>NC_058097.1:8932500-18932500 GCF_020171115.1 Neogale vison
AGGAAAGGGAACAGGACAGCCATGACTGCTCTCTGGGAAGAAGCCTGCTAGCCTTTCTAGCTTACCCTCACGACCGCATCGGCAGGCTGGTCCCGAGCGCTCCTTCCAGGTGTTCGACCGTCAAACGCACTGGTATTTCAGTCAAATTTGCCAGGAAGAGCCCTGTGGCCCTCTCTTGAAGGAAACGATAGCGCATCGTCTCAACCATACTGAAATGACCCCATCGTCCACATTAAGGACAAGAGGGCTGAGCTGAGGGGGACCGGCGGCACTATGGTAGGTGTTGTAGATATTTAATTTTCCATTGACAGGTTTTGACTTGGCAATTCTCTCCCTATCATTCAGGGCCAGTAATACTTTCACAGGCCTCTGAAATTCGTGGAGGTCCCTGACAAGCTCCTGCATCTTAATAAGCCACAAGCCTACTGAACCTCCCGGGCAAACCAGCCCTAGTCCCTGGCACCAAAAGATGCAGAGGAGAAGTGATGGAGGCTAAGGGAAATGCAATGAAACATCTGGAAACAAAATGCACGGCTCTTGACCAAAATGAACATACTTGAACCGTCCTCCGATTTCTCTCTTAAAGGGGGCCCCTGTATCCTCTTTCTGTGCACATTGTCAAGAGAGAAAAAAAAAAAAAAGCCCTAGACCCTCCTTCCACGCCAGCTGAATGCCTGCAGTCCCATATCGAGGTCAGGTACAAGAGTTCACACTCTAAGAGCCTTTGGATGGCTTCAGGAGCAAGGCCTGCCTAGATCTCAGCTGTCAGGACCAACAAAAACATTCAAAACAATTCTCAGGAGCCACCAATGCTTGCGAGGGTAAGTTTATAACTTTCAAAACTCCAGAAATCCGGACTCAGGAAGGAAAGGGGGGCAGGCACACACTGTGAGTGATCTTCCTCTACAGACTTGCTGGGCTTGAGGTGTTCTTAGAACTGTTGATGTTGTGTACGTTTTACACCGATTTAACATTGTTTATTAAATATGGCAATTATGCTACTCTATTTTGTCATGCAGTATTAATTGATGAAACATTTAGTTAACATATTTCATATTTTACCACTTCACATTTTAACTGGTTAATGAAAGAAACTTTTCATCCAACCTGCACTATCCCATTCATGCTTCCTGGTTCTTCTGTGGCCCATTTGCCACCAGTTGGATGGTTTTGAGAAGTGGGGAACTCTATTCATTTCGTCAGGTCACGGATGATAGACAAAAACAAAAACAGAGTTTTCACATCAGTCCTGCACGGAAATGGTCATTGGACACAGTTGAGCAGCGACGCGCGCCGCTGTGGTCATCTGAAGACAACCCTTCCAACCGTCTTTACTCCCCAACAAGCCCTGCTCACTCGAGTGTTCAGGTTCTTGGTCCCATCCAACACAGACTAATTCACTTATCCTCAACAAGTAGGCTATTGATTTTTGCCTCTTTTCAGAACAGCCTGGGGCTATCTGGATGACAATAGCATCCCCTATTTTTTAAAAAAATCCTGCCATTCTGGGGAAATGCCCTTTCACTCCGCACGGCCAGGAGCACTGCACATTTGCCTGGACCAGCTCCCTTATCCACCTCGGAGTCAGGAATTCTCACAGTCCCCTTTCACCTTGCTCCAGCAGAAGCTGGCATATGTCTTGCCTTTTTAAGCTGAGAGGTCAACAGGATCTGATTTTTGTTCACACGGGCTCCTATGAAGGGCACAAGAAATGCCCCGAATAGCTGGGACAAGGCATCAGCACTCTTATTTTGTGTGTGTCTGTCTGTCTTTTGTGGCAATCGACGGGTGAAAAACACAGAGCTTCATGTTCAAGTTTTCCAAAAGGCAAAAAAGGGTAAATCCCATGTAACTATCTACGTGCATTTTTGTATTTATGGTGAATACCATCCTTTACAAAAAAAGGAAAGAAAAAAATTGGTAAAAAATTTGACACAAAACTTTAAATGTGCCAAACTCTTTACATGGATTAAAAAGGAGACTACATGCAAGCCAATTTTGGTTGAAAAGAATAATCCGTTTTTAATGCTAATTATGTTACATTTGAATAATAGACCGGTGGTAAATTGTGACTTCCTTAAAGAAGTCATGGCGATTGGTTGTGGACTATTACTCTGATAGCCATAAATTCTTTTTTTTTTTTTTTAAGATTTTATTTATTCATTTTGACAGAGAGAAATCACAAGTAGACAGAGAGGCAGGCAGAGAGAGAGAGGGAAGCAGGCTCCCTGCTGAGCAGAGAGCCCGATGCGGGACTCGATCCCAGGACCCTGAGATCATGACCTGAGCCGAAGGCAGCGGCTTAACCCACTGAGCCACCCAGGCGCCCCAGATAGCCATAAATTCTAAATGTAAAGTGAACAATGTCTTTAATTATTATTTTGGTGGGGGGAGGGGTTAAATACCCTTCCAAACAGACTGTGTCTTCGAACTGGGATATATGTGGACAACAGGGCACTTGGGTAGCTGCGGCAGGAGGAAAGAAAGCTGCCCATCCAATTCAGATGCTGCGTCTATTCAAAATGGTCCTGTTTCAGCTTCATCTTCCACTCAGAGGAATCTGAACTTGCACGTGAGTTATGGGACCAAGTATGGGTGCTGGAAAAAGACACATGTACATGCATGCGCGTGCGTGAGCGCACACACACACACTCCACCAGAAGGCACTTTCAATTTAAGCACTGAGTGCCTCAACCTTGTTGCATCAGGACCTCTTGCTGCCTCTTTGATGAAGAGCAAAGAGAGTTGCTTATTTGCAAGAGCTGCAAACATTCACAAATGCCGCAAAGGACAGAACTGTGCTTCCAAGCACAAGTGGCCGGAGTCATAAATTGGGATAGTACTGAGTCTCTAAATAACGAAACTTAAAATTTGGGGTTCTTAATGAGGTTGCTCTAAAAACGATGGGCACCTGGCAATTTTGAAACTCCAGGCACAGTTTTGAGGTGTCGGGTAGCACAATGGTAACAGGAAACTTGTCTATCCCCTTTTCCCAAGGGCCAAGGGAAAGGGGGTGGGGGGGGAACGCTGTCTGGAGTGGCCTTGCCTCCCCTTGGCTGAGGATGGAAAAGCAAGGACTCCCTTGACGAGAGCTCTGCTTTTGTGTTCTGCACCTGGAGAATTTTTTTTTTTTCTTCTTAGGGCTAAGAAGTCAAATCACCGAGTATTGATTACTAACAGCCTGCCTGAGGACGGCACACCTTGAGGGAGACAGAGGAAGCAGGAGCCTGAAGAGACAGGGCTAACATTTACAAAAACAGTTAGGGGGAACGATGGAGTATCAAGTGTCATCAAGTGGCAAGCTTAGAGGATATAGATACCTCAGATATCCCCAGACTTTTAGAGTTAAGTTGTAGTAAAATTAAAAGGGGAAAGAAGAAAGAAAGAAAGAAAAAAAGAAAGAAAGAAAGAAAGGACTATTGACATAAACTTCTCAATATTTCACTTTGCCAGTTAAAGACTTTAAAAAGAAAACAAAGAGAAAGACCATATAAAAGGGGGGGAGGGAAGGAATGAAAAAGTAACTAGCATTTTCTGTCATCCTTTTTTAAAGGAAAAGATACTTAACATTAAAAAGAAGGGTGGGTGAAAGATACAATTCTAAAATAAATGACAGTTTAAAAAACAGATATGAGGGGCTTTATGAGAAATTCACTACGGCGTCTATATTTTTCTCTCTTTCAAACAGGCTGGTGAGAATTTTGTCCCAGATGGGCTTCGGGGATGTGACAGATGACGACTGTCTTCCGCTCAACCTTGTACCGTATCTCGGCACCATCTTGGCACACACCAGCTCCATGAATATTTGCTGAATAAATGAGGGGCCATATTTATAAATGAACATCTGCTGAGGAAAGCATTCGTGTGGGTGGGGAGTCGGGGATAAAGGGACAGGCTAGTGGGCCACAAAGTGTGTTGGCAATGTGGGGAGAATAAGGAAGGGCATCCCCAGGAGTTACAACGTCGGCAGCCCGTGGGAAGCTGACACGGGAAGGCTGAGATGCTGGGCCCACCCGGACGCAGAAGAGCTCCTGAGTGCGGGTCAGTATCTTCCAAATGCGGGTTCCGAGTTTTGAGGCTGTGCCCCAAGATTCAGCGAAGAGGCAAGTGACCCCTTGGTATCTCCGTCCCAACCCTGTTAGGTCTAAGCAGTTAAGCAGCAGAGCGGTATTAAAAGAAAAAATTCGTGATACTCTTTAAGAACAGTAAGGCCGACTTAGTTCAGGAGGGACGACCTCATCTGTGTGGGGACTGCAGCAATGGGGTGGTGCAGTAGGAAGGAGGTGCTGGACTCCACTCCGGATACAGTAAGGCAAAGTGAGGATCCCACAGCTCAGGAGCAGGGCAGGGGCGGTGGGAATGGTCTTGGAAAATCACGAAGAGAGTAGGCAATCCTTGCTAATTCTTGAGCTCACAAGATTCCTGCTGGATGAGCTCAAGAATTAGCAAGGATTGATCAAGGGGTGATCAGGCAGTGCCGGGGGGATGATGGGGGAATCAGGAAGACGATCAGATCCTGAGCGTGGGGATTCTTGCTAAAATGGGGCCATGCCAAGAAAGGACACGGAAGACAAGGCCTACTTGGGCAGAGGATTCCAAGGAGCCTGACTGAGGCTTGGTCAAGAAGGGGCGCTCCGCCAGGGAAGCCTTTCAACTTCTATCAGAAATTCTGTCTGTGTGTACATGTGTTTTGACATGGACAGTTCCCTGCGTTCATGCACTGGGCCTTATTTCCTGACCATCAGAGTGGGATCTCGGAAATGCGGGTGAGGCTGGGAAGAAGCACGCCTTAGGGTCGGACGGGCCTGAGCGGTGACTCAAGCTCTGAGCTTCTGAAGCCTCATCTGTGTGACGCAAAGAGTAGGACTCAGAGAAGACGACAGACCGGAAACGCGCAGCGGGAAGCCTGGGCCTGGAGGGGGTCATGATATGATGTCTAGCAACGGGAAAAGGAAAAAGAAAAACTCTCACTGCATTTGTTGCTCCACCTCGACCCCATTCAGCAGCTCCAAAAACGTGCTGGAGGCTGGAGAGGCAAAGAGTATTTAGTCTGGATGAATTCAAGAACACGGGAAGGTTTTAATCATAGACAAGTGGAATGAAAAGGAATCCCACAGGGGTGAGCGGGGAGTATCACAGACCAGACAGGAGAGATTCAGGCCTCAGGGTCAACACCCGCCATGCTATGTGACTTAAGGGAAAGCGCTCAGTCTCTCTT
The DNA here is from genome assembly GCF_020171115.1 of Neogale vison. Classification (NCBI taxonomy): domain Eukaryota; kingdom Metazoa; phylum Chordata; class Mammalia; order Carnivora; family Mustelidae; genus Neogale; species Neogale vison. The sequence goes on from NC_058097.1 coordinate 8,937,719, forward strand.
AACCTCAATCTTCCCACCTGCAAAATGGAGGTAACAACAGCATCTACCCCTAATGGGCTTGAATGAGGATCCTACAATAGAAACTATGTAAACCGCTTTTTGTACTGCCTGGCATGAAGTGATCATTAAAACAAACAAACAAACAAACACCTATGCTTTGTCATTACTATCACTATCATATCACGACGATCATCAGAACAGAATTCTGCTTGAGAAATGCGGCGGGAAGGATATGGCCGCTTTAGAGCTCATTTTCTCTTTTGCGTGCAGGAGAGTGAGGCCATTAGCACAATGCCTTCCGCTGTGGAGCCAATAAGATCTCACCAGAAGGGAACTTGAGAGTAAAACATGAATGGGAAAATACTAAGGAAACAGGTAACTCCCACAGTCCTCTACGTTCTGACAAAAGAGTGATTCTGTTCCTGTGATTAGTTCAAAACAGTGTATTAAGCCCAATGGAATCATTTTAAAATAAGACTCTAATTTTGGGAACCTAAGGAAGTCTGCATTTTAATAAGATATTTCATTGTATCCCAAATACAAAACCATTGTTTGCCTGACTCTATAATTTATTGTTAGACAGACACTGTGCTATTACTATAGCAAAATGAAACACGCAATGATTCCACTAATAAAACAATTGGATCATAAGGCAAAGCACAGCTCGGCGGTTTGCACAGAGCAGAATACCCCTGGGTAGAGATCTGCATAGTCTAATATTCCCAGTTGAAATTTCACCTTTCTCTACTCTTCCGCAGAGAAAATCACTGAAATAGCCTGCTAACAATACCATTACTGTCTCCCTAACTTAATCCTTTGTTCCTTCCAAAGAAAAGACCGCCGCTGATTATGAATATTCCACTCCACAATTTCCATCAATTAATATACTACCGTGTTCCTATTATGGTATTAAAAGCTTCTTGATTTACATTAGAAAGTATATATTTTACACCACGGGTAAAGCTATTTCTTCCCCTTTAACGGAAAGTGCTTATATAGAAAGAACTGACAATTTGGAAAATTAATGGGGGGCTGTGGATAATTGCTTAGAAATAATACTTTCTATTCTTCTTCCTGGTTCTTCTCCTCTCTGCTGGGGAATTCCTATTCCCTGGTCAAGGAGGGCAGGATAGCTCCCCTTGATCACCTTTGTCCTTTGACCTTCTACCTGAGAAGAGACACACTGAGCTGAGCTGGTGTTCCACCCTGGGGGCTGCTTCCATCTGTCCTCAGAATGCAGAAGTGCCTTTCACAAAAACCCGAAGAGGCAATGAGGGGCCACGGTTCTCCTGGATGAATAAAACAAAGCAGGTAGCTAAGAAGAAGAAAGGGGTCTTGGTGATAGAGAAGAAGTTCTGTATGAGTCCAGAGAGAGGCCAACTTGGATCTGTCTCTCCATCCTTGCTGTGTAGGGAACCACCTGTCCCCGGCTGTCCCAAACCTGGAGCCCTGGGTGCCTTATGTGTAAAAGCGAGGTTTTCATGTCCACTTCCCAGATACAATGGAAACTCAATGAGGGTGCGTGTGGGCAATGCTTCTCATGGTGGCGGAAGGGTGGTAGAGGCTCCAGAAGGAAGGGCAGTGTTCTGTCCTCTTCCCAAGCGTGTACAAAGCCACAGATAACCCTGCAAAGACTGAGACGGCCATGGGGGTTGGCATACAGGCTCCTCCCAGCCACCTTGGGAAGAGGTGGCTAGACCCCAATCATCCCTACAATGATCTCCAAATCCATTCTACACCTCTGGTTCAGAGACCTAAAAGCTATAGAGGTGGCTGTTCAGACGAGTCAAGTTCTAGAAATCTCTCCGTGGCCTGTGTTCAGAGCTCATGTTTGTAACGTCCCATTGTCCTGTTCTAATTTTAGGGTGTTTTCATCAGCCACAGAGGTTGACCCATGAATCTGGAACATGCTAGCCTCAGAGCTGCCACTGGCTAGTCTGTCTGGACTGTCACGCCACAAAACAAGGAGGTTGGCTCTGAGGGGAAGTCACAATGGACATTCTGCACCCAGTGTCCATTCCTTAGGCACGGAGAATTAACCCATGCAGGGAGGGTTTTTAAAAAAGCAAACTGGTCGCCAACTTTGAAAACTGGAGAGACTCCATGTAAAAATCCTGAGTCTCCTTTTTTTTTAAAAAAAAAAAAAAAGCTACCTCCCAGCTAAAGACTGTTACTCTTACATTCGACTCTCCACTTGGCTTACTTTTCTTATCCACACGAACCTACAGGGGACCCGCACAGCGCCTCCAAGCCCTAAAGATGCCACAGTTCAGCCACTAGCACGTCGACAGCAGCTGTCCTTTCTTAAGACCGGCCCATCCCAGACCATGTCTGCAAGACCCAGAGAGCAGGTCCCCTTATTAAAGACTCTCTTCAGCATCCCTGGGTCATGTGGGGCAGCAATTCTGCTCCCCCTGTGGCCTGCACACTCCACCCGCCAAACCCGAGGTGTCCGGGGATGTGCCCCTGCACACCCAGTTCTTCAGCTGCTGCCTGAGACTGGGGACAAAATGATGATTGACAGGGTTAGGTTTTGCTGTATTTCTCATATAACTGTGTCAGTAACGATTAAATGGCAAGGACTCAAAAAAAGACGGATGTACTCCCCCGTCCCAAAGTCGTGTCTACACATGACCAGAGCTGTCCATGGGGCCAGCTTAGTCAAAAACACCAGTCACAGGGGTTCTGTGATTGAACTGACAGGCTGATTCCCCAGCCATGGAAGGTAGCCTTGGGCTATGGCTGGGGGCAGAGCGACCGGCCCTTTGGTTTCTTTCCCATTTAAAGCACTTTGCAGAGTCTCCTGCTCAAGGTAGAGATTCAGTTCAATGTCTGTGCACTGATTGATTAATTTAAAGCCCCTGAGAGATCCCATAGGTTCACAGATAAAGCTAGACGAGCTGAGAATTTTCCTGTCTTCCTCAAAAGGACAATGTTCAAGAAGCAGCCCCCTAACTGGAGATGATTTACATTTCTGTCTTGATGTCAGTCAGACCTGGAGGAGGAGATGAGAGCCTTCATCAGCAGCCACTCAGTCCAGTCCCAGCAGCTACAGGGCCGAGGTTCCTGCCTGTCATGTTCAGGACATGGACCTGATGCTGTAGCTGTAGCGTGGGATTGGGTTTAGATGTAGGGGGGCTAAATAAGTTTTGTCCTCGATGCTGACTCTGTCGAAGCAAGTCACTGAAACTCCTTGAGCCTCTGTCTCCCCACTGAGAAATGGGGATTTGCATGAACTACTGGTCTCAAGGGCTAAGCACAATGTCAGGCACAGAACAGATGCTCGTTCAAAGGTATCTTTCTTACAAAGGAAACTGACTACATCCGTTATAAGCTCACCAAACACAGAAGCTAAGACTCCAGGGGCCGCTCAAACTCAGATGAAAATGCCCCCGTGCCCTTCTGAGGTGCTTCACAGCCACTCAGATATTCATGCTTTATGCATTTTAGTGGAGAGGTGCCTTGCATCATCTAACACGGTCATCCCAAAAGGAGATTTCCTTTCCAAATGCATGCTACCGATTGCCAGGAAACACACTGAACCAGGAGACCAGGAGACACTCTGGGGTCTCGGACACTGTACCCAAGAGCTAGCCTGGTTAAAGTACCTGGGGGCCTTCAAAGTCTCACCCCCAAAGATCTCTCACACTGGAGAGGGATCTCTGGCTACTTACTGAATTATATCAGAGCAAAAGGAACCGAGATGGACAGAGGTTGGGGAGGGACAAGGGGTGGGATGTGAAGTTAATAACACCTTATAAATTCAATTTGCATTCCCCTCTCGATTTTAAGCCAATCTACATGAGGTTTCCAAAATAAGCAGTCATTTAAAATCCTCCCACGTGACAGACGGGCTTACACATTTTAAAACACCGTCCCTTTAACAAACCAAACCACACAATGTGGTTTTAACTGGTTCTAGAATATTCTGATAGTGAAATATTTTCTGTTTCTGGGCCAGAACTGGTCATTTCTTCTTGAGAATACGATGTTTGAAAATCAGTTCCTCCTATTATAGATTTCTCCCTCAGCTTGTAGAAAATCCATGATTCCCTAAACATTGGTCTTTGAAAGCACATTGACTAAAATCTTCATGCTTAATTCATGAAGCGCAGTCTGGAGATTAGTGGAGCTGGACATAGACCAGGAATACTTTATCATATTCTAATAAGCAGAGGCTGAAAATTGCATTTCTAAAGCTACAGTATTAAAGGGCATACCGCAAAACATGACCCAAACATAACTCAGTAGTTTTACAGTGTCTGAAAAGGCTTTGATATGATAAAGTATGCTGACGAGAGGAATAAACACAGCTAGAAATTTCTGAATTTAAAAAGGTAAAGGGGTGGGGGGGCATGGCAAACATTCACTATATTCGTGGAAAAATATATATAATAAACTCATATACTGTGATTCCTATTAAACGCGTACTGACCGTTGAGTCACGCTATGGAAGATCAGTAGAGCACCAGAGTTTAGAGGCTGGGAAAGCACAAAAGCATGAGAAATAAAAGAAAATAAATAAAGCAAACCTAATGAGGTTAATTTAAAGGTTTCCAGGAAAATCTAAGTGCTGGCTTTTCAACCTTTCTTAAAACAGGTCACTAGTGCTGTTTCTGAAAGCAGATAGAAGCAATGCATAAGCGGGGGTAGGGCGGGGAAGGCGCGAATGCTTCATGGTAAATCAGGGGCATTGCCCTGAAAATGATGCAGGACAAAAGCCCTCCCTCATGCAGGCAAAGTCTGTCTGCGAAACGCTGGCAATAAGCACAAAGCAACCACAGGATCCAAAGTATAAATCAGGAGAACCCGCAGCACCGAGTGCAGAGCCCGGCACACAGTAGGCACTAATAAGTAACCACTTAACTGGCTGACTGGTTGGTTGATCTGTGAGGGAGAAAGAAAGCAGTGGAAATGGGCCCTATGCATGCTGCAAGAGCGCAAGGAGGCTGGTGGACCTACTCTACTGAATGCTCGCTAAGCTGTTTTCTCCTTATAAAGTCAGGTGCTGATTAAAACAAATGAAACACTAGGTCAAGAGCAGTTTTCACAAAGCAGCTTCCAGACTCAAAGCACCTGGACCCATGGGCAGCTCCAGAATGTCTGTGCAGAAGAAGGTAGAAGGGAACAATCAGATCAGAAGAGAAGGAGGTCCTGGGAGCCCAAAGGATTTGTCTTTAAATTGCATCTGCACAGCTAGCACGTGGGTATTACTGAAGTTGCATGCTTATTAGGAAAAGCTTGGCAGGAGTGCTTTGGAGATTTGGCTGATGTGGGGTGTGTGATCCCCAGCCCTCAAAGCCAGCCCTCACCTCATCACTGCTGAGATCAGAGCATAAAGATCAGAGTGGCCGAAACCCTGCTGATTTTTATGATTTTCTTTTAATGGGGGGGGCATTCACCAGGCTTCTTTCACTCGCTTCATGAAGCAGGGTTTATCCTCGCACTTTCTACCAGGTTCTGTTTGCCTCCCAACCAAATCTCATTGCTGGCGTCCAAAGGCACGGTGCATGCATTCCCCCCAGATGGGCCCTGACGTCAGTCACCCTGGATTGCACGTGCCAGCACATCCACTGACCTGGCTCTCCTCCTCGTCAGTTGACTGCCCTGCTCACCCCTCAGGTCCCTGCTGGCTTCATTCTTGGAAGCCATGTTATCACCCCCAATGTGCCCACCCCAGGCTGGACTAGCTAGTCCTGCTGTGGGTTTCCAGCCCACATGTCTTCTTCACCAGAGGCCCATTGACACCATAAGTACTGCACACCTCCCCCAGAAGAACATCAACTCGGGAAAGGCCGGCATCTTGACAGGCACCGTGCTGCCTCCCCAGGCCGAGCACAGAGCCTGGCAAAATCTCATCATATATTGATTATATGAGACAAATGAACAAACGATGGTAGTGAGTCCCAAATACCCAACTCTTAAGGGAGATGGCAGACATCACCCTTTGTTTTACTGCACTTTCAAATTTAAAGGAAAAAAAGTCTAGTGTGTCTATTACGTGTATATGTCAGGTATTGTTATTGAAAATTGAAGAAGAAAAATGAGCAGAAAAGAAGAAAAGATGAAAAACTAACCAAATTCCCACCATTTAGTCTTTTCTCACTTTGAGTACACATTTTGCCCCCTTTCCTACACTACTGAGTTCAGATTTCTGAGGGCAGCTACTGACAAGCCATTCCAGTGCTGTTCTGAGTACAGTTTCCACATCAAGTCATCCTCACTGGCTGACCAAGAGGCAGGCAGCCCTGTCTGCTCTATCTTGAGTACATCGCTTACCTCTGATTGCTAATGGGGCCAGGGGATATAGACTAAGGACCACTGTGCGGAGACAAAGCCTTGCACGCAGCCACTGGCAGTCCTGAATATGTGTGTTTGTTGCAAAGATGTGGCAGGGCCTTGGACAACCCACGGTCCCAACCGAAACTGCACATCACATGCTGGAGGGAGGTGGGAGTCATGCAGCTGCCAGCTGTGGGGATTAAAAGAAAGAGAAGATGCTCAGATGTGAGCCAGGAGCAACGGACCATGATTCCAGTCTCAGGAAAGAGGAAAGGAAGCATTTCTAGTTGTTGCTGTCTTTGTGGCTTCCTTTGTCCCACCCCTGCTGGACCTTCTGCTGGGAGTAAGATGCCCAAGTCCAAGCCTATGTCTTCAGCAGCTGTAGGCAATGACATATGGCTCTACCCATCCTCATCAGCTGCTTTTGCAAGGTCTGCAATGTCTCCTCCTACAACAGCCACTGTTGGAGCAGCCCCATGTGCACCACTGCCTCTACCCAGGGCCCCGAGCGCCGCCCCCCCAACAGAGTGCTCTTCCCCCAAACAACTCTAGTTCCCTGGGCCAGCTCCCTTTTCCAGGGAGCAAGAATGGATGTTCCAAGATTTAGGATGAGGTTACTGCAAGAGGAAACAACCACTTCCCTGAGAGAACAGTCCTTCTTATTTCCTTAATTATTATTCTTTACTTGCAGTATGCATCAGCTACTATTTAAATAAACAATGAGGGGTTTCAAACAGAGAAACTATGAAAATGAAATTGCTTTAATTTACATCCCAAGGGGCTGAGGCTGTAGAGTCTCTTCTGAATGCCAAGTAAATAAATAAAAACTTAAATAAGTGTCGAGTTGGAGGTGGTCTATGAGTTGTAAAATGGGACAAAGGAGCCAGGTGTGGCCCACGACAACTTACGGGTTCTAAGCTCTCTGTGTGATAGCCCAGGTTCCTTTTCGTACTCTCTGGAATGCAAAACTGCACCAGGAATATCAGCCCCTTCTGGAAGGGAGGTGGGAACGCCATGGTTTCTATGATCCGGAAATGATGAGTCACGGCAAACCCAGGAGTGAGACTGCCCTTATGGGTTTTGGACCGTGGCAGGGTGGACCGGGTAAGCTGTGTTCCAGCAGGCAGAAACAAGCCAGATACCAACAGGACAACACTGAGGTCCATTCCCTGTTCTTTTTGTCAGGAGTCAGGGAACAGGAAGAGAGGTATTGCCGAAACAAATAAAGGTATGAGCCACTCGGGTTCTGCTGCTATAGAGGACTGCTGAAAACAGGAGTCCGGGGAAAGCTCCAGGATTGACTGTGCAATGCTGCATGGAGTGATACGAATTGATGTATGCATATATGCACGTGGGTTTGCTTCCTGTATAGGGTTAAAAGGGCCCTGAGGATTCTAGGAGACGAAGCTAAGGATAGGTTAAAGGATAGGCATTGATAAGGCAAGGCAAAGTGAAGTTGGGAAGAGAGTTGTAACGCCCCTGCTGAGGACTTTCTAAACCTTGTTGTTGTTCTGGTTGCAACAGGCAGCCTCCTGGGAAGATGCTACCAAGCAGGGGGGCCGGCAGCAGGGTTGCTGAGTTTGCTGTGCGGGGTGAAGGCATGCAAATGTGGCATGCAAAAGCCTTCCTTGCAATGTGTAACAGAAAAGTCCAAGGAAGGACTTGGGTTTTGTGTATGCTCAGTCCTTCATCAGGTTTGGTGGCTGGGAGAGGAGAGGGCAACCATGATCGGCCAGATCTGGGTCCTGTGCCCCTCCTTGTGGCTATTTTAAGATGAACGGTCCCATGTCCACCAGGAAGAGCGAGCTAGGTGATTCCCAAAGGAAAACAGGACACTGTGAGGAGTTCAAGTGTGATGGAAAAAAATACTGGGCAGACACAACTTCAGTTACAACAATAAAAACCTCAAGAGAAAGCCCCATGCTCTTTGAAAGAATCAGGATATAGTACAAGGGAGAACAGTAAGATGAGGCAGGGTTGCCTAGTGCCTTAGTCCACTGGGGCTGCTGAAACAGAACACCATTGCCTGAGTAGTTGACATCTCAGTTCTGGAGGCTGAGAAGGGCCACATCAAGGTCTCAGCAGATCCAGTGTCTGGGGAGGTTCACACTTCCTCATTTTCGCTGTGTCTTCATAGGATGGAAGGAGCCGGCAAGCTCTATGGGGTCTCTTTCCTAACACTCATGACCTAAGCACCTCCCAACGGCCCCGCCTCCTCTACATCACACTGGAGATGAGGTTTCAACCCATGGATTTTAGGAGGGCCCCAGCATTCAGTCTACAGTACCTGGTGTACAGAAGCCACTGGTGTGTCCCAAATATTTATTCCCCCTTCTGCCTTGGCTCCAGAGCTTCTCCATTTCCCCAGGCACACTAGAGCCAGGACTGAAGGCTGCATCTCCCACGCCCCCTTGCAGTTGTCTATCTAGCCGAGCAACGAAATCACGGCCACTGAGAAGCAAGCAGAAGTGCCTTGGGGCTCTTGGAGGGCTCCTTGAAAGGCAAGAAGTCTCCATTCTACCTTTTCTCTGTCATGTTGCCTGGTCCTTCCAGACCAGGGAGTCATCATGAAGATGGAGGCAGCGTTACAAAGCAGAGAGGAAGAGGCTGGGTCCCCAGTGTGGTGTGGAGTGTCTACACCAGTGCTGGAGTATTCATTTCTGGTTTTCTTTTGTGTGAAAGAATTTACCACCCTGGTCGGGTCCCTATTACCATGGGCCAAATACGGGTCCTAATTCACATGGCTGGGCTCCAATCCAGACCCGCCATGGTTCTCCAGGCCTGGTTTCCCAGCTCTCACTGGTGGCCAACAAGAGCTCCACTGTTGTCTCCTCCTCCTGCTCCTGCCACCAGAGTCCCTCAGAATCCAGGGGCTGGAGAGACAATGCCCTGTCCTAACTAAGGAAATGTTTCCATCCTTACCGCATTTATAATCTATCTGCATGCCTATATCCTTATGGCTCTCATTTAACTTAGAAATTCTCAAGCAACTGTACTTAGTGCAATATCATTAAGTGACTGCTTGACTGTATACTTGATATCATGCAATCCTTCCCCAAATACCAGCTATCCACCCAAAATATATATTTTCTATATGGCGAATTAGGATCTGACCTCTAACCAGTGATACGGTCAAAAAAAATAAAATAAAATAAAATAAGGCATCCCTTTTGCAGGAAGCTTGTCTTCCAGACTTTCACAGACCGTGGTGTGCTTTATGTTCACATATGTACATCATATATTGTAATACAGAATGGATATTGACTGCAGCTGAGGTGAATATCCACATGTATTGACCTCAGAGGTAAATATTGACTGAGACAAAGGTAAAATCGATGCTTACCTTGAGGGATAATAAATCTGGATATCTATTGAAATAAGAAGTCGATAGGCGCATTGTTACAAACATTCGTGGTTATAGTCACTTGAGCACATTTGTACAGTGAGCGGTCGCTGATTGTTTTCTAGAAAATCAGGTAGGGGTTCACAGAGGCTGCACTGATGGACTCTTCACCAGCTGGCACCACTCCAGGTAGATTACCCCACTGGGCCTGGCAAGGGAAGTAGTCTAGCCTCCATCTCCAGGAAGCAGTTACTGAATTAGGCGTTTACGGTGGTAATTTCAGTTTGTCTTCCCCATAGCCAAAAAGACTGCTATGGCTATCCCCATTTTCCAGCCTGGTAAATTGAGGCTCAGAGAATGAGAGAAACTCATCTGAGATCAGAGATGATAAATGGAGGCGCTCCGAATTCAAACCCCAACTGTCGGGTGTTTTTCTGCCACATCACAGTCTCCTGATAAGAACTACGGAATGGGAACTCAAGGTGCAAGAGATAAGTGTCAGAGAAGGGCGAATGCGAAGACTGGAGGGGGTGAGAAAACATCTCTTTGCTGTAGATCGGCCTTACAATTCCTTAGCCACAGTGGCCAAGACATCTCTAGGTCTATGTCTCCCCACTTCCCCTTACAGCTGTCAATCATCATCACTGTTACAGCTACATTTTGGTGAGTTGTGACCATGTGATGTGTCTCATTTTGATGAACTCTCCTATCTCTATAAGGTCATGTAGCAGATGCTTGGTTATCTATCCAATATCCACCCCCCACAGCCTCCTTGATGACCGAGCCCCTTCCACTCATGGCTATGACTGGGATATGAATCTCTAGTGGCCTAAGCTCCCATCAGGGCATGTCCAAAGGCATTACTAGTGATTGTCTGGTATAGGTGTTTTATAAAATTCTGGCCAATGAGTTAGCAGCCTAAGTCTGTTGAGAGGCTCTGGGGAAAGTTCCCTTGTTCCTGAGAGATACACCCAAAAAGAGAAGGTACCTTTGTCCTCCAAGACTCTCTGGTTATGATGCCTGGAATTGTGGAAGCCATTACTGAAAATGTGAGGGAGACTCTCACTGAGGGATACACTGACAAAGCACAGGAGGGAAGTGAAGCCAGATCACGGTGTGTCACCATTGTGACGACTCTGCTTCTGGACTTCAGATTAGGTGAGGTAACCCATTTTAACACGATTGAAATCACTGCAAGTTCACTTTCCTGCAATCTGCAGCCCAAAGTTTCTCAACTGATAGAAGTAGGTGCCATCTAACCCCCTTTCATACACAAAGAAGCTTTGGCTTAGGATTGGTGAGTGTAACATGTGGCAACTAGGGCCGTCTAAGTCCGTCTTGAGTTCTTAACTGCCTCTGGAGCCACCCCAGGCACGCCTCCCATTTGAGGCTTACACCATGAACTACTGGAAATCAGTCCTACAAACAAAATCCACCAGAACTGGCATCAGTCCCCTTGCAACTCCTTTATGTACGCACTGTATGAAATGAAACCTCTCAATACTTAACTGGGCTACAAGACATTTCTTTCTGCCTTAACACATAATTTGCAGGAAAACGTGGCCATTTTTCCTCTCAAAACCTACTACTATAATTTATCACATGGTTTCTGTTCAACGATACACTGTGTGCTTTTAATGCTCCTTGTCCAACCTCTGTCTGGCCCTTCTTCCTCCCTCCTCTTCTACTGGGACAATCCCATTTATTCCTTCATGAGCATCAAAAAATGATAATAGACTTTGATGTTTCCTCCATCCTCTTGACCATCACCACCATATTGAATCTGTCTTCCATACCAGTAAAACACCTTGATGGACCTTTCATAAGAGGATCCAACACACCAGATGCCTTCACTAGCCCTCAACTTAGTGCCTAGTATCTACAGGCATTGCTAGCTTTTTTCTATATGCATTTTTCTTCAAAAATGCAGGTATCACTTTACTTTTGCAATCCAAGACATGTAACAGTACCTGACACACAGAAAAGTCACAGAATTCACTAATATTCATAGACTCCAGGTAGAGTAAGGGAGGCCATGTACAGTGAAATCCTTTTTGAAAATTCTAGCAAATACCAACTTCTTACGGGAAGACTTCTTACCCTACAATCTTCTATGTTTTCTAACCTTCCAGCAAGAAGCATCATCATAGTTAATGCCCATATTTCTTCTTCTTCATAAAGAAAAAATACATAAAACAAGCCAGCATACAGGTTATGAAACAGTTAAACTAGGGGAAGCCAAAAGAAAGTGAAGAGTCACACACTGTAAAGCTCCATTTTTACCCTTCCAGGTCTGTATTTTTATAGGAAATCAGGGCACTTTACCCTCCAGTTATTGGTTATCTTTATGCCATTACAAAGCCGTGCTAAGCAGCCGTCTCTCTGCTGTAGCATCTTCGAGGCTTCCAGGGCCTTAGTGAGGGAAAAGTGCAGGGGTCACTGAAGAATCCCATTGGCTGTAGGGCCTGACAGAGCAAAAAAGAAAAGAAAGGAGGAGGTCTGTTCTCTGTCGTTGGGCTGGTACCTCCATCTTCTCCTGTCCTCAGACATCAGAGCTCCTTGTCCTCACACCTCTCATTCCCCTTGGGTCCCAGGCCTCTGGACTCAGATTAAAGACTGAATCATACCACAGACTTTCCTGTTTCTCCAGCTTGCAGAGGGCAGGACTTCTTTGCCTCTATAACCATGTGAGCTAATTCCTGCTCTGTCTATCTGCCATCTATCTCTCCATCTATATATATGTCTTACTGGTTGTTTCTCTGGAGAATCCTAATTCCATTGACTGGGTCAGAGAAAATAAATGTCTCAATATGGTGGCCATGGTCGTAGAGACAGGCACAGCAAAACAGCTACTAACCAGTACAGATGGGAGGCAAAGGAGGGAGTATCTACCCATATCTTCTTGTCTTCGCCTTCTCCACCTCTACTACCACTATGACCATTACCAGCCCCAGAAGGAAACCTGTGCTTCTCTGCAGGGATCACTCCAGATTTCTCTCTCTATCTCCAGCATCTTGTCTGGCACACAGTAGGTGCTCAATCAGTTGATGTTAAATGAGTAAGATAGTAAAGGCATTAAGTGGCACCCAGGACACCTCAGGAGGCATAAACAATGGACAGTGGCTCAGTGGACAGAATCACCTCAACTTTCTCTGTACCTCCTCGTCCTCATCTAGAAAAAGTGAACTAACCAGTGCTGCAAGTGGCTTTGTTCATTCCTCGATTCTAGCAATAAGAAACTTTCTCCTGCTCATGACCTGCTTCAGTCATCAGACCATTTCCCAAATAAGTTCCAGGGTCTAAGAAGGATGGATTTTGCTGCTAGGAAAGAGTTTCCTGAGCATAAGGCTCACTGGGGTACAGAGTGGCCACATCCCATCCCCCAGGATGTCAACTAAGCCTTTTACCAATGGCAGCCTCAGGAAATCAGTCTGTTAATTTAATGCAGTGGCCTGAATCTTCATTATCCGCACCCAAAACCCATGAGTCAGGTCTCCCTCCAGCCAAATGCCACAACCTGTGTGAGTTTGGGGTCTTGTCACATGGACAGTATTTCAAAGGCTTCAGAAGGAGCAACTGAGCCACCAGGGAAAACGGGACTACCTACCTCACTAATACCAGCCCTCCCGACACCCAGGCCAGGCGGCCAGCAGCAACGCAAGGCTCAGCTCCACAGACAGGTGCAATCATGGCCCCAACGCTGACTGTAACTGCATGGTCATATTGGTATTTTATCTCATTACAACTACAAGAGTGAAGTCCCTTATAAACACTCCGATCCTTTCTAAGAGTGAGCTCCGCCTGATTTACATAACTACCAGTAAACACACTGAAAAAGGATGTCACTTAAGAGACTTAATGTTTCCTGGCAGCAATAAATTGGCATTCATTGGGCCACTCTGCATCTTTACCAGGAAGAAGTCTTGGCACAGGGATATAAAACAGTTCAAGGCTGTATTGGCTGCAGTGGACGCTTGCCTGCAGCTCCTCAAAAACACGACATCAGCCATGATCAAGCAGCTGTCCATCTGGGTCACTTGCTCCTTTACTCCCCACACCATTGTGTCAGAATGCCCCATGGGTTCAACACCAAAGAAAATGACATTTCGTCTGATCAACATCTCTGTTTACAGTAATCAGGGGAGGGCGGTGAACTGGTCTCAGGATGCCAAGTGATCGCTTGTTTTCAGGATAATCAATAAGACACTTATCTTGAAAGATTCATGTGAGTTTGGAATCCATTATGAATGGGATGATGATAAAAGTCTGACAGAGAGTTGCTGGGTATTTTTTTTTTAATTCCTTATCAGAGAGTTATCCTTCATTTCGTTGGTTTCTCGAAATGTTATACAAATTTTAAAAAGAATATGCACTATATTGCGCCATCGTCAAATAGCTAGATTTCCTCATGATTTAATAGGGATTTTCGAACTCACATGCTGTGGAATCTTGGGATAATATCTTTTAGGCTTAAAAAGGGGGAGGGGGGCTCCCCATGGAGGGTATGAAGGGATGCAATATCACATATAATAAAAATGGCATGAATGTCAGACTCACACAAACCTGAGTCTGAAAGCGAGGCCCCACCAGTCACAGAGAGATGACCTTGTTGGGCACATTACTTAACCTTTCAACACTGAAATTTCCCATATCAAACAGATGATATTGGCATCTCTAGCCTAGGGACGTGGTAAAGATGAACTGAAATTATCTGCGTGAAAGGTTTACCACAGTCCCAAACATATAAAATGTTTGTTATTCCTAATGTTAAACTTCTGACTTGGTCACCTTGAGCAAGTTACTCAACCTTTCTGAGACACTAATTTTTCACTTCCAAAATGGGAATAAGAGACAGTTGGGTAGCTCAGTCAGTTAAGAATCTGCCTTTGGCTCAGGTCATGATCCCAGGGTCCTGGGATCAAGCCCTGCATTGGGCTCCCTGCTCATCGGGGAGCCTGCTTCTCTCTTTCCCCTTACTCCTCCCCCTGCTCATGCTCTTTCTCTCTCTCTGTCAAATAAATAAGTAAAATCTTTAAAACAAATCAATTGGGAATACTAAGTATATTGCAGCATGGTTGGGGAATTACATCATTGAGTGAGTGAGTAGCATCTACTGGCACATGGTAGGTCTACACTAAAAATGAGAAATAATTGTATGGCAAAAACTCACTGTTCTTCCTCTAATCTTTTCGGACAGCAGATGTGTGTGGTTTTTCCCACACTGACCAATTCTCTGACACCAGCAGGGTGTCCTACAATTCACTTCTCACACTAAGAAGAGTTATTGCACACCCCACGGGCTAGGACTCAAGATCACAAGACTGCCCTCACTTCAGATGCCAATCTCAAATTTGGGTTGCTAGGTTGCCCAAAACTTCTGTCCAGACTTGAGTACACATTGAAGGTTCCCAGCACCTGCTCCTCCGGCTCCATAATTGGCTACAGCAGCTCACATAACCTAGGAAAACAGCTTCCTTACTATTGCCGACTTGCCAAAGGATATTTTAAAGGTTGGAAATGAACAGCAGTTGAAGGGATACCTACAGTCAGGTGTGGAAGGGTCCTGAGCACAGGAACTTCTGTCCCTAGCGAGCAGGGTGGGCCACCCTCCAGGCTCACGGATGTATTTACCAACGAGAAGCTCTCTGAACTCCACATCTCAGGGATCTTTATGGACAGTTCATTGTGTAGACATGATCTAATATTAACTAACTCACTTTCCAAAAACCCTCTCTCCCTCCAGAGAATGGGAGGAGGGGGTGAAAGTTCCAAGACAGTGTGGTCTTTCAGGCAAGCAGCCCCAATCCAGGCCCCTGCTACCAGTTACTTCATCAACAAAAGAAACAACTATCACCCAGGAAACAGCAAGGGCTTGAGGGGCTCTGGGTCAGAAACCAGGGTCAAAGACCAAATATTAGGAGGAGCCAGAGGTAGAGACCAATATAGGTATCTCTAATCATGTCATAGTAATATTTAAATAGAAAAACAAAATTAAGAGAGAACTAAGAAATCTACTCTTAACCTCTCCATTTCACAAACAAGGAAACTGAGGCTCAGAGAGCCTAATCTTATCTCAGGTTACCTGGAGCAGTTATTTTGTACGTGGACCTGGAACTGAATCTCTTGAGAGCAAGGAAAACCTGCAGCTTGGATGGGAGCACAGGACAAGAGGCTCCAGAAGGTGAACCACAACACGGAGCTGGTGGAAATTGGCCAAGCTCTATACAGACATAACCGGAAATTGGCCTCTGTCTGGGGGGAAAATGGGGAGCAAAAGGAACCAGGCCTCCAGGGAGAAAGCCAAGCCTGAACTAGGCAAAAAAGGCAATGGTGCTATGAAGTGACTTTGAAGAAGGTACTAGTTAGGCTAAGTCAAGGAGCTTTGGCAAGATTACCATGGCCAAGAGAAGGGAATAATAAAGGAGACAAGGAGCCCCCTGGGAGCCTGGGGCTCATGTGCCAAGTCCCCCTCACCAGCGAAAGACTAGCTGGGAGCCCATCACCGGATCCAGGTTTGGTGAGCCTGTCAGGCTGCATGAGTAAGCCCCATAACTAAAACCTGGTCCCCAAAGACAGAATGCTAAGGAAGCCCCAAGTTCCTGGCTGGCAGTTACAGCAATGGTCCCCATTCAACTTAGGATCGTACCTCAGGGAGAACTGCTACCAAGGCCTGGTCCCTCCTCTTGGCCCTAAATAGATCAACATTTGGCCTGAGCTTGCAGGTGACTTTTTATGGGCCACACCATTTAAGCTGTCCCTGTGGTCAGAAATAGCCCGGGGGTGGTCAGGACCACAACACTATAAATCTGGTGCTATATTTAGTTCACGCAGACAAGGCTCAAGAATTTCTTTTTAGGTTCCGTTTTTGAGTGCTGGACCCCTAGCTGCCTTTGAACAGGCCTCAGCACCACCTGGAAGTAGGCCACTGTGTCATCTCAGCCTTCCTCCACCTCACCACGCGGCCCGCAGGCACCTACTTTGTGCTTGGACAGGAGCGGGAGGAAAACTCTCAGAGAATGGAAAATTCTCTCACATGATTTCTTTTGAGGTATTGTTTAGATGCACTGAAGGGCACAAACACTTAATACACAGCTTGATGGGCTCTTACGTATGTCCACACCCATGGGGTGGTTTTCCCAGATCAATCCATGGACCACTGCCAGCACGCCGGAAGGCCCCCTCCGTCCCCTACAGGTAACCACTCTTCCGACTTTTCTCACATGGAGAAGTCTTGGCTGCTTTTGGACTTTACATAAATGGCATCATTGTACCCTGGCTTCTTTCACTCAACTCTCCGCCTGACTCTCAGACTCTAGGATGTATATAAAAATAGCACCTCTGCTCACCGGTCTTCAGCATCCACGGTGTGCGAGTGTTGGAACAATCCCCGTGTTTGCTTCTCACTGCACACTTGGCTGAAGGGAATTACTATTCCAGCTTTACTGACAAGGAAATGTAAGCATGGAGGGATTAAGTGACCAGGTAGTGAGGCAAAACCCTGAGGCTAGAAATGAACATTTGGGGATCACGGATTCAAGGGTTTGGTGTCCAAATCCATGTTCTTTCCTCCTGGCCGATTTGCTTTGAATTCTTGACTTCGGGATTGGGGATAATTCACATAAAGCCCTTCTTAATGTACCTGCCACACTGTATGCAATGAAAAATATTAGCTTTGGTGATGATGATGATCAAGGCAATCACGATAATTCTATCGGGCCTTGTATGAATGGTGGGGAAGCAAAAAGGAATAAGACAGACATGGTCCTGGGCCCCGTGGCTCTTATAGCCTGGTGTGGAAGACATATAATAAACACATAAATAAACAGGATGATCACTTGTGATTATGAAGAGATGGGATGGGTCGCTTTGGGCCACAGTGAACTGTGAAGCTTAATCAACGTGTCCACAGTGGCATTTTTTGCCCTGAACTGTTGGAGAACGGAAAGGCTGGGGACCTTCAGCAATGTCACTGAGCAGTTATTGAAGATGCCTAAAATATTCCCCCCCCAGTAGGTCTGCAACACTAACCAGCTTTGCTCTGATAAAGCTTTTCACCTGAGAGGCTCAATTACATCTGCACGCGGACACTCCGGGGAGAGCATTTAGAAGGCAGCTTCGCCCTTGACTCTTGATTCCGCATGTCGAAAGCACTTAACTCAAAACCCTGAGGATTACCACCACCACATCAGGGTGTCTGCTCCAGGGCCAGACCGCCCACTGCCTGATGCTGTGACACGGAAGGCGCTGGCTTGATCATTATGTTATCAGTGACTCAGTTGCAGCCTGGGGAGATGGGCACGGATGCTGGTGTTTTTAGAACTCCTTTCAAGGAATGGCAGCCCAGTGTATTTCCCCACAAAACCTACAATCCATATTCCATTTTATGACTTGGGATTCTGCTCCAGAGAAAACGAAAATGAAACTCCTCTTAATGGAATCACTGTGATTCTCAATCCCTTTGATGATGTTGGGGTGGTGTCTCACCTTACTCTCATTAGGGGCAAGATTCTGGAGAAGGTGCATAAAGGAAACCTGAATACTGTCAAATTACTCTTGAAATGCCACAGAGGAGCACGAGAGCCAAATGTTGCTACAGCACAGGTATGGCCCCCTTCCTCTGGTTGAACCACCAGGGAAAATAGCTCCCTGCGTTTACAGACCAGGTTAGTATTCTAGACAACACAGCATTAAAGGCTTCCCGTTACAGGATGCTCCAAGCCAAGAGAGGCTTACAGGGACAAAGACTTCAAGAACAAAAGATTCCCAGCTTTTCTGAGCCTCCTGCTCAGTGCAGGGAATGGAGAAAATCTTTGTATGATGGAAATCCCTGTTCACCTAGCCTAGAGCTGGCCTTGAGTAGGTTAAGTGTGTTCTGGACGGCATCCTGTTTAAGACTGCAACATCTCAATGGCAATGCCCCCCTCTTCATCATCTCCATATTCTCAGAACCGGTAGGGCCCTGGTGCACAGTTGGTTCCCACTCGGCATCAGTGGAACGCCCGCTTAGAACTGACCTAGCCAGTAAGGGGTTGCCGGGACATTTCTCAGTCAGGGGCAGAAGGATCCACAGGTGGAAGTAGTGGGGAGCCAGAGTTTGGGTCAATTGGATGAAGACATTCCCAGTACAGCTTTGCATAGTAACAAGTTTACTCTTAAGCAAAGGTCATTAGTCATCTCCTAGAAATGATGGAGTACAGATATGCGTTATCAACTGAAGTTAGACCATCAACATACAATGGACTAATGGTGTCTTTGTGAAGTTGTCACTGGTCCGTAAATAATCAGAAACAGGATTACATATAGTTTTTCATAAACCTATCCAAATTCTTAAACTATTCTTACCCACCCAAGACAGACTGGCAAACCAATCAATGTCAGCTCACAGGAAGAATACGATTTTTGACAAAATAAATCTCTACATGCACACAAACAGATACTCCCTATCTGCCTGACACCCCACTTCCATCGACGTTAATGTAATTAACATCTTTATCTACACCCAATGGTAGCCTCAAATGACAAGTGTAATGTAGCCCAACAGCAACTGCTATCAAAAGTATAGATCTCACTTTATTTTTACCTTCACCTGACATAGTTCAGCCCTGTATTGACCACTTAGGAACACTCTTCTGGCCATAAATCCAATCAATAATTCACTCGTGCAGAACATATAACTGCACATTTTCTGCTCATACAACCCGTTGATAATGAGTGCCGATTACAGAATCGAGAAACCAAAGGTGTTCAGGCACCCAGCGATCCTTCTCAGAGGACTAACCTGAAAATGATCCTTGCCTTGCCTACAAATGAAATATTTAAAACAATGTTTTGATGCCACGAGTTATACCTGACATATTTGTCGATTTTCACAGACGCTGGGAGTGATTAGATTTGGGGGTCAGTTGCTTTAAGGTCACCTGGAGACCACACATTTTAATTTCAAATAGAGGATGACAAACTTGATAAGCAAAACTTTATAAAATAAAAGGATATGAAATCAACTTACACTACTAGTTGGTATGGGGAAAACTTCTGTATTAAGTCCTGTCATCTGAAGGTAGGGGACCTGGTGTTACGAGAGATAATTTTCCTGACAAATAACCTTGATAAGTTAAGGCACCTAGAAAATGTACTGCTGTAAAGGACTTCGAGCCACAGGCAGCATTTATTCTCAGCGAGGAGGGGGCAGAGGCCAAAGAGACGTTGGCTTCCTGTGTCAAGGCATTCAGCGGTGAGGAACATATTCTGAGGGGTTCACAATAAATCTGGAAAGATCATTACCGTGACTGTGTGGGATGGCGAGACTAACAGGCGGGCGGCCACAATCACAAAGGGTTAAACTATAAAGACAATGAGAAGGCCTAGAAGTGCTTTAAAACTCAATTAAAATAAAACCAGTTCCTGTTAGTTTTTCCAATCCAGATTTAAGACTCATTCTGTATTATCTATTCATAAGAAAAAGGGTACAGCAATTGAATTTTGAATTATGCTAACCCATTTTCTCAGTTATAGAAAACGCTGGCTTCTGGCCCAATGAATACAATAGCCACATGCTCAAGACCCTTAATTATCTAATTAATGTAGTGTCATTTTAGCAATTAGTTCAAATGGCCATATGTAACTTTTTTCTTTATAAGATCAGAATAGTAAATATTTTTTAAATACTTGTCCTGATCATACCCTATGCATCAAGGATATACAACAGCTATTAAAAACAGAAAATGACCAAGAAAGCTTTTAAATAATAATAAAAAAAATTAAGCACAAAACCAATTGCAATACGAGCAGTAGCTGATTTTCGTATGATTAACGTCATCTAATAAGTTAACAGATAACCTTTTGACACCTGCTGCACTGGACTCACGACCAGGAATGACCGCCTGGGTTGGCAGCTATCACCACAGGAAATGGCAAGGCATCTTTGGGGCAGCATTAAGAGAGGAATGCCTTCTAACGGAGGCCCTAACGAATGCCATTACAAAATGAATCCTAATTAGAAAAACTTCACAGAAGACTCCTCCTGCTCCCCATTTTCTCCCCACGGCCACCACGGAGCCGAACTCTACATTCTTCAAATACTCTGCACCCCAGATGATGTTACAAGTTCATTCTGTAATTCACTAACACCAGGGCTTTGGGGTTATAAACTGACATTATAGAAAAGCGTGCTGATGACAGGGCCACCGGCCACCACCTGGGTCATTTGTGAGGATTCCCTGTTTCTGAAGGGCCAGCTGGGTTCTGAGCAGGCGTTGCTTACGTGGGACCAGAGAACCAATCCATCCGTCATTGGTGATCAGCACCGAAAAAAATTCTTTGTTGGCAAAGGAAGCGGTAAGCGTGGCCCTGGCTTCTAGAGAGCTTGCCGCCTGCTGGACAAAGCACGTGCACACACCCAGAAGAGCAAACTTCTGGGAACCACTGTGCTTTAAACGGGGCATTACTTGGAGGAGTCCCTCACAAATCCTGGGGTTTGAGTATGGAGAACTGAAGTTTATGGTTTGACATGAAATGGTGGCACTTTCGTTGGGTTTCAGTGAACCTTCAAGGCAGTCTAATTTCAAGTGGAAGAGAAACATGCATTTTTTTGAACATGACCATGTTCCAGGTATCACTGTTTGAGGGATTTAAGGATATTATTAGCTTGTTCCATTGTTCACAACTACCTTGAAAGTTAGATGCTATTTCTTCTCTAAAGAGGCAGAAACTCTGGGGTTATGGACATTGGGGAGGGTATGTGCTTTGGTGAGTGCTGTGAAGTGTGTAAACCTGGCTATTCACAGACCTGTACCCCTGGGTATAAAAATATATTATATGTTTATAAAAAAAAAAAAAAAAGAGGCGGAAACTCAAATATTTCTCAGCCCCTTGCTCCATCTATAATGTGGCAGAAAAAGAGGATCTCCCAGACCGCACTGACTCTCAAATTCTCCATGCCAAGGTTCAGGGGTTGCCTGGCTGGCTTCCTCTTCTCAATCGGAATGCTACCTCCATGATCCACCGTGGCACAACACTGCACTGTCTTGAGGGCTTTCTCTCCAGACAGATCCATCTTTTGCTCCTGCCTCTCCTGCAGGTTTATGTTTGCTGAGGAGTGAACACCTGTGCTGCTCTGGAGATCCCACGCTCTTCCGTCCTTCTGTTCCTTCCGTCTCAGGGACCGGTCCTTACTTTGCCTGCTCGCTGAACTCTGCTCATCCGTCAGCTTCGGGAAGACACTGCCTCACCTTTGGAGCCAGCCTTGCCTCCCTCTCCTCCTGCTTATCCTATGTTCTCCATACCTGGACATATTTCTGTCAACCACTGTTGCAAATTATTTAAGTATTTATCTCCTTGACCAAGCTGTGAGTTTCTTAAGAGTAAAGTGAATGTGCCCTTTACCCCTAGTTCCTAATAAAGTAACATCCATAGAGCAGGAGCTTCACAATTACTGCTCAATCATTAAAGGGATTTTTAAACCTCCAAAAAATTGTAACAGAAAGAGAACAGGATTGACAATGGAAAAGCAAACATGGGGTGGCTGACAATATGAGAAGAAGAAAGAAGGAAACTGAAAGTATGAAGAAAGCAAAAAAAAAATTTAAAAATGCAGAAGAGGTATGATGCAACCATATTATTGTTATTCTTCTGTGGTGTAGGTTTCTGAAAAGCAAGAGATGCCCTAATCAACAAAGCTACCACAGCCTACAAATGCTATTCATTTATTCATTTAACCCTCATCGTTAAACCTGTTTACAAACAAGAATTCTGCGACTGGTAACTCCTGTTCCAGGTGTTGGAGATGCAATTCTGGAAGCCACACAGACAGCCAGGGTTTCCGAAAGCCATGGGGTTGTATTCATTTTCATTTATTTATAATGTGGATGTACCATATTGACCTTTCCCCAAATGACCCATAGCTGGAAATGAATTTCTTTGCACTGTTCATAACAACTCTACACCTATCCTTTCTACCTATCTATCCACCCATCTGATGGCTATTTTTGGATTTGGTGTATATATATACACTGTATCACTGAATGATAAAAGACTAGTCCAATGGATGAGATACTTTTTAATTGGCAAGAAGGTAAAAAGCATCAACCGGCTCAATTGTCCCAGGTTAGGGTCAGATGGTATCTAAGTACTTTCTAAGGCAGGTAGTCGAAATGACGGGTGCTCAACCATATCATGAAGTATCTAGACGAACAAAGGCCATATATGCTTTTCCTTTGAAATTTATACCCACGTGACAAGTGTTCTTATGAAAATATTAATTAGAAAGTTTGGTTGTTTGAAAGAACCGTGGCTGTCAGGGTGCGACTGAGAGCAAAAACCATATTTGAATACATTCTGTCAAAGTTAAAATCCCAAAACTGAATTACCAATGGCACAGGCCCAAACAAGGTCGCCTGTGCATGTGCTAAATTGAAAGTCATACCATTGACATTTCCTAGCAACAGATTCTTCAGAAAGCAGCAGCTTCTCCAAGACTGCTCAGATGATGCGGTCAAAGAGAGCGCCAGCACACAGCATTCCAGAGCTATTAGCTGGGGATGACCCAGATGTCACGGTGGAGGTGCAAAGGATAGACACGGGTACAATCACTGCCATTTAAATGATTTAGTAACTGAAGCTCAGAAAGGTTAAGTAAATTATCCAAGGTCACAAAGCTGGGAAGTATGAGTTTGGAGCTGAACTCTAGCTGCTCTGGCTCCAAAATTAAGAATCGTTCAGTGCCTCTTCGTGGAATCTGGGGTTGGATGGAAAAGCTAAATGATGAACTAGGGCCAGGGCCCCCTTACTCATGCAATGTAGGGAACAAATACAAATTCCAGAGGTACAAGCTACTGAGATATTTTTATTTAATTTTATAAAAAATATACTTTATACTTAAAAATACATACAAATATGTATTTATCCACAAATATTTTATAGATAGATAGATATCTCCAATAAATCCCAAAGACTAGATAGGAAGTCTGTTCAGCAAATATTTTATATGCTCACAAATCCCTGAAAGGTGTAAAATTCGCCAAGCGAAGTTGAACTTGACCACGTAACTGGCTTTGGCCAGTGAAATGTGAATCTATATCTGAGTCTAGCCCTGACAAGGAACTGGGAGCTACCAACTTCCACCATGGGAAGTATGTGCCCTAACCCACCAGCCACAGCCTGAGTTCCAGAAGAACACTGGTGAAGCCAGGCCACCGCAGGCAACCCGTAGAACAATCCCTCCATTTCAGGGTGGTACGTTAGGCAGCAATAACACAGAGTGGGAATGGGATGAAAACCAATGGTCAAGCCCTGTGTGAGTAAACTGATAGTCATGTGTGTAGGATGGCCCAGAGTGGCTAACCTTGGAAGGACTATTCAGAAAGGATTAATGCGCCAACCAGCACTTTCGTGTGGTGGCTGATCTCACGGCTGGGTGGCTTCAGCACATGATGTGAAGGGCCTGCCATGGAAAGATATCTGCCTCCTGGAGAAGGAAGGGTACTCATGCCCTTTCAAGCCCAGTGCCTTCAAGCAAGGAAAAGGTGCAAAAGGAAAACAATGAAGTCACGTCACTGCACTATCCTCAACTGAGAGCCATGCTGGGCATACCCTTTGGACAAAAGAAAGAAAACCAGACATTTTGTGAATTCTGGAAAATCATGGAAGCATTATTTGTTGCAAAAAAGTTGGGGAAACAGAAGACATGGGATGGAGGCCATTTAAAAGATTCCTCAAGATCATGGCGATTACTTCTTCCCTTTCAAATGCAGAGTATATTGAAGTTTCTTTTAAAAATTCATACAGGAGAATCATTCTATGCAACTGTAAGAGGGAAACTGTCAGACAACATTCCCAATTCAATATTATATTGTGCTTCAAGAAAAGATTTCCATATATTCTAGATTAAAAAAAGCCTCATAAATAAATGATAATCCAGTGCATGCTCTGAAAAATGAAAAAATAATTTTGTGTTTGCATTTTACTCCACAGAGTAAAATTTAATCTCTCTTTTAATATAGCATGTTTTATATAAAGAGGTAAAAAGATGTAACCTTATGAAAATTGATTTTTTACATGCTTAAAAATGTCCCTGGCAGTATTTATCTAGGCATTTTTCATCTGTGAGTATAGAGGCATCACACATTGATACCTTCACCGTGTGGGGTTAAAAGTAAGTGGAGATACCACAACTTGATTTAATAAAATTTTTCTTTATGGTGTTAAAAATAATCAAGACCAGACACTGGCTTTATCAGTGTGCTATCCATTATTCAGGTTATGTTTTTAAAATGGCACCATGATCTATAACATTACCAAGCACATGGTAGGTGCTTACTAAATATTTGTCAAATTCATGACTTAAGAGGAAGGAACAGGGAAACCAAATGTCTCACTCCAAAGCAAAGCTGATGACACAGGATCTTAGGAAGGGGTAAAATCAGACCACCTGGGTCTGGTCATCAATGCTTGGCTTTCTGAGCATCCTTCAATGGAGCTACAGGATACTGGGGTTTAAGACTGACACCACATTCTCAGGACAGGTGACACAGTGAAGGCAAGCCTATCACAGTCTGCTGTCCTCTAAACAAATATTTCCTAGATACCTATTATGATCAGTATTTGAGAAACCCTAATCTTCAGGTGCCTAACAAGTGCCATTTGAGAAGAAAAACCATTTTTGACATACCGCCACCTTCAA
Organism: Neogale vison; assembly: GCF_020171115.1. Lineage (NCBI taxonomy): Eukaryota > Metazoa > Chordata > Mammalia > Carnivora > Mustelidae > Neogale > Neogale vison. The sequence goes on from NC_058097.1 coordinate 8,963,020, forward strand.
GGGTGGAACCACCCGGAGGTGATTTCTTATCGGAGCTGAAAGAGACTTGAGGACTGCAATTAACACCTGCAAAGTCTTTCTTCAATACAAAATCTTCCTTCTTGGGCGCCTGGGTGGCTCAGTGGGTTAAGCCGCTGCCTTTGGCTCAGGTCATGATCTCAGAGTCCTGGGATCGAGTCCCGCATCGGGCTCTCTGCTCGGCAGGGAGCCTGCTTCTCTCTCTCTCTCTCTGCCTGCCTCTCTGCCTACTTGTGATCTCTCTCTGTCAAATAAATAAATAAAATCTTAAAAAAAAAAAATCTTCCTTCTTTAACTTGAAGGCTAGAAAGGGCAGCTTTAGAAGGCAGATCTTCTGGCCTTCAGACTCACAGGGTCTACTTCCTACTGCTCTCGGGGAGCAAACACTGACAGCTTGAAATGGGATTCAGTTTTAGAGGCGTTACGGACATTAACTGGCAGCAAAGAAAGACACTTCCAGTTGGGGTGGAGAGAGTCTAAGGAGGCCCCACACAATCCCTGTCTTCTGGTGTTTACTCCTTTGGGTAATTCTCTCCCACTGAGTGTGGGCCGGTCCTGCGAGGTGCTTCTAGCCCCTGGAAGGGGATGGGGTGTTACTCTTGTGACCCCATTATGTTTTTTTCCAGCCAACTTGTTCTAGATTCTCTTTGCTGGCTTGATGAAGTAGGCTGCCATACTGGGAAAGCCCAGGTGGTAAGGACCCGTCGAGTGACTTCTCGGAACTCAGGGCCCCTCCAGCCACAACCGACAGCCAGCAAGAGGCCCTGAATCATCCAGCTGCAAGAAAATGAAGTCGGCCAGGAACCAGCCTTTGTGACCTCAAAGGTGAGGAAGTAACTTTAGAGGCCAATTCTTCCCTACTCGGGCTTCTGTATGAGAACACAGCCTGGCTGTCACCCTGACTGTGCTCTTGTGAGACTCTAAGCAGAAAACCTGGCTAAGACATGCCTAAACACCCGACCTACAGAACCTGTGGAATAATAAACGATGCACAAGGAGAGAACGCGGAGTGTGTATGAGAATGAGCAGATGTTGCTGGAGGGACAGGAAGCAGATGCGCTTGACCAAAGCCATGGGTTAATGGTTCACTGCTGCAGGCTACTACCCTGTCTGATGGCTGGCCACAGAATTATATACAAGAAAATGTACTGAAATGATGAAAAAAACTGGTGAGGCAGAGAAACCACTGGCAAAAGAACTGACAGGCTGAGGACTGTGTGCTCAGTCCTGGAGGCGATGGGGGCCATTGAATGTTTTTGAAAGGATGATCGACATGGTAAAGACTGTGTTTTTGAAACACCTGTCTGACATATAAGATTGATTCGGAGTATGGAGAAATTCAAGCCACATGGGGCATTATCACTCTCCCATTTTTGCATCAGGCAAGACTTCACAGTGGGTCAAGGCTCAAAAGTAGAAAAAAAAAAAAAACAAAAAAAGAAATGAGCCAAGCATCTGACCCCTAATTCAGTTTCAAGGTACCAGAGTACTTTTATTCTTTCAGTATTATACAATGTGCATACATAATAAAAGAGTTCATATAAGTAATTTATGTATATTATAAACAATGGTAAAGAGAACGACTACCTCTCTACCTATCGCTCAACTTGAGAAATGGAACTTTGTGATACTTCTCCCATATACTCCTCCCCAAGTCATCCCCCTCCCTTCTTCTCTAGCCCGCCTCCCCACCCAACTCCATACCTCAAGAAGCACTAGCTCAGCACTAAGCACTAGCTTAGTTTAACCTCTATTTTGGTCTTCGTATAAGTTGAGTCACACTGTGTCTGTAATCTAGTAACTGTTTCTAAAATGCCACATCGTATTTTCAAGATTCTTCTATGCTGATTCAGGTTAAGGGAATACATTCATTCATTTTCACTGCTAACTGGTGTTCTACTCTAGTGAATATACAGTACCACCTTCAATTTCCCCCATTTAATTATGGATGTTATTTGGAGAATTCTGTTTCTTGCTATCATAAAAATAATGTGCCAGAATCATTCTTGAACTTTTCTAGTTTTCAAGAGTTTCTCAAAGACAGGTCCATAGGCGTGAAACTGAATAGCTTTATGTATGACTCTACTGGGTAACACCAAAATATTTTCCAAAATGGTTTTATTGATTTATACTCTGACCAGTGATGTATGAAATTTCCTGTTACTCCATATCCTTGCCAATACTTGGTATTGCCAGGTACTTAGTTTTGTTTTGTTTTTTGTTTTTCCAATCTGATGAGTGTAAAGTAAGTTCTCATTTTTGTGTTCACTGCAACTTCTGTTTACTGATGAGTTTGAGCATGTTTTCAATGACATGATAGTTTCAGGACACGCAGAGTTATAAGAGAGTTACTGCCATTTAAAATCTATATATACCAGTTGACAAAATAAGACATAAACCAATGAAGTTATTAGTGACATCAAAGCATAATGCATCCAATGAATATATATATTTTACTGGGAAAGTTCAGTCATATGTGATTAATCCTGCCCCCTCCCCAGTCTATTGGCACTATGACCTTGAAGGAGTCGTTTCCTTTCTACCACAACTGGCACTTAAAAAGCCATCTGATCAATTAAAAGAAAAACAAAAATTAAAAAAAAATAAAAAGAAAGAAAAGAAAAAAGAAAGCCAACAAAAACAAATAATAACAAGAACAACAAAAAACCCCTGACACACAAAGAGAAAAATCACTTGTGTTCCTGTGCTGCCACTGCCCCTGATTCCCCCACTGGGTGTTCAGAAATGGATGATTCTCTTTCACTTTGAATACATACAGCTTTCCCAATGCACTGAAGACACGAAGAAAGGATCAATATTTCACATCAAGCACAGACCTCAATTCTAAATTTAAAAATCACAGGGCACATGAACAAACCCTCTGGTCAATGCTATCTCTTCAACAATGCATAGCGTTTGCCTTGACAGGGCACCTTTTCAGTCTCGGTTCCTTCTGCCCAAAACACTTTTCCTCTGGCTCTTTCCACCACTGGCTCCTTCTCATCATTGAAGCCTCAACTTCAAGGCTACCCGGCCATTTTTTCCAGAGGCAGTGCCCTCCCCATTCCTGACCTTCCTTTCTCGAACACACCATTTTCCTTGCTTCTTTCTGAACATGTATCGTGACTAGAATATATTTTATCCAGCTGCTTACTTGTCTCTTACTGGCTCCCCCCTTGGAATGTCACACCTTTGTGAGGGAAGGCACCTGGCTTTCCTTGAGGGTTCACCTGTGTGTCCTTGGCACCATAAATCAAACCTGGCATCAAGGAAGATGATGATAAATAATTACTTCAATGGTTCATCTTACCGCACATCTCAGAAAGAACTTTGCGGCAGAACTGGAGACGTCTATGCGGGTTTGTATGTAAATAAAACACCTGGACCCCAGGCCCCTATTCCCAGCAGTCTTCATTTCCACCTCACAAGTTTCCACATGAGTATACTTGTGAAGTTCAATTTCTAGAAAGTCAAACAGGACCCCAAGCCTTTCCTATATTCCCTCCTGTTTCCCTTTTATCATAAGCATCCAATGAAGAGGTTATATGAAAATCAATCAACAAAAGGCTGCATTTTCTTTATACCCCTGCCTGATAGTTTCAGAGGTTTGATCTGGCCAACAACCAACCCACTGCAAGCTCTTAAGGATGGACACTATCTCACCATATTTGAAATTCAAAAAGAAAGCTCAGAGAGCCCCATATGATAAAAGGTACCGATGGATATTTATGATCAAAAAAGATCATCGGCTAGAAGCAGTGGCTTGTCGATGGGGTCGCATTGTATTGGGAATATGGTTTATTACCAGCTCCCAAAGATATGCCCTCTCTTTGGTCAATAAGAAGAGGATAAAAGGTTCAAGATAAGGAAGAGGCACTTTATAAATGAAAACGTTCACTAATGAAATTAGTATCGTTATTGCAGGAAGTGCTAATTTTCCTGCTCACTGAGAGTTTAATAAAAATGTTATGTCTACTCTATAACCGTGATTAATCAGTGCGGTATTGAGAAGCGCAGGGATTCTTTTCAACAAGGCAATTTTCAAAATTTGAAAAGGTGTAAATTTCATGCAAATTGCTTCATAATCATATATGTACAAAACGGAACTGACAAAATTGCAGTTAGGAAAGAAATCATTAACATTTAACATTTTTTCCCCTTTTTTTCCTTTTTTCCAACTGCTCCTGGAAAGGTATATTATAAATGAGAAGATAAGACCCACTGAAAAGTATACAGGTGACTATCAACAAAAGTGGTAATACTTTTAAGCAAACTTAAATGTGGACGTCGAATCTGAACAGCGATGTGAAACAGGAGTCTTAAAAACAGGAAAATAACGCTTTAATGCAACAAAAATGCACCCATTTGTCTTAACACAATACAGAGAGACAGTAAAGCATTTTTCTGACTCTTTCTGGTGGGCAGCAGTACCTTTTGGTTAAGGAAAGTCACATTTCCGCTCACATGATTCCTTTTTAAGAAAGTCCCAAGGCCTCTCACAATTTTAAACAATGGTTTGCAAACTTGAGGGCTGCTAAGGCAGATCCAGCGGCCTGTTTGGTAACCCCACCTCCCCTGCTCAGTGATGGCTTATCTGGGACGCTCTCCCCTCCCACCTAATGAACAAGCCTGAGAGGCTGACACAGGATGCCTCCCATCCATCGTGCCCGGGGTCTTCAGCAAGCGCTGTGTGTGCAGATCCAAAGCAGGTTATTCATCTGTTTACATAGCTAAGGGGAAGATAATAAGACCTCAAGTGTAAGTACAGCAGTGTTAGGATTATTAGACGCTTCGACTGATGGCCCTTCAAACTTGTGAGACACAAGCAGAAAACAAACCTGAGAATACACTTGGAGACACCAGTATGAAGACCGTGACATGTAACTACCAGCTGGTTGCTTCCAGAGTTTCAGAGTTTGGAAGCTTCTTCTTATTTTTTTAATATAGAACTTAGAAAGCAGTGGTTAGCAATTTCTGGGTAATAACTCACAGTGATTCTAAATGGTCTAAGTATTGCCACGGTTCCTCGCATTGGGTGAATTTTTCTTTTTCTTTCTTTCTTTTTTTTTTTTCCCCCCTCCGAGCAGGCATTTGGAGGGACCTTGTAATGAGAAGTAGAAACCATTTCCCTCCCTCGTCTTCATCCCGTAGCTCATACATTTTCTAAAATTATGGCCCTACTCAAGGCAGTTATTATGCACAGTCAATGTTCTTCAGAAGAGTTTTTCAGAGGATGATTTTTGGTTAAAGTGGCATATTTTAGGACCATCTGGTCACATGCGTTAATGTACACTTTCAGATTCCGTGCGGATTTTTACGACAGCGCTCTTCTGCTGCTTGTAAATAAGACAAAGACTCTTGCCGCCTTCAGGCCTCCGAGCGGGCACAGTGGCTCTGGATTTGACATGGCAACACATTTTCCGTTAGACGCTAAGATTAATAAACCTCGCAGAACCCCGGACGGGCCACTGAGAAAGAAGGGCAGTAAGGTGCTCGTTTCTGTTCCATTAGACACGGGATGAGCCGCAGGCGGGCCACACTCCGTCACTCCAGCCTGGTAATGGGCCTTGGGAGTGACCACCCACGGGAAGCTTCACTGAACTTTCTTCTTTTCTTTCCCCTGACTCAGCCACAGAGGCCAGTGGGCCAGGTGGAAGTTTCCATGGTCAGGGGTTGGTTGGGGGTAGGGGGGCAGGTTGGTTTTCCTTGGTCCTAGTTTCACAACAAAGGCCACCCTTTAAAAACATATCTGAAAAACAACCTGAGGATTTTGAAGGGGCGGCGGGTGGGAGGTTGGGGGAACCATGTGGGTATTAGGGAGGGCACAGATTGCATGGAGCACTGGGTGTGATGCAGAAACAATGAATACTGTTACGTTGAAAAGAAATACAAAATAAAAAATAAAATATATATATATATATATATATATATATATATCTGTCTGGGGGGCGCCTGGGTGGCTCAGTGGGTTGAGGCCTCTGCCTTCGGCTCGGGTCGTGATCCTGGGGTCCTGGGATCGAGCCCCACATCGGGCTCTCTGCTCAGTGGGAGGCCTGCTTGCTTCCTCCTCTCTCTCTGACTGCCTCTCTGCCTACTTGTGATCTCTGTCTATTGAGTAAATAAATAAAATCTTTAAAAAAAAAATCTATCTTGGATGGTAGGGAGCAGGTGAGCTCGACAATCTTTGAGAACAAAATAAACCCCACTTCTTGGCAGTGGGAGAGGACACACAGGCTTGGGCAGCCAGCAAGTCCTGCAAAAGGGGCAGGAGATGGGGATTCAAACTGGGCCTCTGCCAATCATGCCCTTGACAAGGTGGGGCTCAAGAGAATCCTGGGGCCGGAGTGAGGCTGTGTCTGAAACACTTACCTCTGCGGGGGCGGGAGGTTGGTGGTGAATGAATAATGAAGGTCTAACTTTAGCCCAATGTCCTCACACAGAGGCCACACCACGATGTGAGCTTCTGCAAGGAGAACTCTAGTAGCTGCTGGGATTTTAATAACTAAGACGATCCGCGTCAACACCATCACTACTACCACCGAGAGACATGTCCCTCTGATCTTCAATCCCTTCAACTGTAAACTGAAGAGAGTCAAGATCCTTCTGACTGAAAACTAAAAGGAAGCGCAGAAAGCCATCTGCACATTCCCAGTATGCCACGGGTGTTCAATTAACTGTTTCCTCTCGGAGGCAGGGATTAGAGGAGGGGGAAGTAAAAACCCATGTGAGTACCACTGAAATTCCCCACTTGCTAAGGGCACTTGGCTGCTGAAAACTATCCTCTAAGATGCGTTTGCCTGTGGAGGTTAGGCTGGGGAGGTGGGAACCATGACTTCTGGCAGCTGCCCAGCACTCACATGGGCCCCCAGGTTTGTGGTGACAGAAAGCCCTGGTGCAGAGGGTTTCACGTGGTTCTCAGAACCCTACTGCTACGGAGATATTTTAGGCCCCAAGTTTTACAGACAAGGCCACAGGAGGCTGGTGAGGAGAAGCCACACGCCCAAGTCAGCACGGCTGAGTCCTGGCAGACCCGGGAAAGCCACAGGGCTCTCTCCTGGTTCTGACACCACGGCGTCTCCACCACACGGGCTATGTTAGAATCACCAGGAAGAGGTGCAAGACAGCTGCTAATGGACAGAGAGTCCGTGCGCCCCCCCAAATTCCTGTGTTGGCCCCCCACTGTGATGGTAGGAGGAGAGGTGGCCTTTGGGGGGTGACCTGGTTTGCACAACGTCATGAGTATGGAGACCCCGTAAGGGAATTTGTGTCCTTGCGAGAAGGAGAGGCCTGAGCCTTTCCTCCTTTCTCCAGGTGATGGCACAGTGAGAAGACGGCCACCTGAGACCAGGAAGCGGACTCACACCAGACAGGAATTTGCCACCAGCTTGATCTTGGACCTCCAGCTTCCAGACTGTAAGCAGGAAGTCTGTGTTGTTCGAACAACCGACTCTGGTGCCTGGCTACGGTAGCCCGGGCATAGCAGGATGATGACGGGTGTGTAAGTCTCCATTCAATGAATGCTGTTTGGCTGAAAAGATAAGAGACACACCCACACTGTGGTGTGGAGGATGGGCCCAGGACAGTTTATGAGGGAGACCCCAATCTCTGCGTGACCCCCTTTGATAAAGCTCATGTTTCCACTTGCCAAACAGCCTGTAGAATATTGTTGCCTCTGCCATCTGGATGAGGAAAACTGAGACTTAGCCACTGGAATAGACAGAATAATATTTCTCTCAGACCAATCCCCGGAATCTGTGAATTTATCACCCTACATGGGAAGGGGGATATTTACGGGTGTCCTGAAGGATTTTGAGATGGTGGGATTATCCTAGATGACCAAGGTGTGCCCCACACAATCACATGGATCCTTCTCAGAAAGAGGCAGGCAGGTCAGAGGAAGGGAGGCCAATGTGATGAGGGAAGCAGAGTCAGGGAGGGAGGCGGGACGATGCCATGCTGCCGTCCTGGAAAATGGAGGGGTGGGGGGTCTTTTGGGCCAGAGAACGTAGGAGACCTGGAGGAGCTTAACATGGCAGGAGGCGGTGTCTCCCCCGGAGGCTCAGAAGGAACCAGGCCTGCTGACAACCGGACCCGCTGAGACAGAGTAGGGCCTTCCATCCTCCAGAACTGTAAGATGAAAAATCCGTGATGTTTTAAGCCCTGAAGTCTTTGGCAATTGGTTACAGCAGCAAAAGGAAACGGACGCAGCGATGGAGTCAGAATTCAAATGCAACACGGCTCGCTGACTCCAGAGGGTAAGACGGTCCTGCTCTGCACTCCACCGCGGACGAATGCATGAGGCAAGGCAATGCTCCCCCTACTTAGAGATGATGGGAAGGGAACAATGCAGGAACCTGCCTAGACTCCTCTCTTAGGTCCCAGAGCTGAACAACATCATGTGTTATCTGTTTTTCTTTTTTGTTTTGTTTTCATCTCTGTGTTGTTAAAAAGGAAGGGAGATCTACTCCCTGATATGAGGAAGTTGAGAGGGGAGTTTGGGGGGTAGGGAAGGAAAAAATGAAACAAGATGGGATCGGGAGGGAGACAAACCATAAGACACTCTTAATCTCACAAAACAAACTGAGGGTTGCTTTGGGGAGCAGGGTAGGGAGAGGGTGGTTGGGTTAAGGACACTGGGGAAGGTATGTGCTATGGTGAGTGCTGTAAACTGTGTAAACCTGGTGATTCACAGACCTGTACCCCTGGGGCTAACAATATATGCTAATAAAAAATTTAAAAAAAATTTAAAAAGGAAGGGAGATCTAAAATATTATACATGGGGCGCCTGGGTGGTTCAGTGGGTTAGGGTCCTGGGATCGAGTCCCGCATCGGGCTCTCTGCTCAGCGGGGAGCCTACTTCCTCCTCTCTCTCTCTCTCTCTCTCTCTCTGCCTACTTGTGATCTCTCTCTCTGTCAAATAAATAAATAAAATCTTTTTTAAAAAATAAATAAATAAAATATTATACATGAATACATACTGCCTTTAAACAATAAGGAAGAGCTATAAGAGAGAGAAGAGGAGGGAACAAAAAGAGAGGAAAAAGGAGGAGGAGGAAAATAGATTAAAAAAATCAGGGGGCGCCTGGGTGGCTCAGTGGGTTAAGCCACTGCCTTCGGCTCAGGTCATGATCTCAGGGTCCTGGGATCGAGTCCCACATCGGGCTCTGTGCTCAGCAGGGTGCCTGCTTCCCTTCCTCTCTCTCTGCCTGCCTCTCTGCCTACTTGTGATCTCTCTCTGTCAAATAAATAAATAAAAAAATCTTTAAAAAAAAAATCAGGAAAAAGAAAGAAAGATGAAGTGAGAGGGGATGTTTGTTCCCAAAGAGGTACTGTACGGTCCTACAACCATGTTGAAAGTGAGGAAAGTATGCTAAAACATTGGCTTTGAGTTCCCTGGTGGCCAGAGCAAATAAGGAAATACTATGGGCTATGATACTGACATTTAAAAAGAAATTGGTTGTTTTGGCTAAGTACAGCTTTTCTTGTCATGAGAACTCAGAAGAAGATCTCCCTTGAGCAGTCCATGTCCTAACAGCCACTCCCTGTCCTTCCTTGGACCCTCCTACCTGATCCTCATGAGAGAGGGACCAGATCCGCCACTACCCTCAACTTCTTGACATCTGTCCCGAGATAGAAAACACTGGCTCTGGGGCATCAACAGGCGTTCATTCACCAACTAACTATAGCCTCCCACATACCAGGCCTACCCCTGAAGAAAGGGCGGACTACTAGTTATCCCACAGCTTTCCACTAGCTTGTGAAAAGTCAGATGCGGAAGTACTGTCTCTGCTAATTTGTACTGTTTTTAAAAAAAAAAAAAATCTTCAAAGCTAGTGGCTAAAAACAAGTTACTTATTTTTAGCCTGTGATTTGGTGGGTCAGCAGTTTGGGCTGGGCTCAGCTGGGCAGGTGTCCTCTGTCAGCCAGGTGGTTCTGCCTCTAAGGGATGAAACGGACCCTGCCTTTGGAGGGGTGGGGTTTAGGGCATCACAGTCCAAGGGAGAGGGAAGACTTGGTGATCATATCTGTCATGTGCCAGAGGCATCGAGTGTTGGCCTTGGTGGATCTAACATCTGTCGAGCAGGACACACTGAGACATAGTTCCGAGTACCAAGGGATATTACCCAATCCCCTCATTCGTCAGTTTGCTTGGATGATTTATGGTAGTTTAACCCAAAGGCAGGTGGGCAGAGGAGGGTAGCTTCCTAAAACCCTTTGGTTCTAAAATGTTCTTTTTCTATATAAAAATAATCGAAGCAAGTGTGTTCACACACATGTGCACATGTATCCCAGATACAGAATATCTCTGAACTCTCTCTTCACCATGGGGGTGGTCCAATTTTTTGGCATTAACGCTTGGCGGTTCTGTCCCTGAGGCGCCCCACATTGCCCTGAGATTGCAATTGCTTCCATGGTATTTGGCGCCTTAAAAATAAATAAATAAATAAATAAAGGGAACGTTTCGGAAGGGCAGCACTTAGCCCCGTTCACGGGAAAATAGACTGAATGAGAAGTATTGTCAGAGTGTTTTGCAATTGCCATTTTCAGCAATATAAATTATGATTTATTTTCCCACGTAATCACCTTGATTGCAGACATCCTTTTGGAGAAATCGTACTGCTCTTGGCTAGCTTTTTAAAGTCTCACAAGACAACTTTCAAACCTGATTAGTATGTACGATGGGAAATCAGATACATTATATTTAGCTTGAAGTGCAGAGCGCCTTGGGTGCAAAGAGAGAAAGAGAGGGGGAGGGATGGGGAAGAGAAGGGGAAAAAAAGAACATCTGTAATCCTTTTCAGAGGACTCTGTGCCGGCACGTGCCTGGGTATGGAGCAGAGCTGGAGAGTTTGCTGGTGGTTTCCGCATGTCATTAACCGAGTGTGTGTCAGCTCCTTGGCTGTGGCTCCCGGGCTGCGTGATATGATCACGACATCCAAGACAGACGCGTGCTCTTCTGTTACGACACTGACGAGCCATCACTTCCACTTGCCTGTGATGAAGATTGCAAAGCATGGCGTGCACACTTACACCCCTTAGATGGAATGATCAGCTTATCAGTGGGCACATGGGCATAAAAGAAGGCACCTTTGACTTGTCCCCTGGCTGCCGGGCCTCTCGTGATAGTGTGTGATGTGCCCCAGGGGCAACCACTGAAGCAGCCACATGAGATGTAGTTCTAGCACATACAGGATGGCGCTTGTACAAACCTGGGTGTGGGGACAGGGAGCATGTAACTCTGGCGCTTGCCTAGTCCTGGCCCTAGCAAAGTGCATGTGTCCCGGGGTGTGAACATAACCACTAAGTGATTCAAACACTGGTTCTTCTAGCAGTACAACATGGCTAGCTTAGGAACCAGAATGCAGAATTTGCATGGGTTTTGAGATAAAATGAGATTGCAGAGGAATTTTGTGTGTGCAGCAGGCAACTGAGGCAATGCTCCCAGGCTCTTCCAGGTCCTTACCCCCATTCCCTGTGGAAGAATTTAAGAACCCGTGGCTTCCAGAGTGCCTGGTTCAAATCTGAGGTTTGCCATCTAATCTGATTTGACACTATCCAGAGAGGAGGACAGTGGGAGGGACGTGTGCTGAGTGCCTACTGTATGCCTGAATGCAGCTAACAGTGGGACAGCCCTTTATTGCTGCTTATCATTTGGTGATCTGAATATTAAGCAATGTGAGGCGGGGAAATCAAGGCAATGGGAAGATAATGAGTTGAATCAGGTGATACAAGAGATCAAACTCTTCTGACTCAGCCCCATCTGCTGATGGCTGAAGATCCGAAGCCACATAACCCCTCTCTCCAAGCTCCCACTCTGCCTCTTCAGGCAAAATCACGAGCTTATCTCACAAGGGAAGGCAGGGCAATCCCTGATCAAATCTGGTTCTGCCCTGGAGGGTCTACCTAGGCTTCCTTTCTCTGTGTTTTTTATCCTCCTCAAGTACCCCTTTTCCCTTAGACAACATTTTCTACATCTGAAAAAAGTCTCTACAAAGATGTAGGCTTTGTTTTCAGTTACTAAAAAATAAAGTGGCTTTGGTCGGTAGAATCCTAAGGTGGCCCACAAGATACCTCGGCCCTGGTGTCCATCTGACCTTTCTCAGCTACCCCATCAATCATGAATCAAGGTACCACTGGGAAGGGATTTTTGCAGATGTTAATTAAGGCTCCCAAGAAGTTGACCTTAAGATAAGGAGACTATCTTAATCATGTAAGCCTATTAAATATGGGTCTAGAGGTCATATTCAGAGAAAGAGAAATACCAAGGATGGAGAAGATTCAGTGTGCAAGACAGTTTCTGTTGATGACCTTGGGGAAGGAGAGGGCCACAGGGCAAGGAATGTGTGTGGCCCCTAGGAGCTGGGAGTGACCAGCAGGTGACAGAGAGGATATCGACGGAGGGCCCCATCTTACAGCTGTAAGTAACTGAATTCTGCCCACAACCAGAACGAGCTTAGGAGTGGATTCCTCTCCAGGAACCACTGACACTCCAGGAACACAGCCCCAGCTGACACCTGGAAGTTGTCCTGTGAGATCCTGAGCAGAAAACCCGTCACACTGTCCAGACTCCTGACCTACAGAACCAAGAGCTAATAAATGGGTGTGGTTTTGAGCGGCTCTGTTTGGGATCATTTGTTCTGTGGCAATGGAAAACCAACACAGCTTTAAAATAAAAACCTTCCTCCATTTATTCTTCAGCTTTCACAGTCATTACACTCGCAGAGGATAAAACTCTTAACACAGCAATTCATGCACAATAGCTGTCTGGATTTTTTTTTTTTTTATCAATTACTAAAGAATTAGTTCCAAAGTAATATTTAGCACTAGTATTACTCGTGGTAGTCATATGATAGCGCTGGCAGTGAATCTAGACCTACGGCTACTGCAATGGTTTTTCTATGCCACGTCTTACACAAAGTAAGAAAACTTTCAGACCAAACGGGGCTCAGAACTGTTTCTACAAAAGGCATCCTGTTTTGGTGACATGACTTATTCTAAGCTACTACATGAAGAAAAGCCCTACCAGGGGTATTTTTCGTATCCGATATCATCTAATATAATCTCCTGAACTGCACAGGTGACAAAAAAGAAAAAGGCTTTGTGAATTTCTTCCTATAACCAAAATTCCACATAAAAAGATGAGAATCCTTCAATGTCACTAATTTCTCTGAAGCATTATAACGGCAAACTCTCGAGACCCTGGGAATTTTAGACAAAATCAAAAAACGTAGATTCAGGAGGAAGCTGGGGAGCAAGGCTTTCTGCAACAGACCGTAAGCCAAGTCATAAATTGAGGTGAGGTATGAAATAATGGGGAAAAAGGTGGAAGCTGTGGTTCTGTGCCCATACACTTGGGGTCTGAAAGATAAATGCGCTGAGGATTTTCTTGTCCATTTCTGCTATACATTCACACGATTAAAGTCATTAGTTAGAACGCTCTACCAAGAAGCAACTGCAAGGACGGGGTTTCCCTTAAGGAAGAGGATTAAAAAGAAGGAAAAGAAAGGCAAAGAGAATCCATGTGGAATACACAAAAATACATGCACACTAAAAACCAAACCAGTGGATGTTTGCTAATAGTCCTACTTTAAAATCACAAGCTGCGCTCAAAGCCTCTGCTCTCTGCGGGCTTTCATAAGAGGCTGTATTACCAAGGTGATACGGGTGATGCTTGGGGGAAGGGAGTAAATGGAATGAAGTCATTCTCATCAATTCATTGGCTAGATCACGCCGTCCTCCCCCACTCCTCGCAGTGGAATGTCCATCTACTTGCCCCCCTGCACTTGATCAGTAGCCTCACCTTACTTCCACATCCTTCTCTGGCTTTGACCTCCACAATGTCTGGCTCAGACTATCCTAAGAACCCACCTGCTGCCAGTCCTGCCCCTTCAAGTTCCATCCTTCTCACTAAAGCCGGAGTGCTTCTTCTAAATGCACATGCAGTCCCCTTATTACGTGTGGGATACCGCGATACTCATACACCTTACCAGAGCTTTTCAGTTGCCATGAAGATCCAGAATCTTGCTGGGACTCCCAATGCATCTGGGGACATTAGCATTGTTTACCTACACAGTCTTGTCATCTTCCCTTTCCCATGCTAGGCTCTAGCCAGCCAGATCCACATGTCCTCTCCTTGAGGGGCCAGACTTTGTCTGGATGCCCAGGATGTGACCATGAGCAACAAAGTCCTTGTTATGGGATGACGGTCTGGGGTGGTTGGCAGGGTAGTGAACAGCCACAATACAATCATGGTTGCAGAGGATATTATGAGAACAATGGAGGTTGAAGGGATACCCAACCCACATGCAAAGCTTATGGGGAGAGGGGGGCCTAGGGTTTAGGCAAGCCTCCTGGAAGAGTCAAAGTCACTCTGAAAAAAGGAAAAAAGAGCATTCTAGGTAGAAGGATCTCTACAAATAAAGCCAGTCCTTTCAGAATTCCATCAGGTCAAAGACCAGGGAGCCAAGATGGCAGGCAGCTCAATGCGTCAGAAGCATGGAGTCAGGGAGGGCCGTGAGAGGCTCTCCAGATGGCCAGGGTGTGAATGGGCAGGTTCATGGATTACTGTCACTGCCACGCAGGGGCTACAGACTCCAGCTCCTACGAGGCCAGGCAGCTTCCATCAGGGAAGTGGGCCTCACAGGCACCATGGAAAGCAAGCGGACATATATCCAGGCTAGAGAGGGGCAGCCTGGCTCAAATGCAGCCCACCGCTGCCACTCGCCACCCGGAAGCACAGGCAAATTATACAGCTCTGCTTTTTCAAGAGAAGCAGGAAATCCCTATTGCGACATCAAGATTCCCAATTTGTAAAATGTTGGCAACTAACTTCTTTCATGAAGGAAACAAAAATCCAGCAGTCCCAAGGAAAGACATCTGCAAGCCACATATTGGCAACTTTGGGGGTGGGAGTTGGAAATGAGGGGGGAGGGCCCAAGGGCGAGGAGATTTTCTTGCTTTTGATCAGAAAGCAAAAATGTGGGGAATTTAAACAGCTGATCCCAGGGAGATGGCAGAAGCTAGGGGCCAGAGCTGCTCAGGGGGCTGGGAGAAAGGAGAGCTCCTCAGAATGACCTCCCCCACCCCCACCCACCGGCCATGAGTTCATGGAGTCAACAAATACTCACTGAGGACCTACCACATGCCAGGTACTGTTCCAGGCTCAGAAAACCCAGCAGTGGGCAAAATAGGCAAATCCCTGGCCCTAAAGAAATGCACACTTATGTCCTCTTCTCAGGGAAATGAAAAAAATGGGACAGTTTTCAGTGGATTTAGCAAAGGCTCCAGGAGACACAAGTTCACCCTTCCCAGCTTCTGTCCTAATTCCTTTCTTGAAAATCATGCAGGATACGCGTAAGCTGAACATAAAAGCAGCCGTGGAGGCTGGGCTCTAGCATTCTGTAACTGAAAAGGGTTTTGCCTCCCTTATTCTCTGCTGGCTCCCCAGGATCTAGAATAGTGCCTGCACTTTAGCCAGCTCTCAACAAACATCTGCATACATCAGATAATCTGGGGCTTGGAAGCAGCAGTGAAATTTCAGAAAAAAACAAACAAACAAACAAAAAAAAAAAACCCAAGCAAACAAACAAACAAAAATCTCATGAGTTAGAATTGGTTTTTGCACACGAAAAGTATTTCTTTTTTAACTTCCTATCTCTATTTGATGGTAGAGAGGTAGAACAGGATCTCGAAGCAGAGCAGGAACACATCCTTCAGTCCATTAACAAGGTTATAAGTTCAGAACAGGCGGAGTTAAAATCTAGCGAGCCACTTAGAAATTGTAGGAGAATAGGGGTACCTGGACTTCTGACAATCTTCCTTTCATATTTCCATCACTTAGGACAACTCCCTTCCTCCTCTGACTTTATTGTAATGTCTTTCAAACTTTATTCACCAATCCCAGGGAAAACTAATAAAAATCAGTGTCATGCCCAACAGTAGTTCTGTGCGTTGAGTTAGAATCGGTCCCAAACATGTGGTGGGCGGCGGGGACCCACCGTGTGTTGGTGTGAGTATCTGCTTCCATTGATTTCAGGCATCCTTTCAGATACTTTATAATCGTACCCTCACACCAGTGTAGTTCCAATCGCAGCCGAGATAAATGAATCACCTCGAAGATGGGAACAGACCATTCCATCATAGGAATTCCCTGAGCGTTCCTGGTGCTCTGACCCCACAAGAAGTCCGCTCCCCACAAGTCTCGATAAGATCCCCTCTACCTCACTTGAACTGGAGTCTGACAGCAAGCCATATGTTACCAAGAGCTGATCACTTCCACATCTTGTTGTGGAGTCTTTTTTTCCCTTTCTTTCTTTTTAAAGGAGGAGGAGGGAAAGTATCCTGTTTATTTCCAAACTCCCTTGCATCTGATTTGCAATAGGCCGGCATTTGCTGTTAAAGCAGAAAATTATAAGGAGGGCCTAATTGACCCTCCTGTGTCTTTGAAAAAGCCTGTCTGTGGTCTCTAATTGACCCTCTAGGTACCTACGGAACAATGAATGAATCTTCAGGAAATAATGGAGGGCGATGATTAATAGCCCGGGTCTGGCTGGACCTCTGCCTCTCGAAGCTCTTCTCTCTGCACTTTGCTTCCTCCCTCCAGGACACTCGAGTCCCCGGATTTTATAAGCAGCGATTTATTATTATCGCTGAATAATAAATACCCTGAAGCCGACACTTTAAAAAATCGGACCCATCGCGATTCTGCAGAGATTGGGATAACATTTATTTAAGCTGGCATTCTCATTTTTCTCCTTGGCAATGCTCAGAAGAGTCTTCCTCTAGTAGTTGTGGGCAATGTCCAAACAGGAGGCTTCCCTGAAGTTTCTAGGAAAATCACTTCAAACTAAAGTCCTTTGAAATTGTGAGATTTTTTCTTTTCCCTACTCCAAAGAGAAAATATGCCCCATTTTGCCTCCTTCAGGTGAGGAATAAGGTCCTTCAGGAGTGAAGGGAATGATGGCAGGAAGATGGGATATTCCTTTAGCATGAAGTGCCTAACGGCCCCTCTTACACATTATCTTGAGGACTGCTCACAAAAGTTCTGAGATATAGATAGTGCTATGATTCCCATTACTCAGAAGAATAAGCTGAGGTACAGAGAGAAAAAGGAATCTGCCCAAAGTCACAACATCCAAAGCTCCAGCTCTGGATGCTGCATAATATTCAACAATGATTGCATCAAATGAACAATACTAAGAAAAAACATGCTTTGAAACATGGGCAAGAGAATAAAAGGGAATGTCTTCTCTTTCTTCTAGCTTTGGCTAAAAAATACTTCCTTTCCCAAGATAGGGTCGGAAAGTGAATTTAAATTTAGAAATATGCATGCCTCCAGAGGATCATAAAAAGCCAGAAGGCTTTTGGTTTTTAAAATTTTTTTTGCACATTCATAGGATTAACTATGTTTATAATTAAAAATTACTAAAAAGGAAGGAGGGAAGGAAGGAAAGAAGGAGGGAGGGAGAGAGGGAGAGAAGGAAGGAGAGAGAAAAACAGAGAGGGAGGGAGGAAAGAAGGAATGGAGAGAGGGAAGGATGGAAGAAAATAAGCCACTAAAAATGCTCCTTCCAAATTCTCCTTCACTGCTGCTGATGTCTTCACCTTCCTCAGAACCTTCGATGGCAAGGGGACCACAAGCTGTCAGCCAGGCCCTGCTGGGTGCTCTGGGCCCCTTTTCTTCTTACTCAGTGTTTTGTGGGAGAAGAGGCTGCCTACGCAGCAAAATTAATGCCTGGGTAAGGATTACAAATTCTGTGCAATCCACGGATGTTCTCCTGCATTAGGTCCCACTTCTGTCATCACAATGCACAGGGCAACCACTCAGAGTCCTAGGCTTTGGGTAGGCAGTGGACTTCTGCAACCCATCAAATCTGGAAGTCACTCAAAAATAGAGAAGAAAAGAGTCAAATGATCAAGTCTGTGTGCACTGAGGAGAGCACTGCCCTAAGTGTCCTGGACAGTCCCATTCAATGCTACGATTTAAAAGACAAAGAAGATGGTCCTGGAGATCTTTGGTTCAAGGGCAAACCCCTTCCAGGGTTAGTTGATTGTCAGAGACAGGGAACAACTCACAGTGTACTTTACAAACGCAAACCAGCCACTCCAGAGCCTATGCCCCCAGCACCTCCACTATGGGGCTCCCACATTCTGGGTCACTATCCACCGGCCGTGATCACCCCACGGACACATACCAGGCAACTAAAAAGAGCCCCTGTGTCCCAGAGCCCTTGAAATGATGCAAACCATCTTAAGTCTGCCTATCCTCCCTCCTTGCTCCTTGCTGTAGAAACCACAATAAAGGCTCCCGTCTCCCCCTGTCTCCTCAACACCTCTGGAGCTGCTCCCTGTGGCTGCATGGCACAGTGGGTTCCCCTTCTCTTGGGATCTGTGAGTATCACAAACCACCCTTCTGATGACAGAGGTCTCCTGATCTCTACACCTGGGTAATAATTAAAACAGGAAGAGAAGGAGAGATGGAAGCTTGGGTGAGGTGAAGGGAGGGAGGGAGAAAAGCAGCAGAAAAGAACTGAAGAAGAGACAGAGAATGGAGGAATGATAAGGAACTTAAAACCTGCTCTTCTTTTTGGAAGACAAACAACGAAAAGAGTTACAGAAGAAACTTCCAGGGGATATGCACATTGGAGATGGGGCAGAGGCTGCATGTGCGGGAGATGGGCCCACGGAGACTCCATGTTCAGTGTCTCTGACCACAGCCACCTTGCTCAGGAAACCAGCAGAGAGGTTCGCTTCCGTGGATGGCTGACACTCGGCATCCAATGTGGAGCCAGATGATAAAAGCTATCAAACTATAAATAGACCCATACAGCTCCCTTTTAAAGAACTCTCTGTGCTTTTATTCATTAAGATTCAGATGCTATGGAGGGCACAGATGCGTCTTCTCCTCCTGGATCCCAAATAAAACACCCTGGATGGAAGCAGATGGCTTTGTGTAACTCACATGAGAGTTTACAGGGTAAGACGGCTTCATCAGAACAGGGTCTTTTTTTGCAGGGGGTTGGGGGGGGCAGGGCTAGGCAAATCAGACTTTAATTGGAGGTCACACTTCTACGTGAAATTCTGGGTCTACTTAAGGAGTGCCTTGATCAGTGGGTCACCCCACCAGGGATCCCTCCATCATCTTCCTTCCAGAGGGCAACCCGGGGAACAGGTAAGAAAGCACATCAGGAAGCCAAGAACGGCTCGGCCACCACTAGGACCTGGTTCTTTTTTTTTTTTTTTTAAAGATTTTATTTATTTATTTGACAGACAGAGATCATAAGTAGGCAGAGAGGCAGGCAGAGAGAGAGAGGGAAGCAGGCTCCCCACTGAGCAGAGAGCCCGATGTGGGACTCGATCCCAAGACCCTGAGATCATTACCTGAGCCGAAGGCAGCGGCTTAACCCACTGAGCCACCCAGGCGCCCCTAGGACCTGGTTCTAGCAACACAGGGAGGAACCCTCTCCCACTCAACCCTGACAGCCTCCCCGTATTTGCTGCCACTTGCAGAAGAGGTAGTTTTGTGAACTGGAAACCATCCAGCTGACACAACACCTGTTTGGGTACCTATCCGTGGACTGGGAAAGGTGAAACTGGCTTCCACTGATTTTTATCTCGAGCATAAAATACACAGCAATCACGGTGGTCTTGTGGAAGGAGACAGCCTGCTTTGTCAGGGCAGCCTCACCAGAGGATGGGGTGCTAAGGGCTTCTCAGCCCCTGGTGATCTGAGCCATGTGGCTGGAAGTGCCTGCTTCCCACTGATGGGATTCACATCCAGAGCAGAGCTGCAGGAACAAACAGCTAGTACATGGATTCATCTAGCTTTGGGGTAATCCTCCCCTTTGAAAGGGTGACAGGAACAGACCAGATCACCTTAGCCCTGCCTCCCTGGAACATTCCTGCGCCTGCAACAATACAATGAATGTCACTGTCTCCAAGAAAACAGGGCAACAATCTCCTGGTTCCTTATGACACTGGGTCAATTTTTAGGGTTAATATTTTAAATATAAATAAAGAAACAGGGGTTCACATGACCACTAGCCTCTCTTCTCTTTGGAAAATTCAGACCATGATACACAAATGTTTAGAAGACAAGTCACCTATGTAACACCCAGGGAAAAGACTGAGGCTTCTGTTTTCCTCAGGCTTCTTCTGAAACCAAAAGTATGATTCCTTAATGCCTTCATCACGGACTATATCGTCTGCTACTCAGAAGCCTAACTACGCAGCATCTGTCCTCAAAAGACTTTACGAAACACCCTCACAACAGATTCATCAATTAAACCTGAGCCTCTAGCCAAGGGAGGAGGTGCATCATCTCCCCTGTTCCTTTCTTTTCTCTTTATTCTAAAAAAAAAAAAAAAAAAATGAAGTCAGCCTTCAATTTTTTGTTCCAAATCCTTACTCCAAACTCTCAATGTTTTCCCCTGTTGCCGGAGCATGGAAAGTATCCTGTCCACACTGGCTCCAACCAACCATCCCAGTTCCGTCGCTGCTCCCCCCCAGGGAGCCCAGGAGTAAGATGTTCCACAAGAAGTGTCACGGTTAACAAGAAATCCCAAAGCAAGGGTTTTGTGTTATGTCAGAAAGAAATGAAAATTCAAAAGAAAAAAAAAATCAAGCACTCATCCAAGATTGAAAATCGCATGTTCTTAAACCACAAAACTCAAAACAAAAATTATTTTTTGAAGTTACATCTTGCAAACACATGCTCCAGGGGCCACCAAACTATGACCCACAGGCCAAATCCAGTCCACCACACATTTTTATAAATAAAATTGTACTGACTCACAGCCATCTCTCCTTGTTTACATTTATCGATGGCTGTTTTATCGATGGCTAAACTTTGCAGTTTAGCAGTTATGATGGATGTCTTACGGGCCGCAGAGCCAAAAATATTTACTAAGTGGCCCTTTACAAAGTTTGCTGACTTGTTCTACGCCAAAAATTAGTTCCTATTAACCTCAAATCCTTAGGCTGGCTTTAAAATGATCAAATAAGAGCATTTTAGTGATGGTATTTATGAATTATTACTTTGGGGTTAGAGAAGAAGAGAAAGTCAAAGAACTTTTAAAGATCCAAATTCTTTTTTAAATAAAAATTAGACATATACCGGGTAACTGAATTCAACCACAAATATTTCTTGAATGTGTACCATGTATCTGGTGTTTTTAATGTGGGCTTTTCCTTTGATTGTGAGAAAAGACACATCTCAGTTTTTCCTTCCCTTTTTTGCCTTCTCCCCCCTCCCCCCGCCCCCACAAACACACTGTGCCTGGTCAAATGCAAGAGCCTTAACGAGCCCCCGTCTCTGACAGGTGTCTTGCTCTGCGTGGGTTACACATATATACATCATAGGCATTTGGATCACTCAAGTCATCTAGGAAGTACATTTTACCCCTCGGCTTGCTATCCAAGCTGTAGGATTAAGTCATTTAGAATGTACTGGATTCCTATAATACCTAGTGATTTTGCTCGTGTTGTTTGGTTTTATTTCCTTGCCTAGAATGATTTCCATTAGCCGGCTTACAGATCGGCCACCCCATCTACTGACAAGCACGCTCGGATCATGTGGTCTGCAGTGGCCCCACGTCTTGCTGCTGCTGCCAAGGGACTGATTGAAGAGATGGACAAAAAGTAGACACACAGAAGTCCAGATAGTGTGATTAATGGTCGATCCAACTTTCTCTGAACTGCATATCATGACTTAATGGGAAACCCTGAAGAGATTAAAGGGGGGAATTACATTACCATGAATAATATAAAAAAGTGATATTCTGTCTAAAAAGCTTTTGAGTGCAAGTGACTCGAACAAATATATTAACAGAGCTTACAGCAGATTCAATCAGGTTGAACGTTCCCCGGAATTTATTTTGAACTAAGCTTTATATATCTGAGATGTTAAGAATGAATCTATGCAGGACTGGCAGGAAAGCTATTAATATGCAGATTTTAGTTCTGCCTTCCATTCTGTAGAGGTTCTATTCTCCCCCCCTTACTACTGGCAACCTCTCCCCATTACAGATGTAGTACACCTCCAAAAATCGCAATACCCCAATTATGATCTAGCAAGCTAAGATTCATTTTCCTTACTTTATTCTAACTTCCAAAAATCAGCTCAAATTTGTATTGTCAAGGCACCAATGAAGCCATTATGTTCAAAAGTAGGAGTTATGTCAGTCCAATCCATCCTTCTGTTGGAAACTCCAATTCAGGGGTTTATTTGGGGGACAAAACTTAGCAGTTAAGAAAGATATCTGCTCTACAAAAGCTACATGCACATTAACTTACAATTAAGCCATGATGTTCATCAGGCCACGGCATATGACGGGTTAAAGGGCTGCAACCAAAAGGCAAGCATTGAAATGAAGGCGCTTATTTTCGAACCAACAAACCTGAACAGAACCATTACAATGAGCCCTATTAGCATTCCGGTTATTGGGCAAAATAATTTTATCTCTAAAATTAATTAAATATATTGGAGTGACCTGGACTCATTCCTGCGGCAAGCGGACGGAACGGCGCTGCGTGAGAGGCAAACTCATTCACAGTCAACTGGGCCCATCAACTCCTTGACAGATCACGTTTAAGTTGATGGGAAGTGAAAGTTAAAAATATGATTCATCCAATAAGGCAGCAATGTGCTCCAAAGGAGTCTGCACAGCAATTTTTAAAATAAACTCTATTTTATTTTATTATTGCTTTTTTTTTTTTTTAAATTTAGGGAGAGAAAGCTTTTGGGTTGAGATACAAACTATGTTAAAATGTTCATCGTTTAGAAAATTCCGATTCTGTCCTGAGTTGCTTGTATTTTATTTTCCTAAGCAATCTGGATTTTTTGGTAGAAAAGATTAATAATGCGTATGACAAGTAAAAGGAATGAGTGAAATCCAAGGGCTTTTGCCAGGTTTTTTAAAAGAATCAACAGCAGACTCTTGGTTCAAATCAGGTCCACAACCCGAGCCTTTCCGGATCACCTGATGAATGAGAAGTGGAAGTGTGTGAAGCACTGGTCAGCCCCCAGTGAGAGAGCACCAGGAGAGCTAGTGACTACCCCTCGAGCGCACCTGCACAGCAGGGCCATTTGAAGCTGTTTGGGTGTCTACTCTGTCACTTACAAGCTGTGTGACCTTAGAAACAAAACGTATCTAGCCCCTCAGTCCATCACTTTGTTCATCTGTAAAATGGGTATACTCTTGTGTCCCCTTCAGTAGGACCACTGAATTCAAGTGAAAGAGCTGATACACACAAAGAACTCATTCACGTGTCTCCAATGTAATGGCTCAGTAAAGGTTAGGTTCCACCCCAACCCCATGGGTGGATCTGGCAGACATTCCAATAGGTCTGGTAGTACTCAGTATTTTCTAGGCTTTTCTAAGTAATACGTCAATAGCTTGTCTCTTTAGATTGGGTTTGTGGGCCA
Source organism: Neogale vison (assembly GCF_020171115.1). NCBI lineage: Eukaryota > Metazoa > Chordata > Mammalia > Carnivora > Mustelidae > Neogale > Neogale vison. The sequence continues at coordinate 8,986,463 of NC_058097.1, forward strand.
CCACACCAGAAGAAGCAGGAATGTTTGCTGAACATACAGATTCCTGGACGCCATCCAGGATGTATCAGAATCGCTGGGGAGTGGGATCCAGGAACAGATATTTTTAAAATAAATCCCTAATTGAGGCAGGAATCCAGAATTTTTAAGAATTTCTGATTTCGGGACGCATGGGTGGCGCAGTTGGTTAAACGACTGCCTCCGGCTCAGGGCGTGATCCTGGAGTCCCGGGATCGAGTCCCACATCGGGCTCCCAGCTCCATGGGGAGTCTGCTTCTCCCTCTGACCTTCTCCTCGCTCATGCTCTCTCTCACTGTCTCTCTCTCTCAAATAAATAAAATAAAATCTTAAAAAAAAAAAAAAGATACTTTAAAAAAATTAAAAAAAAAAAGAATTTCTGATTTCAACAAACAGGATGTTAACACAGACTCATAAACCGTCTCTTCTCAAGCAAATCAACCGCCATTACGCAGCATTCATTAGATAGGACTGCAAAGGGCTGCCAGTGATGGACCCCATGTTCTTTTGGACAATCCCTTGCCCTTGTGTTCCAGGTATGTGCTCTGCAAGCTGCCTTTAAGTTCCTGGAACTGTCTGGAATAGGACTAGGCCTTCATGTCCTGGTCACACCTACTTGGCTCTCCTCCTCATCCCAAGCCCTCCTCCTGCCTAAAGTCCTCTTTCTCCCTTTCACACCTCAGTTCCAAACTCATCTCCTTATGGAAGCCTTCTCTATCCCCACACAAAGTTGGAGTCACCAGTTCTAAGCTTCACTAGGACCTTACAATCCTCATCACAGCACTATCTTGTAATTATTTAACTCACTCAATTTTTTTTCTTTCTTTCTTTCTTTCTTTTTTTTTTTTTAAATTAAAGACTGTCTTGTCTTTTTCCCTGAAGACTGATGGAAGGTGGGGGCTGTTTCTTCCTTATTCACCAAATCATCTCTCATGGCCAGCATGGGGAATAGGATAGACTGAACTGTGTCCCTCCCAAATTCATACACTGAAGTCCTAACCCGTGATGTGACAGTACTTGGAGACAGGACCTTTAAAGAGGTTATTAAGTTTAAAGAAAGTCATGAAGATGGATCCTTAACCCAATAAGACTGATATCCTTTTAAGAAAAGGAAGCAACAGCAGGGATGTGCCCAACAGACAGATGGATCACTATGTGAAGACACAGCGAGAAGGCAGCCATCTGCACGCTAAGGAAGGAGGCTTCAGGAAAAATCAACTCTGCCACCACCTTGATCTTGGACTTCCAGCTTCCCTCCAATATACAGTGAGGAAGTAAGTTCCTATTCTGAAACCATCCAGTCTGTGCTGTTCTGTTTCGGCAGCCTTAGAAAACGAATACAGAGCTTATTCCACGGTGGGGGCTCCAAAGCTGCTCCACGGCTGACCATGGCCGTGAGGCATTGCTAGCTTCTCTCACTCTCCCCTGTATTGGGGGAAATGAGACTGTTGAACTTATTTATGAATGGATTAATAGAAACAATCTGAAGACACCCCATGCACAGAATACCATGGTGATCCTACCGGTAACTGATTCCTGGAAGAAGCGCTTAGAACCAACACAGCACCCCTGAGTGGGAACCTGGACCACCGTTTGGTCAAACAGATCTCCCTTAAAACTTCTGACTTTGGCAAGCCACCCCCTACCCTGGCCAGAATGCTGCCGGTGGGAAGGAAGTCACCACCTGAACAAACCACCCGCTGTAATCCTAGGGAGCCAAGACTCAGCTGTCTCTGGGAACTAGCACATGCTGCTAATGTGGTTTGAAGGTCTGTGGCCTGTATTACCACCAAGGATTATTAATATTGGGAACTGCCCTTGGCCCCAGATTTTTTTATTCCACATCTCTGCTTAGGAAGAGAATCCTTAATATGAGAATGGAAAATTAATTCACATTTAGTTAGTTGTCTTATTCTAAAAATAATCTCCTTTTTAATGCTCTCAACTGAACCCACTGTTCATTGCAGTGAGCTAGAAAAAGGCTCAGAGTTCTGGCTCAAATACAGTCTGCCCCTGTGGCAGTGACTTACTCCAGTCGGCCACGGCTTCCTCATCGGCAAATGAGCAACCATTAATTAGTAAAACAGACATGCTGTCTACTCAATAAGGCTGCTGGAAAATTCCATCAGATACGGGACGCAAAGTGTTCACTATGGTGCTCTCAATAAACCGTGTGACTGTATCATTATTAAGAAGTCAGGTTTTATTATGAATAATTAAAGTAATAAACATTAGCAGTCATTGAGGGATGTCCACTGTTCAGCCATTATAACTAGGAAGAATACTAGGATCTGTTTTCTGTTTCCTTCCCAAAATATTTGCTCTCAAAACTCAATTTTTCATTCAGTGAAAAGAGCTGGTACTAGATGTTGGTCAAAACATGAAAGTCACTTAACTCCAGGTCTTTTGAAAGTAGGAAATGCAGGACTCCGCTCAGCAACGCTTGTCTTGCTTACGTTAGTAACTTATGTCAGTACGTAACCTCCAAGCCCTACAACTGGAGGCTTCGAAAGTGACGAATGTTAAGTCTAGGTGAGGATTATCCTTCATCACGGTGCTCTAATAAGAATCTCTGCTTTGACAAGAAATTTATGGCAGGCCGCTGGAACGTTAGTTTATTGATGATTAAAGTATCAACTGTCCTTGATACAAATAAACAGGGTTTCTGAACCATAAGCACTGAGATGGGAACCCACTGGGGCCCTGAGGACTGTGCAATTTATGGGTATTCAGTTCTCATCAATGTATTGTCAGTACATCCAAGGCATCTGACAGGTTCCTGTTTTGAGGATGGATGCCCTTTCTACAACCCAAGGAGCACAGAAGGTAAGGTCTCAGCCTTACAGGTCTGAAGCCTGTATTATCACCAGGGATTTAATACTGGGAACTGCCCTTGGCCCCAGATTTTTCTATTCCACATCTTTCAGGATTTGGGATGTTCAATCTAGTACTAAGGACAGGATTTGGTATGTTCAGTCTAGTACTAAGGACAGGATTTGGAAACCACTGAAAAGCTTCCATGACAGGATCCAGGCCTCTGTTGAAGGTACTGGGGGGAAGATTCAATGACCAACAACCAAGAAATGACCCTCAGAGTTAATGATGCAAAGGACGGCCATTCTAATGGGGAATTCACACACAGGGACCAGTATGGGCGCCACAGAGGAGCCCAGGCAGGCACTGTTGGCTGCCTGCTCCCTACATCCTTGATGACAAACTTCCAGTCCCTGCCACCCCGGCCCAAAAAAGAATTTCTGATTTGTGGGAGACAGTGGTGGTGGCCTCATTTCTTTTGCTGAGACACAGAAAGGTATGCAATGCCAATCTGGCCAATGTCTCATGCATCTCAGGATTCTGTTGGCAGAGGTGTCTAGGAAGGTGCTCTTTACTCTTTAAAGCATCAATGAGACAGACACATTCTTATCTTTTACTGTCTCTGCTCATTATTATCTGAAAGTGATTGCTAAGAGCTGGCAACTGTTTTGTGACCGTGAGGTGAGCCTGCACAAGAACACACCAACGTGCTGGGGAAAGCAGAGCAGAAAGTCAGAGCTCATCGAGGTGAGATATTTTTAAGCCTTTGTATTAACAGATATGAAACTGTTTGAGCTCCAGACTTCTTCTGATGCAAGATAATATATTCTTTTTTTTTAAAGATTTTATTTATTTATTTGACAGACAGAGATCACAAGTAGGCAGAGAGGCAGGCAGAGAGAGAGAGAGGAGGAAGCAGGCTCCCTGCTGAGCAGAGAGCCCGATGCGGAACTCGATCCCAGGACCCTGAGATCATGACCTGAGCCAAAGGCAGCGGCTTAACCCACTGAGCCACCCAGGTGCCCCACAAGATAATATATTCTGCTGTTGTTGCTATTCAAGCTACTTTTAATGAAGTTTTTCTGTTACTCATAGCCAAAAGCTCCCTTTCTTAACATGACTCCATCTTTCCTCCAATGTTAGAAAATATTCCCCACCATTAGACCTAATACCTCAGATTACACAGAATACTCACTTTCTTTTTCTCAAAGATTTATTTAGTTACTTGAGAAGGAGAGAGAGATAGAGCGCACGCGCACACATGCACACATGTGGCATGAAGGGGGAGGGGCAGAGGGAGAGAGAGAATCTCAAGCCGACTCTGCACTGAGCACAGAGCCCAGTGCAAAGCTCCATCTCACAACCCATGAGATCACGACCCCAGCTAAAACCAAAAGTTAGACACTTAACTGACTGAGCCACCCAGGCACCCCAAATACTCACTAAGTGGAAAATGCCCATGTGAGTAGTATCAGGAATGGGCACCCTAGTGTAAGTTGGTTGCATTTGATTGTATTATTATCTGAGATCAGAGGAGCAGATCAAAAAAAAAAAAAAAGAGAGAGAGAGAGAGAGAAGAAGAAGAATGGCAAATTGGGAGCATAGGGTACAGTCAGAAGCATAAGCCTGGTACGCACAATGGCACAGGACTTAGAAAGTGCACAATTAGATTCCTGGGAGGAATCCAACATGTAGAAGAAAGTTATACAGAGATACCAAAGATAAACTTCCCCTAACTTTAATCTCTCTCTGTGGGTAGATATCTGGGGATATTTTGTGATAGGGGTGGGAGAGGCTCATTTTCAAAGGGACCAGGCAGCCAAGTGGGCAGCAACTCTCAGCATGGGGAGCAAGCGGATTCCTGTGAGAGGCACAGCGGCAGAGAATGGAACATGTTCATTTCCCCCTTTTCCTTAGTATCAGGAGGCTCATGATACAGTGGACTGATGCCCTCAGGTAGACAAAGCAAACCCTGTATCCCCAGCCTCCCTTGCAGCTAGAGGTAGCCATGTGACTCAGGCCTGCCAATGGGATGTCAGGAAGTATGGAGTGGCACTTCTAGGAAACTCCTTTGAGGGAGCTGACCCAGCTGGAAAGTACATCCCTCCTTCTGCCTCCCTCTTACTTCTGCTTTCTGTGGGTCAGAACTCAAAAGACCTCAACAGAAGATGTTCCAGGAGCCACCTTGGATCAAGAGGTGAACTTCTGGGCAACGAAGCCAAATGGCTGAGAATTGTGGAACAGAAAAATAAGAGGAGTGATCAACGACTTCAGAAAACCATCAAGTCAGTCCTGGACTGCTACTTAGCCATGGACTTCTTTTAAGTGGGAAGATAAGCCTGTATGTGTTCAAGCCAATAATACTTTGGGTTTTCTGTTCTACGCAGGTGAACCAAGCACCGGCTGGAACAGTGGCATTTCTGCTATGTAAGATGTCTGATGCTCTCATTTGACTTCAACACTGGCTATGTCCACAGCTTATCTTTAAGACACTTTAACTCTGGTTCTTCTGCTGAAAATCGGTGAATTCCAAGTTCAAATACTGCTTTACAACAAGGAGAACTTGCAATGTGTAAGACCAATGAAAAGTTATACCGAACCAGACCCCACTGATCAACTAACCCCAGTTCCCATCTGTGGCATCAAGAAATCTTTTGTTGGGGGGACTTGTTCTTCCTCCTTGAACCCACCTCCAGAGATCAGGAACACACAATCATCCCACCATAAACTCATCACTGATCTACTTACCTTGCTTTTATTCAACAGTGGTTTTCACATGCGCTTCTGCAGTATGAGTGTCTTAAGCTCACCACTCCCTGCACATGGCAGCATTTCCTTCAGGAAGCCTGTCATTTGCTCTGTTTCCAAGTTCTATGGTATCAACCAACAGTATAGTCCTTACTTCTTTTCTTTGTAGGTGAAACAAGCATCACTTTGGTAAAGACTTAATTAAGAGTGTGCACACACATCTTTTTTCCTCTCCTTCCAGGCCCATGGGAAGATGATACATTCCCTCCCACCGCAAGGTCACGTGATTAGTTCTGACCAATAGGCAGTTGGCTGGAAGTGACATGTGACATTCCAAACCGAAGCACATAGGTGCTGTCAAGACTGACTCCAACAGTGAACGAGAAGGCCACATGTGCCAGACGGTGTACCTGTGAGACACTGGAGACAACATCTACCTGGGTCCCTGAGTGGTCATGTGTTCAAGAACCCTACAACCACACCAAGCACATTGTGTGAGGAAGAAATCACAACGGGCTCTGTGTCAAATAGTCTCCTTCCCCCTTCACCTCCATTCTACACACACAGAACTCACACTTTCATAGCAGGGAATATTTTTTTTTTCTTACTATTTTGCTTCTACTATCTTTCTATCATTCCACTATTGGTTCTGGCTACAGAAAAAGACTGGGCTAATGTCCTCAGGGATCAGACAGTGATGACTCCCAGGGCCTTCATCTGGGTTCTAATAGAGAGTCCCATCTCCATTTTCCCTGTATTAAGAAAGAAAAACAGAAAATGAAAGTCCTTGGAGCTTTTATTATCTTTGCTTCTTGTAGAGATGCCATCACTGAATTATGATTCAGGGTTATGTCAGTGTAGGGGGCTTATGTAAGAACTGTCTATTCGAAATGCACTTCCGTGTCTTTTATAAAATCACAGTTTACTGGGACTTTGCTCTCTGGAGCATCCAAGGCCTCGCCTGGGGCCCTGTGAAGCAGGCACTTCATGAAGTTCAACTCCGGGGAAAGCATTCACCTCTGAGCCCACCTCAGACCACGCAGTCTATTCCCTGACCACCGCCGGCACTGAGGTTTGCTTCCAGCCCTACCTGACAGGCAACCTGGGACCATACTCAAGGCCAAGCCAGGAAACAAGAGTACTGAAAGTTCCAGCAACGTCCATGCTGCCATCTTCGGAGAGTCCCTCTTTTTCTCCTAATTTTAGACTTGACATGATAGTGTATGTTTTCCAACTTGAGGAATACAAAGTCCTTCACCTCATACAAAGTCGGGAGCACCCTCCTTACACAGTCCCACATGCTGGAATTCAGCACCAACACATTGTGGCTGGTCGCCTAGGCGCGATCATTGCAGGCTGGCCTGAGAGGCACAGGCCTAGGGGATTCCCGCTAGCGGCCATTTCACATCCTGAAAGGTTTGGTCCCAAAGGAAATGTGGGAGTTCTCCCTGGGACGCATCCCCTGAGAAAAATCATGAAAATTAAATACAGGTGGATAGCTGGGGTCTGCCTAATTCAAGCATTTTCTATCCTCTGTGCAGAGGCCCTAAGCAAGAGCCCAATCCATGACAAGTCCCACCAGTCCTTGGCCAATTCTTTGAAACAAAACAAACAAACAAAAAAACCCTTTAACTACTTTTTGTTTTTCACATTACCAAAGCAACCCATTTCTCTTCACAAAAGAAATCTGAGAAGAAGGGATGGAAAAAGCAGAAATGGTAAAAAGTAAGACACTGTGCCTTTTCTGAGCTCCTCGATCTGTGCTGAACCCATTCACGTTATGGGGAGGCAAGGCCGCTCCCATTTGTCACATGACCCATCAGGACCGCGAGCTGTACCCGTGCAAACGTACTTATGCCGCGTCCCATCTCTCAGCCGGTTAGTGTGGAGGCAGAATTTGAATCCACAGCTATGTGACGAAGTTCATTACCTTCCCCATGAGTAACTCGATTGCACCTACCGAGCAGGGCCCACGGTGGGTAACTCGATGTGTTTCTTCCAGAGTCTTCTGAGCGTGTGCCTGTGCATGTGTGCGTGTAATAGACACATACAGCACGTGTAGTTTTGTAAACTGCTTTTCACGCTTAAAGTTCTCAAAATATGTTGAGTTCTCTGCATATTTTCAAAGGCCTCTGGAAATCTAAATTAAGTGTATCTACTCATCACTACCCCTAACTTAGCCCGCCGTAAGCAACTATGTGTTAGTGGGGGACAAGATTCTCACACAGATTTCCCCTCAATAAAGTAAGTAGGAGCTCCCAGGAGCTCACAGAAACGCACTGCAGGAAGGGGAGAACAGTCAGAAGTCTAGAGTGTAGCCACACTCCACAAATGCGGACGGAGACACTCCATTCCCTGTGGACACAGACACATTCCAGCCGTGCAGACCATGAACAGTCTTGTTTGTGGGTCAAAACCAAAGCCACTTATTTCCTTCTTTTACCCCAAATCAGAGGATCTCATGAACACCATCGATCCTCATGAGCACGGACTGAGGTACTGACCAGCGGCAAGCACATGTGACTACCGCACGCACCACCGATGTGGGAGAACCCGGGTCCAAGCAACATGACCGTGATGTTTGGAACCAGAGCTCAGAACCAAGATTGGGCATCAGGAATAAACAAGCACCCTTAATTACTGGTGTTTTAAAAACCCTTGAGTTCGAGATTCTGTTTCTGCTGTTGTTCTTTGCCATAGGACGTTAATCCTGCACTGGATTCTGTGGTTACTGCTTTTTTAATTCCTTTTTTCCCTTCCTGTATCTACATGGATGAATGCAACACTCCCTTAGACAGTGACCACAGAGCAGAAGCCAGAGAAACTGTGTTGGTGGAAAAAAGAAAGCAGGACTGTTGATTCTACTTCTGAGATTGGTGTGCGGCTTGCAGCAAGAGTGTGTGTGTGTATGTGTGTGTGTGTGCACATGCACACGCGTCCATGCACACAGTGTGTTGTAAGTGGGAGCCACAAACACTGGGAACTAGGAAATTCCTGTATTTAAATGTAGTGTGCTGTTATAAATTTATATTGGATCTGATGCTATCTATGAAGCGAGAGCAAACTGCTCAATAGAGGTGCATTAATAGCAAGATAAAGGAAACAAACACATTCCAGCATCAAGAATAAATGCTCAGGGGGCCATCGCCTGTGTTAGATTATCTATGGCACTTCACCCCGACATTAGCATTAGTAATTACCAGCTGCCTCTCTTTCGGGGGAAAACATGCTTTGGTGGAAGTGCAGAGATTTCATTTCCCAGGGAGCCAGTGCCAGTACAATTTGTACAGACATCGCATGTGCGGATCTGTCCCTCCATGGAGGAGAGTTTAGAAATTTAAAATAAAGCACCTGTGTGTACACTGAAATATAACGTCTTTGGTCCTGAAGTCCTACTTCTGCCAACGAGAATTAACTAAATATTTTGCACTTATTCTGTGCTCAATTCTCATCAATGCAAAATTGCTTACTGGAAGAGAAATACACTCTTTAAAATCCCACTGTAACTCCTCTCCCTAAATAATGCTCTATGTTTTCTTTCTAGAACTACAGTAGGTTCTGTGACAAGCGTGCCCACCATGTGCCACGCAGAGAGGCAGAGCACTGGGTATTTTTACCAGGTATTTCAATTAATCCTCACAAAAAACCCTCAGGTGCAGAACAATGCTCACCGAGGCTCAGGAATGAGTCGCTGCGTCACAGAGCTACAGAGATGGTGTCTGTGCACCTAACGACAAACCCGAACGCCACCATTCAGTTCAGCACGTATTTACAGAGCACCTATGTGCCCTATGTCGCGCATGGAGAAGCTCCAGGAAAAGCAGTGGAACCGTTGCAAGAGGCTGTGGCTAAGTGATAAAGGGGCACGTGAGTCACGAGCGGTACCAGAGCCTTAAACGTCTCACAACACAAAATGATCATTCCTGTCTCAAGATGCTTCTGTGGTCTCCAAATTGCCTCCTCACTGGGGCTCCTTTCCCACTCGCCACCCCCCCAACTGTGAAAGGGCACAGCTTCCCGGACTGTCCAAAGCGACTATTCCAGGTAATGGAAGAAATTGCAACAGAAGAAACATATAAACAAGATAAGTTTTCAAATGCATCTCTCAGGTGCTATTCAGGACAAAATGAACAGAAATAAACAATCCTCCAATATCAGGTGATATATTTTATACTTTCCCGCCCTGTGTTTGAGGAGCGGAGCAGAAAGAAAAACGCTTCTAAATCAGGGTTTCAGAATCAGATGCCGGTATTAGAAATAAGATTAACCCAGTCCCTTAACAATCAAATTTATGACTGGTAAAGGGTTATGAAAAATTCTATCTCGATGTCAAACGCAGGAAACACAGTCTTTGGAGGCATATAATGATAAACTGCGGCCTGAGCAATAAGCTCGGGGAAGGGAATGAGCGGTTCAAGAGTTCAGAACGTGCGCGCCAGAAAGGTGTTCAGTAAAGAGAAGGGCCGGCTCCAGACAAAGGCAAGGAAAGGTCACCCTCAGTCACTTCATCTTCATTACAATGGGCCAGCCTGCGGCCACAGCGCACACACCTCCCGTGCACACTGCACTCCGGGTTAAGACTCGCCGGGACTATCAAACGCTAAGCACAAGCAAACATGCTGCGTGCCGGGGGGAGCAGCGCCCCGATGTTGCCATCCGGGCTCCCCAGCACAGCCCCTGCCATCCGAAACAGATGCGACAGGAACGGTCCCCCAACCCCACGCCCCACGCCCCCCTTTGTGTGTGCATGTCTGTGTGGGTGAGTGATAGATTAATTAAAGATTACAATCTACCTTCTTCAGAAGACCAGAGAATTGGGCTTGCAATCAGCAACTTAATTTTCTTCCAGGTAACTGCCAAACTTAAATTCGTTCTCCCAAATAAAATAATGGGCCCCATCTGTACAGCTCGAGATTCCAGGTTCCAATAAGACGGTGTTCATGATGCGCCCTGTAAGTCAACTCTCATCTCTCAGTTTTCAGGAACGGGGGAAAGGTGAATTTCATTTACTGATTACCAGCAGGCTCCTGAGAGATAGCTGGGCCGTTGTAATGGGAAAGAAAGCCCTGACTCACATCTGGCACAACCTTTCTCAGAAGGCTGAGGCCAAGCGCTTTCCATTTTGGAGCGCCGCCCCCATGGCAGAGGAGTCTCACCCTCCCTCCAAACTCACAGGAAACTGGCTGTGCCTGAATGCAGCCTCACCCCTGCTCCATCTCCCTGTGCCCCTCGCCCCCTCGTACATGGTGGCTATGGGGACCCAGATTCCAATCCCAGTTCCCAAACAGCTGTAACCACAGCATAACTCAACTCCCCGCCCCGGCTTGTGTATGAGTATAGGTTTTAAGGGGCACGTTTATTCCCAGTTGCAAGTGACCTGTTTTGCCGTCAGCAAAAGAACAGGTGGGTCACACGAAGGAGACGAGGAGGGTGAAAACAGCCACTCCAGTGTGTGGAGCTGAAAGGCAGCAGGTCCGGCAGTCATGGGCTCAGCACCTACAGTCCGTGAGAAAGCCGGCCGCATCCTGGGTCAGTTACAGCCTCTAAACCTTCATCCAGCCTCCTGGAGAAGTACATCGTTCATTATCAGGGTGTTTGACAATTAAGGATTAAGTTAGCTGATAGATGGATACATAGACACACAGTGAATGCAGGGATGGACAGACAGTTGGATGGACTGCCAGAAGGCTGGACGAGTGGAGGAAAGGAGAGAAGGAAGGGAGCAAGGGTGGGTGTAGACACTGATATTTAAAAGACCTGGCCTGGACCCAGTACCTAGCAAATGTTCAATAAAAGGCTCCTGTTGTTACACTGAGCACTCTGGCCAGACTATGTAGACATGGAAATTCAGGGAAAAAATAATCCACGTGAGCTAGAGGCAAGTCATCTCCGCTCCCTCATCATCTGTCACCACCCTCCTCTCTTCTCCCCTCCCCATCCTGGTTATGGACCTTGGGAGCCAGGCTGCAGCAGATGAGGCAGGCACAACGCTGGCCTGGCAGGGGTCGCACCGAGAAAGGTCGAAGGGCGCCGTTGGCCGCCGCTGTCCGCACTGCGATGTGTACTGCTAGCGGGACGCGCTGGAAGGGAAGAGAAACAGAGCAGGCCTGAAGCAGGTCGTGCTCCCACGGCCCAGTGGGCAAAGCTGCACTGGAAGGTCAGCTGGGAGGCCAATTCCTCACATGACAAAAGGCCACGACCTCCACGACCAGGCAGCAACATGGGCCCGCGGGGACAGCCTCCATCCCTTGGAATGGACCACCCTTGCTCTGGAAGGATGCAGTCATCATGAACTCATCTGGCTGAGACCCTCAGAGCCTGAAATCAACCACTGGGCAAAACACACAGTTCCACGGCAGGTAAGACATGTAAACTAGAAACGTAATTTAGATGGGGTAGAAGGGAGAATGGTGAAAATTATACCCAACGACATTTCCAAGTGCAGGCATAGACCCTGGGAGAAAACGTTCTCTAAAAACAACATTTTAGGTCACGCAGCCTGTGTTTAAACTTCATATGATAATGCTAGCCAGCATTAATGGGCGCCTCATGTATATGAGGCATGGTGGTAGGCACTTGGTAAGCACTAGCTCTAAACTTGGGGTGACTTCACTGGGGTGCCCACTGCCACTGCTGCCAGCACGGGGACAGAGCGCTCACCTGGCAGCTGCGAGCCACTCTCCTGGCAGGACTGCCCGACCCGACCCACTCTCTGGATCAGCCCCACCTCCAAGGAAACGGAGTCCCAGAAAGCCTGAACCCCTTGCTCGAGGTCACACCCCTGGAAAGTGGTAGAGACGGACTCTCTCCAGCCCCTGCCTGATCTGGTTCTCTCGCTGCCATGGCTCCTGAAGGAACCGGCGGGTCAGAACTGCCGAAGGCACTCTGTATTAGAGTCCATACACTTAACAATTTCAGGGCAAAAGAGATGACTTTAAACCTTCTTTACAGAACAACAATCAGCAGATGCCACCAGGGTAGGCCTTCTCTGCAAAAGTGATTCAAACGTCTGTGGCATCAGACCCAAATGAAGTCTCGTTTCTGAGGGCCTGTTAAGGCTTCCTCACGCTCTGGGTTTCGAGGCGCGGTGAGGGCAGGTAAACACGAAAGAGCCCCAGCACACTTTGCGCACCGCATTTCTGTCCTGACTCCTCTTTGGAGACAGATGGAGTCCTACAGTTAGCTTCCAAACAATACAAGTGAGCAGTGAGCTGTAGAAGAAGACAAAGAAAGATAGAGCAGGTAGTAATTCCCCGTATCATCCATCTCTCAGACTCAGGAAGGGGCCATGGGGGACGTGGTCTAGACGTGGTCCCCAACACTGATCACCCAGACCCAGATGGAAAAGGCAGAATTAGCAGGTGATGTTATCTCCCTGAGCAGACTCTGTCGTGGGCAGCCTCTGCCCAGGGACAAGCTCTCAATGCAGGCAGAGAGAGAGGGAATGAGACGTAAATGAGCTTTGCAACTTCTTCTCCTAGTCGACAGGAACCTGTGAGTGTCTGTCTACAGTCACAGCATAAAACACCATTGCAGGGCATTCTCCCAAACACATGATTTTGAGATAACCACTATATATCTTTTAGATTTTATTTATTTATTTATTTAGAGAGTATGTGAGAGAGGGAAATGGAGAGAGAGAATATCATGCAGATTCACTGCAGAGTAGGAGCTTGACACGGGGCTCGAACTCATGACCCTGAGATCATGACCTAAGCCCAGATCAAGAGTGGGACACTTAACCAACTGAGCCACCCAGGCACGCCTGAGTTAATTACTATGTAGACCAAAGGGTAGAGATAACCGGCATCCATGTAGTGGAAGTGGTTGCACTTCCTCCTAACGTTCCAGGATGCCATTTGTGTGGGGGGGGACATTGGTCATGTGCTCTTCCACCCTTAGGTCCAGTCATGCCAAAACCCTCATTTTCAAAATTGTGGGTTTGGTTTTTTGTTTTTTGTTTTTTTTTAATGGTAGAAATTAGATGTTGTTGGACATCTACGTCAAAATTGGGTTTCCTGAGAATTATAATCATTGCCTTTCACCATGAGTCTCTTGATGGCTTTCAGTCGGTTGTGTCAATGAGCTGTCAGGATTTAAAAAACACAAGCCAGGTTTACAATAAGAAAGACCAGCTAGCCTTTATTGAGCACCTAGACTGTGCCAGGTGCTGTGCGAGCCCATTTGTTCTGAATGGTTGACTTAATCCTGAGGATTTTTCATTTTCGATACTGAAGGAGTCTCAGAGAGAAGAAGCCTCTTGCCCAACGGTAAACAGCCAGTACTTCTAAGATATCCACACTGCAGATAAAAAACAGATAATTCTAAATTTCTTTCTTTTTGTCTAAATTTCTTTTTAACTCAGGGATTCAATGATTCTAATATTCATTTTTCCCAGTATGACTTGAATTATAACACTGGCTTACATCCATCTTTCTAAGAACTCTCTTCGGCATTCACCTCTTAATTTTGGCAAACACTAACAGGGTTATTATTTTGTATTTGACCTTAGACTGGGAGTCCAAAGCACACCTCCTCTCATGGGCTCCTGGAGAAGACAGACATGTAGACAAACATGATGATCAGACGTGCTAAGAGCAACGGGGATCTAGAAACTTCTGCAGGAACATTCAGGATAAGCACCCAACTTAGTCCTCCAAGACCAGGGAAGGCTTTCTGGAGGAATAACGTGTAAGCTGAGACCCAAGGATGAGGTGGTGTTAGGTCTGAGGAAAATACGGACAGAGGACAACTTCCAAGCAGTGTAAGAAGCAGCTCTGTCCTTCAGAAGGACCCATGATTACACCTTGCAATCTCTCCCACCAGAGCTCTTTCAAACACTCAAGCTCACCTTGGAAAATCTGTAAGAAAATGCAACTGCTGTGCTACTGATTCATTTGGAATCCCAGTTACCAATGTGCATGATAAGGACAGAGCCCTCTTTCAAAAGGGGGTGAGGGCCAAATGCTAGGTCACTGGCTTCCAGCTCCCAGTCACTGGGGTCACCTGGTTTCACCCACAGCCCAGAAACATGCGCTCACCGACCCCAAGAATCCAACAGGCTGCCAGAGAAAAGGCAGCCCTTACATGACTCCCTCGCCCGGCTCGTTCTCCATGCAGTGTACATGTTATAATGACAACCAGTTCTGAGCCCAAACCATGTGGCTCAGGGCTTCTGCATCCTGGTGATGTGTCTGTTCTGAAGATAAATTTGAGGATACAAAAAGGGACGGGAGGCTTCTCTGCTGAGTAAAGCAAACGTCTGATCAAAGTCGGAGAGCAGGGACCTGAAGTTAAAGCCCCTAGCAAGAACAGCTGGTGAGGATACTCTGTTGCCAAATCAGGGCAGGACTCCTGAACACTTGGCAATCAGATAAAGAGAGGGACATCAATATCCTCTCAAGAAAATGAAACAGGCTGAGCCAGGATATGCACTAGTACTGCCTGCTCACCCATGTCTTCATGGAGCCGTCTACATGGAATACCTCTGGTTTTCCAAGTTTTATTTCAGAGAGCAGTTCCTCCCAAACTCGGCAAGGCCTCCGAATCACCTGGTGAGATCTGGAAAAGTAGCCTGCTAAGTCCTAACCCCAGGGATTTTGACTCAAAAGATCCCCGAGTAGAATGGAGAAATCTGCATCTCTAATAAGCACCTCTACAGGACTATGACCTGATTTACATCCAAGTTTAACAGACACTGCCAGAGTCCAAGGAAAGGGCGGGGGTGGGTGGGAGAGGATTCTGACTGATACTGTGGGCACTTTTAAGTAATCTTTTGATTAGCATGTATTCATTTGGTCACATTTGCAAGCATATCTTCAGTGTTTACTGTGTATACCCACCATTTATAATACTCTGCTGGGCACCACACTTCACAACACTTTCTTCTCCAACTAAATAACCTTAAGAAACTTCTCTGGATAGGTTTAGTCACAGAAAAATTCTAGCACTCCTTGACTGACCACTAACACAGATCTGGTCTATTGTTATCTGTGGTAACTTCTGTAAAATGCTCTTTCCTCTGCTGATGTGAGGACTGAGCGGCTGATACATCAATACATTATTTCCACCAGGCTTCCTTTGCTTGAAGAAAGGACAATGTTTTGAAAACACAAAAATGTACAGCAGTACCATCAGGGATCTGAAGAGCTATACAATGTCCTTTTGCAATCAGCTACTAAACATTCACATATATTCTGCTGGTAATTTTGTCCAAAGCAACACCTACCTATTTGTGGAAATCTAAATTGAAATCCATTAGTTGATTTTGCCAGGAGAGTTAATCAGAGCAGAGAGGTCTGCACAATAAGAGACTGACAAAGTTACTTTAATTGGCAGGCTTAAGCAATTTGTCTCTGATTATCCAACTTCAACCATTTGGGAAAAATTCAAAGAACTGGTAGCAAAAGAGAAACAATAATTCTTGGGGTAAGATAATGATGTATCAGATAAGACAGTAATATTAATAATCACATTTTTATTGTACAATTGTTTTAAACAAAAAGGCTGCAGAATTTAAACAATGGAACCATCCTGACCTAAGGGAGATTCTAGAAAAGGGTTTCCCTCCCTTCCTTCTCATCATAAAGAAAAACAAGATGAAAACACCCATGAAATTATCCATCTTGGAGAGTGATAATGCTGTCCTGGCTTTTGCTGTCCCTCAAGGCAAATTCCCGGAATTGCTGAATGTCCAAGTTTACATTTAGGCTGGGAAGCCAAATTGAGATCTTTGTTTTACTTTGCCTAATTTCTGGCTAACAGCATTGTGAGAATCTAGGAAGTTTCTCCACCAAACAGATGCCAAGACTCATAAGATATAAACAACTCCAAAGAACCACGCCAAATTGAAATGTAATCAGCGTTAATGAAATGGGGACCATTAATTGTGAGGGGATTAAGACTGCATGCTGGCTTGGAACTGCGGTTCCAAAAGTGGATTGTGAGTGACATTTCTCTGGGCCTGTTTCCCTACCTGCCAAATTGAGCATCACCTACCTAAAAGAGGTGTGCAGATTAAACGAGATAGTGTGCTCCAAAACGTTTAGCACAGCTACTAGCGTATTATAAGCATTCAACACTATTAAAATGATGATTATCTCTCTCTGTTTCAGCAGCAGGATGCGGAGCTCATCAGGCTGAATTTCACAGGGGGAAGAAATTCAGGTAACAACATAGGAACAGCCCCAGAACTCTTAAGAGAGTGAGATTCCTAACGCTGCGATCAGCATCTCATGTTGGTTTTGCTTCGATATATGCCCTGGGGTCACAGAACTATATTTAAGAATAACTGATGGCCTTTATGATCCCAAGGATTTTACAGTATATACTTAAAACCGTTCTGGGAAGATGCCAACACACTGCCGTAACACAGCAACAACAACAAAAGTCAAACAACAACAAGAAAGACCAAGCAAACAGAATATAAAACCAAACCAAAACAAAATATACCTAAAACCCCAGCCACATAGTCTAATAGGAGCGCTCTCCTCTATGAGGCTATGTTAGCGCGTGTTCGAAGAGAGGCCACTTCACATCACTGCCTTTTATTAGAACTCAGATAATGGAAAGGCTCTTCCTGAGCAGCTGGCTCCAGGCCCAGGACAGGAGGACGCTGGGAGTGGCAGCCTCCATCCCGTCCCCGGGGCGGCGGGCTTCTCCTGCTCCCTAACGCTGAACGCGGAGAACCGGCCACCGAAACGCAGGCAGGCCTTTCCATTCTCCTCAAACCCCTAACTAAAGTTCATTTTCACAAGCCAAATTTAAAAATCAATTAATAAATTACAACTGCCAAAGAATGTTAAAAAGCCCAAAGGCACCAAAGAAGTACTTAGAAGAAACAACAAAGCATTAAGCCTGAGATAAATGGGTTTGCGGTGTGTTTACTGTAATGTTGACTTAGTATCCCAAAGCAAAAACTCTCTTACCTCCACTTACCACTACTTTGTATGATAATAGCAGCATTAATTTTAAAATGATCATGAATCAATCATGAAATCTGACTCTTGTTTTTACTGGCAACAAAATACTCTAATTAGCACCTTGAATAAGAGTGTTTTCTAGGTAGGCATCAGCGAGAGCAATCTTCTGCTGTTAATTCTTGATAATTACGCCTGGTAAACGAGGTTAAAACGGCAGTGGGCTGCGTTAACATCTCCCCCTCTCCCAGTCCCTCGTCCTAGGACATAACCACCTTGACTCTTTCACAGGGTGGTGCAGGGGGACACAGAGGAGTTTCTCAGACTTGGCTCTGCTGGCATTTTGTGGTGGGGCGGCCCTGGGACGTGTAGCAAGTTCAACCGCAGCCCTGGCCTCCACCCACTGGCTGCCCAGGGGCACCTTCCCTCCAGCACCCCCCAGCCCCAAGTAACAACCACAAGTGTCCCTACACATTGCCAAATGTCCTCTGGCAAGCAAACCCACCCTGATGGAGAACCTGCCTGCACCGGTTATTACAAAGATCCAATGTACTACTGTATTTTTTAAAGGCCCCGCATGCTGACAGGTGGACAGTGGGACAGGCATGTACGCATAAACACAGGAACAACTGCTCAGTCTAGGGGACACAAAACGAATGCAAAGGACGCTGCTACCACCAGCTTGATGCTACCGTCAGTGCCCCCAGGCTATTGTCCCTATAGACCTGGGTATTTCTTTTTCTTAAATCAACTTTGTTGAAGTATAATTTACATATAATAAGCTGCACCCATTGAAAGCATCTACTCTCCATGTGTTTTGACCATTGTTTATAAATGAACCTCATCCAGAGCACGAGTTCTGTTTTGATTTGCTTCAAATTCACTTTGAGATAGAAGAGGCCATGTATTATATTCTTTATCAAAAGCTTTTTCATTAAAATCCCAAGCTTATGATCTGGCCTTCTGGAAGCTGTTAATTTGCTGATTAGCACTGTATGGGAGTGAGCTTTCCTGGGATCCAGGGCCAGTACTGGCACAGGGCCCCAAAAGTAAGTTCAGAACGTGGCATTCACTATATTGCAACTTTTTAAACTTTATAACTGCATTTGTACTCTGTAAGGGAAGTCTGGTGGAACCCTGGAGCGTGCACTCGGGGCCTGAAGTCTTGGCTCAGGTGTGTGTCTGCCCCAGCCCCAACCCTCCCAACCTCGTATGAATTCAGCCACCAGCTCTCTGCCCACTGGCACCTTGGGCCAGGCCAGCCCTTCCCACCCAGCCCTTAGCTGGAGACCACGGTCACCCCCAACGCAGGATCCTCAGCAGGGACACCTGCATTCCTCTGCTGCCCTGCACTCCTGGTGAGGGCTCAGGCATGGATGTAGGAACAGTCAGAGGTCATGAAAGGCTGCAGCCTTCCCCAGCCCTGGGCTGGCAGGAATACAGTGAACTGAGCTGGTAAAGGAGAAACAGACTCTCGTTCACCCTAATCCAGGTCCTAAATATGTCCCACAATGGAGGCTGTGACTGTTTGGGGTACACCTGTCCCTCCCAAGATTAGAGTGGTGGGCCCACGAAAGGGGATTAACTTCCTTGCCCCTTGCAGGATGCTCACTTTTTCACTCTGCACTGTGTTTGGCACATTAAATAGTCTTGGTGGGACCTTTCCTGTTTCAGTGCGTCACTTGCATTAGAGCCCCTGTACCGCTGTCCTGTTCACAACAGTCAGGGAAAGATGGCTGGGTGCGACCACGCTTCCTGGTGGAAGGATCCAGAACCACCAGCACCCCTCAAGGCCATCACATCAGCAGGGGCCTGAAGCAATGAGCAGGAGCCCTCCTTGGCCCCCCACTGATTTCTTGCTCCTGCTTCTCTTTCCCTCCCCCCCCACCACCTTCCAGGACTGGTGCTCTGGTCCCACTCCTCTGTTCCAGCATAGCCCCAGAAGAACATGTGAATGCCCAGGGTCATGGATGCACCAAAATGCTGTTGTGGGAAGTCTTCCATCAAAATTGCAAAAGTCACGGGACGCCTGGGTGGCTCAGTTGGTTGGGCGGCTGCCTTCGGCTCAGGTCATGATCCCAGCGTCCTGGGATCGAGTCCCACATGGGGCTCCTTGCTCGGCAGGGAGCCTGCTTCTCCCTCTGCCTCTGCCTGCCATTCTGTCTACCTGCGCTCGCTCTCTCTGACAAATAAATAAAAATTTAAAAAAAAATTGCAAAAGTCAGAACCCTTTCCTGGATATCAGAGTAGGATCAGATGATACATGTGTTTTATGACCATAAAATATAATGTTCTAATCAAATGATAAATCCTGCTTATGTGATTTTTATATCTCCATTTGGAAGGGAAAGAACTGTGTTTTCTTCTTCAGACCCTTTCCTTAAAGCAATGCTCATTTTCCCGAAAATTCTGGCCGTTTTCAGGCCCGGACACCCTGAGTCAGAGTCAACACAACCGGGGACAGACTGGGAGAGAAGCAGAGGAAGGAGCTCTAAGATGCAGCCTCTGCGGCCAGTGGCAGGCTCCAGGCAGTGGAAAGTTCGCTCTGCACACCACAGCCCTCACTCCCTCTTGGGTCCCAGGGGTGGAGAAGATTGCTTAAAAAGAGAGAAAATAGGGGCGCCTGGGTGGCTCAGTGGGTTAAGCCTCTGCCTTCGGCTCAGGTCATGATCCCAGAGTCCTGGGATCGAGCCCTGCATCGGGCTCTCTGCTCTGCAGGGAGCCTGCTTCCTCCTCTCTCTCTGCCTACTTGTGATCTCTGTCAGATAAATAAAGAAAAAATCTTTAAAAAAAAAAAAAAAAGAGAGAGAAAATATGGGTGGCTCAATCAATTAAGCACCCAACTTTTCATTTCAGCTCAAGTGCTGACCTTATAAAGTCATGGAATCAAGACTCCCATGGGGCTCTGGGCTCAGCAGGGAGTCTGCTTAAAGATCTCTTTCTGTCTCTGTCTCTGTCTCTCTCTCCCTCTGCCCCTCCCCCCTAAATTAGATAAATAAATCTTTTTTAAAAAGATAGATAGAGAGAGAGAGAGAGAGAGAGAGAGAGAGATGGCCTTTTATCAATGCCCCCTATAAAATGCACTGAAGGCTGCAAAGACTTTTGATGTTCAATTCGGACTATAAAATAAGAGCCACAAGAACTATTTCTTGCAGGCAAATATTTTCTGTTTGATTTTCTAAAAAATATGTATTGTCAAAAGAAATTAGATAATGCACATATTTTAACCTCTATTAATATGTGTTAAATGCTATTTATTAAAACATTAATAATCCATTAGTTAAGAGACAAAGCAGAATCAATTAAATTTTAGTAATTAAGTTGGATCATAATGAAGAGAGATTGAGAAGGAAGTGCCTGGTGGAAAATAATTTTAAACAATAACAAAAAAAGAGCATTGAAGACAGCTGCATTGTCCATAACATCTAGTTCCCATGGCAAGTGTATTATGACAATTTCCCTTAAAAACCAACAATAACAGCACCTGAGCAATAAAAAAGGGTAACTTTATAAAAAGAAGGAAAGCACAAAGAAGGGAATCAACTCAAATGCATTTGAGATTTACAAAGTGAGGTTTACAGGCTAAAACATGGTTCACATTATTTGATGTTGACTTGATAACCACACAAATTGGAATTGCCACAATTTAATGAAAGTTCCCGTGTGAAACACAAGAAATACAAACCTAAGTGAATTGTGCTTGAGGACGGTAGCAAATGTTAATAAAATACTCAAGGAAAGAAAAAAAAAAAAAAAAAAAGAAATTCCACTGGTATTTCTTAAAGCGGGGCTGTGTTCTTATCTGCAGTGTCCTTGCCTAGAGCTTGGGCTCCTGGCTGTGTTCTGGTCCTCGGCCTAGAGCCTGGCCTCCTGCAGGGAGTGTGCCTGCAGATGCTTCCAGATGCCCCGGGTCAGGTTCTCATAAGTCAGACAACATGTATGGAGGATTATTTCTACAAGGAAGCCCGACTATTATGTGCCAAAATTATTTCCATTGACTGAAGGCCACCACATTATGAAAAACAAAAAGCTTTTTCACCCACGATGAAGAAAAATAATTATGCAAGAATAACCCCCCTTACCTCCCCCTCCATTCAGACTGTCCAGTGGGAATTAAAATACTACCACCAGGATATAGAATACAAGTGCTTAAAATGCACAAGGGCAGACAAGAGTTGCTACTAAGCTGTGACCTTCAGCTCCCCAAACATTTATGATTCGGTAATTACCGGATGGTATTATTACTGATGGCTACGCTACTTCCTCTCTCATAGAGCCCTCTGAATACAGGGGTTGAGTGGAATTCACAGTGTTTGCTGGCTGTTACCATGTACACAGTCTACAGCTGCTCACTTAATAACCTTGAACTTATACATGGTAGCACATATTAAATACTACAAACATGAGCAAGTCAGAGGCCGTGTGGTTTAGATAGGTGGCTTCAATGTGGGCAGTAATTACTATTATTAGCATTATTATTATTAGCATTATTACCGCTGTAGTCAATTAATACAAATCAGCAAGCCACTGCTCGAAACGGGATGTTATGCTTGATTTCTGCCCATGCCGGTGTTCGATTTTAGCCCTATCAGATATTCGATTCAGACACCTGACTTTATTATCCTGAGCTCTTCACTTGTAACCTTGCCTGTATTTTTACCAAAGCGAGCAGGAGCATCTCATCTGCTCAATTACTTATTAGTGTTGCTATAGAATACCATTTCCTCTTGCGGCTGATAAAATATTAATCAAAAACAGGAACTGAGCGATTTCCCAGTGTAGATGTCTTCTAATGGTAATACAGGGAGTCAAAGAGAGATCTGGAGGTCATATAATAGCTTCTGAAGAAGGCAAAGAGGAGTGACATCGGAGGAGACGAAGAAATTGCAGGCAGAGCTCAGGGGGTGGGTGAGTTACTGCCATTCCACACACAGAAGTAAACTTCTAGAAATGTGAATGGGGGGGACAGGTGGCAAGAATCTAGGTCTAAGAGACCCTCAAAGTGTAAGTGTTTTGTTTTTCTGTAACACAGAGTGAACCTTTAATTAACCAGAATGAGGTCTTGATTTAACTAGACTTTGGTTGCTGGAGTTCTAACCCTCATTTATCAACTCCTTCCAGGTCTCGCGAATCTACTTCCTTTACCAAAGAAAGCATGCCAAGCCTGACTAAATCTCAGACCAACTTCTGAATATTGAAAAAGGACTTCTCTCTTCCCTTCTCTGAGGTCTCATCTGTGTGGAAAGAACGCGGGCTTCAGACACGCACAGCCATAGCCGGCCCGCCACTCCTTACGAGGCTACTCCCTGGCAAAGGACTTAACCTTTCCGCACCTCAGGTTCTGGAAAGTTTGCAGAATTTGTGGTGAGTCTCAAATGCTCGCTTTTCCCTCCCCAATACTGAAGTTATATACAAATCAATAAAACACAAATATCCACATACCCTACAAACAACCCCCCCCCACTATTCACCGATGTAGAATTCAGGGTCAGGTGGGTTTAGTATATTTAGTGTATTTTAAAAAGTGGGGTTTTTTTCCTTAAAGCATTGACTAAATACTACCTAAAAGTTTGAGAACTCTTTAAAACCAGCAAAGAAAAAACAAAAACAAAAACACTTGAAACACCACCAAAATAATCTGAAAACCAGTATGAGGACTCCCATTCTTTGGGTTAATATATTCAGAATTTGTGTTATATATGTTAACACATTTAATTTACTAACCTGCATGACAGCCTTGTGGTACAAGCAGAACCCAGCCCATTTTTTTTTAAAGGTCTAAACACTCAGTGATTTGCCCCATTTTACTCAGTCCATAGATAGTGCCAGAACGCGAACTCGAGTTGTGCCTTGTTAAAGAGCTCTGCCTCTCCTACACATCACCAACCAGTTCCCTCCATGAAGAACTTCTGTTCTGCCAAAATATGAGCAGAGGTCAGCCAGCCACGCTCTAATACTGCTTGCAAAATATGTATACATAACCGGTGGGGTTTCTACCTGCTTCTTCATCCTCAGTATTGGAATCAAAAGTCTTCCAGACATTAAAATCAATTAATACTGTGATATGTTGGTCAAATGACTCTTTCTAATGTGTGTTCTCTTAATTACCATCCACTTTTACATCTAAAAAATTTGCTCTAAGTTGACTGTTTCTATCAAGATTTTGGCTCTCTTCAGTACAATCCATTAGATTGATAAAAATCCATTTTACAAATGTAGAGTCTGGCCCAGCAATCCCACACCTGGGAATCCATCCCACAGAAATAAAAGCATCAGTCTGACATATGAACAAAGATGCTTATTGTCTCCCTATCTGAGGCCAGGCAGGAGTGCCGGCAGAAATCTCTGGAATCCAAATGAATGTCCTTTAATACATTCAGTATGGGGAAGGACTACATGAATGATGGTATGTCTGCATCACGGAATACCATGCTATAACTGGACGAGAAAAGGATACAGAACAGCACGCAAAGAAGGAGCCCATGTGTCATCAAGCAAAACCACCAAAAAGATATCTCAAAAAACCTTAAATATGCACCCATGTGTACATATATATGTGTGTATATCCATATGCAGGATACAGATAAAATATAAGATTAAAAATCTGGAAGACGTGTATGAGATGGTTAATGTGTTTTGCCTTACCTAGCAGAGGGTTTGGTGGTGAGGGGAATGACAGCGTGGAGTAAAGGCAAAAAACGATAAAAATGACTAATCTGAGGTTGAATATTGGCAGAACAAGGCACTTAACTACCAAAAATAAGAGCTATAACAGAGTCATGTAAACCTCATGACACCCTATAGTTGTAGAAGCTTTTTAATGCTTAAACCTTGTAATCCTTATAATTTGGTGAGGTCAGTTACAATGTGATCCCCATTATACAGATGAGACAATGGAGGCACAAGAGCCACACAGCTAATTAGCAGAGAGGGGAGCCCTACATCAAAGGCAACAATCATAGCTATAATCTAACTGATGAGATTTAAGTGGAAAGACAACAAATGAAAAATCAGACTTAACCTGTTGGCTGAGTGGTGAGAAACTCACACAGCAAACAGTGATCGCATTGCCATCTGATGCTCTGCACTGCAGAAGCCACCTCTTGCCACACCAAGGACCAAGGTAGGAATCACAGGGCACAGATCAAGGCAGAAGTAACTACTGTTAGCAGTGAAGCTGGGGAACCCCCCCACCAACCCTGCTAAGGGCAGGCTTGCCCTGAAGCTGAAGCCCTGTGGAGCTCGCAAGCTGGGCACATCTCTGAAGGCGGGGACACGCTCGTGCTTTGACCAGAATCCTTCTCCTGGGCCAGTGCTCATCTGTCTCCACTCCTCTACAAAGTGCCCCCGCCAAGATGGGACCTGCCCGCTGAAGCTGGCTACTATCCCCCAAGGGGCTTGGCGTGGTGCCTGGCACACAGTGGGCATTCAATAAACATTTCTTAGATAAATGAAATCTAGAGGCTCAGTAAACATATGTCGCTAATACTAAAATGATATTTCCACTCTGTAAAAATGGGAAAATTGCTCCGAAGGAACTGTGTTTTATATACAGATAACATGAATCCTAGTAACAACAGCGAAAACAGCAGTGCCAACGAATCACTTACTAAGCCTCTATGTAACGGGCACTTGCTAGACCCTGTATTTATATTACATGTGAATCATACAAGAATATTGGAAAATATATATTATTTTCTGTTCCCAGGCAACCTGAGGGAAGTCTAATTACCTGGCTCAAGGGCATACAGCTAGTAAGGAAGGCATCTGGATTCAAACTCCAGACCTTTCCTTCTCTTTTCGCCACGTCTCCGAGCTCCGCACATAATATGCTCTCACTCACTAATAAAGTTAAGACTAAATAATAAGCTATCCTAGTCACTTCATTTAAAGTTAGGCACTCAGAACGAGAAGTGGAAAAAAAAAAAAAAAAGTGACACAACATTGTTCTTAACCCAAAGTAAAGCAAACCCCAAGCAAATTAAGCAAACCATAACATGACTTGGGTTTGCCTTTTAACACCTGTTACAACACATACTCAGTGCAAAGGCCTCTCCAGCCACACCACCTCCACTTCCAACAGACAAGAATCACACGGAGCGCTGAGGGCGCTTGACAGATGTGCTAATGCAGGGGGATATTTCAGTTTCCGTCCTCTTTGGACCACAGCATGACAGTTACAGAATTCAAATCCATTTGTTCCCCCGCTGGATCCCACATAATTCAGCAGGCATTCACTGCAATGACATAACGATATCACACAGCCAGGAATACATATGCTAAGAGTCGAACAAGACATTCATATTTAAACATAGCTGGAAATAATTTCAATTCTGGTGATTTTCTATTGCTCATTCCATTACTTTTCTGTGGATGCTTAAAATGTTAAAATACAGTAGGAAACCAAGAATACAAGAATAAAGGTAGGAGTGTGTGTGTGTGTGTGTGTGTGTGTGTATCATAGCTTCTAGTTGAACAAGTAAAGGAATTTGGGTATCAAGTTACATGTGATAAATATTTTGTTTGAGGAAAAGGTAATTTAATAATAGATGAGAAGCCCCTTGATATGTCAATTTCAGAAGAATCATTCCTGCTGCTGTAAATGCAGTCCAAGATTTTAATATTCTGAGATCTATGATTCAGATTTGAAGGATGGTTGCCCTGATTTCATAAATAAGAAACGTACGTAGGACTTTTTCATAAAACTTTAAACGATACATAAAGCAAACAAATAATGCAATTAAAATTAAAACCACTCAAAAACCATTCCTAAAGAGGGGTGAAAATAATTTCTCTGAAATCAGACCCATGCCTCCGGAAAGGAGCCAGCAGGTACCTCCGATGACATAACACCAATCCTGACAGTGTTAATCTTGATCTTTTCCTTATACTTCTCAACTGCAGACAGAAGAACACAGTTTGTCTTCAGCCTCGATGATGTATCCATTAACAGCTCTCTTCCCAGAGCATTCAGACACCTTGCAACGGATTTCTGAATTATTTAAATGGAAGTAGCATTAGAAAACCCTCATGTTTAAATTATGCTAAATAAGGACTCTTTCGGCTGGACTTCAGCCTGTGCAAAAAATATCTATTCTGCAGGCATGGAGGAAGGGCACGGAGGAATCTGGGGAGGTGACACGTGGAGATAGCACACCAGAGAAGGATGTTTGGGGAACACAAGTGCACATATAAGCCAAGCGTGCAGGACGGTCTCCATATCCAGATATTCTAGAAGGAATTTGAGTGTGTACATTTACAGAGATGATGTCAATTTTCTAAAATACTTCCAAATGTCCAGAAAGCTACGAACAGGAGAATGCAAAGCAGATGGAAGCCCAATTGCAATAAATCATGGAAAATCCACACCATGGAATATTATGCAGCTATTAGAAGAATAAGTTAGCTCTTTATCTACTGAACTGGAGGGACATCCTGATGTACTGGTCAGGGAGATAAGCAAGGAGCAGTGCGTGGTGCATAAACAGGGAAGCATTCTTGTGAAGGCAAATAGAAAACCTTCCCTACACTTGCCACAGATGTCCCTTTAAGGATGGAAGAGCTTAGAGAAAGGGGTCATGGGCTCTTGGTGGGCTGTCAGCCGTGGTCAGTGGGCTGCGGGGACAGCTTGGGGACTGCAGGAAGAAAGGGGGATAGCATACATTTTACTTCTTGCTATTCATTTGCATGGTGTCATTCACTGTGGTGAGCACATGGTATCATTTAATTTTTTAAAAAATTAATAAAAAGGGCGAGCAAGAAAAGAGGGAGGAAGGTGGAGGGGAGAAGGAAGAGGAGAGAGAGGTAGAAAGAGAAACCTGTAAGAGCAAAACTTTCCTGAATTTCCTGCTGGCCAAAGATGGTTCACCATCTTTTTATTTTGCTGGGATGCCAATATTGGAGTTTTATTGCTTTTTACTTTTTCTTTCTTCCTTCCTTCCTTTTTTTTTTCCCCTGAAGTGAATGTGCTGGCTTCCCTGAAGAGGACAGTCTGCCCTCTAAAAAGCCACCTTGACAGAAGACTCCGCTGCTGCTGAGCTGAGCACACAGGCCTGGTGTGGCAGGGAGGGGCCCAGCGGGTGCGCAGGCAGGTGGTATAGGGAGCTGGGTGGGGAGGCGGGGGAGACACCATGATGTGATCAGGCGGGTGGAAACCTTCTGTCTTGCCTACACACTGCCGGGGGTGGGGGGGGCGCTGTCTGGCCAGAGATGGATAAATGGAGCCTGCATGGTGTCAACAGACGTGTTTGGGGGAAGTCCACAGGCCATCCCTCCTTGGGGCACTTCCAAGGAAATGAACGATAGGCCAAATAAATCATTAAGACACACAGACAGAGATACAGGTACAGATATACAAAGAGCTGGTGTTAATGTCAGTATTGCTTTCAAATGCAAACATAATTACATTTAATTCAGCAAGTGTTTATTGAGCTCCTACTATGTACCTAGCCTTATGCTTTTAATGAAATTATAGCATCTTAAATTTCCCACACAAATTGAGCGGTTTTCTTTATAAAAGCGGCAAGTTCATTTCAGGAAGTGGTCAACTATATGAACATTTTTTTTTTTAAGTGACTAAATTGCCTCTAAGTCCCCAAACACAGATGATGGCCATCTTGTCGTGTGCTGTATTTCCAGGACCAGCCCAGTGAGTGCCATGAAATCGCTATCTCATCAATATTAGTCAAGAAAAGGGAGGCAAGGCAGGCAGCAAACTTAGAGAAATATTATTTATGTAAATCCATTTTCTGTGCCCGTATTTTTATTTAGCAAGGAAGCCATCCTGTACATGCTGCTCTTCCAACCACTCGTTCCATTTAATGATATATATATAACAAGCCCTTTGCCAACACACAATGCAGACAGCCCTGATGCTCTAGCCCCTGGGGCAGTACCCCGGTGCACATGCTCGCTGACAAGGACGGTCTCAGCAGCGCCTAGAGCCCCAGAAGGGCGGCTGTGAGTAGCTTAGCGCCATTCCAGCCTTGTTACTCTTTAGTTCACCGCACCACTCCTCACCTCCACACATGGGAGAAACTAGTGAAAGCGTGCCAAGGAGAAAGCCTTTCCACGCCTCATAGTGAACTCACAAGCTGCTTCCAAGCAGTGTATGCGCACACACAACTGCAGCTGCTGCACATAATTAATGTGCTAATTATACATAATTATCTAATTACTAAAGAAGGGAGTCAGAGCAAGTGCAGTGGTAAAGCTATCAAACCAGCTCCTTCTAGAATACTCTGCAATACAGACTAGCTTGCTATTTCTGAAAGGTACGCCTTCTGTCTGATACCTGTAAATAGAGAAAAGTGTTTGTAAATGCTTTAGTGATGCTATGGACTGGATGATTACGAGTCATTCCATTAACAAAAATTTAAGAAAATACATATATACATATATTAGAGGGGAAAAATGTGTCATACGACTCATCTTCACAATACTGTGTGAACTGGGACTCACAACAGACTCCTGTGTGCAAAGCAAGTTTGCTGGCAAATGTTC
Source organism: Neogale vison (assembly GCF_020171115.1). NCBI lineage: Eukaryota > Metazoa > Chordata > Mammalia > Carnivora > Mustelidae > Neogale > Neogale vison. The sequence goes on from NC_058097.1 coordinate 9,015,460, forward strand.
CAAAGTAGCCTGGTCCCACAAAATGATCATGCAGAAAAAAGGAAAAGTAGACGCTAAGTGGTAATATGTTTGGAGGAAAAAAAAAATCACCTACGCCCTCTGTGTTCCATTTAAGGCTCTCCCATAAAATACAAAACAAAAAAGAGGGTGATAAGTGGTCATGATTTAAGTTTGGAAAATACTACTATTCTTTCCCCTTCTTAGGGAAGTACAAAACATACCTGCATTTAAAAGGCTCTGATAAGTACTTCATTTCTGAAGTAGTTTTGACCAAAGAACCCTTCTTTTTTCAGTCCCTCTGAGCATCTGTAAATATCAGTAGAACTCATAGATGATCCGAGTGCAAGGCCAGGCTACATTAAATTTTTTTTTAAACCTCTGCTGGATCACTGATTCATCATACGGTGAAACTTTATTTTGAATTGGAACCAAGCTCTCTGCCTGAAAGGAAGAACCTCACAATAAGATATATTTGAGAATCTAAAACAAACTCTCCGATGAGGCTCAAGAAGCATTTTTTTTTTTTTTTTACTGATTGCTTCTCCCAGGAACGTACTTATTACGGCTGGAGATGCTCTATCTTGGCATTTAGGTGCTATGACCAAACAATTAAATCTTTTATCAAATGTTACCCACAGCATTTCCTGAGAATATTAAAGGAGCCACAAATTAATTCCATGTTGGAAAAGAACAGCCTCCTAGTTACAGAGAAGATATAAATTAGCATCTCTGGAGTTTAAGTTATTTTATTTACTTGTTCATTCTAACCTGTCTCCTCCTAAAAATCAATGGGGGCATCCCTTTTGTTTTGGGGTTCTTTGTTTTGTTTTATTTTTAATGCCATCATCAAAATTCACGGGGCCTTGACAAACGGGTTGAAAACACACACTGGTTGGATCCTCCAAAGGCACATCTTCATTACTTTTATTATTTAACTTTAACTTTTAATCTTGTGCCATAAAAACTGTCCTAATAAAAGATCCATAAATATCTCCTGAATGTGCAAATGAGCGACTTTGATGACCTGAGAGCATATGCTGGGCTCTTTCTGCTGATGGGCTTCAGTCCTTGCGACTGCCTGAGATCCAACAAGACGCATTTCCAGCTAAGTGATTCCAAACGGGCAGCTACATCGGGAGGCCGCCTGCTTCTGTTTTCGTTTTAAAATTTCGCTTGAACAGGAATGATACCATATCCTTCACTGATTTTCAGGCTAGTTGGGGCAGATTTTCACAACGCTAGTTCAGTGTTTCAAAAATTAATTACACGCCGCACACACCACAGTGACATGATGGCTTGGGATGCGGGTCTCCCCAAAGTCCCACCTAGAAATCTTCTCACCTGAGCCTGCTTTGAACATCACAGGGGACTCGACAGGCATTTGCTACGTGAATGAACGAAGGCACTCCACACGAGTATTCCTCTTTTAAATCCCATTTCTAGGGCGCCTGGGTGGCTCAGTGGGTTAAGCCGCTGCCTTCGGCTCGGGTCATGATCTCAGGGTCCTGGGATCAAGTCCCGCATCGGGCTCCCTGCTCGGCGGGGAGCCTGCTTCCCTCTACCTCTCTCTCTGCCTGCCTCTCTGTCTACTTGTGATCTCTCTCTGTCAAATAAATAAAAGTAAAATCTTTTAAAAAAAAATAAAAAAAATAAAATAAAAAAAAAATCCCATTTCTAGTCATGCTTTGAATTCTAAAGTAAATACAATTAACTGCCAAATAAATAATTTCAGATTATGAAATGGGTTTTCCTGAACAGGTTTAATTCAACTGCACAACACATTTTTTAAATTAAAAACACTGAAAACTCCATGTTATTTTTCCCCCTCAAACCTTTTCAAATTAAATTCTGAAAACAAATATACTTTTAAAATTATATTATCATCATAGTGCATTTCTGCATGAACAATACATAAGGATAATGGCTTCTATAATGTGATGCATAAATGCAAGTTTACAAGAACCAGCAATTTATTATATTAAATACTGGGATTTTATTTTTTACTTATATGGCTCCCTCCCCCCTTTTCTCTAATACACGATTCTGAGGAAACACTATAAGGCCATGATAGTTGATTGCACTATCTTGATTACCATTATTTTTCTAGCTTTCTTAAATTAGATGCAAGTAGCATTTCTAAGTTTAGAATATTGGATAGAATACCCTGTGTTTGAAGCCAGTGTATCTAAAACTCTTTATATTTTGTGCCCAGCAAATTTTTATGCAACTTCTTTTCATATGCAAAGTGGATCTATGCAATCCCATCTTACACATTCAGGGGAGGAGAATGTGTCAGGAGAAGTAGCTGTGTGTTTTAGCACTAAACGAATCATCTGTCATAAACAGCACGCTGTATTTAATATTCAGATCAAGACATTTCTGTCTCATCCTAGCAGACCCTCCTGACAAAAGCCATCCCACGTCTGCCAGGAGTATCGAGTCCAGCTGAGGACAAATTTCAAGATGAACCTGAAATCAATTTGCCATCAAATTTTCATGCCTCTCCCAGACTATCTGTGGCATTTTAATTACAAGCACCCTGGGCGGGGGGTGCTACAGATATTGACACTTTGCTCCTACAATAAACTTTATTGGCAACCTCTGTCTGAATGCACTACTCCACTAGAATAACAAGAAATGGATGAGGGTGTTTAAGTGGGGAGGGACTGTGATCACCCTGAAGCCATTTCCTTGGATGGGCCAGGGCATCTCTTGGGCCACAAGCCTGGGGGATAGAATGCCTGGCTCCGGGAAGTACAAATGACCTTCAAAGTCCCATGGCTGTGGGGTCTCTGAGCTCTGCAAGGGCCCTGGGTCCTTCTCAGCACAGCACATGCCAGCTTCTTCCCTGTCTGCATCCAGGGGGATGTTTCTGGTGGCCATGACTTTGGAACCCTCAAAAGATTACAAATCCGTGTTGGTTAAGTCAGGGTGTCTGGGAGGAAGGCATCCCTGGAAACTAGGTGAAAAGGCTTGATTAAAGGGGACAGACGCAGCCCCTGACTGTATCTGGAGATGATGTTTGGGTTGGGAGTGGGACCAGGATGACTAGCCACTTCTACACTAATGATAACATTCCCTGCCTCTCCCCAATTTTTGTACAGGCTGTGGAAAAAGCCATAAATATCAAAATAAAGGGGAGCACCTACAATTTGCTAGCCAGGAAATATTTTTTGCTCCCTGAAAGCTGACACGCTGGGACTATCGATGTGTAGTTTTCACGAGGCACGCGGGGCAGCCTGTTACTCGGGCGAGTCTGCCACTGGACACGCTGCGCTGGTGCCCGACATCCGGCTCCCTCCGATGGAGACTGGGTGCAGACGATACCGACGGTCACTGCTGTTTGGTGGCCCGGTGCCGGGCACCAGAGTCGGCGTGTCTGTGTGTTTCTCAACAACTCCTCACGCACTCTCAGAAGCAAGCAGCTGACTGAAGTGAACCTGGTAAATGCTTCACAACCAGCTCTCCAGAAAAATCAAAGCAGGCAAATAAATACACTTGCATTCATTTATCATGAAGTTTACTGATAGAAAGGACATTGGCACACAATCTACAAGCGGAAGTATGTAATATTCTTTATTACAAAGTCCAAAAAGCCAGTGCTTTTGTGGATTTCAGCCCAACTCTTGCATCTATAGACAACTTGCCGGTGTTGAGTAAGTCAAGTCTGATAGAAATGGGGGTTGATATTTGTAAGTTAACTGGTAAGATGGAAGGGAAACAATGAAGAGAGACTGATCTTGGAAATACTCACTCTGCAAGAGCATCAGCAACTTCTTTGCTGAACTGGTAACAGGTTCTTTAATATACAGAAGGACTATATCCTCACTTAAAAATAATACTCATCAAGTAATGACTACAGACAGGGAAAATGCATTATTAACACCGCGATTACTTTCTCAAGCCAAGACAATATGAACAAACCGATGAAGCCTTGATTTGCAGTTTTTGCCTGTTTCTGTGTATAAACCCTCCTGCCCACAGCTGCTTCCAAGCTGCCCCGGAGAAGTCGCTGAATGCTGGGCAGGGGAGGGCGGTGCAGGTGCATCATATTCCAGAGTGTTCCCACCATAGAGATAGAGCAGATCTCAGTGACCGCAAGAGCACGGATAGAGTCGAAGGGAGCAAAATGACCAAGAAGTATTAAGCTTTGAGTATTTAATAACTGAGGACTATAATTTAATGGAAAGTTTCTGTAATTTAAGGTGTAAGAGTGTCCATGTTTAACAACTGGGTCATGAAATTTCTGCCAGCTCCAGCACATGGCCGGGCCTGGACTGACATGCGGGGAGGGCTGTGCTGCACACTGGAAATGGTGCCAAGCGGGCACAAGCATGCAGGCGTGAGCACACTCACGTGCACACACACGCACACGCCCTGTGAGCAGAGCCCTCGCTGGCGAAAGCCTCTTGTTCTCTCAGGAACGGAGATACTTCTGAACACCGTCGAAAGATCCACGATCAAGATGTAACAGATAATTAAATATCTGTGCTCCTGAAGAGCGGGCAGGTCTGGCAGAGACAAAGGAGACGGTGGGAACAGCACTCGCCCCTTCTGGCCGGGGACCCACAGCCCAGGGACCCCGCGGACCCAGTCCCACTGCACTGGCGGCCAAGCGCGCACAGAGTCTGCGGCTCCCTTCCAGCCTCCGCACTCCGCATTCTCCCTCCTCGCCCGGGGCCACCAGCCTGTCTTCTGCTCCTAGGACAGGGACGGCGTGGCCAGCTCCGCAGTACTTAGGAGAGATGAGCAACGTTATTACACTCTGAATCCTGTTGCTGTTTCTGAGGCAGAAACTGACTGGAGACATGAAAGCTAGGGCGGGTGCAGAGCTGGAAAACACACAGACACCCTGGTGTCAAGGCAAAGTTAGCCAACCCTGCTCTGCAGAGCAAGTGCCTCTGTCCTGCGGTTAGAAGGCTCGGTCGTTTTGTTTTGTCTCAACAGGTAACACCTCAGAGGGCTCCCCCCCAACCTTATTAGGCAAGGTGAGGAGGCTGGGCTCCCTGGGCATCCGGGAGCAGCATCAGCAGAGGAGAGAGCAGCCGGACAGCGTTTGCATGTATTAGGAAGCCTGTGCTCCTGTGGCTGGAGGCAGCACCAAGACATTTCTAAGGGTGCTGGGGCAGGGCGGGGTGGGGGAGGGAGGTGGGGGTGACACTGACGTTGTGTGCTGCTTCCTCAAGGATAAGATACCTAGCAGGACATGCAGTGGGCTTCTCTGCAGGTATTTTCAAAATATAAGAACACAGACAGCTTTTTATGGACAAACCGGACTAGAAGTACTCCAAAGTGTTCCCTAGAAATGCCAGAGCTGTGAAATATCTTTGAGATATAAAACAGAATATCCTCTCACTTGTCAGTAACACAGTTTGTTTCTTTCCCTTTTTATTTTTTATCCCTGAGAGCCAGTTGCTTAAAATAAACATCGGTATTTCCAGGCACAATTTACATTTCGAATGTGGAATATCCATGGTGCTTGGCCAGGAAAAAAAATAAAAATAAAAATAAAAATTATATATATATATATATATATATATATTTACTTATTTATTTATATATTACCGTTAATCTTGTCTCTAAAGAGACAGTCAACACACAGAAATCACTCATGTTCTCTCTCGTCCAAATATACTGGTGCTGACTCTTTTCTTCTTTTGCTCTCTGTTGGTTGAATACAAAAGCACCATCAACGTCAATCACTTTATTCGCGATAATGTTGTCCTTGCTAGAAAGATCTTGCTTCTCTACTGTTTACAAGAACAGCACAGGATGGAAGGCACCTGGACCCGAAGGAAGTGGGGCTTAGCATAAAGCAGATCCCGGGGGAAGAACCGTGACCCAACACAGAAGCTGAAGCAGAGCTGACACTGTAGAGGCCTATCTACACGGCCGCTGCAGTACCCCGGGGGCCAGGCAGGTGCGGGAAAGGGACTTGGGCTCGCTCACTGGCTCCTCAGCATTTGGGTTTGGAGATTCCGGCTGCATGTCCTGGGGGTGGAGGGAATAAAGGAGGATGCTTGGACTCTCTTTCCTTTTTCATTTTTAATTCCTTTCTCAAGAGAAAATAAAATGGTACAGGCACACGGGCACTGCTCTTCGTTTTATAGAGTGGCGAAGTCACTGACCAGATTCGTTTCCGAGGCACAAGCGATATAGGGTGGGAGTGTGTGCCAAGAACGCGTTTGGGCACCGGGCCAGGAGAACGCGGCCTGTCTGTCCCCAGGGAGAGTGGGGAGGCCAAGTTATGTTTGGAGGGATGCCTCCTGTTTCTGATGAAGTTTTTTCGACGTCCACTGAAGCCACTCCTCCAAAACATGAGACCCGTCACCCCCCTCTCCGGGCAGCCCCTGCTGGGCCAAGCGACTATCTTCTGGGCACAGACCAAACCCGAAGCCCAGCAGAAGGCCCGGCAGTGGAAGGGGGTCTGACCGGACACGGCGTGCCCTCCTCTCTGGATCATTCCTCTTGTCTGGAGCTCAGCCAAGGAAATGTGGGTTGCTGAGCCAACCCCCTGCTTCTCCCTCCAAATCACATCGCTCATGATTAGGGAGAGAAAGGCTGAATCTTCCTCCATGGCCCTGGAGTCCTCTCCACCCACTCTCTATACAAAATCAGTTCATCTGGGTAATTTTTAAAGCACAGTGCTTGGGCCAGCTGGAACTAGCTGCCTCTTCCTGGCCAAATGCTTGGGGTTTCTTCCAGCCTCGAGCCTACGTGCTCCGTGTGCTAGCGAGCGCCTCGAGATACGGCCAGGACTGGGAGCGAGGGATTTGGTAACCAGACTTTCCAGCAATTTCATGAGTTTGGAGCAAGCAGAAAACCTTATTCATTGGTGAGTTTGCCTGGCCCCAAGACGCAGGTCACTGAGCTCTGCAGGCCAGCATTCCAATTCTCCAAAACCCGGGAGGATCTGGGTATCCGGCGTTGGACCAGGCTCTCTGGCTGCATAGGCCCAGTCTGTGTCCTAGCCCTTAAAGAAGTAAGATGATTTTCATGGGGAAATGGATTTGCTTTATTTGCTTTGGTCTCTTCCAGCTCAGAAGTGACCTGAACACTGCTGAGAGGGCCTGCGGGACCCTGGCTTTATTCTAGAAACTAGGCTAGTTAAATAAGGCATTGTCAAGCCAGGAGCTGCCTTGGACTCTTGGCAAGTGTGTTAACTCAGTATGAAATAATATAAACAGAAAAGAACAATATTCCCTGTTTTCTCACCCCAGGCATATCAGGGGCTGGAGCTCAGTATTCATTTGGGATGGGCCAAAAGCTTTCAAAAGTAAGTTCTGTGTATTTCAAAGAACTTTAGCTTTGAAGATCTAAGGGACAGGGAGGGGGAGCTGCCTGGTGTGAGGGTTCCAAAAGGTACCCATTGTGCTTTGGGGGCTCAGCGAAATTGAGGAACAGTAACAGTCCTTAGTGAAGAGAAGGAATTGCATAAAATACAGCATTTATCTTCTTTCAGGCACAAAATCATACACACAAGCATATACAAAAACCACATAACATTTATGCATTCTTCTTCTGGGGGCCCTGCAAATCTTCCCTGTCATTATTTGTATTAATGAATGTGTGTTTGGTTTCCAAACTGCTCGGCGTATGAACTCGAGTTGAGATGTTCTAGAAAGTAAATAAGCCAGCTGTGCCGGCCACAGAGGGCCCCAAGCAGGAGCGTGCAGGCCCTCTGATGGGGAGATTCCACGTGCACGGGGCAAGCCTGTCTGCTTCTGACCAGCCTCGCCTCTGCGCTTCCCACGCAAACTGGAATTCATCCTTCCAGCCTCCCTGGCTCACAGAGACGTTTTGAAGATGGACCGAGTCGTATTTCGTAAATTCTGGGCACGGCGCGGGAGGTAAAAAGAACAGACAGGGCCACTCTCCCACTGTCCCTACTCCCCCCACCGCGGGAAGCAGTCGGTCCTTGGGGGCGTCCATCAACCAGCAAGGCCTCACCGGGCTCCCCAGTGCCCAGCGAGCCCAGAAGGAAAACTCTAGGAGGAAACTGTGGATTGTGCTTGAAAATGTGTACAGGGAGTCTTAAAACTCTGACATGGAGGAATGCATTCCAAGAGAACGACCACCTTGCTGATAACCATTGGTTCACACAATAATTTACGTATGCGAATCTTAGAGAGGAGCTTTCTCAGAGGATTTTCTTAAGAAAAACAATCTTCTTCTTAAACTTCCCCCCACCCCCCTTCAGGGATACTTTATTCTCTAGACTTGCCAAAGAGCTGTTTCCTAATATGTCCTAGAGAATATATGATTTCATTTTTCCACAGATGCGTTTCTATACACCTGGTATTTCAGTTATTTATTAAGCATGCCTAGTTTTGTGGTTTCTCGCTTTATATCTTTAAAGTCATTAAAACTTAATAGGGGAATTAATCATAAAAGAAATCTATCAAACACAGTTGCCAAGCGCTTTTTTTTTTTTTCCTGACATCTTTAAAATGTATTTGAATGTTATTTATTTCATCACACCCAGGGAATAAAAAAAAAAATAACTCGCAGCTTCCAAGTTCAGAGAAAGCATAAAAATGTGATTTACTATTTATTGTACAGTTAGGCACATGCATATTATATACTGCATGTTAATCTTCAACGGGCTAAGTTTAGCAAATTTGACAACACTACTGTTTGCTAGTGAGGAAAAAGAATCGACATCTGTTCTCTTCCAGATATGATTTCTTCCTGGAAGGAATCAGAAATACGCCCAGGCCTTCTATTTTCTGGGTAAACTGATAGAATGCATGCTGTTTAAATGGACAGTCAAGCCACAATGCCCCCTGGTGGTGAAATGATGCACAAACATTTGTAAGCCTTTGCACCTCGCGGAGTATTTTTTAAGAGACCTAATTTTTAAGGAAGTGGAAATTTCCTTTCAGTTTTACAAATGCAAAGAATATGGTGTGCTGACAGTGTTTTAAATATGCTGTTAGTGAAAGCAGAGACACATTTAGTTTATTTAAATCACCCAGATTAAAGGTTTTTATTTTTATGATAAGGGATTATATTTTAACTTCACACTGAAGAACTCGAGTACAGGAGGAAAAAAAAAAAACCCAGAAATGAAGCATACGTACATTTTAAGCTAAATTTATAAGAGTGGAACTGTCAGCAGATACTTACAGGTGGACCTAAAGGTCTGTTAGCTTATTGTCACTTGAGTTGAGATGGAATGAGAGCAGATTCCAGATTTTTCCGGGGACTGAAGATTCCATCTTCCCATCATGCTCTCAGCATGCACCTCTGATAAGCAGCTTAAAGGGAATTTCCTCGGGTCAGACATAAATAGTGATTCTCGGGTTCCCTTAATCCAGACACACATCGCCTGTGAGGCCTCATAAATCTCAAAAACGGTCAGCAACACATGAAAGGCGATGTTGTCAGGAGGCTGGAACACGGTAAATGGGAACGTGTGAAATGCGGACTCATTAATCATACAAACAATACTGACGCCTCGCAGTAATCAAGGCAAGCAGCACCCTCCTTTCTCGGAGAGCAGCTCATTTTACCTCTTGCTATCTCTGGAAGCAGGGAGGCCCAGGACAGGGGCTGTCACTGCAAACCCTTGTCACCTAAGAAGCTGAACCATTAACAGCTCAAGGTCATACAGCAGGTGCTGAGTGAAAAGTCACCCCAGTACCCTGGTCCCCTCTTCCAGAACTGCCTTCTTTGCTAATAATGATTTGTTCTGAATGCAAAACATTTCAAGACACTTTCCTGATGTGCTATAAGACGCTGCTAAGACATGCCATGAAAGGATACTGTGATGTCCTCACGCTCAGTGATACCCATGCTCACAGCCGCACTGATCATAACAGCCAGAAAGCAGAAAAACCCAAATGTTCATCAACTCTTAAAGAGATACATGAAATGTGGTATATCCATACGATGGAATAGTATTCAGTCATAAAAAGAAACAGAATACTGCGATGGCTACAGTGGGGATAAACCATGAAAACACTTCGTTCACTTAGTGAAAGAAGTATCACGTAGTTCATGATTCCACGCAGACAAATGTCCAGAATGGGCAAAACCATAGACAGAGAATAGATTCATGGTTGCCTAGGACTGAAGGAGGGGACAATCGGGATGATGGCAAAGGAGTGCAGAGTATCTTCTTAGACAAATGAAGTGTTCTAAAATGGACTGTGGTGATGGATGTACAACCCTGAATATACTGAAAAACAGCGAACCGCACAGTTTACATGGAACAGTATGCGTGGCGCATTATATGTCAATAAAGCTGATTTTTTAAGAAAAGGATACTGGAGGGCTAGGGGCGATAGGCCCCACCAAGCTCCAGTGCACACCAAAGCATCCCTGTGTGAAAGAAAAAAAAGGAGAGAAAGTAGAGGGGATGGTGTCAGATTCCAGAGAAGCACACTAGAACCTTGAGTCAAGCTGAGACACCCCAAAAACCCAACATCCTCACCCACCAGAGATCTGGATTTAATTACCCTGGGGCATCACTATGTCTAAAGAATCCCCCAGATGATCCAAAATCACAGCCAAAGTTGAGAACCGCTGTCTGGGAGACATTCAGGGAAAAAGCCAGAATTCACTGAGCAGAGAAAGCTGGAAAGTCTGCTTTCCGTTTCTTCCCCTTCTCCCAAGTTCACATCTAAAACCCCACAGATGGGTCTATGTGTGGACCCAGCAGGTGGGATGTGGTCATCTTGGACAACTTTCGCAAATAATACCAAAGTGTTTCCACAAACAAAGACATCTGAACCAACTAGTCTGCTTTTTCACAATAGGCTGGCACTGCTCCAAGAGACATTTCGTGATACCAAACCCAAAACCGAAAACCCAAAACCCAAAATTAAAAAAAAAAAAAAAAAGACCCGAAGTTTGTGTCTAGTGGACAGCATTTGCGTTCAAAGTTCAGAATTGTGTGGGCATTAACAGAACCTCGACCACTAGGGCTCAGCTGACCCTAGGTCTCACCCAACATTCTTCACTGCTGAGTGGCGAAGGATAAAAGCCTTCCCCTGCCTCCACCCTGGCAAGGCTATACCTATTTCCTTTTTCCCTGGCTGGGTTTTAACCCAAGCTCAACACCAGCAAACCTGAGTGTGGTTCCTGCATCCTCACTGCCCAGAGAAAGAAATACACTGGCTTTGAATACGTTCTCTTTTGGAACTACTCTGAGCCAGAAAATATCGACCCCGAGCAGGCCCAGCACACGCGTTGCTGTACATGCTCTCTCTCTGGGTCTGTACTGATCAATGGCAATTTTGGAAAACATTGCCTGAATAATTCATCGTAGAAAAAAGCTTTTGGATTAAATGATATTACTGGGGCTTCCAGCACAAACATACATGTGTTCCCGAAAAGCTAGTCCAGCTGGAAGGCTGATCAGAAATAATCAAGATGACACCCAAGCTGAGCCCCCTATTTTGTAAATTGCAACGAGTCCTCTGCCCACCCCTGGTCACACAGAAATGCTCAGGTGTGTCAAGCAGGTGTTCCGACAGCATGTGCCTGGCACATCTTGCCACAGTTCGCTCGATGACATGGCGAAGTGCGACCATGGCCAACATGGGAGGCAGCGTGCAGTGTGCTTAAAAAGGAAAAAAAAAAAAAAAAAAGATGAAGGAAGAAAGAAGTAGAGAAAAGATGGATCTGTTTTGTGCAGAGTAAGAGTGAACAGCAATGGGGACGATTTAATTTAATCTTGGCAACTGGAACGCAGACTCGACACCCACAGTAAATGCCAAACAATCCAGACACTTTTTTTTTTAAAAGACCCGTCTCTCCCCTCCTGCACACACAATCCTGTGCCAACAATGAGTCCTGCCCTGCCTCCAAGTGGTAGCAGACCTAGGCCGACAAAGCTGTGCACTGGAAAGCCCCCCTTGGCCCAGCGTGGGCTCCCACCCGGGCTCCACACGCCAAAGCCCTCCACGTGCGCTCATCGCCATTCCTGCCTGTTTTTCTGCTTTGTTGTTTTGTTGTGTTTTTCTTTCCCTGGGTGCAGAAACCAGGTTCCGGCCCACGTCCTCCCCACCTCACCAACCCCCGCCCGCCTCCTTTCTAAATGACTCAAAGCAGAGAGGTCTCAAAATGGTGAGGAGCACTCAGTGCTGCTGAATCCCGGTGAGCCAGGAGCAGGATTGCCTATTCATCGCACTTCGAGATAGAATGGAAGGGAGGGGCCCCATGGCATGAAATTCAAGTCCTCAACATCCAGAGACAAAGGGACCCATGTCGCCCTGGCCTTATTTTTTTCACAAGTTGGGTCCATAGATGCAGTTTACATTGGCTAAAGTCAAGCCCTGTGCTGGATACTGGAGCCGCAGGTAAAAATATAAACAAACAAACACACAAACAAACCCCAGTCCTTATTCTTGAGAGACAAAGCCCGGCAGGGAAAAAGTCAAATGCACAGTAAGGAGCAGTGCGCTGGCGGCCGCGGGCGCAGGAGCTCCAGGCCACCCGGCACGCAGCCCTTCCGAAGCGAGCATCGCGGGCCCAGAGGCAGGGCTGCGTGACCTGCCGTCTCTGCTGGGTACCAGACCCAGGAAATCCCCACGCATCCTTCCCCGCAGTGGCGGTCATGTAGAAAGGTCACGGAAGGTGAGGAGTGAAGAGGCAGAACAGGGGCCAAGAGGATCCAAACCAGAGACCGTCCCAGAGGGGCTGGGAGACGGCCAGGGGTTCTCCACGAGCTCGGCCCATCCAGAAAGACGGTGCCACGGACGTGCTGCCCCCGGGCGGGAGCGAGGGGAGATGGGAAACCGAGTCTGGCTTGCCGCCGGCCCCGTGCTTGGCCGGCCCCCAGCACAGCGATCCCAGGAAGCCTCACTCCCCCAGACTGGACACTGTCGACTGAGACAAACACCCTCACTGGTTTTCACACAGAAGGAGAAAAGCCCGGATGGTTTTCATACTTAGTAAAATTTGGTTTTAATCAAACTCAGTTAATTATTGACTCAACGAGGATGAAACAGGAATAAAATCATTTTTGCCTTAAGCCAAACTATTAAGAAGTCTCATATAGTTAATAGACTAAAAGTCCTCTGAATCATTCCTTTAGCCTTTGTAATATTCAGTCTTAACTCTATCATTATTGTGCTCATCTCTCGGTGCCAACGAAGGGGACGCAGCCGGGGATGCTGCGTGTCTATGTGGGGAACAGGACGCGCCGTCGCCAGAAATGAACACCCCCGTGCCTTTTCGCTGGATCAGTAAAGCAAAGCAACATCCTTTGTGAGTCTTTCTTATCCTGAAGGTCTCCCAATTTTCGTGGGTCACTAATCTCCCTTTAGGGCAAAGGTACTCGGGCCTTTCGGGGCCTCTGCCCCCTTGCTGCCCGGCATTGTAGGCAGGGCTTTCTCTGCTCACACGATGGGTGTGCGGCCCTGCTTCCTGGCAGCCAGCACTGAGGTGGGGCAAAGACGGGCCTCCTCCAGTCCACACCCTGTCAACTCCAGACCCAAAAGGGCCACCAGCTCCATGAGTGACAGAGTGACATTTACTGAAGAGTGAGAATAAACCAGAGTTCATGTAAGGACGCCTACTGTTCTTTTTCCCCCCTTTCTGACAATAACCTTGATGATTTCTAAAAATATCGAATTCCCTGAAAAATATGTGTTTCCTAAGTTTTGGTACCGCTAGTATGTAGTTTGCCTTTTAATTATTTTTTCCCCCGGGGATGTGGAGGGGAAGGTGAAGGCACAGAACAGCACAGCCTTGGTGAAAATCAGCTACGGGGAACATCTCCGGACCCAGCCCCTGTCCCCGCAGCATGGAGCCGAGTGTTCACGCCACGGGACTCTCTCTCTCCGTGCTTAGATCCCATCACACAAGTGTTTGTCAAACATACCATAAGGTGTGGGAGGGGCAATGTAAACACACTATCCTACCCACACACCAGTTAGCGGAAAGCCCACACAATCACGGCTGTTAGTATAAACCCAAACAGACCCTTAGCTTGAAATTACTTGGCTTCATGAATGCAGAGCTTATAAACCGAGACCTCAGAACCGGTGGTCTTTGCCTGAGGTCTCCCCTGGTGGCCAGGAGCTGCGGGGAGGTATGACAGGTGGCGGAGTCCAGTCAGCGACCCTAACCAAGCTGGTGGGGATGCCGATCGTGAGGAAGGCTGCACATCTGTGGGGCCAGGGGCTATACAGGAAATCTCTGAGCCTGTCATTCAATTTTGTTATGACCCTAAAACTGCCCTAAAAAATAAAGTCTAATACAAAAATGGAGAAAAAAAAATCTCAGAAAAGAACACATTCTGAATAATGTTGAAAGAAAACCTGTCGTCAGAGCAAAAGGTGGGCTTTTCTTACGGATTACAGTTTCAGGGGGCCACACAGTCCAGCTCCCCGGGTGCGTAAGCCTCGGTGTCTCCCCAGTCAGCCACGGCCTGAGCCTGAGCTGCAGCTATCTGGTGCAGGGGTGACGGTCACTGGACACCAACGTGATGGGCTGACTCCCACAGTGAGTTTGGGCCTTAGCCGCAAATAGCCCCACAGCACCTGCACACTCTCCTGGCCACGCCTTCTTCCCAAGCTTCCTATTAACATCGCTCTTGGCAAGATTCAGCCCCTTTGATTTCTGAGGACTTACACGCTATCCTTCCCGGCCACTGGACCTAGCCAGAAGGGAGACAGCTGGGGAGTGAGGATGTTGCGGCCAACAGCAACTTCTGTGTCCGTGAAGATGGCCCAGGGAAAGGTGTGCCAGGGTGGCTACAGCGAAATGTCCACGTCTCGGGCCCCAGCTGCCCAGCCCCTTGGGGACAGGCACCACAATCCCATAGGACACAATGAAAGCGACTGTTTGGGGCTGACGTAGCACGTTGTCAGCAATATGGTCCGAAGAGGCCTGTGTCAGTAGAAAACCGCAGACTCGGGGTGTGGAGAGGACGTACGCACCTTTAACGCCCATGCGTCCGAGAGGGAGCAGGACGGACAAAGCCATTCGCCACAACACATCCATGGAAACGCGGCGGCTGTGGGGAGGCTCGGACGTCTCCCCCATCATAAGCACCGCTGGGCAAGCACGCAGGACCCACAGTCTATGCCAACTGCCCGCCGACAGACACGAGGCCTCTCCTAAACGCCATGGCACGGGATGCTCCAGGAGGCGCCGCGTACCGCAGGACATCCTGGCATGTGCTTTGCCAACGTGGCCCTCATTTGTATGGGACTTTAGAAAGGCAGAACACCAACGATGACTAGAAACACGCTTGATTTTTTTTTTTTTTTTAAGCAACAGGGAAAGGCCCAGTGAGTGGGAGCGAGCATCCCGGACCCTTCTGAGGAGAGACAGCATGTTTCAAGTAGTCAGAAGGGGTGAAGGGTTGACGGGACTAGCATGGGGACTCTGGGAATCGGAAGAAAAACAAGACAGGGAACGGCGGTGGTGGAGGTGGAGGTGTGGGGGTGGCCAGGGAGGCTGAATCACACCCTCTGAAAAAGAGTCCAAAAGACGTATGAGCTCTAAGTGGCCCAAAATTACTAGAGACAAAATGGAAATCCATAATTCAGCGTAAGATACCCCACCAGGGGTTTAGAAGAATTTGTCATTTCTCATTTAACCCTTCCTCTCCTAGGGAATTTCTGAGAACTAGAAATGTGTATCGATTTTGATTCTCCAACTACAAAGTAATCTGAAATTATAAAAGTAATCCATGTTCATTAAAAAAAGAAAAACAAGGACAGACTGGTCTACGGTAAACCATGATCATTTTCCTGTGGCTTCCTACCCAAGCCCACTCCCCGGGGGGGCGAGGGGGGTAGAGCCTGATCCACAATCCGCTGCTCATCCTTCCAGACCTTTTCCTGTGTGTACACAGACGCATATTTAAAAAATGATTTTTAATTAAAAACAATCCAAATCAATAAAACATCTCTACTTTGCAATATGTCATGTCCAAGAGGCCTGACCTCCTGGGCTCAGCCACGGAATAAAGACACCTCCGTCCACAAGACGGTAGTGAACTGAGTTGGGGCAAAGTACCTAAGGAGGAAATAACAAGCCTCTCTAAGGACAGGCCTAAAACCCTCAGAATCGGCTGTCACCATGCAACGGACATCAGCCTCTCACTCAACTGACAGGCCTTCCTCCGGCTATAGGATCCTGACTGTAATTACAGGAAAGGCCATATCATAAACATGGGGGGAGGAGCTAATTGACAAAAAGTTCAATGTGCTGACTCAAGGACCTATGGCCAAGCCTTCGGTTTCTTTCCTCAAAAAGCCTGTAATGTACAGCACATTAAGCCACGACCCTGCAAACCCAGGAGATGAGGTATTTCCAGGCAGAGCACATGTGTGAGGCTCACACACAAGACTCCTGGCCTTTTGCATCAGAAAGGTCTTTCCAGTGCTTCTGCCCAACAAAAGAATTTTCAAGAGGCACCAAAGTGATTTGTTGCTAGCTTTGTTTGCTCTTGTTTGCTTATTGCTTTGTGTTCGTTACATGTTTATTTGTTAATGCATCCCAAATGCAAAAGGAAAGACTCGGCCTTGAGTTTCAGACCTCCCTTAAGCCTCTGGTTCCCAACTTAGCAGTCTTCCGATCACCAGAAAAGCCTGGAATCCAGGCCCTGCTCAATGAGGAAGTGTGCCGTTCGTCTACACAAAGGGAGAGGAAATTAAGGATGGTCACTCACCATGCAGCGGGTGAGAACACGGACTCCACAGGGTCAGACGACGATCTCAGCTACGTGCTCTTGGTCTGGTTATTTATCTTCTACGTGCCTCAGTGTTCACATATCAAAAATGGGGATAGGATCGTGTCAAGGGGTTAATTTATGTAAAATGCACAGAACAGGTGTCATGTATGATAGATGTATGTGCCAGTAAGTACGTGGCTAGTGCTAAACAGGTGCCAGCTGTATTTGTTCTGTGGCTTCTCGGTGTCATGTCGTTAATGAGAACTCACCAACGATTCTCTTTAAACAACCCAAAGATATTTTACAAAGAAGCCAACCGACACTGTGGCAAGAATGACCTAATGCAATTCCTTTCTTCTGCTATAAAAGGAAATTATGAACACACGCATCAATTACCCACAGCAGTGGACACAGCTTGATGCAACAGAGATGTTCCTGAAACGCCGTGTGTTGTAAACCAAATCACACTTCCAACAAGCTGGGGAAGCTTGCCGTTGCAATGCGTCTTGGGACAAACACTTACCCTTCCAGGGAAGCTTCCGGATCAGAACTATGCCAGCCACCTGTTTCAACAGGCAAATGCTTAACACAGAACATTTTCTTATAGCTGGAGAATGAGCATCAGGCCTGGGCAGACAAGGACATAGCAAACTCTTATTATTCCATTAGGTAACTGGTTCCAAATCTTTCAGACTATTTCCAGAAGGAGGGCCACGCTCTGACAGGAAAACATCACTGGGAATCAGATTCCCAAAGGTGTGACCACTGCACAGGGGCCAGTCTGTACTCTGCAGGAAGAACTATGATCCTTTTATCAAAAGATCACTCTGCTAGGATGGCAGAAGTATGTCCCACGCTGACTCCATGTGATTAGTAATGGTCACTTAGAGCAGCCTGCTGAGCGGGATTGATTACTGATGCCTGTCATGGGTACAGGACTGGGGGCACCCACGTGTGCACATCCCGCACTCACCATTCCCATATTTGCAACACACAAGTATTCAATATATGAGGGATGAAGTTCCTGGTTATTTGTCGAAAGGCTACAAACTGAGGGAAAAAAAAAACGCATTTTGATATGATAACACATAACTCTCTCAGAACCAATTACTTCCTGAATTATAACTCTGTAAGTTACTGCAAATTATTCAGGGCACATAAACACCACAGTAAAATTTCTCTAAGCCAATATATAAAGAAATTTCAACATAAATCCAGTCTCACTTGGGAGGTAATAAGGGAAAATGAATTCTGTAAACACCTCCTAATAACAAATCTTGGGCTATGACCCCGAGGTCAAAGGTGAGAGCCCATCTCTTGCTTCCTGCCTTGGTTTTGGATGTAGCAAAGCACTCTTATATTATACAAAATCAGCCCAACATGGATTGGACGGTCAACGTATCTGATTCCAACACACTGTGAGGCGGGTTTTTTATGTGATGATTACGGTGAGGCAAAGCAGTTACCAGAACGGACTTAACTGCTAAGGGGTCACTGAGGTGGTCCTTCAAGCTCATAGGTCAATTTGCCCCATGGCTAGTGGATAAAAAAGAAACAAGAAATGACACACACTCCTTCAGAAGACATGTTTTTTTCATGATTGTGTGGCTGTTAAGAGGTGCCTCTCTCCATTTCTACTGGCCTTGGGTTCAAGCCTTCCCATTCTGTGCTCTGGAAAAGTATCGCTTGCTACACTCAGATGTTCCAGGGGCAGGGAGAAAGCCAGGGGAGGGTGTTAGCCAATAGCAGGTGGGCTGCAGCATCTCAGGAAAGATGGAAAGGCAACACAGGACTGGTGGGGGGGGGGGGCTTGGGTCTCCAGAGGCATCTGGCAGTTCCACCCTCTCTTCAAATGACTGTTATTCAAAATAGCTCAGATGCTCACCGTTTTCTCCTGGGGTTTCAAATTCAGCCCTCCTCTTCCAGCTTGCAAATAAAAAAACTCCAGGTGTGAGTCAGCATTCCGAGTTTGATTGGATTTTGTAATCACTCCCACACACAGGCGCTGCACCCTCTTATACTTCATTGAAAACAAGGCACTGAGCACCATTAGATCTTAAACACAGATCCGTATGAGGGAAGGGCGAGAATTAAATTCAACTACTGTTCGCTGAGCAACTAGTAGATACCTGGCCAGGGTTAGAAATGGAATAAGGAGCAATCCTTTTTGCTAAAGAACAAGTCATGAGGTAGGGGAGATGACTGTGTGACTGGACAAACAAGGAAGAATGTACCCACCATGTCACGGTAGCACTAGGAGGGGGTGACCAGTTGCCTAGATGAGTAAAGCTCTGGGAAGGCTTCATGGAAGACATGATGCCAAGAACTGGGTTTTGAAGGATGAACAGGAATTTGCCAACAGACAGGGTGAGATGGGGCGAGGGCAGAGCTGGCACCAATGATTCAGCCTGGTGAGCTTAGCTCCCTATGGCTAATACACCCAGTTGGCTAGTGGAGAGAAGGGGAAGGAAAGGGGGCTGCACCAGGTGCTGGGGCCAGGTGAAGGATTTATGAACCAAGCCAAGGAGTTCACAATGACTCTTTTGCATGGGCTCACTGTACTTTTATTTCATGAGCTCTTTTAACAAGTCCAGTTTGGTAGCAGGGCAAATGGTGATGTGGGAAGGTTCGGAGCCACTAAATTCATTGAGTATCCGAGTGCTTACATTAGGGAAGGGAAGTAGAAGGTCACTTGGTAAGGAAACCCCATACTTGAGGAGCCATCATACTCTGCTGCAGGGTTGGAACTGAGGGTAAAATGGCTGGGTGTTCCAGTGGGTGCTTTCCAGTTCAAAGAAGGACATCTGAACTATTAGAGGGACTTTCGTTTCTATACAATGTCAAATGGCCCTGACCTGACTCACCTCTGTCCACAACAAGCCAGAGGTCTGAAACTAGTAAAATGTTGGAAACAGCCGAGTACTCAGGATCTTCTCGTGGAGAGGGTAAATCAATTTACAGGCATGACAGGAATGAGCACAAGACAATTCCACCAATTCTGAGTGCCAAAGGAGCCCAGTGTGATGACCAAAGACAAAGGGAACCACACAAACACACGCACATTAATAACAGACCAGGTCACTTTAAAAGAGACTAATTAGACCTGAACATTAGTATAATGCCGAGTTATTAACATGTCACACACGATCAAGTACTTTCAGCATGCTTCTCTTCGTTCACGGCGGGTGATCATCGGGACCACAGATTATCACCTAGCTATTTACCTTGCGTGTCCTTGATAAGGAAAAGTCAACCCAAAATAAAAGCAAACCCACACCGCAACCAAGAAAAAAAAAATTTCCCCCAATCTGAACAAATCGTTTAGTGTAAAAATAAACAGAACTAGAAATTGTCTCTAATAAACTAATATTAGTCTCCCCAGAGGGTTAATTATGTCGCTCTGTATTTTAAGAAGAATGTAAATTGCCAGTTTCAACAGATGTTCTTTTAAAAGAATTGGTTATCTGGGAAATGATGGGTCTTTGTTCGAGCTTACCCCAGCGGAATATAAACATTAAAATCATCCGACTATCTGTCAGCACCCCCTCCTCCAACAACTGCTACCCATACCAACGACAGACCCTTTGGTTATCAGCAGCTTTGGTGACAAGGGCTCCAGACAGCACCATGGTCTCAGAGAGCAAACAACCTGTTCCGATGATTTCCAAACTCCCCTTCTACATCCTGAGGACCCCAGGATGGTACCTTCCCATCATTGCAAGGCCCAGTTTGGGTGCTCAGCCCATGGTCATTTCCATCTGAGTCTTTTACCCTGGGGAGCAAGGCTGTGTGCTCACGAAGAACCAGAGTTAGAACCTTCCAGAAATACCGGTCCTTTCTGGATTCAGTTTAGATATTCAAACATGTATTTAGATATTCAAACATGCATGCATGCATACTTGAAAATTTCTTCTGAGGGAGGAATGAAACTTCAAGCATCACTGGAGAAGCGTTTAGAAGAAAAGAACTCAGAAACCTCCCTACTGCTTTCTCACAAATGGCATTTTGTAGACACTGAAAGGTCATGTTATCGGGGTCAGAGTGAGGGCTCCAGCTGGACTCTCTGGCCTTGGCATGGCAGTTCGTTATCCCACGTTGAGGAAGGCCACCGGCCCGGGGGGTAGAGAGAGAACACGTGCGCTCACGTAGCTGCCCACCACCACGCGCCTCCGCCAGCCTCACCCAACCCAACTTCACTGTCATCCTGGTTAGACTCACTTCGCAGATAGGGAAACTGAGGCTGGGTGAGATTAATGACTCCTAGGAAAACTTAACAGAATGTGCTTTCACTATTGATCTGCTAGTAACAAGCATGAAATCAAGCCTCAGCAGATAACTATTGATCTCTTTAACTGTTTCTGAAAGGGCCTACTCACTGCAGAATTTAGGTACTCTGAAAAGACCAAGAGGTCTTAGGTCCTATTGGCAGGAGCGGTCAAGGCAGTCTAGTGCCAACGTGTGAGGGAATGCCCAAGTGATAAGACCAAAAGAACAGCAGCAGTGGGGGTAGCTTACCCTAGGCCTCCTCTGGAACACAGCTGAGAGAGATGCTGAACATTCGTCATTTACGCTGATCGCCCAGCTACTGTGCCATGGCGACATCATTACGTCCATTTACCAGACGAGGAAACTAACACTAGGAAAGGTGAAATCAATTGCTCCACGTCACCCAGGTCCTAAGTGACTCACAAGAAACATTCCAGCACTTGCCTGACTCACAACTTGCCCTATTTCATCACAGTCACCGTCTCAGATGATGCCAAACGAGCAGAGAATTCCCACAGCGCCCCCCACAGCGGCTCTGGAGGCTCTCGCATCAGCTACCTGAGGACCCAGGTGCCAGACAGGGCCAGCAAGGAATGGATCCCACCGTGTTAAGATGCCCTAGTAGCAGGCTCAGCTGGAAAACCAGAAAGCCCTATGTCTGCAGAGGAAAGCCCCGGAAAAGCTCCATCTCAGCCCTTCTGCAGTGGAAAAATGGGCCCCGCAGTGTAGGTGAAGCATGGCGCAATTCCAGGGGCACCTTTCACCTGGACGAGGCTGTGAGTGGTGCTACTAGAGTCCAGCTGTCAAAACATGCTCCGCTCCTAGGAGAGAGCTTGGAGAATCCAGGAACCAATCCCGAAATTCATTCCGTACTAACTGCTGAGACTGTGTCCACTTGAAGGCTATCAGGATAAGGAGCATCCTCTGAATGGCCTGGATTCCCACATCCCGTCCACCCCCAGCTAAGGGCGGCAGGAAGCTCTACAAGGCACACCCCGCGGGCCCCAAAGAAGAGAGCTGCGAACTCCAGCGCTCAGACACCAGAGCGAGCAGCAATCCCAGAAAGAAGCGGCCCAGCTCCACCTACTCTGCAGGGCCCTTTTCTGATAATGGCTGCACTTCTGCTAGAGCCTGGGGCTGTGGGCTAGTGGCCCTGGGTAGAAACATGGCTTTTCTCCCTCCAATCTAAGTCCCCTGGGCAGAAGTTGATTTGGTGACATAAAGTTACTTTATATCTAATTCTAGTTATTTGCAAGGCCAGAGAGTCCTAGAAACTGGAGGGTGAGGGGTTAAATACAATGAGACAATCTCATTTTGCCTTTCCTGTACACTCCCAATAGTTGGGAAAAGCGGCTCTAGAATGTATGTTTTGCCCTCCTCCCCGCAGGGGGCGTCTGGCAATACCTGAGGACCTTCTGGATTACCCCTACTTGGAGGGAGGGGTTGCTACTAGAATCTAATGGATAGAGGTCTGGGATACAGCTCCACATCCTATCAGGCACAGAACAGAAGCCCACAGCAAAGAATGATCGGCACTGAAGGGCGACAGTGCCAAGGCTGAAAAGGCACCCAGGCTACCAGAAGCTTCTGCAGGAAGTCTCAGGGAGGTAACAGGCGAGCCATGACTTTGAGTTTTCCAAAACCTGAGCAAATGGTGGTCCTGGTATTATAATGGCATGCAAAGATGTCACATTAATAAGTGACTCCCTTCAAACATGTGGGCTGGTCTTTAATAGATCTCATTAGTTTGGATTAGTAGATGGGATGCGGAGTTGTGCAAACAATTCCCAGAGCCTCAGCTCTGCTGATACATCTGTTTTTCTGGGGGGAAAATAACCACATCCTTGTTTTAGTCGTTCAGGGAAACCTAGCACCTGTCTATTTCAACATCTTTGGGATGAAGGAAAAAAAAAACACAACCTGGAAAAAAAAAAAAAAACAGAGATAAATTATTTATCTACCATAAATATTAAAGAAAATTGCAAAACATAGTCTGGTGTCACCATGCTGTTGTTACAGAATCATCTCATTATAGCTTCTGGCAAAATACTGTTGTCCTTAATATCAGTACAACAGACTCGTCTGGGGTGTACCAGTCGGGGTACATGTGTCTGCTTGCTGTCGAGGACACTTAGCAGCATGCCAGCCAGTCGTCACACCCCAGCAGAAAATGGTGCAGGGATGCCCTGTTAGGCATGAGCCTGAATAAGAAGTAGATCAGGAACTTCTTCCGAACCCAGGATGCAATTTAAAACTGGCAGTCAGTCAAGCACAAGACGCTGTGCCGCCACGGGATCTGGCCGACTCCAGAGAGCCCGCAGCTCCATCCCCAGGAATCTGTTGAACTGGCTGCTGGACACGCCTACTGTCAGAGGTTAAATGACACAAACTCATGATTAAATAGCTCTAGGAGAAAACAAAGGCAAGTACTCCAAATGCAGTACTTCTGCGGAACTGCAGTGAGCCTGGCTGTTTGACTATGCCCTTGAGGTCGTGTCCACCGTGTCTGCAAAGTGGCCGTAGCTACACAGAGCGTATTCGGAACGACACGGGATGTGTCGCCTCCACGTCCTGTAATGTCCCGCAGCTCACGCCCATGTACCCCGCGGTCCGCATCGAATGCTGGAAATGCCAGCCGGCAGCCCTCCCCGAGAGCCGGTGTCGGCCACTTGCCAACACAGCGTCACAGACCCCTCACCCCCACCCAGCCATGGGACGCGGAGCCACATTCACAAAGGGATTTTGCCTTCCAGTAAAACGGCTCTTGTTCAAAGTTGAGCCAGCTCCTCTCGGCGGCTACCCGGGCTCCTAGGTAACCGCGAAGTTTAAGAAATCTGTATGATGATAATTAAACACTGTAAATAATTTATCTGCTGAAGCTTTCCCCGCTGGCCCGCTGGCCCGCTGGCCTCTGTAGGAACGTGATCCCTGCTGACACTCTGAATAAGGCTGGCGGAATGGGTGGCGCGAGGAGTGGCAGGGGACGCAGGCTCCCGCTCAGGAACGGATGACGCCCCAGGCCGGGAGAGGGAGCCTCGGAAAGCGGCTCCGTGGCAATCTGCTCGCTCATCTGGAGCCGCTTCCAGGCGGAGGTGCTGCCCCGCGTCAGAAGCACAATGGCTCGCTGGTGGGCAGACATCCTTCACCCGGGGGGCAGCGCTCCTTCGGCACAGCCGAACCAACGCGCGCCCCAAGACGCCCCCCCATCCCCGAAGCGCGCGGCATATATTAATTTAGCAGGTTGTTGAATAATGCTTGGAAGGGGGATTTATGAAGTAGAAAAATCACGTGGCGAGGCAAAATGACTTTCCAACCAAATGGGAGGAAGAAAGGGGACTCGGCTTCCAGGGAGGAGGAAGTGGAGAGAGCCTAACGGAACGGCCCCCCCAGGGAGAAACCCGGGGCCGGGCTGCCCACAGAGTCAGGCATGGCCCGGCTGGGCAGGCCCGATGCAGAGTTATCATTTGCCATCCGCTCCCCAAGGGACAGTGTTCAACAAAACCACCACAGTGTGCTTACAGCGTGCCCCCGGGGGAGGTGGTGCATATGGGGGGCTCGGGCTATGTGGGAACTTTCTGCACAGGCCACTCAAGTTTGCTCTGAGCCTAAAACTGCTCTAAACAATAAAACTTATTTTTTAAAGTGCATGTAGCTCTAAGCCCTGTGTTCAGCTGACTTGTATACTTTCTGCTTGGGAAGCCGCATGGAGGCTTCCCGAAGTTGCCCCAGCTTACTTTGCGGGGCGCGCTCGGGAGCAAGGCGGCCCCGTGCAGCTGCTACTCTGCACGTCTGTGCTGGGGTGCTGGGGTGCTGGGGCGGTCAGCCTCACCGGGGGCGCAGAGCAGGGGGCCAGTCTCCTGTAGGCACAGGAGATTTATGGGGGGAGCGGGCACCCTGAAAAGCCCGTGGGAAGACTGCCCCCCAGGAGGCAGCTATTAGAGAAATGGAGACAAAGGTGTTACCCCTTCAAATCCTCCTCCCTCTGCTCCCATCCATCTTCCAGAACTGTGACGCCAGGACAGCTTTGGCAAACTCGATCATTCCTTCGAGGCTGACAGAGGTTGGTCTGCTTCCTATATGTCATTTTTTGAGGGAAGACTGTCTGTTTTACCTAAGGAAAGTAAAAGTAGCA
The DNA here is from genome assembly GCF_020171115.1 of Neogale vison. Taxonomy (NCBI): domain Eukaryota; kingdom Metazoa; phylum Chordata; class Mammalia; order Carnivora; family Mustelidae; genus Neogale; species Neogale vison. The sequence continues at coordinate 9,040,497 of NC_058097.1, forward strand.
ACCTGCTGACCAAGCCCAACCTTTAAAGCCCGGCCTCCACTACCGCACACAAATACTATTGTTTTCCAACTTGATAATTATTAAATTGTAGTGTAAAACCCAAGTGCTGCTTAAGTATGCGTGATTATTAGAGTACAAGTCAATTGTGGATAACACGCAGATATAAATGCAGCTCATAAGTCTTACTGTAATGATTAATCAATTTATGAATACATTATTTAAACTAATAGCTCAGGTAGGGTATCTTAAACAAGTTACAGAGGACATCGACCAATTCAAATACCAGCTGCCAGATCAATAGCAAACTGTAAGTAAACTCTGGGGAATAGGTATACTTTGAAAAAAAAAAAAACTGCAAACAAAAGGGTCTTGGATGAAGGAAATCTACAACAATCTCAATTTTTTAAGACAAATGCAGAGCACTTCATTATATGTCAAAGCTTAAAGGGAAAGGTAAAAAAGTATTAGTACCAATCCGTTCTCTTTTCATCCTATGTGTACTTTTAACTGAGGGTGGCTCATACAAGTATGTCTTACACATCTTATGCACACATTTGCAAATAGAATAAATTTGATTCCTTTGAAAAAAATGATACATCAGGTTCTTTACATCAAAAGGTAGCATTTTTATCAATTTATCTACAAATGCCCCTTTAGGGTACTTGGGGACAAAAGGTGGCACATTTATTTATCTACAAATGTCCCTTTCACAGAAAAAAAATATACATTTTAGACATATATATGCTATTTATATTATATATATAAGATATAGGTATATGTCTAAAAGGTAAAAGTAGCAACTTTCCCAAAAGGGGCCCATGTTCTAAATGACACACCAGGGCACACCCGCTCTGTTAGAGCCACAAAGGTCCCTCTACTGAAAATCACAAGGGGGTTTTTGTGAGCCAGGCAAACCCTAGAGTTTTAGCTTGCTCCCTTCCCTGTTTTTTTTGTTTGTTTAATTAAGACTAATTAATGTGAATTTAATAAATAAACCAAAAGGGCCTTGATTTCCAAAGGTGTGATATTTTATCACAGTTACAAGTGATGCTGCATTTTAAAAAATTAATTAGTTATCTTGTGAGACCGGCCACACATTATTGAGTAAGTAGCAGCGGCTAAGTGAAACAGATGAAATATTGGTAAGCGATGCAGCCCACAGTATAAGTATGTGAAGGAGGTCAGAGGTTAATCCCTATTGATTTTCCGAGTCTACGTACAGCACCGCTGGGAAAGGCCGGTTCTGTTGGCAATCAGCTAGCACAAATACATTATAAATCTTACTGTCCACCTTCACTGATCAGTGCCACTTACTTCCTTCACTAAAGACCATTAAGAAACTACTGGAAAAAAAAAAAAATCTACCCAGATGCAGGTAAAAAGGAAAGCACTTTCAAAGTCTCCCATGTCAGAGAATGCTGCTTGGTAGATGGAGGACTTCCCCTGAAAGCCAAGGCACACTTCCTGGGGGCTGGCTGGTCCCTCCCGCAGATGGGGACACGCAGAAACATGGCACATTTTTCATATGGTTTCAACACCAAATCAGAAATATCAAAGTGCCTTTGACACTTGAACGCCTGGGAACGTAGAATAAACAGAAGGAATGAAACAACTCCATCTTGGTTTTGGGTAATTTCAGCCCCAGCACAACCTTGATGCTAACCAAGAGTAAGCTTCAGTGACCCTCAGGTTCGTGGGCTCCTCCCAAAATTCTGCACTGAAATGTTTGACCCTTTTCTAAAGTGGTCCCCTGACATGCAGAGCTTCCGCTCCCACAGACCGGGATGCTCACCACCAAACCCACTTTCAGGAACATCTATGAATGGCCCTTTCTTTTTCAGGCCTTTCTCTTAACAGAGAGTGCCATATGTCTCCTGTGGGCCTGACACTCCTTCTGGGTACAGCAAAGCAGATGAGTAAGATGGGGTGCCTCCCCAGAAAAATGAAACACATGTTCTTTGTCAGAACATTCACTCTCACACAACATGGTCCTGGGAAACAGTCTTGGTGCTAATAGGGGCTAGTTGTGCCAACAGGCACTTTGTCACTGACCAGCATTCTGACGCAGCCAATAACTTAACCTCTCTGAGCCTTGGTTTCCTCACCGTTACAATTGAAGACAATAATAGCAGCGCCTTCACAGGGTGGCCGGGAGACAAGAAATCACATGTAAAGTACTTAGCATGGGCCCCAGTAAGCATTCAATAAATGCTAATTCATTTAAAAAAAAATTGTGGAGCAATTCTGCATTGGAAAAACCAAGTGACCTCTTTCACCTCTGTTTCACTGATACGGATTGCGGAATTATGATGTAAGAAAATATGGCCCCATCTGCTCCACGATTCCATCCGAATGGATATGTCGTAACCGCCCACTTCTCAGAGCAGCCGTTGCAGGAACAAGCAGCTTCTAAATTACTATTCTTGAGACATAGATTTGTTTTTAAAGCTCTCAAAAAGCGTATGGAAACAAAAGGTAACCAAAATGTAGATGGTGGGTAGGTCAGAATTAACCAGGGATACAGAGGGAGTTAAGAACTCTCCCAGCAAGTGAAGGTTCCCTTTTGGCACAGAAATAATATATTTTATTTTAAAGTACCAGCACCAGAAAGATGAATAGGAAAGGTTCAGAGATAACATGTTATTTCTGCAGTTTTTACAAACACAATTATATCATCTCACAACACACACACACACACACACACACGCACAATTCCCCTACCCTGAGCAAAAGATTTGGCATGCTTGAAGAAGTTCTGGGGAATATTTCCAGAATGCAAGGAAAACCTCTATCTTTGCAATTTTTCAGACTTCTGTCAACTAGGCTCAGTGCAATTATGTACCAGTGTCAGAATGTATTTTTAAAAAGTTTGGATACCTTCAAATTAAGGGGTGGAAGGTGGGGAGAGCTCTCCCACAGTTAATGATAAACAAAGGCATACTCAGCAAAGTTCCCATCGAAAGTTCAGTCTCCAGGCCATGAGTCTTTGTTTCAATCAATGGCTTTTTTTTTTTTTTCCTTACAAAATACCTTTCATTTCATGATTTTCAACTCTATTAAAAGGGTGTTCTTCTAGTTAGCAGAGGATAAACAGAGCAGGACCCAAATGAACAGTGAAAACCAAGACAGGCAGAGACCACAGATTCTGTTTAAGAGCTTAAAGGTTCCAGACTATTTTAATTGTGCACCTTCATCAAGAGGAAAAATTCAAGACAGATGCTTCAGTATATGTCAGTGGTGTTTATTTATAAATCATAAACTTGTAGGCTTCTATTAGCTATGATCACCAGAAATGATACAGGGTAGGAATTACATTCATCATAAAAAACGGTGCGTGCAATGTCTCTGTGTTCTAATGTAGATTTTGGGGGTTTCCACTGATGTCTTCTGAGATCCGATCAAATCGTCATTGTGTTTACTTTGTAAGAGACGAAGGGCTCATATTAGAAGAAGCTGAACTACAAATGATGCCATTTAAAAAAAAATGCTTGCTTGTATTTGCATTATAAATATTATCTTCAAACACAGGTCTCTTTGCAGAAATCTTTTTAAAGCTTTTGCTCATTTTGCGATGGATGCTTTAGTTCAAACCAGATAATCTAATGTCTCAATCCATTTAGCCAAGCACATGTGGGGAAACCACGATGCATTTTCCACTGCTGAAAGTCCACAAGGAGCAGAGGCTCCACCATGACCTCGTGCCTAGGGGAACAGCCAGCCTTACTTCAGAATGCCTTACATCTGGCTCCTCCCTATCAGAGGACTGGGGAAGGTACCCAATGTCAGCACAGCTATGTAATTTTTGTAAAGATCAATCTTCTTAATTGAGAGTCCATATCATGCTGCAGTTAAGCGGAAGGACCAGGAGCTGGACCACCTGAGTGGAATCCTAATTCTGCCACTCCTGACTCAGTACGCCTGTGTCCTCATCCACAAAATAGGGATGACAGTACTACTTCATAGGATACTAGAAAGGATGATATATGTAAATATATGTAAAGCTCCTGAAACAGTAGCACCTACCACCTGACATACGCACAGAGATGTTTAATAACACATACAGGAAGTAAATGGATAAACAAAAATTGTAATGTTTCTTTTGGAACCCTAATGGGTCATTCTTCACATGCTGGAGACTTCTGCTGTGGAGCAGTGCTAACCCGCAGGAGGCTCTGCCAGGACAGCCATGCTCCGTATCGGCACCACAGAATACGGCAGCCACTGACCACATGTGGCTACTGAGGATGTGAAATGTGGCTAGTGTGGCTGAGCAACTGAATTTTTTATTTCAATTAATCAATTTTAATTTAAATAGCCACACGTGGCTAGGGGCTATCATACTGGACAAAGAAACTCCAGAAGGCTGACTATTCTGATACTCTATAAAATGTAGCTCAGCCCTGTAATCCATCAGTTGCCTCAGATAAAATATGACATTTTGGATAAGATTAAGTAAGCCTGCTTCTGGGCTCTGAAGCCAGGAGAATCATCACTTCAAGCCTCTCTGCCCCATTTTCTTTGTTATTTGCTATACTATACTGTCTTTAGGAAGGGGCAGTGATTGGGGGCACTATTGGGTCAACATTATTAGAGGCCCCTAATTTGTGCTGGTTGGGCTTTTCCTATCTCTGCTTGGCTTTTGTTCCTGGTGTGGAATTCTGAATCCTGCCTGTGGCTACTGTCCAGGTTCCCAGGCCAGATACCACCACTTTATTTGGTGTCCTGGCCCCTGTTCTCAGCTTGCAGATGACTGCCCACATTCTATAGATGGCCCTCTGTGTCAACCCTCCTATGACAATGGCACATGATTCTTGGGAGGTAACCAGACTGATGTCAACCTATTCTAGGGAAAAGGACATGCCATCTCCATTTTTACTAGGTAGAGCATCTTCTTTAATACTGTCAAACCACAAAGAAGTATTTCTCAACAGTAATGTTAGTTTCATAAATTACAAAGTCCAAATAAACTACAGTCATAAGCAAAAATAGCTTTCAATGTTATCATGAATGTTACGGCCCAAGGGGGAGTAAGCCCAACGCTGAGTTCGGTCTCTGTTTCCCTCTGTTAAATTTATCAGCATATGTCTTTGTCTTCTCCACTAGATAATGAGACTCTTGAAGGCAATGAGTGATCCAAATTCAAATTCATATCCCTAATGTCTGAAGTAGCGCCTGACACATAGCAAATATTTAATACATATTGGATGGGTGGGTAGATGGATGGTGGATGGATGGATGGTGGGTGATGGATGGATGGATGGATAGATGGTGGATGAATAGTGGGTATAAGGATGGATGGATGGTGGGTAGATGGATGGATGGACTGATGGTGGATGGATGGATGGGGGGTGGAAGGTTGGATGGATGGGGGGTAGATGGATGGATGGCTGGATGAACTAATGGTGGATGGATGGATGGATGGATGCATGGATAGACTGATGGTAGATGGATGGATGGATGGTGGATGGATGGATGGATGGATGGATGGATAGAAATATGTAGCGCCGAGCCGTATGTTAATCCAAATAAGAGAGAGAGAGGAAACAATTTAAACACTTTGCCCTTCTTAACAAGATTTGTTTTTCTTTTTTTTCCAACTACTCTTACCTTACTGGAAACAAATAGAGCATCGCTAAGTCCTATTTATGCTTTGAGGAATGCTGGATACCCAAGTTTGTGGCTCCTACAGCCATGAAACTCTTACTCTACCGATCATAACAGGCTAATAACTTCTACAGAATGACAAAATGAAAGGAAAAAAAAGAGGCCATGATGGAAACATCAAAACCAAATGAAATACTGAAAATAAGCTAACGACATTATAGATTCAGCTTACTCAGAAAGGACTTGTCCAAGGGAAGGAGAGAAAGGGAGCAAAAACACACCTCACCGCCAGAACCAGCTGTCTAGTTTGGACTGGTAGATTGCTGAGCACACACTGCATGCATATTCATAGGTACCACAGGAAACTGAGCACCTTTGGAAGCAGCATTAAAACTCTCTCCTGCCAGCGAGTGCAGTGAACCAGTAACTCAACAGCCCCCTTGTGGCCTGGAAGAATTAATGCAGCTTCTGAAGGGATGAAGGTTCTTCTCAGGGTGGGGTGGGGACATGGGGAGGTGTGGAGCCCTATGAGAGGAGGGGGATACCACCAAGCCATCTGTAAAGGTGTTCGTTCCATTCAGCCCTGTTTCGTGAAGGGAGAGCAGCTCTTTTTCCTTCCAGAGTATGAAAAGGAACCCCAGTAAATACGCCTGTTCAAATTCACACGTGCTTAAAGAAGAAACAGACCAAATGAGCTCAGTATTCCCATTTAAAAATATCATTTAAGGGAATTTTAAGCTGTCTGAGAAGATGGATACACTGTGTTTGTTTTCTACATTAATGAGCTATAAAAAGAATGGAATAGGCCATAAATACAGTATTTTGTAACAGCCTTTACTAAAAATGCTACTACTTGTGTTTATCATTTATATCCTTGTATACAACCTCAAAATTGATTACACTTTAAACCGTACATAACTTGCTGTGTTTTTCATTTTGTGCTATACTACAAACATTTTTATAACTCAGTTAATATATTCCATATTTTGTGTTCTTATTGATTATGAATATTTCTTTAGGGGATTTTATTGCTTTTAAAATAACAAATGTTAGGTATTAAAAAATAGAAAAACCTATTGCAGCCCTTATATTTTTCTTTCCCCTGGTAATTCTAATACATACATTTTAGCACAAACATAACCAGCATATCTTTCTCTGTATCTTTTATACTTCCCCACACTAAAATTAAAAATCTAATATACTGCATAGTAAAAGAATCAGATTTTTCAAAGGAAACCCACCATTTAATGTGTTGGACTTGAATCCATAATCCTTTCCTTCTACAATTAAAAAATTAAAGTGCCAAAAGATTATCCACACGTAACATGATGGTTTTACATCAAGTATATATTATCTTTACTAATTGCCATTTCCGTTTATAGGCTGAAATATGATTTATATATATGATATGATTTCACTATTAATTATCAAATTGAAAAAAATAAAATCTCACATTATAAATTCTCTCCTGGAAATTAGTTTTATTATTTTTTCCATAATCCTATCACCCAAGCTATAAGTGCACTGCGGCATGAACACTTTAATTTTTCCAGTTAGTTTTAAGCAAGCCCAGAGGTGAGGTTTAATAAGGATCAATGGCACTTTATCTGGGACAGGGCCTCTTCACAGCATGCAAATTACACAGTAACACTTAAAAAAAGAAATAGATTTAATTAAAAAAAAAAGTAGAACCACAGGCTCTGGAAATTCAATTAAAGGATTTATGCAAAGGTTTGCTAGGTTTTTATATGCAGTTCCTGCTTACATAATGAGCTTTTCATATTAAAAATCAATAGGTAATCTAGACTAGAAGATCATCCCCTTAAATACATTTTTGAAATCAATTTGAAAAATAGTCCATCAACTGCTTGTGACTACTCTTGCTGCTTCGATTACACTAAAAGCAATATTTAGATTGTAAGACGTGCTATGGAATATCTATGCGTGGATATTGCTTTCAAGGGCTCTTATACTTTGGAGTGCCTAAGATGATCATCTGGTAATTCAAGATTGCGTTAAATGTAAAAATAATTTATTTAATTACCAACAAAAGCCTACAGACACAACCTCATGGTACGTATAATGGTTAAATGAAAGGAAAAAGAGAGAAGAAAAGAAGGATATGAAGGAGGGAGGGTAGGAGGGAAAGAAAGCAGAGATGGAGACAGAGAAGGGGGGGAGATGGAAGAGAAAAGAACACAACAACCTCTTCTGAATTAGTCCCTTTGCTATCTCAATTGCCTATTGTGTGTTGGCTACTTAGCACTTGGAGACACGCATTTCACTTTAAACTCATTTAGGCCTTCAAATAAGGAAGCAATTAGCTAGTGCTAACTTAAGCTGACTTTCCATTCTCTGCGATAATAGGGGACAGGTCTGGAAATAAAATGAAAGCCAGTGGTCCAATTCTGTCAGTTAAGTTCACAGTCCCTCCCTCCCAGCCACGATTTCCCTGGATTTGGTAACAATTAGTACACGCAAGACAGGTTTCCATGGGCCAGTCCTGGCAAACTGGAAAACGATCCTCGTGGACGGAGAAATGAACTTTCATTTCATCAAAATGAAAAGCAAGGCTCCAGTTATCCCCATCCAAAGTCAGCCTTGCAAAAGCGGGACGAAACTTGACAAAGGACTCATTTATAACAAAAAGACTCTTTACTCTCTCTTGCGAGAACTGGGAAGAAATAAGCAAAGTATCTACCACACCACATTGATCCATCTACCAAAAGCTCCCATCTCAAGAAAGATGCTGCTGACATGGCCAACCTGGGAGGCGGAGGAGAGCCCAGAACAGTCTGAGGATGTCTCTGCGCTCGGTACACGGGGTGGAGAAGACCTTGAAGACAAAGGCCTGTTCTGAGATAGGGAAGCAGCTTCTGACTTCTGAGCTTCTGGGACTGGGTGCTGAGTGCTTCCTCAGCGCAGTTTCCTGCAAATCCTATTATGAGGCCACCTTCTTTGCGATGCGCCTACCGGGATGCTGAGAGAGATGTGAAGGCCCAGGCGCCTAGCATCAGCTTTACCAAGCCCCCAGGCATGTACCCGGCAGGCACGGGAAGAATGCCCAGCACGCGTGAGGCGCTGCCGGTTGCCCTGGAGGCCACAAACACGAATCCAACAGATCCCACGTGCTTACATGGGTTAGATATTCCTGTGCATGCCAAGTATTCCTTTTAAAAATGTTCTACTTATAAGAAAGAAATAAGAAGCAAAGGGCTGAAAAAGAAGGTGTACCTCGAAAACGTTATGCAAGGTCAAAGCAGCCGGTCAGCGAGAACCACGTATTGCGTGATCCTATTTCTACAAAATGTCCCGGAGAGGCAAATGTATGGAGTCAGACAGGAGATGAGTGGTGGCCTAAGGCTGGTGGATGGAGTGGGATGTTGGGAGATGACAGCTAGGAGATGCAGGTTTTCTTTTTGGGGTGATAAAAATATCCTACAATTGATTCTGTTGATGGCTGTTCTACTTGGTGCATATACTACAAGCCATTAGGTTGTACACTTTCAATGAGTGATTGTTTGGTATGTGAATTATATCACAGTAAGGCCGTTATAAAAAAAAAAAAGGTGCAGTTGTGAATGGCAGTGTGCAAACAAGAAAATCTGAAAATGAAGGAGCCACAGGTTGAAAAAAAAATCTATGTATTTCCTATCCCGTGTCAATCTGACAAAACATCTGAGCTTCCTCCGTCTCTCCAGAACATCTTCTGTGCCCATCGGTTTATAGCATGCATCGGGGTAGGATGTGAAAACATAATGTATTGGCTTCCTAGAGAAAGAAGCTGAAATCGAAATAAGAAGAACCTTCCTATGGCATGAAATGAAAGCATCAGTGTAAAGTGTCCCAGGTTAGTACGATCAAAATGTCAAATATGAAACCGTCTGTAGCAATGTGAGAGGTGTTAGTAATGGAAGTTTGAACAATGTTAACACTTAAAATTTCAGCAGAACCATTTCGATCCATAAATGTATAAAAGTCATTTTACAGTGTGCTTAACAGTCACGACCAAGAGCTGTTATAAAAGAAGACGCCCTCAATGTCACTTCATTTTCTTTTATTCTTATTATCACATTTAAATCTCTCTGTGAAAGTGGTCTTGATAGGTAACTTTATTACACGTTTCAAGACGATTCATTCTGAACAGAACTTCCTCTGAGGAATTAACAGATAAAGAGAGACCACTTTCCCCTCATCCTCCCTAAATTATCCCGCGGCCACAGCAATGTGGAGTGTTACGAGGCCTGGGTCTGCTACAGCCACACAACGGCACAGTAATCTGAGAGGTGACTCGTAGCCTGCAGAGAACCACCGTTGGCTGCAATGGTCCTTAGCCAACACCTCACTCTGGAACTTGCACAGACCTGTGAGGAGAGAGTGCGGTGGGCAGGAAAAGTCAGGCTCGGGCCCTGCTGCGGAGAAAGAACTCCAAAAAGTAGCCCTAAGATCTGCAGCAGCATGGAGGGCAGGAACACAGTCTGACCTTCCCTCATTTCACTGGGAGAAGGGGCCAAAATCTCTCCTTCGTTGCCTCTGCTCCCAGGTAAGTACCTCACTTAAAGCACGTGTTGGCAAATTTGCCTGGAAAGGGAGAGTTCGTAAATACCTCCAGCCTTGCGGATGGCACGTCGTCTGCTGCAGCTACCAGACTCCGCCATCATAACCTTACAGCCCCAGACAGTGCGCACGCGGGAGCAAGCCTGTCTTCCAATAAAACTTTATTTATAGGCAATCAAATTCAATTTTCATACGGTTTGCATGTATCACGAAATATTACTTGTCTTTTAACATTCTTGCAGCCATTTAAAAATGTAAAAAGAACTCTAGGCTTACAGGTTACACAAAACCAGGCGGCAGGACAGATTTGGGACAAGGCTCTAGTTTGCTGTCTCCTGTGCTGAGCTACAGACGAGCCAGGAAGGAGGCGGGCCCGTCATCCACTTTCAGCTGGAGGCATTCAGCCAATACTCGGATTACTAAAGACTGTCTTCAATCTAGCAAAACCTGACGGCACGTGCTCCAAGTTGCGTGCACTCTGCAGAACAGCAAGATGACTTAGTTTCAACGGATGGATATTCACATTCTAAACTTAACTGAGTTTCTTCCTTAAGAAACAATTACCAAAGCCCCAGTTTTCCATTATTTAAAAATGGACAAAGGCTTCTGAAACGGGTACTTTTGAACTGTTCGGTGCTAGAGACTCGACAGCCTTGGTTTCTGATCTACGAGGCTGACCTGGTTCCCTCTGGCCCTGCTTAGTAATTCCCAGTTCATGCAGCTGGTCACAGGAATGGACTCTGCGGTCAATCCTTTGCAGGCTGCTTCTGCATGGCTGGGATTTTAATTTGAAATATATACAGAGTCTGATTTTTCCGTGTTACTCTTCCCTCTTTCAGCTTTGATTTTTCATCACTCCTTGACCACTGGAAGCACGGGTGCCTCAGAAAAACAGGTTTGCATACTGGCCTCATCATAACTGACTGGAATAATCAAAGGAATGAATTTACTGAGGAAAGCGGAGAGTCTGCATTGTATTCTATTTCTACAGAAGCACACCTGTAGTATATACAGAGTATCAAACCTGCTAACTGTAGTCTGGAAGAGTTTTTGTGAATAGGAGGAAAAACACTGCACATGGCTGTATGATAGAGCTCTGAATGTTTATTTCCTAAGTCAGGCATCTACTGCATCACAACGTTTACCCAGTTCCTTGGCAGGGGATAACATGAGTGGTGGCAGCAGCGGTGGGACAGTCCCTAATGGTATTATTTTGGTCAAGAATGACGGGAACTGCAGGCTGGTTCAGGTCATAGGATGCTCAGGTACTAGAGCAGCGTAGACTGCCTAGAAACGGTCATCTTCTAACCAGTGTGGCCCAAATAGAGATCTTTCTTTTCTTTTCTTTTCTTTTTTCTTTTTTTTTTTTTTAATTTGCCAGAGAGAGAGAGAGAGAGAGAGAGAACGTGCACAGGCAGAGGGAGAAGCAGGCTCCCCGCCGAGCAAAGAGCCCGATGTGGAATTCGATCCCAGGACACTGGGATCATGACCTGAGCCGAAGGCAGCCGCTCAACCAACTGAGCCACCCAGGCGTCCCCCAAATAGAGATCTTTAAATACCATGAGGTGATTACAGTAACATAAATGTGCTTCAGTACAAAGACACAGAGGAAATGGGCCAATAAGACGAAGAAAGCCAAGAAGTGCCACTACTCTTCAGGCATGCACACAGGATGCCAAGTTCTGAGATCACATCCCACGTCGCCACAACAGAAATGCGCTGCTGAGAAAAATCTGAATGGCAAAGACAGTCTTCCAGTGCTAAAACCTGTCACTTTCCAGAAACACTGCACTGGAGTACTTCCCAAGTGAAGCACAACACAATGGTTGTTTGGCATCCGTTCAAGCGGACAAACAGGGTGAGGGATGACTTGTATCCCAGGGAATTCTCAGCCCTGAGGGTTATGCAGAATCTCTCTTGAACCCAGATCCCACACTCACACTGCTACGTCTGCTAGTGGCTGGTTTGCAGGAGGAGGGCACACAGACCCTGGCTGACGGTGACAGAGCTCCTGACTCCAGGCTGTGGTCTTATGGTTAGGGCCATTCTCTCTGCCATTCTTGTGACTCTTCCCTTCCATCTGTGGCTTCATGACAACAAGGAGGTAGCCGTGCCTGTCAGCATCAAATCCACGCTGCACATGGGAAGAAAGGGGACAGAAAATACCAGCACCCCTGCCTTTTCATCCAAGAGCAAAAGGTCTCCGAGAAGGCCTGGGAGGATATCTGCTGATACTTGCTGGCCGGAACTGTCCCGCAGCCCCCCAGCTGCTAGGGAGGGCTGTGAAGGGGAGCAAGCATTCTCCTGCCCGCTCTCCCTACTGGGAAGCAGGCCCTGGCAGTCGGCACCGTGGACAATAAGAACGGGCTCTTGCATCCCCAAGAAGCTGAGGTTGTGCAGGGCAGGAAGCACATCAATTTCTCTCCGGCTATCTCCAGAGTCATCCACATGAAGAACTTGGGGGGAAAAAAAAGAGAGAGAGAAAGAGACAGAGAGAGAATCCAAAGTGATTTCAAACAGATCCACCAGTACATCAGGCAAGGCAAAGACCTGTTGTCTGTTTATCCTACCTGTTTCCTCTTCCTCCTGAGCACACAGCTGGACTACACTTCCTAGCCTCTTATGTTCCACAAATACGTGCCACTCCCAGCCTGGTCTTTAAAGTGCCTCCACACTCAAGAGCCCATGTCCCGGCCTCTTCCACCAACCTGCTGCACCAAGCAATGCAGCCTTGCAAGGCAGGGGTAGATGATGATGAACCACAAGATGGGAAGAGCCTGGGTCCCTGAGTCAGCACCTGGGGGAGAACTGCCTGCTAATCAATACGGTTTACTGTGTCCAAGCCACTGTATACACGTGGGCAGCCAGTGATGCCTTTAATAATACATCGATCTGAAGCGTATCCGCCTGTTCGAGTCCCTGAGCGTTTCCTCCACATCTCTGGTTCTCACCTCAAGTTGTGCAGAGACTTGTTTGAGAGCATCTCTGTCACCCAGTGCCACCTCACCCAGACTCCTGGGGCACACTCCTCCAGGGGGACGGTCCTCTCAGGAAAGCACACCTCGAGACACTTCTACAGTCCAGGCACAAGACAGCCAAGCGCACAAGACAGCCAAGCTGATGACTGTGTGCCACATATTCCAAGGTGTCCCGGCAGCCTGCTTTGCTTTCTGAAGTTCAGTTTCTCGCATCTTCTAACGAGGCCCATTTTATCAAAAACCCCTTCTGCACACTCCATGCTATGCTTCCAGGGAACGTCTGGAATGGGTGATTTATGACACTGTCATTGTGCTGCACAGGAGAACTCTGTCATCTCCATTTCTGAACCCTGGTCCCTTTTCTGTTTACTTTTTGTTTGCCTTCAGCCCTTCTCCAGGTGCGATTGTAAGGAGATGCATTTAGTGGCTTAAGAGTTTGGCTTTTATAAGTTACTCTGAGCCCCATTTCCCTTGTTCTCCTGCTCCTAGATGGAAAACAAATTGCATAAGGGAAATGGTTGCATAGTACCAGTCCTTAAATATTTTACAGGCAGAAGTCTTGGTGGGTGGTTTGGAGGCTCAATTACCCTTCTCAGTAGAGGGTATAAATATCCCTGAGGGTTTACATAACAAACCCGCGGCGACTCCATGCCACTTAAAACTCTCAGTATTTACATCAGCCTCTGAAACCCATGACTCAGTGGCATTTGAGCATTCAAAAAAGAGTAAGGCCAGCAGGATGGCACAGGTGCTAAAACAAAATCTATCTACCTACCTGTCCATCTACTGAGAGGCACAATAAAGAGAGCTAAGCCGTATGGATTATCAGGCGTAAGACATGACAATATATAGAAAGCTGACTCTTAAATACTTTTTTTTTTTTGGTGATGATGGAGGGGGAACAGTTAAAAGGGAATTCATTGCAAGTGTCTGCTACTTAGAAGAAGTCAGAGCAAATCTGTTGTGATGCAGAATTAGGTGGCTGCAGAGTGTTGCTGAGATCAACACAGACTTGAACTACATCAAGCTCTACCTCATCTGACCATCCACAACCCTCCGAGGTAACAAGCCCTATTATCCCCATGTTGAAGATGTGAATACCAAGGCCCAGACTGGCTCAGCAACCTACCCTGGGTCTAGTACATAGCAGACAGAGGACTTCTACCTATGTCTGTTTTATCCCAAACCCTATGTGTGCTTTTTCCGGTGTCCTCTGTCTGGCCACAGGATTGGTGATGGCTACACAAAAGGGGTGGTCTGGCACCCCTTCTAACAGGAGCCAAGAGATGGCTCCCTCGGAACTGTGTTCCTTCGGGTATGTGGACACAAAAGGATGGATCCTGAAGCCAGATTTGAACTCTGATTTTGGTGCTCCTATGCACAATTCTCTTTTGCTATTAATATAGGGAAAAAGAGTAAGGCAGCCAGCAACGTTGGGAGCCTCAGGGTTTGGACAGCCCAGCATTCAGCTCCCCATGGAGTTAAAAAAAGGCGGGGCAGCCCAGAGAGCATTCCTAAGTTTCAGGGGCAGATCTTCTCTGCAGAGAAAAGATGCACAACAGGGAACAGGTAGAAAGCCACAGAAACGTAAAGATCCAGTGCACAAGAAATCATTGGGTACCCAGAGCTGGGGCGATTGGGACAGACTTTCTGAAAAGATCAGATGTGATGGGTGGCTTAGAGAAGAGCAGGGGAAAGATGGATTAGAAAAGAAGACATATGAATAGATAATCCCCTCCCAAATCATCATGTCCCAAACAAGTGTTGGAAACAAAAAGAGAAGATGAAGGTAAGAGTGGAGAGAACTGGGATGGCGGCTGGGGCTGGAGTCCTTGTACATCCAGAAAGATGGGACACCTGGAAGGTTCTAATACTGTTCACGGAGTTATGCAAAGTACGCTCTTCTAAATTCTGAGAAGGGAAGAAAAAAGTTTCAGTGCTATGTCTGTTTCAAGCTTTTATCAGCACTAATTCTAGCCCCCTTTTCCCTGAGAATTCTGAAAGCGGGAAAAACAGACACTAATTAAGCAAAGCTTTATCTCCTTCTACTCTAATGAAAGCCAAGTTACAGTATATTTTTCCCTAAGATTTTTCTCCACTTAATGAAGACGTTATCCCCTAGTTTTCAAAGTCACTTTACAAAAGAGCATTCGAGAGACATTAAAGTCAGTTTAAACTAAAAAGTCTTTTTGAAGTCAATAAACAATAAAAGAACAATGAAAAGAGCTTTTGATGGTGCCTTAGTCTGAAGTCTTTAATTTCTGTTTTAATCTACAAGATGCGTAGTCTTGTATTCAAACAGTCCTCACTTCTAGAATACAGTAAGCTTGAAGCAAGTGTTGCATCATGTTGTATGTGTCTATATGGGTGTATGTGAGGATGTATGTACACCACACGCATGCACATACATACATACATACCTCATTAACATGGATGGAAGTCAGCAGGAAGTTCTCCGCTAGAAAGGGAAGTTCTAAAAGCTTTAAAATTATTTCCATTCTACCTCTTTGAAAATTAAAAAAAAAAAAAAGAAAATGGAATCTTTGGCTTTGAAATTTCATGACAAGATCAAAGATTATAGTGCACATAGATTTTTCAAGGAATACATTATTAATAACACAGGAAAACACATAACATGGTCAAGAAATGAGAAGGAAAGCACATGGGTCCGAGGCCCTGAGCAGAAGCCCACACAGGGCAAGGCCAGGCTGCCTCTCTGAGATCTGCTCACCTGGGCATTACAGACAGCCCAAGCACTTCCTGCCTGCTGCTCTAATGGAGGGACTGCTTAGTGCAGATGGAAGAAAAGGGGAAAAAAAAAAACCCCAAAACAGTTTAATTTGTCCCATGTGACAAGACACCTTTCATATGCGTTACCCTATTTTTCTCTATCTTTACGTATCATAAAATTTGCCATTTTAAAGTGTACAATTCAGGGGCATTTAGTACGTTCACAATGTTGTACAACCATGACTCTGTCCAGTTCCAGAACATTTTCATCACCTCACAAGGAAACCCCGGAGCCCATGAGCAGTCAACTCCCTAGACCCCAGCCCTGACAACCATCAATCCGCTGGCTCTATAGATTTCCCTATTCTGGATATTTCATATAAGTGGAATTATAAAATAGGTGACCTTTTGTGTCTAACATGCTAGTCCCTTTCATTTAAAAAATAAATAAGGCCCATGAATGCAACTCTGAGCCTAAAGATCAGTTCTTCAAAAAGAAAAAAACAAAAAAAATCCATGAAACACAGAAAACTTTAAAAAACATGAATTGGGGGCGCCTGGGTGGCTCAGTGGGTTAAAGCCTCTGCCTTCAGCTCAGCTCATGATCCCAGGGTCCTGGGATCAAGCCCCACATCGGGCTCTCTGCTCAGCAGGGAGCCTGCTTCCTCCTCTCTCTCTGCCTGCCTCTCTGCCTACTTGTGATCTCTCTGTCTGTCAAATAAATAAATAAAATCTTTAAAAAATAAAATAAAAAAAATAAAAAACATGAATTGATTACACTACTGGTATCTTCTGACGATGGTTATTATTTACCAAGGAGCAATTTATACATGGAGTTAATTACCAAAACAGGTTGTATAACTGGATAATATTGACACATTCCTGGAAAGCATGCTAAATTAAGAGATTATGGGTCCCAATGATTATTAGTGAAAATGCACATTATTCAGGGATATGGTCCCAACCTTGGGGCTTGGGTCACAGGCTAAAATAAACAACTGTTTACCAAATCTTCCCCTCAGGGCCACTTAGAGAAAAGGCAGGGTAGGCTGAGTGGTCTGTAGGTCCAGAACAGTATGAGTTCCAACCCAGATTATTCATCCACTTGAGAAAAGAGAATTTTTTAAAATTTTCTTAAATTTTTTATAAACATATAATGTATTTTTATCCCCAGGGGTACAGGTCTGTGAATCGCCAGGTTTACACACTTCACAGCACTCACCATAGCACATAGCCTCCCCAATGTCCCCCAATAACCCCACCCCCCTCTCCTAAACCCCCTCCCCCCAGCAACCCTCAGTTTGTTTTGTGAGATTAAGAGTCACTTATGGTTTGTCTCCCTCCCAATTCCATCCTGTTTCATTTATTCTTCTCCTACCCCCTTAACCCCCCGCCATGTAACCCCCCGCATCTCCATTTCCTCATATCAGGGAGATCATATGATAGTTGTCTTTCTCTGACTGACTTTTATTTCACTAAGCATGATACCCTCTAGTTCCATCCACGTCGTCGCAAATGGCAAGATTCCATTTCTTTTGATGGCTGCATAGTATTCCATTGTTTATATATACCACATCTTCTTTATCCATTCATCTGTTGATGGACATCTAGGTTCTTTCCATAGTTTGGCTATTGTAGAGATTACTGCTATCAACATTTGGGTGCATGTGTCCCTTCGGATCACTACGTTTGTATCTTTAGGGTAAATACCCAGTAGTGCAATTGCTGGGTCATAGGGTAGTTCTATTTTCAACATTTTGAGAAACCTCCATGCTATTTTCCAGAGTGGTTGCACCAGCTTGCATTCCCACCAACAGTGTAGGAGGGCTCCCCTTTCTCCGCATCCTCGCCAGCATCTGTCATTTCCTGACTTGTTAATTTTAGCCAGAGAAAAGAGAATTTTTATAATTTCATTTTTCTTTTCCCTAATTTCCTTATTAAAGGTCCAACAGTGTGTCCCCAAATCATATTGGAGAGAACAATGTCCATGTGTTCCACAAGGGGACTGAATGGGGACCTACAGATATATGAAAGGGAGGGAAGAGCCCTTGCCAGGGCTCTTGAGAAATGAGGCTTCCCTGAGAAGAATGGGGTAGGGGCGCACTGAAATGGGTGCAGTGCTCCCCTATTTACAGAGAGAGGGAGAAATGGAGACAGATATGGGTTCAAATCCTGCCTTGGCTTCTGACATGGCCTCGAAATCATACATTTACCCTCTAGAAAATCGGCATTGCCGCTAAGATTAAATGAGATATGGGCACAGAGTAGGCACTCACTAAACTCTAGCCACTTGGCACTACTGTTCCTAGGCCGTCACATGGTCAGGGTGCTGTGTGTGGGTGTAAGACCGTGCTCATCAACCTGGGGCTATGCTTTCTTCCCTCCCTTTCTAGCTAGTTCCTTCCCTTCCTTCCCCATCTCTCCCCCTCTCTCCCTCCATTTATCTCTCCCTTCCTTCTTTCCTTCCTCCTTTCAATCTGGTTGGTGTTGGACACGCCAGTGAAGCTAAGCCGGGAGTCTCTACGACGGCTACGCCGCATCTCTCCTCTCAGGGACGGGTCGGTGGGAGCCCTTCCCAGGCTCTGACCAAGTCCTCACTGATGCTGCTGTGCTCTGATCAGCTTCGTCTGCTCCATGACAGGCCACACTGCCTGTGTGTCCCAGGTTCTGGTCTTCAGACCAAACAGGCAAGATTTCAATTCTATGGGAAGGGGACCATGGCAGCTCCACCATCAACACACGCTGGAATGACTCCATTTCATTTCAATGTCTCCATTTCTCCCTCTCTCTGTCCAAAGGCCCACGGCAGAAAATCCGCAAGTTGGACTCAACCTTTTTCTTATCGTCCAGCTGACGGTCTGCAAACAGGGCCCCGTTATAAAACACTCCTTTAAACCCTTCACTTGAATATAAAGCTTAACTGACCTAATACATGGCAGCCTTGGGGCGAAGTAAGCGTGAGAACCGCCCCAGTTTCATGTGTCAGAGTGAGAACCGTTAACAAGATTCTACAGCCGCAGAATCAAACAAGATTTGCTGAGAACGTACTGTGTAGCAGGTTAGTGAGATGTGCCCAGGCCCTTCATCTCCTGAGCTCCTCTCACGGTTGGCCCCTAGGCACCCTGCCAAGCCTCACCCCACTCAAAACAAAACAAATGGCCAGTCACCTGTATTTATGAGTAATGACAGCTGCTCAGCATGTCTGGACAATGTTGGGTAGCTTCTTCTTTCATGCACTGAAAGAACAATGCTGCTGCAGAGCATGGAGAAATCTCCAGCCATGTGTAAACTTGCTGTTGGACACCTTGTTTTTCAAGCATTGTCCTTTTTAGCCAGCCTGGCATTTCGTCAAGCATCATAAAGGAATTTCTTCAATTAGCCTTTCCCATGGATGGACCCCATCTCCCCATACCTGCAAGGGCATCTCACACTTGAACTATCCCCCCGCACGCTAAAAAGAAGGCCAGTCTCGAATGCAAAATTCCTCAGTGCTGAGTCCTTATTTTCTTTCCTGTTTTCCTTCTGGCCCAGCTAGACCAAATCTGTTACTGTGAACACAGAATTGCAGTGGGATATGGATTTGACACGAGGCAAATACCTCCCCTTAGCAAAGGCAAATAAAACAAAAGTTCAACGAGCCTCAAAGCCAGGGTGCATAAATGTCACTGCGCCTAGCAAGAGGGGCGATCAGAGGACACTTATGAAATCGCGGTTCTCCCGGGGTGCTGGGGAAAGGTTACCACGTTGCGTTCGGTGGGTGTGTGGGGGAAGGGGGGTGCGTGATTGCGCGACTGCGGGTGCCCAGAAAAAACAGCAGGGACGACAGGGCGGCACCCCGGGAAGCGGCGCGGGTGGGCCGTCCCCGAGCACGCCTGGCGCACCCACCGCCGCCTTGCTTCCCGGAGCTAATCAAGGGAAACGTAACTAGTGCAGACGGCAGGGCGAGTTCACAACAACTGACAGTAACTATAACATACGCCAGTTTGTATTAAGATGTTATTGCACCTTTCCAGTTCTAATCACCAATTATGACTCTATTACTCCTACTTGGCAGTTCATCTGCTCCTGCCTCCGCTCAGGGCGACTTGGAGACGGACCTCTGATCTCCTGGTTCCACTTCAGTGGGCGCTCAGCACGGCGGCTGTCATCTGCAGACACTGAAGAGGTAAGGCATCGCTTTTGCTGAGATAACTATACCTGACCTTACAACAATTTACTAAGGAAATACCTGCTTAATAGCAGTGTGAGTGCAGTTTCCTTTATGCTCGCGACGGCACTGCAAATTAGCGACAACAGGATAAATCTATGGCCAGCTCACTAGACACTTCATTAAATCACTGTTCTCTTGCCTTGTAGCGCGCTAATAGAATCACAGCCCTCGTTAGCTACTGAATAAAAGATCAATCACAGACTTTGAAAGCTCTTGCTACCAGCTTCCAGAGGAAACAAGGAAGAAAAAAAAAAAAAAAAGGAGAGTGAGCAAAAGCGAGAGAGAGAGAGAGAGAGAGAGAGAGATATTTAGGATCATCGCGGAGATTCTGAATGGCCTCGCTGCAAGTTGCTTAAATTACCTTTTCCACGACTGACTCCAACTGCAATACTCAGAGGAACTTGTTAAGCCGGCTTTCAAGAGCAGCACTCTAATATATGACTGCTAGACCCTGGTCAAAAGTTCATAATGTGCATATGTAAAAAGGTACTAAATTGCCTGAGGGCTAAAACCAGAGGAGTTTAATTGTAGCAAAATGCTGAAAATGGTCTGTTGAGGGTCCTTCTATTGGGATACTGCTGGGTCTGGCTGATTGAAGTACAGAACATAAAAGCCTTGCAACAATATTTCCTTAAATGCTGGGGAAACTGCCAGCAGTTGGTATTGCATGAATGTTGTGGTTGAAGAAAAACATTTTCCTCCCCTAAAATAAATAGAGTATTAAGAACTGCTCCAGCCCATAATTCTAAAGCGTGACGGAAAAAGGGAGGGCTCAATGATAATAAATAAGGTATAATTCATAGGGCATGTCCAATCTCCTCCAAGTGTATTTTTACATGGGGCGCAGTGAAGGTACTCAGGCATGACCTGCAAGGGTTGGGGGGGGGGGTTTGCTGCGAATGGCTTGGATTTTGAAAACCGCTTTGCGCAGCTCCTGGCTGCCTCACCAGTCTCTGTGTTAGACATACCCAGGTGGGGATCCTTGCAAAGAGCCGGCCCTGTTTGACGTGTCTTTATTTCTTCTTTCACTAAATCACGTGTCTTTTATTTCTTCAGACACAGTAGTTCCAGCTACACTCGCATTCGGCTTGTGCGGACGGGTTTCTCAACCCAGAATTCCCTACCTTCCCCAGATACCCTCCCACACCTTCCTGCTTTCTGGCTTTCCTAATTAGTTCCTCATTTGGATGAGTGACAATATGAGCTCAGTGGATGGCGACTCAGATGCTAGGTGAGCCTGCGTTGAATATAGGACACCCAGGGGAAGCTACAATTTGCTAGGTGGGCTTTCTGATTTATAAGAAGTGTGTGTGAAAGGTACAATTTTCGTTGAGCGTGAAATACCCATGTGCCATTTTAATCAGGTTTTAAAAAATCTGTTTCAGACATGGAATTCCACACATACGTTGTGGCACCAAACTCACACAGTGTGGTTGGTCTGAGAGCCACCAACGCGGCACTAGGCAGGTGTGAAACGTGAGCCGTCTCACGGGTTACATCTGTGCCTAGAATTTGACAAATGAGATTAGCGATATCCATATCCTTACTGGTATCTTTGATCAGTATTATTTTCCAAGAAAAATACTTTCCAAACTTGGAGGGAGATGCAAGTGATACTTCCTGATATAAAAGAACAGACTAAAAACGCAAATAAAGCACCCATTTAGTGTTGAACCCTGCAGTGCTCCAAGACTGCTCCACCTCACGGGCCCAACCCTCACAGGTCACCTGGATTGGTTCAGGATATACTGTATTTCATACTCTAAAAGGGGTCAAATCTACTCTAGAGTTCTTCAAAAGCAAAGACACAGCAGGTCAAGGGACATGTCCGCCCTATGCTGCGCCAGTCTTTTCTCCTGCAAAATGCAAATCTGAGTTATACGGGCCCACGTTCTACAGACGAAGTGGGCACCTTCCGAACGGCTAGTCCACTTGACTCTGGTCTATTCCCCATAAGTGCTGGAGAAATCCATGGACTTGAAGCATGAGTATTCGAGGAGGAAAGAAGAGAACACAGAAGGAGTACACTGCAAGGTGGGTTCTTGAGTAGAAAACTAAGAAAAAAATAAAGCATGAGCTGCCCCCACGGCCCTCAGCAATGTCAGCCCTGGCAGCCCGCCAGCACTCCCCATCCGGTGATTCTCTCCAGGCCTCAGGCCGCCCATCTCAAACGGCAGGACTGGAACTATCCTTACCACGTGTGGCTCTCTGATTCTCGACCACAGACTCATTTGGCAGCAATACCATGCTCCATCCACAGTGCCACTCCCAGAAACCACACTCAGCCCTGGGGTTGGCATCGGAGCCTATGGAAGCCTTGGTGCCCTCTGGAGTGCAACTTGGGGAAGCAGCAAGATGCAGTGGGAAGGGCACAGATGTCAGAAGCTCAGCTCCACCCCTTACTAGCCATGGGACTGAAGCAAGGCACTCAAGTCCTCGAATTCCTCATCTCTAAAATGGGCATAATAATCTGTAATTCATTAGGTACCTGAGGGAAGTAAAGTAATTAGAATGCATATAAAACGTAACTGGCCCATTGCCTTGCACTCAGCTTCCTCTCTACCCTCCTGTCCCTCCCGTGTAACCCTGAAGACAATGCAAAGGATGCTCAAATGAGAACACTATAGATAGAATCATCATAAAATATGGCTGGAGGTTTCAATACGACCGCAGTGAAAAACTATGTGGACTCTGTGGGGAAGACTGTATTCCAAAAAGGGCTTTATCTGATATTGTGGCCCACACCTAAAAGTCAACTCAAATATACGAACAGATGAGACTTATTATAAGCTAACCGTGTGCATTTATATGCACGTCTACAAGCTGATCACCCAGAACCTATAAAAAGGCATGAACATGATATCCATGACTCACTGCTTCCATCCAAAGCCAGCTTCTTGAAGACAAACCAAAGACTTCAAAGGCCACCCTGAGAATTTGTGGGCAGCTCTCACTTTCTCAGGTTTGTAACCAATGCCTTACCTATATGATAGGCATTTCCATTTCCATTTGCTCCAGGGGTACCCCATCCCCACTCCCATCCCTGCCCCTCCATGAGAAAAGAATGAATTCATACAAAATGTCCCAGTGAATGTGCAAAGGGACAGCAGAGAGGCCAATGTGACAGGGTCAGAGTGACATCCAGGAGAACAATGGCACTCCGTCTAATTCCCACTGAAGACACCATAGTTGAATAGCAAGCATGAAAGTGTGTACTAAATTATCCTGAAAAAATAATAATAAATTATTCCTGATTTTAAAACCATCAGCAAAATCCCCATCACCGCAGATGGAGCTGCTGTGTGGCCTGGGTTTTATGGACACTAGAGAAACACAGCCTGCTGCAGCTTACCTTCCTGGGAAGCCACGCAGTCTGACTTTATGAATATTCTGTGTCATTTCCATACTCGGGGGTTCCTGTGTTTAACTCATCGTGTGAGCCCAGAGTCCTACAAGCCAGTGGTTTCCAGCTGAGCAAGTTAAGGCAGCGACCACACTTGATTAATTCAGAGAGAGGGGAGAGAGAGCCAAAGTGTATATTTAGTACTTTTCTAGGAGAAAATTACTTTGGATTTGCATAAAGAGAAACAATTGGGTATTTCTCTATCTCTCAAAATACTTTGTAAAAATCTGGCTTTCTTGAATACCCCTGACCGTAAAGGTCTATAAAACTATGTGTACAGGGCACATGTTTGTATAGACACAGAATCTACCTACGAAACTCCAAGCTCTACCACCCCTAACCCCAACACAGACCCTCACAGAGCTTCAGTAGCAACCATTAACAGAGGCACAGGAGTTGTGGCTTTTTGTTCTAAATAGCCAGAAATTACTGAAACAGAGAGGTAAAGACTTTCAAAATGAAATAGCTTTTAGAACCGATCGGTGAAGATCCCTATAGCATCAAAGCTATACCCACAGTTATGATGCAGCTAAATTTGGGGTCAAATAATTAACAAGAAAGGCAAAAAAAGGGTGAGCTAATCAAAGATGATTCTGAGATGTTCTGAAACTGGTTGAGAGAAGCCCCGCCATGGACCAGCAGAGCCGGGAGAGTCAATCACTATTCTGTTATGTATATGTCTCAGGACTCTGAGGTTGCATCTTGCCATTTTTCATCTGTAACATCAAGAAGAAGTTCGGGGGAAGCAGGGGGAGGGGACCTGGCTGTCTCGGCTGGAAGAACATTTGGCCCTTAATCTTGGGGTTGTGAGTTCGAGCCTTATACTGGGTGTAAAGATTACTAAAAATAAAAATAATAATAATAAACTTTAAAAAAACACACTGCTTAACTCCCTGGCCACTCTGAAATATCCAGTTATGCAAGAAATGCGCATCCATTCAAAACACTGGAAAGGCCATGTCAGGTAAAACAGGAAATACATGAGAGTCTCACGGTGCCATGAAAACTCTCTCAGTGTGAACCTGAAAGAGGTCTCTTGACACTTCTGGGTCCAGTTTCTAGATCTCTAAACTAATGGGGTTGGCCTGCATAATCGCCAAAGCTACTGCAGGATTGTGGCCACCGGAGACAATCAAAGGGAGCCCTAGTTCATCCTACCACGCCAGGTGTTTGTGGATCAGTTCTTCCAAAGTTAAATGCTGGCCTCCATTTAGAAACTGCAATCCATTAGTTTACTGATATTATCCCTCTCAGTTATAATTAATAGTAGCAACTAGCCTGGGAGAACTTCAGGCAGTCGCATAAGTGAAGTCAATTAAATACCTAGGTGACACGGGGAATGGAAATTGTTGGAAATAAAGGGTTTTCTTCTTCCCCTGGTCCAATAAGGATGTACTAATCATTCCACTGTTTTCCCCCCAAGCCAAACACAATGAAATATAGCGCCCCCTATGCTCATAGGAGTTTATCTGTCCCTGTGTGTGTATACATACAAATGTGTACACACATTCACTTCCTCAGATTGTCGTCCTTGTATGAAGGTCTCAGAATTAGGTGACTTACATTCTGTTTATTTTTGAAACACTGCATAATAATATAATTTAAAATGATAATACCTATGAGATGAAATAAACATTTAGGTCAAACAATACTGTATCAATAAGACAAAACAATCTGTTGACAGGGAATGGGGAAGGGTAGAAGATAAATCCTGAGACAGAGCCTCCAGGCCAAGTTCAGCCAGAACAAGGTATGCACCCTTCATCTTTGGGTGGACTCCTGAGTTTCCTCATCTAGAAAAGGGGACCTTCCATGTGACCTCCAACATAGAGAGTCAAGGAAGTTCTTGAGTCCAGCAGAAGCTGCTAAGTTCATGTTCCTTCTATACATGCCTTTTGTGCTCCTCATGAACATTAGAAAAGCAGAGTCTTAGAGGAAAGGCTGTCAAAATTTTCTGAAAGAAAGCTTAGCCCTGGGGGAAAAATGTGAACTGAAAGAAAGAAAGAGGGACGCCTGGGTGGCTCAGTTGGTTAAGCAGCTGCCTTCGGCTCAGGTCATGATCCCGGCGTCCTGGGATCGAGTCCCACATCGGGCTCCTTGCTCAGCAGGGAGCCTGCTTCTCCCTCTGCCTCTGCCTGCCATTCTGTCTGCCTGTGCTCGCTCTCTCTCCCTCTCTCTCTCTCTCTGATAAATAAATAAAAATTTAAAAAAAAAAAAAAGAAAGAAAGAAAGAAAGAAAGGGAGGGAGGGAGGGGAATTTTGTATTTCCAACCACTAGCTTTGGTTGAACTCACTTTCACTTGCTCAGGACAAACGTGGAAGTCACAAAGTAACACCTGCAGAGTGAAGCTTTGTGGGCTGAAAACCTGTGATAAGTTATTACTTTGAAAGAACCAAGAAAGCAAGGAGCAAATCCGGACTGAATGAAAAAAACTTTTTGCTATTGATTCAAAGTGGTGAAATGGCGTATCTGCAACAGAGCTTTTGCTACCCCTGGATAATCCCGCTTCAGAAGAGCCATCATCTGAGAATGGAGGAAGGCCTTGGAAGGGCCCTTAATGAGGACAGCAGTAACGAAACAAACAGAAAGGGGGTAGGCAGACGCACATACAATCACAGAGAACATTACCAGCCAGTCTGGACATGTACCAACCCCCCTAAGTGTGCAGCAGATTAGAAGTGTAGGATGGGCACACGTTGCATGACATTTCAACATCGAATAAAACCATCCTGCCAGTGGCATCGCTTAAGGAAATGCTTGCAGAAATGCTGCCAGCCCACAAGGGGCTGTGCGTCTTCTCTGCTCGCAATGCAAACAGCTCCTTATAAGGATGATCGGTCAATGCTGTGTGTGCTAATTTGATAGCTCCGTCATCAAATGGCATTGCAAATTTCAGTGTATATTTTAAATCATGTTAACATGGTTTGGTAATGTTGGTATTCACTAAAAGGCCACAGCTATTTAAATAATGAATAGGCATGATAATTTTTAGACATATTATGGAAGTGACATGCAGATATTCTAAATATTCTCTTCTTAGAATCTGTTCTCCATCATTCATTGTCATCACTAGAAAGATAAATCAAGATGTTTCTGAGACATTGCAGATTCACAATTCTAACAGTTATTTATAGAGATAAACAACATACCTATCCAAAGGAAAAATACTTTATGTTAAAATATAGTCTCATATCATCTCTTTCCGATAACCCCTAAGGCAAGAATTTAATACTACTGCTTTAGAAAAGGAAAGACAAAACAGTATTTTGTTAAGCACTAAACAAAACTTAAATGTCAGATATCTTCCATGTTTGTTTACGCAGGCATGCGTACATGGGCATATCAACAAATCATCCACAAATGTATAGATCCCCTCCGCATTACTGCCCATTTACCTCCCAGGTTCAGTGAACATATTAAAAGCTATTTCTCCTTCTAGTTCTGCAATATTTATCTCTAGGCCTTTGTATAGGTTCACAGAATTTCCAAAAGGCCAACCCTTTCAGCCTACCTATTGGTCTCTACAGTTAAAAAAAAAAACAACTCTTCTTCCCAATTCACTTTCTTGCAGCCATAAAGATGGCCTCTCTCAAGCCCAAACACAATCTGCAGCCAACAGATGCCATCAGTCATAGGGATTTGGAGCTTGAGCATTTGAGCCCATTGGAAAGAGCTCGAATCTCCACTCTACTGCCTTTTAGTTATGTGCCCTTGAGCGGGTATTTATATGTCCTGACAAGCCTCCTCAGTAACAACAGGGAATACTGCTCTTGATATGTGAGAAACAGAGAAGGTGCACAGCAGGAAGACAGCAACTGCTCAATAAATGTTAGCTTTTCGTGGGTCATTGCCATCATCACTCTCTTATCACCCTCATCACCGATACTGACAGGACGCCGTAAGATCCCAAACCCTCAAACACGCCCTCAGTAGCCTTTTTTCTTTTTGCCTTCACCTCCTGCATGGGTCAGCACAAACCCACATTCATTAATCGTGCCTTCACTTCACCACTCCCATTTTGTTTTAAAATTAGAAATTTTATTCTTGATTTTTTGCATTTTTTTAAATTAAAATTTTAAAATATTACATCAAATATTGTTTATTTGATTACTGAGGGCTGTTGGGGGGGGCACATCCTTAATTTTGTCCCTAGTCCTGGTCTCCACCCTATACCACTGAGGCAAAGTCTACCTGAAAGAGTCTCCTGTCTGTGTCTACAGTTCCACCTCCCACGTATCCTTCAAGGCTCAGGAAAGATGTCATCTCCAGTCTACAATTTTATGTGACTACTCTTACATCGACCCCCAAAGTAGAAAACACGGTAGCAGTGGTGCCCATGCCTCCTCACGCCAGAGTTCTTGACATCTCTGCCCTAACATAAGTACCCACAGGCCAAGGATCACGGTCTGCTCACTCTTGCATGCTCTACCCCATGAGGCAGCCCACAAGGCACTCGATGAACACTTGTCAGATAGGAGCAGATCCAATAGTTCTAAAGTGGCAATTTTCAAAGGACAGATTGCTATTTAGTGGGTGCGAAAACTGGGTCACAATCAGCACTTTAAAAAATGAAATACAACCAAGATGAAAACAGCAGACAACACTGCCCATAGTTAGACTATTTCATTAAATGTTTGTTTCAGACACACACACACACACACACACACGCACGATACACAAAGACACACAGCATAATCTTAAGGATACATACATCAGACTGTGACATAAAAAACTGGTGGTCATCCAAAAAAAAAAAAAAAAGATTGAAAGACACTGTTCTGGACCAATGAGAGGACATCCTGACCCATCATGTACTACCCACCTGGCCACAACAATAGAAAGGGCAAGTGTTTCACAGTCATCCAACTCTTTCTTAGTTTGTAAAAGAATCAGATTAGCAACATCCTCAGGGACCAAACCTGGATAACTGAGAAACCCTGTGATATCGGAACACACTTGCAGAGGAATTTCAGTATTGGTTAAGAACAGAATACTGGTTTTCTATCAATTAAATAACACATATTTCTGGCTGAAATAATGATCACAACAACTTGGTGACAAAAACTACATGTGGTGAAGCCAAGATTCTTTCAACCTAATTTGGCTTGGTGGGAATAACTGATACAAAGAAAAACTCATGAGACAAAAGGTATAAAATTTGGTGTGTACAGAAAACAGACAATGAAATCTTCACTGTGTCATGTATCTGGGCAGGGGGAGAAGGTCCTGGTGAAAAGAACGTCAGTAAAATACTTAAAAAAAAAAAAAAAGCCACAGCTAAATTATCTATGTATCAAGTTTAAAAATCTGATCAAAGTATTTAATTGACTTAATGGAATTCACCCTATATTAGACTCCCATGAAAAAAATTGATCAGTGTTAATATAGTTCTGATTAAAATGTTTTATTCATAAAGAGAGTTAAAAAAAAAAAGCCTCAGGATCAAAAGAGCAGGCTGAAATAGCTGGTTTTATCTTCCCCTCCCCCAAGCAGATTTTGTAAGGGTGCATGCCCATCTGCATGATATAACAAACCCATTTATGAGTGCTGACTGTCTGCAAGGGTCCGTGGGAACTGCGCTAGCTAGCTAACCCTTGCCATCTTTATAAACCATCTTAAATGAACTATATATGAAATAAATAGATTTTTCACAAAGATATATTTAAGATATAAATAGCCAACTGGAATGATGGGCACAGGAGAAAGAGAGTAGTCAAGAAATAAAAAGAAAAAAGACCAAAAAGAAGTGAATATATGATTATGTCCTTGAAGATTTGTGATTGCATGAGTACACAGAAACACCTATCTGAGAAACTGGTGTACTGCTTGATAGCAAACTGCTTGATAGTATCCGGTGTTAATCATACAAAGACTGAAAGTGGAAATACAGGTGAAAGCTTCCCCAAATCCTGAAGACGGGATGTTTTATTAAAAAGATTCATTTTGTCAAAGCGTATCGCATCGTCTCTTTCGTTGGGCGTGCACGATTCAGAAATATACCTAAAAGTTCAGATCAAGATAAATTTGCTTTTGGTCTGATGTTATTAACAGATTTAAGGGGCTATTCCTGTACTTCAACTTAAATCGCTTAATTAATTCATATTTGACCTGCTTCCAACACGGATTTAAGGTGACTAAAAAAAGAAAAAGACTAAAATAAGGGGAACAAAATGTAGAGCCACTAAAAATCAGAGGAAGCTGACATGTTCACCCTCAGCATTAATATGGTTTGAAAAGGCAAAAAACTGAACCAGAACTGCAGCGATATGTTACAATTTCATTACCAAGTGAAAGAACGGTAGCTCCTCAAGGGTTCTCCTCGGGATTCGGACCGAAAGGGCACGTCTAACGGGCAGGGGCATAGCTGCCACGTGTTTTACTGTCAAATTATCGACCACGCCCCTGACAACAGCTTCTTGTGTAGTCTTAGAGATCAGTAAGGCCCGAGGAAGAGGTCTTACTTCTCTCCATTTCAGAGAGAAAAAGGAGACCCAAGGCCCAGAGATGTAGTGTGACGTGTCCACGATTACAGACGTCCCTACAAGGAAAGGCAGAGACCGGGAGCCTCCTGCCTCCGACGACAAAGCCGGGCATGGCCTCCGCGCTAACATGGTGACACACTCTTCTTCCACACAACAGATGAACGTGCTCTTCTTGGTTCCTACATACCTTGCACCGCTGGTCGCGGGTGGGGGGAAACAAAGGCATGGACATGTAAAAGGCACTTGGAACAGGAGAGACCAGGGAGCCTGTGGTATTTGTCACCACTGGGCTTTGTCCTCTTGGCTCACAGAACATACGCTCCTTCGGGGAAAACGCAGACTGTACTGAACGCATCTCAGATCTTAACATTAGACACTACCGTGGAGGCAGAGTAATAGCGAACACGGCAACGGTCAGCTTAATTTTTTTTTCGTTTTTCACTTTTCTTTTTTTTTAATTTGGCTTTGGATGAAACAGGCCTTCATTGTGGGCTTAAATATGAGCCGGACAGACGCTGGGGCCTGGCCGTGAGACAAAGCGGCACTGGAAGGTGCGGCGCGGGAGCGGGAGACGGAGAGGAGACCCCTGCGGAGCCAGGGTAAAGGAGTGTGGTGCGCTCCCTGACGCCTCCCGCACTAGAAAGACGCCAGTTCAGTCCTGATGGTTTTAACAGAGAGAACAAGAGCAGAAGAAATCTATATTATTTTCACAACTGGATTCATTCCAGAAGCTAATTCTTTTGAAATACGTTGTATTTCTTTCTTTCTTTTAAACATCTTCTTAATGCCTTCTTTATAGGAAATGTGCTCAGAGTTAACGCTGCGACTTTGGCCACATTAACTTCATTACGCGGTCTCTTATGGTTATAGAGTCAGTAAGGAAACAAACAACACATCGCACACACAAAAGCCAACAAGAGATGTTATGCTCTAAGAAAGAAAAACAGACTTACTGCATTCACCTGCCCAGGAATATTAAAATATCAAAAAAAAAAAAATTAAGTTCCAAGATTTTACAGTTGGGTTTTTTTTTTCTTCTAAAGAGTGAGAATACTAAGAAAATATTATGCAGGTCTCAGTAGTTGATATACAGTATTTTTTTTGGATCTGGCGAATATACTTTTTATAACTTTTCTGTGAAAGGAGGGACCTTCTAGCTCAGATTACTTGGACACTCTTACTGTTTATTCTTCCCTTTTTTGAGCAGTCAGAAGAGATTTCTCTCAGTACTTCAAATAAATAAGATATCCAGCTGAACAAACACCATACATTCCCGTGGATTACTTTGGCTTCTTAAAGAATATTTCACTTTCTTTTTTAGAAATGTAAATGATTAAAGAGACCCCATCATATGAAACTCAAAGAGGAAATGTTTCCAAGTGGTGCAGATTCTCTATAAGGTGGTATGTGGAGAAACAAAGGCCTCAGCTCAGTAAAAAAGCTTGATATTTCACAGGGGAAATTAGAATATGACTAAATAAGATACTTCACTTATTATACATTTTGAAGGAGAGGTTTTAGGCCATGAATACTTTCAGAATCAATATGTTTAACATTCAAAATCAATCTCTATAATATTTTCTGAAAACAGTAAAATGAAAGTATTTTTCCCCTTCCATTCCTACTTAAAAAACAAACAAAAGAAAACAAGACTATATATAGTTTGGAATAAGGCTATTCTACATGGACTTTGAAAAGATCGCTGAGCCTTATTTAGCTTCATAGCTTAACAAAAACAAACAAACAAACAAAACAAAAAACAAACAAAAAAAAAACCCCAAAACAAAAAACAAGTCCAGGGTATCTGGCCAATTTTTGAAACTCAATCAAAACTCGGCAATACATGTTTCTTTAGAAAGAAAATTTGGGCCATCTATTAGCATGGTCCCCTCTACTAAAGCAGCAAGAAAATAAATATTTGACTTTAGGAAACATAATCCACACGTTTCTTTATTCTTTTCATAAGCTTTCTTATTAAAGGTCTAAATCTTATCTCCCATCATGAGGCAGAAATGCATAAATACAGAAAAAAACAAAATGGGTACCTCTGATACCTCTCTCAGCCCAGAAAGAGGGAAGAAGACAAGAACACAGAAAAAAGGCCACTGGGAGAGCAGCAAGGCAAACATCAGCGTGTCAGGGATGCATGCTACGGCGTGAGGCCAAGAAGTGTCAAAGCCTGTGAGTAAATCTGCCACCACATAAGCCTCCAAAAAGGCACTGGAAAAACCCAGTGAAACTGAACTTCTCAAGTACTCCCTGCCTCCCAGTCTCCGCGCCACTGTGAAATCCTCCTCCTCTCCCTGTGAATGTGGGTCACACCCTGTGACTGGCTTCTAACAAACAGAATGGGCAAAAGTAGCAAGATGTCACTTCTGTGGTTAGCTTGCAAAGGGCTGTCACCTCATCTTGCTGGTAGACCATTTCCTCCCTAACTTCCTCACTCTGATAGAGCAAGTGCCATGCTGCAGAGGCGCCTCCGGCAGGGGACTGAGAGAGAAGCCTCTAGCTAACAGCCGGAGAAGAACCCAAGTGTCCAATCTACTAGGCCACAGGGAGCTGAATCCTGTCAACAAGCTCGTGACCTTGGAAGTGGACCCTTCTCCAGCTGAGCCTTCAGATTCTTACAGCCCTGCTCACACGGTGAGTGCAGACTGGGAGTTGACCCAGAAACAGAGGGCCCAGTGAAACCACACCGGGGGTTCTAGACCTACAGACACTGGAATGTAAGTAGACAGGGTGTCCTATTTATAAAAGGGCATAGGCTGAAATAGGTGCTTGTGAGAAAAAAGAGAAATTCTATATGCCATGCCCGTTTACACTCTAATTCCAACCTCAGATCCCTTCATTCTGCTTCCCTCTCCTATGGCGAGTCTAGCTGGGTCTGAGTTTCTAATGGCCTCGCTTCGGGCTCATGACCATTAACAGAGATGCAGTTGGCTTTACGGCAAATTTGGACCTTTGGGGTCTTCTGGGCCAGTCACTCCCAAGTGCAGGCCCAGCACTTTCAACAACACAATAGTGACACTCCCATGGGTTTTCCAGAAGTTGAATGTATTCCACAATCAGGTCCTATTTACAGTTTTTGGCATTAAAATACCCATTCCTTAAAAATCAGTGGTGACAGTTGATGGTGGTAGGTTTGTTTTTCTGGTTTGAGAACTAAAAGTACGAATCTACGTTGGTATCCATTTCTTATTTCCATTAGACTTATACTGTTTTCTAAAATCCATAACCCAAAGGACCACTAATTTGATCGACTGACTCATTTTACAGATAACAAAACTGAGGCCCAGAAAGGGTAAGTGACTTGCTCAGAGATGCTCAACTGTCTGATTACAGCAAACCCTAAAATCAAGTGAGACAGAGATAGGGATGTAAACCAGGGAGCCTGGAGCCTGGCACTGAGTAGGTCTGCACATGACATGAAAACCTCCACTCATTTTCAGTGTGTTCGTTTCTTCGTGTCCTAGGAAGGGGTGGGGTGGGGGTGGGTTTCAGTTTCTGAGCAATCGAGAACACCAGATCCAAGTTCTCTTATTGCTACTGAACACACACGTCACTGTCCACCTCACAAGGAATGATCAGTCTGTCTGGTGAGCTCTAGAAATGTCCCTGTCTGCAGGAAACAGTGCAGCAGCATCATCGTCCCTGGGCAGGGGGAACGAAAGCCCCTGGCATCTGTCTCCTCGGGAAGGCCTCCGATGCCTACGCTGTGCTCCAGCCAAAAACCACTGGAAAGAAGCATGAAATCAGAGAAAAGGAAACCAGGAGGGGAGGATCAAAGGCAGCACCATGGACTTAAAAGCAATAAAAGAGCTTGTGAGGGGCCGGGGACCAGGGCCGCGCATTACCAACACGCCGGCAGGGGTGCAGGAGAAAGGAAGCCACGGAAGATAAAACTAGGGGAATTTCACATCTTGGCTAAATGTTCATTAAATAATTTGTCACACATATTAAGGCCAGATAGTCACTTTTTCCCCACGTGGGTGCTCATTCGGGAACAAAGGCCCAACCAGACTTAAAACGCTGAAAAGCAAGGCAGAGAAAATGGTATGATGAGAAGCTAAGGCCCCACAGAACTCTGTATTTCTCTTCCCTTTGTCTTTAACAAGAAAGGGCTGATCTTCCCTCAAAGCTAAGGTATGGCTTCAAACAGGCAGCTGGTCGTGGGGTGGAGGCACCTGGGTGACTCAGTCTGTCGAGCATCCCACTCTTGATTTGGGCTCAGGTCACGATTTTGAGGTTGTGGGATTGAGCCCCATCTCGAGCCCCAAGTTGGGTTATGCACTCAGTGCAGACTCTGCTTGAGATTCTCTCTCTCCTTCTCCCTCTGCTTCTACCCCTTCCCTTGTGTGCTCTCTCAAATAAATAAATAAAATCTTCTAATAAATAAACAAATAAAATAAAATGTTGGTTAAAAAAAAAAAATGAAAAACACAGGCAAACCAGAGGGCCTGCGTTGTGCCCCACTGCAGCCCGTCCAGTCCCAGCTACCATTCTGCATGTTACTCGGGCTGCGATATGGTTCTTCTGTGCTCGGTGGTCACAGGGTTATGGGACCTTTGGTGACCCAGAGCCGTCACTGAGAACAGGCATCGACTCGCTGGAAAGAGAGGCAAACTTTTGCTGGCCTGAGAACATAACGATGACAGTAGCAATGACAAAAACAACCACAGTAATAAATACCGAACATCTAGTATGTTTGTCAGGCTACAGAGTCATGATCTTTGATTCCCAACATGTGAGGTAAGAGTAATACCAGTTAGGGTTTGTTGAGTATCGCACACATCCTAGATGCGGTGTTTTCCTCGGTGCCTTCAATTTTCAACACAAGCCCATGAGGCAGGTGTAACATCCCAGTATCACACATGAATATTAATCAGGTTAAAAATGTGCCCAAGAGGTAGCATGGGATGGAGCCTGTCCTGTCTTACCCAAGCCTTGCGGTTCTCCCCTTACACTTTCCCTCCATACACACCCCGATGGCAGATCCCTTAACCGGTGCTTGCCTAGAAATATGGAGGGGGCCTGGGTTCTGGTCCCAGCTCCCCTGTGTACTAGCTGTGGGGTGCGAGCTGGGCCCCCTGACTCATCCACTTCCTTATCTGCACATTCTGAACTGCAGGGGCCTGCCCACCTCAGACAGACTGATGGTAAGGGATGCCTTAATGGCTGCCATTCATTAAGCACCTAATCGTCTTTCATTTATTCATTTACAAATATTTACTGAGCATTTACTTTATGGACCAGGGATACAGTAGCATGAATGCTAAAACAGCACATTCAAGAGAGGGGGAAAACCATTAAATAAACACCACAGAAATTATTTTTCTAAACTGCATCTGTGTTCAGTATTATAAAGAGAAATTCTGAGGTCCTTCCTTCGTTCACTCAGCACCCATGTACGGAGTGCTGGTATGAATCAGACAGCACTATGAGCATCAGCTCTTAGGAGAGCACAGAAAGGGGGTCTTGACCAGATCTTGATCTGATGCTTCCTTGGGGTGTGATGTGTGGACTAGGTTTTGAAGGATGAGTAGAAAGTAACTGAAAGTAGAGGAAAAGGAGGGTTTTAGACTAAAGGACAATATACTACAACATCCTAGGAAAGGAAGGAGAATGGGGCTGCAAGTAGCTTGAGGTGATACTGGTAGCAGAGAAGGGACCAGACAAGGCGGGTGCCACCCACTCAATTCTAACTTGCTTCCACAGTGACCCCATAAAATAGACAGCATTTCTAATTGACAGATGAGAGAACTATATACACACTTATTCAACAGACCCTGCTCAAAAGCCATTATCCCACCCTTCTTTCTTGCCACCAGATCTCACCTCCCACCCTAGAGATAGAAAAATGCCAGAAATGCACTTTCCCAGTCTCTCTGTACCTAGGATATGGACAAGGGATGTGGGAGCTGAAGGCAAGTCTGCTACAAAGGACAGTTCTGAGATAGAATGTTCTTATCCTTGATAAAGAAGGGAGACATGTAAAGAGGGGTCCCATCCCTCCCATCCTACCTTCAGATGTCATCACAGATGATGCAATGGTTGGTGCTATTGCAGCCATCTTATAAGCATGAGAGAAAAGCCAAGACAATCACAAAGGAGCTGCCTATACAGTAGCTAAACATACCCTTGGCAGCCTCTGGATTTCTGTATATACGAGGAAAAACAAACCGCTATTACTCCAAACACTTTTAACTGGGTGTTAATAACTCACAGTCCAAAACATAAAAACTGACATAGAATATGAGCCTCAAAAAGACTGAAGCATTTCAAAATTATATAATGAAAAGTGGTGGAAATGCTGCGTTTTGAATACAGGCATAATGATTTTAAATCTTTTGCTCTTTTTCATGCTACCATTTCCCTTGGACGCTGAACTGAGCAAATACTGTTAATTTTAAAGCTCTGAACAGAATCAGAGGTGACTAATAAAACCAATGCCAATGATAATCCTGGAAAGTGAGAAGAATGTATGAGGCCACAGGGATGTGACCTCAGCAGGAAGAACGCTGCCTCTAGGTCCTTCTGTGGGGTTCTGCAGGAAAGGTCAAGTGTGGCCGGACCACGGTGGGGCCTCAGGAGTCTAGTTTTCCAACATATCTGCAATGGCAACAGCAAGGCAGAAAGAGAATTGAGCCCTCATTTGGGAGTCCCGAAATATTTCCATTAGTGGAGAACATGCTGGAATGTCTGCATTGAAAAGCATATCTCCTCCTCCCAACACAGAAAAAGGCCCCTGCATTTCATTCCAGCACACCAGTAAAGATCCGAATGGGGTTTGTCCTTGATCATATCTAGAGTATAGTCAGCTGCAGGTATT
Organism: Neogale vison; assembly: GCF_020171115.1. Taxonomy (NCBI): domain Eukaryota; kingdom Metazoa; phylum Chordata; class Mammalia; order Carnivora; family Mustelidae; genus Neogale; species Neogale vison. The sequence goes on from NC_058097.1 coordinate 9,077,291, forward strand.
TAAAGGGGGGGGGAAGTATTTTTCTAAAACACTAATTTAAAGAACAAATCAACATCTATTATCTCCTTCATTATGTTTTAAATTATACAACTATAAATCACCCCGCAGCGGGTTATTCAAGGGCAGAATTACTCAGCTTGGCTTTTGCGAAGGTTAGAAGAATGACATCTTGTGCTTTTCCTAGTTATAATTTATAACTTTGCAACAGAACCAGCGTTGCAGGTCCATCCATTAGCGGGGTAGCTGCACATCTGTTAAAACTCAGCACAATGACTGGCTTTACACGGCCACAGGAAACATAACTCAATCATTCCAGAAGTTCTACAAACTCAAGCCATTTTTTTAACGTAAAATGATTTGAAAACGCAGTTCCCTAAAACATCTGCTAAGCTCTTGCTACCCTAACACATGATATTCTTTCTACTGTTACCTGCCAACATAAATATTTGGTCACACAAAACACCCTAAGAGGCCACGTGACAGCGTTCAGCTTCAAATTTACATACCGATCCGCAAAGGGCGGGCTTGGACCTAGGAACACTAGCTCAGATGTTGTTTACCAGAAATGGTAAATGAAAGTTTTTGTCGGGGGGTGGGGCAGAAAAGACTGAGGGTTAAGTTCATGAAGATACTCTCAAACATTTTAAAAAGGAAACCTAACTACACAAGAAGAGATGTACAGGGCGGGGGCGCTGTGAGGAACAAGGGCACTCTGAGGAGCCCCTAAAGGGTCTGCAGACGAGTATGCCATTCTCTTGGGCAAGCTGGGCAAGTCCTCTGTGCTTTTTAACTACAAAACGAGGGTAATAGTTGTAACTGCAGAGCCTTTGGAAGGAATCCCTGAAGACACACATGCTGAGGCATAAAGCATCATGATGTCTGGCCTAAAGTGCCAAGTCGCATCCTACCTGGCTGTATGGCAGGAACTAAAATCAACACACAGGGCAACAATCACCAATAGCCAAAATTACCCTTGCAAGTCTTTTCTATCGCCGGGTCTGGTTTTGTAAATTGCGTTACTTGGAGAAATACCTATATATGAACACTTTATATACGCTTACAATGTATATTCATACATGCATATGCAAAATATAATTGAGAGTATCTTAATGGCATTAAAGAAAGCTAGAAAGACAGGAAAGTAACAGATAATATACACACCATGGATGTGACTTTGTTATCAGAAAGCTCCCAACAAACTTTAGCTTCCTTTAAGATGTTTCAAAAGCAGTTAAAGAATCCTGTATATATTTAAAAACAACCCTATTCCCGGGGCATCTGGCTGGCTTAGGAGGCAGAGTGTGTGACTCTTGATCTCAGGGTTATAAGTTCAAGAACCACACTGGACAAAAAGCTTTCTTTAAAAAAATAAAATCCTATTTCCATTTGCATGTATTATTTTTATTTTTACACAAATTGGAGACAAACGTTCCTCCCCCTCCCAGCACCCCCAGACTCCTCATCCACCTGCCCTGACCTCCAGAATTCAAAGGGAGGAGATGCCAAAGCCAAAGATTTACCAGTAGGGGTCGCTGTGCTGAGATTAATCCCTATGAGTTTCTCATTAGTGATTATTATACTGCAGGCGGCCAAAATGGAAAAATTAATTAATTTCAAAGTGATAATGCATTTACAGCAACAATTAGAAATGTATAACTGTAAAAGGGCAACATTTAAAAGACAGATTACATTTAATAAAGTTGCACAAGAACATCCAATTGTAAAATTACTGATCTGCAACAATATTCCTTAAAGAGGCACTTAAAATAGCCTGACTCCATGAAGGGTGACCTAATTACTGTAACTAAAATCACCGTAGTCACAGCAAGTCACAGCAAATAAAACAGGGACATTGATATTAGAATACTGTTGTTTAATACTTCAGGGAGCCAGCCCGGGTGGAGAAGCAAAGGCAGAGCCTCCAAGCACAAGGCTGGGCTGTGCTTCTGGATTCTATGACCTTGTGCAACGGCATGTGTACTGGTATCAAAGGAAACACTTCTGGAGTGAAATGCAGACAGAGCTGGGAGGCACAGGCAGCCAAGTGGTGATGAGGATGTGGCATCCACGCTAAGCTTCAGGCGTTTAGGAGCCCAAATTTCACAGGGGTCAGAAGAGGATGCAACTAACTATACGGCTTACGTCCAAAAACAAATCTGTGTTAAAAAGGTAGAAATGCACTCTGCATTCACGAAACAAATGTCTTATCATGACAGAAGGAGTGTCAAGCCACATACAGAAGGATGAAACATCAGAGCGACTTTTCAGGAAGCCCAGTCTGTTCCACGTCACACAGCCCCGTCCCCGGTTACAGTCATGCCAATGCCTCCCCTACACACGCGGAGTCCAAAATGTTTACGAACGAGAAGGGAGTAGCTGTGAGTCTGACAAATTAGTTCCCATTCCAACTCTTATAAACCGAGTCCTAGAACTCTTATGGCTAAGAACACCACCCAACACCTAAATATAGAAAAATAGTATTAGAAATTTCCTAAAAGTCAAAACTTACATACACATTTCAAAGTCTTCATAATTTATATGCTTATCTTAAAAAGTGTATTTGTGGCGGATAAAAGATGCTGTTCCTCAGTTACCAGCAGACAAGAATATGGAAATTTCATTCTGCTACGGCTTCCCAGGGGACCAGAAGTACATGTTGAAGACCAGGCTCTCTTCATCTGGACACCCTTCCTACTGTGCCAATAACCTTCTCTTTGGGCCTCTGGGGACGGAGACAGAGGTCCCCCCACAACACCACCACCAAACTCCCTTCCAGCTTACAGACTCCCTTAGTTCTGTAACCCTTATATGCAACACAAACAATTACGTTTTGTGCAACAGTTCTCTCCAAAGGTGATACAACAACAAGAATAACAACCATCATAACAGGAATACTGCACACCTACTACACACAGACACCATGCTGGGCACATTATTTAACTGTGTTTTCTGATATGAAATATTTAAGTGTAAATGAATCATAAATCTAAATTAAAGTAAAATCAAATTAAAAATTCAGTTTCTTACCTGTATCAGTCACTTCTCAAGGGCTCCATAGCCACATACGGCAGGTGGCTACCACACTGGATAGTCAGAATAAAATCATGACAAATGCTATACCCATTATTATAAAATGTCATATCCATTATGGCCAATCCCCCACCAAGCCACAGGGCCATCTTAGTTGTGAGGAATCAGGCTAGGATTGGTTAAGTGCCTTACCCACAATATGTGGGAATGGCCACTGGAGGAAATAAACTGTATTCAGAGGCCACAGGACCTTTCCCCAGGATAATGATTTCACCTTGTGATACTTATAAAGCCCAAAATGTGTCTGGGTCTTTTCTGATGACTTGATGTTAGTTAGTTAAGTGGAATAGTACTAGTTTGCACTAACTCCGAATGTTTTTAAAGTCCTCTTATTTAGAAAAATACCATATCAAATATATTGTGTAAAATGTGCATTGTTCATTTAAAAGACTTTCTATTAAAATGTTTTCATGGAAGATGTCTCTAGATGTGGTTGTTATACAACCATCAAAAATGTAAAAATTTCCTATTTTCCTTGTGAACATTTCCAAATCTAACCACAGAAGTGTTTCATTGAAAAGGACCCACCTTTGGGGAGGTAAAGAATAAAATGCACTTCCAACCAACGAAATGTTCTCCAGATGAGATTTCCACTCATTAAAGAAGAATTCAGAACATCAAATAACGATTCTCAGTGGAAACAAAGGAATCACTTCTGCTGATAATTCAGTGATCACAAATCCATGTTTTTCACATACTGACCCAAAATACCATTATCAAATACTACCCTTTCTGCATAACAGCAATAAAACAATGGCATCAAAATAGAGAGAAGCATTTCCATCAAGACTTCTAGCCATCCTTAATGCAACATTTGACAACCACATCTACTACCCAGCCCTCCAAGAGCCTTTAGAGAAACAGATGCCATCTACATCCACTGAAGTATGATCGAGAGCCCTTTCGGACAGCTCTGACAGGCCTGAGGATGGGACTTTCAAGAACAGACTCATCACCACAAGACGCAAGAAGTTGAAGAGAACACAGGAGTCCATAAAGGGTGCACTGAAGGTGTTTGCGGCGACAGAAGCTGTTCACTTACCATGGACTTGGTGAAAGGCCGGGCCAAGGTAAACAGCAGCGTGTACACCCACCAGTTGCGGTGAATGGAGGAGTACATCATGTTTCCAGGATGCACGGCGTTGGACGTGACCCCGCGTGGGGATAGGCGGCGGTGGAGCTCATTGGAGAAGAGAATGTTGCAGAGCTTGGACCGGTTATAAGCCAGCATGGCCCAGTAGTCATTTTTAGATGGAGAAAGGCGGCTGAAGTCCAGTTTTCCCGAGGAATCACTAATATCTGTGAATCTAGAAGAAGAAGAAGAAGAAGAAGAAGAAGAAGAAGAAGAAGAAGAAGAAGAAGAAAGAAAGAAAGAAAGAAAGAAAGAAAGAAAGAAATATGACGTGAAGCAGCCAATCTCAATTTCTGATACTAGCATCTTTTTTCTTAATTAGAAATCTGAGGAAACCGGAGACAACTGTGAACAACTGAGAACATAATTCTGCAAATGTAGAAACAGTCTCCCTTAGAAACTGACAATAGTGATTTAACACAATAAACCAACTGGGTCCAAAGACAGAGTAAATAAAGGCCCAAACCCAGAAATGGGGCAATTTTAACATGCTGAACTCCCCCTCCCTCTAACATGGATTTTTCAAAACCTTCAGCAGGAAGTTCAAGGATAATTAAATTAAATGGAAAAGCATCTTAAATAAAGGGCTGCTGCTTTTGGAAGCAGAAAGACACCACATTCCTAACCTTTGACGGGGCTTTCCTGGGTTGTTTTAGCCAACAAATGCATGAGCCCTGTGTATTTTCATTTGAGCATCCAAGTAAATATAGATGAGTCTTGCTGCCCCCAAGACTCTTTTCCAGATTAAAAATTAATGATTATAAAGGGGTTATAACCTTGGTGAGGTGCCATCAATAGTCTTATACGTTTAAAAGATAAATGTAAACAAAGCCAAAATGAGTTCTGGCAGAGTCTACTGTTTTTAAGTATACCCATGGCATGGATACACACAAATCAAAGTAAGTAGTTGGTGTTTTATAATTGGGTCTGACGGAGTCATTAAACACCAGCTGTTTGGTCCTTTCTTTTCTTTCCTGTTCTTTCTTTCTGTAACAAAGTAGTGACTGCCCTAAAAGAAAAGATAAAAAAGAATCCTAACAAAAGGAATTTTCTAGATGATGGTGATGGTGCCAGCCTTGTTAAGGACCCCTCACAGCTTCCTTCACTAAATTAACTCTGCGGATTTGCACCAAGTACTAAGGAAACATAAGGGAGTACTCTGGGTAACTGCTGCAGAAACAGAAGCAAAAGGTAAAACAAAAATTATGGAATAATCTGGTTGTTCCTTAAGATGAGCAGTTCAGGCTGAGCTATGACCAAGGAGAAGCATCACAGGGACAGATGAAATTCATGTTTTAATGGAAATTAGACCTCCCTTCTGCAGGACTCAGTCAGTGACATCCAATTTCTGGTGTTAAATGACATTGCTGCTCTAAAGTCATCAACAAAGCCGATGGCCAGAAACGTTATCATGGAAACAGCAACAAGACTCTGAAACTAATTGTTGGTTGCCTATTTCCAAATCCCGAAACTACAGAAAGGACCCAGACTTCTGAGCTTAATCATCTAAAGCAGTAGAACTTAGCGGGAAATTTGAAAATTTATGGGGGCCTTTTTCTGGTGGTTATGATGATTGCCAGCGGGGGCCGGGGATGGTGGATATCCTGCAATGCAGACAGAGTCTTGCTCAGTGAAAACTGGCCCACTGGACATTCACGCAGATGAAAAGCCTGTGTATAATGATCTGAGCCTAGAGCCTGTTTTATATACATGCACAGTTTTTATATACATGCACAGTTTTAATCCACTGCATTTCTAAGAGTACAGTGTAACAGCTATACAAATGAAGAATGAACTCATGTTGATATTGCATGGGTTCTGGGGGGAAGGTGAGCCTTGAGTCCATGCTGGTAGTATATGAGTATGCAGTGCCACACACCTGTTAATAGTCTGCATTTGTGAGTACCCCAGTGGAGGGGACTTACGCAAGGGCACGCACATCTGATTACTTACCTTTCCTATAGTCCTGTGCAAGTAAGAAACAGGCTATTTTATTTCACATTTATTTTTTCTTCCCATTACAGTTAAGCTAGCATACTGAATTAAAATATATTTATGCAAGGAAGCTGCATTATTTCTGAACTTTATTTCAACATGTAATATGGTATCACAAAAAGAGACTGCTGAAAATCCAATGATCCAACATACGGGCCATGTCTTAGAAATTCTACCTATTCTAAGTAGAAAGTAGCATCAAGGATCTAGACTGCATCTAAATGGTACGGGATAAAAATTACATCCTTCTCTCATTCTCCCCTCTTCTTTCCATCAATTTTGCTGAAAACCATTCTTGGCATATTTGTTTAACCCAATCCAGCTTGAGAGCTATTTCTTCCAGGCAACTCTCCCCAGCTGCTTGTTGTCATAATGATTTCTTGGGTGGCAATGGGAACAGATTGAAAGCCATGCAAAGCATAAAGAAAGACATGTTTCCATGGAAATTAGGCACCCACTTGCCAGGACCCAGGCCATGATGTCCCTAGTATTCAATGACCCCACAGTGCCCCACCCCAACATCAGTAACAAAGCAAGTGATGCCATCTTTGGCTTTTATCTGTACACTGTGCCTCTGTCCTTACCACACCAGACTGCAAGCCATTTAATCACCTGCTTCCAACTCTGCACTGTGAATTCCTAGAAGGTGGACAGTAAGCCCCTTACATAATGCCTACCACCATGCCTGACACATAGCAGGGACTAATTACAGGGTTAGAGAATTAAAGTTTGGTGGTGGGCCTGGAATTCCAAACTAGAGGCCCAAGTTTCCTTATTTGAGCCTTGTTCCAAAGGGAAAATTTAGCATTAGTTTCAGGTCCTCTAGGTACTTCATCAATAGGCATATGTGTGTAGCACTTCAGAAGTTTAGAACGAATTCTCTGCTTTGGCTTTTAAGGACAACACAGAAGTATCTCATGACTGAGGAATACCAGGCAGGTTAAGAGGGGGAAAGGAAATGATTCCTAGTCCTTAATCTAAAAATAAGGCAACACACACACACACACACACACACACACACACCATGCTGAGAAATCTGATGGAACACAGTGGAAGGAAATTCTTAGGATGGAGAAGCACACCTACTATACAGCAGGCCCACGCTTTGCAAGCAGCCCCCACTCCGTAAGAGGGCACCTAACTTTCTCCCCTGATAATCTCCTGAGCAACAGACCCATTTTTAAGGTCTGATTAGCTTGTACTGACAGTCCTCTGGAAAACGGGAAGGGTAGGGAGGCTTTTTGATTCCTCTGAAGCAGGGCAGGCTTCCTGAAAAGTGACCATGTTCACCTCTCAGCTCAAGTGGCAGTGAAACAACTCTTAAAAGGCTACCTACCCTATTTTCAAGTTGAAAAACTGACAGTGCCACACAACAATGTCTTAATAGAATTATCCTCCTACCGATACAGTAAAATGTTAGCATTTGCTCTCTGGACATTAACACTTGCTGTTTGTGGGGATCTCTATCTTGTATTTCTATATATACTGCTCCTTTTTTTCCTTTTTAACCGAGGACTTTTAATTACCAAACACAAATAATTAGGCTGGATTCTATGTAGACAAAAGCTAGTACGTTCAAAGAATAAGACTGAATTTGCTTCAGAAGCTGTGTGTGTGTGTGTGTGTGTGCGTGTGTGCGTGTGTGCGTGTGTGCGTGTGTGTGTGTGTGTGTGTGTAGCAACCTGGCACTCAACACAGACACAGCCATTCAGAGCTCTACAGCCAGCCCTCTGCTCTTCTCATTCTATTTTAATTGTTATCTGAAAAATTTTCACAGCAAGGAAGTCGAGTTCTCTTTTCAATATGATGTATTTTGGGTATGCAGAAACCCCATTCCCTTGCTCAGACTCCAGATGAGTAACTAAAATACAGTGAAGACACAGGAAGGCTAATAAATATTTTGCCTGGGGGCAGTCTGGTATAATATTTTTCTGCAAACATAGGACTTTATTTTTCCCCTAACAGGGGGTCCTGACTCCAACCAAGAGACTCCACCAAGGTTTATGGAGGTAATTAGATATCCACACTTCCATTTCACAACATGGTTTAGGGCTCTGGGTCCTTGAGCAGTGAGCGAGTGCTTTCCCAGGACCGTGCTCCCAGTACTCACATTGTCATCTTGGGCACCGCAGGAGGCAACACAAGTGTAATAAACAAACCAGCTCGCGGGAATTAGCATTTTGTAAAAATACCCCCTAACAGGTGCCAAAGATGACCTGAAAGCAGAAAAATCAGTGCCCATCAGCAGATAGGAGTGGGCCTGATGAGACATTTCAGGAAGTCCTTGTCTCTAAACTAAAATGGGACTAATTCAGGAGACCAAGGCCCTTCCTTCCAATTCGTCTGCTCCATGAAATTAAGATTCAGATCTCCAAGGTAGGCTCGAATTATGCGGCAGTTAAGAAGAGAACAAAGACATCACATGAAATACCATTTGAGATACAGATTTACAAAGGGAAGCAAGCAGCTGACAATTCAACATAATCTCCCATTAAATACCAACTCATTTAAACCTATCCCGTGGTGCCCTCCACATCTGGCAAACGATCAGGGCTGGCAGATTTATTTCCAGAGCTCGCTCTCCCACGCCGGCCCCCACAGTAGCCTCCCTCACTCCTGAGCAGGGCCACTCCACTCCCTGCCCCCCGCCCCCACAAACCTGGTGTGATTTGCAAAGATAAGAATGTCCAGATTTTGTTACCACCTAATTACTAGATGTTTCGTGTCTTTTAACACAGGGGAGGATTATTACGGGCATTTTCCTTTCATTTCAGCCATCATAAATTTAAAATGGTAAAAGTAAATCTATCTGCAATGTGTCACTTATACCATAAGCCCCTGTGTTTGGGAGTGATAAAGGGTTCAGGCTAACCCTTGGCTGGTCTCTCTCTTCCAAGTCCCCGGGGTTACATTTTATGGAAGCATGATTAAAAAAATAAGCTTCATTCTGGGTCACTAAAACATTTCAGGACTTAAGACGGAGAAGAAGGGGGGAAAAAAATAGGCCCTTGCACATTATTTTTTTTCCAGCTACTTTGCAAAGGGTGAAAGCTCCCAACCACACCAGGAAAATCTCCCTAACATGCATTATCAAGCCTCACCCACGAAGTCCTTTGTCTTCTCCGACTACTTCTCTTTAGACAAATAGTTGTTTATCCAACTCTAGAAACAAATATGCTGAAAATACGACGAAATTTTCAAATGCCTTTTTAGTCAATTGGATATTCTCCTAATGGTAATAGGAGAGAAGTGCCATCTGATGTTTTAATTGAAATTTTAACCAAAAGAGGCATGGCCAGATTTCTAATATGTTCTAACTACAGTACTTTCCCTTTCTACAATTACACAGCTAATGTCTGCATTGAATTCCCTAATTTCTCATTATAAAACAATTGGATTTCATCTCGCAGTCTTTAATTGCATTGTTTCTCCTGCTAGAATAACTGCACATTCTTCTTGGTGAGGTGTTGAAGTTGTTGAATGACAAATCGATAAAGGTCAGGCATTCAGATTTAATCAATTATTATTCCATCTCAAAACAAAATCAATGAGGGGCCTGAAGTATAGTTGTAAAAGCCATCTACGTTGCTGTAGACAAAACCCCCTACTAATCCTACACAATATCAAAACACGAGAAAGACCCTGGAAAACTAAGGAAGCCAGGTTGAGTGTACCCACGCTTTCCGAAGGAGCATCGGTGAAAAGAATTTTCGGGAAAGAAAGCCTGCGGGAAACACTAGCTGGTACAAGGAGGGGGCCATGTGAAACAAAACATCAGACTGTAACCCACCTATGGGACTCCGACGAGACCACAACTACTCGGGCAGGAGCGGAGCGGCATAGGACATCCTGAAGGAGCTGGACAAGGTAGAAGTGCCCCAGATGATTCACCTGGAAGGTGGTCTCCAGGCCGTCTTTGGTGAGGCTCCAGGGTAGAGCAAAAGCCGCTGCATTGCACACAAGCACGTGAAGAGATCTGAAAAATAAAACATCCAACGTTGTGCAGACATCAACACTCTAAAATTAAAGATAGCCCATGCTCTGACAGGAATAACCAATTCTTCCCTGTCTTCAGGATCCATCAGTCGGAAACAGGATGTCATAGCATGAGCCATTCTGCTGGGTAAGGGCTTAGCCTATGAGTGGGCTGCAGGGCATCAGGAGTTCCCCAGCATATAGGACTTCCAGTGCTCAAACTGGGGCCATACTGGGCAAACTGGTCACCCTGGATAGAACCCAGATTCTAAAACCTAATTTTATCCGTGCATCTTAGTTTATTCAATTCTTAGCTTCTTTACCTAAAAAATCACAAAAGTCTTTAAAGTAGATTTAAGAAATAAAAGAGAAAACAGTTTGTATAAAGACCAACACAGGAACCAGCATTTAATAGATTCTAAGTAAACATATCAAGGGGGAAATGCTCTGTTTAAAGAGACAGGCACACACTGTTTGAATATATTCCTTCCAGAGGCTAAATCATATCTCCACTTTATTTTTATTTTTTTTTAATTTCTTTTCAGCGTAACAGGATTCATTGTTTTTGCACCACACCCAGTGCTCCATGCAATCCGTGCCCTCCCTGATACCCACCACCTTGTTCCCCCAACCTCCCACCCCCCGCCCCTTCAAGACCCTCAGGTTGTTTTTCAGAGTCCATAGTCTCTCATGATTCACCTCCCCTTCCAATTTCCCTCAGCTCCCTTCTCCTCTCCATCTCCCCATGTCCTCCATGTTATTTGTAATGCTCCACAAATAAGTGAAACCATATGATAATTGACTCTCTCTGCTTGACTTATTTCACTCAGCATAACTTTAGAAACAAGCAAGCCCAGGGACAGGTAAGTGGAGGTCTAGTATAATATTCTCTCCTATTTTGTATATATATAATTTGTTTCATAATAAAATTTTAAAAGGCAGAAGTAAGCCTTTCATGTGAATCAAAATCCTAAATCCTCATAGAGAACTGGTACTTGTGGGAGATAATCCCATGGTGCTAATAAGAATTATAAAAAGGTATTATTAAAGGTTATCGACACTGTTGGTAATTACATTGAAAATGCAAGAGATTACAAAATAAATGAAATGTAAAATTGGGAAATCATTAAATGACTCTGAATATATTCATATGGTGGAATACTATGCAACCATTAAAATGATCTATCTTTTGACCCTGTAAAACATGCATGTTATAGAACAAAATATATAATATTGTATGATCACACACACATAAAATACTAATGAAAGGTACACAAAAATGTGAATAGTAGCTGTCTCTAGCAGTGGGTGGAACCCTGAAATGTCCTAAAGTATCTTCTTTCTGAGTTTTAATTTTGATAAAATGCAAGTGATATGTGTATTTTCTTTTGTTACTTGTCCTTTGGGGGGTCTTATTTACGAAACCATTGCCGAACCCAGCATCACAAGGATACACTTCTATCTTTTCTTCTAAGAGTTTTAGTTTTAGCTCCTACATTTAGATCTATGGTCCTTTGTGAGCCACACAGAAGTAAAGTGAATGCAAGAGATCTAACATCATTCTTTGGCATGCAGGTATTGCAACTGTGGTAGCTGTGTCTCTTAAAAAGACTAATCTTCCCCACACTGAGTGGTCTTGGCACCCAGGATGAAAATCAGTTGACCAACTGAAAGAGTTTATTTTAGGACTCTCAGTTCTATTCCATTATTATGGTAGTACTACAGTCTTTGTTACTAAAGCTTTGTAGTAAATTTTTAAAATAGGAAGTGAGAGTAATTCAGTGTTGTTCTTTCACAAGCTTGGGTTGGCTTGTGAGGAGCCCTGCATGCACATATAAAGTTTAGAGTCAGCTTTCAATTTCTGCAAGAAAAAAAAGAGAGAGAGAGAGAGAAAGAAGAAGAAAAGAAGAAAGAAGAAAGGAGGAAGGAGAAGCAGCAGCAGCAGCAACAGAGGAAAGGGAGGAGGAGGAGGAGGGGGAGAGGGAGGAGGAGGTAGAGGAGGAGGAGACAAAGAAAAGCCAGCAGCAACTTTGATGAAGTTTACATTAAAATTGCAGATCAGGGGCACCTGGATGGATCAACTGGTTAAGTGTCTGCCTTCAGCTCAGGTCATGATCTCCAGGTCCTGGAATGTAGCCCTGAGTTGGGCTCCCTGCTCAACGGGGAGTCTGCTTCTCTCTCTCCCTGTGCCCCTCCCGGCTGGTTATACTCACTCTCTCTCTCTCCCTGTCTCAAATGAATAAATAAAATCTTTACAAAAAAATTTTCTTGTAAAGATTAATTTTGAGAATATTGTCTTCTTAACAATATTAAGTCTCTTGATTCATGAACATGGGATGTCTTTATATCCATTTAGGTCTTCTTTAATTTCCTTCTACAACATTATATAGCTTTTAAAATACAAGTTGATCACATCTTTCATTAAACATATTTGTAAGTATTTTTTTTTCTTGCTGATGCTATAGCAAATAGAATTGATTTCTTAATTTGATTTGGGAATTGTTGATTTCTAGTGTAGAGAAATACAATTGATTTTTGCATATTTACTTTTTATCCCCCAACCTTGTTGAAATTATCTATTAGATTTAATTGTTGGTTTTTTTTTTTAAATGGGTTTCTTAGTATTTTCTACACATAAGATCATTTCACCTGCAAATAAAGATAGTTTTACTTTTTCCTTTCCAATCAGAATGTCTCCTTCCCACCCTCAATTACTTTGGCTAGAATTTCCAGCACCGTAATAAATGGAAGTGGTGAGACTTAATACCCTTGTTTTGTTTCCTGATCTTAAAGGGAAAGTATTCAATCTTTGAGTATTAAGCAGAAGATTACGTATGGGGTTTTTTGTAGATGCCCTTTATCAGGTTGAGGAAATGGCCTTATAATCCAAGTTTGTTGAGTGTTTTTTTATCTTGAAAGGGTGTTGGACTTTTTCAAATGCTCTTCCTGTGTCCAATGGCATATTCTTTATTTTATTGATACAGTATATTACATTGACTTTCAGATGTTAAACCAACCTAGAATTCCTTGGATAAATCACACCTTGCCATGGTGTATAACCCTTTTCATATATTGCTGCTTTTGGTTTGCTAATATGTTGCTGAAGATGTATACATCTATATTCATAAGTGATACTGGTCTGTAATTTTCTTGTGATGTTTCTATCTGGTTTTCAAATAAAAGCATACCAGCCTTATATAGTGAGCTGAGAAGTTTTCCTTCCTATTCATTTTTTCTTAGTTTGCTAATAAGTGATATTAGTTCATTAATTATTCATAATATTAATGATATTATTAATGATTCCAATGATACTAATTTCATTAAGAGTTCATAATAAATGCTTGGTAGCAAGCATGAATTAATTTATCAATAGGGGGAAAAAAATCACTTCAGGGTTTTTAAAAAAGTATTTATGTAAATCTCATTGCCACTAGGCAATCTAAGTCTCACTGAGAAACTATCTTACTTGTTCTGTTGCCTGATATATCTCCAATCCATCACCTACCTAAGACCTAAAAGTAGTGATATGGCTGAGATCAGATGTGTTTGGGTGGGATCATCTGTTTTTCACTTATGGTTCCCCCAGCTGTCAATGCACAGTCCCCCCACAATCCAGTTACTCTCTGAACAGGTGACAAAAAATTTTTTGAGACATCTGGTCTACCTACAAGGTTCATCAGTTCCCATTTCAAATAGAAACAGAATCTACTCATTTATAACCAAAATAACCTGTATTTTGTAGTAAGGCAAGATGGCTGGAAAAAACAAAACCTTGAGAGAGGAAGGGGGAGACTGCCAAGTGATTATGACTTATATGTGATCTCCTTTCAGTTTTCATCTCCAATATCTGGGTCACTTTTTCAGTTGTTGATACTTTTTTCTCTTTCTTTTTTTTTCTTTGAGTGATAAATGGGGATTCAGCATTTATTAAGAGCTTTATGTACATAAGAAACTTAGGTGATTTGTACTATTATCAACATTTTACAAACAGGAAAACAAGGGATTAGAAACAAACATCCTGTGGTCCAAATAAGAATCAGAACCAGCTAAAATAAATAAAGAAGGAAATAAGTGAATAAGAACAAAATAAAACCAAAAGATCAGGTGAGTTCAAAGCTACTGTTCAACACCTTTCTTAGATAAGTTCCTTTAAATGGACAGAGCCAAGTGCTGACAGAAATTCTAGCTCGGTCATGATATTATACTTACCTGACTTGTGGCCAGGTAGTTAACATCTGTAATCTGTCTCCTTTCCCTGTAAACTTAGAACAGCTGCATACACCCTTCTCAAGTCTGTGATGAGTAAAATCCCAATATTTTGCAAGGTACATGCCAGGCCAAATCATTGTTACTTCCTTTGTCTCTATACCCTTCCCTTCTATCCATGCAAGAAAATGCAATTCTTCAAAGTTGATTTTTATAGTGTTTCCATGTCTTTAGGATAGGCCTGGGCATTCAGAATTTTGACACCATACCTCTTAGTAACAACATGGCCTCCTCTAGTTACCCTTATCCTTGCCTGTACATTTTCTCAAGGAAATGCAAAACACGCCAAGAAACCTGCTACCAAAGACCTCAGCCTGGGGGCATGAATCCACAGAGGACATGGGAAATCCTCTCCTCTTCACCAAATTTTAATACCCTTCATTAATGTTAATTGCACAACCCCAGAGGCAAAATATGTACCCTGTACCTAAACTTTGTCACCTCCATTAATTAAAAAGAGGCTTATGGAATATGAAACTATAAAGTGTTAGACTTTTTTTTTAATTGTAAAGACAGTTAATTGGCCTGTACAAAAGGAAAGGAATTTCTTTTCCCTCACTTTAATGAGGTTTTTATTATTCAAATGGCACATTTTGTTCAGTTTTGACTAAAAGCCATTGCAATTCCAAAGGCTCTGAGATGATGAATATTTACAGAATATCAAAAGGAAAGCTCAAACTATAAAGATAGAAGGGAAACAAAAATAGTATCATTCCAATTCCAAAGCTGAGCTGTTAGTCAGCACTCTGGGTCTGATTTCTTTTCTTCTTTGGTGGATTGTGGTCTGTGAGAGGTGAGTGAGGAGAGGAGAGGTCTTCAATGTACAGAAGATCCCAACGAAAGGGGGTGTGCTGCTTCTCTTTGGTTCTAATCTACCCAAAGCAAGAGGGGACCCTGGCATTCTCTGGGCCTGCTGGGGATGATGCCTGGGAAGCAGCATTCCTGCCCACCGGGGCCAACACATTCCTTTGGGCCAGAGAACAACTGTTCAATCATAAAGAGAGTGGCGACACGGTTCTTTAGCAGGGGGTAGTGCTCCTGCTCATTCATGGAAGCAATGATGGGCCAAGCTTTGGAGCCACAGTAGCTTTAAGTGATACTTCATACTGAAAGAGTGCCAGATGGTGATAATAAACAGAAGGGGGTCCTAGCACAAAGGTTGTCACTAACTGGCTTTCACAGAGCTGATCTCTAAGTTTTCCTCTCACTTCCCTGTTGTTTTTTTCTTCTTTTAAATTCAGATATAATTGACATATCACACTGTATTAGTTTCAGGTGTACAACTCTTCAAGCATCCCACCCATTGACTATACCCTCTCTCTTTCTCTCTTTCTGGCCTTTCCGACAGCTCATACTCCACTGGCTTATTCTTACTCTCTTCAGGCTAATCAGATTTTTTTGACCATCTACAAAGTGAAAATGCATAAAGAAGGAAAGAAAGTGGAGAAAAGAAACTGAAAGGAAGGAGGACAGACAGGGGAGAGAAGGCTGGAAAGAGAATTACGTCTACTTGACACTAGGGCTCTTTCAACTGGCCCCAGCCTCTCACTTCCCATTTGTGGACTATAGTTTAGAAATACTTGTCTCGATTCCTAAATCCCTTTTCCTTGCCCCAAACCCACTTCTTATCATCAAGATGACTGAAATCTTCCCCATGACCATCCAGAATCTCTGAAAGCTGCCTGGAGAGCAATGGCTTCCCAATCAAGAAACCCAACAACCTCCCCTCCATTGAAACCAGACTTCTCTGTCACCATGGACCTCCTCCTAATGTCACCACTACCCCATCTTCTGTCTCTCCCAGCCCTCCCTCTCCCAGCCAGGGACTCCAAACAACACGTCTATAAAGATGAACTTAGACCCACAGCTCCAGCCCCATTTTCCTCCCAAGTTCCAGAATCTCATTCAGATCCACCCCAAATCTAAACTCTTCATCGTCTCTCCTCAAGTCCTTCCCCTTCCTAATGTCCTTATTTCTAGTGGGTGATGATACTCTCTAACTAGTCCCCTGAATAGTAACACTTAGGAAGTATGTGCTACTCCATCTTCCTCTTTAGTCTCTATGACTAGTCAACACCAGCATCTCTAGAAACTATTAATATTTTTCCAGTCCCCTACATTTCCAATGGAATGAGCATTAAGATGTTCTGACTAGATCTTAATTATGGGTCCAGTGTACCCCTTCACAACTACCAAGAGCAGACTTCTTCAGGAAATTGTTCTTGACTGATAGGTACCATCAATCTACAAAGTCATGCCCTGGACCCAGCTGCTCTGCTAACAAGGAGGACAACTCTGGTATGAGTCTTTCTTCAGGAACCTCTGGGATCAGGTGAAGCTAATCTCCAGTTGAACACAATCTGTTTTCCTCCCTACCTTCTCCTGAGAATATGCCCCCTAAATCACCGATAAATACGTCCCTGTCCCAGGCTTGACTTCTAGGGAACTTGAGCTAAGACAACCACCAGCACTCCATATCCTGTTGCCTTTAGCTCTGCCCCTGCAAAATCCCAGACCTGGTCTTGCTACCACTACTTTCTCCCTTATTTGACCTTACCACGAGTACTGGTAGTCCAGTTAAACACATTTTGAGAGTCTAACAGAAAAACTGATGAAGATATTTAAAAATTGATTAAACTAGATTACAAATAACCAGCATGTTAAAATCCTTTAGTAGTAATAATTAAATTATTTCATACCAAATAAATTGATAGATTTATTTATAATATTATTACATTGTTATTGTGTTATATAAAGCTGATAGGAATATATATTCCTGAACCCTGGATAAAGTGCTGTTTGAAGCCAATACATTTGTGGTAATTTATCACAACAGCAACAGAAAAGTAACAGAGTCAGGTAATAAATGTTTGCTCTTTTAAGTCGCTAAGTTTTGGGAGCGATTTAACAGCAAAAGATAACTAGTATATGCATCATGCTATATGAGAGAAACCAAACTCAAAAAGCTATGTGCAGAATATGTACATTTATATAACATTCTGGAAAAGGCAAAACTCTAGAGACAGAAAAAAAAATATCAGTGGTTGCCAGGGGCTGCGTGTAGGGTGGGAGTGACTCCAAAGAGCCACAGGGCAAATTTAGGGTGTGGGGGGTGGGGTAAGGGAAGGGTTCTGTACCCTGACTGTGGTGACTCCATGACCGTGTGTTCATCAGAACTTACCCAACTCCATTATTAAAGGGTGAATTTTACTATACGGAAAATGCAACTGAAAAAAAAAAAAAAAAAAGGCAGAAGCACAAGAGCGCTTTGTGTGCCTCCAGCAGCCTGACTCACACCCCTAGGAGGAGCGACTCGTGTATCTGCATGCTGACCGCACCCAGTGGGACCACAGCAGTTGCGCCTAGTGATCTCCATTATCTCTGGACCGACTTGCAGAGCACCTTGTACCTGACAAGCGTTGACTACAAAACTGTGAAATCTGACTAAGTCAAGTAAAATATGCATAGACTATTGACGATGCTCCTCGCCCTGGGTGCCAAGAAACAATGGAGAAGAAAGATGATAAAATCTACTCGCAGAGAGAACAGGTCAACGTCAACTGTGTAGAAACGAGAGAATACTGGGCCCATGTCTACAGCACCCATGCTGACTGCTCTCCACCCCGTCCTTCTAAGAGCCAAATCAAACCCCAAGTCCCCTGCAGAATCTTCCTAGACCCCTGCACCCATAAGAACGGTCCTCCTCTGAATGTGTACAGCATTTAGCAACTATGTAATTCCACAGGCAACTCCTGAACCTCGTCATGGCGAGAACTGCCTGTAAGTTCTCACCCAACACACAGATCCTTTCCTGTGAAACTTCACGTCCACATATAAGCACTGTAACAGCAGGGATGCAGGTCCACAGTGTTGTCATCCTATAAAACTGGGCGTAACACTTTAGTCCGAGAGGATGTTCAGTAAGCGCTTATTTGAACACATAGGTCTAGTAAACGTGAACTGAGACAGAGGCCTAGACTTGTTGCTTGCTTCGGGCAATCCTGTGACGTCAGTCTGAGGAAATGCTGGTAGTTCTTGGAATGTCAATGTTCTATTTTAACAACCAAAGGCAGACAGCATCAGTACCATGTTACAGTGGAAAACACCAAGGTTCAAAATGTTCCTTGCCAAGTAGCTGAAGAGGCCAGAACTGAGATCTAAAACTATCTGCCACCAAAATCTTTCCTGGGCCAGGAAAACACACAGGCTTTACACTCAGGGAACAGGAAGGCTTTCGGTGTGGAGCCAGGGGCTTGAACACAGATAGTGAGCTATCTGAATGGTACCCCTAGACTTGTTCAGTGCACACCCTGAACATCTATCTACAGGCAGCAGTACTCTGATAATGATGTTGAGAAATTAAACTCAAATAAAACACCAGAACTTCAGCCTATCTGCAACCCAGATCTCACCCATGGTGATGGTGTGCATGCAGGTTTCTGGACAGCAGAGCAATTAGTGACGTTGGTGTCACATGACTTTCTGGTCCTCGCTGACACTCGGACACACAGTACTTTCTTCCTGACGCTACTTGTCCACTTAGATGGACCTAAGGGGGTCCTTCACTCTGTCCCAGCTGCACCTTCTACACATCACAACCCATCCTGTCCCCCAGGCCTACTCAGGAGACTCTTCTTGCTTAAAGAATCCTTGCTCCTCATCTGGAAGATGGGCACTATCGCCCTCTTCTGAAATTCCGAGACACTTCCCCTGGACCTTTTACAAGGTTGTCAACAGGGTGATTGACAGAAAGACAGATACAAACAAAGGGCACAAGGTCCTTCGACCTATGACCACTAGACAAATGCATGGGTCAGGAGATTCAGCTGTTTCCCGAGTTCCGTGGCCTACAAGTCCCTGCCAAGACACCAAGCTCCTCCTGACACTGAGCCCTCAAGGGCCAGGTTCCTGTCTGTTTCCTCCGCAACCATCCACTGCCATTCTCAACCCTGCCAAGTAGTCTGAATGCTCATCAGTAACTGGCAATGACCCAACACTAGCACATCGTGAGATTACTATAAATAGAACATCACCTGAGCTGCAGCATCTCCCAGGAGGGGCTTCAATTCTGCTTGGGGTACATCCATTCCTACACTGCTTAACTCTTTGGGACACGATCTGTCCCTTATCTTTGCCTGCAGACTACAATCAATGTCCATAGGAAAGAAGTCTTTGTTTGGCCAGACTTCGTTTGCATGTAGTAAGAAGTAAGCCTTTGGTACATCATGAATGAATGAATCAGTGAATGAATGAATGAATCAAATCAATGCTATTTTCCCAGTGACATTTGATTTACAAATCACATTCCATAGCCATGTTTTACAATTTATTATTACCTAAAATATAGCCAAAAAAGCAGGAGAAAATTGGATTTGGTTCTAGCTGATCCACGAAGGTTGAGTTACTTACACTTTGAGGACAAGACCAGTTTAAAATGATCCAAGCAACCTAATAACCACATGTAATGTCAGACCTGAGGACTGAGAAGGTGCTTTGAAAGAATCTGTGAAGAGTAGGGGCAACCATCATGGGGTTGAATTACAGTGAGGATCTGTAAACTGAATCGTAACACGCTCCAGAAGACGAGACAGACCTTTACAGGCCAAATAAACACCCGCAGAACATTAACACAATTGTGGCTTTGGGGGATTCCATCTCCGACACAGCAAAAGAATGAGCTAAGTGTAATGTTATGTAAAGGGAAATACTTTTCAATTCCTCCTTGAAACAGAATGTCACACCATCTGGGGCATTTCTCAAAGAAGCTGTGGGAATTCATACTATATGGAAATTCTCTGAAATTCAGTAGAAAGGGCCTCAGAACCCAAAGTCCCAAAAACAACTGTTTCTAAGACATCGTTAAGTGTTAAGTTTTCTATTTCTTCCGGAAACAGGAGAAGAAAAAAAAAAATCACTGTAGAATTGTAAGGAGGATCTCTGCTCAGATCACTGGGGCTGGCTTATTTTGAACTCAACAGATGGCAGCATAACCTGAAACCCAGCCATTCTCTCGTGCAGCTAATCTCCAGCCCAGCGAAGGTTCCAGACTCTCCAGCCCCAGATGCAGTGTGCACACCCACAGTAAAAGTCAAGGGAACTTTAGGTGGTATATGGACAAACAAGCATTAAAAATGCTTGTTTAAGGTAACATCCTGGAAAAAATAGCTGCTCAAACTCACAATGGCAATAATGATTAAAGGGAATGACAGTAGCAACCTTGTTTGCGAGTCGTGAAAATTAGAGGAAAACATAAACTGCTTAACATCAGCTGAGAGATGGTACCTAAAACAGGCTTTTTTTTTTTTTTTTTCTTGGTTGCCTGCTTCCTAGACCTTGGCTAAACTTTAAGAACAAGCTATCTATCAATAATTCACAGACATAAAATATGTATATAATTGTCTCCCATACTTACAAAATGCCTATACACGGTTTTCCATGTTCCTACTCCGTATCTCTGGGAGGTAAGAGCCCCAATAAATATACAAGGAAATCAAGCAAATAAAGCAAGAGAAATAGAAGCACATAAAATCAACATCAGCATAGGAGGTCAGTGACTGTCTAGCCGTGCTTCTAAAATTTGAAGGAGACACATGTTTCAAGAATTTAAGGACAGCATCGAGTATTAGCATAATAATTAACCCAAAGTGGATTCTGCTGTGAACATAACCCAGCTACGCTTTTCTTTCTTTCTTTTTTTTTTTTCTAAGTTGGAATAAAGAAAATAATCCACACGAATCAGCAGGAATAGAGTGGGGCACGGGCTCTATCCCAGGAGACCACCGGGAACTTTTCATTTCATGCACCATTTACAACTTCTTATAGTGAATTCCAGAATATCAGTACATACACTAACAGAAAATAGAAACATTCTTGTTTTTGTTATTTCCCTAAATTTTTACCTCATGTCCATTACCTTGATTACATTTTCCCATCCTATCACATACCGGCCCAGCAACAAAATCTCAACCTCACTGATTCTAAATGGGGCAAGATGTACAACAGGAGAATACCCACAACTTCTGCCAAGGGGGCTTTCTAGGAAAAAATGCACCCATTTGGTAATTATACCACCAACAGTACTTAGTCCAAACGACATGAGATCTCAAATGCAGGTCTGACCCTTTGGTGTTAAAGGTCCACTTGTTCCCAAGTTTCACTTCTGCCCTTTGCATTCAGTACTTCACTGCTGTGCTCTGGCTCTTTGGGAATATTTAATAAACTGGACAATCAATGACAAGCACACTAAGGATGGAAGAGTGGGAACCATAAGGATAAATTCAACCACACTCATAAGCCAGTAACTTCACTTGAACGTAGCTCCCGCAGACTGAGAAAATGCAAATGAACCAGAGTCTCTCTTGGCAAATTCCCATTTGCTCATCTGACAAATGAATGATGGTCATATCCTGCAGAAATCACTCGTGATAGGAAAGAAGTCTTCCCACACTTTCCAAACTAGTGTTCAATAAACTCCACAAGGGAACTCAGAGAACGTGAATACTATTCATATGAATGCGGGAAGGGAAGAAGCTGGTGGATGGGGTGGACTGGAGCAGGCACCATTTAGAGAAGAGGGAGCTCACAACTTCCACCCTCACTCAGTTTTCTTGGACACGAGAAGGAGTAAGTCATGGCAGAGGGCTAGAAACCCCTGAAGGGCTGAGTCACTCTTGTGCTCCCACAGCCAGCGCCATGTCCAAGAGGCAACAGAAGTCGGCTGAACTACTGAATGTCTGAGAATCAAGTAAGAGGGCGCCGGAGACAGCATCTGCATCCGCTCACAAGGCTCCAGCACTGCGTGCAGTCAGTCCTCTGGATTTAATCCACACAGCCTCTCTCTGTGTCAGCTTCCTCCACAGAGCAGTCACTTATGCATCACCTGCCTAAGTTTTGTCAAATTTAAGGACCACTTACATCCCCTTTAAAAAAAAAAAAAAATGCACTGGAAACCAACACATCTGTATTTATATCTCAGTCTTGCCCTTCGCAAAAACAGCTGCTCAGGAGGGTTGCTGCCCTGGTTTGGGTTTTTAAAAATTAGTTTGTGTTAAGATAAACAGAGTGTCTGCCTGTGTCCATCTTATACATAAACAGTGATGTGAGCACTTTGGGAAACTGCTCAGTGGCTCACAGAGCTCATGCTGTTTGGCTGCTCTGCACTAGGAAAAATTAAATGAATAGTGCACATGGCCTCAGAAAACACATCCATGACAAGGAAATCAGAATTCTTCAGGACACTTGAGGGAAGGACTAAAGGCGGCGGTAAATTATTTGGTGATGCCTACTAAGAACACATTTAACTTCACAACTGAAAACAGGGCCTTCTCTCTTTGACTGTGCTTTCTTCATTGTGGGGAAAAGGTGGGAAGGGGTCCTTACATCCTTACCAAGCAGAGTGGAGTACAGGACACTGCTTAGAGGGGGTTCTTGCAATTGCTGACAAGGCTAAAATAATGCCTGGGCTTCCTCTCTAAGTAAAACGCATCCTTCCAAGCATTCTATTGACAAGTAGGGAATATAAAGTCAATGAAGAAATAACTTGTCTTTCTGAAAACAAATTAGCATTCCTTCAAAATTAAAATTATATTTTGTGGCCACAAAGCAATATTAAGCATTACAAGCCATTATTTATAAACTCTGCAATACCAATCTGCTGAATGAATTCTGCTAAATTCTGCTAAAAAATCTTGGGAACATTCATTTTTTAATATATTTATAGAATAGCTGTCTAAGTACCAGATGATGATTTCATTACCATTATGCAAAAGAGCTTATTTAAAATATACCTTATACGGGCACAGTGAAGGGAGGAGGTTTTAATGGAAGATGGCAGAGGTGAACCTACATGGACATCAGGAAAAAGAAAATTAGTTGGAGAATGTGCTTAAGTGCATGGTCAAGTTACTCAAACAGTAAAACATCTCATGCATTTTGTACATTCCCTTGCCAATGAGGACTCCTGCCTCTGTTTTGCCTAGAGATATATGGAGCTGTAATCGAGTTCAGAAAGCCCCTGACAGCTGTGTGCTGCCATTCAGACCTGAAAGATTCCATGTTATGATAAAAATTAATGTACTCTGACATCCTCTGGGACTCCCTGGGCCCTGGGAATAGCTAATGAAGAAATACAACCTTGCTGGAGAACAGCACGCAGCTCTGGAGTTAAGGATTAATTCAGATGTGGTAGCAGTGTGGCCCCTCTGTCATCAGCTGTAAAGCAGCCAGACCTCAGGGCCAAAGGGAGTCAGCTATGATTGGTCAGAATTATTTCCTGGGTCAGGAAAGGTCAAATAAACAAAAAGCTTTACCAAATAATTGAGCCCAAGTTAGAGGCAGCCTGTCACTTTTTGTGAGTGGCTCTCAAACCAGAAAGAAAGAAAGAAAGAAAGAAAGAAAGAAAGAAAGAAAGAAAGAAAGAAAGGAAAAAAGGGTAACTGCAACATCTGATGTCTCTTGTTGGCTGTGACTGTGGAAATGAAAACTTCTCCCCAAGAGACAGGCTTCTAGGTGATTGGAAGACCGCTGGCCGATGTCCTTCAAGAGGGGCTCTGAAAGGGTCTTGGTGTTGAGTGTGGGAGGAATACTGGTCCCCGGAGACTTGTTTCAGTGTCCCCACCAGGCTACCATCCAATACCTTTAACTTCCAAGTATCATAATTTCCTCCAAGAAAGCAAGGCTTTCTTGGGAGTAAGGTTCATGGCAGCATTATTCGTAAAAGCCAAAAAGTGGAAATAAGCCCAATGTCCACCAAGTGATGCACAGATCAACAAACTGCGATCTACCTGTGTAACAAAATATTACTCAGCCATAAAAAGCAATGAACCATTGATCATGCTATGACATGGATAAACTCTGAGAACATTATACAAAGCCAGGTGCAAACAACGACCTATCACATGATTCCATTGGCATGGAATGTCCAGAAGTGGCAAATCGGAAGACAGAAAAATTAGCTGTTGCCTAGGGCTGCAGAGGCAAGGGGAGGTGGGAAATAATGGCTAAAGAGCACAGGCACTGTTTTCTTTTTGGAATGATGAAAATGTTCTGGAATTATTGGGAATGGTTGTACAACTTAGCAGAAAGAATAAGATTGAGCCATACACTTTAAAATGGTAAGTTTTATGGTGTACAAATTATATCTCAGTTACAAAAAATCCAGGGTACAGAGAAACCTACCCTAACACTCTCAGAATGAGTTAGATGGCCTCCAGCTGGGCTCCTTCCCCGCCCCCAACCCTAACTGGGGCAGCCGCGGCTAACCCCTCTCCAGAATCTGTCCGCCTTATCCTCAAACTTCCACCATGAACAGAAAATGAGATGAAACCAAGATATAGCAAGCTCAATGAAAATAAGGTTGTATGTTTAGGGTTTGGTTTTTTTTCTTTTTTGGACAATTGATAGGTTACACAAAGCACCAAGCTATGTCATTTAAGTTTGTGACATTATTTCTGCCCACTATTAGAATTATAAAACATCAGGTTGAATTTATTTCTAACAACTATATTTTAGCCATTTTAAAAAAAGATTAGGTTGATATTTTTACTTTTTTTTCTTTCTTTGACATATTAGTCCCTGAATTTTCTAAAACCTATGGCATTAATTTTGTACTTTTTAAGATTGATTAAGTAAGTTTACATATATTCAATGCATTCCTGTAAAGCCCTTAGAATTGAAGTTACAGAAAAACATCAGATGACCTTAAAAAAAAAAAATGCCCATGTTGTTCTTAGAATGAAGAAAAAGAGATTATAAGAGAATATATGTCACATAACCCCTCCCCACCGACTAGGGTGGCTACAATAAAAAAGATAGCTTTAATTCAGTATGAAAAGGAGCACTAACAAGCGTTGGCAAGGTTGTGGAGAACCTGGACTCACTAGGCGCTGCTGGGAGGAGTGTACAAGGGGGTAGCGGCTGCAGGCAAGTTTGAGGATTCTTCAAAAAGTTAAATATGAAGTCATGCCCGCAGTTCCACTTCCAGGCATATATCCAAGAGAGATGACAATACGCATCCACACAGAACCTGTACACGAACGTTCATAAAAACATTACTCTTAACAGCCCCAAAGAATAAATGGCCCAAATGTTGATCAAGGTGATGAACGGGTACAGCAAGCATGTTATCAGAGCAACGGAATCTTATCTAGCACTAAGAAAGAATGGAGGACAGATAGACATGTGGAACACAGAGGAATCTTGAAAACATTACACTAAGTGGAAGAAGCCACACACGGAAGGCCACAAATCCAGAGCAGAATGGGAGTAGCAGGCAGGCATCAGTGTTTTTTAACAGCCGAGCTGAGAACCACTGTGGCCGTCCCCTGGGAGTCTGGAGATCTGATGTAGGAAGCTGAAACACCTCTGTCTTTTTAGGCAGGAGACCTTCGCCCAGATCCACTTCCCAAAGCTACGGCATTTGTCAAGCTTCCCACTGCTCACACTTCTCCAGACACCAGAAGCCTCTTCTTTCTGTTTCTGGTTATCAATTATTGCATAATGTCAGCTAAAATACCTACATGATTACAAGTCGGTGACTTTCAAAAGGCAAAATAAGAGCTCTGCTGCTAACCGAGAGGACCCATTTCTATTTTTCCTGAATGACAAGGTACTGGGCAGATGTTACGAAATGAAGAAAACAAAGGACTCACAATATTAAAAACACAGTGTGGTGACAAGTAGTTCGACGGAAAACACAATCTTCCTTGGAGATTTTCAGCAGGCGGCCACGGCTGATTTATTTCAAATGCATATTCAAGTTTTTAGGCTGACAAGAATTAGCTTCTCGACAAAGTACTGGGGAAAAGAGACGGTTCCCATGTTATTAAAATGTGATTTCGGTGTGGCTGAGCACAAGTCCCCAACATGTCAACTATGTGAAAGGAGCATTCCGACGTGACCATGCGAGTGGCCGGGCGGTGTAAGGAGAAAAGCCGAGCTGGAGTCATGAGCCAAGATGGGACATAAAATCCTCAACCACAGACACTGAAATGTTCTTCCCGAGCCTTACCTAAACCAGAGCTCTCTGAGGGTAATCACAGACTTGCTGCCTTGATGATGGGGGGTGGTCTCAGTGAGGACCAAAGAACAGGCCTGGCAGAGCCCCGAGGGGTGAGTCCCTGTCCACGCCGAGCAATGCCAGCCTAGCTCAGCCACGTGGTCTGCGCCACTCCAGCAAAGCCCTGGTTCCCAGCAGGCAAAGGTATCCATGGTTTCCTGCAAGGAACTTTTATGGGGTGTCTTGCCTGAAATAACTACTGTACATACGATTGCTTTAAAATTTGTTTCCCAAGATTTGTAAATGTTTAACCTCTATACCACCCATGGAAGTATCTGTTCAAGAACTGTAAATGGCTGAGAATCAGCATGTTAAAAGCAAAGTTCGAGTCACCAAATGAAACTGTGTGTTTCTGTTTTAGTTCCTCTGTCCTCCCTCCCATCCATCCAGCCACCCATGCACAGCACCCATCCACTTCATGAGCTTATTACAAAGAGGTACACGTAATAGTTGCAAAGGACGCCGATAATGATAACAACGAGGTGATCCTGCTAAAATTCATTAAGTGTGGATTAGGTATCAGGTAGTACTATGTTTTAGAAACATTACGTTATTTAGTCCTCGCAGCAACCCACGCTATTACCATGATCTCCCATTTTCACTGATGAAGAAACTTAAGATGAGAGAGATGAAGGAAGTTGCTAAGGTCCCCATGTAAGAAAGGTATGGAACAGGGATCCCGAGCTAAGAGAAAGATGAATTAGCCAAGGTTGCTGCCTCTGTGGGGCTCAGCCTAATGAAGAAAAATCAATGAAGAGGAAAGTATCCCCAAAGTATTGGGGCAAGATGACTGGATGTGTTGTCGACACTCTGCTAAGTGACTTGACAATTCAACCATGGAGGGGATGGGCGAGGGAGAACATGGAGGCTCTGCAGAGGACAGGACCAAGTCATCCAGTGAGCAGGTAGGGGACAGGTAGGAGGGGAGTGGCACAGGTCAGGAGTACAGGCCCAGAACCAGGAGGCAGAACCTCTACACATGTCTGTAAGCAGAGTACAGAGACAGAGGGCTGGGACGACACAATCATAAATGAGGGTGGAGGAGGGCCCAGACCCCACAGGACGTGGGGGGACCACACGAGCAGATGCAGCCTTTTCAGTTCAGGAAGCAAGACACCACCAAAAGGTTCTTCCACAGGACAGTGTCAGGGCTGGGTGTGGGTTTAAGAGTGATCACTGGCGGGGGGGAGGGGGGGCGCGCCTGGGTGGCTCAGTGGGTTAAGGCCTCTGCCTTCGGCTCGGGTCATGATCCCAGGGTTCTGGAATCGAGCCCCGCATCAGGCTCTCTGCTCGGCGGGGAGCCTGCTTCTCCCTCTCTCTCTGCCTGCCTCTCTGCCTACTTGGGATCTCTGTCTGTCAAATAAATAAATAAAATCTTTAAAAAAAAAAAAAAAAAAAAAAGAGTGATCACTGGGGCAGTTCAGACGCCTAAATAGCAAACGACCCTTTGGACGTCTTCTGCCTACCTGAAGGACATTATTATGAAGAAAAGTAGGAAGTAAGGGGAAATGAACACTGGTATTTGGAGTAAATGTGCAGAGTCCAATTGTGAATGAGAGTAACAGCTGCCATTTCTGCTTAAACTGACTCCACAGAGAGACACCTCCACATATTTGGTGAAAATAGTCGGAGTTCCTCAACTGAGGGGAGGAGCCTCTCTTCCATTGAGTTTGTTTAACCTCATTTCCACATATTTCAGCAAAACAATTTCCTCTTGCTGATAGAAAATTGGCTGGAAGGAGCATCTCCTTCAACCTTGAAGTGACCTTAATAATTGTCCCTGTAGGCAGGCGTTGTCATCCATCCTATTAATGGGACAAATTGCCTTCGGAGGCAATGCGTCCTACATGATGCATTTCCCAAATGAGACAGATCTTTCTGATTCTCCAAACTACTGTTTAAGGTGAGCTCAGTGGCAGCACACAGTTTTGAACCAAGTTGTAGCCTTAACTACCTAGTAGCTAGCATGACCTTGGTCAAAGTCCTTCATCTCTTTAAACCTCAATATCTTGATCAAGGAAATGTGACTCATCACAGCGTTAGGTCGAACCATGAGACACTGCCATTCTTCTACCATTTTTGACCTACCCTCTGAGGCCTAGTGAGGATAAAATGGGATGACATTTAAGTGCTTAGCTGTGCTTGACACATAATAACTAGGTAATAAATATGAGCACGTATGATCATCATCAGCGTTATATGGCTCCAAGCCCAAATTAGGACTTCAGTGTCTTCATTATTTAATAATATTTAGTTGTTGTAGTTGACCTGCTTTCCCATACGGCGTTATTTACAAACCTCAGCACAGCACACTGTTCTACTCAAACTCTTATCTCTTCTCCTAGTCTCTAAGTATCAAAGAGTACTGCAGAGTATCTGTAGAGAGTTGAAATTAACCAAGCATACAAACATTGACTATACACACTTACATAATCTTGACCAGGCCTAACATAATCCATTTCCTAATAATCCATTTCCTATTATGAGAATAGTAAGACAAGGTGCTATTAAAATGAGTTACATTTCAAGAGACAGTGGGTTCTGGTCCGAGGATTGCAAACCACAAATTCCAGATCAAATCCCAAATCCAACCCACTTTCTGTTTTGTAAAGTTTTACTGGAACACGGAAACGGTCAATGACAAGTCCTCAGTGGCTGCTTTCGAATTACAAACGTCTCACTCAACAATCAAGATACACTCAACAGTAGTTGCTACAGAGGCCATCTGGTTCATAAAGACAAGAATATCTATCTATCTATATGGATTATTTAAATATATATACCTGATTCTTTATGGAAAAACTTTGCTGACTTGTTCTCTAGTCCAGTGATTTAAGTGGTCATTGTTGAGCATGAGCAATAAAATTATTTGCTAGAGCTAAAGACACAACATGGGTTATGTATTCATCGGTGGGGGATGGTGAGTGTGGGAAGAGGCAGCCACAGAGTAATTGTATCTGTCCTCCAAAGCTGGGTTTTTATTCTTCCTGGAAGGGAAGTTTTTTGTGTGTGCCTTCAATTAACATACATCACTTTGATGTCATGAAACATGATAGTGATAGCTGAACGGAGAATTCTGTTGGGAAATCAAAAGTGTTTATTTTGCAAACATCGTTGTGGTTAATTCGAACACAGTTTCATGTATTCCTTAGCTGTGATGACTTTTAATGGTGCCAAAAAGCTCACTGAATTTTTTTTTCTGACAAATTTATTTGCAATGTGGCCCCTAATTGATGTAATAAATACTCTTCTCCACTAAGGATATGTTTTTGAAGATAGTCATCATGGGAAGCCAGCAAAAAGTCTTTAAGCTTCACGACTCTTCTAAGAGAGAAACAAGGCACAGGAGAAGTGAGATGGCAAATGGTTCGCTTCCAGTGTCTAGCCCAGTTCCTGGCACAATTGCAAACATTGACTAAATAATGAAGTAAGGGGGGAAAATGAAAAAATACACAGAAAAGGAGGGGAGAAGAAGGCACATGAGATTCTTCACTGCCCCAAAACACACAGGCTAATTATTTTCAGTATGTGCCACTACACCTTCCATATACACCTGTATATTCAAAGCAGGATGTTCTTACAGCAACACTAATCATCTGGAGAAAGTGCCAAAAGCCAAGGGAAACAGATGTAGCAACAGCAAAGAAAATAGAGTCTAGGCATTTACTTCAAAAGGAAACTGCAAAGCATCCCTCAAATCAAGGGCTTGGTAAAGAGTAACAACGAGCAGGGGGAAACGCTCAGCAGAGTAAGACGTCCACTGAGACCCTCAGGGGAGCATCACTACAGGTGATGATCACTTCTGCCTGGCTCTTGTGATGCTTCTAGCTTGTGGGCAATGTGAAGCTCATCTTCCCTCTGCTCTTGACTGCCAGGAATCTCAGAGTTCATTCTCAGGTCCAATTTTCAAGGATTGCGAAAGTCCTTGTAAGATCCACACTTCCACTAGGACCACATCTTACAAGTCCATTTCATCCATTTTCCTTGTTCAAGCAAACTTTTATTTCTATTTTATCATACTGTATGTATTCTTAAAAACCTTTCAGAGCATCTTAGGATCAAGATAAGAAAAATACACATTAATAACACTCAGAGGCACAACACACTGAGGTGTCCCTGGTTATTCCATGCATTATAGCACTTCTTTCCGAAACCATAAAAAAAATGTATGTGATAATCTACTTCACATAGATCTGGAAAGCAAGGTACAGAGATGCCAATAGTTTGCCCGAAGTCACACAGCTAGTAAGACAGCAGAACTGGGATTTGAATCTAAGTTCTGCTGCGCCACAAAACTCTACTCTTTCCACACCATGGCTGGCACACTATGGCTCTTGTGCAAATCTAGCTCATCTCCTGTTTCTCCAAATAAAGTTTTATTGGAACACAGTCATGCTCACCCACTCAAATACTGTCCATGGCTGCTTTCATGCCATGAAGGCAGAGCTGAGTAATTGCAACAGATATCTCAGGGCCTGAAAAGTCTAAAATATTTATTCTCTGGCTCTTTACAAAAAAAGTTTGCCGACCCCTGCATTACACTATACTACTGTGAGTTAGTATTTTTGTTTAATAAGAAATGACAGTACAGGGCGCCTGGGTGGCTCAGTGGGTTAAGCCGCTGCCTTCGGCTCAGGTCATGATCTCAGGGTCCTGGGATCGAGTCCCGCATCGCGCTCTCTGCTCAGCAGGGAGCCTGCTTCCTCCTCTCTCTGCCTGCCTCTCTGCCTACTTGTGATCTCTCTCTGTCAAATAAATAAATAAAATCTTAAAAAAAAAAAAAAAGAAATGACAGTACATAAAATGATTCTGAAATTTTAAAAAAGAATTATATTAAAAGATACCTAAAGAATTAAATTTCAGAGGGAAGAAATTTATTTATGAGGGAATCATTCTTCCCTGATATTTCTATATATATTAAATGATTCACAATATAATTTTTCAATACCCTAACATGGAAAATGTATGGGGATGGGGAAAAATTAAGTTGTAGACTTTTTAACTTTTTCCTTAAAAAGTCATAATTAAGATCTAGATTTAGAGAGTTCATTACAGCTAAAATCTGCCTCTCCTCTTCTCCTTTCTTTTGGATTTTGTACTGTGTAGAAAAGCAAAGCAGTATGATCCTTTGCTAGGCAAACCAGAAATGGATTTCTCGTGTCGAGCAAAGAGGAATGCAGATATGTTGGCTAAAACATTATTCTTAAAATTGAGCTGAGAAGAAATAGAAAAATTAAGCCGTAATTTACACATCGGTCTTCAGGGTAATTTATCCCTCAAAATGTAGAATTTATTTATAATTTATGGCCCACCCACTTCCATAGAAGGATTTGAGACAGCAAAATTTGGAATAAGGATCCAAGAATATTATATCTGGGTTCAGTAGATTCAAGTTCTGAAAATAATTTAGTAAAGAGTAAAAATAAATAACTTTGTTAAAGATTGTCCCCCTCAAATGTTTAAAAAATAAAGAAAACTGTTCTCTTAGCAGTTTTTTTAAAAACATCACTATTCTATATTATTTTCTAAATGAAACAAAGTCTAATTTCCTTAAATTATACTGGAGACAGAAAGTTGAGAAGGTAAAGTAGAGATCTATGACCAAAAATGAAGTTCTACAAACCATCAGAATTGTATATATTATTTTTAATATGAACTGACTATGGATTTCAATTAATTTTCAGAAGAAATCAAAACACTTGGTCAACACTGTAAGAGCTGACTGGTACCTGGGATCCAAGCCAAGAATTTCCTGTATTATGTGCCATTACCAGTTTTCAAAACTCCAGGATTGGAATCCAGGTGTCCATTATTTCAAGAGTACCTGGAACTCAAACATTATATCTTCTTAAAAAGGCAAAGTATCTACAGAGCTTCTCATTCTAGTAGCTGTCAAACTGTTCCTCGCTCTGTTCAAAATATGCACTTTTCAGGGAGCTAAGCAGCTAGAAACCAGGAATGAAAATGTACAAAAGTGCCCCAAACAATGGACTATAGTTGCAGAGCCCAATTCAGAAAATGCCAGTATTTGGTCTGCATGACTAGTAAAGGTCCCAGCTCTTCATACTCAAATGGATGCCTCCGCCTGCCAGCCAGTGTGGAGTCTGGCTGTTGTCCAGGATTGCAGTTTAAACAAAATTTCCTTCAAAATTCAGTTTGGTTGGGACTTACCACAGGCTCAGGCTTGGAACTTTCCAGTAATGCGCAACATAATTCAACCTGAGACACACTGGCCGACCGCTACCACCACTAACTATGGGGAGAACTGCCTGGAAGCAGGCAGAGGATTCCTGTCCTGACCACCCGGAAGAGTGAGTGGAGAGCGGAATGAATGAATGCACGTAGAGGTGGGAGAGGAATGGGGTGGTCAGAGTGTGCCTTGCCCAGCAAAGCTGGCATCGGCAAGCGGCTGTGTACATCCTCTCGATGGTAGACCACCCCACCACCTATGCAACACTCTTGCCCGAGAATTAAATGGGCACTGCACCAAGCTCTAGAGTTAGCTACACTTCCTGAGAAATTCAGGAGACAAAAGAACACGTTCAATGGCACCACTGGGATGCAGTTCCTCCAGTACAGGATACAAAAAACTCTTGAGGGCAACCTTATCACTTCAACAAGCTGCATTAACTTAAAAAAAAAAAAAAAAAAAGAGGGGAAAGCTACAGATTAAAGTGCATTCATTCCATCTGAACAAGCAATTGATTTGAACTAACTGAAAGAGAGCATGGGCAGGTTTCCTGTTTGTAATGCTGTTAAGCTGCGAAACTGGAGTAACGTTTTGCTCAGGCACATCCCAGTACAGGAATCGCGCTGAAACGTGGGACTGAAGGGTGAGACACAGCAAGAAGAGCTGTTCTAGATTCAGACACACTTGGGTTCAAACTGCCAGATACACCACTGGCTAAAGTTGGAAAAGAGATTTAGCCTCTCCGTGAAAGGTTGAAGCCTTTCAGTTGGTAAACCAGAGAGAAAACGAATGCCTAGAGTGGCTATAAGAAATGAAAGAGAGAATTCACGTGCAAGTGCTCAGCACCTCGCCTAGCACAGAATAAACAGCAAGCTGGCTAGCAGCTATTGTTTTGTTCAACTGTTATTAGTGGTGCTCATTCCGAAACAGACTCCCGCCCTCCACCTCTCTTCCACTGCCCGGAAAAAAGACGGCATCCGGAGTGGGCTGACTGCACATCTCCTCCCGGTAGAAGGCAGATGGAGTGGGCTCTAGGACAGGCTGCCCCCTCCAGCAGCGTTTGCATCTAGCATCTGTTTCTACCTTTCCATGTGTCGGGCTACACAACACGCCACCTCGACCAGTGCAGAGAGGCGCGCGAGGCTAGAGCACGAACCGGGGCAAATACACACGGAGAGAGGAGGCCAGCAATAGTTCTGGCGTGCTCGCAGGCTTTCAAACGGAGCGTCCACATGGAATTGCAATGCGAGGTTTTTCCTCTCCTCAGTCCAACAGCACAAAAGGAGATCGGTTCTGAACTGGCAGGCCTTCTTTCATTTGTCATTATGTTTTACACACAAGGAAGTTTCCAGGTCTGAAGATGGGAGGTGATGAGAAGCAGGAGGCTACACGTGGTTTTTGGCAGCCTGGCCACCGCACTGGCGTTCACTTCTGACAGTGCGCAGAATCTGAAGGCCCATAAGTACTAAACTGTCATCTGCCTATCCAGGAGAGGTTTCACTCTGACAGTATTTCAAAAGTAAAATCACTCACTTTTTTATGCATATTTTCGCCACCACAATATTTCTCTAAGCCGTGTAAAAGGCTGGATCTCGAGAGACATATAAAAAGAGGTTTGTGGTACAGGGTTTTGCTAAAAGGAAAATCGCCTTCGTTTCTGAATCTACAAGTACAAAAATTCAGTCATTTGCTAAAATCTAGGATTAGAGCAAAATGGGTGATAGCTTTCTCCAAGAGTTTGAGGTTGGTGATTACAAAAGGCAGTTGAATTTGATGATTTCTGAACTGCTTGAACGAACAGTCCTGCTACGCCTTGGAAGACAGTCCTGTTACGTAACTGCTGGCGCCTGCTGCTCCCAGCGCGGCCTGACCCAGGGACTGGAGGGAGCACAAAGAGGCCGCACCGTGTCAGGGACAGCGTGACAGTCAGAACTGGAGGGAAGTCCTATGCCTGCTCCCAGTCTGCCACGTGACCCTGCGAGAGTCACTCACTGCCTCTGATCTAGGTTTCCACTGCATTTCTAGTGAGAGACAGGGCCGCACGGTGGGTGAGCAGGAGGCCCGGAGAGACTGCCGCAGAGGCTCTCGGGGCTGGGGGTGGGGGGTGCCTGCTTCCCAGCTGTGGGCCCTCAGATAGCCCACGTTCCCCTTCTAGTCTTGCTCTCCTCATCTGTACAACAGAATAAGAAATAGCAGCAAATCAGAAAATGCACGCAAAGGGTTCTCAGTGTGTGGCCCACAACAGCCCTGGATACATGAACTGCTACCGCTCATTGCTGTTTTACTACTATTTTTCCAAACAACCCCAAAAGCAGTAGTTCGCGGAGTCAGCCCTGAGCAATAACACTGCTTGCTGGCCCCTGAGCTTACGGCTTCTCGTCTGAGGGGAAGTGGGCTTTCAGGGGCCAGCACTCTCTTCCCAGAGCCCAGGAGAGCGGCTGGGGCTCCAGAGGCACTCAGGGTGTGCGAAGGGATCGAGCAAGTGACGCAGTTACACCCTGACCCGACCTTGTCTGGGAGCTCCGGAGAGCACACACAGCGGGCTCCGCCGGGTCCGCCGGCTCACTGGGGACGGGACCGACTGTTCGGTGAGCGCGGGGCCTGCATTTACAGGGACCGTCCAAGTCCACTCAAGACTCTGACTTTGTATTTCAACCTCAAGGACTCAGACCACTTACTTGCTAAAAGGCTTTAGAAAACAAACTTCCTCGCCGTGTGAAAGAGCAGAGTGAGACGCTGGGGCAGACTCCAGAGCCACTGGCCGCCGGCCGACACGGCGGGCTCAGATCTCTACAGAGCCTTCCGACTGTCGGGTTGAAATGCTCCCACACGTCCGTCATCTGCTGGAAGAACTGTAAAACCAACCCAGCCTAACCCAAAGACAACTTGTCATTTATCAGCATTCTCCCAAATTCAGTCATCCTGGTGCCACTTCTGGACCCGTCTTATCCTTGGCACCACCTGTACTGTTATTAACTTAATCCTCGTGTTTAAATCAATTCACTGAAAAAAAAAATTAAATGCAGTTATTTTTTTTAAATGAAATTCAAACTGCTATGTTAAATGAGAAACCAGTATTGCTTGCCCTCAATATGAGGGAACCATAAAAATAAACACTTGGAAACAAAATATTGTAATTAAAATGGAGCTGGCCACCACTGCTTTTCCCCAGCTCCGGGTCAGAGCTCTGTTCGCTCGCTCTCTGTCTCTCTCTCTCTCTCCCCCTGTTACAAAAGGAGGTAGACACGTGACAGCATAAACATGTGCCAGCCCCTAGTGAAGGTGTCCTCCTTTGGACATTTGGAAAGACTAAAAAAGAAGGAAAGAAGAGTAACTTTCCCACAACGGGAGTCCATGTTTTGGAGCCATGTTCACACACCAGATAAAATCATCACAGACGTGGAAACGGTAGAACTGTCTCAGGCTCTGATTCTTGGCCCCCTTGGAGGGCTGGATAAATAAGGCTACTCATTCCTGGATGAATGAAAATGTGCTTTTTCTCGATTCTGAGATGCGCTGCAAAAATGTCGGTAATCAAGATGCGTCCTACAATCGGCTGGTTTTTATTAGCCACTTTTCCTAGTGCACGAATAGTATCTCTCCTTTTTTATTGGGGGAGCTGTTACTAGCTTGACGACATGTCTCATAATGAGGGTGACTCAAGAAGTCAAGAAAATACGGCACACCTTAACAGGGCCAATATAAATGAGCCTGCTGTTTGGACACCAGAACAACACAACAGCCTCACGTTTGTGTTCTCCCAATTGTGTTCATCTGATAAAGACATTACAACAGCAAGATATTATGATCTATAACCCTCCACTGGAACACTCACAGATTCTTGGCCTTGAACGCTTGAGCAAAATGCTGCACGCTACGGAGCAGAGCAAGGTCCAGGGTCATTGCTTCTACCTTGGCTTTGTGCTGGAATGAGAGAAAATAAAAAGAAATGATAAATAACAGCAAGTTTAGTTCATGGTATCAAGTTACAGTAAATGTGTTATGGAACATGTCGGAATTCCCCTGTTTAATATTAGACGCCCAGAGAGAATATAAATCATCGGAATGAATGGAAGAACAGGGCTTTTACTGCCAAGTTTGGGAGGATGTGAGGCTGGGAATCTGCTAAAACCACAGGCTGGGGATTGTGCTATTTCACTCAGCACACAGAGGAGGCTCCAAAGGGTCTTCAGGCTCATGCATCTCCTCTCAATCTGCATTCTAAAAAAAAAAACCATAAAAATAGGGGAACACCAGGACAAAGCCTGGTCTGTGCAAGAATTCAGTAGATGATATTTTTATCTCAAAAGATTTCAGATCCATCCAGGTTCTGAAATAATTCCATTGAGCCTGTGTCAAAAATTAAAGACGAATCATTTAGAGAGTACAAAAGCAGGCAAAACTCATTTATTCCAATGGACCCTGAGTGACCTAGATCCCAGAGAGGCCTCTGGTTTTACAACCCGGAAAGCCCTACAGATAGGTGGAGCACACGTGGACAGTAAGAATGACTACTGTGTGTTCGGGCTGACCACACACCACCTCATTTCATCCCCACAGCTACTCAATGGGTTCTACTTCCCCTATTTTACATGGGCCTCTTGTCAGAGATCCCAGAGCTAAGAAGAGTTGGGGGCAAAGATTCACCCCAGTCAGTCTGACATCAAAGCCCATGTTCCCTCCTCGACAGAAACCAGAAGGCCAGGGGCGTCAGGATTGGAACAAATCATGTTCCACTGGGCAGTGTCCTAGCATGATTCAGACTTGGGGCACTCCCAATTTTTAAGTCTGGCTGGCCTGCAGGGTACGCAGTTAAATACTATCCCTTCTTAGACCTCTGTCCTCCAAAGCACATACAGCCAAAAATGCCGGGGCCACCTGCCTGTCCAGATAAGCTAATTCCCAGAGAACAAGTGGCAAGACTGGGAATTCTCATCCGGACTGTGATGCTTCAGCGGGACCGAGGAGACAAGCACTACGCAGGGGGAGGCCAGCGGCACTGCCGGGCACTCCCTCCACCTCGGTTGTCTCATTCAGGGAGAGATACAAACTGTGCTGAGATGCTTAGTACATCGCAGCACTTTGTCTTGGCTGCCTAAGTGCTGGGCTGAACCCGGGTCCCCAGCCTTGAACAACAAGCATCAGGCAACGGCAGCTGGGAGGCCAAATGACTTTGGGCCATTTAACATAGCTGAGCCTCGGTTCCCTCATGTATGAAAGCAAAATAATAATTATCTCCTCACAGACTGGTGAGACTGAGTGTATAGCACCTCACACCCAGCCTGCAAGAGAGAAGGCATTTAACAAACTTAACAAGAAGTAGATACAGTATCTCGTGTGCCACTGTCTGCAGCAAGCAGTGGTTTGCATGGGCTACAGAGCAGCGTGGGGGATGGAACAGTATTAACGAAGACTGCGTCGGACCAGCTCGCTGTTAGATCCCAGACGATCCAGGGCATGTCTCCTAACAGAGCCAAGGTTTAGGGAAAGAGATGTAAGGTGATAAAATGACTACCCCAATCCCCAAAAGGCATCTAGGTGGCGAAGGCAAGGTGACCGATGTAGACTGATTTCCTCGGGTAACAGTGGCAGGTGCACAAGCGCGCCGATTTCAGGAGGAGGAGAAACATTTAACCTGAGCTAGGAAGAGGGGAAAATATCACCACACGTGTTTTGTTAGGAGTTTCCTAAGACCAGAGAATAGTAGAGCTGGAGGATCCACAGTGACGTGAGGCCACACCCCTGGTTTTCTAGAGAAAGACACCACCAGCCGCAGAAATGAACGCACCTGACTGAGGTTGTACCATGTAGACAGCTTGGGCCTCCAGACCAGGGAAAAACCCTACTCACTCTCTGTCTGCGTGGCTGATGACTGTCCAATGACTAAAATCTCTTCAGAGCACCGAGTTTGTCAACGGCTAACTTTTATTCCCCACAGATTCTTACTCCATCTGACATTAAGAGTTAGCGAATAAAGTGGCCTTTGACCCTCACACTACGGCCTCTGGCCCCAGCCTTACTTCACTTAGAGCAAGATGCTCACTGCCACACAGGGGATCTCACAGAACTTGGAATATATCACGAGAGGAAAGCTGCTGGGCAGGCAGTGGGAAAGACACCGTTCCTCTCAGCCAAGCCCCTCAGGGAAGCCCCGTGGGACGTGCAGGCTGCGTATCATAAAAATGCTTATACATATTTCCCTCATCAAACAGGGATAACATTCCCAGATGGTGACCCCAAAGCAATCTCTCAAAGGAAATGATGGCTCAGCCAAGTGGGCCAGGACATCCTTCTGTATGTGCAGCTTACAACAGGTAAGTTGTCTCTTGGTCCTCCCCCTTCACTTTAAAATAAAGTACAGAGCTGCCACTACCAATAAGTACAAAATCAGAACATACACATCCAGAGGGAACAAGGGGTCACAAGCCAGCAAGTAGTTCAACAGACTAATCCACAGGCTGTGGGTTACTAGGCTCCTGGGGACAGTGACTCAAGTCCACACACTATTACTCAGGTAATTCCCCTGCCCCCAGCATCAGGTTTCCTGTTTCTGCTACTGACCCTGTGAAATGCAGAGAAACTATGTCCAATCTGGTCAGTTCCGGGAAGAAAAAACACACAGCTTTTAGAATCAGTGTGTGTGTGTGTGTGTGTGTGTGTGTGTGTGTGTTGGGGACGGCTGCTCTTCTGACTGTCTCACAAACCTAGCAACATGATAGACATGTTTATCACGGGAAGCATTCAAAACAGGAGCCCATGGCCCCAACACCGCAGGCAACACCCACAAACTGGTGCCTGCTGGGTGGGGGCTGGAGGCTCCGTCCACCAGTGTGAGCTTTCCTGCCATGTCTGGCCAGGAATCCAGGACTGACCACAATGCACCTCTCCGGTCTAACTCACAGACTTCGGGGTGTTACTGTTAACTTTGATTTGGAATCAGTTATAGACCCACAAGAAGTGGCAAAAACAGCACCGAGAGTCCCCCACCTCCCAGCACTGCCAATGGTGACATCTTACCCATGTCTACGGCACATTATCAGAAGCAGAAAACCCACAGTGGTGTAAACACAGCCCATGAGACCACAGACATTACCTGGGCTTGACCAGTTTGGGGATGCACTCAGAGTCTTGCATTTGGACTATCTTTGTATACAATTCCATGACAATTTACTCCGCATAGATTCCTATGACAACCACCACGTTTAAGCCACAGACTGTTCCACCACCACTACAGAACTGGTGC
Organism: Neogale vison; assembly: GCF_020171115.1. Lineage (NCBI taxonomy): Eukaryota > Metazoa > Chordata > Mammalia > Carnivora > Mustelidae > Neogale > Neogale vison. Next base: position 9,117,237 of record NC_058097.1, read on the forward strand.
GTTTGTTAATTAGAGGTGTTAAATTAGCATTTGCCATCTAGAACATAAGAAGTCCAGGCCTTCTCTGGGCCGGGTTTGCTCTTTGGCAAATCAAACACATAAGCAAAGTCCTCACTTAAAACCCCTTAGTAGGTTAGAACAGCCAATAAGCTACGGTCCAGCTTCCTTAGTACGGCTCACACGACTGTCTCCCTACCGACCAGGAGAAGGTGTTTCAGTGTCCTCACCGAACAGCTCCCAAACCTTGGTGTCTTAAAACAAGGATCACTACTCACACACGCTGATCCCAGGTCAGTAAAACCATGTTCATTCTGGTTAGCCAGGGGCCAGGCAGATAGGGCCTCTACCTTCTGTCACATCACTCGCCGCTACTGTGTGGGGAGGAGAATGTGACAAACTGCACAGAGGACAGATCTGAAGGCCTCCCCCACCACAGTACAGATGTCACTTCTGCTCACATTGTGTGGCAGAGCAAGTCATGTGGTCATGCCCAGCTTCAGAAGGCACTAGCCTCCATGTCCTCAAAACTACATAGAGAAATAGATACATATACAGAATATAGACAGTGCATATATAGAATATATATGTATCTATTTCTAAATGTATTTCTGTATTTGTATTTCTATGTATCTAGTGGAAGAAATGGAAATGCGTGTGTGTGTAAAATGAAGAACGGTAACGACTAACACACAGTCTAAGACTTTCCCCTTCCAGGGTTATTTAAGGCCACTTTCCGCTTCACACTTCCATTAATAACAGAAAAATTTAGAAAAGGCAGGTGAATACGGACAACAAAAAGCATCTACAATCCCACCAACTCCAAAATAAACTGTTAACCTTGCATTCTCAAAGAAGAACCGCACTTCTTCTTTGCCATCTAGATAGAGAGAGCCATCCATCCATCTATCCACTCAGCTTTGTTTAACTAGAAGAACTTCATTCCAAGAGCTTTGAATCTTAAAATGCAATCAGATGCTTCTCTCAACCCTTGCCCAAATCCTCACTCTGCTCTCTGATCACACCAGTACAATATCTTCTTGTCTCAGGCAGAATAAGAATGTAAATTTACTTTAAATTATGTATACAGATGCCGGTACCCATCCTTTTAAAACAGAACTGCACAGGTGGCATCCCGCACAGGAAGCATCAGGCAACTTCGAAGCAGCTGAGAAGCCCACCTGCTCCCGACACCCCGGGCTCAGCCACAAAAGCAGAGTCATTAAGCAACCCACATACTCTTCCTCCATTTCCCTGGGATCTGAGGACACTTGCTGGTGGCACAGTTTATGGACACCCTCGATAGGCCAAGTCTTCTTGGTCTATTCTTTATTTACGTTCTAAAATCTGCCTCAATGATTCAAGAGTCTATAAATGCCCAACCAAAGGGACTGCTTGCCGCTGTGATGGAAGAGTGATCACTCATATCATCTTAAGACTACAAACTAGCCAAGTGTGACTCAGATGTGATACTGCCTGAAACCAAAAGAGCCATATGGGGACTGTGTGGTATTTAAGTGGAGGAGCAGGGAGACATTGTCATCCACAGCAGAGATAGCAGACCCAGGCTGACCTGGGGCCACAGCCCAGCGTGGTCGCAGCAACAGCAGCATGACTTCAGGGCAGCTACATGAATGCTCTCAGCCTGAGCTGCTTTAATGGAAAATGGGCACTTGCCTTGTGTGTTTAGAGTAAAAATGAGGTATGCTGTATATAAGGCCTGAGACACTGAAATCATAACTACGATAATCATTATTTTGAAGGCCACTACTAAAATGTGATACCTGTTGTTCCTCAATAATAAAGCATATTAGTAATTGTGGTCTCCTTTCTCCATTTCATAAAACTAACTTCAATAACTCAGAGAAAGTATGAATAGCAACTCGGTACTTGAGGATGATACCCGACCCCTAAGCAGGAGGAAGGGGGCTTGCTGAATCCCCTGGAGGCCATGGTAATCCAGTTTCCAAATTCCTTAAGTGGTCTGAATCTAAAGGGCATTGGTGAAGGCCATGGACTCAAGCTGCACTGCCTGGGTCCTCCACTGACCAGACAGGAAAGTTACATCTCCCACCTGTGCATTCAACATTTCCTTCTGTCAGACAGAAGTCATGATAGCACCTGCCTTACCAGAAAGTGAGGTAATACATGTAAAGCATTTAGAATAGTGCCTAACTACTTGGCAAGTATTCTGTAATTGCTAGCAATGATTGTCTTTATTGTGATTGTGTTTGTTTTCATTCCTACCATTGTCGGCACCATCATAATCATCACCACCATCATCACCATCATCACCATCACTGCAACCATCATCATCACCATGATCGCCACCACCCCCACCATCCTCACCACCACCACCATCATCATCACCACCACCATCATCATCACCAGGACCATCATCACCATTATCACCACCATCATCACCACCACCACCACCACCATCATCATCACCATCATCACCATCACCACGACCACCATCATCACCAGGACCATCATCACCATCATCACCACCATCATCATCACCATCATCACCACCACCACGATCACCATCATCACCAGGACCATCATCACCATTATCACCACCATCATCACCACCACCACCATCATCATCATCACCATCATCACCACCACCACGACCACCATCATCACCAGGACCATCATCACCATCATCACCACCATCATCATCACCATCATCACTGTCACCATTGGCACAGAATTGCTTCACTCTTCACTGCAAGGGCCGAACTGGACATAACAGGCCAATGGGAGTGATCGCAGAACACTGGCCATGTGCGCCCTCACCCGACAGCACCTTCTATCCCTACCTATCCCAACTTGATGGGGGTAGTTTTCACCCACCGTTTCATAGATATAGAATCTGAAGTTCTGAAGGCTCTTGTACAACTTCACCAGGTAACAGTGGCAGAGCCAAGGTTCATACCAAGCCATGATGATAATCACTCTCAATACTCAAAAATAACCCGATACTCCACATACCCCACCTCCTCTCCCCCTCAACCTTTCCCCACTCCCCAGGCCCTCAAATCAAGGCCAACCCTGGGGAAAACATCCAGATCTCTAAGTGCCTCATAAAAAGCAGCATGCTGATGTTTATCAGCATGAATTCATTCACTAACTCTGCCTCTAATGGTAAATATATATATTCCATGGACTGCACCCCCTTTACTTATTTTCTACCCCCTCCATCATTGCAACAGGTAAGAAGAAAGATCTCACCCATAGTCTGCTTGCCATCAATGGAAGAACAGAAAAGGTAATATCTCACGGCAAGAGGCATTTGGTAAACTGTATATAAATAATTCAAGTGGCGAACTATACTTAAAAAACAACTTTTACTTAAAAATCATCATTAATTATGAAGTGCCTATGAATTAGTGGGAGGTATATCAATGTTTTTGCTCCACAGTCTGATTTCTCCCTGTAACGAATCCAAAGTATTTGGTACGGGACCAAGACCCATTGGGCATTATGAGGCACATTCAGTGCAATCAAACCAAGTATACTTCAAAATGCTCTCAGCTCGCACATGACCTTTGCTTCCTCCACTCAGCCTGACCACTTACACTTCTGACATAGTTCTAGGGCAGCAGCTCTAGTGAGAACAGCTCTTCATTTTGTGTTGAAAGCACCATGTCTGAGTTGGTCAAAAGAAGAGTACACAGTCCATCTGGAGGTAGAAAGACGGAGAAACCCAAGAAACCTCTTGCTGAGCAAGAGCAGGGAGCCCAGACTCCACAGGACCAGAGGAAACTCTCCTTCAGCAGTGGGGACTCAGCACATGCTATGGCAGACACAAGATTTACCATTTAAGGGCCACTAGCTACTGCACATCCTAACCTGAAGGTGCCAGTCCATGAGGATTTGATGGGTGTGTGGCTACCTCTCTCTTACACTAATGGAAGAATTCATTTCTGTGTTTCCCTAAAAAAAAGTTCTCACTTACATATACTCATTGACTATAATAACCGAAAAAATAAAAAAGAGCACCTATGATATGCCTGGCATTTACTTTTCCTTTAAAAGTAATATGAAAAATCTTTTCAAGTATACATTATTTCCCCCATTTTATAGAGTAGAAAACAAAGGCCGATGAAAGCTTCAAGTGGCACAGCTAGTGAGACAAAGACCCAGGTTTCCAACGGAGATGTGGCCGGCTCCAGAGCTCATCTCCTGGCCGGACACCACACTGTGCTGCACCCCTGTTGTCACAGACCTCAACACAGAACACCAAGAAGCTCTAGAGAAATTAACATCATCTATATATTCTTATTTGTATCTATTTTATATCATATTTATTTTATACATTTAGAATTTACAAGAGAAGCCTACTGCTGAAGGAGAAAATGTAACCAAGGCAATAATCTACATTCAGAGCTTATTGCTAATGGCATCCTGCAAATTCTAATCCAATGGGCCTTAATTGCATTATGCTGATGTCTCTCACCCTTCCACTTTACATACTCTCAGTCCTGATTTTATGTTCTGAAACCTTAAATAGGAGTTGTCACATTTACAACAGCAAGAGACACTGGGGCTGAGCACATTATTGACATGACATTATTCACTGAACTATAATACAGACCTAACTAAACTGGTTTAATAATTCATCAATATCCTATGTGGGACTTCATAGCACTAATTCCTCCAGTATTATTTAAGTGATGTTAATGGTGGCAGTGAATGGCAGCCTCTTCACCGGGGAACGTGGAAGTAGAGAGACTCTTGCATCTACTTTCGGCTCTGGTACCTTTCAGTCAAACATCCCACACCAGACCATGAGTAAATCCAATGGGGAGTTTGCCCAATCCTGGCCAAGCCTAAAACATCAGAAGGATGCGCTGATAAATGCTCTTCCTGATAGGGTACCCAAGAGAAAAAGAGAGTCTGAAAGTCTCTTTTATGCCTCTAAACATTGCACCAGTCTGCATGCTACCATTTATTTAATGAGAAAAATACTCTTAGAGAAGATTCTACATCTTCAAGTAGGGAACCAAACCAAAAACAATCCTAGGCAAAGCCCAGGATTTCTGTAAAGGCTTGAGGGATGGGGCTACATCTGTCATTCCTAAACTTTAGATCAACCATCGGCATCAACCCCCACTCCAGGGCCCCCACAAGCACCGCCTAATCTTGCCCTCCCCTCTCCTGCAAAATACACAAACATCCCTAATAAGAAAATCATGACAACTCTTTCTTCATTATATATAGGTCAAAAATTTTGCCTTGTGTTGCTGGAACTCAATTTATAAAATAACTGTATCAATATCTATAGGTAATTGTGACGCTGATTCAAGGAGAAATTGCACTGGGTAACAGCTTATTTAATCTGGTGTATGAGTTACGTGCCATGTAAAGCAAAACTATTAAAAATGCTCAGACAGTAATTGGCAATATTTTGCACTCTGGATAAAAAATGCTTATCTTGCCAGAAACTAACAAGAGAGTGAAAATATTCGAAAACCTTCCAATTTCCCTCTATGCAATGCATTCACTTTGCAGCTTAAAAACAGTTTAAGGAAGGACAGTGGATGGCACGGGAGTCTGGCAGTCAACATGATTGTGCATTTATGCCTTGCTATTGAAGAAAGAGCCTTTTTTCATAGTGAATTTTTCATTCTAATGTAAGTGATGATTTACGTTAACTATAGGTAAAGCATGGTTACATTTTCCTGAAGGATTGCAGGCAAGTAAAGAGTACTACAATAAGTTGAAGCATAAAAGCTTTCTCTGTCATAATATTTATTATAATGGCATATAAAATAGCTGAAATAAATAATAGATGACTAAAGGTAAATTCATATGATAAAGAATCCTTCAGCAGACACCATTACTTTTGACTGCTCTAGTTTTATACACAGTTGAAGACTCTTAATAAACAGGCCCTATATCTTATGTAAGTACTGGAAACATCAAAGATGTGCTTAAAAGGCAACATACTGGACATGAGCTAATTTACTGTATAATTATACTCTCAACAGGAACAGGCTATATATTTTGAATATTTAATAGCTGTGTTCTTAATGAAACTTGTTAAGCACTGGAACCCCCTATTTGGGCAAAGTCGCAGATAAAAGAAGTCTCAGCACCCTCCCGCTTCCCCGATGCAGAAAGAAGTGCACTGCTGAAACTACAGAGATCTGGGGCCCCCTGATTATGTGGTGGCAAGTCAAGAGGGCTCAGCTAAATGGAGTAGGGGGAGAAAAGCAAGACTTGTCGGCAACGGTTCTGAGCAGTCTGAATTCCCCATGAGGGACTCATGAAGTCTGGAGAACTCTGGACGGAGAGATGTGACTGTCGTGACAACCCTTGGTGTGGAGGGAACCACGCATGGACTGGCCAGCATCTATCTTGAGGGTTCCCAAGCAGGGTCACTCCACCCCTGAAGGGACATCTGGCAAGGACGGGAAAAGTTCTGACTGCCACAGCTTGCTGGAGGGCATACCTGCCTCTAATGGGACAATGCACAGGGACAATGCACAGACGGCCCCTGAAACTGTGGCCCCAGAGGCCAACAGTGCCGCCCTGCACGTGTGAGTTTGCTGAGAGGCTCTCTGATCAGTGCGTGGTGGTCTTTGGCTGTTGAACTGTGTCACGGGCGGTAAAAAATCAGACTGTCTCAGTGACATAAGTACAAGTAATGCACGGTGGATTTTACAAAGTGAAAATGACTCCCAAACCCACTGCCCCGAGATGAACAGAGTGACAGCTGGACCCAAATCCTTCCGGAATACAATTTCCACACATCTAAAAACATGGCACAACAACATTTTCATACAAATGCAGCACTGTAGCTCACGCGTTATTTTATAATAATATAGTTTTTCCCCCGACTCATACATAATTGGACATATCTCACCAGAACTCTACTCCCACTTATTCCAACCAGTACGTTTAGGCCATTGAAGGGGCTGCTCAATCATTTATTAAAAACTGATCCACTTAGGAGGACACGGCCCTCTACATCCTTCACTAGCTTTGTGAACTTACTGTTTAAATTCCCGATGTCTAACCCTCCCTGTCTATAAGGACAGAAATCATGGAAGCCCCTCCACCTTGGGACTGCCGTGAGGACTCAGTGAGACAGCAGCCAGGGCAAGCACCTGCTACAGATGCTCTGGGAGCGTTAACCATGGCTCTTGTTGTAATTAACATTTACAACCCTCAAGCCAGTTTGTTACTGAGAGTGATGCCTCAATACCTGTACTTTGCAACACCAGAATAGTTTCTAGAGGACGAATTCCTGGAAGTAGAATTGCCAGATCAAGAGATGCCCACACTTTAAATTTTGATGGATTTTGCTGGGTGTCCTCCAAGAAGGTCATCATAATTTCCATTCCCATGAATGCTGCCGGAGACTAAGAAAATCTAAACAACCAATAATTCACAATGACATTTATAGTAAATTAAAATGCAAAGTTTTACACCTTGATCTCACATACTTGGTACCCAGAAAGTAGCACCAAGCAGGTTTTTGAGACAGGCCTTTTTTTTTTTAAAAAAAAGATTTTATTTATTTACTTGACAGGCAGAGATCACAAGTAGGCAGAGAGGCAGGCAGAGAGAGGGGAGGAAGCAGGTTTGCCGCTGAGCAGAGAGCCCGATGTGGGGCTCGATCCCAGGACCCTGAGATCATGACCTGAGCCGAAGGCAGAGGATTTAACCACTGAGCCACCCAGGTGCCCCCTGAGACAGGCTCTAACTGAGGAAACAAAGGAATAAATATCAGACCACCTAACAGGACAAACTCAAAAGTTGAGATAAAAGTCAGCTGGTGATGTTAGCAGCAACGGCTTTCTCTAAGCCACGTGGGAAGCCAGGCACTTCTCCTGTGGCTTCGTGCTGGCAGGCTGAGCCACACTGCTGGATGACGGAGACAAACTCCATATGCAAAGCATAAAGTAAGCATGTAACAGTATCACTGCACCTGAGATGTGATCATGACGGTTATTTTTAATTTATAGATGAATCCAAAGAGAGAAACCTTTCAAAAGTTCTACAGAAACAAGGCAGGGCATTCAACAGATAATATGGAAAAGATAAAATACACACACACACACACACACACACACACAAACCTTGGAGAAAATTGAGGTATCCTGCTTGAAGTGGCATATGCCTAAGCAGCATCTTCTAGGTTCCAAACAAAACACCCATAAAGGCAGAAACAGATGAGAATGCACACGAAAGAGAGGTCACAGTCAAGTGCTCCCCAAATGCTGTGCATCTTTTACATGAGCTGCAAGACCAAATAAATTACACTTACAAAGGACTTGGAGAAAGAACCAAAATGACTACAAGGAAGATATTTTTTATGGGAGGGAGACTGCACTGAATCGTTAAATCATGGATGGTCTGGTTAACATGAGAGGCATAAAGCAGCTTCATATTTTGTAAGAGAAAATTTAGGTATGTACGTAAAAATTTCAAGAGTGACTTTAGAGACAGAGAGAAAGAAAGGGGGGCGGTGGGGGGAGGGAGGCAGGGAGGGAAGGAGAGAGGGAGGAATGAAGGAGGATCTTTAGCTTCCACACCAACAGCCGGGGAGGGAATATGTAGACGATGCATGGCATATAAAGAAACTGGATCAATCCAAAAAAGCATCCAAAAAGAATTCAATAAATAATAAAGGAAAACACTTGGTAGAGAGCAAACATGAAATGAAACTCAGAAGGGACTATTAATATAACCATACTCACAAGAAATATAAATGTACTTAAATCTACATATTAAAAGGCAGAAACCAATGGGCTAGAATCTAAAAATCACCTCTAGGTTATACAGTGAAGATACACCGTGGACAGAGAAAACCAGCATCTCTGAAACTAGCTCTCCCCTTCCCACAGTGTGGGGTTTGCAGAGAAGGGAAGGCAGCCAGAAAGTACACTACCCGGCACGCAGGGAGGTGGGTGGGGCATTCCGGCTTCTCCCCAAGGCCTGTAAGGGGAAGAGTGTGTAACTCCTGGGCTGTTCCTCTTACGAATTAGGAGGCGAAGATTTTCTTTCTCCATCCAGAAGATGAATGTAGATGGTAAGGATTTCTTAGGGCCAGAGGGACCCTGGGTGAAAGGATCTGGGATAGCTATTCACCAAGTGAACAACAGCCCCCTGTGGATCAGGGACAGCCACGTGGATCTGTGTCATATGCTCGAAATCGTTGAGGAAAACTGTCCTGTGTCTACCCCTTGAAAGGCGGATCAAGCCCCTGCCAAGCTCAAGAGAAGAGCTAGCGTGTCAGCTCTGTGTGGACCGCAGCCCATCGCTTCACCCAGACGTTACAAGACAGACACGTGCTGGGGGGAGAAGAATCCTCCGGCCGGCAAGCAGCAATGAAATCCGGCACATCAGAGAGGGGAAAAACACCAAGGGATTCTGGAGACCAAACCACATAAAATAAACCTGAAAAAGTCTTTGAGAGACAACAGCCTTCGTGACTTCTGAATTCATTCAAAAAAATTTGGCCCGGTAGGATACATCAGGTTAATGCAAACTGCTTTTCCACTGAAGGCGGCTACGCCAGATAGTTTCATGGTCCGTGCCTCCGAGAAAAGAGAGAGAGAGTGTGTTGGGTTTGTGAGGGCTCATCTGACAATGGAACCAGGATTCCTCAGGAAATGAAGTTCACACAGAAGCTGAGGACAGGGGAGCCCTGCAGAGTGGCAGAGGGAGGCCAACACCTGCACGCACAGTCAAAGCAGCCAACGGATGTCCTGTCCTTCCGCACAAAGCAGATGGGGTTGGGGTGCCGGCACACAGCCACAGGCACATCTGACTTGCTCTGTGGTCTCCTCTCTCGTAGCCAAATGGGACAAATGAATCACATTGGGTAATTCTGTTAAAAGCCAGCTAAGTTACAGACGGCATGTTTTCATCTCAGACAGCATTAGAGTGGGGAGGGGGAGTGCGGGGGACACCACCTTATAAATGTCCATTAGAAGCCACTTTGGAATGGCATGCATGTTAAAGCAGCTTGGCCTTAGTGCACGCTCTCCCTGCCTCTTCAATATTTATAAAAGGCATCTTCCCCTTTCCCTTTGGCTTGACAACACACAAGTTCCCTATAGGCAGGGCTTCTGCTGTTGCAGTGTGATGGGGTGACCCAGAAATTCACCTCTGTAAACGGACACCCTGGTACATTTGCTCCTTTTTCCTAAAGGCAAGCACTGTTTTTATGAGGCTGCACTCCCTTCTGGGATACCAGGCGTGCAATGCAACCCCCAGAAGGACTCGGGGGCATTATGGCTGAGGGTCATACTTTCTACTTAAACCAGGTGTCAACTGTCATCACACAGGTAGAACCTTAAGACATCCTTCCTTCTCCTGTGGACATTGACAAAATCCATTCCATGAGGCAAACCCTCACTACGAATTAAGCACTTTGAAGACCCCCTCTCTGGCAGATACCATTCAGGGAAAGGACAATTATAGATTTTGCCACATTTCACCCTGTAGAACCCTTATGATATAGACCTAAATTATCCGTATTTTAGAAATAAAAGAAAGACTGAGCAAGTATGAATAAGTCAGATTAAAAAATCATGTAATTAGTATCTGGTTGAACTGGGATTTTAGTTTTCCTTCCATCCGATTAGCCAATTCTCCTTACAAGATAGTAATACTGTCCTCTAACAACAGATCTCTCTTCCCAACCCTGAAATTATCCGACTCCAGAAGACTTTGGTACAGCCAAATATATCTCACTCCTCAGAATGTTCTTCCTTCTATGAATCTGAAATCTTTAACACTTCTTTGTTTTACTTTGACCATTAAAATTTTAACATTATTATGAAAAAAACAGCTAACCTCAACCTCTGCTCTATCCCCATGCTCCAGGCTTTGGATTAACCAAATTTGATAACAAAGTCATGTGTAATTTCAATTGTTTCCGTATGTGTGGAAATAAAATAGGAATCAAACCACCTGCTCATTCTGATCTACTAGAACAAACTTTTCTTCCCCAACGGACATAAATTTTCCACAATAGGGGTCAGCAAAGCTTTTCTTGAAAGGGCCAGAATAGGAAGTATTTCAGATTCTGTGGGCCATATTAGCTACTCAACTTTTGCAGCATGACAACAAAAGCTGCTAGAGATAATGCAAACAAATGGGCAGGGCCACATTCCGATAAAATTTTTTTAAAAAACAGGGAGTGGGCTCAATTTCCTCTCAGCAGAGCATAGTTTGCTGACCTCCATCTCAGAACACAGTCAAGAAAATTAGGTGTGCTTCCTCAAGTCTGACAGTCTTTAATTGTTATGATTTACAGATTCCAATAAACATAAGAGAAAAAAGAACATCAGACCATATATTAGAGTGTATGTTGTTTATCACACAGAACATCTGATAACAATAGAGGTAACACACAGCATGAAGAGTCTCAAACTGTGTAGAATTAAGGATGACAATAGACTCAGCAGTGAGCCATGTGTTAACACTGCTCCTTGCAAAACGTATATAGTATTAAATGATCTAACTTTTGGGAGCATCACACTTTATAAGTCTCAGCACTAAACAGTCCCCACAACTCTGCCGGTCTACTTGAACCTTTTTGCAATATACTTCAGAATCTCTAGAAGTTCATAAAATCAGTCAAAATTTCAAACTGGGTTTTCTAGACATTTTCTAAGCATGCAAATTCTTACGCATTTGGGGTCTGAAGACTTGACATTTTTTTCCACCAGGCTCAAAGGTATGTTCCCCGATCTGCTCAAAATTCTCTCCAGAATCCTAACAACAAGCCCCATCTTGGACACTGGGCATTTGGACATGATATTTCTGTCCTGTTAATGAGCATTTATATTTCAGAAAAACAAAAACAAAACAGCAATAACAACAACAAAACCATGCTTCTCTTTATGAAAAGAAGGCCTACACGCCTGTTCTTATTGGAGAGAAGAGAGGCGCAAACACAGACATGGGGGTAGTGCCAGAGACACGGAGTGGGCTAGGCAGAAGCACACCCACAAAAACAAAACAATGAATACGTGAAATAGATTGCCTGCAAAAGAGTTACCAATAGGGCCATTCCTTCCCCGTCCTAGAATTTTTCTAATGCAAATGACACAGAAGATTAAGGGTGCTGACAGACTAGAGCCATTTCATAAAGTAATAAGAATTAAGAGCACATTGGCATAGGGGCACCTGGGCTCAGTCCTCAAGCGTCTGCCTTCGGCTCTGGTCATGATTCCAGGGTCCTGGGATCAAGCCCCGCATCGGGCTCCTTGCTCAGCAGGAAGCCTGTTTCTCCCACTCCCAATCCCGCTGCTTTTGCTCCCTCTCTTGCTGTGTCTCTCTATGTCACATAAATAAAATAAAATCTTTAAAAAAATTTTTTTAAAAAGACTACATCATCACTCAGGAGAATTCATGCCTTCTGCTGGGGATAGTAAAGATGGCTCCCCCCAGCAGATACCTGAATCGTTTAGCCATGAGTGAGGGTTTAGGTCCCTCAGCCTTGACAGAATTCAGTACCAAGCCCTCGTGAGAACCAGTTTCTTATAGGAAGAATGTTCTCTGGGGCAGGAACCCAACAAGCACCTGATTTACAAGGATATAAATATTTCAAAATAAAGACAAACTAACTAACGGGAAAAGATGCAAAAGAAGCGGTGTCCTAACCAGCGGTGCGTTCGTGACACCAGGACCCCCCAGCTGCTGCCTGATTCATGGACTTCAACAGGCCAACCAACCGTGTGTGGACGGTGAGCAAAGGTGCTAGGGCCCCACCGGTTACTCTGGGCCCCGTTCCCAGCCTGGCACTTTGCATCAACACAGGTTTCTTTCTTCATCCACAGCACCTTTAAGAAGTAGGTATTAGCATCTTTATGCCCTAAGTGAGAAAATGAAAATTAAGTAAATTAGATGAATGGAGAGTCTGAACCAGGTCTAAATGATCCCAAATCATCTGTCACTGCCGACCCCCAGAACACATGGACTATTACTATGACCGTGACCATGAACAGGAGAGGGAAGGTGGCAGGCTATCAGAAGCCTTGCAGATGATGAAATTCCAGGTACCTAAGCAGAATGGGAGGAAGATAAGAACACTCAAGAAGAATCCAGAAAGACCGCGGGTATAGATAAAAAGCATAGAAAACACCCTGTTCCCCTCTCTCCCAAGATCCATAATCGTATGCTGCACTATTCCCTGCCAGTGCAGACATACACAGGGCAGCACATTAATCCTTCAAACACTAACAGATGCTGGCAGGGATTTAGACTGGAATGTATTTACAAAGTGACAAATTATGTTCTGTATTATAGAGAGAGAGAAAGAGCACCCACAAACGGGCTGATAAATGTCAGCTGCAGGCATGACAAACGGTTTATTTTTATTATACTCTAACCGCAAATGTTTTTTTTTTTCCTTTTTTTTTTTTTTTTTTTTTTTCCCAGGGAGTCCCAAAGATTTATTTGTTGCAGGGAAAAAACAAGATTATATATGACACAAAGTAATAACTGTAAGATCACTGATAGTCTGGGCACTCTGCCCTCCTGGAAGGCTACATCCAAGCTGAATGGTGCTACTAAAAATGCTACCTTCTCTGAAGCCCAGTAAATGGTTAATAAATCAGAACCGATACAATGCCTTGTAATCAGATATAGCCTTAGTTCACAGACTAACCAATTGATAGACAATATCCAATTCCCCCTTTACGGGCTAACAGGAGGGTAGAGTAACTATTAAAATAAATTTAATGGCTGTGACAGGTGAGAAAATACACCAGAAGCTAAAATGTAATCAGTATATCCAAACCCAAAATAAAATTATAGTCTTTGCTACAAACACAGTCCCTGGAAAGGAGGCTTATGGACAGAGAGCGACATCCACAGGCCGATAAGGGCAAGGTCACTAACTCTAATGTTCAACCTTGAAAACAAGACTGAGGGGGGGATTTGGCTTGGGGCCAAGAGAAAATGTAAGCATTTATTATTAAGAAACCATTCGGAAGAATTCCTCTCAGCCACTCGTTCAGTCAAATGTTGGTGACAGTGACAGGTAGTGTTGAGCTAGCGCCATGGCAAGATGTGGCGAGGCGGCCTGGAGTGCACTCCTGGCTTCTCACTCAGGCTCTCCCCTAAATCCCATGTGACCTTGGGCAAGTTTCTGTCCACCTAAGAACCCACACTATCTCAGCTGTATCTCTTTATCTCTTCCAGGGCCCATTTCTTTGTTTCTAACAGAATGAGGGAGGGTGAAGACAGGAGGCCTAGTAGAAGAAAGGAACCACGGTGGTCAAATAGATTCGCTAGAAAGAGGGACATTTTATGTTTTGGGACTCTCAGGTGCAGAATTCTTGTGAAGTCCCTGTAAATTAAAACTCCTCACAGTTGCATATTCTAAAAGCAAGATTTTAGAAAAACAGGACAGGAAGACATAAATACATTTAAATCCACAGATTACAGAGTAGGATGAAGAATATCTCACACACACACACACACACACACACACACACACACACACACACACCAGTGATTACTACACAGAAACTCTGGTTGGCCCCCCTCCCCCCGATATTGAATAAAAAGATCTTTGTGGTGGGGAGTAAGTGGGGGTAGCAGTGTCATCAGAGAACAGGCAGGGAATGTTCTCTTCTATGTCTGCCCCACTGCAGGTCTAGAAGGAGTTTGTGAACAGTGCCCAGAGATTGTACCAGGGGACAGGGCACCAAGATGCGATCCTGACTCTGCCACTTTCTTTATGTGTTTTGACCTCCTGGAAACTCTAGGACCTCTCCTCCACAGTAAGACTAGGGAAGGGTTGGATAAGATTATGTTTGTAGCCTGTATGGCCTGGCACCTGCTTGGCACATAGTAAGTTCTTAATGAACTACGCTACTCCCTGGAAGCACTCCCCTCCCAAGGCCCTTCCAATCCTGAAAGAGATAAATGCCTTTCTTGCAAGTCCCATGTCAACATATTCTTTCTTTATCCTGCTTCATATCCCCATCACTACTTTCCTGTGTCTTCTATTGTTATTTCTAAAGGAGAGGACGAGACACAAATTCGGCACTAAGCATGTTCCCATGAATCCCTTTCCATTCCCTAGGCCAATGTGTCCCAAATATGTGACTGTTTTTGCTAGCCTATGGTGTTATGAAATGAAAAATGGGGAGCTGGGAGGAATTCAGTGAGAAGAGAAATTCACTCAATTAAACTAGCAGTCCACGATAGAAGACAGAGAAAAGAAGATCCTATTGTCTAAAGCTGGAACAATTTGAGCAACAAAATAAATAATGATAATACTTAATTATAAGCCATACAATAAAATACATACCCATGAGTCTACACTAATATAAATAATTGACTCAATAAATGGAGGAGAAGAGATAGCTCTTACTTCAGGAGAATTCCAATTTAATAAGTGGAAAAAACATGAGGGAAATACAAAACCATCATTAGGCAAACATCACAATTATTAATTGCTGCTGATGAGATCCACTCATGGATGTTAAAGGTCAGTGTGTTGACATTTAAGGATAAAGAGAACATGTGCACAGTCTCAAAGCATCTCCCCCCCAAATTCTTCTGAATTATGAAGAAAAAACTAGTAACATTACACTGGAAAAACTCAGCAGATACCACCTTCACCCAACAATCGAGGTTACTTTACTGTGAGCATCACCAGTGATAAGAGAGCCTGTCAACATCCTGACACCCAGGTCTGATGCACGAAAGACACAACATCCCTTCTACGATAGTCCTGCAGAAATACACTGAAACTCCATCTAATCATGAGACAAACATCAGACATACAAGATTCTCAAAATCAGGAAGGACAAGAAAGGAATAAGGAACTGTCAAAGACTGAAGGCTACCAAGGGGACACAACTAGAGATCATGTGGGATCCTGGACCAGATCCTAAAACTGAAGGCAGCTCCCTGGGGACATGGGTGGAGTTTCAGCAGGGCGGCACAGCGGATGGCTCGGACCCATGTCGATTTCCGGGTTCTGGTAGTCGCATGACGGTGAGAGAAACTGCCAAAGTCAGGGGAAGGAAGGGAGCGCTCTGTGCTATTTGTATAACTTCTATGTCCATCTATTAACAAAGAGTTAATAAAATGAAAAAGGTCTTTAGAGTATGTGTATGTCTTCACAAATTTTGGTGTTAAAATACCGTTTCTTTTATAAAGTAATGTTGATTGCTTGTAGAGGCATGTTTCTACATTTTGCTGATATTTTTGGTTGCTGTTTTTACTGTCCATAGGTAAAAATAAATAATCCTTTAGGAAGCCCAAGTTCACATCCTCATTTTTGTCTTCTTTTGAAAAAGTTTATTGGATCCTAAAATTCAAACTCCTGGGAACTATTAACCAAGCTCATTTAAAATTACTTACTAATGATTGAATACTGAAGCAATGAACATTTGCAAAATGAGTACTATCACCCTCACAGAATGCTACCAACACCCCAACGACAAAAGTAAGTCCCTGTGATGTTGTCCTGTCAAATCAAAATCAAGCTCGTGGTCACCTCTTCCAAGAAGTCTCCCCTGACCACCCCAGGTGGAGTATGGCCTCATGCTACAGACTGCCACACTTCCCTGGGGGAAATAGGGATGAGAGAACGGAGTAAGAGCCTTGGTTTCCTCATGCCAGCTTATGAGCTTAAAATCAGGGTTGGTCATGGGAAGCCTGCGTGGTTCAAGCACTCAAGCATCGGACACTTGATTTCGGCTTAGGTCAGGATCTCAGGGTCATGAGAAAAAGCCCCACACTGGGCCCTGCACAAGTCTGCTTGTCCCTCTCCCTCTCTGCTCCTACCTCCTACTCCCATGCAAGCTGTGTCTCAAATAAATAAGAATTTAAATAAATAAATAAATAATTCAGGGCCTCTCACATATCTACTAAGAGACTGGGTCCACACCACCACCAATGAAAACTTAAGTAACTAAGGAAAAAACTTATATACATCTTCTCTAGTTTTTGAGACACTTAATGCAAGTTAAATATATTTTTAAAATCCTCTTTCAATGTATAAGCAATGAAATGCCAAGAAATTCACAATCTAGTCACTTTAAGTCTTTCAGCTCCAAGGTGGATTTAAAACAAACAAGCAAAAAGTTGCTTCATTTATTTCCCAAGTACCAACTATGGATCGCCTATGTTTCCTAAGCACTCTCGTTATAGCAATTTCGGGGTCCTAATGATTGGTGCTTTAATAAGGATTAAGCACAGGAAAACAACTTAATTTGCACACCCTACATTACAGATTAGCCAGAGAGCTTTAAAGGGTTGCATGTAAAAAGTGAAAACTTTCTTGTTCAATGTTGTATTCTTTGAAGTTGAGAAGGATTTTGGAACCAGCTGAGGGGCAAACCAGCACCCCCATTATCAATGAAACAAAGATAAATGCTCATTTGGGGAGTAATACAAATCGTTATAAAATGATAACAACGCTGTGATGCTGAAGGTGTGGGGAAACAGACCCTCAACACACTGCTGCAAAAAGAGTATAAATGGGAACAACCTTTCTGAGAAGAATGATCAATTTGCATTTAAAAGCTTCACTTAGCCCAGGTAAAGCAGCAGCATTGCTTCTGGCTGTGAGAAACTGAAAAGAGCATCTGTGCCCAGCAAAAAGGGATTCATTTAGGAAGTGATGAAGGTTTAATGTGGACTCACTAGAACTGCACCGCCAGAGTACAGTTATGGATATGGAAAGATGACCAAAATATGTCAGGTCCCAGAAAAATCAGACTAGAGTGTGCTTGCCATTTTAAGAAAAATAGATAAACATATTTGAATTTTGAAAAGAAAAAAGATACATACAAATTTAATAATAATTGCTTCTGAGACACCAAGGTACTTCTTTCTCCTTGTTTATGTATGTGTAACTAACTGTAATTATGAAATTTATAAAAATAACATTATTTTTCAATAAAAAACTTATTAGCAGAATCCCAATTTGATTAAATAGGTACCTATTATATGCAGATTTATAATATACATGGATGAATTTACAACTGGTATAGACTTTTTTTTTCTTGGAAGGACATGCAATGGGTTATCTTTTTGGTAGAAGACTATATGTTTAACAGATATTGTATATTGGAAAGAGACTAGTCACTTACATGTTTCTGTACTATTTAAAATTTTCTCCAGTGCACCTTAAAAAAAAAACTAGTTTCTAAGAATTTCCAGAAAGATAAATCTTCCAGAAAGATTTACCTTGTGTGTGGTTCATGCACAGTACTTGGCCAGCCCTAATGTCCGAGTCAGACCTCCTCAAGGAAACAACCCCCGGGGGGGTGTGAGGGACAAAAAGGAAATGCAGTGAATTCAGGACCTCAGGTCAAAAACCACTGGCAGAGAGTCAGACCTGACCAAGTTCCGATCTGAGTTCTGCCCTTGGGTAGCCGTGCGAGGCTGGTTAATTCACCAAGTTTTCTGAGGCCCATTAGTAGAGTGGGGGTCATTATATATGCCCAGCAGAAGTGCTAGAAGCGTTAAGTTAGATAATGAGTACAAAGTATCTAGCACCGTGCCTGGATGGGGAGGCAATCAGGAATCAGAGCTGGCAATAATAGTAACCATAACACCAATCATTTATAATTTTGCCAACCGCACAGAGCTCTGTTGGATATGAAGGATAACATGCATGGAAAAGCTTTACCATAGAATAAATATTCCATAAATGTGTTTCAGGCCCCATGTTTTTTTCTGATTATGCCTAATCCTATCTCCCAAATCAAGGTTAGGATAACATCACAAAGACAGTGCTTCAGAGGGGTTACAGGCTGAAGACACTAAGACATGCTCTCGTACAATGGACTTATTCCATGAAAATACAAGTGCTTATGGGGAGAAAGGTGGCTATCCAGGGGAGGGGAGAGATGGCTCAATGGCCTTCCACAATCATGCAAGCGTGCTTTTGTGCCTCTATGTGTTTCTCTGTGTGTGTGTGTGCTTGTGTGTGCTGAGAAGTGGGAAGGCTGTGGTCTTCCCTAGGTCAGCTCTCAGCAGAATCTAGCACAGTGTCTCTACTGGCGGCTTCCATATTATCATTTTTTTTAAAAGATTTTATTTATTTATTTGACAGAGAAAGATCACAAGTAGGCAGAGAGGCAAGCAGAGAGAGAGAGAGAGAAACAGGCTCCCCACTGAGCAGAGAGCCCGATGCGGGACTCGATCCCAGGGCCCTGAGATCATGACCTGAGCTGAAGGCAGCGGCTTAACCCACTGAGTCACCCAGGTGCCCCCATGTTATCTTTTTTTTAAAGATTTTATTTCTTTATTTATTTGAAACAGAGTGGGGAAGAGAGAACAAGCATAAACAGGTGGAACAGCAGGCATAGGGAGAAGCAGGATCCCTGCTGAGCAAGGAGCCTGATGCGGGGCTCGATCCCACAACCCTGGCTGGGATTACGACCTGAGCTGAGGGCAGACGCTTAACTGAGTGAGTCACCCAGGTGCCTAGCGACCATGTTCTCATGATAAGAGCTTCCAGAGGAGCCAATTACCAATCCAAGTGCTTCCTCCCACAGGCAGTACTGTCAGAAATCAGAAACTTTGGCCATGATCGAAACTAGGGACAACTGAGGCCATATCTGCATCAAGGACAGAAAGCAAAGTCTGTGGCCAGTGTGCCCTGGGCAGTACACTTCAAAAACCTGCTCCCATATCTCCATCAAGTTTGAGGAAATGAGAATGGAGTTGAGACAAGGACGTACATGGCCACAAACAGGGCAGGCTTCCTACAGGAATGAGCAGCCTAGCCTCTGATTAGGCTAAGTGCCCAACCCATGTTGCACACCCCGCCCCAGAACTTCTGGGGCCACAGGACAGTCTTCCAAAGAGCACCTCTTTTCCCCACTGCTCTGCTCCCGTTTCCGCTGCATTCAGAGCGCTGGACACTAGGTTTAGAGTAACGAGACCTGCAGTGAAATAGAGACACACACTGCCTCCTCCCGCCCTGAGGAACAGAGATTCTCCCACATGCCTACGAATTTAGGAGAAAACCAAGTTTTATAAAATGGAGTTTTTAATTTTCGCTACATAGATGGGTTTTATTCTTATTTTAAAGAACATGTTATTTGAACACATAAAACATAAAACAACATACACTAGAAAACTAAGTCTACACCTGTGTGTGTACATATGTACATACACACGTATACACATATACTTATGCACACAAGCACACAAACACACACAGGAACAATGACTGAACAAGGAAAAACAGTTGCCTAAGTATTGAAGCAGGACGACTGGCATATGGGGGCTCATTATTATATTATCTTCTTTACTTGTGAGTATGTTTGAAATTTCCATAACCAAAAGGTTTTTTTTTTTTTAAAGACAGACCCCACAGAGTAAAGCACAGAAGCATGAAAAATGAAAAACATAAATGAAACAGAACTAGCGGGAACAAGTCACTAATTACAAAATCATTTAAAGCTCACATAATTTAAATAAGAACATTCTTACAGTGAGTCAAAAATCAAAATGCAAATATTTATCGGTAAAGATTTAACAATAAATAATTCAGAAGTATTAAGAATAAAATGCAATAAAAAGCAAAAACAGTGGCTTGCTGAGTATTTTTAACCATATGAAAAATAATGGTCTCTTCAAATGTTTTCCAGTGGTTTATACAGTTTTTCAATACATCATCAAAATCAGCGTCAAAATTAAACTGCAATAACAAGCAGATTAACCAGGCTTCACAGCCATTAATGAAATAAAGTGCCTGATTCCCTCTCGAAAGTCATTTGGCAATATGTGCCACGTCTATGGGTTTCAGTTAAATAGTTGCGTACCTATGCACCTGACCACCCCCCCACAAAAAAAAAAAAAAATCAGTCGACATTCTGTCTTATCCCTATGCCAAGCAAAAAGAGATGAGGCCCTTTATTTCTGGTGGGGGTGGGCTGGGCACCAGCAACGTTTGCAAACAGATGTTTACAAACAGAAGGTAACTGATAAAAACCCAAACACAATGCCGCATTGTCTTCAGTGATTCACAGATGAACCCATTGGAACCACTGCAAAGAGCCTTCCTGGAAAACATCCAGAAATTAAAAGGTGCAAACAAGCTGCCTAATACCCTTGCGTAGACTGAATTCTTATGAAGAAAATAAAGTTTATTGTCTGGAAAGAGAGAAAGCATGAGGAAAGCACTAAAGCAATGGAGGTGAACAATTAGACAGATGTTCATTTAAGGAAATAAAGAGAACAGAAGAAGCCATCACCGAGGAATGTTACGAGAATCCTGACAAGCCGGCATCACATCAAGGGCACGGGTAAAGTGAAAGCCATCGAAGCCGAGGCTGTGCGACTTCCCGCTAACTGCTGACCTTGCGGAACTGGCCTGCAGGTGAGGCGGCTCTGAGCAAAGGCGAATTGCACTGCTCCATTTAATAAGTCTTTAAGTTCTTCTCAAACCTGAGCTGCAGATTGTAATTCATGAGCACAGAGCGCTCTGTTTCTTATTCTTAATAACACCCCCCCAAATTAAAAAAAAATGGTTTTATATGCCATGTCTTTGCACATTGGTAAATGCCCTCCCCCTTTTATTTGAGATCCACAATGAATAAAGCAGAGACTCTCAGAAAGGCACTGGGCTGCTGCTATTCCTGCCCTGACGGGCTCCAGCAGGCGGGAGAAGGACGGAAAGGTGACTACTGACAGAACAACTCCTACTGTCATGGCTGCTTGGCAATTTATCCTCACTGACGGATTCAGTGGACTGCTTCTCCCTCTTCCCTTGGACCCTAGGAGGCTCTCAGGAACTCTTTAGCCCACATTAAGGATCCACTCACAAAGGAACAAATATCTTTGGGCCAAGATATTTCAATGGTGCTTTACCCCTTGATTTACCTGATTTTCTGAATTCTGTTTCTCTTCTGATTGTATACATGGATCCTACCTCAGCCATCTCAAATCCTCTTTGCAAAAGCGCAGTGAAGTTTGCCTGGACTGATGATACGACAGAAGGATGGAAAAAGGAACAATTAGTCCATGAGCTGGCAGGCCGGGTGGCTAGAAAGGCTGATCACAGACATAAAGAAGAAGGGAAAACAGGCCTTATTTTACTTAACCGTCACACAAAAGTCTTAGATGGTTTAGCTTACAAAAGAAGAAATGGAAATAAATTACCCATCCCATCTAACTTCGAAGATTGCTTTTCTTTTTCTTTTAGAAGACTGCTTTTTAGCTAAGTAAAGGAAGTAAAAGAAAAATATTCTTTAAAGAATAAAATGTTATAAAAAATTTTTAAAAAAGAATAAAATAAACTAAAAGCTACTGTTACAATTGTTCTCTTTTGTACACTCCTGTCCAATTCCTTCAAGGGAAGGACACTCAACTACCAACCAATCCAAACAGACCTATCTACTCTGCTAAGCACAAGGAGGATACAAGAGAAATTTAAGACCTGGACATTCTTTAAGGGGCATATGCATCATGGGTCCTGTGGTAGGCAGGACAATGCCCCCAACCGAAGATGCCCTTGCTCTAATTCCTGGAACCTATGAATATTTCAGGTTATACAGCTAAGTAACTAAGGCTGCAGATGGAATTAAATTTGCCAACTAACCAACTTTACATAGGAAGATTTCCCTGGATTATCGGATCGGGGGTGGGCGGCGGTCAGTGTAATCACAGGGGTCCTTAGAAAAAGGAGGGAGAAGAGAGATCACTAATGAGGTGGCAGTTTGAGAAGGACTTGACCAGCCACTGATGACCCTGAAGACAAAGCAGGAGGCCAGGAGCCAAGGAACAGGGGCAGTCTCTACAAGGCAGAAAAGGCAAAGACATGGATTCTACCCTTGAGCCTCAGAAAGCAATGCAGACCCACGGCCACACTGGTTTTAGCCCAATGAGATCCACTATGACTTCTAGGCCTCTAAGATAATAACTTTGCATTGCTTTAAGCCACTGTGAAAATGTGGTACAGCAGAAACAGGAAAGGAATACAGTCCTACTTCTTTAATGGGAGGTTGCACATTTCCAATCCAAACTCCTAGCTCTTAAAAAATAAAGACAGAGAAACACGCAGCTCGTAGGGTCACGTTCTAACAGTCAGGTGTGCTGAGTCACCACTGTCCTTGAGATAACCCCTCCGGTCCACCACAATCCCCACCGCTCTCTGCTGTCTCCCTGACTCCCACATTATGGCTGACGATGAGCTGATCTATCAGACATTTGAGTTTTGGACGCTTGGTCTAAGTGTTAGGAGATTAAAAACAAAGACAGGCAGATAAGTGGGGCTAATACTCACCAGGTACGCACAGTTTAGAGCCCTCATCTGGTCTGATTAGTCAGGACCCATGCCAGCAAAGTCAGGAAATATTTGGAGTAGAAGCAGAAGCAGGATGCTTCTTGAAACATTCCTGCTTCTTCAAACACTCTTCAAACAGACATGCCTAACAGCCTGTACGATGATATCCCCCCGTGAGCCAGGCTGGGTTTTACGGCCACAGTTTTGGCTGAACTGATGCAGCCAGGCATCCTGCAGCATCTTACGTTTCCACAACAGCTTGACAAGGTGCGCTTGTTTCCCCAGAATTATTCTCATTCTTCCCAAATTCTGGTGACACAAAGATGTACAGCATGTAAAGAAAAGGCCCGCGGGTAGAGCTCAGCCTCTCCATGCCATGATCGGGGAGCGATCTTTCTTGAGCTATGGATGGCTTCTCCTCACCCCTCGCCTTGGGGCGCAGACCCTATCGATGGCAAGCCCGGGGTGCCTGAAGCCCATCTCTGATATTTAGATGGTGCACACACAAAGGCCTGAAGGCTCACTTCCCACCGTTTAGAACACGAGAACTTGCAAGGGGCAACCTTCAGCTCAACTACTGGCTCAGCCTCCAGGATTCCATGAGGACAATGTCTCCTTTCCCCACGGGGAAGGAAGTAAATCCGACAGATGTGGCTCCAAATGGCCCGAACAGTCTGCAGAATTGGAAAGAAGAATAAAGAAGAAAAAAACCTGGGGACTCACTGGCCTCCAACCACACTTTGGTCTATAAAACAAAACAGGCCTAGCTCGTCAAGTGCCAGAGAGATGGAAGTCACTGAGAATGAGGAAAGAGCATCACAAGGAGAGAGCAGAAAAAAATCCCAAATATCAGCAAGATCTCACTCACTCATGTGTGGTTCAGTGAGTATGTGGTATCTTCTTAAACTCTGGAAAATGAGTTCACTCTCACACCATACCTTCCATCCCAGTGATTTCTAAACCACACACCCCTGAACATTGGGCAGAAGAGGTTAGCAGGTGCCTTCCCAACAAATTTGAAGGGGGAAAAAAAAAAAAAAAAGAAGTGCTCTGAACCAGTGCAAATAACACACCCACTTGAGGGAGGCGAGCACGTATATTTTGGCAAAACAGAGGTTCTAAGAAGACATAGAGTAAAATGACGGCTTTAACTCTGCTCTAGTTAACTTTGCCTACACTCATCCAATTGCAGAACTCATTTTTCAAATGAGTTCGTTCTGTAAAATCCAAGCCCTCCCTCCCACTTTCTATGTTAAAAGTTTAAACTGTCATTTGTGTTTATGGGAATCCTCCACCCTATGATTTCATGCGTTTCTCTCTCGAACATTCTCAATATTTTCCCGGTAGCAGCAAAACCTATATTAAAAATAATGAGACTTCAAGTAATAATAATAATAATAATAATAGTGTTACTATACTACTAATGTATGAAATTAGAATTCATCATTTTATCATCCTTTCATAGACGAGTAACACTCAGGCACAGGATCATTAAAGGAAGCTCACCTCACTAGTCAAGTAGCTCAGTTGGTACTGGAACCAGGGCAATGCCTCTGCCAACACCAGCCTCTAATTCCATCCATTCAAGGGCACCAGCTTAGGCACATTCTCAAAGGTCACCCAAGTTCCCTAACTATGGTTCCCCAACAAGAGTGTGCACCACAACAGTATTTCGGGACTCCAATCACAAAGATTCTAATTCAGAAACTAAAGGGTGATCAGAACCCTCAAAATCTTCTTGTACATAATTTTCCAGGTAATAATTCTGAAGCAGGAGCATCTCTGAAAGTACCTGGCATTTACCTCCTGATATTGTACTGAACAGTGATGAAGGGGGCATTAATAAAGTGGTGACCTTATAGAGTACTTGAAAAAAAAAATTTTTAAACCATTCATCCAAAAACCACGTGAAAGGAGGTGCTACATGTAATCAACCATTAGGGAAATCCAAATCAAAACTACAAAGCAATACTACTTCACACCCAATAAAATGACAACAATCAGAAAGATAGACACTAGCAAGTATTGGTGAGGATGGAGAGACCCTGGAACGTTCCTGCAAGGCTGGTGGGAATGTAAAAATGTTGCAGCTGCTGTGGAAAATGGACTGGTAGTTTCTCAAATCCCCGAACACAAAGTTACATGTGTCCAGCAACTGCACTCCTCGGTTTTATACCCAAAAGAAAGAAAAGCGTATGTGCTCACAAAAGTAAACACAGCAGCACCATTTATACTGGCCAAAAAGTAGAAACAATCTGAAAGTTCAAGAACTGAATGGATAGACGCAATGTGGTATGTCCATACAATGGAATGGTATTTAACAATTTAAAAAAAAAATGTTACAACATGGATGAATCCCAAAAACATTTTGCTGCGTAAAAGAAATCAAACAAAACAAGGTAAATACCATGCAACTCCATTTATACAGAAAGTCCAGAACAGACAAACCTACAGAGAGGGTTGCCTAGGGCTGAGGTGAGGGAACAGAGGGAGCTGCAGAGACATACCAGTTGAGGGATATGGGGTTTCTATGGGGGATAATTAAAGTGTTCCAAAAATGACTGTGGGTATGGTGGTACAATTCTTAAAGCTAAAAGCTACCAAATTGCACATTTTAAGTGAATGAAGTGTAAGGTACATAGATTATATCTCAATAAACTAGTTTGAAAAACACTGCACGAACATCTGTACTTCAAGAATTCTCAGTAACAAATCCTTTGGGACAAAACTCACAGCTGCTGGAAATATATCGGGTGATAGCTAGGACTCTGATGCAATTATGCAGTGGGAAAATTATGGTATATGCATAGGAAAGACTATTGTCTAGCCACTGAAGAACATGCTAATAAAGATTTATTGGCATGGAAAAATATTTGCAACTCATCACTAAATTCAATAAAAAGCAGGCTATAAAAAATAGATGGCACAATCTTATTAAGCTTCAAATTGTACATAAACAGATATATGTATTATGTGGGTATTTACATAATAGTAAATATATATATACATATATCTATGTATATGTGTATGTATGTATACGTGTGTGTGTGTGTGTGTGTGTGGTAAAAAACTCATTTCTGTGACATGGACCAAAATGATAATAGGGTTATTTCTGGGCACAAAATTGAGGCCAGGGGGAAAAAAAAAAGGTAATAGGACTCAAAGTTGGGATTCATTGTTGTCTAATCACTGGACTTCCTGGAATTATTTCTATACCATATCTGTTACCCTTAGTCATTACTATTTCATCCATGACACCTGCATAGCAAGCATATTTTCAGTCAGTAGAAACAACTGCAAATTTGGGTTGGGTGATGGAAAATCCGTGAAGGGTGAAGAAATATCAGAAGTGCATGCCGCCAGGGCCCATGCCACTCCAGGACTAAGGGGGCTAGATCTGGCCAGACTGTGAAGGCAGCCTACAGAGACCCGGGGGCCTTATCAGTACAATTAATGCAGTGTGATCACCTGATCAGCTGACCATGATCTACTTGGGGCAGGGGTGGGGGTAATGAGTGACAGGAACACAGATGCCTCCTGAAAACTATCAAAAGCCCATGTAAATTTTAGGCAATGGTATTTGCTATAACTTCACCTCTAGCTGTTATAGGCTCAACTGTGTCCCCCAAATTCATATGATAAAGTCCTAAACACCACTAGCTTACAAAGTGACTGAACTTGGGGGTAGGTCCTTTAAAGAGAAGATTCAGTTAAAATCAGCCCATTAGGGTGGTCGCTACTCCAAACTGACAGGTGTCCTTTTAAGGAGAAGAAGTTTGGACGCAGATACCAGGAAGGTACACAAGAAAAGAAGATTATATTGTCGCAAATGGCAAGATTTCGTACATGGATGGAACTAGAGCGTATCATGCTTAGCGAAATAAGTCAAGCGGAGAAAGACAACTATCATATGATCTCCCTGATATGAGGGAGTGGTGATGCAACATGGGGGCTTAAGTGGGTAGGAGAAGAATCCATGAAACAAGATGGGATAGGGAGGGAGACAAACCATAAGTGACTCTTAATCTCACGAAACAAACTGTGGGTTGCTGGGGGGAGGGGGGTTGGGAGAAGGGGGGTAGGGTTATGGACATTGGGGAGGGTATGTGCTTTTGGGTAAATTGGAAGGGGAGATGAACCATGAGAGACTATGGACTCTGAAAAACAATCTGAGGGGTTTGAAGTGGCGGGGGGTGGGAGGTTGGGGTACCAGGTGGTGGGTATTATAGAGGGCACGGCTTGCATGGAGCACTGGGTGTGGTGAAAAAATAATAAATACTGTTTTTCTGAAAATAAATAAATTGGGAAAAAAAATAAATAAATAAATAAATAAAAATTCAAGCCAAAAACTGTTTCATTTAAAAAAAAAAAAAAGAAGATTATACAGGGCCACAACAGGGAGGTGGCTGTCTGCAAGCCAAGCAGAGAGGTCTTGGAAGAAACCAAACCTGCTGACAACTTGAGCTTGGACTTCTAGCTTTCAGAACTGAGACCATAAATTTCCGTTGCTTAAGCCATTCAGTCTGAGGGACTTTGTTATTATGACAGCACTAGAAAACCAATACACACCCCGCACCCCCACCATGACCCAGGCCCAGCCTTCCTCTTTCCTCTTCTGTTGCTTCTCACGGTTTCTCTGATTTTTAGCTTACTACTAACTCATTAATTAACCCCATTAACCCATTACCCCACAACACACACACACACACACACACACACACACACACACCAGATCACAAACCTTTCTTTTACTCTTAGATTTGGGTCAAAGAGCCCTGACCCTCTTTCCCAATTCCCCAATCTAGAAATCAACGTATCTCTGGGTTAATTTACCTCCATGACCCTTCTCCTATGTCCTTCCTGTTGTCAACAACCTATCCTCCAACCCCACCAGCATCTTCTCTTAGGACAGTTCCTGGATATAAGTACATTGCAGGGGCTACTCCAACTGTGGGCAACCTTTCAGAGTCGTGGTTCCCTGCTTAGTAACCCCTTCAGTATGGATACATGAGGTCTCTTGGGCTTGTGACTTGTTATAATGAAACACAGCTATGGCACCAAAGCAAAGACATTTTCATGGTCTCTAGACCTTAGGGGCTTCGGCCTTGTTCCCACTGCAGAGCCATAATAAAAGAACAGTTTCCAAGTCTGAGTGAAACTAGACTTGAGCTTTGCAGGTTAGGGGAAGAAAGCAGAAAGGCATATTTTTTTAAATAGAAAGTTTTATATTCCTTTAAAGCTTGGACATGATTTTAAGAGAGTCTTATTCTTGTCCTTTCAGGTAAGCTTTCACACTGCTCAATGGAATGAGGCCATAATCCATACTGTTTTATGGGGAATCTGCTTTTAAGATATGTACAACATTAAAAAAAAAAAAAAAAAAGATATGTACAACATTTAAGGAACATTAAGGAAAGGTAGAAACTGAACTCCTTCCAGAAAAGCTTTAATAGGAGATAAGAAAAAGGACCATAGGTTAGAAATATTTCCAAAATGATAATCAGAAATTGCTAGGCCCACTGTTTAGTAGTCTCTTGAACTGCAGCATGAATTATTTCTGTAGACCTTTAATAAGATAGTAAAGCAATTAATTTCCAAGGAAGATAAAAGTGAAGCACATTTTTGGTAATCTGGAGAATACAAGTTCATTTATTCATTAGATGAGTATTTACCCAGTGTCTGCTTAGCTTGGCGCTGGGAAGGATACAGAGACGCACGACCCTGGGCAGCTTGTGAGCAGAGAGGAGGAGAGAGGAGGTGGAAGAGGTGTGGGCGAGGAAACTATGATGACATTGGGGAGGGGCTGTGGTGAGAAAGGGAAGGACAAGACAGCTTTGTGACCCTGCAGAAGATACTCGCAGGTGTGAATAATCTGGGAGTAACAAGTTAGACACAGATATCCAGAAGTGGCCATTATCAATACGGGTTTCAGAATGATGGTTGAAATTTGGGGAGTGGATATGATCTCTAGGGGAAGGAGTACAGGCAACAAGCAAAGAACAAAACCAGAATTGTGAGGGACACTGAATTTAAATGGTGGGAAAAGAAAATGGACTCGCAGTGAGTGGGCGGGAATGATTATGAACGCAAGTGTCCGTAGAGACGCAGTGTGATTGTGGAGATGGTGGCACAACTGTGCAAATACACTAAAAACTGTTCAGTGGGTGAATCATGTGCTTTGTGCACTATGTATCAGTAAAGTTGTTGCCCCCCCCCAAAAGGAGGGAAGATATAGCTAATAAGCATACTTTTGGTGTTCAACATTATTAGTCATCACCAGTGATTTATTATATAAAATAAAACCACAATATACCAGTTCATACCCAAATAGAAAATTAAAAAGTCTGACAGTGCTAAGCATTATTCAGAATGCCAGCGAACTGGAATCTGCCAAGAACGTGAAATGGTCCAACACATTGGAGAGAGGCCTGCCAGCCTCTGAAATGTTAGACATAGTGGTACTACTGATCACCTTGTTCTACTCCAGGGAATTAGCCCAGAAGAACTGAAGACATATGTCTGCACAAAGATGTGAGGATGTGTATGTGTGTGTGTATTTATTCACAATGGCTTTATTGAAATTCATATCCATGTACTGCTGCAATATTGAAAACAACACAAATGTCTATCAATATGTAATTAGATAAACAAAATATGAGGCATACAAACTATGGAGTATTACTCAGCCCTGAAAAAAATGAGCTACCAATAAATGCAACAGCATGGGTGAATTACAAACTCATCGAGTGAAAGAAGCCCGATGCAGCATACATAGTGTATCTCACTTAATTCCAGCATTCCCGTAAGGTTAAAATCCTCCATTTGCAGTCAAGGAATATAATGTCCAGGAGGCTGGCTTCCTTGAGATTCCACAGAAGATCTGGGTCTCGGAGGTCAACACTCTATAGACTCGAACCCAGTTTTTCAACTAGCTGACTGCTATATGACTGGAAACAGTGAGAGCAAACGTTTATGGGGTTAACGACATGCTGAACAATCTCCTAAGTACTCCAAGTGCATCACACCGTGTATTTTCCACAACCACCTTGTAAGGTGAAACTATTATTAATCCCCTTTCTACCTAGGGCAACAGGAGCTCCAAGAAGGGAAGTCACTTTGCAGAGATCCCACTGCGAGGAAGTAACAAGGTCAAGAGTGCCACACAGACAGTCTGACCCCAGGACCCATGTTCATCTACTCAACTTCACAGAGGTCTTAAGAAGTTTCCTTTTGGGGCCGACATTAGTTAGAATCTGATGTGCTTTTATCCATTATAAATAAGAAAAAAGTAAGAAAGAGTGAAGCTGTATCAGACCTAAACACCAAGTGAGTTGGGAAGCTGGGTAGGACTCCTTTTCACTTACCTACTGCTTTTCAAATGAGTAAAAAGAGCAGGTAAGTGCCCAGTATACAGGTACTCATTAACAAGTGGGGTCCCCTTCACGCAGGCTGCATCTATGGACATAGGACAGCAGTAGCCCACACTCTGCTGATTCGCATGATAGAGTCAGATTCCTGGTAATGGTACAGCCAATAGATATCCGGGGCAGGGTGGCATTTTCTGTGTTCATTTGGATAGAACCCACTAAACATTCAGTCACCTAGGCAGAAACATAGGAGAACAGGTTCACTTGGGTAATCCAATCATCCTTGCCAGAAATTACTCAAAAACAGACATCATGAGCTGGGTTTATATGGCACATTTCTTTAAGCAAAAACCTTCTGATAAAAAAAAAATATATAGAATTAATAAATGCAGATTTTAAAAAAATTAAGCAGGGAGTCCCATCACTTACCAGAGCACAAAGAAACGCTCATCACCAGAAATCCTCTGAGCCCAGCATATTTATTCATCATCCTGTCAAAATACTGCCATTCATTCATAAATACAAGCCAGTCTTGCCTGCACCTGGCCGAGGATTCTGTTCAGTCTGGGGAAACGCACTAATTGCACGCCTTCTCCCTCTGCCCTTAGGACGATAAACTTGACAGTGGTGAGGAAGAGTAATGAGGGAGTTCCAGAAAATTTCTTGATAGTGGAGGAAAAAAAGGTGGGGTGACATGGGAGGAAGAGGCACACATGATGAGGAGGAAAAAGTAAGTGAGGAAGGCAAAGAGAAAAGAAAAAAGTATGGAACCGGACACAGACTTCTCTGCTCAATGTGGTCACCATCATCACCGCCATCATCATTCTTAGCAAAAGGAAAACTTTCAGAAGCCAAAACTAATGCCATGCCAATACTAAAGCAGCTAAATGACAAACAGTTTACAACAAACCACTCCTTTCTCCATTAGTATGTTTACCAAAGAGACGCAGCTCTTTGGTCTTAAACCTTGGGAGCCGAAGGCTATCTCCTGCCTAAATGACCAATGAGTAGCCCTTAGCTGGGTGCATATCCACACGCAGATCCACTCAACCCCTGTCCAGGAAGCCATTTTGCAATGTCCTGTCCCTTTAAAGATCTGCTTGCCTTCAGTACCTGCACTAGATTTGCCATTATCAAAGCTCAAGGGGGCTGCACCCAAAAGCATTAAGACCCTGCTCAGGGCACTGCTTTACACAATGAGATGCGAGAAATCTGAAAACAAGGGATATACATCATCAGGTCCCACCAAAAATGGTGCCTGTTGACAGCAGGCCGTCAGTGATTGATTGAGAATTAATATGGAAATGGAAGTTTAAGAAAAATGAGGACCCGCACACCGACCGTTTAATGTGCCTAGAAGCAAGTATCCAAGGGAAGTGGCTGTGGATTATGAATTAGTTTACTCAATCAACAAGGCATCATGGGTGACAGGCGACTTGATGAAAGCTAAGGACACGCACATGAAGAGGATCCTCCACACTGAGCATGCTCTGAGGGCACACAGAGGACACCCAGAAGGCACACAGGGTCACAGGGCCATTCTACAGCCCATGGTGACTGGTTTTCAGACATTAGTTCAAAACTCAAGAACAGGGAGCAGTGGGGCTCGCCCTAGAGTACAAGTGCGTTCAATGAACACAATAAAAAGCCAAAAATCAAAAACCCAGATGCTGGAAAGCAGGTGGACAACTTATAAGTTATTTAACAGATGAGAAAGTGGAGTCTTAAGCTATGGGAGACAGCCAAGAAATAACTCACAGAACACAGCATTGATAGCATGGAACCGCCACAGGCTCAGGAGCTGGTGAAGGCTCGTACTCCTGGAAGTGGAAGATGTCTGCCCTTAGCCAAGGCAGGTCTTTATCATTTCCTAACCCCAGAGAAAATACAAGTTTATTTTGTGAAAAGAATATAAACAGTGGAGGACAGTGATACTACACTGAAAACAGAGATTAGTGAAATGCTTATGTACTGAATGCTGATACTCAGCCCTCTTCCCTGAGTTGGTCCCTAGAACTCTGGCAGCCAAAACTGTGGCCTTCGCAAACACCGCCCTGGAAAATTCTTCTCCAGGCAATTCAGCAGGTCAACAGAAAGAATCTTAAAAGTTCAAACACAGTGATTTCTCCAACAAAGAGTCTAGCCAGATCGCCCATCACTGGAATCCACAGTTAATTAGCTCTTTCCATGTGCTCCGAGTTGCCAACAACTTTTTGGGTCCTAGTCTTAAGCACAAATAGACATTCACAGACAAAACACCAAGTGAAAGACTTTATCATCATAGATAGTGACCAAAACAAACAATTAAAAGCAATTTTGAGGGACGCCTGGGTGGCTCAGTTGGTTGGACGACTGCCTTCGGCTCAGGGCGTGATCCTGGAGTCCCGGGATCGAGTCCCACATCAGGTTCCCAGCTCCACGGGGAGTCTGCTTCGCTCTCTGACCTTCTCCTCGCTCATGCTCTCTCTCACTGTCTCTCTCTCTCAAATAAATAAATAAAATCTTTAAAAAAAAAAAAAGCAATTTTGAGGAGACAGAAGCTATACAGAGAGAAGAAAACCTAAGGCATTATTAATATCAAATGTAAGAGTATAAACTTCATCCATGAAACAAGAATAAAATGCTATTAAACAATAGAGAATTTTAGGAAAATCAACCAAACACACACACACACACACACACAAAATGTTTAGAAATTCAAAATATGCCAGCAGAAATGAAAAACTCAAGGGAAAACTAGAGGAAATCTCCAAGAAAGTAGCACCAAAGACAAAGATGAAATATAGCAAAGAAATATAAATATGAAAAAGTCTGGGAAGTCAAAGTACAGAATAACAAAAGTTCTTTAAAAAGAAAACAGCAAAGGGTGCCTGGGTCGCTCAGTTGGTAAAGCACCTGCCTTTGGCTCAGGTCAGGGTCCTGGGATCGAGTCCCGCATCGGGTTCCCTACTCAGTGAGGTGTCTGCTTCTCCCTCTGCCCCTCCCCCCTCATGATCTCTCTCTCTCTCTCTCTCTCTCTCTCATGTTCTCTCTCTCTCAAATAAATAAATAAAATCTTAAGAGAAGAAAAAAGAGAAAAGAAGACTAAATAAAAGAAAAGGAAAGAAAACAAAACATCAAGGAGAGTTTGGGTCGCTCAGTCAGTTAAGTTTCCAGCTCAGGTCTTGATCTCAGTCAGGGTCATGAGAAGCAGCGCCTCCACAGTGTGCATGCTGGGCACGGAGCCTGCTTAAGATCCTCTCCCTCCTGCTCCCTCTGCCCCTCTCCTCACACTTAAATGTGTGCTCTAAGAAAGTAGGAAAGAAAGAAAGAAAGAGGTACAGAGAAATCACCAATGAAATACTTAAAGAAAATTTCATACAACTAAAGGACATGTGTTTCAAGATTAAAAGGTCTCACTGAGTGCCAGCAGAAGGGACAAAAAAAAAAGACTCATATCATAGCATATTGTGTAAAATAAAAAAAGTGAGAACAGAGAAAGCATTTTTTTCAGGGTCTTTTTTTTTTTTAAAAGATTTTATTTATTTATTTGACAGAGAGAAATCACAAGTAGACTGAGAGGCAGGCAGAGAGCGAGAGAGGGAAGCAGGCTCCCTGCTGAGCAGAGAGCCCGATGCGGGGCTCGATCCCAGGACCCTGAGATCATGACCTGAGCCGAAGGCAGCGGCTTAACCCACTGAGCCACCCAGGTGCCCCATTAGAGTAATGTCTTAAAACCCCAAAGAAAAACAGGATTCCAAATCTATGATTCAATACCTAGTTAAACATTAAGTAAAATGAAAGCAGCAATTAAAACCTTTTGAAACACAAAAGGTTCCAAATTTCTCAGAAAGCTACTAGAGGAAGGGCTCCTACAAAACAATAAGCAAACCAAAACAGGAGAAGACATGAAACAGGAGCTCAAGCTCAAGCTCAAGAAAAAGGTGATAGGATTTTCCAGGTTCTAGAATATAAACGTAGCTCTAATTAGAGCCACAGGAAGGCATACTTGTGCACCAGCTATAGAACACAACCAGCCCAAATTATTGGTCAGAAGACTCTAGGAGAGATTTTTTTTTCTTTTTTCCAACATGACAATAATGGAATATTTGCTATGTTCTGAACCTCTCAAAAAGAGATGTATACAGTCAGACAAGAATCTGAGGTTGAACTGCCGACAGATAAGTAAGAAACTAAGCAAACGAAATGTAAGTATTAACTCCAGGGAAAAGTATAGGAAAGAAAAAAGTAATCTTGGCACCCTATTTGGCTTAGCCATGAATACTTTGTGTGTTCACAACTACATAAACACTAAATTGCCCACTTTAAAAAATCATGATAGAACTCCAGTGAAAGGTTGCAGAAGGCAAAAGATGCACCTTGACTCCAGAGGGGTAAAGGATGAAGGAAAGCCAAATTTTCTTTCTTGTCGTGGAAACCTCCCAGGCAGCATGTGAAACTAGAGAATCAAGAAGTAGGCATGTAAGTGTGGTGAAAACTGCACAAAGAAATACCAGATGAATCCTTGAAAGGGCAAGCAAGAGACGAAGAGACTGAGCGGGCATGAAGGAATGCTTTAATTTATTATACAAAAGCCTAACAGAATTGACCTGATTAAGTCATGTGCATGTATGATTTTTACTAAAAGAGGAAGAAAAGGGAAACAGTGAAGGGAGCAGAAAGAACAAATAACAGAGCAAAATGGGGAAAAAATGAAAGACGAAAAGACAAAATGGAGAAGGGATGAGGGAAGAAACGTCAAAGTGGGAAACGATAAGTTCACAGACAACCCCACAGACCAATGCTTGAATGATGACAGAATCCAATCAGAACTCCTAACCCTTTCTGTTTTCTCAAATGGATTCATGACAGATTATGAAGGCATTACTGCACATGTCCAACTCAAACAAAATACTTTCTGGGGGAAAGGAGCATTTAAAAAGAAATTATTTTCTTCAATGGAAGATTCTCTGGTCATTTGCAGAAACTACAGAAAGTCCAAGAATATTCTGTAAGAATACTTTATGTGTTCTTAACTCCTTTAAGGTAACAATAATAAAACAATTCAAAATAAAGTCATTTTATCCCCCACAGGGCAGAAAAACACAACACAATCTTGCAGTGATAAAACTGCTCACTATTTTTATGACTGGGGGGAACAACAACTTTGTCTCCGTTGATGAAGCAAATGATCCAAACTCTGAGGAGCTAGAAATCCATAAGGGTGCTGGTATGTACCACTATCTGCTCACCAGGTAGGGTCAGCAAAGCAATAAAAATTGGGTTTTTCTGTGAGATTATAAATTTGTATGCTATTTTTCTTTTTAATTCACAAAAGTAAATTATTTAACTTTTTTTTTACATAGGAGAATTCAATAATAATGAATACACACTGAATTCAAAACACAGGACCTAAATTATTATCCATCCCTCCTTTCTAGAAAGCTTTGATCTCTGTCATTTTGGATACACATAATTTTATATATATTTAAAATTTAAAAAAATTTTTTTTAAAAATCCAAAAACCAAAAACACTACCACCCTCAACAACTTGGCTACTGAGTGACCTGATGTAGTTAGCATCTGGCAAGATCTCTCTCTGAGGGAGACTCTAGCAAGAAGGGGGATGCGGGGCAGAGAGAGAGGGTGCGCCACATATAAAGGCGGCACTTGTGTACCAATTCCACCTTAAGGACCGGAGACTGGTGATGTGGGCCTCAGCTCCTTCCCTATGAAATGAAGGAAAGGGAAAGACAGTAGCCAAGAAACTAGAGCTTCAGGACTGAATTAGAATTCCCAGAGATATCTTGAAGTCTGTGGATGCCTTGTTCGGAACATTGGGACCCTCCAGCCTACAGTCTCAATTCTCAAAAGGACATCGTGAGGAGAAATGGTGACAGGAATAGATGGGACTTATTTTTTTAAAGATTTATTTATTTGAGAGAGAGAGGGGAAAAAACCGGTGGTGGGGGGAGGGGCAGAGGGGGAGAGAGAGACTGAGAATCTCAAGCAGACTCCTGGCTGAGCACAGAGCACAACGTGGGGCTCAATCTCGCAACCCCAAGATCAAGACCTGAGCCAAAACCAAGAGTCAGATGTTTAACTGAATGAGCCACCCAGGCACCCCAACATGAATAGACGGACCTTTAAAAAAACAGTTTTGGAGAGATTTTTAGGGCAGTAAAACTGTGCTGTACGACACTGTAGTGCTGGAGACATGTCATCATGCCTTGGTCCAAGGAATGTACCACACTAACAGCAGACCTTCATGTAAACTATGGGCTATAGTTAATCCTGTACCAATATCGTCTTATGAGTTGTAACAAATGTGCCACACTAACATGAGATGTTAATAATAGGGAAATGGTGGGGGGGTGTGTGTCAGGTGAGTAGATGGAGCTCAATGTACTACCTGCTTAATGATTTCCTACATCTAAAATTGTACCAAAAAAAAAAAATTCCTTCAACATAGTCTCTCCAGGATTTCTATAGACCCCCAACCTTATTAACATACTTAGAAGATTTGATAAAAGACAAAATCTTACATAGATTACCAACTGGCTGCCTACCACAAACATGTTTTCTTTGAATTGCAGAGTGGCTTTGGTTTTGTTTCTGTTTTAAAGAATTAGCTGTCATTAACATAATTTCAAGAAATATTTAAAAGAGCCAGACTTTTTAAATCTCTAGTTAAAAAAAAAAAAAAAAATCAGAAATCATTCCCTAATGCAAACAGGTGGAGCTGAGTGGCCCTTACCTCTCAAACGGTAGGTCAGATTGTGTCCCCTAGTTTAACACAGGTCCTCACCACTCCCTATTATCTTCCACAAGTTCCCTATCTGCTTGGCAACTGCAAGCTATGCATTTCATTGGCCAGGACAAAGAGCATCACCAGCAGCACATGGGTTTCTTCTAGAAATGCAAATTCTTAGGCCTCATCTCAGTCCTACAGAATGTGAACTGTAGGTTCTCAAACACAGCATGTATCAGAATCCCCTGGAGGGCTTGATACCACTTAGGCCACAGGGCTTCACCTCCATTTCACCCCTCTCCCTGGCCTCCACCAAACCCCAGATTCTGATTCAGCAGGTGTGGGACAAGGCCTGAATATTTCAATTTCGAACAAGCTACCGGGTAATGCTGATGCCAGGTCTAAGGACTCCACGGAGAACTTCTAGTTTCCCCCTCAAGGTATGTTACAGTAAATACCCACCTCAACTTCAACTTGTTTCCCTTCCTTACAAAAAACCAAAACAGCAAAAAACAAAAAACAAGAAGCAAACAAAGCTTGTCCTCTCTTCAATGTAGTTTTCTTCATCTTGTTTGATATGATTATGATTTTTTTTTTTTTGGAGGGATTTTCCATTCTCCTGGTGGGTGGTTTTAGTTCTTTGGAAATCTCTCCCATATGGGTAAGCATTTTGTTTAGTTAGCTATTTAAAAACAATGTGGCTTTTTCTCTGTGGAAACTGGGTCATTTAAATTAATTCTTGGATTTATAATACATATAATTAGTTCCAAACAATATACAACTCTATGCTCTGTTTGGGAATATCTTGATTACACAAATGTGAAAATAATTGAACAGAATGATGGTGAGAAAAACAGCATAAAAGAATCCCCCATTTCTGATATTTTTTGCCATTAGGCTATGAATTGTGTGACACCTAACCAAAAGTGCTTGCTGTATTTTTAATGGTTCGCCCATAGCTGAGAGTAAAGTCTGAACTATTTGTTGTTCGCTGTTGTTATATTCTGTTCCAAGGTTCATAATTTGAAAATCGACTTTGGGGACTTTTTGCTCGGTCTATTAAAATGATTCATGTTGCATTCAACATAAATTGTGCATTCACAGAGGAGGGTGAGAGCGCGTATTCACAGCATAATAACTAAAGTGAATTTTGTACGAGCTGCAGTGTGTGGCAGCGATGTGGGATCATTTGTCTTAATTTTTCTTTGGCATTACATTAGGCGAGTGCATTTACATTTCCAGGTATGGCTAACCACTTTAAAAACTTTGTTTTTACAGCGTGAGTAAAGGGGGAATCAAATCTGCATGTTTATGTGATGTAACATCAAATAATGCCGTTTTACTGTCTGGAGTACGTGGGGATTTACATTCCATTTACCTGACTTCACAAAGGGAACTCAGGCTGATATGCAAAGTACATGAAATATTCACCACCAGTGGATCATGGGAGGCTTCTAAAAGAAAAAGAAGGGGAGGAGATAATACCTTTCTGCTAGTGCTGTGTTTTTCTTTCAATAGTACAGTAACTAATTTCTTAAATGGATTAACCATTTAAAATTCAAATGTATCTCAAACAAAACCAAACTCCAAATAACTAAAACCAGAAGTTTAGGTCACATTTGCAGAAGAAAAGTAAACATTTGAAACTTGGATGCCTGTATATATATATATATATATATACACATATATATACATATATACATATATATATATGATATCCATACATACACATACATGCACATGCGTGCGCGCGCACACACACACATACATATATGCTTCCTGCTCATGAAATATTTATTCTGGAGAACTGAGATGGAGTATTCCTACATTTCCATTAGTGTCACTTAAGATGCATATATGTTTGTGTACGTATTCATATATTTTGATCAGAGAAATTCTATGAATATGATGTACTGAATTCATTATTTCAGGTTGATGGAGAAAGTAAAAATAATGTATCTTAAATTCTCTCTACCAAATATATTTTTAGCAATTAAACTAAGTGTCAGATAAGAGGAGATTATGGTTACTAAACTGTAGGATTGTAATGCTTAGTAATAAGGCCATTATTTTTTTTAACATGAAAATGAAATTTTGAAAATATAACACCTATACGAAATATGGGTTTTTTTTCTATGCTGCTCAAAATGTTCAAGTGGAAAATTATAGTTGAAATGACTTTTTTGTACTTTTACACAAAGGTTACAAGCAAAACAACAAGTTTTCCAAGGATATGGTTAAAAGCAATGGAAACAGGTCTGGGTTCACATCCAGACTTCTACATTCCTGACCCTCAGTCTCTTCATCTGTAAAATGGGGATAATACCATTTCCTACATAACCCATGAGAATAATGTCTGCCAAGTTCTGAATGCATAGAGCAAATGGAGCGCTTCGTGAATTAACGCCAGTGATCCTCATCAATCACAATGATCGCCATGATTATTAAAACCATAATGAAGGGGATAATTTGGGCAACTGTGGAATGATCACATCCAATCATAATGACATAGAGAAAAAGCAACAGCTCATTAGCCACCAAAAAAATTAGTTTATCAGCCCATTTAATTGAACTACGTAAACACTTGAGATAGACGAATGGATGTGCTTCTACTTGAGTGAACAGAGTGGACCCAAATCTGATGAGCTCTCAGAGTTGCTCTAATACCCATCTTTTAGCTTGTTAGCTCCCTAACTCATTAAGCCCTCACACAGCACAGGCCACTGTGCCCCAGACAGCAGAGAAGAAAACACCTGCCCTTGGCTTTAAGGAACTTGCAGTCTATTGGGATGTTTCTTCAACTTTAACTCGCCAAAAAATTAACTAGGGAGGATTTTAGAAATGCACAATCAGACATTCTAAAACAGTAGGTCCACATGGAGCCTGTAAGTCTATCTTGCTCATGAAGTGCCCAAGCTCTCTGGAAAAAGAGGTTTGGCAAACAAGATTCGTGGTGGGAGAAAGATACAAGCCAGGGTGGAGGCAGGCACAAGGTAAGGCAGGGATCCAGGGGACCCAAACCTCAGTTGGCCTGGGGAACTCAAGCAAGGCTTCTCAGAGGAGAGGGTTTTGACCTGAGCCCAGACAGATAAATAAAAGCCCACTCCCTTACAGTGCTGATGGCATTCCAAACGATCTTCTTCCACTCTAACATAGTGCGGAAGGCAGAGCTTTGGAAACAGAACACCTACTGCAAATTCTAGCTCCACTTTCTCTCGGTCAATTATGTAACCTCTCTTA
The DNA here is from genome assembly GCF_020171115.1 of Neogale vison. Classification (NCBI taxonomy): domain Eukaryota; kingdom Metazoa; phylum Chordata; class Mammalia; order Carnivora; family Mustelidae; genus Neogale; species Neogale vison. The sequence continues at coordinate 9,157,813 of NC_058097.1, forward strand.
AGTCTTAGCTTCTGTGAGGGGCGCTGGGGTGGCTCAGTCGGTTAGACATCTACCTTCAGCTCAGGTCATGATCCAGCGGTCCTCGGACTGAGCCCTGCGTCAGGCTCCCTGATCAGTGGAGCGTCTGCATGTCCCTCTCCCTAAGCCCCTTCCCCTCCCCCTGCTCAGGCTCACATGCTCTCTCTCTCTCAAATAAATAAAAATCTTAAAAAAAGAAAAAAGAAAAGAAAGGGGGGGTCTTAGTTTCTGTGTCTGTAAAAAGTAGATGATTATCATCGATGTCTCAAAGGTGTTTGGGAGGATAAAGCAATGTAAGCACAAGGCAGTTTACAGAACACCAGTAATACAGACAAACTGAACCTCATGGAATGGGGGGCATTTATGGATGAGAATATAGAATCACGCAAACTGCACTCCATTTCCATAGGCCCGTGGCATATATTCAGCCATTCTATGCCCAATGCTCATGAATCCGGAACAGGAAGCAGGGACAGGCCTATCACTTCCATTCTACACGGGGCAGTCACACAGCTGTGTCTGCATGTGTCCGGCCCATTCAAATCCGCTTTCGCACACAGAAGTCAGAAGGAATGAGCAGTAACTGGTTACATGATGAAGACCGTCTCCAAGGAGTCTCATCTACGTATAAACTAGAAAAAAGGACATTGTCGTAAGATTTTGTAGATTAGTATATAACTGCTTTACTACCTGGTTATCCAACTGTTTTATTTGGATGGAGAGGGCTTATAAGTCTCCAAAAAGACCACAAATATTAAGAAATTATGGTGCCACTACCTTTACCCATAGCTATAGTTTGCGGAACTGATAGGAGACTTCCAGCTAAACATTTTATTTAATAAAAAATGCCAATAAACTCAAATATAAAACATTTTTCATGATGATTTCTGTAACTGAAAAATATTTTAATTGCAGTAAAAAGCCCTTTCAAATTTTGGACACCAAATCAAACATATTCAGGGACTGTAGGTGTTAACAATAATACAGAGTCTGAAAAAAAATCTATATTTTAATCTTTTTGGGGGCAGAAACAAATTATCTTATTTACTACATGAATGGTTTCCTCAATTTAACGCCAATCTTTAGCGTCAACTTCCACCTGTCTGAATAAACAGGCTGCACAAGAGAAGACTAGATTATTTATATTATGAGGTAGTGCTTAAAAATAAGGTGGAGAGATTACTTTACCTATATTGAAAATAAGAATAACATGCATATCATCCAAGCTTACAAAAACCTCATTTTATTTTCTTCTGTTTCCAGGAGGAAGTTTAAGGAGTATACATGAAGTAGTAAATTAAATTCCTCTTTGAAGGTGAATGAAAGGAGGAAGGAGAATCTTTAAATTTTACTGACACATTCAGAAAAAAGCACCCAAATGTAGTGCATGCAAAGGCTGCTCCAAGTCTGTTTCACACTTGGTAACTGGAATGGAACATCTTATTGATAGAGAAATTCTCCTTCAAGACACATTAAGACTTTTTTTTTTTTTTTAAAGATTTTATCTATTTATTTACTTGAGAGAGAGAGAGAGAGCCCGATGCTGGGCTCGATCTCATGACCCTGAGATCATGATTTGAGCCGAAATCAAGAGTCGGATGCTTAACCGACTGAACCACGCAGGAGCCCCTAATCTGGGATATTTTATATAGTGCTTTTTTGTGTGTAGAATCAGTTACTGTTTTTCTTTTTTTTTTTTTCAATTTGTTCTAAAATATGCATAACATAAACTATTTTAACCATTTTAAGTGTATAGGTCAGTGGTATTAAGAGCATTCATATAGTCCTTAGGTTTTATTCAGTTAAAACAGCCATGTTAATAAAACATTGTTATTAAGTGGCAGCTTCAATTTTTAAGGAATGTTTTCATTCCATTTAGGCTTTAGGGATAAAAATCTGCAGAGACTGTCACCGGGGGGAAGAAAGATGCTTCACTTTTTCTGTCTGGGCCGCATGGGCAGGAAACCGTAGAGGGCTCCTGCCCGTGACTGTGTCCTCTTCCTGTGAATGAACCCAGGAAACTGCTTCTGCTTTACAGAGACTACCCTCGAGGACATTGCCAAATGCCACAGAATTCATCCGAGGAAACCGCGCCTGGCCCTTAGTGCCACCGTCACATGCTCCCCTGAGAACTGCAAAGATAGGTCACGCCTGCCACAAAGCCCCAAGAACTATTTTTGCTGCTATTATGGCCTTCTGGGGAGAGGGCTGGCAGATGCTGAACCGTCACTCTTTCCAGAACCCACAAGGTGGGAGGCTGTTCTAAGAAACAACACCTTTTTTCACCCTTTTATCACGTCCTATTTCTTTCAGAGAGCCATTTTCCAAACACCCACAGGAGAGAACTGGCTGGACTCCAGTAGCCAGAGGAGCACATTCCACCGTCTCCAGGAAACCAGAACCAAATGCTCGGCCCACCGATGCCCCGAGGTTGCAATTTCACCTTAACTATTTCTTATGATGATTAAAAATGCATTGGGGACAGGCAGCTGCCCTGAGATGAGGAGGAAGCGGCGGTGCTTGCAGCGTGGAAACGGTCCGGCTTGCTTTCGGGTGCGTTTCCCGCCGGGAGGCCCGGACCGGCTGGCAGTGGTCAGGTCACCTGCGCTAGCAGCAATCTTGCTCTCCAGGGCCCTGGCGCTGAATTCCCCTAACTTCCTCACTGTATCTTCTTTCTGTATCTTCTTCTCTTTTGCACTGAGTACAGCAGGCCTCCAGTAAGTGTTGTTTGAGCGAAGGCCTAACCCTTTAAATGCTCAGATAGGACTATTTCTGTTATCATCACCATCATCTCATTTGCCACGAATTTGTCGAAAACGGAAAATTCAATAACTGCCCAAGGCCACACAGATAGAGATCTGTATTTCTCCATCCCAAACCCATGTGGTAAAGGACTGCGACTTTCCCTTTTAAGAACTTAGCCTAAAAGAGCTTGTCAACCGTGGACCATGAAACACCCCAGCAGAGCCTGGACCCGCACCCAGATACCAAACACACTAGTACTTGTGCAGCAAACGTACCAACAGTCACGTAAGACAGATGTCTGGGACAACTGACGACCATAAACAGGCAGTCACTCAAGTTTGGCTGCCACTTGAGTCTGCCACCAACTTAAGGAACACTTTTTGGTTTGCTTCTTTTTACCGGTTTTGGATTTTGGAATTGCAGATAAGGGAGTGAGGAGCGAGTGAAATCAGGACTCCTGCAGACTGGCTGACTCCTAACCTCTTGCTCTTTTAAAGCTGCTAAGAGCTTTGCTGAAGCCCAACAAACTTTGCGAAGAATCACTGTAGATTAAAGAATGTAGGCACAGTCAAGGACCTGAAAAAGACGTTAGCTATTTGCTTTCAGAAAAAAACATCCCCACCGGATGGACCAGAGATCACTCTTTAAGTAAAGAAAACACAAGTCTGTGGCAGCTCCATGTCATGAGCAAAGACGGGGCTCCCACTGGGAGTTTCGGGGGAGGGCGCAGAGATACTCTGACTGATGGAAAGAGATGGGCCATGATTCGTACTTGCTGAGTGCTCCACGCTCTGCAAATGTGCCTGAGTTTCATTCTTGCTGAGCCTCTTGTCCTGCCCTGTGAATCGTGTCCTCTCCACCGACCCTGGGTAGCCGGTGATCAGAAAGCCCAAGGAAGATGCCCCAGACCCATCACTGGGGAGGTGCAGAGCGAGATAGAAGTGAGCAGGCCCTGAAAGCCTACATACTTCGCTCCCCCATCTGGACTTTTAGGGACACAAACAAATCAAGCCAGCCTGTCATATGATGACAGAGTGATTTCTTTCCCAATGTGACATATTCATTTATCATCTTTCATAAGACAGACCTGGACTATAATTTAGTCCCATTGTTACTGCTTAAATGAACTCCAGGTTTAGATGGGCTTTCAGAGATTCCTCAACATGGGTTCACTGAGGGGCTCCAATGTTAAGAGGTCAGGATTTGAGCCCCGAGTGGAGGCTGGGGGGGGCAGTGCCCAGCACTGTGCCAAGAATCCAGGATGCCAAGGATAACTATAAACTGATTGTGTTTATGATAATGATCCCCCAAGGGGCCATAAGAAAAAGCAGCAAGAGAAATTTGGTTGGAAAAGTAGGATTTTTAGATGTATTTTCCTCCTCATAGTGGGAACGTTACGCCAAAATTCAAGTAGAATATAACCTAAAAAGCTTCAGAAATTGCCTTTATTGGAGAAAAACATTAAAAAAAAAAGTAAGTAGGTTTTGGCAATGAAAGTTGTATCTGCCCTTTAAGTAAACTACACCTTTAAATGTCTAAATGAAATAGTTAAGCCCATGTCAGTAGCAAGCAAGAATACGAAAATTTATTAATGATAAAACAAAACATAAATCATTAATGAAATATGTGCTGTGTGCCAGACACCGGGCGTTACGTTCTTTTTCTAATATAACAACCCTGCCAGAGATTTCCAGGTTACAAGGAAAATAAAACAAAACAAATGAGGTCAGAGGGGTTAAGGAACTTGTCCAAAGATACACAGCAAGCGGCAGTGAGGCCAGGATTTTAATATTCATATTCCTTCACTAAGCCAAGCTTCCCCTACGTGATTAGAAGATTCAACTGCCTACGACTCTAAGCAGATGAGAACAGCATTTTCAGAGAAAGCTGTGATGGTGCGGCAGAGGAGAACAAGGAAGGGGACTGTGCCAGTTGGCATCCTGTGTACATACAACCTTGCCCGGTAAGTTTCTACAGCTGGGGCGCCTGGGAGGCTCAGTCGGTTAAGCGTCTGCTTTTGACTTCGACTCAGGTCACGATCCTGGGGGCCTGGGATGGAGCCCCAGGTTGGGCTGCCACTGGGCAGGGAGTCTGCTGCTCCCTCTTCCTCTGCCCCTCCACCACCTGTGCTCCTGCTCCTGTGCACGCGCTTTCTCTCACTCAAAAAGATAGATACATGAAACCCTTAAAAAGTAAAATAAGTTCGTTCCCACAGTGATGCTGGGAGCAGATGCTGCACTTCACAGAAAACACAGACGACACCCTCGACTGCACGTTGCTCACGTTCGTTCAGGTTTCCTCATCGTGGTGGAGCTGTGTGGTCTCAGCAGCTGTGGCCCTCGGCGCTCTGAAAGAAGAGGGCAGCACTCCCGCGGGACCAGTGGGGCCGCAGGCTGCTGGCGGGACCCGAAATTCAGAGGCAGCGGGGGGGACTGGAATCCCACCTCCCACTTCTTGACTGTGCCGCTCTGAGCGTCTCTCTGCACCGTCATGTCCTCACCTGTAAAAAGGGCCCAGCACCTCATGGGGGCTCCCAGAACGAGATGACATGGTGCGTGCCAAGCTCCGGCCACAGGGCCCAGGGGAAGCAAGCAATGCAGTGTGCTTAATATGATTAATTTCTTTCTTATCCTCCTCGTCATCCAGAGCTACCGATGAATGTTCGAGTTAAGGCACAAAATCAAACAAACTTCTAACTCTGGAACCTTCTATTCCAGGGCAACGGACTTGCTTCTTTGCCTGAAAGGCTAATATATCAACAGTCACTCAGGTTACAGTCCCATGAAAAACACAGGGTGACAAAAGCCCCTTGCAGCAATCTCCAAGAAGGAGAAATAAATTAATCAAGCTGCCAAACGGAGAAGGCCGGGTTGACCTCCTTCTGATCTCATTACTTCTCTATTACCCTTTTGAAAAACATCCTCTTACAGAGATCACTAATTGAAGATTATGTGGAGGGAAACCGCACCTCTCCATCACCGTGGTAACTTTGCCTCATTTGTCATTCTAATAATTCACTTCTTTTCTTTTCTGAAGAGACAGAGACACTAATGGACTATCATCAGTTAAAAAGGCAATTTTTCCATTTAATTGCACTCATTAAATACTGCAATAGAACAATTGGAAAAGCAATATTCTCAATATTTAATCATAGTATAGGAATAATGAAACATTGCTTCAAAATAAATCCCGGAATATTTATAAAGTTGTAAAAGAGCTGTTTTAACAACACCTGTGATCAGAGGCAACATATTTAAAATCAGACACGTGATTTTTCATTTCTCCTGATGAGAGCTGGCGCACAGACGCACCGGGAAAGCTCGGCTTCAGCTGGGCTGGCTACCCCGAGTGGCTCCTCCGGGCCTTCCTTGCCACCACAGTCGTGCGACCAGCAGAGCACTCACTGGTCTGTGACACAGACTTGAAGCCCATCACTCAAACCAGCCTTTCGGCCAAGCTTGGCCAATAAGTCAGAAGAATGGGCTTCTGGGCCCAGAGCAGCTCTTGCCTTGTGGGTTTTCTCAGAGCAAAGACCAGCCACCACTGTTACATTCTTCACAGCTTTATTGAGATATAATTCACATCCCACATAATTCACCCATTTAAAGTGCATAATTCAATGGTTTGGGGTACCTTCTCAGAGTTGTGTGTCCAACAGCACAGTCAATTTTCACATATTTTCATGACCTTTAGCTGTTATCCTCCTATTCCCCTCCCCCACCGAGCCTCAAGCAACAGCGATGCACTTCCTGCCTCCCCAGATGTCCCTGTTCTGGGCACCTCCCATAAATGGAGTCATAGAATCTGTGGTCTTCTGTAAGTTCTTTCATTTCTCAGGGTTGTTTTTTTTTTTTTTTTTTAAATATTTTATTTATTTATTTGACAGAGAAAAATCACAAGTAGACGGAGAGGCAGGCAGAGAGAGAGAGAGAGAGGGAAGCAGGCTCCCTGCTGAGCAGAGAGCCTGATGCGGAACTCGATCCCAGGACCCTGAGATCATGACCCGAGCTGAAGGCAGCAGCTTAACCCACTGAGCCACCCAGGCGCCCCTCACAGGGGGTTTTTAAGGTTCATCTGTGATGTTGCACGGTCTGTGCTTCATTTCCTCTTATGACTTAATGTTCCGTTGTATGGACAGGCTACAGTTTATCTACCATTCATTTACTGACGATTTGGGGGTTGCTTCCACCTTTTGGCTGTGGTAAATAACGCAGTTGCAAACATTTGGGTACAGGTTTTCGTGTACGTTTTCACTTTTCTTGGCTATAGACCCCTGGGTGTAATTGCGGGGTCAGATGACGCCTCCCCTGCAGTCATTTAAGGAGCTGATAGACTGACTTGCAAAGCGGCTACACCATTTTATACCCCATCGCAGTGTATGGGGACCCCCCCTTTCTCCACACCTCCGCCAACACCTGTTATTGTCTGACTGTTCCCCTTCACGTCTAGCCAGCGAGGTGGGCAGTGTTTAGAACCGGGGAGACACAGAGCCAGCCCTGCTAACTGCAAAGACAAAAAGCCCCGTTCCCTGGATTGTGGGAAGCTGCAGGACATGGATGAGAAGCGCCTGGGTTTGGGAGTCAGGCAGACAAAAGCTCAATCCCAGCCCTGCCATTTTCTAGCTTATGATAGCCTTGGGCAAGTCCCCTAAACCAGGTGACTTGTGAGTTCTCTTGTCTGTAATACAGAGGACAAAGCCGCACAGGATGAAGGAAACGCTGAAGGAGCAAAATGCACCATAGAGTGCCTAGTGATTGCCAAGCATCCAGCGGCTTCTGCATAAAGGGGTATCCATGATTATATAAATTATTGGTTATAGCCTCAACACCCATCCCTGCCATCCCAAGCCAGCCAGCCAGCACAGGACATGCCTCAACATTCCTTAGGTATACAGACCACATTGCATCACGACTTTGGGCAGACCTCTGGTCCGTAGGACTGCACACACTGGACGCCTACCCAGTCCTGGGCCCAGTAACCTCAATAATCAATAATGTGGGGCAGAAGAAAAAATATATTTACAAAGAAGTGACGAGGAAAGTGCAACTTTATTTATCAAAGCCTATGTGGAACAAAAACATGTCCTCCTTATTCCCAAGAGGAAGAGTAAAGAACCCACTGTCCCTTTTCTCATTCTGGGCAGGAGAAGGAAGGTCTGCAGGCTCCCAGCCAATTGCTGGGCATGACCCACTTTGAGAGCAGACAGCCCCCTCTTCTCTTCACTGCCTGGTGTGTTCAAACCAAGCTCAAAGAAGAAGGCAGAAAAAGCTGAAGCTACGGGCCTTCTGATAATACTGGCCTCATGTGCACACTACTGTTTCCTTGCTATTAAAAGACGGACGAGTCCCAGAGGCACGAGGGACTGGGGACAAGGACGGTTTGTTTCATTATCTAATGTGTGAAAAGCATATGGTACCATGTCTGGCACATAGTAGCTGCTCAGTAAGAATTGTGCTGAATGGGTGAAATGAGACTATACCATGAGCAAAGCCATGGAACCATCTGGACGCTGCCCTCAACTGATGCTATCATTTCCATCATTGCATAGAAAGCAACTTAAAAGAAACAAATCCAAGGGGAAAGGAAAAAAAAAAAAGTCATGCTCTAAGCCTCAAGATGAATTCCACAGCCCCTTCTGTCCATCATATGGCCATCCCCAAGAGTCTCTTGAGGACCCCCTTAACTCTTTCTTCACCTTGTTCATGCACCTTCTGCCACCTCTCCGTAGCAGATGTCAGCAAACACCAGCTCACCACCCAAATCCAACCCACTGCCAGGTTCTGTAAGGCCTGCAAGCTGAGAATGCCTTTAACATTTTTAAATAGTTAGAAACAGATCAAAAGAAGGGTATTTAGTGACATGTCAACATTATATGAAATTCAAATTTTAGTGTCCATATACAAAGGGTTTTTTTTATTAGTTTGGTTTTTTTGTTTTTTTTTTTTTTTGGCAACACTGTCCCACCCATTCATTTATGCGCTGTCTATGGTTGCTTTGTGCTAAAAGGCAGAGTTGAATGGTTGTAAAAGAAACTATGACAAAGCCAAACACACTATCTGTCTCATTATGGGAAAAGTTTGCTGACACCCATTCCATATGCCAACTTTATCTACACGGGTAAGAGCACAGTGATTGTTATAGGCAGTGTTGTCATACAGTACCAAAAGATGAATTCAAAGGATTCATTCAGAACTTTTTGGACTTGAACCATGCCTCCAACACTCTCCCACTGTCTATAGGCAAGTGACTTAACCTGTCCAAAATCTCATTTTTCCCACCAAAAATGGGCTAATACCATCCATGTCATGGGGTTATTGCAAAGTTTAAAAGTGAAAACATCCGGCATACATCGTGACCATAGTGAGTACTCAATAAACGCACGGCACCATGCTAACACACTGTTCCTTCAAAGGAGGAACTCCAGAAACATAGAGCAAAGCACAAGGTTACCAAGGGAGTCAAAGACAAAATGTCATGGCCCACCCCTTCCCGTGGTGCTGGACGATATGCGGAAGGTTTAGAAGACGTTAAAAACAACAGAACAACAAACTATATAATCAGCATATAACCAAATCCAGATGGATTTGGCTCACTTCCTAGTTTGCCTTGTTTGTCCTTGTCTCCCCCACAAACCCCATCCCACTGGCAGGGCAAGTGAGAAGCAAATACACAATCATCCCATTTGTATACAACAAAACTGAAACCATTTGGCCTTTATAAAGTTTGGAGCTAAATGTTTAGGCGAGACATTGGGTTTGTCTGTTCGAGCTGCTGTTTGGATGCACTAATTTGAATTTGTGCTCTATCCACAACCTGTCTTTGTGGGTCTGTCACTTAACAGTATGTTTAACGGACAGTCAAAAGTGAAATCCACTTGCATCTCTTTGGTCTGAAGAAATCATGTCCTAAAAATGTCACTGGAATCAGGCACCTCCCCAGCCGCCACTCTCCGACCTCCAAATGTTTAGGACTGAGCTTCAGAGCTGGAAACACAGACCATGGATCTTGGCTGAGAGGCCACGTCCTATGAGCACCGAAGCTGAGGCTCTGGGCGTGCATCTGAACTGCTCCACCCGCCACTTCCTCTCGTTTACTTTTCCACGTGCTCTGGTGTACCATAAGGTAACACATACAGTCAAGTCCACGTGTTTATTCACTGTTAGGATATCCTTTTAAGGACTGCATGTTCGGCCCCGCAGGCCCACAGACACCAGACAAGGATTCCTGTGGCAGACTCCGAATAGGTTTTATTTCAAGTTTTATAAGCCTTCCAATTATGTGATTCTACTCCAGCCTTCGCTAATTTTTTTTTTTTTCCTTTAACATAGAACTGTGAGCCTATGCTTATGCTTCAACAACAGAAAATTGTGGGTGGGTCAGTGCTGCTCAGTCTTCAGGATTTCTGTTCCAGACAGGATGCATTTTTAATCAAAGCTTAGAAATTCCTACTTACAGTAGAAATTTCAGGCACCAAACCTTTTCTCTACTTTGAAAAAACATTAAAATGTTTAGGTAATATGCAGGTTTGAGCAGTGCTGAATGTCCACATTCTTATATTCCATTTGTAAAGCTATTGGTTAAGATGTGAATACATTGTAAATAGAATGAAGCTGCAAAAGACTTAGACTCTGATGGTAAATGAGACAATTAACCTAAAATCTTTACATTCTGGCACTCACAGCAGGACAACAGCTTCAGAAAACACAAAGTTATTTTTGTTTTCTGCAATCGAATCATGGTTTCAATTAAAGACATCTACCCCGTGCTAGTACATGCAGGATGACATCAGAATTTTCTAAGAATACGATTCCTCTCTTCTGTTAGACAAGGTATACCATCTTCTGCAAAACATCTGGATCATTTGTCAATAACCAAGAGAACCAGATGGTCAGAAGCATCCAGGATACTTAAAAACATCTGGATATTTCATTCTTCATCCAGATGTCTGGCTTCCCCCAGGGGCAGCCTATCTTTGGTTGAATAATTCCAAAAAAGCATCTGGCCAAAAGGTAAGTTCCCTTCATCAGTTCCTTCTCAGGATGATTATGTCTGGCAAAAGAGGTCCCTGTTCTTTGGGAAATAAAGCTGTTGCTGGGATCTGCCTCATCAGTATGAATTAACCAAACTATGTCAGGAAGCAACTGGGAAACAAAAGGGTAAGTGCAAAGTTGGCCCGCGGTGTGACACAGGCTCCGCCACGTTAGACCATCTACTGGCAGTCCACAGACATGCACACAGCCCCCGACACTAAGTCAGAGGCAGAGTTTAGCACATCTCACAGAAGGTGATAGGAAAGAAGTATCTGTTGAGCGACTGTGGGTGGAATGTTTTACAACACTAGTGCACCCTTCCACTCAAAGCTCCGGGCACGATTTCAGCTGTACGTTTCCAATACTGTCATTCATTCACTCAGCCCACAGACATTTATTTGGCCCCTACTGTCTGCACAGTCACACACATAAGGCTGAGCAATCACTGCTGATAAGACAGGTGCAGTGGCTGCCCTCAGTTTCTGCGCTAGTTGGGAAGACAGAGATGAAACAGATAGTTTCACCCAAAGAAATACACCATTATCTATACCGATGACGAGCACTATGAAATAAAGTATGTAGTTACAAATTGTCCTGGGAGGTCTGACTGATATCCAGAGGTCTGAGGGGGGGATTATGTGAAGTGGAGAAAGATGAGGAGTTAGCAGAGCGCATCCTGGCCAGAGTGGACGCCTGACAAGACACCTTTGCTTCCTTGTGGAACACGGATCAGATTGGAAGGAAGGCTGGCAGCGGAGGGTGGGTGGGGGTGGGACTCCAAGGGGGGAGGTCTGTGGTACTGGAGCAGTCCTGTGTTCTAACTGTGGCGGCAGTGACATGAACCTATGCGTTGGTAAAATGGCAGAGAGCTTAAGTTAGTTTTCCACCGCTGAGTGACAAATCACCTAAACCTTCCTGGCTTAAAATAACGCAAAGTGATGATCTTACAGTTCTACACATCAAAGAGCCATCTTGGATGTCAGTGGGTTAAGATAAGGATGTCGACGGGGTGGATGCCTTTCTGGTGCCTTGAAGGGAAGAATCCATTCCATCTGCTCTGCTCGCATTCGGGGCTCATGGCACCTTCTCTCCATCTTCAAAGCCACCAGCGTCTGGCTTACTCCTCAGACCGCCTTCTCTCCCGGCGCTCATCTGATTCCTTCTCCCACTTTTAATACCCTTGTAATTACACCAGGATGGCCTCTCTATTTTAAATTTGGCCGATTAGTAACCTAAATTTCATTCGTGACCCTAATTCCTCCTTGCCATGTAATGTGGTGTATTCTTAGGTTCCAGGGATCATGAGGGGAAGAGCTCCGGGCAGCCACGACTCCTCCTAGCACAGAGCCGCACACTCACTGCACCAGTGCCGGGTCCCCCGGTGCGACACACTACCACGGTTCCGTGAGAGGCTGATACTTTACAGGGCGCACAACACAGGTGTGACACAGCTCAAAGCACCATATGTTCATTACCCCATCTAATCCCCACAACAAACCTACAAGGTGGGTACTATTCCCTGTTGACAGATGAGGAAATAGAACGAGAATAGGTTTTATGAATTTACCCAAGGCTATCTGAATCCAAAAGGATATCTAAAGGTTGTATCCTAACATCTGTTTGTGTTTTATGGACTCAAAAGAACTTTTTAAAGATTTATTTATTTATTTATTTATTTGAGAGAGAGAGAAAGACCAAGCAAGCTCAGGGGAGGGGCAGGAAAAGGAGAGAGAGAATCTCAAGCAGACTCCCTATTGAGTGTGGAGCTTAACATGGGCCTCAATCCCACCACCCTGAGATCATGACCTGAGCTGAAACCAAGAGGTGGATGCTTAACTGACTGAGCCACCCAGGTGTCCCCTGTGGAATCAAACTTTGATTAAGGGACTAAATAGACCATGTATCACAAAGCATAAGAAAGCAAATTGATGAGAATTATAACCATTAAAAAAATAAATAAAAGGCCTTAGAAGACAATGACCCTAGATGGACCTTAATAGGCCATGTGAGGGGCTACATGGTGAGATTTCTCAGAAGAACCTCCCAAATAGCTCTCTTTGTCTCCTGAAAAATAACTGAGTTATAGAAGGGGTAAAGTAGAATGAAAGTAGAATAATCAACCACTATGCTTTGGAATCCACTGCTTACAAAACAATTTAGAGAGCAGTGTACTAAATGTCAGCCACCTTCCTCTTCCTTCCCTTCTTCCAACCCCATGGATCCAAGAACAGATGGGGCTGCCCACTCTAATTCTTCACTCCCAAAAGGCCCCTCGTGGATACAGGACACAAACCACCTCTTGCTCGTTCAAACACTTTTGTTTTTCAGTTCAGGGGAATGGAGGGTTGACCATGACCATGTCCAAAAGAGAGGCAACATGGATTCTCTCCTGAGCTGAGTCACATAAGGAAGGGGATTAGAGCTGAGTCACCCCAAGCAGCATGAAGAGACTGTTCCCTGAGTTCCAGGTCCTGGTCACCACGGGACCCCAAATCCAAGGACATAAGTCACATACCTAAAATGGCAGCCTCGCGTAGAGCAAAGCACTGATATGCTAAGCCCCGGCTGCCCTCTGTGGAGACTAAGCCCCAAGGCGGCTCTCCATTACACACATTGCAGAGTCTTGTGCTTTCCTTCTCCTAAAATTGTTCAGTCTTCTCTGTTGTCTGCACCCAAAGAACCCTAAGGTATGCAATTTCTCCCTCCATAATAGAAAGCAGGAAATTCCCCTTTACTTTATGCCCTCCCCTCTCACCTCTCTCTTCCCTTTCCATGGAAACCAAAATTCTCCTAGAAATTTAAACTCATAAACAAAATAAATAAATAAATAAACAAATAAACAAAATTCCTCGCAGGCCCAGGGCTCCTAAAGGATTCTGTGGCTGGTTCTGGGTACAGCAGGCACTCAATTATTAGGTCCTCTAGGAAGAAGGGATCAACTTCATGTCATCTTCTAACTCTGACTTTGAGGGACAAAATGTCTTTAACACAAAAGGGAAAGTGACTCACATCCCTTCGCTCTTTTCTAAAGGGATATTGTTAGAACCAATTTCTACTCCTGGATCTTTTGTGCTCTGGGGTAGAAGCAGGCAGCAGTCCAAACACTGCGTAACCTTTTCAGCAGCCATAAGGAAAAAGTCACTACCACTTTGCTTTTTATACCGAGGCAGAATAAAGAACATGCAAACCCAATGCACGAGGGGATTAGCAACGTCTTCCAAAGAAGAAACAGAAAATGTTTATGGGGAGTGAAAATGAATGATAATAGTTTCACTGTCCACTCTCATTTCCTAGTGGTTCGACCAAGTCCCTGGATGTCATAAACACTGAAGGGGGGATCAAAAGCTCTAATAAATCAAGGTGAGGACGTCATGAAGGGAGCCGATGGTGAGACACACCTGCTGAGTAGCTAACTCTCTGGACACTGAGTCGATGAGCAGAGAACAGGCTTCCAGAACCCACACGTGGGCAGCCTCCAAGCACTGGGAATGCGGATTCCTCCAACTTCTTACAAGTATATGTGCATGTGTGCGTGTGCACACGCAATCACACACACATCCTCTCATTCTGAGAAGGGAAGCAATGCATTGGGCTCAGCTGTGTTGCCACTATCCTACCCTCCTAGCCAATACTTCCCCATGCTGCACCCAGGATGTCTCCACTGAGAAGTTCTAACATTTGGGGTCAGGTAATTGTTCATGCGGGGCTGTCCTACACATTACAGGATGTTTAGCAGGATCCCTGGCCTCTACCTGCTAGATGCCAACAGCACCCTCCAACACGCCACAATAAAAAATTTCCCAGACATTGTCAAATGTCCCCCTGAACGGCAAAATCACCTCCCAGGGCGAAAGAAACTGGTTTACCTGAACTGTGAGTGTTTACCCAAAACACCACCAGCGCTCAAGTGTCCGCAGCTGTTTACCCCAACCTTTAGCTGACAAACTCCTATTCATCCTTCGGAAGCAGCCTCAAAGTGACTTCCTTCCCAAAGCCTTCCCTGACTCCCCTATCCCTCGGAGGAGTTCCATGCCCCTTCCTCCACACGCCCCCAGTGTTCTAGACTGGAGCCCTTATCCCTATCCCACCCCTGGTCTACCACTTCCCCGTCCTCCCCTCTTGATTCTAAACTCCTTACAAGCAGGAAACAAGTTCACTTCATCTTTGTACCACCAGTGCTTAGCAGTGTGCCTGCGCCACAGTAGATGTTCAGTAAAGGCTTGTTAGGAAAAACAAATAACGAATGAACAAAGAGGCAGAGAGAAGTTTCAGCAGGACACATCACAGAACACAGAGCTGGTTTTGGGTAGCACAACCCCATGACTTTCAGAGCATCCTGGAAGATCACCAAAGCCAGGTCCACCACCTGTGATGGAATGGAATGCCGCAGAAGGGCGCTTACATCATCATCACGTGACAGGCACAGGCTTCCAGAGGTTATAAACCTGGAGAGAGCCATGGAGAAGGCAGCACAGGAATTTATAAAGCCCCATTTTCCAGATGAGCAAACTGAGACTCAGAAGGGTTAAATCCCTTGCCTAAGGCCACACCCTGGTGAAGTGAGAGCTGACAGGCTCAAGTCCAAATCTGTCTGCCCTGTACCACCAGGCGGAAAAACGACAAAGCCCTTGGGTGAGAGCTGTCCATGCTCACAAAAGGGCTGAGGGAAATATTTCCTTCGAAGCAGAAGGCTATGCTGGTAAATGTGTGAGGAGAGGCACTCTCACTCACTGCTGGGGGTGGGGGTGGGAAGAATGGCCACCACCCTCTTGGAAAGGAACTTGACAACATACCAAAAGACCTTGTGATGGTCCAACCTTTGAATTTCCACTTCAGGGAATTTAACCAAACAAAACTGTCTGAGCTAAGGGGGAGGGGGTCTGGAGGGCAGGGGTAGCTCAGTGCACAGACAGGCACTGTCTACTGCAGTGCCACTTAGAAGAGCAACAAAGCAAAACAAAAAGTAGAACCTTCCTAAATATTCAACAATAGGGAAAATGGTTAAATATATACAAATCCATTGCAGCAAATACCACGTTACTATTAAATATAATGTTATAGTGCATGTTAGGAGAATGTTAAAAGAGAGAAAAATACCTATCTAGAATGTTACACGAAAACATAGAATCTGAACTTTAAGAAATGAGAAATGCAATCATCTATAAGTTAATTCATAAATTGCATGAATTAAGTAAATTATAACACAGTCACACAATGGAATACTCTACAGCCATGACAATGAATGAGCTCCAGGGGTGTGTGACATCAAGCAAAAATCATTCAGTGAGTAATGTTCACAGAACAAAGCCAGACACACAAGAGACCTACTATATAATCCCACTTGTATAAGATAAAGACAGACAAAACTATTCCTTGCTCTCGGAAGTCAGGATACTGACTATGTTTCCTAGGTGGGGTCGCTGGAGGTAGTGCCTGAATGAGCCCAGAAGGAGGCTTCTGTGTTACGTTTTCTTTCTGGGTTCAGGTACTGATTACTCGGGTATGCTGAGTTTATTTAAGTTCATCCAACAGCAAGTATACATTATGCGCTTTTATGCAGGTGGGTTATATTTCCAGAGTTTTGAAACCACAGTCACAATTCCATGAAAACAGGAAGCTGCCGCTGGGAGTTAAGAAAAAGTAACTCACCATATGAATGGTGGTTGTCTTTATATGGTGAGACCATGGCAATTGTCTTATCACCCTTTGACTTCTGCCCCTTTTCCAAATAATGCAATAATAAGCATTTTTATGGGGGGAGAAGTAAGCAAAGTAAGTCAGACTTGAACAAAACATTGTGCAGGATTGCATGGGCACACCAACAGTGTTGGAAGACACGTGTGTATGTGTGAGATTCACGTGTGTCTAAGTGTGTTACCTATGAGTAGGTGCGTGCATGTGTGCGTGTGTATGTGTGTGTGTATGTCTTGCTCTTACCAAGAGAAGCTTTGCTAGTCATGAGGAAGGACATCCTTCTAAACCCCACAAGAGCAAAACAAACATTCTTGTTCATTAGCAAGGCTGTGACAACTACCTACAGAGAGACAGTTTAAAATCTAAGAGGGACGCCTGGGTGTCTCAGTGGGTTAAGCCTCTGTCTTCAGCTCAGGTCATGGTCTCAGGGTCCTGGGATCGAGCCCCACATCAGGCTCTCTGCTCAGCAGGGAGCCTGCTTCCTCCTCTCTCTCTGCCTGCCTCTCTGCCTACTTGTGATCTCTGTCTGTCAAATGAATGAATAAAATCTTTAAAAAATTAAAATAAAATAAAATCTTCTGAGAATCAATAAAGAAACACAGAAAGAAAGATACATTCACAGTAAAGCACCTGAGAACACATATGCCAAAATACTGTGGGTGGGTAGTTAGGGTGATCTTTTTACTTTCTTCTCATCTGTAATTTTTTTCTTTTCTTTTCTTTTTTTCCTTAAGTAATGGAAACGTATGTATTATTTGTACTTGAGTTACTCATCTGAAAATGGGGTCATAAGACAAAACTGAGTAACCGCAGGGATTAATAAGCCCTAAACAGTGTGAGCATATACTGGTTGATATATGCATACTTAAGAAGTGATTTTTTTACTCCTTCTTCTTTATCATATAATTATTTTAGTATTGTATAAAATTTAGATTGTAAAATCTCGAAGAATGTAAGGTGAAAGTTTTTTCTTCCTGAAAACGATTCTACTTTTCATATCAACATCACTATTCCCGTGATTTTAGATACTAAATTTCAAAGAAAGGTAGCTGCTTTGGGGGAAGTTCTCCTTCTGCCTCATGATTTATACTCTCTTATGTAAGAGATGGAGCAGGAAAAAGGGGAAGTGAGAAGGAGGGAGAAAAATGGAGGGGGGATACAGCGATGGAGGAATGGATGGGTGGATATATGCGTGGGTGGGTGGGTGGGTGGATGGATGGACAGATGGATGGGTGGGTGGACGGATGGATGGATGAGTAGATGGATGGATGGATGAGTGGATGGATGGATGGATGATGGAAGGATGGATGGACGGGTGGATGGGTGGATGGGTGGATGGGTGGATGGATGGATGGGTGGGTGGGTAGATGGGTGGATGGGTGGGTGGATGGATGAATGGATGGATGGATGGATGGATGGATGGGTGGATGCGTGGATGTATGGGTGGATGGATGGATGGGTGGATGGATGGATGGATGGATGGATGGATGGATGGGTGGATGGATGGGTGGATGGGTGGATGGATGGATGGATGGATGGATGGATGGATGGATGGATAGATGGGTAGGTAGGTGAGTAGATGGACGGGTGGATAGGTGGGTGGATGGATGGATACATAAAGGCTAGAATGAAATGTCCAGGAATGGTCAAGACATTCAAATGAAGGAGAAGCTCTCTGTCACAGATGCCAGAAAAACGTCCTATCCCATGCCTGGACTGACCTCCCCAGAGGGTCCCCAGCTGATTGTGAAAGGGGAAAGAAGCTGCCAGAAGAAAGTGAGGTGACACACTAAGTCAGAATACTAGCACTAACAGCTGAGGTGGTCTTAGTCACTGGAGTCGGGCACTGGCAGCAGCAAGACAATAACTGTAGGAGTCCAGTGTTTCCAAGTGCTTCCCACTCCTTACCTGGTAAAGTTGAGCTGCAGATGAAATTAGAACTGCTAATCAGCTGACCTTGAGATAGTGAGATTATCAGTCATATCTGGGTGGGCCCAAAAGAATCACAAGGTCCTTAAAATGGGAGAAGGAGGCAGAGGACCGAGAACCAGGGGATGGACCTTTGAGATAAAGATTAAGCCCAAGGCTGCTTGCTTATACGCAGAGATTTGGACAGAGAAAGGGGCCACAAGCCAAGGAATATGGGCTGCCTCTGTCATTAGAAATGCAAGGAACTAGAGTTTCCCCTTGGAGCTTCCAGACGAAAGGGAGACTGCCAACACTTTGATTCTGGCCTAGTAAGACCTGCGCTGGATTTCTAACCTCTAGAAGATCACAAATTTGTTACTTTAACTCACTAAATTTGGGGTAGTTTGTTATGGCAGCCACAGAAAACGAATGCACTCAGGCTATTTATAAAAACAATTTTTATTACATAAGCAAAACATGAACACATTTCCCCCTTTAAAAAACCTGAAGCATCTCAACAAGGCTCAGTCCCATCCCCGTGCTGCCACTCTCTGCACTGGCCCCACTCGCCACCCCTCCTACGGAAAACCACGAGAATAAGTCCGGTGTGCACGCTCTCGGCCTTCTGGTCTACATTCCTTTACATATGCATGTGAACAGGTCATACTGCATACTGATTCTTGTGGCGTGCCCAGCCAAGAAAGAGTTAACACCCATCTCCCAGGAAGGAAAACAGCTCACAAGCCCAAAGACTGCGCAGGGGTCAGGGTCTGCCTGTGCTCCTAGGGGTAAAGAAGTGACCGTTTGAGTACCTTTCACATACCTACTGCCACTCGTCCAGTTATAAATCCTGTGTCCTGGAGCTTATGGTAGAATCTGAGTTCCCAAAGAATGAACCTGCTCAATACTCATTGCTTAGAAGATCAGGAAAAGGATTTGTTCACACACAATGGGCCTCCTGTTTACCAAAAATCTAGTCTAACACATATACAGGGAACATGATCAACAGCAAAACAGCCAGCCCGACCACGCTTTGCTACCAAGAGATGATGAATGTCTACAAAACTTCCAGAAACTGCTCAGACCACACCCTCCTCTTCTTCCCCCCAACCCCCAAGGATGTCTGCTATTTTTCACAAGTCTTGTGTCTGCTCCCCAAGACTTCTGGGAGATTGCTCACAAATCATAAATTAAGTCAGACTTTTAGAAACCCTAGGTCTTTGAAATTCCTGAAACCACAAGCGGGCAGCTGGCACTTGCACACACTCAATGACCTTTCTCAGCAGTTTCCACAGGGTCCCTGCGGATGCCACGCCTGGCCCTTGTCCACAGCACCAACGAAGGTGGTTACAGCTAGCTCCAGTTCTCCACTACTGAGGATCGCCACTCTCTGAAATTGACCTGGCTACTCTCAGGGGCTAAAACATCAAAAATGCAGTAGAAATGGGCTGAGACAGACATCAAGAGCTTGCTGGGTGACACCGACTCCCTTCTCACCAGCCCTGCCCTCTTGCGGGTGGAAGCCAAGTCCCAAGAGCAAGGTTAAGGCATGTAAATCCCCCATCCCAGACAGGTGCCAATGCATGGAGATGAGTGTTCAGGGTCCGGCGCATGGGGTGTACTCCACATATGCTGGGGGTGCAGCATGAAGATGACCTGGTCTAGTTAGTAGCTATGATGGGGAGTCCTTCTGATACACGGCCAAGGCCATCAATCTGTGATTTGGGCTTACTCTGAGGAGAATAAAGGAGCTCCACAAGGAGTACAATCAGCATGTGTTTGGTATTCAGCAAAAAATAAATCCATGTGATCAACAAGCATCGTGTGCATGGATGGGATGTGTGTGCACATGCCAAATGTGTGCCCTGTGGTGTGATACAGAACTGAGGAGGACACTTTTCTAGAAAGCCACCATTGCAGTGGATTCTATGTGTAGCTGAAGGAAATTCATACATAGAAGGAAACATAGCAAATCAATCAATGTTCTTATGGAAAATGCTGTATGATTTTCCTATCTATAGTGGCAAAAAAAAAAATGGGTTCAACATGGTGGGACAAGGAAGTGGCTATGGATGAGGATGGTGATGGTGGTGATTGATGATGGTGGAGGAAGAGAAGGAAAAGGAGGAAGGAAAGGGGGAGGGGAGGGTGGGGAGTGATGACGATGTCCGTGAGGATCACAGCTTGGACGGTTACTGAAGACTTTCTATTGCCAGACATGAACCTAAGCACTGCACACACTTCACTTAATTTAATTCTTCTAATAATCCTATCACAGGTCCCATTACTAGCCCCACATAACAGAACACAACACTCGGTGTGAGAAGGGTTAAGCACATGCCATGGTCCAACCAGTGGACAAGACTCAAACCCACAGCCAGTGTTCATGACCAAGCTGCCGTGGCCCTCTCTTCTCCTCCCCATCCACTCTGTTAATAGCACTGGTTAGCCACACACACAGTAAAAGACAATCACCTCTCCAGACTCCCTTGCTGCTCCAGGCGGCCATGTGACCCAGCTCTGGCCATCAACCTGCCGGAGGAATTCACGCAGTGAGCTGGCATGTGCCTCTTTCTTCACTTTCCCCTGCCTGGAAAACAGATGTGACACCTCGAGGCTGAGCAGCCCCAGCCCCCAATGGCATCAAGGACCCGGGCTCCTAAAATGGGTCTGCTTGCTTCCGGATCTCTACAAAGATAGAAAACTTCAGGTCTGGCTGGGAAAGCCAGGGTCTGAGTCAGGTCCTTGCTGACACAGGCACTGTAGGAAAGTGCATCCCCAGCAGTACAGATTCCACTTGAGCTCCCTTCCTAACATCAGATGCCACAGCCCAGGACACGAGAAGGTTGGAAATGAGTCATGAAAGAGATAATGTCTGGAAGCCTACACTGAAGAGAAGTGGGCTACTCGAAGATGCACCATACAAGGGAGTTCCACTGAGACTTGTGGGAAGAAGTGGGGTTCACTGAGAATTCTGGGAACAAGGAGGGTTCACTGGGAATTGTGGGAAGAACTGTAGTCCACTGGAAACTGTGGGAAGAACTGGGGTTTCACTGGGAATTGTGGGAAGAAGTGGGTCCACTGAGGATTGTGGGAAGAAACGGGGTTCAAGTGTCTCAACTTTTTCACCTAGGGTAAGAAATATACCCTTCTGGCCACAAATGGAAACAAGGCCAACACAATGAAATGACATTATCAACATTACGAACAGTTGAGGCTACAAGGGGGCCTGTCTCTGGGAAGCATGCCTAGATGGACTCTAACATAGCTCTGTGGACTTCCGTGGGTGCCCCCGAGCAGGATTCTGAAATAGCTACTGCCACTGGGAAAAGAAAACCCTCCTCCACAGAACCCTGATGGCCTGAGCAGCCAAGACATACCAACCAAGGGAGCCATATATGGAAAGAACCAGACTCACCCTTCTAGAATCTTCTACCATAAAATGTCCAGAAATATAAGGCATATTATAATTCCATAAAGCATTTTCCCAATTCCTTTCTACCTCATGTTTTCTTTTTTTGTCATCTGCTCCATTTTTGGACAAAGGAAAAAGACAGAAATCATTGATTTGTTCATTACAAATGTACTTAAGCTATAAAAACATGAATTACTAACAGGTAATTCCTTTGGAAGACTTAGGTAGTGACACAAAGATGCTTCTCCACACAGCGTCTGTGGGTGGGTGTCTATATAGAAACATAGCACAAACCAACTGTGGGGTATACCAACAGCAAAAGTGGACTGGCCATGTGAAGGACATCTGTGTTAGGACCTATTCCCAATCAAAGGAAAGTAATTCTTCTTGGTGGTCCAACCACTTAACTTAAACAAAAAGAACTGAGCCAACTTTCATCAATGAGCCTTTCTTCTAACCGGAAAAAAAAAAATAAAAAATGAGAATTGGCTACTGGTTATGGCGATGATGTGCCACAAGGTTAATAATGATGGGTTTCAGGTCACTGGCAATTTCTCATTTCAAACTAACTTGAACCATCGGCCCTCAAGGGCTGACTGTTTAATGTGGGCTGCATGGCATTCACAGTCCTTCTTGGACACCCAAGCAGTGGGTGAGCGACACTCTACCATATATCATTACTGAAAAGAAGAGAGGAGCTCTTCATCCTTCAAATTAAAAAGTGCTCCTATATTCAATCTCCATGGAGGAAGACCCATAGACTTGTTCAGTTCCCCAGTGACTGGAATTTGAATGGACAAGTGACTCGTCAACTCATGGGAACAGGGCTCTATCTTCAGAGGGAACTGGGGAGGAAAAAATTCTAAATTTCCCAGCAGTGATTCAGAAGACCCCTAAGCTTTTTCTTCCGTACCGTCAGTCACTTCTTCTCAAATACACATCTCAATTCTAAATAGCCCAAGGACTCATACAGAGAATACACAGCTTTTTCCTCTTGGTATCATGAGAGCAATATGGAGGGACAGAAGCATGAATGGGTAAAACAGCTTCAACTGAGATGGGGGACAATAAAGAATGGTAGAGAGTATGGAACACTAGAAACCATATGACCTGATACTCGGCTCAAGCCAACTGATGCTCCTACCTCCAGTCTTCACTTCCAAGGAGAAAAGCAGATTTTATATGAAATCTCTCAATTTGTGTATGTGTCTTAGCAACTTTTTAAAATCGTTGTGCAGGGAAAATAAAGTGTGTCTGCTAGTAAGCAACGTCGACTGGGCCGAGGAACATCTCACTGGGCTTTCTCCTCTGGTCATCACACCCAAGCTCTGGCTTATCCCTGGGCTGAGCCAAGGAAAGGGTGAAAAAAGAGAAGAGGGGATGGGAGGAAAGTCTGGGAGCTGAAGGTTAATCCTAAGACTTAAGAGTTTTGTAAGTGATATATTTGCCTGTCAAATTCATGGCCCCAGGAGGATGATAAACACACCCAAAAACCTCATCTAATTTTAGAGTCAGTTACTTTGACGCATGAACCGAACTTATAGGCCTATCAGTCCCCTCTCTGTGACAAAGGCTACGGCAAACCCTCTCCCCCATGAACAAAGGAGACGAAGGGCTCAATTCTGCCATACTGTGTGGCATCTGTGGGGCAAGAGGTGTGTTTGCCCCCCCATGCCCCGTGTTTCCTAGATGAGCTCTCAGTGACAAGCGGCAGTCCTGATCTCTGCTCCTCCTCTCTCTTACAATCTATTTATGGGCAAGTAGCCCTGAGGTCTTGGAGGGTTTGATTTCTTAACTTGAGATTTGAATCTTACTTTCCACAACGTTTTTTGTTTTGTTTTTTTTTTGTTTTTTTTTTTTTGTCTTACTGCCTGTAGCACAGAGCCCTGGGAAACTTATTCTGCTGGAGAGAAATACAGCACTCACCCACAATTCTAATTAACAGATTTTTTTTTTCTCTCCTCCCAAGTTTCCCCAAAGGAAATCCTTCTCAAAGCCAATCTCAACTGGGCCAGAAGTCAAAACCAGATTTACAAAGGTACAACAAAATGCACAGCAAATCAGGTTTCCGTGGCAACATAAAAGTACAAAACAATAAAAAAAAAGCCTCGCTTGCTTTAAAAGGAAATCAGCAGTTTCCACAGTATCCAGACAGGAACCTTCCTTTTGACCCAAGGCCCCCCAAAAACTCAATTTAAAGCAGACGAGAAAGCTGTAATACCAAATTTCATGAGTGAACCTTGACTGACTGCAGCCTGATTGAGAACAAAGATCTGTGAAAGATATTTTGAGGATAACTGGATAAATCTGGGTATGGGCTATGTATTATTTTATGTTTATAGAGGAAGAGAAGCTTCAAGCAGATGACCCGCTGAGTGTGGAGACTGACACGGGGCTCGATCTCATGAACCCGAGATCATAACTTGAGCTGAAATCAACAGTCAGATGGTTAACCGACTGAGCCACCCAGGCGCCCCATTCACCCAGTAAACTATCATACTCACTGAAGAGGGCATTATTCTGGGCACTTGGGAAAATGTCCTTCTGCAGCACAGGGCCCCTGCCTTATAAACACCCACACCCTACAAGCTATGCACTGGTATAAAGGACAAATCCCTAAAAGCTGCCCCCAAAAGGGTCAACTTCTAAAAATGGTCTCCAATCATTATATCTCAGTGACAGGAGAAAAAATGTTATCTTGATAGTAAAGGATTTAAATTTATTGCATGGCTGAAAATGGTTAGTGAAGTGAAATGATAAAGTAATGAATCATTTCCTAAAAAAAAAAAAAAAAAAAAAAAAAAGTTGAGCTGTTAGTAAGGCCACTGCATGAAGAACTATTTAGAGATGTCAGAAGAAAGAAAAAAAAGAAAGTTATGAAGGCTGCCCAGGAAATTACTGCTAAATGTATATACTCTCTAGATTAAATTACTTTTTCAAAAGAAAAGAAAACTAAACAGACTTCATGATTACTGCTAGAAAAAATGAAGCTGTCTTCTAATTTCTATTCAATTCCTTCTGGTTTCAGCACTGTCCCCCGACAGTAACTTAACGATCTGTGCTTCTCAGAGCTGCCCTCAGACGCAGCTCCCACAGACGAGCCCAACCTGGACACAGGCCTTTGGGACTTCTCTCTCTGGATTCTGGGAGACGGTTCCTGCCTGATCTCACCACACTGTGGTTGGGACAACTTGACCCAAAACCCTGGCTCAAGAGCTCAGATTACAGCACTGATGACCTGCTTGATGAGAACTGGGATTTCCAGCCACAGCTCAACAAACAGGGAAGAAACCAGGGCATCACAAACTGATTCTGTGTGTTGGTTCGCACTTTCGTGCCCTGTTATTCATTCTTCTTGGTTGTTTTTACAATAAATGTAGGCAACAGGGTTCACTATCATCAAGCGATGGAGAACATATGTTTACTTAAGAGACTCTGAGGGTTAGCAGATGCCAGGCATCGAGGGAGGAAGAGCTCACTTCCGGGACTGCAGAACAAGAAGGTGGCTCTCACTTTCAATCAACTGTGCTACCTAACACAGGCCACTCCAGGCCAGCCACTGGGCTTAACTGTGGCATTCAAAATCCTCCAGAAAAGAGGAAAGTCATTTCAGAAATGACTTTCTGAAAGTCATTCCTCTGGGTTCTGGGGACACTGATAAAGATGTGGTTCCACCCCCCCACCCCCTCCCGCCAGATCTTCGAGACTCACTATTTAACCTAAACTCGGAACATTTTCCCAAATAAGTATCTCCTGAGCTCCTAGCCAAGTGGTATGCTGGCTTCCACAAAGCTCTTCTTTTCTGGTATAAACCTTTATCAAGAGGAAGAGGAGATGGAAGCATGGGAGGAAGATAAAGGGTAAGAAAGGTAAGAACAGCAGTAAGAGAGGCTGACACTGATGGACTATTTACTATATCCCAGAGACAGTGTCAAACAATTTACACGCATGACTTTGTTCCTTTCTCACAATCTAGAAGGCAGAGACTGCTACTAATCCCATTTTATAGGTGGGAAAACTGAGCCACATAATGGTCAAACTAATTTTTCCAGATCACACAGTAAGGGGCAGAGCAAGGATTCAAACACAAGTCTATCTAAATCTGGAAATCCTAGAGTCTGCTCTGTCACAGGTGGCCTTCCATGATGTTCTTTTGAGGAAAGACCTCTTCTCGTGTCTTAGCTTGGCATCTTGCCTAGACATTACGGCCCAGCTCTGTAAGCCACTATGATCACACAGGATGAGAAGCATGGCTTCTTCTCCAGAACTCCCACATACTTTCCTTGTACCTTGTCTGAGGTCTTTAAAGCAACAATCTTATGCCTCCTACTGGATTATAAGAAGAGGTGCCAGGACTTTCGTATTTCCCTGTGCATAGGTACCCAGATTATGGATTGAAAATTAATGCCACACTGCATCAGCCCAACGGCCTGTCACTGACAGAGGTATCAAGCCATGGTTTATGGAAGGACTGAGCTTTTTTAGTAGCTAAAAAGAAAAAGAAAATTGCATTGGTTCCATAAACATTTATTCAGGCCGTAATCTGCTCGAGTTCCTTAGACTCACGCAGTCTACTTGAAATTGTCAGATTGCCTCTTAGGAGGAAACTAAACGGCATATCTTTTTGGCATCATATGGAAATCACTTCTTAATAGGGTTCTACAAACGACAGCCCTAAGGTGCTTCCTCCAAACTCTGCACCCAAAGTCGGGGGGACGCTGTTGCAAGGCTCCCTCCATGATGCCGTAATTACCAGAAAATGGAAAAATCCAAGAAACAGAGGGGCCCTGGAGCAGGGTTCAGGGACTGAGGGCAACTGTTGATCCATGCAAAGATCAAAGCTGTGCAGAAACCATTCTCAGGTTTACACAGCTGCATGCTCCGTGCGAGAGCCGTAAAACAAACACAATCTGGACGGGAGGGAAAGGTCTGTGATTGGAAGCGTGTGGGTGTCAATGACTCCCCAGGACATCAAATGAACCAGGAGGCCAGAGAGCCACCTCACTCCGGGGCTAGAAAAAGAACCTTGTACTCTTTTCCAATCCAGGACATATTTTTATTGGGCCAAAAATTTTTACCAATTCAGCCTTCTAAAGCATAATAAGAAAGAGGGAAGAGAATCATTAGCAAATATGCAAAAAAGTTCTTGAGTTTAATAAACACCACCACCAAAAAAACAGAAAGTGAATTGGTCAAATCTTAATAACCTGGGGATGAGCAACTCCCTGCTCCAGCTCGTCCTGTTGAGTTGCTGTATACAACATCTGAACGAGACCCAGAGCTCTCGGAACTCCTTTAGGTGCATAAATTCCTAAACTAAATAATAACAAAGCCATATGTTACCGTGTTTTTAGATATGAACTGCTGTACAATGCACAAACACAACAGCAGCTCCCTGCTATCATTCGGATTCATTAAAAATAAAATCATCTCATAAGCTTGCAAAGCTGATTTTTATTTTTTATTTTTTTGTACTACAAAACTTTCATATTTCCCCTGTGTAGAGAAGTATAATTTCTTTACGTGGTTGTTCTCAATGTCCTGAACTTGATATACATGTAATATTGGGAAATGAAAATAATATACACACATATATATATGAATTCCTCATTTTGTGTATTAGAAAACAATATGTTTTGCTCATTAAAGGCGCCAATATAAAGGCTATAAACCATGAAATTACCTTTGAGCCCTTCTTGAAATAACCAGTTCACAAACAAATGATCCATGCAAAAAAGGCGAGGGGAGATTACAATAATAAGACTAAGTTACATTTTCATTTCAGGATTTTTTTTTTAATGGAGAAAAGTATTATTACTGCAAAGCCAACATCTACAGCAGGTACATCCAGTTTATATAGGCAACACTTGAACAAAATAAGTTCAAAGAAGGGCTTTCCATATTTTCCAAATGGGATGTCGAACTCCTATTTACAACACATTATCTCAATAAAACAATCTTACTCTTGGTTTTCCCACTTCATAGGGCTGATTGATTGACTGATTGATTGATTTTCTCCATAGGGCTGATTTAAAAGCAATGATGGCAAAAACATTTTATAAAATAACTCGGATGTTTCTTACACTCAGAAAGCAAGATTCTACCCATGCCATGACTGACATGGATGACTGACTCATCCATGAGTCAACTCTGGATGACTGACAGAGTTGTCCATGGCAGGAATCTTCTCCCACGAGTCAATGTTCTGAAGCTGAAGTTAGCAGAGCCCTTACTTTGTGTGATCCCAAAACAAGCATCATTGTCACCTGGGAAACTGCTAGGCATACAGATCTTTGCGCCCCACTCCAGACATTCTACGTCCGCAGCTCTAGGTGAAGCCCCATGATGTGTGTTCCAACAGCCTCTGGGGGATCCTGGGGCGTGCTCAAGTTTGGGAACCAATGCCTCAGACGGATAAGGTTACTAAACCAGGCTTGAGATAATGCTGTCATCTCCTCTCAGACTCTGCATATAGTCTTCAGTGCTTCCTGCCATGCCGCTCTTCACTCTCCAATGGCCTGACAGTCCATATTCAGAAAACAACATCCAAGGCAAGTGATTTGCATACTTTTGTCTGGATGAATCCTTGCCGCCCTCTCCACTCTAGCATGTATCAGCTGTTGAAGCTGTAGATGATACTTGGCTCTTGCCAAGAAGACATGGAACTCCTGAACTTCCTCCAAGTTCTAACCACTGCCCTGTGGTACCCCCACAGAAATCCGGAAATAGGCAAGGATGAGTGTGTCCTGGGCAGGGGAGTGATTCACACTTGTGAGCAAGGGCCATCAGCTGATCTTAGAACCTTCCTGTGTGAGCCCCAAGTAGAAGGTCACCTGTCTCCCTTAAGCCAGATCTTGTTCTTGACTCATTCACGTGTTCATTTAACTGGTCGTTCTCAACAGTCATGAAACAAATAATGATCAAGCTTTTATTTCTTTCGTTTGTTTTCTTTTTTGCTTTATGGGAATGCAAAGCTGCATTAGATCACTTCAAACTTCTCAGAGTGCATTATCTCGTGGGGCACACACATAGTATACAAGTAGATGAGCACAATACAGTGAGGTGAGTATAAAATGGAAATCTACATAAGGAACATAAGGAATGGATGACTGAAGCACTACTTTTTTGGCAGGAGGGAGTCAGTCACACACATGCCAGAACTGAATCTTATGGAACCAGTAGAAACCAGCAAGGCTGGAGAAGAGAGATGGGTGAGTTCCAGGCAGTGCCAGACCATGAGCAACAACCCTGATGAGGGAAGGGACTTCCTCACTGCAAGCCCTTGAAGGCAAGAAGTGTGCCTCAGTGTCTATATCCTAACCCACTGGGCTTGGCACAGAGATGTTGAGCGAAGTCCAGACAAGACGAAACTGGACAAGGGGTAGGGAACTCACCAGAGGAAGCCAACTCCTGAGGCAGGAAGAACACATGTGGCTCCATTTGAGTGATGCGGACAAGGAGACAGGGCAGCTGACCTCCCCATGGATCAGCAGCAGGGAAAGGACTTGTAAAAGGCAGAAAATCACTCAGGACCCTGCACGGAGCCTGGCTGCTTACATGTGAAAGGATCCCAGCACCTTTAGGAGGATCTGAATGACAACACAAGCTCTTTTGTGCTTGGGTAAGATCCCGCCAGGACTGACCAGACCAGGCTGGAGCCCAAACTACTCAGTTAAAGGCTTCTACTCTGTGACCTATTTAATAATTCTCCCCAGCGTGAGATGAGGAAGAATGTCCCGCTGCCCTAGTCCTACCCAGAAAAAGGGACAACTCCCAGAGATCCCAGAACCACTGTAAGGAAGAGGAAAAGAGAAAGGAAGGGAGGACACAAAACCCGGCAACATGGTGCTGGGCTGTCACAGGACATACACGAGAGAGGAGGGTACCCTCTCTCCAGATTTCTGCTTCTTAAGAAGCCTGGACTGTTATAGGAATGGCAGGAAAGGGACAAGAGGACAAAGCCTTCCTGCCTCCTGAGTATTCATCTGATGGCTCCTAGGGGGATCTGCCAACATTCTGAATCCTTGCAGCAACACTAAGAGGTAGGTGTGATACCCCTGTCTTGCTGCTGAGTTAACCAGTGGCTCAAAAAGGTGAGGGCCCTTGCCTGGGGCCACACAGCTAGTAAGTATAAGGTATATGCTCTGGTCCAACTCCACAGTCTGGGTTGGACCCACCTGAGTCAGACCGAAGAAAGGCTCGGATACATCAGAGGCTGAAGCAGCTGCCAAGCCAGGAGCAAGAGACCAGCAAGAAATAGTAACTTTCCAGCGTCTCCATGAGCTGGGAGAGGGGGGAGGTGTCTTCATGAGCCTCTAGAATTTTCTACCTTCTTGGCAGAAAATCTCTGGCCTCCATCACTGGCCCGAGAATTCTGAATTGCAACCCTCACCCTTCTAAGTCATCCGTGAAACCTTACCAAGTACTCTGACAAAGCGCACGTTCAGCTCTGCGACCGAGACCTGTGTGAATCCACTTGGCTCTTCTATGAGTCCTTCCAAATACTTGAGGGTTAGGGCAGCACATTGCAGCTTTACGGAATTTCCTGCCATATTCTGCAGTTCCAGAATTGCTCCATCACAAAAATAAATTTGAGAAGAACTTTCTTCTTTTTTTAATGATACAGAACACAGTCTTTTCACTAAATCCTAATTTAAAGCATTCTAAGTCCAAAAGATAATTATTTGGACCATATAAATACCGCATGTGGGTGTAATATGGATTGCATGCAGAGCCATAAAGAAAATACTTGGCTCTGTTATTTTCTTAAAATTGCTGTGTTGTTGCCATTTTTATTGGGTTAATTAAAAGACCATAAAAATCAATTCAAACATGTTTGGAAACAGATTTTCTAATTTTATAAACTGTGTTCAGTCGGTTGGGCCACAGATAAAATAACAGACACCTCTGTGTGCATAGCTTTGGCACAGCCGTTCATACACGCAGGCATTCACCCATCCGATCCAAATCCTCTACTCCGGCCCCAGCCCTGAAACAGAAGTGGCACCTGTTCATGATCATGGCAACCTTGTTCTGCAAATTTTTCCTACCAAGGACCAGAAAGTAAATATTTTCCGCTTGGAGGGCCACGGTGTCACTGCTTCAACTACTGAACTATGCCCCAAGAGCAGGAAAGCACACTTAGACCACACCTTAAACAGATGAGTGTGGTACACTTCAGTAAAATCTTATTTATAGATGTTATAAATTGAATTTCATATATTTTCATGTTTCATGAAATATTCTATTTCTTTGGATTCTTTTCTTCAACGGTTTAAAAATGAAGACCATCCTCAGGCTATACAAAACCAGAGGGCTCACAGACACTGGTTTATATGGTCACACAGGGAAAGATACCATGGTATGGCTGACCCAGCAGCCCCCAAGAAGATGCTGGGATTCTCAGCTGCTAAGTCCAGGGGGCTGCCAGTCTACCATGTCAATCCTAACGGCCCGGCTAAAGAGGAGAAAAGAGAAACTCTCTCCCTGAGCTGGCGGTCATCAGACCTCTCTGCTCATTTCAAAGATGGCTTCTTGCCCAGTTCCAAGCAGTGGTCTTTGGTGACTCTCCCGGCTCCCTGGTGGCCTTGGCAATTTGCTCCAAACTTGATAAAGTGCTAATTTTGCTTTTTACAGCCGTTGTATAACTTTGAAATAAAGCCAAGCCAACCCTTTCTGAAAATCTGAAAAAAACATTAGCCCACAGACTGAAACCTGGGGATCCCAGTTACAACCAGACAGTAATTTTCATGGTCAACTTCTACAACTGTCCCAACAGTGGTCTCGGATGGAAATAATGAGAAGGCTCTGTGTTATTCCCAGGTCCCTTGCCCTGCCTCAATTGCTGAACGTCAGCCCCAGACAGCTCAGTTATAACGACAGAAACAACATAGTTCATGCAAGTGGCCTTCAGCGGGCAAATGTTCAAGCACATTAAGGTTTTAATATAATTATAATTATAGAACATGTTCTACCAATTAACCACAAATATGCTGTTTATCTGAAAGGCTGCCAACACTGTGAACTGCAGTCAAAATAACATTAGGCTGTGGTCCTTAAGCAAAGAATACACACTGAATCAAAAGAGAGAACAGAAGGAAAGGGCCAAAATAAATATTTTATCTGATATTTTATGAATATCTCCTCAAATGCCAGATTAAAATATGTCATCTCAACTTCCCATATATTTACTTGATGAAATCAGATTAAGTGAGTTCATGACACTGTTGAAAAACATCATAAACCAGCGCGAGAAAGAAGAGAGAGAGGGAGAAAGGGAGAAAGAGAGAGAAAAGTGTATTTTGTAAATCTTGGCAGTCAAGCGTCCCCTTAAGCTAGCGTTAAGTATAACGTAAATAAGAAAAGGCAATTAGAACAAGTCATATTTTTAAAGCATTCAGGAACTTCTCCTTGCTCCTTATACCTTTCTTAGCTACAGCCTATAGGAGTTCAAGCAAAATTAAACTTTGCCTTAGCAACTAAAGAAGATAAGCCTTCTTCTAACTTACCTCTGAGAAAGAATTAAAAAAAAAAAAACCCAGTTGTACAATTTGTATATACACAATTTGTACTGCTGTAAAAGCATATTTTCAAAAGTGCTCCCTAAATAATTAAGCTGCTCCTTTTACCATACTTCCTATATTACAGAAGTCATTTTCCCACCAAGAATCAATAAGTCATTCCTCACGCCAGTCATTTTTCTCCATTTAACGGAATGGACTAAAGTCCGACACTGCAAGTTACATTACCTTTGAATTATGTGTGTAATTTAAAATTCAAAGTACTACACTAAGGAGCTTTTTAGACTGACCACTCTACACTCTCCTCATAAATATGGTCCCTTGCAGACCCTTCTGACGGATTTACAGAACAACAGGAGTTTGAACCGGTGAAGCCTTAAGCCCGGCAGGAAAGCCGCTCTCTGTAACAATGCCACGGGAACAATTCTCTTTTCAGAGGAAGCGCAGGGCAAACTGTCATACATCATTCACCAGGAAACGACTCTGTGTTCGGAGATGAATGGGAAAGCCATTCAGAAGCATCTTCACTTTAATTACAAATAAACACGTGGGCAGATATTGACGTGTCCGTCCGGAGACTGCTCCCTAAGTAAAAGCTGCCAGTCTGATTTTTTTTTTTTTCGTTTGAACAGAACCAAGTCCTCGGATAACATTTTAAATCGGAGAAACCGAGAATGGGGATGTACCGAAAGAAACTCTTCTTCATCAGTGCGACAAATCACAGGGAGGGGGAAAATACAGAGAGATCAGTAAATGGAAATGTGTATGAGGGTGTACACACAGCAAATCATTTTTAAAAATTAATAAAAGTGACTTGAAAGGCTTATAACTGAATTCATGGGCTGATTCGACTCCTGATTACAAATGAAATACAATCACTTTCTTCTTCAGAACAATAAAAATAAAGCGAATACTAAAACTCTCTGTGCATATTCTCAAGTTTGTGACAGGCTGACTCACACTACAGGCTGGGAAAACTTTAAAAACACCTGTCAAATGAAGAGCATTTCTCTCAGTAGCGCAGGTTATTTTATTCAGCTGGCCTCCTCAGAGCAACCAGACCCCCGGACCCTCACTCCCAGCTAGTGTGGAAGAAGACAAGACTTCCATACACTGTCCTTTTGGATACTGGTTATTTAGAAAACAATAGGTT
Organism: Neogale vison; assembly: GCF_020171115.1. Taxonomy (NCBI): domain Eukaryota; kingdom Metazoa; phylum Chordata; class Mammalia; order Carnivora; family Mustelidae; genus Neogale; species Neogale vison. Next base: position 9,191,296 of record NC_058097.1, read on the forward strand.
TGATCTGAGAACTGGGATGTGCATATAAACTGGGATCCCTTGGGCTTCTCTTCGTTCGTGAAGTGACTCATTTACCGTTCTGGGAATCTGGGGGTCCCTGTCACCTTCACCCCAGGGACACTGAAGCCCACTCCTCAGGAAGGCCCTAACTTGGATCCCCACGGTGGAAGGTTTCTCAGACCATTTCATCCTAAGAGCTGCCACTCTGTTCCTCCCCACTCTCAGTAGCTTAACAACCTTTTTCTCCCCCCTTTTTCTGCTAGTAAGTAATTCTGGTGACTGTACACTTTTCCTGATGTGGAACAATCTTAGACCACTGGAGCCTTACTAAATCACTCTAGGACGTGCCTTCTTTGGGTCATCAAAAATAAACTTTCCTGCCTAGGTTTTATTCTTGCTAATTTAGCATTCCCAAGACAAATCACTTAAAAACGCCTTAAAAAATCATTAGCTCTCATTTATTGCACTTTAACATCAGCATGGCCTGAAGCGCAGGAACAAACAGACTGGCAAAGTCCCACTGCCAGCACCAGGTAGAGCCCTCCCTTCCGGCGCCCTGCCTTCCCAGCAAGATTTCACCCAGACCCGCCTTCCGCTGCTTTTCAGCCAGGACCCTCACTCGCTCGCTCTCTCTCCCAGCTGCCGTGGCGCCTTGTGTTACTGACAATTTGTGAGAAAAGCAGAACCTTCCCGCTGGGTGTTAGTTTTGCATGGCAACACTCAACAATCTCAAATTGTGAGACCCCCCAAGGACAATTTTTCTTTCTTCTTATATTTGTCTGGATTTCTTCCCACTGGAAAAATGCGGCAACCTCCAACCAATTGATGGATACTTGCTGGTAAAATACTAGATCTGAGCAACTGTGCACTGATACAGCCTATGAATTACAGTCCAACGTCGTTAGTTCAAATAAAAGGAAATTTCATCGAAGGAAACTAATATTCTGGGAATTTTCTCTCCCCGAAGGATTACATCTAAGGAAGTAAAACTTATAAAAGGAGATGTTGCAAATGTATCGGGCATCTCTAGGATAGAGAGGGTCAGTATGATGGTTCTGGAAAAATGATTGTGTAGAAGGATGCATTACTGATGAAAGATGGACAGGAAATATATTCTTCTCCTCTGATAAAAACAAAATATTGCCCTGTGAACAGGTTTGTCATTTCCAAACGAATCATATTAAAATGACAACCACAACCATAGCCCCACAACAAAAATGAGACCAACTGAGATCCAATTGCTATGGGCTAACATTACTTTTATTGCCATAAGGCACTGGCCCTCATCAGAGCCTCTCAAACATTTCCCTCAGCCATTCATCCTATGACTTGGTAATAAAATGCATATATGTATAAGCTGCTTAAAAGAAAAAAGGTAAACTCAAATAATTCGATGTACCGTCTCCTACCAACTGACCATATATTGTTCAGGTTTTTCCTACCATATTAAATATAAATTTAAAAGGAGTTCCTTTTTTTCATTAAAAAAAAAAAAAAAACAGCAGGCTGTAATTGGAGACGGCCATACAAAGTGTCTTGAATACAGCAGGCTTTCAAAAACTGATTGCTTCAACTGCACAGTTAAAAAACATTCACTAGAAATTACTGAATGACAAAGGAAAAAGTTAGTTAAATCTTAAAGAAGTATTTTCTTGAAGGGTTTCTCCAAAACTGCTTCACTATAAACATCTCTTCTCGGATGACACAATGAACCTGATAGAAACAGCTTCAGCCCAAACTTAGGAGAGACAGGCTATGCTAGTTTCTTTGGACTTTTAAAAAATATGCTGTCAAGGGGGTTGCCTGGACTCTTGGACTCTCAGTCAGTAGAGCATTAGACTCTTGGTCTCAGGGTCATGAATTTGATACCCACATTGGGTGTGGAGCCTACTTAAAAAATAAAATAAAACTGGGGCATCTGGGTGGCTTTGTCAGTTAAGCATCTGACTCCATTTCAGCTCAGGTCATGATCTCACGGTTGGGAGATGGAGCCCCACATGGGGCTCTGCAATGACGGTGGAGTCTGCTTGGAATTCTCTCTGTCCCTCTCCCTCTGACCTCCCACCCCCCCACCACCAAAGACAAAAATAAATAAATAAAAATAAATTTAAAAAATAAAATCTTAAAAACGTGCTCTCAATCTAACACTTCTTTTCATGCCTTTGCAGATAATTACTACCTAACATAATCATTAAAATAAAAATAGAAAAAAAGATTTGAAACCTATTTTAGTGAAATTATCCAAAACATCGGATATTTATCAGAAATCTCTAATCTTTTCTTCAAAGATGAAAACTTTGAATGACAAGGAACTTACTCAAAATCACAGTTTGCCCTCTTGGTCTCTGCTTTGGCCCCTATATTTTGACTGAGCCAGTCCCTAGCTAAGCCATTGGAAAGAGAGCTCACTCCAAGCCCTTAAAATACTGTAGAGAGAGAGACGAAGCAGCAATCCTGTGCCATCTAAGAGACAACAGCACATACTATTGCTTTGTTAAATGGTGACACAGTTTCTTCTGAATGGAGTCTCTCTCTAGACCGGGTGGGGTGGGGGGTGGGTGTCGAAGTTACGAATACTGTTTCTAACTCCAGAAAAGAGAATTTTCTATTGACCAAGACAAAGGATTTAAAGTGAGCTTGATACCTGGTTAAAGACCATGCTTTAACCACCTGAGCTAATAGATCCTCTCGACAAATGTCAAAATGTAAGGAGAGTCCTAAATTGCTTAGGCAATTAGAAATTATTAAGTTTCAAAAGGAAAAAAAAAATCCAGAAGAGCTAAACTGTCTGAAGCATCCAGTCTCCTTCGCCAAAATGGAGAATTTTGTTTTATTTCATTTTTCCTTACAGAATGAAGCCAGTTCCCATGTGTTTTCAAAATTTCATGTTGTTGTTTTGAATGCCAAGATCAGGACTACTGTATCTTGTCCCATTACATCACTCAGTGGCTGACTCTGACCCAGTGATCAGAATGACAAGGTGGAGCATGACCCTAGTGCAGCAGTGACATAAGAGGATGGGTGTCCAACATGACAAGGAGCCATCAAATGAAACAGACTTTCTAACTTGAAAAAAACAAACAAGCAACAACAAAAAAAACCTTTCTCCCCTAAATAAAGGAGAAATTAACTATGACTATCTCAAGTGGTCATGAAACTAATCTATCTCTAGGAAAACAGTAAAAACAACTTAATTTTTTTTCTATGACACTCACAGAGTCATAATTATGATGGTCTCATCGGTATGGAGCGTGCAATTTATAAGAAGCTATTCACTGACTCATTTTTTTGTTGTTTTATTTTGCTGTTCCTCTTACACATTAAAAGTCTGCCCAAATGTATTGCTTATAAATCATACCAAAAACACATCAATTAAATCACAGTTTTCTTTTTTAGGAGGAGGGGAAAAAAAATCAAGTTCTAGGATCCAAGTTTCACATTTTACTTAATTATGAACAAAGACATAATGTATTATTTTTCTGTATCCACGAGAGACAGGCAGACTGCAATTTTTATTGCATGTTAAGTTTTCACTGGATCACAATGTTATTAGGCTTTAAATCAGAGGATTGGTTCCTTCAGCTAAGTCTAACAATACTAGAAAGTAAAAGGCAAAAAAAAAAAAAAGAAAAAAGAAAAAACCACCTCATCTGGGGCTGTAATATTTGCTGAAAAAAATCTACTTCAAAACATTAATCAAATTTTTCGCCTACTGGGCAACCATATGGTAGAGCAGCATGTGAATCTCACAGACTTGCTGATCTCCTGTAACTGGGTGCAATTAATTACGCTGGCTGCATCCATCTCTTGGATTTTCGCCTTGTGAAAAAAGTATTTATTGCAACAGCTTTTACAAAACAAGGGAATGAAAATCACAATTGATTAATGAGCTGAATGGAAATATTTCCGTTAGCAGATTTTTAAAATGAATAAGGATTAATACCATGGGTAGAAATGAACCCATGTCGAGATCTCCTTGTACTTTTTGGGCCCCCAAAAAGGTGGCAGGAGAGTGGGGAGTGAAGCTGCTGAGATGTGTAACATGCATAATTCACTAGTAGGCTTTGGATGGCAAGTAATAAAGCCTTAAACTAGTGAAGTAATAAAGAGGTTGGCTTTACAAGATACTATCCTGGGAGACAAAAAGCTTGTTCTTTGATTTGAAAACACAGATATTAAATACTCAGTGGGTGAGGAACATCACAGGCCTGACAAAGAAGGGAAGGGAAAGTGGCCCTTAGAAAAAAGCAATCGACTTTGTCCTTAGCTATTTAGGCCCAAAGATTGCTGCACATATGGTCTGATTATTGTTTTAAGACCCCTCCATAAAACCGAGCATCTGAGAACACAGAAGGATGGTAACACTGTCCTTAGCTGCTGGCTAAAGGTACAAACAATACATAACAGCAGCATCGTTCCCCACGGGTGTGTGACCCTCTTGCCTCTGCCTTTTCCAAAGCAGTCAGTGCTAAATCTGGTGCTAAACCAGGATTCCAGCCTTCCAGGAGCTGGCGGCTTAACAGCATGGGGGTCACAATCCTTCCGTCCATGGGAAGTCACAGATCCAGGGCCAGAGGGCCCCAGACAAGCAGCAATTTGCAAATCTGTCTCCTCCTAGAATTGATCGCAGGGTTTAAGACCACCCAATCCAGGCAAACATCAATGACACCTCCTTCAAAGCATCCGTATTTCAGGACGATGAGGCCCATCTTCTCTAAGCAAATAGCAGAGGATACCCATCCCAATATTTGCATTTGTTAAATGCGTATCTAGAAAAACAGAGCGCATGTTAACTAACCATAAGCAAAGGAATATGTAAGTTACAGAGATCAAATACTGTAACACTTTCACAACTGGTAAAGGAAACAGCTGCAAAGAACAAGCTTTGTAATTCAACTCTTATGCCAAGTTTCTTCTTTCTTCTGAGTCTACTGTATTTAAACATCTACGAGGAAATTCTACAACGGACTTATTAAAGAAAATTTCTTTTTTTTTTTTTTTTAAGATTTTATTTATTTATTTGACAGACAGAGATCACAAGTAGGCAGAGAAGCAGGCAGAGAGAGAGGAAGGGAAGCAGGCCCCCTGCTGAGCGGAGAGCCCAATGCGGGACTCGATCCCAGGACCCTGAGATCATGACCTGAGCCGAAGGCAGCAGCTTAACTCACTGAGCCACCCAGGCGCCCTTATTAAAGAAAATTTCTTACAATCTCACTAGCGCCTACATGACGTGTGTGGCCAATGTGTGTGTGTGTGTGTTTGTGGACAACTGCCTAAAAAAATAAGAGCACCCAGGAAATGAGGAATGAATTTTTATAAAACAAAGGATAAGTGTTATTTTTAAGTGACATAATTTCAACTCAAACAACTCATTTCAAATGTGGTCTACATTTATGTTAACATAAAAGTCTGGAATTTTTGACTCAATGGAGAAAAAGAATTCTGCACTTCAAAGTAGCAAGCAGATCCAGATGGATTAAGAGATTCCAAAGGCCATCATCCAGAGAACTGAATAGGTAACTTTTAAAAACTCTTCTTAGAACCATTCCAGTCAAGAATCAGAAACATGTTATAATCAAAGAAGCCACTGTTTTGAAGAAACCATCATCCAGTGAAAAGTAGAAGGAGGTTACCAAGACAATGTGCTTGGCTTCTTGAAGAGGGAAAAAAAAAAGATCTAATGGAAACTGAGTGGTCCAACTCCTTAAACCAGTGACCCTGCAATGTACGCCACTCCCCACCACCACCTCTCAGACGATCTCTAACACCTCCTACATGCAATGGTTGTTGGCTTAAAAGTTTAAAGAGCTAACAAAATGTTTTAACGAGATACAAATCTCAGAGATCATTAATCAATATGTTCAATGTTATTTGTGATAATTCATCATGACATGATATTAATGGGTTACTGTACCCTTCAGAGGTGAGATTAATGCAAATGAGCCGCCACAATTAACTTTACTGCTCCCAACTCACAGGAATGGACAGATGATTATAAATGACAACTATATGTCAATTACAATATCCAATAAAGTGAAGCTTAGAGAACAATCCATCTCCTTTTATTGCTCTTCCTTGACGTAGCTGAATTTAGCTCAACCCACTGTTGTCACAATGTAGCCATTGTTTGGGGGAGGGGTAAGGGGCTTTTCTATTCTTTTTTTTTGTTGTTGTTTTTTTAACTTTTCAGTATCTTAAAAAGTGCTTCAAAAATGCCCATGTAAATACATTTTCTAAAGGAGGAGAGCCACAGGAAACCAGGAATAAATGCCACATTCATTCTATGTGAGTTAAAGAAAACTGTATCCATTTTCAAATTGTAGCAGCAAGGCCAGCAAAGAAACAACCTACCCAGCTGTGTATAATATATTTACTCAATTAAAAAGGGAAGACATTAGCACAGCATCCTGAAAGGCTTGAATTTCACTAAACAAAAGTTATTAGAGGATCACAATGTTGAAGTAAACAGGTCAGAAAGTGGAAAACCAGGTACAAGGACAATGGGAGAAAGTGAGGTTTAAACTTGTTATAGACCTGCCCTTGTGGTGTCAGTTAATATCCAGTACAGACACTGCATGCAAAATACTTTGATGTCAAAATCCTTTTTCCTTCCATGGGTAGAGAGCACTTAGCGAGAAGTCTCTCTTACAGACCAGTGTGTTACAGTGGTGCCTCCTAACTGCAGATTCCCTCACTGGGCAGCAGTGCCCAGTGGCTTTCGAGTGTTGGCTGCTAATTCACAGCTCCTCCTTTCTGCCTCACCTGAGAGGCTATGCCCACGAAGCCTCCTTTCCTGGCAGATGTTGGCTAATCACTGAACACCAGCCAGCCACACCCTTGTCTCAAGCAGGATCCACTCTGCCATCCCATTCATATTCCAGAGCTCCCATGAGATCAGGCTGAAGCCGGTCACATCTTTCCGGACCATTGTCCATACCCCACACTATTCTCCTCCCTCTGCTTCTCCTGAAAGCACAACCTACCTTATCAGCTGAACAAGAAGCCTGCCTTGGGCTCAGCTTCCAGGGAACAAAACCTGCAGAGCAATTTAGAGATCCGTTGTCTGCCAGTCATGGATCAGAAACCATCCAACATGCTCCTTTTTGAAGCTACACCCAGAAAGGATTTGTTTCCAGAAACATCTAAAAGTTAAATGATAACATAAGACTGTAAAAGATTCACAGTGGACTGCGGAAGGTGTAGCTCTGTCTCTCCGGGATGCATTCCCATGTCCCTTCTGCTGCCAAAAGGGAGCTTATTTCTTCATGAGGGAACAGGGCCTCCCAGACTGCACACTGGGCGAGGGTGTGGGATTCCAGCCTAGACTAACGAACTCATCCTATGGGCCATAAATGATCAGGGCTAGTACCTGCCTCCAAGTCAGGCTAGTCCTGTTGCCCTGGCTCCTTGCCCGGGACAGTGGGGAAAATGGCTTCTTGGTACCAGGACTGGCTAACCTGGGAAACTGCTAGTCTATTAGTGGTCATCTTGATCCACACTCAGACGAATTTTTTTTTTTTTAAGAATATAATTAAAAAAACAAAACAAAAAAAAATTAAAAAAAAAAAAAAAAGAAAGAAAGAAAGAAAGAAAGAAAAAACCAGAATCAAGATGGGGCCTAGATGACATCCTTAAGCTCTGGGACAACCTTGACTCTAAACCCAGGGTTGGCAAATAGAGCACTGAGCTGATGTGGACCTCAACTGCACGTTTTCATACAGCCCAGGGTCTAAGAATACATTTTTAAACGGTTGAAGAAAGAAAAAAGAATATATTTTAACACATGAAATATTACACATGAAATTCAAGTCCCAGGCTCCACGAATAAAGTTTTACTGGCGCACAGCCACACCCAGTGGCTTACCAGTTGTCTGTGTGGCTTTCCTTGCTACAAAGGAAGAGGTGAGTAGTTGGGACAGAGACTGAAGGGCCAAAAATATTTATTATCTGTCCCGTTACAAAGAGAATTTGCTGACCCTTGCATAAAACTTTGCATTCATAAGACGGTAATGACCCTTTCCACTTAAGCTAGTTTGAATTCGGACTCTTTCGTGTACAAGGGGCATGTCCTTACTAATTGACTTAGGAATCTGTTCTTATCCCTTTCCTCAAACCCAGACACCTCTGCCCACCCAGGCTGCTGGGATCCCAAAGATACAGAGTCAATCCACAGACCAACGGATTGGTTGTTTCTCACCTCATCCTTAGAAGTTACTGTATTTTTTTGCTGAATGTCACCAAGTGTTGAAATGCTTATCTTAAAACATACAAAATACATAATATCAACTGTCTCAACTGATAGAAAACTCTAAGCCGAGCGCCAAAACATAAAGTAGATTAAAGGTGGGGAAATAATAGACTCCTTCCTTTTTTTTTTTTTAAATGTACCTGAAGAACATACTGAATTTGGGAGGACATCCCACCAGTGCCAGAGAGTTCTCCCTGTTGGGGAGAGCCTGCCATGGTTGACTGTAACTGGCTGGAACATTCTAGTCTCAGCTCAAGAAACTCAGGTGTCTGGTGAAAACTCAGTGTGACTTTGATGGCTTTTACAGAATATTGCCAAGAGGGTAAATGGAATCATTCCCTCCATTTTTGGTTTCCTGTGTTCCACCAGGAGATAGCTGCAGGTTTAAGTTTCTCTTCCCCTTTCACCCCTATACTCACCTCTGTCTCAGGACAGGAGATCATCATGAAAACAGATTCATGCTGCCTCTCTCGATCCCCTTGATCAGGATCCCCTGATCTATTAGCTCAGGCTTGTTGGGGAAAAAGGGCCAAGCTATTTTCTTTTGTGAAGACTCGAGGGTATCTCACTTTTATTTCAGTGATATGAAGACAACTTTTGTTTCTTACTGTAACCAATCTGCTACACTAGGTTCTAATAGCTCTATTACACTTCCCATACATTCTCCTGGCATGGGGTATAAACGGGCAAGACAGCACTGGATAAATCACGGCCAGCAGCAAAGACATTTTCCCTAGGGAATGAAGGCTCCCACTTAGCATCTTAACTCACTCCCCTTTTTTGGAAACACCCTGTCACAATGAGTCTCTCAAACAGTAGAAATTGAAATTGATTTCTCAGGGTAATAATTAATCTCAGAAAATAACTATGATAGGTTGCGTATTAATTATTTTTCATAATATACTTTAGGAATATTTCTTTTTTTTCATAGAAGATGGAGACAAAGTAGACACATTTTATGATCATATAAAATGTTATTGGTTTCATATTTTATAAGAGAATGAAACTCAATTTGCAAAATGCTCAGTATGAGAGGGAAGGATACCCCCTCCACACAGACACACAGCTTTCTCAAGACCCTTAAATGTATCTTTTTAAAACAACACAATCTCTCTGTTCCTGATTTCTGAACACATAATGCAGTAGAGTTTTTAATACATTGTTGCTATTAAAACTTCCACTGCTTCTCCTTATCCAAAAAAGGAAGTATTTTTCATCAGAATAGCAGTATACAGGGAACTCTGGTAAAACCCTCGTCCTTTCTTGAGAATGGAAGGAGTAGCTGTCACTGAGAAACTTGTTACTATCCCAAGCTATGAAAAGACCGGGGAACTAGCATCCCTTGCGTGATACTACAGAGACGGACTTGTGTCTTGCAAGCAATTTAATACACACACACACACACACACACACACACACACACACACCCTGAACTGCACGACAAAGCTTTTTTCCTACAGTCTCTTGAAAAATCTTCCGATGTAACCACAAACTAAACCAAGATACAAGTTAAGTCACATAACAGACACGGCTGCACATACTAACATGTATGACCGATCACTGAGGGAAAAGTCCCAGCATTAACAGACTAAGAAATGCTCCCCAAAAGAAGATGTAAGAGGTAAGATTATTCAAGGGGTTTTATTTTTCCCTTCCTCTGGTGGTTGAAAACATTTTATTCTGAATTATTCTGGTGGAGGGGGTGCTTTGTTTTTTTTAAGAGACAAACAAAAATAAAAATAATTGTGTGAAATCACGTTATGTGAACAACACAGAACTGTTTCTTGAAGCATTCCAAATATACGTTTTTGCTAATTAATTAACAAATTCAAGCTGGTTAAATAAAACCTTCTTCCAACACCTCCTATTTAATTGCAGTTTGGCACCAACAAATATATATCAAAATTATAGTATTTCCCCTGACAGGAAGCTCCTTCCTTCCACACACTATTATGACTCTCTGCAGAGTAAGCCAGATTTGCTGACAACCTTGAACACTGCTACAACAATATTACTATACTTGGCAAAGAAGTGCCCTTGCGGCGAGAGAAAAGCTGTAATTTTGACTGTCACTTCACATTACACTAGATATTATTTCACTGTATACACATGCACACACTCACAAACTCTTAATAGACTATAGTTTTCGCACTGCCTGCCTTTCCAATATAAATGGCAATATAATACCAGCGAACCGCCAATGGGATCCCGGCGAGAAACAAATGTTTTGCATTATGGAAACATCGTCGGAGGGTGCCTTCTAAGGCATATTTCATTCCTTTGTCCCCTACTCGTGCCGCTTACACCCCAGCATCAACTTCATAAGCTAATTGCTTTGATTATCAAAAAAATCCCCCCCTTCTTTTTACCCCCGTAAAGGACAGGTTCTCATCAACGAATTCTATGCTTGAAAAGGCCCATGATATGTGACCAAGGTGGTACCACATGATTTCTTAGTGTGTTGGACACTCTTCAAATCTAATGCCTGATTTGGAGAATTTCCAGATTGCAAAATGTATCCTTCTCATGCAGTCTTCTGTTTTACTGTTGGCAAGGAGGAGTTTGTGAAGCGGCAGTGGCCACCAGCCATGTCACTGCTAAACCCAACTGGCAAACACAAAACAGCCCCACAAATCCCGTACAATCTACACACTGTCCCTAGCAGAGAGCAGAGCCCATCTCTGCAGAGAACTGAATGCAACATATGCTCCTACCTTCCCGGGCTCACACTGCAGCAGATTGGGCCGGCTTCCCTACTGTGCCCTCCTTCCACCCCCGGCTTTGATTTACAAGATGGCATGTTCATATTCCCTCCATTTGTCCAGGGCAAGGAGTTCTGTGATGTCAGTGGGAGCGCCGAGTGGAGAACTCCCCGGAATCCAGAGCAGAGGTCAGGAGGATAGAACGCGAAGGTGGAAGAATCTGCAATTTGCACCAAGGAGCGAGGCTGGCCCTGGTGGTGGGAGAGGGGCGAGGAGCCCAGACCTCACCTCTCGAGGAGGAGTCGGTGCCTCACACACACCAGGCAGCCAAGCCCCAGAAAGCTAGAGAAACCAGGCTCTCCAACAAGGAGACGGGAGCGTCATTTCCTACTTCATCTCTACCATCCGCCCCACCTCACTTTTTCTTTTTTCTCTTCTACCTTCAAATCGGCATTTCAAAATATTTAAAGAAGATTTAAACTCATTTCACTGAATCAAGGGAAAGCAACAGCAAATTCTTTGCCCTCCATTAAGAGAACGCATCCCAAACTTCGCCGTGTCTGCTGACCACACCAAATTTAACAAGGTTCGCAAATGAACTGGAGTAAGTTTCCCACAGTGACACATTAATAATAAGTTCCTTATCCCATCTATCCCAAGCCATGAATATGTAATGTTATAAAATGAGTCCTTTTCACACAACAGAACCTCAGACGTGAATAAATAAAAACTATCCATCACAAGCCTGTGAAAAATTAATGAGAGTTCGGAGACGCAAGGAAGAATGGGGACCAAGGAGAGATGGCCCAGGTCGTAAAAGCCTCCCTAACTTTCGGATGGTAAACACGCCCACTCCCAGCCTCGCACACTGCCAGGTGAGGGGGAGGGACACTGGCAGTACTTCCCCTCTGCTAGATCTACTCACCATCCGGAGGCGGCGACTCCAGCACGCCACCACTGAGGTCACGGCCACACACACCTGACTTCCAGTATTCTCACTGATCCCACAGTGGCAGCAGGGACTGGGCTTCTTTACTTAATTATCTGTAGTTCACAAGTGACCTGCTTCCTGAAGGTTCCGCGTTGCTCATGGCCATAAGGAGAACTGGAAAGGAGCTGGCTGTTGAGCTGGCTGTTGTAGACACAGCTGAACATCGGGAGACTGGAGAAGTCCTGATGAGTCCATCGCTCCCCTGAGTCACCAGGGACACGCGGCACGTGTTGAAGTGGCACACGCCACTTGTGCTGGAATTCGGAGCACCATCGGTGCCTCTTGCCGGCAGTGCGCTCCCGGCCAGGGCCGTGCGGGTGCTGTGCATGGAGGAGCTCAAGATCCCTCTCAGTCTTACTCCATGTGACAGGTGAGGAGACTGAGTCAGGGACGAGCAAAGTAAAGTGCCCTGAAGTCGAGAGAGCGGGTGCAGATCACAGCCAAACCAGGGGGGTTCCCAGCCAGGGCTACTCATTACCTCTCACACAACAACGGATACTGATACTGCCTTCGTAAACCCTGACACCCACTAAAGGACCTTTGATGGGCAAGCCACTGCGGTGAATGCCTTTTTCAATGGATTTTTCTGGGGCCGGAAGTGTTGTATTGAGAGACAATCACCATAAAGAAGATTCCAAATGAGCCAATTAGGGCACTCCTCTTCCACCTCCCGCTCCAAAGAAGGGAGAGCAACCTATGTGGTTCACAGGCGCATCACTCAGGGCACAGCATGTGATTTTGTTTTTAACTCTGCACTTCTGCCTGGGTGATGGCCTCACCACTCTCTCCACATGCCTAGATCACTCATCCTTAGAGATGCGGTTTAGCCACAGGGGCCTCTGATGTGGCAAGAGAGGCCCTCCCCCATTCCACCAAAGCACTCAGCCAGCTCCTCCAGGGAAGCCAGAGGCTGCAGGTGATACGTATGCGCCAGGCAGGGCATGTCAGTGAGGAAGAGAGGCCAGATGTGACATCACAGGAACGGTGGGAGGGACTGACCTGGGGCACACAGCCCCCGTCCAGCCAACTTGGACAGCCACTGGGCTGAGTGAGCCAAGGACTGCTCCTGCAGAACGCAGAGCGAGGGTTTCCAGACTGGCTAGGTTTGTTCTGTTTTGTTTTTGAGAGAAACTAAGAATCGAGGTTTTGAGTAAACATTCTCCATTTCAAAAAAGAAAGTGTGGAGGCCAAAGAAAACATGTTTACGGGTTGGATTCAGCCATGTTTTAGATCTATCATCGTATCTTATTTTAATCCTCTGGGCTCCTTAGCGAACACTGTGTCAGCCACACCCAAGAAAAGGGCTCCCACATCGAGGGCCCTCAATGCTTGCCAAACTGGACTGGCTCACATGGTGGCTTGCAACTGATGAACCAGAAGCACAGGAAATTAATAAAACCAAAAATGAGCCAGAAAAAGGGAAAAATTGTCAAGAAATATTCAGAATTTTACTTTTTAATCACTGCAACCACTAGGGACTCGGTATACTTCATGAAGTTCTGCTTGGGGATCCACCAGGCGCTAAGGTAAAAGGAATTTTTGTCTTCCCAAAGGAGAATGTCCAAGGTCGGGCCAGGTCCAGAGCAGAACTGCTCCAGTGGTCCTGAGGCACCGATCCAGAGAAGGGAAATGGTGCTGAGCAAATCAAACGAGAAGAAGGGAAGTCATCAGACAGAGTTAGCTTAGCAGTTAAAATCCAGGGCCTAATACACTAGGAAGGACACAGAACCTGAAGCCAAACCACAGGACCAAGCTAGAGAGTAATCATGCCTCAAAACTCTTACTCTCATCAGCAACACTAAATACATGATGTTGTAAGATCTGCTTCTGCCAAAATCCTACACGGCACAGGGAGGCAGAAAAGGGACAGGCCAAGGAAGATGGGAACCATGTACGAGATGAGTTATTACATGATATCAACTATATAAGTTATGAAGTATGCAAAAAGAAGGGAAGCCGACATGAATTCTGACTTCAAGGGAGTTTACAAAGTAGGGGAATCAAGATGAGTTCAGAATAGACTACAATACACTTTTTTGAAGTGATAAATGCACTAAAGACAGAAAAAGCGTTGGGAGAGTAGGAAGGGGCGATGATAAGTCTGAGCAGGTGCGGTCTGGAAACCAATGGGCTTCAGAGTGTGGGCAGGAGGCAGACACGAAGAGACAGGAGGATGGTGGTGGGAGGGATAAAGACAGGGAGTCTGTTCCCAGCAGAAGGAACAGGAGGAAAGGAAGAGAAGCATGGGGTACTCAGGGAGACCAGGATGTGATTCCAGTTAAGCTGAAATACAGGGTAGAGCAGGAGAGTTAGTTGGGGTGTTTGGAACAGATTTGTTTGTAATCTGAAAATAACTAAGCAATTTTCAAGGCAAGCAGATCACCTCAGTCAAATGTGGGGCTCTCTAGGCCAAATCAACCAATATAATCACGCCAGGTCAAACTCTATCCCATCCACACCCCTGCGCGCCTGATCTAAATCTAGATGCCAACCAATCACTTCCACTTGGAGGCCCCAGAGGAGCCCTGAGTTCCACACAGCTACAAAGGACTCCTCTTGTTCCCACCACATCCGCCCCTTCTCCCATACGCCACATCACGGATGGTTCTGCCGTGCATCCCATCGTCCCCAACAGACTAGCCTCTGTCCTTCCTCCTCTATACGCCTCGCCTACCACCCCCTTAAGGTCACTGCCCCAGTCCTGCTGGTTTCACCTCCCTCCTACCTCTCAAACCTGCCTCCTCTACCCTGGACTCAGTGCAACCACATTTGTTCAGAAACTGGCCACCTCTTGCCTGGGTGACCTGGCTCATCCCCGAGCATGCCTCTCCACGCTCGTTCCTCATGCAGCTGCCTGGCGCCTGCAAGTCAGGTCGGATAATTTCACAGTTCTGCTCTAAACTCCTTCTATGCTTCCTGTGGATGCAGTAAATGTCCACTGAATGAATGACTTCTCCAAGTACGTGCTATTCTCTGGCCCAGTGGAGGTCAGGCGCGCATGGAAATGCACTTCAGGGCAGAGACGGACGAAGCACAAAGTGGGTTATTCTGAATTCCATACCACCCTAAACACTGGTTGCTTGGGAGAAACTTGGGAGGGGCAGTTGTAGGGTGATTAAGGTAGGAGAAGACAGCTGGGACCAATTCAGGGAAGAGTTGGAGGCCAGGAAGTTTGTACTTGACTGCTACCCAAAGGGACCTCATTAATGTTTTGTTTTGTTTTTTCACATGGACACAATCAAACCTCTACTATAGGAAGACAAAGGGCAGCATGAGAGGAATGAAATTCAGAGGGGACACGGAGAGGTGAAGAGCCAATCTGACACTCTGTCACTGACAAGAGTGAGACGAGATCCCCAGAGTTCGAGTGGAGATGAAGGGGAGGTGGATGGAAGAGATCACCAAGGAGTAAACACCTATCGTCAATGACCATGTACTGGGCTGCTTCTGATTTTGAGTTGGAGCCCTGATGCCAAACACGCAACCCTTCAAAGGGCCCGCTGTTGAGGACATCACCTGGTGGAGGTGGAAGGCAAATGTAAATCGTGCCGTCCTAGTTCTCACTGATCCAACCTTTCTAACTGCCAACAACCGGCACAGAGGGCAGTGAAGAAAAACAGCATTTTCCTAATTGTACTTGAGCACCACGACTCCAGCTGCCCCTGTGAACAACTGCAACACTGTTGGCGTGCCCGCCGCATTTCGTCGTCAGGAAGTCTGCACTTGCCCCACAGCCGATGAGGCGGGCGCTGCGACCCGCTGCGACGGGTTAGAGATGGCTGCAGTTCCTGGACACTCCGACCTCAGAAAGGAGGCATGCCTGCTCCCGTCAATCAGAGTGGGCTCTGTGGCTGCTCTGACGGCCAAACGAATCACATGTAAATCTCTAGGCCCAGATCTTAAGAAACTAGCAGCTTCCAAATGTCCTTTAGAATGTTTTCTCTGGAAGCACTGAGCCACAACCTAAACAATCTACCTCCACTTAGACTGCCGTGCTGCCGAGGCCGCACGCAGGTGAACGAGGCAACAGTCCCAGTTGGGACCAGCATCCTGATCATCCCCATGAAGGTGCCACACCTAGGAGGGACCAGCCTCAACCAGATTAACGCCATAACTCACCCATCGACAAAGCACCAGTGAGTGATCTCCACAGACACCACAAGGAATACGAGATCCAGCCAGCCCAGCCCTACCCAAATTCCTACTTCACAGAAATCACAAGACAAAACAAATGGCTGTTGCTTTAAGCTTCCAAGTCTGGGGGTAATTTCTTATGTAGAGATAAATAACTCAGAATACGCTCCTTTAACAGAGAAGCTACCTGTGACTCCAGAAGGTTGACGGGCTTACCTATGGTCTCCTGGCTGGGAAACTATGCGCAGCCCAGATGAGAACCTCACTCTGCCTGACCAGACACGCACAATGTTTATCATAGAATCCCTGAAGACAAAATGCCAGACGAGGGCAGTGGGCTACCAAAACTCCCCAAGCTGTCTGGACTGCATGCTCACAAAATGCCCGACCAGTCCTCCCAAGATTAACCTGGTAGATATGGTTAAGGCTGGATGACCCGAAGCCACTTCCCTACTCCACCCAGCTCCCTTCTCTCCAGGCAGAGCCTTCACAGGACGGTTTCCACTCCTGGAAAGACTACAGCCCATAAAGACCAAGAAGTAAAGGTAAAACTGAGGACAAGAGATGACCAGTCATCCCAAAGCCTCCTCCTCACTGGGGCAGACAAACACAGAACTCCTACCACCCTAGAAAGAAAACAAGAAAAAGGGACATTTAATTGAATGACTTTACATTTAACTGAATTATTATTACATGGGCTCTCTGCCTACATCTAGATTTTGAAGAATTGAGAACTGTAAAATCCTATGATTGGCTCCCAGGTCTTTCAAGACTTCTAATAATATTCAAATGCTAAAGCAAACCGGGATAAATAAAGGTATAAATATGGGCATGCTTTTAGGACATAACAATGTGAAACTTCAGCAGACTGTGGTCTCGGTGAATGAGATGCTAGAAGGAAGAGTGAGTTTACATGGGCTTGTAATTTCCTCTGACAAGATACACGCACTCATTCCTTCAACCTAAGCAAAATTCCCCAGACTAAAACAGATTTGAAAGTCAGGTGGATGAGAAGACCATCTGGGATGAGATAAAGCATAAAATCATCAAAACTATTCTTTTTTAAAAAGGAGTCAAAATGACACAGAATAGTATCCACAGTTACCTGGAAGATGGGATTTAAAGTAATTGTCCTAGTACTGGTATGCTTCTAGAGTTTTATGAAATATAAAAACCATCATTTGATACAAGATTACTCCAGATTAAACAAACAACAAAAAGGTCGAAACCACTAGAGACTGGTAGAATCATAAGACGACAGGGTCTTTCAGACCAACTCTGTCACCCAAACGAAAACAGGGAATTGCAAAGTGGATCTAAGTCTCCAAGGTATTCTTTTAGTTCTGGCTCTTTCATGATGGATGCACGAGCCTGGAGCACTGTAAGATTCCTATTTGGTTGGCTTTTATGCCCCGTTTTAGCAGATGCATCACCCTTAAAGGAGCCAAAGTATCTAAAGACCAGACAAATGTCCCAGAAAATACACAGGCCCATTAACATAAAGGAAATGATTTATATCCAACATGAAGTATGAATTTTTAAAAGCTATAAAGTATTACAGCTAGTCACTTTGAAAATGGGCCAAAATAATGGCTGCATTTGCCATAGGATAAGCTGTAAAAAGAGTATCAGTTTGGGGGTCAGACAGGCTTGGGTTTGAGTCTCAGGACCAAGACTTATGGGGACACAATGTTGGGTAAGGCTTGAAGCTCACAGGAGTTTCCATTTCTTCATCTCAAAAGGGAAGCCCACTGCAGAGGGCTAAAAGGGCAGGGGACAGCCACTGGGAGGTACACAGGGAGAACTCAATGCTGTGATAGCCCATCAGAGAGAGGCCGCAGAGTGCCAGGAGCCTGGGCTTCACACTCCTGCCGTGTGGGTTCTGAAGAGCTACCTCTGGTCACCACTCTGTGACCTTGGGTAGGTTAACCAGTCTCTCAGCGTCTCCTCTTCTTTCTCACACTAACGAAGACACTTCGTACCCACCTGTGAAGGTGATGGTGTATCTCCCAGGACAGCGAAGAGAGTGAAGGGCCCCCGTGGGTGTAAACTGCATATGATTAACAGTATTTCAGTGTTTGCTGTTATTAGTGCTGCACCTACAGTGCATTAGACACCCTACTAATAGCTTTCTCTCCATCGGGGTCAGCAAATCTTTCCTATAAAGGGCACTAAATACTTTTTAATAAAGATTTTAATCTTTGGGAACATATGTGGTGTCTGTCACATAGATTTTTTTTTTATTTTTTATGGGTCACAAAAACATAAAAATGTGGGCCGTTTTTATTAGCAAGCAGGCCATACATAGTTCATGCCTAACTCTCTATAATCTCTGTTAATGATCTGGTAATTTTCAATTTGTGAAGGGTGTAGGATTTCACCTTTCAGGTAAGCTAAGGAGCTAGCTGCCAAGCTTTGTGAGAGCGAGTAGAAGACATGAGACTCCAGGCTCATACACAAAGTACCTGTTGCTTATAACATCGCCAACAGTGCAAAGTTCATCTGCACATCAGCTCTAGCCACCTGTGCCCCCTGCCCCACAGGTGATGCCTAACAGCCCAGGTGGCTGCTGTGCCCTTAGTGGGATGGAGTCACAGTTAAGAAAGAGTGACCCTAGAAACCCAAATATTTTATCAAGCAAATCAACCTGAACTCTGTCCTGGAGGAAGACATTATCCTTATCATACTGGACAGTACACAGCCCTCCCCTATCTCCCACAGGAAACATCATCTCTATCTTCCCATGTTCTTTGCTCTATAGAATACCTCAAAATTCCTTGCCTATTCCAAGATGTGCAAAACCAGGAGAGACCAGGAATGCCCAGGTACCTCAGTCAGTTGAGCATCTGACTCTTGATTTCGGCTCAGATCATGATCTCGGGGTCATGAGATCAAGCCCTGCATCACGCTCTGCCCTGGGTATGGAGTTGGCTTGAGATGATCTCTCTCCCTCTCCGTCTCCCTCTGCCCCTTCCCCTACTCATGCTCTCGGAATAAATACGTAAATAAACAAATAAATAATTAAAATCTGAAGCCGGGGGAAACTGGGAGAGGCCAGGGGCATGCTGTCTCCAAACAATAATAAACAGAAGAAAGGGCCAAAGCTAACACTACCTTAATCTAAAAATCCTTTCTAAAAACTAATCAAGCAGATTCATGTTTTTTAAAAGTGCTCCTAAAAAGGAAGGTGGCCATTTCAAGGCGCATGCCACACTGACACTAGCAGTTAGATCTGTGACATCATACACAACATTTCTGCTGAAAAGTGCCTTTAGTTAAAAACAGAAACCAATTTGTAAATGTGAATTAAATGCATACTCCACAAAAAAAAAAAAAAAAAGCCGGTGGAAGGGGAAAAAAATCCTTACATGTAGAAATAAATGTTTCCTGACAGACGTAAATGAAAACTAATACGGTGACATTTTTCAAATTAGCCACTGGAAAACATAGAGTGTGTGTGTGTGTGTGTGTGTGTGTGCGCGCGCGCGCTTTAAACAGCCTAAGCATTTTTCAGTTATGTTGGTCTAGGAAAGTATTTATGAAAAGGATAATAAATAATTAATTCTACTGGCTAGGAGCTACAACTCCTTTCTGCTTCAACAATATACATTGAAATGCTGTTTAAATTATAGGAGCAAATTGATTCAAAAGGCTTCCATTAGTGAGCTGGCAAACAGGTCTGAAGCTGGCTAATAAATTTTAGATAAAGATATAGCCTTTGATGAGGATGGCAACGCCAGAGTGCTGATCTCCAAGTCACCAGTTTGTTAAATCCGTGGCTAAAGTCTAGATTTCTCCCTGTCTCATAACTCACTGTGTTAAGCATCGTGGACTCAAATCGGAGCGCCTGCTGTGTGCACAGCGGCTGCCCACAGGCCTGGGAATCCATACAATCCAGCTTTTCTGTAGAGTCCCTTTCTGACTCTCTGTTCTATCAGGTTTTCCGGTACATTAATCAAGGATAATTAGGCCCACCTGTAACACAAACATTTCCAACTTGGATATGCCATGCAGTATAAAGTCAGATCGGAGATAACTATTCAGAAAACTCCTTAATCAAAATCAAAAAACTATGCAAAAAGCTCCTAATTCCATTCGGTCACATGTCCTTTTAGCTGGTGGTGACCTGCTGTTGTTCTAGGTTATGGAACATTATGCAGCTATAAAAAGGATAAGTTAAAGCTGTATTTACTGGCTGGAAGACAGACCTTGTACACTATCTAGGGATGGTGAAGCAGGCATCCACCTACTTTAGAGAAAGAATAAAACCTTTTGCAAGCGTAGCATGCATTTCAACATAAATAAAAATGTGCAAGAATACACAAGCTATTAACCATGGTTACAAGGGGACGGAGCAGATTAGAGAGGAGAGTAAAGTAAGGATTGTATTTATGTTACCATTATTAAATATATGTACTTTGAAAAAAAAAAAAAAACAGTGAAAGAGGAGAGTTTAAGTCCCCCTGTATACAGCTCTATAATTTTTTAAAAACTGTTGAAATAAGCATGCATTTCTTTTATAAGTGAAAAATATCCTAATACCAAAGAAACAAAGTCATAAAACAGGCAAGCTGCTTATTCTCTTATTTCCACGCGGTCCCTTTGGGGAAGCTTTTCAAGGGCATATCATCTATCTTTCTACCCATCCTCCCTTATACCCATGTAACCAATCAACCAGTCCGAGGGAAAGGTGGACTAGGAGCATACAGTTTGGGAACCAGCTAGACCCAGAAGGAAATCCGGCCCCACTGGCTTGCTCATCATGCGGCTTTGGGCCACCCTCTTCATCTCTTCCGAATGTGAAAGTACTGCGAGAAGGACAAGGAGAGCGCGCCGTGGGACCTCGGTATGGCTACATCTGAGCAGAATAAGCTACACTTGGCCATCACGGTGAACGAGGCTGGTAACACCGGAACCATTGGCAGGAAACTGATCACAAAGAAATTCAAATTTATACAGTCTCGAGTTTGTTCCACGTACCAAAGGGGGGGGGGGCGGGACTATTTATTTATTTATTTATTTATTTTAAAGGAATGCCACATTTTCCTCCACTTCATTATAGAAAGCCACTTGTGAAATAGAGCTTCTGTGTGGTACTCCAGCCTCAGCCCAACCATGGGAAAGGCAGAATTTACAGAGGGAAATCCCAGAGCACTCTTCCTGACTGCACGGGGATCTATCTACCCAGGTGAGTAGGATGGGGACCTCCCAGGACTTGTCTCAGGAAGAGAACCTGGCCTGCAGGTCCGCTGCTCCCCTTCAGAGGCCTGACTCGCATGCCTGGGCTTCATGCCACAGACTGTGCACTCCTGGGGGGCTCAGCACTCCCAGGGCCCTACAAGCACTGCGCCCGGCAAGGCAGACACAATGCATTCCCACGCGACTGCCTTCAGGAAGACTCATCAAAGTTACATACACTTCACACTCACTTTCAAATTTTAATGGGCCACAAAATAAAATATCCAGATTGTGCGAACCGAGAAAATGGAGTGAAAAGTTAGAGTTACCCATTTTTAATTAAGTTCTTAATTATATAACAACAAAACAAGTAATTAATTTCCGCGTGGCTACATTAACCACTCCACACTTAAGTGAGGCAGAACAACTAAAAAGTATGTTCTCTTCTGGCTTAGATAAACATAAGATACAAAATTTCATGTGTGTGCATCAGTGAAAGACAGAGAGCAAGTGAGAGGGGAGGGAGGGGGAGGGAGAGAGCGAGAGGCGAATAGATGATGGGAAATAATCACTTGCATTTATCCAGCACTTGCCACTATGTACCAAGTGTGCTCAAAGCAATGTGTCTAGCTACATTTGACCCTCCTACAGTGGATCCTCACACAACCCAAGGCAGTGGCTACTCTCTTGCTTCCACGGGACTGAGGAGGAATATGGCAAAGAGACAAATCAAGGAGCTCACCCAAGCTCCTGCAACGAGCCAGTGCAGAGCAAGAAGTGGACTCGTGGTCTGGCTCCAACAGCCTCTGGTGACGGCTTTGCTAGCCCGACTTCACAGAAAATCAACAGGAAAAGGAACCAAGGCAGACATGCAAAGCTACACAGGAGGGGCCACCAAACTTTCTGCAATGAGCCAGGCAGCAGACATGCTATGGGCTTTATGGGTAACATGGTCTCTGCCCCAAGTATTTAATTCTATCATCACAGTGCAAAGACAGCCACAGACAACATATAAAGGAGTGTGGGGCTGTGTTCTAATGAAACTTTATTTACAAACTCTGAAATTTGATTTTCATATAATTTTCAAACATCATAAAACATTATTCTTTTTTTTTTTAAGATTTTATTAATTTATTTGACAGAGAGAGAGATCACAAGTAGGCACAGAGGTAGGTGGCAGCAGGAGGGGAGCAGGTTCCCCACTGAGCAGAGATCCCGATGGGCTCAATCCCAGGACTCTGGGATCATGACCCAAGCTGAAGGCAGAGACTTTAACCCACTGAGCCACTGAGGAACCCAAACATTATTCTTCTTTTGTTTTTTTTTCTCCTCAAACATATAAAATGTAACACCACTCTTAGCTCACAGGCTGTCCAAAAACAAATGGAGGACCAGATTTGGCCCACAAGCCACTGTTTGTGGGACCCTTCCATTAAGGGCAACACGATGCAGGGATATGTGCTTATTTAGGCTTTAATATCAGTCAGGCCTAGGGCTGAGTTCTGTGACCTTGGGCAAGCTCTATGCCTCAGTTTCCACTTCTGTAAAATGGGGATGACCTAGCATTCAGTTTGAGAAATGAAACTACAAAATAAAGTGGGCCTAGCATCGTACTGGACACAGGACAATTTGTTTGGGTATCCAACTCAACAAAGCCCTTACCAAGTCCCTAGTTTCTGCCAGGAACTATCTTATGAGCTGGGGAGGCCACTGTGAAAAAAAGCAGGTTAGACTTTCTGTCCTTGCGGAGCTACCATCCTAGTGCCAAGTTTTCGAAATACAGAAGCAACCCAACTTTACACCATGGATGGGCCTGGCCCACTGAAGTGTGATCAGTCAAGACTCTGGGTTGTTGTTTGGGGGTCAACTGATCCCTCCACATCACCCTCCTGCAATGCCGCAAGGAGGCTTGGGTATGGAGGAACACAGAGATGGATACTACAAGGACGCCAAGAACTCTCAGTATTTTGAGGAATATGTCAGCAATTATGCTCCCTTGGGCTCCTGGACGTATGAATAAAAGAAGCAATTAATGACAAACGGGGAAGAGGAATAGCCAGGGCTAACTCCATACGCTTTCAAGGCAGAGCACCACGAACATGATCTGTGTGCCTGGTGGAGAGCATCCCTGCGTGTGTGCTGAAGCCCCAGTTAGTGTCACTTATAAACAGGCCCAAAGGAGTTCCTCCTCCTATCCTAAAAAGATGGCGATAATTTGGGAGGAAATAGAGAAGGCTGTCATCTCCTGAGCATGGTGCAGGAAGACATAATTTCTCCAAACATGTAAGAATAAAACTTCTTAACTCACCTCTGAACACTCTGATGCAGTGGCCTGAAACAGCCTTTTCAGACCGGTCACTAGGAGGAAAGTTGCCTTGAGGACTATAACTCACCTTATCCCAAGTGGGTCCCTGGGGCCCTCTGTGGTGACGAGTAAATTAATGCCAAATGTCACTTCAGAATGATCAAGACCCAAGATGTGACCTCTGTTACAGCATTCACAGATACATTTAGGGCAGATGGCCAGAATGAAGCCATCCAGAGAAAAATGCGTATTTCACCGCTCCACAGCAAAAAGGTATCACAGCCAAACATGCACTTCTCTGCTGCATTAAGGGAAAAATCGTGAGATGGCAAGCAGACTGGATGTTTTAAAGGATGAAATACAGCGAGGCTGTTTCTCGGCTCCCAGGCCAGGGAGCGTGCTGGCAAGGCCATCCTGGCGGAGAGGTTTCTGGAGCCTGGGAGGAGGCCTTAGTGGAGGTGGGTGGGCAGGGGGGAGCTGGCATCCTTTCTACGTACTCCAGATAAGTGGCAGATAATCCCAGGGGAGGTTCTGGCTTAGGCTTTCTCATCAGTAATTATAAAACTGAAAATCATGATTTACATTTGAGTGGAACAAAATGGGCCAGTGGTCCTTCCCCTTTTTCCGTTTCAAGCCCCTACCACCGAGTCTCTGCACAGCCATAAAAAAACCTCACCTTAACTAACAACGGGCTGCAGCCAGCAGGATTCATTAGGAGGCATTTAATTACTGCAGGGCTGTAATGGACATCTGTTCTGTGTCCATACCCCACTTCTTCTCACAACAGCTCCTCCAATCACCTCAGGGCAACCCCCTTCCCAACCCATGGACATCTTGGGGGGCCTGACCCCACCTGCTGAATCAAGATGTGAACACATGAGCTGGACCAATCGGAACTGGCCACCATGACAGGTTCTGAGATGGCATGTGACTTGGGTCAGCCTGTTGGGAGTGAAGGCTGGGGCCCTGACTGGATCCACAGGCGACAGAGAATCGTAACGGTCTGAGGGAGCTGAGAGAACAGGGGAACAGGGTATAAACCCCTACCTGCTGGCTTGCTACAGTGTAGAAAATGGCTGCCCAAGGAAGGCCACCATGAAGAAAACAGACTCAATGGATGGAGAGGGATGAAAGCTTGCACAGTCAAGCCTCCGGGTCCAGCCGAGCTAACTATTATTTTTTGTGGTAGTTATCCAACGGTTTTTCAAAAGCCCTCACAGAATGCGGCAAATAGCTTCCCAGGATACTACAAGAATGGCATCAACTCCCACATTTATGACCATCAGAGTGAAGCCATCTACAAACAACTTTTCTCTCAGCCTGTCACCTCCCTGCATCCCAGACTGGAGTGTCACTGATGGCCCAAGACTTAGTAGTCCCAGGAGCTATTCATCACAGACCATCTAATGCAAAGGATGTCTCTGATGTCTCCTGATTCCCTATCCCTTCCCCTTTGGCCTTCTTTTAACATTTTCATGCCATGAGCCTTTTGTAAAGAGGGATTTATGCCTTTCTGCCGGACAGTAAGCATCTTCAGGACGTGACTGACAACCAGAGCCAGCCAAGTGAGTGACTGAATCTGCCTGTATTATCATCTGTGAATCCACAGCATTTAAGCTAGGGGTTGCCATATACTTGGTCCTAAATAAAATTCACTGAATAAATAAATAATTAAGGAGATCTCCTCAAATACAATGAAGATGCCTAGAGAGTAAAAGCAGACTTCTATAGCCCTGAGTCTCCCAAAAGAACCAGGAAGAATACTCTGTACCTAAAAGATATTCAAAATATATTTGATGAACGCAGACAAGTGCTCTACCACCCATTAAAAGCACCTCCAAGTTCGCTTATAAACAACTGGTACTGTTTATAATTTACGGGGTAGAAGGGAGGAGGGAGTATGTATATTCCCTATTTCTCAATTTCTTAAAGGCCTAGTCATATATGATGAGGCCTTGGGCTCTACTGGGCCTTCCAATTTGCATTACTGATCTAAAATATAACTTACACAGGCAAATTCTGAATGCAAATCACAAGAATTGGTGGAGAAAAACATGAGGAGTTACAACTGTGGGTCTACTAGACCCTGCATTACATCACTGTAAAGCTGAAAATGTGACCGCATACAGTTTTCTAGAAATTGTGGTATTGTCACTCTGCCCTCAGACCGAGTCTGAAATGGGGGCTTCCACAGTGTCCCTCATTCCCCAGCATGTAGTTTCAATCACAGGGCAATGACATATGTAAGAATACATACCCAGTGTAACTCAAATCAAAGGCAAAACTAAGGGGACAGAATCACCGCAAAAGGGGAATAGGAATTGGGTGACTTTCCTGTCATTCTGTTTCTTTCATGTAGTTATGATGACATCTTGCAAACATAAAGTGCGCTCTCTCCCCCATGAGCCACCCATCACTGGGTGACGAGTCTCCTGGGAGACTTTACTGAGAAGGTAGTATGTAGATGTAGCAATTTCACATGAGCTAGACTTGAAAAGAGAGGCCAGAGGTACAGCCATCAAGGACACAACAAACTCAGTGGAACAAACCTGACAACACGGACGGCAGATAA
This sequence comes from Neogale vison, assembly GCF_020171115.1. NCBI lineage: Eukaryota > Metazoa > Chordata > Mammalia > Carnivora > Mustelidae > Neogale > Neogale vison. The sequence goes on from NC_058097.1 coordinate 9,217,426, forward strand.
GCATGGACCTGAGAATAGGAAAAGAGCTCCTCTGGTGTTTGCCAAGCATGCCAGCCCCGGGATCAAGGCCCTACGATGGATGACGCAGCCAGGGACTTCCTCACTGAGCTGTCCTCATGCATAACCCTTTAGGGCTGGGCTCTCCACAGCCATTTTTGCTGCCTGGGGTCCAGGAGAAGACCACGCCAGGGAGACCAGAAAGGAACTACTCAGGCAGAGCGATGGGCCAGAAGAAGGCCCAAAAGATTATAAAAGGGCAGAAAGCGTGTCACTTCTATTAACACCATCTGGATGCACCAGGGATGTGATGGGGCCACTGAAGAGCGGCCACTGCCTTCCCAGTACATTCTGACTCCCAAGAAATGACCTGTGTACAAATTCTGTCATTTGCTGTATATCTGCGTAATGTGTAGCTCAGAGAGGGGTGAGTATCAGTAAGGCAGAACCCCAGAGTTTTTAAGGGTGGGTGCTCACCCTGGGTACCAATACCTTGTCTACAGTGCCTAATAGAGATCAGATCATGAACCTCACTTCAAATTCTAAGCAGTTGTAACTTCTCTGATCCTCAATTTCCTCTCCAGGAAAACTTGAGACTATTCTACCCATCTCGTAGGATTGCTAGAATGAAGAAATGAGAATCTATGCCAGCATCAGCACCCAACAGACATGGAGTAAGTGGGGGATGTTGGGACTGCTGTCCATCATCATCATCACGTCGCTCAGCTCAGGGTCAAGACTGACTTAAGACCCACGAGGTGCCATTGACCATCACACCATTAACACGTCATGAATTCCTAAGAAAATACAGCCATGTTATCTCAGAAATGAAGAACGGTAGCTCCACAGTCCACAGAGTACTCAAGAGCCCCACAATCTCTATTAAAGATTTCCCATCTTTTGGCAATACTTTTTTAGACACCCATATTTTTCAGAGCCAGATGCTATTTCCAGAATATGTCTTTGGGAGCTTTCTGCATTAAAAAGAGAAAAAGAAAAGGAAAGAAGTTTGATTAAGTCCTAGATCCATCCTAGAGTTTCAAGTGAGTTTCATTTCTAATTATGTGTCTTTGGAAACGTATGGTCCAATGTCATTAAGGCAAGACCTCACTCTAACTAACCTCAGACTCCATGGAATACGCAGGATGCTAAGAAAGACCAGCCCCAGTCTAATGCTGCCCCTAGGCCATTAACATGAAAAAATGAAAACAGGATGGACCTTGAGGTATTCCTCTGGACAGACAACCGTAAATGCAGAGTAGAGAGTGAATTTTCAGGCACGACCCTAAGCAAAACATGACTCTTCTAAAGAAGAGCAGTTTAAATACCCTTCCTATTGCCTCTGCATGGTCCACTACTGGTCAGGGCATCCTGTGCAAAGAATCCACTGAACCTGGGACTCACTCAGCATATCCATAAAGCAGGGCCAACTTTATATAAAATGGGGATATGACTGGATAAGTAGAGGCTGCAAAGCATCCATAGATGACAAAAAGGGATCAGAAACAACCATATCATCAATCCCAGAATAGATGGTATAAAAGAAGGAATTCATGGGCCTCTTGAAAAAGGTACAATAGAATCAGCCGGACAAGGATCCCCAGGCAAGACCCTAATGAAGAACTATATTCTTAGTCACAATTAGGGACTCATCTGCTTTCTTCAATAAGAGAAGCTAAAACTTATCAGAATCTACTGCATAGTTTATGGTAGCTAAGAAATTCATGATTAACTGCAGCAGGATTCCACTCCAAAACGGACATCCCAGTTGGTCCCTTTGTTGTCTTAAGGTGAAGAACTCTATTAGGCACTGTAGACAAGGTATTGGTACCCAGGGTGAGCACCCACCCTTAAAAACTGTGGGGTTCTGCCTTACTGATACTCACCCCTCTCTGAGCTACACATTACGCAGATCTACAGCAAATGACAGACGTTCCCTCCAAATAAATCCAAGGTGATCAGCCAAGGCTGAGCCATTGATAATATAAAATGTGCGAAAGGCCACAGTTCAGTCAGTAGGACATGGTGTGTTTAACCCCATGTACTCAGATGACTGACAGTTCCTGCTTCCTAATGCTCACTGATTACATATTAACAACATCACCAGCTTATTTTAGAAGGCATTATCTGACAGGTAGACTTCCACTAGCTATTTAAGGAAAACACACATGTATAGTAATTTCAATCATCAGGGAAATTCAATCATCGTGGAAATAAAACATGATTTGGATAGAAACAAGTTATTCTTCCCCAAGTCCCAGGGATGCAGGATTTCTGGTCCAGAACAAAGAAGACGGTAGCTAATCTTGTTTCATGACTGTAGCATCAAGTCAACCCAGATAAATCAACTCTAAGTGATCACTTTGAGAAGATAACTTATATGAATTGCACATGGTATGTGCACTACAATACCAAAACTGAATAAGGGTATCGCAATGGACAGTAATCTCTATGAACAATGTGTCTTTATCATTTTCCTTTTGAAATAGTTTTAATCTAAAGGGAATAAAGCAGTGATAAGTACAACCACAGTAGGATGCAAGAGAGAGTATTAAATGCTCCTAGGAAACCTCCCGATTTTAATTAGGTGCCAGTAAAATTAAACTTTCCCAATTTCTTATCCTTGTCACTCCACCAAAAATGCCAACTTACTATCTTCAATGTAGCGCATGGAGTCATGAAGCTAAACACTCGTCTGTTTCTGTGCATGTTGTCTATCAGGACCCAGCCCCATCTGGATCAAAAAAGAGGTCAGCTGTCTCCATGAAATGTAAGGTTTTTGTTTTTTTTTTTTTTAAAGATTTTATTTATTTGTCAGAGAGAGGGAGAGAGAGCGAGCACAGGCAGACAGAGAGGCAGGCAGAGGCAGAGGGAGAAGCAGGCTCCCTGCCGAGCAAGGAGCCCGATGTGGGACTCGATCCCAGGACGCTGGGATCATGACCTGAGCCGAAGGCAGCTGCTTAACCAACTGAGCCACCCAGGCGTCCCGAAATGTAAGGTTTTAAAACTCTCAAATTAGGAACATTGGTACATTTTGCAAACATTCCCATTATCTTTGAAATAACTGAACAAAATCAGCTGGCCCATTTGTAAGTGGATAAAGAGAAACTAAAATAAAATTGGTGAGCCTAGACTGATTGATGCTAAACTACTGACAACGTTTTGGTGTGAAAACTAAACTTTTCTTTTATGTCCATTTACCAACACACTCATCATAGGAGTCCAGTATTTTAAAAGGTACAGTATTATTTAAAAATTTTTTAAAAAGTGTCTCGTGTCCTCCAATGGTCTAAAACTGATATGATTAAGCTGCGAGTTTTCAAATTATTTAACATGTTATCCTTCTCATCAATTGAGTAATGACTCCACATAATACTATTAGATAAATCTTGTTAAAATTCTGTTTCCCCAAATGGACAATTCCTTATTCCAACAAATGAATAAATAATCTCTATTCAAAAATACCCTCCCCCAAAAAATAAGCAATAGAATTCACTAATTCCCTTTCTTTTTTTTTTTTTTAAAGATTTTATTTTATTTATGTGAGAGAGAGAGACAGTGAGAGAGAGAATGAGCGAGGAGAAGGTCAGAGAGCGAAGCAGACTCCCCATGGAGCTGGGAGCCTGATGTGGGACTCGATCCCGGGACTCCAGGATCACGTCCTGAGCCGGAGGCAGTCGTTCAACCAACTGCGCCACCCAGGCGTCCCCACTAATTCCCTTTCAAAAGTTCGTATTCCTAAAGCAAGAAGATTAAGTTTTCCTCTAGCTGATCCCAACTTCCTAGCTAGCTAGTTTTCCTGCAATCCCTTCAATCACAAGCTCCGCAACAGGGGGCCTTTGCTGCATTCACTGCTATGTTCCCCTTGCCTAGAGTTGTTTCTAGCAACATTGAGTGCCACGTTCGGTGGAATGGCTGAATGGACATCTGAATGCAGTACTGCCCTAAGAACCACGGGACATAAACACTTGTCCTAGGACCCAACCTTCAGAAAGCACGGTTTATCAACTCCCAATGAAATGCATTTACAGGAAAATGCACTGGTGCCTCCGTGACTTGAGCTCTGCTGCTGAATGTCTGTGGAGTGTGAAATGCCACCCTAAACATCCACTCCAGTGACTGCCACTGGTCAGGTGCCAGAAAATCACTGCCCCACGTCTCCCTTACCCTCCATCTTTGAAACAAAAGACCACTGTAACTGAATGCCCTTGTGGTTTGTGGTGAGCTGCTCCCAAGTTCAAGAAAAGAAAATGCTTGTGGGTATCAAGAGTATTTGAGTCTTATAAGCTTTTAGATAACAGAAAAGACAAATTAATTAACTTGTCAAATCCTTTCTCTCAGATAGCCTGAATTGGAAAGATTCTTGAATAATAAAGTATTGTTCCGCAAGTACAGAGTAACAGTTTTCCTGTGTTACAGTTTGTGATATGAGATGTCCTTACAGATCGGCAGATATTCACAAGTACAGGTACCAGCTAGCATTAAAGCATTTCCATCATTCCTTTTTTTTTTTTTTTTCATTTCCATCATTCTTAAATGTGTTTATTTGCAGGACTCGATGAAACATGCATAAAGCATGGTATTAGTTCCCTTCACTGGCCTCTAGATAGATAGTCCATGCTAGAATTTCACATTTGTTTATCTTTATAAAAACAGGTTATATAATTTAATTTTTTAAAATTAAACTTCAAATAATTTTATGTAGCCTTATAGCCATTGTTTGAAAAAAAGTATTTTATGAATCAATAAACATGTTGATAATCTTTAGTTTTCATTAAATATTTTTAAAGAGGAACAATATGGAAGTATATAATCATAATTTGAAATTTTTGACTTATTACATTTGCTTTAGTTCACGTTTTTGTGAACTGCATAGTATTTTATGCTTTGGATCATCATAATTTAACTGAATTGTTAAATATTTTAAGTGGTTCCTTTTTTTCATTGTATAAATATTATGGGTATAAACATCATTGTACATAAATTTGTGGGTATAACTTTAAATATTCCTTTAAGGTATTTTTCTACTATGAAAATCCTAGGTGAAAAACATTTCTCAACTTTTGATAGACACCTCTAGATTAAACCCGAGAACAAAGATGAGGAACAGCACTTCCTTTCCACAGTGTTTGAGAATGCCCATTCTGTGACCCTCCTACACAGGGTATTAACAGTTCTCACCTCTGTTAATTTGATGTGCATAAATTGAATGCAGTTTCTATTTTAAGTTGTTTCTTCCTCGCTAATAAACCTGAATGTCTCCCAAATATTTATTGGTCATTCAAATGACATTTTAGACTTTTGCCAGTCGTCCTACTACTGTTTCTCTTTTTAATCTTGGCTTGTTGATTTCTTGGAGCTGTTTACTTATCAAGCAGATGAAATATCTGAACAGAGAGCTAAAAATAAAAAACCTCCTATTACTAACTCAAATGCGTACTTACAAAAATGATTCAGAATTGTGCTTCTTTTATTAATGTGGTGCTAAATTACTTCATGAGTTCTTGAAGATTCTTATTTTTGGCACATCTGAGGTGCAGAATGAGCAGTTCCCTGTGTTTCCATCTGTGAACACCACTATTCCCAGGCCAAACACAAGTTTAAAGGAGACAGGGAAGTGAACTCTGTAAAGTGGAGATTTGTAGAGTGTGATAATGAGGCAAGTCGTTATGTTCTAACTGGTCTTAACTGTTCCATAAATGTTTCCTTTACCCTGTAAACTTTAAGGTCAAGATAATATGAGGAGCACTTAAAGCAAAGAAAAGCCATGTGGGCCTTGGCTAGGGAACAAGCTGTTTTGCCCGGGGGTGGGTGGGGGGGTAGAATCTGGAATACCCTATAACTGCCCTCTGAACACATAAAAAATCTATGTTCTTCTCTAGCACTAACTGCCAGACTGAAACAATGAACTGGGCTGCATCACTCCCCTTCGAGGACGTCCCCACGAATGCCATGGGAGTGACAAGCCCCAAAGAGGGTCTGTTTTGTTCTCCAAAGCAGGGCCCCGGCAAACAGGCCGGGCGTGCACAAAGGGCTGCGGAACCCGAGGGATAATCTAGCTCTGTGTAGAGCAACATCACGGCGGCACACACTTGGTTTCACACCATTTGTGACATGTTAATACCCCAAAAGTGAGCATCATTATTAAATCTCCCAGCAAAACTATATTTAGATTATCTAGCCTATTTTGTAATCCTTCTTTAATCCCAGAAAATGAAGAGCTAGCAATATACAGGAGAATTTACTGGTACTTTAAATTAACGGTGGAATTGCTCCTCACAGTTATTAACGCAGTGATGCGACTGGCTTCCCTTTCGTCAAAGCGGCTAATACGTACTTTTTTGAATTTCCTTCAAACCTCATTAGAGAAGTCCATGAATTATTGGTTAGTGTCCGAGACATCTTAAATGTCATAAGCCATGCCTCTGAAATAAAATATTTTTAAGTATGTGGAGGGTATCTTAATAAATGGGCAAGTCAGGATTCATAACTGACACAATTAAGGTTCTCCTATAGCAGAATTATTATAAAATACAGCCTGAATTGACATATGGTTGTTTTTCCTAGGAAACGAAGTTTGGGACATTTTGTATACATTGCCTTTCATTTTTTAGGCGAATAGAAAAATCAGTGGAAATGTCTTCAGTTCCTGTTTCAAGGAAGAAAAAAATCCTGTGGCACAGAAAGGTTATTTGCCCCAGGTCACACAGCTGGTGAGCAGATGAAAGAACCAGAATCTACATCTTAGAACCCAAGAGTTCCAAAAGCTGTCAAATCACTTTTCCAGTCCAAGCATCAGAATGTGTGTGTTAAGTGTTCTAGATCTTTCCAAAAGAATGAAGAAGCTGTGATCTAATTACAAAATCTCCCAATAAACAAAGAATGGATGGGGCCGGGGGGGGGGGGGGGGGGGGGGGACGGCCCTGGCCTGACTTTGTTTCTTCCTTTTTAATTGTGTGGTTCCAGGGGGCTGGTGAGAGTAAACAGCAGTGCCTCCCACTGGGCTCCCTGCAGGTTAGCCCCGCAGGAGTGAGATTTTACCTATGATCTATATGGTTGCAGACACACAGGAAGAGTCCTGTCACTCGATCCCCCTTCCATATCTGGCTCGAGGAGTCTGCAGTGCCTCACAGGAGCTTGTAAGTGTCAAACGGCATTCCCCAAATCCATCAATACTGCCTGCTGCCATATAAACACCCCGCTGCTCTACAGGTTGCAAATATTTCACTCGTTCTACAGACCTGCAGCAGCATCTGAGCAGACGGGGGAGAAAACTCATGAAATCTGATGGCTTTATTTACTCTTCCAGCCTAAGAGAAACACACGCGCCTAAACCTTCACTTTCCAAATGTTTACTGGGAGATTAGAAAAACAACAGATGATAGCCAGTGTGTCAGCCTAGAAGAATCACAAAAATCCTTCTTTAAACAATCTAGCAACCAGATGAAGACTCCAGGCCAGGAGCCCCTGTGTGTGTTTAAGAGGTTCACGGGGCTGGCATTCCTTTGGATTGTAAAGAAACGGACATGGACTCAAGTCCAACGCCAAAAGTGCCAGGCAGAGAAGGTTTCCCTGGCCTCACCTGAAACAGATGTATCTCGATTGGATTCTTAGAATCAAAACCTGGGAGATCAGGGCTGCAAGGATGGTTGTTCTGTTTGTAGACGAAACAACTCAGTGGGTCACCATTTACACAGACTACAATGTGGATGGAGTCTGGCATCGCTAGACAATCACAGGTAACACCTACAAGACTGCAGAGAGGCCATCTGGCCCCGCCTATCACTCACTAGTATCCTGCTCTGTTTTCTATCCATATGTAAGAATGAACCACCAATTAGTCATTTATTTAATAAATAGTAACCGAACGCAAATGAAATGTGAATCTCATTCAACCCTGCAAACACTTTTTTGGGCAGACACTGTTCTTCGCATTTAGCAAATGATAAAACTGAGGCTGAAAAAGATTAGTTGTTTGGAGATGGGGAGCGCAAAGCTGTGTCTTCTAAGCCCGAATCCGGTGTATTTCCCTCCCAAAAGGAGCGGCAAGGTTCATCAGAGCAAAAAGTTCCTTTCTCAGCAATGCCTTTTAAGAGTCAAGTTCTTGGGGGCGCCTGGGTGGCTCAGTCGGTTAAGCATCTGACTTTGAATCAGGTCATGGTCTCAGCGTCCTAGGACTGAGCCCCGCATGGGGCTCTCTCCCACTTAGTGGGGAATCTACCTAGGATCCTCTCTCTCTCCTCTCTCCCTCTGCCCCTCCCCCTGCCAAGTAAGTAAATAAAATCCTTAAAAAATAAAAGAGTCAAGTTCTTAGACAGCAGAGGTAGGAAAGCAGGATCTGAGAGGATACAGTGAGGGGGTAAGGACCAGTAGGCTTGAAAACCAGTGCTGGAGGCCAACCGCAAGGGCCGTTTCAGTCTCTTGCTCACCTGGAGTAGGGCAGGCATGGAGCCAGGTGGTGTGACGGACAGGCCCTGGGACTGGGAGACACAAGAACTGTGCTCACATCTTGATATTTTGTGGCCTTGCTACTAATTTTTCTGAGCTTTAATTTCTTCATCTATAAAGTGAATAAAACCTCAGAGATATTTTGAGGAATAAATATAATTATGGATTTAAAGGGACTAGAAAAACGTCTGGCTGTCATGGATGTTCAATAAACCACAGATTCTGTTATCACTCACCGTTCTGGGACGTGTGATTCTCGGCTAGATCTCCAGCATCTCAAGGGTGTGCATTTTCCTAAGGGGCGTGTGCAGGTACAGGAAGAATTTGCTCTTCCTTTGTGCCTGCCTCCCCCAAAAGACATTAGGAGTGCGCACAATAAGTGTGTTCTGGAACAGGAATATGACCTCACCCTCTCTCCCCTCTACTCAAGTAGCAAAGAGAGAGGGAACCGCAAAAGCTAATTTATCTGAAAGAATTGATATTTTTCTCTTTCCACCATCTAGTTTCTTAGTGACTTCCAAGGTTTTAGATCCTTTAAGTTTATTCACTGAAATTTCTTTTTCCCGCTTCTAAAAGGTAGCTGTCCCTGCCCACTGTTTTGGAAGTAAGGAAAACTGGGGACTTTTCTATAGGCTCATAAAGACAGTGTGCCAGAATTGAGAAGGTATGACAGGGGGCGGGGGACAGGGTGGGTGGGGAGGACTGACTTGCCAAGACAGTTCCACCCCTACTGGTTATGGCAAATGTGAAACAGGCTAGAAAATGAGAGGCCCTGGAAAAGACTTATAAAAACAACAACGTGAGAGCTTACTGTGAAGTCAAGGACCACAAAAAGGGAGGCTGTGGGTGGCATCTGAAACGTGTCAGAGGCCGCGCTGGAAACTCACCCTGAGCTGCCCTTGCAAAGTTATCCCTCTTTGGAGGCTCCTCCAGTGGCCCCCATGACAGGCCAAGGTGCGGCCCTGCCTACAGACACACGGAGAGTGTTCAATCCTGGTGAGAACTGAGAAAGGAGGGGCCCAAGTCACAGACTGTTCCCGATGCTTGCCAACAGAGCTCTGAGAGGGAGGAGCTGGAAAGCTGCCTGAAATACGTGTCTGAGTGATGGAGCAGAAGTGGCAAGTTTCTGTGCAAGAAGACAAAATGGACTTTCTTTTTAATGTTCCAGATAATTCTTTACAGAATATTGAAAGAAAAAAAAAAAAAAAAGAAAGAAAAAAGACCACCACGCAGAGATCTTTCTCAAGCAGCCCTTGCTAAGTGAGGAGAGCAGACCAGATGCCCTGAGTACACGGCTGGATGAACTTTATTCTTGCCCAGTTTCAGTACTGTAAGGGGAAGCGCCTGTTGAGTCATTCTGGGAGACAGTGAGGGCAGAGCTGGAAAGTCAGCTTCTGGCCCTGCCTGGAACTCTACACACAGTGAAAGCACACTCCAAATTTTACCACCTTAGCTTTCTCATTCCCAGGTCACTATTACATAACTCCTGCAATTAGTCTCTTGGGTTTTATTTCATAAATTCCATTTTAGTGAAAGTAATGCTGTTCATTCTACTCTATGATTATTTAAAACTAAAATGAAGTTTTATGTTTATGAAGTGAAATATCGTATTTCCCTGGCTCTTAGGAAATCTATATTAGACTGACTGAAATCAACCACTGACCCAATGAGTGCTTACATGTGTTCATGAAATCACGGGTGCCCGTGAGTCAGGAGAAGGAGATACTCTACGAAAAGCACAAAAATTATGAAACTAGGACATAATGGTGTCTTTCATGATCCCAGCTCGGCGACTTACTAACCCTGTGATCTTGAGCGGAGTACTTAACTCCTTAGTGCCCCTCGCTTGTCAACTACAGTAACATTTATTCATAGTTTTCATGTAAAGACTAGAAGACAAAACACATGCACAAGAGTTGGGATAGGGTCTGGCAAAGTAAGAGTTAACCTGTAATATACATGATTATGATGAGGAGGAGGATTACCATTACTTTCATTTATGAATCACTGCTCTCTGACACACTAACAATGTTACATGTTAGAAAGTCTATGACCTTAGGAGTGTGACCTTAAGCAAATTACTTAATCCATCTGAACCTCAATTTTCCCTCTTCCACGAAATATGGAGAATAACAAGGATCTCGTGGGGATTCAAGGACTCGAGAAAGTACATGCCAAATTTGTCTTTGCTCTCCTGCAAAACAGAGCTAGAAAATCTGAACAATTATTCAGATCTGAACAGAGAGTAGGGTCCGACATTTATAAAGGGCCTACGTAAATAGATGATATTACTGCCACTATTTGCGTTTCCACCAGCCCCTATGCTGAATAATCAATAATAAATGTTGTTTAAACAAATGGTGTAATTTTCCAATCTGTGTTGTTCTAAACCGACCTTTGCTCCTCATTGCCATTTGTAATGCATGCATAATTCATTGATGAAGCAGAAGGAGAAACAAGGATGTTGGTCTAAGTGGCCCTTTTTGGGTTGTTTTGATGATTTGTTATAACCCTATAAATAAAACAAACCTTGTCATTGTAAATATGTATTGTGCTATCTAGAGGTATACTTAGTGGGTAAATAATAAAAACTAGCCTGCCTCTCCTGGAAATCTTAAGGTATAATTAATTGCTGGTAAGATTTATTCTAGAACTTGAGAGCCCTAAAGTAGAAGGAAAACTAAAGGCCACTGTCAACACAAATGCTAAAAGAAATACCTAAAGGGCAGTGCCATCTGCCATCTGCAGGACGTACTTACCAGCACTCTTACCTGGGAGGCAAAAAGGGAGACCGGCATGGCGGAGCTGAGTGTGTGTGTACATGTGCACATACCCTTTTTAATAAATCACAAATCAAGGGGTTAGCAGGGCTAACTGGTAACTTCACTCCTATTATTAGTGCATACACACACACGCATCACCCTGGACAGCAATAAGTGTACAAGAATGCATGTGTGCATATACATACAGAAACACACATACATATATAGATGTAAATATGTATATTTTTAAATAAAGCATAGATCAAAAGGCTTCCAGAGCCAGCTCCAGTCAACGCGAACTCCAGTCAGCTGTTTGCTCACCAGCACACACTCACTGTGCAATAAACCTTTTCAATATGGGACACAAGAGCAAGATGCCTCCCTGTCCCCAAGGGGCACCTCTGTGTGCTCCCTCAGATCATAGCTGATGACATGTCAATGAAATGGTGCTTGCTCTGGTCCCAGAGATCAAAATGAGGGCTTAACCTGCAATTTACTCTACAAGTCCCATGACACTTACCAGATCTGAAGACTTCATTCTAATCTTCCCTGCTGAAAAAATAATCAAATACTCCAGCAAAGATGTATTGACAACTCTTAATTAACCATGCTAATGGGGGTAAGAGAGAGCATGGATAAATGAAATCTACACATAACCTAAAACCTTCATATGGCCATTAATTTCCAGCTTCTCCTTCATTAAACCTTGCAGGGGGGTGGGTATGAGTACTTCCTTTAACAACAGAATTACTTGATGTCCACATCTGCGCTGTGCCAGTCATTTGTTGGACAAGCTAATGAGCACGGAAGTGGCCCAGGGCACCATATGTTCCAAAGGTACTGGGGTTTGGCAGTAATGTTTTTGTATCCTTTTGGACACAAGCAAATATATTTTAGACCGCTTCTAGAATGAGGTTAGCTGGAATAGTTTTGTAGCAACAGAGGATGACCTGCTGGAGACTTTCCAGCTCCTTCCTTAACATTGCTACTACTCAAAGGGAAAGAAAGGGAAGGAGGGAAGCTTGGGTGGCTCAGCTGCTTAGTCCCCTGCCCGGCTGGGAGTCTGCTGGAGATGCTCGCTCTCCCTCTCGTCCCTCTTCCCACTCATGCTTCATGCTTGCACTAATAAATAAATCTTTAAAAAAAAAAAAAAAAAAAAAAAGGAAAAGAGAGGAGAGGAGGCATAGGAATAGAGGCTAACACATGTACACAGTCAAATGGTCATTGCTTCGAAATGAGCAGCTGATTGCAATAGAAAAATCTGCAGAAAGGGCAAGAGCTGATGCCTACAAATCGACCAAAGCAAAGGGAAGATGAGGGAGAGGAGGTCTCCCTAAGGAGGAGCCTGAACTCGCATTCATAGAACACCTCCTTTATGTCAGGCCCTGTGAACACGTACTATGATGAGGCACCGTGAAATGAGACCTAGGAGGAATCAGGGTAAGGAACAAAAGTGGGCTTCCTCCTCTTTCTTCAAACATAGTCATATGTCTGGCACAGTCACACCAGATGGCAGGAACCAGGGCTGAGGGACCTTGGGCAGAGTTGCTCCAAATGTCTGTGCCTCAGCTGCCTCGATGGGTCATTTCTGCTCTGCTACCCTGCCTGGTACAGCACAGACGCCCGGTAAGCAATCCTTCCAATACTAATAACTTGTATCTGCTGGGCACCACCAACTCCCAGGCACATTATAGGGACCATCTCAGTTCACCTTGCCAACAAAAAGGTCCATTTACCCCTGTTCTATCCAGGAAGGGGGATAAGCACAAAGGAAATTAAGCCACGGGCCCAGAGTTACATAGCTAGAGGAGAGCAAGGCTGGGAATCTAACTCAAGCCATCAAGCTCCAGAACCAAGCTCTTAACCACGACATTGGTGTTTCTGGAACTCCCGAAGGGACAATGGACTCCCTAACAGACAAAGAGCTCAATGCCCAGAGTGTGATTTCTCATTTAATCCCCTCATGGCCCTATGAGTTAGAGGTCACTGCTGTTTTACAAATGAGGAAACTGATCTTGGAGAGAGAGGGGCCGCAAATTGCCAAGGTCACAGAGCCAGGGAGCGGGGGTGGTTCGCCCAAGGCCCGGTCTGCTTCTCCAGGTGAAGGTAATGATTCAGAACACAGGTCTGGAGTGGGTTTGAATCACTCCATGTACAGCTGCTCCCTAGGGACCTGGCCTCAGCCCTCTGATTACTGTAGGACTTTATTACTTTCTGAATTCCCTCTGCTTATCTCACTCGCCCTCTTCTTCCCATTTTCCCCTTCTGGTGCCCTCTCTCCCTATCCAGGCCCCCAACCCCCACCCACAGCCATCTCATCTCTGCTGTAAAATGTCTGTGAAATGTTCACCTTTCAAAAGCTGCATGCCAATTTGCAGTTTGCAATTCTTGGGAAGAAAAGGGCCCGATCGATATAAATAACCAAGTCCCAAATGTTGTTAAAATGATCATTTTGGTTCACCTAAGTTTATATAAAAACATTTTTCATGGTCTGATGTCCCGAGTGTGCAGAAAGTAAGGGAACGGGAGGAACCCACATGGGCACAGTGAGGGCCGAAGAGCTTCCTTCAAACAGTGGGGTGACCCAGGAACTAACCCAAGGCTCACAGGCGGGGGGGAAGAGGCAGAGGGGGCTGTGTGCCTGAGTTTTAACCAGGGGGTGCACACACCCCCCCAAGAGGGCAATGCAGAAGCAGGGATTGAGTGGACCTAACAGACCTGAGGCAATTGCAGTGGGAATGTGGGTCTGGCTGGCACGGTCCCTCCCACCCCCATTACCTACCTGCATGCACCGCCTCCCCTTTTAAACTATGACCTCCTTCAGGGCTGGGACTGCAGCCCAGGGTCGTAATGGTGCGTTCTGCAGCCCTGGCAGGAAGAGGGGTTAGTGGCCGATGCAGTGGCAGCTCCAGTCAGGGTGTAAGCAATAAAGGGGTGCACTGTCCACAGGGATGTTCAAAGCAATAATAAAACTGACCAAAGTCCACAGGCTTCTTTCTCATCATCACCACGGTCAGCAACTCTAAACAGCGTCAGAGAAAACCTCGCTGCCTCCCCTGTCCATCACCCCCTACCCCACCGCAGGCCCGATGGCACACCATGGCTTTACACGCTCAACTCACTCAACAAACACTCTCTGAAGGACTGAACCTAATTACACGGGCCTGGGGAAGGGCAGAAATCCTGTTGACTTCTGGGCACAAAACATGTAAACTGACCGACACTGAGATATACAAATACATCTTTCAAGAAAAACCGTGCCGTCTGGCTTGTGTGAAGGAACGTCCCCCGCCCCCCCGCCGCCGACACCACCGCCCGCACAACACTCCCCCCACACAGTCGGACGCTACTGCGTGGCCCGACTGGAAACAGCATTGTGCCGTCCTGGAACTACAAAGATCGCTCCCCACAACCTAGGGTTGATTCCCCTCGCTAGGGAGCCCAGGGCAGATCACGAATCCCCCTCGCCAGCTGATCCATCGCCGGGACTCGCAGACCGGCAGCTGGCACTCCCCCCTCCGCTGCCCCCAAACAAGGTTAAAAGAACGGACTCCTGAGCCGCGGTCAGAGGGAAACGGGCTTCGGAAGAGGAAGCTGAAAATATTAAGAAATCAACATCGGCATTTAAAAGCAAAGCCCTTTCCACACCACAGATGACGCTTCGCAATTCATCTTGCTCCCTGACTCTGCTTCACCAACTTGATGGAAGATGGTTTAACTGACATAAAAACCAGCTATACATGAACAGCGATGATTGATGGAGCCATTCCAAGCATCAGCCAAAAACCGGCACTAAAAGATGCCTCGGGCTTCCTGTTAACTGTTTTATGAGGGGACCAATACTTTTTCCGTCTCTTGTTTAAAGAATAAATTAGCAGAACAAGTACTTTCAAAAACAGAGTATTGTTATACAGAGGGGGAAAAAACGTGGAAGGCCTGTGCAGTGTTAGTATATGTGGGAAGGGCAGTTAGTATGGTGAAAATCATGTTACGTTGGAGGCTTTTCACCATATGCCACTGCTGGGTTTCAGGGTACATGATTTAAATGGGTTTTATTTAATTCCATGTAATAACAAACTGTTCTATAAAGTAGCCTTACTGTACAATGTCTCAGTGGCAACAGAATGAAAATCCAGTCTTCAGTGGGAGCCTTAAAGAAAACTGTGCAGAGGGGCGCCTGAGTGGCTCAGTGGGTTAAGCGTCTGCCTTCTGCTCAGGTCATGATCTCAAGGTCCTGGGACTGACCCCCGCATCGGGCTCTCTGCTCAGCGGGGAGCCTGCTTCCCTCTCTCTGCTGCCTCTCGGCCTACTGGTGATCTCTCTGTCAAATAAATAAATAAAATCTAAAAAAATTAAAAAAAGTGCAGATGCTCCAAATAAGCCATGATAAAGAGGGACACTGGGGGAGATCATGTACAAAAAAAAAAAAAAATAGGGAGGGAGGACAGGTTTTAGGACTTGTGGCAAAAGTGTAGACTCCTTCAGTTCAGGGAGAATGATACTGAATTCGGATCATCAGCAATCTGACATCATCCTCTTTGGATTGGTTCTTAATAAGGAACGGAAAAGAGCAGAGGTTTTAGGAGTGTTAGCATTTCGCATTTTTGTTCTCCTTTCTGGAGCACAGGGAGTCTTTTACCAGCTTTTCTCCCTTCTCATTTTGAAGAAGGTTAATTATGACCTGGGAGCTTCCTCAGCATCCTGGCCCTTGAGACTCAGTCACTGTGAAAGAAAGTATTATCCGTGCAGTACTGCAGTAAGTAACTTCAGAGGCATCCAAATTTGGAAAAGCCTTGGGCCTGGCTCCACGCCCTGGCATTGAATGCATGACAAATACCCATCCAGTTCCCACCTGTCTTCGAAGACATGCCCATAAGTGAAGCACAAAATTCACTCGACTTTTGCAATAAAATAAGCTGGTCATTTTGGCCCATCTAGAATAAGTCCTTATCTGAACAAGGCAGATCAAAAGACCGAGTGACTCCTATCCTTGCCCTGGCTCTCCAGGCAAGCCCAAGATACTATCTCTCAGTTATGTGGTGGGCTTCTGCCCCAGGTTAATTGTAGCATGAGTTCTCAATGTTTGTACCTTTGACCTAGAAATTCCACTTCTGGCAAATCAATCCCATAGAAACAATCTTAACTGGGAATGACTTTACAACCAAAAATGTTCATGACCTGATAACTGACAATGGAGTTAGTAACAACCTCAAACTCCAGTTAGCGAGGGGAATGATGAACTGAGAATGGCTCATCTAGTGGTTGACTATCATGCAGCCATTAAAATTGCTTCTTAGAACAGTCTAGAAAAACAGGAAGGACTGAAGTCTTGAGTCAAAAAAGAAACTTATCAGCTACAGAGCACAATCGATATAACATGCTTAACCACTACGAAAAAACATGGCATCCGGATAGGTGTTTGGATTCAGGTGGCAGAACTGAGTTCAAATTGACCTGTAAGGGGAGCCATCATAAGTGTGCAGGCAGCAGTTATAACCCAACAAAATAAAACAGAACAATCTGTACATTTTAAAGTGCTTGAGAATATGCGCCAAAAATGCTAGCAGTGAATATGCTGCATGACTTTTGTTTCTCTCTCTCTTCAACGTTTATGTACCTTTCACTTATTTATTTGAGAGAGAGCGAGCATGAGCAGGGAGAGGGAGCGGGAGAATCCTGAAGCAGATTCCCCGAGGAGCGCAGAGCCTGACCCACGGGCTCGATCCCAGGACCCCACCCCCATCTGAAACAACAGTTGGCCACTTAATTGAGCCACCTAGGCGCCTCTACTTTCCACTTTTTTAATGAGCATGTTCTTATTTTATATGGGAAGTCACTGATTTTAAGAAAAAGGAAACTCTGAGAGGGAAGGGAAAAAAATGCTTCTTTTGCTCCGGTGAGAGCAGACAACGCAAGGCCTACAGGTCTTGGTAGCTGCTGCCTCACTGCACGGCCACCTGTGTGTCCCCAAGCAGGCATTCCCCCTCCACTGTGAACCCACCCCAGAGCATCAGGCCCTGAAAGAGACATGAGGGCCCCTCATGGAGGACCAGGTTTCACCTGGGATTTCCCTGCTGACTTTGATCATCACCGTCAACCCCGCCCAGGGACGGTGGGTGCACTGCCGGAAAGAGGCCGCAGGACTGGAAAGGGGAGCAGGAACAGGAAGGTCAGGGGAGTAGGCGGTGTGGTGTGTCACTTGAGGTGGGACCGGAGGAGCAATCCTAGTCCTGACAGTTGCAAAGCCGTGTGGACACAGACAGGCCGCCAAACCTCCTGAGTCCCTATTTCCTCACCTTAAGAGGAGGAGTAATAGACGGTGAGGAGGTTTTACTAAGGCAATCCATGAAATGTGCCTTGCGTGGCAATTTCCCAGCCTCTGTGGCCCCTCCTAAGTGGCCACTTACGGGC
Organism: Neogale vison; assembly: GCF_020171115.1. NCBI lineage: Eukaryota > Metazoa > Chordata > Mammalia > Carnivora > Mustelidae > Neogale > Neogale vison. The sequence continues at coordinate 9,235,044 of NC_058097.1, forward strand.
CCGCACTTGACATACACTTTCTCCTCTAACCTTTGAGGCTGATTTTATGGAGTCCCCACAGGGAAGGTGCTGCTGTCATTCCCCGATCACCGATCAGAACACCAAGGCTTCGAGAGCTGAAGTTACTTGCCCGCTGCGGTATGGGCGGAAACTGGGAGAGCCAGGACGGACAGCCAGAGCAGGAGATGTCCCAACCTCCTGGGAGACCTTCCACCGCTTGCTGGGCCAAAAGGAGGTGTTTTCTGAGGAGCAATCGACACAGGAAATCAAACAGTGTGGGTGGGGTCAAGAACAAAGGTTCCTAAAATTCACGGGGCTGTGGAGCAGCACGTGGTCACATTGAAAGAAGGGACCTGAGGAAATTGGGGGGGTGTTTCAGTTGAGGAAACAGCAGTGTAGGAGTTCGATTTCACTTACTCCTCCTGAGGACTGTTTCTGCCTCCCCTGTCTCCTGTGTCCCCACGGCCAGGGGCCCACAGACCAGAGAAGAGTGAGGAAGAGGGCGGCCACTCACGATGTCACCCTGCCCACCACCGAACCTCCTCGAACCTCCTCGAACCCTGGCTCTACATCTCCCTCACTCAAGGATTTACGTCTCATTTTCAAAGGAATGTTACATTTGGTCAGACCACGAAGAAAACTTTCTCATTATCAACTAAGAAATATGTGGAAAGAGAATTATTTACCCAAGGCAGCGCTCAATCAGTGTTGCCCGACTATTTATTTAGCCCACACACGGAGAAGTTGTGTTAATGTTTGCCAAAGAATGTAGCTTTATAAAGTAACTAGGTCAAAAAAGACAGCATATCATTTTACAAATAACTCGAAAATTGCTCAAGTTAAATGGCCGGCTCTCTCAGGTTTGTCTTTTCAAAACGCTGCAGAAACAATATCCAGAATTATGTCTCATAAAATACAGGTATTACAGAGTGGCTGTTTAGCCCATTAGAGAAAATACAGAGTGAAATCTGAATTATTTCTACCCAAGGCAGAAGCAGACAGAGTTACCAGAATTATGTTAGGCCAACGTCGCAATCCTTCAAGTCTGTGGGGCAGCAAGGCTTCTGCACCAAAACTCTATTAGAAGGGCTGTATTTTTCAGTCAACAGTGACAGGAACTCCTCTTCTCAGCCCCAAACCTAGTGTGGCTATGGGGAATTCACCCAAAACGTTTGTCTGTGGCTTATCAGCAGCATTTGTCTGCCTCAAAGAGCCCGGGGAGGGAGCGGATTCTGATGACCGTGCCAGAGAAGGCCGCTTGCTTAAGGGATCTGAAGGCAGAGTGGGCCCTGGAAGAAGTGGGCAACTCTCAGCGAGCAACAATGTCCTAATCCTCATCCGCAGTAACAACGATCGGGGCCCAGACAAGGTCGAGGCCTGAGGGCCCTCATGATGATGGAGGGGAATGGAGGAGAAGAAAGAGTGGCAGAGAAGGGGAAAGAAAAAACGAAACCACAGTGATACTAGCGAAAGACATTTATGGAGTGCTTACAAGGTGCCAGAAACTATGCCAAGCGCTTCGCACAGAAAGCTCACCGAATCTACTGAAGCAGTTCAGTAAACAGCACTGGCAGCCTCATAAGATGTCTCTAGGTCACACTGTCTTCATCAGGCCACTGGAGACACTGCTGGCCCGGAAAAGGCTGCTGTTGGGGGAATGTAGTGAGCGTGGGCCCTGAGGCTGCATGGTAGGCAGGGACAGCTGACCTGCTCAGGAACATGCCCATCGGGACAGGTGTTACGTGGGTCAGAAGATCCAACATTGCTAGTCTCCAGCTCGAGACTAAGGGATATGTGGCCTGACCCTAATCTTCAGTGTCTCCCTGGCTCATAAGTCTAAGTACAAGTTCTGGAGAGCGGCCACATGGGCTCACTAAGAACTCCACTGTCTTCCCAATGAAATTCAGAGCTTCTTGAGGGCACTGTCTTAAAGATACGTACCTGCAATGCCCAGTCGAGCCTGTCCCTGGTAGGGGCTCAGTAAATATTTACTTATGAATAAACAAGAGAAGAACATGATCTCTCAGCTCTAGAATAGCAGTAGTGAAGGCAGGAGGCTCCTCAAAGTTCTGGAGGCTGCAAATTAAGAACAAAGACCACATGGACTTCCTTGGAGAAACAAGGTGCCTTAGTTCCCTCGGGCCGCCATAACAGGTCATGACAAAGGGGGTGGCTTAAAATCGTGGTGTTCGCAAGGCTGGTTCCTTCCGCAGGCTCTGAGGAGGAACCTCCACCATGTCTCTCTGCCAGCGAAGGGTGGCTGCTGGCGATCCTCTGTGTCCCTCCAGCCTCTGCCTCTCCCTCACACAGCCTCTTCTCCACACCTGCGTCCTCTGCTCTTTTCAAGGCCAACAGTCTCCATCCAGGATGATTTCCTCCTGAGATCCCTAACTAATGGCATCTGCAAACAAGGCCATGTTCTAAGGTTCTGGGGACCCTAGTCATCCCTCACCATTAGAACTCTGCACCTTGCCCACATCAGCTTCCCCCTCCTCCTCTCTCCACGCACAGCTCAGAACCTGAGGGCAGCCTTGCAGTCACGAACTGAGAATGCAGACAAGTAGGTGCTTTGTCCCATTCGGGGGCGAATTATTGAGGGAAAAAGAGAAGGAGCCTCCAAAAGCCAGAAGAGCCAAATCCCTGAAGTCATAAGCAGAAAATAAGGGGTAGAGGAACACAGGTCGGTCTTGGGGTCTGGGGTCTGGGTTCCATGAGCAGAAAAACAAATCATTACCTGTGAGCCCTGTTCCTCATCAGTCTCAACCCAAACAAGGCTCTTCACTCCTCATGGGAACAGGAACCCCCTCTCCCCGGCCCCCCTTCCCCCAGCACCCACGGAAGGTCACACAGCAGCTGAGGCCACGAGATGGGGCAGTGCACTGCACCACACACCCTGGGCAGCGGAGACAAGCACGCACGGCAGCTGCGAATCCACAGCCAGCTCAGAGAGGCCGTCCTGCTGGCCAGTGGGAAAGGGGAGTCCACGAGGCAGGGAGACAATGCAAATTTGTGGGCTTTGGTGGCAAAGGCACAACAGAGGGCCACCCCATCAGGCGCACTTCCAGAATTCAGAACTTGTCCATGTGATGAAGGTAGCTGGATGCACAGACTGTGGGTCATGAAACACCCCGAGCAGGGTTTAGTGTAGCATCCTGGAACAAACTTTGTATGGAAAATAGGATTATTCACAGGAGAGTGGAAAAACAGGGACATGAAATCAGCTGAAGTTTGGTTTCGCCACCGAAAGAGTTTGCTGTAAATTTACCAAAAAAAAAAAAAAGAAAGTTTTTCTGAGCTTTGAGGATTTTAGAATCGCAAAAAAGGGGACTGCAGATGAGTCTTTACAAGCCTGAATCCAGGCACTTTCTTAATGAAGGCGGCCTAGAGAGAAGGTGTGGTGAGAGTCTGACGCCCAGGAAGGCTCAGACAGCCACCCTGCTCGAAACCGCTCCGTCATGTGCCTGTTTTGTAAAGCAGGCTTCCCCCAAAGGGTTTAGTTTGGTCAAAGATTTTGAAAGCTACAAAACAGACTGCCAATCACTGCTCTGTATCAGGGTTAGCACATCATTCATTCATTCATTCATTCATCCAGTAAAAGGCCAGACAGTAAATATTTTAGGCTTTGTGGATCAAGGGGCAAAACAAGCATACTACGGAGGTACTTACACAATAGAGACAACAAATCTCTGCCTCATTTTACCGACAAAATATAAAATTTTATTTATGGACACTTGAAAAATGGATTCCATGTAATTTTCATGTGCATAAAGTAATATTCTCCTCTTGATTATTTTTTCAGTCGTTTAAAAATAAATGAGAAAGAGTACAAACTATTCTCAGTTTGCGGGCCATACCCAAACAGGTGCAGGCTGTATCTGGCCCAGTGGCAGGAAGCAGAATGTGCCCCTGCTCCAAGCCACGCCTGGTCAAGCACGGGCCAGTCCCAGAGTGAAGCCCACTGGCGGCCCTCCCCAACAGGGGCACCAAGTGAACAGCCCATGGCCTGGATTGGAGTGAAACAAATCTAGCAGCTCCTAAAACAAGACATCCCTCACCTCTAACTTACAAGTCATTCTGGAGAAAACTGCTTCCTACTTAATATTTTAAAACCCAAATCCCAAACACAATACAAGCCACAACTTGGCAAAATTACTTTCTTCAAAAACACACCTTTTCAAAAACTTATATATATGTAAACAAGCCAAATGTAATGTTTTTTTCTCTCTTGGGATACGGTATGGCAGGTGGGCTACAAACGTACTTCCATCGTGTTCAGTGGGTGCCACAATTAATCTGAATGCTGTTTACAAAATGCCTGGGTGAACATAAATCAGTCAGACTGGGAACAGTCCTAGCAGCCTCTGGAGGCTGATCATGAGCTTACTAAGCCAGGCAGGGACACAGATATCACCATCAGGGGACAGTCCCTCCTTTCCCGGCCTCCAGGACCCTCTTTGATGGCCACAGTGAAATTGAGCATATATTAACTTCTAAGTCTGGACACACTTTTTTGATATTTTGGTTTCGGGTTATACTATTCTCCTATCCTGCTTGGGCCAAGAACACGGAGTCATAGATTATACAAACCCTGAATTAAAATGTTCAGTCCAGCCTCAAAAAGGGTTGGAAATAATTACAGAGAAAGCGCAGGTGAGTACACTACTTCAAGGCAAATCCAGTGTTTCAAATGGCAATGCAGATGGTGTTCCCGGACATGGAAAGGGAAAAATCACAAAATGACCTTTAAAGCTCTTGAACGTGTCTGCCGAAAAATCAAGGCCAGCGGACAACCTGAAAACTCAAAAGCTTCACAGGAACACCCATTGATTCTCCAGCGGTCTCAGATCCAGAAACACCTCCAACCCTCCGTTGTGAGTGTGCATACAGAGTCCTGAACGAAAGAGCATCTGTTGAGATCTTACTCGGAGCTTACTGCATACATCGTTTCATCATTTTAATAACCATGCTAAAAAGCTGTTACCCCATATGACAGAACAGAAATCTGAGGCACAGGATTTTTTTTTTTTTAAAGATTTTATTTATTTGACAGAGAGAGATCACAAGTAAGCAGAGAGGCAGGCAGAGAGAGAGGAAGGGAAGCAGGCTCCCCAGCAAGCAGACAGCCCGACTCGGGGCTTGATCCCAGGACCCTAGGATCATGACCTGAGCCCAAGGCAGGGGCTTTAACCTACTGAGCCACCCAGGTGCCCTGAGGCACAGGATTTTAATTAACCTGCCCAAGTTGCAGGGTTTGGAGGTGTCAGATCTGAAGCTCAAAACCTGTGCTTTACACACTAGGGTCTAGTACACAACGATGGCGCCTGGGCCAAACCTGGCCTACTGCTTGTTTCTGTGAATAAAGTTTGATGGGAACACAGCCATTCACCTACACGTCTGTGGCTACTTTCATGCTCCAACAGCACAATGAGTACAGCTGACCCTTCAACAATGTGGGGGTCAGGGGTGCCATCCCCCATGTAGTTGAAAATCCACCTTTAACTTTTGGCTCTCCCAAAACTTAACTACTAATAGCCTACTGTTGACCAGAGCCTCAACAATAACATCAACATTCAATTAGCACATATTTCGTATGTTAAAGGTATCACGTATCATGTTACAATAAAGGAAGGTAGAGAGAAGAAAATGTTGTTAAGAAAACCATAAGGAAGAGAAAATCCATTTATAATACTGTATTGTACAAAAGCAATGTGTATGTGGACCCGCACTTCGAACCCACACAGTTCATGGGCCAACTGCAGTTGTGACAGAGACCATACAGACCACAAAACTGACAATCTTTACTGTCCAGCCCTTCAGAAAGGCCCAATGCTCTTGTTCCCCGTGGAAACCCACTTACAGCCCTCTGCTGGGGGACACACCTGGCTCCTGACAAGGATGCCTGCCTAGACAGCCCTTGGCGATGCGCGGCTCCAGGAACCGCCTTCCTCCCATGGCCGGGAGCACACTGTCCACACAAAGGGAGCACCTGTGATGTGAGAGCGGCCAGGCCAACCCGCCTTGAGTGCTTTGTCCAAAAGGCACAACAGTAACTACTCAGACCCAAACAGATTCACCGCCTTCGAGGGTCTGAAGAAGGCAGCTGAGAGTAGGAGGTAGAAGCAAAGAGGTGCGAGAGGGGAAAACAGCGTCTACAAGATGAGCCGGGCCTTACTGACAGGGCAGACGGAGCGCTGGAGCCATAGTCAGGAGCCCCTGCTGCACAGCAGGTTGGTCTGGAGGCTTCTCCAAGTCTAAAGGCAGGGACTGTCCTCCTCATCCTTAACCAAGAGCATCTGGAGTGCATCTCCTCCTCGCCAGTCCACCAGGGGATTACAAGAGCCGGCCAGGCGGGCTTGCTTCACAACACCAGAAGTTTAGGGTAGTGACACATCCTCCCCAAAAACAAAACATGAAACAAACCGAAGAACACAGACCATGGCTGAGAAGCACAGGCACAATCTGGAGTACTGAGCTGTTCAAGGAGAGAAGACATGATTATTACCCTTTTTCACCAATAACTATAATAATAATGAATACTTCATAACTATTTAAAATAAATTCTCAATTATGCAAGACATTTTCCTCCATTACCATCGTTAATATTATTACGTGTGTGTGTATTTCTTTTCTCATTTTAAAGCCAGCATGTAAGGGGTAGGGATCTCTCTTTTTCCCCCCACTTCTCTTGACAGGACCCACTATTGTTTGTAAGTTTTCAAGGCCACCCAGCAGGAAACTGGAGGTTATGTTTCTATCCTAATCCCCTAGTTTAAAAAAAAAAAAAAAGGAAAATCTTTATCAAAGATCCTGCAATCAAGTTTTTTTAAGTTAAATTTGATTTTTAAATACCTTGGGTCATAAGACTTGTGAGTTTTTCGCATTTAACTTCTATTTTTAAACTATACGTCAGGCTCTCAACTCCTGTTCTCTCTTGCTCTCTCTCTCAAATAAATAAATAAAATCTTTAAAATATATATATATATATATATATATATATATATAGATTCACGTGTTGTTGTTGTTGTGTGGGTTTTTCCCAAGTCAATCCAACAGAAAGTAAATTGTGGTCAATGCATAATAAAAATCAGAGCGACTCTTGACTTGGGAAAATTGTTAGCATTTCGAGGGGATGATTTCCTAGCTCTTCAAATTCAAAAATGCCTTAGCAAGTCTAGGACTTTCCGAAATACTGGAGTTCTGGACTGCTCTTTTTCAAGGCTTTCAAAACTCAGAGGGCACAGCGCAGTAGGAATCCAGCTACTGAATAAGAGAGGACAAAAACAGAGACGGACAAAAACACGGCGGCTGGAGCCAATGCCCTGGTGAAAGGCGCGGGGCCCAGCCCCGCACACGTGAGCTTCTCACGCCCCTCAAGTACACTCATGTGATACACTGCAAACACCATAAAGCAGATTTGTAATTACGAGGAGCAACTGATTTTAAAAGGCCTCTATCACAATTACTGCTCATGAAAATGTAACAGCCCAAACCAGAGAATTCGGGAGTTAGGGTATTTTCAACATTATACTTCAAATGTACAAAGGCTGGGTATTAATCAGCAATCACAAAGGGTTTTTTTTTTTTAAAAAAAAAACAGAATAGCTGTGGGCATGGTGACATCTTTACAAAATCTAGATATAAAAAAATGAATATGGGGGTGCCTGGGTGGCTCAGTGGGTTAAAGCCTCTGCCTTCAGCTCAGATCATGATCTCAGGGTCCTGGGATAGAGCCCCGCATGGAACTCTCTGCTCAGTGGGGAGCCTGCTTCCTCACCTCTCCCTGTCTGCCTACTTGTGATCTGTCTGTCAAATAAATAAAATCTTTAAAAAAAAAAAAAAAGAATATGAAACCACCCCCACACCATGTTCAGGACGAAAATCAGTTAAGTTCCCCCAATTAATTAAAAAGCTGGTCCTGTGACCCATCTTCCTATTTATAGGGTTAACATATTAGGAAACACAGCATTTGTGGGAAGACCAGAAGGAATACTCATTACTTAAACATCTTCAGGGCCAAGCACTGGGGATGCCTTTTCTCAACGGAAGAATCAGAACAGAACCCAAGGAGAAGAAAATGCTGGCAGATCCTGACAAGACTGAGGTATACCCTGGAGTGAAAACGAACTGTCAGAAAATGTTTCAAATGTTTTCGTGAAGCTGAAACGGGGGATTTACCATGGAATCCATTCATGGAGGGAAGCCACACATTGTCTAGTATAGGCCACGACAGCCTATTAAAAATATCCTCCATCCGGCTGTTATGATTGCGGAAAATGTATCTTGAACAGAGGTGAATAAATCCATACAACAATGAAATGTCAGCTAAGCATGTTGGCCATTAGCAACGTCTCAAGAACATTTTAGATATGTGGGAACACGAGAAACACCTAATTCCAGTGCCTGACTGTGAACCTGAACCGGTTTCAGCTGAAGTGACCACTTTCAGCCAAAATTAATGAGTACTTCTTTCTTGGCCTTTCTTCTGCAAATCTCTAAAAAGATACTAGTACTGACTGAGGACAAGCCCTTTAGAAACAAAGATACTCATTCCTTTTGAATCTCTAGATAAATGAGAAGAAGAATCCTGAGAAGCAGTTTACATTTTTGAAGGCTTTGCATAGATCTCACTGAATCTTCCAAAGAGCCCTTCTTAGAAAAAAGTAAATTCAAATTTAGAACAATTTTATTTCTCCCATTAAAAAAAAAAAAATCAGCCCCTTGAAAGATTCTCCAAGTTTCTAGATTCAAATGTCAGGTTTTTATTGTTTTTTGTTTTTTGTTTTTTTTTTATCATGACCCCAAGTCTGTCAGAACAAGAATTTCTGCCCAACAGTGAGTGGCCCTTTCACGAAAGCCTCATCGACCAAGGTTCACTTCTACAAATCCCTGCAAATCCCCAGGTGTGAAGCCCTAACTGAAGCTAGCGCAAACAAGCTCAAGGCTGCTGGGGAGAGGGGGCGCCTGAACCGTTGTGACCAAGCAACGGATGGAAGCGGAGGTGCGGTGCAGGAGCATCTATCGGTTTCAGATAGACGAGACCCCACAGCTACTCTCTTTACCCATCCTACTGCTGTAGGTTAGAGAACAGACAAACACACCCGACTGACTGCAATCACCCTGGCCAGCTCTATTTCTCCCTCATAAAGAACTGAAATTCTTCAGTAGCCAAGTCTTCCTACTCATGATCTTCAGGAAAGTGATTTTTTTTTAAAGATTTTATTTATTTATTTGACGGACAGAGATCACAAGTAAGTAGAGAGGCAGGCAGAGAGAGAGGAGGAAGCAGGCTCCCCACCGAGCAAATAGCCCGATGTGGGGCTTGATCCCAGGACCCTGGGATCATGACCTGAGCCGAAGGCAGAGGCTTAACCCACTGAGCCACCCAGGCGCCCCAGGAAAGTGATTTTTGAGGCCGTGGGTAAACTATTGCATTCTTAAAATTTAAAAAAAAAAAAAAAGTACACTTATTTTCACTTTCTATCATCTGATATGTCACATCCTGTGTAAATTTTATGTGACCTAACAGAACATAACAGAGACCTCACCTTATTCACAGGTGTGCCCTAACCCAGAGCAGGCCCTCAGTTAAGACTTACTGAATGACTGAATGAATACACTGGATTCCATACTGTGTATGAAAAAAAAAAAAAATCAAAGTTTCAGCCTCTTAAAATACTGACATGCCTTGCAGAATTTACCGTACGGGCAAACTTGGAGACAAGTCTAATGGGAAGAACTTCTAAACGACGGCAACACAATCCTGATCGGCCCCATTCCAACCCTGTGTTTCTCTGAATCAGCTACTCCTTAGGTACACACATGGCTCCGCTCAGCCAATGGCAATTCCAGGAGAGAGGCAATTGATAATAATTACGTTTTCTGCCTTCTCTTGGGTTATGAATTTATCATGATGCAAAAGTTGAGCTACTCTGATGCCACGTTAACAATGATAAACACCATAAAGACAAAAAAGAAACTAAATTTAAGCATTTAGATTCTGCAGGGGAGTTTATTAAACGGATTAACTAAGGAAAGGCAAAGCCGCGCAATTATGGAAAACAGGGAACAACACTTCTGCCTGGCTATTTTTGACGGCCACCTGAGAACGGATTTCAAATGCCCTCATTTCTGCAGGTACATTATCTTGTGTTTTATTGTTATTCACAGCTGCAAGTTGATTAATTTGTATTCAGAAATTCTAAGTGGCAAATGTGCAACGCACAGTAATACACATTTTCTTTATGGACACAGTGAAAATGCCTAAGCCACATCTCATGTGGAGCTCTTGCTCAGCCAGTGAGCAAAATGCAGGAAAGAGTTTTTAAAAAGGCCTGGAAAGAGTCTGATTTGAAAGGAAACCTGAAAGAGGAAGCCCCTCTCCCCTACCCATTCTCTTAAAAAAAAAAAATCGAACAACAACAAAAACCAAAGTCTTAAGAAAAACCAAACAAAGAGAGGAGTTGGGTAATGTCAGGCTGCCAGAATCATCAATGTTGTCAGTTCATATTCTCGTCTCCTGCTCTCTAGGCGTTTCTAACAAAACCCAGAAACACCAGTGATGAGTCACACCAAGACCTGTGCACCACAGTCAGAGCTTAAATAAGAGATAATGATATTTATTAAATCCACTGCCTAAACGCAATCATGGGAGGTTCTTAAGAATATCGAACTCACTCTCCGTTTTCTGTACTAAGGAGATAAGGAGTGGTGTGGCTAACCAAAATGGGTGGAAAATATATCATCATTGGTTTGGAAACACACAGCCTGATGCCGGCCCTCTCCTCCATCAGCCCCCCCCCAGTTTATGCCCCTTACTGATTTATTTTCCTGATCGTGTTTCCCCTGCTTAAAGTGAGTTTACATTCCTTTGCACATGGAACCTTAGAAGTAGTTCTGAGACCATGCTTCCTAGCTGGAGAAAACAACTTTCCCAATGGAGACCTTTGCCGATTATCCATGGCTTTGACACCACGTACTCAGCACTTTACAATATTCTCACTGGAAAGTTTCATCAACCCCTAAGGTCACTTAAGATGCAATAAGAATTACCATTCTTATAACCATTTGCTATCAAGCAAATGTAGTCATCAATATTATTCAAATGCAATTTTAGTTTACTTTTTCATCATTTCCCACGCTTAAAATTCTGAACTACCACGAACACGGCCCAGTCAAAGAATTTATCTGTCAAATGCTTGCGTACATTATGTTTGGGTGGATTTCCACTCAAGACACCGTAGAATGCAGCTAAACTCCTGGACCCAGTCTCTTGTAAAGTCACTACAGCACCTCAGACGTGACTGCAGACGCTCCCATTATCTGTCACTCTGTAATTCTTTCCCCAAGCCTTCTTTGGCAGCATATCTTGGATGGATTAGGAGACACTGAACTGTAAACAAGGAAACGAACATCTGAAAAGGTGCTCTCCAAAGAAAAATCATCAGCTACTAGAACTCAGGAGGAAGGGTCATCCTGATGGGGGTACACTGGTAAGGCTTCACTAACGGGATTCCATGTAGTCTGCATGCCTATGGCTTAAATGAGCCACAGACACTCAAACACCCCACTTAATTAACACAAAAACAAAAAGTATGGGCTGGGCATCTGAGACCTACAGGAATTCCAGAAACAGAAATGACTTCTTCCTCATGCTAATCATTCCCGGTCCTATATACACACAAGGTCACAAAAACTCCACATCATTATTATTTTTTTAATTATTACAGAAAAAAATATACTTCTAAAGGGCCAGATACAGGTTAAATCATAAAATAGCGATGAAAAAAGTGAAGGTCTCTTCATGAGTTTAAAGGAAGAGGAAATGTTAAATTTGAGTTGAAAAGAAAAGTAATTTGATTAAGAATCAGGAATTCAAGGTTCTAGTCTTGATTCTTTATTTCTTCAAAAAATATTTATGGAGTTTTGCTTAGTATCGACACTCTGATCTCTGGTTTTATTATTGCAACAGATAATTAATATTTGCCCTTATTGTTGTGTTAAACTCAACTAGTAGGAACAGTTAAGCAGACATGCAATCATGTGTTGGGTGGATCCTGCAGACAGCGCTGTACACATGGGACATGCTGGTATTATTTTACTGAGTCAAACGACAAGCTTCTTAGCACAAACCAGTCCTGGCATAATTCCGGATGAAAAATAATCTAAGGTATAAGAATAAAAATTAGTAGACATCAGGTGACCAAGGAGAGTACTGTTAGATCTGACTTTCTATATAAGCACCACAAAGGACTCAAAACACTTAAGTTAGGATTAACACTTAAGTTGGAATAGGAAGCCATCAGAGCCCCAGCCTGGCGGAGACTTTCCACTACTCCAAAAGGGAGAAGAGAGTACTAAATGAATGATCCGCCAGCTGACACTGAAATGACAAAGGATGAAATCTCCATGTTGCATTTATCAAATAATACCATTCACCAAAAAGCTCAAATTCTAAAAGGCCTGAAATGTCCATATTTAAGTCATCTGAAATCCTGTTTCACGTAAGAGAATGTGATTCCTAGTCATGCATCAGATGTCTATGGGGTTTGGGGGAATGATAATGCATCTGGTCCTTCCTCCTCGGAGATGCTTCTGTCCCACCCATGGAAGACAAAGTTGCAGGGCAAGAGAACACCGTGGACTTCTTGATGATGGTCGCATGTCCTGCTACCGGCACTCACTCTACAATGAAAGGCTGGAAGAGGTGGGCCCCTGGAGCAGGAAGAAGCATCAAGGCATTTGTGATGTCCTCCAGCTCCCTAGAATGGGATTCTTTCCCAGCCCACCCTCCCCAAGGCCCTAGGCTGATGCTATTTGATAACTATAACTCTATTGGCCAGAGAGATGGTCCACAGACCATGTTGGTATGGTGTCCTGGTGACATCTTGTGGTGAAACAGAATATAAATAAGCCTAAAATTCTATCCATGGCTGCTTTCAGGCTAACTAGAAACCTCCTCTCACCTTTGTTTTTCTACCTGGGTAACTTCTGACTTTATCCCTCCTTGTCTGAAGAGGATCATCCTCTAGGTCTGTAACCAAGAGGCATATACTGGGGTCTAAGACACACACATTTCATCACACATCAAAGAAAACAATGCCCAGAAGGTAACAGCCACTTTCATTAGAGGGATGATAGGTATTTTCAAAGAAATAAAAAGATTCTATGTCCCATTGGTCACCATCTATCCCAAAGGACAAATGAAAAGATAGCAGGAGAGAATTATGGCACATAGGTGAAAATGGTCAGGTAACATGTGCCAAGCTCCCCAAACTTCCTAAAGAAAGCCTGAGTTAAGATGGTAAAACTCCCTCAAATCTCTGTGAAAAGTTATTCTTGTTCAATTATGAATAACTGAATATGTTAAAATATATACTCCACAAAATGTAAGCATGGGGTGTTTCTCTGTCCAGGATGAAAAATGAACAATGGGGAAGAAGTCCCACAAATAAAACGATTCCATAGTAATATAAGAGCCCACTTGGCTCAGAATGCAAACAGAGATGAAAAAGATTACACAGCATCAAAGATACTAACAAAAAGGCAAACCATTTGCATTGTGAACTAAAGAAGTAGAGAAGAAGGGTACGGAGATGCTGACATAAATACCTCTTGGTGTCCAAAGTAATTTTGTTCTAAACATTTAAGAAGGCAAGGGGTACACATAATGGAAGTGATATGAATCTGTCTGTATGAAATCTTTATGTCTGGGAACAGCTCTCAACAGATTGGCCTGGTCAGTGGAAATGAGTGTCCTCATACGACACACGGAACGTGCACCTTCAATGAGTGTGCCATCAGCACAACATGGTCATGCCTGGCTTTTTATTACCTATTCAGAGTGACACTGAACGAGACACATTTGCTACCTAGCATTGTCTAGAAGAGCGGTAGAGCACAGCAGTGAGGACTGAGCCACATAAGAAAACGTCATGGAATACAAAACAGAATTGTAAAACACTTCCATTCTAGTATTTTCTAAGCAATGACAAGGAAAAAAATCATTATTAAGGTTTCTCCAGCATAATCTGCATCCCTGAGAATGTGGCGATTTTAACTGTAAGATCTGGAGACTTGAACCATTTGGGAGCCGTCTCTTAGATGGCTGGGAACTATCAGGCTTGCTGCCTTTTCCAAACCAAATTAAACCTAAACTCAAATTCCAGGGTGGGTGGAATTAGAACATTTTACCCCATGGGGCTTCTGTCTGAGAGCCTAAGAATATCCCTCGCCCACCATTTATTCCACTGCTATCTTGAGGACACCCAGGTGTTGCTGAGGAATAGGTAACTAAGCAGTATATGCCTTAATTCCCAAAGGGAGTCTAAATGCCAAGTTTTTGTTTGGTTTTGTTTTTTAGATGCAGAAGTCACAATTAAAGGAATGACAGTTCTAGAACTGTTCTTAAAATCTTGGGTGGGAAAAAGACAATTATACATTTAGATGTAATATTAAGGTGAGTCAAATTATTTTTAAAAAATGGAAAATACTAGGAAATTGAAAGAAATGTACTGGTTGGAAGCTGAAAAACAAAATAACCCCCCCCCCCAAAAAAATTACAAAAACAAAAATAAAACAAAAAAACAATGGTTTTAATAATTTCAAGATCAAACATAGGAGCGTTTAGCCTGTAAGGTAAGTGAATAGAATGTTACATTCTATTTTTAGGATTTTTAAAGCATAAACAAAAAACAAAGACAGCTTGGCTACATTAAAGTTAAGCATAAAATTCTAAGACCAAATTAAAAAAAAAAAAAAGAAAGAAAGAAAAAAAAAAAGCAGAGATCATGAGGAAGTACCTATGGCACACATAACAAAGGGTTACTATCCTGTCCTGAACATATAAAAAGTTCGTATCATTTCAGACATAAAGGCACAGTGACAGAAACCAATGGACACGAATAGACAGACCATCTAAAAAGAAGACATTGTTGTTACGTACATATATTTAAAAAAAAAAAAAAAGTTTAGCTTCCCTAATTTGAGGCAATGCACAGAAGTAATCCAAGGTTCAATGTGGCTTTGGAAAACAATACTTAGTGAAATACAAGCAAATAATCTCTCAATCTTTCCAGAAGACAATTTAGCAATTACTCTCAAAGCCCACCCTTCCTCTTAGAAGCAGTCCTTCCAGGCATACTCGGCAACCATCACTGGTGTGTGCTACAAAGACATTCACTGCAAGTCTGTTTACAATCGAGAAAAACTGAAAATAACCTGTATGTCCAACAATAGGGGATCCGTTAAGTAAATGATAGTAAAGGATAATCAGCCCATATATTAGGGCACTGAGGAGCTATTAAAAGCAATGCTGTTGAAGGATTTAATAGAACAGAAACAGTGTTAACTGGAAAAGGACAATTTCTAAGACAATTCTATTTTCTTTTTTGACCTGTTTTTTAAACTTTTTACAAGCAATATATGTTTGTGATATTGGAAACAAAACATATCAAATAACCATAAGAAATAATAATTTGTTCCACTTAATGGAGAAGGAAAAACAATGCAGTTGCCGCTTGTGGGCCCTTCCTTTCTGATGACAGATCATGGGAGCTTCAGCGGTCGTTCAGCGGTCGCTTTAGGTGTTGGGGGCCCAATTTCCCCATCTATAAAACAAGAATATCTTCCATACCTTAGATGTATAGAAAAGGCTGAGCACATAATTACAGGAATATCCTCCCTCTAGATACAAAAAAGTCTATTATATTGTGTTCTTGTTTGGAAACTCTATTACACCAACCATGTGAAAAAAGATGCTCAATTCTATTTGACAAATGTGTCTACCAGTTGGGCTGAAAGGCTCTCCTGCCATGTCTCTCCAAGTGAACTCAAACACCCTCTCCTAGAGGCCCAGCCCAGCTGCAGCGATGGCTCCCTTCTTCTGCCTCCCAAGACACCGTCTCTGCACTGTGGGCTGCTCTGACCACGTCCATGTTTTCTGCGGCATCATCTCGTGCCCTGCCAAGCCCGCACCCTAGGCATCCCGCGCTCTGCCTGCCCGACCTTCCATGGGGTAGGAACTGGGCACTCCCTACCCAGGCCACATCAGTCCCCTGAGGACCTTCAGCCAAGGTTGAAAAGCACAAAAAATCATGTTCCACACAAGTTCAGGGTTTCTCTGCCTCGCCACTACTGACTTCAGGGGGTTGGGCAATTCTTTCTTGTGCCCCATCCCATGCACTGTAGTATGCTTAGCAGTATTCCTGGCCTGAACTCACTAGAGGCCAATAACTACTCATTCCCCCCGGGAGATGTGACAACCAAAATGTCTCCACATGTTGCCAAACACCCCGGAGTGATAAGCGGACAGACTGCACGCAGGGAGAACGGCACTGTTTTCTTGTTACTAATGGCCGTGGCCTCTAAGCAGGAGACATGCAGATCAAATAAATGATCCTCTCAAGCACAGAGCCCTGACAAGAGAGTCCACGCCAGCACCTCAACCACAATCTCATGAGACTGAGCGACGGGTGACAGGGAGGCCATCGCTCTCCTCCCTCCTCAGGTTCCTTCTTAGCCTTGAGCAAGAGGAAGGGGACAGCCTCCCTGAACCCGCAGCCAATTTGCGTCTCCTCTGAGAGCGTCTTCTGGAAGCGCTACGGAGCGAGCGTGAAGATCTTTTGTGAGATTACTTATCTCAAGCGTGTGTCACTTTTTCAGCACCATAAAACTGAAATACTTGAAATAGATGTCACTACATTTGTCACGAACTGACATGGCCAATTAATATTACAAATCCGCCATGGAGAAACGCTTCCAGCTCCCAAGGTATAAACTGCTGAACATCACAATTTCATCTTGTAACAATGGGCCAACCTCGCCAGGGCTATAAATACGACGACGTTGATTAAATGGTAAAGAGCACTGTTCACTGGGAGTCGCTTTCTAGGGCTGACACTTGCACCGCGCCTAAAGTTAACAGGTGCCACCAGTGTCTTGGCTGCAAAGATACACTTTTTCCTCTCTTTCTTAAGGAAAAAGTTGACTGCTGCATACCGTGTCATTTTTCTCCCCACAGCTAGCAGGTGGCACGTTCATTATGTGACATGAAACATTCTGGACACAAGTTGTCCTGAGATGTGTTGCCATTTAGCTGGCTGGGCTTTTTCTCTTTTCTTTTTTTCTTCTCTTCCCTCCCTCCTGCCTTTCCTTTCTTATTTAGTTAAGTGGTACCACAGCCAAACTCCCACTCCACAGGAGGCACTGCTGGGCCTTTGGCCCTGAGACACATATGCTGGAAATGAACTGGAAACAAATGGCCTCCCCTTAACTTCTCATGGGCCAGCTTCACCCCGCTTCGCCCCCTGGGAGCAGACCAGCATCTTTTCTGGTGGCATCTTAGCCATCAAGCAGAAAAACGCCACTGTTCCCAGTCACACACTGATTTCTGGTGATTTTCAAACACTCTCCACCCACCACCGCAAGAGGCGGGCATTTGATATCAACTCCACAAGGCATTTAGGGGTTGAAGAGCCTTGACTTTCCTTTCTTGGCAGATGTTTTAAGTTCAAGTCCTGTGGCTTAGTTCTTTGTATTGTTGGTTTGGAAGACAGACGGAGCAGAGATTTCAGGGAAGAGACTGTGTATTAAGGAAAATAAGCAGTGGCCTATAAATTACCCAAACAGAGGAAACAAGCTCGACTCTGGAAATAAGGTTTGGGAGGAAGGTGAGACCCATATGCATGAATGTATGAAGTCAGAGAGAAATGTGTCAAAAACAAATTACAAATCTTCCAAATACAGGATTACACATGAATGGATGGTAATAATCGCACATCAGTCAAACTCAGTGTGTGTATTATGCCTTGCATTTCATCAGACAGAGTTAGCTCCTGGGTCATTAATTAGCAACCTCGGTTCTAGATATCAAAATCTGAGAAAGGCTATATGGTATACTGGCCCTGCCTCAATATTGTGATTCATTTCCTTATCCACTTCTCTTTTTCTTCCTCCATTTTGCTAAAAATGCCTTCTGAAGAAAAAGAAGAATTTTCCAAGGAATACTCACGAGTCTCTGCTCATAGAGTTCACCATTAATGGAAATAGGAGACTGCTTTCTTCAAAGTACACCTAATTAAATTAACAAACTCCTTTAAGTCTAACACACATACATACACACAAAACTCTAACAATTTTTATATATTCATCCTGTACCTTTTTCCTTATTCTTCTTCTCCCAATAATGGACTCTTTCTGTTTTAGAAAGCTGAACCACTCCATACAAAGAACGGTTTACTCCAATACAAATAAAAATTACAGAAAATATGAAAATCCCAGTAAACCCTTTAATCTCTAACTCTCCAAGCAGGTGAATTAATACAGAGGACATTTGAGATTTATTTTCTTTAAGCTCCAACAGTAAAGAGTGTTTCAAAGTCATTCTCAAAGCTCTGGAGATTTTTAAAATCCAAATGAACCAAGCTTAACTCTGTGGTGTGATATATAATAAAACCTACTCCGGGATTCACCTACTTAAAGATACAACGGTACATCTGGATAAGAGAAAAAGAAATAAGAGTATCTAAACATATATGGATCTAATGGTTAAAATTTTTGAATAAAGGTTTCTTGCTTCACATAATAAACTGAAGCGTCTTGGTGGGTATTTTGTATCTTGATTTTTTCCAGAAAGAAACTACTGGAGCAAATGCCGCCTGAAGGGAAGAAATGACGAGCAAATTTCCCTATGAAAACAAAGTCCCTGCCCTGTAACTATGCACGCCTCAGCATCACCAGGTAGCTTGGAATTGCTCTCAAGGTCCTTTTACTCCTCTTGGTCCGAGTCACTCCACTATCTGTAAATTGCTTTTCATGTCAAAGAAAGTGTAAATGGTTTTTTTACCCTTAAATTCCTTGTCTTACATAAGAAAACATTAAGCATATTTCAAATAAAAATTTACAATTACCAATAGCTGTGTGAAAGATTAAATACCCAAGCTAAGACAGTTATGGCAAAAAAAAAAAAAAAGGTGATAAAATAGAATAGAGAACTTTGATTTTCTCTTTCTAATCTGAAAATATCACTGGAGATTGTGGAGGAAGCAAAAGAACAGTCAGAAGGCCTTCGGGGATTACTTAGTAAAAGTCATTTCAGTCATACAGTCATGACCAAAAGGAACATTTGTTAGATAATTGTTATTCACTCTAGCAATTACCCAAACTGAATAAACAAAGCTTTGAAACTCAAATTACAGAGGAAGGGGAGAACTCTGCGCTTGACTGTATGAAATCAGAATGATACCAGTTAATGTCGTTATTTTGCTTAAATGGAAACATCCATGACACAACCGGCCTTTGAATCAACTACATCACATCTGAGGCCCAAGAAATGGAACCCCAAGCCCAAGTAAGCATCAGACAAAATCCTGACACAGTCTACACACCACTGATTGGATCAAGAATTTGAGTGACTGCCCTGAATAACACACAGTAGCAATCACTGGGCATTGCCTAACGTACCATAGATGGATAATCAATTTTATATTACTTTTGAATTTATCGAAACACAATTTATAGAGTAATTATATTAACAACAATTCCCAAGACATTTGTAAAAAATATATTACTGCTTTATTGAGATACGGTTCATATACAATGCAATTCAGCCATTTACTTTGCATAGTTCTGTGGGTTTTCATGTATTCAGAGTTAGGCAACCACCTCCACAGTCAAGAGAAGAGAAGAGAGGAGAGGAGAAGAGAGAAGAAAGGAAGGAAGGAAGGAAAGAGAAGAAGGAAAAGAGAAGCAAGAGACTTAGAGGCACAACTCTTTGTCGCCGGAGGGTCTCCCACTGCTGCCCAAGGGAACAGAGTTCCAGTCACCTGGTTACCAAACAGACTCTCTTACCAAATGAAGCAAGAGAGAAAGCAAAAGAAAACTGTTCATTCGCAAAACTGAGACTCAACCGAGTTAAAAAATTAAGTTGTACAGATCAGAAATGTAATCACAGGAGACAAGCTCTGAGAGTTTTTCAATCACTGTGGGGCTGCATCAATTTCAAGTCATGTTACATTAAAGAGAAAAACATCTGGGAAAGTCCCCCCGTGTCACTTCAGATTAGATTTGTGGTTGTGATCAGGCTGTGCATTTTGTCGGCTTTATTTTACATTTTAAAGATACTGCTTAATGCCCATAAATAAGAAACATGTAACCTATGACTTGTTCTTGGTTGCCCAGAGATTAACAGGCAGCACAAATTAACATGAAGAGTAAAACACAGAGTGTTCATCCAGATTCATATTAACGGATTAACTAACTTCCTTGGAGCAATCAAACATAGCACAACTTCAAATCCAGCGACTTTTTTTTTTTTTTAACTCTGCTCCACTTAATTTAAAAGTTTCACAAAAATCAATCTGTGGTCTGTCTTCCTTCACCTATTCGACCACGCAGGAGGTTAGTGGAAAATTCCACCCAGTTTGTATCAGTGTCTTGTCAAGTGCGACTTCCTTGATCTCACTAGGATCTTGTTAAATTGCATATGAGTTTAGTCCTGGGCTCTGAGGATTTCTAAACATCAAGTTGCATAAAAGTGACACTTCACCAATTTAAGTGATAAGTTTTCAAATTGTGAAGCGTCTAATTGCAACAATAAATTCACCTGGCTTTCCTCTCTGGTCAGACATCTGTATCTTTAACAAACAAAAGTGGCAGTTTAAAAACAATTAGACTCAAAAACTCTAATGAATAAAAATCACTGTCTCTACAGATAGCACACAAAGTTGGATGTGCTTCTGCATGGCAGGGCACACAGGCTAAGGACATTCTGAGGCAGGAAATGCCCTGTGAAGTCACGCCTATGGACATCAAAAATCTGGAGGAAACCTTAAAACCTCACTGTGACAGTCATAATGTAGTGACTTTCTCATTACATCCTGTTTTCCTTAGGGGACGGAGAGTGGCCTTCATATTGTTTGACCACAGAATTCCTACCCTGTACATCCAACCATGACACCCACCAACAAACCACCTCTTAACGGCGAGGGCACTGAGCAAAGCAAAGACAAGAAGCGGCAGAGTCTGCAAAAAAATCGAGACGGTTGGAAAGGGGTGGGCCTCTCCCTTCCATGGAAGAGGAGGCTGGTGCTAAATATTGCAAGAAACTGGCACATGAGTTTCCAAACTGGCTCTGAGTTGCCAAGGGCATGCAATCTGGAAGGATCTTTGAGGGTCATTTGACTGCACTCTATTTCCCGCTTACATGCTGACTTCCGAACCTGACCTCTGCAGAAGACGAGTCTCCACGGCCTCCACAGCACACAGAATTATTTATCCCCGTACCCCTATATATTAAACACCTTTCCCGGTAGGTGAAATAACTGTTTGCTGAGTGAATGGATGAATCTTATGCTGAACGTTACAAGCATGTGCAAAACACTCTGTGTGACACCTGGCACGTAATAACTCTCAATAAGAGATTTCTCTTCTGAGCACCTGGTAAGTTTTTTGGTGCCCGTTAAAGTCAGAAGCTCAGAACCTGGCAGCAGAGTCGGCTGAGGCTCTGATCTCGTCAGGCGGATCGTGCTCAACACGGAAGGGATTTACAAACAGCAGTGCTCTATCACTAATAGTACATTAGCCCGTGCAATTATCTGGGACCCTTTGTTTTCTACTGCTCGAATGACTTCCTCCTTGCCCTCTATACCCTTCTTGTATCTTTACCATTTTTCCCCCACCACAGTTGTACCTATATATGATTGTACCTACTATTTCTATCACCCAGAAAGCAGGACCAACCAATTATCCCAACTTTGGGTACCATCTGAACCACTGCATGAATCCCAAGAGGAGGGCAGGAAGTCAGAAATAGGAAGAAGTGCTGGGTTTTCTGTGTAGTAGGACGATGTGCTAATACTGTGCAGGAGATAGAGCAATGCCACTCCCTCTCTCGAAGGTGCCAGGTCCTAATCCCCAGAACCTATGAACACATTTAGGTCATACGGCAGAGAGGAATTCAGGTTGCAGGTGAAGTGAGATTGCTAATCAACTGAACTTAAAACGGGGAGATTGCCTCGGTTTTTCAGGTGGTCCCAAGGTAATCACAGGGGTCCTCAAAGGCTGAAGAGGGAGGCAGGCGAAGAAAACTACCGAAAGACTGGGTTGCAAAAAAAAAAAAAAAAAAAAAAAGGCAGAGAGATACAATGTTGCTGGCTCTCAGCACAGGGCCATCACCAAGGAGTACAGTGGCCTTAAGCACAGGAAGTAAGACCTCCCCTGGGGCCTCCAGAAAGGAATGCTGCTGACACCTGCATCTGACTCCATCCTACAGACCTGGGAGTGAAGAACTGTATGTTGTTCGGAGGCTACATTTGTAGCCACTTATAACAGCAGCAAGAGGAAACTACTGTGCCTGGATCTAGTGAGCGCTCCTTCTCAGTCAACCCACTGGTTGTCTGATTTGCAAATGGTCCAGCCAAGTGTTCGTCTGCTTTAAAATGATTAAGTCAGTCTTCGGGGGTCAGGAAGACAAAACAGAAATTTTATATTTGTTATCCTATTACTTTAATCATGGTTTCCTTACGATTTGTGCTTTTTAGCTATTCATATTTAATGGATCAGAACCAGAAATCTGAGATGGAATGGCCCACAAAGGCCACCTGCCAAGGCAGACAGAGTGCCTCCTGGATGACGGGAACAGCTAGCCACAGGCTCCCGTCTCTCTTGTGCCTCTTACTAGCCATCCTATCTCGAACCAGTTAACCTAAGCCCATTAGCTTTGTTGTCAAATGAAAATAATAATAGTCCTAACACCTCAAGATGGCAATTAGGGTGTAAAAAGATAGGACACCATGCATACGGTGCTCAACTCAATACCTAACACATAGTAAGTGTTTGAAATGAGGAAGAAACAGATCCACAGGACTTAAGTGATTTGCCAGAGTGGAGTTATGTGGCAAAGACAGAAATACAATGCAGCCTCCCTTCCCCGGCTAACGATCTTCCCCTACAATACCCTGCATCTAATACTGAACTTTTCATGGACTCAAATTGGTGGATTTCAGTCCACATTGGCTTAAATATCAAGGACAATCGTCTTAATTTAACCCCGTTCTCATACAGGTCTCTATAAAACTATTTGAATTAAGTACCAAACACGATCACACCAATGGGACTAAAACACACCGAGCCAAGGCGCAGGTTCCCATCTAGTTCCGAATGTTTAAACCCAACAGAAAAGAAAACGTGTTCACTGACTGCTGACATTCAACCCATTTTCATGAAGACAAGGTGGCTCATTAACAAACAAAGACATAAAATCAAACTATGAAACCAAGGGAGGGTCAAAATGCATAAAGCCCAGTGGGGCACTATGGTTACAAAGAAGCCAAGACCTAGCCTGGCCCTCTGCAGGCTCCAAAAGCTCAGCAGGGACTGCAGACATGACAGGAAAGGAAAGCACCTGGCAGGACGGGAGAGACACTGTGTCTCAGAGGAAAGGGCCCCGGGGCGGTGGTGGAGGATCTGGAAGGCTTTAGGGAAGGTCAGACTTGACTAGTTGACTAGAGGGATACGCTAATGACAGCAATGCTCAGTGCCAGCCACTGTGCTTGGTGACCTGCAGGCCTTGTCATCGAACCTTCCCGCAAACCCTGATTGGTAGGAACCATTATAAACCATGGTTTACCGATGAGGAAACTGAAGTTCAAAGAAGTTCGAAACTTGGCTGCAGGTCACACAACTAGGAACTTGAGGGGCCTGCACTTGGACCCTTAAGTCTGACCTTGAAAGTACTGATGCTCCTGACAAGAGGAACAGCAGTGACTCTGTGGGGCAAGACTCTGTGTGGCAAGTACGGGAATCCTGAGACTTGAGGGCCCAGGAAGTCAGTCTGAACTGTGGGACCAGCGTGGCACCAACCATGAGCCTAGATGTACAGTCACAGCACAGGTGGCTGGGAGACAAGGTGCTTCTGCCCCAGAGCACAGGGTGGACCCCACTTCAGGGCTCCAAAGTACCGAGGCAGCCCTACCAGGGAGGCGCACGGCAGAGCGTGACATGTTGATCAGCTTCTGCTATGCGGTGGGGCCCGTCCCCCACACCCTGGACAGGTCTCAGACAGCCTCCTGAAACCGCCCTGGGGGCCCCAGAGGCCCTGAGGTCTCCAGAGCTTGTCACTCAGGCACCGAATACACTTAGTCTAATTGGATATTATTCCTCCTTTATGAAGCCAAGCAGGTTGTTACCCAGTTCCCTGGGTAAGACACTTGCAGCTTCATTTTGCAATTACATCTCCCTGGTATTTGTCATGGCACAGAAGTGAAATCTCTGTGTCGCTGGTCCCCGATGTCAGCTTTTCCTTCTGTTTAAAACATAGGTGCTATGCCAGGTCTTTTTAAATCTGTAAGCGCTTTTCCATCCTCTCAAGGAAAAAAAAATTCTGCAATATCTGACCAATTATTTTCTAACCCACATTAAAAATAGATGCCATTTCCACTGCCACAGTGGCAGTTATTAAAACTGCTCACAGCCATCTTTCTTTCTGTTCTCAGTTTTTTGGGCACACAGTAGGCTTGCACGTCCCTGTCCTTTCGAAGCGGGGCATGGCTGTTTGGGCCAGTGAACTGTGGGAGGGAAATAATACTTCTGGGTGGAAGGTTTCTAAAGGCCAAGCACTGATTTGTCATGTCCCCTTCTCTATCAGACCTTCTCCAGGTCAGTGACTTTACTGAGCAGAACACGCACCCCTTTCCATTTCTCATGAGTGAGAAATAAATTCATTGTTTACTGAGTCATAGAGATATGGAGATTTTTGTTACTGCAGCACAACCTAATGCATTCTAACTGGTAAAAGCCATTATAAACCAGTTCAAGTAGTGTCTTTATATTCTACCTCCTCGTCAAAAAGCTGGCTTTCCTTTTGCCTCCTAGCAGCATGGGACCACTCATGAGCTATCAAGGGTGGGTTGGGCAGATCACCTAGGTTGTGACGCGCATCCTAAGTCCTACATCCTTTTTGATTCCACCTCTCTATGCAGCACACCAGCACACCCTCTTCGTTGGACCCCACCCAGATTCAGAGAGCAAGAAAATAAGACTTTGGTTTTCTCCCTACCTTGTCTTGAAAGGGTTACAGGTGGAGTCACCAGCATTTCAGTTACAAAATACAAATCCAGGCACAACTAGCGTATCAGTCCTCCCAAGGTTTTCTAGAATCCAACATGAGGCACACATGTGGTCAAAGAAGGAGTCATTCCTCTGTTCCCCTGACAAAGCACTGTGATTCTTGGGGACCCAGTCCTTTCTGAATGCCTTAGCATCATTTCTTCTGAGGTTGTCTCACCAACATAGATTGATCAATCCCTGCCTTCAGAGAAGCATCTTCTGTGCCTGCTCCTTCTGTAATAGCAGCTGGTGGCCCACAGCAGAAAGCTGAAACATTCTCAGCCACACTGCTGCTGAGGCCAGATGTTCTCTGGAATAAGGATGATATCTCTGCTAAGCACCTTACTGGGAAGGAAAATTCATGGTTTTGTATCCCAAGCAGGGTGCTCACCTCTCACAGGTACACCTAAAAGGGTGTACTCTCACACACCCAAATACCCAAAAATAACAGAGTATGATCAAATAAATACAGCTATCATGATGGGCCAGACACCTCATATGTGTGATTTCTAATGTTCACAGTGAAGTGACACTCAGAGGGGTGAAAAGGCAGAGCGCAGAGCTGAAAGCAGCTTCCTCCAATGCCAGGCTCATTTCCCTACCACTACACCAAACTTCCATCCCTCATGCTTTTTGTTTTTCCTTTTTGGTGTTTTTTTGTATTATTCTTCCTGCCAGGAAGATACTCTCCAATTATATCCATTCTGAAAAGTCTTGTTCCTGTTTCCTCCATTGGATATTCCATGCTATCCACACTCACCCTGAACCCCTCTTTCTGGAACCTTTTTCCACAGTGTTGACATCTTCCCTGTTCAGGCTGCTACCACAAAGTATCATAAACAGAGTGGCTTAAGTAACACACATGTACTTCTCACAGCCCTGGAGGCTGGACGCCCAAGAACAAGGTATCAGCAGATGCATTCCTGGTGAGAGCTCTCATCCAGGCTTACAGACAACCACCTCACTATGTGCTCATAGGCCTTTCCTCAGTGCATGCCCAGAGAGAGCAAGATCTCTCTCTCTCTCTTCCTCTTCTTCTAAGAGCACCATTCACATCACAAGGGACTCCCTCTCATGACCTCACGGAATCACAATCACCTCCCCAAAACCCCCACCTCCTCACATCATCACACAGGGACTCAGACTTCAGCATATGACTCCAGAGGGGACATAAACATTCCGCCCATAATAGGCAGCAACGGAACTGGTACGTTAACTATAGGCACACAGTCTAGCTGCCTATATTTTCTAATTTTTCAAGGTTACCATTCTTTCGCTTCATAGCATAAGTCTTGACAATGCAACAGCAGCAGCAGTAGCAACGGCGACTGCCAACATCTACAGGCATGTCCATATGCAGGGACTTCAAAAAGCAGTTCACACAGATGATGTCCTATCTGCAGGGCTCTCTCCTACACTTCATACCTGTCTCTCTCTGCCCCAATGTCACCTTACCAATGAAGACTTCCCCCAAAACCCTAACAAAAGCCATTCCTGGCACATAGTAGGCCCACAATACAGATCTAATGAGTGAAAGAATGAATGGATGGATGGAATACGCCCTTCAAAGCCAAGTCTGTGGACTCCTTATGATATGTGAGTGCCATGCGATGACCATGAGAAGACCCAACTGGTTCCACCATCAGCTTCCTGAGAAGTAATGCACACCCCAGACTCCCTGGGGATTGGCAACACTGTTACTGAGCCCAGCATGACCCATCCTGTGCCACAGAGCTGGGCCAGGGCCAGAATCAGAACCAAAAATAAATGGCCTCCAGCTTTCTAGCCTCTCAGTAGGAATATCTAAAGTATCTTTAATCAAACTTTAGAGGCTCAAATTGCCCACAATTCTAGAAATGCCTCCAGTTACTATGGATTTATCAGTGAAGAGAATGAAATAAAGAAAATTTGTTTCATAGTTAAAGCCAAGGCCACTTTATCCCAGATGTACTTAAATCACTTAGCTCTTAACAGAATCTTTAACTATAAATATACTAAATTTGGAAGTAGGATAGATTAACTACAAAAGGAAATTAACACTGCCTCAGAGAATGGAGATAACATATTAAAGCCACTGATAGGCTACTTCTGAGAATTATAACTGGGTAGACCTAACATTTTTAAATGGATATTAGAGATGATGAAATAGTACGCGGCCACCCTCCTAAATGCAATTGAATTTACATTGATTAAGGTAGAGGGAGAAAATCTAGTATTACAAGAAGTCCTTGCAGTAAAAACTTTAAACAAGCCCCAGAATGATTCCTTGGGAAATAGGTTCTGGTGACTAAACTGTGTGTCATTAGTCCTCTGGCTAGAAACTGCAGCTTTTCGTTCCATTATGAACGTGTGTGTGCAGGATTTTGTCTGTGGGTGCATTAACATTTGCCTTCCAAAGAGCCTAGCGGTAACCCAAGTTTGCAGGGCTCTGTCATTAGCCCTGTTTGCATTCTCCAAAGCAAACTGCCGGTCTCATGATGCACTACATTAAAAATCCTCTGTGGTATCGACTGCCTGAAGCTGATGCTTCCCCGTTAAATACAGCACAGCTCAATTAACGGCTCTTCAATACACAATTTAATTTTTCTTTCATCTTGATCCACAGCCTGGCTCAAAATGAGGAATGCTAGAATAGATGTACTTTGAATATTGAAGCAAGTCTTTATAAATAAACCTATCACACTTGTAATGATTTCTGTCATAACATGACAGAAGAGATGAAGCTCGGCGTCTGGCACTTCTACTCACACGTCATTTTTCCAACATCACCAGAACCTACATTTTTTTTTTTTTTTTTTTTTGGCCTTGGCTTTTCCCTAACGCTTATTTTCCAGTTATCCCTGAATGGCATTCTGCTGTTGAAGAAAAGTTTATCCATTTTTCCCCCTTCCCTGTGTGACAATTCTTCAGAAGGAACAAAGAAAATTACTATTCTGTTACTTACATGTAAGGTAAGGAATGTAACTTATAAATGAATTATGAAGGTCTTACCCTTGGAAAGACATACATATTTCATCATAAATGTGATCCATAACACTTATCCACATATAGTATTTATATTTACACATGATTATCCAAGGTTTCTTTTAATCTCACCAAGCCCATACTTTCATAAGCAAATCAAACATTCTCCTTTAACCTATAAGGCACAGAAGAGAATGTACAAAAGGTGCTCCCAATTGACCCTGCAACACACACTCTCTCCCTGGGTGGAAGGTATTATATTTACAAAGAACGCTGGGAATCCAGGGATTTCTCGAAGGTATACGGGGCAGTGTTCAAACAGCTCCGTGTGCTTGCTGTTGGTCACAAAGAGGCAGCTGCTTCACTTTGGACCAGAGACAGTTTCTTCCGTTTAAACATATTCATAACAACACACTGAACAACACTTAATGCCATGGGTAGCAGCAGAGTAGCGGTGACATAGATTCCTCACAGTCTCTTTCAGCTGCTGGGGGAAAGCAAAGGGCCATCCCTTTACCAGTGAATGAAGCATCAGGGGAGACCGGCTAAAACCCTGGTCTCTTTATGATCAAATCATTCCAGCCGGTCTTTTTTAGACTACAGGAGAAGGTTTGTCACCAAGCTGGGTAACGTCATAGCCACGTCACAATAACAAATGACTTATTTAAAATTTACTGGTTTTATCCCAGTGTATTCTTCATGTTATAATTTATAACTTACTTTTAAAATTCAAAATACATTTCAGAGTTTTCAACTCATTCAGTGTCTACCGGCATGAAGTAGAAATTACACATAAATATGCATATGTATGTGTTTGTATGTATATATACACACTTGCAAAAGAACAAGCATTCAGAACAGGAACTGACAAAACTACCCACATTTTAAACATCCTCCTTCCATTCTTATTCTTCTTCTCCCCGATACTGTACTGCTTATATAATTTAGAGGGAACTACACAAAAGCTGTAAGAGACTTTTTAATTGTCAGAGACAGAGCACTTAGAATTTATAGTAATTAACTAGTCATTATTTCAAATAAGAACATTAATTGGTATGTTCAGAAAATCTGCAGCATTGCAAAATTTAAAACAAACATTACAAAGATATCATTTACAACTAATCTATATTTACCATTGAAGTGAGCTTCAAACTATATTTCTTTCTATTATGCTTTTATTGGCTACAGCACACAGCAAATGGGGTGTGTTACGCATAGCTTCCTAAACACCTAAATTTATAAAACCCAATTACATAAATTAATTAGGAATGAACCATACATTTATGCCTTTGTTTGCAACTGCAACATATTAAACATGACAAAGTTAATAAGTAGACCCTAAAAGAACAAATAGTGCCATGTATTCATTTTCCATAACAAATTTTTATGAGATTTAATTTGACTTGTCTAGTCCTAAGGGTCATGATTCTTAATAAATATGCAGTTTCTTGCCATTTCATATATATGTAAGGGTATGTTTTTACGGCTCCTAAAGGACCAAGAATATATAAATTCAGGAGCATTTATTTCCTGATCGAGAGACAGAAGGGCAAAGAATTACTCAAATATTATTTCTACCTTGCTCATCTCCTATGCTGTTACCAAAGACCACGTTTTGGTAATCAGAGCAGTACACACACAAAATTGATTGGCCATCACCTAGCTTATCATAAGATACATCCATTAAAATAAGCTTAGTCTTAGCTCCAAGGGGGAATAAAACATTGATAGGGGTTGAAGCCAATAAGAAGAAAATGGCAGGAAACAGAATATAATCTCTCAATACGAAAATCAGAACCCAAAAAATGTGTCATATATTTTTTTTTAATCAAACAATCCTATCATTGTTGTTCAGAATGGTATCTTCCTACATAGAAAATGCTGAAAGGAAATAGTATGATTTTTTTAAAAGGCAAAAAGAAAAAAGTCTGGGATGAAGATAATCTCTCCCCTTGCCCCCCAATCAATGCATATTCCTAACTGAGTCATTCATTTGTGTCCACAAGACTCCCGGGTTCAGAAAGGCAAGTCAGCTGAGTGTGTGTTTGAGTCAATGCTTCCGACCTGCTTTAGGAGTCGTGGTTAGAGGAAAAGTAGTCACTTCATGAAAAGTCTGTTCCAGGCCTCTGTTCTGTCACAAGCCCTGGCAAACAAACGAAATTCTTCGGGTCACAGACCACCTTGGCAAGTCAGGCGATGCTCCCTGGTTCCCTGCCCGACCTGTACTTGCTGGCTGGAATGAGAGGGATCCCTCAGCAGAATAAATAAGGAGGCAGAGCTCCTCATATAACCACAGGAGGTGAAGCAAAGTTTATCTTAGAAGGGCCTGACTTCACCTTTGTAAGGCAACATCCTCTCCCAGGATCCTGGGGATGCGAAACAGTGAACAGGGTTAGCAGCCTCCAGCCCTTGTCCAGACCTGTCCATCAAGCCTCAGATCCCTGCTCCATGTGCTTCCTCCAGGTGCCTCCAGCTCAACAGGATGCACACTCATTCATTTCTCTCCCTCCTCCTTCTTCTCCCATACTCTGGCTTTCAAGGAATGGTGCAACAAGCTAAGCACCACCTGGAAAGAGCCTAGATCTCTTCCCTCTCCCCTGCGGCCATCCCCCTGCCCACCTCAGTGACCGCTGCTCCACCCCTCTCCAAGCCTCCCTTCTCCATCCCCACTGCCCTGGCCTCCCCAGGCTCCCATGTCTCTTTCTGCAAGACTCCTACACCAGTCTCACCAGTCTAGGCTCCAAATGCTGGCAGAATCGACCTCCCAAATGTTCACTAGAGCAAGGACAAAGCCATTTTAATTACTGACCACTGTACACCTCACCCCCAGTATAAACTCCCACCAAGCCTCTTCGTAATACGCGCTACCTTTCCTGTTTACCCTCCACTTCCGCCACACCTCCACCATCTGCCTATATCGCAGCTCTCCTGAAGAGCCACAGTCTTCCCAAATGTGCTTTTGCACCATCAGCCTCCAGACCTTTGCTAATGGGATGCTGTCAGACTGCAATACCCAGCCCCCCCCCTTTTTTTTGCCTCTCTTCCCTTTGCTAACTTCTACTAATTCTTCAAAACTCACCTCTCTGACCATCTTCTCTGACTCCTCCTCACACTGGCCAACTGCATTAGATATTACGGTGGTGTTCAAAGAGTAGAGTCTAACCACCCTCCCTTCAGCGTGAGCTGCATGAGGTGATTCAGTTCGGATGAACTGTACTACAGGAACAGTACTGTGCTCTCCGCCTCACTCTCCCATTCCTGGATCACTTGCTCTGGAAGAATTATAAGGACCCTCCCCCAGCAGCCTTATGCAGACGTCCCTGTGGTCTCTAGACAAGAGCTATGTGGGTGCACCATCTGGGGCAGGGATCCTCTAGCCCCAGTCCAATCTTCAGATGACACGTTTTGTTTTGTTTTAAGAAATATTTGTTTATTTATTTATTTATTTAAGAGAACGAGAGCAAGTAGGGCATGTGGGGGCGAGGAACAGAGGCAGAGTGAGAGACGAACTCAATCAGACTCTGCACTGAGCACAGAGCTTGACGTGGGCCTAGATCTCATGACCCTGAGATCATGACCTGAGTTGAAACCAAGAAGTCAGATGCTTAACCGACTGCACCACCCACGTGGCCCTTCAGGTGACATCTTGAAGGCAACCTCATGGGAGAGCCTGTGCCAGAACCACCTAGGAAAAGCACACCCCGCACACACCAGTTCCTGACCCACGGAAACTCTGGGAGACAATACACATTGACCGTGAGGGTAACTTTTGGGATAATCTGTCACACAGCGGAAGTGACTACTGCGGATGCCCTTCCAGTGTGCTTTCACCACACCCTACAGCTCCCTCTGTATCCCTAGGACCCAGCACAGCACCTGGCGCACTGGTGACACTGCAGACATTTGAGCAAGAGATGGTAGATGCTGAATGAACACATCTATGAACAAAGGAACCAACACCAGGAGAACTACAGGGAATGCACCTAAGATATTCTCACACCAGTTACATGGATGCTCTACTGTGATGTTATAGTAAGACAAACATTTATAATCAACATTTATTCACTTTAGAAAGAACAGAGGCATTGCCATGTATCCATAATAACGTTTCAAGAGGCTAGACCATACATCATTTTGGAAGTCACTGCTCTAAGAGTCTTTTCTTTTTTCCAATAAAATGACCTCTTTATTGAGAGATAATTCACACACCATGCCATTTTCCCGAAGTGTACAATTCGATGGTTTTTAGTATATTAAGTGAAATGTGTAAAGAGTATCACAGTCATTTTGGAGGCATTTTCAACACCCCAAAAATAAAAAAATAGATAAATATTTTTTTCAGCTCCCCAATTAAAGAAGTAAATTAAAATAAGATTCTACAGGGACAAGTGAGCAGTACGGTTGGTTAAGCATATGACTCTTGGTTTTGGCTCAGGTGATGATCTCATGGGTCACGGGATCACACCCCAAGTCAGGCTCCGTCCTCAGTGGAGAGTCTGCTTGAAGATTCTCTCCCTCTGCCCCAGCCCCCACCCCTGCGCATGCTGGAGTTATTTAAAAATGAAATAAGATTTGAGGTGCCTCGATGGCTCACTTGGTTAAGCAGCTGCCTTCACCTTGGGTCATAATTCCAGGGTCCTGGGATCGAGTCCCACACTGGGCTCCCTGCTTGGCAGGGAGCCTGCTTCTCCCTCTTCCTCTGCCTTTAGCTCACCCTGCTTGTGCGTTCGCTCTCTCTCTGTCAAACAGATAAATAAATAAAAATAATAAATAAAAAATAAGATTCTACTTAAAACCTGTTAAAATAGCTAAGATCAAAATAAATAAAGGTAAGAGGATAATACTTTGTGTCGACAAGGCTATAACGATATAAACCTTCTTAGGCAATGCTGGTGAAAAAGCTACTTGATCCAGTTCTGGAAAGTATTTGGCAATATGTGTCACGAATACAAAAACTACGGATAGCCTTTAAACAGATAAGTTCTAAGATTCTATGGAGGTAACCACATATGTAATGATTTGCAATCAAAGCACTGTCATTAGAAATGGGAAGCTAATATAATTATCTAACATGAATGAATGAATGAATGAATGAATAAATAAATAAATTATGGGGGCACTTGGGTGGCTTAGTTGTTTAGGTGTCTGCCTTTAGCTCAGGTAATGATCCCGGGGTCAAGCCCCATGTCCATCAGGCTCCCTGCTCAGCGGAGACCCTGCTAGCCTGCTTCTCCTTCTCCCTCTCCCTCTGCCCTTCCGCCTCACTCATGTGAGCACTATCGCTCTCCCTCCCACTCAAAATGAAAAAATAAGATCTTTAAAAAAAATAATAATTCAATAAATTATGGTTTGTCTCTAGGATAAGCCATGTCCATGTGGGTAGTAAGAGCACTGTGTTTTAAGAACTTTTAATGACATGGAAAATGCTCTTTAAGTGATATAAATAAGAAATAGACATTATCAGTAGGCACCACAGAATTAATCTCAAGTCCCTCATTTGTTAACCCCATGGCCTTGGGAAAATTCCTTAATCCTTCCACAGCTCAGTTTCCTCAAATGCAACCTGAAGATCATAAGGAATGTATCTTAAAGAGATACTACAAAGATTAAACTTGGTAAGCCATTAAAAAAAAAAATTCAACATTCAACGGCTGGAAGTGGGAGGTATTATTAGCAGTATCATTACCTAGCTTTGCAACACAAAAAAGACTCAAGGGTCTGAAACCCTGCTCTGCCACTTCTTAGCTCTATGACCTTAAACATATTCCTTCAACACTGAGAGTCTTGCTTGACTCACCTAAGGAAATGGTGATATTTGTTTCATCTCCAAAACACACTTCTGAGGGGGAGTGAAGTCTAGGAAAGCAGCAGGAGCTCAACAGTGGCTCCCAGACTACTCACTATATCCACATGAAGACTTAACCGAGAAACTTCCTCAGTCTTTGGCCAGAAGGAATATAAAAAGAGGATGACATTCCATCTAATCTCTTTACTGAATCTAGCTGAATCTAGACAGCCCCCCAGTCGCCCTGCAGAGGACTTAGAGCCAGCACCCACTCTGTCAGCTCTCTCAAAATCACATCCCATCTCTCTAAGGTGAAGACCAGAATGGGGCCAACATTTAGTGTTCCTAGTAGCAGAAGCCCTAAAATACCAGGGTGTTTTGTCTTCCCTCCCTTCCCTTCTTTGCTTCTTCCTAATTGTTGTCTTTTTTTCCCCCCATTATTCCAATAACTAAAATACTATGTGCTGCTGGTGACTCCAAAGAGAAAATACAGTATAATTTTCAATGCCAGGCTCATCTCGGAAGTCACTGATCTTCATTTTGGATTGACATCCCACTGGTACTCCCAGGGCATTAAGAAACTTAGTCTCGGTGCCTCCATCAGGAACCAAACAACTTATGTGACACAGAGGCAACAGATGGGCTTCAAGCCACTGGTTGTTTTCGCCTGTGACAGTCCACCGAGGATTCAGAGGCCATCACCACACGTGGCGGAAGAGCGCCCTGGCCAGAAGCGGTATCTGCCACACACAAGGGGATGTGAATTATGGTACCGTCCGACCTGACAACAATTAACAAGAGCTGCTGGTCCATGAAATCTATACAAATAACGCACCTGTATTAAAAAGAAAAATTTTTATTCATGGGACTAAAAATCCACCTGTTTTCATTTTTTAAGAATCCATCTATTTTTAAATTTAAAATTCCATATATCATTTTCTTAGCATGGACATACACTTCTATCAGCCACGCAGACTCGAAACATCAGAGTCACCTTCTCCAGCCCTATCTACTTCAGCCTGAACATCCGATCAGTCGTCTGGTTCCGGAGATCATGTTCTCTCGCCTTCTCTGTCTCTTCCCGCAGCCGCCTCCCTAGATCTACACTTAGAGCATTCACCTCCAGTATGGGGCTGGAGGAATCTCTCAGGCACTGCACTTAAAAGCCCTGTAATGTTCCACACTTCCTAGCATAAAAATTCCAAACTCCTTAGCCTGCTATTCCAGACCCTACAAAGATTTCACCTCATCTCCTTCCTACTCCCACTAAAATTATCTGTTGACAAATTCATTGCAATGGTGAAACTTAAAATACCAGCAATTCAATGGATGGCTGGATGGCTGGATGGACGGACAGATGGATGGAATAATGAATGGCTGGTGGGAAGGATAGTTGGACAGACGGATGCACAGTGGAGCTTTCCCATCCTAGTCTATTGTTCCATATAATTTTTTTCTGTTTCATTGCTGCCTACCTCCCACCTCTTTTCAATGGGACCCTTCTAGGCCCAACTCTTCCACAAAGCCTTCTCTCACCCCACCTTCTATCCCTTCACTGAAAAAGCCCTACCTGTGTTCTGAACTTCCATAGTTTTTATGACATTTATCCTGTCCTCTCCATCATAGAGTTCTTTTACAAGCAAGTTTCCTGCCTCCTAGATTTGAATTCCTGGCAGGCAGGGCTGGTTTAAGCACCAGCTTCATTGCCTCTACAGCTCTTAGCAGAGCGTCCATAACAAAACAGTTCATTAATCAATAATTATTCATGAACTGGCTGGCTAGTCAAAGTAATTTTTGATTTTTATTTTTCACTCCTAAAACACCATGATTTAGAATTTAAAAATCCTCTGCTCTATAATTTTAGAAAATTGTGGTCTAAGTGTACCTAAGTAATGGCAAGGAGGTAAGCGGGGTCTAGCTTTGCTCTTTCCCCAAACTAGCTGAGCAAGTTTCTTCTCGCGTCCCTGCATATTCTTCACCCGCACAGTACCCACCTGTGGACGCAGGTGATCTGTGAGGGCCTTCCTATGTTCCCAGTCCACAGTGCCAAAATTCAATGAAGATCAGTGAATGCAAACTGATGACCCTGTAGGAAGCCACCATGAATCTAACATTGCACTGGCTGAGATTAGGATTGAAAAGAACAAAAGGGCTGGAGAATCTGTCCGCGGGTGGTAATAATGGCTTTTCTGTGTCCCCTCCAATCAGGAAACAACCGCAATAGCTCTGAAAGACATGCTCTGCCTACAGGCACCACCTTCCCTGGTTGCTGTCACCATTCCTGTCCAGGATCTGAGGTGGTAGCAGACACATGTGTCCAGGGCAGCACCGTCAGGACCAAGGAGAGCACAGATACGTATTTGCCATCTTCCAACTTCCCACAACTGAAAAGAATTCAAGGCAGCAAGCTTTCACCATCACCGTTAACTCACGTCCAGTCTGAAAAACCATGCTTAGGGCTTATTCCAGACGTGGTTTTCTTCATGTGATGGTAACAGACAAAATGTGAGTAATTTGTCACTACCACACCAGTGACGAAAAATGGTCAGACTGTGTCATGCCCAAGACCTTTGTGAATACTGACCATGGTGTCTTAGCTATCCCCTAGCTCTCTCTCTTCCTCATCAGTTTTTATTCTCTCATCTGTCCAAAAATTGCCCCCCTCCCAACCTGTGGTGGGAAGAATGAATGTTAAAGGTCCCATCTCCTGATCATGACCTCATCTTGTAAACTGAGACATGGCCTTCTTGTTAACTAAGAGAAGTTTGCCCAATTTGATTACCGAATATGCTATATCTCTGCCAAGAAAATTAACAGAGGTGCACGGGGGTGTCTCAGTCAGTTCAGCATCTGCCCTTGGCTCAGGTCATGATCCCAGGGTCCTGGGACTGAGCCCTAGGTTGGGCTCCCTGCTTAGCAGGATGTCTGATTGTCCCTCTCCCTTTGGCCCTCCCCGACTCATGCTCACTCGCACACTCTCTCTCTCTCTCAAATAAGTAGAAAGAAAATACCCCCCAAAGTAGAAAGAATATAAACCCTCCAAAATACATAGAATTTTGCCTTTTCCTTTTTAAACTTCTATCCAAATACAATCAGAACATGCATTATACAGGCCAACGTATTTCCCTTCTCCATTAAAATACATCTCCCTTTTAGGGGGCGGCCGGGTGGCTCAGTGGGTTAAAACCTCTACCTTTGGCTCGGGTCATGATCCCAGGGTCCTGGGATGGAGCCCCGCACTGGGCTCTCTGCTCAGTGTGGAGGGACCTGCTTCCTCCTCTCTCTCTGCCTGCCTCTCCACCTACTTGTGATCTCTGTCTGTCAAATAAATAAATAAAAAATTTTTTAAAAAATACATCTCCCTTTCAAATGAATCTACCCGTCAGCATTCTTCCTTAATGTTCATTCATGCCACAACAAGAACCAATGCTTCACACCTCAACAAACGCACTCTCCCATCATCTCCATCACACTCCTGCTGTAGTAAAGGGTGGGCAGGGAGGAGGTGGTTTCTGGATTTTGCCGAGGGCCCGATGGAAGCACACTGAAGGTAACTGAACGTAGCAAGAGTCTGCAGTTTCTCCCTGTCTCCACGGCTCCTTCTTCCCCACCACGCAGCCTTTATGGGCTTCACTTGACCTCCTCTTTCCAAAGACACTAGTTCATGAAAGCTTAGAGGTAGGAATATGGCTCCTTCGTTTTGTTTTCCCACCGGAATCCAAATCTGATGGGCCTAAATCCACTCCTCTTGCGCCTATACATGGCAGACAGCCTGGGAGGCACTGGTACCCTGGAGACATATATTATTTTCTAAACTATTCCAGGAGGCACCTGGGTGGCTCAGTCAGTTAAAGATCGTCCTTCAGCTCAAGTCATAGTCTCAGGGTCCTGGGATTGAGTCCCACGTGGGGTTCTCTGCACAGCATGGAATCTGCATTTCCTTCTTTCCCTCTCTCTCTGCCCCCCCATGCTTACGCTCTCTCTCTCTCAAATAAATAAAATCTTAAAAAAAAAAAAACAATTCCAGGAATTCAGAGGTAAACACAAATTTCTTCATGGAGTTTCCATACAAAAACGAAACACCAAAAAAGCAGGTAAACCATTAAATAGCAAATATAATGAGAGGATGGACTATCATTTTTTTAAAGGGGCACCTAATACAGAACAGACATTTGAGAGGCAGGCCACCATTTTAGATAAGATATAAATATTTCCTGACAAATGGATAAACTCTGGTATTCTAGTCGAATTTTTTTCCAATGAAATTTTATTTTTAAAATATTGAAAGCCAAACTATATACGATTATAAGAATGTTCCCCAGCCAGAAAGTTGATCTGAGGAGCAGATCCATGACTAATTTAATGAATTTCATGGTTATAACCAAGACCAAGGTAACTCCTTTGATATTTAGTTCTTAAAAACTTGACAAACTTAGCTATGTTCCAACATCTAAACCTCAAGATGGCCAAAGCTCAGATCCACTGAGCTAAAGATGTGTGACCAACTATATTCCTAGAAAAGGAAGGAAACAGAGGAAGAGACATGATCTGGAGAACAATCCTTGCTTCCTCCTCATTCCTACTAAAGGCCTCAGTGGCACCTGGAGGATGGTGCCAGGAACAACGACTCCTCTAAGCCAGCTCCCTGAGCCCAGGCTAGAAAGGAAGGCAGGGTACCAATGTGCCCAAAACATGCCTGGTCTGGCCAGCCAGGTTTGGGGGAAATCCAGAAGCCAAACAAAAGTGGTCCCTTACCAAGTTTTCAGCCAAGACTGCCAGACCAGGATGGCTAGCAAAAGTTTAGGAAATCAAAAGATCAAGAAAGCAGCTTAAAAGGTAGAAAAAAATGAAAAGGCTGAAGAATAAATAGAAAAGAATGCCCAATGAATGGGGTAAAAAGGAGGTGCAGATGAACTTAATAATGACTCAGAAATAATTTCACATTGGAGTTCCTTGACAGCTTGGTCAGTTAAGTGTCCGTTTAGGCTCAGGTCATGATCTCAGGGTCCTGGGATCTAGACCTGTGTCAGGCTCTGAGCTCAGTGGGGAGTCTGACTGAGGATTCTCTCTCCCTTTTCCTCTGTCCCTGTCCCCACTCACATGTGCAGCACCTTCTCTCTAATTTAAATATATCTTAGAAAAAAAAAAAAAAGAAAGAAACGAAAGAAAACTATTAATGTCTACTTTTCTCTTATATTTTCTCCCAGCCCATTATTCACATAAAAGACGCTTTGGCCTAGCCAAACATTTCTCATCATATCTCTTAGCTATTAACACTCTGGACTTTGAGTACAGCCTTAAAATAATCAAGTTCAGATCACTAGTATGTTCTCATCACGCCTTCACATGTTTTTGATATTCTTGTAAAGTTAGGACATTTTCATTACGTCCTCAATGTTGCCCACATTCCCCACGTAATAATGCTACATTAATTTTCCTTCTCGAAAAATAATCATCTTAATATACAAGCATTTTGGTTCTTAGTTGAAATTCCTTCCCTACTTCAGTGGTTGCTGAAGAAAGGAAATATGCTGCCCAATTAGTGGGCCTATTTTTACACCTTGTGATAAAACGTTTTATCAGGGTGTTTCCCAACACCCCTCTGTGCAGGGTGGATTAGTAGGGGCAAAATCAAACACTAGAAACGATCGTACTGTTTTCAGACCAATGCTCCCTCTAACTGCTTCAGTGAGAGTGACAAATTACGGTCTCCATTTGGACGGCAGAGGTAAATGTTTGCATTTTAATCTTAAGCTTTTCTTCTGTTTGCACCCTGCTGTGCACTTAGACCTGCTCACAAATAAAAACGGAATGAATTTTTAATAGCCTGAATTGAATTTGGGAGTGATGCCTGTTTCCCCCTCCAGCACTGTGGCTCACGAGTGCACACATGCAAAGCACTCCCATCCAGAGAAGACATGCGAGAGGAGAGAGCGCTGGTCCAGCACAGAGCAAGGTGGCGCTTTATGTAAACAGGCAGGCTCACCTTGGGCAAAGGCCACCACACTCTAAAATTAATCCAGCCCTAACAGACAACAAAGCTTCCCTCGGGCTTTGAACAGAGAAGTTGGATCTCTCAGTACCTGGATTAACTGTGAATAAACACCAAGTGAGGTCAAACCTCGTGTAGCCACCTAAGAAGCCAGGTGCCCCTGGAGTGTGAGCACAGTAAGAAGGATGGCAATAATAAAATGCTTGTGACAATCCAGGATATAATGAACCCTTGGCTAAGACGTCAGCAGTACCACCTCGGGCCCTCACAACAGCCTGACGAAGCGGAGACTGATACCATGTTTTACAAAGGGGGAAATGGAGGCTCAGAGAGGCCGAGTGCCTGGACCAGGCCTTTGTTTTTATTCCTTTACTTTTCTTTCTCTTCTTCCTTCCTTCCTTCCATCCTCTCTCTGTTACTGTTGCAAGCGCAAATGCAGCAACCATAAAGAAAATCAGTTAAAGACCTGTCAGCCAGGTGAAAGGAATGAAATCAAACCCAGCTAATTCAGCAGTGACTCACGTGAAACAGGACAGGAGGAAACTGGAAGGCTGGAGCTGAACTTTTAAAGGCCTACTATGTGTTGACGGAACACAGGGGCCAAGGCAGTGATCGGCAAATACGGCTGTTCCACCACTGAGTCCAAGTCTAGCTGGTAACACTCAAAAGAAGAGACACTACGAAATGCATTATTTATTTCCTTCCTCGCTGTCCCAATAGGCTTAAAAAGAAAATCAGGTTGTACACTGGCTATCGGGTCACCGGTGACTTCCTCTCGATCCACTACTTTCACGGGCCCATAAACATTTCTTTTTCCTACTTGGAATGGCTCTTCTTACATGTATTAGTGGTTTCCCTCCTGCCATGGATCATTCCATCCAACAGGCTGCTTAGTCTATAGTGACTCGTTTATGATGAAATCTACATACATAAATGCCATCAACTGCTTGATTCGAACAAGAGAAGAGAGATATTTGAGCCTGGGAAAGAGCTTAAGCAACACACACACACAATCAGATGTAACTTGGCCGAGGAGGGGGTGATTGGGAGGTGGAATGTGCGAGGAGGAGGAGAAAAAGCAGTAGATGACAGCTGTACATGAGTCGGACATTTGAATAAAAGATCACCTCCTCAGGCTCAAAAATATCAGGTGAGCCGGCACTAAGCCGATTCAGAATTGACACCCCCAACGGCTCTAATGAATTAAGGGCATGCCATTATGACAACAATGGGAAGAGCATAAGAAGGGAGAACCCGTGTGAACATCAGGTTCATTGTCCAAAGGTCTTGACACAGGAAGCCTAGGAAAAGGAGATATAACAGAGCCACATTAATTGGCCCGTGGGGAAGAAATATTTCTATAACCATAAGGATGTGAATATATATTGTTTCTCTTCTTTTCAAATCAATCCACAGATATGCACAGGAGGCTTAAATGCGGTTATAGAATGGAATATAAAAGTTATTATCCATGACACAATAGAGGTAGCAAAGTTGGGGGTCAAGAGGAAAAGGAAAGATATAAGGACCGGTAGGGGTCGCCAACAGGCTCACCTTATAAGGTACAGAGTCAAGAAGAGTTCCAGAAAACCCACACAAACTTCTCATATACATGCACATATATACACATGAACAGATACAGCATAAATGCATACACACACATGCTTATAATGTATAGAATGTACAATATAAATATATCATATACAAATCTGACATTACAAACATAATGGGAGGAAGGAGATATAACCATTGAAGGTAGTGTAAGTGAGCTGAATCCACAGCCGTAACAGCAAAAATCATTAGCGAGTCCCTGAAATTTATAGATCAAGAAATAGCAATCCATTAAAACATAGGAGGCAGGGCGCCTGGGTGGCTCAGTTGGTTAAGCGACTGCCTTCGGCTAAGGTCATGATTCTGGAGTCCCCGGATCAAGGCCAGAATGGGGGGGGGGGGTCGCTGCTCGGCAGGGAGCCTGCTTCTCCCTCTGACCCTCCCTGCTTCATGTTCTTTCTCCCTCGGATAAATAAAGTCTTAAAAAAAAAAAAAAAAAAAAAACAGGAGGCAGCCCCTGGAAGCATCAAAAACACCAACGTGGTTGCCTTTGTTCATCAGAAAAGTCCCCAGCACAGAATCCATTCTCCATGGAGAACTGCTGAATGAATGAATCAATGAGTGGACAAAAGCAGAGTAAGAAGGGTAGGGTAAGAGCTACTGCTTACTATTGTTAGTCCTTCAGAACTACTTGATTTTTCCTCTAACAGCTGCAAACGTTACTTTTCTTCTTTGTGCATGGGGGCAGACGGGCTTGGTGCAATGTTGTTTTGGATTTTGGTTTTAGTTTAATTCCTCCAATATGAACCTGGTTCACAGGTTCTGGAGAGGTGACCTCCTTTGAATGGTGGAGATTCCCTGCATTAAAATGCAAAAAGCAGCAGTCAGTCTCAAAGCCTGGGCTAAGCCCCCCAAATGCACCTGCCTCGGGAGGAAGGAGGCAGCCTGCGGATGGAGGGCTGGAGTGTAAGCACCTGCAGAAATCAGAATGGCTTACCGAACACTGCAAGGGGACAGCAGTAACTTTTTGGTTAATAAACTACAGATTTAGGCAACAGAATGAAAATGTCATCTGTTCCACAATTACCAAGCACTCACTGTTTACTTTAAAATAAAAAAAGTGGGGGAAGGGAAAAAATTTAAAAAAACAAAACAAAACAAAAAACTAGTATGGGGGAAGGAAAGAGTAATCTATGACCTTGCCAGTTTATTATGTTTAGTTAAAATACATGGGCTCTGTTTTCAAATTCTACTTCTGCCAAGCTCTCAGCAGCATAGCCTCAGGCAAGCTGCTCACTTCCTCTCACTGACTTCTCCCTCATTTGTCAGATGGGGACACTGATGTCCATTTCGTGGTGTTACATGAGGATTAAATT
Organism: Neogale vison; assembly: GCF_020171115.1. Taxonomy (NCBI): domain Eukaryota; kingdom Metazoa; phylum Chordata; class Mammalia; order Carnivora; family Mustelidae; genus Neogale; species Neogale vison. The sequence goes on from NC_058097.1 coordinate 9,277,813, forward strand.
AGATAATGCCTGTAAACATGTGGCATGTAATGAAGACTTAAAATTCCCCTTCTCCTCCTTTCTCCTTGCATGAACTCTGGAAGAATACATAGCTCTGCACCACAGAACAAGTTTATTCACAGACACTTCCTAAAAGGATGGGACAAATGTTCCATGGCGATGTTTATTAAACTCAGATTCAAATTAACTTCAAAGCACGTGGAAAGCATTCATTAAATCCAAAAGATATTTTGATGTGAATTTTTAAAACATCACAAAACATAAAGCTCAGTCACTAATAAGCTGAATTAAAAAATTTTTAAATGGCTGCATCATTTATATTATACCTGATGTGAGAGAGGGCTAATTCAATCACTATTCATGCTGTCGTCCACACAGTGTGTTTATATTGAAGCAGGACCTCGGTACCCTTCCTATAAAAAGGAGATGAAATCACCGACCACAGAGGTACTCAGGAATGAGGAGTAATGGAGGTCAAGTGCCTGGTACCATGCCTGGCACAGGGCTGACCCTCAACTCACGCTTACATATTATGTGGGTAATTTTCTCTTCCATGTGGGAAGGATTCCACTAGGATAACAAGGAGATCAGAATCACATTTTGCCCTCACTTAAAATGCTCAACCCAGGCAGCAGTCAGTGGGGGTGATAAAATTGCCTCATGGATCTTACTATGACTTTTGTCCAAAATGATCACAGAGTACATTAAATCATTAGCAGAAACTTTGCTGCCTGCTGATTTTACAATGCAGGCAATGAAATTCATTGCAGAAGCAAAATAGGGCCAATAATATAATTACAGTGCTCTGCCTATGCAGTCAGAGCTAATGCTATTATTTGACATTGCAAGGCTGTGTTTTTTCCCCAGAGTCTCGGTGCAGACAAGGTTCGCCCTAATTGGTTCCAAAGCACAACCTCCCCACTACAATCTTTCCTCAGGACCAGTAATGTTAATTTCCACACGACTGTAAATAGTATTTGCAAACAATACAAACATGGTAATAAGAGGCTAGGTGGGTAATTAATGTGGTTACAAAGTAGCTTATTTGCATTTTTATTTAAAAACAGCCTTCTTTAAAAAGCAGCTCAGATTTCTCTTTGCAAAAGGAGCCTTGGTTAAAGAGTACAACAGTAATTACTCTCTTTAGGGGTTCCTTTATATGTCCTTCAGGGAATTAGAATGAAAAGATAAGCAGAATTATAAAGGAAATCATGTAAAATATGAAATGTACTATAAACACTTAGTAGTGTATTTACCATAGCTAGGCCTACCTTTTTCATTAATGGAATATTTTAACCAGCTTATAATACATTCAAATTAATTATAGATATGGCTAAAAGGTACAATCATCTGATTAAACTTTTTTTTTAAGATAGAGTATTACAAGATTTTCTATGCCCTTACAATAAATTATCTTCTCCCGCCAAAAAGTGCCCTGAATAGGGCAAAGGTGACCATCTGAGATAAAACACAGATCTCTGCTCTTTGTCTAACAAAAGGAAACTGGAATGTTAGAATAATAGATACTTCTATCTTTTCTATCTTTTTTTGGTTCATGTCTTCCATTCCTGGGCACAAGACACAGGAAGTGAGGAAACAAATTCAAAAGCTGATTTGGAATGGAATTCAGGTTTTTTTCTCATATCATTCCCAACTGTAACACGTGGAAATTGCTAGAAGGTGGCCAGTGGTCACGACCATTCAACAGCTGACATACCTGAATTCATTTGGAGGCCATTTAGTCATCCTCTATGAACCAGTGGGAGGGGAACCAGGAGCTGGGTCACAGGGATGATTAGTCACATCCCTATTCCTCAAGGAGTTCAGGCATTCTTTGGTAAAACTGTGACATGGGGGAACCTGCCAGGCTTAATAAAAGGGTGAGTTCCAGTCAGTCTGCAGACCCTGGGAAAAGTTTCATGTACGGGATAATGCTCAAGGAACAGAAAGAGGAACAACAGAAGGATGGAGCTCTGCAGGTGAACATACCAAGGTACTGGGCACAGAATAGCTTGATGGGTCTGCGGACCTGGGTGGGGGAATATTCAGCAGTATCTTTAGTTAACAGAAAGCATAAAAATCTCAAAGTGCAGATGTCAGCCAGGTAACAACTCCAATTCACTGATTCCGTCAACGAACTTTATTAAATAGGGCCTGCACTTTGCAAAAATGGCTCTCCACACAAACTCACGTTCTACTGGGGAGAGGCAGTCAAGAGCCAATAAATACGACACATGACAAGATTACATAAAATATTAGCACCTCGTAAGTCCCAAGAATGAAAAAGAAGGGAGTCCGAGAGGCTCAGGAGTGAGGGCAGAACCAGGCAGGAGCGGCACTCGCGGACAAGCAGAGCAGGGGCCGGAGGGAAGGCTTCGCTTGCCAGAGCCGCTACTCAGTCCCACCTAATTCTCGCCGTGTCTTCCAGCATTTTTAAGAGAAGCCAGAACTTTGGATTCTTACGTGATACCTTACTTTTTTGTTTTTAATTAAAACACAAACATGTCACCCAGGAAGCAGCTGCAGTAAACCCATCTGCAGAAGATCAAGGTCACAAAGCTCGTGGACTTAAAAGGGGCAGCAGGTTGGTTTTCAAAAGTAAATCTTAAAAAGGTGCATCTTCACTCTCACTCGACCCTCCAAAAATTACAACGACAACAAAATAAAACAAATTATCTTTGCTAAGACTGCCCCCCTCTTCATTTAAGCAACTGTATTCACGCAAATCCCCCGGAATGTTGCCACTGCTTCACGCCCGGCTCTTGCCATCCTCCAAACACTGGTATTTTTCACAGGACGCATCATGGTGCTGCAGCCGCAGAAGACCACCACTTGGGGTTGTTTTGAAAATAGTCACCAGGTGAAATTTATTTATACTTTAGACTGAATTCAGAGGCTGCAATGATGTTTTAAATATGATTTCAAAATACCTGAGAAAAGCAGAAAGCAATGAAGTGGAAGAGAAGGATAATAAGTTTATGACATCCAAGTAAATACATCCAGAAAACTGGGTCATTTATACCAGAACTGCAATCTTTTCTGTTAAAATATGCAAACGACAGTATGAAAAATGGTTTGTGATTTTAAAGAAATATAGCACTACAAACGTCAGTGTGAGGGAACTCAATAACACTTAATGAAACTTTGGATTTCAAATTAATTACTGATTGACTAAGGCATCTAGAGGGAAAACGGCCTCGATTAGAGAAGTCTGGGAAAGGCCGTAAATTTGGATGCTTCTTTCAAGGACTATGAGCTGATATTTCCTACTTAGGCCTTTATTGCTAGGTTAATGGGATGCTGGTCACTGCAAAGACCACTGGTTTCATTCTCAGAAACAAGACTGGTCAATATTTTCCTTACTCTTTCAGATCTTCCTCCCTCCCCCTCTCCTTCCCTCCCTCCCCCTCTCCTTCCCTCCCTCCCTCCCTCCCTTCCTTCCTTCCTTCCTTCCTTCCTTCGGCATGTGTGCATTTAAGCTGTAACTGCTAAAAAGAGTTTAAAGTGAAAGGATAATCAAATTGGTGAAGCAGTATTTTAGGAAAGATAAATGGTACCAGTGTTAGGAAAATCATATTTGGTTTACTGTATTTTGGATTCACAATTAGTGTTCCCTCCTTGCCTTTGCTATGCTTTCTTGAAGGTGTAATACACCTTCCAGCCCCATGGATGTCGGTCTTGGCCATGAGACTTGATGTGGCTATTGGAACATGAAGCAGACATAAGCTACATCAGGGTCTAAGCAGAAGTCCCTTTAGCTTTGCCCTCTGTCGTGAGGACAGCATGGCCCTAGTCACTTCTCTGCAAGCTAGGTCCTGGAATGAGAAGTCGTGAGAAACAGCCCAGGGAAGCCCAGCTAAGACGGCAGAACCACAGCCAACCTCAGCCCTCGTGTGTCATGAGCAAAGAAATACACATTTGTTTTCGTCAGACCCTTGAAAATTTTGGAATAGCTTGGAATAGCTTGTTACAGCAGCAAAGGCTGACTCAGACACTATCCTTGCCAATTAGATTTCTACCACAAGATTCAAATCATACTGGTGTATTTTACATAAGTCACAGAATTCATCATATTCAACTATAGCAGCACTAGGACCATAATAAATTCTCATCTAATGAATAAAAGCTTCTTTTTAAAAAATAGTTATTGCCACAACATGGGCAAGGAAGAGAACATTTTGACCACTATCAATAATTAGAGCTTTAGAGTAACAAATGGTCACTGGTTGAAAACAACAAGAGGCCAGGGTACCCTGGGATTGAGCCCCACATCAGGCTCCCTGCTCTGAGGGGAGCCTGATTCTCCCTTTCCCTCTGCCTGCTGCTTCCCCTGCTTATGCTTTGTCAAAAAAGCAAAAGACCAGTAATATTACGAAGTGTTTATTATGTACCACATACTGTTCTAAGTTGTTATGAATACCCACTATTTTCTCACAAAAACCCAGGGACACGGGACTTATTTTTATTACACTTTTATGTATTTTTTAAAGATTTTATTTATTTATTTAGCAGAGAGAGAGAGAGAGAACGAAAAAGGGAGGGAGAGAGAGCCCGAGAGTACAAACAGAGGGCACAGCAGGCAGAGAAGCAGGCTCCCTGCTGAGTAGAGAACCCAATGCAAAACTTGACCCCAGACCCTGGGATCATGACCTGAGCAGAAGGCAGACGCCTAAGCAGCTGAGCCACCCAGCTGTCCCTTATTCTTCTCCATACGAAGAAACAGGAACAGGTTAACTAAAGTGCCCTAGAACGAATAGACAGCCTCATCTTTGTTATCCTCCCTATAACTGTGGGCTATTCCTTACCAAACTGGCATTCTCTGTGTCCTACTTTCAATACAACCAAAGCGAATTAATTAAAAATATTCCAAGCACAAGCATCCCATCATTTCTCAGCTATGTCGCTCCTGTGGTCAAATATCCTGGAAATTCTGAGAACCACTCCAGTCCTTATTCCAATTCATTTTTCCGCACAGCTGCACTTTCTAGTCTTCCCTGTACTACTCTGAAATGCCTCCCTCAAATCCAGCCTCAGACAGGCATCCCTTCCAAGGATCAAGAACCCGCCTTGCTCTAAATCCCCATCCACAACCTGCCCCATGTAGGAAATCCATGTTAATTCCACCAAACTATAGCTATAAAAACAGCAATCGTGTACAGGAGAAAAAAAGAGAGACTGAAAGGAATAAAATGGAATTAACATATTTATGTGGGGTATTATATATAATGTGTAAAAAACAGGTTTCCGAGGTTTTTAAAATGGAAATTTCTAAAATATTGAGACCATCTGATATGTTTTTGGAGCATTTTGTTCAAAGCTCAAATACATATATTAGAAACTCATTATTCTGCTATTTTCGATTGGAAGGAGTGTATTTTTCTACATTCCCTACCTGTGACCAGAAGATCACCCAAGCTAGCGAATTCAATTCACCTTTCCTAAGGTGCCATGTGGCTGGTGGCACTAGTCTTGATGGGATGACCCCGTGGTCCAGCAGCACGACCTTGTCCCATCTAGTCCTCACCACAGGGGTTCAGAAGTGAGCACATAAAATGTATTTTATCCCAAGTTCATCTCTTAAAAGGGAGTAGAAAAGGAAACAAGTAAGCCTGAAGCTGGTATTCATCATTAGTGTTCAGACATTTAAGACCAGAGGCTCTAGACAAAAGTGAAGGCCTTGAGGGAGTCATTTGATTACCAGATTCCTGATGGCCTGGGTTCCAAGTCAATACCAAGCGGAGTTCGGAGGGCCAATACAGACGGAACTGAAGTCTACGGCCATACCAGCCTGAACGCGCCCAATCTCGTCTGATCTCAGAAGGAACTGAAGTATATGAACCTGTGACGGGGAAGGCACCGTGTCCGGAGTGCCCCATCGTTACCACAGCCACTTCACGACCCAGGAAGTACGCAGTGTCATCTCAGGAATGAATTACCTGACTCAGGTTGGGCATCCACTCAGAAGCTGAGCTGGGATTCAAACCAAGAGATGGTGACCCAAATTCAATATGCTTTCCCCAGGTAGTACCAGTGTGATCACAGGCAGCCACCAAAAAGATGCAGGACCCGAGCCGAACCACTCTAAATGGGGCCCAACTCCACCTCCTGCTGTATTTGTAGAACAGAACTGACTGGAACGGACACGAGCCACAGCCTTGCGAGGTTGACATGGGGAGAAACTGAGAGTTAGAGACCGGCTACGCAGTCCCTGGATGGCAGACAGTGACCGGGTGGACCAGACAGGAGTGATCTGGCTCCAAGCGATAGAAACCCAGCCAACACTAGCTCACTCACAAAGGAGGCTTATCAGCTCCAGAATGACAAGGCCGGGGTGAAGCAGACAAAGGTCCTCTTTTGTTCTCTCCCACTTCGCCTTGCCTTCGCCTTGCCTTCGCCCTTCTTACTCTGTCTCCTCGTGGCAGGAAACATGGCTGCTAGAGGCCCACAGGAACATCCTTCTAGCCCCCAGCGCCTCAGAGAAGACCCCATCTTCTCCACTGACTACTGACTGGTCTGGTTTAAGCCAAGGGCCCATCCTGACACGAACTACTTTGGGTGAGGTACCATAACCGGCCCAAACTAGTTTGTGTAAAACGTTACCAACAGCTTTAATTCCACAGTCCCCCACGGAGCTGCTGCTAGCGCGGGTGGGAGGAGGTGCGGGACAAGACCACAGCTGCCGCAGGGGGAGCCGGGGCCGCGGAGGGCGCTGCTGCAGAGAGGTAAGAGGGTTTGTTATTATGTCAGCCACTGGTCTTCCCACGAACTCCTCGATCCCTTCTCTTTCTCAAAAGTACACTTAAGGGCTGTCGTCCTATTTTATATGCTCTCTGTATGGCTCTACTTCTGACCCTCTTCACAAGGCTGTGAAAATGGACTAATGAACAGCACTGTAGCAGCGACACACACATTTTCATCATGAACTTGCACTGGCAGAGAAGAGGACGGAGACGGGGTACCCTCTGCGCGGCATCATCACAACAGCAAAAAGTGTCGATGACTACCAGTATGCAGGGGTGAAGGGCAAAGTCACAGCGGCTGGGCTACCAGCGGCGGGGATTCCCGGGAGGCCCCGCAGCACACGTTTGCTGAAGTCCTGAAGATCTTTCCCAAGAACGTGTCACAACTTGCCTCTGGAATCTACCATATCCTGGCCTAAGAACCCAAGCTCCTTCCTGTTCCTGGCATAACTCGGCCCCAAACCTGCCTCCTCCAACTCCGTCCTGCAGATGAGCTGCTCCCTCTCAGCCACAACTTAAATGCAAACCTTAACAGCACTATCAGGAACTCTGGTACCGACCTCACCTCTGCCTGCCCCTCCAAATTCTTCCTGCCCCCTCACCCTGCTCTCCTTCTCTGACACTCCCCACCTCCCTCCCATCCCTCCAAAGTAGTTTTATAGCAGGATCTAATCTAATCTTCATGGTTAGCCAAGCATGGAATCAAAACAGAAGATGTGCCACACTTCATCAAATGTCGGTTCCATTTTCTCCAATGGCCCCAAGAAAAATAATTTACATGATTTCAAAAGACATGCCTCCCCCCACATACACACACACACCAACACACCCATTATCCATTAGGGATTTTAAGATCCATAGATCTTTTGGTACCCTTCTGTAAGCCAATAACCTTTCAGCCTGGACCGTATCGTAATGGGCCGTCGTTTACTGCCCTCTCTATGAAGTATTATTGTTAATGTTTTCTAAATTTAGCTCCTCAAAATTTCCAAATAATACTCCTGCTACTCTGGGATTTTTCAAATATGACCCTATTACTCCAATCTGTAGTCTGAAAACCTTATTTTTCCAAACTGAGGCAAGCAAACTAGTCTTCTATGTTTGGATGAAAGCTCTTCTCACGACTTTGGTTACTTTAGCTGTATTGATTTAACATTCATTGACAAGTAATAAATTCCATGGAAAACAGCTAGTTGGAAAACCATAGAAAGTACCTTTTAATCAACCGAGTAAGAAACTAAACACTCCCAAGTTCTCATAACACTGGCAAGGAATTACAATGAATGAAGAGATGTTATATTAATTAAACTCTTGGAATGTATCCATAATGCTTAATGGAAACGGAAGCCCTAGGAGGTCTGAAATGCCCGGGAAACACCCATCCCTGAAACCCACTCGCATCCAACAAAGAAGCTATTCAAGTGTAATCATTCACGTCATACAAAAATGAAGACCTCGATGGAAAAAATGAAATCAGAAGGGAAATAACAAAAATTCATCTAGCTTCTGTACACTAGTTTATTCATTTTCTGATTTGGTTCTATATTACCTATTAGGGTTTTTAGAGTTTCCTTCAATCTCCAAGAAGAAAGAGAGTGAGGCTGCAGAATTCAAGTGCATTCATTCATTCACTCACTCATTCAGCAAACAGGTGAAAGGACGTGAAATGCAAGCATTCACTGAATACCTATACATGGCAGGTCCCACGCTTCGAGGCTCTCCCGAGTTTTATTATAACTACACGACAATCATGTGGACAAAAATACAGCTTACAGAACGTCACCAGTGTGCCTCATACTACACCAAATACTGGATGTCCATGTACCAACACAACAAATCATATGATAAACATCACTGTAAGTCTCTTTAATTCACACATGTAGAGACTGAGGCTCAAAGAAATTAGATTTCTTGTCCATCATCACGGGACTCTCATGGCCACTAAGTGTATGTCCAAAACTACTTCTTGTCAGTTTAAGATTTCCAAAGTCACAACAGATCCTAAAGTGGTATAACAAACATTGCGAATAAGATTCCATCCTTCGGCAGGGTGGGAAAACATACTCCTGGATTAATCACAGATAAAACACGCCATGCTGATGCGTCACCCACAGAACTGGTGGACATAATGCTCCTGCTTTGTTCGGGCAAAGTAAAACCAAGGAATATGGTGTCTGCAGCTGGACAATATGTTTAAAAATGATGTGGAAAAACAGAAAGGGACATAGAGGAGATTTATGTAGGGCTCTGGTCCCTGGGTTTTTGAACCCGGAGAAAACACAGAGAGGTGCCTCTCCATGGCCTCCAAGCTTGTTAAAAATTAGGATGCACTGTCCTCCACCTTAACACGAAATGGATATAGACCTAGCACACAAAGATCCGTATCAAGGAAGCCTACTTTAAATAGCCATAGGAACAAAAACCTAGTCAACCTTTTCATTTAAAAAAGTTTCCCAACACACCGACACACACAACTATTTCCAAAGTTTTCTAATGTAATTTCTGAGGCTCTACCAAAAAAAAAAAAAAAAAAGAAAAATCAAAAAGCAACACTGTAATTGTGGGAATTAGATCCAGTGCAAATTTCACAGAACACCTGGCTTGGCTACATCACACAAAATGCCTGTTGAGGGGAATGGTGTTCCTTTCTCCTTGAAAACCTGGAGGAATGTAAGCACCCTGGCCAAGGCGCAGTAAAGGAGGGGCAAGAGACGTTATGTCCTGAGGCCTAGCAGAGAGAGCTGGGGGTATTCTCCTGTCTTCGGCAGGTCAAGGCACCAATTCTATGATGACGTGTCTCATCTTCTGGTGAAAGTAGTTCTCCAAAGACCACAGGTTCCCTGAGAGCAGGTTTTTCTTTGTTGCGTCTGCCCAGGACCTCCTATAAAGCTTGGCATAACTCAGCCACGTGCTAAGGATGGGATAAGCAGACAAATGAACAGACCTAGGGGCCAAGAACATCTTTTGCTACTAAACTACCTAGAAGTTTTACCCTCAGTAACAGCCCTGGTTAAGAAGTAACTCAAAGAATAAAAACGAAAGGTGCTTCTTTGCAGTGACAGAATCCTTTGGTATCCTAATATTGAGTGGTGGATACACAAATAGGAATGTATGATTGTATGTGTGGGATAACATTTCACAGAACTACAGATACACACACAAATGAGGACATGTTTCTGGCACTGTACCAATATGGGATTCCCGTATGGGATTATGGCACCAGCGCTGGATCAGATGTTATTATTTGGGGAAACTGGGTGAGGGATAACCAGAAACTCTTGGTACTAGTATTTGCAACTTTCTGACAGCCCAAAATTATTTTAAATTAAAAGGGTTTTTTTAAAAAACGAAATCTGGGGCGCCTGGGTGGCTCAGTGGGTTAAGCCGCTGCCTTCGGCTCAGGTCATGATCTCAGGGTCCTGGGATCGATCGAGTCCCGTGTCGGGCTCTCTGCTCAGCAGGGAGCCTGCTTCTCTCTCTCTCTCTCTCTCTCTCTGCCTGCCTCTCCATCTACTTGTGATTTCTCTCTGTCAAATAAATAAATAAAATCTTTTTAAAAAAATAAGAATAAAAAAATAAAAAAACGAAATCTAGTAGAAAATGCCAACAGGTCAAAGGATAAAAATTGCCAGATTAAACTGAGTTCTAGCAATTAGTGATCTGAGAGTAAGATCCTACCTACTTCGTTTTTCTCCTTCATGCTTGCCCTTTAGATCAGTGCTGTTCAGTAGAAATAACGCAGGCCCCATGTGTAATTTAAATTTTCTAGAAGCCATATCCCAAAAAAGGTAAAAAGAAACAGATGAAATTACTCTTATTTAACCTCATATATCTAAAATATCATTTCAGCATGAAAGCAATATAAAAAATGCTAATATTCTACATTTTTTACACTAAGTCTTCAAAATCTGACAAAATCTTATTTTATACTTACAAATCATTTCAGTCTGTGCCAGGCACTCAACTGCCACATGGGCCCAGTGGCTACCATAGGGGACAGCTCGACTCTCGATACCACCTTTACGTTGCCGTTAAAAGTCACCTGGGCCGTTCTCAGGGCACCTGCGTTCAGTCGGCTGAGCATCTGACTCTTGGTTTTGACTCACGGCGTGACCTCAAGGTCCTGAGATAGAGCCCCGGGCGAGGCTCCATGCTTGGCAGAGAGTCTGCTTGAGCTTCTTTCTTCCCCTATCACTCCTCCATCGCCCAACTCTCTCTCTCAAAGATAAACAAATAAATCTTTAAAAAATAAAAATAAAACTCACTTGGGCTGTTTTCATAATTAAAGCTTTTTATTTCCTTCAAACGAATGGTTAGCACCAGCAATCTGTGGTACTTAGCGGTGGCAGGAGACACCGCTGGAGGGCGATGAGATCTTGAAGGAGCTCCGTCCACTGATGGGCTTCCAGACAGGAGGCTATTAAGAACGGGACGGAGGGAGGGGAGAAAGGGGAAGAAGGCCAAAATCACAGCTCAACTTGAAAAAGTTTTGTGGCCTTGAAACTTTTTTCTGGGAACAGTTGTGGATCCTTCTTATCCAGATCATTATGAAATGAAGATAGAGTCTCACCAATTTTAAGGAGTTTGGGTACAATCAGCAGGAGGGTCTTTGATGCCCTGCCTGTCCCCTTCGGGTTCAAAGTCGTCTCAGACATGGGAGATCAGGGCAGTAACTAGAGACAGGCTTGAAGTAACCACAGAAGGGAGTGCCGAGGGCAGCCCTCCGACGCTGCAGCTCTCCACCTCCTTCCGCAGGGGGGTGGGCGCGCCCCTCCTGCACCGGAAGCTGGAACGGGAGCCTAGGTGACATCGTCGCGTCCCAGCAGAAGCACGCCGTGCAGTGCGCGGGGTCAACGTGCCTTTCTCCTCCTCTGTCACGGCACCCAGCAGCATGGGCTGCTCTGCCAGTCCCGGGGCCGAATGAGCTCCCCGTAACGCAGTTACCCCAGCAGCTCATGATGGAAACGGAGCTGGAGCAGGACATAAATTTGTTCTTTTAAGCCCCGGAGATTTCGAGGTTGTTTGTTATTACAGCATCGCCGGCCTGTCCTAACACAGAACCCGGGTGCTGACTCCGTGCACGGGACATCAACGATTCCATCCCGGGTGTCTCCTCACGTATCGGGGCTCATCGCGTCTGCCATAACCCAGGCTCGCTTTTACAGTGGTTTCATTACCAACCATAAAAACTGCAACAGTGGAACTGCATAAACAAACCGAACAGTGTTTTTACTGTAAAACATGAATGTAATATAAATATTTGTCTTTGCCTTCTCTCAGCATCTGTAATGAGAGCAGAAAATTCATGCCATATGTTTATAGCATGAAGAAGGGAAAAAAGAGATCCCAGAGATTCATCATGCGGGTGCCGGCTGAGCTGTTTAATATTTGTAACTCATCCATTTTCTTTCAGATATAAACCCTCCACAAATCATAAAACCCTGACGACTGTAAGTGACCAAATTCATGACTATTTCTACAAGAGGGCCCTTGCTAGAGCGAAGGTGACCGTGGTGGTATGAGGTCAGTTTCTGTGACAAGATGAGGAACGACGCGGTGAGTCACTGCATTAGACCGTGGCCTCTCCCAGCCGGCCTCGACGAAATCGGAACATGAAACCACTTCTCTGAGGACTTCAAAAGACCAATCCTACCACCAGCTGGAAGGGCATCTGAATGTTTGGAGTCCTGGCAGCTCCTCCTCCACTCAATCCTCACAGGGAGAGGCGCTGGTCATGGGAAGTGGCTTCTGCCACCTGGAGAACCTTACCACCTCAGGGGAGGAGGCGATCCCGGTGAGCAGCGCTGCGGGGGATGTTTTATTTCAGAGCCGCGACAGCGTTCTTGACGTGAAGCCACCGAAGCCTGCCCTAAGCGTCTGGGCAGCCTTTTAGGATACGAGCTGAGAAGCCCGGAGAATGCTTCCATTTTCTCCCAGCTGGCTCAGGGATCAGAGGTTTCTGGAAACTGTCACTGTCCTACAAAATCCAGTGCCACAGAGGGGAAGCTTTGTTGAGCACAAAGCAAACCTAGCCCGGGCAGGCTCTGTCTGGCGCTCGGGAGGCCACCCCACGTGGGCGCAAGAGGGGCTGGCGGGAAGAGGGGAAGGTAGGAACGCCATTAATGGGTTAGAACCCAAAGCATGCAAGGCATGGGGAGGTGACATTCAGAAGCTGTCCATGCGGCGAGCAGCGCTAAGCACATGTTACTGAGCACAGGCGGGGAGCCGGGCACCCTTCTCTACTCCTTACAAGCCTCCTAGCACTCAGGGACGCAGGATCCCATTATCCACAGTTAAATCAAGAGGTACACGGAGGAGCGTCCTGACTGAGATCACACGCTACCAGGGAACAACAGCTAGGATTCCTACCTAAGCTGGGATGATTCCAAAATCTGTGCTTGTAACCCACTAACTGGATGGCTAGAATCAAAGAAAAACCTTCATACTTGTAACCGACCAGTCCTATGCCATCCAAAAGTGATGAGAAACCCAGGCCTTGAGTCTGCCCCTGCCAACGTGCCAACTGAGATCACTGAAACCAAGTCTGGCTCTCCTCCCGGGCAGCCCACAGACACACACACCCACCAAAGCCTGTATGTTGTTGTTGCTAATTTACATGTCTGTAGACACACCTATACTCCCTGAGGGCAAGGACAATGTCTTATGTTGTCTACACACACTCAGAGTCTAGTGGGACGCCTGGCATATGAAAAGCTGTCAACGCATGCGTGCTGCTGAGTAGGGAGACCACTGGCCAACAAGCAGTTCGCATCCAAAGCAGGGACTGTCCGCTCCCTGGAGTCAGAAGCCTTTGCTTCCTTAGTCTCATCACTAATGCTTGAAGGCGGCACCTGACTCGGAGGGAGGGCAGGCGGCAGAGTGGGGAAGCTTTGTGGGAAGGACAGCCATGGGGGGGCCTCGCAGGATGTGGAGGTACTGGCCAGGCCGACAAGGACAAGCTTAGCTGAGGTCCTTCCAGGCACAGGAAAACACTCCAGGCTGAGAAGCAGAGACCCTGGGGGGTTTGGGACGAATGGCGAGTCTGAGACAGTGAGACGAGGAAAAGAATGGAAAGAGATGAACCTGGACAGGCAGCCCAGGCCACACCTCACAGGAGCCCCAAACAATCTTTCTTATCCTTGCTAACACTTGGAGAGCACAGACGAGGCATGCAGGTTCCTTGCAAGGACCCAGGCCGACTGGTTCATAAACACCAGAAAGAGTATTTGAACTCAGGCAGCCTGGATCCCAAGTCTGTTGCTTATGCCCACGTAACATATCTTACAGATCAATCCTTTCAGACAGATGAAGTGACTGAGTTTTGGGAGCCCCTCCAAGCAGGTGCCAAGGAGCTGAACAGGAATGCACGATGCAAAAGGAAACCTTTCCAGCATCCGTCATGCTGATCAGGTGAGCGATCTACTCCTCTTCAATAAAGTCTTTATATACACACAGTTTATCCACTTATAAATTTAAAATATATACTATCTTTTTAAGAAATCTATATTTAATTATACAGCATCAGTGAAACTTCACTTGGGGAATGAAATCTAACATAAATGAATGCATCCAATAGAAAAAGCTGTAATTTAAAATAAATTACTGGGGAGGGGGGTTGGGAGAGGGGGGTGGGGTTACAGACACTGGGGAGGGTATGTGCTATGGTGAGTGCTGTGAAGTGTGTAAACCTGGCGATTCACAGACCTGTACCCTGGGGATAAAAATATATTATATGTTTATTAAAAAATTTTTAAAAGTTAAAATTAAATTTAATTTTAAAATGGTCAGAAAAAGAAATTTACTCTCTTCATAGAAAAAAAAAGATTGCTATCTGGTACTAGGTAGCCCCATGCAATTAGAAAGTGGCGTCAACAGCAAAGAACCAAATAACCACCCTAGATTCCTCCTCTCCCAGAGCAGTTCCACTGTTGAGCCCAATCAGGAAGTGTGTGCAGCGGAGCTGGCCTGAGCTTCATTAAGGCTTAAAGTCAATTAAGCCACGAATTGGAACAATCATTCCTCCTTTGCAAAGTATTGATATTTTTTTCCGGGCCGCTTTAGGGCTTTTTCAGCACTCACCCAGAGATTTATGTTAGACAATTTCTTTCTGATTAAAACAAATCATAGCTCAACAATTCTAATTTCCTCCTTTCTAGGCAAGAAATGATCAGAGAATGCTGAAAACAGTGATCAAACCCATCCTGCAGAGGCTGGCACTAAGAAACTCCACATTCACACTCCCGTGAGGTGTTCTCTCTCCCTCCCTCCCTCCCTCCCTCTCGCCCTCTCCTTCCCTCCATCTCTCTCCATCTCTCTTCGTGCCTTAATTCCTGTCCCTCCTCTCAGTGCCCATCTCCTGTGTGTGCCTGTGTCTGTCTGTCTTTCTCCCTATGTCCATATGTCTCCATATGTTTCCCGACCCCCTGATGTCTCTGCCTCTCCATCCCTCTCTCTCTGCTTCATTCTCTTTCGGTATACGTTTACCTTGACAGGTTTCTGGACGATTACTTATTAACTGAAAGGGAAAGGGACATTAGAAGCAAAGCCAAACCAAGCTGGTATTCTGACCTGAGTAATAGGAAATGAGAAGGTTCCTATGTTCACCTCCAAAAGTCCAGCATCATCAGAGGCCTTCTCATCTGTAAGCAGTTACTGGTTTGTGATCTGCCTTCTCTCTCTCGATCCCACACACTCTCGAGGAGGGACCAGAAGTCTCCTGGATCCATGCACTGGATTTTCACACAGTGCCCACTACCCTCAGAGCTGACCTCTCTATGTCAATGATCCATTCTCCTGTGCTTCAAAATTGACTTGATTTAGGAGCTGGTCCTCAGTGCACCCAACTCCCACTGCTCCAGAGCAGCGGGGAGAAGCTGGGTTAACCAGCTTTCCCAGATTTCCCAAATCGAAATCTGTGAATTTCAAAGAACTGGAATTGCAATATGCTTAACACCATGTCCCATAAACAATGAGTCCTTCTTTAACTAGCTAAAAGGCAGCAGAAAAATTGAGGGCACCATAATAACATCAAAGTGAAAATCAATTTGCACAGCTCAGTACTTTAGAACAATAATCTGGTTGCACCTTCTGCTGGTCTAGTCTCCAAAAACAAAGCAACCAAACCATCCCTCCCCACAGTGATGGGATGCCGCGGCTTGGGTTGTAACCAGCAAGGCCCAACTGTCAACTGGTGGCCTTCCCAGTCATTCATTCCACAAAGACACCTAAACCCTCCTGCTGACCAGGCTACAGGCTGGGGCAACACAAAGAAGAGTAAAACTGGGAAGGCTCCGATCTTCTTACATCCTTTCATCTCTGCTGCTTATAGGCTGTGTGAGCTCACACAAGGCCCTAAACTTCTCCTGTGTCTCATATCCTCTTCTGAAAACAGGATTTGTAATACTAGCTACTCAACAGGGTTGCTAAAAAGATGAGCTGAATTAAGGATAGCAAGTGTTTTTCACAGTGACTAGCACACAATGCTAGCTACCACTGTCATCATTATTATTATCATAAAAATGAGGAGGACACTCAAGCAAACCACCCAAGAGACCATTAAGTGTTGGTTCCTTATATGTCTGTCTTACAGGCAATTCTATGCTCCTTTCAAAAACCTGTGTGTGTGTGTGTGTGTGTGTGTAATTTTTTTTTTTTTTCCAAGAGGTAAGTGGACAGCATGATAATATGTCTCAATGAAGGCCTAACTGCCTAAATAATATCGGACTGGCCAGTTCCCCTCTCCAGGCCGATTTTCCCATCTCTCAAGTGTTAAAGAGTTAAACTGGCTGGTCTCACGCCTTCACAATCCAAAGCTTCTACCATTTTATAAACACAGTATGCCCAGATGTGATGTTAATTCGTAACTGCCCTTAAAAAGACAAAGAGCTTCACTAACTCACATCTGAAATTTCATGACGTTTATTCTTGCATAAAGTGGCTCCTATCTTTACTATATCCCCTGAAAGTAATGGCTAAAAGAACCATACAAAACCCAGTGGGTCATACACTGACTACGAAGAACTTTATTTTTAACATACACTTGAAAGTAATGTAGAATTAGTGTTGCTCCTTTGATGTCTCCCCAAAACCATCTGTGTTGGCAGATCTGCACGGATGCCATAATCGGCGGCTCAGGCCTGTAATACAACTAAGATCACTGACATCACTGCCAAGTGCCCCAGCGTTTCCACCAATAATGCAAATTTACCCAGAGCCGAAAATACCCACTTAACTAGCTCCCAGTTCTCTACATTTATAGTCCAGGCAAGCTGTGAACCATCCAAACAAATACAATTATAAAATGACCACTACTTATTTCTAACTGGCTTTCTGGGTAGATCTGCCTTGTGAAAGGGTCTGGCTCAGTCTGATGTTGAAATGTGTTCCTACTCCTCAAATACCCACCACTACCCACAAGAGGGGGGATCGGAAGGTTCCAGACGGTGGGATAAATCAGATGAAAAGGAGGGTCTCTGAAATAAAACCTTAGCAGACTGCCTGACAACAGAAGATGTGGAGTCGCAGTCACATTTGCAACTGTCCAAGAAACAAGGACAGTCGTGGGCAGGAGGCTGGCCGAGTTTTTGTGAGAGTGGCAGCAGCAGCATCTTGAAAGGACAACTGCTAAAAGGCGACAAGCCGGACCTATAGGGACCAAGGCCAGCATGAGCCTCAACCTGGCCCCTTCAGAAGCTGGGCCTATCCCTTCCACAGGGAGTCCAGCCAAGCCGGCCACACGGGGAGACCGTCACTCGGGTGGATCACTGGAATAACGTGCTCAGAAGTAGGCTGGTCAGGGGCGCCTGGGTGGCTCAGTGGGTTAAAGCCTCTGCTTTCAGCTCAGGTCATGATCCCAGGGTCCTGGGATGGATGCCCCACATCGGGCTCTCTGCTCAGCAGGGAGCCTGCTTCCTCCTCTCTCTGCCTGCCTCTCTGCCTACTTGTGATCTCTGTCTGCCAAATAAATTTAAAAAAAAAAAAAAAAAATTTTTTTTTTTTTTTTAAAAAGTAGGCTGGTCAGACTTGATAGTTTCCTCCCTTGCCTATGCTGCTCTCCCTCCCACCGTAATTATTAAGAGCCCCTCCTCTGGCTCTCAGCATTTCCTGATTTGAACAATAAATTGTCTGATCACCCTACTCCTGAGAGAGGGCTGCAGATAAGTAAACACGTTTCTATTTTCACTGTTTCTAAGAATGAGGACCATTCCCCTCCCCACAATTTGTTAAAGGTTCTCAGAGCAGGAGACATTGGAAGGGATGATTATTTTTATCCTTTGGCACTCAGTTGATGGATTTAAAAGCATTCTTTGAACGTCAGGAAATAAGCAAGTATAGTAAGCATCGGTCTCGTCCTTTGCAGCTCATGGCTGCCACCTGCATCCTGCTGACCCAGGGCTTGGCTAACAGGGTCTCCGGCCTCAATGCTCCTTCTCTATTTCAGTCTGAGCATCCATCTTACTGCATCACCACGTGTGCACCTGCATCATGCCGACCTGGACCCCTGAATGGCTGTCAGGACCTAGAGAACAAAGGCCATTGTCCTGGGAGAACAGAATCTGCAGTCCTGAACAATCTGGCTTCCGGTGGCAACTTCCGGCCTCCTCCCCAACACTGTGTCCAAACCTGACTACTCCCCTTCCCTCTGCTCATGCTCTTCCTTGCACTGGAATGTGCCTCCTCACCCCAATCTCAGCTGACTAAAGCCTGCCAATAGCTCCTTCTCCTGCTTTCTAGAGAAAGCATCTTTCATGAGTCCTAAAAGTCCCATTCTCACCGTGATCATGGGTACTGTAACCCATGTCAGTGAGCATGGCAATGACAATATTCTAAACTTTTATCACCCACTATACCAAGTACATAGTAGATACTTAATAAATATTTGTACCATTTAAAAAGACCGTTTGAAAATCTTTGGATTCATTAGCAAACTAGGTTGTAAGAACATCTAATTTTTGTAAGCAAAGATAAAAATCTGTCCCTGCTCTTTTATAATTAAAAAAAAAAATCAATCGATTCATCGATCAGTGAAACAGCCTGAGAAGTGCAGAGTGGCGCTTCTCAACTGTGTGTGAATCAGAATCTCCTGGAGGGACTGCAAAACACACATTGCTGGGCCCCACATCCAGAAACTCTAATCCCTTGGGTTTTGGGGTAGGCCCAAGAATCTACATTTCAAACAAATTCAATGGTGACTCTGCAGTGACGCAGCAGCAGCAGCAGCAGCAGCAGCGCTGGGCCAGGGAAGGGGTTTGAGTGGCACCGTCAAAGTTTGCGCAGCATAGGAAACCAACGGGCTTAATCCAGGAAACACTACGGACACCATTAGAGATATGTCCTCTCCCTTCCTGCCTTAAAAAATAGCACCTCCCACCGCCCCCCCCTTCAGTTTGGTCTTCATATTGCTTACATTTCGATGCAGATTTTAAGCATCCTGTAATTCATCAACTAGTTCTCTCCTGGCTACACATTCCAAGTAATTAAAGTTCAGTAATAACTTATTCTTTCTGCTCCAGCACCTGCATTTCATTTGTTTATTTTCCCAGAGTCATAAATCTGAAAGGCTGTCAAAGTGCCACAATATTAGTGCAATAATCAAAGTTAATTAGTCCCTCTCAATAAACAACAACAAAGCCATTACAAAGATGCATTGAAGTTTCTCCCAGCTACCCAGTTTACAGATCACATTGTAGCTGGAACAATTAGACTCTGAGAATCGCTGGGTAAATGAGCGCAGTGTTCTTCAGTCATTTAAAAGGAGACTGTGCTCTTCATTCACACTGATTCATTAACTCCAGGGAAGGCAAAGCGGGTCTGGGCTCCGCATCTGCCGCCCGCCGAAGGATGCCGGAACAGACGGAGCTCTCCCCAGCTGCCAAGTTTTACCAGGCGCATCCCAGACTCCAATAATAAAAGAGTACAGAGGTTGCAGAGCGGAGAGAAGGGCCAGCCTGACTGCCAACTTTTAGTAACCCGAAGTCTTCAATAACTTTTGATTTATTATTTAGGGAATTTGAGAGATGCAGGCATCAGGCGGATTCTGATGAGAAGGCAGCCCAGGGAAACTCGGAGGACAAGACCAGGGCCGGTGAGTAGGAGACACTCAGAGAAAGAAGCCGCCTTCAGTATGAGAGAGAACTCTGTAATTGAGAGGCGCACAGAAACAGGAGGGCTACCTGGGGAGAGAGGAGCATACCCATCACTGCAAGGGTACAAACCAGAGTTGGAGGGTCTCTGCTCCAGGATGCTGTATGAGTGGTCTGCACGTCAGAAAGAGGTCAAATGAGGTGAATGGACAGTTGACACCGCCCTAAGAACCTGCATTTGGAAACAACCACTGGACGAGTGTTCAGTTCTTGACCTCTGAAGTTGTCCAGCTCCTCTCCAGAGAGCCTTCTTCCCTTGAAGTCATGGCCCCCGTGCGTGTTACCCACTGCTACACGACACACTTCCGCGAAGCGCAGTGGTTTAAAACAGTAAGCATTTCTTACCTCACCAAGTTTCTATGGGTCAGGAATGCTGAGTGGGTTTGACTCAAGCTCTTCACGAGGTCACTGACAATCTGACAGCGGAAGTCACCTGCAGGCCTGAGGAGGCTGGAGGTTTCCAAGAAGGCCCACTCAGGAGGCTTTGGGTGGGAGGCCTGGGTTCCTCGTCATGTGCGCCCCTCCACAGGGACGTGTGAGTGTCCTCACAACACATGGCAACCAGCCCCCCCACCCCGCGGCAGTGATCCAGGACAGCAAGGAAGGAAGAAGCTAGGTGCCTTTTATGACCCTCCCTGGGAGTCCTACTCCCTCATTTCAGCCACATGCTATTCATTAGGGTTCTCACTAAGCACAGCCCACATTCAAAGGGAGGGGAAGTAGGCTCCACCTCCTCAGAAGAAGAGGATCAAAGATTCGATGGATAGATTCTAAAACCAGCATGGATACTTGGGAGGCTTCATTTTTTAGGGTCTCCAAAAGCCAGTCGCATATGCACCCCCCAGCTGACTAAGCGGCAGGGACGAGTGCCCAATGGGTCAAAGCGTCGGTTTTTCTCCACTTCTCTCCATCGGCAAGCCCAGGCTCAGCGGAAGTCCGGCCAGCTCTGTTCCACCGGCACCGGGCAGGTGGATGGCCACCTCTCTACGCCATGGGGATGGGAGGAAACCCCTGTTCCTTAGTGCATCTGAATATTAACTGATGCATCGATGGGCAGATGAAGACAGGCTCCGGTATGTCCTAGTACTCTGATCATTTATTTATTTAAAGTCATTTTCTGACAAGATTTCTGAGACTATTTGTTTAATTTAGGGATACGGTGAATAAGTCAGCCTCTCCTGAAGATACCACTTCCTGAGTCTTTACCATGTGTGTGCCACACCTCTGTATAAGAGAGTAAGTGCCTTCTGAGACCCTGAGTGGCTCATGGAACCCATTACATCACTAGTCACAGGTTCATTACAAAATGATATAACTTGGGCACAGCCAAATAGGAAAGATGCGGAGGGCAAGGTATGTGAGAAAGAGCAAATGCTTCCTGGCCGTCTGGAGGGGCACCACTCTCCAGGGGCACCACGTGTTCACCGATCCAGAAGCTTTATGAACCCTCTTCTTTTTGGGTTTTCACAGAGGCCTCATTACAGAGGCATGGTTGATTAGGTCACCGGCTACTGATGATTCAACTTGATCTCCAGGCCCTCTCCCCTCCCTGGAGGTCAGGGAGTGGGACTAGAAGTTCCAACCCTCTGATCATACAGTGGGCTTCACCAGAAACCAGCCTGCACCCTTGGGTGGGTTCCACAATTCAGCTCATTCACAAAACACAAGACACCTCTAGGGCTCCCACCACTTAAGAAAGTCCAAGGCTTTTTAGGTGCTCACACCAGAAACAGGGAGGAAGACCAAATGTTGTTTCTTACCACATATCAAAAGATCACAGTGTCTGTTATTTCACTTCATCTTCACCAGGACCAAAGCAATCACCAGCACCATTCCAAAGGTAAATAAAACAAGGTTCAAACACATAACAAAATTTGCCCAACGATACCCAATGAGCATGTGCTGGAACCAGCATAGAGTCCCGAGTCTGTATGACTTCAAAGCGGAGGCTCCCTGCACTCCACTGCACTGCCTCCCTATAAATTAAAACTAGTCTATTTTAAATAAACACTTGAAATAAATCCTAACCTATTACCATGTGCACTGCCCCATTCTGAGACAGGCTGTCCCGTCTATGCGTATCTCTACATCTGTCCTTGCGCAGGAGGGTTTCACTGTCTCTCCTCTCTGTCTAATCTAACAACTGCAATGTCTGAGACTCTCTGTGAATGCACCATAATAAATATGAAAAACAGTCTCTAGCATGTTTTTTCCCTCTTAAGTAATGGAGGCTAAATGCCTAGTGGCCAGAAGCAGGCCTTTGAGCCACTGGCTGAACACCATCTCAAGATGAAATCCATCTCTTCAAACTATGTCAAAATTGCTTAATAAGAATTCAGGGACGACTTATTAATGAAAGGATGCATCTGCTTTGGGTTTCACATGATTGGGAGTGATGGTTTGGAGCTAGTCTCCTATGCTTGACTTCCACTCTTTTAAACCCCATAGTTAATCACAGCCCTCATTATACAAAGGTTACAATGGATATAAAGTTTGAAAGATTCAGTTCAAGACTGTGAGCGGTGGCCAGGGGGGCTGGGAAAAAAGAAGGCAGAATGAAGACACAGAGACAGTGATCAAAGAACAATGAATAGCACACAAGACTGTGTCAGGGCAAAAACGTTCAGAATGAGAAATGAAATGGAAAACATCAAGGATAGGAGTGGGCACAAGTCTGGGGCATTCTGGAGACAGAGAAAACTCAGAATATTTTTTTTTAAAAACTCAGAATATTTTAACAACAATTATGTCAATGAGGGGAATATATCATTTGTTATCTGATAATCTTTCCAGAGCCTGTGACAAGAAAGGTGAAATAAGCAACCCAAGTAGGACAGTAAATACTCCATATGCCACTTGGAGTGGAGGTCTGGGTAGGAGAGCGGATTTGGTGAGGTGAGGTACATCAGCTCCACCAGATTACCAAAAGGGACCCAGGAAGCTCTCTCTCCTGGGCAGTCACAGAGACCCTCGTTATCATGAACAGAGAGACATTCACATATAAACATGCAACCCTCTATGAATACAGTCTTTGGAAAAGACTTTGAAAAACAGAGGCTGGTCTTTTTACACAACGCACACCAGGAATTTTGGATTAGGTTACAAGATGACTTTGGAGCCAGGCAAATATGGCTTCACACCCAAGATTCACCCCCAAACTCCCAGCTTGGTGAGCTTAGGCAAGCCTCTTTACCTCAGCTAGCATCCAGGGCCTCATCTGCAAAGTGGGTTTAACACATACCATAGATATTTCCTTGCTAAATGCTAAGCAACATGCCTTACAGAGTCACAAATATGAACACCCAACCCCATATGCAGGGGATAATAATAACGTGACATTTTGAAAACGGAAGTGTCCTAAGAGGAAACTCTAGAACTTTATCTTTACCTTTGTGTGTGTGTGTGCATATGCTTATTGATTTAAGCAAGTGGTTTATATAGTTCTCACTGGCCCGCAGACTTATTTATATCATACTTTATTTATTGAAAATCCAATACTACACATAAAAACAATTTTTAAAGCAAAGAAATGAGGAACCAATCTAGCAGATGATTTAAGATGAATTTTTCCCAATAATCTACAACTATTAATAATATTAATAGTTTTTATATTTTTCATTTAGCTAAAGTTCAGAACAATGGGGATGAGTCCTCTAACTCACAATGCCATGAATGATGGTCATCCTTCCCAAGCCAAGTCACCAACTCAGGCAAGCATCACGAGCTGCTTGTCTCCCCCCAACACTCACACTGCATAAAAGGCGGCATCATACCAAAGGCCTCTAACCTATAGAGTCAAATTAAGGAATTTAAGCTTTTATTCTCAAAGGGGAAATTCCCACAAATGCCAAAGCTACATCAGATCGTAAAGCCACTGAGTACATCTGAGGGAGTCTAACAGTAGCTGAATTTCTCCAATGGTCCTTAAAAATACAAGCCATTTATTCCTCAGCATCCCACCCCATCACTCTTAATACCATGTCATGAAAACATAAGGTACTGGTGTCTATTAAAAGCACAGAGAAGGGGCGCCTGGGTGGCTCAGTGGGTTAAAGCCGCTGCCTTCGGCTCAGGTCATGATCCCGGGGTCCTGGGATCGAGTCCCACATCAGGCTCTCTGCTCAGCAGGGAGCCTGCTTCCTCCTCTCTCTCTCTCTCTCTCTCTCTCTCTCTGCCTGCTGCACTGCCTACTTGTGATCTCTGTCTGTCAAATAAATAAATAAAAATATTTTTAAAAAAATAAAAAATAAATTAAAAAAAAAAAAAGCACAGAGAAGTGTCAAACCCATGTGCCTAATACACTGCTTGGTACCAAGCCCTCCATATCTGCAAATACTACTAAAACCATCATTTCCAATCCTTATCAGTGAGGCTGCAATAGGACACGGTTCTGTCAGCTTTCCACATGCCTTCCCTCCAATGAGATCAACAGCCTCGCTATCAACTCAATCGAAGACGGGAATAATTATGACACTTCAGTCCCGCCAGCATCAAACTGTGTGGTTACAGTCAACCGGGCATGCGCTCTCCCTAACACATGCATATCCCATTACCTCTGACTAATAAATCTTTTCTTTTTACCCCTCATCTCCCTGCTTTCTCAATAACCATTTTGGTATAAGCCATTGCTAGCTGTTCCTGATGACTGATCCCTTAATCATCTTTCCTAAATATATGCAAAGTGTATTTCTTTGTAAATACAAAAGAAAAAGCAATCTCATAAATAATTAAGATGGCTTTTCAAATGACAGTTGAGTGCTAATATGAGCTCCACTGGAAAATACTAATCAACAAACTAAATACACATCTAATAAAATGTAGGAGTCCAGACACAGGAAGACAAAGAAAGAATTCATTGCAACTCCACTTGAATCATGCTGATAAACATCCTCCCTACAGCTCCTCTTGGACCCACCTGGAGAGGTTAAGAAGAGTAAGCATCACTTGTACCTTCACGTACGAATAAGAAACTGATATTAGTGTTACTCATGGCAGCGGATGAAATGGAACTGAATACTTAATCTACCCCCCACAACATGCTAAATACTACATAGACACATGGTCAGTGCATTTAATACTCACAGCTACTCTGGTCTCCTGGCATAGATATAATTATTTGTATTTTACAGATGAAGAAACCATGGTTGGAGAAGTTAAGAAACTCACCCAAGGTCACAGGGTGACATAACAAAGCATATTTTATAGCAATGGCTATCAGCTGGAGATGATCTGCCCTATCTGCCCAGGAGGTATCCTGAAGACCACTCAGCCTGCCTTCTCTAGACCTCTTGGGAATCTTGGCTAAAATACCCATGAGAAAAAGAGAGCAGCTGAGCTGGATCCCTGCTGCATCCTCCTGGCCAAGGGCATGTCATCTTAACCAGTCTCTAGTAAAACCTGAAGTCTAGGCCAAGTAAAAGCAGAAGTTAGAAAAGCATGGGCTTGAAGTCTTCCTTGGGGACCAAAGTTTCTCACCAAACTAAACATAGTTGAGTCACTCCTCCCTTATGATGGGGAATAGGTCTAAGCCACATTCTGAGGAATCAGGTGGGTCACATAATAACTCCAAGGGAGGGCCATCAGCCAGCCCCTCTTCTCAGACCAGGCCACTTCTGCCCACCTCGTTGGTTATCTCCATCTCTAGTAGATGCTAGAGCTTCTGAATATTCATTGGGCCCCACATTTCAATGATGGGCAGGCCCTATATGTTAAATCTTTTAAGTGATAAGCAGATTGAGTAAGGGCCTGGCACACATGAGGCAGGCTGACCTCCCCCACTCTTTTTTTTTTTTTTTAAGATTTTATTTATTTATTTGACAGAGACAGAGATCCCAAGTAGGCAGAGAGGCAGGCAGAGAGAGAGGAGGAAGCAGGCTCCCTGCTGAGCAGAGAGCCTGATGTGGGGCTCGACTCGGGGCTTGATCCCAGGACACTAGGATCATGACCTGAGCCAAAGGCAGAGGCTTTAACCCACTGAGCCACCCAGGGCCCCCCTCCCCGACTCTTTTGATTCCCTCCAGCAACCCCAGCCTTGGCCGCTTTTGATCCTGCACACAACAGGTGGGTAGACAGGTGGTCTCAGGCCCAGCTCCTTTAGCTCTATTCAACCTCCTTGCTCCCCAGGACAAGACACTTCATTTCCCAAGTTTTAAGAATCTAAAACTCAGGAATGGTAACAAGGTGAGAGAAGAGAGAGGAAGTGGGAGCTCCCTCTTGGGCCTTCGGAGAGCTCTACACTGGGTTGCTGGACTTGTTGTGGCTGTTTATAAAACGTGTTCTGATACCCGATCAACTATAGTTCTTTGTATACGATGCCTCTGGAGGTCCTCAGATTTCAGGATGGAGAGTGGGACGGGCCATACCTCCAAAAACACAGCAACGGAACTTGCCTTGGATAAATACTTATGGAAGAAAGGAAAGTATCAACCGCACAGCACAGGAGGCACTCAGACACATCTATCAGTGTCCCAAACGTAGAGAACTCACATGGACTCCTAACAGCCAGACAGTGCTGCTAAATAAAAGAGAATCCACCCCATCCTGAAAACAGGAAAGTAAACGTGCTATTCAGCCAGTCATATGGGCTTGTTGCCATGCTTCAGGAAAAATTAGGTGCTTGTCTTAGAGGGAGAGGACCCTAGTCCATAATCCACTTACAGCCGTAAATGAGGTAGATCACATCCTCCTAAAGAGGACTGCTTAACAACACAGGTACTGAACCCCAGTTCCAGAGGCTCTTCATTTAAATACAGTTAGGGAATGATGGGCCTCCCTCCTTCCCTCCTCTTCAAACTATGCTAAATGGTTTGGCCTTTTAAGAGGGTAGTTTACTTCTATATTGTCCATGATATCCAATTTTAATTGTTTTCAATTCTTATTACTAACTTCCAAGCATCCAAAACATCACAGCAGGAGGGCATTTCCCCATGAAATAATTATTAGTAGTCATAATTACATATAGACTTGTAATAAAATTCCATATGGAATGTGTTTTCATTTAAGTTGTATTTTACTAAATAGCTAGATCCCCAAAAACTGGTCTGAGAACTCTGTAAAGGATGTCTTGAATGAAAAGGGATTGCTTAGACCAATAAGGTACATGGGTGTTGCTTCCTGTGAGAAACCAGGGTTAATCCTGAAATTAATCCCTCAAATAGCAACTAGCAATGCTGAAAGCAAAACCTGAAAGGTCATGAACATGCATGATGCCGAATGTGGTAGTAAAGGCAGGCCACGAAGTAGATAGACTTTCCCTTTGGAAGCCAGATGAACCAACTGTGCCAGGAACCTGCCTCTGGGCTCATCAGCTGTGTGACTCTGGGAGGGTCCCTTCACCCTCTGAGCCCTCCCATGGCTCTTCTGTAAAAGGAGAAAACCAGGCTTTAGCATTGCCTGAGCAGGGCTATGAAGTGCGTCGCCCGGGAGAGAGCACATGACAGGGACTCCATGAAGGGTGGTTGTTAGATCTCCCGTGGTGAGCGTGAGAATAACGTCCCACCGGCTTGGAGGCAGACGTGAATGTTCTGGAACACGGCAGTTCTAGAATGGGCCGTGAAGGCAGGGAAGGAAAGACCAGGCAGGGAAGAACAAGTTGGGGAAGGAGGCACGAACTCCAACTCCAGAGCCAAGCTGAGAATGCCTGCCGAGCCCTGGCACACACGAGCCAACACTAAGCCAAATGGCCCACAGACTTCAGAGTGAGCTTTTGCTGCAACAAAAAACTTTGGATCATTTCGAGAGTCTCCCGTGAGGCGCCAATATGCTGCAGTACCTTCCCGGCTCTGCTACCGAGAGGCTTCCTCCCAGACAAAGTATGAACGTGCTCAAGCCGGCTAGCAGCTGGAAAAACCAGAGTCAATCAAATTGACCTTGAGAAACACAAGAAGGTGGTATTTAATGATGTGCCAGAGTAAGTCCCGGCGCAGAGATGGGGTGAGGGCCTAAAGGAAGCCAGCCCAGCACGCGCCGACGGTGGGCTAGGGAGGGCAGCTCGACGTGGATCACAAAGGCAGGTTCGCACACACTTGACACTATAGTGATGGTGCAATGATTCGAAATGGCTTTTGGTACCACATTTGAGCTTCCATAATCGTAATCTAGGGGGATGAGGAAATGGTATAATGGTGCTCACAGGGAACAAGCGAACAGATGAGATATGATCAAGAGATTAGTCTACAACCTACAAAATTTGATTTAAATGTCTGAAACGCCATGCGAGCATTAGTTTTGTTTTTGTTTCCATTTCCGTAACTCATGCGTCTGGCAGTGAATATTTTGGAGTAACTCTTTCTCTGAGAGCACTGCTGGCCAGATGACGTCAAGTGACTGAGACTACAGAAGGAAAGCAGGCAAGGATGTATGTGTCATCTGAAAGTGACTCCTAGAGACCCAAAAATGCAAGAAAGAGAAATTAAACGCTGTATCTTTATGCTCCTACCACTCAACCTTCTTTGTCAGAGGTGAGGAAACAGAGAAACAAAACAGATTGAAAGGTTTGCTGAGGCCCCACAGGTAAACAGGGAACACCCAGGGCCTCCTGCCTCTTTGCCTCAAATAAGGGTTATAATGCGTTTAATATAGATGTACCTGTGCTTATATATAAAGAAGAAAGAAGATAATTTTTAAAATGCATAAACATTTGTGTTTTAGTATTACCTTCTAAGACTGCCTTAAATATTCGTATCATTGTACAACATGGTTCTTACGATATCATTAGAGCCACTGAATTCCATTCTTCTCAATTTAAGTATAACATTATATGGGCAAAATGTTACAGGTTTGACACTGTTGCTAGATAACTCTCGTCTTCCACGTTAACAGTGGGGATAGAAACCGCTACGATCCCCCTAGATGACAACTGGGAAGCTGCTAATAAAACTGTAAATAAAAACACGCTTTAAATCAATGGGTCCACTGCTAAGACTCTGCCCTGTGTCACTCACGAAAGCATATTTGAAGAATGCTCACCGTAGCAAAGTTTATACCCAATTTGTGGTGAAAATATGGAGACTGAACTTTAAGAAAGCATCACTTGGAATAGCAAAACAATGCTAACAACCTAAAGGTCCACTGAAAGAGAAACTGCTCAGATAAGTTGGAGCATAAGCACATGATGGAGATTATACAGCAGCCAAAAACGAGGTGGACCTACATGACTGATTAGAAAAGATCTCCAAATGGTATTAAGTGGAAAAAAAATCTTAGTATGTAACAACATGTGTATGTCTGCTAGGAGATAAAAGAAATGGTTAATAATATTTACCTTCTAAGAAAAGGACTGGAAGGGAGTTTGCCTTTTATTTTCTACCTTCACAGGCCTGTGTGAAGATTCAGACCCTATGTTACCATCTGTTCGCCTTCTACGTCTCTGACGGTGATTACTACATCACCTAACACAGGCGATTAAACTTAAGCCTTAAAGAGATACTAAGACCAGCAGAAGAAAATAGGCCCCATATATTTTTTTTTAATTTAACTGAAAATAAAGAACCCAGAGAACTCAAGACAAGGGCTCATTTGAAATATATACTGAATTTGAAATATTTCATTTGAAATATACTATAAAAAAGCAGAACAAATCTTCCTTTTCTTAACTTTGATCACTTTTTAGCTTAGAACACCAGACATTCTCCTAAAGGAATCATGGTCTGTCTCTTCCAATGGCAAGAAATCTTCCACAGTGTTCAGAAAACAAAGACATCTTTAATTAAAAAAAAAAAAAAAAAAAAAAGGAGTGGGTGTGCCTGGGTGGCACATCTGACTCTTGGTGTTGGCGTAGATTGTGATCTCAGGGTCCAGAGATCGAGCCCCCCTGTCGGGTTCTGCATTCAGTGTGGGGCTTTAGATTCTCTCTGACCCTTGCTCTACCCCTCCTGCTCCTGCTCTCTCTGTCTCTCTCTTTCAAATAAATAAATAAATAAATCTTAAAAAAAAAAAAAGAAAAAGTAAGAAAACAAAGACAGCCTTGGGAAGGGTTGTCAGACATGCTCTATGTTCTGCTCCCAGCCACTGGAGGGTCTCCTCCTCCATATCCTCCTCTTCCTCCCAGGGCCGTTCACACAGCCCATTCCCTCTGCCCAGTCTGACCTTCTCTGTCCTCCCCCAAGTCTTTCCTGAGATCTTAGCTCAGTTACTTCCTTCTCAGAGACTCCAAACATCCCCCAGCTCCAGGCCTTATCACCACTTTTGGAGTACTAGGTACTAGGTAGGTACTACCTAGGTACTAGGTAGGTACTAGGAAGGACCTAGTACCTAGTAACACCATTCCAAGTTCGCATTGATGTTTCTGTGCCTTTGGTTAAACCTGATTTCCGCTCTGGGCTGAAAGCTGTACAGAGACAGTATATCCCCCAGTACCTATGACAGGGTTCACATCGTAAACATGTGAATAAATGACAAGCAAATAAATGAACATGGTCTATACTTCACGCCAAAGCCCAGCGACCATTCTACAAAAGTGACTGACCCGGGCCACTCTCTAGATCAGACCTCTTGCTGTCGCCTTCCTCACTGGCTCTGAGGCCGTAGGGACACCCCCGCAGCACCTCTGTCACCTCCACCTCTGCCATCTGGCTCTAGCCACACAGGCTTCCGTGCTGATCCTGAATCCTCCAGCACACTCTGACTTCTGTGCCTCGGCACATGCTGTTCCTACCGCTTAGAAACCCTGTCCCCGGACACTGGCGTAGCTTGCTACTTTACTTCGGTCCAGTCTCATATGAAATGCCACCACTTCAGAGGGTTCTCTGCTAAGTACCCCAAGTAAAATAGCCCACGTTGTAACTGTTCATCCCTCTCTGCTTTACCGCACTTCACTGCATTTATAACAACCCGGCGGTGTATTAAATAATCCCTTACAGTCCATTTCTCCATACGTAGGAAGTAAAGCCCAAGGGAGGGCGGGGATTTTGTTCTGTCTGATATGAGATGTCCTCAACCTCAAGAGGACCTCAGGCCCTCAATAAATGTTTGTGCACAGACTTACCAGCACCAACACCCGCACAGAGAGAGAGAAGTGAAAAGTAAAAAACAGAGATGGTGTTAAAGCCCACCGCTTCCTAATCCTAAAAACCATAAGCATAACAAACTCTCAGCTGCATGCATGGGCATTAACCACATTTTATTTTCTTAATAAATGAGCTGAATGAGTAAACATTCTCAAGCCTCTGACTAATAAAGAAGATGACATTGACAATGAACCATAAACAATGTGTGGATAACAGGCCTGTTGGTCCTTTCATTCATAAAATAAACAAAATGAGCAAGACTTTAAAAATAAAGAAAACGTTATTCCAAGAGCAATAAACTTTATGCACTGCACTAAAACCTCCATGTGTTTATCCCAGCATGTGTATCTGACAATTTAAAAAAAAAATGGTCAAGGGTTTACTTACCCATTCTCCTAAAATCCGTGACACAGCTTCATTGGCCCTTGTCATATTCCTACAGGCAAGGATCACGTGGGCACCATGGAGGGCAAAAGACTTGGCAGTTTCAAACCCTACAGTTTAAAGGAAAGTCAACATTAGAAAACATAATGCAAAACATTGACTCAGCTGAACGGCCTTGACTGAGCACCACACACAACCAGAGGGGCTCTCAGCCAGAGGCAATCTGTCCCCTGCTAGACAGGTACAAATGTCTAGAGACATTTTCAGGGGTCACAACTGGGGACAGGGTGCTACTGGCATCTAGTGTGGAAGGGTCAGGGGTGCAAAAAATACCTTACAAAGCACAAGACAATCCCCACAAGAAAGAATCATCTGGCAATAAATGTCAACACTGTTGAGGTTGAGAAAACCTAGCCTACACACCATCCCCAACGGTGTAGGAAAAACCACAGAAGAGCCCACAGCACAGTCTGCCATATATAACCACTGCCTGATGAGCAGATCTGTGTTAAATATAAAGACTAAGTGGGCGAGCCTGGGTGGCTCGGGGCGGGGGGGGGGCGGTAAGCCTCTGCCATCGGTTCAGGTCATGATCTCAGGGTCCTGGGATCCAGCCCCGCATTGGGCTCTCTGCTGAGCGGGGAGCCTGCTTCCCCCTTCTCTCTCTGCCCACCTCTCTGCCTACTTGTGATCTCTGTCAAATAAATAAATAAAATCTTTAAAAAAAAAAAAATATATATATATATATACACACACATAATATAAAGACTAAGGACATATAAGGACTCAGATATGGCCACTGCCCTTCAAGACCTCACAGTCTAATAAGAAAAAACTGGCCTGAAAAGGAAAATAAACATACAACATATTTACTATGCTCTGGGTGATGTGCTCTGTGCTGTGCTGCACGTATCCCACAACGGCGGCCACCCTCCCACTGGGAGCAATGAGAAGAGCTGAATGAAACCTACACACGTGCACACACACAGCCTTGAAGGCATCAGAGGGGCATTTTAAGTAAGGATTTGGCGGGGGGGGGGCAGCAGGGCGGGGGGCACGCTGGAAAAGCAGAAAAGACAAGAGAGATGAGCTGGCTTTGGCGTCCCCAGTGCAAGTATTCCTCAAAAATAAAGGTGAACAAATTTTTTTTTTTTTAAGATTTTATTTATTTGACAGATAGATCACAAGTAGGCAGAGAAGCAGGCAGAGAGAGAGGAGGAAGCAGGCTCCCTGCTGAGCAGAGAGCCCAAAGCGGGGCTGGATCCCAGGACCCTGAGATCATGACCTGAGCCGAAGGCAGAAGCTTAACCCACTGAGCCATCCAGGTGCCCCAAGGTGAACAAATTTTTAAATAAACCAAACCAGACAAACAAAAAGCTAGGAGACTATGTCACCAGCTATGGGCAGACGTGAACTAGGGGAGAGATTCAAGGATGCTCTTCAACAGGAGGAAAAATCGGGAAGTGCAGAAAGTAACAAAGTTATACAAATATTAAGTTTATGGTAAAATCGAAATGATAACAATAGTAGTTTGTAAGTAAGTTTTGGAAAACATAGCAGAATTACTCTGGTGATAATAACAGTGCATAATCTAGGAAAAATTCTATAGTTAAAGAAAAGCCTCAAAATGAAAACTCTGCATCTGTTTTTATAACAGAATGGCTACCAAACATTTAAGAAAATAAAAACATCGATCTTCCAAAAATTCTTCCACATAATAGAGAAAGAGTAAGTTGTTAACCGTCTGTCTTCAGCTCAGGTCATGATCCCAGGGTCCTGGGATCGAGCCGCCCATTGGGCTCTCTGCTCAGCAGGAAACCTGCTTCTCCCTCTCCCACCCTCCTGCTTATATTCCCTCTCTTGCCGTCTGTCAAATAAATAAATAAAAATCTTAAAAAAAAATAGAAAAAGAAGAAAAACCCAACATCTTATAAGCCTAAAAACTCTTTAGTCATGAGAGAAGTGTAAATCAAAGATAAAATGAGATGAAAAAATTTAAAAGATACAATGCGATACTATTACATAACCATTACTACAATGGTTAAAATTTTTTTTAAAAACTGTTTTTTCAGATGACCAAACCAAATGTTGGCAAAATGTGAAAAAACCAGAACTCTATGAAATCTAATTTGAGAGCCCGAACCCCCCATCACTGCTCTAAGGCACATCTTCTCTTGTAAGCTGTGCGGGAGACCACATGGAGTACACCCAAACACATGAATCAGTCCTACTAGAAGGAGCAGCAATGCAATTCCGCCAAAGCCATGTCCAATGACCACAAACAACTATTTCCAAGATACTGTTTTCATGTACGAAAAATCAGAGTTACCGTTATGTTACTGAGATTGCCACGTGAAAGAGTCTAGCAAAATTCATTCCCTCCTATCTTCCATCTATCTAATCTTCATGGAGGCCAGTCTATTTATATAAACGAGCTCTCAGGGGAAGCCAGCACAGCACAGTGCGAAACTCAAAGTCAGGAGTCTGACACCGATGTCGACCCCAGCTCTAGCTAATTATAAGCAGTGAGTTATGCCTTTAACCCATCAGAAACCCAGAAACCCTTTCTTAAAATGAGGAGTAACTAGTAAACACTAGGAGCCCAATAGAACAATAGTAGGTAGAAAACAAGTGTTAATTCCCATTCTTTCCAAAATCTTTGGTGTAAAGCCTGTGTCTCCTATCTGATTGTATGACCTATCAGATACAGCACACTCAGTATGACTGAAAACTAACACTCTCTCCTCCATCTGCTCCCAGCAGCAGCCCAAGAGTTGACAAGCTTTAACATCAACCAGAATTTAAGGAAATGACCCACAACAGCCACCATTCTGTTTGTGTGGATACTGGGTCCAGAACGCATGTGAACTTCACTATTGAGTTGACTTGAGTTATTTTTCAGATGATGCCAAGTTCTATATACCAAGATATTCACTTATCATTATGTAAGAACAACATCCTATACTTGAATCTGATTCTAATATGATGCCCAAAGGATTTCAACTCTAAAATACTTAACATCTATATCAGTTTGCAACCTCCCTGGTGTATGTAGTGAAAGTTCATTGAAGCCGTTATCTTTGAGTCACAGAGCAAGAAGACAATAACCTAAAGTTTACTCAATTTGATCCGTGATGCCAATTACACCACTTACCACCATTGGCAAGAAGCACCTACATCATTTGGGGAAAAGAGAAAGAAGTAAAACACCAGGTTTTGCAGCCCAGCTGTTCCAAAACTGGATGGGGGCAGGCATAGGGCGAAATCTTGCTAACTGATGTGCTACATCAATCAGACTAATGAAATGCTGACAGCCATATGGAAGGAATGCGAAGTGACCAAAAATGACTTCCCCTGCACTCCCACAAGATCTTGTTGAGATGGTGGACTCTGCGTCCCTGTGAAATGTCCAGGTCGGAGCAATTATCAGGAATATTTTTCATCGTATTTCATCAGAGAGTATTAAAAAAAAATGATTATGGGAAAGACGGCAGACACAATGCTTGGTCTTTCACGAGCAACCATCTTTTTAAGGGACCGAGAGGGCACTGAGACAATGCAGGGCCCGGCTGACCCCAGGCTCCATTTACCAGTTTAACTACAAACTCCTTATAATGTGGGCCTTTTCGATCCCTGTGTCCCACGGGATGAAGGAACACCCAGTAGGATTCAACAAATACCTGCCAAAGGAACGAGTGTTACAGTTGTTAATAGGCTACAACTCCAGACTGCTGCAAAACAATCCAAGTCGTGTCAAACAACACGGACAGCACTCTGGCAACAACGCACGAACACTGATAGCCCTTTCTAAGATAATGAATAAATACTAAGATCCTGCAAAAATGGAACTCACCGTGGTTTTTAATGACACTACCTAGAAATCTGTGAGGAAGAGCATGCCCGTTTCCTATCAAAGTTTATCTTACCAAACACACCTGTTTAAGTCATGCTATCTCAGTCGACAAAATGACATACGGCAAAGGGCTTTTTATTAAGGAAAGGAAGGCAGGCGCCCAACGTGATGACAGCGGCGGGCCGCAGCCGCAAGCCGGCAGCCTCTGGGTTTCACGGAGTCCCCGGCTGCTGCTGGCGCTCACTCCCTCTACCCGAGTCGCGTAAAATGACGCTCTGGCTCTTGGGTCCTCCCTTAGCTGAGCAATGCATTCCATGCTGCGGGTCTCCTTTTAAAAACTGTGAGCACGGCTCCATTTTCTTATCCTTTACAAGTGCCTTTGGAGCCAAACCAAAGTGTGGATATTTCAAAAGATGAAGGTGGAGCAGGAAGGACAATGACATGCTCACAGTAAACCACAGCTCCAGAGTGTGCAGTTTTATGGGGGGAAAAAAGAAAAGAGAGAGGAAAGGAAACAAAAAGAAAGAAAGAAAGAAAGAAAAAGAAAAGAAAGTTTAATAATGCTACCTACTGCTAAAGTCTTGGAAAAGCTCCTGAGAATAGCATCCCTCATGCTCCTAATTCCACGGCTGACGACCAGTTTAATTAGCTAAATGTAGTAGTGCTGAGCCAATTCTGCAGAGTGCCAAAGTTTGTGCAAATAATAAAAGCAATGGTTTACTAAATTTAATAACCTGATTCATCTTATAAAAAATTAACTTTATGACAATGTTTAAATTGAACCGGCTTAACTGCATGGAGGTGGCTAGTGCGTTCAGAAGAATATTTAAAGCTAATAATACAAAGAAAATAGAAGACATTCTAAAACAACGGGCAGCATCTGCTTCCTCGCACTTGTTACGTCTGATCCGATCAGGAAGATTAAGTGGCCACAAGGTTTAATATCTCGCTGTCGGGTTTTAAGCTTTGCATAGAAACATTAAAGTACCATAAAAGGGAAAACATACCCCCCCCAAAATATTAAATATCCGCTTTTCTCACACCAGCTTTCATTCTCAAGAATGGCGGTTACAGACTGGTGACCACGGGATAAATCAAACCCACGGCCTGTTTGGTTGAGCTCAAACATTGTTTCCCTCCGTCCTTCTCTCCCTTCCTCTCCTTCCTCCCCACTTCCCACCCTCTCTTCCTCCCTTCTTTCCTCATAGGAACTGGTGACCAGCATTAAAAACCCAGATTACCTATCTGAGGGCAGACGTCCAACACCTCTGAAAAAGCATACAAGTGGCCACACTGGGCCCCCACCCCACGGCCACCACCGGCTAGAGTCAGGGACTGTGTCCTCCTGTCCACCACAGTCACCACCCACACTGCTGACTTCACCTGCCAGACCACAGCAGGCACCTGATGCTGAGACACCCATTAAATAGGTGACATTCACACTAGAAACAATGCTCCAGCCTTGCCACAAAACCGCCACAATCAGAATTTTCACATCCGGATGGCCACACCTCAAAAAATGGCTGACCTGCTCAAGATTTGACTACAACCCTGTCAAGCCCCACTCAGTCAAGCATGAGATCAGGATGCCAACTACCCCACGGAAGGCCTGGCGGCCGCGGTCACCCCTACACAAGGAAACGCAGGGGGACGACCCACAGGAACTGGGATATATGTGGTACATGTTTTAAAACCCACCTTCTTGGCATTTCCCAAATGCCACTGAGCAGTAGCAGAAACTGTGGGCAGGAGCTATGCTATGACCAGAGGACACAAAAAAGAAAGGCTGGGGGCACAGCAAGACAAGATCATGGACTGGGGAGGGGCCCGTGTAATGGAAGAACAGGCAACCGGACGGGAGACAAAGGCCAAGTCCGACAAGCAGAAACCGTGGACCGTGGCAGGCAGCGGGCAGGCAGCAGGCAGGCGCGCTGTGAATGACAGTAACGGCTCTCCGTGTTCTAACTCCACAATGACATGGCAGACCGCGACACATATTAAATAGTTACAATCGTTACTAGTCTGTCTATTTAAGATGCTTCTGGTGGTCCTGCAGAAGGTGGCTGAGCTGAAGACCCTGAAGCCGTGGGACCAGCCGAGGGAATGGGCGCCCTCTGAGGTGAGAAAATAATTTGGGAAGCGAACTTCTCCAGAGCCTGATGACCGCCTGAGTCTCAGTCTGAGGGGGCACCCCAAGTCTCCAGAGACAGCAGCCTGGCCACACGGGAGGCTCACCACTGAGCCTGGCCACACGAGAGGCCAGCCACTGGTCGGCTGACCCAGGCACTGACTACAAAGGAGGACTGGGTTTGTGTGTGGTGGTGGAGGGGGCAGAAGGAGCAGGTGACCGCTGCTGGTGAGACTCACCGGCAGGACAGATAGGTGGGGACAGAGTCACAGATTCCACAGGCACAAAGGACATCGGGGTGGGAACAAAGCTCCCAATCGAGTAGGAGCTAAGAACAAGGCCAGTTCTTTCCCTGGTGCTAGGAAGGCTCCTTCTGGTTTGAGTTTTTTAATTTTCTCCATATTGTGGATTTACTTGGGCAGTGTCCCCATTTACTGTAAATTATGGTTTTAATTATCATTTTTATTAAGATGCCCAAAGGAGTTGGGGCTTACAACACCCGTAATTTCTAATGGGTTGTTATTATTAATTTATAATTGAGAAACGCTGGAGACAAATGTTACTTGTAACTGCACACAATTAAAAGGCCAGGAAGATGGTGATCCCCACCCCCCAACACACCACTAAAGCAATCTTGAGGAAGGAATCAACAGGTTGTGGAACATTCCAGCATCAGCCAACTCCCCCCTGCCTGGAGCTCTACCATCAGGTACAGAACAAGAAGAGAAGCCTATCTTTCATCCTGAGTTAAATTTGGAGAAAATTCAAATTTGGGGACAATTTTCACGTTAATAAACCATGGCGTTCAGCATTTACCAGATCCTCCCTCTAAGGACAAGGACCATACTTCCCAAACCCATGTGATTCGCCTAAATGAAGTTACGGTGACTCACTGTTGACTGTAACACTGACATCGAATGCTCTGAGGGTGTCTCCAGTGAAGTTCAAGGATACACATTGGCCACCACTGCGAGGTCAACGCCACAGGTGCCAGGACCGGATAGCCCACGCCGCTGGTTCTGGGGCTGCCTGACCTGCCTGATCGAGCGTGTTTACCTTCCACGCCGTTTCAGTTCTATAGCTCTGAGTTCCAAAGAGTCAGAAATCACACTCCCTCCATCCTCAC
This sequence comes from Neogale vison, assembly GCF_020171115.1. NCBI lineage: Eukaryota > Metazoa > Chordata > Mammalia > Carnivora > Mustelidae > Neogale > Neogale vison. The sequence goes on from NC_058097.1 coordinate 9,316,192, forward strand.
TGCAACTGCCAGCTCTTAATAAATTATAAGACCTATTCAGGCCTCTCCAGAGGAAAGTAAGTCATAACCAACCCTGCTTTTAAATGTGTCTTATACACAGCTGGCAACAAGTCCCACACAGAGCTTCCCAAACACACCTCACAAAATCAACAGGCCTCAAATATAAATATCTACCAAAGAAAGACACCAATTCGAGAGATGGGGATCCAGAGGTAGGGAACAGCCCATTCACGTGGACTATCTTCTTGATATATGGCCAGGCGTTTGGGGCACTACAATGCTAAGGCTGGAACTTTCCTAAAACTAAACAATCAATTCCGAGTGACTACCTGGGATCTCTCAGGAGGCAAGACGAACCCCAGGCTGCCTACTTGTGGTGCTGCTGGGCTGGCTAAGGAAGCTCTCATCCGACCTGCCAGTGACAGTGCGTCCGATTCCCATGTGTTAGCAATCATAGAGAGAAAAGTGCCCAAAGAGATTGGAATTAACATGGCCCTAGGCAGCCCAGTGAAGACAGACTTAGTAAGAGCACCTCAACGGAGCAGGGTCCGTGCAGGTCAGGGTGCCAGCACACTAGGCCACCACATGTATTAATGGTGGGGGGAGCAAGAGAGTGGAATACAAAGGGACTCAACATCTTTGGGGGCAACTGGGCTATCTCCATCCAAGTGTACATGGCCACACCCTTTCACCCAGTTCTTCCCCATCCAGAAAAGAGTCCTACAAATATACCTGCCCGTGTGAGCCAACATGCGACAGGAGTGTTCAACAAGCATCACTTGCGATAGCCAAAAAACGGGAACCCATCCAGACGTCCCCTCTGTTAAGGGAAGTACATGGCGCATCCAGAGCCAAGGGCCGTGCTGTCATCCAGCAGAACCAGGTGACCCGAGAGGGAAAGACAAGGAAACATCTCCTGTTCCATTACAAAGAAAAAAAGAAATCAAAGCACAGGACGGCATGCGCAGGTGATCCCCTCGGTGGCATACGAAGGGAAGGCGGGTGTGTGTCTACGTATGTGCTAACACTGGCCCCCTGAGCGTGTGAGCGATCGCTTGGGGGCTGGGAAGACTCACCTGCGTATGCCCACACAGATGCTACTTCCATTTTTAGCACACACGTGTAGAGCATAAGAGTAAGACGCTACAAGGGAATAACAGAATGGATCTAACTGATCATTTATAGGCCTTCACAAATTTTAACAGAGAAAGAGCAAGACAAGTGAGAAAGGAAAGAGAACAGGACTACTGTATTTTCTGAGCATGCCGGTTTTTAGAGAAGGACCAAAGAAGAAGGCGAGGAGGACGTGGGAGTGCCACTACGTGGGGGCTGCCGTGCCAGGGGCTTCAGGGATACGTGCCTTAGTTCTGAGGTGCTCTTCACAGCAACGCTCCGACACGTCACTGTCAGCATCGCACCACTGAGAAAACTAGCAGCCCAGAGGCACGGGCACTCACAAGATCAAAGGACAAACAGGAGGTGCGGTGGCCTGAGTCCAGGGCAGGTGAGTTCAAGCCCCGCACTTGCAGGAGCCCCCTGAGGGCAGGAAAAATCCAGTTGGGAACACCACTCACCTGCCCAACTGCTAACTGTTCTGTATCTTGTTCCACCGACCGAAAGACTCTGATGTGTGTTCTTTATGTCTCTCGTGACATATGTTTCCATGTTTGGCATTTGTATGATGTAAGCCAAACCTTACTAAGCTGTCGTCCTTCTGAGAGAAATGGTCCCCACACCACAGCCTACCAACAATGCCCATTTCTTTTCGGTGTCATCTTGTCAAGGCAAAGGACCTAAGCCTCTTCAGCTACTTGATTATGTAAACGTACTTACTTAATGGAATCTGTCCCCAAACTGTGATGCATTATCAAATTACCTTCGCTCTTATTTAATATTTCATCACAGGGCTCAGAATGAACACCATCCTTTGCTTTCACAAACAGTTCTCTCCGTAAGGCCTACCAGAAGGCATAGCTAATCTGCAGAAATAACGTTTCTTTCCACATTCTCCAAGGTCAACAATGTACAAGTACAGACTTAACCTTTCCTCTACGCTTTCAACCAGTGAGTCCTTTTACAAGGGACGGCCTTAACACCATAGCCTTACAAGTCATGCTCGAGTTTCTTCCTTCACTTCTGAAAGGCTTCAGTGCTGAAGTTTAGGGTGGAGACTCTATGAAGGCCAAGGACAAAGATCTCCCCACCGACTCAAGAAGGAAGTGACACCACACCGTATTTTTTAACAAAGCATACATGGGACTTTTACAAATGCAGCCAGATGCTCAGGAAGATAACTGACACAGGACAAGACAGAAGAACAAAAATCCAAAGTCTTCCCCGTTAAAAAAAACAAACTTAAATCCAGCCTATAGGACGAAGAAACATGTGTGACTTGTCAAGGCTCTCCAGGAGACACAGGCTCCTTCACTCGCTGGCACAAACACAGGGAAGTACACAACAGCTCTAGGATCTCAAACCCAGGACCTGGGTCTGGCCCGTGTTTATGCTCTTCGGAGGGCAAAACTTTTTTTTTATCACTAACAAACCACACACACACACACACACACACACACACACACACTCACTCTCTCTCTCTCTCTCTCTCTCTCCCCCCCCCCCCCCCACGGTGTCTTTAACTCCACACGCACAGCGGTATTAGTAAGAGAACCAAAGTGTCTGTGCTGTTTGCAAGTGGAAAGGTTTACCCTCAAGTTTGGCCTTTTTCACTTTGATGGATGAATTTATAGCCACTTCAAGAGGAGAGAACCCAATCCGGAATCTGCAAGCACGCGGGATTATGTTACTGGGTAGCTCATTGTTTTCGCAGCTGGGCCGGGATTTCCTTTCAAGACCCAGGCCTCAGTCACTCTGCAGTCTGCTCGAGAGACAGGCTTCTTTATGATGCAGAGCAAACAGGGAGGCCACCGGGGTCCCACGCCACACTTGTCTAGAAAAAAGACCCCTTTCTTTTCGTTTCTTAACAACCAATGGGGCCAGGACCAGCCTATCTCCCAAGGCATTTTCCACTCCTGTCAATTAAGAAGTGGTTAGGAAGGGATTGTTTGAAAGAAGGAAAACACACACACACACACACACACACACACTTCTCCATTCCACTGAGAGCTTACACACACACACACACACACACACACACACACTTCTCCATTCCACTGAGAGCTTACACACACACACACACACACACACACACACACACTTCTCCATTCCACTGAGAGCTTCCAAAAACCGAAAGCCTGCTACAGCCTGTACAGCCTGTATCTTCAGTGTGAGCTTTCTAATTCAAGCGCCCCCCTGACACTTTTTTTTTTTTTTAAATTTCAGAACGGCCTTGGCTCTCACCTTCTAAAAAGTGGCATATTACTTCGCCTCTTTAAAAAGATTAAATTCTTTTTGCTCCCAAAGTCATGGGAAGGTGCTCAGAACACCACACTGGGAAAATTCAGCCCTTTTTTGAGGCTCACTTTGGAAGTGTCCAAATAGACTTTCATTCTCCACAGCTTATAGCGTTGTAAGATGCAGCTTCTAGGAAGTATGACTGAGGCTCCGTTGTTGAAGTCGGCGGCGGCGGGAGACAGGCCTGCCCACCCTGCTCACTCCGTCCACCCAGCCTGGGCTAGAGTCGGGCGCTGCCCACTCCTCCTCACGTGGGGACAAACCAGTCACTGGACTCTACTGCAATGGGTTAGGGAGTAATCATTAAAATGAGACATTTGCTCAAAATGTACAGTAAGGAGACAAAGGGTACTGCAGTTCTGAGCAAGCTGAATTAAATGCAGAAACACCTCATTAAGGGATATCCTTACCTTGTAGTCATTAAGGAAAAAACACCTCGGTAATTTATGTAACCCAGACCACCCTGTAATCTTTCATATAGCTGCTTTCTAATTTTTTATGAAATCTAAGAGGGGCTTGGCTGTGTGTGTGTGTGTGTGTGTGCGTGTGCTTTGTTTCTTTGCTTTCTGAAGACACAAAAGCTGATACTATCTCATTTCAACTTGAAGAAAAAAAAATTTTTTTCAAGTAAACTTGATGCTACTTCTGATGAGTCCTCTTGCAATCATCAAACAGTCCACAGCCGTCCTGTGTAGACCGTACGGACTACACGTGCACAAAACTCACTTCCTTCCACAAACCAGGCTGCACGCAACAAAGCACAAAGAAATCGTCACTAGTTTCACACTTTCCTTACTGACAACACACGTGGGAGACTGCAGTGCCTGGGTCCCCGAGGGATGTACAATTTGTCAAAGAAATTCTCTATTTCTCTATCACTTTTTTTTTTTTTAAAGATTTTACTTATTTGTCAGAGAGAGAGAGGGAAGAGAGCGAGCACAGGTAGACAGAATGGCAGGCAGAGGCAGAGGGAGAAGCAGGCTCCCTGCCGAGCAAGGAGCCCGATGTGGGACTCGATCCCAGGACGCTGGGATCATGACCTGAGCCGAAGGCAGCTGCTTAACCAACTGAGCCACCCAGGCGTCCCTCTCTATCACTTTTTAAGGTGAGATCTGCTTCAACAAAATCAGTCTCACAAGGGGAAAAAGGGAAGGAGTTTTGAGCTCTGAGTTTGATAACACGCTGTTTTGGAATACCATGATGAGGGATTGGCTAAACACACCAATTTTAAAATCTATCCCTCTCAGTAAATGTGCAAGCAAACCATCAGCTGTGATCAGGCACCTGCTTGGCATGAATGTCAGAGATGCACAGGGCGCCTTCCAGCTAAGGTTGATCGTGCCTGACTCCCGGAGATGCAGCTAGCTGGAAATCTGTGTTGGGCTCCCCTCTTGGCCCTGCTGCCTCTGGGTCAAGAGGGTCCCAGTAGGAGCCCCCACGTAGGTAATACACATGATCAGAGATTAGGCTCAACTCCATTTCAAAAAAGGAGAGGGAATACTCTGAGTTAAGACACACAGGCCAAAACAGAGGACTCTGGTTTACAGAGAGCTTCCGGGCAAACTGAGTGTCTCAAGGGGTCGAGGGTCCCAGCTATGGGAGCCCGTGTAACCAGGGAGCAGCCACAAAAGATTCCAATGAAGATCTGCCTTCCTAGGACAGATAGCTGGAGGAAGCATGTGCAAAGAAGACATTTTATTTGGCTCAAACATGCAGCCTGCCCCTCACGCATGTAACTTTTTAGAGGCTCTATTAAGACAAGGTGTACTATACAGTGCTTTGAGACAGAAAAGGGAACATGAAATCAAAGAACCTTTTTTTTAAGATTTTATTTGACAGACAGAGATCATAAGTAGGCAGAGAGTCAGACAGAGAGAGAGGGAGAGGAAGAAGCATTCTCCCGGCTCAGCAGAGAGCCCGATGTGGGGATCGATCCTAGGACCCTGAGATCCCAACGTGAGCCGAAGGCAGAGGCTTAACCCACTGAGCCACTCAGGTGCCCTGAAATCAAAGAATTTCTTGAAGGGAAAAAAAAAGATCAGGAGCTTTACTGTTGGTTACGGACTGAACTGTGTCCACTAAAAACTCCTATCTTGAGCCCTAAGCCCTGATACGACTGTACTAAAGACGAGGCATCTTAGGAAGTGATTAAGGTTAGAGGAGGTCTTAAGGGTGGGGTTCTGAGCCAACAGGACTGGGGCTCTCAGAGAGATGTGTGCACACAGAGGAAAAGCCATGTGCAGAGAGAGCAAGGAGGAGGCCTCTGCAAGGCAAGCAGAGAGCCCTCAGGATAAACCAACGCTGCCGACACCTGGGTCTCGGACTTCCAGCCTCCAGCATCATGAGAAATACATTTCTGTCAATTCATCACCTGGTCTGTGATATTTCGTCAGAGCAACCAGGACAGAGTAATATACTAATGCTTTTAACCAGATCAGTTGGTTCAAAAAGGAGAAAAGGCAACAGATCCTAAGCTTTCTGGCCTCAACCACTGGGAATTGAGATGGAAGATTTTATGTCATCCCTAACCGAGGCAAGTCATTGAGGTGGAGCAGATGATACTCCTGTGGGTCAGAAACCTAACCTCTCCTTCGGCTTTCTCTTGAGAAAACTGAAATATGGATCTACCAACCAACGAGAGATCGAAGTCCTGCCTCCTCAAAGAGGGGTACCTGGACCAGCAACACCATCACCTGAGAACTCATAAATGCACATTCTCAGGCCCCCCATGCCTGCTGAAGCAGCAAGCTGGGTCATGTTGGGCTCTGTGTTCTAATGAGCCCTTCTGGACACTCAGATTCCTGTTCAAGGTTAAGAAATTCTGGTCTTGTTAATGCCCAGAACTCCCCTTCTCTAACAAGAGATGCTGTCTATGGCTCCCACGTACACACGACCCTCACATGACGGTACCATTTAACTCTCAACACCATGGGCGCATGACGCTACTATCCCCAGTGTACAGATGAGAAAACTAAGGCTCAGAAAAGACAAGGTCCAGTAAAGTGGAAGGGTGAAAACTGGACCCTAGGGCCTGATGCTTCTAAAGCCCCTTTCAGCAACCTCTTCAGCAAAGCCAGCTCACTTTCCCTCTGAGCGTTGGTCCCCACACTGACTCTCACAGCAGGGAACAGTTTACACGCCTCCTCCTCTTCCTGTCACCGTGCAATCACGAGTCGGACCGACTGGAGTCAGGATCCTGCCTCTGCCACTTCCTTATAACCTTTGGGTCTTGAGAAGGATGCTGTATGTTCTGGGTTGAATTTTGTAACCCACCCCCCCACCTCAAAATTCACATGCTGAAGCCCTAAGCCTCAGTATCTCAGAATATGACCTTATTTGGACACAGGGCTTGGGCAGAGGTAATCAAGTTAAAGTGGGGTCTTTAGGGTGGGCCCTAACCCAATGACACTGGTAAAACTGTGGACTCAGCACATACACAGGGAGAACACCATTTGAGCACGAAAAGGACCATATACAAGCCCACAAGACGCCTGCAACAGACTCTTCCCTCACAGCCCTCAGAAGGAGCCAACCCTGCCAACACCCTGATTTTGCACTCCTAGCCTCCAGAACTGTGAGGCAATAAATTTCTATTGTTTAAGCCCTAGTCTGTGGAACAATGTTATAGCAGCCCCAGGGAATTAATACACTTAACTTCCATGGGCCTCAGTTTCTTCATTTGTAAAAGGGGAATATTAAGAGGTACTCCTTCAGGGTTGCAGGAATGTCAAATGAGACAGCTATGCAGAGTTCCTAGCAAGCCACACCTCTCAATACATTAGGCTTATTATTGATACATTACTGGCTAAAACACCCTCCATATGATTTATGTATCAAATTTTCCTATAAAAATCTAAAAATACGTACAGGAGACTAAATAGAATAAATGATTCTTAGTGTCCCTAGTACCTATTCAACAACTTATCACTGGTGCTCCCAATTCCTTCCTAAAAAGCACTTAAGACAGTGTATTATAAACACCCACATACAACACAGGAACTTAAAATGAAAATTGGTGGTTGCCAGGGACAAGGGCTTGCAGGGGGAAGTTGGAATAACAAATTGCCTGGGGCAAAGAAGCAAAATGAAAATTTCTGTGGATGTGTAAATGTTCTCTATCTTAACTGGGTGGTGGGTTATCTGAGTGTACACATTTGTCAAAAACCATATGTATAATTAAAATTAATGAACTTTGTTATGTGAAACTTCTACTTCAAAAAGTTGATTTTCTTTTAAGTGAATGCGAATGCCATATTAAAGGAAAAAAAAAAACTGATTTACCAGGAATGTAGAGTAAGCTGGTTACTTATATGAGCATTCAATCGTTAGCTCTGAGCTTCCTGGCAACCAAGGTAAAGAAAGGAAATAGAATACTTTATGTTGCCCTCCTTATTAAATGAGAAAACGCATACCAAGGTTTTAGAAGAGGTGACGTTTGTTTTTCTTAACAACTTAAATTTTGCCAGAGGACTTCTTATAGAAGAAACATGGGTTAAAAGAATTAACCTGTGGTTTGCAGACTTTTTCTGTAAAGGACACAATAGTCAATACCTCCGACACTGCACACCATATGGTTTCTGTCACAACAACCGAATTCTGCTATATTAAAGTAACATGAAAGCAACCACAGACAGTATGCTAATGAGTGGGCATCAATATCTGTGTTCCAATAAAACTTTACAAAAATAAGCAAGGGAGGGCTGGATTTGATCCACGTGCCATAGTTTACTAACCCCTGGAAGAGACAATGCACTTTTAGCACTCAATGCTAAAGTGACCTGAAGCCAAATAAGAACAAAGCATGGAAGGACACGAAAACAACCTTAACCTAAACATTCTCTAGAATCCATTGGATAACAATCACAGATAATTTTAGGTAGTTTACAAGATTCCATTAAAGTATCTGCTAAAGAGAATCTCATTAAGACATCTATAAAACAAAATTTTTAAGTATTCAATTTACATCAAAACCTTATTACACTGCTTCACTCTGAATTTCATTCAAATTCGACTTACTATAACTGCATTGGCTTTCTACTGCAGTGTTGGATATTTAACTAGAAACTACATCCTGCCTCTCCCTTTGTGCGTAAAATTGACAAATGTGTTGTTTTTGGATTCCAGAATTCTGGGGAAAGCCAACTTAAATGAATTAAGATGACTAATGTGTTGATTCTGTTTCCAATCCAACAAAATGTTAATGTAAGAACCATGTCATATGATGCTATGTGTTTTAGTTCAAATTTAACATCAAATATTGAATAAGGCAGTTTCTAAGTAAATTACTAAGCTAAAAATATTCCTTCTGCGCAGCAAGAACTCCATCTTGTTTAAAATAAATGGAAATTTGAACATCTTTGCTCAGATCAGCCTAAATAAGAAATTAGAAAAATGCAAACCTCCATTATAGTCAACAGTATCGATTCCATCTTTCTGGAGAAAGTAGCACAATTATTAGATATATAAAGAAAAGGATTCATTTAAATTGTGACTTCCAGCCAAGTCCTCCATGGAACAGACGCTCAGACAGAAACGGTCCTGCTCCAGTGTGCCAGGTATGTAATCACATCCAAGGTGAGCAGTCACCAAGACACCGTGGATACAGTCGTGAGACTCACATCCCAGGTGTCTCCAAACATCCCGTTGCTGCGGTGTCCCTGGCATCCCTCGTTCATTTGCAGCATGAGAAGGTTTGTACAAATGTTTTCACTGCATTTATTCAACATTTGGCAGAGAAATTCCTGTGGCTATAACACATTGCCACAGAGTTTTGTTTTAAGTAAACTAGCATTAGTTTTTTGTCACGTATACTTGAAAATTTCTGTATCCACAGAAGCAGTAACCATGACATTTTTAAAAGCTGTTGGAAGCACTGCAAAGCCTGAATGTAATTCCATAAACATGTACCACGTACCTTCCATGAATAAGACATTAAACGTTGTGCCTTAGATGGCCCACTAATTCTAGTGCCAAATCTTTCCGGTTTCCTTAAATTAATTATACCTACCGACCACCCAAAGGATAATTTGAATAATTGTGAAAAATCAAATCTATTAAGAGATTATTTAAAAAGAGAAATCAATAATTAGGGGGTCCCCTCTTTCAAAAATAAAAGAAATTTAAAATTTTATAAGGAAGAATTTAGAAATCTAGAAATGTCTAGAAATGGAAACTACATAGAATATATGTATTTTGCCCCTAGGTTTTAGATTCAACTATGACAGCCTGTCAGTAACTGAATTTTTTTTTCATTACCTGCCAGGTACTTAGGAAATTTTCCATTATTTAGCACAGGATAATTCTGAAATCAATAATTCTTTATTAATTACATGCTGACAAATTCCTATCAGAAAAATAACCATTATGAAGAAAGCTAACAAAAACATCTCTAGGGATATTTTATCTCTAGCTCTATTCAATTCCATGATTTTTTTTTTTTATGAATAAAAGGACTCTCCAAACCAAGACTTTATTTAACTGATACTAATGATTATAGTGCCTTAAAAGTAATCAGGATTTCTTAATTCAGTGTCCATTTCTTCCCCCCAAAATTACACACAGGTGCCCAGCTATGAATATATTTGTTTTCCCCCTGTGGAAAGGGGCCAGAGGTTCCAGGACATTCTCAAAGGAGTACAGAGGCCTCGAATTTACCTGCTTTTTTTTTTTTTTTAATTTTTATTTAAAGCAGAAAGCTGTGCAAACATTTTGTTTGTTCCTCTGAGAGGTAAAGAGGAAGAAGTCAAGTACTGTGCACTTGACAAAAGAGATGGAGCCCAGAGCAAGTCCATCCACGCAACCATCCCTCGTCCCCAGCATCAGAAGGGATCTGAACCATCCCGAGTCCAAAACTGCCTCTGCAGCATCCTCGGTGGGCAGCTGCCTGGCCGGTGCTACACACCTCTGGCCAGGAACTCACCTGCTCCAGGCACCCTGTTCTGCTACTGGAAAGCAGGCCATCCCCCACTCGGTTCCTAACAGGTAATAAAAACAAGACAAAAGAGCAACTACTGGGACGCCTGGGTGGCTGAGCTGGTTAAGCAGCTGCCTTCGGCTCAGGTCGTGATCCCAGCATTCTGGGATCGAGGCCCACAGCAGGCTCCTTGCTCTGCAGGGAGCCTGCTTCTCCCTCTTCCACTCTGCCTGCCTGTGCGCTCGCTCACTCTCCCTCTCTCTGTCTCTGACAAATAAATAAAATCTTAAAAAAAAAAAAAAAAAAAGAGCAACTACTTCTGAAAATCGGTCATCATAAGAAAGCAAGCTCCATAGGGCGGGGAAGGGGGGCAAATTTTGCTCGCCGCTGTGTCCACAGACCCTAGAACAGAGCTGGGTTCTCAGCACGCACTCAATAAATATCTGTTAAAAGAATGAGCTGTTGAGGGTCTGCTATGCACTGGGCAGCATCAATACTAGAAGGCAAGGCCTTTTCTAGGGCACAGTTTTTAATGGGCTGAATTTTAATACACTACACAAAATGTATGTTGAAGTTCTAACCCCCAGAACCTCCGAATGTAACCTTATTTGGAAACAGGGCCTCTCTGGAAGGTAATCAGGTCAACATGAGATCACTGGTGTGGGCTCTAGTCCAATATGCCCGGTGCCCGTGTAAGAAGAGGAGCTTGGACAGGGAGATGGACACACGCAGAGGGGAGATGTGGGAAGGGATACAAGGAACACACCAAGGGAGGAGGAAAAGGACACCGGAATTCTGCTGCCAGGGCCAAGAACCGCCGGGGGCAGCCAGAAGCCAGAAGAGGCGGGGAAGGATCCTCCCCCACAGGTTTCAGAAGGAGCAGGGTCCTGCCCGCACCTAGACCATAACACTTCCATCCTCCAGAACCTGGAAACAAGGAACCTCTGTGGCTGAAGGCACCCAGCGTGTGGCACTTCGTTCCAGCAGCCTGAGCAAACTAAGACAGCCGTGGAGGAGTTACCACAGAGACGGACAGATATCCCGGACAGAGAGCCTCTGAACCGTTGGTGGGGCCCTGCGGTGGAGCAGGGCTCATCAGAGCACACAAGATCTGGTAATGGTACAAGGGGGACTGTACCAGGACCCTTCCTGACACTCCCAAGTCTCCCAGTCCAACCTAACTCTGGCCACTACTGCAGCCACCAAGCTCACAACGAGGCAGCTGGGCAGACCCATCCAGGGCTGCAGTGTGGCGCTTCCCTGACGCGCAGCATGGGGTACCTGCAGAAACCAACCTGGGATTCACCGATGTGCAACCCCAAAATGTTGGGGCACAAATACCAGCGGGGCTACCCCTGCCTGATGAGTTTGGGAGCAGAGGGAACAAATGCTTTCCCCCCTCATTCTGCAAGAAGATGGTTCTGAGGTGCATTTCGTAAGCTCCTCTGAAAAGGTCCACGGAACTGAATGCTAGGGACCCACAGCACTGCCCAACTGGTAACACACACGCGCACTGCCTCCCCTCCTTCCTTGTTTAATCCCCCATCCCTCATCCATGCTCTCTGAAATCACATCCCTAATTACCTACACATCAACCTTTGTCTCAGGTTCTGCTTTTGGGGGAACCCAAACTGAGATTAAAAAAAACAACAACTCTTAAAACGTTTGCAATACAGAAAACGTACTTAGTTTTTATTAAACCTGAATCAAGAGAAAAGCACCCTAACCCTGTTCTAATTGTTGAATGCTGGTTCCTTATAGCATTCTGTCTGTCCACTGGTCCCAGTTCTGTCCCTGGAAGTTAAGCCAGGCTTTTCCCTCCTCCCTGAACACACACTGCAAGAACTAACTTACGTAGACATTTTCCTCCGCCCATTAATAGGTGCTCCTACCACACGATTTCATGACTTCACAGGCTCTTAGTTTGTCTGTGCTCCGACCAGAAATGAACACAATGTTCTAGACACTGTCTGATCCCAGGACTGTTTCCCTTTCTTTACAATATACCATGAAAGTTTCAACCAACCAAAGGTATAAACAGGTTGTGTACAGCAGAGCCTTTCTCTCCCCAAATGCGCAGGGCTGCAAGAGACGCTGCGGGGTCAAAACTTCTGTGAGCAGCTGGGGCGCCTGGGTGGCTCAGTGGGTTAAGCCTCTGCCTTCGGCTCGGGTCATGATCCCAGGGTCCTGGGATCCGGCCCCGCATCGGGCTCTCTGCTCCACGGGGAGCCTGCTTCCCTCTCTCTCTCTGCCTGCCTCTCTGCCTACTTGTGATCTCTCTCTGTCAAATAAATAAAATCTTTAAACAAACAAACAAACTTCTGTGAGCAGCTGTAGGTAAGAGAGATGCCAAACAATGACTGCGGTTCGGAAGCCCCGTTTTCAACACGCGCTCCCGTCTCACATCAGTGGAGTGCCACATTAAGCACTTTACTCTTGCTCTCCCGCAGATTAGGGTCTACGGCAGTTGGGTGATTACCACTGAAGTCAGGCAGACGCCTGCTGACATCTCAGAGTGGGCTCCCCCGCATGTTTTATTACCATACAGGAAAAAAATAAATAAACAATTGTGAAAAATACTCACTCCAGAGGATTCTTACCACATCTTTATCTCTGGGGAAGGGTCAATTAAATCCAGAGACATGCACTCTTGTGTAACTTTTCCTTGTTTCCCCCGCGTTCTAAGCAGGGAAGAGCAACACCCATAAGGAATTTGCACTTGGAGCCCTGAAAAGTAAGTGCCAGAATCAGTCCCTCGTCCTCCTCTCCCCTTTTGTTTCCACATCCCTGTTTTGGGCTAATCATATCCCACACATCTTTAATGCTCAACTGAGTTCTAATTAAGCATTATAAAAAACAGAACATATTAGTTGCATGTTGTAAACGTCCGTTGGCAAGTATAATAGCATGGTTCCTAATATGAGAAGAAAATTTAATAAAATTTAAAAGAACTATTTCATCGAAGACAGAATAATGAAAAGGCAGACTGCGCTGTCAGCAGAACGGGTAGGCTTCGCAGTACTCGCGGAGGGCGCGGCGCTGCTGTGTGCTACTCTGCGATTTTTGTACAGCGCAACTGTGGGCTCTCCTGAAGATGGCGGACTAGCCAGGGGGTCACCCAAGAAACCACCTTCTGGACAACTCCCGGCCCTGCAGCCACTCAGAAAGCGGACTGGTTCCAAGGAATTCCCCCTTCCCTTGAATGAGGCACTCCCCGAAGCCGCAGCCCAAGGCCAGCGGAGCAGCGGCTGGCTGACCTGCTCTCTGCTTTTCCCTCCCCGCTGTGTTGCTTGCGATGCACAAGCACTCTGGAAAAGGCAGAGGTCTAAGTGGATACGGGGAAAAACAGGCCAGCTTCACTCTGTCTGTCTGGTCACAAGTATGGAGACTGTCCCAACGGAGCACAAAAAACCACTGCTTTGCAAAAGCCCCTCTGCCATCAGCCACTGGCAAATCTGCACACACCAACGGCCAGCCAGATAAAACCCGCAAGTATCTGTGGAGCTCCCAAAGTAGGAGAGAGACTGGGACAGCTGTGGGGCTGCCCCTCAGGAGGCCGGCTCCCGAGTGTGAAACGCCAGGGATTTCCCTTCCCTCCTTCACTCAAGCACGCATCAAAAACCAGTCCCTTTTTACCTCTCAAGAAAAACTGTAACTTTCTCTATGCTGACATACTCATGAAATTACTCATAATACAGACTCTTTATAAAAATCAATGTGAGGGACGCCTGGGTGGCTCAGTTGGTTAAGCAGCTGCCTTCGGCTTGGGTCGTGATCCCAGCGTCCTGGGATCGAGTCCCACATCGGGCTCCTTGCTCGGCAGGGAGCCTGCTTCTCCCTCTGCCTGCCTCTCTGTCTGCCTGTGCTCGCTCTCTCTCCCTCTCTCTCTCTGACAAATAAATAAATAAAATCTTAAAAAAAAAAAAAAAATCAATGTGAGGGGCGCCTGAGTGGCTCAGTGGGTTAAAGCCTCTGCCTTCGGCTCAGGTTATGATCCAGGGTCCTGGGATCAAGCCCCGCATGGGGCTCCCTGCTCAACGGGGAGACTGCTTCCTCCTCTCTGCCTGCCTCTCTGCCTACTTGTGATCTCTGTCAAATAAATAAATAAAATCTTTTTAAAAAGTAATTAATTAATTAATTAGAATTAAAATCAATGTGAGGCTTTGCCCTAGAAACAAAACAGCAGAGAAGGTGACACTGGTGAGAGACACGTCACAGTGGGTACTTTCATGTCGTCTCACTTACTACATGAGGCAACAGAGTCTCAGGGGTTAAGAATATAGTCCAAGGGCCCAGAGTTAGCAACCTGGAAAGTTAACAGAAGTTTAAAAAAATAATAAAAGGGAAAAGAAAGAAAACATTCTGTCTAGTTATCCAAGAAAAGAGCAAGGGCTCACTGTCCACAAGAACACCAGAGAGTGGACTGTGGACACCCATCAATGCTGGAGTCTAAGTTTCCTAAGGTTTAATAATTTTAACCGTTTTTGGGTTTTTTTGTTGTTGTTGTTTTTTTTTTTTTTTTTTTTTTGCTGGAGGGCAGGGGAGGGAGGCAGTGTTCTCATTTCAGATACATCTTTCTGGATGAAGGGACTCCATCTGTGTCAACGCCCGGGCTTCTCGGTGTGGCCCTCACTTACTCCTGTGCGTGGGAGGCAGTGTACGTCACATGGTAGGAAATGCAACAGGGCTGGCCCCACACCGCGCTGCCTTTCCTGTCCTCCCGCCGCACGGGGTGTGCATGCTGCAGCGGGGCCCCTGCCCTCACAGGAAGCCTGGTGGCATCCAGCCCTGGGCCCTCTCCCATCTAATTCTGGCGTGTAGGTTTAGAAAACCCACCACCCCGCATACATAAGCCATATTCACCAGCATCTGCCTGACCAGTCACAAAGGGGAAGCTTTAGTCTTCTGCACACCTTACTGTTTGCCCTATTTCTCAATTCCTTGAAAACCTGGGAAGGGGAAAGTGTGCAATGTGCTGGGCCCTCCAAACCTCAACACCTCTCTAGGGGCTAACGGGCCAGTCTGTGCTTAGATTTCTCTCTGCAGAGTAAAAAGACCTATCTATGCTCAAGCCTCTGTAACAAGAAGAGTGTGGCTACACATTTCCAAACAGTTTAGAGTTTATAAACAGATATGATCTAACACATTAAAAGGCTTTGTCCCCTAGACCCGGAAGTATTCACAAGCCCCAGGACTGAGACTAGCTCCAGTAAGGCCGAAAGGGCGGGACGGGTGCGGGTGAACACACGATCCTCTCTCACCATGTCCTAGCAGTCCAATAAGCCGATTATAAATCTGAATCTATACCATAAGTGAGCACTTTTTTTCTCAGCTATAATTTTATTCTTTGTTTCACTGTATCACTATAATTTTTAAAAAGCACAGGCATATCATGAAATCCCATGCTTTGTAAAAGATTCCATTATAAGAGTAATCATTATTGAACCTTTTAGACCAGATGTAATTTCTTACATGTTACAACAAGTTTGGCACGCATTGTGAATTTCAGCCAAGGTTGATAAAGTTCAATAACTTGGCTAACCAACCATGTGTACTACTCATTATAGAAGTAATAAATAGATTCATCAAAATGGACATGAAAAAGCCGTAAGAAAATCGGATGCCATTTCCAGCCTGCCTCATAAAAGCACCTCTTGGACTTTAATATAATTTTATATACAGTTATCACAGCTACCCATCATTCAATAGCAGGCGCATATAAAACAATCATCCACCCACATTTGCATGCTGAATAAATCCCAGTTACACAGGTGAATTCTCTATTTTAGAGATCTCAATAGTCACATAAATGCACACATTGCTTATATGTTCAACTTCTAAAGGAATTCATATGAAGTAGAAAGGAATCAGACAGACATGTCTACAAATCTCACTTTCCATTGTATTATCTTTTAGGGACAGTTTTAGTGGTAGTGCCTTTTTTTTTTCTTTTTCTTTCTTTTTTATGTTTTTCAGTAACACTTTTGGTCAAATTATCCTTTTAGCTTATCGATAACTGAAACATTCAGCAGCAAGAAGAGAAAGCCTGATTCAGACCAATGTCATTGCTGGAAGCAAGCAATCTCAGTTTACGTAACAGAAGATTCTCTTGTGATCAGAACAGAATTCAACAGAGCTGGCTTCTAATACCTGAACACAATTAACCAAGTTTCCTTAAGGGGGATAATAAAACTTGAGTTAGGGCATAGCTGAAATACCCAAATTCTCCGTACTGCGAGTCTTTCTGTTACGCTTCTACAAGAAGCTCAAAAGCTACTTCAGGTGTTCTTTTTGAAGGAAGCTAAAGCCTCCCCTTCTCGGAAAGAAATCTTCCCCTACACCTGGTCAACCACCATCTGGGGGAGCCAGCTAGCGTCATGCTCCAAACCAAACACTCCAAGTCAGGTTGCCCACTTCGAATGCTGCCCTGTGCTTACTCGCACTCTGCCGGGTAAAGAACTACTCCTGAGCGGTCGCACATGGGGGAGCCTCCCTCCACCCCAGCAGGGGAAGCCTGAGGGTACATACTGCCCCCTCTATTTCTCGGCGAGGCTAGAGCACAGCAGGAACCAGGTCTGTCTACACAGCAGGATCCGCTCTGTTACAGCATTTGGATTTCTTTCAGCGTGCGGACACCACCTTTCCTCTCTGGGCCTCACTTCAGCACTCTGCCGTTCTCCCTGTGCCGCCAGCACCACAGGTCACCAGAGTCTGGGTTTTCTCTCTTGCAGAAGTCTTCACAGTGGGATCACTGCATGACAATATTATAAATATCCTGAGGCTCTCCTGGTTCTTTTCACATCTACTATGGGTGGGGGCGTGGGGGAAGGGGGGAACCCACCATCAAGCCTTCTAAAACCAAAGTTATACTCTTAACAGCAAGGAAAATCCCCATCATATTAATTACAAACAGCACCTAAATCATCACAACCTTAGCCAAATAATGTGAGTTTTTAACTCGGCATAAGCAGAACATTATAACAGCGGAGTGCTTTATTTTCTCAAAAAGTTGGCAACTGCCAAATTCCTCCAAGAGCTTAAATGCCGTAATGACAGATAACTGATGTACAGAAAGATTAAAGTAAAATGAGAAACTAAACAGAGAATGAAGAGATGAACCAGAGATGTGCTTTGAATAACAGAAGCAATGAAAAAGAGCTTAAAGGAACTCAGGGAAGAGGTGTTTAATGTCTCCAAAAGACTTGAGCACGTCACATTCAGCAGGCATTACACACCCCGCCTGCACAGCAAACAGTCTTTGTGACATCCGTACTGGCACTTGCTGCAAAATGCCCAGCACTAAAAATATGCTTAAGTTTGTGAAGAAAGACTTCTGACAGCCATCCAGAAATGCTACTGCTCCCAGCAGATAGCTGTCTACCGCAGGCTTTCAACAAAGCCATCCTGCCGGCATACGGACTCCAAGATCCAATACCAGTATTTAAGCAAACAGTAAAGTCAACATTAAAAACATTTGCTGTTTTCTTATCACAAGACTTAATTCTCCCCAACAAGTACACGTGTGCACGTGTACACATGTGCGTGCGCGCACACACACACACACAAACACACAGGGAGCCATACAAATACAAAGCCATTCTTAAAAGGAAATGGTCAAGGAAGGTTTAAGAAAACACAGATGGCTCCCTAACACCTGTACAAGATCCACAAAATCTGTTAGATGGAAGTATTTTACTGACTATCAACCTGGAATCCCTTATTTCTAAGTGTGACAAGTCTGTAATGTTTTGCTCCCTTCCCAGCTCAGCTTAGCCTTGAAGTGTATGCACTGCTTTTGTAAGCCGGCAACCCTGTTGCCTGTAACCGTATAATGGGCCACAATGCCGGCAACCCTATGGTTAGCCTCCTATGATATGGACTCTGGAAGCTTCAGCAGTTTGATGTTTACATTTATATATTCATTTAAAGCCATCAGATTTGCTCTTCAGGGATGAGTATGAAATTCTTCCATGTTCACGTACTTCTCTAATGGACAGTTTAAACAAAACACATGATATTTAGAGTTTAGAAAGTATCCTTTGAACACTAAACACTATTAAATTCTTCATCCCAAACAAGGCCAGCTCTATAATAACTAAAACACAGAACCTTGAAGTCACTCCTTAAAGAGTGAGGGTGCCATCCTAAAATTTAAAAACTCCAAAGTTTAGCTAACTTTTTAAAAAAGATTTTATTGATTTTTTTTCGCTTTTTTTTTTTGGATCTTTTTTTTTTTAATTTTTTTTCAATTTATTTATTTCCAGAAAAACATTATTCATTATTTTTTCACCACACCCAGTGCTCCATGCAAGCCGTGCCCTCTATAATACCCACCACCTGGTACCCCAACCTCCCACCCCCTGATTTATTTGAGAGAGAGAGAGAGAGAGAGAGAGCGCGCGCGCGCGCGAGCAGGGGGAGGGGCTAAGGGAGAGGGAGAAACAGGCTCCCAGCTGAGCTGAGCAGGGAGCCCAGTGCAGGGCTTGATCTCAGGACCCAAGATCATGACCTGAGCCAAAGGCAGATGCTTTACTGACTGAGCCATCCAGCCACCCCAGCTTAGCTAACTTTTAAGTTTTACGTAATAGGTAGTAATAAAAAAAAAAAATTTTTTTTTAAAAAAAGCTTGTTTGGAATGATCCAAAGATTATCCAAAAATGTGACCACTTTCTCTGCAGCCTTGAGAGAATGTAAAATGCTAGCTTCAAACTACAGTTCTCTACCCAGTGTTCCAATACTGTGCACTACAGCCTCTACCACTCGAGGAGCTGGGAGATGGAACGGAGTAAAGAAGAATTATGGCAATTATAAAACCTCACTGGTACACACTGTCAGGTTAATAACCCGCATTAGCAGAGCTCAGCTATACCATCAGCAACTTGGGGAAGAGAGAGCCTGGGGCTCGAAATTAAGGCAAAACACCGGGCAAAGCACAGAAGCGAGTGGGAGAGACAGCCAGACCCGGGAAAGCAATCCACCCGCAAAACAAAACGAGTAAACATGCCGCTCAAACCCACGGCTAGTTTTTAGCATAGACTGAGTAGTTAATGACTGCTTAGATTTTTAAGCATAAACATCAGAAGACACGGGACATGCTTTAAAAACAATCATCAGAGAGCTGCATGCGTACTACCACAAGGCAAGCAAGGGAACCATGATTCATATAAATTACAGAATCAGCGATTACACGTGACCACGATCCACACACTGCTCTTGGAGTTGAAAGCAACTCTGGCCTCCCCATGCATACGGCAGGCTTTGCTTTCTTTTATGGTTGCTCGGAAGATGCACAGGCAGGAATGAAGCTTAAGAAAAATCAGAGACTGGTGGTAAGACTTTTTTTAGTAGAGAGGGCAAAAGCTCTCTAATTTACAGCAGATATGCTGCTCATTTGCAGATGTCCTCCCGAGAATTAAAACAAAAAAGGCTTTAGTATCTCTACTTTTAAATACAGACAGAGAATTACAGAAATAATTAGAAGCTACCTAGAGGTATACATGTATACAGGCAAATGTGTGGTTAAAACAAACAATTATACCATAAGGAAAAGTTAAATGCTCTCTAGAAGCACAAAGATCAAGGTGTTAATACTTTGGTTAGTTTGTGGCTCCACAACGGTCAGGACTGGTTCTACACTGAAGACTTGGCACCTGGTGTTCAGTAGTTGATGCTGCTGACTGAACAAATGCTTGACCGAAGGGCGTTTCTGTGTCTAGGAGCCAGCCAGTCCACCTCCACACAGTTGTCATCACAGACCCTACACCAAGGTTCTAAGCTAACAATCCACAAGAACCAGACAGGTTGGGGACACTGATCACAAAAAATAGCCTTGCCTGGTTGCAGGGAGATGGCCTGCTGGGGGGCAACATGTCACAGCCTCAGAGCAATTCTGCTTGGTGCGCACAGGACCCCAGCGTTACCAGCTCTTCTGATTTGTTGAGAGTCAGAAATCAGGATTACTTTTCTGTAAAACATCCTGATTTTAACATGTTGACAAGTAATTTAAAACAAAACCAAACAAAGAATACTATAGGTTACTGTTGTCTCTGTCCAGCGGGGAAGCTCTGGTCTTAACTACATGGTCCCCACCTAGAGGAAGGAGCAGGCATAAAAATGCCCCCCTTGGGGCGCCTGGGTGGCTCAGCAGGTTAAGCCTCTGCCTTCGGCTCAGGTCATGATCTCAGGATCCTGGGATAGAGCCCCGCATCAGGCTCTCTGCACAGCGAGGATCCTGCTTCCCCCTCTCTGCCTGCTTCTCTGCCTACTTGTGATCTTTGTCGAATAAATGAAGAAAAATCTTTAAAAAAAAAAAAAGCTCCCCTCCCACAATCGCTATCACATGATACTGAGTACCCAGTGGCAATCCAGGAAAGCTCCAGACAATTTACACACAACCCTACATCAGACAAACTCAAACTGGAGGAAATGAGGCACGGCAGGGCCGCTCCCAAACTCAGAGCACTGGGACCTGAGAGACCAGGTCTTTTTTTTTTTTTCCTAGGGAAAAAAAAAAAAAATCACCCAGCCCCAGGAACCCTTTAGGTAGGGAAGAGATGGAGTGAGGACGGAAGTCTTTGATGCTGACACTGAAAGCATTCTTGGAGCTAATTCATCTCCTTCCATGGTGGGCTGAACAATAACCCCCAAAAATGGCCAAGTCCTAATCCCAGGAACCTGGGAATGCTACCTTATACAGCAAAAGGGATAGCAGACGTGATTTAAGTTGAGGGCTTCGAGATGGCCGATTACCCTGGGTCATCCAGGTGGGCCCCACGGAACCGGAAGTGTCACTGTCAGGGAAGACTGGGCTCTACTGCAGGAGGTAACGGGATGTGGAAGCAGGAAGTGGGGTGACACAGTCAGAAGGTGGAAGAAATGACCACACTCCAAAGAACATAGACAGTCACTCGAAGCTTCAAAAAAGGCAAGGAAATAAATTCTCCCCCAGAGCCTCCGAAGGAGCCAGACCTGCTAACACCTTGAGTTTGAGCCCAGGGAAATGGATTTCAGACTTCTGACCTCCAGACCTGTATGTGAATAAATGTGTGTTGCTTCAATAAGGCAAACATGCACGGGACTTATGAGTGACCAATGCACAACTGTGTACTCGGGAGAGTCTAAGAGTCCCACGACAGTGACACACAAACACAGCTGGTGTCCCTTTATTAAGTCCCTCCTTGAACAGGCCAACAGACACTATAAGCGAAACCCTGAGCATGCAGTGATCGCTAGACTCAGTAGGAGAAAGGGCCCTCGTGCATAGAGACCGACGGCTCCCAAGTCAACCACTGGGGCTGAAAGGATGGCATCCCTCAGCTCCCTGACTGAGATGTTCCCCCGTGTGGAACTGTTAAGCGCTCTCTACCTTGTCAAACGCTCAATCTGGTAACTGTACATGAACTAGGAATTGGACTTTTTCTTTTTTTTTGATAATGCATTTGGAATGCAATGATCTCTCAGCTGATAGACGTTTCTCAAACCCAGCTGCTGAATTCAGAAGCCACGGCCGCCTCGCTGTACGACACAGCCATGCAGAAAAACTGAAAGCAGTCAGAAGACAAATCGAAAGATACACAAAGTTTTGAGATTTCATCCTCCTTACAGGCCTCAGGGGCTGACACAGCAGAGTCTCTCCATTTGAAGGAGATTGATTATTTTCATTCTTTTCGCTCATGTGATCACCAGGAAAACCACATTTCCAGAATCAAGACGTTGCTGGCAATCCTGTTGAAGTCACGTGAGCAAGAAGCAAGCAGCTCGCTCCTCCGGCCTCCTTCTGCGCGAGGGGTGCGTTGCGAGCGGAGGGAAGGGGCCCGAACGGCTGACACGTCAGGGGACCAGGAAGGAACCGTGATTGTGTGAGAACTGACCACATTTCCCCCTCAGAAAGAAGCCTCAACACAATTCCAGGCCACGGCGGGTCCACCTCTGCTGACCTTCCCCTCCCGTTACCCCATCCCCAATGTCCGGCTCGAGTCACAACCGCCGACACAGGAGGGGACAGGATCCGCTCAACTTTCCTAGTCCTCACCACCAAAATCGACTGCCCAGCGCACAACAAAGTCACTCGAAATCAGGTTCCCTTTCTCACCTCTGCAAAAGACACTGGCAGAAACCTCCCAGCACATCCCAACAAAAAAAAAAGTCGAGAAATCCGACGTTATTCCGCCCATTATGGAATTAAATTACTCTCTTCCTCCCACCTCCCACCTTCCTCCAAACCTAAAGCCACCTCCTCTGACATGTCCCCAGAAGTCTGCAATAAAATGCACCATTCCGGTCGAAGGGCTGGTGAAATTCCACTCAAATACTGATACGGTGTCTGTTATGAACAAGTAAATGGGATGGCAAAGCTGGACATTTACAGGGGATATCCTGGGAACTCCTAGAAACCACCACAAGCTCAAGCGAACATGTGCTCTCCAGCCTCGCTCTCCTGGTAAAGATGTTAGTGAGAAGCATCATTTCAGGTTTTCCAGTGTTCCTTGCTTTGGGCCCCAGAGCTTCAAACATCTTTTTCCTTCCTTCACTGCAACAACAACAAAAAAAACTTGTCTTTTTTTTTTTTTCCCTTTCTCACTTGATGCTTCTTTCCTGGATGAAGCTACTATCTGACCTCCAATCAAAAAACACCTCAAATGTTTCCTTTCACACCAAAGACAAGTCAATGGCTAAACCAACTATTTAGAAAGGTCATTTTAAGACAAACTCACAGATACCACAGCAGCCTTTTGAGGATCCAAGAACCAGGAAGCTAGGAAAATACCAAATTAATTTTAGCAACTTGATCACCTTGTCTCCCTCCCATTCCCCAAATGCCTACAGTTTATTAAGAGCCTGCAATGTTGAGCAGACAATTCCCTAGGCACTCTGGAGTTCCATCTTCAAAAACTTCACAGAATAGAAGTATCAGCTGTGTTTTATAGATGTGGAACAAGAGTTCAGAGAAGGGAAATAGCTTGCCCCAAGACACTCAGATGGGACATGGTGAGGCCAGGTTTTGAAACTAGGTCGCGTCTGCTTCCCGCGCCAGGATTTCTTCTCATGCACCCTGCTGCCTCTCCAGATAGAAACTCGCTACCTATCAAGCTTCCCCGGCCTGTCAGCAGAGCTATTTTCGGCAGTGGTACAATTTCACCAGGCGGGAGCCAGGCTCATCAAATGAGATAATGCACAGAAAAGCTCTGAAGAGTTGCAACTATCATTAACAGAAGATCTGGGGGAAATTTGCAAAACCAAAAGAACCAAATGTCACCCATGGTGCTACCGTGGGACCCAACCACTGTACCCGGTGGCCAACTCGGGTCTTCTGGGGGGCTCCCTCCTTCCACGCAGGGACTAAGCAGCAGTGCCCATGCCTGAAGGGGTAGCTGGTGTCACAGATAAGACGCACACTTCAAAGTTTTTAGCGAAGCAAACGGGAGTTAGGCCAACTCCCGCGTCATGATTTTCCTCTTGATTGCAAGATTGAACATGTACTTAAAAGTAATAGACACTTTGAAATAAATTAACTTCTAAGAGAAAGGGACATTTTGAAGATTAAATTATACCACATGAATGAAGCAATCAATTAGCAATCAATACATACCCAATAGTTATGAACATAAGATAAAAAGGCAATTCATAAAAGAATAAATAAAAATGGTCAAATGAAGAGCTGATCAATCTTACTAATAATCAGAGACATGCAGATGCAAGGGACACTTTAGAGAAAGGACAGCTAACCTCCAGGGCTGGCAAGGACGCGGGGCAAATGAGCATTCAAATCAGTCCACGTTTCCAAGGGTGTGGTGCGATGAAAAACAGATCAAGGTATAAAGTTTAGGGAACAAACCCCCTGATTCAGCAATTCCACTTGCAGAAAATAAAACTAGAGAAGACTCATGGGTAGGTACAAACGTGTAATTACAAAATGTTCATCTGCATTTGACAGCTATCACAAAAAGCTGAAATTCACCCAAATGTGCCACAGAGGGAGAATGGTAAACACTGTATTAAGAAAATCCCATCCAGTCCCTTAAGATGTTGCCAATATTTAATGGCAGGGAAAGGTGGTCATGTTCCACAGTTAAACAGAAAAATCAGGGGCACCTGGGTGGCTCAGTCTTAAGCATCTGCCTTTGGCTCGGGTCATGATCCCAGGCGGTCGGTCCCAGGATTGAGCCCCGAGTTAGGATCCCTGCTCAGTGGGAGCTTCTCCCTCCCCCACTCCCCCTGCTGGTGTTCCCTCTCTTGCTGTCTCTCTCTGTCAAATAAATAAAATCTTTTAAAAAGTAAAAAATCAAAATTAAAATAAACAGAAAAATCACAGAAGGGAAGGAAAGGGAAAAATGTTCAGAATCCCATGTGCTGAATATTAAGTTATGTCTGGATGGTAAGAATTTGGGATGAGGTTTTTTTTTCTTACGTTCATCTTTTTATTTTTACTTATCTGCACATTCTAAGTTTTTCATAAGGAATTTATACCAATAACAAATAATTTTAAAGTACTTAAATGTGAAGGCATATAAAGCTAACCTAGCCCAACACCTGGCATATATATGAGCTTGAAAATGCCAACTCCCATCCCCCCATAACTCTTCCCCTATACCTAGTTTACTACGGCAAAGAGGGATTCAGCAGAGAAACTGTCAGTGGCCTAGGGCACGATGGAGCAGCAGAGATCACACGTGCCTCAATCCTCCCTACAGACACCACACCTTGCACACAGCCTGCCACAGAGCTGGCTTTCCCAGACTTGTGAAAATCAGTTTGATTTCACACTGGATGAGCTGCTTGGGAAGAGCTTGGTCAGAACCGTGCACTATTTCTTGGAGCAAGAAGGCAGCAAGCAGAATGGAGAGGGCCCAGGCACAGGGCCCGAAGATCTCTGTTCTAGTCCTGAAACCCACAACTCAAGAGCTGTGTGATCTCAGGCACGTTACCTCACCTCTCTGTGCTTTCATTCTGACTCAGTTTTAGACAGCTGTGAACACTGGGGTGAGAGATAAGAAAGACCTATGTGGAATCTTTTTGAATTCTTTTTTTTTTTTTTTTTAAAGATTTCATTTATTTAAGAGTGAGAGAGAGCACAGGCTGGCAGGGGTGGGGGGTATGGAGAGGGACAGAAGCAGACTCTCTCTGGTCTCGATCCCAGGACCCCAAGATCATGACCTGAGCCCGAAGCAGATGTTTAACCATCTAAGCCACGCAGGCGCCCCGAATCTTTGTGAATTCTAAAGAACTGTCGATATGAGATAACATGACAGTGATCAATACGTACCAATTTGGAATAATTAAGTACATTTTACAGGTAAGAGTGAAAAGGAAAAATACCCTATTAGTTTTCACTTTCATTTCTCTACAACTACACAAGAAACTGCTTTGATTCCGATTTTGGTCCTCTTTGTAAGAGATAATTCCGTCCCAGGAAAGGCCTAACTCCGACCACCTTGCTCGTCTTCCCTCAACCCTCGAGAAACATGAGAAGCGCTGGAACACGTGCTCCCTCCTGCCACCACCGCCACATCACGCACACAGACACTCTCTCCCGTTCTCCCCTGCTCTCGACTGCACAAGCACACAATCTTAGATCTTCTCCGAGTCCACTTAGGAAACCCTGATGTGCTTTCAGAGACAGCACGATGGGAACGTGGCTTCCAACGAGGACCCAGAACACCGAGCAGCACTCCTGAAGAACAACTAGCTCACAGATGTGAAACGTCTAGCTTCCGACCACGTGAATGAGTCGTTAGGTAAGAGGACACTTCCTCTTCAACCCATTTAGTTGGCCTTGCACAGATCATGACATGTAGAGTTATCTAGTAAGCCAAATGAATATAAAAATGTAGGCAAGAAACCCCTGCTTTTGGAATTTTGACCCATCTACCAACGACTTCAATTCAAGAGAGCTTTGTAAAAAGGCCCTTCTGGTGACCCCCAGATATTATTCTGGAAAATGCTAAGGACGGGTGTCTCAATAGTTTGTGGACAGGCTGCTGTAAGGGCAGGAAAGCACACGGGCCGCATCGTACGGAAAATGCGAGGGTCCACAGGGTTTCAACGGGCAGCATGCCTTTTATTATGAAATCTGTAATAATTCCCAGGATAACCATCTCGTGTTAACAGTTTTTATTTGACAAACAATAGACACATCTGCATACGGATGACCAAGATATCTTTAACCTGGTGAAATCGTTTTGTGATGTTACAAGTACATTCAACAATGCTTTCAAGGTTCTTTCGTTTTCAGGAGAGAAAAAACAAGCTGCTGAGAAAAACACACCATACAAATAAAAATATGTAACATAGAGTATTTATGAGGTCCCCATTTAAAATTTGAAAATAAGCAGCTCTATAAAGCCAAAAGTGTTTCCTTTCCTGGGCCAAATTTCTGTTTGAGAGCTGAAGTATGCAATTAATGGGTTGCCTCAAACTTTAGTTATAGAGCCAAAATAAAAATCACACCCCTTAAGATCTTGTATGCACAGAACACTGGCTACTTGCTTCATATTAAGTATTTGGTTTCATAGGGCCTCTCTGATTTAAAAAACACATACTGAGTCCAAAAGGACACATTTCCTTCTAGTACAAAAACACATCATTAATGCTGGGTGAGGCTAGGGTGGCAGAGGCAAGGAAACTCTATATTCTTCGAATAAATTCTAAGATCACCAAGGCATTCTAAATGAACCTTAAACAGAGGCATTAATATTTAAATATTACAATTTCCACTTAGGGGGAAAAATAAAACCACATTATTGATAGGCCAGCACACTCAAAACCAATAATGTCACAAAAACACATGCCCTTGTGTAATTTGGCAGAACAGGCTGCTCCCTGAATACAATGGACCTTTTCATTAAAGGGATCTCTTCACCCTTGGCATTTTACACAAAAACCAAAGACCAAAAAAAAAAAAGAGAGAGAGAGAAAAGGAAAAAGAAACAAACATGACACTGGTTAACGGTCTTCAGTTTGAACTATTTCACCAAGAAGTACAAGGCCTAAAAGATATGTTAGGAAAGTAAAACGCATTATTTTTAAAAAATGAAAGCAAGACCAGCTGAGGAAGAAAACTATATTGAGACACCAGGGCTTTTGTTTGACTGTACCACGGAGCAACAGAGCCCTCTAGCGGAGGGAAGGGAGAACTGTAGGAATACCTTTCTCAGGCTAACTTCTCGGGACCATGGCTATGCTACTCTAGTAAAACCGAAAGATCTAAGTACTTGAATTGGATATTACATAAAATAATTTCCAGATTTTCATACCTGTAATCTCAAATCAGGGTAAAAGTCTTATTTTTTAGATATTCGCTTTAAATGATGATCTTGAACCATTCTGTCACTGAACAAGGGCTTCCACAATCCCTAATCAATGAAATCCTAAACCTACATGTAAGTGTGAAGTTCAACTCTTCTCATACGACAAGCATGAGCTCTAATCAGATACATATATATAATTTATATAGCATTATACATATATATTTATATATATTTATTTAAATGATTTTTATATGTGATTACCAATGATGAGGGTCATTAGAATATTTCAGTTGGTCTCTTCCTTTGGATACATAACTTCACTGATACTTTTTTTTTTTAAGATTTTATTTACTATTTACTTGAGACAGAGTCTGAGAGCATGAGCAGGGAGAGGAGCAGAAGGAGAAGCAGCAAACAATGGAATATTACTCAGCCATCAGAAAGGATGCATACCCACCATTTGCAT
Organism: Neogale vison; assembly: GCF_020171115.1. Taxonomy (NCBI): domain Eukaryota; kingdom Metazoa; phylum Chordata; class Mammalia; order Carnivora; family Mustelidae; genus Neogale; species Neogale vison. Next base: position 9,344,228 of record NC_058097.1, read on the forward strand.
CGACATGGATGGAACTGGAAGGGATGATGCCGAGTGAAGTAAGTCAAGCAGAGAAAGACAATTATCATATAGTCCCACTCATATGTGGAACATAAGGAACACCACAGAGGACCACAGGGGAAGGGAGGGAAAACTGAGTGGCAAGAAATCAGGAAGGGAGACAAACCATGAGAACCTCTAGATTCCGGGAACCAAACTGAGGGTTACAGAAGGGAGGGGATTGAGGGAATGAGGTAACCAGGAGAAGGGTATTAAGGAGGGCATGAGTGGTGATGAGCACTGGGCGTTATAAGCAACTAAAGAATCACTGAACACTACATCAAAAACTAATGATGCAGGATACGGTGGCTAACTGAACATGAGAAAAAAAGATTTTATTTACTATATGAAAGAGAGAGAGAGAGAGAGAGACAGCACATGTAGGAAGACGGGGAGGGGGAGAGGGAGAAGCAGACTCCCTGATGCAGGGAGCCAGACTCTGACATCACAACCTGACCTTGAAGGCAGATGCTTCACCAACTGAGCCACCCAGGAGCACCTTTTCTGATACTCTTAAGGTTTCCACAAATATTCAATTCCATGTACTCTGAACCAGACCACACAATCTCCATGGATATTCAATGTCTAAGAATATTTAACTGCAAAATGGTTGCTTAATTCATAAGGTACTAATTTTCAGTTTTAGGTAGTATCATTCCAGGACTTTTTCCAATACTGCCAAAAATCTCAAGAGCATCTCAGAACAAAATAATTTTTAAATTTTTACTTGTAATATACGGATATATCCTAGCATAAAAGAGTGGTCACAAATGTTTGGAGCTTTGGGGTTCAAGTTTTATTTACTTATTTTAGAGAGAAAGCAAGTGAGCTAAGGGAGGGCAGAGGGACAGAGAAGGAATCTCAAGCAGATTCCCCGCTGAGCGTGGAGCAGCAGAGGGCTCAGTCCCAGGACCATGACATCACGACCTGAATTGAAACTGAGCCAACCAGGTGCCCCACTGGTCACAAATATTTTTAATTTAATATATCCCCAAAAGGTTATTTAGATTACTTCTAGAAATTTTTCTTCTACTAACGAGCACAGGTTCTTAAAAAGAAGATAAATGCCAAGATCCCATTATTCTGAGTCTTGTTGACAATAAGAAAGGAAACTGCCATCAGGCATCGGGATCCCATGTGTAATGATCCCGTATGAGCAGGTTTTGACCAAGAAAATGACTGTAAGGTAGCCTATGGCCTCAGATTTATGGGATCTTTTAAAATTACTGAGGGGGAAAAAAAAAAAAAGGTCAACACATAGTTTAGGATAGAAGGCAAAATTTAGTAACACTAGGTATGGAAAAGAGAGCAAAGAACTGAAAGTATAAAGGAAGCTCCTAATTTTGAAGTGTGGGTTTAAAAATCTTAAGAATGGGGGCACCTGGTGGCTCAGTGGGTTAATGCTTCTGGCTTTGGCTCAGATCATGATCCTGGGGTCCTAAGATCAGCCCTGCATCAGGCTCTCTGCTCAGCAGGGAGCCTGCTTCCTACTCTCTCTGCCTGCCTCTCCCCCTACTTGTGATCTCTGTTTGTCCAAAAAAAAAATCTTTAAAAATCTTAAGAATGAATACACTTCTCTACATAAAGAAAAGCACTCTTCCTGTATTACTGCAGAATTGGTAGAATTTACTCTAGATCTGAATTCATCATGGTGGTCATTAGTAGGATAAAAGAACATGGTAACTACATTTCATGCTGTAATTTAAATACATGATTTAGGAACAAGACCCCAAGCTTTAAAAAATGGGCTTGCAAAGCCAAAAAAAGCAATTTCAACATTATACTATCATTTCGGGATTCCTACAAGGAAATCTGATACCTTCATTTTGTTTCAAGGAGAACAAATTTAGGGGTAACTGCCATGCTTGAGCATGTACATTTTATGCTCAAAAGATATCAATTCTGATGTTTAAATAAATATACACAATTAGAATCTATGTAATAAAACTTAGCAAGGGGATTACATTACAAAAATACCAGAAAATGAAGTGTCGGTCCTAGAATACATTTCACTGGTATAGACCCAAGTGGCCAGCTTGTATTTGTTCAGGGAAAGAAGTTGTGTTCCTGGTAATGGGTGCTCTGGCTCAAAAATCGAAACCAAACCAGGCTATCCTAGATCTAAAGTCATGACACTGATGCAGCCCAGCGACAGGAAGGGTCAAAAGGCCAAAGGAATTTTTCATCCTGAATAAATCCTGAGAGGGATTTAAAAGTCAAATTGTCACCACTGGTGGTTTAAGACTGCAAGGATAAAGTTTTGTCATCATTGCCAATAAACATTACACTGAAAATATTTAATCTGCTCATTCTTCTTACTTTTCTTTCTTTAAAAAGTTTTGTTTAAGTAATCTCTATACTCAATGTGGGACACGAACCCATGACCCCAAGATCAAGAGTCACATGCTCTACAGACTGAGCCAGCCATGCACCCCTTGTTACTAGTCTTTAAATGGACGTTTGACGAAACCTGGATTTCACTCCGTAAATGTGACGGTAATTCTGTATGCCCGCTGCGACAGACTGTAAATTCCAACAAAAGGCCCTGCTAACAGGAGACCATCAACAGGGTAGGTGCTGTCCCACACTGAGGCATTCAATTAACCCCTCATGAGAAGAATCCTGCCTTTGATGAGCACCTGTCAGCCCTCAGATGCAAGCTGGCAGCACTTTCTACTCACCTATTTAAATAGGCTGACAGGCTAAGTCTAGAAAAATAGTTGTGGGATCCTCCATGATGGGAAATGGCCTAACCTAAAACAGTCCCTCTCCCAAGACTTTCTGGCAAGGCTTGTATTTAATATTATCCCCAGTAAAGAATGGTTGAATCCGTGTCCACTCATTTTCACCAAATCAGAGCCATCACGCAAGTCGCTAAGTCCAGAGTCGCAACACACCTGCCCCCTTCCTGCTCCGTGCTACGTTGAGCACAGACAGAAATCAGTTCCTCCCTCGTCTCTACTGGTTAGCAGTCGGGACTGTGAGGTTCCGGGCCTCTTGGATTTGCTAGCAGAAGTTTGGGTGAAGAGATGACTTCCCCCTGGATACTGAGATGCTGATCTCCAGAGAGCGGTCCAAGCTACAGCTCTCAATCTATAAAGGTCTTCAGGTTCAGAACACTGGTTGAACAGAGGTCAAGGAGAGAAGTGTTAGTTTCTGAGGAGGCGACATGTGAATGTTCACAGCTCCCTAAAGAAGGGGACAGAGCTGAAGCAAGCAGTGCAAGACACTGGTGGAATGTCCCCAGCAGTTACACAGAGCGTGCCACCAAGCTTCCTGTGGCCTGGGGCATCAAATTTATCTAAATGTTATCTAAACTGGGGCTACTTTAGAGAATGTTGGGGTGATCTTACTTTGAAAGAGATTACATCCTCTAATGCAGGGGCCTTCTCTATAAAGGGCCAGATAGTTAAGTATTTTAGGCTTTGCAGGCCATACCATCTCACCGTAATTACTCAATTTTGCTGAAAGCACAAAAACTGCCACAGAAATAAATGGAAATAAATGGGCATGGCCATGTTCCAACAAAACTTTAGTTACAACATCAGACAACAGTCTTATGTAGCCTATGAGCCAGTGTCTGCCAACCCCCCATCTAGACAGCCGAACCCAAACAACAGCAATAACTAGTTGCAGAATTTAAGTGTAAAAACAAAGATTTCATGAACTCCTAATGCTTTATTCTGACATCTCCTCAGAATCCTTCTATCTTCCTGAATCACCCTGATCTTTTTGACCTGAATTAAGTGGGAATTCCTCTAGCTGCCTTAGTACCACAAATACTGAAAACTCTAACTACAGCTTCCGATCACTTACAGCCAGACGAGGAAGACAGTAACAAAACATCTGCCCAGAGGTCACATCAAGGGGGGGAGCATCCTAATTAAACACTGAAGCTCATCAAGGGAGGTGTCCCCTCTTACCACCTGATCTTCCCCTCCCACCGCGGACACAGCCTCACTGACAGCCGTTCCAACAAAGCAATGCCAGTGGAGAATTTAAAAAATTAAAAATAAAGAATCACTGGGCACGCCGGGTTTGTAAATCAGCCTTTGCAAAGCAAACCAGGTTACCTACGTTTTTAGCCTTGGAGCCACCATGCCAGTAAGTACTGGTATGCTCTGTGGCAGCCCACTCTACTTCAAAGAGAAGAGACGTCCACAAGGCTAAAGGCTGAACAGCTACTACACAGAAATCAGGCTCCTGTGAGCGGCAAAAGAAAAGTGGACACCAGCACTATGAAAGCTCGGGAAGAAGATGACTCCCGAGTGCCCGTACGTCCTGGAAGTGAAGGCGCCCGATTCACTCTGCATTCAGTTACTTCATCTGAAATGGGCAGAAAAGCGGTTACTGCAATTTATAAATGGACGTGTTTCATAGTCCAGGAGAAGGAAGGACTTTATCTAGAAGCCACAGCCTACCTGGGCAAGGACACTTTCTAAGGCAGGCACGCAGGATACAAGAGTGAACTCGGCAACAACGAAAAGCCGTGTGCCCATCTCCAGCCTCTGGTCTTTAAGCCTGAAACCACTGCTGCAGACTGAAAGTGATTCGCAAGGATTTGCTTGCTTGGAATTTTCAGTGTGGTATTGTTTCAAAAATCAAGACTAAAAACCTTCCACACCCACCAAGACCTATACTTCCCAAGAGAGGAGCAGGTAGGGGGTGAGCAGAAGTGAGGGAGGGGCCAGACCGGGGCCGGGGGGTGGGTGTGTGTGTGCGGGAGATTGAATAGGAAGGGCTGGTGGCCCCAGACCTTCGGGACACTCCTCCTGCTCTACGTTATAGGGTTTGTCACCCCATCCAACTGGACCACAGAACCTGCTTGCAGTGTCTGCCAAGTCGACTGTGGACGTCAGAAAGGAAAGATCTTCGAGAATGAGGAAGTTGAGAGGCGCTTCAGGGAGCAGTGCAGAGGCACGGAGTTTACTCAAAGCGGTTCCAGGGCCATCAAATAACACGTTTATTCTCTATGCTTCGGAACCCCCTCCCCTTTATGATTAGAGAACCAACGACACAAAGCTCTTTGGATGTTCTGAACCAACTCAGCTAGTCCCGGATCACGAAGTCCTGAGTCTGCTGCTGCCGATCTCTGACGGGGCATTAGGGGCATCCGAGGTCCGCTCTCTGACATCAGACAGAACAAAGCTGGAACCCTTATGCAGAACATAACCAGCAGTCACGTATCTTACTAATTAAAGGAAAAAACTGTCTTGCTAGAAGAGTAAAAGAATGAGATTTTTTAGGTAATTTTCTGGTTAGCTGAGTGTTAAATAAAAAGAGATGTTTTACTTAGTCCTTAAGTACTTATTTTGTCTCAGCTATTCTCCACTGTATTGGTCCACACCCTCACAGAGGAGCCATCAATGCAACCAACACAATGCAGTGTTTCCTGAGTGACCGAGGAACCAGTCGTTATTTTTAATACAGCATCATCAGTTTCTATATCAATGATGATTATATAGAATCCCACCCCAATCAGAAGTTCAGAAAATTGGACTGAACATATTCTGAGCCTAGGGTGAGGTCTGAGAGTTGGTTTTAAATAAATCCCTTTCCTTTATTTATTTATTTATTTATTTATTTATTTAAATTCCATTTGCCTCTCCGCCTTCATAGACGAGTGCAGTCAAGAGCTCTACTCCGGGACAGCTGCTTGTTAAGACCGTAGAGCCTCTGCAATGCAACAGCTGATCCTCTAAGAACATATTTTCACCTCCTGCGCTTCCCCTGATGATGCCGGGAATGCCTGAGGAGGTTCGAGAAGGGGTCCCTGACAGTGAAGAAGGATGGAGAAAGGAGACAGCGCAGGAGGTGCATGAAGGCACGAAAAGACAAAGCTTATGAAAGAGAAGGCCAATAAGGGGGGCCGTGGGGGAGCTGGGAAGGGTCAAAGGGCAGGGAGAAATTGCCAGAAACAGCCCAGTGTACTTTGTTTCGTCTATGTAAATTAACCTGAAGATGCAAATCCTTACTCAGAGCAGTCTGGTTCTTACAGGTACGGATGCTGATGTCAGTGGATCAAAACAAAGTAAGACTAAAACCACGTGGAAAGCTCTTGCCCCAGCATCTGCTCTGCCCGTTCCTTCTAGCAGCCTTGTTCACTAGAGCAAGAACGGCCTCTGAAGCCATCCACCTGTGCCGGTCACTGCAGTTAAACTGGTGGTTCAAACCGTCAATCCAGAGGTTAAGACAAGGACTAATTCCCCAACTTTAGAGAGAAACAAGATCCTGTTACCAAATGAAAATGATACTCTCAGTGACCAGCTGAAACCTGCAGTATCCTTTGTTCCAAAGTCATGAATAGGCTGTCGCTTCTGATAGTCCATCCCTTACCAATCAATTTTGGTTTCAATAACCCAGGTCATTGAAATGTGTCCAGACACCACACAAACCAGGTTGGAAACCCTTAGACGGAAGCTGTTGTCTCTAATGCCTGAATAGCAGAACAGCCACAGTCTTTTGCTGAGTGTTCAGCTCTCAGAGAATTCAAGGTCAGCCCCTCCACGGCCTTCCACGAGAAGAGTGAGGTTTTAAAAAAGAGGCCAGGATCTTAACAAAACAGTAGCAGGAAAGGCTATAAATACATGTTTACATTAGAGAATCACTCTAAAAGATTTCGTTGTAGTTCAAATTCAAGTGGATTTCAAGACAGCAGGGACGAAAAAAATCACAACGACTGTAAGGAATGGCCTACCTATTCCTGAATTAGCTCCGGTGACCACGACCACTTTGCCGGTGAAGTCGCGGCCCTGGAGGATCTCCATGGCGGTGGTGCTGCCGTCATATCTCTGCCTGCTGGTTGGCTTCGTAGGGTTATCATCCACCGTGAATGCCAGTCTCGGGTCCAAATACGTGGTTCTTTTATTTATATGGCTGCAGAGAAAAGGAGGAGTTACGCAGGAACTTAACAACAGCAATGCCCAATAGGTAAGCTGACAAATTATAGTACATCTGTACAAACTGATACTCCACGGCCATTCAGCACCACTGTCTTGAAAAATATATACAGGAGAAAATGTTCACAAAACTTTAGTGGAGAAGGACAGGGTCCTACACAATTCACAAAGCACACTCCCTACCTTTTTTTTCTCTGAAGAAAAACAGACTTGGAGAATAAATTTAAAACAATTAAAAGTAGTTATTCCTACAGTTATATATTATATATTTTGCTAGCTTCGAGGTATATTACTTTTACAAGAAATTTGTAAAATTTTCTACTGAAAATTACTACTGAAATTTCTACTGAAAACCAAAATGACTGAGTTTCTATATAGACACTTACTCGACAAAAAAAACTTGTCCGTTCTCATCAGTTTCTTGTTCCCATCCGTATGGCAAATCTGAAACACAGGAAGACTGACAGGTCTACATGCGACAGGGATGGGGCAAACAGAGGCCGGTGCCCTTCCAGCCCCTGCCCCAAGCCCTTCCCACCGACCAGCAGCCATGCTGGGTCAACTCAGGCCGTGTGTAGCAACTGTGGCTGTTACAAAAAGCCCAAGAGAAATCACCCTCACCACTCCACCCCTCTCTCATCGCCGCCTTCTGCCATATCCCATGAGCTCCGAAAGAGAGCCCAATTCCTTGATGGCTCCCTCCTAGAGAACCTTCCAGAAATGACAGAGCAGGCTGTCCCCTGACTGAGAGTTCTGCTATCTAATTAATGCTTTAAATGCAAGGTTCTTTGCTTTATGACAACCACATACAAACCTCCTGCTATTCGTTTTCTTTTTCCAGTCTTTGGATGTTCCCACTGGGTCTTCTCCTCAGCATGACTGTTTTAAAAAAAAAAAAAAAAAAAAAAAAAGTTAAAACTCCACAAAAAAATAGTAAATGAAGGTTACACTACTAAAAATTAATCAAGGCATTGCTTCCCCCACTTCCCCTGCCCAAACAACACTATTTCCCAAGAGAAGTAAAGCCAGAGTTCAGAAAAGACATATTCAGAACATAAATGCTCTGGTCCAATTCCCTGGATGGGAAGGAGAAGCAGCCCGAGGAAATCTCCTGAAAGCCTGACTCTGTGAGCAGGCTGTGGAGGACGAGAAAGAGAAGCGGACGGGAACCCCTTGGGTCAACTTTAGGAAGCTTAGTGAATCACTCAGAATATCCAGAGATGTTTTGCATTTGTTTTCGTTTTATTTCAGGAGAGATGAACAAACATCAGTCTACTTTATGATACTGATATTTAGACATCATTTAGCTATAATATTAATCTTAAGTATCTACTCTTTCCACAGATAATAACTTTGAAGTGTTTTAAGCACAGACTCCTAATTGCTCCCAAGAGGTATTTAAGAATGCAGTTAGAATAGGTCGCCTCACTGCAAATTACTCAACTTCAGAGCCTCAGTTTACCTATCTGCAAAATGGAAATGATCCTAAAACTCATCTCAAGGAATTGCTATGATAAGGTATATAAAGGGCAGAACACAGCACCTGACATATAAAATACCATCAAAAGTGCTACCTATTATTTTAAACAAATTAAATACACAAACTAGTCTTATTTCTGTGTTAAATTCAGCATCTCCCCTAACAGCAAATAAAGTTAAAATTAAAATCATGAGCCAATAACAGACGAGAGATACCTGTCAACAGGTGATAAAGAATCAAGAAAAATATAAAATTACTTCATCAGAGAAGCAGCCGGCTGTTGCAAGAGGCATTCACAGGGGAGGATGAACTTCTAAAAGTCCACATACTCATGCCAAAGTAGAATATAATAATTAATCACCGACATCTAGATGATGAAATCTGAATATGCCTTCCCTACCAATTACTTTAAAGAGAACAAATAAAGCACAAATCTGCGGTAGAATTTTACACGTGCCAAGCAAGGTGTTTTGGGGAACTGCAGGCTTCAGGTCTGTTTGCAAACTCTCAGTGGTGGGTTCCACAGCCCTGTCCACACTGGACTCGGGCGGCAAAGGCTTGGGCTCCCGCACACCTGTAATCAGTCAGCCAGTCTCCCTGGCCCCACATATCTTCCTCACAGGGCTGCTGGAAGAAAGGTAAGGGACACGCTACTTGTGACAGTGACAGGCAAACAATGAGGTCACTGTACAAACGCAGGGTATCAGCAACAAGGACCAACGTCTACTCGTACGTCAACCACCACAAAATCCTACTTTCGAAAAGGGAGAGCCTAAGCCCCCAGGAAGGATAAGCTGCTCCTTGTGGACACAACCGCTGCCTCTCCTTGCGAACTGAAGGAACAGTGAGCAAACAAGCCAGACGCCGGCAATGACGTACACCGGTCCTGCTCTTTGCTTTGCTTTCCTCCTCATGCTTCTTCGAGAAAAGTTTACAAATGTGATTTTACATTTTCCCCTGCCTGGTGTTAAAAGTAGTTCGCATCCCACAGGCAGGCAGCAAATTGAGCTTTGAGCCAAAAACACCTGCCCTCAAGAATCCACAAAGTGCCCCTGTGAGTGGAACGCAGACCCCCGCAGGCCCCCGTGCAGCTGAAGCCCAGACACCTAGCCCTGGGCCTGGCCTGCGGAGTCGCCCAAATGGAAACAGGCGGAATGAAGAGATGCTTTCCGAAGGAGTTGGAAAATTCGCTGAGAACATTTTTTTTTTTCTGTCCTGAAAAACATTTTAAAAAAACAAGATAAACATTGTCATCCCCATGTTTTTGACTTTGACAGAAAATGCCCAAGTCAGGGTTTCCGACCACTGGCAGTCCCGACATTTAAGCCAGACGGTTCTCTGCTGTGGGGGCTGTCCTGTGCCCTGCAGGACGATTAGCTGCATCCCCGGGATCTACCTACTAGATGCCAATATACCACAGCTGTGGCAACAGAAAGTGTCTCCAGATATCACCAACTGTCCCCTGAAGGACACAGTGTCCCTGAGGGTGAACCTCAGGCCTGACACAAGAGAAAAGTACATAATTTGGTAATAAGGATTTCAGAGCCCAAATGCTCATGAGTTCTGGCTTTCCCATTCACCAGCCTTGTGCCCTTAAAGAGGTGTTTAACCTCCCTGTGCCTCAGTTTCCCCATCTATAAAATAGGGATAATAGCATCTGCTCCTTGGGGTTACTAAGGACTCGATGAGTTAACATGTGTGAAGAACTAAGAACTGTGCCTTTCAGACAGAAGCATTAATTTAAATAAATACCCACATATAAAACTTAATTAAAAAGTATTCTTAATTATAACCTAAAATGACTTTTTAATGAACAGAAAATCATGACACATGTCCCCAAAGTATTATCTTCCTCTCCTTTAAACAGAAGCCCTCTTCTATTTTTTCTTTTTCAATAAGCTTTTTGTCATTTAAAGAGATAATTAACAGTGATCTTAATTTAAACCAAAAGGATCAAAATTAAATCCATACCACATTACATGGATATCACTTTCAAGTATGTTAATCCAGAAATTTGTTCTGAGGCATAGTTAACTCGGACACAGAGAGCTGGCTGTGAGGAGGGCCAGCCCTGTGGACCAGGGAACCATCTCCTGACCAGGCAAGGCTGGCCGGCCCTCTGGCTGCCACAATGGACAGGCTTCAGAAGTAAAGGGGGCTGGGATTCAAGGGCCCAGGAAGGCCCGGGTGACTGTGGCGAGAGTCCCAGGCACTGAGACCTTGTCCCTCCATCCCCACCCCCTGGCTTGGGCACACGCGCTGCTCTGGACCATGCCAAGGAGGGGAGAAAGGCCCACCAGCTCTCACTGGTGCCAGGTCTGCCCTCAGTGGCACGACTGTCCTCTCCCTGGAAGCCCAGCCTGGTGGGCCCTGGAGCCATGGGACATGCATGCTCTTGTGGTCTGTGAGTACTGCACGGGTCACATGGGAAAGCAAGAGGGGCCAAAAGAAGCCACGCAACAGGAGGGGGCAAAGGTATGAGTCAGGGAGCGGGTTCCCATTGGGAGCTCCAGCCTTTGTCCTTGGGGGAGGCCTTGCTGCAGGAAGACTATCTGAAAACAGGAACTACTCAGAGGGCAGTCTTCTTTTAGCCCATTAACCGTTTCCCAAACCCCAAGAGAGGACAAGTGACCCTTCCAGAGTGGAAATAAGACAGACTAGGATGCTTGTAGATCAGGAGAGATCAAGGGGGACGGGTGAGAATCCCGGGTTAGGATCGGTCAGAGGCATCCTTCCACCTGGAGAGCTAAAGAACAGAGGGCGGGGGGACTGGAGAGGGGGAACCCAGTTACGACCCAGCCATAACTTGTCACTATATTCAATGTAAACAACAGGGCCAGACAGGCCAGTTGGAGACCCAACACTGGGGAGAAAGGATAGCCTTTTCAGAGGCCATATACGCACCGTGAATCCCCCAGAAGCACTCGGGAGGTGCTGACTGGGGTGTGCTGATCTTACTTAGAGAAAAGAAGAGCCCAGACACTGGATGCCATGGAGGAAGGAAGCAGATGGGAACGCCCGCTCAATAGAAAGTAGGACGCAGGGGGGAAGAGCCAGGGTACCACCAGGCTCCAGGCAAACTTGAAAGGAAGTCAGGGAGCCCAGGCTAAGTGGCTAGAACGAAGGTAAGCCCCACACAAAGCAGGAGGCAGAGGAGGGCTCTAACCTTCAGGATGCCACAGCACCTTTGCATTCCAGGGACCCGTATGCCACCTGCTCAGGGAGGCCCAGGGAACCCTTCACTGGAGGAATTAATTCACTCATTCCACAGGGACTTACGTCTCACAGGGGCTAAGCACAGCGGATTCAGAGGGTAACAAGAAAAGATGCCTGCCCTCATGAAGCTTACAATCTGCGGGAGGAAGGCAGAGTGCAAACAAGGGAACGTGGCAAAGATGACTACAGAAAAGGCCAAGTACCAGGACTCAGATAACGAGATGCTGGGAGGAGGGTGCAGTGGTCAAGGATAAGGGGAAGGTCTCTTGGGCATTTAAGCTCGGGTCTGGGTCGGATGACAAAGCCCTTCATATAGCTCTCCAGGAACCAGGCACATAGATCTCCAGGCAGAGATAACGGCGAGTGTGGCTCGGAAGCTGCCTGGAGCCCAACAACAGCCTCACGGCGCCCAGCTGCTAGACTCACCCCTACCATTCTCCAGACCCAGAAATCACCTTTCGAAAGATATAAATCCGAGGGCGCTCCCTGGCTCCAAGCCTTCAGTGGACCCTTGCGTCCTGACGATGGAGCCCCAGCTCTTCCATGAGGCACAGAAGGGCCTCCACACCCTGGGGCCTTCCTCTGCTGCCTCAATCTTCCCATCCCTGCTCCAGCACATGGGCCACAGAGAGGCCTCCACTGTCTCCTCTGCCTGGGCTGCCCTCCTGGCCCTGAACACGCCCACTTCTACTCCTGCTGAGGCCCGGCTCACGTGCCAACTCTCCCCAAGCCCCCGAGGTGCTCCCCACCTCCTCACGCAGGCCTCACATTAGCTAGCTGCTGCTCACTAGCCACACACTGCACTGGAACTAGCCACGTGTCACTCTGCCATACAAGACCGGCTGACAAGTGGGTCTTATTTATCTCAGTATAACCAGCGGCCAGCAAAGAGCCTGGCATGTGGTAGAACCCCAGTGTGTCTTGAATGAATAAACTCAGGTCTATCTTTCTTTTTTTCTTTTTTTATCCTCCTGGTTTTGTTTCTACCAAGCAACCAAAGACAGCAGCGGCTCACAACCGTGGGTAGATTAGAATCTCCTGGGGAAATCTTACAACATATCAGTGGAGGCGGGAAGGGCCCAAACCAGTTGAATGAGAATCTCTGGAGGAGGAACCAAGGAAAAAGTATTTTCTAAGCTCTCCACCTGCTGAAAATCACTAATTTACAACCCTGCTTCTCAAAGCCAAATGATAACCTGCCTTACGGGAAAAGCCTATAAAATACAGATTCCCCACCCTGGGTGTCTGCTGCATGAAGGTCTCAGATTTCTAGATGTAGGACCATCGACAGGTGCTTCTAATAAGGCTTAGGAGGTGCTGTCACGGCTGCAGAGAGAGCAAGAAAAGCTAAGTTGTTGAGCAGAGCACTTATTAGATCTACGCTAAGTGTTTTAGGTCCAGTGTCTGAATTAAAATTCTGTCAACCCATTTTACGGGTGGAAAAACGGTGACTGAGAGTTCTTTCAACGGCCCCAAGTCGCACAGTAAGGGGAGGGAGAAAGGGTCTGCTGGTGTTTCCAAAAGTTTGCCAGGAATTATTGTTGTTCTACTATATATGCAAAGGTATATATGCATATATACATACACATAAGTATTAGGACATTTACTTTAAAAAATACATACTCCCAGCTCCCTGAACAGGAACCCCGAGGAGGAGGGAGCTGGGCATTGGCTTTTTCTTCTTTTTTTTCTCTTGATTTTTTTTTTTGGATGAGGGACTAAGGCCTGCGGGCCCATGGCACCGTGCAGCGCCGCTTCTGAGCAGCAGAGGGCGCGCCGAGGCGCCGCCAGGTGACACCCCGCAGGACCCAGGGCCCAGAAAGGCTGCCGACCCCTCCTCGGGACCCTGGGAGCCTGCCTGAGGAAGCTCTTGAACTGTCGCGTCCACTTCGCGCGGCCTCGCCGAGCGGGAGCGCCGGCCCGAGCCCCTCCGCGCGCAGGTGGCACTGCAGGCGGCGCGGGGTCCCGGGCACGTGAGGCCGTCAGGGTTCCAGGTGCGGCCCCCTCCAGGTGCGTCCCAGGCCCGGCGGCCCCCCGGCGGCCCCTTACTTGGCGTAGTAAACCCAGCCGTCCTTGGTGGTTCTCTGCTCCCAGCCCGGGGGCAGCTCGTCCTCGCTGTCCGTGTCGTCCAGGCCAGCGTAGCGCAGGGCTGCCATGACGGCCGAGGAGGCGCTCGGTCACCTACTCTCTCGGTCGCCCGCTGCCGGGTCTCCGCGCCCAGGAACTCACTCGGGCTTCAACCAAGCGCCGAAACGCTCGCGCCTGCGCACTGCGCCGCCCCGAGCCGCTCAGAGGACTCGGGAGCTAGAATCAGGTCTCCCGCGTTTCGCCGCTGCGGGCGCAAAAGGGGCGGGGCCTGGGAAGAACGGGTGAAAGCACGAGAGGGAGAGCGTACTGCCGCTCGGCTGGAAGTAAAAGCCGGCGGACGCTCCGTTACCCTGGAGATGGAGCTGAGCTTCGTCCACCTCCCGGCCTTAGGGAAGGGGCGTGGGCCTCCAGTCCTGGTCCAGGACTCCGCCCGTTGCTGAGCGACCCGTTAATTACTTCCGCGTTGTTCTGACCAATCCTGCTGGAGCTCCAGCAAATGAGCATCCTGGGAAATGTAGGCCAGGCCCGGCAGGCATGCAGAGCGGAGCAGAAATGAGGGATGCGGGCACTGGTTTTCTGGGCTCCGGCCTCTCGGTCTTTCAGAACGTTATGAAGACTGGATGCTCCTGCTTAGAAATTCCAGAGCTTCCCATCACCCAGGCTGACTCAGACGCTTTGTTGTGAACGTTATAAAACGTGGCAACGTGAAAAATCAAAGTTCCCGCACCTTCTAACAGCCACGTCTTGGAGAAGATGCTCGCAGCCGCGGCATGATTCGGTTCATAAATAAGGGGTGAACGTTTCTAAACAGCTTAATTCCGGGCCAAGGGTTCATAGACTCTTTCCTGGACCCGACACCTCCGTGAGGTGGGCAGTTAGAAGAAAGAAGAGCAGGGGACTAACTGGCAGCCGAGAGGATACTGCTGCCCCACAATTACCCACTTACCCGCCTGCTCCTGACTACATTGACGGAGCACCACATCTTATGCCTCTTTGTGTTGCTCACATTTAGTGAAATGCCTAGACCTGCAAGTTCATTGAGTGAAATAAATTAAGGAGTCAATGTGATTTGGTAGGTTTGGCCCTCTATAACTCAACCTGGTTTAAAACAAATTCCCAATTTACAAAGTGAAGCACCTGCAAGTATGCTATCAATATCCTGTGTCAAAACTGGAAGTGTAGGGGCGCCTGGGTGGCTCAGTGGGTTAAGCCTCTGCCTTCGGCTCAGGTCGTGATCTCAGGGTCCTGGGATCGAGCCCCAAGTCATGCTCTCTGCTCAGCAGGGAGCCTGCTTCCTCCTCTCTCTCTCTCTCTCTCTGCCTGCCTCCCTGCCTGCTTTTGATCTCTGCCAAATAAATAACATCTTAAAAAAAGCAAAAACTTCAAGTGTATCTTTAACTTAGTTTTGCCTAAGTTGTTTTCCAAAACATTCCCCAACTGAAACTTGCAGAAGTTTCAGAAGGGAAGTCTACCAACCAGGATTCCCATGGCCTACATCTCAGAAAAATGCAAGTTGATTTTTTTTTAATTTTTTAAAATACATATTTAAATAGGTGGGGGTGTGGGGAGGCAGGGAGCTGTGTTGTTTTTTACCTTCAAGTCCTGAAATTGATAATGCTTTGGGATTCCTGCTCTGCATGCTTTTTAGGGAAGAGATTGCTTTCCTTTGAAGGTCCCCAACTGAAAGCTAACGTAATGAAAATATATTTTAGTCTTAACAGGCCCACTATGGCATCTCAGACCTATGAAAACATCACTCTCCAACCCATATACATGTAAATAAGTTTAAGTTATTAATATGCTGCTCTTCTGCTCACTCCAATTTAACCCCTTTTCTCTGTCACCCAAGCCTGTCACGGCCGGTGCGACAAATCAACCAGGAACATGAGGATAAGAGGATGGTGAAAAGAAATTAAGAGACAAAGAGATGGGGGCAGGAGGAGCACTGAGGAGGATGTCCAACAGTGCCGATTTTATTCCACATCTTACAAGCATTTATAAGGCAGATCACAATAGAAGGAGTAATACATCAGTATCTAGTCAGATGACCGCAAGTTCCTAAAACAAGTTTACATTAACTACAAGCAAACCTCGTGATGCCAGGTAGTCACGTCTAATGCCATCAGCAAGACAATCAACCAGCCAGTGGGTTATGGGAGGTACAGAACAACAAGGACCAACTAAGAATTCATGACCCTGACCACATTAGTAGGGAGAGCGTGTGGGAAGTCACGTAGGCGAGCACACGACACATGGCACAGATACTTTCTCAGTGTTACTCTAACTTTCCTGTCCTTAACCCCTTATCAAGGTGTCCGGACTTTAAAGGAGAAAAAAGTCAGGGCCTGGTTTGATCCACGACTCCAACCATGCCGTAGCCTCCAACACAAGACAATTCATTGTTTTGATATAGAGATTAGGTCACAGTGACCCCAAATAATGGGGCGGGGAATAAATGGAATCAAACGGAATCAAACTGAGGAGTGTTAGTCTTTCCAATCATAATCTATAGCTCTGCTCAAGGATGGACTGCTTAGCTTTATCCCTGGTTGCCCTCACCAGAACCTCTCTGGGCACCTGTTCTCTAGGACTCAGCATCAGAGCACAAGTATGGTATCTTCCCCAAAACTTGCTAGTGGTCCCCTTGGTAATAGTCACAACTTCTAGGTGAACCCTCTGCTCTTCCTACCACTTAAACTATTCCCTCGAACAGGTGATGCTACAAACATCAGGGTTTCTCAGCCTCAGCACTACTGACATTTGGCGCCAGATAATTCCTTATTCCCGGTGGGAGTGGAGGGGTGAGGGGTCATGCCCTGTGCATTGTGGTATACTGAGCAGCGTATCTGGCCTCTACCTGCTAGATGCCAGTGGTGCCCACCACCAGCTGTAATAACCCACAAGTCTGCAGGATGTTGCCAATTGTGCCCTCACTGGAGAACACTGATCTACACTGACAGTAAGCCAGAAAACTACTAACTCAAATTAATTGTTGGGATGTATTTAATATGTTGAAGAGACCCTTCCCGGCCAATGATTCACAAGGTGGTATTCAGACCCTGCTGGGTTCAGGCTGCCAATTCTCTAGCACTGTCTGAGGGCACACGTTTCTTCAATTCCTAGTCACTCCAGAGTAGAGACCCATGGGGTGACAGAAGTCTGGCTGAGTGGCCCAGACACCAATAATGGCCCCAAATTGTTATGAAGACCTGATTTTATTCCTCTCTTCTTTTTTATCTGTGGCTTCTATCAGAAGATTAAAAGAGTAAGATACAAAGGCATTTGAGGACTTATGAAGATAGGCATGCCAGATTTTAGGATTTCCCGTCTTTTGGCTTCATTCAAACTGATTTTGTTTTAATAGTGCTTATTTGATTGCAAGCAACAGAGACTTAAGCAAAAGTTTATATCCGGGGTGCGCATGAGCTAAATTAGAATGTTATTGGGACCTGAGGGAGCTCAAGGACGGGCTTTTTTTTTTTTTTTCCTATTGTGGAGTTCATGGTCCCTCACTCCCCACTCTCTGCTCCAAAGTTACATTCTCCTGCTCTCTCTTTACTGGCCTCGTCTGTGCACTGCCAGTTCTTGCCCCCTGAACTTTAGCTTACACGTGGCTTTGACGTTGGTCTTATAAGGATCTATAAGAGGGTGAGCTCTACATGGTGTATAGATTATCATAGGTTTGAGGAGCCTTAAGTTTGAGAATGAGCCAAGGTCCTCAATATTTTCCCCCTAAGAGAGCCTAAAGAATGGTTTGCTTTTGTATAAGCCAACTAAGTCCCACTGATGGGTGAGGAGATTTTTAAAAAATCCAGTGTGTGGTTATACAACTGCACACCAGATGGCCCTATGTGCCCACGATTTGAAAGGCTAAAGACCAATTCCTGACCAGCATTTCTACGTTTGAACTCTTTTGTCTTTGAGAGAGCATTTACACAGTAAGTTGATGCACACAGATCGGCAAGTGGATGCTAAAAGCAATTTGGCGCTACTTACATGGTGGACACAAGCTTTAGTGGAACATCCCCAGGGCCACATTTTGCTTCTTCTTTTTTTTTTTTTTAATTTTCATTTATTTATCTACTTATTTGAGAGAGAGAAAGTGAGAGACAGGGTCTTAGTGGAGGGGGAGGGGCAGAGGAAGAGGGAGAAGGCGACTCTCAGATGAGCAAGGAGCCAACAGGGCTCAATCCCAGGACCCCCGGATCAGGACCTGAGCTGACGGCAGATGCCTAACAGAGGGAGACACCCAGGCACCCCATACACCCCATCCCTACCCCCACCCACATTTTTTTTAGTTCCTATCATTACTGCAATGATGATCACTGCCCTCCACCTCAAACACACAAACGACCCAACAATTCTGTAAATCTGCTTTAACGGAAGTCGTCAGTCTTTGGGACATGAACCTTTCTGTGTTGGTGCCAAACGCAGTATGCTTATGAGACCTGAGCAGCCTCCTGACTCCTCTGACAAACTTCTCGTGGAAGGTAACCAGTGAGAAAGAATACTGAACGGGCTTCCCAGAGAAAACTCCCTCTGGTCAGTGTGGCCTTCCATAGGCAGGTGTGGGGATTTCACAGATTCATTCAAACACACAATGAGTGAGGAAAAAGTTATGTCATGTGTCTGAGAAAAAAAAAAAAGAAGAAAGAAAGAAAGAAAAACGAAACATCCCTTGCAGTCAGAAACCAATTCAATTCAGGTAAGACTTACAGCACGCAGAGAACTATGGTTTAGGGTTTTAAGAGAAGTTTGAACCAAGATGTACAGGTATACAGAGACAAGGGTGAGTTCTGGTGGTAGGGTTTCCTGTAATTATCTTTGGAACTGAACTCAGCTCATGTCACTTGCCAACTTTCTTTATTCCGTTACTACCCCTGTTTTAACAGATGAAGAAACTGGGGCACACGGAATTTCAGTAACTTGTCCGTGGTCACTCAGTGAACAAGAGCCAGCAGGCTCTGGCATTAGAATCCAGACGAGAAGTCTACCCCCACACTCATCCTCTCTACCAACGTTCTCCTGTGTGCTATCTTTCTAGAACAGGGCATCCTCAGTACTGGGGCGCCCAAGGGTTTTTGTTCCTCCAGGAGAAAATGAGGAAAAAAAAAGTAAAAGAAGTGAATTGTTCATAAAGCTAGCTGTGTTTTTATTGAAAGTGCTGTCTTTTTATTTTCTAGGACACTGTATCTGTTCTACTTTTATTTATTTATGGTGATCTAGTTTATTCCTTTCTCCCAACATGTTTTATTATGAAATTTTTCGAACATTGGGAAAAGTTGAGACAAGTACAATGAATGTCCATATCACCATCCCACCGAACACACAGCCCTAGACACACTCATTGGTAACCTCTTGCCACATTTGCTTTAAAGAGACAGAACTTGATTCCCTGAGCATTAAGAGTGATTTTGTTTTCTTATGAGAGTCTTCAGGCCTAAGCAGGAAGGCTCATTTTTCTCTAGGCCACACAGCTAGGCACTCTCCCGCGCTGAGCACATTTCTACTGCAGTGACATCTCCAAATCAGACCCTCACATTTGGAAATGTCATTTAATTTACATTTCAAGGCCTCAAATTTCAGTGTAGTTTTACTATATTACTGCTAACTTGGCACCATTCTCGAAATTCCATTTCAGCTTAATTTCATTCCTGGCTAATCTCTGCCCCCAGCGAGGAGAATGAACCGTACAGAGGAGAATGAACTGCACGGGAGGCAGCGTGTTGCCCCCCAGTCACTTAAAACCTGTGGCAAGGAGTCCATTCCGTGTAAAGCATTCCGCCACCGGCCTGGAGTGTCCTGTTTTGGCGGCCAAAGCTTCCAAGATGTCGTTCTGATCCATGGCTGTTGCAATCTTGCAAACGAATTCTTCCAAAGATTTCAGACCCTGGAGCCCAAGAGTCACCCCAGATCCTGCCAGATGTGCACACATAAATACACCAGAAGAAGGGGACATAAAAAAAAGGAACAAAGAAAAAAAGGCAATGACTCCAAAGCACTCAACATAGTGCCAAGCACAAGGCAACCTGTGATTCCTAAATGTTGTATCACATTAGCTCTCGTCATTGTTATGACTGATGACTAGAGGTGGACATTAAGCATTTTGAAATTCAACCATGAAGCACAACTCTGATTGTAGATCTGACTTTAAAGTATGTGCATAACCGTATGAGGGTTTTACCAGCATTATCGCTCACATACACCATTATGACAAACACGCAGAGGTGGGTATAATCAGCTCCACTCTATACAAGAGATCAACTAAGGTTCAGATTAGCAAAGAGAGCACGGACTTGGCCACAGAGCAGAGACAATGCCCAGGTCTCTCAGGTCGAAAGTCTGTACTATCTTCTTAACCATCTTGTTCTACTGCCTCCTATGTGTCGTACAGGAAATCTGAACTCAGCAACTAAAGGAACTGTGGCTATGTGCACTTATGGGATCTTCCAGTGCATCTGTGGTAAATTCTTTTAGAAAGGAAAGAATCACATACTCTCCCTGACACTCCTGCCACTGCCTCTCACCCTCTCCCACAGCTTCTCCACAAAGCCTGTCTTCTGTCCGCAGTGGGTACCTTGATCAGAAACGGCTACTTAAAATGCAAATCTAAACAGCCATTCCCTTACGTGAAAATGATTTCCTGAGGATATAAAATAAGCAGGCAAGGGCTTCTAGAGTAGAGAGCACTTCAGAGTAGTAACAGCAAGTAATGAGAGAAAGGCTGTCATAGTATCCACTTTGAATTTTGAAATTTGTACATGGATTATGGAGTCTCAAAACAATAATTTTAACTAAATACATGAGCATATATGTATACTCATGTATTTAGTTAAAATTATTTTTTTTAAGATTTTATTTATTTATTTGACAGACAGAGTAGACGGAGAGGCAGAGAGGCAGAGAGAGAGAGAGAGAGAGGGAAGCAGGCTCCCTGCTGAGCAGAGCGCCCGATGCGGGGCTCGATCCCAGGACCCTGAGATCATGACCTGAGCCGAAGGCAGCGGCTTAACCCACTGAGCCACCCAGGCGCCCCTAGTTAAAATTATTTTTATGTTTGCACGTATACATATATACATGTATGTATACATGCATATATATACATATATATACACACATATAAATGTGGGTGTGTGTGTATATATATATACACACACACATATATATAAAAAACATTTTCTTGGCTCCCCTGTCTCCAGACTTCACTTCACTTTGACTATGGTATCAAGTACAAGTTCCATAGCCTGAACTTTTGTGAACTGATCCCTGTTTCCATTCACAGCCTCATCTACCTCCTTCCCCTTCTTGTACTTGAGGCTATTAGAAATACACACACACAGAAGCCTGTCCCTTATCTCTGGTATTCTCTGCCCCTCATGCTCTCCCTTCCTTCAACCACGTGATTCCTACTCTCTTTCTTCACTACCCTTTGTGTGTGTGTCACAGACCAGTTTGACATCTATGGTTCTTTCATAGGATAATGTCTTTAAGTGTATAAAATAAAACACATAAATCATAAAGGCAAGCATGTTGAAATACAATTATTAAAATATTATTAAATATAAATATATATTATTTATAAATATATATTATAATTATTAAAATATTATCAAAATTGTGATATAATACCTATATGCCATTACTTTGCCTTAAATATAGAGATCTTCTGGCAGGTCTATTAATCACCATAGTTTAAAAGCACTTAATAGCATAAACAATGTTCCTCCATCTAAGGTCACAGACTCCTTGAGTTTTGTCCTACCCAAGTTATGAATCCTTGTTCCCTACTTAGCTGTTCCAGGGACCTCTTCCACAAAGTCTTCCGGGAATTCCCAACAGAGCTTACTGACAGCTGTGGTAGCCAGCCTCCAAGCTGGCCCAGTGATTGCTGCCTGGTGTTCTTGCTCTCATGTAATCGCCTCCCACAGTGAAGAGGGCTGCCTGTGTCATGGAAAGGACAAAGTGACTTCAAAGTGACAAAGCAAGCCTTCATCACAAAAGACACTGTGGCTTCCTCCTTGCTCTCCTGTGGATCACTTGCTCTAAGGACACCAGCTGTATGACATGAGGGTGAAGAACGGAGGTCCCCTGCCGGTATCGCCTTGCTTGCCATGAGCGAACCATCCTAAAAGCAGGTCCCCATCCCTGACCAAACCTTCCAGTATATAGTCTTGACTGACACCTTGATGTAACTGCATGAGAGACCCTGAGCCAGAACCATCCTGCTAAGCCATTCCTACAATCCTGACCCTCAGAAACCATGTGAGATAATGAACATCCACTGTCAGTTTAACTTCAGGGTAATTGGTTAAGCAGCAGTAATACTATAATTAATACACCTTCCTTTTGCCTTCACATAGGTAGAATCACATATTTCCCTCCATGTAGCATTTCGTATGTAATATTGAAGTTGTCTGGTTATGTCTGTCTCCTCCATGTCTGTAAGAACCATCAGATTAAGCACTGTGCCCAGCTCCACTCATCCCGAAGTCCTCAGCCAGCATGCAGTCCAGCAGAGCCCTTTGCCCATAGAGACATTAGTCAAAGCTGGATTGGCAGCCATGCTTTTCCTTCTTGCATATCTCAACACAAGGGTAACTTCATTAGGCCTCAGTTTGCCCATCAGGAAAATGGGATCATGTCAATGCTTTTTGCCTCTTTGGGGTGAGCTGAAGATTACATGAGTTCATGCTCATAATAAGGTTCCATTCAAGGATTGTTGCTATTATTAATTATTAACAAGTCATGTGGGGCCCCTGAACATTAATTTTCCATCTAATGGGGCCAATAGTCCCCAGTGAATACGAGCTAATATTCGTCAAACACATACTATGTTCTAAGCACCGTGCTTAGCATTTACATTCTCCCAGCCACCCGATGACAAAGGTCAACTATTATCCCCACTTTACAGATGGGGAAATTGAGGCATAGAGAGGTAGAGCTGGCTTGTGAAGCAGAGAAAAGGCAGTGCCACGCTGGAACCTAGTTTTCTCGGACTATTCATTTCAGCAATGTATACATCACATGCTCCAAAAGAACTTGCAGTTGTGAATTTGCAGGCTGTACAATCCCATTTTCAAACAAAGGATCCTTACTGCTCTTCGCCACTGTGCTGCCCTCCTGGGGCCCCAGAAGGGTGAAGGGATAAGAGGAGACTGGAGTCGGGGAGGACATTTCTGTTCCTTGGGTCTCCACACAGCATCTCATGTCATGCTGGAGCCTCTGGTCTCCACCACCTCTGTTACATGGACAAGCATATCCAGGTAAGGACATGAAATTCCCACAGCTGCTCCTGGAACCGGCAGTCCTAACAGGTGCTTAGCGTAAGACAAGGTGTTTCAGACTCCTAGTTCAGTAAGTTTCTGGTACAGCATCTGTTTACTATGTATCAGTTCTCTAGGCTCTGACTAATCATAAAAATAGATTCTCAAATGGCTTACTGAAATCCGGTAACATCTATCCCTAACAGATATTGGTATCTTGGGTGAAAAACATGTGATACCAACTTAAAACGGACGTGTCTTTGAAGTGAGGTGTATGCCTGTTGCCCCTGCCAGCTGGAAAATGGATGTGATGCCTGGAGCGCAAATAGCCGTCTTGGATCATGAAGTGAGGTTTACACCCAGGGAAGTGATGAAAGCCACCAAGAGGCTAGGTCCCCGACAATGTTACAGGACTCTCATGCAGACTCTTTTCTCCCAATTCCATATTTATATGCAAAATAAACTGCATGTATTTAAACCACTATTAAGTTGGGTGTTAAGTCACTTGATTCAAGAAGTCCAACTGACACCGAAAGTTCAACCACATGTGCTTCCTTTGCTTTCTACATTCTAGAACATTCTTTTTATAATCTACTATGCTGCTTCAGTTGTCCTTATTCATTTATCAAAACAAGAGTATGGATTTTTGCCATTTTCATGAGCTTTTGGGAAAAAGTGGCTATTAATTTATGTAACCAATCTACCGTCTTGAATCAGAAATTTGACTTCATAATATTTTAAGAAAATTAAACAGTATAATGAATAGGAGATTCCCAGAACAATGCCTCACCCAGGGAAGACAATAAATGACCACAATTATTGTGTCTCATTATCACTGTTACCATTCTTATTTCAAATGCTTTCTCTGGTGCTCCTATCTAAAGGCCACAATACATGCAAATTGAAAAACAAAAGGCCCCATGCCATGCATATATTTTATATCTGTGCTAATCCAAATCAACACACATTTATTGATTATTTTTTCATAAATCAAGAGAATATTTGTAGTGACAGGGAAATTTAAACAGCCTGACTTAGCTCCCCTAGGCAAATACAGTGTGTTTTGTTGACTTAGCAAAAATAAAATGGATCACATGCAAAAAGCCATTCCCCTGCCATCCCATTTTCCTCCTGGACTATGTACTTCGAACCATGATCAAATTCTTACAAAAAAGTTCAGAGAGATGCACCAGGTCTGTTCCTCAGCACTGTGTGTGTGTGTGTGTGTGTGTGTACGTGATGGAGGAGATGACAAGGGCAGTGAGGGCAACTTGGGCCCCAGGGTCTGACGGAGCTGCACTTGAACCCTCATTTGACCTCCTATTTCCAGCAGGTGCTTGGGCAAAAATCAGAACTTCAGCCTCCATTTCTTCAGCTGAAAACCCAAGGATAATTTATTTCCTTCCTCTTTAAAGCTCCAAATCTCCTTCAAAAAAAGAAAAAAGAAAGAAAGAGAGAGAGAGGGATTCTCATCTTTTCATCTTCACCTTTCTCTTTGTCCCAGTGCTTTCTGCATCTCTAGCAACTGCTAAAAATAGACCCACAACCCAGCTGGGGGGCAGCATGATGGGCGCTTAGCACCTGCGTGCAAGTCTCGCTCTGCCACTAGCTGGGTAATTGCATTAGACGCCTGTTTCCCCATCCAGAAAGTGCAGGTAATGTTAACACCTGCCTCTTCGGAGGGGGAGGGAAAGAGTACATGAGGTAAAGCCTGCAGGGGCTTAGAACGGAGATTGCTACATGTGAAGTAACCACACGCCAATAATACAATGTGGCAGGCCCTGTGCTGAAAACTTCATGTGGATTATTTCACAAAACCCCTATGAGATCAATGCTAATATTTTCCCCCATGTTGCCACTGAGGTAGGAACAGGCTAGTAATTCTCCTAATTTATCTCTAGAGCATAAATGATGGAAGCCGGGTTTGAAATGAGGAAATATGCCCACACAGTCACTGTCTGGTCCACTGCTCTATGGCACCAATCTGAATCAGCTGTAGTGCTAAAGGCAATTAACTCAGTTGTTGAACTGTCTTCAGTTTTTTGCATTGATTTAAAAAACATTGAGAAATTATGATGTTTGTTTTCTGGGTCAAGCACAGCAAATAGCGGCCAGTATTATTCAGCTCCTACTAAGCACTCTAGACATTAAACTCACTGAGGGGTGCCTGAGTGGCTCAGTCGGTAAAGCATCTGCTGTTGGCTCAGATCATGACCCCAGAGTCCTGGGATCGAGCCCTGTATCTGGCTCTCTGCTCAGTGGGGAGTCTGCTTCTCCCTTTCCCTCTGCTCCTCCCCACCACTTGTGCTCTCTCTCTTTCCCAAATGAAGAAGTAAAATCTTTATAGACATTAACTCATTGAATCTCACAACCACCCCTACCAGGAATACACTATTGCTATCCCCATTATACAGATGTGGAAACAGAGGCTGAGAGAGGTTGGATATGAAGTGCCAGCAAGAAGAAGAGATCTGGTGCCCCAGCTCATACCGTGAAGTCGTACTTCTTCTGAAGACATGGTCCCTGCCCTTAAGGAACGCAGAATCTGCGCAGGGAAGACAGCCCTTTGCCCCCGCTCATCCTACTTCAGTCTCTACTCCCTCACTCCCGCAGCCACTTTTAGGCTCAGAGGGACATTCTAAACAAATACTCGGAAACTGCCTTGCACGGCAGCTTACCTGTGTCAAAGCTGAGCACTCGAGCCACTCTGCCCTCCGTGGTGACCACCCTGCCCTCACCCTGGCTGTAGGCCGCGGTGGCCCACCTGTGGGACAGCAGGATCTCAAACAGCCTCCTGCTGCGCTGCACTGGAGACATCACGGCGTTCCTCGATGTCCATCTTGTAGGAGTTGAACGCTGGGTGGACGATGCTCTTCATTACTACAAGGACAGGGTAAGAGACTTGAGAGCCTGGGTCTCCACTTAAGGAAACCCATCATCAAAGCCAACAAAACTGTGATTTTAACAAAACGTGATTTCAACAACAAGCCAGGAGACTAATAGAACTTCTCACAATGGGTGCTAGAGCACGGGAATGATAATTAAACTGTTGTCTAAAATTTTGTTTGTGAACAGCTTAATAACAAGGAAAATGCTTGGGTATAGTCCATGTTTGGTTCTTAACCTGAGACCAGAAAAAAAATTACAGCTCTATTTTGATCAACCTCTAAATGAAATTTAGCATTTTCTTCCACTGTGAAAGTAATCACAGTAGTACCCATGACTTTGATTCCAATTAAAATGCTGGGTGCTTTCAAATGATATTATAGTTGTTGCAGAAACCTCAAGCATTGTTTATGCTTATCACGTCTCTGAAATTAACCAAATTATTAGAATTCATATCGTTTATCACCAGATCTTACATAATGCATTGTTAAAGAAGCACATATATTCTACTCATGCATTTTTTTGAAAATATTTTGATAAATGTATTTTAATTCTATCATTTTGTTTATTATCTCATGTACTTTATCATTCGCATTTTTAAAAATGTAATCCTGAGGAAGTTCCCGCGGTTTTCTCAGACTGTGAAGGACTCCACGGTGAAAAAAAGTTCAGATTTTATATAAATTTTATATCAGATTCCTGGGTAGCTCAGATAGTTAAGTGTCTGCCTTCGGCTCAGGTCATGATTCCGGGGTCCTGGGATCAAGTCCCACATCAGGGGTCCCTGCTCAATGTGGAGCCTGCTTCTCCCTCTAGCTCTCTCTCTCCATTCCTTATGAATAAATAAAATCTTAAAAAAATAATTTTTATACCAATATTTCGTTTCTGACATTTCTTCCTCTAAAAGAATCATCCTATGAAGTCTGTACTTTTCTATTCCCATTACTGAGATGTGCTGACACACAGAGAGGGTAGGCAAGTTTCCAAAGATTACACAGTAAGTAGCAGAACTTGCCTCTGAAATAAGGCCCCCTACTCTTAAACATAATGTTAAATGGCCTCTTAAGTTACTGCCCTTAAGGAATTTATAATCTGCTGAGATAGATTTGTTCTACCTCCTTTACTGCCTTCTGCATACAATTCCATTTCCTTGCCTACTTCCATCCCAAGGAAATTTTCTCCATCTGTTATCACATCACACAAAAAATAAAGGTAGATACATTTTCATTAAATGCAGATAATATATTGAGAATGGTTTAGTCTAAGACCCTCTTTGGCAGACCCGAGATGAGGAGAGCACCTAAGTTAACGCATCCTACGAATAGATTAATTTGGCTCTGAATTTTAAAGATTGTATGGATTAGCTGGGAGATGTGCTGCACATGCCTACTGAGTTTTGAGGTGACTGACTTGAGAAATTTTCTCCTGTAGACACCAACACACAGTATTCCGGGAGGGAAAAAAAAACTCATCCACATCCAATGAAGAGCCCATCTCTGTGTTACAGTGCCAAGAGCTAAAGCAGAAGGAAAATAAGAAACTGGGGAATGATCTGAAAATGCATCTATAAGGGCTATTACCCTCAAAGACAGTGTCTTCTGTTAGCAAATAAAAGGGAATTCCAAGGTGAAGGGTTTCTGGAGGTGCACTGTGATTCACGCTAGTGCGGACTCTGGGATACCTACTAATGGCTCTTCCCCCTCCTCCTTGCGAAGAAAACGCTGGGTTTATCTGGCAGCAGTGTGCACCACCCCAGGGAGTAGACCTGCATCATCTAAGTTAATCAAGGCAACCCATTCTCTTTGCTAGTGATTGGTCGGGAGATAAGCATATAACCCGGTTCTGGCCAATGAGATATTAAGGAAAGTCTTCTGAGAGTTTCTGGAAAGGTTTTTTCCTCCTGGAAAGAGAGAGGCTCTGGAAAAGAGAGCTTGCGTTCTACTTGGAACTCTGTGGTGTTAAGACATGGTGTTTGGAGCTGAGGCGGATGCAGCAGACACACTACTGGGTCACTAGAGCTAGCAGGAAAGATGAACAGAAGAGCCTGGATCTTAAATGACATCGCTGAGTCACAGTAATCAATGTCCTTCTGCTTGGGGCCACTTTGTGACAGCTACACAGTTTCTAGCACACAGGTGTGCACACTCCCTCCCTTGATGGAACCCAAGATGGCCGGGAAAGATGGTCTTTTAAGGCATGTGGTCTGCTTCTCCATGTTAGCAGTCAAACACCTCACATGTCACATATGGGTTTCAAGCAGCCTGGGAAGAGCACGCCATTCCTGAACAGCAATCACACCAGGGTCAAGCATAACCCACTTCGGTAAACGTGGCCAACTGGAATAAGCACTGGTCTCTGACACCACTGAGGCCCTAGATCTCTTTCAGCTGCCTGGAGTAACCAGGGTCTGGTTTGTCATGGTCACCAATAATAAGTCAAGGGTTGTTCCTCCTACCATAGCCTTCTTTGGGATCAACTGTAAGTGGTGTTTACTAGGATAGGGAGGGAGTAGATGGAGAGGACTGAAATCTTCAGCATGGCCTATGTTGGCTGGCATGATCTGGCCCCTCCGGCTTGCCTCTCTCCAAACTCAGTCACCACCTCTCTACCACTTTCTCTTTGCCCTAAACTGCAGTGGTTTATGGCACAAATGCCTTTGCATATGCTGCTGTCTCTGACCAAATGGTCCCCCATTGCTCCGAGCCTTAGTTAAGACCTGAGCATAGTTCCTCAAGACTCATTTCTCTAAGCAGCCTTCCCAGCCCTCCAGAATTTGTTCTAGTTGTAGTTCATTTAATATCCTATGTCTCTCCTGATAGTGCTTACCTTTATTTTGGTTTAAAAAATATGTTAAGTGAGTTACTCCTTTAATGTCTGTTACACCCAACAGTATGTTAATAACATTAGGCAGGGACCGTGTCTTAGTCATTCCAGTATCCCTAGAGCTTTGCATGGTGTCGGACACATAACAGGTACAATAAACTTGCTGAACAAATGACAGCTCTCCAAAGAGAAGTTAAAATGCTGCAGACACGCCATCACCGAGGATGCTCTCAGAGACCATTACCAAATTAGAACTGGAAGCTGCTTATACAGTTAGGACAAAAATATTTCTGGTAACCAGAACACCTGATTTGTTGGAGAGTTTTCAGGGCTGGTAATTTAAGGACCCACATTCCTCTTATCTTTTCATTCTGCTGTTCCCTTCAGGGCATTGGCTTCTCTTCTGGCACTGGCTTCATTCATGGTTCAGAGTCTGTGGCCATGGTTCTAAAGTGAGAAGATAATATGCTGAGGCAGAAAAATGGAACCTCTCCTCCTTGGGCCCTCATTCAAGAATGAGGGAACTCTTCCAGGACACCCCTCCCTAGCCAGCATTGTGCCACACGCCCATCCTTGAATTAACCATTGACTGGCGAGGGAAGGGCATTCTGATCATTGGAGAGTTAGACCAGAGGAGAGTCACCCTGAAGCCAGGAGGGGAACCCAGCTGCACTGATTCCATGAACACAGTCATGATTGTATAAGCAAGAAGGAAGCTGAGTGCGTGTGCCTATGTGGTGCTAATGCTCAGAGTGAGGAGAGGAGACGTTTTATAAGCATCCAAGAATGCCTGCCACCCATCCTCACGGTGCATGCACAGGAGGAAATTCATTAGAAGAAATACTGGCAACAAAATACAGGGTACAGCCAAGGAAGAAAAGTGTCATTCGAAGGAAAAGAGAATCACCATATGAAAGTACTCAGTAATGAATTCAGCACTTATAAAATACCTTTTAAGCATTTCTCCCTCATTAACAGTGGCTCTTAATTTATCCCTGCCCCCCCGATACCTTTTTGGCTGAGCTGACAGGCAACTGTAGCGATCTTCTAACAGTATAAGGCAAACACAATCAATGGAGACTGATTACAATGCAGAATTGCAAATCTCTCCAAAAGTGTGAACTTCCGTGAAATCGATGCAGGTTATTTCCGAGATCTGCTTCAAGTGCAGGCTAAGGAACTCACAGAAGCACAGTGGTTAACAACTGAGTTGAATAAAGGTTGATAAGCACTAATACACATAATATTTGGGTTAAAGGGCCAAAAAAAAAAAAAGGGCTCCTGATAAAAATTCATGAAGTTCCTGGATGCTGTTTTTATCAATAAGACCTTCTTTATGTTACTAATGTGAAAGTCAGTTGTGAAGGGCAAGGTCTATAATATTATCATATAATTTGGCAGGAAAAATTAACCATCCTCTCCGCTCTCCCCTCTTGAAATTAACATCTGACTCATTTTTCCATTCTAAAATTCTGCAGAGCTGCTATTATGGCCTACATTTAGGGCCACAATATGAACTTACTCTCATAATTTATAGCTACAGCTTCCCCTCCATGGGTAACACAGTTGCGGTTGCCTTTCAATGGGACTTAAGGCCACATTTTAAGAGAGCAAATGATCTTGAAATAATAAGGACCTCCGTTATGCTAAAATGATGATTATTAAGATGCCCTAGAAACATTCTTTATGATATGATGTTAAGTATAAAGACATGGGACACCAAAGGCTATGCAAGATAACTATAACCATGTAAAAATATTTCTGTGTTTGGATCAGAACTGAGGCAAAAGTTAAAGCGGGCACATACAGGGGAATTAAAGCTAATTCTTTTCTCCCTTTTCCTTTTATCCCTCCCAAATATATTTTATTCTTAATAATTTTTTTGTTAACAATAAGCCCAGGAAATCAATATGCTTTTGAGCTGTTTAGTCTAGCACTATAGTAGTGCTGTGCACTGATTACGGACAGACATGACTTATGCTCACAGGGAATGAAAGGCAACCTCTGAGATGCCCCCGGGACCCCCATCTTCTGCTATTCACATCCTTGAGTTATATCCACCCTTGAATGTGGACTCAATTGATCAACACTCTTCCAAAAAATCCAATACGGCAGAAGACATGGAACGTCTCTTCCAATATCAGGTCATAAAGATCGTGGCTTCCATCCTGGGTGTTCGGCCTCTCTCCCTCTTTGCTCACTCATGCTGAGGAAAGTCATGTTATGGAGCTACCTGACAGACAGACCTGAGGGCAAAGATCTGGTATCTGCTCCCGAGTACCTCATGAGGGAGCTCAGTTCACACCTACGCACACACACCCATCCAAGGGCCCCAGTTAAGCCTTGAGACGAGAGCAGACCTGGCCAACACCTTCACTACAGACTTCCGAGGGACACTAAGCCAGAGGGAACCAGCTAAGCCACACCTCGATTCCTGACCCACAGACCCGGAGACATCAATGTTATATTTACCAGTATTGTGCCTGGAAACTTCTTTTAATCTTTGGGGACAGAATTACAGAACTGCTTTATAGAAATCAATGTCATTTATGTATTTTTATATAATAGTATTGATAGCAATCTTAATTTGAAAATTTAAAAAAACACAGAAAGGGAAGTTTAAAGTACTCTAGAGTTTCTTAGATGATGGAAAAAAAAAAAAGATTTCCTACCACATTCTCCCTGTACTTACTGAGGGGCTGAGAGTATGGCAGAGATAACTAACAGCTTTGGAATCAGAAGCTGGACATGCCAAAGCCATATATCAATGGCGGAAGGTTCCACAGATTTTCAGGTGGAAACCTGGCTGCTCAACTGCTTGAGGGAAGCTCGGGGCCTCCTTCGCTGTAGAGGTGACCTCGATCCCATAAGCAGAGAGATCCAGGCAGAGGTTGTGGGCTCGGATTTCGGGTGTGGGCACCTGGAGGGAGAAGCAGGTTGGGGAGATTATGAAAAGAAGCAATTCTGACAACAGAGCTTTCTGGCTGATTCTGACCTCGGCCTGGTATGGATTGGCACGTTATTGCTTGTGATTTCAGCGAGCGTTCGCTGAGAGCCCAGTATGTGCTAGACACGGCGTGGGGCTCTGTATACCAAGATATAAAGGATGTAGTCTCTAACTGTAAGTCTAGGCCCCAAACCAGAGTCAGCAGCATGGTGGAATAAGACGGATAGAGTTAAGGTATGTCTGAGCTCCAATTCTGACTGCTTCTACCAACGAGGTGATCTTATGTGTTCTTTTGTGAGGGCCACCATAACAACTTAAAACAGACCAGGTTGCTTAAACAATAAAAATTTACTTTCTCACAATTCTAGAGGCTAGAAATCTAAGATCAGATCCAGGCCCTTACAGGATTAGTTTTTTTTTTTTTAATTTTTAATTTTTTAAATTTCTTTTCAGTGTACCAGAATTCATTGTGTATGCACCACACCCAGTGCTCCATGCAATCCGTGCCCTCCATAATACCCCCCACCAGGCTCACCCAACTTCCCACCTCCCCATCCCTTCAAAACCCTCAGATTGTTTTTCAGAGTCCACAGTCTCTCATGGTTCATCTCCCCCTCTAATTTCCCTCAACTCCCTTCTCTCTATCTCCCCATGTCCTCCGTGTTATTTCTTATGCTCCACAAATAAGTGAAACCATATGATAATTGACTCTCTCTGCTTGACTTATTTCACTCAGCATAATCTCTTCCAGTCCCGTCCATGTTGCTACAAAAGTTGGGTATTCGTCCTTTCTGATGGAGGCTTAATACTCCATAGTGTATATGGGCCACCTCTTCCTTAGTTTCTATTGAGGCCTCTCTCCCTGATTTGCAGACGGCCACCTTCTCCCTCTGGCCTCACGTGATTGCCTCTCAGTCTGTGTGCCTTGTATCTTATCCTTTCTTCTTGTAAGGACCGCAGTCCCACTGGATCCGGGCCTCACATAGCGCTCGTCTTATCTTAATCACTTCTCTAAAGACTCTTTCTCCAAAGACAGTCCCATTCTGAAGTAGTG
Organism: Neogale vison; assembly: GCF_020171115.1. Classification (NCBI taxonomy): domain Eukaryota; kingdom Metazoa; phylum Chordata; class Mammalia; order Carnivora; family Mustelidae; genus Neogale; species Neogale vison. Next base: position 9,376,923 of record NC_058097.1, read on the forward strand.
GGGGTTAGGACTTCAACATATGAATTTGGGGGTGGGGTGACATAAATCACTCAACTGCTTCATGCTGAAAAAGTCAAAGACGGTCTGGGACTGAAAATCAACTCCTATCGAAAGAAGAGCAATATTGCCACTAATCCAGCAGGGACAGAAGACACATAAATAACTGCAAAATCCACAGGAAGCATTTTCTCTCAAGCTCAGGTATGTACCAGCTATAGGATGCCATATGATTGGGAACCATTGTATCTTCCCATGCCCACTTCTCAGAGTAGCACCTAGAAAATAGTAGGCACTCAATCAATAAAGGTTCAATGAGTGAATGAATGTATGATTAGAAATATACATAAAATATAGTACAGATGGTTGGGTAATAACAACTCCCACGATGCTTGACTATAACCTAGTTACTTAAATGCTTATCTTCACAGTGTCAAAATGAAACAGATTTCTTGCTCATATCGTACCAATTACTGTGTCTCTTCCAATTTTTTTTTTAATCTGTGGGTATATGCTTAACCTACCAGTTAGCAGATGCTTGTTCTGCCTCAGCAATTAATAAAATCATTAGTTTTCATCTCTAAAATATTCTATATTTTATTCTATATTCTATACTGCCTTTGGGGGGTGGGCAATGAGCCTTTGGAGATAGTACAAGATTGAGTTTGAGATGCGAGCAACAGAAGACTTCATCAACAGATGAACAGGTCAGCACAACTTCTGTGACTCACGCCATCTCCTGTGTTACTCCAGTGCTTCTCAGACTCTAATGAGTACCAAAGTTACCCAGAGATCTCAACAAAACACAGGTTGCTGGGACCCACTCTCCATAGTATCTGATTCTGGGGCTCTGGAGTGCACCCTGAGCACTGGCATCTCAGCTGGTTCCTGGTCATGCCAACGCTGCTTGTCTAGGGAGCAGACGGTAAAGGCCAAGGAAGTACACCAAGATTTCTCAGCTTGGGCATTACTGACGTGGGGCCCAGATAATCCTTGGGGGTAGGGTTGGTGCTGCTCTGAACATCATAGGATATTTAGTAAACATCCCTGCTCCCTAGATGCCACAGCACATTCTCCTCCTAGAGTGACACTCAAAAATGTCTCCAGGCATTACCAAATATACCCAGGTACAATCAACCCCAGTTAAGAACTACCAGTCTATAGCATTTTCTTCTGACTTACAGATTCAATTGCTGATATGTACTTCCATCTCTGCACCCAGGGCAGCAGAGATGAAGTTTTAACAATGATAGCTAATATTCATTCATTCAATATGTAACAGATACCATGCATTGGCTGATACTTTTGCATATATTATATATGCAAATATAATATATGCAAACACATTTGCATATATTATCCAACAAAATTCTTACAATAAACATTGATGTGGGTGCCAAGATCAATGACATTTTCACATTTGAAGGAACTGAGACACAGTGGATTGAGGTAAACTATTTTGTGTAACCATATTGACTAAGAACTGATTGTACAACTTGTGTAAAAGCCTCTGGGGAAGGTGTTATTATCCCCATTTTAAGATGGGGAAACTAAGCCTGGTTTTTGGACTAAGGCTTAGAGAAGCTGAGGAAGTTGTCTGGGTTGCAGACCCAGTAAGGGGTGGAGCCAGTCCGTGTTCTCCATCTTCACACACTTTTGTCGTTGTTGTTGTTCTACGAGGTTCCCTTTTTTCTGAGATGAATCAGTATTCAGACACTACTACTAACTCAAGTCCAAAGTTTATTCCTATTTACTCAAATATCCTCCAATGTCCTTTCTCTGTCTTGTGAGCTCATCAAGGACACTACTTTCTATTTTGTTGTCATGTCTCCTTAGGTCTCCTTGACCATGACCTTCCTTGCTTTTAATGGCCTTGACCATTTTGAGGAGTGCTAATTAGTTATTTTGTAGGATGTTCCTCAACTGGGATTTCTCTAATATCTTTCTCATGGTTAGATTGGGTTAATGGGTGTTTGGGGAAAATGCCACAGAGATAAAGTGCCATTCTTATCACATCACTTAGAGGGCACCTCCTACCACCATGACTTATTGCTACTGATGTTGACCTTGATCTCCTGGCTGAAGTCCTGGTTTCTCCACTGCAGTTCTGGAAGGAAGTCCCTGTGTGCAGCCCACGTCTAAGGAATAAGAGACATGCTCCACTTCCCTTGAGGGCGGAGTATATACAGACATTATCTGGAACCTCTCTGGGTATTTTTGAACATTTTTTTTGTTTCCTTTCCAGTTCCTTTCACATAATAAAGGTTTATGGAATGTTTCTGAATGAAAGAATAAGGAAACATTATTAGAGCTAGTATTTTGTTCCACTTACTCATTTCTCCTGGACCAATAGTCTATAAGAGAACTTCTTCTCTCAACTATGGATGACGTGTGAGTCTATAAGCCTTCGAGGGCAGAAACCAGGCTTGGCTCCCTTTGTGGGGTAAGGTCTGACACACTGAAAACGTGGAGCCTGACATTTTAAAATGTGGGGTTTTTTTTCTTGCATCTCAACCCAAGTATGATCAGTGATCAATTTTGGCTTTGAAACTGTACTATATTATATAAGCTACTACGATTACATGGCAGGGGAGGGGGCATTGCAATCAGAAAAAAAAAAAAGTCCATAAATATGCCTGGGGCAGGGGGGGATAATGGAAAACAAAGATAGGAAACACTGATCCCAGATGATGTTCAGTAGGTAAACAAGAGAACTTGGGTAGAATACATGGCTAAAACAGGTGTCCAGGGAAAATCAGAGATCTGGTCCTGTTTTCCCACTTAAGAGTTGAGGAGAGTGAGACCAAAAAAGATTTGAGTTGAGCCTTGAGCCCTTCCGAAAACTTGTAGCAGACCCAATACAAGAAATAGGAGCTTCTGAGGCCGAGATGATCTCTCCTTCCACTTACATAAGGACAGCATTTATCAGACAGCTGTTGTGCACCTGCTTTCCTGGTCACGTTCCCAACATTCATCAGTTGTACATACGCACCAGCCCAAGTAGGCAAAAAGAAGCAACAGAATCCAACATGGGTCAGAGCTTGTGGCCAATTTCCAAGGGACTTCAAGCCCCATGATTCAGCTAAGAATTCGTTAAAGGCTTAAGGGCTTTTTGTACAGAAAGAAGGTCCTGAAAAGTTTGAGGTATGCACTGACTTGCTTTAAGAGACATTTTTACAGAACTACACATAAAAGAGCAATCTTCCTTATACCCGGAAATTATGCAGAACAGAATTTTAAAATGCAGTTACCCCTGATGAAAACCTATTACACTGATGTGATTACCAATGATCTTTGGAAGTTCTAAGTATGCATTTACAGGATCTGCTAAGTGGAATGAAGACAATCATTAAGAACAACCAATTACTTTTACTTATCATATTACAACTGCTATGCTAATAAACTCAAACAGTGAAAAATTGCTATCTTTTTTCCTTCTCTTTTGCCAACGTACAAATCACAGACATCAAAACAGACATCTAGGGAGAGGGGAAGAAAACCAGAATTCTGTAAGTATATGATACTGTAACTGAGGGAGCAGTGCCTTATGATAAACATGCAGCATGTTCAATAAAATTAAATCCAAGTGGATGAGGCCCAGACATCCTTCGGCAATAATCCGAATGGCATAAAGGCAGTCATCGGGGCTTATGTGCAGATCTGTGTTTGGCAACATAGAGTCTACAGGTCAGATCTGCAGCTGTCTGTTTTTAAAATGTGTTTTGCTGGAATATGGCCACACCTACTTTGTTTACGTATCGGCCTGTGGCAGGACAGACTCTCTTTTTGTAGGAGATAGTAGCCTCTGTCTCTAGAGAAAGAGAATGTAGTAAAATCATTTGTGATTTGAGAATTTTTTTAAAAGACTACCCAGTTCAGAAGTGTGCATCCACATGGAAATGCAGAGGGGATCGCACTTGAAGAGCTGGACACTGCAGTCAGTCTGGCTGGGCTGTGGGGGTAGGGCAGGTCCTTCAGTTGAGACACCCCAGGTGTGCTCAGAGTTCAGTGCTGGAGAAGGAGGTCTGTCCTCCCTGGAGCTGCCCCTGCTGGGGTCAGCTGCTCAGTCTGTCTCTCTGGTAGCCAGTAAGCCCCCTTCATCTGTCTAGCCATGTACAGGACCTGAGTCACAGGGACCACAAAGACCAGTAAGAAATGCGGGAAGAAACAGGCCACTTAGCAGCCCAGTTCCCCTCTGCTTGTGGTTGTACAGGTTAAGGAATTAATTTTTGCTCCAGAGATGAAGCTAGAAATAGATAGAGTCTTTTTTTCCTGTAAAATGAGTGAAGCCCAGAGAACTCAGCTTTGTGTGGTCAAACTCATGAAATCTTGAATGCCACCTCTCCTCTTTGGGGACCCATTAAGAGGAAAAAGGAAGCCCGTCAGCCAAAAAGGAGTTGGAAGGCTCTTGCAGTTCCAGAGACTGTTGAACTGGGTAGAGGGGGAAGGGGCTGAGCTGCTACCACATGCAGGCTTCTCTTGTAGGTTTTTTCCAACACCAACTGGTTACCCAACCAATCCCCTCAAACCTGACTGACGCTAACCTACAGGAATTCACACAGACTCCCCAGCTCAAAGGCTCAGTCCCCTTAGACTGACCCCACTTGAGATGCCAGCCCCAAACAGGGTGCCTAGGCTACCCACACTTCTTCCGGACCCATGACCCGCCTCTGAGGTCCCACATTTGCTGCAACAACTCCCAGAATTCTGGAAAAACACTTTACTTAGCTTTACCAGTGTTGAATCAATTGAACAAGGAGGTCATGACACTGAGGCGACTCTAAAACCTTGGTGGCTTGAGACAAACCGAAAATTAGGCCGGGATCTCCTTCAAGGTTCGGAAATCAAGCTGCTAATGACAACCAATCACCAACAGCCAAGGAGGTTTTAAACTGTAGCCAATCCACACTCGCCTTGCTTCGCTTCCACCTTTGCCCGAAGATAGTAGCCTCTCCTCCGGAGCTCCAATGAGTGCTGCCAAGCACACTGGGCTTGATGGCTTCCCCATTCTAAACGGTTTTACTCAAATAAACTCTTTAATATTGTTTCTGTGCCTCACTTTATCTTTTAATATTTCTGGCGTGAGACAGGGACCCCAAGGAGACACCCCCCCCCCCGACATCCCCGAGGGCAGGAGCAATGAGGTGAGGGTACCTGCTGGGTCTCTTGGGCTCGCTGCTCCGGCTGCCCCAGGAGGCAGGGGGCACGTCCTTCTTGGAGCCTTTTGTGTTATGAGCTTTCAGGCCATTTGAGCGTTTTGTTGTTGTTGTTGTTGTTGTTGCTGCTGCTGCTGTGTTCTTTTTTCCCAGACGGTCAGCAAACCGGCCCCACTCAAACTACGTCTGACTTAAAAACTGGGTGGCAGGTCGGTCCGGTGTCAGACTGGTTCCGACTCAGAAACCGGATGGGTCCGGGGTCAGACTGGTTCCGGCGTCGGACTGGTTCCGACGTGGAAACCGGATGTGCCCCGGATCAGACTAGTTCCAGGGTGGGACTGGTTCCGGTTAGGAAGTGGACCGGGTCTAGAGGGAGACCGGTTCCAGGAGCTCAGGCTGAACGGAGTCCGGTGCGAGAGCACAGGCAATAAAACTTCGTTTTAAGGCCCAACAAGCAGGTGAACCTTAACAGAAGATAATCTTGACTTCCAAGTGGCCACAATGGAGAACTTTTAACCGAGATAAGGCCCGTTTACAAAGTGCCTTACACAGAAAGGGGTCTGGATCAGGCACTCACTCGCTCTAAAGAAGAGGGAAAATAATCTTTTCCTCCTCTAGCTTCTGGGGAACAGGATGAGACCAGCTGGGACACCCCACTCACTCCGCAGCCTGAAGGCAGTGTCCTTGGAAAACTGGCAGAAGACAGCAAAGGGTAAGAATTCTTACCAAAAACAGGGATCCCAGATCTTTATCTGGTGTGCCTGGTCGAGAGAGGAAGGTAAAATTTCACGTTGTCTCTTCCTCTCCAAATTCCTATTGGAAGGCATTAAAAAAAATAAGAAGAAGAAGTAAAGAAAAAATTCATTCTCAGTCTTTTCTCTCTCTAGGACAGTTGTTGCTGTCTCCTTTGTCTCGTTTTCTATCTCTGAGAATTTGGCTTGCCATCCCCCAGGTTGGAGGCCCTCAAAATATGGCCAGATAGAATGTGGACTGTACCCCCGTTTGTGGCTGTGGTTCTACCAACGGTTGCCAGCTCTCCAGGGGATTGTCTCAGTCTTTGGATTTTCTTTGGGAGTGGCTCTGGATCTTGGGAGGGCAGTATCCTTTGCATCTTCTTTGGGGATCTTCTCTTACATCCTTTGGGGAGCTTCTCTTGCCAGGAATATACTTACTGTTTGTCCCAAGTGAAACAGACAATATATTCAAAAGGATTTTTTGTTTGTTTGTTTGTTTGTTTGTTTTTTAAGTAGCTCTCTGGTCAGAAGTTGGTCAGATTGGAAGCTGATAAGTTCTTCTTTTTTTAAGAACTTTTTTTAAGGCCTCTTCAAACCTAAGCTAAAATGAAAACTGTGTACCCAGAGGGAAAGAAAAACATCCTGAAGCCTTTGTGGAAGGATTTACTGAAACATTCCAAAGAAACATAGCTCTAAATCTAGAACTTTTTTTTAAAAGCATTTCTTTTTTTTAAAATTTTTAATTATTTATGTATTTAGCTGTACATCCAGTGTGAGGCTTGAACTCACTGCCCTGAGATCATGAGCCACATGTTCCTCTGACTGAACCAGCCAGGCACCCCCAGAATATGGGCTCTTTTGATTTCCATCTTAGTTGAAGAACTTCTTCCTGAAATGCCTGATATAAAGCAAATGAAGGATAATGTAGTTGGATGGGTAGGTCCGTATTTTGATAGGGTATTACTCAGGTTGCAATCCAGCCTGTGAGGAATTAGAAGTAACTGTGCTTGATTTACAAATCAGGTCTTTACAAAAACAAGAGATTTGGCTGTAGAAACCATTTAAAGCCCACTTATCCTCTTTACCAATCCCCAGACCTCTACTGTTCATCTCAAAAATCTTGCAAATACTGTAAAGGATTTGGATTTAGAAAACAAAAGCCCTTTGTGAGAAACTTTTATCTTTTCTGACTTTGGGATATCTGTGTAGTACCTTATCTTCTCCAGGAAGCCAGAAGCCAGCTCTTGAAATGCAAACTTGAAGTTTGCATTTCCTGACTTTCTTGTCAGGAAACAAACAAACAAAACAAAACAAAAAATCCTATTTGGGAAATTAGATGGATGAAAAACCTTAAAAGTCTTTTCCACAATTATTAGTAGAAGCTTTAGCCATCTGAGCAGGTAACCTTAACTTATTTAATCTGCCCGAAACACAGTCTGGATCCAATTGTTCTTTCATAAACTAGTGAGTTTTGCATTACTGTACTTGTATCCTGGCTAAAATTTTAAAACTAAAGTGATAAGATCTCTGAGTCTGTATACATTTATGTGTGTTTGTATATATATATATATATATATATATATAGTATGTGGTATTTTTTAGATATGTGGTATTTTTCTATCCCTGGATGGTATTACCAAAATTGATTTGTAAAGAGCCCTATTACATTGGCTTAAAGACAAATAAGCATTTATGTACATTAAGTATATTCTCACATATAGTAGTGAACTCAAGTGTTTTTTCAATTCCATGTGATCTAGGATACTCAGAAAATAAAACCTAGTTTAAACTTGTTGGTTTATTTAAAACAGGAATATTTTTAAGGTTATCAGCATTGACTATAATACTTTTATTCCATCTAGTTTAATGAAAGTCCGGTTATCTCCGTTAGAGAATTTGTCAGCAAAAACGATAAGGTGGGGGCACCGGGGTGGCTCAGTGGGTTAAAGCCTCTGCCTTCGGCTCAGGTCATGATCTCAGGGTCCTGGGATCGAGCCCCTTGTCGGGCTCTCTGCTCCGCGGGGAGCCTGCTTCCTCCTCTCTCTCTCTCTCTCTGCCTGTTTCTCTGCCAATTGTGATCTGTCTGTCAAATAAATAAATAAAATCTTTAAAAAAAATGATAAGGTGATGGTTAGCTGTTTAATGTCTCATGAAATTTTTAAGCATAATTGAAGTATAATTGTTAAGAACAAGTAAATAGATTAAGTAAGATGAAAGTTCATAAAAAAACTTTTCAACAGTAATGAGGCCTTTATGGTATGTCTGTGTAAAAATAGTTTTCCAAAGTCCTTTTGGTAACTCGAAACCTTAAAGTTATACTGTGATAAGTGCAGGATATTTATTAAATACCTAGATCATTTCCCAGACAGATAAAACACTGAAACATTAATTCCTGCACCCACGGGTTTATCTACCATGGGCTTCCTTTTACAGAGGAACTAAAGATATTTGGGCCTAGTAGTGAACACGTTTTGTGCAATATTGAAAAATTTACTAGGAGAAAGGATATACTTCTATAAATTGTGAAATGTATTTATAAATTTGCCGGGCCACAGCATGCTAATATAACAGTCCACCGTTGGTTATTTCCTAATTTTCACCAGGAATTAAGGATTCTAAGGGCAAAGAATTCTAATCAATATATGTAATTAAACTACTTAGAGTGGTGCCTTGGTGGCTCAGTAGGGGGTCTGCCTTAGGCTTTGGTCGTGATCCCGGGGTCCTGGGATGGAGCCCTGCATCAGGCTCCCTGCTTTGCGAGAAGCCCGCTTCTCCCTCTCCCACTCCCCATGCTTGTGTTCCTTCTCTTGCTGTGTATCTCTCTGTTAAATGAATAAAAATCTTAAAAAAAAAACAAAAACACTACTTAGGAATAAAAAATGTGAAAGGAAACAACTATCTACAAAAAATAGGTAAGGAAAGTAGAACAAGTGATTGTTCCAGAATGAGGAGGAAAAAACCCACACAGAATCAGATGGATATGAAAAAGTTGTAGAAGGCTTATGGGAAAGGAGTCTTGGAAATAGAATTTTATGTCTGGCCACACTGACTAAAATGGGAATGGGTTTGCTTAAGTTTTTAAAGAATGAGTTTTAATTATCAGAGGTATACTTATGCATAATTGGAATATTTTGCATAGAATATTTGGATTTTATAGAATATTTGGATAGATACTTTGCATCAGAATACTTGGTTTTCTTTCTATTAAAAGGACAAAGTTGTCATGGATGTTGATCTGTGCTTGGTAAGAGATTGTGAAAGGTTTTTTTTGTTGTTTATTTGTTTTTACCTTTTGGGTAACCTACCTGGAAAGCAAAGATGTTGTGTGTTACCAGATAATTTACTGTACTTCACATTGTCTTTATCAGTCCTTTGATTATGTAAGAAACCCTGGTCTTGGGGTGCCGTGGGTGGCTCAGTCTATTACACATCCAACTCTCGATTTCAGCTCAGGTCATGATCTCAGGGTCATGAGGTTGAGCACAGCCCTCATTCAGCTCAGAGTCTTTTTGAGATTCTCTCTCTTCCGGTCCTTCTGCCCCTCCCCACATTCTCTCATGCTCTCATAAATAAATAAATAAATAAATAAATAAAATCTTTTTAAAAAAGAAAACCCAGTCTTCTCAATATTAAAAGAGCTAAATTTTGTTCACTACTGTGTAACCTTCTATATCCACCTTGAAAATTTTCTATTTTCTTGCTTGTGAAATAGATAAATATTATTTTATAGTGATCTGAGATTCTCTTTAGGCCAATGTTCACATCTTCTGACGTTTTGGCAAGTTCCCCAAATCAAATTCGAAATGGACTATTTTGACCTATTTGATCATCTTCAGAAAGATTCACGGAAAGGACTCTGACCAGTACTCTAGCATACAGGTTTCTGATAACTTGAACACCTAAAATTAAACTGGATAAGAATTTTCAGAATGAATGGAAAACTGGATTCAAACAGAATAAGAACTGATAATATGGGACTGAATATACTGATAAGGATGCTTATCACTTTTTTGGGCAAGTTTTTCTTTGAAACATTGCTGGCTTCTTAATATTTTATTTTTCTCGAGACCGAAGTAAGTATAGTTACTAAGGTCCATTTTGTGATGACTGAGACCTCCAGACATGGTCTCGAGGACTTCTACTGAAATAAGTTTGGAAGCCAGACTTACACCCCCAACATCTTTGGACTATTCAAACTCCTGTGATTCTTTGACACACTTGTGAGGTTAGAAAAGCGAGGCTTCAAGTGGGAGACTTTGGGATAAGTCATGTGGCCCAAGTAGTTCATTTTTACAATGAAACATTGGCTCTTTTTATCTTGGTTATGAACGGCTGACATGCCCACCATCTTTCAATTTGGACCACTCTGGTTAATGGCTCATGTGTGTAAGATCAGTTCCTGAAAGAGTGGGGAATGGGTTCTCTGACCAGTTTTGTTTGAGATGATCCATGTTTTGTCCAAAGATTGAGCATTCTTGGTTGGTGCCAAGTCATATTCATTGCATCATTAACACAAACTGATTGGAGAAGTCACAGTCCCTACCACTCCCCATGCTGATGATTCAGTCTGTGGAGTTGCCATTGTGCGGTCAGCTGGGAAGATCACCCGGGCAAATATCCTGGAAACTATCTGGTTGAGTGCTCTTTGTAAATAGGCTCTCAGAGGAGGAACAGACTTGTCTGTGGGCCATAAATGAGTTAATAATCAACCTGTCAGCTTAGAGTGGAGTAAGTGGGAAAAATGGTGTGAAAGACCCTCCATGGCTTACCTGTCTCTGCCCTAGTGTTGGGATGGCGGCATTTGCTCCATAAGCATTGCAGGATTCCACCACATAATCTGGACTGAGCCCCAGCACAGAGCAGGTCTCCCCATGGGAGCCCTCAGCCACCGCAATGATTTTGGGTCATTCTGGTACCACTACCTTCCTCATAAAGTCATCTGTAAACTAAGACCCAGAGATGGGCTATTGATGAACAGAGCATGCACTGACACATAAAATGACATGGATGTTTTCTGTGGATGAACAAGGAAGGCAGTGACAAGCACACAGACATGGCTATTCTGTTTATTGCTGCTATTATTAGTAACAATTTTATTATTCACAATAATTTTATTAACTCTTAGAATTAAAAGTGCAGTTTAGTAACTATTTCTTATCCTAGGCATGTGCTAAGAGTTTTACATGTATGCTTGCATTCAGCCTTAGCAACTTTTTGAGGTGGGCATTATTATTAGGCCCATTTTTATAGATGAGAAAAATGAAGATTGGAGAAGTAATTATCTGATATCTAAAGATCTGTGTCGGAGTCCTAACTGAACATAGGTATCCTGTTTTAAAGCCCATTTTTTTTTTTTTTGCCATTGCTTTGGTAAGTGTTAGAGATACAGAAAGGAATAAAACGGTGTCTTCCCTCAGACCTAGAAGGTTAGATGACTCATTTGCATAAATAACTGTCAGAGAAGAATGTAATCTTTTGCCCATTTTAAAGTTGGGTTATCTTTTTATTATTGGATTGTAAAGGGCTCTATGTGTATCCTAGATACAAATCAGATACATGATTTGCAAATATATGTTATCCCATTCTGTTGATTGCTTTGGATTTTTTTTGGTGGTGTCCTTTGAAGCACAGATGTCTTGATTTTGATGAAGTGTGATTTGTCATTTTTTTTCTTTTGTTGCTTGATCCATTGCCCAATCCAAAGTCACAAAGACTTATACCTATGATTTCTTCTGTTTTATAGTTTCAGCTCTTACATTTAGATACTGGACCCTTTTTTAAAGATTTTTTATTTTTTTATAAACATATAATGTATCACTAGCCCCAGGAGTGCAGGTCTATGAATCACCAGGTTTACACACTTCACAGCACTCACCATAGCACATACCCTCCCCAGTGTCCATAACCCCACCACTCTCTCCCTACCCCGCTCCCCCCATCATCCTTAGTTTGTTTCGTGAGATTAAGAGTCTCTTATGGTTTGTCTCCCTCCCAATCCCATCTTGTTTCATTTATTCCTTTCCTACCCCCCAAACCCCCCACATTGCATCTCCACTTCCTCATATCAGGGAAATCATATGATAGTTGTCTTTCTCTAATTGACTTATTTTGCCAAGTATAATACCCTCTAGTTCCATCCACGTTGGATACTGGACCCTTTTTGAGTTGATTTTGGCATATGGTCTGAGGAAAGGTTCTAAATGGAGTCTGAGGCATATAGCTATCCATTTGTCCCAGCATCATTTATTGGAAAGGTTATTTTTCCCCTTTGAATGATCTTGGCCCCTTGTCAAAAATCAATTCCCCAAAAATATACAAGTTTATGGTTGACTCTCAATTTTATTCCACTGATATGTGTCTATCCTTATGCTGGGATCACATTGCCTTAGATACTCTAGACTTGCAGTAACTTTTGAAAACGGGATATGTGAATTCTCCAGTTTTGTTTTTTCTGTCTCCCCGATTGTTTTGTCTGCTCTAGCTCCATGCATTTCCATATGAAATTTAGGATCAGCTTGTCAGTTTCTTTATGTCTTGTGTCTTTTTTCTTCTGCCAAGAAGTCAGCTTGGATGTTGATCCTGATAGCATTGATTCTCTGGATCAGTTTGTGGATTCGGCAAGGCCTCACTCTGTGACAAACCCTGTACGAAGCATTTTACTGTCTTCATATCATTGCATTCTCAAAGAATCTAATGATAGAGGTACAGTTACCATGCCCATTTTAGACACAGAGACAATGAGGCTTTTAGAGTGTTCAAGGTCCGGTTTCTTGAGAAATAGATTCAGAGACAAGATTTGCATGCAGCAGGTTTATTGGGGTGTGTCCTCAGGATTACCATCTGGGGGGCGGGAGGGAAGCTGTGTTGTGTGGCAAGAGTAGGTGAAATGGGATACAGTTACAGCGGAGATCTCAGCTGATCCCGCGGGAAGAGCAAGGGCCCAGAACTGCGTCAAGGGGACTGGTTTTTGTCTCTCATTATCAGTGTAGGCATAATCTTGGGTGAAACAGCTCCCTCTATTCAAGGGCAGTTCATCAGGAGGGACTCCTGGAGCAACCAGGAGCAAACACTTCGAGCAACTGGGAGAATTGAGTACCTGCACCCTAGAAGGTGGATGTGGGATATACCACAGCATTAACTACAAGGCATTTATTGCTTGTCATAGGTCATGCAGTGAGTAAATAGCAAGGGGTAACATCTGAGCCCTGTCCGTCTCACTCCAGACTCCTTACTCTTAACAGTCACACTAAATTCACTCATTTGCAGAAATTCAGTTAGTGTTTTAATTATCCAAAACATCCCTTGCTGTGGACTGAATATATGTGCTCCCCCCAAATTTATATGTTGAAGTAGTAACCTCCAAGGTGATGGTATTGGGAGGGTGGGATTTTGGGAGGTAATTGAGTCGTGAGGTCAGAGCCTTCATGAACATGATTAGTGTCCTTATAAAAGAGACCCCAGAGTTCTCTAGCCCCTTCTATTTTATGAGGCTACAGCAGGAAGTCATCAGTTTGCAGTCTGGAAGAAGGCTCTCACCACAATCCAACCATACTGGCACTCTGATCTTGAACTTCTAGCCTCCAGAACTATGAGCAATACATCTATGCTCTTTATAATCCACTCAGTCTCTGGTGTTTTTGTTTCAGCAGCTCAGATGGACTAAGACATCCCTGAATTACATCCTCAGCTACACTTGCTCCCAACATCAAACTTGTGACTTTTGAAGTATCTTGGTTTAAGGTCTTGGGGAGGAAATCTTACACTGGGGTCTCAAGACTCCAGAGTTTTAGAAATAAACTCTGAAATGGAGCTAAAACTTCCCCTTAGTAACTCTGCTTAGTGAGAAGTGTGGATGCTTCTTCGTGGTCTGGGCTTACAGAGGTAGAGTCTTTTTGATGGCCATCCTGGCTCCTCAGCTCACCTCACTTCCAGAAGAGGATCCTGTAAACACTCTCTTTCCCAGCAGTTGATCTGTGAAATGCAAGGAGTCTTCTGAGCAATTTAGTAAGGACTCACCTTTCCTTGATTGCCAACATGCCAAGCCAGAGATCTGGTGCTCTGGGAGATTTAAGTTGCTTTTGAGGGCAGAGCTGAGCCTCCACAGTCAAGGCAGTCTGACCCACTTGCTCCTGTTTTGCCAGGAGTCCATAATGGCTTGACAAACATCTGATCTATGGCTACAAAATTTAGATTTTCAGTGGATTGAAATAGAGGATTCTAAACTGGAGCTTTTGAGGCCTCTGAAACTGGGCGCCATGTGGCTGGTATATGTTCACACACTGGTGTTACGGGAGGAGCGCTCAAGCCTCCCAGAATGAACTCCGTAACCCCTGACAAAGTATAAGGCGTTTGGCTTAAAAACAAGCAAACTTCTTTGCCCCTCTTTTTTTGTCACTCATGTGTCCACTTCTTGATTTTTCCTGGTCTTGTTGAAAATAAGTCTTGGGTTGATACTCAGTCTGGAACTCTGGTGTGTCATGTGGATGACAGAATGGAAAATTGCAATCCGTCATAGCACTGCGCGTCTGGCAGTTAAACCATGTACCCGTGGCCCGGTTCTGGGCTTTTTTGCTCATTGCTCATCTGAGAATTGGGCATTGTGTTTTTGCTTGCTTTAAAATACCTGTTGGTGTTTTAATCTATCCTGCAAATATTTCCATAGTGTATTATACCAGGCTCTATTGCAGAGTCTTATGTGGTATACAGAAAACAAAAGTGACTTTAATCTCAATAGGCCCTCAATGTGTTTGAGACTTAAATAGAAGGAGTGGGAAGTGAACATCTATTGAACATTCTCATTTTGTCAGGCTCCTAAAAGCATCTATTATCCTGTTTGGATCGCAACAATCGGAGATTGCGATTGTCCATACCCTCAACTAACAATATTTTTTAAAAAAAGATTTTAACAACTGACAGTTTTTTGAAGCCAGAGGACTAGGGGCACCTGGGGGGACTCAGTCAGTTAAACATCTGCCTTTTGCTCAGATCATGATCCCAGGACCCTGGGATTGGGCTCCTTGCTCAGTGGGGAGCCTGCTTCTTCCTTTGCCCCTCTACCCTACTCATGTTCTCTCTCTTTCAAATAAAATGTTAAAAAACAAAAAACAAAAAAACACCAGAATACTAAGTCTCAGAGAATTTGGAGAATTTATCCTTAGTCAAACAGAAAATAAATGAAGTATTTTTAAAAAGTTCAAGTGCAGGGGTGCACTTGTTGCTGTTAATACATTGGAGTGCTTCCTCTTTCCTCTCTTACAGTGGGTGGTCAAGGAAGACCCAAGAAGTTCCTTTTAACTTTAAGCAGGGACTATTCTTACACCAGAGAGAACATTATCAGAGGAGGGTAAGGAAGAGAAGTCAGAACTGAAAGAAGGGCCTCCCCTTTCCCCTTTGTCCCACACTATGTATTTGACAGGAAAGGTCAACTCAAAGTAGCATGGCATAATTTTCAGAGTTGAAAGATCTGAGAAGAACACTCTAGTTGGGCTTCCTTTTCTCTGGGAAGGAAACTGAAGCTACGAAGAAGGAACTAACTGTCAATGCCACTTAAATGATTTAATAGTTAAAAGTATTTCATCCCCATCATCTCAGTCTGCCTTCCCAGGATGACATATGTCCAAACATATTTCTGCCCTAGATTTTTCCTAGAAAGTCCTAGACTTTTTTTTTTTTAAAGATTTTATTTATTTGACAGAGAGAAATCACAAGTAGACGGAGAGGCAGGCAGAGAGAGAGAGAGGGAGCAGGCTCCCTGCTGAGCAGAGAGTCCGATGCGGGACTCGATCCCAGGACCCTGAGATCATGACCTGAGCCGAAGGCAGTGGCTTAACCCACTGAGCCACCCAGGCGTCCCAGTCCTAGACTTTCAAGGCTAACATTATGATTGCATGATCATTTGCTGTGTAAAATCACACATGCTATGTTTGTGGGAATAAAATTACTACCTTTTGCACGTGTTTCACTTACTGGATTATAATAGAAGCATCCCAGAGGTTCATGGTTTAGAGAGGGAGACCTCAGAACAGGGCTACCCCATAACTCAGGGTCAGGAAACCAGTGCTAACTAAATATCTACTTGTGCTATATATGGTACTTGACACATACACATATTCCATTTAATGGTCAATAATAATTCTTTGAGCTCCATACTGGTAGATCTAATTTTAGTAGAAGACACTGAGTATCTGAGAGTTTAAGAAGTTTGCCTGATTTTATCTGGTAATTAGTCATTGGCGGAATCCATGTTCAAATTCAGGTTGACTAATTCCTACCTTTTCCCCCTCTACATACCCTAACCCTTTTTCAGTGCTTGGGACAGCAGGTGAGCATGCAGGATTTGGGATCTGAGAATGTCAGTCCAGGGGAGCTGAGAATGTTCTTCTGGGGTCTGGCTTTTATTCTGGCCTCCTTGGGAAAATGAGCAGATACTCACCACAGAGTATGTGTAGGAGGTATGGTTGTCATTGTCTCTACAGTTATGAAAATATGCTTACAGTAGATGACAGAAACAATGAAGAACAAGAATATTGGAATAAGACAAGAATACTAGAATAAGAACAAGAATACTAGAACAAGAACAAGAATAGCTAACATCATTGCATACTTACAGGTATCTGCTAAGGAACCTATGGACATTGTCTGATTCAATTCTCACAATGACCCATAGAGGCAGATACAGATCTACAGATGAGAAAATGAGCCTTGTAGAAGTTAGCTTGCCCCAGTTAACCAAACAAGTTTTTGAGTAAACTATGAAGTTAGGAACCTTACTGTGTACATAGGTCTTAACTGATTTCAGAACCTTAATTACTTTGTTGTGTTGCATCTAATATCAAGAGTGATTATTCATTCTGTATCCAGCAAACGAGCAACTACTAAACCACAGAAATCTTTTACTTCTGGGCAGCTCAGTTAAGTAAGTTTTATTGCCTGGTGTCAGACCTCTTTTATTTAGAGGGCTGCCAACCTGAGATAACCTCCTTATTTAGTTTGTTGGTAGTTATTCAGGCATTGGGGCTGCTGTTAATTTTAATTACTTGTTTGACCTTTGACTGCAATAAAATTCATCTGATTAAAAAGTATTTTCTTAACATAGAAACTTACCAACAAATACCAAAGGCATTCAGTCGACCAAGCCATACATGCTTGAATAAATAACCACAGAGCTTATAAAATGTCTGGCTGTGCCCTTGACATTTGTAAAGAGACATTTATGACTCCAGCACAATCTTTGCTACCATTAGGTTATTGCTAACATACCAATCTTAACTTGACCATCAGCTTTGATTTTCCCACTGGCAAAAGTAGCATGAGCTTTTCCTTTTTTGCATTTTTGGTGTTATACAGATCTCACCCCACATAAGATACACATGTGCACACATTCTCATATATACTTTCTCAACAAAAGAGGCTAACACAGTATAGACACTTAGCATTCTAAAATACAGAAAGCCAACAGAAACATTCTGTGGTGGACAGGGAGAGGGGCTTCAAAGATAACTGAAAGAATGTAAATTAAGCATAAAAGAGAATTTCTTCTTTGTTGGAAATTGGAGAAATCCAGTGAAGTTGGAGAGTTGTTATTTGCCAAGAATGTCCTTCTTGGAAGATGCTTGTAAATAGGGTCTTTTTCTTTGACAGTTCTTGGATGCAGGGAAAGACTCTTGGATTTTTAAGTTTTCCATCCATATGTTCTTTACTTAAATCTCTTGATTGCGCTTTTATTCTTTAGTTGTGGTATACAAATTGCTAGGCAGAAGTAACTTGGTGAAAATATTTGAGAGAATTGAAAAGAGGGAAGTATAGGTATGGCATTTTGCTTCTGGTCAGAATTTTCCTATAAAACTCATACATATGAAGACTGGTTTTGCTCCACAATTCTGAGATTGAGTATCCATAGTTATAACCTTCTCCCTAGATTGTAACCTGGAATGCAAGGTGGTCTCTGGGTACTGGATCTGTATTACTGGCAAGTGAAAAAGTTCTTAAGACTTGGTCTCCACTTCATCTTATTTTTCTTTCTCTTCACCTACCCCCTTTCTTTGAATTGGTAGATGCGCTCTAGCTGTTAAAAATGTCTGGTGTTTTGGACGCCTGGGTGGCTCGGTTGGTTGGGCGGCTGCCTTCGGCTCAGTCGTGGTCCCAGTGTCCTGGAATCAAGTCCCGCATCAGGCTCCTTGCTCGGCAGTGAGCTTGCTTCTCCCTCTGCCTCTGCCTGCCACTCTGTCTGCCTGTGCTCGCTCTCTCTGATAAATAAATAAAATCTTTTAAAAAAATGTCTGGTTTTTACTACAAAGTAGGCTGCAACTTTTATCAGTGGAAATCTTGGTTACTGAAATACTAAGCTTCCAAATGAATTTGTGGGCTTAACTGTAGAAATTTTTTGACAAGCACAAAAATATCAAAACAAATTGGTCCATTAAGTCCACTTACATTCATAAAACATTTTTCTCAATTTAAAAGTAATATATATGTTTATTTTAGAAAGTGTGTAAAATAAGGAAAACACAAAGAAGAAAATAAAATTCACCCATAAAATCCTATCATCCAGAAGTAACAGCTTATTAACAATTTAATGTATTCTTTTTCAATCTTGTGTGTTTGCAAATGGTTGTGTCTAAAACTCTAAAATAATATCTGTTTTGTTGTAAACTTAATAAATATTTGTCATATGGGAACGAGATGATTTATGTGACCAGGGTCTGTTGTGTTTTTGATTACTGTGAATGTTGTGTCAGTTACCGCTGTAAACAACATTAATCTATTGTAAGTTATTCCTGCTTGGTACCTGATTTCCTTTGGGTATTTGACCTTGAGAGCCTGCTCTCTAGACTTATCTACATAAATATGATAGTACATGTTGAGAGTACTAATAGATTAATTAGATAATATAGCCATATGTTAATGCTAATTTTAATTTTAATCTGTAGTATGCCCCCAGAAGCTAGTGGCAGCATGGGTTATTAGAACACTGACCCTGAAGCCATGCAAATACGGATTCTAATCCTGACTCTGCAACTTCCAACCTTCATGTCCTTAACAAATTACTTAATCTCTTTGAGCCTTAATTTCCCCATGGCTAAAATGACAGTAAGAACCCACATCATATGATTATTGTGTGATGAAATATATGTACAGAGAGAAAGAAATCACTAAATAAATTAGAATTAACCCACAGTGGGACTCAGAAAATTCCTTTAAGAAACAAACCATGGCTTATCATGCCATGTAAGTTTGTGTAAGTGAAAAAGCCATACTGTTAGAAGGCTAAACACCAGCCTGGGTTTTTTGCCTCAAATGATGCCATGCTAAAAGCAAGTATAGTGTTCACTCTTCAAAGAGAAACTCTAGGGCTGATGGAGCTGGCTAAATCTACACATTGGAAAATTTCCTTCATTTTAATCTTGTTTTTTTGAGCAGTTGGGAAACTTCTCAGAGCCACATGATAATTGATTTTTGTTCATTTGCTTCTGAAAAGATGAGGGCCTTTTTCTCTCTAGTCCTTGGATGTCAGCTTGCAGCCAAAGATAATTTTCATTTTCTAAGCCCCTCCTATAAGCAGCAGATTGTACAGTGCCCTTCTACCTGCACTGTCCCATAAAATTGTCACAAAAACTTATAAGGTAGTAGTGGTATGCACTTCCTAGATATTCTCAAATGTTAACCTGCATTTTACAGATGAGGAAGTCAGTTGCTTATTGTCTGTCAAAAAGCTGGTTTGATGACTCACTTTGCCCTTACAACGCGACAAGATAAGACAGTCATGTCCATGAGTTATCCCTGGACCCTGTGGTCAGCTGATATTGGGGGTAAATAGGCTAAGTCAGAGGAGATGTGTTTTCCCAGGCCCCGCCTCACCTTGGTGCCCAGGAGAAGGCAGAAGCCATGTCGCTTCTCCTTCCTCTCCAGGAGGCTGAACAGGTGCTCCTGGAAGACGCCGACCCTGATGAAAAATTGGCCGTTGCACTAGCAGCCTTCCAGGTTGTCGAAGTCCACTCCCAGCGGCTGAGGAAGCGGACGGTTCGGGGATCCAGCACAATTTGCTGCGGATGGCCCAGGAGCGGGCCTCGCGCGCTCCGTCGTGCACGGTCAGCTTCAGCACCCGGCCGGAGCGGACAGCGACAAGCGAGCCCTCCGCCCACGTACAGCCACACGGGTGTGCCGCCGCCGCAGCTGATCCGCAGCCGCCCAGACTGCCAGCCTCGGCAGCACCGCCGGCAGCGTGCCCAGCACAGCGTCCAGCGCCAGCGCCTCAGTGCCACCGACGGGCCCCGTGATCCCCGTGCCCATCGCCCCGCGCCTATTCCTAAGCCTGCCCCGGCTCTTGGGGGACACTGCGCTGCAGCAGCCACTCCCTTGCCCCGTGCAGGGCCCCACCCCTCCAGCCTGTCTCCTGGGAGTGTCAGCAGGCAGAGGCCCAAACACGTAAATACTTTCAAAAGTGGATGGAGCTAAGTATACCCCTTCATCATTGGGCTCGGGGCTTTGTCACCCTTGGTGTCTGTCCTTTTCATATCACTTCTTGAGACCTTTTAAGGCTCCCTTGTTGTACCCCTATGGTATTTCAAGATTATGTTTGTCGTGGTTTGTAATTATGTTCCTTGGTAACTTTTTATTTGATGCTGATCTCCTTTATGTTCTTTAGGGTAGGTCCAGTTCTTAGCACGACATGCCATTTGTGTAACCCAAAAAATATACCAATGTATATTGTTACCGGCTACCTATGAGGCTTCTTCCAAGCGCCAAAGCCTGTTTTTGTTTTTGTGTTAGCTCAATATGCTAATGAATATTTGCCAAAGTAAGCATTACCAAAAAGAATTTGAACTATTTATTTTTAATCCTAACAATTTTATAGGGTAAATATTACAGATACTATGAACCACTGAAATTACTGTTTCATTCCTCCTCAGCTTATTTACAGATTGGTGAAGGATTTAGCCAGTTAACATACTTCTCCCAGGTCACAGAACTAGTGAACACATAGATGCTGGTGTCCAAACCTAGCACAGACTGACTCCAAAGTTAGTGGCATTTATAGGGCCTGCTATTTCTTTGGTTTGTACAGTCCTTTTAGAAAGCAGCTTAGCACCAAGTTGCAAAGTGTTTAAAGTTATTCCCACCCTGTCATTCAGTAATCCCACTGGAAGTCTCTGAAAATCCAAAGTCAAAAACAAAACAAAACACAGGATTGCTTACAGAAAAAGAAAAAAGCAAAATTCCCATTTATTTAAATAAATATAAAACATGTATATTTAGTTGTTTAAGGAAAATCTAATCATTAAAGTGTTTGGAAAATTGCAATTATATATGTCCTTAAGGAATAACACATTGGAATATTATGGAACCATGGAAAGAACATTTTGAAAAAGCTAGGAAAATGGTTATTTTTATAAGCAAAATAAAGCTGGATATAACACTGGCTAATGAAGTATCCTTCCACAACTCTGAGTGGGTGTTGATAGAATTAGACACTGCTTGATGATAAAGACTGAGATAAAGGATAATTTCTAAAATTTTTTTTTTACGCTTCAGATTTTTTCTATGGTGAGATGTTTTGTTTTTATTATACAACAAACCTATAAAGATGCCCTAGAGAATGTGCTTGCTTATAAATTGTGTATGCAAATTTCAGCTCACTGTCCCGGAATGATCTCTCATTCCTACTGATAGTTGAGGAGTGGGGGCCCCAAACTTTATTCTCACCTGGTGTCCCATCTGTCATATGTGTGCAGTCTGGGTCTTTTGACTACAAGTCATTTGACCTTACCGGACCTTGGACTGTGCTGCCATGTTCCATGCTTTGCATTAGGAGACAGGAAACTGAATTCTGGTCTCTGCCCTTTCACTGGCTTGCTGGATGATTTGGGGTATCTCACTTTTCTCAGGGTCTCTCTTTCTTGGATTTTTGCCCTGCTGATTATAAGATGGCTTTCTTTGCTCTTCTCTCTTTTGATGGAGAGCGGTATCCAAAAGAGTTGATCAGGGGCACCTGGGTGGCTCAGTGTGTTAGAGTCTCTGCCTTCGGCTCAGATCATGATCTCAGGGTCCTGGGATCTAGCCCTGCATCGAACTCTCTGCTCAGCGGGGAGTCTGCTTCCCCCTTTCTCTCTGCCTGCCCCTCTGCCTAATTGTGATCTCTGTCAAATAAATAAAATTTTTAAAAAATAAAAATAAAAAAATAGAGTTGATCGTCATGTCTGATACTGCTCCCTCTGGTCACTCCATCTTTTTGTCCCTGTTTTATTTTCTTGTTACTGTTTTCATTTTGTCATTATACCATTTTGTTGTGTTGATCTTTCCACATTTTGTGATATCATTTTCAGAAATAACCTTGTTTATTTCTTTGCCTGTTTATTGCATGTTTGCTTATGTAGATAAAAGCTCTGTGAGATCGTAACCTAGCCTATCCTGACTGATATGGCAACAAAAACCCAACTCAAATGAAAAGGATAATTTGTCTTGTGTAGCTTGAAGGGTTGGAGTAGCTCCTAGAATTTACAGAAGTAGAAATCAGGACTTCAGAAATGGCAAGTTCCGCATTGTGTGAACACATAACTGTATGCGCTTATTTCTCCTACCCCTCCCCACCTCAGCATTTCTCATTACCGTATATCTTTGCTTTTCTTCACCCTACATGTTTCATCCATTTGGAAAGGAAGAATTCTGCCAGAAGCCTTAAATTCACTTGTTTCAATTTAACATTTCCAGCAGTTTCATTGCCCCCCATGTCAGAGGGCAGCCAGTGGAAAAGATTCTAATTGGTTTTTCTTGGGCTATGTATGCTTCTTTGAACCAGTCACACTAGGAATAGAATTGTCAGCAGTGCTTGCTCTTGTGTGTGTATGTTGGTGCGTGTTTTTTTTTAATTGTTAGCATAAATTCAATTTAGTATTTCTGTACAAAAACTTATTTAACTCATTGACCATTTTGTGGTGTTCAGTTTAGGTAGAACTGCCTAGTAATAACCGGTAGTCCACTTAACTTCCATATGTAAGTAGAGATACTCATATTTTCTTCTTATGCTCCAGTGATAGTTTTGCTCTCCTCCTATGCGCCCTGTTGTTACATCCTTGAGTGTAGGAACAATAACTTCCTTCTTTTCTGTCCCTCCAATATTAGGAAGAAAGTGCTTCATAGTTAGTAGCTACCCTCTGAATTTCTGACATCAGATTAAATGAGCTGCTTATTAACTAGCTGAGTTTGTGGGCTTCTCCATTCATTACATGAGCTTTATTTGGTGAGGATATGATTAGTTTTCACTACTCTGAAAGCAGGAAAGACTAAACTGTCTTTATTTTTAGTTTAAAAAATGCTATTCAGTAATGCTAGGGAAGAGAAAGAAATCATTGATCATTTCAATAAAGCCTCCTTCACATCATGAATTCGAGACTCTCATATTGATATTTCCTTTAACTAATCGATTTTTACCTTGTACCTCATTTAATGATATGGAGAGCAGTATCTGCCATAGGTAGAAAAATTGCTCTCAGGATTGTTCTCCACGCAGATAAACTGCAGATCTTACCCTTGACATTTGAGTTAAAGAAAAGCAGACGTGGAGGAATCCATCAGAGACTGTGTCTAGGCAAGTAACTGAAGCTTTAGGCCCTTACCAGCAGACTGTGGTGTGTGATGTAGTACTCTCGCTTTCAACTGTAAACTTTTAGAAATACAGAATCTGGGGCCATAGCACAGACCCTCAGGGTCTGCAATTTAAGAAGTTTCTCAGGTGATTTTTAACCATAAGTTTGAGATGCGCTGCTGCAGAGAGAAGAATCAGATTTCTGGAAGACCTGTAGGACCTTGAAGGTTGGGCTTTGAACATAATTGATATCTTCAGGAAGCCAGCTGTCTACCCTAGGGATGACAGTGTTGGCAAATGGTGATGTCCTCCTACCGTGAGCTTGTGTGAGACATTACTAATTTGCTCAGGGGACTCTTTCTGCCATACTTCATGATGCTTGTCCACATTCTCTACCTACTCTGGTAACTTTCATGGAGACAGAAAAGTTGGCCTGAGAGTTAAGATCTATTTATCAATCTCGCCTGAAGACCAGTTGTTGTTTGCTAAGTAGAGTTCAACAAGCAAAATAGACCAAAGGGAAATCTGGATTATTGAATCTTGCAGGTATGGCTTTTGGATAATTTGTTGGCCAAATAATAAAATCAAGGTCATGAGCTTGGACCTCAGCAAACTGGATAATCTCTTAATCCACTCCTTCTGGTCTTGCTCTGTCTCCTATCCATTTGCTCTTCCTCATGCTAAACTCATTTTGAATTCCTCTCACTAACCTTCATCTGTTCTTTTAAATTAATCTTTTCTTGATTTTTCTGGTTGGGGTACTTGGGAGAAGGATCATCCTAGCTATAAGCCCCATCTCCTGGAGGCCCAAACTCTGATACTGACGTGTATGAATGCTGATTTATATTCACCCTTTTGAAACAGACTCAGACTGAATGCCTTATCAAGGTCATCTGCTTGCCCAAAATGTTACCCCAAATGATAGAAACTGGGAGGATGGTTTAGAGTCCACTTCCATTGCCTACTTGAACAGGCTTGACATCGTCACAGTTCCCCCTCGGTTGGCACAGTTGTAGGATCTGAGTCAGCTTTTTGAATTCTGTTTACAATTCTACTACTTCCTGGAGTGTAATGTGGGGCAAATTAGCACATCTCTCTTTTTTCAGTTTGTTCTTCTTTCTGTGAAGTGAAATAAATCTAGAGCCTAATTCCCAGGGTTGCTCTGGAGATTAATGAGAATAATGTAAAATTTGGGACAGTACTTGGAGTATGCTGAGGTTTTACTACCATTAATGTCTACTAATTTCATTAGTGTCATAATCTTTGCAGGGATTCTGACTGTGATGGAATAGGGGATTGGTCAGGGTCCACCAAAAACAATTGTGGGGACAATTTTCTTTTTAATATTATCCTCTTCCCTCCAGACTTAATTCTTTATTATCATGTAAAATTATTCTCCTAAGACATTTAATCACCAGTTTAGTCAGATCCAGGGTATTTCCTCCCCCAAACTGTGTCAAGTTTGGTATAAACCAAAATAATTTGAATAACTAACCAACATCCAAATACATCCGCATCAACCAGAACTCAGGCTTTATTATTGTGCAGTGAAAAAAAACTAAAACTTAATTCCAAGCACATGTAACTGAAGTTTTCAGAGAAAGATATTGTTCTTAAAACATATTCAATATTTAAAGGAAAAAATGACATTTATTTGAAGAGCAGAATATACTTAGAATTGTTGGCTTATAAAAAGCCCATTTCCCCCAAGCCTAAGCTTTATAATTTCATATTAGGCAATGAAGTTCTTTTATATGATCTAAGACTATTTAATGGAAATAGCATTTGACAGAGTAAAATGTTACATAGGTGTATGACTCCAAAATAGTAGTATTTACATCCAATGTTCAATCTCCAAAGGTAGATTGCCCCAATACACTTTAATATATGCTTGTTTAGACATACATAAGTATATAAATGTAGAAAAGAAAACTGACATATATAATATCAACCCTCAGTTTCATCCAGGAGGATTAGGATACTAAAGCCAGGGAAAAGTAGACATATTTTTTTCCCTACTTTATTTTGCTATACAGTTGCCTTAAGGTTACCCGTTCAAGTCAGGAATCGTAATGTAATTCTGAGACTAGAAATTGACCAAATATCCTCCTTTATCATTTCCTTTCAGAACTTGTCAAAGCATTTTCAAAATCAGGGCAAGTATATGGTGGAGGAAGAGGGTCATGAAGAAAACCAAGTGAAATCAGAACACTTCTGAGACATCCATGTTCTGATGTGGCAAGAAGATGCAGCTCCCACCAGGGGATGCAGCAACTGAGAAAAGTTTATGGGCTAGCAAGGTGCCGGGACTGGGATGGAACAGACGGGACATCAGATTGAGAGATTTCTGGATTTTATCACACCCAGAGTCTCTGACTGAGAGAATTCTCATCAATCAAATATATACTAAACTTTCAAGAGAAAATCATCCAGGTAACTGTTGTGTTTTTAACATAGACCTCCTTTCTGTACAAGGGAAAGTGGGAAGGGTTTGATAGTCCATTTTGCAGAAGCCATATTAACAGTGTGCACATACCTAGATCATTATTTTCTGATCTTGTACACCCCATGGAGGGCAAAATCACAAGGAAATGTGGTAACAAAACTGGCTGACTCCTGTATTCCCATGGACACAGATGCCCATGTGACAATTCTGACTTACTCTTGCAAACCATCAGGCTGTAAATCCATGACTGATCTTACATTTTTGAGAAGGCCCTATTAAGGGATGATAAATTCGCATATGTACCTCTTGCTACTACGACAGACCTCATCACTCCATTTGCCCTGAGCTGACTGGGAGAACAGGGCACAGTTTTCTCGCTTACCACCGTTGGGCTGTGCACGGTCCCAGTTGAGGAAGGAGATGGTGACTCCATGGACATCAACAAACTTTCCCTCTGTCACCATGTCATTGATGCCTAACCAAAAGTCGTTGACACCCGGCAGACTTCTTTTACCATAGTCTCGGAGGGCATTGATTTCGTCGGAGTTCCTGGGGATAACCAAGGTTCCTCCCTTGGAGATGCAGTCTTCATTGGCTTCATGGAAGTGCTTCAAGCCTTCTGAAGCAAGGTAGCATTTCCTGTGAACTTTTGTGCCTCGGAGACAGACTGTAAAAATGTGAAATTTGATATAATAAGATGCCTTTTGAGTGTTCACATCCAGGATTGGACTTGAAAAATAGCAGTTAATATTTGTGGAATGAATGCTGTGTCATCATAATGATGAGTTAATATTTATGGAGATTTTGTGTGTCAGACCCTGTGCCAAGCACTTTATGATGATGAACTCATGTAATATCTCAGCAATCACATGAAGTGAGATTTTATTACTCCCATCTGTCCACATCAGGATAGTGAGGCTTACAGAAGTTGTTACTTGCCATGACTTAATGTATAAAAACACAACTTACATAACATATAAGATCATAACTATACAAACCCAGGTCTGTCTCACCCGTCAACCATTTTCTGGCCTTGTGCTGCTCTGATATACACATGCTTGTTAGTTTGCACAGCTCTCCTTGGAACTTTTGGAACTGGGTGGTATTTCATAATTAGTTAACAAACAAACACAAACAAAAGTCTGAGTTGACATATAGAGCAACAGTAGTTTTGTTATCCAAATAACTCAGCCCTGTTAACTCTGTTCAGGTTATCCAGGATAAACCAAACATAAATATTATTTTAGGGCGAAGCATTGGAGAACCAGGATCTGACATTTGTTAGGTTTGTAATTGTTGGAGAAAACACTTAATTTTTCTGTGCCTCAGTTTCCTCATCTGTAAAATGAGGATCTTCATAATGGCACCTGTCTCATAAGTTGCTGGAGGACTAATGTGTTCATGGTTGTAGAGTATTTTTAGTGCCAAATGGTGGGTAAAGCGTTAATAAAACTCTGTTGCCTTCTACATGGGCATTTGATCTTCCTTTAGCTTCTGAATTCTGTTCCTAGAAAGCTGATAAAGGGAATCTGTCAACAGAATTACTGGGCAAAATTGTTCATGGTAAAAACGACCTTGAACTGATAACATATAGCTGGCCTGGGAGTTATAAATCCTTAATGGAAGGCTGTAACTTTAGTCTTCCCTGAAAGTGGTAACTCATAATTGGACAGGTCTCTTGCAGGACCCATGAAGTTCTGCTTTTGGAGTTGCTATGTAAGGTATTGGATCCTCTGGGTATAAGCCTTGTGGGCAAGGGCTATTCT
Organism: Neogale vison; assembly: GCF_020171115.1. NCBI lineage: Eukaryota > Metazoa > Chordata > Mammalia > Carnivora > Mustelidae > Neogale > Neogale vison. Next base: position 9,404,603 of record NC_058097.1, read on the forward strand.
TGAACCCATTCAGTATAGCTCTATTTTCCTTACCCCTGGGATCCAAGGAGGGTCACTCCTGGACAACAGGTATAGAGGGCATCGCTTGCTGGGAGCTCTACCCCTGTGTAAAGAGGAATGCCAAGTTGTGGTTCTAACCAGTGGCCTTCCGTTTGCATCTGGCACATCATGTGGCCAGAGTGAGTCCTGTGATCCTGCGTTTAGTTGAACCTCAGCAGATCTCCAAGTAGGCACTTAGTAAACATCCAATGAATGCTAATTATTTTTGCCAATCAATATTTGCTTCAATTCTGTTTCTTTGCCTATTAGAGAAGAATTATGGACAAATTTTCAAAAATGCATTGTTGAAATGTGTATTCGTATTTCTGTACTATCCATATATAGGAGAAGGGAGTGGAAAATCAAGCTGAATTCCCCAAACAGTTGTCTCCTCAGCTTTTTTTTTTTCCTTTTTATTATTTTTCCAGCTTTTGAGTCCTTTTCTCCTGGACACCTCTCTGGGTTGTCAATGTCCCTTTTAAAATTGTCACCTAGAATTTGACATGTACCCTAGGTATGGTTTGAATTTCTGGCAAATCATGATTTCCTGTCTCTTTTGAGACGAAGCATTGATGAGTCAGGTCTTACCTGTCTGTAGGGCTTGCATTTCCTTCAGGGCATTGACTTCTCTCCAGAGCTTCTCAACTTGAGTCTTCAGGTCTCCATCCTTTTCTGGGGATATTTTAGGGTGGGGTAGGGTAGGAGGAATGAAAAGCATATTATTAAAATAAAATTAAAGCTATGGAACCCAGAATCTAAGGTGAGGGTGGTTTTGTTGAAACTGAGCCAAGTGTACATGAGAATTAATGCGTGAAAATAAGTTGGCCATGAAGGTTCATAAGAGCTTGATTGTGGTAATAATACTAGATGATCCTTCTGTGAGAGAGGGCTGCTATGCCTCTCCCCCATGCTGTGGGACTCTCCCTCCATCAGGCGTCAGATTTACTGACTTTCAGAGCATCTTAGACCAAGGTATGTCATCTCGGGATCCATTCCTTTGGGTTCCTCCTGCCAGGAACAAACATTCTTGCTTCAGCACTTGTCCATCTCCTCACTGAGCTGAAATATCTTTTCTAGAATCCTTTTCTGGCTATCATCTCTATACTAGCATCTGTCTGACTAATCTCTTTTCTTTGAACCTTTACTTTTCTTCAGAGCACTTTTCTCTATAATTATTTTTACTTATTTAATTTTGGGTGTCTTACTGTCCATGGTGCTCCTGATGCTTAACACAATGCTTGGCACATAATAGCTGTTCATAATGCTTGTTGAATGAATGAACAAGATTCTAGGACTGATGGGGTCTATCTTAGGAATAGACAGTTTGAACTCTTTGGAGGCAAGAATTATAATAAACTGTAATAAATAACAAAAAGAAAAAAATACTAAGAACCGTCATACACTGTGTACCAGGCGCTTAATTCTTTCAGTATTCCTGTGAAATAAACATCATTACTGTCCTCAGTTCACAGAAGAAATAGAGGCACAGGAATGAACCTGCTTTAGGTCAGCCAGTGAATAAGGTGCAATTAGGATTTGACTATGTCTTACTCCAAGTCTGTGCTCTTTACATCCTTCTGATCTGCTCCTGCACAGTAATTGCCTGATCCCTAGCACATGGCCTTGGACTGAGAACATGCTTAAAGCTTGGTATGAACTGTCACCACCTGCCTCCTTACATAGATGCCATATGGGGAATCTGTGTTCTATTCTGGATTTTTCAGGATAGTCCTAAATCCACACATGCTGATTCATCATCCTCTTAAACATAAGCTTTGCAAGCCAGGTGTTTCCACATTGAGTTAGGAAAGCCTTCTGGGTTCCCAGGAGTGGACCCCATCTGTGTTTCATGTGATATTGCACATCACTTCTGAAAGCATCCAGTAGCTTAGCTCAGAAATACAGTACCCCAAGAATTTCCTCAAAGAGACCATTCAATCCAGAATAAATGTAAGGGTACATTCAGAATGCAGAACCACCAACTGTTGGAGGCCAGGCTCACCAAGACCACTGAAGACTTTCTTCCAAGTTTCAAGTTGTCAGCCATACAAATGTCATCCCCTTTCTCTCTCAGCTTCCTGCTCCATTCCATATAAATATGTGGCCTCTACAGGGAAGCTGTAATGTTGTAATTAACATGAAGACATGAATAATATTAGGCTCATGGGAGATCATTATGGGAATCATTATCCAGGTGACTTGGCTTCTCCTTCTAACCTCTGTGACAAATGAGGATGTGTTTTGTCTACAGTGAATACAGGGACTAACTATTTCAATGTAAAATTGAATTTTATTTGTTTCTGCAACATATAATTTATTGAGACCTATGAATTAAATACCAGGGAAATTTTGTTTTTTAGTTAAATAAGTCCCTTGTTTGCCATTTTGAGTAGAACAAAAACAAAAACAACAACAACAAACTCCCTCTCATTTTATTATTGTTTTTCTCCAGAAGTAGTTTCCATGTAGAAATGCAGAATTAATCTGGAAAATCACCAGTAAACCTATGGAATATATATATACCTCCACCTCATGAACAACCAAAGAAAGGTCAACATTCTTAACAGTCAAAGAAATGCAAATTAAGAGAGGCATTTTGGTTTTTGGTGAGGTTGACTGAGCTTAAGCTGTGATACAATGTTAAGTTGTCAAGGTGTGTGGGAATGGCCATATACTGACCATGGGAGCAGTGTAGGTTGACACACTTATTTTGGGAGACAGTTGGAAAGTGTAATGAAGCTGCAGTTTTCTAGAGGAGTATCTTAACTGAGGCAGTGGATCAAAAACAAAGTAGATGGGAAGCCACACAGAAGTTCACCAGGAGGGGCACCTGGGTTGCTCAGTGGTTAAAATCTCTGCCTTTGGCTCCGGTCATGACCTTAGGGTCCTGGTATCGAGCCCTGCATCGGGCTCCCTGCTCAGTGGAGAGCCTGCTTCCCCACTCTCTCTCTCTGCCTGCCTCTCTGCCTCCTTGTGATCTTTGTCTGTCAAATAAATAAATAAAATCTTAAAAAAAAAAAAAAAGAAGTTCACCAGGAGACAACAGATGACATGAATCATGACCCACCTATGTAGTGGAATATTATGCAGCCTCTGGAAGGACTTATGCATCCCTTATGTTGATAGTTATCCAAGATTTGGTAGATGAAATAAATTAATAGCCAGTCCTTATTTGGCTAAAAATAGAAGGTTTTAATTGGGAATGTTATTTTAACTGGGAATGTTATTTCCCAATAAGTAATAGTGGGTAGTTCTGTGAAGAGGTTTGAAAGAGAAAAAAACAGCCTTCACTTTTGATTTCATAAAGTTGGTATAATCCCCAGGTACTTAAAATGTTTTCAAATTGTATGTGTTAGTGGAGAGAGAAGTGTTTGGTAAGTTTAGGCTTACTGCTTCACTTACTGCTGTAGAATCTGTTTTCTTGGACTTCCTAGCAAAAACTCACAAAAATTCCTTTGGGAGGATGACGCTGAAGAGGTGTGCACAGTCAGTTAAAAGGCAAACAAGGAAAAGCATGTGTGCACACTGCGTGTGGTTAGGGATGGGGTGGGGTGAGAGCTACATGACCTGAACCAAATGATCTCAGAAACATCCCACAGCGCGCGCGCGCGCACGCACACACACACACACACACACACACACATGTTCACACCCCTTCCCACATCCCTGCTGGGTGGTCACTGCTTTGCCACTGCTTCCCAGCAGTGAAGAGATGCTGACACCAAAAATACACCCTATCATCACACAGTATCTCCTACTTCCCCCTTTCCCCCGCCCTCATCTTCACCGGTATACTTTATCACTCCTGATATTTTAATCTTCCATTTAAAAGAGGTAACAGGAAAGTTTAATATTGTATAAGGGAAAAGATTCCACTGAAGAAACCTTGTATCAGACTGAAATCATAGAAATAAATACCCCCTTTGCAAGGCACTTTATAGTATCCAAAACACAACACCCGAGACAAGCCTCCTTTTACCCACCACTCATCCGTGTGTGTCAAGTCTGGCTTGCACTTTGTGGGTATGTTTCCTGTGTTTTGTTACTACTGAAGTGAAATCGATAAGGAAGTAGTGTCATAATATTGACCTTGAAATACGCTGAAACGAAAATGAAAATGACTCAGAGGATGAGATAAAACATCACTCTTTGTCTCCCTTGATGCTTTTTCCTTCATGCTGTGCTTCCAGCATATTGCAAATAAATTGCTCTCATCTTTGTTCTTTGCAAGATTTTTTTTTAAAGATTTACTTACTTGAGAGAAAAAGAGAGTGAGCAGGGGGAGAGGCAGAGGGAGAGAGAGAATGTCAGGCCGACTCCCACTGAGTGCAGAGCCCAACGCAAGGCTCAGTCTCACGACCCTGAGATCATGACCTGAGCTGAAATCAAGAGACGATCACTTAACTGACTGAGCCCCCGAAGAACCCCTGTTTTTTTCTCTTTTGCCTCTTAACCCAGTTCAAGCCACCCAGACTTTAGGATTGCTTAGAGAATCAGTTTTGCATTAAAATATTTTTGATGCTGTATGACTTTGCATAATGACATATCTTTAAATTTAAAAACAGATTCAATTTCTTTCTGAGATGAAAAAACTTAAATGTGTAGGATAGACTGTCTTTACATTGTCAAGGGTATGAAAATATATCTGCGTGATAACCAGTGAGAAAATGGTCTAACTTTGACTATACTTTTAAAAAGATTATAGTTATCTTACAAATATATTTGAACAGTTATACAGTATCTAGGAATGAAACAGTATATTCTAATTACTGTCAGTCTTTTCTACTTGATGTGTTGTTCATAATAACCAGATATCCACCTATCCAGGTTAACTTGCTCTGAAGAACATTCTGCCTGGCTAAGCTCACTTGAGAAAGGATATACAATACAGACATTTTTTTCTATTAAAAAAAGGACCTACGTGTGATTCCTTTAAATATCAAAATGTTCCGGAAAATTTAAAGGTCACTCAGTCCCCTGAACTGCCATATCTGCATGATAGCATGGTGCTATCACCAGAGGCAGTTGTGCTGGAGGAGTCTGGAAATGAACATTGCCCAGTTCCTCCCCACACTGCGCACACCTAGAATTTTGCTGGCCTGAAAAGCCCCGTTACCTTTCACTCGGCGTTTACTGTGCTTCTTGGCTTTAAATTTGGACGTGTGGCTGGTGGTCTGGTCCAGGAGTAAGGTGATAACCAGGATGTAAATTACAAGTCCATTCTTTGCCATGGCTCGAGGTCAGGTCTGGTGCCCACTTTGCCAGCTCCAGTGAAGTAGCGGAGAGCAAGAAGGCTGCACAGCCTCATCTTGCCCTGGAGCGCCTGGGGCCAGCTTTATAAAAGTGCGTGTGAAGGTTGGCTGGACTCCTGCTGACGAAATGTTTGAATTCCTAGGCTGCCCACAGTATGAGGTGGCCCCTTGTTCTTGTGTCTCATGTTAGACTTCTCTTGTTTTTAATGTTCCTATTACATTCTCTACTTCACTTGCCTTTTCAGAGTAAATCGGAGTTAACTAAGGGATTAAGGCCTTTGCCTGCTTTCTTCTTCTTCTTTCTTAAAGTCCAGGAGGTTTGGAGTCTCTCTGTGAAGACCCCAGTATTTAAGCCCTTGATTTGGAGCTCTGAAGTTCACTTAATGATCTAGGAAATTCAGCCCTGTTTTCAGGGCCAACAAATAAAGCACACACACACACCCCAAAAGTAGGAAAGCTCCTGCCTGTGTATGAGTGTGTGTGTGTGTGTGTGTGAGAGAGAGAGATAGAGAGAGAGAGAGAGAGATGCCAGAGTCTCCACACACTCAAGGGTCTACACAGCTCAAGTGAAACTTGGGAATGGTTTGCTCACAGAGTATAATAGGGATGGCCAAAGGGATGGTCCATGATCAGACAGAAAGCTTTCTTTTAGGATTTTTTGAATTCATCAGGAGTTACATTTTTGGGAAAAATACCTTAGAATGAAAAGAAAATTAAGGTGAATAATTATTTCTGTAAGAATTAACGTAAAACATCAACTCCAGCTGTTTTGCAAATCCCCATCACCCAACACGTTCTGCCTTGCAATTACCCCAAACACTTAAAAAATACTTTGAAAGAGAATATAGAAATAACAGAAGAATAGAATGAAAGACTTAGTATAATTATTCTTACCTTAACAATGGGCTTTTTAGGACAAGTACTAGGAACCAGATGGGCTTTTGTATCAAAAGCAAGGGATGTCCATTATCTTTCTTTTTCTTTTTGAGACAACATAAGATCAAGGGCTGATTGATTCCCTCTGGATCTTGGAAAACCAGTCTAATCTGGCTTCATTGCCTTCCTGTGAGAGCCTCTTTGTACCCTACCCATGTATTAACACTGAAACAAGAACACTGACAAAGAAAAGTCTGACATGATTTAGCAATGTAAATGTGAAATAAAGAATAAAGAGTTTACTTACAATGCAGACTCCTTGTACTGACTGGGCAGTCTGTGAGTAGGCACTTCACAGCGTCGTGGAAACAAGCTGAGCTGGGTTCAGGTTTGTATTTCACCCCTTTATCAGCTGTGTGCTATTGGGCAAGTCACCGAACCTGTCTGGGCCTGTTCTCACACAGAGCTAGGAATGCCTACTTCATAGGGCTGCTGGAAAGAGTAAATGAAGTCATAACTATAAGACCTTAGCACAATGCCTGGTGCTTAATGATAGGAATAGTAACAGCACCTGTAACATCCTTACTGTTGGTTATAATAGTATGTACACTCCATTCCATGGAGCACTGGATCTGTTTATTCTTCACAGCAAGCCTATGGGATAAATATTCTCTCCATTTACAGATGATTGAATCTGAGCCTCAGGAAAGTTAAGCGTACTTGTTCATCACTCAGATTCCAGTGGAATTGGAGTAGAATTTAAAATCTGTTTTAAATGACCCTGGAAGACCTCCCCTTTGACCTGGCTTGTGAAAAATGTGCTTTGATTGGAATAGGGAAAAGGATCAGTGCTTTATAACTGATCTTATGATTGATTGAAAATACTTTTTGCCAGCTTCTCAAATCCTTTCCTCTGAGAAGAGATTCTGAGTTACAGAAGAGTTGTGGAAAGCTAATGATTTCTCTTAGATCTTTGATCTGTGCTATCTTCTACCTAGATTTGTAAGAAAAGGCTGTCTTTTTTCTTCAAAATAAATCTATATTGTTTTAGGCTCTTTTTCCTTTCCAGGAAGCCTCTGACACTTTTTGGATTTGTTTTCTTTTAGCCAGATTCTAAAACCTATTCTTTCATTCCTTTAAATTAAAAGACTTTATTTTTTAGAAAAGTTTTAGATTTCTAGAAAACTTGAGCACAAAGTATGGAGAGACTGCCTTTCCCCCTCCCCAGTTTCTCCTATTATTAGCATCCTGCAAAAAAAAAAAAAAAAAAAAAAAAAAAAAAAAACCAAAGAAAAAATATTGCATGTGTGTGGTGTATTTGTTATAACTGATGAATGAATATTGATCTATTACTCTCTGTTAAAGCCTATAGTTTACATTAGGGTTCATCATTTGTGTCGTACAGCTCTGTGCTTCTTAGCAAATAATTGTATAATGTCATGTATCCACCATTACAGTAGCATCCAGAAGAGTTTTGATGAAGTCCATGCTTTTAGTTCTAATTAAATAAATATTTGAGGATTCATTTCTTCCCCAGCTGTACTGCCTGGCACCCCTCAGGACTCTCTCCTAGCTGCTCTAACCTGTTACTCTCTCCCTAGATGATCTTCCTTCTTCTCATGGCTTCACAGTCTCTGTCTGGGTCTCTTTCACATTTATCTCTCAGTCTGGGTGTCCTTCAGAGTCACAATTCCTGTTGCCCGTGTGACCCTTCCAGGTGGATGTCTCAGAGACATTTCAAACTCATGATGGTTAAAGCAGAATTCTGGATTCTTTCCCCCATTAACATCCCATAAATTTCAGGAAGCCTATTATTCCTGACTGTTCTCCAGTGCTGTTAATGTCCCCAACCCACTCAGGGGTTCATTTCTGAAAGCTAGGAATAATCTTTGTGCTTTGCCCACGTGCCCCCACCCCAGACCTTTGTCTGCAACACCCTTCCTTGCAGCCTTGTCAGCAGCAGCCTTGTCAGTAGAAACGTGTGGTTTCTACTTCTCTGTAGATGGTTCCTCTTTCTTGCCATCATCCATCCCATCTGAAGTCACCAAGAGCTCTTCTCCTGGTCCAGCTCAGCCCCTCTGCTCCTGCCCAGCTTAAGTGAATGCTCCACACATCACTAATGGGATCATTACTCACTGACTTAACACCTTCTGAATCTTTCCATTGTTCATAAGATGAAACCTGGACTTCTTTCTTTGTTTTCTGAGGACCTTCTACCTGGTGAGACCCACCTGGTTCTTCCTGGTGACTTTTTCCCTTCGTGGAGACCCTTTGCCAACTTTGAGTCATATTTTGTTCCGTCTTTCCATTCCCATTGTGCTTTTCCACATGATTTTTTTTCTGTTTCTATACTGTCACCTCTTCCCAAACTCAGACCCTTGGCATGAGTCCAAATTAGTGCTACTTTGTGTATGACCAACTCTTTCTTGTCCTTCAGATCTGAACTTGAAGATCACCTTCTCACACGACTTCTCTATCTGCATAATGTAGCAAGGTCCTTCTCTGCCTTCTCCAAAAAGGTACCCTGCTTCTTTTATCACCCTTTCATGGCTTGGTACTCATTTTAAAAATGAATTGATGTACTTGATTCACTGGTTGGACGTCAGTCTCTCCGGCTGGGCTGTAAGCTCCCAGAGGGCAGGAGCCATGTTGGGTTAGCTGAGCTATGCATGCAGTACAGTGCTTGGCACAGCGTTTGCTCAACAACTAGTAACTAATGTGTGGGAGGGCGGTCTTGCTTTTGCTTCCCTCCTTTCTAACCTCTGCTCTGAGACTCCAGCAATAAGGCACTTGACCAAGGAAATAGCAGCTCAGCTCTTGGAAGAGTAAAGAGACAGACTAATTTGGCATAATAACACTTGACGTCATGGTAGGAAACCATCCTGCTCAGGACTGGGGAGAGGCTAACAGGCTTGCACGTGCTTGGCCCTGAGGCCAGACAAGGATAGAGCTGTCCTTTAACTTTTCTTCCTCCTGTTGAGATTCCAAGTCCAGTTCATCCTCCTTTAGGGAAAAACCACTGGAAACTACATGACTACAGGATTGGCTGGAAGAAGAGGAGAGTTGGATCTGAGAATATTCTTAAGGTAAGGATTTTTGTCCCTGTCCCAAATGCTGATTGACATCAGACATGGCCTTCACCCCTAGAACCTCAATAGGAATAGCAGGGTGTGGGGGGAAATGGCAATGATCTGGGAAAAAAATCACATCAAGAACTACACACACTTCGAAGGTAATGGGGGCGGGTGGCCCTGAACCCACCTTGTCCTTGGGGAAGGCAGGCCTCATTCAGTTTTCTTGGAGGCTAAACAATCCGTTTTTTGTGGAGTGGGATGATGTCACCCAGCTTGTCTCCTGGGCTGGACCAGGGCTTCTGAAAGGACTATTTAAGAAGAAGTACATATTTATAGCCAGGGAATAGGAACCATAAAAATACTGCTTTTAGTTGGAAAGCGTTTTGGTGAGGATTTACAAACTGTCACCAGAGTTTAAATTTCCCTAATAAATTGCTGTTTACAACACGTCTCCTGACCACCCTGTGTAATTGATGTGTTTATTCCACTGGTTGCTATTTTAAAGTTGCTCTAAGCTGCTGTTTTCCAGAGTGTCTAACCAACAAATCCATCGTCCTCCTTGCTGTTTGTCTGTTAATCTCCAAGTCTGAAATCTTTGAAGGCTGTGTTCAGAGATTCAAGGGCAGCATTTAGGGGAAGTGGTAAGGCTGAAGTTGGATATAGCAGAGATGAGCTTGAAATGCCTGAAGGAAAGATCAGTTATGGTGTCTGTGCAAGTTGCCTTATTTTTACTTAGGGCTATTACTTGTAGCTGTGACTGGCAAAGGTATCTGGGAGTTTGAAGAGACGGCTAAGGACAGGGTTTAGGGAGAGTTAAAAGCCCTTCTGTACCCCAATGTTTATAGCTGCAATGGCCACGGTCGCCAAACTGTGGAAAGAACCAAGATGCCCTTCAACGGACGAATGGATAAGGAAGATGTGGTCCATATACACTATGGAGTATTATGCCTCCGTCAGAAAGGACGAATACCCAACTTTTGTAGCAACATGGACGGGACTGGAAGAGATTATGCTGAGTGAAATAAGTCAAGCAGAGAGAGTCAATTATCATATAGTTTCAGTTATTTGTGGAGCATAACAAATAGCATGGAGGACATGAGTTAGAGAGGAGAAGGGAGTTGGGGTAAATTGGAAGGGGATGTGAATCATGAGAGACTATGGACTCTGAAAAACAATCTGAGGGTTTTGAAGGGGTTGGGGTGGGAAGTCGGGGTACAAGGTGGTGGGTATTATAGAGGGCACGGATTGCATGGAGCACTGGGTGTGGTGCAAAAATAATGAATACTGTTATGCTGAAAATAAATAAAAAATAAATTTAAAAAAAAAGCCCTGCTAAGATGGGGCAGCACTGAATATACATAGAGAGCAAGGACTCCAGTTAACATTTAGATCTGTTACTTTTTAGTTGTGTGATAGGATCAGACTTTGCCGTTTCTCCTGACTGGGGTTTCCTGATCTCTCTTACGGAATGTTGAGAAACCTACAGCATGTGTGAAAAATGTAAGCCACACCTTAGCGTAGGCTTCCCTAAAGACCCATCACATAGATGTATGAGGCATCATGTCTCCGTAAGGTCCTCACACTCATCCTTGCCCTGACCTCAGCCCATAGATTTGACCCCATTTGAACTCATACTGAACATACTTTATCATTAAACTTCTCAACCTTTTTTAACTTACTTTATGTATTTGTATCTCTCACATTTTTTTACCTTGGACATGTTTCTTGCCCTGTTCTCTGCTGATTTCCTAGACCAAAACTGTCCAGTAGAACTGCTTGATAGCCACATGTGGCTAACAGCTGCCATATTAGATAGCACAATTTTAGTGCCTCACAAAATGAGTAATGTGGACATTTAATAAATGTCTATTACATGAAGTGGTTCAATTCTCTTTACTCCAAGAGGATTTGGAGTAAAGAGAATGGAGGTTTAGATCCAATTAATCTCATCATAACAATTGTGCTGGGATTTTTCCTGTAAATCCTATAAGGAAGGCATTGTTCTAGAGAGAGAAGGTGGACCTATCCTTAGGGAATGAAGTGAGGTTTCTAAGAATCTTCATCTTCTAAGTATTAGTCAAACTTGGTCTCCTCAAGAGGCACCCAGGTGGCTCAGATGGCTAAGGGTCTGCCTTTGGCTCAGGTCACAATCCTGGGGTCCTGGGATTGATCCCCCAGATTGGGCTCCTTGCTCAGCAGGGAGTCTGCTTTTCCCTCTCCCTCTGCCCCCCATCCCCCACCCCCGGCCGCTCACTTGCTCACTCTCTCAAGTAAATAAAATCTTAAGGACAGTATCTGTTGATACTCTTTCTACCATTACTCTAATTTCTTTGGGTTTTCCCTGATATTACAACAACCTCTGCCTGAGTTTTTTGGGTTCTACTCTAGGCCTGTGATAGCTCCTTCTCTGAGCTAGTTTCTAGTGTGCGATCTCAGCTTGAACCAACTCCCTTCCCTCTTCTGGGACTGAGTGTTCTTCTGGCTCCATCCCATTCTGCCTTCTCATGAGCCCTTCCAGAGAGTGGTTAAGACCAGTGCATCCTTGGCCCTAACCTGAGTCCTCACCTCCCACAGCAACACACAGTATCAGAAAATACACAAGTGACCCCGAACTGGGGTTGAATCATGGCTCTCTCGTTTACCAGCTGTGTGACTGGGGCCCGCTCACTGATCTCTCTCAGCCTCGCATTCCTGTAAATTGGGGGTCATAATGACCATCTGCCACCATTGTTGGGAAGATGAAAAAGATTCCCTGAAAACAGTCAGTATAGTGGCTGATACATAAGAGACGCTTCCTATGAGCATTTTCTATTGATAAATCAGTTCTTGTTATCACCATCACTGTTATAATGTCCTAGCACTTACTGACTTCAATCTGAAGTCATTCCCTGCAGCCACCCAGTCTGCCCCCCTATGGTTATCCTTCTGTCCCATCCTCCAAGCACCCACTATAGTGAACAGTTCTTTTTTTTTTTTTTTAAGGAAAGCAAACATTCCGTTGGTCTGTTTTTCCTAGGTGTACCAACGTTTCAAATTTATTGTGAGTTTTGCCTGGCCCTGCTGCCAAGATGGTCCAAGAATACAAATAAGTCAGTATTCGCCTCCCTTCTCCTGGGAGCAAGGGCAGCCCTCAGTGGAAAACCTTCCTAATTCCTCTCTGAAGGCCTCCCAAGTTTGGACCTGGTGGAAACAGTTTTCAGCCTTCAGGTAACTACAACAAGGTCGTTGTTCTTCCTTAGAATTCAAAGACTTGTGGACTCTCTGTATTTAGAGCAAGATGACTGCAGATTGCAGAATGAAACATTGAGAAAATCTGCCTTTCTGGGCATTAACTAATTTTCCAACTTTTAAGTCCATGACCATTTCACTGATGGAAATTTAGTGATAGAACTAAAGCCATCTTGTGTTCCCCTTGAGCTGGCTCAGTTAAACAGTCAGGCTATTCTATCCGGTTTAAATGGGATAAGAAGGGATTGCCTTTTGATTCTCTCTCCAGAAAGTGCTTCCTAAGGCTGAAACCCTGCATGGCTAAGCTGAAGAAATTGTCCTTGATGGGTTAGACCAAGGAAATTATGTCCACAATATCTGTTTCTCATAAAGAGTAGTAAAAAGCAACCAAATAGTTAAATGAATTACATATACAAGGCATTACTTATATTTCTTTTGAGTCTGAGATAAATTAAGAGATAGAAGAAGAGAAGCAGCAGTTGGAGAGGATGGAGAGATCGAAACAGGTTTGGTATTGGAAAAGTCAGTCTTAAAGCTTTCAGGAGACACTTGCTGGATTTATCTAGTTGATGGGTAATAATAGTTAGACACTGGAATGAAGTTAAAAAGTTCTTTGAGAGAATCAGTAATTTGTGAATAGCGAATCAATGATACATCAACAGTGGGGAACTGATGGTGGGTCTGAATCCAGGATACTCAGATGGGGACAAAAGGAGGATCAGAGACAAACCCATAGCGTCCTGGATACTTAAGGGGTGGGTGGAGACAGGAAAGGGACTCAGTCATCAGAAGAGCTTGAGGAAAACTATGTTTCTCTTTATTGATTCCACATCTTTTAAACCTAAGGTGAAGGTTCTTGGGGAGGAGAGAGGAGACAGAACTGGCAAATGTGTCAAAGAAGTAAAACAGGAAAAAGACTAAAATAAACATTGGTCTTGGCAGTTAGAAAAATGACTCCAGGCAATTTCTGTAAGGCATAAGGCATGGAAACCAGATTGCAGTGAGGAAAATAGTAAGTAGAATTTTAAAGTTAATTTTTTTTAGTAGACTTTCTTTTTTTTAGGCTCACAGCAAAATTGAACTGAAGGCACAGGGATTTCCCATATGCCTCCAATATTTGGCTCTTCTTGTTGGTTGGGGGCAGGAGAGTAAGGGGTTTATGGGTGCAAAGTGGGGGTACATTTGTCCCTCTGCAGTCTCCTGCCCCAGTCCCTGGTTCTACCCCAGCCTCTTTGCAGACCCAGGTCTAGACCCACAATCTTGCATATCCCTCACTCTCAGTGCAGGAATGTGCTGGCCATGGGGCCACACACATCCATGCCCACAGGCTGTTGGGCAGAAGGTGTACCCACCACAAGCTCTGTGTGGAAATGGTAGGGGTGTGGGGAGGGGGTTAAGGCTGAAGACTCTGGAAAGAGACCACCTTAGTTTGAATCCTGGCTCTATGACTTCTCAGCTGTGTGCCCCTGCTACAGTGTCTCCTATCACATAGGAAGAGAAGGTGCAACGGTTCCCAGCTCCTAGGTAGAGATGAGGTCAGGGAATACCTACAACATCCTGCCAGCAGTGTCTGTCCAATAGCAAATGCTAGCAATGTCCATTAAACAGATGGGAATGTTGAGTGGTTCTGATCCTTGAAACTTGAGTTTCTTGAGGTCCTAAAACTTGAGTGAAGTTTTTGTCTGTCAGGATGGGGCTAATTGTCCATTTGGTGAGTTGTCCTAGAGCCTCTTCTGGGAACCTGGCCTGACTCTTCCCTAATACAGTAGGGCAGTAGGAGACTGGCTGATGACTCCGGGGAAGGCTACTCTGCATGGTGTGGAAGTGTTGGATGGGTCTGCAATAGCCGCAGGTTTGCACCTGCTACTCTGCCAACAATCCAGGTTATTGCACATCATTTTAATGGACACATAGTTCATGTGCCTCACTTCACTGAACTCGTGCTGATTGTTTAACTAACTTCCAGTTTTTCCTTTATTATAACTAAGGTTGAGATCTACATCTTTGTGTGTACATCCATTTTTTTTTATGCTTTAGATTATTTTCTTAAGACACCCTGCTGTAGAAATGGATTACACAGACTGGAGTCTGGATTCTTGAGATCAAATGTAGACCCTGCTACCAGCGGCTGAGTTTTCTCACCGCCCCCCCCCCCCAATCTTGGTTTCCCCATCTATAAAATAGGGGATGATAGTAGTATTTATTTTTCTTTTTTCATTATTTAAAAAATTAAGGTTTATTTATTTTATTTATCAGAGAGAGAGAGAGAGAGGAAGCCCTGGGGGAGAAGCAGGCCCCCCGCTGAGCAAGGTGCCCAATGAGGGACTCGATCCCAGGATCCTGGGATCATGACCTGAGCTAAAGGTAGACGCTTAACCAATTGAGCCACCCAGCCTTCCCCAAAAGTGGTATTTAGAATATAAGTTGTCGTGGGGCTTAAATTAATACTTGTAAAGCACTTACTTAAAATAACATTTAGCCCATAGTAAGCGTTAGTAAGTAATACTTAATATTACTGAGCCAAAGGGGATGAATATTTTAAGATTCTTGATTCATATTGCAAATTATATTTGATGGTAAAGAGGAGAAGGCCTTAGCTTGTCTCCTTCCTAGGAGGAGTAAATAGTGATGAGGTTGGGGGAGATACAAGGAGGATCAGTTTTAAGACACAGATTAGGCCATGTGGCCTAGCAGGCAAAGTCACTGATTCTTTTTTTTTTTTTTTATTAAATTTATTTATTTATTTTCAGAAAAACAGTATTCATTATTTTTTCACCACACCCAGTGCTCCATGCAAGCCATGCCCTCTATAATACCCACCGCCTGGTACCCCGACCTCCCACCCCCCCGCCACTTCAAACCCCTCAGATTGTTTTTCAGAGTCCATAGTCTCTCATGATTCACATTCCCTTCCAATTTACCCCAACTCCCTTCTCCTCTCTAACACCCCTTATCCTCCATGCTATTTGTTATGCTCCACAAATAAGTGAAACCATATGATAATTGACTCTCTCTGCTTGACTTATTTCACTCAGCATAATCTCTTCCAGTCCCGTCCATGTTGCTACAAAAGTTGGGTATTCATCCTTTCTGATGGAGGCATAATACTCCATAGTGTATATGGACCACATCTTCCTTATCCATTCGTCCGTTGAAGGGCATCTTGGTTCTTTCCATAGTTTGGCGACCGTGGCCATTGCAGCTATAAACATTGGGGTACAGATGGCCCTTCTTTTCACGACATCTGTATCTTTGGGGTAAATACCCAGGAGTGCAATTGCAGGGTCATAGGGAAGTTCTATTTTTAATTTCTTGAGAAATCTCCACACTGTTCTCCAAAGAGGCTGCACCAACTTGCATTCCCACCAACAGTGTAGGAGGGTTCCCCTTTCTCCACATCCTCTCCAACACATATTGTTTCCTGTTTTGTTAATTTTGGCCATTCTAGCTGGTGTAAGGTGATATCTCAATGTGGTTTTAATTTGAATCTCCCTGAGAGCTAGTGATGATGAACATTTTTTTCATGTGTTTGATAGCCATTTGTATGTTTTGATTGGAGAAGTGTCTGTTCATATTTTCTGCCCATTTTTTGATATGTTTGCCTATTTCGTGTGTGTTGAGTTTGAGGAGTTCATTATAGATCCTGGATATCAACCTTTTGTCTGTACTGTCATTTGCAAATATCTTCTCCCATTCCGTGGGTTGCCTCTTTGTTTTTTTGACTGTTTCCTTTACTGTGCAGAAGCTTTTGATTTTGATGAAGTCCCAAAAGTTTATTTTCGCTTTAGTTTCCTTTGCCTTTGGAGACATATCTTGAAAGAAGTTGCTGTGGCTAATATCGAAGAGATTACTGCCTATGTTCTCCTCTAGGATTCTGATGGATTCCTGTCTCACGTTGAGGTCTTTTATCCATTTTGAGTTTATCTTTGTGTATGATGTAAGAGAATGGTCGAGTTTCATTCTTCTACATATAGCTGTGCAGTTTTCCCAGCACCATTTATTGAAGAGACTGTCTTTTTTCCACTGTGTATTTTTTCCTGTCTTGTCGAAGATTAATTGACCATAGAGTTGAGGGTCCATATCTGGGCTCTCTACTCTGTTCCATGGTCTATGTGTCTGTTTTTATGCCAGTACCATGCTGTCTTGGTGATCACAGCTTTGTAATAAAGCTTGAAATCAGGTAACGTGATGCCCCCAGCTTTATTTTTGTTTTTCAACATTTCCTTAGCGATTCGGGGTCTCTTCTGATTCCAAAGTCACTGATTTCTTTAAAGGGTTTCACATGGGGATGGCTAGTTCTTTCTCTTTGCTTCCTCCAAAGAGCATTTCTTCTCATCTCTTTACTTCACTGTAATATTCAACTGGACAGATGGTGGTGAGGTCCTGAGATGTGGGTCTGGGCTAAGAGAGATACAGAAGCTCCTAAATTTGGGGGAAGGTTCTGTGTTCTAGCCCAGTACACTGTGGAGTGCTCTGTGGAGTTTGAGCCAAGTCAGTCCTGGGTGCTGACCGAGTCAGTCCTGGGTTTCTATTCTCCACTGTCTTTCATGCATGAAGGAGGAGGGTTATGTGGGCCAAGGCAGGATTCAGGTAATTCTGTGCTCACTGGCTATACGTAGTATCATCTAATAAGGCCCCAAATGCCTTCATCATACAGAACTCTATTTAAAAATGGATGTGCCCATTTTCCCACCAGGAAAAAAAAAAGTATGTAAGAAGACGATTTCAACGTTACATCTTTTCTTAGAGATGTGGAGAAGTTCCTCAGGTTATGGAGCAACATGGTGGCTTACTGAAGAGCCATACTGGTGTCTTCGAAACACTGCTCTTTTTCTCAGAGGTGAAAGCTTTTAGGGCTTTAGAATATGAACCAGCTTTTCTTTGCTTTCAGGAAACCACCAGCACATCCATTTTGAATGTCTGGTAAACAGTGAAGGAGTCAGTGTTTTAGGAGTGTCTACTTTTCATCTCAGGAGACTTTTTCAGCTTCTGTTTTTCCCCGATGAGTAGAGAAGGGCCATCCAATTTGCATTGGATGCTGGTTTTTGCTGTAGGGTTCCTTCCAGTAGAAACCAGACAGGAAATATTCCCAGAGCCTGGTTGTTTGGGTGTGGAGACAGCAAGTCCAGGGGACAGGCTGATGTCTCTGAAAGACCCACATTCACTATGCCCACTTCCTTCTATAATTTATTTCTATCCAGGGGGACTAGGCCACCCTCCAAAATATATACCAGATATCTGGGATTGCAGTTGAAAAACCCACTGCTTGCCTTGAGTATGCCTTGTTGGAAATAAAAGAGCAAACAGTCCTGGCTTTGCCTACTGACAATTTAAGAGTAAGCAAAAGAATTATTTCTCCAACCAAAAATGGAAAGAGGATTACTCAAAGGGGATTAATATATTGGACTTCTAAGCCATCATTAAAATTCTGCTGTAAAAGGATATTGAGCGACGTGGAAAATGGCCGTAGTATATTTCTAAAGAGGAAGAAGCAATTATAAGCCAGAATTTATGGTTTATATATACGACTAATGGAGACATTTGTGTGCTGAGATTATGGCATTTGTTTCCTTTTATTTTCTAAGCTTTCTGCATAAAGCATACATCATATTTAAAGGTAAACATTTTTGAAGTATAACATATGTACAGAAATTTGCCCAAATTGTAACTATACAGCTTTCTGATTCTTCATAAAATTTACATCTGGCCATGCTACCAGTACCTAGGTAAAGCAAGCAGAACATTTCCAGAAGCTTCTTGAGCCCTGTCCTAGTCCTTATTCCTTCATGCAGTGGCTGTGAAAGATGTCAGGTAGCCTAGATCAGCTGTTTCCCAGAATCCCTTTCCATGTGTATTTTGAGTTATGGTGATACACCAGATTCCCCTGCAGAATACCCACAACATCGAAGGAGGGGACAGTGAGAGATTGATCAGGGTTCTGGCGTGTGCTCATGGGTTCTGACTTGTCTTCCTTCTCCTTCACTTTACCTCCATCTTCCCTTCCCCATTGGTGGCCCTATGGACCTCAGGCATGAAGACTACAGCCTTACAGAGACATTTAACTAGTTTCTATTGTTATATAAAGTCAAATCCTACAGTAATCCCCTTGGGTTTTTTTTATGATTTTATTTATTTATTTGAGAGAGAAAGAACATGTGCACAAACAGAGGGGAGGGGCAGAAGAAGAGGGAGAAGCAGACTCCCTGCTGAGCAGGAAGCCCCACCATGTGGTGGGGCTCCATTCCAGTACTACTGGACCATGACCTGAGCCAAATGCAGACTTAACTGACTGAGCCACCCAGGTGTCCCTGCAGAAATCCCTGTAATATGTGTAGGTGTACGCACATGTGTATATATCGTAATGGCTTTGCTTCTCTAGTTGAATCCTTTCTGATAACAGAATTAGCGAGTAGATGATGGCCAGTCTTCAGGACAGTTTCCAGTGAATGGTCCTCACTTCTTGGTGTTCACATACTTATATAGTTCCCTCTTAGAGTGAGCAGGATTGACCTATGTTACTAATAAGATGTTCTGGAAATGGCTGTATGGGACTCTCAAGATTAGGTCATAAAACATATTGCAGCTTCTACTACTTTCTCTGATTTCTTGCTTTGTAAGAAGCCAGCTGCCATGTCATGAAGACATTCAGGCAGTCCTATAAAGAGGTCCACCCCTGAGTCAGAATGGCCCAGCTGAACCACTTCCCCATTTCTGACCTATGACCTGAAACTATTATGACCTGAAACTATGTAGGATAATAAATGTTCTTTGCTATTTTGTGTTGCTAACTTTTGGGGTAATTTGTTATACAGCATTAGACCCATGGAATTCTGAGGAAGCGAAATACCTGTTATTTAAGGCCTGCAAATTTGGGGGTGGTTTGTTATCCACGAGGGATGTAAAAATTCTTTCTAAAATCTTGAAAGTCATGCTATAAATCTGAAACAGTTTAGGGCTGTTGTCTGCTGTATGTAACAGCCACTTGAACAAATGGGGCTATATTTTTCCTCATATAATAAAAAACCTAGAGGAAGATAGTTCCAGTGTAGACGCAGTGGCTTAACCTTGGGTATGGCATCGGCATCTTTGCAATTCTTGGAGCCCTCTCCTTAGTTATAAGATAGCTACAATAGCTTCAAGCATCACATCTTCACAGCATCACTTCTGAAAGCAGAGACAGGGTTTGTGGTCCCACATGGGACCACATGGGACCACAGGGAAAGACAGGTCCCACATGCCTCCCTTTTATCATGGAAGGAAACTCGCGCCCAGATGTCCCCTAGCAGAGTTCCCTTTAAGGTCTCATGGCCTGAATTGAGCCACAGGGTCGTCCCTAGACAGGTAGGCCCACTTTGTCTGACACAAAGGGCGCGCTACCAGATTCTTGATCAAAACAGGGTTCTAGCAGCAAGGGAGAGATGGGGAGGTGATGGCTCTTGGGTAGACAGCCCGGAGGGTTTGCCAAAAACCTGTACCTGACAGAATCCGACTTACCTTTCAGATCCCCACCTCTTTCGGAAGGACTAATTCAGCGGTCTCAGAGCTTTCTTGTCAACTCTTGACAGTGTATGTCAAGTTCTTTCTCTTTGTAACGCTGGTCACTGTAATTTGTTTGGTTTGTTATTTAACTGCACCTGTATCTCTTGCTGGAGTGCCCATCTTATAATTCAGGCCTAAGGATACAGGATCCGGCACGCGGGACCCCAGGAAGTTCGCTCTCCTCCCCTGCTCTGCCTCACTCCTCTGTTTCCCTGTTTCTCATCAGCAGAAATCATTGCGAGCAGTAAACTGTTCAGCTTTCCACTGACTTTATTATTAGTACATCTATCCCAGGAATGTTCAATGGACTTGTTGAGCATAACTCTTTAATAAAGCACGATCGTGGATGTTTAGCAAATAGAATGTTCCATTGTGAATGAGAAGTCCCATGACTGGGAAATGGGGTTTCTCCTTTACTTTGTATAATGACAGGGCTCGATTAAATATTGATCAGACTCTCCTGGAAACAGGGCCCGAGTTTAGTGATATAGTTGTAACTCTTATACATAACTTAGGATTCGTGCTCCTTACTGCTGCCTCTGGAATATTAATGTCATTTCCTCCAAGGCTTGTGAAGGAGAATAGAGAGAGAGGGAGAAAGGGGCATGTGTCAGCCGTGGTTTCCTGGACTGTGAATGGGAAGGCCACAGGTTAGTTTTGACTGGAGTATGGTCCCTGTCTGCATCCCTCTTCCAGACTTTGTCCATCCGTTAATATCAGTTTGGCCCTGCTATGTGCCAGGAAGTGTTCTAGATGCAAAGATACAGCAGTAAACCACAGAGACAAAGATCTCTGCCCACAGAAAGCTATGAATTTTAATGTTTCCTGGTATCTACACTTTCGAGAACTGTCGCACATATTCTCCACTAATGCTCACAAGTACCCGTGAGGCATAATTTCTTATCCCCCATGATGGATGTAAACAAAAATTTTTTTTCCCTGCCAGTATGTTTTTCTCCTCTTGGCTATAAAATCTCTGTGGCAAGGAACGAATTCTGCTTTGGGTAGAGATGGACAGCTCCCATTTCAGTGTTTCAAAGGTGGATCAATAAACCAGATATGACCAACCAGGAAATCTTATCTCCAGGCCAGGCCAGAGTCCTCTCTGGAGCTTAAACCCCAGAACTATCAGCAAGACTTGATTTTCCCCCATCAAGATAACTAAAGAATAGTTGTTGGCAGACAGAATTCACAGGATGCTGTCTATGCATCCACACACAACTAATGCACACACACACATGAGAGAGAGAGAGAGAAAGAGAGAGAACCAGCCTGCCAATGTCTTTTGAAGTTCTGGATTTAGTTGTGCCAGTCAAATATCTTCGAGAACCAACCTGCCTGTTTATATCCTCCATTTCCCTCCTTTTCCCTCTCTTATCTTTTCTGGTTTTTGACAAATTACTGAATAGCATTTTGGTTTCATATTGCTGTCTAATATATTACTACAAACTTAGAGTCTCATTTATTAAAAATGCAGGTTTATTTTCTAAATCTTCATGGGTCAGGAGACAGGGCTTAGCCAGTCTTCTGCTTAGGGGCTTCCCATAAGGCATCAGCTGGGCTGTGTTTTCATCTGGAAGCTTGCCTGGGGAAGTATCCCTTCCAGTCCATTCAGGCTGTTGCCAGCATTTGCTTCCTTGGAGCTGTACGACTGAGGCCCTGTCTTGGTGCTGTTGGCGAGGGGGCACTCTAAGCTCTTCAAGGCCACCCATGACTCTTAGCAGTGTGGCCCCTCACAGACCCACTCAAAGCATGGTAACCTACCTCCTCAAAGCCAGCAAGGGAGAATCTCTTGCTCCAGTTTTCTAAGATGGCCTCATACACAATGTAACCTAATCTAGGGAATGCCATCATTATGCTTGCCACATCCTGTTGGTTAGAAACAAGTAACAAGTTCTGCCCCCCCCCACAAGGGGATGGCATGGTACAAGGATACATATGATTCATGGTGGGTCACCAATGAATGTGCCTGCTACTAGAACCTACTTTATGGATCAAGCACTAGGCACCACACTGGGGAATACCAAAGTGCAAAAGAGATATGGCTCCTTCTGTCTTAGAGCTTATATTCTTGTAAATTTGGAGCTTGTAAATTATAAAGCCAATGAAATGCTGCCTATTCCCCAGTTTTGTGCTTCCCTATAAGCTAGTTTGAGTTCTTAGCAGCAGAAAGAATCCTAACCAATACAAATCTACTTTACAGATGGTACAAATATGTAAATTGTAGAGGTCAAGGATCCTATCCTAGCACTTTTTCCCTGGGACCATAATCATGGAATGGGTAAGGCTTTGGGGGTAAAATGTGGGGGTTAATTGTGTTTTGGCTCCACTGTTTCTGACCTTAGACACATCACCTTTTTGAGCCCCAGCTTTCTGATCTCTAAAGTGAACATAGTACCTGTCCACTGTAGGCCTATTCTGTGTGGTTCCTATGGGACAGTGTTCTGAGAAGAGCTGTAGACCCAGGCAGATATTGCTAGTGCACTTGGAGACCAGCAACAAGATGACACCACTGTGGAATATTTCTGGACCAGTTGATTGTTTACCTGGGTCTTCCCAAAGGGCATATCTTGAGAGGAAGCACTCTTCCCTTTCTTAGAATCTTTGCTTCTTTACTTCTGGACTCCCACAATGTGCCAAGTGAATGCTGGTCAGTCCATCTTTCCAGGGTCTTGTGCGTTCTTTCATCAGTGCATTTGTGGGAGATGGAATAATAACCCTTGAAAGATTCCCACACCCCGATCCCTGGAACCTGTACATAGCAGAAGAGACTTTCCAGACGTGTTAAGAGTCTTGAGATGGGGAGATTGTCCTGGATTATCTGGTGGCCAGTGTAATCACGGGATCTTTATAAAGAGAGAGACAGAAGGGTCAGAGGTAGAAGGAAGGAGATGTGGCACTAGAAGCAGGGTTTGGAGTGATGCCATGGCTGGGAGGGGCCACAGCTAAGGAACACAGCAGCCTCTAGAGGCTGAGAAAGAAGGAACAGATTCTTCTCTAGGGTTTCCAGAAGGAATATAGCCCTGCTGACACCTTGATGTTGGCCAAGAATACTCTTTTCTGAACTTCTGACTGCCAGAACTATAAGATAATAAATTTGTGTTGTTTTAAGCTGTTAAATTTGTGGTAATATCTTATGGCAGTAATTGGAAACGAATAGAGTGCTAGTCCAATAACAGTATTATTTTATATGTGTGGCCCTAGTGTGTGCGGGAACCAGATACTATCAGCACATCAGAAGCAGTTTGTAAGTATTTGAGGAATTTGCAAGCTCATTGCAAAGTCATGATAGCATGCAACTGACTATGTTGGGAATATTTATACAAATCAACAGCTAATTACACCTTCTAGAAATTCTGGAGAGGTAGTTTGTCAGCATGCCACTGTGGGTGGGTGTTTGCGTATTATGGGGAGTGTGGGGTGGGCAACGGGGTCTAAATGGAGATAATGTGATACATGGTCATTCCAGGACACCAAGGCCCTTGAAGGCAAGGCCACGTCTTATTATCTCTAAAACTCTTCCTTCCCTATGCTTTACACATTGTATGCCCCCAAATATTTATTAAATAAAACTTTGGAATATGTCCTCCTTTAACGACTGGCCCAGATGAGATCAGTCCTTCAGTCTTGGACTCTTACATACTATTGTCCAATCAACCATCCAGCAGCACCCCAAAATAGCAGAAAACGATGGGATTTGAAACCAGCGAGAATCTGGATTTGAGACACTGCCCTATCACTGATCGGTTGTGGGACCCTACAGAAGTAGCCTTTCTGAGGTCCAGTTTCCTCATCAGTAAGATGGAAATTATGGCTGCACACTGTTGTGTGAAGGTCAAACACAATAGTGGTTGTGGAAGGAGTTTGTAAACTCTAAAATGCCGTGTAGATGCCAGTATCACATTGAAAATGGAGTTAGAGCCTCATGATGTAAAACTGTGTGTGTGTGTGTGTGAGAGAGAGAGAGAGAGAGAGAACACAAAAAATTATCTGTGGAGTTTTTAAAAAATGTATTTACCTTGAGAGATCTGAGGCTTTCTGATTATGAAACTTTGGGAGCGGGCCCCTCCTGAAATGGACAGGTGGTATTTTCAAAAAAAGCCCCACGGGTGGGTGATTTCCATTTACACCCGCTGTTGCACAGAGGCAAGAATGTTTGAGGTGAGTTTTCGGAGGCACCTGAGCTCAGTTTCATCATTGGGAATGACCTGACTTAACTAAGTGATTGGTAGTGTTCCTTCCAGTAAATAAGACTATTATTTACCTTCAGAGCCGGGCAAAGTGCCTGACAACACCATAGGCCCTTACCAAGAGTTTGTTGATCAGAAAATGAAAAAGCAGGGGAGGTGAAGATAAATTAACCACGTGTCTCTGACCACTAGGTGGCAGGAGCATCATGCTAAGTCCAAGCTCAGGTGCCTGCCTGCCCTGCGGGGTGGGGGTGGTTGACCAGAGCCTTCCTGAGGGGCCTTGAAGGTCTTTCTAAGGTAAGGCTTGTCATGGGAGTATAGGACGGTGCAGGGAGCAAGGAGGCCGTTTTCACCAACAAGCCTCACACATAGACAAGGAATTTCACAAAAGGCCTCACAGACAAAAGAAATTATTTCCATTGTCATAAAAAACCGCAGATAGGATAGAAAAAAATTTTTCATGCTATTATAGATATGTATATTCTGTAAATGTAGCATTTCTTAAATTCCTTAAATGTATGGATAACCCAAAGATGTAAATAACAATTTCTCCCTGCTTCCCTGCACTACCCCGCCCCCTCCCCTCCGTTCACAGGGTCCCGCACCCCTTCCCCACAGAGCCAAGGATGGGACGGGCCTCCTGATGGAAGCGAACCTAGACTGATCGGCCTCAGAGCTCGATGCCATTGCAGGAGGAGCCTGGCTCCTAAGCAGGGTTTTTCAAAATGCAGCAGAATCACCTGGGGCTGGTGTGTATAAAAATGCCAATTCCTAGAGATCACCAGACTGTGAATCCGGGTCCCTGGCAGTGCTTCAGCCTGTGGTCGCCCTGGCTGTGAACCAGCCGCATGCGATTCTCACGCATAACCCAAGTGTGAGAACCCCTCCATCGGGCTTTCTCAGGAGCCTTGCTGGGGCTCTCATGGGCCATCTCAGAAGTACAGAGAGGTTCCAGCCACTTCCAGCTTCACATACAGACAGACACACACACACACACACACACACACACACACACAGGTTGTTGTTGTTTTCTGGATTATATGCACGGGGACACATGGTCATTGTACAAATCCAAGAATTATAAAATAAACATGGGAAACAGAAATCCTCTGTCACGGTGTGGAGCAGAGAGAGTTAAAATGTTAGCAGTTGGTGTTTTACTGCCTTTAATCTTGACCCCTCCCCACCTTTAGGTATAAAAATAAACCCGTTTGTTTTTTTTTTTTCCTCCCCCTCTAGAAAAGCTTCATAAAAGCAAATAGGATGCCTAACCCCAAAGAGAGCGTTTCGGAGACAGGCAACAGCAACCCAGGATGCAGGCCAAGTGATCTGGTTATGACACTAGTGTGTGTGCCTAAGAAACCCTCCAGAGTCCAAGTTCAAGGACATCTTCTTGAGACACATGTCTGGCTGTATAGTGAGGCTTAAATAAAGTTTGTCACAGACATACTTGTCGTTGTGCTCTCTTGAGATTTCTTTCCTTTCCCGAGGCTGTAGTTGTACAGCTGTGCCTGTGAGTTGATGCTGTTTGAACCCTTCGCTGAGCCCCCCATGGAACCGAGTGCTTTCTGTGCATGATCTCACTGCATTCTTTTCTTTTCTTTCTTTCTTTCTTTCTTTCTTTTTTTTTATCTCATTGTATTCTTATGGCAATTCATTTGCTCGCAGCTGTTAGCGTCCTCATTCTACATATAAAAATCGGGATTATGGTTACATGAGGTGATGACAAGACTGACCTACGGGCCCCCAGGTATGAAAGTAATCATGGGACCAGGATTTCTGAAATCCATGTAGTCTAACTTTAGAGCCGCACCCTTATTTACTATATTAACAGGGCCATGCAACTGTTTCCAGTGCCCGCCCAAGAGATCCCTTGTAGGCATATGCTGTTTTCCTTATGGGAGAGTCAACTGTGCTTTGCTCATTGTCTAGGATTTCCCATCAATTCTCTCAACAATAGTGCCAGGCAGGTACTGGCTCCTCCCGTTTTGCAGAAAAGGAACTGTTGCTTGGAGAATATGATAGGCACGGTTCTAAATAATGATTCCTCCAAACACTCCCCCCATGATTCCCACCCTAGTATCCATGCCCTTGTATAATCTCCTCTCCTTGAATGTGGGAAGCACTTGTAATTCACTCTCCATTAATACAGGAGATGACAAAGGTGGAGGGATTTTGCAGATGTTATTGGGGTCCTATCATAGGTGATTTTGAGCTAAGAGGGAGATTATCCTGAGTGGGTCTGGCCCAATCCGGTGAGCCTATAAAAGAGGGTCCAGGCCACCCATCAAGCTAGAAGTATTGTTCCACTGGCGTTGAAGGAGTACGCTGCCATGCTGTGAGAGGGCAGATGCGCGCGTGTGAGGGTCGAAGAGGGCCCCGAGATTGAGAAGGGGATATAGCCTGCTGACCACCTTGATTCCAAGCCTGTGAGACCTACACAAAGGACCCATCTAATGATACCCAGATTCCTGATCCATGGACATGATGAAATAATAATCCTGTAGTTTGAAATCCCTAAATTTGTGGTGACTTGCTATGCAGTTTAGGCTTCTCTGTCTGAACATACCACATCCAGGACTGTAGGGTCAGCCCACAGGTACTCCTTCGTTCTTTATAATAATTGCCTGTAGGGTTCTTTGGCATCTTTCTGCAATTCATACACCACTACCCTCCCATCCCTAGAAAGTTCTGAAGTGAGGGGGCATGTAGATTTTTGTGAAAGATCCCAGAGGATCGAGTCCCACCTGTGTAGTCAAGCCCTGTGGCCCAATAGCTAAGTCGCACTTCTTCAAAGCCGGAGGTTGTAGGTTTGGGTTCCACCATATTTGTGGTTTCCAGAATTAGCAAAGAAAAATTCAAGAGGGATGTCCAGGTGCATTTGGATTTCAGATGAATAGCAAATAATATCTTAGTATAAGTCTGTCTCATGCACAATTTGGGACATAATTATACTAAAAACTTGTTTGTTTCTGAAATTCAACTTTAAGTGGGCATCCTGGATTTCAGCGGGCAAGATGCCCCTTTATTTCCCGTGAGGCAGCACAGTGTAGGGGTTGATGAGGGCTGAACACATGGATTCTGGAAGCAAACTTGGGTCTGAATCCTGGCACCACACAGCTGGCTATGGAATCAGGGCAAGTTATTTCACTTCTCCTTGCCTTGATTTCTTCATCTATAAAAGGAGAGCAGATAGTGAGAGGATTAAATGAAATAAACCATGCAGAGTGCTTTTCAGGGGGTCCTGCCTTGGTAAGTGATACATAAATATTAGTGGGGTTGATGCTGGGAACCCCTCAGGATGTCCCAGCACCACAGCAAAATACTCAGTGGGTTTGGCTCTGGTTTCCTTCCTTGCACTTCAGTGCCACTAAAATTGAGCCCTTCCAAAGTACTGGGAACATTTTGGGGAATCAGTTTCAATTTTGGGACAGCAAACGCTTGGCAGCGAGTGACGAGCTATAGAAGTGGCTGACAGATGGTTTCTCTTTCCATCTGAGTTTCCTGGTGTAGAGGAAACAAAACTTCTCTCGATGATTCATTGTTGAAGCCGGCTTCAGCCAGCATTTAAATAGAAACGGCTGGCTGGAGAAAATGTTGTCACCACCCAGAAGTGAGATCTGTTTCAAAACTGTGATGTGCAAAGTGCATTTCTTAGAGACAAAACCAGGTTATTAAATTATATGTACTGGCATGTCTTCTCAAGAAAGGCTTGCCTGGCTGCCCGCCTACCCCGCTTCCAGCTGCTTCGTGGATCCCAGCTTCTCTAAGCCCTGTTTGCTGGCGAGCAGTTTCCCTCAAGCTGGAGAGTCACACGGTTGGGGTACATACATTAAGAATGCTGGATCACGCAATTCCCTTTAAATCTTGATTATGGTGTCAGGGAGACCGTTTTAATTTGATGTTGGGATGTCTTTTAAAATCTTTACAGAACTTGCTAATCCCTTTTTTATTAACAGGAAACTGACCTGAAGCTCAGAGACTCTAAGAAACAACAGTTTTTAATTGGACTAATAATGCTGTATTATATTAGCTTTAAGTATTCTTTTGGCAGCTTTTTATTTTGACCTAATTTCCAACTCATAGACAAGATGCAAAAAATAGTGTACGGAGCTCCTTTATGCTCTCCACCCAGAGTCACCTACTGATACATTTTGCCCCATCTGTCGTGTAATTCTCTCTCTCCCCCTCTCTCCCCTGCTTCTCTTCGTCCTCCTCTTCCCCCCGACTTTCTCTTTCCCTATATTTTTTAAACCACTTGAGTGAATTTTGGAGAGACATCATTCCCCTTTATACCTAAAGTACTATAAAATGTGTATTCCTTAAGAACCAGGACTTTCTCTTGATGATGAAAATCAGGCAATTTACTGGTGATACAATGTTGTTATCTAATTTGCTGTTCGCATTCAATTCCATCAGTTGTCCTAATGAAGTTCTACATAGCTCCCTCCCTCCCCTGCCCCCATCCAGAATTCAACTCAGGTCGCCAGGCATCTTCAGTTGTCTTGTTTCTTATCTCTGTAGTAGTTTGTAATAGTTCTTCAGCCTTCTTTGGCTCTATTGATCTGGCCGTTTTGGGACAGCACAGTACCATTTTTGTTTTTTGCTTTTTGTTTTTGTTTTTTAGGATGTTCCTCAGTTTGGGCTTGTTTGGCATTTCCTCATGAATAAATCCAGTTATGCATATTCTGGCAAGAATATTACAGAAGTGATATTGCATCCTTCTCAGTGTACTGTATTAGGAAGTATATAATATAAGTGTGTCCATTTTGATGATGCTGGCTTTGATCATTTGGTTTCTCAACTATAAAGTTAATCATTTTTCACTTTGTAATTAATATGTAATTTGTGGGGAACTCTTTTGAGACTAGATGAAAAACCTTTTTTTTTTTAATCAAACTTTGAGCAGCAAGTTGATTTTCTAACATTTCTTTTATATTTATTAGTAGGCATTCAATGGCAATTACTTATTATTTAATGGTGGACGCATAGATCTTTAAGTTTTATTTATTTTTGTATAATCCATTAATATCATCATTTATTTTTTTATTTTTTTTAAAGATTTTATTTATTTATTTGACAGAGAGAGATTACAAGTTGGCAGAGAGGCAGGCAGAGAGAGAGAGGAGGAAGCAGGCTCCCCTGCTGAGCAGAGAGCCCGATGCGGGACTCGATCCCAGGACCCTGAGACCATGACCTGAGCCAAAGGCAGCAGCTTAACCCACTGAGTCACCCAGGCGCCCCTTGTCATTTATTTTGATGCTCAAATTACCCCATATTTAGGTGGTGGGAGTCCCTAACCTGCCTTCGTTGTATTAATGCTTAAGATTACTTTCTCTTCATGGTAAATGATCCTCATTTTCCTTTTCTGGTAGCAACAGAATTTTTAAAAATTTATGCTTAAAAGTGAGTTTATCTAAATAAAAATAATGATATAATTCTATACAATATGTATATATGCATATATAGAATATTAAGAAAAATATTAATGATACTTTGGACCCAGATATAATAAAAATCACAGAAATGTTGGTGTGCAAATAACAGATATTTAGGAAATATCATGACCTGAGCCAAAAGCAGACACTTAACTAACTGCTCTTATATGGATATGTTGGCTCTCGTTTTTGTATTTTAAATATTTGACCATTGTGTCCAAATTAAGAACTTAGCATGTGGGGTACCTGGGTGCCTCAGATGGTTAAGCATCTATTTGCCTTCAGTTCAGGTCATGATCCCAGGGTACTGGGATTGAGCCCAACATCAGGTTCCCTGCTTGGAAGCCTGCTTTCCCTCTCCCACTCCCCCTGCTTGTGTTCCTGCTCTCGCTGTCTCTCTCTGTCAAATAAATAAATCAAATCTTTCAAAAAAAAGAAAGAAAGAAAGAAAAGAACTAAGAATGTTTCCAGAGTGCTTCTGTTTGGGCATGCACACTTTCTCTTTTATCCTACCTCTTTTCCTTGATGTGCAATAATAATCCTTTGCCAGGCTTTATGTCCTGGCCTTTCTTTGAGAAATATGGAATACAGCCAGGAAAATGAACTATCCCCATTACAACCTCACCAAGTTATTCAAGGCCCAATTTCGAAGAACCCTCTTTTAATCAGGTAGGTTTTTCTTTATGCATGCAATAAAAATTAGGTCTGGCTTACTTAAACTGTCCGTATGGGATTGCCCACAGAATCTAAGACAAGCCTGAAGATCTAAGCTTGGGGAAAATAGAAACATGGTAGCTTTGGGGATCTGGGTATCAGGGGATCACGGGAGGCTCTTTAGGGTACCACCATCTGGGTGATGCGCTGCTTTCATTTTTCTGCATTTATATCTCTCTTCTTAAACTTCATATTACTAGAAGAGCCATTTGGCTTTCCCTGGGTCATGAGTTCCATTTGGCTAGAGGAGGAAGAGCACCTTGACCTACCAGAACCGTGAAACAACATACAAGGCAGGGTCATTCCCCAAAGGAAAATCAGGTGCAATTGACCGAACAGCTCAAAATCACAAGCAGTTATTACGTACCAGGCCATTGGTTAAATGTTTAACATCTATTGACTGATTGAATTGATCCCATAAAACTGATGGTAGTTTATTTGAGAGAGAGATGAGCAGAGGGGAGAAAGAGCGGCAGGCTTCCTGCTCAGCATGGGCCTCCATCCCAGGACCTTGGGATCATGAACTGAGCCAAAAGCAAACACTTAACTAACTGAGCCTCCCCGGCACCTAATGATAACATTTTAGTGTTGCCATTCCCCTTTTACAGAGGAGACAACAAAGTAAGAGATCACATAATGTGTGCAAGGTCAAACACATAATATGTGCAAGGTCATACAGCCAGTAACTGTAGGAGTCAGGATTCAAACCTAGTGCATCTATTTTTAGAGTCCCTGCTTTTGAACACTGAGCCGTAGTAGGGTGCAATCAATACTTGAAGCCTACAGTGCCCGCCCACTTCCATTCCATAGAGACTTACTTATCATCTGTACAAACGTCACTTCTACCTCTTTTGCACCCTAGGGCCCCATGCATCTGTCCCTTTTACACTGGTAGCCTTCTCCCTCTCACTCTGTCTTCTAGACAGTGGGCTCTTTACCAGCAGTGCCAGCCATATTTATCTCTGGATCCTTTACAGTACATAAAACAGGGCCATTAACATAGCAAAAGCTTAGTAAATATTTGTAGACTTGAGGGGAGTCTCCTTAATAATATTTACCTTAGCAAAGTTAGATAATAGATGCATACATGCATACGTACATACATACATACTTACTTACATATAGATAGATAGATTGCTCCTGATTGAGAATGAGAGCTTTGGATATGCTCTTAATTCATCTAGTTAACAATAAACTACTTCGGGTCAGTGTGAAGGTGCACTGACTTCCTATCTTGCTAGTTAATGAATCTCAAAGGATCATTGGGATACCCAGTCATCGCCCTCAAAGACAATAGTCAGACCAGCTTTTAATATCAGCAGTCAACCTGAGCATTAGCTTGGGCTTAGTAAATAAGTATTTATGCTTGTTTTTGCAAAGGATTGTTTGTTTTTGCAAAGGATGAAGAGATCAAATGCGTTGTGATGTGTGCGATGGTCTGACTCTCTGCTTCCCAGCACAGCTTTTTAATTCATTAGGCTGCTGGCCCCCTCCTGCTGGCCTTGGATAGAATTCTCCAGAGTCAGGAAAACAGAAATAATCCCTTCTTGCTCCCTGGGCAGGCTTTCGAAAAACTGAGAAGGGCTGGCCCCAGAAGTCGTTTTAATTGACACTGGCTTGGCTTTTGAATAATTTTTTTTCCAATTTGTTAAGTGGTATTGTGTGTTTTCAGTGACTGAGGCATTAGAGAGAGCTTAGCTTGATTTCTGGGCCCAAATTCTGGAAACTCAGTTGCTATGAGTAGTGTTAGGCATTTTACTTAACTTTTCTGAACTTTACTTTGTCTTCAGTAAAATGGGAATAGTATCACTTTATAAGGTTGTTGCATTTGGTAAGTTAGTACATTAAAAACGCTCTTTTCCCCCAAAATAGATTCCAAGGCAAGGATTTGGGTGCAAGTCATTTATTTATAAGGTGATGTCAAGAAGCAGGAGTTGGACCTTTGAGATTCTCTGTGGAACATGGCCCAGAATCATGACAGCAGAGGAAAGGGAATCTGGGCGTTTATCCCTTGGCTCCAATTCTCTGCTTCTGTGCCTGGTTTAGGATGGACATGTGACCCAAGGCGGATGAATCAGAGCCTTCCTGAGAGCACCTCGAGTCCCACCAGAGCTAGTGGAGAGGAAGTTGTTCTTTGTCCAGAGGAGAAGGGAGTGGTCGTCTTACCTGGGAGATGTTAAGTTGGAAGTGCTGGCCCCCATCTTCCCCATCTGAGCAAATATGGGCAGACCACTTCACCTCTGTGCAACGTAGTATCCTTTTCTGAAAGCAGGATTGCTGCCTTTTTTTTTTTTTCTTCCAAGGAATTGTTTTGATTCAGTGAAGGTATGTGTAAAAATGCTTGGCAAATAGCAAATCTTCAGTAAATGTTAGTTTTGTTTTTGTGGTTTGCCTTGATTTGAATTCATTCTATGGAAATCTCTGAATGCTAAACTGGGACGGTTTTTTGAAAGCGATTTCCCATCTTCATGAGTGTGTTTGTGAGCATGCCATCGGGGGCCTCTGTTCGTTTTGATGCCCAGCTCTGATACATGGTGATTTCCTTTCTGGGTCCCTCCCGTGGACTCACGTCCCCCCGTCCTCAGGTGGTGATTTCCTCTCTGGGTCCCTCCCGTGGACACACGTCCCCCCGTCCTCAGGAAAAGCCCACGTCACCAGCCTTCTTTGTCCTCTCGGTGCATGCAATAGCTAAATGGACCGTTCTCTGAGCCTGTCCTGTGGTTCCCCACGCATATACCGAAAGATAGTTACTTCCCCTGGACAACTCTCCTCGCCTGCTCCCAATGGACATTATTCACCCATTATAGCACTCTTTACCACATAAAAGTCAAAGGCAGGCTTTACAAATAAAGTGCCATTTGCAGAAGAGATAGAATTTATTTGTTATCACATCATTAAAGTGTAAGTTTTTGGATGACAGAGACTATGTATTTCTTATTTTTCCTAAGACAGTAAAAATAACTTGTTGTGGGGTGCCTGGGTGGCTCAGTGGGTTAAAGCCTCTGCCTTTGGCTCGGGTCATGATCCCAGGGTCCTGGGATCGAGCCCCGCATCGAGCTGTCTGCTCAGCGGGGAGCCTGCTTCCCTTCCTCTCTCTCTGCCCGCCTCTGTGCCTACCTGTGATCTCTGCAAGATAAATCAATAAAATCTTTAAAAAAAAATACCTTGTTGAAAGCATGCTAGGTATTTGATTAATGTTTGTTGAGTGAATGGAAAACCTTGTTTGAAAGCATTTACCATCTGGCTTCCAGACTGGAACTTGTGGGTCGTGGTTTTAGTCTGGTTACACATACACAGTTAAATTTGATCTTCATCACAATTTGAGGCCATAGACAATGTGATTATCCCCATTTTAGTAGGAGAAAGCTCAAATGCCAAGCAATTTGCCCAGATTTGATCCCCAATTTGCAAGATCCGAAGTGTTATGCTCTTATTCACCGCACATGTGGGTACGGACGCTTGTGGTGTTTGAGGGTACAGTTGCTCCCGTCTGAGTCACTCCTTCGCCTAGATGTTTGGGTGCCAATTTGAATAACTCATGGGACGTATTTCCCAGCATCTTCGCTTGGCTGGTAGTAGGAGCTGTGTTCATTCTGCTCAAGGCAGGAAGGCAAAAACACTTTTGTCTTTGACAACCCAGGCTGCTGTAACAAAGGATCATAGACTGTGTTGCTTCTGAACAACAGAAATGTATTTCTTACCATCTTGAGGCTGGAAGTCCAAAATCAGCATGCCAACATGGTCAAGGTCTAGGGAAAGCTGTTTTTTTGGTTGCAGACTGCCAGTATCTTTGTATCCACACACAAGGTGGGGGAGGGAGCAAGCTCTCTCTGGACTCTCCTAATGGCAGTAATCTCATTCATAAGGGTCCACCCTCATGACCTCACCTAATCCTGATTACCTCCTGAAAGCCCACCTCCTAATACCATCCCGTGTGAGAGAGGGAGGGTTACAACAGGAATTTCGCAGAGTCACAAACATTCAGTCATATTTTTTCTCCCACAATCAAATTAGAAGTGAAACATTGAGATCTATATATTTCCTATTGTTTAAAAAAGGGGGGGAGGTAGCTACTGAGTATTTCCCAAGCACACCCTTCTTCCCTGCATGAACAAATGGGAAAAGAAGCTAGTGTTGATGGTGCTGCATTCCGGGCACAATGCTGTGTGCATCAGGTACACTACGCTCAGGAACAACACCCACGCCTCTTAATGGACTTCATTCAAGCATCACTTCCTCTATGTACACTTCCCTTGACATCCTCCTTTATCACAGAGTTGATCCCTCCCTACCTGTGTCGGACGTTGCCTCTTTGAAGCTATGTTGCATATATTGGCGTCCATTTCTGCCCACTCCCTAGACCTGCCTGTCCAGAATGAATGCCGCGACTCAAAAGCACTACTGAGCATTTGCGGTGTGTCCCGGGCAAACTGAGATGTGCTGTGTTAAAACACACACCTGACTTTGAAGTCTTCGTTTGAAAAATGGAGTGTAAAATGTCTCAATAATCATATGGACTATATGTTGAAATGATAACATTCTGTATATTAGGTTAAATAAAATATTTAATTTTTTTTTCCTTTTTAATTTGACTCTTAGAAAACTTAACTTTGTATGTGGCTCATCTTCATATCTTTACTGGAGAGTACAGTTTGTTTTTTTTTAATATTTTATTTATTTGACAGAGAGTTAGAGAGAGAGCACAAGTAAGCAGAGCGACAGGGAGAGGGGGAGAGAGAGAAGCAGGCTCTCCACTGAGCAGGGAGCCTGATGTGGGGCTCGATCCCAGGACCCTGGAATCATGACCCGAGCCAAAGGCAGCTGCTTAACCAACCGAGCCACCTGGGTGCCCCAGGAGAGCACAGTTTTAGACTGTGGACTTATTTTTCTTTCTTTTTAGACTGTGAATTTCTTTTTTTTTTTTTTAAAGATTTTTATTTATTTATTTGACAGCGATCAGAAGTAGGCAAAGAGGCAGGCAGAGACAGAGAGAGGAGGAAGCAGGCTCCCTGCTGAGCAGAGAGCCCGACGTGGGGCTTGATCCCAGGACACTGGGATCATGACCTGAGCCGAAGGCAGAGACTTTAACCCACTGAGCCACGCAGGCACCCCTAGACTGTGAATTTCTTGAGGAGATGCCTGTCTCTTATTTCTAGGACCCGGAAGAGGGTCCTACACCCCGTAAATGTTCACTAAAAATCTGTTGAACAAACATGTGTCTTCATTTAACACAGAGTCCCAGATCTTCTGGCCCCAGTGATGAGACCTGAAATTTGGCAGGAA
Source organism: Neogale vison (assembly GCF_020171115.1). Taxonomy (NCBI): domain Eukaryota; kingdom Metazoa; phylum Chordata; class Mammalia; order Carnivora; family Mustelidae; genus Neogale; species Neogale vison. The sequence continues at coordinate 9,440,236 of NC_058097.1, forward strand.
GACCACAGTGAAGGAACTCATCACAGCGAAGGTTGGGTGAAGGGAGGCATTTTGGCCATCTATGTTCAGAAACCATATTCTCCAAGTCAGGAGACGAATTAACAAAATAAAAGGTGAAACAAAGCACCTGAGTGGCTCAGTGGGTTAAGTGGCTGACTTCACCTCAGGTCATGGTCTTGGGTCCTGGGATCGAGCCCTGCATCGACTCTCATGGGGCTCCCTGCTCAGTGGGGAGTCTGCTTCTCCCTCTGCCCCTACCCCTGGCTCATGCTCTCTCTCACTCACTCGCTCTCTCATAAATAAGTAAAATTGGTAAAAAAAAAAAAAAAGAAAAAAAAAAAGAAAAAACAGAAAGGGTGGTGTGATGGGCTAGCTGGAGTGGGGAAGTAGTTAGTAAGCCTGGACTATGGTTGCTGGAAAGCTTCAACAGCATCCCCCTTTGACTTTCGAAGAAAGAGCAAATTCTCTGGAAGAGTTCCAGTAGGAGCTGTGAGAATTTATGTGTTCCAGACCCCCTTGCTGCTCCTCCACATCCTAGTGGCTTCTTGCGGCTGTTCATCCAAGGACATTGTCTGGCCATGGTAATGTGCATGAGTCACACAAGGGGAAGGTCAGGAGCATCAGGGCATCAACACAGTTGTTAGAAGCAGCCCGCTACTCATGATGCACGGGGATTGATGGATAATATGACAACTTCCTCATCTTTCAAATGAGAAAACTCGGGGACCTGTTTACCTCTCCCACGGTGGTAACTTGCTCATCAACACACCCTGAGCTGGCTTCTTCCCTTTCCTGTTCTATAGTCTTCTTCCCTGAGCTGTGCTTCTTGGAATCACCTCCCAATGCTGCTGCTGGTACTCAGGTCCTTGCTCTGACACTCAGTGTCTGATTCCGTAGGACCCAAAGCAGGACAGCAGAGAATCGAGGTACTTGATGTCCCACTGGAGCTATATTTAGGCTTATCTCCTATCCCTGTTTGCACTGAACCCCACATTTACTCTTGGTAATCACCGCCATGCCCGAACTTTCAGGCCATACCACCACCTCACACCCTTGTTCCTTTCCACAGAAATCCAGGATCATCGGCTTGGCATTCGGAGACCTCCACACCTGGTACTGGCTTCCCATCGTGCCTTTCTCCTGTCCCACTCTATCCCCATGTGTGGATTTCAGATCCACTGTTCTCCTCTCCACTCCTCAGTATGCCCTTCAGAAGCTCTCACCTCCTTGCCTCTCCACAAACGTTTCCCTGTGCCTCAGAAGGCTTTTGAAAGATTTACCTCCATTACCACCCAAACCTCATTCACAGTGCTGAAAAGAATCGCTGTTCCCCATTCTGAGTTGTAAGCGAAGGTGTGGATTTTAGTTTAGATTCTAGTTGCTGGGTTGTGTTTAAATGGGACAGTGTACCAGCGCTGGCTAAGTGAGACCGTGAGATTTATACAGAGTATGTGAACATTGTATCAGATTATGTAAGAAAATCCTTTGTGCAGGCACTTTGAAGGAATTTCACTGACAATGTAAGTAATATTTCTCCCTTGCAAATTCAGGTTTACGTGTCTGTGGCATTTTATTGACATGGGTCTTGGGTCTATTTTTTTGGCCTCCTGCTGAGAATATGGGAAACACAGTAAAGACTCCCTAATCATGAATTCTCTTTCATGAAATCTTAGCCTTGAGGATTTACTGTTGTGTATCTCTTTGATTACCTTGAGGATATTAGATCATGAAAATGAAAATGGTTGAGATGTATGAGGGGTTTTTTTGTTTTTGTTTTTTGTTTTTGTTTTTGAGAGAGAGAGAGAGATGTGTGAGTTTTAAAATCAGTACCTCACTGAACACTAGGATGGAGGGCTAGGAAAAAAAAATGCTTCTTGATATGCATGTTATTTGCTACAAAGCAAAACAAGTTTACAAACATATCCTTGAAATCAGAGGAAACAATATATGAAGAGTTTCTAGGGAACAAGGGATGGTCATTTAAAATGTACCATATTTCACCCTATTTAAGCCAAGAAACATGATAGGATGATTAAGAGCATGAGTTCTAGCTTGGCTAGAAATCCTGGCCCTACCACTTACTAGCTGTGTGATCTTGGCCAAGTGCAAAAACCTTAATCTTCGGTCTTGTCACCTATAAAATGGGCTGTTGGCAGGGTAGGCAAGTTAATGTAAATATTATTTAATTTTATGTAGGTCTCTTAACAGCATATGTAAGTACCTTATAAGCACCATTATAGTTATTGTTGTTTTTATATGATGTCTTTAGTAGTTACGTTATTTAGTGGTTATACTTTCTTGCTTGGGTGAGTTCGAATGTTTCTTTTAAAGGCTCATCTCATCTTGACTCCTATTTTCTCTACAGTCTTTAGTTTTTCATTTGAAAATTCTGTCACATATATTTTTTTTTTCTTGTTTAGTCACCCCCTTCTTCCATTTTAATAGTGGGGCTGCTTTTCCAACAACTATTTAAGTGGAGTCACCAATGCCAGGCGAGGTTATGCTATGCTGAATACTTTATTTATATATTTTATGTAAACATAATTTGCTTTGTAGGCACAATGTAACAAAAGCTCTAAAGCCACAAATACGTTAGACAATGTTTCAGTTCACTCCAATCAAGTTTAAATGACAGAGAAGCCTTCACAGTTCCTTTAAGGCAAACTGAGACTTTCTTTATACTTCCTTCAGAAAACCAATCACGTGACAGGAAGAAGGTGCTTAAAACGAGAGTGCATTAAACGACTAATTTTGGCATTTTTCTTTCTCCTGTTCCTCATGGCGTAACTGGACCTTGATAGTCAAACTCTAGTTTACTCTTCTGACTTGGTATTCTGAAGAGACAAAAGGGTTTTCTTTAGCCAACTGCCATTACTTGTGATGACTGTATTAATTTTGCTGGTTGAAAAACAGATTTGGGGAAGCATGATTTTTTTTTAACGCCTCTCCTCTGGACAGAGCAAAGGCCTTTTGGATTCCCACTCCCCTCGCAGAGGACAGCCCTGATTTGGCCAATGTCTCTTTGTTACCCCAGCCCTAGAAAATGCCATTTCTGTCCAGCTCACCAAGAATGTCACTTGGGTAGTGGTTCTTCTTAAAACCTCATTATCAGCTTGGTTAGGGGAGAAATATGACCAATAACACAGTGTTTAGTGAAAGTGTGTGTGGGGGGGGTGGGGGAGGTGATAAACCTCCACATTATCTTTCTGAGTGGCCCAGAAATGCAATATTGGTGAGTCCTGGGGTATGAACAGATGATGTGAGTATCTTCTTCTGAGATACTCTCTTCTCTCTGCTCATCAGATGGCAGCACCCTTTCTTGTCCCCATATTTTACATGTATATTTGCAATGAGGAGAAACTCCCTTCAGATAAATATTTGGCATAAATAAGTCACCAAAACAAGCTTAGGATAGGAAAGAAGAACATGATTAATGAGGTGATATTTGTTACAAAAGGAATTTGGAAATAAAAAGGTAATTGCTGGAATGCATTCCTTCCCATCATTTGGGGTTGGGTCTTCCCTAAGGCTCGCTGGTGGAGAGATGGGGCAGTCAGGAGCCCTCCAAGGTCTTCCAGAAGACAAATGAAGGAGGAGGTGCTGATCACGTGGGCTCCTTGGGTCTCCAGCTTGGTTTGTGAGTGAAAGAGTCACCCTTTGAGCCAAAGTGAGAGGAGGGAATAAGGACCCCCTTGTGGAGACATTGAGCCTCTCTCTCATCCTTCAGGGGAACTGTTCACCTCAAGACATGTGGTGCAGCAGGGTATGGGGTTTCTTAAGAGTTTAGGAGCTGGAAAATTAGACAGTGGTATATAATCAAGTAGTTTGATCCCTGAATTCCAAAAAGCAGGGGCTTCCAAAGAGCCTGCACCATAATTTTATATTTTAGAGGAGAGGAACTGCACATTTGGCATCAGATACTGAACATCAGCTGATTGTATCGCTAGAGTTTGTTACATGTCAGAACATGCTTTGGCAAGAAAAGAGATACTCATTGATTTTTTTTTTCTTTTCCTAATATGGTCTACAAGGGAGGTCTTCCTTGGGGGATCCTCGGCCAAGGCAGCTGTTAACTACCTGGAATTGAAAGAGCGAAATCGGTAACGCCCATGGGAGTGTGCAAACGTAGGCAAATCTCAGTAATGACTTCTGAAATAGTCCCACATATGTTGAGTTTTCTTGAAATTAATAGAAAACCTATATGGTGGGCAGGGAGGAGGATTTTGCTCATGAGACCTGGTTTCAGAGGAGAAGTCTCTGGGGCCGATACTCAGACTCATGCTGTTTGTTGACCCATCTTCTGTCCTGAAAAATCCACATCTACTTTCCTGTGTTGATGGTTAAAAACCCATGAATGGATCAAGCATCAGCGTCTGAGAGGAGAGTGGTTCAACCTTTTTGACCAATAAATAACTGAATGGATACAAAGAAGTTGCCTCCTAAATGGGGAGAGGGAAAGTACTATTTGGAGAGATCCTAAATGTATAGGCTTACAAAAGCACCTCCTGGCCTACCCTCCTTCTGCCAGCCACATTGGCAAGTGCCCTTGTCAGAATCATGGATGCCTGGCAGCAAAAAGTGTCATTGGCCTGAAGAATTCTAGGATCTGGACAGTGCTTTTATGATAACACCTTTCAATCCAAACTTGTCTTTGCCCATGTCTGGTCTCGTAGGCATTGGGCCTGTGGGCTCGTATTAATTTGCAAGGCTGTTCTAGAACTGTCAAGAAGGACCCAAAGATGGATGGTTTTGAAGTAGGGGAGAGGGGAGAGTGTAATACACAGATGGGGGAGGGACATAATACTGCATGGGATGGGCTTGGCACTTAATTTCAGAAACAACAGTGATCAACAGCTTTTAGCTCAGCTGACTGCAGACAAACACAACACACAGTGGACTACAGCATTTGTTCACTGGGGCACAGAAGAGCTTTCTTGACTGGCTCCTCTTGTTCCAAACCATCCTTCACATTCTCCTGCCTGGTTCCTGGGTTACTGGATAAAGGGCATCCGCTCCTTGTTCTCACTGTCCCCTTCATGGTCCTCCTCCTCTTCTCCTGCCTCGCTGGTCTCTGTGCTGTCGTTGGCCATCTGCAAGTCAACAGAGGATGTTTTAGAGGGTCTGCAGGCTGTCTCTTACCTTCTCCGTGCATCTGAGGAAGGCCCCTTGGGAAGGACTTCTTTGAGGGCTAAGAGTTAGGGTCGCTTTCTTCCCCAGGAAGGCAGTGTGGTGCTGGCTGTCTGATGTTGGGTGTCCTGAGAAGCAGACTCTTGAGATAAGGATTTAAGTGCAAATATTTAGAATTTGGGAGATGATTCCAGGAAGCACAGGTAAGGAGGGAGGAGATGAGGCAGAAAAGGCAGGGAAGTCGGCACAGGGCGTGTTAGTAAGCAGGCTCCTATTGTGGGCAGCTGGGGCTCAGTTGTGCTGGGGACCACTGGGAGCCAGTGAGTCATGCTGGGGACCACTGGGAGCCACATCTCACAGTTACTCCACATGAGGGGTAAGAAGCCAGGGAGTGGCCATGGTGGGTTATCTCCCCAACATCTCTGGCCAGTTGTGTACATACTGTCCAAACAGGTTCCTGTGGCTGGAGGCTCTCAGAGGGGTCAGGTGCTGGGGGAATGGGGACACTCATAGCATCCACAGCACAGACTGGCCAGGGTTCAAATCCTGATGCCGTCACTTCCTAAGAGCCAGAACAACTAACAGCCGTGTGTATCTACTTTGTTGTCTACATCACCACCATTGGAATGTCCTTCCGTGAAGATGTGTACTTTGGTTCTAGCCAAAGCCTCATAAGAGCCCTCCTGAGATTGCGGAACAAGGTCCACCGCATATGCCAACGCAGGCCTTGAGCTCTTACACTCAGAGTTGGGCTTTTCAGCTCCTCCTCACAGACCCGCATGGTCAAAGAGGCCTTCATAGAGCTTGAGGGCCCAAGAGGACCTCATGTGTTATGGAGACAGGCAGGAGGCTGATGCTAACTCTCCTGCTTAAAAGCAACAAACTCTCTAGGATGGCTCTAGATCTCTTCTACTGGTAGGGTAAAATAGATCTGGTCAATGTGTTTAACATAGGTCCACAGAAAACCTGTGGCCTAGCCCCATTCCCCCTGGTTCCAACCCTTCATCTGCCTTTAAACATTTGCTGGCAGAGTCCTGGGACTTAGGAAGCACTTAATAAACAAAGTACCTATTGTTATCAATCACTTGCATTTTGTAAAATGTCCTCTCCTGAAGTCATCCTTCACTGAGTGAAATGACTATCATCCCTGAACTACATTAAGTTTACAAAACCCAAGGAAACACTTAAACAAAACAAAACAAAATGGAAACACACGCGCGTGCGCACACACACACACACACACAGTAAAACATGTAAAGATTTTAGTTCTTTCTCTTTTACGAATGCCTCATGCAGGTTTAAAACTAAACAGGTGTGAAAGCAAACATTAAAAAACCCTTCTTAAGTATTTTCTTTGTTAAACCTTCCCTAGAACTTAGTATGAACCAGCCAATGCCTTATTTGTATCACTCCACCTGACTTGTGAGAACTGATCGATCTGTAGTTTATGTGGATACTGAAGACGGAGCGGCGGAAAAATCGCCCAGGGTCTCACACGGGAGATCAGAGCCAGGTTTCAAATCCACGCGGTCCGATGGCACTCTGTGTTGACCACCACACTACATTGCCCGCCACTTACAAGCGGCCCTTGCAAGAGGGCTAGGGTGGGAGCAGGACATGCTTCACTCCTGGTGGGATCCCTGGATGTGAGGGTGTCATCCTGACTAAAGGAAGCGAAATCAGTGCAATCATCAGGAGGCTTCTCAGAGGCAGGTGGTGTCCTTCTGTTGAAGATGTGAATGCGAATGTATTCGATGTACCAGGAATCCCTCCCACTTATGGCAGCCAAGAGACAGCACTTGCAGTGGACACAGATCCGTCCTGTCCTTTCCTGACTGTCCTCAGATTGCTCCTGAAACGCTCTCACTGGAGCATCTTCCTTTCGGTGTTAGCCCGTGTCCCAGTTCTGGGACTCCTCGCTCATTTGCACAATCATCTGATTACGCTGGTCTGCCGCAAGCCGGAACTGCTTGCATTTCCCCCTACCTGACCCGTGCCAGCACCGGATAGGCCCTTTTGTGTTGAACTGAGCGGACCCTCTGCTTTTGACTCACCAGTGGAGTCGGGGTCTTCTCTACATCGAGAATTAATTTGCCGATGTTCCCCCGGTCGTGGATCCGTTGCATGGCCTCCTTCACCTGAGAGGAGAAAAAGAGAAGCAATGGTTGGGTGAGAAATCGCCCAGGTGGAAAAGCCAAACCACTCGCTGCCCACGTGGGGGCGCTGTGGTTCAAGGTTAGCCGCTAAGCCAGCAAAGGTTTGAACAGTGGGTGCAAGAGCTTGGGCAAGCAACTTGGTCTTGTGGGTCTAAGGACTGAAAGTGATAGTTCCTGCAAGAAGAGGAAATTTGCTTAAAAAACAAAAGTCGGGGTGGGGTGGGATTGGGCGGGTAGGGAGGAGAGTACCGTGAAGTTCTAAGAGACACAGGGCACATCAGCCAGAGTAAATTTTGACCAGTAAAAATTTTTTTTTTTCAGAGTCAGTTGTGCCCTGCTTACCAAAATGGTACATAACTCTGATTCATAGTTTAACCAAAATGGCCCATTGCCTAGGCTAACCGATACTCAGGAAAATTCCTTTTGGTTATTCCTGGTTATTGGCTGGAAATTTTGTTTCCACCAAAGTAGAGATTTCTCCAGAATAGTATTCTCCCCAGAGAAGAAGCCCTAGTTTTCCTTTAAATGATAGGGGCTTGTCAAATCAAGTCCCTCTAAAAAAGGCAGGCATGTGCCTTCATCAGATTTGCACTTGAGCATTTCATTCTGTGGCTGTGCAGAGAATGAGCTGTTGGGAGTGCTTTGAGGATAAAATGAGACAAGGAGAGGGTACTACTACCTAACACTTGGCATGAATGGGTCCTCCACATCTCTTAGTGAAATCTAAATGGAAACACATCTCTTAATTTAAAAAAAAAGTTACAAGAGACCTACCCTAAATATTTTTCCTAAAGTCTCAGATTTTTAAATATTTTTGTTCACTCATTCAGTCCACAAAATATTCATCAAATGTTCTTGTAAGCTAGACACCATGGTTTTTGTTTGTTTTTGTTTTGTTCTAAGTAAGCTAGGATGTCTGTCTTGGAGCAATTCAGTCTGGGGCTGATGGAGTAGTGTTTGCTTCAAAAAACCAAAGCTCTCTTCTCATTTGGATAAAAACTTGACAGAGCCATTAAAATGTGCATACTCTAATTGCTTTTCTGGGACTTATCCTAAAGACATAATCCAAATTGTGGGGCGGGGTGGGGGGGACTTGCCACACGAAGGATATTCAATCACAGCTTTGCTTTTAATGGCAAAATACTGAAGCGACTTGTATATCAAAGAATAAGGGAATGGTTAAGTAAACCACGGCTCTTACATTTGTCAGTGGAATAGAAATATTATGTCGCTATTAAGCTCCTAATTATTGAAGAACATACAGCAGGATTAAAAGCCTTCATAATATTGCTAACTGAGAAAACCGAGATGCATGTTTTTATTTACATCCCCATAATACCATGGACATCCTAAAATATCTAGAAAGGGATTTGGATATATTATAAAACATTAGGTAGGGGAAATTAGTGCCTTTTAACTCCAAACATTGCTATTTGATTATGAAATTCAAATCAGTATTTAATATAAGTTAAATGCATCTTTAAATGTAGTCTTTGGAAAACCTAGCATTGGTTAGCATCAGCTTCTTTTATAGACTGTTAATCTTTAATAGACTGTTAAACTTCCTGACCCTAATACATACGCCAATATATTTCTTTTATTTCCGTGATGAACACTGCTTTTCAAAATGCTGTCACGTCTGGTCATAACAGCTATTTACTGAGAATGTGTCAGTATCATGGCAGACAGCTTCCGAAATGGCTCCCAACCGTCCTTTCCTCCTGACACTTAACAGCCATGTAATAATCCGCTTCCCTTGAATGTGGGCTGGACTCCTAACTTGCTTCTGACCAGCAGAATATAGCAAAAGCGATGGGATGTCACCTCTAAGACTAGGTTATAAAAGACGGATTTCTGTCTGGTAATCTCTCTCTCTGACTCTTCTTGCCTTCTTCCTCCGATGACACAAACTGCCCTGTTGGAGCTGCCCTCCAGAGAGGACCGCATGGCAAGAAACTGAGGGAGACCTCCCACCCACAGCCAGTGAGGAACCAATACACTCAGTCCAAAAACCCACGAGGAACTAGATCCTACCAGCAACCAATGGGAGAGCTCAGAAGCAGATCCTTCCCCAGTTATGCCTGGAAATGGGACTGTATCCCTAGCTGACACCTTGTTTGAAGCCTTGGGAGATCCTAAGCTGAAGGAACTAGCTAAACCATGCCCAGATTCCTCACCCACATAAAGTATGATCAGAAGTGTTGTTGTAAGCCTCTACATTTTGGGGGTAATTTGTTGTGCTGCAGTAGATAAGTAGCCTTCTTATTTTCCCTACATAATTCTTACCTTGCAAGATCTATATTACACCCATTTACAGGTAAGTACCTTGAGACTCAAAGATATAAACAATTCGTCTAAAGATGATATGGCTATCAGTGCCAGAATCGTGGCTTAAACTGTGGTTTGTCAGACTTCAAAACCGATGCTTTTTCCAGTTCACCCAGACTGTGTTTCATCTGATTCTCAAAGGCAGAGGAAGGTGGTAGGTAATGTCTCACATAATGACTTCCCAGAATTCAGTTGTGGATTACCCTGGCAAGTCATTAAGCACCTGGTAACTCCTTGGAGATTGAGAACAATTTTTGTGCTGCTTTTCCAATAAAACAGAGCCCACGGAAACTGAAAAGCTGTTTTCCTACCAGTTAAAGCTTATTGTGATGCTAGAAAAAAAGCCCCCTGAAGGGCTGGCTCTAATCTGCATATTTTGGGGACATTTCTTTCTTTCTTTCTTTAAGGTTTCGTTTATTTATTTGAGAGAGAGAGAGAGAGCAAGCGCCCAAGTGGGAGGGGCAGGGGGAGCCCGGGAGAGAGACTCTCAGGCAGACCCCGCACTGGGAGTGGAGCGGCCATGGGGCTCAGTCCCAGGACCCCGAGATCATGACCTGAGCCGAAACCAAGAGTCGGACGTTTAATCAGCTGTGCTACCCAGGGGGCCCTGCGAAATGAACTGATTCCTTGAAATTTCTTCTGTGGGGGACAGAGAAAGGGTTAGGAGCCTTCCTAACAGGTGACTGAAGTGGTCTGATCCCCAGCCATGCTGTCTGCCTTGACATCCTCTTACGCTGCTCTTAGCGTGTGAAAGAGTCCTTTTGATGACAGCTTAGAGGAAAGAATTACAATCTTTTGAGCAATTCTTTTTTTTTTTTTAAAGATTTTATTTATTTATTTGACAGAGAGAGATCACAAGTAGGCAGAGAGGCAGGCAGAGAGAGAGAGAGGAGGAAGCAGGCTCCCTGCTGAGCAGAGAGCCCGATGCGGGACTCGATCCCAGGACCCTGAGATCATGACCTGAGCCGAAGGCAGCGGCTTAACCCACTGAGCCACCCAGGCGCCCCTGAGCAATTCTTTACCTGGCATAGTATGAGACTTTGCTTAATGTATGAGGTGCATAGGTTGCTTTCGATCTGCACACCTCGGGTTCACAGAAGAGAAACCCAAAGGTGAAAATCGAAGGAATCTGCCCCCGGTCACCATCTGAAAGGTGGGTAGAACCACTTGGAACCGTTTGGTTGTTGAGAGAGCCGTTCCCCCTTTTCAGGACTCTGGACAAAACCTGGGACAGGGGGGCACCTGGGTGGCTCAATAGGTTAAAGCCTCTGCCGTTGGCTCTGGTCACGATCTCAGGGTCCTGGGATTGAGTCCCACATGGGGGGGGGGGGTCTCTGCTCAGCAGGGAGCCTGCTTCCTCCTCTCTCTCTCTCTGCCTGCCTCTCTGCCTACTTGGGATCTCTGTCTGTCAAATAAATAAATAAAATCTTAAAAACAAACAAACAAACAAACAAACACAAAAAACTGGTAAAGGGCTCTGCCTCTGCTCTCCAAAGCTGCCCTCTGATAATCCCATCATCACAAGGTAGGGTCTGCAAAAAGAGACCTTGCTCCCAAATTACCAGTTTATAAACTGAGCCACCTCAGTAGGTGACAGTGCCCAAAAGCTGGTGATGGTGACAACCTCCAGAAAGCTGCTTGTTCTCTCTTGGGGCTGGCGTTTTTCGAAGATACACTTCTGCTTAAAACCTTTTCCCGTTACATTCGGATAAAAGCCTAGTACACCTGCACTGCCTAATGCAGGAGCCACGAGTCACGGGGGCCACTGGACCCTTGAACAGGGGCCACCACAGACTTCAGTGTAAACCAGCTGGCCACCTTCAAAGACCTAATAAGACAGACTATGCCCTGTCTGGTTCAGAATTGTTGACATGCATCACATATTGCAAGGATAAGGTGTTAAATATTCTGGGTTAAGTAAAACATATCACTAAAGTGAAAAGTAAAACTGTGAGGACATTACTTTTTATCACAATTTTACTCTTAATTTTCTGAATGTGATTACAACAAAACTGAAAAATTCATGAGTGGCTCTCATTGGACTTCTGCTGGACAGCACTGGACTTGATCTTCCGGAGCTAACGTCGGGTCGCTCTTTCTGGTGTCACTGCTTTCTCGTATACCTCCCCCTCTCCAGCCACTGGAGACCTGAAGCTCCCTGGGCTTCTCGGTTGGGTCCCTTTGTATAGACTGGGCTCCTTCCTGGAGTGCGCTGGTCCTGGAGCTCGCTCACATTTGTCCTGTGGCTGGTTTAGATGCGAACCCTTGGAAGCTGCTCTGCATCCCCCACCCCAGCCCCTCGCAGTTCAGGCCAAGTCTCCTTTGGGCTCCCATGGCACCTTGGGCCAGCTAGTAATGCCACCCTTACCCCAGTTTGGAACGTAGCCCCTCTTCTCTACAGTACAACTCTCTAGACCAGCGTCGTGCAGTAGAAATAGGAAGTGACCTACAGAGGTTCTAAAATTTCTCTAGTTACTCCCATTAACAAATGTAAAAGGAAACTGCTTAAGTTAATTTTAATAATATATTTTCTTTAACTAAATCTATTCAAAATATTATCACTTCAGTATACACTCAATATAATAAAGTCTCAATGAGATATTTTATATCCCTTTTTCCTCCTTTTTGTTTTTAAAATTTTTTAAATATTTTATTTATTTATTTGACAGAGACAGAGATCACAAGTAGGCAGAGAGGCAGGCAGAGGGGGTGCGGGAAGCAGGCTCCCTGATGAGCAGAGAGCCCGATGTGAGGCTGGATCCCAGGACCCGGAGATCACGACCTGAGCCGAAGGCAGAGGCTTAACCCACTGAGCCACCCAGGCACCGCTTTTTCCCCTTTTGTACAGTGTTTGGAATCCAGGGGATACTTGACACTTACAACATGTTTCAGTTCAGATGAGCCACTCTTCAAGTGCCCAGTGGCTGCGCGTAGCTCACGTTGACCATACTGGAGAGCGCAGCTCCAGATGGTAGGACAGTGGCACCAACCTCAGGGACCCCAGTGCACAGGACTATTATATGACGGCCTCTAGAATGAATGAATGAATGAATGAATGAGCAAGTGGGTATGTGGAGAGAGTGAGATCCATGTGGCTGAGCCACACAAGAGGTTTCTGTTCCATCTGGCCCTCATCCCAGAGCCCCTGGCCCAGGAAGCTGCCTCTTGGTGGCCTGCTCAGTGCTGTCTGGGTGGCCTAGTGGAGTCTGTTTGTCATCAGGGCCATGGTCCCTCACCTCCAGTCTGAGATACGACTGCCAGCTGTGCAGCTGGCCATATTTGGTGTTGGCAGCTGGATTTTCCAGGGCTAGGGATCCTGCTGGTGTCCCATCCAGACAGTGGGAGGAAATTTGAGTCACATCATTAAAACATCTCACGATGCCAGGATCCTGAGCACAGAGGCTGCCTGAGCAGCCTGTTTTCTGATACTTCCTGTCCTTGGGAGGCTACCTTGGTGCCATCCGAAGTGGATGGTGGGAGCAGGCAGTGAGATCACCACCAGGCTCCGCTCTGACTCATCGGGTCATTCGGCAGCTGCTTCATCTCTGCTCCTCACCTTCTTAATACGTTCAGCACAAACAGCTCTCCATCCATCATGCAGCCACTCACTCAAACAATGCCAAAGCCCGTTCAGGAGCTGTGTATAACGGATGAAACAGATATGCTCTCTCTGTCCTGACGTCCTCACAGTTTTGCTTATTAAATAGGTTAATCATAGTAAAAAGAATCTCACAATTAAAAAAATGTGTTCTTGATCTGTTTATTTAGCCCCTGTGGATCGCAACCCATCCGAATCGATCCTGTACCATTGGTTCCTGCTCCAACAAAGTCCGCTGGCATTCAAGATGGCATTCGAGCACGACCTACGGGAAAGTGAACGGGGTCAGACCATGTTTGCTTGGAGCAGTAGTTTCGGTCATGCTTATTTCTGTCTGCAGTGGAACTAAGAGAGGAGAGGCAGGGTTTCTGGAAGGCTGGGAAGACAATGGTGAGTGAACACCTACAAGATCCCCTGCCCTCATGAAGTGTATGGTCTTGTGGGAGACACAGACAGTCAGAGAATGACTCGAATAAATGTAAGATTGCCGCTTGATAATTTTAAGATGCTGTTACGAGAGTATGAATAGGGGATTTGATCTGGTAAGGAAGGTCAGGGAGAGCTTCCCTGAGGTGGTAATTGAGTTGGGATGTTAAGGATGAGTAGGGAGTAACTAAGACAAAAAAGAAGAGGGACCGTTCCAAGCAGAAGGGGCGGAATGGGAAAGGAGAGACTGAGAAGAGACCAGGGGGCGACAAAGAGCAAACCCGAATGTGGGGCAAGATGCTGGCAAGCGCGGGTGGGGCCTACGGTGCTATTTTCCAAAAAAGAGTTTCCAAGGATGCAGTGGCCACACTGACCATACAAATCTAGACTGTCTTTCCACCTCTACTTGCCTTTTAACTGAGTAGGCCATTTTTTTTCACACTTGAGTAATGAAAGTTAACAATGCTCAATCTTTGTTGGGATCTCATTTAATGTTTCATGGTCTTCAATTTCCTTTTGAATGGTGTGAAAGGCACAAAGTCATTAGGGTACAAATGACACCACTTAATAATCAAAGCATTTGGCTTGTGCCATGAATAATAATAAGCCCAGCCACCTAAAATAGGGGAAAAAAATTAAGATGGGTTATTCCATGGATCACTGTGCCTATTAGGTGATAAATTAAAAGGTTTGAAAAGGAAGAAATGAGTAATACTATAATTAAGAAGCACATCTACCAATGTCATCTGGGGAAGATTACTCCCATTAACAACAGCCATCTTTGGGATGACTTAAAATACACAGTGGGTGTTGAAAAGTAACACATTCATTGCAAGTGGACTCGAAATCTGGAATTTCTGTGTTTTGTCAAGTAGCTCCAGGAGTCTAAAGTGAGCGAGCCCCCAGACTTTGACCTAGATGGAAGAGTGACCCAAAAAGTAAAATGTCAGGGACCGTGGGTTGACCCACATGGGAAGACAGAAAAATGATTCAGTCAACTGCTCTTCTGGACCAGTTGCACATGGGGTCTTTGCAACAAAGCAGGGTGTGGGCGAGGACGGAGAAAAGGAGGTGACAGAAGTACAGAACTGAAGGAGGCACTCACTCTCAGGGTCATGCAGGTGCCGGGCCGGCACCTGACAGGAAGCCCCTCTTACATTTTAACCCTTGTCACCCGTGTGGCCCCACCCTAGTTCTGGTCCTCAAGGATGGCTGTTATTTTCTTTAAAAAGGGAAACATTAAGTAGCTTTTAAAGCACGTAAGGGCTTGCGTGCAGGTGTTTGGGGGCACTTTTAGCACCCAAGGGAATTGAAAAGTGTTGATTACATCATTTAGACATAGCTGGAGTTGAGACAAGGGCTGGGATGCCAAGGGTGCCAAATTCGAGGTGGCCACCAGAGCAGATATGCGTGGGACAAGTTGTCTGGCAATGGTTAATGGCCAGTGTAAGTAACGTTAGTAAGAGAGGTGTTGTGCTTCTATAAGAGGCCCCTGCAAACAAGTGCGCACGTAGAAAGCTGTTTCTCCACCACTCTGACTGAAGGGGGATTTGCTGAGGATGCCTCCGCTTCAAGAGAAAGGATAGGGAAGGGCGAGAGGCTCTGGACCTAGCACCGTAGTGATATGACAGTCACACCTGTCGGTCCATACCTTGTGTTGGAAGGCAAGAGTCACCAGGAAAGAACTGGATCTAAAACCAGGTAAACGTCAAGGACAAGGCAGAGGCAGTCCCTCCATGGGTGGTAGGGGGCGTTGTTCACTGTCATCACAGCAGCTGACACAGGACGAGCAATGAGCAGGTGCCGTCACCGAGCAAAGCATCTTACAGGCATGATCTCATTTCACTGCATCAACCCTGTGCGGTAAGTGGGACTTTGTCAGGCTGTCAGTCACGGGTACCTAAAAATACTCCCCCTTTTCTTTTGGAGTCCGTGTTGCTCATGGAGGACCCCTGAAATCGAGCTTTAGTGTGGGGAAGTAGCTTGCCCAAGGTGGACCAGTGGGATGTGGAGGAGCCAGGCTTCCAACTGAGCCCTTTGTAACTCCAGCACCCAGCGCACGGTTGCCAGGTATACAAGCCTGGGATGAAGTGCGAGACAGGAGGGAACATTCTGGGGCCTGGGTCCCTGCATGTAGGAGCAGTAACACGTTACTTCCTCTCTACTTGGGGATGTACCTTACTGGTTCCCTGGCATGACCCTCATTACCGTCCCTCTTGAAGAGTTTGTCACCGAGGAACTGTTGACATTCTGTGCCAGAGAATTCCCGGTTGTGAGGGGCTGTCCTGTGTATTGCAAGGATTCAGCAGCATCGCTGGCTTATACTCACTCAATGCCAGTAGCACTCCCCAGTCTAATAAGTAAAAATGTTTCTAGATACTGTCACATGTCCCCTGGGAGGGCAAAATCGCCTCTGGTTGAGACCCTCTCATCGTATTACGGGAGCGTGTTGCCCAGGATCCCCTCTGCACCCCTCCCACCTGAGCTCTGTACCCTCAAGGGCAGGCAGCTGCTATACCTCAGCACTCAAAGGCACTTGCCCACAGGAAACTAAGTTCTGCTCTGGTCCTCGGACTAGGCCTAGGAAGAGTGTGTGGTCCACAGCAGGTGCTCAGTGACAGAGGAACACAAGGCGGCTTCTGACCTCAAACAGCTCGTTGGCGGTAGTAGGTTCTCGGAGTGTGGACTGAAGGCTGCCTCCATCGGAATCCCAAAGCGTGGCTTTGAAAGTGCTGTATTGGACTCAGCCTAGACCTGTTGGTGGAGACCGTGGAGATACTCCCCTCTAGGTGATTCAGGACCTCTCAAGTTTGAGACCCTTGAGCTCAGCTGGTTCTTCACTGAACAAATGCTGACTGCCCACTCTAAATCAGGCCCTGTGCTTGGCTGACTCAGGGCAAGGAGCAGGAAAGATAATAAGCCCCTTGCTCAGCTAAGACCCCTCGCAGAGAGTGAGCCTGTGTTCCCCTTTCTCGTATCTGGGAAGAGCCTAGTTAACTCGCGGCTTGTATATCATTGGGTGTTAGAGCGGCAGAGAGCCACAGCTACACCCCTCCCATTCCAGGGCAACGGGGAAGGAATCAGTTGTCAGTTTTGGCTCTGCACCCTTGTGGGGACATTAAACAACCTGACTTCTGCTCAGTGCCTCAAGAAACCTTCAGGATATTCTTTTACAGTGAATTAAACCCATTCACTGACTCTGTGTGGCCCCCCAAAGGACCCAGCAGCCGAGTTTCTTGTGCTCGTGGTGGAGGGGATGATCTGTGTGGTGGTGGGGTCCCAGGATGCGTGTGCATCAGTGAGAATCAGTGGGTTATTAACAGCCCACAACCTTCGGTCACAATGAGCCAGATCTTACTGTGATATGAGCGGAAAAATCAGAAGCAGAGTTGCAGGCTGGAAATGCAGGGGGAAGGCTTGTTTCTTTTTGAAGAAGGAGAGTAGGATCTAGCGTGACCCAATGGCTAGTAGAGATGTATGTCCTTGAACTAAGATATGCAAATCAGTGCTCTGCACGGTGAAAACAAATGTCCAAAAATAAAATTGCATTTCGCTATAACTACAACCAAGTAAATAATGGCTTGCTTATAGATAGGAATCTGGTAATAACACCTTGAAAAAAAAATCACACCGAGTCTTCAGCTAAACTATTCATTCTTTTCATTAAAAAAAAAATAATGAGCACATGGTAATGTCTGGGTAATAGTTGTGTAGGGCTGCAGAAACAAAGTACACCAAACTAGGTGGCTTAAAACAATAACAATTTCTCAGACAGCTCTGGAGGTTACAAGTCCAAAATCAAGGACTAATTGATTATTAGCTGCCATAATTTATAAGGAGACACGTCCCTTCATCCATTATTGAATTACCAGTGATAAACAATTCAAATAGGAAAGGCAGGAGAAATCATTGATTTTTTTCCTTATGTTTACTGATAGCAACAGCTTTTCAAAAGAAGCAAAATGAAAGAAGCAGAATAAAGCTGCGTGAGTAAAACAGGCACTACTTCAGTAGCTAAGAGTCCTTATTTGATATTTAAAGGCAAGAAACTGGAGAAAAATGTTCATCAGGAGTAGGATAGGAGAACTACAGGATATCTCTGTATCTTATTGACATGATAAGGAGAGTAAGTAATTGTATATTCAGTGTGACCACATCTGTGTAAAACACATACTAAAGATAACAATAGATTGTATGAACCCAACAGCTCTGGCTACATCCGGGTGGTAAGGATATGGCTACTTTTCATTTTCTTCATTATCTCTGTTTCAAATGTTTACTTAATTATTTAAACCACCCTACTGAAGTATAATTGACATGTAAAAGCTGTGTATACATAATCGATGATTACAACTTGATGAGTTCAGGCTAAGTGTGCACCTGTGAAACCATCACCACCGTCAAAGCCGTAAACATACCCCTACCCTTCACCTCCCAAAGCTTCCTCTTGTTCTCGTCATTTTAATAATTACATTGTAGTTATGTTTTATGATAAGAGCACTCAACATAAGATCTACCCCCTTGGCAGATGTTAGGTGTGCAGTACATACAGTGTGTTAGCTGCAGGCCCTGTGCCGTACAGTAGATCTCCAGAACTTACCCATCTGGTGAAACTGAACTTGGTACCCTCTGGCTCTTGCCTCCCCAGTCCTCCCTCCCCTGGCCTCTGGCAACCGCTCTCCGATTCTCTGCTTCTGTAAGTGTGGCTAGTTTCGAATCCACACAGAAGTGAGATTTTATTTTTTTCTGTGTTTTATAAAAATGTCCACAATGAGCATGTGTTCATTGTAGAATAAGTTTTAAAAGTAATAGCGAGTATACCCTCTAGGTCCCCCTGTGTTGTTGCAAATTTGTCAAGATCTCATTTTTTTATGATTGAGTAATAATATATAAATATATGTAAATATTATATACATACGTATATATGTATCTCTCACATCCTCTTTATTCATTCATCTGTGGATGGACACGGATTTGCTTCCATATCTTGGCTATTTCAAATAATGCTACAACAAACACAGGGGGTGCATCCACCTTTTTGAATTAGCCTTTTCATTTTCTGTGAGTAAATACCCTGTAGTGGAATTACTGGATCATAAGGCAGTTCTTTTTTTTTTTTTTTTTAAGATTTTATTTATTTATTTGAGAGAGAGACAGTGAGAGAGAGCATGAGAGGGAGAAAGTCAGAGGGAGAAGCAGAATCTCCAAGGAGCAGGGAGCCTGATGTGGGACTCGATCCCAGGACTCTGGGATCATGACCTGAGCTGAAGGCAGTCACTTAACCAACTGAGCCACCAGGCACCCCAAGGCAGTTCTATTTTTAACTTTTGTGAGGAACCCACAGGGTATAATGCTCAGTTAAATCAGTCAGTCGGAGAAAGACAAATACCATATGATTTCGCTCATATGTGGAATTTAAGAAACAAAACAAAAAGGACAACCAAAAACCCAGACTCTCAGCTGCAGAGGAGAAGCCTGTGGTTACCAGAGGGTTGGACGGTGGCGGAGTGGGGAAAACGGGTGGTCGGGATGAAGAGGGCCTTATCTCGACGAGCACCGAGAAGTGCATAGAACCGTGGAATCATTACATGGGGCACACGAAACATACAGAACACTGTATGTTAATTATACATAGTAAAAAATGAAAGAAATAATTCCACTTAAAAAAATAAAAGTGATGGCGAGGAAAGCAGCAGCTCCCCTTTGATCATCCCAGGAGTGAATGGAGGTTACAGAGCAGGGGTATTTCCTGGGGTATTTATTTCCTGGAGATGCGCAAGTGACTCCAAAGTAAACGAGCCAGGAGCCACACAGGAGAGCCACGTGTTAGCACAATCAGTGACTCCTTGAGGATGCTGCATCACAGGACGCCCCATCAGCATCAGAGGCTGTCCCACCCGTGCTGCCCAAGAGGAGACTTCTGACCTCCCCGCCCCCGACTCTCTCCAGGCCACCAGAATCTAGACTTAGACCCTGCCCTGTGCAGCCCTGCAGCATGAGGTCTTCGCTCCCCCCTCCCCATGTGTGTGGTCTCCCCATCTCAATCGCCCCATCTGGGAGGATGATTTTCCCAGCCTCCTATTTGGTCCCAGGCGCCAGGTTTTCCACCTGGTCTGCCCTCGTTCTGCTGCCAGAGGCACGGTTCCTGATGGGCACTGTCATTTGTCTTTCGTGCCCCAGATGCTGGGACTGTGCTGTAAACTGGTATGTGATGACAGTGATGCTAATAGTGATTTTTGATGGCCAAGACTGACCCCTTCACACAGGACCTAGGCAAAGGCTAAGCATCAAGTGTTTTTCATGGAATATTCCACTTGCTCCTATGATGGGTGTACCATAATTATTCTTATTTTGCATACACAGAAAATGAGGATCGGGGAGGTTAATTAACCTGCCTAAGGTCACAGACACAGTGGCTGGCAGAGCTAGGATTTTTAACCTGGACTGTTGATGAAATCCAGACAGATGAAACTCTTATGTCTGGGGCTGCTGCAGACACTCCCGACAAATAGCGAGGGTGTTATGGGGGCAAGAAAGAAAACAAAAGTGACCAAACATTAATCATTGTGGGAGCCAGGTTGACAGGTATGTGGGTTGGGGAGGGCGGTCATTATTCTCTCACTACTTTTGAATATGTTTGGAATTTGCCAAAAAGCTTATAAAACATGAACGCTGAGCTTTGCTCCCCGAACAACCACCATGACAACAGCTGTAGCACCCAAATGCCCAACCGTTACCCTATCATTAGGAACCCATATATCATATATATACCCAATATATCATCAGTGTATCATTATATATATTCTGTTTGATGATGATGATGATGTTATAATTGAGCGCTTTTTGAAACTTGGTGCTGGAGAAGCTGGAGATGTTATTTTCATCTCCCCAGATAAAAGAATGTACCCTTTCAACCAAATAGCCCAGCTCTGAGAAGGTAATAACTTCCAGTATCGACCCCTTGCCAGGCTGCTTTCGGGGGGACAAACACACGCGACCCCTGCCGTAGACAAGCCCAGGGCTGCCGAGCGGGGAGGCCACCAGAACGCTCAATTCCAGTAAAGCGTGGGAAGAGCTATGTTGGAGGGATGAATGAAGAGGCGGTCGAGCCAGGAGAGGAAATGACTCAATTTAGAGAAAAATGGCATTTGTGCTGGGCTTCTGAGGATTGGAAGGCATCTTCCAGGAAGAGGAAATGCTTGTACTTGAGGCAAGAACAGAGTCGTGGAGGAGGATTTACGGCTCATTCAGGGAACTGAGCCTTAGTGAGGGGGGACGCTGTGTGTAGAGTTTTGATGGTTGGGCTCTTCTCTGGGGACAGGGAGTGGGAGGGGCCTTCACCTGGACACAGCCGGAGGTGCACCCTGGCCAGTGGGCACTGGACAGGGAGGGACGGGAAACCAGTGAGATCTGGAAATTAGGGATGCTGGTGAGGTAGAACAGACAAGATGCAGTGGGATATGCTGTTAAATCCCACTTCGCCTTTAAGACCATTTCAGGCTGTTTGTAGAAGCCATATAATTCCCCAAAGGATAGAAAGGTCCTCTAAAATGACCTATGTTTTGAAAGATTCTCCATCAAGCAGAGATGAGATCTGAGGTAATTTGATTTATCTTCATCCATTTTAATTAGCTTTGCAAACAGATGACCTTGCTAGCCCTGGAACCTTCCTTATGTCAGAGTCTGTGTGACGCTAAAGTCTAATTTCTAATTACCTGTGCCCATTTGCCAAGGCTTGGAGGGGCACATGGGGGTGGGGTGGGGGGCTAGCATCTTCTTTCTTGCATCTTTCTTGCTTGTCTGTCAGCTGAGTTTTTTTTCTCCTAAGCACTAGGGAATTAGCTATTAGCCTCAAGATGAGGTTGCCATGGCAACAAGACAGCAAACAGAGTCAATGTGGAGTGGGAGGTAGGAAGATGAGGGAGGTGTGGTCCAGCAACCTCCCATTCCCACTCAGGGACCCCCTACCTCAGCCAACTTGTTGGCCAGTAGGGGATGGAGTGGCTGAGTCCCTCTTGCTCTGAAGTGGGGTTCACTGATTAGGCAGTCAGACTAGACTGTTCTCTGAGGGATGGCTTTTGGGCAAGAGTCGGATCTTCTGGGTTCTCTGGGGGAACAGTAGATGTGGGTAAGTCCCCACAATAGACAAAGGGTTTGGTAGAAGTTTGAGAGGCAGATGGCAATTCACCCACACTAATAAGAAACTGAGGTCAAGTAGTGTAGGAAATGTTTGTAGAGTCTTTTTTTTTTTTAAGATTTTATTTATTTATTTGGTAGACAGAGATCACAAGTAGAGATATAGACAGAGATCACAAAGAGAGAGAGGGGAGGAAGCAGGCTCCCTGCTGAGCAGAGAGCCCAATGTGGGGCTCGATCCCAGGACCCTGGGATCATGACCCGAGCCGAAGGCAGAGGCTTTAACCCATGAGCCACCCAGGTGCCCCAAAATGTTTGTAGAGTCTTTAAAAAGTCTTCAAAAATTACCTTGCAAAGCCTTTAAATTTCTCCAATTTAGTAATTCCACTTTTGGGAATATAGCCCAAGGAAATAATCCTACAAATGGAATAATAATAGGAAAAAAATTATACTCAAAATGTTTGTTCCAGCTATAACAAAAAAGTTAAAATCTAGATGTCCAGGAAGGAGGAAACAGTTGAGAAAACTCTGACATATTGATTTGTTGGCATATTATGTGGCCATGGTAATCTGACGTGCTTAGTAAGAGTCTCTGAGAAGGGGGAAGAAAGCAGTCTGCCATGTTTGTTTGGCAGCATGATTGTAATTTTCTAAAAAGTGTCAAACCCTTGAATCAAAGAAAGCAAAACCAACCCCCAAATATAAAAACACTGGAAGAAAAAAAGCAACAAAGTCCAACTGATCCTTGAAAAACACCATAGTTAGAACACCAACCTCAGCCCTCAAACCCCAAAGACAGTTGAGAATCCATGTCTGACTCTGGACTCCCCCAGAACTTTACTGCTAATCACCTACTGATGACTGAAAGCCTAACCAGTAACATAAACCGTCAGTTACCACATATTCTATACATTATATGTTCCATATAATGTCCTTAGAAAGGAGTAAGCTGGAGAAAAGAAATGTCATTAAGAAAATCATAAGGAAGAGAAAAATGCATTTTAGTCCCGTATTACAAACAATCCATGTGTAAGTGGACCCACACAGTTCAAACCTATGTTGTTCAAGGGTCGACTGTATGCACAAGGGTTGTTGTTGGGTGACGGGAATATACATGTTTGTCTGTTTGTTTTTTCCTCTTTCTTTAATAGGACATACCTTTAAATGTCTCCACTGAGTATATGTTATTTTTCCTACTGGAAGAAAATCATTTATTTTTTATTTTTTTAAAGATTTTATTTTTTTATTTGACAGAGAGAGAGAGAGATCACAAGTAGGCAGAGAGGCAGGCAGAGAGAGAGGGGGAAGCAGGCTCCCTGCTGAGCAGAGTGTCCGATGCGGGACTCCATCCCAAGACCCTGAGATCATGACCCAAGCTGAAGGCAGAGGCTTAACCCACCGAGCCACCCAGGCGCCCCAAGAAAATAATTTTTAAAAAGAAAATAATTGTTGAAATTTCTGTAATCTGGAATCAGCCATGTTTTCAAGTGAATGAGCTGATAATCTTAGCAAGTTCAGGTACCACAGGCCACTTATTATTCTAATTTTCGGGCTCTTTTATTGTTAAAGCAGTTCTCGGCACTGTGGGAGCTACAAGACCAGATGATACAACAGTTTTGTCCCATGGATATGACGGACTATGTCCCTTAGCTTCTGGATGGTTCTATCACTGAGCACTTTGAGTAGACTTTGACTCAACCCAGGCAATCTGTGTGAAGACACAGCAGACAGTCCTATGTACAACGCAGAATCTGTAACTAGCCTCATCGTTTTTGATTACTTGGGATTCCATGCAGGTTTTAAAGAAATTATCCCACGGTTGAAGAAGGCCTGGGAGAGCGTTTAATTTATCTCTGCGTGTGTGCAGGTGGCATTATGCAAAACCTCCCCCCATGAAGGTCCCATCTGCCCAGGTTGTTTCCCTTTACCACTGCTCATCAGTCTGCAGTCTTGGCACAAAGAAGAGGCAGGCCTACCTGCCTCTCAGCCACCCACAGCTGTTTAAGTAACTGAAATTAGATCCAGAATAATAATGTGGACAAAAATAGCGATTGGAGCCCCGGTGGTGTTGGGCAATATGATAGTAATAGTAGTGATGATAACAGTTATGTTTTCCGAGTCCTTACAACATGCCGGCAGTAAGCGGCTTACGTGTTTACAGGCATCATCTCCCTTAATCTTCACATCAATTCTATACATAGCAGGTGCATTATTTCTACTTTCGGAGGAGGGACTAAAGAATCGTAGAACTTTATATGCTCAAGGTCACACAGCTGAAAACGGGGAAGAGCTAGGATTTAGAGAAGGGAGCCAGGGTATTTAAAGTCTACTCTGTCATCACCGTTATGTCATTCAGTGTTTCTATAAAAAGTCTGAGACGCTTGGGGCATCACCGCAGTTTCTAAGGATGAGAACACTGGAGCCGAGAGACACTCAGTAACTTTCCCAACACCACACAGCTAGCAGGCAGCAGGACTACGATTCAAAACCAGCTATGTGTGTATGTGACCCCAAAGCCCACTTCTTTCCCCTTCCTACAGCACAGAGGCCCTGTCACCGGGCGAAGAATGTCAGGCAAATATTTCATTTCTAACCCTTAACATTAGACCCAGTGTAGAGCAGATGCTTTACAAGCTTTGTTGAAAGTCTGAGTAAATGACGTACAGATGCCGAGGAACTGTAAGCAAGAGAGTAAAGAGGTTACGGTACATCCATCCGTCCCAAACAAAATAGTCAACCGACCAAACAAAAGTGTCTTGGAGGGACGCCTGGGTGGCTCAGTTGGTTAGGCAGCTGCCTTCGGCTCAGGTCATGATCCCAGCGTCCTGGGATCGAGTCCCACATCGGGCTCCTTGCTCGGCAGGGAGCCTGCTTCTCCCTCTGCCTCTGCCTGCTATTCTGTCTGCCTGTGCTCACTCGCTCTCCCTCTCTCTCTGAGACAAATAAATAAAATCTTAAAAAAAAAGAAAGCATATTTTAAAAAAAGTGTCTTGGAATCGCCATCCAAAGAGTGTTGCACACCCAATATGCGGGTGTTCCCCCAGACCTTATGACCGAAGAGGTGAGAACAGTTCATGCTCTGAGTGATTGGTTTTGCTCTTCTGGCAACTAGGTGCTGCTCCGTGAGGCTGCCTTGCTGGGACATGCCTTTGAATGTCACACGGGAGGCAGTCACCAGGAGCAAGCGAAGTGAGAGGCATTGTGGGAAGATGAAGGGTGTGCCCCTGCGGTCCCAGGACGGTCCCTAACTCTGCCCACAGGGGATGAGGTGCAGTCCCAACCATGGAGGCTATGTCACTTCTTCTCAGCACGAGAGCTCTGGGGGTTCTTCCGGTATTCCAGCAGAACAAATACATCTTCCAAGTGACCGAGCTCACTAACTCCTTAGAGTGTGTTCTGCAGCCTTGGCCCTTAGATCTTTCTTTGTGGTGGGGAGCGGTCCTGTGTATTGGGGGACGTTGAGCACCATCCCCGGCCTCTACTCGCTGGATGCCCGAAGCAGTCCCCCACTTGTAAGAACCGGAAATGCTTCCAGACATTGCTGACGATCCTCTGGAGACCAAAATCCCTCCCAGTTGAGAACCACCATCGAAAAAGTAGGCAATGGAAATTGCAAGCTGTAGGGAAAGGCAGGTCTGTGGCCAAGCATCAGGTAGTGGAGCCGGCTCCGAGGCTATATCATCTTTAAACTATGCCCCCTCTCCCTGGTCCTGCATTCGTGGGAGACAGAGAGGGCTGGCAATCCTAATGGTATCCTAGTAGCTGCCATTGCTACCAAGAGCCCTGTGTTCTGTGGTCCTAGACACATTACGGCTCCTTCAGGTTCAATGACTTGCCAGAGACCACACAGCTAGTGAGTGACCGGTCTGTGCATGGTCCCATGGCGCTGTAATGTCTGCATATAAACGACCCTGGGGCCTCCCGTAGCCTGATCCCCTCCTGGGTTGCCAGGGTCACTAATTGGAGAGGGGGAGAGAGAAAGCTGTTTCCTCAAAGTATCTCCCCTCCAAAGGTCCCTCTCCCCACAGCCATTACCACTCTAACCTGTGGGGGGCGCTGCTCTCCTTCCCTGTCTGACCCAAGTGCACCACTGCAATTTTTACTTAATTATTGAGTGAGTTGAGCATGGGTTATAACATGTAAATGAGGCTTAACTAAAAGCTCAGACATTACCCACTTTAATAATTTACTCATCTGTGGATGAAGACCACATCATCTCTTAGTCTCAAGATCACCGGGCAGTGGATAAAGATCAAAGAACGTCAAGGAGGAAATTAGCAGCGAGAGGGAAAGGGACTTGCCTAAGGACACACAGCTAATCAGTGACAAAGTCTGGATTAAAATCCTGGTCTGCCTGACTTGAAAATCCCGGCTCCTTCCACTGCTCTTGGAACACTGCAGTCACCGTGGATGCCGACAGTCTCGGCCAGCATCCTTAGTGACTTGCGAGCTGCCGCCGTCACTTGTTCACGTGCGGCAGCAGCAGGAGAGAGGGAGAGGCGGCTGGCTCTGGTCTCAGAAGACCACCAGTGGGGTCTGGCTTCAGTGCTTCAGAGGAATCTTGACCTTCTGTCAGTCGCTTCATTTTCCTGCCTTGGGTTTTTCTTTGGAAATAGTATTGTGGGAGGGAGGTTCTATCCGATTTTCAGAGGTGCAGGTGTTTCCTTACCGCCAGCCGGTATGTCTCATGGACGGTCTGAAGGAGCGAGAATGTTCTTGCTGCTTCCTCTGGGGCTCTAGTCCTCACCGTCCCTGCCCCCAGCAAGTCAGACTGTACACGGGTGTTTGAAAACCACAACAGTGGGAATGTTTCCACCATGAATACTGGTAAACAGCTACAAACAAGAACTTCCCACACCCCCAAGCTCCCATTGTTAAAACATTCCTCCAGCTAAAGCCTGCCGTGCCATTTTGAACTTGTAAAGAGATTTACTCTGTAGGCCTGGCCTTCTGGGGACATCCATTCCCCTCCTCCGGCCTTGGAGACTTGGCGTGGAACAACTGGAGATGCACTGAATAACTTCTTTAAGTGTGATGATCTCATTTCCATCATTGCATCTTAAAGAAGAGCGAGAAACCACTGCTGAGAAATCTGCCATAACTGATGATTGTGTGTAAAGCACACTGACAATCCTTCTTTCCAACACACACTCTTTAATGAGTTCTTTTAGCACTGGCTCTGCTAACTGTTTGAATTTATATGGCCTGGAAACTCAGTGTCTGAGGGTAGAAGGGCTATTAGGGAAGAACACCAAAACCAAGATATAAGCCAATAAATTGAGTGCAGGAATTTTTCACCCCTTCTATCCCCTCATGTCACTGCTGTTTCATTCCAAGCCTTTCTATGTATCTTTTTGGTCCAGAATCTCAAACCCTCTGGTCTTCCCTAACCCAGGAAGCAAGGGAGAGACCACACCCAGGTTACCTGATAGCAGAAAGCGGGGGGGGGGGGGGGGGGGGGGGGGGGGGGGGGCTGGCTTTGGGATGGAATTTCCGGGTGCGTGTATCTGGCACAGGAGTGTTACCATCAGTGTGATGCTAAATGGGTAACAACACATTTTTTTGTATCTGGTGTGGGTGCGGGAGAGAGCCCCGATTCGCAGCACTTGCTGATTTCTTGGTGCAACGACTCCCACCACGGCCGAGGTTAAGCTACCTTCCAGTGTCACTGATGCAGAGCTGGACAGAGTGCAGAGCCCTGGGCTCTCGGGAGCTGGGGCACGCTGGTTCCGGCCCACTACTGAGTGTGGTTCCGGTCCATCTCCAGTCCTTGCAACGTTTCCGAGAACTGATTAAGTGCTCGGTCCCACAGAGAGGTGTGGACAGGTACTTCTCCAGAGGTAGTTTGGTGAGGCGGTGACAAATTCTGGTCTGCAGTGGGAGGGTTACCCTACTGTCCTCTGCGGGTGGAATCCCTGGGAACCAGTAGGGGGCAGCAAAGCGCTGGCAGGGGAAGAAGCTGCTGGGAGTAGGAGGTCCAGAGCTGAGGAGTCCTGATGGGTGCGGGTGGCGAGGCCCGAAGCCTCATTCCAGGAGCGGCGAAAGGATCCTGGGATACCTTCCAGCCGCTCATCCCTTCTCTCCCATCCCCACTCTAACATTTCCATTTTATTCTAATGTTTTTTTTTTTTAGCTTCTCTTACCTTCTAGTGTAGAGTGAAAAGCAATTTATTTATTATGTTGATTATTTTCCTCCCCCAATCCCGCACCCCCACCCTGTACAATGTAAGCCCTAGAGATATTTTTATTTTTTTGTTAGTTCTGTTGACAGGTGTAGCTCAAGTGCCTAAAACAGAGCCTGGAAAGTAATTGGAATTCATTAAGTATCTGTTGAATTTGGGTCCTGTAGCAAAGGGAGAGAGAGAGACACACAAGATAGGAACTTAGAGCTGAGGTTCCCAACTTGCAGTGGGAATTAGGGTCTCCAGGAGATTCTGATAAAATGAAGGGCGCTGGCCCCCTTTCCAATAACCTTTGATTCACTGGGTCAGGGGTGAGGTTCAGGATTGGTCCCAGGTGGTTCCACGCTGTTAAACCCAATCTCAGTCCTCAGAGGGCGTAAGCCCCAGCGGCTACAGCCCACAGGAGGAAGGGTTCTGCTCCGCACGTTCTTAGCGTCCCCCTTCCCAGCTGGTGGCAGGCAGCTGAGGGGACCCACCAGAGGACTCCTCTAGACGGAAGGCAGGAGTCAAGCAGCAGTCTTCTCTCGGGGTGAGTTCAGAACCCTTCTAATGAGCCCTGGCTTTTCTCGTGCCGGCACCATCATGAACAGCCTCGGTGGCGTGGTGAGTACCCAGTTCACCTCTTCCGAACAATGCTTTCTGTTCTCGGAATTGCACATCTTCCCAGTTCTTAAACTTTCCTGGACTTAGCCCCTCGCATCAGAAGATCGCGGTTGTATCTCAAGTCTTGGGAATGTTTTCCTAGGAAACTGTCAACTCTCTGAAAGCCTCTGGCTTAAAAGACCTTTTGAACCCTCAGCTCGTAGGGGCATCACAGCTGGCTGTGGGCTCTGCTGGTCTTCTCTGTCATGTAACTCTAGAGATCCAGCTCGCCTTGCCAGTGGGCCTTTCCCTGGTCTCAAAGCTCGGCTCCTTCGCTTCTCCGTTGGCTTTTTCCTGAAGGTGGGAGGCAGGTGCTTTGTGGCAGAAAGAACTGCCTGTGTAGTGATTTGAGAAGATTCGGGCTCCTCTTACTGAGCTTCCTGATCCTGGGCAAGTCAGGACATCACCCTGAGCCTTTCTCTCTTCTCCGAAATGGGACACATACTGCTCCAGAGGTTTCGGCCGAGGGCATATGGCTACAGAAGTACGAGAACCCCTCGACCTCCAGTGTCCATATATTAAGGTAACTAGGTTCTCCCTGTTCCTACCACGCCTTTCCCCCATCAGCCTAAGGAGCTGGTAAGAAAGATCATTGGTGCTTTGCTCTCCATACGACTTAACCATGCCTCTCCCTTCACCCAGGCACATGTCACTGATGCTGGGAAGAGAATACTCAGGGGGTATGGAGAGAGAGAGAGCCAGGATGTTCTGGAGAATGAAATGAATATTTATTTGGCATCTAGTATGTTTAGAAGGTGCGGGGCTCTTTAGATACATCCGAATGCTAAACAGCCCCGCACGCAGGTGTGATCCCTTCAGTCTGATGGATGGAAAACTGCAGCTCAGAGGGCTTCGATGTCTTGTCTGTGGTGTCGTAGGCAGTTTGTGCCAGACGCTGGTCGGCATGACTTCACCGCCAGTACGGACGGTACTGAGCAGTAATGTGTCCTGCACGGGCTGGAGGCCCAAACCTGAGTCTGAACCTTTCTCACACTGATCACTTCCTGTTCTTGTCTTCATTCTCTCTCTCTGCCTCTTTTTCTGTCTCTCTATCTGTCTCTGATATCTGCGGTAAGGGGAGGATCTTCTGGGCCGTGGAGGGAGTCCTGGGCACTAGGCTCTGGCCGACTGGAAATGCTTAAAAACTTTCTAGTGCCCCCGAGAGGCCGCTCACCTCCAATTTCCCTGAGAGTCGTAATTCTGTAGAGGATCCGAGCTCTACGTGCACTGCCAATTTATTTCATTATCTGTAATGAGCAGTAATGACATTTCTTAATTGCACTCCGTAAAAATCGGAGGTATCATTTAGAATTCTATCAGATTCGGCGAAGAGACGGTTCCTACAACTGAGAAAATTTCCCCTCTGCAAATGAATCTCTTACTGTTTCTTCAGAGATCAATCGTATGTGCTGGTGAATCATATACCCGTGAATCGTTTGTGCTGGTTTCACCTGAAAGTCCGAACCCAGTGGGATTGGGCTACATTTGTCGCGGCTCAAGTAAGGGAGAGAAAAGAGCGCCTGCAGAAACCTCTCGGTCCATGAGGCAACAGAGTATCGCGAGGTGTTTTCCTCTCCACCCAAAATTGAAGACCCGATCAGAGTCCCTTTCAGAGGCGACCCAAGAGACGGGTCTATTAAACTGCCCTGGAATTGCTCTCCGGCCTGCAGGGTCCTCCTGGGCCGTGGCCCGGCCTCCTGCCTGCCCTCACCTTTCCATCCCCTGCTGCGGCACCTGTCACAAAGGGCCACCTCCTGCTTGTCTCCGAAGCTCGGTTTTAGAGTTCTGCTGTGTGAAGACAGCACGCAACTGTTCCGATGGAATGATAGACCCATCTGTCTCCCTCTGTCTTCTCTGCTGTAATTCCTAGTTTTCTGTGGAGGCCGCTGTTTTGTGTTTCACAGTTTTCAAAGCACTGTTCCGCCCACCACTGTATTAGTTTCCTCTTGTTACCACAACCTTACTGGCTTAAAACAACACAAACTTTTAATCTCAACAGTTCTGGAGGTCAGGAGTCCAAAATGACTTTCACTAGGCTAAAATGACCCGTTCCCTCTGGATGCTCTAGGGGAGACTCTGTTTCTTTGGATTCTGCCTGTGTCCTTTGGCTCATGGCCCCTTGCTGCTCCTTCATAGCCGGCAGCATCTTAAAATCCTTCCCTGACTCTGACCCTCCTGCCTCCTTCTTGTGAGGAACCTTGTGATGACATTGACCCCACCTGGCTGGTCCAAGACAATTCCCCCATCTCAAGACCCTGAACCTAATCACAATCTTAGATCTTTGTTATTTGATGGGATATATATATGTGTGTGTATATATATATATATATATATATATTCCCAATTTCCAGGGATTCGAACATGGACATGTCTGGGGGCCACTCTTCTACCTACCATATACTCATATCCTGAATAGCAGGTGGTACATGTAGGTCTTTAATAAATAAGTGAGGGCGCCTGGGTGGCTCAGTGGGTTAAGCCACTGCCTTCGGCTCAGGTCATGATCTCAGGGTCCTGGGATCGAGTCCTGCATCGGGCTCTCTGCTCAGCAGGGAGCCTGCTTCCCTCTCTCTCTCTCTGCCTGCCTCTCTGCCTACTTATGATTTCTCTCTGTCAAATAAATAAATAAAATCTTTTTAAAAAATAAATAAATAAATAAGTGAATGAATGACTGGATTTCTAATTCATCAGTCTGCACAACAGCCCTGTAAGGTAAATACAGCATCTAGAGTCAGACAGCTATGGGTTTGATTCTGGCTTTGTCACAGAATACCTGAAGGACCCTGGGCAAGCTACTTTCTGAAGTACAATTTCCTCCAGTGGAAAACAGGAACTAAGATGTATCGCAAATGAGACAGAGACATGAAACAGCAAGATGTGATACCTGATGTAGTCTATCCTATCAATGTCCTTTTCTTCTCTTGGCCACTGAAATGATCAGGAACTGAAGGGTTTGAGGTAGAGACATGCATGCTACCCATATCTGGTTCTCGTCTCCTTCCTGGACACTCAGGAGAACTACACTTCCCGGCCTCCTTAGAGTTAGCTAGGACCCTTTGACCGGTTTTAGCCAATGAGAGTTGTGTGGCAGAATATTGCCACCGCATGTCCCTGTGTGCCCTGTGTGTGCACTCCTAGCCCGCTTCAGTCAGTGCTCATTCTCTTGTGCGCTACCTCAGCAGTCCCTGTTAACAAGACCCCTTTTGTTCTTTTTCCTTTGGATTTCTGTGAATTCATGGAGGCCAGCAAGAATGTAGGTTTGTGGGCAGAGCAGAGAGAAAGAGAAGCCTGGGTTTGTATGGCTGGCATGAAGAATGCGTGGTGGTATCTCACAGATGGCTTCATTGGTAGGAGGTGGCATTCTTTCCCCCAGACATGCTCTCTCTCTACCGTGGATTCTAAGTAGGGAAGCACCATCCTGTTCTTCCCCCAAGTTTGAACTATTGCACTGACAATCTGATGGCAGAGACATAGCTATATTTCTGTAAAGAAGGTAGTTTCCCATACGAACACTCGTGCCTCAGGAGATTTTAAGTGAACCACAAAAGTAAAGAGTTTCCACAGTCAACTAGGTACGACAGGACAGTTCCTAAACCTGTCAACGAGAAGTCCTACATGAAAGAAACCTGCTGAACTTTCTTTAACCTTCTTTTTTTTTTTTTTAAGATTTTATTTATTTATGATAGAGATAGTGAGAAAGGGAACACAAGCACAGGGGGGCTGGAGAAGGAGAAGCAGGCTCCCTGCTGAGCAGGGAGCCTGACATGGGGCTCAATCCCAGGATGCTGGGATCAAAGGCAGACAGTTAACAACTGAGCCACCCAGGTGCCCCTTCTTTAACTTTCTTAAACATACCTCATTTCCAAGCTTATAAGATGTGTTTCCTGCATATCTTCTCCCCGCCTTGCAGCAAAAGAATAAGAATCCAAAGATCACTGTGCACTAAATGCCCATGGATGGATGATGAACGGAAACCCGAAGCAAAATAATACTGGATGACGCTCTTAGAGGACACATGGGCAGTCGTAAAACAGCCCAGTAAAGATACTTTAAAAAAAATTTTTTTATTTTATTTATTTATTTATTTTTACCTTAGATCAGAAGTTTTCTTATCAAAATAGCAAGTTAAAGTCCACATACTGCTTAGGTTTGGAATTTGGGTTTTCTCCTTAACATTTTGAGGTTAAATATATTACTCCTAAAATCGGCCATGTGCCAACATTCACTAAGACCCATGTATTTCGGCAAGCTATGTATTTTTCATATCCCTTCATGGGTTTGCAAGGAATTACTAAATATTCCAATTTTATGGTTTCCCACTAAGATTCCACTATACAACATTCCGTACTTACATGCAGATGGGGTTTTTTTCCTTTATAATATCACTTCAGGAAAAGTAGTGTTTTGCACAAAAATGAAACTGGGGTAGATCTCATATAACCAATGAATTTTGTAGACCAGCAAACCTAGTATTTGAGCCCAGAACCTTCACTTCCTTCCCTGATCTACAGGCCTTAAATCTTTCATGGAACACCTGCTGGAAAATCTGATGTAAAAATGAATTCTAAGTAGCGTGGTGCTCTTTGTTTCCTAGAGGTAAAATATGTGATTTTGGCCAGGTTGTTTTCTCTCTCTGGCCCTCAGTTTCCTTATCTCTGGAGATAGACAGGTAGGTAGGCAGATGGGTGGGTAGGTATATAGGTAGGTAGGTTAGGTAGGTAGGTTAGGCAGGTAGATAGGTAGGTAGATAGGTAAAAGAGGCTATTAAACTTTCACTTCCACTCTTCTGTCATTCTGTGTATGACGATGTCCTTTTGTTTGACCTAAGCTGCTTAATTCCCACTCCCCCCCTTCAACAAAAGAATGTTCTTCTGAGGCAATTTCTGATCTGGGAAGCAGTCTAATAAAAAGATTAAGTGTTTGACGTCTGGAGTAGAACGGACTTTAGTTTGAACTGCAGTTCTCCCTCTGTGCTTCTGAGCAAGTGACCCCCTTTTTTTTTAGCCTCATCTGCAAAATGGAGGTGATACTTCATCCACCCCTAGAATTATGAGATTTAAATGAGATAGAATTTAAAATATTTAATACAGAGGTTGGCACATCATGAGCACTCAAGAAATGAGGCTGAATTTTATGTCTCAGGCTGGGTCAGAGTCAAGCCAGAAAGAATAAAGTATCAGAAACCAGCCCGCCTTTCTTCATCTGCTCATTCTAGAAGGACAAATGTGCTGGGTAGGAGAGAGAACATCTGTCTTCATGTTCCCTCAGACAACTCTGTAATGTCAGGACAGGCCAAGAGGAGATGTAGGTCTCCTGTGAGCAAGAGCAAAGGGTTTTCTTCGCAGTCATGGCTTTCAGTGCCCTGGGATTGACCTTGTCCAAGCACCAAGGGTGAGCCATGCCTTGCACAGGGTTTTACCGGGTGTCGGGGAATTCACTCTGCGATGTAAGCAAGGCAAGAAGAGACCCATCTAGAACACTGGCTGAGGATTAGGGGTGTGCTGTTGAGTACAGTTCACTGAGGTGTCCTCTATATAACCCCCCCCCCATGTAGGAACCTATCTCCCCTGCTTTGACAGTCATTCAAAGGATAATATCATCCTGAAACCAATACTTCTCTATATGTTCACTAACTTGAATGTCAGACTGAACTGCAGGGGCTCCTCAGTGTGATGACAGGGCGGATGGATGGGGCTGGGGGAGGTGGCCATTTCACAGCGCACAGCTGAGCAGTCGACCCCAAAGAACACCAGTATAGTAACAGTGAAGAATACCCAATGGCTACCCGTGGGGCCACGCCTGGCTAAGAAACACAGAATATGGACTGGGATGGAATTTGGTGGTTCCCTCCACGAAGGGTAAGGAATATAGCCCCAGAGCGAATGTTGGCGATTAATTCCAGGAAGAATAGGAATATGGGTTGGGGGTGCTGGTGGCTTTTTCCAAGAAGGACAAGACATGTGGGTTGGGGAAGGGGCTATAGTAGTGGTCCATTCCAGAAAGGATAAGGAGTGGGGGCCATGGGTTTGGTTTGGAGATTTCATTTGGAAATACGGCGCTATTTCTGGAAAGGCATGGAGGAAGTAGAGTGTACTGTGCTCCGTAGGATGGTGGCTGGGGCCGGTGGTGGGGGGGGTGCATTTTGGAATCATTCTGCTGGCTTCAAATCCCAGTTCTATCATTTACCACCTGGGGCTCCTCAGATAATTTGCTTCACCTCTAAGTGCTTCCTCAACTGTAAAACAGAGGTAATTAAAGCACCTCCCTTGTGCCACCTTATGAATGTGAAGCTCCGAGTAAGGGTGACAGTGGCCTTTGCCTTCTTCTGTAGGGCCTTCATTTCCACCCAAGAATTCCCGCCTGGTTCCCTGTCTCCCTCCCCATTCCAGAAATGTCATTGGTTTGAGGTATGTTGACTCCTTGGGAAAATGGGGCTGAAATTTACTTTTATATTTTAAATGTTCTCTGGAACATACCCATGATTTGCAAGAGCCGAGAACTGCCACTAAGGTTTTATTCATGAAGTATTAAAGACTAAAAGAAATTCAGGATGTCTTAAAACTCCTTAGGGAACAATACAAATATATGTTCTTAAGAACACGTGCAGAGAGCTTGTATAATTCCTGTTCCCACCAATGTAGAGAAATATTGCTGGTCTTTCCCTCCCCAGTGATCCCTGCCTGGAAGCGAGTGCCCTACTATTCTGGAGGCATGGAGCCAAGTGCTAATTATTGAGGGAGAGAGAGGGGGTTTCTGGAGACAAAGGAAGGTGTCATATTCCATCTATGTAGAGAATTCAGAGCTCAAATGAGGGCATTTAAAGTATATCAGTACCATGTAGCATAAAAATAACTTCTTGGTACAGCAGCCTGGAAAGTTTTAAACATTCCTTTTTTCTTTTTTTAAGATTTTATTTATTTATTTGACAGAGATCACAAGTAGACAGAGAGGCAGGCAGAGAGAGAGGGGTAAGCGGGCTCTCTGCGGGCCTGACGTGGAGCTCAATCCCAGGACCCTTGGGATCATGACCCAAGCCGAAGGCAGAGGCTTTAAACCACTGGGCCACCCAGGTGCCCCAGTTTTAAACACTCTTAAAAAAAAAAAAAAATTACTTGTCTGAGTCCTTTATCAGTATAAGACATTTTGTGTACCTGTTTTTATAATTGATTTTGGTAAGTAATATGAAACAAGTCATTTCAGAGGGGATTGCTTTCAGATCTTATTCCCTTGGTCATAACTACTTCTTTAAATGTCACTGGGGTGGAGAGAGTGAGGTACAAATGCTTTAAGGGGAAAAGGTAGGGCGTACCACCCAAGAGAGGGGTTTCTGTGACACCAATTAATAGGACATTTGGATATGACTTTTGTCTTACACGTAATGTAATGTTAGAAAAAGCCTCGGTACTTGAGGGAGTTTTAAAAGCTCTGAGAGACAACTTCCCTCTATCCCTAAGTCCTCCCTTCATGATGTAATAATAGTGAGACCTAAATCCTCACAGTTAACAATAGTAGAATTAGTGAACAGTTTTTACAAGTGCTGGGCACTGATGTGATTACGTTAATTTTTCTCATATAGAGTTATTGACATACACATCTGTCAGAAAGGAGTCCGGTGACCCGAGAGATGATGGCTTCCTGGGTACCATAAGGGCGGCAAATGGTCCACAACCAGGTCTCAGTGTCCTCTCAAAGACTTGACAAAGGCAAGCCAGCCTTGGGGTCTTTGATGGGATTCAGCTACATTAAAACAGCCTTGTCAATAAGTCCTGTGCTGAAAATGTTCCCCTGGAGCCCAGTAGACACCAAAGAGAACTGCTTCAGACTCTGATAATGGGAAGAGGAGGCATCTCATTGGAAAGAAAAGGATCAAACCAGAGGTCAAATGATGCTTGATTTCCATGAAAACAGAGAGTTAGAACCATTGATCAGGAATGTTAATTATAACAATTTGAATTTCAAAAACCTAATGGCTAAGGCAGTTTTATTTTCTGAACTGCAAATCAGGGCAGAGAGCCGGATATGAATCAATGGGTGTATCCAGGGTGACCTTGGGGAGATAGCAGTTGTTTGACCTTCATCTGGTTATTTAACTCTGCCCCGCCTCGGTTCCTCCACCTGTAAAATAGGGACATAGCAATCCTCACTTTATGCAAAGCCCTCCTAACTGCCTGGTGGGTACTAAGTTCTCAATAAGTAACTGATAATTGTTACATTGTTTTGCATATTCCTAGCTGGAGGGGTACAGTATTTAAATATGTAACTTCCTCCTCACGGAGCTAGTGATTGGTTGATGTGTAACTTCAGGCAGTCATGATGGAGTGACCTGAAGAGCCAGAGTCACAGGCTGGGGAGAAGTGCCTCCACAGAGGGAGACTGCAAGGGGAGTGGCACAGGACTGCCTCTGTGAGCTGAAAACAAAGGCTCAGCCAGAGCTGTGGTTCGGGAAGTTGCAAATCAGAAAAGCCATTGGGCATGGGGTGGGGCTTGGGAAGACTTGAGCCAACTTTATTTTGTATTCTGAGATAGTTAAAAAAAAAAAAATCTGCACACAACTACCACATTTTTGAGTGTTCTCTTCTTTTCCCATTATTCTTTAATGATGGATCATTGGCAGGAAAGGATCAAATGAACACGAACCATTGATCATCAAAGGACCAAGTAAAGCGTCTAGTCAGTTTCATGGTCAAGGACTTTCAAAGCAAGAAGAGTTGGGGTGGGGGTGGGGATTAAAGAAGGATGATGCTCCCAGAATTCTGTGTTGTTTTAAAGATTTCTCAAAGGGCACTGCCTTGTGATCCAGCAATGACTCCCCAAGTCCACGATCCATAATACTCTCAATTTCCTCTAGTCTCTCCTCTAGACTTCATATCATTCACAGTGCTGGGGGAAAGCAAAATTGATTTTAGGAAGGGAAACCATGAAAAATGCTTTGGGTTAGGCTCTTCTCCTGCTGAGCTCATTTTATTAAACGAAGCAGAGAAAGCACCAGAACCTGGGAAGCCGAAAGTGTCCCTTTTTCTTATATTAGCTGGGGGAATGAGGAAAGCAGCATTTATTGAATAAATCTCCCTCACATATGGACACCTTTCATTCCCCTCAACACTTCCTTCCATTTAAGGGGTAGGAGCTTGATTTTATAACCAGGGTGAAGCTCAAGGAACTTAAGCTCAAATAGAAGTTATTCGGGAAAGGTGGGCTCAAATTCACACCCATCAGATTCAAGTAACTATGAAGGGCAGAAGTGCCATATCCGGGATCAGGGTAGGATAAGATTTAAGAAGGCATCACGTGAATCTGAGAGCTCTTCCCCACAGTTTGCACTGAGTGCCTCCTCTGTCCCACCCTAGTCCATCTATGCCGCAGTCAGGATTGGTTGATGGGGGGGGGGTTGCCAAATGGGCTCCTAACTTTAGGGACCTCCTAAGAGGGGGACACTCTGCCAGGAGCTTTAGGTGAAGAACCACCATCTTCTCAAATGCCTTTAGAGAGTGTGTATTTACCTTCAGTGTGCCCAGGATTAGGTAGAAGCAATTTTATAAACCAGAATTTCTCTTGCTGAGAGGGCCATATACTTGGCAAGGAATCCTTTAATAAAACGAAAAGGGGACAGAGAATGAGCTGGCATTTTCCCTGCCCTGGGGCTTAAGTAGTTGCTGATAGTAAGTCTCAGAAAGGAAGAAATTACTCTGCCAGACAGAGGGAAAAGAATTTGAAGGTCTCAGGAGACAGGGTTGAGGGAAGACAGAAAGAAGGGGTAGTGAGTGGCAGTTTAAAGAAGGCTGAGGACTCTTGTACCTTGATGTGACCCCTACCCCCACCCTCACGTGCTCCTGAGTCTCAAGCAAATTTCACAAAAACTCAGTGTGCCAGACATGGGGCGGGGGTAGGGGTGGGTAGGGGTATATGAAGCAGTGATGGTGCTGAATTGATATCAGGGTGCCTCCGGGGGAAACAGAGCCCTGTCACACTTGTGGGAAGACCACCAGATTGGAATAGAATATTGGAGAGCATCAACTTTTGCAGACCATGGGACTGATTGGCTGGGCATCTGAGTCAATACTGCTCCCCTCTGGGGACATCTGTGTGTTATGTGCACTGGAGCAAATGAGGTTCAGAGAGCTGAATGCTCAAGGTCCCACAGCTGGAAGGAGACCGTGGGGATCCAGGTTCGGAATTGCACGAACCTCGTCCTCAGGAATGCTGGGGGGAGAGAAGATGGGCGGGGGCAGGCCCCGAACTGTGAGGGAGACGTTGAGGCTTGTGGAGAGAAGGTCGGTTGACAAATGCGCTCCATACACCCCAGCTCGGGGCCACTGAGCTCTGGAGCACTGTGCTGGGATGGCTTTCTCAGCAGCCATTTCTTTTCATTGGAGGCAGTTTGTTTTCAGAAGCTGCATCTACCAACTCAGGTAGAAAATTTGAGCCAGAAGGGGCTTTGGGGGATATCCTTGCCCATCCCCCTCGTTTTATGGCTTGGGAAACCAAAGCCCAGAAGACAAAGTCCAGTGACCACACAGAGGCCAAAGGAGAACAGAAAAAGCTTTACTTACAAGTGAGGAGGTCTGCTTGACTTTGATAAAATCAATTCTTCCAAGGACAAGGATTTGAATACCTGATTCTAGGTCTCTGTGGTTGCTCCTTTTAATGGATGCTCTTGGCCCCTACCCAGTCTCTAGCTACTTACTGCTGGCTGGAAAACTCAGCTGCCTCTTTCCACAGAACTACTACCCTCTGGAAACTGAAGGGTGCGTGTACTGAGGGGAGGGGTATCTGCAGGTTATGAGGTGTGCTCCCGGGGGAGCGCATCATGAGTTGGGGGAATTTCCAAAACCCAGCACTATGGCAAGACAGCCCTGGCTTTGAGAGGCCACCAAGCCTAGTGCCATGGTTCTCAAGATTTAGTGCACGTACACATAATCAGGATTCTGAGTTCGAAGGTCTGGGCGGGGCCCTGGAATCCATACTTCAGAGCTTCCAGGGATTCCAGCTCCGTGGTTCAGAAACCGCACTCTGCGGGGCACTGACACACAGTGGACTGCATGGTCGGGAAGCCCAGCAAAGTTAGGTTGAAGTCCTGGCTCTCCCTAATAGCAGCCACCTGCCTATAGGGAGGAGTGGTGTCCTCTGTGCTTAAGCTGCTGCTCTGGAGCTTTCTTTGAGCTAACTGGAATTCCAGCATTTATTAAAAGAATTGATATGGGGCACCTGTGTGACTCAGTCAGTTAAGCATCTGCCTTTGGCTCAGGACATGATCCCAGGGTCCTGGGGTAGAGCCCCATGGTGGGCTCCCTGCTCAGCAGGGGATCCTGCTTCTTCTCTGCCCCTGCTTATGTGCTCTCTCTCCCTCTCACTCGCTCACTCACTCTCTCTCAAATAAATAAATAAAAATCTTAAAAAAAAAAAAAGAATTTATACAACGTGAAGATAAAAGGGTGCTGATTGTCCTTAAGCTTCTTCCTCCATCAAGTAGAAAGGGGTTTGGGGTATGGAAGTTTAATAAGAATTTCTAAAAAGTGCCTCTCACAGTGCCTGGCACATAGCAGGAGCTTTATAAATGTGAGCACCCGTCTCCCTCTCTGCCCCTATTTGAGTGGCTGTTTTCTTTCCCACCTCTCCCCACTGTAAGCTCCCACATCTGCTGTCACTGCCAAACTGCCTCTCCCCACATCAGCATTCCAGCTGTGACAAGCCACCAGCAGCTGCCTGGTTATTTTTTCATAAGGAAATCATCTCTGTTCGCTCTGAGGCCAAGGCAGAGGAAGAACAGTCCCTTACAGCCATTAGTAAGCAGTGCATTTCTCACAATGGCCTAGACTTCCTTTGTCTGTTCAGCTGAAACCTGTCCAGCTCGGCTGCCTTGATGGAACCAGCCCTGGTAATTACTGGGCTGAGACTGGCAGCTCTGAGACGCTCAGCTCAAACACTGTGCCTTTTAATTCCACATTCTGAGAAGAGCATGCATTTCACGCATGTACATGTGTGCAGACACCGGCATGCACGCGCACACACACATGGATGCACACACACAGACACACAGTCATTCTTCATTTATCAAATATAGTGTCCTACACGGTGCTCAAGTTTTCCAGGTTGCACTGACTTGTCTCAACAGGTGCTAACCTGAGACGTTTTCCTAAAGCATACACAATTCCCTGATTGTTATCTATTGAAGAGGCATTTGAGAGGACTTAGAAAAATACGTATGCCCAAAAGTCTCAAATCAGGACAAAGGGAAGATGGTAATGGAGACATAAAATCGGGGGTAAGATGAGCAGGTAAAATAGTTACAGAAGACCCTACGAGTTTACTTGTGAGCCCCTCTCTGGCTCCCACAGCCAGTGTGCAGGAGGAAGTGTAATTTTTTTTTTAAAGATTTTATTTATTTATTTGACACAGAGAGAGAGAGAGAGATCACAGGTAGGCAGAGAGGCAGGCAGAGAGAGGGGGAAGCAGGCTCCCTGCTGAGCAGAGAGCCCGATGCGGGGCTCGATCCCAGGACCCGGAGATCATGACCTGAGCCGAAGGCAGAGGCTTAACCCACTGAGCCACCCAGGCGCCCCGGAAGTGTAATTTATGACAGGATTTGCGGTCTCCAGCAGATCAGAGCCAACCAGCTTCTTAAGAGAAACACCGTTCTTTCTCCCACTGGATGTTTCTTACGGGTCCTCATCCAGGGGGGGCCTCTGACATGGATAAAGTTCTCCAAACACCCCCATGAGACACACAGTGAGTTTCTCCTATTGCAGCATTTCTCAGGGCCAGAGAGGAAAATGCCAACACACCATTCAGTAAAAGCCATTCCGTGAGGAGTCAGAGCAATAAGGTCTTGATTTACAGCGTTCTTGGGCTCTCACTTGCTTCAATTTGGAAAGAGTCAGAAGCCTGTCAGCACTCGCTTCCCAGGTCCCAGGCCAGTCATATCACCTTTCAGTAATGGCCCTTCCTTCTAAGATGCGATTTGGCCTCTGAATCCTTCCCAGCACGGATTTCCAGGTAGCCACTGAAAACCCTTGAAATTATGAGACATAGGAGGTAAGAATTATTTGCCACTGCTGCTCATTTGGAAGAATGGGTATTTGTGTTATTTTCTAATGGATCCATTACATTGTGTGTGTGTATACAGTGTCCATGCACACACACCATGTACATATATAGAATGCATATTCCTCTGCAGAGGCATATTACGTATACACATGTATACGCAGATAGTCTTCTGATCATCAGGTAGCATTTTGAACAATAACTCAGTGGGGTTTTTCAGTGCAAATGAGCATATAGAGTTATTCTGTTTCTGCTATAAGTGGCAGCTGTGTTTTGGTGGGACCTGTGGGCAGCTGGGTGGAGGTCTACTCTGCTTTTTCCTCCCCCATTGCTGGGTTACTGGCTGTCACACTCCCGGCCACTCTTTGTGAATGGACCTGCCTCTTCTTTCTCCTCTACCTTTTTGAAACTTCATATCCCACCCCAGACCAGATGAGAAGCAGCCAAGCCTTGCTGTGGTTATAATTGTGTGAAAAGTGAAAGTCCCCGGTGCTGAACTAGGTCTTGACTGATTAGTCTTTTGCACCTCTGTAAGGTTCCAACAGCGATGACTTTGCCATCCCTTCTGGAATTGTGATGTGTCTGGATACAGTTTGCATTTTAGGTAAATGAGATACTTTGAACGTGTCCTAATAGGTCCAAGAATTTCTTGCTTTCTAAAGTCCTGCTCTGAGAGTCCAAAAGCAAGGAGATTTAGACAGTAAAGGGATATTTTCTAATTTCTATTATTATAGAATAGAATGTTGTCTCAACTCTATTTCATATACAGATGCGCT
Organism: Neogale vison; assembly: GCF_020171115.1. Taxonomy (NCBI): domain Eukaryota; kingdom Metazoa; phylum Chordata; class Mammalia; order Carnivora; family Mustelidae; genus Neogale; species Neogale vison. The sequence goes on from NC_058097.1 coordinate 9,482,648, forward strand.
CATCTCACTTCATTTCATTTGGAAGAAACGGGATCTGAGATGACAGCTCACATTCACCCAATAGCACTTGCATAAACCTGCATCACCCCTACCCTTCCGCAGCCCTGTGGAGGCGGGGAGCGGGGAGCGAGGGGAGTGTTCTTCCGTTCCACATATTTCCGCCTCTAATTAATTTTAAATAGGCTGCCTGGCACTGCTGTTGCTGAACACTTCACATTCCAGCTCTGACTCTATTACTGTTAATTGGAGAATGTTTTATTTCAACTAATCAGCCCAGCATCCTTTCCAATCAAAACAGCATTCTGGTCTAGGTACAACACCCATCACCAAAGGGCCCAATCAGATTTGCACATCAGGAAGCCTGAGGGGCTCTCACTTTCCCCCTTGGACACCCAGGTTGTGGGCAGGAGACACACATACACACCTAGAAGCTCTCCCAAGACTTGGATGCTTTCATCGGTGGCCGGCTGGTTGCAACCCTTCCCCTTCCCCACTGGCAGAGTGTCTACCGTGAAAGGTGATCCTGACACCTCAGTGTTGTTTACAGACCAAGGCTCTTGTGAATACATAAGAAGCTAGATAGGAAGGAATGATGGATAATGCCTGCTTCCTGAGCAATTTAATTTTAACTAATAGCCATGCTAAACTCAGGAGAGAAAGAGAGAGCTTATCCCACTGAACAAACATGGACTGGGAGCCTATCCGGGGCTGGGCATTGTGTTACACACTCTGAACCCCGAGATGAAGAAAGGAAGTTTCCTGCCCCCAAGGATCTCAGAGTTGGATGGAAGAGAGACAAAGAATTATGTAGGGTGTAGAAGGAGATAGGGCAGAGGAAACCCCATGGGTCATGGAAGCATGGGGGTGAGAGCGATTGGCTTTACGTGGGGTGCAAAGCAGGCTCTCTGGAGAAGATGTTTGATTTGAGTATGAAAGAATTCTTGGTAGGACAGGATTTTTTATTCGTGGGACCTTCCCCTCCTCCTCCATGGTGTGTGTGCTCGAGGGGGATTGCCTCTGGGTGGAAGACTGGAAAGAAATCATTTATTTAAAAAGTAATATATTGAAACCCTATTATGGGAGGGGGTATGTACGTCATCAAGGGAAACATGTGTTTGGCTTGTAGATGTCCCTTTTGTCATGTGTAAAAGGCAGTATGCCTCTCTGGAGACACAGAGAGACGGACTGGAGGGATACCCGGTTGTGCTACTCCAGGATGAAGCCACGGGCCCCGTGGGGTGTCAAGGGAGAGGAAGGACCAGGAAATGGCGGGGAGGACAAAAGACAGGAACCCTGGAAGCTCATACCAAGAAGACCATTTATGGACTGAAAACTAAAAAACCTTGTTCACTGTCCCATGGGATGCATATTCATGATCAGCTTTGGAGGGCTGACATGTTTCCTGTCCATTTTAAGCCTGTCTTTTCAAGGCTGGAGCTGGATATTGAGAAACAACCGGAAGTGGTGACTTTTCCATTCCCCAGACAGCTCAGATACACAAAAGGCACCGTGAGCAGCACCTGTGCTCCCAGCAGACATTTGCTGGCCTCAGGGGAGCAGGGGTCAAGGGGACAGGAGGCAAGGAGACAAGTGGCCAGAGAACTAGTCTACCAGAGAAGATGGTGGGTAGTGGGGGAAACAGTGGCTGTGGGAGAAAAGGCTAGATTCAAGAGAAATGTAGAAGAAAGAATGGACAAAATGTGTGTGAGTGTGAGTCTGTGGAGGAGAGAGTTCCACCACAGCTGCCTGCGTGGAAGGTAGTGCCGTTAGCTGGGCTCTCATGAGAACAACATTTCCAAATATCTCCATCAGTAACTAGTTCACTGGGCTCCCTGTATCCCCTTCTCCTGGCCTCTAAGACAACACAGAATAAACAGCTTGCTGGGCCGGCTGGTGTGGGGTCAGTGAGAGAACCTTCCAGTTTCCTGGGCCAGTTAGCGAATCCCGTAATGCCTCTGCTTTGCATCCCCACAGTTCCCCATTCTCACACTTACTGGACCCTGAAATTCTTCAAAGTGTGTCTTTTTGGTAGAAGAGATTCAGGCTTATGTCCCTTCTCATTTCCCTGTCTAGGTGGGTGTCCTATAATTTCTTGTTTCCCAGGGTGATGGGAAGGGCTGTTGACACCTGGGGGGCCTTATAGATTCAGGAATTCAGTGTCTGACTTCAGGTGGTTTCCCTTCCTGGGGCCCCCCAAGTATGAACATGGGGAAGTCTGGGAATTCAGAATCCTTCCAACCGGTGTCTCCTACTCAAAGGCAAAACCAACCACATACCTTTCTCATGACTCTTCAACATACTTCTGTAGAAACCTCTCCTACATCTCAAGAAATTTCCTGGAACCAGAAGTTCAAGGCAGTATAGCAGAGGGACCCTTAGATTAGGCAGAAAGAACCAAATCTCCACTCCCACTGTACCAGTCTTGTTAAGCGTCGGTTTTCTCTTATAGCCATGTAAACTGCCTATTCACGGAAGCTACAAATACTCCAAAACATGAAGAAAATGTGGTTAGTTCTCTGAGCTGCACTGAAAAGCGCCTTCCTAAATGCAGTGATTTCAAGCTGAGCAGAGATCTCCGGGACTGCATTAGGATGAATTTAATTATCTCCGTTAATTTGCAGTGGGACCTGAGTCCCTTTAGCAGCTTTTATTACCCAGTATTAAAGGAGATATAGTTACAGGAACTACTTTAATAAAAGGTAATATCACTGAAATGACAAAGCACAGACATGCCTTTCCACGTAATACATATATCTTAGAGCTAAAGTTGCCTTAACCTTCTCTTTTTTATCTATTTTAACTTTTCCCCTCTTCTGATTCCACCTCTCATCTCTCTTAGTAATACTTACTGAGAAGATGAGCCTAGACTTCCTCTAATCTCTCCCTTTATTTTCCTTTCATCCTCCATCCAAATTGGCCCTCCATTAATGAAGTGAGGCTTCCAGAGTGATTCTGAGAATCCAGGTTGTATTTCTGAGGCTCTGTTAGGCCAAGGAGACAAATTACTCAAGAATATCTCTTATCTAAATCCTTCAAGTGCTGCTGGGTGAATCATAACATTTGATTCACTAAAGTAATACACAGAGATGGCTTTTTTTTTTTTTTTTTTTTTTTAAATCAAAGCAGTGTATATTAGAGCTCCTGGCTGGCCCAGCTATTACCGTGAGAATGACTAACGTCACCATGAGAGCAATCACCACTAATCAGAGGGCCCTCTTTGCACAAGAGGCTGACAACAAAGTGGAGAAATGACAGAGGTCGCTTTGAAGATGTGCCTGCCTTTCACAGAAAGGACAGAATTCAATATGTCATAAGAAGGATCCCCTTAGGAGGTTCAAAAAAGGAAACTCTGCTACAGATTCTTTTAAAAACCTTTCTTTGTTTCTTTGATATTTCTACATGTGATCAAAATAACAAAATACCAATTTAGAAACCACACTCATATTTATGTATTTTTTTCATCCTCAAAACAACCTCATGGGAGCGCAGTAATATCCCCATTTTACAGACAAGGAGGAGACCAGGATCTTCTGAGTTTCATAGTCACGTAGCTACTAAGTGGTATAGGGGAGACTTGAATGTTGATCTTATGAACACTGCAGGCCCCTGGTACCTCCTTCTGTACCATGTTGTGGGGATCCTGTCATAGGGAAAGTTCCTGGGGAGGCAGCCTTTTGAAGGACAGTTCTTTGTCCAAGCACATGCTCAAGTGAATTCCTACTGTTGAGTTCACCAAACCCAAAACTAATGGTTATAGCAGACCCTCATTGTTGCTGATCCCATAGTGCCACTCACCCATTTCTTTCCCCAAAGGCTTTCTCTTGCTAATGCTGCCTGCAAAGCAGGCCAGCAGTGTAAAAAAATTAATGTTCCCCATCCTCAGAGCAGCTTTCAACCAAGGACCGTTAGAAGTTGATGCTTAAGTATTCCTGCTTCTTTGCCCCACATGTGGGATTATTCTGAGATGGGAGTTTTGTGGTGTCTCATAGTTCCCTCCTAGGATTAACCTCCATTACCCGGAGGGGTAGCTGGCTTGCTAATGCACCTTGCAGGGACTGCCTTTCTTTTCCTCTCTCATTTTCCCACCTCCCCCGGAATGTTCTAGATCCTTAAAAACCAACAAACAAAAACCTTGCACCTGGATCCCTGTCTCAGAGTCTACTTCTGACTTCTAAGACCCTCCCTCTGGTCCCATCTCCTCTTCCCCACCCCTGCTTGCCATTAGTTTTCCATTCATTCATGCATCCCTATAGGTTCCGTCTTGGGTGTAACCGGTACAGGAATGCTAACAACAGGTTCTCCTCCCTCTGAGCCTTTGCTTACTCTTGTTTTTACCCAAACTCGGCACTGTCCTATTCTGTGCTTCCTTTAAGGTTCTACTGAAGTCCATCCTCTCTGTGAGGTCTTCACTGATGATTCCCATATGGGTCCCTCCCATCTACTTAACAGGCTTTCTGCAACATTTCCCCATAGAAAACAATGTACTCCTTTGTCATATGTTTCCTTGTCCCCTAATTCTTCTTTTATCCATACCATTTGTTTTCCCTCCCAAACAGACTTTAAGTTCTCAAGTATTAGGATCATGCTCAACAGCCAGCAGTATGCTGGTAAATGTTTAACAGCTGACTCTCTGAAAAATATATATATATTTATACATATATGCATATATGGACATGCACACATTTACTATAAATTTCACTGACATAGAGAATGTATCACCCACAATTTACAGGTAATAACAAGATACATACTACTCTTTATTTTAAAGCCCATATAGTTGACTCATTGTCATTGATCGCCTTCGCTGTTTTTCATGGAACCGTTCTATTGGTAGCCAGCTGAGGGTCACAATTCAATCATGACTTGACAAATTGAGTGGTGGACCCGACAGATTTGGTGTTATTGATCCTGATTTATGATTGATATCTGATCAACTGTTAAGCTATTTCTCACCCTTTTCCAGATTTTCCTCAATAATCTGTCACTTCTTTCAGCTTCAGTCACCAGCCATGACACTTTTTCAAGTTCAGTCTGCAGTATTCACATTTTCTCCCTTACTTTCTTGGGTTTATACAGCCCACAGCCCCACAAACTCAAGCCCTGGTTTCCGTGGTATAAATCCTCCTGCTGTGGCTGATTGTGAGGCTACCCAAGCGATGTCACTGCAGTTAGCATCCTGAGCAATGCAGAACAGCCACGTGAGACGGTGCTTTCCCCATCCAGATGGAGTACGGGTGGATAATCTCAAGAGCACAGGTCGTCAAATGTAAAATAGTTGTGAACTGATGGGTTTTAAGTCTATATTACCCTTTCTTACCGTATCATTTTTTAAGCTAGAAGTTTATATACTTTGATATTTAATATCATAGTTTTGTTGAGTGACTGGCTCGCAGAATTCCTGACTATCGAACAGAGGGCTCTCATGAGCTGGTAGGAGCCAGCTCCAGCACACCACGGCTCTGTTTCATAATTCAGAGAGTCTCTCGTGGTTCTGGGCTGCCCTAAAAGCTCTCTGAATACTTCCTGTGTGAACAAGCAGCTTTAGTTCTCAAAAGGGCAGATGACCAGAGAACTTGCGAAAATAACGCGGCCCTCAGTAAGTGTTGCCCAGTGGCCCAGGGCAGCAAGCTAGAGGATGAGAGGGTCAGTCCCTGGGCTGATAGTGGGAAGCAAGGTCAAGTTACAGAAGCTGCCAATTGACCCCTTGTTACTTCCTTTTTTTTTTTTTTTTTAAACTTTTTTTTTTTTTCTTTAAAGATTTTTTTTTTTTTTTAATTTATTTGAGAGAGAGAGAGTGTGAGAGAGAGCATGAGCGAGGAGAAGGTCAGAGAGCGAAGCAGACTCCCCATGGAGCTGGGAGCCTGATGTGGGACTCGATCCCAGGACTCCAGGATCACGCCCTGAGCCGAAGGCAGTCGTCCAACCAACTGCGCCACCCAGGCGTCCCCCCTTGTTACTTCCTTATTAAAACCAAGGACCTTGGCTGATTAGCATTTGGATCCCCCTGTCCTCCCCTCAACAGAGACACAGGGCTAACCGAAAATACTGTAGATCTACGTTTGGAGTTATTTCTTGTTGTCAGTTAATAAACTGGCTTTCCAGTTTGGACATTGGCCTTACTGGATGGAGCAGGCTGGTGTAGACACTGGCTGGTTATTCCTGAGTGGTGCAGCCCTGTTCTGCAGGATGGGACCCAGTGTTCACATGTCATGGTTACAAGCAAGGCCATGGAGTCAGACTGTTGGGGTCCAGATGCCCGTTATTAGCCATGTGACCCTGGGAGGGTTCCTGGATCTCCCTAAGACATTGCCTTCTCCTCTATGAAACGGAGACTGTGATTGCATCTTATCTGCTTGTCATCAGGACTCAACGTGACGCCTGGCACGCAGTCTGTGCCCTATGTAAGATGCTGATGCTGATGAGAGTGATGTAGTAGCGCCTTTGGGCAGTGGGCTTTCACTGGTATTAATACGGTTTCTTTAATGCTGACTTCTCCAAGTCTTTAACATGTCATATGCCAAGTGATGCCATACGCCGAATTTCCCAAATCACTGGCATCCGTGCTCATGTACCATGCCCTGAGAAGTCCGTTTTTACCTCTGTCTGGAAGTCTTTGAAACTTCCCTGTAGGAAGAAAGAGCAGCTGCTCTGTTTCTCAACTTTTCATTTTCCTTCCCTTGAAGTGGAAACGTTATTTGTGCCTGTTCGTCAGATAGTGGGGCCCTCGCCAGAGCTCTGGGGAATCGAGGGGAGCCTCAGGATCCCTCTTTTCCATGGGGGAAGAATTCATATGTTTACACAGAGTATTCAGGTCAAGCAGCCCACAGCTAGGGTTTGCTCATACGGGAGACCAGCAGGAATGAGCGCTGTGCCTGGTGAAGTCCAACCTCCAGGTGATGTATCGTCTGTCAGTCAACCCTGGAGTCTGTGGCCAGGGTGTGTGTACCTGGGACACTAGCTCCAAGGGCGGGTTGAGCGAGCCTCTTCCCCATGGTGCACTCTGGGAGGACGTCATATTGATAATTTGCTATGGGTCCTGGTCGGAGTATTTACACCATAGAAATCGGCAAACGCGACCTATCTTCTCCAAGGCCAGTTGCTGAAACATTTATCAGCATCCCACTGTGTGTACCTCCTTCTGGGAACTTTCTGTGCTGCCTCTCACAAGACGTACCACTTCATAAGTCTCTGTGTCTTATTTCACCGAAGACACTTAACATTCATTGCATCAGACCCCTCTTCCGCGGCACTTTGTATCTTCTGGGTCCCCTTGATACTCTAGCTACTGCCGCTGGGACCAGCTTGAGGCAGTGCCTCAGGCTCTGCTCATACCCGTGCCTCACCCCAAGGTGTCCCTGATGTGAAAGTGGGGGACAGGCATGCACAGCCCAGAAGTCCTGGGGAGTGGGTGCCTGTGGCAGCCCCTTTCACTAATGGGGGCTGGTGGTCAGTGGTCATCACACTCCTCCTCTAGTGTCTGTGGAAGGCAGTTCTGAGATGCATTTCTGGAGTCTCCCCAAGAACTGAGGGTCTAGCGGTGCTCACTCATCCAGTCTACCTACAGCCGATCTGACTTCGGCAGCTCAGGAGACAAGGGCTCGGAGTGACCGGGTCACTTGTTAGAGAGGGAGGAGACAGAATTTGGACTTGCATCCCTGGGACTCTGAACCTGTCCATGCCTCATATTGCCTCTGCCTGTCCATCAGCCCAGTCCTGCCCACTGCCCTTCCTCTGCCTCCTCCTCATAATGGCTCCTGTGGGGAACACCTTGGTCTCTTGGAAGAATGCAGTTGGAACCCACTTGTGAAAGCAGTAGCTGCCTTTGCTAACATAACCTTTCTTCGGTTCCTGAATGTTCTCCTTCTCTCTCACTTTTCCTTCCTCCTTATCACTTTTCATATAAAAGTTTGTACACCAGCATGTTCCCCAGGCTCTGCTTTGAGGGAATCCCAGCCTAAGACACCCTCTAACTGACTGTAGGGACATCTGTCACATGACCCTCCTGTTGTGATAAGCACAGTGTTAAGTAGAACGTGGCCCAGAATGGAGAACCGGATCAAGTCCACCTCCTCCTTGAAGCCCTGCCTGACTTCCCCAGACCTGCTCCTGCTGTGCTCCCAAGAGAACCACACTGTCCCGGAGTTGATGGATTTACACACCAGACCTCTCTCCTTCCAGACTCTAGACGCAAAGACAGTGGGGTCATTGTTTTCCTTGTAACATTCCCCAGCACAGAGTAGGTATCAATAAACTTTTTGAAGAGCGAATAAAGAAAGCACTTGTTAAAAAGTTTACTGTTGAGCACATCTGAGAAGAGCCTGTTCATCCCACACTCACTGTCGAGTGGAAGATGGTGACAGGAATTCCCGCTGTGTGCCAAGGCCATCCCAGAATTGCAGAGAAGGATGGTGAGAGGAAACTCGGGCCACAACCAGCAAGGAAAAGGAAAAAGAAAGTTAAACCTGCAGCCAACATGAGCCCAGACTTCCTAGATCTGATAAAATGTTTGGAATGCCAGCGAGAGAAGCAGTAGCCACTCCTGTCTATTTTTAATGGCCGTTTTTTTTTTTTTTTTTTTTTTTTTTTGAAAGGCGTGCTTCTCAACACTGCCAGGCCGGGATAAGCTCACAGTTTGGGGGAAGCGCAGACATGGGGGACGAGAGCTGCAGAGTGAGTCACACTTGCAAAGCATGGAGGGAGGATCCAGTAACACAACAAACCTAAATTGCATCTAATGACATAAACAGAGAATAATGATGCGGGGAAGACTGCCAGCCTGGAAAACAGAGCGAAGGAAGTCAACTTGCAAATAAGAGGACCGCGGAGGACACAGGCACACGGAAGCCACGTGGAAACCGGGAGCAGGGAAGCGACGTAACATTTGATCCAAAGAGAAACGTGAACTCCATGGGGGTAGCAGGGGTATTTCCGTCTTTGCTCTCAGAAGCTTCCTCCAGGGAAGAGCTGAAGAAGCCTCCCCATCAAATCTGTGAACTCAAAAGTAAAGTTGGAATCTTGTCAAAGGGAAGGAGGGCAGTGAGCTTAATGTCAGGTGTCTCCGCTCAGCTATCGCTTTCACTTTCTTGATTCTGCCCCAAAGTCTTTTTTTTTTTCTTTCTTAAAGATAACGAAGCCATGCTAAGACATTTAATATTACTCTTCTTTTTATAGTCATAGGAAAATTATTTCAGGATTTGGAGCACCAAAATGTCCCATTGTCTCCACACCAGTTGGCCACAACATGCAAGTAAAGCCCAGTTCCCCCTCAACAGGTAGGAGGTGTTTTGTAACCATGTAAGCATTCAGGCAGAGTTGAATTCCTCCTATTTGCCAGTCTTTCCTGTGACCCTCTCCCATTACTGAGCTTGCAACACTGTATTTTAAACACTGTCTCTTTGCATGCCGGCTTTACCACCAGCTAGCACTCTCCTCAAGGCTGCTTTGCTTTTCTGCCTCTCCCGCTTTGCTTTTCTGCCTCTCCCGGGCCTAGTTCTGGGCTCCGCAAACAGTAGGTGCTCAACAAATGCAAGTTGGCAAACAAGCAAATGAAAAATTATTCCATGCACCTGCATGGAAAGTGAAAAAAAGTCTTTTCTTAAATAAAAAGTGGGTGAAGGAAGGAATCGGAGTTGCCCAAACAATATTGAAAGCACCCCTCTTTACCTGAAATTCTTGCATGAGAAAGGAAGGTCTCTAGGGCATATAGGAAGTGTTATGGATTGAATGTTTGTGTACCCCTCTCCCCCCCCCGAAATTCATATGTTGAAGCCCTAACCCCAGGGAGCCACACCAGACACCTCCACTTTCTTGTGCTGCGGTGTCCCTCCTTAAGCAAGCATCATAACAGGCTCATGGGCACAGCTGGAGCGCTTACAACTACAGCTGTGCGGATGGGGGAGGGGCAGCAGAGGTATGAGAACAAAGCCGGTGATGGGCTACCTCTTTTTAAAATCCTGTGTAATGGGCATAATGTCATCTGTCCTGCCTGTCACTATGGGTTTACTGGGGGGCTTGATGCCCCAAAGGCTAGCGAAATGCTGTGCAAAGAGAAGGTGGAGGGGGGATGCAGCCTCTGAAATGTCACCTCTGCGCTTATTTTTTTTTTTTTTAAGATTTTATTTATTTGTCTCAGAGAGGGAGAGCGAGTGAGCACAGGCAGAGAGAATGGCAGGCAGAGGCAGAGGGAAGAGCAGGCTCCCTGCCGAGCAAGGAGCTCAATGTGGGACTCGATCCCAGGATGCTGGGATCATGACCTGAGCCGTAGGTAGCTGTTTAACCAACTGAGCCACCCAGGCGTCCCGACCTCTGCACTTCTAAGCACAGCCCGCGGTCAGGGGTTTGCCATTAGATTCCTGTATCTTGGGGGAGGCATCATCTCTCTTGGCCTCAACCTTCTCATCTGAGTCACACACATAACTGGGCCACCTACAGAGGGTTGAGGTGAGCATCGAGTGGCTGTCAGCTTAATCACCATGTCCCCATGCTCACCCAGCAGGGGTCTGTAGAATAAATCCCCTGAAGGATAGTGTGTGTCTGTGCCAGGGAAGCCACGAAAATGTCTTTTGGGAAGGGATATGGAAAGGAAGAAAGGAAGGTCGCACTGAGCACCCACTCCGAGGCATTTCTAGACAGCACGCAGTTTACAGCGTACACATGGCTTGCACTAGACTTTAAAACCAGCAAGAAGAGCAAGGGCGATCAGCCGCATTTCACAGAATCACGAAACTGAGGCTTGTAACCCAAAGTCACCCGCCTGCATTCACTGGAGTTAGGGAAGGAAGCACCAAGGTCTTGAAACCCACTCCTCTTCCCCTAAACCAAGTTGCCTCCAATCAGGGAGACTGGGCAAGCAGAGAGAAGGGCCCAGGCCACAGTCACCCCCACTTCTGAAGGGGCCAGGCTACGGCCACGAACACGGCTTAGGAGAGAGCGAGCTTGAGAGCTGAGTTCTGGCTTTAGCACCTTTGTCTCCACGCTCTCGTCCACGTCACTCACCCCTCTCCGTGTCCTCTCTACGGCATGAAAATGGCAGTTCCTTACAGTCCTCAGGGCTGCCGTGAGTCTAGAGGAGCCCAGGCCTGAAAACGCCCAGGACGGTGCCTGGTTCAGTGTCAATGTGAAACTGGCTCCACCGTCGTTCCTTTGTCCCTCACCCGGGGCTCCGCAGGCAGCTGCTCACTTGGAGTTGACTGAGTGACTAACCAGAGCACGGCCCTTTCCTGGCAGCACCGCCCCAAACAAGCTCCCAGATCAGAGTCTAGAGGGCTGGAGAACCAGAATCTGAACATGAGCATGTGTTTATCACTGGGGCTGCTTAGAGCTTCTGTTTCAGAAAGCAGCGCCCACAGATGCCTTTGGAAGGGAGTAAAAGCAAAAGGCCAGAAGCAATGGTAAAACCGCTGTTGGCGTCACAGTGGTGGCAGACCAGGGGGTGGCCAGCCCTGGGAGGGTGAATTATAAGACACAGAAAGGCAGGGCCACACCCAACCCATCCCTGCCCAGATGGGGACAGAGCTGACGTCTACAGGGTGCTAGAACAAGCCCCACAGCCTGGCCCCACACCATCTATGACATTTTCATGACAACCCGATAGGGGAAGTACTGCTGCTATCCCCATTTCACAGATGAAGAAGGGAAGCCTAGAGAAGTGAACTCAGGTGGCTTTCTCAAGGCCTCACATCTATCACCCGTGGAAGGAGGACCTGGCCTGATTCTGGAGCCTGTTCTTTTAACCCTTATATAAAAATTTATCTCTTCAAACCCTTTACAGTTCACAAAACATTTTCCCATCCTGAGTACATCTGACTCACCATCTGTTGTGTGTTGAATTCAGGCCCTCGTTGAAAATTCGTATGTTGAAGTCTTAACCCCCCGGGACTTCAGCATGTGACTATTTGGAAAGAGGGTCTTTGCAGATGTAATTAGTTAAGATGTGGTCACCCTGGAGTAGGGTGAGGCTTATTCCAATGACTGTCGTCCTTATAAGAAGGGGAGATTTGGAGACACACTCACACAGCACCCCATGTGAACACAGAGGCAGTCATGGGGTAACGTGTCTATGAGCCAAGGAACCACAAAGATGCCATAAACCTTCAGAAGGGACCAACCCCACCGACAATTTGATCTGGGACTTCTGACTCCAGAACTATGAGACTAATACATTTCTGTTGTCTTAAGCCATTCAGCCTGTGGTCCTTGGCTATGGCAGCCCATTTTCAATGGAGGAAAGGGATGCCCAGGGTGGAGAGCACCTTCCGCAGGTGGCAGGGGAAGCAAAATCCACAGCGTGCCCACCTGCCAGGATACGGCCCTTCTTTGTACATTCTCTGACATAAGTGTGCGCTCTAGTGTTCCGACGACCCAGTCTGCCGCAGAGTTCTCTTCCTTCTCTGCTGCTAGCGAGTAGATCAGAATCTGTGATTAACACATCAGTACAGATACCTCGGAAAATATTTGCAAATGGTCCTTCTGGTGTCACCTTGCAAATGAGACCTATAAAGTGATTGCTCCATCGACATGGAAAGCAAACAGAAGCAACCAGGCATTTCCAGCCTTGGAAGCAGCAGAATTTTGTCTAGGTCTTTCAAAAATAGTCAAGAGCAGCCTGCATTGACTCCGTGCCTGGCTCACAAGAAACTCCAGTTTTGTGATGTATGTTCAGCCGAACGATAGACATGAAGGCAAAAGCGATCATTTTCTTCATCGCAGAAATGTACTCGTTGCTGAGCTCCCAGGAGGAGTGCTTAGCTGTGAATAACCCTAATCCGGCACCACGCCGTGGTCTCTGGTGGATACAAAATTGTCTGGTTAGAGCCTGGATGCTTAGATGCTGCACCGGGCTGACGGACACATCTGCCTGGAGGCCCCAGAAATCTTCTCCACAGCGTACCCTGTGTTCTCCTTGCTTGGTATCTTGCCTGAGAGCCCCTGGCCCCAAAGATCTCAGCCTGGCGGCGGGAGGGGGATACATCTGCATTGCCCTTCAGGACTAATGGCTAGCAAGCACTTAAGAGCCCTCAGGCATGAGATCATTTAAGTCCTCCAACTAGAAACTGCTGGAACATACCATTATTTTCTCCATTTATCTTTTTTCCTCCCCTTTCCTCCATTTTTCACAGGTAACTGTCCATGAACATGTTGATGGCGGCGACAAGCCCAGGGGTTCCTCTTTTGGGGTTGGGGGACATGGCAGAACTGGGGAATGTGGGGGTCCTGTTGCAGGAGAGCCCATGCCATCCCTGAATCGTGAAGGGGGAGCAGGAATTTCACGGGACAGGGGTGAGAAAAGGGCATACTAGGCAGAAATAACCGAGAACAGCATGAAGACAGGCACGGGGCCACGGAGACCTGGGTTCTTGAAGAACCGCAACGGTCCAGTTGGCCGGAGTGAGGATGGCACAGCTGGCCAGTGGTGGGAGCCTTGCCTGTTCCACTTCCTCCCCCCGTTCTCACGGTCGGCCTCCTGGCCTCCCCAGCACTTCCCGCTCAGCCACATGCACCTTTCCCCAGGGTTCGGATGTGCCAGCCTCCTCTCCCTCTCTCCCTCTTCCGGGCCTGGGCCCAGGCTGTAGGATACGCCTCGGTCTCCCCTCTCTTCCTGTGGGTTTTACATCCTACGTACGCAACCATCTGGCTGTTCATTTCTGCCACCCTGGCTGCTCCCTCAATGTGGACCCACATCTTCCCACTACAGGTTCGTTTTCAGAGCCCAGCTCTGTATTTGCTGAATAGATGAGGTCTTAATTCCCAATTGCTGCTGTAACAACCGCCCCCTCCCCCTCCCCCGCCCAAACTCAGTCGTGGAACACAACACAAATTGATTCTCTTAACAGTTGTGCAGGTCAGAAGCCTGAAATGGGTCTCTACATTAAAGTCAAGGTGTGTGCGGGATTGGTTCCTGCAGGATTGGTTCCAGCATTGGTGGTGGTGGCGGCCCCACCCCGCGGACGAGCCAGCCAGAGCTGTGTCTCCGTTGGCTCATCTGTTGGGCAGCTCAGAGCAGGGTGGAGGGCGGGTGCCTGGCGCGGCCTGCGGACAGGGTGGTGCTGGGATGTTTGAGCTGCAGAAAACCCACGGGACCTGGGCCGTGTGTGGAATTGGGAACGTGTGTGTGCGTGTGGGGCAGGAGTGACTGTGCTGAACTGAAAAATCTAGGATTCTCCTTGAGAGAAAGGGGGACGTGCGGCAAAGGAAGAATGAAGCTTAGGGACATGAAGCAAACTAGCCGTCACTCCTGGGGACTCAGTTTCCTCATCTGGAAACTAGGGGAAGGGGCCAGGATACACGGAAGGTTTCACGAGGCCGTGCAGGGAGGATGCTGTAAGGACTGAGGCCGGGGATCTGGACTTGCCAAGCTGTACCTCCGCCCATCTCCCCTTATCCCGACTCTACACAGCCCTTCTCTCCATCCCTCCCAACGATGTAACAGGCTTACTGAGATGTGATTTGCCTGTCGTACCGCAAAATGAATTATAGTGCATGTAATGTATACAATGCAATGGGTTCCGTATAGTCAGCGATGGGCAGCCACCTGTCATTTTAGACCATTTTCATCCCTCCAAACAGAAGCACCATACCTCTTAGTGGTCCTTTTCATTCTCCCCCAAAGCCCCCAGCACTAGGCAACCACTAGTCCACTTTCTAAACAGCCCCGCCCTGGAGCCTGCTCCTCCTGGCTGTTTTCGGGGCTTTTGTTCTGCTCCATGGGAGGCTTATGCTGGCTGTCAGCCTGCCTTACCCACGCATTCCCTTCCTGACCCTCTGCATCCAGGCTTCTGCCCTCATCATCTTACTGAGAGGGCTTTCTGTACGGTCAACATGACCCAGGGCCAAATCCAAAGGCTTTTCCTCTATGTACTTCCCGACTTGTCAGCAGCAGCAGCCGACACTAATGACCTGTCAGACGGCCATAGTGGTCCCCGTGCCACTGCCCTGTCTGTGGATGCCTCCTCTTTTGCCTGCTGCTTGAAAGCTGGGGGATGCTGGAGTTCTGGCCTTAGCCCTCTTCCCTCGGCCACAGAGAAGTGGCATGGACTCAAGAACCGATCTGTCTTGGTGTGACTGCCAGCTTGGCCATGCACCAGCTGTGTGACCTGGGGCACCTTCGTCACGAACCCATTTTCTCGTTTGTGCCATGGTGATAGTAACAGTACCCTCACTCGAGGTTACTGTGGGGATGCAGTGAGTTAGTTAATCAACAGAAGGTGCTCAGCACACAGAGACAAGCCATGCTAAGTGTTCGCTAATGTGATTATTTTGCTTATTCTTTTGTTCATTGAATTTATTCCTTGCCATTTTTTTCATTAACTTTTCTGCATCAGACTTCCCCAGGCTTCAGATTTTCATTAAATTCAGTATCAGCAGGAGCTTGGGGCAAGTGTAGCTTCCTGAAAGCCTGACATTTGTGACCAGGAGGATGGGTGTTAGGGCTGTTGGGCGGTCCACATGATTTGATACGTGCAGAACACTTGGAACAGTGCCCGACGCACAGTGAATCCTCTGGAACTGGCGGCAGGAGCAGCAGCAGTAGTAATGGTAGCAGCCAGTATCCCCCTCTCTCATCTCCGTGTGACTAGGGGTTTGACTTGTGGACATCTCCACCTGCATGTTCCACCATCACCCTCAAACCAAACTTACAACCAAGCTCTTGAGATTTTTTTGCGGTAGCATCTACCACTGCTGAGTAAAATGGTATTTGCCAGCACCCCACTCCCGGTGTCCCAGGTTACAAGACAACGGGTCATCTCTGACTCCTGCTTCTCTTTTATTTCCAATTTTCATTCTTTCCAACGACTCCAACTCACTTAGTCTCTCCCATTCCGCTGCCCCGGCTTCTGTCTGGGGCTCACTACCCATGCCTCAAAATCTGCAGTGACCTCCTGGCCAGACCATATGCCCGCAGTGTGTCCTCCAAACTAATGTACCCATGATGTACACATTGCCTGCTTTGGGGTGATGTCTTTAAAATACCCTCCCTACCCCCAACCATGCCTCAGAAGAAGCTTCTGAATCTTTAAAGAGGGGCCATGCCAGCCAGTTGCCATCTGCCATAATTAAGTGGGACTTTCCATGGTTTCTCTTGGAGTTGCCTCCTTAGCTTGACTTTGGACAACTGTGTCCGATGCCTGGCTTCATCTTCTGTTAACTTCCCAGTCTGGTGTTGCAGTTGAAAGCTGCCATTTTTTTTTTTAATTTTTTTTTTATTTGACAGAGAGAGAGATCACAAGTAGGCAGAGAGGCCTAGGGGGAGCAAGGGAGGAAGAGGGAGGGGGAAGCAAGCTCTCCGCTGAGCAGAGAGCCTGACTCGGGGCTTGACCCCAAGACCCTGAGATCATGACCTGAGCATGAAGGCAGAGGCTTAACCCACTGAGCCACCCAGGTGCCCCAAAGCTGCCATTTCTTTGCACTGACAATCGCACCGCCCACCTGGCCTTGTCTCTTGGGTAATTCCACTATCTCTCCCCAGTTTCAACATTAATCTGTCTCTTAGCAAGTCACCCTCTTGCTGAGGACAAGTAAATGTCCCTATCAAGCTCAGCATTGTATTATTTTTTCTTCCTTGATTCTTTTAGGCAGACCTGTCTCTGTACAGGTTTTGTGATGGCATAAGATGAAAGGCACACATGTAATTAAACCCCAACTCTTAACATGAAGGGAAAAACGCAGGGGAACTACAATGAGGGTCACTTAAATAAGTGACTGCATTTGGATAGTTAGCTTCACGACAGTCGAGGCAAAGAGAGCTGTACAAGGAAGGGCATAATTAACATAATTTGCTAAAAGGTAATCATGCCACATTGCTGGGGTGGCAGATTTTCTCCTACTTTCAAACAGAAGGATGACGTCATTTCCTAGATCAGCTCCAGCAGGATTTCGGCAATAACAGGCACGTTCTTCTATCTCTGCATGGTCTAATATGGTAACTACCAGCCATATGTGACTATTGGCTACTTAAAATGTGCCTAGGACCCCTAAGGAACTGACTCTCTAATTTGACTTAATTAATTTACATTTAAATAGCCACCTGTGGCTAGTGGTACCATATCAGAGAGTGCAAACCTAGACAATTACATAAATAATCTTGTAAAATGCTACAGACCATCCCTTTAATAAAAAAAAAAAAGATTTTAAAACTGCTGAAGATCTCCGTGCAACCCTGTATGAGTTTGCTGGGGCCGCCATAACAAAATGCCATAGTTTGGAGTCCCAAACAACAAGAACTGTATTTTCTCACCATTCTGGAGGCTGGGAGTCCCAGGTGAGTGCCAGCAAAGGTTGGTTACATTCTGGGGCCTCTCTCCTGCCCCTGCAGATGTCTGTCTTCTCACCGTGTCCTGACACGGTCTCTCTGTGTGTCCAACCTTGGTGTCTGTCTGTCTGTCCTAATCTCCTCCTCTTAGAAGGACAACAGGCAGACAGGATGGGGGCCCACCCCCAAGGCCTCATTTTAACCAAATTAATTTTCTAAAGGCCCTGCCTCTAAATACAGTTCCACTCGAAGTCCTGAGGGCCAGGGCTTCCACATAGGAATTGGAGGGGGTACACGGGTCAGCTCGTCACAGAGTCCTCCCCGTGTGCTGAAACAGCAGGTGGGCAAAGGCGTTGGTAATCAAAGCTATATAGTCACAGGTGTATCACACTAGCATCACACTTAGGACCAGGACGGGCTTCCGGAAATTGAAAGAGTCAGATGGTGCCATGTTCCTTAGGCCACACTCTCAGAGAGCAATCACCTCCCCTAGAACGTCAACTCCTACTTCTCTGCTTGGCGGCGAAGGCTGTCAGTGTGACTCCGTTGACCAAACATACTTCCTCTCCTCCTTCGCCAGCCACCTCTGCTCCGTGTTTTGCTCAGACCTCTCAACCCCACTTACCCCACACTCCTGCTTCTGAGATTTTGTCACTGTCCCCCCGGCTTGGAGTGCCCTGTTTTGTAACCCCAACGTCATCCAGAGAATTTGTATCCTTCCGATCTCAACCAAGTCCCACCTCGTTCTTAGAGCCTCTTGTGAGCACTTATTCTTAATTAACATCATTCCCTCTCGTTTTCAAATCCAATTGCCCTTGAAAACAGTACCCCATGACCAACACCTCGGTGTTGTCTCAGAAACTAAACCATAAACTTAAGGGTCGGGGAACCCTAAAATAGTACTAGCACATAGTAGGTCTCAGTAATGTCACTGCTGCTTGGTTGACAAATATGTCTCATTCCTTTCCCACCTCTGAACTGTTCAGAAAGATGAGCTTTTTTCTAACTTAATGTACAGCTGCACATTTAATATCTGGAGGCAAACCTGAAGCTGGCGCATATCTCTGCTTCGTGTATTAAATTTACAATAAAGTCAAAGACAGATGGCTAAAAAGAAACACTAAATCGTTTCTGAAATTATTAAATCTTCTAGTCTGCGGGCTCAGAGAGCCCAAGAAAATCTTCTTTTAATCCCTATGGGTTTCATATTCCATCGATGAAGTTCCAGAGCTGGCCTGAAAAGCAATTTTATGAAATCATTTACCAGAGGGGAGGGGAAGAGCATTACAGTCATCTCTCTGAGGTTCGCCAGTAATAAGCACGCTCTATTCTCCTGGAGCCCAGAAGAGTCGCGTGGGCTTGATAAATAACTTGAGTTTGGCCCAACTGCAGCTCTAAACAGATGTCTGTAAATATTGTGGAAAAGAACCCCCAGAAAGTTGGTGGGTGTTCCTGATGAGTGGCCGTGGACGTTTTTGTTGGCAAACAGGCAACGGCTGTCTGTCTCCCCTTTGTGGATGACTAGCTTGCCATAGGAACATGTGATTGCTTTGTTTTCCTAGTGACAATCTTAACCAATATGGCTTCTTTTAAAGCAGTGTTTCTCACCTAGTGGAGGTTTTGCCCCTCCTCTCATCCCACTCAGGAGACGTTCAACCATGTCTAGTGGCATCTTTTATTGTCATGGCTGGCAGTGGGGGGGCGCTACTGGTATCTAGTGGGCAGAGACCAGAGATGCTGCTAAAAATCCTACAAAGCATAGGGCAGCCCCCACCCCCAGCCAAGGATGGCTTGGCCAAAATGCCAATTGCGCCCAAGTTGTCTTAAAGTAGTAACACCTTGTCTTAGTATGTCTTGTTCATTGACTCATTTATTCATTCATTCAATGCATAGCTATTGTTGAACCTACACAATACCGGCATAGTCCTGTTCCCGTGTATTGCTGGGTTCATCAGTTCACTCATGAAATGCCTGTTTGTTGAGCATCAACTGTGCCAGTCACTGGGGTCTTGAACGGCACAGTCGGGGTCTTTCTCTGCGGTTTACTTTCTAGTGGAAGGGAGACAAGAGTCTCAACAAACCAATAGATGACCAAGATCATTTCAACCAGTGATGAATACAATGGAGATCGTTGAACAGAGTAAAACGAACCCCCTGGGTGGGTGGCTGTGTAGGAAGCCCCTTTCAGGAGGGGCTTGGGGGAGGGCCTCTCTATGTAGGTCACTTGGAAGCTGAGGTATGAATGGGTGGAAGGAAGCAGCTCTGAAATCTGGAGGAGTGTTCAAAGTACCTCCATTCCCGAAGGCTTAGGTAGTTTCGGGACCAGGGACACGCAGGCCACTGAAACTCAGATGGAGGAGGGGAGGTGGACAGCGAGAAGATGACGAGAGGGGCAGGAGTTACGACCAGACAAGGCTGTACAGTCCAGGAAAGAGTTCAGACTGCGTATCAGGTGCAGTGGGAAGTCACGTGGGGATTTTAAGTGGGGCGGACACAGTCTGGGTTAGGGAGAGACAAGTCCACTTGGGCTGCTGGTGGAGAATGGGAGGTAGAAGGGAGGGGCCAGTCAGGAGCTCACTGCAGGAGGGAGGCCAGCTCAGGCCACAGTGCCCTGAGTGGAAAGGAAAGCAAGTAGGCGAGTTTGGGAAGTATTTGGGATAAAGTCCCCCAACTTGCCTGGATAGGATCCATTACTCAGTCCACCACAGCTTTGCCTAAGCTTCCCATCTCTGGTCAGTGTGGGTCCTGAGAGCCTTGCTCTGCTTCCTCGGCCGAGCCTGTCCTGACTTAACTCCCACATGCACGGGGTTCCTCTGTCCCCCACTGCCTTAAGTGAGCAGACCCTCCCTAATGAGAGCTGAGCTCAGCTTAGCGCCCCCTCCCATTCCTAAGTCGGTCAAGAGCTTCCTTGAATATCAGACTTCTGCAGCTGCAGCCTAGCCCCCAGCCTCACCATTTTTGCTTCTTCCCTGGTGGATCATATCCTTAGGGTCCCAATATGGCACGTTCTGACCATGACCTGTCAGCTGCCTCCCACGGGGCTTAGGCTACAATCCGGATTTCTCTCTGGTCCCTGCTCACCAAGTCAGACAGTCCTTTTTTTTTTTTTTTCTTTTCCTTAACCATTTAAAAAATTTAAATTCAATTTAATTAGCATACTATATTATTAGTTTCCACGGTAGAATCCTGTGATTTATCAGTTTCATACCCAGTGTTTATTACTTCAAGTGCCCTCCTTCATGCCCATCACCCTGTTACCCCGTCCCCCTATCTCTCCCCCCAAGCAATGCCCAGTTTGTTCCCTATAGTGAAGAGTCTCCTATGGTTTGCCTCCCTCTCTCTTTTCCTCGTACTTTATTTTTCCTTCCTTTCCCCTAGGCTCATGTGTTTTGTTTCTTAAATTTCACATATGAGTGAAATCATACGATACACAGATATACACCACATCTTCTTTATCCATTCATCCAGGCTTTTTCTGTAGTTAAGCTACATTGCTTCTATAAACATTGGGGTGCAGGTACCCTTTGAATCACTATGTATCCTTTGGATAAAGAGCATTCCCACATTTGCTCATACCAACCTGTGGAAAGGGGCCACATAACCGATCCCTCTAATCCTTGTCCTTTTACTTTTGAGGGTCTCTCTGCCTTGCAGGCACTTTCTTTATAGCTTTCAGCCTCTTTCATGTCCCAGCGCCAATGACACATAACCTTTCTTGTGTGAAGTCATTCTACAGAAGGCAGTTTCGATGGGAGCGATACCAGCCTCACAGGGGTGAAAACTGGTTCTTGGAGGATGAAAAAAAAATCTTACTCTTTTACTCTGTAAAGCACAGATACACATGCAGGACATAACCAGAAGGATAGCCTGCTAGAGCAAAGGTAGGTAGCTGAATTGTTAACGAGAGAGATAGTATACCCATGGTATTAAAATATCATAGAGGGGATTCATCTGGAAGAGAAGTCTAAAAAGTCTCCCGCAGGGGCAGGTAACAAGGAGAAAGAAGTTGAATACCACTGGTCTGTAGAAACTGTCTCTCTACTCCACTTACTTGCCAACATACACCCTAATTTAATTCCTTTCAGAAACCTAGGACAATTGGCAAATACCCTGCTGATTTCTGTTCACTGCCCAGAATCCTCTGTACCTCCCCCATCCCTCCAAATGTGAAACCCACGTATCTTGGCTGTCGTCCACTGTGTCTTGAGCATCTGCACAGTGCTGGGCACGTAGTAATCATCCAGTATCTTTTGTGACCAAGCAGTGATTTCAGTTATGAGAATAAGGACACAATGGGTGAACCGGACCCCTCCTCCAGGGGTCAACTCTCAGTTAAATGCTTCCCTTTTGAACACTGAGTTTAAGCCTTCTTCCTTGTCCCACAGTCAAGTTCATCTCCTAGCCCTTGTCTTGACTACTACCCCCCATTTTCTCTCCTCTCTGATCACTGAGAACGAGCAACCATGCAATCAGCCCTTCTTTATGTCACTGAGACACCACCGTGAATACTGCACGGATGTCTGACTCGGTGAATTAAAAACATTTCCACGAAAACTATAACAGTAGGCCAACCACCTTGGAAAATTACACAGCAGAAGGAATGCATGATTATCTGATTTAACAGGAAACTGAATCATAGTGACCATCTGCAAAAGAAAAAAAGACTGGAAGGACACAAGCCAAAATGTTGGCAGTGTTATCTCTGGAATGTGCACTTGTAGTTCATTTTCTCCTTACGCTTCTGTTCTTAATTTAGGACTTTCCTACAATAAGCCTGTATTTCCTTCAGCAGAAGACACCAGGGTTTTGGTGGCTGATTTTTGAAAAAACCATTCACGATACTGCCGAATGAGCGGCAAATACAGGTGTACCTCTGGTCCATCCACCCAAGGCCAGATCTACTTGATTACATGGGGACCCCCGCAAAGCTTTTTCTAGGGCAATTTGTGTGCTTAGGGGAGCCATGGGATTTTGGCCAACACAGTTCATTAGGCAAACGGCACCAGCTCTATTGCAGGACAGGACCTGCTATCTGTTCCACAGAACATTATGTTCGTTAGCTTTCCCAAGGATGTCTGTGACTCCCCAAAGCATAAAAGATTTCTTGCATTGGGAGGTACTCACCCATGCAAAATACAAAAACCAAACAAACACAGAACACATTCCCACATATTTTAAGGTATTTCTGAGGGAGCTTCATGGCTCCCTGAAGCCAACGGCCCGACCGAGGAAGATTACTCAGTGAAATGTCTCTTTAAACCTGGGCTGTACCTCTTTATTTTCTCCACACAGGTAGCTACCAGGAACTTCCTGGACCCCGGAGGCTCTTCTAGACCCTGCCTCCTCCTAGCACGTCCCACCTGCCCCAATGCAGCCAGTTCATGCTTCAGTGTCCTGAAACGTTACGTGACAGAGTCTTGATCTTTTTCATGATCAAGGAACACTTCCAATCCGAGAACTTTTGGCAGATCCATTAACAAACACACTCCATCCATTACTAGACCCAGTATTCGTGCCCACTGGGACAGCTAACAGCATCTCATCTCGCAGGGTGTCCCAGCCCCTGAGTCTAGCACACAAAACATTTTGGCTCTGAGCCACTGTCTGCCCCCACCTTGATGTCATCCACCCACAAGGGGATGATACAAACGATGCTGCAGCCATAGTCTTGCCCTCTGAGAAGCCGGGAGTTCGTCCACACCCGCGAAAACTTGGTGGCCTGAGAACGGTTCATAGTACAAGTGGTACATTGAGGCACATGATTTGAGAATCACTAGGGAACGTAGAGAATTTCTTACCTCCGAAGCCCAGTGCTATAGGACAATGACTCTTCGGACCCTCATTTAAAGCAAACAAACCCGGAGAATAATCTTTGAATAAAATACTGTGCATCTGCCCAAATCTCCCTGGGCTCAGCAGAGATTATTTGCTGGGGAACAGCGTCATTCTTACCTCCTCCAGGGCCCAAAGGGAGTCTACCACGGGCTTGATCTTCTTCTGGTTGTAGAGCCCAATGAGTTTGTCCACCACTCCTCGAATGAGGCCCGCACGGCCCTGTTTGAAGAGCAGGTTCAAAAGGGAAAACCCCGCGATGACTTTGTTCTCTTCGTAGAGCTTGATGGGGTTCACCTTCTCGACCTGCCACCACTGGAAGGAGAGAAGGTGCCCGTTACAGGGAGCCAACGGCAGCCACGTTCACTGTATTGTCAGGTAGAGAACAGGGCTGCAGCAGGGCAGGGCCCAGGGGACCCGGTGGGGTGGGGGTTGAGGGGGGTCCTTGTTGGGGTATTTTTTCCAAACAGCCATGCAGCCAGGCAGCGCTGGGAGTGCAGAGTGAGGCTTCTGCGCCGAGCATGAGGTCTGGGTGGGAGAGAGAGACAAACGTCCTGAGAATAGCTATCAGGCCACATGTTGTTGGAACCCTGAGGCCCAGGTTTAGAATTGCCCGCTCTGGAGATGAATCCTGGGACTACTTGTGCTCCCTGCTCCTCTCTGTGCTTCATAGCTCTCAGCTGCAGACCGTGCTAGAGTGCTTCCTTCCAGGCTTCTGGAAGAGTTTAGCTTATGAATAGTAGGGAAGGAGTGGGGTGGTAGGGAAGTCTACCAAGTGTGGTGGAGACTCGGTGGGATGGTGACCCAGCCACAAGAGCAGCTTTCTTAGGCGGAACGATGGTGCAGCTGGAGAGGTGGGTAGGAATCCAGCAGAGGAAGAGTGATACAGGCAGAAGGCACAGCGCGGTGGAGCGAGGAGCCATAGTGTTGGGACAAAGCCAGCGGTTCTCATCTGAAGGACAGTTGGCAAAGTCTGGGAGTGTTTTTGCTGTGGTGACTGGAAGGGAGAGGAATCTACTGGCATCCAGTGGGTAGAAGCCAGGGATGCTGGTAAACATCCCACAGTATAAAGAGATATACAAAGAGATATCCAGACCCAAAATGCCGATGGCACTAACATCCTTGACGGGATACGCACAGGTGGCAAGTGTGGCTCTCTCCCTTCTGGCCTCTCATCCCCCACTTCAGACATGAAAGTAAGTGAATAGTCCAGAAATGGTTATCAGCTGCTTTGTTCTGATTTAACTGCATCTCCTTTGATGCTGGTTAGAATTTAGAATGCCAAGTTCCAGTTTCTAAAGGCTCTAGGAGAAGTGGTGAATCGTTTAAATCAGAAGGCAGAGTGGAATGTGATGGGCACATAGGAACATTCACAATGTTTACATTATTGGGGTGTTTATTAATATCCCGCCTCTTTCCTGAATTGTGGGAGCTCCCAAAAGCTCGCCAAAGATTTTGATATGTACTTTTTGAAATGGGAAAATCATACTGTTAGGAAAATAAGTGTGAGAAAGACAAGTCAAAAGCAGGAATTAGGTTCATGCATGAAATTCTTTATAATGTACGTCCCCTGAAGGCCTGGGGGCCAGCTCTAGGAGAGTCATGTATTTGTCCATGGGCTGGCTTCCCACAAAAACAAAGCAGAGAAATGATTAATGACTCATGTCATGGTGCATCTGCATTGTCTCAGGGAATGTCTGTGAAATGAACGCTTGTAAAATCTGCAATCCCTGCAGCTATGGTTAAGTTCCAGAGCCACACACCTAGTTTTGAATCCCAGTTCTGCCACTTACTAGCTGGGCATCTTTAGGCAAGTCACCTAACTTCTGTGTGCTAAGTTTCCCTACTGCACCTCACAGGGTCATCATGAGGAACAATGTGTTAATATATAGAAAGTTCTTGAAACGGTGTCTGACCTGGAGTAGGTTTTCTATACATATAAAATAGTTGTTATCTTTGATTTAGTGAGTAGGAGCTCTGAATTTGGTGTCAGAGTGCTCTCTAGGTGTTAGCCACTGTTAATCATTGCTCTAGTCTGAAGAGTGAGTACAAGTTCCATAGGAGTTTTAAGGTGGAACATAATTAGGATATCCGAGTGAGAAATTCTTGTATAGTTCCAAGTATGGCCTTGTTTTCTGGGCCTTTCTCCAATACATGAAAGAAAATTCCTTTCTAGAATCTTCTAGAACAAAGTCATCAATTCCACTCCTCGGCATGTTCTTTCTTCATCTTACTTCTCACTGACCGACGAATATCGGACCAGGCCTCCAAAAAGAAATAGTCTTTGTTCTTGCCCTCCAGCTATACCGCACTCTTGCAATCAGCACCCCTGCTTTAGGCAGGAGCATCTCAACCTCCATCCTGGCCATGTTTGCATGCGTGCCTTCACTGAACCTGGGCACACTGCAATTATTTCATTAACGCCGTGTGTTCTGATTATGCGTTTAAGGGAGAAAGGGAAAACACTTCTTACAATTGCATGTAATTTGGGATCACTTTGGTTCCCCACAGCAGGCTGTCAGCAGCACGTTAATTACAGCCACAGCAACAAAACAGCTGCGAGTGGCACAAAGCCTGTCTTCAGGGGACTAGCTCCACCTTCCTCACACTCCGTTCTTGCTCCCTTACAGATTCTGTCAGTGCAGCGATCCTTGACCTGAACGCTGAAGTTCAAAGGCAAAGACAGGTCCTTTAATTCTAATGTCACAGGGCAGGGAGTACAAATCATTCCACAATCACTGGTGTTTGGGGGGTGAAGCCTTGGGCAGCCAATGTTGGCACTTAGGGGGCACATGAATACCCCGTAGTGCCACACTTAGAATGATTTCTGTGGCTCTCCCTGGGCACCCTATTCAAAATGCCTCCACCCAATCCTGCATCCTGTTTTGAATCCCTGTCCGAGTTCTTATGACCATTTAAATAATCATCTTATTAAAATGTTTCACCTATTTCCGTTTGTCTCCCTCATTAGAATGTGAGAGTCACAAGGGGCTGATATGTGCCCATGTCACTCACTGCAATGCCCTGGGGTCTCGCACACATGGCAGGTGCTCAGAAGACACTCACAAAGTGAGTGAATCAATCAGTGCCACGCTGGCTGCTTAGGAGGCTTGAGGAGACAAGACGAGACGAGACGAGAAGCAAGCAAGCCCTCCTGAGAAGCAGCAGTTCCCTGTTGGGGGGCAGGGGTAAAAACTGAAGTTCGAGCCCTAATTAGCTTAGTTCTAGCAAGTATTGCTCTAATGTGGGAATACAGATCCGAGTAGGTTGGAATGCCCAGGGATGTGGTTTCTCAGTCTCAAAGTAACCGCTATGTTCAGAGCATGATTATTTAAGCTAGTGGTTCTCAGATTTGCCCGTGTCTAAAAATCACCCTGGGGGCTTGCTAAAATTGCAGGATCCCATTTGTGTCTCCAATTCAGTAGAATGGAGATACACAGAAATCTTAAGTACCCCCCAGAGACCTGGGCAGAAACCAGTAAAATGCATTAATGCCAAGTTTATTTTTGACCAATGATTAAAAGCACAGAAACTTCAGCAATCTCTGCTGAAATCAAAACAAAGCTTTTCTGAGTTTCTCAGATGCTCCCACCTCTCTGCTTCATTTAGACGAAGCAGCCAAAGTAAACACACAGTCTTTCTTATGTGTAGTGAGCAGGGTGGGAACATAGGCTTTCCTGAAAATGAATGATGCAGATGAAGGACAAACAAGGTTTAGGGTTTTTAGACATTGAAGAATATAAGAAGCATAGAGGAGCTCACAACGTGCAAATTGCCATACAACCACAGTACATTGGACACATACGGATACTCACTGACTTTGCAAAGCTAAAGAAGCTCTTGGTCTCTCCAGTTACCATGTTGGATGAACCTGCAAATGAAGGATTCCCAAATCAAGCTATTGCTAGTGAAAAGCAACATCTCTTGCTACACATGGAAGAATGACAGTTGTTTGGTCCAGAACTGTCAAGAGCTTGAGAACAGCTTTAATTCAGCTTTGGAAAAATGAGGGAAATGGAGGGAGTAGGTGGTATCAAGTTGACCTGATTTTGGCCAGCTGTCACTGGATCAAAGAGAAAGTGGTATTTCTCGAGGTGACCCTCTGATTACTTTGGAAAATTGGGCATGTATCAAAAACATGATTTAGGCCCACATCCTACAAAAATGAAAAGTTGTTTGAAATGTCTTTTTGGTTCCATTCTTCAAGACTGGGAAATGGAGTCCTATGAGAGCCTAACTCACGGTTTGAATTTGATTCCTTAACAAGTGAAAGGCTTGGGGCTCTGGGCTGGTCTGGGCACTTAAGTAGCAGGGAGAGATGGGACTGAGCTTGAATTTAGATGGGTGGGAAAATGGGGGTACAGAATAGCAGGTGAGAGTGAATATAGGTTCAGAAGCCAAAGAAATGGTGTGATCAACATACTAGCTCCAAAGAAATTTGAGCAGAGAGGACAAAACCACTTGAGACAAATGGTGTGAGAAACTGAGCTTAGCTAAAGGGAACAAACAATATTTAGAGGGAAGATGGGAGACGGTGTTAGGAAGATTTCCTAAGGTGCTCTTACAGAGAGAAAAGACCCCTTTGTTGTGGTTCTTGGGGATACGGAGGGGATGAAAGCTCTTAGTAGATCAGATGCCATATTGGTGCTTTTTCAATGACTTTCTTCCCTTGTTTCCAAGGGCTGGGAATAAGTCCTTCTCAGAGAACCATTATTTAATGAAAAAGCAGTGTATATTTGACACTTCATTATTTGGTCTCAGTAGACTAGTAACCAGTCAGTTAATTACTGATCTGCTTTTATGGGGTGACTACCACCAAGCATCATGGTACCAGGCTTTGGTTACTTAGTAATCAATGTAATCAGTTAGATCCTTGCGAGATGGTAAAATTGTATTCTGCCAAGTGACGTCATAGAACTGGGGCAAAATTAGAACTGGTTAATAAGTAAGAAAGAATAAATTGTCTATCAACATTTGACACACACCTTAGTTATAGCCAATATCCCCATATTGTGCATTGACTCTCATAGCTTCTATTATCAATAATAGTAATAATTGAAGAATTATGCATCCACTTGCAAAGACTTTCAGCTATGTGGCCACTATTGAAAATACCAGAACACTCCAGCAATGGGAAGCTTATTCCCTCTTTTTCTGTCATAATCATGACAAAAAGATGCTTAAATATTTATACCTCTCAAATATCTCTTTTATAGGCTTCTCAATGACTAGCAGGGAAATGAGTATTTTTTCCCGAGTAATAAAGAGCTAAGACCCAATTTTCTATTGGACCTGTGGGGGGCAGAAGTGCCAGAAGTCTCAAACACGGGATAACCCCAGTATCCTTTGGCTTTGGAAGATGATATCTGGCTTCGGAAAGGCTTTTATTTGACTTTGTAGAGACTAAAGACTTTGTGGAGACTAATGTTTAAATTAGTTTATAGTCATTTAACAGAGGAGAGGGAGAAGAGAAGGAGGCGGTTCTGGGGATCTCATTCTGCTGGAGAAAAATCTCCTAGATATCATTCATAAGTCCCCTCAACCTCAAGAGCATCTCAGGGGCTGCAGAAGCAAAGGTGTGTCCCAACCATTCAGGGTGTCTTTGTGTTCAGGACATACAGGAGTGGTTTAGAATAGGAAGGAGTCATCCTTTGCAACTTCATCTCCAAAAGGAAGACTCTCCCTAAAAACCCCCATATCCTAGCCACCCTTCCCATTCTACTGTGGGTCCTTCATTCCTTCATTTTTTTTAAAATTTCCTTTGAAGCCATTCATATTTCCTGTGCCACCTGTGCCACCTTCTGTGCATCAAGCTAATGAATACACTGGCTTGGCCTGCCTTTACAAACCCTTTTGGAATGAGAAATATTCCAATATTTCTATATTCCAATATAGTAGGGCAATAGGCACATATGTTACTTTTATAACTGAAAGTAACTAGTGGCAATAGCAGTATTATGTAAAACATTTAAAAATGAAGCCTTCCTGGAGCACCTGGGTGGCTCACTGAGCATCCAACTCTGCGTTTTGGCTCAGATCATGATCTCATGGCTTGTGAGATCCAGCCCCGAGATGGGCTCTACTCTCAGTGGGGAGTCTGCCTGAGGATTCTCTCCCTCTTCTCTTAACCCCCCAAATAGTTAAATCTTCAAAAAAAAAATTAAGCCCTCCCAATCTCATTACCCCATCACATCAACACATTTCATTCATCAGAGCTTTTGTAAGCATGCATGCCATGCTCCCTGTTGCAGACCATGTCCCCTCTTCTCTTCAGCACTTACCATATAAAATATAGGTTCCCAGTGGTTTGAGAAGGCTGAGACCTTTTCCAGTGTTATCCCCACAGAGGCAATCCAAAACAATGTCCACTCCTTCAGCAGAGATTCTAAATGGTGTGAAGACAAAGCAAGATACTGTCACCTGTTAGGGACCAAACTTCTGATGGCTCCTCCTTCCTGTGTCATGTTGTTTACTCCTAGAATCAGCAAGAACAAGAGCTCCGGGAGTAGCCGTAAATAGGCCAGGAGGCCAGGAGGCCTAATTTTACCTTTCTGGGTCCCCCTCAAGAACTTCACAGAGCTGGAAGTAGCTAAAAGTTTGGCTAGTGGCTTATTTCAGGAGTCAGCCTGAGTTAGGAAAGTGAGCATGGACATCATGCTCATTGAATTCATACATTTGAATTTGTACCTAGCCACCTCAAGTAACTTCTCTAAGTCTTAGCTTTCTCCTTCATAAAGTGAACCAAGCACGTTTCTTTGTGCTGGGGATGAAACAAGGTGTCAGCCCATTGCCAGCCATGCAACAGTCACTCTAAAGTCAGTCACTCAACAATTCCTATCTATGGAGCTTGGGTTATGGGTTGGGCTCTGTCCAAGGTGCTGGAAACAGAAAGGGGAACAAAACCAACATGTTCTGTCTTCATGGGGTTTCCAGCCTAGCAGGGACTAGCTTTTCTCCCCTTCTCCCACTCTTCTCAGTGAATCACATTAATTTAACTCGCAAACTTGTATTCATTCAATCTCAAGGTTCAATCTAAAATGGAATCATTGGGGGCGCCTGGGTGGCTCAGTGGGTTAAAGCCTCTGCCTTCGGCTCAGGTCATGATCTCAGGGTCCTGGGATCAAGCCCCACATCAGGCTTTCTGCTCAGCAGGGAGCCTGCTTCCTCCTCTCTCTCTCCCTACTTGTGATCTCTGTCAAATAAATAAATAAAACCTTTAAAAAATAAAAATAAAAAAATAAAATAAAATGGAATCATTGAGGAAGAGGGTTAAATAGACAGGTTCTCAAGGTGCCTGGTTGGTTCAGCTGGTTAAGCAGCTGACTCTTGATTTTGGTTCAGGTCATGATGCCAGGGTCCTGAGGTCAAGTCCTACATTGGGCTCCATGCTCAGCAGAAAGTTTGCTCGAAAATCGTCTCTCCCTCTCTCTCTGCCCCTCCTTCCACCCTCTTTCTCTTTCTCTTTCTCTCAAATAAATAAATCTTGGAAAAAAATTAAAAAAGTAGAGAGGGTCTTCCTATAGCAGTAGAAGGTTCCAGAGTAGAGAGAATCCATATTTATACTGTATTAAGCAGACAAAACATTTTTTGATCCCTTCCTCCTTTAATTTATTTGTACATTCACCAATTCACTCACTTATTCATGCATTTAACAAACATCTACTGGGCTTCCACTGTTAGAAGATATAATGTGGGAGGGAGCTGTAAACAGAAAGGCTCTGGGGATTGTAGGGAAGCTATTCATGCCCCCAGGGCTCCCAGTTATGGCTAGGCCTTGCTCTGCTCAGAAGAATGGCATCTCTTCAGATTCGTGAATTTGCAGGATTATCTTGTCTTAGCACACAGCTCAGTATTTCTACCTCCACCCTCATCCCCAGACTGAGTTCATAGTTCATAGTTCATGTCAACAGCTAGATCCTGTTTTCGTAAGTAGAAAATTGCATGTGTATCTCTAGGGTTCAGACACTAATTCAACTGCCCCATGCCCCAGGACAGCCAAGTTGTGACTTTCAAAAGTTGTCATGATGTTTGAAAGCCTTTAAGTCAAGTCCAAACTCTAGTCATTACAAAGACACATCAAAAATTATCAGCTTAGCTTTTGCCTAATAGAATGCTTGTTTATAAAGGTATATCTGTTCAAGTCCCACCTATAAATTCAGAACCAGGGAATTAGGCCAGTGGATCTAAAACTTAAGCATCAGAATCTCCCTGGTGGTGGGGGAAGCTCATTAAAACAGGTAGTTTGCCCTCCTTCCCCCTCTTCTTGTAGCTTCTGATTAGGTTGGTTTGGGGTGGGCCCCAAAGATGTGCATTTCTAACAGGTTCTCAGGAGATATTGATGCTGCTGATTCTGGCTCCACACTTTGGTCTAAGCCAGCTACTCAGGAGCCAAACTGGCATTTTTTTTTAATTAAGAATTAATTGGTTCATTCAATATTTGGGCCTGGCATTGCACTAGGCACTCGAGGTATAGTGGTGAGCCCAAACAGATTTGACTTCTCCCCTTTTAGAATTCCTGTTAGGTAGATATTCACCTATAATTACACAAATAAAAATTAAATTGAAATTGAATGGTATCTAGTGCCATGAGACCATGTCAATCTGGAGTTTGCCCAATCAGGTCTTCCAGAGAAGGCATCCCTGGGAAAATGCAGAGTGAAGTTATCTAGGTAAAGAGTGGCCAGAATAATGTTCCAGGTTGGGGAACAGCATATGCAAAAGTCCTGTGGTGGGAGGAAGCCAGTGAGCAGGAAGACTAGGAAGCCTCCAGTTTGGCTGGAGTAAAGAAAATGTAAAAAGATGAGGCCTCAGAGTCAGGTGGGATTTGGAACACAGACTCTGTTGGTGGGCTCTAGATTGGTGCCTCACACCTGGTGATCAGGTCTTCACACCTTGCATCATGGGCTGGGTAGCTACCTTACTGTCTTCCTCACTCCTACCAAGTGTGTTCACTCCTGTGGAAGTAGGACCCTGCTCTGCTTCTACTACCAGCCTTCCTGGGCCTTCTTCCCCGCGAATGCCATTTCCCCGGGACCTCTTTCCTTTGCTGCAAGATGCCCACCTGTGTTCAGGAGTAGCCTCCCAAATGCTGGGCTGTGCACACCTTTTGGGGTATCCCTGAGGGACCTGCCCAGCCCCAAGTGCTCATTTCCTGCCTGATGTTCCTCACATTCATATTCTGTGAGTGCACATTTTCTCCCACAGTCTGCCAGTTAATTAGCTGCCCCTTCTAGACCTGTTGCTCTGTCCTCTGATACTGCAGAAATGCAGGGCAGCCCACATTAAGCTACTGCCCACTTCCTCGTCCTCACTTGCCACTAACTGCTCACAGCATTCTGACCTTGTAGCGAGCGATTCCTAAAACATTCCTGCCTCAGGGCCTCTGCATATGCTATAATCTCTGCCAGAATAGCCTTTCCCCAATCTCCTTAGAGCTGGCTCCTTACTCATCATCCCACCTAGAGTGGGAACCCAAGATTATCTCTAGCTCCCTTTGTGCTTTAACATCTGTCCTAAAGACACTTTTCAGTTTGTCTTGGGCTGTAATTATTCTAGTTTATTTGTCCCTTCCACCAAAATGTACGCCCCACGAGACAGGGACCGTGTTTGTGCCGTTTTATCCTCAGTCCTCCTTATCCTGCAGGACACAGTGTTAGTTCTCAACAAATGTTGGTTGACGGTATGAATAGATGATTAAATAAAGGATGGATGGAATGAATGCAGGACAACGAAGAGAACATTTTGAGTGGTATTTCCACATTTTTATATGTGTGCCTCGTTCAAAGGAAACTCACATTTTCTGAGCTCTGCTGTATGCCGGGCATTTCAGAATTAATCTTCATGACTAGTCTGAGACAGGCATTTTAACTCCACTTGTTTGAGGAGGAAATGGAGGTTCTCAGACGCAGCACCTTGCCCAAGCTTATGTAACTGGTGCACCCTGCATTCAAACCTCGGTGCAGTTTCTCTCCTGAGCAACGGCCTTGCCACCTTTCTGAATATAAGATTTAATAAGCATTCCAATCAGTCTAACTATGGAAGCATTGTTTTAGCAAGCAGCTCTGGGAAGCAGTCAGTTTAATTTATTCTTTGAAGAATTCTGGTTTAAATGTTGTCTTTAAAAATAAATACAGGTATATCCAGAGTTAGACCACGTTACTCCAAACAGATAGGCCAGAAGTCTTCCATTTTCAAGCTGCTTTTTTCAGTCCTAGATTATAGGAGAGGCCCAAGGTCAGGGTCCTACACATCTGTCCTAAGTTTTCCGCCACTGGACAACCACTCACTAGTGCTTACTTCATGCTGGACAGTGTGTGTGCGGAGCTGGGGGGCACACAGATGGGCTCAGGTTCCTCCCTGCCATGAGGAGCTCGTGGATACTAAGGAAGACAGACTAAATGGACAGCCCAGGCCATCAGCACAGCTCCAGTAGAGCCAGTTGGGACAACGGAAAATCTTTCTGTTGGGAGATGAACAAGAACTGACTGGGTGTTGAGGGAAGGGCATTGTGCAGAAAACGTTGTGACAGGTTGACCCAGGACAAGCAGCACCAAATAGGCCCAAGGAAGAGGCTTTGGGGCATCAACTATGATAATGAGAGACTCTGTGTGCGCACCGTCTTCTTCCAGAAGGACCTAAGTGTGTCTGCCACAACGGACAAGTAACCCGGAGTAGTGGGCAGGCATGGGGTTGGTGTAAGGGCAGGATAGCTCTGGGCTTAGGAATATGAATTTCATCTCAGTATTAAGCATCCTGTTGCCACCTTCATGCTGTGTGACCTCAGGTGAGTTACTTAGCCTCTTAGTGTCTTGGTGTCCCCATCTGTGGAAGGGAATGATGGTGATAACCCCTGCCCTAGGCTTCTTGGTTGGACTGAAGCACATGGAACATAGGGCCTGGCTCATGGTAACTTCTGGGTCCATGGTAGCTTTTTTATTATTTTTTTCAGGGTGGGCCAACTTAAAGAGAATTCTTTTAGTCAGGGAAAAGAGTATAAAGGAAAGACGGCAAAACCTCAACAACCCAACCATGAACCCAAGTAAAGGTCAGTGTGGGTGGAACCTCCAACCCAGAAACCATTAGAGCAGATGCTTGATCCCCTTGACCGTCCTAGGAGAGCACGTCCCACTGTCAAGAGCGCTTACACCATGTACCAGGCACAGCGCTGAGCACTTCCTAAGTTGTGTCTCATTGAGGACGTCCCAACCCCATAACTCAGGGACTTAATGGTTAAGGAAGCTTAGACTCCATGGGGTCAGGCAGCATACCTAGGGCCCACCACAGGGAATGAGGAGACTTGCTTCACCACATCTAGAAACAAAGTGAGGGCCCCAGCAGCAGGGCAGAGTTTCACAGGTGGGTGATAGCCAGTACTGGTGACCACCGCTTCCACCACGAGGCACACAGGCTCCCAGCAGGGGCTGACCAAAGCTGGGAGCTGTGCCCTGGGCTTCTTCCTGGAGGGAGATGCTGCAGATCTCCTGTGTTCCTCTCTCCCCACACCTATCTTGGCGTTGTGATAACTGAATCAGGTAACTCTGGTTTTGCACATATACAGGGGTCACATAAACCACAAATCCCTGCCCCCGTGCTGTCCCTGTGTCCTTTGGAAGGTCATTGGGGGGGGGATGTCCTTCCCCAGGCCCTGAGGCTGAGGATGCTTTGGTTGTTTCTGTCAAATCTTTAAGCAGTTGTTGCTCCTTGTAAGGCTAGGTAAGTTCCTTCAGGGGAGCTGGAAAATTGAAAAGATACTCCATCCCCGATTCAGTCATCAGAAGTCCAGCCAGTGGGTCAGACAGAATGGGACTCAGTCAGGTCTGTTCCGCAAGTAGCCTTGAAGCAGGGCTTCCCTTACTCGCGCTCAGAGAAGCGCCTCAGCAGCTCCTTTTAATGCAACAGTCATGGACATCACAAGCAGAGCTAGCTAAGCCCTCAGAAGCTCAGGGGCCATCCTCATTTCTTAGCAAACCCCCGTCTCTGGCGGTGTCTGCCTCGCCTGCATGTGTGTAATCATAACTGCACAAAAGCAGACAGGGTGAGGGCTTTCTCTTGCTCCCATAAATCTCTGCAGATTCAAAAAGCAATTGCAAAGAGCCCCAGCTCAGGGATTCTCTGGGCCAAATGCATCAGCAAAATACTTTGGAATTGCCGATCGAGGTCTTCGTGCCTGTCCTTCCTCTGTCCATAGCCCCTTGCACCTTTACTGCGAATGCCGTCTCTTTGCTTCCCACCCACACAGATCAGTGGCAGATTTCTTCCTGAGCAGTGGTAGGTCCAACAGGGCCATGACTGGGAGAGAAGCCCTTGACTTTGCCAAGAAATGTATCCCCCTTTATTGTAACTTTCACCTCCAGGCGGATCCTTGGTTCTCTGCTCAGTGCTTCTCTTTCTGAATTCCTTTTTCTCTGAGAACTCATCTGTGCCATAGCTGTAGCCATCACCTCCGAGCTCGTGATGGAGGGACAAGGCCCTTTCAGGGCGCCCAGCACAGTGTCCAGGGCACAGAAGGCCGAGTGCAGTTCTTGGCATATAGTAGTCTTCCCCCAGAGGGCTGAACACAGTACCCAGTGCAGAAGATGCTTTTCACAGGGTGCTGAGCACAGTGCCTGGTGCAGAGTAGTCCTCCTAGTAAATGTGTACAATTACTTAGCCATACCACCTCTAGGAATCCGTTCTTTTTTTTCTTTTTTTTTAAGATTTTATTTATTTATTTGACAGAGAGACAGTGTACAAGCGGGGGAGCACGAGAGGAGAAGCGGGCTCCCCACTGAACAGGGAGCCCAATGCGAGGCTCAATTCCAGGACCCTGGGAACATGACCTGAGCCAAAGGCTGACACTTAAGCATTTGAGCCACCCAGGCGCCCCTAGGAATCCATTCCTGATCACATTCTCTGCTCTCTCTAGGTGATTAGACTCTGCTTGATTTCCACCATCTCAGTTTCTTTACCTGTGAAGTGAGGAGCTTTCCCCTTGCAGGATTGTCTGGGGGGCACACACAGTGGTGCAGTCATACGGGTCAGCAGAGGGAGCGGACGCCAGCAGAGCCTTGCTTGCACCCGCTCCCCTCGCTGGCATTCGCTCCCCACCTCCCACAAGCTACTGAGATGTTTCCCATCCTCAGATTCCCTGCTGGGGGCTGCCCACTTTGGTGTGCCTTCCCCCCTCTCTCTCTGTCTTTCTCTCCTCTTAACATTTGAAGTCCTTATAGTGAGATGCACACGGTCAAAGCTTCTAATTCTTCCACTTTGTTTTGAGCATAGACAGACAAGGGGCAAGGGACATAAGGGTGAGGTCTCTATTACAACTGTGCCCCCCCCATTCTCTTTACAATGCCAGGCTGAAGGCTGAGATCGTGTTCAAAAGAAGCTTACCAACTGACTGGCTAACAAAAAAATCTGCATCTTGAGAAATTTGATGTTATTATTTTCTCCCTCTGTATCAACACAGAACACAGAACACTGTAGCAGACAAGATCCGTGCTCAGAAACCAAAGAGAAATCACTCTCCATTGCACTCTTGTTGCATATTAGTGGTTAGGGTTTTTTTTTCCCCACTTGCTTTTCATTTTTTGTCTTCATGCGCCAAGAATTTATACAAAGCTGTGATCACAGTGTAGCTGGAATTTAGCATTCTGCTTTTTTTTCCACACCATGTGCTACCATGGGTATATTTTCATTTTGTGACAGAATCTTCATAATTATCTTTTTTTAGGGGCTCCATAATACTCAAGAGTGTGGGTGTAGCATAACGCACTGAACCGTTTCCGAGCTGTTGCTAATGGAGGCCGATTCTGAAATCTCAGCCTCACGATGAGTGCTGTAACTCTCGCTGTTGGTCTGTGTCGAGCACCGGCCCTGAGGCAGATGCAGTGCTGGGCTCGGTGACAGGCACCAAGTACCTCTTGCTTGTATCTTCTTCTGGATTCTTTCCTGCGGGTAGGGTTGGTGGGACGGAGGGCATGAACCCATCTGCGACTTCCTAGTCCTTTTTACTGGAATCCTAGGGTCTCTGCTTAAACACACAAGGAATCAGTAGAAGTCTCATTTGAAAGAAGCTGGTGGTGAAGCAGGTCTCAGATGCTGTCACTTTCTGCTGGTCTGACATCAGCATGAATCACTGACTTGGGGGCTAGAAAGGCAGCAGGTTGAGGACAGTGAAGGGATGAGGGGATGGAAAATTCTCAAGGTAAAATGGGTAAGGCAGGAGCTCTCTGGTTATGTACTGTCATTCATTCATTCATTTATGATGTCCTTACTTTATTTGAGAGAGAGAGAGCATGAGCAGGGGGAGGAATAGAGGGAGAGGGAAAAACAGGCTCCCCACCGAGCAGAGAGCCTGATGCCAGGACCCTGGGATCATGACCTGAGCCACCCAGGCACACCTCACTGTCACGTTTTTAGAAGAGTAGTCACCTCCTGACACTCATTGACCATTGCCTCCCACACCCTACTCCCTCTAGCTGCCCAGGTCTCCTTTCAGATTCTTGAATTCAGCAAGTCGTTCCTGACCCCCCAGGCCTTAGCACATGCTGTTCCACCTATTCAGAAATACTGTTCCTTTGGCCAGTTTCTCACCCTTTAATGCTCAGCCCGAATATCATTTCTTGACAGACTCTATGTCTGATCTCCCTGTCTGCATATGTTCACCGGCACATTGCATTTCTCCACTAGAGCATATACCAAAAGTACAAAATCAGTCAATTTTTAAAATGCTGTTTTTTGTTCCTCTTCCCCAACTAGACTCAAAGCTCCATGAAGACAGTGACTCTCAGGGTGTTTTTTTATTTGTTTTTGTTTGTTTGTTTTTGCCAGATCTTCTGCCCTAGCACAGAACCTGGCCCATGGCAGGCACCTGGTATGAAGTGGGTCAGGGTATGCACAAGGAAAGGATGCTTGCAAAATTATCATTTAAGGGATTAAGGGCAAAGCCTGCTGGAGGGACAATGGCAGTTCATTTTCCAGACCACAGCTCAAGAGATGCAAGTTACAAGGAGGAAGAGCTACCCGAGGTTTAGGAAAGTCGGCAGAGGTCTATCCCGGAAGTCTTTAAAATATGCCTGCAATGTCTAGATATCTGAGAAACAGGTGCTGAACTTCTGATGTCTAGTTTGGAAGGTCTTTTCTCATTGGAAATATGGAGACAATCTTAAACTCTGTGCAAATCTCTACCTTTAAGATTTAAAAACAAATCTGAAAATCCAGACCATCAGAAGACTTTCTAAGAAAAACTCCCCCAATTTCACCCACTCTGGTCTAATTCTATCCCCTTGGACAACCAGATCTCCCATCCTCTAAGTCCTTCCATTTGGGGAAAGTTGTTTCTTTATTATGATGCGAGACGGACAAATGAATTTCTTTGTATCATACAGTTTAGTGCCAGGACATGAAGAGACCAAAACCACAGCTTCGAGACGTGTCTGAATTCCGTTAGAAGCTGGGGGAAGCCAAGCCCGAGTGTCAGCCTCTCCCCCTTCTGAGCAGCGACAGGGGATTGACACACAAATCATCTCAAGGCAGCTGGGTTTTCCACCTGATTCCCCATGTTGTCAGGCACAGGGCCGTAGTTAACAGCTTCCAGACCACAGATGGAGCATGGGTCAGGTTAGAAACCCACGTTCCCCACCGTGGGTCTGCCTGATCTCCCTGCCTGCGATCTCCCTCCTCCCAGCCCTTCTCTGCACACCACCAGCGACTCTTCAAAACTCAAATCTGATCGTGTCACCGCTTTGCTCCTTCCGCAGCTCTCAGTCACACCCAGGTCCGCGGCCACATTTCCTTTGTCTTGTATGTGAATGAAGGAGAAATAAACCTCTCTGTGTTAAGGTCATGTCATAGCCACTATCATAATTTAGCTTGGCAGCTTACTCACCTGCACTGTTCCTCAGTTTTAGCCTCTCCCAGATGGGGGGGGTGTGTGTGGTCATAACAGGGTTGCTGAGGATTAAATGAGCTCATACCCATGAAGCATTCAGCACAGAGCTAGTAACAGTAGGCCCCAATATATGTTACTCTGATTGTTGTCACGATTATCATCCTCTGCCCTCCTCTGAAGGAGTGCTACTGTTCTTTAAGAAAGAGAGAGGAGCAAGGGCCAACCTGGTACTCCCTAGGACCAACAGCTTACCTTTTCACTTCCTGCACATAGTCTGCATTCCTGTCAAAGAGGTGAGTCATGGAGTCTTTGATTGCTTCATGCTTGAAGGTAGAAGCTGTTCCAAAGACAGTCACATTGGGGATAGTGGAACACAGCTGAGCCACAGCTTGGCCCTGGAAGTGAAATGCAACAGACAGGTCACACAGGAGAGTTACCATCCAAGAGCCCGTCTTGCTGGATCAAAGCAGGGTTTCTCAACCTGGACCACTGACATTTTGTCAGCTGGATCAGTGTTTGTCGTGGGGGCTCAAGTGAGCACGTGAGACGTTTAGCAGCAGCTCTAACCTCCGACATGCTATAGGTGCAGGCCGTGCCCCTCACTTTGTCTCCAGATGTTTCAGAATGTCCCCCGGGGGACAGTGTCTCCCTTGGTTGATAACTACAGCAAAAACCCCAACACCAAGACTTAACAACCATTATTTTACCACACTGAATCTCGGGTTCCTCATCTAATTAACAATAGATGTATGTACTCCATAGGATCTTGGGGAGATGTCTTAGCCGGGATCCCCCAGAAGCAGACCCTGCGGCAGAGATTCGAGAGTCAGTACTTGATCTGGAGTATGACCACAGGAAATACCGGGGTATCGAGGCACAAATAGAAGGCAGCCAGTAAAGGGTGTGCTATTGAGTCAGCACCCGCCCCGGGTAAATGGAACTCCGTCCCTCTCAGGCATTCCCTGAGCAGGTATAGAATATACCTCAGAGTTATCCCCAAACACAAGGTGAACAGACTGGACTATTTATTCCCGAAATTTCCATCTGCCATCAGTCAGGAGTTGCTCCTGCAGCAGTAACTCCCAGGTACGTCTGGCTTGTTCTCACGAACCAAGCACGCTCCCACAGCTAGACAGAAGCCCGAAGCTCACAACCTGTAGCAGTGTCGCATGCAGAGAAGCTACGGTGACAGCATTCAATCCGGGGCACATTAAACAAGACCATGCATAACACAGGCTAAACGCTGGCCCAAAACACGACACTTAATATAAGTTACTCAATAAATCTTAATCCTCTGGTCCCTTTCGTGGCTGAGACATTCAGGCATACAAAGAAAAGGCAAACGCATAAGGTTTAAATGTTGAATGGTCTAAGAGAAATCACAGACATCGTTAGGAGTGGGTGATTTTTCCATATCCTTTTTCAGTATGGTCAGAAATGTAAGTCATTGGACAAAATACAGTGATCATGTGAGTCCAGAAACCTTCCAGCAAAAATCCAGTTTGCTGCTAATGAAGGTGCGTTCTAAAACCAAGTTTTCTTTCCAGTCTTCTGTCTCCCTTCTCAAGGAGGCAGGGATTATTCTACCAAAGGCACCTGGGATATTAACTTCTGCCTATCACTTCATGATGTGTCTTCATGTTGGTGGACTAAATCAGGTTGGCAGGTCTATTTTTGGAAATGTTATTCTTCCTAACGCTGGCAATGAATGGCAACATTGACTGAATCCTAGAATGTCAGACTTAGAAGATCATCCAATTACCCCCTCCCCATCATTGTTCCACAGATGAGGGAGAGGTGACTCAGAAAGGTTAAGTGGACCCAATTCTTCGGAGGCAGATCGCGATTGGAAGCAAGGTCTCCTAACTTCTGGTTCTTGCCATTTTCTGGAATGCCATGCTGTCTACTTATTTTGACATTTTAAGCTAAGCAGACTTTGAAGCTGCTGCCTAAAATAGACATGTTACTGACTTGGGGGGGGTCAGCATTTCAGAACATGGGCATGAACTTAAGACTCCCATCAGGCTATCATTCCCTCTTCTAAGAATACCTTTAACATTTGGTTAATTTTTTTTTTTTAAGATTTTATTTATTTAGTTGACAGAGAGAAATCACAAGTAGATGGAGAGGCAGGCAGAGAGTGAGAGAGGGAAGCAGGCTCCCTGCTGAGCAGAGAGCCCGATGCGGGACTCGATCCCAGGACCCTGAGATCATGACCTGAGCCGAAGGCAGCGGCTTAACCCACTGAGCCACCCAGGCGCCCCAACATTTGGTTAAATTTTTTTTTTTTATCACTTGATTTAGAGAACAAAGAGGGGACTATCCTTCTTGGTGAGTGGAAGTATCAGCACTCCATGTTGCCGTCCTCTAAAATTCAGCAGGGCTTGAGCTAACCTCATCTGTGCTGGGATGGGAGATTAGAAATAGTTCCAGGATCTGTGTGGTCCTTCCAGCCCACGGTCCATAGGCCACCATGACATTTATCTACTCAACTACTTTTTCAAATTCCTATTATGTGCGGGTCACACTATGCTATGGAAGGACGCAGGAGGGCCAGAAATGACCGACATGCCTCACGGTCTATTCTCTGGCCCCAAGTCCCCCACCAAGCCTTAGATTTGTGTATTGAATGACCACTTGGTGCCGGTCTCCACCTAGCTGTCCAAAAACAGCACATCACAGTCAGCTCATCTAAAACAGAACTCTTAGCTCTCTCCGTATGAGTCACTCCTATTGCTTTGCTGGGGCTGTTGTAACAAAATACCACAGACTGGGGGACTTAAACAACAGAAGTTTTTCACCATTCCGGAGGCTACAAGTCCAAAATCAAGGTGTTGGCAGGGTCGCTTCCTTCCAGTGGCTGTGAGGGAGGGGTCTGGTCCAGGCCTCTCTCCTTGGTTTGTAAATGGCTGTCTTCTCCCTAGGCCTTTTCACATGGTCCTCCTCTACCACCACGGATTGACATTCACCGTGATCCCAGTGCTATGTGACCCTCATTCCATGGTGTCCAGCCTATGTCCCCTTCTTACGAGGACTCCAGTCACAGCGGATTAGGACCTACCCTCATTTCAAACTTGACTACCTCTGTAAAGACCCTACCTTCAGAAGGCACCTTCTGAGATACTGGGGGTTAGGACTTCAACATATGGTCTCGGTGAGGGGGGCGCAATTCAACCCATAACGTTCCTCTGTCTGCATCTCCTGCCTCAGTGGCTGAAACTGTACCATTTACATATCACTAGGCTAAAGTCAGGAAGCCGGGGTCACCTGACTCTTCTTCCTCTTCAGCCCCACATCCGGTTAGTGCATTGTTTCTACTCACGTCTCTGTGACTATTACTTATTCGTCTGGGTTGTTGAACTTCCTTGTCTGGACAATGACGACACACTTCTGGATGCCTGGCTGTTCCTTGTGTCC
Organism: Neogale vison; assembly: GCF_020171115.1. NCBI lineage: Eukaryota > Metazoa > Chordata > Mammalia > Carnivora > Mustelidae > Neogale > Neogale vison. The sequence goes on from NC_058097.1 coordinate 9,525,016, forward strand.
TTGGCACCGTGGGCAGAGTGATTTTTCTCAGACACAACACTGAGCATCTCACTATTTGTCTCAAAACTTCCCAGTGCCTGCCATGGCTTGCAGAGTGAAAAGCACATCCTTAAGTTTATCTCAGGCTGGGGCTCTGGGATCTGCCCCCATCTGCCTCAGAACATGCTAGAATATGCTGTCCCTCCACTTTTCCAGCATCCACTCCCTAACAGAACAAGGCACTTGATCCACCAAGGATTGAAATTCGCCACGATCCATCATTCCGTGGAGTTCTCAGAACGAAACTTTCACCTGACTTTGCTGAGGAGGAGACTGGGTTTACACACCTGCTCCCAGGCCACTAGGGTAAGATGGCAGACCTTGATCTGCTGTACTCGCCAGCTGAGCAAGCTCGAGTAACCTATCGGTTCTTCGTGCATCTCGATATGCAACGTGTAAGGCTCTCTGTCCTCTAAGGTTTCTGTGGGCCTGTTTGACATAACGCATCCAAGGGCTTAGCCTCACAACAGTGAACGCTCCGTACTTGCCATCACTGTCCTAGGAATACCATTATTTTTTTTGCTTGCTTTTATGTCAGCAGTACCTGACAGTATGTCAGCAAATCTACCATCCTGATCTCTTGAACGTTATCACACTATTTTAACACGGACACTAGGTCCTCACATGCTGTCCCCTACCTGTCATGCCTGTCCTTCCACTTCGGTCTTCAGAGCATGACCACTCCCCCCTTAGGCAACTCCTCTTCCAGAAATCCTTCGCAGGCAGGGTCGCTTGCCTCTTTTTGTGCCACCATAGACTTGTGGTTCCTTTCTCCAGGACATCGGCCACCATGGCCTTCTGGACGGGGGCTGCTGAGTGACCCATCTGTGAGCCCCGTGAGGCCAGGGACCATGCCATATCTGGGTCTGTACCTCAGTGCCCAGGGCAGAGCCTGGCATCTGACAGGTGTTTGGTAACGCTTGTCCAATGGATGTATGAGAAACGACAGGAATGTGATGTAATGGGGGAATCCCCACCACTTCGCAGATTGCCATTTCTTTAGCCTTGCACAGTAGGTGTAAAGCACAGGTTCAATTAACGTATAGCATCTGACCTGAGCAGAACTTCACCGTTTCCATTTTTAAGGAAAAGATAGGTGTGGCAGCACAATGAGACCATATTAAGTAAGTGGGTTACTTATGTGTTTATATAATTATATAACATAATATGTGAGTATTTTATATAATATAAAATACAGAAATAAATACATAATATGTATAATTAGAATAATATGAGTATTATGTGTATATATGTATAATCAGTATTATATACATAATATCTATTATAATCTGCTTGTAATATATAATTAGTGTAATAGTACATCATCACATACAATATATAATTAGCATAATGTGCAAGTATTATATATAATATTATATCATAATTTGTATTATGATATAAATCATCCTGGAGAGAAAAGCAAGTTCAGTGGACATCTGTTTGTAGCACCCCCGCTTTGAGCTCTCTGTTAACGCACTAAGGCAAGGAGAGGCCCTTGCAAGATCCTCAGTGATCTAAAGTAAATAACACTCAGCATTCTACAGGGAAGCAGGATGTGTGCGTTCCCTCACATTTACAGAAAATCTGTACTCCCCCTTCTCCAAGTCCCAAGGTGAGTGCTGGATCAGCATCTAATTTATCCTTGTTTCTCCCACGTGCCTAGGAAATAGCATGGACTCGATAAACATTTGTGGAAGACGGAATGAATTTTCAATAAAAAGGATTTTGCAATTTACCTACAGACCCAGAACATAAAATGAACAAGACAATCCATTCTCCCAGCAACAGCAGCAAATGGAGCTTTGCACATACTTGTTTTTTAATTGATTTTCCTGTCCTTCTTTAGAATGTAAGAATTCTGCAGCGAGCATTTGCCTTCCTTGCCTGTAGCTAGCAAGTACAGCAGCTGCCGTTCCCTTTGCCTCACTGTAGGCCAGGTACTGTGCTTAAGGGCTCCGTTCAATCCCCAAACCACGTTTAGAGTAAATGCTTTTATTTCCTGTTTATACCTGAACATAGGGATTCAGACGGGGAAAGGAACTTGTCCAGGGTAATCTGGCTTGTAAGTGATAAGGCCAGGGGGTCAAACTCAGGTCTCCCTGACTCCAGAGCTACTCTGCCATTAGTCTTCTTCTCCATCCAGCTAAGCACTTGAATCGCAGACATGGAACTGAAGACTTAGAGAACCCTGGGTCCTTGGCATCAATCTGGAAGGCTTCTCTGAGCCCCTCTTAAAATAGCCTTGTCTCAGGTTCATATGGGTTAACAGACTTCAGCCAGCTCAGTCGTAATTCCAGGGCCACCAGGGTCCCCCAAGTAATACGCAACAATGAGAAATCCAAGGACAGTATTTACAAGGGAGCGGTTTGGGGTCACTGGAATCCGACCCTTATCAACAGACTAGTGGTTCAAAGTAAGATCCTGTTCCAGAAAAGCCAGGCACAGCAGACAAATGATTGGAGGAGCAAATGCATCTACAGAAAAGGCTTAGTATACTGAGTGGTACATACCAAGTACTCAGTAAATGGCAGGTTTTTGCTTTCATTGCTCTGGGATTAGGAGCTTGGTAGAAATTCTGGGTTCCCCTTCAATGGGAATGTAGGATCGTGGATCCTGTCAATGCATTGAAATTTAGAAATCAGCATCACAGACTCAACTAAGAAGACATGAGGAATGGATGGCTTTCTCTATAACACAAATGACCTCTTCCTCCTCAGATTTATTTCCCATCATATACCCAAAGTCTAGCTTCGGCCATTTGGAAAAATGCTCAGTCTTTGCTAAGTGTCACCCCTTTCTCACCACAGGACCTTTGCATAGAACCTTTTCCCTGTCTTTTCTCCTGTCTGGTATCTAGTCATCCTTTGAATCTTGGTTCCTCTGCTACTTCATGGAGTCATTCATTCCAACACTGGGGCTGATTAGTAAGTGCCTCTAATAGATTAGACATTGTGAGGGGTGCTGGAAAGATAAAGGTTAGCAAGTTATATATGGTCCTGTCATCCTGGAGCTTACATTCTTGTAAAGACAACTATTTTAATAAAAAAAAGTGTAGAATTAAAAGTACAATTATACACCTAAAGCAGGAGGCTGAGAACACCAATTTCAAAGACTGAACCACTGGTATAAGACCACATTTGTACACTACATTTTCCCAAATGTACAGAAAACGAGAGGCATGTGGTAAAAAGGACATGTGGGGGAAAGAATAGATACAACGGAAAGGTCTCTATGTCCTCTCCAGTCTTAAGATTCCCAGTGCACACTGACCGCTTCTTCAGCTGCTAATGAAAATCTTTTTGAAGAAGCCTCTCAAAAAAGAATGCAAGCTTGCTCATTACCCTAAGTCTGGTGAAAAAAAATGGAGCTTTCTATTGCTAACTTGACCCATTTCTGAGATCATTCAAAATATAAGATTATGTTTATCTCTTCCAAAAGTTGTCTTCACTTTTAAACAGCTTACTTGGGCAGAGTCAAAGAATGGAAAAGAATTAGCAAAGTGAGCTTGTGAAAGACCGACAGGATTCCTCGGGTAAATGGCAAGGAAAGATTGTTTTCTTCCAGAGAATTGTCAGTTTCTCTTTTCATCTTCGTCAATGCATAGCGGCCCTTAGACTGAGAACGCTAACTGAACATTTTTACAAAATCTTGTACACTGCATACCGGAGCTGAGCTTTTGCTTTTCTTATGACAATATAGATTCCCACACTGGGTTTAGAGACAGGTTTAGAACCATTTATTTCAGATCAGTGCTGTCATTCGCTGTTCAACAATTCAGTCGACTCGATTGTTATGAGAGGAAATCCAAATCCTACTGTGGGGGCTGATCCATGGGACTCGTGATCAAAGGCAGCAAAGAATATGCCATGTTCTCTAAGAATCAGGTTTCTTTTTCTTCATCTTGTTTGCCCTGCAGACCTGTTGTTCTGCCCATGACACTCCCTTTAACATACATGTGCAGAGAATTGTGACAGCAAGGAACCCCAGCAGCCCCTCGGCTGAAGGATGTGAGAAAAGGAGGAATCAGTTGCTCAAGATAGAAGTGCGGACATTTTTTTTGTTTTGTTTTTAAATCCAAAAAAGGAGTAGACACATTCCAGGGAAGACATGGTAGAAAGTATCTTTATTTCCTACTTTTATTTATTACATAGATCAGTGCTTCTCAGTTAGTGGTACTGGAACCAGGAACACCAGCGTCCTCTGCAGGCTTGTTGGAAGGTAACATCCCCCCCCTCAGGGCGGCCTGGGTTGCTCAGTCGGTTAGGCATCTGCCATGGGCTCAGGTTGTGATCTAGGGGTCTGGGATAGAGCCCTGTGTTGAGCTCCCTGCTCATCAAGGAGTCTGCTTTTCCCTCTCACTTTGCCCCTCCTCCCACTCCTGCTTGCTCTCTCTATATATAATAAATAAATAAAATCTTTTAAAAAATGTCTCCACCCCTGCCTGAATCTCAGGCAGGGCCTGAGATTCTGAGTTTTCACAAGCCTTCCAGAAGATTCTGACGCACCTCACATTGAGAACTACTGATACATATCATCCTTAATGGCACCCACTCTGCTCAACATGATTTAGAGGCTGAGCACCCCCATGATGCTCAGAATATCTCAATGTCAGGTGGGGCCTTGTTATTAATATATATTTATAGGATTTATAATTCTCTACTTATATTTATAATGTATAGCCTTTACTGAGGTCCAACACTCTATAACTTTCCCTTCTACCAGTGTGGTCAATGATGGCATCATAACAACCCCCTTTTCCTAGTTGGGATTGACATCACAGCCCATGGGTTTGCAATGTGGGACCGTATAGATCAGGCATGACTCACACAGTCTTCTATGAGTCAGAGATGCAAGGAGAGAAAATAATTCGCCATCCCCATTAGCAGGGTCTGAAGTTCTGGGCTCTTGGAGAATTTCAGCCCCCCCTGCTCCGCAGGTCTCAGCGCTGCCGCTGAACATCCAGGTTTTCCAAGCCATTCACAGCTCTGCCCGTCTGAGACTGCAAGGGTGAATATGTAGACCTTTTCCCCTGCCTGTTCTGCACTGAGCTCATTCCGGGGGCGCACAATTGAGACGCAGTAGGGCAGAGCGGTGACGAGTGTAGGTTTATTTATTCCACCTCATCTGCACGTGGAGTTTACTGTATGCCGGTCAGCGTCTCTATGCTTCACAAACACAGCTCCTCTGATCTGCATCACAGCCTCCAGGAGGCTGAGGGCTGTTCGTCCTCATTTTCTAGATGAAAGAACTGAGGCACAGAGCAGTTGTGTAAATGCCCAAAGTCACACAGCAATACCAAGAAAAGAACTGAACCCACGGTGTCTGGCTCCAGGACAGTTGTGGGTCTGAAAACTGAAGAGAGAGAAGGAAGTGGGGGAACTCTCTCTTACTGGCTTGTGACTCTTTGTCAAGCCCTGAAGGCACTTCAGACATCTCATTTTACCCTCTCAACATTGCACTCCCGCCATGAAGACAGGCTCAGAAATGGAGGCACAGAAAGTAAGTACTAGCAACCAGAAATGGTGGCATCTAGACCTAGACCTCCTTGTCACTAAGCCTGAGCTCTTTGTTCTTGAACGCCAGTAGATGGAATAGAAATGAAACACATCAGAGGCTGCAGAGCAACCTAAAACTCCTGGCTCCACACCTGATTCAGTCCTGGAGAGGCCACCTGACCTGCAAGGTTCCGCGTCCTCTTATTTAAATCAGGGATGACAAAGTCTACTTCATGAGGTCAAGTGTGGAACTCAGGAGACAACATAAGTGATGTGATTCCCCAAGGTTGATCCAGAGCAGGTTCTCAATAAGCAACTTTTCTCCATTTCCCTCCAAAGCTGCCTCTTCCAGGAAGCCCTCCTGGGGAATCCCCAGAAGGGGTTAATGTCTCCTGCTTTGCCCCTAAGGTCACACACACATCTTTTACTCCATGCTGTGATGATTCTTCTCTCCCCTCCCCTCCTCGCTCAACTCCTCCCTTCCTTTCTTCCTTCACCTCTCTCTCTCTCTCTCCTTTTTGAGAAAATATCTCTTTTTGCATCTCCCACCAGGTGTCAACTCCTTAAGGGGAGGACCACCTCTTACCACCCTCTCTATTTAGCACATTGAGCCCACTGCTTAGTTCCCAGTGACTGCGTGATGAATGTAGGAGAGAGCAGTGAACAGAAGTCTGGAGAACAAATAGCAAAGGTCAGAGAGGACTCTCGAGGTCAGAGGGCGATCCAGGGCTGGGACTGGGGATGCAAGCAAGCCCTTCTTTGCTTTATCCCTCCACTGGATGCGGACAAAGTTGACCCCACACCCATTCGGCAGTTACAACTTTTTATCAGAGATGGGGGGAAACTTACGTGCCTGCCAAGAATAAGTATTTTCTTGTTTTTCTATTCAAGCATACGCATGGAATGGGGAGAAAGGTAAAATGAGGGAGGGATAGAGAGAGAACATGAGGGTCAAACAGGTGTGACCGTAGAAATCTATTTCTCACAGTCACCAGAGCCTTATTCTACTGGGATCACAGCCTTGGTTCCTCCTAGCTCAGTGTCTTGCAGATGCCGCCCAGATTCCCGCCCCCCCCCCCACGCAGGCCCACCTGCCAGTAGAGGCCAGCTTCTCAGAATCTGGGGACAGGGGGATGTGTACCTGAAGGGATTGGGCAACAATGACTCCCATGTCAGGCACAAGCCCAGTTCCCCTCCCGATGCCTAAAGCCCTTGGTCTCAGCATAGCCGGCTCTCCTAAGTACTGTGCATCACCGAGCACAACACACAGCTTGGGGACTGAGGGTGGGAGAGAAGGGACTTCAGCTTCTCTGAAGTTCCTCCTAGGAGGTGGTCCCATGAACACAGGGTCCAACTGAGAGGTTGCACTGGTGGCAGCTCAGCCTTCTGCTGTGATCCGGAGGGAGGCCGGTCTTGTATCCCATCGTGTGTGTCTGAGGGTCCAACAACATGGTGCCTGTTTGTTTGAGCAAAAAGGAAGGGCAGCCCCAAGGCAGGGGTTGGGAGAGATGCAGAAGTAGGGCCTTAGGGAAACAGATTGTATGAGGCCCCGTCTTCCGAGCAAGACCCGAAATAGGCTGGTTCCAAACGGAGCCCTGGACACACAGGAGCAGAAATGCTGAGTCCTGGGCCTCCTGGGTGGCTCAGTTGGTTAAGCATCTGACTCTGGATTTCGGCTCAGGTCTTGATCTCAGGGATGTGAGATCGAGCCTTAAGACGGGCTCCGTGCTAGGTGCAGAGCCTGATTAAGATTCTCTTCCTCGGGGCACCTGGGTGGCTCAGTGGGTTAAGCCTCTGCCTTCGGCTCAGGTCATGATCCCAGGGTCCTGGGATGGAGCCCCACATTGGGCTCTCTGCTCAGCAGGGAGCCTGCTTCCTCCTCTCTCTCTGCCTGCTTCTCTGCCTACTTGTGATCTCTGTCTGTCAAATAAATAATAAATAAAATCTTTAAAAAAATATATTCTCTTCCTCTCCCTCTTACCTCCTCCCTCTCTCTAAAGAAAGAAAGGAAGGAAAGAGAGGATGGTAGGGAGGGAAGAAAGAGAAACCCTGAGTCCTAACCCTCCTGCCACTTCAGCTTGAGTTGCTCGTATTAGCAGGAAGGGCCGGAGCACAGCATCTCCAAGGGCCTTCCGGAAGGAGCTCAGCATACAGGGCAAAGAGAATAGGGACTTTAAAAATACAAACTTGGAGTGAGATTAAAAGGAAAAGCCTATACATATTTAATATATACATCTTCATGAATTTAACACAGACATCCCTTGAAACTCTCAGTAAGCAAGGCCACCAACAGAAGAACAAATCCTACACGATCCCCCTTAGATCAGGAATCTGAAACACTCCAGGTCCACAGAAGCAGAGGGTGGGAGGGGCTGGAGGTGGCAGAGTGGAGATGTATCAAAGGGTGCATCAAGGGGTGCGTGGTTTCAGTTACACAAGACGAATGAGTCCTGGCGGGGTCCTGTACCGCATAGAGCCTCTGGTTCACAAGAGTGCCCCGACTACTTAAACATTTGTGAAGAGGGCAGAGCTTATGTCCTCCTTCCCTCTGTCCTCTTTGTTTGTGATAACATTTAACATAAGATCTTCTGGCTCATTTCCTGTAGCATAATGTCCTCTGGATTCATCCCTGGTGTCGCAAAAGGCAGGAGAGCCTTCCTGTTCACGGCTGAATGATACTCTGCTGTCTGCCTATACTACATTTTGCTTACCCATTCATCTGCTGAAGGACATTTAGGCCGTTTCCATATCTTTGTTATTGTAAATACTAACTGCAGTGAATGTAGGAGTGCAGATAAGGTCCTGATTTCAGTTCTTTTATTTATTTTTATTTTTTGTAAGATTTTATTTCTTTATTTGAGAGAGACAGACAGACAGAAATAGTGACAGAAAGCAGGAGGGGGTAGGAGAGGAGAAGCAGGCTCCCCGCTGAGCAGGAAGGGCTCAGTCCCAGGACCCTGGGATCAGGACCTGAGCCGAAGACAGACGCTCACCGACTAAGCCACCCAGGCGCCCCTCGATTTCAGTTCTTTTACATAGATACTCAGAAGTGGAATTGCTGGATCATAGGGCAACTCTATTTTTAATTTTTTCTGGAGCCTCCATAGTGTTTTCCATAACGGTTGTACCAATTTGCATTCCTACCCACAGTACATAAGGGTTCCTTTTCAACCACATCCTCGCCACACTTACCCTTTGTGTTGTTTTTGAGAATAGCCATCCTAGCAGGTGGCGGGGGGGGGGGGGGGCTGTATCTCATGTGGTTTTGATTTGCATTTCCCTGCTGAGTGATGATGAGTACCTTCAAGTGAGGGAAACCTGAATCTGAAATCTTGCTGTCCCACTGCCGGGGCTGTGTGAGTTTGGACAGATCCTTCACTTCTCTGGGCTGCAGCAGTCTCCTCCGTAGAATGGAGAACAAGCTAACCCTGCAGAGTGTTGATGAGCGCAGACTAGAATGCTTAGGACAGGGCCCAGCCAACAGTCCAATTTAGGGCCATTCTGTTCTTCCCCAGGAAAGATTGCTATGTGCTGTGTTAGGATCTCAGGCTGCGAGTTCCCGGCTCTACAGCTTCTTCTCGGCCCCTCTGGGATTTATGACTGTCAGCTGCAGGGCAGGTAGCTAGGTAGCGGGCTTGGAAGGGTCTGATGTCTGGCCACCACTCCCCACTCCCCGACCTCCTGGCAGGCACAGCTGGGAGTTCTGGCAACTGCAATGTGGGCATCTATATTGTAAAGTTTTTGAATTTTCTGTAAGTTACATGTTTTGGCATCTTAAAAAATCTTTTTGGCTGGGGCGGGGGCACTGTCCTTCCCTGGGCAAGCCCATCTTAGAAATTAAAAAGAGGTTCAGTCGGGAGCATGCCATCAATATGCAAGCTCATGAACCCAGAGCCAGACATCCTCTCTCTGGTCCATATACCCCGGAGGCAATATTCCTCTGCCTGGATCACCCCAGGGCCAGATTCCAGGGAAACAGAGACCATCCCTATAGCCCAGACCCCACTGAAATTATTCACTAGCCTAAGCTGCCCATACTGTTCTGCCTTGCTTTTCTACAGAAACCCCAATGAAATGCATCTACTGCTGCTGTCCTCTGCCTCCTGAACACCCTGGTGTCTTTCCCATGTGGTCCTATGTGCCCCCATGTCTTTAGGACCTGTGGGTATAATAAACCTTGTTTTCCTGAGCCTCTCCTTTATCTCCTCTTGTGGCCACATCTGACTGACCATCTAATAAAAGAATACAAAACAGCATCCCTCTTTTGTCCCAGGGATTAGGTGGTTTTGTGCAGTATACAACTTGCCCAACTGCACATGGTGACCCTACTGCACAGCTCTCATGGGGATCATAGACTCAAATCTTGGGTCTCCCATCAGTACTACTTAGGAACTAATGGAAACCACGGGTGGCCATAGGCCAATCCCTAGTTCATAGACTCCCACATTGCCTGAGACTTGGATTCCAGCAACCATGTGACTGGAATCCCAGCCAGGGAGCCAGTCCAGCCCACCAGATGGCAAAGTCTCCTTCACAGGGCTCTAAATCATGGTGGGGCAAAACCACTTCCAGGCTGGCTGCCTTCCACACAGTGCATCTGGATAAATTTCCTGGATGATTACATTTGCATGGTGGGATGCCGGATTCACATTTCTAGCCAAATGACAATTTGTACCTGCAGTTTGGGGCTGTGGTTTTGATAAATGCGTGTATTTCTACCAAAACCTTGTTAAGTAGAGTGATCATAGAATTTCTCATCTAAATTGGGATATTCTTTGAGAGTAAAGGGGGGATACTATTATTACCTTTCCCCATCCAAGAGGTATAAAGTGGAAGTGCCCCAGGCAGATCAGGTCACCCTACATATTAGAGTGGTCCCCCTAATATTAAGTCAAGGAAAATCAAGGTGGCCAAAAGAGGAGAGCAAAGATGTCAGCCTCTGTGGGACTTTGATCCTTGGGTCCACCACTCATCACCTGAGGGACAGTGGCCCACTTATTCTGAACGGACAGCTTATCTTTAACACTGGGATAACACCTACCTCACAGGGTTGAATGAGTGTTAATAGACACACACAGAGAAAGCTCTGCACAGGGTCACATACCAAGCAGGGGCTTGGGAAGTATATGCTTGCGTGCCGTACTCCCAGCTTTGGCCATCAACTACACTGCTGTGCCCCAACTGCAGAGATCTGGGGAGACAGGGTGCCTCAGCGCCAGGCAGGATGGAAGCATCTTCACTCAGATTTCGGTCTGCCTGCATGCCTGCATGCTTTTTCCCGAGCATCCCCGTTTGTTGAAGGCACCTCATTAATCAGAGCCCTGGACAGGAACAGGAGCCTGACCTTCTGATCCCGTCAGCAGCTTCGCGGGAAAGCAACTGCCCCCGGCACGAAATACCCGAACTCTCAAAGCGCCCCTCCCCACCCCGCCTGCCCTCGGAGATCACAGGTCAAGACTCTTTCTGCAGCTTCAGACCCCTGGGCTGAGGTTCTGAACCTGGCATTGCAGAGCCCATCCCGGTAGCAGGTGGCATCAGATGCCTCTGGATAATCTTGGAGCCTGTGGGGGTACGAAGTGCAGAGGCCAGTGTCTAGACGGCAATTCCACAGGGATGCTCAGCCCCATCCTGGGCCACTTTCGGCCTCTTTAGCCTCAGACCCGCTCTCTCTAAAGAGCAGCTCTCTTCCTAGAGCTTGGGAAGTTCCAAATCAATAGCAAACTTTCAAAGTTCACTGACTTTCTCGGCAAACGGAGCAAGTACGAAATTATTCCACGCTCGATCATGTGTATCAAGGCCTCTCTCTTGCTTACAGGGACACCACCAGGTCCAGCCCTAGGACTTCAGTGGCCACCGCTGGGACCCCACGGTCTTTGCACAACACCAGGCACACAGAGGGTGTCCATAAAAATGTGGGAACGGACGAATGCGAGAGGATCTCATCCCGTTTGTGCTCCTTTGGCACATCTCAGTAAGGCAGCATCCTGGTCCTTTCATGGTTTGCTTTTCACAGTCCCATCAAGTTCACGTTTATCTGTTGAAGCGTGCAGCACATAAATCAGGGCGTCGTGCCCTGTGCATACTGAATGTGTGCCGCGCACTACGCAGCAGCGTTCTGGGAATACTAGCAGCAGGCGGAAGGTTCTGGACATGGATTGCCTTTGGAATAGCCCTGACTATATTTAGCAGCCATCTGGAATTGGGCAAGTCACGCGAGCTTTCGGAACGTTAGCTTCCGCACATGTGCGTGCCAACGGTGCCCACCCCTCAGTGGGCCTGAGGAGTGACAGATGTGATCCCGGGAAGGGCTGGGCATCCTGCCTGCTGGACCCCTCTTCTGCTCCTCCAACAAAGTCTCTGGACCAGGCAGTCACACATGGTGGGACAAGGCAGGGCGGGGGGCATGAAGAGCATTGAAAGCCTAGATTTGGAGTTTTCATTTTCTATGGATGTTATTGGTCGTTGCCCTCCACCCACCCATGTGGGGCAGAACGCCGGACTCCGCTCCCAGTATGTACTCCCAGGAAGCAACCTGATGACACAGGAGTGGAGAGTGAATGGCCTCCCCAGTTAGCCAGTCTGTTCTCAGGCCAACTGTGTGGTTCTGCTCATTTACACGGAGCTGTGGGAAGCCTCCCTATAGATTTTGCTCCCAGAAGGCATGGCCCACTGACCAACACACTTGGAGGTCTCATAGCCTGCATTACTGCTCTGTTGATATTCCTAACATCATTCCCACATCCCGAATCCTTCCCGTGTCCAGTCCCTCCAATTCTTGTCATTGGCAAATAGAACTCTGTCCAGTGGACAAGGACCTGTAGGATGGAAATCCTCTGAAACGTGTCATGGTGGGACCATCTCCCTCCACCTGAGCATTGGCAGTTCTAGAAAGTTCTATGTTCATAGCTTACTATCGTATAACCAAACTCAAATAGATCAAAAAGATGAGGAGAGCCTCCCAAAAGTTGGGAGAAATTCCACTGCTACTCAGTCTGGGTATAACAATATCTCACAGTCTCTGCAAAGGCAGCGCTGTCATCCTGTGGTCTCCTGGGTTTCGCCACCCGATTTTGGAACTGTTCGGTGGCTGGTCAGTCTCTCTTTTCATGACTGCATAAGACAGATTCCTTGCATGGCCCTGTAAATGGGTATTTTTCTTTAGGCAGCCGCATCATTTAACCTTCTCGTTTTACACACAGCGAGTTGGATCACGTGACCTGCCGTACTTTAGAGCTCTCTCCAGTCCACACTCTGGTGGGCAGTCAGGCTGTTTATCTTCCATTGGAGCAAAAGCGTGCACATGGGCCCATTATTGCCAAGCTTCTAGTGCCTCACTGGGACTGTATGAGAGCAGCCCAGTTGGAGGACCACAGGTTTGTACGTCAGAAGCATGGGAGACAGAGGGAGAGGGGGACGGTTTGGCTTTTGACCACCCCCCCACCCACAAACCCACTGCTTTTGGCCACTAAATATTTATAGGTTGCAATCAGCAAAGAAGCTGAAGGTAAACCCCTCCCAGGTTCTGAGCTTCCTGTCTGCTTCCTCACTCCCAAAGAGTTCCTGGCAAGCCGGAAGCTATTACTTCCCCAAGCAGAGCACAAACCCTGAACATCTTAGCAAGCTCTTCTGATATACGAGGATGAAATGCCACATTTTGCAGTGGAAGGATCTATTCTGATTTCTACTAAGCTCTTTAAAAAGTATTATTATGAAAGCAACACATGTTCATGCCCATGGTAAAGAATAAAACTGGGAAAATGCAGGAAACTATAAAAATGCCAACCGCAATGCCATATCCCAGAGATAAATCCTCTATATATTCTGGCTTACTTTGTGCCCAGAGTTTTACAACATAGGGACATCAATATTTGATTGTCCACAGAACTGGAATCACACTGGATAAACCACTGTGTGTTCTGATTATTGTTTTCTTCCTAAGCTTATATTGTAAGCATTGTTGTGGGTCAAGAAAAATCCTTTAACATCATCATTTTGAATGGCTGGGGAATCTGCCATTATGTAGATCTATTATAATTCCTTTTAACCAACCCCTGTCTTACAGGAAATGATAATGCCACACTTTTATAAGTCGTATTTCAGGGAACATCTTTGTACATAGATCTTTGACTGTAAGTTTCAGAAGGCAGAGACTAAATCTATTTTATCTGCTGCTGTATATTTTGTGTCTAACGCATTGTTGGACAAAGTGTAGATGCTCAGTGTTTCAATACAGACTGGGTCCTTACTCAATGAACTCTGACTCTTTCTTTAGACAATATTGCTCATGGTTGGGTCGTGTAATGTATTTTAAATGGCAACCCTCCCAGTATGAAATTTTGAGGTCAGAAGGCTTAGCGCAGTTCTAAAGAGAAGGCTGGATGGCAAAGCAGGAATTTCAGACTCTATGATCCACAATGATAAAATAGAGCTTGCCAAGGGCCATTTCTGCTTTGAGAATACATTCTGGTTTTGGTAAATCAAACATGGTCTCTGGTTTAATGACCTACAAGCTATATTAAGAAATGGAACTATGCCTCCATGTGGCTCACAATTTGATGAAAACATACTCATTTATTAATTGTACATACTTAATAAATGTATCCTACTCTGCATAATTAAAAATCTCATTATCATTACACAGATGCTGTCTGCCTGGAACAGGTGAAGTTCATCAGTTTAATTTGATCAAACAATTGCCAAACGCCCCCTCCATCCTGGATCCTGTGTTGTGTGCTAGAAACACAGAAATGCCTAAGACCTACTCTGACATCAGGAAGATCCGTCGGGACAGGAGGACCTGTGGACAGGTATGGCATGCTGGTGCTTTGCATCTAGACATAGTTAATACATATCTGTTGGATGGATGGATGGAGTCTGGTGAAAACAAGATAAGTAAAACAATGTTGAAGGTACAGAGATGAGAGCACAGGGAAGGCTTCTAAGGTGGTGACATTAAAATGATGAACGGGAATTTGCCAGGCAGAGGAACACAGTGAACTAGCAAATCCTGCTGGGTTGAGCAGTGTGTGGCTGCAAGGGGAAGATGGACAGACAGGCATGGCAGTAGATATGGAGGTTGGTTGGAGGCGGTGGAGGGGGGGATGATGGGGAGGTTGCTTGCGTTAACCTTTGACTGATCATGAATGACTTGTTCAGATGGTTTGGGTTTTCCCCGGAGCAGACCCTAAGATGAAGATCTGTATGCATGTCATTTACTTGGGAATCCCAAAGATGGGAATGAAGAAGTCAGATGGGGAAGTGGGGTAGAGAGGCCCAGGAGAAGGGGAAGCCAGTCAGATGGTTTACACGGGTGAACAAACAGTTGGACTCATCCCTCATGGGGACTTCTGAGGGGCTGTGTGGAAGGTGCTCATGCTCCAGGAATTTATCCCCCAACCCCCTGGCTCATGTGCTGAGGGATGCTCCAGGGGCAGTCACTCCCGTAGGCAACCAGCCTGCCCACGCAAGGGCCAAACTCAAACCAGAAAATGACCTCCGTGCGTGCTGGCATGAACCCGGACTGTGCGTCGACCTCCGGGAGGCAGTGTGGGTGGGCGTCTGGGTGCCTGCCACAAAGCGCAGTGGGTAGTGACCCTGATGAGACAGGGAGAACTGTCCCCTTACAATGACTTAGTACCCTTAGCAATTCCTGCCTGGAGGGGTTGCTGCTTTCTGAAGCCCACAAAGAGCTTTCTTGCTTGCTTTTCACATAATGGCCTCCTTGTCTCTGCTTAAATGTCACTCACTCAGTGAGGTTGTCTTTGAAGATTCAATCTGCATCTTTCTTCCTACTTATTCTCAATGATAGCATCTTGATCCTTTCTTTATTATATATATACATATAATACATATTATATATTTATATATAATATATACACACATATAAAATAGCCATATATACTTGTACATATATGCGTATGTAGAAAACATATATATATGTATATGTATTTGTTATCTGGCTATGTGACTATCTTCCTTTTGTGCCACTGCCTTCTAGACCGCTAGCATGCTGCCTAGCACATAGTAGATGCTCAGTAAAGGTCTGCTGAGTGATTAAATAGAATCTAATACCTGCCTCATGTACGTCCTGGCAGAGGAAGCCTCGTCTCCGCCATCGTCCCTAGCCCCGGGCTTTGGGTGCTGTCATCTCTCCATGCTGTGGGTTTGTGTGGCTGCAGAAGAGCCCTGAGAAGCAGGGAGTAAGAACTGGCCTCTGCATGGTGCCGGAAGGGGAGTCTAGGTTTTGGCATTGAACTTGTAGCTGCTTCTCATCCTGAGGCTGGGCTCTAGAGAACAGGGCTCCTTTCACTGCGTTTTCTTGAGGCTTAAAATATTTGCCGTCCTTAATGCATTCCTCACTGGATGTAGCTCCTAATCGCCTAAATCCAGGATTTCAGCCTCCCTAGTGTAATTAACTCCCTGGAAGGGTTCTCCCACTTTCTGTGGGAGAACTCAGAGGGCCCCTGGGAAGTAAGGATTGACAGATAAAATCCATATTTTCTAAATCTGGCCACCCTACTAGGCTTGACCTTCTGTCGGGGCTCTGGGGAAGCGGGGAGTAACGTGGCCATCCCTCCCCCTCAGCGGCTTGGCGCATACCCACCACCTTCCCTGCCCCTACTGCCACCTGGCTGGTCAGGCCAACGTGACCCTGTATGCCATCGGAAAAGACAACGGGCAGCGAGGTCATTTCGATGCTCCCAAAATAGGCAGGCAGGCAGGAGCATGGAGCAGATGGGAAAACCTGGACCTGCTGTCACTGTCCTCACTTCCAGGCCTTACCGTCGTGCTTTAAAACAGACTCTTGGAGAAGGACCCATCGGAGTGTGAATCCACCTCCAGCTCGGCCAGCCACGTGGCTGCAGATAACTGACTTCACTTGAGCAAGCCTTGGTTTCCCAAATCTCGGAATGTGTTTTGACCACAGAATATACCTCATCGGGTCATTGTGCGCAGCAGTAAAAGAGCGGGAGCAGGGCACTTGACAGCTTGCTTGCGAAAAAGAAAAAAAAACAACATCGCCATGCCTAATTTTACATGTCTCTGTAACATATATATTGCACATAAAATTCATAAAACTTGAAAAATTGGAATTTGGCAATGAAAACATCATTTCCAACAGAACAATTAAAAACAGCTAAGTGGGTATTAAGTGCCAGGTCCTGCTCTGACTCCCTGGTCTGTGTCTGCTTTTTCTAGCAAGTGCCGAGGCGCATACAAGGGCATTATTGCGTTACTGTTATCTCTGGGGCGGAGGGTGGGGGCATCCCCGGCGCCGCTGACCGCACGCGCTCGTCCGGAGGGTGGCTTGGCGCTGGGGAGTATCTCCTCTCGCGGACTGAGGGACCGCAGCGGGAGCGTGGCGCCCTCCTGCCAGCCTGGCCCACGAGGGGACGGAGGCTCAGGCAGGTTAAGCGACGGGGTTAAACCATCCCGTCAGTTGCTGAGACGGAGCTGCAAACAGGTGGGTCTGGAACGGAAGACTGTCCACTTCTGTGCCAAGATAAACAGAAGCTGGCCCGCACCAGTGCGGGGGACGGACGCCGATCCTAACGCTCTCCTTGCCTCTGCTTCCCGGGCCTTCCACGTGCCGGAGCTCCGCCACACAGTGGCAGTGGTGTCTCTTTCCTCCTGAACTTCTGTTCTGTGTAAGCTCTCCATACACTGGCTCTCAGCCAGGAGCTTGCACTGGCGTCCCTCCGAGGGGGGCCTGTTGAAATGCAGATTGTGGGCCCCATCCCAGTGTCTGACTGGGGGGTAGGTCCGCGGTGGGGCCTACCAAGAAATGGCAATCCTAACAGGCTCCCAGGTGACGCTGGTGGTCCAGGGACCACACTTTGGGAACCACTGAATCAGCTCACCGAATGCTCACTTCCACACTTCATGATGAGGAGGAGGAAGCTGAGGTCCCAAGAGTTTAAGTAACTTGCCCCAAAAAAAAGAAATATAGGTTTAGTCTTTTATTTGAGCTGCCCTTCTTGAAGCCGATCCCAGAATAACATCACCTCTCTGTCCTTGATGCTGCTGGCGAAGCCCACCACAGGGGCCTAAAGCCCAGGGCCCCGCTGACCCAGCTGAGGGCTGTGTCGTGGAGTTAGTCCAATGTTCTGGCTGGCACAGGGATGGGAAAGGGTTATCTGGGCTTGACACTGTGATGATTCCAGCCCAAAGCACAGAGTCCTGGATACTGCCCTTCTCGAAGTGCTCTCATGAGGGAAGTTGGAGAGAACAGTCTGGAACACAGCCATCTCTACGTAACCCAGCTGACACCCTGACCCCTTCAATCTCTTCCCCCTCTGGCAACACGGGAGCTTATGAAAATGTCAACCATGAGTTCAATATCTGCTCAAAACTGTCTATGATTCCACGTGGGTGTTAGGGTAAGGACAGGCATAGAATTATCAGCATGGCTGCTATGTGGTCACTTCTCTGCCCATCACTCACTGCCACTTCTTTCTCCTTCTCTCCTGTCCTGGTCAGCTCCTTGCACATGTACAGATTCCATATCATTGCCCGTCCTTGTCACCTTTCCTTCCTCCACGATGCCTACTTCCCGGTCTCCTCCTCATTGTTAGGGACCAGCTCTAAGTTTCATTCCTAAGCACAGTCTTCTCTGGGTCAAGCAGGTGCCTGAGTCCCGTGTTCTACAGTCACAGACCTGCCCTGCCAGCAGGGAAATGTGCATCACATCCACAAGGCTGCAGGCTTTGGGGGGGAAGGGACAGAAAGAGGGAAGAAAGGAGAAAAAAGAGAAAGAAAGGGAGGGAAGAAGAGAGAAAGGCACCTAGAAAGAGAAAGAAAGAAGCAAGCGAGAGTCAGATACAGAGAAACAGAAAGACAGACACAGAGAAAGAGCCCAGGCAGAGAGGGAAGAGAGAGTTGGGGTTGGCGGGGGGGGGGGTGGGGGGGGGGCTCTGACCAAGTGTGGGAAGGATGGGGCAGGGTGAGAGAAGGACTCCAGCTCGTGTGAGAAAGATGGGGTTTCCGTTTCACCTCAGCATCCTGCCGCACAGTTGAGGAGCCCAGGTGTGAGTGTTGAGTGGCGTGAGGGGGGACAGTGTTGAGTGTTATGGAGTAGGCCACAGGGTCCAGCTGGGGCGCTGGGTACCAGACATGTGGCCGACATCCTGGTGGTATCTGTGAGGACAGATGAGGCTGCTCTAGCTATGCAGCTCCCTCTTTCCCCGCTGAACTGATTTTTCATCTTAATAAGGGCAATAATAGTCTGAAAAGCAACTGTGGCCTTTTGGGTGTGTCGCCAGGGAAGTGGATGGGTCCCCAGAGCGCCATAAACTCAGCCAAGACTAGTTCATGTGTTTGGAGTTCTTGGCATGTGCCCAATGGCTGGAACTATGGAGCTAGATTTTCCTTAAAGTCTAATCATGTCTTAGTGTTTGAGGAAAGTGATGTTTGAAAGGGGGCTTGTGTGACAATCCCGGTGATCCCCGGGATCCTCCCACAAAGGGAGCTGAGATGGGCCTTAGCTGCCCGTTGCTCTAGGTTTCAAGCACACGAGTTGACTGTACTGGTTGCTGCCCACTGGCTAATCAGATAATGATAATACTAACATGACGGTAATAATAATACTAATCATAGCTGCTGACAGTTGAGTTTTCTGGGTACCAGATAGCATACAAAGCCCATTACATAACGCTCTTCGAAAACACCATATAAAAATGACAAGATAGGTATTATACCCATTTTTTTTTTTTACAGACAAAGAGACAAGGTCCAAGGAAGTTAAAGTACTTGTTCAAAGTCTCTCATCTGGAAACCAGAGAAACTAGGATGAAAACCAGCTCTGACTCTGGGATCTGGGCCTTTATGTTCCATAACTTCAATGCTGCCTTTTTGGCCCCCTTCTTTTCCCTTTCCCTTTCTCTTCCTTCATTCCCTCTACCAATGTCTTTCAGCTGACACCCTGTGTCGGGTCCTGGCTCAGTGCTCAGGATATGGGGATGAAGAGATCACACCATCCCTGCCTTCACCAACACGGCAGCCGGTGCTTACTTTCAACCAGACAGTTGACATCAAGGGCATCTCCCATGAATGCTCAGTCTGCATGACTGTTTGACTAGTTGGGCCTGTCAGCATCCCCCCTCCTTCTGAGGACCCCTCAATTCCTGGGCCCACCCCAGGTCGTCCTCAGCTCCTGGGGGGATCCCCCTGCCAACAAAACCCATGGAGTAGAATCCATTTCAGCTCACTCTAAGCAGAAGCAGGGCTTCTCCCAGGATTGCCAAACTGTCAGCACCGCCTCATACTTGAAAAACGTGGGCTCTGTATTCAGAGGGGCCTGAGTTCACAATGCGAGCTCTTTCTTCTTCATGGCTGTGAGACCCGAAACAAGTTACTTAGCCTCTCTGTGTCTCCGTTTCTTTGTCACAGTGGGGAAGCGATAATATCTGCCTTGCACGCAGTGGATGGAAATGACTGGGCTCCATCTACTCAGCCCTCATCCCCTTGTGAACGGATACATTTATTCAACTGTGATTGAATGAATGAATCCCATCTCCGAGGCCAAATTTAACCTTTATACTATTGATGATAAAGATGGTTTCCTTGACCCAGTCATGATTTACTCTAAAGGAGTTTAAAGCAACTAGAATAAAGATCAAATGAGGTTTTTGCAGACACAGACATAGCTTGGAAGAAGTGTTCCTAGATATATTTTTCCTTAACCTAAAGCATATTGCTGACATGAGGACTCCAAGCACTAGCTGCTGCCCTAGAGGTTTCTAGAAGCCGCAAGGCCCATCCTTGTTCCGTGACATGTCACTGAAGCACCTTGGACATTTAGGAAGGTGAGGGCCTTTTCCTTGGTGTCATCAGAGAACAAGGAGTTAGCCATCCTGGAATTTGGCTGTAGCCCTTGCTGTTTAAGCTGCCATACCATTTATCCTCATAACTTCGATTATTCATGAAGGATATGACAGAACCACTTTGTTCCCTTTAAATTTTCAGAGGCTTCGTTTCCTAGTGTTGTAGCCCCTGGGGAGCAGGAGGTCCTGCTCTAGTGAAGCCCTCCATGTCTAGGGTACAATGTGGGGCCGGCAGAAGAAACGAGGGGAGGTGCACACATTTCCGAGGCCATTGCTGTGGGATCGGGAGTTCCTGGCGCTGGATATTTGCACTCAAATTTGATCCTTCCTGCTAATGAACACTGCAGCCTTGGAAGCAACACTGAGCCCCTTAACCTAGGAAATTATAATCACCGGATTTCACTAGGTGTCTGTCCCGTGCCGAGCACTGCCCCAAGTTCACAAGTACCACCTGAGGCTGGTACTAGTATCAGCCCATTTTACAGATGGCGAAACTGAGTCTTAGGGTGTTGTGAAGGTGGGCTTGGGGTCTGACTCTAGAGTTCATACTTCATCTCTTCACTGCCGTGTACTGTCCACTGGGCTCCAAGAGGAGGGAGCTGTTACAAGGACAGTGACGAGTCACGTTTTCAACGATTCTACTACACAACTAGTGTTTGTTCAACCCAAGTTGGTGTCTGTCTTCGTTTCCTTCCGGCCCTGAGGTCTCGTGCACATCATGCTAGTTGGGGTGCTCGGGGATGGATATGGACTAAGGACGGCTGGACCGTGGAGTGATGGAGAGGGTGACAGGTGGGACAGCCACGGGGCCATGAAAAGGCACCTCCTTCAATGAGTGATGCACACAGAATGCAGATTAAAACAACTCTGTAAAGACTATTCAGAATGTTGGGCGGCATGAGCAAGATCACTGAGGACTCCTTAAGAGATTGAAATGTACAGCATCACCAGGAATGCTGCTTACGTCCCCCTGGGATTAACTCAGTGACGGGGCTCTCCTTTGCTCAGCAGATAACTCTTCTAGAACATAGGAGAATGGCCTGTGATAGCTTTTTGATTCACAGATGTTTACTGCACTTATTAAGTGGCAAGAAACAGGCACAAAAAAAGAGTAAGACCCAGGTGCTGTGATGGAGGGGGCTTACAGGTTGGTGGTGGGGATAAGATGAACAAACCAACACGTAATAATCATAATGATAACAGCGAACACATTGTGTCGGGTCCTATGATAAGTGCTTCCTAAGCATCACCTCAGTTAACCTACATAGAAGCCCTCTGCAGAGTAAATGTAATGTTAGTATTCCCATTACGGGAAGGAGGGGACTGAGCAGCCTGCCCAAGGAGGTGAGCTTTAGACGTAGACTGTCTGCCTCCAGGGGCCATGGCTTCCGTTACCCCAGGGACAGCAGAGGGAGAGGTGGGCGCAGCCCAGGGACGCAGGAGAGCCGGATGCTCTGTGTGGGGGGCAACGGAAATGCCACGTTAGCTGCTGTAACAGGTGATCCCCGGAATCTCCGAAATTAAGACAACAGGAGTTTCTTTTCTCCCCCTGCTCGCATAAAGTCTGAATGGCCATGGGGCAGGGACAGGACACGGCGTGAAAAGGCAGTCACTGAGGGTCCTAGCAGTAGGAGGCATAAGCTCCCGGGTCAGCTTTGCCAACTGCCGGGAAACGGGAGGGCAGAGAGCACGGAGGGTCTCACAGGAAGGGCCGGCCTGCAAGCGGTGGGCATCACGTGACCTCTGCCATGTCCCATTAGCTTGAGCTCAGGTGTGTGCCCCAGCTGGACACAGGGCCAGGGGTGGGGAAGGCGGCTTGAAAACGCTGTTAGTGGCTGGACAGCCAGCTCAGCCACACACCTGTGGGAGCTGTGAGTCCTTCTGTGTTACTGAGAGAAGAGGGACAGGTGGCCAAAGAGAAAGACCTACCCCTGCCTCTATTTCTCATGGATGCCCTACCCTCCATCTCCACCTCTGCCTCCCCTCTTGTCCAGGGTGCCTGCGTGTCATCCTGAGATCGCAGTGCAAAGCCCACTTCCTTGCGAAAGCCTCTCCTGCCCCACCCCTGCTGCCTCCCTCCTCACCCGCCTCTACCCCAGGTCATTTCCCTCTTAGAAGCACTGTATCGGCTTGGATCTCCCTTTCGCGGCACTTGGCAAAGTTATTCTTGTGATTCTGTAGTTCTTTGCCCACCTTTGATTTATTGGGCTTCTTGCTGGAAGGAGAAAATCTGTTGTTTTTTTTTTCTCTGTTGAATGCCTGGTGCCTAATCTGGAACTGGGCGGGCCCTTGTACCTCTGTGCGGAAGGAGCAAATGAACGAAGACTGAATCATAAGATTCGGAAATTTATCCCACGCAGAAGGGCTCCCCACGGCTCCTGTAGAGGCTGGGGCCTTTCATGATCAATGATGATTTTGTTTTCAACAAAATATTCTCACATAGTGATTCTGCAGATGGTTGTGTCCTTTCTGCTAAAACGGAATGACTATCCGACAGGTCCAAATCCTCCAGCACACAGAGGACCCCGACTCCCCCCAGGCTCTACCAGTGTAATGTTAACATGATGTATGGTGAGTCGGCCATTGAGAGGACCATCTGCGGTGGGGGAGCCTCGGATGCCCCCTCCAAAGACCCCGGCTCTCCCATCTGTGGTTGCCCCCTCTCAGTGATTTGAGGGGAAGGGGGAAGTGCCTCATCCCTAATGAGTACAACTGAATAATTGAGTAGTAGCCATTTAAGTCTGTCTGAAAGCTGAGCTCTGCTTTCCTTTCCAAGATCTGTGGCCCGTCGCAGGCTGTGCCTCTCTGTTCAGATGACATGATGAAAAGGTAAAAGGATGCCCAAAACCGGAAAGCATCAAATGTCCGACTCAGACACAACGGACCGCAAGTGACAGCAATGCCACCCTGCAGTAACCAAGCACATCCCAGCCAAGACAGTCCGGGCCCTACCAGCTTGTTAAATGGGACGGGCAGCAAATTCCTGGTCGCAAGGCCCTGACCTGAGCCCCACTCACTTTCCCTTTACGAGACTGTAGGCCCATTTTTGACCAGATTCTGAAAATACGATCAGGGGCATTACCTTCTTGGGCCATCTGGTTCTGCTCTTGTCAGGGGGAAAGTGTGTTCAAAGATGTGACAGAGCAGTGTAGACACCGGGGCAATTTCATTGGGAAAGTAATCTACTCGGGATGGAATGTCTTTCCTACACAGTGGTCCCTCCCTTATCTGTGGTTTTTCTCTCCGTGGTTTCAACTGCCTGTGATCAACCCAGGTCCAGAAGCGGACAGTTGGAAAGGTCAGCAGTAGCCTGGTGCTACATCCCCGAGCCTGCATCATTCCCCTCATTCCTAGTCATCCTGAGGCATCTTACCATCTCACATCGACACAGGAAGGGGGCCTACAGTACAATGAGGTATTTTAAGAGATCACCGTCCTATAACTTCATTACGCTACACTGTTGCAGTTATTCTGTTTCTCGCTGTGTTGTTCATCTGTCACTATGCCTCACTGATAAATTAAACTTTATCCTAGGTGTGGACAGACAGGAAAAAACATGGTACATAGGCTTTAGTGTATCTACAGTTCCAGGCATCCACAGGGTGGGCGTGGGGAGTTTGGGATCAAAGCCCCCTTGGATAAGAAGGGACTGCGGTGCTGTCTTAGTGTCCTTCAGAATTATAGCTGAGGCTGGGATTCCTCACATTCTGTCTACAAACTCCCCAACCTTGGATAACAACCAGAGAGCAGTCTTGGTGCCATTAGAACTGCAAACTTCATATTAACTTGAGTTAGGAAACTTTATGCTAATTAGGTGGGTTTTTTTTTATTTTTTAGAGAGGGAGAGAACGTGGGGGCAGGCAAAGGGAGAGAGAGAATCTTAAGCAGACTCTATGCCCGGTGCAAAGCCTGACGTGGAGCTCGATCTCATGTCCCTGAGCTCATGACCTGAGCCAAAATCAAGAGTTGAAGACTTAAGCCACTGCGCCACCTAGGTGCTACTATCCTAATTAGGTCTAATCTGTCATCTTATCAACCCCAAATGAGAAAACATGCCCCTGGACCACAGCTCCTGGCTCTACAACACTGGGTAGAGGTCAAACAAATGCATAAATGAAGGAATGAATGATGTGGGTTTTCCCAACATTCCGGGTTGTTAAATGGAGAGAATAGGTTTTGGAATTAGCCAGAGTTGGGTGTGAATCCTAGTTCTGCTGCCTGCTACTTGTATTTTTTTCAGGCCCCTGTGGGCCCTCTGCAGTGAGAAGGGAGGTGGCCCAGGGAATGTGGCTGCACTCATTTCCTCTTGTGGCTGTAGTGAGAGCTTCCCACGTATCACCACGAACAGTGGCTCCAAAGACAAAACAAAAGAAAACAGTTGTATTTTGTCCTGGAGATCACAGGTCCAAAATGGATTTCACTAAGCTAAAATCAGAGCGTTAGTGGGGCTGTGTCCCTTAAGGAAGCTCCAGGAAGACAGCCCATTTTCCCATCTTTCCCAGCATCTGCACACCGCCCGCATGCCTTGGCTTGTGGTCTCTTCCTCCATCAGCAAAGCCAGCAGTGTAACATCTTTAAATCTCTTTCTGACTCTTCTACCTTCCTTTTCCATCTTTAAAGACCCTTGAGATGACCTTGGGCACCCCTGGATCTTCCAGGCTAATCTGTCCATCTGGAGGTCTTTACCTTAATCACATCTGCAAAATTGTTTTGCCATGCAAGAGAAACGACTCACTGGAGCCAGGGATGAGGATGTGGGTGTCAGTGGGAGGTCACAATCCTGCTACCACGGCAATCACGGGCCAGAGGCTGCACTTACCAGATTTGTTCAACAGTGATGGGAAGCGCCTCCGTTCTTCCTAGGTGACCCCAGATAGTGCCTACAAAAGCACTCCCTAGGGAGCCCCGCCCCCCACCATGACAGCTGTGTATGCTTGTTCCTTGGGAGGAATCTAGCTCTGGGGGTGACTCACTGCTCTTTCCACTGTGGGGCAATGGAATGGTCTGGGCTCTCCCTGGGACTCCTTAGTTTTTGTAAGATAGCGTCAGCTCCACCCAGCTTGGTTCAGTATTCACATACGTGGATGTGCAGTTGGCCAAAAGTCCTCTAATGGCCACCTTGAACTCAGTGCTGCACACCAACAGTGAGATCTCGGTTGGGAGAAACACCATTCGAGGAGACCCACCCACTAGAGAGCTGGGCCATCCAATGACACCTTTAAACTCTCCATAGGTTAAAACAGACCACATCCCTTTGGCCCTGGGTATCTGCTTTCGCTGAATGTTGCTTTACTTTGGTACTATTAGCTGATATTCAGGGCACACCATAAGAACAAGCATCACGGAAATAGTTGCATTTATTTTAAGAGCCTTGTGGAGGATGGTTTACTGCATGTCCACATACATTTCCTATGAGAAACCACAGAGAGCTACTTCCAGTCTCTCAACACAGGACTAGCTATGGTTCCCCCACTAATTGGTTTGTTTCCCTCAAATGAATATGAGCTCGTGTGGCTGGTTAGGAAGGAAGAATCTGCAGCAATGCTTTAGGACGTCAGAGTCCACATTATGGGCACCTACTTGTCTTCCAGTCGCATGGCTCCTTTCCCGTTTGCCTAATCTGTCTGACATTTTGGATCTTACTGTTTTAGTGTCCAGAAGCTCAGAATAAGGCATGCTAAAAACTTTTGTTATCCCCCAAGAGTGAGACACATGCCCCTCTTGGTTCCAGGAACAAACTCAAAATGAAAAAAAGATAAACATACAAAAGGAAACCTCATCAGTGCCAATGTTTTAAACACTGGTCCCCAGCAGAACTGGGTACAGCACCACTGTAGAGACTGGAGTTTGTGTCGACAACACGAAAACAAGTCTCTGGCACTTGGTATGCTGAGCACACAAAGACCATAAATGCCAGCATTCTAAATGGCTTGCTTGCTGCTAGTAGATTCACTGGCACTGAAATCCATTTCTTTTCTAAGGATGTTTAGCTTTTATTATATCTTTACTCATGGTCAGAAGACATCAGCACATTTGCTAACGCGATGGAATATATTCCTCATAAGGCATTCCTAAAGTTTCATGTCTTTGCCTTCACATTTTCGTGTGTGAGTTTGCCTTCTTGGAAAGGAAAACAGAAACATCCTTTATACCGGATAGGGTTTCGAAAGCCGTAGAAAGCCAAGATAAGAAAAAAATTAATGTTGGCAGAACCTCCAGTGAAAACGTCTTTGAGATAGACCCAACCATAAGAGTTCATTTCTGAGCTCATCAAACCACGGAACCACCAATACCGAGAGCAAACCCTATTAAAGGCTGTATTAGGAGCTTCTCTTTTTAATCTCTAACCCACAGAATCCAGAACATAGTGTGTATTCAGTAAGTACATGTTGGATGAACAAATCATATCTCTCATGTTCAGAAAGACTAAAGTTCTATGCAGACCCCAGTAGACTGTGATGGGAACACAGTCCGTGCTGTGTGGCAGGTGTGCAATAGGGACTGACTGACTGGCACTCAGATGTATCCAAACCACCGAAGACATTTCTGTCACCCCTGAACTGCGAGGCAGCAATTTTGTATTTCCGTTATTTCTCCTCTCCCCTTATCAAAGACACGCCTGATGGGTGATACTAGCGTGCTCTACCACTCTCCCAGGTATTTTAGGTTTTACGTGTCATTCCCAGTGTGCTAATACAACCTCCACTCACCTCTCCCACTCAAGAAAAGATATCCGAACACAAATGAATAGGGACGTCATGACGATGGGAACAACCTAGAATCCATGGTGATTTATCAAAGAAGTAAGTCATCCACCATTTTGGTGCTCCAGATAATATTAGTAGTGCATGACTAATGAGGCATCGCATAATGATCAGTGTAACAGTCCATCGTGAGACCAATACTGAAACCATCTCCGAGACCCACTGAGTCCTCACATGCCATCCGGGAGACCTCTCGGACTCCAGACGCTCATCCTATCCCCCACACAGTCATCTGTATGAGCTCTGCCACGCATGTGAGCTTCATCCAGAACTACAGAGATCACAGCCACTAACGGACCTAGCTCACACAGGAATCTCATTGCCAGCTGGCTCCCCGTCCACTCTCACCATTGTGATTTTGAGGAAGAGGAGGCACAACCAACGACTTACCACACCGCCGCCCGCCGAGTGCACAAGCACGGACATCCCTTCTCGAAGGTTGGCAACTTCAAACAGCATCATGTAGGCTGTGACGAAGTTCATGGGGAATGCGGCAGCCTCCGAGAAGCTCATGTCGTCTGGGATCTTGTAGACGAATTCCACCGGCGTGCAGACCACCTCTGCCCAGGCATTGTAATTGACAAATGCCATGACACGGTCCCCGATCTGGGAATGGGGAGGCACAAGGTTAATGGAAGCTTCTTACTCTTTTTTGAAAGATTTCTCAAATCCTCCTTTTTTTTTTTTTTTTTAAGATTTTATTTATTTGATGCAGAGAGAGAGAGAGAGCACAAGCTGGGGGAGTGGGAGAGGGAGAAACAGGCTACCTGCTGAGCGGGGAGCCTGATGTGGGGCTCGATCCCAGGACCCAGGGCTCATGATCTCACCCAAAGGCAGACGCTTAACCAACTAAGCCACCCAGGCATCCCAAGACTTCTAAAATCCCTTTAAGGACCTAATGGAAACTATAGATTCCTTCCCAGAAAAAAAAAAAAAAAGAAAGAAAAAAGAAAACAAGCAAACCCTCAAATACGCTCACCCTCACTTGCCTCCCAATTCCAAGGCATTTGTGGATGCTCTGAAGGCCATCTATGAAAACTTCCTGGAGGCCATGGAAGTCAGGTTCTCTACCCCCCTTCCCAAGCATATATGTACAATGTCATCACATCACGCACGTAGCATGTTAGTGTCGGAAGCTCATTTTACCAACTCAGCCTTGCATCTCATCTCTGTTTTGGAGTCGAGGAGAGCTAAGCCATAAGGAAATTTAAACAGGCAGAACTGAGAGTAAAATCTACTCTCATTTGTTTTCTGCCACTCCATAGGGATTCCCTGCCAGGCTAGTTTATTGGGGCATTTGCATCAAAGGTTAGCACCGGATTTCAGATCACAGTAGACGTAAGATGGCATGTATAAATCAGAGGCGTGTATAAATTTAAGTGCAGGAGACTGAACGAGAACAACCAGACTTACTTAGAGCAAAACAGGAGGGTGCCATGGGGTGTGACAAACAACTAGCCCTTTTTTGGACACATATTATACATTAGGCATTGTCCTAAGGGCATCGCATATTTTAACTCATCTCATCTTTACAAAACCCCTATGAAGGCATGGCTGAGTACTGTGTTCTTTTTATCAGTTGTTTACATAGCCAGACATCATGGGGAAAAAAAAAAAGAAAAAAACATTCTTTAAAGTGGTTATGATGGATTGCTAAGTTTTTTCATAGTATATCGTCATTAAAGGGAAACAGAAATGAGTGAACCGATGGTAGCAGCTTGCAGGAGCTGTGGAGCGCTGGTGAAGTTGAACCACTCAGCCCTTTGATGTTAGTTGCTTGGACTGTGACTTTCAAACACAATATTCAAATCACTGTGGTCAGAGTGAAGTTTCAGTAAATGAATGGCTTTCATATACATGTGCTTTAGTTTTATGTATTTATAACGGAGTCTCCTGTTTTCTCTATA
This sequence comes from Neogale vison, assembly GCF_020171115.1. Classification (NCBI taxonomy): domain Eukaryota; kingdom Metazoa; phylum Chordata; class Mammalia; order Carnivora; family Mustelidae; genus Neogale; species Neogale vison. Next base: position 9,554,043 of record NC_058097.1, read on the forward strand.
GCTTAGCATTTCTCTTCCTTCCCTTCTTTCCCTACTCAACAAATGACAACAGAAGCCTCCTATGAGATTGGGTCCATAAGAGCTCACATTACAGATGAATGGTTATAGATTTTGCAGACATTGAAATGGAGGCCAAGAGAGATGAAGGCACACGCCCAAGGTCATGTAGCTAGGGAGTAGCTGAGACAGGATTTGACTCTCGCAAGGCTGACTCCAGATACAAATGATTAATCCATCACACCCGGGGTAAGTGCTACAAAGACGACAGAATTCTCTAAGGGTGCACGCCAGGTGGACCATCCACCTCTGGGAATATTAGTGTAACTCTTTACGTTTCTTCCATGTATTAGGAAGGGGTCCTTAGGGAAAGTAAGTAACATAATATACATATAGCATACTTGCAGTGATGCATGCAAGGTGAGGAAAGAACAATCAGTGTTACTGATTTCTGTAACAGACTGGTTTCTGGTCTCATGGAACTCACAGGTCAATGATCACACACTACACACAGACCCACTGTGTCTCACAAAGCAGAAGGCACAGCTGTCTAATGAAGGAACCGATGTAAAGGAGAGGCTGTCCCAGAAGCAGTGAGTGTCCCAATCCCTAGAGGGGTTGAAGACCAGCGGCTGAATGTTGGGTATTAGCATCTTAAATGTCCAGTCTGGTCCCCGCTTGGATCGGAGGATAGCCAAGTTCTAACACTGGCATCCTCTTCTGCACAGCATCGTGCAAACCCAAAGACACATAGTACTGCGGGGTAGCTGATGGCCCCAGTGTCAGCACAGAGGGCAGTGAAGAGTAGTTCAGCCACCTCGACAGTGACGGTCACAGCCATCCCAGCAGGGCTGACTGCTCCAGGGCTCTCCTTCAACTTTGCACCATCACTTCCTTATAAAAATGCCAAGAGTGGTTTAGCCATCACATCAGATCTAGTCTGAGTCCAGACGTAGGCAGCTTTTTTTTTTTTTTAAATATCCAATTCACCTCCTTGTTTGATTTTATTAATAAAAAGAAATTGGTACTGGGTGACGGAGCTCCAGTTTTTCCTTTATGGCTGTGCCTCTGGAGACAAATTCGCGAGCCTCCCCTGCAATGCATCAGACCAAGAGAGCTATTCACTGTGCTGCCCTGTGATAGTCCATCTCCGACGTCGTGGTTGAAAATCTCAAGTCAAAATTTTAGGTGGAATATTAGTATTGGTTTTCCCCTAAGTTGCACCCAGACTGGAAACCTACAGGTGGCTTCCGTCATTTGTTTGTGCAGCTGAAAGTCACGGGAGGGGACTGGGGGTGAAGGAGACGACTGACAGGAAGTAAGCCAGGCCTAAGCAGCAGAAGAGGGATCATATATAAAGGAAAAATATATAATCAAGCACAGTATGACCTCCTTCGAAACCGAGGCCAATGACATCACTGTCTACTGTTATATTCTAAAATAATGGAGTATTTGTGCAAGGCTCAGGATTAATAGCATGAGGAGTGTGATCTGCTCCTTTGGGACTAGGTGGAGGAGTGAAGAACAGATACTGTTCCTCATACGCAGCACTTTTGGGGAGAGATGGCACTGCCTCTGGGTCTGCTGCTAACCTGGGGGCAGAAAATGCAAAGTCATGTGAAAGGAAGGTGGAAGTGTGTTGACGTCTTTCTTAACACTTTTCTGCTGTATTATCTGGAAACCAGTGACACAAAGACTGATGTGTGGGATGAGAATTTTCAGACATTCATCCCAGAGACTTTGGAACATATTGATATTTTCAGAGTGTATGGAGGCTCAGATGCACTGAGCCTGAGCCGCAGGCTCTAATTCAAGGCCACGGGCATTTTGGCACTGCCTTTATAGGATTTTCCTTTCTGCATTTAGCTCTGCAGCATTTGCAGGTTGGGAACAGGCGTGAAGATCTGGTGACTTGAATCCATGTCCCGTTACCTCTCTGGTCTCATCGGAAACACTTGTACCCTTCTGAACTTCATCTCCAAGGGGATAATAGCAGTCTTTACCTCTCAGCATTGTGGTAAGGCTGAAGAAGGGTGACTTGCCCATGTTTCTGGTTATGGTGGACTCTCAAATGTTAGCTCTGTTCATTTCTCCCTGGGGAAGCACTTAAATTATGAGCGAGAGCTCTTGGACCTGATTGGCATTGGTTTTTCTCACTCCAAACTGCTACAATTTTATGCAATTGATTTGCCCACAGTTTTTCAGATTTTAGAGTCTGGATTCTATTTGATTTGCATTACAGTGGTAGTGCATATTTATTTTCATCGATATTTATTTTCATCATATTTATTTTCATCGATAAAAAATTTTTTATTATGGAGAATTTCAAACACGTACAAAATAGAAAAATATAATAACGCTCTTTATCCACTGCCCTGTTCCCAAAGCCATCAACCCCTGGCCAGTTCTGTTTCATTCGCAAGTATCTCTACCCTGTGCCTTTAAAAATCATCATTCAAAAATGTCACTTTCCCAGTGTCCAAAAGAATCATTAATAAGGGGCACCTGGGTGGTTCAGTCAGTTAAGCATTTGCCTTTGGGATCGAGCCCCACAATGGGCTCCCTGTTTAGCGGAAAGCCTGCTTCTCCTTCTCCTTCTGCCTGCCACTCTGCCTACTTGTGATCTCTCTCTCTCTCTGTCAAATAAAGAAATAAGATCTTAAAAAAGGGGGGGGAATCATTTATAAGCGATTACTTAAATGCATCAGTTAAGCAGATACTGAAAGGAACCAAATTATGAAATACAGAGGATGTTTCTGCCCAACTTCTGTGTTTTGTAGTTGGTTTTTGAACCTGAGGCAGTGGGAAAATGGGAGCCATGGAGAGGGTGAGGGGTTATGCAAGCCTAGTTAATCCAGATATTGACAGATATTCTTGTCAACAGCTGTATTGCATGAATTAAGGGGAAGACAAATTTTTCCCTGGCCACTTCACCAGGCTGTCCCCAGGAGCAACCAAGACAGTACACGAGAAAGGCATGAGGCATGTGGAAAATCCTATCATTTATAAACATGTTAGTAAAACCTACCAGTGAGATACAATAATAACACACACCATAGATTCTCTCAGACTTTTTTTTTTCATCATCTTTTATATGTCAACAGATTCCAAATGGATATGACTTTCTTCCATCATTAGTCAGCACATTACCTCATATCCTTTCACGCTGTCCCCTAGAGCTTCAACAATCCCAGAACACTCAAATCCTGGCACCAGGGGGGTCTTGGGAGGGTTGTCGATGTTCCCCTGTCGCACCATCAAGTCAATGAAGTTTAAACCACTGTGAATGGCAAATGTAAAAAGAGAGACATTCAGAATGGAATCCAAGAGAATACACTTGGCTTGACTTTTCTTCTGTCCCCTTCTTGGACCTCTCCCTTCCCCCACTCCTCTCTCTTTTCTTTTTATTTATTTATTTTTTATTTCTTGAAAAATATGCCTAATAGTAAGTCATTTGACTAGAAGTCATGAATAAAGCAAAAACAATTATCTCTATAGACAAGGGATGCTTTCCTGGCAGTTAGAATAGCCATTGCGGGCGTTGCCCTTCGATGTACAAGACAGCCCCTTTGTGCTCTCACAGAGCCTGCTTACTCCTACTCTAACAACACGTGTTGGCTAACCTGGACATTAGCCGGGCTAGCATTTCCTCATGGGGAAAGCGTATACTAGGAAGGAGTTCTAAGAAGACACATGGAAAGCAGCCAGACACCATGGCCATCAGCCAGTCCACGAGAAGAGAGAGAGAAAAAGGACAGATTCAAAAGATCTCAAAACAACCTCACATATCAGTCAGCACACAAACTCACACCAGCACTGTGCCATCCATGGCGCCCATAATGGCAAGTAGCCACCTTCCAGGGACTACATTACATCCAACTGGGGACTGTAACTGGACGTGAGATCAAACGGATTGATACTGGAGGGTTTGTTTCACAAATCTTAGTTCTCTCTGGATGAGAAAAGACCAGGTCTTTTCTATTAACATACTACTTTTGAAATACATTAGTTATCATTAAAATATATTAAGCAAAAAAAAATAATAAAATAAGATAAAATATATTAAGCCATCCCCTTGGAAAATCATATACTCAATTTTAATAATATCAATGTTCCAAACTGTTGTTTTCTTTTTAAGAGCTAGTCTTAGACACTGCGTTGAATACTCATTTACTGATCAAATGAGAAAACACATTTTTTTTTCACCAGAGACTCTGATGAGTATATAGAGTTAGTATACTAACTGTTTTCATAAGTCACCATTCTAAGAAAGACTCGGGTTATAGGGAACAGGCGTAAAAACTCCTCGGTCTGGCCCAGGGTCCTTGTTTTCCAAGCAAGATGACTCGAACCACTTTTGAAACACAGCTTGCCCATTCCTTCCTCAGCTGCCTTGGTGCCAAGGAAACATCAAACTCTACCTAGATCTCCTGGTCATCACTGTCCCTGACAGAGAGTGGGTAATGATGAGGAGGATGACTTCCTTGAAAGGTGAAGTATTGCTAATGCGTGTCCTCCTCAAAGGCAGCCGCCTGCCTCGTGTCCCTCTGTTTCCTGAGCACCTGCTGTGTACCAGACCCACAGCAGCATAGCAGGTACCAAGCAGCACCTGCCAGGTGAAGGAGGGTACTCATGAGTACTCAAACAGAGGTGCCGCCGGTGTGAGTGGCCTTTCAAAAAGGAGCGAAGGCATGCTCGGAGGAATGGACACATTTCCGAGATGCGCATGTAGACTTCCAGAGATCCTACGCTTTGATGGTTAACAGTCCGTAGGGTCATTGATCAACCAAACTGTTCTCCAGTAGCGCGGTCAGGTTCTTAAGAGCCTGGAGTGGCCTGGGCACCAATCCCAGTACCACCACTTTCGCCCGTGTCACCTCGGACCAGATCCTTAGCCTCTGCAAGCCTCCGTTTCCTGATCGGTGAAGTGGAGGCTAGGGTCATACCTGCCTCACAGGGGTGTTGGGAAAATGAGTGGCAGGTAAACACCTAAGCAAGATGCCGGGTACATAGTAAGTATCCAATAAACGCTAGCATTCAGATGTGTATCTTCTCTTGAGAAGGCACAAGTACATGGTACGTTTTAGGAAGACTCCCACTGAACAAGAGTTAAAAACAGTTTCAGAACTGCGATAAGAAAACTTGGCTATACCCATCAGCTTCACTTGTGTGAAACAGCCCATCTTCCAACCCAACCAAATAAAGCAAGCATCACAGCCTAACAATTAAAGGAATTTCCATGTCCCAGATCAAGCACTCCATCCCGTTTTCCTTTGTGTGAAAACCTACGATTTCCCAAGACCCTGATGGAGCAATGCCAGAAGAAATTACTTGACAGTTCTGTAAACCTGCTAGCCCCCCCCCGGAGAAGGTCACATCCTAGACGCTTGTTTTGTTGTTCAGTCGGGCCGCCCTGGACTCCCATCCAGCATGACGTGGGCTCGCTGTAAGCTGAGAGCCAGCTGCGCAAATCCAGTGAGAAAGGCCAAGTAAGACCGACTTTAGAAAAGCCCATAACATCCCATTTCCACAGTGAGGCAAGCAGCGATTCTCCTGGGGTCATGGAGAACGCCGCCTGTCGTCAGGAAAGAAACAGGAAGTGGGTATATTCCAGGGGACAGGGGATGGGCCAGTGTTCATGCCCACACAAAGAGTGGTGAACATTTATTAATGGAGTACCCTTACATGCTGTACCGGACCTAGTGCAAGGTGCCCGTCCACGCACCTGCTCCTGAGATGGATACAGCGAGCCTTTACTGAGGGTTCAGTTTGTGGCAAGAACTGTGCTAAGTAGTTTACTTTCATAATTTAAGACTCAATGATACTCCTACGAGGTATGAACTATCACACCCATTATTCGGATGAGAAAACAGCGACTGAGCAAGATGAAGTAACTTGCTGATAGTCTCACCTTTAGAAAGGGTCAAAGTCAGGATCTGAATGCAAGTGAAGTCTAGAACTTGAACGCTTACATACAGCATCTCTTCATGGGAACCTCACCCACGGCCCTGGCTGAAGTGACGTGTCCTAGGGGCCATGTTTATCACTTCTCTCTTGACAGCGGATTGTACCAGTGGGGGGGCCCAAGGTTGGAGGAGGCCATGCCTAACCTAAGCAGGAATCCATTGCTTCTTACCAGTGTTCCCTCCAAAACTCTGAATTAGGAAACACATATGAATAAATATTTGATGTCAGGAAGGACATCAAAAGATAGTACTGAGCTAGAGGGCCCCATTGACCTGTGCCCTGGGAAGGCAGAAGTGAAAAAGCCAGTATGTAGGGAAATTAAAGGAAAAAGACTCGGAAGAGCAATAGACGCAACCCAACAGGCTGACCAAGGGTGGGCTTCCCAGATTTCGGTGCCAGGTTGCCAAGAGTGAGAAGGTCCAGTCTCCATACGTGGGCTGGCCCAGGCCCGGTGTGCCTCCTGCCTTCTGATTCACGAATTCTTTTGCTACTCCACACTTGTCTTTAGAACAGAACCTCTTTGTTTGGGTTATGTGTGTGGTCCCTGTCTGACGAAACCAAAAGACACAAACAAAGTAAAACAAATACTGTAATCAATAACCCTAAATCATCCACTGGACAGGCATTTTTTACCTCATTTTTTAAAAAGATTTTATTTATTTATTTGACAGAGAGATTCACAAGTAGGCAGAGAGGCAGGCAGAGAGAGAGGCGGGGAAAGTAGGCTCCCTGAGGAGCAGAGAGCCTGATGCAGGGCTTGATCCTAGGACTCTGAGATCATGACCTGAGCCAAAAGCAGAGGCTTAACCCACTGGGGCACCCAAGCACCCTGACCTCATTTTTTTAAAAAACAAAACCAGTAATACTGTGCAGAGATAGTAAGTTTATTGGCCCAAGGCCACACAGACAGTGAAGAGCGAAGCCATGGACTTAGGTGGGGGCTAACACTTTTCTTTTGCTGAACTATACATATTCTTAATTATAGTTTCCAATATTCTCTAAGATAACCTGATTCTCTAAGATAACCAGACATTGTTTGGGGATGGCAAGGACTATTTTCATGACCCAGGCTCACATAGAGGGTAATCTACAGATGTCTCTCTTACCTAATATTTATATGGTTCTTAAACATTTAAAATTGTTGCAAAAATAAAATAAAATAGTGCTGGAAAGTGCTTAATAAAATGTTCTGCTAGGTAATCTTACTTTTCTTAAAGATTAGTATAATTTTTTTTTAAAGATTTTATTTATTCATTTGACAGAGATCCCAAGTAGGCAGAAAGGCAGCAGAGAGAGAGAAAGGGAAGCAGGCTCCCTGCTGAGCAGAGAGCCTGACAAGGGGCTCAATCCCAGGACCCTGAGATCATGACCCGAGCTGAAGGCAGAGGCTTTAACCCACTGAGCCACCCAGGCGCCCCAAAGCCCACTGAGCCTCCCAGGAGCCCCAAAGATTAGTATAATTTTAATAAAGACCTTAATTTGTTCTTCCACACTGTTACTCAAAGGCTCTGTTTAAAGGGTTATGAAGACAGGTTTGACAAAGGGACCCCCAAAATCTCAAAGCAAAGGATGGGAGACGTGATAGAAGACACAGAGAGATGTGGGGTAATCCCTTTGCAAAATTACACTCGGTTCTGTCACAGGACAGTGCAGCTGCAGTGTGCTTCCACACACATCTCATGAAGCCTTGTGACAATCCCAGAAGGGCGCCGAGTGTGTATGTTATGATTCCCATTAAATAGATGTGAATAACGAGACTCCTTAGATAAGAAACCTGACTTATCAAAGACAACACCAATTAGCACATGGCAGAGCTGAGACTTGAATTGAAACAAGGTCTTCAAACTCCTTGTTTGTTGTGTAACCCCTGACGCCACGAACTCTTAGATATAAGTAGATAAGGTCATCCGTGGCCTTGGCTGAGCCTTCGAGGCCCTCCCCAGGTAAGTGCCTCCCCAGCACCAGGTAAACACCAGACTGTTTACTTGGTGCTCCTTTGTCCTGTGTGCTCTCCTTAAGATATTACCAAATCGAAGTAAATGGGAGGTGGAGGGGAAGGGCCGTAGTGACTGACTGGTTCAGTTGGTGAAGCATCTGCCTTTGGCCCAGGTCATGATCCCAGGGCTGTGGGATTAAGCCAGGGTCCTGGGATGGAGACAGGTGTTGGGCTCCTTGCTCAATGGGAAGCCTGCTTCTCTGCTTCTCCCTCTGCCTCTGCTCCCCACCCCTACCGCCTCACTCTCTCTGTGCTCACTCTCTCTCACATAAAGAAATTTTAAAATCTTAAGAAAAAAAAAAAAGCGTAGGTAAACAGGAAGGGATACTTGGTGGTCTTAGAAAAAGACACTGATTTGGGATGCTTAGGTTGTATTCAGAAGGAAGGCAAGCCAGCCATAGTCTCTATACTTTATTTTCTGTTCTCTTCTAAGTGATGGATGCCAACCCTGTAATGTGTCATGGGAGAGGTTTAGCTGCCTTCATTTTACGTTCTGCTAGACTCAACAAATATTTCTCCTGTGACGATGCCGCTGCATGTATTAACGCGTGGACCCTTTCAGTCTCCATTTTGTGCACGAGGAAGGAGAGGCATGGAGAAGGTGAAATGCCTTGCCTGAGGTTGTATCGTTGGTGACAGAACTGGGATATGAGCCCCTTTCGTATGACTTCCAATCTTGCGCTTTTGACCGTTAGGGCCGCTATACAGCATGGTGGACTAGTCTGTATTCTTGTCCTCAAGGCTCCTGGTCTGGGAGCTGTCCATTGCTTTTGGATATGCTAATGATACTAAAGAAAGACACAAGGGATTCGTTACAGGATACCACCAAGTGGACGATGGAAGAACCAGCTATAGTTTATTAACTTTCCAATTTGAAATGATATTGGCCCAAAAAGTTTAGCCAAAAAGAGGCAAGGACATATGGAGAAGTTCCCCTGTCTTTTATTCTCTAGGTGAAAGGAAGGGAGGGGTTGTTTATATGGAAGGATTGTAGATCTCCTGCCTCTTAGTTCCTTCCCCTGGTTGTGGGTACCCTCAGCACTGGCCATGGGACTCCAAACATTGTCAGACCACCACACAGAGAACAGTGTTATGAAAATCTCCCTCTTCCAGCAGCTTACTTCTGTTGACACAGATCAGCAGAACTCCATCATACATTCTCATCTCACACCCGACAGAAATCCCAAGTATTGCCTCGTCATTGGTTCAGTCCCCTTCGGAAACATGTTCTTTTACCTACAAGGGAATATTGTTGAGCATATCACTTGTTACATTTGCTTCTTTATGAAGACAGGAATATCAGTACAGGGACTGGTTTGTACGGATCTTCCAATCCCAGGAGTTTATAAACTAATTCTATTCCTTTCTTTGCACTGGCTAGTAGGAAGCTCCAAGCCAGATTTGCAGCACTCCCCCTGCCCTTATCCAGCTGCAAGACGTTATGGTCTTTGTCCTCTCTGTCATCCTAACACTCAACTTCATCTTAACTTTCTGAATGCTTTGGAGTTTCCATTTAAAAAAAAAAAAAATCTTGGGGTGCCTGCGTGACTCGGTTCTTAAGTGTATACCTTCTGCTCAGGTCATGATCCCAGGGTCCTGGGATCGAGCCCCGCATTGGGCTCTCTGCTCAGCAGGAAGCCTGCTTCTCCCTTTCCCAGTCCCCCTGTTTGTGTTCCCTCTCTCGCTGTGTCTCTCTCTGTCAAATGAATTTTAAAAAAAAAAATCTCAAAAAAAGTAATCTTAAACTCTAATATAATGCATCTCAAACTTTATTATGTATCAGAATTCCCTGGAGGGTTTGTTAAAACACAGATTACTAGGCCTTGCTGCTGAGTTTTCTGACTCAGCAGGTCTAGAGTGAGGTCCAAGACTCTGCATTTCTAGCAGGTTTCCCGGTGATGCCGCCGCGGCTGGTCTGGGGACCACTTAGGGAACTAAGTATCCTTTCTTTTTAAGCGACTTCATGTCCTTTTTGGAATGAGGCTAGGGAAAAATTAATAGATGATGATTAAATAGATAAGAAAATGGAAAGCTCTCTCACTGTCCTCTAGGGCCCTTGAATTTTTTGATCCTGGTCCAAAGGATTATACATATCCTTGTGAAATGCGGTCTTACTAGATTAGCCTCATTATGCCAATTTGTCTGGCTCTTTTTGGATCCTCATTCTTTTATCCAAAAAACTGGCTCTTCCTCCCGAATTTGTTAGTAACGCCTATACCCAAACTGCGAACAAAAATAGAGGTTGTCACGTTCTTGGTGACTTAGGGTTTTTATGAAGATCATGAAAGAGGTCATGGGAGGGAATCTAAAATATAGAAAAAATATATATATATAGAACTAACCGACATCCTTTAAGTCTCTTGAAATCATGAGCTCCTATGTTCTCTGAAACATGTCCAACAGCCTTAGAATTCATGTGTAAGCAGTACTCACTCACTGAGACCATGTTCTTTCGTAGGGCTTTGTGACAGCTGGAGCGCTCCCCCCACCAGAAACTGGCAGATATGTGGAAACCCCCATTCTAGTTTCTCTGGTGATGGGGCATGGGGACAAAAGGAATTATTTGGGGGTACCTGGATGGCTTAGTGGGTTAAGCCTCTGCCTTTAGCTCAGGTCATGATCTCAGGGTCCTGGGATCGAGTCCTGCATCGGGCTCTCTGCTCAGCAGGGAGCCTGCTTCTCTCTCTCTCTCTCTCTCTCTCTCTCTGCCTGCCTCTCTGCCTACTTGTGATCTCTGTCTGTCAAATAAATAAATAAAATCTTTAGAAAAAAAAAAGGAATTATTTGTGGCTAGAGAACAGTTTGGGGATACTTATTACATAGCAGGCATGGCGTTAAGTGTTTTAGAAGCATGATTTTTACAACAATAAAAACAATGCTAGGGGATCGCTCATATTACGACATTTTACAGGAACAAAACCAAGGTACATTGAGGTTCTCGAAACCAAGGTGCGAAAACAAATAATGTGAGTCTAGGTCTATGCTTTTGGCTACTGGCCTTTGCTTCTGAAAGAGCATCACTCAGATTTCCCAGCTCCTTGACTCATCTGTCCCATGGAGCCATTCCTACCTCCTGAGCGTATCCTAAGGCTTGGCTCCCCGGAGTGAACAGGGGCCCTTGAAACGATAAAAGCTGCTTACAGTATGGCGTGATGGGTGACTTTATAGAGGACAGGCAAGGGAGCTCACACAGCCACCAGACACACGCTGTCCCACAAGATCACCATGAAGTCAGAACACTGACCCCCAGAAAAGAGTCACCCAGGAATTGTCCTGGTGGTCCTCTGCTACCACCGAAGCTTAAATGTAGATCCTTAGCTTTAGCCCTCTGTCCCCCTCTCAAGTGAGCTGCTTGAAGTCCTTGAGCCTTCGTTTACTCATCTCCAAAATGGGGTAGCAAGGTGCTCACCGTGCAGGGTGTTGGTGTGGACCGTGTATGACAGGGCATGGGACACAGAGCACCTCACGCACAGTGAAAGACTCAATAAACGTGAGCTGCTGGCATTGTCACCCTCCCACCCCCTCACCTCCACCATCACAACACAAAGAAGGTGTCACAGGTCAGCTTTCCTGGGAAGCAGCCTCTGAGCCCAAGATTTGCACGCAAGGAGGTGTGAAGGGGAGAGCTCTAGAAATAATACCTGTGCGCTCCTGAGGGCCCTGGCTGAGTAGAGGGAGAAAGTTCAACACTGATGTGGTAGTAAAAAGACTCAGTTTATCCACAGAAAGTTCCAGAGCTAGGATGGCCCCTCACGTCTTCATGAATCAAGGCCAGGGGACAAGGCCTTCATACCCTCACATCAGCTAGTCCCGGATAAGAGCTGCCGCCCGGGGAGAGAGCACAGGGGCACAGCCGGGAGGGGTTGGCCACCACCACTCCAGGTCCTGGATCCTCAGAGGGGTTCTGGGTGGTGTACCCAATACCCACTGTAAGGCAGGAGGCACCTTCTTCCTTTTCTAGGTTTTATTCCCTTGTGGGCACAGAGCAGCTGCCACTGATGGTACATATTTATGGAGCTTTGTATGGTGGCCCCTGAGGAGGAAAGGTCCAGAGGTTTTATAACCAATGGAAGAAAAGAGAGTGAGATCTTTAAGCCAGGACCTGAGAAAATAAGAGGAAAGGGAAAGGCAGGAATTGAAGGGAGCAAAGCACCAAGGAAGGGACAGACACTAAGAAAAACAAGAAAGGGAAAGGCAGATAGATTGTCAGAATATTTGGGAAGGTTCCCGAAAAATAGGAGTTTGGGGCTTCCTGTGGGTCTGTGGGAAGTCGGAGGTCACAGAATGCTGGGAGGGACGTGGCCGTGGAGGAGAACACTGTCAGACTCCAGGTGGGAAGTGTGGAATTCCCTTGGCTTGGGGAGTGTCCATGGGCGCCTCCGCCATCTCCCAAAACACCAGGAGGGCCAACCTTGAGCCTGTGCTCCAAGCACAAGCCACTCCCGGAGGGGGAGGTGCGCCCTCTTTACACTGCACTTCTCCTGCTGCGCTGTGTTCATCAAAGTATTTAACTCCCAGTCCCAGCGGGGGCAAAGAAGCAGGTGTCTGATCATTCCCTCATCTCCCCAGTGCTGCCATTTCTGTTTTTGTTTCTTCATCTCAGCTGATAACTTGAGAAAGCCCAAGACAATAGGCCTTGATCTCAGAAAATCTGGCTTCCAAATTCTTTTTTTTCTTTCTGGGTTTGTGTAAGCACCCATTCTGTTATCTGAAGACTGATAGGAATCTGTTAAGGGAGGGGAAAAAAACACTCATTGTCTAAAACAAGGACACCTTTTATGCAGATTTCAAACTACGCCTCTCATTGGAGAGCAGCCACAATTGTCCTGGATGAACCTCAGGAGGGAGAAGCCACCTGTGTTCCATCAGCGGTGGGAACGTTGGAAGTAATGCTCAGACTCTGCTCTCCCCATCGCTGGCCTGTGGTTCCTGACACAGGCCCCCCACATCTGGCTCCACATGACCTGCTCACTCTCTCTAACCACTGTTTCCAGATAAACAGACCACTGTGGCCATGTGAGACCTAACAGAGCTCCCCGGCACTTTTGATGTCCTTTGTAATCTACCATTTTGCTTATGAAGTCAATAATACTGTTGTTGCCCCTGTCCCCCGCACCCACAGATCCTGATCCACAAATTATAGATGATGACGAGGGCAGCGTAGTCTGGGCTAGAGTTGTACACATCTGGTTCATTCCCTCTGAGAGAGGAAATATATTCCAACCCTATGTCCAAATTAGTATTCAAAACCTTCTTCAGTAGTATTCCAAAAATGGAACCAAATGGCCAGTGATTGAAAATCGAAATAGCAAGAGCCAGCTTTCAACAGAAACAGAAAAGCAGGGTACTGATGGATCCAAAACAAGCTCTCTCTGATGCCAAGAAGAACCCCTTGATTTCTGGACCTGGAGTCCCTCATTTACTCTCAGCTTCTCCTGGGGACACAGCAGGTATTTGTTCCTGAGAAGGTTCCTAAAAAGGTTAAAATCTCCGTGGTCCGCAGTTAGATGTTGATGGAGTCTGTGACTTCAAACAGGCGTCTGGCAGTGGTTGGTTATGTAGAACATTCAGTCTAATTCCGTTTAAATTCAGCAGCCCCTCCACAGCGGGGGGCTTGCCTCGGCATGAATGTTACAGAGGTGACGGTGACGAAGGTGGCTCTCCTTCCCAGGAGTTCAGAGATCAACAAATAAGTGACTACATGGTGTGACACTCCTCAAAACAAGAGATGGTACAAGGGTCATAGCTCGCACAGAGAGGGCAGTTCCTAACTCGCTTTGCAGGAATCCCATTTGCAGGTGTCCCCTGGGATGTATCACTTAGGAAGGGGTGTATCCTTTGCTCCTGTTTTCCCAAACTCTTTTGTTTCACCCCATCTCTCAACGGCAGGGAGAAGGCAGCTGAAAACTCCAGACAGTGCAAAGCGGTTCCTGCTTAACGTCTCACTGGAGACCCACCAGGGTGAAGGCTCCATAGAGAAACAGTCCATTTTGGCTTTAACATGACAGTGATCCCCTAAGTCATCACTACCGATAAAAACAGTGTTTAGTGAAAGAGTTGTTTCAGTCCCAAAAGATAAGGTGAAGACGAAAGCAGCGAATTACCCAGCTGAACATTCTGCAGTGGTAGAAAAGTCTGTATCTGTGCTGTCCAACCACTGGCCGTATGTGGCTACCAAACACTCGACATGGGGCCAGAGTGATTAAGGAACTGAACTTTTAAGGTTAGCTAATTAATATTTAAATGGGATTAGCCTAAGAAGGAGGGAGCAGCAGAAGCACGACCCTGCTGTCTTCCCCGTAGACTTTGAGCAGCTCCAAGGCAGAGCTGATCTTAAAACCCACCCCTCTGTGTTCAGTGCTTAGCACAGGGTGTGTTCTGGTCTTGCAAAAACTATGCTTCCACGGAAGGTATCTGCAGGAAAATAGCTAGGAGTGATCCAAGCTCTTCCCTTCCTTCTTGCTGAAGGGGATGACCTCGGCCGCGCAGCCCTGGCGTGTAAGCTGGCGTGTAAGAGGATCAAAGTCCTACTTGATTGATGTGCTTCGGGAAGAGCAAAGATTTACTTCTGGAAGATAAAAGAAGAGGCGTGAAAGGCGAGCAGAGATAAATGTGTAAGACAGGAGATCCAAGGGCAGGATTTGAGAGTCCGGGGGAGTCTGAAGAGTAGCGGGGGGCCAGTTTGGAGGTTAGCGGGAGGCCCGGGGGAATGGAGATGGGGAGAGGAAATTTTTGAGAGGATTTTCTCTGGAGCACAAGTGGATCTAGCTTTGGTGTTTTCCAAAGGACTCCATAGAATCTGACAGTGCTTTGAAATTGTATTGGAAGTTGGGCTTCTGTTGGAGAGTGAACAGACCCAACTACATCAAGGATACAAAAGGGAAGGAGAAGAATAGGAAAAGCAAAGACAATCTTAAAAGAGCAAAAGCAAGAAGTCGAGTCTCCTTCAAGTGCTGTTGCCAGAGCACCGAGAGGTTGGGGCTCTGAGGGAATAGGAAGGTGAAAATTGCCGTTGCTGTTTATCTCCTATGGAAGAGCAGTCCCAGAGGAAAGAGTCCTCTGCAGTCGCACACCGAAGGCTCTCCACGACCTGAAGGCAGAGAAACCCTTCTGGAGGGTGGGCGCGTGACTAGCCGCATTTCACGTCCTGGGTTCTGGATGCAGAATGCGGACTCAGAGCTTATTACTAGGTCCCCAGTAAGTACAATGTCAGTGAGTTTAGTGGGGAGGGTAAAAAAGAATCTGTTTACAAGATCATTCAGACCAGTCACAGGAATAATATGCAACTAATAGCTCCCCATGAGCTGATGGAACTAGGTGGAGTGTAGACCAATGAAAAACAACTGTTTCTGATCTTAGACAAGGAATCTTTTTTTGAATAAAAAAGGGAAGTCTAGTAAATAAATAAAATCTTAAAAAAAAAAAAGGAAAGTCTGTAACTTGATGGATAGTCTTTTGGAAGAAGCGGGTATGTGGGCTTTGGGAGGAAGGAGAAGGTGCTGTAGAGCACAACAGGCAGCAGAGAAAGCCTCAGCCGCGTTCAGTGTAGGACTCAAGGCTGTGGGGGCCAGTGGAGGTGCCCCCCTATGGATCTGTCTGCATGAAGAACAGCTAAGCCTTCTGGGGAAAAGAAAAAAAATTATCCTAAGGCAACCGTGAGTTGGAGAATTTGAGTAAGTCAGGATGAAGCCACCCGTGGCAATACAAGGGTGGGCAGGGTGGGAAGGGAGCGGCTTGACTGTGGTGCGAAGTCACCCTTCACACCCTTCATAGTTGGAGTCTAGGACAGAGCAGTGAAAATGGGTATAAAACCCGGGAAGATGAAGCCCTGGGGAGAGAGAAACCTGGCTCAATCAACATCAGCTCTCTTTGTCTAATTAGTTGTGTGATCTTTAGCAAATTCCCTCACTTCTTTGATCCTATGTCTTCATCTGTGAAATGTTCAGTATCCTAGAAATGCCTATGAAACACTTAGCATAGACACTCAATAAAGGCCATTACGATAATAGCGACGATAAGTAATTAACCAAAGAGTGTTACATTTATTAGCTCAGAACAGCAGGGGCATGAATACATAAGGTGGCATAGGCTGCTTTTAACCTAAATGGGTGGAAAGGATGCCCATGGCCCTAAGCAGAGGGGCACACCACGCGGGATGGAGAGGATGGGAAACATGGCGGGGTGGCTCCAGGGTGTGGTAGGAGGGGCAGAACAGGGCAAGAGGAGGGGGTCAGAATCAGTGGGGCAACCAGCAGAACTGCCTGTGTCAGGGCAGGAAACCCTTGCACCCATCTGGCAGGTGTGGAAGGGGAAGGTCCTGAGACCTGCCAAGGAAGGTAGGAACAGAGTTATGGACATACTAGACTGCTTATTTTAAAAAAGATGGTTTTTTTTCCCCCCAGTAGTTTGAAATAATGTGTTTACTTTCCAGCTTTACCGAGATGTAACTGACCTATACCATTGCATGAGGGGAAGGTGCACAATGTAACGATGGGATATTTATGCATACTGGGACATGAGCACCGCCTAAGTTTGGTCAAATACTGTCTCAGCATCCAGGCTGCTGAAGCCCGGGTCCCCAGGTGGACACACGGGACAGGCATGCTTGAGTCAGTCCTCCTGGAGTAACAGTCCCCAGACGCAGCCCACAGGGTTCTCTCCAAGGTCCCTGGGCTCCCGCACTCGGTGCTGCGGGATGTCAGTGAACAGAAAACGACAGAGCATCTTGCGAAGTCCGAGACCCCACACTTCCCAGCCAAGGGCAAGTAGTTATTAGAGAATTCAAAAAGCGAACGTCCAGCTTCGAGAAAACAGATGGTATCAAGGACAGATGAAACCAAGCCGTCTGAGCTCCGTCGGCATCTCAAGTCTCCCCTCCAAGCCCCACACGCTGGAGAGATGGAGGCCCCTGACAGAGGAAGCTGCGGGGACAGAGGGAAGCTTGAGGCCACACGGCGTGGACCGGCTGCCGCCTGTATTAGGCAAGTCAGTGCTGATGCTATGGTAACTTCTGTAGAAAGCTACACCTAACATTTGGGGGGAAAGTTGGTAATGTATTCGTTCATTCCCCAGACATTTATTGGGTGCCTACTGTTAACCAAGCACCAGGCTTGGTGTTCACCAGTTAAATGATAATAGAGCAAGTTTCTAGAACTTCCAGGATTACCAAAGAGATTTAAAAGACAGTGGGCTTCCAAGCTGAAAATATGATATATGTCATTTTTTAAGTTGATGCAGTCACTCTGTGCTGAGACTATAAGGTCCCAGGATAGGGAATAGAGCTGGCTTCTCCAGTCCCATCTCTGATTCGTCCCTTTTTATGGTGAAGATTGAACTCTCCCATCCTCTATGGTGGCTACCATTTTGATTAGTTCTGTGTGTTTCTCACCCCTGTCTTCTGTTAACTGCCTTCCATTCCTTTCAGAGTATCTACCCACCCCACCCCCCAACACACACATACACACTCACTTCGTGTGTTCCTAGTAGGGCAATCATTATGCTCCATCCCTCAGGGTAGGAGGGTACAAGATGCAAAAGTGGCCAAGCCCGTCATCCCCTTGGGTCAGGCAGAGAGAGAAAGAGAGATCCAATGGCTGGTATGTGATTCACAAAGGGCCATTAAGATTCCTTCCTTGATATTTGAAAACTGGGAGAATAAGTTGGGGCTCTGCATTGGGCCTTGCTAACCTTGCATGAGCCATCTGCAGCAGAAGGCCACCACGTCTCCTAGTCTCAGGAAGGAAGGTCATTGCAGGAGAAGCCCATGAAGCTACCTTGTGAGAAGACAAAACATGGAAGGGAAGAGGGGAGAGCCTAGAAGGCCAGAGACCACTTCACCATGATGGTTGGCATGACTGAAATAAAGGAAAGAGAAGTCAGAGCAGAAGTGACTGGTCTTCTTTTTGAAGATCTCCGATCTTGGCTCAGCTTCTGGCACACAGTAGGAGCACAGTACATTTTGGCTCCATTTCCTCTCTTGTTCCTTCAGGAATTCATCTGTATCTTCTTGTGTATGTCATGGCACAATGGCACATCCTGTCTGGGCTATTTTTTGTTTGTTTGTTTTTTAAAGATTTTATTTATTTGACAGACAGAGATCACAAGTAGGCAGAGATGCAGGCAGAAAGAGAGAGAAGAGGAAGCAGGCTCCCCACTGAGCTCAGGTCATGATCCCAGGACCCTGAGATCATGACCTGAGCTGAAGGCAGAGGCTTAACCCACTGAGCCACCCAGGTGCCCCTGAGCTACTTTTGACATAAGGATCTTGTACCCTTTGGAGTCTGAATAGGGACTCCATCCAGAAAACTTCATGAAGTATGGAGGGACTTTGTAATGTCCTATTCCTTGTGTCTCCTCCCTACCACTATGACATATTTAACATATACTATGTGACAAGGACTTCGTTCAACAAATATTAAATATATCACCATTACTAGATACTTTAGACGTATTGTCTCTTTTTACCCTCCCACAAAAAAGTACCCCACAGGTGCTGTAATTATACCCACATTACAGATGAGCAAACTGAGACAATAAAAGCTGAAGACATTTTCCTAAGGTTGGACAGGTTGACTTGTTGATATCACTTCAGACATTGACTATAACCAAAAAGCATCCTTCCTTTCATCCAGTCTGGGTGCATAGTCAATGGCAGCCCAAGAAATGAATCATGATCATTCCCTTCACAGAAGATAATGATCCTGCATTGGGCTCTGGGGACTACAGCCATTTAGACAAGTCTGGAGTAAAAGGGCCCAACGCTTTCACTTCCCAAGGGGGTTCTGTCTGGGAAAGCACTCTTTAGCACGCTTTTGGCTCCAGAACGATGCAAGAGGGGTGAGGCGTAGCTGAGGGGTCAAGGATCACTGACAGAATGGGATTGAGGACAGAAGCTGACTGCGTGTTTTCATCAAGAAAATATCACGTTCAAAGATGAAACAGCCTCCTTCATTGAAGCACATATTTTGTCTCCTGGGCCTTCAAACATCAAATTTACTCATTTTAATACCGTGGCTCCAACTGATTTTCTGTGTGAGATCACACACAGAGGAATCAAACTAATTTGAGATTACACGCCTGCTGCCCTTTTCCTATGAAGAGGCTCCTCTTGTATCTAATTAAACTTCTTCTTCTATGACAAATGCCAAGGTGCCAAAAAAGATCCCTATTAAGAGAAATGTCAGGAACTTGGGGTCATGGGGGTACCATTCCCCCATGACTGAGGGAGCTCTGTTGTTAGCGTTGAATGCCAGCGATGGACCCGAAAGTCGTGGGATTTGGGTTCCTCTGAATGAGAGGGAACGAACTCCAGAGGCTGTACTGTTCTGCACCCCAGCTACCTGAGAAATTATGCTGCCTCCCATGTGGATCAGTCCAGATCCATTCCAGCCCTGGGACTGAGACTCAAAAGCCATCCCCCTGCTCCCTGGTGCCAGTGTAGTTCGGTAGAACAGCAGGACCAAGGACCAGAGGATGGCATCCATTTCCCACCTGTCTTTTTACAGTTTGAGTGACTGAGGAAGGCAAAGAACCTTTCTTGAATACCCACGGCGTGCAAGGGACAGTCAGCACTGTAGTCTTCCTAACACACCAAAAAGTGGGTGTAATTACCAAAATGAGGATGTGGGCAAGTTGAAAGTACTCTTTGACTAAGATCACAAAGCCATGGTGAGGCAGAGTTCGGGTCTGAACTCAGAACTCTTGTAGCTTCTCACTCTTTCCACCTTAGCTCTGAGTCCCACTTTCCTCTCTTGGAAAGTAAGCATGATAACCTAATGGGGTTATGAGGGTCCAGTGTAAAATGGAGGAGAGCAATGGGCTTTTGTTGCTCCAAAGATGGTGCAAGGAGAGGGTAGGATGAGCGTGATTATCAGTCATTGCTTCCTTTACCCATCATGGGCCACCTGCTATATAATTAAGATCAGGCTGCTATTTATGGGAACCTACTGTATGCCAGATGTTCTATGAGATGTTCTGTACTTCCTTTTTCTATGAAATAGAAGAACCACTGATTCTGGGCTTCCTTTCTTCCTCCAGTTGCTGGGAGGGCAAGAAGTCCGTCCCATTATTGGATGAAGAGCAGACTTGGTCACTATTCCCAGCCCTCACCAGGGAGGACACAGTTCATGGGCAGATGCGAACTTCCATGAATAAGTAAGATCCCTAAAGTAGCATCTTCATCTCCTTGTCACCAAGCGGGGTTCAGAGTGAGTCAGCACAGAGTCATCCCTTCCTGTCAAATCCTGACATCTCTATCCAACAGAGTGATCCAGAACACCTTGTTCCCACCTCCATGCCAGAGAGGCTCCTGGCTTGGGTACTAGGGACCCTCCAAGCAGTTTCTCAGCTTTACAAACGTCACTGTCACTTAACCTTACGCGCTCCACTTGCTTATTTGAATACACACGGGAAAGATGATATTGGCCATGTTTCATTAGATTGGCCGTATCGGTGACACTTTAACGCTGTGCCGTTTGGGGGTATCCTACAGTCAAGTTGCCAATGTAGCGATAGCCCAGTGGAGCGAAGAGGGCAGAGGAAGGAACCTGAATGTCCTCAGTGGATCCAAGGAGTGGTGACTGTGTTAAATCAGCATGGGCATTCTGCACCAACAGTCCTAGCAATTTGATCTTAAGTAGATCTCTAAAGGGTCCCGTCAGTCAGCAACGAAGGGACATGGGCGTGGTTTAGAAATACAATGGCCATTTTGGGAGGGCGAGATGGCACTGTACCATGTTGAGTCTTAATCATTTATACTTCGATTCAGTCAAATGCAAGCACGGTTCTTTGTATTCCTGATTCCAGGCTTGGTGCCTGTCTGCCTCTCTGTACCCCTGAGTCTCTCAGGCCTTTCTCTATTGTACCTTTGTCACTGAGTCTTTCTGATTCTCCCAAACGTAAGGAGTCCAGGAACAGGCCGACTTGGAGTGGTTGGGGATCGTCCCATGTCTCTGAATGTCAGCTTCTCATCTTTAAAATAGAGACAGCGGTACTGATATTGTTGAGTTGTCGTTAGGATAAACTGAAACGAAGTACACAGCAGGGAACTCAGTGTGTGGCTGCTAACAAGTGCTCGGCAAATGTTAGTTCCCTGCCCTAGCCCAATGCGTGCCACTCCTGTGACATGTTAGAGTCCCACCGTGGGTTGGCTTCCTTTCTTGTGGCCTGTCCTCGGCCCATTTTCAGATCAGCCAATAGAGCCATGACCGGCTGGGACCATTTTTCATCCAGCTGCTCTCATTCTAGCAGTTTCATGTGGCCTCTCTCCGTAAATCAGTCTGGGGAAAATATATGTCCCCAGTCCATTAGTGCCTTTCCATCACAAGCCAATCTGAGCCACAAACCAGACAAGGCTTGTTAATGGCCACTTAAATATATTTCTGCAGCCCAGCCTGGAAACCCTCGGCCTCAAATCCTCCCAGCTTCCGTCCAAGAGAAGTCTCACTGTGACAAGACTTCTGGCAGCAAAGGCGTAGACCTGACCCTTAGCAGTTATGGGGGGGGAGGGGACCATGTACCCTAATCTGCCTAGAACAATTCTGATCTGTTCCTGCTCCAGAGTAATTATTAATCAGTGCCCCTTTAACACCCCAAAAGTTCCAGTCTGAATTATATACTGTACATGGTAGCTGTGGAAACCAAGAATAATAGTTTAAATAATAATAGCAATCATTTATGAACCACTTCCTATATGCCAGGCATCACCAAAAAGGTCTTTATACACTGTATCTCATTTCAGCTCCATTACAGCACTGTAAAGGGAGGTGCTATTATCATTTCTATTTTATAGATCAGGAAACTGAAGTTTAGAGAAATAAGCAACATGATCAAGGTCAACCAGCATAGAGGGCAATGTCTGCACCTCAGTCGGATCCCTTTTTCCA
The DNA here is from genome assembly GCF_020171115.1 of Neogale vison. Lineage (NCBI taxonomy): Eukaryota > Metazoa > Chordata > Mammalia > Carnivora > Mustelidae > Neogale > Neogale vison. The sequence goes on from NC_058097.1 coordinate 9,575,886, forward strand.
GGGCAGTACACCCATCCCCCCCACTGCTGGAAGTGCAGGCAGCTCCTGGCTCAGTGGGGCGCCCTAACCCCCACACCCCTTCCAGAGGAATGGAGCTCAAACAGAAGCGTGGCACAGTGGGGGAAGGTTGGGGGGGTTGGGGTGGGTGTGCGTGTGTGTGCATGTGTGTGTGTGTGTGTGTTTGTGTACGCACGCGGGCGCGCACAGGGGCACAAAGGCTTCCCCTATTGCTTCAAGGTCAAATTGACTCTATGTACAATCCATGCTCCAGAACTCCTGGTGGGAGCCAGGGGAGACTAAATCCTTGCCTCGTTCCCTCCTTGTCCTGCTTCCCTTGCTCCCATTCTCCTGAGAGCACCCACTTAAAGAAGCATCTCTGTCTTGGGCTCTGCCTCTAGGGGGCAAGACCCAAGATCTATGGTTAGCAAGTGGCAGGGCTGGGACTCATGTCTAGGAAGGTCTCCCTCTTCATCACAGAGCAAATGTGACAGGACGTTGCCTATATTATCTACATGATTTAAATGATGGCCTCCAAGTTATCAGACTGTCAGGAAGTCAGTCATATAGGCGTAGATACAACAACGATGACAACAGCCACAACAACTACTGCTTATTTAGTGCCAATCTCTTTCTTGCATCTGATCGTCTCAACAACATAGGTTCATTGAATTCTCTGCATTTTGCAGTTGAGGCATGGCAAGCTTGGAGAAGCTGAGATGTGTCTGTTGAGGTCACACAGATAGGAACTGATGGGGCTTGGGTCTACATCCAGATCCTTCTTCTTGCAAAGGCCATGTGCTTTTTCTTCTTGGCCACTTAAATTACTCGCTGTGTAAATTGCTCAGTGAACGGTTGACTAAAGGGGTTCCCCATCAAAGCTGATGCTCTTGTAGCAAATTAGAAGACCACCCTGCACTCTCCAAAGTGTTTCTTTTTGAGTTGTATTTGACCGTCATAGCTCCAGTTGGGGAGAAAAGCCATATTACTCTGGGAATCACCAGAGAATGTTCTCTAAAGTCAGACATAAAAAGATCAAAGGAACCATATTCATTGAAGAAAGTAAGGAAAGCAAGCTTGCATGCCAAAGGTCCAGAGAGGTAAATCATATTTCCTGTGGCTCTTCCATGGAGGGAGACAAGATGGAATAAAAGGAAAACAGCAGAGCTTTAAGGAGAGACAGACCAAGACTCAAATCTTAACTGTACTGTCTGTGTGATGTTTTTAGCATATTACTCAACATCTCCAAGCCTCAGTTTGCTCTACCATAAAACCTATCACACTGGACCATAAATGAGAGGGGGTAAACGAAACAAAATATGCATTTCCCTGTACCTCTTCTCTTCCATTTCCATAAAATTTATAGAGTAAACAACTTGGACCTTCATTCCAGGTCTGAGTAATGCTAGTTCTGATGGACTATGCTTTATTCCCAAGCAAACAGCATATCCTATTTGATGATAAGAGGTTCCCATTAAAAAGAGAGAGCAGATAAAAGGGGGACCTTCATCCAGGAAGCCATCAGCTGATTCATAAAAATACAGAATGAGTCATCCTGGCTCCCAAGGCTAAACTTACAATCACTAGGCATCTTTGGCCAGCCAATTCTAGCCCAGGGGAGGAGGAAAGGCCCAGAGGGCAATCTTCACAAACCTACTTCAGTCCCTCCTTGCAAAACTGATTAACTCTGCTTCCAGCCTGGGGAAATGAAAGTCAGTCTGGGTCCTTTGCAATACTGGATCCCAAATGTTCCCCCATGCCTCGTTGGCTTTCTGAGCAACTGGGGTGGAGAATCTGCAGTGATTCGTGTGTGTGTGTGTGTGTGTGTGTGTGTGTGTGTGTGTCTCCAATAAATAACAGGCTTTGTGCATCTGGCTTTGAAAAGCAATCTCCTGGCTTTCATCTTGACATTTATTATTTCAAAATGCTTCCATTCCTATCAGTATCTATGTAATTAGCATAAGACTAGAGAACCCAGACCTATTTGTACTGCAAATGATGCTCTTTTCTTTAAAAAGTAGCTTCAACACTTTCACTCTCTGAATGTACCCTAAATGGAGAGTCAAAATGAAATACACCCGTACACGCAAGGGCACACACACCCACACACACACACATAGACACACACACGAAGTATTTTTGATCTGTGGCTAAGGAAGGAAAATTATCAGTATATAGTTTTAGTTTTACGAAGCAGACGTTCTTCCACCAGCAAGTGAAGAAAAATAAGGACTCAACAACCCTGGTCCAAGCGTCTTTTCTCACTCCACTAATCCAGCAATAACTTAGTCCTTCAGCAGTAACTGATACTGGACATACTGTCTGACAAGCACTAGGCAATGCTGGACATTGGGGATTTGTTGGTGAAAAGGGCAGACGTAAGCTCCGTCTTCTGGGACCAATCAGCTTGGTTCATGAGAGTTAACAAAACAGAATTGTACCGGATCCCCCAGTTTGCAAAATCCTCTTCCCTTACCCTGAATTCCCAAGAGTCATGTTTAGAGGCAACTGTGACCCGCTATACGTGTGAGGAATGAGTCAGAGACCAGCGCCCGCTTCTCTTGCCAGCTGCCTTCCAGCCTGGCATGTGAATCCTGCACCTGCTCCCAAAGCAGTGAATGGGAGGAGAATCTCCTTTGCATTTTTCTTGCCTCTGCATATGGTCCCAGAGTCCAGGTTTGGGGTCTAACCTAGGAACAGGTAAGCTGACTGCTGCTTTTGGGAGCAGCATCTACTGGGGACTTCAAAATACAGACATGAGAAAGGGTAAGTCCATCTCACTGTGCTAGGAGCAAATTCCCCTTAGGTGCTTCCCACGCTGCTGCATAAAGAACCAAAAAGAGTGTTGGTTCCAGTGAACCCTCTGCGGTGAGCCCTCCCTCCTAGAACTTCAGAGAAATGATCCGATAGTGACAGCACGCAGAAAGGCTTAAGCCCTCCAGAGCGAATCCCAGCGGGGAATAACTCTGAAGTTCCCCCAGGAGGAGTGGGGAATGGAAGGACACTCAGATTGCTGAGCTGCGTTTGAGATGGGGACAGTTCTGAGAAGATCGCGCGTTGTTTGTTTATTTTTCCACTTTGGAAAAGCACAGAAGAGACGCTGGAAGCACAGGAGATGCTCGTGGGGGAAAAGGGGAGCCTTGGCCTCACTCCTCACGGAGCTGAGATGCTCCAGGACCTAACCCCTGCTTCCCAGTGCCTTTCTCCCAACCAAGGCATCAGAGGGGCAGAGCGCAGCAGTGGGGAGAGAGAACGCACTTCCCCAGCCCTGCACTCTGTTGCTAGCCCTAGCAGAAACCCAGCACAGAGGTTGAAAAGATCGAGTAGCAAATCCTAATCTGGTCAGTTAGTAGCGGCAGCGAGATGTTGGGCAAATCACTGTCTGCGCCCCGGTCTCCTCACCTGAAACAGGGTGTAATGATGGTACCTAACTCATCGGGTCCCAGCAAGTATTAAATAAGATCGCACACGTTAAGACTCTAAACACAAAGGCTGGTACACAGTAAGCCGACGGTTATTATTATTTTTTTAACCGTGTTATCAAACTCCCTCTCCTGGCAGCCGGGCTGTCCTACCCGACCGAGAGCCCCCCGGAGCGCAATCTTCCAGACCCCGGTGCTGGGCGCCACCATCCACCGCGTTCCTCCCCCGCGCAAGAGCTCACAGTCCCCTCCAGTCACCGCTAGATCCGGCTTGACGAGGGCGAGGGCCACCTCGCTGCATCCACCCCCCCCCCCCAGCGTCAGATGGCCGCTGGCAGCGGGAGGATCTGAGACCCGGGAAGGGCGCGGAGCAGGCGCCCACGGCCACTCTTCCCCGCGCAGCGGCCCCGCCGAGGCTCCGCCACCCCCGCCCCGGGAGCGCCGAGCGCGCAAAGAGAGAAAGCGAGAAAGACGCGGATACTGGACCAGGCTTTGACGCGGATCTTGAGCTCGCCGTCCTGCGGCTCAGGCATGGCCTTCCTGGTGACCCGCAGCTTGTTGAGCCCCCCGAAGCCGGCCAGCACCACGGCGCGCATCTCCTGGGCGTCCCCGAGGCGGTGAGAGCCGCCGCCGCCGCCGCCCTCAGCAGGCTCTTTGCCTGCCTCCTTCTCGATCATTTGCTCCGTCTCCTCCGCCTTCTCCACGCCTTCCTTGGCCATGGCGCACAGGGGCGCGGGGCGCACGGGCTGCGGCGGCTGCGGCGCGGTGGGCTCGGGCTCCTCTCCCGCGGGTTCCTCCTGTTGAATGTGGGATGCTCGGCTGTGCAATGGCTGCAGCCTCTGCGAGCCGCGCCAAGGTCCACAGCCTCCGCCGTAATCCTCGCAAGAGCCGCGCCCTCGCCCGCCCCCTCCCGTCCCCGACCCCGCTGCCTGCCTCTCTTCGCTGCCCAAACGGAGCCTTAACTCCAGTCCCAAAGCCAGTCTCAAATCAGGCTCTTGATCGAAGGCCCGGGGCCCAGACTTGCCCAAGACTCGTGGATAAAACACACAGAGAGGACGCAGTGTCCTCCGCGGAGGGCGCAGTACTTGGTTATTTACGGCGCAGGCTCGGCGCCTTGAAATGGACAGAGAAGAATGTCTGGGCCTGGAGGATGCCTCCCGGAGTCGGGGTTGCAGCCTCTCCCGCAGATCTGCGGGGGCCGGTGGGGCAGACGGGAAACGGGGCTGTTTCCCAAATCGCCGGTACCTGCTGGAAAGGGGGGGAAGTTCTGGGAAGCGGGAAACGAGAAATCCCACTTACTCCCCTGGAGAGTCTAAAGCAGGGTCTTTTCACTCCAGACCCTCAGGGTCAGTGCAGATGTTCTTTACCAGGCGTTGCCAGGAACCTCTTATGATGGCTAATTCTCCCTACCCGCACCATTTTTGGCCATCAAAGAGGTTTCAGAAAAGAATTCTGTACCAGGAAAGGGTCCTCTTTTTGTTTTGATCCCCAGAAGATCAGTGTACACTCCCTCCCCAACACACACACAACACACACACACAGTAACTGGCTTTTTGGGTTTTGTTAAAGCCCTTTGAAAAAGAACATACACAAAAACCTGGACTTTTGGGGGGTGCTTGGGTAGCTCAGTAGGTTAAGCGTCTGCCTTGTGTTCAGATCCTTGGATGGCACCCCCTGCCCATGGAGGGCTCAGGTGTGAGGAGATTGCCTTGCAGCTGTTTATAGAAAGATTGTAGTGGGGGCGTGATAGGTTTATAGTCTACTTCCTGTGCAGCCACTGCCAGCTTTGGGGCCTTGGGCAACTCACTCAACCGTTCTGATCCTCAACTCCCTCATCCATGAAAAGGGTACATTACTTAGGGTTATTTGCATTGTGCTAAATGTTGGGGCAGGTAGAACTTTCAGTGATGACATGGTCTTTACGTTTAAGGAGCTTATTCTCAAGCACGAAGCAGGGAGGACACAGCCAACAAATAGAAATGACACCGTGGATGGTCTGAGCACTTCTTCTCCTTCCAGTCTCCCTGTGCCTCTCTTCTATTCCTCAAAAATAGTACTGTGTTCCCTCCTACCACGTGTGCCTGGAATGTATGTGCCACTTTCTTCATCTGGTGTTAGCTTCTACTTCCCTTTCAACTTAAGCACCCATTCCTTGTATCCACAGGTGGGGTCTGCCTCCTTTGTGGTAAAACTCTCATAGTGGTTGTAATGAGCTTTTATACGATCACCTGATAATTAACATCTGTTTCCTTTTTCCAACTGTGATCTTCATGTGGGCAAGAGTGATTTCTGCTTTTATCCAGCATGGTTTCCCTGGGGCTTAGCACATGATTGGTACATAGTGGAAAATGCTCAGAAGAACCTTTGTTGAGTGAATGAATGAGCCAGTGAATCCACATGCTACTGTGGGAGCCCATAGGAGGGAACCAGCTCATGGAGTTGGACAGGTCCTGTGTGGAGTTGGAGAGGTGAAGAAGTTTGAGCTAGATCTTGAATGATAAGCCGTTCCTCAGACAGAGAAGATTACAGGCACATTCAAATACATGGAAAGGGGGCAGGTGGAAGGAGAAGACGCTTCTTGTTCTGTGTGGGCAGACCATGGGTGTGGTTAGCAGTCCCTGGAGACTGGGCTGGAAGAGTGATTGGAACCAGCTTTTGAGGTGTTTTACATACCATGTTCTAAAATTTAAGATGTAATTGTGGAGGCATTGGGGGTCACCAAAGTCTTTAAAAAACAATGAACAAACCAGGGAATGGCCTGTCTTTTAGGATAACTTTGCACTGAGTGGGTGGTGGATTACTGGAAGTGTGCAGATGGCTTATAGACTATGATGCCGACATAAACAAACAAACAGATAAACAGGAAGAGCCTTAGCTGAGGCGGTGGCTGTAGGATAGAAGAAGGGCTGAATAGGAAACTGAACAGACAAGGCTGTTTGGTGAATTGAACATGTCATTGTGAACTCAACTGTCCAAGTTGGAGAGTCTATCTCCATGGTCAGATCCAGTGTTTAGGCTGGATTCTATCCTGAAACTAGACTTTGAGTGCCAGTGGGATTTTTTTGGAGGTCATCCCAGGAAGCTCCCATCAGAAAGGGGGAAAGTAGACTGGGAAGCGAGAGAAGCCAATCCCAGGTGCATGAATAAGCAGGTTAGCACAGGGACAGAAGAGACTCAGACCCACAGGGGACACTTGTGGAACAAGCCTCAGAGTTGTCCTGCCCAGAAAGCAAGGAAATAGGTATTTACCACTAAGTTTTCTGCACAATTGGCTAAGGGCTATTCCTAAAAGTGTTAACTCCCTGGCACTTTCAAACTGCCCCATGCACCTGAGCTGAGAGAAGCCCCAGGCAGAGACCTTCGGACGCTTTCACTAGGAAGCCATTGTCTTGTGGGCCGGATGATGAGCTGGAAGGGGACATGGGTTTGCGGCTGACAACATCTACAGTGTATGAGGTTGTTTGGGGGTATCTACTGCTCTGGACACTTCAGGTATGGTTTATAATGAGATTCTCAGAATAGCTTACTCTTCTATAGAAGAGGAAGGGGTGCCAGGGTGGCTCAGTGGGTTAAGCCTCTGCCTTCCGCTCAGGTCATGATCTCAGGGTCCTGGGATCGAGCCCCGCATCGCATCGGGCTCTCTGCTCAGCAGGGAGCCTGCTTCCTCCTCTCTCTCTCTGCCTGCCTCTCTGCCTACTTGTGATCTCTCTGTCAAATAAATAAATAAAATATTTATAGGAGAGGAAACTGAATCTTAGCATCAATGCTCTTAACATCTCATCATGCCTGTTTATTTGAACGGGCCAAGCAGGTTCATCCCCTGAATGATAATACTCCATGGCATTGTTTATGTTCTCTGCTCATTCACCGGCCACCTAATATCTCTGTCCTACCAAGATTTCTTGCTTTTATCCTGAGGGTTTTCCTTTAGCATGAGTAAAGTAAATTTACTTTGCAGTCAACACATAGCATATTTAAGAAAAAGCGTTTGCCTTATATGTTAAAGGAAGTATAATTACTCCCTCCAAGGGAATCTTCTGGCTGTTTACAAACCCTGGATTATAATTGGTATGCAGCTGATTGTCACAACAACCAAGAGGAAACACACCACAGTCTGTGCTTCTCAGGGAGGAAAGCCTTCCTCTGAGTCCTATATACCACTATTTGGATTATTAAGTATTCCCAAACCTGCTCCTCTCTGGTGGAATGTGGCAAGAGCCATGCTGCAAGGCACCCCTCCAAATAAACACAATAAATCTATTTTCAATTTGTAAAATTGCTTTCTTGGGCATTCACTCACTTTAGAGCTTTGGTTGGGAAATAGCTTACATTGTAGGGCGATGTTGAACAGCGGCCGCCTCTGGTGGAACTCAGTATTACAGCTCAGCTTTATGGACCTACCTATGGCCAGAGCAGCCTTTGAGAGGAGTGTAGACTCAAATTTAGGAATCCCTCAAGGTACTGGCCATCTGAGTGAGGGAGTGACCAATAGAGATGAGGTCTTTGAATAGGAATATATGAGAAACAATCATAGTGCAGTTTTAGCAGTGGTTTCCTAAATAACTTGGAATGGTTCCATAACTTTCCTGAGAAATATGTCACCTACGGCAAGCCGTCAATGTCTTCAGCTATATCCTTCAATAATATTTATTTTCTTGGGGCACCTGGGTGGCTTAGTCAGTAAGTGCCAGACTCTTGATCTCCACTCACGATTTCAGGTTCCTGGGATCAAGCCCCAAGTAGGCTCCGCACTGAGCATAAAGCCTGCTTGGGATCCTTTCTCCCTCCACCCTTTCCTTTCTCTCTCTCTCTCTCTTTCTCCCTCTTAAAAAAAAAGTTTAAAAAAATTAATATTTATTTTTTTGTATTTTCCTCAATACGAGCAGGATCATTTATTATACATAACCTATATTATTTAGTCTACAAAATAATCCTGTGCCATAGGTACTATTATTCTTACATGGGAGGAAATTTAATATGGGCGCCTGGGTGGCTCAGTGGGTTGGGCCGCTGCCTTCGGCTCAGGTCATGATCTCGGGGTCCTGGGGTCGAGTCCCGCATCGGGCTCTCCGCTCGGCGGGGAGCCTGCTTCCCTCTCTCTCTCTCTCTGCCTGCCTCTCTACTTGTGATCTCTGTCTGTCAAATATACAAATAGAATCTTTAAAAAAAAAAAAAAGGAAATTTAATATAAACGGAATAACTTTCCCAAGGTCACCAACTTAGTCTGCGGTAGAGAAGCGACTTAAGTGGGAGCCATTTGAGTCTAAAATGTGGCTACTTACCCACTATGCTATAATGTCTGTAGTTTTATATGCTGTTAGAGTTTCGAAATGCCATTGAATGGGTCAAGAGGAAGGAGACAAATTTAGAAGGTCAATGCTGAAGAAAGGTAGCAGATCCTGGCCATTGAAAACTCTTAGTAAAATCCAAGGGCTCATATGGAAGGGTGTGGACCATAATGTCCTATAGTTTGTGTTGGTGTAATTTAAAAGATAATGGAGCATGATTGCCATGGGCACAGAATTATTTTCAGAGAAGTACTGGATAGGTTTGCAGCCCATCCTGAATGGGGTAGAGTAAGTTTCCTAATTATATCTCGTAGGACCAGTCACAGGTGACTGACTCTAGATGTGTCAGAGGAGACAAAAAAGTGAACTGACATTTATTCATCCCCTTTTGTGTGCTGGCCTTGGGCTGTTGCTAATACTGCAGGTAGAGCGGTGAATGAGACGAACATATTCCTGGTCCTAAAGCGGCTGCACGCGTCCCACAGAGACACATATTGGTTGAGGTTGGGTTCCCCAGAAGCAAACCTTTCTTCATTCATTTCATTCTGAAAGCAAATGACTTATTTGAGTGGTGGTTCCAGGAAATAGGGGCGTGTGGGAATGAGACCAAAAGGAGAAAGACGTCGATATAAGATGCATTATGCAGCAGGTTATCGTTGTCATGGGCTCAGTTAAATTCTGCCGGAGAGCTCTAGATGAGGGCGTAAAACACACCTCAAAGGCATCCTGATCAGGAGGCAAAGTAAATGGGGTGCCTACCAACTCCTGCAGCCCTTGGTCTAGGGCTCTTGGTGGGGGCTGCTAACCATCTGCCCCTCAAGTCTGCCCTGTGTGGGGGCTGTTCTAGAGTGAGCAGCTAGACTGTTATCCTGAACGCGGGGCCAGTGCTTCAGTGTCAGGCCGCCGGACCATGGCGCACAGCATCACGGCACATGGCAGGCAGGAGTCCCAAGAGTGTGTGGGTGGAGCATTGACAGACTCTGCTACAAAGAGTAAACCAAAAATATTAAATAAGTAATGAAATCATTTACCAGCCTGGTTAGTGCTGTAAAGAAGAAACAGATGGTGCTGCCTAGAGGGTCAGAGAAGGCTTCCCTGTGAAAGTGATGATAAAGTAGTAGATTCAGCTACAGACAACAACAACAACAAAGAAGGGACTTGGAGAAGAGAGCATGTGTAAGGATGGACCAGAGTCTCTACAAGGTCATCAAGGACCAACGGTCCTTCCTGTTCTGTACTTCAACTCCGTGTGGATCAGCCCCTGTTCTCATGGCTCAAGGAACAGTCTTCATGTGCACGTTCCAGGTAGCAGGACTGGGATGAGTGGGAGGGGAAAGACCCACATCCTTCTTTTTAAAGGAGACTCCAGGAGTCCTCTGCCTCCATCTACTTCCCTCTTATTGGCCAGAGTCTGGTCATCTGGCCACATCCTGTTAAAAAGGAAAAGAAGACATACAGTTTTTTTCTTACTTACATGACATTGTCATAGGCAAAAGTCAGGGCTCTCTGACTTATGGGAGAGAGGACAGAGAGCACTGGGAGGCATAGCTGTGCTATTGAGGTGCCGCTAGAGGAGAACGGAGAACGTGTCGAGGATGGAGGGCAGTCCTTCCCATGCGTCCCGAGAGCACAACATGGTCCAAGGATCCCAACCCCTGTGACCCAGGGCTGCTCTCTCACCAGCTTCTTTAAGACAGTTTTCCACCCTCTTGGAATTTTCTCATCATAGGAATTCTCCATACAAGGGGCACCTGGGTGGTTCAGTTGGTTGAGCAACTGCCTTTGGCTCGGGTCATGATCCCGGACTTCCAGGACCAAGTTCCGCATCGGGCTCCCAGCTTCTTGGGGAGTCTGCTTCTCCCTCTGACCTTCTCCTCTCTCATGCTCTCTCTCACTCATTCTCTGTCAAATATATAAATAAAATCTTTAAAATATATATTATTAAAAAAAAGAATTCTCCATATGAATTTCTCTTCATAGAAATTGTCATTTTATAATGGAAGTTAACAAGAAAACCCAGTTCTTGTTCCATAACCAAAAGATACTAATCATAGGACACTAAAAACCATTTTACCTCTGTATGATCATGATCATGTATGAATAGAAATAGAAGCATTTCACCCATTCTTATCCTTTCATCCATAGAGAGATGATCAATTGTTTAGTATCATTTGGTAAACGTGGTTGGCTAAGTACTAAGGACTTTAAATCAAGTAATTTATGTTTCTGAGCCCATGTTCATGCCAAAAGATCATTTCTAGGTGCTTTCTTTTACCCCTGCCTCCGAATATTATCTAGGGGTTTCCCCCACCTCGAGGCTGTTTGATTTCTTGCACCAACCATCACTACAGTGGTGTGGTCTTCCTCTTTACACTGTTGCAGAGAGCTGTGTTTTCCCCAAAGTACTTTGCTGTAGATCACTGTGAATAATGGTAAAGGGATGGGGATGTAAAACTCAGGTTCAGAAGTAGACAAAGCATTTGCTCCTCAGGCGGAGTGCAAGAGGAGCCAGAAAGGAGAAGCATTCCCTCCTCCACCACATCAGCACCATTTTTCTTGTAAGCTGAGAGCATCGTACTATAAATCAGGATGAAGTAACCCTCCAGCTGACTCAGTCTCTTATTTCCCTGATGTTTGGGGGCTAAGAGTTGATTTCCCTGGGAGTTTTGTTGCCTTTTTTATTCTATTGACCCATATCCGGTTGGTTGCGGATGTGTGAAGTGACAAGATCTCAATGTAAATTGAAAATGCTCAGTATGAGAAAGGCACATTTTGCCTTTCCTGTTCTGAAATTAGAAGACTCCAGCCCTAGGAGAAAAGCTTTCCAGGGGCAGGTATCCTACACTATTCCTTTTAATGTGCGCCTCCTTTTTACAAAGTGAGGTGCTTTATCCAAACTAAGGCAAGAAATAATGTCCATTCATTATCCACTCATCCATCTGTCCACCCATTCATCTCTTTATCCATCCATCCATCCACCCATCAACCCATCATCCATCCATCTGTCCATCCATCCGTCCATCCATCCGTCATCCATCTATCCACCCATCAATCCATTCGTCTATTTATCCGTCCATCCATCATCCATGTATCTATTTATCCCTGCATCCGTCTGTCCATCCACCCATCATCCATCCCTCCAGTCCCTGTATTCCTGCTGTGCAATAAGCGAAGTGGAAGGCACACATAACCTTATTTCCAGAACTTGTTCAGATCCCAGTTTTCCAGTTACTAGCTATGTGGCTTTTAGACTCCAAGAGGTTAAGAGAGTTGCCCAAATTAAATGAGAATGAGGAGACCTAATTCTCAGGCATGGTGTGAAAAACTGCATGAGATACCGTGTCAAACTCCTCCAAGGATCATCTCCCACACATAGCAGTAGGTGAATGGACAATGGTTCCCTTTCTGCTTCCTTCATGTCTAAGGCCTGGTACACGTCCTATGAGGGAGACAGACATTTCAACAATGTGGTCCAATGTCCTGGTGGGGGGGGCAGGGCAATATAGGTAGAGGATAAGTGGTAGACACTGGGATTGGACAGACTGTGTTCCAATCTTGGCTTGAACTGTCCGTAGTTATGTAATTAATCATGGGCTAATTCCCTAATCTTTCTGTTCCTTTATTTTCTAGTCCGTAAAATGTGGATATTGATCACACGTCACAAATTTCAGTGGGAAATTAAAAGAGGTAACCCAAATGAATGTCTGTGCTTGGAAAAAAATCACTCTTTCTTGTGAGTACTTGGTAACTGCTTTTATCATAGCACCTAGTATTTCAACAACTGTGTTTAATTCAAAAAGTTTAGAGTTCTAATCCAGTCTTTCCCAAAGTACATTCCATACAACAGTAGTTTCTTGGGAGAGTGACTAGGCCTAGGGTACTAGGAGGCTCTGTGGTCAAATTTGCTTGAGACACTCTAGGTCAAGTGCAGCCAAGCAGCTTTCTTTGAGGACATTTAGAGCCTGATAACATTGTGACCTTTGAATCTCCAAATGGGGACACAGAAGGCAGCTTCACCCAAACTTGCTCCACTTCTATTCCCTTTTCCTTGTATCTTTTGGGAGACATTTCTCTAGACAAATCAATGGAACACTATTTCTGAATGTCCTCCTTGGAGCTAGACCCTAGAAAGGAACCAAAAGGACGAGAGGACATGACCTGCCCTCGATGAGGCGAGAGGCTTGCTCAAGAGAAAATGAAACTACAAACGCTTTTGAGAAGACTTCCACAGTAGCATGGGGCCCAAGAAGATGGTGAAACCAATCAAGTGTCTGGTGTGGGGCACAAGAAAGAGTGTGAAGAAAGTAACAAACCCAATCCCTCCCGGCCCTGCGAGAACACGTGCTCACAGAATGTACACCAGGTCTTCCAGATGTTCAGGAGAAGCCAGAAGTCTGGATTTTTAGGTGAAATCTCCCAGATTTTTAAAATCCTAACAAATACCACATAGGATGAGCCAAGTTTAGCCCATGTGATATGTTTGCAATTCTTGCCCTAAGCCATTGTTCTCAGCTGGGGGTGACTTTGCCTGTCTGGGGATATTTGGCAATGTCTAGAGATAGTTTTGGTTGTCACAGCTGGGGCTGTAGACATCTAATGGGTAGAGAGAAGGGACGCTGCTGACCAACCTGCAATGCACAGGACAACAAATCATCCAGCCCCAAACGTGACAGTGTCAGAACCGAGAGATCCTGCTGGAAGCCACCGATCCTTAGAACCTGTGAGTGAGGAGGCCTGTGCTTTCGACTTGCTGCCTGTGTGACTTTGGAAATGTCCTTGTTCCAGGTGGTAAAAGGAGATGCTTGGACTAATTGAGGCTCAAGGGACTTTCCAGCCCAGGGGCTGAGGTCACATCAGTCGTCACTATTGGCAATGGCCTGGCACCAGGGCTGTCTCGGCAGAAATGACATTGATCGGCAATGATAGCTCCTGAGATGACAGCACACACCAGGGCAACGTGTCCAACCCGGGAGCCTGTCCGTTGGAAGTGTTCATAAGCCTGTTTCCTGCCACTCTCACACCAGACACTTGAATAAATTTGAAGCTGATTTAAGAAGGCTGCTAAATCATCCCGGGCAGTTTTGTTTTAGCGACAGTTTGTATTTTGTTGAGGGAAAGTCAAAGGACATGCTTTAATTCAAGATACCCCTGCCTTTCCGACTAGGACAGTCTCCCAGGTACCAAACTGGAGTCTTGGCATCGCATGAACCCCTTCACCCAGCTGGTTATCAGGAACTAAGTGTGTGAGTGTATGTGTATGTTGTTTTGTTTTGTTTTATCTGAAGGATTGAATTCGCTCATGCCCACAGTGGAGTTGAGGCAGGCTGCAGGCTGAGGTGGGTTGATGCTTTGACCTGGAGAAGGAGTGATGGAGGGGGAACAGGACAGAGGGTAAGTGGCGCTGGTGTGACATCACAGCCAGCGTGGTACTGCTAATGTGAACTCTGAGCTCACCCCCACCCCAAGCGATGAGCCACCCACTACTCCGGCTGCCCTCCTGTGCCCTCATTCCTCTCTTCCACCTGCTGTGTGGTTTCCCAAATGGGACAAACTAATCAAGTGTCTGTGATCCTGGAAAGGTATGGGCAGGGATGTTGTTTAGGGATCCCGGGCACGGACCTGATTTCCAACCCCCCCCCCAATCCTGCAATAGGAGGTTGTTGTGACCTTTGATGACCTTTGGTGATGCTGAGTTGCGTTCAGAAACATTCACAAGATCTAGATGTGTGCAACATCCGCATTAACATTGGTGTATAGATGCTAGGGCAAGATCTTTTGGAATGGTGATAGGAGCTTGAAGATACAACAGCAGTAACAAAGCAAAACCCCATGCTGGGTGCGCAGTATCCTCAGCAGCTATGACCCTGGGGGGAGCTCTGGGGCCCAGAGAAACGATGCCAAATGTGCTAGTTCTGCCCCTTCTCTGGGCAGTTATCACTCTTCGGGTAACTTCCTGCATCCTTAGCTGACTGGGCTGGAAAGTCAGTCTTCCGGCATGAGACGTGTGTGCGTGAATGCATGCGGTCCCCGCCAGTCCCTCACACAGGTGCAATCCAGGTGAACGTACAGTGTTGATGATGTGCACGTGTCTTGGCTAAGCAACGCCCCCCCACAAGCAGACACTGAGGCTAGGCTGTGCATTCAGACAGCTTTTGGGGGGGCGGATCCCAGGCATTAGTAATGGAGTGGGGAGGTAGATTTTAACCAGGAAACGAGTGCACTTTCGAGCAAGTTGTATCTGGGGCCCATCACCCCTGGGGAATGATGGAGGAGAGTGGAAAACCTGCCTTTGAGTTATTCCAAGGGCAGCACTGATGAAGCTGAGGTATTTAGGCAACGAGAATTCCCTCTGTATGATCTGCTGAGGGCTGCTTTTAGGAGCATTAACTTTTCAGAACTTCCTGCTTGCCCTGCTTTCAGGCCTACGGGCTCCCACAGCAGAAGCCCTCGGGCAGAGAGCCCCAGGTCCTCACAGCCAGCAGCTTCAGGAGGGCAGAGGGGAGTGCTAAGGGCACTTGGGTTGGGCAGTGCCGGCACCTGCTGTAGCGTATTGATTTAAGCTATTATTACCATCCTGCTACTTACGTGAATGCAAGCCAACTGTAATATCCTTATGCTTCTAGCTCTTAAAAATGACTCAAAAAGCCAAAACATGCTTACACATTACAATTTTAACAAAAGGACTATAAGTCAAAATTACAGCAATAGCTTGAGGAAATGGGTGGTGGTGTTTGGTCAAACAAAACCAAGTTTTGTGGTGTAAATATGGCGCTCATCACCAAGGGACAGGTTCTGCTGAACCCAGAGTTCCAGTACTATCCTCTGGTACCTAGGCTTCCCCTGACTTTTCTGCATTCCAGCTGCTGCACAAAGTCAGTCCTGCACCTCGGAGGTCATTTGGTCGTCATGTGACATACTGCATCATTTTTCAGTCAAGGTTCTTTGCTCCATCAAGGTTCTTACTTGAAACTGACTGATCTGACACAGAAAGGAAGGGAATTCATTGGAGGCACGTTGGGTCACTCACAGGCTCTGTAGGAGGACTGCAGAGTCCAGGCTCTGGAAAGCTGCTAGAACAACAGGAGTTGGAAAGCACACAGGACCCCAGCTGAAATTACGCCAAGGAAGCTCTGTGGTAAGGACACTGCTCTCACCATTTCTGATAAACAGGGAACCCCTTTATGCTACCACCACCCACAGCAGACGCTGGGTACCACTGCTGTTCCATTACTCTGTTGACCCAAAGACCTTGACATGGCCTCCACTGCTCCAACCCCCCATCCTCAGAATTAGCTCTCTGTCTCCTTGCTTCAAAGCCCAAGCTGGGTGTTAATCTGATCAGTGACACATGAACCACAACCCTGCATCCGAACAAGGGGGGAGGCTGGCAAAGCAAACATGTTGTACCATCAGGTTCTAGAGCGGGATTCAGGCTTTGTCTACATTCAGGGTTTCAGGTGGGGTGTTCCCTAGACATAGGAGAGAGGTTTAGAAAAAGTTGACTGATGTCCACTCCAGTCTTTCCCTTTTCTTTTTTCTTTAATATGTCAGAGTTAAAGAGGCAAAGGGAAAGCTTGGTGGGCTGGTGACAATCCATTGAAAGTGTCCCTAAAAAGTATTAAAGTGGTCAAATAAAAAAAAAAAGTTTTAAAGTTTCCCAGATAAGGAAATGGGAAGTGTTCTTGGTACATAGGCACAATATAGTCTTATCATTGCATGCCTGTTAGAACATCTCATTCTGGAAGATGGGGATCATGTCTTACTTATTTCTTTGTGGACAAAAGTAGGCATTGAATGTGTGCTTAAAGGAGAGAAGAAGGTGACAAGGGAGAGAAAGAGATAGTTTCTGTTAGGTCTTCAGCTCTTGAACACAAACAGATTGGGGCAATGAATCTTTAGGCAGGAGCCAGAAGGGAAGTGCAATTTTTAGAATAGAGCAAAAAAGAATTCCACTTGGTATGGGAAAAGATCTTTTAAAGGGTAGAGAACCTCAGTTGTGGTTTGAAGAAAGGATGCATGGGTACAAAGTCAAGAAAGACCAAAGCATTTATGAGAAAACCAAATGTCCTACAGAAAAAAAAAAAAATAGTAGAACAGTCAAAGGTGAGATGGCTTTCCAGTCTGGAAAATAAAGTATTTCCCTGGAAATAAAACATAAAGGAAACTTTCTAATTAAGACTGCTTGAGCAGCCGTTCTCGCTGACTTCAGTCATCATACCAGAGTTTCTTTGGGGGGAAATGAAGTTTTTATGATTTTTCATAAAAAATTCTAGGGTCCTAGGTAAATTTGCTTTGCCAACTTTTCTATAATTATGTAAAAAATAAAATTATTCCCATAAGAAGAGTATTGGAAACAGATGGGGTGTATAATCTATTCAAGAGTTTTCCATCTGTATTTTTGAGTATTAACTTGGGATTTCATGGAAAGGCATATGCTCGGAAGCGAAAGTCATTTTCAGATAGATACAGTTCAAGCGAGAAGACCATCCGTATTCATGGAAAAGGCCCAAGACACACAATCTGGATAGGACAGTGATTTATTTAAGAATGTTCCAGTTGGTAAGCAAGATGCATCCGAAAAAATAAACTCAAATAAATACAAATTTGAATGCTGACTTCTTTCCTCTTGCCAGGAAATTTGAAAAGCGTGTAATGACTGTGTCTGTGTGTATCTTTGCTACAGGCCAGTGTGACTCTGGGTTATAGAGCAAAAGATCCACGTGGAGTGTTTTGGGAGGTGAAAAGTGGTACAAACATTTGAGAAGGGAATTTGTGCCCGTGAAACAAAAACCTCTGGAAGATGTAAATTTTGACTCAGCAGTTCCTTTTTAGAAAGATATCTTAAGGAAATTAGTAAAGATGTATGCAAATATCTCCACTCTAAGCATTTTTCACTGTGGCATTAATTATAATACTCTGAATGTGGGAATCTTAACTTATACAACAGAAGTGAGGATGAGAGATAAAATTAAAACTCATGGGATCTTTGAAAACATTATCAATGGACGAATATGTTAAATAGGTTTAAAAAACACCCACATAAGCAATACCTCCATACATGCTTATGTATTTAATGTTAAGATGATCGGGAAAGAGCAAAGAAGGTCTTCATGGTGATTTTCTGTGCTTGATTATTTTATGAATATCCTGAAATTTTTATTCTTTATGCATATCTGTACTTTATAACGTTCCTACAGTTAGCATATACTGCTTTTATACTGAATACTTTTAAATGACTTTGTTTTAAGAAAAGAAGTCTGGCATACATCTTCCCTCCCAGCTCTATTGATGGAAAGAAGTAATTTTTAATTGGTAACTGAATAGCTATGTGGTGTATGATCTTTTTATATATATCATCTCATTAGCTGACACAATAGCCTATAGGATAGAAAGTACATTTATCTTAATTTTATTGACGTTTACAAGAAACTGAGATGCACACACTAGAGCGTGGAAAAGCTGGGTTCAACCCGGGTTGACTGGTTCCAAAGCCCATATTTGTTCATCATACCAGCTGCCACCCGGTCCCAAAGGATCTCCTGAAGGACTCTTTTACTCGTGCTTTTCATTTCCCAGAGTTCTGTGCCCAAACTGGCTTTGAGTTCCTTCTCTGGGGTTGGGGGGAAGGCAGGAATTTGGTCTATCGGATTTTAAACACCCCAAAATATTTACCTTGGAGTGGGATTACTTCCCTTCCTTGCCCCTCTCCTGGGACAGAGAGTGTACCAAGTCTAGGCCAATAGATGGTATTTGGTACAAGGACACAAGGTGGGGAAAGAGAGAAGGTCCTCTGGGATAGCACAGAGGGAGCCCCCAGCTGCCTTGAAGATGCTGCACCTGCAGGGTCCAAGATTAAGATGCTTCTTTATTCCCAGGGAGCTCTCCCAGAAAAGGAAGGGAGGAAGGAAGGGAGGGAGGAAGGAAGGAAGGAAAGAAAGAAAGTGGGACCCCCTTAGCCCCAAAGTAGGGAGAAATAAAGGATTAGAGGTACAAGGACAGTGAATGGAAGACATAGAATCTCCAAAGGAAGAAAGTATTTTTAACCTTCTAACTGCAAAACAGGTAGTGCTAAGGCATGACCTCAAATGCTTAGAGTTGGAAGGTCTCATCTCTGTTCACTTGCTGGGAGAATTGGTGCCAAAATGATGACGTAGGGAAGCCACTGGCCCTAGGGCTGGTACGGGCTGGCTGGTCTAACTCAAACCCCTTCTCTCCCACTGACCCTGAGTGTGTAAGCAACCGACTGACCCTAGGTTGCTTCCCATTGGATTGAACCTCTCCTTCCTGGTCATCCTTGTGGATTGCACTTTATTTTTTGAGTATGTGGAACATTAACATGCTTCCCAAAGTCAAAACTATAGAAGAAGGTGTACTCAGAGACGCTCCCTCCCTTTTGCATCTCTTCCTCCCTATGCCTCCTCTCTGAGCCTAGTAGGTAACCAAGTTCCTTGTTTTCTGGCTTATCTTTGTGTTTCCTTTTTAAAAAAAATATTCATTTCCTTTTTAAAAAATATTAATATAAAAATATTAATATATTTATATATATATATATGTATGTTTTCCTTATGTCTCTACTAACACATTCTGTATATGCCTTTTGTTTCTTCACTTTTTTTCACTTAACAATCTCTCCTGGAAATCACTCTATAATCAGTTCATGGAGATCATTCCTCTTTCTCTTTACAGCTGCTCGGTAATCCATTGTATGTGTGTGCCAACGTTTATTTTTACCTAGTTTCTAAATCTTAACAGCTAATTCAATTTTTAAAATAGAATAAAATACTTATGCGGGCTGTGAGTCTATCATCTCTGGCCAAGGCATACGCAGAGAGTCGAAATGTCCCCCAGGGAAAGGGAAGATTCTGGGGTTGGGAGGTTGGGGAGGCAGAAGCACATGGTCATAGGTGGGTGTGAGAGCCTTTCTTCAGACTGAGGGAGGACTGTGCATCCCGTGAGTGATCAGGACCCCTACTTCACTCCCAGCACAGCAGAGATGTGGCAGACCCCAGGTCCCAGGACCCTCAGCCGCCTTGGCAACGCCTCTGCTCTCCTCTGTGTTTGGAAGCAACAGGAGCATATCGATGAGGCCCAGGAGCCTCGTGAATGGATGCTCTGCTCTTGTGAAGGCCTCTAGGACCGTCACACGTTGGAAGGAGTTCCACTGTTGTATTTCCCGCCATCCTGGTGGCATCGGTTATCACCACAGGTTTTTTTTTCACTCCGTGTATTTACTTGTTTATAGCTGAGATGCAGAAGGCTAGTTCGGCTAAATTTTATTGGGAAAAACAAATGTGATGTTCCGGCATCCCCTATGTTAGAGCCAACTTCATTCCCCCCTCATGTACTCTTGATTCTTCTAGAACTCCTGCCAGGAAGATGTTACTCCCACTTTATAAATTACTAGTTTATAGGAACCAGAGAGACTAAGTTTCTTGCCCAACACCACCCAGCAAATAAGTGGCAAAACTAGACTTTGTACCCCATGTCTGACTCAGAGATCCCCAGACCGTCTTCTTCAAAGAGTCATAGTTCGCACAGTCACTGAACCTGCAGTAAGTTCATGGTCCTCACAGCAATCGCCATCTTTCAGAGAGTTGAAAACCACATTTTGCTGTGTTTTGTTACTCTGTTCAAAGCTCGGAGAGTAAAGAGAGGCCCAAAGTATGCCATGCTTTAGAGTCTGTCCAAGAAAATCTGTAAACATCCAGGAGTGATTTTGAATAAGCAGTTGAAGCGGTGATGAATATTTATTTGACATATTTTATGAATCTCATAATTCAGTTCTACCGCTTGTTTGGAGCTGGGGAAATTCACTCCAAATAGGGGGAAAGCCATGGAAACTCTAAGAGCTATAGGTGAATGAATTAGCTTGCTGTGAAAGTGGTTTTTGCTTTTTCATTCCGTCCTTGTTAAAAAGCCAAAGAAAACCTCTGACAATGGTCTTAAAGAAGAAGCCAGATGGTGTTTGGAAGGATGCCAGGGGCGGATGGGGCCCGAACACAAGAAATCTGGGAGCCAGACTAGCATTTTCTAGGTCTCTGGGGGCCGTGCGGTGCTTTCTCTTTGCTTCTCTCTGAAATTCTGCTCTTCTCCTCCCCCTTCCTTTGCTTCTCTGCACATATGGTGGAAAATGATTGTTCAGTCCCTCAGCGTTCCTTCCCTCTGCTCCTTTCATGGATAAGAGAGGACGTAAGTGAGAGCGAATGAGTGTGGTAGGAAACCAAGAGTCTTCAGTGAAGAGGGGCTCTCCCTGCACATTCTAGAAACCACCTTTCAATGGGTGCTAAGCAGGCTCTGCGGGGGAGGGAGAGTGCAGAGGGGAGCAGGGCAGGTGAAAGTCTGAAGGCTCCAGGAAGGTTATTTACAAGTCGCCCCTGGTTTCTAGCATGCTTAGAAGAGGCAGATGCAGGCTTTGCACCCAGGTCCCCCGTTAAAACCACCCATCCGTGACTATAAAACAGGATGATTTTGTTTTCCTGGCTCCCTCCTGGATTATTGGGAGCTTCAGATAAAGATGCTAATAATTTGGGGTATTAAAGAGTATTCCATAGAGGTGAAAAGTATTGGTACTATCACACCACTATCACACCCACCAAATGCAGATACTACCTACAGACCCCGGATTAGGAGGACACAAGTAAGAAGGAGTTCTGCAAACACAGGGGTGGATCCTGTCTTTATTAAACTATCGACGTTTCAGTAATTATGCACGTTTGCACTCCTTCCGATGTCCAGAAATCATGCATTAGACTCTTGTGACCTTGATTACTTTGTTGGTGTCGCTTTAAATTGCACATCCAAGGCCAATGCCTCACTCCCCTGCCCCAGTTCCTCCCCTGCAGTGATTGACCTTACAGCGCACTTTCCCAAAGTGTGCTCCATGCTCCACGTGCAAGATAATCTTAGGTGGTACATGGCCGTGACATTAGGTAACACTACTCACTTCATGACGACGTTTTCCTTTTTCCATACCTTCTGGCAAAGTGAAGGAGAAAGTATCAGGTGGGGTGCTAGGAAATATTTCACACATCTCCAACTAACCCTGGCTACCTTTGTTTAAGTATAAGAAATTAGATTTGGAGATGTGCACTCTCCTTTTTCTACCCTGCTCTGTGCACTGAGAGGCTGTTCTCCAAGGAAACCACTGGAAGACTGTCCACAGGTTCACTTGCCCACTAGTTTCTGGATTCTTCTAATAACGGGAAACACCAGGAGGCCTCTGGAAGACTGGAGGAGAAGCAAGAGCTTAGATCTTCATTCCCCCAGCTCCTTCCCTGCCCCCTTGGTTCTCCTCCAGATGCTGTGCTCTGTGGTGTTCTAATCACCACTTCTCCTCCTCTTTCCCTCCCTAGGGCAGCATTGCCAGCAAAGTACAGGATGTCCAGTCAAATTTGTATTTCCAATAAACAACAAACAATCTTGGTACAAGTAGGTACCAAATATTGCATGGGACATAGCATACTAAAAAAGCTATTTGTGGTTTCCTGAAATTCAAATTTAACCTGATATCCTGTGTTTTTATTTGCTAAATCTATCAAGCCTACCGTGGTGGGTCATTGATTCTGTCACTTGCCAGGTTAATTTCCTTTAACCTTGTTCAGCATCGCTGTTAATAATTTCTCCATTAAATCCTCCTTAGTGTCCCCATTTGAGAGTATCATCTGTTTTCTGGGGAGCCCTGGATACATACTAGTAAGCATTGATATCTTTCTAGAATTTTTTAACATTGTTTTGTTCCTCATTTTGAGTTGATCTTCACAAGTGATAAACAATTTTCCTTCCATGGTAGTGAAATAAATTTTCCCTTTAAGATAAGTGTATATAAGTTTGAAAATAATAATAGGGGTACAACGTGGCATTTTTTTAAAGGCAAAAATCATGGAGAGGATACCCAAGCCAATGGGCTTTTTGAAAAATTGAAAAACATGGCATCTGGAGTCAGATCAACTCGAGTTCAAATCCCAGCCCAGGACTGTTGTAAAGATAAAACGAGATAACAAATGCCAAGTAGCCAGCACAGTGTGGGGGTTTTGCTGACAAGCTGTGTCGTATCTACATATAAAAAAGCATGCATGCGTTGTCTGCTCAGAGAGGTAAAGTGACTCACCCAGAGGTGCACAGCTAGTGGAGAACATTTGGGGCTATGGTGCAGGAACCTGGCCTCCTGCCCTGTGTTTTTCCACGGGGCCATGGCCTGGTTGTGTTGTGCGTAGAGGAAATGCTGTGTCAGCTATGGTGCTGCTTCTTGCTCTCAGTCTGTCTGGCAGGAGTGGTCAGTCCTCATGACTTTGGTTTTTTGGAATGCTGGGATGAAGGCCCTTGACTCTGGCGAAATTGATGTTTCAGAGGGAAATGCTGAAGACACACGTTTTCTTTGGGTTTAGTAAACTCAGAGAAGGAAAAGAATGGTCTCATTTATTACTGCCTGCCTGCCTGCCTCCCTGCTGACTGACTGACTGAATGACAGACTGACTGACTGACTGAATGAATGAATCATGGAATGAATGAATGAATGGTTGGATTCAGAGGAATGACGTATTCACCCGTCAACCTCTGGTTACAGCGCCCAGCCCTGACATCTCCTGAGCACATCTCACCAGCTGCAAGTTGACCCTCTGTGGCTTTGTCCTGTTCCTGGAAGATCTGGGCTCAGGAGATTTGGGCCAGATCTCCGTTAACCTGCTCCCGAAGTGGTGTTCTGCTGTTCACAGCTACTAATCTAGAGCCTGCTATGGGCAAAGCATATCGTTAGACACAGAGAGAACCCCTAAGAATGAGCCAGAGGGAATGAGGGGGTCCCTTCTCCCCAGCCACCCCCAGGGAGGACAGCTGCTGAGACACTCACGCGGCCAGGGACGGTGCTATGGACCTCACACAGCCTTTCCCTTCATCCTCACAGCGGTCCAGAGAGGGCGAAGCTGAGCCTCCAGCAGCCACGATGTCATCGCGCATGTCCTGCACCTCGCCAGTCCTCAGGGCTACCACAGGAAGAAGGTACTGTCGTTTCCTCCATTTACAGGTGCGGGTGCTGAGACTTACAAGTGTTAGCGTCTTGCCCAAATGCGTGGCATGCTATGTGCCACGTGCTGGAAGCAGGATTAAAACCCCAGCACCGTGGCCCAGATCCTGGGTTTTATGCCATCAGGGCTGGTGTGGGATGGTATGAAGGATCTGCTTATACACTAGTAAGAGGCAGAGTGGGATTTGAGCCCACACTCTTTTCTTTATGCAATTACGTTTCTTAAATTTGGTGGTGTTGTGATCTGAGAACTTATATTTTCGTTGAGCTGAGTTCACGTACGTGAAAGTGCTGTGTGACAAGAGAGACAGACAGACAGACAAGAGACAGGACAGGGGAAGGAGAAAGGGGAAAAAAGAGCAGAGGTTGGTGTAGTAAGCTTGAGGCAGCACCAAAGGACATTCAACATTTGGAAAGGACAGTGGCAGGGAGCAGAGCAGATGTCATAGGGGAAGGAACAGTGTGGACAAAGGTGGGGGGTGAGAGGGAAGCACAGGGACACAGGAGAAGGACCGTCTACCTCCGCGCTTCCTGTGCACGCCCATCTCAGCCGCTCTGGGAGCAGGGTTTCTGGTGGGTGTCTGTCGGGGGCCCAATTTTTAAGAGTCTGTAGAGCTGTTCCTTCTGATACTGGGCTCTGGATTTCTCATGCAAGTTCTGCCCCTTGGTTCTCTAGTTTTCATGAGCAAAGGCGTTGCTGGAAGAGCTCAGAACAGGCAGAGCATGGGTATCGAATGTTCCTGTCTTTGCTGGGCGCGTGGTGGTGGGCATGGGTCTCCAGGGCCCATGCCAACATCCCAATGGCTCTAGAAGGGACAGATCCCCACAAGGGGTCAGCTAGGTGGTTGATGGCTGCATTACCTTTCTCAGAAGGAAATAAGATTTTGGTTTTGTGGGGGTTTTTTTGTTTTTGTTTTTGTTCTTGGCAAAATGCCCTGCTGTGTGAGGCCTTTTTTTTCACCAGAACCTTCATATTTGCCTTCTTTGATGAAAAGACAAAGCTGAGGGCTTTGCATTTTTCCATCTTCTTTGCAGAGTGGGCCTTTCAAGAATGGTAAACAAGTAAAGAACTGACATTTGCACAGTTTACAAATGGCTTTAGCACTTTTGATTCATAATGGAACCAGTAGATCCTTTTCCTGGCATCTAGCGAGTAATCGGTCCCCTATCCAGTTAAGTAATCCGAAGCTGGAATTGGTTAGGAGGGGTCAGCGTCAAGAGCGCAAAACTTGGGGCACTCAGCCCAGGACATGTTGCATTGCGTGTGTTGTCTCTCTGATGTGTTTCTCCATCGCCGGAATTAGGAAGCATCTTACACTTGCGCTTAGGACACGGTGTCACGTCAATGGGGCTTAGAAGGCGTTAACTATTAGTACTTGTTACCTCACTGCTGTGGTTGCTGTATCCCTTCTCTGCTGCGCTGAGGCATTTCTCCCACTAGCAGAGGCTCTGTGCCTTGGGACACAGGAGGACAGGATGGGGAGAACAGGGAGATGCAGCAGACCAGGTCTGTGTTGCGCTGGGCCATGATGCCGAACGCATCTCACCTTTGTTTTGCTAGGAGATCGGGGACAGCCATACTTGCCTTTTACTCTTGAACTACAGATCACTAAGTCAATCTGGGACATGATGACCAGCATTTAAAAAAACAAGTGAAACAGGGGCGCCTGGATGGCTCAGTGGGTTAAAGCCTCTGCCTTTGGCTCGGGTCGTGATCCTGGAGTTCTGGGATCAAGCCCTGCATCGGGCTCTCTGCTCGGCGGAGAGGCTGCTTCCTCCTCTCTCTCTCTCTCTCTCTGCCTTTCTCTGTGCCTACTTGTGATCTCTGTCTGTCAAATAAATAAATAAAATCTTTGAGGAAAAAAAAAAGTAAATAGAACACATGGAGTGGAAAATGCCATCATGGATTACCCACAGTGCGTAGTTTTCATGGAATGTTTACGCACGTGTATCTGTACAACGCATTACAGTAGAAAATGAATTTCCTCCTGTGGGTGACATCCAGAAGGTTTAGGGACGCTGTCGTGGAGATTAGAGGCAGTGAAGTAAAGCAGGTGTGCGAGGCACAGAGGAAGTGATCGAATGATCATTGCGACCATCAGCTTCTTTACTGTCAGCTCCATCTCCGGACACGCCAGAACTCGTGCTTGTCCACCTACGTTGAACCAGATGGCTCAGGGATCTCAGACTACCAAAGGAAAACTCAAGTGGCCAGGCCGGCGCTCCTTATCCTGCCGACCAGCAGAGCTGCCTGCAGATGCCCGTTCAACAGGCCGTTGACTATAACCGGCACAAATCTCCTGAGTCTGAGAAGCGCTGAGCAGAGAACAGACCGGTTTCGTCTTGAAGGAATCAGGTGCCTTCCAGGCATGCTGTGCAAGGAGTCTCTTGCCATTTACTACCTGGTGTCCCCGCTTTAGTTAAAAAGGACTGAGGCAGCAATTGGCACGTCGATGACCACTGAGCAGTGGTGGCCGCGCTCAGATCAGGGTGGCATCTGCTTGGAACAGAACATCTTGTTATTCTGGGTCCCTTTAGCGACGGCAGTTCAAGCGTGGTGGTGCGTGAGAAACACCGAGCAGCTCTTTGTTCCAACACCTACCACGAACTGAACGTTAATTCTATTGTGCCGAGCTTTTCTAAAACAGCCTCCAACGGTCACCAGAATGACTTTTCTTCCACAAGGTCTGATCTTGTCAGTACCCTGATTTTAACCCTGTAGTGCTTGCCTGTTGTCTACGGGGTGGTCACCGATCTCCTGGCTCAGGCATTCAAAGACCTGCCTCATGGGGCTCCTACGGACTGCCTTTGCGTCATCTTCTCATCCTCCCGGCTTCATCCTGATGCTTTCTTCCCCCTAATCCTTACAGTTCTTTGAATGGGCTTTGCGATGTCATGTATCCATGCTTGTCAAATGCCTTCCCTTCTGCTTGCAGTGGCTTTCCCTGCCTCAGTCACCTGCTGAGTTTTTATTCATTTTCCAGGACTTCCTTCACCTCTTTTGTGAAGGCTGGAAGGTTAATTACATCTTCCACTGAAAACATCTGAACCTAAGGGATACGTTCATTAATATTTGATTAAGATAGATTACAGTCAATTTATTGAGTTGCCTGTCTCCACATAGGCATGTCTGGGTGGGCACGTACGAACTGTGGCATCCGTAAATGAATAGCAGAGTCGATGACTTTTAGGAAAGACTTACTAAGTGCCAGAATGGAGCCCCAGGCATGGTCCCGCAATACCCATGCCCTCTTCCCTAGAACCTTGAATGTTATTTTAGGTGACAAAAGGACCTTTGCAGGTGTGATTAAATTAAGGTGGTGGTGAGTGAGAAACACGCACCATGTATAAATCTTCATATATAGAGATTCTCCTGGATCATCTGTTTGGGCCCTCTATGTAACCACAAGATTCCTTAAAGGAGGAAGCAGAGGGAGACACAAGGCCATGTGAAGGGTGAAGTAAGACGCTGTCTGCTGGTTTTGAAGGTGGAGAAGGAGCAACAAGCCAAGGAATGTGGTTCTAGAAGCTGGAAAAGACAATGGAAGAGCTTCTTCCCGGGAGCTTCTGGAAGGAGCATGGCCCTGCCAACACTTTGGTTTCAGTCCAGGGAACTGCTTTTAGACTTCTGGCCTCTGGAAGTTCAAGAGAATAAATCTGTGGGGTTTGAAAGCCATTCCATTGGTGATAATCTGTTACACCAGCAATAGGAGTCCAATACACCAGGTAACATGTATGATGGGACAGAACTTATGGATGGTCTTTACTGGGGAAGAATAAAATAGAGCCATGCTTCCCCCACTTCGCAAGAATCACCGGAGATCTTGTTTCACTGCAGAGTCTGATTCACTAGGTCTGAAGAAGGGCCTGAGATTCTGTATTGCGGATAAGCTCCTGAGTGAGGACCGTGCTGCTTACACAGGGACCACACTTTGAGAAGCAGCGGACTTGAGCGGTGGGTGGACACAAACTGGACTGAGCAAAGGGAGAGTTTTAGAGAGGCAGCTGTGGGCACAGAGATTTAGAGACAGAGATCCACTGGGTGGGAGTCTATGTGGTAGTGGCCCTGGGGTGGGTGTATGATGGTACCAGTGATTCCTCAGTGCCCTCTTGGTTGGGAGCTCAGAGGCCTGCAAATGAGGCAGATGACAGATGACAACTTGAAGGCCAACGGTATTAAAAGATTGGCCACACCCACATGGAGTGAGACCTAACAGATCCAAAATAAGTGGGTTTTTCCCCCCTATTTCCCTCCACCATGCCTTTTCTCAATAAGGAATAATATGCATGTTCTGAGGGGCTTTGCAAGGAGAAGAGATATTTTCAGTTTTCCTGCCATGTCTGGAGCCCGCCTCAGTGGAGATCTTCACAACCCCCCAGGGAAATAGGCACGTGTTACCAGCATTGAGATTGGACTTGCCAAGACTGAGGCTGAGAGAGAACGAGAGCTTTTGCCAGAGCATTCTTTCGGGTTAAGTGACAGTCCAAGAGCTAAGGGACAGAGTCCCTGTAGGGCACAGGCTGAGAGGGTCGAGAGGTAAAAGGTCTCCTCTTGGTGGGTAGAGGAGGAAGGGGAGGACTAAGCATAAGGGCACGAGCCGGCCCTTGAAGAGCTCCCAAATGGTCAAATCAGAGAAGCCACGGGCATTGGCCAAGCCCAGGGAGCGCAGCAGGACTAGGATGGGAAGAGAACATGCAGATCCGGAACAAGAATGGAAGAGCAATGGTATCGGAGTCAAACAGGGCCATGGGGAAAGACCACGTCCTTTGCCCCTCGCCAGGGCTGTGGCGGTGGTGGGTTCCTCATCAGTAGCATGGGAACACTCATGCTGATGCTGTAGGCGGTGGTGGAGGTCAGAGCTTACCTACGTGAAGTGCCTGTCACTCTCAAGCTGTCTCGGAAATGGATTCCTTCAAGCAGCCATGCTGTCTGCTGCTCTTTATGCATTACTGGGTTTATAGTCTGAGATGGAACAGGATGACCTGAGATAAGAGTTTGCCAGAGAGTTCCCGCAAGTTCCTTATCGGCGTTATTTTGTGTCCTGTTGTTCCGGGGCTTAGAACATACAGGGAAATCCTTGAGTTTTTCCTAAGTTATTAAAGATCATCCGAGGTTAGGAGGGGAAAGGAAAGAGTATGTTTGGGCAGGGAAGTTTTAATTTTGTGCGGACACCTTTGGCTGCTGGCTGATGTTTATGTTCTGCATGATACAAAAGGGCCTTGCTGGTACGTTCCTCACCCATGCCCATAGTCCACCCTTTAGAGACTACTATCCCAGTTCCCAGTTGTAAGTTTTACAATTAGAAGTGGATTGAACCCTAGCTTTACTTGGAAAAGTTACTCGATACCCTCTGGGTCTCAGTTTCTTCATCTGACAAATGAATGGAAATAGCATCAGCCTACCTCAAAGCCTTTGTGAAGGTTAAAAAGGAGAATGCTGGAAGACCATTTAGACTGGGGTTCTGCAAACTTTTTCTGTCAAGGGTCAGGGAATTCATATCTGTGGCTTTGTAGGTCATGGGTCTCTGTGGCCACGCTCAAGGTTGTCAGTGGAGAGCAAATGCAGCCACAGGCGATGTGTCAGGGAATAGGTGTGGCTCTGTTCTAACAAAACACTACAGAAACAGGCCAGAGTTTGCAAATCTCTGCTTTAGAATAATATAATGCAAGCCTTGGGGCGCGTGGGTGGCTCAGTCTGTTGGGCTCCAGAGTCTTAGTTTCCACTCAGATTGGGTGCCTGGGTGGCTTGGATGGTTAGTTTCAGCACAGATCGTGATGTTAGGGTCCTGAGATCAAGCCCCACATTGGGCTCCATGCTCAGCAGGGAGTGTGCTAGAGATTCTCCTTCCCCAGCCCCACCACGCTTGCTCTCTAAAAGAAATAAATCTTTAAAAAATACAAAGTAAGCCTTCAAACTGGGAGTAGCAATTATGAACCTACACTATTGTTATTTGAAGTATCTCATATTGACCTAACCCTCTTTCTTTCAGCAGCCAGGTTCTCAAAAATTGAGGCTGGTACCATCTATTTTAATCCTCTATGGAGTAGTCTTTTTGTGTATGGAAGTGGTGGGGGCACGGGGAGGATTCTTTCCTTTGGGCTTTAAGTCTGACAACAGAATTCTATAACCCAAGTGTTTTTAAGCTATCACTTTTTTAAAGTATTTATTTATTTGACAGACAGAGATCACAAGTAGGCAGAGAGGCAGGCGGGGTGGGGGCGGGGTGGGAAGCAGGCTCCCCACTGAGCAGAGAGCAGCCATGTGGGGCTCGGTCCCAGGACCCTGGGATTATGACCTGAGCTGAAGGCAGTTGATTAACCCACTGAGCCACCCAGGTGTCCCGGGCTATCACTTTTTAAATATGTTGGCCCCTTAATGATTTAATTCTTATTGATCAAAACTCTTACTAAGTGAGGATAATTTGAGAAATAAATAATAGATAGCCTGGTTCATTTCTCATTAACATAGTCAAGATTCAACCACAGACCTGGAGAAGGGAAATTTTATAAGGAACAGTTAAGTGCAAAATGTGAGTAGCCCAAGATAATCTAATTGTTTACATTTAGCTGTCCCTGAGGTCTGAGCACTTACAGCCAAGAGAATTTATCTGATGACTTGAGTCCAAGAAACACAACTTTATTTCCCCCCTACTAACACAGCGTAAGCATTAATTTAACTGGGTTGCCCTGCAAACATCAGTGGCCTTATGTTCCAAATGAAAGCATTCATCAGCCAGCTATCTCCTGATGCGTTATTAGCTGGAGGTCAAAATTAATGAATTTTGTCAGATTGCCTCAAGTAGAGATAGAAAAGAAATTGGCAGACAGTTTCCACTCTGTCGTCTGCTTAGTGTTTTTTGTTTTGTTTTGTTTGTTTTTTAGTGTTTCTCTGGGGGAGGGGCCTGTGCTCCAGACTTAGTATTGCGTTGGGTTGTTAGGGCACAAGAGTGGATGGTGTTCTATCCCCCACCAGCATCTCCATAAGGTCCTCCTTAAGGTCTGAAGTTTGCTGCCCAGAGAGGAAGAACAACACTGGGATCTAGGACAGGAGCCTCTGAAGCACTGACTGAGGAAAGTCACCCCTGACTGAAGGCCAAAGGAGATCTGAAAACACGCTAGGGCCATCCAAAACACACAGCTACCATAGAGCCTTACAGTAATGTTCCTGACTTCTCTTCTATCTTTCACCTGAAATCTGAGCAGGTGGAATTAGAATGTGGTTCTGCATTAGCCTTGTTCTCTAGGAGAGCATCAGACATCACAAATCTCTTTACTTGCGCTGGACAACGGAGCTAACAGTTCCCCCTCTAGCACATAGGATCATAACAACAGCTAAACCAGAAGCATAGCGAGAAAACCCTCTGTGAGCACACATTATTGTTCATTCTGTTCGTTGCTTGGGTCCTTGTAGACCTGAGCACTTCTACTAGGAGTGGGTAGAAGAAGAGGATGTGGGCAAAGAGTTGCCTGACCAGTGAAGGTTTTCAAAATTCATGAATCCCACTAAAGGACCCACTTGTGGTTTTGTATTAAGAATCTATAGAATGAGTAGCAAGTGCCTCCTATATGTAAAGGCTCAGATTCTTTTGTAGGTAGAATATATGTTTTTTCTTTGGTAATTACCTCTATCTAGCCATGGTAGAAATTATTCAGCAGCCTTAAAATTTCGCAAGACTGAAAAATATTTTTTCCCATCTTGGAGAACTAGAGTTTGGGGATGGTCTTAGGCTAGATCTACATCAACATTGTTTAAGACAGAGGAGTGTTGAGAACCTCAAAGGCCACAGAGATCTCATGCCTTCAGCCCTCCGAAGGCACCTGCTTTCTCCCTCAGTTGCACACGTGCACTGTCAAAATGGCAGCAGGAGTACCAGGCGCCTGATTTCTCTTTTCAGAAATTCAAAAGACCTTTCAGAGTCTTTCCCCAATATTAGTTTATTATTCTAGACCTTCTTCCAGGTTGATTTTCTCCTGGGGGCTCTGTGGTTCTCCTGACAACTTGTGTGTGGTAGGGTCCCCTGCTAGGTTCTCATGCACCTGCACATTGCTGGACCACATCACTGGCAAGTTTTAATTCATGTCCTGGGACATGGCTCAGCCTGCATGAGGATTAGTTGGTGAAAGCACATGCCCAAGAAGGGGAGCGGTCAGAGCCACACGTATCCTCCATACATTCAGAAAACCATCTCAGACTTCTCTAAATGTTCTTCACGTGACCAGTTTGTAATGCAGGTACATGGATATAATACACTGGGGTGTACACAGCTGACATGGAATATGCAGGGAATGAGCAGGAGAGAGCACATTAGAGAAGACAGTCTCAAAGCCACCCTTAGTCCACCACAGTGTTGCCCGGGGACCTGAGCTAATGCTCACCAAAGATGCGGCCAGGACCACCATTCTCTGATTCCCCAGCCGAAAGCTATAACTGAAACTCTTGATTCCAGAATGTAGATTTTTGCTTCCTTTTTTTCTTCTGGCCATTAGGTTGTTTTTTAAATTCTATCCTCCTACTCAAACATCTCAAGTCCTTATACTTTATAGCCTTTCAAAGTTTTTGTGTTAAAGGGTAGCTCAATCCCAGCCCCCTTCCTGTGAAGACAATTTCAGACACCTTGGTGAGTATCTATCTAAAAAGAGAGGTATGAATGAAATTACTTGATAGAGATGAAACCATATATAATTTTTCTATAATTTACAAAAATTTATTTAAACAGTTCACAAGTTGTTTGGGTATCTAGATTATCCTGATTTGTTTCCTAATGTATACAAATACAGAGCCAGGCTAATTAGCTGGAGTAAATTAGACGTTTGTAAAAAAGAAAACAAAAGACATTAACAATGCCGAAGTAGTTAAAATTGTTAAAGATGCACAAATGGTTAAAACTAAAGATGGATAAATGGTCATAAAATTGTCCCAGGGTGAAACAAATCACCGATTTTAAAATAAAATTGAAATACCTGGGAAATTTTTAACCTCGCCATTGATATGATTTCATTATGGTGCTGACCTAATTCTTTGTGGCAAAGAATTATGACTTGGCCACCTAGTTTTCAATAAAATTAATCCATTCATGTATTCAAGATACATTTACGAAGTCCTGGCAGAAAATAAAATCTAATAAAATGTTCCCATACTCACAGAGCTTATGTTCTAGTGGGAGAGACAGGGAAAAAACACAAGTAAATAAACACACAAGAATATTAGATATGGAAGTGGTGTGCCGAAAATTGCAATAAGGGTATGTAATAGAGAGTGGCATCAGGGTAGGGTTCTCCCAGAAAAGGACAAGTACACCAAGAACTGATGATAAAACCAACACCCAGCATACAAAGACCAGAGCAGGACCATCCCAAGGAGAGGGAACAGCTGGTGTGAAACCCCTACATAGGATGACCCTGGCGTGCTTCAGGGAGAGAAGAAACACTGTGTTGAAGGAAGCTAAGTGGCCCAGGGTGAGAGGGGTTGGAGGTGGGCAGGGTCCGGAATGTGCCAGTTTGTCAGCCAAGGAAACAAGCATGAACTTCCTTATAGGCACAGTTGGAAGGTACAAGAAGGACTTAAGCCAAGAAGTGACATGATTTTGCTCATGTTTTCCAAAGATCTCCGCAGATGTGAAGGACATAGGGTCAAGAATGGACGTAAGGAAGGGACCAGGTAGGAGGCTGTTGTGGGCCCAGGTGGGAGGTGATGGTGGCTGAAACCAGGTGTCACGGCGGATGCCGAGAACTGGGTGGAATTGGGGTATGACTTGGATACAGAATGAACAAGACTGGTGGAATGCAAATGACAGAGGTGGAGGGGGAAACCCAGAGTCAAAGAGCATGCCAATGGAGCCCCTGAGAAAAATAGTTATTTTGTCTGGTAAGGATTTTTGAAAAAAATTGCTTATTTGCGCTTCTATTAGAATATGAAGCATAGTGTGGATTTTTTTTTCTGATATGAATAATAGTACCTTCCATTTATTGAGTACTTACCTCGTGCTGGCCAATCTTTCCCTTACTGCGTGTGCAGGGGGGATACACATTCGCCTCACTTACTAAGTTACAAAATGACCCATGTGTTCCATATGGCCTTTGCCCCTCTGGGGATTGCATTGCCAAGGAAACAGACTATTGAGCACAGGCGGTGAAGCCAAATCCTATTAAATGTGCAATAATTCAAACAAAACGTACAAAGCCAACCAGCACTTGGGTTTGGAATATTGGCTTCCAAATGTCCCCCTCCTAATGCCTAGCTAGGTACCTAATAAGGTTCAACATTTAGATGCCTGTCTAATTCTACCCAGAGTTCTGGACTTGTACATTCCTGCCCCAAATCCCTGCTCTGAATGTCAGAGTTTTTAATTAATCTCCCCAAATGGCATTTTCGCATAATGAGCTTTCTGCACGCTGCTAGCTTCAAACAGTAGACAAAAAGTGATTCTTTTCTTTTCCTCAGTCAGATTTTTTCCTTTGTGAAATGTAAGTAAAAGTGCTTAGATACCTATCTATGCTCATATATGGCTGGAGAAGGTCCAGAATGAGAGGTTACAGAAGTAGATGTTGTTTAGAGAGCAACTAGTTCAAATCCACTTTATACATAAGAAACTTGAGGTTCAGACAGGTTGGTTAATGTGTCCAAGGTCACACAGCATATTAATAGGTAGTGCCAGGGCCAATGCCCCACTTTCCTGGCTGGTGACCCAAAACCACCTCTAAGTGTTTCAAGGTTGTTCCTCTTAAACTCCTCCCCACAAAGGTCTACTGACTGCTCCTTTCTTCCTTTCCCATCTCTTCACCTCCATCTGCTCCCAGGCACCCCCTCCTTTCCCTCTTTTCGCACCCACTTCTCAAATGCAACTTCCCCCTGCAGCTCCTACCTCTAATCCTATCATCATTCCCACCACCATTTTCAGGCTCACCTATCTTCTTACAAGATCAATGCATTTACACACCAAAAGTATTTTGCACAAATGTGTTTTTTTAACCCAGCACCCACGAGTTTGGCTATAAGCCTGTCCTCACTTGACCCTGTCATTTCATTAAAAAAAAAAAAAAAGTTCAGTGGAATGAGGAAAAAGTGTGATTGGAATCCATGTGCCACATCTAGATGAGTTCTTATTTAGGAAAAATCACTGCTAAGCTTTTTGGACGTGGAAGGTAAGTCCTGATGGTCATGAGATGCAGGGAGTCTAATAAGCAGATACAACTCTTCCACGAGAGAAGTGAGTGCCACTTTGGTGGTATGAGTGAAGAGAGCAGAGAAGGCAAGAGCCAGAGTGCTGGGAGTAGTGTCAGTCTGGAGCCTGGTTTGGTAGAAATGGGCAGGACCTTTTTAAGAACAAAAAAACATGATACTCAAATTTAAGTTCTGCTCTCTCATGTTACAGTCTGCTTACCTGGCAGATGCCCCTCAGTCTCCAACTAAATAAAGGCACACAGGTTTTTATATAAGGCATCTTGCAAAAAACACGGAGGGTCGGTCTGTGACCAGATTTAGACTGACACTGGGGTGGGGGGCGGGGAGGAAGGAGAGACCTGAAGATACAGAGCAGGGAACTAAGATTCCCTGAAGCTGGAAATTAAACCAGAGGTGATTCCTGGAAATGTAAGCCCTTAAGGGTTTGAATAAGCCTCAGAACATTAGACATTGAGCTTTGCATTGGAATTACAGTGGAGATTCAAGTCAACTTGATCCAAATGTGCAGGAATGGACCCCAACATGTGCCATGCATTGGAGATAGGATGAAGAGGATCTAATTCTTGCCCTCTAGTGTTCCTAGAAAAGTATAAAAAGCAGCTAGGTATGGAAACAACCAAGGTATGGGAACAGCCAAGATACTGATTGAAGATAGTGCCTCCCTGATTCACTCTGGGTAGGGCACTTTGTCCCCTTTATGCAGTGAATGCGATTGATTAACAACATGGAGCCATCTTGGGTTGATCTTTGTCAAGTACTCTCTCTGGAAAAGACTGGATTTTTCCTCAGCCCACCAGACTGGCTATTTGATTAGAAATAGCTGCCTCTTTGCCTGTTCAGTTTTATTCTTTACCTTAATAAATATGTTTCGAGCATCCATTTTTTGCCAAGTGTGGCACTAAATGGTAGGATACAATAATGGACCATAACTGAGACATGATCATGCTATTGTGGAACTCAGAGTCTGCAGGAGGAAAGAGCCATCAGTCAAGGAATCAAACAAAGGGATGTAATAATGTACCTGTGATAGGAGTAATAGGGGAGAGGTATGTGGTACGGAGAGAACTTATCACCAGGCAAACTGACCTACTTAGGATGCCAGAAGAGACTTCCCTGAGAAGCTGAGATCTGAACAATGAGTAAGAGAGTATATGTGGCAAAGGCTAATGTGAAATCATTGCAGACTAAAGAATCAGCTTGTGCAAGAGTCCTGTGGCATTCACAAATTAAAGCAAAGCCAATAATATAGGCGTGGGATGAGCGGGGAGAGAGCAAGTGATACAATACACAGCTGGAGTAGGTAGGCAGGAGCAGAATACAGGGCTTATATGCTCCATTAGTCTTTCTTGTAAAACCAATGGGAAGTCATCATGATGTCTCGAAGAAAATATGATCATATTTAAATGCTGAAAAAATAACTCTGGCTGTAGGGGAAAATGGTACTGAGCAGTGGTTACCAGACAGATGTTTTGCAGAAATCTACAATGCTTTCAATAAGTTGATGTCAGTAGAGATATGAAAAACTAGCTTTCACAGATATTCAGAAGGTAAAATCAGTGGAGTTTGGTGACAGTTTGGATGTAGGAGTATCTTAATTTGAGTTTACTAGAAACTCTAAGATGAAGACTCAAGTAATTTGTTGGAATACAGGACACATCGGTAGGGGATGGATAAGAAAAAGAAGGCAGCCACTAAAAAGTGAGGTATTAAGTGAGCTCCCATAGTGGATGAGTGGAATGTAGTTCATTCTCAGAGTCAATGAAGAATCACACTTCAGAATTATCCCACCTAAGGGGTGAAGAAGCAGGACTATTGATATACCCAATTCTTCTAGTCATTGACTGAGGATTGATATGGGGCCCATTAATTTTCAGGCACTTCCAACCTGTCTGCTATAGATTTAGAAAAATCTTCGGGAACAGAGATGTAAGAATTGGCTATTGGAAGTGGTCTGGAGCTCATTGCATTGATGGGGACCTGGAGATAGGGTGACTATGTCTGCTAGGGAGTAAGGGCAAGGACAGTGTCGAGGACAACTCAGATGTCCAGGCTATTGAGATAGAAAACACTGGAAGGTGTTGCCCACCAGACACTGCCATGCCCTGGGAATGCCAACAAGGTAAAGTCATCACTGCCTTCATGAACCTTACAGTCTAGCAGTACTAACTAGTTAGCAACCACTCACTAGAATTTACAGTCTAGTTAGTGAGAACACCCAAGGATGTTCTCCAGAGAGCAGGCAGACAGGCTCTGGTGCTGCCTGTCCTAATCCCAAGGGAATTACTGAACCAATAATGCTGATTAAAAGTCTGGGCTGTGTGCCAGTCCCTGGACAGCCAACAGTGGACTGTTTCCATGTTAATCCTTAGGCAGAGGGGAGACCTATTCCTCAAAGTTGTGGGGGGACGTGTTCAGAACCAGGGTATATTCATGTCGTAGGGCTAGTGTAACAAATTGCCCATGAACTTGCTGGCCTTCAACAACAGAAATTTATTCTCTTGCAGTCCTTGAGGCCCAAGGTGTTGACAGGGTCACGTTTCCCCTGAAGACTCTAAGAAAGACACCTTCCTTGTCTCTTCCTGATTCTGGTGGCTCCTGGTGTTCCTGGGCCTGTAGCTGTGTCCCTCCAACCTCTGCTTCATCTTCTCGTGGCTCCTCCCCTGTGTCTCTGGGTGTGTCTCAGATCTCCCTCTCCATGCACTGATAAGGCCCACCTTTACAAATGGCCCATATATAATGCCGTTTCATCTAGGATGATCTCATCTCAAGATCCTTAATCACATCTGCAAAGACCCTCTTTCCAAATAAAGTCACATTCACAGGTACTGTGGATTAGGACCTGGACATATCTTTTGGGGTCACTATTCAATTCGCTACAGGGGGCTAAGATAGATTGATAAATGTTTATAAGAGGTTAGGAGCTCTAGCAAAACTATTCCCAGTATATCATTTGGTTCAATATTAGACCATTTAGATTTATAGTCAGAAAAAAAGATGCAGGCAACTTCTCAGAATGCTTTATAGGCTCCGTGGGATATAGCAGATTTAGAAGAAAAACCCAGGCTGGTAGAAGGAGAGGAAATGAGCCCAGAGAGGAATCCATTCACAAATTAATAAAGAAACACAAGTGAATTAAGAAAGTAGAAAAAATAACCAGAAAGCTTTGGTTTCACATGAGAAAGAATTGGAAAAAGGAGGGAGGGGGAAAGGGAAACAGAAATGCATTGACAACCATGATGAAGTGTGGAATAAAGGCTTGACAATATAAAATGAAAAATGAGGAAAGTTATCGTCAAGGAAATATCAAACCAAGGCTATACCTATAAAATAAAAATTTATGGACTTGAATATGAACCCTTTAAAAAGGATCTTTAAATTGCTTCAGGAAATATTTCTTCTTCTTCCACTTGTATCTGGTAGACTCTGACAGGACGGCCACTGCCTAGATTAAAGACACATTGCCTCCAATTATTGGCTAACTAACCTTTCAGCTCTGACTTTTTGGGGCTCACTCATCACTATGCATATGGCCCACAGTGGTTCCTGAGCAAGTATTATGTTCTGGCCCTGTTCAAATTCTTTGGAAAATCTAATAGACGTGGCTCAATTACTTAAGTAGACCACACAAGGCAGAGATTACTGGCCACCCAATGAGATATTGCCTTTGGGTTGGCCATCGATCCCTGCTTCGTTTAGTCCAGGGGAAGTCAGCCTGAGCGGTCTCTTGGCACGCCCATCTGTCCCTTTCTGGGTCATGGCCGGAATAAACACAAAGATGCACACATATTAAACAGATAGGCAAAGTGGTGGACCGAAGCTGCGTCCACACTGTGGTGTAGCATGGGTGATTGAATGGCGGGCACACAGACACTTAAAATCTGAGTGCTGTTCAAAAATGGGAAGGTGCAGGGAGGGGCAGAGTGGTGATGGGGAGGCAGTCAAGAATTCTGAGTGCAGGATACACACAGACCCCATTAGCAGCCCAAGTACACCCCATCGAAGACAGCTGCACTGAGTGATGATCACTCTAGTGATTGTATCGAAACCTTGTGCTATTCTCAGATGAGAAACCAACTGGAAACAAGAGTAAGACTTCAGTACGGTTTAATTATCTTGTCCAAGGAGTGAAGGAAGGTTTCCCCATCTCGGTTCTTTGACTGGAAAGCGGGCAGCACAAACAGAGATGTTAAATTAGCAAGTATGCCAGCACTTGCATTTATTAATTGGTCGGTTCCATTTTAATTAAAATCATCCTAGCTAATTAGTCATTTCGCCGTGTGCAGCGTCCGCTGTGTAAGCTGGAGGACATGACGAAGGCAAAAACAAACACTGCTCTCCCTCCAATTTATTAAGTTTGTATTGTATTTCCCTCTCATGCAGGGAATCAAGGGAAACATAACTTAACCTTCTGTTCTTGCCTCTGTCCTTATGAAGCAAGCCTCGCCTTGGAGTCAGTGGGTAATCGTAAAGACTATAGGCTCCAAAAAACTCATACATGTGGGCTAGGATATTGACTCTTCCATTTACGAACCGTGTGACCAGGGGCAAATATTTAACTTCTCTGGTCCTCAATTTTTCTCTCTAAAAATGGGAATAAGAATAATGCTCACCACAGAGATCTGGTGTCAGGGTTAAAGGTATCGTCAAAGTAAAGGGCCAGGTATAGCACAGGTGCTTAGCCAGTGTTAGTCCCTCTTATCACCACCATCATGCCGTTCGCTTGGGTAGCATCTCCTTATCCAGCAGGGCTCAGCTCTGCCACCACCTTTTCTGAGTTGGTCCCTTGAGTCCCACATCCGAGTCAGGTGTCCCACCTCTCTGTGTCTCCATATTTATTCCTATCCCGATACTGTATTTGACTCTCCAGTCTACATGTGTGGCACACACCTCATTGGTGAGCGATCGTGGTTATTTTAAAAGATTCAAATAAACACAGGGGGTGCCTGGGTGGCTCAGTGGGTTAAAGCCTCTGCCTTCGGCTCAGGTCATGATGGGATTGAGTCCCGCATCGGGCTCTCTGCTCAGTGGGGAACCTGCTTCCTCCTCTCTCTCTCTCTCTCTCTCTCTCTCTCTCTCTGCCTACTTGTGATCTCTGTATGTCAAATAAATAAATAAAATCTTTAAAAAAAAAAGATTCAAATAAACACAGTATTTTTCTAGGATCTGGTGTATCTTCAAATGGCTACCAAGTTAGTAGGACATAAACACTTACTAAATTATGTTGGATGTAACAACGTAACAAACCAAATGAGTCAGGGTTTCTTTTGGCCTACATGCACCTGGAAAAAATTACCGAGATGTCAAGGATGCTCACTGTGAACCGAGAAAGTTCGGGAACCTCTGGCATAAGAAAATGATGATGTGCCAAGCCAGAGAAATGATAGTACTTGAGATTATTGTTATACTGTAACCTGGTAGTTATAATAATGCCATAATTACTAGCTGACCGGTAAGCGAGCCAGTTTCTACTTCCCAGGCATTGCTCTGAGCACTTAGTTGAGCTTTCAGTAAAGGCGTCACATGTATTCACTCCTTTAATCCCTTCAAAAGGCCTAAAACAAAATGTTTCTTTCTCCCACTGACGGAAGAGGAAACTGAGGCCTGTAGAGAATGAGTCACTTGCTAATGGGTCACCGAACGGCCGATGCCGGAGCTGGGATTCAGATGTGGGCCCCCTGACCCTCAGACTCATTGCTCTCAACCACCTGCTTACCGAGGCTGCAGGGAAGCGAAGAAGGAGACCGAGCAGAGCTGTCTGGATGGCACAATCTACAGAATTTAGGGACTGGAGACAGTCAATGTTTTGGAACGTTCGCCTAGCCCACTTTCTTCAGAAATGCTCCTCCTCACACCCCGATGACTCTCAGGACTCGGAGTTGAGGGCGTTTGTGGTCCCAACCCCCACCCTTGACCATGTCCACAAGTTACAGGATCCTGCCCGGTGACCCAAGCTAGGCTAAATGGAGCTTCCTCCAGGGACCAGGAGACTGACACACTGAGCTGCATGCCTGTATCAGTCAGCCCAGATGTTGGTTCTTGCCCCAGTAATGGCAGGACGCAAAAGGGAAGGTTTACAACTTCTTGCTTTTGAGGTAACTAGCTGGGGCGCTCCTTCCCCCACTGCTATGCTTCTTGAAGCTGATTTGTTCAGTGGTTTTGCAGATTCCCTGAGATCTTTGCCCTGCCAGTAACCTTTCATTTGAGCCGGATTTGCTAGATTTCTGTTCTTTTTAACCGAAGGATGTTTAACTAGAACCCTGAACATAGATGTCCTAAAATACAGGAAATACACTGAAAAAGAAAAAAAAAGGGGCAAGGGGAGGCAATACCTCCATTGCTAAATACTTAGCCCCCTGAATTGGGTGTCATTCTGATTGTAGACTTGGGCTAGGCCAACACCTCTTAGAAACCAGGCTGATCTGAGGAGTTCAAAAAAACAAACAGTTCGGGAAGGCGGCTTTCTGCACTGCCAGAGGGGTCAACAACCTACCAGGCAATTACACTGCTGTCAGATTGTAAATACACATTTGCAAATGCCTCTATAATTGCTCGGAAACAGTTTAGGCCTATTCATGCAGGGCCGGTTACTGAATGTTAATGGAGACGCTTACCCAACATCTGCTTTCAAGGTTGGAGCCAGATTTGTGCCATTTCCCTGTGTATGGGTATAAAGCAGCCCATCGGTCATTTTCCTCTGCCAGCACTCAGGAAAGAAAAACTCTGAAGCCATGGGCAGTTGCCAGGCTGATCGATGTTTGGTGTGGCCATCACATTTTCAACTAGACCAGGATCTTCCTAAAACAGGTTCGGCTTTCTGAAACTCTTGTAGCAGTCGGTAAGATAGGATAATTGCTGTCACGGACTTAAGGTTATGTTGCTTTATGTACTCGTCTCCCTGACCTCATGCAGGATGGTTAACAGTACAGTTAAATGAAGAAATTCCTACTGACTTGAAGGCACGAGGTACGGAAAGACCCACGTAAGAAGCAGTGGGTCTCCAGGGATGCAGTGCAGAATGTCTGTCTTTCTGACTTTTTGTCTGGGTCTTGTGCTCGAAACCAGTGTTTTTCATCCTCTGAAGACAGAGAACATTATCTTTCCCAACTAGTGGGCATATGGGTCTCTGAAATTCCTTCAGTTCAGTTGCTCTGGATGACGACTGCTAAACCCATCAACACCCATGGGCATCTTGTACATGTCACAGAACCCATGTGTGAAAGGTCACATTATCCCAAGTTCGAACTGCTGGCAAGACTTCAAGTTTGGGTGAACATCCATCGAGCCCATTTCAAGTGTTATGGTATATTAGGGTAATAGCTCTGCTCTAACAAAATGACCCCAAATAACAGTGGCAGAAACGACAGAATTTTATTCTTCTCTCACATAACAGGCCCAAGTGAACAGCACATAGGGTGACAGGTTGCTTTACTCTAAAGAGGCATTTAGAGATCCAAACTCCCACCCTCTTTGGGTTCTGCCATCCCCCCAGGCATTGTCCTCATTTGCATGGTCAAGGATAGGCCGCTCGTAAATCTATGTTGAAGCTTCTCGAAAGGGTCCAAGGAAGCTGGCTAATCTCTCCAAATTGGAGAAGATGCAGGGCCAACTTTCAATCACATCCCATTGGCCCAGATAAAGTTCCAGAGCTTATGTTTAACTGTAAGGGATCCTGGGTAATGCCGTTTCTCCTGGGGAGAGAGAAGCTTTGCTTTGACTCTACTGCCAGGGAGGAAAATGTGGATAGCTTCTGATGGCTGGCCAGAAGTTTCCAGTCATGTGGAACAACAGACAGAAAGGTGTTACCTCCCATGAATAAAATAAATGCCACATGGTCATATGTTCAACACATATTTATTAAGTGCCTACTATGTGCCAGATACATGTGTAGAAAAGAAATATTAACATACTGTGTTGTGAAATTATGCAACACCATGAACACATTTTCCCACTTTTGCAAAACCTTTCGCTCTCTTAGATATTACAGGGCAAGTGGGAAAAAGGCAAGGTTTTGCCCCTTCGTGTCGCAGGAGAAATTGTTCACCTGTCAGTTTCCAGCAGCCCGCGTTATTGTTGTTCTTAGGGATAAGCACACACAAACTCCTCTCAGGTATTCGGATGGTGGTCTCCTAAGTCATAACTTACTTGGAGCATGCTGCTTTAGTTTCAGGAAGATCTCTTCAGAGGATGAAATTAGATCATTGAGATTAAACTCCATTTCAAAGATGGGTTTTTCCCCCAAAATAATCAAGGCAAGGAACAGGGCAAATTTTGCAGTTATCCCGTTGATTTGGTAAGTGACACCATCTTCAGGGTTTGTGTACTCAA
The DNA here is from genome assembly GCF_020171115.1 of Neogale vison. Lineage (NCBI taxonomy): Eukaryota > Metazoa > Chordata > Mammalia > Carnivora > Mustelidae > Neogale > Neogale vison. The sequence continues at coordinate 9,619,119 of NC_058097.1, forward strand.
AGCAATGAATAAGAATGTGATGACCACAGCGTGTCAGGTAGTTCTGGTGGTAGAGGTGTGGATGCAGGAAATAGTCCAGAGGCACCAGGAACACACTCTTAACTTCGTCGGGATTAGGCTGGGCCTGGAAGTGCTGGTCTAGAAATCCTACAACTGGGGTTATCAGTGTATCGCTCTAAAAGCAGAAAACAAAATACACAAATTAAGAAAACAGTCCAAAGCAGTCAGTGATACAAGGTGGGGAGGGAAGGAAGAAGAATTTGCTCCCTGTGAAATGGGGGTAGTCTCACCCCTCCTGAGGCAGTATCTGTGAGATGACTCTGGAAGTGTATTTTTGTGAACATACTGGTATGTTGGAAGAGCAATCTGGCAAGTTATAAAAATGTGGTCCCTTTGACCTAGCAATTGCATTTGTATAAATTTATCGGTATGATAAATTCCTACCAGTGAGAAAAAATACAAGACCAAAGCATTTCTTTAAAGAATTTATTTATTTCTCTGACAGAGAGAGCGTGAGCACACAAGCAGGGGGAGCAGCAGAGGGAGAGGGAGAAGCAGGCTGTCCTCTAAGCAGGGAGCCCAACACGGGACCCTGGGATCATGACCTGAGCCCGAAAGACACACGCTTAACTGAGCTACCCAGGTGCCCCTGCACTGAAGCATTATTTGCAACAGCCCCAAAGTCTAAAGTTAGCATTCCTCCACTGATGGACATTCAGGATAGGTCAATTAATAGTGTAGCTGTATAATGGGATACTCTGCAGCCCTCAAAATGAACGTGAGACACCTTTCCCTGTCAGTACAGACAAGGATGTAACACCTTGTCAATAGAATAGTGACATATTAACTGTGGCATACACCCAATTATGGGAAATTGCATTTATAATTATATATGAACTATTTTACATAACAGATGTTTATAAGGGGGGGGTGGGGATTTCTATTTATAACCACAATTGCTTGCAAACGAATGCAGGGTGTTATTAAGTGAAAGACCTGCTGGGAATCTCCAGGGGGAGGCCTGGGGTTTAGTGTAGGAGCTGCATAATAGTAAGATAAAAGCTGCATAAGCTTGAAGTGGAAAGGCAGAAGAATCTGGAATTCTGGAGGGGGGCGGGCATACAGAGAGAAAGGGGCAGGGAAAAGCCAGGGCCATACCTTGAGGCTGGGACAGGAGAGCAGGATGAACAGGTCTGTGTTAAATTCTCAGGGGAGTGACAGCTGAAGCATGTTTAAGAACAGTGATCACTCAGACCATTAACTGAATTAATGGTGAAAGTCAATGTCCAGACCAGGGGTGGAAGACGGGAGCATAGACTTCAGCCATCCTTTGGGTGGGAAATCTGGGGTCCTAAGTGGCCCCAGGGCAGAAGCGGCATTCCACCAATGGCCATCACTACCTGGCCCTGGGCGAATGCTCAGCCTCTTGGGCCACAGGGCTCCCCAGAAGCGGTCTCTGGAAGATGGGGAACACTCGGATGCAAGTGATTTCTTAAGGACGTGCTCTCAGGACAAAGCAGGAGGTCGGGAGGGAGGCAGGTGAGGGCCCTGCAGGGCATCTGGGGTAAAGTACACCACAGAGCTGGGCTGTCATGCCCCTTAGCACAGCCACTGGTGGAGGACTGTCTGGCCAAGTGCGTGAAGCCCTCCAGGCTCCCTGTGAGCAGGGAAGGGTGGAAAGCTGCAGGTGTGAGTTTTCAGAAACATAATTAAGAATATGAAAGGGACATTCTGGACAGAACGTGCAGTGTTGGTTCCGCATGCAGTTTGTGGCTGCTGTCACCATGAAGTGACCACAGCCTCTGGGGCGCTGGTCTAGGACCCAGCACCCTCTCCCTGCTTCTGCACGACAGCATGACCCTGAAGGAGCTTTAACAGTAGAAATCAGAGACCTGTGCAACCTGCTCAAGGTCAGGGCCAGCTACTACTTGGCAGAAGCCGGGATTCACACTCTAGAGCACAGTGCTTACGGGCTCTGAAGACACAAACATCGCCACATTTCAAAGAGATGACACACCAGCCTCGCACATGGCTTACATGCTGCTGTGGAGAGCTCTCAGCTGAGGGCTTCCCAAGGGCTGAGCTAGGAGCACAAATTCATCCTCACTCTATGGGCCAAACTGCTAGGCACGGGTGTGGACAAGCAACTCTGCGTGGCCAGTGCTGGCTCTTGGCCTCACCTGTCAGAGTCTGAGGAAGTAACTGGTGGGGGAAAAAAATCAAAGCCACAAAGGGAGAGAATGGTTTGAGACTGAATGTTTCAGAAGGGACGTCAGGCACGTTTAGCATGGTTCAAGTTTAGAGATGTCAGAGAGGCTTTAGAAATCTGCGGATGAAAAGCATGTCTGGACACACTGTTCCCAAAATACAGGTGTCTGTCTTGGAAGGAAAAAAGATGCGGAGTGCATGGCAGACATTGTGGGACCAAGGAAAGACCGAATTTCAGCCACTTGCTCAGTTGGGATCCCGTGGAGACTGGCTGCTGCTGCGGCCCCAGAGACGAGGCACACTTCAGGGTCCCTGGAAGAGGCCACATGCTTTTAGCAATATTCCCAGGAAAGGACACACCACTGAAAGGCACCGATATGTTTACAGGAATCGAAGCTTCAGAGAGGGCCAAGTGAATAAGAATGAATAAAAACGTATCAGCCACATACAGAGAAGGAGGAGACCAGTCTCCTGAGGCCGTTGCAAAGAGCGGTAAGTACATGTACGGCAAAGGGACGCCGGGGGTGGGCTTGGAGGCCCACTGCCCGCTAACCTGCAGGGCTAGCACAGGTGACAAACAGCCAGCAGCCCCTCCTCAAGCTCTGACGCCCAAAAACCTCTACGGACATCGCCATTTTCCCCAGGGGACAAAATCAGCACGAATTAAAAACCACTGGATTAGGTTCTGCCTTTAAGTAGTCTAATCAATTACACTTTTGTAATTTTTTCTTGCACTAGATTTTTTAGTACATTTTGCACTACATTTAAAAGATCTGCAAGATCCGAAGAACAAACCCACCCTCGCCAGCACTTCCAAACACAGGATACCACTCTTGAAAGCCTTTGTTCATTCTAACTCTCTGGCATTATCATATCAAGAGGAGGTCATTTTAGAAAGCTCCGGCTTCAGGAGCCTCTGGCCCACCGAGATCTGAAGACCAGACATTCTCCTGTGGAGACTATTGTATTCTGCCCCTCACAGGCAGGACTCAGTAGCTCCCGGGTGCTGTGGAAATGGAGTTACTCTCACCGTGGGAACTTTCTACCATGAGGGTTCAATTTGTTGACAGAGTTTTAAAATAAATCCTCCCAAACAGGCCAGGGGATTTGCAGAAGCTGAGCAGAGGGGTTCCCATTAGAAAACATAGTTGCCTCGGAAGTGACTGATACGTTTCTTGGCCTAATCCCACGTTTTCTCCTCTCATTTAGGAAGCATTTATTTGAGAGGCCATTAGTTTCTCCCAAACGAAATCTCCCTTGAGTGGTGACCTTTCTGTTTTGAAAACGGACCTATTAAGATGGATGGCTCAGCATCACCGACCATGACAACACTGTGCCCCCGAGACTGGGAGGCAAATGGAACATCAAGGATGGTGAGACCCACTGGTTTTCTAATTGTTATGCATCAGTGGGACTCTCCTCTGGAAATGAAAATGTACCTGAAAGTCCAATGTATAAAACATACAGTTTATCCCTACTTCCAATATGTGATTAGAGCACTGCCCTCTGTGGTGTTATTCCCCCAAATTCAAAACCCTAGCGTGACCATGAGGAAAACATCAAATAAATCCAAATGGAGAGGCATTCTACAATATACGTGACCAGAGCACCTCAGAAGTATTAAGGTCATGAGAATAAGGAAAGTTTAAGAAACTGTCACAGACCAGAGACTAAGGAGATGTGACAACCAAATACAATATGGTATCTTTGATGGGATCCAGGGCAGAAAGGAAGACATTAGTAGAAAAATTAGTAAAAGGCAAATCAAGTGTGGAGTTGAGCTAATAGCAGTGTACTAACATTGGTTTCTTAGTTGTGACAAGTAGACACCAGTGGTGGGAGATGTTAATGATAGGAAGAAATGGGTTTGGGTATATGAGAAGTCTCCGTAGAATCTTTGCAACTTTTCTGTAACCTATTCAAATATTGCAAGTTTATATTAAAAATTTTAAACCAATAAAATAATGCTGTTATCCAAGCACAAATTGACAACATTTACTCTTTCTAAAGTCAATTAATGCAAGTCATAAGCTCATGTGAAATAAGATCTGGATGTCATATCAGCCCCAGAATTCATTTTGTTGCTTTCATGGTTTGTTTATTTGTTTGTTTTTCATGTATACTATCAAGGAAATCCTGATTCATAGCAAAATGTAGTTACAAACAGTAATAGTTCTTAGATAGCTTGCCTAGTGATCTCAGGGTACTGCTCAATTAACGTGATATGGAGAAGCTTGATTCCAAAATATGTATAAAAATGAGTACTCAGGACAAAAGTAAGACACTGGTGGCCTCCAAGAGGCTAAAATTTGGAACACAGCATGCTCAAGTGTGTGATATTTTTTTCAAATGAGTTCTCAAAAGAAATGTATATTGGCAAAAAACAAATGTCAACTGAATCTTAAAGAATTCTGAAGCATCTACGGGGCTCTACAGAATCCAGTTTGAAAACCACTGATGGAGTTCAGTCCTTTCATTTCTGGATGGGGTAAGAGGGGCCCAGACAGGCAAAGGGGCTTGCTCAAGGCCACTCAGCTCACAAGGAGCAAAACCCACCTAAGAGCGAGGCTCTTGAGTTCGTGGACAGCACTGTCTTGCTTGGCCACACGTGGAGTGCTAATGATCACGGGTCCACTGGGGGGCCATGAGAGCGGAAGCCAGCCAGGTCCACTCCACTTACGTCAAGCAGGTACGGCACCAGGCAGCAGACGGTCTCCACTTGATGAGGATGTAGCCCTACTTCCTCCTGGGCTTCCCGGAGCGCCGTGGCCACGTCATCCACATCTGTGGGTTCAGACTTGCCTCCAGGGAAGCACACTTCTCCAGGTGACCTTCGTAGCTGGGTATCAAAAAAGAACAGAGCTTCCATTTGGGATTCCAGTGCTGGTACCACGCCCTTGTTCAGTAAGTAGTTACTGAACTTCAATTTTGTGCCACACACCACTCCCACCCTGGTGGTAATAAGAGGCGGGGAGTAAGACCACCCCCCCCAACTTTTTACTTGAATTCTTTTAAAAGAGGACTTTTGAGAACTTCCTTCACTTGTAATTTTTCTCCACTTGCCCCTCAAAGATACCATATGCACAAAAACAGATCTACGCTGATGGGAGGGAAAGGCCAAAAGAAAGTAGAATAAAAAGGGCAATGTTATCAGTAGACAGCCTTGACTGAGGGTTTACCCTGCTCTGACATGCTGCTTCACAAGTTTTTGCACTGAGTCCTCAGAACAGGGCCACATGCTGGTATTTTTTTTAAAGTTTTGTTTTTTTTTTTTAGTTGAGGTGAAATTTACATAATCTAAAATGAACCATTTTATTTATTTTTTAGAGAGGGAGAGAGAAAGTGAGTGGGGATGGGGGTTGGGGGGCAGAGGGAGAAGGAGACTATGAAGCTGACTCTGCTGAGTGTGGAGCCCAGTGTGGGCTCAATGTCAGGACCATGCGATCACCCAGGCTAACTTGGCTCTAGGTTCCAGAGCTGGTGGGAGAGCCCACAATGAAGCAGGAGAGAGTGAGGACAGGTGCCCCTTCCCCATTTACTGGGAGGAAACTCATGAACCCTACTTGTATGACTTCAGGGAGAGGTTAGCTCCAGCAACGCCTGGGAAGGAATTTCTTTAGATAGGTGTTGAGAATTAAATACCTTTTTTTTGTTTTTAATGTGATCTTTGCACACCAGAGTTTATGGTCTAAGATGATTCTCACATAATGCATGGGTGAAAAAGTAACCAGAGATCCATTTCGGTCTTGCCTCAGTTGTCTACATTATTGTTTGTCTGATAGTTCGAAAAATAACACTGACGCCCTTCTCCGCTCTTTGGCAGAGCTGAGAACAGACCAGGTCCCCTGGTTTCCTGTTAGGTTATCTCTTGTTGGAACCTAGATTTTCTTACCTCCTGTGTTTATGTGACAGTTGCCTGAACCAGACCCAGAAGAACCCAAACCCACAAAACTTCAGCTGATTCCCTGGCTTTCTTTTTCCCCCTCACGGGATACTGTTCACTGATGTTCTGCTTTGAAAGCCATACTCTTATGGCCCATTTTCATTTTTGTACTTGGATAACTCTGAAGTTACTGGTTCCCCAGCTTTTCCTCAGAAGCCCCTCAACAGCAAAGGAGAATGACTATATCCAGGGGTGTACCCAAGGGAACTCCATTCCCAGCCCAACATTTCTTTAAAAGTAGAATGGTTTCTCTGAAAACCTCAGGCCTTGTCTGCTAATGGCAATAGTGAGGGCAGTTGAAACTGACCAGAATCCTTGCCAAGTGCTGGGGTGGGTTTAGGTGCTTTCCATTTGTTTCCCTGGGAAATCCTCTCAGTAGCCCTACAAAGCAAGCAGGAGTATTCTGTCCTCCCTCTGCAAGTAAAGAGACCATAGCACAGAGAAGTAACTAGGACAAAGTCACAGAACAGGCGAGGAGAGAGCCTGCATTCAAACACGGACAGCCAGCTTCGGTGCCCAGGCTGTTCATTTCTGTGCTCTAGAATTTCCACATTGTACCAGGGGTGGGAGGCTTAAAGAGTGGCTGTTGGCAGTGGCACTGTACCCCTCACTCCTGCCATCAGGGACATCTGGGGAAATCTGTGGTTGTCACAAAGGGGTGTGGGTGTCTGTATTATTGCCCCTAGTGCCTATAGCCCATGGATGATCTTAAACATTGCACAATGCACAGAATAGCTCCCTCGGCAAAGAGTCACCCAGCCCAAAGGCCAGTAGCACCAAGATTAAAAAACCCTGGTCTAAAAGTATTTCAAATTACTTGCTAGCTAAATTATTTATCTTTCTAAAACTTCTCCCCAAAAACGCCATGTTACCCTGTGGCTTCTTGGGCCCCTGAACACAATCTTGAAAGTTCACTTGAGAATCCACGGCCCCAAAATGCGTGCAAGTGGCAAATAATTTTTGTGAGGTTTTCAAATGTTCTGGAACTTGAATGGCAGGAGCCTTTTGGTCACCTACCTTCTCTGACCGGAGGGTGAACAACAGTTGGAGTTTTCCTTCTTTGGCCAACAATGGTAAAAGGACAGAATATTTGTTAGACGACAAGTGAGAATATTTGGTTCCAACATCATGCTTTTTTAAGCGGGCCTTAGCATCATCTATCAAACTTTTTCTAAAATGGAAACAAACCAAACATTTTAGTAACCAGAGTTAGGATAAAAAGCTCCTCGTCCTGCCTATGTTTCTGTTTCACTGTGTGTCTTGGAGCTTACCATTTCTGACTCTCACTATTTTTTTAATAGCACAGCAGAAATGATAAACCCAAATCACATGACTGTTGGCAAGATAAAGTGAGCAAAAAAGTACTAAGAAGACAGTTCAGTACACAAGGGCACTTTGAAACTTAAGTAGAAATTATGGTAAAATACTCTCTCAGTGATGCAAGAGTTCAATGTTGAATTCGTAAGTATATTCAAGTAAGACAGGTTTGGTAAACAAGCTTAAACAAGTTTGGTAAACTGTAAGCTTAGACAAATGTCAGGTAAAAGACTTTTTCTTAACCTGGCCCTTATGTCTTCAACTGCCTTATAACAGTGGTTCCCAAACTTTAGTGGCAACAGATTCGCCCAGAGGGCTAGGCCCACCCCAAAACTGTGGCTCAGTAAGTTTGGGGTGGGGCCTGGAAGTTAGCATCAAACTCCCAAGCAATGGTGATGCTGATGTTGTGAACCAGGGGAACCCACTTTGAAAACCATTACTGATAATGTGCAAGTATCTGGATTCATAATAAGCACATTGGGTGCCCTGAATACATGACGGTGAATGTGTTGGTCCTTTTGACTGGTATATTTTGTTGCTGGTTTGTGTAGTAGTTTAAATAGAGTTCCCCCAAAATTCATGTCACCCAGAAGACTCAGAATGTGACTGTATTTGGAAATAGTATCTCCGCAGATGTAGTTATGGATCTTGAGATGAAATCATCCTGGGCTCTAAATGCAGTGATTGGCATCCTTGTAAAAGGAGAGAAAACACACACACACACACACACACACACACACGGGGAAGAAGGCAACGTGAAGACATGGGCAGAGACAGGAGTGATGTTACCCCAAGCTCAGCAACATCAACATCCATCAGAAACTGCCAACGGGCAGGAAGGGTCAGACATCCAGCCTCAGAACTATGGAAGAATAAATTTCTGTTGTTTTAATCCATCACATCTGTGCTACATTGTTAGGGCAGCCCTAGAAACTAACAGTTCCGTTTTCATTTTTCTGGGGGAAAGGCAGTCTTGCATCATGAGCGAAATCAGAAATTTAAGTCAGGCAGAACTGGTTCTCAGATGCTTAGGAATAACCTCTCCGAGCCTTGCTTTCCTCATCTGTGACACGCTTGGAGCTATTTGTGAGCGTGTGATGACACTGTTCACATACTGTGACTGGCACTCCGCCAGGACCCGGCGAACGGTAACCACTGCATCAATGGCATTAGATGGCATTAGATGGGCAGTGGTTTGCGGGAGGTGTCTGCTACCCTGTGCCTCTGTCTGTGTGGCGGGTTGCTCCTTTAAAGTGGCTGGGTGACAGCAGTGGATTTCAAAAAACGACCAAACATCTAAAAAGAAGCACAGCATGCTGGCACTGGAGCGGATGCCGGGGTGCATCCCATGCGCACCGGCCTGCGTCCAGAAAACCGGCCTGCCAGTTTGCTCCGGGCCGACTGAGTGTGACTTTTAAGAGGCCCCAGGAGGGACCAGCAGTAGCAAAAGTCTGCAAAAACGTGCCTGTCCATATTTGGGGCTGGTCCTTGGAAAAGCCACCAGGAAAACACGATAGCAGCAGCCACCCGGTTCTGAGCACGCGCGCATCCAGCGCACTTGGCACGCTTTTCTCCTTCTGGCGTCAATACAGCCCCGCGAGGCGAGGACTCGATCCTGGCCAGGCGCGGAGAGGGTAGCAACTGAGAGGCCCAGGGTCACCTCTGCAAGTGGCCACCGGCCGCCTGGCGCAGGCTTGTGGTTTCTGGGGGTCAAACTCCAGACAAGCTCTGGGCTGAAGAGGGAAGGCAGTTGGGCAGGGGGCACGGCCTGCCCGCGGGGAAGGGGCGCGAACTATGAGGCTGGGTGTGAGCCCGTGGGGCCAAAGCTCGGCCGCCCCGGGCCGGTGAGCAGCCAAGTAGGCTAAGCGCCCGGAGCGCAGGCTCTGCAGGTACGCAGGTGGGCTCGGCAAGAACAGACCCCGGCACCGCGGTCAAGGCTGGGCCAAGCCCTGCTCGGAGCGCCAAGGGTGGAGGAGGCTTTACCTGGGCCGCTCCGCGGATGCACGGATTCGTGACATCTTCTAGGAGAAAGTTTGTTTCCGGACGGAGACGCCTCAGAAGCCCTCAGCTGGGCGGGCATGCGCAGAGCAGCCGCGGCCTTGGGCTAGGGGAGAGGCGGGGCCTAGGAGGCGGGGGTTGAGGCGGGGCCTAGGAGGCGGGGGTTGAGGCGGGGCCTACGGCCTTAAGGGAGGGGCGGGGCGGAGGGTGGGGCGGGGCGGAGGGTGGGGCTTAGGTCGGGGCGGTTTGGGGTTGCCCAAAGCGGTCTCTGCTCGGCAGCTTAATCTTCCTCGGAAGGAGAAGCTAATAAGGAGTTCAAAGGCTGATCGTTGTAAAACGAGGGAAGGGGAAAAAACGCACAAATGCAGTGCCGGTGGTTTGAGAGGATTCTGATACCCGCATTCACTGTCGCTAGGAGGTTAAGTTGGTTCAACTTTTCTGAGCAGCAGTTCACCGAGCGCCTACTATGTGCTAGCATGATGGGGATCCCACAGCGAGCCGAAAGACCGGTGGCGCCTACAGACAAGTGGGAGAGAGACAGAGGGAGGTGGATCAAACCGTTGCATAGATAAAGCAGAGATCTTTAATCCTCGAAGAGCATATGAGGGAGAAACGCTGGTGAACCCGGTCAGAGAGGGCTTATCAGAGAAGGTAGAAATGGGGCCTGGAAATCAGCTGTGCACCAGGTGTGGTAACTCGGAGTGGAGCGAGAGCATCAATTACCTGGGCGCTGTTAAAAATGTACATTCTGGGGACCCCCCCCCCAGAGCTGCTGGGTCAGAAACTGGGGGTAAGCCTCAGCAGTCTGGGCTGTAAGGGGAGCGTGATCATCAGAGAGCTACTGCAAGGTATGTGGGGAAAGTAAGTAAGAGAAAGAGGCAAGGGAGAGGCTTCCAGGAAGAGAACAAGTCTGTGCAAAGACCCCAGAAGTGGCTAGGAAAGAGTGAATGGGAGGAAGCCTGGTTTGAGCTGACACTTGTAAGACACCAGACTTCAGGGAATTAAAGCCAGGCTGACTTCTCCATCAGGCAGAGGCACAGGAGGTATGACGCCCGGGGCCCACAGGAAATTTGGGGTCTCACAAAAATGTTTCAATTTATATTCTTTTAAAATCAGAAGGAGAGGGGCACCTGCATGGCTCATAAGCGTCTGCTTTGGGCTCAGGTCCTGGGATGGAGGACCTAGTCGGTCTCCCTGCTCAGCGGGGAATCTGCTTCTCCCTCTCCTTCTGCCCCTGCCCACCTCCTGCCCCCTCTCAAATAAATAAATGAATAATCTTTAAAAGCAGCAGAAGAAAATGAGTATAATGATAAGCAATATGAAATAATGAATGCAACCTGGGTTATATCCTTCCTTATACCAGTAGAGTCATAAAATATAATTGTTTTGTTTCATTTTATGGAGGAAGAGGTCCTCAAAAACAAAATTTCCCAGAGCCCCGTGAAAGTCACAGGGTGGTCTTTGATCGTGGGACGGTGGAGCCGCAGTTCCTAAGATCTTGAAACCCATTCAGCTCAGCTCAGATGTTCTACTGGCCAGTCCTTGCCGAGGCTGGAAGAACCCAAACTGAAAACTTGATGGCATCCAGTTGACAATGTTGATGGCACTTTCACCCACCTTGGTGACTTAATCTGAGCAACCACACGATGTAGAGTTATTTCCATAGAGCCATTACCACCCTCACTTTCCAGATTAGGCAATACAAACATGTCTTATATAACGTCACATGGCTATGGTTCAAGGTTCGCTGGTTCTGACCTTTGCGTTCTTTTATTTTGACACCACTTCCCAGAGGCAACTGACCTGTGAATTTGTGGCTCTGGTTGTGAGTGAGGAGGTAAATTAAACCTCATGCCATATCCACTGTGTAGCAGCTGTGGGCTAGCCATGTCTAACATGGCACCCCGTGACCTCTAAGGCCTCCCGGTCTATGGGGGGGTGATAATAAACATGAGCCTCAGCTCTCATAATTCAATGTGTTCTCAGCTCTGAGAAGGGATGCGAGTGTGGTTCAGAAGATTAAGGTGAGAGCTGAAAATCATTGTGTGAGGCTTTTCTTTGCTCTTCTTTTTAGATCTCCTTTGATTGAATCTTCATTTTGTTGGTGAGCAAAATGAGGCTCAGAATGGCTGAGTGTCTGGCTCATGTTCAGACAGAAGCTGGCTTTTGACCCCACCCGCTGAGCTGTGGCTGGCGCTGTAGTGGGGTCCCAGAGATAGGTGGGATTTCAAGAGCCCAAGGTGGGAAGCCGACATTCTGGGCAGAGGGAACCGTGGAAGCCAAGCTTGGGTGAAGAGTCTGTTCCGAGCGGAAGGCAGGGCAGCAGAGCTGGAACAAGAAGGGATGCTCTGCAGAGTAGAGCTCCGGGAAGAGAGATCAAGGCTTTGGAAGTCAAAGCAAAATGGAAGTTGAACTTCTTCTTGAAGAGAAAGGAGTATCAGAGCAGGGGTTTCCAGAAAATCTCTGTGGAAGCTGGGTGGGGAAGGACTGAAAGTGGGGAGAGGCCAGAGGCGATCAGAGGGGTCTCCCAAAAGTCTGGGCCCAAGGAGCAGAAAAAGAAGCTTTAAACTTTCGGGAAAATTCACACACTCCCCAGATCAGAAAGTCAGAGTGTGGCAGGGGTTTGGGTCGCTTTAATGCATAACGCAGCATCCCAAGATGCTCTGCTGTATGCCAAGGCTATACGTACAGCATCTTCTTTCAAGATCAGAAATTCTGCTGTAAAAATACTTTTGCAAGACTGGAAGCCACAGCACAGGGAACATCGCAAGGTGAAATGCATCATAATAAGATTATATATGTATGGTGTGTGTCTGTCTCTGCACCTACAAAACAACACAGGCTTCAAGGTTAATCGGCAGCAGGTTTTAGGGCAAAGGTCTTGTCTCTGTAGTGTTTGCACACAGATTTGTTGGCAGTGACATAGTTCTGGAAAATGTACTGAAGAGAGGCAAAGCTGTGACAAGGTCCAGGCCAGCCTGCAAAGCTCATACCTCCCTGGTGCAGTTCCATCAGAGAAGCACATCCCAGGTGTGGGGGTTGGGGGGGGGGGCTTATCTGCAGTCCACCCACCTGGAAGCTTTATTTGAGAAGTACCTCATGGCCAGCAGGGGTGGCACAGAGATAAGAAAATACCAATCAGCCTTCAGGAGCAAAGGATGTCTGAGGAAAAGACCTACAACAAACAATTAGCTTTAATGCCAGATAAGTGCTTTAATCCAGAAAAAGGGCTAAATGCTCTGGGGAGTGAGGAGCAGCACCGAACAATGAATTCTGCCTGGACGTAGGCAGTGGGGTCTAGGTAGGCTGTGGAGAGCCGGTAAGATCCTAGGGAACACTTAGCACTGGAGTATTATTTTTCTAGGCAATCTGAGTTTCCTCTTCTCCTTCTTCAGTTTGCAGGAAGATCCCCAAATTCTTGGAAGCAGACACTCCCCCCTGCCAGCTCCCAGGCCCATCCTCCATCAACTCTCCCCCACCCCCATGTCAGACTGAGTTAAGGAGCCACAGCCTTCCCCCCTTTTGGGAGAGGGAGTTGAAGGGGTTCTTTGAGGACTAGGTTTATTTATTTTTTTAAAAGATTTTATTAATTTATTTGACAGAGATCACAAATAGGCAGAGAGACAGGCAGAGAGGGGGGGAGCGAAGCAGGCTCCTCACTGAGCAGAGAGCCCAATGCGGGGCTTGATCCCAGGACCCTGAGATCATGACCTGAGCTGAAGGCAGAGCCTTTAACCCACTGAGCCATCCAGGTGCAAGGACTAGGTTTAAAGAGGAACTTCTCTAAGGGCCAGGGGTCCTCAGCATCAGAATCATCTGGGGGCCAGGATGCTGCACGGACAGCTCAGTGTCCCAAACCCCACCCCACAGGAACTTATCTCAGGGTAAAACTCACCTTGGAACATGCATTTCTGAGCAAGCTGCTAGGTAATTCTGCCATGAAACCTGAGAACACTGGCTTAAGGTTTCCCAAAGGAGGCGTTTGACATTGAGAATCAAAGCCACCTCCTTCCAGCACTTGCTAATATAGCAGCCTCAGAAGTAAGGACAGAGGGTGGTCCTGCTTGCCAGCAACTATAATTCTTGGTACCATTGGAACACTCTTCCTTTCTGGTCTTGGGTGTTGACAGTTGAGACAGATGTGTCTCAGGAGAGGCTCCAGGGAAGCTGAGTGGATCATTTAGTAGACAGTAGGCTGGGCTGGACGGATTCCTACATGATGCGGCCCTTGACGTTTTTTCTTTTTTTTTTTTTTAAGGCCTGTTGGTTCAGTACATTCTCGGGTCAAGTGCCCATTCTTGGCTAGGCAGGGAGCTGGATGTTAGAGATACGGAGACACACAGAAATTGGTCTTTGCTCTGGAGGGTTTGGTGTCAGATACGGCAGTGAGTAGTTTTGGTGTGTGCAAGAATCTCCTGCAGCTGATTAAACATGGAGGTTCTGGGGTTGTGACCTCAGGGATACTGACTCAGGTGGGGCCTGAGCATCCCCATTTGTGTCCTGACCTTTGGGTAATTGTGGTATAAGTGTATGCTTCGAAGTGGGGAGAAATGGAACTTGAATCTTAAAATAAAACAGTAAAATAAAATAAAAGTGGAAATCAACCCAGCCCAGGAAGTCTGGGTAGGCATTTGAGCCACAAAATCAGTTACCTGAGAAAGCCCTTGATTTTTGGCAGCAGGTGTAGAGTAGGAATTAAAGGTTAAGTAGGGATTACAGGGAAATGCTATTAGTACTGCCCTAGATTACAAAAACATAAATTGCTGAGAATTTATTTCCAAGCACTGCAAATGTGATTTTTCAAAGTAATTCATGGTGTTTTCATCCACATTTAATTTTCATTGTGTTACAATAAAACTGATACACGCTTGCATATTAAAATGGGTTAAAGTTCTACGTTTCCATGAGCCAGGCTGGCAAAAAAAAACAAAAACAAAAACAAAAACAAAAACAAAAACAAAAAAAAAACCCACAACAAAAACGAAAACTGTTGGGCATGCATCATTCATTTGTTTTATACCATTGCTGGTTCTCATTTCTATGCCCCTTTAGAAATGAGATAAAGATTAGTTATGTTTGATTCCTTTACTGTCATGTAATCTTTGTGTAATGGAACCCTCAAGTAGGTTTAATTACCAGTAGCAACTGTGCTGGGAAATTTGTAATCTGAATGAAGGCTCCGTCTCAGACGCAGGGAATGGCGTGACCGTGCTGCACAAGGAGGAGCAGTCTGGTCCCAATTAGCTTGCGAATTAGTTGTGAAATTGGCTTGAGATTTTTCCAGCGCGTGCGGGAAGCTCTGTCTGTGGAGGGACCACAGACTCTGCTCCACTGGGAATTCACCCTCCGTGTCCTCACCACTCCACCCTGGCTCAAGTCTCTTGCCTTTACAAGTGTGTGTGGTGCGGGGGAGGCAGAAACGCAGGTCCCTCCCCAAATCCAGATGCCACCACTCAGCCGTCTTGATGCCTTATCCAACCCATTCTTGACAGCGCAAGAGAAACCATACTATCTGCACTCTGCTCTCGGGAACGATACCCTCCCTGGCAGGCAGCCTCTCCTGGTGTAACTGGTATACACACTGGTGGGTGGGCAGACAGACAGACGGACAAGCCCTTTGAAAAGATGCCGCCAATTCATTGCTTGAGGTCTTTGCTTGAGGTCTTTGGTAGAAGCCAGAAAAGGACACAGGCTGTTTTGGACCAATTTCAAGGGTCTGGTAGTGGAGGGTTATGCTTCTAGTGGCGCTGTCCGGTGGAACTTTCTGCAGTGAGGGAAATAATCTTGGTGTTCTCCAATGCAGTGGCCGCCAACCAGATGTGCGTGAGTCCTTGGTGTGCCTGAAGAACCAAAGTATTTTTTAAAAATATTTTATTTATTTATTTGAGAGAAAGAGAGAGCGCGCGTGAGAGGGGAGAAAGTCAGAGGGAGAAGCAGACTCCCCGTGGAGCTGGGAGCCCGATTCGGAACTCCATCCTGGTACTCCAGGATTATGACCTGAGCCGAAGGCAGTGGCCCAACCAGCTGAGCCACCCAGGCGCCCAAGAACTAAAATATTTTTTTTTGAAGAATTTATTTATCTATTTGACAGAGAGAGAGAGAGAGAGAGATCACAAGTAGACAGAGAGGCAGGCAGAGAGAGAGAGGGGGAAGCAGGCTCCCTGCTGAGCAGAGAGCCCGATGCGGGGCTCGATCCCAGAACCCTGGGATCATGACCTGGGCTGAAGGCAGAGGCTTAACCCACTGAGCTACCCAGGTGCCTCTTATTTTTTTTTTTTTTAAAGAATTTATTTATCTATTTGACAGAGAGAGAGATCTCAAGTAGGCAGAGAGGCAGGTAGAGAGACAGGAGGGGGAATAAAATATTTTAAATTGTATTTACTTTCAGGTAATTTGAATAGCCACGTGTGTCTAGTGGCCAGCAGTTAGCACAGTCTGAGGGTCATAGTTTCTGAGTTTCCAGCCATCTTGCAACCTTCTTGGAAATATCAGCTCGAGTACATAATGTTTAGTTAAACACATGCTTTGGGGAAAATTATTAGAAGTTTCTTCCTGGGGTATTTTTGGGGGGCTGGAGCCCAGAAGCAGGCATCCTTATTAACTCTTTTCTTCCACAACAACAACAAATGTGAGCTCACATTCCCCCCAGCGGACACCACCGCTCCTGTCCTTGCTCCTATCACATCAGTGAGGATTTGCTTCAGGCCTCTAGATTTACCCAAGACAAAAAGCTGTTAGCAATGAAAGTGCTTATTTGTTGCTGCCTTCTTCTCCATGGCGTGAGCTGTGTGGTCATGTGTCATACCTGTCGTTAAATCAGGTTTCATACCTGTCGTTAAAGACAGGTTCGTTCGTTCTGGGGGGCCCTAGGTGGTTCAGTTGCTTAAGCATCTGCCATTAGCTCAGGTAGTGATCCCAGGGTCAGCAGGGAGCCTGCTTCCCCCTCTCCCTCTCCCTCTGCCCCTCCCCACCCATGTTCCTTCTCTCTCTCAGTCTCAAATAAATGAGTAAAATCTTTGAAAAAAAAATTTGATGTTTTAGAAGGGGAAATATGGTATTTACCATAGTGGGATCCAAGCAAACATAGACCCGTCAAGTGCTCTGTGGGAGAGCGCCACGGTCAGATAAGTTTGGGAAAAGCTGTATTCGACCCTCCTCTTGCAGATTTATGATCTGTATTAACATGGCAAAGTTTCCAAAAAGTACAGCTGTAAAGAAGTCTCCTTTCTTTTGCTTTTCTCTGAAGTGTTTGGCCTCAGAGTTCTTTTTGCCCCCATAATAGCCGCTAGCACTGATTCGAACTAGTGCTTCGCTGAAGGCAGGCTGGGCGGTACAACATCAACTTGATGAGCAGGGGTGTAGGGGAGGCATGGATTATTTCCTCCTGGGGATAAAGGAGATCTTCATGGGGAATCCTGATCTGCTGCCCCCAATACTGCCTAAAACACCCCCATTCCTTTTTCCCTTAACCTACTTTATTTCTCTTCAAAGCACTCATCACTGGATGATATGTTCATTCTGCATGATTCCCTGCCTCTCCCCACTAAAACCTTAGCTCCGGGAGACAGGAAGCAATGCGTCTTCTCCCCACCACTGTCGCTGCAGGACCCAGATAGCAATACATAGTTTTTGGCTAAATGTGGAAATGAAGAAAACATTTCAACTGGGCTTTGAAGGAAGGGAGAATTTTATTTTTATGGTTTTTATTTATTTATTTATTTATTTGAGAAAGACCGAGAGAGAGAGCAAGCGGGGGCCAGAGGCAGAGGGAGAAGCAGACTCTGCAGGGAGCAGAGACCACAATGCGGGGCTCAATCCCAGGACCCCGAGACCACAACCTGAGCCAAAGGCAGACATTCAACTGACTGGGCCACCCAGGCGCCCCAGGACAGGAGGATTTTGATGGGCTTTGGTGATGGAGACAATCACTCTAGGAGGAAGGAGACACAGAGAATAAAGCTCTTGGAGGGTTGTGGAGAAGCTGGCTTTCTTCAAAGACAAGGTGGGCAGCCAGTGGCGAGAGAAAGCCTGCAAGGATCCAGAGGCCAGCCGGTGGGGGGGGGGGGTGCTGGCGGAGACGGGAGGGGAGGAGGGCCACCTTGCTGTATAGGAACAGCCCCTAAGAGGGGTGAGATGTGGGGGTCACCCTTCTGTCCCCAGAGGGTGCTGGGTTCTCTCCCGGGGACAAGACGCTGTGGACAGTGGGCCACCCCCATCTTCTCGCACACAACATGCCCAGTGATACACATACATATATGATGTATGCATGCAATTTGTTTTTATAAATTTTTACAAGACTGCATTCATAATGAACTTGTTTCGCTTTATCTACACGGAAGCAAAATGCATAGCATAAAACATGCACAACCAGAGGTTCGCAAAGGATGCCATCCTTATGAACACGTCTCAGTGGGACACTCACGGAGGAGGTGAGTCATCTTTCTGGGAAAAGGCATCTGCTGTCGGGCTCGATTTCCTTTCTGCCTTGTCATTCAGAATACAGATGTGCTCTAGAGGAAGGGATAAAAAGCAGAACATGTTTCTTTTAACGTTGTTTGTCTTTCTTCAGACTTAAAGGCAACATTTTGTTCCCCAGATAGGTGCCGGGCAGCTAAGTAGGCTCGTTTGTATAGCCTCGTGGGCAATGAGATGTTTGCAGTGGCCACACCATGCCCCAAACTCTGACCTCGTGTTGAGATTAAAATGTATGTCAGTTTAGTAGAGGTAAAAAGGTACCCCTGGCAACAACCTCCTACATCGTGGCGGCCCCGGGATGGCTCATTCCCGTTTCCCTCATGCCATGACAATGTTTTATACGCTTTCTATATCAAAAATCGTCATCAGTGACAGCCGCTTATTCTTGAGGGCCCATGTGTGAGGCATTGTGGGAATGCGTGTTCCTTGCTTTACGTGGATGGGTTTAATTAATTCTTATAACCACCCTCCAAGGTAGAGACCTCTCTTTGCTTTTGTAGAGAAACATCCTGAGACCGAACAGATAAACAGGTGAGCAGCAGGGAGCGGGACAGACGGAGCTAGGATTTGCATAAAAGCCACTTCACTCCAATGGCAATATCCACGTATGACATTTTACTCCTCATTGAACATGGTTTTTTTATAATTTTTCTGTATTTTTGTGTCTGTTTGTCTGCTACTTAATATATACATGTGTATGTATGTATATGTAATATACATGGCCTCAGATGTCTCTTACTTGTAATGTATACCTTGCCTATTAGAAAAGAGTTTAAGGTGCTTTGCCTGATATTAAAACCAAAGAAGCCCAGAGACACGGATTGTGTAAGTGGGAAAGAGGAGGAAATTGTCCTAGAAGCGGAAGGCAAGGTAGCAAGATGGTCCTTGCATTCAAGTTTATCTGTGAACATCCAGGTAGCCGAGGGAGGAAGGAAAACAAGAAGCCTCCTCTCTTTTTTTGTCCCATGTCTACAGCCCACTAAATGTTTCCAGCTTATGTTGTCCTTGCATGTCCACAAGCAATAGGTTCTTCTCGCTGCTGGCAAGGACCAGAGCCCCCCTGTTTAACAAAAGGCAGGGCTGAGAAGGATCCAGTATAATCAAGCAGGACGTGGTCTCCCCAGTCTCCCTGCTCTTGGAGCTACCTCTCTATCAGAGCCAGCAAACGCCCTGGCACTGTCCAAATCTCAGTGGAACCTCAGGGTTAGAAGACACACCCTGGACTAGACAGCTGGCGAGAAACGGCCAGAAACTAAGGGATGCAGAGCTGAGCCCAAAACCCAGCTCTGGGCTGGCAGCCTGTCCCAGGGCCGAATGGATTATTGGCAGGTCCAAAAACCTACCCATACAGGCTTCCAAGGACTCCTTTTACCACTTCTCTCTGCTGCCGCCACCCTCTACCTTCTACCACCTGGTCAGATACCGATAAAGGAGAAGGAACCCAGGGGAGGCTGCTGGCCCACTGTGGACTCCTGTGGCCTCGTAGGCGGCAATGCTGTCACTGTTGGACTCCAGCCCTCCCCGGGGGTAGGAGAAATGCCTGCCTGGTTCACTTCAGCTCTCTGACCAAAGACCCTCCGTGACCAAAGTTCAGTCTGGCTCCTCAGAACCCTCTTTCTTATGAAGCATCAACCTTGCTCATGCCCCATCCTGTTTCGGGTTGCCTTAGCCCAATTTAATAAGACTCCTGCTAAGTCAGCTTAGTGGGGATCACCTTACCCTTACACCTGGTCAAGTTCTTCATCCCCCCCCACCTTCCAGGTGTAAGTCCATGACCTTATAAGACCTTGACCTTGACCTCCACCGCAAGGTATAAGACATTTGGCAAGAATCCTGGTAAGTCAGTTTTGCAAGAATGCTGCTACCCTTGATGTCACCTTCCAGTAATTTTCCACCCTCTGACTGTCCACTCTGCTCAGTGGCCATGAATCCCCACTTTCCGAGTCGTATTCAGAGCTGAGCCTGATCTCTCTCTGCTGTGGTGAGAGTCTCCACACCTGTTGCAACATCCCTGAGTAAAGTCTTCCTTACCTTAGTAACAAACGTTGGAATGTTTTTTTCAGGATTTATGTATTTGTTTTGGAGGGAGAGAGAGAGAGCGCAAACGTGTGCACAAGTGGGAGGGGCCAGAAGAGGGAGCAAGAATGTCAACAGACTCCACGCCAAGCGCAGAGCCCAACGCGGGCTCCATCTCAGGAAAATGTCCGAAGGTTTTGTTTAAGGATCCCCAGATGGGAGCAGAGCATGTGGCCCATGACTGAGTGACACATAAGAGTAAGACAGAGAGTGTTTTTATTTGAGGAGCTTTTCCCCTTTCTAGCTGTGTGACCCTAGGTAGATCCCTCAACCTCTCTGACTTGCTTCCCCTGGACAATGGCAGCGGTCCTTAGAGCCGCCCCAGAGCGCTGTGAGGAGGGAGTGAAGTGAGGCGCGGAGTATCTTCAGCCCAGGCTGTCACACTCTGTAGGCAGGGAAAGTCTCGGGGCGGGGGGGAGAGGGGGGCAAGGCCAGATCTGCAGGGCTTTGTGGCCAGAAGAAGGAATGGGGAATCCAAGCCTCCGTCTGAAACGAAGCATTATGAACAGTCCCCCAAAGGTGCTGTCCTTAAACTGCCTCTGCTGCCATATTTTTGAAAACTGTATTTAGGTGGCAGCTGCTGCCACAGGCTTTGTGTTTTGTGATTACTTGTCTCGTGAACAGCTGTTGGTTCCTCCTGGATCTCTGTTTACCTAATTTGGTTAGGCTGGTACACAGACAAATGGGCTTTGATATGATAAATGGTCCGTGAAAGCACCAGGAGTAGGCATACAACACTCATTTTCCATTCTCTCCGGGAATAAAGGAAAAGGTGACCAGCTGTAAAAAAGCACCAGATTAGAGGCGGATTTCTGATGGTCGACCTGCTGGGAGATCATCTCGGCGCATGACCTGCGGAAGTCACAATAATTTGCATTTATGTACCAGCCTTTCTCTTAGGACACACAAACACTTTATAGATACTGCCCTCCGCTCAGTGAGGCAGGGATGCTGAGATGTTAGTATTTTGCAATTAAAAAAGTCATCTTAAAAGAAACACTTTAATAATCTTTCTCATGCTGCACATTTGAGAAGCTGCTCAAGCCGATGTTTCGGGACATGTTACCTGATCACGTCCCCTGAACACCTAAAGGCTTGGGGCTTGCATGCGTGTTTCTACATCGGTCTGCTTGTTAACTTCTGGAGCAGTGCGGCTCTGGTTTCCCTCAGATGTGTTAGAGCAAGAGGCTCTAGCCCTTCCATCTTTCAGAACCAGCCATACCTTGGGGAGTCCTGAAGGTCAAGAGAAATAGTGGTGACCGACTCCTTGTTTAGGTCCTCCCTACATGCTGGCTCAAGGCATGTATCTTACTGAGGGCTGCTGGGCACAGTGTCTCCTTTCCATGTTTCAAACTTCTTTCTAGAACAGAGACCAGGGGCGTTGCCAGTGGCTAATGAGAGCCAAGCCCCTGCCCCAGGGAGTAAGGCAAGGTCCTCTGCTAGGATCCCTGAGAAAAGTAGGTTTTTTTAATCCTGGTTTTTGAAAGCCACTAACACCATATGGCTTCGGGAGAGTTATTTACCCTCTGCGAAACTTTCCTTTCGCTTTATCAAAAATGCTTGCCTTCTGAGAGTGTTGAGAATTACTGAATAAGAGAACACAGTAAAGGGATATGCATGTTTAGGGAAGGATTTTCACATGTTATTTGGGACTGAGGCCTAAGATCAGGGGTTCTGACCTCTTTTCTGATGCGGAGATAAACCTTGCCCCCAACGTCTGTGTCTGCTCCCCCTAAAATCAGAGGGATGAGTGCCTGGTGTATGTAACTCTTTCTCGCTCATTATTCCCCTATCAGGACGGATACTCACCCATCCCAGAACTTATTCTGGGATAAGCCTGTCTTGACACCACCGTCCCATTATATTTAGGACAGTTCAGTCCTCCTGGCCCTCTCTTCTAACTGCCCTGAAACTCAGCAAGGGGAAGACTGGCATGATGATGTAGTTTCCACCTGGCAAAGTTTTTTTTCACTGGTGTTAGTATTTCAGTCCATGGGGAGGGTTTCTGTTGGGAAGGGTGCTGGAGGCACTGAGGCTCACCAGACATTGTCCCTGTTTTCTCAGCTCTGCATCAGGACCTGTAGGAGTCGTGTTGGCCAACAGCCTTTCGACAGAAGTAGCCTGTGTCACTTTTGTCATTCTCTGGCAGCTCCTTCCTGAGTCTTCCTGCCAAGAAGGCCATGAGTCCCATGTGGCACAGCTACAGGACAGTATGGCAGGCTCTGAGGGAGAGTGCCGTGGTTTGCTAGGGCTGCTGTAATAGGGTATTGCAAACTAAGTGGCTTAATGTATTGCCTGATAGTTCTGGAGGCTAGAAATTCAAGATCGAACTGTCTTCAGGGTTGGTCCTTTCTGAGGGAAAGGACAAGGGGGAATCTGTTCCAGCCTGTCCTTAGCTCCTCGTGGTGTCCTGGCAATCCTTGGTTTTCCTTGGCTTCTAGAAACATCACTGCCATCTCTGCCTTCATGTTCACATGGATCTCTCCCTGTGTGCATGTCTGTCTCTGAACTTCCTGTTATTATAAGGACACCAGTCATAATTGAATTAGGGACCTGAGCTCCTCCTGCTGACCTCGTCTTAACTAATTACTGGGATAATGACCTTACTTCCAAATCAGATCACATTCCGAGGTAGTGTGGGGTAGGACTTCAATATTGACCTATACAGGATATGTCGCATGAGGGAAAAAGAAATGTTTGTTTTCAGCCACTGAGATGTGGGGGCTGTTTGTTCTACCAGCATTGTCTCACTTGTCCTAACTAACACCAGAAGTTTAAATTAACTGCACACATGACATCCTCAGCTTCCTCATAGGTGGCCGTGAAGTCGAGAGCAGTGTTTCTTCAGAGAGACTCTCCCAGGCATGGCCACCTCCTAGACGGGTTAGTGATTCACTGTCACTTGACCTCACAGAACTGCTGCCACCTGGTTAGCTTTCTAAAGGACTAGACGGGTCCTCCGTGCCTCACCTGGTCCTCCCTGAGAGGAATCACAAAACAAAGACAGGAGGAAAAGAAAAATGCTCTTTTCCTGGAGCAAAAGGACAGTTAATCCCTTTGTGAACATTACCAAGTTTCACAGAAGCATCTCCAGTTCAAGAGATTTACCTATAGGTGAGGAAATTGGGATCTTGTCAGGTAAAGTGTCCACTTATCCAAGGTCATGACGTTAATAGGAGGCAGACCTGGGTCTGGGAACTGAATCTCCTTTTCCAAGTGTGGAGGAGGGTTTTGGAGCAAATGATAGCAGCCAAATACATTGTCTGGCCTGGAGCACAGCTCTGGTGTGAATGTTTGTGTCCTCCTAACATGTGCATGTTGAAATTCCAAAATCCAATGTGCTGGTCTTAGGAGGTGAGGTCCTTGGGAAGTGATTAGGTCATACAGGGGGAGCCTTCACGAATAGGATTAGTGCCCTCATAAAAGAGACCCACAGAGCTTCCTCCTCCTTCCACTGAGCGAGGACAGTGAGAGGTCTGAAGGGAAGAGGTCCTTCCCTGACCACCCTGGCCCGGCCATCCACCCTGAGCTCGGACTTCCAGCCTCCAGAACTGTGATGAATGACCTTCTGTTGTGTGTAAGCCACCCAGGCTGTGGTTTTTTGTTGTAGGAACCCACACAGACTAAGCCAGACAGCTTTTATTGAAGTAATGGGAATGGATGCAAGTATGATTTTTGCAAAGCTGAATGAGAATGATGGATCTCTTGCACTAATGACAGCTGAGCCCTTGGGCTGCGGCTACTATGAACTGAGGCGTGCTGGGAGTGTAAACCGCACACCAAATCTTGGAGATTTGGGAAAAAAGAAGAATTTTTTTTTTTAAATAAGGACTACATTCTGAAATGATAGGTATGAAGTGAAATGAAGTACATTTAAAAAAAAGTATTTATTTACTTATTTTAAAGAGAGAGAGTGGGTAGAGGGGACAGAGGGAGAGGGAAAAAGAGAATCCCAAGCAGACGCCCTGCTCAGTGCAGAGCCCGATGAGGGGCTCGATCTCACAACCCTGAAATCATGACCAGAGCCAAAACCAAGAGTCTGACCCCTCCCTGACTGAGCCACAGATGTCCTAAAATGAAATCCATTTTTAAAATGAATTTCTTCTATTTCTTTTTACCTTTTAAAAATGTAGCTACTAGAAAATATAAAGTTATATATGGAGCTTGCAATTATAGCACAACATTACACTTTTATTGGTTAAGATTGCTATAAGGTGACTTAAATGCAGATTCCAGAAACCCGCTCTGGGCCCCATGACTGGAATCTTCGCTTTCTTGTTCAGGAATCTTATTTTTATGAAAATTCTCAGGAAATTCTGTTGCATACTACATTTTGAGGTCAAAACACTTGGGGTGCCTGGGTGACTCGGTCAGTTAAGCATCTGCCTTCAGCTCAAGTCATGATCCTGGGGTCCTGGGATCGAGTCCCACATCAGGCTCTCTGCTCAGCGGGGAGTCTCCTTCTCCCTCTCCCTGCTCCTTCTCTCTCTCTCTCTCTCTCTCAAATAAATAAATAAATAAATAAACACATGACACCAATTTGCTGGAGTCAAGTGGTGGTTGTTCACCAAAGTCTGCACCATTCCCCGTCTTGTCCTCCAGACTGAGAAGCAGGACAGCCCTTGCCGTAAGACCGATGTTAGCAAAGTGAGAGAAAGAGGAGAGCAAGATACCTTTCTTTACCTATGACTCAAACTTTTGGAAAAAAAACAAAAACAAAAACAGGAGTCATTTTCACTTCTACAAACACCCTTTCCCATATTTCTTGAAACACAGAATTTACGCTCTAAGTGTTTGTTCGGTCGCGTATGAATGGTGCAGGTAGAACCCATCCCACTTCATGAGAACAAAGTGGGGGAATCTGCTCAACCCCTCTGGCCCTGAGGGTTGGTGCTGAGTTCCCCTCCACCTATGGCACCAGTGATGCTGTCTGAGTGCTGAGAATTGTAACTTGTGTTTCCCCTCTTTGCTGAGAAGCCCCTCTCCTCTTTCACACTGGATTTCCGGAGAAGTGGGAGGAAGCCTTAAGGTGTGTATATGGGGTATCAGGCTGCGGTTAATACTCACTGTTATTTTCTCTGTAGATCAAATGCCTCCTCTTTAACTATGTAGCAGGGACGTGCTGTGGAATAAGACTTATGAGCATGGCTACAAGGATTTGAACCCCAGCTCTACTATTTGTAGGCTCTGGGACTTTATGCAAGTTTGTTACCCTCTCTGTTCCTTAGTTTTCTCATCTGTAAAACGTGGATAAAACTGGTGGCCTCCTCATAAGGCTCTTGTGTGGATTAACTGTGATGAAATACACAAAACAATTTTAATGAATTCTAAACAAATATGACTTCAATAAATGCTGGACATTCTCCTCCTCTTCCTCCTCCTCCTCCTTCTTAACATCAACCATCAAAATCATTTTCATGTTTTATCTTTCTCTTTTTTCTCTCCAGGGTGGAAACCTCTCCAAAAGCAAGGGTACTTCCGTGGCTTATGTCTTGTCTTATCTAATCTAGCTCAGTGTCCATACTTCATAAAGTTGCTTTATAAATGCTAGTTATTTCTTAAGTCTCTCCCCTGATCTAATGATAGATGACAAACATTTTTTACCCCAAAGAGTGTCTCCGAGGCATTACGTCAAGAAACAGAACAGAATTTTGTATGCAACAGTTATACAGTAACACTTTATTATTTTACTAATTTATTGCTCAAGCACACCCGTTAATCTTATGACATCATCATGTGCCCTTGTTATGTACTTGGCCTTAACCAAATGCTGTATAGTCAGCCACTGCCGCCAAGAAGCCCAGAGTTGAATGTATGTTCTGTGTTTCTGATGCACTCAGAATTTTGTTAGCCTTCTATTTTCAGCAGAGAGAAATTTCATAAGAGTTTACTTACCTGACTACTGTTACTGTTTGTGGCTGGTTCACCTCTGATCTGGGGAGCTGTGCTTTTCTGGTCTCACCAATTATGATAATATCTGAAAACAAGGGCAATGTTATTTTGTGGGGCAATTCTCAATTTCAGTATTCTACACAATTCATAGAGCTTGGGCATGTCTGTGAGAGTAAATCATTAGCCTGAGTGGACTTCCTCCTCACTTACTCCCCCCTCTTGCGGAGACCAAGGAAAACGGGTGCCCGAGTGTCATCAGTAACCTTGCTGTGTCTGTTGGTCCATGTCTGGGTGGGACAAGCCTGGTGCTTACTGAGGGCTGGCCTTACCCTTCCTGTGCCTTCCCCTTCCTGTCGCTCCACCTTTTCATCTTCCCCTCCTAACTATCTACTCTCTTCCTTCTGTCAGAGACAAAAGCATTCTCCACGGCCCAATCCAGGATTCATCTCAGTATATCGTCTGACAGAAAAAGAGGGTAGCTGCCTCGGGGCTCGTGACAACTCCTGTTTGCCATTATGATGAATTATCTTAACCACACAACTAACGTCTCTATTTCCCAGGTCCTGGTTAGACTAAATAATGAACTCGTAGTTTCCACAAGTTAGCCAGCATTTCCATCCCACCTGAAGTAGGAATGCCCCGCGGTATTATCTTCTTCACAGCCTGTGACTACCTGAAATCCCATTGTACATGCTTGCATGGAACTGTTCATTAGCTACATAACCCACTGGAGTTTAAGCACCCTGGAGAGGGCCCTGTTGAGTTTACTGCACTGTTCCCAGTACCTAAAATAGCACCTGCCTCGTGGTCAGCACTCAGTAAAGACTTGTTGAGTAAAAAGCCATAGAAGCCAGAACTGACGAGTGTAGAAGATAAAGATGGCCCCCTACTTCTTGTCTCCCTCTTGCTTAAGAAAATAGTAGCAGTGGTAATAAAAAATGAACACAAAGACAGGTGCTATACCGCTTCATTTTTCCTTCTCACAGGCAGCCCATCAACTAGCCTGCAAATGCAGTTTTCAAAATACATCTTGAACCTGACATTCCGTCTCCATAGTTATGCCCATGGGTGAGCCACCTTCGTTTCCCCATGTGGACAGTGGCCAAGACCTGGTGTCTCTGTGTCCTCCCATTGCAATCCCCTCCTCTGTACAGCAGCAGAAGGGATCTGCTTAAATTCGAGTGGCATCATGACAGTCTTCTACTTAAAGTCCTTCAAACCCAAAACTCTTAGCAGATAAAGCAAACTGGCACTGGGCTGTGAGGCCCAGCATGACCCGCCCTTTCTTTGTTGGTCACTGTCATCTCACACTTCCTTTTCTTTGGCCTACTGCGTTCTAGCCGCATTGGCTTTCCATGGGTGCCTGGAGGATGCCAGGCTCTTTTCCACCCCAGGGACTTTGCACGTGCTGTCTTTTCAACCTGGGATTCTTTCCCCCTCAACTCCCTGTCTTCCTTTAGGCTGAAATGTCATGTCTGGAGAAATACCTCCCATCATTCCAAACTATATTCCCCCCATTCCCATTCTGCTAGTCTCTTTGTCAACCCTTCTTTGGTTTTTCTTTATTGCCCATCTTGCAGACTGTGGCTCTTTGTTTTTCCCTCTTGTCCACACCACCAGAGTCTAAACTGCCAGAGGGTCATGGCAGTGGCTATCTTCCTCTCCCTGCGTTCCTAGTACTGAGCTCTGAGCTGTTAAAGGAGCTTGTATTAGTGTCCTGTGGCTGCTGTAACAAATTGCCACAAACCAGGAGCTTAAAACAGTGCAAATTTATCAACTTACAGTTCTGGGGTTCAGAAGTATGAAAGGGTCTCACTGGGCCAGAGTCAAGGTATTGGTAGGCTCCGACATCCAGGACTCTGTATGCTCTAGGGGAGAGCATCTCCTTGCTCCTTCCATCGTGGAGGCTGCCCTCACTCCTTGGCTAATGGCCCCTTTCTCTATGCTCCAAGCCAACCATGTTGCATCTCTCTGAGTCTTTCTTTTACAGTCAGATACTCATCTGACTCTCTTCTTCTGCTTCCCTCTCCCACTTTTAGGGACACTGGTGATTTCCTTGGGCCCACCTGGATAATCCAAGCTAATCTCACTATTTTAATTTCTTTTCCTTCCTTTTTTTTTTCCTTTTCTTCAGGCCAATCTCATGATTTTAAAGTCAACAGATTAGCACTTTTCATTCCATCGCTATCCTTACTTCCCCTTCACTATGTAATTTAACATATTCACAGGTTCCAGGGATTAGGAGGTGAATATCTTGGGGGACCATGACTTCTGTATTAATAAATTTTTATGGAACACCTGAATAATAAATAAATGGCCAACTTGCCTGAAAATTCTTTGTGGGCAAATGGCTGCATTTACATTTCTTCTGTTGCTTCTTGTGCCTACGCCGGTCAGCCAATATTCAGGCTTAGTAGTTATTCTGATGGGCGTTTTCTGATTGCCGGAGGAAGAGAGTAGACTCAGGAAAGAGTTCTTTCTTTAATGATCAGCCTCAGAAGAGGGCCCAGAGACCCTTAAGGTACTAGGTGAGAGGGTTTTCAAGATCTAATTAAATATCTAATATTCGTTAGAAGCCATGAGATTTATAGTTAGTACCATGATAATTGATACGGTTTCTCCGGGAGTGACAAATGTAGGCATTAGAAACATTTGCACCAAAGGTGATTCCGACCAAGGTGATTAATTTCTGGGAGATTGATACAGGGAAGCTGAAGGCCATGTTTTGCAATCAAGTAGGCTGTGTTCCCTGTGACCTGGATAGGATTCCAGCTTTGGAAAGGGAAGACATATGGAGGTAGATACGTCACGGCTACCGTACAAATGACACACCCTCACCTTTGAGGTGAAGGAGTGGAATGAAGTAGTGGGTTTGCTGAGAAAAGCTGCCAGTGCTCAGCCTCTCATAATTTCACATGCTTTTGTCAAGGACAAATAGCAAAGACATTCAGTTGCAAGATAGCTTTTTCTTCTCAGAGGAGACCTCGTGTTTAGCTGTCATTTCTTGGGCTATTTTTAGTGATGGCGCTTTAAAAACTTGAAGAGCCTTTCTCCCCTCACCAGGCTCAAGCACAGGGTTGCTATGCAACAGTCCCATCTCCCTGGTGGTTCTCATACTATTTTCTCCCAGATATTTAGTGAACTGGACTTTGGCTGGAGCCAAACAATAGAGTGAGACAAGCTCGTGCAACAAAAAAGCAAGGGCTTTGGCTCTCACAGACCGGGGTCGGCTTCAGTTGCTCCCTGAAGGGTGTGTGGCTCTTGACAAATCTCCTTCTCTCCTTGGGTCTCAGTCTTGCTCTGTGTGAAATGGGGGTGTTACTCCCCTCTAACCCGTCAGGTTTTTGTGAGGATCAGATAGGATGCTACCTGTAAAGCCTTAAAACACAATAATTTCACAAAACAGGGGTCTGTTTTAATTTACACAAAATGAGCTTCTTAAGTCATGTTTGGAAAATTGAGAAGATCCTATTGACTGACCCTGCAGGGCTTGTCTGCCTCTTAGGCTTTTAGAATCTATCACGAGATAATTTCCCATGAAACTAAAAATAAAACAACAGCAATGCCAGCAGTTAACATTTGTGAGCATTTAGGAGCCAACACTCGTCATTAAATACCATTTCATAGGTTTTTACGAAGAGCCTTGTGACTGCATGGCTTGGCTCCCTACACATGACAGAGAAGCCCTGAGCTACTCTCAAAATAAGGACCCAATGCCTCTGGGACAGAGGTCTGGGAAATTCCTTGGTGAGCCACGAGTGACGACTCAGTTCTCATCTAGGGGCAATCGCCTTGCACGTCCACCCATGACTGAGAACAAAGCCCATGTGTCCAGTGTACCAAAAGGCTTTCACACAGGTGGTAACAGTGACCCATTGTTTACTGGGTGCCTACCGAGTACCTGTGGCTTTTTTTAAAATGTTACAATGTTTAATCCTGACAAGGACTTTATGGCAGAGGTACTATTATAATAGAGAGAGCAAGCTGCTTACCTAAGGCTACTCAGCTAAGGAGTGGTGGACAAATACTTTGCATTTGGAGCTAAGTCTAGGGCCCCGATTCATTCTCAGCCATGACCCTGCACTCCCTTCCATTGGACATTCACAGAACCGCTGCCCCATAGACTGGAAAGGCAATATCCGCTCAATTTTGAATCAGACGATACAAGGCATTAGGGAATTCCAGTGACCTGAAGGCAAGTGTCCGGGCTGCCGTTAGAAGACAGGTTTTGGACACCTAGAACAGTAGTCCATCATGCTGCATTCGTGTTCTGGAGAGGGACCGTTTTGTTTTGTTTTGTTTTGTTTTGTTTTGACTCTTCATGAAGCAAAAAGGGACACCCCTGTGATCTGTGTATGCAGCTAGTTTACTGCACAACGTGTTCTCTCTCCGTTCCCCGAAGATGGCTGTAATAACAGCCCTTGGCCAGCTGGGGCGCTCTACCCACCAGCTGGGCGCGTGCCTGTCTTGCAGCGTTTCCAGCTGTATCGCGCGTCCAAATCTCCGCGCCCACGACCCCGCCCCCCGCCCCCCGCCCCCCTTCCCCTGCTAAATGCAGATTCTCATTCTCCCAGCCGGTGACGCTGCCTTTCCAGCCAATTCCCAGGAGATACTGCTGCCGCCGGTTCTGGGACGGCGCTCCGCTCCGGGGGAGGAGGAAAAAAAGAAAGGAAAAAATACATGCATCGGCTATTGTAAATAACCTGACGTGCGTCCTGGGGTAGAAGAAAAGCCAGAGACAGCAGGCCACAACCGGAGGAGGTGTTTTGCTCTGCTTTCTCCCAGTGGGACTACAACAAGAAGTGTGTGTGTAGGACGGGAGGCGGGGTAGAGGGTCTGATCTGGAATAAATGCAAGGGGATGGAGTTGGGAAAAGGATGATAAAGGATCCAGTCGTCATTTCGAGATCCTGTCTTGGTGTCCAGCTTCTGTGCCCAAATCTGCATCCCGGCTTCTCGTCTTGAAAAGGCAGTCATTGTAATTGTGCCCCAGCAAGAACATGTACAGTTGGTTAGCTTAGCTGATACCCTGTGTATCTCAAGGATTCTGAACTTTCGGAGGTGAGGAGTCATGGGGCTTTCAGGAATTTGGTGAAAGCTGTGGATCCTCGTCTCAGAAGAACACACGTGTGCGTGGGTGTACAAAATTTTATACTTTTTAGGATGTTTCAGAGACTCTCAAACCTATTGCATTGCAGGACCTAATTGGGTCCATGGATTCCAAATTCAGAATTCCAGCCGTAGGTGATGGATGCTGAGGTACACAGAGAGAAATGAGCTGCCTTTGGAACTGCAGCTTATCAATATACCACCCATCATGCTGGCAGTTTCATTTCTGCCCCTGCCGAAGAGCGTAAGTGATTTTTACTCATGGAAACAGACTATTATGTTGATGGTCTCATCCCATATAATGTGTTGTGAACACAAGCAGTGTTTCATTTTGTCAACTCATACTTCCCTTTTAATATGGTTAAGATCCTTTTCTTCAGAGACATCCATTTTTCTTGGTATGTGAATTACAGTTGAAAGAGAGTCCTAAAAGGTGAATAAGTGGCTTTTCTGTTTTCTTCTTATATTTAAGTATTTTTTTCGTTTTATTTTTTTAGAGAGGGAAAGGGTTCTCGTGCATTTGTACCAGTGCGGGGGCTAGGGGGTAGGAGAGGGAGGGAATCTTAAGGAGACTCCCAGTGCTGAGCGCCATGTGAGGGCTGATTTCAGGGTCGTGGGCTCATGACCTGAGCTGAAACCCAGAGTGGGCTCTTCACCAACTGAGCCAGCCAGGCACCTATAGATGGCTTTTCTAATAGCAGAACATGTGTTTTTCATGGACAAAGTTTCTAGAACTAGGAGGGACCCCTGAGATCTTCCCATCCGGGAGATAGCAACACTAACACCTGCCTTCCAGATGGGCAGCATCAATGAGTGAAATCAGCCTACTGCATCAGTTAGACAAGGACACACCCTGTTTGCACAGGGCACACTTAGAAATGGTCTTCAGTTCCACAAAAATATCTTCTCTTTGCCACTTTTATTGAGGCACGTGGGTTTCATTGTCTGTCTGCCCCTGTACATAATCTTTTCCCCCGATCGCGAGTTGGAAAATTAAGTGGTTCTCTACAAAAGGAGAACAACAAAGTAATACGAATAGAAATGAAAACTTGCTTTGGCCTCAATACCAGGGCTTGATAGGAAGAGTGTGGCAATGTTGGCAAACTGATTGCCAGGGCGCCAGGGAAAGTGGCTAGCAGCTACGCACTTCTAACAGCCGTCTCCACGAGGAATGCGGATGCTGGTGGCCCAATCTTCTGCTTTTTCAGGAAAGCCTGGAAGTGTGGAATTTGAGTGGACATCTCTTTAGTTGAAAAACCTTGTCTCTGTTGGGTTTTGATGTTTGTTTTTATATTTGTTTTGTACTGTGCGACCCGATAAAATGTGTTGGCTTCCGGTTTGTGGTTTCTGATCTAGTCCAGCTTCTTTATACCACAGGTCGAGGTGCTAAGGAGAAACGTGACATCTGTGTATATGGAGTGAGTGATAGTTTTAGGGGATTGAAGCCAGGCCTCCAGGTGTTCAATTTATTTCTACTCCTTTTCTACCATGCTGTCCCATTACGTTCATTCTCTGACCATTTCTTATTTTGCACTGAGGGCAAGCAACATCCTTAAATGTAAGACATTCTCCAATCAAGAGCCATAGGTTCAAGGATCTCGTAGGGGATGTGGAAGAGCAGAGCAATCACATAATTTCTGGTGACAAGAAGCAGCACGAAGAATCCTTAACATGGCTTTAATTCTACACTCACTCATCACATGCTGTTCCCTGCAGATAATTTGTCCTAGAACATGCTATAGTTTGGAAAGTCATTAAGCCATAAATCAATTACTCTCCAGAGCATTTTATACTGGATTCGAATAAAACAGTTGTGGTGGTCTGAAGCCAGAAGCTCTTGCAGGCTGCAGAAATTGTATGATGGCAGGAAACTTACAAAATTTATCTTTTTAGCCTGATAAAATCCATGAAAATAGGCAAGGATTTGTCAGCATTTCAATCCCGGGGTTTAATGTGTTCCAGCAAATCAATAGAGGGAGCATAACCTCCCTCGAGGACGCTCAGGGCAACAACGCATCGATTTTCCATATTCTGCCTGGTGACTCTGGCTAGGCATTCAGTAGGGGGATAAACCAAAAAATGAAGATTGTGAAAAATAAGCCTTTCAAACCTCAGAGTGGGTGAGAGAAATTCACGCAAGAATTAAGGAAGGAGCAAGTCTGGGTGTCTCAGTCGGTTAAGTGTCTACCTTCAGTTTGGATCATGATGTTGGGGTCTGGGATGGAGCCCCGCATTGTCATTGGACTCCCTGCTCAGCAGGGAGTCTGCTTTGCCCTCTGCCCCTCCCCCTGCTCATGCGTGTGCACGCTCTCTCTCTCTCCTTCTCAAATAAATAAAATCTTGGGGTGCCTAGGTGGCTCAGTGGGTTAAAGCCTCTGCCTTCGGCTCAGGTCATGATCCCAGGGTCCTGGGATCGAGCCCCACATTGGGCTCTCTGCTCAGCAGGGAGCCTGCTTCCCCTACTCCGCTTCTGCCTGCCTCTCTACCTACTCTCTGCCTACTTGTGATCTGTCTGTCAAATAAATAAATAAAATCTTAATAAGTAAATAAATAAAATCTTAAAAAAAAAAAAGGAATTAAAGTAAATGGAAAAGGACCCAAAGCCGGTGTTCTCTGGAGGATAGGGCCAGTGGGACTCTGGCTACTGGGAACAAAGGGAGCAGCTTCCCTATTGGAAGAGCTGAAGTGGGAAGACGTTTGGTTCATGATCAGCAAAGGCCCTCGGTGTAAGGTCTTTGGAACCAGGCCAGTCTTCTCCACCAATGCGATCCCATCATTCAGCGGAGAGCCCAGTGCTTACAGAGTGCTCGCTATATATCCAGGGTCTTTTTTATTTTTAATCTATTAAATCTATTAACTGTTTTCTATGTGTCAGGCCCCGTGTTAAGATGGAGAAAAAAGACGCAGGTACATATTCCCACGAATCTCAGGTTGTGTTGAAGCAGCTTCTTCAGTGCACTCCTGAGTTCTCCCAGAGTAATTTCACTCACGGACGACTGCCTCATTATTGTTCTTTGTTGGGGGACAGAAGCAGGGTTTCCTACTCTGCCATCTTGGTCCTAAACATCCTGTTTTAAACGAGCCATCTGCTCGGATACCCATGTATAAACAAGGGCTAAACTGGGAAATCTGCTCAGAGAAGGATGCTTTTGGAGCTTGGGGAAAGAGCTATTTAATAGCGTTCAAACTTGTTTTTCTTTTTAAATCAGCGTAGCCATTCTTAAATGATGTCTTCTGGGAGATCATAATATAGGAGAGGTCCCCTGGTTGATGTGAAGTGGCAAAGCCGAGCTCCAGAGGGGCCTGTAACCGCCTAAGCTAGAAATGCCTGCCGGGAAACTGGGACCAAGGGGTGATGTTGGCGGTGGTGGAGAGCGATGGGGGACCACAGAGATGCTTGGGAGACGGCATCTGTTGTACTTCTGTCGGACAGAATTGGAGGTGAGGGAAAAGAAGGAGGTGCCAAGGGGTCTCCTGGGTTTCTGGCTTGGGCAGATGGTTGGGGGGGGTGGTGCTGTTTGTGGAGATGGGGAGCCATGGGGGAGGATTTGTACTGGAGGGAAGGCCTGTGAGTTCAGTTTGGGATACAAGGAATTTGTGATATCTAATGGAGATGTGGAGTTGTAGATCCAAATGCAGGAACATTGGAAAAGTCCAAAGAGAGGTCAGGGCTAAGAATATCAATCCTAGTATATTTAGCCTACAGGTTGGACTTCGGAGGGCAGATAAAGCTCACCTTGTAAAATGTTACAAAAGAGGTATAGACTGGGGTTTCTCAGCTTGGCACCCTTAACATCCTGGGCTGGATCATTCTTTGCTGGGGCACCTGCCCTGTGCACGGTAGACTGTTTAACGGCGTCCCTGACTTCTGATCCCTGATGCCAGTGGTACCCCCCACCCCCAGTTGTGATAAACAGTATGTCTCTAGCTATTTTCACCTATTTCCAGGGGGATGAAACTGCTTCTGGTTGAGAACCATAGGTAGAGAACTATGGTTAGGAACTGAGGTCATGGTGTCCGTGACCAGCCATGCTACCCAGGTTAGGGAACTTACCGAACCTCTGTGGCTCAGTTTCCGTGCTCTAGAATAGAGACCTCAGTAGGGGATGGTACCTTATTAGCGTTGGCAAGGCAAACGAGAAAGCTTGAGGAAATCTCACAGAAGGATAGCTCCTGGGAAGTGTTTGCTGCTGTTCTATTCTTGGTGTTATTCTTACTGAGAAGTACGTAGGATCTAGAGGTCTCGAGAAATGCCCAACATTTAAGGTGAAAGGGAAGTAGAAGGAGCCAGCAAGGGAGACAGAAAATAGAAAAGAGTGGTTGGAGCATAGACGCAAAGACCAGTGAGTGTGACGTCACAGGAGCAGAGGGAGAAATGAACTCGAAGTGTTTTATTGCGACAAAGTCTGGAATAAATGCCTTTGTTAAATTCATGAGCATACATGGATGATGGCTTTCCTGTACTTCTACACGGCACTCAGAATGTGCTTATGACACTTGGGTAAAGTCTTCTTTACCCAAGAAGTAAAGACTCTCAGTCTTTACTTCTTGGTCTCTCAGACTGATAATCCTCTTAAAACCATGTGACATAGCTAGTGAAGACACATACAGCATCGGCGAAAGCCCGGAAGAAGCGGCAACTGCGTGTAGAGATATTACCTAACTCTGATCGCTCCTTCTGGGGAGCAAGACAGAGGAAGAGGAAAGGGATAGGTAACAGTTACCTGGATTTAAAAAACAACAACAACAATTTAGAGGCATAACTGCATTTATCAGCCAAATCATGGTGTCTGTACAGTTTGACATCTTTGGTCCTGATACTCCAGACAAAGAACGCTTTCCTGCGTGCCTCTCCTGCTTCCTCCACCCCGACTGAACTAACACCGTTTTCCACTAATTCTCAACTTCTGAAGTGGAATTCTGCTGGAGGGAAATGAATGGAAGCGTTGCATGGAAGAACAGGATTCCTGGAAATGACGGCTGGCTTCCTCCTTCCTCTCCTTCTCCGTCTCCCTTGCTCTCGTCTCTTCCTCCCTTCAAGTGCACATGTCCTCGCTGTGCTGCTGGCCCTCAGCCAGGTGCTCGGATACTGACAAGAACAAGGGAGAGGGGATAGTCTAACCTAAAAGTTATTACTTTGTTAAAAATGAAAGCAAATGATAAGCATTGAGTAATGTATAGAGTTGTTGAATCACTCTATTGGACATCTGGAGCTAATTCAACACTGTTAACTATACTGGAATTAAAATATAATTTTAAAAAAAGAACAAATGCCTTAAACACACTAAACACACACACACACACACACACACACACACACACAGATGCTTATGAAAATGGTAAAGAAAAAAACCAGAATGTGCTGATCAGGAAATGAAGAGGCACTTGCTTTCTATAGAGAGATCCAGAAAGGACCCTCTGGGGACACAACATTTAAGCCATGATCTTAATGAGAAGCCTGGAGTAGAGCCAGGGGAGAAAGCTACAGGTGGAACAGGCCCATGGAGGAGAAGCTTGGCGTGTCTAGTGCCTGTAGAGCAATTGAGTCCCCTGAGGGGCTGGAGGGGACCACAAAGGCAACATGAAGACCACAGGAGGCCTTTGAAGCTGTCCTGGGTGCCATGGGAGAGGGCAGAGTTGGGGTTGTGGGGACAGCTGTGAGTAATCACACCCGTCAGGGAAGAGGGGAGGTCGCCCTGGTGGAGAGCGTGGCTGGGGAGAGAGGGCTGATGGCCAAGCTTAAGAAGCTTCTCTTCTCGCCCATCTCTTGTGTGACTATACCTGCTATTAGCATTTAACAAACTTTAATGACTCATGATGGGATCTTATCTCTTTTCCTGAAGGAGTCTTTGGGGAATAAAGATACGTTCTAAATCCTCAGCACAGTGCTGTAGGAGACAAATAAGTCACTAGTGTGTGTTCCTGCCTTGTCATTTTTCTGTGAGAGATGGAGCCTTGTTAAAATGTCATCCTCAGCTTTCATGTTTGGAGTATCACGTTGCTTCCATAGCCTCTTGAAGAGTAAATGAGAACCAGGGCAAGGGTGGGAGGGAGTAAAATGGAAAAACTGCTTTGGCTTGAAGCTCATTGGAAAAACTTTTTTTTTTTTTGGTAAGCATTTATTAAGAGCCTCTGTGTACAAGGATGAGTAAGGCTTTTTTTTTTTTTTTTTTAACCTCTTGGGTCTCAGCCTAGTTGTAAAGTCAGACACATAAGCAAATAGAGTCAGATGATTGTATATTTGAATAGGGTACATACTAAAAAAAATTATAGGGGACAAAGTGGAGAGTTAGATCTGCCTAGCGAGGCTGGGGAGACTTTCCAACATAGGTGAGATGTGAGCTGGGTTAAGCTTGGGTGGTGGTTCACCAGATGGAAAGAGGAGCAGAAGGGACTTCAGCCATAATGATAATGTATGTGCAAAGGCCCTGAGGCCTAAAGAAGCATGCAGGTTCCCAGACACATAGTGATTAGCAGCCATTAGATGAAGGGATTAGTAGCAATTAGATGAGACTGGAAAGTTTATGGTAGGCCAGGCTGTAATGAGCATATAAGACATCCCAAGAGTTGCCTGGGTGGCTTAGTGGCTTAAGTGTCCAACTCTTGATTTCATCTCAGGTCATGATCTCAGGGTTGTAAGATCAAGCCCCACGTCGAGATCTGCTATCAGTGTGGAGTCTGCTTGGGATTCACTCTCTCCCTCTCCCTCTGTTCCTCCCCCACTGCCCTGTTCTCTCTCTCTCTCTATCTCTCAATAAATAAACAAATACTTAAAAAATTTTAAGACATTCCAAGTAGTGGACATTTTCCTGCAGGCTAGTGTTTCTAAAATCCAATTTCAACCATTCAAGTACCATCGCTCATATATTTCCCTATATACATCTGAAGGGGAGCAGAATATACCACCCCAAAATGTGCCTCTTTGGCATAAGGATCAGTTTAGGTGGATTATTTTTAAGAAGTAGCAGACATAGAAAAAGCTCTGAAAACTGAGTAGAAGACATTCACATTTTTTATTAATTATTTTTATTAACATATAATGTATTATTTGCCCCAGGGGTGCAGGTCTGTGAATCACCAGGCTTACACACTTCACAGCACTCGCCATAGCACATACCTTCCCCAATGTCCATAACCCAACCACTCTCTCCCTACCCCCTCTCCCCCCAGCAACCCTCAGTTTAAGACATTTACATTAATAAGGAAAACCTCTGTTTTTTAAGAGTGTTTCCCTCTGAGCAGAAGGATGACTCCAGTCTCTAGAAATCCTTCTCAGTGGACAAGGAACAGACTTACATCTGTACCGCAGCCTTACCCTTGTTCACTGAGCTTTTCTTTTCCTGGTAATCCGCCAGGATGTGTTCCCCTGCCCCAACATCTTCTTTTGTCTTTAGCTGGAAACAGTATCTAAGGTGGTGGCTTAGGCCATATGGAGGAGTTACTTGGTTTTCTGGTTATCTCTTGTGTATACATGAGGTGTACACTTTATGAAATGCCTCCTTGTTTCTCTTCTGTTGATCTGTTTTTTATTATAGGAGGGTCTAAGTCAAAAACCTGGAAGGATAGAGTGAAAACTTTTCTTCCTCCCCCACCTATAGTATCAATACTATTAAAGTTGTTGTTTTCTTTAAATTAATTTATCTTGTTCACTTAAATGTATCTAGGGAGGAAAATTTTTAAACATAATATTTTAAAGAAATGTTACATTTCAAAATGAAGTTATGAGCTTGATGTACTAAGTTATGGTTTTATGTAATACATATTAAATTATATACATGACGGTTGAAACACAAGAGGCTCTCCTGTGTACTGTCTGTACTGTCTACATCATCTCACATGCAATATCTCCCTCTGTGAGTGAGGCTGCAGGTAAAGAGAAGGTTGGATGACTATAAGCAAGTACATGAGAGTATCACATTGGGGAGAAAATGTTTTTCTCTGTTCCTTGGGATTCTTCTGGCTGGTCTGAGGATTAAATTGAAACGGCAAAGATTAACAGGAGAGAATCAGATTTAATCAAGTACCTACTAGGAATCTGCACAGACATGAAATATTCCAAAGACAGGCAAAATGAGATCATATGTCATCCCGGACTAAGGAGAGGGGTAGGGGTTTGGGGCTTCAAAGTGGAGGACGGCAGTTTGCTGGTCCATCTGGAAACAATAGAACATAGAGAGGACCTTGATCAAACCCTGCTGGGTTCCTCCCTGTCTACCACACCTAGTTCATGTTACACTATAGATATCGATGGTGATAGCTCTCTTCCTGGAGTAGGTCCTCCATCTAATTTCCTTTAGGCAGTTGAGGGGAAGCAAAAAGACAAACATTTTGGGTCTTTTGTTTCCTAAAAATAATCAGCCTTAAACAATCCACCTGCCAAAGAGGCACGTTTTCGGGTGGAAATTTTGCTCCACTACAATCATAGAAGTGTTCTAGAAGCATCACTGAGGGGATGCCTGGCTCAGTGGGTTAAAGCCTCTGCCTTCGGCTCAGATCATGATCTCAGGGTCCTGGGATGAAGCCCCACATCGGGCTTTCTGCTCCTTGGGGAGCCTGCTTCTTCCTCTCTCTCTGCCTGCCTCTCTACGTGTGATCTCTCTGTCTGTCAAATAAGTAAATAAGTAAATCTTAAAAAAAAAAAAAAAAAGGCAGCATCAATGAGGTAGAAGAGGGGATAGTAGAGTGGAAAGGAAATTTGATTTCAAAACGCTTCCCATTCATTACGTGCAGAGTTCAGATAATTATACAAATGAGGTACCTCTCATGTGTCTGTGGCAATGTAGCAGCTCCGGGGAGAAAGCACAGTATTAGGAGCCCCTGATTTCCTGGTGTCCACATCACCAGTCCCTCCCTCCCCTCTAAACCTGGGAGTCTTTGATTCTGCTTCATCTCACGCGTGTTTGGGAGGAATTCCAGATTTAGGAGGCTTATGACAGACGTGACATCTTTTCATTGGA
Organism: Neogale vison; assembly: GCF_020171115.1. Classification (NCBI taxonomy): domain Eukaryota; kingdom Metazoa; phylum Chordata; class Mammalia; order Carnivora; family Mustelidae; genus Neogale; species Neogale vison. The sequence continues at coordinate 9,659,093 of NC_058097.1, forward strand.
GGGGAATGTTATTGCAAATATGCAGATCAGGGGACGTGCAGGACCTGGTGATGAATCAGAGGGGACCTGTCCCTTGCCCTTTGCCAGGAAACACAGCAAGACTTCTTAAAAAGAAAACCACAGGTCCCAAATGGCATCTCTTAAGCCAGGTCACCAAATCTGAACTTAACACTTGACCTAATTGCTGTTTCTTTCTCTCTCTCTCTTGCTCTTTTTTTTTTTTTAGATGTATTTACTTATTTTAGAGAGAGAGAGTGTGCTCGCTCGAGTGGGGGAGGGGTAGAGGGAGACAGACAGTGAAAGTCCTAAGCAGGCTCCACACCAAGTGCTCCTGGCAAGGGGCTCGATCTCACGACCCTGAGAAAAAGACGTGAGCTGAAACCAAGAGTCGAGGTTCAACCCACTGAGCCACCCAGGCGCACCCCCACCCCCCGAGCTGTAGTTTTAGCCTCCCTTATAATGTAGTTTTAACTGGTCAGTCAGGCATTTTCTGATCAGCATCAATAAAGTGATCTGTCACAAAGGCCCTCTCCATACCCCAGGGGAAGATGAGGTAATTGGTACAAGAAGACTGACCCCTGCCCTTTCCTGAGGCAGGGTCCTTGTCCTTGAAACAATCCTTTCTTTTTGTTTTTTCTTTCTTTCTTTCTTCTTCTTCTTCTTCTTCTTCTTCTTCTTCTTCTTCTCCTTCTCCTTCTCCTTCTTCTTCCTCTTCTTCTTCTTCTTCTTTTTTTGGCTAATCGCTTCTTGCCCCACCATCCTTCCTCTAAAAACCTTCCATTTTGTACTCCTCCTGGGAGTACCCTTGCTAGATGGGAAGCTGCCTGACTCATGAGTGGCTTCATAAAGCCAATTAGATCTTCGGATTTGCTGCACTGAATTTTGTTTCTTAAGCGCCTAGATGGCCTGTTTTGAATCAAGACCTTGAGGACCCCTTTCAGCCAGATAATGGAAGTACAGAATGGTTAAGGCATGATTGCTCCCCGTTGAATATAGGGGAAAAAAAAAACCCTTACCTCAAGCCCCAGGGTCAAATCTGCAGATGCCTCCAAGGGCACCCCAGGTACTTGAAATTAATGAGGGGGAGCCCATAGAAAGGCCTGACCCATCTAAAGGAGTAGACAGCTACTCAGTGATGCCTGCCAGTTCTCAAATGTGGCCAAAGGGAGTGGGCCCAATATCTTCAGATTTACATTTTCAAGAAAATCTGGATGCTTCTGCTGTACATCACAAATGTGTTGTTGTTACTGATGGTCTTCCTTCCCCAATCCCTGTACCTCTTAAGAAAAGCAAACTCTATGGGACTTACATTATAACCCCTGACCTAGTTTACCTTCCCGTCTGATTTGTGCAGCATTTCTGACAGAGAATATTGGTCATGCTTGATCACCTCCAGAGCCAGAGGGCTCACTCCCTCACAAATTAGCCCACTGTGCTCTTGGACAGAAAATTCTTATTAAAAAAACAAAACACTCAAGCATCTTAGCCTGGAATTCAAGCCCTTCCCTGTATCCTACAGCATGACACACACCTTAGGAGTGGTCTATGATTTCCAGAATGGCTGATCAATGCCTCTTGAATTTATTATCGACCTTCCCAACATGAAGGTCTTGTTCATACGCTCCTTCTGTCTAGAACAGACAGAGGCTCTGCTCTTTGATGTTCTAAATTTAATAGCCTGTTTTTTAAATCTAGCAAAATTGTATCTGCAAAAGCAACACACTTCAGGAAAAAGGCAAATTATGGATTTTGAACATAGTTTGAAAAGCTCCTCAAGCCAAACCTACCTATTTGAACACTCCAAGTTAGTTACTGGTATATAATATTTATTACTTAAAATACTTGTTGTGTGTTTAACAACTGAGCTCAAACTCACTCTCAGAACCCTCCCCCATGTGTTTCTCTAGAAGTTCAAGCAACTGAACTGGTGGGCAGTTCAGAATCTTGACTCAGAGAGGTCTTTTGGGTACCAGGTTTGTTTTTTTGGAAGGTTGGGAGTTCTGTTTTGAGGGGCTGTGTGGAAAGTCTAAAAGAAAGTGGGGTGGAAGAGAGCTTTGGACCTTAGGGGCACTCCCCTCAGCCTGGTCAGAAAAGCATCCTAGTGAGATAAATGTTGCTGAGTTTAGAGCAACATTTATTACAGGGAGAATTCAGTTCTTACAATGCTGAAGTGAGTACTTATGCGGCAGCCCTCTGATACCCAGCTGTAATGTACTCCTACCCAGCACCTGCTTCGTTCATTTCAGCTTTCTGTGCCTGCAGTGCTGAACCTGCTGGGACTGGAGGGCTCAGTTCAATGGTAACATTCCAGGAGTCTGCTGAGAATCCTAACACTGTGGCTAACATGGTGTCCAGGCTGTCCTCCCCACAACAATTTCTCCAGTTCACAAAGGACTGATATTCCTGTTAGCCACAAGACAGGGTGTGCATGTTAGACTGCCACATTAGAATGACCGCACCAGGCAGTGTGGTGTTTGCAGTTGACTTGGAGTGGGTGCCTGGACCTTCTGGCAGACTAGAATGTAACTGTAACTAACAATTATTGATGAGTATGCACTAGAAATTGTGCTAGACACTTTATAAGCACAGCCTCATTTTACTCTCCCATCCCTAAGATGTAGGTATTGTTCTTTCCCCATTTTACTGATGAAGATACTGAGAACAAATACCTGAGATTTACCAGTTAGAGCCAAGATTTAAATCCAAGGCATTTTGTTCTTAGGTCCTGTGCTTTTAATTAGCAAGCCTACAGGATAACAGCTTGTATGTCCTCCCAGTTACCTCCATGCCCCTTAACCTGTAGGTGCCAAGCTGCTGTCTTAGTCTTTAAATCCAAACCCTGAAAGAACTATTCCTGTGAATGCTGTTGGTTGTTTTAAAGACAGCTTACATTTTATGGGGAAAGGGGTAGAGCAGGCACCATGCCCAGTGAGGAGCTGGACATGGGCTTGATTTCATGACCCTGAGATGATGACTTGAGCCAAAAATCAAGAATCAGACGGTTAACTGACTGAGCCACCCAGGCACCCCACAACCTATATTTTTTACTGTTCCCCTTGACTCCTGAATTCACTGTTCATTTCCTATATCTGGTGGCCTTCCAGTTCTGCTTCAGGTAGAGAGACAAACTTGTACACAGTCCTATTCCCCATTTAGAACCCAACCCAAAGCCTGTTACTCACAAAAACCCTCATCCACTATCATCTTCCTCCTCTTCATCTCTGTCTCTCTCTCTCTCTTTCTCTTCACCCTTCCCTCCATTGCTTTTCCACTGTCCCTTCTCCTCTGTCTCTCACATGGGTCTCAAGACTTCAGCCTTTGGAGCTAGTTGGTGACAGAATTGGATCTTGGGTGAGGGGAAGATGAAAAGGCATACCAGCCCGTTTTTCTGGAGCCCCACTTGAAGGGCGATGAATACAGTCTTTGCACAGTGAAACCTCATCCTTCAGGTACCATTGTACCCACTGCTTCCATGTCTCCAGTTCCTCAGAAGACTAATGGATGGTTGGCAAATGTGAGGCTCAGGCGCTGCCAGCTTCCTGTCCTAATTCCATCTTTTTTTCCCCCTAATTCCATCTTAATGCCATCAAACCTCCAAGATCATCATGTTCTAAATTGGTCCAGGCTTGAGAAACCATCCTACAAGTAATTTAAGGGATGGATAGATAAGGGGACAAGGTTGCAATGATAAAGCCTCACGAGGAGATGACTAGAATACTGTAAGAAATAACAAGGCTAGTACAGGGGACCGGCAGAAAGGAATCCTAGCTGGGGGTGTTAATGGGGTGGGGCTACAACATTTCACAGCTGGGGATAGCAAAGACCCTAAGCTTTGGAGGCTAGAGACCTGGATTCAAATCCTGCCATTAAATGGTGGATAAACCTTCAGTGGAACATTTAATTCCCCCAGGTGTCCATTTTCTCTTGCAAGTATTGTTAGGTTGATTATTTGAGTAGCCATCACAAACATTTGATCAGTCCTAGAGACTAACAAAAAGGCAAAATAAGATTCTGTTTTGACCTTGGGGTGGGGGGGGGACATTAACCAGAGGGGAAGACATCAGAAGATGTCCTCAAAGATGGCGTCAAAGTAGGGAGGAGAGAGGGGCCCGAATTGTGAGGAGTTAGGTGTAGGTCGACTGGGCGACATGTAGCCTGGGAGACACAGTCTATGCTTGGTTTTATTTATTTAGACACATCATTAAGTATGCTAAAGATTCATGGGAATAGATGATTAACATATTTGATCTTGAGGCAAACTGTTGGAGAAATACATGAGGATCTACCCTTCTCTGGGTTTTCTTTTCTTTTTAACCTCATGGGCCATGTGATGGATAATCCTGCTGAATAGCCTGTAGCTGGCTTTGAGGGTCTTTCTGTCGGCAGCTGGGCTTCCTGCTAGGCCCAGTCTCAGCCAAGTGTTTTTTTTCTCTGTCACTGTGGCCTTCTCCAGTCCCTTTGTTAACACAAGCACCAGGGCTGGGTGACCCAGAGTTTGCTTCGGCTCCTTTCTGAAAGGAAGCAAAGTAGCACTGCGTTGAAACAGGCATTTTCCCATTTTCAAAGCTTTTCTTTTCTTTTTTTTTCTTTTTGGGGTAATTCCAACTCCCACCACTTTGCTTTTGGCAGACATTGTAGCCTCCAAGTAAGTGGCAAACCATCTTTTGTTTTCATAAAGACGGAATGAGCAATTTATTGCACTACAATGATTAGCAACTGCGGTCAGTAAATTCAGGGCTCTTGGACATATAATTGGTGGATTCCTATTCTGTCTTGGGGCAGACTGACCTCTGGAAGTTTCTAACATGGCTGGGTGTTCTGGAGTGACAGAATTGGGGAGTGACAAGCCCTTTCAGAAGAAAGCAAAGTGAGCCTTGGGGAAAGAAGAAAAGATATTGGTTGGTGAGCCTCCCAGGCTAGCAGCAGACTTAATTTACCCATTATAAGCATTTCCTGTAATTAGCTGAAAATGGCTTTAGGCTCGATTCGATTAGGACTAGATGAAAAAATTGACAGAAATCTCAAGGCACGTTAAGAAATGCACTTCAAGCACTCTCATTAGAGTGTAAATGATCTTCCCTTAGACAAGCTGCAGCTCTAGACAGAATGGAGAGGAAGGGACTATCACTTGTGATCACTGGTTTCACCACACCTTTTTTTCAGGGGCTTGTACATGCCAAAAAACATGGACAAGAAGCCAGTGTCCGGGGTAGGACCAGAAGCTGCCCTGTCCAGCACAGGCCTCTCCCCGAGTCATCTGTGTGATCTTGGGCAAGATGCTGGCCAAGATGCCATCTCTCATCTCAGAACCCAGAGCTCTCCCACTGTGTGATTCTGTGATCTCTTTGGGAAGATGCCTATATTGCACCCACCCCCCACAAAGATGAGTGGTCATACTATATTTTAGGATCCAAATAGGTCCTGTGTTAGGAAAAGGAGAGAAGAAAACATGGGCTGTAGTGTTTGTAACTTGAGTCAAAGCATGGTAGAGCCAGGAAGGGTAATAGTGAATGGCTCAGAATTTGCAGACAGTCCTGAGTTGAATTCCTGTTCTGCCAAATTCCTGTTCTGGACAAATCACATAATTTCTCAGAACCTCAATTTTCCCATCCATACAATGGGATGACAGGACTGCTTTGCAGAGGTAACTGCCATAATGTATATGTATAGAAGTTGGGGCAGTTACTTAACAGCATTACCTAATACATCCATCCTGCCTTTTGAGCTGCTGAACACAGCTAAACATTCTTTGCTACTCCTTCCATTGAAGTGTAGAGCCAAGTCCCCTCTTCTTCACAGTGGACAGGCTCTCTTGTCTTCTTGACAAATGGAGTGATGTTCTCGATTCTCTAGAATTGAGCAAGGAGCCTTGCAGCTTCTGCCCTGGCCCTCTGGAACACTTGATCTAGAGAACTGAGCTACCATGTAAGAGGTCTGATCCCCCTGAGAGTGTCAGGTAGGGGAGACCACATGAGCGAGCTCACAGAGAGGCTGAGCTCCACTGAGAAAGATGGCGGGTGGTCTCAATGGTCCAGTCCTTGGCTATTGGGTCAAACCAGGGGAAGCCCCAGACATGGTGGAGGAGAGACAGCTACTCCCACTCTACCCCATAGAACCACGAGAGATGATAAGGAGGAGATGTGAGTTTGAGCCCCCAAGTCTTGGGGTGAGTGTGTTATCGGTTCTGAGGAGCTGCATGAATCCTGACCCTGTGTTGTTAGTGACAGTGAGGTCCAGAATCCTTGACCTGCAGGAGATCTTCCTCTCTGCCTCTTTCATTTCCACATTTGCTTCTGTGGCTATGTCTGAGCTTTGTCTGACTTTAAACCCTCACCTTTGTTTCTAGCTTCTGTGTAGACCAAGTACACTAAAGTCACAAGGACATAAACGGAGTGTGTGTAAGGAAGTTCCCGGTATACAGTCAATAACTAGTGAAAAACTGCATCTAATGGAGATATGATTCCTGCCAGCATCTGTCAAGGAAATGGCCTCATTGAATCACATCACTTTAATAAAACCAAGTCATTCACTGGGGCACAGCGTTTGTTGGAATTTAGAACGTGTGGGTGAGTTCGCTTCTTCATTTGGGACATCTCACCCAAAGCTTGCTCCTTCACGCGAGGAAGAAGTTCACCACATCCAGGCGCCTCTGCATCAGAGTCAGACCTGGATGGGGAACCCACTTTGGGGGGGGGGGCTCCCTATGGCCAAAGAGCCTTTCCCCCATTTGGCAGTCAGACATGGCAGGCAGGCAGAGTTAACGGGCTTTCTCAGAAGAAGAGGGGGTGTTTTTCACTAGACTACACTCATCAGTGGACCTTTATCTGGTTTTGTCTGAGGATTTTCTGAGTTTCTGATAGAAGTTATGACGCCTGTTTCCAAAAACATACACATAGACCCAAAGAAACAATATTCTGCCTATACTTTTGGGAAGTTGGGGAGGTCACAGACTCCAGAAGCCCATTCCTGAGTTGAGAATCCCTGACCTAAAGAAGCCCCTTATATTTTGATAAAACCTTCTTCCTCAGCAGAATAGTCCTCAGAAATGTTTTCTGTTGTTTGATTTGCCTGCTTAGGTTGTATGGTTTAGAAGAATCCATACTCCTCCCCAAACTGTCAGGGTTTTTAGTATGGAATTAAATTTGTTGATAAGACTTTGGTAAGCTTTCATACGGGTAGTTTATCAGAAATAATTAGACAGAATCTTTGCTTTCTTATTTGTTTGATTTTCTCTTAGAGGTTTCCTGATTTTACTCCGTTTATTAAAATCAGACTCAACAGACTTATGAAAGCATGTGCTTATGAGGGGGACTCATCTTTATCCTGAAATCAGCTAAGCAAACTCTCTTCCGACCACACTGATTGCAGAATGCAACGCATAATTAAGTGTTTACAGAAAAAGCCAGCAAACAGGGCTGGGAGGAGTATGTCAGAGAAGCTCTCGTTGCCATAGCAACGCCCGATGAGCCTTGCAAAAAAATGAACGCTTTCACAGGATCACTGATGCAAAATGATAAAGCCGCAACTAACAAGAACACAAAATCAACTACATCATTATGTTCGGGGCATTAAGAATTTAATATGTCAGCTTACCACGTCGGCTTTCAATAATCCTAATCCATTTTTGGTTGTTTCTAAGTTGCTTAAGTGGAAGACAGCTGACGTCTGTTGAGTAAACTTCATGATGGCGAGTCTTGACATTATTTACACAGTATTGTAGAATAAATTTCGTAAGCAATTAGGAAAACAGTGTAATAAATTATGGCAGGTTTTACTAGCCATGATGCTAGACTGTACCCTCTCACAGATGAGCCAGTGTTTAGCCTTTGTTGAAAGGAAAAGGCACTCTGAGCCCCTTTGGGCAACTTTCCTTGTCTTTGGAGAAGTGTGTTCTCTTAGGAGACCACAGCCTAGTCCAGTGGTCTTGGCCGGAGACAGGTGGGGTTGAGAAGCTACCAGTTTTCTGAGGGTGTGTGTTCTGCTAGAGTCTGGGACTGTGACCTTGTCTCAGGAGCTTGAGGCTGGCTGAGGAAGCTGCAGCTACCTCTTCTGGGTCATCTCTCTCCCCACTGCTCAGTCTTCCTGTCAGGCGACCAGGCACCCATGGGCCAGGGGACCACCTGTTCTCAGCAGGCGCATTCATTTGGCTAACGCAGTGACCTCACCATCCATTAGAGGTAATCAGAACATACAGATGGAAAAACCAAATCAGCTCAGTGGCAGCCAGTCAGTGTAGACAGGAGGACTGATGTGAAAGAAAGTATGCAAACTCGTGGAGAAGAGAGCCTTGAAAAGGCGCTTACCTTTGTTTTTCCATCTCAGGGAGATGGACGGTTTTACATTTATGATATGTAATTATCCTAATGAGTCAGGCAAGTATGCAATCCCCTTTTCCATATAGGGAAACTGAGTTTCAGAAATGCTAAAAGAGGGGTACCTGGGTGGCTGAGTTGGTTAAGCGTCTGCCGTCAGCTCAGGTCCTGGGATCAAGCCCCGCATCGGGCTCTCTGCTCAGCCTGGAGTCTACTTCTCCCTCTCCCTCTGATGCAGCTCCCTCTGCTTGTGCACGTGCTTTCTCTCTGTCAAACAAATAAATAAAATCTTAAAAAAAAAAAAAGAAATGCTACATGATTTGACCAAGAGTATCAAGTGGTCAATGAGGATCCTAATCAAATTTGGCCTTGAAAGATGGTGGTTTTCCATAAATAGCAGGTGTTCAGAGGCACAGCCGTATCACACCTCCTGGGTCTGCTGTCTCCCACGGCCCCGAGATAGATGATGCTGGTCACTGCAGTGACGCAGCACAGCCTAATAAACCGCCTTGTTTTCAGATTGGACCGCATGTGGTGAGATGCTCCTTCCACGGCTGTGGTTTGCTGTCCCTCTTGAGGGTTCCAAAGAGGCTTCCAATGGCTTTTGCTCATCCCCCCGAGAGAGACAGGAGAGATGGGTAGTGTGCAGTGAAGCCACAAGGGGCGAGATGGAGCTCTTGACAATGGGTGTTGTGCTGAAACCAGCCTCCCTTAAACAAGAATCTCGCTGGATGCCAGTTCTGAAATTATAGGGATCCGCCGAGATTTGAAGAAAGTGGAGGGGTGTGTGTGTGTGCGTGTGTGTGCGCACGCACGCATGCACAATAGATCTCTTCATTGCCATTTATTATCTTTGGCTTTCATGATCTTGTATTTTACAGTCTCTCAGTAAATGGCTATAATTTGGAGGTTGGTTTGATGACCTGAGATTGTTATATGGATGTGAGCCCAGACTCCCTGGGGGTGTGGGAGGCATCAGTACTTTTTAGGAGTGCCCAGAGCAGGGGATATTGCCTTTATAAGCAAGACACATCAACCCCCATGCTCATTTTCGTAAGGACTTGAATAAATACGCAATAAATGTTAGAATGGTGACATAAAATAATAACTTAGGGATTTATGTGGATTATTTCATTTAATCCTCACAGCACTGCATTTAGATAAAGAAACCGAGGCTTGGTGAAATTAACTAGACAGAGGCCACACGCTAATGAGAGAGAACAGGGAGTCTTGTTCTAGAGCTCACGGCCTCCTTTGGACCCTCGGGATTAAATCAATTGCTGGTTTTTTTTTTTTTTTGAAAGATTTTATTTATTTGCTTATTCGACAGACAGAGATCACAAGTAGGCAGAGAGGCAGGCAGAGAGAGAGAGAGAGAGAGAGAGAGGAGGAAGCGGGCTCCCTGCAGAGCAGAGACCCAACCTGGGGCTCGATTCCAGGATCCTGGGATCAGGACCTGAGCCAAAAGCAGAGGCTTTAACCCACTGAGCCACCCAGGCGCCCCAGTGCTAGTTATTTTTGAAGAAAGTAAGAAATTATCTAGGCAGAGATCTGAGTCTTTCATGATCTGCATTTATAACAGGCTTTAGTTATTTGTGATTAAGACCATGATGATAGGGGTGCCTGGGTGGCTTAGTGGTTAAGTGTCTGCCTTCCACTCAGGTCATGATCCCAGGGTCTTGGGATCCATCCAGTATCAGGCTCCCTGCTCAGTGGGAAGAGTGCTTCTCCCTCTCCCACTCCCCCTGCTTGTGTTCCCTCTCTCTCTCCCTCTCTGTCAAATAAATAAATAAATAAAATCTTTAAAAAAAAAATAAAGAGACCACGATGATAGACTCAACAGACAGGCATGTTCTGTGTTCATAGATTCATTCATTGATCCATAGACTGTTATCGGGTACGTACAATGAAGCAGAGTCCATGCTGACTATGGCAGCAGACCAAGGTTAGCGAAATACAGTCAGAGAGAATAGAGAGAAGCTGGGGCATTATACAGTAGCAAAAGGCACATGTTGTCTTTCTGTCAGCATGAAAAAGGGGGGTTTTACTCAGGTTTAGGTCTGGGGCTGGAGTTCACCATAGAAGCATGGAACTAGTAAGAGAATTGTGCAAAGGTGGTGGTGTGTGTGACAATTTAAATATATACCTATTGGATTCTTTGCCAAGAGGCATAATATTCCCATTTCAACCTCTTGTGACATGTGGAGCAACAGCAAAGTTCGAAGCAGCTTAAAACCAGAAAGCCTCCAATGGATTAAAGATAGTTGAAATTCTCAACATTGTGGAGTGAATGCAACAACTGGAAAACATGTTCCCGAGAATATGTCTTATTAAAAGTGACCAGCATGGGAATGTCACGTGGTACGCTACTCTGGAAAACTCTGCCTGTTCTTTTTTTTTTCTTTATTTGTCATTTGTCAGAGAGAGAGTGAGCAGAAGCAGGCATTGTGGCAGGCAGAGGCAGAGAGAGAAGCAGGTTCCCCGCTGAGCAAGGAGCCCAATGTGGGACTTGATCCCAGGACCCTGAGATCATGACCTGCGCCGAAGGCAACAGCTTAACCGACTGAGCCACCCAGGTGTCCCTCTGCCTGTTCTTAAAAAAGCTACAAGTACAAGGACAGTGAAACAAGGTGGAAAAAAAAAAAAAAAGGTGAAACAACCATTTTTGTGCATGACCTGGCAATTTCATTCCCTCGAATCCTCCAAGAGAACTGAAAACCTGCCTTTGAGCAAAGACCTGTCCAAGAAGGCTCATAGTAGCCTGATTTGCAACTATAAGAAAATGGAAACAACCCAGTGAAATCAACCCACACGTCCATCAGCTGGTGAATTAATGCACGAAGGTTTACCTCCGTGCAGTGGAAACGCTACTGATTGATACAAAGGAACAAGGTTCTGCTCCTTGCTACAATATGGATGACCCCCCAAAGTCATAAGCCAAGTGAAAGTAACCAAAGGTAAACACATTTTGTATGATCCCAAGTAGATGAAGTGTCCCAGGAAGGCAGACCTGTTGAGACAGAGTGGGGACTAGGGATTTCTTGGATCTGGGAGTGGGAACGAGGAGTAAGTGCAGGTTGGCACACAGAGGAGCCTTTTGGGACGACGGGATATGGGAGAACTGAACTGGGGTAACGAATGCACATTTCTCAGTTTCCTAAAAAGATCACTGAATTGTACTTACAAGAATTTTATGGTGTATAAATTATACCTTTAAAAAAACGTTTTTCTTTTAAAGATTTTATTTATTTATTTGCCAGAGAGAGAGAGAGAGAGAGAGAGCACAAGCAACACCCCGCCCCCACCCTCTGCCCCGCTGAGCAGGGAGCCTGATGCAGGACTCAATCCCAGGACTCTGGGATCATGACCTGAGCCAAAGGGAGACGCTTAACCAACTGAGCCACCAGGCATCCTACTCCTGGGTGGCTCAGTTGGTTGGACGACTGCCTTCGGCTCGGGGCGTGATCCTGGAGTCCCGGGATCGAGTCCCACATCAGGCTCCCAGCTCCATGGGGAGTCTGCTTCGCTCTCTGACCTTCTCCTGCTCATGCTCTCTCTCACTGTCTCTCTCTCTCAAATAAATAAATAAAATCTTTAAAAAAAAAAAAAAAACTTAAAAAAAAAAAAAAGAGCAGTAACCTACCAAATTTTCTGTTCAGGTTAGCTAGACTATCTGAAGTGTCATTTTAAACATTATGTAAGAGCCATCTTGGCTCTACACTCTTTTATTTATTTACTCACTAGCACTGCAGTATAGTGTAAACTATAACACAATGCTGCGTGAGTTTCCAGGGTATAATAGTGATTGGACAATCTACACATTGCTCTGTGCTCACCACAAGTACAGCTACTACCTGTCCCCGTACAGCGCTATTACACTACCATTGACTATGTTCCCTATGCTGGGCTGTCCTCTATTTTACACACAGCTCTGAAGGCTGTTCTGTTCTTTGACTTAGGAAAGAAAACAACACAGACTTTGAAGATGGCTCAGGGGGCGCAGGGGCGGCTCAGCGGGTTAAGCCTCTGACTTAAGCTCAGGTCATGATCTCAGGGTCCTAGGATCGAACCCCACATCAGGCTCTCTGCTCAGCAGACAGCCTGCTTCCCTTCCCCCACTCTCCCTCTGCCTACTTGTGATCTCTGTCACATAAATAAATAAAATCTTAAAAAAAAAAAAAAGATGGCTCAGGGAGTTAGTAAGTCATTGAAGCCGAGATGTTCTCCATGTTAGTTAATATTAAAAGATCTGTGATTTACAGATGTTTCCCACTAAATCTGAGCTTCTTGTCAGCATTTCAGATTCCATAGGACTTTTTGGGCATATGATGGAGCAATTAGTGCTGACAGCCCCTTTCCATAATTGTGCTGTATCCAAGGCAGGCCCTGGAAATAAATGACATTTCTCAACCAACAGCTATGAATTAACTAAGACAAGACTGTGTTATTTTGGGGGGAATGCATCCGATGAACATTTCACATCTTTTCACATCTCTTTTGATGAGCTCTGGACTAAAATTTATGAGAAACATTTGAAGAAATAGAGTCTCCTTGAATCCCATTTCTGCATATTAAGCCAACTGTTCTTAGATAAGCACTGAAGAGTCAGTAGAGAAATTTAATTCTGGGAGAGGAATTGATAAGATTAGCACAACTCCTTCTCAGGAATGGAGGCAGGCAGGCATCATCGGAAATTGTTGGCTTGAATTTTCACCCCCTGGGAGAGCTGGGTCCCTCGTTCTCCGTTGCCATAGTGATTAGGAACAAATAAGCTTGTTTCTGAGTTCTGGTTCTACTACCTCTCACTATCAGTTTGACTGAGTCATTTTAATCCTCAGTTTTTCCATCAGTAAATTGGAAATAATAACAGTATCTGCTCCAGAGGGTTACGGCAAGGGATGACAAAAATAATTTATATATAGAGTTTAGTCCAAAATAGGTGTCCTAAAACATAGACTATTAGTAATAGTAGTTGTGGTACCCTGCAGAACCTTCCATGGGAGGTAGGAGCAGTTTTATAATTACAGATTAAAAATAACTAGAATGTTCTAGAATGTGAAATCTTGGAGGAGGGCACTGTGTCCTCTGTGTCAAACACAGTGCCAGGCACATTCTCCTTGGTTCAAAAGTATTTCTCTAGTAATTGAGCTGAATGGTGCCTCATTTTGTAGATGAGGAGATAAGCTCAGACAGAGTATGGTTTTCCTAGGTTGCACAGATGGTCCATGGCAGAGCTTTGATGGAACCTTGTAGCCCTGGCCATTCCTCTGGGGCAACTGGCCCATTTAGCATCATAGAGTGAAGACCATTCTGGAAAAGAGCTGGGGGGGGGGGTTCATAAAATCTTGACCAGCTGTGACTCAGGGGGCAAAAAAAAAATCATTGTTGATTGTCTGAACCATTGCCTCCCTAGAAATTTTTGCCACCTCCCCAAAACCTCACCTGTCACTGTGCCTACTGCAATTCCAGGTCAGTGTTCAATCTGTCCTACCCCCAGGCTGCTGATCTTTGTGGTAGAAAAACACGTGATGAAGAGGTGTCCTCATTACAACCGTATGGCTTCCAGGGCTTAAGGAAGCTCCCAGGACATAGTAAACTCTTGGAATATCTTACTGAGAGAGGGTATGAGTGAGTGAATGAATGAACCAATCTTGGTCTGAATTAGGAGCCGTAATTGTCTTTGGTCAGCTCCTCTCCCATCCCCTAAGTCCTTGAGCACAGGAACAGAGAACAGCGGTAGTTCACTCTCTGGAGTTCACACGTCCACTGCCACCATTGCCTCATCTGGATCATGGATTTGGTGGCAGGAGTTAATGGATTAACTCATGTAAAGCGCTTTGCATCCATAAATATTACCCTGTTGTTATTACTACGATGGCAACCACCCCGACCTCCGACTCTCCAGTGCGGAAAGAAGATCCTGCCCCTCTACTTGAAGGACAGATTTGGAGCCTTGGGGGTGGGAATGGTCTCGAGTTCTAACTCCCACTCCCAGATTATAAACTGGGGAGACATACTCCGATGTACATTTTAGCAAGGTTAGGACTTCAAGAGAGAGTAACTTCAGGATAGTTGGGAGTATAGTATCACAGAAATTTCAGGAAAAAATAAAATCTGGGGGTCATCTAGGATAATGCCTTCACCATGGGGGACACATGGTGGAAACACAGACAATTGTTTTTTCTCTTTGTCATGCACGTGTCTGATTTAAGCTGTGATTGCCTAGGCATCCGTTTCAAAGAGGCACCCAGTTCACATAAGGCTATCTCAAACAAACAAATTGCCAGTGCAGGAATAGATAAAAACCAGGCCAGGCCACCTCCCCCTCCTTTGTTTTAGAGATCTTGATTTCAGTGATCTGTAACTGACTATGAGGGCCACTTGTTTTTCCTCTTCTTGCAAATTAAACTCTGGGTCTTATGTTTTAAAATCACCAATGAAGAGTGAGCGGGAGAAACCCCAGGCCCCCCACCCTCCACCTCAATAAAAGCAGAACCCCAGGCCTGCTCTCTCTCGCTCTCGCTCTGTACCTGTGATCTTGCTGTGTGGCCCCTGGTGTCCTGTGTCATTTCCAAGACTTGTAAACTTGTAAGTCTTCTTTTCTTCTAAGTTACCTGATGGTTATTGCTGAGGGTGCCCTGCGGTCATTTTAAGAACCCCAAGTGCTGGTCCAGCCATAATGCTGGCCGTGGGAAGGCAGAGACCGGCACAAACCAGACCCAGAGGCGAAGTGACTGACTTCCCACCAACACTAGGACCCACACATATTGACTCTCAGCCCAGAATATTTCTAATGCTGTCAAGCACAGAGCACACAGGTAGTGATCGATTCTGTGCTTTAATCTGCCTCCATGCTGGTCAATCTGGGCTCTCCCGTCTCCTTTGGTTTTTCCTACCCAAAGAGGAATGGGCTGCATTGTGCACTCCTGCCCTCTGCTGGGGGATGCGTGTATTGACACAAAGGAAGGTGAGACACCCACCCTTAAAGCCCGCCAGACATCACACTGTGAGGATTCTCTAAGGGGAAAAGGCAATCTTTGGGTCCCTTGAGGGGTCTGTGTCAGGTGGTTCCTGGGAATCCAGGAAGGGAAGATACTGCTTTTATTAAAGGAGCAGGGGCTGCGCAGAGTGAATGTTAGTGTTTCAAGCAGAATATTGGAAAGACCTTTACTGCGGTCACCGCAGCCCGCTCCTTCCTAGGACTCAAACCCCCGGAATATTGCCAAGAGGCATTTGGCAGGAATCTTGGTCTTTTCTAGCTGTAAATCTTTGGACCCTTAGAAATTGGTTCACAAAGATCTGGAAGAGTGAATGGAAAGAATAAAAAGGGGATTTTAAAAATGGCTACACAGTTTTATTTAAAAAAAAAAAAAAAAAAAAAAGTCAGGTTGGGCTGTGGCTGATCCCAGCTGTGAGTGTGCCGGTTACTATGTCCAGGGAGAGAGTGGCTGCTTCCCTGTGAACCCTGTGGGTCCCCATCACAGCGCCCATCTTGCATACTGAATTCCTTACTTTCTTAGAAGCTCCATGAGGACAGAGCCTGTGTTTACCTTATTTAATACTCTTATCCCCAGAATCTGCCAATTCTCGTCTACCTGCCTTGTCTACCTAAAGTATACAGAAATTTAGTAAGTTGTGGACGGCCTCTTGTCTTGCTGGTAGTGTACCGACGAAATGCTACTTTATGGTTTTTTTTTTTTTAATATTTTATTTATTTATTTGAGAGAGAGACAGTGAGAGAGAGCATGAGCGAGGAGAAGGTCAGAGGGAGAAGCAGACTCCCCATGGAGCTGGGAGCCCGATGCGGGACTCGATCCCACGAATCCAGGATCCTGACCTGAGCCGAAAGCAGTCGTCCAACCAACTGAGCCACCCAGTTTAGATAAGTACCTGCAGTGTGGGTCACGGTATTATTATCAACAATTGTTGATAATAATTTTTAATGTGTTATTGTCACATTAATGTGTTTAATTGTAATTAATATCACAATAATGTGTTTATTATCACAGCCCAAAGAATCCGAGGGAACCAGAAACGTGAACTGATCTTTAACACTGTCAGTGGTAAACCTACCATTTCTTTAAAGGTGTGACCCTGTGAGAAATAGAGATTAACTTCATCATTTGTGATCCACACAAAATGCGTGCTTCTGTTAACTAGGAGTTGATACTGGGCCTGGCACTTCCCAGCTGTGAGGATTTGGGCAAGTTCTTTCCATTCTAAGCCCCTGTTTGTGCGTAGGTTAAGTGGAGATATAAATAGTAACTGTTCTTGGGTTTTTTTTTTTCCCCCTGAAGAATAAATGAGTTATGTATTTCATTTACCTGGTACCGTGGCTGATATAGGGAAGATGCTTAGTAAATCTGAGTAAATATTATTCCTGCCAGAAGAAGAAAGAGGAAAAAGAAATAGTTACGGTTGTTTCCGGTACAATCGATGATTCAGGATCCTTATTATGTTGGGTATTAAATTTCCTTCCTTAATTAATTAAAAACCAGTTTAAGCTTTTTAAGTTCTCAAATTATCTAGTTGGGAGAAATGGCTTTAAAAAACGTAGCATTTCTGGGGGTGCCTGGCTGGCTCAGTCAGTGGAACCTGGGACTCCTGATCTCGGGGTCATAAGTTCGAGCCCCACGTTATGCGTAGAGTTTACTTAATTAAAAAAAATAGCATTTCTTTTTTTTTGTTTCAAAAAGTAATGTATTCTCACTATGAAGAAATCAAAATTTAGAAAAACGTCAAAAGGAAAAAAGTAACCACGAACCACACCACTCAGAGTCAACTCCTGTATGACCTTCGAGGCATTTACATTTTATACAACTCTGGTCATTAAAATCACTCTGCTTTTGTAACTTGTACTTAGTTTGTATCATGACTCCTCCCATAACAGCAAAAATCAAGTTATTGGGTAGTTCCAAACACACTGCGTGAACGTGCTCACTCTGAACATCTTGGTGACTAAATCCTCGCACGTGCTCTTAACACTTTCCCCGGGAGTAACTGAGCAGTCACTTTGTTGCTAAGTTAGCAGGTGCAGTCAGCATCTGGGCGGATAATTTTCTCCAATGCCATACATGGTTTAATTCTCAGAACCGAGTCTCAGATCTCCACCGAATTTCAAAAATGGCAAAAAAGATCAAGAAAGGTTTTACATCCAAATTCTGAATTCTGGGCTTCCTTAACGTTCCCGAACCTTCCTCTTGGTCCCTTCATCTGATAGCTGCTATCCATTCTCCCTCCACCCGTCTTAGAGATTTCTGAGGGGTGGTTTCGGTGGCTCTGGTCTCCTCCCCTGGGAAGCAGTAGCAAGCCAGGCCTCGGACCCAGTGATGTGTTGGTCAGTGTTGGAACAGCCGGCTTTGGGGAGAGGGAGGGAAGCCCTGCTTTATAGCATTTGCCAATTTGAAGCTACCAATGTGAGATCCCTGACTAGGGAATTGGGCAAAGTGTACAGTCCGCTCTCTAGAGCTGGAATGAGCCAGCTTCAGCACACCCCCGCGGTGTCAAAGGAGAGTCAATAGAGCCGCCTTCCTTCCCCAGGGGAGCTGCAAAGTTCAAGAGATGCAACACCATTTGCATGCCTCTTTACCTTCCGTTTCCCTTCATAGCCCTGAGAAGAACCAATTTCGATTTCAGGCACAAAAGAAAGTACCTCACTGTCTGTTCCCTCCTCCTCTCCCCCTCTTCCAAATGGTTCCCATCTTGTTTTAGAGAGTTTATGCTTCAGGGAGATACACATGTTTTCTTTTTATGATTGCTGGTAAATAGCTTAGCACCTAATTATGGTAATGATGACTGAAATCCGCTTATACTAAAATGAAAATGACTACTATAAGGTTCTTTCCTGTTTAGATTGTGGTAAACAGAAAATAGATGGTGTCAGATGTCAGAAACATCCTTTGGCATCAATTATTTCTCTTTACAAATTAAATTAAAATACAGACAGTTCTCCTGGCGTGCTCGTTTCATTTCAGTGTTCAACCAATATTTCCAGAGCATCCCTGTATGTGTAAGGGTTCATATTGGGTACAGGGACAGATGCAGAGCTAGCCAGTAAGAAGTGCTATATCCTGAGCTCTTCCAGGTGCAAAGAACTGTGCTGAGCAATTTACATAAATTACCCAAGTGGCTTAGCCTTCGTAATGAGCGTGCATGGAAGGTTATATTCATCCCCCTCCCACAGAAACAGGAAACAGATGTTTAGGACCAAACCCATCTCACTGAATACCAACTCCAGGTCTTTCTTCTGAGTCACTTTGTTAGTCTGCTGGGACTGCCGTCCTGAAGTACCACAGCCTGGGAGACTTTCACAGCAGAGATGTGTTTTCTCACAGTCCTTGAAGCTGGAAGTCCCAGATCAAGTTCTGGCAGGGCTGGTTTCTGGTGATGACTTTCTTCCTGGCTTGTAGATGGCCACCTTTCCACTGTGTCCTCCCATGGTAAGGAGAGGGAGAGGGAGAGAAGGAGGGAGCGAGTGAGAATGTGAGAGACATATCTTGGGGATCATATGGATTAGGGCTTCACCCTTATGACCTCATTTGGCCTTAATTACCTCCTAAAGACCTTCTCTCTAAATATAGTCACATTGGGGTTATGATTTCCATACAAGAATTTGGGGGGGGGGCACAGTTCAGTCCGTAGCACACTTTAACATGCTTCTTTCCCTTCAACAGTTCCAAATATATATATAAAACCGGGGGCTCACAATCTCTCGGTGCCCAAAGATCATCATCTTTGTGGTGCTTATGGCTGAGAAGGTGAGCTTTAATCAAATGTTTAGGGGTAGCAGTAAAAACAAAGGCCTGATTTACACCCTAAGAAAGATGAATCGCAAGTATGCTATACCGAGTGCCTGATGTCAGGCTCAAAGACCCATTGTGCATGATTCCATTTGTGTGACATTGTGGAAAAGGTGACACTACAGGGACAGAAACAGGCCAGTGGTTTATTGATCTTCAGGGAGTGTGAGTTGGGGATGGAGGGGAGTGAGTTTCAAAGGAGCAGAAGGAAACTTGGAGGTCGTGGAACCATTCCGCTCCTGGAGTGTGACGGCGGTTATGTAATTATATGCATTTGCCAAACTGACAGAGCTATGCCATAAACAGTTTTTTGGTCTTTTTTTTTTTTTTTAAACTATATGTAAATTTTGCTCAGGGAATGTCTGGGATCTTTCATCTTCGTGATGTCCTGTGAAGTCTGGCATCCACTGCCGTCCATCTATCCATCCATCTTCCTCTTTGGGTGTGCGTTAGAGAGCTTCTTCATACACAATTTAATTCTCAGTAAACATAAGTTCTTCCTTTTCCCTTCATGTGGGATCTTACCGTGTTTTCCTTGGTTTCTCTGTCTAGGAAGCGGGCTTGGTCCTGGGCCATTTTGTTCACGTTGTAGGACATTACATACCTAACAGTCCCTAGAGACCATTATCATTACCTTGAATTTCCTGATAAAGTACTGAGTCTCATGTTTTCTTCCAGTGAGCTGACTGGGCTCCCAGATGTGGCAAAATGGTAGAGCAGCATTTCATCCTTGGTATGACTGATAGGACAGATGTTTGGGTATGGCTTCCTGATTAATTTGTCTAACTATTTCCAGGTTTTCATTTAATGACTCAGAGTCAACTGGAACATTAAACAGAACCATTAACACAAGGGGATGAAACTGTAGGAGAATTTACTGGCTTGTGAATTTCAAAAGCCATGGGCTTTTACAAGGTTCCGTCTACTGCCTCAACAATGCCATGAAGGACCAATTTCTCTTCACCTTGCCGCTGTATACGTAATACAGGCCGTTGATCTGCCACCTTCATTCTAAGACCAGATACTCTTTGTGATCCCAAGGGAATGGCCAGCGGTTTTCCTTCACATTTCATTCCATTGCAGTGCCCAACTCTGAAATAATTATTGTGGACACAGGGTTGCATTCTTTGATTGACTCAAGCCAATCCCCAGCCGAACCACAAGGCTGGCAAATACGACTCTTCAGAAGGAGAGAGTAGGGTAGGATGCTGGGGAAGCTTCCAGAATATCTGTTACAGTCTTCAAACCTGACCAAAAAGCGAGCTCACCGGCCAAACATATGTTTCCTATTATCTATGCAGGCTTTGTCAACGTCTTCTATTCACAAAGGCTCCGATGGGCTGGGAAGGTGTCTTGTCTCACACAAATTTCGGGAGGAGCACCCTGAGTCTGTGGGCGTGCCATCCCCTTTTCAGTTACGATGGCCAGGAAAGTGCCTGGCCTTGGGGGTCTGGGAGCCTTCCGTTCTCACTGAAGCAATGTTCAAAGTCACCAGATTCTCCTTTTCTTTTTAAATCCGCAATCATCTGAAGCCTTCCATGGGTACAATTCTGGTGAGACTGGAGAGAAGAGATTTGCGGTCACTTTTGTACAATAATTAGAATAAACATTTATTTAGTGTTTCGTACAGCATATACTTACGGGATTTAGAAGCAAACAGAATGTGGAGGCGGCTGACCGCACAGTAAAAGCTGCAGTCTTCTCCAACCGCATTCCATTATCCAAAGATCTCCATTTGGTGTGCATCCTAGAGGCAGATGGTATATATGTATTTTTTAATAACAGGAGAAAAACAAACAAGTTTAACAGCATGTATACCTCCTGTGTACACTGAAGATAATCAGGGAAGCTGAGTAACTCCTTAAAATGGCCCAAGCCACCCCCATAATGGTATTGTTTTATCTTCTACTTCACTACTGAATAGTGACCGAGACAGCTAATTGTCGCCCAACATCTGTCCTTCCTTTTTTGCCCTGCAGTAGTAATGGTAGACTAAATAATAACAGAATAAAGAGCTACCTTTCCCAGTCTCCTTTAAGATTACACTTGACCACGAGACTAAGTTCTGTTCATTGGGATGTAAACAGAGTGACGTGCACAACTTCTGGCAAGTGTTCTCGAACAGAGGATTGTAATTTCCTCCTCTGTCCTCCTTCCTTCTGACTGGAATATGGACAAGTCAGCTGGCATGGGGGTCACCATCGTGTATCTGAAAGAAAGAATCGTGCGCAGAGTGTGGTGGAGCATCAGGTTCTGGGTGGGTTGAGGTCATCACCCTCGCCCTGGACTTTCTGTGTTTATGTGCGAGAGAAATAAATCCTCATCTACAAGCCACTCTGATGTTATTTTTCTTTTACTTGTGGCTTATGGCGTAGTAATACACTCCATATTGCCGCAGACAATACATGATTGAAATTGTTCCTGGCACGCTGTGATACTTCCATAAGGACTTCACACGGACTTGGCTAATCTTTAATAACCCCATGGGGGGTATTATTATTTTATGCATTTTCAGACAAGGGAAGCAACTCCAAAGTCACACACATCCTAAGCAGTGAGATGACCATGAGACGGGGGATTTACACCCCGGGGGTCTGGCTCTGGGGTCCCAGCTCTTAATCTCCATATTGCCTTTATTAATACAAATTCCACCCAGCTGACTCTGCCAGGGGAACCCATGGAGAAGGTGTCCAAGTCTAGCACAGCACTGAGGACGTTATTGGAGTGTAGCTTCTTTCAAAGTTGCTTCTGATGCATCTAATGCAAATAATCGGAACCATATGGGTCAAATTGCCATTAAAATATACATAGAGGAAGGCGTGTGGCCAAATACATAGTGTGTTTCCTTGTGAAAGTTTTCTCGAGCTTGGAAGGTTGGATAATTGGCCTGAAATGTCGTGTGGCCCAGGAACGTAGAAGTTCATCTATTTCAAATTAATCAGGTTTTGTGGTGTTTTTGGAGGATCTCTGGCCAAATTACAGATGAACAGGGCTCTATGACCCGGATCTCCTCTCAAAGTCTGGAGGGCAGGTGTGTCTTCAGTGTTTCCAAATCTAATTTATAAATGGTTGTAACCTGAGCAGTTTACTTTTTTGTCAATAGAGCATTTGTCTTGTTTCTATTCCAGGATTTCATGTGGAAAAATCTCTCATGAGCCTTTCTAATCTGGGGAAACCATCCTGAAGCATAAAAGTGAGGGATTTGTATTCACGTTCAAGGCCACAGAGGCCTAGAGGGATTTCATTCTGACTCCTGTCAGGCTTTGTAAGTTTGTGTATTTATTCACTCAGTTATTCATAAGCAAGCCTTTAGTAAATGCTGTCTGTTGACAGTGTGACTTTGGGCAAGTTACTTCATGTACATTACTTTAAAAAAATTTTTTTACAACAAATTTCAAATAGATTTAAAGTGTTCTGCACATAGTAAGTGCCTGAAAGGGATAGTGGTAGTTATCCTCGTTTTCGAGGCCTGATGCTAGGCAAAGAAAAATAATCAACATCAAATTAGAGCATCATAGGGGGACAAGATGGCGGGGGAGTAGAAGGAGGCGCCTTTTCAGCCAGTACCCCAAAGTGAGCTGATTACCTACCAAAGAACTCCGATCACCCATGAAATCAACCTGAGATCAGAATTATACAGTCTGGATCTCTACAGGGGCAGAAGACGCCAGTGAGCAGGTAAAGCGGCATGGGAACGGCAGACTGATATCGGAAGATAAACAAAAGGGGGAGGGAGCCACCAGAGGCGACCGGTGGGAAAGTAATACCCCAAATTAGAGCATCATAGGCAAGTATGCCATCCTCTCTCTCAACCTTGACAGATGTGGATAATCGTTCATTTATTCGACTGTCAAACAACTATCGTGTTCAACCACTATTATTGCCAGATATTATGTTAGGTACTGAGTCTAAAATGGCTAAATAAAGAAATACTTAGTTCTAGTTTTCAAGGGCTGCCCTTACTCGGAGTGGGGTGACCTTTTTGCGCTGCTTTCAGCTGTGAGATCTTCCGCAAATTGCCGAACTACATAGTAACTCAGTTTCTCCATCAGGTAAAGGAGGAAAGTGATTCTCCTCTTGTGAAATCATTGTGAGAAGTAAATGAGCTAGCAAGTCGTGCCTGGCGTGTGGTGGGCGCCCCCAAAATATGACTCATTACTTTCTCTTGTCCCCTTCAAGAGGAGCCGCTGTGCTCCTTCCTGTTGTCCTGTATAATCTAACAGGGGAGCCAGACAAAACTGTAATCCCCTGTTAACTGTTCTATATGCTTTTTAAGAAAAGGGTCTTTGCCTGGTATCTCTCACTTGCCAGGCACGTGGCAAGTTCCAGTGGTTCTGACTGAATGACATTTGGCAAGAAGTGTACATACGGAGAGGAGGTAAAGACGTCTCAGGTGGGAAAAACCTGTGGGTAAAGGAACTAAGAAGTGAAATCAAAAGTGTGAAATTCATTACTACTATCTTTGCTTTGCTTCTCTTTCCATTGCAAACTATACCAAAGACTCCCCCGCCCCGCAAATGTTTTCTTGGAGCTAGAAGCTCCATTAAAGGTAGGGACCAGGCATGCTCTACCAATGTGTCTTACGCTTTAATAGAAATCGCTCCAAGATCTTGTTCAAATGCAGATTCTGACTCAGCGGTGCTGGGTGGGGCCTGAGACTCTGAATTTCTAAATCTTATTTTATTTTATTTTTTTAAGATTTTATTTTATTTATTTGACAGACAGAGATCACAAGTAGGCAGAGAGGCAGGAAGAGAGAGAGAGAGAGGAGGAAGCAGGCTCCCTGCTGAGCCGAGAGCCCGATGTGGGGCTCGATCCCAGGACCCTGAGATCATGACCTGAGCCGAAGGCAGCGCAAAGGCAGCGACTTAACCCACTGAGCCACGCAGGCGCCCGAGACTCTGAATTTCTAAAGAGCTCCCAGGTGATATTGATGCTGGTGGTCCCGGACCACGCTTGCAGGAGGAAGGGTCTACATCTTTCTAATTAGTTATTGCCATGTCCAAAACAGGGTTCGCCCTGGATTTTCTTTATTCACGTATGCATTTTTAAATTTTATTTTATTTAATTTATTTATTTGTCAGAGAGAAATCACAAGTAGACGGAGAGGCAGGCAGAAAGAGAGAGAGAGAGGGAAGCAGGCTCCCCGCCGAGCAGAGAGCCCGATGCGGGACACGATCCCAGGACCCCGAGATCACGACCCGAGCCGAAGGCAGCGGCCCAACCCACTGAGCCACCCAGGCGCCCCACGTATGCATTTTTTATTTTTAAACATAGACTTTATTATTTTTTTTAGACTTTATTTTTTAGAGCCCTTTTAGATTCAGAGCCAAAGTGAGCAGAAAGTACAG
This sequence comes from Neogale vison, assembly GCF_020171115.1. NCBI lineage: Eukaryota > Metazoa > Chordata > Mammalia > Carnivora > Mustelidae > Neogale > Neogale vison. The sequence continues at coordinate 9,683,555 of NC_058097.1, forward strand.
AGATTTCCCACATCCCCCTGCCCCCTACTCATACAGTCTCGTGCAAATCGACATCACCTGCCAGAATGATTAATTTTTTTATAATCTGTGAAACTGCAATGACGTTTGATCACCCAAAGTCTGTAATTCACCTTGGCGGTCACTCTCGGTCTTATGCATTCTATGGGCTTGGACACACGGATAATGACAGGTAGCCATTATTATCGTATTGCAGAGAACAGTTTCTCTGCCATAAAAATCCTCTGTGCTCTGCCTCTTCACTCCTTCCTCCCTCCAGCCCTTGGCAACCGCTGATCTTTTTTCTCTCCGTAGTTTGGCCTTTTCCAGAATAGCGGATAACTGGAACCACTTCTCAGATTGACTTCTTTTACTTAGGAATAAGCATTGAAGTTTCCGCCGTGTCTTTTCATGGCTTAACAGCTCATTTCTTTTTAGTGCTGAATATACTCCATTGTCTGCATGGACTGGAGTTTATCCATTCACCTCCTGAAGGACATCTTGGTGGCTTGTTACCAATTTCAAGCAATGTCAAATGATATTTATTTTCTAATGATCTTCACTGGCAAAATAAAGGAATAAACGAGGCGGGAACTGCGCGCGGTTGGCAATTTACTGTATTATTGCTGGTTTTTTTAGTGCCCTTTTGGACAGTGACCCTCCAAAGCCGCAGGCCTGGATGGTCTTCGTCCCTCCAGCCCTGAATGATTCACGACTCCCCGCGAAAGGCCACTACCGGCCACTAGGGGGAGCCGTTTGGTAGCCTTAGACGGCTCCCGGCGGCCGGAGGTGTGTTTTTTTCCCCTTGAAAAGTCGACCCAGTAAACAAAAGATGGCTTGCGAAATTAAACATCCCTATGCCAGACGGCGCGCTGTGCGAGTGGCGGAGATGTCCTTGCGGCCCGCGTGAATGAGTGTGCCTCGGGAGCGTGGCCGGGCGGCCGGGCAGGCAGATGCCGCGGTAGGAAGCGCAGCCGAGCGGAGCGCGTCCGGGAGCAGGAGCATTTCCGAGCAGAGCAGCCAGGCTGAGCACAGTGTTTATTCGTAACAACAGCGAACCGGACTCCTGACTTGGTTGTTGAAAGGAGTTGTTTAGGAGATTGAGCTGGACTCCCCCGGGGCTTCCGGGACGCTGCGCGCACGCGCGCACGCGCGCACGCACACAGGTTAACCGAGAGCCCTGGGTGCCGCAGGTACTGAGAAGCCCTTGCCCTGCGGGACAGGTGCGTCCTGTGCTTCTGACTGCCCACAGAGTGGGCACGTTTACTCACTGTAAGCTTTCAGCTGCATGGAATACTTTTAATGATCTTCTGAGTGCTATATACCTAAGCAGACGTTTGTCCTAGTGCCACCGTTGGTGAGGTTTTGGGACCGCTGGTCCTGCACAGGTATCTTTTGTAAATTCTTTTCCCAATTCCTGCCATAGCTACGTACCACTTTTCTTTAGTTACCTTTTAATAGTTTTTTTTTTTTTTAAATAAGTGTCTCTTAAAAAGAGATGTCCAGACATAAACTACAAGAGGAGAAGTTCCACTTGCCATTAAAAGAAAGCACGTGTAAAAACAAATTCAAGAAAGGCACAACAGTATTACTTAACTCTAGCTGGATATTGTGGCCTCTTGAAAGTTTTTAAGCCCGAGACATGCTCCCTGTTAAACAAGGCGGTTAGCAAGTGCTAGAGAGAGGTGTTAAAGATATTTTAGATCCCATGTGGGATTTTTTTTCCCTTGACAAAATAATCAAGACGCCTGAGAGGGAACAGCTTTCTCCCAGTGTGATCCAGGTTACTTAGCGTCTCGTCTGCGTGCAGCTAGTCATTCTGTGATCCACTGAAAACCACCTAATATAACACTAGTTGGACTCCTTCAACACTTCGGGAACTCAGCTTTAAATCCTGGTGATGAAAGCATCACCTGCTGGAAGGATCTCCCAGGAGTGAAAAGCTGCCCAATTTCTTCAAGAGGGAGGAAGCTATAGGTCTGCCCTGAAAGCTGACTGTGTTCTTAAAAATAACTCCATGGGATAACCTAGAATTTAAGAACAGCCCCACCACCTGGCACCACATTTCTCCGTTTTAGGGTTTCAAAATTAAAAATAATAATAATAATTGAACTAGTTTTGGGGAACTTTGACTCTTCCTTTTTTTCCCTTCACAGCCCACACTTAATTTGCTACTAAGCCTTAATGCAGTTTTTGCAATCTGCCCTTTGCTTGTGTCCCAAGTGATGCTGGTGGCTTGAAACCCTTATCCTGTGTTGTCTGATCTTCATACTGCTTTCCTGTCTTCGACTCTCTACCCTTCAACCCATCATCTATACAAAAACGATCTTCCAATAACAATGCACCTTTTTTTCTTTTTTTACTGCAATCTTCTGTGTAGTGATTTCTAAGTAATTTGCCCCTGGTCACACAGCTTATAAGTGACAGAGCTGGGATCCAAATTCACTGGTTTGATAGCAAAGGCCATCATTTTAGGACCATATCAGTCTTCTTTGCCAAAGATCAAATTTAAGCAACTGACCTTATTCTGGGGGTGGGGGGGAGATATTTTGTAGGCTTGAGGGATACAGTATATCCAACATTCCCCAAGTCTAAAAATGGCTATTAAGGATTAAATAAATGTGCATCTTTTTGGTTGAAGTGATAGAAACACACTCCATTTGGTTCAAATATTACATGATATTATTAACTGTATACTCTGGATAACTGAAAAGTTCAGGAGGTAGGTCTAGCTTCTGACCTGAGTGAATCCATGAACCAGGTCTCTAGGACTTAGTCACCGGCCCTGCATCCCTCAGCCCTGCCTGCGCCTGTTTGGCTCCGTTCTGGAGCAGCTCTTCCGCTAGCAGAGACAGGCAGGCTGGTGAGGACCAACTAGGCCAGCAGCCTCGAAGAAGGAGACCGTTCACTTCCTCCTTATACTTGTAAAAGTTCCAGGGCTGAATCTCATTGGCCCAGCTTGGGTCATGTGACAACCAAGCACCAATTGTTGTTCCAGGGAAATGGGCTTTGCTGATCAGCCCATTCTTGATCAGGTGCCTCCTGGGACTCAGGGTACGCAGTTAGCTTCTTCTCGGGAACAAATGGACATAGGCTGGAGGAGAGTAGTTTTTCTTAGGGGAGTTGAGATTCAGTTACCAGGAAAGACCAGGGAGTAGGGCATGGGGAATAGGTGCTGAGCAGGCAAAAGTGTCAGGTGCCGCTGCACGTGTTCTGTGTCCATGACTGGCTGCGTGTTGTGCGGGACAGAGACATTTCGGCATGTGCTCGCCCTCAGAGAACTAGCGATCAGGAGGCAGGTAAGAAACCAGGAGAGAACAAGGGGGAGCATTATTTCTACTTCGTGGTTCACACTAAGTAAAAGACTAAGTGAAATAGGAATTCAAAAGGGGAGGCTCGTGTGGGTAGGGGAAAATCCGTAGGGAGCCTCTCTAGAGAGGGTGGGCAGGAAAGATGAGCAGGGGGGGTGGGCACGGCTATGGGAAAGGTATTGCCAGTCCCCCGCCCCCACCTTCTCCCCTCGTGTCACCCATGCTGAGTGTTTCATGATGTGGCGAGAGGAACACTGCTGGTAAAATAAGGCTATAAATCGACAATTCTCAGCCATTCTCAGGCACCGAGTCATCTGGAAACCTCTCACTACAACTCTTCCCTGAATGCCCCACTGAGGAGGGGTGTATGCCAGGAAGGAATGGTCGCATGTCTGCTACTCCTGATGGGATGAAAGGTGTTCTCGAAGTTTCTAGAGATAAGAGAAAGGGATGTGTGCTTTGGATCCTGAAATACTGAGATTTCTTAGACACCGAGAAAAAAACGGGAAACCATCAAAATTGTGCTTGAAGTGACCACCAGCTTCAGAATCGCGCAGTGTTTGATAAAAATCACAGAATCCTTTCCAAGCAGGAGCTGGTGAGACTTGGAAATCTGCATTTTGAGGTAACTTCTAAGGTTGGCTTTTCGGCACACTTTTTATCTATGGTAACGACTGGCTGGTGAGGTCAATGGAACAGACTCTTGGAAATGTAGGACTGGGTAGAATATTAGAAATTTAAGAATTTGAGCTTCTGCTTAATGGCCCTTTTGCTCTCTTTCCCTCAGACTTTCTCTTCTTCTTAACGTCTGGCTTTGACGTTGATCATGTTTCAAGGTTTGCAAATGGGGTCTGTGGATGGGTCAGCAGTAAGACTGGTGTGTGGGCAGAGTTAAAGGAGAGAGACATGCTGATTGGTGAACAACAACTATCATTTGAAGGCTTGGCTTTCCCCATCTCCATCCCTCCTGCTGCATTTTAGAATAAGAGTTCTGCCTTTGTGATGTGTGGGTGATTTAGGGTGTCTGTGGAGCTACTTTTCTGGAGGCTGGTCTGCAAACTTGGTGTTAATACATGTCTGTGAATTTCAGTGCAGTGCTCTATGGCTTTTTCATGATCTCAAGGTGGTTTCTGATCCTAAGAAATGTCAAAACCTACCACCTTGGAGACTCATTTTCCTAGTGACAAAGGTCTGTTCAGAAAGATTCCTTAGGAAGAATTTGGACACAGGCTGTTTCTCCTTTCATCTGTTAGTGGATTGGAACTCAAAAAGCCCCAGCCGCCAGCCCAGCACCTTTCCTGTGTCTTGGGAATATAGAAATATGAAAGGAATTTGTTTTGCTGAGTAATTTTGAGTAACTTGAGCTGTGTATTTGAGGGAAAGGGAAAAATCTATCAAGCACTTCTGTGCCCTATGGCACAGACAACATTTCTCCTACCCAGATGCCCCCCAAATTGGAATCGCTGTTACCCTAAGGACAATGGGTGGTCCAGGAAGTGGAATGCCTGATTTTAGAAAGCCAGACTCATCACTGGGGTGATCTTTTATAGAACTCTTTGTTGAACAATGGTTTTTGCCCCAGAATGTGATCACAGCTGTTTTATTTTAGCTAATGCAGCAATTCAAGCAATTAAATCCATATTCCTCTGTGGCTATTTATTTTCATGAAGTAGTTCTCAGTGTATTGTCATGAAAGAATTCTTTGAGACTTGCAAAGTTAAAACAGAATGTACACTTTTTTCCTTCTAAAATAGCCACATCTGCTTCTTCAAATTGTCTTTTCTTTGTTGATGTCTCTTAAGGATGTCAACTTCTAGTCCGTAGGAGTTGAGTTCCATTGGGAGAATTGAGATTTATTAGTCAGAGTCTGTAGAATTAGTATTATGATAAATCATAAACCAGCATAAGGAGGACCTATTCCTTTTAGCAGCAAAATAATAACTTAAATCACAGAGCTAATGTTGAAATCTTATATTATTGCAAAATTAAATCATAAATGATTATTTCTTCCATGTAACATTGTATATGAATGAAAGGTTTGATGTATCTGTATGACTTTCTTTCCTTTTCCTGTGATTATATATAGCATACTTATTTTATCCAGTCATTCAATGAATACTTGTTGAGCTGCTACTTTGTGTCAGGAGTGGTGAACAACACAGACATGACTGTTGACCTTGTTCAAGTTTATACATTGCCAGAAAGATAGGCAAGGAGCAAGCACATAGAGAAATGAATAGAAGAATTGTGGATTGTGGTACATGTTGGGAAGGAAATGAATACGGGGCTAAAGTAGGAAAGCACTGGGGAAGTAGGTTACTTTAATTAAAAAATACAGGTGCAAAAGCCTGCTCTGTGGAACTATTTAAGCTGAAGTTTAAAGGAAAGGTGATTTTTAAAACAAGTTCATACATTCACATGGTTAGGGGAAGAGCATAGCAGGCAAGGGAAATTGCCCATGCAGAAGCCGGAAAGAGCCCCGTGTGTTTCAAGAACTGTGGTGTGAATGACAAGGCTGGAGCATGGGGAGTGAGGGGAGTGAGGATGGAAACGATTATTGCTGCTCTTGCCTTACTGAAGTGAGCTTCCGTTGTTGGCTCTGGAGTTCCCCTGGCACAGTTGCTGCCATCTTGCTTGCAACTGCCTGGGGATAAGGTATGTCCCTTGCAACAAAATCTAGGAGGGACTGTACAGAGATAATGAATGGGTGGGGTGTTATGGATTGTTTATGTCGCCCCCCCCCAAATCCACATATTAAAGCCCAGATCTACAACATGATAGTCTTTGGAAGCAGGGCCTTTGGAAAGAGGGTAATTAGGTCATGGGAATAGAGCCCCATGAATGGGACTAATGCCTGGATAAGAACAACCAGGAGAGAGAGATGATGTCTCTCTCTTCCTCTCCCTTTCTCTCTGTCATATGAGGGTACAGCAAGCTGCTGGGCATTGTATAAACCAGGAAAAGTGCCCTCACCCCGAACCTGAGTGTGCTGACACCCTGATCTCAGATTCAGCCTTTGGAACGACACGACATCAGCACCTATTGTGTAAGCCCCCAGTCTTACACAAGGGGGATCTTTGGTAGCAGCCTGAGCTAAGGCAGAGAAGTAAAAGGTACTGCAGTGCATTAAGAAGGGAGCTGGTTGAAGGCAGTCCTTAGTTTCTGCTTAGCCGTACGGAGACCAGCCCCCAAGCTGCAGAACTCAGGGAGCCTGAAGCCGGCCTAGACACTAGAGAAACAACTCCAACCCTTTTGGCTGAACAGGAACTTGTATCACAGAAACCTGACAATTTGACATGGTTGTTTATGGTTACATGGATTTCCTTTTTTTGCTTACTTTTAAATGGAAAGAGGAATTACGTAACTTGTCAGCTGGGCCTCCCTGAGCTAAAGGGAAGTACTGAAGGGTTTCCACTTATCCCTCCTCACAAGATGTGGGCTAAGGAAGAAAGGTGTGATCCTGACAGTGGCAGGAATCAGAGAGAAGAAGGGAGCAGAGAGGGAGAATAAAGTCGACATTTTCAAATTTTTTCCTCCTCATTGTCAAATGAGTGGGTTATTCCTTAGTACAGGTGGTTTATCAAGATGGTCCAAAATATGGCGGTGGGACTTCATGCTGCCTGTAGATTCATTTCCACTGAGCACCTGTTCTGTGTGAAGCCCTGTGAGCGATACCTATGATAGATACTAATATGGATTCCGTACTGACTTTACCTCAAAGCCTGGAATTGTTAGGCCAAGTCACCACTATACAAGGAAGTGCGCCATAATTCAGAGCAGGGACAGATTATTTCTGGAGAGAGGGACCTGGAGTGGTTTTATGAGGGAGGGGACATTTAAGTCAGGTTTTGCATTATCAGTGAGGTTTGGGAGACAGGCATGCGAGCCAAAAGTAGTCTCAGGCAGAGGGAACATTGTCATAGACAGGGCAGCAGGACCCATCCCTGGTGTTTGCAAGTGTTGCCTGGGGAACCTGTGAAAAATGAAGCCAGCGGAGATCCATCTTGAGAGATTCTGATTAACAAGGCCAAAGGTGGGACCTGGGAATCTGAATTTGAAGGTGGGGGGGACATCAAATGAATCTGATAAAGAGGGTCCAGGACCACCCCTGGAGGGATGCCAGTCTAGAGGAAAAGGAGACCTCAGAGGTAGGGGTATTCGTTGAAGGGCATCCTTATGGGGTAAACTTGGAAACGTTGGTAGGAGCCATGCACATAGAAAGTCTTAAATGCTAAGCGCTTTATTTATCCACGTAGCTACCATATTTGGAGCAGTCACTGTGAACTAGATCTTCAAAAGAGCATTATGGGACAGTGATGTTAGTCCCATTTAAGAAGATGCTACCCACCAAAGATGAGTGCAAAGTGACATGTTCAGGTTTTCCCTGCAGAGAGTGTGGCAGAGCTGGGGTTCAAATCCAGGTGGTTCAGTAGGTAATGGGGAGAAGGGTCAGTGTGATGAGGACCAGATTTGGAGTGAGGATTGGCTGCCTGATGAAAGAGAAGAAGCCGGAAGGGGGGAGCTTACAGAAGCAGCGTAGACAAGGGTTAAGTACAGAGCTGCCCCATGCGAGAGAGGGGAGATGAAGCAGGAATTTCTAGAGCTTTTGGGAGATTGTGCCATACAGGGGTCTGTGGAGAGCACACTGCTCAGTCTCTTGTGATTTCTGCAAGGTGCCTAAGGCCTTTCATAGCCATACCTGCAAGCCTTCTCCCTGTGAGACTCTGGGCACTTGGGTGTTGTTGCCCCTGTTTGTGAGGTACTGACCCCCAAGTCGCTCTGGCCCACAGGTGAGGGGCTGTAAGTGGTTAAGAACACAGATACTGATGTCAGACTTCCTGGATTCAAATCCTGATACACCACTCTCTGCCTAAATGCCCTTGGGCTGGTTTATTTAATCTCTCTGTGCCCCAGTTTTCTCACCTGTAAAATGGACAGATAACATCAGCATCTCCAAAGAACCGACGTGAGATTTACACAGAAAATAGGTGTAAGACACACTCATTAAATGTAAGGATTCACTAGTATTGCTGCTATGTTTGTTACTTCATTTTTGCTTGTATTTTTGTCTTATTTCAAATCCTAGGCCTTATGATGCCCAGACATGCCTCTTGCTAACTTTAGGAGCCACAGGCTTATTCGTTTACCTCTGAAAGAAGTTCCTCTACCAAGCGTCTGTCTTATGAGGGAAACAACAGTGGACAGTGATCAAGGAGAAATTCCTCTTCTGATTAATGTTATTGCTTTGCAGCATCTAAGGAGTGTGATGGAGGCTGTAATCCAATCCTAGAGGAACACTGGACTATTAGAGAAGAAATCTGTTGTTGGAATCACATCAACCTTGGCTCTTCCAGCAGTGAGAAGCTCCCATCATGGGTAGGATTTCTTTGTTATAAAGTGAGCTAAATGTTGCTAAAGAGAAGGGAGTATTTTCTCTTCTTAGTACTTCCTGGCTGTTACAGAGGTAATCTTATATACAATTCACATTAGTTCAGTGACCTAGGATGAATATATGTCCCACCTGGCCCCATCCTGGGCAATGGAGCAAGTCTATCTGTGTAGACTCCCTTCTCATTAGCCTTTCCATTTATTTAGAATTGGGGCCAACGACTATATAAATCATGGCAATCCTAGGAAGGCTGACATTAAAAACAAAAACAAAAACAAAATACAACCCGAACTAAATTATTTAAAGAGTAGATTTGCAGGACGAGGAAGGGGGTTCTACTTTAGGATTCTCAAAGAAAGCTGAATGTAAGGTGAGAGAAAAAGATGAGACTGAGCCATCTCTTTAGAACTTGGAGAAAAATCGTCTAGGTGGAAGGAAGAGAGAGGACAAAACCGAAGAGCCCTTAGCCAGGACAGGCGCCACACATTTGAGGGACTGGAAGGGGTCCTGTTTGCATGCGTGTGGTACGCAAAGAGCAGGGTGGTTTAGGGAGTGGGAAACTACTAGAAGCTGGAGTAGATGAGGCTTTGAAGTCCGTGATTTTATTTTGAGTACAGTTGAAGCTATGGAACATTTTAAAGCAGGGTTGCAAGGTATTATGACTTACATTAAAAAAAAAATCTCTGTGGGATGTGGTGGAGAAGAGGTGATAGAGGACAAGAGTAGGGACACAGGATTAGTTAGGAGGTTACTGCTGCCATCCCATCACATGGGATGGATTTTTGACAAATTCTACATAATTTATTTCTCCTTGGGTGCTCGAGTTGAAGAAAACTCTGGGTTGTTCTGAATTTATCGTGAAAAGAAGTCACTGCAGCTACTGAAGGGTTAAAGCCTCTCATTGGCATTTCTGGAAATGGTTGCAGAATTCTAAAGATAAGTTTACAGGGTCATTGGCCCTGATCCCACCACATGGTGTGGAAGTCTCTTCATAGAGGTTGGTCTTTGCGATCTCAGAGTGCAATGGGACAGTTACAGAGTGCCTTGAGGAAAATGAGAGCCAGTCTCTGAAAGAAAGGAACCTTCTGTCAGTGGAAACCATTTATTACAAAATAATGAACCCAGAGGTAGAAGGACAGAGTCCAAGGGGAGTGGGAACATGGAGAAATGAACACCAGTCCTTCGGTGCCCTAGTTGCCAGCAGGGGATCGGACCAGGCACAGGGGGAGATGAGGACAACAGGGCACATGCTTCTGCTGGGCAGCTGGATCTTTCTTGTGCTAGACTGAAGCCATGGACGTGACCCACCCCAAGGAGCCTACTCAGCATCAGACAGGGCCTACACTAATTTGGAAACTTCTGACACTCTCAGAGTAATTGCAAGTCAATTTGGCCAAGGGCAAGTTACTGCCAGTGGTGAAGTCATTTTGCAGAATTTTCCTTGCTTACCCAAATCCTCCAGCTAAAGGAAATAAGTGAAATTTAAGCAGAATATTGGACCCCCAGAGTGAAACTCCTAAGGTAGAATATGAACACCAACTTACAGAGTCTTAGCCCTTCTCAGAAACCCATGGAATTAATGAAATCCAGCTCTCTCTCCCCAGCTGACCTGTTTTCATTTTTTTTTTTTTTTAAATTCCAGGCCTGGGACTGAGCACCAGGTTTTTAAAAGTATATCTGAGCCCACTTCAGAGTCATCTCATTCCTGTTGCCCACAGGCAGAGAAACTATGGTCAGTGGTAGGAGTTAGGAGACAGAGCTTAACTCAGAATTGGGAAGAATGGCTTAGTAATCATTCCTGCCCAACAATGGAACAGCGAGACAATACTACTAATCCTATGCCCTTCTCGTTTACTGAGCATATACTATGTGCCAGATGCTGGGCTAAGTGGTTTACATGCTTTTTCTTCTCCTTCTCCTTCTCCTCCTCCTCCTTCTTCTTCTTCTTCTTCTTCTTCTTCTTCTTCTTCTTCTTCTTCTTTTTTTTAGAGGCGAGGAAATAAAGTCAAGGAAGGGTTAAAGTCTCGTGCCAAAATTCACCCAGTTGTTGTGCCTCATGATCCCTGGGCTGGCGCTGGCTCGGGGGGGGGGGTTAAACAGAGACAGCGCGTTTGAAAGAATGAATGAAGGAATGAATTTGATTAAGCTCAAGAAATGTTTTCAGAAAGCTACTATGTGCCAGGCATAGTGTTTGGCATTTTTGGGTAAACAAAGACCAATATGATCTAGATTATGTCCAGAAGATCTTTCCAGACTAATAGCAACAAGCTAAGCAGACGCTTTCTAATTTATAAAGCTGAACGTGTACATATCTCCCCCCGAAAGGCAGTGGAAGCCTTTGGTTGCTCTTGCTAGGTAGAAATAAATTCAGGAAAGGCTTTCTGCATGAAGTGGCGTTTCAGCCGAACACTGAAGGAACATTTAGGGAAAAATCTGGGGACCAAGGAGTATCCTAAGCTACCACATTTATGGGTTACAACAGGACGTGGGGCATTCACTACAGCTTTTCTTAGTAGGAGGCGACCTGAAAGTATCTAGAATTATCTGCTAGCTACAAAGGGAGGGACTTGGTTAAAAGAAAGAGTGCAGGTCAGAGGTCAGGGAAGTGTTGGGGAGACTGGTCGCCAGATCTGGGCTGGGATGCCATGAGAGGAAGGAGAGGGGCAGGTGGCTAGGAGAATGTTTTTAGAGGTACAACCGATTAATCAGAAGTAGGGAACTTGGGGCGCCTGGGTGGCTCAGTGGGTTAAGCCGCTGCCTTCGGCTCAGGTCATGATCCCAGGGTCCTGGGATCGAGTTCCTCATCGGGCTCTCTGCTCAGCAGGGAGCCTGCTTCCTCCTCTCTCTCTGCCTGCCTTTCTGCCTACTTGTGATCTCTCTCTGTCAAATAAATAAATAAAAACTTAAAAAAAAAAAAAAGAAGTAGGGAACTTGACAAAGAGGACAAACCTGATGACGTTGCTCAGACTTTGAACCTGATCTACCTGGAGGATCGCACCATCAATGAGGGACAGGAGACAGTCTGGGGCCCTGGAGTCTGGGGCCCAGAAAAAGGAAGGAACGAAAATTTGAACATGGATTGACCATCTGCGTGGGCCTAGGAAAAACACTTGCCATTCTTTCCCATAGTGGGTGGGAGTTCCTGGGTTGTTTGGTTCCAGCAGTCGGTGTCAGCTAGCTCGTGTTCATTATGACAGGGGTTTATCGAGTGCCTCCTGCTGAGTCTGGGACCCTAGGGTGCAGACATGAACCAGATCGGTTCAGCCGTTGGCCCTCGGGGAACTTCGATTTCCGTGGAGAGGCAGACGTCGTATGTATGATTGCGCATGTCTTGAGTAATTGGCCCGTGCTTTGAAGAAGGATGCTATCCCGAACTCGCCTTGGGCCTGCCTCCTGTGAGAAAGGGAGTTCAAGTACTTACCTGAATGGTAAGTAGGTTAGTCCCAGCATACAGATTGTAATCTGAATGCTGTTTCCTTGTCACAGCAATAAAAGCAGTTAAAGATGTGGCCACTTGAGGCTGCGGGACCAATTTCCAGTGGAATTCCTGGTGTAGGTGCAGAGGTGTCGGTGATGGGCGGTGTTGACCATGTTCATCTCGCCAGCCTCAGCCCTTCCTTCTGCTGACTTCACCAACAGCCTTGCCGGCCCTAGGTTGTCTGGGTTATTCTTAAATTAAATGCTGCAAACAAAATTCTGAAAATTCATTTTCTCCAAAGCGATGACTTGGCAAAGGCCAGAAATGATGCTGTGGTAAGAGAATGACACTGGAATGTAGAGCCGAGGGCTCAGACTCTGGCCGGAGATCACTCAGCCTGCCCACAAATCTAAAAATGCACAGTTTGACTATAATGCTGGAAAATATCTCCTAATGCTTTGGCTTCTGCCAACAGAAAAGAGAAAGTTAAAATCATGGACGGCAGCAATATTCCTAATTCAGGAACGTGAGCACTCCAGCACCTCTCATTTTGCACTAATGATTTAAAAAAAAAAAAATCATTTCCGTGTGAATTTGTCCCAGGCAGCTTGCAGGTTATTAAGAACAGGGAAGGAAAACGGAAGGAAGGAGGCAGAATGACAGAGTGAGGACACGGTGGGGATGGATCCGAAATGCTGTTGTTCTTCCTGGGAGACGAGCCTCAAGTGGGGCTCGCAGGCGGACGTGTTGCTGCCACTTCTGTCATTTTTCATTGCGTGTCGCCATGTTGATTTGATTGTTGGATCCTTTTCCTGGTATGTGAGAGCCTGTGCCAGGGTTGATCCAAGGGACTTGGAATTAGGCTGAGCTTTTCATCACCAGGCTCCAAACATCTCAGCTGCCTTCAGTTTTCTTGTTGTGAAGCTCACATTCTTGCCTGTGTAGATACATTGGGCCCCCAAGGGGGTTTTTAGTCTAGTATAAACCCATTAAAATAGCCACTGGGGAGGAAGGGAGATATTTTCTACCATGGATGTGTGACACGGACCCGCTGACAGCTTAAAGGTTGCCCTGTCACTGCGAGTTCTTTTTATAAATGACCCTTGTCTTCACTCAACAACATTACCTGAGCAGCCGCTGTCGGCCAGGTCATGGGTCAGGCTTGGTGGGCCATGCAAAGACAAGTAGACATGTCTTTGTCCCCAGACTGTGAGCTTCCTGAGGGCAGGAGGTAAGACAAACGTACGTCACTGTGTTAGGAGGTTGAGATGTTGACATGATTATGATATCAGGAGACTTCATTCATGACCCGTCACTGGCAAGTATGGTGCTTCTCTCACTTCCGAGAACCTCAGAGCTGTGAGCGGAGAAATGGTAGTAGAGCGCTCTGGGGCTCTAATTCACTCTGGGCGAGTAACAGTTCATTCCTGGCCAGGGAAGTGGAGAAGGTCCCTTGGAGGTGATGCTGTTGACCTGGGGCACGAAGGATGGAAAAGGTTTTCGTAGACAAGGATGGGTGGGTGATCTGAAGCTGGGGAGATGGCCTGAGCAAGAATGAGGAGGCAGAAAAATACTCGTTTGGCAAAGGATAAGCATCTGGCGTGGCTAGGATGAACCTTTCCTTAGAGCCCTGGGTCATTCGAGTTCTAGGTCCGGACCCCTGCCCTGTGATTTTTGCATGTTTTATTAAAATATAACAAAAATATAAAAACACATACACATCACATGCACAGCTGATATAAACTACATAAACTACATGCAGTCATGTAAACAACATCCAGACTGAGAAGCCAAACATTCTAAGCCTCTCCAGAAGCCTCTCTCACTCAACTTCCGCCCACTACCCTCAAGGTGACCTTTCTCTGGACTCCAACAGCATAGGTTAGCTGTGCTTGTGTTCGAACGTTACAGAAGTGGAGTTGCTTTGAGAGAGCTCTTTAGGTTTCTGGCTTCCTTGCTCTGTTTCGCATTTGTGCATTTCCTCCTGGTGTTGCGTGCCTTACTTTACATTTGTTGCTCCATGGTATTCTGCGTGACTGTACCACGATGCATTTCTCTTCTATGCTCTTGTTGGGATTTAGGTTTGTTTCCACTTTTGGGAAATTGTGAACAGGCTGCTTTGACCATTCTTGTGTAATGTCTATTGATGAACACATTGATGCGTTTCTGTTGAGTACGTATCTAGGAACACAATCTCTGGATCGCAGGACTGAAAATCCCCTTTTAATAACAAAAATATTCATCTCATATGATTCTAATTATGCTTTTAATATTCCTAGGTTGGGAAATACACAATGATAAATATCTACTGTGAATTCAATAACACTCGTGAATCAGTTGGTATATCATCAATCACAGAAATCTCTTGGCATAAGCATGATGTACTGTGTCTGCAGACGAGGTTGGGCGCGTGTGTGGATACAGGGATCCCTTGCAATACCTCTGAGTCTGCAATCAGGAGCCACAGACGTAGGTGAATGGTGGTGTGCGTGGCCAAGGAGCAATCATCGATTTAATTTACAGACATTTCTGCTGCTCAGGCCAAACTCCAATCCAAGAGATCTAGTGGGATTTTTTTCCCCTCTCTCTCCTTTCTTTTTGCCTGCAAAAACCACACATGGCCTCCCTAACTATGACCAAGTGGGATGGTTATGGTCTCTGGAGGGGAATCTGGGCTTGAAGCCACAGTCTGCCACTTACTGGTTGTGTGAGTAAGGTCAGGGAAGAGCCTAGGATCCTCAACTGTAAAGTGGAAATGAAAATACCTATCTGATATAGGGCCTAGGGAAGTCAAATAAGGTCATGTGTGCCAAACGACCAACATGGCGTCTTCTCGCTGAGTGGTAACTACCACCATTGTCTCCACCATCTTGTTCATCATCTTTTCCTACCTGTGTCTTCTCCTTGGGGTTTTGTTCTTCTTCTGGGCATATAGTACCTTTGTCTTGTTTCCTAATGTCTGCCCTCAGCTCCCACTATTCCCATAACAAAGGAAAAATATTCTGATTGCTCAACTCCTTGGGCTCCATGCATCTTTCTTTGTGAGATCTTTAAACAAATATCTTGTGTCCATGATTCCTTTTATCAGCCCTCTTGATAATCAGAACAAATTGGAGAAGTTCATTTTAGCCAGTGTGCGTGTGCTCAATAATGACATCCTGTGCTCCCCATCTCTCTAGACTGTTGTCTTCCATATTTTAATCCAGAGGAAAGAGTTGAATGATTTTTTTTTTTTTTTGGTCCTGTGACAGGCTTTGGAGGGAGTCATTATGGGTTGAAGGGGACCTTTCTATCACCCCCTTAAAGAATTCTTTGTAGGAGACCTCCTCTGTAATCTCCAGGGCATCTTTGACTCTGAAGGGATAGGAGCACTATATGGAGAAGACAGGAGGTTTATGGAGAAGCATTTTGGTTGAAGGCATCAGAGGTGGAGATGTCCAGAAGAGCTCATGTCTTCCATAGTAGGAGCTCCGCTGTATAAGGTCAAGGAAGGTGGAGAACAACATCTTCAGACAGACTCTGCCCCCCAGATCTGGATCTGGTTTCAGAGCTAAGCGAGGGGAGAGTCAGATGGTCTGGGCATTTGTCTAGGATTGAGGTCAGACCACAGGATGCTGGGAAGTTTCTGGCAATGGGCATGACAAGCGCTGAGGATAAGAAGGCGATTAAGGAGGAATGACTGTCCGTGCCCTCACGGGGCACAAGAGTAGTACTTCTGGGAATGGGTTTTCAGGCAAACGTGACTTTTGATAAAGAGCAGTCAGACTCATTTATGTTTTGAAGCACACTACCCCACATCCAGCCAGTTCTTAAAATACTCAGAGTTGAGCAGATGGATTCTAACAACGTATTAATTTATTTGTAATCCCTTTCCTGACTCCTGTCCAAACTGGCCTTCGACATTCTCAGTCTCCTTTAAGGTAAAAGGAAAGAGCACTTTCTCTACCTTCATAGTTATTTGTCCCCTTCCTAGCTTTGTAAGACCAAGTTTTCCCAAATCCCCACAGATTCCCTCCTTTGGCGAAAATGTAAACGTCTCCCTTGAGATTTCAAACATAATCGTCCCCCCCACCCCCGACCCCCGGCATGGAGAAGTATGCACAATTCAAAGACAAGGAAAACTGCATCCACCAAAATCAAGTGCAGTTTCTTGACAATCCTTACTTTAAAAGAATCCTCAGAAAATTCATTTCTGCCTGCTTTGTATCAACTCATATTTAAAAAAACACAAATTAAAATTTCCTTATAATTTCAGTGTTTGGAAATTAAAGGGGAGGAAAAGTTGCTGAGGAAAATGTGTTAGATTTTACTGAGCCCTAAATATCTGGAAAACAGTTTGAGATCCTTGGCCAAAGCGAGAGCTCTGGCTCAGTTTTCATACCCTTGCTATCGACAGCTAATTTCTTGAGCAAATTTATTCACTGTTTTTGAAAAAAAAAAAAAATTGGCAGTCTGGAGTCACCTCAGATGTGCAGCCTGTTCAGAAATTCCTGAGTTCAACTTTCTTAGGCATTTCGGTTTCCTTCTTAGCTCTCAAAGAACATTCTAGCAAAGTGACATATTATTTGTCTGTGACCTTTCACCAGAGGGCACAAAGATGGAGAAACCCTGTTTACTTTCTGAAGATAAGGCAAAATGTTTTATCTTGAACATAGCCTTTATAAGGTCAGAAGGAAGAAAAAGCTTAATAAGCTTTTTTATTCTGACAGTAGGATTTAGCTGCTTGTCTCAGGAGGAAATGTTTATGTCTGCTTAACACTTGGCATCTTGAGCTTGAATCTGATTTCATTTATCAAAACCAAATCATTAGCACAGGGGACTTTTAAGGCAATTGAAAATACTCTGTGTGATTTTGTGACTATGGATACATGTCATTGTCTGAACACAATAGAAAGAGCCACACCAAGAGTGACCCTAGCGTAGACTACCGACTTTGAGTGATGATGACATTGACAGTATAGGTTTGCTGATATGGGGGAGGAGGGAGATTCCTAAAGGGGGAGGCTGTGTGCGGGCAGGGCAGGGGATGTATGGAAACCTTGTACCTTCCCCTGAATTTTTCTATGAACCTAAAACCACTGTAAAAAATGAAGTCTTTAAAAAAAATCATCTATTCCACAGACCTGTACCCCTGGGGCTAAAAATACATTATATGTTTATAAAAAAAAAATAAAAAAAAATAAAATCCTAACCAAAAAAAAAATCATCTCTTTAGTTTGCTCTAACCTTACATCTAGATCATTATCCCTAACTTGCTCTGTGAGTAGCTCTTCATTTGCATTTCCCAAAAGCAGGTCTTGAGAGAAGAACTCATCAGGAAGTTGATCTTGGGAAGCACCGGTGATTGAAAGAAGGGAGGAAGCCAGTGAGAGGGGCACCCCTAAGCAGATTTTCTGGGTGGGCAACCAGGACTCAGTGACCCTCTGAGAATCCTCGTGGAACCCACCCACATGGGGGGATGGGAAACATGGGCACTTATACACCAAGTCTCACCATTTCCCTGTACCCAGGGCTGTACCCAGAGCAAGTGTCCATGGGCCCAGAGGACCAGAGGAAGTTCTTAGACAGTTATGTTGGGAACATAGACACCTTGTGGGTGAGAAGTGGTCAGCATGCTGGAATAGGCCAGGTCAGGGGTGCCCAGGTGCATCAAGGGGAGTGAGGGAGGCCCTGGCAGTTGGTAGTTCATGACCTTGACATCATCTCTCGAGTCCTCGAGTCCCTATTTTCACAAGGAGTTGGGATTTCCAAACTGGGTCCCCAAGATGACAGGTATTCCTTACAAAAACAGTTTCTTGACCAAATACATTTAAGTATTAGGTTAAGCAATATGTATTTTTTGTTAACCACAGGGCATCCCAGAGCATTTAATATCTAAGAGTGGGAGAGCATGTGTGCTGTTTTCCGAAGGCATTTGATCACAGACACCTCCCCTCTGTTATTACTAGTTTTTCAGGTGACATCTGTTAATGTTTTGAAGGTCTGATGGTCTGGGGTATATGGTTTGAGATACGCTGCATAGATGGTTGCTCTAGTCCAGCTCAGCTCTGTGGCTAACTGAGCGCACAGTCATTCCAAGTGTGGGACTTTAGCTTCAGAGGAGATGGGGAAGGCTGGAATCCAGAGGGTTCTAGGCTCCCCACATTCCTGTTTTCATCTCTTTTATCTTAGAAGAGTCAGTTTCCTTTTTGTAAGAGCTTTCTGGAACTGAAAACAAATTAATAAAACCAGTGTATTTAGGTGAAGGTGCCGGGAAATCCTATTGTGGGCATGGTGGAGACCAGTGTAGGGTCAGAGGGCTGGGGGGACTGGACGCCACTTACAGCCAGCCAGAGACTCTCACTTGTTCTGTGCGGAGCTCCTCTGTGGCTTTGGCTCGGGTGCTCTCAACTCTCGGCACATCTTAGAATTACCTGGAGAGCTTTTAAAATAGGTTGATGCTTGGGGCACCTGGGTGGCTCAGTCAGTTAGGCACCTATTGATTTCAGCTCAAGTCATGATCTCAGGGTCGTGGGATCGAGCCCTCCTGTGGGACTCTGCACTCAGAGGGGAGTCTCCTTGAGAATCTCTCCCTCTGCCCCTCCCCCTCCCTCTTGCACTCTCTCTTTCTAAAATAAATAAATAAATATGAAAATAAATAGACCTATGCTTGAGACTCCTTCCAGATCCAGTGGATCTAAGATTTCTCTATGGGTAGTTCAGCAAATAAACTGCCTGAAATTCACTTACAGCAAAGTATTATCCCAAGGTCCCAGTGGGCATCCACAGCAAAGCGGCTCACTATTTTTAGATTTCTCTGGACGAACATTCCCAGCAGCACAGAGCTTTCTTTATGTCTCAGCACAAATTTTGTTCTGATTGAGAGCCAAGGTTGGGAAGGCTCTGTCTACACCCGCAACTATGTAATTTAAGGGTCTGTTGTTGACCCTGCTGGTAAGAAGCAAGCACTTGAGAGTACACTGACATATGAGAAACCACAGCCTGGAACAATGGCCCACTTGTGAATCTGTTTGCACATCATTGCTCACTGCCCTGTCCTACAGTCTTGGTGACAATATGATGAGGTGTGTTCCCAAGTTGGCCTGGAGGACAACTCAGGTTTCCATCGTTCCTCAGATAGAAGCTCTGTGATCAAGAATAAGGGGTATAAGGGGAGAGCAGCCCTGGAAGGTGACAGGAGTCTTAATCCCTGTTCAGGAAAGTTCTTCCTTAGTACTTGAGAGGGGACCTCTGCCATCATTAAACACGACTCTCTTGGTCCCGAGTCCATGGCAGAATGAAGGCTTGGATTATGCAGATGTATTTGGAAATGCCTGTTCCTGCTCTAAAACCATGGAATGTCATTTACTTTGAAAAGTTTTCAGTGCAGAAACCTATGGTCCAAAATAATTCACCTGAAAAAAAAAAGCTGAAGATTTCCAACTTTTCAAAGAAGAAAGCATTATTAAAACTTTTCACCTTCACCATGTCTGATAATAAATTTTTGTGGGTCACTGCAAATACACAGTATCATTATCAGATTAATGGGCAGTTATTTTGGGAAGATGATCTTTCCTCCCAGAGAAAGGAGAAGAACATTCCGCATCCATAAGTTCCAAAACAGGAGATTGGGCTATCTTAAAAAAAAAGAAAAAAAAATCCGTTTTTTTTTTTCTGTTTATCTGCAAGAATTCAATCAACAATAGCCAAGTGATTACCTCCTATTTTCAGCTATTGACCAGTTGGTAGGAACTTCAGGCTGGTTCACCATGTAGGGAAACTGTAGTGAGAAATCCTTGCTGAATGTTTCCGGTACTGATTTTGGCTCATTTAAACAGAAAAGGAGTTTTATTAAAAGGGTATTATTAGAGGCTGAGAACCAGGCTCAGATTTACAAAGTCAGGGATGAGGATCAAAATCATACCCTAGAACTGGTCTGGTAAATAAATAGATAGATAGATAGATAGATAAATAAAATAAAATAACATAAAATCTCAAAAAAACCAATCCCTGACTGCTTTTGAATTTAAAAGCCTGATCTTTGCGTCTTGGGAGCTCTAGCTTCTGCAACCTCCGTTGCTGCCAGAGGCACTCCTACGTTTCCACACCACTGGGTCCTGTTTCAAAGTCCTTCGTCGGTGCCTCTGATTGGCGGAGCTGTCGTGGGTACCTCTGATTGGCTGAGCTGGCATGGGTGCCTCTGATTGGCAGAGCTGACATGGGTGCCCTCTGATTGGCAGAGCTGTCGTGGGTGCCTCTGACTGGCAGAGCTGTCGTGGGTGTCTCTGATTGGCAGAGCCGAGGTCACGTGTTCTCTCATGCCCTAGCTGCAAGAGAGCCTGGGAAAACAAGTGTCAGACCTTTTCAGCTTCGGCAGTGGAACATAGATGGAATTCTCCGAAGAGAACATGGTGATATTGGGAAATCGTGGAAGTTGAAAAGTGCCTCCCACAAGCAATTCGAGGCCATGTAACCAGCATGTACAAATCACCAGCTGCAGGAGAGATGACGCGGACACAGGCTGGCGGTCTCGGAGCATCTCGTCCGTTAGAGGAGACGGGTCACAGCCCACTCTGCCTTACCTTATGGCTGTTCTCCTACAATTCAGTAAGTACAGGAATGTGGAAGCTGGGAGAGAGATGGCCGCTTGACGGTTATTACACAATTACGAAAGACAAGGTAGGGTTTTATTTTTTAAGATTTTATTTATTTATTTGACAGAGATCCCAAGTAGGCAGAGAGGCAGGCGGAGAGAGAGGGGGAGGCAGGCTCCCCGCTGAGCAGAGAACCCCATGCGGGCATCCCAGGACCCTGAGATCATGACCTGAGCGGAAGGCAGAGGCTTTAACCCACTGAGCCACCCAGGTGCCCCAAGGTGGGTTTAGTTGTATTGGCACAGCGCCTGTATTTCGGAGAATATAACACAACATGGTTAGTGGGTATTAGACTTACAAAAGTCATCTTGTGTGGCACGAACGTTTTCCAAGGTTTGAGAAAGCTGGAGTTTGGAGAATGAGATGTTTATAAGGAAATGACCCTGTGCTGTGTATGTGTGAATCTTGGCATTTCTCAATTTGTCTTGTTAGACGGTGGCTGGTGGGGGTCATCAGAGCACAGCCTCGGTTTCGTGTGAGTTTTATTCTCACTGTTAGTCAACCAAGGAAGAGATGAGTCTAGGTAAGCCACAAAGGGGCCGTGGGTCTCTCTCGGCGGCATTCAGACTCTTAGGGTGCTCACCATCTGAGATCAGGAAGGAACTCATAGCTGTTGAGAGTTGAAGGCAGATGAAAAATGTGGAATTGCCTTCAGCAGCATGCAGTGCAAGCTGACAGTGAGTAGTCATTCCTGGTAAACTAGATTATTGACATTCATAGCACTCTTCACTGTGGTGTTCATTTCCCATTAGGGAAATGGGAATACATTAGCAGAGTTGGATATGACCATTCGCACATTGTCTCAGTTATGGGGTACGAAGAGAGGGGTCTTTGAGGCTGAAGTGAGAGTAATTTCTTCCTCTCCAACACTACACAAGGCCAGTAGGGTGGTGGCACCAGGAATCCTGTAAGAAATGTAAATTGTAGGGGGCCCTGGGTGGCTCAGTGGGTTAAAGTCTCTGCCTTCCGCTCGGGTCATGATCCCAGGGTCCTAGAATCAAGCCCCACATCCGGGAGCCTGCTTCCTGCTTCCTCCGTCTCTCTCTCTCTGCCTACTTGTGCTCTCTGTCTGTTAAATAAATAAATTAAAAAAAAAAAGAAATGTAAATTGTAGGGACAGACTCAAAGCTGGATGGTCTAGCTAGCCTTCTCAACCAAGATGTCTCCTTAATGTGATGAACTTGATGGTTCTGAATTTTATACTTGGTAAAGAAGAGAAAGAAGGAGTTTCCTACATTATGCTGGAGCAAAGTCAGGGAATACAGAAGCCTTAGAAGATCGTAAAGCCATAAAAAGGTAGCACTTCCCTGCCACGGGAGCACCCAGCACTCAGTTATGTCAAATGTTGGGAGAGAATAATGGTAAATACTGTGACCCTGTGCTCTTTTGATAAAAGGGGACTCTTGGAAGAAAGACTTGCTCTTTCTGAAAGATGCTGCCCCAAATCACCATGGCTTCTAATTCGTAGTGGTGGCATTTGGCAAATCCTCTGGTTTGGCCACTTTTGCAGGGTTTGCTTGATTTCACAGTTGCGGTTTTTATGCAGGACAACATTATTTGATCTAGTAATTTTCATGCAAATTAGAGGTTGAAAAGATGTGCTGCATAGTGAGAGACCAATGTCCTACATTTCATGTGGAAATCAATTTAAAGGAGCACTAAAACCCCAGTGGAGAAGATTATTGACTAGACATTCCTTAAAATAAATACAATTGAGGAAAGCTGAAGGAAGGACTGATGGCTGAGTGCTGACCACGACCCAGACACTCTTAGTTTTTTCATAAAATCCTCACTACAGCTTTACAAGGAAGGAATTACTACCGACAGGCTATGGATGGGTTATGCCTGGTCGAATCCTTGGATGGAAATCCCTGGAGAGATTTGCGTTCTCCCTGCGTGGCAGCCTGCCTGGCATCGTCTGGCATCGCCTCCTACCTCACTCTCTGTGTCTCTAGCCCCACAGACATTTCTGCAGGTCCTTGACTTTGCTCTTCCCCCTTCGTCCATAGCACTTTGGGACCCACTGTGTTTTCAAGCCTACATTGAACACCTGTAAAACTTGACCTTGTACTAGTCTACATAGTAATTCTCAACATAAACCAAAGAATCACACATACCACATTCTTTATCCACCATGCAATAAACTTAGAAACCAATACTAAAAGCCCTCAAAGATCATATGTTTCATAATTTTAGTAATTCACTTCAAAATAATGCATTGCTCAACTAAAAAAAATTCATAGTGGTATTCAGAAACTATTTAGAATCAAATAATAATATTAACAGTATGTATCAAAACATTGAGGGATGGGCTAATGTGGCATTTGGAGTAAAATTTTGAGCTTTACCTTAATAGATAAGAAAGATTCAAAATTGATACAAAAATGTTCACCCCTGCTGTGAAGTGTGTAAGCCTGACGATTCACAGACCTGTACCCCTGGGACTAATAACACATTAATTGTTAATATAAAATAAAAAATGTAAAAAAAAAGAAAAAATGTTGACCCCAAAGATAGGGGGCCATCCACATCCATGAACCATCCAGTGCTTTAGCCTCTCTGTCCTTGTCTCCAGTGACATCTACTACCTTTTCTCATTGTTCTACCTCACTCCATGCCAGTTTCAAAATCTGTTTCTTAGATCTTTCAAGTTTGTTCCTACCACAGGGCCTTTGCACTTACTCTCCCCTGGAGTTTTTTTTGCGGTTCATTTAGGATTTTTCCCAAAGGTATCTTCTCAGAGATGAATTCCTTGACTCTCTTATCTAATTAGTACCCCTGACCATCATTCCCATATACCCTGACTATAGAATAGAATTTATACATAGTATAGTAATAAATCATTAGTTCTATCTATTTTTCTACCTGTCTATCTATCCATCTACTCACCTACCTATTATTTCTGTCTGTTGTCCCCACTGGAGTGTAAGCTCTGTGAGTCCATGGTCATTGTCTTTCTTATTCACAGTGGTAACTTCAGTATCTAGAACTGAGCCTGGTGAGTGAGAAGTGCTTAGAATATTTTTTGATGACATAAGTAGATGAATTGATCTACTCCTTCATAAAAATGCTAAATATCTGAGTTTAAGGGAAAAAAACCTGTTCACAATCTCTGTCCAATAATTGAATTTCTCCTTTGGAATTTTCTATAAAAGCAGATCTTTAAGTGACACAGAGTTATGAAATACATTCCAAGGATCTTATAATTTTATAAAACCAGAACCAAATATGTAGTTTCAATGAGATTTTACTGTGAAAGTACAATTATTTTAATGCAAGTTGACATTGTCACTTTCAAACCTGCTTGTACAACAAACCCTTGAAAAGAAAACAATAGTTGGAGACAGTTAAGTATGTACCTGTAGTGCACTTGATTGGGAGTTAATCCTTTGTAGCATTATTTAAAATATCAGTGGCCTACTTTACTGAAGAAAACGTGTTTTTTATTATAGAAAAATATTTTATTACTTGATATTGTGTGAACTTTTAGAAGTTGGATTTCTAGTTTATAGTTTTTGGATGGCACCTCTTAAAATTTGTAACCATATTGTTGAAAAATATTTTATAGCCTAGAAGTAGTATATATTGCAAAAGCTAGACAGAAGAGAACACTGCCTTTTCTAGCACCATGCTCTCTTTAAATCAGTTATTTAAAATTTTTTTTCCCTCTTGTGGACAAGTCATATAAACAACAAAAAAATTAAATGTGTTCCTGGAAAATGACAGCGGGTAACATTTAACCATTCCTGTTCCCATCTTGCCTTTGGTTATAGTCCTGGGCCCAATACACACCCTGTGGTTCGGTGTTTCTTATTCCAACACAGATTGGCTTGGGCCCCTGCCCAGCTGTCCTGGAGAAATCAAAAGTCAGGGATCAGCACAAATTTGCACAAGGCCTAAAGAATTGTTCCCATGTGCATTTCTCCTTTGTTTCCTTCCCTTCCTTTCCCTTCTCTTTTGTGTTCAAACTAGCCCTTGGTCCTTTTAGAGATCTCATCTAAAAGAGATCCCACAATATTAAGAGAACTTATTTTTATCTGCTTATAAGTTTAAAGTTTGCCAAAGTTGAAAAGACCTTGATGAGACCCAAATTGTGTTGCTGAGAGTTCCCAGAAAGATTTTGCAAGGGTTGCAAAAAAAGTTCCCCTTGCATGATAGGTCAGTTAGAATGGGCTGGGTTGTGCTGAAGAAACAAACAATTCCTGTATTGTAATGGCTTGAACAACAGACTTTTTTCTGGCTCACTCTATATGTCTATGTTAGTCAGGTTTTCCAGAGAAATAGAACCAATAACGTATGATGATTATATTATGGAGGCTGAGAGGTCCCAGAACCTACTGTCTGCAAGCTGGAGACCCAGGACAGCTGATGGTATTGTTCAGCCTGAATCTGAAGGTGCGAGAACCAGGGGAGCCTGCAGTGTAAATCCTAGTTTGAGGGCAGGAGAAGATGAGATGAAATGTCCCAGCTCATATAGTGAGAGAGGGGAAAAAGGGGAGTACTTCCTCCTTCCCCCATCTTTTGTTCTATTTCTGCCCTCTACAACTGGGTGTTGCCCACTCACAGTGGGGAGGGCCATCTACTTTGCTGAGTCCACCAACTCAAATGCTAATCTCATCCAAAAACATCCTTACAGACACACCCAGAAGTAATGTTTAATCTGAGCATCCTTTGGTCTGCCAAACTGTCATATAAAATTAACCACCACAGTGCCTATCCTGGGTGGTTGGGGGCCCTATCTCATCACTGGAAGCTCAAAGCTTATGCTGCACCTACCATGTACAATAATGCAGGCCACTTGGCAGAGGGAAAGAGAATGGGGTGAGTCACATAGTGTCTCTTAGAGCTTTGCAAGGGTCTTCAGCTCTCTTAGCATTGGCTGAGCAAGTCAGCCAGCCATATTCACCTTAAGAGCTCTGGGCAAATGTCAGCTCAGTATCTTTCTGCCATGCCTAGAAGAAGAGAGAATTGAGTAACTCCAACGATTGACAAACCACATCTAATTGCTTGGGAAGAGCAGTCAAGAACACCATATTGGGAGGTCTTAAGTATCTGCCCTCACTTATCAAGCAAGACTGTAACTGGTGTTAACATTGTATGTCAGCTCTATTTCAATTAAAAACAAAGACTGGTCAGTGTTATCTGTAATTCTAGGGACAGGCCAGTTGCATGTGGACTGGGGAGTTTCTTTGCCTGGACAGTCAGCAGTACACAACTTTAGTGCTTTTCAGAAGCACCAAATGTCCATGGACAGTTGTACACACACAGATGCTCAGAGCCCATCTTAAGAGTCTTTTTCCTAAAGTTCAACATTATTCTCAATCTTTTTCTGATTTTATCTGTCAGAAATGGTCCACCAGAACAAAAGAATTGGCCAATAATTTTCTAGTCCCAACTGTATAAGAAAGGTACTAAACCTGCTGTAAATATAAACTGATAACTAGTGAAGAATTCTCTGTTTTGTGGCAGAAATGGGAGAGCCACAGCTTGGACTCATCATCCCTCCAGGTCAAATATGGCATATAGGACTTCATTTCATATAATAACTCTGACTGACTGGAAGGAACTGCCTAGAGTACTGTATGGGATGGATTTAGGACCATGTCAAAGCTTATCATCAAAAGTGTGCAGTGATTGATTAACAATGTCTGCCATTGGTGCAGGAAAGGTAGTAGTAGGATACATGCCAACCATTTGTCTTTGTTATTCCAGATCATCACTTCCCACCCCTCTCCCCCTTTCAGGGGGATTTCATTCTGATCTATTGATCTGATTGCTAATTTGTTTCTATGTATTCCTTCCTTTTTGGGTGGGTGTGATCTGACTGACAGACCTCCATTTGTCACTCACCAGATACGTGTCTTCTTCAGAGTCAATTAAAAATAAAACAAAAACAAATCCAAAAAAGCCCCTAACACCAGAAGCTTGACATTATGGTTTATATCAACCCTTTAGGATTTTGATTAAATTAAATCAGTCCCAGAGATCTGATCAACTGCTAGTGTAAGTTCCTTAATGTGGAAACCTGAACTTGAGTGTGATCTTCCCAGAAGACAATGTCTGTTTGGGGAAATTGGACTGCTTTCTTCTCTGACATCACTGTAGTCCTTCTTTTTGACTTCAGTAATTGTCAACTGGCTGGCATCGTGGATGGAACCAAAGTAAAATAACTCATTATGAACAGAGAAGAAGAAGAGGCAGAAGGTCAAAGTGGAAAATAGAAGCTTTATATTTCGATGCAGCAGATGATTAGTGAAGATTGGGCTACATATCTCTAAGGTCAGTAAAGAAGGAAAGGCTGGATTATTCCAAAGAGCTGCTTGGGTCTTATTTTACCATCAGTGTGTGATTTAGGGCCTGAGAAAACACATGCCTTCTTGGCTCCAGAATAGACATTTAGTATTAGACTTCTTTCTCTACTTCTAAAGACAAGATGAGGTTGGGCTGTCTTTTTAATGTGATCGTTGATCATTGGGAATAAGTGTTTGACAGGTACTGCAGTTACAGACACCCTCATAAGCTAATGAGAGATGGGCTGCATGTCAAGAGAAATTAGAAGAACGTTTCAATCTGCCTGGTTACATGACTTGAAGAAAAATATTTCATTTTTTCATATTCTTCGTGACTAAAAAATTTTTTTATAATCTCATAAATCTTCAACCTTAGAGTGTATACGAGTAACTTGCACATAAATATATTTCGAGGATGTAATGATATTTATGTAATGGGACTGAGTCTCTGGCCAGCTGCCTGCTGTGCTGGTTAGCAAGTCTTTCCCCAAAACCTTAGATTTAACCTGTTATTCTCCCAGATGCTACAGAGCATAATTTAACAATAAAGAAACAATTTCACTGGCAACTTTAGTTCATATTTTATGTGACATAAGTAAGTAATTTTAAAGACCTTATGATCTATACAGATTTAGAATTATAGAATGTCAGAGATTAATTTATTTATCATGTACATTTTCAACAGGGGTAATATTTCTCCCAAGAGGGTGGAAATTTGTTCTTAAATATTACAGTAGTTTGTGGCTCTCCAAAGGCCCACCACACATTCAAAACATACAGATGTACAATATATCTGTGGTATAAAAATTTCAGGGAGCAGGGGGAGTGATTAGGAAAAAGATGTCAAAAAGAAACTTCTTAAGGAGACGATAATGAAAAGGTTGAGAAATGCTGCTTTCTCTCTCCATAATTTCAGAAATAGTAATAGTTCTAATGATGACTAACATTTCTGGTATGTTTACCGTGTGTCTGTGGTTTTGTCTAATCCAATTTCTCTGCCGCTAGGGTTCTTTTGATACGGTGTGTTTCTCTTCTTGGTAATGGGACCATTGAGAAAAGTGAATTAAATCAGGGTGGTTGATGGTATTCAGTTCTCCTACATCCTTGCCGACATTTTGTCTATTTAGTCTATGACTGAAAGAAAATGTTGACATCTTCCACTCTTAATGGTGGATTTCTCTATTTCCCCCCTTTATTCTGTTAGTTTTTGCTTCGTTTAGTTTGAAGCTCAATTTTTTTTCAAAAGATTTTTATTTATTTATTTTATAGACAGAGATCACAAGTAGGCAGAGAGAGAGGGAGAAGCAGGCTCCCTGCTGAGCAGAGAGCCTGCTTTGGGCCTTGATCCCAGGACCAGGAGATCATGACCTGAGCCGAAGGCAGAGGCTTAACCCACTGAGGCACCCAGGTGCCCTGAAGCTCTATTCTTAGGTGAATACACACTACACGTTGTTATGCCTCTTGGTCAGCTGACCTCTTTACCATTACATAATGTCCCTCTTTTTTTCTGGTGCATGTCTTTGCTCTATAGTCCTACTCTGTCGGATACTCTATCAAAAACAGTGGAATCCCTCCAGCTGTTTTGGGTCAGTATTTTCATGGTACATCTTTTCTCATCCCTTACTATAACATGTCTACATCATATTTAAAGTTGGTGTCTTTAGAGAATATTTATGTTTTAAAATTTATTCTGGCAATATCTGTCTCTTAAATAGTGATTAGATACTAATTTAATGTGTTTGTGATTATGTGTTTGGAGTTTGGTATACTATTTTATTGTTCTCTGTTTGTTCCTTCTGTTTTCTTTGTCTTGGTTTCCTCTTTTCTGCTTTGCTCTGGATGATTGGATGTTTTAGTATCTCATTTTAATTCTTCCGTTGAGTTCTTTTTGTTGTTGCTGTAGGAATTTCAAAACACATTCTCAGCTTTCCACTTTCCACTCAGAATTAATATTTTCTACTCTAGGCCCAGTGCAGAAACCTAACTACATACAGTACAGGTATTTTTGTCTTTCCCTTCTTTATATTGTAATTACGTATCTGTATGTATGGTTAGGTATAATTGTATTGTATGTGTAATTGCATCTGTGTACTTTGAGAACTGCATCAGTGTTATCATTTTTACCTTCACCATCATACATATTCTATCTGCCAATTAGAGAAGAACAGATCAGTTTATTAAATTTACCCAGTTACCATTTTTTTGTGCCTTTCCTTCATTCTTGATGTTCCAAGCTTCCTCCCCATATCATTCCCCTTCTGTCTAAAGAACTTCATTTCGCATTTCTTTCAGAGAAGGTTGGGGGAGGGTGGGCAATGGCTCCTCTTAGAATGGCTCTTCCCCGTCCATTTGTGAAGGACATTCGTACTGGATATAGAATTCTGGTTGATAGTTCTTTACTTGCAAAAGAATGTTCTCCTTCTTTTGGCATCCATAGTTTCTGATGAGAAATCCATAGTGATGTGAGTTGTTGCTGCCCTCTATGTCACATGTCTTTTTTCCTCTGGCTGCTTTCAAGAGTTTCTTTATTTTTTTTTTTTTCTTTGTCTTTAGTTTTCAAGTCATGTTATGATGTGTCTGGGCATGATTTTTCAAAAATTTATTATGTTTGGTTTGCTGAGAACAGAGAGGAAAAAAAATGTAATGGCTAATTTGCCTTACGCTGTTGGAACCAAGCTCTCTGGTTAGAGAGAGATTCCCTCCCCTCAGTTTTAGGCATCTGTTCAGTCTCTGCCACTGCTGCTGCAATGTGGTAGGGTTGCCTGGTGGCTGGGACAGAAACTAAAAAAAAAAGTAGGCACTTACCTCAGTGGCTCTGTCCCTCCCAGCTGCCTTTTGTGGTCCTTGGGCCAGAAAGCCACGTCTTCTCTTGAAGCACTTTCTGTCCACACCAATGTATACTTCTGGGTCTGGGGCTGCATACATGTCTAGACTGCATGATACCAGAGGGGAAGAAGTGGGAATCTTTCCACTAGCTTGGCAATACTTCCCATTCTGCTTTTCCCTATCCATGGATACCATTTCCTTCTGAGATAATTGCCCCTTTTTTCCACCCAGGGCTGTATTTGCTTTCCCTGGAGAGACAGGGTGGAGTGTGCTTAGCCCATCTTGCCCAGAATGGATCCCAATCCATTTTAAATGTTCTGTGTTGGCTTCTGACTACTTGTCAAGCATACAGAGATTTGCACCCTTAATCACTGAAATTCCCTGAATTTTGATGAGTTTGAAAATTTAATATGTCTCAAGTTGTAGAATTTTCTATTTTCTTGCTTCTCTGGACACCTGCAAGTTCTGGAAAGCATTCTAACGGAACAAGAGCTAAGATTTATTGAGTCAGTCCTTGGTGTAACATTGTCGCACTTCGTCTTTGTCATGGTCCTTTTTTGTGGCCATATTTCCTCATTTAAGAGAAGAGGAAAATTTGGTTAAGCAAAGTCACATAGCTAA
Organism: Neogale vison; assembly: GCF_020171115.1. Lineage (NCBI taxonomy): Eukaryota > Metazoa > Chordata > Mammalia > Carnivora > Mustelidae > Neogale > Neogale vison. The sequence goes on from NC_058097.1 coordinate 9,714,040, forward strand.
GTTAAGTGGCATATCCAAACTCAGGTTGATTTGTCTAAATCCGAACCTGTGTTCCTTTCATCCTACCATGCTGAGGATAGACTAAATTTGTATTTTTCAATGTGGGTACTGTTGGAAAAAAAAACCTGTTATATATTTTTAACCTATTAATATTTGCAAATTCTATCAACATTTTGGTCTCATGTTACCTGAAGAAGGCTCACTCTCTTGCTCCAAGTAACTCAAGGACCAACTGTCCCCCAGTTCTCTTGTAAGACCTTTCTTAGGTGTGATTTCATTAATCACCACCTGATCCTTTGGGAGACGAGTGGCCTGAAAGGTTCAGACTTTCATTTTATCAGGAAAAAAATCCAGTTACATTTAACTTGGAGTGTTTAGATTGGAGAGAATATTAGACTCATAAATACTAATTTTTGAGAAATCACTGGGGCCCCCATGGATAAATGGATTGACCTTCAGCAAGTATATAGCTGAGAAGCCAACTGTGCTGCCCTTTTGTCAGGAAATCCCTGAAGTAATGGATTTGACGCGGTGAGGGAAGTGAATCCACTGTCCTCACGGCCTGACGAGATTGTCCTGGTGGCAGTTACATGTGTTCTTTGGCAAACGGCCATTTCTGCAGCCCCAAACCAACAACACGTCAGTGGTTGAAAGCCATGTCTTGGGAGGAGCGGATCTACAATTCTTTGGCAGCCTCCCCAGAGTGAGTGATGTGGAGAAGCTCTCTGAAGATTGAAGAAAAGATAGCGGAGCGGGGTTAGCAGGTCAGGCTGCAAGTGTTAGCTTTCAGAAAAATAAAATTCAGAGACTAAACTCAAAGAGAGGTCACACTGAACTCCAAGAGAGTACCCTGAATCTACAAACTACCTGAGACAGGACTGTTTGACTCCACATTTTCTACGGAGAGGGACAATTCTTTAAATTCATCAAGGACCCCACAAAGTTAAGAGTCCTTGATCTGTTTGTTATGTAAACACGTGTAGCTCTGTCAGGTCACAGTCCCTGTGCTATGTCCAGAGGGAGCCATTAGTAATAATAGATCAAGCGTGAGGTGGCCAGTGGGGGGCCCCCACTGAGGGGAAGTCACGTCATCCATGAAAGGCACTGTGACATGATTCGATAGTTTCTGTGGCTGTCTCCCTATCATGCTGCAGCTCAGTTGATTTGAGTTTGACAATGATGACCCGAAGACTGAAGACAGTGTGGAAAAAAAAAAAAAGATGTCTTGAGGGAAGTTGGATGGAGAATGTTTGGAAACCATCTTGTACTATTTCTGCAACTTTTTTGTTATTCTAAAATTACATGTATATTAAAGAATATATATTTCCTTTGGACTAAGGTGACTCTAGAAGAGAAGGTCTATGGATTGAATGGATGAGGTTAACTTTGGGAATTTCGATGGCAAAGGGGCAAACATAGTTTAGTGTTAAAGAACATGGACTCTTGGGTTGAGAAATCCTGGATGTGATTCCCAGAACTAGTATTTACCCACTGTGTGAGCATCATTTTCCATGCCCCCATTTTACAGATGAGAACACTGAGGCTCAGAGAGTTTAATAACAGGTACTTACCTCGCGCTGTGGTCACAAGAGTTAAATGAGATGATTCAAGCAAAAATGCTTGGCACATGGAAGCATATGGTGAGTGTTGGCTATTAATATGATTATGATAATAATTGTTATCAAAAGCAAGGCAGAAGATTTTAAAAGACATGAACAGGATGGTGAGATCAAGCAAATTCTACTCCTGACAGCTAATGACCTTCCCATATGTCCAGGTGTTTTCAGGGGCTGAAACTACAGAAAGAAGTGTAGTAGTCAGTAGCGTAAAATGGAGGGAGAGTTAATGGATATAGAACACAGGAAAACAAAGCTGGCTAATGGGGGCCAGATTGGGGAAATTTCTGGATCTCGGTGGAAAAGAGCAGACTGGTCATGGGACTCCTAGAGCCCTTTATTATTTTTTTTTAAAGATTTATTTATTTACTTTAGAGAGAGCGCACATACATGTGGGCAGGGAGCAGAGGGAGAGACTCGCAAGCAGACTCCCCCTGACCATGCGAACCCGACACGGGACTCGATGTCATCCCTCCGAGATCGTGACCTAAGAGGAAATCAAGAGCTGGCCACTGCACCCACTGAGCCACGCAGGTGCCCTGAGCCCTGTATTATTAATAATCAATATCATAAGCTTTGAAATTTGGATATCAGGTAGGGTTTGAATTCTTTCTCTCAGAAAAGTTTTTAAATTCATAGTCCCTTTTGAGTAAAATGATGTCTGTCCATTTGGGGACCTCGGGATCCTTCCGCAATAGAGATCTGATTTGCCATTTAATTGTTAAGGCCCTGGCTCTGATAAGACTTGCCCCCACCCCACACCGTGTGCCCAGTGACCTCTGAATGCCTTAGACCAGCTTTCAAAAGGTAACTCCATGAACCCAAATGTGACAGTAAGAAACAAGTCCAAACTATTACGAAAATGATGCAGTCATGATCTGTAGTCACTTCCCTTCATTCTTACTGTAGACAGAGCGTGTTATTTCCCCCTTGAACTTGCCCGTGATTTCAACATGATATGTTATCATTTTAATGTCTGTGGTCTGACTCAAGAATTGAGTGATGAAAAACCGAGACACATGAAAAATGGTCCATGGTAAAAGCCTATATTAAGAACATGTTCAGAAAAGAGATTAAACTAATTGCATCCAGGGGAATGTGGGTTAGGAGAGACCGACTTGTGTTCCTACTTAGAGTTCTAGTCTCTGAACACATTTCTCCATTTGATATGAAATTATAGTAGAAAGGAGTGAGCCTGAATAATAAATGTAGTGAAAACTGAGGGGAAAAAACATCGTGAAGCCAGAGAACTTTGGTTAAGTGAACCTGATGGTGACTGTGGGAAGTGTGCATGCCACATGTTTGGGCTGATTATTTTCAGTGATGGGGACATTTCAGTTTTCCATGGTCCATAGTCTTGTTTACTGAGCTAGTCAGTATTAAAGCCATTTTATTTTTAGTTTTATTTTTTTGCAGTAATGTGGGTTGAAGCAGAGATTCCCTACGATTAGGGGAAGGAATAGCTAGGAGAAATATTTCTGAGAATACAAAGGAAATATCTGTTTTGCATATCAAGGTTCTTGAAATCTGGGGTCACAAGGGAACAAAATCATTAGCCAAAAAAAAAAGCAACCTTTCTCATTATTGTTATTAAAAAAAAATTCCTCTATTTTCCCTTACTGTAAAAATCAAGCTAACTTAGAATATCTGGAAAACTTAGGAAAGATAGAAGAAAATGAAAAGCTCTACCACAGGCAATATCGAGAAAAACATTAACATTATTTTTTGCAATAATTTCGAGTCAAATAAAAATGTCTTTCTCGGGGCACCTGGGTGGTTCAGTGGGTTAAAACCTCTGCCTTCAGCTCAGGTCATGATCCCCGGGTCTTGGGATTGAGTCTCACGTTGGGCTCTCTGCTTCTCCCCCTCTCTCTCTGCCTGCCTCTCTGCCTACTTGTGATTTCTGTCAAATAAACAAATAAAATCTTTTTTTTTTTTAGATTTTATTTGTTTATCTGACAGACAGAGATCACAAGTAGGCAGAGAGGCAGGCAGAGAGAGAGGGGAAAGCAGACTGCCCGCGGAGCAGAGAGCCTGATATGGGGCTCGATCCCAGGACCCTGGGATCATGACCTGAGCTGAAGGCAGAGGCTTTAACCCACTGAGCCACCCAGGCACTCTAACAAATAAAATCTTAAAAAAAAAAAAAGTCCATCTCTACATAATGGCTGCTTTCGTGAATATACAGTTAAGTGTTCCCCTTGTATATACATGGTGAAAATTTTCACTATATCACCAAACTTTGCTGAAACAATGATTTGAAAGGGGGTAGTTAGAGGTCAGTTTACAGAGAGCGGCTCCCATTCGTCGGAAAGGCCAGCTGCCGCACACAGACGCTCGAAGGAAACGTGCTCGGTGGACTGGGCATAAGAGCCCCCGTGTGTTAGGTGCAGAACGTCCTTGCTCGGCATGACTGTGCTGATAGATGGCAGAGAGGTACTGACGAGCGAGTCTCATGGCTCCCAACCCAGTCCTGATTTCTAATCTTACTTCTATAAATTGAATGATACCTTTTCTCCTCTCTGAACCTCAGTTTTCTCTCCCATCTGATCATTGCCAAGACACTCTCAGATCCATGGTGTTGTATCTCTAGACTTGGTAGGTTGGTACCATGAAACTGTTTGTTATTAGCATTATTATTATTTTTGCATTTTCTTTCTATCCATGCCTTTTATATTGTTGCTCTAGTCCAGGCACTGACGGACATGTTTTCACATGTAACACTGACAATCACCCTATGAAATAGGTGTCATCGTTATCCTCATACTAGAGACAAGGCGAGTGAGGCTCCGAGGGCTGCAGGGGTTAAGTGGGGAGCAGAACTTCCGCTCTGCCCTACCATGAAGGGGAAGCAGCCTTCCTGCTAGAGCATCACCAGGAGCATCACCTGGAGCTGGACATGCCCTCGGTCAGTCCATCAGCCTCCTCTGTTGGTCACCTGGTTCCTCACTTGTTGGCTTACTGGTCACGGAAGATGGAATAGTGCTCCCTCCCCACCACAGATGTCCATGTCTTAATCCTCAGAACCCATATGTTTGTTATGTGGCAAAGGGCAGTTAAAGTTGCAGGTGGAAGAAGGTGGTTAATCAGCAACCCTTTATATAGGCCATGGCCAGGATCTTCAGATGCTCCCGATATAGTCACGACAGTCTTTAAAAGTGGGAGCAGGAGGAGAGGAGTCAGCATCAGAGAGACTCAGCCAAGCTCTTGTTGTCCTTGCAGATAGAAGGACTCAAGGGCCAAGGCATGCAGGTGACCGCTAGAAGCTGGAAAAGAGCGGGAAACAGATTCTCTCCTAGAACCTACTGGAAGAAACACAGCTCTACTGATGTCTTGATTTTAGCACCACGAGTCTGTCATCGGGCTTCTGACTTCGAGAACCCTAAGGTAATCATTTCATGTTCTCTTTATGCCACTAAGTTATGGTGATTACTGTGGCAGCTATAGGACACTAATACAGAGGGTGTGCTCTGCAAATTCTGGAAGTCAGGAGTGTTCCGGTGTTGACAGGGCTCTGTGCTGTCGGGGGCGGGAGCAGCGGGGCATCGAACAGGTGCTAGTATTTGGAACAGGTGGGCAATAGTGTCCGGGTCTGAGTAGTTGCCTGATTTTGAACAGGACTCAGTTGTCAGGGGCTTGGGTGGGACCAGCCCCTCGAAAATGATTAACGGTCTCTTCAAGAATGAGTCAGGCAGATTTTAAAGGGACATAGAGGGATGTGTGGGGGGCTCAGGTGGTTAAGCATCTGTCTTCGGCTCAGGTCCGGGGTCCTGGGATCGAGTCCCACATCGGGCTTCTTGCTCAGCAAGGAGCTTGCTTCTCCCTCTGCCCGCTCTGCCTGTAGCTCTGTCTGCTTGTGCTCTCTCTCTCTCACACACAAATAAATAAGTAAAATCTTTTAAAAATTTTAAAAATAAAGATAAAAATAAAGGGATATAGAGTAATGGGGTCTGTTACACTAGGATCTAGAGCAGGTCTATCCAGTGGAAACATAATTAGTTACGTTAGTCAGTTATGTTTTCTATCTTCAGAAAATATGTTTTATACTTTCTCTTTATCCTCCAGATTCAGACTTTATAGAGGTAATTTAAGTGTTGCTCAAGAAACATTAATTATTGTTGTGATGGTTCATCTCATTTTTAATTGAGTGTTTATTTAATATTATCTTTTTCAATGGCGTTTTTTAATGTGTTGCTGTTCAAACCAAGATATAACCCGTTCATGGGAATTGTTAAACTTATCAGTAGTACTGGTGTTTTGTTGGTTACATATTAAGTTTTAGAACTTTTTCAAATGGGAATTGTATTGGTGTGCTGGCTCAGGGAAAATAGACAATTGAAATGCACATTGTTTGTTTCAAGATGATGGAAACAGAAAATAACTCTGAATAAGGAAACATCACCCAAAGGCAAGAAGCCAAAAGAACAATAGTGGTTAATATAGTAAATCTAAGCCCAAGTAAGTCCTTTCTCTTACGTTTAAACAAAAGGGCAATAATAATTCTATTTCATAAGAGCATCCCTGGGAGTTACACATGAAAATATTTTTTCCCTCTAGGCAGTGTTTGAATTTTCCTGTTCTGTCATCTATTTTTGAAACAATTTAATATCTGGTAACATCTGCTCGGTCTGCAAGATCTGTATTTCATACTCAGAATAGAACATATGGCAGCATATAAGAACACATTGCCTGTTGTTAAGGAGCCTTTTATTTATTGACTATATTTATAACTTTTCTGTTCTTTCCAAAGGAACAAAATCCAATAAAACAAAAATAAGAAATTGGGCACGGCAAGGCAAGGAGACTGAGGAAGGAATCCATGTGATAACTCTGTGGGTTAATATATTTACTATGATTGACCTTCCAATTTGGCTCTGAGTTTCCTAGTAGCAAGAACAAAATTAAAAAAAACAAAAGGAATTCAAAATATACAGAGTCCCCAGTAGCAGAAAGTTGCAATAAAAACAATTTTATAAGGGATTTCCCCATCACTTCATATTTTTTAAAATTTTAAATCCAAAAAATATTTTCTCATTGCAACCACTTTGTTCAAAGTAGAGAATCCATCAGTATGTACTAAGGTAGTTCTCAAACTCTGGCAGGTACTGGAAGCTCCTGGTAGGGGGAGACCCTCTTAAAACAGATATCTGGCTCCCATACCCAAGAGCTTCTGAGTCACTGTGGCCTGGGAATTTGCATTTCTAACAAGTTTCTGGGTGAATATGATACTGTTGGCCTGGAGCTACACTTTGAGAACTACTGATTTTAAGGAGATTGATAGAGATATACGAGCAGAGACACTGAGTCCGGGAAAATATCTTTACAAGAAGTTCTGTGGTACGTGCCACAGCGATTCTGATACAGGTGTTCCTGGAAAACATCTTCAGCAGAAGCAAAGGGCACAACTGTGTGGAGGGGAATTTTACAACGTGCACAATTAATGTGGTCCAGAGACATCCATTTGCTGTCCATCTTTCCAAGGATGGAGTGTAGAGTCCCTAAGGAAGTAGTTGAGTAATGGACTTCTAGATGTAGATTACTTTCTCTAAATCTTGTTCCTTTTAAGTTGGCTTTTGAATGAAACTCAACTTTTTGAGGTCTCCTATTTCTCTCAGTTGCTTTCTAATTCAGGATGGTTGTCTATACACGTATGAACATAAGAGTTTGCTCCCACTACTTCCAGAAATCCTGCTGAAATGACTGGAGAAGGAATGAAACCCTATCTGCCTAAGAATGGCAGAGGGAGCTTTCAGTGAGTCAGTGAAGGTCATGAGTAGCCAGAAGTGGTCATGAAGATGGGGTCACAGTTACCTCCATTAAAAATACTTTCATTTTGTAGTAGATTCATTGGAAATAAAAACAAACAAGGTACAAGGAGATTCCATATGAGTTCAGTGAAGGGAGACACCCTTCACCCAGTGTTCTCCAGTGGTAACATCTTTGCATAACTTGCAGAATATCAAAGCCAGGAGATTGATATTGGTACAATCCAGAGTTTAGGCTGATTTCAACAGTTTTTCATGCACTCTGAATATGTGTGTAGATGGGTACGATCTTATTGCACATGTTTACCCATGTAACTACCACCACAGTCAAAAACCAGAAGTATTCCACCATCACAATGTTTATCCTGATGCTACTGGTTATAACACACCCATGCTGTGCCACGGCCTCCATCCCCAACTGCTGGCAATTGCTAATCTTCTCCCCACCTCAGTAATTTTGTCAAAAGCATGCCATACATAACCTTCTGAGATTGGCTTTTCTGCTCCATATAATTCCTCTGAGATCCATCTAAGTTGTTACAGGCATTAGTAGTTTACTCTTTTTTATTGCCATATAGTATTCCATGGCATGGCTATAAGACCATTTGTTTACTCATTTACCTTCTGAAGGATTTTTGTAGGAAGAGACCCAGAATGCCGAGTCCAAGGCAGTAATAGTTCAGTTAGATTTGTGAATTATTCTTTGTTGGAATATCAGAGACCTTCCTGTCTTGGGTTTGGTAGGTTTACAGAGTTGAGGGTTAGAAGAGAGGCAGGAATCCTGGTGTGTTGAAAGACTCTCTAGAACTTTTGTGTGGGTGTTAGTGCCCCAGAATAAAGCACACTCTGGTCTGACATTTGGTGAAGGAGTCAGTCGCTCTGCCTGCCTGCTTCGGACTGTCCATCCCACGGGGAAGCCTACTTATTTAGAGGCTTCCAGCTTGAGTTCCTGGTCTCAGGCAAGAGGTCCCAACAGGGGGAAAAAACCTACATACAAACAAAAAAAACAAAGAAACTGGAGATTCACTTCAGTAACTTCTATTACCTGATGAAGCCCTGGTTTGAGGACTATGTGGGAAGAGTCAAGACCACCAGACAGAAATCCCAGGGATAGACAAGGGCCAAGGTGAACAGGTGGAACACTTGACCCTGGAAGACAGAAATAATTCAAGGAACAGAAGAGAAATTTAACAAAGCCTAATCAGTGACTGTGGCCATTTAAGAGTGGGGTATTATAAAAAAGAAATGGAGAAATCTGGGTTCTTTTAAATCAGTGGTCTCAACCTGGGGTGATTGGCAGTAACTGGAGATGTTTCTCGTTGTGTTTGCTGGAGGCACTGGGATGTCGGCCTTGCGCAGGCATAGAGAGAGGCCAGCATGCTGCTAAAATACTTCAGTGCATATCCCACGTGCATACTCCACGACAACCAATGATCCATCCTAAAATGTCACTACTACCAGGGTCAGAAAACCTTGCTCAAAATTAAAACCATTATTGCCACAATAATCTTAAGAAAGAAATACTCCTTAACACCTGAAAGAAATATTATGAGAATCTCTCAGAATTTAAAACAAAAGAAACAGAGAAGACATGGGAGAATCATTGATTAGATGATCAATATATGAGGGCCCAACTCCCAAATGACTAGAAGTTCCCCAGAGGGAGAACAGAGACAACGGAATCAAGGAAATAATCAAAGAAATAGTAGAAGACAACTTTCCAGTGTTGAGCAAAGACATTAGACTGAAGCAGGATGAAAGGAGAAAGACTCATTTTGGGGGACACTGTGGAGACAGTGGCTGTGAACATATGAGAATTTGGGGGAGGTATCAGGGAACTGAGCAATGTTTGCCATTTTTAAGGCCCAAATTAGTTCCAAATAAATAATTCTAAAAAGTTTCCAGTTTGGTTTGCAGTTTTCTCTTTATTAAAATTAGCTCTACTAGAATGTCCTTGTAGATAGATCTTAATAGCAGATGGTTTGGTTATGGGTCTTTTTGTCTTTTAAAACCATTTCCTTATTCATGCCACAGACCTACTGAGGGGCTGGTACCAAAACCCTGCCCCTTCTTGCCTCGCTCCTGCTGTGTTGTTAGGGAAGGGAAAACTCAGTGAGGATCTGGACAAAAATGTTTATTTTCTAGGGGAAGAAGCTGAGTTCCACACAGTACGGGTTAATGATCCAAGGTCATTGAGTCAGAAGGTCTGATTCTCAGACAATGGACATTCCAGGCAGTACCCCAGTAACAGCAACCCCATGGAGTTTTGTCTGAATCACATCCGTGAACTTCAATGGGTAATGCTCAAATTCATAGACTTAGATGATTTTTCCCCTGTGATTAATGGTCCTTTGTTTATACTTCTCAATGCCCTTGTAGTTTTCTTGAGCAGTATAGTTATTAATGTACATTGCAGTTTTGTTGAGGATAACTTCTCATCTTGCATAGCACAATGTCACAAAGCAAATAGTACAATGTCTTATAGTTAATTGGAATTAAATGAATGTTAATCAATTCATTCAACAGATAACAAGTACCTGCATGTACCAGGTACTAATTAAGGAGGTATACAGTGGACTAGGTCGATACATTCTTTGCCTTCATAGAGTTTATATTTTATAGGAAGATGGACAATAAACTAATATAATTTCAGGCAGTTAGAAATGCACTGAAAAAATAATAAATTTGAGTGAAGGGTGATTAGCTTTGCTATTTTGAATAAGGCAGACAGGAAGGGCTTTGCATCTAGAAATGCCATTTTCAGAAAGAAAATCTATGGTCATCTTATCACCTTTGCGCCTCCTTAGCAATGAAAACTCAGAAATATATAATCATTTTTCATGACTTTATCCCTTTTAGTACTCCCTCTGGGAAAGGTAATTGGACTTTGAGAATTCCAAGACTCTTTTCAGGGCTGAAAACCTATGACAAGAGACATTCTGCAGAGCAGCAGAGATTCTTATCAGAAATGTCATAAACCTCAGCGAGCTCAGGTTTTCGGGTAGAAAAGGATGATTCTCACGAATCCTCTCAGCCATCCCTTCAGCTCCACTGTGGTGTGAGCCTGTGCACGTGCGTGCCCGTGGACATTGAGTGTGTGTCCAAGGTTGCGCCTGAATGTTGACTGCCTGACTCCTGTCATTTCTGGTGCATTCTTCACCCTCCACCCTTGGCTGATGAGGTCTTAGAAAGTGGAGTCCTGGAAAAGGAGGAGGCAAAGGGCGGTTATGCAGGTACCCGATGCGGTCCTGGGATTTCACCATTTGTTTTTCATGGTTTAAAAAAAAAAAATGAGAGGCAGGTTTTCCTATCTTGCTTCTTACTCTTCTCTTCTTATCCTGCATTGTCTTCCTCCCCACATGCACACTGTTACTTAGGCAAAGCTCTAAGACTTAAGCCAGCATCCCAGTGGAGCTTCTGGAGGACACCAGCCCCAGAAGCTACCTTCAGTGGCATGAAAAACCCCAAGGAAGAGCAGCAGAACTGTCCAGCTAGCTGAGCGAACCCACAGAACCTTGAGAAAGACAATGACCATGTTAAGCAATTAAGTTTGGGCATGGCTTGTCACTCATGCAGCCTTAGGTAACCAGAACTGGCTATAAGCTTCATTTTTCTACTACATGAGCCACGAAGATGGCAGTGTGTTTCACAGTATTGTTCTGAAAACAACAACAAAAATGGTGCCAGTGCTTTGTGCTGGATGCCAACTGGTACCAGAAGACCATGGAGCCGTCTGCCGACAGGAGGACCCAGACTGCTCTTCGCTGCTGGCATAGTGCTTGGGTGGATGTTGAAATGAAAGCCAGTCCCAGGATGGTGCATCTAGAAGGTTGAGAGTCCCTGTCTGGTTTGAGGAGCACCTGGAAAGAGTTGCCTGCCGGGCAGTGCGAAATGGCTGCTTCTGGGGGGTGAGGGTGGGAGGGCAGGATACAGTCCTAGACACCATAATTAGAGGATGTTGTTCCGGAAGTCAGTATACCCAAGTAGAGGCTAAAAATAGTTGTGCATTCTTTGCTGAGCCCAGCTGCTACCAGGGCATTTGGATCCCAGCCTTGGGCTCCCCCCACCCCCTGCCCCACCTTCATTTTCATGCGTTTCCTCCTTTCGATTTCTTTAGCACAAGAACAGTGCATTCTTTTGGCTTCCTTGAAATCTATGTAGAATCATTCCATTCTTGAAGGCTGTTAGGGCATCTGTTTAACTGGGAGATGCTAGAAATATGCCCCTTCATGCAGAGACAGTTACCATCCAATAATACATTAGCATAGGCTGAAAAAACTAAAACATGTAAGATAAAGATTTTGAGGTTGTTAGAATCAAAGAAGAGGTGTAGAGAGGTTTTGACTTGGCCAAAGGTCACATAATTAGTATTAACTGGGGAGCTGGGGTTTGAGCCCACTAATTACTGGTTCCTAAGAAGCGTGCTGCACATGGGGTATTGGTTTAGGGTCCTTAGTAATGGTGTCTTACTTTTTATCTGGGTCTAGTGGGTACGGTGGGCAGAGGAGGAGGTAGATATAGGAACCTCCTGAAGAAGACGTACCTAATAACCACTTTAAGGTCACAGGTGAGCTTGGTTGTAGCAGAGGGCGTCAAAGGCAGAGGGGGGAGCAAAATGGAATCCAGATAGCCCGTGAGGGCTTTGACAATGCATGAGGGCAGTTCAAGTATTTCCTCAAGTATTATCTTCTCGTGTCCTCCTATGAGAATAACTTTGCAGGCCAACAGAGGAAGTAGAAGTGAATCTCTGTCTTTTTCTCTCCTCCCCCTCCCCCCATTGCATGTGTGTGTGCATGTGTGTGCACCCTCATTACCTTTATCTGCATATATGCGATGCACTCTTCACGTATACAACATACATGTTAGTGCCTTGTCCAGCTCTTCTTTATGAGACCAGTGTACACATTCCCCGACTGCTATAAATGTTGGCTGCTAACGGTTCATGGCTGACCACCTTCTCAGCACCAGGAGGAATCATTCCCTCCATTCTGGGGACAGCTCAGTGCCAAAAATGAGGGGAAAAGGAAGAACAAGACTGACTTTGTCTCAAGGTGGAGACTACTCTCAGATAAAACATCTGTTATGCTCCTGTCTGTTTATTCTTCTCTGATGAGTCAGACGAAGGCTAGACTTTATCTGAGATCATACCCTTGTTCAACACTTTCTCCCTTTCCATCTTGTTTCACTGGCGGTAGGGGTTTGTCTCAGAGAGTACTCCCTCAGTCACATGCTTCTGAATCCCTGCCTCAGGCTCTGCTTCCAGAGAACCTGACCTGTACACACATACGCACACACGCCCACATACATACGTGCATATGCACATACAACATCTTTATTTTGCAGATAACAAAATTGAGGCTGCTGAAGTTAAAAAAGAAAAGGAAAAAAGCCTTGGCCAAGTTCACGTGAAATGCATTAATGTCAAAACAACGACTAGAAACCTTTTATCCAGAACGCAGATCTTGCCTTTGTTCCAAACTAGATTGGCTGTAGCATATTATAGTCCTTCATTAATTCATGAGTTTTTTGGGAATTGATTATATATGGAGGAACCTGTAATTTCCTTTTGTCGATCCTGCAAGTTTTGTTCTAAGTAATCTCATCCCAGTTGATTTCAGCGAGGAAGGGGAATATGGGTAACTTAACTAGAAGCCGGGTCACAGTTTTCAACAGGCTTTGCTGTGCAGAGTGAGGTGGGAAATGTGTGGCACGGAGATGCTATCTCTCTCTGGGGTCAAACATCTCTCAACCCGCAACGCATGGAAATTGTGGAATGGGGCTGTCGGAAATTTTACACATTCATAAATATTGATAGGCTGACAAAGAATTTTAATTTTGAGATGTCTGACTCTGATTATTTCTGAAACATAAACACCTTTTAATTCTCCCCCTAGGCCAAAGATCAAGCTTTGGCTGTCGTCTTTTAGATAAGGCATCTGACTGTTCGATGTAATCCAGATTTGTACACATTTCTGCCCAGGGAAGCTAACCATTCAGCTGTCAAAGGAATGAGAAAGCTGGCTCTTGCCTGGGACCTCCTTGTTTATTTTGCCCAGGAATCTCCTACCTTGGGTGGGGGTAGGTAGGGTTCTCTTGAGTAACCCTTTCCTTTCTGTTTTCAGATAAATTCTGATTTTCATTTTTTCTAAAAGATTTCATTCATTTATCTGAGAGAGAGGGAGTACACAAGCCGGGGGAGGGGCCGAGGGAGAGGGAGAAGAGGACTCCCCTCCAAGCAGGGAGCCCTCGCACACGGGGCTTGACGCCAGGCTGGGGAGATCATGACCTGAGCCAAAGGGGGCTGTTGAACTGACTGACCCACCTGGGAGCCCCATCATTTTAGTTGTTTTTAATGAATAAACAATTACTGTAGTATGGTAAGAACACTTCACACATAAGATACGGGCAGATTTTTTTTTTTATCACTGACCAAACAAAACAGGGTTTGTAACTACAGACGCCATGTTGGGTAGTAGGTCTCTAGAACTTGTTCATCTCACATTGCTGATGAACTCTGAACACCATTGCACTCTTTGCTTCTGTGAGTTCGGCTGTTTTCAGAGACCTCATGTAAGTGGACTCAAAAATATTATAAAAACAAACAAAAGCTGTGCTGGCGAGGGTGTGGAGGTATCAGAGCCTGCGTGCACTGTGGATGGGAACACAAGATGGTGCCAGGTCACGGAAAATGGCATGGCGCTTCCTCACAAAATCTTAGAGGACTTTGCTTTTCAAATGCAACATTTGAGCAACTTTTCACTGCATTTGGATTGGGATCCAAACTAATAGCCATGGTCAATGCCATCCTACCGTAGCCTCATCTCTCCCTCCTTCTCTCATCTCTCAGTCTCCTTGTTCACGGCTCCAGCCACAGTGGTCTTCGTTCCATTAACACCCTGTCGGTCTCCCGTGTGAGGTCTTTGCTCATGGTGTCCCACCCTCCTGGGGGCGCCCCACCCCCACACATGCTCTCTCTCTTGTTAGCTCATCCCCTCACAGAAGCCTTTCCTGACATCACTGTTAATTCATGGAAGAGCCCTCTACTTCATATTGTCCTTCAGGAGTTTTATCAGAACGTGCAAATACTCATCTGCTTCTTTAGTTGTTCAAAGTAAGGATCTCACCAGTCTTGGTTACATCCTCTGTTCGCTTTCCTGCTCACCTTTGGGTTATTTGAACATTTAAAAAATTGTCGATTTTTTTAAACTCTCTTTTTAAATCTTTTATCTATCCTGTCTTCATAAGGTTTTTAAGTTGTTGCTTTAGGGAATATCTAGCTAGCTAGCATAGCTTTCCACTATCTACTGAAAATCAGAAGCTTACCATTTCCAGTGGAATGTAAACACCTTTCCACCATTTGCATCATATACACGTGGACATTATACTGTATGCAGCTCTGTGCTCCCCCCAGTTTATGTCATAATGGTCTCCTATGGCACACCTCCGTGTATTGAAAACACCAGTAGACAATGTTTCAATTTTCTTTTCTTTTTTTTTTTTTAGATTTTATTTATTTATTTATCAGAGAGAGAGGGCGAGAGAGCGAGCACAGGCAGACAGAGTGGCAGGCAGAGGCAGAGGGAGAAGCAGGCTCCCTGCAGAGCAAAGAGCCCGATGCGGGACTCGATCCCAGGACACCGGGACCATGACCTGAGCCAAAGGCAGCTGCTCAACCAACTGAGCCACCCAGGCATCCCGACAATGTTTTAATTTTCTATAATTAATTAATTAATTAAAGGATTAATTAATTAATCTTTTCTTTAATTTTCAAGTGTATTTTAAGGGATTCAAGAAGGGTCTATTAGGTTTTTCTTTGCTTTGCTTGTTCCTCATTATTGTTATTCCAGATTTCTATCTGGTATTGTTTCTCTTCCAGAAGAATTCCTTCCTTTCTTTTTTCAAATAACATTTTTAAAAAAACATTTTATTTTTTATTTGAGAGAGAGAGAGCGCGCGTGTGAGTGCATGGGGCAGAGGGAGGGAGCAGGGGCAGAGCAGGGAGCCTGATGTGGGACTTGATCCTGAAACTCCAGGATCATGACCTGCACTGAAGGCAGTAGCTTAACCAATTGAGCCACCCCGGCACCCCCAGAAGAATTTCTTCTAGCAATTTTGTTAGAGCAGGTCTGTTCTAAATGGTTTCATTTAGTTTTGCTTTTTTTTTGTCTGAGAATGTCTTTATATCACTTTCATTTCTGAAAAGTATTTTTGCTTAATAGAGAATTTGCATCGATGGTTAATTTATTTCAAACCCTTAAAAATATTGTGCCACTTCCTTATGGTCCCATAGTCTCTAATGAGAAATCTGTAGTCATTTCAGTTGTCAGCCTTTTTTAGGTAATGATTTTATTCTTTGTCTCTACTTGTTAACATTTTGGAGTTTCCTCAGGTATGTCTTTCACCAAATTTGGGAAGTTTTCAACCATTATTCTTTCAAAAATTTTCAGTACTATACTCTTTCTCGTCTTTCTGCAACTCTGGTCAAATGAATATGAAAATTTTTATCGTTATCACATAGGTCCCTGAGGCTCTGTTCCATCTTTATCTCCAAGTTCAGATTGGATAATTTCCATCAATCCACCTTCAAGTTCGTGGACTCTCTTCTGTCGTCTTCATTCTGCCACTAAGTTCACACAGTAAGTTTTTATTTTGGTTGTGTTTTTCAGTTCTAAAATTATTTGATTCTTTATATCTTCTATTTCTTTGCTGAGAAATCCTGTATTCCTTGGACTCCAAAGTGTTTAAAGGTATTTGCTCAAGTATTTTATACCGGCTTTTAAAAGGTCTCTTCCAGATAATCTTGACATTTGTATCACCACTGTGTTGGGGTCTGGCAGTTAATTGTCTTTGCTCATTTGCGTTTATTTTTTCCCTCATCTCCATATGCTGAGTAATTTTGAATTGTATCCCGAAACTTTTTAGTGTTATATTAAGAGACTCTGCGTATTTCTAAAGTCCTTGGAGAATGCGGATGTTTTATTATGTTTTTAGCTGCTGACCTGTTTGTGGTCACACCCCCAGTGCTGTGGGCTGTGATTCTAAGGTTCTCCAGTGTCCAAAGCTCTCCAGTGTTACGTGGATCTGTCCTGCATGTGCTCCACCTAGTGGCGGGTCTGGTCCTGGAAGGTGGTTTGTTCGTGGATGGATGTGTTTGCTGTGGTGAATGGGATCAGATCCAAGCTTGCACTGTAACAGGGGTGAGCCCAGTGTTCATATACACATTTATGGGTCTGTTTTCTGGATTTCCTCCCTCCTTATGTTCTGTACAATGTTTTTGGGTTCCCTGAGGGCGCCTCTTTTTGGTCCTCTGAGTAGAAAAGGGGATTAGTGACTTCGGTTGGCTGTGTCTGGACCAGGGTGGGAGGACAGAGAGAGAAAAATGAAGTTCACCCCCCACCCTCTTGGGATTGCATCTCCACCAAATTGACAGAGACATGGCTTTCCCCCAGTCTTGACTCCATGGGCTGCTGTGACTGCCCCCTTCCACCACCCTTACAAAATTGATGGGGGGTGGGTGTGAGAAAACAGAGAAATGAAGGAGGAAACAAAATGGGACTCTTTTGGAGAGTACTCTCTTTTGGAGTTAGAAGTTTCGTGTTGAGGCCCTCGGGATGGAAGGAGGTGGCTTCTCTTGCAGGTTCTTCTGTTCAGCCCTGGTATTGACCGCTGGGTCTAGAACGTTGAGTTCAAGCCAAGGTAGGCTGGAGGAAGAAAACATGGAAAACGCAGCCCTGGTTCCGTGATATCTCAGAGTTGGTTCTTCTTCCCCAGTCTGCATGCCACTGTTTACTTCTCTGAGTCCTCAAATTGCTGCTTCTTGAATTCTGTCTGTGTTTTATAGCTATATGAAGTGGGGGAGACAGGGTGGGGAGTATATTTCTTCCCCGTTACCTGGAACCAGAACTCCTTAGTAATTAATTTAGGCAGCATACATAACCTAGTATTATTACTACTCATCAATCCAAACAGCAGCCCGATTTTGTCCTTGGGGAGCAGGAGGAAAGAGTATACCAGAAGACCTGCTGTACTTGGAAGCGTGAGACTTAAGTTCTAACCCCAGAGCTGTTGTGGGCCAGTCATGTAATCCTAGACAAGTGGCCATCTCTGGATCATTATGTTGACTATGAACATTGTACTGTTCTCTTCCCAACTTGCCCCCCAACCCAGGGTCATTGTGATGGTCAGATAAGAGAATGGAGGTGATCATACTTGGAAGTACAAAGTGGTAGCAGAGAGAATGGAGTTTCCTCCTGTGACCCACGGAAAGGGATGAGGGCAGTATTCTTGGACCAGGGCGGAAGCTGGCACCCCTGCAGAGATGGGGGGCTCCAGCAGTGGGTCCGTGCTATTGACCTGCCTCCCTAGGACACTGTCTTCCACTCGTGTACTCTCTGTAACATCATTCCCAGGATTTGAACTTCTGTTCTCACTCAGATTTCTGGGCAGCATAAACAGCACTGCTGGTGATCAAAATAGACCAGAATTCAGAGATGGTGGAGAGTATAATATAATGAGGGTGTGGTAATTGTATCCAAGTGGCATACTTCTGAGTGGATCAGCACTGGTTAGTCTTAGATGATATACAAACCTCTAAGAGCTTAGGATTATTAAGAACATGACTAGCTTTCCTAATTTTCGATGTATATTATTGGGACTATCTCCAAAGTATCCTTTGAATTACTAATACTAAATGGAAATCAACCATAATAAAAAACAATTAGGGAGTAACTATATCAAGTTTGGTATATACACTCATAGAAGGTAATATTATGAACTCTTAATTAAAATCATCAGCTCCCATTGAATTTTTGCGAACACAGATCTACCTGTCAGTTCTTCTCCTAGGTCACACAACCTTCCTTTCCATCACCACAGAATGTGGTGTTTGATGGTGCTGACCTCGAAGAACTGTTAAAAAGCAATGTAGAAGAAAACAATTCTGTTTTCAGAAAAAGTCTGCCACTAATTTTTCCCTATTCATATATGACATCAGTAAGGAAAATAAATTTGCCCCATGCCCATTGTGCAGCATTCCAAAGCTTGGACTCAACCATGATCTTGGCTCTTTCTTTGACTGCTCTGCTATTTGTTTAACACTTAACTATGGATGAAATGCTTACTTACTTCAGAACCTATTTCCTATCTTTGACACATTCTTCCTTTTTTCTCAGGAGTCCAGGCTAGGGAAATAGCCATAACTGAACGTAGTCAATAATGATGATGATGATGATAATAATAATAGCCATAACTGAACATAGTCAATAATAACAACAACAACATTAATAATGAACAACCACTGCTCTTTGTATAGTAAACACTGTGCTAAATGCCCTTTGGCGGGTATGGCTGGTATCAAGTGTGGACACAGTCATGGACAAAACCGTTCCAGTTGTTACGTAGAATGGAGAATGGCAACTCTTCCTCCAATGCCATCACACAGCGACCTCTTCTAGAAGCACACAGTTCAGCAGCACTTGGAGCTCGTGGCAGAAGGCAGCATTTCATTTTCATTGCTGACTGAAGTTTTTAGTGAACATTAAAGATTAATGATGCCAGTGTCTTAAAGTCAATAAGAAGAAAAGGCCAGGACTCTGAAACATTTGTAAACAGTATAAGGCTTTGTACTGTGCAAATGGCCACAGACAGGGAAAGCTAATACCAAGCGGTAAAAAGCAGGGGGTAACCTTTCTTGGCGTGTCTGGTGCTGAGCTCCCAGTGTTTGATGGATGACTACCTCGTGCCAGGAGGTCACCGGGGATTGGCGGGGGCTTTCATGTGGTCGGGCAGCTGCAGGCAATCTGTGTGTACGGATTACCCAGCGGAGGGAAACTTCGATGTGTGCAGGCAGCACCACGTTCAGAGGGGGCAGTCAGAAAAGAGAGAAACGTCGAGAACCAGTGTACATCCTGGGTGAAGTCTTTGTGGGATTTTCGACTTGATGGAATCAGCTCCTTGGCTTTTGATGTCTGCTCGAGGTGAGATCATTCTGTGTCTGGTCTGATACTTACGTGAGGGGTGTGAAGTTTCACTGTACGTTATTCCTGTCATCGTCATAAGTCATCTGAGGTGGGCCCTTTTGCTGCCTCCTCCCTTTACAAAGAGGCTTGGAGAAGCCCAGTGGTTTGTCCAGGGTGGCAGAGCTGGTCGAGTGGCCGAGCTGGGACTTGAACTAAGTCCTGCCTGATTCCAAAGCTTGCACTGTCATGTAGCTGAAAGTGAGTCCTGGCTTTAGATGAATATAAAGCGTACTGCTTTCTCATATAGGACTATTGCCTTTTTTGGGGGGTGGGGGAGGCCATCGGTGTAGGGCAGGGTGTGTCTCTTGACTCTGAAATCCGAAAAGGGCCACATATTAACCTCTATTTCCCTTCCGCTTTTGGCTTAGTACCCCCAGTTGGATCAGAAATCCATGGAATGAGTTTCCCTTCATTGTTTTTGAGAAGGAAATGCCTGCTGAACTTTGACAACAGTGTTCACGGTTGCCAGAGACCCTCAATTTATTATTCCTCTCTCAGGAGTCCTATGTAAGTTTCCTTTGAAAAGCGTCTCCTCATCAATATTAATAATCCCTTGACACCGTGCTCATTTGTGTTGGTCAGCACGCCTTTGTGCATATGAGCTAATTCCACCCTGAAATTTTTATGGGAAGCTGTCTACACATTAAGCACCATGTTGAGTGTAGGGAATATCAAAAGAGTTGTCTCCCCTAACTTGATTTTCTGCAGTAGACCAAATACTGTCTGCATTTCACGTGCAATTCTGTGCCTCTGCATAACGTGCTGTCCCCATCCTTCATGACCTCCAAGTCCTCTCTTCTCCTCTGTCAAGGTGCTCAAGGTGACAGTCCCTGAAACACAACTTGCTCATTTTTATCTCTAAACTTTGGCTAATGTTCCATCTTGTCTTGATCTACTTTGCTGCCCCTTCTATATTTCCTCAAATCCAAGGTCCCATATCCTCTCCTCGATGGCACTTCCTTGCGAACCGGATGACCTTGTCCTCTTCTGTACCGCATTGTCCGTGTTGCCACCATCTTCTGCTTGGTACTTGGAGGATGGGCCTTTTGGATGCTAACATGCTTCTCCTCCTGTCTCTGCAGTTGGTTTCACGGCATATCAATGATAAGGGAAGGGAAAGACCATTGATAGGTACTGTAAATAAATACATTAAAATTTTATTCAACATGTACAGTATTTGCTGGAAGGAACACTTGGAATAATGCAGAGAGAGACCTGTGCCAGATTTAACACCAAAATATGTATTGTTTAGCCAGAAAAATGTTGCTGCATTCATGAAAGAATTTTAAAACCTCAATTGCCAATATCTAAATATTGGGAGATTTGACACAGCAGACTGGACCTCTGGCTTCACTTGAAAAATCAGAAGTTCTGACAACACTCGGCTTATTTTTTGGGTCATGACCATCAGCTGAGGTTGAGAAGCGAGGGCCCCCTCATACTCCCCGATCCCCCGCAGCCACCACTGTGGCCTGTCCGTCACCTGGATACAGAGGTTGATGAACGTGAGTTTGACATTCACCGTCTGGGCGTCCCGATGACTTCTTCCACTGTTCAAATGAAGTGAAGTATTTCTTGTTAACTCTGACTCTGCCTAAAGGGGAAGAAAAAGCCTGAAAGGGCTGTGTGTTTCAAGAAAAATGAGAGGGAGCAATATTATTATTATCATCATTATTATTTTGGCAGAGTGCAGAATAGGGCTGTGGGTTTCACAGACAAAGGGTGTTTATGTAGAAACAGAAACAAAACAAACCCAAGTTGCTGTCAGGGAATAAAGCTGTCTCACTCCACTCTCTGCCAGCTGGCCCTGGAAGGTTCTTGTGGGGGAGGAGGAAAGGCCTGAGGGTGGGCGGGGCCCGGCTCCTGGCCTGGCCAGGTTACTGGGGTGTGACCTTGAGTCGGTTGTGTCTGAGCGACTCTTCCTCTCCATGCAGCTGGAATGATGTCTGCAGAGGGGTGTGTAGAGACCCGCAGTGCAGTGTGTGAGGACACATTTGTGTCTGTTCTGGGCAGCCTTCTGCTACAACAGTGTGTCAGCTGTCCCTGCCTGGGGCTTAAGGAATGCCCACTGAAGGGGTGAATGCCCCCTACGAAGCACCTGGCACCAGACTTGGCTCGCAGAAGGCCATTAGCGCATGTTAACCTGTTCCGAAGGAATGAATCATGCTTGCCAAGAAAGGCAAGGACTGGTCTCTTTCTTCCTAGTACCTCGGTCTGCCTCATGGCCAACAAGGAATACTGATCGGTGGGATGAATAGAAGATGTCTAGGAGTCGGTCATTCGGCAGTCCTAGGGAGCGTGGCAGCAGCTACACTGGTCTGCCATTTTGATTTGGCTCCTTTTTTCTCCCTGGGATGAGAGGACTGGTCTGATGTGCCATGTGGTATATAGGTCTACTTTATTTCCCTTTTTATGGTTCTAGGAGATGGTTAATGGAGGGTGGTTTCTTCTCAAGAATGTTTATGTCCCTGGATGAAGGTCCTTCTCATATTCCCAGCTGGCCTTCGCCTCCCCCTACACCTTAGGGGTAACTTCCCCGCAGGCAGCGGTGCTTTAGGTGACGCGGTAGCTGTCACAGGCATCTCTAGTGATGGAGGTCCCCAGTAGGCAGGTCAAGCACAGAGTCACGGGGTGTATTATTAAATCCAAGCACCAGTCTTCTTTAGTGCTGGGGAGCTGGACTCGAGCAACAAGTCCAGGCCACCCTTTGCCCTCTTGGCTTTTCTTGGGGTGTCTTTTCTTACTTGACATTAATAAGTGGCCTTTAAAATAAAGGTTTCGTTACCATGTTTGTGAAAGGGAGAAGAGTGAGTTAAGGTCTGCCTCAATGGTTCATGCTTCTCATACTAAGCATGTATTAACTTCTGTAACTGTCTGAGGCTTGTTATTAACCTTTCCAATGCTCTCAAGTTCTTCATGCACTTTGACTTTGATCTTTGGAGTTTGAGGCCCAATGGAGGCCACTGGGATGAGGCCTGTGGGGTGCCAGGCTTTGTGTTGGGAACGCTAGCAAATGATGACTTGCTGATTCATGCAAGTTACATAGTTCCTTGCTTATAATGGCTCCTGACAACTTCTCCAAAACAACTTTGGGTTCTCCTTTGTGCTTCGGTTGCTAGTCAGTTTTTTAATCTCCCAGGAAAACATATTGCAGACTCTCAGGGACTGTGATGATGGGCTCGCTGGAACATTTAGTCTCTTAAAGATGAGTAGTTGTTCTTTTGTTTTATATAGTCCTTCTCGAGGTAGGTGGTAATGGTCGTGGTGGTGGTTTGTGCTGGTTCTGTGGTCAGGATATCTGTGAGGCATTAGCTGACTGTTTGCCATGAGTTTTGTACCATGCAAGTCTTCCTGGGGGCAGGGAGAAAATGGTGATGTGGGCACATAGTAGGTTGTCAATAAAAATGTGTTAAATTAAGTCTTTAGTTTCTGTTCTTTGATAGATATTTTAAAATAATATGCTTTATAAAAGTTGTGACGACAATGTATGTTCCTCATGGATCATCAGGCATATATAAGAATGTAATCACTTACTCAATCAACAACTATGAGTTGAACACTTACTACTTTCCAGGCTGTGTGCCAGGCACCAGGGATCTAACACTGAATAATAAACATAGTCTCTTGTGGTGTTTACATCCTTCTGGGGAGAAACACAAAATAATCCTAAGTAAAAATTTTATCCTTTTGTCCCCTTGTCTTAGCCTAAGGGCCACCAAAGAAAAACAGAACAAAAGCAAGTGGTCGAGATAGACCACGACGTACCCCCCACACCCCCTCAAGTAACTGCTGCTGGTACGTTGTGCACTTCCATTTGGCGATCTGTCTTGCATTTTGTGTGAGGGAACATATACCAACATCTGGATTCCATTTTATTTCATTTTATTTCAATTAATGACCCATGTTATGTTGTCGAACAAGGTAGATGTGCGAGCGCCAACCCGTGTCTTCATGCTTTCCGAGATTACAGGAGGCAGCGTTTCCAGCGAGGCACCTTTGGCCCCCTCGACTCCCCCTCATTCCTCGAGCCCGCTATCCCAGAAGAAAGCCTGGCCTGGGCCCAGCGCACCTGGGACAGGCAACCTGGGGCAGCAGGGGCTGAGCCCGGCCACGCAAATGTGCCCTCCCCCACTGTCCTGATCTCCAGATCGAGGGCCTGCCATGGCTGTTTTCAGCTGAAATAGCATGAAAAATGAGTTCTTGTGGTGTTTTCAATATAAATAGTGGGGATGCCACAGGAATTTGAGCACTCAAGGGATGTGCTTTCTTACAGGGCTTCGTACGTCCTGAGAAGACCCTGGAGTCTCGCCTCAGCACGGGCGCTGCCGCCTCAGAGGAGGGAGCGTCTGGCATTGTCCCCAGGCTGGGAGTGTCCCCCCCGGGGGGGGGGGGGAGGGATCCGTCCAGTGCCGCCAGCCCAGAGCGCTTGGGGCTGCCCAGGCTGAGACTGTGAGCTCTGGAACAGCAGGCAGGAGACGTTCTCCGTAAAGAGCCAGACAGTAACTACTTGACATATTGCGGACTTTATGGTCGCTGTCCTACTACTGAGCTCTGCTGTATTAGCATGGAGGCAGCCACAGAGGGTATGCAAGCGAATGGGCATTTCGCTTTGTGTTCCAGTAAGCTTCGTTTATTAAAAAAAAACTGGGCAACATGCCAGGTTGAGCCTGTGTGCCTGTTGGCTATCACCTCCCCTGAGCGAAAGAGCCTGGGATACCCCCGGGCTTCCTGCTGGGATGGTAGGTGCCTGTTCCAACTTTCGCAAGGGTTCAGTGGGGTCAGTAAGAGCGCTCCCATGTGGTTCCACGGGTCTCCGCAGAACAGAGTAAGAAATGCTCCCTCCAGATCCAGTCTTCCCCTTGCTGCGTCCCATCTCTCTCTCTCTGGGGGTCTCTGGCCTCTGGGTACATTACTTCTTCCAGTTGCTAGAACTTTGACTCATTCTCCTCTTCCAGATGCAAGTCTTCTCACTCCTACACATGGAAGTCTTACTAAGAGTAAAGGCCAGCCGGTCCCTGCGCTTTTCCCTGATTTCTTTCCTGCAGGTTGTTATTCACTCACATCTGTGTCTTCCCTTTCCCAGCCCTGGATGCGTGCTTCTGAATGGCCCTGTTTCTTGTTCCTGCTGAGCTGTTCAGTCATCAGACGCAGGATGTAAACTGTCCATTTCCATCCAACTCAAGGCACTGTCAGCACACATCTTAATTGGCATCTTAAAGACCAAAGGCCCTTTGAGGTTGGTCTATCCTGGTACCCCAGAGCCTTGCATCTGGCTTGGCATGAAACACATCCTCAACAATGTGTTTTATAACGAGAGGAAGGCATTTTAATCCTTTTTCTTACGTGACTTTCCAGTCCTCACTGTTTTTGTCTCGCCGCCTTGCATACAGTAGGCATCAAATTAATATATGGTGGTCAAGTTCTACCTCCATCTCATTTACTCAGTCTGTAGTAGCGTTTCTTTGCTTGCAGAACCTGGTTGCCAACCGAGATCTTTACCTTTCACTGTGATGCTGATGGAAGGGCTGGACTTCCGGTTCAGAAGGGCATTCTACCCTGCGATGGCAGGACATGGGGGGTGGGGTGCGTGGAGGGTGTGGACGGTGGCAAGGAGTCCAGAGTTCCCTCTGGGTGGCCCATGAAGCCAGACGGGCTGACGGTCCCTCCCACCAGTGCAGTCTAAATTATTTACATTCCCCAGGCAGGACACCAGACTTCTACGATCAGACTTGACTGCTCTGTTTCCCCTCCGGCTGACCTGAGGGCTTTTATGGATTTCAGAAAAGGGCATCATGCTTGGAGTCAGTGCGCCTTGGGTTTGAACCCAAGTTTTGTGGTTTTGTACGATTACTTTATCAACGTCTGGGATCTCAGTCTCCCCTTCTGTGATATGGGAGGAATAAAAATACCTGTGTTATATAGGTCTGTTGTTGAAGAAACAGCCCACCAGCCAAAAAAGCGCACAAATAGAAGTGGGTTACCACATGTAAAATGCAGTGGCTGCATACACTAGGAGATCAATAAATGCTTGCCATTTTCCCTTTTTCTTTGTTTTGTTCACTAGGGTTTTCGATTCCTCCTAATCCTGTCCCTGGGAACATGCTTTGGGAGACACTGGCCTTATAGCAGAAGAAATAAAAGTTGGATGAGCCTCCAGCCCAGGCCTTCTCAACCTTGGCACTGTCCACATTGGATCCAATTCATTCGTTATTGTGGGGGCTGCCCTGTATGTTGCAGGATATTTAGCAGCTCCCCTGGCCTGACCCAGCAGATGGCTGTCGCATCTGCCTCCAACGCCCCGCCTCCACTGGTAACAACAAAATCTTGTGCAGACATTGTCAGGGGTTCCCTGAGGGTAGAGCTGTCCCCCTTTGAGAACTACTGGACTAATGAACCAAAGGTCCCTAGCCAGGTATAAGGGACAGAGGAGCCTTTAAAGGGAAGGGCTCCCTTAGAAGGTGAGCTCCTTGCTCCTTCTCAAGAGAGATGTTCTCTGTGGGGTCCAAGTGCTAACGGGAGCAGAGGGGCAGAGAGAAACAGGATCTTCGACTCAGGTCTACACAGCCAACAGGTGCTGTTTCCGGTCCCCCTGAGGACAGTTACCACCTACCTAACCAGGAGCCTAGGCGCAGTGACTGGGCATTAGTGCCCCCCACCATGCACCTCAGTGGTGTCCTGCTTGTGCTTTTGTCCCCACCAATCCATTCTCCACACAGCGGCCTTAGTGATGATTGTAGGAGGAGGGTCTGATTATGTTTGTCCTTCAAAAGCTTCCAAGGACTACCTGGCTAGAAATAAAATTCAAAATTCTGCCTCAGGCCCTTGAGGCCTTGTGCGATCTCTGCTCCCTCTCCAACTTTGCCTCCTTCATGCTCTGCCCTGGGTTTCCACAGCCAGATCATAGGGCTTCTTTCTCTCCCATGATCCACCAAGCTCCTTTCTGCCTCAGGGACTTTGCACTCACTGTCCTCTCTGTCTGGCTCCCCCCCCCACACACACACACGAACCCTTCCTACGCTCAGCTCTCAGCTTAAATGTCTGTTCTTCAGGAAGAATATTCTATCCCAAACTCCCTTATCCCCAATAGACATAGCTCCCTGTGTTTTTTTCTTTTATAGCACTTACGTGTTGGAATTATTTGGTTTGCCTAAGTTTCTCTTTCTTTCACAGGACAGACAAGTTCTGGGGCTTCATGATGCTCCCAGTTTCATTGATTTCTGAATCCCTCACACTTACCCCAGTGCCTAACACGAAATAGTTAAGTGACCAATGTTTGCTGGATGAATGAATGAGGTTCACTCCCCTAATCTCACAGTGTTATCAAAATAACCTCCTGAAACTCAGAGACTTTGAGCAATTTAGCCATTTTTATGGTCAAAATTATAGCCTCATCAAACATGTTTCAGCTTACCAGATTTATGGAAACATACATTCACTTGGTCTGGGGAGGTCTAGTAAGGTTACTCTCTACCAGCATTTGGAGTGAGTAGAAGCACATCTGTTCTTTTCACATGTATATGTACGTGTGTGTGTGTGCGCGCGCGTGCGCGCTCACGTTATTTGATTGTTTTTTCTTTTAATCCCTGAACAAGCTGTGAACTTCCACTGCAGTTATAAAACTAGAAACTAATAGTAACATGGATGCTACTACTACTTGTAATAATACTACTTAATATGTGACTAGTGCTTTCCCCTGAGAGGAATTCTGGGGTAGTGGCAGAAGATGACTTCCATTAGAATCTGCCCCCCCTCCCCCAGAACCACTGGATCAGAAACTGGGATGAGGCCTGGGAATGTTCATTTGTAACCAGCCTCCCAAGAGACTGTGATGCTCTCACCCCCAAAGCTTTAGGGTCCCTGCCCCATTGCGGAGCGTATACGCTTCAGGTTCATAGCCGAGTTTGTGGCCCCTCCAACCCCAGTCCCAAAGCTTGCTAGGTGTGTGATGAAAAAGAAGTTAGGCTGAGCTGCCTCTGGCCTCCCTGGAAAATCACAAGGACAAAATACAATTTTTTTTGGAGCACCCACTAAGTGTCAGGCACTTGGGTAAGTGCTTCTCATTGGTGATCTCAGTGCGCATTTCTATAAACTTCCAAAGGAGGGCATCATTTCACTTGTGAGGAGTATTAAGCCCATTTTGTAGATTAAGAAACAGAGGCTTGTGGAATCACTTCTTCCAGGGTGACGCAGACCCCTAGCTGCTAGCTCTTGGGGTCATGTCAGGTGTTCGGCGGCGTGTGGAGGATTTTGCCCGCTGATCTTCTCAGGAGACCGCTGTGCCTCATTCCCCCTGCCAGACCTTATTCAGTATTAATGTCCAGGATTCCGTTCAAGGATAACACAGAGAAGAATCTAATCAGATTACAACAGGACGATCTCAGCTGTGAAACCGGTGCCAACTTTCCAACACAGCGGGCTGGAAATGAGTCTGCTGGACTCCTTTGCCACCTCTAGAAACAAGGACACTTAGAGTGATCAGAAAGTAGAGGGATCTTCATTGTGTGTCCGGGGGTAGGGGTCCAGCTCCACTGTATGGTAACCATCTTGATATCCCTTACCCCCAACCCAGTTTTCTTTTGGCTAACACCAAGGTGGGAGCATTTGCCACCAATGTAAATATCTTTTCCGTGTCCCCCCTTCCGTGCAGGAAATAGCTGCTAGGGAGTGTGAAGGCAAAGGTCAGCTCCTGTCGCCTGAACTGCCCTCAAGTACCTCTCGCCTTCCTGGGCCAATTAGCTGAAAGGGTTTGCAGGTTTCCCCAAGTGGAGCTGATCCCAGTTCACTAATGGAAATGCTGCAGGAAGCAGAGGCCGAAATGAATTGATGGAAGTGGGCAGCGCTTTCCTTAAGTTACTGGCTTTGCTGGAAAAGTCTGTTCAGGAAATTGATGGGCATTATTTTATAAATGTTTCTTTGACCCTAGACTTCCTTGCACTCATTGTGAAAACACCCGATTGGTGAAATGGGGTGATTATCTGAGCAATACAGGGTAACGTGATGCGTGGTCATAAATAAAACCCAAACACTTGCACAAAGGCATGGGTGGGTTTCCTTCGAACTTCAGAACTGCTGAAGACTATCCCCAGTCGTCACGGTGGTGTGGACGTGGGGACCATAACTAGAAGTGGCCTTTGGCTGGTGACACAGAGGAAAGTTTACCAACTCACTTTGCTTTTCCAAAAGGCCGGATACTTTGCCCGTGGTGGCACAGTTGGGATTTGTGACTGGAGCCTTCTGGCCTCTAAAGCCATGTTCTTTGCATCTTATCATAGATTCAGTGAATGGGAGCCCAGAGTTTCTTTCTCCCCTCTCCTCATTTAGGATTTCCTTTCTGCCATGTTTCATCAATATAGCTACGCTTCAGAGAATCTGCTGTAGTTCCAAGCCTGTTTCCATGAAAGATGATTTTGGATCTTAGATCTCAGAGTGGTCAAGGGGTGTTAGTGGTTCCGATCCCCAGAGACCAGATATTTCTACATGGTTTCCTGCTGCCCGTGCCAGCTGCAAATAGACCGAGAGCAACTCAGTGTGGCCTTTGGCTTTTCCCTGTCATTTGGCTTAGTTTAGGGTTACTTTCCTTGATGTAAGTTAACATACTTTGAAGTTTGAGGATTTCAGGCGTTAATTCTCAGCCGTAATTCTTAAGGGTAGGAAATGGGACAAGAGGATTAGAGGCAAGAAAACGCATTGATCTCTTTAGAACGCCAAGAAATGGCTATTTTCCTTCTAAATTGCCCTTTCGGTCTTTTTGGGAACTCCTTGTTACCCCTGCAGGCTCCCAGGAGCTCTAAGTGGTAGCTGATTGGAACCGACAGGTTTAAATGGCCCTAGGAGCATGCATATTCCGGAGGTTGCTGTATGATGGTTGGCCACCAGGTGGCGACCTCTCCAAGGGAACTGAGACCAAAATGCTGTTGGTAAGCAGATTGTTCCCTAAATGTTTATTGGGCGGTTCACACAGGCTTGGCCCTGTACGGAACACCGGAAAGGTTTTGCCTCCGCCTTCATGGAGCTTACCAAATAACTGCCTTCAGAAGTCCCTTGAATTAGACCATTTCTTAGTCACTCGGTTCAAGTCAGTCTTTATGTTCCTTTTGTCTGAGTCCTTGAAAGGAAGAATACCATGTAGGACAGACAGAAAATAAATGTCCTTGAGTCCTGCCACGTGCCAGGGACCGAGCCAGGTGCTTCACACACATAATTCTCGCGTGAGCCCGCGAGGACGGTGGTGACTGCCGCCCTGGACGGAAAGGGAAGCCGGACGAACGTTTTAGCCTTTGGAACTCCAATACCGCGGAGCTAGTAAGGAGTAGAGGGGGCATCTGTGGCCGTAGCCGTTCCACTCCTCATCCTGTCTACCAAGGGCGACTCAGGGAGCACATTAGTCCCAAGAAGTGGTCCCCAATAGAAATGGCCACAAAAGCCTTTTGATATTTTCATGGATGTCACATCCTTGGGAGGTAGTTGTGAAGGAAGACTGAGTTTTTGGAGGCAGCCCCGACCTGGAGGGGTGATGCCAAGGGAGCCAGACTGTGTTCCCACACACTTTCCTTTGAGCAAAGGGATCCTAAGATACTCTTTTATGCTTCGGCAGTAGGTTGGCTCCAAGTTCAGCGTTTACGTATTTCATCCTTCCTCGTTCATTTTATCTATTTTATAAAGGATTTTATTTTAGTTATTTATTTGAAAGTGGGAGAGAGAGTGCACTATGCATGGGCAGGGGGGAGGGGCAGAAGGAGAGGAAGCAGGAAACCCAACTGGGGACTCGATCCCAGGACTCTGGGATCATGACCTGAGCTGAAGGCAGACACCTGACAACTGAGCCACCCAGGTGCCCCAGTTTCATCTAACTTTATTCTGTTTTATGTGTGCATGTACACATAATGAGTCTGAAGCTAGTGGGATGTATATGGACGCGCATCTAGATCACATCCCTCCTGGACTCTAAGCTAACCGAGGGTGGGGTCCTGAATGCGTTTGATATTACCACACGTCCATTTGGGTCTTTATATGCCAATGGTAATTCTTTGAATTGTTTCTTATGCAAATCTATTTCCCTTCCCCCTCCTCCTTTTAAAAAATCTTATTGTGGTAAGAATACAAGTCATAAGCGTAGGATACATTATTGTTGACTCCCAGTAAAGCTCTTACAGGAATACATGGGGAAAGGACGGATGGCATTGATCCTGGCAATGAGTTCATGGATAGGACACCAAGGGCACAGGCAACAAGGAATGAAAATAGACAAGGGGCTATTTGACAGTGGGGCTGCATCAGACTGAAAAGCGTCTGCCCAGAGGAGGACATAGTCAAGAGAGTGAGAAGGCAACCTATGCAATGGGAGAAAACACTTGCAAAGCATCTATCTGATCAGGGATTGTCTCCAGAACAAGTCAACCATTTCTTGCCCTCACGTCTGAAAATGCCGCTGCAGGGAAATGGAATGGGGCATCCGAGCCGGTGAAACTGAGATGCCCTGAGAGCAGACCCCGGGGTGAGGACTCCTGGTCGAGGCAAGGCTCTCAGGGAGGTCACAAGAGAGCAGGACAGGGCAGAGGAGGGTGCCAGAGAAGGCCGCAAGTTCCAGCAGAGTCCCACAGCCTGATTGCATCAGCAAACCTGGAAAGTAGCTGAGTCTGAGAAACGGGGGCGAGGGAGGTGCCCATTTCCTACCGCTGCACCTGTCAGCTGTAAACGTGTTAAGAGCCATCTGCGGGGGCATGGGAGGTGGGCATAAATTCCAGGGGACCTGTGGCTCCCCGTGCCTGTGAGCAAAGTCAGCTCCACTGGAAGCTCGAGTCAGCCTCTTAGGATCTCCTGTGGCTGGCGGTGTCCTAAGTGCACAGAAGCCAGGGTGCACACCTGAAGCCCAGAGACATGAAGAGGGCTGTCAGCGCCGCAAGCTGTGCTGGGAGGCTCTTAGCACCGGGGTTTTTCTGCCTGTGGTCTCCCATTGTCACAGAGGCCCGTGATTTTGCTGTAGTGTCGCACAGCTGGACTCCAGCCACTAGCGTGATGAGTTGGCGAGGCGCTAGCTCACTCCTGAAATTGATGAATGTGAACCCCTTCTTTCCTGAGCTGCAGTCAGCTTAAGAGTCAAACTCCACTGCTGATGTGAACACCCTTTCCCCCTCTCCGTCTGTCTCTGCATGGCAAGAGGAGCCATCTGTCAGCGGCCCTGCTAGGACCAGGGTCCTCTGATTAGCCGCCAGACCACGCCCACCACAGGGAGAGAACCACCATGCCCCAGAGACGTAGGGGGGATGGTGACATTAATGACAAACATTAATGACAAACACCCCCTGAAGCTCATAGGTAAGAAGCAGGTGGGGCTCTGTGGCCCGCTCTGTGCCAAGGCAGACCCTGTCACGGGCTGGTGCATGGGCCGGGGACTTGGACCTCAGATGCTGCGGTTGGATGTCAGCTTTCCGGGTCATCCGTAACCTCTAGGATTTGTAGCTTCAGATCTCCGCCTTTCCGTCATTCCTACAGGGGCTTCCAGACTTGGCCATAGCTGAGGTTGGGCAGCACGTGTCTGGGGGCCAGACCAGAATCCTGCTGAAAACCATGAGCCACCACCGTTCAGAAAATCATAGGTCATGCTGTGCTGGGCTGCATTGGTGGAGGCTGCAGATTACATTTGAGGGAACCAGTGAAACGTCCTAAGGCAGCCACTGCCCATCATGCTGGGATGCCCCAGGGTCTAGGAGGAGCTGTTCCTCCAATGTCCTGGTTCACTCTGCGTTCTCAAGGTCCCCACTATGGGAAACACTCTCAGGCCGTAGGACACCAGAAAGGCGCTGATGTCCTCGTGACAAGCACTTTAGAGGAGGTAATTAGAGCTCCCTGTTCTCGTTTTGACATCCCCAGATGAAGGCTTGCATTCAGCCTGAATTGCTTAAAGCTGTAGCAGCCTCCCGCTGCCTGAGGAGAGCCCCTTCCAGGTGTGGACAATCCGGGGAGCACGGTGCGCAGGAGGGTCAAGGGCTGCGTTTCCCAGCCTGTTTTCCTCGACTGGCTGAGGGCAGTTTGCCCTCGGCTGTCTTGAAAACAAGTGCTGATTGCCTGCGATTGATCAGCCAATGCCACAGTAACAGGAGGCGGCCCTAGGCTTCGTCAGGTGATTAGAGAGTCAAGTGTGGCTTGTGGACTTAGGGCCCCTGATCCTGCTCTTTCCCAGTTTGGGAAGGGGATGCAGTCAAGAGTCCAGCGCAGTTTGGGATTTTGGAGTCTTTCAAGGTGGCGGTACTAACACGTGGAGAGTACTGAAGGATTTGAGGCTCTGGGGGGCCAGTCACAGGGGCAAGCTCCTACACCTGCAGGAGCACTGAGGACCCTTGCTACAGCAAGGACAGCTTACAAGCATCCGGAATGGCTCCTGTGGAGAAGTAATCCTGGGGCCCAGAGGCGTTGAGAACTGGAGCTAACTGCTTGCAGAGAAGGTGGGCAGGTCTAACAGGAGACGGACATGACCAAGGCAGTGAGCCTGGATGCAGCCTGAGATGTGTGGGGAGTGGAGAGGAGCCCAGTGTGGCTGGAGGGTAATGCTTAGCGGGGCACGTGGGGAGCTATTGCTGGGAAGTCAGGAAGGGATGACCTTGCTTCTCAGAGAAAGGAGTTTTATTTTCTCCCTGTGGTCACAGGAAGCCATTGAAGAGTTTTAAGCAGAGGATAACATACAGCCCTTCCCTCATCTTGGGTGGTATTGCCCTGGGATGGCAGAAGCCCCTCTCTGACCACATCTTTGGAGTCTGCTTTGAGACTGTGCCTTCTCCGTGGCTATAGCTGACTGGCTCCTGACTCTTACCTGCTCCAGAGGAAGGGGCTTCCCTTGTAGCATCTCCTCCGTGAAGGAACAGCCCCGTCGCCCATGATAACTGCAGCCTCCCCGTTGTCGGCACATGCCAAGATGGCGCCTCTGGTCCATCAGGATGACTGTCCGCTAGGCTTGCATGCTCCCCCCAGACTCCAGAGCTGTGTGTGTCCTGGGCTACCTTTTAGTTCTTGGAGTCTTATCCCAGGCTGGGTATCCTTCCAGCAGGAATATGGAACCATTCCCCAGTGGAAAATCTGTGACTCCTAGTCTTCTTACTCATGTAGTAGTTCATACAAGGACAGTTGAGCGTTTACATGAATTATTTCACTTAGTTCTCACACTGACCCCATCTGTTATCCTCCTT
This sequence comes from Neogale vison, assembly GCF_020171115.1. Classification (NCBI taxonomy): domain Eukaryota; kingdom Metazoa; phylum Chordata; class Mammalia; order Carnivora; family Mustelidae; genus Neogale; species Neogale vison. The sequence goes on from NC_058097.1 coordinate 9,747,618, forward strand.
TTCCAAGTGAACTCAGGCTGGGAAAATGTGAGTAGATCACTCCAGGGCAAGGGGCCACTTCATGGCAGAGCAGAATTCAAACCCACGTTCAGACCCTAAGCTCTTGGCTACTCTGTTGTATCATCTCATCTAGAGATCGATGCCGAGGCTCGGGCTTTCTTATTTCCTGTACAAACATTTAGCATCCCCCAGGGCCATGCCTAGCTCCCCACCAGTCACATCCTCTACCCTTGGTATTCCAGATCTCTGGGTTCTGAGCACCGTTGTGAGAACATGTTGAACACCTCCTTGCCGTCTGGGATCACAGCTCCCCTTCCCTTTCAAAGAAGTAGCAGTTTGAATCTTAGAAACAAATGGGACCCTCTGGTTTAGGACCATTTGTTCCCTTTCAAGGTGATCATCTGTCAGGGTCAAGAGCAAGAGGAAAAGGGAAAATCAGAGGAATTAGCAAATTGATGTCTTAGGTCCACCTGGAGGTGAGCCATAATTTGTGAATTAAGTTTATATCACTTAGATCACTTTACGGACAAGCAGCTCGATCTTAGAAATTACCAGTGTTTATTTGCACAGATGCAGTGGAGAGAAACATTTCCACAGGGTCATGTTAGCCCAGCTGATGGACTGATAAGGAAAGCCACACCATCTGCCGACAGCCAAGCCTTAGTACTTTTAGGATCACTGTTAACCGCGTTTATGATAATATGAGAGGAAACGGATCATTTTGGTTTCTTCCCCCATTCAAGCTCTAATTTATATTTTAAACCAAACATGGGCCACCTTTTTTTTTTGCCTGGAGTATCCTTATAAGTCCCTGGACCTTCCCGTTTATATTTACTTCCAGGAACACTTGCCGATCTGAGCTGTTTATGTCTCTTGGGATGTTGGACTTACATCATGGTGTATGATGTCCCATCTGATGGAGAAGGCTTGTTAGGCCCCTTTTGCAATTGACAGAAGAGGAAGTATTAGCAAATGTGTAACAGAGATGCTGAGAGAAGGAGTTAGCCCGAATGCTAATTTCACTGGAGATAGACAGCAAACCCATCATTTCCACAGTCTTTGTAAACAGGGAAGGGAATCCATGCAGTTCCTCGTACTGTCTGCATCTGTAGAGGGTGGGCACGGCAGAGAGGGGTTAGGTCCTGGGCAGAATCATGGGATGCTTCCCTCTGAGCTGGCCAGGGGGCAAGTACACTGCCCTGGGAGCTGGATTCTCATCCGAATGCCTCTTTTTCCTGGCAGTGTGACCTTGGCCACTCTCCCCTCCCCCTCAGCCTTGGTAACATGAGGAGAATAGTCTCTTGAGTTGGGATGATGTGCCAGATACTGCCTTTTGTACCTGGACACGATGATAAGATTGAATTCAAGGACCACGTTGTCCAGTAGAAGGACTGCTGTGTATCCCAGATCAGTGAGCAGGAATCACAAGAAAAGAGGTGATTTCAGTATCTCTCACCAGTGTGCATGGGAGGGAAGGGAGAGGCAGCTAGCTCTTTAGCCTAAAGGCTAAAGGAGGAATAAAGTGATAAAAAGTGCTTTATAAAGACCCTCAGTATCTCATTAGAGCTGAACCTTGGACACTCTGTGGTTTTATAAAGACATATTGGTCAGGATAGGCTGCTTTATGATGCAGTAATAAAAACCATACAATTCAGTGGTTTTACATAATAAAAGTTTGATTTATTTTTTTTTTCCCTGATACTCCCATCCAATTAGTGGGAGTGATGGCTTTGTCCACTGGAGTTCTTCAGAGACCAACCGGTTCAAGGCTCCATGGGATCTGTTCCCCATGGCAGGAGATAGGGCTGTGTGTGGACTCTTGAAGCTTCGGTCTGTAGAACACACTCACTTCTACTCATACTTTCTTTGTTGGCCAAAGCAAGTCACATGACCATGCCTAATTTCAAAGGAGTCTGAGGAGGGTGATCCCACCGTGTGCCTAGAACATGGAGAGAGATGAGAAATTTGAGAAGACATCTGAAGTCTTTAGATATCTTCTGTAGAAATACTGCTAGCCTGCTTGAGTCAGAAAGTGAGTTTTGCTGGGTTGTTTTCTGAAATCATTTAGTAACATAACTATAAATATTACTTAAGGCTCAGTCATACCATTCCTAGGTGTGTGTGTATGTATATATATCCCCAAGAAGTTCTTCCCTAGATTTGCTAGAATGAACACCAAGGCACTCTTTGATTCAGTGGGGAACTGGGAGATCTTTCATTTTTCCTGGAGATAGAGCCTGGATTAATTAAAACACGGCAGGCATGCATGATGGGGTACTGTGGTGGGCAGGAAAATGCTCTCTCCTGCCACAGCCCACCCCTCCCCCCGCCCCAGCCCATGTTCTAATCCCTGGAAGCTCTGAACACATTACATGGCAAAGGGGGATTTAGGTTGCATAGGGCGAGTTTGCTAATCATCTGATGTTAAAGTAGCTTATTTTGGATTATCCAGGTGGGCACAATGTAATCCCCAAAAGTCCTTAGGTTCGGAGGGAGGAGATGGGAGAATCCATGTTAGATTGATATGATTTGAGACTTGAGCTGTCATTGCCTTGAAGATGGGCCACAAGCTAAGGGACAAGGAGATGTCCTCTAGAGCTATGGAGGCTAGAGAACAGATTCGTGCCTGGTATCTTGCCTTTAGCCTGGTCAGACCCATTCTCGACCTCTGACCTCCACAACTGTAAGATAATAAATGGATATTAAGCCCCTAGGTTTCTGACAATCTCCTGTAGTAGTCAAGTCACTGTGCAGCATTCTAAATGAAGTCATTGGATGTATAATGTATGGATTTTATAAAAATTCTGATCGAGGAAAGTAGGAAACAGGATATGATTTTGAACACAAAACCCTCAGTGGGAATTAAGCACACAGGCATATACGTATACATAAAACATAATTTACAAGGTCATGAGCGTATTGAAGGCTACATATTAAATATAGTATGGTTCGTGGGGGAGAGATTGGGAGTCGAAATCAGGGGTAAATGAAAGAAAACTAAAAGGACAGAGGCTCTGTCATGGACCAAGGAGGAGAGAGTGGGCTCCAGTGAGCCGTGGGGTTGAACATAGACCTTTACTTTTCTATCTTAGGGGTTAGATGCTTTGAGTTACAAGACTTTTCAGATCCTGTGACTCTCAACTAGGAGGGGCACTTTGAACTAGAGGGAAGTCTGGATTTTGGAATACTGAGCATGGCCTGAGAAGTTTGATAAATAAGTTTGTTTCTACCGCTCTGGGGCCTGGTGCAGCGTCCGATGTCCTCTAGGCCTTCTGGAAACCATTGCAGTGTGGCTACATTCACGACTGAGCGAGGGAATGAGCCGAGTGAGTGAGTGAACTTCCGAATCGAGCCCGAGCTAAGACGTGGTGTTAATGATTAGATACAGTTGCCTAATTTAATAATCCGAGCCAAACCCCCACCAAGCACCTGCTGGGTGTTGGACACAGAGTTCTGTGTTGACGATTGAGGGGGGAAAAAAAAGTGTGCAATCTGCTTTATATCTTCAAGTGGCCATTTAAAGTGTATATAGGTGACATCTTCCACACAGGAAACGACACGGTCCAAGCCTCCGATGAAGAACAAAGTGGCCGGTGGTGAAGTAGGGACGATAAGGAACTTTCTAGACGTGAAGCACGGTCCTTCACTGTAGCGGCTGTTTGAATTGCTCACCTGGAGTATTTGAGTTCCTGTTCAGCTCCAGGAAACGCTCTCCGTCTTGCCCGCCGGTCTTTGAAGGCCGGGGCGAAGCGGAGCCGGGACGGTGACAGGGGGCCCTTGAGAGTCTGCGGTGGGGGGAAGGAGAGGGGACTTGGCTGGTGTGGCGCTGGAAAGGCAGGCGGCCTTCGAGGAAAATGAGGGCGAGGCTTGCCCTGCCTCCCCCCAGGGCCGGGCCTGGAGGCCGTGCCGCTGAGGCAGGGAGCAGGCTGACCAGCTCAGCCACGCTGGCCGGCCCCGTCCTCCTCACCCGTCGGCCTCCGTCAGGCCGTTCTGATGAGCCCGGCCGCCTCGTTCGTTTTCCTCTTGGAAAGAATTGGGGGAAGTTGACGGGCTTCGAGATAAGGAGGCCGATCTGTTACCTTGGCCCCGGCTCCTGGCAGGTCCCGTCCAGGATTTCCCTGGGCCGTGCGAGCATCGGGGGAGAGGAGAGGTCAGGCGTGGGCTGGCTGGGGACTGGGCTCTCCAAGGCAACCCTATCTGTGAAGGAAGAGAGAGAGCCCTCTGGTGCTCGGCCAAGCCCGGCGCTGGCGGTCAGTCATCAGGACTTAGACACTCTTTCCATCTGGGAGGGCGGGGGACAGATGACTGTAAAGAAACCCCTGGTTCTTCAGCTCACTTACGGAGCACCTTGTGGTAGACTGGTCTAAGGTTTTGAAATAGGCACAAACCAAACCAAAAAGCAAGTATTTGCTATCTCGCTAAAATCAGCTCCCCCGCACCCCCTCGGTCCTCCCATTCACTAGACCTACCTCTTTCTCCTGAGAAATCTCTGTTTTCATTCTCTAAATCACTGGTTCTTAACTAATGGGGCCAGTTTGCCCCTCCAGGGGACATTGGGCAGTGTCCGGATTCATTTGGGGTTGTCCCAACTGGAAGGTGCTGTTGGCATCTAGTGGGTGGGGACCAGCCGTGCTGCTAGATGGTCCCTCAAGGTGCAGGCCAGCCCCCAGCCCCCCCAAAGAATTATCTGGCCCCAAATATCAAATATCTCACTCCTCTTCCAGACCTAGATCCCACGTTGTTCCTGCTGCCTCATTGTGTTTGGCACCATGGCTCAAAGCGTAGGCATGTTGAGTTTAAGGGACAGTGAGCCTGCGTCCCTCCGAGGGGTACATAGAGAAAACAGAAGCAATGAAAGCAGACATGGGATTTGGTCTCTTTCGTCAGGAGCATTAATGAGCGCCCAGTGTCTTGTTCTAGTTAACCCTCGAAAGAGATCTCTGACGGAAGTACGTCAGGGTCTCCTTTTACAGATGAGGAAAATAGAACACACAGAAAATAGACTCTTGCTCAAGGTCATCGCACTTAAAGCTGGATTTGGATCACGTTTAGTCCTGGGCCTTTGCGGTGGTCACCTTGGTGGTCCGCCCTCCCTCTGTACCACCCCTCCCCCGCCTTCTCTGGGTTCTACCCCAAATTGAAATTTCCAACCTGGAAAAAGGACTTCTGTCTTACTTCTCTCTCATTGGGACCACACTTCAGAGTGGCCGCTCGTTCTCTCCTGCAGGAGCCTTCCCTATCTCCCGTGATCTTCACCCGCTGCCTTTGCCCTGCCCCTCTCCAGTAGGTGTCTGTGCTCGGTCTGTGAGCATTTTAAATCCAGAGGCGACCTTTGAAGTCCTAGGCCAGGAGATTCTGCAGGAGCGCCTGTCAGAGTCCAGAGCTTTTGGGGGATAAATTATCTCAGGGCCTCTCCTAGGAATGTACTGAGTCAGACTCTAATAAGGGATAAGTGCTGGTCTTGGAGAATGCCTGCCGCCAACCTAACGATCTGTTAGCAGAAAGGGAAACTGAGGCCCAGAGAGGGGAAATGAGCTGAGACCAGCCCTCAGGTTTCCTGATGGCCACTTCAGGTCTCAGTGTGCCCCTTGACGCTTCTTGATCCCTAGGTCTCTGGCCTAGCCACAGATAGAAAAGAAGCTAAAGAAACATTTCCTGGCTGAGTGATACAAAAAGAAAAAAAGGCCTTACACAAAAACATCTTTGTCATATTTGTCTTCTCCTGGCCCCACCCCCACCCTGAGTCCTGCAGTGTTAGCATTTCTCACGGGTCACGTTCTCCAGTACGTAGGTCATCATCTGAAACGTCATTTCCCCGTTTTCTCCTGCAATGAAAGCAAGACACGTCTCTCGCCACTCCTAAAAAATGTTTATTTTCAGTCTTTTCGAAATCTTTCAGCTTCCCGAGGCTCATTAAGATGCAAGGAAAATAAGTAGCCTTTATCGGCTGCCTTCTGCGCGTCAGGGATTGTGCCTAGATCTTCTAATGCCCAATTTCCGATCCGAGCAACTACCCCGTAGCCCAGACCTTTCATCCTGGTGAGAGTGAGACTCAGGGCGAGATAACTCACCTGACGTCACCCAGCCAGTAAATTCAAGTGGCGGGCGGTAGGTCCGACGACAAAGCCTTGTGGGTTTCCCTTGCTGGTTCCTCGTGTCTTACCAAACTCAAGAGATTGAAGTCATGCTGGTGACCGCCGGATTTCCCCCAGTCCGTGCTCTGACCGGGACTCCAGTCTTCCCGTCTGGCGCACCTGCTCTGCTGGATCGTTTTCTGAAAGCAGGCGTGTGTATCAGCCAGCAGGTAGCCAGGAAAACGGAAACAGTCCAGGACTTTCGAACGCAGGTGAGACAGTAGAGGGGACGCTTCCACGGCTGATGAGCAGCAGCTCTGGGCCCCCCAGGCCTGGAGGAGTGACAGACACAGGTGCCGTCCCCAGAGCTGAGACCCAGGGCTATCCAGCAGGAGCGGGCGCTGTAGCAGAGATTGACGGGAACCGGCGGTGCGGTGGAGACGGACCCAGATTTCTGTCTTCACTGCTGTGATCACCTCTTCCGCCTGTGCCTCGAATTGGCTAAACCCATCCAGGAGCCAGAGGTAGTGGGACAAGGAAGTGTGTTTTCCTAAAATACAGAGGCAAGTAGGAGACAGTGGGGCATGGAGAGAAGAGACGAGGCAAATCACCAAGTAAGCAAGAACAATGAAGCTTTTCCCTCATCCCTCAGCAGAACAGAAGCAAACTCTGAAGCCAAAGAGTGTTAGCGGACTTCGTCTGAATCCTGGCCTTGCCATTTCTGTAGATGGCTCTGGAGCCCTTTGACTCCGGGGGGCTCCCTCTTGAATAAAGGAGGACGAGGGCGTGTGGCGTCACAGCATGGGTAGGAGGAGAGAGACGTCAAGAGCAAAGCTCAGTTCCTAACACAAAATGGGCCACAGCAAGCAGAAACTATTTTTATTGCCTTTTGGAAAAATCTGGAAAATGGGGACTTGACCACAGTGTCCGCAAGGAGACTGGGTGTTGCAGGGAGCATGTCCTGTCACCGCGTGGGGACAGTGGTATGATGAGCCCTTCTCTTCCTCTAGAGACAAGCTCAGTAGGCCTGCGCAAGCAGGGCTCCAAATCGTATTCAAGGAATTTTATTGTCTTTTTCCCCTGTGTTTTCTGCCACCTTCTCTCCCAAAGCGTGCGTGCGCGCGCACACACACACACACACACACACACACCCCACACACTTATACACACATTTTAAATTTAAGCCCTGGTAGCTGTTGAATCCTGTACACTCTCTGTACCTGAGTTATTTCACTGACACCTTAAGTTGCCCACTTCTCCTTCTGGGGCTGCGGGGACGTCTAACTCCAAGCTCGCGGAGGAGGGAACTTCCTGAAGCTGTAATTCAAACGCTCATGCTGTCTGCCCCGGAGAGACACAGACAGTCTGACCTGCTGGGGAGGTCACCCCAAGCGCGAGTTTCTCGAGGACGGGTGTTCTTGTCCAAGAACAATACTCTCGCTCGTGACCCCGGTTTATGGTAAAGATGGAAATGATTCATTAGCGCTTCGCACAGGCGCGCTCTGGATGGCTCTGGCGACCGGGGGCATTTCGGCGGCAGCTCGGTTCCCACAGAAAAGCCTCCGCAAGGCTGTTTGTTCAGGCTCCCTGCTTGAAAGCCCTCTTTTGAACAGAGGTGCTTGTCCTTTCTCGGGGAAAGGATGAGATGTTGTTTCTGCAAAGCGACAAGGTCAGAAAATAAAGAGAAAGGTAGCGCTATTAACACTGGAATTCACAGAGGCTTGTGAAGGTCACCCGGCAGCCCGAGCCCGAGGTAGAAGTCACCTCAGATTTGGGACTCTGCCTGCCAGCATGAGCAGAACCTGGATTTGGATGCAAATCTGGATCAGTCATTGACTCCTTTGTTAATTCAGTAAATATTTAGTGAGCGCGTCCTGTGTGCTGGTGTATTTTAGGGGCTAGGGCTGGAACAGCGGACAACAACCAAAAAACCCCCCCTTTGCCCTGCTAAGTGGGGAGACAAAAGAAACCCAAGGTGAACGCTTACAGTATTTCATACATTTGATGTTTTTAAGTCTTAAGAAAAAAAAACACCTCACTCGAGCACAGAGGGAGCTGGAATTTTAGACACGGTGGGCTCTGCGACAGGACGTAAAGACTTGGAGTGGGTGAGCGGAAGGTGGCTGTGGGGGGGATGTCGGGGGAGGGAGGGCAGGTCTGGTCGAGGGAGCCCCTGTGCACAAGTCCTCAGGGGGAGCATGACTGGGCTTGAGGAGGCCGGTGGGCCCAGACCCTGTCTCTTCCTAAAAGGCCCCATTCAAAACCGTTGGCGTGTTGTCCATTTACTCAACAAAGGATTTAAACCACCTACGCTGTGCTTGCTGTTGTGGACGGAGGCTGGTAAGAATCTTACATGGCACAGTACAGCTGGGGAAAAAACATCAGACTGGAGGGATTCTGAATTATTTAACCAGTAGGTTCTGGGAATAAGCAGAGAGTCAGTAAGTAGATGCTGCCCCAGCGGATGCCATATCCGGACGTGCAGATATCCGTGCTACAGGTCAGTGGCAAATCTTGATTGCTAGGGCCCAAGATGCAGAAGAAGCAAGAGCCCAGCATCCTTACTCTTAAAGAAGCTGTGGCGGAATTAGGGCCCCAGGGCGTGCGCAGATAGAACCCGGCAGCAGGAGCCAGCAACCTGTGAATAAAGCGTGGCCGGATGTCTCTGTCTTCCTTCTGCCCCCAGACGTCTTCCTGGCCCACAGGGGCTGGCAAAGACACAAACAGGGAACCAAAAAGGAACTTTTGTAGTGCAGCCCACAGCAGACCTGGGAGGTGGATGCTTTGAGCTTAGCTGGGCTTAGCGTTATGCTAAGATCCACTCACTGAGAAACGTCTGCCGGTTTTGTAGACATTTTCCCCTGAGGCGAGTTAGGGCTGCATCCGGCACCCAGCTCCCAAGCACGGATCCCATGCTGCGCTGGCCTGTTGGCTGAGTTCCGGGGGATCAAGACCCCAAACACAGTTTTCCACGGAAGGAGGAGCTCCTTGTGGATTGTGACCAGCCCCAAGCCACTGAACTTTCTGCAGCTGCTTCTGGGCTCACTGTGTGAGACGGATCGGCCACCACCGTGACTTCGTCTGTTTTACTTTCTCCTCTCGATGAACCGCGCCATCTCCTGCCGCTAACAGTGTTAAGGGCATTGCCGCGAGGGAGTTACAAAGTATGGATAAATATAAACAGTAAAAGCTAGTTAACTAGGGGCGCCTGGGTGGCTTAGTGGGTTAAAGTCTCTGCTTTCAGCTCAGGTCATGGTCCCGGGGTCCTGGGATCGAGCCCCGCATCGGGCTCTCTGCTCAGCGGGAGCCTGCTTCCCTTCCTGCCTCTCTGCCTGCTTGTGATCTCTGTCAAATGAATAAATAAAATCTTTAAAAAATTTTTTTAAAGCTAATTAACTAGAGGCATGAATTTGAAAGACAGTATGTGTTTGTGTGTGTGTGTTTAAGTTCATCTGGGAAGTTTCTGGACTCATAGGACAGAAGCCTGGATTTGCAAGTGTGAAGCTGTGCAAAGCTTCTTTGGATTGACCTTGCCTTTCCTTTCCCATCTTCTGTTTTCTTCCGGGACGTAAACATACACCCGCTCCTCTGAGCCCACAGAAATCCTGATTTGTCTCCAGTTCCAAGGGGGTACAAGGACCTGCTAGAGCAGAACGAGCATTGAAGAGGGGCTGCTGGCTGGGAGGTGACATTGGGCACTGCCCACCTGTGGGGAGGGGGAAGGGAGCCCCATGGAACAGAGGGGTCACTTAGGATGTCCCATTCGCAGTAGTGCTGTGAGCTCCGCCCAGAGCCCCTATATCCGATAAGTGGACCGTTCCCCCAGCTCAGGGCTCTCATCTGCCCCCTTCTCTGGAGAATTTCCTTCCACTGGTAAGAACTGCCTCACCCGGGAAGCGACACTCAAAGGGCAACAGCCCACAGCTGATGGCCGACAGATACAGGAGCACCACAGCCCGCTCCCCTTGCTTCAAGAAAGATGGCCGGTGGTGTCATTTGTGCCCCAGAGCCTCCCTGGGCCAGGCTCTGCCTGGAACTCACCTGAGATCACGTGCTTATTCATTCCTTTCCTGCTTCCCTCCATCCTTGCGGTTTCTCCTGAGGAGCATTCCCTCAGTAAATGACATGTACTCAAATCTGTCTTGGGATCCCCTTATAGGGGACCCAACCTCAGTGTCATCTGTATTAGCCGTATTGCTCTGGTTGTAGGATCTCTTGAGGGTGCATTCGAGACATTGGCCAGGGCGCTGGGGATCTGAAAGCAGGACGCAGGCTGGGGGTCCCTTTGGAGGGCTCTTGGCTTGTGACTGGCTCATCCGTGCTGGCTGTGGACAAGAGGTTTCACTCCTTGCCCTTGGACTTCACCATGGGCCCCAAGCGTGTTCCCCATGAGGTGGTGGTTGGCTCCCTGTGGAGGGCGTGATCTAAGGGGGACACTGTCATGTTGGTTCTGCCCTCACTGAGGGAGGCAGACACAGGCATTTCGGCAATAGCATCTTGATGAGGCAAGTCAGCCCTATTCGCGATCAGAGGGAGCAACTCAAAGCCACAAACACCAGTGGGGAAGTGAGACTCCTTGGAAGCCATCTTGGAGCCTGGCTCTGCATTGGGAGACGGAATCCTCATGGTCTTGAGCTGTGCGTCCCTCCTTCTGGCTTCCTATGTATTTTCTGACAGTAAGCTTTTCTCTTCTCCCCGCTACAAAATGGACATCTTAAGTCCTAGTCTGGGAGACTCTGAAACTGTTGGTCTCAACCAGCAGGCTCACCTGACGTCTCCATCTTGACTGAAAGAAGCAACGGCATGAACCGGACGTTGTGTTTCGGAGGCTCTGCAAATGGGTCCTCACTCTAAACACCTTTTATTAGGGGTCATAGTGCTGCCCACATTAACTGCGAAACCTTATTCTCCCCTCAGGCTGCTCCGTTCGGGAACATTCAGTTTAGGCAATATTAAGTGACTAAGAGATAAGTCATGCCGGACCGAGAAGCAGGAAGCCTGGGCCAGGAGCTGTATTTCTGTTTTAGATACGCATCCAACGCACAGATACAGAGGAATGCTGTTAATTTATTGTGAAATGGATATAACTCATTTTCCTATCGCCTTATCATTTTCTTCTCTTACAGGAATCTAGGGAAAAGGTTGCAAGAAAAACCCTATTAGAAATCTGTGGGGGTGGAGACAGGGTCTCTAGCATTGCAGTTTGGCGAGAATTCTGAGTTTTCAGCACATGCGGTCTGTGTGGGTTTTGTTGATACTGGGGGCATCCATCCCTAATTTCCTCCCTGCCTCTCCTCAAGGTCAGTCTCTTCCAGCCCCTGCTTTCTGATTTGACAGAGAAAGTTGTTGAGTTGTAGAACACAGGGCTTTGGGGTTAGGCACACCTAGGCTTAAATCCTTTCATGTACCTGCTGTGTGATCTTGGGCAAGTAAGTAAACCTCTCTGAGCTTCACCTCCCACGGTGGTTTGGAGGGTTGAATGAGGTTCTGCCTGTGTTAGCCAAGCTTGGCGCGGTGCCTGGTTAGGGACCACGCTTGAGGAGTAGAAGTTGCTGGATTTAGTCTCCATCGCCCATACCAGCTTTCTCAGCCGCTTCTGGGGGCCCAGATCACAGCGGCTGCACATCAGGGTAGAGCAGGGCTAGAGAAAGAAACAAGCAGGTAGGGAGGCCTGGTGCTTGGACTATCGTGACGGTATAGAGGTGCCGAGAAGAGTTCACCGTGGCTGAAATCCCGTCTGGAGGCTGAGAAGATGAAGGAGACTGGGCTGAGGCTCGGTGTTACAAAGCTGAGACGGTATCCTGAGGGCCGTGGGCATTGAGCAGAATGATGACTTTATTTGATTCCCCTGCTGTGTTGCTGCATTTGCTTCTGTTACCCATAGTCCTCTCACTAAACAAAACATCATGTCTCTGAGTCTTAATTTCTCCCTCTCGAAAATAAGGTAATAAGTTCACAGTTTTGCTGAGAAAACTACAGGAAATAATGTGTGGGAAAGCATATTGTGAACCTTTAAAGCTGTCTACACATGAGGGGATAATTATTAATTTTGGATGGAGGCGGTGGCCTCGTGTGTTTTGCTCGGCTGGAAAAAGCTGAGTCCACGTCCTAGCATTCCCACTACTTGGGAAAGCTGCTTAACTCTCAGATGCTGAAATCACTACTTCCACTGCACACATGAGGGTAACACCTAATACAGAAGGTTCTAATGGGAATGTTTACAGCGTGTGATTTTAGGACGCACAGTGGTGTTTAATGAACGGTAACCTTGACGCACACACATGTACCCACACCTATGCTCCCATTTACTTCCCTCCCCTCAGGACAAAACGCATGTCAGCATCTTAAAAAACAAAACAAAGAATAGCTAGCATAGGACTGGGCAGATAGTGGTAAATTATGTCTTTAATGTTAAACTAGGCAGTGGAATAATGATCGTCTCTCCTATTGTGTTTGATGTTGGACCAGCTAAGTCCGAGCCCTGACCTCAGGTCATTTTCCCTCACCTGCAGTGAATGCACATGCCTGTGCCCCCTCCCACATATCAGACTTCTTGATCCATTAGTATTTAGAGTAATGGTTCAGATTCCTTAAAAAAAAAAAAATATATATATATATATATATATATATATATATACGTTTCGGATTCCTTAATGTATACTGCTGTTCTGAGAGCAAATAGAGGCTCATCATGGTCTTTATCCCTGGTCTTTTGATGATCAGCAACCCTGCATCTGTGGCATAATTTCAGGCAGCAATGACACACACTCTGAGGTTTGAGATACAAGAAGGATAAGGCATTCTGATGTTTGCAAAAATGTTATCCAAGCTTTCCCGGGACCCAGGGAACTGCTGATAATTTTAGCACTTCTTCCTTTATTGTTAGGGGTTTTCCATTAAATTACACATACAGTTTGGCACACATGTGTGTAGAATATATGGTTTTCATTTTCCAGGACTAGATAAGGCCAGAGCACAAGAGAGTAATTAAAAACAAAGGGCTAGAGTAATTCCTCTTCCCACATTAGCTCTAGGAGCAGCTTTGCACATCCGTCTTTGGTTTGTGCTCATTCACGTAATTTGGAAACACGATCACCCTCTCCTTGTAGGTGGGGTCCCACAGAGAAGGTGGAGAACTGCAGGGCCATGGATTTCTTATGTTGCTGGGAACAAGGGTCTTCGAAAAGAATAATCAGAGTCGTCTGTTTACAAGCTTCCAGTATTGTTGCAAGTGTGACATTTCTTTCTTTCTTTTTTAAGATTTTATTTATTTATTTGAGAGAGAGAGAGACAGACAGACAGAATGAGAGAGAGAAGAGAGCGTGAGAGGAGAGAGGTCAGTGGGAGAGGCAGACTCCCTGCCAAGCAGGGAGCCTGATGTGGGACTCGATCCTGGGACTCCAGGATCATGACCTGAGCCGAAGGCAGCCACCCAGGTGCTCCCTAGTGTGACATTTCTTAACTGTGGATTTCCATGGTATGAGCCTTTATGTTGGAAATCTGGCATTATTTAAACATTGATGAGCCTCATGAATACCTTTGAGAGTACCTTCTAGATTTTTATCCGTGAGTTAGCCCAGCTGCTGCAAAGCCTTCTAGGGACTACGCAGAGGCTCACTCTGTCCTCTCTACAGTTCATTGACAGGCAGTGTTGATGCCAGGGTAGCCTGGGAGGTTGGGTTAAGTGGAAGTCCTTACAGACCAGGGGCTCCCAATCACTGTCTTCTGCTGTGATCCCCACCCACCTGATGGTGACATGACCTAAGGAGCTGGTCCTGCCCTCCTAACCTCCTGTTCTTCCTCCCTCCCTTCTGACATGGACTATGGGGAGCAAAACTTAGTGTCTCTAGGTGCAGAGATGATCCTTATGTCCCAGTGCTTCTCTTCTCTTGGAGCCATGCATAATTATCACAATTTGATTGTGGGCCTCTTGGAATCCAGCCCTGCAGAAAGGGAGAGGGATTATTTTATGCTGAAGGGATTTGAAAACCCCTAATGGGAGAAGTAGGCTTTAGGAAGACCTTGCAAAACACAGTGACACAAGAAATGTAAAGGTATTTCACCAAAGAAGAGATGGGACTAGTTGGAGAACCTGGGTAGAAGTTCAACTTCAGGAGCAAAGGGAAGATAATATACATAAACTGTTACATTTTATATATCAACTGGCAAAGAGTCTTTTTTCTTCAATGTAGTTCCCCAGGGCTGGCTAAAATGAAATAATATGACCACATTTGGATGTTGGAGAGCGTCTGCTATGTCAGCCCTTCCGTTTTCAGTAATCTTTCTGAAAGGTTAGGGGGAAAAAAAAAAAGATGACCATATTTATTAATTAAATTATTAATTACCAACAAAGAAAATGGAAAATGATCTCAGTTACCCACGACCAGGGGATGATTTGGTGACTGTGTAGCTCTAAGTGACACCTGTGAAAAGTTCATAATAATATAGCAAAATTCTTGGGAAATGCTACGTGGACAACTTAAGAGAAAATGTTTATACATATGTATGATCCAAACTGTTGTGCAAAGATGCACACAATAAAGCATGAAGGAAATCCACCAACCTCCAAGGGTTATTATCCTCAGTGTTTAATACTGACGCAGCATGTTTGGGGTTGGTTGGGGTGTGTTTCAGGGGCAGGGAGGGAGCTGTGTGAAAGGAAATTCAGGGAGCTCTCATCTCCGGCCGCCCAATAGATACAGATCTTATTTAGAATGATTTTTGATGACTCAGATTTCTACCACCAAAGCCCATTTCAAGATTTTTTTTGTAGCAAAAGTGACAGAAGCTTCAGCTGAGCCCAGCAAACGGGCATGGCACGCCTTGATAAATCTCGGCCAGGGACAGGGATTTGAATGGTAAAAGCCGCCTGTGGAGTAAAACACAGCTCCCGGGGTGAGTTTGCCTCCCCACAACTACAGCTAGCAAACCCAAGAATATATCTGGAAAAAAATCACCCTTGATTTAAGACAAAGGGAAACCAAAGCCACATTTTCTCCTGCTACTTACCTTTTTCCTCCTTAATGGGGTGGGAAGAGTAGGAGACCTCATTCTGGCACTGAACCTCTTATTTGCTCACTGCATGACCCTGGCCAAGGGTCTCCTCGGTGTTCCCATCTATAAAATGTGCTGGAGTCAACTGCCAACAGCCGGCCATGGGGCCCGAGCCAGCTTCACTTAAGAGTGAAATTTCTCAAGGATGAATACGAGACCACAAAAATCCATGTATGTTTATGTTTATCCTAATCTAACATAACAACCACCAAGGAGAATTTGCACAGCAGTGGGATGCAATATAATCAAATTTCGCCCTGTGTCTAGTCCTGTTGGAGAAACACAGGGTAGTCCACTGATCTACAAGGGACCGTTCTGTCCAGCATGCCTGCACCTTTGAGGTTTAATGTCTCAGTCCCCTCTGAGCTCTGCACTTTGGAGACAAGCATCCAGACCCAAAGTTTTGTTTTTTGTTTTTTGTGGTTTTGTTTTGTTTTGGTTGTGGTTGTTTTTTTTTTTTTTTTTTTTTTTTTTTTTTTTTTTTTTGCAGCCATTGTAGCAAGCAGGAAAACAGTCTACATAGCTGTCTTTCTTCTCTAAACCAGGATCTCAGTAAAACATCCTGTGCATTTTAGACAAAGCATGTGGTGTTTCCCCAATTATCCAGGATCTGGGGGTAGAGTAGGGGGGAATCTAGAATCTATTCCCATGTACAGTCCCAACCCTCTTTCCGTCATCTTCCAGCCAAGGGCCCAGTTAAGATTTTTACTGGTAAGAAAGCTATTAGTGCTAATGCTAATAATATGTAAAAGGACCGTATTCCATATTAGGAAGATAAGTCCTACTGCTAATATTAGGTGACTCAGGCATTTTATTTAATTAATATATTTATTTTTAGATTTTATTTATTTGACAGAGATCACAAGTAGGCAGAGAGACAGGCAGAGAGAGAGAGGAGGAAGCAGGCTCCCTGCTGAGCAGAGAGCCCAATGCTGGGTTCGATCCCAGGACCCTGGGATCATGACCCAAGCTGAAGGTAGAGGCTTTAACCCACTGAGCCACCCAGGCACCCCTCAGTGAGGCATTTTAGAAGCAAGTCACGGAAACTTCCGTGGGTCGCCAACAGAAATATGTGGGCTAACTCATAGGATTGAAGGAAGAATTGGACAATCGATTCTGTAAGCACAGGGATTGGGACTTTTTATAGGATGAGATAGCAGGAAGTAATCAACGGCTTCTTTGGGGTAACATGATTAATATGAGTCATCTCCGCGCATTCAGTTTGCTTTAAGTTGTCAGGAGGGAAAGTAGATAGTGCTAGCTGGGTTTTGAGAGTGATCGTGGTGGAGAGGAAACACAGATTTCTACCTCTTCTGACAGCTTGTGTGACCACCTGCCAGAGGATCTGCACTACCTTATTCCTAATCTTTAGCACTGACTTTCAAAGATGCATTCATGTATATTTTCTGCAAAGCCCTTTAAGGTTCAGAGAGGTTAAGTAACTTGCACAGGGTCCTCCCATAGGAGAGCTCCTGCAACTGAAACCCAGGTCTTTCTGATTCCAGCTGGCAATCCTGGGCTGCTCTCCATGGTTCTCATTCATCAGAAAATGATCCGAACTCTCTTTGGTTAATTCACAGTTTGTATTCTACGAAACCTGATGATCGTTCTCAGAAGCAAGAAATTCAATATGACTGCAAGTCTCTATGCCTGCCCATCAAACTCCTCCCTTTGCTGTGCTTAGCCCTTACTCCCTTTCATTCTAGAAACGTCCCGGCATCATACTGTACGTCCATTTATTTGCATCGTGTCTGATTCCCTCCTTGAATCTATGTCCTACAAGAGCAGGGGCTTTGCAGCCACAGTTTTTTGGTTTTTTTGTTTGTTTGTTTGTTTAAGATTTATTTATTTATTTTGGAGAGAGAATCGGGCAGAAGGACAGAGGGGGAAGGAGAGACAAACTCAAGCCGACTCTGTGCTGAGCTTGGAACCGGATACGGGGCTCAATCTGATGACGCCAAGATCGCGACCTGAGCTGGAAGCAAGAGTCAGATGCCTGGTCAGCTGTGCCACCCGGGCGCCCTGCACCTGCAGTTTCTAACAGAGGCGCTTCATAAATAGACCTTGAAGAAGTAAATGCCCCTGGCAGGTGCAGGCCAGGGAGCGAATTTAGCTCCTCCCCTTGTGTGGTAACTAATTTGTAGTCTGTCCCGCAGTCCGGCTCTTCCTCCTACTTCCCTATTTCCGGTGGGTTCTCCATCCTCACGATCAATCAGACCTCAGTCTTGCCAGGCGTCCTTTGAGTTTCTGTCTGTTCTTTAAGCCAAATGTCCATGCCTGTGGCCACCTGAGGGGGTCATCAATTGCAAAACAAGGGAGCTAACGGGACATACTACTCATAGTCTCATTTCTCAACCTCTTTTCCTTACCCTTTCTCCTATGGCGGAGTGTGATGGTCCTGGCAGAAGACCTCACTGATCAGTCTTCGAAGTCTGTATTTGCTTCACTCTTCAGACTTAAAACTCAGCACCATCATCCCAACAGGGACCTTGGTTCTTCCGCTTCCTGTGGATGGCCATTCTGGCCTCCCGTGCTGGTGACATCACCTGTGGGGTGTGAAGGCGAGGGCCCCCTCCTCAGTCAACAGGCGTCCAGGACCCCAAAGCCGTGTGCAGCCCCATGCTACAAGTATACCCCCATGCTACATGTATACCCCCATGCTACAAGTATACCCCCATTTACCGGATCCTCTGAGTAGAAGTCAGAAATATCCCGCTCACGTCCTCAAGACCCAAGTTCTGCCGTCTTCATCCTGCCGGATCTCACCGTCTTTCCAGTCCCAGGGCAGCTACGGTTCAGGTCTCCGTGATGTGGCATTTGACCCACTCCGCCTTCATCCTTCCTCAGCTCCCTGCACCCAGGCTCAGGGAGGACTGGAGGTCTTTGAGCAGGGAGCCTCAGACTGATTGCTGTGGGTGTTGAAGGTCCCTCAAGTAGCCCTGGCAGGACATCCGGAGGCCCTTCTTCTGCTGGAGCCAACTGCTTTTCACGTGTCTCCCTGCACCCCACGGTCTAGCCACACCGGGCCACAGTAGTTCCTCTTCTCCTTTGCTCTGATTTTTTTTATTTCAAAGGGAAAATATGAATAAAGAATTTCTCATACTGCCATTCCCTACCCTCTGAAATCTTACCCATATTTCAGGACCCAGCTCGCTGCCACGTTTTCCATAGAGCCTTCCCTCATCTCTGTGGTCAGAGTGGGTCTCTCTCTCTGGGCTCCTGTTACATTCTGCTCTCCCTAGAAGACAAACAGCATCTGCATTGTATCGTGACTGGCATCCGTCTGCCGCGCCAGACCAGCGACTCTCAAGTGGGATCCTTCCATCGCACGAAAAAGAATCACCCGGGAGAGAGGGCTCCTGCAAAAATGCATACTCCTCAGCCCCATGCCTCGCGATGCCTGACACTTAATTTTCTCCTGTTCTTTCCAGAAACAGCATCCTAACTTCCCTGTGAGAGAATTTCTCCTCTCCCTTCCCATTTGTATCAGTCTCGATGGGATAGTTGTAGAAGGTGCTTTGTCCTCTCTCACTGAAGGATAAGCAAGCAGGTGGCTAATTCTCTGCTCTCCCTCTCCCTGGCATTCTGAATTTGGAGGACCGAAAGGACAGAAAATCGCTCCCTGAAGATTTATGCACGAGTTTCACCAATCTAAAACACCCACTGCTTTTCTGGCCAAATTAAACTTACAAAGGAGAGTGTCGGGGGAATCTGTGATACATGATGTCATGGAGACCTATAGCATTGCATCTAATGGAAGAAAAGCTAAACATCTGGGCCTCAGAAAGGCCAGCGACTGTAGTCAGGTTTGGTTGCTTCCAACTTAAGAAGTAAAAGGTAGAATCACTGAACCAGTGTGTAAGAACCAAAATATATGCATTTTTTTCCCCAGAACATCCAATTCTTTTTTTTTTTTTTTAAGATTTTATTTATTTATTTGACAGAGAGAAATCACAAGTAGACGGAGAGGCAGGCAGAGAGAGAGAGAGAGAGAGAGAAGCAAGCTCCCTGCTGAATAGAGAGCCCGATGCGAGACTCGATCCCAGGACCCTGACATCATGACCTGAGCCAAAGGCAGCAGCTTAACCCACTGAGCCACCCAGGTGCCCCCCAATTCTTTCTTTTAAATAAACTTAATGTTTTGGAGTAGTTTAGGTGGATAGAAAAGTTGTGAAGGTCGTGGAGGGTTCCTTATACTCCACACCATCAACCCCATTGTTAACATTCTGCTTCTCCAATACTTCCTGCAGCTGTGGTTCACTTATCAAAACTAAGAACCCAACGTGGGTACCTTACTGTTAACTCAGTTCTGGACTGGGGATTTCACTGGTTTTTCCGCTCCTGCCCTCTTTCTTTTCCGGGATGCAGTCCAGGCTACCAAATTGTATTTAGTTACCATGTCCCCTGGTCTCCTTTGGCCTGTGACACTTCCTTAGCCCTTCCCTGTTGTCCGTGACCTTGGCAGTGTTGAGTCACACGGACTGGAGTCCCCCGTCTCTCCCTGTGATTTTGAAGCCACATTGGACTCAGGGCATCTTGGCAACACGGTGCATGTCTACCCTGTCACTGGGAGGTGTTGTGAGTTCAGTGTATGCCTGGCCTGGGCAAGAGCTCTGTGGTCACCACAAATGTCCTGAGCACTGCAGCCCGCCCCCCCTGTGTTGGACACCGGCCTCGCCTGTCCCAGTGATCCGCGCGCTGTCCCTTGGAGAAGTGCCCACCATCCTGCAGAGTTGAATGCATTAGACTCCGGTTGGGTTTTCGAACAGAAAGAGTCCTGGAATTACAAAGGAGACCTCTAATTGCCATCACCTGACCATGTTGGACATCTCGGACTCTATTCACAAATGCGCTGCCCGGCAGCTCAAACCCACAAACAGAAAGGAGGGAAAGGGGACTCTGGGGCTCTCTCGTCAGAGCCGGGAAGACAGGCTGTTGCTCTGGGCATGTTTATAAATTTCCAAATATTTCAGATGCTTTTGCGCCCCTGCTCCTTCTGGTTCAGTGGGCAGGGGGAATGCACGAGGGGGACAGAGCTTCATCTCGCTGAGCCGCTGTTGGTTTATGGGTGCGCCATGTGCTGCCAAAGGCAGGGGGTGGGTGGTGGCCGCCACCGCTGTGTCGCCCCATCCAGCTGACCAGACTCAATGCCAACACTGAAAATGACAAAAGCACTTGTCGAGCCTGGCTGAGTGCATCTTCGTACTCTGTTAAGTGCATCCCAGACGTCAAGGTCTAATGCAGAGGCTGTTCTGAAAGGCAGATGATGTTAGCTCTCTCCTACCAGGGAGGAGCAAACGGGGACAGAATAAAGCCTCCAGAGGCCAAAGAGAACGCTCTAGACCAGGCAGAGCTGGCAGGAGAACTCCAATCTCTACGATACAAGTCCCGTCTCGTGTGGCTTCTCACGGACCCCAGAAGCCACCTGCCTTCTTTTCCAGGTATCCGTGCACATGTGCATTCACTATTTCTGGTTATTTCACTATTAAGTAAACAAAATCAGTATCTTTGCAGTTATTTCTGACAATTCAATACACTTCAGACTCAGCCTTCTATGGTACAGCCTTCCTCCAGATTTCGTTCCATGAGACAACTGTGTTAAAACCCCATGGGGGGTGTCTCAGAAAAGCCCATTCCTGGAGCCCAGTGCAGCAGTCAGACCTCTGGAAACAGAGCTCTGGGGCGCGGCTGGCAGGCTTAAAACAGACCTACAGTTGACATAGATTCATCCCGAAGTTGGCAAAGCTCTGCCGTGGGGGCAGCGCGTGGGGCTAGGAACCGGGGCTGACGTGGGTAGCTTTTTATCCGGTTAACCTTGGACAAACCAGAGCCTCCACTGCAAAAGGAAAAAAAAAAATAGGGGTGCTTTCTCACTTTGCACAGTTGCTGTTAGGATTAGAAACAAAAACATGGGTGTGAGCACGCTGTCCCCGGGAAGGAAGCATCGCGCAGTTAAAATGCAGGAGAGGGAAGTCCGGGTGAGGACAGCGCGAGGCCGGCGTGCTGTGTTTCTCCTCTGACACCAGAAGACACGCACAGCTTTGCACACCCACGCAGAGCGCAAGGGGATTGGAAGCAGTGGAGGGATGTGTGCTGCGGGAGAGCAGTGACGGGAGGACTGAAGAGCTCGGGGCTGGGGAGGGCGATAGTGTCCAGCACAACCTCTGAACCAGGGTTTCTGAGCCTCGGGACTGGGTGGTCTCTGTGGTCGGGGAGCTGCCCTGAGCACGCTGGGAAGTTCCACTGCATCCGTGGCTTCCCCCGTCCAGATGCCAGCAGCATCTACCCCCCTGGTCGTGACAACCAAAAATGTCTGCAGACATTGCCAAGTGTCCCCCGGGGGCGGGGGCAGAACTGCCTGTGTTGGAGCATGGCTCCTCAGGAGGGAGGTGGAACTGGTTCAAATCCTGGCTCTCCCAGTTACCGTGTGTATGATCTCGGGCAGCGCAATGCATCTCCCAGAGCCCCCGTTTTCTGAGCTATAAAATGCAGGGGAGGGAGTCAGACTCCAAGTGTGCACTCCACGGGATTGTTGTAAGAATGGCACGAGAAACTATCTCAAGAGTGGAACACTGCATGTTAATTCACTGGGATTAAAATAAAATCTTTAAAAAAAAAAGCATAAAAAGAGAGTGTAGCAAAATCCTTGGCTCTGTGGTGTGTGTGTGTGTGTGTGTGTGTGTGTGATGTGTGTGTGTATGTGTGTTTTAATAAATCCTGGAATTTTGCCAGACTTTCAAAATTTGAAATGCATACTCCTCTTTTCCCTCCTTTGTGCAGAAAGGGGTTTTCAAAATGCTGAGAATTCTTGAGTTTCAAAGTCATGAGCCGAGAAGGTTGTCACTGGGGCGGGGCCAGCGACAATCGTTTGAGCTGAATCAGAGACGTTCTTTCGCCCCCAGAATCCGACCAAGGTCGGCACACTGACACTCCGTGTTCTCCAGAACGTTGCCATTTTGGACCTAGCGGCCGCCAACATTTTTCTTCAGGCTGCAGGTGAAAATCATTCATCTCTTCTCAATGTGAACTTGGTCGTTGGACGCACAGGCCAAGCTGAGCCCGAGGACGTCTTTGGGTTAGCTCTCCCCTGGTCTGGCTGTTTGAACACGGAGTCTGCAGACGGTTATCTTTCAAGAGGACGAGGGGTTTTTAACATTTGGGACAAATTAACCCGTTTGACAAAAGCAAAACAGTTCCCCCTTTTAAGATGAAGTACTCCTTAAGTGCCTGTACAGTTTCCAGCCCAGACCGGACACTTCACCCTGTCTGCGCCGAAAGGGACACTGGACCCCGATGTGTGAGCAGATAATCAGACGTGGTTCTCCCGTGGGCCTGGCTCTGCAGAGTTGAGTGATTAGGCCCCCAAACAACGTCGGTGGAGCCTGAACTTGGCCTGAACCCGGGGCTTCCCGCCTTGCCTGCCACGGCTGCGGATGACTTTGGGGTGGCCCCCCACCCCACCCCCATTGTTCCACCTCCAGTCATTTGAATACCTTCTCTTCTGTTGCTTCTCCCTCAACAATAACCATAATGTACAGCTCGATACATGCCTGGCACGGGCCCAGTTTTCATGAATATTATCCATAACCCATGTCCTTTCCTTGGGAACCCCTCCTGGATCTCTAGGGAATGCCCCGTCCTGCTACAGGTAGAGTAAACATCACGGTGCCCAAGCGGATAGACATCTACTTCCCTCAGTGACACTGGTTTCCCGTAGCAGCAGGAACATCTCTGTGTTGCCCACCCTTTGATTAAATACCTCCAGAGACATGGAGCTCATTACCTTACAAAATGATGTGTTCCCTTGTGGGACATCGTCAGTTCCTGTTCTCCACGAAAGTGGCCTGGTTATGCCCTTCCTAACACTCGTCTACATCTACAGCTAGTAATACATTTGTCTATTCATTCACTGCCTGTCTGGGTCCCTGCCCCCAGCAGATGCAGGCTCGACAAGGACAGGGAACTTCCTGATCAAGTGCGTGTTTCGATCCTCTCCTGTTCTCCTTGAGTATGAGCTGAATCGCAAGATGAATCAGTGAATTCAAGGGTTTGCTGCTGGAGCCAGCAGATTTCCTGGGGGAGGGGGGAACAGAGTTTCTGTCTATAGTCTTATATCAGCCCTAGCATTAGCTTGGGGGCCCAAACCGGGTCCGGTGGGAAGAACACAGATTGAGGAGTGAGAGAAATCTGTGTTAAAAATCCCCCCTTTCCCCCTTGCAAGGGTCTTAGGCAGTTCATGTTCCTGAGCTGTAATTGCTGCAATTGCTCCAATTAGTGAAATAGTTTGATTCCAGGACAGTACCTAGATCACACGTTGTTGTAAAGATGGAAAAAGATTTTCCTAAAGTGCTTAGCAGTGCCTGGGACCCAGTAGGTGTTTGGTAAATAGAATTTGAATGGCGTAGAGAAGGCCCGAGGTTATCACCAGGGTGGTCGGGATAGGCACCCATGGGCGCTGAGGGGGTGGCATGCCCATCTTCCAGGGATGAGCAGTCCGAGATGACCTGTGTACTCCTTCTCGAAAGCCATTTTAACAGAGCAGGAATCCTCCGATGGGGTAGCACCTGGACCCCAGTGCTCTCTGGCCAATGATCCCACTTAGTTTATAGTATAATTGATTTCTTTTTTTTTTTAAGATTTTATTTATTTATTTGACAGACATCACAAGTAGGCAGAGAGGCAGGAGGTGGGGGGGGAGCAGGCTCTGCTGCACAGAGAGCCTGATGCGGGGCTCAATCCCAGGACCCCGAGATCATGACCTGAGCCAAAGGCAGAGGCTTAACCCACTGAGCCACCCAGGTGCCCCTATAGTATCATAGATTTCAAATGTACATTTTTTCCCCTTTTTCTCCAACTTATGCCTGCCTGGACTTTTAAACCATTTATTCCCCCAAATCTGCCCAGGTCCTGGGTGCCATACAAACACAGCACACACGCACTTGGATGTGCACATGAGCACACATACAGACACCCCCCCCCCAACTCTTCAGGCATTTGTCTGTCACTGCCCTAAATTGAGAACAAATCACAGTCAGTTTCAATCTCCCAATTTAATAAACACCAGATTCCCCAAATGTCAGAGAGTCTAGTCTTTCGTGAAGCCTTTAACTTGTGGCTCGTATTTGAGACTCAGGAAAAAAGTGGTAAGTGACATGGGGTTGTGGGAGCAGATGGGTTACTCACTAGGCCAGGAATGCGAGGACAAGTGGTTTGGGGCCAATCTCGCCATGCAGCTAGACCATGTACAGGCCTTCTGGTCTCCGTGGACCTTGCCAGGGTCTTAAATTCCAATTAGGATGTCCCGGACTTCTGGTTTACGACAGAGCAGTTAGCTGCTGAGCAACAAGGATTTGCTTCACGACGATGTTTCCAGAGTGGAAGACCTTCCAGTTCGTAGGATGTCAGCTTTCCATGGCCCAGGCAAACCTCATCTGTGTCCTCATTTTGGAAACTACATGGCAATTTTGACCACGGCTTGTACCCTACTGAAGCTCTGCCCCTTTTTATTGGTGTTGATGTTGTTCTCAGGAAGACCTTTTAAAGTAATGAGGTTACAGGAAAGGGACCAGGCGCTGATCCTAGGTCTTGATTTTCCATAAAACTTTTATAGGTTTTTCACTTCCTATCTGGGGACCCTTCTTCCTCATGCATGAGCTAAGGAAGGCTTTAGGTCGGCTACTTTAAAACTGTGGTCTGTGCTGTTCGGGGAGTTGCGAAGGTAATTACACTTCTACCGTTTTCTCACCAGAGCAACCTCACTGTGGTAGCCTGATTAACGGCCCCCGGGGATGGCCACATCCAACGCCTGGGACCGATGAATGCGTTTCCTTACATGGCAAAAGGAACTTTGCAGGTGTGATGAAGGGTCTTGAGACGGGGGTTATTCTGGATTATCCTGGTGCATTCAGTGTAATCACAAGCCCCTTGTAAGAAGGAGGCTGGGGAGTCAGGGGAGGCAGGGATGGGTAGGGGGAGAAGTAGGGAGGAGGAGGAGAGGTGGGGAGGGGGAGATGCTATGCTGCTGGCTTTGAAGATAGAGGAAGGGGCCATGCCAAGGACTTGGGTGGCCACCAGAAGCTGGAAACAAAGCAATGGAATAGATTCTGTCCTAGAGCCTTTAGAGAGGAATGACTCCTGCTGACTCCTTGGCTTGAGGATACGTGATCGCTAGATAACAAGTCTGTATTGTTTTCAGCTACAATGTTTGCATAATTTATTGTAGAAGCAATAGGAAACAAATGCACCCAAGTTATTGATTTACACATTGGGATTTCACCAAGGATTTTCTCTGAGGTGGGAATCTCAGTGGTTGAAATGTTTGAAAGTCATGGGACAGCTGGACCCTGAGGTTCATCTCCGCTTGAAACCACTGTGTCCTTAGCCGTCGAGGGCCAACTCTGGGGACAAAGACGTGAATTCTTGACATCTACGTGGGGACACTGTTCTTCAGCGGTCAAAATGATTTGTCGCCTCCTTCTCCATGGTCAAGCCAGCTGTGCCTTGGGATCTTCTCTTCTCCAAACAGCCAGCCCTTTGGGGTGTGGGGAGAACCTTTTGCTCTACCAGGATGCCCTCCCTGAGAGGATAATGGAAGTAGCGATTTCCTCTCCTCTTCAGACATTTCCTGAGCCAGTGCCAAGAAGCAGCTCCTCTTTCAGGACAACCTCTCCGATAAGTCTAGCGAGTTCTCTGCATGAGTGCAAACCACATGTGGTATTATTCCCTGTGCTGGTCCTGCTCTAGAGGCTCAGTGACTATTTTTGGAATAAATGAATAAAACGAATAAAAGATCGGCCCTGGTGGGAATGTAAAATGGTACAGCCACTTTGAAGTGTGGCTTGGCAGTTTGTTACTGAGGTAAACTTAGCCTTACCGTTGGGTCCAGCCGTCATGCTCCTTGGCGTTTACCCAAGTGTATTGAAATCTTGTGTTCACATAAAACTTGAACAGGGGTGTACATAGCAGCTTTGTGCATAATTGCCAAAACTTAGAACCAACCATGATGTCTTTCAGAAGGGGAATGGGTGAGGAAACTGATGTACATCCAGATCAAGGAACATTATTCAGTGTGGACTATCAGGCCTTAATAAGACACAAATGCATATTACAGAGCAAGATAAGCCAATCTGGAAAAGCTACATACAATAGGGTTCCAACTCCATGACATTCTGGAAAAGGCAAAATCATGGAGACAGGAAAGATCAGTGGTTTTTAAGGATTGGAAGAGGGAGGGAGGAACAGGCAGAGCACAGAGAAGTTTTAGAACAGTGAAATTTACTCTGCGTGATTCTAGAATGGTAGATACAGGTCATTATACATTGGTCCAGACCCAAAGAAGGGATGACACCAAGGGTGAACCCTAGCGTAAACTGTGACTTTAGGTGCTCATGATGTGTCTGTGTGGGTTCATTGATCATTACTCCGTGCCGTGCTGGTGGGGGATGTTGGTAGGTGGGGGACTGTGCATGTGCGGAGACGGGGTGGTATGTGGGAACTTTCTGTACATCCTGCTCAGTATTTCTGTAAACTCAAAATTGCTCTAAAAAACTAAATCTAGGGGCACCTGGGTGGCTCAGTTGGTTAAGCATCTGCTTTTGGCTCAGGTTGTGATCCCTGGGGTCCTGAGGTTCCCCGCCTCAGGCTCCGTGCCCAGCAGGGAGTTTCCTTCTCCCTCTCCCCCTGTGCTCACTCATTCATTCTCTCTCTCTCTCTCAAGTAAATAAAAATCTTAAAAAAAAGGGGTGGGAGGGGAACCTGAAGATTTTTACCCATCATTTATGGAGCAGTTTAAATCCAGCTGTCTTAATGTGTAGAGATTTGTAAATAAATTATTTAAAAGAAATTCAGAAAACACAAAAATAACCAAGAGTCACCAGAATTGGCCGTGTTAAATTAATCCTGCCTTCCTTGTCTCAGGATACGGCTGTTAGAAATGCTAGAGCTCTTAGATAGCTGGTTTTCAGCAAGGCGTATGATAGTCATTGAGGAAATCAGAAAAACCTGGGGAGATTTATACTTTGAGCCCCAGTGTTGATAGCCAAAATCAGGTTGACAGACCATAGATAACTGTAGTGTGTGGTCAGCCGAGGAAGAAAGCCCTTGGCTGGAGTGTGGCAGAAGGGAACGGAACCTCTGATGGGATTTTGGACTAGTTGGGCTTCTGATCTGCCCTCTGCTCCTAAGGGTCTATGATCCTATATAAATAAATATTTAATCCGGGTACCAGAATTCTCAGGAAAAAAAAAAAAAAAAAAAAAGAACTTGACTCTCACAACAACCCAGTTCTTTAGTCTTTTAGGACTTGGTTAGCTTAATTCCGGCCAGTTATTTTATTTTTTTTAAATAGCTTTCATGAATCTAATTCAAAACACATTGAGAAGCCAAACCTTCGCTGGGTTTGAGAATGTAACTAATAAAAAGGCAAATACATCAAGGTTGCCAAACACTGCAAAAGAGAAGTATATGACACCAACTCTAATGTGAGAAATTGTAGAGCCTTATTTTTGTTCTCCTTTTGATAGGAAACATAAGGGTTGTTTCATACTCTTGGAGAAAGGCCCTCACGATACTTAGCAATGACTTAAAAAATATCATTGTTATCAAACGAGAATACCCTTCACATCGTGGCAACGATCGAGGTATAATCCAGGCATGGCCCTTTTCTCTGGGGAGCTCCATGCAAGGCTGTGCCTCTCAAGTTTAGTAGCCTTTGGCAGCTACAGAAACCTCAAATCCGTCTGAAAAACCAAAACCTCACGTCGCCGTCCCCAAGGCGATGCCGTGGTCATGCAGGTGGCCTCAGAAAAGCAGTCACGAGGACCAGGGTTGGCCTCTGGGCAAAGAGCCTCTTCTAACCCTTCCTCGTCTGCGGCCCCAGCCAGGGTACTGTGTTTGGAATGGACAGCCAAACCCGTGCCTTCTGATCAGAAGACCTTTGTGGAAACCTAGCAGACAGAGAATCCTCCTGCCCATTGCCTTTGCAGGGTGATGAATGGTTTGGCCAAGTGAGCGCGGCTCCTCTCGTTTGTCCTAAGCGAGATCCATTAAGTGTATTTGAAGTATCTCTTATTTTAAAACTCTAGGGCTGTAGATTTCAGTGTCCTTCCTATAGCTGGTATCAGCAAGATGTGTTCGGTCACATTTCCTGGGTGATTTTCATGGCGTTTGCAGAACAGTCCTGGGCTATCTAGAGAGCGACTTTCTACTACTCCCAGGCTAGAGATAAAACTCCTTCCTATAGCTTCTGGGTGCCTTTAGAGCGTCTTCTAACCCCTGCTCCTTTCTGCTAAGTCTGCTCCTTCTTCCTGGAAGGGTGTTCCTCTTCATCCGGCCAAATCCAGCACATTCCTCGGACCTCAGCCCTACCATCAGCTCTCTCCCCTCCCCACCACATCCACACATAATGCTCTAGGGACACCATGGGTCTCTCCGTTTTAAAGCACAGAGTTTCCGTTTGTCATTGGCCTGGGTGGTTACTGATCGGTGACCATCACTTCAGCTTAGCTGTAATTGACATGAGGGCTTCTGGCTTTTTGCACGTTTTATCTCTAACACGTTGCATGGTGTTTAACGTATTCTGGAAACTCAATAAACCTTTGTTGACTGTATCAGTATACAAATGAAGGAATTTCCTCCACTCAGTGTCCTCATTTGGTTGATGCACACCTCTCTGGGCTTCGGTTTTGTTCCATGACCATCTGGATCAGAATACATATAATTCCTTCTTTGTAGGGTTTTTGTTAGACTCGTAGGAAGTACCGAGGGTTCCTGGGTGGCTCAGTCGGTTAAGTGTCTGACTCTTGGTTTCAGCTCCAGTCATGATTTCAGGGTCTTGAGATCAAGGCCCTTGTGGGTCTTCCCGCTCAGCGGGGTGTCTGCTGGAGATTCTCACTCTCCTTCTGCCCCTCCCCCACACTCTCTCACTGGTGCTCATGCTCTCTCTCTCAAATAAATAAAATCTTAAAAAAAAAACCAGAATCATATGAAATACTGCAAAGCCTTCAGCACACTGTAGAAACTCCAATATTCGCTGAAATAAATGGCTGCATTTGAAAACATTTGGCAGCATCTCACGTTTGTGATGTACCTTACATCATATATTTTCTCTTCACCCTGAAAAACATCTCATCCTGGATCTTTCTTTCCCTTTTCCCACTGCAACTTCACCACTAGATACTTTCTCCCAAGGCCTCCATGTCTTGTGAAGAACAGACTTACAGTAATGACAATAACTTGATTTTGCTCATTTCTTATAAGTTTATAAATTGCTTAGCAGCACTATTCATACATTCCACTTAATAGCTATGGATTAAAAAATGTATTCATATAATAGAGTATCATACAACAAGGAGAACAAGTGATGAAAGCTACTCACAAACGTGGTCGAATCCAATAAACATCACATTGAGTGAAAGAGAGGATGCAAAAAGATACATATTACATAATCCCATTTGTGTACAGTATGAAAGGCACAGTTATTTCTTGGTACTAGCATCAGGACTGTGGATACCCTTGATGGGAGAAGGTGCTGGGAGAAGGCAAATGGAGCTTCTGGGCCATGCCCTGTTTCTTGAGCTGGGTGCTGGTCACGCAGGTGTACTCAGTGTGGGGAAATTCACAAATGTATGATTCTGAAGGCACATTCTTCTCTGTGTGTACTTTACCTCCATAGGGAGTTCTTAATTTCTGTTCCATTCATGATTTAATCCCATTTTTGCCCCAACTCTGTGAGCCCGATGGGGCAAGTATTTTTTAATTCCATTTTGGAGAAGAGGAGAATGGCACCAGGAGAGTAGACACTTACATGATGCTCCCATGGGTTAGAGCGGAGATTGGAACCCAGGTGTTCTTAGCCTAGAACTCTCTCATGCCACCATATGATCCTCAGCAGGTGACAGAATACTCTTTAAATGTGCACACCTCCAAGAAGCCCATAAGGAATGGTGGGAGGGGTGGCAAACTTAGGTGACTGCTGAGAGTGTAATCTTGGATTATGGAAGCTTTTGGATATGCCCCAAAGCCCACCATGTTGGTGGCCACCTCCTTGGCTGGCTGTTCCCCATTTCCAGTTGAAAGACAGTAGAGAGGTCTTCATAATGGAGAGCTCCCCTCCTTACACCACCTCCCACATGAGCTGCTGATGGCTACATAGGGAGATTCAAATGCGTTCCAAAGACTGAGGCAATGACTTTGAGGACATGTGCAGAATATGATAGTGCTGAGCAGATGTTAAGCAGCTGGAACTCTCTCTAGCATATCCAGTCAGGTCCCAGATGAACTGATTCTCTATGTTCTTCTGTTCAGCACCCCACGTGCTAATCCTTGCAATGGGAAGGTGGAATTCTGGCTCGCACCTCATCACAAAGGGCTTAATGGAGGAGAAGAGATTTTTGCAGGGGTCTTTAAAGACGCAAGGGGCTTGGTGGTTGATGGGAGCAAAAAGGTTCCAGATGTAAGTACACTATAGGAGTGGTCCAAGTTATGGGAAAACTGGCTACAGGATTCCATGGGCTCAGAAGACACATAAAGGGGCAAGGAGAGATTCGAGAAGTTTGCTTCTAAAGAGAGAAAATGTATCAATCTCAGGAGATTTTATTTTAAGGGGCAGAGCTTGAGTCTGTCAGCTCCAGGGCCAGAACCCAAGGCTTTAAACTTCTAGACCGGTGCGTTCTGCTTTAATCATCTGCTGTGTGACCTTAAGCAAGTCATTCCACTTCTCTGAGCAGGAATATAGTCCTTGATATTAGAGCTTGTGGTTATGCCCCCGCTGGAGTTTGACAGTGCATCCTAGCAACCAAAGCCTGTTTGTGGATAAAGAACAAAAAAACAAGTTTGAGGGATCATAAAAATATGTTCCATTGAAGGAAAAATGAACATTCCACACTTTCTTCTACTTTCTTCTAGAAAAACAACGGACACATACCTCAAAATATTTGACAGAGCATATCTAAATAGACTTTTTATTAAAGATAAATGCAGAGCATTCTTTTGACTCCCTTTTTTAAGGAATTGAGATGATTTTTATTTGCTTTTGTATTGTTTGATTTTCTTACTATTTTCTAAAGTTGCATTGTGTCATGGGACTCAACTTGGACCCATTTCCATGTTGGCTTTGTTGAAGAGCAATATTTTTTTTGAAAATTGAGGTTTCCTGAAGTCTGGTTTTATTTTCCCAATAAAAGCACAATACTCCATATTTCGATTTTCTCTTCTTATATATCTTTTGCTTCTTCCTGGATATTAATAAAAAGTTCCCTATGTGATAAAGGAAAATGTGCTTTTGCCTCTCACAGAAGTTCACTAATCAGAGTTCATATTCCTTTCACACAAATATTCCAACCTGCCAGGTTTTCAACATCGTTAGAGCGGTCCAGCACACATTTGTGGTCATTCATCTTATATTTTGAGTAGGATGCCTTCGCTGTCATCCCGAAGGCCCACGTATCTCAAAGGTTATGTTTTTACCTCTGGATGGCTTCAATCAGTGTGATAGACACAAAGCACTGGCTGTTGAAAGTGGGTTCTCTTCTGGTAGATGGCTGCTTGTTTTGGCTTCGTCTCTCTTGCAATCTCATATTTTATCAAGTGCATAATTTCCTATCAGCTTCAGACCCCAGAGTCACCAGCTGAGAAAAAGTTGGGAGGGCAGCCTTTGACAGTGGTAAATTTGATTGTGCTTTAAAAAACCCCCACCAGCACACGCCATATGCTGCCATCCAAAGGAAGACTTATTTCATGGTCTCAACTTTACGGCCTGAGATTTCAACATGACATGAGTGATGTGGAAGGGAAGTACGTTTGGATGATAAGATGAGGATAATTTGTACGGGGAAATTATTTGCAATTGTGATAAATAATCCCTGGCACATCATAACAGAAAAGCTCAACCCTTGAACTGAATTATATATCCTTGTGTCTCATAAACAAGGAGGAAAATACATTTTTTAAACTGCTGTGTTTGCAAAGTCCTTTCTTTCCAAGGCACCCTCGTTAATAATCATAAAGGAGCACATTTCCAAGCTCAGAATCACATTAATCTCCCTCCACGTGACCTGATCATGCACTTTGGGGAGAATGGATGGGATGCAGTTGCCTTCGTGTATCCTGTGTGTTTTTTCCTTGTTTTCTTGGGATAGCTGGGAAATATGGAGTGGGGGAGACCAATGGGGAGGGGGAAACAGTAAGATAAAAAATTAGCCTTTCAGGAAAATTGGACGTTTTCTGGTTAATCACTGAAGCAATGATAGAATGATGAGACGAGTGGGTTTTTTTCTTTTCCTTCCTACACTCAGGGAAGGTGGAAAGGGAATAATGTTTCTGTTCGTACTTGTGAACCTTACCGTCCTATCTGGAAAAGTTGATAGGGAGACTTCACAGGACTTTTCTTTTGAAAGTGTGTGCTCATAAATGTTGCAGAGCTGGATTTTCCAAGAGAGGGAGGTTATCCAAGGGTTGAGGAGCAGGGGGATAACTATATACAAGAAAGAATGTGAGGATTCCTCAAGAAGGTGATAGGAATGGCACTGGGGAAAGAGAAGGGTAGGATGAAGCAGAGGGAAGAGAAGATAAACAATCAAGATTGACTCGTGTCTCCCTTCAAGGCTGCTTTCTGGAAGAGGCCGTACCTCCAGATGATGATTGACTGATACCTGTGGAGGTTGAACAGTAAGTGTGAAACCTTGAGAGAAACAAGGATTTACCAAGCTTAAACGTGCAGTCAACGGAGGGATCTGCTCAGAAGAAAGTCTTTTTCTGTTGGTAACGTCATGCTGGCCAACTTAGGGATGGACAGTACTCAATGGTGGCCTGGGTGACCTAGCCAAAGCAGCAATGGCATTAATGGAAACCCTTACAATAGGTCAAAATCAGGCCCCAAATTCAACCTCTTGGGACCCTGAGTTCAACCATTGAGTTCAACCTCCATATTTATCAGAGGCAGAAAATGAATCCTAGAAAGATTAATCCCCAGTCATTCAGTGGAAGAAGGGGGTACAAGGCCACTGAAGCAACTTCAAAATAATGCACAGTGATAGGAGGAGAGATCCAGGAAGGTCAGATAACGTCCTGACACCTCATGGGTTTTCAGGAGGATCAAATGAGATCAGTGAATGGAATCCCTTAGCACATGATCAAGTTTCTTACTTCTGTCAGCTCTTCAGTAAGCTCATCCCATGTGTGTTTGTTAAGCATTTGCAACTGTTGTATAATGTGTTCTGAGCGACGTTAACATCTGTCCCTAGAACTCTTATTTCTGGAAACTTATGGTGACCTGCTCACAGGTGGAATTCTATAGTCGGACAAGAAGGAAAGATGACTGTGGCTTGGTCTACAAAAGAACACAGTTGGGCTTCATAGGGAGAGCTCACCTCTGGTTTCAAGGCCAAGGGAAGTATAAGGGAACCGAGAGAGGAGAGGGGATTAGAGTCTAACCCTGAAGAGTTGCTAAAGTTTGGCCAGAATCCAGAATCCTAGGACTAGAAGAAAGTGTGAGAACTCTAGTTTCGTCTATACAACCACGGGAAGTTCCTGGGCTTCATCGCCCCAGGGATTATCTGCTTGAGCTCCCACGGAAGTCTTTCTTGCCTTCTCTTATCCTCAAGTCCACCGACTAAGCTATGATGGTCTCCCTCTCCTGGGAAGACAGAGCTCAGGGACATTCAGTGACCTTCTGGGGGTGCCCAGTCAGTACGGTTAAGCTCAGCCACTTTGCAGCTGGGCAATTTACCTAACGGCACTGAGCCCCAGTTTCCTGGTGTGTAAAGCGGGGATCATAACTAGACATCCCACACAGAGTTATCATGAAATCTCAACCAGAGCCACCAGACAGTGCGGTGAAAGTGTCAGGTGTGTTT
The DNA here is from genome assembly GCF_020171115.1 of Neogale vison. Taxonomy (NCBI): domain Eukaryota; kingdom Metazoa; phylum Chordata; class Mammalia; order Carnivora; family Mustelidae; genus Neogale; species Neogale vison. Next base: position 9,781,597 of record NC_058097.1, read on the forward strand.
AGGACTTGACAAGTGATGTGTTTTCAGTGTCAAGGGAGAGAGAGGAAAAGACACACAGACGGGGGCCGGGGGGACACATGGCCCTGAGGAGGGAAGAAAGGAGGAGTCAGGATCACATGCTGGGACTGGGGGTCCAGTGTTGCCTGTTGCCCACAGCGATGAACTTGCACTTCTCCATCAGTTTTGCTCTGTCTGTCGGCCTCAGCGCTGTTGAGATCTGGGGCTGGATAAATTCCTTTCCTCCATGTCGGGGTGGGGGTTCTCCCATGCATTGTACGATATTTAGCACTGTGACTGGCTTCTAGCTTTTTGATGCCCACAGTGCCTTCCCCCAAACTCTTGTCCATCAAAACGTCTCCAGATGTTGCTGAGTGTCCTTCAGGGGATCAGACCTCACACTGGCCCAGCGGCTGCCGGTGCTCCCCTGTGAGGGTCCTGGCCCAGATATTGGTGGCAGCTCACAGCGGAGAAGTCCTCACACGACTTCCAGGGGAATATGTAATAACCCGCCCACGACCGTCTCCCCCGCCTTAATACCCATGATTGTACCATGTTTCTTCTTCAGTTTTCACCTCTGGGAATCTGTCTTTTCTCACTCACCAAAGCCACAGCTCAGGGCAACCATGAGAAAATCATTAACACCGTCTGTCTGTCCCGAAGCTGTCGGACCATCGCAAGGTGTACGTGTCCCGAGTACAGTGTGAACTTACTCTGTGACCCCAGTTAAAGACAGCATGGTTTATGTTTTTTACTGTAAGAATTTCATGGGGAATATTTTTCTTCATTTTGTTTTCTTTTCCAGCTGTTAGAAAAACTAACATTCTTTGTCTTCACGTCCTGCTGCTTTTCTCTCTCCATCATTTAAAATAATCACAGGAATTTCAGTGAGGGGCTGGGGAGGTCTTAAAGAGGTCTCCTAGTTTAAGCTGGGTCTGTGTGGCTATTGAATACGGTCTAGCCCCTGGGGGACGGGGCTGTGCCCTTCAGGGCCCCGGGTGTGCCTCTTGGTGGGAAGAAAAAAACGTGGATCTACATTTGGGGAGGAGCTGGAGGGCTTTGGTATTAATTAAGCATCTGGCTAAGCATCTCACCCCATTGTCTTACCAAACCCTCACAAATGCGTTCCTGAAATGGGAATGATAGTAATTGCTCTGTAGAGAACGTGAGTGGGGCTCAGACAGAGGCTCGCTGATCCCGCGTCTCGCAGTCTGTAATCCCAGCTGGGATTCAGGCCCAGGCTCTCTGCTGCCGCAGCGCTGTGTCCTTCGAGGCAATGAACAAGACCTCCACGGCGAGGGGGACTGGTGTGTTAGGATTTTCCTTGACTATTAATACCACATATAGCCTCTGTAGATGCTGTCCAGGAGGGGCAGGCAGGGAGTTTGGCTAAATCACAAGAGGCCTGCCGATGACCAGGCAGGCGGGTCAGACCTTGCCTCATCTTGACTGACTGGTCCTACCTCAGCTCCAGGACGAACTGATAATACATCCGTATTGGTACTAATAAAGGAGCAGCCAGGGAAAGGGCAGGGACCAACAGAAAATCAAGGGACTGGGATTCACATCCGAGTCTTTGTGGCTCTGAACAAGTTATCTCTTAGTTTTTTCATTTTTGGAAGAGGAATGATGATCCCAATTCACAGGCTGCGAGAGGAGCCGGAACAAATGAGATGGTCCGTAACTGGTTCCTGTCTTCTCCTGCTCTACCTTGTTGTTGTTTTTGAGCCCTGACCTGGGTTTCTCCACCTGCTTCTCCACACCTGTGCTTGGACCTGTGCTTGGACCTTGGCCTTAAAGTCAGGGACGATGGATCCCTTCTTCCTTGCATTAGCACCACAATCTGGGGTCCTGCCAATTCCTGGGGATGATTCCATGAAGCAGGGCTCTTTTCCCATGACACACTGGACCTTCCACACTTTGTCTGTTTCCAAGTAGGGGGACCCTCACTTCCCCCAGGTCAGCCACTCAGCCAGGCTTCTCCGCACGCTCTCCTTCCCTTTGCTTCCCATCTGGAACAGCCTCATCTCTCTGCTTGGTGGACTCCCATGACCATGATCACCATGTTGTTTTCTCCTTCTTGGGACTTGGGATCGCTACAAAGAAGTACTGACCACTGCTTGTTTTTCTTTTTCTTGTATTTATACATATTTGAATGAACAAGCCTTCCTTTTATTGTTGTTGTTTTGTTTAGTGATAGTCACTGCAGACAACAGAGAAGAAATTATGTCTCCTAATGCAAACATGTTGTAGGTAGGATATGACCAAGAAACACTTCCAACTTACTTTGATTTAATACAGAAAAGACTTCCATGGAGGTGCATTGTTTCTCCAGGCACTGTTCAAAGCGCCCAGCCTACTTTAACTCATGTAATTCTCCAGTTCTTCTATACATAGCTGTCCAATTTTCCCAGCACCATTTACTGAAGAAAGGCATTGAGGCACATTCTTTTAAGATCTCAGTTATGTAGATGAGGAAACAGGTGTAAGAGGTAAAATAACTTGTCTGAGGCCACACCACTAGGAAGTGACATCCAAGTCTGTGATCTTAACCACCACTGTGCATGTTTGATCCTTGGAAAGATAGCTCTAAGGAAAGTCTTTCATTGGCATAAAATCCATTAATTTATTACCAGACACAAAATATGACTTCACTGCTTATTAAAAAGGATAAAATTGCATGAAACCAAGGCCTGGCTCGTATTATCCTATTTCTTAAAAAAAAAAAAATAATAAAAAGTGTACTTCTTGAGGTGTCTGCCCAAGCTCTGAGAACTTGTACCAGGGGAACAGTTAGAATTTGCAAGACCACCCTTGAAGGTCCCTTTAGCTCTGTGCGTCTGGGGGAGGAAATTAAGGCAGATCCTCCTAATGGGCTCATTGAGTTGTTTCCCTTTTCATGGGGCTTGGAATGGAAGCCAAGGACTCCCGGTCCTGTCTCCACATCTCCCCCACATGTACGCATTAAAAAACAGCCCCTACTCTCCCCATATATTCCCGTACCCTTCCTCCTCTATTCTACCTGCACCATCCTGGCCAAACAGGTCCAGGATTTTGTCTGCTGGTTTTGCTGGTTGGTCCTTTAACAAGATCTCTAAATAACTCCTGAATAAATTCTATAATAATTGAACAGTTACCTATTTAAAAATGCAATTATAAAATGTTGATTTTTTACTTTAAAAGATATATGTTCCTTTTAAGTGGTTGGGAGGAAAAAAAAAAAGAGTCCTAAGAGGAGAATGAAAATGGACTATGACCAATCAGAAGTATTTTCACTGTTAACATTTGGGAATCTTTTTCTCCCCAGGATTGATCTCCCTCTTCCTCTCGCCATACATATGTGTCGTGCACTTACACAATTTGATTGCTATCCCAGTGTATAATTTAGTTTGAATCCTGCTTTTTTTAATCCAACTTTTAATCAATAACACTGTTCCCATTTCATTAAATAGTCTCTTAAAGCAGCCTCAGATGACTACCTGATCGGATGAGCCATAATTTTTAACCTATTCTCCTCTTTCAATGTCTAGCTTATTTCCAATGTTTATGCCAAAATAATAAACATTTTTCTATATATGTCTCTGTCTGAGTTTTTTCCTCTTTCTTTGTCTGTGTGAATATTTTTACTAGTACAGAGAAAGATGGAAGTTTAATTTTCTTAGGATAGATTTGGGAAAAATCACTGGGGAAAGCAAGGGACATGTGTTTTTGTGGTTTTTTTCTGAAGGATTTCATGCATATTATAAAATTATTTTCTAGATAATTTGTACCAGTTTGCATTCCCATGAGAAGAGAATTAGAGTATCTGTTCCATTTCTCCTTTGCCAAAAACATTTGACTTTTAAAGGCTTAGTTTATTTGATAAGAAAATCTCATTTCAGTTTTCATTTTCTAAAAATTCCTGGTAAGGCTAGCCATTTATTCATATCATTAGTCACTTTTTATTTTTATCTTAAGGTGTTATTTAAAGGGTTTTTATTGTTGTTATTGTTTTTATTGGACACTTGTATGTCTAATTTGAAATGTACATTTTTTTTTACCAAATTTTTCCATTGGAATTTTTTTCCCTTGGGATTTTGAGGCTTTTCTTATAAATTTTTATGAAAATATTTCACTTACTTATTTTTAAGTTTTACTTACTAATTTTTAACACACATGTTTCTTGATAGGAAGTACTGTCAGTGGTGTCTCATAGTGAATTCAAAAATACTTAGGCCTAAGCACATCTTGGTGAAATCTAGAAATAGGTAATTTTTTTGTTGTCTTTTTGAAAATAGTGTACATTGGATATGGTACCTTCTATGCAGATACTCCCATATGTCTCAGGAAATATATCTCATATTATCTCTGTGTCTTTTCAGTTGGTTTTCTTGGAGATTTTCTTAATGTTTCTGCAGACTTTTCTAGGGTGCTCCCTTTTTTTCTTTTTTGGTCTGTCTTATGGATATTATAGGTTTTCAAATCTCTTTAAGACGTTAATAAAAATTTGCCTTTAAAGTGGTCTTCTGTACCCTGTATTATCTCTCTTTTCTCCAGGGTCATTTCTCTTTTATTTATCATATCTTCTCTAGTTTTCTATACTAGACATTCTCCTCCACTGTGTAATGATTGATATTTAACATTGAACTAGGATTCTATGTATCAGGGTAGGGTTTGTGGAAGGTGGGCTTTGCATTTGGGGAACCAGAAGACAGTGAGTGGCCGTCACACTGGGGAGTACAATATGCTATGAAGTGAACAAAGGTAAGGTGAGGTGGATGACGTCTGCAGATAGAATTTAAACAAACATCCCTTCCTATCCCAGCTGCTCCTCCATTTTTATCCCGTATCTTATCTTACTGAAGTTCTCAGTAGTACCCATATTTACAAGTCCCCCAGACTCCACAGGGCTCCATTTGACCAACCAGCTCCCTCCTCCATGGAAGCCTCATTCACACACCTGGGCTGGGACTTCTCGCACGCTGTGTGGCAAGTGTTCCCGGAGCCCGCGCTCACAGCGTTCAGCCTCACCGCTAGTATCCACTCTGGCTGCTGGTTCACGGGGGTTTGGACTCACTTCACACTAATAGTAACTCGCATCAAGCATAGAGAGCATGAATCCCACGTTTTGTCCCAGAGTTTCTCTTTCTTGGCAGATGTTAAAATGTGCCCCTCGTGAATCAAGCACAAGAAGCCTATGAGTTTATGGACATTTATGTCTCCACGACAGCCTCAAGCAGTAGGGCAATGGAAGTGAATGGGCTGGTACTACTGTCAGTTAGTCCTTGGGTGCACAGCTCGTTTGGTACCAGCCGCAGGAGATCTGGGTGAGACTGAGCTTCAACTTCTTGTAGTGGTGGCCTTGGTAATGTCACTAACACATTCTTCCATTGGTTTTTCCTCTTTCTCTGTCTCTCTTTAGTCCCTCACTACTGTTCCCTGGATTTCAATCTACCTCAAGTCCTCTTTCAGTTTGACTTTCGGGAGAACCCAAGATTCCTCAATAATTATGTGTGTTTGCTGAGGACCCGCTCCCATTCTCTCCAGGATGGGGGGATTACATTTAGGGAGCACATGCGCTATCATTCTGATATGAACTCAGTAAGAAGTTTTGTGTTATTGAATCTATTGACCTCTCTCCCTGCATTTTAAAAATTGCTCTTGAGTTTAGGGTATGCATTGCTGTATACTTTTTGAGGGTGGGATTTATGTCAGTTTCTATAGAGAAAGCAAATATATAAGTTACTGTGCCTGATTCAGAAAGTTTGTTGAATAAATAAACGTACTCACAATGCCCGTCAGCCAAAGACTACTAGAGATTCATCTGCAGTTGAACAAAATAGGATTTATTAACTGGCTAATAGGGAGAAAAACGTGTATCATCAGAAATAGTGGGTTTTGTCAAGAAGAGGGTATTCTGAAGGACTCATTACAGGCTTGTGTTAGGTGATTGTGGGGAGGGCTCTAGGAAGTAGAGTTTTGCCCTAGACTGAATGCTGTCAGGATATAAACGGTAATTCTATGATTAGATATGACAATAATTTCTGTCTAGAAGGCAGGTGGAATTAAACAAAGCTCATGCTGTAATTGGTAAAGAAGTATCAGTGGTTTATATTTGACTTGGTCTTTAGTGAATGAATGAATATTTTATTATTATCTTTTTTTTTTTTTTTTGCTTTTGCTCAGTCTTGATTACTGAGTGGACTTGTCTCTGTCTCGCTCCATCTTGGTATTTTCCCCAGTACTGGTATCCTGTGAAATGATCTGTGCTCGACCGGGATTCATGACAATCTGCCTTCAAGTGCCAGAAAGTTCTTACTGACAGTGAGGTGTGCCTGATAGTGCCAGCTCCCTCCCCAGCAGTCCGGAGCTGCCTTTCTCTTTCTCAGCCTTTGTGAAAGTTCTTTGTCAAGTAATGATGTGACATAATTTCCATGCAAGTTTGTTGGGGCCATTGTATATGACTAATATGAACAGGTTTTGAACTCCAGTTCTGCCACTTGCCAATGTGGATTCTTAATGATATTAAGCTCTCTTAGCCCATTCTGTCACATGGGCAGGGTGATAGTGATCCTCAGAGAATCTTGTACAAGGAAGTAATTGGTAGAATAAGCACCTGGACGATGAGCGGACCCCAGTAGGCACACCCACAGTGGACTTCTCTTCCCATCCTTTCCTCTCCCAGTTCGGTAAGAACATTCTCCTGAGAAATCATTGTCCTTAAAGGATCTCCCTGCCCCTGAATGGCTATGAATACATCCCTCTCAAAAAAAAAAAAAACAACCCTCAAATAAATCCATTCTCCTGCCCACCTTCTCCACCACTTTTCCTCATCTTCCTCTAGGTCTTGCTCATGTGGCTAGTTTTCACTCTGACACATAGTTGGAAAGCAGAGGTCTTGTTTTTTTTCTCCTAACTGAGATTTGTATTACATATGAAATGTTTTGGATCTTTCCCCCCCTTTTCTTTAGAAAGCTGGTAATAATTAATCCTGTTGTACTTGCAACAATGGAAAACTTGGTAGACATTTTAGAAGCCACAAGAACCCAAACACAATCTGAGGTGTTCTCTCAAAATACTGTCCTCGTGACCATAATGTGTTATATTTAACTTTAAGCATCAACTTCTTTGGCATAGTTTTCAGTAATTAAGGAAATACAGAAGAGTTTAGAAAAATGGGTGTGGTCCTGTAGTTGGGTGATGGAATTTATGAGCAAAGTTCACCCAGTCACCAAATTTACTCTGATGCTTTTGGCCTGCCCTAGAAGTAGACCCTGGGCAAGGATTTGTAAGCACTTTATATGGAGGAAGAGAGAAATACCAGTAGGGAATGGACAGTTGAGACAGGAAAGAGAAGATCGCTAATAAAGCCAGTGTTATCAAGCTAGTAACTCCTCTGACCACTGACTTTTAGTCTTGCTGGGACACAGTGGAGAACACACGCCTCTGTGTGGCTCTCCCAAGACACAGGCAGCTGGGCGGGGGGCATCCATTCACTAACTTCCCCAGGTCCTTGGTCTAGGGATGTTCCTGAGGGAACTCATTTCCCAGCACTTACCTGTGGGCATTTCTAGGTGGGCCGGTGCCATGTGCTCCAGCAGCTGGAGAATGTTCTCAGGCAGAAGCCAGCTAGTACTGAAGTCGTCAGAGTGAGGACATAGGGTTGGGTACTAATTGCTATAACGCTGAACACAAATTGAAATTTGAGTTTGATACAACTTAACAGAAATGTCCTATTTTTAAAGGCAAATGCTTTGGAAGTCACATTTTCAGAGTGAGAAAGGTCAATGAGGTTAGCGAGCAAGAGCTAGGATGTGAAGTCAGCTGGGCTTGTTGGAGGCTGCATTGCTTGACTTCTTTGGGTTCTGGTTCCCTTATACCTCTGGAGGTCATAGCCAATGTCAAGTGCAGGTACTTGCCACACCTGGCATGGAGTAAGATACTTGGGAGGCATCCAAGGAACTGTCACTTATCTTTCGCTGTCATCTCCGTAAAGGAAGTTCATTCGGCCCCACCTGCTTTCAGAAGTGAGTCAGCAGAAAATCAAAGGAGAAGAAGTTTGAGACAACAGTTTCACCTTCATTGGCCGTGATTGTTTAGTCACTGGCTGTTCCCCCGGGTGCTGCGGAGAAGACGTCTGGGTCACGGGAGTTGCTTTGGGGAGACCCTGTTGCCAGCTGCCATGGGTAGAATCTAGTCATTGTGTAGGACTTTCCCTGTTCTCTCATGGCTTCTGATTCTTGAAATAAGAGATACTCTTGGACCCACTGACTGCTCTGATCGGTTGGCCTCAGTCCTTTCAAACACACCGAACCTAGAAAAACTTTGACCTCTCTTGGTCTTTGCTCGTGTTTACTGGTGGGTGGTCCCCCCTTTCCTTTCCCTGGAACTCAGTTGAGAGATCGAGTCTTAGAGCCACAGACGCCTTTCTGACTGCTGCTCCCACCACCACCTCCAGTGTGACTGTGACTATGACTATGATTGCTACTGCTACTGCTGTTACTGTCAAACTGTTGCTGTTTTTTTCCATTTTATTTTGTTTCTTTTCCATGTTCCAGAATTCAGACTATTGCTATTTTAATGCTGCTGCTGTCGCTGCTACTACTAATAGTCCTACCAGTGCCCCTGCTTCCAGGCCACCTCTAATCGCCGTTGTCCGTCAGTGTGGCCAGCACAGTGGCTGGCAGGAGACATACATTCTAGATAACACGTACACATGCTTACAATGTTGATCCTCACAATGTCGTGAGGCAGGCCCCATGTTTTTGCCCCATTTTCCAGATGAAGATCTTAAGACGTAGAGAAGGGAACTAACTTGTCCACCAGCAAGAAGGGGTAAATGCCAGAAGCATCAGAATTTGATTTTCAGTCTGCTCGATACCCGTGCCTTGCTCTCCGTCTTTGAACACGCGCTCTCGTATTTCCCGCTCTTTGCCGAAGGTCAGGCTGCACGCGTGCAAGGCAGGAGGGCGGGGTCTGCCGAGGCGGGTGACTGTGGGGGTGATTCTATGCAATTCAGCCCCCATTAATGGAGCAACGTGGTGACAGGGATGGAAGGACCACATGACCGACGAGTATGGGAGCGTGCCACACTTTGTATTCTCTTCAACAAAGAACCTCTCTGAGCCTCAGCTTTCCAGACCTGTCATGCTGAATGTTTGGGGTATAACACCTAACTTCTGCAGTAGCTCTGAGGACCGGAAGGATGATCCCTTTGTGAAAGTCTTTTGTAAATTATAAACATATTCAACCATAAGCAGTCATTCTAATAAATTTTGAGGCTGGGTGATGATTAGACAAAAAATGTTAAACAAAGCTCATAAATAAAGGCAATTAAGCAGTAGTTTAAAACAAATTTCTTTATTTTTCTACTTTGCTTCTTGTACAAAGGGCAGTCATCACATGAAAAATATGTAGGGAAACAGTCATTTGATGTTGCTGGTGGTCCTGGGCAGTATGGGGATGGCTGAGTGGGGCAGAAAATGTGCCCATCTTCCTTTCTAATTCCTGGCCTCTCTCCTGCCTCATCTTACCCACAGTAATGCCTGAGGGGTGGGGTTGCCTAGTTTCATCCAGTACCATCCTGCTGGCTTCTTTTGCTCAGTGGGAGAGAAGGAGGCTCAGGGGAAAGTCTTCTGACTCTTTCCTTTCCCAGACCTCCTGTGTTGAAGAATTTTGGAGCTTCAGAAAGATAGGGTGGGGTAAGAGTCAGAGCTCCTAGTGTTTCTGGCACGTCTCACAAATTAATCCTTATTTGTAGAATGAATGAATGAATGGCTTGTGGCTTTTTTCTTTAAGAAGAGATGTAATTATTCCTCCCTTCCAATAGTAGGCAACCTTATATTAGCCGATTAAATACATGTGTGGTATCCGAAGAATACATAATGTAATCATTTATTTCTAGTTCAGATCCCATCTTCCAGTCTATACAGAATCTATGACAGGAACAGCCCCTGGATGTTCTTCAACTTGTCTCAGCTCAACTGCACCTTTAATGGCTGTGGGTTGATGACATGGACTCTCCTCACCTGGGAACTCTTTTCCCATGGTCACTGGAGGAGCTCTTTTTCTGGAAAGTTCCAACTTCTCTCTCTCCCTTTCCTTTCCTGACCACTTAGATCGTTTAGCCCCCTTTTTTCCCCTGTTACCAGAGTCTCTCTTCTAGGTGTATTGTCCATCATTCTGTTCCAGTTTGGACAGAGCTGGGTTGGGGTGGAAGATGAGGCCTATACATCTTCTTCGTCACACACAGGATCCAATCAGATTGCTTAGACTGACCTCCATTAAACACACCTCTTTTTTCTTTTTGGATCTAAAGAATCCTTTATTTGCTTGTGTGTCACTTATTTGCACTGCCTTCTCCTCCACTACTCCTAGAGCCTAGATTTCATCTAATGAAAGATGCATATGGAAGCTTGAAGAAGTGTAGTGATGAGGGCATAGTAAGGATTAGAAAATTATTTGCTTGATGAAAAAATAACAAGTGTAGATGATCTGAGTAGTGGAGGCTCAGAACTTCAGTCATTTCCATGAAGAGAAGGAAGCTTTCTATCCCCTGGGAGGGTCTTTCTTCATCAGCCTGTTATTTCAATAATATTTGAGTGATTTCCTATTTTGATGAATTCAAGTCATGATAGAACAAAATGAAGAAGTGACTTAAACTTTCTTAGAATGATTGGACACGTCACTCTTTCCAGGACGGTGTAATTTCTGATAGACATGGATGGTGTAAGGTCATAGAGCATACTTTGAGATTTCAATTTAGTTCCCTGATTTTTCATCTAAAGAAAGTGCCTTGTTATTGGGTGTAGTTTGGCCACCATCAAAATGCATTTTATAGAGCTCAGACGCTGAACCTTGTCCCAGAGTGAATTGACAAAGACCTGACCCAGACAGTGGACCAAGGTGTCTATTATACCTAGCCCCGAGATCCCTCTCAGATGTTTTTCCTTTGTGGTAGGAACAAAGGTCCAGATTTTTCACCATTAAGTTTTGTGGCATGTATTTTCCAGGTTCTGGTTAAATAAGGACGCTGGTGAGAACTCACTGTCTCCCCAGACATCCTGGACTATTAGTCCTTGCAAATAGCGATTATGGTGGTAAGATCACAATAACTACCACTTATTACTTGCCCTCTTACATGTCACGCCTGTCCTGAACATTTTGCTATTATTAAGTGATTTATACACTGATCAAGGTACTGATGTTATTTCCAGTTTACAGAAAAGGAAACTGAAGCTCACAGGTGTCAAGTTATTTATCCAAGGTCACACAAGTTTAGATTTCTGAGCCTCGTCCCTAAACTGTTGCACAAGTTACACAAATTCCTACTCCTTCTTCCAAGCCAAGCCAACGCCCCCTCCTGGTCACACTGTTGCATCAGGTCTGCGTCTCTGCTCTAGGGCCACACAGAGCACGCACATCTCCCTCTTTTCCTACTTGCATTCGTTCTGAAAACATGTAGAGAACCCATCCATTCTCCAGCCCCGTTTGCGCACAGGGTCTACGTTAAGGGATAGGCTTCTCCTACGAAATACATGTTACTACTTTCATGTTGTTGAAGAGTAACTTCCAATCTTTCCGTGATCTCAGCGCTGTTCAGAGATGACCAAAAGCCCTTTTGACGCAAGCTTTCGTTCATCTAAGGGAAGGAATAGCCTTGGCACATCCAAAAGCATCCATTCCCATATCCTCCTTTGTTGAGCATTTTATTTACTCTCTGGACAACATATGATAAAGCATTGGCTAATCATCTCAGGGTTGATTAATTTTTTCATGCACGTAGTATATTATTCTCTTGGCACTTAATGTACACACATATGGCTTTGCCAGGAACTGTGTGTGGAAGACATAGGCAAGAGTTGACTCCTTTCTGTGCTATGGCTTATCGAGATTCTGATGTGTCAGATGGTTGTGTTTTGAAGAGGACAGATTAAGTTTTCTAGAAGTATTCTGGGTTAGGGGAAGAAATGAAACAGTGGAATCTGTCTACCTCTTCCTGTTCACCCTAGAACGTCATTCTGGACTTTGGTGTTGAATCCCCCACAGTCTGCCAGCTTCTTTCTCTAGCAATGAAGTATCCACTACAGGTTTCAAGTCAGCGGTTAGAGGCAGTAAGTCATTTTCCTACTGCTTTTCTTGGATTCCTCCAGTAGGCTAGGCAAGAGGAATTTCCCCTGAATGAATAATTTACAGTCCTCTCACAGATGATGGATTTACGATTCTGTGGTGAAGTGGAGCCCTTATCCCAGCTACCATTTGTTTGGCGGCCGTGCTTTGGGAAAAAGACATGCATTTGAAATTATTTTAAGGTTATATGTAACCCACCTTCAAGCTTCAGGACTCACAAATTGTTTATATTATAATTATAATATTGTGTTGATAAACTATCACTAGTTTAAATATTTCGGTAGTTCTTCTACGGTGTTGAAGAGAGACTGTTCACTGGGGTGCTTGGGTGACTTAGTCGGTTAAGCATCTGCCTTCGGCCCAGGCCATGGCATCAAGGTCCCGGGGCCCAGGCCCATGTGATTCTCCCTCTCCCTCTGCTGCTTGCCCTGCTTGTGCTCTCTCTCTGTCAAATAAATAAATAAAATCTTTTTTAAAAGAGAGAAAGAAAAATTGTTAAGACATGGGTGTTTACTGGAGATTCCCTTTTCATAGGAGATGGTAATAAAAAAAAATCCTGAGAATGTCCTTTGATCTTAAAGCTTAAAAATCTAGCGTGGATAACACTTTAGATGATTTTCTCCCTTTGATGTTCCCTGTCATTAGTCGATTTGTGTTTATTTTCCAGGATTCTTCCTGAGATCAGGAGAACAGTTCATATGTTCATTAGTATATCACGGTGCCTACATTTACCAGATACCTTTATCATGTGACATTGAAAAGACAGTAAGACTAAATGCAGTCTGAAAAAAAAATTCTGTACATTGAAGTTTATTTTTTCTGTTTTATTCTATGCATGAAACAGGGAATATCTCCTAGCAAAATATTAAGAGACCCTTCTCCACCACCCACTGCCCAATCCCTGTAAGCAGAGCACCTCATGAAGTTGGAAAGACCTCATCCCATGTAATGCTCAAATAACTTGGGTATTTGTGGAAAATAAGCCACTGAGCCAATAAGGAATAAAAATGTTCCTTCCTTTTTCTTATCATCCTAATAGCAATTATTCTAAGCCAGCATTTTTCAGACTCAGCACTGTGAACAGTTTCGACCAGATGATTCTTTGTAGTGGGGGTGGGGTGCTGTCCTATGTGTTGTAGGACATTGAGCAGCATTCCTGGCCTCTACTCACTGCCCTCTCCAGTTATGTCCACAACAATGTCCCAGGAATGCAAAATCACCCTTGGTTGAGAACCAGTGCTCTACGCTCTTGTATCCTCTACCATTTTCAGTCAATAGGGGTGGCATTAAGAGCTCTTGGGATTGCTGGTAACCTGGACTTCCATGGTTAGAGCAATGGTTGACTGGGGAGGGTCAAGTCTACCATCTTTAGAGTAAGTACCATCACCTTTTAACTGCTGAGTCTCTAGTGGTTTTCCTGACTTTTCCGAGACTCAGTTTCCTTTCCTTTTTTTTTTTTTAAAGATTTTATTTATTTATTTGACAGACAGAGATCAGTAGGCAGAGACGCAGGCAGAGAGAGAGGAAAGGAAGCAGGCTCCCCACTGAGCAGAGAGCCCAATACAGGGCTCGATCCCAGGTCCCTGGGATCATGACCTGAGCCAAAGGCAGAGTCTTTAACCCACCAAGCCACCCAGGTGCCCCGGTCAGTTTCCTATTCTATAACCTGCAGATAATAATCACTGTATTGGTATGCCTGGCTCATGGTCCACTGTGAATATGAAATAAAGGAATTCTTATGAAAGATCTTTGCAGACTCTAAAGGGTTGCCCCAGTGAATGGGTTCAGTAATGTCAGGTTGCTAAAGCAAAAGAGATAGTGATGATCCATTCATGAGGCCAAATATACCAGCTCATCTGTTCTAGCAAAGCTATGTGGAAATTGTTCTCATCCCCCAATTGCATACTATTTGCTGTAGTTCAGAAACAAACAGGTACATGTGCGTGCATACAACCCGAGCAATATATAATTTGGATGACTAGTTAGAAAATTAGGAAAAAATCGATAAATCCTGAATTTGGCCATTCCCAGGAACACTGGGAGAATAGAATAAGGTAAAGGAGTTTTATGAAGACAGAGCTTCTTTAGGGGGGTAAACTTAGAATCTCATTGGTTCAAACCGTATTGAGCACTCATTTGTTCATTCCTCCAGTACAGATTTAGCAAGCCTCTCCTGTGTCCTGGGTGCTGTCCTAAGCCCTGAGATTATAATGGTGAATGAAAAAAATAATACCCTTCTACTGCCCTGGGGCTTATAGTCAAGTGGGTTAAGACCAGACAAGCAGACCCATCAACACAGAGTGTGATTAAACTTATAGCAGAAGGAAGAGGGCGGATATGCAGGCCACACAATGGATGGGAATATACTGAGCTGATGTGCAGCAAGGATTCCTGGGAGGAAGAATATTGATTTGACATGGGGCTGAAGGGGACGAGTGAATCCTTAAAAAAAAAAAAGTGAAGAGAAAATACTCCAGATAGAGGGAAGGATAAATGCAAAGGCTGAAGAGAGAAAGGAGCTTGGCCTGTGAGTCGGGGTCAGTCAGTGTGGTTGGATCCGCTGGTGAAGAGGACATGATGTCCACTCAGGAGAGCCTTGAAGGCCTATAGTTAGGAATTTCAATTTTATCTAAGAGCTGTTGGGGGAATCAAGTGCTTATTTGTTTAATGCTATATGGAGAGTGGATGGGAGAAAGCCAGTCATTATTCTCTATTGCCTGAACAAACCTGTCTTGGCTTTGGAACATGGCAGTGGAAATGGAAAGACGTGGAAGGATTCTAGATCTATGTTGGAGATTAAAAGCCAGATTTATGATGGATTGATTAAACTAGAGGACAAGAGAAATGCAAGAGTCAAGGATGGCCACATAGGAAGATCAGTGGACCAATAATACGAAACTGTCACTGGGCTTTCAAGGTCTGAAAGAGTGGGACCTGTGAATTACTTATAGAACACATGGTCTTTCAGTGGTTTGATCTGGATTATTTTTCATCACCATGATCAGCTTTTGTAAAGCTCACATGTCAAGAGCATGGTATCCCTTCTGGATTGACTGTTGTTGGCCTACCTTGATGGTCTCAGACACAGGGTCACTGGACCCTAGAATGCTCCTGATTGTTGGATCCCAAGGTTTTCCAGCCCTGATCCTCAGAGTCATGGAATCCGAGAAGCTTCAGGATCAGGCATGGGTACATGGATTGTCTATACCCCATGTTGATACTTTCACTTGAAAAAGGACTTCCCCTACAGGAGAAGAGGTTTGAAAATCACTTAGCCCAATCATTAACTTTGCACATGAGAAAACCAAGGAGCAAGTATGGCTACTTCCTCCCAAGCAGGCTCCAGAATTTTTTGTCGCTCTCGCCATCAAGAACGACCCGGGGGCACACAGGGTGGCAAGCTTCTTTATTGCGCTCTCTTCATAGCCTCCCTCCTTCCGCCGCGGGCACCGTGCCGCAGCGCCGGGAACCCGTGCTGGTCCACCGCTCCCCTACACGGAAGTTCACACATATATATATACAGTTTGTAACAGCCAATGAGCAGCCCTTACATGCAGCGCGCGCATGATCATTCCCTTCCACCACCTAAGGGTCCCGCAGTGTTCATGCACCTCTTACATAAGCTGTCAGCCAATCACATCTAGTTCCTCAAAAGCGCATGCACCATCTTGTTCTTGTTCTGCCAGCGTGGCTCCCGACAATTTTTGTTGACAGTCTCCTTTTTTTTGCCCCTCTTTCTACAAGGATAATGAAACCACTTGGGTGATTTTAAAAGCATATTTATATACACAACACCCTTAATTTTTACCTCTATTTGTGTACAAGATATTATTTCCATTTTCTGGGTGGGAAAACTGATGCTTGGGGAAACCCAATATCCAGCAGCTTGAGTTTGGTGTGCTCAGGTAGAACTTAAAACCAAGACTCTTTACTCCAGACTTAGTCTCTGCTCCCGTTCTCCTAAGATAAAGGGGAACTGGCCTGGATCTTGCCGTTGCCCATTCATTTAAAACTGCTGGAGAACTTACTGAGAGGGAATGGTTAACATTGAATCCACAGTTAAGAAAAAAATATCTAGTTTCAAATCTCATCTTTTAGTGCTAGGGCATCGCTTATCTCATCCACTAAATGGAGATGACACTGCATATTTTGGAGGGTCATTTTAAGGATGAAGGGAGAAAATAACATGAAAGACAGACGACTAATCCAACAATAGCTACTCCTCAGGGACTGGACCATTGCTGCTAGAACATGGTTCCAAATGAGACACTATCATAAAGGCAAATCTGAGTAAACTTTTTTTTTTAATCCTAAGGTTTCTTCCTATGAGTGAGAGAGCTGAACAGAGAGACCACAAACGCTACTCCAGTAGGTCACTGTTAATAGTGCAATTATATGAAAAAGTAATCATGTCCCCCCCCCTTTATTTCTCCATGTCCTGTGGTAGCACAAAGGACGGACCATCTCAAATGGGAGGGCTTTGGGAGATCTGGTGGAGGAGGCTGCAGTGGAGGGGCGAAGGAGCCACCACACCTAAGTCAGACACCTTCATGCCTCGGGGGCTGTGTGAAGCCCCCTGTCCTTGTGTTGCTTCTTGTTTGTGAAACAAAGTGAGGCATTGCATGGTCAGCTGACATTCTTCAGAATTGGGCTTTTGCCCCATAAAGGGCTTTCCCTGCCTTTCCTCTGGAATAGATCTCTTCATCTTCTCAGTGGTTTGTGGCATTTTCTTTGTAGAACTTTTTGAGGCAGACAATGTGGTAAGAATATGTCTGCCCCATTTACCCCAACAGGCCATAACCCCTTCGAAGAAAAGATCTCAGTATTTTTCATGTGTGTGTGCTTGCGTGCACACGCTTGGTATAACATATAGATCCTGAAGTCAGATGGCCTGACTGGGTTCAGATCTTGCATTTCCTTAAGCTTGTGTCTTGTTTAGTTACTTCATGTGCTCTACCTTCTACTTCTGTGTCTGTGCGAAGGAGTGATGACAGAATGTGCTTGATAGCGTTTTAGGTGAAGATGAAGTGAATTAGAATATACAAAGCACATAGTCTTCGTAAATATGTATTGCTATGATTATGATTATGATTCTTATTTCATGTGACTTGGTTGTTTGTGTTTCCTGAAACGCCCTTCTTCCTCGTATAAAGTTACCAAAGTCCTGCTCACTCTTTGAGACCAACCTTGGATGTCATCTCCCGAGGGAGGCCATTTCCATCCCCTCTTCTTTCTCAGCTCCCAGCATCCCTACACTCTTTCCTCTTTGGGGCACCCCATGCTGTTTTGTGAATCTGAGGGCATTAAGCTTTTAAAAAAGGCACTTGGCACCGATTAGGGAGTCTACAAATAAAAGCACGGAAGAGTAAATGAATATAGAGGAGGATCTCAGTTAATTTTGTGCAATTGATTTCAGCGAATTGAAGTAAATGGGTTGAAGCTAATTGGTGGGCAGATACTCCCGCTAACTCTAAAAGAGTTTAAGAAGTTGGCTCAGGAAAGGCATGTCATTTTTCACGTGCATGTGCCTTTAAGAGAACTAGCCAGTGAAACCCAAACCAGCAAGGATGCTAATTAACTCTGATTAGAGAATTTATTCACAGTACTTTGTAGAGGGATAGATAATTGTAATGTTTGTAGTGAACAAATTACTTATTATCTCTTTGAGGCATTCTCACTTGGCCAAGAGCTCTTTGATCATGGGGACAAATACACACAGGCGATCATGTATTAGTTCCTTTAATCCTTATGGGACAGAAAGATTTATCAGTGGAAAACAGATCTGAACCCTCCTGACCTCACCTCGACACAGAAATCCTTAATTCGGGTATAAGGACAGGCTGGAAAGAGCAAATGCTTTTAACTAACGTCAACACACTCTGGCACTCTTTGTAATTAATCAGGGCAGAAAATTTGCAGACAAGAGAGTAACATAGGCTCTGCAAGTCATATTCCTGTCTAATCAGCAATAGCACACACTTTTTCTTCACTCCACTTGGCGTTTCAAAAGGACCATCATTTGAAAATGACAACTGCTATTGTTGGGGATCACTGGAAACTTGGTCAGCCTTTGAAGACCCAGTGTTTATTGTTGCAGGCAAGGAACGGTAATGCACTTTGGTTTCAATCAGTTATCCCAAATAATTCCCCCCTAGAAACCACTAAATCCAGCCCTCTCACTGCGACAAAGCCTGTCTCTATTAAATCTATGTTTTATTTTATAACAAGAGAGTGTAAAAGCATGGAGAAGTGATGGCTGAGAATATAAATAAAAAACACAAATGGAGGAGCGGGAGGGCAGAAGTGGCTGGTGTTATGAGAACCGGGTCCGAAGGAGGTGACTTCACATTCCCAGCACGTGCGTGCCAGTCCCCGCTGTAGGGAGAAGTGGTCAGGCCACGGCCTGAGTGGAGTCGGAACACTTTCCTGTGTTTATCGCGAGTTGGTAAACACATTAAAGATGACATCGGAAGATGAGATGGGGTCAGCATTTTTAAGTGAATTGGAACCGTTGAGAATGGTCTTCATATTCTTAATTGAGAATTTATTTTTAAATAGCTTTTATTACTGAACTCAGGAAAGACTCTAGCTGAAAGAGGCCCAGATGTCGGCTTGGAGCAAGTTACTTAACCACCCTGAGCTTCAGGCTCTTATGAAATGAGGCCAAAAGTGCCTACTCTGGAGGTTCATTTGGGGATTAAATGAGATTGTTTCCATAAAGATCAGACTATAGTAGGCACTTAAATAATGATAGTGGCCATTACGTTTTTTAGAACCATTGAGGAGCTCACTTGTTTGTTAGTGTCTATGAGAATAGAAAGGAATTCGTAGGCCAGAAATATTAAGGAAGTGGATATTTTGAAATTAAATGTCTTCTAAAACATTTCTGTAGAAAGTGGTGACACAATATTGAACAGCTGGTGCGATGTGGGCACCAGTCAGAACGGATGAAGGTCACATCCCTGGGGTTGGGAATGAGGGGCTGTTTGTGCTAAGCCTTAACACTCTGGTTGCTGAGCTATGTGGAGGTGTTGTTTGGGGGCTGCTGGGACAGCTGGAGACCCTATATGGTGGGGAGAAGCCTTGGAATAAATGACTGTTTATCGAGCCACTTGGTTTCTATCATGTGTAAAAATATTTCAATACATATATAACCAAGACAGACATACCAGTGCCTATTGCCTCTCGGCCATATCCACACAGAAACCAGTCATGAGACCTACTGCTCCTCACGTGCTCTCGGGGTCGTGTCATCAAGATATTGTGATGTTAGCATAGAGATAAATATACATCAGTCAAATATATTCCTAAATCCAGAAATAGATCCACACAATTAAAGGTACTAGGGTAATTCGATGGGAAAAAAGATAACTTTTTGTAAAAAAAATGATGAGAGGACACCACTTGTTGAATCTCCAAATGGAGAGAAAACCACTGTGACCCTTACCTTCCACCATATACAAAAATTAATTAAGTACAATACCGAAAGCTTAGGACATAATGCATAGAAGACAATCTTTGTGACTGTGGCTAAATAAAGTTTTATTAAATAAGCAATAAAAATCATAAACTATAATTTTTTAAAAAACTTAAAGGACCTTTAATAAAATTGAAAATATTTACTCTTTGAAAGTCATTGTCCAAACAAGAAAAAAACAAAAAATAAAAATGTTAAGTCACAGACTTGAATAAAAGACATATACCTAACAAAGAACCAGTGACCAGAATATTTAGGAACTCTTAACAATATAAGAAGATGAATAAACTAAGAAAAAGTGGGCAGAACAATTGAGCTGACCCTTCATGAAAGAAGACATGTGAAGAGTAAATAAACATTTGGGAAGGTGCTCAGCATCACCAGTCCTCAGGGAAATGCAAATTGAAACCCAAACGAGACACAGCTCTCCACCTGCTGAATGTCAGAGATCGGAAAGACGGACAACACCAAGTGTTGGCAAAGATGTGAAGTTACTGGCATTCCCATACATTGCTGGTGGGAGTGTAGAAGGGTCCGGCCACTTCTGAGAACACCTTTGGCAGTTTCTTAAAAAGTTAAATACGGACTTACTCTACAGCCCAGCGATTCCATTCCTAGATCTATACCCAAGAGAAATGGAAGCCTAGGTTCACGCAAAGACGTGTACACAAATGATTGTGGCAGCTTAATGAATAATAGCTCAAAACTGGAAACAGTTCATCAGGAGAGGAATGAATGAACCACAAGTGGAATATGCCTGTGATGGAATGCCATCCAGAAAAACAAAAGGAAGGAATTACTGAGATATCTCCAGCAGGAGGGAGGCTCCAAACCAGGGTCCTAAGTGAGAAAAGCTTAATGCAGGTGGTTACGTGTTGTTTGGTTTCACTTATTAACGTGACATAGCCAGAAAAGGCAAATTTGTAGAGAGAAAATCAAATTGGCGGTTACCAGTATCTGGGGTCAAGAGTTGACTATAAAGAGAAAAGAGGGAAGGGTTTAAGGTAATAGAGGTGTTCTAGCATGATTATAATGATGATTTCTTACCTACATGAATAAATTCATCAAACTCTGCATTTTATTGCATGGAAATTATAGCTCACCAAGTTGACCTCAAATATTTAAATGCATAGTAAATAATGCACAAAAGAATTAATACTGTATCTTGTTAAATGAAATAATGTAGCAGGACCCTGGAAACCAGTGGGCTCACAACATTTTTTTCCTTCTTACTCCTGCCCGCCTTCCTCCCTCCTACCTTTCTTCCCTCCTTCCTCCCCTTCTTCCTCCCTTCTTCCTTTCTTTCTCTGTTCACTCCACATTATTTTTCCTGCTCGACAATTCACCAGTGCTAGTCTTTGCTAAGGTGTGAATGGCCAATGGTGTGTCAACGCGTGGTCACTCTCAGGGGCCTTTTAATGAGGAACTCTTGAGATGGTCTGTCCGTGGCCTTTGTGAGGGATCGGTCCCCGGGGACAGAATTTTTTCTGTGGAGTAGACTTTGAAAGAAAGCTGTTATTAATTAGCTCAATGTATTCTTGGCTAGGGAAATGTAACCATTTATTTAGTAGAAAAACAAACATAAATCTCCAGATAGGCACTCTGTATTAATCAGACAAGTGGAATTTCCAGCTTTATTTCTCATGTGTAGTCTTTGTTGCTAGAGGAGGCCGAGTAACATTTATGGAAAGAGCATCACCTTTTAAGTCAAGGGGACCCCAGTTTGAATAATAACACCACTTGTTAGCTCTGGGACAGGGAGCTCCAAACTTTAAATTCTGACTACAGTTTGATGTTTGGAAACCAGACATGAAAAGAGAGAAATGAATGCAGCTAAGGTTCACACTGACATAAACAGAGACGGCTCAGTCCCACCCGGGGGAAATGGTAAACTCATGTTTAGGGCTTTAGCTAGTCAGGGGACATATGGCTATTCTAATGGAACAGGGCCTAGAATCTGCTTTTATATTCATATTCTTTAGAGGGTATGTGACTGCAGTTGACCAAGAGCAGATTATAGGTGGGTTAGGTACCTATCTGGTTAGGAGCTCGGGGCTCCAGCTACCTGAACTGGGGGCTAATCCTAAAGATGCAGTATATATGTTAAAATTTCCCAAACATTGCTTTCATAAAGCTCCTGCTTTGTTCTTTCAAAGGTGTCTTTTCCTATCTTATTCTATTTGATTGTCACAAAGGCCCAAGGCAGAAGGGGTCTAAAGGTACCATCCATCTGTGTTTTAGAGGCAAAGGCGTAGGAGTCTGGATATGGTAAGTGGTTGTTCCAGGTTCATGGCTGGTTGATGGAAAACTCTGGCCCAGAGTCCTCGTCTTCCCTATGGGGCTTTGTCTTTGGGAGGAGACGTCCACGCCCCCCGGAATACAGTCTGCAGTCTCATCCCTTGTTGTGATCCTTGCGGTCATCATCGATGGCCCTTGGGTCATGTTGGACATTTTCAGATCTGGGTCCTGGGTTGAACATTAGGTCTTCTCTGCCTTTGCATTCCGAAAGGTCTTTGTGGAGGTCACACATCAGATTTCTAGGGAGGCAGCCTGGTTGAGTGAAAGATACATGGGGTTGGGAATGGGGAGAACTGGGCCCCACGTCTCTGTTCTGGTGTCTGGTGTTCTCTCTCTCTGGGTCACGGGATGCACATTTCTTACCACTGCTGGATCTCTGTTTCCTCATCATTCAAATAAATTCCTGTGAGGAATGAAATGACGTCTGCCCGGTTCCTGGCTAGTAATAATTACCATCAGATGATGATTCGCCTTTTCCTCTTCCCTTCCTCTGCAGTTTTGACCTGGTTTGATCCCACAAGGAAAGTCATAGTCAATAGGAGGGGTGGTCAAGTCACCAGAGGAACCAGGAGGAAAACAGAGATGCACCCCTGCCTTCTCTTCAAGTGCTTTGCAAGAGATTTTTTGCAGTTCATTACGGTTAATCTTCTACCACTGTTGATGCTGTTGAGGAATGTTTTAAACTTTAGAATAGTTTTTAAGGCTCACAGCAGAGGCTGAAGAGAAAATGAGACCACTGCTTTGTTTTCAGCTCTTGATCGAAACGTAGCCTCTGTTCCTTCTTGCTTTGTCTGCAGAAAGAGTTTGCTCTTCCGTTCACACGCACACGTCAACATTGAACTATTGATTTCTCTCTGGGGAAGGCTTATCAGAACTTCTGGAGGGTCTGGGATGTAAGCATTTGCTCTCTCATGTGCTGGAAGGAGCTTTAGAAATTAGAAGGCACGGTCCTTTTGCTTTACTGATGAAGATACTGCAACTCGAGATGGGGGAAATGTCTTGCTCAGATTCACCCAGGGAGAAACACTTCAGCTCCCCTGAAACCTCTCCTGGAGACTTACTCATTGTGACACCTTGACAAAGAGTGAAAATCCCAGAAGGGACTCTTCTTCGGCATCATTCAGTAAGCCTTCTTAGTGACTCTATCAAAATGGGAACTTTTCCATAAGAAACAAAACCATTTCAAACAAGTTTAGAGGCAGGAATTTTACTTATTTCAAAGAACAATTTCCATGCATAATTAATTTACCGAACAAACCTTTTCTTTCTTGAGGAAGGTCCGTGGGTGGTCTTGGAGGGAGCCACGAATACTTAAAATTAAATGCAAAACTTCCTGTATGTTTCCTGATGAGAGGGTCAGGTCGATTTTCAAGACCCCAGAGTCAGCTGACACAACCTCCCTTCAAAGCCTGTTCTACATGATAACAAAGGAATCATTTCTTGACTCTCTTGGGTTTTTAGTTGGAGAAAGTTCTGGGCTTTTGTTTTGTTTTGTTTTCTTTAAGACAGGCTTATACCCACTCTGTGTGTTCATCAGTGGAGACTGGGAGACACGCAGTGGAAACTCCTGTCTCCTTTCCTGAAGCTTGGTTGGGCAGCATAGAACAATCTAGAAGAATCTTCTTTCTCTCCCTGCCCCCACCTTCACCCCAGCACGCTTGTCCCTAATAGTTAGCAACATATTAACCCCAAGCCCTCAGCTTCTCTGGTAACAAAACATTCCTTCTTCTCTCCCACCTATTTTCTTTGTCTTTTGGGAGTTTTTCAAGGGTGCTTTTCTATTACCGAGGATTTTGTTATTTAGGTCATGACTTTAAAACCTTATACTTGAATAATGTGTGACTTTCAGTGTGCACGTGAGTGAGCTGATCTCGTGGCACTCTCTCCCAGATTTGTCACTGTCTCCTTCCCTGGAGCAATCTTTTCCCAACCTGCCCTGCTCTTTTCAAAGTGAGAACAAATACAACATAATATACTGTGGGAGAAACTAATCCCCCAGGTATTTTGGACCCTGTGTATTTTTATCATCTATAAAAAATGAGAGCAGACTAGACATTTTTATGCCACTGTAGGAATTACAGTTCCTTTTCCTGTCCCCTGCCATTGGCCAAGCACCCATGATGTTTGATGGGCAAGATAGGAGGTAGAACCCCCAGGCCTACCTTCCACGCAGGGGCCGTGTTATAGAAATGCACTTTGTATAAGAGCCAGTCGGATAGCTTAGGTTTCCCGAGACTGAAATGGTGTTGACAGATCTTTAAAATGTTTTAAAATGTAGGGGAAAGAGCTTCTGGGCATGATGAGAAACTCTCAAGTGCTGGATGGTGCCATCGAAGAAACTTCCTCCCAGGAAGTCATGGCCCCAAGATCAGCCGAGATCCAGACTCACAAAACTGGGCTGGGAGTCCCCCTACTGAGGTCACCCAGCCTCCCAAATGGGCATCTTTCTCCCACCAGCCTACCGGTGGCTCTGCCTCTGCTTGGTTTCCTAAGCTGGTGTGTCTGTTTCCAGATGGGCTTCTGGAAAGAACCTGCTGGTGTATGGCTTGCCATGGGTCCCATATAAAGGGTGACAGTCTTGTTCATGTTTCTTCCTTAGGTCTTTTTGCTGGAGAGAGATTTTAGGGGATCAATGTGAAGGATAGGACGTAAGAGAGTTCAAAATTCCAAGACGCCCCCGACCCAAAGGAAGAGCTCAGAACAACACAACAAGGCACATGCTACCTCCCCTCTCATCCTTTACTTCTCCTTCCCTCACCCTCCAAACTTCACCCACTTTGAACTACTTCCTTCCTGTTCTCTTTGATGCTAGGAAATTGTACCTATGTTCACTTTATCTGGACTGTTTCCCTCTTCCAATTGGGTTAACTCCAAATTATTCTTCATCATTCTCTTTGTATCTTCTCTGTTAGCAAGCTTTCTAGAACCTTCCAGATGAGATAAATACACCTGCTCTGTACTCTCGTAACCCTTTGTTCTTCCCTCAATGTAAACTTCATTCATCCCACTTAATTTTTCTTTGCAAACTCTTATTTTTTCTTGAACACTCTGAATGAAAGAGACCCTGTCCTCAGTACAGAGCTCAGGAAGTGCCTGTTGGACATGTGCAGAAGGAGGATAAGATACTAGGAAATATCTTGGGGTGTAGAGTGAAGGGTCTGAACCCTACTTTCTAGCTGTGGGATCCTGGGTAAGTTACCTATTTGTCTCTAAATCTGATTCTTTCTTTTTATTTTTTTTTAATTTTATTTATTTATTTGACAGACAGAGATCACAAGTAGGCAGAGACACAGGCAGAGAGGAGGCAGAGAGGAGGAAGCAGACCCCCTGCCAAGCAGAGAGCCTGATGTGGGGCTCGATCCCAGGACCCTGAGATCATGACCTGAGCCGAAGGCAGAGGATTAACCCACTGAGCCACCCAGGTGCCCCTGATTCTTTCTTTTTAAAATGGTGGTTGTGCCTCCCGCCCCAGCCTTGTACAACTGTCATAAAGATCAAAAGGAGACTTTTAGGAGATGATGGGCGTGTTTATGGCATAGACGATCCTGATGGTTTCACGAGCATATATGCATCTCCAAACTCATCAAATTGTCTGCATTAAATGTGTACAGCTTTCTGTATGTCAGTCATACCTCAATAATGTGGCTTAAAGAAAACTTGAAAAGACCATGAGCACAACATACTTGATAGATACTATTCATAAATATTAAAGCAAATTGTATGGAATGGGCAGCAGCAGTTTGAAAGAGTATATCTTGCCTGGGATAAAGGAAACAAGATTCTCAAATGTGGGCGTTATGAGAGCTAATCAAACATCTTGCAAAAAGAAGTACTTATTTTTAGAAGTCCTCTCTGAGCTGCGTACTCACCGGCCAAGGGCCCCCATACAGTGTGTTTTGCACACATGATCTCGTCCATTCTGACAGTGACCCGCAGATAGGAATTAATGTCTCCGTTCTTTATGTGAGAAGGTGGAGGCTCAAGGAGAATGTGCAAATTTCCCAAAGGCACAAGAGTTGTAGACTAAGAACCCAAAGCCATATTTGTCTAGTTTGCTGTTTTGCAATCGGGTGATTTTTACCAGCCCCCTCCCAGGGGACCTGTGGCAATATCTGCAGACATTTCTCATTGTCACAAACCGGGGGAGGAGGTGCTGCTGGCATGTGGATGGAGGCATTCGGTGTCCTGCAATGCACAGGATGGCAGCTACCAGAAGGAAGTACCCAGCCCCAGATGTCCATAGCTCTGACCTTGAGAAACCCTGGTCTAGTTTCATGACTTTGAGGTCTCCCTTCTTTCATTCCCAAAGACAAAATGTGATTTCCAGCATGTGGTTTGGACAGAATGGAGTCCTATCAGAGGGCAGTGTCATTGCAGGAGGCGCTCTGTGCCAGGAAACTCAGATGGCTCTGTGCCCTATAAAAAGTGATGAAATGAATGTGGCCGAGGAGACACTGACACCCTGAAAACCCAATTAGAACTCTGGCCCGTTTAAGGTTCAGAAACAGCACACCCGGGAATCTTGGATACGGAAGGGGATGGAGTGTCAGGAGGGGAAGGAATGCAGGCAGAGGAATGCTGTGTCCTTGGGAAATCTAACTCTTCTGGCAGGGCTCGTTTTCTACATCTGCAAAATGGGAACATTAATGCCAGATTCAAGGAGTCCGTGTGAGGACTATGCTAAATAATGTTGAGTGTTTGGTATAGGCTCTGGCACACGGGGAATGTTCCGTGGCACACGGTGGGGGGTGTTCCGTGGCACCCCCAAATGAACCTGTGCTATGAATATGGTTCTTGGTCCCATTCTCTGTAGTTCGGGGGGAAACTAGATTCGTACCCAACGTTGATTCTGCAGTCTATGTTCTCCTGCACGTCCCTGTCCCTGTCACCTTCCTGACGCTTACCCTTGTCTGGTAGGATTGTCACCTCTGGAATGGCAGTGCCAGCCTTCCTATCCCCAAGAGCCCCCGGCAGAATGATGACCAAGAATGCTTTCCTCGGCTAAGAGTCCCTCACGTTCTCTTTCCCACTTAGCACTCTCACTGTCCTCCAGCTGCTGAGGGAGATTGCTGTGGTCACGCTCCCATGGAGGGGGCACCTTTGGTCTCCTGAGAAGGGATTCTGGGGTATTTGGTCCCTCTGGACATGTTCATACTGTACCTGGCAAATCTCCTTCTTTGCTCTGTCATTTCCTCTAAGGTGTTCAGTTGAGCAAAACACTGCTTGCCCAACACCACCAGCATTGCCAGAAACCTTGTGTCTGAATGGCCTTATCCTGTTTTCCCATGATGCCCCAACAAGATAGTCAAGAAATGTTTGTTGAAGGAATAATTTAGATGATAATCTCATGAAGCCAAACCACAAGTCCATGTTATACAGAGTCTCAAAGAGGCTCAGAAACACAGGGAGGGGTCCCACAGGAGCTGCAGGGAAGGAGCAGTGCTACAACCCCAGCTGTCCAACGCCAAAGACCACTTCCGTAACCAGGACCAAATACTGATGCGTAATGGGTAGGAGATGGCACACACCAACTGGGGCCGACAGGAGTCGTTCCCGGCGCTGGCTGTGAGTGCACCCCACTCTCTCTGACCCTCTCCCTCATACATTCAATGACTCGCAGGTGTTTATTGACTTTGTGCTGCATTCCCCAAACAGAGCTGGTGTGTACGGGATAAGAAAACAGACGACACCTCCTGCCATGGACACTGGACGCACCTGTGAGTGGGAGGTGGCGGTTCTAGAACAGAAAGATGTATGTGTGATGCACACAGACTGAGTGTCACCGAGTAGATGAAAGGACTGGCCAGGGACACAATGAAGGGGGTCTGCGGGGAAGCCTGACGGAGCTGGTGGTATGTGAGCAGAGATCCTGAAGAAGCCTCACACACACACACACACACACACACACAGGCCCTGGGAAGCATGTTTCAGACTGAAGGAGCAAAGACCTTAGGCTGAAAGACTTGGCATGTTGAGAAAAGTCAAAAGAGGCCAGCATGCCTGTAGTGTAGGAGAAAAAGAGTATAAATGCGTGAAAATGACGTTATTCTCTTTTGGTCCTACTGTAATAGATGCAGGGTAACTCTGTAGCTCTCCAACAGGCACTTTATCGTTCAGAACTGGGCGCACTGAACTGTGTCTCCGAAAAGCATATATGGCAGCCGTCACCCCTGGTACCTGTGAACGTCACCTGATTTGGAAATACAGTCTTTGCAGGTGCAGTTAGGACGTGAGTTACGATGAGGTCCCAGTGGAGTGGGGAGGGGTGGCTGATCCAATAGCGTCTACGTCCTGAGAAGAGGAGAGGCGCACAGACACGCAAGGAGGAGAAGGCCATGTGTAGACACATACACAGACAGAAGACAACCGCGTGATGGTAGAGACGGGTTGGGGTTATGGAGCAGCTGGTCAAGGAAGGCCCGAGATGGCCAGCCATCGCCTGAAGCCTGAAGCGAGAGCATGGTTCTGCCGGTGCCTCGATTTCGGGCTCCCAGCCCCTGGAACCATGAGAACCAATATCTGTGGTTTCTCCCCCGCCATTTTGTCACTGTTTGTCTGGACGGCCCTAGGAGACGAACACGGTAGCTTGTTATTTGCAGCGGTTCTCCCAACTGATCCCAGTGCGTTCAGGCTCAGAGCCCCTGCTTGGGACTTGAGTGTCTCCGAGGGTGAGGGTGAAGAGCTTCTCCTGCATCCCTCAGCTGGTGACCGGACCAGGGGGAGCCCACCTTGTTGACCACAGTGCCCGAGTGCTCGCTCTGCTCTTCCAAAAGGGCTGCATCGTGCTTCTCAAAGTGGGCTTTGTCAGAAGGCAGGACACCTTGAGGACAGTTGGCACACGGGGGGCAGGCCTACAATTGCCCCTTGACCTCAGTCCTGACTATAGCGTGAACTGAGGGCTCACTTCTATCTCTTGACCCCACACAAGGCACTCAGTCTCTGCTTATTGGCGTCCTATCTTCCTTTGCTCCAGAAGGGTCACTCCCAGGTCCTCATATGTCCTGCAGTTGGGAAAAGGGAAAAATATGGAATGGGGTTATACAGACTCCATCCTCTCTGTGGGGGGGGTTTGGATTACCCTAACATGGACTTCGGATAATTAAAGAAAAAAAATAGTTTCATTTGCCCCAGAGAGCTGCTTTGCTTGAACAAGTGTTCTTCATTAACTAAACAGGTTTTTTTTTCCCACCCCAAATGGCAATTGCCTCTTCTTACTAGCATGTCGTTCTTTGTCTAAAGAATTTTTTTTAAGGAATCGAAAGGGAGTGTGTTTCAAGAATAATGAATTCGCTGGTGGCAGGGAAAGAGTCTTCTAGCATACTAATGGTATGACTGGGTTTGGATAGGTTTGGGCACCAGCTTTGGGAACCACACGAGTCAGTGACCTTTGTGAGAGCTATAATTCCTACTCTGGAGTTATTGTGAAATGAGATGAAATCATGCACCTCAAGCTCTCAGAAGTGTGGGCCATTCTTAAGCCGCTCCTCCAGTGCCCGTAGTGTGCTGTAGATGGATGGCAGCCCAGGGGAGAATGGTGTTCGTTCAGGCCCCGCGGCCTGGTGCAGTGGCTTGTCCCCATCCAAGAATCTTGCAAGGTTGCATCACCTCAAGGTGTACTAGATAGCTGAACCCTTTCTGATATGCCACACCACGGCATCTGGACCTTGTTTTGGTGCCAGTAGACAGGATCTATGTCTGGATTTCTTGGTCCCCTCCTTGCTTCCCCGGGGAAGTATCCAGTGCTGTAGGGTCTGAGCTGTTACCCTATGTGCAAGCTAACAAGTGAGCCTGCCAAGGATTCATGGATGTTGGCTGGAGACAGGAGTCCCAGGGTCAGCAATAAAGAACTCTATTACCCCAGGCACAGCGACAGCATAAACCTCGTGTTTCTATCAGCTTCCTTTGTGCCAGCTCCCACAAGGCAATGCCAAGAGGGCCAGGGGCCACGTCACAAGCTCTAGGGTGTGTCACAGAAGAGGAACCATCAGCTTAGGGAACGTGAGTCTGCAAGTTGGCGGGTAAGCATGCCTGCCCACTGCTCCAGAAGAAGACACTCTCTGTTTTCCAAGGCTGTTTGCTACATATCCTTCCAAAGATGGTACCTAACAAAGGCAGTCAGGGTCTCTGTTCACAAGATGTGCGGGAATGTATAACACTTGTGCGTAATAGTATTCTTTTTTTTCTTTTTCTTTTTTTAAGATTTATTTATTTGAGAGAGAGAAAGAGAGAGTACAAGTGGGGAGAGGGACAGAAGAAGAGGGAGAGAATCTAGCAGACTCTCTACTGAACACGGAGCTCGACGTGGGGCTCAATCCTAGGACACTGAGATCATGACCTGAGCCATAATCAAGAACTAGACCAACTGAGCCCCCCAGGGGCCCCACAAAATTGCCTTCAAATAGTATGACCTATTGTTATTTTGTGTCCAAAACTATGAAGCACTAGGAGTTTAGAAACCACCACATGGCACTTTCTTCTCCTCCCTTGTTCTCAGCCCCTTCCTGCTTTTAATTCAGGGAGCGACTAGGATGGAAAGAGCACAGTCTTTGGAACTTGGTATGGCTGGGGCTGCTGCTGTTAAAACCTTGACCTGCTTCTGCTTCATTATGAAACCTAGAGCAAGTGACTTACCTGTGAGCCTTAATCTTCCCATCTGTGAAATGGGGATAGGCAGTCTGCCTCACACAGTGAAAATGTTTGGCACCTGATAGGTGCTTAAAGAGTCCCGTCTTTGTTTATAATTTGAAGTGGCGTGTGATTGAAGAATGGTACCAGGGTGGAGGCCGGCCTGGGCACGACTGACATATTTTGAGCAAAGTTGCACAAATGGGAGCTCGCTTGGCCCAAGCTGCCCAAGCTGCCCCCCCGAGTTCCTCGCAGAGAAAGCTCACATGTCATCTTGGTGGGAGGCTTATGAGTGGGCCAACCTTTTTGCAACCGTGCCCCGCGTGTATCGCTTTATGTTTTCCATTTCACCTCTATTAATCTAACGCAAAACACCCTCCGCACTCCCTCCCTGCCCTCCCTGGCCTGTTTCTGCATCACCCTCGCCTCCCCAAGGCCTGCCTCTCAGGTTTTTTTCCTTCGCTGCCACTTTGACTGTGTCGGCAAGCTATAACTCACTGTCAGCACCTCCTCCTCCTTCCCAGTGACTCTGTCTCTCTTCACTCCAAATGGGCCTTGGCCAGCCTCTGGAGAGTTCAGCAGGCTAGGCGGGAGGGAGTCAGACATACTCCTCCATGCTCAGCGTTCAGGCCACAGGTAGCTGGATTCCTCCTGGTGGCCTCACTGCGAGTTTCCCGTGGTTTGGATTTCTCAGGCAGGGAAAGCCAACTAAACCCTCAGCCCCTCGAAGGATCAAGAGGCATCAAGAGGGGT
Organism: Neogale vison; assembly: GCF_020171115.1. Lineage (NCBI taxonomy): Eukaryota > Metazoa > Chordata > Mammalia > Carnivora > Mustelidae > Neogale > Neogale vison. The sequence continues at coordinate 9,812,855 of NC_058097.1, forward strand.
GAGAAGGCCGCAGACAACCAAGGTTCCGAGTCCGCCCTCGTCCTAGTGAGGACCGAACCGGCCCCACGGGAGTAGCATCTTTCTGCGGGTTCCCATGTTACTGTCCTGGCTGGTGACTACACCTGGAGAGAATGACACGGTTCCTCGTACTGAAATCTCTTTTCTGATATTTAGCTGATGTGTCATGTGCGATCCCCTTTTAAGATGACTTCAGAATACTGGTAGTGATGGAGAGGGAAAATGTCCGCTCATTCAAACAGAAGTAATCATTAGTGACCTATGCATCCATCCATCCACCTGCCTACCACCCATCCAGCCAGCCAGCCACCCCCACCATTCATTTATTTATTTCCTTCCTTCCTTCCTTCATCTATCTATCTATCTATCTATTTTTCTATCTGTATATTGGACTTTCTATTCCAGATGACCATGTTACTGATTGAAACTGTGGCATTGAGGATGAATGTCTGTATAGTCTGGGTTTGTTTGTTTTTTTCAAATTTCTTTCCTAATGAGGAGAATCTATATGGTCTAAAGTTTAATGGACATGGAGTATTTGTTCTGTGGGTTTGGGATCAGTACTAACAAATATTCATGGGCCATTGAGATTTTGCTATTATTAGAAGTCTCATTCAGAACCTTTTATTTAACTGGAAGCTTTTCTTTACCCCTTCAAGAAGAAAGTTTAATTTTTGCTCCAAGGAAAAAATGCAAAGCAGCTCTGAGCCCGGAGTACAATTCCATTCTTTTTTCTTTTTTCTGAATGAAAGCAGGGGATGTGATGATGGATCCCATCTCCCTGTGTGTTCTCACAAGAAGAGGTAATTCCCAGAAACCCCAGCAGGCACTGAGTCTGCTAGAAGCATGACAAATAGGAGAAGCCACTGCCAAAAGGGAGAACGGGAAAAAGAAAAGGAGGGCAATGGTCCTGGGGGTGGGAGGCTCATGTTTATCAGAACAGTGCTGGACCACGGGTGCTGGTTCATAGCAGAGGGCAGTGCAGAAAGCTCATTTTCAGAGCAGGATCTCTCAGGAGAATCAGATCATCAGGTGTTGAACTGAAGCCTCTTCAATTCTCTTATCAATGGCTTTGGAGTTGTCTGAGAGCCTGGGGTGAGCTCGCATGGCCTCTGACATAAGAAGAAGGGATCTGAGGGGTTGATATACCTACAGGGGCTTCCCCCAAGGCCCTGCAAAATTGTGAAATGCCGATTTTCGAGTTCATTCTTTTTATTGAACAGATTTTTAAGACACGTGTATGGAAATAGAATAGGTTGTTGGTGACTTACTGAAGCATTCCTTTTCTTAAGAACTTCCCTATGAGATGCTGAGGGGTATTTGTTTAAATTAGGCATTTTATCTAATCCTAGACAATGGACCGACACAGTACTTGCTGCAGGAATGAAGGAATGAGTAAGAGGACCAGGCTCTAGGACAGTGTAACAATGACCAATCCACCCTAATCTCGAGGGCAACACACCTGAACCATCAGGGCCATCCGCTCAGCAGGGAAGAGATGCTGCCTACCTTCCCGTTCTGTCATTCAGGGTCCCTGCTTCAACATCTGTTCTTCCTCCCCCCTCGTTCTACTGCAGTCTGTCCTCAAAAATGACATAACTCTTGGTCACCTGTATCTTAGTGTGATTGTAAGTCATTGCTTCTTTAGCTTCATGTGCGCTGACTTCATTTCTCATCGGAAACAAAAGACTTTGTCCCTAAGGATTATAGGTCAGAAGATGGAATGGGGTAGGAAATCGGAAGGTGGCTTCCAACCAACAGCTGGGACCTGGGCTCCCCTAAAGTTGACATCTTCTCTGTCTGCCCCAGACACTTCTTTGAGCCTAAATGTTCTCATTTGTCAAGTATGTTAGTTGTATCAACCTCAGATAGTTTCAGAAACTACAATTGCAAAAAGACCGCATAAACATCTGTATACAAAACACCTACCCTACAGTTCTTGGCAAGTGGTCTGTGCTCTGAATGGTAACAATTATTATCCCTGTCTTTATTATCACTATCAATATTAGGGGCCAGGTTCAAAACACAGGAATAATGGAGACCCCTTCTAAAACATACTACATGTCATTTCAAATCTTTCGAAAAGGCAAGTTTTCCCTACGCTGAAACACCTCAGAGATTGCCTATAAAAAATGATCATAATGCCAGTTTTTACTTTAAAGCTCATGGAGAACCTGGGCAGTAGAGTACTTCCTTTAAGAACACTGATGATGGGAGCACCTGCGTGGCTCAGTCGGTGGGCATCTGTCTTTGGCTCAGGTCGTGATCCCGGTGTCCTGGGATCGAGCCCCGCATCAGGCTCCTTGGGCAGCGGGAAACCTGTTTCTCCCTCTAACAGTCCTCAGCTTATGTTCCCTCTCTCACTATGTCTCTCTGTGTCAAATAAATAAATAAATCTTAAAAAAAAAAAAAAAACCTAAAACACGGAGGACAGAGTAGGAGGGCATCCTACTCTGTAGGAGTAGGAGCCTGGGTGTTCCAACCGTAAGGAAGCAATCCTAACCAAACAGAAAAATTCACACTTTGGGAACCCGCCTTGTAAATGTGAGGACACTCTTTTCCTCCTGGACTTTCCTGTTGGAATTCAAGTTCTTTTGAAGACAGATGTATCCAATTCAGGCTGTGGTTCAAAAACCATAACATACTAAACGCTGTGACGCGTGAGGGGTGTTCAGGTTTCTAATTTCTGGGCGGACATGTTGGAACGCCTCGCCAACAACGGGATGTCCGGGTACTGCAAACATTCCTGCTGGGACTCAGGCAGCCTGAAGTCAAGCTGGCGTTCACGTGAGCCGAAAAGGAAGATGGAAGGGCACCTGGGTGGCTCAGTGGATTAAGCTTCTGTCTGTGGCTCAGGTCACGATCCCAGGGTCCTGGGATCGAGCCCCACATCGGGCTCTCTGCTCAGCGGGGAGCCTGCTTCTCCCTCTTCTTCTGCCTGCCGCTCTACCTACTTGTGATCTCCCTCTGTCTCTCTGTCAAATAAATAAATAAAATCTTAAAAAAAGAAAGAAAGGGAAGATGGAGCTGAGCGAGGACTAGCCCAAGTTAGACGAGAGCCACCTTCCTCCTTTCTGTGCTCTTCCTGAATGTTTACTGACCACCGCTGCATGACCACCTTGTCTCCTATCCACTGAGTAAAGATGTACAGTGTGACACCAGGGTGCTCACAGTTTGATAAGAGAGTCACATTCACCGTGATAATATATGCTACGCATGGCATCCAAGTTAGGTAACAAAAGGTCAAACACATGGCACATGGATCTGCTTGAATTTCTAGGCATTTGGGGAAGACTTCTTAAAAGATGTTGTTATAGACTGAATTTTATAGACTGAATGTCTGTACCCCCTCCCCCAACTTCGTATATTGAATCCCTACCCCAATGGGATGGTATTGGGAGGTGAAGTCTTTGGAGATAATTAGGTGTAGATGAGCTCATGAGGCTAGGACTCTTGTGATACGGGGTGAGAGGGTAGCCATCTGCCAGGAAGAGGACCTTCACCAAGAACCAAATCTGCTGCCACCTTGACCTCAGACTTCCATCCTCTAGAAGAGTGAAAAATAAATGTTTGTTGTGTAGGCCACCCATTCGCTGGTATTTTGCTTTAGTAGCCTAAACAGACCAGGACATGGGTAGCACTGGATTTGACTCTTTTAAGGATGCCTATAAGTTCAACAGCAAGAAGGAATGTTTTCCACAGACGGAACAGCACATGGAAGGAAGGAGGGACACACACAGCATGGGCACGATACCTGTCTCTTTCTTCTCTTTGTGACTGCATTATATTGAGAAGAAAGAGGGATGAAAAGGTATCAGCTGTGAAAGGTTTTTGTGCCAAGCTGAGTTCGGTTTCAATGACTGGGCAAATTAGTGGGTTTCTGCCAACCAAGTCGCACACCCTGGTTTACTACTTCTGCGCCCTTCCCTGACTTCACCACAGCAAATTGGAACGGGGTATGCCGAGAGCTAGTTATTCTTACTTGTCTCTTTCACTGAATAGGGAATTCCTTGAGGTTTTCTGTTTTCTTTTTCTTTCTTTCGGTGGCGGGAGTCCCATATAATGCCTAACACATAGTAGGAGCTCAATAAATAAGTATTCAAAGGTATTAAAATTAAGTCTTGGAGGGATATTTGAACAGGGGTCTAGTAGAGCTCAGAGAAGAGCTTTTTAGGTAATGAGAAGGACAGGCACAAAAGACCCAAGGCTTTGTAGGCTTGGTGTGTTTTCAGATGACGGAAAAGGCTTATGCAAGAAAAATGGTGTATGAGGATACTAGAGAGTAGTTTAGAGATATGGGATTGAATGCCTTGGTTGGGAATACTTTGCCCTCTAGTTTTCCCTCTGCTTCCAACACATCCCTAACAGCCAACTATGATTGTGGTAGGTGGACTCATAGATGGCCCCAATGAGCCCCACCTCCTGGTACTCACATCCTTATGTAATACTCTCCTATTGAATGTGGGCAGGACCCGGCACTTGCTTCCAACCAACACAATATGGCTAAGGTGGTGGTATTTGCTTCCAAGTTCAGGTTCTATTATAAAAGATTGCAATTACTGTCTTGCATTTTCTTTCTCTGACTTTCTTTCTCACTCCAATGAAGCAAGATGCCATGTTGTGGGTAACCCTAACAGTGAGGCCATTTGGCCAGACCCTCAGGATGACCTCTTGCCAACAGCCAGATAAAACTAAAGCCATTGGTCCAACAATCTTTCAAAACTAAATTCTGCCAACAACCACATGAACTTAAAAGCCAATCCTTTTCCAGTTAAACTTTGAGATGAGATCCTAGCCCTGGCTGCCACCTTGATTGCAGCCTTGTGAGAGATCTTGACGTAGAGAGCCCAGCTCAGCTGTACCTAGACTCCTGATTCGTAGAAACTATGAGATAATAAATACACGTTGCTTTAAGGCTCTAACTTTGTGGTGATTTGTTTTGTAGTAATAATAATGTTCTAAGATCCATCAAGACAGAAAGGAGTATGTGGGATGGGTCAGAAGCCCCCACATGGCCTAGCTGTTGGCCAACCACTTCCCAGAGCCTTGGGCATGGCCCTCTTCTGGGTGCGGCCCTGTTGTAGACCCGCTGCAGACAACTCTGGCTCTGTGAAATGTGGACAGGAGGCTTCTCCTAGATTGAGTCAGTGAGTCCCTGTCTGAGCTCCAGCTTTCACGGTGCCTGACAGAGTATCCGGTGGAATCTTCCAGGATCACTCTGAAGTGATAGAAGCCACTATTGCAGAGAACTCTCAATATGGCCTACAGAGTCAAAGCAAGGACTTGGCAGGACAGACAGAAGGACAAGTTTCAGAAAAATATAATAGAGCTCATTCAAGAAGTCTGTTTTCTGCTGAATGTTTTTAGATTTGAAAGAACCTGAAGACAAATGTGGCACATGGCTCTGGTCATTTTTGTTTTCTATTCTGTTCTGTCCCCAAAGTTTGGCTGAAGGGATCACTCTGGATTCAACTTGCTGTGTCGTATGCATTGGACTTTAAAGAAAACCAAAAGCCCAATGAATGCCAGATATTTCTTCTTGGTTCTTCTTTAATGCCCCTCTGAACTCGCCTCAGTTACTGGGATTCTTTCTCCAAATTGTGTTTAGTTGGTTTTTTAACATTTTAATCAGGGTTTATTTAGACTTGCAGAGCTTGACTTGGCTCAAGCAGAGTCTCTGGATCTGAAGCTGGACTTGAGGAGTATGCAAATGCCGAGGCGCATTTCTCCAAACCACACATACTTGCTTTTATCTCTTTTAAATATTGGGGTTCTCCATAATATTCCATGTGGAAAATACAAAAAGAGGCACAGTGAGGAAAAAAATAATAAAATAATCTTAAAGTGCCCCCCAAAACCACTGATTTTTGAGCATCTGCAAAAGATACTGGCCATCTCCACCATGGTAGATGATATTCACATTTTTATTTAAAAACCAGTTATTAGTCTAATTTGTTCAGTGTTTACCTATGCCAGGCATCTGGGTGAATTTATTTCCAACCTCAGGGTGTCATTCATTCACTGCAAACATATTTTTTGTCCCTAGCAGAGAACAAAACGTGCTGTCAATCAAGACAACCCAGACATCTTGATATGTGCTCTTTAAGGGTGTAGGGAAGAGGCAGAGGACACAGTGATGACCATGACCTGTGATAAGGCTCACTGCAGGCTCCAGTTTGTCAGAGACTGCCTCTGTTGACTAGAATAACTAGAAACACCCCCTCTTCATTTGTAAAAAGCTCTAATTTGAAAGATAAATTCAATAGTCTACTCTAGCTTAGGCCAAAAGTCATATGTGTGTAAAAAAAATTTTACAAAGTGCCTTTTGGTAAAATCAATCACATTTTCTGCTCACACTTAAACCAAAGTTGACCGTTGACATTTATGTATTCAATTTATATATTGATACTTAAGTTACATTCTTGGGGTTTGTTATGTCATAAACTATTGGTAATTTTCTAATCCTCTTGACCAATATATAAAATTAGTCTTGCTTTACCCAGGTTAAGAGGAAAATGAATTTTAGTTGGCTCACTTCTTCCAGCTCTGAGAGTTTCCCAGTTGCCATGGACAACATTCATCCATTGGAAAGCACAAATATCTGCTTTCCTATATGGAGATGATGACTATCGTGAATTTCTGGGGAGGGAACCTACCACCCACACTGTACTTTCTTTTACTTTCTACTCCTCCAAGGAATAATCGTGAATCAGAGAAAAACTATATGGAAATCAGAGCTGAAATAGCCTATAAATCAGCCTTGTCATCGTTTTCCCAAACTGTGGTTGATTTATGAAACACCCGAATGCCTCATTGCCACGGCCACCCCATTCTTGTGATATGAAATCACACATACACACCATCAGGGACTACTTAAAGACCATACAAAGGGAGAAATAAAAACAAAACAGAATCAAAGCTGGAGAGCACTGAGACACGTATAGGATGCAAACACATCAGTGGGAAATCTGGGGGATGCTGGAAATAAATGCTCATACTCTGGAGAGCAAGAGGGACGGTCATTTGGTCAACACAGGATTATCTAAACTCATGCAGAACGGGGGAGGGGTCATGTGAATGCCGAAATAATCGAATTTTTGTCTGTAGGTACAAAGGTGTCCCCAGGGGCTTCATCCTTGGGCACTCTGAGTTGGTTATTTCTAAGCCGAGGAATGGTCAAGCTTCACTCCCTGTTGAAGATGGGTAAAGGCTTCCCAGACATGCTGATAGCAATGTGTGTCGAGGGAAAGTTAAGCATACCACCAGGGAGAGAAAGACAAGAGGAAGTGGGACTGTCTAATCATCCTCTTCCAGGATGATTAACTAAGCCAGACATTGGGAATCCAGGGAGAAACTTGGGGACCTGCCCTCTATCCATGTCCACCCAGATTAAAATCACAGAGCTGGGCTTCAGCTTCCAGTACCCATCCGTATTACCCCAAGAACATACTTCCTCGGATGAGAGCAATATTTAGGCTTGCTCTCAGAGGAATGTCCTTCATTTAAAAATATATCCAAGTCCTATGTATTCCAGAAATCTGTCTGGGGCAATTTTCTAAAATACTTCAACAGAGAAAAATAGTCAGTGATGAAGTTGTGAGGGAAGTTAATGTGAAACCTAATTGTCCTCCTTTTGGGCCGCCACGAATGTCCAGGGCACGTCCAGAATCAGCAAAAACCCATCACATTACAGTGGTGTGGGGAACGGGCAGAGACACAGAGCGAGAGGGATCTGGAGTGTGCTTCCCGTTGCCAGGGCTGCCCTGTCTCTTCCAATTGCAGATGATTTCGCTGGTGATGGTTATTGGGAGGTGATTCCACACTTGTGGGTCTTCTCCCTTCACATGTTCTGCCACTTAATTTGTTGTGTTTTGCCCGGTTACTTGTCATCACTTTCAGAACTGAGCACAGTCTCGTGGTCAGATAGATTTGAGTTCAAGTTCCAGCTCTGTCTCGTATGAGTTGTGAGACTCTGATCAAGTTAGCTGATCTCTCTGAGCCTCAGTTCTCTCATCTGCAAAGTGGAGGTCATAATAGCTACAACATAAAGTACTTAGGAGGACTAAATGAATATAAATAAACCGGCATATAGCCTGAGGTATACAGTAGGTCCTTAGTGTGAGTATGCGTGTGTGTGTGTGTGTGTGTGTGTGTGTGTGTTTGAGAGAGAGAGAGAGAGAGAGAGAGAGAGTTCTCCAGAGGACAGAACCAACAGGATGTGTGTGTGTGTGTGTGTGTGTCTGTCTATCTATCATCTATTGATTGATTGATTGTTCAAAGGGAAATTTATTTAAAGAAATTGGCTCATGCAATTGTAGATGCCTGGTGCATCCAAAATCTAGAGTAGGCTGGCAGGCTGAAGACCCAGAAAGAGCTGCACTTCCAATTCAAAGGCAGCCAGCTGGCAGGATTCCTTCTTGTGTGGGGGAGTACAAAGTCTTTGTACTATTGAAGCTTTCACCTGATTGGATGCGGCCCACCGGCATCATGGCAGTAATCTGCCTTACTCAAAGTCTACCAACATAAACTGCCAATTTATCCAACAGACTCCTTCACAGAAACATCCAGAATAATGTTGGACCAAATACCTAGTCACCATGGCCCGGTTGACTTTGACACACAAAGTTAACCATCACAGTGTATATGTATACAAAATGGGAGCTGTGTACTTCCTCATATGTGTCAAATAATTATAGGCAGTGTAGACTTACTAATACCTTTTCAGTAGTCACTGACTTTATGTGGAAAAAAAAAAGTTAAATAACTTTGGCTAGTTATTCCAGACCCCACATTTTGGATCTTTCAAAATTTATTCCACTCCAGCTGTCTGTGCCAAATCTTGAGTTAAGCAAAACTCCTCTCTCTGGCTGACCTGAAGCAAATCTTTTGGAAAAAAAAAAAAATGAAGCATGTCTAGGCAGAGACATGCTAAAGAGAAAGAAAATCCAGTCACTCTCTCCTCAGAGAGACATGTGACCCCTTTTGGAACTGTAAACTCCTCATTTTGGCTTTCTTGGCACCATGCCACAGCTTTGATGGCGAGACCATTTAGCTTTGTCAGTTCCTTGAGGGATATGGGCCTTCTCGGAGTGGGCAGTGAGATATCCATCCTGTTACCACCCTAACCACATGGAACATACTTTTCACTCATGGCAATCCTTGGACCCCCTTGAAATGAGCCCTTTACATATAGAAGGGTGGGGCCAGCCAAAAGAACGCTTGGATGGTCAGGGGAAGTTACTAATATTGCCCACCTATGGGAGCAACAACAATGGTTCATGAGATTTGCTTTCCATAGCTTGCTTGCCTCTTGGCTTTTGAGGCAAGTCTTGGCTTCCCCACTGTCTCTCTCAGATTACGGTGTCTCTTGGTGTCACTAAATTATATATGGCTTCAACCATAACCATAATCCACCTCCACAGAAGAATATGATTGAAAAAAAAAATGCTCTGCTTCCCTGGTCTTCCCCTACTTTCTTCTTCTTTTTTTTCAAGATATTATTTATTTCGAGAGAGAGAGGGGGAGGGAGAGTGAGCATGATCAAGAGGGAGGGGCCCTTCTTTCTTCTTGATGCCAACAGCCATCTTCAAAGATCACATTAACGTGAAGTGAGTTAGGGCAAGTTTGATAAATGGGTCCTTAGATATTTGAGGTTGTTTTAAAGACAGTTATTCCAGGCCGACCCCTTTTCCATGGATCCCTCTGGTAGGAAGTTTCCCACATCCCAAATATTTTTTGAGGTAGCCATTGTTTCTACTTTCTAAAGCTTTTTCCACTTTGGTTTTTAGCACCCGTGGGAGGTAAAGGCTCTCTGTCTTATCTCCACATAGCCTCTCACATATCTGTGCCATCTTGTCTAATGCACTGTTACTCATCCCACAAAGTTGACTTCAGACAGAACTCCTGGGATGGCCTCCCCTAGAAAGTTCACCTTCTTCTTTTTCTATAGAATCTATATGTCTTTACTGCAGTTCTTTTCAAATTATGTAACTGTTGGATCCACATTTCCCTCCCTGATGCGCCGTGAACTCCCAACACAGGGAATAGGGAGTCCTCACCTTTCAAACTCCTCCATCTTGTGTAGACAACAGCAAAGAAGACCTTGAATATAAGTTTGCCAGATGGTTGGTTAGATGGATAGAAGGAGCCTTCAGGAAGATCTTAGAAGCATCCCAGTTGAAATTTCAGTGCTGAGTTTACCACCAACATGCTGTGAGACATGGAAGTAATTTACTTGCTCTCTGGTTTTTTCTTATAGGTCAAATGAAGGTGACTTTTATTTGATAGCTGAGTCCTTTCCTGTTCAAATAATCTGTGCGCCCAGCATGCTGTTAGATGTTTGTGTGGCCAGCAGCTTCCAAGCCAAGAGTCATCACTTTTGTATGGTTTTAGCATTCTACAGCAAACCTGCATCATATTGTCATACCAGCTAGGACCCAGGCAAAAGTCTTACACTTTCAATGCTGTTTATTGCCTGACTCACTGGGCTGAGAAAAGGCATCGCTGCACTCTCAGAAATCTTCCTCTCCAGAATTCACATACCCTATGAAGGCAACTTAGCAGTACGGTCAAGACATAAACACCTCGGTGACACCAAAATGGTTCTAGAGAGTTTTGTCATAACCATCTTTGCTGTAGTACTTTTGCCCCATAACAACTTGGCCGTAAGGCAATTTTGCTATAAAAAATTAAAAAAAAAAACTGGTTGACAGTTTAGTTTCATTTCTCCTTTGGCAGTATTTTTTCATTTTATATTATTATAAATCTCAGCCCTCATAATGGTCCACACAGTGGTGCAGTGTTGAATCCACATTTCTTGTAGAACTTCCAAACATCTCTTGGTGGACGGGATGCCAAGAATAGATGACAGTGTAGAGGTTTCCACAGCGCAACACAAAGCTCAGTTACAAATGTACAGCATAGTGTCTGGGAACTGATACCTTGCTTAATGAAGGAAGAAATTTTAGCAAAAAAAGAAAAAGTGGTATCCTACCACCGAGCCACTGACTGGGTGGCTCAGTCGGTAGGGCGTCTGCCTTCGACTCAGGCCATGATCCCAGAGTCATGGGATGGTGTTCCATGTCGGACTCCTTGCTCTGCACGGAGCCTGCTGCTCCCCCTACTTGTGCTCTGTCTCTGGGTGTCTATGATGCTCACTATTTGTATACATTTGGAATGTATTCATGTATTTTGCATTTTGCAATAATCTTTAATTTTGTTCATTTTTCATGTTTAATGATGCCCTTTTAAATCAATGTCCTTCTTTCACTTTTCATGATTTTTATCTTTTATGGCAAAAGTGCCTTATAGCCAATTAGTTACGCAGCAGAAATGCTTGTGGAAAGATGCCAGACAGGCACCATGATCAGAGAGGTGTGAGCGGGAGAGTGGGAGAGCCAAGACTGATGGGTCAGAAGCTAAGAAGCAAGTCATGAGCATCATAGACACCCAATATTGGAAAACACCACAGGTCAGTGGTTTCAACCTGGATCAGAGACATCTTTTCTCAGTGGACATTCTTTTTTTTTTTTAATTTAAGATTTGTTTATTTCTTAGAGAGAGAGAGAGAGCAGGGCAGGGGCAGAGGGAGAAAGAGAGAGAGACTCCTCAAGCAGACTCTCCACTGAGTGTAGAGCCCAACGTCGGGATTGACCCAGGACTCTGAGATCATGACCTGAGCTGAAACCAAGGGTCAGCCGCTTAACTGACTAAGCTCCCCAGGTGCTCCTCTCAGGGGCATACTATACCTACTTGATTCCCCTCTGTGATGTGCAGCTCACTACATGATGAGGCAGCCATGCTGTCATCAGACACTGAGAAGGAATAAAGGTTAAGTTCTACTCAAACCCTACTCAAGCTGGAGCCCACATTCAGAACCCAAACAACTATGATCTTAAATATTCCTGTGTTCCAGCCATTAAGAGTATGGCTTCTGCATTCAGTTGTCGTGAGTATCACGCAGAGTGAACCATTTGTTAACTGTGTGACTTTGTGTGAAATACGGAGCCTCTCTCTCTTACCTGCAAAATGGGGGTATTTGCAGGACCCAACTTACAGTATTGTTAATGAGGTTCAAAGGAGATGATCCATATAAAATGCTTAGCGCAATGATTAACCCTATTAACACCTGTGAATACTTACTCTATCTGGTAGCATATCAACTGTTACTCAAAGGATCCCCTTTTTCTTCTCTTTAGTGGAGAGCTAATTGGGACAGATACCAGAACAGAATACTTCTAGCTACCAAATCCAAGAACATCACAAGAAAGGGGTTGAGTTTGGAATCACAGGAAGGGATTCTGAGTCTCCATTCTGCCCGCTCCACTGGCTGGATTGCTTTTTGCAAGTTACTCCGGGATCAGTTTCCCTGTCTTTAAATGAGAGGCTGTTACTAAGTCAGCATAGCTCACTTTTTAGTAAGTGTACAGTTCAATGCCTTGAAATTCCAAAATGGGTTAAACTGTTTGAACAACATTCAATCTAAGCAGCGAGATGATTTTAAAATATTTTTAAGTGTGTGCATGAATTTTCTCCTGGGAAAATCTGATGTGTACTTTCCCATTTTTCTCCCCTCTGCATAAGACTCATCCACATCAAGTTAAAATCCCTGCCCTAGACATCCTCTAACTGTTCCCATCCAGCCTACAAATGTTTGCATATTGTACTCATGAAAAAAAACCAATGGAAGTTATTACTCAAAATTATCATAGACATTTGTTCATCTGTCAAAAAGTAACAAGAAAATTGCATAGAGGGGAACAGTGGTATGAAATTTCATGAGCTCTTTCAGTAGTATATTTTAAAATAAGTGAAAGCATGTTGTGGAACAAAAACATGGTGGATAAGGATTAATACCTTAAAAAAAAAAAAAACCTTTTGCACACCCTGGACTCTGGTACATTCATATTATCCATCCCACAAAGAACCGAAAAATCATTAAGCCCCCAGAAATTCCATGTGTCCATAGTGCCTGCACTCATTCTCCTTCTTCTCCACCCATGCATCCATGGCCCTGTCTTTGCCTTCTTATCAGGTTCTGCCTCAGGCCGCTGCTCATCTCAGCCTGGATTAGAAAAAAAGCGCCCCCCCCCATATCTGAACAATGGGGCTTCCGGGCTGGGTGACCTCCTATCTCTGTCCCTGCCCCTGAAGGCTGCATCTTTGCCCCACACTTCCTTGGCTTCCACCCCCAAAGGCAGCAAAAGGAAACAATAGCTGTCAGTCCCCGCCAGCATAGGTCTTTCTGAGATGCAGCTGAATAATCAATTACTGGGTCAGGGTATCTCAGTTTCCCTGGCTCTGGTCCACAGACCTTCACAACATCCAAGTCTACAGGCTTGGAGCTGCGGGGCCCTCCTCCCAGAGTCTAGCACCAGCTCCCGCCCTCACCAGCCTCGCTTTGTTTCCTCCATCCTTTCCACAAGGTGTCTGGAAAGAAAGACCACTGTTTCCTTGAAAAGGGACCAGTTGGAAAGGAGACATGGTGCAGACAGCACCACTTGGCAACTTGGTGGCTGGGGGCAGGGACCAGGAGCTAGGAAATAGACACCTCAAACAATTCTTATTTTCATTTTGGTATCTGAATTAAAATAAAGCCAACAGATCCAAACTGTGAGGTTCTTCTGCGAGAAACCAGGGCCCCGAATGTCCTCCTGTTTCCACATACCCAGAACCCACACAGTCCGAGAGGGTGCCTGCACTCCTGGCTGGTTTGCAGAGTTTACACTAAGAAAAGTCAGAATATCAAGTGATCGAACAGAGGCATCTTGCCAGCTTGACAGCAAGCTGGGAAACAGTTTAAGGAACAGAAAAATTCTTGTCTGTGAAGATGTCCAGTTTTCCTGAGTGTTGGTGTGGATATTTATGTCACTTTGGGGAAAATGATGGCACAGGCAGGATGCCTGGTAGGAGGGTGGTTGGTGGGCAGATCACTCAGCAGGCTGTGAGGGTTCGGCTGAAAAACAAATATGGTTTATGTAACAGGCCGCACACGCAGGCCGAAATAAGTCCGGCGAACACAACATTTTCTCAGACTTGGGGATTTTGTGTCTTTTGGCTTGGCTAAAGCTGAGGTCTCAAATCTGTGTTGAGCAAATGGGTCAACAGTTCTCAAAATCCACCAGCGGGTGAAGCAGAGACGGACTCTGGTGTTCTCATCTGTCAAATGGGAGCTGTGAGCATTCCCGTCCCAGAGGTCAGTGGCGGAGGGAAAATGAGTTCATTGCCAGCTGCCAGATAGTGTGATTTTATTTGTTTATTCTGAGCACCCAGAGGAAGTGATAAAGTTCACCAAAGTAGCAATATGTAGTTGGAAAAACCCTTGACAGGGAATCTTCAACCTGAGAATGTAGACTTTACCTAGGTCCAGTGTGTGTTTTTGGAGTTCCCACTACATGTGAGGCACTAGGAGTGGAGATCTGTTGCTATTTCATGATTTGAAACATAGGAGGTAGATTGCTTGTTGTTTAGGGTTGAAGCAGGGGAAGAGAAAAGTGAGTGACCACTAATGGGCATGAGGTTTCTTTGGGGTGGCCCAAAACTCTAAAATTAGGTCATGGCAATGGTTGCAAAGTCCTGAAAGTACAACTAAATACATTGACTTGCACATTTTAAATGGGTGAATTGTATGGTATGTGAATTATATCTCCATCAGCATGCTTTTTAAAAAACGTAGAGATGGACGCCTGGGTGGCTCAGTGGGTTGGGCCGCTGCTTTCGGCTCAGGTCATGATCCCAGGGTCCTGGGATCGAGTCCCGCATCAGGCTCCCTGCTCAATGGGGAGCCTGCTTCTCTCTCTGCCTCTGCCTGCCGCTCTGCCTGCTTGTGCTCTCTCTCTCTGACAAATAAATAAGTAAAATATTTTAAAAAATAAAAAAAAAACGTAGAGAAACACTATTAAAAAAGAAAAGAAAAAGCAACAAAACCAAGATGATGACAACAATGAAACCAGGTCTTGAGCAGGAATATACCAAATCGACTTGGTTTCTAGCCTCTTGGAGCCTGATGTCTTGTGAGATAGCCACAGATTTGCTAATTGGCCAAATAAAGAAGCCTTTGGATAAAGGTTAAATGAGAATAGGGTGTGGCCGACACTGGCCATCAGCTCGCAATATGCATGCATGTTCTTCCGTTTTCCTGCTGCTGGAGGTTGGAGACAATGCTTACAGCATCCTCACAGCCAGGTGTGGCCCTAGGGGCATTAAGTGTGTGGCTGGTGGGATGTGCCATTTCCAAGTCAGGTAGGTTCCTTCCTTAGAACAAGCTCTCTTTCCTTTTCTGCTCTCCATGGACTGAGAAACCAGCATCACCCCTGTGAACAGGTCAGCCCTTTGCAGATGGTACAGAAGGCGGCAGAAGGCGGCAGAAGGCATGGCCAACGTCTTACTCTGGACCACCCTTCTGTCTCCTTCCTTGCCTTGTTCCCAATAAGAAGCTGTTTTAATTTTTATTTTAGCTTTTCTGTACATAACATGTGTCTTGTTCTCTGGCTGATTTTAAGAGTTGCTGTTTATCACTGGTTTTGAGCACATTTCAATTATGATTTTGATTATTTTGAGCAGGTTTTGTGACATAGGTCTTCCTGTCTCTTGGGCTAGGAAGTCATTGATTTTCTTGGATCTATAGGTGTATAGCCTTTATTAAAATTGAGGGGGGATTGGCCACATTTCTGCAAATAGTCTTCCTGCCCACAACTACTCTCTTTTTCATGGAATGCAATTACACATATATTAGCCTGCTCACAATTGTTCTTTTGTTCACTGGTTCTCTTCTCTTCTCTTTTCTTTTCCTTTCCTTTCTTTTTTTATTTTTTCTTCTCTGAGTTTTATTTCAATAGTTCTTATTGCAATAGCACCAAGTTCTCTAATCTTTTCTTCCGCAGCGTCTAATCTGGAATCAGCCTCGTGCAGTATTTTTCATCTTAACACACCATACATTTCATCTCTAGAAGCTCAATGTGCATCTTTTTTAAAGAAAGATATATCTTTTATGTCTTTTTAAGTCAAAGCCATCTTCAGTGAGAGCTCAGCTTTTGAACATCTGGAATACAGTTATAATTGTTCTAATGTCCTTGTCTGCTAATTTTAACATCTGTGTCAGTTCTGGGTCAGTTTTAACTCATTTGTTATTTGCCATTTGGGTTGTGTTTTCTGGTTTCACTGCAGGCCTGGTGATATCGGGACGCTAGCTGTGGTGCATTTCACCTTGATAAATGTTTTTGAGGTTTTCCCGAGATGCAGCAAACTTTCTTGGCAACAGCTCAATCATTTTGGATCTTGGCTTGATGATTTGCTAGGCAGGTTTGAAGCACTGCTCAATCTAGAGCTAATCATTCCCTGCTCCTGAAGCAAGACCTCCCTGGTGCCCACAAAATGAGAGGTCTAGCTGGGGTAAATGGCATTATCCCTGGTTTGGTGGGAGTCCCAGACAATGTTCCCTTTAATCCTTTCAGACAACTTTTCCCCTCCTTTTGAGCAGTTTCCTCCCATGCATGTGCTGATCACGACTCTGCTGACTATTCAGGAACAACTGTCTTCCCAATCCTTGGGGTTGGCTCCACCGGTAGCTCTTTCCTCTCCAAAATCCTGCCCTGCATACACGAGTCACAGCAGTCTGCACGCTCTAGTCCTGTCAGTCTCCCTGGATACTCAGCTCAATGATTCAACGCACAGAGTCTCCCAGGTTTCCCCCGGGGTCCCTTCATCATGCCACAGTCTGTAAGCCTTTTCAAGGAAGCGATCAGGGGGAATCATAGTGCTACCTTCATGATTCTCCGTCTCTCAGGGATCATAGTCCCTTGTGGCTTGATGTACAGTGTCTTGAAAATAGTTTTTCCCTGGATTTTGCCTCTCTTCATTTGTTGGTATGTTTCAGGTGGGAGGGTAAATCTTGTTCATTTGTCTTGCCTGCAAGCAGAAGATATGCTTCCCAATACCTTACTTAACCTTATCAATGAGGCTTTGAAATAGCTGACCTATCCTCATTCGCAGGGGAGGAAGTGGGGGCTCCGGCAGGTGCATAACTTGGGCATGCTCACGCCGCTTGTGACTGGTGACCCCAGATGCCATCCCCAGCTTGTGTCTTGAAAACAGTTGTTTATACTCTTTTCTGTGCTCTGCATTCCTTTCACTGGAAATGCTCTCGGGTGGGAGGGGAGAGTGGGAGGAGAGAGCTTGAAAATAGGATGCTGGAACACCACTGGGGCCCTGCAGACCACTTCCCTGCTCCTTTAGGGTGTGAGGTAAGTTGGGGTGGAAATCGGAATGTGTGGTTCAGACCCAGGGGCCACACCAGTATCGGCCACCACACTTCTGTCTCATAGCGAAGGAGCCTCTAGGTCTGCGGGTCTCAATGTGGAAAACAAACAAACACATGTACTCATGGTTGGGGAGAATATACGCCACCTTGGGTTATTAACAACAATAAATGGGAGAAAATAAAGATGAAAAGTTCATCTACTTAGTTTCTTTCCTGATGTTCTGGCTTGTGCCCCCAGTGAGAACTGGGGAGAGAAAGTTCTGTGACACAGAGAATTTGGTGATCTGAGTGACAGTGTCCAACTATTGCCGTCTCTCAGCACCCCCTTTCTTCTGTGGCTCGGCGCCACTGCATTCAGTGTGGCTCAGACCACAGACCCAGCCAATCATCAGAACCACGTGTCTGCCACTCTGACAACTGGGCCAGCCTTTAGCTCCATGCCCCAAGCTGGGTCCCGCCCAGTTCTTCCCTAAGACTTTATTATCTGGGGCCAAAAGAAAAGGAGTTTTGTCTTTTGGGCTGCAGAATAGGAAGGCATGAGTCAGAGCTATCTGGGAGCCATCTTCCAAACCCTACAAAGACCTTGTGTGCGGTAGGAGAGAATAAGACAACACATAAGGCAAACACAGGCAAGAACTGGAGTACAGTGGGGCTGGTTTTGGGGGGGGGCGGGTGATAACGTCAGAAAAAAGGAGATTATCAAGGTTTAGTCATTCATAATCTGCAGCTCTCACTGGATCTGAAACCAGTGCTTGGACTTCCCAGATGCACAACCCAGGAAATCCTATTTTATGCTTAAATTGATTTGAGTTGGATTTCTGTCACTTGCAACCAGAAGAGTCCCAGTAAATATGGAGAGGAAGTAATGTACCCAGTACAAGGTCCAGAATTAGATGAGACTTCTACTCATTCTATACCAAACATATCGAGCAGGGGAGAAAATTTAGTACCCTGTTCTTCACCTTGACCTGCAAAACGTGCCCCATGCACAATCACTACTAACCGTGTTTCTTGTCATTGATACACACTGAGGCCATAAAAACTTAGTTCTGGGCACATTCTAAGGCTTTTATGTGACCCTTCCACAACCAGGGAGGAAGATCTTATTATAGTCTCTCTTTGGAAGGTGAGGGAATGGCGGCTTGAAGAATGTCAGCACCTTGAGTCTACAACTGGCTAGTGTTGCAGGCAGCCTGACTTTTCAGCCATGTCCTTGACCGCTGTGCTGTCTTGCCCTTGTACTGGTGCGTTAACAACCTTCTGCCTGGGCGCCTGGGTGGCTCAGTGGGTTAAGCCGCTGCCTTCAGCTCAGGTCATGATCTCAGGGTCCTGGGATCGAGTCCCACATCGGGCTCTCTGCTCAGGAGGGAGCCTGCTTCTCTCTCTCTCTCTCTCTGCCTGCCTCTCCATCTACTTGTGATTTCTCTCTGTCAAATAAATAAATAAAATCTTTAAAACAAACAAACAAACAAAAAACAACCTTCTGCCTGAGTACCAAGTGATGTCAGGAAATGATCTTTGACTGGTCTCGGACAGCATCGTCTGACTTTCCATTCTGTATCAGGCAGTTGCATCCAGATTTCTCCCTAAAGGATGAAAGAGCTGGTGGTGGCCACATTTTGGAGCGGAGGAAGAGGGGAACAGGATTGCTCCCCACTTGGAAAGCTGTCTTCTCACACTTTATCCCAGTGATTCCTCATTTGAAGTTTGCTGCGTTTCAGAGAGTGCTGGTCAAGGTAGCGAGCGTGAACCCTGGTGCACAAGGGACTATCCTTAACCTAAGTTTCCGAAAACAGTCACTGTCCCATCTCAGGTGTCATTCTAGCAGAAATTCAGATACAGTTCTGGCGGAGCCACAAAGTCAGTGTGTTTTTCCTTCAATGACACCAAAGCACTTGATTTTACAGAATTCCCAGTGGCCCTGATTACAAAATAAACGAGGAAAGAAAAGCCCAAGGGGAACAAATGGGGGCCAGCACAGACCTTGCAATTTTCAGGCTCTGAATACAGAATCCATCCGTGATTCAAGAGCATGGATGTTACTGTAAGTGGACAGATGCCTGTTTGGACAAGCAAGGCCAGGAAGTGATTTGCCTTATGGCGATTTTTCCTTTGAAATTCTTTTTGTTAAAAAGTAAGTGGCTTTTCAACGATCAGTGAGACCCAGTCTACTAAACAGAATGACACAGATACCTCTGGCATTTTCTGGAATGGCTTTTGGCTTTTATCAGCAGTAGGGTTGGGGGAAGTCTTGCTGGGCAGACAGAAGAGCGCTCGGTAGGGGCTGCATGTTTAGACAGGGTGGGGCTGGGAAGCAATCACAGAAGGCCCACCCTGGGTCTGGGCTGTGGGAACAATAAACACAGGGGAGACTCCCATGTCATAGGAAGGAAGAGACCATCATTAAGGTCTTTGGAAGAACGGAACTGCCGGGTCTCCAGTGGCTTCGGGGCTGGTGTCATCCCATCCCTGAGGTCATCATCACACATGTCTTTCTCACACACCAGATGGTCTCTGCCTCGGAGTTGGCAAGCTGAGGCGCCTCCTGTCCCAGTTGGCCAATACCTACAGGCTAGAGTTTGCAGGAAGAAAGTACATTTGGAACCGCGAAGAGGGGACTCTTGCCCCAAATCCACTTGGGCAGCTTCGCTCAGCAGATGCCAAACAGGGAGCCATGAGTCTGCGTTGGCTCTGCTACTCACCAGCCCTGTGAATTTGGGCAAATTCCGTTGCCTTTCTGTACCCCCTTAGTCTCATCTAAGCCTCAGAGATTATCTAATTAAAACAAGCTATGGTTCTAAAAATGAAGGGAATATCCAAGAGACCATTGTTATGTTGCATGTAGAATTTTCAGGAGATTCTAAATTCCTCTTTCTTATTCTCTACCATCAGGTTGCCAGTAAAGGGGCAAAAAAGTAGATTCTAGAGAAACATCAGAATCCCTCAGCAAAAATTCAGGGGACCCTGTGTAATATCTCCTTAATATTTGTCTTGAAGCCAACACACATTTTTTTCCCCCAGATAGAAATAGTTAAAAAGGAGTCGTTATATCACTTGCCATAATAAGAATTTTAAAACATTGTATTATTTTCATTGTATTTTTTTCCAATTACCTTCTAATTAGATACTGTTGCCTGCCAAGGGTTCTAGCCCCCAGGCTTGTTCTTTCTTTAATGCTTGCTAATCTCTCTTTTTAATAGAGAAGTATTAAAGACCTACTCATTCTGAGCCAAAACACTTCCTCTTGATGTAATCAGCAAGTGAGAAAGTGAGTCCCTTTTGAGTAATGTTCAGCCCCTGAGATTTCATTGTCGTTTTGTTCATGTGCTTCCGAAAACTGTCTCCAAAACTACCTGGTTTGCATTTTCTGCACCCGGGAATATGGAATGTAGGCTCTCTCATGCCTAACCAGGAGTCCAATTAAGTAGTCTAATCCTGGGTAGGCTGAAATCAGTTGCAGCGATTTAAAGAGATTTCCTTGCAAAGGGCAGGACCCTGTGCCTTTATCACTGTGTGCTTTGGGGCAAGCTTTATACAAGTCTTCCGAAAAATAAAGTATTTTCAAACAACACTGGCCCTGTCCAGTCCTTCCTAGAGAGAGACAGAACAGAAGCCTCAGCAACTAGGACCAGGCATTGTACTGGCTGCCCCTCTACCCGCTTTGAAAAGTCAAGCTTCTTGGGAAGTTTATACTCAGACATGGCTGAGGAAGTCAGGCTGTGCCTATCCACACAGAATGTCCATGAGCAAGTCCACGCAGGTCAAAATACTTAGCATAGCCATAAAATGTAAAGCGGATAGGTTTGGTAGAAAAAGTCCCTGCTTTTCTTTTTCTTTTTTATTTTATTTTTTTTTTAAATTATGTTCAGCTGACTACTGTATATTACATAATTCGTTTTGGATATATTGTTCAGTGACTCATTAGTTGCATATAACATCCAGTGCTCGTCACCACACATGCCCTCCTCAATACCCATCACCCAGCCAACCCATTCCCCCACCCACTCCCCTGGAAAACCCCCAGATTGTTTCTCGGGGTCCATAGTCTCTCATGGTTCATCTCCCCCTGTGATTTCTCCCCCTTCAGCTTTCCCTCCTTTCCCCCCTGGTCCTCCGCGCTATTGCTTATGTTCCACATATGAGTGAAACCATATGATAATTGTCTTTCTCTGCTTGACTTACTCCACTTAGCATAATGCCCTCCAGCTCCATCCATGTCGAGGCAAAGGGTAGGTATTCATCCTTTCTGATGGCTGAGTAATCTTCTGTTGTTTTCTTTTATAAACAGTAAATTTTAGGGATGCCTGGGTGGCCCCGTTGGTTAAGTGACTGACTACTCAACTCAAGTGGTAATCTCAGGATCATAGAATTGAGCCTCGCATCCGTCTCTGCACCAAGCTTGGAGCCTGCTTAAGAGTCTCTCTCTCTCTCTCAAAATCTCTCACACTCTGCCCCTACCCTCTAAATAAATAAATAAATAAATAAATAAAATGAACAGTACCTTTTAATATCAGAGTATGTTGGTGGGCACTTGAGAAAGATGATAGTGTTCACTGTGTTGCTACTGCAGGAAACACTCTTTTAAAAAAGATTTTATTTATTTATTTGAAAGAGATTAGAAGCAGAGGGGAGGGGCCAGGGCAGACTGCCCACTGAGCAGGGATCCCAGCGTGGGGCTCTATTCTAGGACCCTGGGATCCTAACGAGAGCAGAAGGTAGACACTTGACGACTGAGCCACCCACGTGCCCTGAAACACTCTTGATGGTTAATGAACTTCTTATAAAGAGTGACTCAGGGACCTGGATCTTTAGGACAGTGGTTGCTCCCAGATCAGGGGCCATCCAGCAGGTAGATGACCTTAGGTTCCATGCTAAGGGACAAGGGTCTTGGTTACAGGGCCAATAGTCTTCCATGTCCTCTTGATTTGATCAGGGAGGAAGTGGCGGTAGTGGTGAGGGTAGTTTAATGAACTGCCTGAACCAGGAGCTATTTTATTCATCCTCTCCTTCAACCTCTGCCATGATCAAGTGATCTGGATCTAATGATTCCACTTTACAATAAGTGGAAAGAAGTCAAGTGCAAAGAAGTCAAGATGCCTACAGCTTTGGAGTCAGTTTGGAGGGAGCTCAATCTTCCAAATCAGGCTTGTGCCATCATGTTCCCAGAAATCTTCAGCACCGATTTGCTCTTGGGATGAGTCTGCTTCCCCATCCCTCCAAAAGATTCTCATCCCTGCCCCGTGTGCTCCGGCCCCATGGAAGCTCCAACTGGAGCATTTTCAACACAGAAAGGTAATGTTTCCAAGACATTTATATCCTCCTTAAATACACATGCATAATCCCGAGACTAGACATGAATGGTAGCAGGTGAGGGTTTACTAGGGTTCCTTAAAGGAACTTTGAATAAATAATACTGGGCATTTTCCTACCCACAGTAGAAGAAATACATGCTATTTTGAGGATTTGGAGCTTAAAATATATCTTTGATAGAGAATGCCTACCGAAGATTGAAAAAAAGCTTACTATGACCACAATCTATTTCTAAGGCTTTGTCATCACCCCAAGCAGGAACTCTGTAACCCTTCAGCAATAACTCCCCCTTCTCCCTTCCCCTGTCTACTGGAGACCCCCAGGTCTGCTTTCTGTCTCTTTGAAAATGGGCTTATCCTGGACATTTCATGCACCTGGATCATACAATGTCTGTCCTTTTTGTGTCTGCCTGATTTCCCTTGGTGTGACGTTTCCAGGTTTATCCACATTGTAGTACATGTCAGAATCCCATTCCTGTTGATGGCTGCGTGATATTCTGCCATGTGGATAGACCGCCTTCCACTATCGCTGATTCTGTTTGTGGATCTCGGGTTGATTTCAGCTTTGGCTATTGTGAATAATTCTGCAGTGAACAAGGATCTGAACATCTTTTCCGTTCTTTTGAGTAGATACCTAGTGATGGAATTCCTGGACCTCAGTTCTATATTTAACTTTTTGAGGAATGTCGGCACCATTTCCCATGGCACCTGCATCGTTTTACGTTTCTATCCCCAGTGTATGCAGCTTCCGGTTTCCCGACCCCCTCACCAACACTTGACATTTTCTGGTTTTTGATTATAGCCATCATAATGGGTATGAGGTGGTATCTCGTTCTGCTTGTCATTCGTATTTTCCTGATGACTATGTTGAGCATCTTCTTGGCCATCTGTCTGTTTTCAGAGAGACATCTAAGTATTTTACCCATTTTTAAAATTGGGCTGTTAGTCTTTTTTGGTGCCAAATTTTAGGAGGTATATGTGTGTGTGTGTGTGTGTGTGTGTGTGTGTGTGTCTGTGTGTTTGTGTGTGTCTGTGTATTATATATATATACCTATCTATGTATTCTGAATATTAAACCTTTGTCACATGACTTGTAAATGTTTCTCCCTACTTTTTTGGCTGTTTTTTTTTTTTTTAATTTTCACTAATGTCCCTTAATGCACAAAATTTTCAAGTTTGCTGAAGTCCAGTTTATCTATTTCTTGGGTCGTTATAGGTACTTTCGGAGTCTGTACTAGCTTGAGAGTGTTCCCATCACAAAACACTCTGGTTTTTAATTTTCCCCATATCAAGAATACCTTTGATTTCCTCTGAGGCCTCACTCTCTGGCGGGCAGGTGACGTCATCTTATCGTCTCTACATATGGTCTTTTTTCCTCCCTTGTGTCTCTTCATGTGTCCCAAGTTTCTCTTCTTCTTTTTAAAATTTTATAGATTTACTTGGGAGAGAGAGCACAAGTGAGCATGAATGAGGGGGAGGGACCGAGAAAGAGGAAGAAGCAAGCTCCCCACTGAGCAAAGAGCCCGATGCAGGCCTTGATCTCAGGACCCTGGGATCATGCCCTGAGCCAAAAGCAGACGTTTAACTGACTGAGCCACCCAGGCCCCCCAAATCACATAAAATTAAAAAAACCAAATGCCAGAAGAGAATAGAGAGTGAGTTGGGCAGAGAGACGGTACTTCAGTGATCCAAGAAGTCCTCTCTGAGGATTTGCTATTTCTTTGGCACCTGGACCAGTTTTTAAAGATCTGGGAGACAATTCAGTCTCATCGCCCAGGAAACTACACACTTAAGTCAGTACCTTTGCTCACAGTGGCATAGCCAAGATTTGCATCCAGATCTCTCAACTAACTTCTGAAACAAACTATATTATGCATTTCAAGATTAATAAGCCAAATGGAGTGACTCAATCAATATCTTGTCACTAGTGAGAGAAAAAGTAAAGGGTAAAAAAAAGGGGGGGATGTAACTGATTGATTGATTGATTTATCAGTTGTATGGATTTTTTGGCAACCGTGAGGAGGGTAATCTAATGACATATTAATTTGACCAGTATTTTGACAAGCTTCCCTGGAATGTCGGTCCCCAGAATGATGTAAGGTTAATAAACAACATTTCTTGCTGGGTACGGTGGCAGGCACCCCGGTCGCACTATCCTGGAAAGGAATGCAACGCATACATTCCATTCTCCAGACCCATGGCTGGCCACAGTGGGATCTCCGAGCTGCCAAGGAGAACGAGAAGTTACAGATGCTTGGTCTTGGGTGGACTTGCCTGATGAACCTCGAAATGACAAATTGTCTTTCACAGTCCCTAGAGTGGGATGACAAAACACGGTGGTGGGTCAGAGTACAAGGCACATTCCACGCTTCAGGCTTGCGACAAACCCAGCCCAGTTCTCGAGGTCCTTCTGGACCCCACCAAGCTCTCCTCCTTGGGAAAGCCCCACCCAAGAGCAAACACGCCCCAGATACACTGCATTCTCCCACAGCACAGATCTCCAAGAGTTGCGTTGCTCAGCACAATCTCAGCCTTTAAAAAACACCATAGGAGAAGACCCTTCTCTGGGGAGAAGAGTCTATTTCTGAGTCCCTAGGACTCGGCCTTATTTGGCACTCTTTTCTAACTTGAGCAGCAGGGAAAACAACTCTTTTGGGTTCTGATAAGTCTTTATCACCAGGAGGCCCACCTCCCCTTCCTGCCCCCACACAAGGAACTTGAAATCCCCAGTTCATTTCTCCAGTCTCTGTCCATAGCTTCTCATACACTCGGGCATTTTCCATATTCTGCCCCCAGTGCCCATGCTTTCTTTTCTTTCTTTATTACCTTTGCTCAGTTACATGTTTCTGAATATAAGCATCAGGTTTTACTCATCTCCGCCTGTAGTAGCACAGCACCTACCATGCTTGGAATAAATATATTCCAGGAATATAATTTTTTTTCAGGAAGATCATGTTAGTTTTGAAAACTGTTTCCTATTTTGCAGGTATTTTTACAAAGTTGAGAGCTGCCCTTGTTGGCTTATGCAGAACTGTAATAAGGCTAGCATGAAAGCCAGCTCTGATAAATGTACCAGATGGATATTGGAGGAAAAAATGACATAAGGTGGCCATGTCACAAAATCTAATTGCAGTATTTCAAAAGGAAAGGAATAAAACTAAACAGAACAAGTTCCTTTTTTAGTTGACCGTGGGTTAGTTAATATAACAAGGGTCACAATTTGTAGACTGTCCAGATACTACAGCCACAAATGTAAGGCTTGATGGGACAATATACAAGAAAAGACTCCTGGGGCGCTTGGGAGGCTCAGAGGGTTAAAGCCTCTGCCTTCAGCTCAGGTCACGATTTCATGGTCCTGGGCTCAAGCCCCACATCGGGCTCTCTGCTCAGGGGGAACCTGCTTCTTCTCTCTCTGCCTGCCTCTCTGCCTACTTGTGATCTCTGTCTATCAAGTAAATAAGTAAAATCTTGATAAGAAAAGACTGCCTAGAAGAACAGAACACTTGTAAAGTTAACAGTACCTATAATGCAGTTGTAGTTTTCAACAATGTATCTGGTACATGAGTGGGAGAATTGTAAATTATTTTATTGTTTATTTATTTATTTATTTATTTAAAATTTCTAATCTTCCCTTTTCTTTCTTTTTTTTTTTTTAAATTTCTTTTCAGGTTAACAGAATTCATTGTGTATGCACCACACCCAGGGCTCTGTGCAATACATGCCTCCATAACACCCACCACCTGGCTCCCCCAACCTCCCACCCCCCCGTCCCCTTCAAAATCCTCAGATTGTTTTTCAGAGTCCATAGTCTCTCATGGTTCATCTCCCCTTCCAATTTCCCTCAACAAATTTAATTTTTTTTTTTTACGATTTTATTTATTTGAGAGGGGGAGAGAGAGCGAACGAGCCTAAGCGATAACACAAGAGCAGGGGAAGGGAGAAGCAGACTCCCCGCCAAACAGGGAGCCCAACACAGGGCTCGATTCCAGGACACTGAGATCATTACATGAGCCAAAGGCAAATGCCCAACCGACTAAGCCACTTAGGTGCCCCTAATTATTTTAAGCTTAAATGGTAATATCCATTAAAAGGAATGAAAATACTCATTCACTTGGACTCCATTCTCTGTCTCACAGGAATTGATATCAAGGAAATAATCCCAATAGATAAAAAGCCATTCTTTACTAGTACAGATCTTCCTCAACATATGACGGGGTGAAATCCTGCTAAAGCCGTCATAAGTTCAAAGTATCGTTAAGTCGAAAATGCATCTAGCATACGTGACCCACTGAATGTCACAGCTCAGCCTCACTGACCTTAAATGGGCTCAGAACACTTCCGTTAGCCAACAGTTGGGCAAGATCATCTCACACAGAGCCTATTTTATTATAAAGTGTTGACTAGCTCATGGAGTTTATTGAATACTGTAGTGAAAGTGAGAAACAGACCGGCTGTCTGGGTACAGATGGCTGTCCACGTACCCGTTGTTCCTGCTCGCGGCTGTACGTCTGACCGGGATCTGCAACAGCCACCGCTTGGCACCAAGAGCATCGTGAAAACATTCATTCACTTTGAATGAGCATCGGGAGCAGTGTCAGACCACATGTCACTAGCCCGGGGACAGATCCTGTCCAAAATTCAAAGTACCATTCCCGCTGAATGCCTGTCACATTCACACCATTGTCAAGTCCAAAGATCCTAAGCTGCATCATTGTAAGTCAGGGACCATCTGTATAGACAAGATCTTCTTCCTATTTACCCAGAAATTAAATTTAAAAATTACGTGGTTGTTAGACTTGGAGTGTTTTAAGATCTACCTTAGCATCTAGGTGGCCAATATGTGACGCTTTGCTTAAATGTTGCTGCTAGAACGCATAGCAGCACACACTAGGATATGCTTTAATACTAGTTTTAAAATGGGAATGTAAAAACATATCAGTGATTGCAGATAGCTAACACATTCATGCATGTAGACAAAAACCGATTTCTTGTAGTTATTGGGGCCGAAGTGACTGACTCAAGAAGCTTGTGGAAGTGTAAAGATTTTTTCCTAAAGCTTTGTAAGCCAATTTTCTGAATTTGAAAGATAAATAAACTAGAATTGACATAAGGAAGAAGAACTAAGATTGGTTTGATTTTTTTTTAAAAGTAAAGGTTGTTTTTGTAAGATATTTATTTTAAATAAGGTACTTATTTTATATTTATGTCCATTCCTCCCTTGCTGGTCTGAAATGACGCTCTATCACTTTGTCTTCTAACAACAAAGCAAAGATCAAATAAATTTTTGAAAAGCGGAAACTTTCCTAGATAGAAAAGAAGATAGTAATCACACACATAAAAGCAGATACTTCCTTCAGGCTTGTGAAAACAGTTCTAGGGTCTGAAGACTCATTAGCGTCATTTTCTATAAATTTTGCATTTTATTAGAGAATGGGAAGAATGCCATTAGACTAGAAATACCGAAATATTCTAAAACAGAGATTATTTAAGTCACTGAAAACTCAAGAAGTGACTGAATCTTTTTAAAGAGATGTAATTTTGTCTAAATAGCCTGGTTCCAATTGTGAAATTGATGAGCATTTACAAATGCGTGTTGAAACTAACATGGTTTTTATTTTTGTGCCAAAATAACTACACATACTCCATTGATGCCTTTACCTTGAGGCTGGAGGAGCAGGGAAGACTTGCATCCTGGTTTCAGAGAAGTGTTTGATGACATTTCTCCGATAGTAGTATGTGCAAGGATTATGACATGGGAACTAGATTGTAGGGCTTCTGAACACAATCTTACATGACCGAGGAGGTTGATTAATGACTTCTTGTCAACTTGGTGGGAGGTCTGCAGCAGAGTGACACGGAGATCACTCCCCAGGTCTGTCCTGTTCGTCTATTTTTTATCAGCCACTGGAGTTGAAAGTATGCTTATCACATCTTCAGCTGCCACAACGTGGGGAGGGTTAACTGTGTAGACGACAGAACCAAGTACACAATGAAATCAACAGGTGGGAACAGGGTTCACCAGTGGAATGTGACAGGGAGAAAAGGAAGTCTAACTTTTTGGACTAATAGTACAATTAGCAAGTTTACCATAGGAGACATGAGACTTGGTTGGAGATCAAAGAAAAGAGGTGTGTTTTTTGTTTGTTTCATCCATTTCTAAGGCAAACAAGTGTCTTTGGAATGATAAGGACATTTAAATAAAAAGTCAATGTTTATGCCCTGGGGTCTGACAATTCTACCTTCCTTTGAGTCAGGTACATCTACAGTATTATGTCTAAATGGGAGCCTCACAATTGAAGAGGTTCATTTAAAAATAGAAAAATCAGAGGAAGGTCAATGGAAGAATGAAAGGGGAAAAAAGCCAAGAGGTACTAGACTCTTGTTCTCCGCTTGGCACAGTTCTGTGCTGGGAACTCTGTATTTTACTCCCCCAAAGTCCTGTGGCATGGACACTGTGTTCATCAATTTATAGATGAGATGAGGGTCCAGAATACAAGGAAGTTGCCCAAAGACTAATAACCAGCGAAGGG
Source organism: Neogale vison (assembly GCF_020171115.1). Lineage (NCBI taxonomy): Eukaryota > Metazoa > Chordata > Mammalia > Carnivora > Mustelidae > Neogale > Neogale vison. The sequence goes on from NC_058097.1 coordinate 9,841,969, forward strand.
CCAAACTGAAATTTGAGTCCAAGACTGTAAGTTGCCTAAACCTAAACTACTTTCTCCTCCAGGAAAAACATCCAGATTTATTGAGAACACAAGCATTGTTTTCATACATTTCAAGCATTAGTATAGAGGAGAGGAAATAGAAATAATTGTATGGGTTTCCACATACAAGAACTAAGGCATTTGGTATAGTTTCTTAGAGCAACCAACTTTGCTCAATTTAAGGAAGAAGTTTTTTTTGCGTGTTTTTTTTATGATTTTATTTATTCATTTGACAGACAGAGATTACAAGTAGTCAGAGAGGCAGGGAGAGAGGAGGAAGCAGACTTCCTGCTGAGCAGAGAGCCTGATACGGGGCTCTATCCCAGGACCCTGGGATCATGACCTGAGCCAAAGGCAGAGACTTTAACCCACTGAGCCACCCAGGTGCCCCTTAAGGAAGAAGTTTTAACGCATGGAATTATCCAACAGTGTGAACATGTGTCCACGCGAATCTTGAATTTCCTTTTACTGGCGCTATTGAAGCAAAGGATGGAAGGTCATCTATCCTGGATATATGGAAAAAGTTCTTTAATCTGTTTCTGAGAAAGAGGGTGAGCTCAAAGACCTGCACGATTCCTTCCAACGCTAAAAACCACGAGCCTCTAAGTCAAGCCCACAAGAATCAAGTATATTTGGAAAGGATCAATTTCTGTGCTTCTGTGCTCCAGTACTTTTGAGTTCCCGTGTTTGGATCCCATGTTGAACTCCACATGGCTGGGTGTTCGCTTCCAGCTCTGCAACTTGCTAGCCCTGTGACCACAGACCTTACCTTTCCACTATCATCTTTCCCCACCCTGCAAGTGGAGGGCATAGTAAGGCCTTCTTCAAAGGTTGTCCAAACCAGAAATGGGACAGTCACTTAAGAAAAAATACTAAGCACCATTCCTAGATCACTGTGAACTCTTAATAAATATTAGTGATTGACGTTAACAGCACTGTGATGATCCTTAGGATAAGCAGAGTGACTTACAGGTCCTTTTTCTCTTGTATTCTTAAATTCTTCAAGCAGGGGATATCACGCTGCTCAATGTAGCAACTTGAGGCTTGGATGGGCCAGAACATCTGAGGTGCTCATCTTTCCTTTTACTCGCTGCACACTTTCTTCAGAACCAACTCAGCCCCTGGCATGGTGCCAGCTGTCCTATGGAAGGACACAGATAGTGAATTCTGCTTGGTATCACTTGATTTCAGGATCCAAATCAAGGACCAAGAATCCCTTCTCTGCGCGCCTTTTATCTTCTTGCTATTTTCATTCTTAAATGTCTTTTTTTATCATTGACATGTATACATGAAGCTCGTTCATTTTTAACACATTCACATGGTTTGGAAGTATGTGAAATACAGACGAGGAGTCCTCCATCACACCCCGCCCCACACCTCCACACATACACATTCCCTAAAGGAGAGCTTGCTTGAGAACTTGATCTTCTATGTTCTCTTTTCTTTTTCTGTCCAACCATAAAGAGTTCCAGATTTTCTATTTCTGTCCAACCATAAAGAGTTCCCCCTTCACTATTTCATCAACAGCCTCAGCAATCACGGGAGGTGTGACCACTTTACATATGATGACTGTAAAGATCAGAGAGGCTGAGTGGAACGTTCTACAGGTAGTGAGTAGCCATTAGGGTTGGAAGTGTTCTACTCTGTTGACTTTTATCCCAACAAAGGCTGCCTTGAGGTGGCTTAAACCAGACTTCTGGCTTCTGGCACGAAGAATCATGAAAAAGATTATGAAATCAAAATCGAATTCACTAGTATTTGCTTGAAGCTTTCACATTTAAGAGAAAACTGATTTATAGGACTCTATAAAGAAATATATAACCAAACCTGTATCATCCAAGAATGTGTCATAATTCTTTTCTTTAAAGTGTAAGACAAAGCAATTACACTTACATTTTTAAGAGGCAATTTAGATATTTGGATATCTTTTATTTGGAATCGAATATGATGTGATACAAGCTCAATTTCTAACTAGTTTGTCTTTTCCTACCACCAACTCGTGGGAGGAATTCAAAATGCTGCAATTCAGGGGAAGAAAATGTTTGTCTTTCTTCATAACGCTTCCTTTTTTGGGAGTTGTTTATTTAATAATCAGAATCAGGCTTTTCTTTTTCTTTCTTTTCTTTTCTTTTTTCTTTCTTTCTTTCTTCCCTTTTTTTTTTTTTTTTTTTTAAACAAGCTTGGCAAGTGGCTACCTGTTTTGGATCCATTCTGAGTTGATTAACTGGACCACAGAGAAGACACTAGAGCAGAACTGACTGGATGTTTCCTTTATTCATAACTAAATATTTGGACTTTGCTGCGCTTTTTTGCCTGTATACATGAGACCACAGTGTTATAGATTCTTAAATCCACTGTTGCATTTAGAACATTTTGCATTTTCTTCAGCAATCCCTTCTCTTCCTGCCGGGTAACTTTCTGAAATTCAGAGCTCGTGGTACGTGAAATGTTCAGACTTCGGGTAACATGTCTGTGACAGGTCCTTGGTGTGGCCAGCAGGGCCTCCCATATGTCACAGGATGACATGTGGTCAGGTTCTGCAGACCAGAGTTTCCCAGGCAACCGAGTCAGTCATGCCCTATGGGGATTCCTTGGGAAGTTGAAAAAAGAGGATGGAGATGAGAGGTCTGGGGCCACCGCGTCTCCAGACCATTGTTTTGCTTTCTTTGTCCGCTCTCCTGCCTTCCCCTTGACTCTAGCCTGAGAGTCTCCAGTCTCCAACGTGGGACATGCATTCCTCTGCTGGCCAATCCAGAAGCTTCTCTGGGTGGGGGGAGAGGGGGCAGGGGAGACACACAGAATTTTAAATTATTTTACATCTTTATGTTTTAAACAATGAATATATTCTCGTTTGATAAAATCAAGGTGAAGTTTGTAAAGTGAATCAGGTTACATATATGTAAGTAAATAGTTTAGGTGGCACACAGTTTGGGCTAATAAGAAAGAGGAAAAAAATACGAGGTGGCAAAGAAATCATTGGGCAGTTTCCAAAATTTCTACCATCTCTAGTTGTTCTGTTTGTTGCATTTTTCTTATTTCTTAACAGCAACGGTGATAATGATACCTAATACTTTATTTTCCTTCAAATTCACACAACTTTTGGGTCTATATAACCAAATGATCTTCCTTTAATTTTTGTTGTTGTTGTTTGTTTGTTTGAATAAGGAGGAAGTTACTATTTGTTGGCTGGAGGGTGGGAGAGAGAGAAACACACAAGACTGCTTCCTGGTTTGTGTTAAGAGAGCTTAGTCTGGAGTCAGATAAGCCTTTATCTTAAGCCCAACTTCATAGTTTCACTAGTCAGGTGGCCTTGGGGAAGTTCTTTGATGGCTCTGGGCCTCAGTTTCCTTCTCTGTAACATGGGGGTGGAGGGGGTGGGGGGGTCGGAGTGTGTGAGGGGGCTGGAAGCAGTAGTACCTTCCCTGTAGGACTATTGAGAGGATTCAATGGCCAAGGCATACAAATGCTTAGCATGGTTCTCAGCACACAGGAAGTATCTGCTAAATTCTAGTTATCATGTATTCTTGTCATTATCATGTTTCTAAGATGCTGTTAATTCCATAACACCTTATTTCACAATGGTTCCAAGGTGCAGAGAGGTCTGTTTCAGAAGGATGGTCTATGAAATTGCCTCCATGAAGCTTTTGGAGTCCTCACAAACACCTTGCCAGGTTGCATCACTCATTAGGATTAGCCCCTTGTCACTGAGGAGAGTTCCGGAGCTATCCCTGATTCCGAGACTTCCTCCCGCTCATGGACATTGCCTGGGGACATTTGGAGTTACCTGTCCTCCCACCGTATCTTAGGACATGGCGTCCGTGGTGTACTGCACACATGTTCTCGGAGGGCTAAGCAGAGAAAGTGAAATTGCTTCAGTTGATCCCAGTAATAAACTTACTTCTAACCAAAGACATAATAATGCCTTTAACCCTTTTAAAAAGTTTGCCTTCTTGTATCAATCCTGGCTTTTTTTGTTTTTAAAAAGCAGATCCCAGATCACTGCTTAGAAACATACCCATTTGTCCAGCCATTTTGGTATCTCTCTCTCTCTCTTTTAAGATTTTATTTTTTTACAAGAGGTGGAGAGAGAGAGAGAGAGAGAGAGAGAGCACAAGCAGGGTGGAGGGGCAGAGAGAGAAGGAGAAGCAGACTCCCCCTTGAGCAGGGAGCCTGACACAGGGCTCAATCCCAGGATCCTGGGATGATGGCCTGAGCAGAAGGCAGACACTTAACCCAGGCACCCCCTTTTTTTTGGAGTCTCTTATAACTCTTGATAACTGCCTTCTAATCTTATCGTAAAAGTGCATTAAAGGGATGCCTGGGTGGTTCAGTCCATTAACTGTTTGCCTTTGGTTCAGGTCATGATCCCAGGGTCCTGGGTTGGACTCCCTGCTCAGTGGGGAGCGTGCTTCTCCCTATGTTTGTGCTCTCTCTCTCTCTGACCAATAAATAAATAAAATCTTTTTTATAAGTGCATTGCAGGTGATCGTTCTGAAAGGGATGAGGTCTTCCAAAGTAATACATATTTTATTTTCTTTTCTGACAGAGAGAGCGAGCACCTGTGTGCTGGGGGCCAGAGGGCAGGGGCAGAGGGAGATGGACACAAGCTCAAGCAGACACCCATGCTGAGTGTGGAGCCCAGCTCCCATCTCTCGACCCTGAGACCATGACCTAAATCGAGAGTCAGATGCCTAACTGACTGAGCCACCCCGATGCCCTATAGTGCACATTTTTCAAAGTGATGAGTGTAGGGTGATTGAGAAAGGTCAGATAAAGCAATTGGCATAATCCATCCTGATACACGTAACTCAATGAGACACTTCCTTAGAGAAAGCAACATGATAAAGAGAGCTTACTCTGTCTTTTTCTTTCTTTCCTTTTTCTTTTTTAAAGATTTTATTTATTTATTAGAGAGAGAGAGAGAGAGAGAGAGAGAGACCGCAAGTAGGTAGAGAGTGAGTGGGAAGCAGGCTCCCTGCTGAGCAGAGAGCCCGATGCGGGGCTCGATCCCAGGACCCTGAGATCATGACCTGAGCTGAAGGCAGAGGCTTTAACCCACTGAACCACCCAGGCACCCCTCTTTTTTTTTTTTTAATTTTGCTAGAATGAAATCATGCCTCAGTCTTTTCTAGCTTCTCTAGTAAGTATAGAGGCTTAGAGTGACTGCCCAGATTTACTGGATGGAATGCAAAGCTCAAACACACTTCCTTCCCGCCGGCCCCCCACTCCATTACTACACCTTGGTAATCAAAAACAGGTAATTCTATGAGAAGGAGATTGAGAACATTATTCAGCCAAGGATTCATTCATGTAATGATCCCATCAATAACAGGAAGAGTCTTTCCTGTGCCTTGCGCAGGGCAACAATCACTCAGGTTTGCGGTGTTTGAAATGTTGCATCAGAGAATCCTGGAAATACATATGTGAGATACAGACCATGTTCCCTCCATTTCACAGCTGGAGGAACACTCTTCTCTTTGCACTGGAACCAGCTTGCAAGGAATGAGTAACTTGTCTGAATGGCAGCACCAGAGTTTTATTCCAGTGCACTCTACGGGATTCTTATTTTTTCTACCTTTTTCCTCCTCTCTTCTTCATGTTATTATACGAACAGTCATGGAGCCCTCCCTGTTGAGTCCCACATACTAGCGTCCCTGTAGGATGGATCTTAAGACCTACTGTCTTCTTGCTCTGACTGTCATTGGCGCGCTTCAACCCTGAGACACCAAATGTGGGTGTCGTCTCACAATTTCGTTACTTCCAGCCTAACTCTTCTCTCTCAGATCCTACTCCAGGCTGACCACCTCCCTCCAAACCCCACACCCCACCTACAATTCTCAAGAATGGCTAAGATGTGGGGCACCCAGGTGGCTCAGTGGGTTAAGCCTCTGCCTTCAGCTCAGGTCATGATCTCAGGGTCCTGGGATCGAGTCCCGTATCGGGCCCTCTGCTCAGCGGGGAGTCTGCTTCCCTCTCTCTCTGCCTGTTTCTCTGCCTACTCGTGGTCTCTCTCTCTGTGTCAAATAAATAAATAAAACCTTAAAAAAAAAAAGAATAGCTAAGATGTAGGGTGCCTGGGTGGCTCAGTGGGTTAAAGCCTCTGCCTTCAGCTTCAGTCGTGATCCTGGGGTCCTGGGATCGAGCCCCACATTGGGCTCTTGGCTCGGTGGGAAGCCTGCTTCCCCCTCTCTCTGCCTGCCTCTCTACCTACTTGTGATCTCTGTCTGTCAAATAAATAAATAAAATCTTAAAAAAAATAAAAGAATAGCTAAGACTTGACATTTGGAAAGCTTACTTCTTTGTGTCCCCCCCATCCCCACCCCTGTCCCAAACCAGATGCTTTACAGCATCTCCATCCCTCCCGCTGTGCAAACTGGAAACCACACTCATTCTTGACACCTTCATGTCCCTCCTCTCAGAACTTGTGATAGATCGGCGTGGATCTCCACATCCACCACCCTGATGATCCCCTCCCTCATCTCTGGCCCAGAAGACTGCACTGCCCTCTAAATCGGTCCTCTTCCTTGGTCCCTTTCCAATCCATTCTCCACATATCAACCAGAGTGGGATTTCTCCAAATGTCGATCTGCTGGTTGCCCTACCCCTGTCTTCTCACTTTTCCATGGAATACCATGGATCTGGTAACAGACCAATATTCTAACACGGTTCCAACTCTCTTCAACACATCCTGTATCATTAATCTTTGCCCTTCGATCTCTGTACTTGGGCCACCCTGATTCTCTATCAGGTGCTTAAATGAGCCAGGTTCAGCCACATGCAAGGCTTTGACATGTTGCCGATGGCCTGAAAAACCACTTCCATTCCAAAGTTTGCTGCTGTAACGTCAATGTTGCCTTTATTTCCCTGCTTGAGTACTACTTCCTCGCAGAAGCTTTTCTTAATTTCCTGTACAATCAGGTCTGTACATATTATTCAAAACACTTTAAATAAGAGCCTATACGCTTAGCTGTGTGTTTCCTTGATTAATGTCATCGGTTCTCTTTACCAGAAGATAAGCTCACAAGAACAAGGACCATGTCCCCACATTTACCATTATGCATGTCTATGCTTAGTGTAGAGCCTAGAACATACTAACAGTTGAGTACGTATTTGAGTACACCGTAATGGAGCAGAATAGGATTATTACATGATTAAACTACCTTGTTTTCTAATTATTGATGAAAAAACCATCTCTGTCTCTAGAGTAGGGATTCGCAAATATTAGTGATGATCAGAAACACCTGGAAACCTCATTGAGCATCCTGGCTCCCTCCCCAAGCATTTCTGATTCAGTGGGTATGGCTGTGTCTGAACTTTGCATTTTCTGGTGAAACCGTTCCTGCTGGCCTGGGGACCGGACTTGGAGAAGCATCGTACTGGCCCATATACATTTTAGAATACAGTTCTTACATTCTTGAGAAGTCACGCCTTCTTCATCAACTGCATTAGGCCCAGCCTCGGACGCTGCAGGAAACGGACAGGTTTGCTCTTCCTTGGGCATTTCTAGCCCTTCTGAGAAGCTGCTGTGTTTGGACAGCCATGCCTGGCATCGTTCAGGGGTTCAGTTTCCAGCAGGGATTTACTCCCTAGCAGGACTCTCATGATTCTCAACAGGGACAAGTGCCTGCAACTGAAATGAAAATGGGGAGGGCAGGCAGGGAGGCTTAGGTTTCAAACATCTTTCACTGAGGAATTAGTTATAAAGAGACACACAACAATAAAGCATGAACTGAGCCCAGACACCGTCATTCAGAGCAAGCTTACCCTCCGAAACTGGCCCCACGCCAGCTTGGAGCCAGGTGCCTCTCTTGGATCGGAGTCAAGTGCCCCGCGGCCACCTACAGAGCACTCAGGTAGGATCCTGAAAGCCCCTCACCTCAGTCTGCCCTGCTTGATTACTATTTCAGGTCCCCCCAAAGGACTCCCAGCTGGCTGGCTGGGGCCCAGCTGCTCAGGCTCGCCCATCCCATCATCTGCACCACAGTGGGGAGGACGGGCAGGACCTTTGGGAGAGGAGTGACAATTGGGCCACCTTCTTTGCTTGGAGCTCACCTCAGAGAGGTATTGTTTACACTTGATTAGAGTGTTTATGGCTCATTTTGTCCTGGGTCTGTCTGGTGGCTGCAGAAGGAGACAGGAGGGCCAGACCATCAAAGCTAAGAGATACAAGTTTTCCTAAGAAACAAAGCAAAAGACGAGGACATTCTGGTGGGGAGGCAGGGCGGAGTGGCGGAAGATCAAGTGTTATCTAGAGAAGGACATTTATAATGTGTCCTGCAAGCCGATGAGCTCACCGGCACCACAGATCGGTGCTCAAGTGCAATGCCGAGGACAGGCACAGCGTGCCCCGAGGGCATGAGTCTGAGTACTGCGCATCTGGCTGAACTGAAGGCGGAGGATTTGCGCTTGCTTTAGTGAACATTGGAAAATGCCTAGCATGACCGTCATGGGGATGCCTCACACACACTCACCTTGAGGCAGTGTAATGGACCAAGGGCCCAGCTGCTGGGCCCCAAATTCCGTGGCTGCATTTGTGCCCTGGCCACGCTTTCCTGGACGCTCCTAGCCCATGAGTGAGTGAGAGCAGCACCCCTGCTAAGGCCGATCCCCCCCAACTCCTCCAACGACACACACACTGCTAGGAAACACAGGACTCCTCTGCTGGATCTGGCTTGAGGTCACTTCAGCAGGCTTCTAGAACCTTCCTAACAGCACAGAAATGTCAGTTGCTTCCACCCAACCACCCTCTGGCCTTCACTTGGGGTCAGACCCACATCGTGGGCTGATGGGTTTGCCAGACTTCCTGGCTCCCCCCCTTTTTTCTCACCAACAATACCCCTAAGATTCCATCAGTTTCTTCTTCGCAGAGGATCCTGGTAGCATGGGGGGCACAGAGTATTTATTCTTCACCTGGGTGAGGAAGCAGGGACTTCTGCTGAAATGGCCGGATTGAAGTTCTAAGAAGTAGAGATGTTTCTTTTGTCCCTTGGTCCAGTCCCTCATTATCCACATCATCTTCTTGGATTCTCCCTGTTTTCTGCCCTCTGTTATGTTCCCCTCTCCCAACACACACACACACACACACACACACACACACACACTCAATCTCCTGCAGAGGGTCTTCAACAAAGGTCATCCCTGGAGAATAATTGGACATTCAAGATTCTCTCCATTCATCACCCTTTTTAGACTTCTCATCCTCTCTCCTACCTCAAATGACAACCTAGCATCTCTAAAAACCACCCACCATAGCAAAGGCCATCCTCAAGTTTCCAGCCTGAAAACTTGCTCTATTTGTGGAGTCATAAAATACAAAGAGTGAAATAACCTAACAGCCCTATGTACTATGTACTATGATTCCCAATTGTTGTTGTTTTTTTTCATCTGGTAAGCCATTGTGTGAGATTGTTATGAATCAGGAAGCCTAAGTCAGGTGCTGCATTGCCTTAGGAATCTTACTCTCTGGGCTTCCATTCTGTCATTTGAGATGGTGACATTCAGAGCTATTGTGAAGATTATAGAAGACCATATTATATGTGGAAAGAATATGTGGAAAGGGACCCTACACCCCTTAATGCTTACTGGGGGCTAACTATTATTAATACGAAAATAGTTATGGTAAAGAAGCAGGAACATGGTGATTCTAACCCTTGGCACATGGGGTGATATATAGATAGTGCTTAAACTTTGTTAAATGAAATGTCCTTTAAGATAAGGTTTCTCAACCTCAGCCCCATCAACATTTTGGACAGGATAACTCTGTGTTGTGGGGGTTCTGTTCTGTGCAATGTAGGATGTTGAGCAACATCCTTGGCTTCCATACACTAAGTGATAGTAGCAACCCCTATCCCACTTATGACAACCAAAATGTCTCCAGACATTGCCAAATTTCCCTTGGGTATAGGGAAGGCCTCCAGCTGAGAACCACCAGTTAAGATAGAATTAACATAACTCCTAAACCTAAGAGGCTTAAAATCCAGCAGGGAAGCTAGACCACATTATTTTAGTTTTTGGTTTAATATCCTATGTCCTGTGACAGAACAAAATACTGGATATTTGAAGAGCACAGAGAAAGTTCATTGACCCAGTCTGGAGGGTTTGGGGGTAATTTGCTTCCTGTGAGCTCAGCCACACCCCAGTTATGGTCTGTTGGATTGACCTTTACAAATAGACCCATTAGGTCACTCTGAGCTCATGATGAGAGCTGGCTTGGTTTCTAGCTCCTTCGTTGAGAGTAGGTATTCCAGCTTTTGTATTTTAGAAATTGACTATGTGAAAATTAATAAAAGGAAAAAGGAAACCACATTTAGAATGGGACTGGGAGGCCTGCAGGGGGAGCTCTCCCACCTAACATTCCATGGCAGACCCAACGGGAAGAGAAGAGATGGACCTTGGGGGTGGATACTGCTTTACTATCTATCCCAGCTGGAGGAAGAAGGGCTTTCCTTCTGCCCCAGCAACAGCCCAGCCAATGAGAGAGTGTTATAACTCAGCCAGTGAAAAGCCACCATACTTCAACCTCTCAGTTTACTCCAATGGCCTTTTTGTTTACAACAACCTTCCCCGCCGCCACCTTTCCTCTAAAAAGAGTGGCCCTCCGTTTGTGCCGTGGATTTGCTTCTGGTGTTGGCTTGCTTGGCATTTGAGTTTTACCGTTCTCTGCTATTCCCAAATAAACTCACTTTTTTGCTGGTGAAAGAACCGGCAGTTTTAATTCTTGAGTTTAGCAGCAGCACTTGTCTTCTACCTAAACCGAAGATGAATGCTTCCGCTTTGTGAGGGACGGGCACTCTCTATAGCGTGAGAAAATCATTCTCTTTTCACCTTCTTTTCACCTGGAGAGACCTGATAGGCAGACAGGGGTCTGAAACACCCTCTCTTAGGGGCTCTGAGCTACTGATGAGTGAAGCAAGGGATGGACAACCTATGATTTCTGCGGAGCATCGTTGAGTCGTCTGAGCATCGGTGAGGCTAAGACAGGCCTGGTTCTGCACAGGGGTGGGAGCTAGATAGTTCGGTGTAAAAGGCAAGGGGAAGGAGAGGAAGGGAGAGTCTTTGGGTTTATGGAGACCTCCAGCAACATGGTGGGTGGCCTAATGACTTGTAAGAAAATGCTATCTGATACCGCCTTAAATCAGTTTAGTCTCCACTGTAAACCCATTTGATGGTGGTGATGCTTGGACAATACTGGAAATGCACTTAATGCTACCGAATTATACACTTTGGGATGGTAAAAATGGTAAACTTTGTGTTACATGTACTGGTGATGGTTCATATCATGTGTCAGCTTGAGTAAGCTAAGGGATGCCCAGATAACTCATCAAATACTCTTTCCAGATGTGTCTGTGCAGGTATTTCTGGAACAGATCAGCATTTGAGTGGGCAGTCGGAGATGATCACTCTCACCAATGCCTGTGACCATCACCCAATCCTTTGAGGGCCTGAACAGAACCAAAAGTCCAGGAAAGGATGGATTCATTGTCCCTGCCCGAGCTGGGACATCCGACTTCTGCACTTGAACATAAGGGCTTCAGGTTCTCCGGCATTTGGATTCAGACCAGACCTACATCATGGGGTTCCCATGATTCTCATGTCTTCAGGCATGGACTGCAACGGCAGCACTGGCCTCCAGCTTTTAGATGGCACACTGTGGACTACTCAGCCTCCATAATCAGGTGAGCTAACCCCTGCTAAGAGCTATGTTTTCATATGTCCACAAAATTCCTATTGGCTCTGTTTCTCTGGACTAAGACAGTGTTTCACACCAAAAATAAAGTCATCTGAGTCCTCACACTTTAGTAACAACTGCTGTGGAACACAAATGGCTCTCTTGAGTGGTTTGGGATGAGGTGTGGTGCTCTTTGGTAGATGCAGGACGGAGAGTGGAAGAGGTGAAAGTTGGTGACATTGAGAATTTGGTGGGAGCCAAGGGACATGTGAGAAAGTGCATGTCTAGAAATCCTTCAAATTCTGGCAAGGCCACTAGATGTCCTATAGTAGAAGGGATCTAGGAGCCACACCCATTTATGTTCACATTTTAAGGGATGGGGTGAATTCAGTTGTAATCTGGCTTCCATAAAGACTGTAATCTATGTTCTAGCTATCAATTGGTATTTATATTACTGATCTCATAAGGCTGTTTTAAGGGTCAAAGGAGTTAAATAACTATACAAATTTGATATATACCGATTTTTGATGTCTGATCCTACCTTTCCACATTCTGTTTCCTCCCTTTGCATCTGTTAAATGGTTTCCTGGTCTTTAAATTACATCCATCTGGATAGTCACTGTCTTTGGTTTCTGTTACATTTTCAGCCTTCTAAATGTCTTCCTCCCTCTGGCATGCCCTGATTTTTGCCTCTCTTAACTCCTTTCCCCCCTAATTTAAGAATATACATGCCATGTTGGATCCAGCCTGTGACTTTCCTGGGTGAGCTTTCTGACACTCAGGGATAGCCCATGTGAATTAGGAAGGTCTATTTTAGTGTAAATTGGAAAGTTAGGGATGAATTACAAACACTGCTCCTTTGCCACTGAGGTCTGGTCCGGTCAAGCCTTCAGGGGTGGTTACACAGACATCTGCTGGTGGACTCTCTTCCCACACAAAGACTCCCTGGAAACCTCAGCTACTTCTGGCATGTTGGGGGGTGGTTTGTACCCCCCAGCTCAATGTGTCATGCTGGACGGAAAGGATGGTGAGATGGGCCTCACGTGTGTTTCCACCACCGCCACTTATCCAGATTTTGTCAGCTGGTAATTTCCCAACTTCTTTGTGCATTGGATGGTCTCATTTTCCAGTTTAGAAAACTGTTTGGCAGAGTATTTTGATGTTGCTTTTCTTTAGTGTGCATGGTACTGGGCCCACTACCAAGGGGGGAATCGGTGAGTGGGAGTAACTTTCCTCATCGCTGTTGTCATGCCTATTCATTTCTCAACCACACTGGGGTCTCTTTCTGCTGTCTTTCTGAGATATATATATGCCTTGTGCCTTTGTTTTCCTAGTTCTGCATCATTGATTAAGCCTATGCTATCCTTTGTATCCAAAACTGAATTCGAAATTGTGGCTCTTAGGTAAAGATACAACCTTGTGAATCTAACGTTTGTGGGTGCAGCCCCTGGGTGTGTGAGTGATGGCAGCCCTAAGTGAAAGGTCTTTATGCAATCTGTATTCATTGGGCACTTATCTTTTGCATGGTCTGAGACAAATAACACTTGGGCTCCCCATCTCCCTTTGCCATTATAGATGCAGTTATATAGATGTTCCTGTTGCTCTGTAATTTATTTTTTGTTATTTTTGGAGGGTTTTTTTTTTTAAGATTTTATTTATTTGAGAGAGAGAAAGTGAGAATTTGCGATTGAGGGAGGAGCAGAGTTGAGAGGGAGAGAGAATCCCAAGCGGACTTCAAGCTGAGCGTGGATCTCACAACAAAGGGGATTCTGAATTTTTGCTAAGTGTGTTATGTTATATTCCTCTGATGAATTATGTCCCAGTCGTTCACATTGGCGGTGCAGGGAATCTTCACATCTGCCACATAGTCTCTCTATAGTACCAGTCAAACAAAGCAGGGCACAAAAGTTTATCCAGCCCAGTCTCAACTATGTAAAATGCTGCTTACAGCAGGAAGATACTATGTTATCTGTGGTCATCTTTGAGGGGTAGCTAACAGATTATTCCAATTCTTTCGTTACATCTTTCTTTATTTCCTAAGACTTTAAAAAAAAAGCTTGTACTGGTACTAACTACTATTTTTTTTAAAGATTTTTATTTATTTATTTGATAGAGAGAGATCACAAATAGGCAGAGAGGCAGGCAGAGAGAGAGGGGAAAGCAGGCTCCCCGCTGAGCAGAGAGCCCGATGTGGGGCTCGATCCCAGGACCCTGAGATCATGACCTGAGCTGAAGGCAGAGGCTTAAACCATTGAGCCACCCAGGAGCCCCCTAACTACTATTTTTAATTTAAGTAATTTCTTTAGTCCCTCTGCAGTAGACCTACTTTGCCAGTTCCATCGCGTTGGAGGGGAGGGGCTGTTTTTGTTTTTGTTTTGTTTTTGTCTGTATTCCCTTTACGTGCTTTTAAACCAAGTAAGTGTTGTATAATTAAAGCAGTGTGTTCAAAGCTGTGTGTCTGTGTGAGAGAGCTCTCATTTACTGTACAGTGAACTTAATGAACAAAGCAATATTTAGGCAATTCCGAAAAAATGGTTTTTTTTTCTCTTTTTTTTTTTTTAGGCATGAGGGAGCATGGAGTGGGGGGAGTTTCAATTGTAATGATTTTCCTCCGTGTCATTTAGCAGTTTTCCAGGGCTTTTCATTATGGCAGCACCGGGCCATTTGAGGTTCTTGCTTTCTAATCAGCCCTGGACGCCTTCCAGTGAGCCTGGGCGGAAATTCACCGGGCACTGGGTTTAATTGGGGCCACCCACCATGGAAGCGCTTCCCCCCTTTGTCCAGAGAGATGGAAGCTCTTAACGTAATGCACATAAAAACGTCCAGTATTGCAGGGCAAGAGCAAGCGGGCTCTGATGTCCCGAGGCTGTTATTATGTCCCAGTTTAATGTTAGCTTTTCAGGGAGGCTCCATCCAATCACGGGGGATACAAGAACTCTCCAGAAAGAGAGCAATATAAAGTATTAGGTTGCAGTCTGAACACAACCCCTGATGTTTGGAACCTCTCTAAATAGATCCCAGACTGCTTTAAAAATAAGAACTACCCCCCTTCTCATCCCTTCTCCTATAATCCCTCTGGCACCTTGGATTCCTTAAATTAATTCATTGCAAAAGCCGGTTGAGTTCCAATAATTGGTTTTAAATGATCTGCCTCTTGAAATTGTGCCTCGCAGTCTAGTGGAAACGCCAGCCTCAAGTGCGGTGGGGCCAAGTCACCACGCAGCTTCTGGAAACAAATTGCCTGTGTGATGGGGTGCAGGCTCCCTGCAGCACTCCCAGCGGGATGGGATTGTGTAACTGGGGAAGGCAGGGTGTCTAGAAGGCCAGCTCATGGTGGTGTTTTGGATGCTGCAGAGAAGTCAAGGGAGCTGTGACCTCTTTGCACGCTTAAAATTGGAAATGTTTAATTTGGATGTGACTATGGCATCTGCAAGCTTCTTATTGGCTGTGCTTCCCAGGCTAACACAGCCAGTGTCCTGGGAATAAAGATTATTGTTGCTCTCCCCTCCTCTATGGAAGAGGGTAGAAGGATGAGGAAAGAGAGAGTGGTCGAGAGGCTACTGCTTATCGAGTATTTAATCTAGCGCTTAACCTGATAAGAACCTACCTGATCCCTCTCACCCCCCCCTCCCTAGAGTCCACGCTGTTACTACTGCCCTCTTGGGAGCTGAGGCTTACGTCGGGGAAGACACTAAGTCCATCCGGTTAGTGTTTCTGTCCTGCCTGTTTGACTCAGCTGCAGCCCTTGGGAAACTTAAGGGACATACAGGGCAGACATGCACCTGGGGATCTTGATCTAATGCCGCTTTTGATTGGGGGGGAGGGCGGCTGGGGCATGGCCTGAGACTCTGCATGTCTAATGAGCTCCCAGAGGGTGTGAATGTTGGGGGTCTGGGGATCCCCCCGTGCCTGCGCGCTCCATACCATGGTGGGACCTCAACTGGCCGCACACCGCATTCACCCGGAGCCAGCGGGCTCCCATTGACTCAGACTCTTCGGATGAGGGGACCTGACCACCGAGCACCCAGGCTGAGAACATCAGCCAAGGTGGGGAATTGTATGGCTTCAACCCAGGGTGGGCATCGAGGCCCTTAGACTTAGAGCAACAAAATGCAGGAAGGGAAGGAGGAAAAGACCACCGTGTATTCCAGGGTGAGGGCAGAAATAACAATGGGCCATGCTGGGGGGTGAAGGAAGGAGTGAAAACAGCCGGAGCTTGTGCACAGGCAGGTGTGGGACCTGCTTGGTTGTGCAGGGCGTTCCACACAGGAGGCCCTAGAAGCAGGATTCCCCAGGCGGGGCTGGCTGAAGAGGCAAAAGGGCCTGTCTCGGAGGTCTGGATCCGTTTTCTTCTGGGCAATGAGGACTCCACTCAGGGCCTTTCCCAACTGTCTGTGTCTCAGCCCTGTTCTAGAAACGGAGAGGTCAGAGATGGCCAGGGGTACTCTGCTCTCGGCAGCTGGGGGAGGCAGCTGTGGTTGGGGTGGGGCGGTGGCCTCTATAGCCCTTGTCTCCTGGAACTAACAGGCCCCCCACGTCCCCCCAACCAGGGTGATCTGGGAAGTCTGGCCAGGATGCTGAGGGCCTGAGCTAAGGCAATTGTGATGAGGGTATGAGGGACTGAGCCTGTGGCATTTCTAAAGCCGGTTTGGTGATCAGCTGAGCCCCCATTCTCTCCACAGCCCGGGGGGCTCCCAAACTCCCCAGCTTGGGATTTGGGTCAGATGGCAGCAGCTGGAGAATAACTACTGGCATTTGTTTGGTGCCTTGTTGAGTTTAAGGTGACTCTGGCGCATCCATTTAAATACATCCCATAAGTGGTTGGAAATGTGTGTCTAGAGCTTGGGACTGAGATACAGGCTGGAGAAAGAGCTTGGGAAGTCATCAGCCATTCCGTGGGGATCCAAGTACAATTTTAGTATATGTGCTGCCGAAGCGAGCACGGGATCCAAGTACAGAAGGGGAAGAAGAGATGATCTAATCAGAGAAAAGAGAAGTGACAGGAATGCAAATCTGGGGAGCACCAATATTGAAGGGACCCCAAAAGGGAAGGGAAATAATTGATTGGTAAAAATTAAGAAAAAAAGCGCCAGTGTATAGTAATGACCTAGAAGCTGAGGAGGTGAGTGCTTTTTGAGAAGGAAGCAGTGATTATTAGTTCAAATGCTGTAACTACTCTAAAAAGATAAACACTGCCAAGGGCTTTCCCTCTCCTAACATTTTTTTTTTAATAGTTCTGAGTGAAGGGAGCGAAGTCTGCATCTCTATGTTTCTGTTTATTTTGAAAGAGCTTTATTCTCATTCCACAATTATGAAATTATCCTTTGCGATCTGGCCACCTCGCGGACTATTCCAGGGGACTTTAATTCACTAAGGTTATGATGAATTTGCCTTCAACCACAGAGCCCAGTCTTTTGAAGGGCTCCCTGATACCCAGGAAGGATGCTGGGTAAATGTGGGAAACGATAAAATTGGCGATTTTGAGAGGTGCCTGGGTGGCTCAGTCAGGCCATTAAACTTCTGCCTTCGGCTCAGTTCATGATCCCAGGGCCCTGGGTAGGTGGGATGAATCTTTGCTTCTAGTCAATTTCCCAGTTCAAGATAAGAAAAGGCCCAAGAGGGGATTGTATCCCACGCTGGGTACCCGGAATGGTTATGTCCTGCCTGGGGGCTGAATTGAAATGAAATCCACTAAGTCCTAGGCTTCTAAATCCTGTCCCAAAAGGTGCCATTAACCCAGAGGGGCATCTCTTATCCTAATTTGCGTAGCTTCCAACTTTTTGCCACTTTTATGTGCCTGCCTGTGCAGAAGGGAGCGCCTTTTTTCTTTTCTCTTTATTTGTTTGATTTTTTTAAATTTATTGAGGTGTAATTGGCATTCAATGTTACATTACTTTCAGGTGTTAACATAGTGATTCAACATTTGTATATGTTGTGAAATGGTCAACACAGAAAGTCTGTCATCTTACAAAGTTAGTATAATATTTCTGACTATAGACCTCATGCTGTACATGACAGGCCCCCGACTGTTTTATCACTAGAAGTTGGTACCTCTTAATCCTCTTCACCCATTTTGCTCCCCTGTCCCCCCGCCATACCCTCACCCTGCTCTGTGGCAACCACCAATCTGTTTTTATGAGTCTGGGTTTGGTTTGGTGTTGTGTTTTAGATTGCACACATAAGTGAAATCTTACAGTATCTGGCTTTCTATCCAATTTCTTTCACTTTGCGTAATACCTTTAGGTCCATCCTTGTCGCAAATGGCAAGACTGCATGCTTTCCTATGGCTGAGGGTTAGTCCCCTGTATGTACACCACATCTGCATCTGTTCATCTCTTGGTGAGCTTAAGTTGTTCCCATATTGTGGCCACTGTAATTAATGGTGCAGTGAACACGGAGTGCGTAAGTGTCCTTTGGATTTAGTGTTTTTGTTTTCCGTAGCCCAGCAGTGGAATTGCTGGGTCCTCTGGTAGCTCTATTAAAAAAAAAAAAAAAAAAAAATTAGGGACATTCCATACTGTTTTCCACCATTGCTGTTCCAGGGAACATCATTTTCTTAATGCACACATAGGCACTGTATCCAAGAGCTACAGCCTGGAATCGGATGGGAAATATTGGGGGTTCCGTCTGGGGTTTGGATGGAGGAACATTTGGAGGACACTGCCTATGAGCAAGGCTCAGGAAGTGGGATGGCCACAGGAATAAGGCGCAAACGAAGTTCGAAAAAAGGGAGAAGAACTAGGTTCTGCCTCAGACAGTTTGTATATGTTGCTCCCTTCAGCTCTTGTGAAAATAAAAATAGGTGAAGGAGGGATTATCTTCTCAGTGTTAAAAATGGTGATTGGGGCGCCTGGGTGGCTCAGTGGGTTAAAGCCTCTGCTTTCTGCTCAGGTCATGATCCCAGGGTCCTGGGATCGAGCCCTGAATCGGCTCTCTGCCCAGCAAGGACCCTGCTTCCTCCTCTGTCTCTCTGCCTGTCTCTCTGCCTCCTTATGATCTCTGTCTGTCAAATAAATAAATAAAATCTTTTTTTTTTTCCCAATTTATTTATTTTCAGAAAAACAGTATTCATTATTTTTTCACCACACCCAGTGCTCCATGCAAGCTGTGCCCTCTATAATACCCACCACCTGGTACCCCAACCTCCCACCCCCCCGCCACTTCAAACCCCTCAGACTGTTTTTCAGAGTCCATAGTCTCTCATGGTTCACCTCCCCTTCCAATTTACCCAAATTCCCTACTCCTCTCTAACGCCCCTTGTCCTCCATGCTATTGGTTATGCTCCACAAATGAGTGAAACCATATGATAATTCTTTTTAAAAAAAAATGATGAGCACATTAAGACTTGGGTGTCCAAGGTCCCAGAGCAAAAAAGCACCAGGTGTACTTCTGTTGGAACTGGTGGGAACCCAATTCAGATCAACTTAAAGGGAGAAAGAGAGTTGGAAAGAGATTTCTTAGCTTAAATGGTAGTGATTTCCAGGATTAAAGGAGAGGGGACAAGAATCTTGGCCTCTGACCAGAGGCTGTTTAATTCCCTCTTTCCTACCTGAGGAGTTTCATTTTTGCAGATCAGAGGGATGTCTGCTGACAAATCCAGGCTGTAATCACACACTGTGATGACCTCAGCTGAAAGATGGGTTCGTTCTCCCAAATGGTGTGGATAAACGCCCGTGAACCATTCTAACAGGTCATGCTTGAGTCCAGATCCCACCTCTTAGGCCAGTACTTTTGCCTCCCCCCCCCAAACGTGCTATGACATGTTCGGGCAGGTCTAAACCACGGATTAAACCAGAATGAGGGAGATAGAAATGTTTAGAAAGCCAATTAGCCTCTCCCACCCCAAAATCTAATCAAACAAGCAACAAATACTTCCTGCTTATCCCTACAGCAAGTCTTCAGCCCCACACCTGCCTTTTATGATTTCTACTATAATTTGATTCCTCCCCAAGCAGGGAGTAACTCAAAGGCATCCCAGAAGCTTTAAATCTTTTTGACTCTGAAATAGTGCTGGCATTTTAGGGAAGGCTTAAGTACAGTGGGCCACAGTGTGCTGTTTGTAATACATTTAGTGACATCAGAAACTACCAGGTGTTGGTTAAAAGACAAATGCCGGGTCTCATCCCAGACCCGCTTAACTGGAATATTCACAGGGACGCCCAAGAGTGTGGTTCTGACAACTCCCCAGGAGATTTTGGTTCGTAGTAATACTTCCCAATCCTGGCCATCCACACTGAGTGAGGACGCACTGGCCTTAGAGAGACGAGATTGGGGAATCACTGGGGCAGATGTCCAAGCCTGCGTGTGCCGAGTTCCTGGCGGTGGGGAAGTAGGAGAGAAGAGGTCCCATAGACAACAGTTACTTCCTTTTCTTTGATGACCTGATTCTTTTCCCAGAGCTTTTGCAAAGTCTCTATTCCACTCTTCCCCTGTTCAGAGAGCTCAGAACTTGGCCTTGAGTCCAGTTGTAGAAATCAGTAGTTTAGTTCCAGTACAGCCTCCTGGGTCTCGGGCAAACAAACTACTTTTAATAGTAGGTCTTGGGAAAGCACTAAAAATAGAACAAGGGAGCCCCATGCATAGCCAGGGCGGGACCAACAGAGGCAAGTGGAGCGGAGGAATCTCATCGCACGGATAAGTTAGGGCACGTGCAGGTTGTAAAGCAAAAAAATCAAGGTCCATGTCCTGAGAAGTGCAATGAAAGACTGAAATGTAATGCTAGAGGGGAGGAGAACAGTTGACAATTCCTAAATGGTGCTTGATGACAGTCTGTTTCTAAAGCTAGCTATTAAGCTAAGAGTTTCTACTTCCTATGCTGTCACTGATAAATACAAAGCTTGCTACTTGTCACTTGTTGGAGTTTCATTCTTTGTGTGGCACGCACCTTGCCTTTCAGGTTATCTCTAAAGAAAATGGAAAAAGTGGGGCACCTGGTGGCTCAGTTGTTAAGTGTCTGCCTTTGGCTCAGGTCCTGATCCCAGAGTCCTGGGATCGAGCCCTGCACCAGGCTCCCTGCTCAGCCGGGAGCCTGCTTCTCCCTCCCACTTCC
The DNA here is from genome assembly GCF_020171115.1 of Neogale vison. NCBI lineage: Eukaryota > Metazoa > Chordata > Mammalia > Carnivora > Mustelidae > Neogale > Neogale vison. The sequence goes on from NC_058097.1 coordinate 9,862,725, forward strand.
CCTGCTTGTGTTCCCTCTCTCGCTGTGTCTCTTTTTGTCAAAAAATAAATAAAATCTTAAAAAAGAAGAAAATGGTAAAAGTTTGGACCTGCCCTTCTTTATTCTTCCTTGCTTCCTTCCTTCTTTCTTTTTTTTGGGGGGGGGAGGCAGAGGGAGAGAGAGAGAATCTTAAGCAGGCTCCATGTCCAGCACAGAGCCCATCATGGGGCGTGATTGTGACCTGAGTAGAAATCAAGAGTCATACACTTAACTGAGACACCCGGGTGACCCACAAATCTTTCTCTTGGGACGTGAAAATACCTTCTACAGGAAACTGTCAGAAATCTGTTGGGTAAAACCTGATGAACTACTCAGTGCAGCTTTGAAATGCCAGAGGACAGTGCCCTTCTGCTCTCTGCATGGGAAGGAGAGGAGAAGCCAAGGGGTTGGTCATGGCACAGAAAGTCAGTGGTGGTGGGAGAAGAGTTAAATGTTTTTACTTTGCGTGAAAGAGACACTTGCATCTTCCTAAAGCAGAGACCAAGGGAAAAGTGGGTAAGTAAGAGGAATTGCCATTGTTTCTTATGCTGACTAGGAAGAGACATATGGCTTAAGGTATATTCTGTTGAGAAAAGGTGAAACTTACGCTCATGCAGAAGGAAGAAAAACCAACATTCATATTCATCATTCATATTAAAGAAGGAAAAAAGGGAGAGTATTTAACTACTTAAGAGTGAAACCCTATGATCTCTCTGTCTCAAACTTCCACACCATTTCCTTCCTCCCTCCCTTCCTTCCTTCTTACAAATATTTATTGACTGCCTGTGTGCCAGGCTCTGGACTAAGTTTGACAGAATACATCACCACGGATTTTTTTTTCTTTTTCCCCTTAGGTGTATGCATTGAACTGAATGTGCCATGCCCCAAAACCCACATGTTGAAACCGAATACCCGAGATGCTGGTATCTGGAGATGGGGTCTTTGAGAGGTGATCAGGCCATGCCGATTGTATGAGTGCCCTTACAAAAGAGATGGAACACAGCTCCCTTGCCCTTTCCACCATGTGAGGACACAGCAAAAGGAAGGCACCCTATGAACCAGGAACCAGGTTCCCCCAGACATCAGATCTGCCAACATCTTGATCTCGGACTTCCCAGCCTCCAGAACCGTGAGAGACAAATGTTTATTTTATTTTTTTTAAGATTTTATTTATTTATTTGAAAGAGGGCACAAGAGCGGGGAGGGGCAGAGGGAGAGAGAGAAGACTCCGCATTGAGCAGGAGCCCAAAGACCCCAGACTCAATCCCAGGACCCCAAGATCATGAGCTGAGTGGAAGGCAGATGCTTACCCCACTGAACCACCCAGGCGCCCCAGTGTTTGTTGTTAATGGCACCACTGCTGTGGTATTCCCTTATAGCACCCTGAAAAGACTGACACAGATGGCTGTGAACTTCAGATATTCCTTATGGTGCCTTAGATTTGTAGTTTTAAAATCAGTAAGATTTTCTTTTTAATATTTATTTATTTATTTATTTGAGAGAGAGGAAGAGGGAGCAGGAGCAGGGGTAGGGGAGGCAGAGGGAGAAGCAGACTCTCGGCTGAGCAGGGAGCCCTACACGAGGCTTGATCCCAGGCACCTGGAATCATGACTTAAGCCGAAGGCAGACACTCAGCCAACTAAACCACCCAGGCACCCCCCAAGTCAGCTAAGATTTGTATTTCCAAATAACTTAGAGAGGAGCCCTATTTTGCACTTAGAGCTAGATCTTGCGCTCCTGACTCTCTGTCACCATCTAGAGGCAATTTGTACATATTGCAGGGCTAGTTCTGGGAATATTGAATAAGCACAGTCATGTCAGAGGTTAGTTATGGCTGGCTTTGGCGTGTTTATTTATTGGCCCTACAGAAGACAGTGGACCCAGTCATCCGCAAATGGTTAGAAATGAAAGTTATGATCTCTCCAGCTGTGAGTACATGAGAAATGGGTCTCAGTTTCTGTACCAGACCATGAAGGGTGGGGATCTACAGAGTGCAAAAGTTTCCTAGGGTTTGGGAGGACAGCTGGAAAACCAATGGGAGAGAAGCCACTTACATCAGGTTCAAGAGGAGGCCTCCACCCTCTTGGTGTCCAGGTCTTTACTGAGACCACATAAAGCACAGAAGTCACAAGCATCAGGAGCTCCTGCAGGTGCTAGCTGCAAAAGCATATCTGCCCCCCCCCCCATGAAATCTGCTGAATCAGGACTTCCATGGTGCACGGCCCAGGAATGTGCACAGTAAGCCAGCATCACAGGTGATATTGATGCACATTAAAATCTGATATCAGATGTATGAAGTAACAGAAATGCAGTGTATCCTCTGTTCTCACTTTTAAGCCCACATATAAAGTGCTCAGGAAAATACAGTCAACCCTTGAGCTATCTCTCTGATACCTCGTATCTACTCCCGTTTCACATTATAGAGCAAAGGCCACTAGAACTGAAACAGATTATGTTGGGAAGCCCTGCTGGTTTGTTCAACCTGGATTTCCTCACTGTGTGGCCTTTCCCAAAGGCATTCCCTAGCACGAGGGCTTTGCTTGGGCAGCCTGGGGTTCACCTTGTCGCTGCCGTGTCCAGGGAAACAGACTATGCGTACTGAGTTGTCCCTTGTCCTAAGCTGTGACCTGGACCTCATCTTAACCACTTCAGTACTCTTAGGACTGCAGCAGGGTCCACGTTCCCCTCTCCTGCTACCATCCTGGTCCAGGATGCCTCATTATTCACCTTGACTCTAGTGAGTTTGCTTACTGATTCCCCTCTGGCCCGACCTTAGCAACTCTAGTCCTGATCCCCACAGATCAGAGACTCTGTATTAGAGATAATGCTGCCCTCCCCACCCACCTCACGTCTTAAATCTAACAGACTCCTGCATGCTTCCCCCAGTCTACAAGGTCCTGGCGACTTGGCCCTCCGCTCTCTGCCTCTCCCCCTGGCCTGTAACTAGCTCACCAGGGCGAGCACTTTTCATGCCTAGAGACCTTCACTTCTGTTGTGCCCCCTCTGCTGACACACAAGACCTTGTTCCTCTCTTCCCCTGTAGAACTAGCACTCTCTTTGGTATTATTTGAAATGTCAGCTCGGAAGAGACATCTGACACACTCTTATCTCTACTCCTAGCTAAATTAGATAGAGCTGTTATTCTTTCTACTTTAGGAGCCTGTTCTGTTCCTTTATAGTATTTCTGATCATCTGGGTTGTGGCATGTGAGAGCCTTTTACCCCCGGCCTAGACTATATTCCATTCATCTGTGCACTCAGTCAGGATCCAAAGATCAAGTAAGTGTATGGAGTAGATGAACAGGCCCGCAGGCACGCGGGAAGCGAGCCGCACATTCACGGGGGTGGCAACACGGCTGTGGTGGTTCAGTTCTGGGAGTTGTAGTGTTTTGGGCCAGGACTCAGTCTTGAGAAGCTGGAGGCAGGGTCACAGGGAGAAGAAAGAGGAGAAGCGGCTAGGCCACCGCCATCGGGGCAGGCTGCGACCAGACTCAGGGTTCCAGCCTTCTGGGCTCCCCTAGATTTGCCAGAGCCCACGGTTTCCTTGGGTAGCGAGGCTCCCTTGAGCCCAGCTGAGCCTAGGTTCCTCGTCTTTCTCGAGGGGTTAATAATTCCCACCTTGCAATAATAGGGCCCGAGGTAAACGAGACAAGGGGGCTGGGTAGCACCTGGTACTTGGGAGGCTTTGCGAACGCCGAATACGTGGGCTGTCTCGCCGGAAGACTTGTCCAAGAGAAGTCTGCACAGGCACCGGGAGGAGCCGCGCCACTTACCTGAGCCTGCCCCCTCTCCGCTCAGCCCGTGGTGCGCTTAAATTACGTTTTCCAAGCCTGACCCAGGGCGCTCCCTACTCCCTCCCCTCCACTCCCCCACCTCCCCTCCCCCTCCGCCTCCTCCCTCGGAGCGGGAGCCGGGGATCCCACGCCCTTGCACCAGCCCGGGGGCTCGGACGGGCCCGGGAGCCGCTGGTCGCCAATCACCGTGCGGTGGAGAGGCGGGCGCTCGGCTCGGCGCGCCGGGGGAGCCAGCTGGCGCTGCTTTCCCCGGGAGCCTCAGACGCTCACACAGACAGACAGACGCACAGACTGGCGGGCGAGCGGGCGGGCAGGCACGGACAGAGTCCGCCGGCCGCCTGCGCTCGGAGGCGCGCGCCAGCCCGGGCCCGGGGAGCCCCCGTGCCCCCCGGGAGCGGCAGGCAGGCAGCTCCGCGGGCCGGCGCCGGCAGAAGGGAGGGCGCGCGGGCGGCCGGAGGAGGGGAGGCCCCGGCGCGCGCGGCCCGCGATGTGAGCGGCGGCGGCTCCCACCTGGCGCCGCACCTGGAGCGCCGCGCTCCGGGCCGGCGGGGAGAATGCGCGCGGCCAGTGCGCTCCGCCCGCCGCGTCCCGCCGCCCGCAGCCGCCGCGCCCGCACCTGACCATGGAGTGCGCCCTCCTGCTCGCGTGCGCCCTCCCCGCCGCCCGCTCGGGCCCGCCCTGGGGTCCGGCGGGGCTGGGGCGCGTGGCCAAGGCAGGTGCCCGCCGCGGGGCGCGCGGACAGCGGGGGGCAGGGGGCGTCCGGCGCAAGCCCCGCCGCGCCTCCTCACGCGCGGTGTCCCCTTTTCTCTTGCAGGCGCTCCAGCTGTGCTGCCTCTGCTGTGCGTCGGTCGCCGCAGCCTTAGCCAGTGACAGCAGCGGCGGCGGCGGATTAAACGTTGGTTCGTATTTGCTCCCACCCCTAGAAGGACCTTTCCAGGCGCTTGCCCCTTCTTTCCCCCCGAAAAGAAAGAAAAGTAGAAAGGCGCCTGCCACCGCCCTCCTCCCCAACCTGGCAGGTGTGCGCGCGTCCTGGAAGGGGCTCCTGTTTGGGGGCGGGGGGTGGTGGGGATGTGGCAAGGACTCTGAACTTATCAAAAGAATCAGTGCCTCAAGCTGTAAGTCCCATAAATGTGAAAGCAGTACTTTCCTTCGTTCACAGATGGCTTGTTTTAAAAAAAATCCTTACTATGGTGAGAAATTAGGAAGTGGACGAGATGGTTGCTATCAAAAGGCACCTTCTTCATTCCCTTCCTCCTTTGGGAAAGCCTGCAGGAGCTACTTCTTGGTGAAAGATGAAAATACTGTGAGCCCTCCCCTCCCCCTCCCCCCTCTTGCCTCCTCGCTTTTCGCTTTTCTGCCCGTTTGTGTTCCTGATCTTCCTTTGCTTTTCTGCTTCCCCTGCCCTTGTGTCACGAGTTCCCAAAAACTGCTTTGAGAGAGAGGAGAGCAGGTAGCTTGAGATCTTGGGGCCTTTATCTCTTCTGAGGTTCCCAACTGCGGGGTCCCAGAACACCTTCCCAGTCTGTCGTTTATTAACTTCTCGTTGGCACCCACCAGCTACAGGAGAGGAGGGGATCCAGGTATCTAGCAAGACCCTGATGTCCAACCCAGATTCTAGAATTTTTAGCTTTGCAGGGTTATCTGCCACTGCTGTGGGAGAGCAAGGCATACTGGGGAGACGGGGCATGGCAGAGTCGTGGAGTAAAGGCTGGGGAGATGTGGGTGAGTGAGGGGACAGGAGAGAGCCGGGAATGAACTCTTGAGAAATTCACTTTTGGTCCACCCAGAGGGGCTGACTGCATTTTCTGAAACAGCCCCTCATTGTTCCATGTACAGTTTCCGGACCGCATCTTTACTTAGTCCCGGAGCTGACCGATTAGATCACTCCCTGCAGGAGGCTCTGCCTGCCTCTCTCTGTCCACGGCTGAGTATCACCATCCACCTGCTCATTCTCCCCTTGGAAACAAACCTGTAGCTGTGTCTTGGGCAGGGGTCTTTGTGGGCTGAGTGCATGGAAGGCTGGCTGGAGAAGACTACCCCATGGCCTCCTACGTAGAAGCAGGCAGAGTTTTGGGTGGGTTTGGTCAAGGAGGTAAGAAACAACTTCTTGTACAGTCTAGAGCACGTGCAGGCGGGGTTTTCACGCTTAGCTTTTAATATGGTGGAGGAAGGAGGTAGTTTTTTGCTAAGAAAAAGTTGGATTTAATCAAGAGTCGCCTACCTGTAAAGCAACGTAGCAGATTTTTGAAAGAGAAATCGTCTATGGCGTGCTTAGTGGGTTTTTTTTCTTTTTTAAGGTTAAAAGAGGAGAAAAAGTTTTCCAGTTGTTTTTAAAGACGTGTGTCAGTTAGATAGTATTTCTCATGAAAGGACTCAAGGAGAAAATGGGAGAGGCAAGATATAAAGTCCATTGTGAGAATGGGAATTGCTCAAGCAATAAGGGTCACCCATGGTTCATACAGAAGAAAACAGCTGAAGTTATGATCCTGTTGGGATTTGCCCCCCCCCCCAAACGTAGGCTCAGTTAGAATATCCCACATTGATTCCTGTTAGCTACAGGGCTTCTGGTCATTCCTGAGCTTTTCTTATTTGGTTGTTGACTATTTTGGGAAAAGGGAAATTTCTCTTTCTTTTCCTCCTCCAGTAACCAAGGACCCAAGTGACTCAAACATGCCTCTTAGTTATTTGGAATCTTTCTAAACACTTTCCAAATTAGTTTCCCATTCTGTGCCTAGAAAGTGGAAACGCAGAGTGTGTCTGAACATGCAGAAGGCATGCTCCAAATCATTTTGTGATGATACTTTTTAGTTTCCACATTTTGTGATAGAAAACAGTGTGCATGCTTCAATTTTCCAGCAGCAAATAGTGTTGTTTTTTTTTTAAGCTCCTCCCCTTTAGAACAAGCAGCAATTAGTGCTGTTCTCCAGAGCAAGGGGGAAAGTATTTTGAAACATGCCTTTCCAGGTGTCCCCTGACTGACACTCCTCCACCAACATGTCTGAGCAATCTTAAACATCAGACACTATAGGAAAGTTCTGACAATTTTGAGGCATTTTTATGCATCCACTGTATTTTATGTCTACAGCGAAATGGGATTGTCCCTGTAAAAGCTCAGAGTGAAATGTTCAGAGCTGTACAGGTGCTGGGGTTTTATTATCACATATAGTTAATATCGGAAATATGAATCTGCTGGTAGGTGCTCATTATCTGAGATGGTTTCAAGTTATTCAGCACTGTCAGTTACCGTTTGAAATTTAAACTCAGCCTCCCCAAATGCTCCCAATTCAGTTTAAACAGGAAGATGTTAATCTCCTCGGGGGAAAAAAAAATTGTTCTTTTCTCTCCTTTTGTGGTCTTACACTTATTTTCTCCACCCCCCCCAAATCACTTTTTATGTGTGGATGCTCTGACTCTTGTACTCAGTCCATCTGTCTCCGTGCAGACCGTGAGAGAGAGTTGTGGCATTTTCCGCCAGCATTCTTGACATTCACGAAGCCTGTGCTTGACTTTTCATTTCTGTAGGAATTACCATCACAGAGCTCATTTGCACAGGCCACAGCTCCTGTTGTCCTGAGCCTCTCTAAATTGTCGATCTAGGTGCGTGGCGATGGGAACAAAGCCACCTTTGAGCTGCGCGTTTACTCTCTGCCAGCCTGTTGCAGGGGGACCCTTTGGCGCTGTGGGTTCTGGGTGCTGACAGCGAAACCTTTCCCATTGCAGATTACGTCTTTGTCACGCCGGTAGAAGTGGACTCGGGCGGGTCATATATTTCACACGACATTTTGCACAACGGCAGGAGAAAGCGATCGGCGCAGAGTGCCAGCAGCTCCCTGCATTACCGATTTTCAGCATTTGGACAGGAACTACATTTAGAACTTAAGCCCTCGGCGATTTTGAGCAGTCACTTTATTGTCCAGGTACTTGGAAAAGATGGTGCTTCAGAGACGCGGGAACCCGCAGTGCGGCGATGTTTCTATCAGGGATTTATCAGAAATGACAGCTCCTCTTCCGTCGCTGTGTCTACGTGTGCCGGCTTGGTAAGTACCCCACGCTTGGGGGCGACTCCCTCGTTCGTGGGTTTTGTGTAACTTGAATGAACAGATGTCTGCAATATTAAGCATTCTTCCAGCCAACTCGACACATTCACACTGTCAGCTTTGATACTTATAATATTCTCAATTGAATTAATCTAATCTGCTCCCAGAAAAAGAAAATAGAATAGAACTTTAATTGCCATTTAGAACATTCTTTTGATGTTTAATGGTCTGGGCCTCTTTATTCTCCATGTTTGAGACGCTCCCCAAGGAAATTAATTTGATGGATGCCATTCGCTTTGTAAAAGTCTTGGGAGACCCAGGCATTATATAAATCTAACAAGCTGCTTGCCTCTACATTGCTTTGAAATGGGAAAACTGTACTTCAATGCAAAATTGTGTTCGGCCGCCCCGTGAAGCCCAACCTTCACCGTGGAAGGGAAGCCTTTTGTTTTCTTTTAACTAATCTGTTTGTGTCCTTCGCATATAAGGCATCCTTTTAGAGTGTGATGTGGTGTGCCTGAGGGCTGGCGGGCTTGAGCGTGGCATCCGGGGTGCAGGGCACTTTAAGTGTTCCTTCCTCTCGGTGGAATCCTCAACAGTGGAGCTCCAGGCCAAGGGTATTAGTGTAAAGGATGCTTGTCTCAGGGTTCAGTGAAATCTGTGAGGCTGTAAACGGGGTTCTGGGTTCATTGCAATTGATGAGCGTCTTGAACAGACGTCGGAGTTTCTGTCTGTTGAGCCCCCCCCCCCCACCGCTCCGTGGTCATGCTCCTGGCACGGCTGGAAGAAGGAAAGCATGAGAAAGCCCATCTGACAATGTAGCTGGTAATGACTCGGTGCATGAGGACACAGACCAGGAGGGGCTGGTGGCTGGTGTAGGTTCCTGGGAATGAAAACTCCCACGTCCTTCACTAGTCAAGACTTTATTATTTAACGGCCTGAAATTTAGCTCACACCTTTTGTCACAGAGTTCTGATAGTCTTTGGTGTAATCTTTGAATTATAGGGCAAAGCAAAGATTTAAGAAGTCTCAACTAAGCTTGATCCATTTAGACGATCAGTATGACTCACTGATGACCTGTATGTTCTGACATGGTTACACACACACACACACACACCCGTGAATCCTGGGAGTTTTGTTTGACTTGGTTGTGGTTGTGATGAGTCTCCTGTTCGTTTCTGAGCACTCTCCCATTTCTCCCGCTCCCCTGTCTGTTCCAGTACCCTAGCACCTTCAGGAGGTTGGGCATCTCACCACAGTGGCTTGGACTAGCCCAGTCCACGTAACACAGTGGTTGAGAGCAGTCTGTTCTGGGCCATGGCACCCCAGCACTCACTAGTAGAACCCAGGCCAGTTAGTAACCTCTGTGTGTCTTAGCGTCTTTATCTCTAAAATGGGAATAATAAGGGGGTTTACATCACAGGGTTGTGGGGATTAAGTGACTTCTTCCAGGGAAAATGCTTCCATGGAAAACAGCAGTTCCTGGCAGGGAATAATCGCCCTGTCGCTGTTCTAGTTCCAACAACACTTAGCCACTTGATGTTGATCTCTCTCGGGATGCCGCTCTCTGCCAATGACCACTTGCCTCATTAATAGATTTCAGGTGATTTCTCCTAAAGAGGAGATTCACATAGAGCAAATGATCCCAGAACACCTAGGAATGGGGCAAATTACAATTTTCCATCTGCCTGTATATAAGGCCGACATGAAAGAGAATCATGAAATTCAGATTCTGTCCCCACTGCTCAACAGACCAGCCACATGTACTTCATTAAATAACTTCTCTAGGTCTCAGTTTTCTCTCCTGAATTCCATAAAATAATTTCTCAGACTCCTGCCATCTCTAGGCATCTGACTCTGATGATCTGATTTGTTGACCCTGGCCAGACTGGCTTGCTGTGGGGCAGGGCAAGAATCAAACTCCTCCCCATTGCATTACCCACATCTCCATGACCCTGCCAAGCAAGGGTGAGACACAAACCCATAGACCCATACTCGACAAGAGAAAACAACAAGAAAAAAACAGAAAAGAATAAAAGTCCAACTGAGAAACTGGTCACGACTCAAATTAAGTTTTATAACCTTGTGTTGAGGTGTAATGTATATACAGAAAAGTGTAAAACGTATATACAGAAAAATGCAAAAATCAAAGTTCGCACCTATGTAATGACCAACGAGATGAATTAAGACCTTCATTACCAATGCCTCTTGGTGAGCATATGGACCTTGTATATGCCTCTTGGTGAGCATATGGACATTCTGTTGGAAGTCTGCCTAACAGTGAGCTGTTGGGTCTAGCTGTACTAATTTGCCCTGCGATCAGAGCATATGGGAGTTCCAGTTGCTCCACTGCCTCACCAACACTTAACCATTGTCTGTGTTTTCTATTATAGCTGCTGAAATGATGGGTGTGAAGTGGTACCACGTTATATGGGTTTAGTTTGTGTTGTCTTAATGGTTGCTGAAGTTGAGCTATTTCTTACACTTCTCAGATGTTTGTGTATTCTCTTTCGTGATCTTTCTGTATCACATGGACATAGAGTATAAATGTTTCCAGCCTACATTATGGTTTTATTTTCCTTTTCTCTGTAAATGGATACAAGAGTTCTGAGCAAAAACACTGCTTTGCTGACTTAACATCTCTGTTGTCGTGGCTCTGAATCTCTAACAACACATTGATCTGCTTGTGAAATACTATCAGAAAGCAGCAGTGAACACCAAGAGATCAGCTGAGCTCAGGGAGTGGACACTTGACTAGGAACATTGAAAGATGGTGATAGAGAGAAAGAATCATGGCAGGAGCAAGAATGTCTTCATCCCTCCGGCCACCTAGAACACTTTGGCCCTGCTTCTTTGGCCAAACAAGGAGTTCAATTCTTCACTAAAGTTAATTAGCAAATTACTATCACGTATTCAGAACAGTGAATGATTGAAGAGTTCAGGAGAGCAACAAATCTCTAGATGCTTTTTGGAGAGATCCTTGGAGTTAACATGTTAAAGGAGACGAGCAGTTCTTCTTATATTGACCCAGAAGCTGACATGAGATGATGGAGATTGAGAAGTAGAGGCTCTTCTGCTGAAAGTGTCTACACCAGGGTTTCTCCTGCCGTGGAGCTGGGCATCTGGCATCTGAATGCCTGTAGGGGTTACAGCAACCTCCCGGAGGTCATGCAGGTGTATCAGGCCAGTAGGTCACCCTTTAAGAACAAAGTACCTGTGGGAGAACTTACGGTGATCTGGATTGCCAGGGAAGCCCCAGGAGAGAGTGGGAAAACAAAGGAGGGTCATAATAGTGAAATATATGTGTAGGTACAGGCCTGCCTACCTGTATACCTATGTATTCCAATGAGGATTTCTCTGGCAGCAGCGAATTTCCCTCGATAATTCAGAATTAAACTGTGCTCAAAATATTTTCTTAAAATGCCCTCCCCTCTCCACAACCAAAAGGACTAACCTTATTCAGAAATTGAGCAGGTAGTTATTTACTTAGAATAATAGACAAAACAGAAATTGCAAACTTCCCTGAGCGAATCCTTCCCACTGTGACTCCTGGGCAGGATAATTTTTTAAAAAATTTGAGTGCCTGTAATTGGGGGCTTGTGCACTCCAGCTCACCACCGCTTCCTACCGCAGACTGTCTTGCACTCTGGGAAAAGGTGTCCGGGTTTGCAGCCTTGGCCGCAGAATCTTGGGGTCACAGTTAAGCTAATCTAATCACCGCCTGCCATGTACATCCCTTCTTCTGTATCTCACCCCTCCTTGACCACCACATTGAGGAGAAGGTCATTACCTCCAGGTTCATTGTTGGGATAGTCTTCTTGATGTCGAACCACCACTGACCTTCTCATGACTCTCCCCTGTATTTCTTAGTCCTGTCTTTTGAGATGATTGAACAAATTTGTGTCTGTCTTCCTATATCCTGGGAGATCCAAAAGGCCTTTCTGCCCAAAAACGTTTCACCCTAGAGCTCCTTTTCATTAGGACTGTGTTTTCAGAGTGCCTGTGATCAGCTGCCTTGACTTTGCCTGAGGTGTTGAAAATGGGAATTTCTTTACCCACAGCAGAAGGTCAAAGAGGCTAAGCTCAGGAATGCATGTTTTCAATTCTCCAAATGACTCCTAATGCATACTAACATTAGAGAACCATTGGATCAAGACAATGAACGTATAGGCAATTTTTTTTTAATGATGGCTGTTGGGGAAAATAAAAAAACGCTGTTGGTTTGAGACACTGATCCCATTTCTGAAACTTAATGGAAATGTCCTATTTTATGAGCTGACTAAAAGGACACATTGAATGATTATTTTATTCAACAACTATTGATGAGCTTCTGTTCAGGGCACGGTGGGTAGAGTTGTAAATAAGTTGGATGCCATATTCTAGTTTGTAGAAAAAGTTCATGGAGTAGGGTTTGTAGAAAAAGTTCATGGAGTAGCATAGTCAAATTAGTGGTAACTCCACATCTCTGAGCTTTCCTGGTGCATATTAGCAACTTAGAAATGCCCTACTTTAAAGACCTTTGTTTACACATAGCACCTTCCTACCTTATTTGGTCACAGAACCTTCCCCCCCGCCCAAAGAACATCTCTTCATAGGCTGGTAATGACAAGAAAATCAAAGTGATGCTTCCCCTCCCCCCCACCAAAAGATAGATCACGTGTTGATTTCTAGCTGGTGCGAGATGCTCCAGGGAGAAAAGGATCTCATGACCATGTAACTGGTTTCATTGCCAGATACTCCGACAGAGTAAGGGAAACCTTAGGTTTAAATGCAATTAGACAAGGTCTTCCCTGTGATACATTTCACACCTTTTACTACGCTAATCTGCACTGTGAAGCTCCAGGAGGCGGGACTGTAATACTAACCGGGCTGCACCTCCCTTCTTCAAGGCACTACTGTCAGCCACTTGTCCAGGTTTCTGCCTTCACCACGAAAGAGCAACTTCTACATCTTGAGATGCATCACACTTTATTGGTACCTGATAGACCTCATTACCAGGGCAATGCACCTCTTGCTTAACAAACCCTTAACACCAGACTCCATTCGCTGTGTGAAGAGCTAAAGACCAGGCATACCAAAACGCCCCCCATCTTGCTTTGCTGCCCAGACCTGTACTAACGGTATTTGGTACTTTACCGTCGATACATAACCTCCGCCGACACCCAGCCAGCAGGAGTGGAGGCATGGTCTGTTGGTGTCTTCAGTCGTCTCTGAGCAGAGGCTCCCTGGACAGTGTGCCATGATCAAGTCTGCAGGAGATCCCTCCAGCCTCCATTCCTGACACACCGCCTGATTTGGCCTTTTAGTTATTCTTTCGTTTCTCCTCTCTTTGTCCCCAACAATGAAACCGTAAGTGGTGTTTCTCCTGCATGGCTGGCTGCCCCAGAGTCCTCGTGTCTTTCTCACCAGTGGCCCTTTTAGATGGCGACTGCAGGGACCCATCCTCCGGAGAGCCTGGGTCCCTGCAAGGAGCTTTGGAAGCAGTTGGGTTTCAATAGGCGGGAGGGACGCTTTGATCTCTGCTTTTCAGAAGTATTTTATGACTCACAAGTCTCGGCCATTGAGGTGTCTGGTGCTGGTCAGTGCCTGCCCAGCGGTCTTTAGAAAGCTGGTTTCCATTCATAAAAGGGTTGAAGTTAAATGACCTTAGTCCAGACAGGCCGAAAGAGACCAGGCTCTCCTGCTTTGTGGGGCCTTGTTAGCTAGGCGGGGGTTTCCTGAATTACATACGCTCCCTCGGGACTGAGAGGAACATGTGAAATGAACGGTTAGACTGGGCTGTATTAATAAGTTTTTTGGGTACAGGCTCTCCCAAATCAGTGATGTTTTCTTAGGTTCCTGATTCATCAAGGGTAAAAAGTGGTGTTTTTGTTTTGTTTTTGGCTACTCTTTAGAGGTGATTTATGAAGACAATTATTTGCTGTTAGCAGTACTTTTAGCAAAATGCTGGCCAATCTCTTTTTTAAACACCTAGCTGAGGGTCTTGCCAGAGAGCAGGATCTCAAGGCTGATTTGGGGGGTGCTCCCACAGGAGGGCGAAGGGCTCACCCTTCCCCCGTGCTCTCTGCCTGTTAGAGGGTGGCCCCTGCAGGAGTGTGCCCCCAAGATCCAGAATTGTGAGTGCTGCGCTCTCTGCCTTGCTCCACACCTGTTTTCTCGTCTGTAACACAGACGGTACCTCTCTCCTACTCTCTCTCTCTTTCTGGGGACTGTGGTGACTCACAAGCAGGACTGAGCCTGATACGCACTGGGTGCTCGGTCCTTGGTTACTCTTGGCTTTGGACTAGGAAGGGGTCTGGGAAGGAAATGGCTGTTGTTCTGGAACCTCCTCAAGGAAAAGGGCTCCTGGTGGTGGTAACGTCCTGCTGAGGCTGTCTGGAGATTTTGTGTGGGGAGGTCACCCCTGCATTATCTGCCATGAAGGAAGGAAACAAGAGAAAGCTAAAGAATTAAAGAGGAAGGATGCACAGATCTGTAAAGGTTGGACTCGGGGCACGTAGGTTACAGGAGTGCGGTGTGCTGGCTTCAAGCTCAGACTTAAGAGAAGTCCCAGCTCTGGCCTCTGCTCACCGCACAGCTCAGGTCAGATGCCTGATCCTCTCTGGGCTTCATTCCTTCATTGGTCAGATGAGGATAACGGGGCTTCTGGATGCTGAACTGGAAGAAAAATGCTCTACGTGCAATGCTTACAACGGCGCCTAGCCCATAGTCATAACGTTAGTAGTGGTAACGAGAGAGGCATAATCATCATGTTTGCTAACCTCCTGCCATAAAGGAGTTTCCAAAGCTGGCTGATACCCATGCTCCTTACCACCCACAGGCGGGAAAGCTTTTGCCAAGATAATAATAATCGTTTCTATTTATTGAGCACTTCCTGAGTTATTAAAACTGGAGCCGTGGAGAGGAGAATTCAGCTAAGACACGGGCTGGGGCCTTCATAACATTTAACTGCCAGTGAGCATACGGGTATTCAAGGTCTTAAGTGGCCTTTATACCTCCACACGTTTCCAGAAGACCCAGGCACTTGGAAACAAACCCCCAGCCTCTGACGTTTGGGCCCTCCCTCAGAGAATTCCGTGGGTCCTGAGTAGGGCCTAGGTGTCCATTTGAGGAAAGGAAAGGAAAAGCTTCACAGATGGTCTCAACCCAGCAGGCTTTCTTGACTGCCTTAGGGTCCTAAACACATCCCCGAAGAATCTTTTCAGGGGAAGCAGGACTCCTGGACCCTCTTTGGGGCAATCGTTTCTGCTTTGTGGAAAGCATCACGATGCGGAAGTGTGTCTGTCCGCGCTCTAACCCCCATCCACTGGTGTGTATGCTAATGGGGACAGGTAGGAGTGGCTCCTGTGAATGGAAACGGATTGTTCTTGTTTGTGTGCCCTAGAAGTTTCCCTGGCGAGTAGAAGAACTCCATCTCAAACTAGGTGAAGCATAAAAAAAAGTACATTTTTGGGCTCCGAAATAATTTGAATTCATGCTTCCCACCTTCACCCCACTTGCCTTGTGTTAGGATGGCTAGCTTTCAGCAAGGCTGGGCCACGGTACCCAGGGATGTCATCACTGTTGTCTTTGTCTGACTCGGCTCTTTGACCTTGCTAGTCTTCCTTCTGCAAGCAGGACCTTCCGTGCTCGGGAGAGGAGGCCAACCTTGCCGTGGGCGCCTGGGGTCTCACGTGCCTTACTCAGCAGTGACGCCCCAGTTGTAACCTCTGTCCCACGTGAGAGCAAGTGTCCGGAGCTCTGGACTTTATTTGCTCTCTCCTCTCTCTCTAAGCCTGAGAGGGCCGTGCCCATTTCATCTGTATATCCGAACAAGACCAAGTTAGGTCTTCACTTATGTATTGATATGTGAATTCATGCATGGAAGGAAGTCCGGGATGATGGACAGCAAGCCAGGGGCTGCAGTTATTGCTTTGAAGTTCCTTTTGAAACCCGAGTTTATTACATCTAGGGGTGTGTGTGTGTGTATGTGTGTGTGTGCACGCGTGTGCACATATATGTGTTCACATTTAAAATGTGCATAAATTGTATTAACCAACACTTTTCCTGAAGCATGTTTTTTGATGGGAAGGGAGGGTCCATGAAAATAATGTATATCTTAGAATTCCTTCTTTATCAGTACATGTACCTCTGTCTTATTCTTTTAACTGCTGTGTATTTAATCATTCCCTTCTGGTTAATGGGTTTGCGTCCAACTTTTTGCTGCAGCTGAAGAAAACACATACATTGGTGGGTCTTCTTAGTTGTATGCAATTCTGTATTCCGTGAAAGAGACAGACACTGAGAGACCTGCTTGGTGGAAAAATGGAGGTGCCAAACAGACACAAGACATTAGCTCTGGCCAGAAATTTCCCTGTTGAGAGTGACATTAGCCACCCCATGTCACTGGCTATCACCTTGGTGGAAAATCATGCCATGTTCCCATGAACTCATTTCACCTTTGTTTTCCATGACCCTAAGAAAGTCACTTAGGAGAGTGGTTCTCTCCAGTGGAGCAGATGTTCTGGTAAAATTGCACATTTCCCACCACTGACCGCCCCCCCCCAAAAAAAACCAGTTGATGAGAAAGTGGTGCTGATTAATTCCTGAAGTCCAAACAGAAACAGGCCCAAGGAGCACCGCCCATTAAGGCTTTCGTGACCGAAACCATTTTCCCAGGCTTCCCAGCCATCTCTGTCCACAAACCCAGGAGTTCCCTGTCAGTTACATCCAGTTATTTCCATGAAAGCCTGTTCCCACGGTTTCTCTGCCCAATGACGGGGCAGGGTACACTCAAAGGCCAGAACGCAGGTCTGGTGAGAGCGTTCCCTCTGGACGGCAGGCTCACCTCTCCTGAAGGGATGCCTTTGAAGTAGCCAGGGATTTCATTTGCAGCTGAATTCTTTTCATTGCTTATTCATGCCGCCGGGCTCCAGAATATTTTATCTGCCCTTATTACCACTACCCGTCGAGGTGGCATGCTTTCTAATATAAATTATGTCACGCACACCACTCATTTACTGGAAGTCAGCCACCCTTACTTGAGAGACGGCACTTGAAAGGGACTGACCTAAGCTAGTAAAAGGAGATTATCTCTCCAGTGATTTCCCAAGTTCTCTCTCCAGCAGTAAAAACCTGACACAGATACTGCTTTTTAGTGTCTGTGAGTTCATTCTGTGATTTTATGATTCCTTGTCTCCCTTTCGTAGTGTTCTTCGCCACTTCCGGGAGGCCAATGAAGAGTTACCCCAAATTAATTTCTCTGTTGATAAGCAATGAGCACAATTATTCCCCTAGTTGATTATGGAGTATAGGTCTGTTTTAGGCAGCACAGCGATGTGTTGGAGAGAAAAGACTGCTTAATTGCACTCTTATTCTTTATATAGCCTTTGTATGTGTGTGTAATATACACACAGAATACACACACACCACATAGATGTGTATGTCCTATATTTTCCTATGTCTTGGTCTTACTTCAGGGCTTTATAGACATTTTTCAGTGAGATGCATTAAAGCAAAACAAATTCCATGCCTTTAAAAGGATTCTTTTTGCGTGTAAAGAAAGTACTAATTTCTCTTTAATCCTGCATATGTAACAATGATTAAATCATGTCTAGGTCAGTGATTCTTTTTTTTTTAAACTTCAGTTAATTAAAATATAATGTATTACTAGCTTCGGAGCTAGAGGTCAGTGACTCGTCAGTCTTAGAGAACACCCAGTGCTCAGTACATCACGTGCCCTCCTTAATGCCCATCACCCAGTTACCCCAAAGCCCCACCCCCTCCTCTCCAGCCGCCCTCAGTCCATTTCTTAGGATTGAGAGTCCCTTACGGTTTGTGTCCCTCTCTGATTCTGGCCTGTTTTATTTTTCCCCTTTCTTCCCCTGTAATCTTCTGTTTTGTTTCTTAAATTCCACATAGATCAGTGATTCTTGGCATAGAGAGCTTAAAAAAAAAAAAAAAAAAAAGATGCCCAGATCCCACCCCAGAACAATCGAAGACGAAGATCTGGGGCTGGGGCCCGAGCATGTGTGTTTTCATGGCTCCCCACCTGGTTCTCCCGCGCAGTGCAGTTTGAGAGCCCCTGGTCCCGACAAATGCCAGTGGCTCCAGAAGCGCGGTCACTTTACAAATGCCTGCACAGTAGTTTAAGAGGGCGGATGGCATGTGAGAATGCGTGAGATTTTAGAAGCCCATCGCTTTTCCTTACTAGTTATGGGATCTCGGCACAATTATTCTTTCTGAAGACATTTTTATATTTTGAGATCCGTTTAGACTCACAAGAAGTTGCAAAAATAACACAGAGCATTCCCATATAATCTTCCCCCAGCTTTGGGAAATTATCAAAATCTGGGAATCTAGCACGCCGCCCTCCCTGTTACTCATCCAGTCGCTACTTTCAGGTCTGCTGGGAAGAGGTCGTGCAGGTGTCCAAGGCTTCAGATAAGTTGACCTTAAGATAAGGAGATTTTCCAGGTAGGTTCCAGGTAGGATCCTACCGAATCAGGAAGCGTCAAGGAGGTTCACAGCGAAGGGGATTTGATATGTAAGAGTCTCCGTTGCTGGCTTTGGAGATCAGGGGGTCCACATGGTCAGGAATGCAGGCGGCCCCTAGCAGCCAGAATGGCCTCTAGCTAAGTGAACCTAGACGTGGGTTATTTCCCAGAGCCTCCAGTGAGGAAGGAGCCTCCTGGCTGACCCCTGATTCAGGCCTTGGGAAACCCAGAGTCGAGAACCTGGTCACGCTGTGCCTAGACTTCCCGCCTGCAGAACCGCGAGCTGATCAAGGGCTGTGAGTTTTAGGCTGCTACATATCTCGTGATCTGTTATGCAGCCATAAAAACGTAACACAGAGACATTCTCCAATGCTGACTGTGCAGCGGGTGGGTCACATGGTAAGTCCCTTCTGGTTCCAGGGCCCTGGTCTTCTTACATCACCCCCAAATACTCATGCTACCTTGTGGGGCATGTGAGACCACGGGTTCAAGGAGAAGCAGTGAGTGTCCATAGATCCTGCCTGTTGAAAATGGCCTAGGAAATTGTTTCACAATTTAGCTCTGCTTTCGTAGCGGGACGCCGCTCGCAGGGACGGCTGCTTGTGGGAGCGGTCCTGTGCACCGAAGGACGCTTGGCTGTTACCCAGCAGATGCCAGGAGCACTGCACAGTTAGGACTGATAAGTGCTCCCAGAGATGGCCACTTGCCCCTTGGGTATGATTGTCCCCAGCCGAGGATCATGGATAGTGCCCGGTCACACGCTGGGTTCTTATAGAATGTATTCACGTATGTTTATCTTTCTTCCATAGTGTGCTTGCTGTTGGTTTTGGAGTCATTAAGAGCGATGATTTCAGGGGCGCCTGGGTGGCTCAGTGGGTTAAGCCTCTGCCTTCGGCTCAGGCCCTGATCTTAGGGTCCTTGGATTGATTACTGTATTGGGCTCTCTGCTCAGCAGGGAGCCTGCTTCCCTCTCTCTCTCTGTCTACTTGTGATCTCTGTCAAATAAATAAAATCGTTTAAAAAAAAGCAATGATTTCAGTAATATGATGATTCAATAATGATTTTTGCTTTTGAGGCATGTTGCTGGGGAGACCATCTGTGAATGGTGCATGGGGACTGGGCGTGGATTGGACAATAGTGAAAGATAGTCTGGAAATCTTTTTAAGGATGTGTATTTGCTTTTGAGTTGCATGGAATGCCAACCCAGACTGCTGAAAATAAATGTATCTCTGAAGAAACAAATATATATATGTACATATACATACATATATTTGAGAGAGAGAGCGTGTGCACACAAGCAAGGAGGAGGGCCAGAGGGAGAGGGAGAAGTAGACTCCCTGCCAAGCAGGGAGCCTAATGTGGGGCGCCATCCCAGGACCCTGGGATCATGACCTGACCCAAAGGCAGATGCTTAACCGACTGAGCTACCCAGGCGCCCCATAGAAACAGAGATATATTTATAATAAATTTTACCCTTGCGTTCTTACAAGGAAAGAGGGAGGGGGCGTCTATGCATGTGGATGTAGATTAGAAATGTGCATTCCATTTCGGGGTTTGCTGTCAACCTTCTGTAAATCTCTGTATCCCGTGGATCTGTAACAATGGGGATAGTGGGCAGCTCTGGAATGAGTTCTGGAATGTTCTCTATGTTTTATGAATGTGTGCTCAAGCCTGGGAATCTTGTCAAGGTATACTGGATTTTTCTATCTACTGCATGTAGTTGGACATACTTGCACTTCACTGTACTTGAGGAGGCAAAGAGCTCTGTTTTAATCGGAATGCAACATAAGGGAGCTCATGCTTTCATATGCAATCAGCTCATCAGCTGACCTGATGATGGAACCCATCACTTTTACCCCTTTCTTGAATAGACCTGCCCTAGGAGAATGTATAGCACACTGGTACCTGGTACTTTTATAATAACCACATCCTTTAAATTACCCGGCTTCTTTAAGGTCATTTGGGGGTTTGTATGCCTGGCGAATTGCTTGACATTTCTTCTTTTCCCTCTGTTCCTTCCTCCTGCCTACACCCCACCCATCTCCTCACCCAACCACCCCCCTCTACCCACCCATCTTCTAAGCCAAAGCATTTATTTCCAGTCTCCTATGTGGTTGAGTACTATGATAGATGATGGAGATACAAAAATGGTAATCTGGTTCCTAAATTCTAAGATGTTCCAGTGTGAAGCTGGAGAGTAATGGCGACTGGAGTAGAAACATAGAAGAGTGCAACAAAATTAATCTTACAATTTAAGTATCATTTAAAGCACCTTGAGAACACAAAAAAGAATTGAGTGACTACTTTTTAATATGGTGGGCAAGCATTTAAACGCAGACGCGTATAGCAGGTGATTTTATGCACCTGTCCTTGTTCATTTCATTGCTCGTGGGCCAGCTGAACCGGGTATTTAGAAAATACACCCAGTTCCAACTACCTGATACCCCCTCTCCTGCCACCACCGTGACGCACGCCGCTCTCCTCTCTCACCCCGATTCTCATAGCAGCTTCTAGTCTGATGCTTCTCCTTCTCTCTTGTGTCCCTATAATCTGTGCGTCTCGCACTTGGCCAGTTTATTTCACCTTTTTTCCTCTGGCAACTAATGGCTTTCTGTGACTCATAGTTTGTAATCCAAATTCCTGACCACGACCTGCAACGCCCTATGTGATCAGGCTCTTTTGGCTTAATTTCCTCTCTTTTCTACCATCGCACACTCCCTGCCTGCCAGCGCTTCTGGCCTCTGTCACCTTTTGTGGCCCCAGATGCCCCTACTGCATTGACTTTGCTCTTTGGATGCTCTTCCCCTAAATATTCACCTACTTCCTTCCTTCATGTCCTCTGCACGCTCTGTAAATGTCATTGCAGAAAACTCTTCCCTGCACTGGTCACTCCGCCATCCCCTTAACTTGCTTTCTTCTTCTTCATCCTCTTTATCACTCATACAGTGAAGACTTTATTATCTTGCATGTCCCTCCCTCCCTGCCTGAACAGTGGCTTTCTGAGGGCTGTACTTTGATTCTGCTGTTTACAGCTGTGTCTACAGTGGCAGGAATGGACCCTGGGAAATAGTAGGCACTCAATAAAAATTTGTTACATGAGCGTATGTGATTAACATCCTGGTCATTTAGAAATACACACATCATTTCTGTTGGGCGTGCGTGAGGAATTGGGTTTTCCTTAGGCATCCATGTAGGCAAGCATTCATTGGAAAAACGCATCAGTGTGTCTCCTTATGTGCAGGTTAGCTAAGGGGATTCAGAGCACTGGCCCCCTGTGATTTCTTGTCTCTCTGGCGTCTCTTTCCCCAGTGTTTTGGTAAAAACCTTGCAGTTTTCCTTAGGGACCTACCTTCTTCACCTCTGCCCCAAGTCCGTGGAGTATGGGTGGAGGTGCCATGTTTCATAGCGACCAGTCAGCAGATCAGATAGCCTTGACTACAGTGATTGGTAAGGATTTGCATGTCATGGGATCAGAGCCAATGAAATAAAATTCTGGGACACCTGGAGGTCACACAGAGGATGGAACATAAGTCCAGAGCTGCTGGCCACCTTATGTCCCCTGAGAATAGTCATCACAGGCTTGATGCCGGAAATTAAAGTACTTCGGACCTTTCACTCTAATGAAACTAATGAAACATAGCCCCCTTTCTTGTTCCTCTAGTTTACCCTTAGTTCTGGTCCCTTTGAAATGAAGGTAGTAACTGTGATAGGACCGTAGAAGTCATGGACACCTTTTGCCAAGAACCTCCATGTCCCGCCGAGGAAGCAGGCAAGCTGAATGCAACAGGGGCCTTCATCCCGTGCCAGCCGTCATGACAATGCAGTGACACCTTGCCTGCACTTTGTGAACTGGCATTTCGTGGGCGCAGAGCCCACTACACAGAGCGTGACCACATCTTCCGCTGTTGGTAGTCGTTTGTGATGGTGCATCTTGGCTGTATCATCTATCTTCTTGATTCACTACTTTGTCAGTTGTCTTGTCCTTACACACCTCTCCATGTCTGCCGACAGTAACTGCAGATGGGTTGACACAGCAAACACAAGAGAGCACGCCCCAGGCCTGTCAGTGAGCAGCTGGAGAGAGACCGCTCTGCGCGGTTGACTTAGAGGATGACTTCACACTCCATAACCACTTTTAATTGATTTCTTTGATTTGTTTGGACGATGACATGTGGGGAAATGTTGTAAACCAAGAATGCTTATTGATGGATGACATTGCCCGACGTTCATATGCAGCTCATTTGCGTCTTTGAAGATATTTATTTTAATGAATCTAATTTTAGTAGGCAGTGGGTTTTTATTTTTAAATAATGACAACAGAAGTGTTTGTGTGTGTTTGTGTGTGTGTCTCCTCCCCCATGCTCTGTTTCTTCTTTATGACGTATGGAATTCCATCCCCTCTTTGCTGTGGCACAGTGCTGTCCAGTAGAAACGTAACACAAACCAACATGTGTTATATGTCATTTAGAATTTTCTAGTAGTCTTATTTAAAAAAAAAAAAGGTAAAAAGAAACAGGCAAAATTCATGGTGGTAGATTTTATTGATCTAAGATATTGAGAATGGTATTTCAAAATATAATGATGAAAAAATAGAGATAGTTTGCTTTTATTTTGTACTCAAGTCTTCAAAACTCAGTGTGCATTTTCCAATTACTGCACATTTCATTCAGACCAGCCTCATTCAGGACCGGAGCCCGTCCTGGACAGGATAGCTCTAGTCCTCTCCTATCTGGAAGTCCTCAGATGTATACAGTGAAAGGGAATGGGCAGAAGAGGAAGGTTCCATTTTTATCTAGCTTGCTAAGTTGGTGTATCTTCCAAAAAGTACTTCCCCAGTGTCTTTAGTTTTCTTCTGAATAGCCTCTGGTAGGTACAGTTTGATATTTGGGTTTGGAGGCCCTTGGTCATGACATAGTTCCTAGACAGTTGGGTAATTCTGATGGTGGGATTCAGATGTAAAATAAAGTCAATTATTTCTTTCGAACATAATTGAGGGTAATTAGGTTTTGAAAAATTTCAGAATTTATGCATGGATTTTCTTCTAATTATATTTGATCAAAACTTGCTAGCTTACTAACTTCTGCTTTTTAAATTTTTGAGTGGAAACCTCTTTATTAGGTCTCATTTTTTGGATCTTCATAATAACCTTCGCAGTTCTGCTCATTACCATATGTAGAAACCGGAGCAAAATAGAGTTTTAAAAAGATCCATGGTCAGGTCAGGACATTAAGAGGTACTGTCACACTATAGTATAAAGTTCCCTCTCTCACAGAAGGGTTCGGTGGTAAAAATAACCCAGATCAGTAAATAGTCAAAAATACCTTCCATCTGACTTACGATCATATTTAATGTATCAGAAAATTTAGTTATCTTACTATATTTTTCTCACATGATATCTAAGTACATTTTCCTTGCCGGTGGCCATGCTCACAGAAGCCGGCAACCCCACTGAGAGGCAAGAGATCAGCTGGCAGATGAGGACTCCATGCCCTTCCCAAGCTGGGCCTGGCCTTCCTCAGGCCAGAAGAGTGGAGGAGAGTTTTCTCAGGAACAGTTGAAATGAGGAGCCCATGGCTTCCATTCTCTAGAAAGGAAGGAGACCTTCTCAGTCCAGGAATATGGCAGTGGCTGCTTTTCAGAGGAGCCCGCCCCCCCCCATCCATTCTTGGTCGTAGACTGAGCATACCCAGGCTGTGTTAGGGTTTCTGGACAAACGGAAGCAAGGGTGTGTATATGACATATATTATACACGTGTAGTACTAATATGTATGTATATCAATATTTTACTAGATAGTAAGATATGATTAATTCATAATTATATAGTAATATATTAATGCATGTGTGTATTTTATATGCATATATACGTGTGCGTTTGTATTTGTACACACATAAATAAACTTCTATGTATATAAATAAAACTATGAGATTGACTCACATATTATGAGAAGTCCCAGGACCTGCAGCGGGGGAGCTGGAGAGCCAAGAGAGCTGAAGGTGTGGCTCCGGGCTGAGTCTGAAGGCAGGCAGAGAGCAGTGCCCCGGCTTGAAGACCAGAGGCAGGGGGCAAGTTCTCATTTCCTCCGCCATTTTGTTCTGTTCGGGCCGTGGGTGACGGGTGATGCCCACCCACACTGGGGAAGGACCCCCACCTTATTCAGCCTACTGATTCAATCTCAACAAGAAACACCCAGAAAAGAATACAAGAATAATGTTTAAACATTTGGGCAGGGTCCAGCTGGCACGTAAGATGAGGCATCCCGGAGTTGTTCTGCCATCCTTGGGCACAGTCGGTTTCGCGCTTCGTCCTCTCATCACGTGCTCCGGTCATGCTTTCCCACTTCCCAGTGCGATTATCTCCGTAATGCCCGTCTCCTCCACTCGGTGACAAGGACAGGAGCCCTGCCTGTACGATTTCTTCCCCTCATCATTGTATTTCAAGCATCAGTCTCAGTGCCTGGCACTCACTCATTCACACTCTCTCGTAGTGTATATGTGGAAATGCATAGCTATGCCAATATGCCTCTCCACATTGCATATTAATATAATGAAATAATAGTATTCCTTCAAGTGAATTTCCTCACTTACCAAGTGTGTACTGAGAGTGCCAACCAGGACGGATCCTGGAGCACCGAGCCTGGTAGTTCTGAAGAAGGGAGTTAGCATCCTACCGCCCCTACGGTGAACCTCGGCACCTTGTGCCCGTGAGCCAAGAACCTCTGGGCGACTCTGTGTGTATCTTGTTTTCCTCATCAGGAACATGGGGATAAGACCTCTTACAACTGTGGTCAGTCTTACGTTCTTCATGCAAAACCCATATCACAGTGCCTTGGAGAGACAATAAACATACAAATGAGTGAATATAAAATAAATCAGAAGGTCCAAGTGCTGTACGGTGGGTGAGGGAGGTAAGGAATGCCTGCTGGTGCGGGGGTGTTTGGTGCTCCCTGTTGGCTCTAGGAGCCTCACATACTCAAGGAGCACCTATCACCACAATGAATTGTTGCTGCTGTGCGCCGTCTTCAGCTCGTCCCCTAGAACAGGTAGGCGGTGAGCATTTACACGTCATGGACACCTTGCAGGAAGATCTGGGTTTCAGCTGGAATAAATGAACCAGTTTGAAATGAAGCAAGGATCTTGCCAAACTGCTGGCTAAACAGAGAGTATCTGAGAAGCCAGAATATTACAGTCCTGGCCACGTTCTGAGGTTTGAGGATCCAAGGGAGGGTTTTGGAAAGATTTGCTGAACACATTGTGTTGCCATATTGATTAGAAGGGAGACGAGCTACCTGTACTCCGTCCTGGGTTTGGCTCTAGCTAATTTCTGCAAAGGGACCTCTTCTTGATTAGCTTTCTTCCCTCTTGACACTCGGTTTTGTTACTTACTTTCTCAACAAAGGCGGAAATGGGAAAAAGTGGTTGCCCATCTGCTGAGATGGTCTAGGACCCTGGAGATTTGGTTCTAGTCCCAAGGCTCTTACTAGCTCCTCTGTAACCTTGTGCATATCTGGGCCTCGGTTTCCTCACCTGAAAATGAAGGGATGGGATTGGAGAAGCATTTATCAAACTGTCATTCTGGGTCTCCTTACAGAGGCATTGCTTAGATGCTTGACAGAAGTTCAGGTTCCTGGGCCCCATTCCAGCTCTCATAATCTCTGGGACCCTTGGAATCTGCGCTTAAAAAAAAAAAAAAAAGATTTTATATATTTTTTGGTGGAGAATGCATAAGTTGGGGGAGGGGCAGAAGGAGAGAAAGAGTCCCAGGCAGACTCCTCCCTGATGCAGAGCCAGGGGTGGCGGTTTGATCTCATGACCATGAGGTCAGGACCGAGCCAAAATCAAGAGTCGGATGCCCAACCAACTGAGCCACTCAGGCGCCCCAGAATCTGCATTTGAGTCATTCCCATGTTCATTGCATTTTGAGAATCTGTGAAATGTAAAACAAACAAACAAACAAAACCCGATTTCCACATTTGGAAAACAAAATCCGCTTCCGTATGTAAGATGTCCTTTTCCAACCCAGGGTTGCAACTCATCGGTGAGTCGTGAATCCATTCAGTCGGCTGCCGTGAGCATCAGTAAGAAGGAAGATACAGAGAAGCCTAAAATAGAGTCAACTAGACAAGACCAGATTATTATCTAGGAAAAGTATTCTGTGAAATTTTACAGTGTGGGTGTACGTGTGTGTTTACTCAGCCACGTTATAAAATGTGTGGAGGTGTGTAAGCTGATGTTTGGGACCTGGCTTTTAGTCAAGGGGATTTAGGAAATGCTCTCGAAGAGGATCCATATTTAATGGGTGTGTGGTGTGGTCTGTTCTGTCGTCCCTTGAGAAAGTCGTGTTGTGTCGGGCGCTTGGAGCCAACCCAGACAAACACTGAGCATCACCCTGTGGTGACTCTGACTGGAGTTTTGGAGTCACCGAATAAGTAAATCTTTTCTAAGACAGACGGGTCTTAAAGATTACGTCCATCTCTATACATGGGTGACATTTCTTTTTTCTTTATCTCAAAAGCACAAGAAAGATTTCCATTAAGTATTTGAAGAGACATGGAGCCCTTTTCCCTTGCATGCGAGCAAACGCTTGCCTTGGAGAGCCCAGCGTTGAGCTGAGCCCAGATTCAAGACAAGGCTTGTTGGACAAAGCAGACCTGTCAGAGTTCCTCACCATAAATGCCGTTACCTGTTGATTTAAGGGTTTCAGTGTACACTGTAGGTCATCAAGCCCTAAACAGACTACATGGGTTTTGATCTCAGGATTCAGTTCTCCATTGTAAATCTGTCAGCCTCCCCTGTCGAGTCAGCTACCGAGAGCGGAATGTCT
The DNA here is from genome assembly GCF_020171115.1 of Neogale vison. Taxonomy (NCBI): domain Eukaryota; kingdom Metazoa; phylum Chordata; class Mammalia; order Carnivora; family Mustelidae; genus Neogale; species Neogale vison. The sequence continues at coordinate 9,889,869 of NC_058097.1, forward strand.
GTGGTACTATTTATCCTGTCATATCAGCTTAGGTCAACAGTTTTTTGTTACTCTCAGTGGAATAAGCCAGCCCCCCGTTAAATGCTACTTTTGACTCTAATGTAAGTCTCTTATCTCTGCTTTCTTGAGTGTCTGCCTCAGCAGGGCAGGGCCGCAGGCAATGAATGTAGCTTTGGTCTAGAGGTTTTTTTTTTTTTTACTAACTCGTGACCCCTCAGCTCACAAGGTGCTTCTGAAATCTTGCATACCACCTCTGTCCCTTCCAGAAGGTTAGGATTTCTGCTTTAAAAAAAAAAATCAATTGAAGTAGCATAAATATAGAAAGATGCGGGAGGAAGGGGTAGAGAGCTCATTTTTCTATTCCGAAGTGGCCACATTCGTATAACCGCCAACCAGATCAGAATATAGACTATCTCCTACACCCCCCGGAGCCTTGCTCACACTTGCTCTCAGTCCCTAAATGCCTCACTCCCAAACATAACCATTATCTTGGCTTCAATCTCGGAAGATTAGTTCAGCCTGTTCTTGTACTTTGCATCAATACAGTCCACAGAAGCTCTCAGCTGACGAGCTGCTTTCTCCGACACTGTGTGCGGACACCGCTATGGTTGGTCCATTTTTATGCTCTGAAGCATTCAATCATTACATGAAGCACTACACTTGATCCACTCTGTTGTGGATGGACATTTGACTGTTCCTGGCTGTGGGCTGTTACCAGAAATGCTGCTGTGAATACTCTTTTGCAGGTCTTACGGTTCAAAGATGAACTCGTTTCTGTAGGGTTTCTAGAAATGGAGTCTCTGGGTCGTAAGGCACGTGCAAATTGGTTCTACCAATTTGTTTTCAGAGTAGTTCTACCAATCTGTGTTCTTACAGGTTCGCTTGTTCCTTATCTTTGCCAGCACTTGGAATTCTTTGTCTTCATCTTCACAAGTAGGGATTGTACGTAGTATAGCACTGAGTTTTTGCCTTCTGCTGATGACAAAAGAGGTTGAGGGATTTTCCACATGCTTAATGGATATTTCAATGTCTCGTGGTTCATCCGTCTTTAGCATCCTATCTCAAAACCCTTTCCTATACCCAAGATCATAAAGATAGGTCTTCAATGTAAAATTCTAGAAGATTTTTGGATAGCCTACAAACTACTTGGAATGAGTTTTTGTGAATGATGTGAGGAGTTGGTCAAGATAACTTTTTTTCCCCAGCGGATATCCGGTAGATACAACCCCATTTATTTCAGAGATGATTCTTCTAAGCATACTGCATTCCATTGTTATCTTTGTCGTGAATCAGGTGTTGGTGTATGTGTTGGTCTAGTCCTGATTTCTCTATTTTATTCCATTTTAAGAATTATTTCTGTTCTGGGGCACCCGGGTGGCTCAGTGGGTTAAAGTGTCGGCCTTTGGCTCAGGTCATGATCTCAGAGTTCTGGGATCGAGCCCCACATTGGGCTCTCTGCTCAGCAGGGACCCTGCTTCCTCCTCTCTCTCTGCCTGACTCTCTGCCTACTTGTGATCTCTGTCTGTCAAATAAATAAATAAAATCTTCCAAAAAAATTATCTTTGTTCTAATACCACACTTTTATTAATTACTGTAGCTTTATCATAGTTCTTAATAGCAAGTAGTCTAAGTCATTCATCTTTGTTAATTCAAGACTCTCTTGGCTATATGAGGTTTACATTTTCTTCTGCATTTTTGTATCATTTTCCTAATTCCTGCCAGAATGCTGCTGGGATATTTACTTGGCTTTCATTGAATTTATAGGTTAATCTTTACAATAGTATTTTTGATACATGAATATGGTATATCTCATTTGCAAGTCTTGAAATTCTTTCCTGAGGGAAATTTCTGTCCTGTGAGATCTTGTTCACCCTTTGTTAGATTTTTTTCTTGACTGATATTTTTGATGCTACTTAAAATGAAAAATTGTCCTTGTTTTCTAAATTTCTGCTACTGTTCCAGAGAAATGAAATTGATTTTTGTATATAGACTTTCATTTGGAAGTTCTTCATTGTCAATATTAGAAATTTCCCTACAAATTCTTTTTTAAATTTTATTTTATTTTTTCAGTGTTCCAAGATGCATTGTTTATGCACCATACATACCCCGTGCTCCATGCCATGCCCGCCGTCCTTTATACCCACCACCAGGCTCACCCAACCCCCCATGTCCCTCCCCTCCTTTCTTTTGTTGCCGCTCTATATAATCATATCTTCTGTGAATAGTGACAGCCTTCTCCCCCCAAATCTTTATTAATTTTTTTTTGGACCCTTGCAAAGTCAAAGAACTTAAGTATGGTGATGAATAGACGTGATAATATTAAATATCTTTGTTTCGGTCCTGATCTTGCAGGACAATTCGACTCTTTTACCATGATGTATGTTCTTAGCTATAGTATTCTTTGTAGATGCCCTTCATCAGATGGGTAACATTCCCTTCTATTTGTAGTTTGCTAATAAATTTTATTAAAAATTCTTCATCTATTGAGGGCATATGGTTTTTCTATTTTTTTTCTCATTAAGTATATTGACTGATTTTTTTTTTTTTTTTCAAATGTTAAGCCCACCTTGCCTTTCTGGAGTAAACCTTGTTTGGCCATAATGTACTATCACTTTTAGTGATGGCTGCGTTTGATTTCTAAATATTTGTTTATGTTTACCCATGCATGTTTATGAGAAAATTTGGTCTGTAATTTTATTCTCTTTACATCCTTATCAAGTTTGGGCACTGGTCAAGTTAGGCTGGCTTCATAAAATGAATTGACAACTGGTTTTTGGTGGTGGTGGTTCTTTTCTTCCCTTGCCACTTTCCATGGTTTTAATTGGTTATTTTTTTTTATATATAGAATCTTAGCTCATTGCTTTTCAGACTTTTGTCCTTTCTAATATATATGCTTTTAAGCCTAAACATTTCCATAAAAAACATTCCTTTTACTATGTGAAATCTTTATTGCCATTTATGAACAACATTTTGTAATTTCCCTTTGGGTATACTTTTTAACTCAAGGATTACTTAGAAGTGATTTGATTAATTTGGAGCCATTTGGGGTTATCTTTTTGGTTTTGATTTCTAGCTTAATTTCACAGTGGTGAGAGAAACTCCATCCACTTTTCAACCCTTTGAAATATGTTGAGTCTTGCTTCATGGCCTAGAATGTGGTCATATTTAGGGTGAAGATAAATATTCCATAAGCCCTTGAAATGCAGGTGAATTGAGTCCTTGTGTGTACAGTGTGTTATATATCAATGTTGTCAAGTACATTAATTGTGACGCTCAGACTATTTTCGTCCTTAGTGATTTCTCTGTCTGCTCAATCCATTAGCTTTTGAGAGATGTACGGTAAAGTCTCCCTTTACAATTGTAAAGTTGCGATTTTTGTTGTTGTTAGTTTCAATGTCTCTTTCTGACCAATTATCCCCATTTAAAATATGCAATGTCTTGCTTTACCTCTAGCAATGCTTCTTGCCTTTAAGTCTGCTTTGATGACTACAGTAACAATGTCATCTTGGTTGATGTTTTCATGGTGTAACTTTGTACCATCTTTTCAACTTGCATCCTTTTGCCTTTAGTTTTAAGGTGAGTGATTTATAAACAGCACATAGTGGAGTTTTGAAAATATATTTTAAATGGAGTATTTTATCCATAGTCTCCAAATATGATTACTTGCATGTTTTGGTATTAAACTTAGTGCCCATTAGTTTTTGATTTGTTGGAGTCTAACAAAAATGAATACCATGACTACTTGGATTACAGTGTCATAAAGATAAGACATTTGAAATTCACCTACTGTCACCGGGGTAGGTTATTGTTGCCATGTATTTAAATTTTATATTTAAATCTAAGTTATCACTATTGCTTATAGAATTCATATTTATTCAGATTTCCCCCATGTTCCCTTCGTTGTTATTCATTCTCTTTTATTTTCATTCTTCCTTCTGGGTAAGTATGTGCGTGGGTGGTCAGGTGGGAATGTGCATTCATTTATCATATTCCGCCTGAAGAAATCTCATTAATATTCCGTATACATCTGATGGTGACAGATACTTCTCTTAGCGTTCATTTGTTTGGACATGCCCTTAATTTTTCTTCCTCTTCCCTAGATCTAGAATTCCCAGTTAGTCTTTAGCTCTTTAAAGGTGATCATTCTTACTTCCTGGCCTCCATCCTCTCTGTCAAGTGGCCCATTGCCATTCTTGCTCTTTGTTGTTCCTTTTAAGGTAATATAGCTTTAAAAAAATTCCCTCTGGATTTTTAAGGAATTTTTAACACCTTTGGTTTTCAGTGCTAGTACTATGATGTGACTAGGTGTGTTTTCTTTTTTATTTAAACTTCTCAGAGGGGATGCCTGGGTGGCTCAGTCGGTTAAGTGTCTGACTTCGGTCTCAGCTAAGGTCTTGATCTTAGAGTTGTAAGCTCAGGCCTCCATGTCTGTCTCCATGCTGAGCATTATATTTACTTAAAAATAAATCAATAAATGAACTTCTTGGGGCTTGTAGTGCTTCTTGGATATGTGGCTTGAAGACATTTTCAGTGTCAGAAAGTTCTTGTGGCCATTATCACTTTCAGATAATTCATCTGTCTTCTGCTGTCTCACCTCTTGTAAGACTTCAGTTGCGTATGTATTATACACATGTTTTCAGATAACCAGTAACATGTATGTTATGCATTTTCTACTTAACTGTTTTCAAAAATATCAATTCCCCCTTTAGCTGTGTCTAAATTTTTATTAAATCCATCTGAATTCTTTTTTAAAAAGATGATTTATTTATTTATTTGAGAGAGAGTGAGAGCAAACAGGAGCCAGGGGAGAAGCAGAGGGAGAGGGATCAGCTGGCTCCCCGCTGAGCAAGGAGCCCACTGTGGGGCTCGATCTGGAGACTCTAGGATCATGACCTGAGCTGAAGGCAGATGCTTTGTCGACTGAGCCACCCAGGCACCCCAAAGCCATTGGAATTCTTTTTTTTTTTTTTTTTAAGATTTTTATTTATTTATTTGTCAGAGAGAGAGCACAAGCAGGCAGAGTGGCAGGAAGAAACAGAGAGAGAAGCAGGCTCCCTGCTGGACAAGGAGCCCAATGTGGGACTCAATCCCAGGACCCTGAGATCATGACCTGAGCCGAAGGCAGTGGCTTAACTGACTGAATTCTTAATTTCAGTTATTATAACTTCCATTCTAAAATATGAATGTTAAAATAAATTTTGATTTTCTAGGTGAAATTTCTGTCTCATCTCCTAATGAATTTTCTCAGTTGTTACTTATTTTTCTGAACATGTTTACCCCAAGTACTTAAAGTCTGTGGCCAACACTGCCAATATTTGCATCATCCCTCTTTGGTCCTGTTTCTTGTTATGTCTCGTGATTTAAATTAAATGGTGAACATTATGTAGGAAAAATGAGAGAGATTCTAGATGAGCCTTTAGCTTCTTGAGGCAGTAGATTCTGTCAGGTAGATCAAGTTAATCTAGTCAGCTGTTTTGAGGCTGAACTTCAGTCTTTGTAAGGTGTGGTCTACTTCTCCTTTTCCTGTACTTCTAGGAACTATCCCTCCCAGTGTCAGGTGCAACTGGAGATGGTCACCAGTGTTTCTTCTTCCTTGGTCAGTTTTCTTGTTATTTCCCGTTGAAAGTACCAAGACCCTGGTTGGACACCTTCAAATTTGGGGTTGCTACTTTTCTACTTGGCTTCCCTGGATCAGCACCATTTAGGACATGTCAGAGTCCTCAAAGAGGGAAGCATTTCAGACTATGGGCTTCACTTCTGTGTACTGCTCTTCTCTTTGAGATGTTGGCCCTTCTAGTCCTAGGTAATTTGGTAGCACCAAACACAAGTTTCCACCTTTCCTAGTTTGAATCAAAAGATTCAGGATGAGGTTTCTGGGGGTTTTTGTTTGTTTGTTTGTTTGTTTTGCAATTGCTTTAAATTGGGCTTTCAGCCTCTTCATTGAATACCTTGAGGGGACAATGATGTCAAACACTCAGATCGCCTAACCGTGTTTCCCTTCACTCTGGGATCTCAACCCTTTTGGTCCTGAATGTCTAGATAGTTATTTAATATCTTCAAAGAGATTTTTCGGGGGAAGAGGAAATAGAAATCTTAGAAAGTTTATCTAGCTGTTCTCAATGGAAAGAATGGTCTCCTGCAAGATAGTCTTGATTTATGTCTTTATTGTTACACTGTTGAGTCATTGAGCGCACTAACAAAGAGAGAAAAGACAGTTTTGGCAATGATGGGAACAGCTAACATAAACATCTACTGTGCCTATGTTTCGTGGCTGGCACTGTGAGGGGCAGATAGACAAAGAGGCCACATGCATATTGATAGAGAGGTGTCATCATTTCTCTTATAATGCCACTTAATTTTTTTATGAAATGTTGTCCTTAAGAACGTAGTGGAATACTCCATTCTCTTATTAGAATTCCTTCTACATATACCTAGTTAGTTTAGAAATATTTTTCTTGGTCCAGGACCTAAGACTGTAATCACTATACCATACTACCTTTCATTTGATAATAATAGTGTCTATTTCTTTTTAAAAATATGTTCCCCATGCTTCACTTTGTTACTCATTTAAGTCTTGTAATGCACACATGACAGGGGTTCATTATTATCACCATTTTACAGAAGGAGAAACTGTGAGAGGGGTGTCACAGACTGAATGTTTGTGTCCCTCTCTGCCTCCCTGAATTCTTATGTTGGAGCCCTCTACCCCAGGGGGATTGTTTTCAGAGGTTGGGCCTGCCAGGAGGTGATAAACGTTAAATGAGGTCCTAAGAGGGGGACTCCCATCTGATATGGTGGCCTTATAGGAAGAGGAAAAGACACCTGAACTCTCTCCCCTCCGTGGGAGGACACCGCAAAAAGGCAGCTTCTGGAAGCCAGGAAGAGCACTGTCACTGGGAGCTGAGCTCACGGACACCACGATCGCAGACCCCAGACCCCAACCCCCAGACCTATGAGAAAACACGTTTCTGTTGTTGATGCCACTGGCCTATGGTATTTCGTTACCTCAGTCCTGGTCCTAGCAGACCAGTCCAGGAGATGAGTCATTCAGTGTCTCTCATCTGTTGAGTCCGAGGAAGAAAGAACCTTTAGGCTGCTTTCTTGTTCCTGAAAAGCAGTGCCTAAGACACGCCGAAATTGCCTCTGTCCTAAGCGGTCGTCTTCAACATCAGCGGGCACTGAAGACTGACTATCGTCAGTCTGTTCACTTAAAGCCTCAAATGTGTTCTCGTGACCTGTGAAACCAGAGCTGTGCCAGACTCTGGACTGGACATTACGAGATGTTCTCCTTGGTGGGCCAGAGAGGTGCTCAAGGTACCAAGAATAATTCTATTCTTTCCATCTGGTTTTCATTCAAGATTGAAAAATTGGGGATGCCTTTGACCAGGAGCTGCTTATCTGGACATGAATTTGGACTTAGTTGTCAACACACTGCTGAGGTGTCTAGAGTTTTCGTCCCCTAGTCCCAGCACAGGGGTGGCCAAATATTGCTTGACGATAAGGTCTTACATGAAGTCTCTTGCATTATCATGGTGTGGATTTCAATGTCACTTTTGGTGACATTGAGCTGACCAGCCCAAATCACTTGACATTTTTTTCCTTACCAATGGCTGGGGCACTTAACAGCAGGGCTAAAAATATTTTTCTGGAGGCTCAGGCCTTCTTTCCTTAAGATGTTGTTCAGATATCCTTTCCACCGAGAAATCTCTGATGCGCCCACATGGAGTGAAGGGCTCCTGCTTTGTGCTCCCGGGGCTTACCTTTGCCATCATACGGTGTTGCAATCACCTATTTTCTTGGCCATCACCCCCATGAGATAGGTAATTCCTGGAAGAAAGAGACCAGATCCTAATCTTTGCAGTTTCAGAACCTGGCACAGAGTCAGTCACATTAGCTGAAAGAATCACAGAGCGGACTGTGTGAGATATACTTGAGAAAAGCAGATCAGCAGGAGGACCTGGACTGGGCTTTGAGAAGAAACAAACAAATGAACAGAAAGCACGAGCGTTATTCACGAACCCATCTACCAAGTATTTGAGAGTGGAAGTATGTTTACTCTTTTCCATGTGGATTTTTAAACAAGATTTAGCCAAGGAGTTCACAGTGAACTCTCCATGGTTTTATTTTTTCTTATCATTTAAGACTGTCACTGGTTAGGGAATGTTCATAGGAGCAATGTCCACAATAGCTAGACTGTGGAAAGAACCTAGATATCCATCAGCAGATGAATGGATAAAGAAGATGTTGTGTGGACACACACACACACACACACACACACACACACACAGTGGAATACTATGCAGCCATCAAAAGAAATGAAATCTTGCTGTTTGAAGCGATGTGGATGGAACTAGAGGGCATTATACTGAGTGAAATAAGTCAACCAGAGAAGGACAATTATTATATGATCATATAATAATATATTATTATATGAGGAATTTGAGAGGCAAAGTGGGGGTTTTAGGGGATAGGAAAGGAAAAAATGAAAGAAGATGGGATCGGGAGGGAGACAAACCATAAGAGACCCTTAATCTCACAAAACAAACTGAGGGCTGTGGGGGTGGGTAGGGGGAGGGTGGTGGGGTTATGAACATTGGGGAGGGTATGTGCTGTGCTGTGGTGAGTGCTGTGAAGTGTGTAAGCCTGACGATTCACAGACCTGTACACCTGGGGCTAATAATACATTATATGCTAATAAAAATAATTAAATCATTTTTTAAAAAAAGATTGTCACTGGTTAGGTTATTAACTAAAAGAGGAGCCGGGGGTCCATAGGATAAGAGAGTAGAATAGAGCTGAGGCTCACACTCAAAATCCACTTCGTCTGAAACCTAGTTTTTTGTGGAACTAAGTTCTCCCCCATTCTATTTTCTTGTCTCTCCAAGAAGCTCCCCCTTCTCTTTGGTCACAGGTGTGCATCCATTTTCTCATGGAGTTTTATGATCATTGTAACAGCGCTGCCAAATCATTTCAACTTTTTGATTCATTCATTCACAATGAAGAAATGAGTTTCCTTCCTCCTCCTCGGAGACGCAGTATACTTGTCCCGTATATCGACAGATTTACTTTCTGGGGTTTCAGCTACCCACGGTCAGCTGTGGTCTAGAAGCGCCTGGTTGTCCTTCTGACGTCATGTCAGAAGGTGAGTGGTGGCCTGATGCTATGTCCGAATGCTCACAGCACATCCTCTCATCACACCGGCACAGTGCCCTCTCCCGTCCTCGTGAGAGACCACATTCACATCAAGCCTATTGTTCCAATTGTTCTGTTTCATTATTAGTTGTTGTTAATCTCTCAGTATGCGTCGTCTATAAATTAAACTTTATCATAGGAGCACAGAGGAAAGAACAAGGTGTTTATAGGGCTTGGTACTGTCGTGATTTCAGGCACCCCCTGGGGGTCTTGGAACATACCCCACCCTGCAGATAAGAGGAGGCTGCTGTATTCTTAAAGGTCGAGGGTTTTGATTCACAAGAACCACATCTGAAGAATTTTCAGAGGTCCCACCCTGAGGAAAGCTTGCCCCAGATATAACCCCCGTGGTCCCTCAGAGCTCTGTTCCAAGGTCACTCTCTAGGACAGCCCTCTTCCCAAGTTGGGTTCGTTGGGTTTCTCTGTTTTACACTCTCAAAGCACTGTGTTTCTTCCTTGCCGATTGTATCTCTTCGTTGGTAATTGTACACTTAATTGTGTGATTGTGTGGTCATTGCTTATCTCTTCCACTAGACCTCAAGAACTGTGAGTCAGGGACTGGGTCTGACTTTGGTCACAACATCTGACCTATAAGTACCCTCCCCCCGTCTCTACTTTGAAGGGAAGGAATGACTCTGTCTCCCCTGCTGAGACAGGAAGAGCACTGATGTGTTGTTGAGACATGAAGTCAGACAGCAACAGGCTGTAGTCCACGCAGGGGAACCTGGATATCCAGAAACAAGGGGACTCTTGACTTCTAACCATATGGGTCCCTGAGACCTCCTAACACCCCCTCCCCCCATTTTCCAGCCTCCTCAGTCGTACCATAGTGTGAGGTGATGGGTTGAAAGCAAAGGCTCTAAGCGTAGACCATCTTAAGTTCAAATTCTGTCTCTGCCATTTAATAGCATTGTGACATTGTGACATTGGGAAAATTGCTTAAACCTTCATTTCTAAATGAAGTACCACATCCAAGTACCGGTATATGGCGGTATATGGATTAAATAAAGGGACTCAAGGAACGCTTTCTTGATACATGCTTGCCATGATTATTGACAGGCATGTCGCGTCTTTGCCCAGGAGCTTCCGTTTATGAGAGCCCCTCTTAATGGCACCAGCACCTTCTTAGGGACAAATTACTGTATACTTACTTCTCTTACCATCCTTGGGATCTCAGCAAGTTAGCCAGCCTCCTGGGGTATCAGTTGTCTTCCCCATGAAGTTGATACTGTCACCACCTGTCTCATAGCCCTGCTGAAAATAAACCTGGGCTCGTGCACACAGAGATTTAAGCAGTGCTTAGCCCATGAGAAACAGCATAGTAGCTTTGTCCTAATTTAGGGTAATGGTGATGCTAAAAATAATAATAATGTACCACCATGTGACTGGAGCCCAGCCATGGCTTCACGTGTCCTTGATAAAGATTGTGTTTTTGTGACATCGTGGGGGCATTTCCCATGAAAAAGCCAGATGAAGAGGTGAAGAATCCAGGGCATTCAACCATGGCTGGAGTTCTTGGTCTTGAGCCAGGCATCTCTTACAACGGCAGAGAGTTAGGATAATTATGTAAGAATAAGAACTGAAAACTCCAACCTTCCTTTTTCGGGTGGCCTGCCTGCGCTCATCCAGGCGGACTTTCTTTGTTTCGTAGAAATGCACTTTCTACTGTTAGTCTCCAGATTGATTATCCGTGTTGATCAGATGCAGGTTTGGGTACCAAGGGGATAAGGAGGCACATAAACATTCTCCTACTTAAAGTTGACTTTTAAAGTTGTTTATATCCTGCTTAGATCTGGGACTTGAAATGTACTCAGAGTTTAAAGGCCCAGGAGTAATTCAGCCAGAACTCAGGAGTGGGCTCCTTTCTCGCTCCCCATGCTTGAGTGCTCCTGGACACACACAGGGATCCACGGGAACCTGGGGCGGCCCCCTCTCTGTGCTTGGAAAGTACCCCCAGAACTGTCAGGATGAGGAGAACTACCGGCGCCTAGGGCTGTCTCCAGGAAGAGAGCAAGAGAGATCACAGGTGGGGGACTGGGCATCTCCCGGTGGAATAGCCCTTGCTTTGGGAAGAAAATGATGGGTCATAGTAGGCACTGTGACAGGAAATTTAGGAAACTGAGTATCTCGTTATGAAATTGGTGTTCTTTATACCTGCTTTTTGTTGTTGTTGTTGTTGTTGTTTGTTTGTTTTCAGTTGTTCTAGAAGGAGGCAGAGCTTGTGAGTTCTAGTATCTGATGAGGACACTTGCACTGTGATTAAAGCTCAGAGCCAGACCAGAGCCACCATTTGATGGGAATTTTCTTGAATACTCTGTGGCTCAATTTCCACACCTCCAAGGCCAGGTCGATAATATCATGGACCTCAAAGAACCAGAGAATGAATTTAAGTAAAGGCCTGGTTACGGCATTTGGTACGGTTGTAATTAGCAGCGGTGGTCATTGAGTCATGGCTGCGTACTGAATTGGGGTTGTGGTCATGTGGTCCTGTTCGTGTGGAGTGCTTGGTATACCCCAGGCACTATACTTTGGGCCTGACAACATCCTCTCGCTTTCAGCCCTAGGCGGCTCTAGGAGTATGTGGTATCTTCTCCCCCATTTCGTGATTGAAGCAACAGAAGGTCAGAGACATTAAGCAACTTCCCGGCATCTGAACACCAAGAAGGAGTAGAGTCACTTGCTGAGAATTAGAGGAAACAGCAGACATCACTTAGTTTTATCTTCCTTTGGGAAAGAAAATGCATAAAGATTTAAGATCCCCTCTGGCTTCCCCGAAGCTCTCATCTCAGGAGCGAAAAGCTTGTCTCTCCTGGTTTAAGTGAAACAGGGAAGTCTGGCTTGGGCTCAGCTAGATTGAGGAGACCTGGCCTCTCTCCGTCTCTTGGATGTCTCCATCTCCCTAAGTGACAGCAAGGATGGTCACACACACGTGCTACTCCTCCCCCCTTATAACAGTCTCAGACTAAAGCCAGACTCGATCGCATGGGATCCTGCCAAATGTTCAGGACTGGCTCTCCCTTGGAGGACACAGATGGCCTTACTGCTAAACCCAAGCAGAGTGGCGGCCCCTGGAGCTAGTGGCGGGTCCAGGTGACATCAGACCCACATGCAACAAAACCAAGTAGAAGGTGCCTTTCCCACTGAGAGCGGTGGCTTCTGGGCCTAGGAGAGCTTCTGGCCAGGCCAGGGTGCTGGCGGCTGCTCTATGGGTTCACGGTGTCTCTTTCCATGTACGTACAGGAACAGAGAGGCTCTTTCTTTCTTTTTTTTTTTTTAAGATTTTATTGATTTATTTGATAGATAGAGATCACAAGCAGGCAGAGAGGCAGGCAGAGAGGGGGGCGGGAAACAGGGTCTCCGCTGAGCAAAGAGCCCAATGCATGACTTGATCCCAGGACCCTGAGATCATGACCTGAGCTGAAGGCAGCGGCTTAACCCACTGAGCCACCCAGGCGCCCCACAGAGAGGCTCTTTTTACACACGGAGTGTCTTCCTACAGCCGTCATTCTGTGACTTTTCTCGCCCATCAGACCCGAACTCCTAGATACAGATTTTCAGTTCTCCCAGTCTTTGGGTCTTGAACCGTCACTTCTTGGCCCCTTTCCATCTGCTTTTGACCTAGAACAGGAGTTCTGAGCCGTGGACGATTTTGCCCCCCAGGGGACATTCGGCAATGTCCGCAGACATTTGTGGTTGTCCCCATTGGGGAAGGAGGGATGCTGCAGGCACAGAGCGGGCGGTGGCCAGGATGGCTCCCGAAGTCCTACGATGCCCGGGAAGGGCCCCAGCACAGACTTGCCCAGAGCTGCAGAAGTGCAGAAGCTGAGAAAGCAAGCTTAGAGAAATGCCTTCAAACTGTTGTGACCAAAGTTAGTCATCTTTCTCGTTCCTGAAACTCGAACGTTGCTCTCTGCCCTTACATTGTCTGACCTTCTGAACATATTGGACAACTTTGTGATGACGGACCCTCCACTTCCTAGGAATATGGTGCACCACCCATGGTTTCCTGCTATTCTTTTGACTGCTTCTTTCCTGTTCCTACCATTACTGATTTGTTGTTGTTGTTGTTGCTTTTTGCCTATCTTAACAACTTTATTGGTCTTATTATGTTCAGTTAGCCAACATACAGTACATCATTAGTTTTGGATGCAGTGTTCAGTGATTCATGAATTGCAAATTAACACCCACTGCTCATCACAACATGCCCTCCTCAGTACCCATCCCCCAGCTACCCCATCCCCCCAAACCACTTCCCTTCTGTCTTTATACCTGGTGTCCCAAGTGCAGGATATGCAAATAAGTATCACAAATAATGCAGTCTTGATGCATGCTGCACATTGGAGGGCCCAGAGGGGCCGTGACAAACACGGCTGCCTGCCAGCTTCTCTCGGTTCTCTAGACAAGTCATGCATCTCAGATGGGAAATCTTCCCGTGTTTAATGTAGGCAACTCTATAAAGATGCTCAATGTAGACAAGACAAAGCGCCTCTCTGTGCTAGCAGCGTGTGTCCGCCTCTACCTTAAATACCAGCATGTCCTGGGGACTGAGTATTTTGGGGAAGATTGGACAAATGAGCAAGCATCCTGCCCATTTCTCTTTCACCACCTAGGGAGACATAAATGCTCAGAGTTCCTCTTCTCCGCGTGGTTGATTTTTCTCCTTTTCACTGTCTGAAAGAGATGCCGAACCTACTTTTTCTTCTTTACTCCACTTGCGGAATTAACAGTCTTAGAGTTGGAGGAACAGGGGTGGCTTAAACTGCCACGGAGGCTGGCACATATTTGGAGGACAAAGCCGGGATAGCCGCTAATGGGCAGCTCTGCGCAAGCAGTAATGTTATTGGAATTCACCTGATGTGTGACTTTGGCTTATAAAATAAACCAGTCCCTGTTCCGTACACGCTTTCTTGAAATCCAGATTTCCCCTGTGTGCTGGAATTTAGAACTTGTTCTTTGCAGGTTTTCTCGTGACCAGTTGTCTTACCTTCCACGTTTGTTTTTTCATTAAGATTTTTACCTTCGAATAGTTCCTGCGGTTTGGTTGAAAATGGTTTTTCGACTTTGCGGTTCTGATAACAACTTCCTTCAAAAATTATACTAATCATATGAAACTGGTACATAACCCATATGGCGTCTGGAAACGGTTATTTTTAAATGACTTTGTGCTGAAGTGTAGTCATATTTTTGTAAAAAAGGCTGTGATCTGTTTTTAATTTGCGGCAGTTTGAAGCCATATTGATTTTTTTTTTTCTGCTGATATTTCAAATTTCCCTTTGTAGCAAACACAGTAAGTCGATTAACCTCTTGGCTTCCATTACCATCGAGTGGCAATAGCTTTATTTACTCAATTGGAATGTCTAGAGATTAAAAATTCCTTGATTCTCTGTAAAACTTGGGTGGAATATGGTAGAGAGGGACGGTACGGTCTAGGGCTCAGGCTCGGTACTCAGGGGGCTGGTGGAAATTCTGGTTTTCCCATCCCAGCTGGGTGGCCTTGGGCAAGTTGCTTAACTTTTTCTAAGGCTTGGTTTCCTCATCTACAAAATATTAATGGAATTTTTCTTACCCTAGAGTACTATTAGGACAGTTAAGCAGCCTGGCGCCCTGCCTGGTTCATAATGGCAAGTGCTTCCTAAGTATGAGAGTACCTCTACTAACACTGGTGCTTGTAGTAACAGTACTTGTAATAGCCATAATCCTGTCTATCACCTTATTCTAGAGTGGGTCTAAACATGCCAAAAGTCTTTGCCAAATCCAGACTCTGGTTCGCCATTGTCCATTCATCCTTTCGTTATCATTTTTCTTAACTCCTGCTCAATGCCAGAGCCTTTGGTAGGTGCTAGAGATGGAATGATGGACTTTTTAAAAGGGATATTCGTGCCCTTGGGGAATTATAGCTTATAACCTTGCTCTAATGAAGATGCGTCCATTAACGAATCCTCAGGATACACAGTTACATTGGTAAGTGCTTCAGGAGACAGGCGTATGGCAAAGTGAAGACTTGGTTGGTGGAGGGGAGTTGAGAGGACATAGCCCTGAAGGAAGCAGTGATTAAGCTGAGAGGGGAAGGGAAAGACCTCTTAACTAGAAGGAGGGAATGGCTTGTGGACAGGTTCTGTAGGAAGAGGAAGCATGGCTTGCTTGAGGAGCAGATGAGGCCACATGACGGAGCCACACTGAATGGACCACTGGCCGAGTCTGCCCTCGGTGATGCTGCGGAGTTGGCAGGACCAGACCCCATGGGCCTTATTGGGCTTTCAGAGAACTTTGGCTTCGCCCTTAAACACGCTTCCTACTCACCTTCTAATCTCCTCTCAAATCACATTTACTAACTGATGACTGAGTTGGGAACAAGGCCTGAGTGCGGTTTCCAGCTTCCCCAAAGGTGACTTTCGTAAGCCTTCCTTAGGTCTCCTCTGGTGCTATGGCTCGCCCTGTGCTTCCTCAGACCTACTTGGACCAGAAGATGATCATGAAGCTCTGCTGATGAGGGAAGGTTATTCACATTCTCACGAGCCGCGGTCAGAGTGATAGAACATTGCCAGTTGTGCCGTGCACGTAGTTTGCCATCAACAGTTTGCTTAAAGGATTCGCCTCACTTTTGCTCAGTTTTCTGAGCAATATGTGAGAGGGGCTT
Organism: Neogale vison; assembly: GCF_020171115.1. Classification (NCBI taxonomy): domain Eukaryota; kingdom Metazoa; phylum Chordata; class Mammalia; order Carnivora; family Mustelidae; genus Neogale; species Neogale vison. Next base: position 9,905,698 of record NC_058097.1, read on the forward strand.
TCTGTGGTACTGAACTTTCTGTGGGCTTAGGTAGTCAATGGGGAACATATTTTATCAGTAGCGGTATGAATTACATTCATATTTCTCAGAGTTGGGGCACCTCTGTCCCATCTACCAGGCCACCTTACCCCTTTGTGAGGCTCCTTTGAAAACTCAGAAAGTGAGGTGGCCGTTGATTTGAGATGAACCTGAGTCCCCCTTGCCTACCCTATGCATGAGGAAAATGACAACTTTTCCTTCTCTTCAGTTTGAAACCAAATACAGTTGTAGTAATTTTTGTTACTGTTTTTGGATATTATAATTCCCATTATTTTTTAACCCCATCAGGTTACAGATTATTCATAAAGATCCTCACGGATATTCAAGAGAGATTGAGGGGGTTACTGGTTGGCTCAGTTGGTAAAGCACCCTACTCTTGATCTCAGCTCAGGTCTTGATCTCAGGGTCTTGAGTTCAAGCCCTGTGTTGGGTTCCATGCTGGACATGGAGCCTACTTAAAGGAGTGCGAGAGAAAGAGAGAAGATTGATAGAACTTTATTGTTGACTCCTCCTCTCACAATGGCTGTCGATAATGTATCAGGAACCCCCAAATCACTGTTACCGGACATTGCCAGGTTCCCACTTGTTTGGAGCAATCCTTTTCTATACTGATCTAAGACTGAGAAATCCTAAAAGGTTGATTTCTATTCTTACCACCTATCTCTTCCAAATGCCCATATACAGTGGCATTTAATTCATGCTTGTAAGCAGATGGAGGTTCCTATATGTACAAGTAGCCTGACATCTTTTAGACTTCCAAGGAAAACCAAATATAAATCTATAAGATCAGGGACAATTTATTGAATAAATTTGATGGAAGGATGGTAGCATGGTGTGTCCAGTGGAACTTTCTACACTGTCTAGTATGGTAGCTGCTGGCCACATGTGATGGATGAGTGCTCGAACTATATCGCTAGCATGACTCAGGAGCTGCACTTTGAGTTTTATTTTCTTCTAATGGATTCACTTTAAATATCAATAGCCACATGTAGCTAGTGGCTATTGTATTGGACAGTATAAATTTGATGGGTTCAAGGGGTTATCCTCAGGAAGTAAGCAAGGCTGAGTGATTCTTTGTCTATGAGCCAGCCCCGTTGCCTACAGAAAGGATTTGAGTAACTTCCGTAACTACCCACTCCCAATAACGCAATCTTCTAAGTCTACATTCTGAATTTTTTTAAATGTGTTTACTTCCTCTTTGCCACCATTGCTGGGTTTCCGTTGCCGTTCCGTCGCACAGAAACCCAGGCAAAGCCTCTGCTGGATGTCGGAGTCTTGATTGTTTGTCTTCCTTTCAGTCAGCTTCCACATTTCAGCCCCACTGACTCTCCTCGGGATTAACATCCCTGATGACTCTCTAATTTTCGCAGGACAAAGTTCAAAGTTGCCGGCTTTAATGAACATAATGGCTTTGGGGGTTTTCTCTCATGTTGTGAAATTCTGGCAGTTTCCATGTCAGCTGATTGTAAGTTTTACTAATAATGTGATTTTTTTAATGCCTAATAACATACAGGTTACACATTATCTTTTTATATTTAGTTAGGGCTTTTTAAAAAAGCTTCCTTCCCGCCTCCCCCACCCCAGCACATACATGCCAGTGCACATAACCGTTCTGTGCTTAGCGAGCCAAACAGCTGTCGGCAAGTGAGCCTTTCACCTTTGCTCCCCCACCTGGATACCCCTCCCCACCCCACCCACCTTGCCAGCTCCCTCAGCTGCTAATCCCCCCTCCCCTGCCCTGGTCACCTGGCTGACACTAGCTAGCCTCATTAGAGACCAAGCTTTGATATGCCCCCTTTTAAGAAAGCTTTCCAAGAATTCATTAGGTGCCCCTTCAGTGATCTCCCCAGCTCGGTGGGGGATGGGGGTGGGGCAGAAGGAGGCTGTCTAGTGATGTGTGTTTATAGCAGGTGGCCTCCTGGGTCAGAACCTGAGTACCCTGAGCCCGGGGCCAGAACAGTCTCATTCCTTATCTCTACGGCCTAGGTCAGTGCCGAACCCCTTAGAGATACCAAAGAGTTGTGGAATGAATGTATCTGATGGTCAAATATATGCTGCCACATGGGGAGTTTTCTAAACCCTCCCTCACCCCCTCCCCAAAAGTAACAAAATAAAGCTAAATTCCTCCAAATAGGCAGGCCGTAATCTTACATCTGTTTTGTGGAAATAGAGAATGCAAAGGTTGGGATACTCTTGCTTTCATTCATGCTAAATCGTGTCCTCAGTTCTCCCGCTCCTGACTTCTTTACCTAGTTGACTGCTGCCAGCCTCCTGAGTGGCCGCTGTCTTGTCCCGAAAGTGCCGCTGGGACATCCTTCCTTCAGTCCACAGGCAGTCATTCCGAACCTGTTAAGCATCAGATGCCGCTCACAGTGCCCGGAAGCTAGGGATAAAAGATGGGACAAGAACATACAAGGGCCTTTCTCTCCGTGACCCCACATGCTAGTGGAAAAAGATAAAACCACCAGTCAGTGGGGAAATATGACACTTTGAGGCAGTGAAGCAACAAATGAGATAGGCCAGCCAGGCACTCACTGCATTTCAGACACGATTCCAAGTGGTTTACCTGTATTAATGTCTTTAATGCTGACAGCAAGCCTGTAACCTTCCTTTATCCTCCGGAAACCGAGGCCCAAAGGGCCAGGTAACTCAGCCAAGGGCACAAGCCTTAGAACAAGTGGTGGAACCAGAATTTGAATGCGAGCATCGGGTTCTAGTCCGTGGCACGACCGGAGTGTTGCCCCCAGTCCTGACTTAAGGAGCCGCGTCGCTGATGATGTGGTCAGGGAAGGGTCTTCTGAGAAGTTAAACCCAGCCTCACAGAGAGCTTGGGGATTAGGGTTTACTGGGTTCCTACTGAGAAAGTCAGAAACAGGTTTGGCAGGTTTAAAGAAGAGCTGGAGGGCCAGGCTGCTTAGGAAGTCTTCAAGGGTGGGGGTGGGGTAATGGAGAGAGAGAGAGAAGGCCAGATTGCCCATAAGGGCGAGTGGGCAGTAGCTTTCTCACTCCAGCTGGGTTGCTGGGTCTACAGCCCCCAAGTGAGGACCATCACCATGCAGTACATCAACTACTAGTTAGAAAACAAACCATTTCATCTAGGTTGCTAAGCTTATTGGCATATAACTGTTCGTAATAACTTCTGATGATTGTTTCTACTTCCTTGGCGTTAGTTGTGATCTCTCCCTTTTCATTCATAATTTTATGAATTTGGGATTTCTCTCTTTTCTTTCGGATTAGTGTAGCCAGTGGCTTATCGATCTTATTGATTCTTTCAAAAAACCAGCTTCTAGTTTCATTGATACGTTCTACTGTATCTCTGGTTTCTCCCTCATTCATCTCAGCTCTAATCTTGATGATTTCCCTTCTTATGTGTGGAGTTGGTTTGATTTGTTGTTGATCCTCCAGTTCTTTAAGGTGTAGAGACAGCTGGTGTGTTCTGGATTTTTCAATTTTTTTGAGCAAGGCTTGGATGGCTATATATTTTCCCCTTAGGACCGCCTTTGCTGTATCCCATAGGTTTTGGACCGAAGTGTCTTCATTCTCATTGGTTTCCATGAATTGTTTCAGTTCTTCTTTGACCTCCTGGTTGATCCAAGCATTCTTAAGCAAGGTGGTCTTTAGCTTCCAGGTGTTTGAGTTCCTTCGGAACTTTTCCTTGTGATTGAGCTCCAGTTTCAAAGCATTGTGATCTGAGAATATGCAGGGAATAATCTCAGTCTTTTGGTATCGGTTGAGTCCTGATTTGTGACCCAGTATGTGGTCTATTCTGGAGAAGGTTCCGTGTGCACTTGAGAAGAATGAGTATTCTGCTGTTTTAGGGTGGAATGTTCTGTATATATCTATGAGGTCCATCTGGTCCAATGTGTCATTCAATGCTCTTGTTTCTTTATTGATTTTCTGCTTCGATGATCTAATTCTGAAAGAGGCGTGTTAAGATCTCCTGCGATTAGTGTATTCATATCAATATGACTCTTTATCTTGATTAACAGTTTTCTTAAGTAATTGGCTGCTCCCATATTGGGAGCATAGATACATTCCTGGAAAATTATAAACTACCAAAATTGAACCAGGAAGAAATTGACAACCTGAATAGACCGATATCTAATAACGAGATTGAAGCAGTGATCAAAAACCTCCCAAAAAACAAGAGCCCAGGACCTGACGGATTCCCTGGAGAATTCTACCAAACCTTCCAAGAAGAAATAACACCTATTCTCCTGAAGCTGTTTCAAAAAATTGAAGCAGAAGGAAAACTTCCAGACTCTTTCTATGAAGCCAGCATTACCCTGATCCCCAAACCAGGCAAGGACCCTACCAAAAAGGAGAATTTCAGACCAATATCACTGATGAATATGGATGCTAAGATTCTCAACAAGATCCTAGCCAACAGGATCCAACAGCACATTAAAAAGATTATCCACCATGATCAGGTGGGATTCATCCCTGGGCTACAAGGATGGTTCAACATTCGCAAATCAATCAATGTGATACGACAAATTAATATGAGAAGAGAGAAGAACCACATGGTCCTCTCAATTGATGCAGAAAAAGCATTTGACAAAATCCAACATCCGTTCCTGATTAAAACGCTTCAAAGTATAGGGATAGAGGGAACATTCCTGAACCTCATCAAATCTATCTATGAAAGACCCACAGCAAATATCATCCTCAATGGGAAAAAGCTTGCAGCCTTCCCATTGAGATCAGGAACAAGACAAGGATGCCCACTTTCACCACTCTTGTTCAACATAGTATTAGAAGTCCTAGCAACAGCAATCAGACAATAGAGAGAAATAAAAAGTATCCAAATTGGTAATGAAGAAGTCAAACTCTCTCTCTTCGCAGATGACATGATTCTTTATATAGAAAACCCAAAAGACTCCACCCCCAAACTACTAGAACTCATACAGCAATTCAGCAACGTGGCAGGATACAAAGTCAATGTGCAGAAATCAGTGGCTTTCTTATACACTAACAATGAAAATACAGAAAGGGAAATTAGAGAATCGATTCCATTTACTATAGCACCAAGAACCATAAGATACCTTGGAATAAACCTAACTAAAGAGGTAAAGGATCTGTACTTGAGGAACTATAGAACACTCATGAAAGAAATTGAAGAAGACACAAATAGATGGAAGACCATTCCATGCTCTTGGATCGGAAGAATAAACATGGTTAAAATGTCTATAGTGCCTAGAGCAATCTATACTTTTAATGCCATTCCGATCAAAATTCCACCAGCATTCTTCAAAGAGCTGGAGCAAATAATCCTAAAATTTGTATGGAATCAGAAGAGACCCCGAATCGCTAAGGAAATGTTGAAAAACAAAAATAAAGCTGGCGGCATCATCTTACCTGATTTCAAGCTTTATTACAAAGCTGTGATCACCAAGACAGCATGGTACTGGCATTAAAACAGACACATAGACCAGTGGAACAGAGTAGAGAGCCCAGATATGGACCCTCAACTCTATGGTCAATTAATCTTTGACAAAACAGGAAAAAATATACAGTGGAAAAAAAGACAGTCTCTTCAATAAATGGTGCTGGGAAAACTGGACAGCTATATGTAGAAGAATGAAACTCGACCATTCTCTTACACCGTACACAAAGATAAACTCAAAATGGATAAAAGACCTCAACGTGAGACAGGAATCCATCAGAATCTTAGAGGAGAACATAGGCAGTAATCTCTTTGATATCAGCCACAGCAACTTCTTTCAAGATATGTCTCCAAAGGCAAAGGAAACAAAATCGAAAATAAACTTCTGGGACTTCATCAAACTCAAAAGCTTCTGCACAACAAAGGAAACAGTCAAAAAAACAAAGAGGCAACCCACGGAATGGGAGAAGATATTTGCAAATGACAGTACAGACAAAAGGTTGATATCCAGGATCTATAATGAACTCCTCAAACTCAACCCACACAAAACAGACAAACACATCAAAAAATGGGCAGAAGATATGAACAGACACTTCTCCAATCAAGACATACAAATGGCTATCAGACACATGAAAAAATGCTCATCATCATTAGCCCTCAGGGAGATTCAAATTAAAACCACATTGAGATATCACCTTACACCAGTTAGAATGGCCAAAATTAAAAAACAGGAAATAACATGTGTTGGAGAGGATGTGGAGAAAGGGGAACCCTCTTACACTGTTGGTGGGAATGCAAGTTGGTTCAGCCTCTTTGGAGAACAGTGTGGAAATTCCTCAAGAAATTAAAAATAGAGCTTCCCTACGACCCTGCAATTGCACTCCTGGGTATTTACCCCAAAGATACAGTTGTCGTGAAAAGAAGGGCCATCTGTACCCCAATGTTTATAGCAGCAATGGCCAGGGTCTCCAAACTATGGAAAGAACCAAGATGCCCTTCAACGGATGAATGGATAAGGAAGATGTGGTCCATATACGCTATGGAGTATTATGCCTACATCAGAAAGGATGAATACCCAACTTTTGTAGCAACATGGACGGGACTGGAAGAGATTATGCTGAGTGAAATAAGTCAAGCAGAGAGAGTCAGTTATCATATGGTTTCACTTATTTGTGGAGCATAACAAATAGCATGGAGGACAAGGGACGTTAGAGAGGAGTAGGGAATTTGGGTAAATTGGAAGGGGAGGTGAACCATGAGAGACTATGGACTCTGAAAAACAGTCTGAGGGGTTTGAAGTGGTGGGGGGGTGGGAGGTTGGGGTACCAGGTGGTGGGTATTATAGAGGGCACGGCTTGCATGGAGCACTGGGTGTGGTGAAAAAATAATGAATACTGTTTTTCTGAAAATAAATAAATTGGAAAAAAAAAAAAAAAGAAAACAAACCAGTTTACCGATAGTCCTGGTTGCTGATGGATAAAAGTAAGATACTGGGGTGCCTGCATGGCTCAGTGGGTTAAAGCCTCTGCCTTCGGCTCAGGTCATGATCAGGGTCCTGGGATCAAGCTCTGCATCTGAGTCTCTGCTCAGCAGGTCGTCTGCTCGCCCACCTCCACCCCCCCCGCCCCCGTATCTCTCTGCCTGCCTCTCTACCTGCTTGTGTTCTCTGTCTGCCAAATAAATAAATAAAATCTTAAAAAAAAAAAAAGTAAGATACCGCTTGTCATCTCAGTTCACGTGTTATCTTAGCTATGGCTGGAGAGTCAAACGAAACCCCTTTTCTGGCCAAAGTCAAAGAACTCAGCCTCTTGCTAGTTTTCTTCGTATGCCCGTGGTAGACCACGGATAGGCAGGGTGCAACCTCGGATTAAAGGAGAGGCATGGCAGTGGAAGCAATTCACTTTAAAATGCTTTATGTCAAGAGAACGGGTGGGTCTGTGGCGCGCGCGGCTGGGCTGCCACGGCGCTTCCTTCGTCTCTGGGCTCTAGAATAGTGCATTCTGCGATTGCTTCCAAGACCTGGCTGTCCATTCATATGAGCAATCAGGAAGCCTACGCATACTTGGTTTATTGAACCCCAGCCTACCCCAGGACAAGGGTGGCCTGAGCCCTCTGACATTTTGAACGACTTTGTAAACCGATCCTTGACCCATGACCAACTAATGTGTAACTATCGGTATCAGATGGAAGCGACCTGACGTTTGGCAAGAAAGCTACTTCTCCTCTTCCTGCCACACTGTGCTTGTAACAGGAAGGGAGCTCGCATGACAGTTGGATGAGCCGAGGAAATGTATGAGAGCATAAAGAAAGACTTGGAAACCGCTGCCCACATTCAGTTAATCCCTCCGTTATATGTTAACGAGTTGACAGCATATGTGTTTGTCTAACATCCTGCCTTATTTATGTCTTTCTGAAGGCCGATCTGGATGGAGGGTATTAGTTTAATTTAATGCAAAAGGTCATTTGCTATTTTTGCCCCAGGCTCCCCTCCTCCATCCCTAGCGTCTGGAGTAGGAATCTGGATCCTGCAGAAGGCGAGCTCGGTTCACAGAACAGAAATGTTTACCCATGGCAGGCTTCTGTAGTTTGTTTCGGCATGAAGGCACCAAGTATTTGAAACTCACAGACTTCACAAGGTAAACAAACTACGCTGCTTTTCCAGCCTTCCAAGAAAGCTGTGTTTATCTACCTGCCTCATGCTAACAGTGACCGCTCGGTGATGTCTCAGTGATTGTCTGTCGCCAAGCATTGTGCGCGGCAGCCATTTCCTGATAGATCCCAAGCGATCCTATATAAAAAAAAAAAAATAGAATTCTGTGTTATTCTCATTCTATAGTTCAGGACACTGAGGCTAAGGTAGGGAAGGCACGTGGTGCAAAGTTGCAAAGATTTTAAGGTGTGAACTCTGAACTCAGATCTACGTCCAGACTCCCAAATCCCAGTTCTTTTTCCCTTTGCTCACTCTAGACTCTCCATTCATAACCAGATCCTTTTTCCTAAATAATTACATTTGTGTGTGGCACATATGTGGAGTTGGCATTGTGCTGGGTGATCTGGCAGATCCAGAAAAAGGAAAAAAATGTCTTGGATAATGAGACGGGACTCTTACATAAGTAGCACATCAAAGATAGGACTGAATTAAGGCAGAGGTCTCTAAGCCAAACGTCCACAGGCACCAGACTAGTCATGTAATGAGGGACATGGGACTGTGGGGAAGGTTGGGGACTGTGCAAGCATGTCCTATATGCTTAGGGGACAGCCACTCCTTAGCTGCTGTCTAATAGCTGTATAGACAAAACAGAATTTCTGACTTCTCTTGACAAATGGGATGAAATGACATTAACACAAGAGTTGAAAAACCTACTGAGTAGGGAGTTCATCAGCAAGAAGGTGGAGAAGTTTCCATTGCTTTTCCCCTCGGAGAAGCATCAGTTTGGACAACCAGCCATGCATGAAAATACCTTTACAACAGTGCAGCTAAATGAATTAAAGGCTTAAGCATAAGACTGGAAACTGTGAAGCTGTGTTCGAAAACAGACATTCAACTGAGTAAATTTTAAAGATCTTGTTGGCTTCATTCCACAATTTGGGAATTAGGCAGCAACCCATGTAGTGGATTGAAAGGCGCTCCAAGAAGCTATGTAAAATGGAAGACTTTTATAGGTGAAAGGGAGCAGGATACAAAAGTTAAATTGGCAAAATGTGGAGTGGTTGTGGCAAGGCCGCAGTCCTTTAGGGGAAAAAAGGGGTCTTTCAGGAAGATTATGTCCTTGGTACTGACTAGGTAATTTCTGACTGACTGGTTTAAGATTCCATTCCTGAAAGAGGCTGATACTGTAATTAAGTTTGGGGACTTGGGGCTGAGGATAAGTGACACCATTTGGGGGCCTTTTGTCTCTTTCTTAACAACTACTAGAAGATAATATAGGGAAAATGCTTTTGGACATTGGTCTGGGTGACAAATCTTTGGATATGACCCCCAAAATGCAGAGGATAAAAGCAAAAATCGGCCAATAGAATTGGGTCAAATTGAAAAGCTTCTGTACAACAAAGGAAACAATAAATAAAGTGTGGAGACAACTTATGGAATGAAAAAAATTGCAAATTGTGTATCTGCTAAGCAGTAGATGTCCAAAATACATAAGGAATTCAAGCAACTGAATAACAAGAAAACGAATATCCAGATTTAAAAAATGGGCCAAGGACCTGAGTAGGCCAAAAGGTAGCTGAAAAAATATTCAACATCACTAATTATCAAGGAAATGCAAATCAGCACTACAACGAGCTGTCCCCTCACATCTATTAGAATGGACATTATCAACAAGACAAGATAACCGGTCTTGGCAAAGGCACGGAGAAAAGGGAACGCTGGTACCCTGTTGGTGGGAATGTGTAGTCACTATGGAAAACTGTATAGAGGCTTTTCAAACAGAATAGAATTATCCTATGATCCAGCAATTCCACTTCTGGATAAATATCTAAAGGAAATGAGATTAGGATCTCAATGAAGTTATCTGCCCTCACATGTTCATTGCAGCGTTAGTCACAATAGCCAAGAGAGGAGACCAACCGAAGTGCCCATCCGTGGATGAGCAGATAAAATGTGCTGTATGGGGGCGCCTGGGTGGCTCAGTGGGTGAAGCCACTGCCTTCAGCTCAGGGTGTGATCTCAGGGTCCTGGGATCGAGCCCCGCATCGGGATCTCTGCTTGGCAGGGAGCCTGCTTCCCTCTCTCTCTCTGCCTGACTCTCTGCCTACTTGTGACCTCTGCCTGTCAAATAAATAAATAAATTCTTTAAAAAAAATGTGGTATACGTGCACAATAAAATATTATTCAGCCATAAAAATGGAAGGAAATCTTGTCATTAGTAATACCATGGATGCCCTGGGGTGGACGTTAATGCGAAGTCAAGTGAGTCAGGCAGAGAAAGACAAATACCACATTGTGTAGGATCCGAAAGAGTCAAGGGTAGAATGGTGATTGCCGGGGACCAAGGGTGGGGGAAGTAGAGACACGTTTGTCAAAGGGTTCAAGCTCTCAGTTACATAAGATGAATAAGTTGTAGGGATCCCATATATTGCATGACAACTATAGTTAATAAGACTGTGTCAAATACTTGAAATTCGCTGAGAGGGTGGTTCTTAGAGTTTTGGGCGCATATACAAAATAGATGGTAACTTTGTGAGGGGATGGATCTGGTAATTAGCTTGACTGTGGCAATCGTTTCACAATGAATGTGTCTATCAAAATATCACATCACACAGCGTAAATAGATACAACTTTAATTTGTCAGTTATACTGACCAAGAGGCCACAAGCCTACCAAGAGCCAGGCTGGGTCTGTGGACTTCAGTTTGGGGTCTCTGTTCTAGAAGACGGGTCTTGAAACCCTGGAAATCCAGACTCTGAAGGTCTGAGTTCATAGCCGCATCCTTAAGTTTGGTGTTCACCCAGGTCACAGATGGGCTCGAATGCCCGTACCTGGGCTCTGATGTTACACAATCCTATCCACGAGCTTTCTTGTTGCTCTGTAAGGGCCTATTTAGCCGGAGCGACCCCACCTCGGTTGAACAGCCATTTTGTTGTTTATGCAGTAAAACTTAAATTGACCCTGCCCCCCACCCCCAGGGGAACTTATTTAAAAGCAAGTCCGGGAAACCAGTCCCAGGTAACAAAGCCCAAATACAAGGATGGGTCCGGTCAGGTGGAGACATCTAATCAGTAAAGCGCGCATACTGTCTCCCTAGCTACCAAGGAGTGTGGGCCCCCGCCTTTTGGGCGCCAATTCTCACCAAGGTGATAGGCTAGTTCAAATGTCTACTATGGGATGAATTGTAGTTCAGTTGGTCAGTTGTGTGTGGCCTAGCAGGACTGTGTGGTTTCCCTGTGTGTTACAATCTCATTGGCCACCTGTGTGTGGCCAGGCCCAACCACATGGCCTTTGCTCTATAAAAGTTAGTCTGTGAGGCAGGGAGGGCTCGCCCTCTCTATAGGGGGCGGCCCTGACTGGTCTGTTTAATGGTCGGTTTGATTCTCGATACTTGGCACGAAATAAAGCTTTGCTTGACCTTCGTTTTGTATCAGTCTCGCTCCTTTAATCACAGACCCATTATTGGGGGACCCAACAGCTCCACGTGTACCAAGCTCTCAAATAGGTTTGCCGCCCGTATAGAGATTTTACTTTGCATCACAGTAAGTTACCTGCGTGTCATCTCAACTGATAAAAAGAATAGAATTCCAGATGTGGAAAGGCCCTTAAATGATCAAGTCTAGTCTCTTTATTAAGTAGATGAGAACACTGAACTCCAAGCATGAAGCATGAGTGACTGGCTGATCAGTTGTGAGGCTTTGGGCAACGCCTTTGTTCTCCCTGGATCCCATTTTCTTTCTCTGTAAAGTCGGGGCGGGGGGGTGGAGGACACGATTGCTAACATCCTACAATCCTGTGATTATTTTCTTCGGTTCTGTCTTCAGGCAGGGGGTGAGGAAGGGCAGGAGAAGATAAATAACTAGAGAAAATTGGGACCAGCCATTTCCAGCATGGTGTTCATCTCTGGCTCTTCCACACCACCCCTGGGAGAGCTCGGGGAGTCCAGTCAGCGACTGCACCCCTCTCGGCAGTGACCCAGTGACTGGGTGCCACGTGGCATACGTCATCACGTCTCGGACAGCTGGTTACTGGCTCGGCTTCCAGCTCCAGCTGTCTTTGAAACAAATGAATGTTGTCAGTTCCGAGGGAGGCAGGGCAAGGTGGGGTGGGGAGCTTGACATAACCCATCACCACTGCAGAAACAAGTAGAAACATCTGTCTTCCTGATGCCACACATCCGTGGGCAACAGCCTTGGGAATGGAGGAGCATCATTTATTCCAAAAAAGCGACTTGTACTGTCTTGTAAAGACAGCAGATCCTCTTTGTGCCACTCCAGATCGGTCGGTCCCAGGGCCTGTGTCAGTTGTTCCTTTGAGGAAAATCACTACTTCGGCAACACGTGGGAGACATCAGCCACCTGCGTTCCCTACTCTCCGAACTCAGACACCAAATAAACTTGGATGGTGAGAATTTAAATAGCGAGAGGGACCAATAACCTATTGATTACCGATTTTCAGCTAGCAGGGAGTTAGAGTTTGGATAGCAGTACTTTTAGGAAAATATTTATCTGGGATGATTTGCTAATGAGAGTTTAGGTGTCAGTGATGAAGTTCTAGAACGTAGGTGAGGTTCGGTGGGCTGAGGTCCAGAGCCGATGACCAAGAAAGAATTCTTGAGACATCTTTGGTGCAAAATGGTGTTTTAGTGAAGCACAGGGACAGGACCTGTGGGCAGGAAGAGCTGCTGCCCCTGGTTATAAGGGATGGCAGGTTATATACCTTGCGGTTGGGGGAAGGTGAGGGAAAGGGAGGTTTCAATGGAACTTTCATATGCTAAAGAGGGCCTACAAGATGCCCTGATACCAGAGGCCTTGCTGGCTTGATCAATGTTGTCTTTTGGCCAGCCATTAACATCAAGATAGTTGGGAGATTCTTGGTGGGATGTCACAATCCTGCTATCAATCATCTTTGTTAGTGAGATTTGGGTTTAGAAGAAATTTAACTTGGGGCGCCTGGGTGGCTCAGTGGGTTAAGCCTCTGCCTTTGGCTCAGGTCATGATCTCCGAGTCCTGGGATGGAGCCCCACATTGGGCCCTCTGCTCAGCAGGGAGCCTGCTTCCTCCTCTCTGCCTGCCTCTCTACCTACTTGTAATCTCTGTGTGTTGGGTAAATAAATAAAATCTTAAAAAATTAAAAAAAAAGAATTTTAACTTTATTTAGGGCTTGAGGAACTGAGTTATTTGCCTCTGGGAATTGTGCTGTTGATAAGGTAACTTCTTTGTTTGTAGATCTCCAGGACCTTTGTAAACCAAGGGAGACTCCTGTCTTGTAGGATGTGGTTTCTGCAAGTTAACTCCTTGTTTCTTATGGCGGTCAGGGGTGCCTGAGGAATGCTACACATATTACTGAGGGGGAGCGGATGGAGAGGGGGTGCAAGGTGCCAGCTTTTGCTTTTGTCCTCAGGCAGCCTCCTGCTCCCTCATCATCAGTACTTGAAAACCTATGTCTGGAATGCTGGGGCTCTTTGAGATAGCAGTCTGGAGCAATGGTGGTATAATGAGGTGAAAAAAACGGGACTTTACCGAACGTGTAATGTTACCATTTTTTTAGTCTAAATTTTTGTCGTATCTCACCAAAATGACAGGCAGACTATACTCTATCAAATTAGCACACATCCTTTGGGGTGCTGGGGTGGCTCAGTCAGTTAAGCGTCTGCCCTCTGTTCAGGTCATGATCCCAGGGTACTGGGAGGGAGCCCTGCATCTGGGTCCCTGCTCAGCAGGGAGTCTGCTTTTCTCTCTGCCCCTCCCCCCACCCAGGGCTGCTCTCTCTCTGAAATACATAAATAAAAATCTTTAAGAAATTAGCATATCCTTCAGTGTTACGGGAGCCCAAGTCCCTACCCCTTGGGTTCAGCCATTTTTCTATCATATAGATGGGTTCTTTGGGCTTTCCCTTTAAAGCCCTCAGCCATTTCTTCCTGTACAGGAGCTTGGTATCATTCTCAGAGGTGGTCTGCCTTTGCACTCCCATGGAATTTTGAACATTGCCTCATTCCTTCAGCATGATTTGAGTGTCCTGTCCATACCATCTGAGTGCCAAGAGCATAAAGTCAAAGTATATTATCTGTCCTTGCAGGGATTCTGCATTACAAAAAAAGTTGTCTAACTCCCTTCAATAGGTGGGGCAGTCCAGCGCAAGGTGATAAGCCGGCAAGAGAAGCCTGTAAATCGTAGGGGTGAATCAGGAGAGGAACATAACGTGTCTGATGCATTGGTTGTGGTTTGTCTCCAAAGGGAAGGGCATCCTTAAGTACGGGCACCAATGTCTTGCCTATTTTTAGACCTCTCTTAATCCCAAGTACGTTGCCTTTTTTCTGGTTCATTCCTTCTGCAAATATTTACAGAGCACTTACCACGTGCCAGAGGCGAGCCAGAGCAACACAAGCCCCAGGCTTTATGATGCTAATAGAAGCAACAGACAATAAACACACAAGTGAACAGCAGCAAGGTAGACCATCAAGTAACGATAAGGGCCACACAGAAAAATAAAACTGACTGAGATGAAGAATGACGGTATTTGCTTTATTTTATAGGATGGTACGATGAGGTGGCCTTTGGGCAAGATGAAGTGAGATATCTGTGGACAGAACATTCCAGATGCAGGAAACCGTAGTCGGAAAAGTCCAGGGTGGGGCGGCTGGGTGGCTCAGTGGGTTAAGCCGCTGCCTTCGGCTCAGGTCATGATCTCAGGGTCCTGGGATCGAGTCCCGCATCGGGCTCTCTGCTCAGCAGGGAGCCTGCTTCCTCCTCTCTCTCTCTGCCTGCCTCTCTGCCTACTTGTGATCTCTGTCAAATAAAATAAATAAATAATCTTTAAAAAGAAAAGTCCAGGGTGGGAGCCCGGCTGTTCTGCTGATGGAACAGCAATGGCATCATTGCGCCTAGAGTTCAGCAAGAAAGGGTTGAAGATGGTCAGAGGGGCTACTGGGGGCTGGATTTGGATGGGACTGGACTGCAGAGTGGTTTGAAATCCATATTTCTTGGTTTGCCACTCATCTTGTCCTATTAGAGCTTGAATGTGACGTGTTTTAAGTGATGCTCTAGAAAAATAACTTTGGAGAGAAAGAGAGGGTAGGGCTTGCCCACAGGGAGACAAGAGAGGAGGCCCCAGCTTTATCCTAAGCCCGCGACGATACCTGACCAAACTGGACTGAGAACAGAGGGCAGGACAGGGTTAGGAGCTCAAGAGATCAGCTGTGCATTGAAATTTGTCAACATTGTTAACCCATAATGCCACATTCCTTGGGACGTTGTGGGAGAAATTGAGGACTGGAGGTTGGAAGCCTAAGTTTGGATTAAAAAAAACATGACTTTGATGGATATGAGTTATGACCATTTCCTCTCAGATACTTAGCCTGCCCCTCCCTCCAGAGGATGCTGACACGACATGTGAAGAAGGAAGACTTCATTAGCAGACACAGTACCAAAGCCTGGAATGATGTAGAGGGAGAGGCCGGCTGCGTGGTCCCATGTGAAACTGGCGGAGAGTCTGGTTTCTATTAAATCCAGACCCGCTAGCTATCTCCATGTGGTTCCTCACAGTGGACCAACAGCCATTATGGTAGTCATGTGTTTTCCAAATGACAGCCTTCCTTAAGCTTCCTTTGAAACCATCTGATGCTCAAAACCAGACTGGAGCAGAGGGGATCATGTGACACAGGCTGTCAGGTGGCTCCCGCCTTAGGTTTCCCTAGATGAGAAAGTCTTCATGACCAGACTCCTTTGTGAGGGTCATGCAGCTCTGACGTCTGTTCTTCCTGATGGTCAAGGTCTGTCTAGCTTTCTGAGGAGCTGGGAGATGTGGTTTTTCTTCCTTCTTATTCTGTGCGCATCTCTCCCAGAGATGTGTGGCGTGCCCCTGGCATACAGGACATGACATGGTTGGTACAAAGCAGGGTGTCCCAGCCTTGCCCTGAAATTACTTGTGGTTCACTAGACAGACAGGAACCAGAGCGCTGCAGAATGAAATCTACCAGATTAGTCGTGTCCAGTAAGGCCACATTGCAGAGAGCGGTAGAGCCGCTCACCTCCAGATCCACCGAGAAGATTCCTCTGTGACACTGTTAACGCCCCCCACCCCATCCCTTTGGTGTGAAAATTGAGAGAGGAAGCCAGAAGGATGACTGATTTTAGTGTCACGTGACCCCCACCGTCATTTCTGGAGTTTGAGTTTATGGGTGTTCTCCCAAGTCCTTTGGGTCCATCTAAATGACAGGAAAAGTTCGTCGCCAGGATGTTAGGATCTACATTAAGCCAGCTCAGAAATATTTAGTTCTTCAAAGTCCGTTATTTGGGCTGCTATCCTACTTCCCCCAAAAGTCCTATCTTCTCTGGAGCCTTTTTTTTTTTTCCAACCTTTTTGAGATATAATAAATAAAATTGTAATATATTTAAAACCTACAACATGATTTGATAAACATACACAATCCCCCCCATTGACTTAAACATCAGTCAGCTCCCGTATATATTCATGCCTTGATTATGTAAAAATATTTAGGTTCTACTCTTAGTAGATTTCAGTTAAGCAATACAGTGTTTCTGGAACTTTTCCTGAATCCAAATAACATGTGTGGTTAAGGGCGAGCAAAGGCCGTGTGTTCAGATAACCCAGAGATACAGAGAGGCTAATGAAAGTACCCATCAAACTGAGCTGCATGACTGGTGAGATTTTGCAGGCAGAATGCCTTGTACAGTGTCTGGTACAAAGGAAACAATGACCTCTTCCTCCAGGTAAGGTAATAAAGGATGGGGGAAAGGGAGAGAAGAAGAGAAATTCCCCCAACCTCTGTCGATCTTGATTAACCACTTGGACTAATTAATAAGTGTTGAAACATAGGTGTATGACTTCTTATAAAAATTGTGTGCGTTTATGAGCATTTGGGCATTTAATTTTTTGAAATTAATACTAAAAGATAGACAACCGGCCGTGGTAAACCTGTCAACCATTTTGGTATTAGGGAATTGTTTTGTTTAAAGAAGAGGATTTTGGAGGTCTGTGTCCTACTGAGAATGGGCACGGGCATAAATTAGAACAGAATGGGCTTATACCTCCCAACCCAGTGTTGCTTTGGGAGCCACTGTGCTCTATTCTCAAGAGATTTGGGCTGTTGAACTCATTAAGTGTTAATTTCAACAGATATGTTAAAAAATAAATTAATTAAATAGGTTTCATCAGTATATTACTTATGTCTTTGAAGAGCTGCTAGTGTTGCATCTTCTGTATGAGTCCAGATAGTTACACCTTAAGCACTCTGAGGAAAGGGTCGATTCATCTTTGTATCAGGAGCTTAAACCATCGCACAAGGTCAAAGCCATGTTAGTCAATACCGTCTCGGACCCAAATTTGCTTAGTGTAAGTGAAAGCAAAGGATAATTCCTTTCAGCCTTCTTGGAGTATTTGAAGAAGTAGCCCAGTATCCCAGGCTAGGAAAGGGATAAAAGCCGGGGCAATTTGAAGAACTTCCGCAGGAAGACTTTTTTAGACCTTTTTTCGAATCCTTTTCAGTGTGACTCAGAAAGCCACAGAGACTGACAGGATGCGGAGACTCTACCTGCCTAGTGGAGGGCAGGGGTCACCTGGGAGAATGGGTCACTGCCCAGTGATACCTCAGTGTGGACCGCAGGCAGGATGTTTGGGGAGCCTCTGGAGTGAGCCGCCGTATTCTCCAGAAAGTCAGCTTCACTTTTTTTTTCCCTCCCAGGAGTAACCTCCCAGTTGTTCTCGTGGCCCCTCAAAGTGTCCTTTTCCCCATGAGGCTGCCTTTTCTTCAGTAGAGGGCAAGTGGATGAGAGATCTGGTCTCCAAGATGGACCATGGCTGGGTTTCACATTGAACCTGTGAACTTGTGGATGAGAAGTTAATGGGTCCAAAAGGATCCTTGAAGAGGTGCAGTCTAGCAATGTCCTCTCTACCTGTCTTCTGTCTTTCCTGTCCCCATCCAAAGAAACCAACAAACAAGTCAAAACTGAAACCTGGAGCCTTTGGGTTAAGCAGCTCTCCAAGGTCGAAGAACCCATGATGTCTCCTCTATCTTTAAATACCTTTAGTTACATTTGCAAGAATGTCATTAATACATCTCTTCACCAGTCTTAAAGCCTTGTGTAGTCTTTTCATTATTTTCTCAAAAAAAAAACGGAATGCTTAGGCCATCTCCCAGAATTTCAGGTCCAACTGAAGGGGGAAATCATAATAGCATAACACTACCAGAAAACGGCATGACTTCTCTGCTTTGTTCCCTCAAATAGTCAAAGGGAATAATGATAATAATAAACATGTACTGGGTGGTTCTCTGTGCTGGGTGCTGCTCTTAGCCCTTCAGAAGTATTGACTCACCTAAGCCTCTACAAATCCTCTAAGGGATGTGGTAGTATCATTCCCATTTTACAAACCAGGGCTGGAGTATCTGAGCAGTTTGTAAACTTCTTCAGGAGAAAGGGAAAGGATGAAGTGTCACTTAACCATTGCAGAATTGAAGAAACTTTGTGGCTTTTGGCTTCATGGTCCCTTCTCTTTTTTTTAGTTTTTTCCCTTAGGATTTTATTTATTTGATACCGAGAGAGAGAGGGCACAAGCAGGGGAGCAGCAGGGGGAGAGGGAGAAGCAGGCTCTCCCCTGAGCTGGGAGCCCAGTGTGGGGCTTGATCCCAGGACCCCAGGATCGTGACCTGAATCGAAGGCAGATCTTTAACTGACTGAGCCACCCAAGTATCCCAGTGGTCCCTTTTCTTGCCAGGCAATTTGGGGATATTGAGAGTGTCTGATGAAATTTGCACCGAGTGGGATTTATAGTTTTTTGAAGGAAGATTACTGTGTGTATGACTCTGGAAAGCCTTCTTTGCCTCCTAAATCATATTTGTACTGTGAGTCTAGTTGACAGTAGTATTACCCTCAATGAAGGAACAGGAAATGCCAGATTTTTGTTGACATGTGTTTTTTTTTTCCCCCCAAATGTAAGAGATTTCCCCCCCACTGACAGTAATTGGGGATCTTGAATATACATTTGTTTTTTCAAAAGGCATGTCTACGTGTGAGGGCCTGTCCAAGTTGTCTGTTAAACCACCTCTGCATGGATAGATGCAGGCGGCAGAAGATTCTCTTTCAGTGTCAGAGAATTGTGTTCTTTGGGGAGAACTGAGGATACCAGCCGCGTCTGCCTGCTCTCAGCACAATGTCAGATTTTGTCCCCTCCGCCTGCTCACTGGTGCAGATCGTTCCCCTTCTCTCATCTCGAACCTGGTCAACGATTTCTCTGCATTCTCAAGCTCCTGATTTCTTTTTGGGAAGCAACTATGGCTCTCAGTTTTATGTTAATAGTTAGCTGAGCAGTTGACAGCACGTTGCCTGATGAATATATACTTTCTTGATCCAAGAGAAGAAAGGTGGGGATCCCTTCACTTCCATTTTACAGTTAGGAGGGAAAAAAAGCAACCAGAAGTTGAGAGTACTTAAGCCCAGCTATCATGCAGTAAAGCTTGAAGTTTACCTCTAAACTGTTGAGGTTTTTTAGAGCGAGAGAGCAGAGGGAGGGGCAAAGAGAGAGGGACAAGCAGACTCTGCACAGAGTGCAGAGCCGACACAGGGCTCGATCCCACGACCCTGTGATCGTGATCTGAGATAAAATCAAGAGTTGGATGCTTAGCCCACTGAGCCACCCAGGCACCCCTGAAGTGTTGTTCATATGTTGAGCATTCCTTTACGTCATTGCCTCTGTGCCACTCCATTTTATCTTAATTTTTGGTCACTTCTAACTTTTGTCTATTCTAAAACATCCTCATGCTGATGGTTTTTGTGTTAGACTTTCTCAGCCTTTCTTAGTCCCTAGTGCCTCACTTCTCTGATGCTTCCTTTCTCTCCTCCTCCAACCCCTGGACCGTGGACTCCTGTTTCACACTGAGTGCGTATGCTTCCTTAAGCCCTTCGCTCGCTCTAAGCTGAGACTTCTTCTTTGGGCTATCCTCATACTCACTGGGCCATAAATCAGCTACTTATTCTTCTTTAGTGCTATTGTTAGGACAAAATATAGTTAAAAAAAAAAAGAATGTGATGTCTTGACTGAAGTTGCAATATTTTTTGTCACTATTGTTGACGATAGGCTAAAAAATAAAAAGTAAAAGATCAATGGATTTTTAGTAACCACAAATATATATCTTTGCCGATATTTTCTCCAGACAGCCTCATGGGGGCAACTTTGTTATTCTATTAGCCTTTCCTAAAAAGAGAAAGAGAATGTTCATACTGCCCCCCAATTCCTTTTTTCTTTAATTACTTCAAGACCTTTCTTTAAGGTATATCATCTCACTTTTAGCAAACTTCATCAACCCATTGAATCAGTTTTTGATTATTTAATAGGATAAAGGTCGCTTAAGACAAGGACCTTAGGGGCATCTGGGTGGCTCAGTGGGTTGGGCTTCTGCCTTCCCCGCAGGTTGTGACCTTGGTGTCCTGGGATGAGCTCCGCATTGGGCTCTCCACTCTGCAGGAAGCCTGCTTCCCCCTCACCCTCTATAATACCTCTCTGCGTACTTCTGATGTCTCTCTCTCTGTCAAAAAAAAAAAAAAAGTGTTTAAAAAAAAAAAAAAAAGAAAGAAAGACAAGGACCTTGTCCTTTCGGGAATCTGTAGTCTCCCTTTTTCTGTCAAGTCTAAATCCTTTAATAGAATTTAAATATGACCTAGGGGGAGGGTGTTTTAAAGGGCAATTTCCTGAAGTATGATTTATACCCTCCAGAGCCCTTGGTGTCTTACTTGGCCATTGAAATCTAAAATAGGAAACAACTTCTAACGAAGTATATTATCTTTTAGTCGTTCCTCTCTGAACGTATGAAGTGGTGAACTGTGATCTGCGTAGAATATTGACTGTTGGTCTGTGTCCATTGCCTCTTTCAGTTTAGCAGTTAAATTATATGATGACTGGGTTCTAGGTCTTTTTTTTTTAATTAAATTTATTTATTTTCAGCATAACAGTATTCATTATTTTTGCACCACACCCAGTGCTCCATGCAATCCGTACCCTCTATAATACCCACCACCTGGTACCCCGACCTCCCACCCCCCGCCCCTTCAAAACCCTCAGATTGTTTTTCAGAGTCCATAGTCTCTCATGATTCACCTCCCCTTCCAATTTCCCCCAACTCCTTTCTCCTCTCTAACTTCCCATGTCCTCCATGCTATTTGTTATGCTCCACAAATAAGTGAAACCATATGATAATTGACTCTCTCTGCTTGGCTTATATCACTCAGCATAATCTCTTCCAGTCCCGTCCATGTTGCTACAAAAGTTGGGTATTCATCCTTTCTGATGGAGGCATAATACTCCATAGCGTATATGGACCACATCTTCCTTATCCATCCGTCCATTGAAGGGCATCTTGGTTCTTTCCATAGTTTGGAGACCCTGGCCATTGCTGCTATAAACATTGGGGTACAGATGGCCCTTCTTTTCACTACATCTGTATCTTTGGGGTAAATACCCAGGAGTGCAATTGCAGAGTCATAGGGAAGTTCTATTTTTAATTTCTTGAGGAATCTCTACACTGTTTTCCAAAGAGGCTGCACCAACCTGCATTCGCACCAACAGTGTAAGAGGGTTCCCCTTTCTCCACATCCCCTCCAACACATGTTATTTCCTGTCTTGCTAATTTGGGCCATTCTAACTGGTGTAAGGTGATATCTCAATGTGGTTTTAATTTGAATCTCCCTGAGGGCTAGTGATGATGAACATTTTTTCATGTGTCTGATAGCCATTTGTATGTCTTCATTGGAGAAGTCTCTGTTCATATCTTCTGCCCATTTTTTTTTATATGATTGTCTGTCCTGTGTGTGTTGAGTTTGAGGAGTTCATTATAGATCCTGGATATCAACCTTTTGTCTGTACTATCATTTGTAAATGTCTTCTCCCATTCCGTGGGTTGCCTCTTTGTTTTCTTGACTGTTTCTTTTGATGTGCAGAAGCTTTTGATTTTGATGAAGTCCCAAAAGTTTATTTTCGCTTTAGTTTCCTTTGCCTTTGGAGACATATCTTGAAAGAAGTTGCTGTGGCTGATATCAAAGAGATTACTGCCTATGTTCTCTTCCAGGATTCTGATGGATTCCTGTCTCACGTTGAGGTCTTTTATCCATTTTGAATTTATCTTTGTGTACGGTGTAAGAGAATGGTTGAGTTTCATTCTTCTACATATAGCTGTCCAGTTTTCCCAGCACCATTTATTGAAGAGACTGTCTTTTTTTCCACTGTATATTTTTTCCTGTTTTGTCGAAGTGGAACAGAGTAGAGAGCCCAGATAAGGACCCTCAACTCTGTGGTCAATTAATCTTCGACAAAACAGGTTTCTAGGTCTTTGAAACTGGAAAAGGTTGACTCTTAATGTGGGAACAGTATTCAGTCCAGAAGGGGGCGCTGCCAGGCCTTTATCTCTGGCTCCCTCTGGCTTCTGAGGGAGAGGAGTCCCCTTGGGTGGGTCCTTGGGGCAGCCCTCCCTGTAGCACACCTTCCTTCTCTGGGAACTAGAGGCCTTCCTTGTCCTTCCCTAGCCTGTAGCACACCTTCCTTCTCTGGGAACTAGAGGCCTTCCTTGTCCTTCCCTAGCCTAGGGGAAGCTTCAGCGCATCTTCAGTGGTAGACCACTGGGTCTCTGTCCCCTCCTGTCCCCCCTCACCAACTTCCTCCTCATGAGCCGGGAAAGGGCTCTGGTCCCCTGGCAATGCCCGCCCTCAGGAAACCCTCCCATGATCTCCCACTCTTGTCATCCTTGTTTTCTCTCATGGAACACTTTTTTCATTCATACTTTGCCCAAAGGAATATTCCATACCATCTGTGATCTCGTTTAACCTCTCCCCTCCCCCGGCCCCCCATTTAACTGGAAGCCACATGAGACCACGCTGCATCTCGCTCACCACTGTCGGAGCCAGAACGTCGCGGGTGTTCACTAACTCAAGACGCTTCACACATTCTCCACACAAACAGATGGCTCTTTTTGGAGGTGCTGGGTTTGGATTTTTAAACTATAAAATGTATTTATTTGGTCAAACTCCAATTTCTTTTTTTTGTCAAACTACACCCAAAAAAGAATCTTTCTTCCTTAATATCTGGCACTGTAAAATTCTTTTTTCATCCTGAAGAATTATTCTAGATTTTTGTTCTTGTCACTCTGAACTGAAAAAGAGAGGGCCATGTGGGGCCAGTATGTTTGTCCTGATATAGGATGACAATTCTTTTTTTTTTTTTTTAATGCTTTCTCAACACAGAAGCTTTCACTATGCCTTTGAGTTGCTTAAGGTGCTCAGGAAAGGGGGAGAATACAGGAAAAGTTTCCCAACCGGTTAGTCCAGTTAAGGCACTGAAGTGGCTTAAGCCTTTGATATTAGTTTAACCAAGTTAGGAAGTTAGAAAGGCAGGAGGGCTTTCAGGGATAAATCACTCCTCCCTCCTGCCCCTGCCTTTTAACTGTTCCTTCTATCTTCGGGGGACTATAAATACTGTCTTTTGTCTTCATGCCTATGGAAGGGGGGGCTGGGAGATGGGGTTTACATCAGGGGGACCCCATTCTCCCTGTGCTGCCGGCTGAGATCTCCTCCCAGAATGGTTGTGGGGTACAAATAAAGCACCCTAGGGAGTGCTCCGGGCTTGACGACTGGACTTTGGGAAGAGTGCCTGGTTTTTATGTATTGGAACACATTGCTTCCCACCTCTGGTGTCTTCCGCTGAACAGGGAAGGGGTGCTGGCTGGTCTCCTGGACCAGCAAGCCTGCGGTCAGAGAGTCTTTCATTCCCTTATTCCACAAACATTTATAGACCAATAAACAAATGTTGATGGGCTGATAACATGTGACACGCAGCAGGGATGCCTGTGAGGCTCCTGCTGTCACAGAGGGTACGTTAGAACTCTGCACTCTGGGGGTTATGGAGAGGGTGGCATTTCATTTGTTTCTGTCACTGTCGATAGACATGAGCAAAGACACCAGGATGTCAGATCATTTGAAAGTGGGGGAGAAACAGGGCCACGAGTGTCGTTTCTTGGAGGGGAAGGTGACAAAGCAGTGAGCACCAGAAGCCGAGCCAGTTGATGGGAGGGGGAGATCATAGGTCGAAGAAAAAGTGTGCAAGAGTGTGTGCGGGAGGAAAACTCATTTTCCCACTGCCCTACTAGGTTCTTGGCTCAGACCTCTCTGTAATAAAAGATCAACGGGAGAAAACAAAGTGTCTAATAGTATGTATACCTTCTGCACACATGGGAAGGCCCCAGGAAGACTTTGGGATCTCCCCCAAAGGGCCCAAGACAGCGCCCTAAATACCATCTCCAGCTAAATACAAAAGAAGGTGTTGAGGGGAGCAGTTGTGGGACCCTATCAGGCCAAGTGCCCTCAGCAAGGGTATGGTTGTTATGCAGATTTAAGTCCACACCTTCTCCCTTGAGAAGAGTTTCCCCAATCTTTGGTCATCTTCCCATTCCTGGTACACACAGACACACTCTTATAAATAGAGATTTCCTTTATAAATGTTAACTGCTCTTAGAGAAGGGTAACTTCTCAAGGTTTTCAGAGCTTCTCCTATGTGGGCTGATTCTTTCCTTTTTTTAAAAGATTTTATTTTATTTGACAGAGAGAGTAAGCACAAGTAAGGGGAACACTAGGCAGAGGGAGAGGGACAAGCAGGCTCCCCGCTGAGCAGGGAGCCCAGTGCAATGCAGGGCTGGATCCCAGGACCCTGAGATCATGACCTGAGCCTAAGGCACCAGCTCAACGGACTGAGCCAACCAGGTGCCCCTGCATGGGCTGATTCTTAAAAATAACCAGCTCAAGATAATCCTTGTGCCAAGAGACATATTCTGGGGTGAAATTTCTGTTCCTCTTTAAGTAAGAGAACATAGTAGATTCAGGAAATGAAGTGTCCTATAAGAATGGTGGGGAGGGAGGAAGGGAATGGGACCAGATAAACTGCCCAGCTCCACACACAGCAGGTTATGCAGGGGCCTATGGGCCAGGAAAAAGGGTTTGGATTTGAGATCAATACCGGAGTGCATGGAAAGAGCTGATTACATTGGACAAGGACTCTGGCCAGTGTGAGGAGGCCCTATGAGAGGATGCAGGTCGTTTTGGGACACTAAACAGAAAGTGTCCAAATGAGGGACAAAAACCTCTATCAGCATGGCCCTGGGCTGGGCGGAGAAGGGTAGGTTACTCTGAGACCCAGCCTGAAGATATGATGGAAAGGATTCCGACATTATGGGATTTTACTCAGCTGAATTTTGATCTTGCCAATCGATTTATCTTCTTCCGGAATCTGCATGAGAACATGAACGTGAACGGTTCCCTTGACTTGCCATGTGCCTCTGTTCTTTATGCCAACACCTGGCACAGGGCTGCTAATTAGGTGCTCGGTGTGCGTTCGCGGAGCCAAGGAAAGCATCTGCCTGTGTCCCGATTCTAGATAATAGGTCAGTGCTGAAGTCAGTCTGGCAGTGGGTCAGAAGGCAGCACCCGAATGAAGGGGGAGGGAGATCGGCACCAATCCACAAGTTCTGGGGCTTCTTTTGAGAATGAGAAGCTGAACCGTATCAGAGAGCCCAATTTAGGCCTGGGCACAGAGCCCTCCACCCTGTGGGGAGTTGGAGGTGCGGCTAGGTGCCAGAGCCCCTGCATTCCCATAGTAATCTGCACTCGCCACGATGCCCCCTTAGCATTTGGTACCACCTTTGAATTTTTAGTTGTCTGCTCCCTAACAAACCACATGCGGTTTGTGTATCTCTTGCCGCCCAGCGCTGTGCCTGGCCCTTCCCCGGCATTCAGCGAGTGTTGATTCAGTCACTCCCCCTCCCTAGCCGCCTCGATTGCTGTAGCTGAGAGTCGGTAAAAGGCTTCTTCAGTGGTTATTGTCTCCCCTTGTAAGGTAATCAAAAAGGAGGGACGGGTTTCCCCATTTTGCTCATGAAGAAGGGGAGGCCTAGAAGACTGGCCCGTGAAGCCCTTTGGGCAAGGCGGTGGTCATCGGAGCAGTTCAGAACCAAGGGTCTCATGTGTGAGTCCCAAGGACAGAGATCTGGTTTCTGGTGGGGCAGGATCCTGCCTGGGAGTGAGGGGGTCCGTGTGTGCCTTCCGTTTCCCCGTGGCTTCCTGACGTTCGGTGAAGTTGCCGGCCTCTATCAGGGCTTCTCCGACATTCACAGACACACAGATCACATGGGGACCTAAATAAAACGCAGACTCTGGTGGCGCAGGCTTGGGGTGAGACCCGCGTCTGCATCCCTAACGAGCTCCTAGATGGGCTGAAGCCGCAAGCCCAGCAGGCCAGACGTGCCATCCCCAGGCCCAGATGTCCAGGACCTTCTGAACCAAATGCAGGAAGACAGAGGGCAGAGGTGTGGACGGGAAGGCAGGGGTGTGTTGCGGCTGAAATAGCAGGTATCAGGATCCACACTTTGTGCCGTGAACTTGGAAAGCAAAATTGCGGTTGGATGGGCTTGCCGAGTCCCTCTTACAGCTGGGGCGCAGGGGTGCGAGAGCGCCGCGCTCTGCGGGTCCCGAAACAGACCAGGTCCGGCCACTTGCCGCTGACAGAATCCAAAGGCAGAGAGATGGGTGGCGGGGCGACAAGAAAGGGATTCGTTTCAGGGAGGCCAGCACCGGGAGGACAGCGGACTCACGTCTCCAAGGCGGCCTCCACAGTGCCGGAAGTCCTGCCAGGTTCATGTCAGGGAAGTGTGGAGTGACGGTGAGTGGGTATGTGCAGTGGGCACTGAAGGTCAGGTCCGTCGTGGTCTTGGGGTCAGTCACGTGGGGTCTGGCTGGCTCAGGGCAGTCACTGTTGCTCGAGGAGGTAGTTTCAGTCCCCATCAGGGGATGCGTTGCCCACTGAGTCTTTTGCCCGAGTTAAGAGATAAGCTGGCAAGAAGAACATGATCAGGGAGAAGGTACAGATTGACATCCAAGTGGAGGGGGTCCAAGTCCCCATTCACTCCTCCTTCCCCGTTTAGCAGCTCTGTCTCCTGAGAACGCAGCCCCAGGCCCCTACGCGGAGTTGACGGTAACTGTTCGCCCCGTGCTGCCACCCAGGCTCACCCTGTTATTTAGCCCTTGTGGAACCAGGGTGGAATGGCGGTGTTTCTCCTGCCTGTGCTGGGGGTCCCTCGAGAGCCAGGCTGCCATGAAACTGCCCCCTTGGCCCTGTGTTTGCCGCTATGTCCCCTGCGTCCTAGGTGCAGAGGCTCCAGGATGTCATGTGGCTCCTCCCTCAGTCGCAGGAATCCCTGAACATCAAGATTAGTAGTGAAGAGTCTAGAACAGTAGCTGAGGGCACTGCCTCTGAGGGTCAAGTGCTCTGGGTACCCCAAAGCCTGCCTCTTTAGCATCAGGATTATTCTAAGCTGATTGTTTTTAAGAAGCAGCAGACATGAGGAAAGCTCAGAAAACTGAGTAGAAGCTACCATTTTACATTCACAAGGGAAATCTCTATTCATGGGGGTGCCTTCTTCTCTGTGCCAGGAACAGGACGGTGGCCAAATCTTTAGCAACTTGTCAGTGTAGAAAGCCAGCCATATCAACCGTATCTCTTTTCTCTGTGCTTTTCCTGGTAACCTTGCATGACTGCCCTTCCCCCGCCCCCATCACCCCCTCAATATCTTATTATACCTTTAGCTGGAGACAGTAGTTGTAAAGTGGTGTCTTGGGCCCTTTGGGGGAGTTACTCAGTTTTCCTGGGTAAGTTCCATGTGTATGGAAGGTATATATGTTATTAAAAGTCTGTTTTTCTCCAATCAGTGTTTTACTACAGTGGGGTCAGAGCCAAGAACCTAGAAGGGTAAAGGGAAAATTATTTTTTTCCTTCTCTACAATGCCATTGCTAGCTTTTCTACTGACTACTTTTGCCTCAGTTTTGTCTTCTGTAAAATGGGGATAAGAACATTATAACTGCTAATGGTACATGTGAAATAGATAATACACGTCAGTTACTTAGCACAGTGCCGGCACATAGGAAGTAGCCAATAGACAGTTGTTGAAAATCACCACAAATAAAGGGGATGCCTGGAATCATTCATATTTTCTTGTGTTTGGCTCTTTAGTCAGGTCTAATAAGGACACGAAAAAACGAATTCCTCATTTCACCGTTACCTCAGCTGCTGGCCCAGGAGCATAACTACAGCGCACCCGCGGGACACCATCCTCATGTACTGTACAAAAGGATGGCTGAGGAGAAGGTCCAGCGTTGCCATAGCTACCCGGGCTCCAACGGGCATCATCCTGGTCACTCCCCAGCCCACACTCCCCTCACATCTCGGAGTCAAGAAAGAGAGCATCACCACCCAAGGTTGCGAAAGCAGCATTTTTGTGGACGACGCAAGAAATGTATGTAAGGAAACTTTTTCTTATTCTGTTCTTATTTGGGCCCTCGATAGGCTCTTTTGAGTGTAGTCAGATGTGCTGACTTTGTAGGTTAAAATGGGGCGACCTTAAGCACCCCTTGAGATTTGTCTTGGAGATGGGCCAAGATTCACCCCTGTCAGGCAAACCTGGGTGATCAGTTCCCAATTCTTCTAGGTTAAACTAGGAAAGATTTTGATATGCTTTTGTTTCTTTTAGTCATGGGTCGCCATATTATCTTGGTTTCTGTGCTCCTGAGAAAGGTACCCAGTCTTCCAGTGATGAAGGAAATCAGAGGTGAATCCTCAGGTGTGGTTGGATGTTTATTCCTTTTGAGCTCTTACAGGATAACTTCACAGGAAATGAGAACATCAACACCTATGTGGATGTAGCAGTGAGATACAGGGCCCATTGGGCATGGTTTGTGACCCAGGCACAGCATTCTGCACTTTGTAGATCAGCAGCATCTAACAGAAATACAGTGTCAGCCCCACAAGGAGTCT
This sequence comes from Neogale vison, assembly GCF_020171115.1. Classification (NCBI taxonomy): domain Eukaryota; kingdom Metazoa; phylum Chordata; class Mammalia; order Carnivora; family Mustelidae; genus Neogale; species Neogale vison. Next base: position 9,934,630 of record NC_058097.1, read on the forward strand.
TAAATGTTCTAATGGCCACATTTTTTAAAATTAAAGATAAATAAATTAATTTTAATAATATTTATTAATTAATAAATAATTATTTACCTGATATAGTATAGAATATCATCTCAACATGCAATGTTGAATATACCAAATTATGAATCAAGTATTTTATATTAAATTTTGGAATTCTGGTCATTTTTGGACAGAGCACAATTTCAATGTAGACAACAAATTCTCTTCAGAAATACTTAATCTGTATTTCAAGTTCATAAAATTTAAGGTTGGAAAAGTAGCTTTGCATAGTCCAATAGTTCCAAACTTATTTTTCAATGACCGTACCAAATATTGCTTGCTTAATTTAAATTGAAATTAATTAAACTTAAAATTAAAACTTTGGTTTCTCCAGTGGCACCAGACACATTTCAAAGGCTCAGTAACCACGAATGGCGGGTGAGTGTGAGTTAGGGGAGCCGGATGGTGGTTCTACCCGAGGAGAATGGGAACTGGTATCCCTGAGCAATAATGAAATACCATGTTTCTACCATTTTAATTGCTCTTTGGGGTTTGGGGTATTAACAGAAATATCATCTTTAAGGAACATCTGTTTGACATGGATTTATGATCATCGTGGTAATTATAATGGTGCTCCCCATAGTGACAATGATATGTATTTGATGGATATCAAAGCTCATCTTTAGAGCAGTCCTGTGATTGGTATTGTGGGCATTAATGCTCTTTTCCTTGAGAAACTGAGACTCAGGGTCACTTATCAAAGTGGCCAACTTGAGGCTTTTTAGCTAACTCTACATAATTTGATCTTTTAATTTCACTTTCTGGAGAGTTACGATGACTTTTCTCTGAGGACTGTACTAGTTGTTGAAGTATTAAAATAACTCTGTGTTAGTCCTACAGTGTCCCATTCCCTCCCAGCAATCCTTGGACTTGTCCCTTCCTATTAACTGAAGGGATCATGCCTGGCCCAACATCTGGAGACTTCTGGGTCTCTTCTCAAAGTCCATGGCCAATACCCACTCTGTTAAGGTGGTGCCTGCACTTTACCTGCTAGGAAATACTTACTGTCATTTTAAATATCACCCTTGACTGTGCTCTTTTCCTCAAAACTAACTCAATATTAGGTCAAAGAGTCCTTATTCAGCACTTACTTTGTGCTATATTCAAGTTTCTGTTGATGAAACAAGGATATTAGACATGGACAGTATTCTGTAGGACGTATATTTCTAAATTTCACTTGGAAATAATATATAAAGTGTAATCATGAATTCAGATGCAAAGGATAATGTCTATTTCTGCAGTGTTTTGAATAAAAATGAGCATGTTCTCTTTTTAAAGGCTATTACAAAATTAATTTTTGTCAACCTGCTGTACCAACTAGATTTGTAGTGTGTGTGTGTGTGTGTGTGTTTTACCTGGTATAGTATTTTTGAGTTGTTGAGTCTATCCATCCACCAACCTCTTTGACTGAATCTTTCTTGACCACAAACTAGGTGCAAAGCACCCAGGACAAGCACTGAAGTCACCATTTATCAGTACGTCAGTCAAGTGTTGATTACAGACTCTCTCCCTGCCCTGTTTAGATTTCTTTTATCTCATCCAGATGTTCTCCACTGTTAATCCTCTCCAAATGCTCTTATGTTCTTTGTAGATGCCCCTAAGCCTCCCACGGAGGACACCTATCTCAGGTTTGATGAATATGGGAGCACAGGGAGACCCAGAAGATCAGCTGGAAAATCACAAAAGGGCCTAAATGTGGAAACCCTTGTGGTAGCAGACAAGAAAATGGTGGAAAAGCACGGCAAGGCAAACGTGACCACGTACATTCTCACGGTCATGAACATGGTAAGGGAGTTTGTTAGACTCCAGTGCTCTGGTTCTCCAGAACAGCTCAAATCATGGAATATCCTTGTGTGGATTGAATAGCAGATGGAGCCACATAATTTTACTGGAAAAAAAATTGCGTTTTGAGGAAATTGCTTCATACGTACATATATGTACATTTAATTTTGTAGATTTGAAGCGTGCGTACTTAAAAATCTGATTGATACACACAGAGAGTTTTGGAAATTTCTAGATTTTCTTCATTTTTTGTTTGATTTCAATTGTTCCAACAGGTTTCTAGCCTATTTAAAGATGGGACCATTGGAAGTGACATAAACATTGTGGTGGTGAGCCTCATTCTTCTGGAACAAGAACCTGTACGTACCAGACTTCACTTACTTCTGAATTCATTCTGCCATTTGGGCTCTACTTATTGAATACCTCCTGTGTACCTGTCCATGAACTAGTCTTTGGAAATTCCAGCTTGAAAACAGGCTGACCCTATCCTCAAAGAAAGTAAACCTAATAGGGTTGTGCATTCAAATAAGTAAAACATCACAAAATAGTTATATATATATATACATATATATGTGTGTGTGTGTATATATATATAATTATATATAATATGTATATACAATGGCATAAACATTAAATATGCATATATAATATAAATAGTACATTATATATAAAAATACAAATATTATGTAGGCTTCATAGGGAGGGTGCATTTGATAATAGATTTAAGGGTTGGTTGCATTTTGCACATCGGATATGCTGGGTAATTTCAGGTAGATGCAAAAAGATATTTTGAAAACCTACTGAAAAGAAGTCATCAGAAAATTCTTGTAGTTAACCTGCTGTCCCCCCAACACCATCTTAGGTACTACAGGAACTAAGTAAAGACTATTTAACTGCCCTTGAATTGATTACCTTGAGGTGCAGGACACAGGCAGGGAGTAAATCATTTAACCAGAACATATAATAAAGTGTTAATTGCATGGCACTCACTGCTTTGTAGTGTTTTGGTACCGAAACTGTATTTTTCTGAGGTGGAGATTACCAAGTTTTTTAAGTCCCGCTGTGGCTTCTCCTCTTCATCTGTTACCCCAGTAATTACTGTACAAAGCGAGGAGTCTGAGACAGAAATTAATCTCATTGTCCAGGTGTGTAGAGCTACAGAGGTTAACCTGTCAAACTGTTCCTGGAATTTTAGGAAGGTAGAAAGGAGGGTGTGTGTCATTGGGAGGCAATTTTGTCTATAACCTACCACTTATACTTTGCCCAGGGACACTGAAGCCAGAGGCATCCTAATTTACGGATAATTAAAGACCTAGTCTAAAAACCCCCAACTTGACCCAAGTCAATAGTTTTAAGCAAAGATTTGGTAAATAATTATCTCAAAGCGAGGTCCTATCTTACCCCTCAGAGTCTTATAATTATTTGTTTCTACATCCACTCACTGAGCTTTCATTTTATTGATTGATGGATGGATTGATTTTAGTCTGTGATGTGCCAAGGCCTTTGCTGGAAATTCTGACATGGGTAGGTAAGTTGTGGTCAGTACCTTCCTCACGCTGTGTTGAAGAAGACATTGAACTTTCTCACCGCTAATTTACAATCAGGTTCTAAAAGCTATAACAGTTTTATAAGGGTGATACCAGCATGAGATGAACACAGATAATCCTAACTGATACCAGGTTAGTATTTTTTTTAATAGAAAAAGAACTAGTTATAAAGTATACTACTAAAACCCTGTAGTTACTTTAAGTATCGTGAGCATTTACCTGAAATAGTTTTAGGGTGTTATTATTATTTTTTTTAATCAGTCCTCTCCAATCTTAGCTCAAGTGTTTTTCTCTACTGACCTTTCTCCCTAGAAACTTGATGTTTTCTGTATTTGCCTATGCAAATGGAATGATTCACGGTTCTCACCTCTCACAAATTCACACTCTGATTTGTGTGGGTTTCCCATAGGGAGGATTACTTATCAACCATCATGCGGATCAGTCTCTGAACAGTTTTTGTCAGTGGCAGTCCGCCCTCACTGGAAAGAATGGCAAGAGGCATGACCATGCCATCCTGCTCACGGGATTTGACATTTGTTCCTGGAAGAATGAACCATGTGACACTCTAGGTAAGGCATGAGTAGATGCTTCACTCGCACCTGTGGAAGCACGGTGTGGAAACTGTCCACCGGGTGGGTGGCCCTAAGAATCCTTCATAAGAAGATCTAATATTTAAATGGCGGAGTAATATCTTCACTGTACCCTGAATATTGTTCTATTTAACTGAAGTTGGGGTGGAATGGTGAGCTCATTTCCTTTACTCATTGTGTATTTTTCTTTATTAACTCTATTGATGATTATTGAGGTAAATTGTTTAACTAGACAAGTTGTGGTTTATTCCATCAGCACAACTAGGCAGCTGAAGAGAATTTTACTGAAGAATTCAGAATATCTCCATGCTGCATAACTGTGCCCTTGGGTAGCATAGCAGTGCATCCTTTAGAAAGTTACTTGACCTTTAAAGGACCCAGCTATTCTATATTTGCAAAAGATAGTGAGTAAGGACTGTGTCTTCTATGTCTAAACTGTTTTTTTTCTGGTATATTCCATTGCATACAGTAGGAACCCAACAATTTTTTTTGATGAGTTAATGATCATTTAGATCAGTGTTGATGGTGGTGGTGGTGGCGATGGTGCCATTGGTCATATATGCCTATACATTATGTTTCTCAGACCATCTCAGTGACCTTATAGCAGCAAGGTGGGCACGGTCCATCCACAAGTGTGTATATTTCGTACACACTGGACACATACTCTCATTCTGCATATGAAGACCGAAAACTGGGAAGAAAGACATTTAACACACAATGTGGTTCAAGATAGAATCAAACACTGGCTAGAATGATTTTATAGCTGCTCTTAGAAGGAAGTAGTTTATGAAAACAGAAGCATTCATCACGGTCTAGTAAATAGGAGAAGAATGCATTTATTCTGTTCACATTGTTGAGGCCTTGTCATATTGTCTGCTTCAGAAAAAGACCAGGATGTATGTTCTCTTAGAAAATATACCTTGAGCTTTAACGCCAATAGCGTTGTTTAGTGTACATTTTGCATTGGTTTAACTCTGATAAGGCATATATAACTGTCATACAACTTCCTATTCTGTATGGAAAATGGAAAATACAACACTTGTAGTGATTTCACAGGGTTGTGAGGAGGATCTGTGGATGACAATATGTTTTGTTTTGTTTTTTAAATTTATTTATTTGACAGACAGAGATCACAAGTAGGCAGAGAGGCAGAGAGAGAAGAGGAAGCAGGCTCTCCACCAAGCAGAGAGCCCGATGCGGGACTCGATCCCAGGACCCTGGGATCATGACCTGAGCCGAAGGCAGAGGCTTCAACCCACTGAGCCACCCAGGCACCCCGATGACAATATGTTTTAAAATGCAAGAAAATGTTAATTTATGCATTTATCTGGACAAGACAGATGACCAGATAACTCTATACCTTTAGTGCTTTTCTGAAAAAAAAAAGTACCTAAATCAATTAACCCGAAATTAATCATGTTAATCAGGGAAACTAGAACTGTGCCGAACATTTTGAAGCCATAAGAAATGAACAGGTAGGGGCGCCTGGGTGGCTCAGTGGGTTAAGCCTCTGCCTTTGGCTCGGGTTGTGGTCTCAGGGTCCTGGGATTGAGCCCCACATGGGGTTCTCTGCTCAGCAGGGAGCCTGCTTCCCCCCTCTCTCTCTGCCTGCCTCTCTGCCTACTTGTGATCTCTCTCTCTCTGTAAAATAAATAAATAAAATATTTAAAAAAAAAAAAGAAATGAACAGGTATCTGTACGTGTGCCCTTTGGACTAACACTTGAAAATGCTCTCTCCATAGGGTTTGCCCCCATCAGTGGAATGTGCAGTAAGTACCGAAGCTGTACCATCAATGAGGACACGGGGCTTGGCCTGGCCTTCACCATCGCTCATGAGTCCGGGCACAAGTGAGTGAGCCCTCGATTCACCACTTAATACGAAAACAGGCTGGGTGATTCACTGGCATCTCCCTAGTGATAATTGTTGGTCTAGTCTGAATAGGCTGAATCTTGGGTCAAGCTTGGAATCCTGGCTGACTCTAAGGAGAGCTCCCTCAGTAAAGGCTGGCCATCATGGATGTTGCTTTTTTTGAACAACAGTGTTTCCCTGCAGCACAGAATTACATGGTGGGCACAGATGGATTGCGGGTCATCTAATGGACCCCCTCGTCTTTTAGGAATGTCTTCCAGGCTCTGTTACAGTGAAGATCCTTTTGGTACATTACATCGAGGCAGACATGTAAATTCACAGAACATAATGGCGTGTTCATTGTTCAAAGGCTTTCAGTGCACACACTGGATATTCTTGGAGTTGGTGTCATGGCGTGTTCATAGTAGTCTTTTCTCTGGTGTTACTAAATCTTTCTCTTGTAAGAATAGAGTTCGAAACGAGGGATGAGAAACTTGAGAGCAGTGAGCTAAATGGATAAGGTATGAAATATGGTGCTGACACCATTCTATATAGTTTTCAAACACTCCTTGAATGGTAGCGGCCACATTGGAATGAGCCCGCTGCTTTACAAAATGGCTGCTTCAAAAGGCAAGCTGTTTGGATAGATGAGTTGAATATTGGTGTGTGTGTCCTGTGTTCAACATTTATCTCGAATGCTCATATTCAGAGCATCTGATTGATTTCTGACTTAAAAGCAAAATCATCTCCTCTACAACTATAGTTTATATTTGAGTATTTTGGTGCTTATGTCTCTCATGGGCATATTATCTTCTGGAAATTTGAATCCAGCGTATGTACACAGCCACTTTCTTAGCAAGGTATGAATGAACCTTTTTTATTGTGAACACTGGTACAAAAATGCCTGTCATGCACAAGGCCCCTTTGTACAGAGCAGGAAAGAAGTATGAATGTCAAACATGTCTGCTTAAATTTGTTTCTGTACCTATCACCTGCTGACCCTGAACTTCAGTATCACAGTTACAGTTGGTGGCAAGAAAAAAAAATGTGGTACTTGAAAGAATTTGACTATCCCATCATTTTAAAGTAGCATAGATATCTTGACCAAAAGTTTCTCGTTCTTAAAATATTTAGCAGATATACCATTCTCTGATTTTGTGGGCAAGACATAATGGAATAAAACCCATAGCATTCTTTACAATTTTCTACATGAATTTTACAATATGGCAGTTGCCTTTTTTTTCCTTAAAAAGGTTTTTTTTTTTAATTTATTTTAGAGAGAGAGGAGCATGCAAACGATGGGAAGGAAAAGAGGAGAGGGAGGGTGAGAATCTAAGACTCCACAAAGGGGGCAGAGCCCTACACAGGGCTTGATCTCACGACCCTGAGATCATGACCTGAGCTGAAACTGAGAGTCGGTCCCTTAACCTACTGAGCCACCCAGGCCCCCCTGTAGTTGACTCTTAAACAACATTGTTTTGAACTCTGTGCATGTCCACTTACATGTAAATTTTTTCAATAAATGCCATATAGTATTTTAAGTGTATTTTCCTTATAATTTTCTTAATAATATTTTTTCCCTAGCTTACTTGATTGTAAGAATATAGTATATAATGCATGTAACATACAATGTATGTGGTAATTAAGTTATTAGTAAGGCTTCCTATCAGCAGTAGGTTATTGGTAGGTAAGCTTTGGGGGAGATAAAAATTAGACTTGAATTTTCAACTGCAGGTGGGGACGGTCAGTGCCCTTAACCCCAGTGGTGTTCAAAGGTCAATTGTATATAGTAACTCATTTTTGTCTTTCTTTTTCCTTACCACTTTGATAACTCTGTCTCTCACATGGGTTCAGTGATTATCAATGCATCTTCTTTCATTTGATTATAATCTGGAAAATGGGCTCACAGAACCATGCTTTCTTCTTTCTCCTGCAGTTTTGGCATGATTCACGATGGGGAAGGCAATCCCTGCAGAAAGGCTGAAGGCAATATCATGTCTCCCACACTGACAGGAAACAATGGGGTGTTTTCCTGGTCTTCGTGCAGCCGGCAGTATCTCAAGAAATTCCTTAGGTAAGACGAAATAAAGCAGAGGTATTCCCAGCGTGGTGACAATAAACAGTGCTCAGCAGAGGTTTAAAATACTCGGTGGTTTGATGATGATGGGGGTGTTAGTGACAGTGATGATGATGACGACGATGGGACTGATGGTGGAGATGGTGATGGTGAGGATGGTGGTGATAGTGAGGATGGTGGTGGTGGTGGAGATGGTGATGGTGGAGATGAAGGTGGTCAAGGTGATGATGGTGGTGATGGTGGTGGTGGTGGAGATGGTGATGGTGGAGATGAAGGTGGTCAAGGTGATGATGGTGGTGATGGTGGTGGTGGTGATGATGCTGATGATATTGTCATCACTATTGCTATTGAAAAACTACATTGAAGGTCTAATACCATGCTAAATGCTCTGAACATGTTGCCTCATTCAATCTTCATGGAATTCCTATTATGATTCTTTGTCTCTGCTTGAGGAAACTGAGTCATAGGAAAGTTAACTCTGTTGCTTAACTTCCTGCAGCCAGTAAGATACAGACATGAGATTCACACTTAGGTCTGCTACGACTCCAAGATCTACGCTTATAACTATCTCCCGTTTATGACCTCCAGAGGCTGCTGTATAAACATTTAACTGTGACTCACTATTTTAATCTGATCATCCAGTTTGGTCATAAGAGTATTAAAAATGCTAAAATGGTGTGCATATTTATAATGAATGGAATATTGTCCTGCTTAACTAATTTTGTTTAAAATGGCCACGAGCTAGCTGTAGGTCTAGAAGACATCCAAGGGGGAAGATAGATATATGAAATCCATTTGATAACTCAAAACTCCTACATAGCATTTGTAAAATGGGAACTGGAAAGGTAGTTGTCTGTGATTCATATTAAATGATGAACCTAAAGTTGGAACTCTTTGAAGTTTCCTCTAACTTTATTTAACAACAATATATATTCGACCATTGTAATTATGATAGCACTCCTAGTTTTTATTATCTATCTTATCATGCTATGTTGACTCACAAAAATGAGAAGTTCCAAAACCATTTCCCATTGACCAAATGTTAGGGAAACAAACAAAATATTTTTGGGAATTGATAATTTTGATACTTTTTTTTAACTGAAGTATTGCATACTATTTGTGAATGTTCCTAGAATTAGTAATACAGGCAAAGCTGATTAAATATAAAGATGTCTGACCAAACAGTATCCAAAGAACAGTAAAAAATTGACAAACCTTTTGCTAATTATAGGTTTTATCAAATAGAAGATTGTCTTCATTAGTTTTAAATTTATGATTTGAGCTTTAAAAGTATTTTTTCTATCTCATGTGAGAATAGAATCAACAGATATTATAAATCAAGGTCAACTTAGTACAGATTGAATTCCCATCATTAATATACAATTAAACGTTTGGGGATGAGGGTACCAGTTGACTTTGAATGCTTACTATACTGGGTTGGTATATTGCATTTTCTTGTCGGATCTGTTAAACTCTTAATGGAAATCACTATCCATAATGAAGTATTTAGAGTTGGTCTTGGTCTCATGGTTGACTCGGATTCCCATCTCTCTGCCTCCACAATCATACTTAACCACCGTGCTATTTTAACTCTCATTGAAATCATAGTTTAACTGTTCAAGTTAAATGGAGGGAAGGTCTTTTTAACAATATCCACCATCCAGACTGACTTTTGTTTTTTCTAACACATCCCAGTTGAGTACACTTTGGGGAATTAATTGGGGCTTGTTGCCCCAGTGCATCCTTTCTCCTGATGCTTTCGAAAACCTAACTTATCTTTGGCTTGTCAAGACTGTTTGAGGTGAATTACATTTTTTGCCTCGGCCCCATTACTTATAAAAGATGCAGCCCAACCTTCAACTCCATGAAGACAGGCACCAGCTCTGCCTAGTTTATTTTGTACCCTTAGTGCTTGGCCTGGTACTCAGCACCCGGTAGGCACCCCAATAAAAATCTGTTGAATATTGTTGAATGTGATTATTGGGAGAGTTTTCAAATACATTGACCTTTCCCATCTAGTTGGCCAAACCAAACCACTTGGGTAGCCATAACTTCCAGTGCCGGGTGAAACGTTCCATAGCTGTGTAAATTCCATCTTCTTAGACAGGAAGGGACTCACTCTCTGCAAAAAAAAATAAAAAAATAAAAATGCATTTTAACTTTCAGTATTATCTGTATCTTTTGCCATGCTGTCGTTTCCTTTGCCTGAGTGAATTCAGAGATGTCGTTTTATGTGGAAGGATCACAGATAAACACAGGAATTAACACGGCTGTGTTTTCATGGCAGCACACCTCAGGCTGGGTGTCTGGTGGATGAGCCCAAGCAAACAGGACAGTATAAATATCCGGACAAACTACCAGGACAGATTTATGACGCCGACACGCAGTGCAAGTGGCAGTTTGGAGCAAAAGCCAAGTTATGCGGCCTCGGGTTTGTGAAGGTACGTTTGCGTGTGATTGCAAACTCACATTAAGATTCTGCAGCGAGTCTGTGTCCCTAACAGAAATGTAAACATTTGGTTTGCAAAGGCCGAGGGTTAGAGTCTGGGTTATCTCTAAGATGTCAGTTGTTTGGCATGATAATTAAGTGGCAGTTTTACTGTCAGTGAATTATCCAGGCTTATCCCACATAGATCATGCCTGGTTTAAATACCATTCGACTGCATCCCTGGGAGAAAATCCCTCCTGGCGAGATGAGGGTTTCATCACAAGCAGTAAATCTGGGTACAATCACGTTTACCTTCTCCTCATCCTTCTGTCTATTATCGCTGTGTCCATATTCCGCTGTGATGTGATATGTTGAAAAAGCGTCACCCCCTCGAAATATATCCCTGTACCTTTCTGGAATATGGAAACTACTGTTGACAGGCAACTTTTTGTGTGTCCAGTCTTCCCTTCAATATTGTGAGAAACATCGATGGGAAAAGGAAAGGTCCAGGACGTAGAACTGGGGGAAGCGTCAGACCAGTTGGTCCAAAACTCCATCACAGAGCGCGTCAGCATCGGTACAAAATGGAATCAGTTTTAAGTGTTTCTTCCAGAGAGAAATGTGGCGTTCCTCGGTGTCTGGAAACTGGGAAACGACAAAGTTTTATAGCTCCTTTTCCCTGCTCTCTTCCTCTTCTTCCCTCTTTCCATCTCTCGCCTTGTCCGTGTGTCCTCCAGCAGCCGCCAGCAGCCCCACCGTGGGTAACCCGCCTCTCCCACCGCCCCCCAGCACTTGCCACATGAGCATCTGTTCCACATAAGGCATCATCTCAGAGACGTATTTTACTTCTTCTCAGTCTTCGTGAAGACCTTTTGAAAGGGGAATGATCATGTCCTACGCGGAGCTCAGAGAATGTATATTCCATTTGCCCAAAGCCTCAAAACTTTTAAACCTGTCCGTCACACTGATGTTAAGCTTCCTTCTCTCCAATTAATAGGTGTTTCCCAAGCTTCACTCACTAACATCAACAGTCACTGATAATTACCTTCATTCTCTGTGCTGTGTCTCTGTATTTTTTTTTTAAAGATTATTTATTTGAGAGAGAGAGTGCTCAGCAACAGGGAAGCAGAGGGAGAGGGAGAAGCAGGCTCCCCACTGAGAAGGGAGCCTGATGCAGACACGTGACTTGATCCCAAGGCCCCGGGATCATGACCTGAGCTGAAGGCAGATGCTTAACCCACTGAGCCACTTAGGCGCTTTTCTAATAAATCAGTTTGCTTAAAAATATGTAAGTCCAGTCCGAAGAAATAACCACCAAATCCCAGGTTTTGATATGGGATCATGTATTTCTCTAATGCTCCTTAAACGTCTCACTGTTAGAAAAGTTGACCCATGCACCATCCAGTTTTCTCGGCGTATCCTCCGTGGGACACGGAACTGACTTTGGCAAATGCTGGCGTATCGTGTATATGTTAATACGTTGACAACTGTTTCTAATTGCCTGTTACGTTGATGTGTCTGGCAGAGGTCAGTAGACATTTGCTTGACTGACGAAGTTTGTCGAACTCTGTCTCCTGTTCACTTCATTCCTGAAGGTTTCACAAGCTCACGCATTCATTAATCAAACATTTACTAAGCGCTTACTATGCAGCAAATGCACAATGGGTAACAAGTTTGATTTTCCTTGGAATTATCAAGGAAGTTTTTAAAATGGCCGTGATTCCTGCAGGATCAGACATTCGACGCACGTGTGTGGGCTTCCTGTTCCGTGTCCGACAGTGTGCAGTGTCCCACAGCCTCTCTGCAGCGACTCATCTTTTCCTGGAACCATACCCTATTTTGGGGAGACAGTGCCTCAGCCTGATGGTCTTTCTTGGGGAGCGGGGCAAGGGGAAGTGGCTGTTGCAGACTAGAGAGCATGAGGAAGGCTCAGGGATGGGAATGCCTGGTCAGGTGGGGAGATTTCCTTAAGGGAGAGATTTGAGACAACTGTGAGGCAAGACAGGGAAGGTGGTAGATCCTGAGGGTGGAATTCCTCGCCACCGCACAGCCTACGGGGGTGGAAAATACCTGCTTGTAACCAACCATGGCGATACCTCCGAGAATCACAGATAGTTCCTCCCCGGCCCTATGTGGAAGGGTTTTCCAAACACGCAAACCTCTCGTTCATCCAGCTGGTCTGGACAGTGTAGACCCATTTCCAGCAGCCCAGGAAAAGGGTGGTGGTTGTTTTCTGAGTCTTCACTGTCCTCTCATTGCTTTCCCTTACAAACCTGATCCCCTCACTGCCTTTTTTTTTCCCCCTAAACTTTATGCCTCCTGGAAAGGCAGTTTTGCATAATAGTTAGAAGAATGCAGGTGCGTATGCGCGCGTGCACACACACACACACACACACACACACACGCACACACACACAGAAAGGGGAAGAAAGAAAGAAAAAAGAAAAGGAAAAGAAAGAATGCTCAAGTGTCTTTGGATCCAGGGATGCAATTGTCAGTTTCCTCTGGAGCTTGTTAGAAATGCAAATGCTCAAGTCTCATCCCAGCCCTAAAGAATAAGAAGGTTTGGGGATAGGATGATTAGTGCTTGAACAGGGGCTCAGGTGATTCAGATGCTGACTCAAGGATGAGAACTGATGAATTAGGCAGTCTTTAGTTTTTTACATACATACATACATACATACATACATACACACACACACACACACACACACACACACACACCACCCCCCCCCCTTCTGGAGTTCGGTAGGCCTGGGTATAAAACCTGATTCCGCCACACCCTAGAACCCTGAGCGAGCGGCTGAACCTCCCTCGGTTTTTGTGTCCCCATCTGTACCATGAGGCTAAGGAAAGTTCTTCCCTGCTAATTGTGAGGGTGCAGCTGTAGGGGCTGCGGGACCCCTCAGCGGATACCCAGGCTTTCCCTCCTCCTATCCCAGCAGCAGCAGCATCCCAGGCTCCTCTCTCCCCGTGGCTTCCTTGTCCAAGGTCTGGAGCTGGCTCTCTTCTCTCCCTGTCTCTTCTTCCCTCCTCTCCCAGCCCCGGGTTTTCTGTCTTTGGCATATCAAACCTGATCTCTCTTCCCTTGCAAAATGTTCGGGGAAAATGAGTTGGCAACTGAAGGGTCCCCATTATTTGGACAGATGGAAAGGGAGGTCCCCTCCACAGCTGCTGGGGAGACTGTGCCTTTGGTTATTGCATATGTAGCAAAAGCTCCACAAAATGTTCATTTTTAGTGGCACCGAGAGGGATTGAATCTAAATAGCAATTACAGGGAAGCATTTGAATTCTAGTGAAAATGTTTGTGATCATCACCTCACAGAATGCTTCCTTTAAAAGAAGAGGCATGTTAGAAATAGGATGGAGATGTATTTCTTCTTTCAAGAATCTGCATGTTTCAGTACATGAAGGACATAAAAGGAAACAAAGTTCTAGAAAATAAGTCACGGACATGCTTTGTATAGCACGGTGACTGTAGTTAATACTACATTGCATGTTTGAAAGTTGCTGAGCAAGTAGATCTTAATAGTCCTCATCACAAGAAAAAAAAATTGTAACAGTGCATGGGAACAGATGTTCTCGGATTTATTGTGGCGATCTCTTATAATAAATACAAATATTGAATCGTTATGTTGCGTACCCAAATCTAATAGAGTCAGTTATACCTCATATTTAAATATTATTTTTAAGAAGTACTTGACATTGGGATAAAAGAATGGAGAATAAGGAGAAACTTCCTAGAATCTAAATCTAAAAGTAATCAGTGAATTGTACCTACTTTGCTATCTACTAAACTTGCTACATCAGGTTTCAACTCTTACTAACTGCCCCCATGGACTCATGTTCCAGTGTTGATATCCTTGTATTTTCCCAAACCCTTCCTTTGTTCACATCTATAAGCCTTTTAAATTGTGCTTCCCACCCTAGAATGCATGGTCGCCGGTGTGACAAATACCTAATCACCTTTTACCGTTGTCCAAGATTCAGTGCAAGTCATACCTCCTATTTTCCCCAAGGTTCCTCTCCCCCAGTCTCCATCTGCGCACTCTACGGACCATCATGAACTCATGGCACCATATTATAACTGACGAGGTGTGCCTCTCGCCTCAGTGGATGGCAAGCCCGTAGTGTCTGCCCACCTTGTTGGCAGATACCCCAGAATCATTTACTGAATTTACATGGTACTAAAGCTTACATTTCTCTAGCATTCCCATTTTCATAAACTGGAAGATTTTGCCTCTGTCCTCTTCTCATCCCTCCTAAAGGAAGGGAGAGAGAGAGAGAGAGAGAGAAGTCAAGAATGTCTCTACGATTTTTGGCTTGGGCAGCCAGAAGCATGGGGGTGTGATAACACAAGCTGGAAGAGGTTGAACAGGTTTGGGGGAGCAGATGGGGAACTTTGCTTTGGATGTGTTTGGTGCTTCATAAAATTCGATTTGCAGAGACCACTCGCATTTTTAGTGCATCGGTTTCGCTTGACGGGGCATCCTTCAGAATCTTTGGACTACAACAGGACAATACGGGCCAACCAGTGACAAGACAGAGGAATGTGTAATGTCGAGACTCTCCTTAAAGATCACATCCAGGCGACATGAGACCTTGGAGTCTCTGTGGTTATTTCTTTTCCCCTTAAATTATGACTTCAGTCTAGGGAATTATAGATAAGGAAAAGCTAGTCAAATATGCTGGGGTGGGGGAGAAAGGAGGGAAGAGCAAGCAAAAAAGTGCAAACCCCCATTTCTGTTTACTTTGAAAGGGAGCTTTCTCAGAGGACTCACATGGTCGTCAAGGCATGTAGTTGGCTATAATTACGTTTGACTTATGTACTTCACCACAAAAGAAATAACATGTTCATACAGCCTGTCTGATTTCACTCTGGAATCCTGTGTTTTTTGCCTCATTTTCCCGGTCTTCTCCAGCTGCCCCTTCTCCTTAGCCCTGTGGCTTGGCATTGGCCATGGAATCTGGGTCTCCTTTGCTTGGGTCTGCCCCAGGGTCATTTCGGCGGCTGCCACATAGGCGAGGGGTGTGGGTTATGGCTGCCTGCTGGCTGTCAGGAGGAAACGGTTTAATTCTGCAAGCTTTCCTAACTGTGGCTGGGTTTCAATGGTTACCTCTCCTTTCTCCATTTTGATGTAGGACTTTTTCCACATTAAGTTATTCCCCTCGGGCCCCAGGGTGATCCATGGAGGGAGAGCACACAGAGATGATGAAGCTGATTCACTTGTTGGAAGGCTGCCTCCTGCTTTCTACTGCTGTTAGCGGCAGGGCTGTGTCTTTGGGAAACACTGACATACCGTGTCTTAGGAGCTGTTTTGAGATTTGAAAGTGGTATTCTGGAATGTGGGGTGCATGGCTATGCCATGGACGGGTGGTGGTCCCCAGCAGCATCCTGAATGTCCTTCCATTCTCCTTTGGAGGGGAAGGACTTTCTGGTCCACATGATCAGGCTCACTGCCCTTATCTCTGATTTCCTTGTGTTTCCTCTTCTTGGTTCTGTGGAAAACTTTTTTTGTGAAATCACTCTGGAGCTTGCTCTTGCCATGTTGTCTCACCATGAAATCTGCATTAACCGGAAGGCTTGGGGAATTGGGTGCCCAGTGAATGGAATTTTCAGGGCCCCACCAAGTGACCACAAAAGTCATTTTGTTTCCTCCCTGGTTGTTAATATTTTCCCCAAAATCGTACACATTCACACGTCTATCCCAGCAAATAGAATGTGGCAAACGAAGTGGAATGATTTTGACATTTCATGATTTTGACATTCTCTTAATGACATAATTCTGAGTAGCGACTTTAGCTGTTTAGGCTGGAAGGAATCTGGTTCGGTCCCCTCGTTTATAGATGGGTGACTGAGGCCCAGGAGGTTGAGAGCTTTCCAGCTTCCACTAATGACAAATCCAGGTCCAGAGAGCTGGGGTCAAGGACTCTGGCTGGAATCAGGCCAGTGTGAGTCCTGCCTTTGCCACTTACCAGCTGTGTGACTTGGCAGCTTTGGAAGTGTCAACGGCTCGCTCGGTGCCGTCATCTAAATTAGTTTCTCTGGGGAATTAGTTTAGTGTCCGCTACTAAATGCTGTTAGTAACACTATTAGTTTCCCGTAGCTGCTCTAATAACTTTCTGTGAACTTGGTGACTTAACATAAATTTATTTTCTTACAGTTCGGGAGGTAGACATCTGGGATGAGTCTCACTGGGCTGAGATCAAGTGTTGGCAGGATTGTGTCCCTTCTAGAGGCTCCAGAAGAGAAGCCATTCTCTTGCCTTCTCCAACTTCTAGAAGCCTCCTGTGTTCCTTGGCTCATGGCCCCTTCTCCCCATCTTCAAAGCAGCAACATCCCCCTTAGACCTCCTCACCCTGTCCTCTCTCTGGTTCTCTTCCATCTTCCTCTGCCCTATTTAAGGTCTCTCATGATCATCTTGGGCCCATCTGGAAAATTAAGATAGTTTCCCTATCTCAAGGTCAACTGATTAGCAGCCTTAATTACATATGTGATTTTAATCACATGTAACTGCTATGTAACTGCACGAAGTCACAGAAGTCGCAGGTGCCAGTGATTTAGATGTAGTTTTTTGAGGGGGCGGGGGGAGCAGTATTCTGCCTACCACAGTCTAGCATGAGAGTTCAATTCTTTCATGGTTTAGTGTGAGAATTGTCGAAATGCTTGAAAATTGCTATAAAGAGGAAGAAGGCGATGATGGTGATCATTTACACCATTTGTTCTTGGGAACCAACCTAGAGAGTCAAGAGGTACTTTTATCCCTATTTGCATAGGGGAGAAAACCACAGATCAGAGACTTCTAGAACTTGACCATACAGCATGGAACCTGGGATTCTGGAGCAAGGATTTGAATCAGTTGGGCTCGATTCCAGTCTTGGCCGCTTCTGCTTCCCTGGTGGTGGTATGGGTGGTGGTTCTTACAAACCAGGTCTCTTAGTTTCAAGCCAAATGGTCCCTCCATAAATTATTATTACGCCCCCATCATTACCAAACACACATGCAGGTAGCATAGAAACTTCCTGAGGTTACATTTGCTACTGCACGTAACTGGCTACCTTACGGCTACCGACTTCACTTGCCTCTACTTCCTGGATCATGTCTCATTCTAGCCCCCTCAGAACACAATATTGTGAACAAATGCTTTGGGTATTTTCGTTTTTATTGTATCAACCCCCTGACGACCTGCTTCTTTCCTTTCAGGACATTTGCAAGTCACTTTGGTGCCATCGAGTGGGCCACAGGTGTGAGACCAAGTTTATGCCTGCGGCGGAAGGGACCGTTTGTGGCTTGAGTATGGTAAACTGCATACTTGTTAGTTTTTAGTTCTGGAAACATGATAACACATAGAAATAAGTCACTGTATAAACTGTTTGCAGTGGGAGCTCAGGATGGAATGCCTTGGCTGCATATATTTTCTGACTTGTCTTTAAATCAACCAGCCTTATTTAATGGCTCTTATCAAAACTCAGTGCTAATATCACCCGTTGTGTCCGTTATTTAGGATGAGGGTTTTTTTCTGCCTTTGATTTCCATTTTTAGATGAAATATTTCAACAAGGTGGAAGGTTTCATTGCCTACTGTTTGCCTTTTCAACTTGATTCAGTAGAAAAGCCTCAGGGAGGAACTACTCCCTTTAGTAGCAAAGGAGAGACTGTCCCCCCCATACAAGGTCTCTGTTGCTTACCTCACAGGACCCATCACTGACTTTCTGACGTGCTCAGTGGAGTCCCGTCACTTAGAGGGACTCCTAGCCAAGGGTAAGCTGGATCACTGTCTAGGTTGTACCAGAAAGCCATTAGCCAGCAAGTATGGTCAGTCCTCAGAACCATCACCGATATGGGAGATTTCTGTGTTTTGGACAAAGAGCATTCATATATTCATTTCTGGGTTTTTTTCTCCTTAGTAGCCTCTGGAGGGAGAGGTGCATTTGATATCGCAGTAAATGACCCAGATTTGGTGCATTCCTTTGAAAGATCATGATTGAGAGCTAGAAAGGGGTTCTTTGATCTCTGCTTGAGCCACAAGAAGTAGAGAAGACTCGGTTATTTATAGTGAATTCATTCGCACAATAACTTACCGGCTTTTAGGCATCAGAGACAGGAGGCTCTGGAGATACAAGGATGAATAAAATTCCATTTTATCTCTTCAAGAACTCCCAGTCCAGTGGGGAAACATGTGCAGAAGCCGATAACCTTGACTTTCTCTTTAAACGGACCTCCTTTAAGCCCCAGGTTGCTGTCAGTGCTCAGAGTTAGTACGCATTTAGAACGAAGTACCGTGAGCAGGTACACCGAGATGGGTGTCAGACGGCAAATCAAAACTCCTCAGTTGGACAGGAGAGAGACTTTCTGTGAGAAATTAACGATAATGGCAAAAATAGAGGCACACAAAAATCAACGTGTTCAGAAAATGCTTACTAATATTTGTTGAGTCCTTTATTCCGAGTCGCTTAAGAGATTTGCATTTTTTAACTCTTTGATTTTAAAAAAAAATTATTTATTTGACAGACAGAGATTGCAAGTAGGCAGAGAGGCAGGCAGAGAGAAAGGAGGAAGCAGGCTCCCCGCTGAGCAGAGAGCCCGATGTGGGGCTTGATCCCAGGACCTGGGATTATGACCCAAGCTGAAGGCAGAGGCCGTAACCCACTGAGCCACTCAGGCGCCCCTAACTCTTTGATTTTAAAGAAAATAAACTTTATAAAAAATTGAGGGATTATGTGCAGCTTTCCATCAGAAGGACCTGTCTTAGAAAATTCCAGTAAGGATGATCGTGGGAAATGTGCGTGGAATGTTTTAGGTGTGATGAGGCTAAATAGTGAAATAATTAATTGGATATACAGGTACTGCTCAAGGCATTTTTATTTTTTTGTTTTTTAAAGATTGTATTTATTTATTAGAGAGGAGCAGGAGTGGGGGTGGGCAGAGGGAGAGGAGCAGGCAGCCTCCCTGCTGGGCGCGGAGCCCGACTAGGAGCTCGATCCCAGGAGCCTGGGCTGAAGGCAGCCGCTCAACTGACTGAGCCACCCAAGTACCCCATCGTTTTTATCTTTAGAGCATCATAATTTAGGACTTGCAACTCAAGGATTAGTGGGTACTTTTTCGTTATGAAAGCAACAGCATTTAACATAAGAGGAGTGTACAAGAACAGATTGATCCGCTAAGCGAGGAAAGTAAGTGCCAAGTGGCATAGGGCTAAAGTTTTATGACCTACATCATCAGCGATGTAATTCCACGGGCAGGAAAGTGCCCCTGGATTGGACTTGAGTTACTATAACCTGAGACAAATAGGGCCAGAAGTAAGAAAACAGATGTCCTCAAGCCACTCCCCTACCTCAATATTTTAAAAAGACCAGACGGCAGTTCTAAATACTGGAGGAATGCCCCTTTTACTGAATGGGGGGAGTCCCCCTTAGCAGAAAGCGTTCAGATGCGTCCCGTCCATCATCACTGCGGCTTAATCATCACCGTATCCACACGCCAGGTTCTCAGACTCTTCCTCTGCTAGGGGCCGAACCAGCTTTTCATTATACTGTACACCCGTGAGGCTGGGACCCTGTCTTACGCTTTCTCTCAAGTGTCCCACGGAGCAGCAACTACTCCCTGTTTTGTCCCGTTGTCCCTGGAACCTAGCGGAATCCTTCCCCTTCTCTCCCGAGTCCCTGGTCGTTTAGTGCTATTTGGACCATGAATGCTCAGTAAGCCTGTGAGGATGTGAAAACCACTTACGTTTATCTAGTTAGATGTGCGGGGAAAGAAAGGCTTGCATTTGCCATCAGTCATAAAAGGTGTCTGCCCAGTTATGGCCGCTCAGTTTGAAATTAGAAGAAGTGCAGATTTACGTATGTGTGGAGAGAGAAAAGTTTATGTGTAGAACTTTATAAATGGGGATTATGGGCACCCGTACGCACTCGTATATATAAAATATATATATTATGAACAAGTTCTGCGTGACATAGCACAACTTCACACTTTCCTAAAAGCCTCTGCAGTGAGATCCAGAGAGGATATGTGTGTGTGTGTGTGTGTGTGTGTGTACACGTGTGTGTATGCATTCATGTATTTACTTCTGATTTCTTTACTGAATGAAGGAGCCAGAGGAGACAATCTCTTAGCAACCTAACCTATGAGGATGCATCCTGAAGTAAAAGAAATTTAAATTAATTGAAGGTTTGCAACAAATCTGAAAACCGTATTTCTTAAAAGAAAAAAAAATTAAAGTTAAGATCTATATATGTGGGGGGGGGGCGGGGGGGTTGCCTCTGAGGCGTGAAGGTTACGTGTCCTGTTCAGCAGCTTGGGTGACTGAGCTGAAATCGAGCCCCAGCTGGCTGTGTGGCTGCCCAGGTAGCCGTGTTAGCATTTCTTTGCTACATTTCTCTCATCCAGAAAATAGTTATTAACTCCTTAGCGCTTTGGGAGGATTATGTTAGAAAGCACGGGAAGTCCTCCCGCTCCGCCTGCCTGTGCCGTTTCTGGCACCCAGAAGCAGCTTCGTCAGGGGCAGCCTCTGTGCTGTTTCTGGCTCTTGTTCTTTTGTGTCCGCCGCGGAGCTCAGCTGGGAGAGTCCTGGGGATTCCGGGTCGGGAAGATTCTGATTCCTGCTCGCAGTGGCCAAAAGCCTCTCGTGACCAGTCGCTTTCCCCCTAAAAGTGCTCAGCGGTGTTATATGAGTTCCTGCAAACTCTGAAAGGGCAATTAATCCAGGGCAAAGACAAATGGAAAACACAAGAAGTAATCTGCACACGGCGAGAATTTGAAGAAAGGAAGCCAGATCTTGACCTGGGCAAAGTGCACTCGCCATGCAATAAACAGCCAAGGAGCCAAATGTATCCCAGGGGAGAGCAAAGATTGGAAAGTCAAACCGCCTCCCCCTAATTCTGTAACTGAAGCCTCACTCCTGGGCGAGCCCAGCATGGTCCCAACCCCAACTCTTTGGATCCCACTGCAGTGGCTTTTAGGAACGTGTGCCGTTACACTAAGTCATGCAGAACTTGCTCATAATAAAAGCACCACAGGAATAAAACCACTACCTAGGGCTAATGCAAGCCCCAAGGACAGAGATGACCAGCCAAACCTGGAATGTATTGCAAAAGAAAAAAAACGCAGGGGTTAGCCCTGAAAACTCTTCTCGCCCTGGCTCCATCAGAGCACTGGGCAAAGCAAAGACCGAGAGCTAATTTGTAAAATGTACTCGGAGAGCTCAAAGTCATCCGAGGGTCTGGAGTCGGGAACTTTCCTACAGACAAAAGGTCAAAGCGTGTTATCTACAAGCACAGTTTGCCTGGACTGAGAGCTCTGGGGCTTCCTACGAATTGCTCCGTGGGGATGATTTGGGATACACAAAAACGTTTGCATAATTGTATCTGTTTTTATGATGAGCTCATCAGAATGATGAATTCTGTGTTCCTACCTAAAAAAATCCCGCGTTTGTCCCTGAGTGAATGACCCACATTGTTCTTGAAGCAGCCTTGTTACTAGATGGCGGGGGAGGCTCGCTTGTCCTGGGGCCTGGACTCTCTCCCTTGGCTGCTGGGTGGAGTCTTATCTGAATATTTCCCCTGGACAGCTCACAAAGCATATGATCCTTGCCTGCTGCTGACAGATGCCCTCCCCTTGCCCCCCGATGTCAGCCTTTGAAAACGCACACGGTAGATGCCGGGTAGCCGATGCTCGGTCCAGGGCCGCCTGCCAAGGGAGTCTGTCAAGGTGTCGTGCGTTCTCCCGTTCGCCGACGTGCTCCTTTTTCCCGCTAATGTGCAGGTGTCTGCCTCTCTTTCCCTTCCCCGCGTGGACTCTAACAGGAAACGTGTCCCGCCTTCTTTTCGCAGTGGTGTCGGCAAGGCCAGTGTGTGAAGTTCGGGGAGCACGGCCCCCGGCCCGTCCACGGCCAGTGGTCCGCCTGGTCCAAGTGGTCAGAATGTTCACGAACTTGTGGTGGCGGAGTCAGGTATCAGGAGCGACACTGCAATGACCCCAAGTAAGGCTCCCGAGAAAGCCCGGGTTCGTAGAAGGCCAGAATGTACCGTTTGGGTTTTGCTTTGCTTCCGTGCTGGCCTTTAAGTGCAGTTTCCTTCCCTCTCGGAATCGCAACCAAACTGGGGTTTCACAGTTTGCAGATGAAGGCTGCAGGCACTGGGGAGGGGACAGGGGTGTGATGGCCAGAAACCCAGAGCAGCAAAGGAGCTGCTGTGTGTGTGTGACTATGATGATCAGAGACTCAAATGATAGTCTGAGCTCCCTTCTGAGTCTAAATTCAAGCCACGTGGTCACACGATCAAATGCCTGTGTTGTTGAGAGAGAAGCTTGGCCAGTGGAATGTGCGTGTGTGCATGTGTGTGTGTGTGTGTGTGTGTGTTGTCTGATGAACTGGAGAAAGTATGCTAATTTTTGCCTTGCAGGAATGTACGTCAACACGTGTTGACAGATCTGCCTGACTTTTCAAGAGAAACCAGAAATCCTTAAAAAAAAAAAAAAAAAAAGTGTGTGTGAAATTCCCTGACTCTGAAGATATTGACAACAAATTCCGTTTTCTTTAAGCAGAACACAGCGGGGACCAATCACAACATCTGCCGATGGAGATTGGCCTGCAGTCGCCTGTGGGCCCACTCGGGCCCCGGGTGTCCCGGGATTTTGAACCACTCTGTGTCTTCTTTGAAAACGGAGGTGGTTTTAGGTTCCTTTTCTCTGGTCTCGTCCCCATGTGCAGCCCATGGGAGACATACACTTCCCGATGGTCACAGCGGAGCAGAGCGAGCCCAGGGTTGAGAGTGAGATCGGACTGCAAATCCCGGGTCTGCCGCCTGTTGACTCTGCGACTTCTGAGCTCGAGTCCGTGTGTGAGGTCGAGGTAGTAATGCCTCCTCTGAAGGTTTGGGAGGGATTAGAAGTGGGTCTGTAGGACACCCCCTTCCAGAGAGCATCCAGTGGGCAGTCAGGAAAAGGATCTGGGGTCTGTGTGGCTTTCATCACTGTCATCCTAAACTCCAGGGGGAGTACAGGGTAGCAGAGGCTGGGTCCTCGAAAGCGAGGGGAGCAGGGAGGGAGGCCTTACTGATGAACGTGGACTTTGGAGAATGTGGTAGAGAGAGAAGAATGCAAGGGGTCCTCGGAAGATGAAGATTTCACTTCGTGGCACTGTTTGAGGGGTGGCTTAGCGCAAGGGGCAAAAACGCAGCCTCCTAATCCCAGAACCCCAGGTTTGCCTCCTGGCCCTGCCTCCCTCCAGCTGTGTGGCCAGACGCAACTTTCCCTCCCTGCTCTAGGTTCCTCACTGGTTAAAGGGGATAAGGAGAGTGCCCACGCCAGCTGGGTTAATATTCGCAAAGCGCTTCTGCAAAGTGCCTGGCCTGTTACAGGCATCGTATGAATGTTTGGTAGATTCAGAATTAAAATAATGAAACTGGAGCAAGAGGAAAATTTAAAGGAGACCTGGCATTTCATCTAAGTCAGCAGCCTGAACTGAGTCTGGAAGGCCAGTTGGTTCCAAAAGAGGAGAGGGTCAGAAGACACTTGGGCCGTGGTTTACGAGGTGCTCTTAGGGTTAGAGCAGGCTAACGGTGTTTTTCAGCTTTGACACTATTGACACTCTGGGTTGGAAAATTTTTGTTACGGGGTTTGTCCAGGACACAGCAGCCCCGACCTCTCCCCACTAGATGCCTGTGGGATGACACTTCCTCTCCGACAGCCCCATGATAACCAGAAATGTCCAGAGACTATCCGATGTCCTGTCGGGGGCAAGTTCAGAGAGAGTAACTAGGTGTGATGGTAGACAGGCTTGTGATGCATTTCCAGCTTATCCCAGATTATTAAAACCACCCTCCTCGTACTTTGAATGTAGCCCATATCTTGGATAGGATTCTTAAAATCATTATATTACTTTTCATTTTTTTTTTCAGCCTATTTCACGGATCTGGTTTTCATACCTCACAACATTTTACAGCTCCGTATTTTCCCAAGAAAGAAATAGATTACCTAATTTAATAGCTCTGCTGGTAAAGTGCGTGAATGACACCCCTGGGATTTAAATTAAAACCTCTCTCATATCTGTGGGGCCGAGCACTCTCATTGTAATAGGGCATTGTTCACGGGAATATTGTACTGTAATTTTAGAAATGCCTCATAAAAGAATCACCAGTGTAGTTCTATTTGGTGCCGTTTTATCATTTCAACAAGCGTGAGCTCCTCGGACACTGTTTACTTTAATTAGGCCTCACAAATAAAACAAGAACATGAGCAGCCGCCCCCAGGCAATTGAATTAGTTGTTCTCTGTTCTTATTTCACTTTGTTATAGGAAAACTGAGGGTTTTCCCCCCGCCCTCCGTTTTAAATTACTGATTTCTTCTTTGCTTCAGTTGAAACATTCGGTCTGTTCACATCGCTTCACCCAACCAGCTTCATTTTCTCACGTGAGAAGCAGGAGGACCTTTTATTTCACATTAATGCTGATTTTCCCAGAACATGTGTTGTTTCATAAACGTGAACTCGTCCAGGCTGATTCGTGGACTTACCCAGCTTTTCGGCGTCCAAAGGGATTCAAGGTTCCCTGGTTCTGGAATGACTGGTCCCACACACACACACGGCGCTTCTTTTTTCCCATGTCTGGTGTGGACATTTTTGTTTTTATTGACTGATTGATTTAGAGGGAGGGAGAGCGAGTCGGCCTGCGAGTGGGAGGAGGGGCAGGTCGAGAGGGAGAGCGTCTGAAGCAGGCTCCAGGCTCAGCACAGAGCCTCCCATGGGGCTCGAACTACAACCCTGAGATCATGATCTGAGCTGAAACCAAGATCGGACGCTTAACCAACTGAGCCACCCGGCAGCCCTGAGGTGGACATCATTTTTAATGGGTAGAAGCTCCATTTTCTCCTGAGCCCTACGATATGCCTCAGGGACCTGGAAACAGACGCAGGAGTTCCAGCCTGTTGTCCAATCCGGTTATCTGATGAGTGAGTAACCAGGGCAGGCAGAGGGTCAATTATCACAGTCTGAAGGAGCCTGGTAGAATTTCTATAAAGTCTGTTCCATGAAACAAGATGGGATAGGGAGGGAGACAAACCATAAGTGACTCTTAATCTCATGTTCCAGAAAATTAATTGCAAAAATTAAAGTGAAAACGAAACATGCAAAGGCATTCTAGAACTTTCCTAAAACGCAAGTCTCTTTGAGGAAAAAAAAAAAAAAAAAGCTATATTTTAGCTATGGAAAAATAATTGAATTAAATTTCCAGCCCATTTTTCAGCCAGTGATTTCCGGGCTCAGGTGGTTATCAAAATCACCAAGTGTGCTTTAAAAAAACACTGATTTCTGGACCCTCTTATCATATATTCTTATTAAGAAAGTCCGGAGGGACCCAGGAGTGAGTCCATCTGTCTGTCTGGCTGTCTGGTTCTGTTGATCAGCCAGCCAATACTGTAACCATTTGTAGCCAGGACGTGATAAATTATGCAGAAGTAAAAACGAATATCCTTTATATCGGTCTCATATAAGGATAAAATCAGATTCCCAGACATCTGTTTTCTGACTGTTTATATTTTTGTTTTTAATCTTGTTGCACCAAAGAATGTCATGGTAGAATTTTCTGTCAATTTATCCTAACACTCCTGTTTACAGCTGCAGAAAATTTGATGGAAAAGTAAAAATTCTTGCTAGTCATTAGAACCAGAAAGCACTTTAAAGTTATGATTGATTTGTGCTAACTCTGCCCTAGATTCAGCCCTGAATTTTTTTTGAAGATTGTATCTCATTTATTTTGTGACCTTTGTTCGTTTTTGTCATTTTATTTTTTTCATGATGATCAGTGTAGTCTTTAATTCCCATCGCCTGTTATCCCCTTCCCCCTACCCACCTCCCCGCTGGTAATCATCAGTTTGTTCTCTACAGTTAAGAGTCTGTTTCTTGGTTCATCTCTCTCTCTCTTTTTTCCCCATGATGATTTGTTTTATTTCTTACATTCCACATATGAGTGAGATCATATTTCTCCGCATTTCTCTGACTCATTTCCTTTAGCGCAATACCCTCTAGCTCCGTCCACATCATTGCAAATGCAAGGTTTCATCCTTTCTGATGGCTGAGTAATATTCCATTGTATATACCCCAACCCTTTATCCACTCATCTACTGATGGCCTCTGGACTGCTTCTGTACTTTCTCAGCTGTGAAATGTTTACAAACATTATCTCAGTCATCATATCTGCCCCCATTTTACAGGTTAGGAGGTTAAACAAAATTGCCTAAAGATAAGCTGGGAAGAGGCAGCGAGTATTTAAATCCAGATCGGTCTCATTAGAGAAGGCCAACTCCCTAAACATCGTGCCTGACTGTCTTCCTCTCCCCTGCTGGCCTCTGCTGCCTAACTCAGCTAAATGCAGGTGGAGAGGGGCAGGGAAAGGATCCCGGGGAGTCGAAGGTAGAGGGGCTTCGCTGTGCCCTGTCTCTTGCTAGCTATGTGATCGTCATTCGGCTTTTATGAGGCTTCTCACCCTCGTCTACAAAATGAAAGTGTGCTATGGAGGTTTTGAGATCTCTGTGTTACGGCTTCTGAGTTGAGAAAGTAACCCATGTCATTCTCTTGTGCTTTCTCGAAGCTGTGGAGTCTAAATGAAGATTATTTATAAAATCTCTTAATCTTATAAAATGTCTTAAACTAAGAAAAATTTTAAAGATGCTTTGTAAAGATGACCAGGAATAGTAAAGCTATGGTAGGTCCCTTTAAGGTTTTTCTAAGTGCTTTTCAGATAATGATTTAAGATGTCTTCGGGGATTTGATGTAGCACAATGGCTGCTGAATGTTTAAGTAGTCACTTCAGAGTGTTTTGAAATAGCAAAAAAATCTCGCTCTGGCGGCGTGACACTTCCCGTTTCTGTTGAATCCATCTCAGCAAGCAGTTGCACGAGGATTTGATAAAATAGGTTGAAGCAAATCCAGGGGTGTTTTATAGCATTCTTGTGCTTCCTAAAGAGACAAGGAATTTTAATCACACAAATTTATTAACCTGGAGCCTTCTTTCATGTTACGTGTTTGCACTGAGCTTTTCTATGAGATGATCCATAGTTGGGTTTTAGCCTTTGGAGAAAAGCACAAAAAAAAAGCAATTGCTTTGTGCCTGGAAGAAGCTGGAGAAGCTGTTACTGGTCATTCTCAGTTTGGTTTATGCTCCTTTTTCCTTTAGATTGCTTTCTGGTTTTTGCAGTCTACCTACCAAGAGCTTAAAGAGCCGGCCATTAGATCATAATTATTTATGATCTACTGGGATTCCCTATTCTGGAAATCCATTTCCCACTGTGCTTGGCAGGAGAGGAATAGGCCACCTACAAAGTTAAAAAGTGATTATGCGGATGAAAACATGGGAATTTCTGTTCACAGTTGAGGATCGACCAGGGCGAAATATACAATAGTGAGCCAGTAACCAGAACGTGGGCTCGGTGACTGGCAGAGCCAGATAGGAGGACATGGCAGATGGGGCTTCCCGCTCTTTCATTTCAGTGCCCTGACCTTCTGTGTGGCAGCAGGCGGACAGCACCCTGGAGGAAGCTGGGGGTGTTTAGAAGTGGGAGGAAAGCTGGGGAGTAGGTCGGGTCCCCATTTGAAGAGCTGTGATACCGTAAGATTGGGTTGTGTGTGTGTTCGTGTGTGTAGCGTGCAGACACACATCTGTCTACATCAATGAGAACACTCGGGTGCATTTATAAATTTCCCTAACACAGGTAACACGAGGAGTGTCAAGAAGGCGCTTTCATCATTCTTCAAGGAAATTGCCAGAATGTAAAACTGGCATCGGAGATGACAAATCGGTTTTCTCTAATATGCCAGTTCCGGGTGCTGAATAGTGGTAATGCCTCCCTAAGAGCTGTATCGGGAAAAGAAAGAGCGGGTCCCTGATGGACGGGTTCTGCCATGGACACAAGGAAGGACACGGCACATCGTGTCCTCCATTATTTCCTTTCCTGTAATAGACTGTATACGCTGCATGCCTCTGACAACGGTCACCTTGACTGTCCCTCCTTACGTTATTGTTTGTGACCATAGCCTGCTGTTTGCTTGCATTAAAGCCCTTTCATTTTATTTTTAGGCCTCAATATGGTGGCAAGTTCTGTCCAGGTTCTAGCCGTATGTATCAGCTGTGCAATATTAACCCTTGTAATGAAAATAGCTTGGATTTCCGAGCCCAGCAGTGTGCAGAGTACAACAGCAAACCTTTCCGTGGATGGTTCTACCAGTGGAAACCCTATACCAAAGTGGAAGGTAATTTGGTCTCTGTACCTCCAACAAATAGGGCTCTATGGGGACAGTAATGTGGATGAACACACGGGAAAATTGCTGCCTACATACAAGAGTTTTGATGTTGACGTCATCCTCTAGACCCGTCCTGACCCAGTTTTTCATTCACTTTTATAGGTTTTGTTTATTTTTCCATACTTTTTTTTTTCACAAGACACCCCTTTTCCCCCACATCTGTAAGCCAAAGGGTTCATGTGTTTGGAATGTACTTATGTTTCTAAACTTACCTTTGACATTCCGGCAATTAAGTCTCCCAGGGATGTTAATTGCAATTGGTATGAGTTGTCCAGACCAAAAACCCGTGAAACCATATATGCCCCATAGAGAAGCCATATTTAGCAATTGACAAGTAGATGATTGCCCGCACGGAAGGCCTGTTTGCAGGGTATTACACACACACACACGCACACACAGCCAAGAATTTAAAAATGTCTCCATACTGGGTTCCTAGTGCTTATTATTACTTAAAGTTGTGACTTGTATTTTACCTTTTAAATTGAATTGTTTTTGTTTTACTGAAGTATCAAAGCATTTATTTTAGTTGCAATGTACACATTTAATGTGCTTCCCATTACCTTTGCAGATAAAGCTGTCACTGTTCTGGTTGTTTGCCTTCTATTATTACCATTCCCTTGCTTTATCAAAACTCAGCCTTCCTCGCTTGAGAAAGGATAAGTAGGAGCCACGGGTAGAATGGGAAGACATGGAATGTAGTGGCAGTTTGTGGGAGATAAGACTACGGGCCATCGCTGGGCAAAAATCTCAAAATGAACCCATGTTGTCGATCACCATAGAGAAGCCAGTGGAGTTAGGGACATAACAAGGGGGATGATAGTGCCGCTCTGCCCAGGGCCAGCCCAGCCATCGCAGGAGCACTGTGTGGTTCTGGGTCATCAGTGGGCGTCTAAAAGCACGAGAGGGACAAACATGAAAATTCTGCAACCGCAGTGAGCAGTCTGTAAGTGTCTATTTTTAGGTGCATCTTTCTTCAAGTAGAAACTCAGCCCTTTATTGTTATTTCCAGTGTTTCGAGTTGCACTAAGAGATAATATGTACAGGGTTTATTTATGAGCTTTCAGCCATTTTTTAAAGTAATACTTCATGGTACACCTCTTTCTTGCTTGATGGAACAAACGTGTGCTTGCGAACTTAGCTTGTCTGTCATTTCTCTCGGACCTCAGTGACAAAGCTGGGAAGACATGCATTTCAAAAAACAATTCTTCAGTAGACTAATACGGAAACCTGCCAAGAAAAAGAGAGAAGAAACCCGGTACCTGCAAAAATCCAGAGGTAGTAACTAGGGAAGGATTTAGAGTAATTGGGAATCACTTCAGAGGACAGACAGGGTTAGTTCAAGGGCTAAGACCGCCCCGGCATGGCACCTCCTCAGGGAGGCCTCCCTTGCTGGTTTGCCCAGAATATCCTTCCTTCAGGTAATCCTCCCGTTCCTAAACTGCTCTATTCTTCGTAGCTCTTATCCATGCCTGAGTTTACATCCCATCGTCCCTATCCAGTATCTCTCTCCCCAGAAGAATTCACGTTCCACGGGATAAAGCCTTCGTCCATTTTGAGCATGCTTGGGCCTCCGGCATCTGAGAACAGCCCTTGGCACGTATTTGTAATTTTCAGAATGAATGAGTGCATAAATAAGCACCAACTGTCCCTAATGGAGGTGTTTCCCGTCTCTGAGTGGCCGGCTCTCCATCACTGGAGGCATTCTATCAGGAACCATGCGCTGATCGATGCAGGGCACTGCACCAACAGGTGCCCGGGGACCATTAGCTAGAACACCTGCAGTTGCTTTCATTTCCAACATTTGAAGATGTCTTGTCTCTTGGTAGAACCCTCCCGTCATTCCGCGATTCTTACGGATGCGTGGCTCTTTCCCCCAGACCCTGCTGTCCTTCCTTTTCGCTTCCCCTTCTGCTCCCTGCTCTGTTTTCTTGGGTCTCCCTGGGGCTTTCCCACATTCATCGCGTCTTTCATTCAAATGCTGTGTTTACACAACGTGTTTTTTGTTTTTAAAGATTTTATTTATTTATTTGACAGAGAGAAATCACAAGTAGACGGAGAGGCAGGCAGAGAGAGAGAGAGGGAAGCAGGCTCCCTGCTGAGCAGAGAGCCCGATGCGGGACTCGATCCCAGGACCCTGAGATCATGACCTGAGCCGAAGGCAGCGGCTTAACCCACTGAGCCACCCAGGCGCCCCTACACAATGTGTTTTTTATTAGCACCCTTTAAATAGGTTCTGTGTTCACAACACGAGACAGTGAAGCACATAGATTTTGTAACATGTAAACTATTTTTTGGTTTCAAAAGTGTTTCACTAATTTAGTGGCAGCCCGACTGAGTAGGGAGCGTGTCACTTCATGCAGTTTCTCAGTGGCTGTTTACTGAGCGCTTCTCCCATAGGAGCCGTTCTGCTAGATGCGGGGGGAACTACACCAAGGAGAAGAGACCCAGAAAAATTAAGGCCTTTTGTTTCTTCCTCTTCTCCTTCTGATACGAACTCAGGATCGGGAAACATTGACCATGACTTGAAGGTCTGGTGGCGTTCATGCAGGTTGGGAAGAATGAGGGAGGACCATTTATAAATTAGACAGTCTTTGTCTTACAGTAGTGAGGTGTTTGTGTTTCCAGTAGACCAGTTGAGAAACTTGCCCCAGAGGCTCTGTGGGTAAAACTGAACTTTTTAGAACTTGTTCATTCCTGGGCATGACGGAGAAAAAGAAAGGGCATCGATAACATCTTCCGTAACCTCTGATGCAAAAATTACGAGGTGTTTAATAAAGCTATTCAAAGAGATTTCTAGGTAAAGGAGAAACTTTCACTCCATCGACCCATCTGCATATTTGGATCACGATAATCTAACTACTTTCACATTTAAGTTTTGACTTTGTCTTTTATCGAGAAGTTTTATGAGCACAGCGGTTTGCAGACTGTTCACACGTTCGTTGTACAAATGTTATCAGGGCTGTTGTGTGGTGTCGCCCACGCACGGTCTCTTGGGAGAAATGTCCTCTGGAGCTGCTGGCCAAGAAGAATGCTTTGTATTTGGGGAATTGACGTAGCTCCTTTCTGATACAAGCGCTCTGTAGAAATACTGCATTTTTTTTTTTCTTTTTGCCTGTGATACCAGAAACTTCTCAGGGACTTTATGGTCAATAAAAGTTACATTTTCTAGCCTTTAGGTTTAGTTTATTTGGGTCTTCTTCCTTTTCATGATAGGATTATTCTCTGTATGTTTTATAAACATAAACCATATGGCCCTTTTTTTCCCCTAAAAATACCTAAAATTTTTTCTCTTAACTGCTTGAATAGATTTTGAAGTAATCCATGTCCCTAATCACGGTCAACAAATTATCACCTGTGGGCCAAATCTGACCGGTTTTTTTTTTTGTTGTTGTTTAAAAATAAAGTTTTATTGGAACATGGAAACACTCCTTCCTTTACATACTGTCAACAGCAGACCATAAGTCCTATGAAGCCTGAAATATTTGCTAACGAAGGAGAGTAGCTGTATAACCCACCAATTATGTGTATTGTGGCTATTATGAAGGGTTAGAAAAATACAATTTTTGTGTGTCAAAACAGTTTTATCTAAATCGTAAACAAGATTCCTGCTTTTAAAAGCACATATATGTACATTTGTACATGCACATCCACACCCACATACAAAACTAGTAACATTTCCCATTTTAGTCATGATCGCTTTCTAAAGAAATTTAATTCATCCTCTGGCCATCATGTCATTGCCCTGTGATCTCCTCCTGATCACGTCCTGTCTTGATCTTCTTGATCTCTTTGCTTCTAGAGGCAGATCGATGTAAACTGTACTGCAAGGCGGAGAACTTCGAATTTTTTTTTGCGATGTCCGGCAAGGTGAAAGACGGAACTCCTTGCTCCCCAAACAAACACGACGTTTGTATCGATGGGATTTGTGAAGTAAGAGGACCTTTGTTTTCTGGGTTGTGTCGTCACGCTTGCGTTTCCTCCTACCAAACGTGTACCGTGAGAAATGGCACAAGAGATTCTGTGTCTGGAGAAAAGGCAGCTTAGGGGAAAAAGCCAGTGTTTGCAAACTGGATGTGGAGACTGTCTCTAACACCCCCACTGTCGCTCTGCAGGACCATCTGACATCCTTAGCTCCTCTTCCCCCGTCTCCGCAAGTATGCAATGGAGAGGATGACATATTTACTCCACGCAGTTGTTGCAAAAATTAAATAAGAATGTAAAGGAGAGCAGTAAACTTCCATTGCATGTTTGCTAAGTGTGTTCCCTGTGTGGTCAGACCTTCACAGACGTGTTTTGACATAGGACTACTATTTCCTGCCAATTGGTCTTCCTTTTAATTCCATTGTGTGTGTGGTGAGGGTGAGGGATTATGTGGGGGGCTCAGCATTTTATGTTTCAGCAGGAGAGCTGGCCCAAATCAGCTCGCCTGCCATTAGTAGCAGCAGTGACCTGGGGCTCCAGTTTTCCCGATGAAGAGTCCCAGCAAACTTTCGGTGCATTCTGTAACTGCCCTAGTCCCGCATCTGGTAAAGGCAGAGGAGTGATTTGAACCCCCAGACTTGAGGCTCTGCTTTTAACCCTAAAGCTGTACTATCTTTCTAATGTTCTGAAGATAGAGCCCCCGTTATCTCTTGATTATTAGTAGCCATTGGCTTTTCTGATTTTTCTCTTTGTTGTTGTTATTTTATTTTATTTTTGTCACAGCCAGTGGGATGCGATCATGAACTTGGCTCTAAAGCAGTTTTGGATGCGTGTGGTGTTTGCAAAGGGGATAATTCGACTTGCAAGTTTTACAAAGGCCTGTACCTCAATCAGCATAAAGCCAACGGTAAGAGATGCCTGTGGTTTCATCACTGTGGCTTTGCCACTGAGCAAGTTCCGGTCACGCTGGCCATGACCGAGCTGTTTCCCAGCTCCCCTGACACACACAGGACAATGGCTTTGATACCTCCCAGGAACAAGGGAGGATGGGTGGTTTCTCAGTGTGAGGAGTTCCGTCAACATGCACAACTCTGAGATGTGTCGATCAAATGCCCTTTACTTTGCCGTGTGTCTAATGTGCCACGGGCCTTTGGTAAACACAGAACGGATTTTGAAACTTACGGTTCAAGATGTCAATCATGATCCCCACTCATGACATCAGATGACTGTTTGAAGCCACGATCTAAACGAATCTTGAGTAAAATGAAACCTGGAGCCCTGTTGCTCAAGTATCACTACTGAGGTCATGGCGCTAAGTTTCTTCCAAGTAGATGACAGATAAAAAGGGTTCTTGAGTTTCGTGGCCTTGGTTGTTCTGGAAGGAAGAAGTGTGTACCTCCTGTCCACACACACTTTCTTTCTGGTGTTCCTTCCTCCTGAAAAATGAAAAAAATTATTTATTTGTACTCCATAGAGTAGGAATGAATGTCCATTCATGATTCAACAACTCTGCTCTGTAAAAGTGGACATTGCTGTCCACTTTTGAAAATGTGTCTCTGCACATTTTCAGCCCCACTTCTGCAGTGTGCATCATGGAAAACAGCACTGTTCTGTTCTTCCCGTTTAGCATATTATCCAGTCGTTACCATCCCAGCGGGGGCCCGAAGCATCGAGGTCCAGGAGCTGCAGCTCTCTTCCAGTCACCTTGCCGTCAGAAGCCTGGGCCAGAAGTACTACCTCACGGGGGGCTGGAACATCGACTGGCCCGGAGAGTTTCCCTTTGCTGGGACCGTGTTTGAATACCAGCGGACCTTCAACCACCCAGAACGCCTGTATGCGCCAGGACCCACCAACGAGACGCTGGTCTTTGAAGTAAGTCCCTTCTGTTTGTTTAGTGCTCTGTGCCTCCTGCTACATTTACAGTGATGGCCCCACTTCAAGCTAGCTTGGAGAACGCCTCTCCCTTTGGCTCAGATTTGTTTCCTAATAAGCTAAGTTGCAAAGTGCAAAGAGGAAGAGACAGGATCCCCATTCTGGGGAAGATGGCAGGAGGCCAGTGGATCTCAGAGAATGCACAGATTTTCAGACCTACATGCCCACCACTCAGCCTTGCCCTTAACTGCCGTGAATGCTAAGGAATGCAGTAGGAATGCTTTTTAGGCAATTCCATATTGTCCGCGTCTGCCATTCGGATAGCCCACTGGAGTTACTCAGCACACCGGTCGCCTGGCCTGAGACAGTAGAATGTTAGAGTAGAAAGAACACTTGCTTGAATGCCAAGAAAGTTGTTTTTTTTTTTTAAAGATTGTATTTATTTATTTGACAGAGAGATCACAAGTAGGCAGGGAGGCAGGCAGAGAGAGAGGAGGAAGCAGGCTCCCCATGGAGCAGAGAGCCCGATGTGGGGCTCGATCCCTGGACCCTGATATCATGGCCTGAGCCAAAGGCAGAGGCTTTAACCCACTGAGCCACCCAGGTGCCCCTGCCAAGAAAGTTTTAATCAGAGAAAATCACCTTCCTTGTGTGGGTTGGGTTGTTGTTTCCTTCGAGATAGGAGAAGAAAAATGAGTGGGTCCTGGTCTGCCAGTTGTCTGCTGGTGACTCTGCAGGACAAGTATCTCACGTTCATTTTCCTTGTCTGCGTCGGTGTCTCTGAGGTTGCATTTTCTGTGCACAAAGTGGGGCCGATTGCTGCTCCCAGAGGCAGTCCCGTTTGCTGCGGGTGGTGTGGGAGCCGTGCTCGCGCGGGCCGAGGTTACCAGACCCTCCAGATCATCTTCCTGTGTTTCAGTTTCTTACCTAGAAATTGGGAGAGAAAACTTGCCTCGTCGACTCGCTAGAAAAATAAGCAGTGAAGTGGGAGATTAGTGAAGAGGCTTGCCTAACACACAGCTAGGGAAAAAGCAGAACTGACCTGGAGTCCGAGTGTTTTCCAGCTACAAGTATTTATTTATTTATTTATTTTAGAGAGTGAGTGTATGAAGGCGGGGGAGGGGCAGAGGGAGAGGGAGAGAGTCTCAAGCAGACTCCATGTTCCGAGATCAGGACCTGAGCTGAAATCAGGAGTCAGACGTTGCCCCGACTGAGCCAACCCGGCACCCCTCCCTCCATCTATAAGCATGATGTCTGTACTCCAGTCATGCTGCTCTCGTCTCAAAGAAAGGAAACTTCGGCTTAATTTTACTAGTAGTATTTAACACACTGCCTTTAAACATTTACTAAGAAAGACAAGTAGAAGACCGTTGGGGAAAAAAACATGTCACTTTGGATTCTAAGTCAGATGTTGTATACCTAGTATGGTTAAGAGGACCGATCTTTTTTTTTTTTTTTTTTTTTTTTAAGATTTTATTTATTTACTTGACAGGGTGAGCGAACACAAGTAGGCAGAGCGGCAGGCAGAGACAGAGGGAGAAATAGGCTCCCCGCTGAGTAGGGAGCCCAAGGCAGGGCTTCATCCCAGGACCCTGGAATTATGACCTGAGCCAAAGACAGACACTTAACTGACTGAGCCACCCAGGAGCCCCAAGAGGACAGATTCTTAACTATGTAACTTGAACAAGTTACCGGGTTAGGATTCTTAACATCCTTGTCCCTTCATGTCCATATTTGTAAAATGGGTGGACAATACTAGCTAAGTGTTAGGGTTATTATAAGGATACTTGAAGACAAGTTCAGTGCTTATGAAGTACTTGTCACATAATGGTATAACCATTCTCATCACTTTGCATTCTGAACTTCTCACATATTTTTTTAAAGTCTAGATCTCAAGGGGGTGCCTAGGTGGCTTAGTTGGTTAAACATCTGACTCTTGATCTCAGCTCAGGTTTTGATCTCATGATCTCAGGGTCATGAGTTCAAGCCGTGCACTGGGCTCCATGCTGGGTGTAGAGTCTGCTTAAAATAAATAAATACATAAACAAACTGGTAAAAATCGAAACCTCGGACCATGGCTAGCAAACTCATGACTACCAGCCACATCCAGCTCCCACATCTGTGAAATACTGAAACAAAATGGGTAGATGCTTTAATATCAGGTGATTTCTTACAAAAATAGAGATTTGGACATCTCCTAACAACAGGGAACTTTTGGTCCCAGTAGCTACTTGAATTTGCCAAACTTGGTTCTAGATGGTGACCATGACTTAATTCATTTAAATTCCTATTATTTTGTCACCTGAGATATTAGGTCCTGTCATCTCTGTCTGTGTGGTGGGACATCCCTCAGAGATCTCCCACCACTTACTTGAAGAGAAGCTGCATACAGTTAGAAAAAAGTCTTCCAACCCTCTCAACTCTTCCATTTCAGAGATGAGAGCAGGAACTGGACTAAAGGGGTCCTAGGATAGCTCAGTAGGTTAAGAGTCTGTCTTTGCCTCAGGTCATGATCTGTGGTCCTCCTTGGGTTTCTACTTCCTGCTCAGCAGGGAGTCCGCTTCTTCCTCTCTCTCTCTGCCTCCTCCCCCCTGCTCATGCTGTTTCTCTCTCTCTCTCTCTCTCAAATAAATTAATAAAATCTTTAAAAAAAAAAACAAACCCTGGACTAAGGTGGTTGGAAGCTCAGCAGTGGGTTGAGCCGCTGGAATTAAACTTTCATTAAACCTAACACACAGAAATGGAATTCTGATTCAAGATTTCTGGATATTTTTTCAAAACTTTTTTTTTTCTAATGTTCTTCTTCTTTTCTATCAAGTAAGTATTTGAGCGGGAAACATCTCTTCCTTCTCTGCAGGAAGGTTGTATTTTCTTTCAAGAGGTGTATTTAGCTTGCAAGGTATTTGTTTTAGAGCAACAACACTTCATTAGTTTTGCCAAGAGGCCTTTGATCCATCTATGAGCAAATGTACACAATCCAAGGTCTGTGGCTGCAAAAGAACCTAAAGTCAGGAAGTGGGGTGAGATGCCCCTCACGGCGCCTGCCACCAGCGATCAGAACAAAGTGCAAATCATTCCTGGGGAGAAAGACATGTTTTACTATTTCATGACAAGCAACCATTTTTGGTCATTGTTTCTCTCTCTAGTCTTGTTCATAAACATAAAGCTTCTCGAGTAGGTTTTCACAATTTTGCCTGTAATTTAAGGTTTGCCATTAAACATATATTATCTGCAGGAAACCACAACAAAGAGTAAGACAAGAAATAAAGGAACAAGCAAAGCAGAATAACAGAGTTCCCTCTTGCTTTCATCTTTGGGACTGAAATAATATCCCCTGGCATTGTCTTCAGTGATGAAATTAACCAGATAATTGACACATTGTCATTGAACATTGTACCAGCCTGGGGCTAAGAATTTTTGTTTATGCTTTGCTTAATTTAAACATAGCTGCTTATCACATTCATCCATATTATGTTGCCCTGATCCATGTTTGGCATGTTTATCAGGTCTTTAATTTTTCTTGATGGAGCTATTTTTGAGAAAGGGAAGGAGGACCTCAATTGGTGATGGAGTTTTCCAAAATTGGCCAGGTCCGTCACCTGTCTCCTTGCAAAGACAGACACCTCCTTGAAAATAGATGAAAATATAAGGAGAAATACTGGCTAACTCTAAATAAAATTATAAAAAGGTAAAGTCTTCCCTAGGTCCAACCACATATGTATTGTTTTAAATAATTCCTTACTATTACAGGGATAGAATAAGAACTATAATAATATCTATTAATACAAGGCCATAGTTTTGCCACAAAGGATTAAGGTCACATTTGCTAGCTATTGTTATACAGAATCTTGTTTTATGGACTCATTCTACTTACAGACGGAAAGAAAGCTTAAATTAATATCTTAGGAATGTGACATGTCTGAAAATAATCTAGAGGGAAATTTGTATGATTAATTGGACATGCCTTGCTTGTATTTTTAAAGGAGTTATGGTTTTATTCAAAAGTTGCAACTATGTTAGTGGAAAAAGAGAAAATCAAATCTAGTTACCTAGTATTATGTCTATTTTATCTTTTAAAAGAATTTAGGTTAATGACTTTAATATTTAAATTATTCTTTATTGCACTCAGGGGGACATCATCAAATTTCTGGTCAGTTTTTATCACATATTCATACCTTTCCAAACTCAGTAGAACACAGTGATTTTTTTAAACTTAAAATCACAATAAGCAATAACTTACATTTTCCAAAATGAAACTATATATCTGTATCCAAGTAATCCATGACTATATTCTTTAAAGGAAGTTAAATAAAGTTCACGTGCCTTTCCGTACAGCTATGGATTGAACCAAAATGAATACTTTGGGAGCCAAAAATATGTTCACTCCAATATAAAAATGTTGAATGTGTTTTAACAGCCCTGTGGGATGTTGGAATCAAAGTGTGGGAACCTACCAAAATGAAAAATGCTATTTCATCCACAGAAAGCATAAGTCTATGAAAAAAAGCACTTTCTCTCTTGGCCTCTTAAAATTACTGAATGTTCACTAGGTTCTTACTATAGTATAAAATTTAGCAGAAGGGTATGTTTTTCAAAATATGTGGGGATGGCCCTGGGGGGAGGGGTGGATAATGTTTCTCTCCTTCATATGTCTCAATCAGATCTTCCTGGTATCTTAGCTAGCTCCCATCTTCAACCACCCTGGAGTGTGTTGAGCTAGATACCTACCTTCAGAGCAGTTTTCCTTTCTTTGTTTCCATGTCTGAAAAAAGGAAAATTAAGCCAACATTCATTGGGTGCCCACTATATGCCCAGTCCTATCTGAGGCATTGAAGATGCACAAACGGTTATGACATAAATTAGGTTGCCAAAGCATTGTGGTCTATAATGAGTGAGTGTTGACGTGGATCCCATTCATGTTGGAAGCAACATGGGTTAGAACAGGGATATATATAAATGGTGGGTTCTGCTATTCCCCTATGTTGCTGTGCATGAGTCAGTTAAACTCCCTGGGTCCCAGTCTTCTTATTTGAGAAATGAGGCTAGGCTCATGTCTTCCCCTACATCCTAGGGCAGTGTCCTGAAAGGCTTTTATAGCACCCCAAACCCCAGAAGAGCAGAAAGAAGACTTGCTCCTCTTTGTGGCCTCCCAAACTGGCACAATATCTAGGACATGGTAGATATCCCCTCCCCCCCCCCGCAAAATGTTTACTGAATAAATGGCATCCAGTGATAAAATATATTCATTCATTGAAAGAATAGAACTTTCTTGAGAAGTCATCCATGCAGGTGAGGAAGAAAACACGTGACCGGATGGTGGCTGCGTTTGGGAACAGGGGAGCAGAGCGTAATGAATGAACTCGTTGAATCGTTATGTTGTACACTTGAAACAAATATAACATCATGTGCCAGCTGTACTCAAATAATATCAATAAAGCAAACAAAAGGAGAACTTCTGACCAAAGTCAGGAGGGATAGGCCGAGAGACCAGCCTTCTCCTTTACCTGCTTCCAGCCCCTGCTGTCCCAAACCACAGTCACAATCCGAAGTTCTCTAAAGAGATCTGAACTTCTGCAGTTCGCGTTTTAAAAACCACTGGATTTCATCATCTCTTAAGACTAGTCTTAAAACTGTACACTTTCAAGTTAAGTAAAGTGAATAGCACTTAAAGGATTGAAATTTGATCTCCTAAATTATATTTGAGGAATCAGTAGGCTTCCTAAAATGCTGGCCTTTCCCAGAGTGGATGATGTGCATGTAAGAAGTTGCTGACCGGTTAGTTTACAGCAGATTTAGCTTAATGTGGGACAGTAGCAACTTGCCCTCCCTGGGTGGTGGATTTACCAGATCTTTTCACTTTCTTTTTTTTTTTTTTTTTTTTTTTTTTTTGTGGGCATATCCTAGTGCAAGGCAAGGGTAATGCAATCCTGGGAATAACTGACTGCTGTCAGTTAACCTCAAGAAATAAGCACATGGCCCAAGACCAGAGAGAAATGTCTTCTGTGTCTGGTTCTTTTTACATGTCGAAACCTTCTAGAATGTCTTCATAGGGAAGCTCAGTTTAAACTAAATGGAAAACAGACCTTCAGTTCTATCCCTGAGTCACCCAATTTAAAATGCAGTCTCTGTTACATTTATTCTCTCTGGAACCTTGACTCCACATGTTTCAACGTTTGCAACAGGTGGATGTCAGTTTAAACAGAGCTGGCCCCATTGATTTCCTCGGTGGACAAGGGAAACTCCTAAGGGTAATCAAGGATGTATATGATTGTCTTAGGCCTTAAATTTTTAAGGCATTATTTAAGTCAATCAATCAAGTTTTTATTTTGAAGTACATTTATATATATACATGTAAATGTCTGGAAGAAAAGAAGCTAATTTTCAGGACCGTGTATTAAATTTATGCATTGCCCAGGAAAAAGTACACACACACATACATACACACACACACACACACACACACACACCAGCAAAAAAAAAAAAAAAAAAGAATCAATATTGATTTGGCAATCATATGCTTTCTGAGATCACTACAGAGACAGATATTATAAACTAGATAATTTCCACATATTTCTTCTATTCAACATATTCCCCACAACATAAGTCTGGCATAAAAACTGAAGACTTTCTTATTGAACTAGTGCACTCATTAGTCTTCCGAAGCATTGAAAATTCAGCTTGTGTGCTAAGTCTTTTGGACATTATGTATGGACCGCACCAACTTGGGTTTATTTTATTGGCTTTGGGAACACAAGGAAAGCTAAACATATTACTTCTTTACCCCCATGTAGCTAGTTTGGGTGTGTGAGTATGTGTGTGTGTTGTGTAAGGAATTTTTTTTTTTAATTTATTTGACAGACATAGTGAGAGAGGGAACACAAGCAGGGGGCAGTGAGAGAGGGGGAAGCAGGCTTCCAACTGAGCAGGGAGCCTGATGTGGGGCTCGATCCTAGGACCCTGGGATCATGACCAGAGCCGAGGGCAGATGCTTAATGACTGAGCCACCTTGGCACCCCAGGAATTACATTTTGAACAATTTCACAGAAATGTGAAAACGGAACATCAGAGTTGGAATTCA
The DNA here is from genome assembly GCF_020171115.1 of Neogale vison. NCBI lineage: Eukaryota > Metazoa > Chordata > Mammalia > Carnivora > Mustelidae > Neogale > Neogale vison. The sequence continues at coordinate 9,976,123 of NC_058097.1, forward strand.
CACATGCTTTTGTTGAAAAATAGTCACTTATGGGGCTCCTGGATGGCTCAGTGGGTTAAAGCCTCTGCCTTCGGCTCAGGTCATGATCCCAGGGTCCTGAAATGGAGCCCTGCATCGGGTTCTCTGCTTAGCAGGGAGCCTGCTTCACCCTCTCTCTGCCTGCCTCTCTGCCTACTTGTGATCTCTGTCTCTCTCTCTCTCTCTCTGTCAAATAAATAAATAAAATCTAAAAAAAAAAAAAAGAAAGAAAAATAGTCACTTAATCTGAGGTACACAGATGTCAGGCTTTTTGAGGATAGATGGAAACTTAATATTTTTTCCAAGTCGAGGTTGAGATAGAAGTCATGTAAGGTCACAGACTCTGTACTTTGTCCAAGCACTGAGCAAAAGGCCCATTTAACATAAGTTATAAAAGACCTTGGTCATAAGAATTAAAAACACAAAAAATTGGGGTGCCTGGGTGGCTCAGTCCCTTAGGTGTCTGACTCTTTTGGTTTCAGCTCAGGTCAGGATTTCAGGGTCTTGGCATCGAGCCCTGAACTGGGCTCCGAGGTCAGCGTGGAGCCCGCCCGAGATTCTCTCCGACTTTCCTCTGCTCCCCCCCCTGCACGGCTCACACACACTTGCACACACTCTCTCTCTCCCCCCAAACAAACAGACAAAAAAGACACACACACAATTTTTTCATGATAAGGTGTCCCCTTAGAGATGACACGTTTTTTAGAAGTGACTGAAATTTAGCTTTTTTGCTGGTTGACGCAGCCTCTCTCCCCTCCCCCTTCTTCCTCCTCTCCCTTCTGGCTCTTTCTTCGACTTCCTGTCTCCCTCATTTTCTTTCTCCCTCTCTCTCTCTCTCGAATACACACACAACAGCCCAGTCATACTCGGCATCACACCTCCCCGCCGTGGGAGGGAAGGGGAGGAAACTCCTCGTGAGTGTGTCATTGTACAGTCGCCTCATCTCTGCGCGACGCACGGGACTCGGGATGGCGTGATCACACAGGTCGCTCTTTGGAGACTGAAATAGGATCCCCTGTGTTTTGACGGCGTTCGTTCCTTTTTGAAAATTCGTAACCATAGAAGCCCTCTTGCAGGTTGAGGACTTGCTTCCTCCGTGGGAAGCAGCACAAGGGATGTCGAACTCGTGGGAAGCCCGTTGCATTGAAGAGCCGGACAGGGGAGAGCCCTGCCACCAGCCGCGACGGCTGCCTTAGAGAGGCCAGCAAGGGAGAAATCCGTGAGCCACAGGCCAGTTTCAAGGCAGGGAAAGACATCTCAGGAAAATTACTATAATACACAACTTCTTCCACGGCCCCCCACGCGGATGGCGGGGCAGCGGGGAGCAGGTGGCCGGGCGCGGTGATCGGTGAGGCGGCCGGAGTGTGACCTTGTCATCGGAGTGTGACCTTGTCATCGGGCTCCTGCCTCGTGCCCCTGCTGTCTGAATTCTCCACCACCACCACCACCCCCTGCCTGGGGCAAGCGGCGGGTGTGAGTAAAGATGGGCGTCAAGATAAAAACAGGGTAAGGGAGATGAGAGGCGCCGAGAAGCATGGACGTGAGGGAAGACACAAAACCCCAAAGAGGCAAAGACCTGATGGAGAATTAATTCGGAACAGATGAGAGAAACCTCAGGCTCCCGAGGAGGATTCCGAAGGGCTGTCCTGATGCCACCTCATTTGTCTAGAGGCTACCATCGGCTGTTTGAAGCGTCGGCCCCCCGTTAATTCCTGGCAAATACCTGTGTGACGGGTCGGAGGACACTATTTATTTCTCTTCATTCAAGTCCGAGGAATGCAGGCGGGTGGAATTAGACCCGTTGTCGAGGCTCAGGGTCGAAAGCTGCCTCGTGGATGCATTTCCCGGTCCCTGGTAGAGCCTTTGGGCTACTGCCATCATCCAAGCTGAACCCCTACCCCAACCCGCCACCATAGCCCAGCTGATCCCCAGTGGTGTCCTTCCGCCTGGAACAAAACAAGGCAGAGACAAAAGGCAGTGCTGTGACATCACAGGGGCTTCCAGAAATCACAGCCCCTTACAAAACCAGGACTCCACACTTCCCCAAGAGCTGTCCCTTCCCCAAGTGTTGCTCAACATGTAAGGTCCCGTGCGAGTCACAGTTCATCCGGAAGGGCCAGCCTACAAAGCCTATCCTAGTTCCGCTGTCACAACTGCGGGTTCATAAAACATCCAGATAAACCCAGGGGAAGATGGATTGAGGAGATTAAGAGTCACGTGTGCTTAAACCACACCGGAGCACGGTCAAGAAATCCAAGTTCCAGGTTTGAACCCAAAGCGCGATGCAAATGTTCTAGCATGCTGTTGAAGCCCAGGGACAGAATGCTTCCCAGGGCTCCCACAGTTTTGAGAATTTTGAAGTGTGGTCCTAGACATCGTGTTTCAGAGTTGGAGGAAGAATGTGGTAAGAGATAAGGCATCAAGTTTTGGAGTCAGACTTTATCAGAGACTTGAGTCCCGTGGTCGCACTTCAGTAGCTAGTGGCCCTGAAACAAGACGACACACGCACAATCCTTTGGCGTGCAAAAACCACACTAAGCATCGCTCTTATTTCAGAGCCATCAAATGCATTATTGAGGACGCGAAACAAGCTTTCCGGCTTGCATTAATTAAAAGGCCAGCCCTTAAAGCCTATCTGTAAGTCTCCGATTTACTTGAGAGAATTAGGACTTTTTTTTTTTTTTTTAAGGCCTTGAATGAAGAGTTTCTGGGTGGCTCAGTGCTTTGAGCCTCGGGCTCTCGATTTCTGCTCAGTCCTGAGATCGAGCCCCACCTGGGGCTCCATGTTCAGCATGGAGTCTGCTTGGGATCCTCTCCCTCTGCCCTCACCGCCCCCTGCCCCACAAACTAATTAATTAAATAAATCTTGAAAAAATAAAAATTAAAAAAATGTCTTACATGAAAACAAATTACAAAACAGATTAAAGGCATTTATAGTTTTAACATTATAAATGAAAAGCGGGAGCAAAAGAAAGAAAGCCGTTTATCCAAGATGACTCAGTGGGTCCTTTGTTGTGTGCCCTAAGCAGACACTGAGCGCCCCCCTTCAGAGGGCAGTTGGTAGAGTCCAGTCTGGCTGTGGTTTTCCAAGTTAAGAAGCTGTAAATTTTATAACTCTGCACCCTGCGGTCAGAGCTGCTGAATGTTTTGTCTGAAGTCAGGTGGCTCGTGTGTTGGAGGTGGACATTAAACAGTTCTACTGAGGACCTGGAAGTAGTTACGGAGGTGGCTTGCCAGCTGTAAATTAGAGACCCAGTGCCAGTTGGCTGGAAAATTCTCTGGACTAAGTCCAGTTAAGTAGACGGAATCGCTGGCGGTCTCTGTAAACGTGTGCGTTCACCAGCTCGCCCTGCAGGCTGACACGCGGCGTGGGGGGCTCAGAACAGAGCTGTGACCTTGTGCCGCGGGCGGGGGTGGGGTGGTATTCCCGGGCCCGGGAGGGGGGCTGTGTGCTCCGCTAGTGCTGGGAGCAGCTTCTGACGGCTTTCAAGGGTCACTGAAGATGCTCTAAAATAGATGGGAGTGGCAGGAACGGTCGTGGCCCTCAGGTGGAGTCTCAGCCGTGTGGCTGGCACCCGTCCGGCCCCGGTGGGACAGTCTGTGCTCAGAGGCCTGGCCATGGTCACGCTAAGGTCCTTAGGGGCAGGCTCTCCTGACCAGAAGCTGTGCTCTCCGGATAGGAACGGCCGGGGACTTCAGTGTTAGACCACAGGGTCATGAAGAATTTGGACGATCTAAAATCGTGTCTTGAAACGAGGGCAGGTAACCACCGGAAGGTCCAGCCAAGGTGGGCTCGTGGATGTGGAACCAGCAGCGTCCAAGAGCCTCATGCTCGGAAGGACTCTGTGTTCGATTTAGTGCTCTGCTGTCACTAACCTGAAATTCTTAATTTTTTAAAGACTTTATTATTTATTTATTTATCAGTGAGAGAGCATGAGCAGGGAGAGGAGCAGAGAGAGAGAAAGAGAAACCGACTCCCTTCCCAGCGCAGGGCTTGATCCCAGGACCCCAGGATCATACCCTCAGCCGAAGGCAGATGCTTAACCAGCTGAGCCACCCAGGTGCCCCAGTATTTTTTTTTTTTTTTTTAAACAAGAGGCCTCGTGTTTTCACTCTGCATCAGGCCCCACGATTTATGGAGCCGTTCTTTAGGGTAGGATTGATTTTTTTTTTTTTAAACAAAGTTCTGTTCTCAAGAACAGGGTGAAAGTGTGACCAACAGAGATTCTGTTAGCTGGGCAGATGACCTGTTTCCAGGGGATTAACTACTTACAAGCACCAAACTGTGAGAGACAAGATGATTGGTGTGTATTCTGCTCTTGGTCACTTCGTTCCTCGATACAACATAAAGAAAAGGGCAGAGAATACCTTAATTATCCCCGAGAAGCAAATAATACGCTATAATTGGCAAATGCTCATCTTTTATGTACTTGGCCTTGATGTCTATTTGTTTAAATAATTACTGCCTTTCAGAGGCCTGTGTGAGCTGATGTTAGTTAAATCCGCTTTCTGCTGGTTTGTGCAAATATTGTTTTTCAGCCTACGTGATTGTGCACACAACTCTGCATGTGACTTTACAGCTACATAGACATTGTACTCAAGGCTGAAGTCATTTCATTTTTTAAAGTGGAGAATCTTTTATTCATTTATGTGCTCGCTGCATGCATTAATGTGTTCAGCAAACAAAATATAAATGATATGTCCTATATGCCACATAATCTTGTGAGTATTTATAGTAAGTTGTATAAGTTATTTCTCTTCTTGCTTTGGCTGGCTACGTAATCTTACTTGGTAATATGAAATGGATTAGTTGCCTTCTTGGAATCCAGTCTTCTGTCTGGTGCTATTCTACAGAAAGCACAAGAATTTTACTCTTCAAATGAACACTTACTCTTCTCGATCTATTTCGATAACTAGAAAAGGAAGGAAAACCTCCAAACTCATTCTCTGAGGCCAGCATTGCCTTGTACCAAGACTAGAGGAAGACCTCACTAAAAGAGAACTACAGGCCTACTACTAATAGGTAGGCAGAAAAATCTTCACGAAATACTAGCAAACAGAATCCAACAAAATATTTTAAAAATCAATCACCATGATCAAGTGGGATTTATTCCCGGGTTGCAAGAATGGCTTGATTTTGGAAAATCAATCAACATTATACTTAACATTAATAAAATAAAGTATAAAACCATCTGATCATTTCAGTAGACACTAAGAAGGCATTTGACAAAAGTATGACCACCATTCATGGTGAAAACCCTCCACGAAGTAGGTTTAGAGGGAACATGACTCAACATACTAACAAACGTATATGAAAAACCCACGGCTAATATCATCCTAAGGGAGGAAAAGCTGAGACCTTTTCCTCTATAGTCAGAACAAGACAGGAATGTCTGCTCTCACCACTGGAAGTTCTAGCTACAGCAATAAGACAACAAAAAGAAATAAAAGGCACTCAGATCTGCAAGACAGAAGTAAAACTTTTGCTATTTGCAGATAACATGGTACTATGTATAGAAAACCCTAAGACTCCCCTCAAAAAACTGCTAGAACTGATAGGTAAATTCAGTAAAGTCAAGGGATACAGAATCAACATACAGAAATCTGTTGCATTCCTTTACTCCAGTAATGAAGCAATAGAAAGAGAAATGAAGGAATCCATTCCATTTATAATTGCACCAAAAATAGTAAGAGAGGGACTAAGCCTAACCAAAGAGGTAAAAGATCTGTACTCTGAAAACTGTAAAATGCTGAGGAAAGAAATTGAAAGTGACAGAAAGAAGTAGAAAGACATTCCATGCTCATGGATTGGAAGAACAAATACTGTTTAAATGTCTATATTACTCAAAGCAACCCACACATTTAATGCAATCCCTATTAAAGTGCCAACAGCATTTTTCACAGAGCTAGAGTAAACAATCCTAAAATATGTATGGAATGTACACATTTGTATGAAAGGACCCTGAATAGCCAAAGCAGTCTTGAGAAAAGCAAAGCTGAAAGCATCACAATCCTGGACTTCCAAGTTCTATTACAAAACTACAGCAAACAAAACAGTGTGGTACTGGCACAGAAACAGACACATAGGTGAATGGAGCAGAGCAGAAAACCCAGAAACGATTCCACAATTATATGGTAAATTCATCTTTGGCAAAGCAAGAAAGAATATCCAACGGGAAAAAGACCATCTCTCCAACAAATGGTGCTGGGAAAACTGGACAGCTGCCTGCAAAAGAACGAAACTGGTCCACTTTCTTACACCACACGCGAAAATAAATTCAAACTGAATTAAAAACCTCAACATGAGACCTAAAATCGTAAAAATCCTGCAAGAGAACATAGGCAGTAACTTCTTTGATATTGTCCATAGCAACATCTTTCTGGGTATGTCTCCTGAGGCAAGCGAAACAAAAGCCAAAAGAAAGAAAGAAAGAAAGAAAAAACTATTGGAATGACATCGAAATAAAAAGTTCTGCACAGTGAAGAAAACTCAACAAAACTAAAGGCAACCTACTGAATGGGAGACGTTTGCAAATGACATATCTGATAAAGGTCTAGTATCTAAAATATATTTTAAAGAATCCGAGAATTCAACCCCCTAAAACCAAATAATCCAATTAAAAAATGGATGGAAGACATGAACAGACATTTTTCCAAAGAAACATATAGATAGTGAATAGACACATGGAAATATGCTTCATGTCACTGACCATCAAGGAAAGCCAGAGCAAAACTACAATGAGAATGACCACCAATCAGAATGACTAAAACCAACAATACAAGAGACAACATGTGTTGGTGAGGATGCGGAGAAAGGGGAATCTGTATGCACTGTTGGTGGGAATGCAAACTGGTGCAGCCGATCTGGAAAACAGTATGGAGATTCCTCACAAACCTAAAAATAGAGCTACCCTATAATCCAGCAATTGCACAATTATTTACACAAAGAATACAAAAATATTAATTCAAAGGATACATGCACCCCGATATTTACAGCAACATTATCTACAAGAGCCAAATTATGGAAACACCTCAAGTGTCTATCAGTTGATGAATGGCTATGTAAGAGGTATGTACGTAGGATGGACTATTACTCAGCCATAAAAAAGAACGAAATCTTGTCATTTGTAAGGACCTGGATAGAGCTAGAGGGTCTTACGCTAAGTGAAATAAGTCTGTCAGGGAAAGACAAACACCGTATGATTTCACTCGTATGTAGAATTTAAGAAACAAAACAAATGAGCGAAGAGAGCAACAGAGAGAAAGAGGGGCAGACTCAGAAACCGAGTCTTATAGCGGTAGTCACCAGAAGAGAGATGAGTGAGCGGGGGTCAAACAGGTGACGGGGTTGAAGGCGGGCCCCCATTGTGATGGGCGCCAGGTGTTGTATGGAACTGCTGAATGACTATACTGTATGCCTGAAACTAATATTATACTTATGTTAACTAACTAGAATTTAAATTAAAAATTTTTTTTAATTTAAAAAATTTTGTCCTTCCGGAGATCCTTACATATATTTGTTTGAACTATGAGGGAAGGTAGATCGGAAACCCAATATAAAAATTTGCCCCCTTGAGGGGAATAGAAATCCTCAAAGAAAACTTAAATTCTCTTTGTGACTCTGTGGCTTCTTGGCAGAAATCGTCACCAAGATACTTGATTAATTAAGCGATGGCTACAAAGCTTCTTTAGGGAGTCATGTGGTCTGCCCTTCCCCCAACCAATCCCAGATTTCACAGCAGCTTTTGATTTTCCTTTGATTGGATTTGCAGGTTCAAAGGCATTTTGTTTTTCATCCCTTTAGTAACTGTCAGCAAGTGATTTTTAGAATGCTAAAATGGTGCGGCCTTATATTCTCTCCTGGAGAATATGGCTTCTCCTCATCCCTAGAGCGCTCTGAGCATGGAAATCAGAAGAGGTAATGAGGGAAGCGTAGACCAAGGAAGCCGCAATGATGACAGACATAGTGAGACAGGGTCAGATTGGAGGTGCACTGGACATGAAGAGAAGGCCATTTCCTGGCTGATGAGACAGAGGGTGTGAGACCAAGACCAAGGAGATCGGGGTACTTCCAACTTTTTACCTTGGCCTGAACAGTTGAAAGGACTGGTTGCCATTACATGGGACCGAGAAGAACAGGGTACCGGGAAGACAGTCACGAGCTCACTGTTGTATGTTGCTGTGCCTTTTAAACATTCAAGGAGAGATGCTTCCCAGGCGGCTGAGTGTGTGAATATGGACCTCAGAGGATGGGTTTCATCTCCAGCTCTGCTGCCCAATAGGGCAGCCGCTATCCACACATGGTTATTTAAGTTTAGATTTAAATTAAATGCAAAGGTTTACTTAGTCATAGTAGTGTGCTATGTTCAGAAACCGCGTGTGGCTTGTGGCTACCGTATGGAGCAACACGGGATTCTCGTCCGCTATCATCGTTGTAGAATGTTCTCTTGGAAAATACGGTGTGGAGTGATGGATTTAGGAGTGGGCAGCATGCGGACTGCACTTAAAATCAGAGCACTGAATGAAATCCCATGAAGGCGTGTGTAGAGATAAAGTAGAGGTCAAGAGGTTGGAGGTCTCTTTGATAATGATAGTTAGGAGATAAGGAGGATTCTCCAAAGACGTGAGGAATGAAGTTCTGTGGGGCAGGAAAAGAACTGAGAGAATGGGCCTCGGGTGGCAAACCAGGGAGGAAGTGATCGATTGTGTCTGGTAAGACGAGGCCCATCAACTCTTGGGTATGGCAGGACGCCCTTGAGAGAGCGGTTTCAGTCACGTGTTGGGGGCGTACGTCTGATCCAGAAGGATCATGGAGGAAGGAGAACAGATACGGAGACAGAGTCAAGACAACTCTCTGAGGGATTTTTGCTATAAAGGGAATTAGTGAAGTGGTGTATGAACTGGAGGATGTGTGGAGATGCATCCCACGCTTGCGGACATTTTTTAAAGATGAGAGAGAGAGCAGCATGCTTGGATGCTGATGGGAAAAGTCTAAGAGGGACATTTCAGTGAAGCTCAAGATACGGGGGCTCTAGTAGTGGTGTTCTGAGGTGGGTGAGGGCCGATCTGGAGCCTGGTGGCGAACTCAGACTAAACAGGAGGTGGGGTCAGGCATCGTGGGTGAGAGCAGGAGGGTTGACGTGTATGGGTGCAGATGCAGAAAGAGGTCATGGGGGAGATCATGGAAATTCTCTTCTTGTTGGCGGCACTGATAATTCTCTATGGTTAGCTGTACTGGAGGCTGAGGGACACTTGATATCTCGATTGGCTTTGTTTAATAGTAGTGACACTTTCATGTGTCATTTGTTTTCCCTAAGCACATCCTGCTGTTCACAGCAACATTTTAAAATGGTTTTTTAAAATTATGTTAGTCACCATACAGTACATTAGTGTTTGATCTAGTGTTCCATGATTCATTGTTTGCGTGTAACTCCCAGTGCTCCATGCACCACGTGCCTTCCTTAATACCCACCGCCAGGCTCACCCATCCCCCCAGCCCCCTCCCTTCTAAAACCCTCAGTTTGTTTCCCACAGTCCATAGTCTCTCATGGTTCATCTCCCCTTCTGATTTCCTCCCCTTCATTTTTCCCTTCCTTCTCCTAATGTCCTCCACGTTATTCCTTATGTCTCACATGTAAGTGAAACCATATGATAACTGTCTTTCTCTCCTTGACTTACTTCACTCAGCAGAATCTCCTCCAGTCCTGACTGCGTTGATGCAAACGTTGGGTAGCCATCCTTTCTGATGGCTGCGTAATATTCCATTGTGTCATGGACCACATCTTCTTCATGCATTCATCTGGTGAAGGGCATCTCGGCTCCTTCCGCAGTTTGGCTACTGTGGACATTTACAGTGAAACCACAGTCCATGTATGACTTAGGTTCTAGATTCTGTCTAAAAGCTGAAAGTAGAATGTATTTTTCCTGCCCACTGAAAGTGTATTAAGCCCCTCTCAAATCATCAGAGCGTCAGTCTTTCACACTCAAAAGGCAAGAACTACTATTTTCAATTCTTCTCACATTTCCACTGGGGACCCCTTTGCCCTTGTAGTAGTCAGAGTCAGGGTCTAGTTTGAATGGCAGAGAATGGGGTAGTCTTAGGAAGTAGAGATAAATGAGTGGATTTCTTTATCATGCTTCACATGTGAACATGTGTTCCTTCTCTGCATGTGTGATACAGCTCCACATGTTGTAACATCATCCTGCCTTGTGAGCCTGACAGCTCACTACAACCCCTCACTACCACTCCACCTCCCCAGCATTTTATGGCCACGTTTAGGGAGGTGCTCTCTTTTACTCCCCTGTGAGATCTCTGTACGAAGATCCCGCTTAAAGGGATGCAGCACAAAGAAAACAGAAACCCAAAGTGTTACATACGAGAATACTACTTTAATTAAAGGGGAAATTGAGTTGAAATATCAATGAGCATCAAGATTCTTTTCCAGAATGAGGGGTGCCTGGGTGGCTCAGTAGGTTAGGTCCTCTGCCTTCAGCTCGGGTCATGATCCCAGAGTCCTGGGATCGAGTCCCACATCGGGCTCTCTGCTCTAGCGGGGAGCCTGCTTCCCTCTCTCTCTCTCTGCCTGCCTCTCTGCCGACTTGTGATCTGTATCTCTGTCAAATAAATAAAATCTTAAAAAAAAAAGATTCTTTTCAGAATGAAAATTCTGAATTTTCTGAGTTGTATGACAGCCATAAAATTGTGACATATCTAAAAATTCTGAGTTGTATGACATAGCTATAAAAAGAAGAAAAAGACTGGAAAGATCTTCAAAAGTAAGACCTCTAGGACCTTGATTTTGAGGTTTCCCTGGGTGACTAAGGAGAACTTGGCATTTTTCCATCTTAATGGTCATCATCTGTTGTGTTGTGTTTTGGATGGGGGCGCCAGGAGCGAAGAGCCATCTCTCAGCATGTTGGCTCTTTCTGGGAGGCACCAAGTGTTTGTACTCTTGTACAGCAAATGATGGTCACACCGTGGAATCTTCAGAGTAAGGCATAATATTCCTGGAGACGCTGAAACTAGCAGCGAAGAGGAAACCATTCTGTAGCATCCTGGGCAGTGGCTGGTGTCATGAACAGCTACCACCCACCCAGCTCTGACTGAAGTGGGCTCTCACCAGATGGGGAAAGAGCCAGGGTTGCCTATTTTTAACTGGAAATCTGCTTTGCTTTGGGGGCACGAATGCCAGTCCTAGTGGTAAAGATTTTTCCACAAGACTCATGGGCCAGTAGAGGAACAGCTACTTATACTCATGTTTGAGATTGCAAGAAGGAAAAAAAGAAAAGCCGTACTTAAGAGTGCATCAGGAAGGGAGGCAAGCAGTGTTTGCCCGCACCGGAAGCAAGGTGATAGACTGCGGCATTCAGGCAAATTTTGTTGGTGGCCCTAGATTCTATTTTAAGCTTTTTTTTTTTTTTTTTTTTTTTTTTTTTTTTGCTAGTCATCTGTGTGATCTTGTACAAGTTCTTTCTTGTTGGTTTTTTTCCAATGAAAAAATGAGCAACTGCATTGTAGAGTTGTTATAGGACTGGTTTGAGATCATGCCTAGAAAGTGTCCAGCAGAGGGCCTGACATGTGGGTCCTGCCGGTAAATGATGGCTCTTATGTTAGTGGCCAGACCTTATAGGGCCAGATTTATGCTAAGTCTATGTCCTTTTTTTTTTTGTTTTTGTTTTTGTTTTTTAGTTTTTATTAAAATTCCAGTTAGTTCATATACAGTGTAATATTAGTTTCCGGTGTACAGCATAGATTCCAGTACTTCCATACATTACCCCGTGCTCAGTCCCTTCCCCTGTTTCATCCCCCACCTCTCCCCGCCGCAATCTCCTCTCTGGTAGCCCTCAGTTTGTTCTCTGGAGTTAAGACCCTGTTTCTTGGCTTGCCCCCGTCTCTTATTTTCTGCCCTTTGCTCATTTGTTTCTTCAATTCCACGTGTAAGTGAAATCATACGGTATTTGTCTTTCTCTGACGGACTTATTTCATGACTTTCTAGCTCAGTCCATGTCCCTGAAAATGGCAAGATTTCTTTTTTTTTTTTTATGGCAGAGTAACACTCCACTGTATATGCATACACCATCTTTATCCATTCATCTGTTGATGGACACTTGGGCTGTTTCCATAATTGGGCTCTTGTGGATAATGCTGCTATAAATATCAGGGTGCATGTATCCCTTTGAATTAATATTTGTGTATTCTTTGGGTAAATAATAGTGCAATTGCTGGGTCATAGCTCTATTTTTAACTTTTTGAGGAACCTCCATCTGTTTTCCAGAGTGGTTCTACCAGCTTGCATCCCCACCAACAGCGCATAAGGGTTCCCCTTTCTCCGCAATCTCGCCAACACCGTGTTGTTTCTTGTGTTGTTGATTTGAGTCATTCTGACTGGTGTAAGGTGATATGTCATTGTAGTTTTGATTTGTATTTCCTTGATGATCAGGGACGTTGAGCATCTTTTTATGTATCCTAAGTTCTTTCAAGATTAAATCCATTACAGTATATATATTACCGACCCCTACTTCTGATCCTGTTTCTTTTGGTCTTATCTGTTCATCCTGGTATAAAATCAACAGACACATTCTCTTGGGACAGATTCTCTTTGAAAATCCTACTGGAAATCTGCCTGGATTTTAAAATTGATGATAGGCAACTCTAAGTGGGGTATTCTGTGGTTTCTGGAGTGCCTCCTTTGTGCCAAGCTTCTACTGGCACCCAGGAGAAGGACTAAATTGTGGCCCAGGATAAATCTTAAAAATCTATCTATGTAGATTCAGTTTCAACATTATCTGTGAGGCACCACTGTGTGTTAGTACCATGCTAGGCTTTCAAGTTTAATCGGAATGTTGAGACCTCATAATATAACCTTATTGCCTTCCATATATTGTAAAAAAAATTTCTTTTTGCTTTATTAATGGATATACATAGACTTGAGGGTTGTGGGCTTACGGCAAAAGTCAAGTCATGTTTCCCTATTTAACATCCATCTAATCACAGCTTTGATGGTACGGAAATAAACATTTTAAAGTATCTAGGGAAAACTTGAACTCAACATAGAACATACTTGGGAACAATGGCATGAGCCAACTTTAAGGTCAAAATGTCATAAAAATATCTTAAGAATGTTCAGTGAGATTTCTGGAATTCCAGGGTCTGACCTGCCTCTCTACCTCTGGCTTGTGTCTACGCTGTCCAGGTCCTGATGCAAGGCAAAAATCCGGGCATAGCTTGGAAGTATGCACTTCCCAAGGTCACGAACGGAACTCAGCCTGCCTCAAAAAAGCAAAACCACGCCTGGACCACAGTGCAGTCCCCGTGCTCCGTCTCTTGTGGTGGAGGTAGTTGATTTTCCAATTCTGCCTTCCAAGTCTCTTCTCAGAACAGGTTCTGCAATCTCAGACCTCTTTAAATGGTATGATTTAAACAAGCAACAAAAGAACTGTCTTTTAGGGGACCCATCCCTGTAAAAAGCAAATATTAGTGTCCTCTTTAAGGATTTTCCTGTGGAGAAAGGCACTAAGTCTCAGAAAATTCTAGTCATTCATAACCAGGACTCACAATTCATCTATCTGAATTTATGGGGGGGGGGAGAGAAAAATATCTATTTATATTTTTCTTTTCAGCTTACAGTTTAGTTTCTCCTGTGCTGACTTTTGTTACAGTAAGAACCGCCCACTGAGGCTCGTGGTAGGCAGGGTCAAAACCAGTGAGAACAGGTACTAGGCAGACCTAAGCGTCTGTCTTGTGTCACTCCATCCCCTCAGGGGCAAGGCTGGCAGAGTCTCTCTCAGGAGGGAAGAGTGGTAAATCTGACAAATCACCCTCCTCAGGTTGGAAAAACAGCCGCCATCTTCTCAGTGAGCAGAAGGCAAGCATTTTATTTAGATCCAGAAATGTCCTATATTTCTGTGTAAGTCCGTCTTTGTTACCCGTGCCCCTATGAGAAGAAGAATGAAAGTCTATAAACGGATCCGTAGAACTGAAGCATGGAGGCCGGTCACTCATTTTCTCTTTACCAGAGCTTCTGGGGACAGTGGGTCTCTCAACTCCGTCCATCTCCCTGAACACAATGGGGCATCTTGAACCAGACACAGAACAGAAATAGAGAAAATGAAGAAATTCTTTGGTCTGTAAGCCTTCCTCAGGTGTTCATGCTAATTAAAAAATAACACAAGGGAAGACTTCTTTTTTAAATATATTAGATACTTGAGAAATAATACATTTTTACAGAAATAGGTAAAGGGGATTAATGGGTGTGGTACAAAAACAGTGAATACTGTTACACTGAAAAGAAATAAAATAAAATAAAATAAAAAATTTTTAAAAATAAAATAGAAAAACAAAAGGACACGTATCATGACGAGCCCCGAGTAATGTATAGCATTGTTGAGTCATTATGTTGTACGCCCGAAACTAAAACAACACTGTATGTTATATGGAAAGAAAAGAAGAAAATGTGAAATTACTGAAAGAAGTAATACATTTTTAGTAGTTCACATTTTAAAGGCCATATGCCATGCAGAAGAAAAAAAATTTACCCTAATCCTTGAAGCAGCATGGATACATGGATACTTTTGTCTGGGTCATTCTAGTACTGTCTTATGCAAATGTAACAACACATGTGTTAGATGTTCTCATTTTGTATTCTTTTTTTTTTACAGCACAGAAACCATTCTGTCTATATGTGTTTATAATGCACTCTTTTTTCACTTAGTCTTAATTACAGGCAGTTTTTCCTGTATTAAATGCTCTTTGAGATCATTTGGAATAACTTCATGGAATTCCAGGGAGAGCCCGGTTTCTTGGGAAGGAGAGAGATTCAGTCCATTTGCCACTTAGGGCAAATGAGTCCAACCAGAGGGAGGATGCTGCACAAGAGCATTGTGGGATCCTCCCTCTTCCCTTGCTGTAGCTGTCCCTTCATGTGACTCGCAGAACGTAGTGTGTCCGAGGCATAGGAGAAGGAGAGTTCAAATGAATAAATGCTCTGGAAGTAAACAATTAACTTGAGGGAATCCCAGGGTTTGTATGTGCCTCCTCCAGGCAGACCTCCCTCAACCTAATCATTATCACAGGAGGGACTTTTCATTGTTTCTCAGATTCAATTTTAAGGAAAGGTACCATGTAAATATAAACCAGCAGAATTCAAAGAGGAGGCAGCATTCCTATTTGGAGAGCCGACAGACAAAATTATTCACACACATAAAAAATATGTGCCTCTGATAAGTCCGGAGATGAACACTGCAAATCAGGCATTAATTACCATTAAAGCAAAAAACCGGAAGCCCCGAGTCCTAGCTGACAGGTATGACTCCATGTTCCGAGTTCAGCTCTTTGTTTACATCTGCTTCTCACGGAAGTAGAAGATGCTTCGTGGAAAAGCAGGATGTTAGAGTTTCCATGCAGAATTTATGAACGGTTTTTCTTTGAAGAACATTTTCCAATAGACGGATGCAATGTGAGTTCAAGTTTGTGGGATGCGCCCCTGTATAAACACCCTGTTTTCCAAAGGTTGTTTTAATCACTTCATGGTTCAAGAATCCGCAGTGGTCTTGAAACTGAAGAAGCTACATATTAAAATTATTAGAATATGAAAACTATTATCTCGGTGGCAGAGAGATGGGATTCAAATTAATTGCAGATTTTTATCAAAGGGAGGTGTTCTCAACACCCTATTTGGATTCCATACCTTAAGTTAAACATCAGAGTCCTGGTAAGTCAGAAGCTGCCTTTGGAACTGAAGTTGTATTGGTTATCTGTAATTTTCACTTTGTAACTTTCGATGTCTTACTAGGTTACTTAAGTGTAAAGGCCGTTTGCTTACGAGATCAAAACACTCAAGTCAGTTCCTCATTCTGCAATGCAAGAACCAAGCCAGCAACTGAACCCAAAATATGCAACGCTTTCTCCTGCCCTGCTTAGTAAGTCATCTGGAAATTTCTTTCTGGTTATATTTGTGCTTGTATGCTCTCCTTGTTGATA
Source organism: Neogale vison (assembly GCF_020171115.1). Taxonomy (NCBI): domain Eukaryota; kingdom Metazoa; phylum Chordata; class Mammalia; order Carnivora; family Mustelidae; genus Neogale; species Neogale vison. Next base: position 9,992,120 of record NC_058097.1, read on the forward strand.
CGAGAAAATTAAAACCCACTGCCAGTGCCTCTACTTACAAGTGACCCAGAGAGAGAGAGAGAGAGAGAGAGAAAATGCCCAAAGAAAGTAACAGAGAAAAGAAGACAGTTGAGGTTACAATATATAACTGGAAAAACACAGATTTCCTTTAGACATTCATTTGACTCCAGCTAAGCAAACCTAACCTTGGGATTTAAACGTGCTTTTTAAAAATTTTTGTTTTGTTTTGTTTTTTAATCTTTACATAAAGCCTCCTCTGAATTAAATCAGACAGATTTAAATAATACAAAATCCCATATTAGTTAAATTGACATGTGGTTGTTTGCCTAACTTTCATATAGTCATCCAAGAATTTAAAAATCATAATACTATGCAGACCGTGAAACCCCAAATGCAAATTACACAGTAGCAAGACGCATAATGAAAAGAAAGAGGTGGAGGCCAAGGGGTAATCCGCTTCTGATGATGGCACTCTATGGGGAGCTCAGCGGGTGTGTTTTGGGGATGGATTTTAGCCACACTATTGTTTGAACACTAATTTTAAGTAATCTGCCCAGCCGAATGGAGTCTTGTGTGTGATTGATCTTCTGCCAGATGTATTTATAGAGAATCAACAGAGTTTCTTCTAACGCAGTGCTGTGTTCCCTAATGTCTCAGATCATCTTAATAAGTAGTGTTTGCTTTGGGGTGATGCAATTATATTGCACAATCTTCTTATGCACAGACAGATACTTTTTGCTTGTAATAGTGCAGTTGTCCTCATTGTCTGGTCGTCCACCTCCTCCTTCTCCAAGAATCTGGAACCACCTGTGTCCTGAACACACAGAGGAGAAAGAAATCTGGAGGGCTTCCCTGGATTTTCCCATTTTGCTAAGAAATATCTGGTTCTAAAAAATGCCCAGTGGCTCTAAGACATGATTACCAACCAGTGTTATAGATGCTTGTGGAGTAATGTCTTCTTCAGATGGGGTGTGTGCGTGTGTGTGTAATCCTGAGTCTTCTTGAATGGCTAGCTGATGTTTTGCCTCCTTCCCATTGTTGATTATTTCTGCCAAGCCAAGTAACGGACCCCATTCATACGTCCATCCGTGAAAAAGGAGGGAGCCTAGCTTGTGCCCGACTTCTAGAACTTCTATGATGACCCTGTGTAGAAATGAGACTCTGCAGTATCCAGTTACTGGCTGTTTAAAAGCAGAACAGCCCTCACAATGACTGCAGGGCTGGAGCGGCGACACGGGCAGGCTCCGTTGCTCCTTTCCTTTCTTCTCCACCTTATCATTCACATCTTTGTATTTTCTGTTGGAACAATGGGACCTTCAGGGACTGTTGTCCCCCAGACATGGACTGGAAATAGTCTTAGGTTATTCGAGTTAGAAGGAAAAAGGACTCCATCCCACCTAACTCCATTATCTTTCCAAGCAACAGGCATGTCATAGGCACCTACTGGATACCAGCCTTGGGCTGACAGTAGAGATCTGGAGAACTTGTATTTGATGCCACCAGTGAACTCACAGTCAAGAGGAAAAGAGGGGTGTGTAAGGAAATAACTGAGAGGCGGTGAGATGTGCGCTATGAAGAGGTCTTGTATAAAAAAGCCAGGGCAGGGGGGTTGGACAGTATAGGAACTGGGCTCTGAAATGGGGTTGATAGGGACTGAGGATCGATGGGGAGTGAGCCCGGGGCTCAAGGGTGTGGAACCATGCCTGGCATACAAAAGGTCTACCTGCTGTGCTCTTCTGTATTTTAATGGACTCATATTTGTGGCATGAAGGAAAAACTTGAATTGGGTAGATAACAATGCCATCTTTATAGGAAAATGGTGAAACTAATAATGTCAAAGTACTAAGTATATTTTCTCTGCACCTTATAAGACACAAATAATTATAAAAAATAAGGAATTACTCTATTTTGCATTCTATTTCTTGAAGAGAATATGGATCATGTAGTGTTTTAGAACCAAATCATCTAGAACTCACATGCCACGTTCTCTGGATGAAAGGAAAGGATTTTAACGTCACACATCAGGCTGGTGGGGGAAACTGGGGGAGAAAATTACAGGACTGGTAAAAGTGGCAGAAATGCAAAGGTAAAACAAGAAATGTATTTGGTCTCAGTGAGATTGTGTTTCTTGCAATGAGATTTAGAATACTGCTAAACCAAGGTCCGTCTCAGACATCACTCCTGTGACTGAAACGCGTAAGGTCATCTAGGGGAGGGAAGGAGTCCCGTTACTGCCAGGCCTTCCGATCCTAGAGTATCTACTGGTCAAATGCAGTTGCTGGAAAGGATTCGTGGGTCTCACTGCCTCGTCCTCACATGCATACCACATCTCAGAGCACCGGGAAAACTGGGGTCTGGCGATCTTTCGATAAAGAACACGAGGTTGTGTCTCTAACTCCTCCATAAAGTTGAAGACTAAGCAGAGTAGTTGGGGGAACTTCCTCCTTAGAGTTTCTGTAGGACCAACTGCTGAGCGAGCCCTCCCCTCCTGCACGTGTGTGGGATGCGTGTGCGCCCCGCCCCCCACCCCAACCCCTCCCCCCCCCCATTGATCATTCTTCCCTCGGTCTCATTACTGCACTTTGTATTAATGTCCCTTATAGCAACCACCCCATAGGGTTGTCTCTATGTGTTCGCACAGCCATCTCGTCACTGTGTTGGAGGCTCCTTAATGGAAGGAACATTGCCTTGTTCGTTTCTCCAACCCCGATGCCGACGAGAGTCCCTGGCACAAAGCGAAGATCCCAGTAGATCTGGCCGAGTGAATGACTCGCTCAGGCTTCCAGATGGCACATGTTTCCTCCCCTGCAGAGAGCAGGAACGTGTTTCTGCCCAGAACCGGGTGGTGATTAAATGTGACCCCCTCTCACTGGACCACATTCGCATGGGCTTCCAAACCCGGACAAGAGTAATTACTAGGCATCGCCCTTATCGGTTCTAAAATCGGTCGGAGGCTTTCCTCCGGTGGTTAAAGCTTCGGCAGTCACTGCGTTGGCAGGGAGGTTGCCAGGCCGCAGCCTCACCGGAAGTAATCTTGTTTTTCACTCCAAGCTGGAAGCCGGGCGAGTGGAGCGTGTGCAGCAGCTCGTGTGCGGGGGGCCAGCAGAGCAGGAAGGTCCAGTGTGTCCAGAAGAAGCCCTTCCAGAAGGAGGAAGCCGTGCTGCACTCGCTCTGCCCGGTGAGCACCCCCACGCAGGTACAGGCCTGCAACAGCCGTGCCTGCCCCCCCGAATGGAGCCTTGGGCCCTGGTCTCAGGTAAGACTTGGAGTCATGAGTCTTGTTCCTTCTGGGACAAGGATGGTGGCCAAAATGGGGGTGGTGTCCTGGCTCCCCACGAGGCCCTCCGCCCTCTGCGCTTTCCCGGGAGTTACACGGAGTGCACGTGATGAGGCAGTTCAGCTTGTATCTGTGTGTGTGATGTTTGTGCGTCCTGCGGCTCGGGAAGCCCGGCCCCACAGCTCAGTCTTCCTTAGAAGTCTAGGAAGGAGAGCATGGGGGCCACTGGGGCTAGACTCACGAGCACAGCTAGAAGGGATGTGAGTGGGGGTGGGCAGGCCAGCACACGGCTGCTCGATGCTCCAGAACAAACAGAAATATAAGGAAGGTGGCGCAGAACGATAGTCACTCTCGCTTCGTGGGGAGAGAGATGTGGCGTCTGAGGGATCCAGAGGGAACTGGGGCATAAAGTTTGCTGTCTTCACAAACTCTTGGTGAAAGGTAGGAAGTGATAAAGTTCGAAGAGGCACAGACCTACCCACCCTTCACAGCTCCAACGGGGTCAGTGGGTCACTGGGGGCTGGGATGCTCAGGGGTCCTCTCAGATGGCACTTGTCCCTGTCCCAACTCGGGGGAGCGGTGCTGTGGGCATCTGTTTGGGGGAGAGAAACATGCTACAGTGCTGGGGACGGCTCCCCGAAACAGAGATTTATCTGGTCCAAGACATGCTGACAGTGACAATTCTGCTCCGTGGGAGCCCTGCCTCTGCTAAACCGCGGAGATCAAGCTGGTTGGCTGGAACCCTCACAAGGATGCAGGGGTTCCGTCGCCCGAGCTGGGACGACCACATTCCTACCGTGCTTTCCTTTAGGGAACATTATCCCGGAGCGTTGAATTCTTTTTTATATTTTCTTTAAATTTTTTAAAAATTTATTTTCAGAGAGATAGAGCACAGGTAGGCAGAGGGAGAAGCAGGCTCCCCACTGAGCAGGGAGCCCGATGCGGGGATCGATCCCAGACCCTGGGATCATGACCTGAGCTGAAGGCAGATGCTTAATGACTAAGCCACCGAGGTGCCCCTCAGAGCATTGATTTCTGATTAAGGATAGCTGTGTACTGTCACATCCCCAACAGAATTCAGATTAAGGCTTTTGTTTTAATTATAGGACATGGGATTTTTTTGAAGGTTACAACTCTGTTAGAGGAATAAGGAGCTAGCACTGGGAGAGAGTATTTTTTTTTTAAGATTTTATTTATTAACTTGATAGACAGAGACCACAAGTAGGCAGAGAGGCAGGGAGAGAGAAGAGAAAGCAGGCCCCCTGCTGAGCCAAGAGCCCAATGTGGGGCTCGATCCCAGGACCTTGGGATCATGACCTGAGCTGAAGGCAGAGGCTTTAACCCACTGAGCCACCCAGGTGCCCCTGGGAGAGAGTATTTTTGACATGCACTGGTAATGCTTTAAAATGAAGAAACAGGCGCCTGAGTGGCTCAGATGGTTAAGCATCTGCCTTTGGCTCAGTTGTGATCCCAGTGTCCTGGGATCGAGCCCCATGTTAGGTTCCCTGCTCAGCTGGGAGCCTGCTTCTCCCTCTCCCTCTGCCCCACCTCCACTTGTGCTCTCTCTCTCTCTCACTCCCTTTCAAATGGATAAAATCTTTAAAAAAATAAAATGAAGGAACATATTAATTTATAACAGAAGGTCAAACTGAATAGGATATAGGGTTATATCTGGTCTCTTTCTCTGCAGGTAGGGAGGTCTACTTTACAAGAGGAAAGAAAATTCACAAGGTTGTTTTAGCCAAATGTGTGTGGTAGGCATGGGGGAAAGAATTAGGGGACCCAGCAGTTCCAAATGTGACCTCGTGAAATGGAGTTTGCCCCAGATCGGACATGGAAATATCTTGAGAGAGTATTTGTGTCCTTAGTTTTTTGTATATTTCATTATTGTTTACTAAGACCAACTGTGTCCCTTTGGGAACATCTTCATGACACATCAGAAAGGAGTCCCTCAAAATTTGTTACCTCAACTTGTTTTTAGAGACTATGTCTCTCAAACCCTCTGGGAAGCAATTTTAAAATGTTTGATCATTCTTAAAAAATAATAATAATAAATAATTTTAAAAATAGGGGGAAAAACCCAGAAAAAAAAAGTAAGAATTCTATTGAAGGGGGTCAACCACCTAGAATCTTAAATGAACGATGGCATGCGTCTGTGGTATACCTCCCCGTCTGATGTGCCCAAGTCTGTCTGCCCGTCTCCGCTTCATGACGGCTGCCTGACTGATCTGGGTCAAGTTCTCTAAGTTCTCAGCTGGCCCTTCTGGAGAACTGGACAACAGCAGGGATCTCAGAGGGCTGGTAGAAGGCTGTGGACGCAAGTCAACACGCATGCCTCATCACATGGAAAGCCATGAAGTTAATCTGCTGCTGTGGTTCGCAGATTATGGTAGTATTGTCCCTGTCATCCCGCTCCCTTCAGGGTGTGAACAGCCAGAAGTCCTGTTGCTCTCGGAGGAAGCTTGCAATTGTGCCCAGATGTTTGCATGTTGACCAAGAGCCAAGGCAAGAGGGTCACATTTCATATGACCCTTCTGCTCAGAAACCAAGGCTGGGGAGGGGGGCGTGTCCCTTGAGGGCAGACCCAGACCGGGAGCCAATAGCTTCCAAGTGACTCTGACCAGTTTTCAACGGCTCATCTGAAAGCCGGGAGGTTCTCCCCCAAGACTTGTCTGTTTCAGAGAGTCCTGGGGAAGGGCAACAAAGCAAGAACGCGGGGGTGACTGGCCCAACACGCAGGCTCATTCCGACATTGACCGAGTGCTTTGCCCACCCCCTTGGCAGCAGATCGTAAGAAGAACTGGACACCCTCACCCATTTTTATCAATGTCACGGTCTCTTGCTCTTACAGGCGTGCATCTGTTTCTATTATGCTTCCAACAGATGCTCAATAAGCCTCCTTAGCAAGTGCCCAGACCAGCTCTGCCTTGTGCCAGAGAGCGAGCCACTGCTGGACCCGGGGAGCAGGCACGTAGCGTTCTCCCAGGAACCGTGTGCGCCCTGGAGAGAGAACCTTGTCTCCAGCCCCGGGGCAACTGGCAGCCCCTGGGCATTCAGAGGCTGAAGGGGAATGCTAACCTGCATTTAAGGCCTCAGAGGGAGGAAACATTTCTCCTACTGTCTTCAAGGGATTTTACCTGGCATTTGGTTTTAACGCTTAAGAAGAATTTGTTGAATACCTCATTTATACGTTCTCAGTGTTCACCTGGAGGAGAAGCATTTGAAACAAGCAGGCAAATGACTTTATTTTCCCCATCTCCAGTGTTCCAAGAGCTGCGGCCGAGGGGTGAGGAAGCGTGAAGTCCTTTGCAAAAGCGCCCCCACAGCCGAGAATGTCTCAGAGACCCTGTGCTCCAGCAGCCCGAAGCCAGAGTCCCAGGAGGGCTGTGGGCTGGGACGCTGCCCCAGAAACACCCGGCCGCGGTGGGTCCTCTCTTCCTGGAGCCAGGTAGGAGTTGCGCGTCGGTACTGCTGGGCTGTGGCTGCGAAGGCTCCGTTCACCCGCTGGCGCCCAGAGGCTCAGACCTCCTTCCTGATCCACACACACAGCGGGGGCCGACGAACGATCCATTCTTCCCTCCTCACCTTTCCCCAAACCCCGCATGAAGCACCCATCGCACTGAGCAGGCCCGTGCCTGGGCGTGAAAAGTGCACGACTCCCCCCGCGTGTGGAGGGCACCTCGGGGAGGGTGTGCAGAGTGCTGCAGCGTGTGGGGGCCCGTGATGCCACCGGAGAGCTTGGGGTCCCTCAGCCCCGCCACCAAGAGGCGTCTCTGTCAGGAGAGACTTTCCAGGGAGCACGAGTCAGAAGGAGGACCCAGAACTGGGCAAGGATGGGGTCGGGGAAGGTTGTTCCAGATGAAGGTGTGCCCCGTACCAGGGTGAGGGGAGAGAGGAGGACACACCCGAGACAGTAGAAGCTGAAAAACCTCATTGGACCCCAGTGTCAGGGCCACTTAGGACCCAGAACACTCCACCATAAAGCAGACAGCCCTCAGGACAGGCGAGGTGTGCTCACAGGGAGGCTGCTGAGATGGGGCGGGAGACGCGTGTTTCGGGAGTGGAGAGCCGCAGAATCTGGAGTTCCTCAGGAGGCCGCTGCCCCCTGCGGGCACACATGGGGGGGGAGAGAAGACGCGGGGACGGCGTCTCCTGGGTCTGTGGCGGGGGAAGCTCCAGCCAGCGGAGATGTGACACGAGGAGCCCCGCCTGAAGTCTGCGTCAGCAACTGGTGGGACCAGGTCTCTGCCCGGGAGGGGATCGCAGTTTGGGGTGGAAAACGGGCCAGGACGGGGGTCAACAGTGGGGTCGGTGCCGTGCGGCAGAAGCAGGACTTCTGGCCCGGCAGCCCCTGGGTCTGGCCATCCGTGTCCTTTGACTCTGGCTGAATGGGAAGTACCATACACAGCAGCTCGTCCGCCTCTCTCCCTCCCCGCTTCCCTGGAGACGTCAGAGCCTGACGGCGAAATGCGTGGGTCAGTCAGTCAGACTTACCCCGTTTCCCTGCAGTATGCACTCCGGGTATGGCCTTGAGCTAGCCTCGCTGCGGGACAGTGCCCCATTCTGTTTCTGGTGCTGATAAGCTCGGAGACGTGGGGACAGTTACTCGAATTCTCCAGCCTTGGGTTTCTTTGCAGTAGCAGGAGGGATGCGGTCGCCTGGCCTTTAGGGTCACACGTGGTTGACCTGGCGTGATCCCATTCCTAGAACGTCCCGCAGATGGTGCGTCTGCTCAGCACACTTGACCGTGGGGCTCTGCACACCTAACGCCTCCCTTCTCGGCTCCTAGTGCTCCATGACCTGCGGCTTGGGCGTGAGGAGGAGGCAGATGAAATGCAGCGAGAGGCCCTTCCAGGGAAAGCTGATCACCTTCCCGGAGCGAAGGTGCCGCAGTATTAAGAAACCGAACCTCAACTTGGAAGAAACCTGCCAGCAAGGGACCTGTCCCGCCCGCCCTGGCTTCGGCGTGGCTGCTGTGTGGTTCCCATCCCCGTGGCAGCAGGTGAGTGCCCGCGGATTCCCGTGACATTCCCAGAATGGGGGCAGCCCCCCCCCCCGCCAAGCACCCATCCAAAGGTCAAGAGCAGCAGCTCAGGTTCAGGAGACCTCACAATCTCGGGGAGCTGTGCCACCTGTGTGGCCCCGGGCTGCTTCCGTCACCCGGGAGCTCCAGCTGTCGCAGCTGGAAAGCCAAGACGCTAACGAAGAGCTCATGTCTTCATGCGCACCTACGATGACATAAAGCACCTAGACCAGACTGGTCCCATGGCCCCAGCTGTTCACTCTTGCTGCTGCTCTCAAGATCCCCGGGAGCCTCCTGTGTTCTAGAAACACTGCTCTTCATCTCGACACCTTCGGTTTTTACGTCCAGTTGCTGAATGACGTTAATAGCCGGCATTTATGGAAGCCGCCTTGTTGAGGGTGCTTTTGTGCCTGTTTTGTAGAGGAGGCAGGGAAAGCTTGGGTTGGGTCAATTCAGGCAGGAAACCCCCGGGCTTGTAAACTCATCAGAGGTTAGAGGCACCCTTTTTCTCAGAAGACTCCCGTGAAATTTTGGTTAAAGTGGTTTGGTTCTGGTCGGCGAGGTTGGTGTGTGAAGCCGAGTCTGGGAGAGAAGCTGTGTTGTGTCCTCACCCTTCCTGACCAGCAGAGGTCACGGAGGGGAGGACTTGCCAGCTGGAGGGGAGCTGCCCTCCCCATGACAGACACAGGGCTGGGCTGGGGCAGGTGCGAGCACAAGGTAGGTCTGTAGATCCATGTCTCTGTAAGTAAGCGTACGTACACACAGTGTAGAATGTGTGTGTTTATAGGCGTGCATATGTGTTTTTTTTAATTAACATAAAATGTATTACTTGCCCCATGGGGTACAGGTCTGTGAGCCCTCGGTCTGACACACTTCACAGCACTCACTATAGCACATTCCCTCCCCAGTGTCCCTCACTCAGCCACCCTATCCTTCCCCTCACCCCAGCAACCCTCCGTTTGTTTCCTATGATTGAGTCTCTTATGGTTTGTCTCCTTCCCTGGTCCCATTTTGTTTGATTTTTTTCCCTCCCTACCCCCACCACCCCCTACCCTGCCTCTCACATTCTTCGTATCAGAGATTCATAAGATAATTATCTTTCTCTGATTGACTTATTTTGCTCAGCATAGTACCCTCTAGTTCCATCCACGCCATTGCAAATGGCAAGATTTCATTTCTTTTGAAGGCTGCATAGTATTCCATTGTGTATATATACCACATCTTCTTTATCCATTCATCTGTTGATGGACATCTAGGTTCTTTCCATAGTTTGGCTGTTGTGGACATTGCTGCTGTAAACATTGGGGTACATGTGCCCCTTTGGATCACTACATTTGTATCCTTGGGGTAAATACCCATTCTTGCAATTGCTGGGTGATAGGGTAGCTCTATTTTCAACTTTTTTTGGAACTTCCATGCTGTTTTCCAGAGTGGCTACAGGAGCTTAATACCTCTCATTTCCTGAATGGTTCATTTTAGCCATTCTGACTGGCGTGAGGTTCACTCACTCACCGTGGTTTTGATTTGTATTTCCCTGATACCGAGTGATGTTCAGCACTTTTTCATGTGTCTGTTGGACATCTGGATGTCTTCTTCGCAGAAAGTGCATGTCTTCTGCCCATTTCTTGATTGGATTATTTGTTCTTTGGGTGTTGAGTTTGATAAGTTCTCTATAGATTTTGGACACTAGCCCTTTCTCTGATATGTCATTTGCAAATATCTTCTCCCATTCTGTCCGTTGTCTTTGGGTTTTGTTGACTGCTTCCTTTGCTTTTGCAAAAACTTTGGTCTTGATGAAGCCCCAATAGTTCATTTTTGTGTGCATACGTATTTGTAAGTGAACATACATACACATGTATAAATGTCTAAACTGTGTATGTGTGTATTGGAGGATCTGAGAAGTAAACCATGAAGAAAAGCAAAGGAAACCAGTGTGATTGTGTATCCCTAATCAGCTAGACTCCAAAGCCAAACCTCGTATGTTTTCCATCCCTGCCGGTTTTCCCCTCCCAGATACCAGTCCCTATAGCGATGCTTGTCCTAGATAAACACTTCACCTATCTGCACTAAAAACAATGTAGCGCATTTTTAAAAGCAATACAAAAGATAATCCATGTATAGGGTTTTTTCCCCTGATATTTCATTTATTCTTTTGGTATAAAATATATGTCTGAGGAAAAAAAAAAAAAGGTTATAGTTATCTATTTTTTTGTTGTTGTTTTAATGGAACAGCAAGATCATTGATTTCTAGGAAGCACCACACCCACCATACCAACTCCTTTAGCCAGGCACCGAGGACAGGATTCCAAAGCTGCCTCGGATAAAGTATTATTTCTTCGCTGTCCTAATTCTGAATTGTCCCCTATGCACCCCCCCACTGCCTCTGCGGAGATTATCTGGAATTCTTTAAATACTGGGATGATTTGTTCTGCATCCTTATGGCAGCTTCTGTATTTCTGGAAGCCGTCTTCGTTACAGTCACTTAACTGGAGACACACTGTGGGGCAAGAGAGAGAACGTTTGCCGAGGACCCCCTTCTGATCAGATCACGCCTGCCGCCTGTTCGACTGGACGTGAGCACACATGCCAGGCTCGGGCCACTCCTTGCTTCATCAACAGGGCGCCCGGGCTTGGCATGGAGCGTGGAGATGCCTTCTAGTGGACATCTCTGACCGCCACAAGCACCCTCCCTCTGAGTGCTGCTGACTCCTTCCTCTCGCCCCCTTCTGCAGTGCACGGTGACCTGCGGAGGGGGTGTGCAGACGCGCTCGGTCCACTGTGTGCAGCAGGGCCGGCCTGCCGCCAGCTGTCCGCTCCACCAGAAGCCTCCGGTGCTACAAGCCTGTAATACCAACTTCTGTCCGGCTCCCGACAAGAGAGGTAACTGGCCCCCCACCCCAGTTCATCGGATTTGTCCTCCAAGAACTTTTCCAAAACCCCTCCTGTGTGGTGGTGTTTATGCCCTGCAGCGCCACTAGGGGGTGCTATTCCCACCCTGTCTGTGTGAACGGCGCCCCCCACAGGGGGTACAGGGCACAAATCTGGGGCGTTCCTGCTCACAAGGATCTTGTTTGCACACCCGTGCAGGGAATATTTAATTCTGCGATAAGGCTGGTGAGCCCTTACTTCTTACTCTAAAAGGGGGAAATAGCAATCACGCAGGTCAGTTTTTTAACACGGTTTTAGTTACATAAGAAAATGAAAAAGTAACTACCATGAGCCCAAGGTTAGGGTTGTCGGTGGAAACCCAAGCGTGAAGGGGGATCGTCCTTGAACTCACGTGTTAGCGGAGGAGGCAGGTAAGTTACAGTCCGTCAGGGAACGTGTGGCATCCTCAGACCACACCGTGCGTGTTTCCTTGGTAACAGTCCATTCCCACGCAGTGCGGCGTGTGCTGGAGGCACAATGGGACACTGGATTACATGAGTGAACAAGACTGGGTTTCACTGGCTCAACTCCCTTTTCAAAGACACCTGACAAACACACCAGGAAAGGTCTCCTCCGCCCCTCAGATTTCCTTGTGCTAAAGAATTAGGTTCCCGCCAGGTACCTGCTACATTTTCTTTTCATCCCATCCCGGCTTTTCCAGGGCTGTCTTATTTCTTACCCCGTGCTCTCCCATCTGTGGGGAATCAGATTTGGGACGCTGACTCCTCGGCTCTCCCCTGTCCCCATCACTTTGCGTTTCTAAGTTGTTGTCCTTGTTTAGCTTCGTCTTCGAGCCTTGGCTCCAGACTCTGGGCATCTATTTTCCCTCTTCTGCCCTCTCTCCTTCCTTGTCTGAGGCTTGCAGGAGACAAGAGAACTAGTAACATGCCAGCTTCGCTGAGTCCCATCCCTTCCAAGGCAATTTTGGAATTCTCCAAACCTCCAGCCTCTTTCAGCAGAAAGCTTATGGGGGAAGAGACACACATTTGGAGCAAGTGGTCATGTACTTGCAAACTGTTTCCCCCTTTCTTCCCCCTTGGTGACTTCTCCCCCCGCCTTCAGTCAGCTGGCCCCAGACACGTGCCCGGAGTCCGAAGTGCATGACCCCGGAGACAGGCTGTAGGGAATGGCTGATCAAGACCATGGCTCGGCAGTATCTCCTGGGCAGGAGTACAAGGTGGGGAGAACCAGACAGATTAGATCCAGGATTGCGGGGAGGCCCTTGGTGTTACTATTCTGTTCATCTGGCACCCCGCCAATGCTCAGCAAGTGTTAGGTGGGAGACTTGGGGTCCAGTACCATGAGGTTCTCTTCTTCCTTCCAAGCCGGGTCACTAAGCACCTGCTGCAGATCCCTAGCATTCTTCTAGGGATAAAAGAACAAGGTAACGTCCTGTTCTTAAGGTACAAGAGGAGGAGGAAGACAGGACAACAGATGCGCGTGGTGGAGTGTTAACCAGGGTCACAGCGGAGGTCCATTCTCCGTGGGTTGCAGGGACGGGGGTAGTGGAAGATGGCAGGACGAGAAGGGGTTCTGAGAAGGACCTCTCTCCACGCCTCTTGACTACATGAGGTCTCTTTTGTAAAGAGGAGTACGGGAAGAAGGCAGATAGGAAAGGCATAACCCTGAGTATTTCTTCTTGGCGAAGATGTGGCCCGTGGTTTTTACGCAGTTGAAGGCTTCCTCCCGCTTCTCACATTCCGTCCCAAATCCCGGGAGAGGGCCGTGCCCAAACTGCTGCTGGGTTGGTCATCGTCCTTAGATCACTGGCAGGCTGACCACAGGTGGAACTGGCGTGTGTTTTCTAACACTTAGTTTTCAACAAACATTAGTGGACAGTAAGCAAACCCGTGGTGCCAAAGGGAAGAAGCTTTAATTCTTGGAATCTTCTCTGAGACTCCCATGAGGCACCGTGCTTTTGAGGCACCGCCTTCCCCTCCAAGAGTTGAGAGTAGACGGTTCTGCCCAGGCTGGCACCATCGTGTCTTGCAGGACAGCCAAGTGTGTGTGCCGTCGCTCGGACCCCCTGCCCCACCCCCACGCTGGTAGCCAGTCCAGGGCATTCACTCGGTGCCGTCTGCACTGTGGGAGGCTCTGCCTGGGTTTTCACTGGATCTGGATCCGGAAACCATCCTATGAGCTGGCATTGTGCCTGATTTACATGTAAACCTTACTCAGAAAAGAAGGAAGCCTCGGGCAGCGACATCAGTCATCAGCGACATCAGTGAGTGGTTGTTGACACAGTTGGAAGAGGCCTGGGCTGCAGCCTAATGGGATTTGGCTGGCGATGAGCAGCCCCCAATGGGAGGAGCACGGACTCCGATGTCACAAAAAGGATTTGCGTCCACACGCTACCATTGACTAGTTTGTGGCCACAGGCAAGCTTTTGAACTCTTCATAAAATGAAGAAATAATGCTTACCTGAAAAGATCACTGGGAGTTAAGTAAGATGATTCAGTGTTTCCATGCCTATTTCGGACACACTGTGAACTGGGAACTGTTCTGATGTCTGACTGTAGATAGAGCAGTGGACAAAATGGCCGGGGTTTCCACCTCCTATCTGGAAACGAACAGCAGGCCAACCAATAAATATACAATGTCAGATAATAAAGTAGAAAATACAACTGAAGCAGGGTATAGAGAATGAGAAGGATTCGGGGGTAAAGGCAGGGGGAAACTGGTTTAGAGAGACTAGTCAGGCAAGGATGATAGGATACAGATACGGAACTACAGGAAGGTGAACTATGCATGTATCTAGAAGGACAGTGTTCCTGGAAGGGGGACCAGCACATCCAAAGGCCCTGAGGTGGGAATGTGTGAATCTGATCAAGGAACAGTAAGACACCTGGAGTCAGATGTCTAAAGTGGACAGGGGTTAGGTGATGAGCGGAAGCTGGTCCTAGGGGCCTTGTCAGTCTTTGTAAGGACTGAAGATTTACGTCTGAGTGAGATGGAAGCTGATGGAGAACTTGGAGCAGAGGAGCCGTGGGATCGGACTTGTGGGAAAGTCCCCGGCAGTTACCCAGAGAAGAGCACAGGGGTCCAGAGCGGGAGGAGGAGGTTCCGTGAGGGCAGTGGCCGTACTGGGAGAGGCTGGGTGCTGGTGTATTCGGAAGACTGAGCTCATGTATAATACTTGTCAACGGTCTGCCTGCGGGATGTGAGGCAAAGGATAGGACACCAGGGTCATCCTCAACAGCACACATGAAACCTGTGACAACAGAAGCTCAAATAACCAGCTTTCTAACCAAATAATCATGAGAGTAGCCGTAATCAAACCCAGTGCTCATCTCGATGGCTTGGTGATAAACCTCCACCTGCTTCCAGACTTAAAATGAACTCAAAGCACAAGCCGCAGCAGCCAGCCGAGATCCCGTTCTTACCTCGAAAGGAGAAAGCGTTGCTACAGTACTGCAGTTAGGGTCATGCTTTTAGCGGTCTGTTTTCATCCCGATGCGGTGTTTCCACTACATCAGTAGGATAATCTCTACAATTTCAGTAGAAAGTGATTCAGGTGTACATTCTGATCGAGGAGGCTGCGTGTTCGGTGGCTGGGCTAGAACACACTGTCCAAGCTTGTATTAGACACAACCGGAGATGAAAACGGAGATACATGGGCCAGAGCATAGACGAGTGTTCCTCCCACGTCTGACTTGTATCTCTGAGGTAAGGGATCGCACCGCTGCCCCGTGATCGTCCACCTCCATACAGCTCCTTCTAGGTGCCCAGGGCAAAAAGCTCATCATCATTCTTGATTCTTCTTTGCTCTCTCCTGTCTTTACCAACCCGTCAGAACATTCTTTAGGCTCCATATCCCGGAGTTACTGAAAAGAAAAGAAAGATGCTCTTAGTTCACCTTTCGACCCAAGTTATGACACTGTAGATTTCACATTGGTTGTTCTAGACATGATGGTTACAGGGAAACTGGTATATTTTTTCAACAAATATTTCCTGAGCAGCTGCTTTGTGATAGGCACTACGCGTTGGGAATGAAGTAATGAAAACAGTAGACGGAACCTCTGCTCTCAAGGATCTTAGGTTCTAGAGCGGAACCAGACAGGCAGCACAGAATGGGAAGAGCATCGATAGCCCCGAGGTAGGAAAATAAAGCGAGGTTGGGAGTAGGGAGTGTTTTCTGGGCGGCCGCAGAGCACTCTGCTTATCTGGGGGGAGTCCCGGAAGGCCCTGCTGTCTGCCAGTGACCTCTGAGCAGAGACATAAAGGAATAGAAGGGGTCTGGGGCAGGAGTTGGCTGGGGAAAGCCACCATGTGCCTGGCACGTTAGGGCATCCCCCAGGTGGCCCATGTGAGGGAGGGGACAAGAAGAGGAAGACGAGGTCAAGCAGTAGTGGGGGAACCAGATCCTAAGACCCTGTCAGCCATGGTAAGGACTAAGCCTTTCACTGTGGGTGGAGGGAGGGGCCCAAGGGGGAGTCGGGGGCTGAGACATGCATGACGTGAACTGACTTGTCCATTCAGGGATCAGCAGCGCCAGTCTGAGATGGGTGCGGAGGCTGTATTTTAGGCAGAAGAAGAGGGCAGGGGAAGGAACTGTAGGTAGTTCTGACTCAGAGAGGCAGAATTCAAGTCAGGAACAGCAGGAAAAGAAAGAGGAGAGCCAAGAGCCTGGCCTGCCATGTCGGGGACACAGGGTACAGAGCAGAGCTGCTTCAGGATAATTTTAAAAGGGAGCTGGGTGAGTGCCTGTGGGCAGCGGGGGGCATTGGGCAAAGTGAAGGTAAAGTGACTTTTGAGCCTTGCAGAGAGGAAGGGGAAAACACTTCCAACCGTGACTGAGAGAACTTACGTATAGGGTAGACCATAAACACTTCTGAAGTCAAAATTCCTTGAGAATCTGGTAAAATGGCTAAGACCCTGACTCTTAAAATGGGCACTGAGGTTTACATGAAGAACACCTTACATACAGCTTCGCGTGCCTTCTGTACCTAGTGAGGTCCTTCTGCGTGAGAATCCCGGTGTACCGCGTTCTGCTTTCAGCCCGTAATCCCATCTGTCAACAAGAGAAGTCAGGCCTGCTGTTGACTTAAATTCACTCTGTTGCAGACGGGCTGGGAGATTTACTGACATCAACGTAGAGCACCGCAGCTGAGCCATCAGTCTCGGTGTGCTGACTCCCGTATTGTAGGCCTCCTGTTCCCCAAAATAAAGTCCGTGGACCAGGCGGCAGCAGCTCCCAGCTCACTCCAGACCCTGGGAATCAGAAGCAGTGGTTTAACAAGACCCCCAGGGCATTCCTCCCAGGCTAGGCTAAGGACACAACATGGTGGCTCCCAGGCCGCTGGGGAGGACCCAACAGGAATCTTGGGCTGGATATGACACTTTCTTTTAACATCCACTCCCCCCAACAGCTGACATTTCGCTAAGGGCCCTCGTCCCTTTTGATGTCTTAATCCTGCTCCTCCTCCCTCCCAGCCAAGTCCTAGTACAGGAGCAGAACCACTCAGAGGCAGGAGGCAGGTACGTCTGAGGTTTTTGACCCACAGGCTCTCGCCTTAAGGAAAAGGCTGAGCTTCCTCCTGAGGAGTGAACAATTTTTTTTCTCTCCCTGCAGAGGATCCATCCTGTGTCGATTTCTTCAGCTGGTGTCCCCTAGTTCCTCAACATGGCGTCTGCAACCACAAATTTTATGGTCAACAGTGCTGCAAGTCATGCACGAGGAAGAGCTGATCTCAACGACCCACCCCACCCCTCCCAACACTCGAGGGCAAGTCTTCCCTCTCGCCTCTGGAGAGACCAGCCACCATTAATCCCCCACTGAAAGCCGAACACTGCAGACCACCCATGCGCGGCTGCGGCCATCAGTGGAATGGGTTCTCGAGGACAGGCTCCCTATCCACTTCCCCAAAGCACATGGTACTCCAAAGCACTTGAAAATGGGAAGCAAGGGCAAATTGGACTTCCACAAGAAAAGACAAAATAACTTCAATTTGCACTGTGACGATGAAAGAAGTGATGCATCCCACTGAGAGACGTCACGTTTTAATTTTGACAAAGTGAGAATCTGGTCACCGTGGGGAGGGTCCCTCTTTGAACTTCAGAGGGTTCCACGGCAAAGACATCTGGGTTGAAAGGTGCTTTCAGACTTCGGGTCCGAGATGGAGCCTTGGAGCAATCAAATACAAATGGAACCCCTTGCCTCGCTGTTGCCCGGAGCTCACAGTGTGACGGACACTGTGGCCAGCCCCAAGGAGGAGTTCCACGGGAAGCAAAAAGGTGCTCATAACTGTGCTTGCTGCTGGACTAGCAAGCCTTGTGTTATTTTTATCCAGTGTGCGTGTGTTGTTTTTATTATTTTGTTTAGACTATATTCTGCTTAGAGAGTCTCCAAGACTACAAGTCACACTTGAAAAGTATGCCAAGGAATATTCTGGAAACAGGGCAACATGGATTATTTAAGATCCCCAGTTAAGTGAACTTCAAGACTCTGAAAAAAGAAAAGCCCACAAACTCACATAAAAGGCATATGTTGACGCCCTACCCAGTACGTCAACCTCGTAACTTCCGGTGCTAGCTGAACAAGTCCACGGGAGCCCCTAGTCTGCTCTTTGGGAATCAGAACTGGCGAGACGGTCATTTCTGGTAAAACTCTAGGAGGAGCTAAATAGCAGAACAGCAGTGTTTTGAAGGCGAGCAGACCAACATTTATAAGGCTCCCTACATATTATCAGGGCTGCTTGGAAAATTAAAGACCACTTGTGGTTCTTTCTTACCAATGGTCATGTTTAAATTTTCCCTAAGATTTAGTTAACAAGAAAAAAATACTGGCAACAGAGAAACCCATCTGTCTTCTTGCTAAGTTAATATTAATAAATCATAATAAGCCAAGATCCTTCGATGAATGAGAATATTTTATAATCTTTCAGATGATATTTTCAGTCATCAGAAGCCAGCTGTTGATAGGCACTAATGAGCTTAAAATTGTTCTCAATTGGAAAATACCACACTGTTTTGCCAAAACCAAAGTAACTTACGAGACTGAGTCCTTCTGTAATTTTTTGAGATGTGGTTAAAATGGGCATATTTATATAATTCTACTCTATTCCTCAATTTCTTTGATGAATGTAACCCAGTTTTACTGCTTTATAAAGGCACAATTCAAACAGGGATTTGCCAGCTCAGCACAACCAACCAGACAGTGGTGTGTTAAATTTAGAGCATCCTTTGTTCCCATTCTAATTAAAATCATGCGTTCTTGAATCTCAGAGAAATAGGATTAGAACAGTCTCTCAATCCACTTGGCCTGGCCTAGAGTAGGGGCCATTCTACCATCAGAAACACACAGTTCCACATCACCCACCCCTTGCCCTCCGAAAAATTGCAAGTTATTTGTTTCTTTATATAATGATCATTTTATTATTTTATGGAAAAATTAATTTATTAATAGCCTATTCTTATGTGTTCTCACTTGCTTCTCTGAGTAAGTGATATTAATTCTGAGGAAAAATGTTGAATAAAGCAATGGGTTATAGAGAAAAGTCAAAATATATCTGTAATATTTAATTATTTTATAAGTTTTATAATAAAGTGTTTTCTTTATCTTTGAAATTTGTTAAGTTCTTGAATAAGTTAGAAGTCCGTTACTTCCAAGATCATGTAGCTGATAAATGTTGATTAGGGATCTCAGTAATTTCTCAAGGAGAAGTTGGGAGGAGAAAATACTCACTAATTGATTTTTCTTGCTTGTGTCTGAGAAAATTAGAAACCACCAAAAGTTGGGGTGAAATGGAAAATATGTTTAGCATCTAACAGAGATAGTTATTTTTTCCTGCTCTAATGCTTTGTCCACATTTATGGAAATCGTCCAAGTTAGTTAGATAAACCATAAACATAGTTGGCTTTCTCCTTCATTTTTTCCATTTGAATGGCAGTCTGGTGAAATCCTTTTGCAAAAAGCAAGAGGGGAGGGGAAGGAAAAAAAAATTAAAAAGCCATTATTTCAGGTTTTCCAAATTTGGAATCATCAGACCAGTGGAGAATAAAAATAGTCTGGGCAAAAGTCAGTCCAGTTGATGTGAATATATAATATTTTCCTTCCACATGTGATTATATACATGTATATGAATATGCCCTAAATATATACATGAATGTGTGTGTACACATGTGGATCATTTATGCATGCAGATCTTTAAAACATATTTAGGAGAATTTTATATGAATTATTGCTATTTGGCAAACAAAAAACTGATTAAGAATGAAAAATAGAAAAAAAAAGAATGAAAAATAGAATAGCACATAAAATAGAAGAAGAGGAGGTATCCTTGTGCTTTTTGATGATAAAATGTTAATGGAAGCAACCACAGATGTAGTGTTTGGTGTTTAATGGGTGCCAGAGATGGGCCATGCTCTTCATATATGTTACCCCTTTTCATCCTCCCAAGACTAGTTAGGGAGCAGGGAGTCTGATTCCAGGCTCAATCCCAGGACCCTGGGATCACGACCTGACCCAAACAAAGGCAGACGTTTAACCGACTAAGCCACCCAGGTGCCCCAAAAAGATACTATTTTTTTTTTCCCTTTGCAGATGAAGACTCTGGGATTCAGAGAGATCCCGTATTTCATCTGAGGTAGCCATAAAAGTAAGCTCCATAAATAATACAAACATTTAAATTATTCATTTTCATTGAAAATAATCACTCTAATTGGTTTACAGAATTCCCATTTAGAAAACAATTCCCAGCAAGAACAGGGGGGCTGTTCACAGCTTCACAGGAATGTTCAGTTTTGCATCACAAAGATAAAGATGCAATCTTCTCACTAAGATGATTTTTATCTTTAATCCTAAATTACCTTTGTGCAGAGAAAAGAAATTGTATCTAAATATTTAATTGTACCTTTCCTGATGGACGCTGAGGGTCATGATGTAAGTGACTTTGTTGTTCAAATTTCTGTGTATAGAGAAACCAGCACAAGCAATGTCCAGAATGTGTTTTTTTCTGAATGTATAATTTGTTTCTGCAAAGTAATGACTAATTGCCTCACCCCTGCACACAACCACCATCGTGTTGGAACATTATGAAGCCGTACGTCCCAGGTATGGTTGTTTTCCTACATCACATTTAGTGAGGGGCATAGCTGAGTTCATAACCAGGTCATTTAGTAGCAAGAAGTGATTTATATAATTGCTATATAATTGTTCTAATGGACAAAAAGGTTGAAAGATTGTTCCTAGCATCCTAACTGGGATGAGAAAGAAACAGTAATGTCAAGGAAAAGGAAAGCCTATAGGCCATGTCTCCCCAACCCAACCCCCGCTGTTTCTTTCCACCCCTCTTCCCTGCATCGCCTTGGCCTCCCCATCCAGGCTGCCTCTGCCCCACGCAAGTTAGGACATCACCTGACATGAACTAGCATTGCCCCACAGTGCCCTTACCCCATGTCAGAAAACACAGGACAAACACTTAATCCTCCAACTTACCGCTAATGGAATTTCTAAACCAACTGCTCAGTAGAGAGAGGCACGCTCACTGTATAAAGTTAACCGTCAGAGCCCTTGAGAGATGGTCTTTGAAGGAGAACCAGGGCCAGAGGCTGTTCCTGCTGGAGACGAGGCCCAGACATGCCTCCCCCCCGATTCCCCTCCTGCCTCTTTTTTGTGGCTGGAGCACAGGAAGGAGCGGGCAGCCCCCTCTTGTCAGGAGACCAAGCCAGCTCTCCTGTTCTTCTGCGGGCTCCTCTGTTTCTGCAGACCCATGCCACCTACCGTGGGGCTCAGCAGCTCCCCTTCCTCGGAAAGAAGGCTCTCCCTACCCTGCCCCATCCCTTTTGAAAGCCAGCTTGGATCTAGAGGAAGTCCGGGGACACAAGTTTCTAAATAATTAGCTGCATGAACAATCGCTTGAGCCTACTTTATACATTCCTAGGCCCCATTCCAGAAATGTAATTTATTAATTCTGGGAGTAGGGCCTGGGAACTTAGAGTTTAAAAGGCATTCAAGTTGCTCTGAGGAAAAGCTAGTTTTGGAACCACTGGTCTAGGGCAAAGAAAGAAAGTAGCTCGAGTCCGTCTTCCTTGTGCCGATGAAGGAGTCCGTTGGCACCAGGCCCTCTGGTACGGGTCTGCTGGCTCTGAGCTAAACTCAGCCAGTGATAAAGGGGGCCTTGCCTGCTCTCATCCTCTGTATGGAATTCACCTGGCACGCTCTGGGGGCTGCCAATAACGGGTCATGAAGAGGACTCCGAGGCAAGGACCAGGTCCGTGGGCATCTTTGTCTCGTTTTCTCATTCCCAACCATGCCGGTAGCCGAGAGCAAGGTTTGGTGGGCAGGCAGTGGAAGGGTTTGAGGGAAACTGGCCAGTTCTCAGTCAAGCACCCACATGCATGAATTTGTATAGAAAGAGAGAGAGAGAGAGAGAGAGAGAGTGTGTGTGTGTGTGTGTGTGTGTGTGTGTGTTTAAAGAAAAGAAGAAAGAAAGGGCATTCAACAGAGAAGCCAATGAAATCCCCGTTGGAAAGTGTCTCTTGGCAAGTTACTCCAGGACCTCGTGTGTGCGTGGAGAAACCCAGAGCACGTGACCAAACCAGTTGTGCGTCTGGGATCCAGAGTCAAGGCAGAATGAAAGCTTCCAACCTACTTCCTGCCGGGACACTGGGTGCCAAGAGGTGAATTAATCCCTTTTATGAATCAGGCCAACTGTCACTTGCTTACAAATGGCCAGAAATGCATTGGCTGACTCGAGTGAATGAAAATTGTAACTTCAAGCTCTGTACGACAGAAGAAAAAGAAACAAAAGACTTTGAAAAGATAGCAAAGAGCAGCTGGAATGGGGCTTTTGGCCGCACCGAGGTATAAACAAGGTAATTTCGTGTTCCCTAGAACTGTGCTGTTCTGGGACTCTGGTTTTTCTCATTTGGTGGCTCATTTCATTATTTACAGCGGCTTAGGTTTTTTGTGTGTGGTTTTTTTTTTAATATATATTGGCCCCAGATACTTAAAATGAACACATCTATTTCTGCATCAGCATAGTCCTAAACCAATGAAGGCCTAATTGTTATTGTATTCAGCATTTTTCCCCCTTTGTTAGGATGCCCACATTGTCTAGGGCCTTTATTACTTGCAGATAGGTCTGCGGAGGGCGCAAACATTTCACATTTTGTTAGAGGTTAGCATTTGCTTTCAGGCTAAAAGTCCCCCGACACACACAGAGTCACAACCAGCCTTTCGTGGGCTCTGCCTACCCTCACAATTTTTTTCCTGCATGCTTGCTATCCAAAATACATCCGTTCTTTCAACCAGCATTTATCAATCTGTGAGATCCAAACACCGAAACAGATCTTGTTCCTGACCCAAAGAGACTGGCAGTTAAAAAACAGGATGCGTAACCATGCAGTCGGGCGATGGTCCAAGGTCACATTTAGTCCTGAGATTTTGTTTTTAATTCCTCACTGTTAGATTCACCCCAGTCAATATTCGATAATGTGTGTTTTTAGGCTTGTATTGTTGTCACTTATGGTAAGGTCCCATATGCAAATGAGGGTCAGACTGCAGACTTCTTCTCCCCTTCAAAAACAGTAAAGTCACAAAATTATACCATTAAACAGAGAGTAGCCCATTTGCAAATTTTTGTATAGAAAGGAACACATGGGGCGCCTGGGTGGCTCAGTGGGTAAAGTGTCTGCCTTCGGCTCAGGTCATGATCCCAGGGTCCTGGGATCAAGTCCAGCATCAGGCTCCCTGCTCAGTCTGCTTCTCCCTCTACCCCTCCCCCTGATCCTGCTCCTGATTAAGAGAGTCTTAATCTAAAAAAAAAAAAAAGAGAGAGTCTTAATCTCTCTCAAATAAATAAATAAAATCTTTGGAAAAAAGAAATGAAGAAATGGAAGAGGATTTTGTTATTTCATTCTCTCTCCCTCACAGAGGGAGAGAGAAATATTTGAGGACCCTTCCTAAAATTACATAGTGAGTTAATGGTATGTCTAGGTGTAAGGCCGGTTATAATAATTTTCATGCAAGTATAGTTTTCACTAGATTGTAAAGTATTTACTGATTTTTTTTACTCGATAAACACTTTTATTGCACTTAAAGACAATTTTAATGAATAGTAAGTTTCAGAGAGAAATCTAATAAGGAACATCGCTGACCTCATGTGCTATCTATAGTGTTAACTTAAATTCCCCTCCCCCCCCAAAGAAATACATATTCTGGTACCATATAAAGCATAACAAATGTTCTCCTCTTTCCTCTACGTACAGCAAAGATGACCTCATGAAAGTACCAGTTTTAAAAAACAATTGACCCTTTCCCTTTCCAATAGTCTGGTCTCCTAGGGAATCGAGCAATAGCTTTGCTGTGAGCCTAGACTTGAGAACAATGCTGAAGGCCAATATACTAAAAACCACTGGACACTTTAAATGGGAAGGTTTTGAGGGCATGTAGATTCCATCTCAATAAAGCTGCTTAAATTTTTTAAAAATGTGCCATGTGGGATCAAGATGGTGGACTGGGAAGTTTCTGAGCTCACCTCCTCTTACTGACACACCAAAACTCTACACAGAGAACAATGGTCTCTGAGAACAAAGGGAAGACCAGTAGAACGGACGATAGATACAAACATGGGTGAGGCTGGCAGAGACCCAGTCTGCCCAGGACACATGCCCCTGGCAGAGCAGCCCGCTGGCAGGAGGGACATCACAAGTGCAGAGGCCCTCTCTAAGGAACAAGGGATCTGAGCCCCACATCAGGCTCCCAAACCCGGGGAACCTGCACAGGGAAGATGAGCCCGCACTCCGTCTGCTTTGAAAACCAGCAGGGCTTATGTCAGGGAGGGCCAGAGGGCATCTCCCTAGTCTCATTCCCGGTTCCAGGGCAGAGGCAGCAGTTTGAAAAGCAGCTGGGTTATGTATCGCGTGGAGCAGCGCTGGCTCGTGTTGGGGCATGTGCCAGAGGGACCTGTTGAAATGGCCACCAGGGACAGAAGAGCTGGTGGGCACCATGTTTTGGTCATTCCTCTGTCTATCTAGCTGGGCCCAGTTCTGATACTCCCATCTACTGTGCTAGTACCCCTTGCCCTGCCCAACTGGCTTGCCCTGGATGGCACCACTTCCTAGCGGTTCCCACCAAGCCATGCCCAGCAGACAGCCTCAGCCAGCACTGATGTTCCCCCACCCCAGGCAACCAACCTTGCTCAGTCAAGTCCAGGTCTCACAGTACACTGGGGGACAACCCCACACACCAGCGAGTCTGCTTCAATCTTGGGGCAACCACAATAGGGGACACACCTGGCTCAAGTGTCAAGCGCGGAGAACTGTGCTACAGGCCCCACAGGACACCTACATAAAGCCACTTCTTCAAGACCAGGAGACACAACTGATCGGCCCCATACACAGAAAACCAGAGACAGCTAGGCGAAAGGAAGAGACAGAAGGGTATGTTCCAAATGAAAGAACAGGACACAACCTCAGGGAAAAGAACTGCATGAAATGGAGATGAACAAACTACCAAATCAAGGGTCAAAGTAACAGTCATAATGATGCTCATGCACTTGAAAGAAGAGATGAACACAGTGAGAACAGGAAAATGTCAAAAAGAACTAGAGCTGAAGAATACTGTAACTGACATGAGAAATACACTGAGGGAACGAACAGCACATTAGATGATGCAGAAGAATGGATCTGCGATCTTGAGGACAAGGTAGTGGTAGCAAAAAGAATCCTAGCAATCAGAATAGCAAAAAGAAAGAGAACTTTTTTTTACAGATTTATTTATTTGACAGAGAAAGAGAGAGAGAGAGATCACAAGTAGGCAGAAAGGCAGGCAGAGAGAGAGGGGAAAGCAGGCTTTCCGCTGAGCAGAGAGCCCCACAATCCTGAGATCATGACCTGAGCTGAAGGCAGAGGCTTTAACCCACTGAGCCACACAGGCGCCCCGAAAGAGAACTTTTTTTTAAAGGAGTATTATTTAAGTAGCTCTGGGAAAACATCAAGCAAGCTAATGTTAGCATTATCTGTAATGTATCTCACTAGAATTAGCAGAGAGAAAGGGACAGAAAACTTATTTGAAGAAATAGTGGCTGAAAACATCCTTAATCTGCAAAGAAAACAGATATCCAAGTCCAGGAACCACAGAGAGTCCCAAATAAGATGACCCAAAGAGCCTCACAATGAGACACATTATAACCTAAGATAATCTTCAAAGCAGCAAGAGAAAAACACTAGGTACATACAAGGGAATGCCCATAAGACTATTAGCTGATTATTCAGCAGAAAATTTATGAGCCATAAGGGAGCACCATGATATATTCCAAGTGCTGAAAAGAAGAAGGGGAAAAAAAAAAAAGCAACTTACAACTAGTAATACTGAACCAGCAAGGTCATCAATCAGAATTGAAGAAGAGATAAGCAATTTCCCACACTAGCAAATGTTACAGGAGTTCATCACCACCAAACTGGCCTAACAAGAAATGTTAAAGCCACTTTAAACTGAAAAGAAATGGCCAGGACTAGAAATAATTATGAAAGAAAAACATCTCACTGATAAAAGTAAGCATATGGTAAACGGAGTGGGTCAACCACCTACATAGCTAGTAGGAAGGGTAAAAGACAAAAGTAGTAAAACCATCTAGACCTACCATAATTAGTCAAAGGACACACAAAATAATGAGCTGTAAAGCAGGACAACAAAAACATAGGAAAGTGTACAAAAATGCAGTGCTTGGAGAATGTATTTGAACTTCAGTGACCATCAACTTAAAAGAGACTATCATACACATAAGAGTATATGTGAACCTCATCATAACCACAAAATTAAGTGCCTATAACAGGCACCCAGAAAATAAAGAGAAAGGAATAAAAACACTAAAGAAAGTGACCAGATCACAAGGGAAGGGAAGAAGAGAAGAAGAAAGAAGCGGGGTATAACTACCAAAACAAACAAAAATCAACAAAACGGCAATAAGTACATATCTGTCAATAATTACTTTCAATGTCAATGGACTCAGTGCTCCAACCCGAAGACATACGGTGGCTGAATGGATAATGCCTGTATGCTGCCTACAAGAAACTCACTTTGGATCCAAGGACACATACGGACTGCAAGTGAAGAGATGGAAAAAGATATTCCATGCAAATGGAAATGAAAAGAAAACTGGGGTAGCAACACTTACATTAGATAAAATAGACTTTAAAACTAAAACTATAACCTAAAACATGGGAATTACAAAATGACAAAGGAATCAATCTAATAAGAATATATAACACTTGGGGCGCCTGGGTGGCTCAGTGGGTTAGGCCTCTGCCTTTGGCTCAGGCCATGATCTTGGGTTCTGGGATCAAGCCCCGCATCGGGCTCTCTGCTCAGCGGGGAGCCTGCTTCCCTTCCTCTCTCTCTGCCTGCCTCTCTGCCTACTTGAGATCTCTGTCTGTCAAATAAATAAATAAAACCTTTAAAAAAATTTTTTAAAAAAGAGTATATAACACTTATCAATACATCCAACATGGAGCACCCAAATACATAAAGCAAATGTTAACCTAAATGAAGGGAGAAATTAACAGTAGTACAATCATAGTAGGGGCCTTTAACGCCCCACTTATCAATGGGTAAGAAAATCAACAAGGCCTTGGCCTGAAATGATACGTTAAACCAAATGGACTTCCCAGATACATAAAGAACATTCCATCAAAAACAACAGAATACACATTCTTTTCAAGTACATAAGGAACACTCTCCAGGATAGATCCTATGTTAGGCCACAAAACAAAAAAGTCTCCGTAAACTGAAGTAGATTAAAATCATACCAAGCATCTTTTCCAAACACAAGGATATGAAACCAGAAATCATGATAAGAAAACTGGAAAAAGACACAAACATGTGGAGGCTAACCGATATACTACTATGCAACCAATGGGTTGATTAAAAAGTCAAACAGGAAATCACAAAATACCTGAGACAAATAAAAATGGAAACACACCAGTCCATGGCAATACAACAGTCTATAATCTGGGAGGCACAACAAGAACAGTTCTAAGAGGGAAGTTTATAGTGATACAGGTATCCCCCAGGAAATAAGAGAAATCTTGAACAATCTAACCTAAAGTAACTAGAAAAAGAAGAAACAAAGCCCAGAGTTAGAAGGGAGGAAATAATAAAGATCCCAGTGAAAATAATAAATAAAAAAATAGAAAAGATCAATGAATCTAAGAACTGTTTCTTTGAAAAGATAAAAAACAAAACAAAACAAAAAAAAAACCTGATACACTGTTAGCCAGTTTCATCAAGAAAAAGAAGAGGGCCCCCAAAAATAAAATCAGAAATGAAAGAGAAGTTACAACTGATACCAAGGAAATACAGAGGATATATGTTATATGCCAACATTTAGGACAGCTTAGAAGACATGGATGGATTCCTAGAAACACAATTTCCCAAGACTGAATCACAAAGGAATAAAATCTGAGCAGACCAATTACTAGTAATGAAGTTGAGTCAGAAATTTGAAAGTTCCCAACAAACAAAAGTCCAAGATCAGATAGCTTCACAGGGGAATTCTACCAAACATTTAAAGATAAGTTAATGCCTATCTTTCTCAAACCACTCCAAAGAATTGAAGAGGAAGGAATGTTTCTAAACTCATTCTATGGGGTTAAAAACCAAAGACACCTCAAAAAAATAACATTAAAGATCGATATTCTTGATGAACATAGATGCAAAAATCCTCAACAAAATATCAGCAAACCAAATTCAACAATAAAAAGACCATGGAATACCATGGTAATGTGGGATTTATTCCAGGGATGCAAGAATCGTTCAATATCCACAAATTAATATGATACACCACCTTGACAATAAAAGAGGCAAATATCATATGATCATGTCAATAGATATAGAAAAAGCATTTAATAAAATTCAACATCTACTTATGATTAAAAAACTCTCCACAAAGTGGGTATAGAGGTTACATATCTCAACAAAAGGCTACAGCTGACAACATACTCAATGGTAAAAAGCTGAACACTTTTCCTCTAAGACAGGTAGAAGACAAGGATGCCCACATTTCCCACCTTGGAAATCCTAGCCCCAGCAATCAGACAAAAGAGAGAAATAAAAGGCATCCAAATTGGAAAAGAAGTAAAACTGTCACTATTTACAATTGACATATGATACTATACATAGAAAACCCTCAAGACTCTACCAAAAAAAAAAAAAACTATTAAAATAAGTGAATTCAGAAAATTGAATACAAAATGCATCTGCATACATCTGTTGCATTTCTATCAGAGAAATTAAGAGAAATTAAAGCAATCCCATTTGCAACTTCATCAAGAAGAAGAAAATACCCAGAAATCAACCCACACTTACATACCCGGTTATTCCTCAACAACGCCAGCAAAAACATACAACGAGGGGAAAGTTCGGATCTTCAACGAACAGTGTGGGGAAAACTGAGCAACTACATGCAAAGAATGAAAATGGACCGGCATCTTATACCAGACACAAAAATAAACTCAAAATGGATTAAAGACTTAAATGTCAGAACAGAAACCATAAAACTCCTAGAAAAGAGCATTGGTATTAAACAATCTGACATTGGTTTCAGCTGTATTTTTTTGGATCTGTCTCCTCGGGCAAGGGCAACAGAAGCAAAAATAGACAAATGGACCTATGTCAAATTAGAAAGTTTTTGCACAGAATTTTCATGTTTCTCAGTTTCAGTTAAAATCACTAAATCTGGGGCGCCTGGGTGGCTCAGTGGGTTAGGCCACTGCCTTCAGCTCAGGTCATGATCTCGGGGTCCTGGGATCGAGTCCCGCATCGGGCTCTCTGCTCAGCAGGGAGCCTGCTTCCTCCTCTCTCTCTCTCTGCCTGCCTCTCTGCCTACTTGTGATCTCTCTCTGTCAAATAAATAAATAAAATCTTAAAAAAAAAAATCACTAAATCCCATGCTTCCTAAGAAAAAAATTTTCTGCACAGTGAAGAAAATGATCAACAAAACAAAAATGCAACCCACTGAATGGGAAAGATATTTATAAATGATGTAACTGATATGAGATTAATTTCCAAAATATATTTTAAAAAGCTACCACAACTTGATATCAAAACTACAAAGACTCTAATTACAAAATAGAGGAGCCAAACAGACATTTCTCCAAAGAAGACATCCAGATGGCCAGCAGACACATGAAAAGATGTTCAGTATCACTAAAGATTGGGAAAATGCAAATTAAAACCAACCTGCGAAATCACGTCACACCTGTCAGAACAGCTAGTATCAAAAAGCCAAGAAATAACAAGTGTCGGTGAGGAAGTGGAGAAGAAAAGCCTTACGAACCATTGGTGGGAATATAAATTGGTGCAGCCTCTATGATAAACAACATGAGGTTCTTCAAAAAATTCAATCTAGAACTACCATATGATATGGCAAAGTCCATTTCCAGGTATTTATCCAAAGCAAACGAAAACACTAATACAAAAAGACATAGGCACCTGTATGTTTATTTACAATAGCCAAGACATGGCAGCAACATAAGTGACGCAGAAAGTCGCATGGAAAAAGTGTGTATGTACATAATATATACATAATATATAATATACATATTATGGCATCACATAGGTACACACACAATGGAATATTACTCAGCTATAAAAAAGAAAGTTGCCAAATGATGTTGGGAAAACTGGACAGCCACATGCATAAAAATGAAACTGGATTATTTCCTTACACCACACACTAAAATAGACTCAAAATGGATGAAGGATCTCAATGTGAGACAGGAATCTATCAAAATCCTTGAGGAGAACACAGGCAGCAACCTCTTCGACCTCAGCCGCAGCAACTGCTTCCTAGGAACATCGCCAAAGGCAAGGGAAGCAAAGGCAAAAATGAACTATTGGGACTTCATCAAGATCAAAAGCTTCTGCGCAGCAAAGGAAACAGTTAAAACCAAAAGACAACAGACAGAATGGGAGGAGATATTTGCAAATGGCTTATCAGATAAAGGGCTAGTATCCAAAATCTATAAAGAGCTTATCAAACTCAACACCCAAAGAACAAATAATCCAATCAAGAAATGGGCAGAAGACATGAACAGACATTTCTGCAAAGAAGACATCCAGATGGCCAACAGCCACATGAAAAAGTGCTCCACATCACTGGCATCAGGGAAATACAAATCAAAACCTCAATGAGATACCACCTCATACCAGTCAGAATGGCTAAAATTAACAAGTCAGGAAACGACAGATGCTGGCAAGGATGCAGAGAAAGGGGAAACCTCCTACACTGTTGGTGGGAATGTAAGCTGGTACAGCCACTCTGGAAAGAGCATGGAGTTTCCTCAACAAGTTGAAAATAGAGCTACCCTATGACCCAGCAACTGCACTACTGGGTATTTACCCTAAAGATGCAAAAGTAGTGATCCAAAGGGGCACGTGCACCTGAATGTTTATAGCAGCAACGTCCACAATAGCCAAGCTATGGAAAGAACCTAGATGTCCATCAACGGATGGATAAAGAAGATGTGATATGTATATACAATGGAATACTATGCAGCCATCAAAAGAAATGCAATCTTGCCATTTGCTATGACGTGGATGGAACTAGAGGGTATCATGCTTAGCTAAGTAAGTCAATCGGAGAAAGACAACTATCATATGATCTCCCTGATACGAGGAAGTGGAGATGCAACGTGGGGGGTTAAGGGGGTAGGAAAAGAATAAATGAAACAAGATGGACTGGGAGGGAGACAAACCATAAGTGACTCTTAATCTCACAAAACAAACTGAGGGTTGCTGGGGGGAGGGGGTTGGGAGAGGGGGGTGCGGTTATGGACATTGGGGAGGCTATGTGCTACAGTGAGTGCTAGGAAGTATGTAAGCCTGACGGTTCACAGACCTGGGGCAAATAATACATTATATGTTAATAAAAAAATAATAAAATTATTTTTAAAAAAAGAAAGTTGCCATTTGGGACAACATGGACAGACCTAAAGGGTATTTTGCTAAGCAAAATAAGTCAGACAGAGGAAGACAAATATCTTATGATTTCACTTAAATGTGGGATCTAAAAACCAAAACAACCAAACCAAACCAAGCAGAAACAGACTCCCAGATACAGAGAATAATCTGACCCGAGGGGAGGGAGGTTGTGGGATGAGGAAAATAGGGGAAGAAGTTTAAACTTTACAACCTGTCTCTTATCAAATAAGTAAGCCATAGGGGTGTAATATACAGCACATACAAGTTTGTATGGTGACAGATGGTGGCTGGCTTTAAGGATCACTTCCTCACGTACGTGAATGTTGAATCACTATGTTACACACCTGAAACTAAGATGTCAACTACACTTCAATTAAAAAAAAATCTGCTTAAAATGACAACTGTCTATGTTCACACTGAGAGTCACACAGCAGCTTTTCCAGGTGGCATCAGTTCTTCCTGCATTGTTTGCAGGATGGGAATGTTTACTTGGGGCAACACAGAGCCCTGAAGAAATTTTATTACAGAAAAAGCAACTTTAGTCACCCATTTAGTATTTCACTCAACAAGTCACCCTAAAATGATCATTTTCAACCATTGTCCTTGGTACTGAAGATACAATGTAAGGTCCATAAAAGTAGGGGCTTTTTTTTTTTTTTTGTCTTGTTCTGTAGGAAATCACTGCTACCAAGAATTTCTGGAATGGATGATACACAGGGAAACAAGACAGACATGCTCTCTGCCTCTTCACACTTAAGAGTCTAGTAAGGGATTCAGAAAATTAAAGAGCAGTTTCAAAAACAACTGAAATCCTCTATGAAAAAAATTTTTGTGGGGCTAGGAAAAGAACACTCTGAGATTATTTCTAAAGTTCTTGTTTGTGCTTATTTAATTTGATGACTGAGATGCAAGAAAATCTTAACGTTAGCGTTTGCTTTAAAAGTTTTCTAAATCGATTCGCTTATACTCTCTTGAAATGGAGAAACATTCACAATATCCATGTTTGGGCACAGATAGTAAGCGTGGCTTTTGACCCAAATGATGTCACGAATGGATATGCCCAGTTAGAAGAGTAGTTTGATTTACTATGCTTGTTCAGTTAAGAAACAAAGAACCATAGGACAGTTGAAACAATGTTAATTAAATCCTCCTGGCCCTGACTGGAACATAGGAGGAAATAAACCATGTTGGAAGTAAATCCTTCATTTTTCTTATGATGTCACCGAAGGATAAAAATCTTGTCAGGAGCACACCTGCTTCTGCTGGAAACACTTCTGAAGTTCTGAATTCCAGGTGGATAAAACAGGGGAACAGGGCCCTTCCACTAGCCCTATAACTTATTCGTTCAACCTACTCTTCTAGAGTATGTGGGAAGCCTTTCTGTCTGCATTTGTAGCAACCTCCCTTCCAAGGGAAAAATTATCTTTGAGAAATTTGGGGCTGGAGAGGGTGGAGGGAAGGAAAAACTAATTTGATACTACTCCCTCCTTTCTACCCCACACATTAAAGGCCGAGGCAGGGGGTGGCAGGGTGATGGACACTGGGGAGGGCGTGTGCTACGGGGAGTGCTGTGAATTGTGTAAGACTGAAGAATCACAGACCTGTACCCCTGGGGCAAATAATACATTATAAGTTAATTTTAAAAAATGAAAAACAAAAAAGAGGCATACCTAGAGGAATGTATCTTGGATACAGTATTCTTTAGTATCTGGTAGAGTCTATGAACAAGATTTTTTAAAATCTGCATTAAGAATCATCTGATGAAATTTAAAGGTTTTGTTTCTTTCTGTAAAATTTTCCTAGGACCTACTTGCAAAACCAGTAGCAACAATGTCGTACAAGACCAGAATTCCCAAAGACCAGCAACAGGAATGGGAAGAGCGGGGAGAGGTAATGATGATGTCATGATGGCTGACATTCATGCCCATCTACTTTGTGCAAGGGATCTTCCCTGTATGGATTTGAATTTCTATAGTTGTTGGAATCTTAACACGACGCATGAAATCAATTTTTAACTCTCCTAATTTTGCATACAAACCAAGGCTCATAGACATGTCATACAACGGGGTTCAATTCGCAGAAACCCTATTATGTTAAAAGCCTAGGATTTGCAACCACAGGAACCTCAAGTCCATATCCTGGGGACCCGCCCCCAAAGGATCCATGGGGTCAGCAGCCATCCTGCTTCATCTCGTTAAGTCTTCGTTTCCTCATCTAGGAATAGGACTTTCATCACTTATTCAGTGAACATTAGAGCCGCTGTCCCCAGGGCTACACAGGTGAGGAGAAACAAGGTTCTGACCACACTGGGCTCATGACCCGTGCGTGGGGAGCGCCATTAGTCACGTCATCTCACAGACACACGAAGCGACAGCATGATGAGGATGAAGCAGAAAAGGTGTATGATCACAGCAGAGGCGATACACTGCTCTACCCTTCGCTCCTGGAACTCTCACCAGTCGATGGTGCGGTTTTGCTCCCAAAGCCAGCACCTGCGTATCTTTTGCCAAGGTCATGTGCTCACTGCCAGCACCCACCCTGCCCGCAAGCGCAGAAAACCACAAGTACCCAGAGATGTACTCCCCTGCTCGACCCCACGCCGACGCTGAGCCGGGATGCCATTCGTTCACCAGCGATCACCTGCGTCGGGAGTAGTGAGCAGTACTAGAATGTTCAGGAAGGTACTGCGCCCTCAATGGAAGGGACAGGCACGTAGCAATCCTCCACAAACGGTACTACAGAAAGGACAATCCAGAAAAGAACACAGAAGGGTGAGGAGGGCGGCAGGTGCTCTTGTGACGGGCAAAGCAGAGTTGGAGGGTGTGAGATGCGCTTGAGGATTCTGAAGCTTTTCGGGAACTGGCTTGAGAAGCAGGTGCACGTGGGGCTGACATTTCTCAAGGCCCCAGATCACTTGACCCTCAGCTGCCAGCCACATCGCCCAGGTGCACGGCTGGTGTCCTCCAAGGGCAGCCTGGGAGCGGCCAGCGGCCGAGCTCCTCTTCCCCAGGTGGGAGGAAGTTGGCTCCTGTCTGACGATTAATTCAATCCCGACTGGGTGGGCACTTTCAACATCCTCTCCCGCGGCAATCTCGCTAGCCGAGTTCCTAAACTGAACTGCTGCCAGCCTCCGTCACGGAGCAGGAAACCACCTTTGGCTGGGGCCAAATCACTTGTTCTGCGTCCAAATTTATTCACCCAGGTAGAGGTCTGAATTGGAGGTCAGCCTGTGATTCTCAATGGACTGATTGTTTCCACCCACCTCCCATCTGCTAGGTCCGGAAGACATGAAATAGGATTTTGAGCGGGAAAGATTAACGTGTGGCTTTACCATATTGTCTATCTGGAAGGCACACTCTGGGTACTGTTTGGCCAGCACAAAGGGTCTTTCAGTGTTACCCTGGAAAAGGGCTGCACTTGGGAGTTAGGTGTCTCAGTATCCCAGGACAAAGTGGCAGGGAGATTTAGCAGTGATCTAGATAATCTTATCAACCCAGATAATTCAGATGTTGGTTTTACAGCCTTCAAGTGCACTAGCCAACTAATCAGCAGCTCGTTCCATTTCCTTCCAAAG
Source organism: Neogale vison (assembly GCF_020171115.1). NCBI lineage: Eukaryota > Metazoa > Chordata > Mammalia > Carnivora > Mustelidae > Neogale > Neogale vison. The sequence goes on from NC_058097.1 coordinate 10,026,846, forward strand.
TGTTTGGGGCTACACGGAGAAAAGGCGGCTGATATTTACTAAGCCCCGATGATGTGCCCGGTGTTGTCCCCGGCACTTTGCATGTACTTGCTCCTTAATTTTCGCATCAAATCCCTCCTTATCATTTCTGGCCTTTAAGGATAAGGAAACTGAGGTTTCATAAAAGGAAACAATTCCCTTAAGGTCACACAGTAAAACCTGAAGTTACAGGGTTTAGAACACAGGTCTGTTTCAGGTAATAAAATACTTGGGAGTGGAATTCAAGCTTTTGGATCTCTTAAGCTCATGGAGAGGATTCTGGCTCGCAGCCAGGACAGAGAACCACAGCCCTACCCTAAATGCGTTCAACCTAAGTAGCCCAGCTAGTCAATGGCAAAGCAAATACTAGAACCCTATTTTACCCGGCGTGCTTTCTACGTCAGCCCGATTCTCAACAGTGACTAGTGGAAGCCAATATACTGGGGACCAATGATCTTGGCTGCCTGAGGTTCATTATTTAATGAAAGAAATCTTAAGATTTACTGTCTCTATTCCCAGAATTGATGAAGTAGACGTTACTAAGTGCATTGGAAAGAAGACCGCACTGGAAAGCAGAAAACCTGGGCTTTCGCCTTTGCTCTACATTAATTCCCTGGATGAACCTGATATATTCTCATATCCTCTCTGAGCCTAGAACATCACTGGATCTTGTGATTCTCGACCCTGATGTACATTATAATAACCTGGAGAGAAGGTAAACAATCTTGTGTCCATGTCTCACCTCCAGAGTTTCTGATTCCATTGATTTGGGAGAAAGCTATAAGGTCCCCACCCCCACACATTATTCTTACATTCAGCAGGGCTGGGAACCAGCGCTTTAATTCCAGCAACACTGTAGATGAGTCATTTCAAGGCTCTTCCAAGCCCTTGAATCTTCCACAATTTTACGACGGTTTCCATTCTCACTGAAAATCTAAGAATGACTTCAGCCCTATTGTGTAAGTTGCCCGAATGTACCGATTGCTAAAGCAATTTATCTATCTGCCCTGGGTGGGTTCAATAAGCAAAGATTAAAAACATCTGTGCAGAGTGCTGGTTGCCGCAGTGACCGGGGACACAATGAGGAAGGGGGAAGTGGTCCTCGGGGATCTTGGTGTTGCAAAACTCCAATCAAAACTTTTTATATGGAGATCACTGTTACTAAGAGGCTGTGCTGGAGGGTCTGGTACAGTGGGGCACTTGACTTCTGTTTCCACAAATGCTTTTTTCTCCTTCTCCTAACCTGAGAACATCTAAAAACTCACACGGATAATGGCATAACCCTTGAATGAGAACTACTTGTACCTTTTGGATGATGAAGGTCACAAAGGAAATGGGATATGGGCACAGATGGGCCCTGATCTAGGCAGGGGAAAAAAACAAAGCTTAAATTCAAACTTACATTAGAAAAAGGTAGTATTCTCTTTCCAACTGCCTCGATTTCCTACTCCTAAAAGGAAGCCAAGTTTCTGTGTTGAATATTGATCTTCAGTCCAAGCCTGGAACACTGTTACCTGTTTTCCCTTCTCCAGAGAAAAACCACATCACTCTGGAAGTTAGGGTTCTGTATTCAGGGCCTAGAATGCTGGAGCCCAGAGCATAGATGAATGGGGTCTCCTCCAAGTTCTGTTTTTCTTTCATTAAAAAGCTCTCCTCGGGGGCGCCTGGGTGGCTCAGTGGGTTAAGCCGCTGCCTTCGGCTCAGGTCATGATCTCAGGGTCCTGGGATCGAGTCCCGCATCGGGCTCTCTGCTCAGCAGGGAGCCTGCTTCCCTCTCTCTCTCTCTCTCTGCCTGCCTCTCCGTCTACTTGTGATTTCTCTCTGTCAAATAAATAAATAAAATCTTTAAGAAAAAAAAAAAAAAAAAGCTCTCCTCTACCTGTGTCTGGCACCGGATGCCTGAGCCTCCTCTTAGTGCTGTGGAGTTAATATCTTCTTACTCTGTCTCTTTTGACTCATTCAATCAGTCCAACCTGGCTTTTCTTCCAAAAAGATTTATGGGGATGACATTAGACATTCTGGATTATGAAAGGTACAGAAGAATAAAAACCCAATCTACTCAAGTGATCTAATTCTCTTCTGGTTTCTTCCATGAAAAAAAAAAAAAAAACAGGTGTTAAAATTGAACTTTGAATTTTCCCATTTCCAAAAGGACGAATTTGGGCAATGTAACTTTTAAGGCTTTTTCCTGCCCTAATCGCTGTAATTTCCATTTTTTCCCCAGCCTTCTCCTACAGAAAGGCATTTCCTATGAAAATTGGACTTAGGTTTAGTGTTTAAATAAAAAAATAACACGTGTTGCCTTCTACTTTGTCCCAGGTGCTCTTTTGTACTTCATTTCATTGGCATCTGAATTGGGCCCTAAGAGTAAGTTAGGTTTGATGAGAAGAAGGAAGGGCTATTAATTTGCTGGCCTATTCTCTGAGTACCCATTATTTGCCAAAATTTAAGTCAATATTAGAAATGCCAGTTAAGACATGGCCTTTTCTCTCATCTGTCCCTTTGTAGGGACATAAACTAGTACTTTACAAAGTGCCTAACTGAACATAAATGTATCTTCTTTATGAGATAACATAGAAGTACATACAGAGTGCTGCAGAAGAGCAGAAAATTATTAATTCTGTGTAATGGATTCAGAGAACCCTCCACAAATGCCACAGTGGCATTAGAGAAGGTTCTAGAAGGATGGATGGGCAAGGATGAGGTAGAAGAGAGGCAAGGGCAGCTGAGGCAAAAGGGACAGCATGTTCAGAGTTACGAGTGCAACCACAAGCCCCCAAAAACACCCCCAATGACCTCTGCCTCCTGGTATTCATGCCCCCTCTTGTAAGATCCACTCTAATACTGGGGGAAAAAAAGCCAACTTTCCCCCCACCGAATAACTGTGTGTGATTTCCAAGACCAAGGCCATAAAAACTACTGTGGGTTCCGTATTGTGCCCTCTTGGGTTTACACCATGCAGCGGTCAGCCTCCATGTTGTAATGATGCTCAAGCAGTCCAAGAAGAAGCCTCCAGAAGAGGAACGGAGGTCTCTGAATGGCAACCAGAACCACGTGAGAGCCATCTTAGAGGCAGAGTCCCTAGCTCAGCCATGTGTTCAGGTAGGTCAAGCGTCAGACCTGACATCTTCCCAGCAGCCTCATGAGACACCCAACCCGAACCACACAGCTAACCATTTCTGAGTTCCCGGGAGACAATAAATCTTTACTGTTGTAAGCCCCCGTGGTGGGGGATAATGTGTTACACTGCAGTAGATTGCTGATACAGGTGGCATCCAAGTTTATGTCGTGCTCTGAGATAAGGAGCGGAATGATAAGGGATTAGGTCCAAAGGGAAGGAGGAAGATCCAGTTGGAAAGGTTTTGTAGTCGGAGTGGACCACAGAGAATTATTAAAGTGGATTGTTGTTGACTTTAGCAAGGAAGTGATGCAATTGGATGTGTGGGTTAGAAAATACACGCCTAGACACTAGAGCACGAGCTGAAGGAAGGTGTTGGCAGATAGGATATTAAATATGAATTATAGGGAATTTTTTGCACTGGATTATTTGTGTCTACCTTCATTAAAGAATGGTTTTCAGAGTTGCAAGAACTTTTATGGATAACCACCTCCTTCCCACTTTAAGACTCATACACAACCTACTTGACAGATGACCTGGCTCCCTCTGCTTGAATATCTCCAGGGATGGGGGGCTCACCATCAGTTGAGCCAGTCACCGAAAGATTGATTTGAAAAGCTGTATGACTCCCTATAATTCTAATGGATGACTGGACTGGGTTTTAGACTTGTCTCTCCCACTACAGAACTGGTGGCCTCAGGACTAGAACTTTTAAGACCCATGCAAACTGGGCAGGGTTCAAGATTCTAATGTCTGCCACTGGTCTGCTCATTCTCTAGAGACGAGTTTGCGTAAATCAGTAAACTAACTCTAGGTTGGGGTCTAAGAAGACAAGGAGCAGAGACTTGACACTTACCCACCATTTCTAGCTTGGCTGTACCAAATTAAGCAACAGAACCATTTGAAAGAAAGCTGAACACAGCTCCATCTGGCTCCTTGACATCTCACCTTGCAGCTATTTTTAAAAATCTGGATTGAGGGAAGAGGCTTTGTACTGAGAGAGTTGGTGGAGCAAGAGAGCCCATGCCATCTCCCTCTGATGGCTCTCAAGTGGCCAAGGACGGAGGTGGTCTCAAGTTTGCAGTCCCAGGATGTCTATGATGTAGATGAGGTAATGGTTAATCAAGACTTGGCTCCCACCAAGCCCTGGTAGTGGAAGCATGAGAAACAGTCCAGCTTGTATAAAACCCTTGCCTTTGAGCCCAGGGTTACAACACTTGGCGACTGTCAGAGCCCTGTTAAGTGATTTGGATGTCCACACCAGTTGCTTAATCAGAGGATTCAATCATCTGGGGTTTTAATAACTTAATCTTTAAGCCTATCTCTGTAGGTCCTGCCAAAACCCAGTTCCAGAGAGAAAGAAAACAGAGGAATGGAAGCAAAACTGTGAATAAGAAGGCCACCTTGTATCTTGTCTTACGTAGGAGCTTAACCTTGAATGCCATATTTATGTTGGTATTGTGAGGGAGCAGGTCGTCCACTGGTCTTTGAAACTTTCTCTCAAGATATGTGACAGGAGGCCCCTGTCGTGAAAATGGACCTTAAAGTCAGACTGACCCACTTTCAAATCATGATACTACTGGGACATCCAGAACATGGCAAGGAGTCCAGTTAGCTGAGAATTTCCAGCTGCACCACCTTCATTACGCACCTCAGCTCTGCACGCAGTGGGGACCCTGGAGGACAACCATTGCTGCTCAATGTGGAACCTCTCTAAAGGGCAGTCTTTGCTCTGGAGCTCCCAGCTGAACTGACCAATACATCACCAAATCTGCAGCACGGTCCACTGCTCTTCCTGCTGCAGCCCATGTCCCGTCTCCTGCCCCCACCCTCTCCCCTTTTCTTTGAAAGGTCTCAGATCCTCACTGTAGTCTGAAGGATTTCCCTGGCTGAATTCTGCCTCCCCCCACTCCTTCTGGCATTCAACCTCCCACCGCGTCCCCTCCCCTAGAATGACCCATTTGGACTACTAAGTCCATCGGAGAGTCATCCCCAAAGGATCTAACTGACAGAGTCAGTTAATGAACTTTGAGATTCACTGTCTTCATCTTTCACACCTTAGTGCTACTGCACACATCATCAGAAATTGAAGAGGTTCAATGAGGTGACACACGTTTAGTGCCCACCCTGGCTTGTCAGTAGACCATCACCAAGATTTTTTTTCCCTTCACTCAGCTCATCAGTAGGACCACTGGTATGAAAGGAGAAGATACATTCTTCACTTTCATGCACCAACAGTGATATGCCTAGAATTCCATTAACCACATGAGAAGGAGGGGGAAGGGATGCTGGAAACAGAGTCGTGGAAGAGTGGGACACATCCATCACAAGTCTGTGAGCCTCTTTGATGGTGGGGACTTTGGGTTTCCTAAACGCTATGACCAATGTCAGAGAGGAGCACAGAGCAGGGACATCTAGCCTGAAATGTCAAGGGCAACCACCTGGGGAGGAAACACTTAATTCTGGAAGAACACATATGAGTTCACCGAGCAAGAGAGGCAGGTTGTTGCCAGAAAAGGTGGTCCTTGTTGAGTCAGAGACATGCCGGAGAGAGCGGTAGAGTGAGACAAAGGATGCTCTACAGATATTCTAGAGTCAAGTGGGAAAGTGGGGAGAGGTGCCCCGGCAGAGCCCCATGAAGGGCTCCAGGCAGGGATTCTCTGCCCTGCTGTATCCAACAGAAAGAAAAGTGGGGCCCACAGGGGCTAAAAGCTGGCCCAAGGTCAAAGTTATAAAGTCACCGAGCCCCCCAGAGACAGAGCCCAGGTGTTTGGTGCTCCTCTACCTGTAAGCAGAGGAAGGCCTCCCCTCCCAGGGAGTTACTGAGGGGGTCTGGACGAGCCTGGAGCAGCTCTTAGCACACTACCCATGGAGCAAGGAGAGGGGTGCAGCTGACCATCTTAGAACCCATCGATGAGGCTTTGTGGACTGGATCTCTGTGCTCAACGGTTCAGGGAATCTGAGCTCCTCTAAAGCATGACTTTGGGGAAACAGAAGCCAATGTACACATCCACAGCATTCGGTCCCCTACCCCACCCCGCGAATCAATTATGCTTAAGTGATATTAAGGGTCTGACAGAGCCAAAAAAAGAAGTTTTTAACCTCAACACTGAAGCTGATCACCATGCCTTAATCTAAGCCGCTGTGTCTGGTCCCACTTGCAAGCCCAGGTCTGGTTCTAATTGCTTTTGTGGATTTCAGGAAAATCCTTCACATAATTGAAATTAGGGTTTGATTTGGTATTTCTTTTGTTGTAATTTTTTTTTTAAATAAAGAAAACCACCAAGTCCCTCAATCCAGGCCATTGGTCTAAGTGGATACATGCTCTCCCAACAGACAGAGCATCTTCCCAAAGAACAAGGGTGACATCTGGGTGGGCAGCGGTACACGGGGAGTGAAGTACTGCTCCTTCTGAACAAGCCAGATGGGCTTGAGTTGTTCCCTTCCCTGGCATTGCTTTTTGGTAAGACAGGCTCACGGAAATCACGCAGGATCAGGGAGTTACTAGAAAAGCTGCAAGGACAGCTTCTGGGGCTACTGGGTCCAAAGCAGCCTTTGGATGCCCCTGATCTAGGAGAAACCACCTCTCATGCGGGGAAAGATCACAGAGACCAGACTAGTTCCAGTCCCTCACCTTCTAGGTGGGAAAAATGCAGGATTTGATTGGACGGGTGACTTGCTCCAAGTCAAGGCCAAGTTCATGGCACAGGCAGAATTAGAATCCAAACTGGCTGGTTTCCAGACCATCGCTCTCAGTTGGCTCAGCTCCTCAAAAGACAAAAGGCTTCTGGCTCCAAGTTTTTCTTTCCATTTGGAGGAGAAAAATGGGACCCAATTCTGGAAGAAAAGGCTACCCATGGAACAGAGGGAAAACCTAAAAGCCAGTTCCGGCAGCAATAAGAATGTTGTGAAGTGCATTTTTAGACTGTGCATGGTCCCATCTTTTTTGTGCACGCACTGAGGGGTGTGCATTTTACCCATGTGACTCCGTGTAAATACAGACCTGTCAGTTGTCTGTGCCATGTGGTTTGGGATTGACAGAGGTGGCCCCCATCAACAGGAAAGCATCTCCACTCCTACCTAATGTCGAAACCATAGAAGGGAACATGGAACGAAGAGGAGGTTGGTAGAGAGAAAATATTGCCAAGGTTGAGAAGGCTCTTAGCAAATCACCTAGTCCAGAATGTCCCGAAGAACAATCCACAGGAGAGTAATTTGTTGCAATGGAGAAGGAAAGTCCTATGGTTGAATGGCTTAGAAAACTTGTATCCAAATCGAACAGGATTCTTTACTACAGGATTCCCTTATGGGTCCTCACTCTGGTTCTGCGCACTGAGGCATTCCAGAAAAGGAATGTAAGATATAAACTTTCCCAGACTTATATGTCCACTGAAGCCCTTTTCACAATAAGGACAATTTCATGAGATGAATGTTTCTTGGCAAATAACCTTTAAGTGCTGACCTTTTCCCATATCCCAATTTTACAAATGAGTAAAAAAGTCTCAGAGAATAGAGTGACTTTCCTTAGGTCACACTAGTCAGCAGCGGGCAGAGCCAGGACTCAACACTAGACCTTCAGACAATTGCCAAAGGACCAAATCTCTTTCCTGCTCTATCCTTAATGTGTTTCCAAGACAGTTATCAGCAAGTGGTAAAGCAGTGACTGACTAAAATAGCAAAGTGTTTTGCCTGCATTATTTTCTATGATCGCAATTAAAATCCTAAGGGATAGATACTCTCATTGCCAGTGTATCCTTACAGATAAGGATGTGGAAACTTAATATACCAGCTAGTTGACCTTGGGCAAGTAGTAGCACGTGGAAGACAATGAATGATTAAATGAATGATACAGAATAAGACACTTAAGGATTTGAATGACTCCCAGGTACTGCCCTGAAAAGCAGCAGCCATAGGAATAAAAAGCAGAATGATAAAGGACTATGGCTTCCCTATGACCGTGGCAGAGACCCTGCTCTCACACTGAAGGTGAAGACCACGCCCAGAGGCAGCAGGTCTGTAACTCAGTCCCGTGACTGATGGCTTGTGCACAGACGTGAGAGACCATCCAGGTCCTCCAACCCAGGGTGATCCTGAGCCTCCCTGATCAGAGCCTGGGACATCCCATCCTGGCCAGAAGGAAAGAACAGCCCACCAGCCCGCACTTCTGATGTCTCCTCAGAGTTGCTCAAGTCTTTCGTACCATTGCAGAAATCCCATCTCTACCCTTAATTCTGTGTTCCTGTCTTACACTGGAAAAACCTTCAGACTTGAAGTTGGACCTGGCCTCTAGCTCAGGATGTGACGTGCTGTTTGACCGGGGGCAGATCACCTGAGAGACGACAATCATGACTACTGTCAACGTCAGCATCGTCATTGTCATCACGGTGCTTAACATCGGCTTCACCCACCACGATCAACTTTACAACAAGCTGCGCGGGCAACTGTTAGTTAGTACGGCTCCCATTTTTATCAATAAGGAAATGTGGCCCAGAGAAGCTAAACTAGTTCTTCAATTTATGGCTTTGGGCAGGTAGCAGAGCTGGAGTTAGAACACAGACAGTCCGACCCCCCGCGTCCACTGGGTAAGCACTTGATAAACAACTTCATGGGACACGTGTTGCCTAAGAGCAAATGAATTCTCCTCTCTTGTCACAAGCCTATCGTGACAAGCCTATCGTGGGATCCCACCCATCACGAAGAGGAGATTTGAGTCTCAAAGAGATTTAAAAGTCTGCTAACTGTCGCACGTCAAGCAAGCAGAGAGAAGAGCTGTACTTTCTAGAACCCAATCTCTTCTGGCTGTATGTGGACACAGTTTCCTCATTTGCAAATTAAGGTAATGATAACGTCTCCTTCTCAATGACCTCGGCGAAGATCATGGTACCTGAGAGACCTCGTAAGCTCAATGCTCGGGGACAGTCACCTCTCCTCATCTTTGTGCAAACGAATGAGGAGTCTTCTCCCTGGCAGGCTGCCGTTCGCGGACTCTGTGTTCCTGCGCTGGCTGGACGTTCGATTCACTCACCTAATTTTTTAGGGCCTTGTAAAACGTATGAGGTAATACGTCTTTGTTAGTGAAAAAGATTTAGTGATGAATTCACCCGACACCGGAATTAGCCCCAGGCCTGTCTGTCCCGGAGGGAATCCCTCCTATCTTAGCAAAACATGGTCAACCTGAGGTTCGGGGGCATGTCATTTTATAGAATCTGGCTAATCAAACAAAATGCATTGAATCCACGGGTCTTTATTCCTTCCACCTCCAGGAGCCTCCACTACTCCCCAAAGAAAAACAGAGGAGGAGTCTGGCCAGCATTAAGGTTGGCCAACGGCGTAAATCCCGACCGCTACCTGTTAAGAATGGCTCGTTGCTCAGGGGCTCGTTGTTTCTGTGGATGCTCCTCGGGTTTCAAGGAACAAAGAGGCACCCTCAGGAAGCGGAAGACACTTGTCATCCTTGCTATTGCTTCGAGAATGTGCCTCCACTTGACTGCCAACAGACCTTCTCCCATAAAGGCTCCGTGGCTGTCAGACAGCCTCAACGGGACAGGAGGATTTGCTCAAAGGAGAGGGTTTGCATTTAATGTGAAATCAGGCTTTATTCCTGCCCACAGGGTCCCCAAAAACGTGAGGAAACATTGGCCATCCTTTCCCAGCGGCCTCGGGCATGTGGCTATCCTAGGACCTTTAGTGATCTAAGTCACCTCTGTCCCGGCTTGGCCAAAAAGTTGACAGCTGTTCTTCTCACGGACCACTCAGTGATAAAATATGTTTGCCTTACCAACTGAAGATAATCCACAGGAGGTAAAAAGAAAGAATCCTGTGGCAATCCGGGGGACAGTAGATGGGTGTGGCTTAGATGGCCGCTCCCCTCAGGGGCTAAAGTCCACCTGCCTTCCTAATGGTCCTCAGAGTCCCCTGTGCCAGCTTCCACACAGGGAAGGTCTCCTGCAGCCAGCCAAGAAAACAGCACGTCCCCTCTACTGGTGAGGTAACAGGACCCGAACCAGGAAGCAGGACTTGCAGACATGAGCCAACCAGGGGACACAGCAAGGACTGGTAACTGGGGCTTTGACCAAATCCATGGGCATGAAGGAAGTTCCTTCATGAAGGGAGGTCACCATGCAGCAGCTATGAAAAGACACTTCAGGTCCAGAAAAACAAACTCACCGTCTGAGTCTCTGGAGGGAAAGGTTCTCTTGCTGAACTCCTGCGCTCACCCTTCACCGTCTTCGGCTTCACCAGAGCCGATCGTATGGACCTGGCAATGTCCCAGGCCACCCCATGCATTGTGGGACAGTGCCAGATGTGAGGATGTTCTTCTTCCGCTGTGTCCTTCCCCACAACTGCCTCCTTGGTCCTGTGATGCAGAACCCGGTGAACTCCTCCAAACAGTCCATGCAGGCTCTCCGACCTCCTTCCCTGCTGCGCTCTGCCCTTCTCCGCTCTCCTGAATCAGACCTTCTTTGTCCTTAAGCTCAAGTTCAGCTCTCCGGAGTCACCTTTCATTGACCCTATTTCTGGATTTCTCAGCCTGACTGCTGTAGACCAAAGTCCCCCCCAAAATGGGAACCGTTTCTTCATTCTTCATTTTCAAACTTGCCTTGACGAACAGAATATGGTGGAAGTGATACCATGTGAGCTCCACCTCCCAGTCCTCAAGATGCCTTGAAACATCTTCCTCTGCCCTCTGGAAGCACTGTCCTGAGACCGCCCATAGGAAGAAGCCGGTCTTTCCTGGTGGCCAAAGTGAAACTACGTGGAGAAGAACTCAAGTGCCCTGAAGGAAGGCTAGCACCCACATCCAGAAATCTGAGGCCATCTGGACCCTGCTCCCGGTTGAGCTAACAGAGGACAGCAGCCCCGTGAGTGATTCCAGACAAGCCACGAGAAAGACCACCTGTCAGAGGCCAGCCCAAACTGCGCAGTCATCAGCAAATACATGGTTTTAAGACACATTCTGAGGTGGTCTTGGGCCACCTGTTGGGAAAGTCATATACGCAAAGGGAGCTGTGGGGACCTTTGGATTTGGGAAGGCGGAGTACTTCCGTGAGAAAAGTTTCTTTCTCCCACATTCATTACCCAACTGGCTCCTATATTCAAGTCTTTCTGGGGCGCCTGGGGGGCTCAGTGGGTTAAGCCTCTGCCTTCGGCTCAGGTCATGATCTCAGGGTCCTGGGATCGAGCCCAGCATTGGGCTCTCTGCTCAGCGGGGAGCCTGCTTCCTCCTCTCTCTGCCTACCTCTCTGCCTACTTGTGATCTGTCTGTCAAATAAATAAATAAATAAATCAAATCTTAAAAAAAAGAAAAAGAAAAAAAGACTCTCTTTCTCTGGGAATCAGTCTGCCGACTCCCCAGAGGAGTGATGGGCTCCCCGTTCTCCTGTGATAGGACATTTCACCATGTTCCGCATCAGACTGAAGGCTCCACAAGGCAGGACGGAGAAGGCCTGTCGCCACGGTGCTCCCGGCTTTGGTTCCCACCTCCATACACAGGCAGGATTCCTGCTAGTGCAGCTCGTCAACGCGCCGAGTGTTTACTGATGCCCTCACCGGGCCACCCCGGCCACCAGGGGCCAGTGATGTGTACGACCGTGTTTTTCCTAAAAGGAGATACCCTCTGCCTCTGTGTCTGCTTTCTGTTCCCAGGCCTGCATCTGATCCCCAAAGGCTCCCAAAACATATCCCCCGCATAACTGCATATTTGGATACGGGGGCTCTGCTCTCCTTAAATCAGCTCTCTTCCAACCTACGGTGTAAGACCCAGCTGAGGGCCCTGGGGAGGTCTGCCCCTCCAGGCTCTCTCCTCCTGACCATTGTCCTCTTGCCAAAACGTTGCACCAAGAACCTGGCATCGCCAGGAGTGGGCTGACCAAAGCAGAGTAGAGGAGAGTGATCATACTCATTGTTGAGAACTTTATTCTGATCTTAATGCCACTTTGTGCTCATACAGCTTTACTGGGGGGACACGCAGTCCAGATTATGATGGCCTTGCCGCCGCCGCCAGCAGCCTGGGCGAAAAAGGCATCTGGGTTATGTTCGTTCTCGTTTCCCCTTGACCTGAGAATATGCAGTTGATTTTATTCAGGAACATTCTAGAGAACCAGCACAGCAATTTTCATTTAGCCTTGTTTTCAAAATGGATATGGTCACGGGGCTTTTCAGGTGTGATTGTGATTATAAAAAATTGTGTTTTCTGCAACACTCCTGCAAACACACAAAGAGCCAGAATTCCAAGTTGCATTCCATTTAACGTAGAACTTGCCTTTGGTAGCAAAGTCTCTATGTAGCACTTGGCAAAAGTTTTTGTTTAGTTCACCTGTATCCTATTTGGAAAATGAAAAACAATTCTAAGTGGCACTAAATTCCTTGCAGAGGATTGAGTATTTCTTGTTCCCATGTTGTAGGAGAAGCAGTTAGAGGCTGTGCAGAGGAGAGGGTGTCTGCAAGCAGGTAAATTCAGGATGAAATCTCTTTCCTACCACTAGGTAGTTTATGACATTGGAGATGACTAAGAAGGGACATTGGAGGGTGTGGGGGGGGTGGTGAAGATACTTCTCTTGCAAAATTAAGCTCTCTCTATATTATACTATGCATATTAATATGAGTGTGAATAGATCTATATCTCTATATATTTCTTTTGATAGATCCATCTGATCACCGTGCCAAAGAAGCACACAGTTAGTCTTAGTTGTTTATTTGCTGTTGTTTCCTACTGGATACAAGCTCTGTCCATCTGGTAACCTGGTTGACCTTGGGGTCTAATAAACGCCGCCACTGAAACACGGATTTGACGTAGAACACTTTCTGTGATTGCCCAAATGTAGAAGAGTAGGTCAAGAAGAAATGGCACCTTGAGATCTGGGATCTCGTTGGGCCGCTTGGGAATCGTATGTGTGAGCAAGTGTGTAATGGTCATATCTACGGCGACAGCCACGGGACCCTCTTTGCGAACAGGAATAGGAGTGTGTGTGTGTGTGTGTGTGCGCGTGCACGCACGCGTGCGCGCGCGTGTGCATGGAAACAAGGAGATCCTCTGAACCCGCTGGCTCTGCAGCCAGCAGTGGGCGCTGGGAGCCCTCTAGCGTTCCTTAATAGATCTCAAGACGCTGGAGCTGGTGGCGGAAGGTTGGGGCATCTCTGGGCAGATGCTGCCATCTGCTGGTCAGACCCACATTTAGCAAGTGTCAGCCTGTTCAGTTTTAGGCAGGAAGGTGGGTTTTTCTCACCTGAACCCTTGGACTTAGCTTTCAACAGGCAAGAAAACACAAAGGACAAACCAGCTGGCTGCTAGCAGAGCCCACGATTACTTCCAAACATACTCTGGACCCATCTTCCCCTACACCTCTGGGTTTTGAAGGCTCTCTACAACAGGAATGACTCTGTCACGCCGACGTTCTAGGACGATCTTGTTTTGGGGGATGAGAATTAAGCAACTCTTGATCAGAAAATAAGTTTTACAAGTTGTTCATACCCTGAAACACAGGATCCAAAGTACTGGAGAACAGCCTATAACGTAGCAGGTATTTTCACATACAAACTTCTTCCTAACCCCCAGCCCTACACACCACATCCTAACCAGGCCTCTGAAGTTAGTGTCCCAACCACTGCACACAACTGTGACTGCGCACTCATCAGCTGCTGCCTGATATGTTTGATTACCTCTGCTGACAGAGCTCTCACTACTCAAGGTAGCTGCTGACTCTACCTATGCACAGCACTGTTAGCAAATCCTTGTCTTGCTGATTCCTTATCAAGAAGAAAATATTCAGATATACAAAGAGGATTTCAGTATCCACTCTCTGTTCATCAAAAAAAAATATTTTAAGATTTATTTATTCCAGAGAGAGAGGGGGGGCATGCATGAGCAGGGGGAGGGGCAGAAGGCGAGAGGAAGCAGACTCCCAACTGAGCGCAAAGCCCTACATGGGGCTTGATCTCCAGACCAGAGAACATGACCTGAACCAAAACCAAGAGTCAGATGCTTAACCGACTGAGCCACCTGGGTGCCCCCCGGGGGGGGGGGAATTCTTAGATTCTTCAATCTCAGCTCTCCTGACATAGATTTCAAAATCTTTTAAGATTTTATTTATTTGACAGACACAGATCACGAGTAGGCAGAGAGGTAGGCAGTGGGGAGGGAGGCAGGCTCCCCCCAAGCAGAGAGCCTGATACGGGGCTCGATCCCAGGACCCTGAGATCATGACCTGAGCCTAAGGCAGAGGCTTTAACCCACCGAGCCACCCAGGCACCCCAGATTGCAAAATCTTTATCATACTTTCCCCACTGGATGGGTTTCACTTTGTTAATTCCATCTCAAACTGAGTTTACCTGAGTTTTACGAAATGCTGTGAGCAAGGCTTAAACAGCAGAACTGTGATCTCCTTGCTCTGAACAGTAGAGTTGTATCAGTGTGTTTAAAGATGCAAAACATGGTTTCAATGGTTAATAAATATTCTGGCCCAGTCATCCAGATTTCCCTCACAGGGACCCATGCTAAATCTTCTATATACAGACCCCAGTGCTTCAGCAACATAGAAATCACTCATATTAATGCCACGGCAGGATTTCAAATGCTCCCATATACTTGTCCTCCTCTTCTTCTGACTGGGACAGTTTTAGGCTGTGGTTTGTGTTTCCCATCCCTGAAATCTCAGAAGTACTTATGGCCTTGGAGACATGTCCTCATTGGTCAGAACTGCATGGAGCCCACTCATTACATTTTAAATATTTCTTTCAAATAAATGTAAGTAAAAAAATAAGTGAATTTCTTGAAAAAGCCTTTTTGTTATTATCATAGGAAAACCTAGCACTAGCTGCCTTTAGAAGGAAAATGCAAAAATGGAGGGAAAGCTACACCAAGGCATTAAGCTCAAGAAAAATATAGTTGCTGGCCAAAAGTGTTACTGAAAGGAGACGGTGGCCTAGGGAGCTTCAGGGATGGATTTTAAATCCAAATGGAAGTTGTTGTTGTTGTTGTTGTTGTTTTTAACATAGTTAGCCATTTCGAACACTTCTGAAAGGAGAGGTTCACAGGAACCACTGTATGGTTCATTGTTACCAGGTGAGCCCCCTGGACCACAGGAGTCATGAGTAATGTGAGTCCCATACTTCGGTGATACCCTGCCCTGAGCCGGTGACGGAGAACAGCACATCCCGGCAGGTATATTTAGCTTTCAAAGTGGGATTCGGGGTGTACACAAAGAAGCACTTATCATTCCCATGAATGCAGAGTCCGCATAATACCGAGTAGTGTCCCCTTTATAAATAAAGGAGGGAAAACGGACATCCTATCTCATGTTCACAGTAACTATGGAAACCAGTATCTTCTTTTCTATTTCCAGGTGAGGCCACTGGAGATTAAAGAGAAATATCATTTGTGTGGGGTCCCAAGTTTAGTTTGTAAGGATTTCAGGCTTGAGCCTGATGCGCGCCGCCTTCAAAGGCTGGGGGCGGTGTGTGTTTAGTTTACTGCACGAAAAGAGATGAAGAAGTACAAGAACTTGATAGCTTTTCCTTGTGACAGTTCAGTGGTTCTCAAACCCAGTGAGCGAGTCCTCTATGAACATGGATATGGATCTCGCCCTCTTTTCACGTAGGAGGGAAAGGAGGCCAAGAAAGATGTAGGGACATGCAAGGCTGTACAGGCAAATAGGAATTAAAATAAGAGGCTTAATGCTTCCTGTTGAAACTAGGGGAAGAGATTCTGCCTGCCTGACTTTTCTTAGGGCATCTACTTTGGAAAACTGGTCAGCTCCTCCGCTCTTTGAAATTTATATGAATCTTTCTAAAAAAAAAAAGCGTAGTAAGCCTCATACCACCTTTGTGACCCACGAGGTTCCTTCTCAATAATCTGGAAACCATTTTTTTTTAAAGTAATCTCTGCAACCAGTGTGAGTGGGGCTTGAACTCAAGACCCCAAGATCAAGGGTTGCGTGCTCTACCGACTGTGGTAGCTATCTCTGAAATGGAACCATTCTGGAGGACAGCACCCATCGCCCAGTTTCTGTGGGAAGGCAGAAGCCTCACTTCCACAACCGGCCTTCCACAGATGCCTTGCTCCAAAACTACCTCCTGCCATTTGATTGCCCTATGGATAAAGCCAATTAGCTAGCACAGATGGTCACCCCAACTGCCAAACCAATGCAGGATGACCTGAGCGGGACAGATGAAGCGGCCACATCTGCTCTCTGGGAGACAGTGACTGCGTATCGATGGACTGTATCTGCTTGGCTAAACAAAAAGGTGAGATTTCTGTTTTTTTAGCAGATTGTCTGCCCGGGATATGCCGCGGATTCTCCTTAAATGCTTATTCAACAATGAAACGGTCTTCTTTTCCACTTTCTGGGGAAAGGTTTTCTGCGTTTAGTTCTATTTTCCCAGGAAGGCTGCACAGTGAACCAGGGCAGAGTCAGAAAAGGCACCACCGGATTCCTAGCCCGGGGTTCTTTCGGTTGGTCCCACTGGCAATTATGAGTAAAGGGGAGCAGAATAGCCACCCCCAAAACATGCCTCTTTGGCATGTCGATTAGTTTCAGCTGGGTTCTTTTTAGGAAAAGGTACACACAGGAGACGCTCAGACCAATGAGTAGAAAGTACTCTTCTGTAACTTACCCTCTGTAATATAAATGCATATTAACATTTATAAGGGAAACCTCTCTGTGTAAGGGTGCCTCCTTCTCCATACCAGCAAGAGGAGGAGAACACAAACTCCCAAGAAACTGTTATCAAGGAGGAAGGCAAGGATTTGAAGTTACAGGACAGCTTTGATTGCGTTTGCTGTGCTCCCAGGAACTTCCCCCAACTGGCCTCTCCCTCCCCATCCCCTTCTCTTTTCTTTCAGGTGGTGGCCTAGGCTATTTCAAGGAGTTACTCTGGGTAACTAGTTTCTGGTTATCTCCCACGCATGCAAGAGGTACACACAATACTAACCTTCTGTTTCTCTCTAGTTAATGCGTCTTTTTATTACAAAGAGATATCAGGCTAAAGAGTCTAGAAGAGTCAAGGGAAAACTATGCTTCCTTTCCCCATGTGAACACAGGGTTTATGTTCGTTACTGGGTACCATGTGCATCTTTTCTCCCCACGATCACTTTATACTAAGTTCCTCTAGAGCAGATCCTAGGACTAATACATTTTCTGCTATTTTTCTCAAAGACTAACAAGGTGCCAAGGACGTGGCATAGTCAGTAAGTTCAAGCTGAATCACTGAACTTGGAAAAATGAGGTCAAATGCATTATAATCTTTAATCACTACAAGACTGTTAACAAGATGGCAGGCCTCACATGGAGTTGCTCAAGCTAAGCCCATATCACCAAACTGGGACTTAATGTACATTTTTGGTTCTCCCAGAGATGGAACCTTACACCAAACAGGAATCACTTAATCAGCACTCGTTGGGTTATCTTCCTGATGGACCCCTGCTCTCCAATTCCCTCCAAGAAAGTGACCTTCAATAACCAACCAGCTTTTTTTTTTTTTTTTTTTTTTTTTTTTGCCTAGTACAGTTTCCTTGTTCCTGCTCCCTTCTGTCTATAAGAGCTTTTCATTTGGTACACCTCTGGGGAGTTCCTCTCCATCTGCTGGACTGGATGCTGCCCAATTCATGATTTGTTGGATAAAAGTCAGTAAAAGATTTAAAACTTATTCAGAAAATGTTGTTTTTTTAACAGATTTGTGGCAGTGATGGGATCCAAAGGGGACTTCTGATGGCTTCGGGGGCAAACAATGGAAATGCAGGTGTTGGCACCCATTAGCCTTTTTGAGTTCACTGTTTCCAAGGGCCCTGGCTAAATTCTTCTTGGTTCTGAGCTCTGCCATTTTGAGTTGAGTACCAAATCCCATTGGCTTTCTAGCCAGGTTAATGGGTCATTCCAGACCGGCGAGAGGTTCTAACAGAAGTCCAGCCCTCAGCCCTTGCTTAGTCCCCAGTCCAGGACTTAGTGGGTCAGTAGAAGCTACCAGATGCTTCTCCATGGAGCCCAAGTCCATCACCCTTGATTCACTCCAAGCCCCCCTGTGCTGGGTCTGTTGGTTCAAACCATAGTTCCATTCTAGGAACTTCTGGTCCTGTACACCTAAGGCCTTCCCTTGGCCAATCCATGATACTGCCTCTTGACTTACTGGAGTCCACAGTTCTATTCTCTTGGTTACTATTGGTCCCTGTTAATGTGCCCATGACATAAAGGAACAAGAGGTCTATTATTAATGGGAATCTCAGAATCCAAAAACCACCAAATTGGTGGGCATAGGCTAAGTACTTGCAAGATGCTAGAGCATTTGCCATCGGATGGTTAGAAACTTATACAGGAACAAATGGTTACAGAGTGAGTGGCAGGAATACCAGGAATACCATCAGTCTCAAAATTTCCATACAAGGAGGTCCCTTGTGAAGCACGGTAAAACACAATCTCCAAGCCAGCGGGTCATCCCTCTGATACATTAATTTGACCCCAAAAACCTAATGCTGAGAGAAATGGAATCCTCAAGTTTCAAAGAGTTGAGCACTCCTCTCTCTGGCATACTAATTTCTAGGTCCAAGAACTCTGGTCTCAGAAGCTGTAGATATCTGTAAAAATGGCCAATCTTACCAAGACCAAGTGGAAATACAACGGCCACTCTGGCGAACATCCCCACTAGACAAGCTCATTCATCGACGGGGTACACTTGAAAGCAAGGGCACCTGAAGTCAAGCCAACAGAATGGGATACCTGATAGGCAGTAGCCTCCAAAAGTCTTCAAGATTCCAAAATAGCTTTACTGAAGGATTAATTGCAAGAGACTAATGATAAATTAAAGACACAAAAGGTACCTGAAATAAAAGACCATAAGACTGACAGAACTCCTGCTACTCCCCTCTCTCACCCTTTTCTTTATACTCAGTCTACTAGTCCTCCATGTGAACCATCTTTCCACTCTGAAGAAACTACAAGACTATTTAAAAAAAAAAATCCAGCAAGTTATCAGCCTTACAGAGGACTCAATTCTACCCTAGAATGAGGGCCCCCTATGGGCCCAATATTTGCCTCTAAAGGTGGAAGGAACTCAAAGGGATTCTCCTATAAACAGTTACCAGTTATCCCCTTAAATAGTCAAGGAGAAACTATGATTAATGGAAAACCTTGCCAAATTCTGCCAAATATTGGAACCGTACTCTACTTTAAAGCTGACTCATTCTGGAGCTTCTAGGAAGGATTCTGAGAAAACGGGCAGAAGCTGGCAAAGGGTGAGAATTCTTACAAGTCAGCCCTCCCAGATCTGTCTGGAATGCCCAGTTGAGAGAGGAAGGTAAAATTTCGCATTGTCCCTTCCTAAGTCCAGACTCATTGGTTAAAGATGCTTTTTCTCCCAAGGATAGCTACTGCCTTCTTGTAGGTCTCATTTTGTGTCTCAAGAACATGGCTTGGCAACCATCAGGGTAGGGGGTGGTCCCCAGAAATGGCTGGGCAGAAATCAGGCTCACGCTCTACTGTAATTGGAATCCCACCATTAGGCAGCTCTTGGGGGGAACTCTCTGTCTTTTGAGGGGCTATCTCTGGATCTTGGGTAGGAATACCTTTACTGAGGTCTCTTGGGTCCATGGGGTTGTTTGATACTCCAAGGCATATTTACTCTCTGTCCCAGCTGAAGCCTGACAAAGCATTTGAAAGGATTTAAGTAGCTCCGCAGTTTGAAATTGGCCAGGTTGGGAGCTGATATGCAGAGCCAGATAGGATTTTTTTTTTTTTTTTGAGGACTTCTCCCCACCTAAATATACCTAGAAAGAAAGAAAAACACTCCAAAGACAAAGCTTTAAATCTAGAACATAGGAATCTTTTGATTTTTATCTTGAAGATCTGCTATAAAGAGGACACCCCACAAATTACTAGAATTCACAGAACAATTCAGTAATGTGGCAGGATACAATGCACCGAAAACCATAAGATACCTTGGAATAAAACTAACCGAAGATGTAAAGGATCTGTACTCTAGAAACTACAGAACACTTATAAAAGAAATTGAAGAAGACGCAAAAAGATGGAAAATCTTTTTCCATGGATCAGAAGAAGAAACATTGTTAAAATGTCTATGCTACCCAGGGCCATCTATACTTTCAATGCCATCCCGATCAAAATGCCAATACATTTTTCAAAGTGCTGGAACAAACAACCCTAAAATTTGCATGGAACCAGAAAAGACCCAGAATTGCCAAGGGAATGTTGAAAAAGAAAAAAAGGGGCACCTGGGTGGCTGAGTGGTTAAAGCCTCTGCCTTCCGCTCAGGTCATGATCTCAGGGTCCTGGGATCCAGCCGGGCTCGCTGCTCAGCAGGGAGCTTGCTTCCTCCTCTCTCTCTCTCTCTCTGCCTGCCTCTCTGTCTGCTTGTGATCTCTCTCTGGGTCAAATAAATAAAATCTTAAAAAAAGAAAAAGAAAAAGAAAAAAAACCGGGGAGCATCACGTTGCTTGATTTCAAGCTATATTACAAAGCCGTGATCACCAAGACTGCATGGTACAGGCACAGAAGTAGACACACAGATCAGTGGAACAGAATCAAGACCCCAGAAAGGGACCCTTCTGCAGCACTGGTCAATCTTGCCTACAACAGGAAGATTATTCCTTAAAATTATTATTATCATGATATTTGAAACTTGTCTCTGAAGTTAAAAACAAAAACAGGGCTGAGGGAAAAAAATAAGGTTCCCATAGTTGTATGGCTTTGCTGCCAGATTATTAACAAAAATCTATTTCCTTCCGTGGAGGTAAGTTTTAATGTCCAGACCGAGAAGCAGGCAGAGGCTGCCGCGTGGACAGTAACAACTATAGGGAATGCTGGAAAGGCTCTGCTGGGAGCAGGGACTGCAGATGCCCAGACAACGCAGGAGAAAATGGCCCCCTTTTGGTGAAAATGGGCCAAAGCTGAGGCATAATCATCGCATCTTTAAGGATAGTAAACTTCTAAAGATACATGTATTTTTAAATGTTTGGTGAAATTTGTAGCCCAGAAGGATTTAGGATTGAGTAGATAATACAGTCTCTCAATAGCTGATATTTTCAATGGACAAATAGTTGCCAGATATGAAGAACAAAGTCTCTCTCTCTACACACACACACACACACACACACACACATAGACAGCAGATAACCCTAACTCTAAAAATATATATATATTCTGTTATTATGCACTCAGGAAGTAGTAATTTCATTATTTACAGTTTATCCCAGACCCTACACGCTATTTGTAAGAAATAATGTAACTCCATGAGGGATGCATGTGTCACAGGAAGCCAAAGGTTGGAGGCTTCTCATGATACATCCGCTGTCTTCAAAGGGAATTCAGAGACAATTTTCATCTGTTTAGTCTCTGTAGAGCATTTTAAAATATTTTAAAATTCATGGGAATAATCAACACTCAAAAGAATTACGTCTTTGGCAATGAAAAACACATTGAGAGGTTTTAGAGCCGCTGCAAACTGCCACTCAGGCTTATTATTTATGAAGTCCTTGCTCTTTAAAATCGAGAACAGAGCAATTAACTATAATTTTACACCTTCAGGAAGACGAAGAACAGAGTCTGCTATCTATTGTAAATACCCAAGGGTATTCTTCCACTTAAATTTATAGTCCCATTGTGTGGAAATCTTTCTCTTATTCAAAAGAAAGTTAGCAAGTGAATCTTTTAGTTTGTTCACAGGCAGTAGTACGGAATGCGTACCAAACTGCTGCTACGAAAAGAAGCTTAACGGACCCCACTGTAAAGAGAATTGCAAGGTCAGTATTTAAGACGACAGTACCCAGAGACAGACCATGTTAAGGGAGGCCACGTGCTCCCTGGTTTGTTCATGGAGTTCGGTGATCACGAGTGTGCAAGTGCAGGCCTTGGTAACCGTGTGTGCTCAGGTCAAGGGCAGGGCACTTACCGTGGGGTCAGGGCCTCAATCCCCACGGTGGCTGTGTTACGCTCCTACCTCCAACCACCCATGCTCTTGAATCAGGGAGACTGGGGAGGGTCCCCAGGTGGGCAGGCGTGGGCTGGAGCCCGGCAGCCTGACCGGAGCCCGAGCACCCCTTCCCTGCACACCGCAGCTGCCCCAACAGGAGCGCCCAGCAGGTGCCGGGAGAGCCACCGGCATCCACGGCGTCACCCCTGAAGACCGCACCTCCGCACGGCTTCCACCCAAAGAGAGTAACCGGATGTTCCTTTCTGAGAACAATGAAAATAACAGAACGACTCTCATCCTTCGGAGCTGCCTGAAGAAGGAATAAGAATTGAGCGGCATCCCAGGTGCCTTAGACGCAACACTGGCCTCTTGTTCTTCCTCCTCCTGCGGCCCGAGTCAGGGACCTACCGCCTCCCCCTCAGCCATTCCACGAGACCCCAACATCATCCTTCCAACCTCAATCTCCGCTCCGTTCAGATTTTCGGAGTGGTTCTGCTCACGACCAGTCCACTGCTCGAGGAATGTTCAATGGCTACTCCTGACCACAGGATAAACTCCTACAGCCCAGACCTTTGGGTCTGGGTCCCAAATGGACTCGCCACACCCCCTTCTCCCATCAAGAAGTAACCACCAATCCCACCGTTTCCGAGTAGTTCCCCTCCCCCACCCCACCCCCAGGACGAGTCCACAAATACCAGGATCTTGCTACATTTAGTCGTCAGTTCTGAGGGGGCTGGGGACCCTCGGTAAATGTAAATATCATCTCTGCACGGATCCTGCCCTTGAGTCCCCCATAGCGCTCAGAAGGATGAGTGCGACTTTGGAGAATTCATCAAATTCCGTTGGGAACTGTGTTTTTCGCTCAGCTCTTTTTGTCATCCCAACAATTTAAGCAGATGAGCACCCCTGGTGTGGAAATGGGGCGGGTGTCCGGCTGGGGGGAGATTAGGGTCAGGGTGTTGACCTTCACGTAGGAAAACACACAGTGATTCCCCCTCCCTGGTCGGACTTCCTTTCTGTATTTATCTTGAAATTTGCCCCAACTACAATGCACTTTCCTACTACTGGTCCCATAGTTTTCCTATCTATGGAATTGTTTCCCACTCTCTGTCTATTCAAAACAGGGAGCACGGTCACTGTTCCGATCTACAAAGCTGTGCATGGAGCCCAGCTCAGGGTAAAATGGTGGCTCCCTCCTGTGAGGTCCCACCGCTCTGGACCCTCCGGCCACACCACGGTGACAATGAAGCATTTGGGAAGCAGTGGGATTCCTCCAGCATCAGGCCCCGATGAAGATACCTGCAGTCTTGTTAGAGCCTAGATCGGAGCCCTCAAAACCTGTGGCTCAACCTGTATTTTCTGCTCAAAATTCCGTGTCAGATTATTTTTTCCCTATATATTTCCTTTATTAAAAATAATTTACCTTTCATTTGCTTTCTCTTTTTGTATTTAAAATTTTTTTTTCCAAGCTGCCTTTACAATGTCAAGTGCTTCAAGCATTTAATCTGTTAAACTTCCATTCACTCCCCTGTAGATGGGAGATAAGAGTATTATCTAAAATAGAAGTCTATTAGGGGAACTGACGGAAACAAGGCATGAACAAAGGTAGCACCTGTCAGAGCCGCGATGGGAAGCAAAAGAACAGGCTGGACCTGGGCTGGGAACACAAAAGGAGACCTATTACAGCCCAAAGGACACTACTGAGTCCTTTGGGACTCCCTGCCCCATGCAGGGAAAGAGAGACAGGAGAGTATGAGGAAAGCATGGAAAATATCACTAGAGAAATCTCGTCCACATGAGAAGTCTCTCCATTCAAGGGACGTTTCTGCTGGACATTTCACAAAAGCAGAGTATGTGGGTTCTAGCATCCGGGGTGTCTCTTGTCCACAAATGACATGGCAAGTCCACGCAGGACACGGAGGGGACTGAAAAAGAAGGGAGGTTCTCGAAACTGGGAATCACACTGAATTGACGGGGTTCAGCGCAGCATCCCGCACGCAGCCCTCCGTGGAGACTGGAGCTTTGGGAGGAGGAAACCTGATCCAGGGATCGCACTGGATCCTTCCTGCCCGCAGGGAAGCCGGGGCCGGGCCACATTGGAACGGATCCCACCTACCCACCACGGGGGTGACTCAGCGCCACGCTCTGATCACATCAGTTGGCAATAAAATGCATGAGTGACCAGCAGCAAATGGTCCTGCCTTCCCGTTTCCCTCCCGTTTCCTACATAAACAATCGACCAGGTGCCGAGGTTACAGAAGAGATTGTCGTTTAGTGTCAGGGAAGGAAAAAAATCCATCAACCCTTCCCCACAGAGTGTTATTAAAAACATCTAAGAGGGGGGGAATGTGCTCTGAAAAAGAAAAAGATTTGCTTGGACTTGCCGCTGTAATTGTTTAAGTAATTTATTTTGAAATAGTTAATGTCTATCTCTGTTATTTTCTACGATGCCGATGGGTTTAATAAGATTAGGAACATGTAACAAACTTTTCCGATTTTATTTACTGTCAGAGAAAGAGAGAGAAGCATGAGAGGGGGTGCAGCAGGCAGAGAGAGGGGGGCTCCATGCTGACCAAGGAACCCAACCCAGGACTAGATCCCGGGACCCTGGGATTGGGACCTGAGCTGAAGGCAGACGGACAGAGCCACCCGGGCTCTCCATGAGTAACAAACTCACATCACGAAGCGTCTGAGTTTTCTCTGTGTATCGAATCAGCATAAACCCAGCCGCTTGCCACAGCACATACTTCCTTTCTCGCGGTTTGCGTGGGTCGGAGCCCAGCCCCGGAGGAGCGGGTCCTCGGCTCAGCGCCTCCCAGAGCAGCGAACCGGGGTCTGCGGGCCCGCACGCTCGCCTGGAGGCCGCCCTGGCAAGAACCCGCTCCACGCTCATTCGGGCTGTGGTCAGGACGCGACACCAGCAGCTGCCTGAGAGCCCGGCCCCCCAGGGCTGCGGGAGGGGGGCTGTTTCAGGGCCTCGGGGCGGCACACGGGGCCCAGAAGCCTCTGGCACGTCCTCACCCGTGGCCGCCTCCTTCCTCAGCGGCAGGAGGGGAGGCTCAGGCTCCAGGCTGCTCTGCCCGAGTCTTCTACAAGCTCATGTCACCACAGCAAGGACATTCCCTGGGTCCCCCGCAGCTACGGGTCCGAAGCACAGCACGGGTCCTGCCAACACTCGAGGGGAGGGCACTGCACAAAGAAACGCACAAATATTGGGGACTGGGGCCCACTGGGGCTCACTTTGGGTGGGTAAGTGAGGTGGAGAACCTATAAAAACACATTTCCAGCCAGTATCTCTGTACCTAAAATTCAAGGGTTAAAGAAATGATGCAGAGGCCCAAACGTCGTTAAAATTAAAAACTTCTGCTCTGGGACAGAGAATGTCCAGAGAAGGAGACGACCAGCCACAGCCTAGAAGAAATACTGACCAGAGACACCGCGGATGAAAGGCTGTCGCCGAAACATCCAAAGAACTCTCCAACCTCATCGTGATTAAACACTGAGCTGAAGACCCTAAGAGACCCCTCACCAAAGAAGGTACATAGATGGAATTAGACACTTGGAAAAATGCTCCCTATCGTAGGTTATCAGGGGAAACGCAAATTAAAACAAGGAGATACAACTCCACACCTGTTGCAATGGCCACAAGCCTGACCACTGACAACAGCAAATGCTGGCGAGGGTGTAGGGCAACACCGGGGGTCAGCCCTTGTGGGGGCGGGGCCATGGGGGGAGGGGAGGACAACGGGGCAGCCTCTTGGGAAAACAGTCTGGCAGCCGCTTATGAAATGAAACCTTCTCTTACAATCTGATCGATCCAGTGATCCCCCTCCTTGGAATTTTCCCCAAAGGGGTTGAAAACGTGTGTCCACACGAAACCTGCCCATGGATGCGAGAGCAGCTTGATCCAGAACTGCCCAATCTTGTAAGTAACCAGGACATATTACTCAGCGCTAAAAGGATGTGAGCCATCAAGCCTTGAAGAGACAGAGGAATCTTAAATGTGTATTTCTAAGTGAAAGGAACCCATCTGAAAAGGCTACACACTCTAGGACTCCAACAATAAGGCGTTCTGGAAAAGGCAAAACCACGGAGACAAAAAACGGATCCATTGTCGCCAGGGGGGTTGGTGGGGGCTGAGTAAATGGAGCACAGAGAATTTTCAGGGCAGTGAAAACACTCCGGATGGTATCAGGATGAGGGACATAGGTCATTCTACCTCTGTCCAAATCCACACAATGGCCAACACCAGGAGTGAACGCTGATGTCCTCTTCCTCCTTCGAGTAATTATGACGTGTCAATATGGGTTCATCAGTTACAACACATGTACCCTTCTAGGGGAATGTCAACAATGGGGGAAGCCATGCATGTGTGGGGTAGGGAGTCTATGGGAAATCTCTATACCTTCCCCTCTATTTTCCTATGAAATTTAACATTCTTGAAAATAATTTCTTTCAAAAAATTAATGGACTGATCAAGACTTATGTAGGATTATACCTCAAGTCCCCATTTCACTGTGATCCTATACAAATGTCAATTTCTTAAATTAGGTATCCTCATAACAAGGGACTTTAAATACAATGAAAAAGAATTTTTTAAAAAATTATGGGGTCCCTGATTATGTTACTATGTTGACCTAGGAACTTTGCATTTAGGACTCAACACTTTCATGAACGATTTTTTTTTTTCTTCCTAATCTGCTTTTGGAGAGTGAAATGAAAAAATCACATGGGAAAAACAAAAATAGAATCCTAGCCTTTTATAGGAGATGGAGCCAGCTGCTGAAAATTCAATCTTAGCCTGAAGCCAACAGTGTTATTTGAATCTCTGGGACTAACTTGGGGAGTAAACAAGTAAATACTGCATTCAATGGCCACAAATTAGTATTTTAAAAAAATATTCAAATATAACCCAATTTCTACATAGAGGCTTATATATTTAGATCTAAAATTCTTTTTAAGTAGTCCATAGTATAAAAAGTTGTGAACACTCTATTTGTTCATTTAATTATTTTAAATCTTTACTGAGAATCATTTCTATCTATTGGACCTTATTCTAGATATTGGAAATTGCATTCGTTATTTATTGATCTTAACAAAATAACCCCAAAACTCACTGGCTGAAAACAGAAAACACAGACCAGCAGTTTCTGAAGTTCAGGAATCCAGGAGCAGCGTCACTGGGGCGTTCTGACTCAGGGTGTCCCATGGGGTTGGCATCAAGATGGCAGCCAGGACTTTGGTCATCTGAAGGCTGCCCTGGGCTTTCAGCATCTCCTGCTAAGGCCACTCATGGGACTTGGCTGGAGGCCTCAGTTCCTCACTGTGTCTGTCCCTCCCTAGAGCTATGGTGACATGGTGGCTGGTTTTCCTTGATTCAGCAATCCGAGAGAGAGCAAGGGCACAACCAGGGAGCGTAACTTCATCTCAGAAGGGACACACCACCCTCTCGTCTGTAGTGGATTATCCCAGACACCAGCCTTGGTGCAAGGTGGGAGTGAACTGCTCAAGAGTGTGTCACTGGGAACCTGGCTCCCCCAGTAAGACTCAAATGAGCCCTATCAGAACAAAGTCAGTATCTTAGTAGGTAGGGTTCATTTCTGATGATAACCAGTAGCCCTCTGGTGCCAAAAGGTCGAACCGAGGGCACATATGAGCTGGGTAATACCAGCTTGTGTCAAAACAACCTGTTCGCAGCCATCATTCCATTCTCCCCAAGGTCAGAGCACGCATGCGTCTCCCCTGCTCACCACAGTCTGCACCTGGACCTCCTTCCCAGCCTGCAAAGGGAAGCCCACTCCTCAAGTGTCTGTTCAAATTCTGCTGCCTCCATAAATGTCTTCAACCTCCCCTCCCAACCCAACATACTCTCTCTCTCCTGAATTCCACCCTCAGAGGTTTTAAATGTCTCTTGCACCAACTGTAATTTTCCCTGCACTGTAATTACCCATCGAAGAATTTCCTCCCACTCATTTGGTTTCAGCATTTCGTGAGGAAGGACAGGGTCTTCTTTCCTGTATGTCCGACATGGCGGGTGTTCTAGCCATTACAGAGAAGAGTGACAGGGGCTATACCACGTAGCACATTGCCAGGAGGCCTCAACACAGGCAAGGGACTACAGGACAGGAAGACATAAAGGGTAAGGGGAAAATACATTTTGAGGCTGAAGGTAGGACAAACATGTAATTACAGAAATAAGCTTTCGAGGACAGCTCCATCTATAACATTGACCGTACTCTGCCTGCATGCCCTTCCCCCGAACTCTCTAGTGAAGCAGATGCTCTATACACTGGGGACATTGACACATACACGGGTTATGCATTTCACAAGATTTTAAGTTTCTCCTCATTTCCACCTTCTTTTGAAGAACAGAGATCCAGACTGGAAAACCATCCATCTCCACGACATAGCTGATTCCCAAATCCTGCTTGACATACCTTCTTCTCATAGAAGTTTATCGGGTCACATCATATGCTAACACATCAACGGATCCAGGATTTATTTTCCAATCCATTGAAACTCAACAGAATCACGTTAAAGACGAGATCCAAATCTGCTTCCACTATTTAATCTGTGTCATTTCAGAATCACTGTCATTCCCTTCAGCACGTCCGTCCTCTCACTATGTTGGTTCTTTTCCACTAGATGGTCTGGGATGGTTTGTGTTTATCGTTAAAGCAGGTGTCCATTAATGCATATAGAATAGTAGTATTTTTTTCAGTAAATTATACTTAATAACAGAAGTAATACCAATTAGTAAAGAAGGAAATGCATTACAGACTGACCTATTTGGGGCATCTGTTTCAAACACCTTACTGGGATTTACAAAGCCCTAAATAATCTCAACTACATCTTCCCTGACTTCAGTTCTGCCTCCAACTCAGCAGCCTGGCTCCCTTTCCATTTCTCGAGTTTGTGAAACTGACCATCGCCAGCGTTCTCCCGTGACTTCCTTTCCCTAGAAAGATACTGCTCGTTTTTCACATGGGAGACTGGTCATCACTGAATCTTGGTTTAAATAGGAATCCCTTGAGGGATTTTCTTTAATGATACTTTTTGAATAGGAGCCCAAATAATTATTCTCATTACAGCACTCAAATATCACTGCATTATAATATGAAGTTTAAATTTTTACTTGTTCACTTGGTTATTGACTCCCTCCCAGAGTAAGTTTTGAGTTCCTGGAGCAGTAGTTTTTTTTTGTTTTGTTTTGTTTTTTTAATGTGTCCACTTATACAAGCATAGGGTGGTACCCAGAACATGGAGGGCATTCAGAAATACTCCTGAATAAATGAATTAACATCATCAATCACAATCTTCTGCAACATAATCCTTTATAAAATGTCACTCTGCATTCTTGCTTTTCCTGAGCAAACATTTTAATTCAGTTTTAACAAGTTCCTGTGTTATTGTTCACCCAAATGATCTGCCAATCTGAAGCCCATTTTAGGGAACGAAGCCACAGCCATCCATCCCCAGGATGGGATGCATCACATTCACCTTGGGTGGACACTCAGGGCAATCACACGCCATCATTGAGTCCAGGATAGAAGAGAGCCACCATCTGAAATAAAGCCATTTCCAGAAACTGAAATGCAAAGAGCAGTAAGTGTGTGTCTCTTTTAATAAAATAAGAGCATGAAACTGCCAGCTAACCGATCTATCCCAGCTGCATTGCAGAAATGGAGATGTTCTCATTTTTCTTAAGCCATATGGAAAAGGCTGGCAGCAACCATGCACAGTCAAAGTCACAAAGCTACACAGCAGGAGTGGTCGACCAGGTCAAGTGGTCTCGATTTCCTTGCCCTTTTGCCTTCCCATCTCCTTCCTTATGTGCGCAGCACAAAATGCTTCCTGCCCTTGTCTTCTGTGACCTGTTTGTGACGACCCTTCGCCTGTGCACACACACAGCCATTATACAGCGATAATACATGTGTATCTATAAACTTACATTAAAAAAAAAAAAAAAAAGGAAGAAGCAGGACACCTGGGTGGCTCAGTTGGTTAAGCGTCTGCCTTTGCTCTGGTCACGATCCCAGGGTCCTGGGTTCTATCCCACCTCCTCCCTGCTCAGTGGGGAGTCTGCTTCTCCCTCTCTCACAAGTAAAGTAACATAATATAAAGAAAAAAGCTATCATTTGGGGAATTAACATTTTTTCCGTTTGCCTTACCTTACAGAAACCTTTTCCCCAGCTGTGTTTGATTCTATTTTGGCCATTCTGATGTCTGCCTGACATTTTTGTTTGGGTATAATAAGCTCCACATCATCTTAAAATAGACTATTATGCCTTAGAATTGTTGAAATTGGACATCTAGAATGTACATATGTTTTATTATCTCTGAGGATGAGACTACTTCACTGTGTCTAAATAAGCCTTTGAATGTGGACTTTAAATCACCAAGGTTTTTGATGAATTGAGAAACTTATTTCTTTACTGTATTTCTAACAAAAATAAGTCATCTGCTCTAATGATCCCCACCGGTACTTACATAATCCCTACAGACTTGAAGATAGCCTTAAGTTTTTTAAAATCTAATGCTCTAAAGCCAGAAACCAATTTTCAAGTGAGAGCTATTGAGCTAGTGCGAAGAAACAACAAAACCAAGCCACCAACTTTTGTAACTAGTATTTCACTCAAAGCTCATAACCACAATTTTTGATAGATCTATATTATATTTTACAGATGAATAAATCTAGAGATAGCATCCTGCAAGTTTGATTAAGGTCCTATTTCCAATTAGGCCATGTACCAGATTTCAAACTATAAACCTTGCTGTGCCTTCCTTGTTCACTCTTTTTCTAAGATAATTAGAGGATCCATCTGTAGTGGGTACAACAGTGTGCCCCCAAATTCATGCCTTTTCAGAACATCTCAATGTGACTTTATTTAAACAAAGGGTCTTTGCGGAGTTAATTAGTTAAGAATTGAAATAAGATCAGGGCGCTTGGGTGGCTCAGTGGGTTGGGCCTCTGCCTCCAGCTCAGGTCATGATTTCAGAGTCATGGGATCAAGCCCCGCATCAGGCTCTCTGCTCAGCGGGGAGCCTGCTTCCCTTTCTCTCTGCCTGCTTCTCTGCCTCCTTGTGATAGCTCTCTCTATCAAATAAATAAATAAAATCTTTAAAAAAAAGAATTGAACTAAGATCATACTGGATTAGAACAGGTTCTAAATTCACTGAGAATGTCCTCAAAAGAGGCACAGAAGGACTCACAGAAGCACTAGGAAGAAGGCAAGATGAAGGTAGACGAGACAGACAGGAGGGAGGCGTCCACAAACCAAGACCCATCAAGGATCTGCTACAACCACTGGAAGCAGGGAGGGAAGCAGGAGGCAGTTTCTCCCTCAGAGCCCCCAGAAGACCTAACCCCACCAACACCTCGATTTCAGACCTGTAGCCTCCAGAATGGTGAGTGAACACCTTTCTGATGCTTCGAGCCACCCCATCCAGGGTGTTCTGTTACAGCACCAAGGAAGCTAGTGCACCATCCCGTAGAGAAAAGAATTTTTATTTACTAATGAAAACCACATTCCTCATGAGGCCATCTGGCCCTGGATTCTAGCGTCTCCTGATGTATGTCCTGTACATCGCTCTGTGATGAATCTGGAATCTGAGATAGCAGAATCCTTTATGGCGCTTAGATTAACTCTCTAGTTCCATCTGCAATGGCAAACAAGAGAGCTAAGGTTATGGCTGGTTTTATTTGCAGTGTAGAGTCTCTTTCTAAAGGTCTCTCCTGACCTCGATTTATCTTCTTAACATTGGTATTCAAACGCTCTTCCTTTTTCAAAGTAACTGCATTGCAAACTCATGGAGGGCAACAGTCATGTTTGTACACATTTAGCGGGTCACCTGTTGGACTGCAAACTCGAATACCGTTCATGGTATTGCGAACGTGGGTGTTAGGAAAGGGCCCTCTTGATAGGATATTAAATAAAAGGGATGCACTGGGCACGGTGGGAGGGGCCGGGTAGAACGATGAGCAGGTCGCCAGGACCATCCGTCTCATGGGGTCTCATGGCTTCGCTGCCTTTCTGTCACACCAAACCCGGGAGGGGTGACGCTGGTGCCCCGGCCCCTAACCTTCGGAACCCTACAGACCGCCACCGGGAGCAGAAACTTTCCGAGGCCGAGACAGAGAACAGAGCCGTGTCTGAAGTTCTTCGGTATCTCGAAGGCAGAGCAAGCACCTGTCGGACCACACGACCCCGCGTCTCGCACGCGTCCTTCCTCAGCTTGAGTGTGTCCTTCCTCTCGTCCCCCACGGAGCCGTGAGACCCCATCAGACGGATGGTCCTGGCGACCTGCTCATCATTCTACCCGGCCCCTCCCACCGTGCCCAGTGCTTCCCTTTTATTTAATATCCTATCAAGAGGGCCCTTTCCTAACACCCACGTTCGTGAGTATCTAGGACACCGCTCTCCAGAGAAACAAGGGTTAAGACCAGGGGACAGCCCGAGACTTCACACTTAGAGCCCGTGCACGCGCACAGCACCCCGACACACCGACACACTGTTCCCTCCCCCGCGGTCTGCGGGGACTGGGGCGGAGACACAGGACGTGCAGCCAGAGCCTCCGGGTTGGGAGGGGGACCCAGCAGCAGGGACCAGCTCCAGGAAGCCCACCCTCTGTGCCTGCAACTCCCCACAACCAAGCCGGGAAGCCAAAGAGCAGCTCTTTCAACAGTCCCCAAACACCCGGGACAGGACTTCTAACTGACCGTTTTCCTCATTTTCGCCCTCACTTCCAACTTCCGACCCACAGGCCACAGCCTCCCCCCTGCACCAGGAGCAGCAGCTCCCCGGCCACCAGCCCCGGCTCCCGGTCCTCTGGGGGCCTTTGCACTTGAAGCTTTGCTTCTCTCCCCTCTGCCCAGGGGTCTCCGCCAAAGGCAGATGCTGGTGGCTGGCTCCCTCCTGTAGACTGGGGAGCGGCAGCCCTGCCTCTCCCCTCCAGGGGGCCTGCCCTTGGCTCCCCGGGGGAGCGAGAAGCCAGGGTCCTGCTTGGCTGGCACCTGAGATCTCTCTGTCACTGTCCCGTAAGCAGAAGCACAAACTCGGCTGCTCCTGGCTTCAGGGGCGGATTCTTTCTGGGAACTTGGGTCTGTACAATCATGAGTCCTGTCTCTCAGCAGACACTCTGCCCTCATAATCCAACGTTGTAAATGCCCCTATGGGGCAACCTGAGTCCTGTGACGGGTTATGTAACACATGTGATTCATTTTATTCGATTATCTTTTAATTCTTGCTTGCATTTTCATTTCCACTTCTCTATGCGGATTCCAACCTATCAGAAAAGCCAATTGCTATGAATAGAAGTATTCTTTAAGGATTAAATGCTTATTTTCAGTTTATGCCACATTCACATGGAAAACTTGGGAATTATTTCCTGATCATGCGGTTGTCTTTGCTTTACAAATCAAGGGTTAAAAAAAAAAAAAAAAAGGCACACACTAGTATTTTAAGAGGAGATGCGGTGACACAGAGAAGCCCGTGAAGCCTGTGAGGGGAAGGGAAAGAGAAGCGGGGAGGTCTGGAAGCAAGGACAAAGACGTGAATTTCTCAGAAGCCTGCTGCATCACAAAGAGAAAGCCCTGGTCACTCGGCCACACAGGATGTTGCTGGCCCGCGTGCAGCCGCTCCCTACATCAGACCAGAGCACCGGGACAGAGACAGTGCGGGTCTCCAGCCCCTTCTCATCTCCCATTGGTCACTGGTCAAGATTCCCCTCCTAGGAGCTCACACCAGTAGCTCCTGTCATCGGAGCATGGTGGACATAGACGGGTGAGGCCACCCTGCTTACTCTGTCGCACCGCACGGGGCCCCATCATCCTCACCCAGAGGTGGCCGGAGGAAACAGAGCCTCGGTGGGTCTATCACATCCCAGCCACCTGCTGCAGCTTCTGGGTCCCACAGCCGGGGGGGGGGGGACACTGGAGTCCTTCCAGAGGCTAATGCACGCCCTGGAGGGACGGTAGGACAGACCATGCTGCCAGCAGGGGACAGCACAGTGGCCGCAGTGCAGAGGAGGCAGCAAGAACAGGGACTCTTGTCAACAAGGGGTCCAAAGCCCAAGACACAAGGAAACCAAGAAACATGTGACCTTTCCATGCTTCACATGGGGCGATCCTGACAAGTGCAGGTCCACAGAGTGAAAGATCCCAAAGAAATACGCAACTCTGCAGGACGGGAACTAGAAAGCGGCAGTCCCCGGAGTTCCTGCTACTGGAATATCCAGCCACTGTCCTCCCGACAGAGCAGGCAGACTGAGATCAAAATATTTAATAACAGCAACCCCCAAACCACTTGTCCCCAGCTGCTGATGGTACAGAGAAGCAACCGTGAAAGTTCAGTCCATCTCCCCCCCGAGGAAGGACTGAAGTCAGGCCGGCCGGGACTGAGACAACATATGGAGAACCGAGACCTGCTAACGCCTGAAAGTCGTTATTTTGGGAAGAAAAATCAGTATCGTCTTTGAGATAGAAACATATTCCTAAACACAGGACAACTAAAGAGCATCGTTCACGGAAAAGCCAAGCTAGATGAGCTGCCTCAGTGCTTAACTGTTGAACCGCATCACTCGAATATCAATAACTTAATTAGTACGTGTGTGTGTTATGACAACTTAGAGAATCTCAATTAGAAAACGATGACGAGGTGAGTCTACAGGTCAGTCCGAGTTAGGAGTGAATCGGGCCCCGGTGCACACGGCTCCCGCTCGATCATCATCATCATCATCAAAGTGGTCCTGAGCACATCAGCAGGAGGACACCACAGCGGGTACGTGAGGGATACGTGAGGGATACGCGACTTTCCCTCTGGATTTCTCTGAGCCCTGTGGCAGGTAGCCCAGCAGTGAGCTCGTCTCTGTTCAACGCAGATTCAGACACAAGAAGGCCCTGCTGCCACCTCTGTCCCCTCCCCGACGCCCAGGGAAGCCCTGTTCTCAGGCTTCATAGCGGACCTTCCCCAAAGGACATGTGTACATCCCCGGAAACCGCAGCTGGACATGAGCCCACCAGCCAGGCAAGCACAGTCTGGTGCCTCTTTGCATGTCTGAGCCGAGCTGGTGCCCGTACTGATGAAGGAGAGAGCCACTGGACTTGCAGCAGGTTGTCCCCAAGATCACAGTGCACCTGAAGGGACAAAGTGTGGCTGAAAATGCTGAGTATGGGACTTCCAGCCCCGTGTTGCTAGGAAGGCACCTCTCTCAGGACTGGTTTCCTCACTCCATCAAGGGAATTCCCGACTGCATCAGAATACAGAGCCAAGAGTTGTACCAAAACCCCCAACAGAGGGAGCTTGAACAAGGCAGCAGCTGATTTCCCCTCTGCCTCACACTAGGATCCTAAGAGGGGACACCTGGGGTGGCAGCTCTAAGGGCCAGGGACTCAGGCCCCTCCTTTCTTATTGTTCTCCCCGGTCCCCCATGTCTGAAGGGTGGAGGTGGCCCGAGTCAGCGGACGGGAGGGAATCCTAAGGCACAGAGCACGGACCCTCCTGTCTGAAGGGCGTGAGCTGCATGGTCCTTGAGGGGGCAGCTACCAGCCCCAAAGCCAGCTCTCAACTTCCCAGCAATCCCACAAGCACACGGTCAAACAGCCTTTATTAAAAATTCAATTACAGAAACTCCTAACCATTTATATGAAAAACATGGCAACAGACACTCAAAACTCAACACTTCCAAGTAACTGTATTTTACTATTGTCTGTTCTTACAGTTGGTTACTTACTCCCATGGTTCATGCATGTGCAGATTTTAGGTTTTCCTGACAGTGAAGAAACTTCACGTGGGCGGCGTGAAACCAATCACAGCAGGTGTATTTACACTACGGAAATTGGCCAACACGGCAGGTCAGGCCTCCCCTGATTGTTTTGTTGACTCTCCAGACCAGCAGCTGGCCAGCCAGTTCACCCCTATTTTGGTTCAGTCCTTAATCCAACCATTTTTTATGTTTTAAACTATAAAAAGAGAACATGTGACCCCAACAGACTGTATGTGGCTGGAAAACCTGAGCTATATACTCGCCGGCCCTTTGTAAGAGGCGCTCCCGACCGGATGGAAAATGTCAGCATGCAAACGAACCTGAAAAACGTCCTTGCTGGGGGTCACCTGGAAGCCATCCCGGCCCCACAGCAGCAGCCTCACTCCTTGCCATGTGGCCCCCCCAGCTTCACGGCCAGCAAAAGAGAATATCCCGTGGGTCCAATCCTTCCCATGCTTTGAATCTCCTTGGCCAGGAAGCATCCAGTCCCTTCTAAGGATCTCCCCCCCACCACCACCCCCCCAACTCCCCATAGGTTAGGCCCAGGCCTGCTGAGGAGATTCGCCCTTTCTTGGGTCAGCTGTGTAGGCACACTCTGATCATAAAATGATAACCTGATAGCCTGTCCTACTTCTAGGTACCCCCCCCCCAATCAAGAGGATGAATTACACATGGACTTGGATCCTGGGGGTCATCCTAGAGTTCCTGCTTCTAGGAAAGGAAACTCGTCGTTTCTGCATTATCTACCTCTTGTATTTACATTATTGAGAACTTCACGAAATTGTGAACAATTAATGTACTTGTATAGGGTGTAGGGACATGGGCACACGCGCGCACACAACGGACTCCCTACGGCTTTGACTTTCAGCAAAAAGACCTACACGGCTTGATTTGAGCATGTCTGTAAATGAAAGCAGTATTTTAAGCGCTGACGGTCACCAAGAACTCACTGCAGGGGCAGGAGGAGAGCAAGGAGCCCCCCGGCGGGATCGCCCCCAGGTCGGCAGGAACACGTGCACCCACCTGCGTCCAGACCACACGCAGAGACAAAGCCACGTCAAGTGCCCGGAGGTCCCCCGCACCCTCTCTTTTTAGCAAGGAGGACGCCCCGACCCTTTGCGAAAAACAGGACAACAGCCCCGAGTGCCAGGGCGACGCCGAGCCCCAGGTCACACAACTGAGACTCGCCCACACTTCGGCTCTCTCAGAAACGGAACCGGTGAGTCCGTCACCGGCCCCTGCTCTTCCCTAAAGTCCCAAATAACTGCGACAACCGACCAGCTTCTTGGTCTAGTCAAAGTCCCCGCTCCCGCTGCCGCCCGCCTGCCCACACCTTCCGTGGCTCACAGCCCCTCCTCGGAGCGCCTGCCTGGCTGCTGACTCGGACGCGGCCCGATTTGAACCGATATTTGTGCAAATAAACTCAAAATTCTTAATGTGCCTCAGTTTGTCTCCCAAGAGTTCTGGTGTCGGAGAAGGAACCAAAGGCGACCCCCGACATCCCCCCGGAGCAAGAACAACCAGGCACGGTACCTGCTGGGCCCCTGGGGCGCGCTGCTCCGCCTCCTGAGGGTGATGGGTGCGGCCCTCTCAGGTCCTGGGGTCCTGCCCCCCGGGACTTCGTGGGGTTAGGAGCCCGCAGACTTGGTGAGCTGCTTATTCCAGAGGGTTCTGGTACCGGAACCGGATAGGGATTATGCAGGGTCTGACTTAAAAAGCGAACTGGATCTGATTTAAGCTGGAGTGGAGCCAGTGGGAGAGGCCTCAGGTGGCTAAAATTTTAAGGTTGAAAACAAGCAGGTTAACCACGTCAGAGATAATTTTGCGTTGTAGTGGCCACAGTGGAGCCACAGGTGAGCTTATCCATTTATGAGGCGCCATAGAGAAAAAGGGGTCTCGGCCAAGCGCTCACCCTAAAGGGAAGAGGGAAAATTAATTTTCCTCCTTTATGGTTTTTCGTGACAGGATGGAGCGCCCCAGGGACCCCCGGACTCATTCCAGAACCTGGAGAAGGGATCCTGGCCAAACTGACCAAAGCCAGCGTGAAAAGTCCATTAAAAAAGAAAGTTAAATCAACAAATCACTGGGTTAGTAATTAGTAAAAGCTTATCGTGCAACCCCCAGAACGAGAGTTGCAAATCTGCGCTGGTTACATAATCTTCCCGAGAGAGCCCTGCCAGCGCCCGAAGGAGAGTCACGTTCATTAACCAGCGAGCTTGGTTACCTCGGGTGACGTCCTCCTTCCTGGTCCCCTCTGCCTGAAAGTCTTTGACTTTGTACAGCTCCTCGGGGCAACTTTCTGCTAGTTTGGATGCTGCCCCATTCAGGATTCATTGAACAAAGCCAATGAGGTCTTCAACTTTTATTCAGTTGAATTCAGTTTTTTTGTTTTTGTTTTTGTTTTTTTAAGATGAAGAAAAAAAAAAAAAAAAGGCTGGAAAAACCTGGGCAGACTGGGAAGGTGCTGGTGTGTGTGCTGTGACCTGAAGAACGGGAAGCGCTCTAGTCTCCACGCAAGAGGACCCGGGATTGAAATCGAGCCCTACCTGGGTGATTAGGAGACCGTCCTCAGTTTCCTTTCCCGACAAAAACCTAAGGTGTCAATTAGGATCACAGTAGGATGCTCCGGTGGTGACCGAAGGTGACTATAAAAATTCCCTGTGAGGATGATGGACGATGGCGGCTCTCTCCACCGGAGCGTTCATGCTCTCCCAAGTCTTGTCTTAGGTGCTTTGTCTGTATTGCCCATTTTCTTTAGCCCTCACAGCAACCCTGAGCTTTACAGAAGAGGGGACTGATGCTCAGAGAAGGTAAGGAACTGGGAAGTCACAGAGCTGGTGTGTGGCGGGAGCTAGGCCCTTGGGGAGGGCATCTGGCCCCAGGAGCCAGTAGGTCGTAGGTCGGTCCCCAGGCCTGCTCCATGGTCGCTGGGGCAGAGGGAGGAATAACGCTCACCTTCCCCTGATAGTCCACTGAGGTCACCTGGCCTCTCCCTCTCCCTCCCCTCTCTGGGAACCCCTCACGTCCCTCTGGCTCCTCTGCCTGCTTTCCACAGCTGGCTCCTCTCTAGCTCAGTTCTCTGAGGTGCTCTTCAGCCTTTTGGCAATTCCGAGCTCCCCTGGGGCCATGCCCATGTGAACCTGAAAGACAAAGCAAAGGTCTGAGAACAAATTACAGGAAATGAACACCTGTCCCACGGACAGAGGAGGTGGGCGGGGGGCAGGTGGGGAGGTCCGTTGATCCAGGAGAACAAACGGCAAATCAAAAGCCAAAGGACACAGATTTGTGGTGGACCAAGAAAGGCCACCAGGGTGAGAGTCGTCATCTCCCTGCAGAGGCTGCTGTCAGCCAGATGGGCTTTGTTCCCCTTTGTAACTCCTGCCTGGCCAGGGAGACGGTCAAAACATCTCCCAACAAGCAGTGGTGGCTGCGTGGAGACGAAAACACCTCCAGGAAGAGCCTGAGATGCACTTCTCATTGCCATAAGACTAAATACCAGGAAAGAAATTTCGTGAAGAAGGCAGAGTTGGGCTGGGACCTAATGAGAACATTGTAAACCCACGTAGTCATGGAGAGGGGTGCACTTCCTAGGGATAGGGATAGACCAAGTCTGGTTTGATGTATATTCATGCAATATGAAATGTCTGCTATCTCAGGGGCTTCTCATTGGGACATTAAGGACACAGGAAGGGGCCATGGAAATGAAGCGTGTGAGAGTAAAGAAGCAACCACTCTAAGTATGAGCTTTGGGGGGAACTCCCTGAATATGGAAAAAGCCAGTGTTTATTTTATAGGAGAGAAGAGAAATGGTTAAGAATAAGAACTATCGGCACATGAAAACAGTTAACAATTTATCTGCAGCAGCCTTCAGATCCAGGGGATTTCAGCGGATTTCATGCATGTACAAAAATATCCGGGCGATCACTGAAAAGGGCATCTGTCTTCAGAGGTTTTTTCAGGCCTTTTACTGGAACCCAGGGAGACAAATAAGGCTGGTCAGTCTCTACTCTTCGGAGTTCGGTCCGGCAGCCAATTCACCATCGCCTTATACTGTACCCACATGAGGCAATTTAGCTTATCTGTGAGCTCAAGGGAGATCTCCTAGAAGAGCAAGGAGTTGGCTAGGTTTATGGTAATTTCTGTGCAGTTGATATCATTTTGCAAATCTGGCAGTTGAGTTTGGGAGACCTTGATCAGTTTGCTGAGGTTACTCAGACGGTGAGCGGGGAAACCGGGACTTGAATCCTAGGATGAAGACGGTAAGTCGGCAGAATACCCAGGCTGTCCCATCTGCGTGACTTGGAGACACCAAGGCTCCCTAAAGATCCTTGGAGGCTGGCCTGAGGCGGGTGGGCAGTGGGCCCGGGGATCTAAGCGATAACTAGCATACACTGAGTGTTTGCTGGGGGCCAGGGCCCCTTCTCAGAACACCACACAGACCAGGCAGACACGGTCCGACTTGATTGGGTCCCCAGCAGTTCTGCGGGATTACCTCCCCTCCCTCCCCATCTCACCGTGCCCCACCACACTGGCTCCCTCCAGATGCTCCTCAAACACACAAAGCTCAGTCCCTCCTCAGAGCCTTTGCACAAGCCATTCTCTCTGCCAGGGCACCTCTCCCCAGATGTCCACGGGCTCCCTTCCTCACTTGCCCCCTCCCCTCCCTGCTCAGTGAGACGTCCCCTGCCCATGCTATTTCAGGCCCACCCCAGTGCCTGGCACACAGCAGACAACCAGCGCACACAGTTTACCAAGGCATGTTTAGTAAATGACAGCCCCTTGGCGCAAGGTGGCTTTTGAAATAGGGTCCCCAGGCGAGTCTCCAAGGGAGCTGACAGACTTTGAACAGAGTCGCAGTTAGAGAACCAGGGGGATGGCGCCGCACACGAGGACACAGCAAAGGCCCTGAGAGGAAAAAGTGCAGGGGGAGGCTGCAAAAGAAGCTGGCTGGACCCGAACACGGGGAAGGCCGAGTGGACCGTGGGAGTCTGTGGGGGATGCAGGGGCTCTTGGGAGGCTGCGATTTTACTCTGAACCACAGGAGACAGGATTTTACACGGGTTTTTACCACGTTCCCTCCAGCCCTGGTTGGTAAAACAGTTAGGAGGCACCGAGGAGATGGGGGGCTTGGACACCCGACACCTGTTAGGATACGGAGTCGACCACCCCTCAATTAGACAGAGAACACTCTCGATAATGCAAGTCACACAGCGAGGTTTATTTCCAGCTAGCTGGGGTCCGAGTATCTGCGCGATGCAGCAGGTTTCTATAAGGACCCCGAGCACTCAAAGCCAAGGGTTTATATAGCATTTTCAAAGCACTTGACACACAGTAATTTTCCATAGCTACATTCGTATCTGGTGCCACACTGGACGGTTTACTTTTGCGTCACTCCCTGGCTTGTCTCTGCTGCGGCTGGGTGGCTCGGCATACGTGGGAGAGGTGGACCCAAGGCCCAATGCCGTCAACCTTTAAGGCAGTGGAGGTAACCAGAACAACCACATAAGGACCTTTCCATCTTTCTTCTAAAGTTCGGGACCTGTGTCTCCTTACCCATACCCAATCCCCTAGGACAATGCCATGTTCTGGATTCGGTGTATCTCTTGTCTCATACAAAGAGCGCACCATGGGCCAGATTTCACGCTGAACCTCCTGTAGGGCCTTCAAACTGGCCAGATAATTTGGGGTCCCATTAGACTCTTGGTCTGGCAAGGCACAGACAATAATGGGGGGTGGTCTCCCATATAGAATTTCGAAGGGAGTTAATCCGTGCACACAAGGGGAGTTCCGAACCCGGAAGATGGCATAGGGTTGGAGGGTCACCCAGTCCACGCCAGTCTCGATGGTCAATTTTGATAAGGTCTCTTTTAAGGTTCGATTCATCCTTTCTACCTGCCTGGAGCTCTGGGGACATATTCACAATGTAACTTCCAATCGGTCCCCACCGCTTGGGCCAGTCCTTGTAGGACTTTGCTGATGAAAGCCAGACCATTATCAGACCCTAGAACTTTGGGGACCCCATTTCGGGGTATGATTTCTTCTAGTAATGCCTTAGCAACAACCTGGGCAGTCTCTCATATCGTGGGGAAGGCCTCCACCCAGCCTGAAAAAAGTATCAACAAATACCAGCAAGTACTTACATCCATACCTCCCAGGTTTTACTTCAGTAAAATCCACCTCCCAGCTCCGCCAACCCGGTGTCCTCCCCCCCCCTACCCTCCTACCTGTATGTGGGAGGGGGGGTCCCTTCCTACTGGGTTTCATAGCCTGGCACCCAACACATTGGTCCAAGATTTCCTGGACCTGGCTGGCTTGTCGGGGGAACTTAAGGCCAGCAGACTTGAGAGCTGTCAGCAACTTTCTCTTTCCTAAATGGATGGCTTGGTGCAGGTTGGAAAGGAGGAACAGTCCCAGTTTTGCCGGCAGTATTAGTCTTCCCTCTGGGTCCCGATGCC
Organism: Neogale vison; assembly: GCF_020171115.1. NCBI lineage: Eukaryota > Metazoa > Chordata > Mammalia > Carnivora > Mustelidae > Neogale > Neogale vison. The sequence continues at coordinate 10,069,116 of NC_058097.1, forward strand.
ACCCGTGCTGATCAAGCTCTAGGCAGTGGTGGTTCTGGATCCATTGTAGGTCCTCTGGGGTACACCCCAGAGGGTCAGGTCAGGTCGCCGGGGTAGGCGCGGAAGGTCGGGTGCCGGCAGGGCGAGTGCCAGAATTGGTGAAGCTCTTGCTGCCTTTTTGGCGGCCTCATCCGCTCGTCGGTTTCCCTCAGCCTCCGAGGTTCGGGCAGACTGGTGTCCAGGGACGTGAACAACCGCAGCTGCCCGGGGCTTTTGCACAACCGCAAGCAACCTCTGTACCTCTGGGACATTGCGTAGTTCTTTCCCTTCCGCTGTAACAAAGCCCCTCTCCCGGTAGATGGCGCCATGCACATGGACAGTGGCGAAAGCGTAGGGACTCTCGGTGTAGACAGTCACTTGTCTCCCTTCCGCCGGTTCTAGCGCCTCCGCCAGCGCAATCAGCTCGGCCTTTTGGGCTGAAGTCCCCAGGGAAAGCGAGGCACTCCAAACGACACCCCCGCCTTGGTCCACCGCCGCCGCAGCCGCCCTTCGCACCCCGTCCACGATGAAGCTGCTCCCATGTGTCCCATGCCAACTCACTGTTGGGGAGGGCGGTGTCCTGGAGGTTGGGGCGTACCTGGGTGATTTCCTGGCAGTCATGCAGGGAGGCTTCTAGATCCGGGGTCGGCAGCAGGGTGGCTGGGTTTAGGGCGGCTGGCCCGGCAAAGATGATCTGAGGTGCATCTAACAAGAGTCCTTGGTAATGGGTCAGACGGGTATTAGTCATCCACTTACCAGGGGGTGTTTTAGGACCCCCTCGATCGCATGAGGAGTTACGACCTTCAGATGCTGTCCGAAAGTGAGTTTGTCTGCGTCCTTTACCATTAGGGCTACTGCTGCGATGATCCTTAGACATGGGGGCCATCCTGCTGCAACCGGGTCTAGTCTTTTGGATAAATCAGTAACCAGACGCTTCCATGGCCCTAGGCGCTGCATCAGTATCCCTTTCGCTATCCCCCTCCTCTCATAGAGGAAGAGGGTGAAGGACTTCAGGAGGTCTGGCAATGCCAGGGCTAGTGCCTTTAAGAGGGCGATCTTGAGTCCGTCAAAGGCCTTTTGCTGTTTTGGCCCCCAGGCCCAAGGGGCCTTATCCTTGGTTGGCTCAGACAGGGGCTTCGCTATCTCAGCATACCCCAGAATCCATAGGCAGCAGTAGTCTGCTGTTCCTAGAAACTCACAGACTTCTCAGGCCGAGGTTGGGACTGGGAGCCTGAGAACAGTCTCTTTCATGGTCTCTGTTAACCATCTGGTCCCTTCCTTCAATTTATACCCCAGGTAGGTGACTGTCTGCCTGCATATTGGGGCCTTCTCTGTGCTGGTCCGATAGCCCAATTGTCCCAGCTCCTGGAGGAGGTCTCCAGTGGCACTCGGCCTTGGTGGAGGCTGCCAGAAGCAAATCGTCGACATATTGCTAGAGCGTAACTGAATCATGGCTCCAGCGAAACGAGTCCAAGTCCTGATTTAAGGCTTCATTAAACAGAGGTGGAGAGTTTTTGAAGCCTTGTGGCAGTCTAGTCCAGGTCCACTGTCCGGGAGTTCCTGTGCTGTCATCATGCCATTCAAAGACAAAAATGTGTTGGCTGCTGGGTGCCAGGGCTATGCTAAAGAAAGCATCCTTTAGGTCTAGGGTGGTGTACCAAACATGTGAAGGGGGCAAGTGACCTAGCAAGGTATAAGGGTTGGGGACCGTGGAGTGGATGTCTTCTATTCTCTTATTTACCTCCCTCCAGTCCTGGACTGGCCTGTAGTCTTTCCCCTCTGGTTTTTTAATGGGAAGGAGCGGGGTGTTCAAGGCAGAGGACCAGGATTTGAGTATCCCCGCTTCTAAGAGGCGGTTAATGTGTGGGGTAATCCCCTTTCGTGCCTCAGCGGACAAGGGGTATTGGCGGACCCGGATAGGCTGGGCTGAGGCTTTGACTCTGACCACTACTGGTGCCCGGTAGGCCGTCAGACCCACGCCCGCTATTTCTGCCCACGCCTGAGGGTATGTTCTAAGCCAATAATCCATTTCCTGGGGCCACTCTGTAGGGGGAGAGGTACCTTGCAGGGCAAACAGGCGATACTCATCCGCGAGGGACAGGGTCAAGACATGAAGGGGCTGCCCCTGGCCATCACTTTGATGTCTTTGATTAGGAGATCACGCCCCAGCAAGGGGACCGGGCATTCAGGGATAACTAGAAAGGAGTGGGTCACTTGGTTCTGGCCCAATTTCACCTGGCATCTACTGGTCCATTGATAAACCTTGGACCCAGTTGCCCCCTGCACCAGGCTGGTTTTCTGAGACAGGGGCTCCATAGTCTTGTTTAAAACTGAGTACTGGGCTCCTGTGTCCACCATGAATCCCATTGGTTTCCCCTCTACATACACAGTTACCCAAGACTCGGGGAGGGGGCCCGAGTCCTGTCCCCCCTAGTCACTGTTCCTTCCAGCTAATAGGACCCGGGCGTCTTTGCCAAGCGTGGCAGCCCGTCCCTGCTGTCCTTTGCGGTTAGGGCACTCTTTTTTCCAGTGCCCGTATTCTTTACAATAGACACATTGTTCTCTGTCTAGTTTATAGGTCAGGGGCGCGCAGGGCCTGCCTGACCAGAGTTTGGTCCGGCCGGACCCTGGACTCCTGTCAGTAATATTTTAGCTATTTCCTTTTGTTCTTCCGGTTTTCCTTACACTGGTGCTCTCCAGCCTCCTGTCGAATTTTTTCTTGTAGTTCCTGATTTTCCTTCCTAATTCTATCCTCTCTTTCCTCCGAGTGTTGAAAACCCTTTCTGCCACTTCCATCAGATCCCAAACGGTCATTTCCCCCAATCCTTCTTGCTTCTATCTGAGGCAGCCTGGTTTATAAAGGACATAATCACAGCTGACTGATTTTCCTCTGCCAGGGGGTCTAGAGGGGTGTACGGTCTATAAGCATCATAGAGGCAGTCTAAAAACACGGCCGGGCTTTCATTTTCCCCTTGCATTACAGCTTTTACCTTAGCCAAATTGGGGGGGTCAGCGCCCCGCCGCTCGGAGACCTGCCATAAGAGTCTGACGGTAGACTCGGAGACGCTCCCTGCCTTCCGCGATCCCAAAGTCCCAATCCGGTCCATCCAAGGGGAAGCGCTCCTCCATCAGGTTCAGCAAGGTTGGTCCGTTGTCGTTGTCGCCCGGGACATTCTTTCTGGCCTCAGTGAAGATTCACTCGCACTCTTCAGTAGTAAACAAGGTCTTAAGGAGCTGCTGACAAACGTCCCAGGTGGGGCTATGTGCGTGCATAACCAACTCAAATAGGTCAGTTAGACCCTTTGGGTCTTCAGAAAAAGGGGGGTTTTGAGCCTTCCAGTTATACAGATCGCTGCTTGAAAAAGGCCAAGACTGGTAAGATCGCTCCCCATTTGGGCCAGTACTTCCCAGGGCCCGTACGGGGAGAATGGGCGCCCCGGCTGAGGCGGAGGAGGAGGGTTCCTCTTCGGGGGTCTCCTTCCTGTGCCTGCGGGGCCTTAATCCCTTTGCTGGTCCCTGGGTTGAAGCGGGGGGGGGGGGTGCTGATGGGGAGGCAGACAAGTGAAGGGGCTCGGGAGGGGTGGCAGCCTCAGGTTGGAGCGGCGGTTTCTTCTAAATCTAGGTCTGTCTGGGAGGGGTACAGGTCCGACCCTTCCTGTAAGACGGGTTTCTTGGATGGGCTCCCCGGGAGTTTCGGGTGGGCCGTAAGATCGGGCGCAGTCAGATGCTGGGGGGCCCGACAGATGGCCAGCACCGGGGGGGGGATCCCCCCGCTTCTCGGGGACAAATGGCTTCAGCCAGGAGGGGGGACTTCCCCCAAAGCCTGCCACATTAAAATATAGGGATACTAGTCCCGGCGGCCCTGTAGTCCGGGCCGGTTGATCACATCTCGGACTTTCTTAATAATGACCAGAGAAAAGGTCCCCTAGGGTGGCCAGCCCACCTTAAAAGTAGGCCATTCTGCAGAGCAGAGGGTATCAAACTTACCTTTTTCTACTTCCACGCCATGATTGTGAGCCTTGGCGCGGATCTCAGGGAAGTGGTTCAGGAGCAGGGTCTTGGGCGTTACCTGAGCCTGTCCCATTATTATTACAGAAAGAAGCCAGGAAAAGACAAGAGACACAAAGCCAGCAAACACACACATTCGAAACGAGTTTTCTAAGACCCACCGGCCAGTCAGCCACAACACACCCACCCAGGCGCCGGCGCACTCACACAACACTCAGGACCCTTACCTGGCCGGCCAAACGGGGTCCACTGTGGACGTCGTTCCGGCACCCTTTCGTCGGGGACATCCCCCGCGACTTCCAGTAATGGAGCCTCCAGGGTCGCAACCCTTTCGCCCACCCAGATGAGAATTCTCTACCAGATCCAGATAGGGACCTTCAGTCCCTCCGGGCGAGAACCTTAAGTTCTCCAGACGGAGGTGGACAATCCTCCTTCCGCGGTTCCTTTAGTTAAACCTCGGTATCGGGGAGTTGTCTGTCTCTCTGAGGAGGGTCTTAAACCTCCAAATGTTAGGATACGGAGTGGACCACCCCTCAATTAGACAGAGAACACTCTCGATAATGCAAGTCACACAGCGAGGTTTGTTTCCAGCTAGCTGGGGTCCTTGCAGAAACCTGCTGCGCTGGGCATACTCGGACGCCAGCTAGCTGGAAACAAACCTCGCTGTGTGACTTGCATTACCGAGAGAGTGTTCTCTGTCTAATTGAGGGGTGGTCCACTCCCTATCCTAACACACCCACCCACGTGTCCTTCGTGATGCTCAGGAACGTTCACGGAGCTTCCGGAGTCCTGCGCGCGGCTGGTGGGCGGAGCCCGGAAGAAGCCCCGCCCGGAGGGCCTGGACACGCCCCCGGCCTGCTGCGAGCAAGGGTCCTGCCCTCCACCCCCGGGACCCGGGAATACAGACTCAGGCAGGAGGTGGAGGAAGGTCCGAAATCCTCGCCTTTATTTCTCGGCCCGCCTCGAAGCGGGTAGGGGTGAGGAGCTTCGGGAGGGTCCTATTGCTCTGGGGGCGGCTCCAGGTCCTCGCTGAGGGCGCCGGGGCGCTCGGGGCCGGCCTGCGGGAGCCGCAAGTCAGGCTGCAGACCCCGGCTCCCGAGGGCGCTGGCGTCCGCGCACGCGGGCCGGCGGCTGCCTTTACCGCACCGGTCACGTCCCCCGCCGGGGCGCCCTGCTCCCCACTGACGCTTTCTCCAAAAGAAACTCCGAGGGCACCCCCGCCCGCCATCTCTGCCCCCTCGCCGCATCGCCGAGCTCCCTACCTCTCTTTTGGAGGCCCCGTCCTTTGGCGTGCAATGAATCTGGGCAGAATCCTGGCCCCCGAATTTCTCCAGCTCCGCCCTCAGCCTGAGAGCAGGGGGCGCGGAGAGGAAGAAGAGAACGAGAGTGGAGCGGCGCGGGGAGGAAGACACCAAGATCCCGACAGAGACCTCGGACGCCAAGCGCCCGGGGCGCGAGCGGCTGGAGTCCAAGGGGCGCTGCACCCCAGAGTCCCCACCGACCCACTCCAGAGCCAGGCCTTCAGGCGGCGCGGCTGGAGGCGGTGCCGGGGGAAAGTCGCCTCATTGCCCTCGCCCCCCTCCTTGCTCCTTCCCTTTCGCCCCATGCTCTCTGGCCCACTCACCCATCGTTCACTGCCCGGGCATCCCGGACCTCGGGTGGCGAACTCAGCTGCAGCTCCACCTCCTCTAGCTTGGCCCGCGCCAGTTTCTCTGCGGGTGGGCGGGGCGTCATGGGCGGGGCCAGGAGCTATAGCGGGATAGGCCCCGCCCCCTCGGCCCCAACCCTGCATTGGGGGGTCCCACCTTCAGTGAGCAACTGCTCTTTGCTGCTCTGCAGGGCGCTTATCTCCCAGGCCAGTCGCTGCTTCAACACCTGTAAGAAGGGAGACCTATCTGTCCGTTTGTCCTCTCAGCCCCCTGGGCAAGCCCTTACTCGTATTATGTTGTTCATTCATTCAACTATTAATTCGATGTGCAGTTCCAGCTGTGCCTGGTGGTGGGGGGGACGAATTTCCTCTCCAAAAGCTCCCCGTGTCCCCGTATACCTCTCACTCAAATTTCATCTCTTCTCACTCCCCCCATCTTCCACCCGCCTCCCCATGCTCTTTTTCAAATACCCTGGGCAGGCTTCTCAGCCTCAGGGCCTTTGCATTGGCCCGTTCCTTCTTCCAGGACCATTTGCACCAAAATAGCTCCGTGTTTTTCTCCCTTTATGTCTGCGTTCAGATGCCACCTGCCCAGAGAGGCCTTCCTCACTGACATTACATGATCTAGCTAATTATTTGTTTAGAGTCTGAGTATGCCTCTGCCTGCTCCCATCTGTCCTGGGGACAAGCAAATACTTGGCCCCTTAGGCTCCCCACTGTCTCCTCCTTCCTGGAATATTTCTGGGCACATCCTTCATTCGTTCAATGAAGGAATGATCGGAGCATGGCCTTTTCAGAGTTCGTATTTGCCACTGCAAGAGGAGCAAACTCTAGGTAAGCAGGGAGGAAGCGGGCTGGGTGGCAGATGCTGGCTGTGCCAATGGGGCAATGGTAAGAGGCTAAATTTAAGGTAAAAGCTGAAGGGATGAGTAGGTGGGTAAGAGGAAGAAAGGAGTCCAAAACTATCTCACGGAGTGGGGTGAGCAGTGGGTAGACACTGAGCCAATCAGTGGAGACAGTGAAACCAGGAGAGGAGGGGCTGTGGTTGGAGGTAATGATGGCTCACGTGGAATTCCCAGAGGTCCTTGTGCTGGCCCATCACATTCTCCAGCTGTTCTTCAACGTGTAACCTAGGGGCCAACACCCAGGAATGAGAAAATACATGCTAGGACTGACATCCGGTCTGGCCCAGTCTGGGGTTCCTCTGGATGGCCTTTGGATCTTTGCCCAGTACTCCCTCTCCTAGGAGCCCTTTTATAGGCCTTCTCCTCCAAGCCTTGGTTCCCACAGCTCCTCTTCCAACAAACTCCCTGATGCAAGTTCCACCCCAGCCCAGCAGCACTCTGGGCCCTAAACCCAAGGTTACCCTCAGTAGTTACCCCAGCTGCTTCTTTGTGCAGTTCTCTGTGACCTGAGAGTTAGGGATTGAAATTTGCTCTGTGAACTCCTGCAACGTGCTCTTCCTGGAAGGAGAAAGACAACTCTTAGTCATATTCTCTGAATAAGCTCCCACTTCATTCAGCAGGACTGGGGGACGGCAGTGGTCTGTTCACAACCTTCACCATTCTCCTGTCTTCCGAGACGGAACGTGCACCTTTATGGGCCTCTGTTGAGATGATCACCCTGTCCATCCTGTCCCTCATCAAAGCATGCCTTCCCAAGACACCTCCTTAAGGGGTTTAGTAGTGTAGCTTAATAGAATCTAAAGTCCCAGCTTGAGGCCTAGATATGCTATTTAACCGCAACCCTGGACAAATTACTTATCAGTCTGGGTCTATTTCCTTATATGTAAAATGGTAATAGTGGAGGAAGGCTGACAGTCACCCTTAACTCCTATAATTGTCATTGCAAGGATCAGATAGAAAAATGAACATAAACTGCTCATCACACAGTATGTGCGGTGTGGTTGAGCTTTATCAACAGGTTTTCCCAGAGTTAAAATCATGGTACATCAGGGTGTGAGACTTCTGGTCACAAGAACCTGTTAGGTAAAGATTCCACAGTTGGAGAGATGGTTGGACGGACAGTAACTGGATGGGTGAATGGCTGACGAGGTCAGAGCTGGCTGGAGAAATGATGAGTGGAGGGATGATAGCTGGACAGAGAAACAAAAGAAAGGTTGCTAGAAGGATCCATAGATGTCTGGGTGTATGGTAGGGTGAAGAAATGAACAGCTAGATGAATGGGTGATTGGAAAGATGGAGAGAGGGTGTCCGGATGATTGGATGGAAAGCTGGAGACATAACAGCTGGCTGGCTGGCTGGAAAAGGATTTCACAGATGTGCAGATGAATGATGAACGGGTGTGTGGGTAGACAGGTGAGTAAGGGGATGACTGGAGGCCTAAGTGGGCAAATAAATAAACAAATGAATGGATGGTGGAAGAGCTGGACAGCCAATGGAAGAAGAATTAGAATAACACCAGTGGGTGAGATTTATTTAATGAAGAAACGAGCAGTGAATGATCCAATGAGTGAGTTAATCTCAACACCACTGTCTGATAGCAAAGATCAGCAGGGAAGTCTCTTGTCTAGCTACTCTATTCTACAGAAAGGAAAAATGAGGAGTGTGTGTCCAAGGTATATTTTCCCTAGCTCTGGCTCCTTCCTCCTTCAGGTTGGGGAATAAGGCGGGGAAGAGTTGAGCAGGACCTCTTACTTCTGAGCTCCACGTTCCCTCTTTTGGCAGTGCAGCTGGAGGATCTTCAGTGCCTCTGTGGGGAGAGGAAGCAAGGGAGCCCTGTGTGACCTCTTGGGGAGTCAGGATTCGGGGGGAGGTAATGGGTCCCACATCATGTCACACATGGGAGGGCACTCGGAGGCCTTTAGTGTCTGCTTTGATTCAAGTGGCAGGTAAGGGAAAGGTCCGAGCAGAGAGAGAAGCGCCCTGATTCAGGTTTCAGTGGGATTCCTCTGGCTGTTCCGGGAATTGTGGGCATTTGTGGGTCGAATGCGGTAGAACAATGAAGACAGGGCAGCTGATAAATACCTTGTTTCTTGCTCAAGACATCCTCAAGGTGCATTTTCTCTCCATTCACTGGAAAACATGGTGACACTATAACCCCCCAGAGGCCACATCCCATGTCCCCATTGCAACTTCATGCAAAGGCATGTCCAAGTCATAGAAAGTATGTCACCGTGCCAGGGCAGGGGAGGTGTCTCCTTGCCACCCGCACCCATCTCCCACTGGGGACGGTCCTCATCCAGTTTCTCCCCGTCAGTGTCCACATTCTCTCTAAGCAGAATGCGCAGGGTTTGTACCCATGGGAGAGATGACCAGAAAGAAATGCACTATGTCAAGGGGAGATAAAGGCTCGAAGAAACAAATCAAGCAGGGGAGTGGGAGTGACCGAGGGCTGGTGGTAGTCCATATCTAGATGGGGTAGACCTTTAGGATTAAGTCTGGACTGAGAGCTGGAAGGTGAGATAGCAAAAGGCAGCCGGTTTACACAGATAAGAGGACTGCAGGTGGAGGGAACAGCCCATGCGAAGACCTGAGGTGTGCGGAGAACATCGGCAGTGCTGAGAAGATCTATGGGTCCCTCTTTTGGTCCTACTTACAGGAGTCCAGTTCCCTGTGCAGGGTCTCCCAGAGAGCTTGGGCTTCTCCCAGTTCCTCACTGGATTTCTTCTTTGCTGGGCCAAAGAAGAGGACACTGTGTGAGTGCAGCCTCTAACCCTGCTATTCTCTTGCACACTCTGACGCTGCATACCCATCTTTCAACAACCCTGAGGTGTCTGGATTTTATAGATGAGGAAGTGGAGGCACTCAGAGTTCAGGTTCTTTCTGGCTAGCTAGGAAGTCTAGGTCCTGGGGTTTACCTTGTTGAAGCTCATTAATCCGGTTAATCAGGTCTTTAATCTGTGGCTCCAGGCTTCCCTCTGCAGAGTGAGAGAAAGACTGAGCCAGAGAGGGCAGATGCCTGGCTGCCTAAGGCAGAAAGAGATGGGTGAGTGTTGGTACAGTGTCTCTGATACTAGCGATCAAAACGCATTTATCGGGGCACCTGGGTGGCTCAGCTGGTTAAGCCACTGCCTTTGGCTCAGGTCATGGTCCCAGAGTCCTGGGATCGAGCCCCGCATGGGGCTTCCTCTGCTCTGCGGGGAGCCTGCCTCTCCTCCCTCAGCCTTTCCCCCTGCTTGTGCTCTCTCTCTCTCTGTCAAATAAATAAATAAAATCTTTTAAAAAATAATAAAAAAAAACCATTTATCGAGTGCCTGCTTTGGCTGGGCTCTGTAAGAGGGCTTCGTAGGGCTTGCATTCTGCATGGGCCAGACGGACACTGAACAAGGACATGAGTGGTCGGTGTGGGTGGCAGTGACTGCTGCAGCTGGAAATAAAGTGAGGCAAGGGGTCAAAGGGTCAGAGGGTAGAAGGTGCTTCTGGATATAGAAGAGCCCCCCTGAAGTGAGGAAAGGGAGCCCTGCAGTTCTTCAGGCTGGGGAATATGAGGGGGGAACCATGCCAGGCGGAGGGACCAGTGCACCGCCCGAGCAGTGGAAGTGAGCCCCAGCGGTGGGAGTGAGCCGTTACCTCGGGACCACATGCCCAAGGTAATGGCCAAGGGGCTGGTGTGGCTGATGGGAGTCTAGTGAGCAAGTCGAAAGTACCAGGAGGCAGGTGGGGGAAAGTAGAGTTGGCAGATCACACAGGGTTCCTGGGACACGGTGGAGGATTCTAGAAGCAATTTTGAGTGTGCTGCGAGCCAGTGATCTCCCACCTGCCCTACCCTGTTAAAAGCTTAACAGTCACTTCTCATCTGATTCTGGTACTGGCCTCATCTGAGAAATGGCGCAAATGCTGCTTTCATCTTGTGGGTGGCAGCTTTAACATTTTCCAGTGACAGAGAGATCATGCTCTCTTTAGAGAAGTATCTCTAACTTCCTACAGTCCCAGTTTCAGGGCTCTGCATGGAGATGTCTTCCTCCTCATCCCTTTTTGGCTTCAAGGTCAGCAGCACGGAGTTGGGGCAAAAGCTTCGCAGCCCTTGCTGGGTCTCACTACACACCCCTGACACTCTGGAGTTCTGGAGTTAATAAACTCAAGCCCTTGATTTTCTGAGACCACCAACTCCCATCTCCTGAGACTTCTAGGAGAGTGAATGATCTCCAAGGTGCTGATTATGACTTAACACATTCCTGACGGGCCTCATTTTACTTGAGACAGTCATGGTAACTCTGTATTTCTAGTCCTGTAATTTCTCTACCTAATGTGAGCCTAGGCAGCAGCTCCAATGCAGGTGGCCATGGCGGGCAAGGGCGTGCCAGGCTGGAGGAAGGAGAGGTTCTCTTTTCTTTGGAACAGACCAAACAGACCAATGGGTCATAGTATTTTAGTTGCAGATGGCCTGGTCTGCGGGTCAAACCTCAAACCTAGCCAGCACTGTGCCCCAGCCCCCATGCAGGCTGGCCCCTAGGCCCCCTCACTGAGGGACGCAAAGTGCAACCATTTGCACGGCCATTTGCCATTTGTGTGTAAAAAGCGAGGACAAAGAGTGCACACCCAGGAAGGTATTTTTTTTTTTAAATCTCTGGAAAAATACCCAAGAATTTTTAAAGTAGTTGCTGCTAGCCCTTGAGCCAGGGACATGAATGGCTCTGTGTGTGTGTGTGTGTGTGTGTGTGTGTGTGTGTAAGAGAGGAGGGTTTTCCATTCCCTTATACTTCCTGAATTTTCAAGCTGTACTTTAGGTGCAAAGAATTAAACTGTATAAGGGGGAAAATGCGCGGTGGAATAACTTCCCAGGGTTCTTGACCTGAGGGGGGCTAATTCTGAACCACATCCGCCTGCCTCAAAGCCCCAGGCTGAGCCTCAGACACAAGGAGGCACATGACCTTTCTGCAGCCTTTTCACCAATGCCAGCAGGTCTTCAGCCGTCGTCAAAGACTTGGTCTGCTCTGTGGAGACGAAAACCAGAATTACGGGATGGCAGAAAGGTCCAGGCCTATCTGGGAAGGGAGGAAGAAAGGCGCAGGGAGTTCTGCAGAAAGCCTGAGCTGGAACTGAGGACAGGCCGTGGGGGTGGGCAGGTTTCCAGCCAGAGCTCCTGCAAGACCCTGTCCCCTGCCCCCCGAGCTTTCTGATGTGTGCTGGGTGAATCCGGACTCCTAACAGTCAGCTTCTCCTAAACGTCAAAGGACACCACAGGCATCCCCTTAATGAAATGAAACAGTGTGGAAGAAGGGGATGCGCTTTTGCTGCTGCTGTTTAAAATCAGTATGCAGTTCCACCCGATGCTGCAGGGCAGGAAGACTGCAGATGGATTTTTAAAAAATCATTATAGGTCACAATTTGCAAATTCTTAAAGAACTGATGGGTGTAAGGAATGGTTATCGCTAACATCAAAAAAAGACAACCAGATATTGTGAGCCTCCTCATGGAAAAACACACCACTTACGAAGGATTCTTGCCAAAAACCAAACCAAACCGAACCAAACCAGCCCAGGAACCTTACCAGGCTTCTATACCTGCATATCAACCAGAAGAAATAAAAGGGGCAGAGAAACATATTAAATGACCCCATAGGGATCCAGATGCTGGAAAATGCCAGAGGACAATTTGTTTTTTTCAAGAAATAAATTCCAAAGGGGAAAACAAAAAGAGGGAGAGGGGAAACTCTGTTGATTAAGAGAGACTTGGCATATATATATATATATGATTCAGTTGTAGGAAAAGACCTTATTTGGATCCTGATTCAAAGACCCTTTTTAGCCATATACACGTCTATATGTATTTAATGTGAGTCTGTATTACTTTTAAAATTATAACAACAACAAAAGCCCCACGGGAAAAATGTTAACATCGTAAACTCTTGAAATCAGTGATAAAAGCTCAAGTTCCAGTGACCCACTTCTCTCCAAGGAACATGGTGCAGAGAAAATGAAAGGCAGCTCTACAATGCATATGAGAGTCCCAAGGTAAAGTAAAAGATGCTTACTCACAGGAACGAACAGTGCAAAGTCCCTCCTCCTCAGACCCTAAGTTCCTCACTTCCCCTTCACAGAGATCACTGTGTTATAAGCTGTTTGTTGTCTAGTTGGAGATAATTCAATTCACATACAAGCACAAGTCCACTCTTGCTTTTTAAGTGGTGGTGTGTCACACATGGTGCCTATGTCTTGTATATTTCATCTGACAGTGTATATGGGTGATGTTTTTATTCTTTTTAGTGGCTTCGTAGTAGTCCACTGAACGGACCGACAATAATTTAAAAGAAGTCCCCTACTGATGGGATACTGATGGGATACAGCTTCCCTTCTTTTGCTGTTACAAACAAGGCCACAGTGACCATCTGTATTAGTTCTTCTTGGGCTGCCATTAGAAAATACCGCAAAAAGGGTCTTCCCTCTGTGTGTGTCTTCACCTGGCATTCTGTGAATTTCTGTAAGGATACCAGTCATTGGATTAGGGCCCATCCTAATCCAGAACGACTTTATCTTTTTTTTTTTTTTTAAGATTTTATTTATTTATTTGACAGACAGAGATCACAATTAGGCAGAGAGGCAGGCAGAGAGAGAGGGGGAAGCAGGCTCCCCACCGAGCAGAGAGCCCGATGCGGGGCTCGATTCCAGGACCCTGAGATCATGACCCTAGCCAAAGGCAGAGGTCAACCCAATGAGCCACCCAGGCACTCCAGAATGACTTTATCTTAACTAGTTATACCTACGAAGACCCTATTTCCAATTAAGGCCACATTTTAAGGTACTGATAGACATAAATTTTGGGGAGAGACAAAATTGTATTCAACCAGAAAAACACCCCCATGCATACTTTTTGTGCATATATATGAATATATTTACTGGATAAATTCCTACTAGGCCACCTTCTGGATCAGAGAGCATGTGTATTACTAAATTTGGTTTTATGAAATTGTTCTCTCCATATTTCAAGCAGGCCCATAAAAGTTTCCTTCCCCGTAGTCTTAGCAGCCAAGTATGTTTTCCAACTTCTTCATTTTTACCAATCTGATAGGCAAAACCAGTATTACATTTCAATACTTTTGGTAGTAAATATCAAAAAAATTACTCAAATCCTCTACATCAGAAATTCCCTATCTAGGAGGAATCTATCTCCAGGGAATAAATGATGGCGGTTGAGTTGTTCCTTATTTCTAATCTTACAAACAGAAACAATCTAAAGACATTTTAGTTAAATATGGCATGTTCATAGGATGAAATCCTTTTTAGCCATGAAAAATCATGTTATAGGGAGCCTGGGTGGTGCAGTCGGTTAGCTGTCCATCTCTTGGTTTCTGCCTGGGTCATGATCTCAGAGTCATGACATTGAGCCCCATGTCAGGTTTCACACTCAGTGCAGAACCTGACTGAGACCTTCTCTCCCTCTTCCTCTCCCCTTGCCCCACCCACTCTCTCACTCCCTCTCAAATAAATAAATCAATCTTTAAAAACAAATCACGTTATAAATCAGGGGTTTTTAACCTGAGCTTACTGGGTTTTGTTAAAATGTTTGCTGGTATGTTCGCTTTCTTTGCATGTCTTGTCTCAAATCATTTACAAATTACTATGCGTTATTTTAACTTTGCATTTGAGCTTTGACTATTTAATAAACAACTGTAGAAAACCATGGACAAAAAAGTAACAGCTTCCTCTCAGGAACAACACCTTCAATGAGTCACTCCCCTTCCTAGAGGTAACTGCCGCCAACAGTTTGGTGAACACCCTCAGATGTTTTAGGAAGATGTATTTCATGTATTGCTTTTTTACTTTCTTACTCAAAAGCATTCACACACTACAAAATATGTGAAGTTAAAAATGAAACTTCCCTTTCTCTCCTTGGCTCTAAATCTTACTGCCTTTCTCTGATATAATCAATAATAATGGATATGTCACTTCTTGAGACTTTTAATTTTTACAATACTCTTAATATTGGGAATAAGGGACACCTGGGTGGCTGCCACTTAAGTGTCTGCCTTCGGCTCAGGTCGTGATCCCGGGGTCCTGGATCAAGTCCCACATCAGGCTCCTTGCCCAGTGGGGAGCCTGCTTCTCCCTCTGCCTCTGCCTGCCATGCCCACTGCTGCTCTCTGTCAAATGAAGAAAATCTTTTAAAAACATATTTGGAAATGAAACAAAAAACATTAAAGCTATTTTATTAACAGGGAGAAGTATTTGTCATTGTTTTCTTTGCAGGATTTCAAATGAAAATTTCTAAACATCCATGAAAATAGAGAGGACACCATGGTGAACTGTGATTACACATTGCTAAGATCTCATAACTATTACTTTCATCCATGTTGGCTTCAGCTGTTTTTTCTGTGCTGAAGTATTTTCAGGCAAGCTGTATGTTTTATTACATTTCATCCCCAGACACTTCACTAAGAATCTCAACTACCTGAGGCCATTCTTAGATAACTCCAATCCGGTCATCACACTGACAAGATTAACAGTCCTCATGTAATACCATCCAGTAATCAATGTGATTTCTCGATTGTCCCCATGTCTTTTACAGCTGGCTTTTGTAACCATTTCTGCAAAAGCTCCATCTTCACTTTTCCTCTCCACTTCCTTTTTAGTCCAAGTGATCATGAGTGATCAGTAAATCTCTTAAATAACCCAGCTAACATCTTGATAAAAAGTTTCTGAGAAATCCGGATTACAAAACAGCCTGTACAGCATGAGTCCCTTTTAACATTTTATTTTGAAATAATTTCAGATGTACATAAAAGTGGTAGAAAAAGGCCACAGTGCTCCTCTTTGCCTTTGTATTGGATTTCTCATTTGTGAGCATTTCTGTACCATATATTGCTGGCATCATGGCCCATTATTCCTTAACATTCCAGTGTATATTTCTTATATACAAGGGACTCTACCAGGTAACCACAGTATAACCATCAAAACTGGGATGTTAATATTGATCAACATTAAAATATGATCCTCGGACGCCATTCAAAATTTCCCCTTCTCTATTTTAAAATTATATAGCACTATATATTCCTGAAAGAAAAATAAAAGAAAAAAAATCACAAAAATGCCTCCACCTCTGCACACCCCTAAAAATGTTAAGTCCCTTGTTAAGAGTCATCAGTTAGGCCTTTAGCCTTCAGATACTGTGCAACATACCTAGGGCTCTAGCTGACACTGCCCCTCTTTATATTTTTTTTAAAATCCCAACTCGCTTTTCTCTCATAAAAGTATGATCACCTTTGAAGCTGATTCTGTGTCAATAACCCGTGATCTTACTCTTTTAAAAATTCATTTTTAATTATCTTCTTATTTTTTTTCCTACTGCTTAAAAAAAGGTCCACCACCCAGTCATTCCACAATAGGCGTGGATATATCTAAATCTAGACATTTCCCTGATTGCTTCTTGTTCTGCTTCCATCAACAACACTGTGATGGTCTTTCATGGGCCACACATCTGTATATTCCCTGATTACCAAGCATGGTGACTAAAGAGATGGAATAGCATTTTAGATGCTAAAAATATTCTGCCAAAACACTTCTAGCAAAGCCTTTACTGGTCATTTCTGAGTGAGGCAAGAGAGAGCCTGTTTCCCCACACAGTAATCAGTATTAATTTATCCCTCTCTTTTTAAATCCATTTTCAATGGGCTAGAAATGCTAACTTACATGCTTTTCAATTTTCTCCAATGCTGGTGAAGTTAATTATGACTCCAATTTTGACTAATTTGAAAGCTGGATACTAAAATAGGTTTTAGCACAATTGCTACTATTTTAAGCGCTATAGCAAGTGCTTAATATATGAGATCTATTTGCATCTGTCTTCTTTCTGAATGTCCTTTGTTGGAAGCTGGCCCTTGATGCCTAGCCCTAACCTGAGAGCTCTTCCTGTTAAATTACTGTTCATACAATTTAAAACAAACAAAAAAATTAGTAAGCACCGACTATGTGCCAAGCGGGCATTGTTTTAGGTGCTAGAGAAGTAACAATAAACAAGTGAACAATCGTAATTATTGTTGACGTCTGCATAGATAGATCTGGAAAGATGCAGTCCAAATGACATTGATACAGTGGTTTAAAGAGTGTGTACGAAGGGGGACAGAGATCAGTCAGAGGGCAGAAAGTCAGAGCTGTGGAGACAGGAGTGGGCCTTCACCACATTATTTGCTGTACTTTGGTACATTCCAAAAATGTCTACAATTTAAAAAAAATTAAAAAAAAAAAAAGAGAGAATTTTAGTGACATGGCGGTGGGTCACCGAATTGGGAGGTTTCCTTCTTCGGGCCACACTACATTTTCTAATGATCTCTAGGGCCACCCCCTGCCCCTCGCCGGGGTGCGGGGGTGTCACGATCGACCAAGGGCCCCAGAGCGACGCCGGGCACGGGAAAGGCCCCTCGATTCAGACTCGAGTCCGTGTGAGATGGGCTGTGGGCTGGGTGTGAATGACACTGGGGAACTGCTGTGCTTCTCCTCGGTGCGACAGGAGCCGGTGACTTTGGAGACGACATCCGTCTCCGTGTTTCGTCCGCGGAGATACGGACTGAATGATTTAGTCGACCGTTCCTTCGGAACACTTAAACCAACGTGCCCGATAAAGCGGAGTTCATCTAGATGATGACAAGATGCACGTTATTTTTTTTCCCCGTTGGTGAACGGTTTTGTTTTTATAAAAAGCTTACATTTTGACTTTATTTTGTACTGCTATTACTATTTCGTCACTGTGACGGGACAGGGCTCTCTCCCTTCCGCCGCGCCCAGAGAGGCTGGCTCGCCCTTCCTACCTTCAGCCTCCTCGGCCTCCTTTACCAATTCGGGGGGCTCCATTTTCAAAGGCTCCAACCTGCCATTTTCCATTTTCCAACGCGGGGTTTGCGCTTGCGTACACCTTGGATGACGATTGGTATAAAAAACAAAACAAAACAAAACAAACCTACGTGAGCGCGCATGCGTGCAGCGCGCGTTGGCCGGTCAGTTGACCCGGGCAGAGCAGCACGGAGGTTGTGAATCGCGGTCCCGAGCCCCTGAACGACAGCGCGCATGCGTACACCCCGAGGTCCTCCAACTCTACTGTAGGGCACGACCGGGTCTTGGTCCGTTGAGAAGGGAGTGCTGTGCCCACGCACATGAACTCTAGGGAGGCCTTTCCCTCTCCGGGTTGCTACGTGGTGCAGCTTGGAAGTATGAGACACACATATGTGAACTGGGCAGTGGTACCCAAGAGTTCGAGTCCCCTTTCGCTCACAGATCCTTGCGTGACAGCCGATGCGAGGTTCTCTGCACTTCACAGGAGTTCAACGAGCCTCAGCAGCCGAGCGCGCCTCCCATGCACCCCGTCTGGATCTCAGCCAGGTGTGAAGTCAGTCAGGTGTTCTGCCCAGAAGGCCACCTTCTCCACCAGCAGCAGCCAACATTGACCGGGGTCACTTCTGACCGGGTGAAGATGAAGTAGGTGAAGGGCAAAGGAATGTCCTTGTCGAAACTGATTTGAGGTCTTTTAGGTACAGTTTCTTTCTTAAAGCCTTTCTTAAAGGCTGGCCATGCATTCCCAATTCCAGAGTCCCCATGGACCACCCAAAGGGACCCTGGCCAACCCTGGACACTCAGGGCTCACAGCCCACCAGGAGGCCGACTCCTGCTGCAGGACAGAGGGTGTGGTGCCCAGGACTGGAGGAGACAGCCCCTGACAGAGGGATGTCATCCAAGTGGAAGAGGTGGGGCAGAGGGAGAACAGGGCAGAGGGGCCCAAGGATGTCCCCAGAGCTGGAGGAGAATCACTGGGCTGGGGAAGCAGCCTTTCCTGTGTCCTCCTGCCCCATTTCCAGGCTGGAGACAGAAGATAAAAGCCAAAGGTGGTGCTTCTGAGCACCACCCAATCTAAGAACTCTGCCTCTCAAGGTCCAGTGAACAAGCCATTATGGGAAGGTTGGTCTGTAGAGGCAGCTGGGGCAGCCGGGGGTGTGGAGTACTTGGGTGGGTAACGGATGAAGAGTCGATCCTCCTCTTTCTTCACCCAGCGCAGGAGTTTGGTCACTACCAAGATGGCACCTGCCTTTGTCACCAGTGGGCTGAGGCAGGTATAGAGTTCAAATTTGGAAGTCACCTGCAGGTTTGAGAGGAGACAGAGTTAGTTAGGCCAGAGCTGGCCATGCCCTGTCCTGTCCACCCTACCTGGGTCCCATGCTTGTCTCTTGTTTAGAAAAAACAGGGCAAGGGTTCCTACCTGGTGCTACATCACCTTGGGCCAGGGGTTTTCAGTAGGGCCAAAAAACCAGCTGAATCTAGTGGCTTTGACTGGGTAATGCTGGCTGTGTGTGTGTGTGTGTACGCGTGAGCGCGCATGCACACATACTCCCTGGATGTCAGTTTGCTCACCTGTGGACCAGGTATAACAGCAACAGTGCTTAACATTTACTGTGGACCAGGTATAACAGCAACAGTGCTTAACATTAACATTTGTTATATACCAGGTTCTGTTCTAAGCTCCACATAACTGTTTTCATCCTTTGTAGCCGGGGCATAATAGGAGGATTAATTCTATTTAATCCTTATACCAACCAGAGGGTCCTAACCTGACCAGGTCACTTCTGCATCACCTCTCACTGCTCTCCCCCTCGCTCACCGGGGGAACAAACCAGCCACTCTAACCTCTCCTTGCTATTCCTACAACATACAGGTTGTCTCACCTTACAGCATTTGCACGGTCCTTTCCCTCTCCATCTCTTCAGTGAGTCATCCCCTGACAACCCAATTTAAAATCCTGGGCCTACAATATCTTGGTTTTGAAATGCCATCCTCCACCAAAAGGACACAGGCTCCTTGGACAAATGGCTGATTCCAGGACTGGCACAGAGAAAGTACATGATGAACCTGGAACATCGTGTGCCAGAAAACAGGAATGCTCAAACAGTGATGGGAGACATATAAAAAAGAAACAGGGCCCGCCCCGGCTACACTGAGATAGTTTTCGCACCAAAATCAATGACAGACTCACTGACTTAAAGAAACATCCATGAGACCATATTGATGTAAAATTAAAAATTCAACCAATATGTAGGGGGAGGAAGAGTTCTTTCATACAGAAGTAGAATGTCAAATAATAAATGTGGAAGGGATGATACAGTTCAAACATCACCACGTGGCAAACACCAGAGTAGAAACTTTTGCAGACAAGAATGGCTATTAAAATTAGTGAATGAAAGTGTGATGAAAAACAGAAACCTGACATAATCCCCACAAGATAATGGGAGGTAAAGGGGGAAAACACTATATAGTGCAGAAATCTGGGAGACACCACCTTAACCAACTGACCTAAATTACATCAACAGTGGGACAAACCTGACATTGTGGATCTCCCGATCCGGGGCAAAGAAGGGCATATCACTCACTCTTCTGATATTCTTGCCAAAAATGCCTGACCTTATTTTAGTCATGATAAAATACAGAAAAACCCAAGTTGAGGGACATCCTACGAACGAACTAGCTGGTACTCTTTTAAAAAGTATCCAGGACACCCAAGAAACGAAAGACTGAGAAAGGATTCTAGAATAAATGAGACTGAAGAGATAACAATAGATAAACCAACATATGATTCTGGACTGGATTCTGGACCGGTTAAAGGGCATTAGTGGGACAACTGGTGATATCTGAATGAAGTCTGAGGATTAGATGTTGTACTGATGTTAATTTCCTGATTTTTTCAAAGCTCCTGTGGTTAACATCTGGAGAAACCAGGTGAGGGACCTATTTGTAGTAATTATTTGTACTATTTTGTAGCTTCCTTGTAAGTTTAAAATTGCTTGGAAATGAAAGTTAAAAAAACTTAAAAATAAAATCCTTAGGTGAGAACAATGCCTCCTACCCAATAAGCATGCAATGAATTATTTAATACACATCTGCCAGCCGGCAAAGCCTGAGGGAAGGTGCCATTTCCAGTGGGGTCACCTTGGCCAAACTCCCTGAACAGCTGACCTTAACAGGCCCACAGGAAGTGAGGAGAGGAACCCTGAAGCCCCCAGGGGAGGACACCCCAGGTAGAAGGCATGGCCTGGGACCAAGCCTGTGGTCTTCAAGAGTGCTGGGGACTCCCAAAGCGAAAAATGAACTGGCAGAGAGACGTACGGGCAGGGCTACTGGGAAAGCAACAGGCATACTGATGGCTGTTAATGGGACCTCTTCCAAGTTGAGGATGCTGTACTGGTAGCTAATGGGGGAACAGCGAAGAGAACAGCGGTACAGGAGGGCTGTAGACTGTGCAATCCTTATGGGTTTCAAAGGTACGTGTGTAATGGTAGGAAAAGCGATGCAGACCAAGGCAGGGTGTGCCTCATGGAGGCTGTTATGGTCAGAGGGGATAGAGTGGAGGGAAAGGGGGCGTGAAGTCAGGAACGAACTCTTGCGGGCCCCTAGCCGACTCACCCAGGCCAGCAGCGTCTCCCTCTCGGCCACGTGGTAAATGAGACGCAGGGGCCTGGAGGCGCTGTGGAGGCGCGCGTGCAGACGGTGGTACAGGTCGGACAGGCGCTGTCGCTCCTCCTCTCTGCTGTACGGGGCCTCCAGCTCAGGGCTGCGTGATGAAGGCAGGGGAGGCCAGCGTCAGTCAGAGGCTTGCATGGCCGGCCCATCTCCCCTCAGTCTAGGGAGTTCAGTGAAACGGAGCCCAGCCGCCCCCATTAGACTTGAGGTTTCTCAGTGGTTGGAGGCCCAGCTACCGAGGGGCCTCCTCGAGGACCAGGGCCCTCTTCTTCATCAGAATACGGGATTCCTTGAGGTTGGCGGCCGAGCCTCCCTCCGTGGACAGACACCCATGCTATCCCATCCTTCTAGAGAATGCCTGGCTCTCTCCCACCTCTTGTCTGCGAGATGCCGGATCTCAGGCCTTGCTGCCCACCAACTGCCCACAGGGTCAGGGCCTACCTGGTAAACTGGGGCAGCTGGCGGTGATGGTCGGGGATGTCCAGTGGCTTATAGAGGAAGTGCCGCAGGCCCGGTGCCCCCACAGCCTGCACGCTGTAGGCAGGAGCACTGGCTGATGGGGCATTGGAGAAGCTGGCAGCCTCCCCCAGGGCCCGCATGGCACCGAGGGCGTGCATGCCTTCTTCAACCAGGCGCCGGCAGGTGGCCATGTCATGGAAGGCCTCAGGGTCAGTGCCAAGCAGCAGCAAGCACACGGGCATGGCGTCCAGGCGCGCCACGTAGGCGTAGAAGAAACCATCAGGATTGAAGCGGGGCAGGCACACGGGAGCCCAGGCCTCCCCCGCCGCGAAGGCCGGCGCCCCCACCCAGTCGAGCAGCAGCTGCAGGTCGGCGGGGTCCAGCCGGCACTCGGCTAACACAGTCCGCTCCTGGGCCGCCGTCACCAGTCGCCCTCCGATGGCCAGCACCGAGAGGGCCAGGCCGGGCGCCGTGCACCGTCGCAGCAGGGCACCCAGGGCTTCGCGCAGTGGGCGGGCCAGAGGCACACAGCGCACGGCGCCCAACAGCAGGGCGCCGGGGTCCCGCTCCACACTGTCCAGAAGCCGGTCCAGCGTGCGCTCCGAACCGGCCAGCAGGCGGCGGAGGTCGTAGTTCTGCTTGCGCGCGAAGATGCGGGCCACGCTTGCCCGGGTCAACGTGCTCACGATCTGTGCGTGCACGGCCAGCAGCTCCCCGCGGAGCTGGGCCGCCGACTGAGGAGTCCTGGACACAGCCACCAGCAGCAGTGGGCCCTGCTGTAGGAACACCAGCTTGTGGTCCTCTGGGGGAGGGAAGGGGGGCACAGCGGGTAGAGAGGGGTCAGCCGCGACGGGCGCGGTCAGGCAGGGCTCTGCCGCTCTTTCCCTGAACACACGCACTCCTGGCCCAAGCTCACGTGGTCACTCGGCGGTACACTGGGATGGGGATAAGGACAGCTTGGGGGAGTCTGGATTAGTTCTAGAGACATGATGGGACGGTCAAGGAATCAGGTTAGACACAAAGCATGGGTCAGGGGACAACAGAGCAAGGACTGACATGGAACCTAGAGACACCCAACTCAGCCACAAAGCTGAGCCCCCAAAGTCAGGCTTTCAGATGAACCAGGAAGTATCCAGTGACTCAGATCCAGGTGTGTTAATCACTCAGAACCCAGCAGGCCAAACAGTCAGACAACAGACAGATCCTGGCCAGCCACCCACATACACGGACTTGCCCCTGGCTGCCTGGACAATCTCCCAGGCAGCCGGCTGGCCGGTCAGCCATTTTCCCAGTCACCATCCCTGCTCCACCTCCTCCTCCTCTGCTCACCAGCGTAGATGGCGCGGATGGCATCGCCTGCACTCTGCACGAAGGACACGAGGGCCGTCATCACACCCATGGTCGTCGACAGTGCCTCCACGCTGCCATACCTTGAGTAGATGGGCTTGCCTGCCTCGCTCAGCACAAACACATGCTTTCGCTTGCTGCGCCAGTCCTCGTCACTGGGGTCCCCGCCCTGGCCCCCAGAGCCACTCTCGGCGCCATCCACGGGACTATTCTCTGAGGCTGCAGGATCCCAAAGCCCACAGTTGCATGATGGGGCCTCTGTTTGGGGCAGTGGTGACAGCACGCTGGAGGGCTGATCCTTCGTCTCGGATTCTGAAAGGGAACTCCTGGTGGGTCATCTGGCTGTGGACTCCCCGTAACCCCATGTGCCCAAGGACTTATCAAATCTCTACCAGCGCCTCCCACTGACCCCTGATGCTGACAGAGACCCCCAGGTGTCCCCTTAGCCCCTCAATGACCTCCACATGATCCCCCTAAAGCCCCAACAATCCAATCTCTGTCATTACTGAGCCCTCTATATCCCTAGAGACTGTTTATTCTCCTTTCAATAACTGCCACTTTCAAGTCTTCAAAGCACGCTATTGCTTCTGAATGACCATTATTAATAACTTCATCTTCAATAATCCCCCATGAATACCTCTGACCCCTCATATATTTTCCTAGTATCGACTACTCACCTCTCATTGGCCACCATGATACCCACTAATATCTCCATAGTCTCTCATGTAAGTCCTTCCCCTGCCCCATCCCTCCCTAATACCTCATTTATCCTCATGAATGTTCACTGATCCCTAATGACCTCATTGACTCTTCTGGTCACCCATGTATATTTTTTGGTGATAACCACTAATTCTCCCAATGACTGCCATGAATGTCCACTAGCACCCATATTTTTTAGCCTCCCCTAACCCCCTATTTACTCCCACTGCTGTTCACTAACATTCCAATTATTCCATTAATATCACTAATACCTGGGTCTTCAATGACCTCCAGTGACTACCCTGACACACAATCTATTTTACCCCATGTGCACTCCATTCCCCACCATGACTACCATTGACCTCTACTAACATCCAAGACTGCAAATAACCTCTCCTGATTCACCTGACCGTTTTTTATTTCATTCTCCCATCTCCTCCAATGACTACTATTAATTTCCACTAATATCCAGGACTTCAGTGACATCCTCTGACTTCCCTGACCTCCTGTTGTTCTCATTGATAATCCACTTCCCTCCTTATAATATCCCCCATAACATACATACACTAACACACAGGACTATAATAATGACCTCCATCTCCCCTCCTTGTGACCATCATTAACAATCAGCAATAAAACCCACGGCTGCCCCCTACTGATTCCCTTGACACCCCCCATTTATTCCAGTCAATGTCCACTGATCTTCCATTGACAACCATTATTTCAACAATTTTCCTATAGAATCCTGATAACCTCATATTCCTCATTCTTTGATTGACATTTGCTTATCCCCCATGTCCTCCTTCCAGTTACCTCCCCAAGAACTGCCATTACTTGCCAATAATTCCCAAATCTTCAGACAACCCTCACCCACACCCTTTATTCTCAGTGATGTCCATGCATCCTTCCTGATGATGCCACCAACATCCACTCATTCCGAAGTGGTCCATGTGCACTCCTTCTGCAATGACTCCTAATGAGTCTCCACTGAATACCTATACGCATCGACCTAGGTCTTCAAATATCCTCCTATCGGTCGTCCGACTCTCCAGATAATCTTACTGATGTCCATGGCTACCTCACCGATGATCACCATTAACATCTACTAATTTCTGGTTCCTTAAAGACTGCCACCAACAACTCACCACTGACTTCCTCAAAGATGTAAACAATGAATGTGCATTTGTCACCACTGATCCCCTTTCCCACCTCAATGACTTAAGTAACACCCTAGTCTCAAAAGACACAGACTTTTAAATAGTTCCCCTTTGGCCATATCGACTTTCTTTTAGCCATTCATTGACCTTAACATCCTAAATCCCCCATGCCCCTCGTTGGCGCCAGCTGACCTCTGATTCCTCAAAGGCCTGAACTCAGACCAAGTCCCCAGTGAACATGACACTGATACCCACTGATTTCATTTCTCAACGACTTAAACTACATTGTGTGTCCACCATGGCCTCCTACTAATCCTGCTATGCTCTAAACTACTTTCCCGAGTCCCAAAAGACTCCTCGCTGGTCCCCCTCGGACCTCTCCCAGCAATGACACCCTCCAGGTATTCTATCCAAGACCCTGGTGAGAGGAAGGCATACCTGTTTTCTCCAGGTCCCCGTCCCCAGGATCCAGCGGGACCTCGTGAACCTCTCCATCCTCTCCATCCTCCTGACTGAGGAACCGAGTGTCCTCCAAGTCCTCCGCGTCCCCAGGGGCTGGGGCAGTAGTGTCTCCTCCAGCCTCCATCTGCACATCCCTGTGGGGTAAGGGAATTGAGGGTGACAGGCAGCAAAAGAAACTTCTTTTTTTTTTTTTAAAGATTTTATTTATTTACTTGACAGACAGATCACAAGTAGGCAGAGAGGCAGGCAGAGAGAGAGGAGGAAGCAGGCTCCCTGCTGAGCAGAGAGCCCGATGCGGGGCTCGATCCCAGGACCCTGGGATCATGACCTGAACCGAAGGCAGGGGCTTTAACCCACTGAGCCACCCAGGTGCCCCAAAAGAAACTTCTTAAAAGCCTCTACTGAGCCTGGACCCCTTGAACACATTCCTAGTGCTTGTTTCCCCTCGGGTTTCAACAGGATGAGACAAGCAAAAACATGACCAACTACTTGCACCCTCCAAGATTTCCCGAAAAGGAGGTTCTAATGAGCTTCCGCAGATAAAGAGACATAAACACCTGTTTTAATCCCGTATCCCAACTGGCCGGGTACCATCACTTCCCAGGCAGCTGCAGCATCACACTTCCGGGTGCGGCTGACGTCTTGCCACACTTCCGGGTACGACGCCGCTCTGAAGACACTTCCGGCTGCGGCGCTTTATTCGCTCGCCGCCGCGCAGCAACCTAGTCTCCCGCCGCACTCTGGTGTCCCCTCACCGTTGAGATGATGCGCGCCACTCCCGGATTTACGTCGGTCTGGCTGGAGACCCGGTGCGCCGCCTAAGAGCTCCTTTCACCGCACTGGCTCGCAAGGCTAACACAGGCGAGCCGGGTAGTCTCCCTTACAGTAGGTTGTCGGCGTGATGCGGGCGCGGCCCGCTTTCAGCCAATCCGGAGCCGGAGGGCTTCCCTTTTGGCCCAATCAGGAGAAGCTGGCTCTCCTGCGGTTCCGCGCACACAGGCGGGCAGCGCCGTATCTCCACCAATACTGTGCGCGGCATTGCGATTGCCCGCCCATCTTGACTGACATATCCCTGGGCCCAATCGAAGGCTCGAGGACTTTCACAGCCGGTCAGGATAGTTACCAATATCCGACCAATAGGCGCGCTCCCCCCAAATGGAGGCTACTTCATCCTCCCTAATCCACCTGAAAAAGCGATGGGGTGAAATAATTGACGGACAGTCCCCGTTTCCAATCGGAGCGCTGAGCGCAGTCTGGCCAGCCTATGGGGCTCGGTTGCTAAAGAAGCGAGAATGCGGGCTTCTCAGATGCAGAAAGTACCGTGTGACAGGTAAAGGTCTCGACAGTCTCTGGGGGAAACGGACAGCCGTGGACATGCTCATGGGGGCGGGGGAGTGGGCTTACGAAGGCAGTGTGCAGGCTGCCCAAGGTCTGCCCAGATCCGCCAAAGGCCGGGTAGACCTCACTTCCGAACAAAACTCTGTGGGCGGAGCTTTGCGGTTTAGGAGTCCGGGCACGAGGGAGGGACATGCAGTCGTGGCTTTGAAAGGCCTAGGAGCGCTGGTTGGTTGAGGAAAATGCCCCTCCGGCTTCTGCGCGCCACCATTGGCTGGGAGAGGGAAGGTGCGACGCCGCCGCCGCTGGGGACCCGCCCCCTAGAGGGTGCCCGCCCTAGTTTAGAAAGTGGCAGGAGCCGGATTTGTTTTTAAACCGCAGAACAAAGCCTTTGAGGATCGGCAGACGAGAGTCCTGGCTCCATTGCCCGCAGGATTTTCATTTACCTTAGTTGGGTTAAGAAAAATTCCATTTCCATTAGTTGCGTAATCTTCGGAGAAGTAGACTCCATCTCTGATCACTCCGAAGGGTAAACTCTTCCATCCCTTCCCGATAAGGGTTCCCTAATTGTAACTTGCTTTCCCTCCGCGTGATGTGCCCAATTCCAAGTTTCTCGTCATGTCAGCTGGAATATGCTTTTTCATGAATCCAGGTAACGTAACACCAGGTATTAAAAACAAACAAACAAACAAACAAACCAGCTCTACCAAGAGGTAAGTAAATTTCTGGAGTCCAGTGAATCCTGAAGACATAGTAATACCTTGGGCTCACACAAATACTTTTCAATTCTGATTACAGAGGGTCACAGGAACTGAAGGGCATTTGAGTTTATTTACATGACTGCTAAGGAGAATAATTGTGCTTACATCCCTGGACATCTCCAGTGGGAAATTCTGCATTTGGGGTGAGTCGACCAATTTCAAGATACTTGCCCTCTCATCCTGTACACAAACACTTCCACCCTGGGCTTCACCCGCAAGCCCAGGAAAGTATACCTTTCTAAGGACATTTTTTTCATGAAGTCACTAGAACACAGTTTCTGGATCTGCATGACCATACCTACTTCTGTACTTGCCCCAGGATGGAAGAACTTCTGGAACTGAGGCTTTGAATTCATAAACCACACTAGAAATCTGCCTGTGCCTATCTGCATACATTGTGATGACCCTCATGCCATGGATTCTTTCCTTTCTAGACCTCCTGAATGCTAGGAAGTTGAACTTGAATATATGTGGAAACTGGAGTGGGAAGAACACAGATGTGAGTAGAAACAAGGCAACTTGTAGTGTATTTGTACTGCGACTGGCTCCCTCAGTTGTACCTGCAGTGCAGGACCCTCTGTGGCCTTTATTTCCCTAATACCGGTCAATCTTCTCTTTCTTGCCTTTTCTCTCTTTTCTCTGCCACCTCACCTTGTTCCATGCTCTCTTCTGTGATTTGTACCACTGCTCCCTGCTCCTTTTTGTTCCCCATCACTGTGTTCTCTGCTCTGTTTCCTTAGTCCTTGCTCCCTCACCCAGTTTTTGCCTCTTTTTTTCTCTACTTGATCCCCTAATCTTATTATCTCCCCCAAACTGGGTTGGGGATAGGACTAGGGAGAAGAGGAATGATGATATTAGCTACATTGACCACACTCTTCCATAAGGAAAGCGTGGTTGCTTTCCTAGATACCTGGTTTTGAGTGGGACACCACTGTCCTGCATCCATCAGGTACCGAAGTCGAATAACATTGGCCTACCCTATGGAGCTAATCAGTGTAAATGGAATCAACAGTTCATGGCCTTCTCTATTCCATCTGACAGAGGTCTAGCCCCATTTCCAAGCTTACCATTCTCCACAAGCCAAACAATTTCTTCAAGTTTCTAGAATACTCACATCTACTAATTTAACGAAACCCTTAAACACACCTTAAGTCATCAACCTCCATAAAACACTCAATGTCTCCAATTCCAAAACCTCTCCATATACTATGCCTCCTCCAATGTGATAACCTCTCCCAAACCCCTTCTTCACTATAATCCCCAGTGTCATCAAAACTCTCACTTTTCAAACCCAAGAAAATGTCCAAAGCATCTAATCATCCTACACATCCCACCATCCACGAATCTACCCACGTGCCTAAAGCTGCCAATTTCCACAAATCAGCAACCTTCCAAAAATACTAGCCTTCAAAACCAAACACACCAAAGCCTCAACCTCCCCAAATTCACTAATGTTTCATGTCTGTCAACCCCCTCAAGCCCAACTATGTCTTATGTCCATCACCTGCCCCCAAACCTACCAATATCCTTATGCCACTCACCCTCTCCAAACGAACAAACCTCCTAAACACACCGTACTGCCCAAATATACCCACTTGTTCTAACACATGAAACTCTCCAAACCTCTATCCTCCCTCAAGGCATCAGTATTTCCAAACTTTCCAAACTCAAGTCCTAAATTTTCCATGATGCTCAAATTCCCATGTCCACCTAACTCCCCAAATCCACCAGTCACATAACTTTAAGTGTGTCAAGCCCTAAACCAATCCACCAAATTTCTCAAGCTCCAAAGGACTAAATTCCTCAAAAGTCTCCAAATACCCATCCTCATCCCTCATCCCTCTAATCCCACATCATCCACAAAGCCAAAATCTCCAAACTCACAGTCACTCTCAATGTGCTGCCTTCCTCAAATCAACACATCCAAACTTACCCCAAATATGAACTTTCCAGTTGCTCAAAGCTACTGGTCTCTCCAAACAAGCAACCTCCCCTAGCACACAAAACTGCCCATATACTAGTCCCCACAATTCTACCAGACTTTGATGTCAACAGCCTTTCCAAACCATGCCACCTTCCCAAACAACATTCAGTACGGTCAGTTCTCAGAACTGTCAGTTCTGAGCTGCTCTCCATGGACTATCTCTTGCTTGCTCTGGGTGCTGGTGGGAGGGGTTGTAAACTTAACAGAATTCCTCAAGTCACTCAAGTCCTTTTTAATAACTCTTGTCTCTTCTTCATCAAAGAGCCACATCCCTGTGTCTGTTCCTTCTGGCTTGGAGGCACACCATCTTTCCCCACTGGGGGCAACAAGACCCTGGGACTAAAAGACTGTGAGATACAGGCGGCTCTGATCGAAGACCACAGCAGTCATGGCGTGACCATTGCTGAAGGTTCTTTCTCTCTTTTTTGATTGAAATCTAGTTAGTCTGCCATGTCCAGGAAGAGGACTCTGGACTTGTGGTGGCCCTCCACAGAGGATACACAGGCCTGGAGAGCTGGGTCTGACAAACGACTGCAGCCTGAGGGACAGGGCCAGGCCAAGTGTCACTATCGGGATTGTGGGGATTTTTTCCCAACAGGCCTGTGACATTCCTCCATCTCTTGGACCCCCATTGTGGGGTGGGGATGTTGACCTCCTGTGTCATAATAAAGAATGCAGAGGCTGCTCAGGCAGGGCAGACGGCACAGAAGAAAGGAGAGGAGGTTCCCCCTTGCATAGGCAATTCCAAGACTAAATCCAGACTCCTTTCCCACAAGTGGGCATGGCCTGACCCAGGGTGAGGCTACTGTGTGGCCATCCTGGGGCTGGGGTGGGGTGAACAGACATAATCCCTGACTTACGTGGAATCTCAGAGTCCTGGGTGTGTACTATGTCGGGGGAACCTGGGGCAGACCATTCACTGAGTGTCTGCCCAGCCCTGAGGGGAGGGGCTGGTTGGGTCCATAGGCTGTCCTCTTCCAGAGAGCACCCCCAGTCCGTTCGTTCGTTCGTTCCTTCCTTCCTTCCTTCCTTCCGGCTTAAATGGAGTAGACCTCATTTATAAAGCCTTATTTATCACTGCAGTTTTATTTCTTTTTTGAAAAATAGTGGAGGGCACGTATTGCATGGAGCACTGAGTGTGGTGCATAAACAATGAATTTTAGAACACTGAAAAAAATAAAATTCAAAAAAAAAGTTATTTATTTTAATGAGAGAGAGAATGGGGGGAGGGGGAGCAGGAGAGAGAAACTTCAGCAGACTCCCCCCCAACCCCCGCCACCACGTGTGAAGCCCGACACAGGGATCAGTCTCAGGACCCTGAGATCATGACCTGAGCCAAAATCAAGAGTTGGATGCTTAACTGACCGAGCCACTCAGGCGCCCCATCACTGCAATTTTATTTCTAGTAAATATACTAAATTTGCTCATAATGTTTCGTATTGAGAAGACTAAAAATGCCTGCATCTCATTCTCAATCCCCTGAGCCTGTGAATATATACGTGGCCTACATGGTGAATGGAGCTTTGCAGGTGAGATTTGGGGAAGTGCCTGAGTTGAGGAGATTGACCCTGGATGACCCAGTGGCTCAGTGTTATGGCAGGAGTCCTTAAAAGCAAAGAACATTTCCCACATTGAATCACAAATAGTTATGAAAATAGAATGAGTCAAAGAGATTCCGCATGGTTGGCTTTGAATTTGAACACAGGAGGCCAAGGGTCACGGAATGCTGTCAGCCTCTGAAATGTCACCAAGTAAGGCACAGATACTCCCAAAGAGCCTTCAGAAGGGAAAACAGCTCTACTGATAGGTTGATTATAGTCTGGTTATATGTTGATTATATGTCTGGTTCTGACCTACAGAAATGCAAGAGATCAAATTTGCATTAAGATATTAAAAATATGGCTAAGGCTGTGGTGGTATGTTATATACATAACAAGAGTGAACTAATACATAATAATAAGAAGAAATTCACAAAAACAATCCTAATAGTAACATACACTGAGGGGCTAACATGTACAGGCATGGCTCTGTGTGTTACAGGTGCTTTAAGTTATTTAGCAGTCTATCCCAGTCGTTTTGGAAGAAAAATTATTCTCATATCACATTAAAGAATCTGAGGGACAGAGGGGATGAATGTCCTGTCCTGAGGAAAGAGAGATCCAGAAAGGAGCATAGCCTAGATCTGGTCCCAGAGTCGTTTGAGGCCTGGCTCTATTCTTGTTTCCACTATTTGTGCCAGGGTGATTAAACAGAAATTGTTACACATCTCTCGTATCTGTATTTTGTCCACATTACATTAGTACACTGCTGGGGTCAATATATCAGTATCGACAAATACTGATGTCGGAAAATGGGTGAGAAATGCAGCTTCAGGATAACACTGTGACACTTTCCCATCTGCACCCCCCACACACACACCTCCTTGGCTGCTGTGGCTTGGGGGGCTGGTCCCCTGGCATCCAGCAGGTCTTAGTGAAATACCAGGGCTCTTTTCCCTACTCTACCAAAGTTCTTTACTTTCTTTTCCATGCACTTTCTCCCTATAGATGATCAACAGGCCCCGGGGACAAATGAGATCTTCAGATTAGCTAAGTCCATGCTTCTGTATTCTAAGACCAGTGAGGTCGGCTTTCCAACAGATTTGCTCACTGGGGTATGTTGCCCTCTGCCAGGTTTCTTGTCATATCTCACGGAATGGAGCCCTGTATCTTGGACCCCACACATGCACCGAGTCACCCAGAATGCCCCTCACTCCAGGCAGTCCACCCCTGAGTCACTCGCTGGTAGCTGGATTCACAGATCTGGCAGCCCTTGACTCTTTCTGTACCTGCTCTGGGGCTTCTGAGCCTCCGGGACTGACCACCTATGACCTCTGAGCAGTGTGTGCTTGTCAGTGGACATCTGGACACACTGTGCTGACCCTTTTGCAAGCCTCTGTTCCTGTGTGGTGATTTGGATAGTAATAAATTACATTTGACCGAGTATGATGGGATTCCTTGCAGAGAGGTCAACAAGGACCGGAAAGCAGGTTGTGAGAGCCTGCTTCTCTTCTAGTCTCAGCAGCCTCTCTAGTTTCTGCAGCCAGGCCCTGGGGCTGGTTTTACTTCCTATTTTCTGTTTCTTTTCCCTGTATCTTACTCCCCTGACTGGAAAAAGGCTCCTTCTCTCTGCTCTTGGCCCAGTGCTGTATGCTTACCCGCACCACATCCCTCTGTTCTTAACGGAGTAGGACTCAGGGAAGGAGGGGTAGGGGTTGGCTTTGCTGAGCTCGCTCCACCCTCCAGGTTATGATGGCTCTTAGATGACTTCAGTCAGCATCATAATCCAATGGTCCTGAGCACCCCATCCTCTCTGGAGGCTTTCTGTGCCCCCACACATGGAAGAGGCCAGCACTTGCAGCTCCTGGCATCAGGCCTGAATCTTTCTCCCAGTTCCTTCGTGTCATGCCATCTCACACACACCCGAAGGTCTACGACCATGACACTCCCAAAGGGCACTTAGTCATACGGCCCATGAACCACCAAGCATTTCAAATATCTGTGTGGGAGTTCTCCATGACTTTCTCTTGGTCTGAGCATTGCAATGAATGAGAGGTGGCTTGTTGAAATGTGTAAATGGGCACACAACTCTTTATCTGGATTATATATCAATAAATTCAAGGAAGTTCAAATATTAATAAGCTACAAAGAATGTCAACATCTCATCATGTTAACAGATTCTATCTATACCTTCACTCAATTCTTCCCACCTCATTCTTTTTATTTATATGATTGTAACTAAAAATACAGATGTGCTTTAAAAATACAGATGCTCGGGGCACCTGGGTGGTGCCCCGAGCATCTGTTACTTATTTTATTTATTTATAAATAAATAAAATCTTTAAAAAATATTTATAAATATTTATTTATAAATAAATAAAATCTTTAAAAAATATTTATAAATATTTATAAATAAATAAAATCTTTAAAAAATATTTATAAATATTTATTTATAAATAAATAAAATCTTTAAAAAAATACAGATGCCCTTGTAAAGTAGTATTAGACAATTCATACTTTGGAAGTATTTTTTTAAAATGGGTTAGAATATGAAAAAAGATCGAAGGGGCACCTGGGTGGCTCAGTGGTTTAAGCCTCTGCCTTCGGCTCAGGTCATGGTCTCAGGGTCCTGGGATCGAGCCCCACATCAGGCTGTCTGCTTAGCAGGGAGCCTGCTTCCCCCTCTCTCTCTCTGCCTGCCTCTCTGCCTACTTGTGATCTCTCTCTGTCTATCAAATAAATAAATAAAAATCTTTAAAAAAAAAAAAGAAAAAAGATCGATGGATGAACAGATAAAGAAGATAGGAAAATATATATATATATATATATATATATATATATATATATATATATTTCATGTATGTATGTCTGTGTGTGTGTGTATAAATTACTCGGTCATCAAAAAGAATGAAATCTTGTCATTTGCAATGACACGGATGGTACTGGAGTGTATTATGCTAAGAAATGGGTCAGTCAGACAAAGACAAATACTACATGATTTCACTCGCATGTGGAATTTAAGAAACAAGACAGATGAACGTAGGAGAAGGAAAGCAAAAATAAGAAGCAAAGAGGAGCACTCAGCCGAAATAGCTCAGTTGGGAGAGCGTTAGACTGAAGAAGCAAAGAGAATACAAACAAAAATAAGATACAAACAAATAAAGTAAAATACAAACAAAGAGGGAGGCAAACCATAAGAGACTCTTACCTCTGGGGAACAAACTGAGGGTTGCTGGAGGAGAAGTGGATGGAGGGATGGGGTAACGGGGTCATGGGCTTTAAGAAGGGCACTTGATGTAATGAGCCCTGGGTGTTATATGCAACTGGTGAATCACAGAATTCTACCCCTGAAGCTAATAATACACTATATGTTAACTAACTTGAACTTAAAAATAAATAAATAATAAAAAAATAAATAAAATGGGTCAGAATTTCATTTGGAAAATAATGTTCACGACAGCTGCAATTTTATTCCTAATAAATCTTCATGAAAGAAATGTCTGGAAATAGGAACAGTAACTCCTAATGATGTCTGCTTCCTTCCCCTGAAACCTGTCAGTGCTATTGTACATGGCAGATGGGACTTTGCACGTGTGATTTCGTTTGGGGATCTTCAGGACGATTTTTTCTGGACTATCCAGGTTGGTCCCATCTTAAAATAAGAGTCCTAAAAAAAAAAAAAAGAAAAAGAAAAAGAAAAAGAACCTTTCCTGACTGTACTGAAAATGAGGTTTAACAATGGAAGGAGGAAGGGTGTATGGATGGTGCAGTCAATTGGGCCTCTGACTCTTGGTTTTGGCTCTGGCCCTCATCTCAGGGTCATGAGATTGAACCCCAGCGCAGTCTGCTTGAGATTGTCTCCCTCTCCCTTGCCTCTCCTGCTTGTGCTCTCTCTCTCTCTAAAATAAATAACTCTTAAAAAACAATGGAAGAAGGACATGAGAGGAATGCTCTGTTGCTAGTTTTGAAGATGGAGAAGAGGTCCAAGAGCCAAGAAATGACGGTGTCCTAGAGAATCCCCAAGAACAAGGAGATAGATTCTTCCCTAGGATCTCCAGAGGGCAAGCAGCCCTGTTGATGTATTGGTTTTAGTCTGGTTGGACCTTTTGTGGACTTCTGACCTACAGAGCAGTACGATAACACATTTGTGCTGTTTTAAACTGCAAAGGTTGTAGTGCCTTTTTTTTAAAAATAAAGATTTTTCTTTCTTTATTCGACAGACAGAAATCTCAAGTAGGCAGAGAGGCAGGCAGAGAGAGAGGGGGAAGCAGGCTCCCTGCTGAGCTGAGAGCCCGATGCGGTGCTCGATCCCAGGACCCTAGGATCATGACCTGAGCCAAAGGCACAAGCTTAACCCACTGAGCCACCCAGGTGCCCCTCTAGCGCCTTTGTAACACATAATTACTTCGAAGATCTCTAAAAACGAAACCAGCAACATATACTCAGTCGTTAATGTGTGCCACATGCTTCTCCGTGTGCTTGTTTCATTTTAACCCTGTATTTTGAGGAACAGTGATGATAAATGTCCTGCTCTGAGATGTCACAACCCGGAAGAAACACATCTTGAATGTGATGCTAGGGAAGTTTGAGGCTGGCCTTGCTCATTTCAACATTGTTTTTCACAGGATTATTAAAAGAAAACTTTGGAGGAATCTCAAATATATGTTTCCATGTTCTGTCAATATTAAATCGATGCTTTGCTGGTGGTGAGCTCAGCAGGGTCACATAGAGTCGACTGGGACACCGGAACTGAAAATGGCTGCCATGCACATCAAATGCTCATAGAAGATTCAGTTCTCTTCAATTTGCATCTGATGCTCCTATAAATCAGGCTAAGAATATAAGTAAAATTAAACAGGAAAAAGTTCGGGGAAAAAAAAAATCATCCCTGGTCCTGAGTAAATGAGTGATGGCTGCCTCTATCCTCAGGCTTGATTCCTGCTCCCTATGTGCCATACCTGCCTCAAGTTTTCTGTCTGGAGGAAGACACAAAATATCTACATTTGCTGTAGACTGATCCATGATATGGCTGGGGTTTATGGTCATCACTAAAATGGTCAAATTTTCTTTCCTGCCCTTTGCAAGTGGCTGACATGGGATTTGGTATTTTCCTGTTTCTTACCTGAATTCCCAAGGCATGGTGTGGGATCCCATGCCAAGAATGGTGCCCATGGAAGGAAAGATGAATAGTGATCTAGGTAATCCTTCTGGAAGAAGGATGGATATAGCCAATAAAAGAGGATGATTTGAAAGTCCGATCGAGTCCCAGCTACTCTCTCCCATTTCCTATTTCCCACTCTGGTAGGTGGCCAGATGCTTGATATCCAGAGGGTTAAAGAGTGGGGGTGTGGCTCACAGGCTATACTGAGGTTGACTATCTCCTCTTAAGCTCTGGCTTCCTGTAGAAACTTCGAAACTGGCAAAGGCAGGAAGGGACTTGGTGTGTTCTCTGTCATTAGTTTCCGGGGAAACATTCTGTTCCCCTCAAGGCCACAGAGATCAAAGATGATAGAGTTTTTAACAGAATCCATCCTCTTTCTGACATTAGAAGGTAGAATAAGTTTTGCTGTGAGACGGTTCCAATTTACCTCTCTCTCGGGCCTTTTTAGGTCCCTACCATGGGACATCCTCCTGGTGACCTCTACTGTGGTATTGTCCCTGTCTGTCTGCCGGGCCTGATCACCCCCAAACTATTCACACTAAATCTGACATTGGTATGCCTGATGGACATGAGAAGGGCCACCACCATGAGTCTCAGTGGGATTCTCTCCAGAAGTTACTGAAGGCCAAAACATCTCCTGCAAATGGTTGCTGGCCAGGGAAACTCATTGGTTTCCATAAATTCCATCGTCTGGAGGCTTGGACACAGGTAAATGAAGAGAAACTCGAATCCCTAAACATGAGGCGGGGCAGAGTTTTTACTGACTATTTTCCTCTTACCCAGGTATGTGTTGGTAAAGACGTGAGAATCATCCACATTAGGCACAATCCAGCTGTTTCATGATTTTATCATAACTTAAATTGTTCCACTCCTTCCCACAGATGCATCACCCCCTGGACCTTGCTGCAGCTGAGGAGGTGAGGAAGTGCAATGGGTCCTGGTGATCCAGCAATTCCATGGCCCACTGCCCCACTAGAATGTCTCCACCTCTTATCACTCTTCCACTTTCTTCTTACAGATGGTCAAAGTTACTGCATCCTTTGAAATTTTTGAATATAGACTAAATCATCAATATGATCACATCTGTATGAATTTATTTCCCAATGAAGAGTTTCTCATTTGGGGTTCATGAACCTAACTCAAGCCCCATGTCCACTATCCCCTTGCATGGACTCTTTGACATGGGCCACCTTCATGAAGATGGCAACATGGTCACTTCTACCCCATCCCCTCTCCCCATGGAATGTTCCAAAGGATACTATGTCCTCTGACCTGGCTGTCCTGTCTATTCCTGCCTTGAGGTGTCATTAGACTCCGAGTCTGAAATCTATGGGCCAAAATACATCCTTGCCTATGGACATCTGGACACACTGTGCTGCTCCTTCTGTTATAGCTTATGTTCCTTTCAGGTCTTCTGATTAATAAAAACCAACTAAAGGTGACAAAGAGTGATACGATGTCCTGGGAGAATGTGAGCAAATACCAGAGACAATGCCTTCACAGACACAAAGAGGCAGACAGAACTGTACTGTGAGTGGTCCTCTTGGCTATTCCTACAGTCCAGGAGTTGTGGATTATTTCCTTCCTGCTATTGTCTGCTTCTGTTTTTGCTTCCTACCCACTCAGCCTGAAACTTCCCCTTCTCTATGCCTTTTGGATCTACTTTCTGTTCTCTAGCCCCTGCCACACTTTGAGTGATGAGATGGAGCTGAGTCCTGCGAGGGAAGGTGATGACCTTTGCTGTGATCTCTTTCCAAATACAGTCTGAGAAAGAGTGAGCGTCTGTTGATCACTCTATCCACACGTGCTGATGTTACTGCTCTTGCCTGGGCTCCGTGGGGTCCGCACACTTGTGCAGCATGAGAGCCTACCCCCAGGACCTCCTCTTGTCGGCAGATAGAAAGATAGAAGTGAGGCCATCTAACCTATGTCTCTATTTCTCCCATGTCATGCCATCTCCTGCATTTCCAAACATCTGCCCAAAGACTGAGAGAGACTGTGAACACTACTCTCATTAAGTCCATGAACAACTCCAAGCATTTTAATGGTGGTCTTTGTAGGATATTTTTCAAGGACCAGTTTTTCATCTAAGTACTGCAGTGAGGACTGTGAAAACTTTGTCAAGACGAGTGGACAGGTGCATTTGTGATGTGCACATATTTCATTATGTAGCTTCTGCACTAGATACTCAGGAACTGCACAGAAATGGCCGAATCCGCATCCTATTTACAGATCCATCAGCATCTTTAACTCTCCTTCCCTGCCCATGGGCTCTCCTTCACTGAGGAATCAGGTCCATAACCATGCCCCTGATTATCCAGAAGTGCTCAGTCTCTCATCTCTTTCCCCCCTAGTCTCCACGTAGGGAGACAGAGGGTGCTGAAGCCGGGGACCTCTTGGACCAAAACTAACAGTGCATGTCAAGAAATTTTCTTAAAGATATTTGTGATGTAAAAAGCCCAGCCATGGTGTCATAAAAGGGACTTTGGTTGTGTGGAGGGACAGAGTCCAGGTTGGTTCTCTATGACCCCGAAGAATACAAATAGGCCGGAAAATTGGGTCTAAGGGGACACAGTCCGAGGGGTGGGACCAGGCCAAATGTGTGTGGCAGGTGCCTTTGACTTCCTTCCCTGGGAGAGAAGCGGGAGACTGATCTCCTGTGTAGGGGTGAGGGACATGGAGGCTGTTCGTGCAGGGCAGATGGCTCAGAAGAAAGCAGAGGAGGTCCTCCTTGCATAGACAATTTTAAGGCTAAATTTAGACTCCTCTCCCACAAGAGGGCATGGCCTGACCAAGGGTAAGACTACTATGTGGCCATTTGGGGCTTGGGGAGGGGTGAGGTGAACAGACACAATCACTGACGTATGTGTGATGTCATGACAAGTCCTGGATGAGCACTGGGTAGGGGACAGCCTGGGGCGGACCATCTGCTGAGTGTCTTTCCAGTCTTGACAGGAGGGCTGGGTCGGATAGGGTTTGCCCTGTGTGTGACCTCTGCAGATCACCTGCAGGGACATGGCCTTGGGCCTGGTGGGAGACATCACTGTCAGAACCTTGTTTCCTCATCAAAATGGGGGGTTCCCTCCTTCACTGTTTATTCGCATCGTGCTACCTTCAAGGCGATAGTACCACAATAGTCTTGTGCTCTACCATCACCAGCTGAAATGAGCATAAATGGGAGGCCTCACTGTCATTCTAATTGTCTCACCTATATAACTGCTCTTAGTACAGCTGTAAACATGATGATGCTCCTATCACATGAGTTGACATTGTCCATACATTACCTATTTTTGAGAGATTTAAATGTGGTGTAACTTAATTTATAATGTAATGCTAATGACTGCTGCCACTTTATTCCTAACACACACTAACACACTAATTATAGTAATTAGTATAAGTTAGTTAATAAAAATAACACCAGAGCCACATGCATTATGTGCTGGGCACTGCCCCATGCCCTTCACATGTTTTAATATTTAATAATTATGTAATTACTCACACCAATCTTGGAAGTCAAAACTACTCCTCCTTTATTTATTTATTTAAAATATTTTATTTTATTTATTTATTCTCGGTAAAGAGAGAGTGAGAACTAGCATGGATGTGGGCATCTGTGAGCAGGGAGAGGAGCAGAGGGGGAGAGAGAGAGGGGGAGAGGGATAAGCTGACTTCACACTGAGTGCAGAGTCCCACCTGGGGCTGGATCCCAGGACCCTAAAATCAGGACCTGAGCCGAAATCAAGAGTCAGATGCTTAAGCAACGGAGCCACCCAGGCGCCCCTATTCCCATTTTATATGGAAAGCTGTGAGGGACAGAAGTGATCAACGTCCTACCCTGAGGATTCACAATCGGGAAGAACATTTCCTGGATTCGATCCTATGGTACTTTGAGGTCTGGCTCCATGTTCCTCCTAGAAACTTGCTGCAAGGCTATAGTTTCATCCATACTACACTGATGTCATGGTGGTGGTGATGTCAGCAAGGTCAGCTGATGATACGACACTTCCATGAATACACACAGATCAGTGATTCTGTGTGGGGGCACCAACAAGGCTGGGTTACCCCTCAAAGGATTCCTCATGTCTGGTCATCAGCCCATGTCAATCACTTCATCCTGGACGAATCCCTCTAGCTGGTGCCCATTTGTGTATCTGGTAACACGGAATCCCTCCCATCAGGCCTTCTGCCCTCGGAGTTGTCCCCACACCACTGTGCTAGCAGAACAGTAAGTCCTTGTGGATTCTTTACCTACCTTGGGTGTTCGGAGCCTTTGGGACAGACCCCTGTGAACCAAAGTATGGGTTTGTATGGGGCTATCTGGACTGGACATACTGTGGAGACTCTAATGTTGTACCACACATTTCCTCAAAGTTATCTGTACAACATAGAACTACACTGTAATATTTGTCATACGGGTTCCTGGGAGGTGTTCCTTTGTGAGCAAAATCAGATCTTCCTAAAGGTAGGATTAAACTCTACCACGAGCACCTGCAGGCATAGCTCTGGGACTACAGCTAATTTCTGTCCATGTCCCCTGCTGCTTCTCCATGTTCCTTGGTCCCCACGTTCCTTCCCTGGCCCCGCGCTTTCTCCTCTTCCCAGTGTCTACACTGCTGTGAGCTCCTCCACCTCGTTCCCGGCCTCTCGCTCTGTGATGCCGTCACTATTCTGGGTGCCTCT
This sequence comes from Neogale vison, assembly GCF_020171115.1. Taxonomy (NCBI): domain Eukaryota; kingdom Metazoa; phylum Chordata; class Mammalia; order Carnivora; family Mustelidae; genus Neogale; species Neogale vison. The sequence goes on from NC_058097.1 coordinate 10,109,767, forward strand.
GTTCTCTACTCCTCCTCCCGGCTGCTTTCTGCCTCCCTGAGCCTGTCCCCATCTCTCTGCCCTGTGGCTTCACCACAGCCCACTTCTTTTTCTCATGTGCTCCATTCATTTCTCTTCTCTAGTTGGCATAGACTACAGTAAGGGAGCAGAGGGGAAGTGATGCTGCTGGATCCTGACCCTTGTAGATAGACTGCAAAACTAATGTGCAAGGCTACTTTCCTGAATTCCTCTCCTGCCCACAGGGAACATTTGCCTGAAAACATTGAGTCCCTCCACTTGTCCTTGACCAGCTCCAGCCCGCCTTCTCTGCCTGGTCGCTGTAACTAGAACTACTTAAGAGCTTCCTGCAATTCACTCATCTCACCCAACTGATGAGCTATCTTAATCCCTAGGCTCAACAACTCCCCCAGGACCTTCCATGCTCTCAGATGCCTTCAGACTCCCAGGCGCACCAATCATCCCAAACACTATCCTCTCTCCTTCCATCAGCCCCTCCAAACCCTCAAAACTCACCAAAGGTATGATTTTGGATCTGTTCTTGGTCACTTGTTTTGTTCTACTTCTTGATCTGCGTGCTAGTGAGACGGCTGTGTAGGATTTGTTACAACTCACACAGCTGTACTCATACGATGTTCATGCATTTTGTCTTATAGTTTATGCATCAATATAATGTAATAAATAAAAAATTGACAAACCTCCTCTCTGCTTCTACATTCCTTTTCATTTCATGACTTTGTGTTCTCTTTCCTGTACAAGTTGCACTCCTGACCCTGTTTTTTCTCAATCTCAGGTACACTCTGTGTCCTTACCCCACTGAAGGGATAAAACCTAGAGATAGAGAAGGTGCCAGATCCAGAGTGCTCTAGGGTAAGAAAAGTTCTTGTATCTTGTGAATCTTCCTTATAGACTGTGGAAGCCATGAGTCATCTCCAGTTGGGAGACAGGGAGGACACTTAGACTGTTTGGAGGGTTGAGTGCTAGGGCTGACTCCTGATCCCCAAAAGGTCTCAATCAAACACGGGAGATAGACTTCAGATGTGAGTTTAGTTTAAGGAGTAGGGCCATGCCTCATGGATGCCACTGGCAGCTTGACCTTTATCTCTGATGAGCCTGTAAGCCTGCCTCCTAGTCTAAAGCAGGGACAGGGCGACAGTTCATGGGGTAATGGGCAGGCCTGTGGAAGAGGCATGATGTACAAGGACAGCTTCCTAGGTTGCCTATGACTTCCTCCTTTCTAGAATTTGATTTTCCCCAGAAACCTAATGGTCTAATATCCCTCTTCCTGGTCTTCTGTTCTCAGGGAGCCTTTGTGGAAATATACTGCTTGAGGCAGGAAGCACCTCTCTTGGGTGCGCAGGAGTTATCATGGCAGACTAGATGAACTCATTAAGGCCCAGACAATCAAACCTACGTCCTCTAAAATACCCTGGGACTTTAAGAGGCCCAAGGCTGCACCTACTTGATTGAATTTATTTCTGATATGCATGATCTCCTGCTGTGTGCACAGAAGGTCACGGGTGAATGGTTAGGGCCTGGGGTTACAATTGAAGTGTAGCAGCCTGGAGGGCAACAGGGCCATTGGTGCCTGATCTGCCTATGTCCTCTAGCCAAATGCCTGCTTGTCTTTGGGCCTTCCCAAATGTGGGAAAAAGCTGAAGATCTGGCTACAAATTGATACGTATCTGTTAGGGTCCGTGATCAAAGGAACGAGACTGATACAAAGCGAAGGTCAAGCAAAACTTTATTTCGCGCCAAGCATCAGGAATCAAACAACCGGTTAGAGCTACCTCTTACAAAAAGGCGGTGACGATGATCCCAACAAGGTCACTTCCAAGAAGGCCACTCTGGACGAGGCCGCTCTAGATGACGCTGCTGCTCCGCAGATGAGGCCGCTCCATGATTGGAGCCGTTCCCAAGAAGAGGCCACTCCCAAGACAAGGCCACTGCTCAATGAAGTTGCTCCCTGGACAAGGCCGCTCCCAAGAAGAGGCTGTTCTGGACAAGACCATTTCCTGGATGAGGCCACTCCCAATGACGAAGAAGCAACAATGACAAGGAGGACAACCCGGATGACACAGACTCTGCTCCCCATGAAGCTACTCTGACCAGGCTTCCACCCGGAGGAAGCCACCACTGCGGACAAGGCCACTTGTGGTTCGGGGTGGCGAGGCATTTTGCAGCGAGGCTGCTGGTGTCTAGGGGCCGTTGGCATCTCAGGGCTGCTTACGCCTCCAGACCGCTGGCATCGAGGGGCTGCAGGTGTCAGGACCGCCGACTGCTGGCATCTAGGGTCTGTAGGCATCAGGACCGCAGGCGTTGAGGGACCGCTGACAACTGGACTGCAGATGTCTCAGGACCGCAGGCATTGAGGGACCGCTGACAACTGGACCGCAGATGTCTCAGGACCGCAGACAACTGGACCGCAGATGTCTCAGGACCGCAGGCGTCGAGGGACCGCTGACAACCGGACCGCAGATGTCTCAGGACAGCAGGCGTCGAGGGACCGCTGACAACTGGACTGCTGGGCCGCTGCCGGAGGCTAGAGGCTGCAGGCGGTGGCGCTCGGGGCCGCCGCCGGAGGCTGGACCACCAAACGCGGTTATAGCTCTTACAAGAGCTGTTACAGCTCTTCTATACACCGTTGACTCCCCTGCTCTCCTGCGACTTCCACCGCTCTCCGCTCCACTTCACCGCTCTCCGCCGACTTCACCGCTCTCCGCAGACTTCACCGCTCTCCGCCGATTTCACCGCTCTTCGCACCACTCTTCGCGGACTCGGCTCCACCGCTCTCCTGCAGCAGCCCCGGCTCTCCTGCAGCAGCCCCCCCCCCCTTTGACAGCCTGGCAGAGTAACCTTTATGGGGGTGGTTAAGCTCCGCCCCTACACAGGTGGCCAATTGAATTCCAATTTTCCCAGTGGATATACATACGGCTTACTGATTGGATGACTCCACTCAGTCTGCCCCACCCTTACATTATCCACCATTTATGAAGGCATGGCAACTGCTTTCTGACCTGTAATTGCCTATTCATTAAGTCTTTGGCTCAAAGGGACCTTCCTTGCTTGACTTGTGCTCTCCTGTGACCTCCTCAATAGGGTCTCCAGTGATCAAGGAGACATAAGACCATAGGGATTCAGCAAGCTGTAGCATAGCTGAACTGGCTGAAGCCTTGAAGGCTTGAATAAGAGGAAGCCTGCTTCTCTGTCCATTGGACTGGCCTTAGTAATGGCTTGGGCATAGCCAATCCTGTATTTTGGGATGAGAGTCATAAGAGTTGATCAATGACCTGCGTGTAACCTTCCAGTAGGGGCCCGACAGGTGTTGGACATTCTTAGAGTAGAGGGAGGCTCTTAGAGTAGAGCATGTGATCGGCCCAGTCTAGGACTTGGGAGCTATGCTGTATCTCTAACTATTCTTCTGTAGTCGTACTTACTTTTCTGAGAATCAGAAAAGGTTCTTTACTTTTTAAGATTCATGCAACTAAACTGAGCACACTCCAGATAATCCAGAATAATTACCCCAACTCATTGTCCTTAAATTTAACCACACCAGCAAAATCCCTTTTACTAAGTAAGGTAACATATTCACAAGTTCTTAGGATTAGGACTTGAACATCTTTGGGGGGCTGTTATTCTGCCTACCTTCTATGGACTGAATTATGCCCGCCCCCCAACAATTCATATGTTGAAGCCTGAATGCTCCCAACGTGATGCTATTTGGATATGGGGCCTTTGAGATGTAAGTAGGTTTAGAGGGTCATGAGAGTAGGTCCTCCGATGGGATTAATGGCCTACAGAGAAGAGACCAGAGCGCTTGCTTTCTCTCTTTGTCCACAATGTGAGGATACAGCAAGAAGGCAGTGGTCTGCAAACCAGAAAGTGGGTTCTCACCAGATACCAAGTCTGCCATCACCTTGATTTTTAGACTTCGAGCCTGCAGAACTATAAGAAATGTCTGTTGCTTAACTGCCCAAGTCTATGCTATTTCATTAAACAAGCTTGAGCTGACTAAAACACCTCTAAACTCTCATACCACACTCCTACCTTTTGTTACAAGTGATCAACTGAAGGGGTAGTTGAGTTCATTTATATGACTTCTAAGGATAACAGTGTTTACATTTAACAGTGAGAATCTTGGGAGAAAGTCCTCATCTAGGAGAAACTGATCAATCTCCAGACTCCTACCCCTAACCCTTGGCATGTGTTCCTCAAAAGTGGGCCCCACCCATCTTCCCAGGACAAGAGGTGACCCTCTCTGCACATTATTCTCCACAAGGCACCCAGGGCACTGCACTCCCAGGACTGGTGAACCAGACCCCATTCTCCACCTGCCCCAGTGTCCCCTGAGCCTCTGGAAGAGATTATTTGCAGACAACAGAGTGTTCTTTTCTGTAGACATCTGCATGCACCAAGGTCACCTCTAGGCAATGACTTTTGTTCCCATGAGTCTTTCTGCATCATAAGAAATTAAAACTGAAGACAACCAGCAGGAATCACTGGGGAGAGTTCTAGCTTGGAGCAGTAACAAAGCAAACCATGGATCTACAAGAAAGAATGCAGCTACTTTAGACTGTATATTGAACATTCTGAGTATTATCTGACATGGTTCCTTTTAAAATCTCCCATTTAAAAAAAGTTTTTAAATTTATCTTTTAAGATTTTATTTATTTATTTGACAGAGAGAGAGATCACAAGTAGGCAGAGAGGCAGGCAGAGGGAGAGGGGGGAAGCAGGCTCCCCACTGAGCAGACAGCCCGCTGCAGGGCTCCATCCCAGGATCCTGAGACCACGACCTGAGCCGAAGCCAGAGGCTTTAACCCAGTGAACCACCCAGGCGGCCCTAAAATCTTCCATTTTAGTAAGCTACAGGCTGTCACTCAGCTCAGAATTTAGTTTTCAGAGCCTCTGTGGTGAGATTATGGTTTTACTTGTGTGCTACTCTGAGGCCACCTGTGAAATCTATTCAGTAGTCTACACTGTAGTTAGTTTCTCAAATCTTTTGCTATGTTGATTCTGGTCAATAAAATCTTTCTTAAAAAAATAAATGAATGAACTTTTAGTTTGGAATAATTTTAGACTTAGAGAAAAGCTGGAAACTCCAAAAAAGGAGGAGACTTCCTGTATGCCTTTCGTCCAGTTTCTCCTAACATCTTAACATAAGCACAGTGCATCTGTCAAAGCAATGAAATCAACACTGGTACAAAACTATGCACTAAACTGTAAACCTGATTCCCATTTAAGCGGTCTTGCCACCCATGTCCTTTTTTGCTTCCTTGATCAGATCCAGGTATCTTCACATATTGAATCTTCTACAATATGTGACAACTTTCGATCTTTCCTAGTTTTTCATATCTTGAAAATTTTGAAGTGTACGGAGTCAGCTATTTTTTTTAAATTTTATTTATTTATTTGTCAGAGAGAGAGGGAGAGAGAGCGAGCGAGCACAGGCAGACAGAGAGGCAGGCAGAGGCAGAGGGAGAAGCAGGCTCCCTGCCGAGCAAGGAGCCCGATGTGGGACTCGATCCCAGGACGTTGGGATCATGACCTGAGCCGAAGGCAGCTGCTTAACCAACTGAGCCACCCAGGCGTCCCGGAGTCAGCTATTTTGTAAAATGTCCTTCATAGTGGGTTTGTATGATGTTTTCTCTTGGTTAGGTTTGGATTATGGGTTTTTGAATAGAACATACCATGGAAATGGACTGCCCTTCTCACCGCATCCTATTAGGTGATACGTGATACCAGTATGAATCATCCCTGATTATATTCACCTTGATCCCTGGTTAAGAAGGTGTCTGCCAGGTTTCTCCACTGTAAAGTCACTAATTTTACCATTTCCTACTTTATTTGGAAGTGAGTGAGTCCCTAATTGCAGCCTGCACTCAAAGAAGAGGACGTGAAGTTCTGTAGGGTTTCCTACGTATGTTATTTGGGATTCTTTTGTAGGAAAGGTTTGCCTTTTCTCTTCACTTCTGGCTTTATTCAACCTTTTATTGCCAACCACATGGTCACAAATATTTACTTTATTCTTTTGGGGGTAGAAGCCTATACTACCAACACATATTTTGGACAAATCACTCCAGTTTTAGCCCTTGTGAGCTCCTTTAGATTGACTCCTGTGTCCTTTTGGTCTATCTGTAACTTTTATTTACTTACTTAGAAACTATATGGCAGTGAGGGGTGGGGAAAATGGGAAAGGTGGGATAAAGGGTACAAACTTTCAATGAGATGAACAAGCTCTAGGGATCAAATGTACAACATGGTGACTACGGTTGACAATACTGTGTTGGGTACTCGAAATTTGCTAAGAGAGTAGAGATTAGGTGTTCACACACACACACACACACACACGCTTGCTTGCTACTAAAGTCTACTCTGATCCTTCCTGGTTCACAGAGGAAGGCACCTCTCTGGCAATGTGGGTTGCTAGTGCTTTGAAACCACCGCATAGCTGGAGGTAGGTGGACTAAAGTCAAATAAGATCACCATAGAACGTTTCTACTGTTTTGAAGTCACTTTTTTTTTTTTCTGGATTCAGCATTTGCTCAGTTGCTCTCAGCTGTTGATTGTTTTGCGGAGTTGTGATAAAATTGGTTCTGACATTTCCCCCTTGTGTTGCGATGTGTCTCTGAGGGGAGGAGAGCGTGGAGCTGCGGACTCGGCCATTCTGACGACATTACTCCTCTAGATATTGGTTTTTATTATTTATTTATTTGACAGAGAGAGAGATCACAAGCAGGCAGAGAGGCAGGCAGAGAGAGAGAGAGGAGGAAGCAGGCTCCCCGCTGAGCAGAGAGCCCGATGTGGGCCTCGATCCCAGGACCCTGAGATCATGACCTGAGCCGAAGGCAGCGGCTTAACCCACTGAGCCACCCAGGCGCCCTAGATATTGGTTTTTAAATACTATTCTTGGATTTTAAAAATATGGGCTTTGCTAATGGGCACAGAAGCCAACCCGAAATTGCTCCCAATGGGCAAGATTGGAACAATTTGAGCAAATACATAAGTAATATTATGACTGAATTATAACCCCCCAAACAAAATAAATATCCATGAGTCCCTAATAATATCGATGGATAACTGAGTAAATAAATAGAAGGGAGGAAGGGGACAAGTCTCCTTACAGAGATATTTTAATTAATTCCAATTACCTTCCCTCCCCAGGTGTGTGGGCTGCATTTAGTGCCTCACTTCCAAATGAAAAGTGGAACATAAGAAGTGGTTTTATTGTGGAAAGACCTGGTAGCAGCCACTTTATCCAAGCGATAAGGTTAATGTCACCAGAAATAATCATGTGCAGATAATGGACGCCTGATATGATTTGATGAGAAGGATGCTTCTTTGTGGTAGTTCTCACCATAAAAACCACAATCCCAGTTTAATAGCGAGAAGGTGGGAGACTAACAATAATCAAGGGACACTGTTCAAGATAGGTGTTGAAGACTCTTTTAAGTTTCCTAAGTTAATGGAAAACAAGGACTGAGAAAGTGTCATGGGTCAGACTGCAGAGACGCAGTGACCGAGGGCTGCGGTATTCTGGATTAAATTCTGGCAAAGAAATACGACTTAGTGGGGAAACAGATGAAATCTGGATAGAGTCTGTCACTGAGTTAATAGTATTGTGCCTGTGTTGATTTTTCAGTTCTGATGAATGTCCCCTCATGACGTAAGGTGTTCTCATTAGGACAAGAGCTAGGTGAAGAGTAGGAAAAAAATTCTAGGTACTGTCTTGAACCTTTTCTGCAAATCCAAATTTATTCTAAAATTTAAAAAATGAGAAAAAAAATAGAGAAGACACTGTTGTGGAAGGGCTCTGGGCAAGTTTGAAGTTGACGAATTATATCAAAAGGAGGAATTCTATCGGTTCCCTAAAGCATTCACTGTTCAGACCTCATTTATTCTGTAAATTCTCTATAATTTCAACCTGGGTCTGCATCTCACAGTGTTTTCATCTTACAGTGTTTATGGTATTTGATTTTATTTTGGGAAACATGTTTTATTTTAAAGTAGTCAGATTGATGAATAACCGCCTTCATATTTTGTGCCTTTGGTGTGTCTGAGTCCAAAAGATAGTCTGCTTTGTTTTTATAAAAGGTTAAAAGTTTTGTGCTATGGGAACTAGAATATTCTCCCTCTTCTAACCTCACGATTCTTGGTTCAGCAAATCATGTAGGGAGGTTTCAGGATATGTCAGCTGGAGTGTGAACCCAGACTTCTCTGGATCTATTCTTGTCCATAGGCTTTGTTTTTCTTTGGATGGAGTGGGGCATCTGGTCTTGGAGAACCTCAGACACAATGTATCTTTCCATTCATTCAAGTTAATTTTGTGTCTTCTGAGAATGTTTATAGTTCATATATACTTTGGAACTTACTTGTTGATGGTTTTTAATCTTTTTGAAAATTACATGCACATTTTATTTTAAAACCACATTGAAGATAAATTGTAGACATCAAGATATTTCACCCCTGAATACATGCATTTCCTAAGAGCTAGGATATTTTTATACATAGCCAAGAAATTCACATCAATTCAACAAGCTTACCTAATATATACTCAATTTTCAAACTTTTTAATCATTCAACTAACATGAGTTTCCACATTTCTGGGCCTCCAGATTCCACATCATAGACCCACCTGTCTAAATATCATTTATCCTATACACTGTGTACCACAGACAAAATAGATTCCATGTCTCAGATATTTCAATCTCCAATTCCAGACATTATTTCTAGAGACTCCATGGCTAACTCCAGGAAAAAACAAAACAAAACAAAAAAACCTTTTCTGGTTCCACAGCCTTTCAATGACTCAGCCCTCAGCCCCATTCACTGATCCACAGTCATTTGCTACTGAACCTACAGGCACTAATCACTGACCCCACACATGCCCATCAATGTCTCCATATACCACCATCATTAACCCTAAGAGCCCCATCACCCATTTCACTAAACCTAGTTCCCCAACCCACAATTCCGGTAACATTTTCGGCAAGTCTCCAGGTGGGTCAAGAAAGAAGAGAGGCATCAAAGACCCCATTTTTGCTCTCATAAAGATTGTTGTCCTTCTCAAAAACGACCAGTAGGTGGCAGAAAAATCCATGTTTTTGATATGTAGACACCTGCTCCAGAGATTATGGGGATTTGAGTTTTTTGAGACCACATCATCTGCCTGGTGAATAGTGGGAATTAGAGATCATTGTGGTATCAGAAAATTTTCCATCTAAAACATTTTTTTCTCAGCCCACCACTAATAACACAGCCCATCCCATTCCTGTGTCACAAATTCAAACCAGTACCTCTCTGAAGAGTCTGGTGGTTCCTCTCACCCCTCTCTTCATTAACACCCGTTAGGAGGAAAGAAATTGGAAAACTATTTATGAAAATCTTTCATGTGGTATTTTATGTTTCCACTTTTTTTTTTTTCACTGCCGCAGAGATCATTTGTTAACCCAAAGTGACGAACGGCCAGAGTGGTGTGTAGAACATTTTCAGGGTAATGTAAATCTGTCTGTCTCTTAAATTAGGTTGGTGGGGGCGCCTGAGTGGCTCAGTTGGTTAAGCCTCTGCCTTCAGCTCAGGTCATGATCTCAGGGTCCTGGGATCAAGCCCCACATCGGGCTCTCTGCTCAGCGGGGAGCCTGCTTCCTCCTCTCTCTCTGCCTGCCTCGCTGCCTACTTGTGATCTCTGTCTGTCAAATAAAAAAATAAATTAGGTTGGTGGAGGCAGCCTTATGCTTTAAGAAATAATAATAAGAGGGGTGCCTGGGTGACTCAGTGGGTTGAGCCGCTGCCTTCAGCTCAGGTCATGATCTCAGGGTCCTGGGATCGCGTCCCGCATCGGGCTCTCTGCTCAGCAGGGAGCCTGCTTCCTCCTCTCGCTCTGCCTGCCTCTCTGCCTACTTGTGACCTCTCTCTGTCAAATAAATAAAATCTTAAAAAAAAAAAAAAAGAAGCACTTCTGAGGAATTTTCTTAAAAAAAAAAGAAAGAAATAATAATAAGAGCTGGCTCTTGTTTAGCACTTACTATGTGCTAGGCACTGTACTAACCACTTTACATAGGCAAATTGAATCTTCACATTAACCCTACGGAGTGATGGCTATGAAACATTCTTTTTTTTTTTTTTTTTTCTGCTGAAACATTCTTTACTAAGAAGTGCACTGATGCCCAGAAGATTCAAGTACTGTGTTCGAGGTCCTACAATTAGAAAAATGCTCAGGACTCTATCTTTTCACCTACTCATTCTACATGCCATGAGCAGTATGGTGTTAGCATGCTGGGGCTGTATAGATTCACATGAAGTCACTGTTCTTTTGACCCTGCAACACACATGTTGGAATCTTCTCTTTACTGGATCAGGGAAAAGTTTTAGCTGTGCTACCTTGCGTAAGTATGACCATTAATTAGTTCTTCAGGGGGCGCTGTGACAATACCTAGGCCAATGTTAGTGGACTATTTTAAACTTGGACTGACCCACTGGCTCCAGGTTACATGACTCTCTTTAGGGCAGAGGAGTGTTTTAATTACACACCCCAGCTACAGCCAGGGACCAATTCAAGCCCGTTTTCTTCTTCTCTGGCAGGTAAAACCTCACTCATTATTCTTCAATTTGATATGTTTCTCTGGTGGTATAGCTTGACGCTCAAGAACTTTGAGCAACAGCCCTGCACCAGGACCCACGGGGTGATGTGATGTGTAGGGTCACAGTCCTCTGTCTAGAAAACAGTCTCCTGCCCCATCGTCCTATTTCCTACAACTCACTTTGGTAGTTAGGAGTCTGGGTTAAAGGTAAGAGAAGCCGACTCTAAAGCGCTTATTAAAAAGAGAGTTAAGAAAGGGTTGCTTCTCTTTGTCTTTCAGGAACTTCTCTGTCACCCACATGGCTCTTTTGGTCATCACCATCCTTCCCTGGACACCAGAGTGGAAGGCTTGAGCCAAGTCAGTCCAATTAGGGTACCCCAGCCCAGACCATACAGACTGGTCAGTGAAGGGCACGTGACCCAGTGAGAGTTCTCCTTGGAAATTTTGATGCCCAAGAAGAGAAAAATCTGGTTATTTCTGGTTAGGTGGCTGAGCTGGCAGAGGGGAGCAAGGAAGCCAGAAGAGTCAAGCAGAGCTGTGAGGTGGAGACAGACCAAGAGTCATAAAGGTACCGAGTCTTTGCAGCAAGCCAGGCCCGAAGCCAGGGGCAGTTCTGTATTTCCCAAATATGAGAGCTCAAAAATCCCACCTCTTATGCTTAAGTGACTTTGAGTTCGTTTTCTATCACTTATAACCTAATGTACTGGTTTGTATGCCTCATTCCACCACAGGCTCAGAGGGGCCCCTCAGCCCCTATTTAATCCTTTCCTTAATGGATGATTATTTTATTTGTAAAGTTCTTTAAAGGAGAGCATCAAACTAATCGGCAACACATCCCTAGAAGGTCACCACTCATAACCCTTCAAACTAGCCTCGAAAACTGGTGCTGGACTTGGTATCATCTGGTGTTGCATCATAAATAAATTCACAGGCTTAGGGAGGTTATCTTGTTATTATCTGTTTTCTCTTAGGGGAAAAATTCAGGGTAAAGGTCATGAAGTAATTTTTATAAGGCAAACTGCTGAACTTGAGGAGAAAATCCACTAAAAATGTTCAACTTTAATATCAGGCATTCCTAAAGCCAAAATACAGAACCATACGTGGAAGCAAGGGATAGTTATGTCCACACAAAAACTTGGTCTCAAGACCAAGTAAGAGCATGAGCTAAATCACACACAGATCACTTATTTAAATTAGTGCAAATGGTCTGATCCCTTCCATTTGTTTGCCAGCTCACTTCCTTGACAAGCAATGAGCATGTGAAAGAGAGGTTTGAAATGTGCTTATAACAAGATATGGAAATTACCAAGTATACTATTTTTCAACATACATGTGCTAAACATCACGAAGGCTGGACGTCTCCAGCTTCCATCATGAACAGTATCAGGTGGCTATCTCATAGGGAGGTCACCCATCTGAGTACATTCTCACCAGACTCCCTGAAGGACCTAAAGGCAAGAGCCCTATATGCCAGTAATCACATTCTGAGATTGTTTGCATTGTGTTAGTGGGTCTTGGTTGACAAAATCCAACCAAAAATGAGGACAAAATAATGGTCAACATTTAATTTTGTTGCATTATTTTAAAGTTAGTGGTTACAGATTCAGTCATACAAATTTAATATGACACAGGTTATAAATAAATTGTAATTTAAATACAATTCATTATGTTATATATTTAAGTAGCTTTCACTTTGAAAAGGGGTATTTTAAAACATACTCAGAGGCGAAGTATGTTTTTCATTGCATCATATCAGGGGTGTATGATACTGCTATAAACGATCTCTGCTGGTATTAGCTTTGAACAATTGGTTAAGATGATTTCTTTAGTGTTTCTCTATTATAAAATCACTATTTCCATATTCTGTTCTCTGAGACATAGTAAGTCCTCCCCATACTTAAGAGAAAGGAAATTAATTTCCCACCTTCTAGAAGGCTGATATCTATACATGCTATTTAGAATTCTTCTGTAAGGAAGATTTGCCCCTTTCCTCCATTTATTTATTCAATATTTTATTAATACTGGTATAGAATGATAGGTGTTTATTTTATTCTTTGAGTTATAATTTAATACTATATATTTATTTTGCTAGGAAAATTTTCCCATATTTTAATTGTTCCAATTATTACATATTTTGCTTGGAAAATTGTTCCAGCTATGACTATTGGGAGTTCTTTCATATTGAGCCATGTGTCCTATTAACACACATGGGATCATCTTGTATTTTAACTGCCCCAGCTCTGTACTCAGTCCTTTTCCAAAGAGTTTTGATTTCTTTTATTGCACAATGTTGTTTAGAAACCGAGATCTGGGCACTAGGGATGCTCATGAGTAACAAGGTGTCAGTGCTTCTAGGTCTGCTCAGGAGACAGAGTCTGGAAATAAACAAACAAGCAAAATTTATAAATAATATCTATATATGTATATGTACATATATATACTAATCTTTGTATATAAGCATGTCTATAAAATTTACGCATCTGTGTATCTGAATATATAGTAAAATAAACATGAATTCACACTGTACTCATATCTCTAAGCTTCACCACAGGATACAATGGGTCTTTCTCCCTCTTGCTTTGCAGGGAGATTGGATGAGTTCACGGATGACACTGAGAGACCATATTAGTGCATGGGGACAAGCAACTGATCCTTGACCTATTTGTGACCTTCTCCTGAAGCAAAAAAGCCTGGGCATTGGTTAAAATCATGGCCTGAAAAAGAACATATGTTGTATATTAGAGGCATGGCTGTAGGCCCCCGATCTGCAGTTAAGGTCTAGCTGCTACATTATCTGCTTGGACTTGGGAATTTGCAGAGGATGGGGGGGGTGGTGCGGAAGATTAGGTCATGTCCTAATGATCATGGCCTCTCTGGTGAGAAGTGTGGGGTGAGGATGTAAGAGCATGTATTAAATATTTAATCTTGGTAGTGGTCCTATAAGAGAAGTTCTGTAATTATTCATATTTCACAGTTGAGGAATCTGAGGAAAAGAGCTGTTGAATGAGAAGAGCTGTTGAATGAGCTGTTCTGAGGTCCTACAGCCAAAAATTAATGCAGTTTGGATTTTAACCCAAGTACCTTGAGTCCAGGTACCATTAAGTTAACCTTTATGTTTCTCATGATGATTAAAGGGATACTTATCACAAGCCTCCAATATTATTTATCCATATTCTGTTAATATTATAATGTAGTATCAGTAAAAACAGAAGAACTGTATGAAAGTCTTGGCCTAACTCCTTCATTGTCTTCCAGGCTCCAACCTGGCTCCCACCTTCCTGGTGGTTTCTGTATCCTCCTGTATATCATGGCCATGACTGGGTGAGTCTGCTCTTAGGCACTATTATACCATTGGATTGTTTACTTAGAAGTTGGTGAATCTGTTAAGAAGGCAGAGTCCCTTGCTATGGTATTTCATCATCTGGTCTTAAGGGGTGAGAATTCTCCCTGCTGTGCTGTCAAGGATGGGATCGTGGACATGGTGCAGTGGACTGCACTTTCTGTCTTTTTGAGACTTGGCTGGAGACACACACAAGTGAAATGTTATACCTAAACATGAGGGGTGCTATGCATACTCTTTGCAACCAATCAATATTCCTTTATTCTAGAGCCATTTCATCAGGACAACGTGGCTCTATGAAATCATATTTACCAGGTTAACCCTACCAACTCCTCTCCATACATACCTCCCCGTGGCCACAGAAGATTTTCCAACGTACTCTGACTGAATGTGTTTGGGCCTGACAGGTCCCAGTCAAACATCAACAGTGCAACCACCCACCTACACATAGTCCTCAGTACCGTATCATTTTCCCTCTTTCCTCTGCAGATGATCAAGTCTCCTGAGGAGAAATTTCAATTTACCTGCACATCTGTTGAGGAAAAAAAAAACCCATGATTACATTCATGAGTGGGTATTTTCCAGACAAAAATACTCTATCTAGGGTGAGCTCACACACACCAACCCTTTGTCTTCTTTGACCCCCCTGCATGGAACCCTTAATTTTGGCCAATAGACCAGAAACACAGTCATTGTTTCTCCTTATTAACTTAGGACGCTGTGCTCCCAAGACTGCCCATCCATGGCTGATTTGCTTCCTTTCCCAAGGTATCCTGAAGGCCTAGGGCTGGATTCACTCAAACTACAGAGGGAACACAGTATGCTGACCCTCCAAGGTTGACTTGTCTCTTCATGAGCAGTTCTGAACAACAATAAATTAAAATTGAATAGATGTAGCATGAAATATGGGAATCTATTACCAGAAGAAAGAAGGCATCTTTGATATCAACCACGCAGAAGGTAATTCTACCAATTCTACCATGAGTGACCCACCAGCTGTTGTTGTTTTTTTTTTTAAGATTTTATTTATTTATTTGACAGAGAGAGATCACAAATAGGCAGAAAGACAGGCAGAGAGGGAGGGGGAAGCAGGCTCCCCACTGAGCAGAGAGCCTGATGCGGGGCTCAATCCCAGGACCCTGAGATCATGACCTGAGCCAAAGGCAGAGGCTTAACCCAATGAGCCACCCAGGCGCCCCCCACCCCCACCAGCTGTTCTTTCAGGAAGTATTGCTTCCCCTCTCTCACTGTATCTTGCCCCCTCTTCCTCTTCATTTTATTCTTCTCCTTTTTTTTATCTTCACTGTCTTTCCCTTGTCCCTTATTTTCTTTGTTTTTGCCCCCTCCCCCCCTTTTTTTTCTATTTGGTGAGCCTCTTCAACTTTCCTTTTCCCTATCAGCTCTACTTGCACCAAGCCTTTTTCTTCACTTACAACTCTTGACCTCCTGGTGGACAGAGACAAACCCAAATTAGTTATTAGATGGTTTGGCTTGGTATGTTGGAACAAGGTGAAAATGCATGGCTACCATATGATATGACAGCTCAAGGGTGATTTTGAAAGAAAGAGGTGAGGAAAAAATTCTCCCAATATAAGGAATACAGGAATTGCTCTGGTCATATTGTTTTTGTGGAAAGACAAATGACCAGAGGTTAAAAGATTTCTGTATTAGTTTTCTAGGACTACCATAAGAAAGTACCACAGACTGGGTAGTTTAAACAACACAAATTTTCTCACAACTACGGAGGCTAAAAGTTCAAGATCAAGCTGTGACTACTGCTAATTTCTTCTGAGGCTTGTAGATGGCTGTCTTCTCCTGTGTCTTTACATGGCCTTTCCTCTGTGTGTGTCAGTGTTCTAATATCTTTTTATAAGGATGCCAGTCATACTGGATGAGGGCCCACCCTAATGACAGCAGTTAATCACAGTCCCCAGATTGTGTCACATGGAGGGGAAGCTCCACCTAGCGAACTCATGGAATCACAAGGAGTAATAAAATGATGGCTACCAATTTAATCAAAATTTTAAGGGATATGGATACACAGTGCAACTTGCACATTTCAATCATATGGTCTAAAGAATTTTTATGAGTAAATACACTATGTAATAATACCGCAACCAAGATATAGAAAAACAGCATTAAATACTCCAAATCTCTCACACCCTTTTGGAGCTAATCATTCTCTTATGCCAGCTTCAAACATTGACCTAATCTTTCTCTCTCTCTCTCGACCTAATATCTGTAACTATAGATCAATTTTGTATATTTTAGAATTTAATATAAATAGAATACTACAGAGTAGTATCTGTGACAAATGGTTTCTTCCCCTCAGGACAACACATAAAATTCATCCATGTTGTTGCTTATAATAGCAGTTCTTTCCCTTTCTTGGTGGTTACTATTACATTGTATGAATGAACTAAAATTTATTATTCAATTACTGATGGAAAATGTTTATTCCCCAGGATTTTGGCCATTACGAATAAAGCTGTTATATACACTCATTACAAGTCTCTTTGTCTCTAAACAGGCCAGGTTTTCATTTTTTATATAAATAATGTGGCACCTGGGTGGCCCAGAGGGTGAAGCCTCTACCTTTGGCTCAGGTCATGATCTCAGGGTCCTGGGACTGAGCCCTGCATCAGGCTCTCTGCTCAGCGGGGAGCCTGCTTCCCCCTCTGTCTCTGCCTACTTGTGATCTCTGTCTGTCAAATAAATAAAATCTTTAAAGAAATTTATATAAATACTAAAACTGTAATCTGTTGATATAATAATTGTGTCATTAACTTCATAAGAAATTATTGTACATTTTCCAAATTGGTTGCAATATCTTGTACTCTCAAGAGCAAATTGGAAGACTTCCAATTACTTCAAATTCCTGTCAACACTTGGTATTGTCAGTTTTTTCAATTTTAGCCATTGTAATGAATATGAAATGGTTTTATAGAAGTTCTACTCATGTTTTCCAAATAATAAGTACTTTTAAGGACTTTTGGCCATTCATGTATCATGTTTTATGCAGGGTCTATTCAGATATTTTGCTCATTTGTAGTTAATTTTCCTTTTGAATAGTAAGAGATTTTTTCCCTCTTTTATTATATTCTGGATATAGATCGTTTTTCAGATATATATGTTTTGCATTTAACTCCCTTTGCTGGGGCTTACTTATTCTCTCTCTCTCTCTCTTTTTTTTTTTTTTTTTTTTGGAATTGCAGCTTTTGAAGAATTAAAGGTTTTAAATTTTAATGAGGCACAATTTATCAGATTGTTTTCTATAGTTTTTGCTTTTTGTGCCCTATGTAAGAAACTATTGCCCATGCAACTGATAAATTTCATTTCATTTAGGTTCTCAGAGCATAAAGCTAGGACACGTATGTTACCTATGTATACACAATTGCATATAAACATGTTTGTAATTGTGTGTGTGTGTGTGTGTGTGGCCTTACAGCCACAAAACATTCCTGTATCCATTTGGATCCCTAAGTCTGCACCAGGTACACCATCTGTTCTGCAGTGTTCTTTTTCCATAATTCTCTTCTGATTCCAAGGTCAATGGCTGGATTCCAGGGAAGGTGAGATCACACACAATTGGTGCATGGATTCTGCAGTCTCCTCTATGCCTACTAACCACAACTATGTCTGCTTAGATTCTTGATTCTCTGCCAGGAGTTCTATGTTCTTCTGAGAGTTTTAAATGGGAAGACCTGCTCATTGGAAGGTTGAAATTGGGGGTCTGGATAAATTAGGTTGGGAATGTAGATGTATAAATATCAGGCAGTGCCTTTATTGCTGACACTGCATGCAAGCTCACTCTGATTTCCAAGTCTGTGCCACAAGCACCATCTCTTTTTTAAGGCTTTCTCTCCCAGGATGTACCCAGGTGTGCTTGGGAAAATTTGGGGGTCTTAGGATAGAAAATAAATGCATTTGAGTTTGAATGAGTGGGTTAAGTAAAAACTCCATAAACTGGTACTCTAGTTTATAATTTTACTTTACAGGGTGTGTACCCCTGTACAGTGTTAACAATTCTGAAACTACTTTACATGTAAACTAGGGTTGGACAAATAAATAAATAATATAAAATGAGAGTCTGTTGTCAGAGAAAAAACATGCAAGTAATCAAGAGTTGAGGGCTATAATGAGCCCTGTATTACTCTGCAGTTGTTATTAGTATGAAACCCTTGTTTATTTTAAAATACATTGAAATAGGGTAATAGTTACAGCCACATAGATATACATAAATTAGGATGCATATATATATTTCCTGGCTCTGTCTACTGAGAAGGCCTGGAAGCAGCGACACCCCAGTGGCAATAAGTAAACCAGAGCCCAGACATGGTTTTCTAAGTTCCATTGTCCAACTGAGAAACAACGGGGACATGGCCAACCGAGTATACAAAGGGAAAATAGTGCCTTTTTAGTTGAGAAACGTGACAGACGCCACCTTAACCAACTGACCATTGTAAGCACTACCAATGATACAATGTCTATGCTATGTACCTGTGAGATCAATTAGAAAAGTATTTCATCTTTGTGGTATTCTTCTCCAATATTGACAGCCCCAGTCTAATCGGGAAAATACATCAGACAAATCCAAACTGAGGGATAGTTTCCAGAAAGCCAGTACCCTGTAAAATTGCCAGGTCATCAAAAACGAGGTTAAATTAAGAAGTTGTCACAGGAGCACCTGGGTTGCTCAGATGGTTAAGCGCCTGCCTTCAGCTCAAGTCATGATCTTCAGGTCCTGGGATCAAGCCCCATGCTGGGCTCCCAGCTCCCCGGGGAGTCTGCTTCTTTCTCTCCCTCTGCCTCTCCCCCTGCTTATGCTCTATCTCTGTCTCTCTCTCAAATGAATTAATAAAATCCTTAAAAAATAAAAACAGCTGTCGCAGACCAGGAACACCTGGGTGGTGCAGTCAGTTGGGCATCCAAATCTTGGTTTTGTCTCAGGTCCCAGACTGAAGGGTCCTAGACTGAGGGTCCCAAGACTGAGCTCTCCATCACGCTCTTGCTCCACACAGAGTCGGCTTGAGATTCTCTATTCCACTTCCTCTGCCCCTTCCTCTGTGCTCTATCTCTGAAACAAATAAATAAATCTTTAAGAAAAAAAAAAAGATGTCACAGACCAGAGCAATTTCTGCAATATCCTGGATTAGAGTCTGGCAGAAAAAAAGGGGAAAAGTTGTAGAAATCTGAATGAGTGTCATTTAGTTAATATTATTGTACTCACATTAAAATTTCCTAGCATTAACAAATGTACCAGTGTTGCATAAGATGTCATCATTAGAGCAAACTAGGTTAAAGGGTGTATGTGAATACTTTGTACAATTTTGGTGTGTTTTGTTTTGTTTTGTTTTTGGTAAATCCAAAATGGTTCCAAAGTTTAAAACAATTAAGTAAAATAAAATAAAATTACAAAATTAAATTAAAAAATAAAACAGAGGGGCGCCTGGGTGGCTCAGTGGATTAAGCCGCTGCCTTCAGCTTGGGTCATGATCCCAGGGTCCTGGGATTGAGCCCCGCATCGGGCTCTCTGCTCTGTGGGAAGCCTGCTTCCTCCCCTCTCTCTGCCTGCCTCTCGCCAACTTCTGATCTCTGTCTGTCAAATAAATAAATAAAATAAATCTTTAAAAAAAAATAAAACAGAGAAGACACTCTTTTTGGGAGGACTCTGAGTAACGTAATTAATAAATTATGTTCAAAGGAAAACTTCAACCAATTCCCCCATTCATTGTTCAGACCTAATTTTTTAAAAAGACTTTATTTCTTTGAAAGAGAGAGAGAGAGTATGAGCTAGCGGATAGGCAGAGGGAGAGGGACAAGTAGACACCCCAGTAAGCAGGGAGCCAACTCGGGGTCTGATCCCAGGACCCCGGAATCAAGACCTGAGTAGAACACAGATGCTTAACCAACGGAGCCATCTAGGCTCCCTTGCTCAGACTTAATTTTTACCATAAAGCTGTAAATCCTCTATATTATCAATGTATGTCTGCATCTTCTATTTTTAGAGTGTTTATGGTACTTAGTTTTATTTCGGGCAAGATGTTTTATTTTAAAGTAGTGGAATTTATCAATTTTCCTTCATATTTTGTACCTTTTATGATTTGAAGTCCTAAAAATATTCCCCTTTCTGTTCTTATAAAAGTTTCAAAGTTTTCCATTTTATTTTCAAAACTTTAATATGACAAGGAATGATTTTTATGTTTGCAAGAGAGTCCTGATTCTGAAGGAACAAGGAACATTCTTTCTCCTGTGATTCTTGGCTCTGCAGATCATCTGGAGGAAGGTTAAGGAGACGTCAGTGGAGTCTGGATCTAGCCCTTTGTTTGGGCCCCAGGCTCTTGCTTTGATAGGATGAGGGAATGTCAGAAACTGGAGAATGAGAAAGATGTGGGTCTGGCATGAAGTTTCTGAAGGAGTAAGAAAGAGAACGTGATTGAAGAACTGAGAAGATAAAGGGTATTTGTCACTAGGGTGGGGTTTATAAACTCGGGCTTTATTTTTGTTAATTTTATTGATGCATACGCTACTTACAGAAAGTAAACAAAACTGAAGTGTACAATTCGAAGGAGGTGTAGAAAACGAAGTCCATTCTGTTAACATCAGCCAGGTGAGGAAACAATACTAAAACCCAGTCTCTGGAGTTGGGGTTTGGTATTGATGGCTCTTCTGGATAGGGGTCCATTCACAATTGCCAGTCATGGAGGGGACACACATGGAGAACTGGGAATGGTTTCCTTCCCATATTTTGTAGTCACAGTCCTTCTGTTTCCACACACACTCTCTGAAGTCAGGCTGAGGACAGTCACGCTGGCAGATGAGACAGGGCTGAATCTAAGGGTGCAGGGAGAGAGCAGACTGCCCACCTCTTGTCTATACCCTCCATCCTGGGCAGAGAGGGACAACAAGGCTCCGGGGACAAGGAGAAGCTGAAGGAAACAGGGATGGGGGCGAGGACAGGAAGGAAACGGTGGGAAGAGGCTGGGCCAGGGCATGGAAGGAAGATGAAGGAGCAGGAATCATCCAGAAAGGGAGACTGCAAGGGATAAAGATCTGAAAGGGACAATGGCAGTGCCTGGGCTGCAGAGAAAGATCACTTAGGTGGCTACTCACTTCACATTCGCATCCTGCTCTGTACGCTGCCTCGAAACCTAGCTTCTGCTCTCTGGTGAGCCGGTACCAGAAATAGACCAGATGGCATCTTGTGAAGAACACTGTCCCTGCCCTCAGAAAGCCTGCAGTGATGGGCGAGCCTGGCCTGAGTTAGCACAGCAGGTATGGACGTCCTCTGTGAAATTAGCCCAGAGGGTCTAAAACCCGAGTCAGCCATGAATGAGGGTCCAGCATTTCCCCATGGAGAAGGGGCCAGTGGTCTTTGGTGGCGCTAGCTGCAGAAGTCGGGAGGTTCCTTCGGGGGGAGGTAGCAAGGCTGAGGGCTGTATGTGGACAGGGACGCTCACCTGCAATAAGTAACAGTGACTGCTGGTGGGTTCTCAAACCATAACCACAGTCCACCCAATTGATGGGTGTGTAGATCTCATGGATTCTTGGGGTGCCCCGGGGAGCCTTGAGTACCTGTGATGGGAGAGAAAGAGTAGCCACGGCCTTAGGCTTTCATAGAAGCTGCAAGGTCCAGAGACCAGCCAACTCAGCAAGAGAAGATTGGGCAGTCTTGCTTATTTTGATGGAAGGAGGTAAGAGGAAAGGAGGTACAGAGTTTACCTTAATGACATTCACTCTGAAACTTCGTTTTGTCCTGGTGTTCTTTCCTGGTCCTAGTATATCAGCTACTATGACTGGGAGGAGGAAGAAATGGGTCAGAGGCCCACGGGTTCACTGATTTAGGATTTCCCCATCCAAAGTCTCACGGAGACATTGCTCAGATCACCAGAGCTCCCGGAGGGAGAGACCTCCTTGACGGACACTTCTCTGGTGTCTCCTTAGACTCACCAATGTCCGATGTGCAGTAATATGTCTGAGGGTGCTGAATTTTACAATTACAAGCACTGCTAGGTGTTGACAGGGCCAGGAGCAAAAGAAAGGCCAGTAGGAGTGAAGGATCCATGGTGGGTCCTAGGGGACATAGGGCATGAATTGCAGCATGAACTTCTTCTAATCCACCCCCACCCCATCCACCTCTAGACAGAAACTCAGATGCTCATGGATGGCTGTCTACATCCCTTCATGGTGAAGGACCAGAGAAAGTTTGGGTCTGGTTCCCATGATCCTGTGGACCAGATGCATGACGTCTCTGCCCTGCATCTGAAATGCCTTACCTCTGGCAGTCTGAGCCAAGGGGCACCGCAGCTTCTGGAGCACACCTAGCGCCCAGAAGGATAAATAGTCATCTGTCCGCACTGCCTTTTCACCCTGCGGCATACCCACCAGGGAGGTACAATTTGATTACTGGGTGTACTAGTTAGTTAGAATCAGTTTTCTCTCAACTGCATTTCCTTTTATCCCCAGGCATACCCACCAGGCTGGTACAGTGATTACTGGGCACACTTGTCACTTGGAATCTCTACCTGGGTGGTTATACAAAGATCCACCAAAATGACCCAGTCCTGCAGCAGTATTTCCGATTGAGCTGTGTCCCCCTAAAATTCACATATTGAAGTCCTAACCCCAGCCCCCCTTAATGTGATTGTATTTGCAGATAGGGTCCTTGAAGAGGAACTAAAGGTCATTTGGGTGGACCCTACTTGGATATGACGGGTACCTTCATAAAAACAGGAGATTAGGACACAGCCACACACAGAAGGAAGAAAAGCAGAAGGTAGCCATCTATAAATTAAGGAGATAACTCTTAGAATAAAACAACCCTGCTGACACCCTGATCTTGGACTTCTATGCTCCAGAACTGGGAAGAAATAAGTTTCTGTTGTCCAAGTTACTCCATCTGGGATACTCTGTTACGGCAGCCCTAGAAAACCAACAGACTCCTTTGTTTTATTATTCAAAAATATAACTGGGGCCTCTATACAACTTAAATTTGCATTAGGATTTTGAGAAAATAAAATGACCTACAACACCAAATCTACCAAACAAAATTCATTCAGTCATTCAACTTCTATTCCTTTCCCACAGCTGTATTCTCTGCTTACCCCCCAAACCCCATGCCTCCAATTACTATGCTGTGGCTCATCCTCCTGTTGCTCTTTTAACTGAAATACCCACGAGCACTGAACAGACCTCAGCACATCCACCGTGGCACACTACATACAGCTTTTATCATCTTGCCATTTTTATTTTAGGGCATACCTGATGATGACAATACAAAATTTCAAGTATATCCTAAAGCTACAGTAACAAAATATGGTCTTAGCATGAGAATACTTATACAGATACTAGAAGAAATATCTAGAAACAAACTCACACTTATGAGGGTGAGTTGATTTTCAACAAAGAGGCCAGGGTAATAGAGTAGAGAAAATGTGCCTTTTCAAGAAATTATGCCAAAACAATTGATGTTATATGGAAAATAATTAACTTTTATTCTTTCCCCAGGCCACATACAAACATTACCTTGAAATGGATCATAGACCTAAGTGTAAAAGTTTCTGCCTACAACTTCTAGAGTAAAACAAAACATTTTTGCAAACTTGGCGTAGACAAAGAATTCCATATTAGAACAACATCAACAACAACAACAAAAACCCATGAAGGGTTTAAGAAACAACTTACTTAATTAAAACAAAATATTTGTTATTCAGAAGATACTGTAAGGAAAAAAAAAACAAACCAGACTAAGAAAAAATAGTGAATATTTTATGCAATAAAGTTGAAAAATGAAACAACTTGACATACAGCAGCGTGGCTCCATTTGCCTGGAGATGATACTCCCATGAAGGGCTGCACAACGCATGAAAAGATGGCGTGTCTGGTGGAGCTCTGATTTCCTATATCCCTGGGTAGGAAAAATACGTGTGTGTGTGTGTCTGTGTATGGGTGTGAGAGAGAGAGAGAGAGAGAGACCCCAACCATAGTCAAAATAATGCCCCTACAAAGATAACCACATCCCGATCCTTGCAACCCGGAAATGTCACACTAAATGGCAAAGGAGAATTAATGGTACAAATGGCATTAAGCTTGTTAATCAGCTCACTTAAAAATAAAGAGATTATCCTGGCTTATCAGAGTGGAGCCAGTGTAATCACAAAGATCCTTTAAATGTGGGAAAAAAAGGCTTTTTAGAAGAGTCGGTGTCAGACATTGTGATATGAGGAAGGCTTGACTTGCCATTGCGCGGGCTTGGAAGCTGGAAAGGCACCATGAGATCAAACCTGGGGGCATCCTCTAACATTGGGAAAAGCACAAAATGAAAAAGAAAAAAAATTCTTCTCTAGAAAAATATTAAAATATATAGAATAGGGGCGCCTGGGTGGCTCAGTGGTTTAAAGCCTCTGCCTTCAGCTCGGGTCATGATCTCAGGGTCCTGGGATCGAGCCCCACATCGGGTTCTCTGGTGAGGAGCCTGCTTCCTCCTCTCTCTCTCTGCCTGCCTCTCTGCTAACTTGTGATCTCTCCCTGTCAAATAAATAAAATCTTTTTAAAAAATCTAGAATATATTCAATTATGTATTAACATTTCTGTAATGTGGTACCGATGAAGGAATGGATAGGCAAACTGAATAGAAAAAATATATATAGTCTCAGATGCATGTGCAAATTTAGCATGCGATAAAGGTGGTATTTCAGTTAAGTATGGAAAAAGATATCTTTGTAACGGAGGTATTGGGTTAATTGGATATCCAACAGGACAAAAATAAAATTGTGTTCATGCATCATAGTGATATTAAGAGAAAGCCCAAATGGGCTAGAGGTCTAAATATAAAAAGCAAAATGATGGAAAGAATTGTGAAATCTAATGCCTGTTAGTAGTGGAAGCCTTTGCTAACTGACTCAAATTCCAGATGCAGTTAATCAAAATGTTGTTAAACAGATTACGTGTTTTTTAACTTAAGAGGAGTAAAATGTTACATGAGAAAAATAATTGCAATTATACATGAAGAGTTAATATGCTTAATACACAGTTTCTAAAAGTAGAGAACAGTCAATAACCCCATAGGATAAATAGGACAATATAGACAAAACACAGAAAAAAATTGCAAATGGCTCTTACTACAGTCCTGTTCCTAGAAATCACTTATAAAGATACACTTTTATGTCTGTATTATACAAAGCTACCTACACATTTAATGCAATCCCTATTAAGATACCAACAGCATTTTTCACAAAAGTAAAACAAACCATCCTAACAATTTTAGGGAGCCATAAATGACCCTAAAGAGCCAAAGCAATCTTGAAAAAGAAAAACAAAGTTGGGGGCATCACAATTCTGGATATCAGGTCATGTTACAAAGCTTTAGTAATCAAAACAGTATGGTACTGGCACAAAAAGAGACACATAGATCAACGGAACAGAATAGAAAATCCAGAAATAAACCCAGTTAAAGTCATTTAACCTTCTACAAAGCAAGAAAAAAAAATCCAGTGGGGAAAAGTCTCTTCACAAATGCTGTTGGGAAAATTGGACAGCAGCATGCAAAAGAATGAAACTAGGCTACATTTTTACACCAAACACAAAAATAAATTCAAAATGGATTAACAGCCTGAGCATGAGACCATAAAAATCCTAGAAGCAAGCACAGGCCGAAATTTTTTCAAAGGTTTTCTTTTTTTTAAAGAAAAATTGGCTATTTCCACTGAACAGAGAGCCCAGTTTAGATACTTCTTGATGGTATCTACAAAAATGCCTGTGAGGCTTTTGACTGGACTTGATTTGGATCTAGAGATGTTTTTAAAGAAAACTGATACCAATATTGAGCCTTTCAAACCATGAGCATTTTATCTCTCTCTACTTATTATACCATTTTAAATTTCTCTCTACAATGTTTTGTAGTGTTGAGTGTGGCACATATTTTGTTAAATTTCTTATTTTTCTATTATTGTAGTGGGTATTGGTTTTTAATTTCAATCTGTATTGTTCCTGTCATATACAAACCAGTACAAGTGAATTTTGTACACTGTTCTGTCCCTGCAACCTAGCTAAATTCACTTATTGGTTAAAGAAGCTTTTCTTTAGATTTCTTTAAGAAATTTTCATACAAAGTTATGTCATCCATGAGTAAAGACTGTTTTCCTTATTCCTTTCTTTTTTTTAAAATTTATTTTTTAATTTCTTTTCAGCATAACAGAATTCATTGTTTATGTTCCTTTCTAATCACTGTGACCTCTATCACTTTGAATTGTCTTGTACAATGACTAAAACTTTTGTTACACTGAAGAATAGTAGAGATAAGAATAGAAATCTCCATCCTGTTTTTGATCTTGAGAAATCATTCAGTCTTTCACCATTAAGTATGAGGTTAGTTGAAAAGTGTTATTATACCTTCTTTAATAGGTTAACAAATGTTCTCTTCTATTGGAATGCTGCTGAGAGGTATTAGCAAGAACTGTTGAATTTTCCTGGATTTTTTTTCTGCATCTACTTATATAATTAGATTCTCTTTAACCATTTATTTGGTTAATGAGGTAAACCACATCATTTGGTTTTCATAAAGTTGAATCAACTTTAAGGCACATTGCTGGATTTGGTTTGCAAATATTTTCTGGTGAAATTTGTGTAGATGTTCCTGAGAAATACTGATGTTAAAGAGTGTGTGTGTGTGTGTGTGTGTGTGTGTGTGTGTGTTGTCTTTGATTTTAGTGGTATAATTTTTCACTGACAAAACGATTTATGAAAAGACTTATTTCTCTCCTCTTTCTTAAAGATTTTATAAATGAATGTGTTATTTTTGCCGTAAAAGTTTGTTAGGTTAACCAGGGAATCAAAGTTTATTTGGACTGGAAGAAAAATTCAGTGAACAATGTCAATTACTCTATTCCTAATTTTGGTATTAAAACTTCTATTTTTTCTTTTTTAAAAGATTTTTATATTTATATATTTATTTGAGAGAGAGAGAGAGAGAGAGCATGCACATGAGCAGGGGGAGGGGCAGAGGGACAAGCAGATTCTTCCAGATTTAGCAGGAAGCCCTATGTGGGGCTCAATACCAGGACCCTGAGATCATGACCTGAGCTGAAGGCAGACGCTTAAACCAAGCCACCCAGGCACACTTATCTGTTCTTGTGTATATTTTGGAAATTTTTATCTCTCAGGAAATTTGTCCAATTCACACAAACTTTCAAATTTATGAGCATAAATTTCTTTATAATATTCCATAATTTCATTTTTATATATGTAAGATCTGTAGTGATGTCCTTTTTTCATTCCAGATAACAGTAATTTGCACATTTTCTCCTTTTACCTTGATAATGTATCCACTGAGTTGTTAATCTACTGACTTTTCAAAAGACAACTTTCTGGTTTAATCAATATTCTCAATTTTTATACTGATTCCCATTCATTTTCTGAAAGAGGGGAAGAAAAGACCCTATTTCTGATCTTTCCAACTTATCCTAGAAATAGTGCTCCTTCTTGCTGGGTCAGTCTGTGTATTAGATCTGGCAGATTTGGACACAGAGAAGGTCTTTCAGAGTAAAAAAAAGAGAGCAGTAGCATTAACAGACATTTGCTGTGCACTCACAATGTTAGCTACCCAGTGATATGAACATTAATAAGGGAAGGCTGACTTTGTTTCTTCAACTTTGTAGCATCTTTCAGTTCTCATTATGGCAATGTGAGATTGCCCAGTGGTTTTGTTCTTTTGTTTTTTAAGATTTATTTATTTGAGAGAGAAAGAGAGGGAGAGAGAATTCACACAAGCAAGGGGGAGTGGCAGAGGGAGAGGGAGAGAAGCAGACTCCCTGCTGAGTGTGGACCCCCCCCCCCCGCGAGATCAGGACCTGAGTCAAATTGGGAATCAGATGCTTAACCGACTGAGATACTCAGGCACCTGGAGATTGCCCCATATTTTAAGTTATTACTCTAGATTCACCTAATAATCGATCTTTGATCACCTCATAGGCATAGCAAGTATTATCTAACCAAAGTCTATCATTGCTCGTTCCCATTTACCAGTATCTTGGATCAAAAACGAACAGGAACATAGGCTGGGCAGGATAACTTGTCACTGTAGCATCTAATGTTTCACCCTCCAGTTTGGTTATCTAGAACTAGTTTTAGTTTTGCCATGAAATTGCTTTATGATAAGGAGCTCTTTGATTCAGTTCTTTTCTAAAAAATTAAGAATGATGTGCTACAATTTTTTTGCTCCTACAGTGGAAATATCTGTTTCATAGCTATTAGATATATAACAATATATATACAGCAAAATTAAACCTCTTTTAACAGTCAGTAAAGCTGGTTTTGGACAGCGAAGCTCAACTTTGAGTTGGGAAACTCAGAACTTGACTATTTTACAATATTTCACCTCGACAAGAGCAATTAGTCTCAAGGAAAGGCAAAAGTACTAATTAATACATAAAAAGGTGGAGAGTTTAAGATGTTTAAAATGAATGACAAAGTTTGGTAGAATGATTGAAGGAAAACTATGAGGGAGGAATGAAAGATGCTTTGAATTAATTTTTAATTTTATATTTGCTTCATTGACTATAATAGTGTCCATACGTCATTCCTTGATTCAGGTGTTACTTATGGAGAGCCTAATACATGCCAGTCACTTAGGAAACAGAGGACAAAGACATCCTTTGACTTTAAGAACTCCAATTTACTAGAAGGTAACTTGGTTGCCTTCTAGTAGACTGGTGGTAGGTGGCAGGTGGTAGGTGTCCCAGTGCACTTGTCACATAGAAAAGATACCTTGTATGGTCTTGGGGGTAGGACAGAGCATGGGAGGAATTTATTCTAAGCCTGAAATTCAGGGAAACCTGCAAAAAATAGTAAGAGAACAGGGGTTTTAATAGTTAATCCCTACATTTGGTGAAATGGGAGATAAAACTGACCTTGCTGGTGACAAGGAACTTGTCTTCTGATTGTTATTTTATGTATCTATAATATAAAAGCAGCAAGTAAAAAAAAATTCAAGGTCTTGATTCTTTATAAAAGATTTTTTTAAACGATGAAGCTAATAAAAAGGAAATCAAAGACATGGAAGGTGAAAGGTTTTGTAGGTCAAGATAACAGGGACACAAGACCATGACAACCAAGAACAAGTTTAAATGATTATTAATCAAAATTAACATCCAAAACTTAGAAATAAAGGAAAAGATGACAACATATCCTTTTTAAAGTAACACTAGGTCATCATTAAAAGATCTCATCCAAGGACTGTTTAATTATCTCAGAGAATGCACTCTGTGTTGACTTTGTTCTTTATTATTTGATGGGAGCATTGATACTATTATTTTATATGTTCAGCTACAGATTTCTGTCTAATCAGAAATCTAAACTCCAAAGGTTTTAGGTTATGGTCCCAAAAAGCAGTAACCAGTTTTTTATCTATTAGCAAATTCATTTCAGCATTCCTTTGAATGATTCTTTAAATTTCTGTTCCTTGAATTCTGCTTTAATCCAGGCATATCATTTGATTGATTCCTTCATTTAGTAACAAACTGAATTAAACTAATGGCACATCCTTAACATATGTTTATAAAGTTCTGCTTTCAACTTTTTAAAAATTATCCTTCAACAAAAGTCATTACTACAAAAGTCCAGGAGGAATATACTGATACTGTTAGACATTATTTAATAACAGACAACTCAGAGTCCCTGTTAGAGCAATCTGAAAGCCTGATTTGCTACTGGCTTACAAACTGAATAAAAAAATCTAAAGTTGGGGCGCCTGGGTGGCTCAGTGGGTTAAGCCGCTGCCTTCGGCTCAGGTCATGATCTCAGGGTCCTGGGATCGAGCCCCGCATAGGGCTCTCTGCTCGGCAGGGAGCCTGCTTCCCTCTCTCTCTCTCTCTGCCTGCCTCTCCATCTACTTGTGATTTCTCTCTGTCAAATAAATAAATAAAATCTTTAAAAAAAAAAAAAATCTAAAGTTCCCAGTGGGTTCCACCCCAAAGGTAAGGACCTAGAGGTAAAATGGTCCACCATCACATCAATATCAAATCTTGTTGTTAAGTGAAAAATCCATTATTTTGTTCTAGCACTATTTTTATATTTTTACACAGATAAATTTGAAAGGATCATTAATATATCTCAGAGCAGAAAGGTAAAAAATGATACAGGACTTTCATTTCCCACTTTATACAACTGTATCATTTAAATATTTGAAAATGAGCATCTATCAGCTTTAATAAAATAAAAACTAAAACAATAAAAATATCACATATTGAAAAATGACAATTTCATATTATTTATATTAACTATTCCTACTGTAATCCTTTGCAATCATCATGGATAATTTGGAATGGAATATTCTGATTATATGTTTTCTTCCTGGGGCACCTGGGTGGCTCAGTGGGTTAAAGCCTCTACCTTCGGCTCAGGTCATGAACCCAGGGTTCTGGGATCAAGCCCCTCATCGGGCTCTCTGCTCAGCAGGGAGCCTGCTTCCTCCTCTCTCTGCCTGCCCCTCTGCCTACTCGTGTCCTCTCTCTCTCTGTGTCAAATAAATAAAAATTATCTTTAAAAATTTTATAAAAATGTTTTCTTCCATTGGTTGAATATTTAAAGCCCTATAACAATACCACTACTGGTAGTACCCCAACCTCCCCCCATGCTCTCCCCCCTAAGAAGCGCAATTCATAGAACCAACATTGTCTATCACATACAAGAGATAGGTAATACATATTATCTCATTTAAACCTCAGCACTCCTTTAGAATAGATGTAACTATCCTATTTTAGAGAGAAGCTAAACAGAAGCTTACAAAGGTTAAACCATTTAATCAAGATGAATTGGAATTTCCATCTCCAGACTTCATGGCACCCAGTTCCAAGCCTCATCTACCATTCCACACCAGCGATGCTCTGCTCTAGCGCTCATATTAAAATGCAAAAACATGAGTAATTCTCAGAACTGCCAAACGAGAATGCAAGACCACATCCATCTTATTATTCCTTTGGGTAAACCCAATCTCGTCACCCAAAAGGATGTAAATTGCACGAGGGTGATGGGTGGGTGCCTCTACTTTCATAGGTCCCTGGATCCCAGATCTGCTTCCCTGTGGAAGTAATGAAGCCAGTCAGCATCATCACTCGTCAAAGAATTAGAAAACAAGAAGGAGCACAAAATCATTTCCAAGTCACCTGCCGCCAGTTAAATAAGATTTGAATGGATTTTCTAATGTTTCAAAGTACTTCCTTGCAGACGGCTAAGAAATTCATAAAAACAGCCATGAGAGTTATACTGCCTATAAGAGTAAACAGTTATGATAGAGGAGTAAATGCCTACACCCAGAGAGCCTTTTAAGAGGAGACTGATAAGAGTTTATATATCTCAGACAGAGGGAAAGGACCCCTTTGATCATTTTCATGCAAATCCCCAACAGCTGACAGAAAGCTGCTTTAGGTTGTGCCATATTTTTCTTTTTAAAATGCATATGGAACAACTAGCTTGGAAGTAACACTTTCCTTTTGAGGATTTTTTTTTTCTTAAATTGGAAACAATTATGGGAGTTAGACTCTTCCTTTTTTTAAACAGAAATTTTCTTTGTAACTTTTTTCTCTGAAAGAGAGTCCTTTAGAGGTATAGGCAACAAAACAATGCAATTAGCTTCTGGATTTGTTTATCAGAACGGTTCAGGGTTCCCTCTCCTTTTTCTACATCTTGTATGTAATCAGAAAAAGAGGCACACAACATCAGCACCAGCTGCCTTCATTTCCTATTCCTTGGATTTCAATAGACACACCAAATGGTCTCCCGACTCAGCTGAAGGAGGTAGAAAGTTGCAGTTAGGGACCCTTTTTTTGTTTGTTTGTTTAATTTTCTCTGACCTCTTTCTCTGAACAAAATCTCTTCCTGGTACTCTCTACTTCTCTCGTCACTGTGATGGGTCTTGGGTTTTCAGGTGAGGTGGGGTCCCTTATTAATTGCGTCACTCTGATGTTCCAATGATTTGAAAACAGTGATATAATGTACACAATACAGTAGTACTGTCAAATTAGGCAGGGATGTCCAAACACCTGCCTCAAGCTCCTCTCCCAGCCTAGAAGGCCCTACTCCCTTTCTTCCACCTACAACTTCAAGGTACAGCATTAGTGCTAGCTCTCGCACTGACAACCCATCATTCTCAAGTGGCAGACATCATAGAACTTCCTGGAACTTTTGATAAACATGATCATCAGGCCCAGAGAAGACACTGGGACTGAACTGTAGTTATTTTTGGATAACTAGCTTTCATTTATTTCTTCATTAATTGAGCACACAATCTTTGGGGCCTTCTGGGGGACAGATGGAAGACGAAGGGCACATAGTCAATGCCCTCAAGGACCTGCCAGGTTCCTGGTGATGGCAGACACCAACATTGAGACAGTAGTCAACAACCTCTGAGGCTCAGTTGGGTAATTCTCAAATCCAAATTGTCCCAAACTGAATTTTGTCTCCTTTCTCCCATTTCTTCTTCTAGTTCATGGCAATAGCAGTCAGTCACAAAGTGACTCAGGTCTGTCTCCATGGGGGTCACACTTTCCTCTAGCTTTTTCCTCACACCAGGCCCAAACTTTAACAACCAAGTCAGCACCCCCAGAACCCCATGAGAACTTCTGGGCCTTCACTCACACTGTCCCTTCTGCCTGAATATTTATTCTCCTTCAGTCTGGTAAAATTGGAAGGAAAGAGTCCATGAGGACTAGTACAAAATGTATGGAAAGTCTGCAGGGGATCATACAAGTTATGAATTATTATTATTGCTATTGTCCTTGCTATTGCTTCAAAAGCCAGAAAACCCAATTTACACTGCCTTAAATAATAAATGTGCTTTGCTAACTGAAGGCAAAGGAAAGACTAGCTTCAGGTGAGACTTGGTCCAGGACTCCAGTGACCTGATTAGGATTCGATTTCTTTCTCTTTATTGGGGCTTACAAATTTTCAGCAGTTTCTTCCCTTTCATTCCAAGATGGTTTTAGCAGTTTCTTTGGCTATATATGTCCTGTTTAGATCCAAAGGGGTCGAAGAGAGTCTCTTTCTCAGAAGTCTCTCTGGAAATCTCATTGACTTGGGTTGGATCATGTGTCCACCCCTGAGCCAACAACTGTGGCCAGGAGAAGAGTCATTTAGAGTGGCCTAAGTCAATAAAGATTCACTCTGGCCTTGGAAGTGAAGTCAAGACTATTCAAGGCATAGCAAGTACTTTTCCAAAGAAAGTTCAGGGTGCTGCAGCTGGTGGGGGGTGGGAATACAGAGGAAGTAATAAACAAATGTTCCTTCTAGAGCCCAAAGAATGTTTTGATGGCAGAATGTAGGTTTGGACTTAACAATGGCAGCAATGGGACGTCAGTGGGACCTTCAGAGAGTTGATTATTTTCAGATTTCCTCTCCTTTAATCATTGAATAAGATAACAATGAAGTTTTTAGAAGCAGTAGAATGCTAAAAAATATATGGTAGTTCTTCCAGAAGGGATTAAGCCAGTGCTGTGTGTGGCAAATAGAGAAGTCTAAGTAAATCTAACACATGAATAAATGACTGTGTATTATAGGTGTGATTAGCTGTTCTAGCATCCATCAATATGCTAGTATTAAAAACAAGCCACCTGTTCATTGCTCTTTACATTTTACTTATGGCCTTTAGAGGAAATTAATCAGTAATTTAAACAGCCTTTAGACAGCAATTAAAAAGAGCTTTCCCAAGAGGAAGATGACGTCAGAAGCATTATACTTACCCACTTTATCACTGAGTGTCCTAAGGAATGGTAAATTAGTTAATTGTCTAAATGTTATACTTTCTCCTTGATTTAGTTTTATTAATGAAGAACAGATACATTTTAAACAAATATTTGCAATTAGAGAGACACTAGAACACCAAACTATTAGAGCTAGTGGGGACTGGACAGTGTGACCCATCTGACACAAGAGAGGTGGGGTTGGGGGAGAGAAGTGACAGGCCTGAGGACACCTAAAGTAGAGGTGGCTAAGAGAATGGTCTTTGAATAGCCAGTCTGGGGCTCCAACCTCCCTGCAGATCCAGGCCTTTGTGTCTCTTTCCACCTCACATAGGGTCTCAGCCCCTAGAAGGTGTAAGTTGAAGAAGATGCCTGGGGTTGCTCCTGCTTTAAATGGCTTTACTAAAATATAACTGATACTAAAGTCCACACATATTTAACGATAAGATTTGATGAGTTTGGATAGATATGTAAACATGTGAAATCATGATTCCACCTACAAGAGCTATGTAAAATAGTCAAACTCAGAGGGGCCAGTGAGATTCTTACGCAGGTATCCAGGATGGGACAACACCTATTTTGCTGACCAAAAGGCAGCTGGCCTCAAAAGCTGACCACTAGATGGCAGAAAAAATCCATGTACCTAATATGGAGGCACCTGTTCTGAAGATTTTGGAGCTCTGAGTATCTCTGAGGAGACTAGCTCATCTGCTTGGTGAGTACGGGAGAATTAGGGATCAGCTCACTGCCATGTCAATTCTGTAAATCTGTACCTCTCTCAAAGTCTATTGGTTAATCCCATCCTTCTTTTCATTAAAATATATTAGAGGGAAATGATATACTTCTTTTAAAAAAGATTTTATTTATTTATTTGACAGACAGAGATCACAAGTAGGCAGAGAGGCAGGCAGAGAAAGAGGAGGAAGCAGGCTCCCCGCTGAGCAGAGAGCCTGATGCGGGGCTTGATCCTAGGACCCTGAGATCATGACCTGAGCTGAAGGCAGAGACTTAACCCACTGAGCCACCCAGGCGCCCCAGAAATGATATACTTTGAAAACTATTTTAGAAAAGGCTTGAATGACCATTAGATAGTATTTCCTATTGCTTACTAGAATTTTCTGCATTATAGGAGAGATTATTTGACAATCCAGAGTGATGCATCTCTAATGGCTAGAGTGGCACGTGAAATATTTTTAGGTAAGTGGGAGCTCATCAGCCTCTGGAAACAGGTCAATGGAGGCAGCCAGAAACTTCTAGCAATTATAATAGAAGTCTGTATTGTTTGGCACCTACCATGTGCTAGGCACTGTGCTAAGCACTCTATATTGATAAATTTAATATTCACAACAAACATGAAACAATGCTTATTAAATCTGTTTTAC
Source organism: Neogale vison (assembly GCF_020171115.1). NCBI lineage: Eukaryota > Metazoa > Chordata > Mammalia > Carnivora > Mustelidae > Neogale > Neogale vison. Next base: position 10,144,796 of record NC_058097.1, read on the forward strand.
AGAAAAGCATATAGAGGTCCAGAGAGTTTAATTTGCTCAAGGTCATATAATTAGAAAAATGTGACTTAAAAAATGTACTTAAACTGCACAGAATTAACAATATGGTACTTGATGTTAGCATCGTTTAGGGCTTTATGAATCCAGATGAAAATTAATTGCCCCTTTGGCCCTGTGACTCATGTATTAAAAACATCTCATCATTGGAACATTGGAAAAAGTGGTTTTGGAAAACAGTTTTAGCTGCTACTCTGAGTTAGGATGAGCATAAATTCCTAAGGGAGCATGTGAAATATCTAGGCTCCTCTTAGCAGTGGATTTGAGGCGAGGGCTGTTCTGCTGGCTTCAGGTTGTGTGGTCCTCTGTGCAAGGGAGTAGTTAAAAAACACAACATGGCTTCTCTGAGAGCCCAGCTCAGGTCTCTCTTCCATTTTCTCCACGGGCAAAACACATCCAGCCTGATGTATTTCTTGGGTGTATATCTTAATGTTCAGGAATTTTGTTTAAGAAGTCAGTACCCTTGGGACAGGGTGAGCTTTGTTGGTGATGTGGTGTCCTGTGTTTAGAGAATGGCCACTCTACTCATTCAGCCATGTCCTAATATTCATTGCAGTTCCTAGGATTCTCAGTACAAAGTAAGAGAACCCAAATCTAGCCAGCTTATCAATGAATATTATGCAGCCATCAGAAAGGATGAATACCCAACTTTTGTATCAACATGGACGGGACTAGAGGAGATTATGCTGAGTGAAATAAGTCAAGCAGAGAAAGTCAATTATCATATGGTTTCTCTTACTTCTGGAGCATAAGGAATAACATGGAGGACATTAGGAGAAGTAAAGGAAAAAGAGAATTGGGGGAAATTGGAGGGGGAAATTGGAAAGATGAGAAACTGTGGATTCTGAGAAACAAACTGAGGGTTACAGAGGGGAGGGAGGTAGGGATGGGTGAGCCTGGTGGTGGGTATTCAGGAGGGCACGGATTGCATGGAGCACTGGGTGTGGTGCATAAACGATGAATCTTGGAACATGAAAAAATAAAATAAAATTAAGATGTTAAAAAAATGTGGCTATAAAGTCAATTTAAACATACCTCATGGCATGGAATGGAATGAAAAGCAGCTGGACATCAAGAGGTTTGGAATTAGAAACTGGAAAGATCCTGAGATCTCTTTCTCGGTCTACCTCCAGGACCCACTTTTATTTCTCTGTACATCTTGATCATTCTTATTCTTAGCCCCAAACTCTTCCTGCTTCTTAGTAAAAATCCTGGCCATCCCCTACAGCTCTGAGATCCCCCATGTTATGTGTTCTGCTAAACAAGAAAATCTGACTTCCAAATTTCTCACGAAAATATACGATGGGCTCATACTGAGGCAATATTGTGCAAAGACCTTAATTTTTCTGTCCCAGGCCACAATACGCTTTAGAAGTTTTTTGTTTTGCTTTTCCATCATGATGGGGCTGGTCTTGCTCACTTGCAGATAAGGCTCTATCAGCTCTGCTAATATAACCTGTTCATTTCAAAGGACTTTGTAAGTTGGCTGTAATTCACATTCTCAGAATTGGGAAAATCTGTGTCTTTTGAGATAGAAGAGTTCTTTTCTTTTTCCTTTTAACTTTTGTTTTATTTTTTTCCCCCTAAAATATCAGAATGCTATTTTTCCAGGTGCCATGTGGCTCTCTGACAACACACAGACTGCTTTAGCTGTTTTTAATGAACGTTATCACCAGCTGCTCAGCTGTGGCAACTTTTGTTTTAATTTTTTTTTTTTTTTTAATTGTGGGAGGTGGCAGAGAGCTTGCAGTCTGCGTCACTGATGTTCTCCTGGGTACCAGGAACTCTGTTCTGCAAGAGGCGCCAGCACCATCCTCTCTCTAAGTGTGCACACCAGTAAAGCCTCAGGTAAAATTGCCAAGTGCCCACCACGTATGTTTGGACCCCTCCTTGGGTTCCCCCTTCTCCCCTGAATGCCTGCCCTTGTGTGATGAGATGACGGGTCTGCAGAACTTGTCTGGTTGCCTATGAAGTGATAAATGGGATCCAAAGCTGAGGGAAAAGAGGCATCGTAGATCAAACAACTAGAGGTAGGTCCCAGATCCTCACAGAAGTCTCCAAGCTGTCTCTGCTGCCTTAGTCTCATCCCTCATCCTTTCCTGCCAAGCTTATTCAAACAGAAGATTTGGAAGAGGGGCAGGGTGTGCTGTGGTTCTCCCCACTGTGCTCTCACCTTTCAGAGAGTCTCCAAGACGGTCCTTTCTGAAGGATGCAGGCTTCAGAAGACAGAGAAGCAATCTCTTTCCCCGGCAACGTTTATCTGTTCATACAGGAGACTGGCTTGAAGAGCAGGAGAGAGAACTGACACAGGCAGCAGGAAGGACAGAAGACAGTGCAGTGGAACCCAGTAATCTTGGGTGGTCAAGGAGATGACAGTGTCCCATGGATCAAGAAGAGTCCACTAAGAACGAACTGGTCTAGAACCTTGTTGGCTTGACCTTAAGCCCAATAGTTATCAGGAATTCTTTCTTACACCAAAAAACAAAAGTCAGTTTCAGGTGGATTGTAGATCTAAACATGAGAACTAAAACAATGATGATTTCTTTACACAATTTAGGAGAAGGTCCCCATGACCCCGTGGCTGTCAACAGTCTCATCAACAGGACACACTCAAGCTGTGTCAGTGCTACAGAGTGCCAGGTGTTTTACCAAGTTTACATTCTAGTCCTCATACAATTCTGGGAGGTAAGAGTAACTCTCCACTTTCCACATCTGAATGGCTGCCGGCTTTGAAAACTCGATGGGCATGTGACGGGAAGTCTGTTCAGAGTGCTCAGCTCAGGGCCCCTCTCAGCCCACAAGCTGGCTCCAGTGACATTGCTAGTTAAAATCGGGGTTCTTTTCAAAATATCCCAAATTAAGAGAAAACAAATTGAATATTCATTAAGTGTCCAGTGTGTCAGAGACTAAACCAGATCATTTATACCCTTATTCTGCTCAATCCTTACAACAGTCCTGTGAGGCAAATATTAATTATGCCCATTTTTATAGCTATAGAAGTGATTGAGAGAGAAGTAAAACATCCTTCCCCAAGTCACAAAGCTAGAAATCTGAGGAGCCAGGACTGGATCCAGATAGTCGCCTTCACTTACTACCCATGAAGTGAAACGATTAAGGGTTATCTGGCTTAGAAAATTTTCAGAACATATGCTTACCCACTGTTGGCCTCCACTATGTGATGATCTTAGTTTTCTTTCCATGGAAACTCAGGGTTTCCATGTTCTTCCTTTTCAGAAGTCAGTCAAATGATTATTTTCATTTGACATTACTGAGAGATGTTTGGGGCTAGATTCACTTGGCTTTTGGACATTTTTGCTTAAAGATTTTAAACTGAATGTCCAGCTATAGGACTATGGCTGGTCTATGCTTGGTATTTTGGAGCAGTGATCCATGCTTCCTTTAAAAACTTTAAATTTCACTTTCATCAGATTCACAGAATTGGAAAAATATATGGAAAATGCTATGGGGCATAGCATAATATTTGTTTTGTTTTTCAGGAATTTTTTTATTGTCCAAAGTTTTTTTTACACAAAAGGTTCAGAAGAAGAGAGAATATCACTGATGAAGACCATTCATCAAACTTGTTGACTCAAACCTTTATATGTTCTTACCTTCTCCTAATTCTCCTAGATTATACACAAATTTTTCTGTGAAATCTGTTTTTCACTCAGCCTTCCCCCACCTCCACCTCTCCACCCCTATCCTCCATGGTAAGCATTGAAGACTTAAGATGTAAATGGTAGACCTGGTATTGTTGGCTTGAAGATGGAGGGAGCCATGTGAAAGTTGTGAGAAGGAAATGAATTCTGTCCCTTTCCCCTCCTGTAACCAGGAACTTCAGCACTGAGAGTGGACCTCATGGGCAGTGACGGCCATCTCTGTGGGACAGGCTCGGGTGCAGTATCACAAACCAACCCAGAGATGCTGGAGCATCAGGTGAAACCAGAAATGCCCATCCTCGGAGTGGATAGACCCACCCATGACTCCACTAGGAAACAATCACACATAATAGTAGGATAAACCCATCCACGACATTTTTAGGAAATAACCATATAACCTTATCTCGAATCTCACATTACTTAGCTGTTTAGTTAAAGTCACGAGTTAGTGCTGCTTCCCTCAGAAGTGGTTCATCCTAGACGGAGAGTCAAAGAATAATAAGGTAATGCTGTTGCTGAAATACTTATTTAGAAGGATAGGATCTAGTCATGAGAAGTTTGGAAACATGGGGGTTGGTGGTAATCTACAGAATTGGTAAGGTTCAGGGGGAAACACGGCAGCACAAATCTAGAGGTAAAGTATGCTCAGATCCTTCCTGGGAGGAAAACAACCAACAAGTCACAGAATGCCCAGATGCGATTATAATGGTCATCTCTAGACCCAGAAACCTCAGGCAGCAGGACCTGGCAGAATATGTCAAGTCTATAGCGCCTGCGCCAGAGGACAATGGGTTCCTACTGCCAGACAACTTTTATGAGTGGGAACTGGAGTAAGTTTTGAAAAGTAGTACCTAACATACCACTTGTTGGTTTACTGTACTTATCCTTGAGGAGGGGTTTGTCTCTTTAACTCGTTTCATGTTATTGAAGGGTTAACATAAGGTTATATTGGTTAAATGTAAAAGCTTTGATGAATTTTATTAAATGGTAAAAATAATACCAAAGAAACAGAAAGACCTAATGGAATTAACTGTTGAAATCAGATATTCCTGGGCTTTGAAACCCTGATATGTCACTTGTTAGCTGGGTAACTGTAGTCAGAGCACCGAATTATTTGGTTTTCAGCCTTCTTCTTTTTGAAACCGGGATAATGATATCTAACTTTCAGGGCTGTTGTGAAAAACAAATGAAAAAATAAATGCAAAACCCTAGCTTAGTTCTTGAAACAGCATGCAATCAGTAAACAATTCCGTGTAAATGAATATGGTTTCAGTCTTCTGGTTACAAATCAAGGGAGTTATATTTACTCGAGTTCTTCTTCCCTGGCTGGCACCAACCTTTCTAACCAAAACAGAACATATGGGTGCCGAGCTCAGGAAGAAACAATTTCTTGTTAACTTATTTGGTAAATGCAAGGTAATGCTGTTTTATTAACAGCAAATCCACTGCTCAGGGCTGCAAAACGTATATGAAGTTTCTTCTCTTCCCATCAGAAAATACTACAAAAATTTATATTGAGTAACAATTAGAATTAAAAAGAGTCCATGACCATATCTTTAAAACCACCAAATAAGAGGAAAACTGGGGACCCTTTGGGAGGAAAGAAAGCCCTCCCGCTTAGCTTAGTGAACCAGATGAAACCACCAATATTCTGCCTGAATAACAAAAGTAGCTGAAGTTGCATATTCAGGTCATGAGAAAACAGGTGCTTCCTGGCAGTTAAAATTTAGCGAGTACTTTAAAGATAATCTAGAGATGTGTAGCTTTAGGCACGACATCAAACCGGTTTCACAAGGGACAGCTCCAGAAAACTCACTGTACTAGTGTTTACAAAGTGAAAGGTTGGGGAGGCTGGGCCATCCCATTCCTTTAAACTCCCACTTCCCGGCGCTTAGCCACACCCCTGGCAAGGAGGCGAGGTCTACAAGAACGGGTGGGACTGAGCTCCAGGATCAGTGGAGCAACCCAGAGAACAGGAGGCATTTCAACCAGTTCAGCTCTTTATTCCAACTTATCCCTGGGGACAGTAGTATTCGTATCCACGGATAAAGGTTCTTAAATACTTTTTACATCATTTCCCTGTTTTGCTGAATCAGGATAACAACACAGAGGAGGGCTGTGGCTGCAAAGAATGGAAAATGACTCTGCACAGCTCAAAAGCAAAGGGAAGTTATTTCAAGACTATTGGGTAGCTCATCAGATTGAAGGAAGAACTGAAAATCAATCAAACACAGTATCAAAGTAGCTCTAAGAACCCAGGAGTGATCAGTGATCTATGGACGGCTGAGCCACACTCCCCTGGTGTGTCATTTCTCGTAAGACTCCAGTCCTGGGGAAGGGAGCTGAATTATCCTGAATGTCCAGTGGGGAGGGGGAGAGTATAGGGCACCGCGACTGACACGACCAAAGACGTTCGGCAGTTTTGCAAAAATAAAACCAGAGCAATGTTACTTAAAGAACACGGGAAGTATTCCGGGCAGGCAAAGCTCGTCTCCGCAAGTCACATCATTCTGGCAGGTAATGATTTTACCTGGAGTAAAGCTTTCCCAGTAAATCAGTTGCTAATGATGAGTGAAGTATAACAGCAGCTAATTATCTGACCGACACCTCACTCCTCTTAGAGCTCAGGAACAGCAGGCACTTTGGCACAGATGAATTTACAAGAAGAAGAAACAGCAAGAAAGAAGAGGAAGGAGGGAAGGGAGGAAGGAGAAAGACCCAGTGGTTCACATCAAAGCTACCAGAAGCCAGTGAAGGCCGGGGGGTGGGTGGGATAAGTATCTTCAGCCCTTGCATCTTCCCTGCGCACGTGTTTTACCCAGTTCCACTGTCATGTCACGTGGCATCTGGAAGAAAATGCAGGTAGAGCCTATCCCCAGAAAGAAAATCTATCTTCTAGATCAGCACTGCTTAGTAGAAATAGAATGCCAACTGTGTAAGTAATTTTAAATTTTTTTAGTGAGGTACACTAAAAGTAAAAAGTAACAGGTGTACTTACTTTTAATAACATATTTAATTTCACTACATCCAAAATATTACTAGGTCAACACAGAATCAATGCAAAATAGGAATGAGTTATGTTACCTTCCCTTCACACTGAATCTTTGAAATCTGGGGTGTACTTTACACTGATAGCACATCTCGGTTGGGACCAGCCACCAACCAAAGCCACAAGTGGCTACCATACTGGACAATGGAGGCTTACCAGATTCTGGTATTCTGGCTTTGCTTTCAAACATCACAGTAACTGAATGACTATTGTACAATTCTACAGTTGTATCCGGGGTGTATGTGAAGGTGGGGTGCTTTGGTTTTCTTTCACTTAAAGCAGAAATAAAGGCAAACACACTTTATTTCCATTGCGTGTTTCCCAAGCTACGATGTTTTTTGTTCTGATTTTCAATTGCAACTTTTTCTAGTCCTATTCTGAGAAGAAGTCAATGTTCTGTGAAACTTCAACAATGATTTCTTGGAGACCAAAGAGAAGGCTCCTACACAGATGATGAACATGAGGCCACATGAGGCTAACTAACTTGCCCGGAAGCCTGGGTCGTGGCAGAGCTGGGATGGGAGTCTTATCTGCCTCTTCTGCAGAGTAACCCTGAGCTTGCTTCACCTTGCATCAGACCAGTTCGTGTCTGACCGGCCAATTTCACCAAATCCCCATTCCCTTGCTATTGACCTTGGTGTGTAGCTTATTGCTCCCTGAATCTCCAGGTGAGGATGGAGGTGATCAAAAGGACAGGTGCCCTGCTTGAGACTCGGGGAAAGAGAAAGCTGTCCATGTCTTTCCTGCTCAGAACCACATTAGTCTACTCTCTACAAAGGTAGATTCAGTGGCCTAATGACTAAGTGTCTGATGATGCACTTTTAAAGCTTAATTCTCTTGGTTATAGGGAAGCCATCCGAGGGCCACAGGAGGGCTTGGAGAATGACTGTTTGTTTGTTTTTTAATCAGTTACTTAACATACAGTGTATTATTCATTTCAGAGGTAGAGTTTAGTGATTCATCAGTTGCGTGTAATACCCAGTGCTCATTATATCCAGTGCCTTCCTTAATACCGTTCACCCCATTACACCATCCCCTACCTACCTCCCTTCCAGCAACCCTCAGTTTGTTTCCTATAGTTTAGAGTTTCTTGTGGTTTGTCTCCCTCTCTGATTTTGTCTTATTTTTCCGTCTCTTCCCCTAGGTTCATGTTTTGTTCCTTAAATTCTACCTATAAGTGAAATCGTATGGTATCTTTCTCTGACTTCTTTAACTTAGCATAATACCCTCTAGTTCTCCACATCACTGCAAATGGCAAGAGTACATTCTTTTTGATGGCTGAGTAGTATTCCAGGATGTCTGTGTGCACGCACCTGCATGTGTGCGCATGCACATGCAACAGCTTCTTTATCCATTCCTCTGTTGATGGACATCTGGGCTCTTTCCATAGTTTGGCTATTGTGGACATTGCTGCGATAAACATTAGGGTGCACGTGCCCCTCTGGATCACTATGTTTGTATCCTTTGGATAAATACCCAGTAGTGTGATTGCTGGGTTGTAGGATAGCTCTATTTTCAACTTTCTGAGGAACCTCCATGCTGTTTTCCAGAGTGGCTGCACCATCTTGCCTTCCCACCAACAGTGTAGGAGGGTTCCCCTTTCTCTGCTTCCTTACTAACATTTGTTGTTCCATGAACTGTTAGAATTTTAGCCATTTTTACTGGTGTGACATGGTATCTCATTGTGATTTTGATTTGTACATCCCTGATACTGAGTGATGTTTAGCATTTTTTCATGTGTCTGATAGCCATTTGCATGTCTTCTTTAGAGAAGTGTCTGTTCATGTCTTCTGCCCATTTCTTGACTGGATTATGAGAATGACTCTGTTCTTGGCTCATTAGTCATACTCTTCCAACCACAGGCTGAAGTGGATCATCCACAATTTTTTTTAACTGTAGCTTTTTCTTCTTACTATGACAATAGTACATGCTTAATGGAGAAAATCTCAGAAAAAAATAGGTCTGCATCACAAACACAAATGAAAATCACCTGTATTCCTAATAGTTGGGAAAGAAAGGCCCCAAATTTTGGAATTTTTTATATATTTCCTTCTGGTATTTTTTTCAAAATATATGAATGTGACATATCTAGTTTGCAGTTTTAATGGGATTACATGGTACAATTTGTTTTAGAACCTACTTATTTTTGTCCTTCGTCTCATTGAGTCCTGTGTGTAGACAGTGGTTTCCAGTCTTTCTCCTGGGTTGCCAGGATTGTTTTACACAAGTCCTTTCTCACTGGCCTCGTGATCTAGCTGAGGCTGGACCCAGTGCCCCACGTCTGCATGGACAGAAAGCCTCCATTAGCTACTCTAACTCCTGCTGGATTCCCTAAGGAGCCATAGGATGGAGTATTCTAATAGGTTTATTTTTCAAAATATACACAAACTTGCTCTGGCCTGCCGAACAGCTCCAAATACAGCTGGAAGGATGTCAAAGGGCTGTTTGGAAGAAGGATGCTTACCACTCTGGTGCTTGAGAGGGTATGTTGGAAGAGGACAACGAACGTAACACATGTGAATAGATGTGAATTCTCAGCCCAGTTTGTGGTGGGCAGACACGGTTATGTGAAATGTAAGATGCTGCCACCTCACCAGCTCACGCCTGGTTCTCTCCACCCTCAATGCCCACCCCAGCAGGCCCAAGGGAGGCTTAGCTTCCCTCCCTTTAGGGGTAAGAACCTAGACTGGCCTTGAGGAGTTGGTTGTCCCGGCGGTGTATGTGGGGACAAGGAGCAGTGATGGTGATGCATGTCTGCTCCTGTTAAGTTAATGTTCCCATTCACTAGGTACATTGGCTAGAGCAAAGAGTTCCCCTTCTGCTGAGGGAGAGATCTTTTGTTTCCTTCTCCTAAGAATCCGGAAGCAAATGATTATCTTTTCACACTCACAAGCACCAGGAAGCAGTAAACATTTCCTTTACTAGTTTTCTTATGGATACTCTTGCTGACCTACTCCCCAAATTCATCATAACATGTGCGGATAACAGCAAGAGAGATGGGGGGGCAGATTTTTCCAACTGCTAACACATGAATCATGGCATCTCCATTTTTCCTTTACTTAAAAAATAAAACGTATTGTCTACAAATAAGGAAGACGACAGGAGTGTATGCATAGATAATTATATGAATTTAGCTCTCCATTTGTCTAGGGAAATCAGCTCTGTTTCAAAGAAGATTAAAAAACAATGCTTTCTTGGAGTACTTTTCTCCTGTTGATCACCTCCGGACTGCTGACAGTGAGGCTTGCCAATTTCTTTTTCCCAGCAACTTTGTGCTCACGTCAGGATTCTCTCCAGCAGTGTTCCTGCAGAGGTATTGACTGTTCTTTCCCTCAGTAGAAGAACAGCCAAGCCCCCCTTCAGTGAGGCCACTATGGCTCTAGAATGATCAAACAGTCTGTCATTTATATACCACGTGGTTCTGGACAAGTCACATCCCCTTCAGGAGCCAGACTCCTCACCTGCAAGACGGGGAACAAGGCTGCCCACCTCATCGGGATGTGGTATGGACACAAGGAGTCCTGACTGCGAGTGCAGAGAAAAGCAACGGTGTTACTGCCATCCGCTCCCCCAGAACAGAAGGGCAGTAACGGTCTCCACCACTTCCGGGCATGTGACGCCAGGCATTCCACCTGCTCGCTCTCCTTTAATCCTTGGAACATCAGAACCATGCGAGGAGGCGAGCATCGTACACTCACTTTAGGGATTCTTTTCATTAGAAATGGAAGAGCCAGAATGTGAGGTCCGATGAGTGAAGCTTCAGACCGGATCGTCTCTAGCACTGCACCAGAATTCTTCCTTACGGGGAGGTCTTGCTGTCTGATAGATCCCAAACAAGTGTGCGTGTGTGTTTGTGTGTCTGTGTGTTTGTGTGTATTTTACTACTCGGAAGTAAAATACGAGTAAACAGTATGCACAACAATACTCCTCTTCGCCCACAAGGAGCCACTGGCTGCTTCCCTCCTCTCTGCGCTCCAGAGCGGGCAGAAATCACGATGGCCCTAGGCTCCCCTCGGCCTGGTGGCTGGCTCCCTTTCAGAACTGAGGAAGCCAGAGGGCTGGGTCCCTGAGCAGCCTCGGCCCTTCAGAGGCATCTGACCACTCAGTCCCTTGCTATATGAACCCAGCAGCTTCCTAGAGAGGTGGCATCACCCCTGGCAAGAAGCGTCTAGCCCCGTGCCCACTCAGAGACGTAGCCCTGGGAGGTAGTCCTTCTCCACCTCATCAACACATGCCGCCAGTCAGCAGCCCCTGCTTCCCGAAACAGCCCATTTATTTTCATTACTTTACTAATATATGGTTCTCCCTCTGCCACAAGAATGATCTGGGAACCTTTTATTTGAATCCCTGAATTTCTTCTTGGGCTAGGTTCTGTGCTAGAAGCTGGGGGACTCAGTGGTGGCCAAAACAGGCTGCGTGAGGAGTGTCACACTCTCTGAACAGGAGAACAGACATGGTAAACACCACATCCCAAATCAGTATTTGTAGGAGGCCTCTGTGCAGGTAAGACAAGCACAGAAGGCCAAGCAGACACAAGACCAGGGCCACAGGGATCCTCAGAGCTTCACTTTCCTCATCTTTAAAACTGGTACTAAGAATTTCTTGTCCCACTAATAACACCAGATTGTTCTGAGAGTCAAATTATAAAATAAAGTGCTTTGTAACCTTTAACGGTCTAATAATTTTTTTTTTTTTTTTTTTTAAGAGAGAGAGAGAGGACAAGCAGGGAGGTGGGTGCGGGGAGAAGCAGAGGGGAATGGAGAGGGAAGGGAAAGAATTGAGCAGACTCATGGCTGAGTGCAGAGCCTGACATGGGGCTAGATCTCAGGAACCTGAGGTCACGACCTAAGCTGAAACCAAGAGTCAGACACTTAGCTGACTGAGCCACCCACAGGCTCCTTATAAATTTTCTTTTTATGCCTTTTAATAGGAATAATTATTGGGATACCTAAATTATGAAAAAGCATATTACCATTATTGATTATAAAATAATCACATTTAAGATTTTTTCTACCTTCTCTACACACAGAGTAAATAATTCCACTTCCCGAATCTTCTTTGAGGATGTCACATTCTATTCAACTGTATAGATGTGAAAAGAGCTGTCCCTGGACAAAACTGCCAGGCAGGTTGGGGGTGGGGGGTAAGGGGTCATATGCAGTGAGGGCCAGAGGTGGCAGGAGATTGCTCAAGAGAACATTCCTTGAATGTCTACTATCTGTGTGCGTCTTACAACTGCTTTACAAGATGGGTGTTCTTTCCCTTGTTTTCTGATAAGGAAGCCGTTTTTAGGGTTTTCACTGACCTGTCCAGGCCGCTCAGCTAGGGGTAGTGCAGCTGCCAGCATCCGGAGCCCTGCTCTCCAGCCAGGCCCAGAAGCCTCCCAGCTTTGCTGTCCTTCTGCCCCCTGGAGGGTGCTAAATGAGCTCGCACTTCCCTGGTTTTAAAAAAAGTAAACTGACATTCACTGAAGGTGTTTTTGACCTAGCCATGAGTTCCCCATCCTAGTGCAGAGTTCCTTGAAAATGGAAACTCCCTTTTGTGATTGGTTTTTCATACTATGAAGCTTCTAGAAGGTGTGCAATACAAAAATTTAAACTGAACTAAATGACCCCCTCAATGTCATTTCCATTATAAAAAATGACTCAGAAATGGCACTGGCTCCCCTTGGCAGTATTTCAGATGGAGAGAAAGTCTAGAGAAGCAATTAACGGTGTGCATTCTGGAGTCTATTGGGGCACCCTCAAATCTGGCTCCCTACTCCACTGACTCATAATTCTTGCTGAGGCTGGAGCTCTTTTTTGGAAGGCATTTCTCCAAGTTCTACATCTGGCCTTGCTCTGATTCTTGGTGAGCATGATGAGGCCCAAGCTCTGTAGCCTGCCAGGATACAGGCTAGTACGTCCCCCTTGCTTTCTTTCCTCAGAAAAACCATTCAGTGCAGGGAATTAAAAATGTAGCAGACGCATTTTTTTTTTTTTTTTTTTTTTTTTGTAGCAGCGAAGTCTGGGATATATCCCCTTCTATAGCAATTAGGTTTCTTACTCGTTCACTTCGATCTCCAGTAATATCTTACACCTTGACATGATTTCTGATGTGACATTTTCCTGTAGAGATGCAAGGTAAGATACAGATACTCACTTTGCATTTGAGAGGAAGTTGTTATGGCAGCACTTGCTGCTTGGAAGATACAGGAAAATAAGTCATCTTTGCATGATTTATTCCCAACGCCCATTAAAACAAAAAGCCCCCGATAATTCAAGTTCATATTAAATTTCTGCCATTCAGAGAAAGAACAATTTGGGCAAATAAGTGCTCATTAAAATTTATTTAGAGGGAATATTTTCCATTAGGGTGTTTCATTATTTAAGAAGAAAATAGAAGCCTGTGTAGTAATGCATAATGCTCACACCAACATGGCATTTCAGATAAATTACATTTGGATAAAGATGAACGTGTTTTGGTTTGGAAGGCTGATTGATTCCAGCAGGTATGGTAGTCGCATAGTTATAAGCCAGGTTGAGGAAGTTACTACAGAACAAGGATGAGCCCCAAGAAATCCACCAACACACCAATACAAAATTATTCCACGCTGGTCTAATTTTTGTTTCCTTTGGAACTGAGGTTTTGGGCCTGCATGGAGGTGGAGCAGGCCCAAGGGATTCACTGAGCCTGGGGTGGTAAAGGGGAGAGAGAGGTAGTTTAAAGAGTAAAGAGGGATTAGTGGGCACCTTTAAGAATATAGACTCTAACTAAGGGCATCACATTTCATTATTATGAAGGTAAAGGATGACTTGGGCCAGATTTGGGGCTCGGCTCACCAAGGAGCAGCCGTGAAATTAACGTAACCACACATGTCTGCAAGAGCTGCATTTTCCCCCCATAACTGTGGCTTGATAACTTTCTTTCACACAGCCTCACAGCAAGTTCTCAGGATGCCCATTTTCTCCATCAAGTCCTTCTCCCCCAGACACCTTAGAAGATTTAGCTTTTCCTCTAAATAGGTTCTGATACCAGTGTGTGTGTGTGGGGGGGGGTTTCCCATACCAGCAAGCAATTCTCTGGGTACCACCAGGGGTTCCTACAATTCAATTCAATTCTGACACCATCTACCTGGAGATGGCATCAGATTCCACAGGTTAGGAGCTAAGTCTTACAGGACTGCCCCACCAAGCCCCCTTCAGACACCAGCGGCAAGCTCAGACTATAATCTGTATTTCTGACTGCCTATTAACTGGAGGTTCCCAAGAGCCCCTCCAGTCTGATGACTTTGCTAGAGTGATCACAGAACTCTAGAGAAGTATTTTCCAGATTACCAGTTTAGTATAAACAGATGTAACTCAGGAATGGCCAGACAGAAGAGATGCAGAGGACAAGGTATGGGAGCGGGCGTGGAGCCCCCGTGCCCTCTCTCCAGGGGTGTCCCTCTCCCAGCACCTCCACGTGGTCACCACCCTGGAAGTTCTCTGAACCCAGGTCTGCTGGTTTTTTATGGAGGCTTCATTACATAGGTATGAATGATTAAATCGTCGGCATTGGTGACTGACTCAACTCCTAGTCCCTCTGTTTGCCTCGGAGGTTGGGGGGGCAGTGACTGAAAGTTTCAACCCTCAAATCATGTGGCTCCCCTGGTGACCAGCCCCCATCCTTAGGTTACCTAAGGGCTTTTCAAAAGTCACCTCCGTAATATAATAAGAGACACCTCTGGCACCCTTCGTGCAGGAAATTCCAAGAGTTTCAGGAGCTGTGAGCCAGGAGCAGGCTGATGACCACACAGAGATTTCTCACCATCCATTAGGGTATCATACTCTACATCTCACATCCAGGCTTCTTCAGGGAGCCCCCTTTCTGCCCCCACCTCTTCCCCTTGTGGCATCCTCTGCACCCGGCTGCCATGCTCAGCCATCTTCCTGTGGTTCCCACTACTGGACTCCCCACAATTTTACATACCCTCACTCTATTTCTACCTTGCTTACCAATTCCAACTTGTGCTCCCTTCTCCTTCCTCAGCCCAAATGACCACATGCTGCTGAGCCAGAAGAGAGTGAACGCAGCACAGGGAGGGAGAGCGCCACATGATCAGCGCATGCATGGTTTTGGGACCTGGGCCAAGGAAGTCCATTAACTGCTTTAAGCCTCAATTTCATAATTTAAGAAACAGGCATAAAGAATACCTTTCAGGGAAATTCTGGAGATAAAATGAGATAATGTGTAGGAAAAGGCAAGCAAGTTGCTACCAATTTAACAAATATTAATTAAGTAATGTTTTATGTGCTACATAGGACACAGTGTTTCCTGGTCCTTGTTTTCTTTATAACTCATTGTCTGCTGTCTCAAATGTGGCTGGCAGTCAATTAATAGTAGCTGAGAATGACACTACCAAAAAACAAATATTTTCTTTATTCTACGTATTAAATTAAATGCTTAACTTCTTCTTTACTCAACTCTGCATATGATCAACATTTACTTAATATTATAAGCAGGTTGCCTACAATAGCTTATAACTTTTGAATGCCAAGGGCCAAATCAGATTCTCATACAAAGAAGCACTTGGTGAAAGCTTCTGATGGATTTCAACCTTATGTCACTTAGCATATATTAGGAGCAAGTCTCACATATCCCATTCATCAAGTGATGTCCAACATGATTAAGATATGAAATATGTACTTACCCAACTGAAATAGACAGTTGCTAGTAAGTTAAAAATTGGTATCATTCTTCTTCGTGTTATTTCCCAAATTAAGTAATTGCTGGCTAGCTTGAACTTCAAGAATAATTGCCAAGACTTATAAGACCTGTAATGTAAAAGGAATTTTAGTTCTAAACAGAGCATGTATTTTCCTTTTCTTGTTGTAATTTTTTTTTTTTTAGGTTTTTTTTTTTTTTTTTTTTTAATCAGGTTTACCTAAGTGGCTCTGATTCCTTGGGGAAACAAAATTGATAGTAAGCTTTAGAAATGTACTCTTCAGAAGTATCAAAATAAAGCAGGAAAGAGGAAATCAAGATATTTAATTTTTCCCAAGATATTTCTGGAAAACCTGGAGCTCTAATTCCCATGCTCTTAGTTGATTACCCCTTGTATTTATATGTTGCCATCCTACTGAGGGCCCAGTTTTATATTCTCATGGTCTTTCACTGAAGTCAGGCTTGGGGTGGAGAATAATAGTGGGGATAATCCAGGACCTGTCCTGTAGCGAAGACCAGGGGCATATTTTCAGTCATGGAGCTAATAAATGCTTGGACTTTTGAACATCTTTAGCCCCTATATCTTCAGGTGCCAATCTCTTTATCAATATATGATTAGTTTTGATTTTTCAAAAAAAGATTTTATTTATTTATTTGACAGAGAGGCAGACAGTGCAACAGGGAGAAGTAGGCTCTCTGCTGAGCAGGAACCCTAATGCAGGGCTTGATCCCAGGACCCTGGGATCATGACCTGAGCTGAAGGCTGAGACTTAACCCACTGAGCCACCCAGGTGCCCCTAGTTCTGATTTTAAAGCTTTAACTTCAGAACTCAGAGTTTTATTCTCACATGAGATGCTCATTAAAGTCAAGTGTTATTTTATTCTTATGCAACTATTACTTCTGATTCAACCATAGAGCTTCACTTATATCCTTGTTCATGTTCAACTTGGTTCACCTCATTGTGAACAAAGACATAATGGGGGATTAACACCATAGATGAGTATATGTTTTTGTTTTTAATAAACTTCCATTTCCCTTCAATCTTGATTTCTAAGACTATATCTTCTTTTTTATTGTTGCATGTCTGGAAAAGCATTGTTCCACCTAGAACCACAGAGAAAGTATAACTTTGTATAACTTAGTAATGGTGATGTTAAATAGTGTTGCCTCCCCATCACCAGTCATGTATGCTTCAAGTTCACTTTCAAAATAGAAAATTTAATTGTTTATAGTTTATAGGTATCAGATACAGAACATTATCATTTCCTCAAAAAAGTTACTGTTTTTATTTATTTATTTATTTATTTATTTATTTGACAGAGAGAGATCACAAATAGGCAGAGAGAGAGAGGAGGAAGCAGGCTCCCCACTGAGCAGAGCGCCCGATGCAGGACTCGATCCCAGGACCCTGAGATCATGACCGGAGCCGAAGGCAGCGGCTTAACCCACTGAGCCACCCAGGCGCCCCCAAAAAGTTACTGTTTTTAAAATACATGATCAACTAGGACATTTGGTTGAGATCCCATAAAGTCATTGTCATTTGGGTAAAGATCTATGTGTTAGGACAAAAGTATAGCAAATCCAACCTAACAAAACCTAAAAGTGGGCCTCACTAGAAGCAAAGAGATCCGTTGGTATTTTAACTCCACCTAGGATAAAAGCCAACACTCGTTAGAGGAAGATAAAATAATTTGGAGTCTCATCATAATGTCCAGGATGCAATAAAAAAGTTACCATACATGATAAGAAGTGTCCAGTTATAAATAAAACAGTCAACAGAAGCAGACATAGAGATGATCCAGAGTTGTCAGGCAAGGGCTTTAAAAAAATGGGTACTATATAAAACAGGAGACAAAATGAATGTAAAGTTAAATATTTCAATGGAAAATTGTGATCTATAAAAAGAATCAAAACAATATTTGAAAATAACAAAATACAGTATTTGAAATAAGGAACTCACCTAATGGGTTTAACAGCTGAATGAACACAACAGAAGACAGAATTAGTAAACTGGAATATATATCAAAGCACAGGTCAATATACATGAAGCATGAAGAACAAAGAAAAACCAAAAAAACCCCAGAAGTGAACAAAAAGGAAATGTGGGACACTGTTGATAAGTCTAATGTATGTATCACTGGAAAACCAGAGAGGACTAAAGATGTGTTGAAATTATATTTCAAGAAATAAGAGCCGGGCGCCTGGGTGGCTCAGTGGGTTAAGCCGCTGCCTTTGGCTCAGGTCGTGATCTCAGGGTCCTGGGATCGAGTCCTGCATTGGGCTCTCTGCTCAGCAGGGAGCCTGCTTCCCTCTCTCTCTCTCTGCCTGCCTCTCTGTCTACTTGTGATCTCTGTCTGTCAAATCAACAAATAAAATCTTAAAAAAAAAAAAATAAGAGCCAAGACTTCTAAATCTGACAACAGACATTACTCCATTGATCAAGATCCTCAATTAACATCCAGCCAAATAGCTATAGAGAATATCACACTCAGGTACATTATATTTAAACTTCCAAAAACCAAAGATAAGGAGAAAACCTTAAGAGTAGTTGAACTACCTGTACATTTTGTTGTTGCCCTGGTTACCTTTAGTAGTACAGCTAGGTGTGATTTTGTTGTTGCTATGGTTACCTTTTGTTTAATAGAGATGGAGACATGGGTAGGGATTTAGGCCTTTTGTACCACCCCATCCTCTGTCTTTCTTTTAAGTACCCAGTGATATCCATGAAGAATAACCTGTGAGTTGGTATAAACTCCCTCTGCACCTGAAAACCTCAGGGGTTCTATACTCTTAAACTTGCCTATGCTTGGTCTTCAGCAAGTCATTAAAATTTTTAGCTGAAATCTGACCTACTAGTTTGGCTTATATGGGTGGCCCTAGTGAAGAAATTAGATTGATCTCCTTATTCAAAGTATAGTTGTGCTTTCATCAAGTTCTCTCGGACTGTGGGAAGTCCAACTTATGATGGAGAAAGGAATATTTGGCCATTCTTGTCCATGGTGTTAGATCTGCTGGTCTAAACTCACTCTCTGAACCCAGCCCTAAAGCTGGGCAATTATTGCATTTGGATGATTCCTTATTTGGGAATCAAAATGCTGTGGGTCCAAGCTATTGATACATTCCTAAAACTATGTGTTTATTTTGACTTATCAAATCTTATATTCTTTAAAACTAAGTGTGATAATCTATTAAATTCCCAATGAAACTTGATAATCTGTGGGTACACGCAGAGAAAAAGGAATATTTCTAGATCCTTAACAGACACATATACTTTTAATATGAATTGCCCAAAATCACAAATCACAGTGGCTGAAGCATGACAACTAGTCTTTCTGGAGGAAGTGCACTTTTAAGAGTTGAGGTCCAAACTTTACAGTAATTAATTTAAAAGATCAAAAGGGGGGAAAGTACTTATCATAGGGGAGGAGGGATCTCTTTTACCATAATACCAGAACTTGTTGGTTGCTTATTCAATAGCCTTTACCTCCAATTTGCTTTTTAAAAGACCCTAGGTTTTTCTTAGGTTTTTCTTGCTATGGTGAGCATTTTCATTAAGCCTATCATGGTATTAATTTCCCTTGTCAAGGACCAGTCTAAGAATGGACACGGGAAAAATTCTGACAGGGAGGTATATGTGTATGGAGAAGAATGATGGGTGGTTTGCCCAGATTTTTGTTGTTGTTATTGTTGGGGATGTTGTGAAAGTAGAGCTTCTTCTTCCATTGGGTTTTGTTTGTTTTTTATGATACCTGGTATGGTGGCAGCCAATCTATGTCCTAGCACAGGAGCAAGAGAGAAATAACATAGCTCCTTGCTGCTGCTGATAAGACACTGTAATACTAATTAAGCAGTCATATAAAAATCTAAGCAATATAAATAAATCATGAAATGACAGTGTCTATAACTTGAAAGTTAAAGATTATGTACCCACACTCTAATTTTGGTAAGTATCTTGTTTCCTTTAATAATAAATGAAAATTCATCCTTAGTGAAAAAGATAAATGTAATACAAGTTTATCAACATCAACATGGACCTTTCTCTGTACCACAATCTCCCACTGCTGGGCCCAGTCTCTCTTTACTTCCTCCCAAGTAACCACTGGCCATTGTTAGATATCCTTCTCATTGTCTTACTTTGCATTTGAGTACTAAAAGAGGCTTACAAATACACACAGACTTTTATTTTACAAAATGGAATCACAACATATGTATGTATCTTCACAGTGATTTTTCACTTAATGTCTTTAGGTTGTATTTCTGATTCACCACATACACTGTATATTTATGTACATAAAAAAGGCAATTCAGTAAGACTCCTAGAAGAGGACTTACTGCATCAGTGGCTATACCTATTTTAATTTTGGCTGATATTAACAGATGGCTATCTAAATCAGCTTTAGCAGGTTTTGCTCTCATCAAGTGTGTGAGAAAAGCAATTTTATGTTCTCTGGAAAATTTTTTAGAAAGCAGAAGACAAATCAGTAGGTTGTCTTCTGATAGGCATCAGATTTTACATTTTTTTACACCCAATTCCATTCTTAGAAATTAATCTTATAGAAATAATTACACAGGTGGATAAAAATATATAAGGATGGCAGATACAGCAATACTTATAATCTTGAATTGGAGACCAATAAATATCTGGCAACATGCAATTTGTTAAGTGAATTATGATATGAAAGACTGTGTGCTTAAGAAGAGAGACTTAAGGGGCACCTGGGTGGCTCAGTCGTTGAGTGTCTGCCTTCAGCTCAGGTCATGATCCCAGGGTCCTGGGATTGAGCCCTGCACTGGGCTCTCTGCTAGGCAGGAGGCCTGCTTCTCCCTCTCTCACTCCCCCTGCTTTTGCTCCCTCTCTCACTGTGTCTCTCTCTCTATCAAATAAATAAATAAAATCTTTTTTTAAAAAAAGGAGACATTTAATATGTCACATAACCACCCAGCTCAGGGAATGTATATTCAAAGAACATAAACCCTAAAATCCAATGCTCTTCTGTCCAGGGTCTTTGGGTAATTCCATGAACATTTACCCCACAGGTAAGGGGTTAAGATCTAGCAAATGAGGCAAGAGAACACAGGATTTCAAATTTATACTCTTAAATGTTTTCTTGTAATTAAAAAAGAAAAGACAAAAAGCCCACAAACTACTTGAGCTCAGGACTTAAAAGATGAGTACCAATCAGCCAGTAACATTTAGGAAGAAAAATGAACTCAGATGAAAGATATGAAAATTTTAAGTAGAAGTGAAAGCAGAAACGTTTGATAGTATGCACGACAACAGAACAGAAGCTCCCAGTTCTACTCAATATTCATTCTTGTCCTCTCACACTGTAATAGAACTTTGACTTTTTTTTTTAAACCCCTGATGGAGAGCTACTCAGGGTGCGTTCCTAGTGCTTCCCAGCATCTTGCTGTGGATCTATGCCTAAGTACTGGCAGATGTGTTTACGAAGTTACGGTCAGGAAGTTCTGGGAAGGCTAAGAAAGGGGGCTGAATCATTGGCAAACTGATCTTTCATTTTGTCCTTCTACTTGCTGCTGGCAAGTAGCTCAGTAGAGCTCCACAGTCATTGTGAATAATAAGGTTCATAAGGATGGAAGCCAGATGTTAAGTTCTGGAGCATGATTATAAGTCTGGGTCCCTGATGACAGCAGGGTGCTGACACACCGGTCCCAAGGTGCACACCTTTGGCCTTCTTTTACATGAGAGGGAAATGAACTTTCATCTTAAGATACTGCTCCTTGACTTAGTGTAATATGCTACAAGTTCTATGTTCTATGATATAAAATAACCATTTTATTTTTTAAAAAGACTTCAATAAAAAAGGAAATCCCAGGGTGCCTGGGTGGCTCAGTGGGTTAAAGCCTCTGCCTTTGGCTCAGGTCATGATCTCAGGGTCCTGGGATCAAGTCCTGCATCATGCTCTCTGCTCAGTAGGGAGCCTGCTTCCCCTCCTCTCTCTCTCCCTGCCTCTCTGCCTACTTGTGATCTCTGTCTGTCAAATACATAAATAAGATCTTAAAAAAAAAAAAAAGGGGAAATCCCTGGCAAACCTAATAAGCACAGAAAATGAATAGACAGTATTAATAATGAAATATAATATTCAGACACAGAAAAGCTTAAAGATTTATATTAAAGCAACTTGTACAAACTTACCATAATAAATTTGGGAAATCTGAGAGAAACAGGTAACTTGTTATCAAAACATAAAATACCTAATTTGAATGGACACTGGGGAGGGTATGTGCTATGGTGAGTGCTGTGAAGTGTGTAAATCTGGCGATTCACAGGCCTATACCCCTGGGGCTAATAATACATTATGTTAATAAAAAAATTAAAAATTTTTTAAAAACCCTAATTTGACCCAAAAAGAGAGAGAAAATTTGAACAGTCCAGTAACCACAGCCAAATTTGGTGGCAGATTCAGATGGTTCTACTCAGTTGAAGCTAAATCCACATATCGTGTAATTCCTGTTATTTTAAATACTTCTAGTCCACAGAGAAAAACTAAAGTTCCCGAATTCATAGTATAATGTATATAAAGACAGCACACAAGAGAAAATAAGATGAATTCCAATTACAAATATAGAAGCAAATATTTCAAATAAATTATTAGAGGTCTGAATCCAGCTATTCATTTATAATATTATGATATAAACAAATGGGATTAATTTCAGTAATGCAAGGACTTCAGAAATAGGAACTTTATCAACCTATTTCATTACACAACAACAAACCAAAGGATAACAATAGATGCTGAAAGCTAGTCAATAAATTCTCAGCTGCACTGAATAACTACAAGGAGACTAGCGTTAGAATGAAGCCACTTAAATGCTATTTACCGAAAACAGCAAACACTATTCTAAAAGCTGTAATATTAAAGCCCTTTACTATTAAAAACTGAAATCAGTACTAATCCTTCTCACATTTACTCATTTAATCTTTCTGTTCGTCCTTTGAGGAAACTTATGAATGCCCTCATGTTATTTTTAAATTTTTTAAATTATTTTTTATTTTTTTCTCACTTTTTAAAAAAATTTATTTTCAGTGTAACAGTATTCATTGTTTTTGCACCGCACCCAGTGCTCCATGCAATCCGTGCCTTCTCCAATACCCACCACCTGGTTCCCCCAACCTCCCACCCCCTCCCCTTCAAAACCCTCAGATTATTTTTCAGAGTCCATAGTCTCTCATGGTTCACCTCCGCTTCCAATTTCCCCCAACTCCCTTCTCCTCTCCATCTCCCCTTGTCCTCCATGCTATTTGTTATGCTCCACGAATAAGTGAAACCATATGATAATTGACTCTCTCTGCTTGACTTATTTTACTCAGCATAATCTCTTCCAGTCCCGTCCATGTTGCTACAAAAGTTGGGTATTCGTCCTTTCTGATGGAGGCGTGATACTCCATAGTGTATATGGACCACATCTTCCTTATCCATTCGTCCGTTGAAGGGCATCTTGGTTCTTTCCACAGTTTGGCAACCGTGGCCATTGCTGCTCTAAACACTGGGGTGCACATGGCCCTTCTTTTCACGACATCTGTATCTTTGGGGTAAATACCCAGTAGTGCAATTGCAGGGTCATAGGGAAGCTCTATTTTTAATTTCTTGAGGAATCTCCACACTTGAATTTTTTTTAATTTTATCTTTTTTATTTCTTTTCAGCATAACAGAATTCATTGTTTTTGCACCACCCCCAGTGCCCCATGCAATACGTGCCCTCCTTAATACCCACCACCATTTTAAAGACAGAAAGTAGGCAGAAAGCGATGACGGTAACTTACTCACACTAGCTAGCAGTGAGCCGGGGTCAGTACTCAGGCAATCCGGTTCCGGACTCCTTCCACATCCAAGCGGTTTATTTGGTCTCTTGCACACTCAGGCCCGCATCCCCAGCAGGCTGGCCGCAACTTCTTGGCCTGCGGCGTCATTCCTGAGCCCCTGAGGTCAGCGCTACCCCAAGGAGCACGAAGCTGTAGGTCTGCGAGTTTCACCCCGTTTCCGGGGTCCACACGTACTTCACTATCAGCTTCCGCCCGCGCTCAAAGGTGACGCCATGCCCCAGGCCAGAGCACCTCACTCTGCGTGACTTCGCTCAAGGGATGCCGGGCCATGGCGCACGCGCAGGGCTCTGGGAGCGAGGTGAGCCTCACGTGGTGCACGGAGGCGTCAAGCGACAGGAAGCGCACGCGCGTCAAGTCTGACATGCGCAGTGGCTTTTCCCACGTGGGGCAGGTCCCTGTATGCTTAGTAGTCGTGGTGTTAGGGGTCAGTGACAGAATTCTGAAGCTGGGAAGCTCTTTGTCATTTTTGTTGCTTGTAGGTTGAGCATCGTCTTGGCCGCCCTGCTCCTCGGGGCACGCTTAGGCATGAAAGGGTTCCAGGAGGGCTCACGATTGCTGCCTCTGATCCAGGAAGCCGGAATTTGTTCCTGTCCCACGGGCCACGGGAGCTCTTTGTGCTGCCGCCTAACCTCCTGCTGCTTTCCTGGGCCTTCAGCTGCCAGCGATCTCCAACTGCTGGTGCGGAATGTACTCCAGGTGGTGGCGAGGCCAAAGAATTGCAGCCACAGTCGAAGTTTTCTTGATGGCATTCCGGATCTGTTGGAACTTCTGGGTCGCATAGCCTGAGCCTGCTGTGTCCCTCTCATGGTAAGTGTAGACAGCGCCTGGAGTGCCGTGCTTAGCTTGGGCAGGATCCTCCTCACAGGGGACTCCGCGTTTTTCCCCTGGCTTTTTCACCTGTGCCCCTGCAATGGCGAGACACCAGGAAATTTTGTCTCATATTAATTTAGTCAGTTCTCTGGTTTGGCATTTTCATATTCTATCTTTTCCCATCCTTTTACGTTAACCTGTCTGTTCTTTATAGTGAAGGTTGGTATTTTGTGCATGACAAATATTTCTTCCTTTTTATCCTGTTTGACCATCTCTGTCTTTTACTTGTGGTGCCTAGAGAATTTACAATTAATATTAGTATTGGTATGGATGGGTTTAAATTTCCCATTTTGCTATGTGTTTTCTGTTGGTTCCATCTATTCTTGGATCCTTCTCCCCTCTTTTCCTGCCGCCTTCTGGGTTAAAATTTTTGTTTTTCTGGGTTTTTTTTTTTTGTTTTATTTTGTTTTGTTTTTAAGAGAGAGAGTGCATACTGGAGTGGGGGAAGGACAGGAAAGGCGTGGGAGAGGGAGAGTGAGAGAATCTTAAGCAGGCTCTGGCGAGCAGCAAAACGGGGTGGGGTGGGGGGCTCTAGCTCCCACCCTGAGATCATGACCTGAGCCCAAATCAAGAGGTGAATGTTTAACTGACTTAGCCACCCAGGCACCCAATACAGTATTTTTTTTTAATGCCAATGTTCTAATAAGCTCACCATGTTTCCAGATGAACAAACTCTTATCATTATAAAAGAGTTGTTTTTCCAGATGTGCAAACTATTTGCAAGAACTTCCTGAAGATAACAGTGAAGCTTTATTAGGTTGCATTCATCTTTTTTTGTACGGTGCTCTCTGGGAGCAAATAGTTAACATGTTGTTGATTCACGTCTTCTCTCTTCTCAGCCCAAAGCTCAGTTTAACATACCCACGGGTAGGAGAATGGATAAAGTATAACAGGGTCACACATTTGAATATTATAAAGCAGTGAAAATTAAGTAGCATTATGAATTAAAATGAAAGTGAGGAATCTCAAAAGCTGAGAAAAGCAAGTTGTTGATCAGAAATCACTGATATAAATTCGAGAACACATAAATGGTAGAATTATAAAGAAAAAAACAGAGGAATGGTGAAAACAAAGTTTGGAATAGTTACATACCCCTTCTTTCACCAGATGAACTAAGAGAGAGTGGGATCGGGAAGTGTGACAGTGAAAGCTTAAACAGTTCCTGCCATTTGTTAAGGTAAGTAGTCTCTTCACGGTTCTTCAGCTTATGCTTGTTTAATCTATATACGTGATCTATTTTTAATTTAATTTAATTTAATTTTTATATTTTTTATATTTATTTTTATTTTTTATTTTAAAAAAAGTATTAATTTAAAAAGGCAAAATCTAAACTTGAATTGTACTTAAAACATACTTCATCATCCTCTTCCCTTTTCCCGTCAGCTTAACTGGCATTCAGTCACCAGTAAATCTGGGCATTTTCAAATTGCTTCCACACTCCAGCTCACAGTTGTGTCTCTGCAAAATAAAAAGAAGCTGTTTTTCTGACTGCTCAAGTTCCTTAAAGAACTAAAATGCTTTGATTTTACAACTATCTTTGAACTTGCCAAGAAAACCCCCAAAACCAAAATTGGAGTCCAAATCTGTCATTACTGTTATTTTGATATTTTTTTTTTTCGTGGAGCAGCAGCTAATGCAATATGAACAAGAAATGAACTATTTACAATGAATGTTGAAGAAAAGAGACATGATTGTTAAATTTAAAAAACCCCATGAGACTCTACAATAAGCTGAAAATGAGGAATTCAATAAAGTAGTGAACAAAATACATCAAGCATGGAGTGCTAAGAAGAAAAACAAGTAACAGATGCGTTAGAGGTTATCTTGAGGAGGCTTATGTAGTTTAAAGGTGATCAGAGAAGGTGTGTCTGAAGAGATATTTTAGCGAGACCCTGAATGATTAGATCTGTCTTGATAGGAGATAGAGGGTAAGTGTCAGATCCAAGCTGTAAGATGCCCTCCCGGCCAGTGGTTCGTGGAGTCAGAGATGGAGGTGTTAGTTTTAAAGGACCTTCAGGACACATCACTGTTTTCAGGGGAAGATTGGGAAATACTGGCTTTCCCAGCTTGCAGCTGTTCTACTCATTCTGGTGCGCTGGTCCGTGGTGAGCCAGAACAGGAGATAAGAATGGTCTTTGCAAATCTCGGACTTTACCTTTACTTGAGGGGTGGAACAAACCCCTCTACCTAAGTCTGCAGGTTTGAGATCTGTTGGAAGCATTCTTCTCCCATAAGCAAGGTAAACAATACCAACAGCGCTGTGACCCCCAGGGGCAAACTTTTGTCCAGCAAAGCAGGTCTATGGACTTAACACAGTGAGGGAGCGTGTGCGAGGTAAAGCCCCGAGGGGTCTCTCCCTAAGAAAGAGCAGGGAGAATTTTATTTACTTAATTATTCTTTTAAACGAGACTTGTGCTTGTGTTCTGTGATTTTCCGGTTGGGTTAGAGGAGGTAGGAATCATCTCTGGCCTGTTGGCTGTCACGGTGAGGTGGAAGTTGCAGAGCTGGGCTGGGCACATCTTTTGTGAAAAAATCAGTAGCCCTCAAAGAAGAGGGTCGTTATGATATCCTATAGCTGCAGCATGACCTTTGGAGAAATTTTCTTTAATGTTAACTTTGCAGTTGGCTTTATTGTGTCTGTTATCACAATCTGGTTAATGGCAGGCCTGATATTTAATACCTCAGAGAAAAAGTGTAAAATGTCCCTGACATTTTTAGGAAATCAGGGCTGTGATCAATAGTGTTTTTAGCCCCATTGTGCTGGAAGTCAGCAGAATAAACCCCACAGAATAGCCACAGGCGGGCTTAAGTTAGATTGACTATCTTCCATCCAAGTCCGCCTGACCCCAGTTAGGAATAGAGCCTGAATTAGAATGGTTTATTTTGCTGAATGGTAAATTGAATCTAAGTACTTTTTAAAATTGAACTAAAGTATTTTTTTCCCCAAAAATATTACCCAAGGAAAAGCAACCTAACAAACTACTTCAAATGAAAATTTAACAAATCTAACTTCAAAAATTTTTAAATTTTTTGTATTGTGTGAACACATAACATTAATACCATCGTAACCCTTTTTAAGTGTATGGTTTAGTAATGTTAAGTATATTTGTGTATATTTGCGTATTCACAGCCAATCTCTAGAACTTTTTCATTTTTCTATATTGAAACTCTGTGTACACTAAACGTTACCTCCCCTTCCCTCTTTCCTCAGCCCTCGATAGCCACCTTTCTGTTTTCTGCTTCTATGATTTTGACTATTTTATGTATTTCATATGAGCAGAATGTACAGTATTTGTCCTTTTGCACCTGACTACACTTAGCATAACTGTTTTTAAGGTTAATCCATGCTGAAGCCTGATAGGATTTCCTTCTTTTTAAAGACTGCATTGTATCCGAGTGTATGTAAAAACCACGTGTTCTTCATCTGTTTATCTCTCAGTGAATATTTGGGTTCCTTCTACCTCTTGGCTATTGGGAATAATGCTTTCACGAACACGGATGTGCAATATCTCTTAAAGATCCTGCTTGGAGTTCATCTGGGAATATACCCAGGAGGGGAATTGCTGGGTCATGGTCATTTTAGTTTTAATTTTCTGAGGCACCTCTGTACTGTTTAACATAATGGCGCACCATCTCACATTCCCACAGACGGTGCGCCAGGGTTCCGACTTCACATCCTTGCCAATACTTACTCACTGTTCTTTTTTTTTTTTTTTTTTTATCATGAAAAAACTGTATTTAGATTTAGCCAGCTGGACTCAGTTTAGATGATCCCAATTTTGTTGGCAACATCCAAAGCATCATAGTCAGGGGCCAGCCGAACGTATGCCTTCTTCTCTCCATCAGGCCTGATTAAGGTGTTGACCTTGGCTACATCAATGTCATAGAGCTTCTTCACAGCCTGTTTGATCTGGTGCTTGTTGGCCTTGACATCCACAATGAACACAAGTGTGTTGTTGTCTTCTATTTTCTTCATGGCTGACTCAGTAGTCAGGGGGAACTTGATGATGGCATAGTGGTCAAGCTTGTTTCTCCTGGGGGCGCTCTTTCGAGGATATTTGGGTTGCCTTCGGAGACGCAGAGTCTTGGGTCGTCGGAAGGTAGGTGATGTGCGGATCTTCTTTTTTTTGTGACTGTGGACGCCTTTCAGCACCGCTTTCTTGGCTTTCAAAGCCTTTGCTTTGGCTTCGGCTTTGGGAGGGGCAGGAGCTTCCTTCTTAGCTTTCGACGCCATCTTCGTAAAAGGGTTTTCCACTCACTGTTCTTTTGATAATGGCCTTCCTGATGGATGGAAGGCGGCATCTCATTGTGGTTTTGATTTACATTTCCTGTTAGTGACATTGGGCATCTTTTCAGATGCTTATTGGTCACTTGTGTATCTTTGGAGAAAGATAGATTCAAGTTCCTTGCACATTGTTTAATCAGGTTGTTAACTTCTGTTATTGTTGAGTTGTACAAGTTTCTTCTGCATTCAGGATATTAACCCCTATCCAATATATGACTTGTATTTATTTTCTCTTATACTGTAGGTTCACTTTTCACCCTGGTTATTATTATTACTGTTATTTTTGATGTGAAGAAGTTTCTGAATTTGGTGCAGTGCCATTTGCCTGGTTTTTACTTTGTTGCTTGTGCTTTTGGTGTCATATCCAAGAAGTCACTGCCCAATTCAGAGTTCTGAGGCTCTTTCCCTATGTTTTATTTTAGGAATTTGATAGTTTTAGGTCTTACTTATGGTCTTACTTATGGGTCTTTCATCCATTTTGAAGTAGTTTTGTGTCTTACATTATTGATGACACAAATTATTTCTTTTTATATTGCATATCTATTAGCATAGATTTATAATCACTTTTTGTGCTTTTAGCAATATTCTGTACATATTGATAAGGGATTTACTCATCTACCTTATAATACCACAGGCTTCTATATTTGTCTGTATATTTGTCTGTGTAAGACCCTAATGAGAGAGTAGAAGGAGAGTGTCGTGAATTACCTGCTGGTTCTCGATGTGGTCGGCTTCATGCTCACCTGTGGTGCAGGAACCTTTTAATTAGCTTCTGCATTTCTCACCAAGGTATTTTGTTGGTTTGTTGTTAAATCTGTGTTTCTGGGGATGCCTGGGTGGCTCAGTTGGTTGGACGACTGCCTTCGGCTCAGGGCGTGATCCTGGAGTCCCAGGATCGAGTCCCACATCAGGCTCCCAGCTCCATGGGGAGTCTGCTTCGCTCTCTGACCTTCTCCTCGCTCATGCTCTCTCTCACTGTCTCTCTCTCTCAAATAAATAAATAAAATCTTTAAAAAAAAAAAAAAATCTGTGTTTCTGGGGGAAGGAGGGCGTAGGCCATCCTGTTCCGCCATCCTGCTGATGTCACTCCTCCCAGTCTGCTTTTTAAAACCAGAACCCGCAAACACTCTCCACTCGATTTAGTTGAAGATTCTTAGCACAGTTTGTAGAAATTCTGTGGTTAGAAATGTCTGGAAAAGACTTAAAGAAAGCAAACTGTGATGCACCCAAATTTATTAAGTAGAAGCTGAGCGCTTGGTTCCTCCCGTCCTCCTTCTCTACAAAAATATAATGGGGGCGCCTGGTGGCTCAGTGTGTTAAGCCTCTGCCTTTGACTCAGGTCATGATCTCAGGGTCCTGAGATAGAGTACCGCATCGGGCTCTCTGCTTAGCAGGGAGCCTGCTTCCTCCTCTCTCTCTCTCTGCCTACCTCTCTGACTACTTGTGATCTCTGTCTGTCAAATAAATAAATAAAAATCTTTAAAAAAAAAAAGATATATATATATATATATATATATATATATATATATAATGGAAAATATGTTCAGATTTCATGACAGGTGCTGGGTAGAGAAAGAGGAATGGCACTATTCATGTCTATATTTTGCAGAATTATAAACTGAAGTTTAAAAGATTTAAAGAAATTAACCAAGAAGTACATCTGGTGATTGACCAAGCTAGGATTTTGATTCATGCCTGCCTGAACCCGGTCCCTTCAAGAAAACTGTTGTTGGAGAGAAACCGACAGTTTTAGACAACTCTTTAGATGTTTCCGGGTCTTTTCCCCTCACACACTCCTCTTTCCTCTGTAAAGTTTGTTTTTTCTCCCTTTCTTTCCTCTGTACCTCTATCTGATGGCCCATACTCCTTTGTCATCCAACTTCACTTAGAAGCCCAACATGGGTATGTATGAAGGAAAGATACAAGAAAGAGCTATTCTTAGCTTTTTCCGGATTCAAAGGGGAAACAGACTTCAATTAAGAATCGGGAACTGATTGAGCTGATGGATGATTTTCAGGAGAGGAGCCTACATATTTTCTTCATTCTGGACTTCCTTTTTTCTGTTTATAAAATGAGGGTTAGTGAGACTCACCTCCCAGTGAGAATGTCTACCCTTGAGATTGATAAAAACCCAGTGGCGACATCACAGACATTTCAGAGAGCAACATCATTGAGCATCCCTGCAGTTTTTAATTAGAAGGTGACCGGGAATGGAGGTGTCACTGTAGAAAACGGTCTCTGAACGTCCACTCAAGAGTTCGGTGACTAGCCTAGGAGACTAGTGGGGATTGGGTATTTGCTATTGGAAGAAAAACCACCTATTATTTTCCTCTCCTAATACGATGTTTGAGCAGCTAGAGGAAATGAGAACTAGGAGAGAGATGAGTGAAACAGTGCTGCTCTTGAAGGCCTTCGGCCCACAAGGGTATCATCTCGCATTTGCATCCAAACCAGAGAAAACAGTAAGCCGGTAATGGGGCGGGAAGGTTTTTTTTTCTTTGTTTGCTTATTTTTGGTTTTGTTTTGGTTCTGAGGTAAAATCTGATGAAGGAATAAAAGGCAGGGGAGTGAAAAAAAATTTGATTGATACTTCTCTGGCGTTTTCGCTCTTCCTTCCTTTCTAGCCTGTAAGTGGCTGCTCACGGAGAGAGCACTTAATGAACTATGGCAACAGATGCCTGCTCTGTTATGCAGTTCTTCAGTTTATAAAGATGGAGCAGACATGAAGAATGAATCTGATTTTTCTCTAACCAATCCAGAACTGAGAGCGCTAACAACTGCTTTGAAGGAAAGGTGCACTTCTCCGGGTAGGGGTCATACTCTATGGGCAGCTGAAGAGGACTTGCTGTCAGAGAGGTTTGGTTGGCCTAGGGCAGCATGGAGAAAGGGAGTGACCTTGGGCATTGTTGGAAATGGTAGCAAATGAACAAGGAACACAAATGTAATAGCTAGTCTGATGTTGGAATCCTGGACGGGGAAGGCGATGAAAGGCGGACCAGTCAGGAATTTAAGAGGGAAATGTAGGAAATGTAGGAATGAAGGAGCCACAGAGGTAATGGTAAGTTCCATGTGTCCCTGCAAGTCATACGGTTGTGCACCTGCAGAAGGCTACATGTGCGGTGAGAGGGCCCTGGCATTTTACATGTGTCTGGCTGAAGCTTATGCCTTGCACATGGGCAGAGGTGATATCATTAGGCTCAGCCGACTTATAAATTACTTGAATTATTAATATGTGTCTCATCCCACTCGCAGATTCATTGGCAAAATTTAGAAGCCTTATGGGCTCGAGGTATTTGAGCACAACCTATGATGAATCATCGGCTGACCCCTAAGCTGTGCTAACTCTGAGGAGACATGAGGAAGCCAGACTTAAAAACTAAAAACAATATTTTAAAAAAATGAACAGAGGGGTGCCAGGGTGACTCAAGTCAGTTAAGTGTCTGCCTTTGGCTCAGGTCACCATCTCAGGATCCTGGGATTGAGCCCCACATCGGGCTCCCTGCTCAACCCTCCTTCCCCATCTCCCTCTGCCTGCCACCCCCCCTACTTGTGCTCTGTCCCTCTCTCTCTCTGTCAAATAAATGGAAATCTTAAAAAAACAAGAAAAGTGAGCAGAGACTTCATTGTCCACACAGTGCAGGTCAGACACACTCTGTAATGTTAATATGAGCATATCACTAAACAAAGATGAAAAATAAAAAAAATCATATCAGAGGCATCATAACCCAGGTTTGTTATAAAATATTATCTGAAAGGTACAGCTCAACAAAATTTATGGCACATACAAATAAACAGGAAACTGTAACCCATTCATAAGGAAAAAAATTAATCACATTCTTTTTCTGAGGGATCCCAGATTTTGGACTTAGAAGACAGACTTCAAAGTAGCTATTATAAATAAGCTCATAGAGCTAACAGAAAACATGTCTGAATCCTTAAAGGAGGGTATGAGGACACTGATTCATCTAATAAATGATCCAAATGAAAAGATAGAAGTTATTAAAAAAAGTCAAATGGAAATTCTGGAATTGCAAAGACAGTAAAAGGAAAAATTCCCTAAAGGTGCTTAGCAGTAGACACAAGATGGCAGAAGAAAGAATAAGAGAACATGAGGATAAGTCAATCAGATTTCTCTAATTTGAATAAAGAAAGGAAAAAAAATAAAGAAAAATGAGCAAATCCTCAGAGACCTGGGAGGTACCCCCAGGAAACAGCTGTATGCATAATGGGAATTCCAGAAGGAGAAGAGGATAGAAAAGACTCAAAAACATATTTGAATGAATAACGCCTGATATCTTCCCACCTTTGATGAAAAAATTTAATTTTATAGGTACTTAGTAAACATTTGACAGTCTCTGAAAATTTGGCACGTAGAGTTACGATATGGTCCATTCATTCCCCTCCTACGAATCTACCCTAGAGAAGATGTGTGTCGACACGAAGACTTTTTTTTTTTTTTTTAAGATTTTATTCATTTATTTGACAGACAGAGATCCCAAGTCGGCAGAGAGGCAGGCAGAGAGACACAGAGAGGAGGAAGCAGGCTCCCTGATGAGCAGAGAGCCCGGTGCAGGACTCGATCCCAGGACCCTGAGATCATGACCTGAGCCGAAGACGGTGGCTTTAACCCACTGAGCCACCCAGGCGCCCCGACACAAAGACTTCTATGATTATTCGTGAAAGTCTCTGATGGCTCTGGTGGGGTAACCCTGAGTAACCCAGGGCAGAGATGTTTCCTCCCAGCTCCCCACTAAGACCCAGCTGCTAGAGGGGAGGACCGCAGGGTCACCAGTGGTGCCGATTTCAAATTCTGTTTTTATAGTGCCAGCTTCCTCATCTTGAATTAGAGAACAGGTATTTGTACATCAGTGTTCACATCAACGAGCTTCACAAAAGGTGAAAACTTTACTGAAATGACTATTGACAGACCGCTTGATAAGCAGAATGTGGTATGTACATATGATGGGTTACTGTTTAAGCCTTAAAAGGGAACAGAGTTTGACACGTGCGGTAACATACATGAACCTTGAGAACATGATGCTGAGTGAAATTAGCCAGATACGAAAGGACAAATATTGTATGATTCTGCTTACAGGAGGTACTGGGAGTTGTCAGACCCAGAAACAGAAAGTAGAGTGGTGGATGCCAGAGGCTGGAGGGCGGGGACGTGGGGAGTTACTTTTGAATGGTTACACAGGTGCAGTGTGGGAACATGAAGGCGATGTGGAGGTGGAAGGTAATGATGTTTGCAGGATAACGTGAAGGTACTTAATGCTACTGAGGTGTATGCTTAAAAATGGTTAGAGTGGTAAATTTTATATATATTTTGCCACAATAAAAAAAAAAACAAACCTAAGAAATAAAAAGAAGGCAGTCCTTTCTCCTGACTTAATCAATTGCTCCAAAAGTCAAAATGCCCCACAAAAAAATAAGAAAGTAATCACAAGGGGATAGTTGGTTTTATTAGTATTGTGGACAAATGGAGAATAGTGTAGTAGTGTTTTTAGGGATTAAAAAGTAGCCCAATGGAAAAAAAAAAGTAGGCAGATGATTTTGAGGGATCTGGAAATGCTTTTTAGGCACAAAACTTTGTACAGATGCAACCAAAATATGTGTGTACTGTAAATACTGGAATATGCAACTATGTATTTCCAGTGCTTTCTTTCCCTTCTTCACCAACATGGAATACCACGCGTCCAGTAGCAAATGTGGGTCTGCATGAGGTTAGCCATCATCAAGGAATGTTTAGAGTGACAGATACTGAGCGGTTTTCCCTGATCCATCCCATTTACAACGCAGGAAAGGCCAGGGAAGCAACAAGAGTATTTGCTAAAATAAGTTAGTTTGGAGTTGAATTTTATAGTTTTCTCCCAGACACTCCACATTTTCCTCTTACATCTTAAAGGAATCAGATGCGTATGGTGGAAAGAATGTGGATTTAGGATCCCTAAAGTCTCTTCTGTATTCATGTTGTAACCTTGAACTTCTCAAGATCAGATTCTTCATTTGTGACTTGGGGGAAATAACACTGACCTTTCAGAGTTACTTTGAGGAGTGAATGAGATAAGGAAAGTGCCAAACCCAAGAGCCTGATGCAGGCAAAGACTGAGTAAATGCTAGTTTGTGTCCCTTCCTCTCCCTTCCCCTCTTCACAGTCGATCAAGATGTCAGAGGTGTGGGTATTAGTTTGGAAGGCTTAGTGTGGAGGGGTGGGTAAAAATGTGAGGAATAATGAATGCCAGCTGTCAGAAATGGAATCCCAGCTCAGCAATCTGGCATCTGTGTAACCTCAGGCATGTTTCTCTAATCTCTCATTTTTCTCAGGAATATAATGCAGCATATAAAATTATAAATGTACTCTACATTTTTTATGGAAACTGTGAAATAGAATTTATCAGAGTGTCTGTGTTTCTAAGGCACTCTTCGATAGTAGTACGGCAAACAGAAGGTACATCTATAAGTGAAGTTGCATATTTTATGAGTATAGACTATCAAAACGGAAAAAAAAATTCAGTCAACCACGCTAGAGGAAAGACTAAATTAACATTCTATTCTTTCTAGAGAAAATGAGATTATAAAATTGTTGCCATGTAAGAAAGCAATCAGAGTATACAGGTTACAAAAAAAAAAGGCAGAAAAATATTTTTTGGATGCCTACTAGGCACCTAGTTAATAAAAAAATGTTATGTGTCTGGATTTTGTAATAATAGCAGTATTTTCAGATTTTTGTTGATAATTTCTTGGTGATTTCTCATTCTAAACAAGCACACGCATTTGAGCATTATTCTGTATTTGTCATTTTATATTCTTTTTCTTAAATTGGATACCACAATTGGTTCCTAGAGTTGCCTCTTAGCAGATTCTCATTCAAGCAAGTCTGCGGGGAGAGGGAGCCTAGACTAGAAGAAGTGGTTTGGGGCCATGTGAGGCAAGAATTCCACCTGGGGGATGGTGTCGTCTTTCTATAACTATCCCCAAACCTCGAGTGTTGAAAATAAATAGGAGAAAAAATAGTTCCATAACTACTCGTTGAAGTTTTATTATTTTCACATTCTGAGACTTTTTTCATGCCAGGCGCTGTGACTACTTCCCCTACATTATCTCACTTAATAACCACAGCTCTATGGGGTACATACCGTTATTATCTCAACATAATAAGTGAGGAAAATGAGGTTTGGAAAGATAAGCTCTTGTGCACAGTGTCCAGGCTAGAGACCACATTATCAGGTGTTTAGAAAGCATGACAGGAACAGAGGTTATGACAAGTCAGGAGGGCGGTGGGCATTCCCATCTATTGAAAGGCGCACGCAGCTCGTTAGGTGAGGGCCGGCATGCTATTTTTCTACTTGAACCTCTGCTGTGGGTTGATGAATGCAGAGACATGGAGGCCTCTGCTGAGTCTTATGAACCTAGATTTTTCTAGTTGCTAAATAGGGACAGTGGTACTTTCGCAAGCTTCCATTTATTGCCACCGAAGTAGGCTTGTTGGGGGAAGGGGTCAGGGTTTTTTAATTGTGATTTTAATATGAAAAAGTGCTTTCCAAAACTAGCATGTTTTTGTCATGATTAAAAGGATCTTTCTGCCTTATATCATTTTTTAAAAACTCTAAATGTGAAGGCTCAAGTCCCTTGACATTTCTATTTAATTAAAATGATTTACAAACTAAATAAACAAATAGGTGAATTAATCATACTAGCTGAAATAATAATTACCTTTTTGTGACCCAGATTGAGGTTGGTATATGTAAATGATGCAAAATTAAAGGGGGGGTTCACCTTTTCTTTGGACAGGGAGAATGGTGTCACAAGTCAGATACTTCATTTTCCAAATTAAATTTTCGATTATTTAATCTTTGCATAATTTATTGATATAGATGAAAACACATTTTATGATGTAGAGCCAATAAGAATTTTTCTGTAAGTTAAATGGTTTATATTAAAAATGAAGGCATGTATGTGCAAAAGAAATGGATTTGATTGTATAAATAGTTTGGGAGACTTCAAGACATGACACTGATTGATTGATAATTTTAAGTTCAGAAGTGGCATTTAATAGTCTTAACACTTTACAGTTTCTTTTTCAGAACTCTTATTATGGGGACACCTGGGTGGCTTAGTTGGTTAATGTCTGCCTCCAGGCCCAGAGTCCTCAAGGCCTGCATCCAGCCCCTTGCTCAGCGGGGAGCCTGCATCTCCCTCTGCCTGCCTCTTTCTCTCCCACACACTACTTTTCTGACAAATAAATAAATAAATAAATATCTTAAAAATAAAAAAGAACTCTTTTTTTTTTTTTTTTTAAAGCCACCCAGTCTGGGCTATATTATAATAGTAGTCCAGACAGACATAGATAAAAATGAACGGTTCTTAATTTTAATATTTTTATTTATTTTTTTAAATTTTTATTTATTTTTTATTTTTTATAAACATATAATGTATTTTTATCCCCAGGGGTACAGGTCTGTGAATCTCCAGGTTTACACACTTCACAGCACTCACCATAGCACATACCCTCCCCAATGTCCATAACCCCACCCCCCTCTCCCAACCCCCCTCCCCCCAGCAACCCTCAGTTTGTTTTGTGAGATTAAGAGTCACTTATGGTTTGTCTCCCTCCCAATCCCATCTTGTTTCATTTATTCTTCTCCTACCTCCCTTAAACCCCCCATGTTCCATCTCCACTTCCTCATATCAGGGAGATCATATGATAGTTGTCTTTCTCCGATTGACTTATTTCACTAAGCATGATACCCTGTAGTTCTATCCACATCGTCACAAATGGCAAGATTTCATTTCTTTTGATGGCAGCATAGTATTCCATTGTGTATATATACCACCTCTTCTTTATCCATTCATCTGTTGATGGACATCTAGGTTCTTTCCATAGTTTGGCTATTGTAGACATTGCTGCTATAAACATTCGAGTGCACGTGCCCCTTCAGATCACAAAAAAGAACTCTTATTATGGAAAATCACCAACTAGGAAAACAGTATTTTTTAAAAATCTCCACATAATCACTGTCTGTATTTAGCAAAGATCAACCTTGTATTCATCTTTTTAAAAAAAAATCTATCCCCACCCCCATGTAGTTTTACTGAAGTTTGTTTTGTTTTGTTTGTTTTTTAACTGAAGTATTTTAAAATGGGTTCCATATATCATGTTAAAGTGGAGTGGATAATATGGAAAGCAAAGGTAATGCATGATCCCTGAGAGGACAGGGTTTGAAACCTGTTTTTGGAGATACTACTGTGTACTACAGACCATGAAACCAGTACATTGTGTATATTGGCTTACAGTCAATTTCCCAAAGCCTTGGCCTGTGCTTTTTATAGAAAGTAACAGAACAAAAACAATCAGTGCAGATTGGAATATTTGAAGAAGGTGAATGGAGAAGCGTGTGTATGTGGGGAGAGAGGGTGCACCAGTCTTGCGTAGACGGGAGGGATTACAGAAGAGGACAGTGGGACACCTCAGATTTTGAAAAAATTAATTTCACGGTGAAATGGTACTTAAGGAAGAATAACATATAGACTAAAGCTGAGCATAGATGTGAGGAGGGGGAGGGGCACTCTTGGAGCAGTTGGGGCAGGAGGTTATGGAAGATGAGAGTACCAATAGTGGGAAGTAAGAGAAAGGGGAGGATCTTCACACATCATCAGTAAATATACATTCTTTTTTGTGTGTGTGTGACTGGAAAATACAATCAAAACATTTAAATATAGACATTCTAATTTGGACAAATAGAAAAGTCTGAAAAAGGAAAGAGAAACTGACCATGTTTTCATTGCCTGGAGATGATGATTAGTAACATTTGTCCTTGACTCTGGTTTTATAAATAATAAGTCTTATTTTTAAGAGCAGTTTTAGGTTCAAGGAAAAATTTAGCAGAAAGTATGAAGAGTTGCCATACATGTATCCCTGCAGCCATCCCAAATCTCAATACCTTGTACCAGAGTGAGCCTGCATTGACATATCATTGTCACCCAAGGTCCATAGTTTACATTAGGCTTTGCTCCTGGTGTTACGTATTCTGTGGGCTTAGGCATATGTGGAATGGCATGTATCTACCACGGTAGTGTCATATGGAATAGTTTCACTGCCACGGAGGTCTCCTGTGTCCTACCTGCTCATCTCTTCCTCCCTTGTAACTCTTGACAGAGTCACAGTGTTGGAATCGTATCGTGTGTATCCTTTTCACATTGTCTTCTTTCATGTAATAAAATGCATTTGTTTCCTCTGAGTCTTTATTTTTTTAAGTAGTTTTGCTTTTAAAAAAATTTTTTAAAAAATATTTTATTTGAGATAGAATGACAGTGAGAGAGAAAGAGAGAGAGAGCGCGCGCGCACAAGCAGGGGAAGGAGAAGCAGACTCCCCACCAAGCAGGGAGCCTGATGTAGGACTCAATCCCAGGACTCCAGGATCATGACCTGAGCTGAAGGCAGATGCTTATCTGACTGAGCCACTCAGGAGCCCCCCTCTATGTCTTTTTATGACTTGGTAGCTCATTTCCTTTTGACATTGAATAACATTCCATTGTCTGGATGTACCACAATTTATTTACTCCTTCACCTAACTGAAGGACATCTTGGTTGCTTCCAGGTTTTGGCATTAATGAATAAAACTGCCTTAAGCATCCATGTACAGAGTTTTGTGTGGACAAAAGTTTTCAGCTCCTCTGGGTAAACACCAAGGAGTGTGATCGCTAGATTGGAGGGTGAAAGTATGTTTAGTTTTGTAGGAAACTGTCAAACTGTCTTCCAAAGTGTCTGTACCATTTTGAATTCCTGCTAGCAGCAGATGAGAGTTCCTTTTGTTCCCATGCTCACAAATATTGGGTTTTGTGTTCTGGATTTTGGCCATCCTGATAGATCTGTAGTGGTATCTTTTTTCATTTCCATTTCTCTGATGACAAATGTGTGGAGGACCATCTTTTTGTATGCTTATTTGCCATCTGGCTATCTTCTCTGCTGAGATACCTGTTAAGTCTTCTGCCCATTTCCCCCCTCTAGCTGTATTGAGGTATGATTGACAGATAGAAATTGTATATATTTAAGGTGTACAGTGTGATAATTTGTTATATGTATATGTTTTAAAATCATCATCACAATCAAGCTGATTAACAAATCCATCACCTTATCTAGCTACTGGTGTTCTATGCGTGTATTGGGAAGACTTAAGATCTACGCTTTTAGCAAATTTCAGATATGCCATACATCTTTATTAACTACAGCCACCCTGCTGTATATTTCATTTCCAGAACTAATTCATCTTATAATTGAGAGTTTGTATCTTTTAACCAACATCCTCCCACTTCCGCTGCTCCCAGAGATCCTGGCAACCACCATTCTGCTCTTGGTTTCTGTGAGCTCATTCTGTAGAGAGCAGGGATCATAGTGGATAGGCAGCTAACATAGCCCATGGCAGATAAGAGATCATCCTTCTGGACATTTAGATAAGAGTAAGAACTATCCATTATGTATCTTCCACTTTCATATTTCTTCAAGAGAATGCCCGACAATCGGTATCTGGTCTTTAGCTATAGGTTGAATATATAAATGGATGAACAAATGCTTGGTCTTTGATAACTTGTAATTTGGACTGAAAATTACTCAACCCACTAGAAATAGAAAATCAGGAAGGATAGTGTGAATACCCTGAAATTTTGTGCCCAGAGAAAATTTTCAGTTATAACTGAAGAGGATCTGAAGTATCATATTAACTAAATTTTCCAGCTTTTACGTACGTGTGAAAGCTTCGGAAGTACCAAAGATTTAGTTTCCCTTAGCACTGCTTGAGCCTCGGATGCAGACACAAATGGGCTCCTTACCATCTTCCCGCTTAACCATTAACACTAAGCCAGGGCATGTTCCGGTCTCCTTTCCCGGAAATGCTCCTGTAGCAGGACAAAAGCTTCAGGAATAAAAAAAGGTTTAATCAGGGAGTGCTTTGCACTATACTTACTGGTGTTGTGTCTTAGAACAAAGCTTTCCCATAATGGTTCTTGGTGCATGAGGGCGTGGGTAATTTTCTTGATAGGTGAATCTGAGCTTGGTATATATTAGCAGTTGATTTTGCATGAAACATCCAGGTAATATACAATGACTTTTTTCTGTTACAGAAAACTTGGGATCTTAATGGGTAAGAATTTGAAATTCTTTGAGAACTATGGGGGAATAGACATTCACTATCAGTATATGATTTATATATTAAATGTCAATGTAAAACCCTCATAATCTCATAATCATGATACTTGCTGCTAACGTTTTGCTAGATTTCCTTACTAGATCTAACTTCATGTCATTTAATAAATGCATGCTCATTGTAAGAAATAAAAGTGGCACAAAAGGTAGGTATCAGTTGCTTCCTGAAACTCCAAGGCTTGTTCTCCAGAATTAACTAGTGCTACTGGTTTATAGCCTATTTTTTCCAGATATTTTAGCGTGCTTAGTTTTAAAGCTTAGAAAGCATTTTGTCTTGTTGCATTTTGTCCACTGCACTTTGTCTTGTTCCATGAGAAGAGAAAGAGTGGCATTTTACTTAACACAGAGAGACTGTACTAAGGGTCATAATAGATAATGCATTTGACTTGAGTATGAAAATCTTCCAGCTCAGCCAAAGAACCACTTTGTGCCCAGATCTTTGTGCTCATCTCTGGGCTGTTCACTTAAGTTCTTGGTGCCATTTATCACTTTAAAAAGAGGTGATAATACATTTGGAATGTATAATTCAATTATTTCATGAATACTTATTTATAGCACAGCTACAATATGCTTGGTGTAGTGGTGGGTACTCAGAGGACTATGGAAAGGGTACTGAGCAGAGTGTGTAATGCAAAGGAACGTGTGCAAATTTGGCGACTGATTGTTCCAGTGACCTATTTTTAATATAACAGATGTGCCTAGTACCTAGTGACAATACCCCCCCATACTGAGATCACAAATAGGCAAGTTCAGTGGGACTCTCATCTCTGCTCCATGCAGCATTATTGGAGAGGCTTGGCTGAGGGATGGAGGATATGCTTAGAAGATGGCTCACACACATGATTGGCAAGATGGTCGTGGCTGTGAGCTGTGAGCTCTGCTGGGGCTCGGGGTCTGTGACCTTGCGGCTTCTTCTGCATGGCCTTCCCCATAAACTTAGCTGTAGCATGGTGGCTGGTTTCCAAGAGTGAGCATTTCAAGAGATAGAATAGCTGCCAGTCCCTGACTTCTTTGGCCTGGAAACTGGACAGTGTCTCTCCTACCACAGTGTCTTAATCAGACTGGCACAGAACCAGATTCAAGTCCAGAAGACTTAGGCCCAGATCTCAACAGGAGGTGTGTTAAAGGGATCTGAGGTTGGGTTGTGCCATTTCTGTGTGTGTGTGTCTGTGTGTTTAATGTGGAACTCTCGTCCTTCCTGTGGTAAGATCACTCATCTTTCTGTGGGAATTTCTTCACCCCCTACCCCATTCCATAGAATGCTGGTAAGGCTTCCACTCTGTTTTCTGTCCACTGACCACCAAGAGGGTCTAAAATTTCTGGCCAATAGCAATGCGATATGCATATGGCCATACTGATTGATTGGGCTCAGAGTGAGCCAGTGGCTCCAGTAGGTCTATCATATTCTTTTAATGGGACTATTAACAACAGAACCGAGACAGAGCATTCCTCCCCAGTTCTTCTGCTCTTGTTGGTGACAATGGTAAAAGCCCGTGGCCCTGCCGTCACTCTTCACCTCGTAAAAAGAGCTTGTCTACAACAATTTTGAACTTCTTTCTTTTTTAAAATTTAAATTCAGTTAGCCAACATATAGAACATCATTAGTTTTTGGTGTAGTGACTAATGATTCGTTAGTTGAATATAACTCCCAGCACTCATCATATCATGTGCCCTCCTTAATGCCCATCACCCAGTTACCCTGTCCCACCTACCTCCCTTTCTACAAGTCTCAGTTTGTTTCCTGGAGTCTAGAGTTTCTCTTGGTCTGTCTCCCTCTCTGATTTCTTCCCATTCAGTTTTTCCTCTCTTCCCCTATGATCTTCTGTGCTATTTCTTATAGCCACATATGAGTGAAACCATATGATAATTGTCTTTTTTTGCTTGACTTATTTCATTTAGCATAATACCCTCCATTTCCATCCATGTTGATATAAATGGTAGGTATTCACCCTTTCTGATGGCTGAGTGATACTTCATTGTATATATGAATCACATCTTTTTTTTGGAATCACATCTTTTTTTAGAATCACATCTTCTTTATCGTTCAACAGAAGGGCATCTCAGCTTCTTTCACAGTTGAACTATTGTGGACATTGCTGCTGTGAACGTTGGGGTATATATCTGGGTTAAATACCCAGTAGTGCAATCAGTAGGTCATAGGGTAACTCTGTTTTTAACGTTTTGTGAAATCTCCATATTGTTTTCCAGAGGGGCTGTACCAACTTGCATTCCCACCAACAGTGTAAGAGGGTTCCCCTTTCCCTGTATCCTCACTAACACTTGTTGTTCTCTGTCTTTTTAATTTTAGCCATTCTAACTGGTGTAAGCTGGTATCTTATTGTGGTTTTGATTTGTATTTCCTCAATGGCTAGTGATGTTGAACATTCTTTCATGTGTCTCTTGGCCATTTGTATGTCTT
Organism: Neogale vison; assembly: GCF_020171115.1. Lineage (NCBI taxonomy): Eukaryota > Metazoa > Chordata > Mammalia > Carnivora > Mustelidae > Neogale > Neogale vison. The sequence goes on from NC_058097.1 coordinate 10,187,863, forward strand.
CTTTGGAGAAGTGTCTGTTCATATCTTCTGCCCATTTCTTGACTGGATTATTTGTTTTTTGGGTGTTGAGTTTGATAAGTTCTTTATAGATCTTGGATACCAGGCCTTTATCTGATATGTCATTTGCAAATATCTTCTGCCATTCTGTGGGTTGTTGACTGTTTCCTTTGTTGTGCTTTTTATATCTTGATGAAGCCCCAGTAGTTCATTTTTGCTTTTGTTTCCCTTGCTTTTAGATACATGTCTTTCAGGAAGTTGTTGTGGCTGAGGTCAAAGAGGTTACTGCCTTTTTTCTCTTCTAGGATTTTGATGGGTTCCTGTTTCTCATTTAGGTCTTTCATCCATTTTGAGTTTATCTTTTTGTATGGAATAAGAGAATGGTTCAGCTTCATTCTTCTGCATGTGGCTGTCCAATTTTCCAGCACCAACTGTTGAAGAGACTGTCTTTTTTCCACTGGACATTCTTTCCTGCTTTGTTGAAGATTAGTTGACAAGAGAGTTTGAGGGCCCGTTTCTGGGATCTCTGTTTGGTTCCATTAATCTGTGTGTCTGTTTTTGTACTAGTACCATGCTGTCTTGATGATTACAGCTTTGTAATACAGCTTGAAGTCAGGCTTTGTGATGCCCCCAGCTTTGGTTTTCTTTTTCAACATTCCCCTGGATATTTGGGGTCTTTTCTGGTTCCATGCAAATTTTGAGATTGTTTGGTCCAGCTCTGTGTAAAATGTCAGTGGTATTTTGACAGGGATTGCACTGAGTATGTAGATGGCTCTGGGTTGCGTAGACATTTTAACAAAGTTTATTATTCCAATCCATGAGCATGAAATGCTTTTGGTTTGAATTTCATATGCCATATAAATACTTGATATATTAAATAGCTTCCCTGGATGTCAGTCACCTGCCTTAGTAATAACCTTGCAAGGTTGTTACAAGGACTAAATGGGACACAGTAGACACTCACTAAATGGATTATAATTATCATAGCATTATTGATTAATCTAGATATAAATGGATGAAAATCTTGAAGTTCTATAAAACACTGAATGTTTGAAGTTATATAGAGCTTACTTTTGGAGGGCATGAAAAGTTGGTCAAAGGAAGATTTGTTAATTATATCATTAGCAAAAGCGAATACACATGAAATATGTATTGGTTTGCATTTATGGATCCACATTATGAGGAATCTCAAATTAGTTATTAGAATAATTAGACATTACAGATATAAGTGTGATATTGAATTATCCATTTGTTTCCCTTACCTAAAGTACAGTGAATTAAATAAACTTTATGTGCACATGCGACAGTTGTGGAGTATTTACTTCCTATGGGTAGCATCTCAGCAGATGTCTAGAAGATACGAGCTGTTACGGGATGAAGGAGGGAGTATAATGTCAATATAAGGGAACAATACTCATTTCAGAAATGTCATCCTCATGGGAGTTTAAATATAAACATTTCACCAAAAAAAAGGGAATGTACCTATAATTGCAGCTATATCCACAATTAAGTTGAGGTTTATTTTTCTTATTTCTATACTTCATAAATAAAACATTGCAGTTTCACCAGTGATTGAATACATATCTCATCAGTGATAAACTCAGTTCTCAGTTTTGAAATCGTATGTGGCTCAATTTTGTATTCCTATTTTCTCCCAAATGGTCTGAGTAGAAGTTCTTTCAGATACAGTGTGTATCATGTGAAGTTGTCCCTAGACCAAATATTGCTGCTTTCTGATGGTTATCATATATACAACTCCGCATAAAGCATGGGATGATGGTTAATGCCATTGTTTTCAATGGGTTATTCACTTACTGAAAAGCATAATCACATATGCCAACAAAAGTAAATGGGATATGCCTTCAGGAGGAACCAAAAGTAGAAGCTTCAAGAAAGCAAAACATATGGTACAGATGCCCTGGAAAAACGTTGGAGCAGTGAAAAGTGCCAAGGCCCATTGAATGTGTTCATTATGCTTTGTATCATGTGGTTCTCATACAGGAAAGCTTGATCTCGAGATGCCGGAGCTTGCCGTGTCCTAGACAGTGATGGAGGGAAATCCCTGCAGAGATGCATCTGATCACGGTGCTGTTCTAACTCACAGAATAGCCTTTTCTGTCACGCCCAGGTGTGCAGTGCCGCAGCGTGTCTTTGAACTTGAAGCAATTTGGAAGTCTGCTAAAGAGATAACAGAATCTGTGGTCCATGGAAATCTGGCTACCCCGCTCATACTTTTTTAACTTTTATTACTGTTTTTATTCTGTAGCTGTTCTCATTGTTCCCATTAAGCAAAGACTTACTGCCCCCAGCGTTTCATATACAAGGAGGCAAAGTTATTAAGGTCCTCTTCTCTCTGTCTGAAGGAATAGGGGGGAAAATCAACAAAAATGACTCCACGTGAAATGGCCGTGCCTAAGTTCAAGTGTCAGGTGCTTCCTGCCTTACGTCTCAGGGTGCTGAGATGAAGAAGTCTGGGCAGGATAACAATACTATTAAGTAGGTTCACAGCCCCATTGAGAGTTCATTAGTATGTGCCAGAAAGGGGAGAATGGGCAGGCGAGTACTCTAGGCTCTCTGTCCTTGGTCTGTTCTTCCCTGACATCTGGATGAGGACATAAATGACACTTTTATGATTTTTGTAGGTGAAAATGACCTTGGCAAGCTTGAGTAATCCATAGGTTGCTTATAAGAATATAATAGAGACACATATAATAATACCCTCCACTTAGATCTTTATATGAACTGTACTATATGAGCAAAATAAAAAATGATGTATAATAGGCTCCCATTTTGTGGAAAAAAAAAAGTCAGAAGAGCTGCACGTTTATATAAACCCACCTGTGTGCATACCTATCTGGGACTGTTTCTGGAAGGAGCTGGAAATACTGTGACAGTGGTTGCTATAAAGAGGGTCTGAGGAACTGGGGATCTAGGCAGCAAGTAATACTTGGCTTGTCCCAAGTACATTTTTTCTTGCTTGAATTTTCTTTTTAACTATTTAATTTTTAAAAATGTCCGTATGTTAGTTTTTCTGAAAATGCACGTAATCAGAAGGAGCCAAGTGAGGATGCCTAGGAAAAAGGACAGTGTGGATTAATGGGAGCCAAACCGGAAACCCCCTAGGGATTATGGTAATTGTAAATTCCAATTTGAATCAGAGTGCTTGGGTGTGGCTAGTTGACAACAGAGTGAATCCATTAGACTTCATTTGTTTGTCTTCCTTACTGGACCATGATGATCTCTTGGAACACAGAATATACGATGTAGGAGATACCAAGGACACAGGAAGGACTGAGGTTAAAGTTCCCTTGGATTCATGTTTGGATTCATGAATGGAAAAGTTGTGTCTGGTCAGAAGGACCTGGCACCCTATTTAGTTTACCTGGTTAAGGGAATAGGTATAATAGTCCAAGTATTCTGCTTAAATTAGTTTGTTGTTGTTGTTTTAACAGGCCAAAATGACTCTTCCATTTGCTGGGTGGACTGCCCAATGTTATTCCCTAGGCTTTTAATTTTCCTCCCAAACCAGAAGATCACCATGCTAGATCCTTAGACTTGAGCCAAGAACAAAAATAAAACCAAAAACATCCAAAATGATTTTTAATTTCTTATTTGTAGGAAAGTTTATTGTCGGTAAAGATCTCTCAACATTAGCCTAAATTAGGAAAGGCGGCGGGAAAAATCAACTTTCTTGGCATCTTAAGGGTATTTGCAGTAGTGTAGTAGATGAGACTATATGATTACCAAAGATGTTTTCCATTCTGAGACGGTGTGCAATGCTTATGTTTAGGTGGAAAATATGTTGTTATTCATTTTGCTATACTACAACTGTCTTTAGCAGAATTTCCCCTTCATACTTGCTGTTCTTATTGGCATATACACTTGTTTTTGCCTCATGTTCAATAATACCGTCACTTTGGAAAAAGGTAGCAATTCAACAGTGTCTGCTAATGTAAAGCAGTTAAATCTGACTTTATTTAACCATAAAGATATAATGTGGTTAGAAAATTTGATGGTATGTTCTAGGTTAATCATGTAACTTGATTTCCTGTGTTGATTCATACTCTATCAGTCATTAATTGCATTGTAGTGTATTGGAACAGTAGTGCGAAATACCCTACTTCCATCAGAATCTGTATTTTATTTTATTTTTTTAAAAGATTTTATTTATTTATTTGACACACAGATCACAAGTAGGCAGAGAGGCAGGCAGAGAGAGAGGGGGGAAGCAGGCTCCCTGCTGAGCAGAGAGCCGGATTCGGGACTCGATCCCAGGACTCTGGGATCATGACCTGAGCTGAAGGCAGAGGCCTTAACCCACTGAGCCACCCAGACACCCCAGAATCTGTATTTTAAAAGTAGCTTTAAGTTGTAGAATATAAATATATGGAGTACATAGATATATATTCTGTATAAATATATGGAATAAAAAATTGTAACCGGAAGCTTTCTGACCATATCAGCCTCTGTGTGCTCCTCCTGCTCCCTCTAGTGTTTTGTCCTTATTCATTTTTAAGTATGGAAGAAAAACAATCTAGATGCTGGGGAGACTGGAGCCAGCCTGGAATTAAGCCAGTAGGCAGAGATCATCTTCCCTAGTTACCTTCGAGCTTTCTTCTCCCAGTGTTGAAGCTGAACCAACAATACTCCCAAGCAAACCTATTTTAACCACTATTTAAAGAGATTCCTAAAAGGAACAAAAACATCTTCCTCACAGGTGCGGATCATTTTTGCTTAATCTCTACCTTCCACAGAGCAGGGGTTTTAGAATAGTTTCTGTTGCTCATGGCCCCGCTGGAGGATGTAGCGGGTGCAGGAAGAGGATGTCATAGACACCTGCTGCCTTGGGACTCTGCCTTGTTCCCACACCTGCCAAAACAGCTGGCTCCCTGCTTGGGGACAGAGACACAAAGGGCCCATTTGAATGAGTTACTTCGTTTGATTTGAGTCCGTAGGAAATTTAGTATATTGGAGGGAAAAATCTCAAAAAAGATTGTAAACACAACTGTAATGTGTACAGATGGAAGGTAGCTGGACAGAGCATAGCAGTAGTGATCTTTGGATGGTGGCATAATGGTTATTTTAACATTCGCTCTATTTTCCTGGGGTTTTCACATTTTTCTATAATATACACCAACACCTTTTATAATCAGAAATAAGTTACTGAAATTTTTTTTTTTGTCTTATCCAGGCATCTCCTATCTAAAAGGATCATAGGATAACAACTTAATAAGACATTTCAGGATTGAAGTATTTTGTGGTCATGATTTATTTCCTCGAATCTTTTGTTTCCAAAATAGATGAAACTAAAAGCATCTCCCAAAGCATTTCTTCCTGGCAACTCGTCTCACCTCAACTTACGCATCCCTCTTGCCAGATTATTCTCGGTTATGTGGTGCTGTCACTGGTTGGCTCCAAGGTGAGACAATTTTCAGAGCTCTCTGGGGAGAGACTGGTGGTCACTTGGAGCCACAGCCGTGATGGGAGAAACTGAAACTTTGCCGGAGAAAAGAGCAGATAATAAATCGTTCAACCTATAAAAACTGACTCAACTGGGCCTAGGAGTCATTGGTTACTTTGATCTATTCCTCAGCTGCTTAATTTACTTATGGGGCAGTTCTGGCTCTGTGGGTCTTGAAACTGGAAAATAGACTTCTTGATAGTAAATCCTTTTGAAAGATTAGGTAGAAAGCCAGTGGCTGTGCTCACAGCGAAGTGGTTCAGATTTCTGGGAAAATGCACAAGAAGCCGGCGTTTGTCGTCATCTTCTCTGGAGAGGAGACTTGGCGTTCTGAATTCGGTTTGGGTGGGGAGGTGACCTTCCTTTCCTCCTGTGTCTTCTACAGGTGTTTGCATGTACAGCTTTGTACTTGTGCTATATTTTTCAGTTAAGCAACAAGTCATAATTGTGCATGGCTCAAACTTTCATTTTCTGGCTTTTCCTGACTTGATTTTCTACATTGGCTCTCAACGCCCCCCCCCCCCCCGCCCAATGCAAAGGCTCTTTAGTATAGCATGGTCCTGAGGAACAATGTTTTTATTTTGTGACATTACTAATATCTTTTTGTCCTTTGGGGAGGGAAAGGGACCTCATTCTGTCTTCTCCCAGGGTGGTGTGGTGTCACAATCTCCACTCTTCATTACCTTTCTTGCTTTTTGGATATCACCTGAAAGTCACAGAGACAACTAATTCTCCACTTCTTAAAAATGTTTATTTCTGCCTCCGCACCCAAGTCAGAAGGTCGGGAGTCCCTCCTGATCATCTCTCCACCTCACTCTGTTTCTCCCCTCCCTTCACAGCCATGTAGTCACCTACCAAGTCCTGAGGCACCTGAGTCTTTGAAATCCCTCATGCACCTGCCCACCTTCGAGACCGTGGACTATTTTAGCTCACTTTTTTTTTTCCAACTCATTCTTGCATCAGTGCAGAATCTTTGTATAAATATCCTTGCTTCCAGTCTGGTTTCTATCTCACCCATCCCTTGATTGTCTGCCAGGTGGTTTCTCTAAAGTGTGTATGTGATCTGGTTGCTGTTTAAATTTAAAATCCTTTAATGACATACTTTTCTTTCTAGAATATTATTCACACGGTTATTCCTGACCTACTCTGGATGGAAATTTTCAGTCTCGTTTCATAGGACTCTTTCACACTGTATTATAGCCATGCCTGATCTCTTGAGAACCTTCTCAGTGGGTCATGGTCTCTCTCTTCCATGCCCTTAACACATCCTATTTCCTTGGTCAGAAATGCCTTCTCTTTCTTAGCACCTTCCACTTTTTCATGAAATGGTTCCAGCCTTGCCTTCCCTACTCCTACTCATACTTTCCTCATATCTGCTTAACTATACATATTACTGGCTGTCGCTCTTCATCCATAATTTTAATTACTGGCTTTTCTTGGTGTTCTTCATACTAGATTATAAATTCCAATTTATAATTTGGAGGAAGTAAGCATTTTTGGAAGGAACAGTTTGAGGGGGGGCAAGTATTTTTAATAGGAAGGTAAGGAATATATACTTACTTTGAACACCCACTTCTTCATCTTCCTATAAGAAATAGTCTGACTCCATTTCTGATGTTTGATTACCGACAGCTTTTAATCCCCATCACTCTTCTTTCCCTTTTGCCCCATGTTTGGGAAAAGAAAGCCCAGGTTCTTCCTCCTTTGGCATCAGCATGAAGTTCAAACAATGGAAGTTTTGGTCAATTGGCAGGAACAATCACACCATCCCATAGCAGCCGGCCCCCAAACCCAAGCCATTCCTTTTTTCTCTGCCGTGATCTCACAGCATCTCAGCTATGTTTGGGGAGCCTACTCAGCTCTCCACAGAACACTTCATTTTGTGAGCAACAACTATTCACATCCTGTTGGTGAGTGTGTGGCATCATCAGTATCTGTATCTGAACCAAAATTTGATTGAGGGCATCCATCTGCTTCTAAAGGGTGAATACAAGCCTCTCCATACCCAACACACACATGAGTCTCCAGAGCTAAATAATATGGTATTTTATGCACATAAGACTCACATAGTACTTAAGTAAAGGTGACATATTCCAAAGCACCCAGTACGTACACTCCTCCGTTTAGGGGAAGCTTGGTTTAGCTTTTTATCTGGAACATGAGAAGAGGTGAGGGCATGGGAATGGACATATGCATTTATCAACCACAAAGGGAATTTATAAATATGAACTCTTATTTATTACATCGTAGGTACTGGCTTCTCCCAGAGTGTGTTATGGATACCTAAAATGGCTGTTTCTACATTTCACAGAATATAAACCTGTTTCAGGGTAGGCCTTTTGTTACAAAATGTCCTTTGACTAGTGGGATGTTTTCTGCAAGCTGATTTTAATAGGAACACAGCACTGCCCGGTGACTTGTTTCCTGTAGCGGCCAACTTCTGTAAATAAGTCCAGTGAGCAAGATTTCAAGGTCATAATATCACTCCTGAAACCAAGTTTGGTCAGGTCTATGTAGGTCCTGGGCCCCGTGAAAGGGTCGGAGGACTTGTGATAAATCTAAGACCTCTTGCTCGAATGGTGGTATCATTGTAGTCTGTCTTCCTCTTCTGGACTTTTCAAGGTCATGGTGTCCTAGCCCTTGAAAGGACTCAACAAAGTGATGAATTCTGCGTTTCAGGCCATATAAAAATCGTGTTAGTGACTGAAAGAACAAGAAGCCTCTTACTAAGTAACTAATCCCAATTCAAGCACTTTGAAAATAGCTATAATGAAAATCACACCAGGAGAAGGACATCAGACGTCTGTTAGCAAAACAAAGCATAATGAAACCCTTTACTTTACTCTATTACAAGGACCCAAATCACAGGCTACTGAAGAGATTTTATGAAACACCACTTCTTTCTTCCTTCCTTTCTTTTTTAAAAATGTCTAACACATTGATGTAACTACACAAAGGAAATGTCAAAAATAGAAAATGTGTCCTATAATTCAATTCTTTTCAATATGCATCATTAGTGTTTGAGCCTTGTTCCAATGATTATATATTTTTCAGTAGATATAAATCTTTTATGTTCTATTTCATTTTAATGGATCATATATTTTTTCTTTGGAAGCATAGGTTTCAAAATTATCATTTAAAAATAACTGCATGACAATACATGTTATTAATGAATCACCTTTTCCGAAACTATATCCCTTTGGTTGGGCATTTAAAAGTTTTTCAGTGTTTTCTATTATAATTACACATAACAATGTTTTTTTTTTTTTTCCAAGTGCAGAATCCATTTATATGTTGAATCTTTTATAGAAACACAGTGAGCATCTCTTAATTGGGTCGCTATATTGGTCTTTTTGCAAATAGGAGTAGGAAACTGCTAACAGAGTTCATAAACAGTGGTATTACTATGGTTGGAATTCTTTTAGACCAAATGATAAAGCTGGATTTCGTTGTGTGATATTTCTTTCAACAAGCATATCAGAGCTGTTATATGCTCTTTAGGGCTTGAGCTCAGTGATATTAAACAATACAGCAAACTAGGTCATTACTCCCTAATACTGAAGACCTCATTTTTCAAGATAAAGACATACTTGGGCAAGAAATACTGTTAGCTTCCACCATTTACGAATATTCTACCTGAGGGGGAAAAACACATTATGTTGGCTTTACTTGAACAAAATATTACCGTGAAAACAAAGAAAATATTAATTTATTGGAGGAAGAATTAATATTTAAAACAAAGACAGGTTTGGTCTTTTTCTTTGGGAAGTTGACATTTTAATGGAGGTGATGGACAAGTAAAGAGGCAATTAAAATGTAGTGAGCTGCTAGGCCAATCCTAATGAGACCTGCCTTTTCTGTGATCAAGAATAATCTTTTAAATTATTATGATCATGGGAGGGAGGCTGTTAGGCAATGAGACAGACTCTGAAATGAGCAAAAATGATAAATGGATGTCCTTTCTGGTATACTTTTCCAGGCTATCTCTGCCTTTCACTGGCTTTGAGCTATTGTACAACTCTGTAAATTGTAGAAAACTGATAGTAATACAAATGATTATTGTTTATAAAAATGTAAATAAATTTTGTCTGTTGCCATACAATTGATTGTTGCCTTGTGGCTATTCACCAGTTTTGTATCTGTTTGTAAATTCATTTCAGCATTTCTGGTGGCCTGTATGTGTGTGTCTTCTCAGAATTCTTGGAACCAATTTTAACTTTTTACTGGTTCCCTCATTAATTAATGAGTTAAAATTGCAAGTGTTCAATTAATAGTTGTATGGCGGTCATGATTTTAATTTTTTTTTTTTCCCAAAGAAATATCTTTTAGCACTAGGGTACAATAGCTGCTTAGTAATTCTCTTAGCCACCCTTCAGTAAAGGCCACACTTGGCATTTCACAGGTTTTCTAACAAGACTGACTTTCAGTGACATAATTTTGCAATTATCCAGCCTAATTCAAGTCTACAAAGATTTATTGATCGCTTGCTCCATGCATGAGGATCAGAGATCAATAAGATCCACTTGGGTCCCATATAGTCCACATGGGTATAGTTACAACTCCAAGCCCAACTCTGCTGTGTGTTATTCTGTGTGTAATAATAGAATCCTATGCTAAATGCCTTGGGAGACTGAAGAGGAAGCAATGAATTCCAATGAGATAGAATGTGCTGTGCTTCACCTAGAAGGCAGAATTTTATTTGACTTGAGTCTTATAGGATAAGTAAGGTTTTTACCAAAGCAAAGTAAAGGACACATTTTATGAAAGTCAGTGGCATAAGGAAGAGTATCTTATCTGGAGAATAATCTCTCAGGTTGGGAGGTGTGGCTGGCATGGGGACACCGTGGAGCGTAGATGGAGACATGTGGCTTTTGGGACAAGAACAGTTAGGAAAGCCTTGCGTGTCAAGCTTTGAAATCAGGACTTGATTCTAGAGCAGTTAAGACCTGTCATGGGTTTTTAGGCAAATTGATGCCCAAAGAGGAGAGATGGTTAGATTTGTGGTATCTTGAAATATTCTAGCTGCTAAACTGTTAGAAGAGATTTGTGATACAACAGTCTGCATGGGTTGTTTTCACACTCAGCTTGGAAGTGTGCCCTGGACAAAATGGCAGGCTATCGCTTTTCCTTATTTTAGTCTTTCACATATATTCTTGGCAGTCTCCCCCATCATCATCATCGTCTCAAAATTTTCCTTGATCTCACACACACACACACACACACACACACAGAAAGGCTGATCTCACTCACTGTCACATCTCGTACTGTCAGAGAGTGTTGGAGGGATCACGGGGATTTGGGGAATCCCGCTTAAGAGAAATTGATTTTGAGATATATTTTGTTATGGATTAATATGTTATACCGTTTGCAGTCACTTCCATGCAGAGATATGTTATTGCTAGTCTTACTAGTATAGGAGAGTCTTCCAGGAATATCTTTTCATCCCGCTGTGCTGACCCACCTTGCGTAGGACCTGAAAGCCCAGAACCAGAAAATCTCTCCTCATGTAACCACACCCTGGGGCTCGGGGCACTACAAGTGATGGAAGAAGAAAGGCTTATCCGATGTCCAGAGCCAAATGCTGGTATCTGGAAAATTATTATTGAAGGTGTGCTCGATAAATAATAAGATATTTTTGTGAATGTTTTCTGCTTTTTTTTTTTTTTTTTGGTTATTTGTGATTTTTTTCTTCTGGTATAATTTTATGTTAACCATTTTCTGTTGTTTCTTCTTAAAGACAGATTCCCCCAATTATATAAGCTTCATGTTCCATGTTCCCAGGTCTACCTTGGAGGTGATCTCTTCATCACCCATTGTCTTCTGATTCCCACCCTCACCATTGCATGGAAGATCTTGCCAAGTTTACCAGTCACCAAATTACTATAATCTGGTGGGTAATTTTCGCATTTAATTTAATTTTTTTTCTCCTTTTTTTTAGATGGGTGGGGGAGGGGCAGAGGGAGAGAGAAAGAGAATCTGAACAAGGTTCCACACCCACTGTGGTGCCCACTGGTATGGAGCTTGAGGTCTCATGACCTTGAGATCATGACCTGAGCCAAAATCGAGAATCGGATGCTTAACTGACTGAGCCACCTAAGTGCCCCTCATTTATTTTAAAGCAGTTCCAGAAATAAGCTGAAAATATGTGTAAAGAATGGAGGAATTAGAGACATCACTAAAAGTGTAAATTTTCGTTCATCCCGCCCCCTCTCAATTCGAAGGTCCTCCCTACATCTCGTCACTTTCAGTAGTTTTGGGGTTTTTCCATATCTCTCTTTTAATGCATCTGTATCTGTGTGTTTCTGTGTGTGTGTGTGTTTAAACGTGTGCCTTATTTCTACATAGACAACTTATTTAAATATTTTTGTTACTGAAGTACAGTTAACACACAATATTATATTTGTTTCTAGACCAATTTTTTAAATTTTTTAAAAGATTTTATTTATTTACTTGACAGACAGAGATCACAAGTAGGCAGAGAGGCAGGCAGAGAGAGAGAGACGGGGACGCAAGCTCCCTGCTGAGCAGAGAGCCAGACGCAGGGCTCGATCCCAGGACCCTGGAACCACGTCCTGAGCCGAAGACAGAGGCTTTAACCCACTGAGCCACCCAGGAGCCCCCAAGATTTTACATTTTTAATATTCTGCAACTTGCTTTGTTTTTATTTAAAAGTCTCTATCAGATATTTTCCATATAGGTACAGACAGATACCCCTCCTTCCTTATAATACTATTGAGATTACATAGGATGTAGGGATACCACGGACTTATTAACCACTGCTTTATGGAGAAACACTTAGGTATTTGCTAGTGCCTATGATGTTGCATGTGAGTATCCTTGAATATATAACATTATGTGCGTTTCTATAGGACAAACTTACAGCAGCAGGACTGCTCTTGAGATTAGAAAACAAAGGTTATGTGTACGCATAAAATGGGCAGGAAGAATAAAGAGAAATGCGAAATTGAGAAGACAAGAGTTAACTGGGGATTCATCAAAACAGAGAGGAAATTTATAGTGAAATACAGGCTCTGTCTTCAAATAGGTTTGGAGGATAATGAGGAGGGATTTGGGAATGCCCTGGGATTTGTTCTGAATATTCAAATACCAGTTTGTCTCAGGGACTGAAAAGACAGTCAGAGAAGATCTGTGTGGGATATTATGTACCAGGTCTTGGAGGCCAGGCTGACAATTCATGTGAAGTTTTACATAGCAGTGGGGGCCTTGGAGACTGTGGCACTTGGCAGACTCTGACTCTCCTGAGAGGGGCCGTGTGCAGCAGGAGCCCTGCCTAGGACTCTAGAGCACTGGCTTAGGGTGACGTCACCGGAACCGGAGAAGGCAACATGGCAGACACTGCTAGGTAGTGGGGAGGAGTTGTAAGCCACTTCTGACAGCGTTTTGAAAATAATTGCAAAGAAATGACCGAGTTAGGAAGAGTCACAGCAACACACTTTACCTGAATCAGTGAGATTTAAGGGGAAGGATGAGCAGCAGCATCTTCAGTGCCCACAAAGTGGTAGTTCTCAAACCTTGATTGTACATTAGGATGGCGTAGACAGCTTTTAAGAATTCTGATTCTCTGGCCTCTGCCCAGCCCGATTAAATCATAAGCTTGGAGACCGGATTCTGGCTTCCATATTTTTGAAGCTCTCTAGATGATTCTGATGTGTCCTAAAGACTAATGGAATTAAAAATAACTAACAGTGAGGATTCATCTGTCACAAGGAGCTATAGAAAATGGTCTTGACCAGTAAGACACAGATCTAGAATATGCCCTCAAGTTATGAAGCATTGAGGAAAGATGCTTTCCCTATTTTACCCTCTTATAACTTATTCACTCTCTGATCTTAGAGGCTTTTACTTCCTATTAGCAAATAAGTATATCTGTGGGTATTAAATCTATGGTTCATGTTTACTGATTTCAATGCATGGCAGATGGAATAACTAGCTGCTGTGAGGAGGTATTTGTCAGATGTGCTTTTCCTGGGTTTATTTTTTTGGACTTGACATTTCCTTGTGGTGTCATGGAGATGAAAGCATTAGTGGTTCACACAGGGTGTCCTTGTCTCTCAGTATAATTTATCATCTGAGGTGGGGAACTGCCTGTATTCACCTGCAATTATTTCTTGTAATTAGAGCTGCCCTCACATGTAATAATGCTCTCCCCATGAGATCCCAGAGAATACATTTAAGGGTAAGGATCATTTACTTCTTCCCCGGTGAACTGATCCCTTACCCAGCCATTTCAATTTGTATTGAAAAAGTACCATGTGGGGTCAGTCCCTAGATGAGTTTATGTTATGTCATTTTGCCATGAAATATTTCTATAAAATTTCCCCCTTAGTTTAAGAAACATAGACTCAGAGGCAATGAAAGAATAAGAAAATACAGGGATTGCCTCGGGTTGAGTTCTTTGGGAAGCAGACTCAGACAGAGTTTAGTAAGCACGATCCTTAACAAGGAGAGACCTTGGGGCCAATGCTTGTTGAATGGAGGGGCAGTTAGGAGTTGGGGACTTTGAGATGCATTCCAGGCCCAACATCACTCTTGCCTGAGCCCGGGGGGTGGGATGGGTACTTTGGGGCTCTATGACCCAGATTTGTCCCAAGTTGGGCCTGGAGGGCCAGGACTTTAAACTCCTGCATCTTTATAGGCCACCACAGGAAGGGACAGGACCTTGGATGCTGATAGCACCCACAACAGGTGGGGCAATGAGCCTTCCCTTGCAGGATGATCTGGGCAGCACATGTCAGGGTCCCTCACAAGGGTGAAAGAAATCTACTCCTGCATTTACAAAGCCCATGGCCTGGTGAGCTAGGAAAGGAAGTCATGACGCCTTCAGCTATATTCCATGGGTCCGTGCTGTGACTGAGGAGTGGACAGGTTGCTAAGGACGCGGGGTGTGTGAGGGTGCACACACAGGGAAGAAGCCGAGGGAGGCAGAGTATCGAGCCACGCTAGACTCTTCAGCACCAAAGGTACCATAATCAAGTCATGAAGTCAGTTGCTCACTCGGAGGGATCGGGAGTAGTTATCATGGGGGAGACAGTAGAAACTCCGTACCGTGTCTGATAACTCTCTGGTGTTCATCAAAAATACAGTGATTGGTCCACTTTAAACAGAACAAGATAAAAGCCAAATACTTCTTTTAAGTGAACGTGCATCTTGCTGGAAGGGCGGAGGCAAACTTGGTATGATTTTTCTTTTCTTCCACATCCTCTCACAAACAACAGCATCTTCTGCAATAAACAAACTGTGATTAGGCAAAAAGTAATAAGTGCCCAAGCCCCACAAAGCTCCCCTTCCTTACCTTCAACATCATTGATCTGAGCACAGCTGCCATGGAGAATTTGCAGCCCACTGGCTATATCTGTCGATATAAAAGCCTGAGTCATTTTCCTGCTGACACATGTTCCACTTCTCCCCTTCCTTTGGCAAGGAGGAGGGGTAGATGAGAAAACTGACCACGGAGCAGCTGCTGATTTATACTTATTTTCTGGATCAGGGAATTCATATTGATTAGTTGGATGAATGAGTCTGTCCCTTTGTTTCAAATGATTAGAGTGAGTGTCTGCCCTTGGAATATATCACAGCTCCACTGTGACATAAGGAATAAGATCCACTGTGTTTTTTGTAAATCTCAATGCCTTTCTCATACTTATGAAATATACCTGTCGATGATACTTAACCTGGTTATGGAGAAACAGGCCTTTAGAGAGTTCTGAAGAATGTATGTGCCAGCAGGGACATCAAAATGTGTCAGATGCTTTCTTCAGGTTCTTTCATGTTGCTTAATGTATTTACTCTGAATTTGTCATCAAAGTGGTTGATGACATATTTGTTACTCCTCAGAATTCAGTTTTCCTGTTATGATTCTGCTGTGGGATTTCATAATTGATCAGTGCTTCTACAAATAACTTCTGGCCGAGTTTCTCATCTACAAGACTCACTTGCTTATGGGGAGGGCTGGAACTGCCACCAGAGGGCACTTCTATATTTTAATGGGACACTTGTCTTTAACATTTGTAATTAACATGTTTAGAAGAACATATTTAACATTTTATGCTTTCCAAGAATTGTGTAGGTGAAGTGACTATGTGAGAATATGCTTTTTATATTGGTCTCTCTGCTCCAACGTTGATTGTTGAAGGAAAAGATAGACTTTGTAACCAAATGGGCTTCATTCCTAAATTGTTAGAAATGGATTTATTTTGTGGAGCTCAAATTCATTTCCTGGAATTCTTCCCCTGGCACATCTGAATTTTGTCTCTATGAGACCTCAACACAATATTCATCCTTCTCAACGTAGCAACCCTTCGGATATGGAAGACCGTTCTAAGGTTTTCCATTCATTTTCTCTTCTTCTAATAGACTGTATCTAGCTTCTCTAACCATTCAAAAATTATTTCAGTAATTAATAGCTTTTGAAGTTTAAGCCTACCTATTGATATCCCTCCAGATGGTCCAGGTCCAGGGGAAGAGGCTAGAGCCCACCCTGCCCCACTAGCGGGAAGTTGTCTCTTCCTTGTCTGTTTTCCAATAGATTATTCGCTTCAGTTGTAACATTGATCCCGTGCCACCCAGGTGATTTATGAGTTTCTTAGCTCCCCTTTTAGCTGCCCTCTGAGCCCCTTGGTTTCCAAGTGACCCAGAGACAGTTCTAATCAATCGGGCATCCCTCTCTCCGTAAATTCATACACGGGCAGGATGAGAGGGTGAGGGATGTGGTGAAGGCTGAGAGAAGAGTAGTTGATGAGAAGAGTTTGGAAACGGATCATCATCTTTTTTGCAAATGCTCTCTGGGAGTCAGTGTCTCTCATACGGAATTGGCCCTGAGTGAACAAATACGTACTCCGGACATGATAACTTTTGGTTGCAGCACAAGTTCAAGTAATCCTCTTTTCGCCATACTCAAGACTTGAGATTTAAGTTCTATCCTTGGCAGATCTTCTGGATGCAGAGTGAGTATCAGTAAGTCTCCACAAATGCTCCCAACTCAGACGTGAGTAATCATGTTGATGCTTCATAATCGTACCAATCGAATGTGTTTTTATAGACTCAATTCAGAGAGCACCCTGTGCCATAACCCGCCTTTCTCCCATCCAGTGAGTAGATACTGGATCATTCCACCACCTCACCAAGGACAGAGGACCATTTACAAAGCCTTCTCTCCACTTACTCTTAGTTCTTGGCATGCAGCTCTATCTTAGCCTTGTGTGATTATAGTGCCTTTAACTTTTGATTCAGGGCAAGGTTCATGCTATGAAGCATGCATTTTGGTTTCCAAATGTGTGGTATATTCTTTTAAAATAACCATGAAGCTGTAAATCTGTAGATCTCTTTGGATGCCATCTGATGAATTTCTTAAAAAGGTGTGATTGCCAGGCTCCTCATCCTCTGCTGTTCTTGGCAGCTTCACGCTATAATGTCCCTGCTAGATCATTCTCTTTTCCCTTATCTGCAGTATCATATTCAGTCAATCGCTGGCAACTGTGATTAGTGGGAAGCAAAAACTAGTGCTGAGTATCCAGTGGGTAAAATAAAACATAAACAGGATTGAGAGCAGGTGAATCAGTGAGAAAAGCATAGACGAGGGTGACTTGCTGAGCACTAACACTCACAGATACGAGGGCAGCTGAAGTGAGAATTTACGAGCTGTCTCTTTCCTCTGGCAGTGTCCCTGTAGAACTCCTGAGAAAAGGGAGTTCTGCCAAGAGTATGTCCCATGCACAATGCCTGGAAGTCCCCAGTGGGCTTCCCACATGTCCGGATTCTCCAAGGCTCTTCCTGCCCCTGTTGTAACAATTGACTCTCAGACTCTCTTTGCAGACTTGGCGCTCTCCTCCTGCCCGTCTGGGTTCTTGAAACCAGGAAACTCCAGTAGCCTGCCCTAGAAGATGACAGTAATTCCTGTCTACCTCTTCTTCTGCCAGCTCCTAGATGGTACCAGCTAATTGCTGGCCTTGCCAGACTTACCGTTACCCTCTGCTGTGGTTTTTTTGGCTTCACTGTGTTTCCAGGTCATGAAGGGTCTCGGCAGTGTGGGTCCAGTGTGGTCCCAAGTATCCTGGGTTCTGGCAGGGACAAGTTCTGGAGTTGGGGCCACCCCGTGTTTTGTTGCTTTTCTGAGGCCGCACATTGGCCCACTCAGAAGTCAGCTGTCTCGGGCATGTGGCGTATGTGCTGGAATATTTTGAGGAGAAGCCACAAGGACCTCTGGTTTTGCACCACCATATGATATGAATTGGTGAAATAAATCCAAACAGAAATTAAACTCCAAGTATAGGGATAGCCTCTGAAGTGCCAGACCTATCATAAAAGCATCTGGAGGAGTATGAGTCATGATCCTTGGGTATCACTGTGCTTATAACCTATAGAGGGAGATAAGCCATGAGTGAGAAAATAGCAATATATTAGAACAGTGGCAACAAGAAGGTACTAAGCAGGGAGAGATATGTTGAAGAGTTATGAGCCATCTTTACCAGTCTGATTTAACCCTGATTTATGAAAAACTGGTTATGTGGAGGAGTGAATTTTTGCAGTCTGCCTGATGAATGACTGAGCTTCGTGATGTTATAAATGTGAGCTTTCACAGAATCGGATCATTAATTGATTGTTTTAATATGAAACACATTTCCTATGGAAACAGATGCTAAAAATGGTGGTTGGGCCTCCAAAAGCCATTTTAACTCAGAACGTAACTGAAATATAGAGATGTTGTATCATAGGTTTCCATTCTGTATTCAAGGACGAAGGATTCCATATTGCAGGTCACCTAGCTGTGGTCTTTTCTAGGCCCACATCTCTGCTGCTTCATTAGTTCTCAGCCTTGGGGTTTACCCTTCTTTCTTCCCAACCCTGAAACAGTATACTTTTCTTCCCTCTTCCCTCCTACACCTAGGCCACTAGAGGGTGTCTGCCTTCCCGTGCCTTTTTCCAGTATGTGGGCAATGCCTCCACCCTCTGCCCCAGCCTATCAAACACACATTCTTTGTTTCTGGAGGTAATGATTGAATGATCACTCGTGGGAACACTGGAAGAGAATCTTTTGGTTATAAAAGAGTTGGGAAGTGTATTTCAGAGAGACGGTTGGGGGGTGATTATGAAGTTTGGGGTTAGCTTTATGATAAGACAATAGTGGTTGGATTGAGAACAAGCTGGAAAGTAAGGCTGCGCATAATGGTCACATGTCTCAATGACAAGTAGTTATTAGCAGTGGCTGCCTATGTTTTACTACCCACATGTCTTCAAGAAGTTGGAAAATTCCTGTTGATCTGGACTTTTCTCCCATTTTTCTGAATGGCTTAAAATAGTCACTGTCTTACCATCTCTCCCAGTTGTGTGGGTTGATTGGTTTCAATCGGGCAGTTCCGTAGCTCAGAGCCTTGGGATTTCCTGTGTTGTTGGGGTCACATGGCAGTGAGTGAGGCTGGTTGTCCTGCAGGGTTGGTGGAAATGCTGGGACGAGTAGGTTTCTCGGCATTTCCTACAGTATGGCGACTTCTCTCCATGGAGCATTGGCGTGAGGATTCTTTACGTGACGTCCCAGCAGAACATCTTGACTTTTTATATAACTTGGGTTTCCTGGGAGCACCAGGGAAAGCTGCAAGAACTTTTTAAGGTTTTGGGTAGCTTCTCTTGCTATAGCTTCAAGTTCACTGAGCTGTTCTTTCTCAAGTGTCTAATCTGTAAAACCCACTGAGTGAAACTCATTTCTGATCTTGCACTGTTCATCTCTGAAATTCCCACTTGGTTCTTGTTTATATCCCATTTTTTTTCATTATTTTTATGTTTTTCTTTAAATTCTCAAGCCTATTAAACAAAAGGTTTTTTAATGCCCTCTGTAATCTTGGTCATTTCTGATGTGTTCTGTTGGCTCATTCCACCTCCCACACCCACACCCCCAGATGGATCACAATTTCCTGCTATTTTCTTGTCTAGTAATTTTTATTGGCTGTAGGACATTGAGAGACTTTACAGTTTTTATTGCTTTTCTTTTTCCTTAAAAACTTGGATTTTTTAGGGGTGGGCAGTTAAGCTACTTAAGGATAAATTTTATCTTTTTGAGAATTGCTTTTAATCTCTTTCATCATGAATCTAAAGTAGGATTACCAACTGTCCTGAGTTGTCTGGGAGTGAGGGATTTTCAGAGACACAGGACTTTAAACGTAAAAGATGGAAAAATTGTGGGCAACCAGAGCCTGCTGGTTATCCTCAGCCTTGAGAATGGACTTTGGCAGACTTCTGAAAAAATTGTGAGAAGTAAAAATTTTGAGACTGGGTAAACTGAAAAATGCCCGTATTCTGCCTTTAAAATGAACATCTAGCAAGATGGGCCTAAAAATAAGTTGGAATTTATTTTATCTGATAATTTTAAAGGCATCGTTTTATTGTTTTTAACTTCCGGTGTTGTAATTAACAAGTTGGAATCTGTTTGAGTCCTTGAAGCTTTGTGTGTGACTAGTGTTATTTTGGGGGAAGGGTGCATCTTTGGTTTTGTTTTTCCTGTCTCAGAACCTGTAGATTCTTCCTTTTTTTTTTTTCTCCCTCTGTGTTCTGAAATTTTGCATTGAATATGCCTTGGTCTGAGCCTTTTTGTTCTCCTGTCATGCACTCTTCATCTGGTAGCACGTGTCCTTCAGTTCTAGGACTTTCTCTTGTGTTTATACAGGAACAAGTACCTTTTCTCTGGTCTCTCTCTCTCTCTCTGATTCTCTTTCTGGCGCTCCTGTTTACATGTTAGGCGTCCGGGAGGCCGCCTCTGATTTTCTAATTATTTCTCTCAATATTTCCCTCTTGTTCTCATTTCTGGAAGATGGCCTCAACTAAGTTTCCAACTTTTCTATTGAGTTTTCCACTCCTCAATAGAAAATTCAGTTTGTCTATCACATTTTTAATTTGTATAACCTTTTTTTTTGTTTTGGCAGGCAGGCTCGCACGTGTGAATGTTTCCTTTTTCATACAATCCTTACATCCTGGCTATATTGTTTTCTCTGGGCGCTCCCAGGAGAATGAGAGTTTTGATTGTAAGTCTTCCTCTTCCTGTCTAAGCCTCTCATTCTTCTCAGAGAATGTGAAGTGTCAGGCTTTCTGTGAATGTGTGGTGAGGATCTGGGCATCTGTCTCTTTCTTTAACAGAGTTTCAAATCATATTCCTACCTTCAGCCCTATATTTTCGTGCTCCTGGCCTGGCAGTTTGGGGAGTCGGGGTATAAATCCCCTTCGTATCCATTTTCCCCAATGCCGACTTGAGATGCAGCTTTCTCCTGTCGCCACGTCAGTGAACACCCGTTCTGTTTCTCAGCTTCCAAAATACGGTTGTTCTTTTTTCCTTTGTTCTTATGTTTCAATGTCTAAAAATATCTTTACTCTCATTTTAATGGAACGTGGGAAGGGACCCAAGTCTTTCTGTGTGCTCAATCTATTATTTTTATCCTGCTTGTTTCAGTTTAACATTATAATCTACAGTGTTTTTTTCTGTGAACCAAAATATTTACCACAGTGTTAAGTGGATGCATCTTAGATATTTCATTTTAACATCACATAGGCTTACTCCAGATGAAAAAAAAAATGATTTTCAAGGGTTTATACATTTTTCAAAATTTCCATAGAAATCTGAAAATAGTAATCACTACTTTTAACTTCTCAGAATTCAAATATATAACGACCTAAAATTATGATTCAGTGTTTAACCAGAAATGGAGAGTACTATTACAGAGAAACAATATGATTGTTGTAGTCATAAAATGAAATTAATGCCAAATTAAATACCAGATTAAATTTTTAGAGCCAACAGTTATTCTTGGATTCCAAGTATTGGTGCATTTTGTAAATTCTGTTTTTTGCTAAGAGCCTAAGCTCATTGTATGTTTTCTTGTGTTAAGTTCTTGGATAAGGGTAAGTGGTTTTAATTGTGCAAATTAAGCTAATCAGCCACCAGGAAGTAGAAGAAAAGCTTATATGTATTTTCCGATTTGTTCTTTCCCACTGTGGACACTGCCAGTAACATATTCATTTGAAGAGAACCATCGCAATGTTATTTCTTAGTGATGAAAATCAAAGAGGCAGGAGACAGAGTTGAAAGCTAGAGCAGGATGCATTTTTAGATGGCCAGACTGCTGAGTAAAATAGCTTATTGCTTTTTAAATTGCCTTATATTTTTTCCAAATTCTTAAACAGGCTCTAGAGAACAATTCGTCCCATGTCTTTCAAAACTAGCTGCTCTAAGAAATGCTGATTTAGTTTTTTTGTAGAAGTTGCACCAGTTGGGAAAGATGGTGTAAGACTTTGGTCTTATGGTGGGTGTGTGCTCAGACTGTGGGCCTCTGGTTTGTTACATGTAATGCCAATAAATTTTGAACAGGTGTAGGAAAAACAATTCAGAGTTGATCATTCTTGTATCTCTGGGTGCAGTCCATTTGCTTCTTTTCTGGGTGTTTCTCCACATTTTCAGTGTTGTCATTTATCCTTTCTTTTTTATTTGAGTCAGTTTCTCAATCCAATCCAATCCAGTCCAGTCCAGTCCAATCCAGTTAAGTAAACATATTCATGGTGTCAATCTCATCTCTACTTCTTTTTTTTTTTAGATTTTTTATTTATTTATTTGACAGACAGAGATCACAAGTAGGCAGAGAGGCAGGCAGAGAGAGAGGGGGGAAGCAGGCTCCCCGCTGAGCAGAGATCCCGATGTGGGGCTCGATCCCAGGACCTTGGGATCATGACCTGAGCCGAAGGCAGAGGCTTTAACCCACTGAGCCACCCAGGGGTCCCTCATCTCTACTTCTAAAAGAAAAACAACATGGGGGCTTATACACATATGGACCCCAAATATTTGAACTTACACTATTAGTATCTTTTTATTTTATTATGTTATGTTAGTCACCATATAGTACATCATTAGTTTTTGATGTATGTTCTGTGATGCATTGTTCATCTATAACACCCAATGCTCCATGCAATGCATGCCCTCCATAATACCCAGGCTCACCCAGTCCCCAAACCCCCTCCCCTCTAAAACCATCAGTTTGTTTCCTGGAGTCCATAGTCTCCATGGTTCATCTCCTCCTCTGATTTGCACCCCCCCTTCAATTTGTGCTTCTTTTCTCTTCTTTCTTTTCTCTTAGGCCAGGGACTTTACCACCTGTTTACTCATAAGACACCAGTCCCTCCCCTTGTGCTACAAGGTGCCTCACTAACCCTGTCCTTGTTGATGCTTCCAACCTCTCCCACTCAACTGGACTCTTCCCACTTGTTTCTGAAGGTGCCCAGATTTTAAAACAAAAATGGAATGTCCCTCCTCAACTCTACTCTTATTTAGAGTTTTGCTCCATTTTAATCCACTCATCATGAATGAGTAGTTTGAATTCAAGGTTTTCATTTCCTCTGGAAACATGGAGTCCTCGAGCCAGCCCGACGCGTCTTCAGTGCTCGTCAGGTCATCACACTCCTCCTGAGGCTCACGGTGACGTCGGTGTGGTGGAGGGCAGGGGGCATTCACAGTTTCATTTCTCCCGGACTCTTCGTACACCACTGTCCTACCTTGCTTTCCTCCCGACATTTTGTCCTTATTTCCGTATCAGTTTTACACACTCACCCTCTGATACGGGCCTCCAAATACTCCCCATGGCTCTTACTTTGGCCTCTTCTCACTTTGCACACTTTATTGGTCTCCTTTATGCCTGTGGCTTTAATTATAACCCGCACCCAGAATACTTAAATCTATACCAGAAACCTAAGCCTTCTGTGCAATTTAGAGCTACATATCCAGTTGTCGACTTACCTTCTGGGGAATGTAAGGCCGTCTGCCCGCAGTGGGACTCTCCATCTTCACTGCTTAAGTGAAGTGTGTTCTTTCCAGTGCTTTCTTTCTGTAAAAGACCCGTCCTTCCACCCAGCTGTATAGATTAGGGTCCTCAGAGTTGTCTTCAGCACCTCCTTCTCCTGGACTTTCATATCTGATCTCTGAGTGCTCTAAGTTTTAATCTCAGATATTCCCGGATGTACACACATCATCTCTCCTATCACCCGACCCCTGTGGTAGCAGACACCATCTCGTTGGCCTTCAGATCTTCCCCAAGCATCTCTCATTTGGTCTCCATCCTGGAGTCAGAGTCATCTTTTAAAACACAATCTCACTGTCTTAAAATGGTTCGGAAATTTCCCATTGTTCTTTGAATAAAGGTGACATGCTTACCTTTGCCCGAAAGCTCTGTGTAATCTCGTCCCATTCTATACCAGGCACCACGTGGCTTTCTGCTGCAGTCACTCTGGCTTTTACATTTCTTAATTTAAAGCCTCTGATTTAGTTCACAGGTTATTCGCACATGATGTTTCCCTCCCTCATAAGCCTCATCACTCTTCTTGCTTAGTTTAATCTCTCTCTTTTCCTTAAGAATACACGATCTATCAGTATTTCATGAGGAGCATCTTGCCTTAATCTTTTTGATTTGGTCAAATTTCCCATTTCATGGCCCCAGGGGCTGGTGATGCTGTGGTGTACCCCCAAGGTCACTCCTTCACTGACAGAAGATACATTACTCCCACCTGCTGGGAGTATCGGCTGCTGATGGCTCCTGGCTATGTCTCTCTTCAAGCCCCGTTTCCACCAAAGGGTCCTGCACCACTCAAGAGCATACCCCATTACCGGAGACAGCCCATATCCAGTGATGGGGCAGTGAAGGATGGGGGGTTATAATCTTGGAGTCCTTCCCTCATTTTGGGACGTCTTCAAAGGATCATCCTAGCTCTGGTACTACTCATCACATGGGCTAAGGCTTCCGCTCTGAGTGCCTAGCTGTTCAGTGTCTCCCTTTTCTCAGCCCTGCTTCCCGTGCTCCCTCACATGTGTTGTTCCAAGAGCATTCTCCAGAGAACGTCTTCCATACACACACTACCTCAGTGTCCGTGAAACCTAACCAAGGACCCCAGGTGCTGCCTTCCCCACTGTTCGTCATGGTTGTAAGCATATGCCTTTCTCTGAATCTTGGCTCTTCTACTTAACAGCTCTGCAGCTTTGCACAAGTAAATTATGTTGCTTGTGCCTTTGTATCCACACCTATTTCATTGTGAGTAGTAATCTGCTTAGGACAGTGTCTTAGCTGGTTTGGGCTTTGCTGTACTAAATTACTATAGACTGGGTGGATTCAAGAAAGAGAGGGGCAGGCAGAGGCAAGGGAGGGGGAGGGAGAGGGATCCCCCTTTTATAAGGGCATTAATCCCATCATGAGGGCCTATGCACATGACCTGTTCTAACCCTAATTACCTCCTAGTAGCCCCACCTCCAAGTACTACATTGCAGTTTAGGTCTGCGGTACGTGAAGTTGGAAGGTGACATGAACACTCAGTTCCTAGCAGACAATGTGGGGTAAAAACAGATTCTCAATGATAGCTGTAATTGTTATTGTATTATTGTTATTATTATCCGCAAGGAGCAGTGCTGCTTTTATCTAGAGACAGTCTGAAATGGAAGTGCCTTTAGGAGATGATGCCTTAACCTCAAGTTTCACTAGACTGTTACTGCCACTACACTGACCCATGAGAGAGAACACACGAGTGAAGGATTCTTTGTTTCAGTAAGTGTGAGAAGAGTTCACAAAGCTCACATTTGGAGCCTCAGGGCATAAAAACTAAGCCCTTGAAAAAAATAATCTGCTTCACTTTTTCTACCCAGTGGTCCCAGCATCCCCGCTATGGAGACATTTCCTCAGTGAACATGTGTCCAGCCTCCGTGGATCTGTTGGAAGTACTTCAGCTGGGCTGATTTCCTGAGGGGTAAGACAGGTGGGAGGTGACCACAAGGATAGGGAGGGGCAAAGCGGCTGACGACCCACGTGTGGTGACCACAGGACCAACTGCCTGAAAGCCTGTGTTGGAGAGAAGATGGAGCCCCAAAGCAAGGAAAATTAGCAATGAGTATTGGGTCTTCTGAAGTCATAAACTGCCTGGAATCTCCTTTTTTTAATGTGGGTGATGGTATCCAACAGCGGGACTTAACTGCGTCCTGAGGCTGTGGGCAATGTGTGGCAGTCCCTGACAGGTTACCATGGTTTTCTGATGGCAGCGACCAACAGTTCCTTTCAGTCAACTCTGCTGACACGAATACACACATAGACACAGAGAACTTTCCTTTGGAAAGGAAGAGCACATTTCCTTTTTACTAAGATGAAATATATGGATAGGAACTTTTGTGTGTGTTCGGTTGGGGGTGGGGGATTGAGATGAAGGAAAATGGAGGAAAAGGAGAGAGGCCACGAAGGACGGTTGACCCTTGAACAGCAGTGAGTTTGAACTTGTACGTGGATTTTCTTTTACAGCACAATACTGTAAGTGCAGTTTTTGTTCCCTGTGACTTTCTTAATGATGTTTTCTTTTCTCCAGCCTACTTTACTGTAAGAATACAGTGATCATACAGTAATACAGTATAATACCAATGCAAAATATGTGTATTCTGTAAGAAATTTCATTTGTTTATTTCAAGAGGGAGAGCATGAGCACACATGTTCGAGACGGGGAGGAGGAACAGAAGGAGTGGGAGAGAGAGAATCCTAAGCAGACTCCATGATGAGCACAGAACCTAAGGCAGGGCTTGACGTAGGGCTGGATCTCAAAACACTGAGATCATGACCTGAGCCAAAATCAAGAGTCGGACACTTAACTGACTGAGCGACCCTGCTGCCCTACAAAATACGAGGTAATCAGCTGTCTAGTGTATCAGTAAGGCTTTTGGTCAATAGTAAGCTGTGAGTACTTAAAGTTTGGGGGAGTCAAAACTTATATGTGGGTTTTCAACCACAAAGTGGGGGTCAGTGCCCTAACCTCTGTGTATTCCAGTCAGCTGTACTAAAACATGGTGAGTGGGTGCATGAACTACTAAATAGCCTCAGTTTTCCCAAAATGTTTCAGAGCTAAGAGTAAAAGGCTTTACATATATGTTGTTATTTTACATTATTATAGTAATGGTCCTTTTGTGTCCCCTCAAAATTCATATGTTAAAACCTGAGTCCGATCTGTATTAGGAGATAGGACCTTTCGGAGGTCCTTAGGTCATGATGGTGGAGCCCTCATGAGTGGTATTCATGCCGTATCAGAAAGAGGCCAGAGGGATGGCTAGTTCTCTTTCCACCATGTGAGGACACAGTGGGAAGGTGGCCTGCAAAAGAGGATTGCGGCCCTCACCAGACACTGGGGTGACTTGACCTTGGACTTTCTTCTCTCTAGAACTGTGAGAAGTAAATGTGGTTTAAGCCACCCTGTCCATGGTAATTTGTTCTATTAATCTGATCTGGGAATATGTAATATGTATATTTTCAAGAAGAGCAGTTAAACCTCTTTCCTCCATTTCTGTGTCCCTGTGTTTATTCCTCCATCCATCCAATTACCATTCATTCATTCCTTCAGGTCAATATAGATTGAGGTCAAAAGCACAAATAAATTTTGTTTATTCACCGTTTTCAGTCACGAAAGACCGAATTTCCGGTTATCCTCCGTTAAGTGCTGAGTAATTGAGAATCAATAGCTGGTGAAACATGCTAGCTCCAGATAATTCTCCGAAAAGAGAAGATCTAGAAATACCCTTTAGAAAATATGTGTCCTGGAATAATTTAAGGCATAGCTGTCTCCTGACTCCAGAAGGTAGCCTGAAGCTTTTTGTGATAGAATGGAAATGGCAATGATGTTTTGGGAAAGGCCAGGCACTGCTAAACAGTAATCCAAGTATGGAATCATGGACAACTTGCTTTGTTAGATAGGCAGGGATTTAAGATTTAAAAAAAAATAGGGTAAAAGACTTACAATCCTGGAAAATCCTTCAAGTTCTCCTGATCATCAGCATTATGTTTCTGATGGCACCAGGAACAGAGGACCTTTCCAAGACTGATTGTCAGTTCCAAGTGGTAGTATAATGGAACCGAGGAACCTGTAAGTTTCTTTCCATATTGAAGTCAGCAAGCAGTTTCTTGAGAACTCAGCTAAATGTCTGTCATTGCTAGCATGTATTGATTTCTGTATTTCACAGATCAGTTCTTCAAGTGTGGATGATCTTGTTAAAGATATATGTGTTATATATTTATAAAGAAATATATATATATCTCTATAACATTTTTTATGTATAAAAGTATATATTTTTAAATATATACTTTATATATACTTATATATACCAGATAATTTTGTATTAAACACTAGCTGAAATAAGGTCTTTAGAAAACTTTCCACTTTGAGAATGTATTCGTGTCTTTTATATCTTGTTAATTATGAACAAAAGCACAGTAGACTAAACATAGTAAAGCAAAGGGAAATAAACCATAAAGGATTAAAAGGAGAAGAAAATGAGGCAAGATACAGGACAGTTTCAAAAGCAATGTTATTTTTTATTATTTGGTGCAGAAAACTGTGAAGCACATAAAACAATCTAGAGGAAGTGGGAAAGATTTCTTCTCATTACTGGCCTTGAGGCGATTTTTTAAGCTGCCATAAACTGACAAACAGACATGATGGATATCATTATAAAATACACTGAGTTGGAAAAAGGAGCACAGAATGAAATGGTCCACATCAAAAGGAAAAAAAAAAGTCCCATGGAGTTCTTTGCAGAGTGAGTAGCACCAAGACTGCTAAAGGCTGATGTCCCTAAATTACCCCAACCTTGCATTGCTTTTTTCCAGAGGGCCATATGATCTTTTCACTTATACCTTGTGATCCCAAAATTCATGTCCAAGCCTATCAGTAAAATTAGGACTAGGAGCACTAATATTGTACTTTAATAAATAGCTATTATAATGCATCTACTTCAGATTTAAACAATGAATTTCAAGGGCAAAAGACATTAATGCATATTTCCCCAGGGTTCAAACTCATGGAGGGTGGGGTATGTGTGCATTAACTCTTTAACCACCCCCTTCCCCAACCATGATGGTGACACCCATACCAGATTGTTCCAGAAGAGTACACAGCAATTCCTCTAACACATCTATGCACCCCTTCAGGTCTGCGGAGGACTTGTCGTGGTCCCCCAAGAGCCTATCCTGTAGGAAGCCCTCCTCAGATCCCACTCTAGGGCCATGAGGTCATAGCAAAACTGTGATGTGATGCAGACACAAATCTGTGGGTCCTGAGAACCCCAACCCTGTCCTAGGCTACACTGTGGGACACACATCCCTTATGTTCCCGGTACCACATCTTCTTTATCTGTTCATCTGTTGATGGACATCTGGGCTATTTCCATGGTTTGGCTATCATGGACATTGCTGCTATAAACATTAGGGTGCACGTGCCCCTTCAGAGCACCACATTTTTATCGTTGGGGTAAATACCTAGTAGTGCAGTTGCTGAGTCATAGGGTAGCTCTATTTTCAACTTTTTGAGGAACCACCATACTGTTTTCCTGAGTGCCTGCACCAGCTTACATTCCCACCAACAGTGTAGGAGGGTTCCTTTCTCCTCATCCTTGCCACCCTCTGTTATTTTCTGACTTGTTAATTTTAGCTATTCTGACTGGTGTGAGGTGGTATCTCGTTGAGGTTTTGATTTGTATTTCCCTGGTACTGAGTGATGTGGAGCACTTTCTCATGTGTCCATTGGCTATTTGGACATCTTCTTTGGAGAAATGTCTGCTCATGTCTTCTGCCCATTTCTTGATTGGATTATTTATTCTTCGGGTGTTGAGTTTGCTAAGTTCTTTATAAATTTGGGTACTAGCCCTTTATCTGATATGTCATTTGCAAATATCTTTTCCTATTCTGTTGGTTGTCTTTTGGTTTTGTTCACTGTTTCCTTTGCTGTGCAAAAGCTCTTTATTTTGATGAAGTCCCAGTAGTTCATTTTTGCCCTTGCTCCCTTGCCTTTGGTGATGTGTCTAGGAAGAAGTTGCTGTGGCTGAGGTTGAAGAGGTTGCTCTTTGTTCTCCTCAAGGATTTTGATGGATTCCTGTCTCACATTGAGGTCTTTCATCCATTTGAGTCTATTTTTGTGTGTGGTGTAAGGAAATGGTCCAGTTTCATTCTTCTACATGTGGCTGTTCAATTTTCCCAACGCCATTTGCTGAAGAGACTGTCTTTTTTCCATTGGACATTCTTTCCTACTTTGTTGAAGATGACCATAGAGTTGAGGGCCCATTTCTGGGCTCTCCTGTTCCATTGATCTATGTGTCTTTTCTTTGTGTCAGTACCGTACTGTCTGGATGATTACAGTTTTGTAATAGAGCTTGAAATCCAGAATTGTGATGCCCAGCTTTTGTTTTCTTTTTCAACATTCCTATGGCTATTTGGGGTCTTTTCTGGTTCCATACAAATTTTAGGATTATTTGTTCCATTTCTGTGAAAAAAGTTGATGGTATTTTGATAGGGATTGCACTGAATATGTAGATTTCTCTAGGTAGCATTGACATTTTCACAATATTTGTTCTTCTAGTCCATGAGCATAGAGCCTTTTTCCTTGTCTTCCTCAATTTCTTTCATGAGTCTTTTTTTTTTTTTTAAAGATTTTATTTATTTATTTGACAGAGAGAGATCACAAGTAGGCAGAGAGGCAGGCAGAGAGAGAGAGAGAGGAAAGCAGGCTCTCCACTCAGCGGAGAGCCCGATGCGGGACTTGATCCCAGGACCCTGGGATCATGACCTGAGCCGAAGGCAGCGGCTTAACCCACTGAGCCACCCAGGCGCCCCTCTTTCATGAGTCTTCTGTAGTTTTCTGAGTACAGATTCTTTGCCTCTTTGGTTAGATTTATTTCTAGGTATCTTAAGGTTTTGAGTGCAATTGGAAATGGGATCAACTCCTTAATTTCTCTTTCTTCTGTCTTGTTATTGGTGTAGATAAATGCAACGGATTTCTGCGCATTGATTTTATATTCTGTCACTTTACTGAATTCCTGTATGAGTTCTAGCAGTTTTGGGGTGGAGTCTTTCGGATTTTCCACATAAAGTATCATATCATCTGCAAAGAGTAAGAGTTTGACTTCTTCTTTGCTGATTCAGATGCCTTTTATTTCTTGTTGTTGCTTGATTGCTGAGGCTAGGACTTCCAGTACTATATTGAATAGCAGTGGTGATAGTGGACATCCCTGCCATGTTCCTGACTTTAGGAGAAAAGTTCTCAGTTTTTCCCCATTGAGAATGATATTCACTGTGGGTTTTTCATACATGGCTCTTATGACATTGAGGTATGTAACTTTTATCCCTACACTGTGAAGAGTTTTGATCAAGAAAGGATGCTGTACTTTGTCAAATGCTTTTTCTGCATCTATTGAGAGAATAGTATGGTTCTTGTTCTTTCTTTTATTAATGTATTATATCACGTTGATTGATTTGCAGATGTTGAAGCAACCTTGCAGTCCAGGAATAAATGCCACTTGGTTCTGTTGAATAATCCTTTTAATGTACTGGTGGATCCTATTGGCTAATATTTTGGTGAGAATTTTTGCATCCGTGTTCATCAGGGATATTGGTCTGTAATTTGCCTTTTTGATGGGTCGTTATCTGATTTTGGGTTCAAGGTAATTCTGGCCTCATAAAATGAGTTTTGAAGTTTCCCTTCCATTTCCATTATTTGGAATAGTTTCAGGAGAATAGATATTAATTCTTTTTTAAATGTTCAGTAGAATTCCCCTGGGAAGCCATCTGGTCCTGGGCTCTTGTTTGTTGGAAGACTTTTGATTACTACTTCAATTTCCTTACTGGTTATGGGTCTTTTCAAGTTTTTTATTTATTCTTTGTTCGGTTTTGGTAGTTACATCTCTAGGAATGCATCCATTTCTTCCAGATTGTCTAATTTGCTGGCATATAGTTGCTCATAATATGTTGTTATAATTGTTTCTATTTCTTTGGTGTTGGTTGTGATCTTTCCTCTTTTATTCATGATTTTATTAATTTGGGTCCTTTCTCTTTTGTTTTTGGTAAGTCTCACCAGGAGTTTATCAATCTTATTAATTCTTTCAGAGAACTGGCTCCTAGTTTCATTGATCTGTTCTACTATTCTTTTGGTTTCTATTCCATTGATTTCTGCTCTGATTTTTATTATTTCTCTTCTGCTGCTGGGTTTAGGCTTTATTTGCTGTTTTTTCTTCAGCTCCTTTAGGTGTAGGGTTATGTTGTGTGTTTGAGACCTTTTTTGTTTCTTGAGAAAGCCTTGTATTGCTGTATACTTTCCTCTTAGGATCACCTTTGCTGCATCCCAAAGATTTTGAATAGTTGTGTGTTCATTTTAATTTGTTTCCATACATTTTTAAAATTCTTTAATTTCCTGGTTGACCCATTCATTTTTTAGTAGGATGCTCTTTAGCCTCCGTGTATTTGAGTTCTTTCCAACTTTCCTCTTGTGATTGAGTTCTAGTTTCAAAGCACTCTGGTCTAAAAATATGCATGGAATGATCCCAGTCTTTTGGTACTGGTTGAGAGCTGCTTTGTGACCCAGGATGTGATCTGTTCTGGAGAATGTTCCATGTGTACTAGAGAAGAATGTGTATTCTGTTGCTTTGGGATGGGATGTTCTGAATATATCTGTGATGTCTGTCTGGACCAGTCTGTCTGGTCCATTTAAAGCCTTTATTTCCTTGTTGATCTTCTGCTTAGATGATCTGTCCATTTCAGTGAGGGGGTTGTTAAGTGCCCTACTATTATTTTATTATTGTCAATGTGTTTCTTTGATTTTGTTATTAATGGACTTATATAATTGCCTGCCCCCAGCAATTGGCATTGTTGTTTAAAACTGTTAGGTCGTCTTGTTGGATAGACCCTTTAAGTATATTATAGTGTCCTTCCTCATCTCTTATTACAGTCTTTGGTTTAAAATCTAATTTGTCTGATATAAGGATTGCCATCCCAGCTTTCTTTTGACGTCCATTAACATGGTAAATTGTTTTCTACCCGCTCACTTTAAATCTGGAGGTGTCTTTGGGTCTAAAATGAGTCTCTTGCAGACAGCATATCAATGGGTTTTATTTTTTTTTTAATCTAATCTGATACGCTGTGTCTTTTGATTGGGGCGTTTAGCCCATTTACATTCAGGGTAACTATTGAAAGATACGAATTTAGTGCCATTGTATTGCCTGTAAGGTGACTCTTACTGTATATTGTCTCTGTTCCTTCCTGGTCTGTGTTACTTTTAAGGCTCTCTCTTTGTTTATAGGATCCCCTTTCAGTAGTTCCTATAGGGTTGATTTGGTGTTTGCAATTTCTTTTAGTTTTTGTTTGTCCTAGACCAGCACTTATTTTTTAACAGTTTTTTGGAGGAAAAGTCAGAGTAGAATTCAGGGTTACCCAGATAACAATGTGCTTTTGAAGTAAGTGTGGTGCACTACTGAGGTCTACCTTTATGGGAGGTTGTCCAATAGGTGTGGGGTACAGCCAGGGAGGAGAACAGATGGAGAATAGCTGATATAAACTGGTGACAACACAAGACGGAGTGAGGGACACACAACCTGCTGTGAGACCGTGGGGAAAGGAATGATTCATTCTGGCAGGAATTAAATGCGCAGAGGGAAAGTAAGAGAAATACAGCATTAGTGGAATAAACAACTAACCTTAAACAATAAATAATGCCTACTGATGTATTATCTTTGTGGTGGTCTCTGCAGCATCCCTTTGATGTCTGTGTGATGTCACCAAGGAGAGCTAGCGCCTGGAGCTTGGGGCATAAACTGGTGCTTGTTTTTTTGTTTTGTTTCATTGTTTTGGTTATTGTGTGAGACTCATTTCTCTGGGTGGCCGGTGACCTAATTTCTGTATTTCTTGGCATTTAGCCAATTTTCTATTCTCCAAAGTTTGAGTCAGAATATTTGTTTTTTTTTTTGTAGTCAGGCTTGAGCGTATGTGGCAACAATAGCTCACTTTCTCCTGTTTATAAAACTGCAGTAAGAAAGCAATACCCCCACAGTCTGTGGGAGAGATTGATGAGGACGCTGGGAGCTGGCAGTAACGTGGGGAGCTGAGAGTCCTTAATCTTCCAACAGAGCCACAAACTCCTTGGGTCTGCATCTAGTGCACCGAATGTTCTAGCAGCAGCAGCCCTGTTAACCTCTCAGGAGAGGCATTTGAATAAATGCTTTTGAACTCAGGTAGTATATTTTATCTCTAAGGATGGAAGTACATAGTTCACCCTGACATCCTGCATATTTCAAATTACTATTGATAAGTGCTAAGCTGACATTTTGGGGAGGAGAGTTTTCTAGTAGTTTAAAATAACATTTTTAGGTACTCTTTGTAGTAGCTACGTGAAATTGGTCCAGGTGGTATCTTTCTTTTTGTAACATATGGAAACAACAGTCCCAAAGGAAAATGCCTTTAAGGAGATGAGCTCATAGTCACTTCACACAATTTATAACATTCTTTTATATTAGAATAGTATGTTTGCATTTCTAAGCCCACTTAATAACTGCTAATGTATTTTATTTGGGGGAGTGAGCAGGGTGAGCTCAATTGTGCTCCTTTTACAGAGACAGAAACTGAGGACACAGAAGGTGCCTACGATAGGAGAGCCAGACAGATCATATATCTTGTAATTCCTCTTTCGGCCAGGAAACAGAAGGTAGTGGAATGGGTAATTGAGCCAGACACATAAACTCTCCCTCTTTAGCACAGATGAGATAAGCCTCCGTAAAGGCAAATCCTGCTGGAAAACATTTCCAGGAAGCCTTGTGGCCAGAGGAAATCTGTCCATGCAGCTCCGAAGGCTATTATAAAAGGAGATGCAATCGGGCGACCCCAGTGGAATAATAGCAGGACTGGCCCAAAGGGTGTAGATGGAAGGTGGAGGCTTATCTCCTTAGAGCAGAGAAAATCATCCCAGTTGTTTTGAGAGCAGGCTCTGGGTGAGTTAAGCTCATCCCCGGTGGAGCAAGGGGCCTTATAGTTGCTTTTTGGTGTTTCTTTCCCATATGTCTACCATTAGAACAAATTTAATATTCTTTCGTAATAAGTGGGAGGTTACATTAGTCTTAAAAATAATTTTATGTGTATTTGAAAAGTAATTCAAATTCAGTATACAAAACTTGGAAAACAAACAGAGCAAGAAAAGCTGTTGTATGTATTGGTCTTTCCCCTGTACTTAGCATTTTGTGCCTGGACCACAGAGTCACTTTAATGAATACTTATTGACTAAATGAAATGAACTCACAAACCTAACCAGAGAATCACCTTTGGTATTCACTGTAAAATGAAAATACTTCTAATGTGTTTTTAGTTTAATTAGTAATACAGACACACCTTGCTCTCTGTGTGTATATATGCCTTAGCTGTATGTATAGGTATATTATACACAGTGTGCATTTTTCATATAAATGTATGAACGCACATATCAAATGTGCATTCACAAAGTAACTAGCTTTATTACATACTGTTGGTGACTGCTGAGCACTTTCCACACTTTTACTCACAGTATTTACCTGGAGGGGCGCCTGGGTGGCTCACTTGTTTAGCTGTTTAGCGTCTGCCTTCAGCTAAGGTCATGATCCTGGGGCCTAGGGTTGGTGCCCACATTGGGGTCCCTGCTAAGCGGGAAGCCTGCTTCTCCTTTCCCCATTCACCCTGCTTGTATTCCCTCTCTCTCTGTTTCTCTGTCAAATAAATAAATAAAATCTTAAAAACAAACAAACAAACAATATTAACTTGGAGAGGTGGGATTGGAGGCTCAGGAAGTTTAAATAAATGGATGTACTGTTGACGTGTGATTGACCCTGGGTTTAAGTCCCGCTCTATTTATGGAAAGATTTGAACTCCAAATTACTGTTCTAAATATTCTGACTTGGCGTTAATGGTAAAATTTTGCAGCCATTTTATGTTATTATTGATTTTTTTCCCATCAGACGTTTTCTAAAGGCTTGAGAATTTTCCATTGTGTAAATGGAACAAATCTTACTTAAATATGCTACCATTTGGGACTTTTTTTTTTTCCCTCCCTTCAGAAAAGCCTTAGGTTTTACTCCTGAGGCCCTTCAACTGATTAAATTTGGCCCACTCAGATTATCTAGGGTAATCTCCTTCACTGAGAATCAACGGATGAGGGACTTTAATTACATCTACAAAAATACCTTTGCCCAAATTCACCTTTGGTTGAATAACTGGAGAATATAGCATAGCCAAGTGGACCCTAAAAAAAAAAAAAAGACCATCATACCACCAACCCCTTAGTCCCAGCCTGTTGTGTTTATTGTTCTGAAAGCAATTTTCAGTACATTGTACACATTCCGTGAATGTTTATGGAATGGGTGAATGAGGAAATGACCGTCAAGTTGATTTAACTATAGGCTTATTTTCTCCCTTTTTTTTTTTTCTGCTTAAGAAGCTTTAATACTTCTATTTTATCTAGCATTTCTAATACAGCCTTTAAAATCTAGCATTCTACTTGATGGCTACAACTCCTAGTCTTCTGGCCATTAGGAATCTTTAGGTTCCTACAGATACTGTGCTGGTTTTGCTTTTTCTCTTTATACACAGTTCCCCCCTGAACCTCAGAGCCCCAGCCCAGATCTCTAGAATGGATTTCTGCCTCTTCCTTTGCAAGAACATGGTTCAAAATTCTTCTAAACTGTAATCTTTCTCAAAGCTTCTCTTATCAGCAGTATGTTATTTATTTTGTATGTCATTGTTCTGGGTTCTTTAATTTAACACTTGATATTTTGGACCTCTTAGGCACTTTTCTGTTACTTGTTTTTTTCCTCTCTTTGTGTTCTGAATTGATGAAGCATATTGAGAATAATATCAATGTTTCTTGCACATGGTATGCTGTTCTTTAGGTCGTAAATTCTCACTAAAAGCTTCTCCACAGACTTGGCTTGGGTCCCTGACCTTCCAGTATCTTAGCTCTGCGACTTTGAGCTGTATGACTTGTGGTGCTGTAAAACACAGTTACAGAAAGAAAAACTAAATCTTGTATGCCATTTTAGCTCTCCTCTGTCAGTAGGTTTGGGTCTTCTGTTTGCTTTTTGAGAGTAAATAAGTAGTCATACAAGCACCGTCTGTATCATTTGTATCCTCTAGAGTTAGTACTCCTTTAACTGATCAAACATTTTGGATGGCACTTCTTAGAGTAAATTAAAAGTTTTAAATAGTTAAATTTGTCCCAGTTATTTTCTTTATTTCTCTTGCTGATAGTTTTAATTATCTAGGTTTTGAATTATTGGTGTCATATTTATGTCTAAGTTTAGTTAGTGAATAGTTAAACTTATATATGTATTAACTGATAAACTTGGGTCAGTATATATTAGTGGATCTGTAGTATGGTTTGGTTCTAAAACTATTTCTTAAAACAATTTCTATAAAACTAAGAATAATATATTTATGGATGCCAAACAAAATCACATTTCTTTGAAAAATTTATTTATTTATTTGAAAGAGAGAGACAGAGAGAGAGAGAGAGACTCTGTGCTGAGCACGGAGCCTGGCTCAGGGCTTGATCCCATGTCCCTGAGATCACGACCTGACTGAAACCAAGAGTCACACACTTAACCCACTGTGCCACAGGCACCCCCGCAAAAAAAAAAAAAAAAAAACTCTTTATATTGATTATCCAGACATTAAAAAAGGGCATATAGGAGAATGTTTCTTGGTTCATATTCGTGTATTTTAATCTATTTCTTAGCTCTGTCTTTTTTTTTTTTTTTTAGATTATTTATTTATTTATTTGACAGAGAGAAATCACAAGTAGATGGAGAGGCAGGCAGAGAGTGAGAGAGGGAAGCAGGCTCCCTGCTGAGTGGAGAGCCCGATGCGGGACTCAATCCCAGGACCCTGAGATCATGACCTGAGCTGAAGGCAGCGGCTTAACCCACTGAGCCACCCAGGCGCCCTTAGCTCTGTCTTTATTAATGTGTATCTGGTATTTTCTGGTTTCTTGTTTCTAAAAATTAATTTTTTTAAATAAAAATGCCTGCTTTCTTCTTCTTCAGAATCACATTTGATAGTTAATAAATATGAAAGTATTTGCATATCAAGTGACTTTTTCATAAATCATATTTTTAAATCTGAGAAAAAATGATAAGTGCCCAGTCATTAGGTAAAGTCAGGACAAATTCTGCTAAGTGAATTTAACAGCCTCAAGTCTCTTTGTTTCACACTGAGACATATAAATATTCTCGCCCAAATAGCATCACGGGCACTGGTTTTTTGCCCACATATAAAGTACTTTTCTTTGTCAGTTGTGTATATAAGCAAAACTTTGACAAGTTGTTTCTATTAATGATTATTTTGAATGTTTCTTCCAATTTATTATTTTTAAAAGATTTTATTTACTTTTCATCTATCTATCTATCTATTTATCAGAGAGAGAGAGGGAAAGAGAGCACAAGCAAGGGAAGCGGCAGGCAGAGGGAGAAGCCGCCCCCTCGCTGAGCAGGGAGCTCAGTATCGGATTCAGTCCCGGTATCCAGGGACCATGACCCGAGCTGAAGGCAGACACTTAACTGACTGAGCGACCCAGGTGTTGAGACGAGCCCAGTTTCATCCAATTTAGATGTTTTAGCAAATTGCAGGTTTTCTCAGTATCGCTTGGAAATAGATATTTTTCCAATTGTTAAAGGGAACTTGGGATACTCTAAAATACTGTTATAGAGGGCGCCTGGGTGGCTCAGTTGGTTAAGTGTCTGCCTTCAGCTCAGGTCATGATCCCGGAGTCCTGGGATTGAGTCCCGCTTCGGGCTCCCAGCTCCACGGGGAGTCTGCTTCTGCCTCTGACCTTCTCCACTTTCATGCTCTCTCTCACTCTCTCTCTCTCTCAAATAAACAGAATCTTAAAAAAAATAAAAGAAAATACTGTTATAGAAGGATAAAACTGAATTTTATATGCTGGTATATCTCATCTGTCAGTTTGGGTCTTTCCCTTTATTTTGCAAGAGTAAATATCATTATCATTCTCTTCGCAAACTTCATATCAATAATTGCAAGTTCCTAAAAGTCTCCAAAACTTCCGAAACTGTAGCTTATTAGGTTGTTTGATAAGATATACCTGCCAAACTCAAGTGCAATAATGAAATGACTTATATGATATGTGATAAATGCCAAATTTAAATACATTTCTAATCTACAGATTTCTTAATGTATTAACAATGTGGCTTTTACCAAGATTCTGTGTCCCACCAGAATTTTCTATTAGATTTATCACTATAAAATCAGATACTATTTCCTCAAAATAAAACTTTACTGAATTTATAATAGCATCTACAGTAACAATAGGTATTTTACTTTTCACCAAACAAACTTCTCAGAGCTTAAATTTAATTCCAATAACTGGTTGGAAAAAAAAACAGAATGTTTATTGAAATGTATTAACAGATAATCTTGTGTTTAAAGTATGTGATGGTCTTGATATGAAATGGCATTTCACTTGAGTTGTTTTTGTTGTTGTTATTTTACCAATGGAGCTAACATATTAACAGCAACTGTTTTATTTTTTTATGTGTACAGAAAATATTTGGAATCAAACTAAGCAAGAGTAATTTAGGAGGGCAGTCACTTGATCTAAAGGATGAGTCAAGTGCTTTCTGCAGATAAATGAGTATCAGTGACTTTGGGTTTGTCTTCTTAAAATAGCAGCCGATTTTGAAATAGGTCCTAATGCTTCTTTAACAAATCTGAGTCTTCTGGTTTTCCTATGGTTGGTGAGATCTAAACACTGTATACACTTGGCCTCAAAATTTATGATTTTTAAAATTTAATAGGCAATTTTTGAGCTCATTGTGGTCTGAGGTTTGAAAACAAAACGAAAAAGCATTAAAATGGGACTCCTGGGCGGCTCAGTCAAGTTAGGCCGCTGCCTTCGGCTCAGGTCATGATCCCAGCGTCCTGGGATCGAGTCCCGCATCAGGCTCCTTGTCTAGCAGGGAGCCTGCTTTCTCTCTCTGCCTCTGCCTGCGACTCTGCCTGCTTGTGCTATCTCTCTGACAATAAATAAATAAAAAATCTTTAAAAAAAGCATTAAAATACATAAATGAAATAGGTTCACACACATGATAAATGACAAAACCTCTGTAGCAAGAGCTTCAAACTATTATATCTTTGCACACTTAACCTCATGTACCTAACTTATAACCAACCATCTAGCCTGTCATTTCCCCACTACCCCCTGTCTGCCTAGCAGCTTTGCGCTCTTCATAAGCCCCAGAGCAAACTAATGCACAGCCCTCTGGTACACCAAGTGACCAACAGGAGTCTTGTATCCCACTTTCCTCCCATCACTGCCCAAGACCTGATGGGGTCACTGTCCCTAGCTGCTCCTGTCATAGACCACTTAATTTTATCAGCGAGTGCCCTGCTTGCCGTCCTTGGGAAGGAGGTGTTAATTACCTCGTGTCTGTAGAGCGCTTGGAAAAGAGAGAGGTTCTAGCCGGTTACCCTGCGGATTCAACCACGTTTCCCTAAGCTCTCTGTTTGCTTGTACCTATGACTCAGACATTTCATTTGCAGGCTCTGGCAGAAGCTAAAAGGACACGGCGCAGCTCTGTCAAATCCAGCTTAGCTTATGCGAGTGTAAGTATTACAATAATACCTTATTAAAATATGAAAAATCCAGGACAAATGCCAGACCAGGCAGGATGAGACAATATGTTGGGCCAGCAGGGATAAACCGGGACACGTGGCTACTCTATGAGGATGAAACAATACATAAGAAAAGTCCATGTTGAGCTAGAATATAAATTCATTGTCTATAAATGATGGTGGCTGTTATTTTGGCTTAACTAGAGGCTCAAATTTGGACAATCATTTCTTTCTCAAATCCAGATATAATCTTTTTTTTTTTTCCAGTAAAGGGCCAAGTTATTAAAATATTTTATACCGTTTATTTATTCTACATAAGGATCAAGTATTTTATTTGCAAAAGCACAAGATTGTTTGCAGAGATAAGTAAACAAAAGTGGCTATTCTCAAGCCTACTACTTTTGTGGGTTTTTTTGTTTTGTTTTTTGGTTTTGTTCTTAACACTTTGAGGGGTCTGATGTCTGGTTCTAGATGAAATGAACGTTCTCTTCAGGAAAAGTATGCCTATCCACGTTTTTCCACAATCATTGCAAGATGTCTCTGATTCCAGACCCAGGCTGTGAACCTCTTTCTGTAGAATCAAAATTTGTATGGATGTATGAAGACCACATGTTAATAAATGTTATTAGGGTTCTCTGAAATAAATAGAACCAATTATAAAGAGACATATGTAAGAGGAGATTTATGATAGGAACTGGAGAAGCCCCACAGTCTGCCTTCTGCAAGCTGGAGAACTAGGACAGCTGGAGGGTGTAGGTCAGTCTGAGTCTGAAGCCTGAGAACCAGGGGAGCAGATGGTGTGAGTCAAAGTTCAAAGGCCTGGTACCCAGAAGCTCTGATGTCTGAGAGCAGGAGAACGTGGACATCCCAGCTTAGGAAGAGGGAAAACTTGCCCTTCCCTCACGTGTTTGTCATCGTGGGTTGCCTGCTGCCTGGCCATGTTGATGACGGCAGATCTCTTTGCTCACTCTGGCAAATCCAATGCCAGTCTCTCCAGAAATGCCCTTACAGACCTAGCTAGAAACAGTGCATTACCAGCTCGCTAGGCATCTCTTCGCCTAGGCAAGTTGACACATAGAATTAACCATCACAACAAGTAGCACAAAAAGCAAAAGAACCAGAATGTTCTCTCATTGTTTTTTCTTCCTTTAAGGATAGGCCACCATAAAAACTGAAGCCAGCGCCTTGGAGATCACGTAGGAGGAAAAAATAACATTACCTTGATCACCTGGGTAAAGTGGCATTTGTCAGTGTTCTCGGCTCTAAAGTTACTCTTTTTCCTCTTCCCATAATCAGTGTGTTAGAAGCAGTTCACTAAGTCTAGTCCTCAGTCACAGTGACCATGGTCAAGGCATACCTCCTTGGGGAGGAGCATCAAAGATTTTATAGATTTAGGTTAAAACCACTCTGATAACTAACAAACGTTTTGTTGGAGGTACTCGGAGGCCATGCGTGCACTCTCACTTCTCCTTCAAGTTCTACCTACTGGTTTTAGCATTCTTCCCTGGATTCTTTGCCTGTGACAGTTATTACTGTGGTGTTCTCATGATGGTTTTCCTTTCCTTCATTCTTTAACCAAACCCAAATCCCTCTGCCCAGTGCATAGGAAGGCCAATCATGGAGACATCAGATTTGCAGGACCAAAAGTCTACTCGAGAGGCTGCTAAATGGGGAGACGGGAGGACATGCATCAACCCCACCTGCCCAGAGGGGAAGAGAAAAAGTGTTTTAGAATCACAGGGGTTGAGATTACACACATATTGATGAAAAGGCCAGGAGAACTCATGTCTATTAATAAAGAAAGATGGAGCTTGTACATTGAGCAAACGTGGATGTAGCATACATTCCGTGTTCACATTGGGGTGGAGACTTAACATCAGAACGAGGCAAAATCCAACCCCTTGTGTCAGAAGGTTATCTTAGGACAAAGAGAAGGGGCCATTGGCATGCTCTGAGAGCTGGTATGAACGGCCTGGGGCCTTGGTCTCCTTATTTTGGGCAAGGAATGCAGGCTTCCCTTGTTCCTACGCTGGAACCATATCAGTTCATCTAGAATCCAGGCTTCGGCAGAGAAAGCTAGCGGGTTGGCTAGTGAGGTCAGGAAAGACCCAGTAGCCGATTAGAGGGGGACAGTTCCCTGAAAAATAAGCTTTAAACTCTGCTGGGTTCAACCTCACAGACTGTATGGAGCATGGTTTCAATTCCTTCTACATTTACTATCTGACATTCTTCTGGGAGGAAGAATTATCTCTTTTATCTCATTTATGTATTCAGTCATTCACTAATATCACTACAGACTCATGAATATTTATTTTATTATTAGGGTTGTAGTCCAATAACAGCAATATTTATTTTACCACTAAAACCGTTCTGGCTTTGGCCATTGTGGGCTCTTTCCGTGGACTCCAGTTCTGTGTGATTTTCTTTTCTTTTTTAATTCTTGTTTTGTTTGAACACAGGAAGAGATTTCATGTTCACTGCAGCATATTTCTGTGCCTCATTTCAAAATCAGCCATTTCTCCAAAGAGCAGTGGTTCCTTTTTTTGAAACGGTATTTAGAAATGAAGATCTGGGTACTAGGCCTGTCCACTGCTGCTACTGGGGCGTCATCGATTCTAGGCCCCCAGAGCTAGGAAATAAATGTTTGTATACTACTTTATGTATACACACTTCCTATTTTTATTTCTGTCTGTATCTATAACCATGAGTTTATATT
The DNA here is from genome assembly GCF_020171115.1 of Neogale vison. NCBI lineage: Eukaryota > Metazoa > Chordata > Mammalia > Carnivora > Mustelidae > Neogale > Neogale vison. Next base: position 10,230,494 of record NC_058097.1, read on the forward strand.
TATATCTACACTCGAATCCGCATTCTAGCCTTCTCCCCTTGCTTTTTTGTAACTTCTTTCTGGGATAATGAGAAACCTGGCTCCTACGATGTACAAATTATTTCCTTGTTTAATCCTGGTATGCATGTCAAGTAGCTGCAGAATTGCTAGCCTGTCCTCCTGTGAGAAACAAAACTACCCGTTCGAGTATAGTGTTTATGTGCAGAGCTTTTGTCTTTAATCTTCAATATCCAGACAGAACACTGTTTCCCAAAGTTGTGTAGGTCAGCTCATTTTCTCCCCACCACCTCTAGTGACGATACGCAATACATTTGTAATGCAGTGTATTCGTTTCCCAGTGCTGTGTTAACTTTACCACAACCTAGCAGCTGCGGAGACTATCTGTTCATTAGCTCACAGCTGGATAGGTCAGTCAGCTAGGTGGGCTCTACTGGGCTCTTTGCTTAAGGTCACAGAAGGCAGGCATCAAGATGTCCATTGTGCTGGGCTCATGTCTGGAAGTTCTATGGGAGAGCCTGCTTCCAGGCTCGTTTACGTTGTTGGCACATGGCCACCTCCTTGCAGTTGTAAGTGTGAGGTCTTCGTTGCCATGCTGGCTGTCAATCTGTCTCAGTTTCTAGAAGTTACTCTCCAGTCCCCCTCACACTTCAGAGCCAGCATTGTTGACCGCTTTGCTTCAAAGTCAGCAGTGAATCCTGCTTAGAATCCAACTTCTGTTACCAGCTGGAGAAAAATCTCTGCCTTCAAACTGCTCATGTTGTTAGATCCATCTGGAAAATCTCTTTTGATTAACTGACAGCCAATTGATTCACAATTGTAATCTTATCAGAAAAATCCCATTTGACATGTAGCATAACATAGTCATGGGTGTGAGATCTTATCTTCACAGTCCCAGAGATGGTGGAGGAAATCCAGGCACCGTTTGAGAAATCTGCTTGCTACAGGTAGTTAGATGGACTTGTCATCATCTGCATTCCAATCTGGGATCTCCTGATATGGAGGTGGAGTGTTGAAAGTTCAGTAGGTGTTTGCTATGTCTGTTTCCTTGACTGTGGTAATGGTGTCATGAATGTTGGCATATGTCCAAACTTATCAAATTATATACATTAAATATGTGCAGTTCTTTGCAGATCAATTATATATCAGTAATGCTGTGTAGCAATAGAATATATATTTGCATATCGTTAAGTTAATTCTTGGTGTTGTGGAAATGCATGGTTCTGTATTTTACCATCAAAGGGGCATACAGAATCATTTTGTCACCCTAAAATCCCTTTGTGTAGGCACTTTGTAGACAACCCAGGTCTTAATAGCCTACCTTTGGCAGCCACAGATCTGAATCTGTTTATCTGTCCTAGAGTTTGTGTTTTCTAGAATGGCACATGAATGGTGTCATATAATGTATAGCCTTTTAGGTATGATTTCTTCCACTTGGCAAAACGCGTTTAAGATTGAACTACTTTGTTGCATGAAACAAGAGTCCCTTCCTTCTGTATAGCTCCAGCGATGTCCAGTGTGTGGATGTACCAAGCCTATACTTTAGTGTTAAAGTAACATTACTATGTTTGCTAACATGGCAGAATTCACATTCTGAATAGCTTTTTGTAAGTAAGAAGGGACACACAGTCATAGACACGTTGTACATGTGTGTGTGTAACTAACTTCTAGGCCGGCTTGGCTTCTTCTTATAAATTGACATCTATAAACTGAGACATGACCCATGCTGACACCTCCAGCTGGACTCAAAGGGAGTTTCTCTAGCCTGGAAAATGAGGAAGTCATTTTCCTACCTGCATAAAGCCTTCTACAACCAGCCTTGTTTCTTTCCTAAGTGTCAGTAGTGGTGCCCAACTTTTTTTTTTTTAATAATAGAGGCTCAAAGTTCCAGATGTTTACTTAATGACTATAGAACAGAGAAAGGACATTCTGTAATTTTTGGGTGGTACCTCCAAAGAATATCACTAAATTAAAAAATTAATTGTGAAGTCCTGTAAGAAGAATTTAAAAAGCCATTGAATGATCATATTTTTCTGCAACTTCAAAATTAAAACTCAAACCCTTTAATTCTATTAATATAGGGAACATATTATAAAAGGTAGACTATTTTCCATAAAGAACATTGGAAAAGGAGAAAAATTGGACTTTCTGAAAATGCATAATTTATGTGTAATTTATTTAAATAAAATTGCTCTTTGTTCCAAACCCTGTATTTGCATACAAGTGAATGACTGAAATAATGCATCTCATGCAAGTATTTCACTCAGATATACTGCTGGGCCAAACATGTCATTTAAATATGATTTTTTTTTCAGAGATACTCATGCAGTTTTAAAATGTGTGTATATAAGTACAAAAAAGAGAAAAAGATAAAGCAGCATAATAGATATTACCTTAGTGGAACTATCTTATGGATTTGAACACTGTGTTTCATTATGGTGGTTTAAAAACATTTGCATTATGTGTGGGTTGAAAACCAATATTAAAAAAATAACTTTATAGAACAGAATGTAAATATGAATTTTGAAATAATATTCATGATTGAGGGCAAAATAATTTTCAGAAAAGAAAAATATTTCCTTCTCTAAGAAGCTTATTATTATAATCATACTACAGATGTTTGAAAACAAGGCACAAAACACACTTAGCTGAAGTCATTTTGTGGTGCATTAAGTTAATAGCAAGGTTTGCATCAGCTTTTTCTGTTCCTAGTTAAGTTCAGCTTTTACTGGAATTCACTTTTGGGGGGGCAAGAGAGACTGGATTATCCCCCCCCCATACAAACACATAGCACAAAAACACACATGGATGGAAGTTAATAGTACATAAAGCCAGTGAGTCACAGATTGTTCCATACCATTACTAAAACTCCCTGCTTCCAGCTGACATGTGGAAAGATTCACCTTTTTTTTTTTTAATATATATAGAAGCAAAAATTTCCAGTAATTGCTACAGACTGGGTGTACTTGGAACGATATTTCCTCCTCTATCATATACTTTATTGAAGAATGCAGCATTCACCTTAAACCTTGCTCTTTTTAGAGAGAAGTAAAAATCAATCACTCAATCAATCCATCCATCCCAGCAAAAGTACAACCAGCCCAAATCCCTGCAACTTAAAATGGAAGCCATAGAGTTCCTTTTCCTCTCTCCAGAAGACTTTTCTAGTTCTTGGTAGGCTCACCTAAGTAGGGACCAGTGATAGTCAATTGTTTCATCTTCAAAATGAAAGAGTTTACTTCTTAGGCTAGATTTCCTCCACCCTGCTTCTAAGCAGGCAATTTCTTTTACAATGTGATCGCTGGGAAGAAGGGTCTAGAGACAGAGGACTGTAAAACAAGGAAGGAGGATGGACGAGTAAAGGGTCTTTTGCTGAGCTGCCCACTTTACAAAGAGCCCATTAGATGATGATTTTGGTAACCAAAGGAGAAAATGACACGGACAAAAGCAGAATGGGGGAAGTACGGGGACAGACTACAGCAAAATCCTTTGAAGCAATAAAGGAGTTAAAAGTTAAGCAAAATGATATTTGGATGTGTCGGATACACGAAATGGGCAACTTCTGGTAATTAAGATGAGCCTTGCTAACACTGAGGTCCTTTTTATCCCCTTTCTCTTTTTGCAGTCACATCTCTTCTGTTTTCGAGTCTCAACTCACCTAGTACTTCAGATAGAAAAGAAATAGGTAATGCAAATATTTTAGATATTTTACATTTTGGGGTGAATGTAGGTTTATGTGTTTTTGTTTCCATTTGTATTTAAGAGTTATAATTAAAACAGGTGGAAACGTAAATTTTGAAACAAAATGAATAGCACTAAGCCACCATATTATCAGTTGGTTTCAGAATCTCCCATTTGAGTATCAAGCTGTATCACCTGAATGAAAAATTTAGAAGCTTAAGTCATTTATGGTGGTATAATGTAAATTACAAGAAGAGAAATTATAGTCCACAGCCTTTGCTGGGTGTTGGACCTTAACAGCATGCATAATTCATAGAAAAGTACTGTAAAAGAATATGGAGTAACCTTCAAAAATAAATCAAGGAAAACCGGTTACTAATCTACAGAGTAGTTTACCTGGAGGAAGGTAATGTGAAGGAAAACAGTCCATCATTTCACATAGCTTAATGCCATCCCTGATGAAAGTTACCCAGGGCTACCTATTACACGTGGAATAGAAAATATTTACGCCCAAATACCTGCCACTCGGAAAGAAATCAGCCAAACAACGATAAATGAATTTAGCAAAGCAGGTATTAAATTAAGCAGATAAATTTCACTTTGATTGTGAAGTTCAGCCAGAGGGGAAAGAGTTGGGAGAAGAAGCCACAGCTTGGAGGTCCAAGTTTGTTGTAAGGGGACACACACATAATCAAGCATTAGGACTGAAATTACCCCCACTGTGCATCTCATCAATGAGCGACTGAAAGGCAATCTAATTTTCTTGATAAACAGTAAATCTCCTGATGGTAATGGAAGGCAATGCTCAAAAAACTCACCTATCTAAGGAACAGGAAGGAAGACTTTGGTTAAGATATATTTCCAATTAAAAAAAAGATTTATTTCCAATTTCATGTTAAGTTCTAATGAAGTTTATAGACTTTGAACATGTATACTCTGATACCTATAAAGTGTAGTCCAATACACTCATCCTATACTTACCTAATACCTAATGCCCTACCTTTTGCATAAATTTTCTTGATTTTTGCAAATATAAAATGACAACTAATGTAAGTTTTCAAATTTTGAATCCTCTTACTTACAAATGAGTTTCTATCTAAGTTGATGAATAAGGCAGATTCTAGAAGATAGGATGATTTGAGGATCAGATATGAAGTTTAGACTGTATCCCAAAGAAAGGATCTCCTAAAAGATACTATTAAGCACAATACTTGGCTTGGCTTTGATTTGTATGAGAACACACTCATGGCCTGCTTTGTTACCTATGACACCTGGACAAAAGGAAGGACTGGCTAGAGGAAATTCATAACTATGCTTATCAGAATTCTCTTTGGCCATAAGGGAGAAATTTAATTGGTGAGCCTAGGTACTCATCTGCTATTAGATTCCGGATTGCTTCCTGCCTATTTAGGATTCCATGGTCAGGGGAATGATGAGGACAAGGGTGGTCTCTGCATTCTCTGATCTGTTCCTCACCCAAGCTGCCATGAACTTGCGTTGTAATAACCTATTTTAGTTTACAACAAAGCAGACTTCAAATTCAGGTGTTTACTTGAGATGTAATTGCAAGAAGCATTGATAGGGGTTTGAGAAGTGAGACAGGGAAAGGAAAGAAGCCAATAAAGGTTGTGTTTATGGAGCGATTTACCACAAGGCTATGGTGGCTGAATCATGGTAAACCCCAAGAATCTGTGTCAGATCTCAGAATTATCCAGCCATGAGACAATGAAGGTGGAAAATTTTTCTGACAACTTCGTTCCTCCCTTGCTTTTCCAGCACTTTGATCTAGTCCTCCGTGCTGGGGTGGAGAGGGATAGGACACCTTCAGCATGTACCATGATACCAAGTGTCCCGGTTATGAGCTGGGCACAGATTGAATTTACTATATGTGCCTATTTCTGTGTTGGAGGCTTCCTTGGTAATTATTTGCACATCCTTTCCAGATTGAGTTGAGCAATGAAGTTGTGAGCAAGCACAAACCAGGCAACTCTGTCCAGTCATAGAGTATATTCAAGTGGGTAGCGTTTGTCCCAGGGGTAGGATTTGGGGACAGAGGTTGGGTTTTAAGAGTAATTTCACTCATTGATCCTCAAGACTGGATTTATCTCCAAGATACCTAAACTTCCACGAATTTGCAGCTCTTTGAATTCCACGGAGAAAAGTAGATGGCAGTGAAAGCCTTCATGGATTTCAAGGGGACACTCATTATAGAAATTAGAGGTGGTGATCTGCAAAGTGACTTGTTCATTTTAATTGCATCGATTCCGCTCTTGTCAGTGGGGTAGACTTCCGGAAAATAAACCTCTTGAAAAGAATTTAAGGGAGTGTGGATGAAGATGGTTTCATGAGCTTTATGAGTCAGGCTCTCTCTGGATACCCATCAATTAGAGGTGAAGACAATAAAAGGAAAAATTTGCCCCATCTGGTTCTACATAAAACTCCCCAAGAGTTTTGACAAAAAGTCTTCTCTGCAAAGAGAGGCCAGATCTCTGGGGAGGCATTTGTTTTTCAGGCTTGTTGAAATGCTTTTCTTTTTCAGGGATGTTATTTCAGTAGAAGCCAGATGAGATGCGCTTTGCTATTTTTACAAGTTTTTAAAGGCTTAAGCAGGGCAAATATGTCTCTTCAAGCTGCCTTGTGCAATAAGCCTGATGCTAAGGCAGCTTTATGTCCCATAAAGAGTAACATTAGCCTCATGGAGCTACCGGCGATTTTTGATAATCTCAAGGATGATTCCTTAGTTTCAGATTAGTGGAGGAAAGGCTCATATTATTTTCCAATGTTTAAAAATTACCAGTATAAAATAAATTATATTTTGACCAAAATGCTTTTTCTCTATTTGGCCAAGTTAAGCTATGACAATCTATATTTTTACTGGGTACAGGAATTTAGGCTTCTGAGGAGGAAAAAAATGTTTATTCGATAATATGGCTCTCTCTCTCTCACATTTCTGTATCTGGGTCTGACCATTAATGTTATGATTGGGGTTTTGTGTCTCCTTCTTTACCTGGTACTCCCCACCTGAGAGACCTACTACCATTTAAAGTAAAGTATGTTAAAGATGGGGTTTATTTCTTCATTCAAAATTCAAATTTCTAGTACCAGTGTTTTACTTGACTCACAAGCTTATATTGTTGGATTTTTAAAATATCTCTTTGTCCAAGAGTATTGAGTAAAATCTCTACATCTTACTTACTTATTCTAACGTCAGAATCCTTGTAGATTCCCGTTTTCCAGTCCTACATCTAGTTGCTTCCCAGTTAACAGCTACTGCCCTATTTCTGGCTTTCTTGCTGTCCTACCTTCTCCCATCCTCAATCTGTCCTACTTGTAGAGTCAAGATTTATCAGCAAATTAAGTTTTGATTATATGATGCACTTATTGGAGGGCGGTAATTTTGTCATGGCTTCCAGTTATTTCTTGAAGTTAAGGTCCCTTAGTGTGGTTCTCCATAAACTGTTTACAGCCCACTTCCTTCATTAGCCTGTCTCCTCCTGTCTTCTGTGTCATTCTCTTCTAGTCATATAACAAATCAAGACACATTCTTGTGCTTCTGTCTTTGGGCATGTTGGAGTTAGTATTTGCAAATCAGCCTCCTATATTTGCCACCTCTGTCCCACACAAGCATACACACATACACACACACACACACTTTCTATTTTCTTCTGAAAGCTGCTCACGATTTGACCCTGGGCAGCACCAAGTCTCAGAGTCCCTGGATTATAATGTCACTAATTTATGGTGCTGCTTGGGAAAGCCCTGACCTCTGTGAGCCTCACTCTCGTTGCCAATAGAATGAAGGAGATGAAAGACGTATTTTCTAAGGTGGATTCGATATTGGACCTTTTAAAATTTGCAATACAATAGGAAATCTTTTTTGATTAACTATACCTGGCTATTATCACCAGTCACACCATTTCAGAGATTGTTTAACACCCAGCTGTTTATGTGCAGTTAATGGATATCTTTGTCAGTTACCGCCACTAATAAATTTCGAGCTTGGAGTTTGCCTAGCACAGTCATATAGGGGGCATTCAGGAAATGTGTGAATCATTAGTACACGTAAGAACTCTCCCACACAATTTGGTTGTGTTTCTAATAGAGTTTTATGTGAGAAATACAAGTACCAAGGATTATTTTTCTCAATAATGCCTGGTTGGGAAAGTATGAACTTGCATTTTTTTAAATGTGTTGTTTTTCTCTTCTCTTCTCTTTTTTTCTTTTCTTCTTTACCCATTTGTAACAACAAATACCAAATTTAAATTTGAACATTAGTCCGAACTGGAGCTCTCTCCCCAACTTCCCTTAAGTTTATGCCCCACGATATGCTGAATGACAACACGTTGGGAGCTAAGAGCTTCGTTTCTCTGCCATATTTTACTTTTAAAAACTCCACATCATATAGCAGTGCCCAATGTGATCATTAAATAAAACTGTAATTAAGGTGACATCGGCAGTTTCGGTAATTAGAGTCTTGCTGTAACTGTAAGAGTAAAAATAACATTCCCCAGCGCTGAGATGGGGCAGCTGTGGGCTCCTGCTGATAATGTACCTTGGCAATTTAACATGACTAATTGTGAGAGCACTTCTTCACAGGGGACTGTGTTAATCTCCCAAAGTTCTTCTATCTCTGTAGTTCCTAAAGGCCATATATTTTTGTTTGTCCAAGTGCTACTGTTTCTCTCTGCTTTGTAACCGTCCCCGCTCCAGTTTCCTAGTCTCAGTGGAGTCTGCTGGGACTCACTCTTGTAGCTGTCTTGATGGGCTGCCAATTCTGACTCTCCGACCGAGAAAGACTTAGGAACAGGCAGACAGCAGCAGACAGGGTGGGTGCTGGGTTGGGTCCGAGAGCATCTTGTCAGCCTTTCCCTGCTCCGAGGAGTATTCTGAGTGTTAGAGGTTTTCATTTCCACATGGGTAGTCCGTGCTCATTCTTCAAGACCATACTCATTCTCAACAGCCTTGAGCAAGACCCATCTTGGCAGATAGTATTTCCATTATCCCAAGAGGCCAAACAGAAATGTGGTGGCCCTCTTGGTTTCCATCCTTGATTCCTTCCTCATCCCCTGAATCTTTCACCTTGGATTTCTTCGACTCTTACTGCCCCTGCCATGAATAAAACAACTTAAACACTTTTCTCTCTTGGCCTGACTCTTGCCTTGCCCTTTCTAGCCCATTCTCCGGGCTCATACAAGCTCATTCCAGCATGCCCCTCTGAAATCATGTTGCTCCCCTGGTTTTTGCTGCATCTTTGCTCCACTTCACTCGGAGGATAGGATTTGATTCCATTCCAGGACATGCAGGACTTTCCATGATGGAGCCCTTATCTCCTTTTCCAGTCTGACCTCTCAGCATTCCACATCCATACCACTTGCAGTTCAGAGTTAGCACTTGGACAATCCTGAGTATACGTGCCTTAACGTAGGCATCCTAAGGCACCTTACTTTCCTCACCTTGGGTCCTGGCCCTGCATGACTGTAGTCAAACCTCTGTTCACGATGATTGACTGCTGGTCCAGGCACACAGTCAAGCATAACTATAGGATATTGTTTGGACTTGATGAATGTATGGAAGAAAAAAGTCTTAAAGTAAAAGCAAGGATCTGAAGAAATAAACATGAAATTAATATCATTGCATGAAAGAGACTGGACTGAATATTTGGTGGCAGAAAAATATGCTACAGTGTCCGTAGAAAGAAGCTCTTTGGGAGTTAGGGAAGGGGAGGGGGAACAACAATGGTTGGAATCACTGCCAGACACTCTTAAGAAATGGTGGATCAGAATAAAGATGAGAACATGGCCTCTCACAAAATAGCACCAACTAAGACAGAGGAAGGTAAGCATAACATGTGGTAGGGACAGAGAGGTCATGCAGATGCATGATATACATATGCACACAGGAAGTCAGCAGCATCTTTGGGAAGAATGTTCTGTATCATTTTTTAATCTTTTTTTTTTAAAAAGTTTACTTACTTATTTTGAGAGGGAAAAGGAGAGAATGAGTGGGGCAGGGAGGAGCAGAGGGAGAGGGAGAAGCAGGCTCCCCGCTGAGCAGAGAGCCCAATGCAGGGCTTGATCTCAGGACCCCAGGATCATGACCTGAGCCCAAGGCAGATGCTTAACTGACTCAGCCACTAACACCCCATTTTTGAATCTTATATAACTGAGATTTAGTTATTTTTGCTACATTACCTGTTTGTTAATAACATAATCACTTTCTTATATTTTCTCCTAGGAGTCCATTTATTTTTCTTGTTCTTCTTACCCCTCTTTGTTCAGTTAACTGCTGGTGTTGTATAGAATCATTCTTCTCAAAGTTCACCCATCTGTACTCTCTAGTGGGCTTTCAGTTATTTATTCCTAGCATCTTTGTTCATTTTAGTGGGAAATGGTATTTAGATTTAGAAATCTGGATGCTGAGCACTTCCCACTTCTGAGATGGGTAATTATTTCCAGACCTTTTCAATGGAGGTAGCTATGAATGTTTCTGTTTTTATTTTTCCAGGGAAAATGTATCATAGGCTCAAACTTATGATATGATTCTGATTCAAATTCATTCTGATTCAAATTTAGAATTTTATATATATATATATGTATGTACATATGTATATATATATTTTTTATCATGTTCAGTTAGCCAGTATACAGTACATCATTAGTTTTTGGTGTAGTGATCAATGATTCATTAGTTGTATATAACATCCAGTGCTCATCACAACACGTGCCCTCAATACTCATTGAGTTTTAATTCTTGGATTTAATATTTATATATCTTTTACCATGAAATCTTGATTAAAGTAATTCCTCATTTCCTTTATTCTACTTTGGGGGGGTGTGTGCGGGTGCACCTATTCGTGTGTATATATTATAGTTTCAGACTAAGAGTATCAATGTTATTGTAAGCAGTATTACTCAACACAGTTTAAGATTTCTCAAGTAACTTCTGTTTTGAGGATGTCTCTCACTAGTCAAATTGCTTTGTTTTAAATTCACTTGAAGCAAATACTTCCTGGGTTGTTAAGCAATCACAGTAGTAGTTAAGTTTATCTGTTTCACTTTGCTTTTGACTTTTATGAATTAAGTTACTTGGAAACTGTTTGATCCTGTCCAGTTCTTCTGTTAAGCTTTATTCTGTGAAACCAAAGCAACATTTAGTATAGAGCAGTTTTGTCCCACTACTGATGTCAGACCCCAAAATTAAACCTTGGTGCAAATGAGTTATATATTTGCAAATGACATATGTTGCTAGATTTTCCTTTCTATGGGTATTGCACTATTTTTCCTCCTAGCAACAGTGTATGGAAAGTGTCTGCTTTTTCTCAATATTGTCAACCAAGTAAATAGTCAACCTGTTGGTAATAAAATAGGTGATGAATATATTGGTTTGCAAACTGGTCCCGCTACATGGAGGGCAAAGAGAGACCTTCAGATTGGCATGTGGCAGGTTTTAATAAGCAAGGGACTCAGTCTACTTAGAAGGCTTTTCTTGGGCAGCTGCAAGAAGAGTAAATCTCCACATCTGCCTTTTGGGATCTTGAAAGTTTATATAGAGACCTTAACTGGGTTCAGTTATGTATAACATCCAGATATTCTCAATAACATCTTACTCTCTCAAGACTGTGTCCTTAGAACAGTTTCCACTGTGGGAGCAGTGGGCGAAATGTATATTCCAAAATAATGAGTGGAGGAGGTCATGGAGCCTCCCGTTGCCTGGGTCCAGCTCTTGGGTCAACTAGTAGTTAAGTTCTCTTTGTTACTTCCTCCAACAAAATGATATCTCTTGAGTATTTCTAATTGTTATTTCTCTTATAATAAGTAAGTAAGGTTGAACATCTTTATTTTTAAGTGAAGAGCAATTTGCATTAATTTTTCTGTGAACTGCCTGTGCATGGTTCTTGCCCATTTTTGCCTTTGGGTGTTCTCCATTTTTAGGTGCTTTTTATATAGTAAGGGAATAAATTCCAAATATTGCCCTAGCTAATAATTTGTCTTTTTCTTTGCTAAGGTATTTTTACCACATAAGTTTTTTACATGGTCAAATTTATTGATCATACATTATTTCTAGATTTTGAGTCATAGTTTAGAACAGCTTTCCCTAATACCATTTATGAAATTTATCAATGCTTTCTTCTAATATCTCATTTTAACTTTTTCTGTACTATTAACCAATTATCTAAATGTCATTTTTAAAAAGTAAACCATCTTTTCTCCACTGGTTTGACATGAAGGCTTATCATACACTCAGTTTCCATCTTGGTTATCAAATTTTGCAATGCGCTCTTGAAAAATATTTATTTATTTATTTATTTGAGAGAAAGAGAGAGAGAGCAAGCGTGGAGGGAGGGGCAGAGGGAAAGGGAGAGAGGGAATCCCAAGCAGACTCCTCACTGAGCATGGAACCCAAAATGGGGCTCCATCTCGTGACCCTGAGCCAAAACCAAAAATCAGGTCCTCAATCAGCTGAGCATCCCAGGTGCACTTGTATCTTTTTATTTATTTATTTATTTATTACAACATAAAAGTGGAACTAAAAACTTTTAAAAGTAGCATTAAAACCATTTCAGGAATCCATAAGCATTAATCTAGTGATAATTAATTTAGTTTAACCAAGATTTGGCTATACTAATAAAGTCTGATTTCTTATTTCATGTAAATGACTAAAGAACTTCAGGAAGATTAAAGTGATAGGTTGAATAAATAATATTCAGAACCTCTGTAATGAAATGATGCTTATCACTACCATCCTTATGAAACAATGGAGTATTATTAAATATGGCTTTGTGGAAATCTGGTTCTTCAGATAGCACAGATAAATTAGAATTTTTAAATTTGAATTTATATATAATTTATGTATGGAAAACACGCAAGCAAGCAAGCAAATACATCTTCAGCCTGAAATAAAATTTTTAAAGGTTCTAAAATATAAAATGTGCTTTTTTGAAATTTAGCTTGCCCTTAAAAATATTTCATTTTTATTTCTTTTTTTTTAGGGAAAACTCATTATTTGAATCCACTTTGCTAATCTTTGCTAGATAACTTAAAGCTGCAGACTTGTGTCAGATATCGCATTTGGAAAGAACATTCTCAGATCTCTTGCTTCTTGGCTGCCATCCCCTGTAGGGTTATAATCTGTCTTCCTTGTGATTGCAGCTTTTCTTTTCTTTTGACTCTCCTTAAGTAATACAGTCACTGAAGTTAAGAGTCCTGTATTCGCATATTAAAACCAAAAAAAATAAGATTACATTTTCACATGTCAATTTGTTTTTTTTTTAAAGATTTTATTTATTTATTTGTCAGAGAGAGTGAGCACAGGCAGACAGAGTGGTAGGCAAAGGCAGAGGGAGAAGTAGGCTTCCCGCTGAGCAAGGAGCCGGATGTGGGACTTGATCCCAGGATGCTGGGATCATGACCTGAGCCAAAGGCAGCCGCCCAACCAACTGAGCCACCCAGGTGTCCCTCAATTTGTATTTTTAAAGAGTACCCAGTTTTGGTGCCTGTGTGTTTAAGTCTGAGAAAACAAGCATTGTTAACTTTATTGGGAGCAAAAATGTCTAGAACTTTCCTGGGGGAACATACGCTTATTTGTGGGATGACTTCTATTTACCACTGCTGTTTGTCTAACCTCACCCACCCTTATATATAGTTTTGGATCAAGGGCCATCTCCTCTAGGAAACTTTCTCTGATCACTACTAACTCCACATCAAAGCATTCTTATTTATCTCCATCAGAACAATCACCTTGTTCTCTTGAAATGCCCTTTTTTGTGAATTTGGCTCCAGTTTGGCTGTGCATTCCTTGAAGACACAGATGATGCTTTATGTATGCCTTTTTTTCTCATGCTCCAGTCATGGTGCCCAGCACAGAGGAGACACACAGCTTGTCTTTCTCCTTGCTTTCTTTTTTGTTTTTGTTTTGGCCCGTGATGAAGTATCAAAACAGTGTGCCATTGACATATAGTCAGTCATCTCATTACTGTGGCAAGTCATTTGGCACCTACTACAATAGAGCATTTTTAATAAGTAATTATTTAATTTCTGTGTTATTGTGTGCCTTGTTTCACCGAGGCAGATACTTTATGGCATTTTGTATCTGTGTCACCATACAAAGTGTTCAAGATCTAGTTGGTGTATAATAAGCTTGAGTGATACCCTAATCAGAATATGCTATTGCTGAGCTCTGTTATCCAGGTAAAACAATTAATGTGCTGTGAATATTTCAGAATAGTCACAGATAACACAGATTGCACAGTGAATAATTATTCAGTGAAGGCATAATGCATCTTTGTGTGATCGAAAGCCTGACAAAACATCTAAGGGCAAAATAAAGGATGCCCGGTAAGAAAGACATAAATTGAAAAAAATGAGTAAACTAATTTAAAAGATTTATTTATTTATTACAGTAGAGAGTGTGTGTGCGGGGAGGGGGAAGGGCAAAGAGAGAGAATCCCAAGCAGACTCCAAGCTGAATGTGGAACCTGATGCGGGGCTTGATATCAAGACCAGAGGGAAAAGCAAGAGTTGGACATTTAACCGACTGAGCCACCCAGGCGCCCCATGAGTAAACCAATCAATGTAAAACGTTTCTAACCTGCAATGACCAAGTAAGAAGCAGATAATAATAGTAATACACCACTGAAGATGGAAAAAGATTTGCAGTTGGGAGCATTGACTGCCTTCTCAAAAGACACTGAAGTCCTAAAACTTGTTTTGTCATCATTAGCAAGATTTACCTCATTTTATCAATGGTCCTTCTCTAAAAAGATTTTTGAAACATATGTTGACTTTGTTTTGCTTCCTGGTACATTTTCAGTACTCACTGAGCATTTTTGAATGAAAATATTTCCAGCAAGTTTGTTTCATTTTAGAGGCAGGATTTAGAAGAAACAACTATGTCTTTGGCCTTGCTGGAAGGCCTGGGTCCAATTCCGTACTTTCGCATCCCTTTATGAAATCATTCAAGAGTCCTTTGTCTGAGGGGGCACCTGGGTTGCTCAGTAAATTAAACCTCTACCTTCAGCTCAGGTCATGATCTCAGGGTCCTGGGAGCGAGCCCCACTTTGGGCTCTCTGCTCAGTGGGGAGCCTGCTTCCCCCTCTCTCTCTGCCTGCCTCTCTGCCTGTTTCTGATCTCGTCTGTCAAAGAAATAAATAAAATATTTAAAAAAATATCTTCTTTGTCTGAGCCCCACTGTACTCATTGGTAAAGTGAAAATGAGAGTGTCTGTCACAGGGAACTTGAGGGATGACACAGGAGAAAACAGTTGGTATCACACACGGAATCTTAAACCTGAGCACAGTGGCGTGACTGTAACTGTACTCGAAGGCCTTTTATCCATGGCTCATGGTAGCAAAATCTGCTATCTTCTTTATGTTTAATTTTTTGTTTGTCATAAATGGGAAACATTGAAAAATCCAGAGGAGCAAAATTGGGAATTCTGTCCCTCTCCACTTCCAGGTCCAACCTCAGAAGAGACTACCGTTAGCAACCTGCCACGTCTACTTCCTGACATTTTCTACAATCTATGTCTGTGTTAACGAAAGAAAATCACTGGTTCATACTGGATACCTATTTAAGATAACTACCTGTCAGGCTTGGACCAAGCCACGAAATCCTAGGGCTCATGGAGTTAGTTTTCCTCATAATTTAGCCTGTGTCTACCCTTGATATTCCGTCTTTGGAACTGCTGACTCAAGAAGGAATATAAGGGGAATGGGTGGGAATCTTGGCATAAGATTCATTGTCAGTTCCAAGCAGAAAAATTTACAGTTCTCCAAAATGTGTTTTTTGGAGGTACGGTATTAACTATTGGAGATGTAATCATTAGCCATATATAGCTTTGGAGGTGAGGGTTGGATTAAAAAAGAACAAAACAGCTGAAGTTAACCATAGCATTCATATTAGATTAAAAAAAAACAAAACAGTAAACCTGAATCTTGCATTCTTGTTGAAGAGTCAGTCTTCTATAAATGTTACATTTCCTACCTATGTGAGATCATACCTTATGATGTTTTATTAATATTTCTTAACGGAGTAGCAAAGTTATTTACTTATAGCCATTTTTTGCCCACCTTTCTTTTTTTGGCAAATGTGCAACACATTTCCCTGTGGAGGCCATTTATCTCCAGGTGTTTTCCTATCAAATATTTAAGTAACAAGAACAGCTGGCCAGAACTCCAGAGAGACAGGAGGAAGAGAGCCGCAACCTCTGGAAATGAATGGAGTTTATAAGCAGAACTAGCTGGAATGGCAATCTTAATTTTATAGGGGAACATTGTATTTGGTAGGCATTTTTATTTTTTTATTTCTCTACTATATCACAATTTTGAATACAGACCTAAGGGCAATCCGAGGCCTTATTTTGCAAAATATATGAACACTGTTATTCAGAATGTGAGGAAGGAAAATGACATCTAAACCAAAATTCTTCATTTCTCCAAAATGCAAAAGCAGCTCATAGTAATTAAAAAAAAATCAGTTCTGTTCCATGAGCCCCATTGCTGCATTTTATATTCAAGCAACTGGAACTGTGGCTCTTTGCCTTAAGGTGACTAAAATATAAAAAGTTTCCTGGACCAATGTGAAATATATACATTTTTTACACCCTCAAATTTTCTATATGAGAGATTAAATATTAAGGTGCTGTCATTCTTCTAAATAAAATATCTTAATGTGTTTAAAAGAGGGAAATAGTATAGAGTCACAAGACTGAGGGTTTAATAGGAAATGCAGCTTTCTGTTTTCACTCAATTGTGTTAATTTAGGGTGGTATCAGCACTCAATCTTTGTAAAGTTTTTTTTTTTTAAGGTTTATATTATTTATTTGTTAAAGACTTTATTTGAGAGAGGAAGAGAGAGAGAGAGAGAGAGAGAGCGTGCATGCACATGAGCCAAGGAGGGGCAGAGGGAGAAGCAGACTCCCCGCTGAGCCGGGAGCCGGATGAGGGACTTGATCCCAGGACCACAGAATCATGACATGAGCTGAAGACAGACACTTAACCTGAACTGCCCAGGTGCCCCAAAGAGTTATTTATTTGAGAAAGAGAGAGAGCAAGCACAAGAGGGAGAGAGAACCTCAAGCAGACTTCCTCCTGAGTGCAGAGCCCACTGTGGGGCTTGATCTCATGATGCCAAGATCATGACCTGAGCTGAAACCAAGAGTCAGAGGACTGCACCACCCAGGCGCCCCGTTCATTGTAACTTTTTTTTTTTTTTAAGATTTTATACATTTATTTATTTGAGAGAGAGAGCGAGCACACATTTTGGGGGAGAATAAGTGGGGAAGGGATGGGGAGACTCTGCACTAGCAGGGAGCCTGATGTAGGCCCAGTCCCACAACCCTGAGATCCTGGCCTGAGCCAAAGTCAAGAGTTGGATGCTTGACCAACTGAGCCATCTGGGTGTCCCATTCTTTGTCAAGTTTTATACCTTGATTTATTTTGCTTCAGGTAGTAGGATCATGGAAAATTATCAGGGTTTTGGGCTGTCCTGGAATTTGAAAGCCTACAAGATGTCTAGGTCTATTAGTTGCAATAAAATAGCTTCTTAAGAATTGCAGTCCTTTGTAGTATAACATGTCAGTTAGAGATGAAGAGAAGGATTTGCAGGCTGCCCTCTCCAAGGGATGCTCATCAAAGGGCCTGTCTAGGGGAGGGTGCCCAGGTGTGAGGTACTCACAGGTAAGCCTTACGAAAGCCCTGGTATATTCCACCTGGGCAGGACAGGGGCTGGGGACTGGGAAAGAATAAGATGTCTTCACAGGTTAGAGGAGCAGTCATCTGGAAGAGATCATTAATTCAACCCATATGGACATAAAGAGCTAAAGAACAATAGTTCGAAATTACACATCTGCAAATTCATACCCACACAGGGAAGCAGGGTCTAAGAAATCATTATTACTGTCCAGAAATGAAAGATCTTCCTTGGGAGAAGGATGGGGGGACTTTCCCTGCACAACACTTGCTTTTTCCCTAAAAAGAGCCAATGGTGACTCAGGGAGTCCTGGCTTTAGCCCTTCGAGCTCTGGTGAGTTATTAAAAGCAAGAGCAGTGGTTTCCCATGGGCAGAAGAGAAGAAACTGAAGAAACGTCTGACTTTCTTCTTTCTGAAAATTCTTTGTAGGATCAGAATGTTCCTACATGTCAGGAGATACAGGAATTCAAATTAACTTAGGGGGAAAAAAAAAAAAGGAAAGAAAGAAAAGGCATGCTGAAGTCCCATAGTGCAGAGCAGATGGCGTCAAACTGAAATTGATGTTGATAATCAATGTCAAAATATCGTCGGGGACTATTGACAGGAGGGATGGGGATGCAAGCTAATCCAAGAAGCTTAATGAAAAATGCAGAACTGAGAGAATTGACGGAGGAAGTACAGAAAGCGGACCTGGAGGATATCTTAAAACACAAGTTGAGCAATGTTTGACTTATTTCTAGACTCTGAAATATATTTCTTAGCAAGTGTGAAACAGCGAAATCAATAACGCAGAGCCTCTGCTTATCCATGTTTGTTTTACTTCGTTGAGAAGGAGCCCTGGAAGCCACTGATGGATGGACCCGGCGTTGGCATTCTGATGCCTGCGCTGATTTTTGAGCCTGGATTGTCAACTCTACAAGCTGGTGCCAGAAAAGTTCCTTCATGGTGTGAAAAATCTCTCTATCACACACACGTGTTCTGAGACATTGCCGAGGGAATCCCCACGCATGTTTCAGTCTGATGTTCAGCTTTGTACCATACTGTATCTGCAGACTTACGGCCCCATCGCATCCATGAACCTCCTCTAAAGAGATTCTGGCAGAGATCTCTGTGTGTGTGTGTGTGTGTGTGTGTTTTAAGATGGCAATGCCAAAATTAAAAGGGAAACTTCTTTTGACCTCATACCATGTGAAATAGACCCGAGAATGTGTTCTTACAGTCACTGGATGCCTGTCTTCTCGCGGAGGACCACCAGTGCTGGACAGCCCAAGGCTCTTGTACACTTAAGGATTTGTGAATCTGCATTATTTCCTGGCAGTTACGCAGATGTCAAATATTTTATTTCACCCCGTGCTTTAATTATTTGTAACTCTTTTTTTTTTCAAATTTGCAGAAAAGTTGCATGCCTTATACGAAGTCTCTCAGAGCCCTGACCTAGATTCGTGGATTGTTGATTGTTGATTTTGCTCCCTGTGCAGTGTCTGTTTGTCTGGGTCCTGGTTTCTCACTCTCTTTCTGTCTCTGTGGAAGGGAACTGGTTGTCTGTTGCTGTATAATGTATTCCCAAAAACTGCAGTGACTTAAAGCCACATGAAGTTTTTGTCTTGCCGCTGGGCAGATCAGAAGGCTAGTGTGGCTCACTCGTTCTCTGCTTCAGTCCCAGAAAGTTGAAATCAGTGTCAGCAGCGCTGTCTTCCTTCCTGGGGTCTCAGAGGAGGAATCCTCTTCCAGGGTCATTCAGGCTTTGGTAGAATTCAATCCCTTGCACCGTAGGACCGAGGTCCCATTCCTCAATCAGCAGCTGGAGGCTGTGGATCTCTCTCCCACCACCTTAAGATCATCACATTCCTTGCATCGTGGTCTCCCAGTCCTTAAATCAGTGACAGTATATCTAGCCCTTCTCATACCGTCCATCTCTCTGACATGTCCTTCTCCTACCAGATGGGAAAGCCATTTGCCTCAAGGACCCATGTGATCACCCTCAAGTCATCTCTCTAGTATAAGGTCCACTGTGCCTTCTAGTAGTACAACACAGTCACTGTGCCGAGTTTGGTGAGAGTGAAGATGGGAGAGATGTCTCATTAGACTCCCCGGATCCCGGGGATCAAGCTGTGGCTTTTTAGGGGGCCTTTCTTAGAGTTCGCCTGGCTGCAGAAAGGGATGGAGGAAATGAGGCTTTGTGTCCTGGGTGACCTGGATGACCAGAACAGTTAACTGAGAAACAAACAACTGAAAAAACCCAAACATAGAGAGACCCATGGAAAGACATACCAAATGTCGCACAGGGGGCAGGTAGTAAACCAAGGTATCAAGCCAGGTCTGCCTGACTTGTATAATATTTAGTGGGTTTAGTTGGTTTCAGTGTTCCTGTTTCTTTAAACAGGAGAAACATCCATAGACAACATACTGTCTTTGCTTCCTCTGTTTTAAGAGCCAGGTTTCCAGAAGCTTCTAACTTCTGCTCTTTCTGAAAGATTCAGCGTAGACCTTGTGATTTCTATTTAGGAGAAATGGTCATGCGTTGGAGTCAAAATGTCGACAGTAGGTCGAAAGAAAAATATTAAATTCTGCCAAGAATAGCTCCTAATTGGTTTCTCAGGCAGGAACCTTTTCAGGGGGAAATATGTTATTTGTTAATTGGAAACCCACCAAAGAGATGTTTTTTTCCAGCGTATTTGCCAGATCCCAGCAGCCAGAAGAATTAGCATGGGTTGATTCAGTTCTGGATTGATGAGGTAGCGATCATTGCTACATGTTCTGAATCCTCAGGGTAGCTGTGGAACTTAACTGTTGGGGACAGAGGGCTTTTGGGGAATGTGAACAAACCTAGCGTATCTTGTTCTTAGTTTTAGAAGAGACTGTGTCATGGATGGCTGCATGTGCTTTTGTCGGGGGACAGTGTAAAAACTTAGTGAGTAGATACTATATTTACATGATTGTTCATGAGAAAGAAAGCTACAAGCACAGTGTAATTTATATATACCTAGGGGATAAAGATAAAGTTGGGTAGATAGATGGAGGTAAGTTCACATATGTGTGAGTTATATGTGTGTATATACTCTTACGTATATCATCTTACACATGTATATATAGAATTTTTCAAGTGTGTGTATATACCATAATATATATGGTATTTTTGCCCAAAATCTTTTATGCAGGGATGACTTTCAAGTACATATGCTGAAATCTGTTTAAAAAGCCATCAGTGCAAGCCAAGAAATCACAGTCTTAAGAGAAACCTAAATTTTACAGCATTCACATCGTTGAGTTACAACCAATACTTTTCCCCAATTCTAAAAACAAAATAGGATGCCCTTGTGAAATCCACATTTATTCCCTTTCTTTAAAAGTATTTCTTAAGATTTGAGATTTTAATCTGTGTGGTCAAGATAGCATATGGATATCTAATGTCCCTCGATGATTTGTTTTGGTAAAAACTGCCAAATTTGATTATAGTTTTAGCTTAACTTGGTTTGATTGTATATATTTGAGCATTCTCGAACTTGTCCTCATGGTTTCTGCTTTGGGTTTTATAAAATCATTTTTTTAAAAAACAGTCATCCTGTGTAAGCCTAAAACTTACATGATACTATATGTTAATTATACTGGAATCAAAAATAAAAGGGATGCCTGGGTGGCTCAGTTGGTTGGGCGACTGCCTTTGGTTCAGTCATGATCCTGGAGTCCCCCATTGGGCTCACTGCTCAGTGGGGAGTCTGCTTCTCCCTCTGACCCTGCTGCCTCTCATGCTCCCACTCTCTCAAATAAATAAAAATCTTTTTAAAAATAAAATAAAATAGGGGCACCTGGGTGGCTCAGTGGGTTAAGCCGCTGCCTTCGGCTCAGGTCATGATCCCAGCATCCTGAGATCGAGTCCCGCATCGGGATCTCTGCTCAGCAGGGAGCCTGCTTCCCTCGCTCTCTCTCTGCCTGCCTCTCCGTCTACTTGTGATTTCTCTCTGTCAAATAAATAAATAAAATCTTTAAAAAAAATAATAAAAAAAATAAAATAAAATAGGGGCACCTGGGTGCTTCAGTTGGTTAAGCATCTGCCTTTGGCTCAGGTCATTGCCCAGGTCCTGAGATAGGGCCCCATCTTGGGCTCCTTGCTCGGTGCGGAGTCTACTTGTCCTTCTCCCTTTGCTCCTCTCCTGGTTCATGCTCACTTGTTCTCTCTCTCTGTCTCCCTTTCTCAAGTAAATAAATAAAAGTCGTAAAAAATAATTAAAAAGTGAATAAACAACAGAAAACAGAATCAGACCTATAAAAAGAATACAGTTATCGTGAGGAGCACTGAGTAATGACTTGCTGAATCACTGTATTGCACACCTGAAACTAATATAACACTGTATGTTAACTACATGGGAATTAAAAACATAAATAAATAAAAATTAAAAAATAAAATGACATAGACAGTTCCTCCTGCAGTTGAAGGCCAACAGAGCTATCCATTAAAGAAATGTTTTGGAGCAGAAAGGCGGGGGTGGGGAATGTGTGGTTGGTTCCATGGTCAAGAGCATAGGCTTGAAAGACAGATGGATCAAATCTAAACTCTCTTCATACTTTACAAACTACATGAATTCGGACAAATTGCATTTCTCAATTTCCTCAAATATAAAACAGAGGCATTAATAAAACCCTGAATTTGGACAGAATTAAGTGAAATAGTCCATGTAAGTATGTAACAATGTTTCTAGTATTTGGTTTCGGTTGCTAACAACTAGAACAGTGACAAAATAAGCTTTAACTGGTTAAAGAGTCTAGGGATTTACTGACTCACATATTTCATATCTGACTCACATATTTCATATCTGAAATATTCAGAAGTAAATGGAATTCAGGTATGGTTTGACCAGGGCTGTCTTCATTCTTCTGTGATCTATTTGCTTTTGACATCTGCTGTATACCAAGGAGGTCAGACTTTGTTTCCATGCTGAGATCTTTTATGGTCACAGGATAACTACAATAAGGAATTGAGATCTCATACTTGCACTTTCACCTCCAAGAGAAGGGAGATAAAGCTTCACTGTTACGATCACTGAATAAAATTTTGAATGGACAGTTCCTGTGTATTCTCCTCACAAGGCTGTGGTCACACCCATCCAAATGATAAGACTGTGAAATAGTTAAAGAAGGGTGGATTCTCTTTTGAAGGCAATCATAATGTTTTCTACCATATTTCATAAAATTAGTTATTATTGTTAATATTTGATAATTGTGGACAGTAATAGTAATAACAATAAGTGTTGTTTCATTTGCTCACAGGAGAGATTAGTAGTATGTTTATAAGCTAATACATCCATGCATGATGTATGCCGGGGGCAACAAGGCATGATCTTTGCTGATTTTTCTATTTGACTTCTAGATTATCTTGTGTATTTTAGGTTCCTGTATTTACATAACATCGCATGGTCAGTGGGGATACTTACGTGGATCTTATCTGGAATACACTTCTGTGCTGGAGGCAATCGCCTCTTCCACTCCATGTGTTCTAATGTGTTTTTTTAAGGTGTAAATATCTGCACTGTCCTTGTGATGGCTATTTGCCTGCCTGTGCTCAGAATCTTTTCCAGATCTTTGATCTGCTTGGTGGGCAGAGGGTCCACTCCCGTAACTGACTTTGCCTAGGCTCCCTTCCCCACTGGCCACCAGTGAAGGTCGGCCGCTGGACCAGGCCAGGTATTTCTCTCTCTTTCTCTGTGCTTCCTGTGGACTCATCAGCTGTCACTTGCATCTCTTATGATTCCAGCTCTTGCCTGGAAGGTTCTGGCCTTGGTTTTCCCACCTAGACCTGCACCCCAGCTGCTGTGGCTCTCATCCCGAGCTGGCCTCCTTCTGTTCCCCATTTGCCTTTTCAGATCAAACAATGCTGTGTTACTGGCACCTCATATTATTAATTTTGTCTATTGAATCAGCAGGGGTGGAGTCTGTATTCTTGCCTTGCCCCTAACTGACACAAATCATCAAACCTCAACATCCTCAAATTCTAATCTTACTAATGACTTCTTTCCAGGAAGAAGTCCTGTTGTCTATAATGCTAATGTGATTTATTTTTTCTAAAAATATAGATTTCTTGATTAAAAAAAAATGACAGCCTTTCTTTGAAACCTATAATTTCTATGCTGATTTAATTTCTTAACTTCAAAAAGGCATGTGTTGAGATATATTAAAACTGATGATAAGACCATTATTTGAAAAACACTGTGTATCAATTCATTTTGGTCAAATTCAATTATTGGGTCATATTTGAAAGAAAACTGCAGACATCTCTTTCATTAAAAGCTAGCTATTGAGGTGGGAAACCATATTCTTCTCATCAAAGCTAGGATAGTTTATTGAAACACACTCATATAGAACAAAAAGCACTTTGGTAAACCACACAAAATACAAAACTTCACAGCCATCTGGAGCATTTGGAGAATCGATCCATTTGATAGCTGGATTGTTTTTCAGATGACTGAGATTTTGCCCATTTGTCTTAGTGATGAATTGTTGGTCACACGGAAGAGAAATTCATTGGGACCGGGTTAGGCCAAAATAAGTAAGTAAGTGAAATGATTGGAAAGTGGGGGGCTCAGAGGCAGAAAGTACTCTTGGATCTCTGGAGGGGGTAGAACCCGGAAGTGATTAAGGTCCCCCGCAGACAATTGTCTGCCGCTTGGCTTCTCCCTGGGGCTTACCCCTCCCTCTCTGCACGGAAAGGCATGTCCCAGGGGGAGAGATGCCCACTTGCCCAGTCGGGGCCACACACCCACAGTGCAAACACATACGTCCAGGGAGTGTCCTCTCACGGTCCATTTCCTTCTCAGCAGGCACGGAGGGAGCAGCCAAACTGCCAGTCTGTCCACTGCATGTACACCCGGGCCTGTTTTAAGAAAATATTAGCTTTTTCTAATGATGTAAGATATTTCTATAATATAAACTCATAAAAAGAATATTTTGAGTATAATTGAGTCATTTCTCAATGACATATAGTGATAGTCACCAAATGGCGATGTCTGTCCTGATAACAGATGACTTTAGATTGCTCCATGTGAGTGTGTGTGTGTGTGAGTGTGTGTGTTTGATATCGTATTTACACATTACAGTTTTTGATTCCTTCTTTCTTGCCAGATGTCACTTGTCATTGTCGATTGGTTTTTGTTACTGCCGAATTTGGTCTTAGAAATCGAATAACCTTTGTTGTAATAGTGTATAAAGTGAAGTTGATTAAAGTTAGCGAGGAGGCCTTCTCTCCATTGAAAAAACTCATGGACCCAAGAGTGTGCACTTTGTTTTTGTTTTTTTGTTTTCTGTTTGTTTTATCATATTTCATACCTTTTTATGAACTGAAGCTTCATAATGTTACTTTTGAGAATCAACATGTATGTAGAAATATCTGTGTGTATGGATTTTAATTGACAAGTTGGCAGTTCTTCTTCAGACCTTAAATACGGATGTGTACATACATACTTATTTTTAATTTAAGAATCTTTAAGATTCTTAATTTAAGAATTAATTCTTAATTTAAGAATTATAAATTTAATTTGTAATACTATAAGCCCTTTTAATTTTTGATTTTATTTTATTTTTTAAAATTTATTTATTTTTGAAGATTTTATTTATTTATTTGTCAGAGAGAGTGAGAAAGAGGGAGCACAGGCAGACAGAATGGCAGGGGGAGGCAGGGGAGAAGCAGTCTCCCTGCTGAGCAAGGAGCCCGATGTGGGTCTGGATCCCAGGACGCTGGGATCATGACCTTACTGAAGGCAGCTGCTTAACCAACTGAGCCACCCAGGTGTCCCTTCTTTTTTAATTTTTTTATTTTTTGGTACATAGAAGGTGATTTTATTAAAACACAGGGACAGAGCGTGTACTTTGTAATCTTATAGTGCTGACCATGCATGAGAAGGGAAATCACTTTGTTAAATAAATGTGAGTTGTGTTTTTGGAGTCACTTTGTGGAGGTCCCCAATCATTCCATTTTAACACTGATTTCTTTAATGATGCTGCCATGGTCTCTATTTAGTCAAACACATTATGTCTATAATGGGTGGGCTTATGACTCTCAAAGATGCCCAGGTCCTAGTCTGTCTAATACGTTACTGTACGTGGCAAAGAACTCTACCAAAGTGACTCAGATGACAGATCTGGAGATAGGGAGATGAATCGGCAATTTCAAGGTGGGCTCAGCTGAATCATGTGAGTCCTTAAAGGCAGAGTTTCTCCATTAAGGGTCGGTCAGGAAGATGTGATGGAAGACAGGGAGGAGAGGTGAGATGTCAGAGTGAGAAGCTGTTGCTGGCTTTGGATGGAGGACAGGAGCCATGAGGAGGTGAGTGCGGGTGGCCTCTAGAACCTGAGAATAGGAGCAGCCAGCCAGGAAATGGGGACCTCAATCCCCCAACTGCAAGTCATTGAATTCTGACAACAGTCTTTGTGATCAGGAAGACTCTTTCTTCCCTAGAGCTTCCAGAAGGGAATGCAGCTCTGATGATATGTTAATTTCACCCACATGAGACCCATCCCAGATTTCTGAACTACAGAATTGCAAAAAAATAAATTATGTCCTCCTGAGTCACTACATTTGTGGCAGTTCTTTAAGGCAGCAAAAGAAAACCAATACTGTGGTCAAAAGTATTTATTTTCTCGCAGTAAATTGGAAATTATTTCTTAAATCATTGAAGTCCTTTTATTCCAACCAGGTTTTGATAGATTGTATTTTCCAAAAATGGCTGCACCAGGATTTCCCATCTCACATACTCTTTGAGAACTTTGCCTTACTTCCACAGGAAGGGGAGCTCTCTGTCGTACTGAACCTGGACGGAACCTTGAGACGGCCTCCATGAATGTGGTTTGGCAGAAGTGATTCTGCATGACTTTCAAGACTAGCTTGGGAAAGGCCATGATGTCTCCAATAGTATTTTTCTTGTGTGACACTCAACTCGGGAAGCTTTTGGCCATCATTTTAGAAGTCTGGGTACCCTGAGGCTGCCAAATGGAAAGATCACATGCAATGACTACTTAAAGATAGACAGAGATGCCCACCAAGGCCCAGGTAACCCTGTCTTCAGCTCTTTAAATTTGCCCAGCCCAGGCACCAGACTTGTGAGTGAAGAGGCCAATACTGTGACCTTAGTCATTTGCCTATGGCCATGAAAGGACCCTGAGCTTTCTGGATGAATCCAGTCAGTAACATACTCCTGAGCAACATAAATTATAATGATTATCTTAATCCATTCTTTTGGGGTGGCTTATTCTGTAATAATAACATGAAAATATATTTTGGGCTCTGAATTTAAATTTAAATTTATACAGAGCTGTGTGATTTCTAGGACTAGATAGAAGAACATCCACATGCCTATCATTTAGTCCATAATTACTCTGTATTTAAGACAGAACTTGACTTGCCAATACTCACCAGTTTTGTTCTCAGTTATCTTATATGGTTTTCCCCTCGTTTTCTTGAAATTGTAGAAGACATTTCCTGAATCTTCTCCTGTGCGCTCCTGGGCCCAGCCATATGTGGTCCCTGAAGTCTGCATGCCCATAGAATTGGGCATGGTTTCAGTTTTTATATCAAGTCTAGGTTTTATTTTATGCCTCATCTCATTGATGGAAGACTGTTCATGCTTTGTTTTTTCTTTGCTCAATGCCTGGGAGACTTGGAATTGGCTTTCCAAATCCATTACGAGGTTCTTGAAGTGAATTAGATGAATCTGTTTTCAATTTATATTGATTAAGGAGAAACAATGGAACAATATTTAAAACTTAACCCAAACTAAAACTTGCTTTCTTCTTCCTTTATGTTGCTCATAATACATAGCTTAGAATATGTTTTCGCAGTTTTGGAAAATCTCTTGCAGGTGCATAGTACTCGGTCATTAATAACAATCGAAAACTTACACTTCTGCTGTGTTATCTGAGAATGTAACGTATGATATGGCCAGAACATTAATAATCCTTTATTTTAATTGAAGTTTATTTTGATTTTGAGAATGCTGCTATAGCCTTCTTTTTCAATCCATAATCTTATAAATCATACAAGAGAAGACTGGGGATTTAGAATAGTTCAATATCAGTGTGAAACAGAATAATAAAAATTACACATAAAAGAGATGCGAGGGAACATCTAATCTAATCCTAACATTTTTAGATGTGGCATCATTAATCTAAAGAAACTAAATTAGCTGGTGGCGGAGCCAGAATTAGATAATTCTCCTATCCGAGTGTGGCAGGGATGTTCTTCTGTGAGGCGGGTGGGGATTCTGGGTTCGCCCGTGGTGCTGCTGCGTCATTAGGCTCCAGAACCCAACCGGCAAAATTCTCTTCGAGATAATCTGTTTATTGGGTTCTCAAGAGAAGCCATGATGTAATTAGCTGTCTACAAAAATGGTGAGCTTTCTAAATGAATCCGTTACTCCTATTGCTAGTGTGGCTGGATTTATTTTTGGAATACTATTTTTCCCCCCACTTTTCAGTTCCCTATTGTTTTGTTTGGTCTTTCCATCTTCACCCCCCACCCCCACCCCAACGCTTGCCATTTGGTCGGGAGGCAGTCTGCTGCTGGCTCACTGTCTCACAGAAGGGAAGAAGAACAAAAAGCAGGGGAATAGGAGCTTTTCCCCGTCCTTTTACTTTGCAAAGTCCAGGCTCCCCTTTGCTGTATGTTAGAGTTAAGGAGTTTCAAATTTAGCATCCATTATGACCGCAACCACCCAAATTTCATGTCTCCTTTGAGCAAACGATATGTTCTTTTATCAGGAAGATGTTTGCTTTCAAAGAAAGCATCCATCTCAAAACCTGGTTGCTTTTGCAAAATTAAAAAAAATAGAGCCTGTACATACACACGCATGTATCCAGAGAGGCAGATGTGTTCATCTTGGGGACCAATTTATGTTAAGAGATTGCATCTCTCTGTGCCACGCTACCACTTCACAAAGGATTCCACTTTGAGAGTGGCTTTTCACCTCTGACCATGCTTGAGTCCATGTTCCCTATTCCATGTTTCTTATTAATGACCGTTGTTTTATTCTGGATTGGTTGTGCTCCTGTATTGTTGTAGTCTTTTGGGGGCTGTTGTAACAAGTTACCATAGATTAGGTAGATTAAAAAACATTTATTTCTCGCATTTATCTTTATTTATTTCTTCTTGGGAAGTCCAAGATTGAGGGGCCAGCAGATGTGTCTCGTGAAGGCCCGCTTCCTGGTTGGTCTTCTTACCGTGCCCTAACATGATGGAACGCAGAGAGAGAGCAAGCAAACTCTCTCCTGTCTTCTTAACTAATCCCATTTTGAGAAGCATGATGACCCAGTTCCCTCCTCAAAGCCCCATCTTTAAATACTATCCCATTAAAGGTTAGAATTGCAATATATGAATTTTGGAGAGGGTGGAGGGGGCAAATACTCAGTCCATAGCAACAAAGCAAGTATCTTTATTTTTTTTTGTTTGTTTGTCTGACATTCTGTAAAATGAGTATTACCAGTAGTGAATTCCTCTTCAGAGTTCTGGTTGTGTTGGTTGTCTTTCTTTGCGTTAAATTTCTTCATGTTGGTTTTAGAATCTGGGTTTGGAAGCGTATTTTGTATAGAAATTTCTCCGTTTGGTGTGGCTCTTTTTTTTTCTTTCTCTCGTGCCCTGTCTTTTTGCCCCTAACCTGTCTAGCTGGGAGTTTTGCATTCGACTCCACCAGGCCCTTTCAGGCCCCATTTCTAAATCCAGGGGTTGTAATGGCCATGTGGAGTTACTGCTTCAGAAACTGTTGGAGGGAGGGACAGTTCATCCTCACAGCCAGGCAGTGGCTTTGCCCCCGTGGTACCAGCTCCCCTTCTCCCCGGCCTTGCTACTTAACGGGGAGCCCGGTCCCAGCTGGTGTCCAGCCTCTTTTCCCACGGGCTGGGTTATTTGTATTGTGTTGGTGCCATAACAAATTCACACGGACATAGCGGCCTAGATAATACAGATTTATTATTTTATAGTTCTGGAAGTCACGAGTCAACATGGGTCTCAATGGGCTAAAATCAAGGTGTTGACAAGGCTGCGTTTCTTTCTCGAGGATCCAAGGGAGAAGCTGTTTTCTTACTTTTCTAGTGTCTCGAGGCTTTCCTCATTCCTTGTGACCGCTCCCACAATGAAAGTCACCCATGGCCAGGCAGGACTTTTTTGTGTCCCATCACTCTGGCACTGACACTCGATCTGTCTGTTCCACATTTAAGGACCCTTATGATTGCATTGGGTCCGCCCAGATAGTTTAGAACAATGTCCATATTTTAAGGTCATTTGATGAGCAACCTTAGTTCTATCTGCATCTTTAATACCCCTTCGCTGCATAATGTAACGTATCCATCAAGTCCTGGAATTAGGATGTGGACATCTTTGGAAGGCCATTATTTTGTCATCACGGTGGGGTACAGGGATGACCTTGGGGATTCATTCGCCAGCTCTGGTCTCCAGCTGTGTGCCTGGATCCAGTGACCCATCTCATCGTGAACAGTGCTGGCCCCATTGACTCCTCCAGCTGCTTTTCTGGAGACCAGCAAGCCGAGATCCTCAAAACCCTAGCAGTTCTGGATATTTGTTTTATTTCTAATTCAGAGAGCTGTTCATTTGTTATTTTGGACCATGCATGTCTTTGTGATTCTCTATTTTTGTATTTGATCTTTCTTAAGAGTTTGGAACAGTGAGGGTTATGAAGTATGAATCTGCTTTGTCATCTTGACGTGGGAGTCCTCTAAATTCTAGTAGCAGCTGAGCCTGGAGCACTCAGATGCATCCTTAGGAAAATTTAAAATACGTGGCAAATTGTCAGATAGGAGCAATGAATGTTGTGTTAGTTTCCTAGGGCTACCGTAACAAAGTAACACAAACTAGGCGTCCTGAAACATGAGAAATTTGTTCACTCACAGTTCTGAATCCCAGAAGTCTAAAATAAAGGTGTTGGCAGGGCCACACTCCCTCTGAAGGGAGCCCAGCTTCTGGGCTCCAAGCACTCCTTGGTTTGAGAGGGCATCCCTCCAACTCTGCTTCTGTCTGTGTGACTCCTCCCTGAGTCCAAGTGCCCCTCCCCTTTCTCTTACAAAGACAGCAGGCGTTGGATTTAGGACCCAGTATGATTTTGTCCTACTTGGATGATATCTGCTGAGACCCTATTTCCAAGTAAGGTCACATCCACGGAGAGCAGGGGTTAAGAGTTGAAAATAAATTTCAAGGGAACATAACTCAACCCACCATAGATGTGTTTTTTAAAAAATGCTTCATGAGCGTTTGTTTTGTTTGCCCACTTAAGGTTAACATTCCTGGGCACCTGGGTGGCTCCCTAGGTTAAGCTGCCGACTCTTGATTTCAGCTCAGGTCTTGATCGCGGGTCATGAGTCTGGGGCCCGAGTTGGACTCCACACTGGACACTGGGAGTCCACTTGAAAAAAATTAATAAATAAGTAAAGATAAAGTTGATTATAGGGATTGAGTCAGCTGTCCTTCCCCTGTCTCCCTGTCCCCTGCCCAGTGTTTGCTAGTGAGTCGCTGTTCAGTAACCACTATGGACTGGCTGTTGGCCGTAGCATGCTAACTTTCCCAAGATCGGCTAAAGCTAGAGGGGAAGTGGAGTTTGCAGTATTTTCCAAAGCAGCCGTGTTTATAGATTCACACTGCAGTACAATACTCTCTCAGAGGGAGCCTTTGTGGAATGCAGTGTGAAATAAAGGAGAAAACACAGAACGAGAAGACATTCTGAAATGAGATCGAGTTGGCTCTGCATTTGGTGGCGGGGGGCAGGGGCAGGAAAGACATTTCTGAGCGTGTTACTAAAGGTGAAAACCAAAAAGAAACATCTCAATAGATTTGACTGCCTTTTGATACTTTACTGTGTCCGAGAAGATTATTATCGAAGTAAAAAGTAGAGGACAAGGAAGGGAGACAAAAGCAGTCAGGAGTCTGCTCAGCTCTGAGCGACGCAGTGATAAAGTAAACGGGAACCTTCCCGGTAGAGAACGATCAGTATTGCTGTAGCGTGAAGGATGCTCATTTTCAGTTTAATAAGACATGATGCCTCAATCTGATTTGGAAAAACTAAACTAATAATGCTTTTTGTGTGTGTGGTTGCAATTTTATCTTATCTATTTAAAACCATGACTGTTTGAAAAGCAAGACTATGTTTCCAAAAATAATGTGTGCGTGTGTGTGTGTGTGTCTGTGGATAAAACCACATTGCACTGAATTTTATTAAGGTAAGATAAAACCATTAATAAATATTCTTATGGGAGTGGAGAGATTAAATCATGTTTAAGAAGTTATTTAAGCTGACTTGATATGAATATATTTCACCATGTGTATAGAGCTTCCTTAAAACAAAACTGCAAAGTAATAATTATTTTTTTAACGCAGTTTACGAGGTGTTTAATTTTGGCTTCATATGCGAAGAAACTCACAAATCCCTATAGAAATTTCTCAGCTTCTCGGCCTCCCTTCTCTACCCATCCCTCATGCTTTTTTCTTGTTTGCCCCAAAGCCTTGGCCATCTGCTTCTCAAGGTGCTGCTGTTGCATTTATAAAGCTGGGGTGCTCAGTGCTTGCTCTGAGGTCTCCCCCAGACAGAGCAGGTGTCAAGATTTTCTGCTTACCATCCCATTCCATCCTTTTTACAAATTAGGGCTCAGCTGCAGTATCCACCAGGGGAAGAGGAGTCAAGTAAAGCGAGGGCATCCTTCATGCTATCTGAGATGCTCATCCTGCCTCCCCCTCATCCCCTGCACCATTCCAGAAGCATCTCCTTTCATCCCCAGGTGGCTTCAGTTCCTTGATGTTGGTCGAACAGGCCAGGTCTGGGATATGAGCACAGGACCACCATTTCCAGACCAGGCCTCTCCACTCCACAGGGCGATGAGGACACCTGGGGAGGACCCGTGTGTGTCTGACTCATGAGCAGTTCCCCAGATACCAGAAGCGGTGGGGAGAGGGGTAATCACAGAGGTCGTGAAGCCACTAGTTGTATATAAAGTTGTGTATATCTTAAAACTCTATGGCACACAAAAATATTCCAAAATGTTACTATTATTGAATATCCACTGGTTAATGACTACTTTGTTTTTACCCCAATGCGTCATTTTTATCAAAGGAAAGAATCAGGATCTTGGGTTTCAAATGGAAATCAGGACAGATTGTGGAGTACCCACTGGTCCAAGAAATGGGAGAGGCGACTTACATATTGAAGCAGGGGCCAGGGAAAACGTCCAGAGTTGTTTTCTTTCCAGCTGTACCCTGCAGACTTCTCTGTGCGTGCGTGTGTGTCTGTGTATGAAATCACACAATGAAATCCTCTGAAGGATCCCTGCATGGAGTTTGCAGCATATTTCGGATGTGTCTGTGTGAAAGAAATGACTGGTGGGTTCAGGGAACACCCAGTGATGCGGGGCCCATAAAGTCCAGAGTATCCTCGGAATTTGCACATTTTGGGGAAGGAATGCATCCTGTGAGCCATCTCATGAGCAAAGTGTGATTTTCCCTTTTCAGATAAGGAAACCAAGGGAGGAGATTCATGTACTTACCTGACATCACCTAAACGTCAAGAGGTAAAAACCAAGATTTCCCTCCAGTTCTGATGCCAAAGCTCATGTTGCTAAGTTCGCTGTGAAACTACCACAGCATGCACATAGTTTCCCTGTTGTAAGTTCAGAAGGCAGATATGGTAGAATAAAGGACAGTTGTTGCAAGCCTTGAGCCTGTGTGCACCCATTTGACCCTGGCATGTCCCTGAGCGTGGAAGGTATGAGACACCCAAAGTGTCCAGTGCTTGTGCACCAGCAGGAGGAAGGAGAGCCACTGGGATTTTGGAAAGCTGAGAAGAATGAGTATAAAAAAGAGGTTGATTGTGAACATGGAACTATCAGTGGTCTGGACTCAGCTGTACTCTTTGGATGCGATCTAACAGATTTGACAGACCAACACAGTTCCTAGGAATCAGAAATAGCATTATGGTTCAACGACGGGTCCACACATGCTCCACAGTAACCCACTCACCCACCCCGAGCTGCCAAGCCCTGGATTTGTTCCCTTCGACTGACTCTTCCCTATGAAATGTATGAATGAGGTTAATCTTGGCAGTCCCACTTTCGCCTGGCCTCTGGCCAAGGAGATAGTTGACACGAGGCCTGGTCTGCCATATAACATCTACATAAGAAGATATTCCTCCTGTTTTATTTATTTATTAAAAAGACTCTATTTATTTATTTGAGAGAGAGAGAGCGCGCGCACGAGCTGGGGGAGGGGCAGAGAGAGAAGGAGAAGTATGCTCCCCATGGAGCAGGGAGCTCAATGCAGGACTCGATCCCAGGACCCTGGGATCATGACATGAACTGAAGGCAGATGCTTAACAACTGAGCCACCCAGGCATTCATTCTTCATGTCTTAAAGTAATGGGAGCACATTTTAAAATGTGGCTTTGTTAATTTGCCTGATGAGTCACTGAGTCTCAGAGGTAGGGTGGAGCCTGAGGTTT
Source organism: Neogale vison (assembly GCF_020171115.1). Lineage (NCBI taxonomy): Eukaryota > Metazoa > Chordata > Mammalia > Carnivora > Mustelidae > Neogale > Neogale vison. Next base: position 10,264,332 of record NC_058097.1, read on the forward strand.
CTGGTTAGAATTGCCCCGTGCCCCTGACGTCCCCTCAGTTGTCTGAATCTTGAGCCGGCTGACAAGATGAGACCATCTCAATAGGAATAAGGACATTCTGAGGTTCATGAAAATTTTAGTGAATCCAGTTCTGTGTTTGGAGCCTCAACTGGTGGCACTGATTCTAGAACTTATTTCCAACAGGCAGGAAATACTGCTCTGGCTGAGAAACTCAAATATATGTAGATTATTATCTTACCTCTTCTCGGTAGCAAAAGTTGGAAGTAACAAGGAACCTTCTGGGGCATAGAAAAATGACAAAAGCCAAAGGCAGTTTGAGCTGGAAAACGAGCTGAAAAACGGGAGCTAGTCTTGGAAGGCAGTGAGCAGGAACACGAAGAAGACTCTGTGTGAAGGGAGTTTGAGACGTGTGTTGAAACAGAGAGCTCGTGATGGTGGATGGCCCAGATAGCCAACAGACACAAGGGCCTGGCAGAGGTGGGGGTCCCAGGTGAAAAAGTGAGTTTCTCACATTGATAAATGGCCCTCGTCTTCCGAAGCAGGATTCTGTGTTGTCCTTGTTCTATGAAACCCACAGAAATAGTAGTTCAAGATGGACAATAATGACAAAATAATACTGTAGTTCTTCTCTGGTCTCTCTCCATGAAAGCCTGTGGGAACGGACAAACCAGGCCTGTCCCAGAGCAACCACACGCCTCAGGCTCCTGTCACAGGCTTCCTTGTGACCTGTGGTGCTCTCACGAGCTTCCCTCCTTTCTTCTCAGAGGCAGTCTCTGTTCCCTTGTGACCAGTCTGAAGGCAGAGAAGAGAATTAGATTATTTCTTTAGAGTTTTAAATCTTCATCTTTCAACTTTATTTGGGGTTGAAGCTAAAGAAAAAAAAATTAGATTTTTAAAAAATGCCCTAAATATCAGTAATTGTGCTCTTCAGCTTCTCCACCACGGGGGTAAAAAATAGCATTAGATGAAAATTCATACCGTAATTGAAATAGGAACTTCAATTAGAATACTTGGTGTTTGGAAAAAATTGAGTTGGTGTATTTATATGAAGGGCAGGATTTAATGTGCACCTTTAATTAATAGATGAAGATGATCCATAGGCTTGATTAATGTGTGCGATGAGAGATACGGGAGGTGTGGTGTTTTGAAAGTGATGACTGCTAGATCACATATAAAAATGGAAAGACGGTGAAACATGAGAGCGAGCTTTAATTTGGAATCAAAATGCGGGGGGCGCCTGGGTGGCTCAGTGGGTTAAGTCAGACCCTTGATTTCGGCTCAGGTCACAATCTCAGAGTCTTTGAGATCCAAGCGCTGGGTTGGGCTCTCCCTGCTGGGCCTGGAACTTGCTTAAGAGGAACCTCCCTCGGGGCGCCTGGGTGGTTCAGTGGGTTAAGCCTCTGCTTTCGGCTCGGGTCATGATCTCAGGGTCCGGAGATGGAGCCCCACATCCATCAGGCTCTCTGCTCAGCAGGGAGCCTGCTTCCCCCTCTCTCTCTGCCTGCCTCTCTGCTCACTTGTGATCTCTCTCTGTCTATCAAATAAATAAATAAATAACTATAAAAAATCATTTAAGAGGAACCTCCCTCTCCCTCTGCCGTTACCCCCCAACTCCTCCTGTGCATTCTCTCTCTCTCTCTGTGTCTCTCTGAAAACAAAAACAAAAACAAAAAAACTGGCTACTAAAGTTAATGAATTTGAGCCTCAGTTGTTTTTAACGTAACAAATGAGAATAATAACCCTCGTCTTGCTAATGTCAGGCTAGGTCCAGGGGCATAATGCTGAGGAAAAGTACATACAATCCTTGCCATCAGCGAGTTTACAGTGTAACAGGGGATGGAGAGAAATACAATAACCGAATAATTAGTAACTGCCTATAAAATTATAGCAAACAGTTGTATAATCACAATCCACGTTTAGAATTCTGAAAATCGGGAAATAAATACTGTTTAAACCTGTGTTTGGAAGTCAGCACTAGTTCTTTATTTAGAGGACCTCCAAAGAGCGTACTTAAAATTGATATGAGAAATGATTTAAAACAATAGAGACAGCCTTGCCTTCGCTTCTGGATTTTTCCTCCCTGCTTCAAGTTACTATGTGACATATTAATCATTGATAAGGTGAAAATTTTCCTGGAGACACTCAGAACCCAGCGTCCAGACAGCCTGGCCCGTGCTAGCAACCACCAAAGCAGGTTCTACCTTTCCTATCGTGTGAGTTTTAAAGTAAAAAGGATAGTGGTGGACCAGAAGAGCTGGCCAGGCTCTATTTTTGGTTGGTGAGGAATATTCTCAAGGTAACAGCTCTGGGCAGGAGTCAAGACTAAGGCAAGTGTTGCTACTGAGGTCTTTTTTCATTGGAGCAAAAGATTTAACAGAGGAGTTGAAAACACGCAGAACAAAGGACCATAAATTAAGGGTCTGTTTATGTTTTGGTGATTTACTTAGCCCAGTGTCCCCTCCTGTTATTGCTGCTTTAGGGCTCTGGAGCTCACACATCAGGTGTATTACCAGGCATAGTTTCACCTTTATTGTATAACTCATCACTTTACTCATTATCAGAACTGTTTGCCTTTCATCGTCATCACCAAGATACCAAAATGTGTTTGATTTAGTGACTTTATTACTACAGTCTGTCAACAGTTATTTGCCCTCAGCCTGTGATTAGCTGGCTTTATGTCCCTGGGTACGCCACAGTGCATGTGAGGGTCTGGCCATGTGCATTTCCCTGTGACTCTCCCTCGCTAGGCAGGACATTGCCATCGATCAAAAATTGACTAACTATGTTCATGTTATTGCTGATAACTAATTACCCTTCCACACTTTGTAAGAGTCCCACACCATTTCTTGCAAACACAAATAGATGACTAGTTTGGCAGCATTGCCAACTTTCAGAGCGTAGAAATGAACATTTTTTGAAATGTGATTGCAAGAAAGAAAATTCCAAGGAACACCCTTATCTGAAAGGGACCAATTGCAAAATGTGGCAAGCCACATTTTTAGGGACAAAATTCAGTATATCGCTGAGGAAAGTTTGTAAGAATTCTAAGGCATGCCAAGGACTACCTTTTCACAGGTTTTCTGCTTCTGTTTAAAAATAGTCTCCATAGTTTATTTCAGGGACTAGTTTTCAGCAGTCCAAGTAACCTGCAAGGTCATACGTTTTACCTGTATTTGTTTAAAGTGTCTGTGTTGCAAAAAAATAGGGACAGCAGGACATTCTGGTTATTTTGTAACTGGTTCACCTTTAAAAGTCTTTATACCTTTTCTTTAAAGAGGTAAGAGAATGTCTCAGCAGTTTGTAGGAAATAGCATTGCTCGTTTGTCGGAGAGTGCTGGGTTTTTTTCAGCAAGGACCAGGATGTCACAGTCATTCCTGGTCTTATCTTTTCTCACCTTTGGCACCTAATAAATCAGAAGCTTCCCAGGGAAATTGAGCCTCCTGGGAATCAGTGCATGGAGATCTCCAGAAAGTTTCTATGGGAAAGAAACATCAGCAAGGACTTGAGAATCACACTGTTTGAATATATTCAAGGTGAAGGTTCTCTTTCTTTTCCCCTGGATAAAGAAAAGCAAGAGAAAAATATCTGCCTTTGTCTCTGCTTCATGACTTTCTGTACAATGACTAAAATTTTTGTGTTTATTAGTGCTTATTATTATGAAAATGTCTGTTCCACAACTAAGCCTACAGATAAAATGTGGCCCTTTCAAAAAATACAACAATAAAACAAAAGAAAGCCCAGGAAAATACTTTCATGACCTTGGGATAGTCAAGAATCTTCTATAATTGGGCACAAAAAGCACTAGCTTTAAAGGAAAAAGTTCCTCCATTGAACTACATTAAGAATTTCCATGAATCAGAAAACATCCCTGAGAAGGTAAAAAGGCAAACCACGAAGTAGGAGAAGACATCTGCAATATAATTTTCAAGCTCTATGAAGAATTCCTACAAAGCAGCCGTAAAAAGGAAAATCCTTGAAAATTGTGCACAGAATGTTAAGTGAGCACTTTATAAAATAGGCCATTCCAATGGCCAATAAACAGGTGAAAATGTGGCCACTATTTTCTGTTCCCTGAGGAGACAATACATAAATGAATAGATAGATGGACAACGTGAACCTAAATTCAAAAACACGAGAAATAACAAGTGTTGGCATGGGTGTAGAGGAAAAGGAACGCTCTTGCACTGTTGGTGGGAATGCGAACTGGGGCAGCCACTCCGGAAAACAGTACGGAGACTCCTCAGAAATTTAAAAACAAAGTTACTGTATGATCTACTAATTCCACTACTAGGTATTTACCCAAAGAATACAGAAACATTAATTTGAAAAGATATAAGCACCTCATACGTTTATTGTAACATTATTTATAAGAGCCAAATTATGGAAGCCACCCAAGTATCCATTGATGGATAAATGGATAAAGAAAATGTGTTGTATATTAAAATATACACAATGAAATATTACTCAGCCATAAAAAGCATGAAATCTTGCCATTTTGCAACAACATGGATGGAGCTAAAGGTTATAATGTTAAGTGAAAAAATTCCGTTAGAGAAAGACAAATACCATATGATTTCAGTCATATGTGGAATTTAAGAAACAAAACAAATGAACAAAGAAAAAAGGAGATAAACCAAGAAACAAACTCTTAGCTCTAGAGAACACACTGAGGGTTACCAGAGGGGAGGTGGGTGGGGGAATGGAGGAAATAGGTGAAGGGGATTAAGAGTATATTATCGCAGGGTGCCTGGGTGGCTCAGTGGGTAAAAGCCTCTGCCCTTGGCTCAGGTCGTGATCTCAGGGTCCTAGGATCAAGCCCCACATTGGGCTCTCTGCTCAGCAGGGAGCCTGCTTTCTCCTCTCTCTCTGCCTGCCTCTCTGCCTACTTGTCATCTCTGTCAAATAAATAAATAAAATCTTTAAAAAAAAAAAGTACATTATCGTGGTAAGCACAGAGTAATGTACAGAATTGTTGAATCACTATATTGTATACCTGAAATGAGTATCACACTGAATGATAATTATACTGGAATTTTTAAAAATTACCAGGGGGGAAGAATAACACAATAGCATTGTATGCTCACCTGAATGGCTAAAATGAAAAAAAACAAAAAACAAAAAACCTGAAAATTTCCAGGTGCTGGTGAGGAAATGGAGTCTGGAATTCTCATACACTATCAGATGAGGATGGTACAATCACTCAGGAAAACTGACAACGTTGATTAAAGAGAAATAGTTGTGTAATGGCCTAGCACTTCCACCCCAGAAATATGTATGTATCCCCACCAAAAGACATGAAGAATGTCTGTAGAAATATTATTTGTAGTAGCTCCAAACTGAAAACAACCTGAATGTCTATCCGTAATATAATGGAAAAGTTGTGGAATTTTTTTTAACCTTTTTTTAAAGATTTTTTAATTTATTTGTCAGAGAGAGAGAGAGATAGCAGGCACAAGCAGGCAGAGAGGCAGGCAGAGGCAGAGAGAGAAGCAGACTCCCTGCTGAGCAAGGAGCCTGATGTGGGACTCGATCCCAGGACCTTGGCATCATGACCTGAGCTGAATGCAGAGGCTTAACTGACTGAGCCACTCAGGCGTCCCTGGAATATTTATTCAATGAGATACTCCACAAGAATGGAAAAGAACAGATTACTTCTATAACACAACATGGCCAGATTTCATATATGTTGTAGTGAGTGAGAGAAGTTAGATGAAAAAAGGAATACGTAACCGTGCCCTTCTATTGATAGAAGTCCCAAATCAGGCAAACCTAGTCTGTTATGTGAAAGTTCAGAATAGTGAGTACTTTTGGTAAAGCAGTGACAAGAAGGATGTAAGGGGGGGGCGCTGAGGTTATGATAACCTGTTGTTGAGTCTAAGAAGTTAAGAAGAGAGAAGAAGAAATCTTGAAGACAAAAATCATGACACTTCCTGAGACCTGTGTAGACATAGTAGAGGGAAAAAAATGTCAACTAACATATGTACATTTTTGTAAAGCTAATTAAGTGAAGACATTGTTTTCATGTGAACAGAGGGTACATTTGAATAGAAAAGAAACATTTCCTGATAGATTTGCCTTCATTTTCCCTGAGATCTATTGAAGGGGTGACCCACGATCGACATCTAAGCTTAAAGCAAGGTATTTCTGAATCTCTGGATTCTATACTTCAGTTTCTCTTCTTGTTCCTGACTGTTAGCCCATTAGGTTTTTTGATTCCCCAAATTGAAATTTGTCAGGATTTCTTCTAAGACTTCAGGTCATCATTCATGTTCTGTACTGAGAGCCGTTTTTGTTTTTTTTTTTAAGATTTTATATATTATTTGACAGAGAGAGAGAGATCACAACTAGGCAGAGAGAGAGGAGGAAGCAGGCTCCCCATTGAGCAGAGAGCCCGATGTGAGGCTCGATCCCAGGACCCTGAGATCATGACCTGGGCTGAAGGCAGAGGCTTAACCCACTGAGTCCCCCAGGCGCCCCATCCGAGAGCCGTTTTAATGTCAGCATACCACAGGACAGATCTCGGGATCTGTTTCTAGACAGAGTGTTGACCATGTGAGGATTGATTGTCTACGGTGAGGCAGAGGAAGAGACTGGTAGTATGACTCTTGGATTTCTGGCTTGGCCATTCGGGTAGGTGGAGATGAATATGCCGAGGGAGAATGGAGGAGGGGAGGGAAGCCTTGTGAGCCCCAGAATGGGATCAGAGGCAGCAGGTGCCCTTATCCAAGGGAGCTGAACCTCGGGTTTGCAATCTCTAATGAGTGACTTGGGTTTGTGTTGTATAATATGGAGTAATCGGCAGATAACAAGTATTAGTACTGCTAATAGGACAAGGTAAATTATAGCTTAGGTCATGAAATTTTATTTTTCTTTCTTTTTTTTTTTTTAAAGATTTTATTTTATTTATTTGACAGAGAGAGATCACAAGCAGGCAAAGAGAGAGAGAGGAGGAAGCAGGCTCCCTGCGGAGCAGAGAGCCCGATGCGGGACTCGATCCCAGGACCCTGAGATCATGACCTGAGCCGAAGGCAGCGGCTTAACCCACTGAGCCACCCAGGCGCCCATGAAATTTTATTTTTCAAAATATTTTCTGTGGCACTAGATCAACTGCAGGTTAATGGATTCAGTCTCCTAACTTGGCCTTTGAGCTTCATAAACTTTTGATGAAGAACTTTGAATTTTCCTTTACTGTGAATGTAAGTGATTAGATTTAGAAATGTCTTAAAGTTTTTTTTTTTTTTTAAGATTTTATTTATTTGTCAGAGAGAGAGAGAGCGCGCATAGGCAGAGGGAGAAGCAGGCTCCCTGCTGAGATAGAAGCCCGATAGTGAACTTGATCCCAGGACCTGGGATCATGACCTAAGCAGAAGGGAGACACTTAATGGACTAAGCCACCCAGGCATCCCTGTTTTAGAAGTGTCTTAAGGTCTTCAATATCTTTTTCTTTTGCAAAATACAAAGGAACCAATAATTTGCTGGATTTATAGTTGACTTCATTAGACATAGTGAAACACTAGCCTTAATTATTTATATTGTGCTTTTTGTTGTTGTTGTTATAATCATTGTCTTTTAACAATACCCAAGAATGAGTATTGGAAGGAGAGATTAAATATGTGTTAACATCAGTGCACAAAAATAAGTGGGGAATATATTGCATTGTAGGTATTTGAATACATTTCAAGGATATTTTGAATTTACTAGTAAGAAAATAAAGGCAAAAATCAAAATTAGGATTTGTAAACTCAGAGGAGAGGCCAAAATGCATGAAATCCCTTAATGCAAACATGAACATTTAAATTCAGCAGTAACCCAGTGATTCCAGCACATTCACCACAAACTGACTTTCTGTTAATAGTTTCAGGTGAGAAGCAGAGTTAGCTGACCGTGCTTCTCTTCTGCCAACTTTGCCCTTTACTCACGGGTTCTCCGATTTATTAATAAACAGATCATTCTTCATGTTACTATGACTTCGACAAATACCAATTGATACACTTATAAAAAAAAGTTTAAATCAAGCCATAGAAGAGCAACTGTAAACACTGACAAGTCCAGAATTTTGAGTTTTTAGAAGCTGCATTTTCACAGGTACCCCTGCCAAAGACCATCTGTAATAGTTTTATTGATACACATCGCTGTTGAATGTTAGGTCTTCATTGTATTGCACGCAGATGCAGATGACAATATTACACAAGCACCCGATATTTCTGGTCACAACTCTGTCCTATGGTGGGTCTCATTCATATTTTGCTTTTTTTTTTTTTTTTAAGGATTTTATTTATTTATTTGCCAGACAGAGATCACAAGTAGGCAGAGAAGCAGGCAGAGAGAGAGAAGCAGGCTCCCCGCTGAGCAGAGAGCCCGATGCAGGGCTCCATCCCTGGGATCATGACCTAAGCTGAAGGCAGAGGCTTTAACCCACTGAGCCACCCAGGCGCCCCCACATTTTGCTTTTTCAGGAGCTCTTCTCAGATGTTCCTTCTCTGTGCTGTAGATCAGCAATTCATACAGAAATCATTACCAAACTGTTTTTGTTTTATAATTCCATAGTCCTAGAATACTTCTGTATTCAGGACGAAACAATAGCAATTATAACGAAAAAAAAAAAAAGAAGAAGAAAATCTTGATCCGCAATCAGAGAGATTGTTAATTTTCTTCCTAAGTGACCCTTTGATTTGAAACAGCAATTCAAAACTCAAGTCTTGGGGGAAAAAATGCACAAAATGGCTTTGGGTCTTTAAAAAGAAAACTATTTTGAAAAGAACAAACTATGATTGATTGCGCATTGATATAAACATGCACGTGGGGCTATTTCTGCAGTCCAGAGATGAAAAAGTTCCTGTAGGAATCACAGAGAAATAGATGCTTTTAAAGGGAGCCGAAGGCAGTGGGAGCAAGAGGATTGCGGACTGGGGAAACAGCCCGATTGCATTATCTGAATCTTATTAGAGTGTGTGTCTGAGATGCCCTTTTGAGTAGTTTGTTTTAAAAGAAGTGTAGCTTGTGGGATACGAAATAAAATCAGCAGGAGCCAATAACGTGGCTCTGGCCTGGACCTCACGGAGCAGAGTGCAGGCTCAGGACGCAGCCGGGCCCTCCTGGAGTCCTGAACTGGAGTTAGAAGTCGGTGAATTCGCCAGACCTGAGCGGAGAGACAGATTCGAGCACCACTCTGTCCCTGAATAGCTGGAGGACTGGGGCAGCTTACTTCACCTCTCTGGGTCTTCTTTCCATCAGCTTAAAAGTAGGAGGAGCTGACACCATGCGGTCTCTATGGCCTTTCCAGTTCCCACGTCCTGGGAATAGATGTGGCCTGTATTTACCTGCTAGGAAAGGCTCCACCAAACAAGGTGTTGAAACAAAATCGTGGGAAGGTAGGACACTGAGTGACACAAAACAAAACCATCTCTCAGTGCTCTTAAAGCACAATCAAGGCCATCTGCAAATGCAGTGCACTGGTTTAATCACCAACGGATAGTTGTTGGGCTGTCCACATGCCCAGACCTGTGCCAGGTGCTGGAGCCGGCAGGGGAAGGCTGTGCGGAGCTTCTGCACAGGCGAGTGCCCGACAGGTGATCCAGTGGCTGCGCTGCAGGCATCTTGTGACATGATAAGTCCAAGGTGCTGCTGGAGTTCGGGAGGACCACTTGAGCTAAGAGCAAGAGAGAGTGTGATCGAAGGTAGGAAGGGAAGTCTGTGTGAAGGTTTGGGGAGGAAGGATACCAGGAGGAGTTGGAGGTTAGGAAGCAGTGAGGTATGAGAGCAGGAAGGGAAGCACAAGCAGATCTCCTAAGACTTGGGTGTTTGTCCCTTTGCTAGCGGGTAGGAGGTGTGTGGGGCAGGGGTTCAAGTGAGGGTGGGCAGCTGGTACCAGTCAGGGAGAAGGGGGGTGCGGAGTCCAGCTGCCTTGTATGCCTTCCGTGGCCTTGAGCAGAAGCAGGTGTAAAGCCCTCTGGGGATCCCAGCCTCAGTTCTGCCCAAAGTGAGGACCAAACCTGGGGTCCAGGATGGGGGGCAGGTGGATGAAGAGTATTCCAGGAGCCTGGAGCCCTCTCCCTTGTTTTATTTTTAAAAGGAGCATGTGAAAGGTGTCTGAAATACACGTAAAAGAGAATGTACTAAGACGGGGCCAGAAAGGTAATCAGAGCTGTTTTGGGGTTGACTTGTGTCCCCCCTCGATCCAGATGAAGTCCTACCTGCCAGTACCTCCATATGCGATCTTGTTTGGAAATGGGATCATTGCAGACATAACTACTTAAGATGTGATGCTGGAAGAAGGTAGGCACTCACTTCCATAGGATTGGTGTCCTTATAAAAAGGGGAAATTGGACACAGACACAGACACATATGGAGAATGCTGTGCGAGATTGCGGTGATGCTTCCACAAGACATGAAACGCCAAAGATTGCTGGTAACCCAAGGAGCTGGTGGAGAGGCATGGAACAGCTTCTTGCTCCCAGCCCTCAGGAGGAACCAGTCAATCCCCTGACAACTTGATCTTGGGTTTCCAGCCTCCAGACCTGAGCCAATCCATTTCCATACCCAGTTAGTGGCACTTTGTTAAGGCGGCCCTAACAAACTAATATCAGGACAATTAAAATAATTCAGTGGTTTACTGTTCATGGGGTTATTTCTTGTCAAATTGATTAAATTTACAGTAAAAATAAAAACATATGCCTCAAATGAGGGCACTGAAGCTTCATGGCTGTCTAGCATTAATAAGAATATAAAATGGCGACTATTATGTGTATTGATAGGATCAACCTGCCCACAAATGCCAAATGTGAAATAAATGTCAGTGTGTTTTTTGAACTTGAAAATAGTGACATCAGGGCTATTCCTTTTTACAATTTAGAGTTATTATTAAATAGATACAGATGTATCTGTTTATCCCTAGAGGAAACTACATAGAAGTATTGAAGAAATGTTCATACCTACAAATGACTTTGTTGATATTTTATTAAATCTTTGGGAATTAGACATAATGGTATGAAAATCAGCAGAATGGAGATTTACGTTTCTGAATTTATTTCTGACTCATTAGTGACCTAAGGGCACCCACTGAATTTATAGGTTATATTCAGTTTCTACAGATGCAAGCTAGAGATTAAAAATTACCTGCTTTTTTTTCTCTTTGATTTTGTCAAGAAGATTAAGGATGACAATTTTTTTTTCAAAATACAGAGAATGGTATTATTTTGTGTAGACAGCACAATTCAGAAATAACACGTAGATGTGCACTGTAGATGCCCAAAGGAGTAAAGTGTATCCGTGTAACTATGTGATAAATGTTATGAGTGTTCATACACCTAGGGAAGTGAACATAATTAATGCAGTGGATTTCATTATATTACAAAATAAGCCCCCGTGTATTTGCTATGTATTTAAGAGGATGTGTGTGATAATGGCATGTTTCAAATAAGTTAGAAGAATTACCCTTGAAGTCATGAATGTAGAGGTAAATTCCCTTATAAATTTTTTCTAATCAAATTCACGAGGGCATAATTTACTTATACAAAAAAGACACAGCAAAAATGTACAATTCAAAGAGTTTTGACAAATGATGTATCTGTATCACCACTACCGTAATCAAGATACAGAACATTTCTATCACCCCCGCCCCCCACACAAATTTCTCCCTTTGCCACCTCTAGCCCCAGGCAAGCACAGAGCTGCTTTCTGTGACTATAGACTAATTTTGCTTGTTTTAAAATTTCATTTAAGTGATGTTTTGGGGATTCATCCATTCTGTGGAGTGTATCAGGGGTTCCATTTTACTGCTAAGCGGTATTCTCTTTTATGGCTCTGCCACTGTTGTCTATCAGTTCACCTGCTGATAGATGGCTGGGCTGTTTCTAGCTGTTTCACTTTTATATATAAAATGGTATGAACATTATTGTCTGAGCATTTTATTTTAATTATTTTATTAACATATAATGTATTATTAGCCCAGGGGTACGGGTCTGTGAATCATCAGGCTTTCACATTTCATAGCACTCACCATAGCACATGCCTCCCCAGTGTCCATCACCCAGACCCCCACCCCAGCAACCCTTAGTTTGTTTCCTGAGATTAAGAGTCCCTTATGGTTTGTCTCCCTCCCAATCCCATCTTGTTTCGTTTGTTCCTTCCCTGGTCCCCATACCCCCCTCCCTGCCTCTCAAATTCCTCAGATCAGAGAGATCATATGATAATTGTCTTTCTGTGGTTAACTTACTTCACTGAGCATAATACCCTCTAGTTCCATCCATGTTGTTGCAAATGGCAAGATTTCATTTCTTTTGATGGCTGCATAGTATTCCATTGTATGTATGTGTGTGTGTGTGTGTGTGTGTGTGTGTATATATATATATACACACACCACATCTTTATCCATTCATCTGTTGGTGGACATCTAGGTTCTCTCCATAATTTGGCTATTGTGGGCATTGCTGCTATAAATATTCGGGTGCACGTGCCCCTTCGGATCACTACATTTATATCTTTAGGGTAAATACCCAGTAGTATATGAGCATTTTAATGGACATTTATGTTCCTTTCTCTTGTATAAATACCCAGGAGTGGCAATTCTTCAGTATACTTTTAAAACCTATTTTCCTACCTACTTAAATTCAAATCTGAAAATTGTTGATGCCATGCTACCTGGCAGTATATTAAAATATATTTATTTATTTATTTGCTTACACCAACTTCGTTCCAAAAATATTCTTCTTCAGATTACCAACGTGTTGTAAAAATCCAGTATTTAAATAGTTATACAATTTGAGCCAAAGGAAAGAAGGGTAGAAGGACATTTTATGCATTTGTGTACTTTTTAGAGAAAAGAATATGTAACTCTTATTGGATTAAAAAAAAAGCAGGGCAGGGAGGGGTAAGGACTCAAAATAAAGTAAGAGTTCTACTTTAGAGTCTCTCATTTTTATGCCTGGATTTTTCATATTTGGGTATATTTTCTGAAGCATGGCCTTTCCCCATATGTTGCATTTAAAAATCTCTTCTTATGGAATGAATCACTGGTCTAACCACACTATTGGCTTTATTGTATTTTCCCCCCACATTCTCACTAATGCTTGGATTGTCAGCTTTTCAATTTAAGCCATTTTTACAAGCTGTTACTATCTCATTGTGGTTTTAATTTCTATTTCCCTCATTAATGACTGATGAAGTTGTCCATCTTTTTAATGTGCTTATCAGCCATCCTTACATCTCCTTTGCTGAAGTATTCTGTTTTGTGACAGTTTTATTTATTTATTTATTTATTTATTTATTTATTTATTTATTTGTCTTTTTATTCGGTTGAGAGTTCCTTATATGATCTGGACATCATAACTTTGCTAGCTAGATGTATTGCAAGTATTTCTGCCCATTTTGCATCTTGTCCTTTTATTTTCTATTCAATGTTTTATGAAGAGTAAAGGTTTTTAATTTTGTTAAAATCTAATTGGTCACTTTTTTTTTCTCTTTTGGTTCTTTTATGTATTTACTTTTGCTCTGTCCTAAGAAATCTTTGTGTATTTTAAGGTCACAAAGATCTCCAGTATTTCTTCTTTAAATGTTACAGTGTTTGCTTTTGTAAGGTTAATCTTAAAAATAAAACTGCTGGTTATTTTATCAGCAAATGTGGGTTTATTCTCAAATAAAAGAAAATATCAATCCAGAACAAGCAAACTGTGGCAAAACCATAGGTAAATCCACAGTACAAAGAAGAGGATCACTCCTTTATAGAGAAAGGAAGGGGGGGAGGTTGGAAAGGTCTCTGGAGTAAACCAATATTTTGAAGCATGGTAGCTTTTCATTGGCTGAGTTGTGACTGTCTCTCATTGGCTGGGCTGTTGCCTTCTTCCTCCTGCTAGGGTAGCAAAGGAGTATCTAAGGGCTAGGTCTGCCTCTTCCTGTTGAATTTACAATCGCTGAGAAGTGGTAGGGCAGAAGACCTCCCCGGACAAACTCCCAACTCCATTTTAGTGAAGTTTTTCTTTATTACGTTTTGCAGCATTTAGATCCGTGATTCATTCTGAGTTGATTTTTGTCAATTTGATTTGGTACCATTTTCTATTTTAGAGAGAGAGAGAGAAAAAATAAGATTGGGGGGTCAGGGGAGTGGGAGGGAGGGGGAAAGGGAAAGAGAATCACAAGCAATCTCCCCACTGAGTGTGGAACCCAATATGGGGCTCTGTCTCACTGCCCTGAGATCATGACTGAGCCAAAGTCAGGAGTCGTTCTCAACCAACTGAATCACCCTGTTACCACTTTCTTAAAATAGATTTTTCTTTCACAGTTGAGTTAAAACTAACTTGTATAGCAGTTTTATTGTTGTTAGAACTATCTTACGGACAGTAATTTTCATTAAAACAAGATTGTATTGAAAAGCCTATGTAGAAACTCCCTAAGAACATCCAGAAATGTGGTCTTCTAGCTTTATCTTGAATATCTCCAGTGACATAAGACTCACCCTCCCCACCCCACCCCCCGAGGAAGCCTGTTCCATTTTCTAAGAGTTTCACAATCAGAAGAACATAAGCACCAGTAATATTCTTAGGGAACCTTGTGAAGCCTGCAGGGTCTCAGACTTGACACGCAGAAGGAAAAGAGAGCACTTTTCTTGACAATAACTTCCATTCGTCCTTTTGCATTAGCTGATGTAAATCACATTGTTTCAATAGGGCTTTTGGCTCTGATTGGTTATTCTCAGCCAGAGCCCTGCCGTCCACCACAAAGGCCAAACACCACTGGGAGGAGAAAGTACCCAGCATAAGCCTTACAGTTGACCTCAAATGAAGCTACAGAGAGAGCAGGGGGAAGCTAATCCGGATCACCCTTGAAGCTGGTACTGAACTTCTTGTCTTTTCTCTTCAAAATCATCCCCAGTTTCATCTTCACTGTACCAGATGTTATTTCCCTGTTGCTCGAATACTACTGGTCTGTACTCAATTGAAAGGAACAGGAAGACTCCAGACCAGGAAATGATTATATGAAAGAACACAGGTGATTCTGTCACTGTATAGCCCCTCAAGTCATGGCTCTGTCCCAGAGGGACCTTGGGCTAGCCATTAGTGTCTTGGAATATGATTTGCTGTAATTAACCAGCTTGGTTAAAAACCTACAACACATGTTAAATGTATCTTCAGGTGCGATGAAAAATACTTACATTTTTAAGAGTCAAATTTTATTCAGAAAACACCCAAGATTCCAGTTAGCTACAAACAAAATGCAAACAAAATGTATGTGTGTCTTGGGGGGGTGATGATGGGGTAAGTGTGTTCGGTGATGAGGTGAGGTGTTTGATGCATGTGTTTACTTTTTAATTTTTTTCTGTCATTTTACTGTTGGGACAGTGTGGGCCTACGAATCAAGAATATCTACGTGTCAGTGGGAGTGCACCTGTTTCCGTGGTTACGAAGATCCACAAATGCAGCGGGAGGGGTCAGTGGGAATGTGATGTCATGTAATAGATTTCCATAGAAAGGTGACTAGTTATTTTAATCATCAGATGATTTTGCTTTCCCCTAATATACCACTGGCTTCCGAAGTCTGGGTGCTTTTCTTTGATGAAGGTCCTAGGAGGTTGAGTGGAACCACTCCTTGTCATTCAGCAGGACTGCGAGGATACGTATGTTGATGCACAGACAGGATGTATGAAGAAACAGTTCATTTACTTCATTTGACTGTGTGGTAGGCAAAACAATGACCCCCGACACCCTGGCTCTGCCAAAGAAGACCACGTACTTATCCCTGGAACCTGTGAATATGTTACCTTATAAGACAAAAAGGGTTTGGAAGATTCAAATAAATTAAGGATCCTGAGATGATCGTAGATTCCCCAAAGTAATCACAAGGGTCCTTTGAACCTTTCCCAGCTGTGATCACAGGAATATGTGACTATAAGAAAAGACAGTGAGATATGTAACATTGCTGGCTTTGAAAATGAAGGAGGAGGTTTCTAGAAGCTGGAAAAGGCAGGGAAATAGTTCTCTAGAACCTCTAAAAAGGAAATGCAGTCCTGCCAGTGTGCTAATTTTAGTCAGTGAGACCTGTATTGGCCTCGTGTTGTATAGAACTTGAACATAGTATAGTATATACATATATATGTATGTATATAGATATATATATTTTAAAGATTTTATTCATTTACTTGACAGACAGAGATCACAAGTAGGCAGAGAAGCAGGCAGAGAGAGAGGGGGAAGCAGGCTCCCCGATGAGCAGGGAGTCCGATGTGGGGCTCAATCCCAGGACCCTAGGATCATGACCTGAGCCGAAGGCAGAATCTTTAACCCACTGAGCCACCCAGGAACCCCAAACATAGTATATTTATGTTGCTTTAATTTGTTATTGTATCTTTAGGAGACTAATGCAGTCTGTGTCCCTCAGGTGTGGGGAATAGAGCCACAAAACCACAATTAATTATTGGTAGAGTCCAAGGTGATACCTATGTCTGTATCTGTATCTATGTCTCTCTCTGTACATACACATATATATACACACACAGACACATATGGAAGGAAACAGTGAACAAAATCAAAAGACAACTGACAGAATGGGAGAAGATATTTGCAAACAACATATCAGATAAAGGACCAGTGTCCAAAATCTATAAAGAACCTAACAAACTCAACACCCAAAGAACAAATAATCCAATCAAGAAATGGGCATGTCTGTGTGTGTATATATGTATATGTTACATATAATTTCTCATTGTTAAAATTAAGAATTTCTGCTGAGTTCCTGTCTGAGTAAAGGGAACTCATAGAGTAAATAATATATATAAGGAGTAAAACTGGGGTAATTCCCTCATCTTTGAATAGCAGCTAATGAAAAAAAATGGCATTTCTGAATATTTGTCAATATCTTGTTAGTTATACACTATACCCACCTGTTTATTATAAGTATCTTTGAAAGATTAAAAGTTCTTGAATGCTATTGATTATGATTCAGGAAATAAAGATTTTTCTTCTTTCCTTTTCAGAAATGACAATAAAATAGGCAACTGCTATAATGTGTATTTCATTAAGATAAATGAGACTATTGATGTTGTGCTGAAGGAACAAATCCCAAGCTTTTGTTCTTAGGACATTATGGTTTTAAAAGTTATCGAGGACCCCCAAAGAGTCTTTGTGAATGTGGGTTACATACAGCGTTGTTGATCATACTAGAATTTTAAGCAGATAAGGTTTTAAAATACATATTCCATAATTCATTTGAAATAACAAAATGGGCCTGTTATGGGTAATATAAATTATATATCTTACAAATAATAAAATTCAAAAATTTTTAAAAAATGAGAAGAAAGGCATTGTTTGTAACTTTTTTCAGGTTTTTAGGATGACTGCCTCAGTAGAAAATTGGTTGACTTCCAAGACTGCTTCAGCATTCAGTCTGTATGTGAAGAAAATCCAACTTTGAACAGATATGTAATTGAAAAGTGGTGGAGTATTTTAATAGCCTTTTCAGATGACGGTGGTCATTCTTCCTTAATACTACACCAAAGCTCGACATGTGGTAGTTTCTTGAGAGTTGGTTGCAACATGCAGTCTACACCATACAGCTTGTTGCGTTAAAAACCACACAGAGCATCTTTACTCATGAATATGATACTCTGCATTAGGCTTTAGGGAAATATTGGCTCACTGTTATAAATTTTGGCCCATTTCATGCAATATTTAAAAAATCACATTTGTTCATATAATGGCCATTCTCATAAAAAGAAAGTCTTTAGTTTTTGGAAAGCTATCAAGCTCATGGTAGCAATTTTCAACAAATCTATTTTTTTCTGAGGAGCTCAAACTTATCATTGGTAATTAGTTGTTTTCCTTAAAGTGAGAACTCACTACTTTCATGTTCAAGAAAATCTCTGCTAAATATTTGATATTTATTTTGTGAGTGGTTCTTCCAAGAAAAAAATAGCGTTTCATAAGAAAATGAAGCTACTCTAGCTTGCAGTGCGATCCCCCAAGCGCTACTCTTTTTTTTTTTTTTTTAAGATTTTATTTATTTATTTGACAGAGATCACAGTAGGCAGAGAGGCAGGCGGAGGTGGGGGGAGGCAGGCTCCCTGCTGAGCAGAGAGCCTGATGCGGGACCCGATCCCAGGACCCCGAGATCATGACCTGAGCCGAAGGCAGAGGCTTAACCCACTGAGCCACCCAGGTGCCCCCAAGTGCTACTCTTGAGTCATTTGTCCTACCTGGATGTGCAGCAAAGGGGCTTTATCTCCCATTTCTGTTTTGTCACAGAATTATTCAGAAGTTGAGTTCTCAAGGGTCAGAATTTAATAAAATCTAATTTTTTAATTAACATATAATGTATTATTTGCTCCAGGGGTACAGGTCTGTGATTCTTCAGTCTTACACAGTTTACAGCACTCACCGTAGCACATACGCTCCTCAGTGTATGTGCTATGTCCTCCTCACAGTACTGGGGACAGAGTGAGCCAGTATTACATACCCATATGTTTATGTGTTCTAGAGATTAAATTCCATCCCTCCCACCCTCCTCCACTCCAGCAACCCTCAGTTTATCTCCTGAGATTAAGAGTCTCTTATGGTTTGTTTCCCTCTCTGGTTTCAACTTGTTTCATTTTTCCCTCCCTTCCCCTATGATCCTTTGTCCTGTTTCTCAAATTCCTCCTATCAGTGAAATCATATGATAATGGTCTTTCTCTGATTGACTTATTTTGCTTAGCATAATACCCCCAAGTTACATCCACATCATTGCAAATGGCAAGACTTCAGGTCTTTTTGAAGGCTGCATAGTATTCCATTATAGATCTATATCTCTCTATATATATCTCACATATAGATCTATCTATCTATATATATATATATCTCGCTCTATATATCTCTCTCTATATATATCTCACATATAGATATATCTATCTATCTATCTATATATCTCACATATTCTTTATCTGTTCATCTATTGATGGACATCTAGGCTCTTTCCATAGTTTGGCTATTGTGGACATTGCTGCTATAAACATTCAGGTGCATGTGCCCCTTTGGGTCACTACATTTGTATCTTTAGGGTAAATACCCAGTAGTGCAATTGCTGGGTCATAGGGTAGCTGTATTTTCAACTTTTTGAGGAACCTCCATGCTGTTTTCCAGAGTGGCTGCATGAGCTTGCATTTCTACTAACAGTGTAGGAAGACTTTCCCTTTCTCCGCATCCTCGCCAACATCTGTCATTTTCTGACTTGTTAATTTTAGCCATTCTGACTGGTGTGAGGTGGCATCTCACTGTGGTTTTGATTTGTATTTCCCTGATGCTGAGTGGATGTGGAGCACTTTTTCATGTATCTGTTGGCTATTTGGACGTCTTCTTTGGAGAAATGTCTGTTCATGTCTTCTGCCCATTTCTTGATTGGATTATTTGTTCTTTGGGTGTTGAGTTTGATAAATTCTTTACAGATAATACAATTTAATTTTAATTTTAATTTAATTAATAAAATTTAATTTTACTAAATACAATTTATTGTTTCATTAGTTTCTTTCTCTCTTTCTTTCTTTCTTCTTTTTTTTTTTTTTTTTAGTAGTTTCCATGCTGGACCAATGCGAGGCTTGACCTCCTGATCCCGAGATCAAGACCTAAAAATCAGGAGTTGGATGCTTAACCAACTGAGCCACTCAGGTATCCCCATTGGGGACATTCTTAAGTGAAGCTGGATTTCCTTTATTTTACTTCAAGTGTGTGACATTGAAAAATATAATGACAGTGCAAATATCAATATAGTGAAAAGTCAGTGAACATCTTTATTATGAAAATGATTTTGACCTTAGGGCACCATGGCACAATCATGGGGACCGCACAGACTACAGTTTGAGAACCACTATATAATGGAGAAGGATGGCTCTATGTATTCACAAACACTCCTCCTCGCTGTGGATGAGGGCACTCTACACAGTGCTGGGGACAGAGTGAGCCAGTATTACATACCCGTATGTTTACATGTTCTAGAGATTAAATGCATTTCTGGTGTAGGACCACAGGAGGAGGTCAGGACTGGAACAAAGTTGGGAGCACATGCTCTACCCAGGGGGAAAAAAGCCAGCCCTCCTTCTAGCTGATGTTGCATAAAGAAAAAGAGTCCCAGTGCGGTCACATCTGTTTCTCAAGAGACAGCGTGGATTTGTCATTTATGTAAAACTTTCTGATTTTTAAAATGTGCCAGCTGATTTAAGTATTTGGATTTAAAAACATTACCCTAGTACAAACAGAACCCTTCTTCTCTTGAATTTGGTCTGCAGCCAACCTCTGTAGGATGGCTGCTTGTTGAATAAATGAGTCAAATGAAGAGTGACCGGATTTAAGAGTCAGCAGTTCATAAGCCCCCTGTGTGGGTTGTGATAATATTTGCTGGGATCAGGCCCCTCGAATCTTCAACTGTCGCAGATAGAGGAGAACAATGTGGATGTATACCAAGGTTGGGAAAATCCATGTTCTTTTAGTCATGGGTTCCCATTTTAGCTGTCCCAGAGAGAGTACAGGTAATAAAGCCAGAAAAATTTAGTAATAACAGATTCTCATTTCGGGATTCTCCAGATGTGCTTAACCTAAAATATTTATCTTACAAATGATCTGTGATCTTTCCATTTTTCCGATGTGTATTTATAGGCCAGCTGGGTAACAGGTGATAGAACAGGCAAGGTAGTTGTGAAAAACAGGCATTTAAAAAAAAAACAACACAAAAGTATTTTGATGAAAATAGGCTGATCCCATTACAGGCGTTTTTTGTGAGATTCATATTCAGCGATAAACAGTTTTTATGTTCCCATCACCACCGGAAGTGCTGTGGGCTTAAAAAGTCAACCAAGATACAGAATTCCTCTGCTCAGTACTTACTCTATGGTGAATGATAGAGATACAGAGCAAGTTGTACAAAGTGCTAGACCTTATTCACCCAGAGTGTAGAGTGCTTGCTCTTGGCTGTGTGTCGCTCTGGGCATCAGAGAAGGAGGAAAGAACAAAACAGTAAATGTCCCAGACCTCAAGGAGCTTACACGCTAGTATCCTTGAAAGTAAACAGCAGCAGGAAAACAGACGACATGGTCGGATTGACTCCCCTGAAGGATCAGAGATTTTAAGCAGAGAGTGGCATTTGATCGCAAGCCCAGGACATAAAGAACATTCATATGTGGAAATGGGAAGTTGTGTGGGAGATAGGGGCCTTCTGAATGTCAGAACAACACTCACAAAGTGTGAAAATGTAGGGTGCCTTTGGAGTACTGTGAGGGGACATTGTGGCTCAAGAATTAGCTGCATTAGCTTCCGAAACTTCCTCACAGTGTGTTATTTTTTATGTAAAAAACTACAGCTGTAGATTGAATGTTACTGAGTTTGCAGTCTCAATTTTCCAAATTCTAATTTATACAAACTGTGACAACAAAATTACATTTGTTAAGGCGTTCAGCGCAATGTGGGAATATACCAGTGACGCGCTAACTGTCAACTGATAACGAAGTAAGAAAAAAAAAAAGTCAGTCTTGCTAAGGTTTTGGTTTGGTAATAAATAAAATATCAGTAATTTTGAACAACAAAGATTTCTATTTCTTGTTCATACTGTGTTTTAGCTGTGGAGTCTGCTGCTTAACTGTGTCTTTGCTCAAAATTTCTTTATCCCTCCAGGATCTTGGCTGTTTGGGACATGTTGTAGGAAAAATTACCAATGGGAAAGGAGCAGAGACTCTCAGGTCTTCTAACTGGATATGGCGTGAATGCCATAGCCAATGTTAACACACTCCCACGACCACGTCTGCCATTTATGGGGCAAAGATACCTATTTCTCCCACTAAAAGGCATGATTGTAAGTCAGGTGGCAATGGTCTCAGATGTAGGCTGGTAATTCATTGGGACTGGTAATTCATTTGCAATTCTCCTGTCTTGCTTTACTGCAGCTTGAGTTCTAAGATATGTATAATAAAGAGTGGATGGGTTGCTTTATTGAAGTACAGTTTAGAAGCAAAATCTGAATATTTTCTGCAAGTCAATGATAAAACCAAAAGAAGTTTGTTGTCATGGTACTGGGCCCAATTCCAGAAGCAACTGTCTTGAAGATTTATACAATCGGCTAGTTATACAGGCTGTAATTCATTCATGAATTCAGGAAAGTGCAAAGCCTATGAAAGCTCCAGTTTGAGGTTGTTCCTTTCACTTGGTAAGATTCTCCTAATAGAGATGTGAATGTCTTTAATACATTTTTATAGACTCAGCCGAGAAGAATTTCTTATACACGTCTGAGAGCTCAAAATATGCACCTTTTTTGAGCAAGAAGCTCACAAGGCCATTCTCTATTCTAAGTCTGAATAGAAATTGCTTTGGAGCATTTAAAAATCCACTACTGAGATTTATCTAGCAGGACTAAACACCATTGTCACTTTTCAGGGACACTCAGGTTTCTATAGTCCAAGCACTGAGGACAGATTCTCAGTCCCAACTTGTTCTTCAAGGGGGCAGGATCCAGGTCTGGATAGAGCTTCTGTTGTTATCCATGCCTCTTCTCTTTGATTAGATGAAGTATTGACTGATATATGGGCAACATTTCAAAGGCTTGTGATGAACTGCTCTTACCACCGAATGCCTTTTTTGATATTGAATTTTGAAATTCAGTTATCAGTGTAAAGCAATGAGTACCCGTCTGGTCTTAAATTAGGTGTTGCTCTTCCTGAAAATATCACTGACAGCATTTGACTAGAAGAAAGTTTGGGGGAAACCCAGTCGCTCAAGAAGCAGATCTCTGTATTTTTAAAGCTTTTCTCTAGAAATAAAGACTGCTCACATCTGCTTTGTAGCACGACAGCATCCTTTTGTAATGCTCAGCTCCCATAAACTCTGGAAGAAACTGTTATGGTCCCTCTGGTAATGTGTGATTCTTTTGACGAAGTATAATACAAATAATTAAATAGTGGTGTTCGATGCCCCCTCCCACTTCTATCAAGTTGGGATTTGCAAGTTGATGTAATATTTCTATATCGCACAGTATATTTTAATTAAAGTCAGAATGCTGTGTAAGATTGAGCAAATTGTGTTCCATTTGAAGAATTAAAGAATTACTCAGGCTTGCCAGCGTGATCTAAAATTTAAATTCTAAACTCTGCTATGAATGCCAGATGCACTGGGTTCTTATTGTCCATCAAATACCACCTGGAAGTATTTATCACAGCAGAAGGAGGAAGCTTCTCCTATCTTTTTGGAGGGAGGCTTTTATTAAAATTGGCTTCTTTTGATATTGTCCCCATTTGCAATAAATGGAGTCCGTGAAAGGCCCTTAACTCTAATCAGAAATGCAGAACTGATTACAGTGTTTTCATGACCACATAAAAGATAAAACTCTCAAAAGATTTTGCTTGAGTTGATAAATCAACTTTTTACACACCAAAGAGCAACTCAAAAGCAAGTAGAAGTTTGGCAAAAGAAGAATACCAGTTGATTTGGGCCATGAGGTACTTTACAAGTTCAGGAAGAGAAGAGTGCCCTTGGAGTTTTTCAGCTGACACTCCTGCTTTTCATGGTTTTATCTTATATATCTCAATAGTGGTTAAAAACTGGTATCCATAAAAAACAAACAAACAAGCAAGCAAAAAAAACCAGCAACACAACAACAACCTGCTATCCATGTTTGAATGAGTTAAAAAAAAAAAAAAAAAAAAGGCGATGACTAAAGTAATGTTTTGAACCTGGAAGAAAGTTTGATAATTTGTGTCTTACCCTAAGAGAGGAGCCCACCTAATTAATATTTTTTAAAATTGGTAACCCAGCCCAGTAGAAGGGTTGTTTTTTTTCCAGGTTTCCTTAAAAACTATTTTTTTACTTAACACAGACTTAAATTTAGAGAAAGTAAGTTAATGGAGCAAACTTTTTCCCAACTTCTCTACCTCAATGCTACATCAAAATGGCTGAAGTCAGAATTTCTTCTGCTTCTGGAAATTGTCCTCCTCCCCTCCCTCCCCACCTTCTCCCTCCCTCTCCCTCTTTACCTTCCCTCCTTGGGAGATATTGGAAGTTATATATATTTTTAAAAATATTTTTATATATATAAAAAAATACACATTTTAAAAAAAAAATCTACTAAGTACCAGACACTCTTGTAGGCATTTGGAAAATGCCAGTGAAGAGAAGGGACAAAAAACAACCTCCTAGACATCACATTCTAGTGGATGGAGACAAAGTGAAGGTTAAGCTTCACAATTACACTATACTGGTGTTTGAACAGATCAGTTCATGGTCCAATCATTATGAGAAGGTTGGCTGGTCATTGTTTAAAAGTGAATTTAGTGGCTGTCTTCTTGCCACATGAGTATTTTTATATCTAGTGTAACTTCTCTCCATGTGCACCGCCTTATTTCTTCTTGTCTCACGAAATAGAGAACAGTCCTCATGCCTTTCTGTTAAACTGTTCAACAAAGACCATGTGTAGGGTGATACGGTTGTGTCCTTACTCAGTTTGCTGGGATGTGCTTTTGTTCAAAATGACAGGAAACAATGGAAGAGGTCATAGAACGTTCAAGCGTTGTGTGAAAGAGTGTGCGTTTTGTGGACAGATCTGGATTTGAATCTCAGTTCCTCCAAGCAGGTTATCTTGGGCAGAGTAGATAACCTCTTAGCCTTCACTGCTTCCTCTCTAAAGTGTTGATACTAGGGATATCTGTCATGGGGGGCTTAAGTGATGAGTAAATAATGTATGTAAAGTACTTAGTACAATAACACCACTTAGTACAATAATCCCTCCAAAATGTGGGGGTTGTAGTTATTGTTGAGTGATGTTGGCTGGCTGGCTGGCTTTCTTTCTTCCCTTCCCCTCTCTTCCTCTCCCTTCCCCTCCCTTCCCCTCCCTACCCTTCCCGTTCCTTCTCCTCCCTTCCATTCCCTCCCCCCCTTCCTTTCTCAATATCCTCTCTTGCAGACTCTTAATATAAGAAACAAACTGAGCACTGCTGGAGGGGAGCGGGATGGGAGGATGGCGTAACTGGGTGATGAACATTAAGGAGGGCACGTGATGTAACGAATTCTGGGTGTTACATAAGATTGATGAATCACTGACCTCTGCCTCTGAAACTAATAATACATTATGTATTAATCAATTGAATTTAAATAAAAAATGAAATTAAAAAAAAAACCTCTCGCAATAGTTGGCCATATCCATTTGTCATACAGATTTCCTTTTTAATGTTTTTTTAATTAAAAAATTTTTGTTAGGTTTCCTTTTTTAAAAAAATAGATATTTTATTTGGGAATAATTTTAGATTCACAGAAAAGTTAAAAATAGAGTACATAAAGTTGCTATCTACCCCTCACCCAACTTCCCTTAGTGTTGGCCTCTTCTATCACCCAAATGTATTCATCAAAACTAAGGAACCGACACTGGCACAATATTATTAACTAAATTCTGGACTTTGAGTTCTACCTGCTTTTCCACTGATGCCCCCTTTCCATCTCACAGTCCCAGTCAGTCTGTCATAATCCAGTGAGTTGTGGTATCTCCTTAGTCTCCCCTGGTCTGTGACCGTATCTCATTACTTCTCATGACCTTGACAGTTTTGAAGAGTGCTGGTCAGGCATTTTGTAGAATATCACTCAATTTGGATTTTCAGTCTTTCTCAGGATTAGTCTGGAGTTGGGGTTTATTGGAAAATATCACCCAGGTGAAGTTATCAGGAAGTACATGATGTCAACATGAAACCTCATTGGGATAACTTTGATCACTGGGTCAAGGTGGTGTTTACTAGGCTGTCATATTTATTTTTTGACTTACAACATTATCTCACTTCATCAGACTTGTTTCTGGTCATTGCTCCAACTTATTAGCCTGTTTTTTTTTTTTTTTTAAACATTTTTATCTGCTCATGCAAAGTTTGTTAAATGCCAGGAAGATGTTCTAGGAAAGGAGACAAGATGGCGTTCCAGAGCAGAGTGTAAGTAAGTAAGTAGGACACTACATAGGCAGAATCTAATGGGAAGAACTTAAGCAAGACCAAAATGTCTGCAAATACTAAATAGTACATTAAAAGTAAAACAATTAATAAAATATATTTAACTGCATTAGTGTTAGGGGATAAATTTATTAGCTAGTGCTTTGCCCTAGCTGGTATTTCCTGCTATTGTAGTCTAGGCACTCAAGGCTCAAAGCTGATTCTCTGCCAAATACTAAGTTTGTATTTCCCAGCTGTGTTTGTTGTTTGAGAACGTCTCCATGGTGCTTGGTGGACAATGATTTAAAAAGTAACACGAACTCTATCAAAGGGAGGGGGAGGCAAAGCCAGAGTTTTTGTCTGTTGCTCCCACGTTATCTTTAACATTCAAGCTAGTGGATGTGTCAGTGGGGAATGCTGAGCCTCTTGCTCCAATGGAGAGACGCATTATTGTCTTTGAAGATGGAAAGAAGGGGAGTCATACCAAGGCGTGGGCAGCCTCTAGAAGCTAGAAAAGGCAAAGAAATGGGTTCTCCCCTAGAATCTCCAAAACGGATCCCAGTCCTTCCCACACCTTGATGTTAGCTTAGCGAAACCCATTTTAAGTTTCTAACCTACAGAGCTGTAAGAGAATAAATTAATGGTGTTTTAATTCACTGAGTTGTTGGTAATTTGTTAGAGCATCTGTGGAAAATTAACCCCAGTGGATAATGACTTAGCTCAATTATACACCCATCTCCTTCCCACCCAGTCGTTTGGTAGAGTCATATTATTGTTTTTAGTTTCTTCTGAATTTAAGGATTTGCTTTCTTTATGCCTTCATGCCTTCCTTTCTGTCAACAGATTTCTCTTCCCCATTCGCCTATACTTAACATTTTTCTATTCAATCAGCACATTTGATTTATTTTTCAAATTATTTTATTTGTGAAGGATATCAGTACACACAACGGGTTGACTCAGTTCACCATGCTCAGTTAGATGAACAAGATCATTATTGGTGTTAGTCTTCTTTTTTTTTTTTTTCCCTTTAATTTTTCTTGTTGACATCTTCACTCTCATTGCCTCCATTCTTATGCCCCCAATTCCTGGTCTAATATCTTTCTAATATGTACATACTATGTTGTATTCTTTAAAAAATATACCATAAATCATATCTTAGGTTTGATCTTATTCAGAATTTTGCTTGCTTTACTCAAGATTATGTGTCAGAGATCTGTTCGTATTCACAAATGTGGATTTATTTTATTGCTTTTTCTGCTATCTTGGTATTTTGCTTCATGGATTTGGCAAATTTCATTTCCCCCTTCCCCTCTGATGGATACTTAGATTGTCCCTGGCTTCAAGCTCTTATAGAAACAAATGTGGGATGTGCACACTGTAGACATGCACGCATTTTTAATTTTGTCAAATGTGGCCACAGTGCTTCACAGAATGTCTTCCCAATCTAGCTTCCAGAAAACAGTATTTCCCAAAGCCTCAGTAATATTAATTGTGTTGTAAAAATATGTTGCTGGAAATGTTTGCTGATTTCTAGTGAGGTTTTTAATATCTCCTTCTATGCTTACTTGCCACTTGTGCTTTTTAAATTTTTTTCCTGTGCAGTGTACAGTCAAATTTCTGCCCATCCTTCTACACTGTGGTTTTTGTTGTGGAGTTTTAGGACATTTTTATGTAGTCTAGTCCTTATGGATTATACATCTTACTAATGTCTTCTTAAGTCCTGCTGTTTTAAATTGATTGTGTCTGTGGCATTGTTCATTGTAAAATGTTGCTAATTTTAACATAGCCAAATTTATGAGTCTTTCCTCTTATACTTCATGGTTTTTTTCCTTCAGACTTGTTTAAGAAATCTGTTCTAACCCTAACATCATACATCATACATTTTTCTCTCCTGTAGTTTCTTCTTCTTCTTTTTCTTTTTTTTTTTTTTAATTTATTCATTTCAGAAAAAGCATGAGTGCAAAAGAGAGGACACTAGCAGGTGTGAGGGTCAGAGCGAGAGGGAGAAGCAGACTCCCCAAAAAGCAGGGAGCCCACCATGGGGCTCGATCTCAGGATCCTGGGATCATGACATGAGCTGAAGGCAGATGCTTAACCCACTGAGCCACCCAGGCACCCTCTCCTGTATTTCTCCTTGCAGGGTTTCCCTTTTCACACTAATAGGTTAAATATACACCTAAAGTATACTTTTAATGTATGTTTGAGGAGGGATTTAATTATTCCCCAAATGATGAACTCACTTCTCTGTGCTGTTTGTTACATAGTAAGTGGTCATACAGTAACCTGTTTGGTTCCGTTAATCTATTGTTGTTGTTTTTTTTTTTGTTCTGGTGCCAAATGTACATTGTTCTAATTACCATAACATGTGCATCCCTTTGTTTGATTTCCATATTTTTAAACTATCTTCAGACCTTTACTGCTATAATCATTCTTCAGTGTACTCACAATATGTCGATTCCCCAAAGACATGATTAGATTCTGTTCGGAATTGCTTTCAATTTTAGATTAACTGGATTTTCTAAATTAATCCACATATTATCTTTATAGTGTAGAGTCTTTCCCACATAAACATGGAATGTCTCTGCATTTATTAAGGTGTCTTTTATGTCCTTTAATAAACTTTCAGAATGTACTTCATAAATACTTTACACAATGCTACTTGTTTTCTCAATATTTTAAAATTAATTTTGCTCCTGTGTTCTCTTTTATTACATTTTCTCATTTATTTTTGCTAGTGGTGTCCAGTGGAATTCTTCTATTTGTTATAATGTCTTGATTCTCCAGTAGGAAAAGGCACCAAACTTTAGTGGTATGATGTTGTCTTCAGAGAACTATAATCTTTCCTTATGAAAAGCCTTGCCTTTTGCTTGGCCATCTTGGATAACTGTATTCAAATTGGTGGGTATCACTTCTCTAGGCTAATAAACTGCCTGTTTTCTTCCCAAGGAAGTAGAGTCTCGAAATGTATCTTTATCTCTTCTAATTCTAGGCCCCAAAGTAAATTGGTAAATTGTGGACTCTTGGAAGAGTCTTTCCCATTAAAACGTGATCGGGAAAGATTTTGTATCATTATATGAGTTCTGAAAGTTCGTTAACATTCCTCTGTAGGACTCCTTAAGCAAGGTGACTTTTGGGAAAGAAAAATTATCACTGTTTTGAATTTTTTGTGATCTGGTCCAGTTTTCTATCTCTCAGATCAATTTTGAATATTCATTTTTAATCAAGAATATTATCCATTTTATCTAAATTTTCAAATTTATTGACAGATGGGAAAGAAGTGTTTATTGCCTAGAATGCATGGGATTTTTAGGCTATTTTTTTTTTCATTGATTTTAAATTTTATTGCAGTGTGATCAGATAATATAGTGTTCATGATGTCAGTTCTTTAAAATTGTTGGTAATGATTTAGGGATCTCTGCATGGTCAGTTAAAAAAAAATGTGTGTTTGGTAAATCTGCATTGTTACTTAATGAGGTGTGGAAATCCCAGCTTTTATTTTATGGATTCTTTAAAGATTTTATTTATTCATTTTTTGAGATAGAGTGAGTGTGGTAGGACAGAGGGAGAGAAAGAATGTCAGGCAGATCCCATGCTCAGTGTAGAAACCAACATGTGGTTTCGTGTCTAGACCCTGGTATCATGACCTGAGCCAAGATCATGAGTTGGGCACTTAACCAAGTGACCCACCTATAGGTACCCCAGAATCCCAGGTTTGTAAATCATGTTACCCAAATGTTACTCATTTTTTATATGCATATTTCAAAAGTTTCTGAAAGGACTGTATTACAGCTCATAAAATTACAGGTTTGTTTCTTCTTGTGTCCTTTCAATTTTTGCTTTATTTCAAGGACATAAAATTGCTGTGACTTTTGTAACACTTACGTCCATAGCACTATATGAGACAGGAAGAGAGTTTAATATATGGTCATAAGAAGGATCAGGGTGTTGGGGGAAAATGAGCGCCATGACTGATACATTCATTTATTTGAATGCATATCAGACATTCATAAAAGGATTAGCCTACCTTCTGAAAGAGTAACATTCTGGGTATAGAGCACAACATTAACGCTGAAAACAACTTCAAGATAATATAAATCCATATAACTGAAACGTGTAATCATTTTGGGGGGAAAAGTTCATTTGGGTTATCAGGAAAGACAAAACATGATTAACATTTGCACTGAGTCATCTAGACCTTGAGGGAATGATGGGTTATTAAATAAGATTTTGAAAAAAGTTAAGATTTTGGAATCGTGTTGAAATGGGTAGCGATGTTCACAGGCAGAGAGAAGGAGTAAAGGAAGACATACGCCAGAGGAAGTGTTTTTGTTTGACACCTGCTCACCTGTTTCACTATCCAAGCAGAACCCCATGCCAAGAAACATGGCCCAGGAATTCAAATAGTTAATTGAAATTAATTTATCTTTTTAATTTTGCTATATTGACCATTTAGCTAGATTTTAAAAAAGTATGCTGAACAGGGGTGTCTGGGTGGCTCAGTCAGTTGGTCATCAGACATAAATTCCACTCGGGTGGTGG
This sequence comes from Neogale vison, assembly GCF_020171115.1. NCBI lineage: Eukaryota > Metazoa > Chordata > Mammalia > Carnivora > Mustelidae > Neogale > Neogale vison. The sequence goes on from NC_058097.1 coordinate 10,294,772, forward strand.
CCTCAGGTCGTGGGTTCGAGCCCCACTTGGGGCTCTGTGGTCAGTGCTGAGTCTGCTTGTCCTTCTCCCTCTGCACCTCCCCCACTCATCTTCTCTCTCTTTCAAATAAATAAAGCTTAAAAAAATAATAATAAAAAGTATGCTGAATAGAAAGGAGAATGAAAGAAATCCCAAGGTTTCAGGCTAGGGTTAGGAAAAGCATGTTGGGGAGGTTTTAAAATGTTGAGTGTGGTCCTGAGATCATCATGTGATCTCCTCTAGGAAAAGGAGACAAGTCTTTTTCTAAAGTACTATTTTAAAATGACAATGAATGAAGATGAAGTCCTATTTGCATAAGAACACACTTTTCACCTCTAGGTGCCAAAGCAACTCTTCAAAACAAAAAAACCTCTCTTGCATCATTTATATACTGAAGAAATATAAGTAGTTCAAAGCCCTGGTTCAGCTTATCACTGAAGTGATTCTGATAGAGAAAAATCAACATTTGTAGAGGATCAGCCCCACGAAACTACTCGTTTTTCTTGTTTGACTCCTGGATCTTCATCTCACTCATGCTGGGATACCGTTGAGATTTCGGGTACTAGTACAAAAACGATGGGAAAGCTTCCTTCTAAATACTTACTGCCTGAATGGGCGAATATGCATGTGCAAGATTAATTTCACAAGGAAAACCTGCTGAATAATCTGGAAGTCTGCTTCAACTGAACCGTCATGTTGAAGTCCGTTTGCTCAGCCCCGGGGAGAGAAAGACCTTTCCCACTGAAGAAAGGGAAGATGTACGAGCCACTGTGAAAGCCAGATGGTGTGGAGTTCTTTTTAAAAGGCCGGGAAGATCACCATCTTCTGAAGGAGGGAAGTGAATAAATGCTACCCCTATTTCTTCCAAAGCTAAATGTTCTTCCTTTTTTCCAATGTGATTTTCGCAACTAGAGAAGAGTCTTTCTTTTTGTCCTCTGCCAGGTGCCAGGAGTCTTGGGGGGGGGGAACCCCAAGAAGTCTCAGGAGTCACTGCAAACTGTGTGTGTGGTCAGCTGGGACAGTGGCATCTGTGGCTGATGTGGCTTTAAATTCCTGGCTGGAAAAAATATGTAATTGGGTTTCTCCACCATCGAGGTCTTGCTTCCAAGATTGTTTGCTTCATTATAATTCACTTCTGTAAGGTTTTTTTTTTTTTTTAATTGAGATTTTCCTTATAGAAATCTCTTATGTTTTACTGCTTCGATGATGAGCGGAGATTAGCTTTCCATTTGCAAAATTAAATTACTTTCCCAAAGTATTTCTTAATTTTCATGCAGATGCCACTGAAAATTCCAGGAGAGTGAAAAGTTGTTAGCTGCACTTTAAATACCAGAAAATCTCTGTGTGGGAAGGAGAGGGGAAGAGGGTGAAATTACTTTTATTTTAAAATTGAACATAGGGGTAATTCATTCTGCAGAATCCACATCTGGAGAATAACTACCTGAGGGGAAAACACTTTCATAGTTCAAATTTTGAACATTTTTAGTATCAAACGTTTGGATCAATATCATCTACCAAGGAAAAACAAAAGGAATTAAAAATGAGGCATGATCAGCCCCTGTACCATGAGAACAGGGACCTGTGGGCCCATCTCAAGCTTGTTTCCCAGAATGAGACACCCCAACAATGTTATAACTAAGTTGATATCTATTACGATAGTACCTCTCTGATGTCCTTCTAATTCCAAAACCTTTTCCCATCTCTAAAACAGCAGATTTCAGGGATTCCATAGTTTTACTTTAATATACTTTGGTTGAAGAAATTCCTCAATTTAATTTACAGGTTGCAGGCACTGAACCTAAGAGGGAAGGAAATTGAGGAAGGAAATGAACAGATAAAAGGTTTATTTGTGTGAACACAAGAGCCAACAAAAGAAACAGCTGGTGGCTAAATGATTAAAGTTAAAGGTTTATATACCAAACTTAGCAGGGGAGAAGGTGTGGGGAGGAATGGCTTCTGTGGGAGGAACAAAGGGGTTTTTAGGAGAACAAATGGGAGCAAAGAAAGTTTGTGGTAATGTCTATCTATACAGGTATGGGTAGTTCTTCTGTTTTCTTCAGGGTCATAAAACTTCCCCAAGAGAGGGGATTTATGGTAGTTTTTACTCTAGGTTTCTCTCCTTGGAGGAGAATTCCTGAAGAGGGGATTTAAGGCAGTCCTCATTTCTTAGAAGGGTCTGTTTTTAGTTAGATAAGGGAAGCTCTGAAAAGGCTTCTTTCTCCATATGTTTAATTTCCAGTGTCTTCAGCTTAAAATAATCTTCATATCAACTCTGGAGTTCCAAGTGAGTGGCCACACTTTGAGGAATTCTGGTTTCCAAAACTGACACTTTGGATGTGCTAAAGTTAGTCTAGGATCAGTTGGTCCGTAAAATATAAAGAGGAAGAAAAATGGAGTTGTTTTTCTTCATCCCCTTAAGTCTGAAAAACTCCCCTCTAGTCTCTCCCTAAATGAATTCACTGCCTACCCTGAGCAGCAAAAGGTAACTTTAAGGGGACGCCTGGGTGGCGCAGTTGGTTGAACGACTGCCTCCGGCTCAGGGCGTGATCCTGGAGTCCCGGGATCGAGTCCCACATCAGGCTCCCAGCTCCATGGGGAGTCTGCTTCGCTCTCTGACCTTCTCCTCGCTCATTCTCTCTCTCACTCTCTCTCTCTCTCTCAAATAAATAAAATAAAATCTTAAAAAAAAAAAAAAAAAAGAATTAAAAAAAAAAAAAAAAAAGGTAACTTTAAATGTTTCCTGGTCAGTTATCCACATACATGCTTACCTTATTCAGTATCAAGTTCTGAATAACCCAAACGATATTAAATATTTGGTCAATCAGCTAGTACTTACTAAAGGTACATCCCTCGCACATTGTAGCTTCCAAGTTTGATTGAGCCTCTTGTCATTTGACATTGTCTGGGAAACTTCTAGATCAGTAACAAACATGAGCAACATGAGCCTTAATTCGATGATTTGCTTCATAGCAGGCATGTCATTGTTGTGTGCTTTTAGACTTTCAGCCACGCTGTTGCCTCTTATGTGGGAAATGACTAGGTTCACTGTTCATGCTATAATAAATGATGTCAGAGTTTTGAAGGGTGAATTCTGTTCATTATTCAGGTTGGACTTATCTGTTAGAGGCCATTCTTCTAAATCATAATGAAAATCAGTGGCAGAATGAATCAATATATAAAATTATCTTTACCTGTATTGGAGAAACAAATCTAATAGATAAAGTAAAATCAAGTTCTGCTGGCATCTCGTACATTTATAGAGCTAAATTAGTGGCTTTAGGTTTTGTGGGGTTTTTTTTTTTTTTTCCTTAGTACTTATTTGTCAAACTAACGCTGGCAATAATGTCAAAATAAGTGAACTTTATTTTCTTTTCCTCCGTTAAGGTTTCAACTATTCTCCACTGGGAGAATCAATGGCATGCAGGTCTTCAAATGTCTTGCACTGTTGTAGTTTTTATTTATGCCTTCAAGTGCTTTTCTAGATGGGAAAATCAAACACCATCTTATCCATCTTCAAATTTAGTTAATAAGGAATGGTGCATGTTATTATGCTAAACTTCTTACCTAAAGATGCCATGTGTCAAGAGTCCAGTGTTCTGGAATCAAATGGGCAATTTGTAGTATTTTAAGTTTGATCCAGACGCCTTAAGGTGTATAGATGTCATCTAATATGTTTTCTGGTCTTTGGAAACCAGCAGAACCAAACCACCTGCTGTCTCCATTAAGCTGTAAGCTCTCTGAGGGCATGGAGTCCACATGGAACCACATTTGCCAATCCCCAGTTGCCTAAGCATGTTTTATCCCCCGCTTCATTGGAAATTAATTATAAGAATTATTAGGAGCAAGAACAAAAACATGATCTGTAACTATGAATTGATAAAAGATAAGAGGAAGTCATCATGCTGAAATAGCAGGAACTCATAGTCTCTTCTAGGAAAAGAAATCATAGACGAAGCATAATATGAAGAAGGCTATATTTATAAAGGGGATATTTATAAATTTTAAACAACATTATGATTTCTTTTCCCTTGAGGTTTTGAATTATTACTGACAGTATCTACATATGTGTTCTCCTTTCACAAGGATATATGTTTATTTAAAGTGGATCAGGCAAGAGTAACTGCTGAATGGAGTGTATTAGCCACATCTGACTGAATGGAGTATATTAGCCACATTAGACCCCTGATTCACATCTGGGGTCTTGCTGACCCTAGAGAGATGACCCCTCGCGGGACTAGCCCATTTCCAAGGACAGGCAGGCTCCCCTAGGTGTCTTCCCCTTCATACAACCAGTCCATAGCCAACCCCCTGCTTTTTTGAACTCTCACACCTGGACCACTGTCCACCTGCCTGAGTCACCCCAGCTCTTGGTACCGGACAGCTGGGCCCCAGAAACCACTAAAATTATTCAGAGTAGTTGATCCCAAACCTGCTGACCCGCCCCCCCAACCCCGGTCCTCCCTGCAGAAAGCACAGTGGAGCCCCTTGCCCACATTTTTCCTTCATTGCCTCTACTTCCTGAGGGACCTTGGTATTCTCCATGCGCCCCACTTCACCCCTCAGCCTACCCCCACCCCCCGGCACGGCAAGCCCCCTCCTCTTGGGAACCGTAAGTAACATCGAGTGCTTTTTCTATGGTGGTCCCTCCTGATCTGTTGGCTTCACCATAGATGAATAATGATATTTTCAAATAAAATACTTAAAACAATTTAAGAGCTAGACAGGTGGTGTGACTGTTAATTTTGAGGCAAGGAAGTGAAACATCCGAGACTTTAAGTTGTGAAGTGTCACTCAGCAAATGAAAAAATCGATCTCAGACCAATATCACAGTTTGCTCCTTTTAAACAGGCTTCTGGAGCGTCTCCCATTACCTTTTTCCTCCTCTTTGAGCTTTATGACTTCCTGTACAGCCAAGAAACTACTTTGGTTATCTAATACCTCCTTGGATCTCCTCCCGGAATTCTATAGCCTACACTACTGTTTCCTTGGTTTACAATCCTTGTGGGGTGGGTGGAGTAGGATATAGTAGGCTATATATTTTTGAGGGCAGAAGGCTTTGACTTTGGAAAGGACAGGCAGATATTCCAGAATCTCCTTGAAACTGAGGAAGTCTCCCAGCCCACTGCCTCTGCAACATGCTGCAACATGTTCCAGAGTGGTGAGTTGAACCTCCTTTCTTCCCATCCAGAGTCTGGAAACAGTTGAAAGACAGAAACAGGAATCAGACAGGTGGAGACCAACATAAGTGCTTTACTCCTGATAAAAACGTCCTAGATCAGACCACCCCATCCCTGACACAAGTGGGCTTCCTTGCTGTTGCCTCAGAATTTGGCAAAGGCATCCCTCCTATGAAAGGCTGTAGGAAATGTGCTTTCGCCCTCTCAGGACAGAGCCCTGAAGAGACGAGGATAGGCCTTGCCACCGGCTGGAGAGTGTCGTGTGTGCCCAGCTTCTCCTCACAACCTCACCAGATCTGACCGGAGACCACCAGGGAGAGGGGTTGTCATTCACTTCAGCCAAGCTGTTTCCAGGGCGCTGTCACAGAGCCCACAGAGTGCTGCCTTTTCTGATGACTAGATCGTCACAGGACCTGGGGAGGCCAGTCAGACTCCTGTATTTTCCAGGTGCCCCACCTGTGAAGAGCTCATTTCTAATGAGCACTCCTAGGACTTTTGATTAATAAATGATAGAATATTTGCTCAGTAAACAGTAAGTCAATAGTAGCTACTGTTAACAATTTTTTTTTGGTCAGGCTGTTTTCCAAATTTAGTTCCATTCTGTGATCCAGTCATGTAAACTGAGAAAAAGAGGAATGCTTCTCTGGCGAAGCTGTTTTTTCAGCCTTTGTTGATGTTCATAGACGGGGAGCATAAACTTACCAAAGCTCTTAATAGTAGACAATAAGAAAGGCCCATCCATTCACTGTCATGGGAGGCGCTCTGAAGAAGGAAACCGGTTCATTTAAGCTAATAAACGTAATTATGTTTGTCTATGTATATAAATAGGCTAGACAGTCTTTTTTAGGAGCTGTATTTTCATCATCATCTCCTTCGGCATTCTGCACTACTAAGGGCTCTCGTTCCGTACGCATGAGTTCATAGTTCTCCATTGGCTCTGGTTTACTTGCGCTCGCACCGGGAGTTCCCACTGTGGAGCCGATACTGGGGCCGGGCCCTGTGCTGAGGGGTCTCATCCCGCCCTTCTGTGATCTCTGGGCATCGTAAGCGGTCTCTGGCTTAGTTAACTCGAGCTTCCTGGAAGCCGAGGGTCTTGCCCCAGGTCCCGTGGCTTAGAAGTGAGCTTGAGAAGGGAAAGCCAGCCCCGACCTGCTCCCCAGCAAGGAGCCAGCCCTCCCCTTGACTTCGGCCAGGCACCACCGTTTTCTTTAGCTCTTCTTGGGACCTTCTTTCAAGCAGTATTTCTTCATGTGAATTAGGTGCATCTCGTGGTTCATATTTACACATTTTTAAAAGATTTTATTTATATGACACAGAGACAGAGATCACAAGTAGGCGGAGAGGCAGGCAGAGAGAGAGGAGGAAGCAGGCTCCCCACCGAGCAGAGAGCCCAGTGAGGGGCTCGATCCCAGGAGCCTGGAATCATGACCTGAGCTGAAGGCAGAGGCTTAACCCACTGAGCCACCCAGGCGCCCCTCGTGACTCGTATTTAGATTTTCATTCCATTTCTTTTCAACAGATACAAAACGAAGTGAAGCCTCATTTCTAGGGACTCAATCTTAGAGATCTTTGAGAAATCAGAGTTTCAGAAAAAGTGCCACATCATCAGTTCTGCCTTTAGGAAGTTTGCCCTTCACACTGAAAGAGGTTTCTTAAGGCAGAAGGAAAGAAACTGGTTGGTGGTTTCTCTCTGGCATAAAGCTCCCATGGTGGCATAAATCAACTGGAAGGGGACTTCTTTGGGGGGATTCTTTAAAGAAGCTAAGCAGATGGCACTTTCGGTTGGTCGGAGAAGCGCCACTATTTATTGATAGGATTTAATTGACTCCTCTATGAATCATCTTTTTAGAAATCCAAGGGAAAGAGGTGCCCCAAAATTCTAACTCAAACAGCTCTGGGATATTCTCCTTCCAGGACAATTGAACCAACACTGCCCAGGAAGCCTGTCACTGAAAACACTTGGAGAGAACCTTGGCTGCAGTGTTACCCACAGCATTTCTAATCCTGTTGGAAATTCCAGTTAATTCTCGTTGGGTCGCGACTTCTATGCTGTGTGACATGAAATACTAGAATATGTGCTCCACAAAGGTTTAATAGCAAACTGGTAGTCAGAATTATTTGTCTCAACATTCTCCTTTATAAAGAAGAAAAAAGTAAGATGTGCCCTCACTCTCATCCCACTCGCTGCCTGCCACCTTTGTAGACTCAGGGACCAGAGCCATCGAATTCTCACTGAGCGTCGGGTGTTTGTCCCCTGAGTATCCATAGTGGTCATATGACCCTCAACACGCTGGCCACCCTGGGGTGGATATTTATGTGTCTAACCCCCGTACACGCATTGCATGGATATTGTTAATGCATTTAGGCACACCAAGTACTTTTCATTGTCTAAAGCTTGCTCTGATTTTTTTTTTAATTCTTTGAAGAGGAAGAAATCAGAAAACACCCAAAGATGCACCTACTTCCCTATTTAAGGTCCCATTCTGCCACTTTCGGAGCTCACAGAAATCTTGGCTATAGAAATGTAAAATGTCACAGCAGAGAGCAGACTTGAATTCCATGATATCTTGGAGAAATTACAGCTATCTAAATATTCTCACCATAGTGTAGAAGAAAAAAAAACACACATATATATAGTACTTTAATAGAAAGAAGCTTGAGTTTGAATCCTGTGTCATTGTTTATTAATAGATATCATCATCTTTTATAACTCTCCATCACTTCCTATCTTTGTGATGTGCAATAGTGAATATTGGAAATATTAAGAGAAAAAATAATGAAAATGGCTATTTATTCATCACTTACTATGGGTCAGGTCCTTCTTTAGTACTTTATATATATTGTGTAACCCCCAGAACCTCCTTATGGAGAGGGACTTCTTGTGTTCTTGGTTTCTGGATTAGGAAGTTGAAGTTTAAAGGGGTGCTACGCTTACTGTCACTTAGAGAAGCAGTGGCAAGTTCCTGGGGTGGAACCCCGATGTGTTTGCTATCTGAGTCCATACTGCTCACTTTGTACCTACATTTCCCAAGCCTCAATCCATCCAACCAAAAGATGGAGATGTAATGGGTAAATAGAAGGATGGAAGAAAATGAACAAAACTAAAGAACTGAGATCAGTGTTTGGGCCATGAGACAACTTAAGCACTACGAGGTCACATTTCATTTTGGATATTGCTGCAAGTGACAGAAGACCTAAATATGATTGATGAAGCAAATAAAGGCTTAATTTTCTCATGTAACAAAAAGTTCCAGGGTTAAACGTCTTCCAGAGTTAGTTCAACAGTGCAATCAAGTGAGAGCTGACATCTGTATGATTTGTTTGGTGTGGTGGTAGGTTTGCAAAGTAGATGCTGCCCCTACAGGTGTCATGTCTCCTTTCAGAGATGACAGAAAAAAGGAGAGGGACACCAGCTTCTTCCCTCTCTCTTATCAGGAAGGCGGGTCATGGGTCTTTATCCTTTGGGCTCATGGTCACTTCTCACTGCTAAGAGGGCTGGGGAAATGCATCTAGATTGCTTTTGCTTATCATGCTTTTGCTTATCATGCTTTAGATTTTTCTGGTGTCTGTTGTTGGGGACAGAAGGACGAACAGGTTTGGTGATGCCTTTTTATTTTTTTCAGTGAAGCATTAATTGTCCATCGTCTCAACCTTTCCTGCTTTTCAAATTTCACCCAATACTAGGTTATTGTCAGCTGGGAAAATATTCTGAACTGTGTGTCTAGGTTAGACGGGATCCAGACAGGAAACTGAGCTCCTCTAGCCGAACCGATACTCAGGATGAAAGTGAGACAAACTGGCAGTGAAACTTGGCTCTTTGAGTGTCCATATTTCAAACTGTGAACTCGATAAACCATGAGATGGTAAAGAGCACAGTAATGATTCATAGACTATCTATTAGATATGTGGGACCTGAGAATGTGACAGATGAGGGCATGGAGGGAGGTCATCACGTCCCTTTCAACTTTATTAAAACATGGTGTAAGTAGTTTTAATTGTATTCGGCAGGCACTTGCTGCGCGTGCAGTGTAAAAAGCCGGGTGAGTTCTCCCACGTGGAGTGGGAAGGGATATTTGTATTTTGTTCTGTGGATGGGACTACCTGGGGTCCAATTGTGTGAACACTGCTGCTCTGAAGTTGCATCAGAGAATTCGCAGTACCATACACTTAGCTCTGTACTTGAAACACAAATTAATAAAATGTAATTTCTTCCTACAAGATGCTTATAAAGGTGAGGGGATAATTTTGCTGAACTACAAGACAGAAGATGAATATGATAAAGGAGCATAATAATGGCTCAAAAGTGCTTATTCAGTCTCTCGTATGATTAATTCTAAGGCTTTACAGGGGAAACGTTATTTTTAACTAGAGAAGATTAGCATACTTGGCAAGCAGAAAATAATGAGGGAAGGTGTGGAGTGGGGAGGATACAGGATATACTGAATGAAGTAGAACAGTATGGCTTGAATTCAGGGTATATGAGGCATAAGAGAAAAGTTAATTTGGAATCTGAAATTGGGAAGCGATAAATGTCTTGCTAACTTTAAAAATAATGGGGGTGTTTGTTTATGTGTATGTCCTGACTATGGTAGTTACAAAGGTTTTATTATTTGAGGTGAGGTTGGCCATCATCATCATTGTGGTTTTTTGAGATGTAAATTAGTCATTATGAAAGATACATTGGAGAGCTAAGAGTTTAGAGGAAGGATGATTGGTGGATGTTAGTAAAATCACACAGGCAATAGAAATAGGACAGATTAGAATGTCCAATAAACTGAGGTTTAAGATACAAAATCTCTCTCTTATATTTTTAATAAGAGAATTGAAGAAAAAAAGACTGTGTAGGAGGACCTAACTTCATACAATGGGATAGCTTTGAATTCCTACTGTGTGCAAGGCCTCATGTTATTAACCATAAAAATGGGATCTATGTCGTTCAACTTCTTCACATGACAGATGGGGATAACAAGTATCTGAATGACTCCTAGTGCTAGTCGAGTAGTTTACATTAGACTAACCTTCTAGCAGACCGCAATTATAACTCTAAGCCAATGCAAGAAAGTAGTATTTGAGTGCAGTAGAGAATGACCAAATGCAGTCAGGAACTGGTAGATAGACGGTCTTTGAAAAAAAGAGAAATGCTCTGAGTATGATTATTTCTACCAATCACGTTTTGCATGGGATCAAGACCTGGAGAAGAAAACCACAGTCTTACTGGTTTGCAGTCAGAGAGATGGCATTTAAGGCTTCTTGTGTTAATAGGATGTGAAGTGAGAAATCCCAGAAAGCAGGAAGCCATAGGATAGAAACCCCCAAATCCTTATCCTTACTCTTGTACTTTGCCCTGTAGAGAGGAGATAGATGCCTAGGTTGTGAGCAACAGCAGAAAGCCTAAAAGAACTAAGTAGGGGTTTTAGCTTCTACTTATCTCAGGGAGACAGTCATAAATAATACCTTCTCATATAATTAAAAAGAATAGATATGCATAGAAATAGGAAAATGTGACCCAAAATCAAGAAAAAAAATAGTGCATGACTTGTGGCCAGATAACTCAGGTACTGTAATCAATAGACAAGAACTTTATGATACATACTATAAATATATTTTCAAGAACTCAAAGGGAATTATGGCCACAAGGAGGGATTAGAACAATTTGAGCAGAGTATTACATAACACTAAAGAAAAATTAAGTAATTTTAGATCTTAAAAGTAAATGAAATGGAGCACTGATTGGATGACCTTAAGAATATACTGAAGATAGCAGAAGAATGGGGGAGTGAATTTGTAGATCTAACAAAGAAATGATCTATTCTGAAGAACAAAGAGAATCAAGATGAAAGAAATGTACAGCACCTCAATGACTCGCAGGACACATCAAGTGATACAACATATGTGTAATCTGAGCCCTAGAGGAGGAGGAAAGAATGGGACAAAAAGTGTTTGAGGGAAATAATCACTAAACTTCAAAAATTTGATGAAAACCAGAGACATATAAATCCATTATGCTTAGCAAACACCAAACAAGATGAATACAAAGCAAAGTTCAACTAAGCACATGATAGTCAAAATGCTAAGAACTGAAGATGTAGAACTGGTAAAAGCAACAAAGAAAGTCACCTGGGTGGCTCAGTCAGTTAAGTGTCTGCCTTCAGCTCAGGTCATGATCCCCAGGTCCTGGGTTCTCTTCTCAGCAGGGAGTCTGCTTTTCCTTCTCCCTCTGCCCCCCTGCCACTCTGCCTGCTTATGTGCACTCTCTCCTTGAAATAAATCCTATTTCTTAATAAACAAAAAAATGATGCTTTACATTGGGAAGGGGGGGACAAAAATGCAAATGATGACTGATTTCTCATCAAAAGAAGCCTGAAGGCCATGTAACATTTTAAAATTACTTAAAGAGGCGTGCCTGGGTAGCTCAGTCAGTTAAGCATCTGACTCTTGATTTCAGCTCAGGTCTTGAACTCAGGGTCATGAGTTCAAATCCTGTGTTGGGCTCCATGACGGGCATGGAGCCTACATAAAATAATAATAATAAAGATAATAAAAATTTTAAAATAATAAAAATAAAAATTCTTCAAGCAAGTAACAGTCAATCTGAATTTCACATAAACCAATGATGTCCCTCAAAAATCACGGTGAAATAAAGACATTTTCAAATAAAGGAAAGAGATAAAACTTATTGCATTTAGATCAGCACCACAAGAAATGCTAGGCCCTTAAATAAAAGTGACAGGGGATAGAAGTTAGCAACTCTAGGTAGGAATGAAAAGCACCAGAAATTATAAATATGTGGGAAAATATATTTTTATTCTCTTAATTTTTTGAAAGAAATAGAAATGTTTAAACAAGGTAATACCATCTTACTAAGATCATAATGCATTTGGAATAAAAATGTGACAATCTACAAATGATAGGGGATAAATGGAATTCTGCTGTTTCAGTGTCTGCATTTTATATGAAGAGCAGACTGTGGTGAAAGGAAAACACTGCAATTCCTAGAGGAGACTTTATCAAGCAAATTTCCATGACAGAATTAAACAGAACAGAAAATATAGGGACTGTCTACTCAGCTACCCCAGAGATAGTCCTTCATTGCTGTCGTTCTAGAGTCGAGATGCCTTAATTTATTACAGTCAGTGGATATTTGGGGCCTTCACTTTCTCACGGAAACACATTTGAGAAGGGTTTTGCACAAAAGAAAGACCAAAAACTGTCAATGTCATGGATAAAAGAAGAGCCATAGATCCTATGGATACTAAAAAGATAATAAAGTAAATATTACAAACATTTTAATGCTGATAAATTGGAAAACCCAAAATATTACATATTTAATATAAAAGCCAGATCTTACCCAACTGATACCAAAAAATGAAACAGGAAATGTGAACACACACATGTATTAAATAATTTGAATTTATTCCAAAAAACCTTCAGATGCACATATGCACACACAAGCACACCCCAAACAGAGATGGTTTCTGTGGTTAACTTCTCTCAAATGTTGAAACAGGAAAGAGCACCTGATCCTAGAAACTCTCCTTCAGGAATTAGAGGAGGAGAGAAGATCTGCCAGCTTGATTCATGAGACCAGAAATCCTCTGATATCAAAGACATTACAAGAAAAGAAAATTACAGACTACTATCTCTTATAAACAGAGTCGCAAACTTCCTGATGAAAAATATTAGCAATTTGAGTCCAGGAATATAGCAAAAGGATAATGTATGATGAAAAGTAGAGTTTGTCTCTGGAATGCAATTTTGATCCAACATTAAAAAAATCAATGTATTTACCATTTTAACAGACTAAAGGAGAATTTTTTCTCAAATCACCGTACCTGCCCCAGGAGAGAAGATTTTTTTTTTTTCCAAAACAGTTAGTAACCTGGCATCTCAGTAGGCTGGGTGTCAGACTTTTGATTTCAGCTCAGGTCATGATCTCAGGGTCGTGGGACCCAACCCCACTTTCGACTCCACACTGGGCATGGAACCTTCTTGGAATGCCCTCTCTCCCTCTCCCTCTGCCCCTCCCCTACTCACACACTGTCTTTTGCTCTCTTAAAAAAAAAATTTAGTAGCCTATTTATGGTTTAGGTTAAGAATCCTGTTGTGAAAAATGGCTATATCTAATTAATCTTGTATTTTTAACTTTAAAGCAGTGCTGTCTTTGTCAATGCCAAGACCTGGCACCAAGACAGTGTTGGGCTTAAATTGAAGGTAATTTAAGTCATAGATTATGATAAGATGGAGCAACTGTTTTAATTAGAAGGTTTTGGGGGGGAAAAAAAACACCATAAGTTTATGCTAGTTTTCTTGAAAATACTCTTGTAGTCTTCCATGTTTTGGGAATCATGGGGGATCTGAGACAACTGGGTCATAAGTTTTGTTGATCATTTCACAAGTTTGTCTCAAAAGACATTAATTTTTCTACCTATTAGGCAACTCATTGAGGGTTCTCAATTTTAATTTCCAAAGTATCATTTGGAAATTGTGTGTGTGTGTGTGTGTGTGTGTGTCTGTCTGTCTGTCTTTCTGTCTGGTTGGAAAGGATTTGCCTGTTAATGGAAAAAAAAAAAGAACAGGAAAATTAGTAACTTGGAGCCATACAAATATGATTGCATTTGCCAATCAGCATATACTCACAGAAGCTGTGTTTGCTTTTTTGAAAGATTTGATGCACTGTTGTAGTATGTACTCTGCTTTTTGGTTTGAGAATTAGTAAATTCAAGGTGAGATGGCTCATTGATACCAGGTGCTAGAGAGCTCTCCCGTGCCCTAACTTCTGTGTCATTGCTATTTTGCCCATTCTCTTCATTCACCAGAGATCTATTCTGGATTGCATTTAACATGAACTTAGAACAAAACATAAGCATAATGTACCAAATTTAATTGTAGCATAAAATTATTTTTAAATAGTGCCATAAGATAGATTTCTTATAAATATAAACTTCTAGCAAACATTTTTACTTGGACTGGAACAGAGGAAAATTATTAAACCAATTTTCTATTCATGAGCAACATAGAAATGGTGTATGAAGGGCACCTGCATGGCTCAGTCATTGGGCGTCTGCCTTCTGCTCAGGTCATGGTCCCGGGGTCCCGGGGTCCTGGGATCGAGTCCTGCATCAGGCTCCCTGCTCCGTGGGAAGCCTGCTTCTCCCTCTCCCGCTCCCCCTGTTTGTGTTCCTTCTCTCACTGTCTCTCTCTCTGTCAAATAAATAAATAAAATCTTTTTTTTTTTTAAGATTTTATTTATTTATTTGTCAGAGAGAGAGAGCACAGGCAGACAGAGAGGCAGGCAGAGGCAGAGGGAGAAGCAGGCTCCCTGCCGAGCAAGGAGCCCGATGTGGGACTTGATCCCAGGACGCTGGGATCATGACCTGAGCCGAATGCAGCTGGTTAACCAACTGAGCCACCTCCCTAAAAAAAAAAAAAGGAGAAAAGAAATGATGTATGAATTCAAGATGCAAAGATTAATTAAACAAAAAGTATAGCTACAGGGCATTTTACAGGTTACAAAAGCCAGCATTGTCCTTTTATTATTTTTTTATTGTTTCTTCATACAGCAGATTATTGTATTTCTTGAAGTTAAATTGTAATTCTAAAACTTGGATCTGTCCAGTACAAAGAAGTTGCCTTTTGAGTATATTCTATCACTTTTTTCCTTTGAAGAAAATCCTGCAGAATTATTCATTTTTTAAAAAACATAAGTCTAATGATGTTATTTCTTTTTAAAAGAGTTTTCAATATCTCTTCATCTTCTAGCATATAAAATCCAAATTCCTTAACACTGTACTATATGCCTGTCATGAACTGCCCCCTCTACTCCATTTACATCTATTTTTTCTTTCCACCATTACTCAGCATACACATGTACCTCTCTTGCTAAATTCTCTACAGTTTCTCAAACGTCCTGCCTCTAATATTTTGCTTATGCTGTCATCTCTGCCTGGAATACTCTTACCTTCTTAACTAATTAATTTGCTAATACTTAAATATGTTGCTCAAATGTTTCTTTCCCTAAATACTCCAGGCAGGATAAATCACTTCTCCTTCTGTGACTCTGCAATGGCTTCTCTCTGACACTCTTAGACATATGTCACATTGTAATATATTTACGTAAATGATTATCCCATTTGATCACAGATTGGCAAACTGAATTGGCCCTCGGCTTGTTTTTGTAAATAAAGTTTTATCGATGCACAGCAACATCCATTCATTTACATATTGTCTTTGGCTGCTTTCATGTTACAGTGGTAACACTGAGTAGTTGTGGCCAAGAATAAATGATCCACTAAGCCTAAAATATTTATTATCCAGGCTTTGACAGAAAATATTTTTTAACCCCATACTAGACTAAAACCTTCAGGAGAGCAAGGACAGAGATTTATTCACATTTGAGTCCTTGACATTTTGCCTTGTGCTTTCCACCTTTCTTAATTATTTGTTCAACCAACTCCAGAGAAGTATATTATAGTGGTGAAGAGTATATTCTCCGAGGTCCAGATCTGAGTTCTAATCTTTCCACATTCTATGTGTGAGACCTAACATAAGTTACACCATTCACCTCTGCCTCTGTAAGGATAATAATAATGTCTTTCTCATATGGCTCATGTGAGGATTAAATCTCATGATACACCACTAGCCCTTCATTTACTAACCGATATGTATAAAGTCCTCAATACAAACTGTTGTACTATTATCGCACATCATTCATAACGTGCTGTATGTAGGGCTTTACAAATTAATGTAAGGGCTCTGAGCCTCATTTTCCTCCCATAAAGTGGAAGAGGTAGCTTACCAAGTTCCTTTAGATTTCTATAACTTTATGATTGTAAGAGTTATAGATTTCTATAACTTTATATATTTCTATAACTTTATGATTGAATTTTATGGTGCTCAGTGCTGCACTGGGCTTCTTCACGGCTGGTAGGAAACTTAGAAATGGCATCGACTTGGGGCAAGAGGAGTAGTCGATTCAACCTCAGAGTTACCTTCGGACCTGAAGAGAGTCACCACTTAGAAAACAGGGTCATACTTTATGAGATGAAGGCTTTATAGTCCCAGCTCAACTGAAGCAGGACCAGAGGGCCATCTGTGACCCTGGAAGCCTTCCAACCAGACAAAAATAAGTTACCTCAGAAATTTCTGAGAAGCTTTTAGGTGAGTCGTGCTGATGAGATTGTAAATCTAGAGTCAGTTTTTATTAATTTTTGCTCTACAGAATAATTCTGTTTTTAAGATGTATTTTCTCAACAAACTGATAAGTTGTGCAGAGAGGTTTTTATTTAAAAATGTAAGTGTAAAATTTAAAACATTAAAAAGCGACCTCACATTTGTATTTTACAGTGTTTTTGGACAATTTTCCTCTTCAGCTTTCAGGAGTCAAGGAAGATATATAACCTTAGATCCAGGACCTTTTGAGGAATGGACAAAATATGACAGAGGTACAAAGAACAAAAAACAAACAAACATGCTCCAAAACCTCTGAGAAATTGTGTTGTCAATCAAATACAGAGACCTGATATTTAACTCAAACCAAGTAGACTCCTTGCTCTTGGTAACAGAGAGGTCCTTGTATGCTGAACATGACAGGGAGCCCTAAAAACATATTTCTAAAAGGTCATTTCGCATAAAGACAGTCACTGTCTGTGGGGAGGACCAACAAGGGTTATCCACTTAAATACAGACCCTTAAATAGGACGGAAGGGTTGATGTGGGAGGAACATAGGAAAATATTTTGGAGGAGATTTCTTTGTAAGATTGAGACTATCTGGGGGAAATACCTTTCTCTGGTCACTTCCCATGTTGATCTCACTCATAGTCCAGTTCCCACAAAATAACCTGTTGGCTTTTTGCTATCTGTGTCTACCTTCACTACAGTCAAGTTTAATTTTTAAAATCAGAAACTGTACTTCGTACGTAAAACACATTGTTTCCCCTTGAGGTTTGCTCGTTGAATGATAAAGAAACAATGAAAGCCGTACCTCTGGAGATCTCTAATTTTACTTTTTTGTAACCGCATTCCTTTTGGTGTCACTGACCAACGCCTGTTAGCAAGAGACCGTCACAGGCATTTCCGAGATTTATAAGAATTTTCTGAGTACTTTAATTAAAGAGAAATGAATGAGGTGGATAACTTGAGGAACACGTAGAACTTTATAAATTAGAAATGAACAAACACTACTGCATCATTTGGTGCTCCACTGTTGGCAGATAATAATTACATGTTTTGTCTGTTATTTTTTTTAAGGGCTGTGAATTTCAAACGATAACACTATTCTCACCTCGATGTGAGAAATTGAGTCTGTATAATCAGCTCAAGTTATTCCTGCTTTCCCTGTATCCCATTATTTAAAGCATACTCTTTTTCAGTAGTTAATTATTATATATTATCTTCCCTATAATTATTTTTTCTTTTTCTGCCTCGCTTATTTTTAGATGTCACAATTGCACTTAGTTGAATACTAGATAAGAATACATTGAGTCATTGCGATCTTGCCTCATTACTCTGCCCTTCCAGAGCTCTGAGTCATTTTTTGGTAAACTCCTTGGAACTCCTTCCGATCTGTCTTTGTCCCTGTGTCACTTCAGTGAGCTAAATGAAAAGCCAGGAGCAACCTCGGCAAATAAAGGCAAGACCTTAACTGGCCTGGAACAGAGGACTAATTCACAGAAGCCCTTCTTGGTCGCATACATTTGTTAGGAAGCTCCTTTGGTGGTGTCTTTCTGTCTTCAAGGCCTCGGAGGCTGGCTTTTTAAATTCCCTGGCCGTGCCACCGTGGGTGATATGCCTTATTTGCAGTAGGCTTGGCCAGAAGTGTTCCTAATAGAGTCAGAACCAGAAGGTTCTCTCCATTTCTGGGCTCTATCTGGTGCCCAGCTCTGTTCAGAGATTTTTTCCTGCAGCATAATTTTGTATATCTTGATCACCGGTCTGCACCCACTGCCTAGAACGGGACCTGCCATATCCCTGCTGTAGAGATACAGAATAATGACAAAGAGTAAGAGAAGGTGATCTTTTCCAATAGGAACGTGACATAGAGATTATTGTTACGTTAGTCAGGGTCCAGTAAGGAGACTGAAGTCACATCAGTTATTTTAATAGAAGAAAAAAATGATTTAAAGGATTATTAACTAGATATAACACATTGTTTCCTAGGCAGCTGAGAAAGCCGACAGAGAAGACTGAGACGTTCAAGGTAGAAACTTTAGAGAGCAGCTGTCACCACTCACACTGAGTTTGAATTATTAAAACTGAAGCTTGGATGACAGCATTGTGGGGCTGACACACAGTCCTCGGCGGAGGGGTCATTCTCAGCTGGTGCTGAGGTCTCTGATCGCCTTGGAGGAGTCCCAGGAGACTGGGATTCTGGGCTTTGAGGCCAGCTGTTACTCCTTGGTGCAGGTGTCCCTGAGGGGGAGGCTGTGATGAAGCAGGGTCTGTAGCATCGGGAGAATGCCGCTTTCAGGCTGTATTCAGATGCTGCTGTAGGAATGAATGGTTGCTGCCAGGGTCAAGCAGCAAGGCCACGGTCAAGCAGCAAGGCCAGGGTCAAGCTGACGGGAACAAGAAGGAGACAGGCACGCCAAAGGAAATGACAGGAGACAACCAGAAGGGATTGGGCCCTTCCTTCCTCCTCTGTCCTTGGGATCTCCTTGCTACTGGCAAAGCCAACAGAGAAGAGCTGGCTAGGGGCAAAAGGGCTTTGCAGAGTCCCGGCCCACTAAGGGTTATTATTCTCGTTTTACAGACAAGATACTTAGGCAGAGAGAAGTTAAAGAACCTGTTCATGTCCATAGTATTCCAAGTTCACACAGTTTTGAGAGAAAAAGGGTAAGAACCCAAATTAGCGCCATTTTCCAGTAAGTCATAGAACACAGTCTGGCAGTTATGGAAAAGATACTGTAAATACTACATTTCTTAAGTTATAAATATTTTATGTATTACAAATACATATATAGAAACTAGAGGGAGGTTTTCAGGCACCTTCGTAAAGCTCCAAAGAAAATGTTTGTCCTCATTTGGAAACTTTCGAAAGAGTTTTTTTTAACCTCTTGCCCACATCGAGTTGCAAAAACAATTTTCTCCAAAGAAATAACAAATCAAATTATTCTGTTTATGAAGGAATTCCACACACTTCTTATTTTTTATTTTATTTTGTATTATTTTCAGACAATATGCTCTCCTCAGATGGGTCTATATTTTCTTTTAGGACCCTGTTTTGAAACCATCATAATTACTTTGTTTAAGAAAAATTATTAAACTCAAAAACAGGACAGTAATTTTGTGGCTTCTGCTGTCACTAACAGAGCTATGAATCTGTCACCAGGTGCTTATAATTGTAAAATATCCCCTTTGTGTTAAAACAGAGTATACACAAAATTGCACAGAAGCAATTTTCTGTTACTAAATAAATTTTGTTTATATTGATTCGGCCATTTTTAGGACTCTCTGTAGTCTATGCTGTTGATTAATATCTTCTGGTAAAGAATATTTGCTAGTTTGGAAATCAGAGGGAGTCGAGAGAGAGTAGTGTTCAGTGGCAGTTTATTCTAGAACCCAAGAAGAGAGTCCTATTAGGTCCATGGGTAACGCAATTTAGGGCTTTCTTTCATTTTAATATTAATTTATTTTAATATTTTAATATTAGTTGTGATGATTCTCATTAACACAGCAACTAACAGCAGCCATGTGTGAAATCCAACTCTCTAAAAATCTCCATTATGAAAAAGATCGTTTATGGTAGATTTGGTGATGATCTAGAGTTATGTGCCTTAAGATTGTATCAATAATTCAAATGCTCTTAAAGAACAGATAACAATGATAAATGGGCTTTTAAAAGCAGTATTCAAGTTACACCCATTTCAAGAGATTTCCTTGTCTCGGGATGACAGAGTACAGTAGTCGATGTTTACAAAATATTAGTGAACATTATTTTTAAAATATGTGAATCAATCATTCCTGTAACAAGAGTTCATTAATTCAGTTCTCTGTTTCCAGCATTGGTAAACACTGGGGAGTGCAAAAGATGTCCAAGACAGTGACTGTCCTCAGAGGGATCGCAATTAATCATGGAGACAGTGTTTTTACCCAGAAAACAAGTTGAGAAGAATTTAGAGCACTAATTAATGACAGTTGGCTCTTCATAGTAACCAGGGAAATAACCCAAGCGAGGGGATTAAGCTGGAAGAGAAAATCTATTTCTTACTGTTTTGGTTGGGAGGCTCTACAGTGAGTGAGGGTCCTTCCAGTCTTCACCCAAATCTCTCTCCTTCCAGAGTGACTTCCTGACTAACTGTCCAAGCATTCCTGTCCCTTCCATCTGCCTGCCTCCGTGAGATCATGTGAGAGGTCCGTTTTGACCCCCCACCACAGTCATTTTAATGCCCTAGTGTAGACATTATCCTCCTGTATTGAAGTTTCTGCTATCTTTTCTGTCTTTAAGGGCATGGACAGAATCTGTCTTGCACCTATGGTGTTCCTGAGCCTCACACAGCCCCTGTTCAGGGATGGGCTGGATGACTGGTCAGGAGTAATCCTGCCTCCATGAGCCATTCTGTGTCCACTTTATGTACTATTCTGGTTGCTCGAGATGTTTGCAGCCCATGTCTAAACTTTGGCAAGAGAACCAGCTGCTTAGGCAATTTGATGAGAATCAAGTGTAACCTGCACCTTCAAGGTTGACCGTTCTCAAGAATGGAAACTGGACTGCTCACACATCATCATCACGTCTTCTTTCCTGTCTCTTGCAGGGGTCCTGGTCACTGTATGGAAGAAACGGAAGTCATGCATGGGTGGGTGTGGGTGAGGGCAGGGCAAGTCCAGCTCTGCTTGAGACCCATGGGCTGTGTCAAAGATGTTTGGCTTGGTAGCATCAAACACCATCTTGCTCACCTGGGAGGGAATTTTACAACTCCTGATCTTGGGCCAAGCTTGGTTGGTATAGGAAGTGAAACCCCAGTCAGATGCAGGAAGATAGTGAGCTCTTCCCGTGCGTTTCCTGGGGATCTGCAAGGCCCACTGCATTTTCCTGAATGCCCAGAACTCTTTCCCCTGGACTGAATACCATCTGGTGCTGTCCCTGGGTGTCCGCTGGGGCCCACACACTGATGGCAATGCTTGCACTGCTCTTCCTCCCTGCTCTGGCCAGAAAAGATATTCTGGAAGAGCCTTGAGTTATCTGAAAGCATGAATCCAACCTCTTCTCCCTGGTTGTGGCTCCTAGTGACTTCCTTCCTGCTCCCCTGCAATTTTTTTTTTCCTGAAGATTTTATTTACTTGTGTGATGGTGAGAGACACAGCGAGAGAGGGAACACGCAGGGGGAGTGGGAGAGAGCGAAGCAAGGCCTCCTGCCAAGCAGGGAGCCCAGTGCGGGGCTTGGTCCCAGGACCCTGGGATCATGATCTGAGCCGAAGGCAGATGCTCAACAACTCAGCCACCCGGGTGCCCCTCCCCTGTAATTTTTAAATATTTAGGTATTATATAGGATTTAGATACATAATAATTGATTAAAATCAATGTGAGAGAAGAAATGCCATTATCAATAATCCAAAAGATACCAGTTGTATCTTATGATATCTGAAGTGACCATTCACACTGAAGCACAGAGAATGGGAGACGAGCCAGTGTATCCTCTCAAACATGGGCCTTAGCCAAAGTCCTTCCGTTTGCCACTCATTTCTTACTTTGTAGGTAAAAGAATAATGTTACGGATTAATTATGGATTAAATTAAAAATCTAAGCATGGACGTGGCCTTACCTACCAGGCTTTTTGAGAGCTTTGCCATTTGGCAGCAGTTGAACATGAGGGATCAGAGATTTTTATTTGATTAAGGAAAAAGTAGGAAAATCCATTATTGCATGCATTACCCATTATCTATGAAGTGGATATGCCATAAATATCCTGAACCACTGGGGCCATATTTGAAAAATCGGATGTATTTTTAATCAGTTAACAAGCCAATTCATAGCTAGTGATTTAGACTAAGAAATACTAGTATAGGAACACAGCATTTTGTATTATTATTTAAAATCTTGTCAGTGTGCATTAGCAAAACATGCTTGTATATTTACAAATAAAGGGGCAAAATCGAAGTGAATATAATCTGTAGATTGTGGGTTTAGATTAACTGAGCAAAAAACAATCCAAAAGCTTTAAAGAAACCAAA
The DNA here is from genome assembly GCF_020171115.1 of Neogale vison. Lineage (NCBI taxonomy): Eukaryota > Metazoa > Chordata > Mammalia > Carnivora > Mustelidae > Neogale > Neogale vison. The sequence goes on from NC_058097.1 coordinate 10,317,134, forward strand.
ATACCTTGTTCCTTCACTGAGGACTTATATCCTTAATCTTGGTTCGGATGGAATTTTTATACGGGTGCTAAACAGCACTGAAAATGGGATTTTTAATGGCAAGACTCAGAGGCTCTTAACTGCATAATATGGTGAACAGTGCTATAACTTAACACTTACAGGGCTTTTGTACATTTTGGAATAGTTTGTTTAAAACTGTTCTAATATGTTTATAGCCCCTTTTCTATTAAACCTGATTTAAACAGTGCCTTATCAAGTTTTTACTCTATATACAGGGTGGAAATACTTATTTTGTGTATTTCTTTAGCTGAAACCCATAAATCAGATACCCACCATGCAACCGCAGAGTTGTATTGGATTTATAATAAACTTTAGAAGGCCTGAGTCACTGCAGACTAATGGCGAAACACCATTCCTGGTGTTATTCAGGTAAAAAATAAAGGGAAAAGGAAGTGGGGGAAAAGCAGAGAGAACCAGAGAGTAAATGGAGAGTTACAGTCTTAAACCATGGCTCCTGCTTTGGAATCCCTTGTGGTGAACCTTTCTACAGCACATGGTGCTTTTTTCCCTGATACCTTTGGATGTAGTCGTCCTGGACCAAATCGGAGGCTAGTTTCATTCTTGAAAGGTTAGAGTTCAGAGAACTTTCTGCCTGTTGCTTGTTTTACTGTTAAAGACCCTACATATTTAATGTCACAAACCACGATTAATAAGTCATCAGCTTTGAAGCTTAGTAGTTCTTAGAGAGATTATGTTGGCAGTTAATAAAGGGATTATATTAAAGCACATTTAATGACTGCCTGAAAGGCTTTCTCTGCAGATTCAGCCAACCCCATAGGCACTGTAAAAATAAATAATAGGGAAAATTACATAATCACACACTCAAGATGGTCAAAACAGGAAGCAGAGCTGATGTCTCTGAATTCATTTATCTTTTATAATGACGTAAATTAAATTATCAGAATAAACTATGGCCGTATCTATTAGACTATGTTCCAGTAAATTAGATTGAATTCAAATACTGGGATTGATGTCCACGATGAGTAATGACTTCAGTGACTTTGTTTTCCTAACAAAAATTGGGATACCAGTTCTGTAAAATATACTGGGAAAAACAAGACAAACTATTTTAACTTGGGACAATCATGGCATCCTGGGGATTCCTTCCTGTACTTTTTCAGATTCTCCAAATACAACTTAAGACAGCTTACAACAATATGTGTGTACGGAGATTAGACAGGAGATCTGAGAACCTGAAATGGGAAGAAAAAGTCAGGGATGCCTCTGATGGGCGCAATGCAAACTTACGTTTTGGTTGATGCCATTTTAGCATCTTGGGGTCTTGTCCTTCCCCAACTGTCACAGCTTTATCCTGTCCCCCTCCACCCCACTCCCACCTCGTGTGTTGTGCCCTACTTTTTCAGCTCCTGGCTTCTTCACATCTTTCAGATCTCCGCTTAAATGGGACGGCTTTGTTGAGTCTTGCTTTCAAGCAGAGTGCAGCTTACATGGTGGAAGGACAAGGGCCTCCGAGATTTATCAGCTCAGCAGCGTCATCCAGGACCCATATCTGCCCATCTTTCTGCTCTCCTGTCCTCGGCACATGGCTAGGCACAGTCCTGCCACCTCACCACTGGACGTTGTCCACTCTAGTTTCAAGCATCACAGGTGTTCATGGTGACATTCCCCAAAGACAAAGGAGCACGTATGGCTCCGTGACGTTTCTGGGTTAGGAGAGAAAAAAACACTTCCAGGAAGGCGCCCCTGCAGGTGTCGGTGTTATGTCTCGTTGGCTGCGATTGTGTCTCAGGTCCAGCCCAGAATGACTCAATGTCAGGGGGGTAAAATTATTACGATTGGCTTATAGTCATTCACGTTTACCTCCTGGAGCTGAGCAGTTCCCCAGAGTGCATGAAAATGGGAGCACCTGAACTAAAGCAGGCAAGGAAAGTGGGGGAGGCCACCAGCATCCCTCCCACGCTTGTCCTGGGCAAAGCTTAGGTGTGGAGTCACCTCCTCGCCAGCACCCCTGACTTCCTCCTCTCCTGGCACCAGGAATCATCTGTACTTATTTTGTTAATTTGATTATTGCTTTTTTTTTTTTTTAACTTCCTGAAACTCTGTAAGAGTAGGGACTGTTGTATCCTTGGTACTAAGCACAGTGGAGATGAGTAGTAAGTATTTTTACTAATAATACAAAAAAGGAATTATATAATTCACAGTGTCATCAAACATTAACCTCTCTATTGGGAAGAAATGAAACCTTCCCTTAAAAGAGCTAATTTTTTTTTCCAGCTTATAAAAGAAACATGATGTAATAATACCCCAATGAGGGTACATTGTTCCCAAAGTCTTGAATCACTGGATACGGCTGATCTGAAATTCACTGAACAACTGTGCCTGAGTCAGGCTCCTGGGGGGAGGCAAACAGCTCGGCACGCTCTGAGTGAATTGAAGGGGTTTGGATGGAGAGCCCCGGTGTAGGGAGAAGCAAAAAGCAAGGGATGGGAACGGTGAGTCACAACTGAAATCTGTTCACCGTGCCAAGGCCCGAGGGCCATGAAGAAGCAGCTGGTCTGGGTCTGCATTAGCGCTCTAGCAGTGACAAGAGGACTCCTTGACGGGGGCGAACTCTGGGCAGAGAGCCACAGCCAAAGGACGATGGCCTGGCAGGAGGGAGCCAGGAGAATGTCCCAGCCTTCCTCTCTTCTTCCCTTCAAATGATCGGAACTAGGCTGGAAGCCGGAAGGGAAGGTCTATTCCATACACACACACGCACACGCACACGCACACACACACCCATACCATATATGCAGTGTATGTGATACATGTGTGTGTATGTGTGTATACATACACACACCAGATTTGTGGTGCATATACATACATATACACAGAGGACCATATATGGTACGTATATATACAACAGAGTACCATCTATACATAGTGTGTATATATACACACTAGATACAGTATCCCATATATATAGTATAGTGTATATATAGTTTCCTTGGGTTCCCCTTGGTTTCTACATAGAAAGATACATATATATGTAAATTTAAATATATATCTGGAAAGAGTTCCCAACTCAGTTTTCCTATTTTTCCACTCAAAATCCATTATTGTCCTTTGTTTGTTGTGCCTTCCTTAATTAAAAAACAAACAAAAAAAACCCGTCACACTTACATCTCCAGTGAGAGGGAAACACAAAATCCCCATCAACTACTGTATTATTTCAAGGGAAATTAATGTAGTCCTACTCTAACCTGGAAGCTGAATTGTGAAATTGAATCCCTACCGGTATTCATTACATAAGGTAGCAAGAGACTGTGGGAGAAAGAAATCATTCATTGACACAAAACACAGCGGCTCTTGACCCTGCTTCTGTCATGCTAATTACACGAATAAGCGTAGTTTCCTTCTTTCCCTAACAATTTCCCTTTCTTCTTGTGTGCTGACAGCACCTACAGCTTAATTCATATGGAATTTAAGTCTTAAATGGTCTTTGCTTTGTTGCTTGGCTGCCGGTTTCCATTGAGGTCTGAGGACCAAGATGCCACAGTCATGTCCTGCCCCTTCCAGGGCATACTTCGCAGCGGCTGAGCATGTCCCATCTCTTAGACCCTGTTACTAAGCCACTGGCCTTGTTCGCTCACAGTTTCCCTTGAGAATTTCTCCTGTTAACCTCATTGGATATAGATGCCCATTGATTAAAGAATTAATCAGTCATGCAGACTGTTAATACCATTCCAGGTGTTCAAGTCAATTTATGGAATCCCAAATCCCAAAAGAGTGCATGCATTTAAGTAAATTTAGCCCACATTTCAACTGATACTCTTCATCCTCAGCTTCCGATGGTGACAGAGGGAGGTGGAGATTCTGAGTTCTCAGCCCGAAGTATGCTTCCCCTAATGCCGTTATCCCGAGTGTCAGAATCCCATCTCTTCCCTGCCTCAGCACTGGAGACCCGCAGGTGCCATATGGAACTCTGTAGGGGAGACAGGGTTGACCACTACTTTGAGTGAAGTCAGGGCTTCACATCCATCTCGCCCCTCGCATCCATCCCCTAGGCAGCCAGGAATAGTTCTCCCGACAGTCTTGGTTAACGTTATTGCTGCTTTGGTAACCTCGCCCAGATCTCTCCCCACGCCTGACCTGCCTCCCACAGTACCCCCAGCTGGAGCCAGGAGAGAGTCGGGGAGGCCACAGCACACCCCAGACTTGCAAGGCTCCTCTTCCCCTTCCAGGAGCAGGTGTCTGTGTTGATGCCACGCAGGAGCCATCCTATCCTGTTACCCTGTTTTGAAGGTGTGTTCGTTCGGGGGCCGCCTCTAGTCGTCGTTATTCTAACAGGGGTTCCTGTAGGAAACAGTGGTCACAACCAAGAAAGTCGGTTGAAGAGAGTTTAATGACGAACTGTTGCATCACCAAGAGGCCGGTAACTGCTGAAAGCTGTTAGCTCAGTGGGGCTTGAAGGACGGTGGAGAGGAGGCTGTTCCGGGGACGAGAGAAGCTGTAGCAGAGGGAGAACACCCGCACGATGGGAGCGTGCGATGCAGGCAAGAGCGTCAGCCCCGGGCGGCCTGGTCCTCTGGCAGGGAGAAATATCTTGACTTGATCCTCCTCCCACGGTTGGTGTTCCCGTGTCTCTCACTGGCTGCGTCTGATGGGCAGCCAGAGCATAAGAAAACCTGGGAGTTGTAGCCTGTAGATTTTAGCCCAGGAGGACATAGAGCAGAGCAGAAAGGAAAGAGAGGAGAGATGAAATGTACCCAGAGCCCCTTGTCTCTTCTTTCTCGAGAGTAAAAGAGGACCAGGGATGAAGGATACAATTCTTTTACATGGTTCTGAGAGGACTGTATTTGTAAGAACAAGTTAAGTGCCCTATCGGGATGACTTTGTAATTATTTATCTCATTTTTCTAAAAGCCCTATGGGGAAATGAAATCAGCAAATTAAAAAGACTCTGTTTCCTAAGGTTTTTGTAACGTCTTCTTTTTGATTATTGTAGATCTGTTGAGATTCTGAAACACTGAATTTGGAAATCCTTGTTCAAAACGCACTGTGTCAAATGACACGTTCGGTAACGGTGATTCTCACGGGCAAAATCTGTAAAAAGGCATTTCAGTCCTTCATGGATTTAATGGGTAGACAAAAGAAAAGGCAAAAAACGTAGAAATGAGACCTAGAGGGGTCGCGTGCCAAGACTAGCATTTGGGGGCCAGTGATCTGGTTTGTGAATCCCGGCATTGCCAATTGCTAGCTACGTAAATTGGAGAAATTACTTAAATTTCAAGGCACAATCGACTCATCTACAAAATGGCAATAAAATAATAATCCACTTTATTAGAGAATATGAACTAAAGTAAACACATTAGGAAGCGTCTAGCTTAACACCTGCCATATGGTGGGACCTGAATTGTAGCAAATCTTTCCCTCTTGCTGCTTTTCATATTTTCTGAGCTGCCTCAAAAACCGTTGGGAGCTAGTAGGGAAGTCTGTTTCTGGAAACTAGATGAGGTATAATATAAGCAATACATATTTTCTCTCAATGCCTTGTCCTCCAGAGTGGAATGGAAGGAAAGGGAGAAAGAAGGAATGTGTCTCTATCTTATTATATAAGAAGACATTCGGAGCAAGAGGACTTACTAGTTTATTAGTTCTCATTCCCGCTGCATCGTTGGCAACCAGAGACTCAGAATTAATAATAAGGAAATAACGCTTGGGTGGGAGAGCTTTGGAACACATTATAAAGGAGACATAGCCATTTTTCATGCAGACATGTGGTAATGTTCCCTTGCTAGCAGTTACATTTAAACTTGGTACCAAGTGAATGGGGAACATAAAATTTTGATGTTAGATTACAAAGGACTCTAGTGACACATTTTAATTGCCTTTTTTTTTCTTTCGAGACAACATTTCTAGATGTGGAGATGAGCCAGAGAGCCAGAGAGCGAGATTGCTCTATGTGCTGTCATTATTTGTTTAGTTCATAGGAGACTTGGCAAATTTTGGTAGATTGGTACATTTTGTTCCTTGTCTAAGCTTTTCTCCAAGTCTTTATGACCTTGGTTTTTTTTTAATATTTTAATTATTCATATGAGAGAGAAAGAGAGTGAGAGAGAGCATGAACAGGGAGGGGAGGGGCAGAGGGAGAAGGAGAAGCAGGCTCTCTGCTGAGCAGTGAGCCCAATGCGGGGCTTGATCCTACCACCCTTGGATCATGACCTGAGCTGAAGGCAGATGCTTAACTGCTGAGCCACCCAGGAACCCCAATGACCTTATGAATTATAAGCATCATGTAGGTATTTCTATGATACCAAATCTTGATTATATTAGAATTCCACCAGAGTAGAAATACTTTCCAACCTAAGTCTATTAGACAGAATGCTAAATACAATTCATCCCATTTAAACTTCTTGCTCAGTATCTATTATCATACTTTCAAAATATTATATTGAAATTTTTCGTTATTTTGTTCATACTCATTATGTATTTGTTGAAAACTTTCTCCTCACTTAGGTGCTCTAAGTAATACAGAGAAAAATAGGGTATTGTCTCAAGAATGTTGAAATGTATGGGGTGCCTGGGTGGCTCAGTGGGTCAAGCCTCTGCCCTCAGCTCAGGTCATGATCCCAGGGTCCTGGGATCAAGCCCCACATCAGGCTCTCTGCTCAGCAGGGAGCCTGCTTCCTCCTCTCTCTGACTGCCTCTCTGAGATCTCTGTCAAATAAATAAATAAAATCTTTAAAAAAAATGTTTAAATGTAGTAGCTTATTTAAATCTGTATGGACTACGCATCTCACATATGTCTTTCATTGAAAAACTAAAAGGGGATGTTTAGTTTAACCTAATTAAGTGATAAAGGAAAAGCTGTTATAATCATATTGTATGATAAATATTTTCCACCCTTTCGTAATTCCTTCCTGAGGAGGAATGTACTGAGCTTTCAGTTGGTATATTTAGATTGCTACATATCGTTCAATAAATTCATGCCATGTCTCAGGTGTAAAGGAAGGACATTCATTGGAACATTTCCTGTGATTGGTATGGACTGAGACCTGTTTAACAGCTTTGATGAATATTTCATTTTAGAATATGAAAAAGAATTTTATTATACAATATAGAATATAGATTTCCTGGTGTAGATCATTGCTTTTTTTTTTTTTTCTTTTTTTGAAAGAGAGAGAGAGAGAGACGAGCAAGTGAACACCCATGCTCACTCGAGAGGGACAACGGGAAGGAAACAGGCTGAGGAAGAGGGAGGGAGAGAATCTTAAGCAGGCTCCACGCCCATCGTGGGGCCTGATGCATGGGCTTGATCTCACCACCCTCAGATCATGACATGAGCTGAAATCAAGTCAGATATTCAACAGACTGAGTCACCCAGGAGCCCCAGAGATGATTGCTTTTTTTGATCCACAAGTTTGTTCTTATATGATAAGAACATATCATATTCCATATTATGGAAGCGTGAGTTACAAGTATAATTAAATATATTAATTGGGACATTGGTGCATATCTCAGGGGACATACATGAACACGCTTTTTATTTTTATTTTTTTCTCAGACAGGGGGCAGGTTTTATACAGCCTGTTCACAGGTAACATGGAGTAGATAGTAAATGTCTCTGATGCTCTCGAGTGATACTCCAGCAAAAGCTAAAATCAGCATTTTCAATTACATATATTAAAAACCGTGTCACATTCAGTATGAAATCCCACATTGAAAATAATCTTCTTTTAGAACCCTCAAGCCATTTTTTCCATCTTTTTATTTTTGTGCTTCTTTTGAGAAGTCTGATGACATCTTAATTTTTAATCTATTTGAAGACTGAAGTGCTGGCCCTATGGATACTTTGGAAATTTTCTTTTTTGAAAATTTTTGAAAACATTAGAAAACCTGCCTTTTGTGGTTTATTGTGCCAGGTTTTGGTAAGTCATGTCAATATGGAAATTGCTGTTCCCACTGGGGAAATTGGTTGAATTAAAAAAAAATTCTTGCACTAATTTTTTTCATTTTGTCCTTCTGGAAATCCTAGTATTTGGATCTGGGCTTCTTGAATAGCTTTGTTAGTTTTCTTACCTTTTCTCTGCAATTTCCCTTCCCTTTGATGGTGTTTTTGTTTTTGTTTTCCTGTCTTCATGGAGAGTCCCTTAAGTTTGTCTTTCAAACTTTCTTTTCAGTTTTTCATCACTGTAATCACAGTGCAATTTCCAAGGGCTCTTTGGAATGCTCTGAATGTTCTTTTTTTATAGTCTCCTGTTCTTGTTTCATCAGTAAAGTATCTTTTCAAGGTACTGAGGGTATCACTAATAGCATTTTAAAAAATCTGCTCAGAGCACTGATTTCTTTTTGTTCCTTTGTTTGGTTTTGTGTCTGTTATCATGGAAGCTTAACCTCAATGCCTCTGGTCTTGCTTGTTCACTCATATTTATGAGAAAGTCACTGAAAAACTTTTAGATGCTCAAGAGTAGGGGTAGCTTAGACAGCCCTCTAGTGGTTCTCATTCTGTGGCGATCCACTAGAGCTATGTCATGAAGAACCTCCACCTGTCTGCACCTTGGCTTGGTGTATCCCCCATGAAGCTGGACATTCTAAGGCTGATGACCTAAATTTGTTCAATACATGGAATCTGACTTTTCCACGGAGACTTTCATCTAATCCCTGTGTAAACCAGAGCCCTAGTGCCTCTCCAGAGTGCAAAGGAGGTTGGAGACAGCCAGATTCATGGGGTTCTGGAGGAAATCTGGTGCCTCTAACCAATCTCCTGTGTCTAATGTTTCTTTACACCCCAGCTTCCAGATGTTACTGACATTTGTCTTGCGTTAGCTTTGTGAGATCTGAAGTACAAACTAGTATTTTGGGCTTTGTGGCTTCAAAACAACAGCGTATTATTTTTCGCAATTCTCTGAACAAGCTGTGTGTCCTTCTACCAATTTTGCACATACACCTGGAAGGTTGATAGGGAGGGGCTTAGCTAGACTAACAGAGCTGGAGTCTGTCCCTCTGTCTCCAAGTTGTCTTCTTTCCTTCAAGACTAAACTAGTCTTCCTCATAAGGCAGACAGCCTCCTTCCAAGGGGGTCCCAACATCCCAGCATTTATGAAGCCTCTTTTTATTTTACATTTGCTGCATCCCATTGGCCAGGGAAGTCACATGACCATGCTGAGAGTGAGTGGGAGCCATTAGGGTAACAATGTACCACAGTGATTGCAGGATCAGTGTAACTGTTCTGTTACTCCTCAGCCTCCCCAAAGCTTCACGGTTTCCAGTTTTAGTGGTTATGCCGTTTTCAGTGAGTTCAGTGTGTGTACAATGTTTTCTCATGGTGATTTAATGTTTATTTTAATGTCAATGAATAGTATTAAACAGCTTTTTATATACCTGCATTAGTTTTTTATTGATGATATAACGCATTACAATAAATGTGGTGTCTGAAACAACACACATTTACTGTCTTACCACTTTGGAGGTCAGAAGTCCTAAAATCAAGGTGTCAGCAGGGCTATGTTTCTTCTGGAGGCTCTAGGAGAGAAGCTGTGCCTTTGACTTTCCAACTTCTGGAAGTTGCCTGCATCCCATCCATCCTCAAAGCCAACTGCACAATATCTTTCAGGATCTCTCTCTCTCCTTCTGATCTCTGATTCCATCACCTCATTACTTTCTTTGATTCTGACTCTTCTTCTTCCATCTTTTAAGGCTCCTTGTGATTACACTGCACCCAGTCAGGTAATACCTAGGATAATTTCCCGCTATTAGAGCCTTAATCTAATCATATCTTCAAAGTCCCTTTACTGTGCAAGGATAAAGTTTCTAGGGAATCACAGGTTCTAGGGATTATGTCATACACATCTTTGGGAATGGGGCATTATTCAACCTACCACACTGCTTTTGCCTTATCATCCTCTTTTATAAATAATGTTTGCTGGAGTGCTTGAGTGGCTCCATCAGTTAGGTCTCTGACTCTTGATTTTTGGCTTGGGTCATGATCTCAGGGTTATGAGATCAAGTCCCACGTTGGGCTCTAGGCTGGATACAGAGCCTGCTTAGGATTATCTCTCTGTTTGCATACACCCACACTCTCTCTCTCAAAAAAAATAGTGTTTACTTTTGTGCATTTAAATTATAGTAATTTTGAAAATATTTAGTTTCACAGACCATAATTTTAATTATGTATTTTTGAGTCCATTGTTGAAACTAGAAAATTTAATGTAAATTTAGGATATATAATAACTTAGTAAAAGGTGAAAAAACCCAATGACAAAATAAATAATTATCCTAACTTTGAAAGTATTTGTTGGATCTAGCTTTCAACCAACTTGCCAACATTTTATCTATGGCTTCCTACCTAAAATAGCCTGAAAGTATAGTCAGTGGAATTGTATGTTCCCTCCATTCATCAGTGCATGAGTTTATTTCTCCCAGCAGAAATAACATAAGTGGTTACAGAGTAGGGATGGAGTGACCTGGATCTGTCTTGGTCTTTTTTCCAGGAGAAGGGGATCAATGATTGATTACTGACTGAATTAAAGAATGACTAAAACTACTGGTGTTATTTTCTGCTTCACCGCCTTGGGGTGTGTGTGTGTGTGTGTGTGTGTGTGTGTGTGTGTGTTGTTTGCTTTAAATATTCAGCTCTCTTCTCCTCCCTGCTAAGCAAATATTCTGCCTTAATCTTTTAACTGTGTCTTACCAATTCATGCCATACTGATTCCTTACCTCTCAATTTCTGCTACATATTTTCCCATTGTATATGAACATTTTCATGGGACTCAAATATCTATTTGTGAAACAAATTTTAATTTCCTTGAGAACAGAATTTATCCTCTTTCTGGAACTCGTATTATAACTAGTACTATTGACATTTCTTAGCCCTCTGTTAGGAGCTCAACATTTATTGAATCTGTTTATCTAAATCTATCTACCTACCTCCTATCATCTATCCTTGTCTTTCTCTTTCTCTCTCTCTTTTTAGGGAATGATATATTTTTGCTGTAAGTAATAAAATTTTGAATTAATTTTGTATTTGGCAAGGGTCATCAAAATTAATTAAAGGACTATGGCTTTTTGATAATTTCATTGGAAATGCTTTATGATAATTTTAGTGGTGAGATGGTTCAAAGGAAAGTGGTTTGGTTTTGCACTGATATCCACACTCTTGACATACACGGTCTTCTATGGGAAGGCATCAACTAGTCTGAGCAGAATGTCCTAAGTGTTGCCAGTACATAATTTGCATTAATGTATGAAAATCCTCTAATGATCACATTTGTATCAAGCTGCTTGGGATTTGTGGAAAACCACAAGGCAGACAGAGAAGGAAGCAATGACAGATGGGTAGAGAGTCTCAGTTATTGGAAAGGAGCATCTTTTCTCATGAATGTCATTTTCCATTTAATTTCATGTTGTCATTCAAAGACCCTAATGCATCAGTTGAAAGAAAAGCCTTGTAGGGAATGACATGTGGGAGAGAGCCAACATGGGACACAACCCGAGGCTGCAAGTGCCGGTCTGGTTTTGGCAGCCGCAAGGAGAACAACTGTTTGGCATCAAATTACTTGGTGGGAAGCCTCTAGAATCAGCAAAGGATTAAAAATAGAAGGATGGAATGGGTTTCTATGGCTTCAGAGAGAGAGAATTCAATTCCCCTGGCTGCAGGAATTAATCTGCAATGCCAGAACCTTCCTTAGAGTTTATATGCCTCGGTGTTGAATGACAACCAGGGATGGCCACAGTAAAAGGAGTAGTTAATTCTGCTCTGAATCACTCTGCCAGTCATGCTCCGTGACCTTGCATATTATTTAATTAAACTGTATCCGAATTGGCTCATAGCATAATAATGCTGTTCCTCCCTCATAGGACACATTTCAAGGCTATTTAACTGAAGATGTGGGACTGATCATCTTGAAATGACTTCCACAGAGCACGAGCCTCAGTCTAGACTTGATTTGATGCAAAAATTTTGGTTTGCTTCCTACACCTTTGGCATATATTTGTATTTTTCAGAGTATTCTCTTTTGTGACCAGAAATACATTTCTCCATTACAAAGCCAAGAGCATTATTCTCTTTACCTTGTTCTTCTGAGAGTACCACTGGTAATTGCCAATGAATCATAGATCCATGCTTCTCAGAATTTAATTTCCAGAGGAATCGCCTGGGATCTTGTAAAAAGACGGATTCTGATTCAAGAAGTCTGTTGTAAGAGGCTCTTTCATTATTTAAAAAAATTTTAAACACAAGCTGGTTTGGCATCAGCTGCCCAGTTTCCCAGCCCACTTCTCGTGGTGGTAGTCGCTCCACTGTCTACTGCCCTAATTTAGCATGGCTACGGCTATGGGGGTGATTCCTCTTGCGCCACGATTTGGCTCTCTCTTGGTGTCCAAACGGATTAGATTATTTGGTTGAGAAGGAGAACACGGTAGACAGTTTCATCAAATTCTGAGTATGTTGTCCACCCCCAGAATGTGATTCATAACAGTCCTGGCATATGATCTGGCTTTAGTCACTTTATGACACCATCCTTTTCCTGTTCTCAGAATGAGAGCCTGCTTCAATTTCTGTCCCCTAACCTTGCTATGCCAGAAACCAGGATTTGTGCATTTGTTCATTTCCAAATGGACCATTAGTAATAGGGCCCCATTTCCTACTGACTGAACTGCTTTGCCTGATTTAATGAGACTAAATTTGATAATATCCCCAAATAAATTATTTTTACCATCCACAATTAATGATCAGCACAACGTGATTAATGTTGCTTTCCTGTGATAGTGTCTGTATTATGAAATTATAGGTCAGAATTTGTTTTGTACTCTTTCCTGATTTCCTAAGGTTTGATGATCACATGCAGAATTTAAACAAATTCACCACCTGGATATAATTAACACCATTTTACATGGGACATCCTTCAATTTTGTAAAGATAGATTCATAATAGTATATGCTATTAGTCAGTACACTACAACAGTCAATATGTTCCAGTATAATATGAAAATTCTAATCTTCCATAAAGTAGGTTTCTGTAGTTGTCTTCCCTTTAAGATTGTATCAAAATCTGGTAAGATGTTGAATGAAATAGCTTTGTTTATTTGGATGGGTTTACTTTTCCCAACAAAAATATAGTTTGGGAGTTGAAACATGGATGTATTGTTATTACAATCATGAGATTGTACTATTGTTATTACAACCATGAGATTAAGAGTATATAATTGTTCTATATATATACACACACACACACACACACACACACACACACTGCTTTAAATATTTCCAGCACACAGTGACTTATGTAGGGAATTCAGTGTTAAAAATGTTGGAAGGGCTGCACAAGGCATCAGAGCCTGAAGCTTGTTTTCAGACTTATCACTACAGTTCTGGTCCAGAGAGTCAGGAAGGTACTGGTGCTAACCTGATAAGGAAACCATGGGAAACCAGTGCTAATGATCACTGCAGTGAATGCATCAGGGAAAGACCCCTAGGGGTGCAAAACCTTGTATCTGCCACAGCAAGTCTTTGCTCACCACATCTAAAGGAAGAATAATATGGTGCCTGTCATCCTTGCATTTTCAAAGTCTCATGGGAGAGGATCTCACTGGCAGAACACAGACCAGATTCACAATCTTGGAATCAAAGGAATGTAAGAAACAGCCCTCAGGTGACACTGGAAACAGCAAAACAATACAGTCAAATAAGCACTGGTTGCCAAGACAATACTCATTACATAGAAGATGTGGCATTTACTTACTGTGAAAGGCTTAAGGTTGTCGGATATTTACCCAGTTAGTTAACATCTCTCTTTGACAAAGCAAGAAAGAAATCCCTTTAAATTGTCCAGGGACCCCTGGGAAATTTCAAAGTTAGAGGTTAAAGTGACTCCGTTTAGAATTTGAATTTGGGAAAAGACCAAAAAGTTTGAACGTTTGATTAAATAGGATCACAGATCATTATGAAATAATATTTAATGATCTATGTAACCAAAGTGACAGTGGAAGGTTTAAAAGGCACATACAGGAAAAAAAAAAAGAGGCACATACAGAAGGTTACATAGTTATAAACAAAAAATTAGCTCTTTTCATATTGAGAAGACTGGGTTTTCTTAAGTGATTAAACTTGATACAGTGGGAGGCACAGTAAATTATTTGGTAAGCCCCCAAATCTTTTACTTTCTGGTACGTTACTCAAAAGGTAAAACAACTACCACCATAAAACAAAACAAAACAACTTTGACAATCTCTAATGAAAAACAGACCAAGAGTCCAAGAAAACTTAATAGAGAGTAAAACAAATCTAAATTGTACAAGTACACTTTTTTAAAGTATACTTTTTTAAAACAAAATACTAAATTGTACAAGTATACTTTTTAAAAAAGATTTTATTTATTTGACACAGAGAAAGAGAGCGAGAGAGGGAATAAAGGCGGGGGTCAGGGGAGTGGGGGAGGGAGAAGCAGGCTTCCTGCTGAGCAGGGAGCCTGATGCAGGGCTCAGTCCCAGGACCCTGGGATCATGACCTGAGTTAAAGGCAGACGTTTACCAACTGAGCCACCCAGGCACCCTGCACCAGTATACTTTTGATATTAAAACTCATTCTTTTAAAAACTTAAATAAGTCCATTCCTATCTTAGCTAGCTTGATCACACATAAAATTCTTTTTCCAAGATTCCTTTTCCACAAATCTTCCATGACTTTTTAAATCCATTCAAATTTTGTCCTAGATTTGTCTTTCTCATTCTGGAAAAATCGATCATTTTACTTTCACTACTGACCTTTCATACACACTTGTTTTCTTTCTTTTCTTATTTCAGTGTAGCTTTAATTACATATATTCATTAGAATTCCCAACCTTCAGAATCCTTACTTCCCAGTGAAAATCAAGGAGTAAGCAGTAGTATACTATCTAATATACTACTGTGAATACATACTATCACACTAGTATTCTGTGGATTGGCAAATTTTTAATAATTTCATAATTTCTAAAAGTATATTCTTTCTCTTCATAAATTTTTCATTGTGGCATGAACATGTTTACTAGTAGATCCAAGTATCTTTAGGATAAACCTATGTTCACTGATTTCATGCTTCATTCAGTATTTTATCTTTTTTGGAAATGATCTGTACATAAGAGCGTATCCATCATTGGGGCACCTGGGTGGGCCTTAACCTCTGCCTTCGGCTCCGGTCATGATCCCAGGGTCCTGGATCGAGCCCCGCATCAGGCTCTCTGCTCCGCAGGGTGCCTGCTTCCTTCTCTCTCTCTCTCTGCCTACTTGTGATCTCTGTCTGTCAAACAAATGAAATCTTTAAAAAAAAAAGTTTATCCATCATTTCACTTATTTCAAGGTATCAAAAAATTTTCGAAAGTATTCTTAAGTAGACATGTTTAAAGCATAATTACTGTTGAAAAGTTCATCTATAAACTGCTTTACTTCCATCTATTTTAATTCACTTGTTTTAATAATTATGTTTACATCAGTCATGAAAATTTCACGAGACATGAAACAGCGAACCATCATCTTAGGTTATCATTCTTGCTGACAAATTCTGTAACAGAAATAACATGAGCTTATTTGACTTTTTGTAAACCTAAGTAGCATTAAGTATTATGTTTAATGCTAATAACTCCAAAGATGTGCCCATTTTAATTAAACCAACAAACTTAAACTAGCTTTTATTTACCTAAGATCAGTCTAGATCATGTGAACTTGAGTCAGTTTGTGAACATTTGAGTTAGTTTCTCTGAGAATATACTTGAGTTATACAAACACTTGGTTGTCTTTAAGCTAATTAAATAGAGCTTTACAAATTAATTTTGGCAATGCCATCTGGAGGTACGAAAAAAACCCAAACATTTATCATCGACATACACAGACCTACAGACAGACGCACACAGAGAACTTACAGCTTTCCTTTAAAAACATTTAGCCTCGGGACGGGTACAGTAACACAAAACTCGCTCTGTATTGTATTTAGGCAGGTGCAGGAAGTTAAGGTCATCTCCTCATATGGCTAAAGCTTTTTACTCATATTGTGGGAAAGGACTTTTAATATTTTTCATTGGCCTAGTTTTTAAAATAGTGTTCATTCTTTTCTCCTGATAAGAATCGCCTTGGTTCCTAGAGAAGACCATGTAGAATGCTTAATATCACAAAAGACACAGAGGAAAGGATGCGAGCTTCACCATAAAGGGTTTTTATTCCCCAAATCCAGACCTTTTACAACATCTGCAAGCCTTTTGAGATGAATAAGGGATGTTCTGAGATCGGTAAAAAGGATAGGTCGGCTTTGAATTATTTTAGAGCCACATTTCTGATCTTACAAAGGCTAGGTTTGTAAGACAAGTACAGTGTTTAATTTCTCAAAGAACTGGGTTGTAGCCTGAATGGTAGGGAGCCTGAGTGAGTCATCCAACCACGATCTTCAACTTAACCTTTTATAGCAGGCGGAACTTCAACTAAGATGAAATTTCGAAAGATTCCTGTGTTCTAGGTTTAGACTTGCATGTCTTTGGAAAGTTAGTAAATCTTCCACAAAGCCTTCAGAAAGCTTTTCTTTCCTTCTGGGAACATAGCTTCGTTTTAGCTTAAGAAAGAAGCCTCCCCACCCCGCCCCAAATTAAAGGACCCTATCAGGTCCTGAATATCAGCTTCCAACTCGGCCAATTCCTGACCTGAGAGCGACTTTAGAAAAGAACCCATTCAGCTCTCTGGTCAGGTTTCAGCTGAGACAAACAGTAAATATTCCTGGCAGTACCGAACAATTCCTTGAATGCAAGAGACATCCCCACAGAGGCTGCAATGTCTAGAACCCTCGCAAGATCCTGAACCACTCCCAAGGATAACCCAAGGAAAGACAGACTTATTTTCCCCTGAGAGCTGGTGACACTCAGCAGAACCCCATCTGCGAGGGACCTGCCACGCACCTTCCTGTCCAGGCCCCCAGCCTGAGAGCTGCCGTGCTGGGTTCTCAGGACACATAAGGAGACAAGAAAGCAGTCTCTGTCCTGGGAGAGCAAGATGGGACAAACAGTGGATACATCAAAATCAAAATCAAACTCACCAGAGTCTGAATTTGCAAAGGAAGGGACGATGTAAAACTTTCCATTTTTCTCTTAGCCAGGCAGCACAGGTACAGGTGTGGGAAAGGGAACTTTGGTAAGAATTCTTAACCCTCTGCAGGCGTTAAAGGCAAACACAAAGGAAGTCAGACTAGGAAATTATCTGAGTGGATAAAACCAGCTTAATCATACAAACAAAGCTTAATTTAGCAAGCGAGGGCAACTTGACCTGGGTCACTTCTTGCTTCCGCCTCTAACAGTCATAAGCAGAACTTAAATAGTTCTTCCAAAGTTATATGAGCTAAGCACTTAACCAATTCCTATTCATTTAAGAAAATTCTAGTATTTTAACCGATTGCTGTGAAGACCAGTCACTGCCCACATACCATATAAGCTTCTTTATAACAGTATACCTGTGAGCCTCAGTCCATGTTCTGAGTGTTTTCTGTTTACAAACTGCCTTTTTTGGTGGGTGCACAATACGCTTTTGCTAATGACTATTTCAGTGATTCACTGGTTTTGTGTTTTGTTTTTTTGTTTTTAATGAACTTTGACATTGGCTTCTGCCAGTTTTCCCAGGATCCCAACTGCAGGTTCTGGAATAAGTGGGGGTGTTCCAGGGGTCTTATCCTAGTCACCAGAAATTGTAGAGTAGAAAAGATAATTTTTCCCTCTTTACGGTGAATGCTTGCCTGAGACCCCTTTCTCTCCAGGGCACCTTGTAAATGGATGTTTATCTCGGTTAAAAGTTTTCCACTGAGGCCACCGTAATTCAGGATTATCTTTGATATGGTTAACCTGCTTGTTCACCCTTAAAACAAAATTTTATTCACCTGAGGCCTCTCCCACTGACTCCACTCCAGCTTAAATCAGACCCAGTTTGCTTTTTAAGTCAGACCCGGTGCAATCCCTATCCAGTTCCGGTTCCGGAACCCTCGGGAACAGGAAGCTCACCAAGTCTGCGGGCTCCTAACCCCACGAAGTCCCGGGGGGCAGGACCCCAGGACCTGAGAGGGTCGCACCCATCACCTCCAGGACCGCGGAGCAGCGCGCCCCAGGGGCCCAGCAGGTACCGTGCCTGGTTGTTCTTGCTCCGGGGGGATGTCGGGGGTCGCCTTTGGTTCCTTCTCCGACACCAGAACTCTTGGGAGACAAACTGAGGCACATTAAGAATTTTGAGTTTATTTGCACAAATATCGGTTCAAATCGGGCCGCGTCCGAGTCAGCAGCCAGGCAGGCGCTCCGAGGAGGGGCTGTGAGCCACGGAAGGTGTGGGCAGGCGGGCGGCAGCGGGAGCGGGGACTTTGACTAGACCAAGAAGCTGGTCGGTTGTCGCAGTTATTTGGGACTTTAGGGAAGAGCAGGGGCCGGTGACGGACTCACCGGTTCCGTTTCTGAGAGAGCCGAAGTGTGGGCGAGTCTCAGTTGTGTGACCTGGGGCTCGGCGTCGCCCTGGCACTCGGGGCTGTTGTCCTGTTTTTCGCAAAGGGTCGGGGCGTCCTCCTTGCTAAAAAGAGAGGGTGCGGGGGACCTCCGGGCACTTGACGTGGCTTTGTCTCTGCGTGTGGTCTGGACGCAGGTGGGTGCACGTGTTCCTGCCGACCTGGGGGCGATCCCGCCGGGGGCTCGTTGCTCTCCTCCTGCCCCTGCAGTGAGTTCTCGGTGACTGTCAGCGCTTAAAATACTGCTTTCATTTAAAAAGCTCAAATAAAACGTTGTAGCTCGTTCCTGTTCAAAGAAGCCTCAGAGGTTGCAGTATTCGTGGGCACATAAACACGTCTCCCTGAAAGGCGTGGCTCAGCTAGAAGCAAGAATTTCTTGTATTTGCCTCCTCGGGTACTTGACAAAATTTAGGACTGGCTTATGAATGGATACCGTGGGAACCAGATGCACATTGTAAAGATGTTAAAAAGTTGCAATTATTATCTTTTGGCCTCTGGCCAAAGAAACCAGTGTGTAGGAACTGGCAAAGGCGCTGCTGCCTTCCTGTTGCTAAACTCCGGATGGCTTTGTTCTTTGAAACACGTTGTCAAAGTGTGTTAGTAATGGAAGAAAGAGAGAGGGAGGGCAAGGGAGAGGAAAAGAGGGGCAGTTGGTCAGGGAGGGAAGTGAAAAGCGAAGAGGGAAGGAAGGGAGAATGGAAAGTCTTGCATTTGGGAAGGTGAAGGAAGGGAATTTGCTGGACACACGGTGAAGGGGGTCCCTGTATGACCCTGTTCTTAAGCCCCATCCAGTGGTTGGGCTCCATCTCTTCAGGAGGACTTGAAAGAAGTACCAACCAAAGCAGGGTCAAAGATCTCTCTCCATCCTAAGGTCTGAACTAGGAGCTGGAAAGGAAGCTGTTACCAAGGATTGAACTGTATGAATTGGAGAAACTGTACAGGTCAGTAACACTTTGGACTTTAGCACTTTTCAACACAATGAACTTTATATGGTTATCAGGTGCTTTTTATGTGTAGGATCTCATTAAATTCTAAATAATGTAAATATGAGAGGTAGATACGCCAGAAACGGAGGTTCCTCTCCTAGGAGGAAGAACTCCAGGATGACCCCCAGGATCCAAGTCCATGTGTAATTCATCCTCCTGATTGGGGGGTACCTAGACATAGGACAGGCTATCACTTCAGAATCAGAGCGTGCCTACACAGCTGATCTCAAGAAAGGGTGAGTCGTCTGATCAGGCCTGGGCCTGATCTATTGTGGGAGTAAGGGGGTCTTAGAAGGGACTGGATGCTTCCTGGCCAAGGAGACTCAAAGCATGGGAAGGATTGGACCTGTGGGATCTCTTCCTTGCTGGCCGTGAAGCTAGGGGGGCCACATGGCAAGGAATGAGGCTGCTTCTGTGGGGCCGGGATGGCTTCCAGCTGACCCCCAGCAAGGACGCTTTTCAGGTCCGTTTGCATGCTCACATTTTCCATCAGGTCAGGAGCGCCTCTTACAAAGGGCCGGCGAGTATATAGCTCAGGTTTTCCAGCCACATACAGTCTGTTGGGGTCACATGTTCTCTTTTTATAGTTTAAAACTTCAAAAATGGTTGGATTAAGGACTGAACCAAAACAGGGGTGAACTGGCTGGCCAGCTGCTGGTCTGGAGAGTCAACAAAACAATCAGGGGAGGCCTGACCTGCCGTGTTGGCCAATTTCCGTAGTGTAAATACACCTGCTGTGATTGGTTTCACGCCGCCCACGTGAAGTTTCTTCACTGTCAGGAAAACCTAAAATCTGCACATGCATGAACCATGGGAGTAAGTAACCAACTGTAAGAACAGACAATAGTAAAATACGGTTACTTGGAAGTGTTGAGTTTTGAGTGTCTGTTGCCATGTTTTTCATATAAATGGTTAGGAGTTTCTGTAATTGAATTTTTAATAAAGGCTGTTTGACCGTGTGCTTGTGGGATTGCTGGGAAGTTGAGAGCTGGCTTTGGGGCTGGTAGCTGCCCCCTCAAGGACAATGCAGCTCACGCCCTTCAGACAGGAGGGTCCGTGCTCTGTGCCTTAGGATTCCCTCCCGTCCGCTGACTCGGGCCACCTCCACCCTTCAGACATGGGGGACCGGGGAGAACAATAAGAAAGGAGGGGCCCGAGTCCCTGGCCCTTAGAGCTGCCACCCCAGGTGTCCCCTCTTAGGATCCTAGTGTGAGGCAGAGGGGAAATCAGCTGCTACCTTGCTCAAGCTCCCTCTGTTGGGGGTTTTGGTACAACTCTTGGCTCAGTGTTCTGATGTAGTCGGGAATTCCCTTGATGGAGTGAGGAAACCAGTCCTGAGAGAGGTGCCTTCCTAGCAACACGGGGCTGGAAGTCCCATACTCAGCATTTTCAGCCACACTTTGTCCCTTCAGGTGCCCTGTGATCTCGGGGACATCCTGTTACAAGTCCAGTGGCTCTGTCTTTCATCAGTACGGGCACCAGCTCAGCTCAGCCACACAAAGAGGCACCAGACTGTGCTTGCCTGGCTGGTGGGCTCGTGTCCAGCTGTGGTTTCCGGGGATGTACACATGTCCTTTGGGGAAGGTCAGCCATGAAGCCCGAGAACAGGGCCTCCCTGGGCGTCGGGGAGGGGACAGAGGTGGCAGCAGGGCCTTCTTGTGTCTGAATCTGCGTTGAACAGAGACGAGCTCACTGCTGGGCTACCTGCCACAGGGCTCAGAGAAATCCAGAGGGAAAGTCGCGTATCCCTCACGTACCCGCTGTGGTGTCCTCCTGCTGATGTGCTCAGGACCACTTTGATGATGATGATGATCGAGCGGGAGCACGTGTGCACCGGGGCCCGATTCACTCCTAACTCGGACTGACCTGTAGACTCACCTCGTCATCGTTTTCCAATTGAGATTCTCTAAGTTGTCATAACACACACACGTACTAATTAAGTTATTGATATTCGAGTGATGCAGTTCAACAGTTAAGCACTGAGGCAGCTCATCTAGCTTGGCTTTTCCGTGAACGATGCTCTTTCGTTGTCCTGTGTTTAGGAATATGTTTCTACCTCAAAGACGATAGTGATTTTTCTTCCCAAAATAACGACTTTCAGGCGTTAGTAGGTCTCCGGTTCTCCATATGTTGTCTCAGTCCCGGCCGGCCTGACTTCAGTCCTTCCTCGGGGGGAGATGGACTGAACTTTCACGGTTGCTTCTCTGTACCATCAGCAGCTGGGGACAAGTGGTTTGGGGGTTGCTGTTATTAAATATTTTGATCTCAGTCTGCCCGCTCTGTCGGGAAGACAGTGGCTGGATATTCCAGTAGCAGGAACTCCGGGGACTGCCGCTTTCTAGTTCCCGTCCTGCAGAGTTGCGTATTTTCTTCGGGGTGTTCTACTCTGCGGACTTGCACTCGTCAGGATCGCCCCGTGTGAAGCATGGAAGGTCACATGTTTCTTGGTCTCCTTGTGTCTTCGGCTTTGGCCCCCTTGTTGACAAGAGTCCCTGTTCTTGCCGCCTCCTCTGCACTGCGGCCACTGTGCTGTCTCCTGCTGGCAGCATGGTCTGTCCTACCGTCCCTCCAGGGCGTGCATTAGCCTCTGGAAGGACTCCAGTGTCCCCCCCGGCTGTGGGACCCAGAAGCTGCAGCAGGTGGCTGGGATGTGATAGACCCACCGAGGCTCTGTTTCCACTGGCCACCTCTGGGTGAGGATGATGGGGCCCCGTGTGGTGCGACAGAGTGAATGGGATGGTGTCACCCTCTGTGTCCAATGTGCTCCAATGACAAGAGCCACCAATGTGAGCTCCTAGGAGGGGAATCTTGACCAGTGACCAATGGGAGATGAGAAGGGGCTGGAGAGCAGCACCATCTCTGTCCCAGTGCTATGGTCTGTTGTAGGGAGCGGCTGCACATGGGCCAGCGACATCCTGTGTGGCCGAGTGACCAGCGGTTTCTTTCGGTGACTCAGCAGGCTCCCGAAGAATGCACGGCTTCATCCTTGCTTCCAGACCTTCCCGCCTCTCTTCCCTTTCCCCTCACGAGCTTCTCTGTGTCACCGCATCTCCTCTTAAAATATTAGCGTGTGCCTTTTTTTTTTTTTAAGCCTTGATTTGTAAAGCAAAGACAACTGCATGATCAGGAAATAATTCCTGAGTTTTCCATGTGAATGTGGCATAAACTGAAAATAAGCATTTAATCCTTACATAATGATATTTCCATTCATAGCGATTGGCTTTTCTGATAGGTTGAAATCTGCATAGAGGAGTAGAAATGAAAATACAAGCAGGAATTAAAAGATAATCGAATAAAATGAATCACATGTATTGCATAACCCATCACAGGACTCAGGTTGCCCCATAGGGGCATTTACAACGTTGGATTATGAGGGCAGAGTGTCTGCTGAGAGACAGGACTCATGATTGTACAGACCCAAGTTCCCAGAAAGAATCCAACCCTGAAGCCGGGAGCAGCCGAGTTTGTGCTTCTGCTTACGGGACAGTGACAGAGAGATCTCAGGTGCCAGCCAAGCAGGACCCTGGCTTCTCGCTCCCCCAGGGAGCCAAGGGCAGGCCCCCTGGAGGGGAGAGGCAGGGCTGCCCTCCCCAGTCTACAGGAGGGAGCCAACCACCAGCATCTGCCTTTGGCGGAGACCCCTGGGCAGAGGGGAGAGAAGCAAAGCTTCAAGTGCAAAGGCCCCCAGAGGACCGGGAGCCGGGGCTGGTGGCCGGGGAGCTGCTGCTCCTGGTGCAGGGGGGAGGCTGTGGCCTGTGGGTCGGAAGTTGGAAGTGAGGGCGAAAATGAGGAAAACAGTCAGTTAGAAGTCCTGTCCCGGGTGTTTGGGGACTGTTGAAAGAGCTGCTCTTTGGCTTCCCGGCTTGGTTGTGGGGAGTCGCGGGCGCAGAGAGTGGGCTTCCTGGAGCTGGTCCCTGCTGCTGGGTCCCCCTCCCGACCCCGGAGGCTCTGGCTGCACGTCCTGTGTCTCCGCCCCAGTCACTGCAGACCGCGGGGGAGGGAACGGTGTGTCGGGGTGCTGTGCGCGTGCACGGGCTCTAAGTGTGAAATCTGGGGCTGTCCCCTGGCCTTAACCCTTGTTTCTCTGGAGAGCGGTGTCCTAGATACTCGCGAACGTGGGTGTTAGGAAAGGGCCCTCTTGATAGGATAGTAAATAAAAGGGAGGCGCTGGGCACGGTGGGAGGGGCCGGGTAGAACGATGAGCAGGTCGCCAGGACCATCCGTTGGATGGGGTCTCACGGCTCCGTGGGGGACGAGAGGAAGGACACACTCAAGCTGAGGAAGGTCGCGTGCGAGACGCGGGGTCGTGTGGTCCGACAGGCGCTTGCTCTGCCTTCGAGATACCGAAGAACTTCAGACACGGCTCTGTTCTCTGTCTCGGCCTCGGAAAGTTTCTGCTCCCGGTGGCGGTCTGTAGGGTTCCGAAGGTTAGGGGCCGGGGCACCGGCGTCACCCCTCCCGGGTTTGGTGTGACAGAAAGGCAGCGAACGGTATTCGAGTTTGCAGTCCAACAGGTGACGCGCTAAATGTGTACGAACATGACTGTTGCCCTCCATGAGTTTGCAATGCAGTTACTTTGAAAAAGGAAGAGCGTTTGAATACCAATGTTAAGAAGATAAATCGAGGTCAGGAGAGACCTTTAGAAAGAGACTCTACACTGCAAATAAAACCAGCCATAACCTTAGCTCTCTTGTTTGCCATTGCAGATGGAACTAGAGAGTTAATCTAAGCGGCATAAAGGATTCTGCTATCTCAGATTCCAGATTCATCACAGAGCGATGTACAGGACATACATCAGGAGACGCTAGAATCCAGGGCCAGATGGCCTCATGAGGAATGTGGTTTTCATTAGTAAATAAAAATTCTTTTCTCTACGGGATGGTGCACTAGCTTCCTCCGTGCTGTAACAGAACACCCCGGACGGGGTGGCTCGAAGCATCAAAAAGGTGTTCACTCACCATTCTGGAGGCTATGGGTCTGAAATCGAGGTATTGGTGGGGTTAGGTCTTCTGGGGGCTCTGAGGGAGAAACTGCCTCCTGCTTCCCTCCCTGCTTCCAGTGGTTGTAGCAAATCCTTGATGGATCTTGGTTTATGGACTCCTCCCTCCTGTCTGTCTCATCTACCACCTTCTTTCCTTCTTCCTGGTGCTTCTGTGAGTCCTTCTGTGCCTCTTGAGGACTTTGTCATTGAATTTAGAATCCACCCTAATCCAGTATGATCTTACTTCATTTTTTTTAATAAGGTGTACACCCAGCATGGGGCTTCAACCCATGACCCTGAGATCAAGAGTAGCGTGCTCTCCTGACCGAGCCAGCCATACACCCCAGTTGTTAACTCATTCTGCAATGACCATGTGTCTAAATAAACTTATGTTAAGATGTCCTGAGTAGACTTGAGGGGTTTTTTGGGTGGGGGGATACTGTTGAACCCACAACAGATGGATTCTCTGAATTAATTATGTTAGGAAAAGATCTAGACAAGGCACAGCAAGGTTTTTAGTTAGAATTCTGTCTCATTGCCTCATTGGAAATAAACCCTAATAAACCAATCTTCCAAAAAAATTATGCTCAGATTTCTTCATTATTTATAAGAATTTTCTCGTGATACTGATTTTTCTATCATAAAAGCATGGTTATGAGCATTGAATGACGTAGCAGTTGTAAACGTTTGTTGACAAGTGTAGAATACTATCCAAATTCACCAAGACATTTGGTTGACTATTACTGTTGACTTTTTCCTTCTCTGTTCTGTATTGGCCACTTCCAAAAACCATTGGACATTTTTCATATTTGGGGAGGATTTCAGGAAAAACAATTTTTCCCTTATATGCACAACCTCTAAAGATTTAGTGGCTTTTTTTTACTTTGCTCTTCGCTAATTTTCATATATCATGGATCCCATCAGCGGAAAAAATACCTACAAAACCCAGGTCAGTCTGTTGTATCCATCACTGTGGCTCTCCTGTGTATCTGTAGGTGTGGATTCTTCCATTCTGCCCAGACTTCATCTCTTGGCTCCATACATGCACTATCCAAGCGTTTATTCGGCATCTTTGATATTTCGGTGATCTCTCAGATTGACCCCTTCTCTGGAATGAAAACTGTGCTTTGGGGCCCCACCCTTTCCCTCACCCCACCATAAATCCCAGTTCCTCTGTGTGTCCGCTGCCCAAGGGTGGTTCTTTGTGTTCGCGTCTACTCAAGCATGTGGCTTGGAAGCCTGGGAGTCCCCCTGAGGCCTCCCTCTCTCAGGACCTCCCACATCTTCCTCGTCTCCCACCTCTGCCTCTCTTAACATCACCTCGTCCCCTCCCCTCATTTACATCAGCATCCAGTCAAGCTTTAATAAAGATGCACCACGCGGTAGTAGTTCTGCACCTGTCCCCCACACCCTGTCTCCTGGATGATTTGGAAAATCTATTCATCACCTCATTTCATCTGTTTCTGTAGACCAGATAAGGGATCTTTAAAAAACAAGCCGCAGTTTCATTGTCATGATTGAAATATTAACCACCCTTCCTTAGTGTCGAGCATTGAATAAGTATTTAAAGTTCCCCAGTTGTCTCTTTTTTTTCCCCTTCATACGTTGTTTTTTTTTTTTTTGAGTCAGGATTTATTGTGGTCACTGGTGCCATCAGCTACCGGATGGGACTCCTGGGGCTCAGGAGGTAGACAGCTTTGCCAAAGCCACAGTCTGTGCCTGAGTCCACGTCCTGCCCTCCACTTCCTCTCTGTTCTGTCTTCCTCAGACAGACTGAGATTCTTTGCGTTTATTATTCACTTAGTGTTTATTTCTGCTAAAAGCCTTTTGTAGAAACTGCCTTCTGCCAGGACACCTGTTCCTTCTCGCTGGGTCCCCTCCTTGCTGTGTGTGGTCCCCAACCTATCGCACAGACTCAGCGTCCCTGGCCTGACTCCTCTGACCAGGTCTAGTCCCCTGGCATACACAGACCTGCACCTTGCAATCCCTCATTGCTCCACGTAGTCACAACTTACACAGATGATTTGCACACTGTTGGCTTGTTTCTGTTCCCTCTCACCAGCTCACTTTCTTCCCCTTCCAAATTGGTTTGTAATGTTAGAGCACAAGGTTTTTTAAGACTGGGGCATGTCTTCAAATCTGCCGGGCTGCTGTAGGCATGGTTGGGGACCACTGAACAGAGAATAAATTATTTTTATTAGAAATATTGTCCAGAAATAGCAAGCTTCCCAACTCTTGAAAGCCTTTGACTTTAAATCAATATTCGAAAGCTGATTTAGGGACAGTGAAATATTATCCTTCCTCCCTCGGAGAGATCCTGAAATGTGTATATTCTAGATTTCCAAGTCCTATCAAGCATTCTAAGTTATAATAGTATCCTATTTTAAGATTATCCAGAATTTTTTATTTCCCAAATCTCAGAAATGAGGAATTAAGTCAAATGATGCATTTTTATTTTTTTAAAAGATTTATTTATTTATTTATTTTACAGAAATCACAAGAAGGCAAAGAGGCAGGCAGAGAGAGAGAGAGAGAGAGGGAGGAGGAAGCAGGCACCCTGCTGAGCAGAGAGCCCGATATGGGGCTCAATCCCAGGACCCTGAGATCATGACCTGAGCCGAAGGTAGAGGTTTAAGCCACTGAGCCACCCAGGCGCCCCCCAAATGATGCATTTTTAAACTTGAGAATCAAGTTAAAAATCTATGGGACATTTTAGCATGCACTAAAAATATTAAAGAACAGCAAAACACCAACAAATTTTTTTCGTGGGGAGTGGAGAATCAGTAATCTCTCTGGTAATAGCAGCTCCACAAAACACCAGCAAGACATCAGAATCGTCATGGTAGAAACAAAATTGGGGAAAAATTTTATCTAAAGTAAACAGAAGAAATATTATTTCCAAGGATAATAGTTTATTCTTTTTTTTAAACATGTAAAGTTCATATATAAATATCAAAAGGAAATTGAAGGGAAGCTGTGATATATCTTGAATCATGGGTCAGTCAACATCTTCTCTATGTTACTACATTTGGGAAGACAAATTTCTCGAAAAATCATTTGGTAACATAACCTGAAATTCAATATATAGTAGGTCCCTAATCCATTGTGTCATAGAGCTTTTCAGTTCAGTCTTTTACAGTTTAAAAACTACAGGTCTTATCAAATTAACATGTAGTAATAAGAAATTTGCATCTTAGGAAACTTCTAGATCTAAGACCTAGTGTGGTCTCCGGTGACCAGACCTCATGTATATTATGATGGTACCTATTTGGCCACTGAATAACCCGTTAAAATGAAATGATATCTTCTCTTACTTTTTGGAATACGTCTCTTCATGTCTTTGGCAATTCCTTCAGATGGAAACTATTTGAGTACTTTATTTAACCAGAAGTAAAAGTTAGCAACTCACAGGGGATAACAGCGGCTAAAAGACTGGTATGTGGAACCGAGCCATCATGGACATGTGAATCTATGTGAAAGAGAAGAAGAGATGAGATGAGGGATTCTGGAGAAGAGCCGACTTGGCACCAAACCTCCAATCTCTAGCACAGTGCCAGTTGCAGAGTAAGCACGTAGAACGTTGGGTAAATGGATGATCAAGTGATGAGCAAAGTTCAAGAACATGTCTTTGATGGAGGCTGATGATAAGCACTGATGGGATATTCCTAATCCCCAGCCCTTCAAATGCTACAGCGATGATGCTTGAACCCCGAACCTTTCTGAAATTCTTCTACTTTAAAAAAAAATATTGTTCTAGTCCTCTCTACACCCGACATGGGCCTTGAACTCACGACACCAAGATCAAGAGTCACATGCTATTCCAACTGAGCCAGCCCAGGTACCCCACCTTTTTGAGAATCTTAAAATTTTAGAATCTGCAGTCCATTGTTGTTTTTCCCATTATGGCATTATTTTGTAAGAACCTAAAAGTCTTCTGTTGACTGAAAAGAAAAAAACTAGACTGTTTTATTAACTCTGATGTGGAATTATATAGCCATGAGTCATTTCTACTTGTAAATGAAATTAGGAGCAAGAGTCTAACATGAATTGATCAACACTGCTAACATAAGGGTCCAGCCTTCAGAGGTTATACTTAGGAAGTCTTGGATAGTCTTGGATAGTATGTCTTAAGTATCTTCTCATTTTTTCAGATAGTGGTTTGAAATATTTTGTGCAGAGCTCTCAAATGGCTTTGTAATAGATCATTGTCTAATACCGATTCTATATATTTCTATATTTTCTATTGTATCTGGAAATAAAATTGATTTTGCTTTACTGACCCTTTTTCCAATGACTGCTAAACTGCCCTATTAATTATAATAGCTTATCTCTGTATTCATTTAGATGTTCCATGGGCTCCAAGTCCTCTCTGAATAATGGCAGTTTTATTCATTTTCTAAGGTCACCTTATTGGATTACCTAGGACTTGCAGTAAAATGTCAGAATTGGTGATCACAGTCATCCTTGTGTTACTCCTGATATCCAGGGAAAGGTTTTAATAATTCACAATGAAATGCAAGATTTGCTAGAAGATTCTTGTAGATACCCTCTCTCAGATTAATGGAGTTCCCTTTTATTCCATGTTTGTTAAGAAAATTTACAGTAATGAAGGCTGAATTATATAGATTTCTATATCTATATTAATGGTAATCTTTTCCTGTTTTCTCTTACTTTGTTAATGTGGTGAATTGAGTTTTTCCTCCTTTTGGGGGGAAAATGTTATTTAAAGTATAATGCTTACAGAGAGGTGCAGAAATAAATAAATATATAGAGTTCAGTGATTTTAGCCAAACAAAGCCAGTGATCAACTTTCACATGAAGAAATGAGTTATTATCAAGACACTCAGAACACTCTAGGATTTCTGGTTTGGAGACTGGGTAACCACTGTCTAGACTGTTTAAACATAATACTTTGCCGCAAGTAGCTATCCAGCAAGCTTTAACTGAGTAAAAGGTATTGCTGAAGATCTCTTAAATAAATAAAACTTAAATAAAATTAAAAGTGGAAATGTTTGGGGGCAACCTTAGAGGGACAAGTGGGAAGACCAGTATCCAGAAATCCAGCTCCTTCACCTACCGATACCCCTCCCCAGAGTTAGGGCATTTTGACGCATTTTAACTGACTTTGATAGAAGATTTTTAGCAACACAGTATTTTCAAATAAAGAAAGAAAGAGAAGCCATGGACACATCATTGAATGAAGAAAATTATTGCTGAATTTTCTATCTTAAGCATGTGTTAACCATTTTGTAATGATTCTTTTCAGCTGTCACATCAGGACACTGAAGGTATGTTTTTCTTTGTGCAAGGGTCATTCTAATCCATTGGGGGTTTTTTGCTTTTTTTTTTTTCTTTTCTTTTTGTTAAGCTTTGCTTTTAATCACCTCACCCCCTTGCTTATATTTTTGTTAAAGGATACCTGTTTTAATAGTCTCCTACTGACACCTGTAATATTTTTACCATTTCTTATATTGGTCATTTTTAGCTAACAAAGAAGAACTTGAAGCAGATTTTTACATCCATGCAATTTTAGCAAAGCAATTACATCTTGATATATATGTGACCTGACATAAATGAGCCAATTTAAAATTTCTCCTTCTCCAGAAAGGAAGTAGACTCTCCTGAATTCTCGATGATGCTGTTAATATTGGTAACTCCTAAAAGCCTGATTTATTTAACCATTTAATTAGGAAAGGCAAATGTCTCAGGGAAGCATCCATGTTGGGTAATGAACACTGGATAAAAAGTATTTAGTCTTTTAGGAATATTAAAGCGAGGGACATTCTCCGGAGTAATCTAGACACTTCTGAGAATTTTATTCTCCTTCAGTTTTTGTGTTGTTGTTGATTCTGTTCCAAGAACAGTTAGTTGGTATAAATGTGGAATAAGATGCCATGTAGAATATGGTATGTCAGTTGACCTGTAGCATATCAGCATCCTGTTTATGAGGTGATTTGTGAAGCAAGAGACGTCTCTCTGATTATCCCCGTTCACCGGCAGACCAGTTAATGCCTTTGTCCATGTCTTTGAATACACTCCTCATCTACTGACTTGCAAATACTGAGCCCATACTTAGGAAGTTTGTGTAACATACATGAATCACGCATCTCACTTATGTGCATGTACACATCCCTTGTTCTGATCTAGCCATGAGGCAGGAGATACTTTGCAACCTAGTGCTGAGGTTGGTAGTTGACGTGGACCTGCTGAAGTCGAAGCTGCTCTCTCCATTACCAGAGTAGAGGAGCGGAGGGACACAGTATCAGGACATGCCCTTCTGATTATTTATTTTTTTAAAAAAGATTTTATTTATTCATTTGGGAGAGAAAGATACAGAGAGTGAGAATGAGCAGAGGGAGAAGCAGGATCCTCACTTGTCCCAGGACCCCAACGCGGGGCTCTCTCTCCCAAGAGGACCCCGGGATCATGATCTGAGCCCAAGGCAGGTGGTTAGCCATCTGAGCCACTGTGCTGAAAAGAATTGGCACTATTGTTTTAGATGCGTAGATTGAGCTCATCTGCTTTTCTCCAAGTCTGGCTTTTGCTTGCCAGGGACCAAGAGTAGATAATACTCTCTCTGGATGATCTCCACTGTCTTTAGTTTCAGAGGCGGGTGGCAGGACAATGGTTCACCGTGTTTTTACCGGATCAGAACTCCTTCAGTGCATCAGATGCTTCACGTGATTAGAGTCTGTGCAGACCTTGAGGTCCTGAAACAGGCTCAGTTCAGGTTCAGGGACTGGGGTTTTCCAGCTTCCCAAGCTTTGTGACCTGAGGGTGCAGAATGGGAGAACGAAGACTCACGGCCCAATACAGCAGTGCAGGACAGCTAGCGGATAATAGGAGACCCACCTCAACACGCATAGATTCAGATAAAATCTCAAGGAGCCAGTTCTGAGTGTGGTGGACGTGGGTTCCTGAAGGCGTTGTCACGCCATTCCTACTAACTGGCTGTAAGAATAACTCAGCAGTAAAACTGTCTATGTACTTAAGTAAAAGGGAAAAAATCAACTATAGACAGGGACCATGGTCCTCAAATGGCAGTTTTCTTTCCCAGTCTATAGTCTATTAAAGTCCCATTAGGTGATAACAATATCATTACTTAATCTAATTTATCATAATTTCCAGCCTATGTTATGTCTGCTTCGGTCTAAACTTTCTCCCCTCCCATCCTCGACCCCCGAAATCCAAATCCAAGTATTGAAACCAAACCCCTGACGCGAGACTATTAGGAGGTGGGACCTCTGGGGGGCATGGTTAGGTCTTGAGGGTGGAACTTATTGACGCTCCTTTATGCGTTTCCTGAACTCTCCTACCCAGTGTGGAGAAGCAGCAGCCTGCAGCCTGGGAAGACAGCTGTCCCCGGATCCGACCATGCTGGCCCCCCGGTCTCCTCTCCCGCCTTTACCCTTTTGTTCCAGCACTTCTGACGGAGGCCTAAGCCCTACCTTCTCACCCTCATTAAGATGCTGCTGTTCTCTCTGACAGATGACGGCAGGGGCTATTGGGGATTCAGGAGGTGGTGCCTGAGCATCATCGTGTCCCTAGGCAGCCCCTAGATTTAAAAGTTAAAGCATTTTTCCCAATTGTCAGGTTCTGTTTTCTCTTGGGACAGTCTGGTATTTGCACAGTCTTTCTAGGACAAAAACTGATAAAATAGAAACACGGGACATTTGTTAAATATGATTGTTCTGTTGTTGACATGTTGTCTGATGTGCCCTCATGGAAGGTAGGTCTTTGTTCTTTGTGTCCGGAGGGGTTTGCTGCCTGGGCACGAGCTGGTGGCAGAGCATCAGGCTTTGTTGGCAGTGACCGCTGGGTGAGTGTCTGGTCAGCAGAGTGAGCCCATCCATGGAGCTGGGATTCTGCAGGGGTGTAGGGGCCTGGCCAGGCGATCCTGACCCCAAGGGTAGCCACAGTGACTGGTGCATTGGACCTACATCCCAGAAAGCATTCTGCCCTGCTTTGTCTTCCAGACTTCTCACCATATTACATTCAGCAAACCCATCTTGGGGATCATTTTCATTTCCCTTTCTAATTTTGTGACTGAGTTGGGTTTATTTAATACATTTATAGGACACACAATTCCCCCACAGACCTTCAAGTATTCAGAAAAGGAATTTCCCTTTGAGTTTGTGGAATCATAGTTTTTTTCTTCAAGGAACTGGACCCGTCTCCACTCTGCCAGCAACTTTAAAAGACTCACCCTCTGATTTTAACACTCTATTTCTGTGTAATTTGCTGTCTCTCCGAACCCATTGAGTACTTGGCTTCATGATTTTCTTGCTCCCTACTCTGAAGCATGCTGTTTTTTTCATTTTCCCGTTCTGTAGACCTTCCACTCGCTGCTTTGGCTTCCTTTCTAGAAATACCTCGTTACCACCTTAGCTCAGCCATCCTGTCCTGAGTTAAGTCCCTACGTTCTGTGATGATGAGTGGCGATGCGGTCTCAGATGTCTCTGACCTTCCAGCTTACTGCTAAGGCCACCTGCACTCCATCCGGACTCCCTCCTACTCTGGCACGTCCTGTCCAGGGAACCCACCATCAACTACTGGCCTCCTATCTTCATTTCTGGCCTGATGGGTAGTTTCTAGAGTCCCTTGTTCTAATGATGCTCTCATATTCTCTCCCCTTCTTCTCCCTTTTCCTTGCTCCGTGATAGTTACCGGGCAGTGTCCTACCTACTCCGCGTGTGTGACTGGGCAGCTCATTGTGGCCGAAGATAAGAGCTGCTCGTCCGGACTGGCCTCACTTTAATTAATGACCGCTGACCTCCGACTCTGGTGATCCATTTCCCTTTTATTGGATTTTTCAAATTACCCTTGTCTATAGTTTCACAGAAAACAGAAGTAGAACTTGAACGTCAGTCCTCTGTGGGCAGACTAATTGAACAGACCGATTTAACCAGGGGCCAATTTAACAGTATTTTTTATCAAAAAATTATAAAGATTCTACAAATAATTTACAGGCAATAGGAGTTCGTAGAACTTTATTGCTATGGCCTGTACTTTCAACTTCCATTATTGATTATTTCAACAGAGCTTCAAAATGAAAACAAATAGACATTAATTAAAAATGACGGAATGATTTAAAAATATATTACTTGCCGCTCCAACTATCTAAAATTAACATCTAGGCTATTACACTGGGGGAGCAATTATGAATGTTTGCGTGTGAAGTAGCACATAGAGAAGCACGGATTTATTTTTAAATCAACTTAATTGTTAGCCATAAAACAAAGTGAGGGGAGAAGACATTTATCTTTCCACACACAGAACACTATGCCGTATCTTGATGGAGCAGACAATTTTGGTGTCTTCTCAAAGAGACACCACCCATTCCCGTAAACCGCTTTCACCGCCCCCACGAAAAGAAGGAAACTGATCACAGGTTCCAGGGGAAAGCATCTTCACATCGGCCTAGGCCAACGGTGTCCCTGGGTATGGATGGAAATGGAGGCACTGAAGTTCTTCAGGGGAAGTATCAGAAAGCAGACGCGAAGGAAAGAACTAGAACTGTTTCCAGACCTGCCACTGTCTTCAGATCCTGGGTTTCTTCCTCTGTGTTTCACGAGACATTATTGTGTAAAACCCGGCAAAACAGAAACCAATAATTTGGTTTGTCCTATGAACAGAAAGTTTTCAAAGAATTTTATGAAAGAACTTTAGATCTGATGTATTTTTTATATCTATATATAACCTAGAAAGTGAGAACAGAAACTTAGAACCAAAGAAATAACCAAACACAGATGAGGGAAAAATTACAAGGTCAAAAAAAGAGGAGAGAGGGCAATGAAAAGAATCACAAGAGAGGATACAAAACTTAACCATGAATAATCAAATCCATTCAAGTTAGTAATAGGAGTAATACTTTTGCTAATATGCTAGTCACGTCTAATGCCCAACACTCTCCTGGGACTTTATACAGATTAATGGATTGAATCCTGACTATGGCCCCAGACAGATTTGCATTTACTGTTCCTGTTCCTGATACTTTTTTTTTTTAAACTTACATTGTGTCCATTTCCTTTTTTCTTTTCTTTTCTTTTTCTTTTTTTTTAAGTAGGGGCTTGAACTCCGGGCCCTGTGATCAAGATCTGAGCTGAGATCAAAGCTGACACCTAACCACATGAGCCACCCAGCTGCCCCTATTTTCTGCTTTTACAAACACTTTTGAGTATAGCTGATACACGATGTTACATTAGTTTTAATGTACAAAGAAGTGATACAGTTTCTCTACCCACTAGGCTGTGCTCCCTAAAACAAGGTAACACTTCTGTTGGAGAGGCACAGTATGTTGATGATTGATCATGGAGAGTAGAGCATACATGCTGGAAAACATTTTTAGTGACAGACATTGAGAAACTTGAGGATAACTGGCCCACTATTTTTTTTTTTAAATCAGCTCTTCTAAGGGAAGCAAGATTGTATACAATCAAGTTTCCATAAATTGAAAATGTTTCAATTAATAAAGCATACCAGCAAGTCAGAATATTATGCAAGCTTGAGAAAACTGTGGGGCTTTGGAACAGTAGAAATTTGTGAAAGTGTATGCAGGAGAATAACCCAAAACATTACAACTTTGAAAAGAAAAAGGATACACATCACATGTATTTAATGATTCCTGTGGAGTAAATGGGAATGCAAATAATCACAAAGACGGAAGGAATATAGCATTTTTTCCCATAGATAGTGAAAGATGGTGAATATTGCACCCTTTTCATAATTGCCAAAATTTCTGCAATTCAACATCAGGTGTGGTGCAGCTACACTGAGAATAGCACCTACGTTTAAAAGCATCCATTAATAATGATACCTGCAAGGTATTCTTTCTCTAACACCCCTCTGTAGATCTCCTCCACGGTAACCGGCTTTTGATTCCCTCCATCTATTTCACTAGATACCTCCGCTCATCTTCTCTAATTCCTGTCTTTGTGATTAGAGTGTTTAAGACACCCCTAGCTTCCTGTGATAACTTGGGCTTAGTGTTAGCTAGACTGCTTCAGGGAACAGTGCTTCTCCTTGAACCCTTTGTATTCCTGGAGGGAGCTGGCTTTCCTTAGCCTTTTGCCCTACTTGCCGCCACATTGGTAAGCTCACTGCTCAGGGTAAGAGATATGCAGCTTGTGGCTGTGTCGTCTCTAGATCTTTGTTTTATACTTGAACTGTCACTCTGTGATTCCCCCTCACACTCCAGTGAGCTGATAACCAGAGTTTTGGGTAAATCTCGTCCCAGTGAGAGATGTCCTTGATCTCCCCTTCATTGCTGTCCATTTGTTTGTCTTTGCAAGCCTCCCCACTCCAAGGGCTCCCTTCCCAGCCTTTCGAATGCTGGCTCCTAACGAGCCCCCTTTCCAGGCTTCCTCTCAACTTCTTGGTTTCTGTTGGACTTCTGCAGCCCTGCTCAGCCCCTCAGCTACCCTGTACCATGCCATTTGTCTGTTCACCCCCTGCTTCTGAAGTTTTCATGTCCTAGGCAGTGTTTATTTGCTTTGGGTATGAAGTTGAAGGCTATTTCTTATTACCAAAAAACTCTGATTTGAACAGAGATAGGTCCGTGAGCAAATAATTTCGAAGCAGTGTATTAATAATGGTCAAATGAAAGACCTTGATTAAATGCTGTCTCTTAAGTCTCTTTTCGACCTTTGCAATTGGCTGGCTGTGTGTGGGTGTTGTGGGTGCTGTGGGGGGTGGGGGGAAGGCTCCTTCAATGGCAGAACCCAGTAGCAGCCACCATGCCATCTTGCGCTGTGTGCAAAGCTCCTGGGGCTGAGATGTGTTTGCTGCTTGGAACAGGGCGTCTGCTGGGGTAATGGCTATGTCAGGCGTGCATCATGATGCCTGATCAACTCCAGCAAGAATGGATCATCCTCCAGTTGGAGGAGAGAGGGCGGAGGTCAGCTAACACATCCGGGTGTGTTGGAGGAAGCCCACAGGTGGGTTCACAGAGCGCCCCCGTGACTCATTTCCTCTGGCTCTATGAACTCCTCATAAGCTATAGTGCCTTGCTGACTCCTTTAGCCTTTTTTTTTTTTTTTTAAAGAGGCTGATTTGCATCCATTTGGAGGGGAAAATTCATCCAAGTCAAATAAGTTCTCCCAAAGGCACTTTTCAGAGCAAGTCCATTAGGTGCCCTTGGCCTAAGGGTGAGTGAAACTCATTATGACCCTTCCAAGATTCACTTTCCCAACTAAATAACTATGGTTCTTACTACTACATCAGGAAGCTGTGAAATCCCCAAAGGTCCAGATTGTTTTCTTCAGATCAATGAACTCAGTAGATGGTGTATGTGTGCACAGGGACGCATCCTAAGCCCAACTCACTCTCTGAGAGCGTGGTTTGGCCTTCTCTCCCTAGGATATCACTCACATACGGAACAATGTCTGCTCTCCTTCCTATGAACTGCTTGGTGCTCGGTGTATTCCCAGTGCCTTGGAGAAAGGTTGGAAAGTACATCACTACCCAGAGCTGTGGCTCTTAGTGTTAACTTAGTGTCCAGCTTGCACACTGTTGGTTCTCAAAAATTAGTTCTTAAATAAGAAATTTAAACACCGAACTCTGTGACCATGTTAGGCGAGCAGATACACCAATGAAGAGAGCTAAAAATGTGCATAAAGGGTGTAAGAACATGGGACAGTACGGTATTCTCCAGGTGTTGTCCCCAACTGGCAGCATCAGAATTACCTGGAAACTCAGAAATGCTCATTCCAGTTCCCTCTTCATCTAAGGAATCAGCAGCGCTAGCCGGTGAAGCCCAGAAAGCTGTGATGTTTGTGCAAATTTAAGGCCCATTAATTGAGTGATGAGAATCTCTTGTTTCTAAAAAAGGATTACAAAGTTACCTATTCTTTCACTTTTCTGAGCGTTTGGAGAATGTGTGATCAACAAAATTGTATTGGAAATAAAAAACAACTCTGGTCCCCAAATCCTATATCCAGAACATAATTTTTCTAATGTTTGAAGGATCCTTTCATATTTAAAAACAATCCACAATCAGTTTTAAAAGTCACATTGCGTCCATTGGGAAATTTCCA
The DNA here is from genome assembly GCF_020171115.1 of Neogale vison. NCBI lineage: Eukaryota > Metazoa > Chordata > Mammalia > Carnivora > Mustelidae > Neogale > Neogale vison. The sequence continues at coordinate 10,354,625 of NC_058097.1, forward strand.
TATGGACTAGTTTCAAGTAATAGGAAATTATTGTTAATCTTTTTTTTTTTAAGATTTTATTTATTAGAGGGAGAGCACAGAGGAGAGGGAAAAAGACTCCCCGCTGAGCAGAGAGGCCAATGTGGCACCTGATTCCAGGACCCCGATATCAATGACCTGCGCCAAAGGCAGACACTGAAACAACTGAGCCACCCAGGCAGCTGAAATTGTTGGGAATCTTATTCATGAAGAGGGATTGTCAATGCAGGGGTGTACTGAACCTATAGGACAGGATTATCATTATAAATAAATGCAAGTGAGATAAAGTGGAAAATCTGAACTTTACATACACATGTTTTTAATGGCTTTAGTTAAGACCGGACATGGACCAATGAAAAAATGACTATTGTGTGCAAATCAAAGTGATTTTTTTTTTCCTAAAGATTCTAGAGGAAAGGTAAAGAATGTCAAAATTTACAAAGTGTATAAGCTAATGTATTGCCAGTTTTCTTGATGTAAGTACTTCTAATGGCAACATTCACAAAGGTCTGCGTGTTCTGTGTTATTCTGAAGCTCCCATCAGAATCAGTGGCCAAGCCACCTTCCATCTCCATGACGACAGTGGAAGATACTGCTTGCACTCCCCGTTTGGCACAGGGAGAAAAGGGAGATGAAAAGAAATTAAGTAACTTGTTCAAAGTATTTTTAACTAATAACAGTGCAGTTAGGATTCGTGATAAATTCTGAAGTCAAATTAGGATTTTGTAGGAAACTCACTCTTTCCATACAAGCATGCATCTGAAGGAAAGGGCTTATAAATCCCTGCGATTAGAGTCTGAATGCAGCCTGTGTGGAGAGCCGTTTTAGACAAACAAAAGCATGCATACACATGAAGCTTGCTGGATTGGGGCTGGAAATAGAGGTAGAGATGGGGAGGAAGTTGCAGAATAAAGCCCTTAAGAAGATGAAGTCTGGGAGATCCCTAGAAAGCAGGTAGATGTCAATAGTCTAGGATCTGGGGGAAAGAATTAGCAGCAAAATGCAAGCAAAATGCTGTAATTTTTCCCGAGGGATGCTAGGTCACTTACAAAAACAGTTACTAAGAAGGAAATAGAAACTCCTCACCAAGGTCTCAGAGACCCTACACCATCTGATCCCTTCCTCACCTTCTTGACTCCTTTCCCAACCTCTCTTCCTCTGTCTGTTAGCCCTAGTTCCTTCACTCCTGCCCCAGGTCCTTTGCACTTACTCTTTCAACTTCTTCCCTAATGACCTCTGTGTTGATTTGTCCTTAACTAGAACATTTTTTATGTTCCATATAATACTGGTTTTTTTTAAAGATTTTATTTATTTACTTGACAGAGATCACAAGTAGGCAGAGAGGCAGGCAGAGAGAGAGAAAAGGAAGCAGGCTCCCTGCTGAGCAGAGAGCCCAATATGGGACTCGATCCCAGGACTCTGAGATCATGACCTGAACCAAAGGCAGAGGCTTAACCTGCTGAGCCACCCAGGTGCCCTGTTTTTATTTTAATGCTAGATCATTACTTTCTAGAACATAGAAATGTTAATATATATTCCTATATTGATCTTTCATAAACTTTGCTAAACTTAGAGTTTTAAGAAATTTTTTGAGTGTAGATTTCCTAGAGTTCTCTATATAGGCATGTGCATTTGAGATAATGTATATTATACTATTTTTGGTGCAGTGTTCTATAGATGTCAGGTCAAGTTGGTTAATAATGTTCAACTCTTTAATATCCTTCTTGATTTTCTGTGTACTTTTTCTATCAATTATTGAGAAAGAAGTGTTTAAATATTTGACTATAATTGTACGTTTGTCTATTTCCTTTGTAGTTCTATTAGTTTTAACTCCATGTATTTTGAAACTGTTATTAGTGGGATAAAGGTTTAGAATTACATACTCGGTGCATTTTTCATTATGACTGCTTTATCATTATGAAATGACCCTCTTCTGTCCCTGGTATATTTTTTTTTCTCTAAAATCTACTTTGATACCTTTTCCATACTTCTAATTACAAAAATGTCTGTGTATTTAATGTGAATTGCTTGTAGGCACCCTTAAAGTTGGGTCTTGCTTTTTTGTCCAATCTGACAGTCTCTGTCTTTAATAGCATGCTTATTAGAGTACTTAAATTTAATGTGGTTATCTTTATGTTTGGGTTTAAATTCACCATCTTGCTCATTGTTTTATATTAGTCTCATCTGGTATTGTTTTTTTCCACTTTTTGTAACTTGGATTATGTCTTTATGTGATGCTGTCTTCATTGTCGTTTTATTAGCTTTTATTATCCTAGAGGTTACTTAGAGTAAATAATGTAAATTTTTAAGTTACTTCAACCTACCCAATTGACCGACTTCTTTTGCATATAATAAAGGCCCATTTTAGCCCTCCCATATCAGAGATAAAGCTGAAAGCAGTGAGGTGACAGGTGTATGGTGAGAAAACTTGGTTGGGGCTGACCTAGGAATTCTAGTCCACTGACCCCAGACTTTGTGTTTTTCCTATAATATAAGACTTGGGTGAGTGTCCCAAGGTACCTTCTTTGGATAATACCAAATCGCATTTGGAAGCATCAGTGGGTAAAAAGTGGGGATTACTTTTTTTGATGAGGAAAATAAAGGTTTTTAACATCCCACAGAAGACCTCTAAAATTTCCTTGCAGACCACTTGGGTCAGCATCACACATGAGCATCAGGTAAACCGTTGGAGATAAATCTGTGCACCAGCTTTCCAGTCAAGACCCTGGAGCGGAATTTGGATCCCTTTGGCTTTTCACATTAGTCACTCTGGGAGAGCAATTCACATCCCATAAATCACATCCAGACTGGGATTTGTAGGGTTGTCTGGAGTTGTATTTACTCATCTTATTCGGTGTGGCAGAATTAAAGAATACCAGAGACTATCAGGATGGTATGACCTTTGTCCGAGTCTGGTTATGTAAAATTGAATATGAGACCCATGTTTTCTTTTGGCACTTTAAAGGATTGTACAAGTAACCTGTTAATACACTCCATTTGGGCAGATCAGATTTCATGTCCCCCATATCATCAGAGGAAAAGAGGAAATTTTTTTTTAAAGATTTATTTACTTTCTTGAGAGAGAAGGAGAACATGCGGTGGGGGAGGGGCAGCAGGAGAGGGAAGGAGAGTCCCAAGCCGACTCCTAGATAAACACAGAGCCCGACGACGTGGACCTGATCTCATGACCCTGAGATCACCATCTGGGCTCAAACCAAGAGTCGGTAGTTTAACTGAGTGAGCCATGCAGGTGCCCCAAGAGAAAATACTCTATTAATGATATAAATCAATGTGTCAGTGTTGCTTTTTAATACAGGTAAGCTATAAATAGGAACCAGTATTTATTAAAATTCAAAATAAATTTTTGAATTTCCACAGTTCTCTTAGATACATGTTCCTGACTGTAATTGCATTTGTGTCCAACTTTACTTCGGGTATTACATATTTATACAAGATTAAAATGAAATGTCCTTTTGGATATTTAAACACCATCCTTTTTTTTTTCTTCTTCTTTTTTTCTTTTTTTTTCTTTTGTCCTTCTTATTCATGAGCTCTAAATAGCAGTTGCTTAAATCTCTGAGCCTGTGAGCCAGGTCATAAATGTAATCCGTTGTTGTAACTAGTGCGGTTTTTGCTGTACTCTGGCTGAAGAAAATAAGAAGTAGAATTCTTAAGCTAAAACAGTTTGTCAGGCGTTAGAGAGGAGTAGGGAATTTGGGTAAATTGGAAGGGGAGGTGAACCATGAGAGACTATGGACTCTGAAAAACAGTCTGAGGGGTTTGAAGTGGCGGGGGGGTGGGAGGTTGGGGTACCAGGTGGTGGGTATTATAGAGGGCACGGCTTGCATGGAGCACTGGGTGTGGTGAAAAAATAATGAATACTGTTTTTCTGAAAATAAATAAATTGGAAAAAAAAAAACAGTTTGTCAGACGGGGCATTTACATATGTATATATGTACGTATGTAATTTTCCAGAACAATGCCTGAATGCCCAAATTTCCCTTCCTGTATTTAAAAGAACATTTTGGGGGACCTGGGTGACTTAGACCCTTGAGTGCCTGACTCTCGATCTCTGCTGGGGTCTTGATCTCAAAGTCATGAGTTTGAGCCCCACCTTGGGCTCCACATTAGGCACGGAGCCTACTGAAGGAATGAACAAATGAATGAATATTTCCTTGATATAGACTGAAAATGTAATTTTTAAACTACTGCTCTATAACCAGAGGAATTTTCAGACTTTGTTGCAAAGTCATGTGACAATATCTAAGCAGCTTCCCTTGGAAGTATGCATTGTATTGGGGGAAAGCAAAAGTGACCGTGGTTTAGTGGTTCCCACACTGCATGGTAACCGCTGTGTGTGTGCAGGGGCGAAAGGCCATCACAAACAGGCCACGGAAGCCAAGGGTAAGAAATGTTTTGTGCTGTGCACTTAAGGAAGGAGATGGGAAGGCAAAAGGACGAGAGGACAGAAAAACAAGACCATTTAACCAGGTCCAATCACTCTTACTGTATAGCTCTGCAACTTGGTATGTGGTTGTTTTTATAGCCTTTTCCATATGGTTTAATAAAAATTAGAACATCTCCATTTTCTGCAGTGCTGTTGGGATAGGATGGTTAGCTGGCAGTTTCACACTCTGATTTCATTAAAAGAGATACATTCTTAGTGCTCTTTGCATTTCAGTTTCTGGAAATGGCTTTATTTCAGATGGTGGCTCTTGTCTATTCTAGACTTGATGATGGTGCATGATTGCCCTGCGGGTCCACCCAAGGTGAATATGATGCGTCCCATCCTGGGGATGGATGGCCGTGGCTTCATTTCCTAAAATGGGCTTCAGATTGGCAGATCATTTGGGTGAATGATAACACAAAAACTCCATAAAACTGAATTAAAATGTTTGTTCAGGAAAAGCAAGAATGCAGAGTGAAATTTTATAAAGGATTAGTAGCAGAAGATGATGTTTGACTGATGATGTTAATTCATTTATTCAAGACTATTTCTGAATGCCCTCCATGTTCTAGGCACCACCTTATGCTTGGTTTTAAGTGGACAAAATAAAAACAAATCAAAACCACTGCCCCAGGAACTCAAAATTTACTCTGGGAGGGAGTCAATAACCAAGTGAACAAGTAAAAATTAAAATTTTGTATTATAATACAGTGATATTTGAGTGCTATGATAGAGAATAATTTAGTTGGACTTCTATTCAAAAAGAATAGCTAAGGAAAATCCCTCAAGGAATTCCTATTTAAACCAAGACTCAGTGATGACCAGTCTCCCATGTGAAAAACGAGCAGTATCTTTCTAGGGAAAGGAAGTCATGGGAGAACGCTGGCGTTGGTCAGAGTTTTACAAACTCGAGAAATGGAAAGGGAGCCAGGCTGCTGAGTTGGAGGCAGAACTGAAGTCAGGGAAGATGTAGTTGAATGGGATGTACTGTAAATCCCAGTAAGGTGTTTGAAACAGATGCCCCAAATGGGTCAGTCTGTAATGCCTTTCCTTCTTTACTAATTGGTATTACTTCTGTTATTTAGTGTAATTTACTGAATAAAATACTACTGCTATTCTATATGCATTAATGGACACCTACTTTAATGATGAGCACAAACCATCCCAGACCATCCAGTGGAAAAGAACCAACGTCGTGACAGGACGGATGTGCTGAAGGGAATGACAGTGATTTTGAAATGACACAGATTAAATAGTGGAAGCAGATTTCATCTTTAACGTGATTCTGTTGAGTTTTAATGGATTGGAAAATAAATCCTGGATCCATTGATGTGTTAGCATGTGATGTGACCCGATAAGCTTCTATGAGAAGAAGGTATGTCCAGCAGGATTTGGGAATCAGCGATGTCGTGGAGATGGATGGTTTTCCAGTCTGGATCTCTGTTCTTCAAAAGAAGACGGAAATGAGGAGAAACTTAAAATCTTGTGAAATGCATAACCCGTGTATGTGTCAATATCCCCAGTGTAGAGAGCATCTGCTTCACTAGAGTTCAGGGGAAGGGCGTGTAGGCAGTATGGTCAGTGTTGTGGATGGAGCTGTCCTCAAAAGTATATTTCTGTAATTACATGTTTGTCCTAACTTCAGCCTCAAAATGTATTTTCCCCATGTCCTTTATGTCTTCCTGTCCCCTAGTCCCTTGCCTGTGTTGAGGCCTCCTGGCAACGTGCTATGTGGTATACCCCGTCACTCTTCTCTGTAATGGCTAGAACACCCGCCATGTTGGACATACAGGAAAGAAGACCCTGTCCTTCCTCACGAAATGCTGAAACTAGATGAGTGGGAGGAAATGCTTCGATGGGTAATTACAGTGCAGGGAAAATTACAGTTGGTGCAAGAGACATTTGCCTGGGTGGCTCAGTGGGTTAAGCCGCTGCCTTTGGCTCAGGTCATGATCTCAGGGTCCTGGGATCGAGTCCCGCATCGGGCTCTCTGCTCAGCGGGGAGCCTGCTTCCCTCTCTCTCTCTCTCTGCCTGCCTCTCCATCTACTTGTGATTTCTCTCTGTCAAATAAATAAATAAAATCTTTAAAAAAAAAAAAAAAAAAAAACCTCTGAGGGTGGGATTCAGAAGAGAGAGAGTATGTTGGGTTGGGAGTGGAGGCAGCAGAATTTGAACAGATACTTGAAGAGTGGGCATCCCTTTGCAGGCTGGGAAGGAGGTCCAGGTGTGGAATATGGTGAGCAGGGGAGACGCATGCGTGCTCTGACCTTGGGGAAAATGGAATGATGGCTGCGAACAGGTTGTTTGGACACAAGCTGGTATTACCCAGCTCACACATGCCCTCGGTTCGTCCTTTTGGCACCAGAGGGCTACTGGTTATCATCAGAAATGAACCCTACCTACTAAGATACTGACTTTGAGTCTTACTGGGGGAGCCAGGTTCCCAGTGACACACTCTTGAGCAGTTCACTCCCACCTTGCACCAAGGCTGGTGTCTGGGATAATCCACTACAGACGAGAGGGTGGTGTGTCCCTTCTGAGATGAAGTTACGCTCCCTGGTTGTGCCCTTGCTCTCTCTCGGATTGCTGAATCAAGGAAAACCAGCCGCCATGTCACCATAGCTCTAGGGAGGGACAGACACAGCGAGGAACTGAGGCCTCCAGCCAAGTCCCATGAGTGGCCTTAGCAGGAGATGCTGAAAGCCCAGGGCAGCCTTCAGATGACCAAAGTCCTGGCTGCTATCTTGATGCCAACCCCATGGGACACCCTGAGTCAGAACGCCCCAGCGACGCTGCTCCCAGATTCCTGAGCTTCAGAAACTGCTGGTCTGTATTTTCTGTTTTCAGCCAGTGAGTTTTGAGGTTATTTTGGTAAGCATCAATAAATAACTAGTGTAATTTCCAACACCTAGAATAAGGTCCAATAGATAGAAATGATCACCAGTAAATGTTTAAAATACTCAAATGAACTAATGTTCATTTATAATTTTTTATAGTAGGGACTATTTTAAAAAATTATTAATCTAAATGTATTAGCTTCTATATAGAAATAAAATTATGTTTGAGGAATTTTTTAAAATATTATTTGCAGTCACTGGAGGAAGTATTTACTTGTTTACTCCCCAGGTTAGTCCCTGACATTCAAATGTCGCTGTTGGCTTCAGGTTAAGATTGGATTTTCAGCAGCTGGCTCCATCCCATATAAAAAGCTATGATTCTATTTTTGGTTATCACAAAAGATTTTTATTTGACTCTCCACAAGCAAATCAGAAAAATATGGTCCATGGAAGTATTAATTCTTAAATGCAAAATTCCATGACAGAAATGTAAACATAACCTATAGGCTCAACTTTTTTCTTATAAATTCTCTTCATATTTCATTAAATTTAAAAGTTCCTTGCTATGAGGATATCGGATTTAAGAACTTAAAAAAACATTTGTAAGGGTCACAGTGAAAATGGGGATACCAGGTGTTATTCTATGTAAGTTTTCCTCAGTCCTTTAATTTTTTAAAAGAAATTACTTTCATAGAGAATGTTCCAAAACAAAATAGAGGGGAAGGTATAGAGATTTCCCATGGACTCCCTACCCCACACATGCATGGTTTCTCCCATTGTGGACATCCCCCTAGAATGGTACATGTGTTGTAACTGATAAACCCATATTGACCCGTCATAATTACTTGAAGGAGGAAGACGACATTAGCATTCACTCCTGGTGTTGGCCATTGTGTGGATTTGGATAGAGGTGGAATGACCTATGTCCCTCATCATGGTACTATCCGGAGTGTTTTCACTGAAAATCCTCTGTGCTCCGTATACTCAGCCCACCCCACCTGACCTCCTGGCAATGACGGATCCTTTTTATGTCTCCATAGTTTTGCCTTTTCCAGAATGTCTTATGGTTGGAGACCTAGTGTAGCTTTTCAAATGGGTTCCTTTCACTTAGAAATACACATGTAAGACTCCTCTGTCTCTTCATGGCTTGATGACTCACGTCCTTTTAGCGCTGAGTAACAGACCACACACCTGCTGAAGGATGTCCTGGTTACTTACAAAATTGGGCAGTTCTGGATCAAGCTGCTCTCGCATCCATGGGCAGGTTTCGTGTGGACACACGTTTTCAACCCCTTTGGGGAAAATTCCAAGGAGGGGGATCACTGGATCGGATTGTAAGAGAAGGGTTAGTTTCATAAGCGGCTGCCAGACTGTCTTCCCAAGTGGCTGCCCCTTTGTCCGCCCCGCCGCCCACGGCCCCGGCTCCGCAAGGGCTGACCCCACACCCTTGTCAGCATTTGCTGTTGTCGGGGGTCAGGCTTGTGGCCATTGCAACCTGTGTGGAGTTGTATCTCGTTTCAATTTGCAGTTCCCTGATAACATACGATAGGGAGCATTTTTCCAAATGTTTATTTTCCATCTGCGTATCTTCTTTGGTGAGGGGTCTCTTAGGGTCTTTGGCTCAGTGTTTAATGGCGATGAGGTTGGAGAGTTCTTTGGATGTTTTGGCGAACAGTCTTTCATCCACGGTGTCTCTGGTCAGTATTTCTTCTAGGCTGTGGCTGGTCGTCTCCTTCTCTGCACATCCTCTGTCCTAGAGCAGAAGTTTTTAGTTCTAACAGCGTTGAGCTTCTCCATCATTTCTTTAAGCCTTAAATTTTAGATACAGAGATACTGGCTGGGAATGTGTTTTTATGGGTTCTCCACCTCACTTACCCACCCAAAGTGAGTGCCGGTGGGCCCCAGTCCCTGATATTCATGCCTTTGTGCGGTGCCCTCCCCTCGAGTGTTGGCAGGACCCGTGCTGTGCTTCGGACCCGTAGCTGCAGGGGACCCAGAGAATGTTCTTGCTGTGGTGACATGAGCTTGTAGAAGACTCGGGCAGAGCAGCCTGGAGCCTGAGCCTCCCCTCCTGACACTGAGGAAGGAGGCGGCCACGGGTGAGGAGGCCCCAAGGCGAGGTCATGCCAAAGGCTTCTGGGCCCTGTGGGCCGCCCTGGTCCCTGAGGCCGCCCCCCCGCCTGCACCCCACTGGGGGCCGAGCTCTCAGGCAGCTGCTGGTGTCGCGTCCTGACCACAGCCCGAATGAGCGTGGAGCAGGTTCTTGCCAGGGCGGCCTCCAGGCGAGCGTGCGGGCCCGCAGACCCCGGTTCGCTGCTCTGGGAGGCGCTGAGCCGAGGACCCGCTCCTCCGGGGCTGGGCTCCGACCCACGCAAACCGCGAGAAAGGAAGTATGTGCTGTGGCAAGCGGCTGGGTTTATGCTGATTCGATACACAGAGAAAACTCAGACGCTTCGTGATGTGAGTTTGTTACTCATGGAGAGCCCGGGTGGCTCTGTCCGTCTGCCTTCAGCTCAGGTCCCAATCCCAGGGTCCCGGGATCTAGTCCTGGGTTGGGTTCCTTGGTCAGCATGGAGCCCCCCTCTCTCTGCCTGCTGCACCCCCTCTCATGCTTCTCTCTCTTTCTCTGACAGTAAATAAAATCGGAAAAGTTTGTTACATGTTCCTAATCTTATTAAACCCATCGGCATCGTAGAAAATCACAGAGATAGACATTAACTATTTCAAAATAAATTACTTAAACAATTACAGCGGCAAATCCAAGCAAATCTTTTTCTTTTTAAGAGTTTGTCCCCCTCCTTGGATGTTTTTAATAACACTCTGTGGGGAACGGGTTGATGGATTTTTTTTTTTCCTTCCCTGACACTAAACGACAATCTCTTCTGTAACCTCGGCACCTGGTCGATTGTTTATGTAGGAAACGAGAGGGAAACGGGAAGGCAGGACCATTTGCTGCTGGTCACTCATGCATTTTATTGCCAACTGATGTGATCAGAGCGTGGCGCTGAGTCACCCCCGCCGTGGGTAGTTGGGATCCGTTCCAATGTGGCCCGGCCCCGGCTTCCCTGCGGGCAGGAAGGATCCAGTGCGATCCCTGGATCAGGTTTCCTCCTCCCAAAGCTCCAGTCTCCACGGAGGGTTGCGTGCGGGATGCTGCGCTGAACCCCGTCAATTCAGTGTGATTCCCAGTTTCGAGAACCCTCCCTTCTTTTTCAGTCCCCTCCGTGTCCTGCGTGGACTTGCCATGTCATTTGTGGACAAGAGACACCCCGGATGCTAGAACCCACATACTCTGCTTTTGTGAAATGTCCAGCAGAAACGTCCCTTGAATGGAGAGACTTCTCATGTGGACGAGATTTCTCTAGTGATATTTTCCATGCTTTCCTCATACTCTCCTGTCTCTCTTTCCCTGCCCCATGACTCAGTAGTGTCCTTTGGGCCGTAATAGGTCTCCTTTTGTGTTCCCAGCCCAGGTCCAGCCTGTTCTTTTGCTTCCCACCAGTTAGTCAGTGGCTCTGACAGGTGCTAACTTTGTTCATGCCTTGTTTCCATCAGTTCCCCTAATAGCCTTCTATTTTAGATAATACTCTTATCTTCCATCTACACAGGAGAGAACGGAGGCTTACCAGATTAAATGCTTGAAGCACTTGACATTGAAAAGGCAGCTTGGAAAAAATTTTTTAAATATAAAAGGAGAAAGCAAAGGAAAGGTAAATTATTTTTTAAAAAGAAAATATATAGGGAAAAAACAATATGACACAAATTTTTCAGCAGAAAATATTTGTTGAGCCACAGGTTTTGAGGGCTCTGATCTCGGCTCTAACAAGACTGCAGGTATCTTCATCCGGGCCTGTACACGGAGGAATCCCACTGCTTCCCAAATGCTCCATTGTCACCGCGGTGTGGCCGGAGGGTCCAGAGCGGTGGGACCTCACAGGAGGGAGCCGCCATTTTACCCTGAGCTGGGCTCCATGCACAGCTTTGAAGATCGGAACAGTGACCGTGCTCCCTATTCTGAACAGGCAGAGAGTGGGAAACAATTCCGTAGATAGGAAAACTATGGGACCAGTAGTGGGAAAGTGCAAAATTGTAGTTGGGGCAAATTTCAAAATACAGAAAGGAAGTCCGACCGGGGAGGGGGAATCACTGTGTGTGTTTTCCTACGTGAAGGTCAACACCCTGACCCTAATCTCCCCCCAGCCGGACACCCGCCCCATTTCCACACCAGGGGTGCTCATCTGCTTGAGTTGTTGGGATGACAAAAAGAGCTGAGCGAAAAACACAGTACCCAACGGAATTTGATAAATTCTCCAAAGTCGCACTCATCCTTCTGAGCGCTATGGGTGTGGGACTCGAGGGCAGGATCCGTGCAGAGATGATATTTACATTTACCGAGGGTCCCCAGCCCCCTCAGAACTGACCACTAAATGTAGCAAGATCCTGGTATTTGTGGACTCGTCCTGGGGGTGGGGTGGGGGAGGGGAACTACTCGGAAACGGTGGGATTGGTGGTTACTTCTTGATGGGAGAAGGGGGTGTGGCGAGTCCATTTGGGACCCAGACCCACAAGGTCTGGGCTGTAGGAGTTTATCCTGTGGTCAGGAGTAGCCATTGAACATTCCTCGAGCAGTGGACTGGTCGTGAGCAGAACCACTCCGAAAATCTGAACGGAGCGGAGATTGAGGTTGGAAGGATGATGTTGGGGTCTCGTGGAATGGCTGAGGGGGAGGCGGTAGGTCCCTGACTCGGGCCGCAGGAGGAGGAAGAACAAGAGGCCAGTGTTGCGTCTAAGGCACCTGGGATGCCGCTCAATTCTTATTCCTTCTTCGGGCAGCTCTGAAGGATGAGAGTCGTTCTGTTATTTTCATTCTCAGAAAGGAACATCCGGTTACTCTCTTTGGGTGGAAGCCGTGCGGAGGTGCGGTCTTCAGGGGAGACGCCGTGGATGCCGGTGGCTCTCCCGGCACCTGCTGGGCGCTCCTGTTGGGGCAGCTGCGGTGTGCAGGGAGGGGTGCTCGGGCTCCGGTCAGGCTGCCGGGCTCCAGCCCACGCCTGCCCACCTGGGGACCCTCCCTAGTCTCCCTGATTCAAGAGCATGGGTGGTTGGAGGTAGGAGCGTAGCACAGCCACTGTGGGGATTGAGGCTCTGACCCCACGGTAGGTGCCCTGCCCTTGACCTGAGCACACACGGTTACCAAGGCCTGCACTTGCACACTTGCACACTCGTGATTGCCGAACTCCCTAAACCAACCGGGGAGCACGTGGCCTCCCTTAACATGGTCTGTCTCTGGGTACTGTCGACTTAAATATTGGCTCCCCAATTATTTTTACAATGGGGTCTATTAAGCTTATTTTCTTAAGAACAAAATTGGTATGCATCATCCATTTTCAGTGAAAAAACAATAAAAGATTCACTTTCTAACTTTCTTTTGAATAAGAGGAAAATTTCCATGCAATGGAACTATAAATTTAGGTGAAAGAACACACTTTGGAATTTACAATAGATAGCAGACTATGTTCTTAGTCTTCCTGAAGGTGTGAAATTGTAGTTAATTGCTTTGTTCTCGATTTTAAAGAGCAAGGAGTTCATAAATAATAAGCTTGAGTGGCAGTTTGCAGCAGCTCTAAAACCTCTCAATGTGTTTTTCATTGCCAAAGACGTAATTCTTCTGAGTGTTGATTATTCCCATGAATTTTAAAATATTTTAAAGTACTCTACAGAGACTAAACAGATGAAAATTATCTCTGAATTCCCTTTGAATAGAGCTGGATATGTCAATGAGAAGCATACAACCTTTGGTTTCCTGTGACACATGCACCCCTTATCTACTTATAATATTTCTTAAATACGTAATGTAGGATCCTACAGTGACATGTAAATAATGAATTACTGCTCTTTTTTTTTTTTTTTGAATTACTGCTTCTTAACTACATAGTTGAATTTTCAAAAACTTTGGGTTACCCACTCTGTATGTGTATATATATATATGCATGTATGTGGTTTGTGTGTGTGTGTGTGTGAAATTTATTTTCTTCCTTTCTCCCAGCTTGCCCAATGAAAACATCAATCATTAAGAGACTGTATTGTCTATTCAATATCTTAAATCCTGCTGGGCTATAAATTTTCACCAGTCAACTGAAAACACTAACGTGTGTTTATAGTGCTCTACTATCCTTAAAACAAAGAGTCAATAAACATGCTTCCTATTAGGCCCATTCCCCCCCAAACCCAAACCCAGCGCAAACAACCTCATGAACACCACACCCGTCTGAGGTAAAAATAACCCTTTGCCGTCCTGCACCACCATAAGATGACTTGGAGTTTTTGAGGCACTAAGGGTACCTGGCCTGGTTGCAGCATCATTTTTTCTTTTTCTTTCTTTTTTTTTTTTTTTAAAGCATCATTTTTTCTTAAAGCCCATTTTGTCTCGGAAGCATGTCCACGTTAACGGTGTTAACAGAATCCTCTTTTTGGTGGCTGCGTGGTGAGCAGGAAACAGTGGCAACAAATAAATACATAAGAGAAGCCAGGTCATGATAGAGCAGTCCCTAAGTCAGCCCCCTTCCCTGGGAGCCCGGGGTGGGGGTTTGGGGGGTGAGGATTGGTTACAATTACCATGAGTGTCGTTTTCTTCCTCTGGGTGCACCACATCCCGCCATCTCCCACACAACGCATTTGGAAGTCAGACTGGAAGAAACCTGAGATCCATCAGTAAGTTGCTAAATTTGTTTCTGAACTTGAATACAGCTTCATCTCCTGTGTTGTCTTTGGGAAATGACACAGGGAAAAGTCTGTTTAGGTGACATGAAGCATTGCCATGTCTGTGCCGTGAGAACCAGGACTTTGCCATGGGAAGTGCCCGGTGTTCAGGTGGTGAAGAAGGCACTGGAGTTCCAACTTGGCCGTGAAGAAATGGACCTCCCGCAGGCTGTAGTGTTCTTATGAGGTTTCCTAGATGAGTGAAATGCTTGAAAAATGGTTTGTGAACATAAAACTTTATGCAGAGATCCTTTTTCTTAATTTCAGATGCTCTGGGGAGCTCCCTTGTCCATTCACCCCGAGTGGGATCCGTTGTCATTTGAGATGTAAATGTCATGTCCATACCGCAGTGAATGATGAGGCCATTGGTGGGGATGGGAAGAACAGCGCTTCCTTCGGAGAGCAGGCGGGTCTGAGAGCACAAGCTCCTGTCCCCGCTCTCGGGGGAGACTCTTTAGGAGCCAGACCTAGAAACTGCTGGTTTCTCTTCCTCGTGATACTGCCTGTTGGGTTTAGACTGAACAACCACTCAGAGGACCATGTGGAGTACAGCGAGACTCCAGAGACGACCTCTGTGGTCCGTGAAACCTCTATGACAGACAGCTCTCGGTGCCCAAGTAGCTCCTACATCGTGGTGGGCGGTCCAGCGTCACTAGCTGCTGTGACCGCGTGACCGTTTTGTGGACCAGAACCATGCCGTCACCTTTCTCTTCCTCCGCTGCTATCACGTGACCGTTCTGCCTCCAGCATAAGTTGGCTCTGGGTGCTTCCAGGGCACGGGCGGCTGGACGGGGAGCTGTCCTCTGCTCGATATTTGTCAGAATCTCAGCGAGAACACTTTTCCCGACCCCATTCTCTATTTGTATCACTCCCATCATCCGAAGCAAAAATACCACGTCCTTAAAGGAAGACCGTGTCTCTTAAAGCTTAGTAATCTTTCCCAATAGCTTCGTCTGTCCCATTTTCCTAAGTTACAGTGTGTCCATTTCCATGTGTGTATGAATGTTTAGCATCTCAAAGGAGGGAAGAATTGTGGAATCAACAGGACACCAGTCTGATGTCCCTGAGCCTAGAGAAGCTTTCACCTGCAAGTTCACACCAGTGGGATTGGTCCAGCTCCCCGTTCCTCTCCATGCCCTCCGGACACGGGCTGCATTTGCAGCAGCATAGAGATCCTAATGGGATTCTTCCCCAGAGCACAGCTGGGACACACCAGGGTGCTCTGCGTCAAGGGATGGACTCCTGCCCGCGCTTGACCAAGGTGGGGCCGCCCTCTGATCCCTTCTGCCCCAAGTCTGTCAGTCTTCCTATTGCACCACTAAGGACACAGGAAAGTTACAGTCTTTAAAATTAAGTGGAATTTAATACGCATTTCCTACAGATCTTTTTATTTATAAATGTTTTATAAAATCAGAGGAGGAGGAATTCTGTGTTGTTAGCTGGGGTTCTCCTGTGGTGATCTACACTGATTCTCATTCAAAACAGATTCTCTCTCTGTCTCTGTATCTCTAGCTTGCAGGAGTTAAAAGCACATACGACACTTGGATCAGATGATTTCTAAGCTGCCTGGACCAGATACTGGCCAGGGGCACACCTGGCCCCCATGCTGCTTTTCCAAACTACATCCACGGGGGCTGTCCTGGGCTTTCTTTGTCAATTAGGACGATTTTGTCCGTGGGTAGACACTATCCTCATTGTGATGCCCAATGCTGTGAGGAGGTTATGTTCCCACATCATGACTGTTCAAGGGGGTGGTTAGCTCGAAGCTTGGTTGGCCAGCCTCTCCCTGACCTCTTTCAAAGACCTCGATGGTTTCTGTCTTCTGCTTTTCAGCCCCCACCCCCTATCTATTGCCTGATGGCTGCAGAGATTCCAGGCATCATGTAGCAAAGGTGGTGATGAGCCCAGAGGAAAGGAAGAGCCTCCCCTGAGTCGTTTATAGTGAGATTTAAATGACTTTGGCTCCCACTGTGGCAGCCGCCCTGACCCTGGGGATCCCAAGAGATAGCGTTTTCTCCTGCATTGTCTGGGCATCTGAAGCCCCTGCTCCCAGCAGAGCCTTTCCAGCATTCCCTACAGTTGTTATTGTCCACGTGGCGGCCTCTGCCTGCCTGTCTGTCTGGACATTAAAATTTTCTCCACGGAAGGAAATAGATTTTTGTTAGTAATTTGGCAGCCAAGTTGTATAGTTGTGGGATCCTTATTTTTACCATTGGAAATATTACTTTTCTTCTTTTTTAACTTCAAAGACAAGTTGCAAATTGCATGGTTGTAATAACCAACAGTCTTTGTGTTATAAACAAAATTGATTGATGGCTGCTCAAATTAGGAGTACCCTCTGATTCTGAGATGGACTTCCTTAATGTGGTTTGCATATTTTACAGTTTACAGAGACCAGCTTCCTCTTTCCCCATCTTCTTTTCTCCTGAACATTCCAGACCTTGCAATGTGGATCTTAAATTGTTACCTGCTCTACATTCTGCCTCCTCTGTGTACATTGTTGGCACCGAATGGATCATGTTTTCCCTATTTCTTACCTCATTAACTTCTGTAGTTGTTCAGATCTCATCCAAAAGGTCACCACCTCTGGAAGCTTTCCCTGATTCCCCCAGGTCATCCCCCTGGCCTTTACCTAAACCCAGGATGGATCACTCTGTGGCACTCTTCTTGCTTAATAATCCCTCTTCTCCACAGCCCTCAAGATGCGTGCAGGCAGGGATCTAGTATGTGTCTGGCATATGGTAGGCATACAAGGAAGAAAGGATGCAAAGTGTCCCGTTCTGTGTCTGGCTTTATCTAGGATTCCTCTTGCCCCACAGCATGTCTGCTCTTTGTCCCACTTCCGTGCTTTCTTCTGTTCTGCCTTACCAAGATACTGGTATTTTCACAAGTAACTCTTGAAGACCAAAACCTATACTATCTACATGGATATGCTAGGAAATAAGAGGCTTGAGAGATTGTCTACTAAGGGAGGAAACATTGACCATTCCACTCAGAACCTGTCCCCCTCGTGGCGGCTTCTTGCTAAGGCCACACATGCTATGCTCCTTTATTTTCTGAAGTAGAAATTAAGAACCAGAAGTAAATAAATTTTAATAACTTAATACTACCAATGTATTAATTTCTCCAGTTCAATTAATTCCATATTTAGAATCACTTTTGCGTGGGGCACCTGGGGGCCTTCATGTCATGATCTCGGGGTTCTGGGATCAAGTCCCAGGTTTGGACTGCCTGCTCAGCAGGTCTCCTTCTTAGCCTCTTCTGGCCCCACCCCCCACACTTTTGCAGTCTCTCTCTGTCTCTCTCTCTGTCTCATATAAATAAAATCATTTAAAAAAACAGAATCACTTTTGTGTTAAGCTTTATCTGTGGAACTTGGAATATGGAGATGTGGGGGGGGGGACAAGTAATTTCAGACTTGGACCTTGGCCTTTAGAAGTGAAGGAGCTACTGGGATGACAAATACACAAAACAAAATTTCAATACAATCAAATAATTGCTACAGTGGATCACTGCCGAAAGCACAGGGGGAACATATGGTGGGAGCGTCTGTTAGAAGTCCAGGAGGAGGAGAGTATGAGTTCTCTGCATATTAAATTATGAACCCATCAATTGTTTAAAGTGGGAAAGTACTTGAGGTCGTCTGGTTTCTGCTTCCTGCATCAAATTCACACTTTTTAAATTAATTTTTTCTTAAAGTGTCTAGAGAGAGACTTTGGCTTTCCAAAGGTTGCCAAACAGTGTCAGAATCAGAATCCCCACCAAGGTTACATCCGAAAAATCAAAGTATTGCAGTGGTTGGGGGGGAAGCATTCATGATCTTTAATTTGTCTTGGGAATCATGTCTGCAAACTGTCAAACTTTAAAAATCTTCTGTTTGTATTCATGGGGAAAAAAAGTCTGGGTGTTTGTGCAGTCAAGGACAATTTACTCTTCCTTTCTCTGAGTCAGTTAATAGACCAGAAAAGAGTGGCCTTAAGCACTGTGCAAAAAGAAAATATTAGGATTTTAGCCCAGTGTGTCTGAGAAATCTAGAAATGTTAGAGAACGGGTTCAGAGACTTTACTTAACACTTTTCAGGGCAACTGAGAGCTACACAATTAAGCGGCCAGTTAGAAATACTTTTCTTGATTGTACGCATATGTATTTGTATATATATACACATCTCTAATTACATTTATATGTGTGTGTGTGTGTATATATATATATACAGACATACATACATACCTGTGTGTGTGTGTGTGTATGGTGGGCTTTTTTTTTTTTTTCCAGTTAAATGGCAATTTTAAATCCAAATCCTTTCATGGTTACTGAAAGTATAATGTCTAAAGCAAACCTAAGATGAATGTACACAGAAAATTGCTAGCAGGAGAAAAAGTGGGAATTGGATTAGCAGGTGAAGCAGGCATTGTATAGTCTTATCTGGATGGTGAGCAGAGAGCCTAGAAAAGAAACTTGGCCTCCATCTCTTTCTTTGGTTGAGTATGTAGTAGAGCCACAGTCCTTTTGTGTGTAAGTTTCACCGTTTCTGATACAATGTTTCGGGAAAGAAGACTTGTTGCTTGATTGGCTTTGGCACCTCTGAGAGCTCTCCTTGGTGCACTCTCTAAGAGGAGCTGTCAGCAGTAGGGGTCCTTTCAATGGCAGTTTTTATTGCCTGCTTATTTCCTGCTCCATTGTTTGTTGGCTAAGTGACTGGCTTGAACTAATTCTGGCAAGTCTGTCTCCCTCTGCTCAAGGTTCCTTGTCCCTGCACAAATTGTTTCATTCTCTTGTTATTATCCTGGACCCTGGGTACCAGGGTTGTCCTGGGTAGAATAAGCCAATTATAGTCCCATGTCGTGCTTAGGTATTCTTTGTCAGTTAGATTTTTCCCCTTGATCATGGGCTGTGTCTGTGGCTTGGGGAATATTGTCATAGTTCAGGGCTTTATGTTAATGCCTCCTCTTCAACTTGGGTGTTTGAACTAGGAAGTTCCCTCTAGGATTGGTTTTGGGGGGGGGGGTTGTTTGTTTGTTTTTAGGATTGCTTTGAGAGGACCTAGGCTTGGGCATGTAAATACTCTTCCAGGTACAACTATGATTGAATTCTGAAACCTGATTCCTGTCCACTTCCCTTATGTCAGAGTTGCTTATAGTTCAGTCAGTATTTGGTCAGAATTTGTGTTTAAGCCCCTTGTCCCAGGAAGGGGCCTTATGTTGAATGATTATGCTTCTTCCTCTGCTCTATCTGCTCTTAGAACAATATCTAAATAAATAAAGTGATTTTTTAAGATTAATTATCATCAGATAAATTTGTTTTACTAGGGAGAGAGTTTTTCTAGCTCCTCATGATACCATTTTATTGGTAAGAATTTTTGAGACTGAATAAAGTTACAAATGGGAAAATCTTAGCAATATTGTGCACATAGTGCCAAGAAAAATATTGTTTTCTCTCTGTCTACTAGAGAATTGGTTACAGTGGGTTTTTTAGGTATGGTCATTATGTGTACAATGAATGAAATATATTGCAGAATTCATATGTATATTGAGTATCTATAAAAATGTGTATTTCACATGGCTACGTATATCCTTTCCTCAGGTGTATATTACATGTATCTGCATTGATACCTGCAGATAAGAACAGAATTAGTTTTTAGTTTTAAAATGCACATTATCATTGCTGGACTTCTCTTATGCCATCCTAAAGAGCCAAATCAGTAAGGCCATAAACATACTTTTAATTCCAGGTACTAGTGTACAGAAACATTTAGGAAGGGGACAAGGCCTATTTAATTACTACTCTTCTGATTATATTAATGTCTTTGATTAGTAATTGGTAAGATGGGATCTGACTGAGTTAACTTGGATTTACCCAACATTTTGCAGTCCCTTAGTACAAGAGTTCTGCCCCGATTCTTGACTGAGCTTACAAAACTCAAATTATGAAGATGATTTCTGAGAATGATTCCACTGAGCTTTCTTCCCTTGACTCCTTGTTTTCTACTTCCTGAATGGCTCTGTCAGTCTTGAACTCCTAGTGAGACAACCTTATTGAATGTTGCCTTTGCGTTTTCCATGGATAGAGGGAAAGTTACTTTGAATAAACCTACAACAGCAATGATTGCTTAAAGTCTATCACAAATACATGCCAGATGTATCTGTGGGGCTTGTGCATGACTAGTGTATCCCCTAAATATCAATTTGGCATAGGTTCCTGGTAAAAAGAAGAAAATCCCTACACAGACCTCCTCCAACAAAGTCTGAGAAAGTGTCATCCAGGAGAAAGTCCACCTCCTTGAACGCATCACTCATCACATGATTTCCTATCTCACTGGAGCAGAAAATTCAGCCAAAATAAAGAGGTGACACGGAAGAGTAGGAACATGCTCGCTGATGGGGTTTGTATCAAGGAGTCAAAATAGCAGTATACATCCTCACGTGTCCACATCCTTCTGTCAGAAGGCAATTCTCCAAAGAGAATTCTCCAAAGATTCTCCAAAGAGAAATATTGATGAAACAACCTACAACAATGCACAAAATTCTCCAGAATTGATGCGGATCACGTTTAAACACCAGCACGTACAAACATCATGTCATTCCCACGACATTGTTTGTGTTGTACTTTTCTATGAGCCTTGTCATGTTCTCAAATAAGGTGGCTTCTTCCAGGAAGATCAAAGATCTCTTGCATAGCAACGAGAGCTAATGTTACTCAAGTGACATGAGAGAGTTTTGATGTGCAAGGTAAAAACAGATGTGTTTTCTCCTTTACTCCAAAAAAAAATGGAAACAGAAAGAAAGAAAAGAAAATGAAATGCCTCCAGCTTGTCAACATTCAAAATTGACTGGAAGGCTTGTTATTCTTTTTGACATGTAGCTATAGCCTATAGCTATCTATGGTTTACATATATGTCACATATATCCCATATATGATGAGTCAGTTACTTTAACTACTCAGAGAAAGTTATTTTAAGATATTTTTGAAGGATGAAATTTTTACTTCTTCCCAACTATTACATGCTAGAAAATGACAGAAAAACTAGGAAAGCAGAACAGTGAAACTAAAACCTAATGGAAGATATTAATCAAAAAAAAATACAAATGACCAGCAAGTTTTTTTTTAAAAAAAAAAAAACCTAAGGAGAGCCCTTTAAAAAAGTTTTACATATTGAGCAAGTTCTAGTCTTGAATTTATAAATGAGTGACTCAGTAAAACAAACATAGCTTGAGTTCAATAGTCATCTTTGCAAATACTTATATATGTGTATAGGGTTTATGTGAATGTGTATCTGTGGTGTGTATTGTGAGACTTTTGAATGGGATGTGTGTCTAAGTGTGCATTGAACCTTTGGGTGTGTGTGTGTGTGTGTGTGTGTGTGTGTGTGTGTATAGTAGGTGTAAGGGTTGACTGACCATCCTGTTACAAGTCAAATGGGCTTCAATGGGAAGATGGTGTCACAGCTGTGATCCCCCTTACAGTGAAGGGGGATTTTCTACTCTCCTAAGATTTTCAAGATAACTACAGGGCTTTGAGTTTGGAACAAAGTGAATAAAGCCGGTTCTTGGAAATGATTGGAGAAACTTCTCTCTGCCTCGCTTTTTCTGTGTCTTTCTGCTGCTATAGGGAAGAAGGTATGTCTTAGGAAGAAGAAGATGACTCTTTATTACAAAACAGCAGGACCTGACTGCTCTGGGCACCTAGGAAAATACTCTGAATTCTGTAGTTTGGGTGATTTTTTGTTTTTCCCTCCCACTGCTGGTTAAAATCACAGAAAGTAAAAGCAAATGAAGATAACATTTGCTCTGGTTTAAAATTAAGTACAGAGCATTGGAGTTTTTCTTTCTTTCTTTTCTAATCAGGAAGTACCAACGCAGTACCACGTAATCCAGTCATGTTGGTTTTCCTGCTTGTTCTGGTCCACATTGCATCCATGTTAAATTTTTTATTTCAGACTGGGTTTTCTTCCCTGGTGCCCTAGCATTGCTCTTGCAGATAATACTTCAATTTGCCTCATGCCTCCTAGATGCAGCAGCATTTTTAAATTTATAAAGCACAGGCATTATGATTTCTTTTTTTCAGTATTTATGAATATTGAGTATTATGCATGCTTATTGGATCAGGCACTTATGTTCAAGGAGATCAGAAGTGATATACTGTTATGTGTCTTCAAGGAGGGCTCCAACTGTTGACCAGTTATTTTACCAGCCAAAGGGGTTTATTAAAGAACGGCAAAAGAATTGCAGTTCTGGACCATGAATGCTATGCCAAAACCACAGGCAAGTCTGGAGAACAGAGGAGAGCAGTGTTTATTTGTTGAAAAAAAAAAAAAAAAAAAAAAACCAGAAAGTGGGGAGGGGCTGCTTTGCACATAAGTCCATTGGAGGAAAGTGAGAGTTAAGGATGCTGACAGTTCCTCATTGGCTGAGTTGTGGCAATTTCTCATTGACTGGGCTGTTGCCGGGCAAGGAGAAAATCTTCCTTCTCTGCCATGGTAGTGCAGTAAGCTTCGTCTTGTGGGGGCCTGCCCCTGACTGCATTGCGGGGTTATGAGAGCTTTCCCCTTCTGGTCTCCCACCCCTACATTAAATGAGGTTTTCCTTTGCTCAACTTCACAAGGTCTTGAAGAGAAAGTAATCTGGTTTGATTAGCCTACTGAAATAATGAGGCACTGATCTGCTTCAGGTTCTTTCTTATCAATATAAAGAAATCGGGAAGTTAGGAAATGAAACTTTTTTTTTAAAGATTTTATTTGACTGAGAGCTTTGGGACACAAGCAGGGGTGTGGCAGGCAGAGGGAGAGGGAGAAGCAAGCTCCCTGCTAAGCAGAGAGTAGGGCTCGATCCAGGACCCCAGGATCATGACCTGAGCTGAAGACAACTGGGACTACCCAGGCACTGTAGAAATTTAACTATTTTACCTGGACACAGCCGGCTTCAGTGTGTATTTTTATTAGCATTTCCTTTAAAAATATATCCTCAATGTAATAGTATGAAACTGGATTATTCAATTTCCTAGATACTGCCCACACGACGCTGTTGTGTGTTCAAACTGTCGCTAGTCCAAAATGAAATGGGCTGGACATGTGAAATACATGACAGGTTTCACAAATTTTGCATGGAAAAATATGTACAACATCTCAATGCTTCTACATTGATGTACGTTGAGATGATAATACTTCTGATATATTAGGTTAAATATATATTAAAAATTTTACCTATTCTAAAAAAAAAGGGGGGGACTACTAATAAAAGACTATCTGCCACTCGCATCTGTGGCTCCCTTTGTATTTCTCTTGGACAGAAATGGTTTTGAAGCATAAAGGAAAATAAATAATATAAATAAAATAGTAACGACCCAAAAGCTTCCATCGCGTTATCGTTCCCCAACTCCAGCTCCTCTCTGGAGAGTTAAGATCCTCCTTTGGCATTTAAGAACTCACATGCCCATATACAGTGAGGGAGCATTTTCTAACCCAAAATGAAATCAAAATATGCATCAAGTTCTGCAACTTGTCTTTCCCATTTCAGAGTATATAATGGAAATCTTTTCACAAATATACTCTCTATTTATTTTGCTTTTGTTTTCCATTTACATGTCTAATGAAACCAGTAGACTCACCAAAGGCTGCCATTTAATACCTGTAGAAGGTCATCCCTTAGAATGGATGTAGGTGGGGAATCCTGCTCCATATTTCGACTCTTTGACCCCAAGGGCCTGTGAGAGGCCTGGCCTGGTCCCATGTTTGTCTCCCTCTCTTGTGGCCCCAAAGAAGCCAACTTCTCTATCTTGGTTTTTCAGAGCAGCCTTGTCTATGACGGTGGCTCTGAGCCTAGGCTGTTCGTGGAATTAAGTTCTCCGTGAATCCTTCTGTTCTGGCTCTGAGGGGAGCTCACAGGGCTTTCATACTTAAAGGCTCTCGATTCAACAACCCTGGAGTAGAAAAGCTTTTAAAAAGGCTTAGAACAGAAGCTGTTGAGGAAGTGGTTGCAGATGTCAAAAATACAGTCAATCCTTGAATCAGTCAATCCTTGAAATGCTTCATGGTTAAGGGGCTATATATCTAAATTTTCAATAACATCTTTAAAGAGAGGCTTTGGGTTATAGAACCTCAGGTGAAAATGGGGGTGAGATGAAGGAATTTTTCTGAAAAGAGCTGGATTGTGTGGAAGTCTACTAACTAAACATGGAGATGCCTTCTCTCTTCTCATGCTTGGTTCCGAGTACTTTGGAGCCAGATTTGTAACCCCAAAGCGGTGAGATTGGAGGGTTCTTTTTTGAGACATTAAATATATTTTTTTAAATGATGGACACAGTGGTGGGGGGTTACCCAGAGTCAGAATGCATGGTTTCCGCCCTGAGAATGAACAAGCTTACCACATCATGCAGAAACCTAATTTATGGTTGAAGGCACTGAATTGTAAGGTGATTCCAGGGTGAGGCTTAATTTCCCTAGTTAAAAACAACAACAAACAGTAACAAAAAGTTTCCTTAAAGAGCTAAATTGTATTATTTTATGAAAACATTACTTTTGTCAAAGGCTTATATTTGCATGGAGAAGTTTCCTGTGAAGGAATTCTCTCTTGCCCGTGACGGCTGTGGGAGGCTGTAGTCAGGGCCCACTGGACTCCCACTGTCTAATTGAACGCAGGTTTTCTTTGGGATTAAGCGTGTTAGAGTGCTTGCTTTGGTCCCCAAGGCAAATATTCAAGGACATTAAGTAATAAAACTTAATACAGGAGCAATTAAAATATGGAATATAATTTATGAAATATTAGAAACCAAGTTGAATGTTTATTATTGCAAACGTTAATAAAAAGTTAATTGTGCCCTTTAGCAATTAATTTATGCACAATTATCTCAAAGTGTTACTGGGCCTTCTGAACTAATTATAATTATATAGAGGTATTAAAAAGAAAACTCCAAAGTATCTACAAAATAGCTCCATAAAAATCTGTATGCTTAGCTGACATGGAAGCCTTTAGCTATGTAAGTAATATTAAATGAGTTAAGACTATACTCCAATTACTCTATAAGAGTTGATTATTTAAAATTAGTGTACTGTGAATGGGTACACTTAAAGAGCTTTAAAGCATCACAAGACATTCTAAACAATTACTGTCTTTTGTGCCTTTTATTTAATCACAGACTCAGTCTTGTATGTTAGAACTCTGCATTTAGTTCAATAGGTGTTAAATTAATGCACTAACATATGTAAGACTAAGTAGAATTATCTTCATAGCTATAGGGTTGGTTTTTTTCTTTTTCCAGGCTTCTACAACTTTTTTAAAAATAAAAGTTAGGCAGCTTTTCCCAGTTGAATTTATTACATTCTGTAATACAGTAATACAGTTTGTTGATAACCTACCATGTATTTTGCCCATAACAATAGATAACTCTTAGGAGACTCTTAGATCAGGCTAGCCCTGTTCCAAACATCACTGTCTTGATAGTGCCAAACTAACATATGTCTATCTGTAGGATGTAGAGATAGATATATATAGAATCATGTTTGGAGCAGATCCTAGTATGATCTAAAAGCCTTCACAGACACATACACACACATATATAATGTATTTATTATGGCTAACAGACTTTCATGTAATCCTGCTGTTTTCAGTGAAATCTGTTAACCTTATCCCTCATTCTGGGACACCTGGATGGCTCAGTCTGTTCAGCGTCTGCCTTTGGCTCAGGTCATGATCCCAGGGTCCTGAGATTGAGTCCCACATCAGGCTCCTTGATCTCTTGCTCCACAGGAAGCCTGCTTCTCCCTCTGCCTCTGCCCCTCTCCCCACTCGTGCAGCATGCACTTTCTCTCTTTGTCAAAATAGATAAAATCTTAAAAAAAAAAAAACAACAGTCATATCCCTCATTCCTATCTGATATTTCTTAGTATAAAGTATAAAGATTCTCCATTATATATGCATGAGTGAATCATCAGTGAATATATGTATTTATTTACTCTTTATCAGAATGTAAGTGCTACTATTGTAATTTTGAAGAAAGGAAGGCACAGGGAGCTGAAATGACTTGGCCCATATTGTAGCAATGCAAGGTGTTAGAGCAAGGATCTGGACCCTGGGAGTTCAGCTCTGTTATTGGTGGATCCCAACTGCTAGTCCATCTTGACTGTTTGGAGCTATGTATGTTGAGGTTGGACACTTTGCTTCTTACCAGCATTGTGACCTTGGACTGGTTCTGTAACTCACTTGTAAAATGGAGCATAATAACTGAACCTTCTGATAGGGATGTCAGCAATGTTCAATGAGATCATCTGTGCAGATTAATTAGCAGAGTGCCAGCACATGGTCCATATGTCCAGGAAATGCAAGCTTTTATTATCATCTTCTATTGTAATTCTCCAAGTTAAATATTATTACCCAAATTTAACAGAAGAGCAATCTGATGTCCGCACATTTACATATATTGCCAAAGGCTCATGGGAAATCGAGCATACTAAATACGTGTTACCCAAGTCCAAAATTCTACGTCCTGTTCATTCTACCAGAGATAATGTAGCAACAAAGGTAGATCTTTTTGAAGCTACACTGAGTTATGTACATTCCATATGGGGGTTAGGTAGGTGTGGTCTTTATGTTTTAAAGACTCATCCTCTTGCTGCTACTGCCTACATCCACGCTCATGTTCAATCATACGCTTTCTCGTTTGTGAGTCCCGTCATTGTGGTAAAGTCCAGTTGATTGGATACTTACTTTTATACCCAGAACTGAGTTCAGCTAGACCGGGGACAGCGTGGCAGGAGATGGTCATGAGGGATGTGAGGAGGACAGAAGGGGTAGCCCCAAGATTCAAATCTTGTTCTTGATTTCCTATGGAGACTCATTTTTATTTTCTGATAAAGTAGCCTAAAAGTTGGCTTATGCTAAAACGTTGCTTTCTCCCCACTTACGTTGCCTTTTGGAGATAGTTTTGAGCTGATTTTGTAATCAGTGTTGCAGCATCTTTTTCTTAGTTGTGGATATTATTAGGTAAGGCTGAGCCCTTTATTTTAGTGGGTTTTTAATTTTGTTTTCTGTGGAGGGTGTATTTAGTTCCTTGAAGTGCATCTCCATGACCAACATTACTTGGCTAATTTTCTCTAGAAAAGAACTTCAATGGTACATCATTTCGTAAATGTTTTAATGTAAAAAGGTGTAAAAGATTAAAAAAAAAATTGCAAAGTGTAAAAATGATGCAAGGGACGGCCATAGCAAAATTCACTAATTGTCAACATTTTGTTCCTTTTGCCTCATCATTTTCTCTGTGTGTGTGCGCGCGCCTCTGTCTTTGCACAAGGACACATACAACATAGCACACACATTTCATTTGGCCACTTAAGATGAGAGTAAGTTGCAAACATGCTGCCCTTTTATCTGTGTGTTGCATAAATACAAGCATATTGTCAAATAACCACTGTCGGTATATCAAGAAATTCACTGATGCACTGTTATTATTTAATCCCAGGTCTATAATCAAATTTTACCATTTGCCTCCAGAATGTCCTTTATGGCTTTCGTTTTTTATCTTCTGTCCAGGATCTAATTTAGGATCACACATTCCATTTAGTGTTGTGCTATTTATTATCCTTTAATCTGCAGCAGTTCCTCGGCTCTTCTTTGTTTTTCATGACTTTGAAATTTTGGAAGTGAACGGGCTGGTCATTTTAATGTGTCTGATGATTACCCGTGATTAGACGCCTATTATGCATTCTGGGCAGGAACACCACAGAAGTGATGTGTTTTTCTCTCTATGAGAAGGAAATAAAGTCAATTTGTTCATTACTGGAGATGTTAACTTTGACCATCTGGTTAAAGTAGGGCCCATCAGGTACTTCCACTGTTGAGCTACTCTATTCCTTTTTTCTGTGATTAATTAAAAAACTTATTTTGATACTATTGAAGTAACCTATCTCTCAAATGAACTTACATCTTCTAAAGGGGCAGAATTTTTTTAAAGGTGATTTATAAATATTTAGTAACTGGCCCAGTTTCCCTCTATACTATGTTAATTTATGTGAAATAGATCATATGTGACAATTAATGAAAAGAGAAACTTGCCCAAAGCTAACATGTGATTCAACATCCCTACGGAAAGATAAATATGCTTGACACACTTACTTCAGTCTGCACTGGTATTACATGGAAATGAAAATCATCTTTGAATTTGTTTAAGAATTGTGACAACTCAGAATTTGATGATATTATTACATTTTTGTTCTTCAGGTGGGCTAAGAAAATGTAAGACAGGAAGAGTGGAAGGAGGTCTGAGAAATGCCCCCTTCCCCCGTCAGAGCCTTAAACCTGCCAAATTTGAGAACAGCAGCTCAGCTCCTCTGGTTTTAAACCCTTACTTCTTGTTAGATAATCTTTATTTGCTTATCTGTTTACATTCTAGAACAAAATATCTATTAGATGTTCCTACAGTTACATTACAGAATCAGGCCATTTTTAGAACATGAGGGATATTGCAAATCACCTCATCAACTTCGTTATTTTACAGATGAAAAACAAGTTGAGACCTAGAAGTAACCTGAATAAGTTAGTTGTGGAGTACTAGGAACTGGGATTCTGACTATTGACTCCCGATCCTGTGTTGCAGCCAGGAGATGACCTTGATTCTTGAATATATTCTGCTTGATTACAACTAAGGGTTTGGAGGGTGAAAAAAAAAAAAAAGTACTAGGCTGAATTTATGTGGTAGAGTATTCTTTCAAATACCTGTTTAAAATATTGTGTGTCCTTGCCTCTCTACTATAAAAGCCTCTCTATTGGGATGAAGGGGCACAGGTGAGGCGATTGTGATGGGTTCTTAATATCATTATTAATTACATTGTTCTCACTTTCTGTAGCGTATTGTCTGGTACTGAGGGAAAATACACTCTTAACCGCCCATTCTTTTTAATGAAAACCTGTATCACCTGCACCCATCCCATAAAATCCTAATGAACTTCTCCAAAGAGATGCAGGTTATCTCAACCTCTAATGTTGTCCTCACTTTAGAAAAATCTCTAATGCGATCTTGATTATTCTTTGAAATATCATTTGGCTTACAGCCAGAGAGCTCAAGAATTCTTTCAGACGCTGGATTCATCTCTGGAATCATACAAGAAAATCCATTTAAAATCAATCCCTTATGAGAAGCAACATTACTCCCATCATTTGCCTTACACCCGATTTGTTTGGAAAATAGCACATAAAAAAGGATCTGGTTGTAGTTTATATCTCTTCTAGTTTTCCAGTTGGATGAGACTTTTATAAATGTCTGAGCACTGCTACCAATAAGGATTTGTCATCTGTTGTCAAAATAGTCATACATAATTTTTATTTTTGAAGGTGAGCTTTAGATTTACTTAAATTTTTTTTTTACCCCATTGGCTTAATGTTTTAAACTCTATAGTTATGATAATATATCTTCAAGTCCCATTTCTAAACCCATCAATAACATTGCAATTCAATTCTGCAAAAGAAATTATTAGTCAATGCCTGTATATTAATCATTCAAAAACAATAAAAATAAAATTGAGGGCAAAACACTAGTTGCCTCAAAGTATTGAATAAGCAAGGTCTTCTGGGAGATTTATGATCAGGATTTACAATTATTTTTTTTCTGATGAAATTGAGCTTTGTCTATTAGAATGAAATTGAAAATGACCTTTCCTGAGTCCTATAACTATGAAAATATATTCTTGATGAGAATATTTAGAACAGGAACCACATAAATTTGGCATGTTTTGGTTTTCATCTTTTCCCACCGTCCATGAAATAGAGCACTTACTCCTTGTAAATACAACAATTGCACAGATATTTCTAATTTGCCGGAGTTGATTTTAGCCTGGGGATTTCCAATGAATGAATAAGTATCTCAGACAGTCAATAATTTGAATTGAATAAAACCACCTATGAACACATGCCAAGCATTGAAGATGTGTTGCATCACTATAAATCATGCTAGGTAGCATTTTCATGGTCCAAAATATGCCTTTCTTTTAATGTACATTGCATTCATAATTACAGAGTCTAATGCATGGTAAAAAAAAATTTTTTAATGATTTTATTTATTTGAGAGAGAGCACATGTGAGAGAGCATGAGGAGGGAGGGGGAGCAGAGAGAGAGGGAGAAACAGACTCCCCACTGAGTAGAGAAACGAATGTGGGACTTGATCCCAGGACCCTGAGATCATGACCTGAGCCAAAGGCAAATGCTTAACTAACTGAGCCACCCAAGGCCCCCGTGGTCAAAGTTCTTTGACTGCAAGCAACAGACATCAAAGCATAGATGAGGAAAGAAGTACATTTTTTTTTTAAGATTTTATTTATTTGACAGAGAGAGAGATCACAAGTAGGCAGAGAGGCAGGCAGAGAGAGAGGGGGTAGCAGGCTCCCCGCTGAGCAGAGAGCCCAATTTGGGGCTCGATCCCAGGACTCTGGGATTATGACTTGAGCTGAAGGCAGAGGTATTAACCCACAGAGCCACCCAGGTGCCCAAGAAGTACTTCTTAATTTAGTGTTGGTAAAGTCCAAGATGGATAGATTTGAACTTAGGGACATTGGAGTCTAAAAGTTCAGACCTTAGCATCTTCATCTCTGTGGACCACCGAACTCTCTTCTTCTGTTCTTGTGTTCATTCTTGGGGCTTTTAACAGGATGGTCATAGGAGGCTCTGAGCTCATGTATTCATTGATTTCAGGGAAGATACAGAGAAGCACCCTCCTCTTAGATCCATCAAAATCTCGTTAGAGCTCTCTGAGAACACTCGGAAAATAAGAATGCTCATATGAGTCCAGCGATAAAAGAGGCTGTCTGGTTGAGTGCCAGGCCCTGGAGTAGGAGTCAGAGAATCTGGATTTCCATCCTCCGCCTATTCATTAGGAGCAAGATTTCAATTTTGGTACCTTACATGAGCTTGTGATTTCTCATGTGGCAAATTCAGGACCTAACTCCATTGACCAGTCCTATTTGAGTACCAAGTATACCCCGTGCATGTTGGGGAGGTGGGATACAGCCATGGAAAAAACAGAAGAGGTTCTCTCTTCATGCTTCTCCAAAGCATGGAGGCTTTGCTCCAGTGCGAAAAAGCAATGAAAAGATCAAGAAAGGAGGAGCAACGATAAGATAATTTAAGTAGTGCCCAGTGCTATGACCAAAGCAGAACTTGAACCAGCAGAAGGAGACAAAGTCATTCAAAGGCACACAAATATGCAATGAGAACCCCTGATGAAAGTGAGCTGGGCTCCTGAGCATTTAGAAACAGAAAGGATTCTGGGCAGGAGGAAAAGTGCAGAAATGCTGGGTTGGGAATAAGCCGGGCTTATTTAAAGACTGGGAAGACAGACTGTGTGTCTTGCCCACCCTGAGGAAAGGAAAGAGGTAGAATTGAGTGTAGAGACACCCACCGCGGCCACCAGGAGTTGAGAATCCAATGGATGGTTTTAGGCATTTTTTTGCGGTAGCTCATCGAGAGGGACCTGGTGGAGGTGCTGAGTCCAGTTATAAAGGCTTGTGGTGATAATCAAGGCAAGATGTGTTGGCCACTTGGAACAGGCTGCTGGCAAGGAAGGTTGTGAGAAGTGCTTGTATTTTGGTTTCTTTCTGATGCACCACAGGCAGGGCCCACAGACCCACTAAACAGGAGGAAAGAGCAGAGAGATTGAGGTAGATTTCCAGGGGTTTGATCCAGAGCACCCAAGTGTGGGATGGCTCCATGGAGCAGTATGGGGAGGTCTGGGGGATGGGAACAATGAGAATCTGGCCTTTGAGAGCTAAAACACCGGGATTCTCTGACTTTGAACTTCAGGTGAGCTCTGGGCCTGGTGAGGGCAGGATGGCCTACATGCTCTGTTTTCTCCTGGGCTGCTCAGGGAATCAGTACAGCAAATACTCAGGAGTCTGGGGGCTCTTCAGCGTTCTGAGTCCAATAGTATCGGAGAAGCTTTTTGGCCCAAGACAACACACGTGCAAGTGGCAGATAGCTTTTATGGCTGGCTGCCAGACTTCTTAAATACCCTTCTCTCATTTCTTCTGTTCCCAAATTTGTAGACAGGCATGAATTTGGCAGTTGCTATAGAAATGTGAAAATTAGAAGACACACTGAACTACTTAGAGACTAGATTTATCTTTGAAATGTATTTTTCGTATGTTCTTTCCTCCTAATTAATTACAACTTGGAACATTTGGGTAGCAGATATATTGACAGAAGGCTTTACCCCCTCATGCTGAAATGATCATAATATAGTGAGTAGTTCTTCAGGCGGTGTGACCCCAGACTGTGATAAAGTACGACTGTGCTTTTCATAGCAGAGAAGTTAGAAGAACTTCAAGATACCTTGACAGCGTGTGAGCCTGGAACAGCCGTGGGATGCCAGCAAAGACCAAGAATAACAAGAGTTCTTGCCCTGCGGAAACCATGCAAAGGGAGCTTTGAAAACTTCTAAGAAGTTGGTGTCCCGGTGCTCCTGGGTGGCTCAGCAGGTTGAGCCTCTGCCTTCGGCCAGGGTCACGATCCCAGGGTCCTCAGATTGAACCCCGCATTAGGCTCTCTGCTCAGCAGGGAGTCTGCTTCCTCCTCTCTCTCTCAGCCTGCCTCTCTGCCTGCTTGTGATAGCTCTCTGTCAAATAAATAAATAAAATCTTAAAAAAAAAAAAAAAAGAAGAAGTAGAAGTCGGTGTCCCATGTAGTTGCTAAGTGACAGCCTTAGACAATGTTGATTTGCAGGACGTCATTTACAATTAAGTCCTGTGACCAGGAAATTCAGGTTTGGGTGAGAAAGGGGAGAAGGATCCCCTGAACTAGGAAATTACTGAGGTATGCCTGTCATTACATGCTTTGACTTCACCATATGTGCCCTTCCAGAAAGGAACCCAGGCAAGCAGGCATCGCGAGATGATCACCTAAGAGAAAGATGGGGGTCACCACTCAATTTTTCCTCCTTTCAGAATTTATCTGTGGGGACAAAACATGGCCAAGGTTTTCAGGAGCTATAAAAAATGTCAGAGATGTCTGGGTGGCTCAGTGGGTTAAAGTCTCTGCTTTCGGCTCAGGTCATGATCTCAGGGTCCTGGAATCGAGCCCTTTGCTCAGCAGGGAGCCTGCTTCCTCCTCTCTCTCTGCCTGCCTCTCTGCCTACTTGTGATCTCTGTCAAAGATATAAAATCTTAAAAAAAAAAGAAAGAAAGAAATGCCTTGTCAGTGAGGTAGACACTCCAATGTGGGTCTCTCCCCCCCCACAAAATGACAGCAATGAAACTGGGCTGGAACCTCTTCA
The DNA here is from genome assembly GCF_020171115.1 of Neogale vison. Classification (NCBI taxonomy): domain Eukaryota; kingdom Metazoa; phylum Chordata; class Mammalia; order Carnivora; family Mustelidae; genus Neogale; species Neogale vison. Next base: position 10,387,930 of record NC_058097.1, read on the forward strand.
GACCCCATCCTCACTGGGTGTGTTGAAGAAAATGTAGAGCCATGATTTCATTCCCATGCCCTTCCTTGCTGTTGAAGCAAGACATGGTTTCATGGTTCTACTGGCATATTATTTTATTTTATTTTTGCTGGCATTTTAAATGGCTTTTTGAAATAGCTCCTTCTGTCCTTTGCCCTGTTTTCTATCATTTTTAATCATTTTTCTAACATACCATAAGTTATAAATATCTTTCCTGGTTTTGCACGTGTCATGTAATTGTTACGGTGTTTTTTTCTTTCCATAGAGGTATTTTTAGCTAGCACAAAGTCAAAATAATCCTTCTCTTTCATGTTTCAAGCTTCAGGGTCCTATTTAGGAAGTCTACTCCTGGCTTCTATTGTGGTATCTTTTTTTCCCCCACCTCTTTAAGAGAAAAAAAAAAGCATTATTATTGTTTTATCATTCCATGGTTAATTGTATGTAAGGAGAAAGCAGCAAATTCAAGTTTATGTATTTTTATGAAGATTTTATTTATTTGACAGAGAAATCACAAGTATAGAGAGAGGCAAGTGGGACGGGGGGTGGTGGTGGGAAGCAGGCTTCCTGCTGAGCAGAGGGCCCGATATGGGGCTCAATCCCAGGACCCTGGGATCATGACCTGGGCTGAAGGCAGAGGCTCAACCCACTGAGCTGCCCAGGCACGCCAAGTTTATGCATTTTTTAATGATTACCTTAGGAGACCAAGGGATCTCTCCACCTCTCAAGACCTGACAGTGTGCAGCATGTAGTAGATGCTCAACAATTGAACAGATGCATGAATGACCTACATCTAAAACCTACTGGCTCCCTATGGTATAAATGAGTCATAAACTTGAAGGTTTATAATAACCTGGTAACTGGCTATTGAGTTAGAGAACTGAATTCCAAGGACTCCATAGTACTTGGTAAGAAGAGAGGAATTCTTTTTTAAAAAGATTTATTTATTTAATTGACAGAGAGAGAGAGAGAGATCACAAGCAGGCGGAGAGGCAGGCTGAGAGAGAGGAGGAAGCAGGCTCCCCGCTGAGCAGAGAGCCCGATGTGGGGCTTGATCCCAGGACCCTAGGATCATGACCAGAGCCACAGGCAGAGGCTTTAACCCACTGAGCCACCCAGGCACCCCGAGAGGAATTCTTTTTATCTAGGCTCTAGAAACTATATGGATTTTAAAGCCATTAAAATAAGTAATAATAAGACACACAACACTAACTTACTATACCCAAGTGAGAGACAGCAAAAATGAGAAGATTTTGAGGGAGGTTTGTATTCTAATCTAATTCCTTGATTTTTTCAGTCCAGATGTAGTTACTGATCTTCTGGACCCAGTTTTGCTTGTTTTTTGTTCACCTGTAGTGGGATAAAAATACTTCCTTTTCAGGAACATTGTCAGGATTGTAGTGTTAGCATACACAAGGCACCCAGGCCAGTTCCTACTGGTATTATATATTTCAACTCTTCCCTAAGCATCCCTCCAACATGCTCAGAATTAGAGATCACTGTCACCACATTTAGCACAGAAGACCAAAAACTTGTGTTCCTTGTGTATACTTGGACCTGGGGTGATTTACTGGTATCCGTGCTTCCTAGTCTCTAACTGATGGTGGGCAGAGTTTAAAGAGCTTGGTGGAATGAAATGCACGGACTGCCAACTTTCAGGTGATTCGCAGTTAAATACACTGTTTTCCAAAGACCACACAGTTACTGTGGTTCTGACAAATCCTATAGCACCCCACGGTGCTGCAGACACATATGCCTGATACTCAATTAAATAAACACTCAGCGATGTTTAAATCAGACTTTTGAATTGCTCTTTTTAATGAGTCGTTCACATGTTCACAAACTGAACTCAGATGCTCGCGTGATATTCTGCTGCCCAGGGAAAATGCTGACCAAACTGCTTAATGACGCAAAGTATAACGGAACTCTAAGGAAACTAATCAAGTGTCTACTGGATGGCAATGATAGTCACTGTTGAGAACATGTGCCAGAGAAATAAATTATGCAGTAAAGCTATTTCTCTTGTTCCACTCTATGGACAGAAGGACCCGTTTATATCTTCCTATAAAAAGCATACTGTGACTGGCAATAAACAATATTCTTACGTCCTTCCCTAAAAGGCTCAGCACGCTTTTTTAGATAAAATAGAATTCTCTCTAGCAAACGAAAGAAATACGATGAGAAGAAAAGAATATCATTAGGAGTTTAAAAAAAAAATCGCTGACTGAATTTCTGTCACTCTTACTGCTGTAGATGTCAAATGTTAAGCTTTCAAAAGGAAACTTGACAAGATTAAATGCTACCAGAAATAACAGGCAAACCAGGCTGAGCTGGTGCACATCTAACAGAAACATCCACTCTCAAGCAAATCGTTGAGCGGGCCTAGTTTTTATCTTCTATTGCATTTTCTTCCTTTTGCAACAGTGTGTCTGTTTCTTACAAATGCTTAGAAGCTTCTCCAAACTGCTTTGCTTACCAGTGCTAATTTGTTCTACTGCATTAGAATTAACTTTTCCACTGAGAGCTGCATACTTTGCCTTATTTTTTTTTTTGAAGTTAACAAATTAACATCTTATCCTAATAAAGACTGCAATCCCAAATGACTAGACTGTGAGTATTGAGAGAAACAGTCACGAACATTTTTTGGTTATTCTTTATTCTCTTTGGGGATAACTATGATAGGAAGCAGTTCGGGAGAATTCGAAAAATGTACTTAACCTTACTTGAAACGTATTACTTATTCATTAGTGACGAGCATTATTTTGTTTTTCTGACAACCCTGAGAGAATTAATAGCATGTGCTAAATAATAAGTACATTAAAAAAATAAAAAGCCTTGACAAATATCAAGTACTTATTTAATATATGCTATTAGCTCAGGGTTGTCAGAAAAACAGTGTATGTTTATTTTTACATGCAAATTACCTGTTTAATTGGGGCTGACTTTTAGGTCTCAGGTTAAAGTAGTAAGTTTTCCTACCTGCATTATCTGCAGTTAGTAGCTGTACAGAACAGAAAGAAAACATAAATAATTCCATGGGCTAATAGTATCAGTAGCATGAGATCATTTTCTGTAGTCTCTTTGCCATAGCTTAGGACTGAAGATCACGCACAGACTTGCTAAAAAATGAATTTGACCTTTTATTTTTATTCTGTGTCTCCTACTACATGTCCTGTATGTCACACAGTGTCTTACACATAATATGACAACCATTTGTTGAATGAATAATGAGGAAGACATGGTAGACCTCAGTGTCTTTAATAATGCCTCTCCAAGCTAACCATTAGAGCCAGTCTGTTACTCTGTCCACTCTCCTTTTGTAGCTACACATTTGCTAGTGTGGGCAATCGTGGTCAAGTGCCAGTTGGTAGTTTCATATATTTTCATTCAAAGAAATGATACAGAAACTATCTCTTCAAAAAATAGCATAGTTTTGGGGCACCTGGATGGCTCAGTCAGTTAAGCATCTACCTTTGGCTCAGATCATGATCCTGGGGTCCTGGGTTTGAGTCCTGCATTGGGCTCCCTGGTGAGCAAGGAGCCTGCTTCTCCCTCTGTCTGCCGCTCCTCTTGCTTATGTTCTCTTTTTCATTCTCCCTCTCTCTCTGTGTCAAACAAATTTTTAAAAATTAACATAATTTTACCTAAAATGACTACATGTAACATATTTTAAACATCTCTTCTGTTCTTTCTGAGCCTAACCCTTCAAACCTAAAACCAAACTTTGAAAATACTTAACATTCTTTGCTTGAATAATAATACGGTGGGAATTGAGCTGTAATTAGGTGAATTTTCTTTCCCATTTGGAGAATGTCAGTAAAATGAACAGAGAATTAGTAATAATTGAGATTAAAATGTGCTTGTCTAGGTGGGTACGTGGATTGGACAGACATTGCCATCCAAATTACTTTCACGGCCAAGATTATGTTTGCAACAAAAACATTACAGGGCATTGAAACTGCGTTTTTGCTTCCTTTGTGGTCTTCTGGACTGGGAACCGTGTGAAGATTGGGAGCAGCCCTTGGCTTCCTATGTATAGTAGCAGAAGTGGTTGGGAGAGGGCTGGAGCTTATGCTCTTGGCCCCCGCACAAGGTTGGTGAGATTTCCTAGTGTCCAAATACAGACAGTGCATGTGGTCTCTCTTATGTGAGTAACGTGGGAGTCCTGCCGCCTCCAGAAGGATGGTCTTTGTTGGTATCCCTGGTCTCCTGCTGCCTTCTCTACTCTTCCCTTTGTGCTTTGATGAGCCCAGCAGGCCCTGCGTCTGTAGGTGTGATGGGAAGCAGGAACCCCCCAGGCTGAGGAGAGCTCTCCTGGAGGTCCCTGGGTTCTTGAGAACCTTGGGATTGGCACACCTCTTTGTTGCAACCCCGGCTGTGGAAGGCCTGGTGTGTGACCGTTCGTATCTTGTCTCATCTTTGACATGCCTGCCGAGATGCTAACCAAGCATGTAGAAAAACAGGTTGTAGGTTTTCAACTGCATTCTTCCTTGCAAATAAAGATTTACAAATGGAATGTCATTGGATGTCAGCCATCATGCCTTGTCAGTGGGGCTGCTCCAAGCTTTGATAAACCACACATGGAGGAAAGGCTTGTAGTCTGAACTCTGTCCACGCCCGGGCCCCTAGACACACTCCCGTGGAGGTTTCTTTCATTCCCGGGGAGGGTAACCAGACCTAGGACAGGTGGGGAACATGTGGATTTCCCAATATTTGGAGTTAGGGGGATTAACGTAGGAGCTGATATGGCGTCCAGGTATGATATGTAATATTGTGTAAGAAATGCATATGGTCCCCAGCTCACAATGATTCTAATTTTATATATATATATACTTTACAGTGGTGCAAAAATGATAAGCACTCATTAGGAACTGTACTTTGACCTCAGATCTTTTTCTGGACTAGTAATAGGGGATCCCATACCCTCTTATGCTGGGTGCTGGCAGCCCCTGCCCCCAACCCCAGGCAGCCACGCAATCAGGAGGGTAAACACCCGCTACACTTGGGCTCCTCCTCCTGCACCAACAACCATTCTGTTTTCCACTTTCGGTATGGTACTCAATAAATTACATGAGACATCCAACACTTTTTCATAAAATAGGCTTGGTGTTTGCTGATTTTGCCCAACCGTAGGCTAATGGAAGTGTTCTGAGCACTTTTAAGGTAGGCTAGGGGAAGCTACTATGATGTCAGTTCACTGGGTTAGGTGTTGTAATAAATGCACTATGACTTGAGATATCTTCAATTTCCGAAGAGTTTATCAGGACACAACACCATTGTAAGTCAAGGAAGGTCTGTATATACCTGCTCTCTGCCTCCAGTTCCAGGCACAAGGCTCTTGAAACCCTTTTAATTTCCTGAGTGATAGCAGTGATAGCATCATCTTTTGTCATCCATGATAAGCCCCTGTCAACCAGGCCTATGTTTACGTTAATGAGATGAGTGGTGGCTGGCTGTTCCAGGTAGCTTCAGAATGGGGGCTGTTTTCCAGATGAACCAACGAGGTGATGAGAGGGTTGACATTTTTAGCCCCATCCCCCAATCTCCAAGGAGGGGAAAGGGGCTGCGGATTGAGTTAATCACCAGTGACCAATGGTTTAATCAATATGTCCACATAATAGAACCTTCCTAAGAGCCCTAAATAAAGGAGCCTGCAGAGCTGCTGGGTTGGTGAAGGCATCCATGTGCCAGGAGGGTGGCATACCCATCTCCAAGGGGACAGAGAGTCACGTGATTTGGGACGCTTCTAGATGCTGTCCTAGGTGTTTGTGCATCTGTATCATTTATAACATCCTTTATAATAAACCAGTAATAGTAAGTAAATTCTTGCCCTGAGTTACATGTGCCATTATAACAAATGATTGAATTTGAAAAGGGAGTGATGGCGGTCCCCAATTTGTAGCCAAGTCAGACAAAACTGTGGGTAACCTGGTGACCCACTCCTTGTGCTTGGCATCTGAAGTAGAGGGCAGAGTCGTGGGACTGAGCTCTTGACCTTTAGAGTCTATGAACTTATGGTCGGTGGAGTCAAAATTGCACTAAATTGTAGGACACCCAGCTGGTCCCCTTGGAGATCAGGAGAACAGATGGGTGTGAAAACCCACACATTTGGTGTTATCAGTGCTGTGGAGTCGAGAAATGTTTTCCTTGGCCAGGCCATCTGAGTTAGAGTACATTTTCAGAGCACAGTCCTCAGGAACACAGATCCTACAGCCACATACTAGAGTTCATGGCCTGGCTCTGCCAATTCCTGGCCGTGGGAATGCGTTTCAAGTAATAATCTCTATGAGCCTTCATTTGCACATTTGCAAAATAGAAATACGAGTAGCAATGAGCTCATTGACGTAGGAGGAGGATTGCATGATTTAATATATTTGCAAATGACTTAGAAATGTCCTAACCCCAACTGAGAAATACAGTGCTTAATTAAGTGAACAGATAAAATCAAGTGAAAGGAATCTGATATTTTCTATCCTACTTTGTCCTGTTTCCTGTATCTTTTTGCCCCTTGGAGAATTCCTTTTCTGTTTATTGGTCTAATTATTGGGGTCTTCTTCCTTTCCTGAAGGGCACCATCTTGAATCGTAGATTTTTAGATGCTATGTGCCTTGGTAAGCAGCGTTTCCAGCTGATTCGAGTCCCATGGCCATACGTGCCGGCATGGCTGGAGGCCCTTGCTGGACTTGTGATAGTGTTAGAGGTCCTCTCTGAAATATGAAGAAGAGAAATACTTGGGAAAGACAAATATCGAAACCCTTTTATCACCTCCTTGATAAAGCCAGTGGTTAACTGTGACATAGGAGTCGTTACTATGATGTAAGGTGGCTAATTAGAAAGGGGCCTGGAAAGGCACCCATATGGTTGGAGGTCATCTGTAACACCTTTGTGAATGTTCTCCTCTGGAATTTGGTTTGAAACTGGGCAGCTGCTTCCATGGTTCCCAGGCATTATTGGTTTCATAAAATTAATTATCCCAAGGCTCAGTAAACCTTTTGGTCTCTGTTCTCTATTATATGTGGAGTGTCCAAGAGATGAAGACAGTGTGGTGGTGGGAAGAGAGGGGTGTCCTGATGCCAGGAAGGTGGGTGGAGGGATTTGATCTATGGGGGTAGAATTTGTGAGACAGATAATCCTTAAAGTTTATCAGGTGAAATCCAAACATTTCAAAGGTTAGGGAAATGTAGTCAACTACTCTCTATTTCAGTCAAAATTTAATAGGACATTCCTTGTTTGATCTTGAAACATTATTCTGAACTCTAAGGGAAGCCAGGCAAGGATTTTAAGCAAGGGATGGAGAGAGGTGGGGGACAGATTTCATTTTCCAAGATGACGTGACAATAGTGTGAAGAAAAATTAGAAGGAAAACAGGATTGGAAGCAGAGAGATCTATTAGAAACTCATTAGAACAATCCAGATACAAAGTGTTGGAGGCCCTACTTCAAGCAGCTCCAGCTCAAGTGGAAAAGAAGCAATGGATTGGAAAGTTAATACAGGATTAGATTTATGGGGCTTGACCATAATCAAATGTATACAGTGGGGGATACGGATGGGAGTGGAAAATAAGGAGATGTCTAAGATCCTCTGAGAGGCTGAGACGAGTAGAAGAGGTGAGTAATAATGCCACTCATGAAGTAATAGCAATCAGGGTCGGTCTAAGGACTTGGGGGGAATGACGGACTGAATGGAGATGTTGACTTAAAGGTGACTAGTGGACTTCCCAGCAGAGACAATAAAGTAATTCAGTAAAAAACCATGCTGCTTAGCAGGACTGTCTGGAGTATAAATATATGTTTTATAGTCATTAGGATATAATAGTAAATAGTCAAAAGATATTGACTTGTCAGGGTCTTACACCATTGTAAGACTGAGAATGGGTCTCCTGACTTGCCTGCAACTCTAGTGGGAGACAGGTGGCAGTTCCTGTAAAGGGACACCTGGGAACTATAGATAGGTGCTTTGAGCTGCGTCTCCATTTCTCATTCTGCCTACATTGCACTGGCCTATCTCTTCATAGTTTTATTATTTTATTTTATTTTTTAAAAGATTTTATTTATTTATTCAACAGAGAGAGAGATCACAAGTAAGCAGAGAAGCAGGCAGAGAGAGAGGGGGAAGCAGGCTCCCTGCTGTGCAGAGAGCCCAATGCGGGGCTCGATCCCAGGACCCTGAGATCATGACCTGAGCCGAAGGCAGAGGCTTAACCCACTGAGCCACCCAGGTGCCCCTCTTCATAGTTTTAAATGTTTTAATCTGAGTATCTCCTATTTTGTATTCAATAAATGGGTCACGTTGAATTTTGCCTCTCCAATTATTATTATAAGTTCCTATCATTACGTTTATTTGCAGTTTATCGTTCACATAATTCATCATGCTATAGCAATGCTCATGTTTTTTAGAAAACTTTACAGGTGAGATGTTGCCTTGTTGTTTATTCAGAAATACTCTGAGATCCTCTTGGAAACATGGGTGGGAATTGGGATTGAGCAGAATGTAGAAAGCTGGTCTTCAGTCTGACTCTCCTCTAGTAGGAAAGAACATCAACTAGGGTAAAACTTAATGCATTTGCATGAATGGAAATCAATGGAATCGATTTTTGAGGGACTTGTTCCTCTGCTGCCATTTCAAAACTCAATACATGGAATGTTCTAGAATAAGGCTGTTAGAAAGATCAATAGGAAAAAAAATAGAGTTTTACTTAATGTATGAAGATTATGCATTTGCAAAAGCCTTTAATTGTGCAAGTTTTCAGGGAAACTTGAAGCTTTAATTTAATCACAGATCTATAATGTGCAGGTAGGCATCATGATTTCCAATACTGAGAAACCTGTTCTCCCACTGATGTGTGAAGGATTTAAATGGCCGTCAACCCTCAACATTCCAAACTTTTCACCTCTTCTCTCACATGTCTACAGCACATGCTCTTAGAAGGCAGAGAACTCTGAACAGTGTTTTCGAACACCCTTAAGAATTAAACATTAAGGGGCGCCTGGGTGGCTCAGTGGGTTAAAGCCTCTGCCTTCAGTTCAGGTCATGATCTCAGGGTCCTGGGATCGAGCCCCGCATTGGGCTCTCTGCCCAGCTGGAAGCCTGCTTTCTCCTCTCTCTCTGCCTGCCTCTCTGCCTACTTGTGATCTCTGTCTGTCAAATAAATAAATAAAATCTTTAAAAAAAAAAAAAAGAAACATTAAAATTCTCCTAAGTCATAATGACAACATGATAAAATGTTGGCAGTAATTATACCCTCTGGATTATGACAGTAGGACTTTCTTTATTCCATTGAAAATAATAAGAATTAATAACTAAAATCTGTATGCATATGTTTTTATTCATTCAGAAGTATTGGCTTAGAAGTAGTGGTATTTTTTGAAAAATCTGCTGACGTGCCTTAGTTGTGCTTGTAGCAATTTCTGGGTTAGGAAGTTATTGTTAGGTGCCAGTGTTTTATGGTTTTTAAGTTGGGCTAGTAAACATAAACACACGTGTGTGTAATGAATATGTATTGGTGTGTTCAACTGATTTTTTTAAAAAATGGAAAAAGTAAGGAAAGGAACATCACTTGACAATTTCCATATAAAGGTACATCTCCAACTGAATGTCAGGATACATTCAAGCAGCCAGAAGACAGACTCTCACATAAACATATGCCTCATTTATAGCTAGAAAGAAATATATTCTCTTCAATCTCCTTGGAATGACAGCTTCAATCATCCCTGGAGAATGGGGAGTTCATTGCCCCAAAACTTTTTTTAAAAAAGATTTTATATATTTATTTGTCAGAGAGAGAGAGCATAAGCGGGGGAAAAGCAGGCAGAGGGAAAAGCAATCTTCTCACTGAGCAAGAAGCCTAATGTGGGGCTCAATCCCAGGACCCTGGGATCATGGCCTGAGCCAAAGGCAGACACTTAACCAACTGAGCCACCCAGGTGTCCCATTGCCCAGAAACTTCTGCTGGGGTCAGAAGAGGTGGAGGCAGCCAGAAGTACCAAAGAGGAGGGTGCCCCCTGCACGTGCTCACTGACTCCTCTCTCCAGGCTGACCTAATCGACCATTTCTCCTTCATGTTAGCAGGGAGGATGGCCTAAGGGTGCCACCTCTTCCTGGGTGGGTCTTGGTTCCCCTCTTCACACAGTGAAGTCCACTTGTCCAATGGAATATCCTTGGCCCCTCCAACACGGCTGGGCCTCGCCGCTTTTTTAATGTTTTGGAGTTGAGTCTATTCATCTGACATTTGTCACTTTAACCGAAGGATGACAGAATGATGGTGAGGGGAAGAGGAGAAATACGCCGTAATATACAGAACCCTGGGTGAGAAGTCAGCACTGTGCAAGGCACGCAGCACATTTTAGATCTGGGATGACATTGGCTCTTCCTAAGAACAGGAGGTGGACATCATCTCCATCTTACACAGGATGGAAACCAAAGGTACGAAGGACAAGAAGTATATCCTGTTAATATAGCTAACAGGGGGCTGGCCGAAACCCAAAGCCTGGATCGTCTGACACCAAAGCCCTCCCTCTGCAGACACCCAAAATGATTTTTGTGAGGCACAGTATGGTTTGGGAAAGGCAGCCCTCACCACTTTGTCCTAGAGTTTGTTGCATGAATAGAACCAAAACTTGAAGGGTTCAATGGAACCATTTCTCTGGGCAAGGCACCAGAAGCTCAGCTAGTGTGTGGCTGACGTGGTGGATGTCCCTTCTGCCACCACCGAGCACCTGAGCGGACCATCATCTGTGTGGGACATGGAGCCTTTCTCTCTCAACCAGAGGTTCTGACTTTCCACCTTCAAGTCATTTGCAGTGAATTTTACCTCTTCTGCCAGTTTACGTAGAACTTGGGCCCTGATTTCCTCTTGATTGGCTCAGTAGTGACACTCCCTCTGTGAGGGTCTGTCCCCTCTTTTTTTTTTTTTTTTGGGAACATTGTTCTCTCATCATGGCTAAGTCTTGTTCTGAGGATTCTGCTAACCCAGGCTCTAGGCTTCCGTGAGAGCCACCGGATCACAGCGCTTCCTTTCTCCAGCTCTCCCTGTGAGCGATACAAAAGACACTTACTGTCCTTTTCTAAAATTTTATATGAAGTGCTTTGGTTTTTTTGGGGGGGGTGCCAACCGAATTAGATTTATTTACTGAGGCTCAATAATATACTATGAACTTAGTCCAATCCTCATTTTCCAGATTTTTATTAACCATTGCATGTCTTAGATGATTTTAGAGCTCTTTGTCACCATCCTCTTGTTCAGACATCAGGAACTGCCTAGGAACATTTCACTAAAAGCAGGAACTTGTGATTAATGCTATGAGCACTCTTGGTAGATACAAGTAGATACACAGTATCCTGTGAGGAGGACAGCCGACACCATCTCCAGCAGTGATTCGCTTTCCCAGATCTCAACCGTATGCTGAAGTAATTCCCTAAGAAATAAATATCAGTAATTTACTATAGGGGGGAAAACCCAACTTAACTGAGTTTTTTTTTTTTTTTTAATCAAAATAATTTTGGCTAGTGTTCTAATCCTGGTTAGGAGGTAGCCTCTTTATCCTTGGATAGGTTATGTTCCGAATACACTGGTAGAAAGGTATATTTCTACCTTATGAGTAGAAATCTTATGAGGCACCAACTGTATATGTCCCATATACTTGACTTGATATGTGTACATGGTATATATATAGGATACTGCTAGAAATAGAAAATCTGTGAGTATTTTAGTTTAGAGTGATGGAGAAAGTCTTTATCTTGATTAGTGTGGTGGTTATGATGAGGTTATTTCTATTACCATAGAAATAACTAGCGGTGCTGGGCTGGCTCAGTTGGAGGCGGCTGGGACTCTGTATTAGAAGGCTAGCTGAGGACAAAGCAGAAGCGGACACCCTGCAACCCTCCCTCCCCCCCCCACTCCACGTGTGACAGTCCTCCCTCTGGGAAGCTCCCATTTGTCTTAATGTTAATACCTTCCTAAAGGGAGAAACAACCTGAACTTGGCAATGGCAAAGGCCTTTGTTTCTTGGAGGTCCTCTTTAGCGTATGAAAGGCACGTATTACAATGGAGCATTGGGTGTGGTGCATAAACAATGAATTTTGGAACACTGAGAAAAAAAAGTTTTTTTTAATTGAAAAAATAAAGTTCTTCTGAAAAACTCCCTTTTCCTTATCTCCCCCAACTCCCAAGTTGAAAATCAGCCACTCCTCACAACCCTGGTGCAACAGCAGTTTCTGCCCATAGGTCCTGTCCTGCAGTTTAATAACCCCACACCATTTTTGTACCAAAGACGTCTCAAGAACTCTTTCCCGGTCGTGGGCTCCGGATCTCACCCTACCAAACCTCACCTATATTCCCAAACTACATCAGTTAGTCATGTACCTACGTTTACCAAAACTCAGCAAATTATACATTCTGTAACATAAATATATTTTGCTAATGGAAATTTTACCACAGAAATAACTAGCGGTGCCAGGCTGGCTCCGTTGGTGGAGGGTGGGACTCTGGATCTTGGGGTTGTGAGTTCAAGCCCCATGTTGGGTATAGAGATTACTTGTAAAAGATCTTTAAGGAAAGAAAAAACGATTGGTAATACATGTCTAATCATGTATTTTTCAACTCAAGTCCAAAAGAAATATTCATGATCAAAAAGAGAGCCCGGGGATAGCGAGTCACTCATCTTACTTTCTTAGGCTGATGAATTATTTGAGAATCTCTATCTTCATTTTTGCTTCCTCTCCACACCTCCCTTTCCCATCTTGAAATCTCATGGATATCCACATGCATTTATAACTGTGTTTGGCAGCATCATGGTCCTTCAGCTCCCTTGACATTCTAATCCCCAGAGCCTACATGAATATGTTACCTTACATGGTAAAAGGGACTTTGCAAATATGATTAAATGAGGCATCTTGTGATAGGGGGATTATCCTGGATTATCTGGGTGGGCCCAGTGTAATCATAAGTGTCCTTAAAAAGGAAGGAGGGAGATAAGAGAGTCGAAGAGAAGGTAGGCCTACAGAATCGTCCTACAGAGGATCCAGTTGTTAGATTGAAGATGAAGGGAACCATGAGTGAGTAATGCAGGGCAGCCTCTGGAAGCAGGGAAGGGACTGATTGCCCCGTAGGAGAGTCTTCCCTGCAGACACCTTGGTGTTAGTCCACTGAGATCTATTTCAGACTTCTTCTCTCTTGAATTACAAGATAATTAATTTGAGCTGATTGGCTACATTTGTGGCCCTTCATTACAGCAGCAATAAAAAACTAATACACTGACCTGAACTTAAGAAATCCCTCCATCCTTACAGTCAGGACACTGACCTTTTCCTAGATTTTACCGTTACCTCCTCTTATCCTCTGTATCTGTGTGATATTTAAGGATTTTTTTTTAATATGTCTAGGAATCTAATTTTGAACGATTCCCAAGTAACATCACTTTATATACAGCATTTTAGATCTTAATTTGTTATATTATTTCTTAAAGTAGGAGTTCTTCAGTTCTTCCTCAAGTCAATAAATGATACCACTATTCCCTAGGCATCATGGTGAGGACAAACAGTGAAGCACAAGCCTTCCTCTCTCTTAATAATGGTTTCCTTTGAGAATCATCACGTGGGGCCACTGGTGGGGAGAGAAGTAATGGGTAGAAAAGGATATTTATCAGTATTAAGTGAGCTCAACATAGAGGCATAGTCATCACTTAATAACTCTTAGAACTATTATTTTCTTTGTGTACACATGCTAGTCTTTCTGCAAAGTAGGTTTCTAGAAGTAGCCTGTTCTAAATATGCAAATAATATGGAGATCTGGAAATTGCCTGGTGATTTGCATTACTCAGTTCCCCAGCATTATTTTATAAAATGTTTGTATGATTATGCCATAATTTTATTGCCCAGATTATGTGAGCAAAATAAATTTGTGTCTCCCCAAAGGATTTCAGAGATAGATTCTGTATACTAAAGAATTTTCTTTCTTTTCTTCAGTAACACTTTTAAATAAATCATTCAAATGAGTTCTGCTGCATAATGTGTTTTCTTTTTTTAGCTTTTTATCTCTTTTCCACAAGCCATGCTTGGGTAGATACTTTTAAAAGATTTTAGCCGTTGAAAAGTATTCAGAGCAAAACTGGAAAGAAGCATTTGCCATCCTCCTCCATGATTGTGCCAACTTAATGCTGGGGTATCTGGGGAGTATTATTAAAGAAAATGAAAGCTTCTGGAGCTATTAATTAGACAAGTAATTCTTTAGTTTCTTTACTGACTTCATTTTTTTTTTAAATTCAAGGTCATGTTCAAAGTCTTAGCCAACCAGCTGCTAATTTTAGTCTTGTATTTTATTTTATTGTGGCAAGAACCCTTAAACATGAGAGCTACCCTCTTAACAAATTTTAAAGTATAAAATACAGTATTGTTAACTATAGAGACAGTGCTGTGCAGCAGATCTCTAGAACTTTTTCATCTTATATACTTAAGACATGATGTCCATTGATTAGCAACTCCCCATTTTCCCCTTCCCCCAGTTCCTGGTAACTACCACTCTACTCTCTGCTTCTGTTAGTTGGACTATCGCAGATGCGTCCTGTAAGTGGAATCAGGCAGTGTTTGTCCTTCTGTGACTGGTTTGTTTCTCTTACCATCGCATCCCCCCCGGTTTATCCATGTTGTCACCAACAGCAGGGTTCTTGGGTGAGGCTAGTAAAATTCCATTGTATGTATATATCACATTTTCTTTATCCATCCATTTGTTAATGGATATTTAGCTTGTTCTTACATCTTGGTCCTGGTGCCTCATTGAACACTAGAGTGCTCATAGCTCTTGGACGTGCTGATTTCAATCTTTGTGGATAAATAAATACCCAGCAGTGTGAGTCCTGGATCATAAAGCAGCTCTATTAACAACTTCTGAAGAAATAGCCATAGTGTTCTCTGTAGTGACATTGGTCTTGACAATGATTTCATGGATATGACCCCAAAAGCACAGGCAACACAAGCAAAAATACACAAGGGGGACTTGATCAAACTAAAAAGCTTATGTATAGCCAAGGAAACCAGAGTGAAAAAGTAACCTATATATCAGGAGAAAATATTTGCCAACTGTATATCAGATAAGGGGTTAATGGGTTAATTTCCTAATAATAAGGAACACCTACAACTCAATAGGGAAACAAAAACAGAAGTTCAGTAACTTGATTTTAAAAATGAGGTAAAGGCATGGAATAGACGCTCTTCGAGGATGACCTATGAAGAGGCACTCGGTATCACGAGCCGTCAGGGAAATGCAAACCAAAGCCACCGTGAGCTATGGCTTCACACCTGGGAAGACGGCCGTTGGCCAGGATGTGGAGAACTTGGAGTCCTTGTAAATGTGCACTACCACGATTGTGATTGGCCCACCGATGACTAACATTCATGACAGTGGGTTGTCCGTGAGGAGCCAGTTTTACATGTTAGCATCGTAGTAGCAGAGCTTATGAGAGATTTTTGTTGGATTTGAACATTCTGCCTGCATCCCTCTGCTTGCTTGCTTTCCTTTCTTCTTATATAATTGATAACTAACCATTTTTAATAATTTTATTTTCTGAATAAAGCAAAATTAGCCCAATACTTTAGGTTGCTATAATAATATTCTCGAACCATCCTACTTTCAAGAGGGCCCACAAGGGCACCTGGGTGGCTCAGTCCTTTAAGGTCTGCCTTCAGCTCAGGTCATGATTCCAGGGTCGTGGGATCAAGCCCAGCTTCTGGCTCTCTGCTCAGTGGGGAACCTGTTTTTCCCTTTCCCTCTGCTTTTTCCCCCACTTGTGCCCTCTCTTTGTCTCTCAAGTAAAATTAAAAAAAAAAAAAAAAAAGTGCTCACAGTATCATTTTTAGTTCATTATTTTATTTTATAAATTTAGCACTGAACCATTCCCGCAATCTCTACAGAGTTTCTAATGAAAGTAATCAGAAGACTTGCAAGAAATAATAGCATAACCAAAAGATAAATTCTAATATGCATCACAAACCATAGATCAGTTCTAAGTAACGTTTTTTTCAGAGCTTTAATTAGATGTTTTTATTTTTCTTCTAACTAAAATTATGCATCCTATGTAAAACATCAATCATTTTCGGACGTCAGGGTCAGTAATAACATGAAACAAGCATGGGAAGAGGATATGAGTACTCCAGGGATTTTAGGAAACCTCTGATCTGACCTCATTACAGAGATGGAGAAGCTGAAACCCAGAGGATGGAAGTGAATGGTCTGGCGGGCTCAGGCGTCCTGACCTCTTCTGTGAGATGAATGGCGGGATCCAGTGTCCCCGGGGCAGGGTGGGGAGCCTGACATTGATGCATCGCCCATCCACCCCTCCGGTGTGAGCTGCTGGGGAGTCTGCTGTCAGGCACCACTTGAACATTTTTCAATGTTCCAGAAAAAGATTTTGTTTCCCCATTCTGAAATCCCCACTTTTAATGGGGAAACTGCAACCGAAAATGAGCAGCTCGAGACGGAACATAGGTGACTCCGAAAGTTCTTATGTGGAAGTCCCCCTGCCCTCTGTGTTGTGGTGCTCAGAGATGGGGCCTGTGAGAGGGAGCTGGGGTTAGAAGCTTCCTAGAAGCTGAACCCATCATAACGGATTAATGGCCTTTTTTTTTTTTTTTTTTTAAGATATTTATTTGACAGAGATCTCAAGTAGGTAGAAAGGCAGACTGAGAGAGAGGAGAGAAGCAGGCTTCCTGCTGAGCAGAGAACCCGATGCGGGGCTCCATCCCAGGACCCTGAGATGACCTGAGCTGAAGGCATAGGCTTTAACCTACTGAGCTACCCAGGCACCCCAAAGGATTAGTGGCCTTTTTAAGAAGACAACGACTTCGTGCTTCGCATGGGCATGCGTCAAGGAAAGGCCATGAAGGTGATTTTGTTTGGGACCATTTTGGCGAGGTCCAGTGCTGATGGTCAAGAAAGAATCCTTGAGAGGTGTTTGGCACAAAAAGGTGGTTTTATTAAAACACAGGGACAGGACCTCTGGGCACGAAGAGCGCACCAGGGTTGTGAGGAATGGCTGATTCTATACTTGGGCGTTAGGGGAGGTAAGGACAAAAGGAGGTGTTTGAAAGGACTTTCATCTGTTAAGGAAGACTCTGAGAATGCTGGAGTCCTGCCTGTTGTCAAGCGCTGGTGGTTCTTCCTTCCAGTGAGGCATTAGCAGGAAGGTAGCTGGGAGCTTCCCGGAAGAATGTTCTACTGCGCCTCAAAGTGTTTGTCAGTAGTGGGCAGGTTATAAGGAAATCTTACTCTATTTCCGTTCCCTTCTACCTCTGTTTCCCACATCACTGTGGAGGGGAGAGTGATGTTAGGAAATTAAGTCAATGGAAGTGAGGTTATTAATGAGAATTTTTTTTTTTTTTTCTAAATCAGTAAGACATTTGTAAACTGATGGAGACTCACGGCCCCACAGGACTGTGATCCCTATCAGGACTGTGGTCTCCATTAGTTTTTCCCTTCCCCTAGCTTGAGGGCAGTCCAGAGTGCCTGGGGAATGTCACACATACTGCCTTGTGGGGGCCGGGGTTGGGGGCATAGGTACAGCATATCAGCCTGTGCTTAGTATTTTATAAAAGTTGTATCACTTAAGCTAACTTCCTGCTCTTCTTACTTGTGGTCTCTCTCTTTCTGTTGTCCTGAGAGATAACAACCCCTACCTTCTTCACTGCCTTCCCCTGTGATTCAGGGCAGAAATGACAGTAGGGTCCATGGGCAAGGAAACTCCACTTATCCAAAGGTTACAGATAAGTATCTTTGTGAGTTCCTTATTTTAAAAAAATACCCTGTGTGGGCATTATGAATTTGTGCAGTATTGTTTCTTAAAATGTGTTTAAAAAAAAAAAAAAAGAAACATTCCCGTTGAGCACATTTTAATACTTAGGATGAGCCCTAAATGCTTTGCAGTCAGGCAGGTTTTTGTTGTGACTTTATCATTGGTTCAGCATTGTTTCATTTCATTTCTTGATCTTCCCCAATTGTGACCGCTGTCCATTGCTGCTCGGGAGATGACATAGAGTGAAATAATGCCTACGAGTTTCGCCAGCATCAATAATGCTGGAGAAGGGACTCTGGGGAGCCCACTAGTGAAGTGAGAGTTTCCCGACAAAGAGCAGGGGGACCTACGCTTGGCTTCTCTTCATGTCAGTCTCCTGCCTGCACTCAGGCTTAGCGGAGATGCCTTTGATCATCTCTACACAAGCTGGAAAATGCAAGTCAGAGGCCTGGCAAAGGACTTTTGCAACAGGTTGCTAATGAGAGCCTGTGGAGCGAGGAGACTGAACAGAAATGAAGAGCTAGGAGAGACCCGAACAGGGTCCCTAAGTGAAGCAACAGGAGCTGTCTAGGGATTGGAGATGGATCCCTACATTTGGTAAAAATGCGCTGGGAATGTGTCAGGAGCTGTCCTAGTGGCTGTGGTAAGAGCAGTGAGAAAGGCACGGATTCCCACATGCTGGGGTGGCTTAGTCGGTTAAGCATCTGCCTTCAGCTGAGGTCATGATCCTAGGGTGCTGGGATCGAGTCCCGCGTGGGGACTCCCTACTCAGCGTGGTGCTTCTCCCTCTGCCTGCCTCTCCCCCTGCCTATGCACTATTTATCTCTCTTGTGCACGCACAAATAAATAAAATTTAAAAAATCAGAATAAAAGAGGCACAGCCCCAAATGCTCATGGCCAGTGCAGCATTTCTCAAGCAGGGTTCCGTGAAACTCTGGGAAACGCTGCTCTCTCTGTGCAAACTTGGTTTGTCATTGGTGGGAATTAATTTCATAAAATGAGTCCTGTGGACTCAACCAGACTCTGGTTTACACACTGAAATATCTATGTAAGCGATAGGAAGAATAGCGCTGCCTTGGTTTGGGGGCGCCCTGGGAATGTAGACCCTGAGGGATGGGTTGAAAAAGCATATTTAGAAATTGATTTCAAGAATCAGGAGAGATGAGAGATGTAATATGCAGAAGAAAATGAAGCACACCCCCTGCCCCCAACAAATGCATGTCACCATGCTTTGTCAAGCATATCACTGCTGTGGGCCACTGGAGCTTAGCCCCGCCAGGAGACTCAGAGCCTTACTGAGGAACACACACCTCAAAGTTACCCACTAAGGAGCCGAGGGAGCTGAGGCGTGTCTCCCCAGTTCTGGCTCTGTATCTGTCACCAGTTCCCTGGCATATATGTCTTGCAACCTACTAGGGAAGAACATTCTCGGGAGTCACGAGAAAGCCTTCAGAGAAGGAACTATGGCCCTGGCTATTGGAGGTCGGTCTTATGTTAGTTTTCTATTACAAATTATTACAAATTTAGTGATTTAAAACAGGCACCTGCCTCATGGTTCTGTAAGTCTGAAGTCCAGGTACAGCTGGACTGCCCTGAACCCCCCTGCTTGTGGTCTCATAGGGCTGAAATCACCGTGTCAGCCAAGCCGTCTTCCTCCCAGGAGGCTCCAAGGATAAGCTTTTCCCAAGTTCATTCAGGTTGTTATTCAGATTCAGGTCCTTAGAGTTGTAGCAAAGCACCTTTTGCTTCTCGAGGCTGCCCACATTCTTTCTCCTCCTTTCCATGCGGCTTCCCACCAGCAATGGCAGGTTAAGACCCTCTTGTGCCGTGAGTCACTCTGACTTGGTGTTCTGCTCTGTCTCTCAGACTTCAGCTGAAGAGTGTTCTCTGCTTTTAGGGAACCGTGTGATGAGATTGGGCCCACCCAGATAATCCAAATAATTTCCCTACTTCAAAGTTCATAAGCTTAATTACCTCTGCAAAATCCTTTTTTCTGTGTAACCTAATATATGTGCATGTAATAGGGATCACGGTGTGGGCCCCCTGTAGCATGGACTGAAATGATGGGGCCTGGCCATATGTTCAGGCCACCAGTAGCATCTGCTAGGGCTCCCAGATGCTGCTCAGTTATCCATGTGCCACAAAAGGAAACAGTCAACAAAACTGAGAGGCAACCCGGGGAATGGGAGAAGATATTTGCAAATGACATTACAAATAAAGGGCAGTATCCAAGATCTACAAAGAACTTCTCAAACTCAACACCCAAAAAAACCCAAAATAATCAAGTCAAAAAATGGGCAGAAGACATGAACACACACTTCTCCAAAGAAGACATACAAATGGCTAACAGACACATGAAAAAATATTTAACATCATTAGCCACCTGTTAAATTCAAATCAAAACCACATTGAGATACCACCTTACACCAGTTAGAATGGCAAAAATTGACAAGACAAGAAACAACAAATGTTGGAGAGGATGTGGAGAAAGGGGAACCCTCTTACACTTTTGGTGGCAATGCAAGCTGGTAGCGCCACTCTGGAAAACAGTGTGGAGATTCCTCAAGATGTTGAAAATAGAGCTACACTATGACCCAGCAACTGCACTACTGGGTATCGACCCCAAAGATACAGATGTGGTGAAAAGAAGAGGCACATGTACCCAAATGTTCATAGAGCAATATCCATAATAGTCAAACTGTGGAAGGAGCCAAGATACCCTTCAAAAGATGAATGGATAGAGAAGATGTGGTTCATATACACAGTGGAATATTACTCAACCATCAGAAAGGATGAATACCCACCATTTGCATTGACATGGATGGAACTGGAGGAGATTATGCTGAGTGAAATAAGTCAGAGAAAGACAATTATCATATGGCTTCACTCACATGTGGAACATAAGGAATAGTATGGAGGACATTAGGAGAAGGAAGGAAAAACTGAATCAGAGGGGGAGTCAGAGGGGGAAATGAATTATGAGAAACTCTGGAGTCTGGGAAACAATCTGAAGGGTTCAGAGGGGAGAGAAGTGGGGGGATGGAGTAGCCCAGTTATGGGTAGTAAGGAGGGCATGTGTTATAATGAGCACCGGGTGTTATACGCAAACAATGAATCATGGAACACTACATCAAAAACTAATGATGTACTATATGGTGACTAACATAGCATTAAAAAAATTGCCCATGTGCCTCTGCTTTGAAGTAGAAGGAAAAACTCTGAAATGATAGTTTGATAGGGACAAAGGTTGGCAGGATGTGACGGTTCTTCAGGTCTTCGTAGGAAAATAATTAACTTGCAAAAAAAAAGAAAGTCTAGAAAAACTGGGTCTTTGACAGGGCAAACTTAGGAAGACAAGGCCTTAGGTTTCATGGAAACAATACATGTTATTCATGGTAAATAGCCTTTGTAATGTCAAAACTTACACGGAAGTGGAGAGAATCAGTTCCATGTTTTAATCATGGAACCTGGGATACGATACATGGAGAACCACCTTCACGCCTTCTTTCTGAGAAATCTATCCACAACAGATTTGTACACACTCTTGCAAGTAGAAATTCCTCACTGACACACGTGTGCCCACTCCAGTTTGTGTAGGATCGGTGCAGATCTGTCTTCTACCTGTGATGGCTGGAAGACATCTGATACAAAGCCATCAGTAATGGGGATAGTGCCCAACAAAGTCCCCACTCCCTTTCACAAGTGGAGAACTGGGTGGAACTTTTCTGTTTGATCTAGGTGAGCTTTTTTTTATATTTACACTCAAAGGTAAAGAGTGGGTTCAAACTTGCTTTGGTCTTCCCAGTTACAACAGTTCTATACTCAAAACACCACTGAGACTCCGTAAAAAATACCTCTGTGACTTCAGCGTTCCAGCAAATAGAGGCATGGTGTCATAAATAGCACGTCACTACAGATGGATTACCCAAATGGGACAAGAAAAGTTTGGAATAAGAAAGGAACACGACCAGCTCTGTTCAACGAGGCTGCGGACTTTGTTTCCTGTTTCATCTGTCTGCGCCAAGCCCCTGCAAAGCTCTTGGAATGCTTTCAAAGCCATGTTTTTGGTTTGTTTGTTTGTTTGTTTGTTCTTGCTCCATAAATGCTGGTTAATATTTTCATACTCTTGTGTAAACTACTAGGGGAAAAAAAAAACCTTTATTTTATATCTGAAGGTTTTGTGCATACCATCGATTTGGTTGACCTTCTGTTGGCTTGCAGGAATCTACTAAGAAAGACAGTCGGGGGCACCTGGATGGCTCAGTGGGTTAAGCCTCTGCCTTCGGCTCAGGTCATGATCTCAGGGTCCTGGGATCGAGACTCGCATCAGACTCTGCTCAGCGGGGAGCCTGCTTCCCCTTCTCTCTCTGCCTGCTGCTGTGCCTACTTCTGATATCTCTCTGTCAAATAAATAAGATCTTTAAAAACATTAAAAAAAAAAAAGAAAGACAACCATAGTTTTTTTATCCGAGGCTGCCTATGGCTTATCCCTTTGCTGGAAACATTCTCTCCTAATAAAGAGTTCGCTTGGTGTGCTCACTTATCCTCCGTTGAATCTCTGATGTCTGCTTATTTACCAGCTTGTTTTGTTGACTTGTTTCTTATTCCTCCGCACGGAGAAAATCTAGAATGGTTCCACCACTGCAGCGATGAGTACAAAAAAATCAACAAGGGTGAGACTTCCAGCCACAGCAATGTTGCCAGGTTCCTGGCTAATTTTATCCCAGGAGGGAAAAACAAAACCAGAACTCCCCTTCAAGTAAAATGAAATATAATGCCAGAATACTGAACGGGAGTTTGCTTCAAGATTTGCTTTTCTTTCCATAAGCTTTGCTCTCACATATGTGGCAGGATGTCAGTAAGAAGCAAGTACTATTGAAAAACATCCACTCTCTAATAGGATCTATCTCCGATTCCTTTGTTGCTTTCAGCTTCCCCCCCCCCAAACAATGCAGGCTCTGATTCAAGATGCATATTAAGCCACTCTATGCCAGGTTTCTTTCCGTTCGCTCTTTGCAATATTATAATTAGATGTGCCTGAGAGGGAATATGTTATCTGCAATCATATTCTGTTTATATTAAAAGGAACCTTTTGAGAAGTTAAACATAATATGCATTGTAATTAACTAGGTTCTCTTTAGAAGTTGGACTTAATTGGAAGAACATGGAAACTGATTAGCAGGTGGCAAAATGAAACCGATCTGGATCTAGCACGTCCTTGGTGGGTCCCCGTTGGGATGTGCTTTTCTTTACATTAGACAACTTTTCTTCAGAGTGAGCAAGTAGCTTAAAAGATGCTTCGCCTCTCCTTACGTGTCTGGTGAACACAATCCGTGACCCTTTCTTAATCCCTGAACATGCAGCTGATAGGAGTGAAGTCAAACACGTGTTATATTCCAGGCCCCTGATCGCAAACTCACGATTAGCCAACAGTTCTGCTTTCTTGGTTCATAATTAATTTTTTTTTATTACCAAGTCTTTAATCATTCGTGATCCCTTAAGGGGAAAAAAGGACCTTCTTGCTGAGAAGTGAAACACAGTCACAATCACAGAACCCTTGGGAACACTTGTTGTTTTATAATTTTTATGTTCGTTCTTTATAATTTTTTTTAGTTACTCAGAAATCACCTTTCTTGTGGATAGACTGTAGTATCTCTTGTACCGCACATACGTGGGTGCCTGTGGGAATGTGAGTGGGGAGGGAGAAGCATGACCACATCACCCAGCCCCACCAACCCCAAGTCGGAGAGCTGAGGCATCTCTCCTCTCCGGGAGCCCCGGGAAGGGCTCCCTTTATCTCGGGTGCAACCACATTCTCGGATGGCGTGCCCCATAAATGGGGTCAGTACAGGACTTGCATCCGTGATCTGTCTTCAAGTTTAGCAGCAGAACATCTCTCTTTTATAAAGCAGGCCTGCTTTTCTTAATCAGATAATAGATATCAGGGAGTCTACCTGAAAACTTTAAATTAGCAAACAGAATACTTACATCCAACCAGAAGTTTCTGTATTTGCGCTCACATAAACCTATAGCACTTCAATCTTCTATTTTTACACTTTCGCAGTGTGGGTAAGGATGTATCTTACGTAGGTATCCTTCTAGGGGAAAAAAAAAATATATATATATATATATATATGTTGATGTTTAGTGACAGCCTAGGGTGACCTGGAGACTCTGTAAAGTACATGACCTCCATTATGATACTCCACAATCCAAGGTTCCATGGGCAAATCACTAAAGACCAAACACAAAAACCAGGTGAGGAAATTGTTTGGGGAGTAAGAACATTTTTGCCCAACAACCTGCTGCTTTGGAAATTAAACTTTGAAGAAGAGCAGCTATGATATTTGGGGCCTCAACTTGAGCCAGTTCAGCATTAACCTATTCTCTGTGTTCTCTGGAAGTAAGATGAGAGATAAGCTTGAGATGGATGTTCCTGCGTCCTCTGAGAAATGTAAGGAGCCACAGTGAGGAAGGAGATAAAAGGAGAACTCTTAACCCACGCCTTCCACAGAATTATCTGGGGTGCTCATCTGAAGTCAAAGCCTATAAAACATCTGCAGCTTTTCTTCCCTAGGAGCTTTTATCTCTAAGGGTGAAATCTGACCGATATTTATGAAGACGTCGAATATCACTTGGATGAACGTGGGTTGTGCTCTTGATGGGTTCTTTTCTCTGAATGTGACATGGATCATCGATGTCACAGTCGTGGCATGGGGAGCCACCGAGACAGCACCTGGGCGTGGGGAAGAATGATTGCGTTTGTTTGTTAGCTAGGGACCATTATTTGGGCTTACCACATTCGTCTGAGTCCTCCTCCGAGCCTGCTCTCTGTGAGAGGAGGGTTTCCTAAGCCGGCCATCACCAGCTCTTCTGTGTGATTTCCCTGAGGTGCTCCCCACCTCATCGTCCTTTGTAGAAAGCTGGGAATCTTTGAGAGTTGAGCCTCACTGAGCTCCTGAACCCAGAGGGCAAATCAGTGAGACCTTGTGTGTAGTTGAGGACATTCTTAATAGACCAGTGTGTAATTTAGGGCACAAATGGTAAAACGATGCCATGTGGTTTCGATCAGTATCCGATTTTGTTCAGTTACTACACTTTGGCCGTCTGTCCTTTGTTGCCACAACATCGAAAGCTCAGAGTGATACTGTCTTTGCTGCCCTTTCTTTCCCTCCATCTATGCCAAGTCATGAGGGAATACTGAAAGCTGTACCCCACATCTTTCCTTTCTTCCACCTCTCATCAGGTTGGTTGAGGGCATCACCATTGGATGGTTGAAGGGCTGTGCTAGCGTCCTGATCAGGCAAGGTCCTCAGTGTTGTCATTAATTTAAATACTCAAAAAGTACTTAATTCATTGGTCCAATGTAATATTTACTGAGTAGTGACTGTCACATACCACACTACATGCTGAGGATAAAATGGATCAATGAATGAGACCCTCACCTTGAAGGACTATTAGCAAGGTGACTGCTTTGAATACACTTAGGGGAAGAAATACAAGAGAGATTTTTCAAATTTTAATATAGGATTTATGATGTGGGAATTGGACGTACATTTTGGGTGTCAGACTAGAATATTGGTAAGGGAGAAGGGGGCAGAATGGGCATCAGGTACCTGTGTGGAGACCAGGAGCTGTGGGAATCCAGGACATTGGGAGGAGTAGCTCAGGGCAGCGGGTATCCAAGATGGATCCTTCAGTGGGGATGTGGGCTTTTTGCGAGGGATGAAAATGATAACGATTACTTTCAAAATTACCAGTTCCATTCCTCCATTCCTTTTTTTTTTTTTTTTTAAGATTTTATTTATTTATTTGACAGACAGAGATCACAAGTAGGCAGAGAGGCAGGCAGAGAGAGAGGGGGTGGCGGGGGAAGCAGGCTCCCCATGGAGCAGAGAGCCTGATGCTGGGCTCTATCCCAGGACTCTGAGATCATGACCTGAGCCGAAGGCAGAGGCTTTAACCCACTGAGCCACCCAAGCGCCACCCCCCCGCTTTTAAAAAAAAAAAGACTATTTGTTTATTCAAGAGCAGAAAAGAGTGAGGGGGAAAGAGAGAGAGAATGCACAGGAGCCAGGGGAGGGACAGAGAAGGAGACCCCCTACTGAGCAGGGAGTCCAATTCAGGGCTTGATCCCAGGACCGGAGCTGAAGGCAGACGCCCAACCAGCTAAGCCCACCCAAGCGCCCCATTCCTCCATTCCTGCCTGGAAAAAAACACAAGGGGATGCTGAACTTGGACTCAGCCTCCTTCCTTGGAGCAGCAACCTTAGGGAGGTTCTCTGCTCACTCATTCCCTCTGTCTTTCATGGTGAGCCAGCCAGGGCTGCCCATTGTAGCTGACAAGGGTTCTGGAACCTGGAAGTTGTTAGATCTTCCCTGAGGTTCTTGGACTATGGTAGCCTTTTTATTTTTTATTTTTTAAGATTTTATTTATTTATTGGACAGAAGAGATCACAAGTAGGCAGAGAGACAGGAGGAAGCAGGCTCCCCACTGAGCAGAGCCTGTTGGGGGCATCGATCCCAGGACCCTGGGACCATGACCTGAGCTGAAGGCAGAGGCTTTAACCTACTGAGCCACTCAGGCACCCCTCTGGTAGTATTTTTAAAATAAAGTACACATGACTTTTGAGATGAATTAGTTAATTTGTGACCATCACGTTATAATTACAAGGAGCTATCAGAATCCAGGAGGGGTGTGTGTGTGTGTGTGTGTGGTTTCCTCTGGGTTGTTCTTGAATAAAATTAGGTTGAGTTAAACCATGGCATAGCTCCACCAGAGAAAATTCTACTTTCAGTGCTTTTCAAACCTCTGAAAAGTTTGCTGGGACTCAGGAGAGTTTATCTGTGCATATGGCTCCTCTTTATCACTCCCAGAAGTGCCACTCGGATTTCCATTTTAAATTATCTGGGGTGTAGAGCTCCCGTTATTTCTGCACTACCACTTCTTAAAGATGTGAAATAGCTCTCAACACAGCCCCAGAAATAGAACGCCAGGCACAGAGCTAATGAAACCACGGGCATTTTGAAATTAGAAAAAAAAGATGAAATGGCTTATTTTGTTCTTAAAATAAGAAAGACGATATAAAATATTTCCTAGGAGATTGGGGTCTGTTAGTTAAAAAAAGGCTTTATCACCTACCTTCTTTTGTTTGTTTGCTTCTGTGTACTTTAGGAACAAATGCCAAGGTTTTCTTCTCCCCCTATTTCACAGGCACCCATTATCTTATATTTATTCAGGTTTTGGTTGAGGAAATCCCATTTTTCAACAATAAATGTTTGTCATATGCTTTTCACAAAAGCAGTCACCTCCCTTTTGATGATTCATGATGTGGTGGGTAAAGGGGACAAGAAATAGATACTACTTTTTTTTTTATTTGACAGACAGATATTACAAGTAGGCAGAGAGGCAGGCAGAGAGAGAGAGGAGGAAGCAGACTCCCCGCTGAGCAGAGAGCCTGATGCGGGGCTCGATCCCAGGACCCCGAGACCATGACCCGAGCCAAAGGCAGAGGCTTTAACCCACTGAGCCACCCAGGTGCCCCAAGATACTACTTTTAAAGTAAATCGTAATGCCTTGTATCTATAGTTTCAACGTAACTCTGGTTGTTAAAATGTATGAACGTGTGTGTGTGTGTGTGTGTGTGTGTGTGTGTGTTTTAAGCCATTTTGAAAAGAAAGCTGCTATACTGGAGTCAGATCTTGGTTGCTAATGATCTGACCAAGATCTGGTCTTCTCCCAGAAGAGCTCTCCCTTCCTGTCCAGCTCTGCCGTCAGCCCCCATAGACCCAAAGGGAAGAGAAGGGGAAGGATCATAAGGAGAACGAGCAGGGATGCATGTCTGTGCCTGCGTGTTGGGTTGGTGGGGAGGAAGTAAATAAAAACCATTGACTAAAATAAAAGGAACTCTCTTCCCTTGCCCCGTCTCACTTCACCCCCTGAATTCAAAAAGTCCGCTATAACTGAACAGGTGTTCTATATATTTTGTGAATCTAGATGCTGGAAATTATTTGGGAAGAAAATAATGTTGAAATAATTGAATAAATGTGTTCAGACCTCTCAGAAGCTTGATGGCTGATTTTCATACAAATAACAAGACTCGATTTACAGAATAAGGCATAGGATTTGGATGGGGAAAGTCTTGGACTCTTCACATAAAAATTTTCTTTTAAGTTGTAGACCAGGGAGAAGGGTCAGGAAAGGAGATCTTAATTTTAATTTAATGCATTTTAATAGGACACAGTTTGCCAGGAAGTAAGTCAAGGGCAAGAAACTGGTATTTCTTTCTTTCTTTTTTTTTTTTTTTTTAAGATTTTATTTACTTCAGATAGCGTGAGAGCAAGAGAGCGCCTGAGGGGGGCAGTGGGGCAAAGGGAGGAGAAGCAGGCTGCCCACTTAGTGAGGAGGAGGGGCTCGATCTCAGGACCCCAGGATCATGACCTGAGCCAAAGGTAGATGCTTAACTCTCTGAGCCTCCCCTGGTATTTCCTTTCTGGTATAACCCTTCCAGGTTTTCCCAGGTCACCATGTCCCTAACTTCAGTCGCCTGTTTGACCTAAGTCAGTACCCAGAAAATTATCCAGTGTCATCAGAGAAAGCAAATCTGATTTTAAGACTCCTATTTGCTGACAGACTGCCAGTATCATTGTTTGTCTTAGTGATTTTAAATACTATGGCTTCTTGGCAAGCATCCCTCTTTCTCCATTTGTCATAAAATAATGATAGGCGTGTGTGCGTGCACCTGCGTGTGTAAGGGAGCAGACTTTTTCTAGAGGGAAGAGTATCAGCTGTCTGAAGGTCCAGTAATGGCCAGAGGTGTGAGATCTAGGGATATTGCCTAGAGAGGGATGACTGCGTTCTTGAAACGGTTATAATTATTTTAACACAATTGCTAATATACTGTTAATATTGTCATTTTTGTGGTTGGCTCAGTTGTCTGAATAAAAGGGCTATAGTTGGGGCGCCTGGGTGGCTCAGTGGGTTGGGCCGCTGACTTCGGCTCAGGTCATGATCTCAGGGTCCTGGCATCGAGTCCCGCATCGGGCTCTCTGCTCAGCAGGGAGCCTGCTTCCTCCTCTCTCTCTCTCTGCCTGCCCCTATGCCTACTTGTGATCTCTCTCTCTGTCAAATAAATAAATAAAATCTTAAAAAAATAAAAAAATAAAAGGGCTATAGTTCTGTTTGAATGGGGAAAATATATAACAAAAAAAAGGAAATCTATCAATCACACATTGGGAGTAAGGGCACCGTTTAAAGCATCTGCCCTTTGACCATCGTCTTTCAAATGTACAAACCTAAAGAGGGTACCTGGAAACATTCCTATCTACTGGTACCACTGGGTGAAGGGTTTGCACTGAAGATCTATCTCACAATGAACCCTTCCTCCTACCACGTATCAAACCTAAAATCAAAAGAATCATGACTTCCATTCTTAATTATTTCACAACTGATGGGAATTACATCTATGTGTCCATATGGTTACATACCTACATGGCATTATACCTCCATCCATCCTCCCTCCCTCCCTTCCATCCATCCATCTGTCCATCCATCCATCCATCCATCCCTTCATCCTCCTGTCCTCTCCTCAAGGAATACTTCCCTGAAAACATATTAGAGTTCTGTGACTGTGTTTAGTTGCCCATCAGAGACTTTGTGTTATGTTCTGTAAGTGGCTCTAGTATTTTTTTGACTTAATTAATCTTGTGCCTACAATAGCAATAACCAAAGAACTTTAAATAATTCCTCCCGTGACTTGAGTGCTATTGCTTTTCTTTGAAAGCTATACATTTTAATGTTTTTCTTGGCATTTAACACATTAGCCTTATTAGAAAAGTTTTGCCAAGATAATTGATAGATATTTGTTCTATGATACCGTGGACCAAATGATGTAATACTTCCTAATCATCTTAAAACTGGGCGTGTGATTCTACCTGACCGGGTTCTCTAGAAAGAGAATTTCAGACCTATTTTGACATTCCCTCTGTTACACCAGGGTCTCACAGATTTTTCTGGGGGGACTTTCCTGGGAGAAAGTGGGTGGCGGGCCTGTCTTTAGTTCCCAGTTGTGACTGTGATACTGTTGACTTGCATGCTGCTGTCAGCCTTGATCCACCAACCAGAGAAAGCCCACAAAATCAAGCAATTTAGCTCCATATGAGAATGGCTATACGGAATTATTCAAGCCAAGAGATGCTGGAATATGTATTTTATTTTTTAAGATTTTATTTGTTTATTAGAGAGAGAGAGTACAACTAGGGGAAACAGCAGGGAGCGGGGGAAGCAGGCTCCCGCTGAGCAGAGAGCACAATGTAGGGCTCCATCCCAGGACCCTGGGGTCATGACTGAGCTGAAGAGAGACGTTCAACTGACTGAGCCACCGAGATGCCCCAAGAATATCTATTTTAATGAAGAATTCATAAGGGGCACCTGGGTGGCTTAGTTGGTTAAGTGTCCAGTTGGATTTCATCTCAGGTCATGATCTCAGGGTCATGGGATTGAGCCCCATGTTCGGCTCTGCACTCAGCAAGGAGTCTGCTTGTTCCTCTCCCTCTGCCCCTCCCCAAATGGAGCATTCTCTCTCTCTCTCTCTCTTTCTCTCTCTCTCTCAAATAAATAAAATCTTAAAAAAGATTTTTTTTTGTTCATATTCACAGAGCCTGGTTTTACCATTGGACACACCACTGTGTGTCACCATCATAACCTTCAGAAAGATGCTGGTGAACTAGACAGGTGAATGGGGGAGTTGAGCCTGTGCACACACACCCTTTGTGTGCCTTAAATGTGTGTGCTCACAGGTAAAGGTTAGAACAGCCATCCACACCCCACACAGAAAGCGTGATTTCTAGAAAAGTGAGCACACTATAGCAACCTCGGCAGTGATATCTCTTGCCTTCTGGAGATTAATCTGGCCCACCGGCCTGCTGCTCTGATGGCTTCCCAAGCACCCTGTGCTCGTTTCGTATTATTCGTGCATCGGACCATGGTCGAAATGTTGATGCATGAATTGCTCTCAGACGAGGTGTGGGCTTTCTGAAGGCAGGTGACGTGAGATATTTCTGTGACTCCTCATTCCCCAAGTACTGTATAGTTCAATCCAGGGCTAGGACTAAGTGGAAGTCTTCTGTATCTCTCTCGGTATGGTTTCCCAAAGGATCACATGGCAGTTTTGACGTCTTTTATATTTCATTGCATCTGGCACTTTTTTTTTTTTTTCTACTAGAAAGACAAGAACATGAGTAGAATCTGAGACAGGCAAAATTTGCCTTGATTGGTAGCATGGCGGTAGCTCTTAGCTACGCTGAGAGTTGTGGGGCTTCCTGGGTGCATAAGGGGGAGGAAACGTTAGAGAGACGTGGGCAAACAGATGCAAGTACCTTTCAGAGAAGATGCTGTCCACGTACCCAGTGGTGCTAGTTGATTTGTGGCTGTGTGTCCAGCCTCTCTTCTCTTTCCTATCATCAATCCTCCTCCTCCCACTTGAGATGGATCCCAGCAGGGGGTCCCCTGGAGGAACACAGGTGCACGGGCCCATGGCACACCTGAGGACCCTGAATCCTGAAATGACTCAGGTGTTTCTCTCCGCAGTCCCGTTTGACAGCAAGAAAGGAAGGAGATAGAATAGCGTGATAGTTATGCCAGCGAGCTCTGTAATCAGACATGCCAAAATTCAAATCTGAGAGCCAACATTTTGAGGCGAAGTGATCTTGAGCAAATAGTTAAACTTAGTAAGTTGATGTTGTCTTCCTTGCAAAAATGAGTACATGTATTTCCTCATAGAGTGGTAGGCAGGATTAAATTAGGCAATGTGTTCAATATAGTGCCTGGGAACTTAGTAAATGCTCATAAGAGAGTATCAGTAGATGGTTATTTAAGAGACCATTTGGGGTGCTAGAAATGTCATATTGGTATTTAGTTGAATTAAGAGCTCTCTGCATATTATAAGACTATGAATAATTATAATTATAATTTCTGTAGGGCTTTAGAGGATCATGATAAATGAGTTTTGTCCATTGTTTTAATTTAAAAAAATCTATGAATATAATACCTACATAAATATTTGCTATATGGAATAAGGTAATCCTGAGAAAGTACAGTGTTTATACCCTAAAATATGTTTATTGTATATAAGATGGGTGATAAGTATGATAGGAAGAGAAGAATGCAAATATGATATAAAGAAGATGTGGAACTCATTTTTCGTAATATCAAGGCAAATGGGAATATTATTAATCTCTTTAATTAGTCTGCCAGAAATAATTTATTGCCCTGTATTCAAATATCAGACTCTTGAACTTTGTATAAGTGCAATATTCCAAAATATAAAATAAATGACCTTTCACTTTCTCTTACACTCTTTGCCCGTAATGGGAAACTCAACATCTCTGTTACCGTAAAGTTTGTGCATAGATGGCTGTTGCAAGATCCTGAGAAATATCCTCATTCTTTATTGTCGTGCTAAGGAGACAATGACCCCCAAACCTGCTAGCGACATTTGTATCCTTAGATTCATTTTTCAGTCCAGATATTCTAGATTCTAGATATTTGAGACTCAAATATTACAGGAGAAATTAATTAGGACCCCAATAACCCTTACAGGATATAAACGGACCTCAATTAAAATTCAAGCTAATAATTAACTTCAAATATAACACCCATCAATGTTGCACCCTTACCTTGAACTACAGTTGATGATTTCCCAGATAATCACTTCATTCCAATTACTTCTTTTTGTTTTGAACAAGTATTCAATGCCCCAGAAGCAAATGAAAGCTCTTGAGGACTGTATTTTTTTTTTCATGGTCATTGGTGTTAATTTTAGTATTACTTCGAATTACTGGCTTCTTGTCTTTAATTTTACACTTTCTCTGGGCAATGGTTCATCTCAGCCCTGCCTACGATGTATGCCCAACAAGGGAGTGTTTGCGTATCTGAGAACCTAGCTCTCCATGTGGTTGCAACAGGGAAGCAGTTTCATGGTAACTTGATCTGATGAGCAGACTTCTCCAGATCAGAGATTTAGTGGCCTGCTATCTTGGGAAATGGCTATCCTTGCTTATATCCTAATCATTCACAATTTCCTTTTATTCTTTTTTTTTCCCCAACTCAGGAGAAACATAGTGTCACAGGGCATTCGCGTTTACTTGGCATGTGAATTAATGGTTTCCATTAGAATTCATGGACTAGACATGTTTAAAGCAAAAGTGATTTGGATCAGAAAGAAATCATCAGGGCTGGCAGTATCTAGGGATGCCTCACACATTGCTAGTAAAACAGTACACTCACTTTGGAGTGCAGCTTGGCAGTTTCTTAGAAAGGTAAATATTTACTATACATTTCAGGAATCCTATTCCTAGGAATCTACCTGCATAAAGGAAGAAAGGTATTCTTGTACCAAGACTTTAATGCAGACGTTATTGTAGCATTATTTTTAATAATCAAAAATGGCAAACAGTCGAGATATTCTGTTGAATGGTTCAACAAATGTGGATATTTATACGGTGGAAAACTATTCACTCAAAAGGAACAAGGTACTGATAAGGGCTGCAATATGAATGAACCTCGAAAACATGCCAAGGTCAAGGAATCAGATGAAAAAGACCACATATTTAGATACAGAAGTATGTTGGAGCTGGGCCAACAGATTGGATATAGGTGGGAACAGAAGAGATTATGGGAAAACTTCTCACATTTGGCCCAAAGAAGAAGGTAGATGTTGAACCTGTTTAATGACATGGAGAAGACCGAAGGGTAGAGATTTAGAGGTGCACCTGGGGGCTGGAAGTTTGAGACCCTATACAGGACTCTAGGTAAGAAGTCATGTATGAAGGTGGATTTAAGAGTCTCAAGCTTTGAGAAGGGGTCAGGGCTGGAAGGGTAAAGACCTTTAAAGCCATGACTTGATGAATTGAATTGATACAGAAGTACATATATGGAGAGGAAAACTGAACCCAGAACCTTGGGACCAAGCAGCCTGTAGAGGTCACTGGAGTAGAATAAGCCAACAGAGGAGAGTAAGGGGTGGCTAATGAAACAAAGCCAGGAGTAGGGAAACAGAAAAGGCATCCTAAAGGCATAGACCAGAACGAAGAGAACTATAGAAAGAACCTACTGCTACATTTATTTTAACTGATAAATGTCTTATTTAATTGTTTCTTACTGGTAAATATAGTCTACTAATTAAGCTTTGCATTTTGACTTCTTTTCATTTAACGGAAACATTTTTTTTTTCTCTGCATCTATAATGATGCCATCAAGTCTCATCTTCAGGAAATTAATTAAATAGTGAGACAGGCTGGGGATGAGTCCATTTTCAGGCAAATACCTCCTGTTTTTGAAATAAATTATCATAGCCAACAATTATTACTCCGAATATTTAAAAATTCCAAGCGGCTGTATTCAAAAATTCTCGCCCGTCTAAAGCTTTTCAACAAATTATTTGTTCCTTATTTACATAATATATTCGAGCAAATGTATGAGTATGTCAGTGAAGCAATTCCTGTAGAGAGGGCCAAGAGGAGGTGAGAGTCATAAATGGATTGTGAAGTCTTTCATGGAAACAGATTTTAGTCTGAATGTTCATTAAGTTTTGTTTTTGTTTTAACCTTAAACTTTGCCTGAGAAAAGTGAAAACCACTGGAATCTTTATCTTTCCAGTGCATGTGCTTTCAATCAGCTACTGTCTAATCCAACTGTTACCATGGGTCAAAAAGCCACTCAACACACCTACTCAGAAAGAAGCAACATGGTCTTTCTCTTTGTTCCAGTCCTTGTCCTCTGGGTCTGGCGTAAAACGCCTGGAGCTTTCTCCTGAGTCCTCAAAATTGAGTAAAGTCTCCATGGACCAAGGAGGAGCTGCTGATGTCCTGTCCATCCCTTACCCTTCTATTTGGTGCCTCAAGTGCTGGTTACTCAGTTTCCCCCTGAAGGAATGAAGACACTGCATTATGAAGATGTTCCATTCTTCCCCGTTTTAACCCTTTGCGCACCTAGCAGTCACTGAACAG
Source organism: Neogale vison (assembly GCF_020171115.1). Lineage (NCBI taxonomy): Eukaryota > Metazoa > Chordata > Mammalia > Carnivora > Mustelidae > Neogale > Neogale vison. The sequence continues at coordinate 10,422,731 of NC_058097.1, forward strand.
GGAATAACCATTAACTTACTATGATGAAGCGAGATTAATGATGACACACATTATGACACAAATCTACAAATTCTGCTTACTGGTCTTAGTGGGAGAACATAAACGCGCTAGTGCTAAGGCATGCGTTGAAGTCAGAATGCGGTCGCCACTGAAAATAAGGAAAAACAAATCATGTGCCAGAATGGGATATCTTTCTGCATCCTAAGTGTTTTCCCAGAAACCCATTCCACAAGAAGCTGACTCTATGAAATATAAACTGATTTGGCATATTCCATTTCCTAGCCACATTTAAAACTGGCCTTATGGCTCCTTGGGGGAAATGTCTCATTCTTGGTCTGGGACAGGAAATACAAGATGAGCCTAGAGGATCTAGGAATGACAGAAAACAGGGAATTGCTAAAGAAAAAAGAAAAAAAACAATAACATGAGGCATTCCGAAAGGACACCAGAGTCAACCTGAAAGAGCTCCCAGTGGCCAAAGGTGGAACATTAGGAGCAACAAAATAAATAATGACAGAATGTTATTATAACAGAAATAAGTATCTGATCAATCTTGATAGAAGTAAATAGGTAAATGAATAAATATGTGAGTAGGGCTGACAAATAATTTTCTTCTTCCTGGAGGGGGAGATGTGTCTCCACCAGGTGGTATGACCAGCTTCCCTTCTGCTGAGTGTGCGTTGTATTTAATCACTAGCTTGCACAGAATAAAATAGGGGGAGAGAGAGAATTTGTAGTGAAGGAGTCTGGCATTGATCGAGATTAACATCCTCATTGGAAAGTTGTGTTGATGTCAGCAGTGTCTGCCTGTGATTGTGATTAGGGTCAATTACATCTGCAAATATAGGAACACGTTTCTGTGTCTTTCTAGATACACTGTAGTTATCTTTTTTTTTTTTAAACTGTAGATCCTTCTTCAGTTCCATGAATTCTGGAAGTTGAGTCATACGGCTAAAGATGTAGGCTGCATGTGTCTCAGCCTGCATCAGGTTCAGCAAATAGTTTTGTCCTCAGGACCACACTCAAAACTAAAAGTCTTGCGTGTAACCCAGTAAGTGGGTGGGAGCAATACCCTCATGCCCAGAGTACACAAAGCATGTGTGCTTTTTTCTTTGTAATGAAAGATGCCATGTGCACTTTATTTTTCAGGGAATGCGTGGGCGATGTCCTGAATCTTTGTAGACTTTCTTTGTGGCCTCTTGCTCAAGGGATTAGTGGGATGTTAGGGGCGCCTGGGCGGCTCAGTGGGTTAAGCTTCTGCCTTCAGCTCAGGTCATGATCTCAGGGTCCTGGGATCGAGCCCCGCGTCGGGTTCTCTTCTCAGTAGGGAGCCTGCTTCCCTCCCTCTCTCTGCCTGCCCACTTGTGATCGCTGTCAAATAAATAAATAAATAAATTTTTAAAAAAAGAGATTAGTAGGATGTCATAAATAGAATGGACCAAAATACGTTCTGCAGAATATCCAATGTGGCAAGATACCTTAAGACACCATTATGATGGGGTGCCTGGGTGGCTCAGTGGGTTAAAGCCTCTGCCTTCAGCTCAGGTCATGATCCCAGGGTCCTGGGATCGAGCCCCACATCAGGCTCTCTGCTCCTCGGGGAGCCTGCTTCCTCCTCTCTCTGCCTGCCTCTCTGCCTACTTGTGATCTCTCTCTCTGTCAAATAAATACATAAAATCTTAAAAAAAAAAAAAAAAGACACCATTATGATGGAAAGTGGGAGAGTTCACTCCCTCAGAAGCAGCTTCCGTAGGTTGAGGGCGGTTCCCAGAGGAGGTGGTCATGCACATGAGGCCTGAGTGGCCAAACCCTAGAGCGCTGGGGACCTGGCAAGCATCACTTATACTCATAATGAATACCATGAGCAAAAGGAAAATAACAAACACACATACACACATACACACAGAAGCAAGAAAAAGTGAATCACCCATGAATTAAAATAGAGCAGATATTTTAGGCAAATGACTGACAGTTAATTTGTATAATACCAAAAATAGAGAAGCCATTTACTTGTGATTCAATGAGCCATGCTAAATTTCATGAGTTTCATTTATGTTTACACTGGTAGAACGTGGATTGCATATGACATCATTTTAAGCCAGTAACTAGAATAAAAATCAGAAACAGAATATAAATTAAAGCTTAAAAAAAAGTTCAGTGTTCTCTTTGGAAATATATGTATTTAAAAAAATTTTTTAAAGATTTTATTTATTTATTTGACACAGAGAGATTGCAAGTAGGCAGAGAGGCAGGCAGAGAGAGAGGGGAAAGCAGGCTCCCCACTGAGCAGAGAGGCTGATTCGGGGCTCGATCCCAGGACCCTGAGATCATAACCTGAGCCGAAGGCAGAGGCTTAACCCACTGAGCCACCCAGGTGCCCTTATTCTTTTAATTTTTATAATCCTGCAAAGATAAGCTTATATGGTCATGTTTTAAAGGTGTTAATACCCAGATCAAAAACCTTTCTCAAGTTTTTCTCAAATACAACTCAGAACTGCCTTTATAACTTACACAGGTGTCTCGATGACAGCATTACTAGAAGGCTCACTGACATCCATGTAATTGAGCAGAACAACTCAGTTCTCTGGATATTCTAAACATTCATAACATTGAAGAAGGGGATGGCATAACAAGGTGACAGTTGAAATGTGCAAGTCTTGCTCATAGGATGAGAATATGGGTCTGAATAATTTTAGGATGAAAGACCATTTTTACCATTTGCTGGCCATTTGGATGCGCCTCCCTCGGTGGGACGTAGGAGCTCCCTTGGAGCAGCTGGAACTAAGCCCATGATTTCAGAGGACATGGCAAAGCTTTGTGTGTGAGCTGTACCATCGGAGGTGCTTTTGCCTATGACCTGTTGGCAGTAAGAACTGTGAAAATTCAAGGATAGGCCTTCAGAGGCCTTGTGTATTTCTGTCTCTCCTTTTGTGTGTTGGCCTTTGCCGTGAGAGGAGCAAGCCCAAGTTATCATCCGCCAAGAAGGATGCAGGACATGGGGAGTAGAGTTGCTCCAGCTCTTGCAGCCAGAAGCAGAGCTGCTCAGCCATGCTCACCCTAACCCAGCTGACCCGAAGTTCCATGAGAGCAAATGCTTACCTCCACATGCCTCTGACCGTGGGCGGCCATTTTTCATGACCAAGTCATCTGATTGAGCACATGACCGCGCCCCACCCTGGTCTCTCTTCAGATTTCTTTCACCTCCTTCCACAGCTTTCAAGCCTGTGCTTCTTGGATTACACCACCCCTGGAAGTACAGCTATCCTAGGCCGAATGACCTCTACCGTCCTTTCTGATGGCACAAGCCTTGGGCCTAACTCTGGTAGAAGCTACATCTGGAAGCTTCCTCAGGAATCAGCCACAGGAATCAGAGTGAGGAAATGAACTAATTCTTCCATTAATCGGATGCTACAGATGAATCTTCCTGCCTGTGATCTGTGTAGGGATTGGATGTAGATGAAATTCAGTGGATACCTGCTGCGTGCATCTCATTTAATCCTTATAATGAATGCTTCCATGGATGTTGTCATTCTTAGAGGAGACTGGAAACTCAAAGAGTTTGTTACTTGCTCAAGTTCACCCACCCAGGAACTGGCTGTCTGTAGAGCCAGGACTGTCTGGTGCCAAAACCCATTCTTTCTCCACTGCCCCAGTGCATCTAAACTCCACAGTGATGTTGTAGTTATTCTGATTTACTAAAATCTCTAGTATTTAAGTGTCCTAACAGTGAGATAAATAGAACAGGAGATACTAATCTCCATTTATTTTTTCTCTAAAATGATGTAAGTAATTTATCCCAATACCATGAAGGGCTAGCGAAGCTTTCTTTGGTATGATCACAAGTATTGCTAATATGATTGTAAATAAGATACATGAAAAGGAAGTGGTATTCCCAAGCCAATTACTTTGGCTAGCATTGCGGAAGACATAGATCCTTAACAATGGGATAAATGTATTCTGTGATGATTTACCCTCAGAATTTCTTTTTGGAAGGAGCTATTTTTGTTTATAAAATATTTAACATGCCCTCTGGGGATGGAAGAAGAGAAGCTGGGGGCCTGGATGGGAATAGAACTCCTAAGAGTACAACCAGGGCTGATGTATTGTCCATGAAAATGCCACATAAACTGGTGGTAGATGCTGATATGGCCCCAAGCATGCCCAGGAAACCAGCTGTGCACCCCGTGGGTTAACCCACCTAATCCTCAGATACCCTGTGAGTTAGTTTTACTTTGACCAGCCCGCTTTCCCAAATAGGACAACTAGCCACCGAGTGGCTAAATGACTTACACAGTTGTACAAGCTAGATGCGGGGGGATCAGGAATGAGAACCCAGGGGTTCTCTTTCACCAACTGTTACCTTAGGAACCCTTCTTGGATGTGTTCCTCCTGAATGGGATTTCCTGCAAAACAAAATTGTAAATAAGAAGATGCAAAATAAAAGGTGAGAGTCAGGATGGAAATGAAATCCCAATCAGGGAAAATCGTGAAGGCCTGAGTCAGATCCAAAGTCTCTTAAGAAACACACAAGAGGTTGACTGGATTCAAGTGGAAAATGAACTAAAAATCAATGGTTGATAAAAAAAAAATAATTGGGTATTTTTGTCTCTCTGAACATGACATAGCTCAAAACCTTAGTAAAATCTATCAGGTGCACAGTTGCTTCTTTTAAAGAGTGTCAGGTTTGTTGGTGACTATGAAGATGTTGAATTTCCTTATAGATGACGTAGCCCATGTAAATAGCTACCCCCTCAATGCTGTAAAATGCCTATAAAACAATCTGAAATTAATGTGCATCAAGATTTAAAAAAAGGAAATCAAATTTAGGCATCTTGAATGCAAAGTGTATGAAATGAATGAAAACATTTTTCAGGATTGTTTTTCATCTCACTGGTAATAGATTATGAGTTGAAATTATTTTCTCCTACGAAACACAGGCATGTCTTAGGAAATGGTTATACTCTCTATTCTCACCGAGATAGAATGGGATCCTACTTCAAGGGAGTAAGTAGAATTTGGAGGAAAAAGGGAAAAAAAAAGATTAATTAGCATGCAACTCCTACAACACTTGTCATTGGTAACAGGATGAGCAAGACGTGACAGAAAGTCATTCCTCAAGAATCTGTTGGATGTTCTTCACCCTACATCCTCCACTTCTCAAGGAAGAATTTCTAGGTGGACATCTGGAGTGGCAAAGGTCATCAGTTATCCTCTCCTGAAAATTTAGGAAGGGAAGAAGTAATTGTACATTGGGAATGACACAGGGCTTTCCCCAGAGGGAGAGACTTGCCTTATGTGTCCCCGCAACACTCATAGTACTTTACTAGGAAAGGGACTTCAATTAATTGCCATGGATGAAAGAGGGAAGATACAGCTACACGGGGTCTAGTGGATTCTTTTTTGACTACTAAACCACCAAGGTGGGAGGAATGTCCACCAAGTGTCATATCCTCATTTTTTTTTTAATTCTAAGGACAAGATAAACCAAAGTAAAATTTCTAATTTCTGCTTCTTAAAATTGCAGTTCCCCAAATCCTGCTGGTGTTGATCCAAGTTGTGTTCTGTCATTAAGTCAGCAAAAGAATTAAAATCAGGACAGAAAGTCCATATGGTGACTTTACTGATCTGACTTTATTATAAGAATTAGGCAATAGACTGTGATCCATTACCGTGGGATCCCTTATACAAAATAATCACTATTGGGGGCACCTGGGTGGTTTAGTCGGTTAAGCATCTGTCTTTGGCTCAGGTCATGATCCCAGGATCCTGGGATGGAGTCCCGCATCAGGCTCCCTGTTAGGTGGGGAGCGTGCTTCTCCCTCTCCCCCTGCTCCCTCTGCTTGTGTTCTCTCGCTCTGTCAAATAAATAGATACAATCTTAAAGAAAAGAAAATAAGCATTGTGTGCAAAAACTTCTATATAATTCTTTAAATATAGATCCACTTTCAAGTTTATTTAATCTATTCCAAATAGAATCAAAAGATGTATGTTTGAATTCCAGTTTTGTCTTTTATAGGCCATGTTATAAAAACCCATTTTTAAAAACTGACCATATAAATACTGGCAAAGGTATAGAACAGCTGAAACTCTCCTATATTGTGGGTTGGAAACAAAACGATACAGCCCCTTTGCAAAAGACTTTGGCATATGAGCCAGCAATGCCATGCTTAGACATTGACCCAAGAAAAAAAAGAAGACCTACGTCCCCATAGAAACCTTACATGAATGTTGATTGCAGCTTCATTTGTCATTGTCGGGAAGCCGGAAATAACCCAGAATTCATCTGGGGAATGAATGGAAAAATTATAGTACATCTGCACCAGAGGATACTACTCCACAGTATATGGGAATGAGTTCTTTATACACAGTAACAGCCTTTCGGGGCGTCTCGGAGGCGTTCTGTTCTCGGTGCCAGTCTGAACAGCCCCATACTGTGGGCCCACACTTAATGGCATTCAGGGAAAGGGGAAGTTATAGGGACAAGAATCAGACCAGTGTCAGTCAGGGTTTGGGAAGTGGGGAACTGGTCATCAATAACCCTCTAATGTCAAATACAGTATTTCTTGCTGGTGGTGGTTTTACATGACTAGATGAATTTGTCAAAATTCATAGAACTCTACATAAAAATGTATGAATTTTATTCTACATAAGTAGACCTCATACCACAATACACTAAACGGAATTCCTCTGTCCTTACAACCTTCGATGTGTTTTGTTTTGTTTTGTTTTTTTCCCGAATTGAGAGATAAAAGCACTTAGAGCTTCCGCATCTCCAGCAGATTACCTAGTGGTAACCCCACGGGATTATCACTGAGGAGATGTTTGCCCAGCAGTAAATTATCTGTCGTCTCTGTTACCTGGGGAGGCTGGAGGTCAGATCGCCGTTCCTCTCCCAGATGAGGTCCATCACTTGGCCTTGGCAATGAGCGGTAAAACACATGCTCGCGGCTAAATTCCAGGTTCCATTTTGTGAGTTGGGACAGACACTCCCTCCTCCCCCTCTTTTCTTCTTCTCCATCTTAGGCAGTCAAACAAACAAACAAACAAAAGTTTAACAATACCCTGGAGACCTTTAATCTTAATTCATGTTAAAATGGAAAATGTCTCCTTCAGGTTGAACGTATACACGTAACATTTTAAAGTCCGTGATGGATGATTGACAACCATCTACTGGTCCTGTGTCTGCTTGGATAGCCGCGGGACTTCCCCTCTGATGGGGACACTGTCCCTTTTCTGGGGAAGGGCTTTCCCTCTTCTCCTCACTCTCAAGGATGTGGTTTGCATAGAGATAGGCCAGAGAAGGGACCAGATGTTGTAGCCCTGGGGTTTTCTTAATTAGAACTGAGGTAAGGAGCCTCTTTCTGAAGAGGGGAAGTGTGTTCCTGGAGCTGCTGAAGACAAAGCCTCCCATCTCTTGGGACAAGCAAGGAGGAGAGCAGTCAGCAGCCTGTGGATAGAAATGGGGGTCCCAGGGTCCTGAACATTGAGTTCTGCCCTTGTTCTCTTTCACTTGTCATGGTTGAGGCTCCCGTTGGGTATTAGTCTCATGTCCTCTCTTCAGGACGGTTGTGTTTTATCATGAGCTAGTTTCGAAATGAGTTTTTGTTTTGTTCTGTAACCAAATGAGCCCTGACTAATAGCCCATAGATCCATGGTAATGAACGCTGATATGAGCCATAGAGTCATGAACTTTTGTATTGAAAGTTAAGGTAATTCATGAAATTCCCTATCGTTAATTTTAATGAAGAAACTGAAGCCTATACAGTGAAGTAATTAACCCATTATCACCTGATGTAAATGGCATAACCAGGAATTAAATTTATGGCTTCCACTTTTCTCTGCTTCCTCCAATGCACACAAGAAGCAACACGTATATCCTATCTGAGCCTCTTATGATTCAGCAGCAGGTGGTGATCCCCATCTGTGCACAGTCTCTTGTCCCTTGTGGCCAATAAAGTTGTTTCTTTTTTAATTAAGAGAATTGGGGGGGAAAGTTGTACACAATCTGGCTACTTGCTACCTCTGGGATCTCTGTTTTACTGACCCTTCTCAAACACACTTCACCCTGCTACCTTGTCATCTCCCTGGTTTATTTAGCATGGCATATTTCCCCCATCTCTTTGCTTTAAACCTACATATGTTTTTATATTTAAAGAGGGCTTCTGGGTGATATAGTTGGGTCCTGTTTTTTTTTTTTTTTATCTACTCAGAAAAACCTCTGTCTTCTAATGGGTCTCATCAGACCATTGACGTTCAATGGGTTCTTGATAATGATCTAGTGGTTACTGATGTCGTTGTATGATTACCTACCATGGTCATTGGTGTTTTCTGCTTGTTGACCTTGTTCTTCCTGTTGTGTCTTCCATTCTCTTCCTGCCTTTTGTGGTTTTAACTGATTTTAAACTGGTTTTAACTGAGCATTTTATCTGATTTCATTTTCTCTCCTTTCTTAGTACATCAGTTATACCTTTTTTTAAAAATAGCTTTTTCAGTGGTGTTCCTAGAGTTCACAACATGGGTCTACAACTAATCCAATTCCATTTTCAAATAACATGGCACCAATGCATGGGTAATGTGAGTGTCTTTGTAATTGCCCCACAGTCTGTAGTGTGTGTGTGTGTGTGTGTGTGTGTGTGTGTGTGTTTTCTCCAGTCTTTCTCTTTGCTTTTCAGTTTTCCAGCCTTTTATTCTCTCCAGTTTTCAGTTCTGGAAGATTCTACTGAGATGTCCGTAAGCTCAGAGCTTCTTTCCTCCGCTGTGCCCAGTCTACTGTAAGGCCAAATCAAAGGCCTTCTCCATGTCTGTTATAATATTTTTTATATCTTGCATTTCCTTTTGGTTTGTTCTTAGAGTTTCCATCTCTCTGCTTGCACTGTCTCTCTGTTCTTACATGTGTTGTCAGCTTTACCTACTCTGAGTCCTTAGCATATATATTGAAGTTGTTATTTTTTTTAAAGATTTTATTTATTTGACGGACAGAGATCACAAGTAGACAGAGGCAGGCAGAGAGAGAGCCAGGGAAATAGGCTCCCTGCTGAGCAGAGAGCTTGACCTGGGGCTCGATCCCAGGACTCTGGGATCATGACTGGAGCTGAAGGCAGAGGCTTTAACCCACTGAACCACCCAGGCACCCCTTGAAGTTGTTTTAAATTCCCTGTATCGTCATCCCATCATCCTTAGCACATCCAGTCCTCATGCTAGCTCTCTGTCTTCAAATTGTGGGGTTTTGTTTGGTTTGGTTTTGTTTTTGCCTTTTGGTGTGCCTTGTGATTATTTTCTTGCTAGCCTGACATGGTGTACAGGGTAAAAGGAACTGCTGTAGATAGACCTTTGGTAATGTAGCCAAGAGCTATGAGGGGTCCGAGTCTCTGAGTGTGTCTGTGTCTATGGACTTCACCAGGATTGGTCTGTTACTTTCCACTCTGGTGGGACTAGAGGGCTAGAGTGAGCTGCCATTGGGTATTCCCTTTTACTGGTCAGTGAGGCTCTGAGAATATACCTCATCAGGTTAGCTTCTGGGTAAGAAGTTTCTCCTAAAGGCAGGCCTTGTTAAGAACAGAATTCTCGGTTGTATTTTAAAATGATTCCTCTCCCCTTCCCTCTGATGGAAACAGGAAGAGATTTTTTCCTGATATTCACTGTGGGCATCTGGTTGAGCTTCTGGAGATAAATCTCACAATATTATGGGTGTGCTTTTATGACTGAACCGCCCCCCACCAAAGTTTTTGTCCTGACTTTTCCACAATGAGCCCCCAGCAACTGAATAATCACAGATCGGCCCTATCACAGGTCCCCATGGTGGTTTATAAGTCTCCGCTTGGGAAGACACTGTGACTCTGTTGTTTGCTGGACTGGTTCTCTGGTCTTTAGAGGCAGTGGTTTGCCCTGTATCCTCACCTCTCTTAGGGATCCAAGGGATCCAAGATCAGTTGTTGATTTTTCACTCTGTTCCACTTTTACTTATTGGGCTGGAGTGCTGGCTTTCAAGGTCCTTACCTGCAGGAGCTGGAAACCCAAATCTCCCCTCACTCTTATGCCCACCTAAAGTCCTTTTTACTTCTTTCCTTTCCATGGTAATTTTTGCCCTCAGCTCTCCTCTCTGTTTACCCCCTCATCTTCTTCAGGTGTCATTTTGTCACATAAATCTCTGGATACTTCATAGAATATCATAACTCCCCCCTGACTTTATCTGCCTTTTTAAAATTCTCCTCTCTAGAAGACATCATTATTAACATCTATCACTTCTTAATCCTTCATAGTCTTCTTTTTTATCACCTGTCTTCCCCACTGAAGTGCAAGGTTCATGAGGACAAAGATATTTGTCCATTTTGTTGACCCACAGACCCTTGAAAAGTGCCTAGAATATATGAGGTATTCCTCTTTTTATCAAGATGTGTTAAATGAATGGATAAGTAAGGGATTCTGGGATTTCATTTATTTTACAAAAAAATCAAAACATAGATTTTTTATTCACTGAATTACAGAATTCACCAATGAAATACTTTTTTGAAGGTTTTTCAGAAGGTTTTAGAAGATTTCCTTCTAGTAAAAGGAGAACCCCAATTCTACCCAAGTTCTATGCAGTGAATAAAATCTTTTTGGTAAGGAGCACTGTTTGGAATCTAGGGACAGAATAAGAAGTATTTCCTGGCCTTGAGTGGTCTGTTCCTGGAAACAGGGTCTGTGTTGAGATATGGGAAGCTCTGCTTCTTGCTCCGTATGTCCAGAGCCTTGTGGTCTCTTACCTCCCTTTTCTCTGCATCTGTTCTACTCTTTACTGCTTTGTACGTGGTTTTGCTTGGTTACCCCCAAGCAAGTTCACAGAACAAAGGGAACAGGGTTGGCTATCTTTGATCAGGTGCCCATCCTGTGGAATCAGGTATATGACCAAGGATGGTGGGGAGGGGAGAGGAAAGTGGAATGACAAGAAAACAAAGACAAAAACCAGGAATACCTCTTCTAGTGACTGTGGGCAAGTGATAAGGTCCAGAAAGGACTAAGGGCAGGTCTGGCAATGGAAGTATCCAAAAGTGTTTTGTCATGTTATAAAGTCATTGATGGAATATAAATGTTAACTCTGTGATTCTCAGCTGTGTGATGGATCTGGAATAGACCTCAGTAGATGATATACACCTTTCTTTCTTCATTTTTAAAGAGGAGGAAGTTCAAATCCAGAGAACTTCTGATTGTCATTCACGGTATCACATTACTGTGCTTTGACACCTTACGAATTTCACCCAGATACTCTAGGATCTCAGTTTCCTTATTCATGAGATAAAATGAATTCTACATTTTAAGAAAGTAGTATTTGTCTTAAAATTTCACCAATAATTTCTACTATTCTCCCACTGTTGCTGTCTTTGAAAGACATTGTTCTGTTTGCCCATGGTCCCCCCCACCCATAATTTAAATGAAAGAGTCCAATTTCTTTTTTTTTTAAAGATTTTTAAAATTTATTTGACTATGAGAAATACAGGGATAGAGGGAACACAAGCAGGGGGAGTAGGAGAGGGAGAAGCTGGCTTCTGGCTGAGCAGGGAGCCCATTATGGGTATTGATCCCAGGACCCTGGGATCATGACCTGAGCTGAAGGCAGACTCTTAATGGCTGAGCCACCCAGGTGCCCTCCAGTTTCTTAATTGGCAAAAAATCTTAGGAAAAGAAGTTAAAAACAAAAACAAAAACAAACAAAAAACCCAGAGGAAGTTCTTCATTAAGAAAAGACATGGGGAGTTAGGAGAAGGGAGTTGGGGGAAATTGGAAGGGGAGGTGAACCATGAGAGACTATGGACTCTGAAAAACAATCTGAGGGTTTTGAAGGGGCTGGGGGGGTGGTGGGAGGTTGGGGGAACCAGGTGGTGGGTATTATAGAGGGCACAGATTGCATGGAGCACTGGGTGTGGTGCAAAAACAATGAATACTGTTGTGCTGAAAATAAATAAAAAATAAATTAAAAAAAAAGACAAGACGAGACAAGCCTAGGGGCACCTGGATGGCCTAGTCAGTTAAGCATCAACCTGTGGCTCTGGTCATGGTATCAGGGTCCTAGAGGTTGAATTCCACTTTGGGCTCCCCACTCATTGGGGAATCTGCTTCTCCCTCTCCCTCAGGCCCTCCACCTCCCCTCTCTCCGTCCCTCCTGCCCGTTTTTTGCGCTCTCTTTCTCTCTGTCTAAATAAATAAAATCTTAAAAAAAAAAAAAAAAGACATGGAGCAGCTTCATAAAATGAAACAGGAACTTGTGAGAAACACACAGACAAACATGTTATCTATCTACAGGCAAATTCTCAAATATGTTTACACCCCAAACATTATTCTCTTGTGAAGAAATCAAATTTGTGTAACAGAGGGGCAAAAAATAAATGCTTTGTGCCTTTGCTTGAGAAGTACCTGTTTACTTTCTATTTACATTTGTATGCTTTGCTATACTTCTTTGTCTTTCTTTTTTTCTTTATCTTTCTTTCTTTCTTTTTTTTTAAAAACATGTATTTACTCCTGTACATACCTTAGCAAAATCACAAGGGACACTTAAAAAAGAAAGAAACTAAAATAATGTGCACTGCATAGTCCTTAACATAAATCAACTTTAAAGAATAATGTACTAAAAAAAAGAATAAAGACAAAAAAATTCTTCCCCACAGTGTAGTCTGGAGCAGGATTTGTTGACACCCAAGGAGACTGGGCGCCTGGGAGGCTCAGTTGGTTAAGTGTCTGCCTTCAGCTCAGGTCCTGATCTTGGGGTCCTGGGATCAAGTTCATGTCAAGCTCCCTGCCCAGCGGGGAGCCTGCTTCTCCCCTTGCCTCTGACCCTCCCCCACCCATGCTCACTCCCTTGCTCTCTCAGATAATTAATATGCATATTAAAGGGAAAAAGGCTTGGAGGCCAAACACAGGAGAGCCACCGCTGCTTCCACAGTTTCACTGATCTTTATACAAGTTCTAGGCTGTTTCTTTGCCAGGAGAAGTGATATTTTTATCCACTGTCACATATTACTGGATTCTGAAGTTGTAAACAAATGTTTGTTTCTGTTTTCCAGACTGTATACTACTAAAAAATAACTAGATGCTGACATTTTAACTACGTAAGTTAATTCTAAGGAAAATGAAGAAACACATGTTGATTAATTTAACATATTGTATTAGTTACCTCGGGTGTTAAATATATGCAAATTTTGATTTCCCGAAGGATCTTGGGTACCTTAACTAGCCTTTATTTTGGACCTCAAACTCTTTACTTGCAAAATAGACACTAACTGAAATTTCTCACAGAGCCAGAGGCTGCTATGTACTAAAATGGTCAATACCAAATGGTGTTTCACTATAGTTCTGTAGCATCAGGAAATTACCATGGAATCAATGCTCTCTAGCAATCACTGTTTTGGGAGATGATTTGGAAACTCACAAAACTTTATTTTTTATTTTTACTTGGCATTGAGCATTTGTAAAGGACAGACTTTTGTATCTTGGGGTTCCGTAATAGAGGATGTCCCTGCCAGTGGATGACGGACACATAGGTCTCTATGAGGACGGTATTTACACACAATAGAATATGGGGCTGAATTTCTTCAGAGTGAAATGGGCTTGTGGCAAACAGTCTGTCTACTTTTTCAGTCATTGCTCTAATGAATGTTCCTTGATGAAGTGGTAGTTCCTTTCACTTAAGAAATCTGTCCAGGCCAGATAATCACCTAAGGGACAGAATGCACAGATGGCACACCTCCACAGTGAGACCTTTTCCTCTCCTTCCCATTGTCCTGTGTTCTGTAAGGAATTTAATATATGAGCGTAGCTTGAAAAGAAAAACATCAAAACAAGTTGCCATATAATCTTGTTCTTTTCATTTTCTCATGACCATCTTTGACTTGGATAAGGATTCACTTGAAACATCCCATCAACACGGGGTGGTCAGTGAAGGGTTGGCAGGGGGTAGAGGTGGTCTGTGCTCATAACACAAGCCATCAATGTCTCCGTAGCTCTCTCTGAACTGGATTTGCTTCACTTCTTGCCCTTCTATTCCGTTGGCTCCTACGCTGAATCGCTGTGTTTTAACTACATGCATTTCATATGCTGCTGTTGAAGTTTTCAAGGCTAAATAAGGATGAGGCTTATGTGGCATATTTTCCAGACCACAGGGGGAGAAAAATTTCAAAGGAACCCAAAAACAAACAAAATAAACAACCATCTAAAACTCTTCCCTGCTGGTTTCAGAAAATGTCTCATTTACCCTTGTTGATAGAATCAAACAGAATTCAATTGGGATGTGTTTGTTAAAAAATTAAAATAATAGACTTTTGTATTTGTAGGTTATCTTACTTTTTAGCTAGTGCATTGTTCCCAGGACTCACTCTCCTTTCATGATCTATGAAAATATTTTTTATAAACAAAATTGAAGACATCATTCAGAAAGTTAAGATTTGATGCCACGGAATACCTGGGTGGCTCAATCAGTTAAGGATCTGCCTTCAGCTCAGGTCATGATCTCAGGGTCCGGGATTGAGCCTGGCAAGGGGCTCCCTGCTCATCAGGGAGTCCACTTCTCCCTCTCCCTCTGTGTTCTCTCTTCTGCTCTCAAGTAAATAAACTCTTAAGGAAAAAAAGATTTGATGCCAGAAGTTCTAGATACACCTAGAGTTTGAGGACAAGTAAAACCATGTAAAATACAAGTGGATGAGCTATTAGTTACATCTAATATAATAAGATGTCACAATCAAAAGACTTTGATAAGGCAAAGTTTTACCAAGCCCTGTAAGTCAAATCATCTAAAAAATAAAGAACTTTTGAATACATGTAATTAACATATATATTTATGTTTGCAAATGCCTACTTAATATCCGGAAGCAACTCGTCAAAACTGGAAAGAGAGACACGTTGGCTCATTGGCTGTGGGAAAAACAAGGCATCACCTCTTCTTTCAGGAGCCACACACAGACTCAGACATGATTCTGAACAAGGGGCTTCAGATTAGGAGTCCTCTGCCACTCCATGTTTCTGGTACATTCTCTCCAGGCCACACAAATGTTTCACTGAAAACTCCTTCTATGTGCCAGCCAAACACGTACCAAGAAACAGAAAGGATTTTGTGCCAATAGTATTCAAGTACGGTGTGCTTAGCACAGATTCTTGGACCAAATTTCCCAAGAAAACGGCATCAAATCTAATGGGTATTTGTGGTTTATATTTTTAATATATGTCAGAATAATATTAGTCCCTTTCTACAAAATGGTTCTTCTGTGTATTAAACAACATCCACAAAGAGACAAACATGGAGAGAGAGAAAGGTTTCTTTGAGTAGAACAGCATTTCTGCAAACAGAGAAGGACTATAGGAAAATCTTAATTTTGAAACTAGTGTGAAACTAACTTATGCGACACTAGTCATAGTTTCGACAGGACACTTAGTTTCAAAACTTGCTCACCAGAGATATTAATAACAAAAAGATCAAAATACTTTTTCAGTGGAGAAGATCTGGTGGACACCACCTTGACCAAATGATCAAAATTAGTATCACTGTTACTAGGATAACGGGACAGCAGGTGCCTCCTGATACGATCCACTAAGGAGGACAAAATATTGCTGAGGTGGTATTCTGGGAAAAAAAAAAAGTTTTTATATGGAAACACAAAGATTTGTTTAAATTCTGAGGGATAAACAGCCACAGAATCATCCTGTGGGCCTGTTGCTTATTCTTCAGCTTATTTGTAATTGCTTTCAATGAATCCTTCCTCAATCACCTTTAAAACTTGTTGCCACAACAAAGAAAATTAAATCTTAGTATATGTATGAAGTGAAGTGAAAATATAATTTTAAGACCCATCAAAAATGTTTCACTGCAACAGTGAAACAGAAAACCATCACTTCAAGGCAAAAAGAGTGACAGATTCAACAAAATGCAGCATTCTTTTTACACCAGAGACCGTATTTCCAAGAGATAGAATTTTATATGTTTTTAAGTCCATATATTCCTTCAGTCTTCCTATGTGTTCAAAAATGCCCAACTCCTGTTGTATACAAAAGTTCTACTGGCTACTAGATACTGGGGTGGGGGTACATTGAATGCTTTAAGAGTGAACACACCGGAAGAGTTGAAGTGAAGAAATTAAAGAGATTACAACCTCTTGCATTAAATTAAAGAGAAGTACCCCCCAAAATGTTTTCTGGTCATGAATGCACAACACGAACGCTCATTTCATTCATCGGAAGTCTGTGTGACTTCCGATCAGTAGTCCCACGAGTCTCTGTTCAGCATGGAAGCAAGAGAGAACGCTTTATCCACGTTCATGTTAGAAGATTCTCTAGCTCTGTCCACGTTCATTGAAAATAACAGAAAAAAATACCAAAGTAAACCTGAGCACATCTGTTCTGACCTTGAGTCCGATGACGGTCAGGCTAATGACAGGCTAAAGCTTAGCTCCTAATATCCACATCTGTGCCTCCCCACATGTTAGCTTGTTTTCAATTCTCACATTGATTAGGCATGATCACAGTGTGATCCCCCCTCCTGCAGACAACTCATTTGTATTGCAAATTGTTAATAACATCTTAAAATCCAACAATATTATCATCACTGGGGGCCCCCACAGCCTTCATATCCACTTCCACGTTATTGAACTAACGAGCACGGATGCAGGGACAGCTGCAGCTCCTGGTGAAGCTTATGTAATCAGAAATGTCTCTCCCAGTGGGAACCTCTAACTATTAAAGGATCATAACAGATTAGGTGACTCTGATGAGTAGAGGTGAAAGCCTCTGTTTCATTTGTCCTTTTTGCGGGTACACACGACATTAGGCATGCTAGAATTTATTTTCGCAGGTAGTTTCATATGAGTGTTCCATATTTATATTTGTGTTCACGCTCAATATTTTGCTCTCCAAATATAACTCTGAGTAGATCTCCTGAACAGAATGTACAACAGGTATACCTCTGGGCCTTGGAATCAAATAGACTGGAGTTGGAATTTTGGCTTCTTTCATTGCTACAGAGGAGCACTGAACAAGTTTCTTGTCTCCTTCTTCCTGTTCCCTCATTTCAAAAATAAAAATAGCAGTAATCCTTTTGTGTATTTAATGAAAACGTGAATTAAAGTGCTGTGTACAATAAAATATCAGCTACTGCTAGAGCTCATCATGGAAGTGCTTTCTGTGGCAAGAATATGCTATTTCTTAGCTTTTATTTTAAGTGAAATAAACTTATTATACATTCAAGTGGATTAAACCTATACTACTATTTTCTGAATTACATCTTATGTGTTGGAATCTTGAGGGGGCCAAATGAATGTAATTCCGTGGGTCCTTTAAATGATCCAATCAGATAATCTCCTTTGAAATATGGTCATATATTTACTCAAATATCTTACATTGATGGTCATTTTGTTCTATCATTTTCTTTCAGGGCTTTAGTTTTGGACTTGAGACTGTGGTAATTGAAGATTTCTGCTTCTGGCCATGATGGATTAGTGTGCAGCTGACTAAACCCAAAGCCAAGAACACAAGAGAAGGTAAATTCAATGAGAATACATTCTCGAAGGTACCAGAGAGCTTTCAAGGCAGTTAGAACTGGGGGAGCCAGGAACCTGGAGAGAAGGATAACACATTGGAGGGAAGCCAAACGGTCTCCATGGCATTTTTTTAGTCAAGACATTTGCAGATTGTGCAACAGCATGGGGCAGGAGGTAGAGAGCTGAGCAGAACGTAACAGCTGAGCAGCATTGGTGACAGACTTGCAGGTGTGAGAGCCAAACACTGGGAATCCGATCTTTCATGGCATCCAGGACTGGAAGGGCTGACTTCTGCAGTGAAGGAAAGAGAAGCAAAGGAAATCTGTGCTCTCATCTTCATCTTAAAGTTGTTTGTCAGTGAAAAGGGATCATAGAGCAAAAGGCAAAGCAGAGTTTAGCTCCTAAATGTTTCTAACAAGATACTCAGAAATGTTTGCAGATTCACAGAACAAGAAATTGAAAAAACTAGAAACTAGGTCCCCTAAGAAGGGACGGGTGCTGATAAACAACCTGTAGGAAAAGCAGCCAGCAGATAGACCAGGCCTTATAAAAACCTAAACCCACCCTTGAATCTGTCCAAGTCCTGCTTGGGTAGGGGGATGCCATAATCAGTTACTTGCAAGAATTTATAACCTAGTTCCCTAGAGGAATATAACATCAGCCCATAAATTTTTTCATGCAAAAATGGATGGCATTTAATTAAAAAAAAAATGAAGAGGTCAACAATAGGTCCAAGAAGATAACAATGTTAGAAACAGAACCAATGATCATCCCTATTTTGAAGTACATAGAAAGGAAGTTTAAAATTGTGATTTTTACCAAGAGGAGAGATGGTGAGTGAGAGGATCCCCATAGAGAGCTGGAGCCCATATAAAATCCCTGCATGGTTTCAGAGTAGGCTAAGTTCTCTTAAAGTGATGCCAAAAGCAATCATTGTAGTGTTTCTCAATTCATCCATGTTGGTGCACATGGCAGGATCTACTTTTATTAAGGTTCCATGATATTCCCCTGTGTGTGTGTGTGTGTGTGTGTGTGTGTATCATGATTTCTGTATCCATTCATCTTTTAACAGACATTTAGATTGTTTCCAAATCTTGGCTACTGTAAATCCCAAACACATAGAAGTGGAGGGTTGAGTGGTGATTACCTTCACCACTAAGGTGAAGGGGTAGAGAGGTGGGGAAATTGGAGAGAGGGGGGCAGATTTTGGTCCAAGGATACAAGCCCGCAGTTATACAGAATGTAGAGATCTAATGCATAGCGTGATGACCATAGTTAAGTATATTGAATACTGGAAATTTTCTAAAAGAGTAGATTTCAAGTGCTCTCATCACACAAAATCATGGTCACTCTGTGAGATATGTTAATTACCTTGAATGTAATCATTTCACAATGTATGTGTATGTCAAAGCGTTATGTTATATACCTTTAACATACATAGTTTTTTTAAAAAGTAGCCATATAGGAAAATCTGGACAGAATTTCTTTTTTTTTTAAAGATTTTATTTATTTTTATTTATTTATCAGAGGGGGGGTGGAGAGCGAGCACAGGCAGACAGAATGGCAGGCAGAGGCAGAGGGAGAAGCAGGCTCCCCGCCGAGCAAGGAGCCCGATGTGGGACTCAATCCCAGGACGCTGGGATCATGACCTGAGCCGAAGGCAGCTGCTCAACCAACTGAGCCACACAGAATTTCTTAAGCATTAAGAATTTGGGGTCACCCAAAGACACAGAGAAGAGACTAGAAAAGCAGGCCAAGAAGTGGGGAAAGCTATTTGCATTATATAAGAAAGAACTCGTAGAGAATAGATCAACAACTTTACCAAATTACACTTCACAAATGAAAACAACCAATAAGGCATTAGCTTATAAGATACTCTATATCATCATTCAAAAATGCAAATTCTGTGACGGCCAGAGTGATAAAATTGAAAGGCTGGTGATGGAGAGGGTGTGAAAGAACATGGCTCCTATTCTGTTGGTAGAAGGTAGAATGGTTACCAGCCCTGGGGATGGGTCTTTTGTCCAGAATACTAAATACAAATTTGTGGATTTTCCATGATCTAGTAACTCGACTATCAGGCTTGATCAACAGAGATGCATAGAATATGTCCATTAAAGATGTACGGTCATATCCATGGCAGTGTTGTTTACTATAATTCAGACCCAAATACTCATCAGGTATAGAATGGATAAATAATTTATGGTATATCCATGCAACAAAATAATACATAAAAAAGAAATTATACTATAAGGAAGAACCATGGACAAATTTCACAGATACAATGTTGAACAGTAGAAGTTAGACACAAATATGAGTCTACGGCCATACCACCTTGAATGCGCCCGATCTCGTCTGATCTCGGAAGCTAAGCAGGGTTGGGCCTGGTTAGTACTTGGATGGGAGACACAAATATGAGTGTGCTGTTTTAGTACATTTAGATGGACTTCATAAAGAGTCAAGACTCATCCATTGGACTGCAAGTCTAAATAATGGTTGTATTTTGGCTGGACTTTCCTACAGTTAATGTTCTGTTTCTTCATATCTAGCAATGTAAAGTCATTACCTGAGAATCCCTCCAAATTCCCTTAATAAAGTTATTACTAGCTTACCAATCAAACCAAGCCAAAAGCTTAGGGAACTTTTTAATATAAATAACATTTGCTATTTATCCTATTTCTCCATCCATAATTCATCACTTGCTCAGCTTCTCCAAAGTGAAAACTGCTTATAATCTGAAGTTTCTGAACAGAGCACATTGGACATTGCTACTGTATGTATAATGGGATAATTTTTATTATGGTATAAAATAATTGGCACATGACTTGGCTTCTAGATGCAATACAAGATTGATAATGCCATTAGTCCTTCTGATGCCTTGAATTATGCCATCCTACTCTTGTGCTTTTCCCGCCTTCCCTTATGCATCTGCCTGGAAAAGTCCGGAAGAGCTATGTCCAGATGGAGGAGTGTGTGAGTGCAGGGATACCATATCCTTCCCACTAACACAGTTTTAACAACATATTGATACTAACATGTTGATTTTTGCCCCCATTGATTGGCAAAGTCAACCGCAACCAGAATTTAACATTTATATTACACTAGCGTGGTTTTGCTTTTGTTTTGCCTTTGTATCCCTCTGTTAGGGTTAGCATGCCATTGGTGCTATGCAACAACACTATTTCTGCCCAAAGAGAAATTAGTATACTTCATGAAAATATTACTGTTGCTATATTTGTTCATTTTTAATATCTTTCAGCATTCTCATAATTTGTTGTCTGCAGCTTTGCTGATTCTTACTGTAAATTTTTTACTGTCTTCACTATCCACGTTTTCCCTACTATTGGGAAGAAAAATTATTTTACCTAAAAAAAATAGTGCTTGAATTGTCAGCAAACAATTGTGAAAGTTTGTCACAGCAAAACGTGTGAAAATGGAAGTGATTATCATCTCGTTGACCTGTGAATCAATATCCAAGGGGCATTTTAGCCAGAACACTCAGATGAGATTGCCTCTGTAGCTGGTGTTCTGTCTGGGGAGAGGGAGTGAGCTTTAGGGAAACTGGCAAGACCAGTCACTGAGCTTTTGTCTTAATAAAATAGTGTGTATGTAAATGCTCTATCTAACCCATCTTTTCTAGCTTTTGTAATCTCAGTTTACAATAGTAGCAGCTTAGTTAGTGATGGACCAGCTTTTGCCCTGAGAACTACTGGAAAAAACCCAGCAAAACTGTTCATAGACACCTGAAGCTACGTTTAAGGCACTAGGTATTTGGGGGGCTAGGATCCTAGGAAAAGAATAAAGCCGAAGAAATGGGCATCTGGTAGTTGGCTTCATTCTCCACTCAAGGCAGTGAGAATGCTAAAAGCAGTTGCTAGGAGACTGGGAAGAATAAAATTTCAATAGTCCCATGGGATTGGGAGAAAAAAGAAGATGGTGTTTATATTCACCCCATGAAGAGGGACCCTTTTAAATCAATAGGGGCTTTTTTGGGTCCCTGAAAATGCCACACAAGATTATAGTGATCCAGAAACCAGCAGTCACTAATACCGAAACGTCTAATTTAAAACCTACTCAATTCCCAGATTAGATTTAGCTGATATTCTCCGATCCAGCTGCATGCCTGAAGCAGAAGCAAATTCTTACTCTAGATTTTTATATAAATACACAAGGGTCAATACAATATGACTAGGCTTAAAAGAAGAAAAGACTAAGAACCAAAGAAAAATCATATAATAAAAATAGATGCAAAAGAAAAGCAATGAAAATACCAGCCATATGCCTTGAAATCATGGTAATGAAACTATTCCTAAAGCATTAAAAGATGGGATAGAATTGGCAGAGAACTGGAAACTCTAATGAAGGGCAAAGTGAAAGTTCTAGCAACAAGACCATGCAAAACTGAATAGTTGCCAAATGGGTGGATGCAGTCACAGTTTAGATGTAGTTTGGGATGGTTTGGTAGGTAGGTGAGAACAGAATATCAAGGATGAAATGGAGAGTGGAAAAAGCAGGACAAATACTAAAAAGAATTTAAAAGATGTTTTCCCTGGGTAAAATTCAGACATTAGGTGAACTGTAGTTGCAGTAAAGAGGGAAGAAAATGGGGCAGAAGCAGATAATTTCCCAAAATTCATGGAAGTCATTAATTCACCAACTTAAGAAGTATTACAGACTTCAAACAGGATGCTTCCTAGAAGGCCACACCTAAATACTGCTGAAAGCCAAAGACCCATGGAAAAATCTTAAACATCACTCAGAAGAAAAACTTTGTATTACCTTCCTAACAGGAAGAATAAGAATGACAGTTGACCTCTCCACATGAAAGAGTGGAAGCCAAAATACAATTATTTTTCATTATTTCTAAACAGTGCTAGAAGAAAGTAACAGACAATGTAGAGTTCTATACCCAATAAAAATAATCCTTTGGAAAATGGAGGCAAAATATTTCTCAACAAATGAAATGTGAGAGCAGCTGTCACCACAGACCTTCATTAAAAAAATAACACTGATGTGTGTTCTCATACAGAAAGAAAATAATATTAAAGGCAGGTCAGAGGGTAAAACTGAGCAGATAATTGTGTGAGTAAAAGCATGCCATTTTGGATATACAGTTTCAGTTTTACAAAAGGATAAAATTCGTGGAGATGGATGCCGTGATGGCTTTATCATATAAAAAATGTGTTTAATACCATAGTGCCGTACACTTAAGAATTGTAAATTTTTTGTGGATTTTGCCACAATAAAATTAAAAAAGAAATACACATAAACACACACAGAGATACAAGGAACAGCATGAGTGCTCAGCCCCTACCAGCAGTTTAAGAAATAATATTTCTGGTAAGGGATGAATCCCTGATGAGTTTGCTAAACTCATGGCTTAGCGGCTTATTTTCTGCCATCGCTTTAACACACGAGGAACACCAACTGGGCTATGAAAGGAATTCAACTTGTATAGTAGTCTTTCCTCCTTCATAGTCCTTTCCTTGAAAAGTCATTATCTGTTGTACAGAACAACACATCATGATGTCTTGTGGAATTTGAAGTTGATATAAAATATCCAACACCAATAGTCCGCATGTCAGAGAAAGGTCCACGTAACTAACCAGGATGTGACAAAAAGTACTAATTTTTTTTTTTAAGATTTTATTTATTTCTTTGACACAGAGAGAGAGATCACAAGTAGGCAGAGCAGCATAGAGAGAGCAAGGGGGAAGCAGGCTCCCCGCTGAGTAGAGAGCCTGATGCAGGGCTTGATCCCAGGACCCTGGGATCATGACCTGAGCTGAAGGCAGAGGCTTAACCCACTGAGCGACCCAGGCGCCCCACAAAAAGTAATAATTTAAATTAGACATTAATTAATCAAGAGTGCATGCTGCAATCTCTAGAGTAACTTTTTTCTTTTCAAAAATTTTAACAGACTGTGCAGTATTGGTTTCCGGAGTGGAATTAAGTGACTCGTCACTTCCATACAACACCCGGGGCTCGTTACAACAAGTACCCTCCTTAATACCCATCACCCATCTACCCATCCTCAACCTCCCTCCAGCAACCCTGTTTGTTCTATAGAGTAACTTTTAAAGAAAATAATAAAAGAATATACTAACAGTCTAATCAAGAGAGAAGTGGAATGATAAGATTCATAGTACATCATGCTTTTTTATCATTGCTTTCCTCAAAAGAAAAGTCTGAAGGAACAGGTTTTGGGGTAGTTTGGGGGGGCATGTGGTCCCAGGGAGCAGGAGTTCATAGTAGTAGTTGAAACATGGTAGGAAGGAAAGCAGATGCAGATATGTGTTACTGATTAGGTATCATGATGAGGTATAAGACTTACATGCTTCCAGAATACGTGTGAAGATCCTTAATGAAATGAAGGTCCTAACTGCGTACCTGGCTGATGAAAGGGACTGACATAAATTCATCCTCTGCTCCGTTGTGACTCCATACGCATCGGCTCCCCCAGCACCCTTGGGCTCTTAAGGGTGTCTTCACTGGTGGCTTAGGGAAGTTCCTTCTTAAACGATAAAATGTAAGTTGTGCAGGCAGGCTCAAGACAAGGCACTATTGGATATCACATACAGAAAGTCCATCAAAGTCTCTGCGGAACTGACTCTTGGAGCCTTGATTAGAGAAAGAAGTAAAGCCAATGAGATTTGAACAGGTATGCAGGAGGCTTTGTTGGTAAGGTTTGGGGGGGGTGTTCCTGAAAAGTTCCCCAAGTCTCTTTGGATCCAAGAAAGCCTGTGAGCTATTCAGTTTTCTTTTCATGAAGCTCTTTTCTGCTTAAATGATCCAGTGTGTGTTTCTCATATGCAAAGAAGAATTCTGACTGATGAGAAGGAGAATACTGAACATGCGGGTACCATCTTGACTTCAGAGAACCAAATATTTAAAGAAATCTCAACAAGAAATAATTATAGATTCTCCAGCAGACATATTACAACAGGAGGTAGCTTTATATATATTTGGATCTCACATTAAATGGAGAATCATAACTACTTTGAGAACTGAAAAAGTTACTTAGTGGAACCAGTATTGTTGATCAGAGAGCCATTTGAGCTCAGATATTAAGAATGTTCTAGGTATGGAAAGGAAGATCTAGTCAAATGTTGATATAAGAAAGTTACCTCAAACTATAAAAAGTTTCAAGGAGGAGCCCATTCAGAATTTATTCATGCTTAAGCATTGTATCTAAATATGAGAAAAATGTGTTTAAAGTCCATTGTATAAGAAAATTAACAAGAAAAATGAAGGCTTGACTCAGGGTGGGTATAATACATTAAAAAAAGTGAGAGAATGCCATCCTATAAATTTAATTGTTGTTCTCCTTTTGTATTAATTGTCACTAACTGTTGAAATGGAAAGAGAAAAATATTTAAGTGCAAGTAGAACCTTAGGAGATGGGAGAAGAACCTTTTATTATTTAGTGGAAATTGAGATTTCCAGTTCTGTTCAAAAGCCATCTTTGATGTTATACGAAAAGTACTAGGAAGGCCACATTGGTGGTACTGTAGGGGGGAAAGGACAGTTTTCCGGAAGATGGGGGGGAGAAGCTGGGTAGAATCTCCCACAAAAGACTTTTCATTGAGAGCTCCACAAATACGACAGAAAATTATGTAATTTACAGAGCAACTGGAAGGGCAGGAAATATTTAGGCTAACAGCTTATAAAACTAGAGATGGGGAAATATTTGCAAATTTTTCACATGCAGGAAGTGCCCACCATTCGGTTGTTTATGTAAGAGAAATCTTTCTCCTTACATGACTTCTAGAATTCCAGTATCATGCTGTCTGAGGAACGAGACCAAGGAATGGGGAAGTGCCTTTCTCCTACAGTTTCATCTTCTCTCATATCTCTTTGACCTAAATGTTGACTTTCAGTTGCCAATGTAATAGTGCTCTAATAATCTTTCAGTATTCTTTTTTTTTTTTTTTAATCTTTCAGTATTCTTGAAGCATTGAGATTGGCAGGAAATACAATGTGTATGTCTGATCTGAGACAAGGTTTGAAGAATGGAAATGCTTATTTGCCTATGCACAGCCTTAAAACCCACCGTTTCCTGATTGCAAATCTGGGAGAATAAATGTGCCCCCTTAAAATATTTAAAATGTCCATCATTAATGATGCCCTCCAGTCTTCAGATGATTTTAAAGCACCATCTTCATCATCCCTCATATTTGACGTGCACTTTCATGCATACTAGCCTTTCTGAGTTTGAGGCATGGGAGTAAGCAGTCCACGTAGGAAGGTGCCTTCCAGAAACAGAGTCTAGCGTTTTAATCTGGGCCCCCTGTGAATTTCTCAGCCATGTTCTTCTGTTATCCTGAGTCCTATACCTGGTGCTGGATTTTCCCTGTAGTATTCAGATCATGGCTTCTAATTCTTATGGCATATTAATTTAACCTAACTACCTGTAAATCCCACTAAAGGAATTTCTCAGTGGACGGTTGGGCCTAATTATCCAAAGAATGGAATATATGACCATGGGCCAGTCTCGCTAGTCTGATCATTGGAAGGACGGTTTCACTCTACTGTCAGATTGTCATTTTTTGCCGCTTAGAGTTGAACTGTGTAGGCTAGGCAACTGAAAATAGTTTTGGCCCCTATGTGGCAGATTTTAGAAATAGTTGAGCCTACTTTATTCCGGAAATAATTTAAAGGAGAAATGCATAAATTAACAAACTGGAAAGAATTAAATTGGCTTTATCTTCTACCAGAATTCTTACATACATATTATTATTTAATCTCACACTAGCCATTAATTTTGAAAGGTAATTACTTCCACTTTTATTGTAAAAAAAAAAATTAATGTCTGTATAAGTGAGGGGAGTCTTCCCAGGAAAATAAAGTGCTTTCTTTAGGTAGAGAATAAAATTAAGTGTCCTGAGTACCTGAACAGAGGAAGCAGCCTGGCCCGTGCCAGAAACGAGGGTGTGCTTACCAGCTGTGTGGCCTCAGGAAGACAAGGTGAATTCTGGGTGTCTGTCCCCTCAACTCTAAGGTGGGGATGATAACCTATCTTTTTCTAAATGTGCAGTTTACATATCCATGAAAAATGCTTAGAATCAGCAGTTATACTTCTTGGTATATGACCAAAAGAATTGAAAGCAGGTGTTTGAAAAGATATTTATAAACCCATGTTCACAGCATGATTTGCAGTAGCCAAGAGGTAGAAACAAAACCAGCATCCATCAACAGACAGACGGATCGACAAAATGTGGTCGATACAACGAAGGCATATTCTTCAGCCTTAAAGAGGAAGGACGCCCTGACACCTGCTACAACATGGGTACACGTTGACCACGTTATGCTAAGTGAAACAAGCTAGTCTCCAGAGGACAAAGATTGTACGATGTCACTTTACGAGGCACCTAAAATAGCTGAGTTCCCAGAGACCGTGGAATGGCGGTTGCCACGGGCTGGATGAAGGGAGGAATGGACGTTATTTATTAGTGGGGGCAGTTTCAGTTAGGGATGAAGGAGTTTGGGGGCTGGAACCGTCACCAGGTAGTTAAACGACCTTGTGAACATCCTGAATGTCCTATGCTTGAAAATGGTTAAAAGGGCAAATCTTGTGTAATATTTATCACAATTAAAAAAAAATACTTTGATGCTTAGAGTAGAGGTTCTCCTTATGGTGTCTGGACCTTCAGGAGCCCCTTCCCCTGGGACTTGTTAAGAAAGCAAAATGGGGGTCCCGCCCCAGATCTGCTGCCTCCGAGCCATAGGGGTAGAGTCTAGCTGGGTGATTCACGCTCGTGCCCACTGAAGTTTGAATTTCACAGGAGCAAACCCTTGTAAGTAGTCAACAAGTATTAGCAGCGTCGAACATTACTTCTATTACTTTTCTATCTTGAGGCTCTCCCGATTCGGTTTGCAGAAAACATTTGTGCTTTTATTGAATTCCCTATTTGTCTTCTTTATGATACCTATTCTAACGTCTCGTCGCTAACGTGTATGACAGAAGAAGGGGGTACGGAGGGATGAAACAGTAAAGAAATACACTTGCTAGTGGGGGTGCGTCCCCAAAGCTTATCTCTCATGCATTCGAGTAACAGACCAGAGGTCGTTTCCATAGTAACATACATTCCGCAATTTATAAATGGCAGAATGTAGAGGAAAATTATTGAAAATGCCTGTGGAAACTAAAGTTTTTCAGGGGAATGTTTGTAATACCCTAAATTGGCATGTTCCTTCTCATGATAAACACAGGGGTTATGGGTTATTTAAATGGGTTGTAAGCATCTGGGGGGCCATTGTAATCCTCATTAAACCTCCACTAACCATAAAGACCTCTTTATTCTTCAAATGAACACGCTGTGAAGGAAGTCATTGCAAAACACCCAGACTGTGACAGACATTAACCTCCTACATCAATAGCTTCTACTTTTACTGAACTCCTATAAAACCTAGGAATTCTCCACTGGAAGTATTTTCCTTCTGCAGCGAAGTTTACTTTTTTGGTGAAGCTGTACATCAGACGACTTCCCCTCTTGTGAACAAAACCTAAATCAGATTCCTTTCACTCCTGTTCATCAGGCCCCCAAATGGGTAAACTCTTCACTCGGTTCTTGGTAACTAGCGGTTGTTTCCTCTGAAAAATCAAGCACTCGGAGCCCGTGGCTCCCCCTGGTCGAATTCCTCTTCTGTGCGAGCTAACGACGTGCGCTCTCTGTGTCTGGGAAATTGCTCTCTGACGGATGTTTGTGAAGGGAGTAATGGTCTCAGTGGATCCGAAGGTTTGCCCTCCTGCATTTTCAGGCCACCTCCGGGGGTGTGCCCAAAGCATGTGTCTTAAGGCTCTGGGTGGGCACCAGGAGGCCATAGAGGCTTAGGTGTACCACTAACATTATTAGGTGCCTCTGCAAGTCCTGTAGATGACCTGGGATTCAGTTTATGTATAAATCTAGACTAGAGTCTCTCTAAGGTTCCTTCTAATTCGGAAGGTCGATGACACTCTCTCCAGCCCACCCAAGGGGAAATGACAGAAAGCAAGATGGGTGTTCATAATAAATGACTAGTAAGTCCAAACACAAAAAATCAGAAATGGTTCCTGAGTCACGGTCAGCTCTCACTGAGAAGTGGTCACCCTCGAGGAATTGAAAGGGGACCCAACTCAGAGTTCCCACTCAAAGATAGTTTGGCGGGCACCTGGGTGGCTCAGTGGGTTAAAGCCTCTGCCTTCGGCTCAGGTCATGATCCCAGGGTCCTGGGATCAAGCCCCGCATTGGGCTCTCTGCTCGGCGGGGAGCCTGCTTCCTCTCTCTCTGCCTGCCTCTCTGCCTGCTTGTGATCTCTGTCTGTCAAATAAGGAATGACTTTTGTTCAACCTTTCAGTTTGAACAGGACGCGATCTTACCACTTCACAAAACGTCAATGGTTAGCCATTACTCATGGGGCCACCCCGTCTCCCATCTCTAGAAGGTCCTCTCAGTTTTCGGGAATCCTAGTGTAGGGCTCAAAGTGTTCACCACAATGTGTCGTTCTAAAGGTAGTTTCATCCGCAGAGGCTAACACCCAGTGTTCTTCCCAAAGCCAAACTATCTTTTTTTTTTTTTTAAGATTTTATTTAAAATCTGGGAGGTAACTCTGGGCCAGCCTGTCTTCTAAACGCTGTCTGTGCGGACTCGTCATTCCCTCAGCCCCAGTGGGACACAGGTGCCACTACTGCCCCCACTTGGCAGAGAAACCGAGGCTTAAATGAGATAATTTGGCTGATGATACACGTGTAGTAAGTGGTAGGGCTAGTAGCCCGGGAAAGAGCCCCCCCAGGGAGCCAAAATGATTTCACTTTTACTTTCTCTCCTGTTTTGTATAATTGTTATTTTTATATATATTTATTTCCTGTTCTATTTACATATATGTATACATACACGCCATTTACTAAATACTAAAGGATTTCATGCTTCATTAGCTAATGATTCTCCTCCATTTGTTTTCATATTTTTAAAGCCATTTCCATCAAGCCCTTGGATAAGCCAGAAAGGGGCGCTGCTCCAGGTGAGGTGGGGAGAGACGGCAGGTGGGGGGGAGGGGGGAGGAGCCACTTTAGTTTTTGACTTGATGGGGATCCAGGAGTGACCCCCTGAGCAGTGGGCTGCAGTCACCCGCCACTCGGTTTCCCACTTCCTTCTACTTACAAAGCTTCTCGCTGTCACCGCCCACCCCCCCAGCCCCCCAACCAGCCTCATCCTCCAAGTAGAAGCTGGTGCTCACTCTGGGTTTCAAAGGCATGTGTTTGGTCACTGCGATGCGACGTGTTTGTGTATGTCCTCCTGTCCACCGTCGTCGGACTCCTTTCCACCTTGCTTGCTTACTTGCCTAAATAGGCTGGCCCCTGACAGCGTCTCTAGGTCCAGCCTTGACCCGAAGTCGTTTCCGGATAAGCCCGAACTTAGAATCCCACCACAGACCACAGGACTGCGTCTTGTTTTTTTTTTATTGTGTCCCTGTGCTTGGTTGATGACCAGGGATGGGCTAAGCACTCCACACGTGTTTTCTTAAGTTACTAATTAACTAATGGCACTGGCTGGTGCTCTTATCAATTGATTTAAATGTCAATGAATTAATTATCCTGAAGAAGCAGATGTGGTTTTACATGTTTAATTTACAAGAAGGAAGTCTTTTGATTATCATGGGTTTTGTTTTTTAAAAATCTTTAAAAAAAAAAAAAAGTGGGCAGATTTTGTGATTTGATGAACCGTGGAGTTAATTGCTTGCTCTGAATTTCAATTACCGTCTCCCTTGTCCAGTCTGTTAAAGACACTTTTGGCAGCTCGACACTTGGTTTTACATTTTAAATAGGAGGTCAGCTCACCTTCCATTGTAAACCAGGAGCCATAATCCTGTTGGGGAGAGGAAATGTGTCAAACTTTGTATCCCAAATATACAAACAAGGTTGAAGCTCATTTGTAACTTAGAAAATACTCTAATTTTCCATATTCCAGTGTAATTCCCTAGAAACAAAGCCATCACCTGTCATTATTTTTCTATCATTATAATTGCAGCATTATTATAACAAGCTTTTTAGGCCCTCTGGGATATTTGGAAGTACTCACTAAACTCACATCACAAAGTACAGCCTCCCTTAAAACTAAAAATGCAAATAGGTCGTTATTCCTACCATGCCCAGTTATTACAAACGATGGAAGTTTGTGAGTGAAATGCCATTTTTAAAAAAGATGCATGTGTGCTGCCTTATTTTAAATACTATGTATGTCAACCCAATATCTAAATGACTTCAAATGATCGAAATGTTAAAGGCAAGAAATTATCAGTTTGAAGTCATGTCCAATTTCTCTATATCCTAATCCCACCTTTTCATCGGCATCAGATTCGGGCAGATATTCTCAAAGAAAATGAAAGGTATTAAAATATGTGTGATATCTGGACCTCACCATTGATTTGCTCTCAGCAATTACCCCAGGAGGAATATCAGTCTGCAAGAAAACAGCATCTAATGGGAACGTCCGCTTGACACAATTATCATAGAGTGCCTTGCTTTCTCTTTTTTTAATATGTCATTTTTCCCAACAACATTCAGTTTTTGAGTAACAGGTCCTGGACACTTCTGTAATGCGGTTTCCCTCAAACCTGCTTGGCCATTAGGCAAACTAGAGGTTGCCACCAAGACTCACGTCAGCTCAGTGAGATCCTAATGTCTGTGCTGGTTACTCTGCCACCGTGCTTTTTTGTACAAGTTGCTAATTCACTCTTTAATTATTTCACAGGTAAATTGTGCATTAAATGTTTTAAACACTATAGAGATTCACCATTTCGCCCCGCACAGGCTGTACTCAACCTCACCAATGTATTTTAAAGGAAGAGAAATAGCTGTATGCTTTATGTCCCACTAATTCCCTATCATCTTAATTTCCGTTCAGTTATTTAATTACTAGCCCTGAGAAAGGCACGATTTTTTTCCCTATAAATGCCATGAAATCAGAGGGATGCCATTCTCTCCAAAACTAATTTTCATTAAGAAGAAAACGTAAGATTGACCTGAAAAAAAAAAAAAACCCTCTTCTTCTGTTTTCAGTTGCAATCTCTTAAAAAAAAAAAAAAAGCCTCCTTTGCAATTCAAAATGTCTTTAGAAAAGGCCACAATTCACTGAAATGCCACATTCACAGATGCTTTATTTCTTTCATTCTGATGACTTTAAATAAGTAAATTCATAGCGGCTACAGTCCTTTCTCTAAAAATGTCCTGAGCCTTAAATAAATTGTATGCATGTGTGGATTGGGGGGGGGGTGCACTGAAGTCAGATCCTGAAGTTCATGGAACCGTTCTAAATCATGACCTTCCCAAATATCTGTTGAGTCCAGATCTCGAAATTCCAGCCCCGCACTGTTCAGAGAGCACAGCTGTGTAGAGGGGGAGTTGTCCATGTTTTCCTCATGAGGGGCTTCCCCTAAGGTCAGTGGGTGTTCTGTTACGGATTGGTATTGGAGCACGTGATTTCCATTGCCTGCTCAAAAATAATGGTTGGCCAGGGGGATCTTACCCCTGTGACCCTCATCGAGCCGCCTCTTTCCCACACAGCTCTTTCTGTCATCCGGTCACCATCTGCTGCCTCCCTTCTAATTCTGACTCCGTTTGTCACAGATGGTGTTCCAGGTGCTTGCAGGATTTTCCTCCTCCTCCTCGCCTTAAAATGGTGCCTTCAATGTTACTTTCCCAGTGGAGTATTTCATAAACCAAGAAGTTATGTGTGGCCCCGTTCCTCCTTCTCGTAGCACCGTATCTGTGGTCTGCGGAATCTTTTTCATTACCCACCGTTGAGTTAATATTAAATTATGAATAGACTGATGTAAGAAACTGACAGAACGGAAGCGTCGGGTAGGAGCCGAGACCTCCCCCACCCCCGTCCTCCCATCACCGCATGCATTTCCACCACCACAATCCTCTTAATGTTATATTTAAGTAGCTCAGATCTCTCCTGCTGTGTAGTAAGCCATGGGAGAAAAGGGGTTCCCTGTGCATATCTTCATTTTTTTTTAATCTGGAGTACGTTCCAGTCACTGGCACAAAAGCTGATCCACAGTGAATATTTAATGAATAAGTGAAACTTGAACTCAACCCCGCTGCAGTCATGCTAGTTCAGATCTTGATGTCTTGTTGGATGACCAAGGGATTTCCCAACCTGGGCATGATTGACACGGGACCAGATGATTATTTGGAGTGTGTGTGTGTGTGTGTTGGGTGGAGGGTGGGGGCATTCCATTTGTTGTAGGATATTTAAGCAGCATCCCTATCCACAAGGGATATGCTTCTATCCACAAGATGCTGGTAGCACTTCCCTTCAGTCCTGACGATCAAAAGTATCTCTAGATGTTACCAGCTGTGGTCTTGGGTATCACAGTTAATCCTTGGGGAGCCACTAGATTTACATGATAATCTGATACTTGTCTTCCTCTGCCCAAAATCTGTCACATTGCCAATAATAAGATATTTTTAGAATAAAAATTCCAGGTGTGTCTCTACCTTGCCTAAATACTTTCTGCTGGGTTACCATGTCTACAGAATTTATAATTTGCCCCGTAAAAAATGGCATTGTTGAACACAGGTCGTGAGCTGTTAGCAGTGTACTGTCTAGGCGATGAACTGGTACCCTCCCCATCAGCAAATGCGTTGGCCTCCCTGGATCCCAAGTCCCTCCTTCTAAAAGCTAAGCTAAATGACTTATAATAGTCTTCTCCCTCTAAAATCCTCAGATTCTTTATGTAAGTCAGTTAGCTATGCAAATTGGTGGTCTTTACATGTTTCGCCAAACCTGTTGTTTCAGGGACTTTAAAAACCAGATCTCTCTGCTCCAGGGTACTTACTGGGAACCTAGAGTGTGACTTTTGAAGGACCGCATGTAAAACTGCACATTCTGTTAGTTTGAAAATAAAGTTTGTTATTTTCCCTGATAGACTGTAAGCAGTGGAATGCTATGTTGTTAAAAGATGGGACTCTGAATCTTAATATCAGATCATGTGACCTTGGGGAAGTGCTTGACCTTCTCTAAACCTGATTCCCCACCCCCCACCCCCATCCCTAGGTTAAGAATTATAATGATCCCTCATATGGTTATTGTGATGTTTAGAGTTTGACACAAGGCCTGGTGCATAGTAACTACTCAATAAGTTTGACAGGTTTTTTTTTTCCAAATTCTAAGAAATTACTTCTAAGTAATGGCCGCTGTGTTTCAATCAGCAATTTTTTCTCTCGTTGTCACGTCCAAATGTTGACCTTGTAGTCAACAATATCATAGATTGGAGATCCTGTAGTCCTATGAGCTCACAGTGCCCACTGATACAGGAGGTCGATATAAATTTGTTGAATTAACTATCATCGATGTACATGCGTGTTTCAGGGATAAGTGGACACATGTTCCTCTTTATGGAAAAACGTAGTTTTATTGACCTACATGGAAACCCACCAAAAGTCACTACTTGTTTATGACCCTGGACAGTCAGATTAAAAATCACATTATGAAGTTATCCTCATTTGCATTGAATGTCCTTTAGTTGTAACATTTAATTAATACTGTAACTCATCAAAGGTGCTGAATAATAATATATGCCACTCTCCGATTTGGCCAATCTCAAAGGAGCATACATTTATTCAAATTTCTCATACCAGCGAGATTAAGGCCCGAAGATGCTGCATCAGAACCTACAGCTATCTTTGTTTATTTTTCCCCAGGCTGCTAATTATGTTCCCAAAATATGATTAGCTGAAGTCATTTGTATGCAAAGGCCATTCCATCACGCAGTGTCTTTCCATCTTTGTCATGTGGTTCCTCGGCTCATAGAACCTAACGACACCCCTTTGTCGGGAAAGATGGTCTGTGCACGCGTGAGAACAATGAATGCAATGTTGACTCAAAAAGTGTCAGTAAATTGACACAATATTATGTTTTTTAAAAAATGAAATACAACTCAGTCAAAGAAATATTCATCAAGAGGCTAGTAATAGTCTTCGTGTTGGGCTCTAAAGGGGAGTCATGCAGGGATTAGGTTAAAATTGAACAGTGGCCCCATGGTACACCCATCAGGTGAGAATACCTCATTCTGCAGAGTGGTAGACTCTGGGAGATGCCCAAGTGATCCTAATATTTGGCCAGGCTTGAACACCAAGGAGCTAAATCAGTAGGAAGAGTCCTTTCCAAGATAAGGCTGAACAATCCCAAACACCTATAAGATGGCTTAGTTTCTGTACTAAAGGTCCTTCCAGCTGTGGGTTTTGGTGTGTGTGGGGGAAGACCCACTAGACCCTTGTTTACTGGCAAGATTGTCCAATCTGTTCAGTTAGCAGGAGTCAACTTGGGTTTTCAGACTTTTGCCAACTATTGAAACTCTTATTATAAGTTTCCCAAGAAAATACTCTAGGAAGAGATTTTCGGTGATAATCCTTTATGTCTTCACATTCTCAATAATTTTTTACACAAAGACTAATAAATAATAAGCATCACACATTGTTAGATATTTGAAATATAATAAGCCTTCGGCTCCTAATTATCTGATCGTCTGGTTCCTCATGGGAAGTCTTCCATGTTAGAACAAAACAAAACAAAACAAAAAGCAAAACTCACACCTATCATTGGTGTGATTTCAGTTGAGAAAGCAGAGGGGGAGCGCTTGGAGAAGGAACCTGAGAAAGTAAGATTGAAAATTATGTAATCAGGACCACAGATGGATTAAAGGGGAAGCACATGGCACCCAGGGGGCTGAAGACAGGCAGATGCTGGTTTGTTTACTCTGCTTTGAAACCATCTGGAAGTTGGCTGGGTTTTGGTCACTCACTTCCTTATACTAAACTCTAGATACAAAAGTTGCCATGGGAAATTAATTTCATTTTATAACGTTAGGACAAAAGAAAACTTGCGATGCATACCTTGTATATTTTATGAAATGCCAAAAACAGGACTAAGAACAAAAGCTGACCCACTTCATTTCTCCTGGTGGCAGTGAAGCCCCAGCCATGGTGCTTGTCTCCTCCTACTCGGTGGAATGTACTAGGAAAAGGAAAAAAGGAATCATGGCATACATTTGATAACGGCCATACTGTACAGAACAAAGCAGTATGTATTCAGTATGATCTGTCCTTAGTAAATGGATAATAACAAATACAGATGTTTACTCCTTTTGATCATTCAGAAAGGGACCTTTCTCTTCACTGAAACAGGGTCTGTGTGGTTCTATATGGGGTACCTGCTCCTATGTTTGTTTCAATTCATCAGCTCAGAACATAGGAAATACGGGGGAAAGTGTTGATTTGACCTTAGATCCTCCTGGTCTTGTCCCCTGTGGTGCAGCTTCTTTCCTTAAGAGAGAGAGTTATTTTCCCATTTCTTGAATCTAGGCTGGCTTTATGATTCCTGTTGGCCAACAGAAGTCAAAGGAAGGATGGGTGTACCAGGTCCAAGCCTAGGACTCAAGAAGACTTGCTTGCTTGTACTCTCTTTCAGAATCCTCTGGACTCCCTGAGAAAGAGCCTGAGCTGACCCGCTGGGGTATGAGAAGCTGCGGGGAGGAGAAGGGAAGCCAGACAGCCCCCCAGAAGGAGAGAGAACCCGCTGACCTACAGCCACCCTCCACAGAAGACAGAGCCCAGTGGCCTGTAGATTAGGTAAGTGGTAATGAAGTATTATTATTTTAAATTGGTGAGTTTTGGGGTGGCTGGCCTACAGGAACAGAAAGTATGACTTAGAAACGGGTTGTGATCCTAGCGGAAATCTAAAATACGCAGCATTGGGAAGAAAGAAAACCTGAGCCAGAGCTGGGGTCGGGGAGGTAGGGGATGGCGGGGGCAAGCAAAAACTGTTAAAAAAGCTTGGGAACCAGTGAGAAAGATTTTATTGGATGCTGGAAAAATGGTGACCTATGGTTTATGGTCAAAAGTACCACTTGCTCTGAGTAGAAAGTAGGAACCGCGTACCTAATGAATATTTGGCCTTGGCATTGTGTTTCTTAATTGGACAATGAAAATGTCACTCGGTTTCCTTTTGCTGAATGTGACGAGATCTAGCAGGAGGGAGGAGCTGGTGGTCTTTGGAGCACAGCTAAGGAAAAGGAGTTCCCAGTCTCAGATTTCAGGGCCAGTAGGACAGGAGGCCACATGCTGTGTGAGGGCAGTCTCCTGGTCACCCTGACGTCCTTGGTTTGATTTCCAGCATCTGGGCAATTGCGGCCGTCAGCCCTGGGATTTAGGGAATCCTATCCTTTCCCACTCTGATCTTTGGATAATTATCCATAAAAACCGCCCCATTTGTCTGACATGCTTTTTTCCTAAAATGTCCTACACATCTGTCACTCCCTCTGCGTTGGTCTTGAAACTCATTTTTACAATGTTATCAGTTTATGTTACGGGTTTGGTTGTCTATTTGTTTGGCCGAGTATGTTACACAATGGTTTTGTTGTTGCTGGCTTGTTATTTGTATTTTGCTTCCTTACGAAGTGATCTAAATACATCTTCTTAAGCAATCAATTCTTCATCTGCTTCTGTGGAAAATATCCTAAGCAATGCCAGAATTACCCATGGCACTTACTCAGGGCTAGAGTTTTGTTTTGTTTTTTCAAATGTAGACCCAATTTTTATTTCATGTTCCATCAGCATTTTTAGACACATATTACAGAAGTCAAGTTAACATCTCCCAAAGATGGGTGAAAATAACAGTTTAGGCTACAGGTGGGGAAAAATAATGTAAATCTTCAAAACTATTCTTTATTCTTACCATTTTAATTTATCTCTGTTACCCATAGGTGCTCTATATTAGAGAACTGATTTCTATAGGGTATTGTTAACTCTATAATCAATCTCTATAATTCCATCTCCATAATAGCCTTTCAAATTTTTGAAAATTAAATACATGTAATTATAATAAATACCCAAATATTTAAGCAGATAAGGTATATTTGAAATCTTACGAAAAGCACAATGATCTTTTATTTCCGACACCACGTCCGTGCTTCTGAGAGCGAGGGATTCACGTTAAAAGCGGAAGAATTCCATTCTGTGCACACTCACTACCTCCATTCAAGATCCACAACCTATATTTGAGGATCTTTAGGAAAGAAAAAAGATTGGTCTTGAGGATGTGTGTTTCAAACCCGGATCTGTTTGGAGGAATGGTTTTCAGTCGTAGTAGCGTTGTCCGTATTCAGTTTCTGTTTGCTGATACGAACAGCTCCCTCAGTGGAGATGCCGAAGAAGCCCAGAATGTCACCCACAGACACAGACTCTCAGACAGCGTTTGTTTTGTGCGCTTCTGATGACAGATGCCCCATCACCTACCGTCGCGTCTGCTGAGCTCAGAGTAATGCCCGACTCGTATGTGCTCTGTAAATACTGCTGAATGAATGATGAAGGAGGGACATCTAATCCCCCAGGGCAGATGACAGGAAGAGGAAGAACATGTCATGTCATTAAGAATCAGGTGCTGGTGACAGGTGGTGCAGGGGGCCGCGGGCCACTGGGGCACTGAGAGATCCTCACTCCCGATCTTCCGTTCTTTCCGCTTGCTCCCTGACTTTGAACCAGCCCCTTCACTCCTCTGAAGCCAGTTTCCTCATCTGCATCCTGAAGGTCTAACTTGAACTTGGAAATATTCTATTATTTGTGGTATAAGACACCACGTTACAAATGGGATCCTTATCAGGATTTTTTTTTTTTTAAGTCTAAGCTGTCTTCTTAGTGTTTGATGTCCTTTTTCCATTTGTTTTCTTTACTAGTGTGAAGCCTTCCCTTTATCTGAAGGTTCTGCTCTGGCAGTAGTGTTCTTGCTAACATAAATAACAGTTATTTATGCCTGGGAGAAATCTTACAGATGATCCTTTCCTATTTACCCATTTTTTTTAAACATAGGAGCTGAAACCCTGACACATAACATGAATTGTTGATGCTTCCCCCTCAAACTGGTGGGGAGAGGTGAGATTCTTGGCTTTCTGACTTGCTACAAAGAGAGCATTCTTCTTACTCACCGACTATGCCCTTAGTTTGTTACTTGGGGTTTAATTCACATCTTGCTTTCTTCCTACTATTTTCTTTAGGCTTTTACTATATGAACAGATAAAAGTTCTTTTCAGTTAGCAATTACCAACCTAGCAGAAAGAGTAAAAACACATGTCAGGTTATAATTGGTGAAATTTTCTTTATTAAAGAATATTAAAGAATAACGCAGTGATCCCTGAGAGCAGAGTCCCACTGATAAAGTTTTAGCATCTAAACTTCAACTACCATCCAAGTGATTTTTGAACTGTCCTTAACGTAGCTGAAACCTATTCCTAAATCTTTAATTTGGGGCAGTTTACTCTCAGGAATCAGAGACCAAAAAAAAAAAATAAGTAAAATATATTCACCTTCTTCATCCTACCACATGCATTTCCCTGTGCTGTAATAAGAAAGGATCTGAACCCAAGAAGTACATTTATTGCTGTCATTAATTTCATTATACTGTATATTTTTCCCCGGGACTGGAAGAATTTGGCTGTTTCAACACTTGAAGTGTTTACCAATGGCAGCTGTTTTCATGAATTCACATCTCAACACCATGGGGAGTGTTACTTTCGTCTCTAATCTGTCAAAAAAAAAAAATGATGAGCGGCAGTTGCTAGCAAACATTATTTGCCACACTCGGTATTATACGCTGCTCTCGGGTTCCAAGTGGGGTTTCACGCAGTTCCTTACACCAGAAACCATAACTCAAGTAGAACACCTAACCACAACTCTCGAACATCTGGGCATCATTTAAAAAGGCTGCCTTACTGCCCAGCCAGCGGTGATACTGTTAGCGCTAGAAACAGTTCATTAGTACGGGACAACTAAAATATCAGGAATTTTAGTCTTGCAGATAAGTTAGGCTTGAAATAACCTCTGTGTTTTATCCTTATATGAAGCACATGTCCTGCCTCTCTGGTAAACCTCCGTCCGATAATGAGCAGTAAGCTGTTTCATAAAACAACCGATCAATTTGATTAAAAGTGGCTCAGATTAGCATTGCTGTTGTCACACAAAATAAAACATAAGGGTGATTACCAGGTCATAAACATTTGACTTTGGTTATAAATCCAAGTACTAAATATTTTGCAGTCACCTGAAATCCTCGGTCACCCGTCTTTCATCATTTCCTCCCCTGTGGTTTCAGCAAACATCATTCTTTCTGTTCGCAGAGCTCCTGTAGTAATTACACTCAGTACTTCACCTTGTAATGATGTGCTGCCTTGTCTGCAAAAATAGCCTGGTAGCATCTGAAAGAACTTCGCTAATCCTCTAATCTAGCCTCCTTACATAACGGAAAGTGACCTGAGGCTCCTATGTGATTTTTACAATGTTATGTACCTATTGTTAAGCAGAATTGAAACTGGACACCAGATTTACTGGGATCCAATCCAGGAGTTTGCTGTCGTTACAACGTAATACTCTTGCCTCCCCGACCAGTCTGCAAGGTCTCTTTGTACCTTACACAGGAAGGTTCACTGGAAGAAAACTGCAAGTAGAACCCACATGTAATAAATACTTTAGTCTGTTCCTCTTGTGCCCTAGGGTATGTTACGGTTGGAAACAATAGCTGGAAAAGGCCGTGACAGTAAATTTTACACCTGTCATAAAATTCTCCTGTGACACACCAGATTTTGAAATGATTCAAGCGTCTAGAAAGTATGACCGTCTTTTGTAACACTGAATATGACTCATCACAGAGATTCCAAAATCTATGTTCAAATATAAAGTAATAATTGACAAAGAGAGATTGTTTGGATTATCCTGCTTTGCCAGATGATCATTTAAAAACCTTTTCTCTGTTCACTTGAAACTTCATAAGGAAAATTATTTCTGCTAGATAGCCACATTTCCAATCAAAGCATTCAGGGTTCTTTGGGAAAAGGCTCATTATAAAAGTAGGGCAGAAAATATACGCGGTGAGCTTGGTGTATCTTGTAGTGCCAAAGGTAAGGAAATGCTACAAAGAAGGAGACAAAAACCTGCAGTGAATGCCAAAGCAACACAAGACCCAACTCAAAGAATTCCCAGTGGCTAAAGATGGGATGATTTGAGCAATAAAAGAAGTAAAGTAGTATTGGATTATAACACAAAGTATAAAGTAAGTATCAAATCCATGAGTCTAGGGGCACCTGGGTGCCTCCGTGGGTTTAGCCTCTGCCTTCAGCTCAGGTCATGATCTCAGGGTCCTGGGATCGAGTGCTGTATCGGGCTCTCTGCTTTGCATCTCTCTCTCTGCCTGCTGCTCTGCCTACTCGTGATCTCTCTCTCTCTCTCTCTCTCTGTCAAATAATTTTTTTTTAATCTTAAAAAAAAAAACAGTAATAGGTCCCATTGATTGATGTACCCTTGATATGGTGTACCCTTCAGGTTTACCCCTGAAACCTATAACCCTAGGCTAATGGTAAGAAACATATCAGAAAAATCCCAGTAGAGGTACATTTTTCAATATACTTGACCACTACTCTGCACTGTCACGGTCATCAAAAATAGAAAAAGTCTGAAAAACCATCACAAGTAAGAGTAGCCTAAGGAGATGTGATTTCTAAATGTAATGCATTATCATGAACAGGATCTAGGAGCAGAAAAAGCACATAAGGTACAAAGTAAAATCTGAATAAAGCATGGACTTTAGTCCATGGTAATCATTAGCTCAATAAAATTAACTAATGTATCATGCTAATGTAAAATATTAATAATAGGGGCAAGTGGAGTCAGGGTTTATGGGGATACTGTATTGTTCACAAATTTTTCTGTAAATCTAGAATTTTTTCTAAAATTAAGATGAGGTAAATTAAATAGGCAAAATATTTGAACACATGAGTTACCAAATATGCAGCTTGCTGTTAAGCACATGAAAAGAGGCTCACCCTCACTAGTCATCGGGGATAAGCAAATTAATACCGCAGTGAAATACCACTGCGCTTGACAGTAGCAAGGGACGGATTTAAGAAAATCATTTGAGGGTTTTCTTCCAAAGTTAAACATAGGCTTTGCCTATGACCCAGCAATTCAACTCCTAGATACTTATTCTGGGAAATGAAAACATACATCACAAAGACATGCATACAAGTGTTTGCAAAGGCTCTATTCATAGGAGTCCAACCTTGTAAATTAGTAAGATGTTTCTTATACACACATCGTGCCCCATCATGAAATGATTGTTCCATGATTTTCTAGTAATTTTGCCAAACATGTTGTCTCCAGAATATCGAGATAAATGTTACATAGACACAAAGATGGGAATACCATGTTTTATGTTTAGGGATAACCAATCTGCTTTAAAATAGTTTCTCATTATAGAGTCCCACTCCAGCTCTGGTTATCCGGTCAGACTCACCAGCAGTGAGATGACTTCCTTCTCATCCCAAAAAGATTCCTTTTCACAGTGCTTTTCAGCTCCAGGTAGTTCAAGTCAGACCTGCTTCAAAGACAGCTGCTTGTGATCTTTCCTTTCTGTGGGACATTTGGCTGATTTTCTGAGTCAGAAAATACTCTGCCCTAATGCAAAATGGCTAGATGTATAGTGGTGTATTTTTTTTTTAATTTATCCCCTCATGAGTTAGATTCAATGTTGCTTTTTGTTTCCTTCAATATTGTACTCTGAACCAAAATGCAAAATGAATATATTGCATTTAGCTTTTATTAATATAATTGTGGTTTCTATAGAATAGCGGCCATTTACATAAAAAGCAAAAGTCTGTAATTATTCAGACATTTTGATTTCATTAAAGCATCTAAGTAATGATTCTTTCATAATTCAAACCTAAACAGTTAACTTGAAGACGTCTATTTTCATAACGTTTCAGTAAAAAAGAATTATTATTTCAAACCCACTCAATGACCAATTTTTAACGTCATAAAATGTTCTGTTGAGTTTATTTCTGTCCTTTATTTGAAAACACTCAGGTAGCCTTTACTGAAAGTCAATGATGAGGTATCTCTGTATTTTCCTATTGACACTAATATTTCAGTGGCTAATAATTTGTCTCTGATTTAAGATTCTGGTTATTGGCAATGAAGATAATCCATGAAACCTGCTTCTTATAGAGAACTGTTCCTCGAAGATATATTACTTTATTATTTAGATATTATTTATTGCATATTTCAAACTTTAA
The DNA here is from genome assembly GCF_020171115.1 of Neogale vison. Taxonomy (NCBI): domain Eukaryota; kingdom Metazoa; phylum Chordata; class Mammalia; order Carnivora; family Mustelidae; genus Neogale; species Neogale vison. The sequence goes on from NC_058097.1 coordinate 10,465,327, forward strand.
ACTGTGTGGAGACAAGAATTACTTTTTAAAATATTCTTCGGGTTCAAATTCTCCCCCCTTGTCCTGCAAACTCGCAGGAGTAAATCACTCCTCAGCAGAGCGAAGAGAAAACAAAGGTCATCGGGGACGGATTGAAGTTATGTGCTGGGACACTTTGGGACTCTGCCGCAGTTAAGATGCAGTCACAGGCGTGAGGACAGTTTTAAAATGAGCAACTTGCTTACCGTGTCATTTGCAGAATTTGGAGGACAGAGTTTGGTCAGGAACAGGAATGCAGTTTCTATCACTGCTGAAGCATGTGAGTCCGCAATCATATTTACTTTCCCTCCCAAATCAGGAGTACCACCAACTCTCCTGCTAGCTGAGCAAGCCATTCATCAAGGATGTGTTTTCTTTCTTCTTTTTTTTTCTTTGAAGATTTTATTTATTTGACAGAGAAATCACAAGTAAGCAGAGAGGCAGGCAGAAGGAGAGGGGAATCAGACTCCCCACCAAGCAGAGAGCCCGATGTGGGGCTCGATCCCAGGACCCTGGGACCATGACCCGAGCCAAAGGCAGAGGCTTAACCTACTGAGCCACCCAGGCACCCCGAGGGTGTGTTTTCAATACTTTCCTATTTTCTCTGAGTCTAATTGATCACCAGGCAATGCCCCTTTAACCCCCAAGTATCTCTAGGAAGCTATCCCCACACAGACTGTTACCATCTTCTAGTTCATATTGCACATGATTGTGAAAGTCTCTACATTTCCTGCCCTGGAGGCATAATTGTCTTCTTATGATGGAAACTGGGTCACCTGATTCCACCTACTGCCGACTGCACTGACTGCTTGCTTGCCCAAAGATAAAGAACACTTTTTTTTTATCAAGATCTGCCCAGAGTTCTGTGCTTTGCCCATAATTTCAGTCTTACTCTCAGTCTCCCCTTTTCCTGTGTTCAACAGGCACCTTGGGCTTCTCTCAGTTAACATGCGTAGGCCTTGCTCCCTCCTGCCACAGGGCCTTTGCATAGGCTGATCCCACCACCTGAAATGCCCTTGTCAATCAGACACCTGTCACACACCCGTATCCTTACAGATGTCAGTTCTTCTGAGAAGTGACTCACAGCTCCCTAGAGTGGATGAGAGGTTCTGTTTATGCACCCTTTGTAAAACCAACATACATTTTTCCTTGCTATCTATTTAATAATATATTGAACACATGGACATTTGGCTCGACATTTTATTCTGAACACTAAATATAGTGAACCAAATATTTTTCAATGAATGAACAAATATTGATAAGGTGCCTACTTTGTTCCTGGCCAGTGATCTGTCTCCTGTAGGAATCAGAGCAAGCTCCACGGAGACCAATTATTAATAAATAATAAGTAAACATCAGGTAGTGTGTAGGAATACTATGTTAGTAGTTCTGTGGATAAAAAGAAATCATATTACAACGGAGTGGGCATAGAGTAAGGGGGGATGTGCTATAGTTTTATGTCCCCTGGTCAGAGACCGTCTCTTTGCCGAACAGACGTTGGAGAAGAGAGTTAAATTAACTGAGACCCAAGACACTCTGCTTTCTGGCCACATCACTTAGGGTCTTGAGGCATGTTGCGTTAGAACTTTGAATTTTATTCTGAGTGAGATGAGAAGTCATCGGAGGGTTATGAGTGGGGTATGATGTGGTCTGACTTGGTAAATAAAGTGCTGTGTCCTGAATGAATAATAAAGGCTCACTCTGTGGTTCTGTGGAGTAGACTTTATTATGGGAAAGGGTAGAAGCACGTAGATCGGTTACCTGGTTATGACAACCGTGAGCTATTTGGATTCTAGATACACTTTAAAGGTAGAGCTTTCAGGATTTGCTGGAGGAGTAAGCGGGGGGGGGGGGGATTGAGATGGGTTTGGTAAGAGAGAGGGGAATCAAGACGATCCCAAGATTTTGGTCTGAACAACTCCGGGAGAGCTGTCATTTCCTGAAAGAGGTGAGCTCAGGTGGGGGCAGGGTGTAGGTTTGAGGTAGGTGGATTTGGAGGAAGAATCAAGAATTAGTCATTGTTTTAAGAGAGCCCAGTTTTCTTGATGGGTGAAAGGGTCTCAGAATAGCAGATAATTTACAGCATTAGAAACTCATGAACCAAACTCATGTTCAAGGGATTTTTACATTGTAATATTGACATTATTCTCAGAAGAAATAAAATATTTATATAGTGGTAATTAATTTTTAAGTCCTTTTTTTTTTTTAACACTTAGCTTATAAGGCCAGTACAGGGTCTGGTACAAGTTCCTCTAAATGGTTTAAAGCCTCTGGTTTTAAGTGACTATAGCAAACACAATGTTTAATTCACTAACTCTTGACTATATTGATTTATTGTAACCAGATGACGTTTTGTTGAGTGTATCACTGCACTATGCCTTACTAAATCATCACTAATAATTCCACTGTGACACTGATAATCACTCTAACAGATATTTCCAGTTATTACCCTCTTAAAAAGCAAGCAAAGGACTTTGCCTGCTTCAGTCCAGACTGTAAATTTTTAAAAAATTGCTTAAATATTTACAAGCACAGGCATGCCTTCATATGTTTTTGGGGTTTGAATTCATAATACTGCTGTAATTGGGAAAAACTGAGGCTGAGAAATAAATTTAAATTTATCCACAGCCAATATTGCACCTGCTACCTTGCAGAAGATAATAACATAGTTTCAAAAAAAGACACTTCATCAGCTAACTCGAGAGTTTGATTTTCCCAGGTAGATCTACCAAGGATGAGCTCATAATTCAGAATTACAAGACATGAAAGAGAAAAAGTCATATTAGTAAGAGTTGTCAGGAAAAAAAAAAAAATATATATATATATCATCAGATCCCAAGAACTATAGGTTATGGAATTATTGGGAACAAGTATTTATCAGTGTCTAAGAGTGGATCAAAACACAAGAAAGGAACTGCATAAAACCTGAGGAACAGGTTAAACCTTACCAGAAGCTGGGGGCTCTTCTAGAGGAATGAGGATAATAATTACAGTAGACTTTTTATCTGAAACCATGCAAGCAAAAAGAGAATAGAGTGAAATATTTTAACTATTGAAAGAACAACAAAATACACCAACTTAGAATTCTGTATCCAGGGCCCCTGGGTGGCTCAGTGGGTTAGGCCGCTGCCTTCGGCTCAGGTCATGATCCCGGGGTCCTGGGATCGAGTCCCGCATCGGGCTCTCTGCTCAGCGGGGAGCCTGCTTCCTCCTCTCTCTCTCTCTGCCTACTTGTGATTTCTCTCTGTCAAATAAATAAATAAAATCTTAAAAAAAAAAAAATTCTGTATCCAGTGAAATCAGCCTTCAAGAATGGAAGAAATAAAGACTTCCTTAGACAAATTAAAATAGAGAATACATTGCGGGCAAACATGTGCTGCAATAAATACCGAAAGAAAGAATAAAACTGAGATCTACCAAAAGAAAGGGAAAGCATTGGGAAAAGAATCAAGTAAAACAAAATCTCGTCATATTCTTAATCGGTCTAATAGGTCAGTGTGGACAAGTGACGTGAATACCAGTAGTCTTTTTTTTTTTTTTTTAAGATTATTTATTTATTTGACACAGAGAGAGAAAGAGAGAGATCACAAGTAGGCAGAGAGGCAGGCAGAGAGAGAGGGGGAGGCAGGCTCCCTGCTGAGCAGAGAGCCCGATGTGGGGCTCAATCCCAGGACCCTGAGATCCATGACCTGAGCCAAAGACAGTGGCTTTAACCCATTGAGCCATCCAGGGGCCCCGAAAACCAGTAGTCTTAAAGAAGATGGGAGGAGGAATGGGGAATAATCCTTTATAAGGTGTCTGCACTATCCACGAAGCAGTCTAGTATTGTTTGAAAATATTTAAATTAGTTATGAATGGATATTATGAACTCCAGGGCAACCGCTAAAAAGATTTTTAAGAGATAAAGCACATTTGGAAAAGATGAGCTTAGAAAGGAAATTTCTAAATTTTTAAATTTCTAAAAAAAGAATTTTTTGTTTATTTGAGTATAGCTGACAATGTTACATTAGTTTCAGGTGTACAACATCATGATTCAGCCACTCTGTATATTAAACTACATACACCTGACTGTAGCTACCATCTGTCACCGTACATCACTTCCAATACCATCCAATATCTTCCCTTTGCTGTACCCTCTATTCCCATGATTTATTCGTTCCAAACTGGAAGCCTGTATCTCCCACCCATCTTCACCCATTGTGCTCATCCCTCCTCCCCCTTCTCTTCTGGCATGTACCAGTTTGTTTTCTGTATTCGTAGGTCTGATACTGTCTTTTTTGTTTGCTTATTCATTTGTTCTGTTTTTTAGATTCCAAGTATACCTGAAGCCATATGGTATATGTCTTTCTTGGACTCCTCTCCCACAGTGTAATATCCTCTAGGTCTATGCACGTGGTCACAAATGGCAAGATTCTTTTTTATGGTTGTGTAATATTTGAGGGTGTGTGTGTGGGTGCACGTGTGTGTGCGCACACGCGCATGTCACATCTCCCTTATCCATTCATCTATAGATGGACACTTGGCTAGCTTCCATATCCTGGCTACTGTAAATAATGCCACATTGAACACAAGGGCGCATGTATCTTTTTGAATTAGTGTTTTTGTTTGCTTTGAGTAAATAGCCAGTAGTGGAATTTGAAAAAATAAATTGAAAAATATATCATGGAAATGAAAAACTAAATGGATGAGTTGGAAAAAAAATTAAATAAAAACAGAAGTAACATAGGGGCTAAAAGGTTTGGAGAAATTATGCAGGTGTCGTCTAGGGAGTTAGAGAGTTGGAAAACATGGAAGAGACATCACACAGGATACAGGCTGTAGTTCAGTCCAGACTTTACCCCTAGGGAATACTGCACAACCTGAAGTTTAGGATGGGATGACATTTAAGGCCACAAGAATGGTACAAGTGGTTCTTGGGAGTCCTTCTATATGAACAGAGCCAAAAAACAAGGGCAGGCCAGTAAGCAGATCGGAGGAGGCTTATACACAGATCCTGGCACATTTTGGTGATGCTCCAATTTGGATCGACCATACGATATAAAGTCACCGAATTGAAAATTATGATGCGAAACTTCTAGTAGTAACTGCTCATGCATATATTACTAAAAATGGCAAAATGCAAAATACTTGGAAAATATGTGTAAGCTCGTGTTGTGGTAATTGCAAAAATAATTAACATCTGTGTCATGACCCCATTATGGTGAGTTCAGCTATATTATGTCTGAAGTATTTTGATCTTGTTCTGTGACTTCATGAACAGGAACACAGGATTATTAAAATGAGCCATTTCTAATAAAGATGAATGCATAGCATAGTAAGGATTTTTTGAGGAATTTTTACTCTATAAGTGATTCCAAAGAGCAGACCAGAGCAACGTGAACATACCAATAGGAATATTGATTTTTTGTAGATTAATACTTTATTATCAGTATTAAATATTTTAAAGTATTTTTCACGGGCTTGAATTTCTATAGGGATACTAGTGCATCTGATACTATGAAACAGAAATGAAGTGTGTGAAAACTTAAACAATCTAGCCCATCACCTTCGTTATGCTGTGGGAGACAAGAGGTAGGATCAATCCTGCATTGACAGCATTCTCTAGACCCTTTTGCTGTGATATGCTTCTGGTGGAATTATGTTGGCTGATCTGTTATTGTTCACTTCCAATTATATCTGAGTAATTGTTTTGTATTTTTTTAAAAGGTTTTATTTATTTATTTGACAGACAGAGATCACAAGTAGGTGGAGAGGCAGGCAGAGAGAGAGGAAGGAAGCAGGCTCCCTGCTGAACAGAGAGCCCGACGTGGGGCTCAATCTCAGGACACTGAGATCATGACCTGAGCTGAAGGCAGAGGCTTTAACCCACTGAGCCACCCAGATGACCCTTGTTTTGTTTTGTTTTGTTTTTAATTAATTTATTTGACAGAGGGAGAGAGAGAGATCACAAGTAGGCAGAGAGGCAGAGAGAGAAGGGGAAGCAGGCTCCCGGCTGAGCAGAGAGCCCAATGTGGGGCTCAATCCCAAGACCCCAAGATCATGACCTGAGCTGAAGGCAGAGGCTTAACCCACTGAGGCACCCAGGTGTCCCTTGTTTTGTATTTTTAATCTTAATCATAACTGAAAAGTTTGAAAATATGATTTGGTATTCACCTAAATAATACCAGGAACTTGAAATACGTACCCCAGAGCAAACTTTTAATTTAACTATTACATCCTTTCTGTCTTCAGTATTTCCTGGCTGGCAGCAGAAAAGTTAGGATGACCTTTGTGATTGGTGATGAAGGTGTGTTCACCTATCACATTAGGTAGGAACAATTGCTGATTTCAAACAGATATTTTCTCCGGGACATATTTGCAAAAATACTCCTTTCTAAAAAAAAAAATCTCTCATTGTTTTAATGTAGCCTCCATCATCTAACAGACTCCCAGGAGACTTTAACAGAAAAAGATGAAGAACAATGTCTTGTTTATGTTTGTTAATGTATTCTAGTGTGTGGGCATCTGATTTTCACTACTGTGCTTCCTAAGCTTATAATAGATGACAAATCTCATATACGAGTGAGGGACATACACTAAGTTATGCATAAGGCATCACTGGATTGAGTAATCTATGAAAATACCCTTCCTAAAACCAAGTTGAAAAGACCCTGAAACCGAGGAGGAATGCATAACACAGCATGAAGGAAGATGGTAGAAGGTGGGACATGGCCCATCATTTGGGAAAAGAGATACATTTTGGCAAAATACGTTGTTCTGAAATTGGTTATGACGTTAAAAAATGAGACTATTCCACCAATGACTGCTGGAGAAAATAATCTGAATTTGAGACAGACTCATATCCATCTTCTTTACAATTTATTTCAATCTATAAACCCATGTAGGCCTTCTCAAATTAATCCCATCCTTTTAAATGACCAATTAAACTCATGTCCAAAAAATCGATTCAGGCCCATGGTTGATCGTAAAGTAAGTAGACATTGATTTTCTAAAAATCTCGCTTTGTCCATCTTGTACAAGTTTGTTTTTTTTTTAATGGACTGGTCAAAGCCAGTACAAAAGATGAGTCCATAAATAAAAACAAGTACAGTATTGTCAACAGATTTGGGTAAATATTTTAGAGGAATTAATGCTCTATGTCCGAATGAACATAGATAATCATTATTGACCACAAATTTTGTTAAATAGATAAATATGAAATGTACTGAAACCTAAGGTTTTCATGTGTACAACCAAATTAGTCAAGCCAACTCAACTGAATAAGAGAAATCACGGGGTGTACTATAAAAAATGGTAAGGAAAGGGGAGTGGCCTAAGTCCCCTATCTCCAGTGTCACAGATTTACATTTAAATAGGTGGTGTTAATTGTGGGAGGGAGTAGCAAAACTCAGCACTCTGAGAAACCCTGAGTGGGTCACAAACTTTGTTGTTATTTTAACCTGTTCCCTAAGCTTGTCAACCCTAAAGAACAATTTGTAAAGCTTTCAACGGTAGGGTAAGATAAAACTAACAGCCCTGTCCTGAATTGGAAATCAATAAAGCATTAAAAATGCAAATACATTCTTGTTAATATGATATAATTGTGAAGAACTTTTAGGCGTTCAATTACCATTTAACACAAAAGCCTGTAACGATTTAATTAGGAATCCTTCACCTAATTGAGGTCAAGATTGTTAGCAGTGGATGTCTAATTAGCTTGCTTATAGCAGCTATCTTTTTTGAAAACTCCCTGGGTAAAATCCTTCCTTAAAAGATACCAGCTCCCCACCCCACCCCCAACACAACACACACACACACACACACACACACACTGCATGTAGAAGCTATTAAAATCCAAATGAAGTCTGTCCCTGAGTAGTACTATTGTAGCACCATCAAATTTCTGACAATATGTTATGTTTATATGTTACTGTGGGAAGAAGCTGGGTGACGGGTACTCAGGAAGGCTCCGTAACTACTTTGGCAACTTTTGCTTACTATACAATTTCAAAATAGTTAAAAGTGCGTCCAGATCTTTCAGAATTACAAGAGCATGTGAATGGGCTACTTTCTCTTCAGAGGTAATAGGAATTATTTTAGGCAATAATTGGTTCCATGAAATAAGGTCACATTAATAGGACTTTTGGTATAGGTCCAGTAAAGACCAATTGGGTCAGTCCAAAATTAAGAATTCACATCACACAGGATCGCTTCGAAACATTGTTGAAGATTCCCCTGACTTTATCCATCCCTCGTTTGCTGTCAGCCAGATTATGGGTTTTCAACATCCAGGTATAAAACCTCAGCTGGAAATAAAATCCGAAATAAAGTCATCAAATTAATCTCCTATGCCTAAGGGAATAAATAGCCCATTTTATGTTCTTAAAGATTAAGTCTTCATAATTATTTTAATGGAAAATGTATAAAAAGAAACAGTATTTTATAATAAGCAAACAAGAACCAAGACAGATTTATTGTTGTCAAGTCTCTAGGAGCAGCAATGACCTAATGATGTCCCCTGAAGCTCTAGTGCCGTCAGGTAGTTCAGGAGGGAAAAGAAAAAAAAAGAGGGTAGTAGCCAAATAAATTATATAATTATTCATGGATAACATAATGTTTCCATGTTGATCTGAGTGTTGTTGTTGTTTTCTTTATACTCAGCACATATTGAACAAAATCTGGCTTTGGAATTCTTTTCAGAATTTCCAGTTAACTTCGCTCTACTGAACACCTGTGGGAATGACTAGTAGAGAGTCAGATCGTGCTTCCTAACGAACTAGCTTCAGCAGCCCAGGTGGGAAATGGATATCCCAGGTAGCTTGGGTTGGTCCTTGTAAAAAAACGAGAAATTATTCCTTCCTTTCATGACTCCAGGGTGTTGATAACTTTTATTAGAGTCACCTCACTCTCATTTTTTTTTAAATCTTCATCTTCAGAATTGCATTTTAAAGAAATACAGATGAGGGTTCTCGGGTGGCTAAGTCAGTTAAGCATCTGCCTTCCACTTGGGTCATGATCCCAGAACCTGGGATCGAGCCCTGCATTGGGCTCCCTGCTCAGTGGGGTGCCTCCTTCTCCCTCTCCCTCTGCTCCTGTCATTTGTGCGTGCGCTCTCTCTCTCTCTTTCTCTCTCTCAAATAAGTAAATCTTAAAACACAGATGAAACATTTATTTTTATCTTGGTTACAGTTCATGAGATCCCAGATCTGCATGACTAGGAGCTTGCTTACCCGTCCGGCACAAGCTGTTTCCCATGTGTGCTCAGCTCCCCCCAACCCCATCTGTGCCGGCCCCTTTCAGTTCTTTGAACACACCAAGTGCTTCCATGCCTCCGGGCTTCCTCCCAGGCGGTTCCCTCCACCTAGACTTCTTGCCTCTAATCTATATGGTGCTGCTTTTTTTTTTTTTTTTAAATATCATCCATTCATCCATAATTTAAATGTCACTTCAAATGGCACTTGGAGATCTAAGACCGTGTGATACTATTTACTTTAAATAGGGAGGTTCTACGGATAGTCCGTGAGGATTTTCACATGGGAGAAGAAAATGTGTCTGCAGTCTTGCGGGTCTGGATATGCATTTTGTGTCCAGTGAATATCCTGTACATATCACAGCTGCCAGGGGGATAGGTCATGGACTCATGCCGGAAGTGGGTCATTGGTGGGGGTGAAGGGCCGATTTTGGCAGAGGGCCTTATGTCCTGTGTGCAGAGGCGTAGGGCTCAGTGTGGGGAAACAGATCCACAGAATAATGTTAAAAGCTGTGGTACTTGGATATTCACATCGAGATCATTACCCCATGATCCATTACTATAGAGTTGTATGTCCTTCATTGCTTTCCCGTTTTAGCCATGTTACACTGAGAACCACCGGCTCATGCTTGAATGTATCACAAGCTTTACTCACAGGGATTTTACCTTCTCTGTGCCCGCAGTGGTAAGCACCTCATTCTCCTGTACATCCCTTTTCTCTCTAATGCTCCAGTTAACGGCACTGCTTTCCTACTCATCAGGCCACCAAGTTGGAAAGGATAGCGTAAGAGAGTGAGAATGTTAGGATTTTGCTAAAGAAATAAAAATAAAATATCCTTGGGGCACCTGGGTGGCTCAGTGCGTTAAAGCCTCTGCCTTCAGCTCAGGTCATGATCCCAGAGTCCTGGGCTCAAGTCCCGCATCCCTGCATCAGGCTCTCTGCTCAGCGGGGAGCCTGCTTCTCCCTCTGTGCCTGCTTCTCTGCCTAGTTGTGATCTCTGTCTGTCAAATAAATAAAATCTTTTAAAAAAATAAATAAAATATCCTTGTGAACGAAGCATGCTATTCATTCACCAAACCCTCTTTAGTAGCTATCGCTCTTGAAGCCAGCTATGGCTGGCAGCTGCTGTGCTGGGAACTTTGAGCAATTGTAAATATTTAGCTCTGCTCTCCTTTGGTAGAAAACTGTGGTCCCTTGATACATCAGGTGATTTATCAACTGGTCCCACCTCTTGGCCTCTCCACCTGTTTTTCAAAACTCTCAATCAGCAGCAACTACACGGATCGTATATTTTTAGACCTAAAGATAAAAAGGAGCAGTACTCTGCATTACATGATATTTTAAAATAACATTTACCTCTTGACCTTGCCATTTTTACGAATATATTTAAAATGAGTTTCTCCTTCCCTTCAGCTTCATTTTTAACTTGACTCTAAATAGGCGGTTGGTAGAAAACTAAGGTATGAGTAAGAATATAGAAACGAGGCATTAGTTGAAATACAGAACTATAGAAACATACTTATTCAAATGAAAAAAAAAATGCTGCTACATACAAAATAGCCCTTAAAACTGCCTGAGTGAGTTACGGAGAGGCTTGTTCACAGTCATAAAAATAGCATTTTTATACAATGCTGAAGTTACAGTAAGAAAAGAAGCAAATATCTTCCTAGCACATTCAGGACATGCCTCCTTCTCAGTCAGCTGGTTTTGCTCAGCAATTATGTGGTAAACACTTCCCTTCGGGATTTTTCTGTTTCTTCCCATAAAGATCAGAGGTATGATGTAAAATGTGAACCGTGAACTAGAATCAGAAAAAGGGAAGTAAACGACCTTTCTGTGCCATTAAAAAAAATAATAATAAAGAAAATCATTTAGTTTCAAATTAGAGTCATTCCAATGACTTTTGGCCTAAAACTCTCAACATAACTGATGTTATAATTCTAGATGTTTCTAACAAGAAGTGAGAAAAAATCCAGGAGCCAGCTCTTTGGTTTTCTGAAGACGCCGGATGTGTTTTAAAACCCTTTTACACAAATTGCCAATATTAGGTTAAAAAAAAATAATAATAACACAAAGCAAAAGACCTCATCCATCTTGAGTAAACAGGTATTTTAGCAGATATTTATTTCTTTGCATTAGCAAAAATATGCCAGATACATTTGTAAAGAGACAAATTGGTGATTTTTTCCACTGAATTCCTGCACCTTGCTGAAGTATTTTCTGCTCTGTTGACATGGTCTGCTTCATTAACAAAGCTAAGTAGAGGCATGGAAGTGTTTTATGTTATTAACATACCTTAAAAGTCACAAAAGAATCACAAATAAAGTAACTTTAAGAGGGAGTAGACGTTTCTCTTTACATTTTAATTTACATGCAGTCATTGCTGTTTTGATTTTTGTCTTGCTGCAGCAACCAATTTTGACTGAATAGGTGACTTCTTTTATCTACCCATTCTTCCCAATTCTTTGGAAATAAGTGAAAAATGAATGATTTAGCTGTGAACAATTGGAGAGTCCTCCTTTTTTCTTTCTCTTTTCTTTCTTTCTTTTTTTTTAGGACATTTTCATCACTATATACCACTTTCCCAATTACATTTTAGAAAGATAGAGGGTGTTTGACAAACCTTGACATGCTCTTTGTATCTCTTAATCAAAGGCATGTTCAAGTGAATAGTAAGGCTAAAAGGACACAGTTCTCCGGGAAAGGCAGGAAGGAAAATAGCCTTTCCCCAAGCACCCGGGGAAGGCACTTATTACTGGCAGACCTTTCGAATGTTTCTTTGTATCTTGGTCCCTAAGAGGTGTTTCTCCTGAAGGCTGTATCGGGAGCATGAAGGACGCAAAGACTTTGTTTCCAAGCACCATTCTTCTCAAAGGCAAAGGGCCTGCTTTCTTCCAGAGCACTGGGCTCTGGGTCTCCACCACAGCTGCCAGTCTGTAACACAGTTTGGCTGCGGTGTTTGGACAACTCAGTACAGAGGCCCTTAAGCCACTGCAAATAATTTAAAATTAGCAGGGAGGTGAGGAGAAGAGAGAGAAATGAACTTAAAGAAGCCACCAAAGGGCTCCAGTCTGAGAACCACAGGCGGTTGCCACAGCCGGGGACAATCCCTTGTCACAGTCACTGAAGATTTTGTGGAGAATGTGGGTGCTTGTGTTTGAAATTGTGTCTGTTGTTCCTCAGTGGGGCGGATTCTATTTCCCTCAAATCCTCATTCTTCAAGTAAGAATACGAGCTCCCCCATCGTGATGCGGGAGGTTTTGATGTATTGTAGCGACTGTGTAGAAATAGGGACATTTTTTCCAAGGTGATGCCATGTGGAGTGGAACCCGCGTACCCAGGACAGTGAAATCATCCGAACGTGTTGGGCATGAGGGGGCGAGCCCCAGGGGACCCAGGCCGTCATGGCCACTCAGGAAGTAGCACACATGTTGGGGATTGGGTTTTAGGATCAAGGCAGTTTTTCTGACAGGAGTGCGCCAGCTAACATTTAGGTGACAGAGGAAGTGGTTAACAGGGGAGCGGCTTTCATGAGAAAACGGGGCCCTCAAAATTGAGAGGCGAGTCTCTGTGGTTCCCGGCGGCCCAGAACCTAAAACAGAAGGGAGTTCAATTGAGAAGCCTGTTTGGGGGAATGGCAGCCAAGCAGCGGTGACTCACTCCGTCATCTGGTGAAGACACGTGGTGGGTCGCTGGGTCTGCTGTGAAAGAGAGACAGAGATGGGCTGTAGGAGCAGGTGAGGGTCCGGAGGGAGGGCTTCTGGGTGGGCTTTGTTGTTGCACCCCGCCCCCCAATAATTCCTAGTGCTCTGCAGGTCGCCCCATTCACCTACACACACCTCCTGTCCTCGTGCTCCGTTCCAGGCCCTTCCAGCCGCCTTCCCATGGCGGTGGCTCTGCCACCCTTGAAGGGACTGGATTGTGCAACGAGCCATGGACCAGGCCTCTTGGCATGAGGTCACCCATGCCCCTTCCTCACATCCGGGCAGCTCCTGCTCTCTCTGGGGACAGAGTGGGCTGCTGCTCTGCCTCCTTTCCATGGAGGATGTCAGGGAGACAGGAGCTGGAGAACATTCCTGGGGGCTCCCGGGCCTGAGGACGGTGAAGCTTGTCATCCTGCCGGTCCTCCTGGGACTGTGCTCTGACAGCTGGACCTACTCACGCTGAGATGCGCCAGTTCCAGCATTTTCTCCTCTGCTCCAGACAGTGCAAGTCTGCTTCGTTGCCTGTCACCTGGCCTGGGGCATTGGGGTCACCTGTGCTTTGGAGCGCATCCCAGAGTTCTTGAAGCCCCCGGCAGCATTAGTACTGCAGGGGCTGGCTGGGGAAGGGGACGTCCTGGGCAGCCCCCTCCCCTTCTCCACTAGTGCCCTCATCCCAGGCGGTTGGTCTGCTATCTCAGTTGTGGGCTGTGGTGACAAAATGGCAGCGAGCCCCTTTTCAAATCTGTGGACAGCTAAAATATGGAGCACTTCAAAAGACACTATGTTCCTTGCCATCTGCAGAGTACCTAAACATACTGACATAAACCTAACCCTGCCTCATCAGAATGGCTGGACTTGAACCAACCCGGCTTCAAGGGAATAACCATCTTGTTCCTATTTAATGTCCAGTATAAAGTCTCCAAGACACAGTAACTGGGACATTTAATAAGAATAATGGTATCATAATTATTCTCGCTGGGAATTGTGGTCTTCACCTAGAAATGCAGCTTTACTTTGCAGCATTTTCTTAATTGCAAGATCTCATTTTTGCTCCTAGGCCCCCCCAAGGGCTATGGAGCATTCTATTGTATCTGGCACTTACTTGACTCCTGGGAACTTTTGTCCCCTCCTCTTCATAAAGCATCTCTTGGGGATGAGGGAGCAAACACTTGTGCATTTCATTCTTACCCCGTCGTGCCTGTGCCTGTATTATGTATTCAAATATCATTTTTTGTAAAACTAAAAAAATAAGCAAATTAATGGAATTGAGTTCTATTCTTAGAGAATTCTGAATTTCCTTAGGATAAACTTTTAGCTACATTCAAACTTGGAGAGAGACCTTAGCGGTACATTCATGTGTAAGCTATCCTCTGACACTCGGACCCATTTATCTTCTGATTAATGAATGCAGAGTCGATCGTTTCCAGGGATAAAATGTCAGAGTTCTTCAGTTTTTGCTCCCAAGTCAGTTGTATTTATTGCATACCTATTTTTTTAATAAAATGTATTTTTAGAACAATTTTAGAAATAGGGAAAAATTGGGGCTCCTGGATGGCTCAGTCAGTTAAGCATCCGACTCTTGATGCCTGCTCAGGTCATGATCTCAGGGTTGTGAGGTCGAACTCTGCATCGGGCTCCATGCCCAGCATGGAGCCTGCTTAAGATTGTCTCTCTTTCTCCCTCTCCCCCTCCCTGCGTCCCTCTCTCCCTTTAAAAAAAAAAAAAAAAAGGAAAAGAAAAATAATGAACATAGTACAAGAAGTCTCCATTTAACCACCATATAACCCACACTCTGCTTCCTTTGTCACTAACATCTAATGTTAGTATGTTATATTTGTTATGAACCAATGTCAATATGCTTTGATTAACCCGAGTCCGTATTTTATTCAGATTCCCTTCATTTTTACTTAATGTACTTTTCTTTTCCAGCATCCCATCCAGGCTACCATATTACCTTCAGTAGTCATTTCTCCTCAGCCTACTCTTGGCTGTAAGTTTCTCAGCCTTTCCTCACTTTTGGTGACATTGACAATTTGGGGAGATACTGGTTGTTAACTACTTGGTAGAATGGCTTTACATTGGGATGTATCTGATGTTTTTCTTATGATTAGATGAGGGCTATGTGTTTTGGGGAGGAAGAGCACAGAGATCGGGTGCCATTTTCATCACATCAGATCAAGGGTACATGGTATAAATTACTTGTCATTGTTGATGTTGGTGTTGGTCGTTGTTGATGTTGGTTGGTGGCTAAAAAAGTGTTTGACAAATTTCATCACTTAAAGTTACTCCACTCTGGCAGTCCCTTTCCATTGTCTTCCTTTGGAAGGAAGTCACTGCGCATTCTCTTGATGGGTCACAGGAAATACAAGACCAGCCAGGGGGATCATGAGTCCCAGAAACTAAGGAAGCGTTCAAAAAACAGAAGGCTGGAGTTACGTCAGTGGGATACAGGAGCCAACTTGAAAGATGTTGCAGGGTCTTTCCGGGGTGGCTAATCAGTTAAGCAGCCGACTCTTGGTTTTGGCTCAAATCATGATCTCAGAGTCCTGGGATCTAGCCCAACACCAGGCTCTGAGCTCCACAGGGAGTCTGCTTGAGATTCTCTCTCTCCCTCTCCCCCTCTCCTGCTTGAAATCTCTCTCTCTTTCTTTGTCTAAAATAAATAAATCCTTCAAAAAACTTTCCAAAGGCCAAAACTGAATTAATGTTAGCAACAAAATAAATAGCATTGTATTGGATTATAACCCAAAGTACAAAATAAATATACATGTGTCATATTAATATGCATAAATAATGCACAAGAGGAAACTTCCATACTGAAATATCCAAGTAATATATGCAGATAATGCCCCTCCCGGAAGTTGGGACTGGTCCTCCTCACGTCCAAGCCCCCCTAATGTGGGCTGGATTCTGTGATTTGCTTCCAAAGAATAGAGTAGGGAAGGGTAAAAAGAATAACTTGAGTGGAGAAATGGGGCATACCCTGCTGAGTGATGATGTCCGACATCCTTCATGATGTCACATCAACTTCATGTTCCCCCTGACAT
This sequence comes from Neogale vison, assembly GCF_020171115.1. NCBI lineage: Eukaryota > Metazoa > Chordata > Mammalia > Carnivora > Mustelidae > Neogale > Neogale vison. The sequence continues at coordinate 10,481,326 of NC_058097.1, forward strand.
GAGGTGATGAAGGAAGGGCACTTCACCTCTCCGGTAGCCTTCCCCAAAGCCTGTGACCCCCGTCAAATCATGAGAAGACATCAGACTGTCCCAGACTGCGGGACGTTCTACAGAATGCCCAGAAATTATCCCTAAGACCGTGAAGGTCATTAAAAGAGAGAGAGAGAAGTGGAAAGAAGCTGTTGTAGATCATAGGAAGCTGGAGAGACAGGACAACCAAATCCAATGTGATATATCCTGTATTGAATCTTGGAACAGGAAATGGGCTTTCATGGAAAAATTCAAGGAATCCGAATGAAGTCAGAACTATAGTTAACAGTAATGTTCCTACATCAGTGTCTTAGATTTGACAAATGTCCCATGGTTCTGTAAGATGTTAAGAGTAATGGGAGAAAAAAAATAATGGGAGAAGCTAAGTCTGAATGTCTCTGCAGCTCTTCTGTGCATCTCAAAGTTTTCTAACAGAGGAAGTTTAGGTTAAAAAAAAAATGCTAGTGTTTCTAAATTTAAAATAAAATAAATCCTCTCTTGAGGATGTATTTTCAGCATAGCATTGTCACACAAATATATGGGCTAACTGGAACGGCTCCTTACATTTCTAGTAATGACTAGCGTAAGTCACAGGTAGCAGAAATATTTCTGACCTTCAAATCTAAGGAAATCATAAAAAGATTTGAGATTCCATTATCTTTACGTGAATTCTGGTAATCAACCAGAATTTCTTTTATTTAGGGCAGATGATCTCCCATATTTCTTCCCTGAAATTCTTCACTTGGCAAGCGAGTCTGTTCTTGCATTTAATTGGGGGGGGAAATGCCTCAGACGTACTGGGCCCATTCATCATTGGTGGTTCTCCCACCAATATAAAAAGATACTTTTACGTGGTGAGTGGCTGAGTCTGAAGACCTTGCAACTGGAAATACAGTCCCCAAAACTACAGAGGATGTTGCCATTTTGGAATAACCCAGAAAGAGTATACAAGGAGTATGAGGGTCACATAATGTCCAGTGTCTCACTGTATGCTGGTAGACCTATTACAACATATTAATATCAATTGAGTAATATTTAGAAATAAGTATTACATCTTGTTAGATGCACAGAAGCTACAAGAAAGTATACTGAGCTACATAAAGGTGTGATTTCTATTAAAAGAATGCCAATTTGTCTTTTTAGTATCTGTAAGTAATACAGTTCTTCTACAACATAGTTCTGACAAGTAATGGAGAGAATATGGAATTTTGATCTTACCTATACTATTAGAACTTGTGATGAAATTTAATGAGCGTATGAATTTCTTACATCTCATAAAAATAGTATTTTATTTAGAAAATAAGAATTTTTCTTTTTTTCTTTCTCATATCTATATTCTAGTATCTAGCATATATTTGATCTAATTAACGGGAGCCTAAACTCAAAAGGAAAGCAGTCGGAGTGTTGTTTCAAGAGCCCTCTGTCACAAAGATCAAACCTTGTACTTAATTACTTAACGTAGTCTGCTCATTATTACAGAAACTACTTGGTTTCGAACAGTATGAATTTTATTTTCTCTTTTTTGCCACTTAAAGTAAGGGAGATATAGAGGAGAATGTAGTGATGCATACTCATTTTTTCCCCTTCTTAAACAAACTCCTTTCAGTTAAAAGAAAGAATGAGAAGAAAACACTGTTTGGGATAAGTTTGGGGATTAAGAAAACAACATTGCTCTGCCCTCTTGCATATAATCAATTTTTCTACTAAAGGGTAAATTTGACATTCTTCCAGCTACCACTAAAACTGTCAGAAAATCCTTAAAAATAGCATTAAAAAAAATCAATAGCGCCCCTTCACATCTTTTAAATTGGTCAATTTTGATTGCCTAGTTCCCTGAAACACTTTGGAATCCACTTGAGTATAGATGGCCTAAGCCAGTCATTATGAAAGCCATTAAAGAGAGACAGCAAATTTAGACAGCAAGATGTTGTAGAAACATATTAAAATGTGTGCCCAGATGCTGCTTAGGAGTGACACCATGATTTCTTAAATATATCCATCTCCTGGATCGGTACCAATCATTATAATTGATACATGCATTTTTGGTTGGGTGTAAAAATGTGATCTGATTTTGCGAGCACAGGTTTCTTTTATAGGGTGGGATGAGATGCAGCAAGAAATAAAACGAAACATGACTTCCAGCCAGAGGTGGGACTTAAATGTAGGTCTCCCCTGAGGTCAGGAGCTCTGAGAAGGTCCTAATAAGGACCGTCATCCTTATCCTTCTCTCCACGCTCCCCACTCCACATCCTTAGGGCAACAGAAAGGTCATACTGCACCAAGGGACTGTTGGATGGTAACTGTCCACGGTCTGCAGTGGCCTCCATTTTCATGAATGAGAACTACTGTGTCTGCAGTGCAAGGAATAATGAGTACAGGTGAAAGGAATCATGAAATCGTTTGGCCAAGAAGTGGTGGCTGAAGGATGTGGATTATTAAAAATAGAATTTTAATTTTGGAATTGTTTGATATACACATCAGTTGATTTTTTTTAATAAAGCTGCATTACTTTTAAAATGACCTGTGTGCCTCTTATAAATTTAAGATCTAATACAATCCTCAGAAAGTAGGAGAAGCTGCTCCTGAGGCCAATCGTGGTTCAGTCATGAACGTGACTGTGCCTCGTGCTATGGCCAACCCAGCATTGGCTGTTAATGGAGCAGATCGATGTTACAGGCTTGAGTTTTGTCCCTGCCCAATTGCTGTGTTGAAGTCCTGACCCCCCGTATTTCAGAACGTGAGAGTGTTTGGAGATAAGGTCTTTAAAGAGGTGGTTAAGTTAAAATGAGGTCATGAGGGTAGACCCTCGCCCATTATGACTTGTGTCCCTATGAGAAGAGGAGACGAGGACACAGACACGTGTGGAGAGTAGAACAAGCGAGGATGTAGGGAAAAGACTGTGCTCGGGCTCTTCAAGCCAAAGAGAGAAGCCTCAAAAGGAACCCACCATGCTGACACCTTACTCTTAGACCTCTAGCTTCTAGAACCCTGAAAAAAAATTTTTTCTGTTGGTTAAGCCACCCAATCTGTGGTGCTTTGATATGGGAGCTCTAGTGAACTGACCCATATTTGTTTGTGTGCTTATCAGTTTGTTGAATAAGCCAGTTTGCCGTGGGGTTTCAGTCACTTACCACTCACTAAGTGCTGAAAAATTAAGCTTACCTACTTCATTCTTCCTCACTGGCTTAAGCTCTTGGTTTTCCTCAAAAGTGTGGTGGACCCTTGTGGGCCTTCCATGTTGAATGAAGTAGACAACCTAACAGAAAGCTCTGTGTGCTTGGGCTTTCCAGAGCCGTTTTTAGGTGGATCCAGAGCAGAGCAGTGCCCAGGCTGAGTGCCCGCTGCCGGAGTGGGGAGGCTTCCTGCAGAGGGGAACACCCACCCCCGCATCCCAGCTCTCTTCAGAGGGTGTGTGCTAGCACTTAGTGAAAACTCAGGTAGTGTTTGACCTGACCGTCTCCCTTTTCAGTGCATGAAGTTGAAGAAGCTGTGGTGGGACCCGAAGGATTACCTTTTTAATAATGTTTCAGTTATTCTGTTGTTTTAGCTCCGCCTCTTGTTCCTGTTTGCACCTCCCACCCCACCCCACTCCCCGCCCAAGGCAAAATACCTGCTAGCTCCACTTCTGGATATTTCTGGAACTCTACTCGGTAGGGCAGGCTGATTCTCTCTTCTACTTCTACTTTTTTTTTCTTTAAGATTTTGTTTGTTTATTTGGCAGAGAGCGAGAGACAGTGAAAGAGGGAACACAGCAGGGGGAGTGGGAGAGAGAGAACCAGTTTTCCTGCTGAGGAGGGAGCCTGATGTAGGGCTCATCCCAGGACCCTGGGATCATGACCTGAGCTGAAGGCAGAGGCTTAACCCATTGAGTCACCCAGGCGCCCCCTCTTTTTTTTATATATAACAACATAATAAATGCTGTTTATGACTTTTAAAGTTACATAGTATTCCATATTAATACCCTGTGAGCTGCAAGAATTAAGTCAAGTATATTTTCCATATGGTGGAAGGTTATGCAGCCTTAAAATATCATTTCTCAAGATTACTTAATAACATGAGGAAATGTTTGTGAATTATGTGAAACAAAAAAGCATAATGTTCACTTGTACAGAATGTCAAGACGGACGTAGAAGAAATCTCAAAAAGAAGTACATGAGAGTGTGAAACATCGCTCTATCACAAGTGGTGAGGATATGTGCAGATTTCCTCCCCTTCTTTTTATGTAGTTGAAAGATTCTACAATGGAAAAGTATAATCCTTGTAGCAGAAATACACTTATAATTTGTATTTCTAAGAATAAATAAAAAATGTGCCACTATTTAAAATCTCTTATCTAGGGATGACTCACTCTCCCAGCTGTTACTAGTGTGCCATGGGAGGCAAATGTTAAGAGGCATGTTTTATAGTGGGGCCAAGGAGGAAGTATTAATACTAGAAGTTCCTATCAGAGAGACCCTCTGCCCCAAATGAGAGGGCCAGTCCCAGTCAGCCACTGATGAATTCTTTGACAGTGTTCATCAATTCATCAACTGAGACCTCTTTCGTCACCATATCTAGTTCCCTCCTCTACTCTGAAACCAGAAGAGCCATCAGTAGCCTGGCGAGGAAACAGTGGAAAAGAGGATAGGCATGGAGTGAGGATGCAAAAAAGGGGCTGATCGTGGTCTCCATTCTCCAGGTGTTCAGCCTGTAGTAGACTGGAACTGAGCGCTGGGGAGGAGCTCCCACCTTGGGCAGAGTTTCAATTTGTACTCTTACCTAGGACTAGACATTTAAATTGCTCAAATAACTGCTTATAATTTGACTTACGAAGGATTTTTATTATCTTAGGAATGACTGGAAAAAATGAGACCTGTCAACTGAATAGTACAAACAGGGAGTTAAAACCACAGAATGGATTGAAAAGGACTATGACCAAATCTTCACTGACTTTTAAAGATATGTCAAGAATGTTTTCCTTTTATGTGATACGATGAGCACTGGGCATGATATAGGACTGATGAATCACTGAACTCTACCTCTGAAACTAATAATACAGTATATGCTAATTAACTAAATTTAAATAAATTTTTATTTAAATAGAAACCACCAGAAAAAAAAAATGTTTTCCTTTTAGCGGATGTGTTAGGATGACAGCTTATGGGTAGATTTGCTTGTAATTTTGCTTCTTGAAAGAAACTTTCAAATACTTTCATGAGGTCTGTGATGTAATAATTCTGTAAGTTAAGTGCATCATTTTTTTCTTTCTTATTCAAGTGATAATCTGATGGTGCTTATGCACATGTGCAAACTATCAGGAAAAAAATAATCGACTCACAGCCTAAAAACCAAAGAGAAACATAATTTCAAGTATTTCTATCAAGTTGAAACTTCTGCGATGATTTTTTTGTTTGCACTTCGATGATATGTGTGCCGTTTATCTGACATGTTAAATTGATTCTGATTAATTTTCACTCAGAATGTAGATGAGGGCATCCATTCAAGTGGCCTGGTCCTTTGCTTCCTGTCTTTCTTTTCTCAAGATTTAATTCTCCTGCAGTTAAATTATATGGATGAGAAGCAATGCTGTGCCTTGAGCCCACCTCAAAAATGTGGTTTTTTGAAACTCCATTTTATGGATGTATACTTACATGCCAATGAAATGTACTCATTTTAAACTTACAGTTCAATGAGTTTTGACAAATACAGACACCCCTGCAACCATCACCTCCTCTAAGACAGAATATTTTTTATCATCCCCAACAGTTCACCTGACCCATTTGCAGTTACCCCCACCTGAAACCTCAGGACTAAGCAAAAACTGATTTGCTTTCTGTCACTATAGGTTAGTTGTGACTTTCCTAGAATATCAAAGAAACTGAATTCTATTTTCTGTGTGTCAAGCCTTTTTTGTTCAGCATGATGTCTTCAAGCATCATTTGTATTCTGATGTACATCAGTGGTTCATTTCTCTCTGTTGATGAGTGGTAATTCCATTTCCTCCCTTACTTCCTGTGGTCAGCAGTGATCTGCGCCTAGAACACCTGAAAGAGTGAGACAGGGGGAAGGGGCATTTTATTCCCAAGCAGGTCATTTCTATTTTGTATAAGCCTGAGTGTGTTCTACGGAAGCCGCTCTTCTCAGTTGGCTAGATGTGGGTGTGGTGATGGAATGTTACTTTGTAAGCCCGAGGAAGGCTTACATAAGAGACACAGGAAGTCATGTGATGTCAGTAACCTTGCCAGCATAAAGATGCAGAAAATGATATGAAGCATAATTAACTCCTCGTGAACCAGCCTTGGGAGCCTGATCCAGGAAGCCACCACTGTCACATTCTGTGATTTCCCCTTTCCTTCCTCCTTTGTGGGAAGGTAGTATGTCCCACATTCATTGCTGTGCAAAATGATTATTCTCTCACATGCAAAGCGCTGTCTTTGCAAGCAGGAAATGAGCAGCAAGAGTAGAAAGATTCTTTGGGAGACATATTTTTATGCCTAAGCAAGTATATGCTTATTATTATGTAAGGTACAAATTAATAATAAATGGAGAAATATAGAGGATCGATATGTCTGTAATCTAGAAGCACACCTTTTTCAAATAGCTCTAGTTTTCCTTAAATATTATTATCCCTTGGAGCACCTGGGTGGCTCAGTGGGTTAAAGCCTCTGCCTTTGGCTTGGGTCATGGTCCCAGGGTCCTGGGATTGAGCCCCGCATTGGGCTCTCTGCTCAGTGGGGAAGCCTGCTCCCTACCCCCCATCTGCCTCTCTGCCTACTTGTGATCTGTTTGTCAAATAAATAAATACAATCTTTTTAAAAAATACTATTATCCCAGTTGTAGGGCATCGTTTGCTCTTTTGTGCTCCGTATGCTGTCACAGTCATGATAAGAGAGACCAAATGCTGCATGTTTGCCCACGGGGGCCTTGTTCATGAATGATGCTTTATGCCGTGAGGTTGTGGTTAATGGCAGTCTCAGCCTGTTGATAACCGGTGATGTGGCCAGACTGGCCCCTGTGGTTCTTACTGTGATCTCAAGATGCCTTCAGCAGTAACCACCAGGAAACCTGGAAAAAGTTTTTAAAAGGTTTATTACTTACAAGTCCTGGAAATTCCACGGTGTGCATAGGGCCGCAGAGCAAGGTCAGAGCAGGAGGTGGGGAGAAGCGCACAGTCCTGATGTCCTGCTTTTCTTAGGGCTGAGGGTGGGGGCTTCACAACCCTAATCCCAGCAAAGATTCACTGGGACCCATGGAAGCAAAATCTGAGAGCCAGGGCCAACTTTTCTACGTACGTGCCTTGGGAGGGTCCTGGTCGTGCAGCAGGCTAGGGGTCCTGCTAGCCCGTCCCCTTCTGCAGGTCACGGACATGGTGGGTGTCCAGAAGGTGCTGTCTGCATGGTGACCTCGTGAGCCACCGTCCCAGCTGTGCCTGTGGACTCGCATGGAGGGAGCTGGTGTCCTGCCTGATGGGCTTCCTCCTCTCTGCCTCCTCAGGACGATGACCTGCCTTCCTTCCAGGAAGGAAATCTTTCCTTCGTAGTCATTTTTCCCAGGAACCTTATCACACAAGGTACAGGCATTATGGTGGTTTGTTTTACGTGTCTGTTTGACTGAGCTAGGTAACACCCACATAGCTGGTAAAACATCATTCCTGGGTTTGTCTGTGAATGTGTTTCTGGAAGAGATCAGCATTCGGAACTGTAGACAGAATAAAGATTGTCGTCACCAACGTGGATGGTCACCCAGCGCATTGAGGGCCCAAGTAGAACAAAAAGGTGGAGGGAAGACAGACTTGCTTTCCGCACCTAAGCTGGGATATCCCTCTTCTCTCGCCCTTGGACATCAGTGCTGCTGGTTTCCAGATCTGCAGACTTGGGCTGGGACCACTGGCTCCACTGGTGTTTGCACGTTCAGGTTGGACCATACACCATTGGCTTTCTTAGGTTTCTAGCCTGCAGATGGCAGATTACAGGACTTCTCAATCTTCATAATCACGTGTGTAGATATCTTACAATAAATATTGTTCTGTATGTCTATATCCTCTTGGTTTGATTTCTCTGGAGAACCATGAATAATACAGATTTCAGTACCAAAAGTGGTTCTTAAAGGAAGGGAAATTTAAGGATGAGTTTTCTGAATTGGTCCTGGGCCTTCTGGAATTAGCTTTCTAGTCTGATTAGATTTAAAAATGCTAATGATTATTTCTAGCAATGAAGAGAACAGTAGTAAACCCATGGTGTGAACCTTTTATAGCAATAGGCAAAAGACGTTACACTCCTAATCAAGACATTAAGTGACTCTGTATATAATACTTTCAATCATTTTGGAAAACAGTAGAGAGTAAAGGACAGCGGTTAGTTGCTCCTAATGTGCTTAGGCAAAGTGGTGAAAAAAACATGAGCTCGGAGATTGGATTTCTCTTCCCGTAAACACCCTATAAATGACCCGAGAGCTTCTGTGTGTGACCTGAAGGAGGCGCTGTACACACAGGGCTGAGATTGCTGAAAATCAAACACAGGCCCCCGTCGTGCCGCTGGCTGAGTTACCGCACAGGTTCCGCTCCCAGCCTCACAGGATGTCTTCTGTTCAAGTGAAAGCAATGACTAGGAAAGAATGAGAGCCTTTAAGTTGGGGTAGGGACATAGGGGGTGATCCTGATGAAGCTGGGGACATTGAGCCTCTGAGTTCTAATGAGTCTTCCGTGCCAGCAGAAGGGGCCTCTCTGCCCTCATTGGTACCCCATCTCTGGGATGGGGATAGGGAAGGTTAAAATGGGACAAAGCTGACTGTTCTTCTTGAGATTCAACGAGTTTTCTCAAATAAATGTCCCTGTATTAATCCCTTTGGTAGGTTTCCAAAATTTCCAAAATCTTGATTTTTGTCAGTCATGCCAATATTGTCATTCTTTTATGGAGAAGAGAATTTACCCTGCTCTTCCTACGGATGTCACCTAGAGTCATATAGTGATGCTATTAAAAACATGACTGCAGCCCCTTTTTCTTTGCTTTTCTAACAGTTATGTGTTGTCCAACCAGAGGTTACAACTGTCCATAGTATTCACTTTGCTAAAAAGTGACAGATGGTTTTGTTTGTGAAAAAAGGCAAAAAGAAAAAAATTCATAGTGCTTCCCTTTTAACAGCAGCATACAGTAACCCCCAGCCGTTCAATATTTGTCACATTACATGAAGAATCTACAGCCATCGAGTAGGATTTATATTCCATACTTTTAAGGGGACATACCTCAATTTGTACAGGGTTTCTCTCTTTTTAAATAATTACTTATAAAATGCTTTTGATAAGTAAATCTAACTGATCTTTTCTCACTTTAATTTTTCCCTCAAGAGCTAGCATAAAAATCAGTCTGATCCTGCAATTAATTCCATGATTTTCATGACATTCCTGTTCTTTCAAGAATGCCTTTTGTCACCATGACCTCTAATGGGGAAATTTCTGTCTCTGAAAACTGAATGACTACAATTAATCTTTTAGCATCTCAAGATAATTCTGAATGTTCCCTCTCAGCTTGACCTCAAAACCTTGGCCAAATCTGTACATGTGTATTTATTTCTGTGCACACCATGTAAACTTAGCCTTTTTGTAGTCTGTGGAATTTTCATGACTTTTAAGTGTTCTCATCATATGCATCTGGTCTTAGAACCCGACTGATGGAAATTACTCAGGTCTCTTTGAAAAGACTTTACTTATAAACAAAATACTTGAAACTGGTCATGAAATAGGCTATTCAGAATCTTCTAATAGGGTGACTTTCCAAGAACATTTTTCACAAAATATCTGAGAAATACCTCTTTTATCTCTTGTATATTCTCTTTGATGGTCTATAAATATTACTAGCAACATGAATCGGGAGGGGGAATCTGTTTTTCATGTAATAGTGTTGAGTGAAACTTATCTTTCTCTATGGTTTACCCTGATGGTCCTTTTTGAATTTTCAATGATTAATAATGTTGAAAAATATCAATATTCGTCTGAAAGTGAAGAAAACCTCAGAATGTCTATAACCTCTTCAGAGTCCCTTGATAGGAGGGTAAGAGTCAGAGGAGAAATTGAACTGGACGGAGAAGCCAGTCTTCAGCAATTGTGATTAGAATGTCTTTTATGAATTTTATGGAAACATAGGATTATCTCAGATCATTCCCAGCATTTTAGAAAGTTGCGTTTGCACCCGAGGCATCCAAAATCTCAGGTATCGGTGAATCTCAACCCTAGTCTTATCTTCTTACTCTTAAAAAATAAAAATTCCCGTGGCTCCCTTAAATTATAACAAATAGCCTTCATTTATTGATTGCAAGTGTCTAGCCAAAAATATGCATCAACACTCTGTCACTGAGTCCTTCCTGAGCCCACTGGACTTCCACTGAGTCCAAGTGGGCTGAGAGAAAGGGAAGTCTGTCACATGGGAGAGGGAGAGTGGTGGCTTCTCTGTGTGACACGCACCCTCACACACTCCCCCTCCCAGACCCTCACGCCCATACGCTCACACTGAGAAGCCACCACGTCTAATGGCCCCTCTCTGATGGAACTGAGGGAGGAGAGAAATGGGTGGTAGGAAAGTTCCTCTTTACCTGGACCTGTTGTACATTGGCTTTACCCTCTCTGCACCTGGAACATCTTCAAAGCAGGTGCTCTGTCTCGCGTGGGTGTTTTCATAACTTCTTCAGAGCCCTCTGACCCGTCAGCCTGCCAGTTGCCCCAAATTGCATTCTGGGTGATGTCTTCTGTGATACATCAACCCCTAATTTCCAGAACCTTCAAAGGAGGCAGATTCTCTGTTGGGAGTTCTGTCTTCTTCCAGGTGGTTTACTTGTTCAGGTGTCCAAACAGGGCTGGGCTGACTCTTAGTGTCTCACAGATCTCATCTGGTTCATGAAAAACATCACCTGCCCTAGGTCCCTGCTCAGCATAAGTCCGGAGCAGTCCCTGTGTGGTCACCTTTGTGATGGTTTTTCTGCTTTATTTATAACTTTTTTTAAATTAAACTTTTATTTTATTATTTAAAAAAAATAAAAAGTTTGTTCTATAGACCTCTGAGCTTCAATGGCAAGAGTCAGTTTCCATTTTACCATGTTTACCCCTTCCAGGAAGCAAGAAGCAAGCTTTTCTTCAGGCTCCACTGGAACCTGGCCTACTTTCTCTCAAGATAAAGGAGGGAGATGTTGTTCCTCACAATCCCCTACACACACACACACACACACACACACACACATAAACTTACACCAACTCAACTGTCCTCTTGTATGTTGAGGTGGGAGGAATGAATGGCGCAGAGTTCACTGAAGAAACCACCTTCATGAAACTCCTCTCTCTATAACTAAAAATCCTAGCCATTTTCTACCCTCCAGCTAAGTGAGTATCAGTTCCTAGCATTTCCTTTTGATATCTACGTCGTGAACGACCCCTGACACACTTCAGCACACGGTGTCTTTTTTATATCTGTGTACCTCAACCAAAACGTACGGCACCCGCCATTTGCTTTCTCAGGAGGCTGAAGTCAGAAAATCTACTAAATTACATTTATTTGGGTTAGAAGAGATTCGCACAAAGGTAGGCCCTTGCTGATCCAGACTGGTCTTGCATTCGTCACTGAATTTGAAAATACAGTTATGAGTTGGGGCGGGGTCATTACACCAACCTTTCAATTAAACAAAGACTATCTTCCTAGACTAGCTCCTTATACACGGAAGTAGAAAATGAAAAGTCGTCCTTTTCCTTATTTTTTTTTCACAGTTTGATCAAAATAATCTCAGGAGCTTGCTGGCTGTGGCGGCACTTATACGAAAATTGGAAATACAGAGAGTTTGGGCATGGTCCCTGCACAAGGGTGATGTACACATTCATAAAGAATAATTTCAGGAGCTAGATCAGGTCTAAATTTTTACTTATTTTCAAATAGGAAGATTCTCTATCTTATTTTCCACAGATCCCTTCAGAGACTGTCCTTTCTTCTGGTGTTCTGTTTCAGCTAGAAGATGGCTAACTGCCAGGGGAAGAGGCAGAGCAAGACAGGCACTCAGTGATCCGAAGGCTCTGCTCACCCTTGTCCATCCGTTTTCTCCAGAGTACCTTCTTGCTGGGTAGAAAAGGCAGACCTGATTAGTATAAGTCACAAGTAACACAACAAAATCATCATTTCCAGACCTCGGTGAGTCTTTAAAAGATCACATTAAAAAGCTAGTGTTGTCTGCAGTAACTTAAGGCAAGAAAGACTTGATTATTTATCTAGTGTTTTCCTCTCGATCTAAGCTAATTTATCTATTGTCACCAACAGTCCTCACATATTGGTGAGGTAAGTACAGTAATTCAAACGTGTAAGCTGGGTTTGATACAGTAAAACAACTTTGTAATCCAGAAAAGTCTAAACAAAAACCTATCTCCTAGATAAGACTTTCAGGAATCACATTGGCCCTTTTATCCCCTAATAAAAGAACCCAATATTTAGCCGTGTTCCCTGCCTTCTTGCCAGTCAGGTACAAGCTCCAGTAATACGTTCTTTTCCAGATGTAGGGAGAAATTCTATGTGGTAATGGCAAAAAGAGCAAACATCTTTTTTTTTCTTTCTTTTTTTTTTTTTAAGAACAAACATCTTCAGTGGGAAAGTTTATATTCATATTTGGAACGAGCTAGCAAATACTTGCATAGAAGATTCAAGAGGGTCTTGGGTACCTTCGTATTCATTGTCGTGCTGTTTATGATAGCAGGCATTCGACAGCCTAAACGTCTAGCAGAAAGAGAGGTTAATTAAATTGCTGTACAACCACGGCAGTGGCGGATTTTGCACATCAAGTTTTTCAAGGACTCTCAAAACTATAGGAACATATCTCGTTGTTTACATGCTGTGCAAGGATTAAGTCAAGCATATTTTCCATATGAGGGGAAATTATGCAGCCTTAAATATCATTTCTCAAGATTACTTAACATGGGGAGATGTTTGTGACATTATGTGAAACAAAAAAGCGTAATGTTCACTTGCACAGAATGTCAAGACGTGCGTAGAAGAAATCTCAGAAAGAGTACATGAGAGCGTGAAACACTGCTCTACCATGAGTGGCGAGGACATGCGCAGATTTCCTCCCCTCCTTTTTACGTAGTTGAAAGAGTCTACAATAGAAAAGTATACTCCCGGTAATAGAAATGCGCTTATAACTTGTATTTCTAAGAATAAAGGCAAGCACTGTAGAGACTTCAATAACAGGAGGATTGGGGAGGGTTCCTTGGCTTTGACATTTGGAAGGTAATTGAAGAACTTAGCCAGACCATTTTCTGCAGAGTTGTTGGGGGTAGAAGTCCGTTTGCTGTAGATTAAAAATTTTAAATGGGAAGCTAAATGTGTTCCTGAATGGAAGCCCTATTTCCCAGCTGCTTGGCTTTGAAAGGAGGGGGGGGGTAGATAAAGGAGAAGCTCAAGAGGGACATTCGATGAGGAAAGGACTGTATCTGTGTGTTTAATAAGGAGATACCGGAGGATACTTAGGCTGTGTGGGAGTCCGTAGAGAAGCAAACGTTTTGAATATAGGTTAAAAGCCTCAATTTTCTCCATGAAGGCAGAGAAATTATCAGCAGAGAAAAGTGGCTGGTGGCAGGTTTTGGGACGAGGTTAATAAAGAATTAAAAACGGTTGCTGAGATGACCAGGGCTGGGAGCTGACCAGCGGGCGTGAAAATATTGCGGAGCGGCGCTGGAGTCCAGCGGCCACTGTGTTTCTGGAAAGCGTGATGACACCAATCTGCTCCAAGGTGTGATTTAATCTAACAGCCCGCGGGAGGCTGGGGGGCGGAGCGGAAGAGGGGAATAATGGGACCGATTCAGAATGGAGAGATGACACGTGCAGGGAGCAGACAGGGACCAGAAGTAGAAGTCCTAAGCCAGTTCGGTGACGTGGCAGCCAAAGGAGTTGGGATGGGAATTAGGAGTTGTAAAGCGGTCAAGGTGCAGCACGGTGTCCTCAGGAACCGTTGGGTGAACGCGGGTCATTGTCCGATCTCGAGTCCCTTTGTTGCTGGTGGGTCTGGTCTGTCATCCTTTCTTTGGCAGGTTTTGCTGTAAACGTGCCCTAACTGGGGAACATTTTCGAGGCTTACTTTCTTGTTATTTCTTTTTCTTCAATTTCAAATTTTTTGCACAGTCAAGCCCCAGCTAATAGCAGGTCTCCTGGAGAAATGAGCGCTCCTTGACTACTGAGAACAGAGCTGCTCGTTGGAGCTGGTGAGTGTCCCCTGTGGTCTTTGCCCATAAAGGAGGCTTCTAGAAAGAGACAGCCCCAAGGCTCTGCATCTTGCTGGGTCCTAGGCCCCTCAACTTTGCTTGCTTGAACATCATCTCTGACAATCAGAGTTTGTGTCAACCGTGAGCTTAATTATGTGTAAAGGCTGAAAAGTGCTATTTCTCTCTCTCATTGGACGAAATAAGTTAGGAGAGTATCTTTGTTTTTAGTTATAATTTAAATTATATGTATATAATATAATTTAATTTATAATACATAGTTTCTCATTAGTGTGATAAAAAACATTCACACGAATTGTCATCTCTTATGTCCCAATTACATTAGACATCAGTTGTGATTTTTCTTCTATATCATCAAGAAAATCATTTTTAATCATTGCTGCCATGGCATCTCTGAGACTGTCTCGTACTTTCTGACCACATGATCAAAGGGATGTAGGAGATTCATGGTAAGCTACTGTATCTATAGAACCATGTCCAGATAGACCGTGGGATAGGTTATGGCCTCAAAGTATGGGAGGAACTACTATAGCATGTCTAATGATTAATACGGATTATTTCTTCCACATCTACTTATGGGACTCCTTTGCACCTATCCTGTGATATAACTAGTAATAGACCCTGTGGATTGGAAAATTAGCCGTGTTCTGTGAATAAAAATTTTTAAAGATTTTATTTATTTGAGAAAAGGAGCGAGCAGGCTCAAGGGAGAGGGGGAGGGAGAGAGAACCTGAGGCAGACTCCACACTGAGCACAGAGCCCAAAGGGGGACAGATCTCATAGCCCTGAGATCATGACCTGAACCCAAACCAAGAGCCCGTCACTTAAATGACCGCACCACCGAGGCACCCATCCTGTGAATAAATTTAATAAATGTTTCATAATCAAGTGGAGAGAAAAGGAAAATACCATGCACACTTTAATGTACTCAAATCCATATTTGTGCTAAATTTCCACAAATAGCTAGAATGTGTCCTAGAAAATACCCTTAAAAGTAAGTACTTATTAAGACCATTTTTCTAAAAAGTTGTATTTATTTATTTGAGAGAGAGAGTGAGTGAGAAAGAGATCATGAGCAGGGAGAGGGGCAGAGGGAGAAGCAGACTCCCGCTGAGCAGGGAGCCCAATGTGGGACTCGATCCCGGGACTCTGGGATCATGACCTGAGCCGAAGGCAGACCCTTAACCAACTGAGCCACCCAGGTGCCACGAAGACAGTTTAATAATGATGGTAACATATAATCTGTAACTGGCACTGTTAGAAGTGCTTTGTATGTATTGTGTCATTTGATCTTTTGCTTAAACCCATCAGATAAATAGTACTATAGTCACTATTTTAGAGGAAAATTGATGTCCACCACCATGCTAGAGATCATACACCCACCACCAACCGCTCATCCCTACCCTGTGCAGGTGTTCTATGCTGTTCTCCGTATCATTCACAATAGAGTCAAGTTAATAAATTTCAGGGTTTCTCAGAATTATCAGGGCTTTTTTCCACTTACCTGGTGGGATTCATTATTTTTGCTCTCCATTGTGGTGGTAATACTCTGAGCTTCTTTTTTTTTTTTTTAAAGATTTTATTTATTTATTTGACAGAGAGAAATCACAAGTAGACGGAGAGGCAGAGAGAGAGAGAGAGAGAGAGAGAGGGAAGCAGGCTCCCCGCTGAGCAGAGAGCCCGATGCGGGACTCGATCCCAGGACCCTGAGATCATGACCTGAGCCGAAGGCAGCAGCTTAACCCACTGAGCCACCCAGTCACCCTCTGAGCCTCTTTTCTATCGAGGGGTATACTCTTTCAGAAACCAAATTGATACAGACAGTAAAATCTAATGACCATGTGTCAGTGCCATTCATTGAATGGTAAAGTTAACCTGATGCATCTCTCCGTACAGAACAAAAACCTATACCAAAATCTGTTAATGCTAAATATTAAAAATTTAACCATTCATACATTCCAACATTAACTGTAAAATGGTACGGTGTTATGTTTGATTCTGATTTTTCCTATTTAGGTCCATCTTACCTTTAAAGGTTCATTGAATTTTAAGGTACATCAATATAATGAAATGCACACATCATTTTCCATGCACCATTGAACATAGCAGTTGGAATTTTTTAAATGCATTTGCAAGGAGAAACTTAAAGAAATTTGTGTTCCGGTTTATTTTTATTAAAACTCTGCATGCGCACGTAAATTACTCTCCTGAGCAGCACGTGGCAACTATATAACAATTTAGGCTTAAAAGAAGTTTTGCAAGTACAAATTAAATATCATCTCACGCAGGCTAATGGAGTTTTTATCAAGATTCTCCAGTGGTGCTGGGAGGGGCAATAGAGTTGGTCTAACTGGAGGAGAATAACCGATTGGAACTCGAAAGCCAGAACTAGCCCACTACTGGAAAACACTGAATGATTTTTTGTCAAATTTTATGAATTAAACCTGTATCCTTTCCTGACCTCGCCCAGCATGTCTTCCCTGTAGCGGCTCCCCACTGAAAGATTCATAATAGGACTCCCCAGTAATTTAGTCTCTGCATTTATCCTAAGAGGGGAAAAACATGTCTGAAAGGGAAACTTTTCTCCAGAGGTCGTTTCACTATGGCCGTGACTTTCTTACCTTTTCTCATCTGCTCATGTCATCAAAAATTACAGCCATCCCTTAACTCCTGGTGACCACTCAAGTTGTCCAGTCCAAATAGTTACTCTTACTGTTGTGCTTCTCCTTGATACGACAGAGTTCAAGTGATCCTTCGGGAGACTGTAGGTTCAACATCTCCTGTGCCCCAACCCAGGCTTCCTGAGCTAATGGCTCCCGCACAGCCCTTCCAGTTCGGCTGCCTGACTACATCACTAGCCTGCTGGTCAGCTGACCTCAGTTTAGATCCTAGATCGGTCACCATCCCTTGTAGGATTTGGGACAAATCACTATTTCTCTGAACTTCAATACGTCCATCAAAGTAGTGTTTAATTAAGGAGGATGATTGTGAGAATTAAAGCGAATATTGCGAATGAAGAGTCTTGATACATTATAATAGAAGCCCATGAAATTAGGGAGGACAGAAAATAAACCCAAATTGGAAAGGATAGAAATGCAAAGTTGTGGTATGTAGGAGAAACATTCTATTGAGATAAAAAGAAATCGACAAGGGAAAAGTGAGATACAGTGACTTCTACCATGAGGCTGTCATAAACCATCATATTTTTAAAAACAGTGTGTTAGAGTTTGCTTTCACTGCACAATGACAGTTCAAAATGAGGGCGTGATACTCTCTGAGCTTTGACAACCTGGAATTGATAGGTATTTCACGTTCAAGTCAGTGATAATTTATTCTTAAGAGCAGCCTATAATTAACAGAAGTAAAATTACAGACATACCTCCGGTGAAAACAGTAAAAAATGTCACAGCTCTAATTCTCATGATAATAATGAAGCCCTACATGTATGGACAAGAAATACTGTTTGAGAAATTACCCTCTGTCAGACGTTCTAACCATTTTCACATACATCAGCTCATTTCATTATTATACCAAGTTTATGATGTTAGTCATGTCAAAAGCTCCACTTTCGGGATAACAAAGCTGGGGCTCACTGAGGGTGCGGGGCTTGCCCACAGTGGCAAGGCAAATAAGCAGCAAAACCAGGATTGGAGGGACGCCTGGGTGGCTCAGTCGTTAAGGGTCTGCCTTCTGCTCAGGTTATGATCCCAGGGTCTTGGGATGGAGCCCTGCATCAGGCTCCCTGCTCAGC
The DNA here is from genome assembly GCF_020171115.1 of Neogale vison. Taxonomy (NCBI): domain Eukaryota; kingdom Metazoa; phylum Chordata; class Mammalia; order Carnivora; family Mustelidae; genus Neogale; species Neogale vison. The sequence goes on from NC_058097.1 coordinate 10,499,325, forward strand.
GGGAGGCCTGCTTCTCCTTCTCCTGTTCCCCCTACTTGTGTTCGCTCTCTCACTGTGTGTCTCTCTGCCAAATAAAATAAATAAATAAATAAAGCCAGGATTGGAATGTCCCTCCCTAACTACAAAGCATGGGTCACCAGTCCCTAGAAGGACCCCCCCTGGCCTCGGCTGTGCCAGATGGAGCTGGGGCTCTAGCTTGAGTGGCTTGCAAATCAGTTGTTAAATTGTGAGCAATCCTGTGTGAGGGCTGTTAAACACAGTTTGCATTTTTGTTTTGTTTTAAATGATTATTACAAAGTACGGTTGACATACAATGTTATATTAGCTTCAGGTGTACAGCGGAAGGATTCAGCAGTTCTGTATGTCACTCAGCGCTCGCCGTCCGCGTAGTCCGCATACAGTGTTACTTCGATATGCCTGACTCTGTTCCCTCTGCGGTACTTTGCAGTTTTTGTGACTTACTAATCTCATGACTGGAAGCTTGTACCTCTGAATCCCCTTTATGTCTTTTGCCCATTCTAACCCCCCAAACCCCCTCAAGCCCGTAACCATCAGTTGTCTGTATGTATAAGTCTCCTCCTGGTTTATTTGCTCATTTGTTGTTGTTTTTAGGTTTTCGGTTTTTTTTAAAAAATTCTACCTTTAAGTGAAATCCTATGATATTTGTCTTTCTCTATCTTATTTATTTCACTTAGCATATGTTCTATCCAAGTTTGTGCAAATGGCGAGATCTTTCTTTTTTTTAAAGATTTATTTATTTATTTATTTATTTATTTGACAGAGAGAGGTCACAAGTAGGCAGAGAGGCAGGCAGAGAGGGAGGAGGAAGCAGGCTCCCTGCTGAGCAGAGAGCCCGATGCGGGACTCCATCCCAGGATCCTGAGATCACGACCTGAGCCGAAGGCAGAGGCTTTAACCCACTGAGCCACCCAGGTGCCCCAAGATCTCTTTCTTTTTTAAGTCACAGGAATAAAAGGTACAACCTGGGGAATAAACTCATCTTAACGGGAGTGTTTATACCACAGATGTTGGCCAATATTACAAGTCAGAGACCCCCTCCCTGCCACCAAAGTCAGTGAAACATTTCCCATCCTAGCACCGAGTTAAAGTTGTTGATGTCCTTCTAGCTTCTATTTGTGGCTCATTGTAAACGCCTTTTATATCCCCTCATAAGCAAGAGAGAAAACTCATCAAAATGACCCCTAAAATATTTTCATCAGCAAAGTCAGATGTCCATCAGGCAGTTGGGATTACACCCTGTTAATGTTTGATAACCTTCATAAAAACAGGACAGTTTTTAATGTCTAAAGTTTTCATATAGACTTTCATCTTTGAGAATTTTTCTCTCAGTAGAACCGATTACTTCCAACGAATGGAAATATTCCCACTTTGCACGCAGAATGAGATGTAGTGCTTTACCTTTACAGTATTATAAAGAAAAAAGATTTTATCGCGGGAGTTATTGTCCTGCTATATGAATGGGAAATACGTTGACTGACTTCTCTCTCATGCACAATGAATATGCCATCCCTCGATAGTTTCATCCACCCCACGAAAGTGCCAGTGTGTCCAAAACTGATTGAAAGTGTTTTTCCTCTAAGTTTAACAAATATTTGGAATTTCAGGTAGAATAATGATTTCACGTTCAGCTAAAATTATTCTATTGAGGGATTGGATTTGTCACTAATAGAGGATGATTGATAACTGATTTAAATAAATCTCAAATACAAATGCTATGTGTTTATTAATTTACATTCATGATTTTAACCTTATTGATTTAATAAATGTTATGCAAATGGAATTATTCTGCAAGTATTTTAACTCAAGAGGATCAAAATATTCAGTCTAAAAAAATTATCCCTACAATTATGGCATTTTAACTCATTAATATCAATTTGGTCCAGAAACATTTGCCAAGAAAATTACCATGATACTCATGAATTAGTGGTTTTTTGTTACCTCGCTTGAGAACTGTGTCTTAACAGTGCATTGTTCATGGTTTTCGAACACCTCAGGGAAAAATATCCTGATCATAGCTGACAAAGTGTATCATGGCCGACAGAGTGTGTCACTGACTGACCCTTTCTTCTGTGAACAGGTGTTTTTCTTTATTTCTCATCATATGGAGAGGCTTATCATTTCTGTACCTTTCCAGAACATCTAAACCTTTGCCTGAAAGAATCATAATTATTATTTTACAGATCTTGTCCATCTTGGACATGTTAAATTAACAAAGTCACCGTTAACTTAAAGGTTGACCCAAAGCTATAGTAACTCTCCTTGGACTACATCCATGTCTTTGTGAGAACCCCATAACATTCCTACTGCACTTGGGTGAGCCTTTCCATCTCTTCTGTTGGAGTGTAAGCCCCTGCAGTTTATGATGTACAAGGTCTGTGAGTGTTGGAGTGCTTAGGATGGATTGACGATTCTTTACAGCATTTATCATTGAAGAACAAGACTGGGGCACCTGGGTGGCTCACCCAGGTAAGTGGCAGACTCTTGGTTTCAGCTCAGGTTGTGATCAGAGTCATGAGATTGAGCCCCACAGCGGGCTCTGTGCTTCATGCAGAGTTGGCTTGGGACTCTCTCTCTTTCCTTCTCCCCCTGCCCCTCTCCCCTGCGCGCGCTCTCTCTCTCTCTCTCTCTCTCTCTCTCAAATAACTAAGTAAATCTTTGAAGAAAGAAAGAGCAAGGCTCTTAGGTTTATTTGCTATTTTAAGATACTAAACATTGATAAATATGTGAATAATGAAAACAGCAAATCAAGAGTCGGTAGTTTAGGGTCTGTGGAGCTGTATTAACCTAAATATTTTGGGCACAGTAGGACTTACTGTGAAGGTGATAACTTCCCGGGACAGGGCCTTCCACGCACAAGCTGGTAAAGTCACTCTATTTTTAGAATCACTAAAATAATTTTTTGAAATAATTGGACATCTTGATTCCAATTATCCCTTTTAAATACCCTAAATATTTTAAAGCAGTTTCTAGGAAAAGCCAGTGCATGTCTTTAACCTCTAGGTAAAGCCATTTTTATATGAAGTCTTTTTATAGATCATAAATCTAGTATTTTCAAACATCTGGTTGTCTCTCAGTTGAATCTGCTAGATCATTCTCAACCCTGATTCACTAGCAGACTGATGTATTTTTATATTCTGCCTTACGTAGTAGAGATTATGGACACTTTGGTATCACATGGTATCAAATTGTTTCATCGATAACATAGACCCACTCAAATGAGAGAATCTGTGTAATCATGTCTTTTCATTATACTGCTGCTATTAGTGTTTCTTTTTCTCTGGATGATATATAATCTATAAATAAGTTATATATAAACATATGTAACTATATATGTTAAGTATAGTGATATATAATAAATAAGTATATATATTTCATATAAATATATATGTGTATATATTATAGATTGTAGATGTATACATTGTGTGTGTGTGTATATATACACATTTAGATTAGAATACATATACATCTACATATGAATTTTATTTGCCTTATTGCTTTAAGTTCTTTGCAAGTCAAGGAAATAAATATTTTCTCATAAGGGTTGCAAATTTTTCCCAGTTTATTATTTCTCGTTTAAATTTTTGTAGTTTTTTCATTTGAAATTTAATATATATGTGTATGGAAAACGCCTGGGTGGCTCAGTTGGTTGGACGACTGCCTTCGGCTCAGGGCGTGATCCTGGAGTCCCGGGATCGAGTCCCGCATCAGGCTCCCAGCTCCATGGGGAGTCTGCGAATCTCTCTCTGACCTTCTCCTCACTCATGCTCTCTCTCACTGTCTCTCTCTCTCAAATAAATAAATAAAATCTTTAAAAAAAAAAAAAGTATGCATGGATTTGGATTTTTAAAATATTTTACATAAGTTTGATTTTCTTCTTAGTGCGGCTTTTAACACATTCCCTAACATTTTAGAATTTTGAACAAGTCTGATTTTGTAAACTAATTATGTAACTATCTTTTTTTACAGTTTGAAATGTCCCTCTCTGAAATGATTCTAGCTAGATATTCAAGAGGAGACAAAAGAATCGTAGCTCCATGAATATATTAATTTCTAAAGTCATAAATGTTCATTTTTTTTGTTTTACATCGCAGTCTCTGGCATAAAAATTAAATCCAAACCTTAAAAAGTAGGATAAAAATCCTAAAAATAAAGGGAAATAAAAGTAGTGAAATGCTGCAAGAATAGAATTTAAGACGTGTTTTCTTTAGTGTCAAGGGAGGTTCGTGATGCGTTGACCTCAAAAGGCAAGGACATCACTCAGGTGGCTGGTCTTCTGTTCTCCCCCTGAGGAAATGAGAGTAGGACTGACTTCCTGGTTTCCAGGCAATGTGTGGAGGACTCTGGAGAGCAGGAAAACCCTGAGACAAGGAATACACTTTGTTTTCCACTAGCAGCTCGGGTTAACTCTTTGACAGCTGAAAAATAGAAAACCAAACAAAATTATTAGATCTCCTCTTTCCACCCAGTATAAGCCAGCTGCAAGTAAGTAGACTGAGATGTGCTTCTGTGCATGCGTGTGTAAATGGATAACGGTCTTCACGAACATCGAATGGTGGTATTGAACATGTCTTAAATTGCACACCTGTGTGAAAGTCGGAAAAGGCCTTTGATACTGGTGTAATTATTTATATAAAGGAACAGATTCGTTTTGCTGAATGCACTGATTTCTAAACTCTGTCTCTTTAAGTTTGCTGCTCTTCAAGGCTGTCTTGATGAAGATATAGGAGGGAATTAAATCGATTCAAGTTGGATTAATAAGGCGCTGATTTGAATGGAGTGTTATCCCATGATATTTGGTATTTCCTGGCTTTTCCTTCGCTTTTTAAAAATTCTTTTTCCTTACTCCTTGAGTTTAAATATATGATTATTATACAGAAAATGCCCATATAGAGTGTTTTAGCCCCACACATGTGGCCATTTTATATTGGCTGCAGTATCCGGAAATTATAGTTTCATTATCTCCTGGCCCGTTTTTCAGAGAGAAAAATATGTGTATCCCCACCATTATAAGCTTTCGAGGCTTTGGAACACTATTGAGATTGAAGTGCTGTGCTTGCAAAAAAAAAAAAAATTGATTCTAACAAATGGCGTGCTTTGAATTTTCCTTTCTACTGCATTTTTATTCATTTTTTAATTCTCACATAGTGTTCTGAAGCAGTTACAATGAATCACAGGGCTGAATTCAGCTTTGCAAATATGTTAAAAGAAATTATCAGGCACTTCACTTCATCTAGAAATATCACCCAAGGAAAAAATAATAAGCCTTTGCCAGCTAGTGTTGCACAACAAGCAAAAAGAATTGAATCAGTATTATTGCTTTCCATTTGACAAGCACAACACTGTACTATCGTGAGAGAGGAACTATTTGTAAACTTCTCTGAACGTAGTTACCGTCATGTGCGTTACTTACTAAGATCCAGAAGGCGCCTCGGTAATATTGGGGAAATGCCCCTATATTGGAACATATATCTTGTCCCTTGTTTAAACTTGTCCGCGTGAGACATGGATGATGATTAAGCACTTGCTGCCTGCAGGCAGTAGAGTGGCCTGCGGGTACCTTCACCCAGATCCAAAGGTGGTAGAAACTGCTACATACATTTAGGGCCCACTGTCCCTGTTGGACGGAATGAACTGTGTTGGCCTTGGGAAGTCTTTCTAGTGCAACCTCCTGGATCGCGAGAACAGCGTCCCCAGTGGTGATTCCTAACATCTTTGACTGTGGTTTACCAATCACTCTTGCATGGTGTTTCAGTTTCTGAATGTTACTAATCAGCTTGTAACTAAGAAGAGCGTTAGGCTGGTGGTCTCTTCCTGATGATGTGTTCTACAATAATGATGAAATTTACCAAGCTGGCTTTTACTTATCCAGAGACTGGTTTTTCTTGGTTTTTTTCTAGGCAGGATATTTGCTTTCCCGCCATTTTTCTATCAACCGTCACACTGAACTTCGGTTTTTGAGTCAAAGAATGTTGATAAAGGGAAAAGAAAACAGAAGTTACATAAAATCGTTGGGAGTCTTGGGTTCGTGTATGTACAAGTTCACGAGATGGTAGGTTTATCAGTGGCTTTATGAGTTTCAGGAATTGTCCAGTAGCCTAGCCATATTTTAATTGCCGTGGGTAATACAACACCATATTTTATGCTACTCTGAAACAGTGGAAAACCTTTTATTTATTTATTTATTTGTTTGTTTGTTTATTTTAGGGAGTGTACAAGGTGGGGAGGGAGAGGCAGAGGGAGAGAGAGGGAGAGACTCTTAAGCAGACTCCACACCCAACATGGAGCCCTACACAGGACTTGATCCTGCAACCTTGAGATCCTGACCTGACTTGAAATCAAGTCAGATGCTTAACTGACTGAGCCACCCAGGCGCCCCTGGAAAACCTTTTAAATCTGAGTTACCATAGAATCTGTCTGTATCCTACGTATTTCCTCAGATCCCTGCTGTTAAGACTTTTCAGTGTCTTCCTTTTACATAAATTATTAACAAACTAGGCATTTTCAGAGATAATATTGATGTAAGTAAATTCGAAGTTTTCTTCACCTCTTGATATACGAACTAAACACTTTTTGTATTCTATTTCCATTAAGAGGCCCAAATGTCAAGTACCAAAAAAAAAAAAAATGCAGAAATTGGTTTTCTTTTATATTGCAAAATAATTTCTTAGACATGGACACAGACAGGTATAGACACGGATGGGCATTCGTGTGTACCTGCGGAAGAGTGTACTTAGCAGTTTGAGACCTGTTTTAAAGCTGAAACTGTTCAGGCTTTTATGGCTGTTAGATCAGCTCTGAAAACCACCTTCTTTGTGATTTGAGTTCCTCTGATTTCTCTGTAGAGGCTACAAATGCCAAGACTTCAGAAGGACTCCAAATGTGCTCCTCTCTTCCCTTCAGGATGTTTTAGTGATGACAACATGATTATAGATACTCTGTTTTCTTCCACCCCCCCCAAAGAAGTAGGGGGAGATTAAAGCAAACAGGCAACTGACGTGAAATTGCCAAGGTAAAGGTAAAATTTGGCACATCTTAAATAGTATTTTTTAACATAAATTTGAATTCATTAAGAAAAAGCTCCTTTAAAAAAAAAAATGGGTCCTTAAATGGTATGCTTCCATGTCATTAAACATTTATTTGTTTCAAATACATCAAGAAGGTCATGCATACAAAGCTTTATGTTATCTTTAATCATAAAATACAACCAGGCTTAGTGAATAGAGGTACATTCTGTAGTTTGATGCATTCTAAAATGCTGTCCTCTGCTCTTTCAGGGGAAAAAGAAATCTCCTTTTCATTGTAAGTTTGGCTTATGAATATTGTAACGGTTCTCTTCTGCTCACAGTCAGTGAACCGAGACAACCTTCCTTCTAGTATTTGGGGTGTCTTTCCGTGCTTTTGTCTTACAAAGATGCATATTCAGTGGTTAAGTATTTCTGAAGAAAAAACTCTGGAAACCTCATCATCCTTACGGGTAATCTAGGTTTTGTTTTTATTTTTCGGTATCTCACAGGTAAGAATTTTTATTGGTTTAGTTTTCAAAGAAAGGTTAAACAGATGTCACAATCAGAATAGATAACACCACTGTTTTTCCCACCAGGACAGTTTTATTTTGGCATGTAACATACCTAGCAATTATCTCCCTCAATTAACAGCCCATTCAGAGTATCGTCATCACTTAGGTTAGACACCAATTTGCCGTCTGAATGCTTCAAATATATTTTTTTTTCCTAGAACCTACTCAAAGGCTGTCTTTGACATCTCAGAATAAAAAGTGGTATCTTGTGCCATTAAAATCTGAATTTAGAGACCGCAAATCAGAGAACACTCAAATGATAGACAGTCTTGGGAAGTCTAGGACAGTAAAGGTAAGAACTGTTACTATGGTTGGAGAAATCTTTTCCTACCTCTTTTTTGTCACTTGATAGTAACAGTGTCCCTTGATAGTAACAGTGTCTATATGCTAAGTATGTAGTCAACAAAAAAAGGAGCTAATAACCCATTAACAAGCTTCAACTGGGACAAAATATTTCACGTTTAGGAAAACAGGTAAAAAGTAAAATGGCATCTGGGCTTAAGCCGGGAGGGATGGGGTTTCTCAAGGAATGCGCCGTGAGCTCTTGGCAGCCAATATTCCCATCAGTGGGGCCCAGCGACGGAGATCTGCTTGAGCACCACACTATCCCCTCTGGCCTCCATGAACCCTGCATTTCTGTGGCTGGAGGAGCCAATTGTAGCAAGAACAAGCCCACAGGCTTCAAGGGGCATTCAGCGATCCTCCTAAGTGGAAAGAGGAGTCCGTGGTCGGTTGTCTTCAGTTCCGCGCATCTCTTGCAGGAGGAAGTGCCCGCGAGGCTGGAAGGCTACAGGCTTTCCAGAAGTGTATCTGCCACGCTGAGCCAAGACTTCAGTCCTCCACTCCTCTGGCCGGGCCCGTCATTTCAGGTATGATAACCTTAACATTTTTAGCTAAAGCCTCTTCTTTCAGCATCACAGGTGATTTATGGGGGGAGACTTTTTTATATGGACATATTGAAGAACTGTCAGATTGTGTTGACAAAGTACTCAGACTCCAGAGGCAGATTGCCAAGGTTAAAAACAAGGTGGTCAAGCAGACTACCGTGGGGTCTCTCGGCAGCTTCTCTACGCTTGAACTTAGTTTCCTAATAAATAAACCAGGAACGAAGGTGATAGTGTTAGCAGTAATGACAGGGGTACCTGCCCTACAGGACTGTTTCCAGCTTTATATGAAAATAATCTGTATTAGTATGTATTCAGGGACATGGCAGACAGACCATTAGCTACGAGGTTACTCTAAGTAGATTGAGGTAAAGTTCTATTCTAAAAGTAACTTTTATTTTCACACAATAACCAGTCATCACACTCAAGGTATTTTTGTAGCATCTCAGCACGAGAAGTGCAGCCCTCAGAGATCCAAGAGATTAAAGGTTGGCGCCTGAGATAAGTAAGGGTTTGTCCTCAAGCTTCTTTATTTTTTTATTTTTATATATTTTTCCAGATTTTATTTATTTAGTTGTGAGAGAGAGAGAGAGAGAGAGAGAGAGAGGCAAAGCGGCAGGCAGGGGCGGAGAGAGAGGCAGGCTCCCTGCCAAGCAAGGAGCCCAATGTGGGACTCGATCCCAGGACCCCGGGATCATGACCTGAGCCGAAGGCAGCATCTCAGCCGACTGAGCCCCCCAGGCGTTCCTGTCCTCAAGCTTCTTTCTGGCCATTCCACCGAAAGGAACCAACACAGGGTGGGGTGGGGGCCTTAGAGCTCAAAGGAGGCCCCCAGACCAGCCTGGTAAGGTAGGGCTTGTAGGGGAGGCAACTGGTCGCCCGGCTTTCTAGGTTGGTATACTCCCTCTCCTCGTCAAATCATCCCATCGTAGTGGAGCCAAAAGATATAAATGTATTGTCTTAGGTTTGTGGAGGTGAGAAGTCTGTAATGGGTGTCAGTGAACAGAAATCACCATGTTGCCTGGATTGTGTTCCTTTGAGAGGTTCTAGGGGAGAATCCGTTTCCCTGCCTTTTGCTGGTGAAAGACCACCTGCATTTTTGGATTCGTGGCCTCGTGTTTCATCCTCAAAGCCAGCAACTGGAGGTAGAGCCCTCTCACGTCCCGGGACACTACTCTCTCCTGTGTTATTCCCGAATAATCTCACATCACAGAGTCAGCTGGCTCACACCCCACATTCCCTCCACAACTTAAATTTCCCTTTGACAGGAAAGGTAACAGAGCCACAGGATCTGGGAATCAGGACGTGGCCGTCCTTGGGAGGTCTTCATTCTGCTTCCCACTGAAGGCTAAGTGTCACACTAAGAAGTAAAACGGAGTTGGAAGGAAGAAATGCAACACTGGGGATTGAAAATGTTCTTTAATATACAAGGATCCAGAGGGAACACATACCGCACACATTCAAACACACACAAAGGAACTCTGCAGAGCAAGGCCTTCCAAGATCAGTTGCTTCAATTTTCTCCAGAAAGTCAGTATTACCGAATGCCATCTTGTTTCTTTCGGTGCGAGAAACACACAGGGTATAATGAGAGCATCTGATCGTCAGATTGGTTGTGGAATGAATGGAAATTGAGGGATGATTTCATCTTTGCCCTGCACAGAGCTGGCTCACATTTTATTAGCATTAATCTGCCAGCCTGTGTCCTCCTTTTACTGTCCATCATTCTTATCAGGGGAAAAAAAAACAAAAAATCCCTAGGCTTCCAGGTCATCAGTGAAGTGAATCTACATAGAGGAAAAAAAAAAAGAAAGCAAGGTGGAGGAAAAAGGTATTATTGGTTATATTTGAGCTTATACTACTTCTCCTTTTGCTTTAATATAAAAGTGTAAGGTAAAAACAGAGTTTTCAAAAAATCAAGCATGACACGAAGCGTGTTAAATCCTAGTTCACAGGTCTGCCAGAATTCCCAATTCTGGTCCCGATTCTTTTTTTTTTTTTCTTTTTTAAGATTTTATTTATTTATTTGACAGACAGAGATCACACATAGGCAGACAGGCAGGCAGAGAGAGGGGAGGAAGCAGGCTCCCTGCTGAGCAGAGAGCGGATGTGGGACTCGATCCCAGGACCCTGAGATCATGATCTAAGCTGAAAGCAGAGGCTTTAACCCACTGAGCCAGCCAGGCGCCCCTCTGGTCCCAGTCTTAAATTGTCCTGAATATTTGGTATGCATCGATTCCAGACATTTCTCACGCACACACATGTACACATTCAACAGTGAGGATGAAGAGAGAGATTGTTTCCCAGCGTGGTGTGTGGGTGTGGAGCTTGCGGCTGGTCTGAGGTGACATCGGTTGACTGGGAAACAGTTATGTCTTTGATGATATTTAGGGTGCCTTTCCAGGAAGCAGAGATGTCTCTGTGCTACTGTAGAATCTCTTTTTTGGGCCTTCCTTATCTAGGAGAGTTATAGAGCTTTCTACACAAGAACCAGACCTTCTTTGGAGACTCATTCTTGGCACACTCTATTTTTCTTCTCCTTCCTTTTGCTTTTTTTTTTTTTTTAAAGATTTTATTTTATTTATTTGACAGAGAGAGATCACAAGCAGGCAGAGAGGCAGGCAGAGAGAGAGGAGGAAGCAGGCTCCCTGCTGAGCAGAGAGCCCGATGCGGGCCTCGATCCCAGGACCCTGAGATCATGACCTGAGCCGAAGGCAGCGGCTTTAACCCACTGAGCCACCCAGGCGCCCTCCTTTTGCTTTTTTGTTGATGGGCTCCTCTCCTAGAAGGTGAATGACTGACCTACAGGCATTACCTACTACCTTCCTTCCTTTTGGAAACATCACATCCTTGAATACATTGTTTCCTTGAGCTGCTCTCTGTTTCAAGGATACTAGGCAGCGGCACCTGGTCTCTTAACCGTCCTCTGTGGCTTTCCCAAGCCCGCGAGTGAGGCTCTCACACCTGTGATTCCTGTGACAGAACCAGAAGGATCCAAGAAGGTACTGTAGATTCCTGTTTTGTGGATTAGATATAAAATAACTGTGGAATTTGCCTTAAATTAAATTAAGCCAAATCCTCATTTACTGTTTACTTCCATTACAAAAACATGGAAAAATGTGTGTGAGTCTCTGCATTTCAGTTGATTCAACTGCTTTTCATCCCATATTTGTATTATCAAAAAGCCAATACATTTGGGGGCACCCCCCTGGGTGGTTCAGTGGGTTAAAGCCTCTGCCTTCAGCTTAGGTCATGATCCGAGGGATCGAGCCCCGCATCGGCCTCTCTGCTCAGCAGGGAGCCTGCTTCCTTCTCTCTCTGCCTGCCTCTCTGCCTACGTGTGATCTCTGTCTGTCAAATAAATAAATAAAATCTTTTAAAAAAAGCCAATACATTTGAAAACATTTTACAACTGAGCACATTTTCATCACCATAAAAATTTTTATCTCTTTAGCAACTCTGTGTTGTTTTTTCTATCAACTACCTCCCAACCCACTCTACTTGACCAAACATTAATTTCTCCCAGTCATGGAAATCTACCAGCTCAAAACTCCCACAGCTAAATTTCTATATTTATTTTATAATTACTTTCAGTTAGTTGTACTAGACTAGGGATGGTGGAGAAAAAAAAAAAAAACTAGAGGTTAATTACCAAGAATGTAAGTAGCTGTATCTTTTGGCTCCGTGTGTGTACGTGTGTGTGTGTTCCTTGTCTTGCTGCTGTGGCTATGGCTTGGGGAGTTAATTAATCTCCATGTATCTCTTTTTCTCAGAATCTCTAAAATGCTGCTATGAGAGTTAAATGTTAGAGTTTACATCTTAATCACTTGTCACAGTGCCTAGCACATAGTAAACTGCAATTGGCTGATAACATTGAATTATAGGATTTCTCTGTCGGCCCAGGAACGTGCCATCCAGTGCCAAATTGAAAATATATATATATATGTATGTATATATATATATATATATATATGTATGTATATATATATATATATGCATGTGCGCATGTGTGTATATATATTTTATTATCATTATTAAAAGAGAGTAACTTGGAACTATTGAGGTATTTCTACCTCCTATATTTTAAATGAATTTTTAAAAAATTCATGAAAGTATATGATCTCATTGTTTAATCCTAGAATATATAATCCAAACAAAATAGAATCCATATAAAGAATACCATGGAGCAGATAATGCCGTATTTTTGGGATACCAAAGCAGAGAGAAAAAATACAGAGTAACAGGAGCCAAAACACCTGTCATTGCTGAAATGATAGAGCCCTTCTTTTGAGACATGCAGAATTCTCTTACTGGGGTGATTGCACGCACGCAGAGTCAGATCTACCAGAAATGCATGAGGGGTGAGTCCTATTTATCACCTCATTCTAATGTAATGTTATGAAGAAGGGCTCAAAATACATAAAGAATGTCAATGGATTTATTTCCTTTAAATAAAAATAATAAAGCATAAAAGCAACAAGTAGTAAACTAAAAGATGTTCATACAATGAAAACATCTTTAGGAAAATATTCCTAAAATGAATAGTCAATCTAATAAAAGAAGAAAACTGGAAAATAAATGAGATATGGAGCTTATTTTTTAAATCTATGATTTCAAAGAATAATTTTTACCATAACAGAGGATAATTATGAAGCAATGAAGACTCTGTAAAATACATATTAATCAAACACTGAATTTGAATGTGCATGTGAATTTATAACCAGTATGGAGTGAACTTACTTAATATTCAAAGATACAAAGTAAATTCCTAAATATTGCTGTTTTATTTAACTTTCCTCAAGTCCTGAAAACAATTCTTGTAAAATATATTCTGATTTAAATAAATTCAGAATATAATTTCCTTTAAAGATGCATTTTTACAGCACATTTATCAAATCACTGGATGCTGTACTGGAAAAGCATGAAAACAAGAGGCCCAGTAAAACTCCTGTAAAATAAATCACATACTCATTTTCAAATACAGCATCCCAGAATATTAGAACTAAGCACATTTTTAAGGATTAACTGATCCAATCTTCCTCACCTTGCTTTCAATTTTTTAATCTTTGTAATAACATTTTCCCTTTATTTATATTTTTATCTTCTATGTGAGATTCCTATTCTATGTAAGATAAATATTTTTAAATGTAAAACTATGGATTTCTAGAAATTCCCTGGGATTCATTTTCAAACAGGGTAAGATATAATGTCTTCTATCCCTCTTTTGCTTGTAAAAATTAGATCAAGTGACTCAGGCAAGCAGACCATCAGAAATTAGGAGAAGCTCCAAAGACCCAGGGATCTTTTTACACTCGTCTCCTGTTGGTACATTTCAACCAGTAGGAAACTGCAGCCCATTAACTATATGCAGAATCTGTTCATATATAAAGTCAATACATAATATTGTATATTATTTGTATTTATGTTTCTTTTCAAAGATTTGATAGAAAGCACACCTACACACACGTACGGGGAGGGGCAGAGCGAGAGAATCTTCAGCCTCCCCGCTGAGCCCAGAGCCCCACACAGCTGGACCCACGACCCTTGAGATCATGAGGTGAGTTGAAACCCAGAGTCCAAAGCTCAAACAACTGAGGCACCCAGCCTCCTCTAACATTACATTTTAATACAGGATGTGCTACATTATATGCATAAGCTCGTGTATATACAAAGGTGCACTTTTCAATGGAAAAATACACGCAAAGATTATTATACTGGCATCCATTCTGACTAAATATGGGAAGATTCATCTTAGGTAAGGCTGCTCCGAACTTAGGAAAATACAGGAAACTCCATAAGTTATGGCCATTGCATTTGAATCAGTATTGAAATGAATACTGTAACTTACAAAAATGAATGGAGCTTTCTGTGATGGTTTTTTGCCAAATTGTGTTGCTTGGACTATTAGTCCTAGAGCAGGTTAACAAGTGTTTCAATGGAAAGGAGAATTTTGGTCGAATACAATTGTAAACTCTTTCGTGAGACACCAGTATCCACTTTCCACTGTTGCATAGGAGTTCAGTTGCCTTAAGGGGCAGACATGCTCAGCGCCTTTCCCAAAGGGAAACTGGACAGCAGATCCCTGTTCCATACGACCATGGGACTCTTACGTAACAGGGGACCCTCACCAGAGTTGTGTTCCTTGGAAGATCTGTTGGGGCTGTTTTACACTATATTGTCTGTAACTGTCACTTATTACATGGTTTGTGTGATCTCTGCATGTAATTCCTTAACACTTGAATGGACATATTTCATATACATATAGAAATATATATGTATATTTTTCAATAGAATGTATGTGTATATATAGTTAAGTACAGTTTCTAGACAGAACCTTTATTTTTCTCTATAGGAACGAATCCTTTGAGTCCAGACTTAACAATAAAAATTTAATTTCAACTTGCTCTGTCTAGAATAGACATTCCATAAGGATGAATCAGATCATAAATGACAGTAAAATGGTGCCGCTTATTCCAGGGACTCCTTTTTTTTATCGCCGTGTTTTCTACCAGGTGAAGATTTGTAGGTATATGAAAGGTAAGTCAATGGATTACTTGTACTCTGAAGTCTTGATTCCCACATCACAGAGAAGTATTGTTTCTTACGCGAGGGTCTGTGGGAAAGTTAGCGATTCTGCTTAAGAACGCTGTGCACATCTTAAAACACCATAGAAAAGGAGGCTGGTCTGGGGAGACAATATTTTAATGAGCTAACTTCCAGGAATGAGCAAATTCAGGCAGACTGTCGAAAATCCGCCACTGAGCTCCCCAGGTGGTGGTCTCCAAATGCAAGTCATTTTAGATTTTGCTTCTTTGAAAATAATTTAACACCAATGTTCCTGTTTACCTGCAGCGAGCATCACGGAGGAGGGGTCCACGTAGAGCTTCCGCTTCCACAAGCTGTACGTGCTGAAATTGATCCCCCCAGCAGGCTGTGTGCGATGACACATATGAGAGTCAGGAATCACACACAGGCCAATTAGACCGCTTCTTCAGAGTCCGTGGGTTTGCTGTCTTTGCAGTGGCATTGTGTCCTCTGTAATTCACACTATCACAGACTATTAACTCAAGCTGCCTCTCATAAAATGTTGAGATAAATAAAACTAAGATGATTTTTTTTTTTTTTTAATGACTGGTATAGCTATCGACTCCCAGATTGAGGTGAAAAGGACTTTCTGTTAGGGCAGCCCCGAGTCACAGATGGCTATTGAGGTTTAAATTAATTAAAATCACGGGGCTCCCGGGTGGCATCCAACACTCGATTTCGGCTCAGGTCCTGATCTCAGGGTCATGAGACCAGGCTCCGTGTCTGTCTGGTTCCAAGCTGGACCTGGAACCTGCTTCAGACTCTCCCTCTCCCTTTCCTTCTGCCCCTCCCCACTCCTAAAAAGGGAAGAAAAATATATTAAAATTAGATGTTGCAAACTGTTTGGTTTCCCAGCTCAGCAGCTCTCTTTCAACATGCAGTAACCACATGGAGTTTTGGACTGTTGTATTGGATAGGTACAGAACATTGACATCATCACAGAAAGTTCTGTCAACAGCCCCACGGGTCCTGTTGTTCCTAGATGAGATCCCAAGGTGTGTGACGATCACATTTCTCGTCCAAACACATCAGTGATTTGTTCAAGTTCACTAAGTTACCAAATTTAAAAGGAATCTGGCTGTGTTTGTGACGGTAGGAGTGTATATATTCTTGAATGTGGTTGTAAAATGATTGGGGATTATCACTAGTCTTAAAATTTTCTGAGGGGCTCCTGGCTGGTTCAGTCAGTACAGCTTGGCGACTCTTGATCTCACGAAAGTGAGTTCAAGCCCCATGTTGGGCGTAGAGATTATTGAAAAATAAACTTTTCTGAATTTTCTGAAATGCACTGGGATATCATTTACTTAATATATCCATGTTAAGTGTAGATGTCCATGAATTAAAAAAATACACACACTAGGGACTCCTGGCTGGCTCATTTGGTCGAACATGTGACTCTTGGTCTCAAGGTTGTGAGTTCAAGCCCCACACAGGCAAGGATCCTAGCTTAAAAAAATAATAAATTGAGTTTTAAAAAAATATACATGCTAATACAAGCACCAACACCTCAAGATACAGAACATTTCATCACCTCAAGAGGTCCTTTTGTGACCCTACACCGAGGTCCAGCAACCACTTGTATTTAATGTGCTCTTTTCTGTTTGGTTCACGTTCTGTATCCTTGCTAAACTCACTTTCTTTGGTAGATTTTTAAGTAGGTGCTAGAAATTTCTATGTAGTTGATCAGGCTATTTGTAAAGACAGTCAGATACCTTCATTTCCAGCAGTGTGCCTTGTATTTCTTTATCCAGATGTATTTCTTTGGCTAGAAGCTCCAGCAGAACGCTGACTAGAAATGACAAGAGTGAACATTTTATATGGTTCTTGAGATTAGAGGGAAATGTCCAATCTTTCATCATTAAGCATGCAGTGGTCTCTAGGTTGCCTGTTTGCCTGGCTCAGGGAATTTGAGCTTATCCAATCGTGGGAGCCAGTAAACAGTCTCTAAGTCTGTTGTTTTTGATGCTTCAGGTTGAAGTCAACCTGACGGACAGTTAAATGAGGAAGAAGAATGTAAAATGGCGTCATCATGGACAAGATGGAACCCGCAGACAAGAGCCAGAACCTAGTTGGATGGGCAGGAACCTGTGTAAGTCTGTGATGTCCTCAACCTTGATGATGTGAGTATCTTGCCGGAGGAGCTGGTGCCCTTGTGTGATGGGGGTAAGCAGGCATCTGGCCTGAAAGTCAAAGGAACTAGAAGGTTCGGGGATAGGGGGTTGGGGGAGTGGGGGGGGGTGGCTGCAACTGCAGGTCTGTCCGCTGCTTGGTGAAGGGGAAGAATCACATTCCTGGTAAACACTCCTTTTGTTGCTTCCTACAGATGACAGTAAGTTGTGTTTGCACTTTCATTTAGTTCAAAATATTTTAAAATTTCTCTCTTGGGATCTCTTCTTTGACCCAGGTGTTACAAGCATCTTTTTTAATCTCCAAGCGTTTGGGGATTTTCCTGCTATCTTTCTGGTACTAATTCTAGTTAAATTCCATCATGGTCAGAGTACAGATATTGTATGGTTTCTATTCTTTCAAATTTGTGAAGGTGTGTTAGGGCCCAAAATGTTCTCTGTGAGCTTGAGAAGCTATTGTTGAACAAAATGGCCTTTGTGTATGTTGACTTCAGTATGTCCGTACTCGCTTTTTGCCTCCTGGATCTTTCCATTTCCAACACAGGAATTTTGAGGTATCCAACTCTGACAGCAGATTCATCTCTTCCTCCTTGCATTTCTGTCTGTGTTTGCCTCATGTAGTTTCATGCTCTGTTACAGGCCCTTCGCAAATAGTACGAGTACCTTGTAATAATAAGACCATCTTTTTTTCTCCCTGTCCCTTGTATAATTGCTGTCATTCATTTCATTTGTACATAAGCATCCATAAGCATATAAACATACATAATCAAATATGTTGTTCCTATTATTTTGAGCAAATAGTTAATCTATTAATTTAGAATAAGAAAATTAAACTTTTTTCTGCCTTCACTTATTCCTTTATGTGCATCTGAGTTTCAGACTTAGATCATTTTACCTCTCTCTGAAGAACTTTTGATATATTTTGATACCTT
The DNA here is from genome assembly GCF_020171115.1 of Neogale vison. NCBI lineage: Eukaryota > Metazoa > Chordata > Mammalia > Carnivora > Mustelidae > Neogale > Neogale vison. The sequence continues at coordinate 10,517,449 of NC_058097.1, forward strand.
CCCACTCTGCTGTATATTACATCCCTGTGACTTATTTCTTTTCTAACTGGAAGTTTGTACCTCTTGATCCCCTTCTCTTGACTTACTTCAGCTGCTCCCAGCACCTTCCCTCTGGTAACTTAGAGCTTGTTTCTTCTATGAGTCTGTTTCTGTTTTGTTTGATTTTAGTTACATGTAGAACCTAAGAAACAAAACGAACAAATGATATTTGTCCGACTTATCTCACCTAGATAATTTCACCCTGTAGTTTCATCCATGTTGTCACAAATCCTAAGATTTCATTCTTTTCTAGGTAATATTAGTAATATTCCACCGCGTACACACGCACATGTGTGTGTGTGTGTGTACTCCGCATTTTCTTTATCCATTTATCTATTGACAAACACTTAGATTGCTTCCATATCTTGGCTGTTCTCAGTAAAGCTGCAGTGAACATAGGGGTGCATCTGTCATTTTAATTGGTGTTTTCATTTTCTTTAGATAAATGCCCAGCAGTGGAATTGCTGGCTCATAGGGTAATTCTATTTTTAACTGTTCTGAGGAACGTCCATACTGTTTTCCATGGTGACTGCACCAATTTACATTCCTCTCAACAGTGTACAAGAGTTCCCTTGTCTCCACATCCTGGCCAACACTTATTTTTTGTCCTTTGATAAAAGCTAATCTGACAAATATGAGGTGGTATCTCACTGAGGTTTTGATTTGTGCTTCTCTGATGACAAGTGATGTTGAGCATCTTTTCATGTGTCTCTTGGCCAGCTGGATGTTTTCTCGGGGGAAAATGTCTTCAAGTCATCTTCCCATTTTTTTAATTGGATTGTGGGTTTTTTTCGTTTTAAATTGTAGTTCTTTATATATTTTGGATATCATCCCTTTGTGAGATGTATGATTTGCAAATATCTTCTATTCAGTAGGTAGCCTTTTCATTTTGTTGATGGTTTCCTCCCCTGTGCAAAAGCTTCTTAGTTTGATCTAATCTCCTTTGTTTATTTTAGCCTTTGTTGCCCTTGCCTGTGGGGAGTGATGGAAAAAAAGAAAGAAAATGCTAAGACTGATGTCGAAGAGCTTACTGCCTATGGTTTCTTCTAGGAATTTTACGGTTTTAGGTCTTACATGCAAGTCTTTAATCCATTTTGAATTTATTATTGCATACAGTAAAAGATAGTGGTTCAGTCTTTCCAGCACCATTTATTGAAGAGATGATCTTTTCCCCATTATATATTCTTGCCTGGTTTGTCCTAGACACTAACTGACCATATAATTATGAGTTTATCTGTGGGCTCTCTAGTCTATTCCACTGATCTGTGTGTCTGTTTTCGTGCAGTACCATACTTTGATTACTACAGCTTCACAGTATAGTTTGAAATCAGACAGCATGATCCCTCCAGCTTTGTTCTTTCTCAAGATTACTTTGGCTATTCAGGGTCTTTTGTGACTCCATAAAAAAAAAAAAAAAAAAAAGGATTCTCCCTTCTAGTTCTGTGAAAAATACCACTGATATTTGACAGGGATTGGTTGCATTGAATCTATAGATTATTTCGTGTAGTATGGACATTTTAAGACTATTCTTTCAATTCATGAGCATGGTATATCTTTCCATTTGTGCTCTGTTCAGTTTCTTTCGTCAATGTCTCAGAACTTTCAGAGTACAGGTCTTTTACTCCCTTGCTTAAATTTATTCCTACGTATTTTATTCTGTTTGATGCAATTATAAAGGGAATTGTTTTCTTAATTTCTCATTCTGATTGCTTATTTTTAGTATATAGAAATGTAACCAGTTTCTGTATGTGTCTGTATGTCTGTATAGAGTCATACATGTGACTCTACTGAATTCATGTAATAGTTTTTTTGGTGGTCTTAAGGGTGTTTTTTATATATAGTATCATGTCATCTGCAAATAGTGACAGTTTTACTTCTCCAATTTCAGGGCCTTTCGTTTTTCTTTCTTAATTGCTGTGACTGGGATTTCCAATACTATATTAAATAAAAGTGGTGGGAATGGACATCACTCCTTTGTTCCTGATCTTAGAGAAAAATCCTCCAGTTTTACCCCATTGAGTAGGATGTTAACTTTGGATTTGTCATATATGTTCTTTATTACATTGGCATACATTGCTTCTATACTCACTTTGCTGAGAATTCAACATTTTTCTTCAAAGATTTTATTTTTTTTTATTTGACAGAGAAATCACAAGTAGGCAGAGAGAGGGGAAGCAGGCTCCCCACTGAGCAGAGAGCCCGATGCAGGGCTCAATCCCAGGACTCTGGGATCATGACCTGAGTGGAAGGCAGAGGCTTAACTTCCTGAGCCACCCAGGTGCCCCAGAATTCAACATTCCTTGCAAAAGCAAATCCACTGGCAACAAATTTGCTCAAATTTTGCTTGTGTGAGAAAGTATTTCTCCTTACCTACAGGGTACAGAATTCTAGATTGGTGACTTTTTTTTTACCCTCTCATCACTTTAAATGCTTCATTGCTTGTGTGGCTTCTGAAAGTGTTTATCTTTGATTTTCTGAAGTTTGGATAGGATATACTTTGGTGTAAGTTGTTTGTTTTTGTTTTTACATTTATTGTTCTTGGTATTTGCTGGGCTTCCTCGATTTCTGGTTGGGTATCCAGCATTAACTGGTGGAAATCCTCAAGCTTTATTGGTTCAGATATTTCTTCTGTTTCCTTTTTTTCTATGGTATTCCCATTATGTGTATATTATACCTTTTGTACTTGCCTCAGGGTTCTTGCATATTCTGTGAGAGGTGTGTGGTTTTTTTAGTTTTTTTCCTTTGCTTTTTAGTTTTGAAAGACTCGATTGAGAGGTCCTCAAGTTCGGAGACTGTTTCCTCAGTTGCATCATTTTGTTCCAGTGTTATTGATGACTCATATTTCTTTTTCGGTTCATTCTAAGAATTTCCATCTCTCTTCACAAGGTACATCTATTCTTGCATAGTCTCTACTTTATCCATAAAGGCCCTTAGCATATCAATCAGGTGTTTTGAATTCTGGTCTCCTAATTTTAACATCCCTGAAACAGGAGTCTGGTTCTTATACATCATCTATTTCTTCAAACTAAGATTTTTTTCTTTCTTGCTCTTAGGACATGAGGTACTGGGTAAAAGGAACCCAGCTCTGGTTCCAACCAAGGTTTCTGCTTGAAACTCATTCTGTTAAGCTGTGATTCTCTGTTTCCACCTTTGTCTCCAAATTTGGCACTGCAGTTTCCCCAGTGACCTCACATCTCTGACAGATCTGAGATAAATTTTTGATTTTCTTATGTGTTCCATTATTTCTACTTATTGTTAAGATAGAGTAATGACTTCCAAGCTCTTTATATGTAAGACTGGAATATGGAATCCTGTATTATAAGATGTTAAAAAATAATTCAGAACCCATATGATAACAGGGAACTACTTTTCAAAAATCTGTTCAGTTAAAAAGGGAAAAACTTCTTTTCCTATGAAATACCATTTTATATTAACTTTGGATAGCAATTTCTATATTTTCCTCAAATATCCCATCCAAAACAAAATGTAGGGTCTTTTTACGAGAAAAAAAGAGGTCATTTAAGATATTAACATCCGACAAAGGCACAAAGTTCTGTTAAGGTGAATATTGCTGCTGGTGTGAAGAAGAGGTAACCTCTTAAAAAACAAATGTTCTTTTCCACTAGGACCATAAATAAGAAAGACAAAAGCCTACAAGGATCCTAACCATAAGTATCCTAAATATGTAACTGTGAATCCAAGTTGTTAGGATAAACATTGACCTTGTCTTCCTCTCAGAACATTTCTTGACTTGTTAAACTTTTTGGTTGAAGAACTGTTGGCATCTAGTCATAAAAATAGTGAAATTTCAACAGTATTTAAAATTTAGGTAATATTTAATGGAATGTAATGAAATATATGACCTCCATTTTTATGAGATTATATTAGAATGCCTTTTTTTCTTAGCCCTGGATGATAATAGGATGTACAACACAATTCTCAAAATTTTATTAACCTCATCAATGAGGGAACCATCAGGAATACACGAACTCACTTAACGACGGAGAAGGAAGGCAATTGTTTGGTTAGTCAAGAAAGAAATGTCTAAGATTGCTAAATTATGTATGAGATTGGCTGTCTAAAGGCCAATAAATTATATTATCAATATTTTCTGGTTAACCTCTAACTTTATTGAGCTTGAAACTGCCTACACATTTATCAGTTGTGGATTGTTAGTCAAATACATGGTGACCGCAGAGTTACACCTCCAGGAGGATTAGAAGAGAGTCCAGCAGGATTTTTATAAAATGCTCTAATGTCAAAGTAATCACTACTTTGTCTCTTTCTAGATGCAGCTCCATGGTTCAGCTTGTCTTCTACTCCAAGATGCCTTTTGGGTTCAGAGGGATGCAGTGGAAACTCCCACCCCCTGTACATCCTTCCTGGAGGTTTACATACAATATACAGCCCAGACAGAGCAGGAATAGCACGCTGGGAAATAAGGTAAGAAATCAGTGTACAGTAGCCCCAGAAGACCTTCATTTATCTTCCAGGTAGTAAATTCCATCAGTGTGTTTAAAGGACAAAACTGCCCGAGTTGTCCCAGAGGAGGATAAAACAGAGTTGCAGACCCAATGTTAACCCTTCCTTACCCACATGTAAATAATGTTTCTGTGAAGGGTCTAGCATTTGGTTTTGGTGGTGATAAAGGTTACTTTTTTTTAAAGGGCAGAATCATAATTTTCATGAGAATGTAAAAAAGAATACTTGCCATAGATCTTACAGAACTCAATTAATGAGTAAGCCAGCCAAATGTTCCACTGGTTCAAAGGACAGTTCAAACAATGTATCTATATACATAGGCAATCAGGAATTGGAGGGGGGGCACAGGAAATGAATTTACACATAAATGCTCAATTTGTCAGCATTTACAGGACAATAATCAGTTGCATTCCACAGACTTTAAACTCATTAGCATTTCTATGGAAAAGTAATTTACAGTACTATAAGAAAGTATAGATGATAAAATAGTTTAAAAACCAAGAACTGGATGACTGGGAAGGGTGAAGGAGGCAGAGACCCAGTCATCTTCTGTGTGGGTGTGTGTGTATTTCAGATGTGTCCATTTCTGACAGTAGGGACTTTTATCAAGTATGGACCTAGAAGTGGATTTGCTAAATCAGGGGTATTCATATGCTTCGGTTTAGTGGATATTGACAGGTTTCTGTTCCCCAGTGACAGTATCAATTGACACCCTCATCAGCCACATAGGATTCTTTGCCCCACATATGCTCTTGAAAATTAGGAAGTTCTGAATCTCGGTTCAGATCTATAGAGGGTGAATCTTTAAACGGTCTCCTTTGTGGATCTCATGCATCCTAAATTTTTAGAGCTATCAGCTGTGATATAATAAAGAATATACTTGGAACCAGAGGCAAAAAAACAGATAAGGAATTTGTAAAACCCTTGGAATTGGGAGACAGGTGTGTGTTTATTATGCTAATGAGAGGACTGGAGGTGGGGCCCTAGTTAACTGCAGGATGAAGGCTGGTCCCCAGAGAGACTCACCCCTGGTTAAAGCACTACAACTTTGGGCATCCTCAACTTCTGGGAAGAAGATGGGGTTTGGAGATGGAGTTCCATTCCAGGTCCCAGGATTTAGTAAACCATACCTACATTAACGAAGCCCCTCTGAAAACTCTAGACCCGGAGCTCAGTGAGGATTTCCAGTTTGTGAACACACTGTGGCTGGTATGAGTAAAAACACTGCTTCTACCCCGAGTCTTACATCTAGCTCTTGAGTAAATCATTCTAGAAGTATCAGTTCTATGAGCACAGGCCAGTCTAGATAGTTCTTGATATTCTGTCCATGCAGACAGATTCTAGAAGGTTTTTGGCTAAACAATGCGAACACTTGTGTGGGAGGGCTATATATCATCATAGCAAATGACACCTTCTAGAACAGTAATTTTCCGTTCAAAGCAGGTCAAGACAAATTACCACCCCACTTGTGGTCCAGATAGTGGGCCCTGACCTCTCTAACAGGACTAAGAGGAGGCCATTGTGTCTCAAATTCTCGCAATATGGAAAGGATTCTACTCTATAATTCATAAAATATTCTGCTGCGAGGCTTCAATTCAACAGACAAAATGTTTAAGTATTCAGATTGGGGAATCAGATTGGCCCAAGAGGAGAAAAATAATCTAGAACTGGTTATTAGGCCAGTAAACATTCACAAACAGCATAATATTCTGCAATATCAGGATGACGCTTCAGCCTTCATTTCCTAGCAGTATATAATTTCGGACATAAAGAATTATGTTGGACTTTGGGTATCTGGCTTAGACATTTTGATTTTAACCTCTGTTCACAGTGCAGAGTTAAGTTTTGGTCAGTGGAGTGAGAAGAAGTGAATGTCACAGGAAGAAGGCTCTAACGGTAACCCAGTAAACTGAGAACGGAAAAGCAAAGACAGGAAATTTACAATCACTATTTTTTTTAAACTCCGAGGGCTTGCATTCACTATTTACTTCTCCCATGCAGAGTATGCTTTAAAATATATATATTTTTTAATAAGAAACTTCATTTTCAGGCAGGTACACAATTCTTGAAGGACCGAAGAGATCTGGCTCTCCCACGGAAACCCCACAGTTGACTTCCAGCCAATTACGAGTAACCTCAGTACCAAATTCAGGAAGGAGGAAGTAGTCTGTCCATATCACCAAAGCAAAGACTGCGGAGAAGTTCAACAAGGAAGGAGACTGTTCTAGGCTGTTGCCGTAGGGAAGAGAGACCAGCACTTAGTCTGAGCTCAACTTCACTGAAACAGAGGACCGGAGGGAGTTTTTAAGTGCTGGCGTGAGAGGCAGAGCAAGTCATCCGTGTTTGCAGATTGGCTTTACCCAAAGAAAAATGATACTCTGTGAAACTACTTCCCGGCACAAAACTACCACAATCCAGAGCAAGGCCCATGGGTGAATTAGGCTCGCGAGCTCTCACAGAAACGGGGAGTGCCCGGTAAGGTAAGTTGTTACCTTCCTCGGGCGTTTTACATTCAAAAAGATGGGATGCAAAACTGGGAAGAGGCTTTCTAAAAGATTTATCATCTCAGAGAGGCAGGAGAAAAAAAAAAAACCCGACAAGCTTTCTAACATAAATATTCTAGAAAAGGAAGATCAGGTGCCTGTGTAAAGCTTGATAAAGCGGAGGGTAATGCGGAGGCCCTATAGGTCACTGTATTGACAAGTTTTTAAAAGGACTGAAGCTGCTGAGCAGAGGGGCGGTCTCTGAGCCAGAGTTGTCCGGAAGAATAGATTGGGAGGGATTGGCTGGCGTTATCGTGGGGGTGGCAAGTCTGAAGCCTGCAGGACAGGCTGGCGACCCAGGGACGAGTTGGTGCAGCTGTCTGGGTGTCGAAAGGGGTCTGCTGGCAGAATCCCCTCTCCCTTGGGAGACCTACAAGGCTTCCTCTTAAGGCCTTCAACTGATTGGGTGAGGCGCACCCACATTAGGACGGCTAATCTGCTTTATTCAAAATCTTCTGAATTAAATGCTAGTTGATGAGGGAGCAGGAGGCTGGCTGGGGACAGGGTAGAAGCTGGCGCCTTGCACCCCCTCTTCACCCGCTCCCCTCCATAGGTGTAGCATTCCTCAGGCACCCCTGACTGCCATAAAACGATAAATAGTTAACTTGCAGGGATCGCAATCCTGCAGAACAGGAATCGCCCTTGCTCTACAGATGTCCTAGAGATCTAAACAGGGAGGTTACCTTATCAATAGCACAAATTTCCAGAGGCAAATAACTCTCATTTCCTGAAGCCTTAATGTCCCCCTCCCCACCATAAACTGGAGGAGACTGAGGTAGAAGGGAATGTGAATGACAGCAGGGTCATAATGCCCCACTAGGAATCTCCCAACTATCTTAATGTTAATGCCTGACCTAAAAACGACATTGATCAAGCCATAAGGGCAAGGACTCCCCCCCCCCCCCCCCCCCCGGCACCTTGTAGGCCCACCTTAGCACGTGAGAGCTCTGTCGAAATCTCCCATCCCTTCACCACCTCCCCCCCCCCAACCGCAAGGTATATAACACGCCTACCCTCACAACTCGGGGCAGCCGCATCTCTGCCTGCCCACGGGTCCTGTCCCCGTGCTCTAATAAACCACCTTTTTGCACCAGAGACGTCTTAAGAATTCTTTCTTTAGCCGTCGGCTCCGAACCTCACCCCACCGAACCCGACCTAGGTTCTAGAACTTCATCATTTTTGGCGAGCCAGCCAGGAGGTTTGTGAGTCTTTACATTTGGACTCTGAGCTTCGGTGCAAATTGGTGAGTACTTTCTCTTCTTTTCCTTTACTCTCATTCCAGGGCCTTTCAAGGAGTATGGTCTTATTGGAATACTTGCACGTCAATTGCTCAGGCTGTAATCCTCTAGCCTGTGGCTACTCTACGGGGAGGAGAGCGTCTGCCTTTTGGCTGTAAGTTAGTACCCTGGCTGGAATGGCAATAAGACCCAGAAACTTGATGGCCTCTCTTTATTCCTGTTCTTATAGAAAGTTGTCTCTCTTGGGCACGGGACAGCCACCTGAGTCACCAGGACGGCTGCCAATCTTAAGACTCCCGTGTGAGGTTTCCTCCTGATTGATCTAATGTGATCCCCTCCACATCCCTGGTCTAGCCACTTCTGGCCACGAGACCTCCACTGGGAGCCGGCCAAAACCAGTACCCGATTGAATTAAAACGCAACCAGGGACTGTTTCCTAGGGAAGTTGGCTGTAAGGACCACATGTGTTGGAATGTCACATAGACCATGATGGATTTCAGTCTTTACTGCTTCTTGTCAGTGTCTTCTACAAACTGCCTAAAGTTATGAAATTGGGTAATTTCCCCTTGCCAAACTTTTCTAGTATCTCCATGGGTTAATATGGCAAAACAGTATGCAGTCTTCAGGATAGACATGGTACAGTTTCCTAGACCATTCACCAGGCACCCATCTGTAGCCTAGGATGCGATGGGGAAGTGGAGGGACACCAGCATCACAGTTCTAATGGGTAATTGCTGAAGTAGCTTTCAAAGTCTTTGGTAACCTGAAAGTTTTAAAGTTTTGCTTGGATGACAAATGGAATTAAATTGTGGACATCTATATCTTAACCAAACAGGATAAAATGCTAAGTCGTTAATTACTGGATGTAGGATTGGGTTTTTGACTTCTTAACTGCAAAGAAACTAAGAGTATTTAAATCTGCTGGTAAAAGTGTTTTCCACTTAACTGATTCATAAATTGCCACCTGAAGAATTCTGTTGTAACAGTTCACAAATGGCTAATAACTAAAGGTGTTTCTAAGAATACAAAGTTCTGCTTAGTGTAACTAAGACTGATGGAAATAAAGAGAAACTGTATGTAGGAAAGTAGGAGATATGTAAGAAAGATTTAAGGAATGGGAATACATTTTGTTGAAGGTAAGGGAAGGTAAATTTTGTCCTAAATGAGATGGTTGTTTGGAAGGAAATGGCTTGGGACAAAACCTGAATGCAAAGGAAAGTTGTAGAAGGTTTGTGAAGGGAAATCTTCAGAAAAGGAATTTTAGCTATGGTCAAGAATGGACTAAGATTGAAATGAATGGGTTTTAAAGGTACATTGGTACAAGACTGAGATTGTCTCTGTTCAAAAGGACAATGTTTTCTTAGATCAGTTGATCTGCTGTTAAGAAAATGTAAATGGTTTTCTCTTTGCCTGCCCAGAAAATTCAGTTCCTATGGTTTTTTTTCAGGTGTTTAACATCCCTAATTATATTTAGGCATGTGCTTTAAAACTTTATAAGATTTTAGCAAATGTTGACAAGATTTAAATTGTAAATCTCTTTAACTCAGGCTTTTCCTTGGTATGTGAAGTTGCTCATGAAGTACTACTGAACCAATGATAAACCTTGGGTTACATTTGGGAAAATACTATAACTATTCTAGAGATTCTACGCATTTCCTAAAGTTTTAAGGTTTTGAGAGATCATCGCTTGATATTGTAATTAGGGAAATGTTATGTCTCACAGAAATAACCTGATTTCCTTGCAGCTAAATTGTAAACTCCCGTCTCTTCAGCTCTAACCATATCCATTCTGAGTTTTTGTCATTTATAATTGTTTTAATTCTCTTGTAAAATGAGTTTTATCTTCAAGGAGATTCATATAAAGGACTTTCAGGATAAATACAGATACTTGATATATTTGAAAATCCTAAAACTGAAATGGGTAAGAATTCCCAAAACTAACTAAAGGTGCATTCACCAGAATTAATAACATGGAACTAAATGAACTAAAAGATTATAGTGTTGTGTCTCTTAATGTTTTGTCTTACTTTAAACATTGCTGGTTCTCTCTAATGTTTGCTCTTCCAGACTAGGGATACTTCCTCCTAGTTATCTGTAACTCATAGAGATGTAAAAGTGCTCAAAGCATTCAACCTTTTCTCTCTATCTGAACCCTCTGAAACCAAAAGGTCTCAGTAAGTATTCTTTCTTCCATGGCAATAATTCATTTGCATAAGTTCAGTAAGAAATTGTTCTCTTTGTAACAGGACACCATTGGAAACTGGTTATTTTACCAAGGCTTTGACTGGGATGTCATATTTGAAAAGACTCAGATATGACCAGACAGTTTAAAGGAACTAAGGTTGACTTTATGAAACCTGGAGCCATAAAGCCCCTTGGGACTGTTGGCCTGATACCTTGCTTACAGAGTTCCCAGCAGCCTCACCAGGTGAGTAAAGAATGTCACTCCTTGGTAGGTGCAGTCTCAGAAGAGGAATTCGCCCAAATCGACAGGTATTGCAGGCATGCCTGATGGCAAGTACAGGGCTTGGCTTCTGGCCTGGAGAGGCTACTAAAAGTTCAACCTGAGATTCCTTATACAAAGTTCCAGCAAAGCAGATTCTAAAAGATCTATTGATCACACTCACTGTTCTTGCTGGGCTTCTGTAAATAATTAGGCCAAGATTGTTAAAACTGGACTTGTTTCACAAGTAAATTAGGCCTGATTTGGCTATCTCTGTAAATGAGGGTTATTTTAGAGAGAAAAATTCTGTTTTAGTAACACACCTTTATGGATGTTAAATTCTAGACTTGGTTGTCTTTAAATGTTTGTTTACCTAAGCTAAACAATTTGAGGTAAACTTCAGAGAAGTTACACAATAGCTTCTTTAGTCGATCTTTTATTATTTTGTGGGGATATTAGCAAGACCCCACTGGCACATGATTAAACAACTGGAAAAATGGGATTGATTCCCCTACAATTGTATAACTTAACTAACACCTTGTGTGTGGCTAGAATAATGAAATTGCCTAAAAGCCAGCATACCACACTACATAGGATTAACTATGGACTTATGGAGATAATGGATGACCCCACTTTATGAGTGGATTGGATGATGCATGGGGAACTCCCCTTATCTCTTGACAAGTTTTCTCACTTGCCAGTGATCCTCTGTAATCAGGATATTGTTAAGTCTGGACCACTCAAAGGGCAACTTAATGGTTTCATCCCTTAGTCATATTTATCCTAGAGGCCACCTCTGTTGAGGTGCAATTGCAAACAGATGCTTTAGCAAAACCTAGAACAGCCCTCCTATAAAAAGAGCCTCAAAGCTCACTATGGGACAGTCCCTGACTGTAATGACTTCACATTAGGTTCAGATTTGTCTTAGAAGCCAAAGGCCACCAATGGATGGCCGAGGCCGACTTATTAAATATTGGGATATACTTACAGATATGCCAGAAATAATACTTAAAACTTGTCAAACTTTAAACCTAGTTACCTGTATGCCTGAACCTGACCACTGTACTTCTTTCTCTGTAGAACAAAAATGTTCAGAGGTTATTGATCTTGCTTACTGTATATGGCCAGATTTAAGATGCCCCTGTTAAAAATACGAATGACAGTTGGTTTTTCTGATAACAGTAGTTTTCATAGAAAAAATAAGAAAAGCTAGGTATACTGTAGTGCTCACTGGCACTTTGCAATTGCCAAATCCTAAGAATAAACATTTATACTGACTCCAAATATGCTTTCCTAGTGCTACATGCCCATGGAGCTATTTGGAAGGAAAGGGGATTGCTATCAAGCCATAACTCCCCAATCAAATATGGACCTGAGATCATGGCCCTTCTTGAGGCTGTACACTTGTCTAAGGAGGTAGCGGTGATTCACATCAAAGGACATCAAAAGGATATGACCTTAGAATCTAAGGGAAACAATCTAGCAGACCATGCAGCCAAAGAGGCGGCAAAGGGTAAACGGATAGTAAGCCTTAGACCAGTCTTGACTCCAATGGAGTCCATAACTCCAGTCTATTCAGACCAAGAAATTCATATTGCTCAGGAGCGAGGGTATACTAAAAATGCACAAGACTGGCTTGTTAACGATGAGGGAAAATTCTTTATACTTAAGATTAGTCAATGGAAAATAATACAGGGCTTGCACCAGGCTACTCATCTGGGCAAAGACGCCTTAAAGCATTTAATCAAAAATATATTTGATGGAGTAAATTTAACAACCACAATAAAACAGGTGTGTCAATCCTGTAGCATCTGTGCCCAAGTGAATCCGGAGGGTGCAGCTCGCCCCCCACCTCTCTTAAAACCAGTCCAGAGGCGTGGATCCTATCCAGGAGAGGACTGGCAACTTGATTTCACACAAATGCCACCTTGCAAAGGCTATAAATATCTATTAGTATTTGTTGCTACATTCACCTGATGGGTTGAGGCCTTTCCATGTAAAACTGAAAGGGCCGTAGAAGTAACTAAGGTTTTGTTGCGAGAAATTATCCCTAGATTCGGCCTTCCTCAATCTCTTCAAAGTGATAATGGTCCTTCCTTTACTGCTCAGATAACTCAACAAATAGCCCAAGCCTTAAAAATTAAATATTTCTTACATTCAGCCTGGCATCCACAGTCCTCCGGAAAGGTGGAGAAAGCTAATCATACTTTAAAACGTCATCTTACTAAACTTAGTCTAGAAACCCAGGAGAATTGGGTTACTCTCCTACCAATAGGGCTTCTCAGGATGAGAACTGCCCCAAAACAACCTATAGGACTTAGCCCTTTTGAGTTAGTTTATGGATGACCATTTCTTTCTGTAGATCTGCTACTAGATGAAGATTATAATGCCTTACTAAATTATTCACTGGAAGCTGGTTTAATTCATAAGTCACTCAATGAGTATACTAATCATATTCTCCCCAAACCTGATTTAACTATAACTGAAACCCCACCCCATGTAAATCCCGGAGACATGGTTTATTTAAAAGGTTGGAAGTCAGATGTAGCCGAAAACTTACATCCAAGATGGAAAGGTCCATATCGGGTCATATTATGTACACCCACTGCGGTAAAACTAGAAGGACACTCTTCATGGGTCCATATATCTAGAATAAAACCTGTACCTCCTCCACAGGAACCGAGCAAACAAACCAACGTGACTTCTTACTCCTGTGAGCCCATAGAAGACCTCAAACTTCTCTTCAAACGAAAATGAAGGTTATATATATTCTCTTTATCTTCCTTTCGTTTGTCTTAGCTGACAATTCCTTCCTACAGTGGGCACAGCATTTTGCTGAACTACATAATTAGACAGACTGCTGGATATGTGGAAGTTTGCCTACTTCAAGTACGTCTGGGTTACCCTGGTGGGTTCCCCTTTACAGGGCACCGATTGGCATGCCCTGCAAAGTTATATTTCAGATATGGTAGATGGAGACAGCACATTCCGGGATAAATCTATTACTAATCGAAATGTTTCTTCCTGGCCCATGATCAGTAAAACATGGGATTCACCAGGACATAATCAGAGTTTTTCATATTCTCAAACTATTAAAACCCTAACTGACCTTACAGGCTCACAAGACGATATTCACCAGCTAGGGCCTAAGTTACGGAACCCTCCTTATCGCTATACTAAGGATGGTATATATCAAGTCTGAGATGCATATCTGTGGCTTACACCCACGATTGGATGGCTCAGTCAAAAGGCAGTTTTATGCTGGGAACAAAGGAATCATACGAGCGGTACTTGGGCAAATAACACATGATATCTGGAGTGGCTATCACTAGAGATGTGTTCCCAAGTAATAATACTCCAGGCTACTGACTTGTTTGCTACTGACTGGGCAAGGCCACCTGGCATTAGGTGGCCAGCTCCAAACGGAACCCAGTGGATATGTGGAACCAACCTGTGGCCCTGGCTTCCTCCAGGAGGGATAGGTCGCTGTACTTTAGGATTTGCCCGGATTCATGGGCGCGTTACTAAAACCATTACAACTCCAGCTAATCTCCCCAACTTGAAACAAAGATGGACGCGATCTGTTTTGAAATGGTATGATCACTTAGCATCCATTTTTGTTCCATCTGCGGGACTAGAGGATGTCATGTGGCATGTAGAAGCCCTTAACAAATATACTACAAAGGCGCTCAATGATTCACTAAACAGCATCTCCCTACTTAATACTGAAGTTTCACAAATACGCAAGGCAGTCCTGCAGAATAGGATGGCCTTAGATGTCCTGACAGCAGCACAGGGTGGCACATGTGCAATTATCAAGACAGAATGTTGCGTTTACATCCCAGACTATCGCAAAAATGTCACAGGACTAATAAAGGATATGAATGCCCAGATTAAGGCTCTACAAGATCCCTCTCTCTCTTTTAGTGATTGGTTAAGTTCCTGGCTTGGAGGAGGGTTAAGTTCCTGGCTTGGAGGAGGGCTATGGGCAACTCTCCTTTTCGGGTTTCTCACTCTTATCGCCTTATTAACCTTAATATGTTGCTTTGTTCTATGTTTTTCTACTTGGTGCCGAGACTCCATCGCTGCAATGACTTCACCACGACAGACGATCCTTGTCGCGCGCGAGGATGCCTCTTCACTGTCAGCGCTGGATTCAGCTGCCTCCACCTTTCGTAATTCCCTTATACGTTCCTACCCTGATCAATATTGACCCGAGCAGGTAGGGACAGCTCTACGCCCCTATTCAGCAGGAAGAAGTTACAGTAGATGAGACCTTCCACCTTCAACCACCTTAAAGATTTAAGGGTCAAAATTGTTCAGGGGGGAATGATGAGGGAGCAGGAGGCTGGCTGGGGACAGAGTAGAAGCTGGCGCCTTGCACCCCCTCTTCACCCGCTCCCCTCCATAGGTGTAGCATTCCTCAGGCACCCCTGACTGCCATAAAACAATAAATAGTTAACTTGCAGGGATCGCAATCCTGCAGAACAGGAATCGCCCTTGCTCTACAGATGTCCTAGAGATCTAAACAGGGAGGTTACCTTATCAATAGCACAAATTTCCAGAGGCAAATAACTCTCATTTCCTGAAGCCCTAATGTCCCCCTCCCCACCATAAACTGGAGGAGACTGAGGTAGAAGGGAATGTGAATGACAGCAGGGTCATAATGCCCCACTAAGAATCTCCCAACTATCTTAATGTTAATGCCTGACCTAAAAACGACATTGATCAAGCCATAAGGGCAAGGACTCCCCCCCCGGCACCTTGTAGGCCCACCTTAGCGCGTGAGAGCTCTGTCGAAATCTCCCATCCCTTCACCACCTCCCCCCCCAACCGCAAGGTATATAACACGCCTACCCTCACAACTCGGGGCAGCCGCATCTCTGCCTGCCCACGGGTCCTGTCCCCGTGCTCTAATAAACCACCTTTTTGCACCAGAGACGTCTTAAGAATTCTTTCTTTAGCCGTCGGCTCCGAACCTCACCCCACCGAACCCGACCTAGGTTCTAGAACTTCATCACTAGTCACATGTAAAAAAAATACCTTCATAGCAGCATCTGGACTGGTATCTCGTAAAATTAATTCTCACAGGGGGTGAATCTGATACACGGAAAAATCCTCCAACGGACTAGATAGATGAGTAAGTGTCCAAGAAATATTCCTGTACTACTGCTATTGAATAAATTCAGGTGACTTGAAAAAGACTAGGGTTTTGTGAGTTTTTGCAGTTTTAGAGAAGCCAAGACAATCATAATTTTTCTTTTCTGGATAATGAAGCTTGCACTGTATTTATGTACAAATACTCATGAATTTATGAGTATGGCAACAGTGCCCTCAGGCAAAGAGAATGTGGCTTTTTGAGAAAAGGATCCAATTTGGGAAGTAGGAAAGGCGCTTCCTGGGCCACACAGGTAAGGAGATTCTGACCTTCTGACAATAAGCGAATATTGTTCCAGTAACTGCGGAGGACCCAGCATACAATCTGAGAAGGAAAGACCTTTGCGATTTACATTTTCACTGTGATACGGTAAAAAAACAAAACAACAAAGAAAGCCAGAGATCTGGAAATACAGCTTTTTGTAGAATTCTTCTACGCACCCAGGTTAAGAATTGGATGTAGTTAGCCTTAAAAATGGTGACTTTAGGTATTGGACAGGGCTGGGTACTTTGGGAAAGTAGCACATAGAACTGGATAGAAGGATGCATTCAAGCACTAAATAGGGATGCGGAGAAAAGCTTGCAGCCACTGGAACTACTATGCACCTGATGGGCTGCTGGCTCTCAGACCACTGGGTACACCTTCAAATGCCAATTGCTGTTTTCTGGATATTGGCCATTTTTTTTTCTCTACATGGAGGCTGAAGATAATTTTGGCCACATTCTACCCGTGACCTTGTTTTTGAACTTCCAGAATTCTGTATGGAGGTAAAGTTACCTTAACCTGTTCCCAAGGGTTCCTCCTCCTTCTAGAGTCTTCCTTATCTCCCACAGTCTGCTCAGGACAACTTTTTTTTTTTTTTAAAGATTTAATTTATTTATTTGACAGAGAGAGAACACAAGTAAGGGGAGTGGGAGGGGGAGAAGCAGGCTTCCCGCTGAGCAGGGAGCCTGATGTGGGACTTGATCCCAGGACCCTGAGATCATGACCTGAGCCGAAGGCAGCGGCTTACGGACTGGGCCACCCAGGCGTCCCTGCTTGTAACAACTTCTAAGGAAATTAAACCACTATCTAAGTCAGATTTCTGGAGATGTATTTGCAAGTATTTACCTCTCTAAAATCAGCAATCTGCATAGAAACATTCAACTGTTACTCTAGTTTCCAGAGCCCATAGTCTAGGTCCCTTTTCTCTATTCCACCTTCTACTTCTTTTTTTTTTTTTTTTTCCCAAAAAGGGTGGGTGTTGGGGGAGGGGCAGAGCCTGACCTGGGGGGCTTAATCTCACAACCTTGGGATCAAGACATGAGCCCAAATCAAGAGTCAGACACTTAACCAACTGAACCCCCAGGTGCCCCTCCTTTTTTTTTTTTTTTTTAATACTTAAATTTGACACTGAGGAGTGGCGACTATACCACTTTGGCATAAGGATTATTTCAAGCTAAAGGCAACCGAGAAACAGGAGACGAGAAAAGCTCTCTGTCCTCCCATTTGCCTAAAAGCAGGACGTCAATTTGTACAGGTGTCCCCTCTCCCTTCTCTGCCAGGAAGGACAGATGTCAGTTGGAGAAAACTCTAGACCCCAGTCAGCTCCGAGATGGCATGAGGGGGACCTAACAAACATGACCGAGTAGCCCTTAGCTTTGCACCATTTACTGCCCTAGAAACTCAAATTGCTTTGCCTTAGTCTTGCCACCTCTCTGAAAAGTTATGGTTCTTTATCTTCTGATGCTCTATAGAAGCCCAAGTTCTGGGGCACCTGGGTGGCTCAGTGGTTTAAGCCTCTGCCTTCAGCTCAGGTCATGGTCTCGGGGTCCTGGGATCGAGCCCCGCATCGGGCTCTCTGCTCAGCGGGGAGCCTGCTTCCCCCCGCCCCCCGCCTACTTGTGATCTCTCTCTATCAAGTAAATAAATAAAAATCTTTTTAAAAAAAAAGAAGCCCAAGTTCTTCGGGTTCCTGATCACCAAGGGCTGCCCTGTGCAGGAGACGCACATGATCATAAACTTCTCTCTTTCCCTGCTGGTCTGTCTTTTGCAGAGGCCCCGCCGGACGGCCTAGGAGCCTAGAGGAAAAATTGTTCAGTTTGAGGGGAGGAGGAAAGTGCTACAGTCTTACTCTATCCCCTCCCCTCCAAATGCTAAATATTTCATTCTTTGAGTTCATAAAAATGCCTCGTTGGCCTTACTTCCTAGATCCTAAACCCCTGTCCATGGTATGGCACTTCATAAATTTAATAACGTGGGATCAAGCCTGATTTTAGCGTCTTAAAACTAAAACCTAGTATGATAAAACAGAAGTAAAGCAAGTTAACGATCAGCAGGGAAAATGGACCTCAAAGGAACCAGTACAGTGTGATTTCTGGAACTGAGTAGAGGTACCAGGTTTTTCTTATACTAATAGTTTTATACAAGTATGTTAACTATATTTTTATATGCATAAAATGCGTTATATGCACATGTGCATACATTTATAATATATGTACTCAGTGTATTTCATATACATAATCACGGAGGACATCCACTCACTGGTGGATTTAGGATTTAGATGGAGCATGGGCTAGACCTCTCCCTTGAAATTACTTTTCTTTAGTCATTATTTATGTAATTCGTGGATTGGACGGCTTTTGAAATGGACTTTCTCCAACTTCTTTAGGAATTAACATTCCATAATATTACTTCCCCAAAATCATCTACTAGAAGCCCTTCTTCCTAGTTATATAGACCGATCAAGATAAAAACGGTTTCCCAAATGTATTCCACCCCACCAGCCTTGTTAAAGAATTTGAGTGACCCTACCTATGCTAGGTTGACCTTGAACCTGACTGTAGACTCTTTCCTGACAAAGGAGCATTAGGATTTGTTTCAACCGGTCATGAATAGACCAGTGGCTGCCTCCTGCCCTGTAGGTCTCAATCCTTCAGGGGAATGCCCACCGGGAAATTCCCTTTGTCACTCCCCCCCATCTAACTACTCAGCGAGAGTCTTCCTATGTATCTTCTTCAAACTGCCCAGTAAATACAACCAGCTTTAAAAGCTGCCTTGTCTTGTCCTGTCTCTGGTTGCTTCTGCAGTACTTTTGAAACCCACATCCAGGATTATTAATTGAATTTATCATTTAAAGGGATCTGAAAATATACCGCCAAGAATGAAGCAGAAGTTCTGTGTAGTCAGTGTTTTATCTCGCATCAAGTCTGGCGATTACAAGATTGTCTTCTTTTTCATCATTTCTTAGAACAACTATCCTATCTCTGAGAATTTGTCAACACAAATGCAGAAACTGAATTTTTTTTTACTGTTCTTTGATTTTTTTTTATTTTTTTATTTTTTTTTGTGCTCATGGCTAGAACACCAGTGGTTTGCTGATGAGGTTTGTGTGTGTGTGTTGTTATGCTCGGAGCTTTTAAAAAAAAAATTCAATGCCAAAACCTTTGTTTTTGTCCCCTGCTGCAGAGAGCATACATATCGTGAATGTATCCAACTGAGTTGTTATACCGAACAAAGCAACTGAACTTGGGAAATGCTTCTCTCTGTGCCGGCTTCCCCCCAAAAAGGAAATAAATTGGAGTGGTCTTTTGGTGGACTGAGCATGGCCATGGGGTGGGGGGGTGGGGGGGGCTGTGAGAGTACAGAAGGCGGGATTGGAGTTCCATTTTCCTAACAAATGGGTAATCTGTCCTCAATCCGAATTGGTTGAACACTACAGCCTTCATTGTTTCCATGTCATTTAATGCCCATAAAAATGAATTCACTGGAATTCAATGGCTGTCGGCTCAGAATGTTTGCAATGTGTTCGTGCTGGACTCCAGGACCGATTGGTTCGGTTTTTTGTTAATTTGCTTTCTCTGAAAGAACATTAGCCCAAGAATAAAGAAAGTAGAGAGGAGACTCAGGATTCCATCACAAATTAAATTATTTTCAAATTTCTTTCCACTCCAAGCTCACATACTAATTTTATACAGCTATCATCAATGCTTTCATACGGTTATGTTAACCATGTATTTTGTAATGATATTTAGTGGGTACATAATATTACATCAGGTCGATTAAGCAGTTTCCTTAAGCATTCTGTCATCCCGGGGAGTGCAGAGTGAAGCTGTTTCTACTGAAACAAATGATTAAAATTAACCTGTTGTTTAATAGGAATGCAAATGGAGTGTTCTCCATTGCCTTTTTTTTTTTTTTGAGAGAGGGAGCGCGCACACAAGAGAGGGGAGAGAGACACAGAGAGTCTCAAGCAGAATTCCTGCTGAGGGCAGAGCCCTGACAAGGGGCAGGATCTCAGGACCTATACCAGAATCAAGAGTTGGAGGTTTAACTGTCTGAACCCCCCAGGCCCCCTGCCATTTATTTTCACAGAAATTCCATACAATGGTCAAATGCTGTGTACTTTTCTGATGACCCACTATGAATTTCCAAATATGTAGGTATATCTTTCTGAAGGAGTTGAGCATCATTTACAAACATCACATCTCTTTTTCCACAAATAAAGTCCGAGGCTATTTCCTGAACATGGTTTTTTCCACATGCCGTCACAATATATCAAAACCAGGATACTTAACTCGGATCCAAGACTCTCATGTATGCTACGGTTCCTATTCCAATGTTACCAGTTGTGCTAATAATGTCCTCCATCATAATTTTTTCTTGGCCCAAGCCCAGTTCAGAATCACATTGTTAGGTACCTTCATTCGCCTTTGATAGGAAACCATTTTCATGCCTTTGTCTTTCATGACCTTATTGAAGGACAATTACGTTACAGAATGTACTTCAATGTGATTTGCCTGAGTTTCCTTGTGACTGGATCCAGGTGATGCATTTTTAGAAGGAACGCCCCAGCCATGATGCTGTGTCTTCCCACTGCATTATTTTACAAGCTGTCATCTTGTCCATTGGTTAGTGATGCTAAGTTGGTCATTTCATTAGATGGTGTCGACCAGTTTTCTTCCCTCTAAAGTTACTATTTTTTTTTTTTTGGTGATTAACAAGTAATTTGAGGGAGATACTTTAAGATTATGTAAATATTCTGTTCATTAATATTTTACCCACTGTATTTAGCATCTATTAATGATACTTGCCTGCATCAATCATGACTGTGATGGTTGCCAAAAAGTGATTTTATAATAAACCATTATTTCTATATTTATTAGTCTTCTGCTCGACATGACACCTTTCTCTTTCCCAACATTCATTTGTTTCTATCAGTATGGACTCGTATTTGCTTATTTAATTCAGTGCATGTTTTGTTACTATCGATCATTTTATGCGCAGATTGTTCCAGATTTTGCCGGTAGGGAGCCCCTGCAAATGGACGCCTGACAAATCCCTGTAATATTTTAAACACTGATTTGCTTTTTGGCACAAGATGCTTTAGGCTTATCCTGAAGTTTCTCTATCTCCTCCAAGAATCCTTGATTCCTTTAGTGGGTATTGGCATGTAGAAACCAGGGCCTGTGGGCTTGGTCAGGAGAGTAAAAATCTGTGACCTTTGACCCATGACCCATGCACGTGCCCTCAGCTCCATGTGGAAAAAGCACTACTCTGTGCAGCAGCTGAAAATACGAGGTTTCCCCTTCCTGTAGCTCACAGGCTAGGACTAGAGTTCTTTACAAAAGGAGTGAGTCACTAGCATTTCTGATTTCTTTCAGCTCCAGATGGCAGAAGCTGTTTTCCTAAAAGACATAGCTGAGGACCAGGCTCCCTTATCCCCACACAGGATGGAAGCCCTCCTCTAATTGTAGCAACCCAAGCATGACTAGCCCTAATTGTCTTTGCCCCAGCTGACTCTTAAGATGGACTTTTTGTACTGCGGGAAGAATCCAAGCCAACTAGATTATACAAGGAGATTACACAAGCCATCCAGCCCCTGCTTTTAGAGCAAGGCATCACACAGGAGAAGGGGGCCACTGTCCTTACCTGCAGCTCCTGAGCAAAATGACAGGTTCTGTAGATGAGGGACTCTGCTTTTCTGCCTCAGGGGACTTGTTTGGAAAGAATATGGAGCTATCCAAACTTAAAGAGATCAACAAAACAATGGGGATCTTGGTGGAGTGTTTAACTAGGGAGCACGTAGCTCCATGATCATGGTAGCGAACAATGATGGGGGCACTTAGAAATTGAACAGAATCGAGGCAAGACATAGACATTAAGAGCCATCCTGGTTTCCTGTTCAACTCCAAGGGTCCAGAGGGCTGTGCGGGAGTGCTTGGTGGTACCCACTCAGGGGAAATTAAAACTCAGTTTGACGCAGAGCTAAGCAAAAATAGTCCCCAAGCCACATAACTGTCAGCAAAGGACAGAAGCCTCACTGTCACTAGAGGATCCAGTTTAGGCTCTAACCAAACACTGGCTGAACAGTAAGCCACCCAGGGGAACCCATAGGAAACTGGGCTTAATAATAAAACCACAGCCATCCCTGGTGGTCTTGGAATATTGCAGGCATGCCCAAAAGTGTGCCCTTCCAGGAATGATTGGAGAGGGATGTCCAAAGTGCTAATCCCTGTCTGAACACAGGGCAAAGACCTAAACTTGAACTATGGTAGGAACCTCTAAGCTATACACACATAGAATGGTGAGGGCTGAAATCTAGCTGGCCAAGAGAGCTTGAGCACAGACGTTGGACAAAGTGTGGCTTATGCTGACCCAGGGGTAATGTCTAAGTAGCACTGGACAAAATCCAATACTTTTCAGACTAAAATGTAAAATTAAAAATCAGAGTAGAGACTAGACATTATAGATATCTTGGACATCCAAGATGTTCACAGGACAAAAATACCATGTTTAAAGAATTAAAGGAAAATTAAAGGAAGATATGACTATGGCTCAAGAAAATAGAACTTACTGAAAAGCAATAAACGGAAATTCTGCAGTTGAAAAGTATAACACAACTTGAGAACTCACTAGAAGAAAAGACCATGTCAGGAGAATGAGAAGACAAGCTCCAGGCAGGGAGAGAATGTTTGCAAAAGGCACACCTGAGAAAGGACTGTTATCCAAGATATACAAAGAACTCAACGATATATACAACAACAGTAAGAAAACCATCTGATTAAAAAGTAAGATCCAGACATCTCACCAAAGAAGATACACAGATGGCAAGTAAACATGTGAGAAGATGTTCCATATCAGACGTCCTCAGGGAATGCGCCACATCCAAAACACTGACCACACCCAGTGCTAATGAGGACAGGGAGTACCCAAACTCTTATTCGTTGCCGACTAGAATGTAAAATGGTATAGACAATTGGGGAGAGTTTGGCAACTTCTTCCAAAACTAAACATCCTTATAATATGTTCCAAGCAGCCTACTCCTCGGTATTTTCCCCAAAGGAATTGAAAGCTGTGTCCCAACAAAAATCTGCACATGGGGGCACGTGGGTGGCTCAGTGGGTTAAGCATCTGCCTTCAGCTCAGGTCATGATCCCAGGGTTCTGGGATCGAATCCCACCCAGGGATCCCTGCTCAGCGGGGAGCCTGCTTCTCCCACTCCCCCTGCCCTCCTCACCCCCCACTGCTGCTCACTCTGCTCTCTCATGCTGTCTCTAAGGAGTTAAATTAAAAAAAAAAAAAAAAACCAACAACAACAACCAGCAGATGGATTGTTATAGCAGCTTTAGCCGTAACTGCCACAACCTGGAGGCAACCAAGAGGTCCTTCAGTAGGTGTGGATAAATAAACTGTGGTCCATCCAGACAACAGAATGTTACTCAGTGCTAAAAAGGAGGAAGCAACCAAGTCATTAAAAGACACAGAAGAACCCAAGTGCCTATTGTTCCATGAAAGAAGCCAATCTGTAAAGGCTATGTACTGTGTGAGTCCAACCACAGGACATTCTAGAAGAGACACAGCTATGGAGACATGAAAAAGGATTCTAAGGATCTGGGGTGGCAGGGGTGGCCAGGCAGAGCACCCGCGCTCAGGTGATTCTTAGGTCAGTGCCAATATGTGATCCTGTAACAATGGCTCCACGTCATTATCCATTTTTCCAAATCCATAGAGTGGATGACACCAAGAATGACCCCTAATGTAGACGACAGTGGTAATGAGGTGTGACTTAGGTCCATCAGTTATAGCAAATCGGCCTCCCTGCTGATGGATACGGATAATGGGGAGGCTTTAGGGGTAGGTGTATGGAAGATGGCCGTATCTTCCTCCCCTGTTGTTGGGAACCTAAAACTACTCTAGAAGGACATCTATTGAACATTGTACTAGAGGATCTAGTTGGGAAAATCAGGCCACAAAAAGTAACATAATTCATAGATTGAAAGAAAGAGCTCTGTTCAAAGCTGGCGTGATCTCTTATATATAAAATTCTAAGGGATAACTAAAAGCACTATTAAATAAACAAATTCAACAAGGTAATGGGATACTAGAATATTTTAAAAATCAATTTTAATTTCTATACACTAGCAATGAATAATCCAAAATGAAATTATTAAAAACAAAAATACATTCACCCACGGTGCTATAGGAAATTGCAGTATCCAAGACGAGTAGCCCCTAGGCCTATGATGTAGCAAAATATTTGCTTAAGTATGGATTTTGTTATTAAGATGATGCAGATGTCTCTGAAAAGTCAGCGTCTCCTGTGTGAGAAATTCTGGGTAACTACTGAATGAAATCAATTTGTTGCCAGAAGGAATCATACCAGTTTGGAAGGAAAATTAACAAATATTTACAGCAAGAAAGAAAGACAACTTGTTTAGGAGTGAGAAGACCCAATAAATAAAAAAAGTGTTGCAGATTTCCTTAGAACCCATTCAATCAGAGCAATTTTGTTAAAGGAATATTCTGTAGATATGGCCAAATCACTTCAGGATCTCTAAGAAATAACTAAAAAGCAGAAGCATGACCTTATCTAAAGAACCTGCAGAAAATACATTTCATTGGACACACATTCTCTCAATGTAAAAAAAAAAAAAATGTCTTTTTAATCTACTTAGACATTCTAACAATGGGTTGAAGCCATACCCTTGATTTGATCCTCACTACATAAGCTCTATCATCCTATCCTGAACAGAGACCTTCTGAATTTTATCCTTTACCACTTGAGGATAAAAAGCTCTTGCCACTTTCAGCTCTTCATGTCTACAAAATGGGTTCTGTGAGCTTTTACCTCCCAAATTATTTCAGACCACACTCTGTTTTATCAAAACTTTCATCATGGAATGAGACGAATGGCCCTTAATACAGTGTTTGGTATCAGTTTACCTCCAGTCTACCTATTAACTATCTATTGGTGTTGATGCCACCTGAAAGCAGCCCCTCCTAGTCAGAACGGGCCAGGCATGGGAAGAAATAACCCCAAATCACAGTGGCTTGGTTATATCCCCTCAACCCCTGCAACAGGTGGCTCTGCCTATAGGTCATCAGAGATACAGGCCAATGGGGGCAGCCATCTTTGCAACCATTACCAAAGGGCAGAAAAGGTCTCAGGAGGGTTTCACACCAACAATTAAACTCTCTGATCAGAACCACAGGTCACTTCTACCTTCACGTCATCACAGATCACTTGACTTCAGTCAGTCACATGGATTTTTGGAAATGGAATCCTTACATGTGAGAACCAGTATTAATGGATGATTTATACATGTGTGGGGGATGTATTTATCCCTGTAAAGAACCTAGATGTCCTAGATGGATAAAGAAGATATGGTGTATATATACAATGGAATACTATGCAGCCCTCAAAAGAAATGAAATCTTGCCATTTCTGACGACATGGATGGAACTAGAGGGTATTATGCTTAGCAATTATGGCAATCGGAGAAAGACAACTATCATCTGATTTCCCTGATATAAGGAAGTGGAGATGCAACTTTGGGGGTTTGGGGGGTAGGAAAAGAATAAATGAAACAAGATGGGATCAGGAGGGAGACAAACCATAAGAGACTCTTAATCTCACAAAACAAACTTAGGGTTGCTGGGGGGAGGGGGGTAGGGAGAGGGTGGTGGGGTTATGGACATTGGGAGAGGTATGTGCTATGGTGAGTGCTGTGAAGTGTGTAAACCTGACGATTCACAGACCTATACCCCTGGGGCTAATAATACATTATATGTTTATTAAAAAATAAATAAAAATTTTTAAAAAGTCATCAGGATTTCAGAAATCATAGTTAAATTAGAAAACCCTTCTTTTTGTGCTAAAGCAGAACGTCACGTGGAAGTGTGTGCCAGGGCACACGACCTGAGAAAAATGTGAAACTGAACTTGCTGAAAATGGAGGGAAACGTGAGTGACACGGTACAGTGGAAAAATTTATTTCAGTTTCAGTTTAAAGATACGTTCTTCCTGGTTCCTCTGCTGGAGCGATCACATATAATAATACCTCTGTCATTTAGCAAAACTCCCTCTCACCTATCAAGATGAATCACAACACTTTTCATTGAAATGAACTACTATCTCAAGTCTGCCATGTCTGCTGCACAGAAAATGAGCCCATAATAGAGTTAAAGGGGATATTACAGTCAATTAGCAGCGTCACCGTAAACATTATTGCTTTTATTAACTTAACCCCAGACTGCATAAAGCAAAAAGGAGCAGAACGGTAAGTCCCTCAACGCCCACACGGTCATACTGGGGTTAAAAATCAGACCAGCCAGAATCAGCATGCCTGGTTTGACTAGATGTACCAGGCCCTTTGAGATACCAAAGTGAAAAACAGGAATTAATTATTCATTGGTCAAAATCAAAATATCAAACACCAAAGACTCTCATTCATAACAATGAAATAGGCTGTGAGAGAACTAGAAACAATTTTTAAATACTACATTTTAAAGGACCACAGGACACATAAAGAGATCAAACAAGGGCCTGCTGACCACAGACACATACCCTGAGTGGGTGTAGACCCGGCTTCTGAAGGAGGCAGTGTTATAAATCACGGGAAATGATGGCTCCATGTTAAATGCTAATGGGAAAACTTAACAGCCAGAGGGAAAAAATACATATATTCCTTGCTCATATTACATACCAAAGTCCAGCCCCAACAGTCCAACCACCTCAAAGAGTAAAGCTAATCTAAAATGCCTAGGAAATATATACGTAATTATCCTGTGGATATTAGGGTAAAAAAGATTTTCTTAAAGCAGCACAATCATCAAGGAAATCCTGCTATATCTGCATAATAAAATAAGTTATAAACGGATTCAAAATGTAAGACACAGACAAGGGATGCCTTTATAGATTTTTCAAGCAGCCGGTAAGAAAGAAGTCCTAAAAATCGGTAATGTACAAAATGTGTATGAGCAATTCACCTGAAGAGCCATAAACACGTGGCAAGAAAATGTTCAACCTCACCGGTAATCAGGAAAAATGCAAATGGAAGCTGCTATTTCCGTCTTACACAGGAGAAAGTGAAAGTGTAGTATATTTTGAGGAAATTGATGTTAGGAGAGAATCAACAGTTTGTTATTAATGGCTAATATGACAGGAAGAGAGAGAAATTCATATTTTGCTTTGATATTATTTGTAGCCTTTTTTTTTTTTTTTGGCCTTCCTTCACTACATCAATTTTTACTATAAATAGTCCAGGGACAGACAGCAGAGGGGATATAATCATGCCAGAAAGTAATGTGTGTAGCAGTCTTGAAGGAATTTAGAGGCTCGTAGCCCCACTGAGTTGACAGCCCTGCAGAAAACATACACCTACACAAGAAACGGAACCCCAAGTAGAGACACTCTTGGCATACCATTTAACAGGGTGCTAATTAGATGAACAACAACAAGAAACATGCCAAGAAGATACTTTTGGAGATTTTTTAAATGCTGCCTGGATAAGATACAACGCTCAGTATTCTCACTTGAAGGCAAGATGTCTGGTTATCTACGGCCATATAACCTACAACCCCAAACATTTGGGTCACACAATACTTTATTGCTTGTCATAGTCATGCACGTTGACTGCGCTCAACGAAACAGGTCACACTTGGGTTCTCACAGACAGTTGCCATCAAGGGGTGCCTGGAACTGGAGGCTCTCATGTCAGGCATCTCAGCTGAGGATGGGTAGAACGTCTGAGGGGCGGCCAAAAATCCTTACGTGGCCTGGTTTTCCCCAGAGCAAGAGTAAGATGGAATCTGTCGGCTTCTTGTCACTAGCCTCCAAAATTCCAGGACATCAATTCCATGACCCTCTAGTGGTCAAGCAAGTCCGGAAGGACAGACCAAATTCAAGAGGGCTGGGGAGGGGGTCAATTGTATGCCATCACTTGCACATGAGCCGTTCGTGCAAACAAGACAAAAGGAGGGACCCGTGGCTCTCTGTGGAGAGTAACCACCCCCAGGGGGAACTTCAACACCACTTTACTCTCCAGAGTTTATTCCAAAAATGGTTCTGAAGGATGAGCCTCTCCGTGTGTTAGCACCATGTGTGAATGGACAGTTCTTCAAGCTTTTATCCCCAGGTATGCATGGGCACAAGCTAGCACCAAGAAAAGTCTGAGTCAAGAGAGCTGCCTTGAGAAAGGGATCGTGTCATCTCTGTCTTCCTAAAATAACTCCTCCTGGGGCAGCTTAGTCACCTGGCTCGTCAGGGAATCATCTGAATCTCACTGTCAATCAAATCAAGTCTAGGAAATCCAATTGATTAAATGATCTTCTAAAAATAGTTTGTGTCTGAAGAAATTTCCTCCTTGGTATTATTTCCCTCATGTATCCTCCACTTTCTTTACAGTGAGATAAAATGTTGGTTTGTTTCACTGAAAAGCAATTAATAGGTCAGAGTGTTTTCTTCTGATACTCATTTTCTTTTTCACCTTGTCTTCCAAGGGAATAGTTAACTATCATGTCCAACTAATAGCATGTGGCATTAACTATCATCAATAATTCATTCTTAACTGACTTCTGAAGATACTGCGCAATTTTTCATTTACTCAAAAAAGAATTCTTCCTCCATCTATCTCAGAATTTGTTGGACTAAAAACTTTTATAATTTATCAGTCACTAGAAATATTTTATTTATGAAGGGCATGATTCAGTATTATTGACTATGGACCTAGTGCTCTGCCTCAAGTATAAAGTATATCTATATCTATATATCTATATATATATATAAAGTATATATATAAATCTATTTATATTATTTATTTATATATAGTTATATATATAACTATATATATATATAAAAGTATAAAGCCTCAAGTATCCAAGATTACTCATCTCATCTTGGATACTTGAGGCTTTATGCCCACTGGCTAGCAGCTCCCCATTTCTCCCTGCCCTCAGCCCTAGAAACCACCATTCTACCATATATGATGCCTCCTGTAAGTGGAATCATACAGTATTTTTGTTCTTCTGTGTCTGGCTGATTTCACTTAGCATACTGTCCTCCAGGTTTATCCATGTTGCTGCATATGGCTTTTTAAGGCTATCACTCCCTTGTAGGTCTATACCGCTCTTTCTTTAGGCATTCGTCTGCTTATGGACATTTAGGTTGTATCTTATCTTCCTATCTTGGCTATGGTGAATGATGCTAAAATTAACATGGATGTGGAGGTAGTTCTTCAAGTCTAAACTAAATTATTTGGGGTAGATATTCAGAAGTGGGATCATAGGGTAGTTCCATTTTTTCTTTTTCCTTTTCTTTTTTTTTTTTTTTAAGATTTTTATTTATTTATTTGAGAGAGAAAGAGCATGAGAAGGAGAGAGAGGCAGAGGAGAAAGCAGACTCTCCACTGAGCAAGAAGCCTGATGCGGGGCTCGATCCCAGGAACCTGGGATTACGACCCGAGCTGAAGGCAGATACCGAACCATCTGAGCCACCCAGGTGCCCCTGCTTTTAATTTTTGAGGAACTTCCATACTGTCTGTGTTCCATAATGGCTGCACCATTTCTCATTCCTACCAGCGGCACACAAGAGTTCCCTTTTCTCCACATCCTCACCAACATCTGTCTTTTCCTTTTTGATAATAACCATCCTACCTGGACTGCGTTGATCCCGCGCTGGGATTTTGATTTGCATTTTCCTGAAGATGAGGTTTGGTAAGCATCTTTTCATATTCCTCTTGGTCATTTGTATGTCTGCTTTGGAGAAATGGCTATCCGTGTTTTAGTTGGTTCTTTAGGATTCTGTCCATGTTTTAGTTGGTCCTTTAGGATTATTTATTTTGCTACTGAATTGTAGAAGTGCCTTCTATATTTTGGAGATTCCCCCCTACCAGGTGGGTGGTTTGCAACTATTTTCTGCCATTCTGTAGGTTGGTTTTTCATGGCTGATCACTGCGCAGAAGATTTTTAGTTTGATGCAGTCCCACTCGTCTGTTTATCCTTTTGGTACTGGTGCTTTCGGTGTCCTGTCCAAGAAACCATTGCCAACACCAACGTCGTGCATCTTTTACCGTTTTCTTGTAGGAGTTTCTTAGTTTCAAGTCTTCGTTCGAATCCTCAATCTGTTTGGAGTTGGTTTTCCTCTGTGGTAGAAAATAAGGGTCAAATATTTCATTCTTCTGCGTGTGGGCGTTCAGTTTTCCCAGCACCTCTTGCCAAAGAAACTTCAGAAGTCGTTCTTATTTTCTTTTAAATCATCATTTCGGTTTATTCACGTCTTGTTGCTCTCAGAAGCTTTCTTTTTCTCATGAAATTCAGGGATTACAATAAAAGTTTAGCCACACAATTCGGCTTTTAGACATCTCAATCTTGCAGCTTGGACTTCTGATCTTGGGAAATTCTGAGCTCAAAATACTTTTCTCTTTTGCTTAATTTCTCTTTGCTGTCAATCAAGGGTCTCTTTTCTACATTATAAAATACTATTCTTTACAGAGAATGGTTGATATTTAGCTCTTTGCTCTAATCCATCCCTCTTTTATTGAAAGCTCTGTATCCAAAAGACTGAAGTAATATTCATAATGTCAAAGTGCCACAGGACACTCGGCTACAATCCTGCCATGAAGGGCAATTCAGATGATCCCATCAGTCTCTTTGTGTTTGGATAATTAAAGCTATTTCACAAAACAAATTAATGAACTGGAAAAAATAGTCTTATTTCTTCATCTTTCAACTGTATTTGTCCAAGTATAATCTGAACAGTTTTCTCTATTCTCAGTGTCAAACTTTTCTCCAAAATGGTTTATGAATAAAAGGTTCCCATAAGCGGTGGGCAAGAGATTCTATTGTTTCGTGTCCATATAAACACTTGGTTTTGTCTAGTTTTTAAAAGTATAATTCTAATATCTGTGATTAACAGCAATTCTTGACTCAAATGTAGTTGAACTTCTTAATGATTCACTCTTCATAAAAATTAGAAGAAATCTATATTTTAATGTAGGAAGGAAAAAATATCTACAATATCAAGAATTTTGCAGTGTTGGTTTCCCAAGTATTTTTATAATTTCATACACTCTAAAGAAATGAATATATATGTGGGTGTATGTATGTGGGTGTATATTTATGGCATATTATTGCTATATTTTGTTATATTTCTTATCATTATGTTTTGTTATATATCATTTTATATATATAGCATATTATCACTGTATTTTGCTACCCCCAACATTATACAACATCTCATATCTACAGATCAGGCCAAATAACTCTAGCCCCTTAACTACCAATGTCCTTCATTTCAGAAAAGGCAAACCACAGATCAATCAATTCATATATGAACTCTCTTCAGAAGTACAAAGATAATTCTGCAGCGTATTAGTACTTACAAGTGTGTAGGTTTGTTTGTTTGTTTTCCATAAGAAGGTGCAGTAGGGGCACCGGGCTGGCTCAGTCAGTAGAACATGTGAGCACTCCTGATTTCCAGGTTGTGAATTCGAGCCCCATATTGGGTGTGGATAGGACTTCAAATCTTGGGTCGGGGGGAGAAAGTACAGCAGCTTTCCTTTAAAACGTTTGCATTTAGGGACAGTCTTGTTCTGAAAGGTGACGGCCATTGTCACAGAAACAACCCTGAGTACAAGAAAATGTTTATCCTAAAATCTGCCCTACTTTCTCCTTGTTGTTGAGGAAAGAAGTTATTTTTTAGGAGCAAGTTTTCTATTTCGTGAGTATGTAGAGGATTATTGACCTTCTAAGTTTTTCACTCCCAGGAGTCCTTCTTTTTGAGCATCTCGAGGCTTAATTTAAGTCAGTGTCCTGCATCCTAAACATTGCTGAAGACCGTGCTGTCTCCTCACAAGATTGATTTTAGAAATTGTGTGATGGAACAGAACAGGCTATTGTTTGTGTTTGAGGGGGAAAAACACCCATGATATTTCCCAAGGCAAGTAATTATCTTCAATAATATTTATCCTTGGTGTATTCAGAGTTAACAGAGAAGCAGAGGAGTAGAGAGACGTGTCAACACTGCATTTGTTTTCCTCCATCTGGAACTTTACCTGTTTTTCTTCTAATGAAAATAGGCTTTGTTTGATTTTACTTAAAATATCAACCTCTTCATATTCCTACCTCTTTAAAATTTTGTCTCCATGACCACCTCAAAAATATTTTAACAGTGGTGCCCAGTGCTTAAAAATATGTACCCTAAATATATGTATATGTTTTAAATGTTTAGGCTTATTTATATTTCATATAATAAATATTTCTTTCTAAAGCTAAGTCTATATTTATATTTTAAAGGTACATATGTTAAAAAGCACTGGACACAATTTATTTACACATGTATTTTTTTCCTGATGTTTTATGTGTTAGTTATCCAGGGACACCTGGGTAGCTCAGTCAGTTCAGTGTCTGACTCTTGGTTTCGGCGCAGGTGATGCTTTCAGGGTCACGTCCTCGAGCCCCACGTGGGGCTCCACACGTAGCACAGAGTCTGCTAGAGTCTGTCCCTCTGCCCCTCCCCCTGCTTGCACGCTCACTCTCTGACACTTTCTCAAGTAAGTAAAACCTTTAGATAAAATTAAAGTTCTCCTAGTTTCTTCAAAAAGTAGGTTTATGGCAACTTTCCAAAATATATGAAGCACGATGAAATTAAGAACTTAAGTGCGGGAAATCAGGTAAAGTAAAACAAAGATGTAGAATACAAGATGAAATCTGGTTCGCATCAAGTTGCCAGAAGGGACAGTTGAATTGACTTTGTTTTCTCCATCAATCAGTGTGGTGAGGGGAGCGCGCGGACCCTACCGCTGGGCCATATCCTAAAGATGCCATCAAAATCAATGCTCAAAGAAAACACAATTATCCCCACTTCTGCTGAGAAAAACTTTCCCCAGGAGCATCCCGGACCCTGTGTAAAGCACATAATGTTGTCAGCATTTTATACTGAATCACACAGGCTTTAACTAACATGTTAAAACATCCTTCAAAATTGTAATGACAATGATGGAAAACTACATTTTAGGAAAAGTGTCTCATGATGGTGTCAGAAGGCTGGGTTTCTGGCTCAGTCCTCCTCTGGATCAATGTAAGGACAGAGTTATGAGCACCCAGGGAAATGGACAGATCAAACCAGTCCAGGTCTGAATGTGTCATTTCGCTCAACGACAATCTTTGTAAATTTCAAGGAACCAAGTTAGATTTACCGATACTAACTGGAGGGCAGGTGTTCTGTTTTACCCTTTCTAAGTATATTGTTCCAGTTAGCTGCAAGTAGAATCTCATTCTTTGTCAGGAGAAGATGTTGACAAAGCCACAGGCCATGTATAAATTAGCCTTCTACCTGCCCATGGAGGACTCATAGGCAGAGCCTGCTAGTGTTCAACACATATGTGTGTGTACATGCATGCACACACAGACACACACATGTGCATGCGTGTACCCAGTGCACTGAAGCCTCAGAACTCTGTCATAAAGTCTAGCCTTGGCAAAGTGTAGAGCAGACACGCAAAGGCCATGAAACACTGAATAAGGACCCAAATAGTAACAAAGTCTGAAAATAAATATCCTAGTATAACCAAGATTAATGTATGAAAAATCTATGCTAGCCTAGACCTCTAGCTCTTGGGGACTCCTGGATCTAAAAAAATCATTCCATAGTAGACACACACACACACACATAGCATATGTGTGCTCACATGCATAGAAACATGATAGCCACCTACTCTCACTACCTTTTAGTGCAGATTAAAGCCAGAGAAGGTGGTGAAGCATGCAAATATACATGTGCATGTGTGCCCGTGCACATTCATGTGGGCTCGCTCACACACACACCTCAGCCTGGCTCCCACTGTCATTTAAAAACATGAAGGTTCTGCTAGGGGCCCCTGAGCAGCTCCAGTCATGATCTCAGGGTGGTGGGAATGAGCCCTACCCTCAGGGATTCTCTCTCTCCCTCTGCCCCTTCTACCCACCACCCACTTTGTGCTCTCACTGTCTCACCCTCTTAAAAGAAAATAAATAAAAATATGAAGGTTATTTTAATGAATCAAAAAAGTCAATTTACTACCAGAGGATATGTCAGCCTTAGAGCATTTTGATCTGTGACATTTGTTTCCTAAGATGAATTTCACCTATCTGTCATAGACTAACCCAAGTGTTCGGACCAACATTAGGCAAAGTCTGTCTTGGGAAACTGAATGGGTGACTTTACTCGTTGGGGTTCAGTTAGTTATTTGCAAGCTCTGGCCATGAAACAGAGCCCATGTTAGACACAAAGTATAGTCTGATAAATAATAAACAGATAATCCCTCCAATGGCAAAGACACCTCACTTCCGTCAAGTTCATTGAAAGAGAAGTCCCTGGCACAATGAGAATTCTTAACAGTGACTTCTCATCTGCTAAGCCACCTCCTGTAACCTCCCTGGGGAGCAGTACAGTGGCAGGGAGATGTCCTGCTATGTTTTTGCCATAGCTCTTTGATCCTAATCAAACATGCGTTCAGTGATTTGACATATTTCTTGAGCACCTACTGTTTTCCTAGGACTTTTCCAGGTGTTCCAAATAATTTGATATTCAATGACAAACAGATTAGCAAATGGCCTATTTATTATTTGGCTCAGTCTTCCTAACACCTCGGCTATGCATTTTTTTTTCCTCATTAAACATCTTAGAGAACACCCTCCAGTTACATCCAATATAAATAACATGACATGGCTTCAACAGAAATGACAAAGTTGCTAGGTTACACTTACATTCTTAGTTTACAGTAATTTTATCTCTATTATATCAGGAGGAAAGCCTCAACTTTATCATTTTCCTTCCTATTAGCCTTGATATATGTTAACTATATTCTTATCCTATTCTGTACTCCCTTTGGTAATGTCCATCAGGATACAGGAAAAAAAGAAGATGGATTCCCTTGCTAACATGACATTCTCCCAAAAATTCCACAAAGGAATGTAAAATACATATATATTTATATATAAAACGATAGGTAGGGCCAGATTTCAATATCTTTACATTTTAAAAGTTGGGGGAACTTCATGAACATTTACATATGGACACACCAATGTCAAGAGGTGAATTTAATGGTCTCTTTATCTTTATATACTTGATGACGATGATAGTAAGCTAAAAAGTTTATATTCTTGTTTCTGTTGGATTAATTTTTGCATTTTCTAGGAGACTGTCGTGTTATTCCTTATAAAATTGATAACAACTGGGACGCCTGGGTGGCTCAGTTGTTTGGACGACTGCCTTCGGCTCAGGGCGTGATCCTGGAGTCCCGGGATCGAGTCCCACATCAGGCTCCCAGCTCCATGGGGAGTCTGCTTCGCTCTCTGACCTTCTCCTCGCTCATGCTCTCTCTCACTGTCTCTCTCTCTCAAATAAATAAATAAAATCTTTAAATAAAAAAAAAAAAATAAAAAAATAAAATAAAATAAAATTGATAACAACTTAAATGTAGAAGCATCTAGTATGTCATAATATAGTTATGTTTTTCCCAGATATCTTTTTCTCTTGGATATATAGGTTTTTAAATTCACATTAAGGATATTTCTTTGCTCACTTCCTGGAACAAATGGACATTTTTTGGCCTAAATTGATCACCTACTGCTCACAATGCAACATCTGGTATTTTTCGGTTGCCAAGTCTACGGAATCTATGCTTTTAATTATAAAGTTTTATCATTTCAATGAGCATAAGTTCCCATTAGGATTCAGTTTAAATTGTATTTATATTCAAGGCTACTCCTTCCCTTCCAACTTCCCATGTTCCTTATACCGTTGTGAAATGTCCTTCTTCCCCATTTTTGTCTTAGTAGGTCCTCTCCCCAGACTTCCATCCTAAAGCTGGGCCAGGGAAGAGCCTGCTACACTTTGGTCACTACTGATCTGGAATATTTAATCTAATGGGTAGATCCAGATTATCTTCCATGGCTTAATTATTTGGGGCCAACATCAGTAATAATCTACTCTCTGTGTTCTGGCACCGTCTCTACTTTCAACTACTTCCTTCATGACCTAGGAAGCAGTGCCCTTTTCTTCTTGACCTATGAAGCAGTTTTACTTTTGAGACTATTTACCTCAAGTCCCAACCTGCTCAATTAATGAGCTCATCTTCAAAGCCAACTGGATAATAACCAAAAAATGAGCGGAGGGGCACATCAGAATGCATGCACTTTGCCCTAATACATTGAGACTGTGCTTGTATTCTGTATTTATTTCTCCATAACAACTTGCCACGGATT
Source organism: Neogale vison (assembly GCF_020171115.1). Classification (NCBI taxonomy): domain Eukaryota; kingdom Metazoa; phylum Chordata; class Mammalia; order Carnivora; family Mustelidae; genus Neogale; species Neogale vison. The sequence continues at coordinate 10,553,856 of NC_058097.1, forward strand.
TAAAGGCCAAACCAGCACAGGTTTATTACACTTCTTGTGGTTCAGGAATTTGAGCACAGCTCAGCTAGGTCTTCTGCTTCAGGTTTTCTCACAAACTTGGCAACCCCATTGTCAGCCAGGGTTGTGGTCTCATCTGAAGTCTTGACTGGGAAAGAGCTGGGTTGTGAGCTCATTTTTGTAGTAATGGCTGGATTGTTTCCCTTGGGCTGTTAAGCTGAAGATCTCAGTTCCAAGCTGGCTGCTAGCTAGAAGTTGCCCTTGGCATGTTGGCCTCCCCAACATGGCAAACTTGCTTCACAGAAGGCAGAGAAAGCCAGCATCTACTAATAAGATGAAAGTTACATTGTTATGTAACTTCATCACTGAAGTGTTAACTCCTCACCTTTGCTATATTCTGCAGGCTAAAAGCAGCTTTCTAGGCCAGCCCACACAGACAGGGAGGGGACTACACAGACTTGTACCCAGGGGCAAGGCTCATTGGGGATCACCTTAGAAGCCACCTATCAGAGCATCAAGAGAAGACCATCAACACTGAAGCTTTCCCTGTCCACCAGCAGCTGATGGAAGCTTTGTCCATGGGCAAGTGTTTGTTATCACAGAGAATAACATCGGTTTCTATAGAGGCGACAAACACAGTCCGGACCTTGCTCAAAACCACAAGCTTTTTTTCTGTTTGGGCAGTATTACAGGGTGCTGGCTGCTGCCAGTCCAGTCTTCCTAATTGACCTGGCTGAGGCAAGAATTAGATTTCAGGGAGAATCTTTCCACATAATGGCCTTTAAGCTATTATGTGAAAGGGTAACCATAGGCCTGTAATTTATTCCTCCCTCCTTGGGGATCCCTGAAGAAGTTTGACCCTGACCAGAATTCTTTGCAAATATCGACTGATCGAATATGCTAGCTCAAAGATAAATGAGGGTCCTGAAAGGGCTTGCTATGCACTGATTACTAATTTAGAAATGATTTTAGCATTATATCCTGGTCCATCTAGATTGTGTGTGTTAAATTATCTTGCATATCACAGGCTGAAGTCGTGCTCAAGCATGGAAGTTAGACACAGGGCCAAAACAAGACCAGGAGCCTGGCGAGACTCCAGAATTCAGCAAATTCTCTGGCTAACTTGTCATATATTCTTGACAAACTCCAAAGCCAAGGCATGTCTGGTGTGGGAAGGGACACTGGGGAAGCTCTGTCTGCAAGTTTGGAGCCTCCCAGAGGCCATGTGTGTCACTGCTCTGGTCTCACACCCATTGATAATTATGCATCAAGCCTAGTGCTGGGCAAGTGGACGCCATCTTTCTGGGAAGCAGTAGGAATTGTAAAGATAAATGCAACTTTCAGTGAGTTAGATGACCATTGGAGCAATGTACCTATGTAACAGCTTTGAGATACAATTGGCCCACAACAAGCCACACATATTTACAGTTTGAGTCGAGATAAACACCCAGGAAACCATCACCACCATCAAGAAAATGGATGCATCTAATTGGATACTCTAGACGCAAACCATGGAAGGTGCTAGGATTTGAGGTGTTCCCCAAATTTGGGCTCCTCATGTGATATTGCTATGTAGGGGTCAAGGAAAGACTTAAGAGACAGTGAAGCTCAGGTACCCAATGGCGACCCAGTGGGGGTCAAAATGTCCATGCTACCTAAAAGAAAGTTAAGACTAAGGGGAAAATTACAAAGAAGAAAACAGGGAGTAGTAACTGATGTAGTCTGCCAGAGCTCTTTTATTCCTGTTGAAAAGGCGGGGCAAAAGAGGAAGCAACGGAGAGCATCCCTAGTAGGGTGTTGGTTGTGTAATCTTGTGGCCTGAGAGGTGAAAAACTGACTTCAGCTCCAGCTGTGACACCCACAAACCTTCAGAGCCCCTTCATTTTCACTGCATATCACCTAACACGGATGAGCACGAATCTAATTACAAATATTGTAATTGGGCATGGAAAAAACCTAAATAGTATTTGCTCCCTTAGTTAAAACAGTAACATTTTAAAAGCACATGGAGGGTTGAGGATTTGCTCACCCAACTCTCAGAGGGGGAATCCAGGGAACTAGAAAATGATAAAGTTGGAGTATCCTCTGCAAGTAACTAAAATATTTGGAATGATTGCTCTTGGGACCCATAATTCCTGGGGAGGGGGGGGGCTGGACAGGTCACGCAAGTGGGCATAAAGGTTAAACTCAGTATCAACATCTGGTTCAACCAGATGAAGGTTAAACTCTAATGTGGAAAACCTGATGAGAGAGTTTCCTCTGGTCGCATCATCTTTATTGAAAGGCATAATTGAGATGGATGCCGTATGTGGGTGGAGGGTGATAACCCCCTCCCCCATCCTTACACTGAACGTATTGCATTCGGCCTGGTTTCAGCTGAAAGGCTAAGTGACAGTCTCTCCAATTCCCAAGCCCTCCTCTGTAGAAAATATTAAACAATATAGAATTCCAGGAGTGCAAAAGGAGATTAATGCTTTAGTTAGCATTAATGGTTGAAGCAGGCGTATTGATCTCCATTAATTCTCTTTTTAACAGTCCTTTCAAGCCAAAAGGCAAAGCAGATGATTTGCAGATACTGATAGTGGACGACTGGGAATTCATCTAGGTAGATCTACCAGCTGCCTCAGACGCACGGTAGATAGGATTGAACACATACACACACACACGCTCACACACACTGCATTAAAGGGCAATGGGCCAAGGGAGACTATTACGCAACACAGCTTTAACTCAGGTTTTCTTCTCTATGCTTATTTCAGAGGCCAGTCAAGAACTGTTTGTGTTCATCTGTTCGCCGGCACCATCTAGCATGGCCGCACTTGGTCTTAACAACCATGAAGAGTAAGTCGGGAACATCAATGACGTATAATTGCCTCCTCAGAGGAAGCACAGGGGGACTGAGAGATGGACATCCTCTACCTGTGCCCACAGAGCATGGCAGGTCGACTCCATTAAAATTCAGGACTCGCCCCGGTCTCTGAAAAATAACATGAGCTAGAACCACAAGGAGCTTTCCTCATCCTGTGAGAAAGAATTTATGAGCCAGTCTTGACCCTGCCACTACAGAGTCCTGAGACTGGAAGAAACTGTCTGAGTTACGGCAAAACCGTGTCTCGTGTTTGGGGATATTGTTAGTCCTAGTCACAAAGCCACCAGAAAGAAATCGGAGACTGAATTGTGCTCTGATGGGAACAAACAGAAGATTTATAAAGGACTGCCAGTCAGGCATCGCCTCTCGGGCCTCAGGACCCCAAAATACAAATGACTGCAGAAGCGTAAGTAGCTAGGACACACACAGACGGGAGCTTTTGGCAGAAATCAATACAGCTACTCAGTGGAGAAAGCAGGGATTTGGGTCTCGAGCAGGGTCCAAGGCAGCTGCTTGGTGCAGCCGTTTAGAAACAGAGCCGTAAACTTGCTGTTGGGCAATTGCTGTAGGGCAATTGCTGTAGGAATCGCTCCTACCACAGGAAAATTTTGGACAGTCCTGAAACCAGAGGCGCCCATCATGACTTGGGTGACAGAGATCAGATACATGTTCACATTGAGGAAGCATCTCATGGAGCTCATGGACAAGCCAAGTGGCAGCCTCGGGAGTACACGTTAGCCAAGGGTCCTAAAGCACCTTGCTGCATTTATGCACAGATTTCTTCGCAGCATTTAAAGCCTTTCATAACCACCCCCCACCCAGCTGTCACTGCTAGATTGTTTTAACCCCAAATTCCGCCCCCCGCCCCGGCCATGTAGAGTAGCGTGGTTACTAAATCTACTGATGGGATTTCCCCAATTGAAAGTCATGAAGTTCTTTGGAAATCAGTTCTTTCACGTTCTACAGATGGTGAATCCTTGGTCGAAGATGGAGAAATGCTGACATGGCATTCTGAGCAGCCCTGTGTTAGGCTGGAAACGATTTGCTAAGCCAAGTAGAGACGCTAGAGGGAGCTACCCTTCAGGAGACCAGATAGGGCTGGGCATCCGCCTAGAGACCCGGAAACGCAATCTGAGAACACAGTCGGTATTATTAGACTCATCAAACATCAGTCTTGCCAGCAACTCTGAGGAAGAGGCCTTACTCAAGGGACATCTTAATAGTAATGAAATCACATGTATTGAAGAGACAACGGTGCTAGTGGAAAAATGTCACTAAGACGTGTAGCTGAAAGTCACATGACTGTTGAGCACTTTAAAAGTGGCTAGTCTGAATAAGATGTGCCATAGGTCTAAAAAGCACACAGTACTTCAAAGGCAACACAGAAAAACAATGTAAAGCACCTCATTCATTTGGATTATATCCTGAATTATTTTGGATCTATTTGGAGAAACACAATCTATTATTCAAATAAATTTCATTTTTTAAACTTTAGGTACGCCTCCAGAAAATTTAAAATTACATGTGTGGGGTGTTATTTCATTTTTCTAAACAATACTCTTCTAGATTGCTTTTTATAAATAACTCTTTGGATTAGGGACCTCAGCTGGGCCACAGCAGCTAGAAGAGGGCTACCAAAAGATCAAGACATATCAACTAGCAGACCCCTAGACTTGGCTACTTCCTGTGCTAACTTGTTCCACATGTGGCCAGCTCTTACCACTATAAAATCAAAGTATTTCATAATCTGGAAAAAGGGACTTAGGATATGTCTCAGCCCAAGTTCTCCTTGACGGTGACATGGAGTACGTATCACGCCTTCCTGATGTTTTTTGTTAGTTAAATAAACCTTTACACTAGAGGGGACAGGTTTCCAGGGAATAGAAATGACAATTTGAGCTTTGTGTTTATATAAGGGTTGATATTTGTGGGTTTTGCCATTTTTATTCAGCAGGGTAGTTAGATCTTGCTGATACTTGATCTTAGAAGACAGCATTAGGCCACCTGACATCCATTCGTGTTATGGAGTATTTGAACGACGAACAGAACCATGGGATGGGTCTAAGAGAAAACCAGCCTTGAACTCATGTGGTTTCTCTGCGGTCACCTCCTAGGACATGACCCACAATCGCCTCTGTATGCTCTGACCACGGCTCTTAGATTTACACTTAGAAACCTAATCCTCCACATAAGGGAACTGTGTCCTATATAAAAGGAGGATTTTTTTAAATTAAATAAAAAGAAATGAGATCATTCATTAAAATTTATTTAAATAAGAAATTCTCCTAAGTAGAATAGAAAGTTGATGAAATTACTGTAAAACCAAAGGATTTCTGGCCTGGTTTTCACAGTAAGGCAAGGAGGAAAGGACTGACCTGCTTAGAAAAACACAGGCTTTTATTTTTTTTTAATTAATTGATTTATTTGACAGACAGAGATCACAAGGTAGAGAGAAAAGCAAGCAGAGAGAGAGAGGGAGAAGCAGGCTCCCCGCTGAGCAGAGAGCCCAATGCAGGGCCCGATCCCAGGACCCTGAGATCATGACCAAAGGCAGAGGCTCAACCCACTGAGCTACCCAGGTACCCCACAGGCTTTTAAATCTCACTTTAATGATAGGAAAACTATACATTTAAAAACTACAAATTTATGTGTGTGTGTGTGTGTGTGTGTGCATGCACGTGTGTATGTGTGCACTTGTTTTATATATTTATATATGAATACTTAAAATTTTTAATTATCAGTATATCAATATATTAATTTCTGTTATATAATTTATTATTAATATATTAATGTATCTGTAAATATATTTGTAACTATAAATATATACATTTAATTTAAACTACAAATATATATATTTAAGAAGACAGGTAGAATAAGCTAAATGAATGATAGCTCTTAGGAGAAATTTTAGATTTTAAAAACCAAGAGAGACAAAGGGAAAGCGATGCAAATGGGTTCATATGCTTATAAAAATATATCATTAAAATGGGGGCATTCCATAGATTCTAAATCAAAAAAGTTCTCAGGGACACTACCGAAATCTGACAGAGAAGGAAAGGCTTTCTCAAATAGAATAGATCAATACCCTCCTCTACTAACAGGCCAGAACCCAGGAAGCCACTAGAAGGTGGTCTCTTGGGTAATGACAGAGTCTCAAAATATCAGAAGACTTTTATAAGTGTTTATAGAAACTTCAGACAGCAGTGAGAAAGATCCATGTTCTAATATTATTATTAGGGAACTTTAGAGCAATGCATTATTTGTAATGAGAGATTTATATAACACTTTTCCCTTGATATACTCAAGAATTTGTAAATTGGGATTTTGAGAGAAACACAGCAAAGGGAAGATATTTAAAGGGTATCGGCCCGGCAGTAGTGGATCCAGATAAGATTCCTGCTGCTGTTGGTTTAAAGGGACATCTCCTGGTTGGAATTATTTATATCAGTAGGATAAATGTGGTCAAGATTTATGGGACTTCATGGGAATTGTAGTGTTTCTGTCGCACTGGATTTTTTTTTTTTAAAGATTTTATCCATTTGACAAAGAGACAGAGATCACAAGCAGGCGGGGTGGGGGCGGGGGAAGCAGGCTCCCCACCGAGCAGAGGGCCTGATGCGGGCCTCGATTCCAGGACCCTGAGACCATGACCTGAGCCAAAGGCAGAGGCTTAACCCACTGAGCCACCCAGGCGCCCCTGAAATTTCTTGATTTCATACCTCTACCAAGACTACATCTAAAGGAAAATGTCAGGGAAAAGTCTGGCCCATAGAGCAAAGAAAACAAAGGGAAGAAGGTGGCTTAGCTGCAGCTAACATGACTAGACCTTTATGTAATGGTTACTATAAACAGCAAAGCTTGACCACAGGTGGAAGTGTTTAGACTACAAGTAGACATTCTAGAGAATATTCTTTTTTTTTTTTTTTAAGATTTTATTTATTTGTCAGAGAGAGCAAGAGCACACAAGCAGGGAGAGCGGCAGGCAGAGGGAGATACAGGCTCCCCACTAAGTAGGGAACCTGATATGGGACTGAATCCTAGGACCCTGGGATCATGACCTGAGCTGAGGGCAGACACTTAACTGACTGAGACCCCCAGGCATCCCTCTAGAGAATATCCTTGAAAAGGTGAAGGAAGGAAAGGAAAGACACATACACACACACACACACCCAAAAAAAAAAAAAAAAAAGAGAGAGAGAGAAAAAGGGAGAAAGAAAGAGAAAACATTCTAGCAGTGGTGATATTCAAACTACTTAGCAACAGGTTAGAAGGAAACTAGTTTTGATTTCATATCCAGGGTAAACACTGATCAAGAAAACAAGCGACACTCCTTGACCAGGAACAGTCATCAAGGCTGTTCCCCTGCAATCAGCGTAGTCTAGGCATTCCTTAGGGTACAAATATAGACATAGTGAAATTAGAATTAACTAATATTTACTGAATTAAAGAAGACACACACACACACTTACACTGATAACTAGGAAAGTTTGCAAAATCAGTTTAAAAGAATGAGATGAAACACCCAGATTTGAAAATCATTCAAGTCACAAGAGGAAAAAAAAAGGAAATTTTACAAGGGTCCAATCATGAAAGCCAGGTTAAGTTCACTGAATGTAAATCAGAATAGCTTCCTTGTCTTCACTAAAGCACAAGAGTATGGAATAATATTAGTGGAAACATCAGAGGGGAAGACATGGTAAAGGCATAAATGGATATAATTTCAAGGTCAAATCGTAATGGAGAGCTAAAATAAATTATGAATTGATGTGTAACTGATTTTAACTCATGTGTGTGCTTACCTCTGACTAGTGGAAAAAGGGGAATGGAAAAAATTTTCAATATTTATACTTTTTTTTACAGTGATCATGTTAGTTATTTAAATGTAATAAATACAAAGTTCTTTAAAGAGACTCAGAGAAGGGGCACCTAGGTGGCTCAGTCATTAGGCAACTGTCTTTGGCTCAGGTCATGATCTGGGGGTCCTGGGATCGAGCCCCACATGAGGCTCCCTGCTCAGCTGGGAGCCTGCTTTTCTCTTTCCCCCTGCCACTCTCCCTGCTTGTGACCACTCTCTTTCTCTGTGTGTGACAAAGAAATAATGAAATCCTTTAAAAAGAGAGAGAGAGACTCAAAGAAGCAGAAAGATACACATCCACTTGTCTTAAGAGGCACCCAGAAGAGTTTAGGGCATCTGAGTCAAACCAAGGAATCCATTTGTGGTAAAAAATAATCAACAAGGTTTCCTAGTTAAAGGAAGAAATCCAGTAAATAGAAGGAAAAACCCAAGATACAGTATTATCAAGTGAGATGGCATTTTAAGGAAAAACCTGCTAAATATCAACTTCTAGAATGTCATCAGGTCAGTCTTTACAGATGAGACCAAACTTCCTGTCTGATACACACACACATACACGCATGTGCATGCACGCGCGCGCACACACACACACACACACACACACACACACGGGAACTCTGGAAGAACTGACCTCTGGAAAATCATGTCAAAGTTTGAAGGTAACCTGGTCATTTTGTAAATTAACCTAATTACCATAACAGTCCTTCATTTGGTTATAAGATACTTCCGAAATATCCATCAACATTTTCCCAGATAACATAATAACAAAACTCAAGGAATTATCAAACAGGTAGGCAAATGTGTTTTTCAGGTGATCTGTTCTTTTTTTTTTTTTTTTTTTAAGATTATTTATTTATTTATTTGACAGAGAGAGACCACAAGCAGGCAGAGAGGCAGGCAGAGAGAGAGGAGGAAGCAGGCTCCCTGCTGAGCAGAGAGCCCGATGCGGGGCTCCATCCCAGGACCCTGAGATCATGACCTGAGCCGAAGGCAGCGGCTTATCAGGTGGTCTGTTCTTAAATCACTTTTAATTTATAGTAAGATGTTCATGGCAAGAGTCTCAAGTCTGATCACCAAGAAGTAAGATGGACAATAGCAAGTAAGACTACCCCATAATAAATCTGACTGGAAACAACTGTGAGCACAAGTAAGTCATTTTCATCTTTCAAGTTGAGAGAAAGGTAGTGGGAATATTATAATTAAGAGAACTACAGCAAAGCTTATGTATTATAGAGCTCATCCTCAGAATCCTCTGGTTTAGAAAGATTTCAGGGGTGCCTGAGTGGCTCGGTCAGTTAAGCATCTGCCTTCCGCTTAGGTCTTGATCGCAGGGTCCTGGGATCGAGATCCACTAAGCAGGCAGCCTGCTTCTCCCTCTCCCTCTGCCCCTCCCCACTGCTCGGGTACTCTCTCAAATGAATAAAGAATCTTTAAAAAAAAAAAAAAAAGCTTTCAGATGAACTCATTCTACCATAAGTACATTGATATTTTTAGCATTATTTGCAATTCTTGATTCAATTAAATATATGCATCCCTAAATATCTATAATCAATATTTACCTGTGCTTGTTTTATTTCTATCATTATGTAGTGTTTATCTAAGCAAATAAACCTGTTTTTCTGTACTTTTAAAATGAGTTTGGGGCTCCTGGGTGATTCAGTCGGTTGAGCATCTACCTTCAGCTCAGGCCATGATCCTGCCATGCTGGGATCAAGCCCCAGTCATGCTCCCTGCTCAGTGGGGAGTTTGCTTCTCCCTCTCCCTTTACCCCTCCCCTATGCTCATGCACATGTGTGCTATCTCTCCCCCTCTCTCACTCACACTCACTCTCTCTGAAATAAATAATATCTTTAAAAAAATAAATTTCATGCTTTATCTTCCTAACCCCCAGTGGCTTTCAATATTAAATATATCCTACACACTCGACACTAATTGGTTTAATTATAACATTTTTGTTGTTTATTTTTCTCGACTTTTAAACATATTGTATGATGTCAGCATTGTACTAGTTAAGAAAAACTTACAAGGGTGCCTGGGTGGCTCAGTGGGTTAAGCCTCTGCCTTCAGCTTGGGTCATGATCTCAGGGTCCTGGGATCAAGCCCCACATCGGGCTCTCTGCTCAGCAGGGAGCCTGCTTCCTCCTCTCTCTGCCTGCCTCTCTGCCTACTTGTGATCTCTCTCTCTCTCTGTGTCAAATAAATAAATTAAAAAAAAAAACCTTACAGCACTATCAGACTACAGATTACAGACCAATAACCTTCATGTACATAGAAATGAAATTCCTTACTAGATTTTTAGAAAAAAGAATCTAGAAGTATATAAAGTTACAATACATCATGACAAGGGGGTTTTTCCCCCACTCAGGAGCATAAACTCTGTTAATATCTATGATAGAAATCTCAGCCAACTAGGAATAACAGAATTTCCTCTAGTTGCCAAAGGGCATCTACAAAAAAATCTACAAGTAACTTCTTATACAGCAGTGAAAGACCACATAATTTTCCTTAAGATCAGTAAAAAAACAAACATTTCTAATTTCTGTTTAATATTGTACAGGAGGTTTTAGCCAATGCAATAAGACAAGAAAAAATAGAACACAGAATGAAAAAGAAGTAACTCAGATTATTTATATTCAGATTGCTGCTTCTCATGAAATTTAATTTCTAATAAAAATTTCATGGCAGAAAAGCTATGGTTTTTATAACCAGAAATTAAGAGAGCAATAAAGACATGATTGTGTATAGAGAAAACCCAAAGGAAACCATTTAAAATGCACTAGAACTAATATGTGAAGTTAAGGAGATAACAGAAGGCAGGATAAACATATCTGCTTCTATATATAAGCAACCAAGAATTTGAGACTCAAATTATAAGAATACAGTTTGATATAGCATCCAAAAACACAATAATTAGGAAAAAATTTAAAGTCGATAAGAGATCTGTAGTTTGAAAACTAGAAAAGGAATACTGCATAGAGAAATTAAATGCAATGAAAATTAATGGAGACAAAGTTCTTCAGAGTCAGAAGGCTAAATATTGCTATGAACACATTCTCTATAACCTGATCATCAATTTAATGCAATCCCATGCCTACACCCAACAGAATTTTTAGTAGAAATTGATGAGCAAATCCTAAGATTTATATGGATATTCAAAAGATCTCAAAGGACAAAAACTTTTCTAAAAAATAAGAAATAGGGGCACCTGGGTGGCTCAGTGGGCTAAAGCCTCTGCCTTCGGCTCAGGTCATGATCTCAGGGTCCTGGGATCGAGCCCCGCATCGGGCTCTCTGCTCAGCAGGGAGCCTGATTCCTCCTCTCTCTCTGTCTACTTGAGATCTCTGCCTATCAAATAAATAAATAAAAAATCTTAAAAAAAAAGAACATAAACAATGAATTTTGGAATACTGAAAAAAATATTTTCTCAAAAAAATAAATACACAGCTGGAGGACTAATTTCAAGAATTTTTATATAGCTACACGAACTAAGATTCTTTGTACTGGTATGAAGATAGAAAAGTAGATCAATGGAAAAAAATAGAGTGTCTAGAAATGGACGTATATGTATAATAAGAACTGATTTTCCAAGTTGCCAAGATAATTCAAAGGGGGAAAGGATTTTTTTTCAAACAAACTTTATAAAAATTGGATATCCATATTTTAAAAAAAAGAACTTTGTTCCCTGATACAAAATTAAGATGGATATAACTCAGTGTTTACAAGGTAAAATTATGAAACTTCTAGAAGAAAGTAGAATTTCTTCACAGTATTCATAAGCACAGTGATTTGTATATAGAACAACAGCAAGCACACATCACTGAAAGTATTTAAAAGACATGAATAGACAAATGAATCATGATGCTTAGATTTCATAAAATGGTAAATCTTCAGTAAGACAATAAAAATTCTGTAATTGGGCTTGTTTCAAGCATATATAAATAACACTAAAACTCAGTAACTGAAACTCAACAAAGCAAACTATCTAACTTTAAAATGCACAGAATAATTGAAAAAAATCATTCACAAAAGACTTAAGTGGCCGGTAAACACCTGAAAAAGTGTATCATTAGGAATCAAGAAAATGCATATTAATATACTCTCTCTAGGATGGCTGAAATTTAGAAAGCGGTCAATAGTGTTTGCAAGTATGTAGGGCAACCAGAAATCTTGTATATTTTTTTCTGGGGGTATAAAATTAGATAACCAGTCTGAAAACACAATTTGACTGTTCCTTTTACATATACTTACTCTGTGCCTCAGCAGTTTTACCTCCAAAGACTTACCCAATAAAAATGAAAACTTAGGGTTGTACAAAGACTTAACACACCATTGTTCATGGCAACCTTATTCATAACAGACCCAAACTGGAAATACTCCAGATGCCCTTCCACTGGTAAATGAATGAACAAGTTATGGTTTAGCCATGCAATAAAAGACTATTTAGTAATAAAAAGGAATGGGCTACTAAGCCACACAGTCACACAATACTGTGGATCAATTTCAAAAGCATCATGTTCGGAAAAAGGCACAGGCAAAGAAATCCACATTTTAGGATTCTGTTTATAAAATGTAGAAAAATAGAAGCTAACCTATACTAATAGGAGAATCAGTGCTTGCCTGGAACCAAAGTTGAGAAGGAGGACTTTTAAAGGGCATAAAAGTACATTTTAGAGTGATACAAATGTTCTATATTTTTATTATGATTTTATGGATGTATGTATTTGTCTCAACTCATTAACTGTAAAAATCTGGTTGGAAAGAGAAGGAGACAATATATCAGCGAGATTGGACAGAAAAAAATAATTCCTTTTTTCCTGTCCTGGGAATGGCAAGAAAAAAAGAGACCCTATCTTCAACGCATGAGCTAGCTCATAATTATCAGTTGTTGATACTATGTACGAAGAATCTGAAGGAAGCGTCAACCTTCTAGCAGTCTAGCAAGTTTATCTTTGTGCATAGCGATTTGGAAATTTGCTGTCAAGCTAATACCAGAGAGAACAGTTTCACCAAAATGTGTAATATTAAGAATTTGTTAATGTCATATTTTCTTTTCTTTTATTATCAAAAGTAGGTTTGTACACAGGAAAAAAAAAAGAAGCTTTGTAAACTAGAAAGAAATAATGTTATTATTGCATTTCAACTTGTACCTGGGGTTTCCCAGGTTAAGTTAATTGGCATTCTGAGGTAAAGCCTCCTGTCTTTTCCCCAATTATGCCAAGTTATTTCATGCCTCAGTTCTTCCGACTCATGTTGCTTTCTGGGCCTGAAATTTTTTTCCCTCATCTCTGCTTGCCAGGTTCCTACTCATTCTTCCAGTGTCAATTTAAAAATTGCTTCTTCCAACTCATCATTCTGTTTCAATGAGGTATTCTTTATTAAACTTACACATTACACCACCTTCTACTCCTTCAAAACATTTAAAACATTCAGATCTTACATATCTACAAATAAATTTTTTTTTGTTTACTCTGTTCTCCCTCTAGTTCTATATCTCATTCCTTTCTAATTCATAGAAATGTTGTTGCTCATGAAAACTGTTCAGTGCTTTTGGGTCCCAAAGATGAGTAAGATAGAAATTTTCATACAAAGAGTATATCCCATTGTTCATATATGCTTTATCTAAATAGCTTTTTAATGTGGCTTAATCTGGAGGTAAACTGGGAGGATTTTGAAAGCAGATGCTTTGTGTTCAACTTTACAGCTGTAATTCCTAAAAGAGTGCAGGGAAGAAAAAAATAACAGCAATAAACCATCAAACAAAAATAAAACAAAGCAAACAAAAACTAATGGATCATCTTTGGAGGATGATGGAAAACAAGTCATTTTCTTGAAAAATGGTTAAATAAAGACGTAGAAGCAAGCCTTTATTCTACTTTTATCTGCATAAACTGTATGGTCTGTATGAACCACTGGGAGTCAAAGAGTAAATCATGGGAAGTTTATCTTTAAAAAATATTCCAGCAAATTAATATTTAAAAGGAGTGACCATTACAATGCCACCATTTGTAAAAATTAATTAATGAATCTAATCATTGAGCATTAATGACTGCTGACATAAGCAAAAGCAAGACACGGGAATGTCACGTGTCTCCTGAATAAAGAAAACGGTCACCTCCTAGAGAGCCTATCCAAAGGAATGGCACTTGGGTCTGATGAAGCCTTAGATCCTGCACCAAATATTCAAAGAACTTCAGAGAGGACAGAAGTTCTTTGTTGAACCACACCATGAGTAGATAAAAAAATAAGGTCCATTCTGTGGAAAATCTTACAGGATAGTTGTCTTCAACAGTGAATAAATAAGCAGGAATAAAGATAAAAGTCATGATCAGATCTTCTCAACCAGAAATACTATAAGGACTCCTTTAGGCAGAAGTGAAAAATTGGCTAGAAGGTAATTTGAATCTAAATGAGGAAATAAAGAGCAAGGAAATGGTTCTAATGGTACAAACCCCAACATTCCCATGACTAAGAAAAAAATTATTAGCAAATCTATAATAGAAAGGGACGTGATGAAGGACATCTATGAAAAGCTTAAGCTGAAGTCATTCATAATAATGAATCTTGAAAGATTTTCCAGTTAAGATCAGGAGCAAGACAAGAATGTCCACTTTCACTGCTTGTATTCAACATTGTATTACAGGATTAGCTAGGGTGATTAGACAAGAAAAAGAAAGAAAAAGCAATCACATTGGAAAGGAAGAATGAAACTACTTCTATTTGCATATGACATGATCTCATGTATAGAAATGTGTAAGGGGGTGCCTGGGTGTCTCAGTGAGTTAAAGCCTTTGCCTTCAGCTCAGGTCATGATCCCAGGATCCTGGGATCGAGCCTCACATCAGGCTCTCTGCTCAGCGGGGAGCCTGCTTCCTCCTCTTTCTCTGCCTGCCTCTCTGCCTTCTTGTGATTTCTATTTGTCAAATAAATAAATAAATCTAAAAAAAAAAAAGAAATGTGTAAGAAATCCATTTAAAAAAATAGAGCCAATCAATGAATTCGGTAGGTCTAGAGGTCATAAGATCAATATATAAAAATCAGTTGTATTTCTATAGGCTGGTAATAAATAATCTGAACAAGAATTTAAGTAATTGATTCCATTTTCAATAGCACAAAAAGAATAAACAAATATATTTAACTAAAAAAGTGGAAGATGTGTAAGGTGCCTGGGTGGCTCAGTACGTTAAGCTTCTGCCTTCGGCTCAGGTCTTGAACCTGAGGTCCTGGGAGTGAGCCCCCTGTAGGACTCCCTGCCCAGTGGTGAAGTCTGCTTCTCCATCTGCTTCTCCGTCTGCTTCTGTCCCTTTCCCTCCCCATGCCCATACTTTTGCTCTTTCTCTCCCTCTCAAATAAATAAAATTTTTTAAAATTTTGAGGGGCACCTGGGTGGCTCAGTCGGTTAAGTGACTGCATTTGGCTCAGGTCATGATCCCAGGGTCCTGGGATCGAGTCCCACATCAGGCCCCCTGCTTGGCAGGGAGTCTGCTTCTCCCTCTGACCTTCCCCTCTCTCATGCTCTCTCCCTGTAATAAGTAAAATCTTAAAAAAAGAAAAGTTGAGGATGTGTATACTGAAAACTGCAAAACGCTGTAAAGAGAAATTAATGAGTATGTAAATAAATGTAATAAAAGACATCCCAATGTTTATGGATTGAAAGATAATATTGTGATGATGGCAATATTCCCAAATTAGTCTACATACTCAGTACCATCACTACCAAAAATATCAAGTGCTCTTTGTGGGAAGTAAGGTCATCCTAAAATTTAAATGGTAGTGCAAGGGACCCAGCATTACCAAAATAATCTTAAAAATTTAGAACAAAGTTGGAGGACTGACACTTCCCAATTTCAAGACTTATTACAAAGTTATAGTAATCACGATTGCTGGTGATAGCCATACAGATAGCCATATGGCCTCGGAGTAGAATTGGGAGTCCTAAATAAACCCATTTGTTTTAACAAGGATGCCAAGATGATTCAATTAGGAAGGAAGAATCTTTTCAACAGATGGTTACTGAGACAACTAGATATCACATATAAAAAATTATTTTGGGGGACAACTGGGTGGTTCAGTCGGTTAAGCATTTGCCTTCAGCTCAGGTCATGATCCCAAGGTCCTGGGATTCCTGCTCAGTGGAAAGCCTGCTTCTCCCTCTGCCTGCTTCTCCCCCTGCTTGTGCTCTCTCTGTGCCTCTCTCTCTCTGAAAGATAAATAAAATCTTTAAAAAAAAAAAAACCAGAACTTTAAAAAAAAGATTTTTGATCTCTTCTTCATACCATATACAAAAGGTAACTCAAAAATGACAAAACTAAACATAAGTACAAAAACTGTAAACTCTCTGAAGAAAACATAGTTGTAGATACTGGTAACCTCATACTCAGCAGTGATTCCCTTAAATAAGACAGCAAAAGTGCACACAGAACCAAAGAATTGGACTTCAACATGCACATTTTTTTATGACTTAAAGTACACTATCAAGAAAGCAAAGACAACCCACAAAATGGGATAATAGTAAAAAAAATAGGGCGCTTGGGTGGCTCAGTGGGTTAAGCCGCTGCCTTCGGCTCAGGTCATGATCTCAGGGTCCTGGGATCGAGTCCAGCATCGGGCTCTCTGCTCAGCAGGGAGCCTGCTTCCTCCTCTCTCTCTGCCTGCCTCTCTGCCTACTTGTGATCTCTCTCTGTCAAATAAATAAATAAAATTTTTTAAAAAATAGTAAAAAAATAGACACAGGATTTCAATGGAAATTTCACTAAAGAAGACATACATGTGGCCAAAAATCATGCGGAAAGATCCTTAAAATCATCAGTCCTTAGCAAAATGCAAATTAAAATCACAAGGACATATTACTTTAAGAGAGGTATAATTTAAAAGAAAGAAAATGCTAAATGGTGGCAAAAACATGGAGAAATTAGAATTTTGATACATTGCTGGAGATGTAAAAGGGCACATTTCTGCTCTGGAAAACAGTATGGTAGTACTTTAGAAAGTGAAACAGAATTGTTATATGACTCAGTAATTCCATCTGTAGGTAAACACCCAAGAGAACTGACAGTGGATGCCACACAAAAAACTGTACCCAAAAGTCCATAGCAGTATTGATTCATAGGACAACATGGATGAACTTGAAAACATTATGCTAACTCAAAGAAGCTAGCCACAAGAGGTTACTTATGTGTGATTCCATTCATATGAAATGCCCAAAATATACAAACCCGTTGAGACAGAAAGGAGATTAGTGGTTACTAGAATCTAAAGGGAAAGGAATGAATGCATGTACTAACAGGTATGGGGTTTCTTTTGGGGATGATGAAAATGTTCTAGGATTAGTAGTGATGGTTGATGGATTTATAAATCTACTGAAAACCACTAAATTCAATACTTTAAAGGTGACCATTATGGTGTGTGAATTACATAGGTCAATAAAAAATAAAAGTAACTAACAACTGAGTCATAACAATAACATTTTTAACTTAAAATACCTCAATAGAGGGTGCCTGGGTGGCTCGGTGAGTTAAAGCCTCTGCCTTTAGCTGGGGTCATGATCTCAGGGTCCTGGGATCCAGCCCCACATTGGGCTCTCTGCTCAGTGGAGAGGCTGCCTCCTCCTCTCTCTCTGCCTGTCTCTCTGCATATTTGTGATCTCTGTCAAATAAATAAATAAAATCTAAAAAAAAAAAAACCCACCTCAATAGATGTGTATTTATTCCTAATGTCTGGCAAGAGAAAGGGGACCTTTCCATGAATGCAGCCCAATGATCGTCCTGTGTGATTTTCTCATAGTCAACATCCCTAATGCAGCTTTTAAATGTCGTACTTTGAGGAGGTATTTTGGGGGATCATTCTAAAGGCAGAAGCTGTCTAAATATTTCCCCAGTCTTTTATAGACATTTTTTGGGATCATTCTGAGGGCAGAATCTGTCTATTTCTCCAGTATTTTACAGTTACCTCATCAACACCTAATTTGACAGCAGTTTTTTTTGGGGGGGAGGTCTTTTTTTATTTAAACTCAATTAACATAGTGTATTTTAAGTTTCAGAGGTAGAGTTGAGTAATTCAGTCTTATATAAGACCCAGTGCTCATTCTATCACCTGCCTTCCTTAATGCCCATCACCCAATTACCCCATCCCCCCACTCTACATCCCCCCCCAGCCACCCTCAGTTTGTTTCTTATGATTAAGAGTCTCTTGTTGTTTCCCTGGACTCCTGACAACTATTTTAAAGCTACTCCTCTTTACCAAGACTTTCTAAAGCCTTTAATTCAGTTTCAACTGAACCACTGACTTCCACTTTCAACTTCTATTTTAGCACTTTTTTTTTGTATTTAATTACAACATGTCATGAGATTAACAACTGAAGTGGCAAAGCAGTTTTGAAAAGAACATAACTGATTCTCGACACACATGAGGTTCAGATGGTGTAAATGGAAAGGTGAGGGCAGGCAAAAGGAAGAGCTCCAGGGGTCCAAGTCAACAGGTAGTATAAAAACAATGGAGAAACGAGTTTGCTCTAGGAGACTGGTAAGTGGAAGTTAGCTAAAGTAAGGTCTACTATACTTAAGCTTGATATCAAGCCATCGGGAAGGCCATTGCATGCACCAAGAATAGTAATGGCAATAAACTTATGGGAACATTGAAAAAAAAATTGATTAGTATTTATACACCCATGCATGGATCTGTGCCCTCAAGAGCGTATTCTTCTGTTCAGAGGTGTAAAGAGATGATCAATAGAATTTGATGAATACAGTCTTCCTCTCCCATTAGAGTTCCACCTGTGTGTCTTGGCTCTGCTCAGTATGGATTTTTAAACTCTTTGGATTCTGAGCTAAATAATTAACAGAACGCTTGACAGGAGCTACCTTTACCTCACTAAAATCAAGCAGAGGAAAAAGGAATTCAAACAGAAATCTACTTATCTGTTGCAACAGAGTCTTAGACAAGGATATGGCCAATAATGAATGAGAAATGGGTAACAGACACAAGACTAAATGTGCTCCACATGGGCAAGCTGGGTTTTGACATGGTTGCATTAGGTGAATTTTACGAATGACCAAATGTGTGAAACCAAACACATCTACATTCGTTGCTGATGCGACTGTGGTATTGGAAATATTAGGAGTTATTATTTCCCTCTCATCCTGCTCAATAAGGCTTGGTAGAAAAGATGAACAACCAACAGTAAGAACAGCTCTGTGATCTCCTCTATAAATTTCTTGCCAGTCAGTACTCAAATTGTGCCAAATTGATGCCTGTTTGTGTTACTGCACATACAGAATACTCATCAGGGATTACACCAAAGGATATTAGAATAGAGAGAGGCTTCAAGAAGTTGAATTGAATTACTGGAAACTCTGTTACTCAGACACATTTTTTCCCTGTGAGTTTCTATTTTCTTTGCTCACAATGACATCCCCAGAGCTTCAGGGGCATAATTTTTGCTGCTTTGGAAGATAATGTTCTATTTTCTATGAGTCAACTACTTTTGGATAATTACTTAGTTGAAGTTTGCAAACAAAACTTTTGATTTGTTGAAAAGAAACAGATAAGACAGTCAAAGACAAGAAAGATATGTTTGTAAGATACCATTGTTTCACTATAGGTATTACTTGATCCTTAAAGGCTTGAGGGTAAGAGAGGAATAACAACCCAGGGGCTTGTGGGGATTGCATTCGTCTCTGTATCCCCGAGATCCCCACCTCCTCGTACTCCAGTGTAATCTCCTCTCCTTGAGTGTGGGCCAGACCTGCGACTTCCTTTTAACCTACAGGACACAGCAACAATGACAGGCTAGATGTGATTATGTTACTTGAGATCATAACAGTTGTCTTACGGGGAGACATTTTTCTCCTTTGCTCCCTTTCAAGAAGCCAGCTGCCGTGTTGGGAGCTGGCCTGTGGAACGGATCATGGGACATGCACCTGAGGCCAACTTCTGTCCATAAGCCAGAAGAAAGAAAAAAAAAATTGCACTCCTCAACCCAATAGCTTGTCAAGGGACTGAATTCTACCAACAGCACCATCAGCTGAAAATGGGATCCTTCCCCAGTTGAACCTCGGATGAAACCGACAATCTGGCTGACCGACTGATTGCACCTTTTTTAGCCACTGTCAGGAGGACCTGACTAGGTCATTCCTGGACTATGACACAGACAATGTGAGATAATCAATGTATGTTGTTTTAAGCAATAGCTAGGTAATACACCTAAAATCAACTTCTAACTAGGGAAGGCTGAGGAAAGTTTCTTACTGTAACCTGCTGTCTCCTGTCACTTCATTAAATACTAAATCATAACACAGTGACATCTCTTGACTCATTATGACGCTACCTATGTGACATCCTGACTGACAAGCGGGAGCTTGCCTCCCTAGGTTTTAAGACTGTACTGAATAGTTATTTTACTTTATGTATAGTTCTATAATTTAAGTACACAATGCATTTAATTTGCCAGAAAGAGTTCTCATCTCTCTCTTCTCTCTTACCTCAGCTATATCGAATCACCAAGTCAGGCCAGTTCCCATTCCAAATATTTCCAAAATCCTCCTGGTTCTTTTCATTCATATTCCCAGGCCCTGGTTCAGGTACCTCCATCTCCCAACTGTTGAACTTATTGGCTTCTTCTGGTCTCACCACCACTTGCCCTCAACTGTCCTTCCCCTTCATTTTCACTTGGAGACTAATTTTTCTTAATCACACATGTCATTAAAAAAAAAACAAAACAAATACACATGTCGCTGTGCCAACTAGGTTCTTTAAATCCTTTCCAAAACCTTTGAAGAAAGGCTAACATGTGCAATAGAACTCAGATGATGCCTAAAATTTTATGGATCTCGAATGCCTTGCTAAAAAAGCACATTTTCCTTTCCCAAAGGTAGGGATTGCATGAGTCTTATTTTCAGCGCACAGCAGGTTTGATTCAAGACTGAAACAAATCTGGCAGTTAGTATTTGTGGAAGGATACATGTAGCAACAGATAATATATCAGGAAGAAGTTAGATCTTATGAGAAGTGTTATTAACACACATACACACACACACTCAAGAAGGCAAAGTGACACAAGAAATATTTTGCAGGTGATGGACATGTTTCCTGCCTTGATTGTGGGGATCATATCCTGGGTATATGCTTATATCCATACTTGTCAAAATGTACACATTACATACATGCATTTTTTATATATTAAGTATACTTCAATATGACTGAAAAATTATTAAATATTTTTAACATATTTATTTGGGAGAGAAAGTGCACATGTGCATAAGCAGAGGGGAGGGGCAGAAGGAGAGGGAGCAGGGAGCCTGATGCAGGGACTCAATCCAGGACCCTGGGATCATGACCTGAGCTGAAGGCAGAGGCTTAACCAACTGAGCCACCTGGGAGCCCTGCTGGAAAATATTTTTCAAGGACTAAAAATAAAAGTTGCTTTTAAACCATGTATGCCGTACACATTTGTGCATTTATTTCTCCAAATTGGTGTCTCTATATTAAACCTTATACCTTTTTTTACATCTAATAAGCATGTGTTTACAGCTGCTCATACTTAGTTATTTTTATCCATGTGCTTATCTCTCCTGACATCCATACACCAATGAGAGGGAGAAGTGAGAAGAAGCAGAGAATGGACACGGCCGTAGATGGAGGTAACGACGGGCTCTGTCATTTACTCTGTAGTATGCTGTACTGTATAACTTGGACAAAAACTTAGCTCCCCAGTGGTCACAGACAATTCAAAATGTGCATATTTTACACATATATAACCAAGTACATGCAAAGCTCTCAGAGCTATCTACAGAGCTGTCATTTGTAACAGAATGCCTTCTGCCAATACAACCGAAATAGATTGGTGAGTGAAATTTCATTAGGTTTCTCTTCAATCATGAATCTGTCCAATCCCACGGTCTGCACGGTCTTTGGGGCTTTGGCCACAGATGATACATTTATAGACATCGCAGGAACACACATGTCTCTGTGGTCATTTCCATAGAGTGAATGATTAAATCCTACCATAGAATTTTACCCAATCATTTCCATTCAGACTTTTCCCCATCTCTCCACCACTACAAAATGATAGGTGAAGAATAAAATGAAAATAATAAAAGTCATCAGTTTACACACGGGAAAGAAGAATTTCCAGGAAATGTAAATCACGGGGCCCTTGGCTGGATTGACCATAGACCATGGCTGGAATGGAGGCCAAGAATGTTGATGGAGTCGTGAACCCACATTTTTCAGAGCTGCAGGTGTTCATTTAATAATTTTTTAAAGATGTATTTACCTACTTGAGAGAGAGACAGCGTGAGTGGGAGGGGAGGGGGTGTGAGACAATCTCAAGCAGAGTCTATACTGAGCGTAGAGTCTGACGTGGGGCTTGACCTCATGACCCTGAGATTGGGGCCTGAGCTGAAACCAAGGGCTGGACGCTTAACTCAAACACCAAGCACCCCCAAATGTGTTCATTTAAAGCAACAAGCTCTACACAACCTTTTCTGCACAGTGGTTTGGGGAGCCTTGAAAGTGATTTTTTTTTTTCTCTTAGCCAAATACCTGTTTCTCAAGGCATGAAAATTAAGAGTATCTGCCCTTCCCCTCGGTGGCTCTATGTCTGCCGTCTCACATGGTGACCTGTAGCTGCCTGTCGCTATTAAGGTAATGAAAGGCGGCTGATCCAAATTAAGATGTGCTATAAATGGAAAATGCACACTGAATTTTGACCATTTAATAGGATTTAAAAAATTTTTTTTCTTTAAGTAGGCCTACTGCTCAGCACGGAGCCCAATGTGGGGCTTGAACTCATGATCCTGAGATCAGGACCTGAGCTGAGATTAAGAGTTAGACACTCAACTGGCTGAGCCACCCAGGCACCCCTAATCTGATTTTTTAAATGTAAGATATCAATTTTTTAAAAAGATTGATTCATTTGAGAGAGAGTGCAGGGGGGAGGGACAGAGGGAGAGAGAATCCTCAAGCAGACTCCCCACTGAGCAGGGAGCCCTGACACGGAGGCTCAATCCTAGGATCCTGAGCAGAGGTCACGGCCTGAGCCGAAACCAAGTGTTGGAATCTTAACCCACGGATCCACCCAGACGCCCCTCATCAATACTTTTAAAATACGTATTACCTATCGAAATACCATTTTGGACATCTTGGATTAAATACATTATTAAAGGCAATCTCCCTGGTTTCTTTCCACTTTCAGTGTGGTTACTAGAAACGTTTACATGACGTACGTGGCTCACTTTCTATTTCTATTGGTCACGCCCACTCTGGATAGTTATATTCTCAAAAGTAAAATGGGAGAAGTGTGCCAAGTCCTTCTCGATCCTCACGTTTCTCGCAGGCGGAGAGCTCATCTCCTCCCTTCTCCCTAAAGGCTCATCCACCGTCCCTCAAGCTACGGAGTGGACGGAGGGCCTTCAAGTGCTTCCTAGTTCCTTCAGACGTAAGTAGTAATGTCCTTTTACATATAATTTTTAGCCCTTCTTTTTGCTCTCAGACCCCTTACTTACCCTACAAAACACAAGTGGTAGCAATACTGTTCAAAGGGCCGTTTTCTGATCATCAGCCTACACACACATACAGGCCTATTCACTTCAGCGTCTCGTCATGTCCTTTCCCTGCTGATGCTTGTGGGTTGCATGCAACAGAAAACAGCTCTGGATCACGCCCGCAGGAAAAGAATGCACTGGGAGGACATCTAATGCCCGCCAAAGCCTACAGAAGGTTGGAGAGTAAGGCCTAGTGAAGGGGTGAGAACTGAAAAGGGGGACAGGCAGTGGGCAGTACAATGGAGACCACTTCCTGGATACAGACACCCCCGCCACCGAGTAATTAATGATGTCCGTGTTTCCACTGTGCCTGTACTCATCTCTCTCCCTCAGATCCTACCTGGGAGCATATAACTGATATGGCCCAGTGATCCACGCCCATGTCCTAATGACCACAAGAGGCCGGACCCTTGGGAGATGGATCCCTGCCCACTGCCGGGACTCACACAATGGGGCCTGCCACAAATCTGAGAAAGGTGTTCAGACTCTGGGTAATCATTTTTATTAACCAACACCCCTACCCATCCCTCTAGAAATAGCCTTTCTGGGGTACAGGACAGCAGACAGTACATTCGGCAGTAGGGCTAACACAGAAATCTGAAATTCATATTTTTAGTGGAAAAGATGCTGGTGTATTAAACACAGCATGACTTTAAAAGCATCAGCTTATGAAAATAAACTGATTTAAATTTAATAAAAATCTCCTGTGCTTCCCCAGATGAAGCTGGCCCTCTCTCAATGTGTTTCTAATGAGGACTGAATCTGAGTTTCTGAACCTTTCGATTTTTTCAATCTACAGGCATTTATTGACCTATTAGTCTTAGTTCAGCCTCTAAGAATGAAAGATCAAGAACAGCAGATAATTGCATATAGACATTTCCATTAAAGGGGACCATGTAGGTCTTCCTGCAGTTGTTAATGGTCTACTGACGCTCCGTAGAAGAGGCATCTCATTATGCTCCTGACTGTATAGGGAGCTATGCCTGTAAGTAGCTAAGCATTTGCTTAGGGTACTCATTTAATTGCAATTATCAGATCTTAAAAATTCCCTTTTGCATTACTTACAAATACAGACCCTCAAAGCAATCCATGCACATCCCAAGAATGAATGCTGCTAAGTCACGAAAAGGAAATAACCAGTCATTTCTCGTCCTCACCTATTTTAACCATTTTTAAAAATTTCTCTGATTCTTGAGGTTACACACACAATTTTAAATAAAGGATTCATACTGTAATTTTCTAAAAAAAAAAAAATCCGTTATCTAGACCTAAGGCCCCAAATGACAACATTCCCATTTTGTATTTCACGGTCTATTGATTCTAGATCATCACAAACAACTGTAATTGGCGGATGGGAAGCGAAATCACAGTGGGAAGAACAAAACCGACTGAGTCAGGGGTTTTCCAGGGACCATCTTCTGGTCTGATCTGGCATTCCTCTGTCTCCTCGCGCGAGGGGGAACATGTGGGTTGAACGCTCAGGACGCCTGGGCATGCATTCTGGGAGTCCTTAGAGGAACTGGAGGGAACCACACTTTTCCTCCTGAGCTTGAGCTTCTGTCCCTTACACTGTCCCCGTCCCCATCCCCATGGAACCAGCTGGAGCCAGAGCTCCTCTCTCCTCAAACTTGCTCTCGCTTGCCCTCGGCCTGTTGAGAAAGCAGCTGCTCAGGGACAGCTCCCTCGTTTGCCCTCAGACAACTCAAGCCAAGAGAAAAACGTGAAGGGAGCGGCACGTGTATTTTGGGCGCTTCTTCATCGCGTCGCGCTTTTCGGTCCTACGTTGGAAGGATCTGAATGACAGGACAGACCGAGCACCTTGCTGAGGTTGTCACAACTCAAGGCAGGGGACGCGTCCTCGATCACAAGAGATGGAAACCAGAACTTCTCTGCTTCCTGGCGCTGTGCGGGTGCGCACGCTTTCGTGGCGTGCACTGCGCAAAGTCTGGCCCCTTCAGTCTTTCTCCTTAAATAGGCTTTGCAAGGTTGTTTTGAAATACACATGAAATGAAACAAAAAACTGAAACTACCTATTTCTTATCTAAATGACAAAGCTCAGCTAAAGGTAACACTTGTGTCCTCCTCACACAAAGCCTGGTTCCTTGCACGATGTCCCCATTTTAATAAACGGCCATGGTCTTCCTTTGATTGCTCTGGTCAGAAACGTGGAATGATCCCAGGTCCTCTTTGTTTTTGCCACACATGACGACCAATCCATCAATAAAACTGCTCAGCTGTACCGTCAAAATATGTCCCGAACCCAACTGCGTCTCAGCACCTCCACGATTAGCTTCTCAGTCTGCCGCCATCTGTCACCAGATTTCTGTGCCGCCTCTTTGCCCTGTTCTCGCTCACAGCTGTGTTCAATTCCCAGCCCCGTTGCCACCACGTCCTTGCCGTGTCTGGGTCTCACGGTGGCTCTATGTCTTCCGGTTGCGTTCCTTGCCTTTTGGCGGGCTTTGTCCTATGTCATAGGCAGACACGGTGCCCTGGGTAAAGGGACATGCCGTTCATAGGCTTGGAGCAGGATGGCCAGGAGGTGTGGGTGGAAGAGGGTGTCCTATCGCCTGCGATGGGTCTCGGTCCCTGAGGGGGCCTGTGTGACCCCCACACATTCGGTTTTCTCCCCGCAGCCTGGCAGGACAGAGAGGGCCGGACTTGTCCATTCGCCTTCTCCCACAGGGACGCTAGTGTTGGTGACCTCCCTTCCACTGGTCTGGGAAACTCTGGTTTAGGGTCTCCTGTAGGCAGGCCTTGTTAAGAACAAAGTGCTCTGGTGTGGTATGTTGTTTTGTTTTGTTTTTCCCTAAGTTTTTATTTAAACTCCAATTAGGTAACATGCCGTGTTGTACTCATTTCAGGTGTACGACAGAGTGACCAACGCTTCCATGTATCACCCCGATGCTCGTGATGACAAGTGCCCCCCTAAATCCCCTCCCCTCATTCCTTCTTCTCCCTCCCCAGCCCCTCCTGGTAACCATCACCTGGTGCTCTATGGCGAACACTCTGTTTCTCTGTTTGCCTCTTTTTTTCCCGTTGCCCATTTGTTTCTTAAACTGCACAGGAGTCATTTCACACAGTAGTTGTCTTTCTGACTTCCTGCTCTCAGCACTGTACCCTCTAGATCCGTCCTTGTGGTTGCAAATGGCAAGGTTTCATTCTTTCAATGGCCGAGACACATTCTGGTGTAGGTGTATATGCCGCAACTTCTTTAGCCACCCAACAGGTGGTGGACACTTGGGCTGTTGCCACACTGGGCTCTTGGGGATAATGTTGCTTGGTGTGTTTTTCAAGTGTTTCCTTTTCTCCTCCCCAGGCTGGAAGCAGGAAGGGATGTGGGTACCCGGTTGAGCTCCTGAAGGTACGATCTCGCAGTATTGGGGCGATGCCCTTATGACTGGGACCTCCTGGAATTTGTCACTTTGATTTGGGGACAGCTGGTCTCAGTCCAGTCCCCTGCCCCAGCTCCAGTTCCTGCCAGGATTCCACCCCTGGTCCCTGCTCTGGGAAGCTGCGACTCCCTGTATTTGCCTATCAGCCTCTCTAGTCTTGCCCTGTGCCCTCCCTTCTCTCATGAATCCAAGAAAAGCTGTTGATTTTCACGCTGTTCAGTGTTTTACTTGGTGTTAGGACACAGGGGTGGCTTCCAAGCTCCTTACATGCTGAACTGGAAACCGGAAGTCCACTTGGCCGGGGTCTACATGCCAATTCTCTAGTGTCTATTTCCTTGGAACGCCTGCTATAAAACACACGTGTCAGCAGGTTTTGGCAACCACTCTGAGTGAAGTGGTAACTTCAGCATTCAATCTATTCCTCGAGTCCTGATGCTGGAAGAATTTCATGCATTTTTCTTTCAGTTAATGAAAATATTGTGCTTCTCCTCAAAGCCAGAGGCTACTCTTGATTCTGGGAATAAAGCATGAATCCAACATGGTTTCTGTCCTCAAACCACACACTATCTGAGACAAAGTTCAAGGAAAATGTCTCACATTGTAACCAACCCTCCCACAGCTTGGCTCTTCTGAGATTGGACACGGGGGGACAGGCTGGGGTTGGGGGAGGGTTGTGTGGTAGTTTCACTTAAGATGGAAAAAAAGAGGTTATTGGCACATCTAGTATGGCTCCAATATACTGGCATACATTGCTTTATGAAATAAACATGAGGCTCCAAAGATCTATCTTTAGAGTTTTTGGTGAGACACCATTACACCCCAATTCCAGAAAATAGGAAATATACTTTCTAGGGTTCTTAATTGGAGTATTTGGGGACCATATTGAGTGGTGTTTATACACACAATAGCAATTAAATTCTTGAGCCATTTTAGTTGGACCTTTGGTTAGGGCATAAGAAGTTTCTCTATGCTAACCCAGGTTTGGTGGAAGCCTCAGCTGATCCCTGAAATTTTCTTTTTAATGGATATTAGAAAATGAAACAGCTCTTAGAATTATTCTTACATGCTGCTTATGTTGGCATTATCATGTAAGCTTGGGGGAAATGAGCTTGCTGCATAGCAATGCGTTTAAATGTTTGAAAGTCTAAATAAATAAAGATAATGTTTTATTTTTTTAAAGACTTTTATTTATTTTGTTTGACAGACAGAGATCACAAGTAGGCAGAGAGGCAGGGAGAGAGAGGGGGAAGCAGGGTCCCCGCTGAGCAGAGAGCCCAATGTGGCTCGATCCCAGAACCCTGGGATCATGACCTGAGCCAAAGGCAGAAGCTTTTTTTTTTTTAAAGATTTTTATTTATTTATTTGATAGACAGAGAGAGATCACAAGTAGGCAGAGAGGCAGGCAGAGAGAGAGGGGGAAGCAGGCTCCCTGCTGAGCAGAGAGCCCGATGTGGGGCTTGATCCCAGGACCCTGAGATCATGACCCAAGCTGAAGGCAGAGGCTTAAACCACTGAGCCACCCAGGTGGCCCGAAGGCAGAAGCTTTAACCCACTGAGCCACCCAGGTGCCCCAAGATGATGTTTTAAATACTCATGTAATCCCATTACAGAGTCCAATTTTTGTAGAGGGTGGATTTTTTTAAGTAAACATATGATAGAACATTGTTCACAGTGCATTAGTATCAAAGTAATAAAAAAGGGCACTCCAGCCAGAACTACTACCAAACACAATTGATTCTTGCTTCTAGTGTACTTCATTCATTCATATGTGCATTCATTCATTCATTCAACAAATTTAGTTGTAGAGCCCTCTGTGGATCAGCCATTACTAAGTGCCCTAAGAATTTTAATAAATAGTGTCTAATAAATAGTGTTAAATCAATATTGGTTAAATGGAAGAAGAAAACAGTACTTTGTCTCTGGGCTCTCTTCCAGTCCAGAGGAGAATACAGAAAAGAACTGGTCTTTTAACATACACTACACAGAGGAGGAACACTGTGCCCGGACTAGGCAACGAGAGAAAGGCTGCTAAAATAAGTCGTCTCTGGTATGGAACCTGAAAGATTGGTATTTTTTAAAAGTTCATTACTAGCCTGGTTTATGTGAGGTATTGGGACACTTTAGGCATTTACTCCTCCCTGAGGTAATGGGAGATGCGAAACAAGGGGGACAGAGGAAGGCAGTCATCAATCCCTCTCCTGGAGATGTGACTGCAGATGCTTTGCTTTGGGGGTCACCTGCTCTCTTAGCACAGGTGCTTAAAGGCTTCCTTGCGGAAACTTTGAGGCCCATCTTGGGGGAAATTCAACCTTCCAGCCCTACCCAGCCACTTGGAAGTTGCTTCTGGAGCTCCTTCGGACAATAGAAGCTGGAAGATAATTTCTCTTAGGCTTTGGTCTCGGGTCTCTCCGTTCAGTATCTTGGACCTCTTTCAAGTGAGGAATTCCCATCAGCACCCAGGACACTCAATCATTTCTAACTGAACAAGAAATCTTTGAACTTCATGCTGACTGGTTGTCACTCTATCCTCAACTCCCCTTTGTTGGCAATTTCTCAAGAGTTTAGTCTACATGCAGGGGTCTCCAGCTCTTCAGTGTTCATATCCTATGCCAGTCGGGCTGTCAGAGTCACACATTCATTCTGCAAAATCCATGGACAGTCCTTAACCCTTGTGCTACCAGACAGCTCACCAAGCTTTGATTCCGTTGCTCCCATTCTCCTCCCCAAACATTCTTCCTCTCTTGGCTGTCAGGTCACCAGCCTAACCATGGTTCCTCCCATAACTCTGAACTACTTCTGTCTCTCAAACTTCGCTTTGCATACAATCTCTTAAATACCTCATTTCTTTCAAGACTCAGTGGAACATTTTCCCTCTCCTCTTGCTATTCCATTCCTAGATGATCATGACTATTCCCGTGGCTTTAAATACTATCCATCAACCACAGTTCCCAGCTTGCATTTCCAACCTGATGAGCTCCAAGCTCATTGGGCCAAACGCCTATTCAACGACTGGATATGGACACGCCCACACAGCTCAGACGGGACACGCCCAGAACCAACACCTTGACATTCCTGACCTTCTCTTACTGGTCTTGGTAAGACTTTGCATTCACCCAGACAGATTGGTCAAAAAAAAAAAAAAAAAAGGCATTAATTTGGCTTTTGAGCAACTGTGGTGATGGTTTCGCCAACATATAGTCCTCTCCAACTCAAAATGTGTACATTAAACACATATGGCTTTGTGCATTGGTCATACCTCAACAAAGCTGTTTAAAAACAAAAGAACAAAAGAATAGGCCTTTGCAGTTTTCTTACTCTTCACTCCCACACCCAGCTAATCAGCAAAAGCTTGTAATTGATGTAAAAAATAATCATCACTCAAGCCTCTCCTGCCTAACGCCACATTCTTAATCCAAGCTGCCCTCTTCTCTTACACCACGTCTGGCCAGCTGTCCTGTGTCTCCTTCCAGTCCATTTCGACACATCCAGAGACGCAAACTTAACATGCAGACCAGGTATCTCAGTCTGCGGCTTAGGCCCCACTACGAATATCCTATTTCATGGACGCTGGAAAGGCTCTATCTTTCATGTATGTATTTCTATGATGCAGTACTCTAGACCAATGAGAAAAATCAGTTCGCGTCTTACAAAGTAACACGGATAGACCTCAAACACAATGGTGGGTAAAACCAGTCCAAACAGAAGAGCCCTTACTTTATCGTTTCATTCCTAGCATGCTAACAAAATAAGGAAAACTGACAAATGGCGGTAAGAGTCCGTGTCCAGGTTATGCGTGGGTTAGTAATCACTGCAAGGAATTAGACTGGAAATGTTTTATGGAAGCCACCTGTATGTCTTCACGTTGTGAAAATTCACTGAACTGTATAGTTAGGATTTGTGCCTTTTTCTTTACGTAGACTATGCCTCAATATAAAACTTACTTTAAAAACCATATAAAGAGCATTTGGGTACCCACAATTTTTTTGGGTTACTAACCATCCTGGGTATGTTAAGACTAAGAAATAGAAATGGTAGAATTTTCTGCTGGGTAATTATTGTGTATTTAGAAAAATGCCTGATTATACATTCAACTGACACACTAGAGTGATTTCGGAAAGTCTTGGCTAATACAAAAAGCGGGTGTTCGGAATGAATAATATCCTGTTGTGAGAAAAGTAAACATCCAGGCCTATGATTAAATAATGTTAATACAACTATGGTAAAGGAAAGAAATTAAAAAACGTAAACAAAGTCTAGAAATACATTGCAAGTTCTATTCCGGTTGCTGGGTTGGCAGGAACAGAAACACTCTACTGTTTGGGAAAAATAACACAGAGGAGCCGTAAGAATGCATACTTTGCAAATCATATTTAAAACATGAATGTTCCCCTGTAATTATGAGATTACTTTGCAAGTGCTCGGGGCTGGTATTTATTATCTCGGGTGTCTATAAAAGCTTCAACACTGATTTCAGCGTTAGAACTTTGGAGATACTCGTATACATAGGTCTTTATGTTTGTTTTTGAGAAGTACAATAGCTCGCATTCATGGACGAAAACAATCAAAGGGAGTAAATAGGACACGTCTGTAGTAACACCCAATAATAAATTGACTTCGAATTTATGAGACAAAATGGTCATAAACTTTCAGAACAAAAAATGCCTGAAGCTTTTCAATCACAAAAATAAGGTAAAATATAAAGTATCAATTTAGGAAGTAATGTAAACGATAGCACCGATAATGGTCTTTCCATGTGAGAGTCCGATTTACCTAGACAATACGAAAACGCTGACGACCAATCATTTGTATAGGGGATGAAAATGGAGTCAGAAATTATAAAATTATGAATTTAAGCAGTTCATTTAAAACTTATAAATCATTCACTACCCTTGAAAGTGCAGTTTTCCGAAATCATTAAAAGTTCTGTATTTTAAGGTTAGAGATAACATTACAGCTATATTTACTATAGATGTTGCCTACTCTGTCATCTTTATTACTGGAATAAAGATGTGAAAGTTCTATATTAATGTAGCTTCCCTCTTGTCCTTTTTCTTTATTATTTTTCATAAACTTTTATGATGTTTTTAGCAGAAAATCAGAATTTTTACTGATTCTCTCTACAGCCTTTTCTGCAGGCTTTTGAACATATTCCTAAGATCTATTTATACGTGGCTTTTAATAGGTAAGATTCTGCAGTGTCTTCAGGTTCCCCGTGGGGGTGGGAATCTCTAAAACAAATAGGAGTTTTATTACCGGTGCAAAAACAACTTCATTTTTCTATTCTCAAATGATTAACTCCATTTTACAGCATGTGACACACATCAGCCTGAATGATCTGTGCCGAGCGGGGACGGGGGTGCGGGCAGCGAGCGGGGCAGACAGAGGCTGCAGTCCCTCACGAGCGCAGAGCACGACCTCTTCAAATTCCATTTCACGACTCACTTCGTGTTCAGCACGGAATTTGCATGAAAATCAAATTCATAAATTCAGCCACGGCTTTGATCAGGAATTTTGTGGTTGTTATTGTTCTTTTTTGGATTGTTGTAAAAGTTATGGCAGATGGTAATGTTTCTTGAAATGTCTGTCGATGCCTGTTTCCTTTCCTCTCCCACCAGAGCCCAGGGCTAGAAGATATTTATAAAGCGCCCTAGGATTGGGCCCTCTTGGATCTTGCAAGGCCCTCCGACCTAAGGCCCTCATTTCCTCTGGGAAGAAGGTAAAGCAACAGCCTGAAACACACCTCTCTAACCTCTGCCCAGAGACCTTCCCAGCATGCCAGGATGGTCTCCAGGAAAGTGGGCACCGAAGTCGGCCCAGCATGGTAAATGAAGGGAAAATCAAGCAATTGACATCCACACCCACATACTATTCTTTGTATAGAATATCTACACGTATGTCCATTAGGCAGGAGGCTAGGAACATACTGAGAGGTGCCGTTTGGAAGGCTTCAGCACCAGGAGGACGGACCTTAGACATTCTGATGAGGGTCCCCAGTGGAGGACCGCCCAGGGACCACCCCGTCCCACCCACTGTTACTGTCCCACCCAAAGCTGTTACTTTGCATTTACGACATCCCAGCAGAGGAAGAGTTAAGGTTGTTGTGCTTATTACACTTGCACAGAAAGCAGCTACTTGTCCTCATCTGACCTGTGTCTCTAGAATAGAAACAATGGAGTGGTTTCCTACTTGCTGCGGGCATTTCAAAAGCATCATGGGAAAGGACACCCGTGGTTGGCTAATTATTATATAATCCAGGCCTGTCACTCAAATGGTACAACCCTAAGACCCACCCACAAGAATAAATGACATAAGCCCACACCCGAGAGTTTCTAGGGCCATTGTCCCCTACTCCTGGCTCCTCCCTTGGAGGAGTATTTCAAGAAAACTTTGCTTCACTTTCCTTTCCTTTGTTGTCCTGTAATTCTTTACTGCAGTGGTAAAAAGATTCAAGCCTTCTTTTCCGTCTAACTCTTGGTAACATCTATATACACTATAAGCAAATTACAAATGGAAGTAAATCAATTTACATACACAATTACTTTATGTTTCTTCTATATATAGGCTATGTGTTTATAGACCCCCACATGCCCCCTGTGGATGGTATTTATAACAATCCGGTAAAGAACATACTCGTTGTAAAGTGGGGTCTGGAAGGCAACGAAATTTGAATCCCAGATCAACCACCTAATAACTACAGGACCTTGGGCATGTTAACATTTTGTAGACTTTAAAAAAAATATGTATGGGATTATTCATTTAATCCACATGACAAATGTTTATAAGTGCTTACCACAATGCCAGATGCATGCCAATGGAAATCTTTTTCTCAAGTTTCAAAGAAATTGTCTATGTACATATGCAAGGGCAATGTCCCCACTCCACGTGCAAGGAAGTGGTGGGCCAATTGCTTCCTGGGCTTAAGTATCAAACTCACATTGGCCACGGAAAGCTGGTACAACTGATACGTTGGTTACAGGGGAAGGCCTAAGTCTTAGAGCAGCGAAAGGGCTGGTTTTGCCCATCCTCACGGTGACTGCGCTTACACACCGCCACGCTAATGGAAAAACCATTCCCATTTAAGTCACCCAAAAAGCCTAATTCAAGGAGGACACATGTGTTTGTTTCAATGGTCCAGGCTCTGAAATTAACCTCATTCTTAAAATGCCCATTTTCCTAAAGCTTTGGAAGGTATTTTACCAAGGCATTAAAATGTCTACTCCCCTACTACACAGATTTGGGCAAAAAGTATCCTCGTGAAATTATACAAAAACTCTTACTTTCACATCTGTTTTTGCTGAAGACATAACCTTCAGATCAGTCAATCTGAAAACAATGATCACCGCTGTAAGAAAGAGAAACGGACGCCATTTGGAACTTCCACCATGGACCGCCTTGAGATCTGATATCTCAATAACCACTAATAAGTTTCTAGGCTGGGACCCAAGATTTCTGCTCAGGAACATAATTTAAAAAGTACCTCTTTTTCATGCAATATACAGGCAACGTGCCAAGAAAAGAAACAAAAATTATCTTGATTTGCTTGCCAGCTGGTGCTTTGGACTAAATGGCCAACAACCAAAGAACCCACATTCCTGTGCTACAGAAAAATAAAATGAATCTCTGCCTGAGCACATACGCTTCTGACTATTGAAAAATTATCCTGAGAAAAAACTAATTGCTACGGTGCAACACAAGGTCTTCTCAGCCACCATCCATCTGGAAACAGAGACAAATATAAAACTGTTGGCAGTAGGGATTTTGGATTAATATGACTATTGATACATGGCTCTTAATCACCTTTTTGTGTTGGAATTGTTTCAGTAGAGTTAGGATCCTATTCAGTGTAAACCAAGTGCTTTTCTTTGCCAATGCTGTTCTTTAAAGGAGGACATCTTTTTTATATAGTTGTGTTATATGTATGTGTATAACATGCAAACACACATACACACACACACACACACACACACGTGTCAGTGTTCTGGGCACCTTACATATTGTAAAAGAACTTGAAGGACCGCAATGAAGAGTCTCCATTTTGCACTTATAATGAATAATTGCTGGTCCTTTTCATTACATTATTTGTTGGTATCAAGGCTCTTCAGAAAAATAGGAGACTTGCTTTTGAACATGGGATTTGAGATTGGACTGAAGCAGATGAAGTCACAGTCCTATCCAACAAACAAACAAACAAACATGCAAAACAAACAAACAAACGGAACAAAACAATACCCTTGGAGCTGTTTAGCAGTTTTCTGGCCACCACAGGTTACTATGTTAAATACACAGGTATTTAACAAATCATTTTCTGAAAGGTGAGCCAATTTGCAATTTCTTTTCCCTCCATTTAACCTGAAGTTTGGAATGGAGAAAACAGAGCTCCCTTTTGGCAGATGTGCAGACATGGCAAATTCCATGCCAGCAGACATTTTAAAAGGGGTACATTTTGTGATAGCTTGACTTCTATTCAAATGTTCTAGAAACTTCACTAGCATGTGGAGCAGCGATAGCCTTCGTGTGGAAACTTCTGACTTAACATGTTTGACAGACTTCTTTAAAATGTCCACGGAGATCTTGAGAATTTACATGAGCTGTAAAAGGTGCCCAGCTCCAAAAATTCCACTGCATGATAACCTAGTGGGTCAACTGTGCCAAAAATAAAGAAAAGCAATTTGAGAAAATCTTTCACATACAGGGGGGAAAATGATCAGAACTGTGAGATTTCTAATGAAAAAAATACAAACCCTTGGGTGCATATGGGCAAAATTTCACACTCAGGCTTCCTCTCAATTTACTAATCATCTTTGTATTGTAGGGACCCGGTTGAAATCCGGGATCAGTCCGTTTTTCATTAAACTTCTATTTTATTCACGTAAAAATGTGTCATTTGGAAGGACATAATGTAAGTGGACTCATTATTAGCACTGATTACAATCAGTGCTAATAAAAATCAGTGCTAATAAACTCGGACAAGTTATGCTGACCGATGGAAATAAAATCCTAAAACTTCCTTTCATACAGAAGGAATGGAAATTATAATTTGAAGGAAAGTTCCATGTGCATCTACACACAGCTTTAGGATTTATGACAGGGAGACTTTTCATCTCAAATAGAAAGTTGACTCTCTAGGAGTTATTATATAGTGGAAATGAAATTTCCTAACCTATTTAGATGAGCCAGGTGTGTTTTATCTTCCACACCAATATCTCACGGCCTCCATTCCAGCAACCACCGCCGTGTTCTCTGTCTATTGCAGGAGAAGGAAGATAAACATTCTAGTCCATGAGAATGACAAAAATATCTATTTATTCAGATAAAAATCTGCTGGAAGAGTAATTTAAAAATATGAATAATGACTGATGTCTCAAATTATTGTATTTTATTGTAAAATCTAGACATGGAAGGAACACTTTATTGACCATATTCCTTTTTTATTAGTGATATTTCTATACACAGTATTTGGGGGGGACAAAAAAACCCCAGGATTTTGAAAACTATTTCGTGAGGACCCCATGCCAGGAAGGTTCCTGGAGTATCTACATGACCACCTCCCGTACAGAGGAGCTGAAACTACTAAGTGGTCTTTTTAGGACCTCAGGTTATTCTCACGAAAGCAAACTACTCCACACACCAACAGTTTTGTGGGGTTTTAATATATTTTTGTCTGCATGGTCGTTTTTTAGAGACTTCACTTGTTATAATGTGATTACAATAAAAGACAACTAGTGTGTCACATAAGAAAACTTTGGAAACGTTATCTTAAATTACTTTCTAATATAAATTGAAATAACTTGATTAATTTTTTATTTTGATTTCCAAGCTCCTGTTGAGATTGGAAAATGAAAAATCACTCACACTGTAGAACTTTCTATCTTAGCGAAAACTCTCCCTGTCATAAATCATACAGCAGCATGTAGATGCAAATGGAGCATTCCTTCAAATTAGGATTTCAATTCCTTTCACATTATAGCTCCTGCCCATGCATGACCTTCACAGAGGTTTTTGAGGTTTTTTTTCCTTCCCCCCAGAATTTCTGAATGTGACAGGCGGCGTAACATCAAGGAGATGCAATGTGTTTCCACAGCAATGTGTCAGTCAGCTGAGTGCATGGGATCAGCAAGTTTCAAGGTTAGAAGGGAAGGGAAAACTCACTTAGTTCAACCATATGTTCCAATGCTTGAAGCATCTCCATGGGGAGGCTGACTCCACAGCTGGGCTTTCATCCTGGCTTCTCCCGACACTATCTTTCGGCATGAAGCCATTACCTACTCTACAGTGCCTCCTTCTCCTAATGTGTAAGACGACAGTAATAGTAACAGAATAGCTCAACAGCATCCTCAGAAGGACTAGATGAGTTCTGTCCCATAGAACGTGGAGGATCAAGTTGGTGCCCAACCACCCTTCACTTTCCATGGTGAGAATCTAGTCTTTGCAGCATTCCTTGAGGGTCCCCAGCTATCTGGGACCAGCACAGAATGTTGAAGACATCTTTCTTCTGTAGAGTCCAAATGGGTCTCCTCGGGATCATGCAGCAAAGGATTAATTCCAGGGGTACCTGTGTGGCACAGTCGGTTGAGCATCTGACTCTTGATCTTGGCTCAGGTCTCTGGGTCTTGAGTTCAAGCCCCTCATGGGGCTCCACACTGGGCATGGAGCCCACTTTAAAAAAGTAAACACACACATGGAGACAGACAGACAAAGATAGACAATGGCGCCCACTTCTTAAAGGTGTTGTAGGGTCTAATGAATGTAAGTGCTTCGGATTGACTTCTCGGTGATGAAGTCAATGATGATGATGGCGTAGAAGAGGCTGATTCTCATACTGGGTTAAATACTAGGTTCCACTGGACCAACAAGCTTCCCGGTCTATCAATTAATACTATAGTTTTCACAAGACTGCTCTTACCCTGTTGCTATGGTCCTCAAATGATTTCTTTTGTGGATAAATTCTGTTTCTGTAGTTCAGACAATGATATCACCTTGGCAATATGCTTCAACTATTTCACTGGTGACAACTGTCTTGGAAAGGTTGCACATCTTGTCTGAAATTTTCCCGGATACAGAAACACGATAGCCAATTACCCAGAAATTCTGAGCAGAGACCTTTATTTTCTTAAGTTCCAGTTGCTTATTAGATCTCCTCTATTTTATTTACTCCTCATATGGAAAAAAGCTTTCTTTTTGTACAAACTACCTTCAACAGCAGTACATCTTTCTCCATTTTAGGCAGTATTTTTTTTTTCATGGTACGGTTAACTATGTTTTCCCTGAATTGTTTTTAATGTGTTTCTTGCCAATATTAAGGATGTGGGTAAGACAAAGATCACACGATCTCTGATGAAGAGAAACTGGAGAGCCTTGTCACTTCTCTGCTGGAGGGTTCTTACAGTTGGAGAATGTCCGTCCTCTTTCTACAAGGGAAAGGTTTCCTTCGTTGATTCAAATCTTCTATTGCACAATAGCACCTATGGGGCAGGGGCCAAGGGTTCTTCCCAAGACACCCCAAACCCTCTATTCCCCTAGCATTTATTTTCTCACCAATTTATTTTGTTAAATTGCTTGCATCTCATACCTCATCCTTCCCACCATCTGGAATTTGCCCAATTATTGCATGTGCTCTGTACTTCCTCATATCATCCTCGATGTCCCCAGGGCTGGAAACATGGCCACCTGCACCTCTGCTTATGTCTCTGCTTACACACCCATACGCTCAGGCACACAGACATTTTTTATCTTAGAAACTCTCCTTTGTTCTTTGATTCTCAGCTGCTTTTCTCATCTTTGGAGTCATTCCTATCTCCCTTCTTACCACCCCTTGTTCTGTATTTGCACACATCACACCAGCTCGCATGGTCTGCTTTCCCTCTCTGTTCCTTCTGTTTGTCAGATCTTTAACTGCACAGACTCAATTTTGCTTTTGGATCTCTGCTCTAACATGGACCAGACTCAGGGGGACTACACCGTAGCAGTCACCCACGTGGAATTGGTAGCCAAACTGCATGAATTACAATCCATTCCTTCTACCATGTAACTTGGAACAACTTTCTAAATCCAGATTGTCAGGATCTGATTCTGTAGTGGTTTTGAGGAACACAGTTAAAATGCTTAGAATAATATTTGGCATTTGATGAAGATTCAGTTAGTGCCAGTTATTAAGGATGTTTAAATTAGGGGGTAGTATACATGGATACAAATAGAATGTAAGTTAAAACTGAAAATTAAGTCAGCCAAGTTCTTGGGCATTTAAATTTTGATGTTCAAAAAAAAGAGGATGGAGTCATCGTGATCCAATTTCATTCCTATTCTCAATGATGAAAGGTTAAATGAGAAATTGTTCATTATGTGGACAATGCTTAACATTTACCAAGCTTTCAACTTGTACTAATCACTAAACTTTTTTTTAAGATTTTTATTTATTTATTTGACAGAAAGAGATCACGAGCAGGCAGAGAGAGAGGAAGGGAACCAGGCTCCTTGCTGTGCAGAGAACCCGATGCAGGGCTCGATCCCAAGACCCTGGGATCATGACCCGAGCTGAAAGCAGAGGCTTTAACCCACTGAGCCACCCAGGCGCCCCAATCACTAATTTTTTTTTTAAATAGTCGAGTAACCATTTTACATATAAAAATGATAATGTTCCTGATATTCAAGAATAAAAATATTCAATATATTTCCAGGGAGAGAAAGCAGCACATATTACCCCTCCTCAGGGTTCTGTATATTTGGGTCTTTAGTTAAAATGTTATAAAAACAGTTTAGGTAAATTGTCTTAAAGGACTAAAATTATGTCATTTTTTTCTTAACACAAGGCAGTTTATTTTTAAACTTGTATTTAAACATTTGTGCGTAAGTGAAAGTTCCTTAGTTTCACCTGCTTTTTTTTTCCACCTAAAGTAAAAATAAATAAAAAGCTTTGTATCATACATACGTATAAACATTTAATTTAAAAATTCACTGGGCATAAGTAACATAATTTGCTTCTTTATCCCTAGGTATGAAAATAAACTGAATTAGGGAAAAAAACCTTTTTGGTGACTGGATGATAGACCAATGTTGGCATTTTACATTTCCCATCATTTGCTTTAGTTTTCGATAATTTCATTAAAAATACAAACATGATTTTTTAAAATACTTTTTTCTATAAACCTGTCATCTGTTTGTGTGTGTGCTCTTAAAAGCAACCAGAATGAGTTTCACCACAAGTACACAAGAATTATTTTTGGATGGTTAGATTTGGGGAATTATTTTTTATTTGTAATTTTGTTGTTGTTACTTGAATTGTATGCATTTATCATTTAAAAATGACACCGGGTGTGGTGTATAAACAATGAATCTTGGAATGCTGAAAAATTTTTAAAAAATGACAGATGATAGTCTCTAAACACAAGGTTTGTACTTTTTCCCCCCACATCTTTTTGAAAATATCTAAAAACCAAAAAAAGGTAGAATTGGATAGATCCACTATATACATCAAATCCTTCTAAAGATCCCAAGATTCAAGTTATGTAAGCAACTTTACATCATTTTTAGAATTCATGTAGCCACTCGGCATATATTATAGAAACCCAGATGGCATTAAAAGGAAGAGGAATTTTCCACATTTTAATGCCATTATGGTCTCCCTACCATAAAATTGAATCAAGAAATAAAAATATTCATTATGTAGTGAAAGCATTTATGTAATATATAATTGTGAAAATATTATGGAAATTGCTGGTTCGTCAAATGTAAAAGGAATTGCTGTGTTCACCGGTCTAAAAAAATAAAAAATAAAAAATAGAATAACCGGACCACATAAGCTTGGGCAATCTTCCTACTTTGCCAGAGGCAAAACAATTATGGTAATCCTTTTTATAGGTGCTTACAGTAGAAAAAACATTTTAAAGAATAAAGTAAATTAGCTAAATACTCCAGAGGCAGAGAATGTTGGGGTGATGCTGAGTGGCACTGCTCTGGCTGTCATTTCAAAAACGGGGAAGAGAGAACATTATTTTAGTTTTTAATAGCTGGTTAACATTTGGCTCATGTGAGTTTGCAGACAGAAACCATCAGCTTCATCTCATCTAACTACATCAGACTGCAGGCAAGGACGAGTGGATCGATTCTCCGTATGATGGAATGCTAAATCAGCTCCTCAACACTGGTTTGCCGAGATATTAAACCATAAATAACCACGCGCTCACAAACGAGCTTCCATTTCAAACCTCTTCATTAATACTTCCCTGCCTTCTCCCCGTCCCTTTCCTCGAGGACTAGAAGACTTTGTAAGCATCTGCCTGCCCCACGCACCGCAAAAGAATCAACAGAAACAGAATCAGAAATCAACAAAAACAGTAAAACATAGGCAAAGCTGAAAACAAGTAACAAAAATTAAAAGTTAGTTTCAAAGACTCAACTCTTTAAAGGAAAAGGGTTCCGTGAGTCTGATCTACCTAGACCATCATTCC
Organism: Neogale vison; assembly: GCF_020171115.1. Classification (NCBI taxonomy): domain Eukaryota; kingdom Metazoa; phylum Chordata; class Mammalia; order Carnivora; family Mustelidae; genus Neogale; species Neogale vison. The sequence goes on from NC_058097.1 coordinate 10,594,952, forward strand.
TTCCCTTTTCATAAATCCTCATCTAGAATGGTCTGATAACCACAGACAGATGAAAACAAAAGTGAAATAGAATAGTTTAAATGTTGCAAGTAATTCATGTGGTAGTTTCCATGAATGTCCGACATAGACCCACATATTCAGCACCAGAAGTAGACAAGCATTAGCCTCATAGGCATCTCAACTAAGTGAGCTCAAGTCACTTCCTAACTAAATCTTTGGGCACCATACATATTCCCTCTAAAAGTGTCCTCCACTTTTAGGTTGATTGTCAATTACAAGTTAGGTGATTTTAGAGGTTGATGACCCAACTTCCATTTGGACATCATCATTATAAATAGTTCTAAATAATAATAATGGTTCCAGTCTTCTTGTGATTGCGAGGACTGGAAAATGCATGTGGATTTCTCAACAGAGCATCAGGAAATGAGCATGCTGAGTGGGAACTGTTCATTCTGATTATGTCATTCAGGTATATATATATTCCAGTTAGGTTATATGCTCTACATATGTTCTACATATGTTATATGCAAACATGCTTTTAAAAGGACTTTTTAGTCTAAACTCTACCCCTAGAGAAGGCTGAAAGCTTATTCGAATACTTAAGCCTAATTCCTAACATCCAGGGTCTAGTACTGTAGTCACCCCCCCGGGATTAACAGACTCAGTGGGAGCCTGCGCAGTCAGGTTTTAGGCCACGCAACTCCCAGGATTCCTAAACTTAAGTAGTTTTTGTCTAAGCTTAAGAAAGACATGACAAAGGGAAAGAGTCAATATTTCCCACGTTCCCTCTGGATGTGAAAAATCAGTGGGAGCTGGTGCCCTTTCCATGGAGGACAGCAAAGATCTTGTGTGATCTTGTGATCCTACAAGAAGTCTGGGCGACCATGAACTCGCCTCCAAGACTGCCCGGGCCATCCCCAGTAACTGCTTCCTGCCGTTACCTCAATCTGGCCCCAGCCGCCACTGGTGCTTTTCGTGGCCAAATTCCCTGTAGGACCCAGAGTCCCACATTTATCCACGAAGCACTTGGCTTGCACAATTGTTAACTCCCTCGGCCTAGCAACCCTACCTCCTCTAGGGCAGTTAACTAGTAGCTCCAAGAGGGAAAGCACGTTTCTGTGTTAGAATGTCTTCCAAAAACGCTGCTGGGTGAACCCGGAGGCTGCTGCACAGAGCCTCCTTTGGGTGCCCCTTCAAGCCAACGCACAACAGAGCCAAACACCTCGCCCCTCCACCGCCCCGCCCTGGTTCTTCTGGGCCTCTTGGTAGGGTGCAGGCACACTCATCGCACTGAGCAAGTAGAGGCGTGGCACACTGTTGCCTTGGAGACAGCTGAACAGGGAAATTTTATCTTCCTGAGCAGAGCTGTGTGTATGTGTGTGTGTGTGTGTGTGTGTTTAGACGCTCAGCATCACCTTGCCAGACGACCTCTCTTCCCTTGCGCTGGCTCCCACATTCCCACAAACGCTTAGGCCCTCCCCCAGTCACTGTAGACCAGGCACTGAGGAAATTTACAAGAGTCAGAAAAGAATTTTAAGTGGCTAACTCAGGGAAATACATATAAGTGGCAAGACCTTGGTGTTTCTGACACCCGAAGCACCGAATAAATCTCTTTAAAGATATTAAGGGGAAAAAATGTTAGATTTAGGAGAAACAACATGGGTTAATCAGATGGATGCCTCGCGGGGGCTGAATGAGATCTCTGGGCTCGCCTTCTCTTAAAATTTCCTTTGTGTTAATATAAATAGTAAGAGTTGATAGTTATATGCTATGTTTTGCTATTTCTAATAAAATTTTTATAGTGGAAAAGCCATTATTACCTGCCTAATGTGTTAATCTATTCTCTCGATTTCCCCACACATAGAAGTAGCCTTCGCCAAATGATTAATAGTTTTTATGGTCACAATTAACTGTAATTGAAGCCATGGAGCTCAGGGGGAAATGAGCAGTCCCTAAAAGGCAGCCTTAAAGCCCATAAAGAGACAGGAACACAATATGTATGGAGTCCACTTAGACTCCTAGCATGTGGATTAAGGCCCATTTTGTGGTCACCATTAAATATACAATGCTAGAGGAGTTCACTTTCAAGCAAGCTTTAAAAGCAGAGGCATGCTGGAGCCAGCTCCTACCAGCTCACAAGAAAGGCTATCCTGTGAATTTCTTTTCAACTCTAAAACCACCGTGGGAGTATTTACACCAGGGAAATTGGCAAAAGTTACAAACCAAAATGGGATTTTTCCCCCTTCTTGTTTTCTTTTCTCTCTGAGAACTATTTACCAACCAACCCCTACTTAAAAGAGCAAATTTGAAATGTAGTTAAAACAGAGCTATTCCCAGAAAGAGATTTGGGGATTAAGAAAAAAGATTGACTACATAAATATAACAATTATCTGAATAAACCACTGCTTCTCAACCCTTTACCTTTTCATGTTGTTCTTTATCTTACTACCTACCACCTGTGCTTCCTAGAAATACTATTTTCTCCAAATCCCCACTTTAATAAAAGTTTCCTATTGTCTCTTTTATATTCTTTTTTTCCCCAAAACCTTCCATTTACTTTTACAGATATTTACTTCTTGTCTTTGCGGCTAACCTCCCATCACCACTATGTACATGAGATGCAGGTTTCCCCTAGAATTTGGAAAATGGGTTTCTCATTAACAGCCTCATGTATAGAAATTCAGCACATTGTGAATGGGAAAATTCACGGGGCTGGTAGGAGAAGAGTAGAGGACTAGAGAGCAACAGCAGTTCCAGTAAGTACCATCCATGATCTACCTCATGACAGAGGCTGATCTCACAACCTTTCTTTTACTTTTTAAAATCCATCCTGTTAAGCGCCGGGTGTGATTGTAATTGTTTACCCTTTAAGTGGAGTTAGGATTTGTGATGATGTCACACAATGCATATGGGGCAGGACAAAGATGTAGACTCACTTTTTATTTCTGTTTCCCACAGCGTTCTCAGTTTCTAGTGATCAGACCGGGAAGCGTGCTCTGCCTGGATGGAGCATGGCTGAAGGGCACCGTGCAGCACAGGCATGAAGGAAGGAGGTGTAAGCAGAGAAGGGGGGTGCACTGCATATGGAAGCACGATAAAAGATGCTCAACTAACCAGAGGAGAGGAAAAGAAATTACAGAGATGCAGTCATTTCTGTAAAAAGATGCACTTTCTTTTTTAAAAAAAAAATGCACTTTCTAATCTCAGTTCTGGGTGAGAGTTCAGAGTTCATCCTGACTTTGTTGAACTTTCCAACACAAACAATTCTATTGTCTAATTAAAAATTGGGTTTGGGATGCCTGCATTGCCCAGTCGGTTAAGCCTTGGTTTCAGTTCAGGTCATTTCAGGGTTGTGAGACTGAGCACCGTCACCCTCTGTGCTGGGTGTGGAACCTGCTAAGATTCTCTCTCTTCCTCTGCCCACCTCCCTCTACTCCTTCTCTAAAAATAAGTCATCTTAAAAAATGGGTTTAGCAGTGACCTCATGGGTAGGAAAAAGATGCCTCTGAGAATGGACAGCTAATGGCCTAATTTGAAATTTGGATCCCTGTAATAAATCATTTACTTGGAATTTTACTTCACATAACAGGTATCTGTGGTTTGGTAATTATTGGTGATCCCCAGAGAAGAGATGTGCCCAGAGAGAATGGTTAGAACCATCTGGGATGGGAAAGCCCTAAGCCAGGATTGAGACCAGTCTAAGATCCTAGTCTCAAATGGGGATCGCATTCTACATGGGGCACCTCATCAAGCCTGGGTTAAATATTTCAAGGTGATTGGATTTCCAGAGTCCTAGTACTCAGCAGGCTACTGCTTGCCTCCTTAAATTCGGACACCCATAAAGTCAAGAAAGAGTGTTGTCTTGCAGATCACTGTGTCTGTGGTTCTTAATACAGTGCTTCGATGAACCAGTTTTGAATGAAAGAATGACTGAATGAAAGAGGATCATGGTGGTCACAATAGGTCTTGTCTGTCATTCTGTGGCAAAACCCAGTGTGGGTTATCACCCTGACCTCTTCATACTTCTAATTTCAATACCACCTATTAATCACAAAAAGGCAAGTTTAAATAACAGTTCCTAAAATAATTTTATTATGCTGACCATTTTTTTTCCAAAATTTTTATAACCACAGGTGCCTTTTGACAAATAATTGTATAACTTATTGATAAATATGCAATAAAATCTCAGCCAGATTAAAAACAGATCAGGTGTTAGAAATGAATTAGTGGTTTTACAGTTAACAAAACCAAAAGACAACTGTCAGAATGGGAGAAGATATTTGCAAATGACGTATCAGATAAAGGGCTAGTGTCCAAAATCTATAAAGAATCTGTCAAACTCAACACCCAAAGAACAAATAATCCAATCAAGAAATGGGCAGAAGACATGAACAGATATTTCTGCAAAGAAGACATCCAGATGGCCAAAAGACACATGAAAAAGTGCTCCACATCACTCGGCATCAGGGAAATACAAATCAAAACCACAATGAGATATCACCTCACACCAGTCAGAATGGCTAAATTAACAAGTCCGGAAATGACAGATGCTGGCAAGGATGTGGAGAAAGGGGAACCCTCCTACACTGTTGGTGGGAATGCAAGCTGGTGCAACCACTCTGGAAAACATGGTGCAACTACTATGGAAAGCATGGAGGTTCCTTAGAAAGTTGAAAATAGAACTGCCCTATGACCCAGCAATCGCACTACTGAATATTTACCCTAAAGATACAAACGTAGTGATCCGAAGGGGCACGTGCACCCGAATGTTTATAGCAGCAATGTCTACAATAGCCAAACTATGGAAAGAACCTAGATGTCCATCAACAGATGAATGGATAAAGAAGATGTGGCATATATATACAATGGAATACTATGCAGCCATCAAAAGAAATGAAATCTTGCCATTTGCAATGACGTGGATGGAACTAGAGGGTATCATGCTTAGCGAAATAAGTCAATCGGAGAAAGACAACTGTCATATGATCTCCCTGATATGAGGAAGTGGAGATGCAACATCGGGGGGGTTAAGGGGGTAGGAGAATAAATGAAACAAGATGGGATCGGGAGGGAGACAAACCATAAGTGACTCAATCTTACAAAAACAAACTGAGGGTTGCTGGGGGGAGGGGGGTTGGGGTTATGGACATTGGGGAGGGTATGTGCTATGAAGAGTGCTGTGAAGTGTGTAAACCTGGCGATTCACAGACCTGTACCCCTGGGGATAAAAATACATTATATGTTTATTTAAAAAATAAATTAATTTTAAAAAAAAGAAATGATTAGTGGTTTTAGAAAATGAATTTTCACTAATTCCCTTCTATTTTTTCTGACCCCAAAATTTGACCCCATCTTCGTGGTCTGGCCTCCAATAAGAGACACTTCATGCAGCATTGTTCACACATATAAATGCTGCAAATTACTTCTATAGAAAGGCAGCACAATTAGTAGGTGCATAAGTAATCAGTGGTAGGGATCGCTCTTTGATTATACAGATGAAGCCAAAGAAAGTAATAGTTGGTATGTTAAAAATTCTACTAATATGAAAATTTCTCACTGCAAACTTGCACTTGTCTTCAGTCATTAGATCCGAACAACAACAACAAAAAAAAAAGTAGAGGAGTGGATAATTGGCTCGATGGTGCATCGAGGTAAGGAGCAGAGAGTGGCCCACACAAAGTATAATTGCAAAATTTGGCCCCAGGTACTTTGAGTTGGATTACATAGCCATCATAAAGAAATTCCTAAGGCTGGTAATGGTAATCAGTAAAATTGATATACATACAAATTTTCCATTATGAAATGAATTTGTTGTATAACTACACAGGAAAGGTCTTAATGAAAATACATTCAGTGAGACATAATTAAAAAGAAAGAAAGATAATTTTGCCTCACTCTATGGAATATCCATCAATGAAATAAATTGCATTAATGAAAGTAGCTCAAGAAAATATTTCTCTTGACAAATTCTGTCAACACTGGTGTAATTATTATGATCATATTTTTAAATATAGATGAAAGTTTCAGGAACTAAGTGATCACTTCAACCAGAGATGCCTAATAACTGTATTCCTATTCTTAGAAACAACCCTAACTTTAGGTTTCATTTTAGTGGAAGACAGCAATATTCTTCACTATTCTGATCTACAGCCACATGAAGTAGGTGTACATACTTGGCCAATATATATTGGGCTATCTGAAACTATTAAAGAGTACTTGTACCCCAGTGTATTACATAATTTATGTGGCAGTTGTTTAAATTCAATGCCAATTATCTTATTGAAATGTTATTTAATAATATATGTGGTCTTTTCTACTTTAGTGGAAGTAGTAGATTTTGATAGCATCCATCTTTAGTAGATTAATGATAGCAAAGAAGGTAACAAGTTGTCCTTGAGGAATAACTCACATTGGTTCATAAAAGCACTCAGTCATTCAGTCCAGAGATCTAATATTTCAGAAGCTGATTTCATAAATTTCTTAGAGAACCACGTGATCTTAGCCCTCTCCTCCAGGATCTCAGAAGCCACTGGGCTCTGTGCTGTGCTCCTTAAAACCTGATTTACTGGTGACTGTCAGCAACATTTTCAGCCCATACAAATAACTTCAACATGAATCATAGTTCATGAAAGTAATGCTGTATAACACCTATCATTTTTGGTGCTGAAATCATTTAAACCTAATTCATTTTACAGGTAAGCTGAATGAAGCAATTTGCCTCAACTCACCTAATTTTTTTCGAAGATTTTATTTTTTTAATCTCTACACCCAACGTGGGACTCAAACTCACAACCTGGAGCGAGATCAAGAGCTACATGCCCTACCGACTGAGCCAGCCAGGTGCCCCTCGACTCATTTCATCTTTTAAGGAGAGCATACTGGAATTCAGATATAAGGACTCTCAGTCATGAACCCACTTCAAGAAAACTAATTATTAATGTTTTAAGTTTGTTACCTTTTCGATTTTCAATCCATTTGCCAATAACTGCTACTTGACAGATTTATAAATCCTGCTCATCTCAATCTTTCAAGATTTTATTTATTCATTGGTCAGAGAGAGAGAGAGCACAAACATGGGGAACAACAGGAAGAGAGAGAAGCAGGTTCCCCGTTGATCAAGAAGCCTGATGGGGAACGCCATCCCAAGACACTGGGATCAAGACCTGAGCTGAAGGCAGACACTTAAGTGACTGAGCCACCCAGGCATCCCATAATCTCAATCTTCTGTCTTCCACAGCACATCCCCAGATGGTGTCACTGTGGAATGCAGAATAGAGTAGCAACGGAAAATGTGCAAGGTATATTTTTAATAATGAGAAGCTGGAGGAACCTGGGTGGCTCAACTGGTTAAGCATCAAACTTGGGATTTCGGCTCAGGTCATGGGATCAAACTCTGTCAGAATCCTCGCTCAGCAGGAATCTGCTGGAGATTCTCTCTCTCTATCCCCTCCCCCCACACTCCAGCAGTTTCTCAAGTATGAGAAATCGTTAAAGTATTTGATGCGTCTACCCTATCATTACTATTTGCATTTTGGTAGAAATGAACTGACCCTCTGTATCGTTTCCTTTTTTTTTACATCATTCACAGAAAGGATTTCTCAGAGTGAGCAGGCCAATTATATCAGGTTGTGGAAACTCAACACTGTACATTGTAAGCCATCCCAAGCCCTAAGTCGTGCCCGCCCATTTCTTCTGCACTGCGTAGAGCTGTTTGCACTTCACTTACTCAGAAGACTACTGTTTGACCTTGATGCCGTGTTGCCACCAAATGGAAATATTCAGATAAGCCCAAAGTGTTTTTACTGAAACGTTAACTCCTGAATTATGGGAAAACATGTTCCAGTCAATGATCTGTCATATTCAGTTTCATATTATGTGCCCATGCATACACACACAGGCACACACGGAGACACACACCCCTAGAAGTTCATCCCTGTCCACCCCCACCCTTCCCCCAGTTCTGGCTGACACATTAGCAATGTCCTGAATCTGCCTTGCTGTGCTGTTTTCTTCCCTCCCTGGATACAGGGCTTACATGTCATCATTGAGAACTGACCCTGGTTATTGACTTGGAGGCCATCAGGGAGAGTGGGGGCAGACACAGTTCAATCCCGCAAGGCACCTGCTTTCAGTAAGTTCTTTGCTTGGGCTCCAGGCCACGGGAAGCTAATCTCCTTTGGAAAGAAGGGACTCAGGAACTTTGAAGATAAAAAGGTCTTGTATTTATCCACCCACATATCCCCAGACAAATCAGAGGGACAATTTTTTTTTTTTTTTTTTTGTATCAGAGCCCAGATTTTGACACAGAAAATCTACTGGGATTGTACCTTTAGTTTTGCTTGCAGATCTGAGCTCTTAAAACCTGAGCCTAAGCCTCATTTTCAGGGTATGGTTCTTTGAGGCTATAAGAGGGCATCCCCAATAAACTGTATTTGAGGCCCTCTAGCTTCCACAACAATTTCTGTATTAAATTGGCAGTTGACTGTCCCCAAATTGTCACATCTTTCTGTAATTCTGTCAGATGTCAGATGCCATTCTACTCCATTATTCTAATGTATAGCAAGAATTTCTTAGGATAGGTACATGAGCTACTCTCTCCTTCTAAGTCAACCCAAATCTACATGCTAGAGATTGTTCCCAACCTACTTGATGACCCACAGTAGGGTCACTATTACTTTTATTCAGCAGAGGAATCGAAATCCTAAAACCCATCTTATAGATATACATCTTAAAAAATACTTATAATACCAATTGTCGTAACCCAGGAAAGCAGAGCCTGAGGAAAGGATTCAGATTGCTAAAACATCACAGAGAAGAGGAATTGTGTGCGGGGGGAGGTGCTGTGGAGAAAGGGAGGCCAAAGAACACATTCTGCATTAGGAGGGTGACTGCCTCACACTGATCCACAGATGATGCCACAGATCACAGCATGTTCATTCAGCCCTTGGGACTTCTCCAAATTTACAAGGGTGAATCTCATCTTGGGAAATATATCAGAAATGTATCCACTTGGTTCCTTCCTGTCTCCCATTTCCTATTAAGTTTTCCCTTTTTGAGAGCTTATGTCCTTCAGACACCTTGACACACACACAGAAACCCAAATCTCATACTCTAAGGAGTGATATTTTCCCCAATTTCCAAAGTTTGGCATAGGTGAAATGAAAACCAAGAGAGAAAGAAGCAAGCATCTGTGGGAGTCTGAGAAAGTAGGTGAAGGTCTTGTCTTCAGTCTACAGTTTCCACTTATTCCAGTCCACGCATGCCCCAACTCTCTCTGCCATCATTAGCAGATCCCAGGAAGCCATGTGGGACCTCTGCTTCGTCCGTGAGAAAAATAGATGCATCACAGTGACACCAGCCATGCTCGTGGGACCTTACAATTCAGTTACAGTGGAAGAAGAGAATACGAGAATTAAGAAGGCTTGTGGTTTTAGGTGGAATACAAAATAGCATAAATCTCAAGAGGTACAGAGAAGTAGGAGTTATTTTATTAGGGAAAACTTTCTGAAAAGGTTTGACATGTTTTGGTCTACATTTTTTTTTTAAACACACCTTACAAATAGAGTTTCTGCCTCTTGTGTATTTTGATCCCTTGATCCCCAACACACTATGTCCGTGGCCCAATTCTCTCTCACATTACACCCATGTGACCAATCACAGCCCAGCTAGATAACTCAGCAGAGTCTTGATGGCACATGTTTACACATTTTCGAGTTACTTGAGGGTTGACATAGCTAGATAAATCTAATTAATGGATCTTTGATAAGCTAAATAACTTAGCTATCACTAACTGTTCTCACAGTCTTAGGGATAGTCAAAGGCATCAATGAGTGCTAAGAATAAAAACTTGAGCAACAGAGAAGTAACTGGCAGAAATGATCACACCAGGAAAAACCTTATCTTCACAAGTTATGTAACTGAAGGATTTAATTCCCATTTTTAATCTGGTAGCAATTAGCATGAATTACAATTTACGTAATTAAGTTTATATTAAAGTGTCATAATACTATTAATAGAGAAATTGCTTCCCTTATGTATTAAGTGCATAAAGAGGGTTGCTTTCTGAAAGGAGATACATCATAGGCAATGCAAAGTTTCTTTCTTATACTTCTTTAAGGTTTTCTCAACGAAGTGGGTTTTATTAATGGTGGGATGTATGAATCTACAACAAAGCATACCCAGAAGAGGATTATGAACTACTGGAAGGTATTTATTGTAAATACAAGGGTAATACCTTTAAGATCATTTTTGAATACTCAACGTTGTATGCTTCAGTTTTATAGGCTGCCTCTACACACGTGCGTGCACACACACACACTCCCCCCACATGCACATGTGCACACACACATGCACACACATCATCTCCCCTATAAACATTATAAATCAGGAATCTTGGCTTTGCTTTAGAGGAATAACCTCGTCATGGGACACATTTTCTTGGGGTCAGTTAATTTCCTTTCTTTTTTAATATCAGTGGGAAAATATCCCATACCAACTATGGGAGTTAAATAATATGTCCACAAAGATGACATCTGTGTTTTCTACAAAGTGACTACATGCCAGTTAGGCTTAGACAGGTGATGCGTGTGATATGGGTATCAAGATTCTACTCTCCTATTCAGCCCCTTATTTCCCCCCCATCAACTGATTTTCAGGCAGTTTTGGGTTGACTTTTGCCACCCTTATACAAGAATGATTTAAGGACTAATTTGGGACAATTTAGCTAATGGAAATATCTAGATCTTCTCTCAGAGGTATGCTTTTAAGCCTTACTTTTATATTTAGTTGGTATAAGTCTTTATTGGTGGTTTATATGTACAGATTATTTCCATCCCCATCCGTTTTCTATTCTCTGCAGGGAGATTTTTCCATCTTGATAGCCCTCCCACATTGTTTGGATCGATTTAATTTCTCCATTTTAATCAAGCTTTTTGTTATTGGAAACAACTTAACAACAAGACCTCCCAGCAAGTTCATCCAGACCGTGGGTTCTAACCACATTTAGTTTGAACTCAGGCAGTCTAGGGAAGCTGGTGGACTCTGTCCCAGAATACTGATAGAGGTATCAAAATATTGTCTTGAAATGCAGGTTCATTGCATTAGTCACAAGCCTTTGTGGCAGGCTAATAACTATTTTAATTACTAGACATGAATACAAACTCTTGGGAGAGTTTGGTGACAACTCAAATGCGACGTCAATTTATCTGATTTCTCTGGGTGCAAATCACAGGTACTATGAATACTGCTAGAGTTAGCTGTCAACTATCAGAACTCAAGGAAAGGCTATAGGATTTCCATGAAGTCTGCTCCAAATCAGTTGGTCTCCATTGTATCCATTCTTCTAATTTGAGAGCTCAATAAACTCTCCTGAAATGAAGGGTCTTTCCATGTAAATCTGATTTCTAATAGTCCACTGGAATTTTGAAAGAACAAAAGACCTTCCATTTCATCTAGGCTTGTATGTCCATGTTCAAAAAACTCCAGTCTTCAAGAGGTCAAGTCCTTAGGAAGAATGCGTATGATGAAAGGACTTCTGTGTGATGCCAACTAGTAGTTGTAGTCAACACAGTTGAGAATGGGAAGAATACTGTTCATGGAATGCTTTCATTAATACAGTGCTGTGACCATAAAGCCAATGTCTCCTTCTGTATTAACAGTGGTGTAACCACACAATTATATGTTTATCACCTATTATGTAAGTTTTAGTAAATGAGTCAGATGGACAGTTCTATTCGTCTCTTAAACAGTCGTTATAGTCTCGATTTCCTCATTTTCCCTAAGAACTTAGGTGATATAATTAATTCATATAAAAAATAACCATCCAATCAGCTAGCATCAGTGTCACCCAGACTTCGGAATCATTGAGACATATTTCATTTGAACATACATCCATCAAATTAGCTCTGTATGTCAGCTAAGGGAGCGTTAGAAAACTCGGGAGTCCTAGAAAACCATCGTTGACTAGGGAGTTTCACGGCAACTTCTCTTCTGTGAAACTGAAAAGCTGATTCAAATGCACACTAGAGAAGCTCAGTTTTGTGGAATATGGGGGCTCTAGGTCACATCTTTTCAGCCTAACATCTAAAATTAGTAAAAGCCAAGCACAGGCCCTAGGTGTTCTGCAAACTAATTATGCATAATGCCTCTAATTTCATGAAATAACTAGTTTTGAGTGTAACAAACTTCCCTAAGTAGTATATTCAATCTTTAAGAGCACATGCACACACGTGTGTGATGCACGCCTACAGATGGGGGTTTGTGTGGGTGCGCATGTGTGCGCTTGGGCGGAGTCCAGATGTTCAAGCTGGAGTGTACGTGAGCGTGGATGTTGGTCTATTACAGGATGGCTGTGTGAGTGGATGGGTTTCTGGGAGTGCGGGGGAGGCAGGCACAGGGGACACAAGAACGCAAGAGAAGCACGTGGGACATGTGAGGAATGTGGGTGGAAATTTGAGGACTCAGGAGGGCCACATGTGAGAAAGGTAGGGGTGTGTGTGTAGACTGGGGACATGTGAGGAGGACTGTGATGAGCAAAGGATTTGGGGACATGGGAGGACACGGGCATGGAGGAGGGTAGGTGCAGGATGTCTGAACATGGGCTTGCTGTGTTTGGATACACTTATGGGCGGGTGCAAGGCTGCCTTCGCCTCAGCCGTGACTCAATCTAGGGGACAGGAATTCCTGGCCTAAATGCAGAGGTGGCTGGTAGGGGAGAAAATGGGCCTCAGGGTGAATTCCAAAGAGCTTCAACAGCTTTAGAACTTTCCTATCTGGTGCTTACCATAACCCATCACTGTAACCTACGTGCCTTAGTTTACCACGGGCACTAACCACCCTTCCTCTATTTTAAAGCATGAAATCCTAAAGTTTTGAGTGGTTGTGAAGGTAATTTACTTTAAATCTTCAAACTAGTATTGGAATAGGTCAAGTTCAGGGAGGCGTTCCTTTGTTGCTCAATTGATCCTAGTGTTCTCACTGCATGTTCTTGGTCAGGTACCGCTGAGGACTATGCATTTGTGGGAATAAAAATACCTATCCCAAAGAAAAAAACTGGAATGTAACCTCCCACGGGAGCAAGTAGAAGAAAACAGGAGCTGAAGAAACGTAAGATCTGATAGGGTCAGGCTGGATGGGAGACATAGCCATGGGCTGCAGATAAATAGGGCTCTGTGGGTTTTTCAAGGTTGAGAATAAAATCCAGTATATCAGCAATTTTGACTCTAATTCCTTGCATTTCTCTGCCCTCCCTGTTTTTTGAACTCTTGAATCTCGACTTCTCAGCCCAAATTGTTAGTCTGGGTAGTATGTAAAGCTGTGGGTGGTAAAACCGAACTCCCATTCACCACACCACAATAGCTCTAAATGCAATTCTAGATTTTTTTAAAAATCCTTTTTGCCTTTTTATGTTTTTCAACATTTTTAAGTAACTCTTATTAGGCAGTTTTCTGACTTAGCAACTTAGGCCCTTCAAAGGAACCAAAGAAAACACATCAGACTCAAGCCTCAGACCTCCTCTCTTTCCTATTGATCTTATTTCCTGGGTGACCTCATCCATGATCACAGCCTCAAGTGTCCTCTCCCAATTCAGAACAGATCTTTTTTTTTTTCAGAACAGATCTTATATTCAGTTCTCGATTCTCTCTGAACTCCATATTCATAGATCTTTAAACTTACTCTGGTATTTCCAATGGAAGGTCTAACTGGCATCTCAAAATCCAGGTTTCCATGTGCCAAGGACACAGAGGCAACGAATATACATATATCCACTTGTTTCACTTCTGTCATTCAAACAACTACTTTTAATACTCCTGGAAATACTGAGTGCATCCAACAGGACGGTCACAGACCTGGACGGACAAACATACCCCCCCCACACACACATACTGTGGTAGGAACATCCAAGATGGTCCCAAATGATCCCAGCCTTCTGGTAGTCAAAACCTCTGGGAATCCCAGACTGGACCATCATGCTTCAGACTAATACAATACTTCAACTTTGAGAGCATGCCACTTCTGGAACTAGGTGCAGAAGATTGTGACCTGGGTTTTGCTAGCCAACTCTGCCTCTTTTAAGCCATGATGTGTAACAAAAGAAAAGCTGCATGGCAAGTGAGGGAGGGTGGTCAGCAGCCAGCAGGGCATGAGAAAGGGAGGCCCTCGGCCTAACCCCATTTGAGGAGAGGAATCCTGCCAAGAGGTGTGCAGGTGAGCTTGGAAGCAGAGCCTTTCCCACTTGAGCCTTCAGGTGAGACCACACCTCCAGTCAGCCTCTTGACTGCAGGCTCGTGAGCAATGGCTCAGTAGAATAGCTAAAAAGACAAGGAACCCAATAACATGGGTTGTTTTACCCTCAGGAGCCAACAGACTTTAGAGGGACTTACCGAAGGAGTTGTGATATCTTTGGATAAGGTCCCTTCCTAAATGACTCTGCATTATTTAACCTGAGAACCTAGGATGGACCTTCCTCTTACATATAAATCTATCCTAGGAATTCACAGAAATTTCTGTAGTGTAACTTATTAATAGACAACATGGAGACAAAAATATCCATTTAAAGCTTTTTTTTTTTTTTTAAAAGAAACAAATCATTAGACCCGGGGGAAAAACAGGTACAATCAACTTTCAGCCACAACAGATGTAAAGCTTTGGGATTCTGCCATGGAGCAGGACCTCCTTCCAAACAAGAGCTACGAGATTTTTCATTATTCTGCAGCTACAAACTATAGTTCCCACTGCCCAGTTGAGCCATGATGGTAACAGAGGGGTTCAAAGTTCCCAACACCGGGGAAGCACCAGATTCCTTGATCAGAGGTAGTGAGTTGGTTCCTCACTACCTCTGATCATGTCCCCCACTTTCCTCAAAATCTTAATTTAGCCATCAATCCCATCATCTCCAGAAACCTTCCTTAGTGTCTTCATTAGTAGGGGCCTTTATCTACATCCTATCAAGATCCAGGTAATTCTAGCTGGTGCTCTCTTAAGACGGTCTCTGTCTTAAGTTGCTAAATCATCATGCAGGAAATAAAAGTAAGTGGCTTTTGGTCAATCATAGCAATTTCTCCAAAATCAAAGGGAGACTGGCAAAGGAGACATTTTATTAAGAGAGACGGCAAGTTTAAGGACCCGGTTTAAATGACAGGGCATTGTCTTCCACCACCTCCTACTCGCTTGGGACTGCACTGCCTTGAGCGCCCAGCTCTGTCCATCACCCTCGGACCCAGCGTGGCGAGTGGCAGAAAGCGGGACAAACCATCGCTGCCATCGAGGATGCTCCCAGTTTCTCGAAATGTTTCTGCAAACTAATATCCAATCTGCTGACCAAGAGACTTGAAAAGTTACTGACTGAAAGGTCTTAGAAGTTCATTTATCTTCCATTTCATTTCGGGTCATAAGTGTATTGCTGGCATGCATTTTGAGAAACCCAATGATGATGCTCACTTTCTCCAATTTGTGCGCTTTCAGCCTGAAAGGCAGCTTTTCCTGCAGCCCCCCCCAACCCCGCCCCCGCAGAAACACCCACCCTCTTGGATGTGGAGGCAATTTCCTGGTTCTTCTGTGTGGCTCCGTGTTCCCTGCTTCCAGCACTGTGATTGAGAACACACTGGAATCCTAGTTACACAGCGCATGCAGTCACCAGGAGAGGCTGGGCTGCAGAGCTTTCTAGCTCTCCCATTGTTGTCTTGGATTACACCATCAATGCCAGACCAGCTGTCAGGGAAGTGCTGCCAAGAGTGGATATTTATCTGGCTTCTCTGTCAATTTAAGAAGACTTAGCAACTTGGCCACCGGCCAGCAGCTACAGAACCGACCTTCAGAGAGATGCCTGCTGGGGAACGGACTCCAACTGTACCGTTTTCATCTCCCTTTCCATTTATCCAATTTCTCCACATCTGCACACGACGGAAAGGGAACGGACTCAACCCCCCCCCCCCAGCCCCCAGCCACCCTGACAGTCACTGGCGACCTCTCACTTTCTTTCCTTCATGTTCTTTCTGTCAGAATCCCATTCGCCCTTCAGGATCTAGTGGAAATGACAGCCACAGGTGCAATCACGGCAGCACTTCTCCCTTTTGTGTTCTTACTGGCCTTTGGCCAAACGGATTTATTAAGCATGTATCACATTGTTATTGTCAGCTACCTACTAGATTGTGCAGAGCAACATAGCCAGGGATGCCAAGGTCTCTAACCTGATCCTCTGGCAAGTTTCCAGCCCATGATAGTCACTAAGTAATTATTGCAGTAAGTTGGAGGGAAGAGGCAAATCTCTAACCAAATTTAGGGTTAGTAGAAATGCTTGTGACTAGGCTTTATTGAGACTTTTCTAGGACACTAATCACTGGAGATTTAAAGACAAGGCAGACACCAGAGAGGAACGCCCAACAGAGTCAGTCCCATTTTAGTGCAGTAGGGGTGTTTCCAATGAGCGCTGAGAAGGGGGAGCGAAAGTCCCAAAGAAATGATTTAGACTGAGGTGCATACATGGAAAAACTGAACCAGCTCCCCCTCTCTTACAAACACAAATAGGAAAAATAAAATAAAAGCTTCACAAAATGATCGTGTTTTCATGGACTCTTGTGCGCAGAGAATGAATTACACTCTTTTTTCCTCTTGGATGTTCCTGCTACTTTTGGTTACAAAATATGGGTTGAAGTCTGGCACATTGTTTTTGGCCAAAGCAAAAAGTTGGGAAGGAAAATGGAAGATGAGAGATATTAGATAGGTTTTCTTTTATTACCTCAGGAGAACAGCTTTCCAAATGCCCCCTAAGCGTAACTGTTTCAACTGAAAACTTGGTGCCTCACTCTGGGGTGAGGGTAATGATTTGGAAGAAGAATGGGAGAGAAGGCTGATCTATCAGGAGAGGTCAAGAGCTGTCAGAAATGGTAATGGCCACCCTGGAGTCAAACGGGCCTGTGGGTTTGGTGCTCAGGGTGACTGCGAAACAAGACAGCCAGTGTGGTCAGCCTTGCCTCTAGTCCACAGAGGACAGGGCATGTGGCTAGGGAGAACCTCATGCCTTGTGCCTATAATGAGGCAGAGACCGTTCGAACATGGGCTCTCATACTTTGTTTTAAGCTGGAATCTCACAGTGGGTTCAAATGAAAAGACATATATATTAATGCATACACCCCATCCTAAGGATTCTGATTTGATATCTGGAGTGCAGCCCAAGCTTTGCAATTTTTTCAACCCTCCTGTCCCCCCTTGATTTGAGAATCACGGTCATAGACAATAAAAGGATTCAAGACCCATTGTTAGTGGCAGTTGGCCAAAAAAGATCCTAAAAAACAGATAGAGAACACAGTGCAAATCCAGAGGCCCAGGACAGCACAATTTATGTGGAAAACTGAAGCACAAGAATATATAATCGCTAAAGAAGCATCCCTATGGGAGTTAGAGGACTTTTAAAAAGAGGAGATAAATGCCACATAGAGTGATGGTCACGTCTGGAGAAAATTCAGAAGGCATCCAAGACCCTGTAGCTGGGGGGGCGGAAGGGGTGTGGGGGACGGGGTTAAGGACCAGAATAGGACTTACCCAGGGATGAACAGATAGGAGAAAGGACAACACTCACTGACAGTAACACAGGGTCAAAACGTTATCAGACTTGATGAATATACATGCATTGCATTGGCTTATCAGCAAACATAGCCACACACGACCCATCGTCTATCACTAAAGTCAATATTGTGTCTTATCGCATGGTATGTTACTTGTAAAGTTTTCATTCTTTTAGGTTTGGTAAGTCAGCTTTACCTAAAGCTTCTATTCGGCCAACCTTTGGAGAATCACAGGAAAAAACACCCCTTCAAGGACTCTGACATCAGCCACACCCAGATGGAAAATACTGTACCAGTGGCAGGAATTTCTGCCAGTTTCAACCACAGGGACAAAAGCCACTCCACATTGAGACACTGTGTCAGCGGTTTCATTCTAGAAAAATGCTTCTTTAAAACCTGTATTTTCCCTTACGAATTTTTAGGTTTCCCATTTTTCACAAAAGGGACTTTAAAAAGATGTCTAGTAATGATCCACATGAACTTGTGACCACAGTTGAGGTAGGTGGGGCTCTACAATGGAGAGCTGGATGTAGTTTGGGAAGAAAATATCAAACAGTTTAAAAAAGGTAACTGTTCAAGGGTCTGAAAACCTCTTTTACACTGTAAAGACTTCTACATGCTTATACTGTAACATGTTATTTGTTGAGGAAACTCACACCATTCTGTCCCCAAAGCAGACACAGTCTAGGTCTTGGCAAATAAATAAGATTACGACATAGGAATGTCCCATCAGGTGAAACCCCCACAAATTCATTCCACCTTGAAATTTCCAGTATCTTCCACACACTTAATCTTTTCCTCCAGATTCTACTTGGTTCACTCTATCCCACACACACCTGCTTCACCAGTGGGCAGCAGGAGCCGGATCTCAGGACTGGGAGACCACAAATCCCAGCTGTGAATTGGCACTCTGCTCTCCTCTGGGGAGGAAGGATATGGAGTCTTACCAAGCAATGGTTTCAAGAAAACGCTCTGAGGAGGGTGAACCTAATTCTCTGATATTTGCATTCCCTCCCTGACTGGTTGTGCAAAATACAGCCACACTCAGTGTAACACCTCACCGTTCAAAATGTGGTCCATGGCCCAGCAGCGCCGGCATCCCCGGAAGCTCGTTAGAAATGCAGACTCTCAGGGTATACTCCAGACCATCTGAATCAGAAACGGCTTTAACAAGATCCCTGGTGATTTCTGTGCAGGTTAAAATAGACCATCACAGCCCTAGATAACTTGCCCTTTGGATTTCTCCAGATACTTACTGTTTGCATTTCATATCAAGTTTTTGTGGTCTTTTTCCTACCCTACTTCAAAAACAGTGATCGGAGGAAAAAAAAAATTCACAATGGGCAAAGCCAAGCAAACAAATACACAAACCATTTCCCAGCTGTTCTATTTCTGTTTCATTTGGGTGATCTCCTAAGGCTTTCACCGTAATGTTTATGCAAATCATCTGCTCTCCTCCCCCTCTGCTCACCTCTCCCAATCTCCAGTTTCACATTTAAGACATGCTTATTGGATAATTTCACTGTGATAGACCTATAGCAATTAAAAACCAATTGGTCTCCAATCTAATTATCGTCTGCCTTCAAGATGCTTTGCTTTTAGAATTAAGAGTGATAAAAATAATAGTTACAAAGAGATACCCACGTGATTCTAATGATTAGACCACTCTGCGAAATTCTAGGAGTGTATTCACTATTGCTTCTGTCCTTTGCAAACAGGCATCCAAGTTTTTGAACGGAGTTATGACTAGCCTCAATGTGGATTTATGTTACATCTTAAAATAGTTCTTTGCAACAGCATTTTAAGCTCTGAATTTTAGGGAGGTTTTGGGGGGCCGGGGGGAGAAATCTTCTATCTGCAGCCTAACAAGTATATAGGTTTACCGTTGAATTCAAAGTCAGAAGCCTTGTAAATTCTTAGATTACTGAAAATTCCAGTTTTCCAAATAACTTGGGAAAACACAGTTGGAAAGTTGAACTTTAACTTCTTAATAACAGCAAGAAAATATTTTGCCGCTATACCACTTTAAGAGCAGGTCGGTAACCCCAGGTGAAAATCTTTGCTTATATTCACATTATTGTTACTTGTATTTAATTTGCAGGGACTAGGGAATCCTGATCCATTTTACAGCTCAGAAGACACTCACCTGGACTGAACAGCAACATTTTCAGCAGGCTAGGCTTTAGCTCATAAACCAAAGCGTTACACCAAGCTGAATGCTACATTATCTCTTACTCAAATTTGAAAACAAATGGTTACAGGAGAGTGGAAAAAAAAAAAAGGTGTGTAAAGCAGTTATTTAAATCATACACAAATTATGTGAACCCATGATTTACATCCACATCACAAACCAGGAATGAACAAGTCGCCTATATTCAGGAAAATTAGGTTGAAAATTGTCATTGATTAAGAAAAAAATTAGACATTCATGTATTCTTCGCTTTTTCTTAGGTGAAGTGTGACTGTTACTGGGTGGGTACACATTTTGAAAAAGCACATTTACGGTTTACTCCTTTTCCTTAAATCAATGTGGAGATGACTTACCTGCCAATAAATGCAACACTGAACCAGATGAGGTCAAATGCAGAGGTTGGGTGTTTCTGTCTCATTGAGAATGAAAACCCAGAAAACTCACCAAGCTTCCGGCTTGATTCTGCGGCTCTACCTCCTGGAAGGCGTCCTTCTCGGAGTCTGCTCCCTCCACCGGTGCTGGCTGCCGCTTATAAGCAAGCCCAGATCCACATCCGGTGGCGCCCCCCTCCCCGCCCTCGCCCTCTGCCCCCCGCCCCTCTAGGCCTGGAGCAAACTCCAGGGAACAACGTCTAAGCCACAACTTGGCATCAACCTCTATAGCAGGGAGATGTTGATTAAAAATGGAACTTCCTGTGTTCACATAGAACCAGAACCAGAAACACCTGACTTGGGATCTAGGCACAGCTGAGAGGACTTCTTTCCACCAACTTTTGAGAACTACTGCCTCGGATACGTAAATAAGGAACCTAAGTCACAGACAGCTCTAACCTTCGCTGGTGTTCCTATCCTATCTTGCAACAAGTTGCTTTGGAAAAGATTCTGAAGACTTCACGCTTTGACTGTTGTAAGACAACTACTGTTCTCCTATTTACATTCAATAATGTGTCAAAATTACTATTACCCACATATTACCCGTGAGTCTACTGTTTGGACCCGTGGGGTCCACAGCTGCTGCGGGGGGGGGGGGGGGAGCAGGCAGGGGATGTGACAGGGGCGTCTCTCTGTGGTGGACACACGCTCACAGGTCAGAGCCACACTGTGGGCAGAGAAAGAGAAAAGCTTGGTGCCAGAAAAAAAAAAAAAAGAAAGAAAGAAAGAAAGAAAAGATGTTCTTAAAAGCCAATTCAGAGACTTTAGAGACCAGCGTCTGCAGAAGAAAATCACAATGGTATTTTTGCATCAGAGCAAAACGATGAGTACCAACAAAAGGACGCCCAGTGACAGGGATAAAGTAACAAACATTTTCTCCTTGACCGAATCCTAGCCAGGTTCCCTCTTCTCAATGAGGCCTCTGCCTTGTCCCATAAAGAGCTGAGCTAACACTAACATGGTTCCTAACCATCTCTAAGATGGCCTGCGTCCCCCCTCCACGTGCCTGCCTGAAAAACCTCAAGGCTGTCACAGTGACTGTTTGTCCCAGCCAACCCCTGACCATGACACGGGTAGCGTGTCAGCTCCGGTCACGGCCAGCCAGCAGACACAGCAGACCTCCCTGCATCTGCCCAGACCCACCCTGTGTCATTTTTCCCACCCCTGACTATGGAGACCCCCATCCCCAGACTCCCTCACCCTCCTTGACAACTCCTTGTGCCTCGGTGCAAAGGTGAGTTGGGTTCAGTTCACGCTGGCCTCGTGCCCCTACTGCTGTGGTTATTATGGAGTAAAATCCATCCTTTCAACTTGAACTAGCGTCGGACTTTATCTTTGACATAGCAATATGGACAGCAAGCTGAAGGAGTAGTCCCAGATTTCTTCTTCAAATAGAGGAGAGGGGAGGGGAACTCAGACTCTAATTGAACCGAGCTGTGCTTAGAACTGAGGAGGTAGAGAGAGAAAGATGCAGCCTGTGGAAAAACTCGGTATCTATTCTCTCTCTGTTGGGTACTTTCCTCCCAGAAACGTATCAAGAAGTAAGTATTTGTGGTTAGTTACATATCAGTATCAGTACTTGAATTTCTTTAACAAAACGCTGCTGATTTTGATCGTATGCTGCTTAGTGCCCAACTGTGAGCCTCACCTGGGGCCATCACCAAGGAGGCAGAATCTGAGCAAAAAAGTAGATAGACTGATGGACTGTAAGTCACCCAGTAAAATAAATATGCACGTGTCCATACTCACATAAATAAATAACCGAATGATTAAATGGCAGAAAAAAGCAGTCCTTTTTCTTTTTTCAAGGTTTTATTTCTTTATTTGAGAAAAAGAGAGAGCATGAGTGGGGGGGGCGGGCAGAGGGGGAGAAGCAGACTCCCCACTGAGCAGGGAGCTCCCATTCCAGGACCAGATCATAACCTGAGCTAAAGGCAGACTCTCAACCGACTGAACAACCCAGGTGCCCCGACAATTCTTTATATGAAAATTCAAATTAATAAATGTGGAAGGAATGAGGGAAATATTAGATCATTGTAAGGAATACACCTGAATAATAACAGTGGTAGACAAGATCCCTGAAGGGATGCTAAAATCAGGGGGTGAAAATTTAAGGAGAAAGGAAAGCAGCCTAGGCCAAAAGTAACTTCACCAAGAAGAAACCCAGTGGTGACATTGGGTTAAACATTAACCAAGAATTTGAAGCCCATATTTCAAGTAATAAGACATATCGACATCACGTATCCTGCACTATTATGAACTGAGGACACAAATCTCTTCTGTGCTATTCTTGCCAAAAAATGTACAAGCTCGATTTAATAATAAGAAAATACTAGGCAAACTAAAATTGAGTGACATTCTACAAGAAGATCGGTTATTTTAAAAAATCAGAAGAGTCAAGGTCATGAAGGACAAGGTCAGACTAAGGAACTATCACAGATGCAAGGTCATCAAAGACCTCAGTTGCTGTGTGTAATCGGGGATCCTGGGCTGGATCCCGGAACAAAAGTAGGATATTAGGGGGCACTCTGGAGGAATCTGGGTAAAATCTGTAGGTTAGTAGAGTCCAGCGGGAATTGCCTAGATTTTCCTAATTGTTAAGGTTAGGGAATCTGAATGAAGAGTAGATGATTCTGTACCAATTTTACAACTTTTCTGTAAGTCTAAAATTATTTCGAATAAAAATACTTCTTTAAAAAGATAGAAACATAGTATTTTCATGTGGACCTATCCTTTCTTGTGTTATCTGTAAATTAAACTTAAAACACAACTCAGATGTCAGTTTCCTTCCTGGAGCACACTTGAGTTCATGAGTCTGAAAGTTGCTACTAATATATGAACGGACACATTGTCCCATGTAAACTGCCAGGTCAGCTGATGAGTGGAGGTCCAGCTTGATCACTAATAAAATGTATTTATAATAAATGCAGTTACGCTCCTTAAACATTACAAAAAGTAAAAGAAAATTACTGATAAATATAGCACACAAAATAAAATGTTAATTGCCCATAAGTGTTATTGTGGGTAAATTGGTATTGAACGAGGGCGACATTTTTAGTACTAATGTATATAATATGACCCATTTAAAACACATCTCAGTACCTCAAAAATAAAATTTAGCAAATTTAGGGCATTGAGTAATTGGCTTTCATTAAGGTTTTCTTAATTGGATAGTTTCTCAATAGGTTTGTTAGTGATCACAAAATGAATCTATCAAGCAACTTGTAAAAATGTAGAATTTGCCATGTAATGGACACTGTATTCCCAGTTATTACTATCAAGAGCAGTTGGGCATGTGATAGATAAGCTACATTTTGCTTAATGTTTGCTTTGAGGTATTTTATTGTTCTAAATAGGTAGTAAATGTCCATTTAAAAAGAAGAACAATAGTCAGCAAGCTGCATACAAAATAATGGGAAGACTGTCTATGTTTCGACCAATTTTAATCAACCGAGTGAAAGCAATCACCCTCAATCATCCTGCATGCCGGAGTCACTCTCTAATGGAGCCACGCTGACTCCTGTGTGAGCCGCAGCAGGACTGCCGCATTCCAGCTCCTGGGAGCCAAAGCGTGGAAGCGACTGGAAACACCCAGTCCGGTAAAAGTGTTCTCCCCCCCTCTCTCTGTCTCTCCCTCTGCTGTCTCCCAATTCATGTGGATTTCAAGTAAAACAATTTTCAAACCCAACAAAAATTTGCAAATTTCAAAACATACCCAAATTTCCTATTAGAAAATCTAAATCATTAATTGCAAATTATGGAAGGTCATCACAATACTAAGACCTCCAATATTTTATTCCACTTCAAAGATATAGTTTAAGCTATTATGCCCCAACTGTACTCCTTTTTTCTTTGAAATTCATCCAAATGCTCATAACAGCGTTTACAGTTGTGACCACATCTATTGTATACCTCTTCCATCGACTGAAGGAAACAGTGTTACATCAGATAACTGTTGAGCGAGTAGCTTTCAGTTCTACATAATGGCATGACTAATACAGAACGGACGGAAGTGAGTGTCTGTGGCAGCACTCTGTTTGTGAAATATGGAAAAGTAGGGTGAAGGCTAATGTATTTTATTAAGAGCAAATGAGAGATACAGAGCTAGATAATGTAAGAATTGTAACTAGAGGACCAAGTGTGCCTTTTGTTCTGTTGTGAGCTTGTGAGATAGTCAAAGAAGAATGATTTTAGCAATGGCGTAGTATTACATGAGACACTGATTAAAGAAGCTTTATTGACAGGTATAGTAGCATGGGGATCACAAAAAAAAAAAAAATCTATTTTGTAGTAACAGAAGTTGTGTTTCAACATGACTAGTGATCCAGTTTGGGAGGTAAACAGAGACAGTCATGCCTGTGCAGACTTCCTTTCTTTGGGGGTGGGTTACCAGAAATTGACCCTCTGATTATACTATACAGAAGACCACCAATTCTAAGTCATTATGTATTTAATCGGTGTGTATTCAGTTGACTCTGCTGGGCAACTGTAAACATCTGGAGCTGTGCTTGGTGATGGGACTGAATCTGAAACACAAAGAGGGGCATCTCCTGATCTCAAGGGGGCTCAGTCTCATGAAGAAGACACACAAATGCTGTTTTTTCTAGTAGGAGAATTTGACCTTGAAATGGAGAACTTGGAAAGCTTTACTGAAAAAACGATGTTTAAAATGACGGAAATGAATTAACTAATTTGAAGAGAAAGGGATTTACTACAAAGGAACAGCAAACTCAAATTTTATGCCATGGGGATGGGGGATGAATGGAAAATAAATGAAACTGAACTGAAATAATATTAGAGTATAAAAAACAGGGGCATCTCTGCCTGAGACAAAGCAGGGGCCAGATTGTGATTTTGTTTAGGTTAGCCACATAATTTATCACTAAAAATGGGATATATTCTTGATAATGAAATCTGACATGTTTATAATTCATCTGGGACAGTCAGCATAACCCGTATGGGCTGTAGGGTCACCATGTCCTCTATCCTCAGAGCAAAGAGAAGCTTTTAAAGATTGAGGGTAGGAGATGACATAAAGATCTACAGAGCAGAGAAGGGCTGGGAGGGGGGAGGTTGTTGGTCCTGATGTGGGCAGACAACCCTGGAAGCCACTTCAGTGCATTATCCAAATGATGACCTTTAATGGAAGAGGTGGAAAGAGAGAAAATGGGGATAGATTTGTGAGATGTTTAAGGGATGAGTCTCGGTGATTCATCGGATGGGGATTATGATGAAAAGGGGCCTCCTGGATTGATTTCACCTTCTGACAATGAGGTAGGAGATGATGCTCTTCTTCTGAATGGGAAGAACCAGAGGTGGCCAGCAGCAGGGAGATGCAGGGAGATACTGTGTTGGGATGAGGCTTGGAGTGTGGACGATGATCTAAAAATCCATGGCAACCTAACAGGGAGTTCACAGAATGTCCCAGAGATAGTATGTCAAAATCCTCCCTCTGGCCCTCTCCAAGGATGGAGATTCTGGACTTCAGGAATTGGGACATGAAGCCCTTTGTCATGGCAGTGACTTGGAAGCAAGACCCTATCTTGTGTCTGAGTGAAAGTTTCCACCAAATAATATGAATGTTCACCACGGGGCAGAAAGAAATCAGGTGTTGGCAAGGAACTGCCCTTCCACTTGGCTATGGTCTTTATGTTTTGGGAGTGGGAAAAAAGTCATACCACCCTAGGTGAGAAAAGAGCTAGACAGAAGACCAAGGGAGACTAAGGGAATGGCCTGATTGGTGGACTCTAGGAACTATGATGATTGACATCCAAATGAATTCAGTTGTTCTGTAATAGTATTACTTTAACACTGCATTATTTCCAAGATGCCTGTAATTTTTTCTGAAATGCTAAAGTCTGGTCATCTCTGTATTTGGTAAATGAAGGGGAAAACCCGAGCTCTAGCAAGAAGCTGGTGCTGAACAACAGAGATCATCGCCTGAGCTGATTTGGTCACTAGGGTAATAATGGTCCAATGTGGGCAGCTGGCTGGAGTAACTTCCAATGACCGAGAAGTGTTTGTAGGATAGATACAATGTCTTCCATGATCTCCAGAAAATCTTGGGGGAGGAGGTACGCACTTAAAGTATCCAACTTCCAACAGTCTTGAGATAGCAACTCAAACTATTCTTTTATTTGGACATTAAGGGGAAGGATGGTATGTATCTAAAGGCTGAAGGAATTGGGTCGAAGACTGCATGGTTTCCCTGAAATCTCTGGAAGCCCGTGGGAGATTCTGTACCTTCCCCAAGCCACTCCTTCAGCAGAACAACATTCACATGGCAAAAAATAGTTGGATGTGTGTAATTATGATTTGTTTGGTCAATTTAGTAGCAATTTTGCTTGTACAGTATTATTACTACCTTGGAAGTATTTCCCTTCAAATTAAGAACTTCAAGGGGTGCCTGGGTGGCTCAGTTAAAGCCTCAGAGGTTAAAG
This sequence comes from Neogale vison, assembly GCF_020171115.1. Classification (NCBI taxonomy): domain Eukaryota; kingdom Metazoa; phylum Chordata; class Mammalia; order Carnivora; family Mustelidae; genus Neogale; species Neogale vison. The sequence continues at coordinate 10,621,575 of NC_058097.1, forward strand.
TCTCTGCCTTCGGCTCAGATCATGATCCCAGAGTCCTGGGATCGAGCCCCGCATTGGGCTCTCTGCTCAGCAGGGAGCCTGCTTCCTCTTCTCTCTCTGCCTGCCTCTCTGCCTACTTGTGATCTCTGTCAAATAAATAAATAAAATCTTAAAAAAATTAAGACCTTCAAGGATAAGATGGACTCTATTTATATTATGTTTTATAGCTTAAATTCTGCAGCTCAGCTTTGATTTCATGATAGAAGCCAAAAGAAAAGTAGAAATTGCCCAATGAAGTTTTCAGAAGCATTTTAGCACCCTATCAATTTCATACATCATGTAATTTCAACTATGGTAAGGCTGAAGTGTACTAAATTTCTACTAAGAAAGTCATCAGGAAAGATAAGAAATTTGCTATCTCTTATACAAATTATAGGTAGAAAATAAATGTGACACTGTTCAGAAACTATTATTAGCATCATTGCCACTAGAGTTCATAGTATAAAGATTCTAAGTTGAAATGAATTTGGTCATTATTTCTTTTAATTCCTAAATATTTTTGTTATGATAAAGTGTGACACTTTCATTACATTTAGCTTATGTTCTTTCATATAACCACAATCCTATTCTAGAAGATGCCGTTCTATAATAATTTCTTTGGTGCTATGGATTTCTACCAAGAGAATTTTGTCAAACATCCTAAGCAAATGAAAAAAAAAATTACAAAGAGTCTCAATCATCCTGGTCATTTGTAACCAGCTTCCTTTAATATGTATTTTGGAAGAACAGGTCATTTCACTGCTCACTTAAAAAATTAATTTGTTCCTGTGAAAATGCACAGACACATGAATCATTTATAACAGCTTATTTTCGGTGAAAATATGGACTCATTCACAGCAACACAATTTATCAGAAAGTTTCTCACATGAACAGCTTGGAAGCAGATGTGAGAGTTCAATGGGCATATAGCCATATCACCACATGGAATAAAGAAATTATTTTATTAAGAGCAAACACAGTTTAGTGTGGCCTGATGCAAAAAATATCATGATAGGAACTGGTCTTGCTAGCTTATGGCTTGATACAACAGCTGTTAATTTAATGGCTTTTCAAAAAAACACAGTCCGGGCTCCTCATTGTCCAGCAGGCAACATGAAGGCCCTGAGCAAATCAAGTTAGGAGTGGTTTTAAACTTTTCTCAGGAGGAGGGAAGGGTCAGCAGGAAGCCAGAGCCACGGAATCTAGCCCTGCTCTGGCTAGATTCACTGACAACTGGCATTTCTTCCACATGAGAAAAATTTACGTCAAGGAATTGACCAGGTATTGCATACCCAACTCATGAAATACAGGCACAATCTGTTACTTCATCAGCACTTTATACATAAAAGCATCAAGGGACACCTGAATATAGATTTCTTTCTAGCAGAGGTCAAACAAGGATGTGGAATGAAGGGTGTCAGGCCAGTTGGTTGGAGAGCATCACAGTCAATGGGGGCTACTGCAGGCAGACTGATGGCCCACTCAGTTTTTCTCACAGGGTCTCTGTATCCTGCGTACAGACTCATGTGGGAAGAAGGGCAGTAGGAGGCAGGAGCCCCAGTCGCGGCTGCTGTACCAGATGTCGGGACCTTTGCTGGAGGAACACGGTCTCAGGTATAGAGTGTGTGGATGCTCATGTGAAAAATGGGTCCTTTTCCAAACTTATCGAGGGAAATTTAGGAACAGTCTGTGGTTACCTGGAGTGGACACTGCTCTTGCCCCAAAGCTATGTTAACATCCCCCCTGCCCCGTCATGGTGTAGCCCAAAGAGACCCATATCATTGAGACATCTCGTGGAGAACACTAGTCTATTCTAGTCTGCCTAATCGGTACAATTATTAAGATTCTAGGGTTTTAGGACAACTAAAACCTAGGTCAGAAAACTATGGCCTGGGGATCAAATCTAGCCTCCTTCCTACGTTGTGCCTGGCTTGATGGGAATACAGCTATACTCTTTTTTTTTTTTTCCCCCATATTTTCTATGGATGCTCTCATGTGACAATGACAGCACTGAGGAGTTGTGGCAGAGACTCTACGGCCCACAAGCCTAAAACATTCTACAGAACGCTTGCTGATTCCTCATCTTGGGCATGCTGGGACCTCTCTCCAAAGTCAATAACAATGTCTTCCCTCTCTCATTTCCCGCTATGAAAAAGGATGGTACCTGGTAGGCCTCTTTGGGTTCCAGAAGCAGCCTTTTCCACACCTGCAACAAAACATCAGCTCGCATGAAAGGCCTCGGCTGGTTTTGAATGGGGTCTAGAACAAAAACAGATTCTACAGTGGGTCTAAACAGCCCCTTGGACCATACGACCCTACAGACACTACGTGGTATCACTGGTAGGCAAAGATGTGATACAGATTGCGTTGGCCATCACCAACAGGAACAGCACACCACAGCAATTCAAGGTTTGGAAGTAATTCCATGTCATCTGCAGCAGAGAAATACACAACTTTCTTTAAAACAAATAAACAAACAAACAAAAACTCCCGACACGCTACTGAGCCCCACCACAGAGGAAGTGCCTCGCCTTGGGACACTAAGTGTGGGCAAATTTGCCTGTAATGAGATGGGTTCTCTCAGACCCACCAAGGCCCAAGTCATCCAGGCTCAGCAGAAAGCCGGCACAAATGGGAAGCAGTGCATGTGGGACCAAGCTCGAGCAGGTACAAACAAGCTACACAAGCCACCAGCCCAGATCCTTAGGTTAGCCCCAACTCCTCCCCGGCATAGTTCCCGCAACTTATGCGCAGAGGTGCATGACTGATCCCTTATCACTGACTGCCGGAGAAGGGAAAAGTGTGATCTTGGTGCGCGGTGGCTTCATTGAGAATGTGAGCGCAAGCTGAAATGGAAGGTTAACACCGCTGGAGTTCTGATCACAGAGAGACGGCGGTGAGGAGCAACCCTCTAAAGGAGCAGAACTTCTGGATGGTGCCATGGTCATCCAGTTTGTGTGAAAGAAACGGCTCAAGGTTAAAATAGATCCAGACTTATGGGCAGTAATTTGGCCAGTTTGTCCAGATCCTAGGAGATTTGGAAGATCAGAGGTAAGGAGCTCTGAAACAGAAGCAGATATCCATCGGTGCCTACGGGATGGGCATGAAATGTAAAGATCTTTGGCCACCAGAAAGCTTATGCTGCCATGAAACAATCACTGAACAACCAAGAAGACAGAATGACTGAGCCAGTTAGTATAAACCGGTCACCGGTCACTGAAGGAAGTGCCAGGTCAATGGATGTGCGAACAGAGTAGCCTTGGAGGCAGGAACGGAAGCATCACCAAGCAGAGCTCCTGCTCATCAGGACTGATGCAGCCATCACTCCTGGACTTCAAATGCTCAGCCACAGAGACCAGCGTCCACTCGCCAGAATGGCTTCCTGCTACAAAAATGCCAATGTTGTGGCACGTTGACTACATCAGATCTTTCTATCCTGAAAGGATCAGAGATCACTTTTGATACAGGAATCATTACTAATTTCAGATATGACTCGTCTTCATGGCCTGTGTCAGCCAGCACCACCTTTGAGGATCTATAGAGACGCTCTGAGGGTATGATACAGGAGGACCAGCAAACCTCATGGAAATGTCCTTACTCCCATACATCCTTTGATGGAACGTGGCTCTTTGGCTGATGCAATGTTTTGTGGGTGGCTATGTCAGGGGGAACTGTCCCTGACCGGTGATAAGAGAGCCACTGTCACACGTGGGGGACAAGGAGGAATATGTGGCATGTAGCTACCCCTTTGACCACTTTAGTGGTAAATGCAAAAGAGCAGCAGATACAGCCTGAGAGGGCATAGGAGACAAGGGTTCAAGCTCCCCGCAGGGCCGCCAGCCGGAGCTACAGGAGTCCTGCCTGGGCAGCAGAGGATGGAGAGAGTGAGTACCAGTAGCAGCCAAGAGATGCCCCCGCAGGAGCAGGGTCTGTGGTCTGTTCCATCCATCACCTACTTTTCCCAGGAAGTAAGGCTCACCAGCGTCCTGAAGGAGCTGATCCCAGAACTTATATGATGGTGGATCTGAGCTGCAGCGGGGCAAATCCTCAGGGATGCTGAGCTGGGCTCCCAAGATCCCTCCCTACTCGGGACTGAATGACTTATTTCCCCCAGATGCTGAGCAGTTTCCCCCCCCCATCTTTAGGAGCTGCTGAAGCTGAAGAGAGCTGTTTATCCAAGTTCATGCCCGCTTCACCGAGCAGTCAACATGCAATGCCTGGTTGATCCAAGACAGTAAATGTCCAACCTCCTCACTCCTACGCAGGACATCTTTAAGGGGCCCTATGAGCAGGGTTGACCGTGCCCTTGTGGTGACTGCCCCATAGCCCAACTTCTCCCTCAGCCCCATCCCGCCTCGTCCCCTCTGCCCCCCACAGATGTTGTTCTAGACAGTACCCCTGAAAAACATCCCTCATAACCATTGTCTCAGATTTTGCCTCCCAGGGAAGCCCGTCTGCTACAGCATGTGATTAAGAAATGGAGGCAGCTCAGACAAGGCAGCCAGAGGAGCAGAAAGTGACCAGGAGGGTATATGGCAACAGAGAGCTGTTTTTCCTTGTAAGATTTCTTATGCTGGTTTCATTTTAAAAATATATTCATGTATTTTCTTAACAAAAATTTAAATATAATGTCATAAATTTATATTTAAATTTAAGAAAAGAAAAAGAAGAAAAAAAACCCCGACTGCACTGGAGTAGGCATTATAATCGTGGGTCAGATTGTTTTCCATTCATTTTCATTTACAAATCTTCAAAACCAGCCCCCAGGGAAGCTCTCGCCATAAAACCAGCCCCCAGGGAAGCTCTCACCAACTCTTTTACTAAATTATATGCAAACTGTTTCATATTCCCTTTCTCCTCATCTCATATTCTTTCTTGTACACATGCATGTGCCCACTCACACAGGTCCCCAACATAAACACACAGTGGGCTTTGATTCTCTTTCTTTCCTGTTTCTTCCCATCACACAAAACTTTGGGAAAATAAAAGAACTGCCAGGACATCCTGAAAGCTTCTGGTAGATTCATCATGTAGTTGATGCAAAGACTGAAAAGCCAATCAAATGAACATAGGTTGATATGAGTTGAGTCTATGGCATCTCTTTCCTCTATTAAAAAGAAAATATTTGGGGCACCTGGGTGGCTCAGTGGGTTAAGCTTCTGCCTTCAGCTCAGGTCATGATCTCAGGGTCCTGGGATCGAGTCCCACATCGGGCTCTCTGCTCAGTGGGGAGAGGAGCCTGCTTCCCCTCCTCTCTCTGCCTGACTCTCTGCCTGCCTGTGATATCTCTTTCTCTCTGTCAAATAAATAAATAAAATCTTTTTAAAAATAATAAATAAAAAAAATTTTAAAAAAGGAAAATATTTGGTGACTCAATCTGTCAGATCTAACTCATATTGCATATTTCACAAAGACTACATAAAAGTGTCCCAGTTATGATTATCTCTCCTGGAGTCCTGGGCCATCAACTTAATAAACATTTTTTAAAGAAAACCAAATCTGACCTATCAGATAAACGTTTATGTTCATTTTAAAGGGTATGGGAAAGATCTAGAACTATAGGTGATTCCAGTCAAAAAGGCCACCAAGAGCCTTCAAGTTTTCTACACCACTAGATAACTGTTAAAACTCCAGGTCTTAGAAGTACCAAGATCAGCAACAAGCGGAGTGAAAAGGAAATTCTAATCACAGCTTCACCATTTCCATATCGCTACATTTCCCTTTGGGGACATCACCTTGTTTATCTGTGTCCTAGACACTTCATCAGTAAAACTGGGTGGTTTGCACTAATAGATAATATCATGTAATAACATATCAGTGCTCTCCGGTTGCACGATGGGTACTGTTCCAAGAGTCTATTATATAGGAAGGACAATATCAACTAATGAAAGATGATTTTGTGATTATAAAAGGAAACCTCATTTAGAATGCAGCGGGGAGGCCAACAGGGGGAGGCCTGATGCCCTACCAGTCCTCAACTGCAGACCCAACTGGGAAAGACCACCTTGCACTGGGAACTGCTACCCCAGCAGGAAGAAGACGGGCTTTCCTTCTCCCCAACCCTGCAACAGCCCAGCCAATGAGAGACAACCACGGCTCAGCCAATGAAAAGCCAGCATCTACTGTTCTGTTCCGGGAACCTGCCCAGAATTCTGCCATAGGCTGTTGCCCGGGATTGCATTTCTTTGCTCTACTTGGATAAACCCACTTTTGCTGGTAAAATATATATATAATTTTTTACCATCTAGTTTTTACCATTTAATTTTACCATTAAAAATATTTATTTTTTACCATTACCGATTTTGAATAATTGGCTTCTGGTTGGCTGTCAGCTGCTTTTCCTTGTTCACCTTACTATCTAAGGAATTTATTAAATGTGTTTCAAAGAGTGACACTTGGAAAGGATTTTTTAAAAAAATGAAGCTATTTCCTAGAGTGAACGAGGCACAATTCAGTGGCACAGAACTTCCACAGAACGAATATATCATTTCCCACAGATGACCCCCATTTCATAGAGGCAAGGCTTCAAGGCCACATTAATTCCACCCTATTTGCATACTGTACATCTGAATTTAACAAGATTTGGAAAGTTCGTCATCTCAAAAAGAGAATGTTAATTATATAGCGTTTTCATTTGAAATCACAGATAAGGAATTTTTTAAACGTTTGTACCATAGAAGGGTGCACTATATTCTTTCTTTCTCTCTCTCTCTCTCTCTCTCTATATATATATATATATATATATAAACCTGCGTATTGATATAGTGCCCAAGGCAGCTCTCTCTGCAGAAGTAAAAGGATATCACCCAACTTAAATACACAAAACCTTTCAACAAACAATTGCTGACAAAATACTGTCTCTGGCAAAACTTTAAATGCAGTTCGACTGCCTTAGCTTATTATAATCAATAACCATTTTTTCCTGTCATTTTTGCATCCATTTAAAAAGAAAACGCGTAAGAAATGTAGTTTTTGTCAACAATTCATAATAATCACAGGATATACCAGAAGTTTAAAAAACACAGACCACCAGTAAAGAAGGTGAACATCTACACATCTTTTTACTGTTTTAAGAAAATGAAAATCCAGTATAATTCCCTCATTTTAAACTATACAACATCTCTTAAAATATATTCTGCATTTTACTTCAAAAATGCATTTTATTAAGAAAAAAAGATGAAAGAGATTACAAATCAGGACATGAAAATCAGGACAAAGGATGAATCAATGCCATAATGGTACAGGTTCCAGGAGTGCGGACCACACAAAACCATGCGGCTTCCCCATCTATAAACCTGTCTACATCTCCAACTGGGTTAATGTGGCCACTAAATCACATGAACACTTGCAACAGATCAGGGCTGTTATGATGCTCGTATTTGGCTTTGCATCAAATAAAAACTACCATGTCTGTGTTTAATCCTTCAAGTCTTTCAATTAAAAAAAAAAAGTGTGCCCTTTATCAACATAGGTCCTTCATAAGCCACCATGTTAATCGTATCTTAACACTTAGTCAGGCATTTACAGAAACAGTAAAATGAATATAGAGTTATGGGAAAGACGAGCAGCTTCTGTACGGAAGTTAAGAAGGAAGATACGATGCTTAGTTTGTGTATTTCCAAATTGTTCTGGTGTGGACACACGAAGGAATCCAATTTTTCCTTGCCAGGCACCTAGAACGTGTGATCATAAACAGCAAAGTGCCTTTATTACATAATCGGCTAATGAAATTTCAAGATGACTACATGCACCCATCTTGTTTGCTTTGCCTCAAAATCCATATTGCAACAAGTTTCATAAGGTTACTGATGATCCTTTGATCCCTTGGTATGTATACACATACCCTAATCAGAATGTACTAGTCAGTAGGTTATATTGATTTTTGGTATCAATATACCCGTCACCATAAGTGAGACACCACAGAATGGCGGGCTTCGCACAGATCATAGAATATGCCGCCACCCTTTAGAGTGAGGGTCCTTGAACCGCTCCGCCGGCTTTGGTGAAAGGGGGCATGTTGCAGTTTCTACTTCAAAAAGTCTGTCCTGGGGGTCAGTGCACGGAAAAATGTATGCCTGAAGGGGTATACATTTTAGAACGGGGAATGGAGATCTCCACCTCGAACTGTCTCTTCTTTTTTTTTAATACATAAGGAACATGCTCCACAGAATATCGTCAAGGGAGATCAAAGAAAATTGGGTGACAGGCTTTAGAAAAACAGAAGTACAAACATATAAAGAAAACTGGCATAAGGCTCGGGGGAAGTATTCTCAAAAGTACATTTCATACGAGACATTACAGTTGTAAATAAAAATATTTTTTTGGCATTGTTAAGAATTGTGTTTTTTGTATCAACAAGTTTAGTGGTTGCAAACACTTCACATTCTTTGGGAAACGGGCGTCATCCAGAGTCTTCCTTACTGCCAACCCCGAACCCGGACAGCAGATGATGAGAAATTTAAAAGGCAGACATCACACGCTGACAACCAATGCACTCTCTGCGTCTTGTCACATATGGATTTTACGTTCAGAGCTGAAGTCTGACCCTCCAAACCTAATGTGTTCGAAATCATTAAGAAGAGTCAAATAGAAAAAGAGCGCTACGATCAAACCAATGACAACAAAACATCTTTCAAGACTATTGATAAATTGTATTGAATGTAATACAGAGAGAAAGGCAAAGGGTTGATATACTTTTGGCCACTGAAGATGCAAACTCCAGCCAAGCGGGATCTGAGAAGCGTTTCCAGGCCTATGAATAACACTGCGAGGGACACTAAAGCAAACACAGCGCATGTTCTCAAATAAAGCAAGGTCGTTAGAGTCCAATTTGGATTTTTTACCTCTAACAAAACTGATGTATCACATGATTGAGAGACCAGGGCTACAGTGTTCACGTTCAAAAACCGGAGTCATCCAGCGAGTCAAACTTCTGTTTTAGATCCTATCAGAACAGTTGGAAATTAAGAGCAACAGCCAATTCTTTGTTCTACGGAACGACTGCTATGGGAAATACGTCACTGCATGAGGCCTCCCGAAGCCATCTCGAGTCTGGCTACGGCAAGATGGCCGTGCTGCAAATCCAGTGCCTGTACGTTCAGTGGAAGAGCCTTTTCTTGTCCACTGAGAGCCCCTGGCTATTAGAACAGACCGTCGGAACTGCAAGTTAAATCACAGCCGCCCATCAGAAGAAGTACTCTCTCTGATTTTCATTGACTGCGCTTTGTACATTAAGCTCACTTTTCAAAACAGCCTCGGCACTGTCTACATTCTCTGACCTTTTTGCCTCATTCCTTTTGTATAACCTTTTCTGCTGATAAATGCGAACGGCTATGGCAGCGATGCACAGCAAGATAAAGACCACAACAGCTATCAAACCTAGCGAGAGAAGAGAAAACAATGCAAAATCAGAATTTTTGTCCACACCGAAGCCCTGCTGGCTTCATTGCTTAATAAGTCATAATACAATTATTTTCTACATAAACCGAACATCTGGTATCTACAAATTAAAAAAAAACCAAACTTCAGGTATTTTTGGATTGGGTTGTATCGTAATACATTGAGTTTGTTTCTGAGTTCCCCCAGCCTGGTAGGTTTGCCTTCGTTTACTCTGCATGTGTGTAATACTGGATTTATTTAGTGCATTTCCATTTATTTAAAGAATTTTTAGTGTGTTTACATTAAACACAAGATGTTACCGACATGTCTGTAAGACCATGTGATCATGGCATATCAATACACAGATTTTAATTATTTTAAAATTATAGAGAGTAGTAATTATAAAATGACTAAATGTGCTTTTGTACTTAAATATTTAAAGATTGTAATTCAGTTGATCTGCAACAGTTCATCATACTGCTGATTTAGTAGGAGGACCAGGATATAGGTATCTGAATGATCTTGATTAGTGAAATATATTCATATGGATAATATAGATAATTTAGCTTATTTCTATATGAGGAATATTGATGTTCTGAAACATCCGGTTATAAATCAAAGTCTTAAATACCACAACTGTTAACTATACCAATATATGGGTATCAATCTTGGCATTCCATTGGGCTAGAAGTTCTTCAAAGTGCAATCTGTGAGTCCCTGATGGTCCCCAGGACACTTTGAGGAGGTCCACAGGGTCAAGGCTATTTTCATAATAATTCTAAGATGACTTTTCCATTGTGTTGATATATCCATTGCTAATGTAAAACAAGGTTGGGTAAAATTCCTGGTACCGTAGCATAAATTAAGACAAGGCTACCAAACTATGACACCGGTCATTGAATTCATTTACACACTGCCAAGCAACCCTGGAAAAAAAGAAAAAAAGCTAGCTTCACTTGAGAGTGCCCTTGATGAAACACTAACAATATTTTATGAAATCTGAACCTTTGGCTTTTTGCCTTTTTAACATTTTGGACGATGAAACAAAGTACTTGGGGTGTATCTCCCAGTATGGTAGCTGTCCCCAGGAAAAGCACCTGTACCCAGGCAAAGGTGACTTGTGAGCTCAACTAGTTACTCTTTGCTTCATGGAGCACCGTTTTCATTTGAAAGAATGACTGACAAACCGTGGTTGTTTTGATTCATACTCGTCAGATATTTTCTCTGAAAATGAGTGAAGTAAGCCCATCACTTCAAGAAAAAACAACGGACAATATATGTTATCAGTAATAAAAGTCAAACTTTCCAATGAAAAACAGAATTTGGAAAACCACTGCCTGTCACTATGAATTTGAGAGTTTCTTAATACTTGGACTTTTCTAAGTCTAAGTGGGGGTGTTAACGGATGTAGTTGTTTTTAGACAAAAGTAGGTATGGTGGAAATAGCAAGGTGGGTCACCTGTCATATTGTAAAGCTAGGAGTCTTCATTCTTGTTTCAATTAGGTGCGTCTAACTTGAGTGGAGCCCACCAAGCCAACACACTGAATCATTGTTACCAGAAACCGTGATTTCTCACCAGCGCAGCTGATTCCTGAGCACAGGATTCAGTGGGCGGATTCACTACATCAAATCAGAGTATTGCCAATGGCCGAGCCGATTTTTGGCTGGGTCAACCTTACCTGAGAAGGACAGCAATTCCTTGCTCATAAATCTAATCTAAATGTGACACCAAATTCTGTTACCTAAAATCTAAAAATTTACTAATGGGCATGGTTATTTTATTAGTAGTAGTCATATTAATAAGTAGTAATTTTATTCAGAATATCCAATTGTTTTCTATATTTTCCTTTCATCAGTCAATTGCTATAAATATTTCTATTGTCTGATATCTTGTTGTAGGCCTCTGGTATCAAGAGAGATATTCTGAATAATTTCAATGTGAAAAACTGATGAAGTCCATTATGGAGAGCAGGATACAGCAATTAGAAAATAAACATCAACATTACAGTGGCCTAGAGAAGACATCCAGACGGTCATAATCATGAATGGACTCTGGAAATAGTTTGTTCCATGTATGTGATTTATCTCCTTTAATTTGGGGAAGGTATTATGTCTGGATGTGTTATGTCCAAGGAAAACCTTGATCTAACCTGTTCTACCTCCTCCCAAAATACACTAAATTAAATATGGCCAACCACTGTGCTCTATGACATTGCCATCTGAAGCTCTGTGTGAATGTGTTTTTATGAAGAAATTACGTAGCTTACTCTTTGTCTAAATCTCACCATCCGTATCTGCATAGTTCGGTCAGAAACCCTCTGTAGTATCTGGGTCACCAGTTTTAAATGTCTTATTAAACAATTTTCTTATCTTACATTATTCGGTGTTTGTAAGTGAAGAGAAAGATCATCTAAAATGTAGAACATAGGGCGATTAGCCAATTTGGAGGAATTTTAAATGGATTAATTATTGTTACACAGTGGGTGCAATTTAGGAGTAACTAGACAACGGGTGAAAAATTATATCACGATGCTACCAGATGGAGAAACACCCCAGAGGATGATATTCTGTGAATGAGCAGATAAATCGCATGTGGTCCCAGACAAGGCCTTCGGAGCTGAAACGGCCATCCCAGCTGCTCTGCTTCTGATGCTTAGTCTCTGCAATGACCAAAAGCAGGCATGACTGGATTCCTAGACCCTCAGTCCCTGGGCTGCAAACTTGCCACGCTGTCTTTCTCTGTGTTCTGCCTTTGAGCCAAGCGAGATTTCACAGGTGACCCATAACTTGTTTCCATTCTAGAATAACATAGAATGGCTTACCAACACACCCCTCCTTTATTCTGTAAGTCCTGCCAATGATCTCTGCCCAAAGCAAAATATTCTAAAGATTATTTTGTTTCAACATTGGCTTGACTGTCCAATCACTCTCTACGTGTATCTATCTCTTTCTATATCGTCTTATATCTATACTAGTTAAATGTATAAACGAAACACCATTATGAGACTGAGACAATCTGTTTAACAAGGAATCCTAGTTTAAAACGTGAAGCACATTAAATGCTAGAGCTCTGTATGAGTTTTTAGCCATATATTAATAACAATATACTCATGTATTTCTTTTAGGCATGCGGTTATTAACCACTCTTCTAGCAGGTCTTACTGTTGTTTGCTTGGTTGGTTTTTTTTGCTTTTTGTATGACTAAATGGGAATTCTATCTTATGTATCTTTAATTTCCACCACTAGTTTGATAAAAGAAAAATACCCGAAATAGCAGTGGGGATGTTAATATCCTCAAAAAGATTTGACTAGTACTATCGTCTGTCTCAGTAAAATCCTAACTTCTTAAAAGAAGTTGATGTCTGGATGAGTAAACGTGTAAAAAATGGAACAGAATGGATCAGTAAAAAGCCCACATAAACTGCCCAAGTAAAAAAGTAATTGTAGTATCTGGCCATCTAATAAAATAACTGTTTACTTTTTACGTTCTTATCCTATGCAGAGCGTGATTAATGACCTTCTTAAGACCACTGATCAGGAAGAAAACTATATATTTGGGGGGCTGGTTTTGAATAAATTATGTCTTAGAAAATATACTGTTTCATTGCCAGCAAGAAATATTTTTAAATTTGGGGGGTTAATTCTGCAATTTAAAATAACTTTGAATCACTTTTATTCCTAGCTTAATATTTGACAAAAATGCAACTGAAAATGTAATACTCATTGATGTGACCTAAACCGTGGAACTATCCACTTTATTGAGCATGGCCACAACAAAAATATTAGTTTTTCCCACTGTTTACATAAACTCTTGCAGAAGCAATACAACAAATTCCAAGAAGCCAACAAAAACCGTACTGCTTCCTCCAGTATATTCAGATGTCCCTAGGGATTGTAGAAGGCCACTTTCAAGCTAAATGAGAACTCATTTTTACACAGTTTAGCAGCTATTCCTTGAGTGTGATGCCTTGGTGAAATTATCCATTATTTATACTGAAACTCTTCAAGGAAGTCGGGAATTCAAGAAGACTCTAAAAGGCAATCTGGTATAAATAATAAACCAACCCTGCTGACCTAAGGCTTCAGTGCCTGACCCTGGGGATGTATGTGAATTCTTCATGGTTTCTCTGACACTAAATATTTGCCACTTCTAGTAATGGGAGGTATCAAAGAAGAGCCCATCCAGGTTTTCTGTTACCTCCAATCACTGCAGAGTCACTTCTGATCGCATTAGCATGGGGTTGTCTGTTGTCTCTTGTTCCCGAATGATCTGTAGTGAAAGGATAAAAAAGGGGGGAATGGAGTGATACTGCCAAGCAAAAGAGGAAATGTTGGAAAAATAAAAATCTTAAAACATTTTAAACCAGAGCAGAATTAGCGAAGTCTAGGTGGGATCTCTACGGACAATTTTTTTTAAGCTCAGAAGTGTCAAGTGCAGGGCTCACGTGAATAAAGCACTGAGAATCTAGAGAAGAAATGGGCAAGACAACTGGTCGTCAAGCTAACAAAGCCCATTTTGAGAGGCCACCTTGAGAACATGCTGCCACAGCAGCATCAGAGCACTCAATGTCCAGGGGACCGGTGTGCTTGTCACTGTGTAAAGGAGGAGGCACACACCACCTGCAAACGAGTGTGTCCTTTCTCTCAGTGTGGCGTCAGTGCCGGCCTGGGCCATACAGCTGGACTCTGTCACATGTCCCGAGACGGTGATGGGGGCCGGGTGGCTGGGCTGCAGCGCAGCCTTCAGCGGGGCCACGTGGCTGAGCTGCACGGCAGAGAGACAGCCCAGGAAGCCCTGCGCGCCGGCCAGTGCCGTGTCCTGGTCTACATCACTGTGTTCTGTGAACCCAAACAGCAAAATGTTAGTAACCGTGCAAGACTGAACAGGCAAGGCTACACACAGAATGTCTGAGTCTGGTAATACAACAGTGACACATACGTGGAGACTAAATTCCCCTTTTTTGTCTTCATTAAGAGTCCGATCCAGTAAGTCTCTCCGTGACCACTGTCGAGCCTCTCCAAGTGAAGGAAGGCAAGTTTTAAGGATGGCTAATTTGATATGATGTGGTGAACATCGAAGTGATTGAAGTCTCCCTAAGAAGGGGCCAGGTTTTGAACTGATGAGGGTTCATGAGATGGTAAATTGAAACATAGTCATTAACATGATTTGTGATAGGGCTTGCAGTAAGAGAGTAAAGTGCTTCCTGATTGGGAAATAAATTCGGCTCAGCTTGTGAGACGTAAATATGAAAAGCGCGGAAGCTACATGGAAAATTGAGCTTCTAGAGTTCCCTTATCCACTGCCCAACCAGACAATTCGGTTTGGCCCGAAAGCTTTCCTGTACCCTGCAACCCCAACCGAACACGCAAGGGGACCTTATCACGTGGTGGAAGCTTCACCCCAAAAAGTCCCCCTAATGACTCAGGCACAGCAGTGAAAACGTTCATACCTTGCTGCCTTTCCTCCCTCTTTCCGTGCTGCCTGTCACTCAGACTTGTGCGAGTCCCCTGTCCCTCGAGACAGAGAACCCCTCCCCCGCACCAACGGGAGTTTACTTTATCTGCGACTACCGTGGCACGGAGATTGGTTTGAATGTCAGAATATTAATTCACAGTTTTACGGTGAAGACTGTATTTACATTTTATGCTTGGCGAGGCTGCAGTTGAAACCGGGCGCACGACCCGTAGAGTTTTAAAGTTCAAATGCTGTCGGACGACGATGCGCGCAGCCCACCCAGTGGGACCAGTGGGACCACACGACAGCACGACTCCGCTCACCTGCTCTGCGTGTACAGGGACACAGGCACAACCTGCACTTCTCTCCCTCTTTAAAGGATAACAGGTATTAAGTATTTATTGGGTGCTATGAATGCGCTCAGCACTGTGGTCAGGGGCTTGCGCGCTCGTGTTTGCAGCGCCCAGGACCCGGGTCTGCGGGCAGCGAACGGGCGGGACACGTGGGGTCAGAACCGCAGTGACTGCTGGAGGCCGGGGAGCCGGAGGCATTCTGAGTCGGGCCTGTGGGGCTCCAAGCCACAAGGCTCTGCTACTTATAAACTGCTTTCTGACTGACACATTGTTTTCTCTCCTCTGTTCCTATCTTCCGCAGTGCCTCTTATTTATTTTGTTATTATTTTTTTTTTGGCTTGAGAGCAGCTAGTCTTGAAGTGACTCTGGACAATTCGGCTCTGATTGAAGCCACTTGTTAAGAATTCTGAAGAACGCCCATTTTGTTGTTTCCAATCACACTTTATACCTAATGATAAAAATGCTGATTAAGGGGTGCCTGGGTGGCTCAGTCGTTAAGTGTCTTCCTCCCGCCCAGGTCATGATCCTGGGGTCCTGGGATCGAGCCCTGCATCAGGCTCCCTGCTCAGTGGGAGGCCTGCTTCTCCCTCTACCATTCCCCCTGCTTGTGTTCCCTCTCTTGCTGTGTCTCTGCCAAATAAATAAATAAAATCTTAAAAAAAAATGCTGATTAAATGGTGAGTATCACGAACGTCATCCTCCAGTCTGAACAGACGAACTTCCTCTCCTGCTGTGGGGGACAGATACATGGCACTTGGGCTTAAGCATTCTCCGTCAGAAGGCCAGTTCGGACCACCAGGCCATTCCACATCACTGCACAAAGGCGGGCTCCCTGGAACCATAGATGACCCTCAACCCCTGGCATCATATTGTTACTAGAAGCCATTCCGTCCATGTGCAGAAGCCAAGAACTAACTCCCAACACAGAGCATTCACTCACTTGAATGGATATACATTCAAATATATTTATGTTTAGAAAGACAGCATTCTTGCTTTGGGTTTTTTTTTTTACTTTAATAAGAAAAAAAAAACATACATTAATAGCAGCATAACCAAGACAGTGCATTTCACATTTATTCCACCATGTTAAAATCTTGATTACAATTTCTGTAGAGTTTTAAAAGATCTTCTCTTTTGAACTAGAAAAAAATGTAAATAGATAAGATTCACTTCTCTGGTACAAATCTGATAGGAGATTAATTCTATTTTACTTTTTAAAAAAGATTTTCTTGTTTGGGAGAGAGAGAGAAAGAGCTAGTGGGATAAAGTGCAGAGAGAGAGAATATCCCAGCAGACATCCGCTGAGCATGGACCCCAATGATGTGGGGCTTGATCTCACCACCCATGAGATCAGGACCTTAGCAGAAAACTAAGAGGTGGATGCTTAACTGAACTGAGCCACCCAGGTGCCCTGAGATGGATATTAAAAACTATACCTTCAAGTCCAAAACATTTTACATATTACAAGTTACTGTATAAAATACTTTAAATTCTAAAACTTAAAGTGGGCAGTTAATCAACTGATATTTGTTTTAAGAACTACCAAGAAAGGAAATAGATTCCCTGCATATCAGGCATCTCACGTTCTAGTAGCAGAGTCAGAAAATAAACACAGAAACAGGAATGAGCGGTGATGATCTAGAAACCACTAGAGTGGTGATGATCTGAAGAAATGACTTAGAAAGTGTGATGGAGTATGTCTGGAACAGAAATTTATCTGGAGGGATTAGGTGATTTTTGTGTGTCTCTTTTAAGTTTGACTCTTCATAGTCCTGTTCCCTTAGGAATCTGTAGATATAATTCTAGCATCTTCTGGCTCTATTACTTTTCTTCCTCAAAACTGTTTAAAAATTTGATGATTCAGGAATTTTTCATAGAACATGATGGGCCCTTATCATGTGGTGACACAAAGATTTTCTTTAGCCTAGAAAATTTCAAACACTGTGCAAACAACTATTGCTTCACCTTCATATTTTTTTTTAGCTTTAATTTTATAGAGAATGAGAGAGAGGGAGAATGAGCAAGAGGCATTGGGAGGAGGAGAGAATCCTCAAGCAGGTTCCCCAGTGAGCTTGGAGCCCAATGCAGGGCTAGATCTCACAACCGGACCTGAGCTGAAACCAAGAGTTGGGCACTTAACCAAAGGTACCACCAGGAACACCATTCGCCTCCAATTTTTTATCTTTTTGTTCTGATTATTCACATGGGGTCTCCTCTGCATATTCTAAGGGATTTTACTCTTCCCACCTGATTTTTATCATTTAGGACTTAATTTTGTGTGAGTCAAATGTTTCATTCACTTGATCTACTAGGTGATGAATTCAAGTTTCAACAAAGATCACTCTTTCTTACTTTGACATTTTTGGTCTGGAACAACCATACTTTTTAGATCTTCCAGGTCTTTTGGTTGCTTTGCTAAAAGCAAGTGCTCTTACTAAGTTTCATCGTGATGGTGGCTGTTTCCCTGAAAAGGCCTACTGTCATAGGGAATGATTCTGGTGGCTTTGTTTCTTCTCCCATTTTATTGTTAAATCTTCTTCTTCTTCTTTTTTGGTTATTGCATCTTCTTAAGAATGGAGTTGCTTTTCTCATCTGCTAGGAGCTTTTCAGTCACTGATGTCCTGGTGGCTGACACCAGAGAAGGGAGACCATGGAGTTGCCCCACGCCAGTGATGGCTGTAGGCCAAGGACTCATGGAACCTCCAGAGAGAGAGAGGACTCAAACTTCAGACCGCCCTCTGCAAAACTCGGGAACTCCTCAAGTTTCAAGTTGCTCCCTTCTTTGGCAAAGAGGGTAAATGGGCACAATGACGTTTTCAACGCTGACCTCTCCCCATGGGGTCCAAAGATATCTGCAAGCCAAGCATTTCCAAGTGGAGGGGAGAGATCTATACAATTTAGGGTCCGCCCTCCAAGACTTTCCTAGGCTGGCCCCTAACTCTCTTCCAACCAGAGGCCAAGGAGTCCCCCAACACTTTCTTCACTGGCAACCTCCAGGCTTCCCCCTGCCTGCTGGGCTGGACCAACAACCCCTATATTCAGGAGAGTCAGTGGGTAGGAATTCGAACCAGGAGGAAAGGCACTGCACAGGCTTCTTTAGCTACCTCCCCAGAACTGAATCCAAACAAAATGAACAGCTATACTATGTTGTTCATAAGCAAAACTGGCCTTAGAAATACATGGCATTAGATATCTTGCTGGACATTGACAATTGTGCTAATAAAGCCAATGAGAAAAATACCTATCTTTCCGATTATCTGACTCCTGAAATGCCAACACCATTTAACGATTAGAACAGGAAGGATGGAGGAACTGAAGACCGACATCTCCTGCTTGACACAAATCCTGAGAGGACTCAATCATGTTTTGGATATTTCTGGTTATAAAAACCCTTAACAGACTCAGATTTTTTGATAATCTTGCCTATAAAAAATTAGCCTCAACTGTATTTGCTAACAGAGGGAATGACTTCTGCTTTGTTAAAGAAGAAACTTTTTAACAAAAAGCCTGCAAGAAAAATAAGAGTCCCAAGGAATTAAAATTCGTATGAAGAGCCTTTCTATACTTGGAAAGAGGACTGTTTCTGGAAAGGCCATGAAGTAAATGGAAGAACATCTCAAGGAGGGCTTCACGGAAATTCTTGTGGCTCTCATTACCAAACTAACAGAAAACAAAACCAAATAGGTTGGCTATACCTAGCAAGAGGGACCTTGTTTCAAAAGAATCTCAGCATCTTTAATGCGTAAAGATAAGGGTAAGAAGGCTTGCCAGAACATGGCGCACTAAGTCAGAGGGGGAGCATGGCTAAGACCCGGCACGACATCTTCATCATTACATGCAATTACGACCAGGATTCAATAAACAAGAGTCAGTGCAAAAAGTAAAATGCCAAAGCAGTCAGCAAATGCTACATGGATAAGGAAGCAGTTATTCATAAAAC
This sequence comes from Neogale vison, assembly GCF_020171115.1. Taxonomy (NCBI): domain Eukaryota; kingdom Metazoa; phylum Chordata; class Mammalia; order Carnivora; family Mustelidae; genus Neogale; species Neogale vison. Next base: position 10,640,720 of record NC_058097.1, read on the forward strand.
GTATTTATTTGCCAACCAAACCTACTGCTCAGAGATATAACCTTGAAAATCTGATTAATACAGAGGCTATTTATAGTTCGACATCTCTGGGCAAACCGTACTTCTCTTTTGCTTTGAATGTAACCTGTCTTAAGTGTCACAGACATTTACACAATCACAGCGTCCCTTAAGGAATCTAATCAAACTGTCTTATGTAGCCCCTTGGCTTTGAAGCAGATTTTACATAAAATATCACCGAGACTGACGTTTGTTCCTATAGCTCCTCTCTGAGATGGAGTAGACACTCTCCTCCCTCTGACCACACACTTTATTTACATCTGGCCTAAATCTCCACTGCAGAAATCTGAGCTACTTCCTGGCTCTGCAGCCTCCGAAGAGATCAATGATCCCTACGGGTCATTGCCTCTAAATATATCAAGGCTACTGCCCAGCAGAGAATGACTGAAAAACATCTGCAGGCTTTTAGAAAACTTCTAACAGAAAAGCAATCCATAAACAGAACTCAGAACTTCATTGTACAGTGAGTTTTGGATGTAAAAATGAATGTAATGCAGACTGTTAGTTATGCAGGAATGTGAGCCAAGTGTGTCTGAGGCCGCCTGGTTCTTCCCACACCATGAAGGACCAAGGGATTGCTGCTGGTCGGCGTTCCGGGACCATAACAGATCTGACACAAACAAGTAATAGTGACTGTAAACTTCACTCCGCCTTTGAACAGAGATTCTTCCGTCATTCCACAGTGGGTGACATCGTTCAGGATGTGAGCACATGTTTCCGTGCAAGGTTTGGTGCAATCTCAAGGTTATGGAATGGTCTTCACTGAGTTTCTTTTTTCAAGTGTGGCATTGTGACCCAACGAAATCTTAATGAGTTAGCAAAGCAAATTTATGCCTGCATAGTTCCTCAGATCAATTACATCTCTTCTTATATGATGTTTAAGTTAATAGTTCTCCTAGCGGAGCTGATGAGGAATCGTTCACCTCGACATCAGTCCTTAATACATGTGAGCAACATACTTAATAGAGAAAGGACGTCAGACTGTTTGCCTTTTCAGAAGGAAGACTGGAAAGAAAAAAATTGCTTCCCCTCTGTCCTCCAGGGTTCCTTTTACAAAGGAAACGGACCACAGGAACAAAGTTTTATCTCCAATCCTCAGTAATAAGCATTAGTAACAGTTATCAAGCAAGGAGGATAATTTTTAGGTAATAATATCAAATTGTACTATGATGACATGGAAACCAGCTCTAACCTTCTATTATACCCGAAAGACAACACTAGCAGAATTCACATTTCACTGCTCTTTTTTTCCCCCGGACCAGTCCCGTGGCTCATCACTAGGCCGGCCTGGCCCGCATCTCCTTGCTCTGTGCCCGGAGCTCCTGTACGCCCTCTCCTGCCGACCTCATTCTCTCTTCTCTTCCACCAGGTCCTGCTCTTTAATAAAGTCACTCACACGACCGTGTAATTCCCTGACAATGGCTTTATTTTTTTACTGATTCCTGGTGCAGTTACATTTTAAAGCATGTCAGTAATTAAAGAAATAAACAATTGCCTTCTCTTTTTTACTTGAGGAATTATTCTAGTTTTATCATGGTACAAAGGTGTCTAGTTTTGGCAGCTGATAAATATATAATTTGGGATTTGTGACTTTTGCTTTTATCATTCAGTATTTTCTTTGAAGTGTAAGGAGGCTCTGTTTTCTTATGTTTGCCAAATGAAAGCGATCAGGCTGATATCGTTGTCAAAGGAGCGAACCCATCCTTCCTACCTGGAGCACATCCTTGTGATTCTGAGTCTCTGACAACATCTCAACGTCTACCACACCACGTGCTCTGTAATTAAAATCAGACACGTGTCTCAGCAACCTGACTGTTCTCTAGGTTTGGGACGGGACACTTTGATCTATGCTCCTGTATCATGATGAGGAGAAAGGTGTTTTTAAGCTTCTAGGTACGGCCAGTTCAAAATAATGCCATTAATTCTATGGAAACAATTAGAGCCTCCACAAGGATGAAGCCGCTCTATGCATCAAAGATAGTCTATGACATTATAATTGTTAAAATATTCAAAAATCCACCTGATGAAGAAAAGAAATTGAGACTTCTTACTGCTCTTCTTCTAAGCTGTACTTCTCTTTTAAAATCTGCTTTTAAAATAACCATTCTCTTATGTGTCCTATCACAATATAATTACATAATCAGGACTTAGGTCATCTGATTTCTCCCTGCCTCTAGTCACTGAAGTGAGTTTTACATAAAGGATTCCTGACACACTAGAAGTTGTTCCTCCAGCTCTCAGTGGAGACTGGCTGTCCTTTCCTTGCTGACTACAGACATTATCTACACGTGGCCTAATCTCCAGTGCAGTGAACTAAGCTACCTCCTGGCTCTGTGTCCTCAGGAGAGAGGAATAATCACTATTTTCTTAAAGATTTTTTTTATTCATTTCGACATGGGGCTCGATGCCAGGACCCAGAGATCATGACCTGAGCCTAGGCAGACACTTAACCAACTGAGCCACCCAGGCGCCCCAGGAATAATCACTATTGATCAAGACCTCTAATGTGCAAAAGCTACCACTCAGGTAAGTGCAAATCATCCAATTTTTACTAAAATAAATTAGAAATCTATTATAACATATAAAAGTATCTAGACACGGAATTCAGAGCTTAATCTCACAATGAGATACGGCTATGAAGAGCAGATTTAATGTACTCTTGATCACAGAAGGATCTGAACTAAGCTGCTTGATCTTCCCACCACACCTCCCGGCTACTTGTGATTATTATTGTCAAGGTTATGAGTCCTTAAATTAAATGTAATAGGGAGTTAGAGATGGTTTCCATGTTGTCATAATACTGTTTGATATTATTTCTAAAATTTACCTTCTTTTTGAATATCTGCTAGTAATGTTTGTTCAGTGACAATCATCCAAAATAATGTCCATAGTTCTTCCTAAATTTAAGAAATGAGTAATGGAGAAAGTTGAAAGAAGGAAAATAGGTTCTTGTTTCTGGGTTTCCATCTATAATAGCAATTAATGGTCATATCCTTCAGGCTTTGGTTGAAAAGGCAGACAAATTGCCACTCCAAAAAAAAAAAAAAAGATTGATGAATATTTATATTCTGCTCCCTTAAAAGAAATATTCAGAAATCATAAAATGACACAAATATTATAACTCATTTTTATTTGGGGGGCAATTTGGAGCTATTTTATCTAAAGTCATATAAGGCCCATTACACTCAACTGCATACACAGGGACATTGTGTGTGACAATTGTGTGTGCCCACTAAACAAAAGCTCTGTGAGGGCAGACACAATGTCCACTTTGCTGAATGGCACTCTCTGTGTACACAACAGGTCACACAGATCACAAAGTATGTGTTAAATGAATCTAAGAAAAATGAGCTTCCAAATAGAAAAACGTATTTGATATATGTGGGGCCATGACAAAGTCCTTGCAGGCCTCCAACTAGAGGAGAGTAACTGACCTAGGGCCCTCTGAAACCTATCTTTATACCTGGGCCAAGGTCATGCTTCCTGTGAGTGGCTCCCAGTGGTGGCTGATCACAGCAGGGATTCCTAAGGCAGGCTCCTTCTTGGGAAACAGGAGATTCTTCTGATGGCTGGCTGACTCAAGGGCTCCCCAAAGACTGCTCCACCCTTCTGACATGGCACAAACTTCCAAGATCCTTCTAACGTTTTCATTCTCTTTCCTTCATTAGGAGGCAGAGTTGCAAGGCCATCTGATGGCTCTCCATTCTTGACCAGCGCCCACCTCACTTTCTTTTTTATAAGTTGTTCCCTGAATAAATTCCTCACGTGGTTGATTTTGACTTGGTGACAGCTTCTTGGAAGACCCAGCCTAATGTAATAAGAAACTCTAAGAAGACCCAGCCTAACGTAATAAGAAACTCTAAGAACAATTCTCTGGAAAATTAACAGCTCCATTTTTGCAACTATTTTACTACAAATTAATATACCATATTAAAATATAATAATATACTACATATATTTAATTATAAATTTATATACCACACCAAATTTGACCATAAATTATTATTCTCCTTTGAATTACAAATGACTTGAATAGAGGATTAGTCCTTGGTCCTTGGTCAAGATCCTAACCTTAGGTACACACCATATAAATTCTTACCTATACTTTTAGGAGAAGAATTGATTCAGATGATAAAGTTCATTGCTGAATCTGGACTTTAATCTTATTTTTCAGTATGAGTGATATGCATTTTAATAATATGCTATTCTTGAATAAAAACATTAACATCTTTAATTCCCTACTAATCTCCCTCCTCATTTACAAAAAGGGAAACAAATATTTATATAATGAATGTTATTATTCTACTGTTTGACTAATACAATCCTCCTAATAGAATGCAGATAAGTTTCCCAATTGTTTTATAATATATTTAACATATTTCTACTCACAAAAGGTATTTTCATCAGTAACTGTGGCATTAAATTTGAAGATTTTATTCTTCAAAAATATGATTGTATTAACATTATGCATGGCTGTTAAAATTTTCTATCTTGTGTTTTACATTTTTATGTAATGCCTCATCTCAGACCCTGCTAGACTAAGGAACTCTTGAGATCAGGATTTGTTATATTTATTTGATTTTTTTATTGCTATAGTCGAATTTACATAATTTACATGATGATACTCACTTGGAATTTTTCAGGTAAGCTTCCAAATATCTAAGAAGTACTTTGCACACGTCCACTCTAACATACTGAGAGATCATTGCAACTCATATTTCCGTTTGTTTGTAGAATGAGAGCACACAATTTTGGTGCTCATCATAGTCCTAGAAAACCTATACATATTCATAAATTTAACTATTAACCTTCTCAAGGACCAATATTTTGATCACTCACCCACGGGTTTAATCAAATATTTCTCAGAATTCTGAGATTATGTTCAGGAAATGTAAGGAATAATTAGTCAAGGTACAAATAACTGTAGAGTTCAAAAAATAAAAGATTCCATTTACTGTCCGAGGGGAAATATTCCAGGCTAGCATCAAATATCAATCAAGAGATGAACACTGGACTACAAGAGGTCTCCATCCCCACCAAATCATGTTAAGTATCACTCTTCTTTATAATTTACTTATAACTAAAAAGAAAACCCTTTCAAAATGTACTGTTCCTCTTTCCACCTAGTCCTTGTTGGCAAGTATAAAAAAATGTATATATATTTTGATGTTAAAATGGCAAGGGTATGCTTCGATCAGAAGGAATTGGTGGATATAAATAATAACCACAAGACATTTAAGTAGACACAGGGTTCCAGCCAGAGCGGCGAGCTACTACCACCTTTCAACAAAGCAAAGAGGATCCAAGCAAGCACCTAAAACAGATTCACAAACATTGAAAAAAAGCCCCTGCTCTCCCCTCCCTTCTCTCTTAGGTCTAGTCTTGGTTTGATCATTAGATGACAGCCTGTGTATTTGGCAGGTGATTGATACATAGTCTGTTATTTCTACCTTTATTGTTTGATATTTTTGAAGTGTGAGAACAATATCATGTTTCATTACGTGGAGACCACAGTGGCATTATTGTCAAAGGACCATGCCTGCTCAGCAGGACGTCCCTGCACACAGTTACATAAACCCCCGAGAAGTTACTGGTTTTGCCTTGATTATCACTCATTTTGTACTCAAAATAAAACAGGGCATTTCTTTTGGCGTGATCGGTTTGGGTGGGGCCTGTGTGCATGTGTGCACACTTGGACTATGACTCTTCTGATCTTTTTGTGTCATGATTAGGGGAGCGTCGTGCCCTTACTTACCTAAAATCCTGCCCAGTACAAGAGACCTGATGGCACTGAATTCTGTACCTGATGACAGGTGGACTTGTCTCTTTGCATTCTCATCAATCTATAGAATTGTCACATGAGGTACAAACAGCCAGATGGATGCCATTTTGTTGGGAAGAGGACAAAAATCCACGGAAAACAAAAGAAAAATGGTAAAATAGGCAATTGTTAGTATGGCCCCAGAGATTATAAAAAACAAAATTTAAAGAGCCATTTACAAAGGTGAATGACATTTTCTAAACCTCCTCTTCTACCCTCAGATAGCAGTGCACCCCATCTTCTATCCCCTTATAGCACTGTAATTTCTCTACTATATGAGAAATCCAAAGTTCATAAAGCTTAAAAAAAAAAAAAACCAAGATATGAGTTTTTTCACCTTGAAACTTTTACCAAGGTTGGTATTTTCACTTGAGTCATTCAGCTAAGACATCTTCCTCTGTGTAGAGGTCCAAAACTTTCGTGCTTTTCTTTAAAAACTGGTAGAATGAACAATTCTATTTGTTTCATGAGAGTAGTAATAGCTTTACTAGTTGTATGTATGATAAAATAGACAGCTTTCCCTCCTGAACGATGTAAAATAAATGAGGAAAATGTGGCATTTTGGGTATCAAATATTAATCATATCTTGGACAGAATCTTTATCCTTTCAAAAACTAGACCACATTTGGCAGTCTGTCTGTGGTCTGTGCAGGAGCAACACTGGAAGGACATCTTCAATCTATTCATTATCATAATTCTGCCGACAGTCCTTCATGCTGGGCAATCGTAATGGTAACCACCACTTCTCTTGAATTTATTATATTACCTCTACGAAGACCACTCCTTCTTCTCTGTTAATCTCTACATGGTGAAGCTGTCCATCCGCCATGTTTTTGAAATCGAAGTTAACGACATCAGGTTCTTGATATCTATTTAGCTTATACCTGATCTGCAAACTTCCTAAAGTAGGGAAGAGAAGTTATATTTTTAGTTAAAATTATAGTTTAAAAGCTACTTTTAAAAACTCAGAGAGTATTCTTTTTAGCTTTCAGTTTCTGGTGGGAAATTCACAGTAGCTTATTGGAGGTCTCCTTTCCTCATAATTTTTAGAAGTTAGCTTCTATGTTAAATTGCACTATTTTCAAGATCAAGACCAAGCATGTTGCCAGTAAGTAGTCTTTCCTGCAAATCTTCAACTTTTCCCCTAGAAGTCAGATATGCAGTTAAGCATAAGCAAATCTCTATACTAGCCTCTAACTTAAAAAAACACACCTTCGTATACTATGAAATGCCAAACTGTTGTGGAATATTGCTTTAAGTGCTTCCATAATCTCATCTTTGAAAAATATACATCTGCCACTCCTAAAATGCAACCGATTAACGGAATTTTTATAAGCAAATGGAGTTTTACTAAAGATGAAAAATATGTGCACATGGTCACAATCATATATTTTGGAATGAGATTAGAATGAAATCAATGGTTTTTGGCCAAACTTACCATGAGAATTAATATCTCACTTAGCTGCCTGCAAAGATGCCAATTTATTTCACAAGGTAGCTCCAATTTAGCCAAGGAAATATCCTAATGTATAGATAAGCTTCAAGCTCAAAAGATAGACAGTGAAGGTAAATATACTTATTTAACAATATTATTTTTATTTCAGTGTTCTGTACCCTTGGGCCATATTTATTTGAGTTGAAATGATACATTCAAGTTTATAAACTTATTTTCCTCACTCAGATAATTTATCTATGGAATTTTTATCTTTAATCTGGATGTAGAGAGGAGAAAAAAACATCAGCAGTGACAAGGCTTCTGTAATATACACATGTCCTAATCCACAAGCCCTTGCCCTGCACTGATGTACCAACATTTCCCATGACAATTTCATTGCTGACCGTTAGAACCAACAGATTCCTTTGTGGATCTTCTCCTATATATAATGTTAGGTTGTTAACATTCCCTCAAAATCTCTCTACTTTTAATTGGAGGAAGTATTTACTATATACAAATAGGCATCTTCTTTCAAAATGAACCATAAAATTGAGACTGATCTTATACAGAATAGTAAAGAGCTTCTAGCAATAATAAAATATGGTAAGTATTTTATAGAAATAAAAAATGAACACCGAATATGTGAAATTACCAAAATTACAACAAGCTAAAGCTATCTTAAAATGTTAAATAGTCCTCTTAGATTAAATTTATAGGATAGTACTGAAAAACAAAATTGAATACAAAAAACAGGCACACTTTTCTTCCTGTTTGTACTTTGAGAGGCAAGAACACGAGAACAATCCCTATTATTACTAATCTAATGTTCTAATTCAATTTTTTCTCTCTCTCTCTCATCAAAAAAGCACTCACCATTTTTGGCAATGATAACTGAAAGGTATTCTTTATAAAAGGAGCTCACATAAAGCAGTAAGCTTGGTGCTCGTGTTGTTCGAAAGCTAAATTTGATCATTTCTCTGCTCAGCTTCATATCGCCATGAAATGAAGCAGCGTGGGAGCTGGAATTTTTATTTAAGGAATAATTTTCTTGAAAATTGTAAATCACAGATGAGCCAGATCCAAAATACGCAGAAATCTCTGAAATGATACACACATTTTATGTTAAAAATTAAGTACAAGGATCTTGTTTCAGTTATATTGATGTTTTTAATTAAAAATAACAAATTGTATAGATAAAACAAATAGCTCCAAACCAGAACTAAATAACACAGAAAGTTAACAGAACTTTTATGATGGTCCTTGAAATGGCTTTATGTTAGAATTATATGTAATTAATTTGCTAGTTAACCTTATAATTGAAAGCATAATGTCCTCCACTCTGACTTCAGACATAAACCAGGTTTTTTGGCTTTTTTCTCTCTTGCCAACCATTTTCTTATTTAAATTTTTAGTCCCATCTATTATTCTGTAGATAGAATACACTAGTCTTCCTATAACAGGAAGGAAGTTTGAGGGGTCCTCTTACCTTCGAGGATTAACAGGCAGAAATGTTCCTTTTTACCTAAACACTTTCCCCTATTTATTGTGCCTTATGAAAAGAAGCTAAGTCCAGCGTTCATGTAAGAGAGGGCAGCAGCATCTGTGTAGCAGTGATCAACACAAGGAACTATCCAGCCTCTTCTGGTTTTACAAAAGTGTAGTACTTTACTTATATGAGACAAATACCCCCAATTCACACACACATGCATGTGCATGCACACACACCACATATTTTTTATTTATGTATGAAAATGAGGAGGATACTGGAGGAATAATTAGAGTTGGATCCTTGAACCCTACTTCTCTCCATTACTATAAAGTGGAACCAGTTGTGCAACGAGAGTTGTAAATGATGCTCGCGGGGTGACACAGCAACATTTCCATTCCCTCGGCACTTGAAAAGTGTTTTTGTTTGCTTGTTTTATTATTTTTATTATGTGCAACACACTTTTTGTATGCAACATGATACACAGATGCAGAGTAGTATTCTTTTTTTTTTTCCAATTTATTTATTTTCAGAAAAACAGTATTCATTATTTTTTCACCACACCCAGTGCTCCATGCAAGCCGTGCCTTGATTGCAGTTAGCAAGCTGAACTAGAAATCATTCAGATTCAAAAAGTAAAGACCCGTTCTTGGGAAGATGTGGTCTTTGTTCTCACTTTGTTTAGAACTCAACGACCTGAGATCAAAACCTGACTGAGATTGAGACCCAGGCCAAGATCAAGAGTCAGGCACTAAGTGCACTAAGCTACCCAGGCGCCCTCTAACTCTAACTGTGAACAGGCTCCTAGAACGAGAGCAGTGGTGTGTGAGTTATTAGAGGTTGACTTGAAATTATAACTTAGTTCTGATAAAAAGTACATGACTTTTAACCCACTTTCCATGGAATAATCCCAAGGGCTTTCTTTGCAAAGCAGGAATTGCTTCAATTTGGAGGCAATTTTTGTTAGCCTCCTTCAGGAAAAGGTTCAGTAGCCCAGACACATTCAAATAAAGCAACTGAATTAAACATGATGGCAGTTTTCTAGGAGCAACTATGAAAGCATAACAAATGTTTGTGTATTCAGAGAAGTCCGTCCAGAACACTTAATACTACCCTCAGATGTTCCTTTCTTCCATGACATAGGTCTGTGAACAAGACAAACTGAAAAACATTTCACTATTTTACTTCACAGATACTGCCCACATCATAGAGAAAAATGCTGGAGTATCTCTATTTTGTTACACATGCATATTTAATGGAAAGGTTATTTTTATTCTTGGAAAAAATATTTGTTTGGCAAAAACCAAAACACAATACTTCCTAAGTCTCTATTCATGGTTGACTATCTTCATCAAAAATAACAATAATGCCTTTAAAGATTTTAAACTAGAGAGCTGCGCCATGGGACAGGTTGTTGACAGCTATAATCCTTAAGAGCATCAACATTAGATAGAAAAAAGCAGATTAAGCAGCCAATACTTTAAGACATCTAGAGGCAACTTGAGAGGCTTTTTTATTAATAGATACTAGTTTTTTAAGAAATGAGGCAAATATCCAAGAAATGAAATGGGATAGCATGAAACAGGTAATTTGAAGAAAAAAAAAATCAGAAATGGAACTATTTCTCTTTCAAATTAGCTACCCAGAAAATGACTACAAGATGTTTTCTTCACACTGGATGGCTTTTCCTGAGAGGATCCCCCATGCCGTACTTACCTTTGGAGCAGAAAGGCCCTGCATACGCAGAGAAGGTGCAGTCACAAGAGAACCCGCGGAGCTTTTCTCTGCATTTCCCTCCATTCTGACACAACTTTCCGTAGCTGCTACAGTGCCCTCTACAACCCGGCTCCACTCCGGGTGTCACCTTAGCTCTTTCTTCCAGGTCCAGGGACATTCCGTTCAGCTGCAGAGACCGAATGCAGCCCAGAAAGCCCCTCTGTCTGGTGGCCGTTCCACCTAAGAGGGAAATACGGTGAATGGAAACATGCTCCTCCATGTTTTATTCAGGATTCAGGACCAGATAAAACTGAGACCTCACAAAGAAGGACCAACGCTGTGGCCTTACAGGGAATGGGCAAAACCAGATGAGCCAGTAAATTTGGGGAACACAATTTGTGACAGAATATTGAGAGAATTCAAGAAGATAAAAATGAGAATTCAAATTTTTCCAAGGTTGAATCTGTTACATATTGGTTTTCTAAAAAGGATTTATTAAAATGTAAATCGGAGAGGTGGTTTTCTTGTTGTTGTTTTTAGTTTCTTTCAAAGAACAGAATAAGGCTATATCTTAGTCTCATGCAAAATAACAGTAAATGGATTGATAGTCTTATGTAGAAGGTTTTTTTTTTTGCACAATTTTAAATCAGCATATATTTGTGGGTAAGTGTGGTGAATTCTTCATACTGAAACCTGATCCTGATGCTGCTGTGCTGTTGACTTATTGAGAATTATGAAAGACTCCTTGAGTTCTCCTAATGACTGTGCACCGATGTCGTCTTTGGTCGTTATTCTTCCATCAAAAACAAGGTTACTGAGATTATTCGTGTTTGTCTGCCATACTTCCCAGTGCATTTTTTCTCAATACTGGTCCAGTGTGGATTAATGTAAGCTCAGAAAGATTCTCAGCAAACTGGGGAGAGGGGGTTGATGGAGAGACAGTGATGTAGCACTTATTGGCTAATACCTGACAATATGACTTGTCAAGTGACCCCTGAAGAGGTTTACAGTGTCTGAGTGGAATCAGACCCTGCAGTTCTAAGGCAGAGGCTCTCAAACCTTAAGGAATATGAGTGTCACATGGAAGCCTTCGTAAAAATACAGACTTGCTCCAAGAAATACTGATTCTGTGGGCCCGAAATAAGGGCTGGGAATTGAAACAATAAACAATCAACCTGGGACGCGGATCTTATTCAGGCGGTCCCTTGACCCCATATTTCATCAGCACGATCCTGATAAGCATGTAAGCCCTAAGAGGATCTTCACCACGTGTCCAGAACACCATACGTTAATACTCAGAACCTGAAGTGGGAAAGTAGTACTCTAATCTAAATAGTCCAAGTGATTCTACTTAGAGGTGTCAGACGGTCATGGGTCCTCTAAAACAGAGCTTTGTCACTGAACAGATGATACGGTCTCACCTCCAGATCTTAGACCTGCTCTGTACAGACTGTCTCTTCCTAGGACATGCGGCTCCCTCCTCTACCTCTTCACGTAGCGCACTCTGCATCTGGCCTACATAGCTTAACATCTTCTTATCCTCAGAGATTAAACATATTTGGGTTTTTTTTTTAACTTCAGAGCCAAGAGTTGGCCAGAAAGACCCTACGTAAGTAGACCTTTGTCACCGTCCACCAGGTTTTACATTTTACCAACTGACTTTGTGTATTATCAGCATATATCAGCACACAGAACTGTGCCTGACGCAGAAGAGCTGTGCAGTAACTATTTACAATCTTAACTAACTGATCAGCAATTGACATTAATGGCTGATTATTAATAATCAGTTAACACACTGGCTCCTTAAATTGGATTATGCCGGGGGCAGGTGGAGGCAGAGTGGAGCTGGGTGCTTGGTGCTTCAAAGAGGGAACACTATTAGCCACAGAGGGTAGTCTGGGCCTCTGAGCCTGAGAATGAGGATAAAACCCAAGGAATGTTTCTGAATCCATTAAGTCTACATTTTTGAATAATGAAATACCATGAAGGGAAAACTAAAAGAATTTCTAAGAATTTTGGACTCATTTCACTAATGGTATTTATAATTCAGATTCATAGACATAAGGGTCCCCATTCAAGCACCTGTACTTAAATTTGTGTATTGAAATTGCTTCAGCTGACATAATTTGTGCCTCTTCTATGATGCAAATACAATGAAGTCATATTTTCTATTTATAAATCCAGATGCAGCATGCTATGCAGCCAGACATGGTCCAATTCCAGTTTACGTAGGCATGACAGGGAACAAGGAGTTCATCTCATCCCAGAGTCTCAGAATAGCTGACAATATTCTTGTTTCCTTCCTCCCACATCTACTCTGTCCCCTTCCATTCCAGAAGTCTCTCTTCTCCCCTTCTTCTCAGGACCCTTCTTTTCCTGACACATCTAAACTGCTACTCACCTTAGCTTCAGGCCTCCTTATTCTCACACTCTGCCAACACACCTCAATAGAATATCGAGAGCTCAGAGTTAAGACTTTGACCAAATTCTCTTAGCGTCCTTGCTGGAGTTTTTTTTTGTTCGTTAAGGAAGCCCACAGTCTTGCTTTTAGCTTTGGCCCGGAAACTCTTTGGAAGACGGCCAGGGGCTGGAAAGACTGAATTACAGGTGGATTCCTGGTGTGTATCATTTATTTCATGTTATAGTACTTCAAATCATGATATATCATGATTTAAAATAACGTTATCATCCTGTAACAGTAATGTTACATCATGGCCCAGTAAGCATTTATCACTCTGAAGCAGCAAGTCTCTCTGCTTTAGGAGTTGAAATCCCTTTGCCAGTGACATCATAATAACTAAATAACATGGGAATCCAACAGCTGAATACAATTCCTTTTAATCTGCCCCAGCTTGTTTATTCTTATTTATTTTACTTTGTTCTAGATGATGAGGAGCTAGAGGCATAGGGAATTCCAGAGACAAGCCCATGGGCACAGCTGAGGAAATATTAAAATAAACGCACTCAATTACAGGCAGAAAAGGGCAAGAACCTACGGTGGGCTTTTTATTGCCAAGTGTGTCTCCACAACAAAACATGGTCAAAAAAGATCATTTTCATTTTCTTCTATTCCTTAGATCATTTTGGGTTGAACAGCATCTCAGTTCTAGAAGCTCTACGTAGGAGCTCCTCGCTGGGCACGGTGTCTGACATGCGAGGTACAGAATTACACTGATGTGCCCTCATAGAGCTCATGGTCTAGTGGTAGACGTGGACAGGGAAACACATGATGTTAATGGCAGAAATAGGTACCTGGTAGACAAGAAGTTTAGAGGCTGGGGATATTAAAGGAAAAAAAAAAAACAACAACCCCACATACATGTATGAAATACATATATCTGTAATAGTGAGAAGAAAATCAAAACCCAGCCTTGCAAACGGGATTTCTGAATTGTGTACTTGTGAAGAATTAATGTTTACCTAATCAGAGTATTTTTTTAAAGATTTTATTTATTTGAGAGAGAGAGCGCATGAGAGAGCATGAGGAGCATGAGCGGGGAGAGGGGAGCAGAAAGAGGGGGCAGGAAGCAGACTCCCCACTGAGCAGGGAGCCCGACATGGGGCTCAATCCCAGGACCCAGAGATCATGACCTGAGCCGAAGGCACACGCTTAACCGACTGAGCCACCCAGGCGCCCCTTTAATCAAATAGTTTTAAACTACGCTTTTAAAATATTCAGGAAAAAAAGTCTAATTAAACATAAACATATGTGTCATACATGTGGTGAGGATTTTTGCTTTTCCATTAGGTTTCAAGTTAATAACTTCTTATTTTAAGAAGAACTATCCTGGAGAACACAGCCAGTGTAAACAGTATTCAGCTTGAAAGCTTAATTAAAGATTCCAACGACTTTTCAGGGTTAGTGTAGGTCCAATTAAAATGAGCTGCAGTTTGATTAATTGATTCTGGATGTTTCCACTGAGCTATTATGTTTGGAACTGTCTTCCAATTAATTTCCTATCAATTTACCTGCCATGCTATATCAGATATAATGAATTCTGGAACTTCACAAACACTAGGTATCCTGTGAAACTCATGCCTAACCTTCCTACATGAAGGAATGAAACTAAATCTGTTCACTTACATAACAGTACTGGGATCTGTACCTAATAGGTGCACTAGGTGATGAACAGAGACTGACTCCAACCCTTTTGTCATGTTCATTACTCTCAGGAAGTGAGTCTAAGTGACAGATGCTATTGTCATGAAATATGAGCTGGCTCTTTCCTTTGCCAATTTTTTTTGGTTTGGAAGCAGGAACACCTTTAATTTTTTAATGGCAAATTATTTAGGTACTGTGCTTGAATATTATTGAGGATGAACTGGGAACAACTGTATATTTGCCCAGGGGCCTTAGAAAAAAAAGAAATCAAGATCCCACGTTTCTCTTTAAAATTTGAAGTTATAGAAATGGGTCTGGCAGAGTACAGGGCCTCTCCCTGACCATGGCACTGTGGCAGAGAAAGGCAGCTGAGGCTCTGACCACTGAGAGGAATTTGGAACGGGAAAGTGATAGCCCACGCAGGCTGGGCCCAGGACCAAGTCAGGGGACTGAAGGGAAAAAATGGTCTCCTCTTTATTATGTACTGGATCTTTAATCCTGACCTACCCCGTCATCCTTGGGATGGCTTAGCCTTGAAGAAATGGTACATTAATGTACAGAGCTGTGAGACTGGACCCCAGCTATAATTTTATCATGCAATATTCCTCACTGAACCTAGGAGAGTCGAGGGGGGAGGACTGTTCTCCCTCATGTTCAAAGAACTTACAGCTGAAAAGGAAGCTAGTGTAGTAAGCAACAGTGTCACAGGGCAGAAAATGCTGGCACTGGTCCCTGAATCAAAGTCAGTGGTGAGAACAGGCCCTCGTGGTACTCCCAGCAGAAAAATGTGGGTCTACTTAGTTTACTCACATGCCAAGGCCACAGCACCTCTCTGGTTTGACCTCCTAAGGCACATTTTAAAGAAATGAACTGCCGGTGGTCTGAGTCATAGTCTCTGCTCCTAAAAGAGCCCACATGAATTCTGATTTCAGTCAACAGTCACTAAGATTTGCTCACTAAACATGCAAAAGTACACTGAGTGCTCCTTAAGCTGATCATGAAAAAGACATCTCAAGGAGGAGAGAAGAACACAATTGAAGTAAATGATATGATTGCATGAAAGAGAAATGTGGCTTTCATTGCACTGCGCTTTGGTGTGTGGGAACGTATTTACAACAAAAGAAAATCAGATTGAAATAAAAAATATTCAAATGTAAAACTTTTTGACATTCTCTTCCCAAAACTATTTTAGCCTACAAAACGTAAACTAAAAGTAAAAAGACAAATTCTAGAATATATTGTAATTAATAACCCCTGCTCATCAAAAGACACCATTACACATATGAAAATACAATCCAAAGAGAGAGAAGAAATTGGGAATAAATGTATCTGAAATGAATCCAAAATACACACAGAGTTCTTAGAAATCTTTTTTTTTTTTTTTTCAAGCCACAGTTGTGGCTTGAAACCACAACTGTGAGATCAAGACCTAAGCTGAGATCAAGAGTCAGACATTTAACTGACTGAGACACCCAGGTCCCCCACCTTTTTTTTTTTTTTTTTAAAGAAGACAACCCTATAGAAAATGGGCAACAGATTTGAATAGCCACGTCATAAGGAGGGTATCCAAATGGTCAATAGCTCAATAGCTATTTGGCAGTGTCTCTAAATGCTTAACATATGCCCATCTTATGACCCAGTAATTCCACTGTTAGGGTACAGACCCAACAGAAATACAAGCATATGCTCACCGAAGGACCAGTATAAGGCTGTACTTGTGGTATCCAACTTTACAAGCCCACGAAAGCCTATCCACCGGAAATAAATCTATCTTTTTACTGGTCTTGTCAGTTTCCCAAAAGATCCCTGGGTGACACTCATGTGCCACTGAGGGTGAGAACCAGCCTTCAGAGCTTCCATAAGCTCAGAGCTCAATATTAACCTTTGTGTATGGTGATTAGAAACGGTCTGCGCTAGAAGCTCAACAAGCATCTGTGGATTTGATGCAATTCAAATGCAATGCAAATGACTTCTGAGTCTATGTCAGGAGTTCTCACTTCTCTCCCAGGTCCGAGTCGCAAAGGACTGCGATGGACTGGGCCCCATTTAAAAACCTGTCAGTAAAAGAATTTGGATTGCAAACAAAAATTGCAGAGCTAGTTGAATGAAAATCAATTCAAGGCTAATTTAAGAAGCTTCTAAGAAAAATGCTGAGTTTACAAACCAAAATAGAAAATGACCACTGTCACATTTCAGCTTAGAAAGAAAAAAATGATTGATTCTTTTCCCTCCATCATTTCCGTGGTTGGAGAATGTTTGCAGGGGAATGATAACAGCAGTGACTCTCGCCACTGAGTCCTCAGTGTAACAGGGTCAAGGGCATATGTTTAATATACCAATTAACATCATGCCACTAAACTTATTTTTTAGAGTAATAAATAGCACCTCTGAATAGGACTGTTCAACTCGGGTCGTAAATCACGCACATACAGAAAGGAGAAAGTGAAAGAATGTGAAAAGGTCAGGAAAGACCCAGTGCCATAATTAAAAGCAAGAATGGGGAAAGATGGGCTCCAACTACAAGGTGAATCATCTTTTTTATTACAAAGAGCAATGTGATGGTTGGGACAGCGGGAAAGGGGAGGAGATGGTCACTGCACTGGTGTTCACTGGTTCTAATTTATCACATTACATTCTCGTCGACCGCTTTGACTTCTTCATACAAGGTTTTATGTTCATTATTTTATTACTCCTTCACGTTGCATGGCATCCTACAGTTTAGTTAACTGAAGACAATTGTTCCAACATTTGGAACTACAGGGATTGTTGTGTTCTATAATTCTTTGCTGTAGATGAACCTAGTTCCACCTCTGAGACTCTCATTTTCTTCTTCCTATTTTAATCGTCATATATCATTGTTGCTCAGTTGAATCACATTTTTAATCATGCCTTCTATTTCTTTTTACTGATTTTGCTCAGAAGGTAAAGCATCAGTCTTGCATCAGAGTTTCACTCTGAGATGCGGACACACTTTACAACTGCTTTTTAAGGGAGAGACTGAAGGCAGCGATTGGGAAAACATATCAGATGCTTTCAGGTTGTCCCATTCCACTAGTCACTACTGAGCGACCACCAAAATCCTTAATTTCAAAAAAATGTAATGTCACTAAGTATCATCAACATAGGCCTGGCTGTGGTAGCACAGTGAGATGGAGACTATAATGGAAATAAAAAGGAATATATATTCATATATCCACAACACTTTACTTATAGGTAAAAATGTTACAGATATATCTCAAACAAACATAGTTCTGTATTATCAAAATTTCTTATGTTTCATATTTGTAGTTTTATAAAGTAACTTTATTTGGTATTTGAAATATTCCACAAGAGTGTTAATGTTTTCTGCCAAATTTGTTTATAAAAAGGAAGGCACATTTTTGGTAGAAGCTACTAAGTGCTGGGATTCTAACATTATCTTGGACTAGCATTAGCTTAGTCTTATAGTTTGGTCCCGTGTTTATAAAAACCGTGTTTCTGTGTAACTTACAGCTATCATCACCATCATTGTCTGGATTCAAACATTATTTAGGAGTAAAAGTTACACTATAGACTCACTCTTTGCAGTTACATTTATCTCACTATATCCTGATACCCCAAAATGAATGACAGTCATTATGTATACTTAAAAATACTGATTAGTCATAATTATTTTTAAGATGGAAGGGTGAACTACAAATTAAACTCTTGAACTTTAAAGTGAGGGGAATGAAATTACTCTTTAAAATCTGAACCAGAAGATCATTTCTGTTGAATCAGAGCACAGACTCCCAGGCACCCCTGAGTCCGTGGCTCAGAGAACAGATTTAGCTCTAGAATACCGGAAGGTATTCAAACGCGGGGAAACAGTGCCCAAGAGAGCATCCCTTCGATATCTGACCCTGTGCTAGCACAGAACATATGAACAGAGAAGCCCAGTTTCTTGGGAGTGTGTCATTGTGGGGTGGGTGGGATCTCACTGAAGAAAAGGGAGAAAGGGAAGTATTTTCTCTGGGCTGCGAAGACGGACGAGCAGTCTTTCGCAGCCTGGTGGGGCGATGGTTTGCAGGGCTTATACTATATAACCCAGATGGAGGGGTCCGGGAACAGCTTGAATTATCCTACAAATTATGATAAAGGAAGAGAATGAGAAACATGAACTTCAGTTGAAATTAAAAACTGAGAAATGTTGTGAGGATCCCAGGGACCTACCAAGAAGCACCTTGTCCCCAAGAAGATTAGCAGGGGTAAGAAACACACTACCAGCAACAACCAATCCAGCACAAGTCGTGTGTGTCTACACTTAAGGTATGGCCCGCGGCTGGTTTTTCACCATCTCCTCTCCAGTCCCTGCCACCGCCATCTCCCACGGGGACCACTGCTCTAGGTGGCTTCTACCCCGTTCCCTCAATCCATGCTCTTCACAGCAGCGAGGGAGACGTGGAAAATGTCCATTAGGGCGCCTGGGTGGCTCAGTGGATTAAAGCCTCTGCCTTAGAGATCAGGTCATGATCTCAGGGTCCTGGGATAGAGCCCCACATCGGGCTCTCTGCTCAGCAGGGAGCCTACTTCCTCCTCTCTTTCTGCCTCTCTCTGCCTACTTGGGATCTTTATCTGTCAAATAAATAAATAAAATCTTCAAAAAAAAAAATGTCCATTAGATCTAGCCACTCCTCTGTACCTCAGAATAAAAGCCAAATTCCTCCCCATGGTCTCACAAGGCCTAGTATATAACTTGATGATGACTGACACCACGCTTTCCCTCAGACCGACTCTCTCTACCGACCACAAAGGCTGCTTCTCTTCACGTTGAGTACGGTCCCTCGGCCAGGAACTCTCTCCCTTCAGATGTTCACAGGTTCCCTCCTTTGCTTTCTCTGGCCTCTCTTCAAAGGTAAGGTCTTCAGAGAGCATTCTCCTGACTACCCCACTTCAAGTAGAAGCCCCCCCAACCCAAGTCATTTCCTGACATTTTATAGTATTTACCATTATCTGAAGCTGCGCATACATACACACACACACACACACACACACAAATATATATATATATGCGTACGTGCATGCATGTATAAAATAAGCATTACATCAAAAACTTATATGACAAATAAGATCTATTTTGTCTTACTATTTACTCTTTTATTTGCTGCCTCTTGTCTCTTCCACTGAAACATACTATCAAGAATGCAGAGAGCTACTTTCTGGTCTCAGTAGGAGCTACATTAAATTGGTTCTAATTTTTACTTATTTTTTTACTGATTTTTTATCTACTTTGCACTAATTCAGTGTAAGCTTTTAAATTAAAATTTAACCCCCAGTGAAGTATTTTCATCTAGATATTTTAAAATTTTTTCTGATTTGTGTGATAGTAATGTTACAAATTGATAAATTAATATTTTTTGTGTAAGTATAGTTTTTATTAACTTGGTTGGGGCCCTTTCCTAAGACAGGGGCCCACTCATGGGGAAGAGGTAAAGACAGAAAGAAGACCCTGATGTGGCCTCTCACAGCCAGTGACCTTCCCATCCCTCTCAGCCAGTGGCCTTCCTGTCCCTCACAGCCAGTGGCCTTCCCGTCCCTATGCCATTTTAAAAAATAAGAGTCCTTTCCATAGCATCACAAATTGTCAATTTTCTTGGTTACCTGTGAGTAAAAAGAAGGGAATTATATAACAGATTTGTCTTAATAGTGAATGTAACATTGTTTTCAGAGATCTTTCTGCCTTTTCTTTCTAGTTTTCAGTGACTTGACTTAAACATACTAAAGATTTTAGTTTATAAAACGTTCACTAAGGCAGTCCTTGGATCCGAACACATATGGGAATACTAAAAGCCTAACCAATTGCCACCATAAAGATGAAATCTCTTAGATATATTTATTAAAATTATAACACAGGATTGATGGTGAAAGACTCAAGTCTGTTCCAACACAGTCTTCTGATATAATAACAGTACTTCTAACCATTACAACTTCCTGAAATCAAATTAAGGCCAGGATTCCTATCACACACACTATCTAGTGACTTCATTTCTATGAAGTTAAAATTCATACAAAGGATGAAAGTTCATGTTCAGGCGAACTGCAGCAGATTTCACGGAAAAATTCGAGGACTGTTTCAGCCTTCTCAATTTCCAAGAATAGTAAGGCTATTTCCAAGATACTGACAGATTTTAAATTGCCATAGCTTTGGTTGCAGCCCTTTCTCAGTTTTTGTATATCGAGAAATATCTATGTCAATTTCACGACCGAGTTTCTAGCATGTTACTAAAAGAAAAGTTATGTATTCCGAGTACTCCCTACTATTTCCATACCCTTCAATAAGTCAGTTGAGTGGTTGCAAGATTATGATTAGGTCGTCTAGTGCAGCGCCCTACTCAGAGAAGACGCTCATTAACTATTTATTGAATGAAAGAATTGATGATAGAAATAAGGAGTATATACGGACTCTGAAAAACAGTCTGAGGGGTTTGAAGTGGCGGGGGGGTGGGAGGTTGGGGTACCAGGTGGTGGGTATTATAGAGGGCACAGCTTGCATGGAGCACTGGGTGTGGTGAAAAAATAATGAATACTGTTTTTCTGAAAATAAATAAATTGGAAAAAAAAATAAAAATAAAAAAAAAAAGAAATAAGGAGTATATAAATTTATTAGAAATCCCAAATGTGTCTTAGTCAAATAAGTCACAAATAGGCTTCTCTTTTGCAGTGAGAGTAATAAAACAAGATTATTAAGCAACGAAAGATATAAAGGGAATCTGTTGAATTTTGTATTAAAACAGAACTCTTAAAAATGCCTGAAATATAATAATTTCTGATCATTTATCATTTATCCTGCTTTATAGAGCTGCTACGCCCTTATTTACATTAAAATATATGAGAAGTGATCAAGTAAGAAATAACTCCTTGAACTTAATAGTCGATGAGTTCTCTGAAGTAATTAGCAAAGGCTGAAAATAAAACAAATGCTTCCAGAAGGATTCTAGTACCCGGTCTACAGAAACCAAGTGAATGTATCCAGGCAATAAAGGAATGTCTGGATATAAATAAACACGAGGTCGGTGTTCAGAAGGCATCCGAACAGTGGGCGAAATGAGGAGCACCGGAAGAATCGATGGTTTATACACTTGGCTCCTGCTTTTCTTTTTTTCCTCTATTGGCCTGTTTTTTGACAGGGGTCCCTGTTTGGCATTAGCTGGAACTACAGGGAGGGTTCCTTAAATCCCACGAGAACGGAGAGAAACAGCTCTCAACAAAACACTGAAAGTGCTAATGAAAGAAACAAAACCAAAACCAAAACCAACCAAACAAACAAACCCAAACTCAAACCAATTATATAATATTAAGAATCCAGGTTTAGGAATGAATCAACATAGATTTAAATCTCATTTGCTAGGCAGATGTCTGGAGGCAAGGCACTGCAATCCCTTGTGCCTCCATCCGTTCATCTGTAAAATGGGGCTAACCCGTGTCACAGGTTGATTACGAGGAAGAACCAAGAGCCTGGAACACGGGTTCTCAGTCAATAGTGGCTTGCTGCTGTTACCGGTGTTATTATTTCATCTTGGCCCAGCTCCGCACTTCCGTCCTACAGTTCGGTGACAAACTGCCCACCGTCAGCACTTACCCACGAAGAGCTGACTGTTGAGCTGTAAGAGGACGTGCCCGTCGGTGGGAGCAGGCTGCACCTTCGGTAAGAGCTGGTCCACTTGAAGAGATGCCTCCTTCATGTTCCTTTCCACCCTGACGTGGTGCCACTGGTTGTCGTTGAAGTGCGCTGGTGACTGCACCGAGATTTCGAAAGGCCCATTCCCCACATCAAATGAAAAGGTCACTACTGCCGGAGCTGGGAATAGGAGACATGAAGATTGTTCGACTTAGTCCATGTGCTGGACAGTGGAGTCCTCAGTACCCTTGGGCATATAGCACCAGGGCATAGCAACCACGACACAGAAAGGCGATGGCTTAAATCTTATGGAAGGACCCGATGACATCAGTAAAGAAGAAACATGAAATGAGACCGGAAATTACACTTTGAAAAAAACCCACATTTTAAGAAATTCATCCTCAGAGTTAATTTTGCATATTGATAGAGCAAAACTATGTAACCAGGACAAGAAAACTAAATAGCATCTGGCATTTTATGTAAAAATAATTTTTATAGTGATTCAAAGTTCATCTAATTTTAAAAGCATGTAATATACATTTGATATTAAGATACTAACAGTGGCCTAAAAGTATACCAACATTATACGGCATACAAAATTATATGGCTGGTCGATTTAATTAAGTAATTGTGTAGTTAACTCAGAATTTTAAAAAAATTTAATTTTGGGGGTTTAAGTTGGTTTTAGAGAATACCAACTGTTTTCCCAAATTATCATGTTATATATTATTTTCTTGCAAAAAGGCCAACTTAATATCATAGATTTTTTTCCAAAAGGACACAATGAAAAGATTTAGCTGATAAAGTAGAAACACAGTAGTTTCACAATTAAAGGATTTACTATTAAATAGAATGCCACAGACTTCTAAGAAAAAGGAGACTCACAGCGTAGCTCTATCCTTATAAAATCGGTAATCCCCAGGTTCTCTAAAAATACCCCAGATGAAGCTGTTGTCTTAAAAAAGAAAGATACATCTGCACTAAGTTCTCCATGGAAAGTAGGAAAATGAAGGTATGAGGCCTCAGTATTGAAGGAAGCTGAATTCCAAAATGACCCTGTTTAAAAAAAAAAAAGGGAAAAAATCAAAACGAAAAATTCATAAAATAAAATGAATGGCATAATTACATTTTCTATTTTTAGCATTTCTACCATTAAAATATTGCTAATTTATACAAACCTGCTTCTCTTTTTCTATTAATTTATTATACAAGACGTGAGTAAGATTGGTGATCTTCCAAAGGACTGCAATCCTGGATTCCTTCCAACATAGGAGAGGAATGAACATGGCAGAAATGGTCTGAATGTTTTATTTTACAGAAGAAAATCAGCCTCACCCTAAATTCTGCCCTCTGGCAAAGCCATATGATAAGAATCTGCCAACCACTGGTTAATAGACTTAATTTTTTTTTATAACTTGAAAATTCAAACACCTACATTCCTTTGAATAACAAAAAATCTAAAGAAGCTCAAAGCACTTTTTGTTCTGACACTTCTAACACACACACTTCACAGACTTACACCTTGAACTAACTGTTTTCATTAATGGGCTTTGCAATTTTCTAAACTGAGACTGGCATTCAAAATAGTCTCAACTAATTAAAGATCAAGACACTACTTAGGTCTGTGCTTTGCTCATCTCCTCATGAAAATGCTCTTTTCATTCAAAATTACCTTTTAGTTTGCTTGTAATAGTGAAGTGGATAAAGAGCAGGAAGGGACTCTGAAAAAGTTTAAAAAATGCTCAATATAAGGAGAAAATGTTTAAAAGGCTGGGGTATAAATGAAGAGATCTGAGAAAAACTTATGTGGATTGTAATTTAATTACAATTTCTGTCCACATGCAAACTTCTTATCTTCACTTTTCATTCATTTGGCTGTTGCTGTATTGACAAATTTCCTTTTGAAAAAACACGGTAGGACTCCTCTAGCTGGCCGCATGGGAAATAAAATATAAATGCAGAGGCATGAGGTGACAGGAGTGAGATCCAAGTGGCTATGTGTGGTTGATGAGAAGGACTATTAGAGAAATCAACTATGTATTGCGGCTGCCACCAGCAAGCTCTGGACACATCAAATATAAATACATACCTTGAGTTTTAAGCAACCTGCCTGCATACGTACTCACAGCATTGGTTAAAATTCTATCTAAATTACCTTTCTGGAAGACGTATTGATCCACTGAAGTTAGAAAACAGTAATTTCAAAACAATGGCTCATTATGTTTGCAGGGAACAGATACCTAGAGTTCAAAATCACAAACTCGACTCAGCTTCTATCTGTTCCTTAGATTTTAATTTATTTTCTATAAATTCTGGACCAAATAAGCAGTGGTTGTATCTATTTTACTCTTTCTGTTTTTCTTAGGGACCTGATTCAAAAGTCAATTCTCAGCTCATCTGTGAACAATTTTAGAGCTGAATTTATTCAGCTGAGAATACACTTTAAGGGCTTCCCCCCCACCCCGCCCCTATAGCCAAATGAAACTGTATTATCTGAGTTTGCCAAGCCTAGTCCTTATTTCCATTTTACAGTTATTTCTACGCTTAGACATTTTGATCTCTAGGAATGAATGCAAGAAAATGCAAAGTATCAAAAGTCAGGGATAACAATGTACTTGTGTTCTTAAAAGGTCTTACCTGACCTATTTTTTTAAAAGGTTTAAATGCCTTTCTGTTGAAATGTGATATACATGAAAATTAAAGTTGTAACTCTCAACTATGGAATATTATTGAATCGTATCCATTTGGTCAGATTAAAAAGAACACTCAGAATTCCTTAAAGGTTTAAATTAGATAATATCATTATTAGACATAATATTTCAGTTGTTTCATTTTAATATCACAACTAACTCAATAAAGCATCCTATCAAGGCTTCAGGGAACTGGTCGAAACAAAGGAACAATTCTTTGAACTGCTGCTATCTTCGCAATGAATGTTCTTACAGCCATGGAGACAATATATTACCTTAGGCAGCTTAAACATCCTCACACACATAATCGTGTCTATTTTGTCTAGTTAGCAAACCTCATTGTGCAGATTCTCAATAGGTAAAAAACAGAGAACATTTTATTGGAATAAGAAATTGCTGCTAATTCAAAACAATTATAAAGAAAGCAGAAGCCGATATTTTCATGATCGAATAATGTTTATGGCATATGATACCTCAGCTCTTTACAGACTGCTATTAAGAAGCACTCAGAGGAATGGGAACTGCCTCGGAGAAGGGAGGGGAGAGGGAGGGCGGCAGAGCAGAGCCCAGCAGGCGGGCACCAGCAGGAAGCGGCAGGTCTTTTGAAGACAGAGTTTCGGGCTAAGGTGGTTTAAAAATCCTTAAGCTGCACCAGCAGCAGCTTTGAATGCAATCACTTGCTGGATTAGTCAGGAGAGTTAGGCCCCTTTTATTAGCCCAACAAAAGCAAATCAGGGTGTGTTATTCTACGCGACTCACTAATAGTTGCAAATAATTTTAAGTCATTAATAATTAGCGTATTTTCAATTAAAGTCAATATAGTGTACTAAAAATTTGGAATGATTCCTTCAGGAATTCCACCTTTTATCTTTCAAAAAAAAGGGGGGGGGAGGAATGGATAATGGGATCCATAGAAGAAGGGGTAGGAAGGGTTTAACTTAATTCCATTCACAAAGTAAAAAGAGCTCATTCAGAAAAATTAACTAGGCAGAATGTCAAGATTAGAAGTAATTTAAAAAATATTCCTTTTGCTAAACTTTTATTTATATCACGAATAGATTGTCCTTTAAAAATAACAGATTTATTGAGACAGAAAGTAGATTAGTGGTTTTTCTAGGACTGGGGAGACAAGGCAGTTGGAGAATGATAGACGATAAGGGGCACAGAGTTCTATTTGGGTGTCAAAAATATTATAAAACTGTTGCGGGAATGGTTATACAATGCTGTGAATTTCTATAAGCCACAGAGTAGCTCATTATACATACGTGAATTGTATGGTATATAAAGTATAGCTCAATAAAGCTCTTTTTAAAAAAGAAAAATATTCGAAAAAGCTGTTATTTTTTAAGGCACTCTGTTTTACTTTTAAAAGCAGAATGCATATGACATGCTAACCCTACCTACCTACCTTTCTTTCTTCCTTTCTTTCCTGAGGTATGATTGACATGTATATGTAATGTATACAACTCGAAAGTTTGGTAACACTACATTTCTTATGTAAACAAAATGAAGTAAAATACAGAAACTCCAAGACAAGGGATAATTTACTAGTCAAACATATCTTTCTGAATGTGTAACAATCATTTTCAAGAGCCAGAAATATAATTTTTTTCACTAGTCTTTTTATTTTGAGATAATTGCAGATTCTCATGCAGTTGTAAGAAATAATACAGAAAGATTCTGTGTGCCCCTTAGCTAGTTTTCTCCATAGGTAACATCTTGCAAAAGCACAGTACAACCCTGACACCAAAAACACTGACACCAGTCAAGATGCAGCAATCTGTATGCCTTATGCTTCTCTTTTACAGCCACATGTACTTCTCCCCTGCCTCCCCGCTTCTGTAACCCTGTGACAAGTCCTAATCAGTTCTTTGATGTCATCTGAAGAATGTTCTATAAATAAAGGCTTATGGTATGTAGCCCTTTGAGACTATTTTTCACTCAGATTTACTCTCGGAAGATAAGGCAGGTTTGTGTGTGTCAGTAGTTCACTTCTTCTTGCTGAGCAGTAGTCCATGTATGAAAAATTAGTTTAACCATTCTTCTGTTGAAAGACATCTGGATTGTTTCTAGTTTTCAGCAATTAACAGACAAAGCTGCTATGAACATCCATGTACAAGTTTTCATATGAATGTAAATTCTCAGTTCTCTGGGATACTGCCCAGGAGTACAATCCCTGAGTCGTATGAGAGTTGAATGTTTTGCTTTTTAGCAAACTGCCAGACTCCTTTCCAGAATGCCTGTATCATTTACATCCCCCACCAGCAGTGTGTGAGGGATCAGGTTTCTTCATGCCCTGGCCAGAATTCTGTGTCATTACTTTTTTCCCAGCCATTTGAAAGGTATGCAGTAACATCTCATTGTGGTTTTGATATGCATTTTCCAGCGGCTAGTGATTTTGAGGAATTTTGTGTGTTTAATTGTCATTTGTGGCCTTTTAATGAAACCTCTCTTCGTGTCTTTTATCTAGTATATCTCTGGCTTGTAGATGGCCACCTTCTCACATGGCCTTTCCTCTGGGCACAGGTGGGAGGAGAAACTCTCTGGTGTCTCTTCCTCTTCATATAAGCACACCGGGCCAACCAAATTAGGGCCCCACCCTTATGACCTCATTTAACTTGAATTACCTCCTTAAAGACCCCACCACTTAATACAGTTACATTGTGGTTAGGACTTCAACATATAAACTTTGGGGTGGGGAAACAATTCAATCCATAACATCCATATTTTAATTGGATTGTTTCTTTTTTCCCACTGTTGATTTCTGAGGATTCTTCACATATTCTAGTTACTAGTCCTTCATCAATTCTCAGTCCTCACCTTACTTAATCTATCAAAAACAATGAACATAGTTGATTATTTTCCCCTCCTTGAAACATTTTTCTTCACTTGGTTCCAGAATACCAACACTCTTTTGCTTTTCTCATTAGTGCTATAATTCTGTTTCTTTCTTTCTTCCTCTTTCCCTCCTCAACCTATTAATGTTGGAACGCCCCCAGACTCTATCACTATACTTCTGCATCCACAATGACTCCTGCTAGTCCATTTCATGGCTTTAAATATGCTGATGACTTACAGAAACATATCTGAAGCCTAGAACTCTCAAACTAACTGCTCCACATCTCTATCTGTATGCCTCCATCGTAACTTTAATATGTTCAAAAATCCGAGTTCTTTACATTTTTCTGCAACTCCTTGACCCCAGCAATATTCTCCCTCTTGATTAGTGCCAATTTTGTGTCTCCAACTGATTATCTGACCAAACACCTTAGTGGTATTCTTGATTCTTCTGCAACCTACATTGATCCATCAGCAAACTGTATTGCTTCTCCTTTTGAACTGTTCCATTACTACAACTATCATTATTGTACCCATGGCCCAAGCCACCATGATCCCTCAGCTTGGTTGGTGATATGGTCTCATAAATGGCCTCCTTGCTTCCACCTTCCCCATTATATCTCATTAAAATGTAAATTAGATCACACCAACCCTCTGCTCAAAATTCTCCAACGTTTTCCAATCTTACTGAAGTTGAAAAATAAAGACCTCTCAAAATCCTCAAAGATCTGACCACCAGATCTTCTAATGTCTTCCATCATTCCTTGCTCCCTCTGCTCCAGACATTTTGACCATCTTGTTTTTCCACGAACATTCCCATCTCTGCATGGTTACTCTGGCTTCTTCCTCTGTACAGAGTACTCTTCCACAGATATACACATGCCTTTCTCCCTTATTTCTTTCAGATTTATATTCAAATGTCACCTTCTTAGTGGGCATTTTATAACTATTCTATTTAAATTTTCCAAACCTACAGCTCCCTCACCTCAACTATATTGTCTTCACAACACTTACTAGCATCTATCATATCATATATTTTACTTACATATCATCTACCTCTCCCCCAAGAGAACTCAAGCTCCAAGAACGCAGACACTCTGTCTATTTTGTTCCCTCTGTGCTAGCCCTCTCTGTCTTTCTCTTGAGATGTGGGGAAGGCATAGTAAAATGTATGGGCTCAATAAATATTTGTTGAGTGAAATTATGAGATTTCCTTTGTCAAAGTAGCAATAAGAAAGGTTAACTTGTCCCAGTTAGTTTGTATTATGTGTATCTTAATAAATACACTCAAATTCTTAGATAAACTACTAGAAAGAAGGAGGGGAAAGAGGAGAGCAGAAAAGAGAGAGAAGAAAGAAGAGAAAAAGGTGGAAGGGGTAAAAAGATGAAGAAACTTCAGGAAAATTAAATAAAGAAAAACCTAAGAAGAGAAAATAAAAATATAAAAATTACAAAGAATTTCCTAATGGTAGAGGATTAACAGACATAGTGGAACTTGCAAAATTATATGATTATCTGTTGAAATGGAATTGATCCTCACTCTTTTTAATGGTTTATATGTAGTCTGTCAAATGGAACAGAACTTTGTCGAATGGAAGAGAAATTAACCAAATCACTAGTCAATATCTTTCTCCAGTCTACGAATGTAACTTCTGCAAAGTTATTTATTGCCTACATGCACCTTTGATTATTTAATGCATTTTGGGCAGCTGTGATTTCTCAGACAGCTGAACAAGTCGATGCAGACAAAATGGAAAAAAAAAAAAACAACAACTAATTTCATTGACAAGACTTTTTTGGAACAAGAAACTTAGAACAATAATTTCTAACCATGTAAGTTTTGGGGCCTCCTTCACTGACATAAAAATTCAACAATGAATTAACTGAGAAATACACTGAATAAAATAATTAGAAAAATTCTAATGCCAGAGTTGAAAAGACCACCTTGTTCAGATTAATAAACTGAGAGCAGAAATTTAGATCATGTTTGCAATACAAGCTTCTTAAAAAATTTACATTTTATATATTTTACAACATCACATCCAATTTCAGGAAAAATTAATGGCAATGCACAACACTGAGATGCATCCTTGTTAAGTTACTGACCTTTAGGGGAAATTATTCTGTAGAGTATTCGGTTAGAAAAAGCCAGTCATCTAGCAGGTGAAAAAAATCAGTTTGTCTTTAGCATACAGCAATAGTTAATATCAGGAGACAAAGGAGCATTATCCACAAATTTCTGAGAGGAAGAAAATGTGTCCAGCCTATTTTGTGTGTGTGTGTGTGTGTGTGTGTGTTAAAGAAATCTGAGAATAAAGCACACATAAACTTTTTTTGAGGAAAAATAAAAATAAAACCTACTTTGTAATGAAATATCAGCCAAAAGATATCTATAAAAGCTGAAGAAGACAAGATGACTGCATCTCTCAGTGCAAACAAAAGTGCAATAATATGTACAAATGGTGAAAGTCACAAGGTGTGAACCCCCCCCAAATGTTACACCAGTTTCTAAAAAGTCCAAATGTAAGGTTACATTATAACTCAGAAGTTCCTCTCCTAGAAATATACTCAAGATAACTGAGTTTTATAAGAAAAGAAGATAAATGAAAAATATGTTCACAAAAACCTCATACACAGATGTCCATAGCAGCATTATTTCTAAGAGCCAGAAAATGGAATCAACCCAAATGTCCACCAACTGATTAATGGGTAACCAAAATGTAGTCTATCCATATAATGGAATATTATCTGATGATAAAAAATAATGAAGTGTTGATGCATGGTACAACATGGATAAATCTTGGCAACACCATGCTACGTGAAAGAAGTCAGTCATAAAAACCACATATTCCATGTTTTCATCTAAATGTTGTTGACTGGGGTTGGAGTTGAAGTGGGAGGGAAACAGGGAATGTTTGTCCAGTGGGACTAGGTTTCTTT
The DNA here is from genome assembly GCF_020171115.1 of Neogale vison. Classification (NCBI taxonomy): domain Eukaryota; kingdom Metazoa; phylum Chordata; class Mammalia; order Carnivora; family Mustelidae; genus Neogale; species Neogale vison. The sequence goes on from NC_058097.1 coordinate 10,671,441, forward strand.
TTGGGGTGATGAAAATGTTCCAAAATTGGTTGTGGTGATTGCTGCACAGCTCTGTAATATACCACAATGATTAAATATACTAAGATATGATTAGATTGTATACTTTAAATGGGTGAATTGTAAGGCATGTGAATTATTCCTTACTAAAGCTGTAACCAAAAAAAAAACAATATAAAGTTAAACCCACAAAGTTTGTTTTAGAGTTCTAAGGCAACAAATATTTCCAAGCACATGCAAACTCAAGTGCAACACTCATGGGTATTCTGGAGAGGAAACAGAAAATATCAGCTACCTGACAAGGCAATCCAAGAAGAAATAAATCAAAATAAAAAATCATTCAAGGATACAGAGGCTATGATGATAGACTAGTGGCTAGCATTAAGAATAAACAACTACAGAAATAACAGCAAAATTAGCAAAAAGGACAGGTGGGGGAGAAAAAGGAGAGGAGAGGAAAAATGAGTGCTACTTTTCCCATTTTTCACAATAGATCAATACTGCCTAAAATTTTAAAATGAATTTAATATGAAACCTAGTGACTCCATAACCTTTTAAATTTTCATAATCTTTTCTTAAAGTTTAGTGGGATCATTCAAGTTGAACATATATTTATGAGATATATAAATAATGTAAAGCAATTCCCTTGGCTTCAATTTGGTTTCTCCTTTCTCTGTCAATTTCCATTAATAAAGTTTTGGAAACTTATTTCTCAGTTCCTTTTTGTTTTGTGGTTTTTTTTTTTTTTTTTTTTTGGGTCCAGGATAGTGCTTATCAACCTGAGGCAATGTCGCCCCAGGGGACATTTGGCAATTTCTGGAGGCATATTTTGTTGTCGCAACTAGGGGGAAGGTACTACTAGTTGGGAAGAGGGATACCGCTAAGTGTCCATAAATGCATGGAACAGCCCCCAACCATAACAGGTCAAATGGCAGGAGTGCCAAAGTTGGGAAACCCTGCTCCAGAAATACTTAGCAATTCCTGGAATAATAATCACTGGTAGTCATCATTATTTGTGAGCTGCATGACTCTTGGTAATCACACTTTTTTTGGGCATTTCTGAATATCTTAAAATTTTATAATAACTGTATCAGTTAAGTCATTAATATTTAATATTTAAAATAAATAAAGGTATGTGTGTGTATAAATTATCACAAAAGCATATTATTATAGACTTGAGAATTACCAGGATTACCGGTGTCAGAAAAGTGGAAATTTTCTGAGAGCACTAGAGAGAATGTTTGCCACATTTGTGCTTGAATATCAATTACTAGCTATAATATAAGTCAGAACAGAACACAAAATGAAATGAGACCACAAAATATTTTTTCCTCCAAGAAGTAGAAAGTATTTCAGTTTTATAAAGACACTGTATTATTAGAAGAGTGAAAATCAAAAATAATTAGTATTAAGTGAAATCATGTACTCATTTGAAATCACTTCACTGCTACAAGTCCAAGTGTACTGATGAAAAATGATTCAGATGGAACTAGATTCTCTATGTACTATATGATTTTTCAAGTGGAATAAGTCTTTCAATATAATCTAAACTCTTTTCATTAAAAGTATATGTTGGCACATCATTTAATTGCTTATATAATCAAAACTTTGTTCCGGTCTCTTACGAATAATTCAAAGCTACAGGTTTCTTGAGCTGTGTATGATGAATCATTCTCATTCTTCCATAAACTGCTATTTATCGATTATCTTTCACATAACAGGTAATGTACTAGGTGCCAGGAACACAATAATAAATGAGCAATGGATCTGTTCTTGAGAGGCTCAAAAATAATTAAAAGCCAGTATGAAAAATATATCTTTGTAATTTGTTCAACATTATTTGAAAGTGTAAGACGAGGCTCTCTAGAGACCTTTGGGAGGCTTCATGGCAGAAGGGTTTGAACTTGAGCGTGACAGGTTTCAGGACATGGCTTGGGGAGATTTTGCGGATGGAGGAAAGCAAATGAAAGGGCAGTGGTCATCAGGGGTCCATGAGGTTTCTTCCTGCTGCGGGACGTGCAGAGCTAGGGAGAGGACTCTGTAGATGTCCTCATGATGAATGTCAAGAAAGCATTTAACCAGTGTAAGCACTAGATGGCATGCTCTCCAGCTAATCTGCATGCCGAAGTTGAGGGATTAGCAGTCAAGAAGACTTGGGATGGTACCTCAAAATGAGGATGTTCCTACTGCTTCTAGGGGAAAGGAAAAGTACCTGGGTAAGCCCTCTCATTAGTTACAGTCTCTCTGTTAACCAGTAAACCCAGATGTTTTCCTGTGATTCTTTCTTTTGACTCTTTTGCTTCTACAGTTCATATAAGTCAGAAACGTATTCAGCAGGATTCTACAAGCATCTTGAAGAATAACCATATTACTAAAACCTTTCCTGTTTTATGAATTTACTTCAGTTTTTTTCTTAATTGAAGGACAGTTAACAATGTTGGACAATGTTACATTAGTTTCAGGTGTACAACACAGAGACCTGACACTCTATCCTATGCTGTGCTCACCACAAGTGTAGCTACCATCTGTCATCATGCCACACTATTGCGATGCCATGGACTATATTCCCTGTTCTTTCCCTTTTGTTCCCAAGGTTTATTCATTCCATAATTAGAAGTCTGCTCCTCCCAATCTCCTTTATCCATTTCACCCATTCCCTGCCACCCTCCCCTCTGGCAACCACCATTGTGTTCTCTGTATTTATGGGTCTCTCACCTTGAAGCTGTTACAGAGATCCTCTTTCTGCTCCCATTGTTTGCCCTTTCCAGAATATCTTAGACACTGAATAATAGTCCAGCACATTGCATTTTAAGTAAGACTTCCTTCACTTAGCATAAAGCACTTGAGATTAATTCATGTTGTTGCATGTATCAATATTCCATTTCTTCTTATTGTTCAGTAATATTCTATCATATTGTATGGATACACCACAGCAAAATGGGAAAGTTCATTCATTCACTAGTTAATGGACACTTGGGTGGTATCCAGTTTTAGCAGACTATGAATAGAGCCAATATAAAACTTTCAGGTTTTTCATTTCTCTTGTGTACCTAGGCATGGGATTGCTGGATCATACAGTAAATATGTGTTAAATCTATAAAAAAAAATCTGCCAAACTATTTTTCAAAGTGGCTGTAACATTTTGCATTTGCACCAGCAATGAGGATTTCCAGTTACTCTGCATCTTCATCAGCATTTGGTATTATCGGGTTTTTTGTTTTTTAATTTTAGCCATTTTAATGGTTATATATTGTGGTATTATTTTACACTTTTCTAATGACTAAGAATATTAAGAATCTTTTTATGTGCTTTTTGAAATGTTATTTTCTCTGATGAATTGTATGTGCAAATGTTTTGCCCATTTCTTAATTTGAATTTTTTTTTATTACTGACCTGTGAGAGAGTTCTTTCTATATCTTGGACAGTAGCCTTTATCAGATATACATATATATTTTAAACATTTCATATATATGTATACTCATATATATGTATATATATTTTTAAGATTTACTTTTTTTAGAGATGGCTAAGTATCCCGTGACCTTGCTAAACTCACTTAAAAAAAAGAAATTCTTACAGATATTACCTACAAATCCATATCATTTATAAATAGAACATTTTATATCTTCCTTTCTGATCTACATCCCTTGAATTCCTTTTCTTATCGCATGTGCTAGGACTAGCAGTATGATGTTGAATAGGAAGCGTGAGAGCAGACATCCTTGCCTTGATCCTCATCTGAGAGGGAAAGCGTTTCAAGTCTTTGACTACTCAGTATGATATTAGCGATCAGATTTCCATGGATGCCTTTTAAAACACTGAGGATGTTCTCTTCAATTCCTACTTTGGCTTTTTTCATAAATAGGATGTTGAATTCTGCCATTTACTTTTCATATCTATTTTCAAGAAATTTATTTCTATGTTCATAAATAAACTCCTTAAGGATGAATGATATATTTACTAACTTTTGTGTCTGCGGCACAGCTGTAAAGGTGGGTTTATCATTTCATGTTGTGCTTTAGGTCAAACACTTAATAGTGTTATCTATGATTTCTGACATCAGACAGTAATAGCAGCAGTCCCATGGGACTTCAGAACAACATACATAAAAAAAAAAAAAGGATAAAAGAAGGACTTGGAAAAAGATGGTACCAATTCATTAGGGGTAGGCTCATATTTGGGACCACTAAGGAGTCATACTCATTTTTGTTTTATTTGTCCTGTTTTCTCAAGGCTTCTTTCCTACAAGAACATAGCTAGATATAAGATTTTCAGCATCTCTGGTTTGTGTGAGAAAACCTAAATGTCATTTTTTTTAAAATCTCATTTTTCCATTTTTCTGTCAAAGAACATCTAAGAGTTCCTTTGTCTCAGTGAAGGGTACTAGCATCCTGACTGTCTCAGTGAATGCTCCTAAGCGACTATATTTAGATCAGAAAAGCCAGAGACCATCCTCCCCCCTTTCAAGCTCAACTCCCCTCTAGATCATACTGAATTTCTCTCTCGACGTGAGTCCCTTCCTTAAGCCCCATGCCACTGTGTTGTTCAAGCCTTTATCATTTTTCCTTGTCTTACATCAAAGGTCACTTTGCTGGTCTTTAGATTTGTAACTGGTCTCCATGCTTTCAGTTGGATCATGAAGATTAAGCTATATCTTGGCCTTAAATTATTCAATGTTCAGGTCCTAGTGCCCTTAAGATGTTGTCCACATATCTTCCTTCTGCTCATAAGGCCCACTGTGCATGATTCCATATCTAGAAGCCCCATGGTAATCCAATCTATCTCAGTTGGAAAGAAAAAACAGTGTCTCTAGGGCATGACACCTTCAGGAGTACAGATTTCCCATACTGCTCTTCTGACTCAGAAAATAAGAAAGAGCTCTCCATGCTGAGAACAGTCCTATAATGTTATGTGAGGATGAGCCTTGGGCCTAAAATAGATGTACAAGACCAGGCCAAGAAAACCCTCAGTTAGTTTCATTAATAACTCAGAAATTATTTAGCTGGTCTCCAAATACTTAGACTACTTGTAAAACCATGTATCTCTGCATCGCCATGGTCACAAAAGTTTAACATTCTGGTTTCTCAGTCTCAGCACTATGGACATTTTGGAGCAGATCACTCTTTGTTGAGGGGAGCGGTCTTGTGCGTCGTAGCACAGGCAGCAGCATTCCTCACCTCTCCTTCTAGATGCCAGTAGCACTCAATCCCCCAACAACTGTGACGGCCAAAAATGTCTCCAGATACTGCCAAATGTCCATGGAGGGGGAAAACTGCCTTGCATAGAGAATCACTGTGTTAAGTGAAAAGCTTCCCTGTGTTCATGGCAGGAAGTCTGTGAGAAAGAAGACCTAAGGACTAGTGGTAGTGACCTCAGTCAAAGCAGACACTTGCCCAGGGATGGTGGCAAATGGAATAAGGGGGAGGGTGGAAGCCAGCCTGGGCCCCTGAAGGGTTAAGATCAGAACCAGCAGTGAAAACTGCGTGTGACGTATAGGACAATTTTCTATAGTCACAAAATCCTTGTACTCCCCTAGATGCATCCTGAGTTTACAACCTCATCTCTTTGCACATAATTTTTCTCTCCATGCAATACCCCATGTTATCTTCGTGTGATTGTGTGAGGACTACTAGCAGAACAGGAAGTAGAGATGTCGAAGATCAGGGATGGTAGGTACAATGGAAGACAGTTTTTTACAAGTACATATAAATTTTTATAGGCCACTATCATCTTTGCTTTTTAACTAAGCAACTTCTGCTATGTATCTCCATAAATCCACGGCATTGTTGGATCATCTCCTAGTTTGAGCCCCTAAAATAAAATTTTATCGTAGGGTATACTTTTTACATAAATAAATGTTTCTCCCATTTCCATTTTAAGTCCTGGAAATAGCTAAAAGCATAAATAATTAATGCATCAGTCTCCATATGTATGGGTACGTATGCTCATTTCATTCCCTGCAGAAAATAAATATTTTCTGTGAAACCACAATTCTGGTTTAGAGTGTTAATGCACTGAATATACAAAACAGTATGTCCCACTGATTTAGTGTAAATACACAGACACACAGACTGGGAAAAAGATGAGATTAAAAATTGAAACATATTTGATAAAAGTGGCATTTCATTCTACTGATGCTCTCATTTCACCACAGGCCCAACAGTAGAAAACTCACATTGCTCACGATTTTACGCAGCACTGAGGCTTCCCTGAGATGGATCACGGCATGCGGAAGTTTAGGAATGCTGGGATAGGTTGATAAGCCAATCAAATCGAGATGCTTAGTGGTTTTGTTCTCTTAGAATCTGAACAAAGCTTGCCACCAAGCATTTATTACAGGGCTTTACACTTTATAAGGGTACATTATCTGTTGACTGACTGGAAGAATTACTTCAGGCACTGCTCATGCATTTCACAACAGAAGTGTGATTCATTATTATATGACAGAAACATGATTCTTGCTCAGCCATGTTGACAACCCACTGCCACCACTTACTGTCTCCCCGGCAGAGGAGAGGTCCCAGTTTATAAGCTGCTTCTGAGTGCGGTCGGCCTGTGTCTGTAACCACTATCTTCCTCACTGGCAGATGCTCTTTGTAAGAAAGGAATCCAGTGTCATTGGTCCTAAAAAACAGTAACGACAACAAGATTCTTAAAATCATTCTGATTAATAAAAGGGAAGCAATAGTCCTTATTGCATTTCAAAGCCAAGATATTCTGAGGTAAGTCTGCACATGCCAATGATTGCTCACTTGAGTGAAAATGTGGCCACATTTTAGTGTCTCCTGCAGACTGATTACAGTTGCTGATTTTGAAATTCATTTTCTACGTTTTAAGTGGAATGGTTATAGCAAGGTGATCATTTCATAATGTATGAAAATACTGAATCATTATGTTGTACACCTGAAGGCTATACAGTACTGTATGTCAATTATAATTCAATATACATATATGATTAATTACATTTAGTGTAATGACTGATACTGTGTTTTTAGATCTACCAAATTGGTATTTATTTCTATTTTTTCCCATAGTATTTCTTACATTTCTCCCTCTCTCCTACTTCTCTTGGTTTACTCCATATTTCTTTGTATTCAATTATTTTTTATTCACCTTTTAGGTATGTCTATTCATAGTTGTTTTAATGTTTGTTTTATGGATCCTTACATAATACACCTTTAGTTCATCCACTTTAGTTAGATTTTGTGTTATATTACTCAATATAAAATGGTAGAAGCTCACTACAGGATAATATCCTTATACCCCCATTTCCCCTCAGCACACACCTGTTCCTTGTGTTACTGCTGTCATATATTCTAAATCTAGATGTCATAGATGTTATAATACAGCTAGACAGTAAATTTTAATTTTTTAATTACAAAAAAGAATTTAAAGCCTGGCTTTTCTATTTAATGACACAGTCATGAATTCCAGTGTTCTTCATTCCTTCCCAAAGATCTGAGTTTTCATCTAACATTATTTCTCTTTAGCCTATGGAATTTTTGTTAGTATTTCACACAATGCAGTTCTGCTGGTAATAAATTCAGCATTTGTTTAATCTGAAAAGGACTTTATTTTACTTTCATTTTTTAAATATCTATTTGTTTTGTATAGAATTCTAGGTTGACACTGCTTTCTCTTTCAACACATTACAGATAGCATTCCATTGTCTTCTGACCTGTGCGTTTGCTGAGAAGTCAGCCTTCATTTGTATCTTTGTTCCCCTGCATGGAATGTATTCCACTGTATCTATCCAACCAGGCTGCTTTCAAAATATTTATCTTGATTTTTTTTTTTTAAGCAATCTGAACAATAATCCAAGGTGTGCTTTTCTCTGTTTTCATTCTGCTTCAGATTCTCTGAGTTTCTGGAATCTGTACATTGATGTTATATTATGTATACACTATAGAGTAACAAATTATCCTACAACTTAGTGACTTAAAACCACATTTATGATCTACAGTTTCTGTGTGTCAAGAATCTGGGCATATCTTAACAGGATACTCTGGCTCAGAGCCCCTCCCAGGCTATAACCAAAGTGTTGGCGACAACTGCCATCATCTTGACAGGGGAAGGACCTGCTCGCTCCAGTGGTTGGTTTTTGGCAGTAGTCTGTTCCTTGCCAATGGATGGACTGAGGGCCTTGGCTCTTCACTGACTATTGGTTGAAGGTCACCCTCCATTCCTTGCCACCTGGCCTCTCCCCAGGACACAACACGGCAGATTGCTTTATCAAAACAAGAGTCAGGGAAAGAGTTGCAAGGAAATCAGAGGTCACAGTCTTTTGTAACCTAATCTCAGAAGTGATTCTCATCCCTTTTATCATATTTTAATTATGTGAAGCAAGTCGCAAGGTCCAGGTGACACTCACAGGGAGGAAATCACACAGTGGTGTGAATGATAGGCTGTGTGGATCACGGAGGGCCATCTCAGAGAATTGCTACCACAGACGTTTATTAAACAAATTTGAGAAATTTCCAGCCATCATTTCTGCACAGTTTTTGCCTTGTTTTATTTCTTATCCTTCAGGGACTCTGATTTCTTGCCTATTAAATCACTGATATTTTCGCAAAATCCACAAAGGTTCTGTTAGTTTTTCTTCCAAACTTCCCCCAACCCTACCTGCCATGTTCTTCAGATTAAATGATTTCAATTAAGTTGTCTTCAGGTTCATTGAAGATTTCTTCTGCTAGATCTTATATTCAAGTCTGTCCAGTGAAGTTTTCTTTTCAGATGTTGTACTTTCCTATTCCAAAATTTATTTGCTTTTTGAATACAGTTCTCATTTATCTGCTTGGTATGTCCTCTCTTCACTTGTTGTGGTTATTTTTACCTTTAAGTCTTCAGGCATGTTTATAATAGTTGCTTTTAAGTTTTTGCCTACTAATCAAACATCAGTGTTCCAGGGTCTATTTCTAATAACTACTATCATTTTTCTTGACTTTGGATTAAATTTACCCTTTTTTGGAATATGTAACAACTGTTATAATATTCTAAATATTACAGGTGATACACTATAGAGACTTTGGATTCTGTTACCATTTTCTAAATCTTCCCCCACCCCCAAACAGGTAAAGAACAGTCTTATCACAATAAATTGTGGAGGTTTGGTTTTATACCATCTTAAGTGGGCCGGCACCAGTTGTGTTCTTAGTGTTCATACTGTTTTGTTACACAGTCTTTTCTGTGAAGACACAAACCTTCTGTCATTTCTCTGGAAAGCTAAAGGGTTTACAAGCCTGTCTCAATTAATGAGACTTAAACTCCAAATTCTGTCTCTCTTCTGGTAGTAGTCACAGAAATGTCTCTAAAGCTTGTTCAGTTTTCCAGCTGTAGCTTTCTGAGTGATTTCTAGAAACCTTCCCTATGCATGTGCAAAGGAAATCATACGGAAACCATTGATTCCAGTCGGCATCACGGTTGCAATAATACTGAGAATCAATGCAGTTCCCTTCCACTCCACAAGTACATTTCTGAGGATAGGCAAAGAACCTCCCCAGTACATTTGTGTTTCACATGCACAGGGCAGCCAGGGATCTGAGTGGAGCTGGTAGAGTGAACTCCTCCCAGGTAGCTTTCTCTTTCTGAGATTTCTACTTCCTTCCCAATATTTAGTCATTTTGGCAGCCCCAAACTCTGTCTTTGGATACCTCAAGCCAAAAAGATCTAGTATTTCCTTGGAGTCCTAACCACGTCATGGCATGTGGTCTGGTCAGCACCCTCATGGGGAAAGGCAGGTAAACATCGATCTCATCCACTCAGATTTATTCCTTCTAGGGTCCAGTCCCCACATTTGGTTATTCCCCACTTTCTTCAAGTAGGTGTTTTTATAAATATCCTTAAAAAATCTCAAATAACTGTGAGAAATTCTAAATTTACCTGCTTAAAGGTTTTATAGGCAGATTACTGAAGAAATGTGCCTTTATTATTAACGCCTGTAAACATATTTTGAGAATAACAGAATTCTCAATTACACTTAATTTTAAAGAAAATGATAATTGACTTACAATGAAGAAAAAATATAAAAATGATATCTCCCTTTCATTCTATTACAAAAATAAAATGTAATGATGTATGGCCCATTACAAAAAGTTCAAATAAAAAACTATTGGTCTTAACATTTAGGATTCAGATTAATTGTAACAGATTTCACCAAAATACACCTTTATCTAATTTCTTCACTGTGCTTATTTGTTCAGTATCTGCCTCACTACACTAAATGGTCTGAGCAAGTCCTTTTTAAAAATAAACTTTATCTTGCATAAGGAAATCATATGGAAATCACCATTCATTCCGGTCAGCATCACAGTTGCAGTAATACTGAGAATCAATGCAGTTCCCTTCTAATCCACAAGTACATTTCTGAGGATCAGGCAAAGAACCTCCCCAGTACGTTTGCGTTTCATTGGTTCTTCCAACCCACCAACTCAGAGGGCTTCCATCTGAAAGACAAATGTGAGAAATGTGACAACTTCTCTATACCCCACAGCCTTCCAGCCAGGCCATACCCTTCCTCCCCAAATCATTCAAGAGAGTAAGAGGAGGCAAAGAAAGACTGATCTGATGCAGTGATATTCAACCATGGCTATTGATGGCATTGCCTTAAGAAAGCTTTTAAAAGAGTATTTTATTATTTAAGCTTAAATGGTCAATGTATTTTTCCTTAATTAGGAAAGAAATCAGCAGTTCCTATTTAGTTCAGGCGTGGTACTTAAAAATGTTTTGAGAGCAGTTCACATATGTAATTTCTTTAAAAATAATTTTTGAAACAAAGAGACCTCAAAATATAAACCACAGTAATTAACATATCAGGAACAAACTTGACTTGAGATCATGAAATGCCCATTAAAACATTATGAAATGTTACGGAAAGTCAGTGATTGATCGCAATATATTTATTGGCTAAAAACATATTAGCTGTTTATTAAACATTAGGCATGATATGGTACTCCCTTATTATGATTTAAGATCTATTTGGAAATGTGTATTTTTTTCCTCCCATTTAAAGGCCTGGCTATTTATTTGGAGACTACAGAAATAACACTGAAAGATCTTTATGCCTGAAGCAAACACTACACTCAAAAACAAAATTTCCCTTAGCCAAATGCATTTCTTTCTATGATGAATGTTCAGCTTCCAGCTCCTTCTCAGAGTTACGACTAAACATGATGCCAAAGAACTAGAGCAAAGAACAGACAGAACATTCAGGTGAGGAATGCAGGCCATCTGTCTTTGGAAAAAACAATAGGTAGAGAGGAAAAATCATAGTCATTTGAGAATCAGAGCATGAGAAGAATGTGACATCAAATCAGTCAGCTCCTCAAAGGTGTTAGATCACTTTTCTGTTGATCTTCAAAACTTTTAAGTTATTGCCATGAGCCCTACTGAAAATCTGGGACTTACCTAAGAATGCCAATGCTTATAACAACTTACTATTAGATCGAACCTCTACTAATGCCAACAACCTTTCTCTCAGTGTTACTATACATACCAGCACACATCATGCCAAAAAACTCAAGTTAATTCAAGTTTTTGTATGGACAAAGACATTAAAATCAAGATTATTCATCTTTTTTTTAATTGCAAGATTAAGTCACCAACAGAAGGTGAAACCATCTTGAAACATTTAATATAATTTTTTCAATATACTGCTTAAAACATTACGTGTTCGTAGATTAAAAAGAAAATAAAGTATTCCTAAATATTGAACAATACTGTCACTCTAAATTTCCAATCTTCCCTATAAAACAGAAACCACTGAATGTTTTAAAGGTACCAAGTACATTTGGTTCCCTTTAAGACTGTTTGAAGCATCCTAAACAATTTAAATAAGTATAAGAAAGAATGAAGAAAATCATGAGAAATTTTTTAGGTTAAAAATTAAAAGTATAAGGGGCACCTGGGTGGCTCAGTCAGTTAAGCCACTGCCTTTAGTTCAGGTCATGATCCCAGGGTCCTGGGATAGAGACTCAAAAGGGCTTCCTGCTCAGTGGGGAGCCTGCTTCTCCCTCTCCCTTGGCCTCCTGCTGCCCCTGCTTATGGACGCATACTCACTCTCTCAAAAAATAAATAAAATCTTTTAAAAAATTAAAATTATAAACAATCGGTGATCATGGTCAGACATTCCACTTCCTGTAGTTAAAATCCCAAAGGACTTGAGTATCCACATTGGCCATCTTTTCAATGTGCTGAGTCACAGCTCCACAGGCTGCTGAAAATGTATTTACAGACACACCACACCTTATTCATTCACAATAATGGCACCACTATTACTTAAAACTTCGGTGTCTTCAAGATCTGAAACTGTAAATTTAACTTGTCTGACACTTCCTTCCTATTCTTCATTGTGAACTCAAATTCCAAATTTTCTCTCTTTTCCAACTCAGGATCATTCTACATGAATTCTAGGGTGATGGACTTGAAGAAAATCTGTGTATTTAACAATTACCATCATCCCTTGTTCAATGGCCTTTTCTAGAAGTTATTTTCTTTACTAGTGGCTCTCAAGCCTGGCTGAAACATGTGGGATTCTTAGTAAAAGATATATGGGCACCAATGGCCATGAAGGTAGGCGTTCCTTCATGCTCTATATTGTCCTCTTTGTGTGGGCTTGCTCACTAACTCTGCGGGGATTTTGTTTTCTGGTTCTTCCAGAGTTTGGTTCATTTGTGACTCTGATGTTTGTCTTCCCTTTGGTCTTTCTTTTCTACTTAAGCAATTCCATTCATTTTTTGCATCCCATTCATTTATCCTTCTATGATTAAGATTCTCATTCTCTGAGAATACACTTACATATTTGTTTATCTATGTTTTAGATTCCAAGATCAATATTTAGCAACAATGAACAACTGAACCATCAGTCGTATTTGAAAACTGTTACGTTAACTATAACCACGATGCCCCAGAGAGTCAGGAAGAGAGAAGCTCACTTCAGGCAATTTGTATGTGTCATGTCGTACCACCCAATCACTGCCACACCCCATGACTGGCCCGGTGCCATAGAAGAGCAAGCAAAGACTGATAAAGACTAATCTATCCAAACTCTCTACTTAATCAATGAGAGCCCTGGAATTTGAACTTACAGCTCTTCCTGCTTTAAATCTTATGCTCTTCTCACTACAGCTCTCTGATGGTAATTCACAAATGGGATTGAGGTTTCAGGGGGATAAGATTTGAGGGAAGACTGGCAAGGTGGGAAGGGTTGGTGGAGGTGAAAGTCCAAATGAGAACCTTCTGAAATAGGAGGAGGAGGAAAAGCAGGAGGAGGAGGTGTGAAGGAAGGCAAAATGGAGAGAATAATCTGGTTGTACTCTGTGGGTGGGGAGAAAGTAGAAGAGGTGCTTAACTAGAAACAACAGGTTGAAATGTCAACCCACATGACATAGGATAGTCACATAAGAAATGCATGTCTTTTAAAATTCTTGTCATGCTATGGATCTCTCTTAAGATTACAAATAGAGGTAAACATTCACTAAGCGGCTTTATTGTGCTGATGTCTTAGAACCTTCTCTAATTTCTAAAGAAAAATATACCTCGATTTTGATGCTAGAAAACAGTGTGTCGGGGAGTGGCATGAAACTGGCATAACCAGGGTGTGGACCCAGAATAAGCACTTGTGTTATCCAGGGAGTAGAGTCTGTTTTAAGGACAGACAGTGAAGAGGAAGGCACCAGGCTTCCTAAGCAGAAAAGTGTCATGATGAAGCCGCATTTCTTAGAGGTTAATTCCCATCATAAAGACAAATATTTTGGAGTGCATGCTGGATGGTGAGAAGGTATGGAGAGAGGCCCCCAGGAGACCAGCTGGAAAGCTCCTGCAGTAATTCAAGAGCATCAGAAAGGCCCACACTGGGGACGCCTGGGTGGCTCAGTTGGTTAAGCAGCTGCCTTCGGCTCAGGTCATGATCCCAGGGTCCTGGGATCGAGTCCCACATCGGGCTCCTTGCTCAGCAGGGAGCCTGCTTCTCCCTCTGCCTCTGCCTGCCTCTTTGTCTGCCTGTGCTCGCTCGCTTTCTCTCCCTCTGTCTCTGACAAATAAATAAATAAAATCTTAAAAAAAAAAAAAAAAAAAAAAAGAAAGGCCCACACTAAGGCAGAACCGGGGGATCAAGATATTGTCACATGATGAGATGTTCTAAAGCGGGAACAAGACCAAAAACAGAATTTAGGTGCTACTAAAAGCAGAATAAAAGAAAGAGTTAAAAAGAGGTTTTCAAATTCCTACTTAAATTGCTGAATAAACTGTTTCCAGCAGCCTATTCTAATTCACAGTTTTACCCAGAGGCTAACTGCCAACAATCCCTGAAAAAGAGTCCCACAGAATAGCCACTTTCAGAAAAGTAAGTCATATTTTCATTAGTTCTTTTGCATGACAGAACAAACCATATATGTCACTTGCCCTTTATAAGGGACAAACACCGAGCATCCATCCAGGATCCAGATGAAGCCCTTTTCGTTCATTCATTCACCCGAATGAAGCATTACGTGATGAAGGCCACGAAGAGACTCTGAAGGCAATCAAGACTTTGAACAAAGCTCAGCGTAAATTGACCTTGTTCTTTTCTTCAGGCCAAAGCATTGCTGTGGCTTCCAGACTGTGACACGTTTGCTAAGCGGACAGGGGCAGACACTCTCAGTGGCCAAATGCCACCGCCTTGGCATCATTAATCCACAGGAGCTGTTGAAGTCAAGTTCACGGTGCAATGCGCGCGGCAGGACAGATGCCTCAGTTTCCTTACCTTGTTTATTGACAAGTCGTGACTTCTTGCAGTAGTAAGTAAGCTCCTGTTCACAGTGCTCCGCGAGGTTAATTGTGGCCTGGAGCTGCTCCATGCTGGCCACGTACTGGAAAAACCCAGTGTATGGGTTCTCTGGGTTAGTGTTTCTGACTCTTGTTAAGTCAGAGCCATTGTGCTGTATGACCGTCCATGCAGTTTCTTGTATGCAGAAATGGGGAAGAAAGAGAGGAGACCATCACTAGTCTGCAAAAGTTAAAATAAATAAAGAAAATCAAAATCACCTTTTATCTGAGTCAGATTTCTCTAGTCATCAAACCTCTCTCAGAGGTAGAATCAACACAAATGGATTCTTAAAATTTTTAAATTATCTGAAGTGATTCTTTCCCCTGAAGTTTATACAACTGCCATGCATTTGCAGTGATTTTATTTTACTCTTTGTTGCTAATTTAACCAGAAAATGTTTATGGTGAAAAATATTAAGGAAATGAATTATTAAAATTTGTGAGACATTTCATTTCATTGAATCTAATATTCTACTTTTTAAAGATATGTTTTTATTTTATTTTAGGAAAAAAAATAGTTGCCTATCATATTTCTAAAGCATTGTTGATTACTGACACACCTCAAATTCAGGGATGTTACAATTTAAAAAATAAAGTGTATCTTTGAATTTCTAAAATATTTTAAACTACACAATGTAAGCAATGACTTTTCTGCTCTTAAAAATCATTCCTTTCACCAGCAAAAGGAATTCACTTTTTATGGCCTATATATATCTCTCTCTTCAGACAACATTTAATTATGAGTGCACATCAATTTCTTTTTAAATTGAATTTTAAATATTCATTTTGGTCTTGTGTGATGTGCACCATGATGCGGGCCCATAGGAAGTTATTCCCTTGGGCTGAACCCATCTGACGCAGCAGAAGCAACTCAAATAACTCACAAAATAAAGTACCTCTGAGTACTTACTAGCGTAATTGCCATTGACACCTGAACATCAACCACCATAATGATTACTAAAATTATTAAATGAAATAAAAATCCTACAGTGTTTGTAGCAGAAGATAGGCATATTGTATCTAGCCTTCAACTTCTCCAGGAATTGACTTCACATTATATTTATTGTGATAGATGCAGGCACATGAACAGATTAATCAAAAGGCCTCTGATTTAATAGGTAAGAAACAGACTGGAAGTTGTCAAAACCCTGCTATATATAAGCTGTTCAGTCACATAACTCTTCTGCATTGCAGAGGACTATTCCAAATTGGAGGAAAACGGTAGGGAGAATTTCCTCCCCTCTCTTTAGCAAACACATTCACACGGATCGGATCGGCAATCAGAACAAGGTAAGAAATTCCACTCCCAGCCCTCTCCAGGTCACCAGAACTCTGAATAGAGAGGTCTGCTAAATAAGACAGGAGACAACTTTGACAGCCTTATTGCCTTCCCTGTGCACATCATTATTTTTCTTGGAAACAAATGCTGTTACTTCTATTGCTGCCTTGCATTTCAGCTCACTGTAGAGCTTTATCAGCAAATTAATTTCCTTCAAGAGGACATGATACATAAGCTAATGGTATTAGTTATGGATGGCCAGACAGTGATATGGTATAGAGACCATCAGGATATTTGAGTTGCAGATACAGTGTGGAATGTGAGCTTACAAAAAGTCAGGTAAAATCTGAGACTCTGTCTCCAAATTTTAGAAAATAAAGTGGCAGAACACAGGAGACAAAGGGTAGGTCTGAAATTCTCTGATTTTAGCCAACTCGACCCTGGCTATTACAAGTTTAGGATTATTAACCAGGCAAATCTGTTAGCCTAACCTCCACTGGACTCTGGTTTTTTTTTTTTTTTTTTTTTTTCAACGAATATCCTTCTTTCCTTGTGGTAAATCAATGGCCTGCGTAAGGAAGTTCGGCTCTGAGGGGCTGCCAAAGGAGCAGGACAACACACCTGCCTGAGGCCTCTGTCTCTGCCTTTTGCATTATACTGAGTGGGCCTTCCCTAGCATTCAGCACCCACTGAGTCACAATTAACACTTGGTTCCAAAGGTCTTTAAAGGTGCTGTAAATCTGGGGTGCCTGGGTGGCTCAGTGGGTTAAAGCCTCTGCCTTCGGCTCAGGTCATGATCTCAGGGTCCTGGGATTGAGCCCCACATCGGGCTCTTTGCTCAGTGGGGAGCCTGCTTCCACCTCTCTCTCTCTGCCTGCCTCTCTGCTTACTTGTGATCTCTGTCTGTTAAATAGATAAATAAAATCTGCTGTAAATTTAACCCAAGGCCAAGGCACCATACAATCCTTAAAGGACAGCACATGGAAATATTTCTCTTTTTGACATCCTAAAATTTCAGTATTATGGTAGTCTCTGTAAAGTGTTTTCATTTTCTAATAAAAAGTGCTACAAAAACAGAAGGTTAAACAGATGCTGCACTTATGAGATCTCTACATTTCCAGGGCAAAGCAGAGGCGAGAGAATCATCACCATAGGTTAGGAACACCGGAAATGAGCCCCCAGCAGCCGGGCTCCAAATCTCATCTGCTTTGCTAACAGGGGAATTTCTCACAATTATGACCCCGGGGCCTCTTTACTGCGTTTTCAGACATGACTGCATTACCTGATATTCAGAAATTATAACTGTAAAGGACACAGACTTTCTCACCATTTGTAATTCAGCATTTTGTGATTTATTCTTTGGGTCTTCTCCCCTTGTCTGCAGGCTCTAGGAGAAGAGTGATCGTTTCTGACTTGCTATCATAGTAGTATCTGTAGCACACAGCACAGGGGCTTGGCACAACATGCAGAAGACATTAAAGAAATGTGGGAATAAAGGAGTGAATGCACTGTGTCGTCCGGACTACAGTACTGGCTCTATGGTGCCGTGAGACTTTCAGTGCCTTTTAGCTGTTCTAGAACTTCGTAAATTGTAAACGGACAGTTCCGCATATTAATAAGTCTGAAATTATGAAGGGTATGAGATGTTATCCTACTTGCAAGTTAACCAGTTATCTGCCTCCTATATGAACTATATCCGTGTATGTCTATCTATCCAGACAGACCTAGCTGTAGACGGGTGCTGGAGAGCTACACTAGCAGACACAGAGTCCCTGGATCAGGGACCACCTGCTCACAGAAAATGCTACCCGCATTTGTTCTCCACGGCCCAGTTTCCCAGGGGCCGAAAGAGGAGTGCCAGATGCACCTGGGCATGCTGGAGGAAACCCCCGGCGCGCCTGGGTGGCTCAGTCTGTTGGGTGTCTGACTTCAGCTCAGGTCATGATCTCGTCGGGGGTCCTGGGATCAAGCCCCCCATGTTGGGGGGGGGTCCCTGCTCAGCAGGAAGTCTGCTTTTCTCTCTCTTTCTGCCCCTCTCCCCTATTATGTGTGTATGTGCTTTCTCTCTCTCTCTCTCTCAAATAAATAAAATTTTGAAAGAGAGAAAGAGAGAAGTAACCCTCAAATTATGAGACTTGGCTGTTAGAGGGGATGGCTGGCACATCTTTGCCTCCCCTTCACAGAGGAAGAGAGGAATTCTGGCTCTGGAATGCAACAGATCTCTGAGGAGAGGCACCAGTCCACAGGTTTTTTGTCTTGCTTTTGGGTTTTTTTGGTCACTTTTAGCATGTAGGCAAATACATCTGGGGGAGATAAACCTTCAACCTTCTAATCTCTGCAGAGAAAGTCACTATCTCTAACTTCCAAGACATATCTATATGCAATGATCCTTTAACACAGGCTTCCAGATTTACTTAATTTTTTTTTATTAATTTATTTGCCTCATTTACTTATTTGCTTAGCAAACAAGGCATTGTTTCCTCACAACAACGAACTATCGTCCACACACCAGCAAATTCCACCTGGCAGAGGTTCAAGGGCCTCCCTCCCTCCACACCCGCTGCGGAAGCAGCCAGTCCCGCCTCCATCTGCACATTAATTTCAGTATCACTGATGTACACATATGTCTGTTTCTTTGATTCTCCTTTGAACTGATTGTGACATCTTACCAGTTTCCTCATTAATAAAGTACGAGACGAAATCTTTAAAATGTGGTTTTTTAGTTTTTATTTTTATATCTGTGTGAGATTTTGTTCATTCATTTATTTCTTTGAAAACTGTCCTTTACCCAAATGCTGAGAGAGTTGGTTGTTGCGGTAAAGGAGACACGGAGACATGAGTCAGGAAAGACAGCTGCCACGGGCAGGAAAATCTATGAAATTTAATAAATACACTCAAAAACGGAAAGCAGTTTGGGTCTACCAGTGTGCCTCCCTGAAGAGATTTCTAGTATATAGATTGTATGTAAAGCACCTGAGTAATTAAGAACTTGATTTATCTTCTGCCGGCTGCTGTTTTTGAGCATGATAACAGGGTAAAGAAAAAAAGGTGCTGTTTAAGCGACACAGTTGCAGACCTTGTGTTCCTTCGGGATTAACAGGGTGGGGGGTCGGGGGGTGCTGGTGGTGATAGATGTGATTAAAAGCTGCGAGGTCAGGGAGGAAGTGCTGTGTTCAGGAAACCCTGGGAGATGAAAGGAAGAACAGCCAGCATTCTGGAGCAAAGCTTGGTATAAACAAGGCTGCATCTGAATAATGATGGTTAGTTATTAGCTCTCAGAGCTAACAAGGAGGCCTTATTGTTGGAATCCCTAAAGTAAAAAGAATTCTGCTGTTATAAATCTCATACTCTCCAGCCTTCCCAGGGAATGGTCTCCGGAGCTCCTGTCTCAGAAGCACACGGAGAGCTTGTTCAGAGGGCAGAAACCCGGCCTTGGTCCTCCAATTTACTGAGTCAGCAAAACTCAACCCAGGCATCTCGATGGTCCCTTGGCATCAGGGAGTTTAAACCAGGGAATCAGCATCTTCACCAAAGTCTGAGAGCTTTAGCACTCATCATTCTCTCCCCCCCGAAACAACTGTCCTGACAAGGCGATGTGTGAAATGAGAAATATCTTGAACATAAAACCATTACATTATAGAAAAAGCAGTGGATTTCGGGTAGAAGAAAAAAGCCTTGTACATTTCTGCAGGGAGAGCCACTGGGATTCACGTTATCCTGACTACTTATTTTTTAAATTATATTTACAATACCGTATTTAGAAAGAATTTTCCGTCTTTAACAGAGTTTGGGAAATTATCATTCAAAAGAAGTTTCCTTTGTAGTTTTTAGCTGGTAACGCTTCAAGGTATTTAAATCCACGTGGAATCATTTGCTTGACACTAATTCTAGACTCATAACGGGATTTTTTGAAGTTACACAGCTGCAAGTAACTGATTCAGCATTTTGTCTTCTTTTTGTAATTATTACACTTGATTTATATAACTAGAAAATATGTTATTGGCTACAAGCAATGAGACACTGATAGAACACAGCCTTTTCTAGTGGAAAAATGTTCAGGCTGGGAGAAAAGGGATTTTAGCCCCTCATCGCTCCCTAATGATTCTTTAGCCTGCTTTACCCAACCTCCCTGCTTTCCTCATTTGCAAAACCAGATCAATAGGAAACGTTTCAAGCTGTAACATTATTTTTCACTGGATTTTTACATTCTGGGATTGTCACTTTAGTGTAAATGTATTTCAGTGTTCCGGGGTCTCTGAAGACACTGAGCTGTCTCCTAACTGGATTATCTGCGTCTCTGCCTTCAATGGCTTACTTTTCAAATGGCTTTAAATGTTGTGAATGTCCTCTTTTGCATCAATGCTTTCTGAAAATTTTGCTGAAACACCTGTCACCTCTCTCTGTGTGGATATACATATTTCCTCCATGTCTCTCAGAATTATCACAGAGTCAGCATGAGACTTCACTGACTGAAATAAGGCACATAACCGATAAAGTAATATGACGAGGTAAATGTTGATTTAATAAAAATGGAATAATTCATTCAATAAAATGAAAGTGATAACTGCTTTATCATGTAGATAACGTAAGTTCACATGGCCTATACATTTTGGAATTATTCCATAGAAAGATATCATACATGTGTGAGTGTGTGTATATATACATATATATACACACTCAATACTCATTATTTACAGGTCCTCATTATTTGAGAGTCACCTACTCATGACAGTTTATTTGCACCCCCCAAATCAAGGTTCTCTTGGACATCTATAGACATTTACAAAACAGCAAAAAGCTTACACTTAATGTATATGTATTTCAATATTCCAGGGTCACGGAAGACGCTTAGCTGTCCCTAATTGGATTATCCGCGTACAAGGTCCTCAACAATGGTGAAAGCAAATGGAAGCCACCTGGTTGTGTGATATGAAAAATCCCTGAAGATACATTCTAATCTTCTAATTTCCCTAAATATCTGTTGCCATGGTTTTACCACCATCCTCCAGTTTTTAGAATTACACATTAATACAAAGGAACTCTTGCTCCCGTGTTCAACTGCCTTCTCAGTATCTCCTTTGAATGTGTCACAGACATGTCAAACTCAAACTGTGTAAAACGGAGCTGCTGGTCTTTCCCCTCAAACTTTTTTTTTTTCTTTACCTTTCTTTTTTTCTTTTTTAGGGAGGGGTAGAGGGAGAGAGAGCATCTTAAGTAGGCTTCAAACCTGGTGCTGAGCCAGTGCAGAACCCAATGCAGAGCTCATTCTCGCAACGCTGACATCATGACCCGAACCCTGAGCTGAAACCAAGAGCTGGACGCCTAACCAACTGAGCCACCCAGGTGCTCCCTGTTCAACCCTTTTAATGACCACATCCTAAATAATGGTGACCCAATTACTCTAGTGGCCCAAGTCAAAATGTGGTGTTATTTTTATTTTCTTTTGTTTTCTCACACCTGACATGTATTGAATGAGAAGGTCGAATCCCCCTCCCCCAAACACACTGCTCTAACCCAGTGCAAGCTGCTACCATCACCTTGCATGGACTCTTGCACTACTTGAACTGGTCTCCAAGCAGGTCTCTACTCCTGCTACAGACATACAGATGGACATACATTATATATGCATACATATAGATCTATACCTTATACATATATCCATGCATATGCGGGGTGTGTATGAGTGTTTGTGTGTGTACCTCTGTTCCTAGATGGGCACTTCCTGACATAGGCACCATCATGATCCCATCAAAAGCAGTCAGATGGCATCCATCATTGCTTAAAACTCCCTGGTGTCTTCTCATCTCATTCAGAGTAATGAGACTTCGCCTCCTGGCCCTGCCTTGACTCTTGTTGTCCTACTACTCGTCGATTACTTGCCATACTCCAACCACACTAGATTTGTCGCTGTTTTCTGAATGCACCTGGCAAGAGCTCTGCTCTCAGGACTTAGTACTTGCTATTTCCTTTGCCTGGAACATTCTCTCCCCAGATATTCACTGCCTGATCTTAAGCAGTGAATCCTCCTCTGAAACACCTCCTACTTCAATTTAGTGTTTCCTTTTTCTGTGTGTTTTGTTCCAGAAAACTGTGACTTCCTGACGCAGTGCTATTCAGTGTAAACTTTCTGCAGTGATAGAATAGGTGGCTGCCGAGCAATGAAAGTGTGATTAGTAAGACTGAAAAGGGGGGGGCATTTAATTTAATCTTATTTTTATTAATTTAAGTTTTAATTTTTAAAATGTGTTTCTATTCATTTAGTTTTATTAATTAGTTTTTTTTTCTTTTTTAAGATTTTATTTTAATTCCAGTTAGTTAATGTACAGCATAATAGTAGTTTCAGGTATACAACGTAGTGATTCAACATTTGCATGCAACACTTGGGGTTCATTACTGGTGTACTCCTTAATCCCCATCCCCTATTTAGACCATCCCCACACCCTGCCCTCTGATGACCATCAGGTTGTTCTTTAGAGTTAAGGGTTTGTTTATTTGTTTGCCTCTCTATTTTCCTCTTTGTTCCTATGGGTTTTTTTAATTTTTATTTTTTTTAATTTCTTTTCAGTGTTCCAGAATTCACTGTTTATGCACCATACACAGTGCTCCATGTAATACAGTGCTCCATGTAATACCCACCACCAGGCTCACCCAACCCCCTTTCCCCTCCAAAACCCTCAGTTTGTTTCTCAAAGTCCACAGTCTCTCATGGTTTGTCTCCCCCTCCAATTTCCCCCAACTCACTTCTCTCCATCTCCCCATATCCTCTATGTTATTCCTTATGCTCCACAAGTAAGCAAAACCATATGATAATTGACTCTCTATGCTTGACTTATTTCACTCAGCATAATCTCTTCCAGTCCCATCCATGGTGATATTAATCAGTTTTAATTAAATCTGAATTGAAATGGGCATTTGTTGCTAGTTCTACTATACTAGAGAGCACAGTTCATCTAGAATCCATTGTTTTGGATTTGGTGACAAAGGGATCAAGATTCTTTTTGAGGACATTAATATACAACCAACCCCTCCCGTGCCCCTACCAGCACCACTTCCCATTGTACGCAGACCACCTTCCCTTCACTATAAATCAATACAAACTCTGCAGTAAGTCAACTATCCATACATGAGGAAAATCTGTTTATAGACTCTCTATTGTGTTCCATAGATGTACTTATTTCTCCTTATGCCAATCACACACTGTTTCACTTAGCCTGTCAGTATAATGTCTTTATAGCTATTAGAGTTGAGTCCTTTAACTTTATTCTCCAAGACTGATTTGGTTCTTCCTGTCCCTTCAAATTTGCTGATAAATTTTAGAACCTCCTTGCCGGTTTTCACCAAAACAGTTACATCAACCAGCAAATAAACACCTCACTGGAATTTTAATTAAGACTTGTACTAAATCAATACCTACATGGGAAGAATTAATATTTACACCGTACTGAGTTTTCTAATCAATAGGATTTTTATATTTCCTCATTTATTAGAATTTATCTTGAGCATTTTATGCTTTTCTATGTAGAAGTCATGCATATCTTTCGTTAGATTTATTACCATGTATTTGAGATTTTATTATGTGATTGAAAATAAAATCTTCTAAAACTTCATTTTGTTTACTGTTGGTATGCAGAAATGAAATGAAGTTAATTTTTATATGAATTTGATATCCAGTAATCATCCTAAATTTTAATAGTTTATCTACAGATATATGTATATGGAGATGCACACACACACACATACACACCCACTAATATATAACCTAGTCATAGACTAAGAACAAGAATCAATAGATAACTTGGTCATACACAAGTAATGATAATCTTAGTTCTACCCTTCCAGTACTTACATCTTCCCTTTCTTTCTCTTGTTTTATTGCACTGGCAAGAACCTCCAATATAATGGTGAACAGTGATAACAGCAGACATCCTTGTTTTAATGCTCGTAACAAGGGTAAAGCTTTCACTATTTCACCATAAAGTGTGATAGGTGCTATAAGCTTTTTGTTAGTACTCTTTAACGAAGTAAGGAAATTTCCTTCTATTTGTAATTTATTGAGTTTTCATCTTCTCTTTTATCATGAATGGATGTTGAATTTAACCGAACACATTTTCCACAACTATTAACTTCTATTTAAATTTATATAAGTAAAGAATTCAAGAACACAAGTCATGTGTACCTACATTTAAAAAGTAAATATTTTTCAAAGCTTTCATATATATCAGTCTATTAAAAGAAATAAGGTCTGTCCTTTTTGTTTAGGGACTTAATAAGATACATATATTATGAGATGTTCTACAGAGATACCAGATTCACTGAAAATAATGAAACATTTCTAAATCATTACCATTAAACTATTTTTAAAAAGTTTTTGTTAAATTCTTCCACTGAACAATATATTTTTTAATCAAGTTGAAAAGTAGGTCAACTTTCTACTGGTTTCATTTTAAATTTGTGTGTTTAAAGCATTCATGCAAATTTAACTATTAAATGAAAGTTGATTAACTCACCAGTCATATTGCAATACAGAAGAAAGGGCTCCAGGGGACCACTTCCATCTGAATCTATATAGTAAAACCCTGAAGTATTTCCTCTGTGCTTATAGGCTTCACATGACTGCTCATAGATAGCTGTAAGAAAAAAAAATGGATCTTCATAAATAGAATAGCATAAAATGAGTCTCTTAAATTTTAATTTGGACACAAAATACAGTAAGTTTTGAAATTTAGTATGTATATTACTGACCAGGAAAAAAGTTAAAACATATTTTAAAACAAAACTCATTCTTTTTTTAAAAAAAATTAATATGGATGAAAGGTTACACAGAAAAAGGCAAAATGAGGCTGAATTCTGTGGCATTTCTTTTTGTAACAGAACCAGGAGATTAATTAGTTAAAATAGAAATTGATTTTTACATTAGGTAAAACAACAAAAGAGAAAGTATGTGTCTTAAATGTCAAAATGGTTCTAAATATAATGTAAAATCCATTTTGGACTTCT
Organism: Neogale vison; assembly: GCF_020171115.1. NCBI lineage: Eukaryota > Metazoa > Chordata > Mammalia > Carnivora > Mustelidae > Neogale > Neogale vison. The sequence goes on from NC_058097.1 coordinate 10,696,513, forward strand.
ATCCTAATGGGTCTTTTGACATCCACTTTGGAATTTCTAATTTTAGTGACCCCTTGTAATAATCTCACATCTGAAACACAACAGTATAATCTCCTTAAATAATCTGCTTTTATCCAATAATTATGTAATAGAAAAATTTTAAATAATATAACTACTCTTTCTCATATAAAATTATCTATAGATAAAATCTTTTAAAAAATTATGACTGACAAAGCTCATCAATAATTTTAAAAGTCATTTATGAAAGTAACTTTCTCTAATGCCCTGTAATGAGAATTTAATATAATTAAAATTGGAAGCAGAAAAAATATTTATATGAAATATGCCCTCAAGTGGTCTCAATGTGTTTTGGTCCATAATTGGATGTTTTTGATTATAAAATTATACATTTTCCATGTACAAGGTTTAATATTAACAACTGTATATGATGCACATGTCTCATTGAGCACTTTGCCATATGCACTGATAATTTCCATCAAGCTTTTTATTTTATGAAATGAGAAATAAGTTACGCCCTGAATGTCTTTCCTTGATCTAGTCCAAATTTTTGAAAATTATATTAATGACTTTTTAGGCAATATAACTAATTTGCTCAGTGTTATAGAAATTTCAGATATTCATACAAATTTATTTCTCTACTCTTCCATAGTCCGATGATTTTATTTTCTTCTTATTATATATGGTATAAACAAAAATATAAGCATGGATTGTTTTAGAGTCACTTTTATATTTTGTGTAGTGAAATGGGGCATTAAAAATGGTTACTTTACTCACTTCTATATGCACATATTTATGTTCATAAATTCTTTCAAAGACATTGGCAGGAGAGACTCCTGATTTGAGAGTCAGGGCTGGTATTAGAAAGGAGACATGATTGCATGAGGGTAATTAGGAGTACATTTGCTTTGTGTGTATTGCTTGACTCCTTATAACATGACTATTTATCACATACGACTTATTATCAAACTTTTGAAGACTCCTCCTCTGCCCCTTCCTCTATGTACTTATGCTAACAACAGTAAAGGCTTCACTCGAACCAGGTTTGTCATCCTGGCCCCTTTCTCAGAATGGTTGTTAGCCAAAACCCTTCAGCCATTTGGACTATCTGATCAAGAACACAGTCAGTTAACACAATTAGATCAAACTGTGGCCACGGATGAAAACATCTTATCTATCATCCACTTGTTTTCCTTAGAATTGTTTGTGTGCATATTTAGATTCAGTCCTTGATAACAATTACAAATACATAGTTAAAACACATTCAATTAGCTTTTTGTTTTAAGTTAGTTACTATAATTAGGATGATGGCTGATATAAGAAAGTAAAACAGATGGCTGGCTGGGTGACCTCAAGTAACCTGCTTCTGGTCACAGCGAGGTGTGGCTTTAGCAAGAGCCGGCATTCTTCATGACGCTGTGACAGAGAAAATGATGCTTAGGAATGACTCTGGCTGTAATGGTACAGGCATGAGGTGTGAAACCAGAAGTTCCTCCTGCTCACACCCTTGCCAGCCCCAAATCAGGACCTCTGAGGGTCCCTTCCAGAATGTCCACGGCTGGGAGCCCAGGATTCCAGTCTCAACCCTCGCAAAGTAGCACACAGTGAAAAAAAGAGGAATGGGGAGTCTGACGACTTTGCCCATAACACCCTTCCCTGAAGTTGAAGCTACAGGAGGGAGTAGTAGGAGTTAGGTTGCTTGGCAAGGTCAGAAATAATATGAAATAACAGGAAAGAAAAATGATGATCTCACCATCATTCATACTGAAAAAGTGGACACAAGTCTTACAACACATGCAAACATTTCATCAGAAAAATTGCATGGTTTATAATGTAGGAAGAGTGTTTTTTGTGATCCCAGGCTCTGGAGCATAATTGCAAGTATTTACATCCTCACCATGCCTCAACTATTTAAGGAGACTGGGGCAAGGGGACTGATCTCTCTCCGTTACTTCATGAGTCAACTGGGGATAATACTAGTACCCACCCACTGCGGTGGTCATCGGAATTCAAGAAGGTGGGACATATAAAACACTAGATCACTGGCTGGCATTTACAAAACACTCAATAAAATGAACTATTTAATGATTAACATCATGATCTGCCATCCTTATTGCATTATCCTCATACATGAGGTCGCAAGGGAATTGAAGGATTACATAGTCTGCATTGTTTACGTTTATCCTTAGCTGCCTCTTGTTTTCTGCACATATTTCCCCTTTGCCAGCTCTCCTACTCTTTCCTATTCTGTTTTAGGTTATCTATTTCCATGAGCTACTTTGACAACTTCTGGAAAAGAGGTGTGGATTTCAAATAAACTAGAAAGCAGCTGGATGCTGAACTTTGGGGTTGTGCATCCCAATATGTGGACATAGATGCACCCAGCCATGGAAAGGGAAATGAACAAAGAAACCAGAACAGAGGCAAGAAGCAGCAGGTGTGTTCAACTTACAGTTGTGGCAGGTAGCTCCTTTGTAGCCGGTGTTTGCACAGTTGCAGTGAAAGGTGCTCCACGACTGGGAACATTCACCACCGTGTTCACAATAGTTGGGCAAACACCTACGAAAAGTTGTAGATACAATCACTATTTTTCATTCTGAGCCATCATAAAATATTGATCACTTATACACGGTCAAGTGAGAGGAGAATGCCAACAATTAACAGAAAGGGTAAATTTAACATGACTCATGGTTATTCAGTCTGTCGTTAAGTGGTTTAATCACAGAACAAAACCGTCGATCGATAAATTCATCAGATTTCAACCAATTCCCAGGTAGTTGTGACTGCTTAATTTTCAACATGTCCTACTACATCAGAGTCCTTTCTTTTCCATAAGCGGCAAAACACTAATTCAATATGTTGTCACAAATATCAATAGCTTACATAAAACAACAACACTTAATCATATTGATTTCCTCCATGAATATTTAAAAGAAGAAGAAATAAAGAGAGAAGAAAAGAAGGACATCTTTATTCACTTTTTGAGTGAAGACCTCCAGGAATGTTGAAGGTGCACTGGACAGACACATGAATTCCTAGCGCTGTCAGGGTGCTCCAGGGTGGTAAGCAGAACTCAAAAGGGCTCCCAGGATATTTTAACTTTTCAAGAGAAATACAGGCATACTCGATATCTGCCCAAGACTGCACAACTTCGTAATTCGTGGTAATTCAATTTCAACATTAGAACGTAATACGTTCCTTTTAATGATGCCCTATCTTTAAAAAGCTGGATTTTCAGGAGTTGATTTATAAAACAAAACAAAACAGTACCGCGTAAAATCAGTGTTGAATAAAAATGAGGGTGGCGGTGTCTGACCTGATTCCAAGCTTTTGAAAAGTTGTGCAGTACTCAACAGGTAAATATGTAATTATGAAGTAGTTGTTTTAATTCAAGATAAAATTAAACTATTTTCAAATTACATAAATACTATATATAATATATACTGACCTTCACAATTATATGATTATATTATATGTATTATATGTCGGTATATATGTGCATGTGTGTGTCTGTGTGTGTATATATATAAATGTAGAGAGAGAGAAATATATATGTTTCATAGGGTTACTAAATTTTAGGGCATAAATAAGTTGTTTGGACCTAAACTACTTTTTAAATGAAAGTGTTAGTTATATTTTGGGCTTGGAACACTAAAAGAAAATCACTGAAATACACAGGGTGCTGTGGACAACAAACCTTGGGAGCTTCTGCTATCAACATGAACAGCCCTGATCAGATTATTGATGCTTTTAGAATGTAGAGTAAAAGATATATTGAGACCAAAGCCTGAAAGCTCTCTTTTTCCTCAGAACAAAAAAATAAACTGCCAAGCCTGTCAAGAACGCATTCATACTGGGGTTTCTGCCACCTCCGTTATTAAAAAACTAAGGATGGGAAACTTCATGTTTCACTGATAAGATTTCTCCAATTTTAACTGAAAGTAATGTGTTTGATTTTTCCTGATTATAAAAAATAGATCTCCACTGTACAAAAATCAAATGATCCAGGAAACAATAGGGAAGAAATATAGTTTATAACCCCATATACAAAAATCACCACTATAAACCTATATACATTCATTTGCGTGTGAGGTTGTATTTTATAACTATAATTGTATGTTATTTTACAACCTTTTCTTAAGGATTCACAAATAAATAATGGGCATCTTTCATTGCCAACTAAGTTTACATATATTTTAGCATTTTTATAGATTCATAGGAATCCATTTGAAGAATGTTTCAGGACATATTTAATTTTTGAAGCATTTCAAGTCAATAACAATCTAAAAGAAAGAGGGAGATTAAAACAGTAATAATCCTAGTTGGTGATCAGAAAAAAAAAGGACAAAGCAGGCTATTCTTTACAGACCTTAGCCATTTTTTAAAAGGGAGCAGATATATGCATCTATACTTATGATCCCAAAGAATGCTGTTTCTATTTGATTTGCTGCTGCTGAAAGATACTGAATTCATTTTCTTTGATTCTTGTTAGACTTGACTTTTCTCATTTTTTAATTATGGTGTGAAGCCTAGATTGTGGATGCTATTTAAATTTTACCATATAGGGGTGCCTGGGTGGCTCAGTGGGTTAAAGCCTCTGCCTTTGGCTCTGGTCATGGTCCCAGGGTCCTGGGATCAAGCCCCGCATCAGGCTCTCCGCTCCTCTCTCTCTGCCTACCTCTTTGCCTACTTGTGATCTCTGTCTGTCAAATAAATAAATAAATAAATCTTAAAAACAAAATACATTCACCATATATTAGCTCTGTTTGACAACTAGTAACCTATGGCAAATTACATTGTACAGTGAAGTACTGATTTTCATTCAATGTCTAAATAATTTGCACTTTTCTCCTCACTAGTTATGCCAATACAAAGTGAAACAACCCATCAACCCATTCTCTCTAGCCTCCAACACTTTCCCGTAGACATTTCCATCATTACTTTCATTGCTCATAACTTACATGGGGACACAGGATATGCACAGCAGCTCCCTTGGTGGTTCTATCCTCACCTCCACCGAGGGATTGACTGCCCTCAGCCCTCCACTACCCCCAACCCAGATTTCTGACATAGAGCCACACCTCCTGCATGTCCACAGAGGACAGAGGGCTTCTAGATGAGTGTGCGGGGGTGACTCCATAAGGAAGATGTGAGTGTGTAAGGGGTGTGGGAATGATCTTGTAAGTATGTGCATGTGTGTGAGTGTGCATATGTATGGATTAATGAGTGAGGAGGGACAAGAATGTGTGTATAAAGAGTGTACGTGTAAGGTTTTTGTGTGGTAAAGAGCTTTGGGGTGTGAATGAGCACACAAGTGTGTATATACACATGAAGGCTGTGTGCAATGGCATGTACAGAGTGTGTGCAAATGACTGTGTAAGTGTGAGTGCGAGCATTTGTGTAAATATATGTACACATTTATGAGTAGGCTTGATCTAAAAGTTACAGTAAAAAGAGCTACACTGTCAGTTCCTGTCAGATTTTTAAGTATGTTTTTAATGTTCTTGTGTTTTTATTTGCAATTTATTAAACCATTAAATTATATGTTTATTATACATAGATCAATAGTAACCACAATAAATGTGAACGTGTCCCCTGGGGGCTACGCAGCTCAGCAGGCAGACACTTCCATGGGACCTTCCCAGCCCCGGGGCACTGAGATTTGGTGTGGGCTCTGTTCTGAGCCATGTCCTCTCGGCCAACTTCCCCTCTCTGTGCATCAGCTTTCATATTTGTTAGGAACAAATACTACTAGGAACAAAGCCCGTGGGTTTTTGTGAGGATTACTTTAAGTACCTATTAATTAATTTAAAATTCATTTCAGGGAGGGCCCCTCTATCTGCTAAATGGGACGCTGCCCAACTCATAAATCATTTAATAAACCAATTAGATCTTTCAAGTTTAAAAAATTAATAAATAAAATTCATTTTAGAACCCAGTCCTTGCACACAGTCTCTCACACACATGTAGACACTCACAAGCTCACTCACATATCTAAAAGCACCTTACACACTCACACAAGTCCTCACACACACCCTCTGACAGCTTGTCACATACTAACTCATACAAACGCACACACACACAACCATGCTATCCCAACACACGCACACACTTGTGGGTCATTCACACATGCCTCCCCAGACTCCTTGCACACTCACATCATCCTTACACAGAGTCGTTCAAACTTAAATACTAATTCATGTTAAGTGCTTAGAATAAACCCTGGTAAACAGATTTTTAAAAAGACATTATTTAATAATACTTGGAAGCTACGTCACCAGGTATATATAACACATAAGACCAAAATAAAGAATACATATTTTCTTCTGAATATAAGACGATGCATTTAGAGATACTTTTGGAAATTTAAAAGGTAAACAAATGCCAAAATTACCTTGATTTTTGCTATTATTTTTAGGGTTACTAGGGTGACCATTAGTCATAAGTTTCTCCTAAATAAATAAATCATGTATAACCAAGATCTATCTGTAATTTGCTTACTATTTCTGTTTTTCAGATGTGGAACTAAAACTATACATTCTCCAACTGTGCTGTATCACAATCCTCTATTTTATAAGTGTGTATCTCCCCTAGATTCCTTGTGTAAGGGGCAGCTTCAGAGAAATCCCCATTGGCGAAGTGTGGATCAACTTGTACCAAGAGAACTGTCGGCAGTCTGAGATGGTCAACGTGACTATCACTAACAGTGTGGATGACTGAACTTGCCCATGGGGACCTAATGATTGTTGGCCACTGAGGAGAGAGCCCTGCCTTGAAAGAGCTGGCTCAGAGAGCCTTGCCACATGCCCTTTCCCAAATTGAGATTAAGGTTCTAGAGCTGGTGTGGATGTAACTCTGAAGAAGGTCATTGTCCTTCAGTCCCAAAATCGATCCAATTGAGGTTTACGGTCTAAATCGTTCCTTTACATATCATCTTTCATTGTAGAAAGATTATTTTTATCTACAAATCAGGTTAAATAAACAAACGTGTATTCATAATAAGGAAAGTAAGGCCTTCTAATCCTTTGCTAAATGAGATTAAAATTACTTTTTTCTACACACAACACAGTATCTATTAGTGTTCAAAATAGGATCCCCAGACACTGATAGACTAATGGTCTATCAGATATAATATATATAATATATAATATTACATACAATAGATGTGTGTTTATATTGGTAAAATGTCTCATACAAATAAAAAGTTATTTTTAAGGCTCAGAATTTATATTCATTCAAAATATATACTGAGCACTACTACAGGGTAGGGGTTAAGTCTGTCACAAAATTGCTTAATTTTTTTATCTGTAATGGCTATGACACTCCATTGAACTCAAGAATTAAAATTAACACCCTTGATATTAAAGCATGACTGGCAAGATTACTTGGCTAATATGCCCATGCCTAAAAATACTTTTCTAATTATTAACTATCAATTATTATTTTAAATGTCACTTGTCTTCTACAACTAACTTCCAAATCTTGCATTGTCATGCCCTGTACTGGACTTCTGATAGAAACTACTGGGTCATCCTTACACCTTGATCAATACTACAGCTCCAGACTTTTCCAGAGGAGAGGCTCTTTTTATTTTCCCTGCAGAGAAGACTGTAATGGGTTGTTAAAGGTACACATTAGGAGCACAGCAACCCGTTAAATTGCTATGCTTCTGAAAATATTACTCAGCTGTCAGAGAAGCAAAAGACACTTTGATAACTGGCTCCATCCATCTCTGACTTATTGGTACGTGGTGATCAATACTACGGTTAGACTGTACTAATTTACTGCGTTTAATGATATATTTTTGATACATTTACACCCATCTAAAATTATAACAGCATCAACACTACCTTTCGTAAGTCGATAGCATAGGTACGTATCAATAACATGGTCACATGTCTTCCATCTAAATTTTATCCCTGGAAATATGAAGCATAAAACTAAAAGTGTATTTTTTTTAAAGATTTTATTTATTATTTATTTGACAGAGAGAGAGAAAGACAGATCACAAGTAGGCAGAGAGGCAGGCAGAGGGGGAGGAGGAAGCAGGCTCCCTGCAGAGCAGAGAGCCCGATGCGGGGCTCAATCCAAGGATCCTGAGGTCATGACCTGAGCAGAAGGCAGAGGCTTTAACCCACTGAGCCACCCAGGCGCCCCTTCTTTTCTTTTCTTAAAGCATCTTATCTCTAATGTGAATGTCATCCATTTCCCGTGGAATAGATGATGGCAGAAAAGAGAAGTTTAAGAACATATTCATTTTAAATATAAATTTTAATACGCTGCCAAAAGTTTGGAAATGGACAGGTCAAGGTAAAGAAATGAGATTGCCCTTACCTGTCTGTGATTCCACATGAGTCTATCTGAAGGTCACTGAAGTTTCCAAGGGACCCCTGCTGAACTGAAATCAGATCTACCACCTTGTTACCGATAGAAATGAGTCTCATACACCCCTGAAATCCACCCACTGGATTTTTACATTTGGATCCGAAGCTGTTGTCAGGGCAACCTGACCAAAACAAAACAAGACAAAGTAAGTCAGGATATATCATAATGAATCAGGATTTAGTATCACAGATGACTTCATTATGAAAAAAGAAAAGAAAGAGGCACTTGGTTAATTTCTCAAAATTAAAAGTGGGAAGAAGAGCCCCTTGTAGTCAACATTAGTGTGATCTAAATGACATACTGCAGTTCATACGAAGTATTTCTCTTCATTACCATAAAGGTTTGCATGAGATATATAACTATATCTCATGTTACATTTATAAATAATTATATATATGACAATTATTATAACATTATTTCATGTGAACCCTACGGTAATAAAGAGAAAGACTTTGTATTAATAATATATATACAATAACTATATGCTATAATTATATATCCTATATACTATATTATCATTATATAAATGACATATTAAACTTAAACGCAGGATGCAAAAAAGGGCATAAAGATTGAAAATGTGTACTACAGATAAGAAAAGATAAATCAGTAACAGAGAAATACCTTGTTATTTAAAGCTAACTACTTGGGAAAGGAGCTGTGTTGACTTGGAATAAAATTACCAACTATTTAATTACTTTATTTTCATATGCATATAAGAGCCATACACACATGCATTTTAATAAATCATAATGACTTAATGTCAAAAACATTTCACTGTGGTTTTATTTATTCTTTGCCTCATAAAAGAATGTTCCATTTATATTGATTTTTTTCTAACACTTATCTAAGACCTGTTTCTAATTATTTCAGTAATAAAGAACTATATTATTAACCATTATTCTCTGGGGTTTAATGACGTTCTAAGTGTTTCTCTAGCCAAGTGAAATAAATAATTTTATGGAGTATGAACACATATATTATACTTATGTATTTTTCATTAATCTTTCTCTGCTGTTATGGTTGTCAAGCACTATTACAGTTTGAAGAATAAGAAATGAATCAGCAACTTCCTAATTCCTACACAATCCACATTCTTTTTCTTCCACCTATACAATCCACACTCTTTCCTAATTATAACTATTGTGACTGACAATACTTCTCCTTAATGCTTGCTTTCCTAACAAAACACATTAACATGGTAAGTAAAGGCCAGGATTCATACTTAAAATGGTTATCAGGTACATTGGAATATCATATTTTAACCAAGGGAGACTTCGAAGTTTCAAATTTGATAATATCAAGAAAAGGTGATGAGAGCTCTTGGAGTATCAATCTACTGTACGTGGTATGACACACATTTTCAGTGCTTAAAATTCTTCTGTAGTGTAGGATATGGTTATCATAACCTCGATATGTTTTCTGGATGACTTATTAACCAATTAAGAATGTTAAAGTAAAAACTGAGAGGATAATAGTTCGGTAACATTTGGGGGCGACTACAATATGCCAGGAATATAAACAGCTCTGCTAATCTCCTTTCCTCCAGGTAGTGTTTCCTGACACATTTCAAACCATTTCAGAATAAAATAAATTGTGCAATATGCCTGTAGGGAATAAAACTAAGCAAATGCAGTGACAAAGAAAGATTACGGAACTTTACAGAAAGCACATCGTCATACCATTAGACACTTCATATTCCTACCTACAATGTTTAATAAGCAAGAGATTTTAGGAATAAAGAAGGGTTCAAGCCAGGTTCGTCTCATTAGTCTATGATAACAGGCAACCACAAGTTAATAGATTGCAATGGCAGAGAGAAGTTCAGCACTGAAGCCGTTCGAGATGGAAGTTCTAAAACATGAAGATTTCTGGGGAATACTTAATGCTGAATTAATGGATGGATCCATTACTGGAGGCAGTCAGCATGTGAAGCACCTCTAAGGATGACAGATAAATTATCACTGGGTGTCACCGCACCAGAAGTAAGATGTCGGCTTGACTTCATGGATGGAGAATGTTTGCTTTGTCCAAGTGGAGGTGTGAGAACTCTGCACAAGGTCTAGTGCCTCCTGTCTGCGCTGTCCAGGGTGTTATCAAGAGCACAAAGATCACACGGGGGAATACTGCAGGAATTAGGCGTTTACCTGCCCACAATCTGGAGAACGCATTCTTAAAATTTAGAATTTATAAATGACACAAGCTGAGCACCATGCACCACAATGTAATCCAAGGTTTTGAAAAGCCTTCAGTTGGAGGGAGAAGAAGCGGAAAACGATGGACGGATAATGGAGGATGACATGGTGTATGTGGACTGCTGTGATTTCTGAACAGCCTCCTCTGCCAACATGACTATCACTATGAAGACCGGCCAAGAACACAGGTACAATGCAGGTTGGTGGAAGAGACTGAAGCCAGGTTATGGGCTGATAAGATCCCTGGAAAGCAGCAGCTGAATTGAGAGAGTTGTGGAAAAGAAGTGAAGGGAAGTATTTCAGAACACTGGATATTTATTTACTTGAAGATAAACCAGCTGAAGAACTAAAAACTTAAGAAGAACCGTCCACCTAGATAATATGGATCCTATTACTAGAGGAGGCTCTCATGCACACAGAGCAGAAGGTCTTCTAGGGCCAACAACTGTGACAGTTTTCCTTGGGACTCACGGCATCCAGCGATAAAACTGGAAAGAGTTGGTCATCCCACTCTCCTCCAGTCTACTCCCCGAATCCAAAATTGCCAGCCCAAAGCCCTAAGTGGGCTTCCAGAAGGATGGGCCTCTTCTACCAGTCTCTGGACCACAAGTCCAGGAAGAGAAGAAAGGAGTAGGGCAGGAGAAGGCCTCCTGCTTTCTTTTGCCTCTTGTTCCCACCCTAGAAAGGTTAGGTTGCCCTAGAATGTGCAGGGCGTGTGCTCTTTGATCAGCAGAATCTCATGCCCAAAATGTTCAACTGAAGAACACCAATTGAGATGACTGATTAAACAAAGATACCTAAGTAAACCTGGGATGGTGATTTCTTTTTTTTTTTTAAGTCCTTATGGAAGATTCCACAGTATATTGGTTAGGAACTCAGAGACACCTTAATAGATGCCTAATTATAAAGAACATGAGAGAGAGAAAAAACTCCAAATTCAAAACAGTGTTTACTTGGGAAGATGAAGAGATAGGACCCTGGAGGGGCAAATGAATGTTGATAATACTCTATTTCTAGGCTGGGAAATGCACATGTAGATATGCACGGTATTCTAATTAGTACCCTTTAAAAGGCACATAATGTAAGAGGTGAACTACCAAGGACACTGACTGGGTACAGGGAATATGGGAACTCTTGATCTTTGCAACTTTTTCATAAATGTAAAACTATTCAAAGATTAAAAGTTTATTTAGATAAAATAGTGTATACCATCTGTACCATAATAGAAACAAGTAAAACTACAGCGTGCACATATGATACATTTCACCATAAAATATAACAGAATGAATAATAGCAATAAACATTTTCTGCAAAAAATGGGTAGGCATCGTTAAATATGAACACGAGGGATGTGAAATACTTTAAGAACGAGGATTCTATTTTCTTGATTTATACTTTTATCCAGTCTATTCATTTTATCTAGTCTTTTTTCTTCACATTCAACAATACGCCTGTTTTTAAAACCTTTTAGTGCTTCTAAATCTTTTCCTTTGAAGTGAAAGCTCTTAATTTGCTCCCCGTATCTTACCATTTATTAAAGGAATGCGTTCCTATGGACTGCCATAAAATCAACCATCTATTCCACGAGGTTTAATAAACAACTCGGTTCGGAAATGAACAAACCTCAGGACAGGAGGCGACTCCAATTTGGAACGTCTTGCCGCTGTGCCGCCATTCACAGCAACGGATTGGCAGGGGTTTCCTTTGTTTGTTCCTTTTTTTTTTTTTTTTTTTTTTAAGAAACTGTTCGTTTTCCCTCGACCTCATTTCCATTTTGCTTGCCGGCGTGGAAGAGCAGCTCGAGACCCCTCAGGTGTCGTTCCCACGCGTTCAGTGGCCGGAGCCGCGGGGCCGCAGCCCAGAGCTCAGGGGCCGGCTGGGCGCTCCCGCCTTCAGCAGGAAAACAGGAACGGAGGACGCCTGCCCGCGGTCAGAGCCGCCTGCGACTTCAGGCCGAGGCTGAGCCGCGGCGGGCTCAGGAGCTGGAGCAGTCCACCCACCCCTCCCCGATTCCTGCCTCTTCGGGCGCCATCTGCGCTGGCCAGTCAACCCCGCCGCACCTCCGGCGGAGACGGAACCACGCACGCCTCGCCCGGGTGGTCACGGGAAATGGGGCCACGCATGCGCACAACACCCCCGGCCAGCATCCGCCACCTCGGGCCCACGGAGAGAGCTCCCGTGTTCTTGCACGGGATAGAGCTGTCCACAGAGCATGGAGAGCCCTGTGCTCCACAGAACCGTGGCGGGCAGGTGAACGCCTCTGTGAGAGGCTGGTGGTCAGCCCGGGGATCGGTCACCGCCAGCAGTCTAGCTCCCAGAAGGCTGCCTCCCTTTGGTTAGTGGACGTTCCAGGGGTGAAGCGGCCGGGAGTAGGAGCACCCCAGTGGCAGCAGCAGACTTCAGCCCAGCGCGCTGGCCAGGATTCCTGGATGAGAGGACACTGACATCAGCCACGTGTTCAACGGCAGGAGTGGCAGGAGCTGCCGCAGAAGCTTCTTCCAGTTCCTCCGCAGAGTCATGAGGTGGCCTCCATCACCCCTCCTCCTGCAGATGGACTATTGTTCCATTTGAAGTCAAGGTTGGTGCCACCTAAGTGGGTTCCTGCTGTGAGGACTTTGAGGACATCCTCCTCCCTCATTTGTAGGACATCGAGGGCTCCAGACATCAGTTACGACATGGACTCCTCCCTGGGTAGCCCAGAAAGTGTTTGTTTGTTCTTAGTATCTGGATGACTGATGCACGGTCTGTGTGCTTACTCTCAATTCTTAGAAGAAATCTGTATTGTACTGATGAATAATAAGGATTGGGCTACTGCCACCAAATTCAAAAGTGATTCTACACAGAGGTGACTATTAAAATTCAAAATAACAGCAATAAGAAACCCACCAAATCATGATTAGAAATAAGTCTTAATACTACCAGTTTTACAACTTTGCCTTTCTAATGGCAAATCACATTTTATTTTAATTTTCCAGTGGTAAAGATTTATTTCCATTTCCAAGGTTTTCTTTTCCACGCTTTTAGTTCAATCAAACATCCAGGGCAGATAAATGCTTCATTTGTTTTTGTTCTGTTGGAGAGATGGCCTGGTGTTGAAGGTTGATGCCCTAATTTCATCAAATGTATCAGTGCATTATTACTGAGCAATGAACAGAGGTTTCTATGGCTAATTAGGTTAGATTATTTGCCATTGGCATAATATTGCCTTTCTGCACTGGGCAGTAGGAAAGCAATAAGGATGCTCCAGAGGAGCTAAGAGCCATGTGCAGGAAAATACTGCAATAAAACCAGCCCATAAAATCTGAGAAAGCCATATAAGAACCATTTAACACTAGGAAAATATAACAAAGTTTGAAAGTAAGAATGGAAGAGGGTTGTCTATTTGTAATCATTCTCATTGTCAAAATTGTAAACATAAGTAGATCCGCCTCTAAGAAATGCATCTTAGGTCATAGTTGGTTTTCTTGATTCACTCAAAATTTCCACATTCAAAGAAAGTGAGAAATTATTCCATACTATTGAATTGGTTAAAACATGATGATATCTCCAAGACAAAGGGAGGAGTAATTGCAAATATGAGTCAATTGCCCGTATGGCCTGACTGCTTCTCTTACCTCCAAAATAATAGGTACCACCTGAATAAAACTGCTCGGGCCCCAGGGAAGAAGCGGCAGAGGCCACTTGGCCATCTACGGCCACACTCAAGTGATTCCGTTTGGCAGATAAGGAGATGGAATGCCACTGCCCGTCATTTAATCCAACACCTGGGGGAGACAAAACCAGTTAAAAGAGATCTCTCTCAACAATGAACAGTATAAGCAGTTAGTCAGAAACAAAATACACATCGCCCATAGCACTCAGTATATTAATAAAAGGATACAGAAAGACAGGAAAAGGAGGCAAGTGGGTACCCTCTTGTGGAAAATGGTGCGTTATTCCTTTCTTAGGGCCTCAATAAAAAGCACAAAATCCCCAACTTTGGGCAAAGTCCTAAGTGGTTAAAAATCTTTCAATTATTTGGCATGGACAGTTTTTAGCTTCCATCATGTAATTTATCTTTTCCAGGGAGGGCTTTAGGAAAAGCATATTTTCCAGAATTCTAGGTTAGACCCAATAAAATGATGTATCTGCTTCTTTACATTTTTGTGTAGTCATCTTTTATAATATTATATATTTAGCAACATATAGCAAGTCAATCATTACAAAAAATTACTGTAATGAATATTGAAGAATTTCCCATGTAATATGAACTTAAAAATTAAAGCAGTGTGTGAAACCACATTTACATAGTCAATCCTCATGGTGTGTAGATTCCATATTTGCAAATTCACATACTCTCCATAATTTATTTTTAACCCCAAAATCAATACTCAGGGCATCTTTGCAATCATTCACAGAAACGCACAGAGCAATGAATAAATTGAGTTGACCGACACATGTGTTTCCAGCAGAGGTTAAACAAGCAAATGCTTGTTACAGCTCTCATAGGTAAATACATTTCCCACATTTTTGGGCTTTTGGTTAGTGATTTTGCCATTTAAAAGACCCCAGGCGTAGTGATGAAGTACCGTCTGGTGTTTCTAAATGCAAGAAGGCTATCATGGTGCCTTGCAGAGAAAATACACATGTTATATGAACTTCATTCAGGCATTGGTTATAGTGCAGCTGGTCACAAGTTCAATGTTAATGGATCAACAATACATATCAAATAAGGTATCTTGACACAATCGCATAGAGAGCAAGGTTATATATTGACTGGTTAACAAAAATGTTGTGATCAGAAGGTCACAGACCTAACCCTATAACTCCCCTAGGAGTGGTAACCATTCAATACCATTCAATATTTGCTAATTCAATGTTCATGATGACTTTACACAACATAACTAATGCAAATAATGAGAATCAACTATATATATACAAATCTAATGATAGTCCTACTTTTTGTATAAATACGGGGAAGAGCTGAAAGGAAATATCCCTATACAGAAAGAGTAATTTTTGCATAATGGAAAGTTGTGGTTTTAATTCACTTTTATATTTTCCCTGGATTTTTCAAGATTCTATAACCAAAAATTGCATTAATCAAAAATCAAAGTATTCCCTTCACCTCTAAAAAACAATCTCCCATTCCTCCCATGGCAGCTCTAGTTCGATGAACCCATGAGATGATTTAGCCCTTTCCTTCTTAAAGGGAATTAAGTCTACAAAGGCTCTGTGTTTGAGTATTAGCAGACAGGTGGAAGCTAAGCATCTCTATTGTGGATTTACCAGTAAGGTTTATATCCACTGAACACCCAATGCTCTATGATTTTGTGTATCAAATTAGTAAACTAAAATAGAAGTACTCTATTAAACCCAAAGGTCATGGCCTCTTTTCTGATATTATGTACAATGTACAATTTCTTTATTTCCCCAGCCATTTTTGACCACAGGCTTTCAGACAGAAAATGCGTAGAAGCTCTCTTATGCGATTAAGCTCTTTGCTCTGGATTTATTTAGTATAACGCAAATTCCATCCTGGGCACTGAAGCTCATTTTTATACTACATCCAGGAAGCAAAAAAGATTTTCAAAGACCCAACTGGCTTGGTTTGTGAAAGATAATGAGAAAGACCTGAAAAGTGAAAAATGAAAAATGTAGGTTAGATACTTTTAGACACATTTTCTAAGAGGGGGCTCTGGAAATAGACGACTGAAGAGTTACGTAATCCCTGACGGTATGAGATCGGACTAAAATAGATCAAATGCCCCAGATTTGTCATGTAGAGCTTCCTTTAAGAGGATACATTTAGAGTGAAAGTCCTTGTACCGAGCTTTGCGTCACACGCAAAGACACCTCCCACCTTCCCTCGCCACCATGCACTGCCACGGCCTCCTATTGGCTCTCTTGAAGACTGGACACGCCTGTAAACATCACTTTGCTTCCGTTATCTTATCTTAGGCTTTTTACCCGTCCAGGACCATGCTTCTCAAACTGTGTGTGTTGATGAACTTTCTTTCCTGGCCTAGAGCAGACTGATACTTTCATAAAATTGAGGCAAATTAGTTAATAAAAATTAAATAAAGAAGACCAAAAATACAAGCTCAGCGTCCATGTGTTTGGATGGCACGGCAAGCTCTTATTGCTCTGACAGGTTCTTAGAACTTAATGCCGAGTTTTATGCTCCACTTGGAAACAAATATTTCACTGAATGGGTGTTAGTGCAGGGACCAAACTTTGAGGAGCTGTGCTCCAGGTATCTTCTGGGTGATGCAGACTGCGGGGTTAAAGTCAAAGCTTGGGAATTTCTTCCGTCAATACAGAAAGCAGTTTAGATTAAGAGCAAAAGACTGCTAGGACAGCGGCTCTGGCTCTGTCATCTGACCCAGTGAAGTCACCCACCTCATCAGCTAGCACGCAGTCAAGTTGTGCACTGTTTGTCGGGGAGCCACTGGAAGGCTCTTCCCAAGCCTCATTTACAACAGACACCACTGACTTCGGAGAGGGAGGCTTGTTCCCCATCAGTGGGATTTACTATGTAAATGAAACAATGAAAAGTCCCACGAGTTTCTAAAAGGGTCATTTTAAAATTAGGTTCTATTTTTTTTTTAAGTTTACAACTCCTTCCCACTTTTAGGTCTGATTAGAGGGAGCCCCTTAAAAGACCACATCACTGTGAAAGAAGGGAAGGAGAAGAATCACAGAATTTGTACTTTTTCTTATTCGTGATGTTAGGTAAGTAAATGCTAATTCAAGGACTGCTCCTACCCCTCCTAAGTTTTGAATCTGGGGGAGGGGCCTGTTGTGGGTATAATAAAAAAAAAATAACAGTTTTTATGGATTTCATAAAAAGTACGGTGCGCTTTACATGCATTGTACATTTAATCTTCAACACTGCTAGTATTATGCTCATTTTCAATATGGGGAAAATGAGGCTCAAGTAAGAACAAATTATCCACGGTACTGTCCAGCTAGTAAGCTGATTCCAAAACCCATACTCTTCTCTGCCTGCAGGACAAGCAGTCCCTTTATTTTTTTGCTCTTATAAATAATTAAATTTGAGAAAGTGAAAAGCAGCCCCCAAATAGTGAGGAAGTGGCCTGGCATTCTGAACAAAGCCTTGGTGGTATGGGACTTTGGTGGGCACACCGGGCTAGGCCTTGTCGTTCTCCTACTGAGCACAATCTCATAGAAACCAACATTAATCAAGGCAAAGGCAACTCTGTGATGACAATGCAGTTGGACCAAAAAAAAAAAAAAAGAAAGAAAGAAAGAAAGAAAGTCAAGATGACTTTATAATCTTGTGTAAACCCAGACAATAACAGGCTACTGCGAAAACCACAAAAATACCAAACTTCATCTTCTGGATAATGTGAATGACAACCGATTTTATTTATTTATTTTTTATACCAATTACCAATTACAGCTTTGTCCTTATTTCATCCCTCCATCCTAGAGAAGATTTATAAAGACACCTCATCACACAGTTGCTAAGCCTCACTTCCTAGCAGCATTTAATCCAGAGGAATTTTCCATTTCCTCGAAATCTCCCCGCAAATAAGCTAACAACCCAAAATCTTCCAATAAATCATTCTTAACACCCTATATTAAGACACGCCCATGGCTCCCCAGGGTGTGTGTTCTCCTTGCCGCAATAATCAATAAACCCAACTCATTTAATTACAGGTACATTCACTTTGGACTTTTGGTGGAAAGCACTGACAGCTCTAAATGGAATAATGAAAGAAGAGAAAAATAGAAGTGTTTGCAATTATATGTAGTAGGGGAGAACACGACTCTTTACCAGAACTCTCTCTCTCTATCCTTTTCCCTTCCTCTCCCCCTCCTCCTCCTTTCTCTCTCTCTCTCTTCCTCCCTCTCTTTTTCTCCCCTAATTAGGTCCAAACACCTAAACACACAAAATACAGAAGGAGGAAAATGACTTACATCTGTTCCTTGTACACAATCTTCTGGTACCAACCCTAGATTGCTACAACGAAACTGTGACAGCTTAGCCACCATCACTGTCTCACAAGACTGCGATGGGCATCCATGAAACAAGATTTTATAAAGAAAAAAAGCCCGTTGTACAGGGTAGGTTCTTTGCAAAGGTGCAAAGGTGGTAATACGTAGGCTCAAGGAGCAACTTAAAGGTTTTTCTTGTTCTTAAGTATCTTTAAGTGCTCTGAAACAGTGTCAGAAATTCCTGTATCCATTAACTATAGTCACTAACCAGAACTAAAGTTCCAGACAACCAGACAGCTCTTGTCAAGATGGAAATATGGAGATCACTCGTGCCAATCACTTCAGGAGAAAGAGGGAGTTTCCAGGAGTGACAGGTTTACAATCTGAAAGGTAGGGATATGCTAACAATGAAAGGCAAGAACGTGGGATAAAACAAGGCTTCTTCTGGGTTAGGCAAATCAAGAAGGCTGCTCTTCTGCCAGGGCCACAAGAATCGAAGGTCGAGTAAATGAAAAATGCCAGAAATCTCTCTTACTCTGCAACCCTGCATCGCCAGGTCTTGCGCATAGAGCAAGAAGCTGGTTTAAAGGCCTGATTTTCACAGGCAAAAGCAGAAGCAGAAATGCTAAACCATAGCAGAAATCTCAAATCCTACAATAATGAGTTTGCTTTAAATTGGAAAATATAAGCACGCTGTTTGTTGGGTCCTTGATGCTGTCTGAACGATTTTTGTTTTGACATCTATAAAAGTGACAAATACTGGAAATATTTTGTGTCACGAAGAATTTTGTAATACTGCTAATATCTTTCATTATTCAGACTAGTATCTTTAATATTTCAAAAATTATACAGGCTGACACAGTATTTTCAAAGAATTCCAAGTGACAATTTGCCAAACTGTATATCACATTAAAAATGTATCCTGCTAATTCAAAGATCTGGGCAATTCTGTTCTTTCTCAACACAATTTCATTTTTATTCCACTGCAAAAGATAGAAAAATTATGATCTTTTAAAACATGTAAGATTAGTGATTTGTATCTTCAGGAGCTAAGAAAAATTGAGCCACCCTTACAGAATGCAAAGCTTTGACATAATATACAAATCCGTCAATAAGTATTTGATTCCCTTTAAGCAGTCATTATAATACATTCTGACAAAGGACTTAATTCTTGAACATTGTACATGTGAAAGCCTTCCCCCAGAAAAAAACCAATGAACCACCCACCCCGTACCATTTACACACTATATTTTCAAGTGCAAAAGGTGCTTGCCTCACTGAAACTGGCCAAAATTAATATTTTTCAAGAAACTGGAAAAATGGGAGTGGGGGAGTTTGTAAGTCAAGGCCTACTCGTATAATCTGAAGTATAACGATTTTTCCTAACTTGGCATTCATCCGTAGTCAAGACTCCTTGTTATTAAGCTATAGAAACAGTCACACTGAGTCCTCTGATGCCATAATGGGTTATATTATATATGAATTTAAACATTAATTTAGAGATTTTTAAATCATTCAGAGTATTCTATACAGACCTATGCCTAGTAATTTAATAAATATTCCTGCCTGTAATGTGTTTAGAAACGGACTGACTTCATGGGGCTCACTATAGTAACACTGTACAGAAGCAGTTTCTTTAAGATTTTGAAAGAAGGCTATGAATATAACCACTTCTTAGGATGTCAAATAAATCACAATAAACTACACATTAATGACAAGCTTACATTTTTAGGCCCTCGTTTTAGGGAGCCTATTAATTATTCATATGGCACTGATTAATTTATTTCCTTTTGTCAAGCCCGCAAATCTACCACATTTTGAGCATTACATTAAAAAGTCACAACATAGTGGCTGTTAAAAATTATAATTAATATTGAACTTTCAGCTCCCACATTTAAACTGCAGTGATATGTTGAACAACAAAAAGATACATAAAGACTATGCATTTATGCATCCATTTGTATACTTGTTCTTCCTATATTTAGTTTCTGACTGTAATCTACCTGGTTTTTCCTCTCTCAGTCATATTCTATTAATTTGGTCATATTAATATAAAGGAGTACTACAATGGCATCTTTAATTTTTTTTTTAAAGATCATTTATTAAACTGATGTAGCAATTTACCCCAATGTGACCTCTAGTTGCTTGGCTTGGGTGTTATTCCACATATATGAAAATGTGATGGAGATCCCTTGTCAAGAACTATATAATTTTAATGAAGAGACAAAAATATCCCTCACCCAAAGCACTGACCTAAATTAGACATTAATTTTCCAGATACTCATACAGTCTCCTTAATTATATTATATCAAATCATTATGATACCGTATTGCCTAGAAGCGGAGAGAATCCTATTTGGTGCCCAAATGGAGGACTTCACATGAATCTTTCCATCCTCCCCAAATATATCCAACTCTGTACAGCATACATCAGCAAATGAAGTCACATCACACACAAATCTAGAAACAGAGATCCAGATCCAAGAAAGACCTCTCGCTTTCTCTCACAGAGCAGGTAAGGCTAATAGCTGTGTTAGACAGAGCCTACTCTTCCATTGAAGATGCCCAGGAAACTTTTGGGTCCATTTCAAAGTCCTTCACATTTTTTCCCAAAACACTTTTCCTCAGAATATAGTCACTTATCTGGAGTGGGCAAGAGAAGAGGGTCATGAAAGAACACTTCTATTCCCCCGTAACTATCGTTTGGTTAATAAAAACTGCTAGTGTCGAAGCCATATTTAAAAGGAAATTGGAATCAAGGTCCTGTAAGGCAGAGCACTGATAATCTTATTAACTCAAGTATTCATTTATTAAACAAATACTAATTTTTTGGTTATGCATAAGATTTTATGGAAAAGGGACCGAGAGATAATGAAATCTTTCAAACCCATATGCTTTGCCTGCAGGAACACACTTATTACCTGCTGTGATGTCACTGGGTAATTTTCCTGGCTGGTAGAGATTCAGCCTAAGTTTTCCATCATTAAGAAAGAGGAGGAGACCCCCTGAAACCAGGTGAAGTTCGCTGAATAGCAGAAGTCCTGCCTTATTCCAGGTTCGAATTTGAAACATGGCCGAAAGCTCGTCCTCCCTGGACAAGCCTGGCAGGGCTAAGTAACTCTTGGGGCTGAGAAACGTCACAGGCACAGACTGTGATTGTGAACAGGAAAACGACACATTTCCCTGGGAAGAAAGCAAAAGAAAAAGTTTTAAGAATGGCTCACATCATTTTAGTAATAGAAATGGGAGTATTCACAAAGACTGCTTATCGATCTCAAATCATCCTTGGTTTAAAACAACAACAAATTGCTAACAACATGGAGATTCAAATTCTTGCCGTATAGCTTGAGGATTCTTCATATCCTGCGATAGTATGGTCAGGCAATCTTTCCCGGGGTTCTGGGTGAAATCCGTTTTCCCCCAGCTCTCAGCTTCTATAAAGGCATCTAACTCAATGCCACTGAAGTCAATAAAATTTATTTAAGCCAATTTTTGTTTTTTTTACCTTTCCTTGGCTTTCCATTCCCCGGGCTCCGGGTAAAATCCTTTTCTCCTTCATCCCTTGATGCCTTTGGTCCTAATCCACCCCATAATGTACCCAGTATTATTGAGCTACAATTTTTCCTTCTGTATTTTTTCATATTTTTCTCTTTTCCTATTGGATCTCTTGTTTATATGTAATATATGTATATATAGTTTCAGTTTTATGTTCAGTTATATGTACATAAGCACACATTTAAGATATATGTTGACAATATTCCTGCACATTAAGTATTATTTATTTTACAAAAATAGGAGCTAAATGTTTAGAACTAAAAAATACCTTATGGAAATCCTTTTGAGCTATCTGGCATACATCTAATTCCTTCTTTTTGTTGACTGCATAATATTCTATTATGTGAATATTCCAACTTTTACTCAGTTGTTTTCCTGTTAATATGCTTATCCTTTGTTTCCAGGTTTCGCCTCTCCCATAATGCTATAATAAATAACTGCCCGTACTCTTATTTGTATTTTCAGTTCTACAGAAGAGGGTTCTAAATACAGAACTATATATACCTATATGTTTTAATAAACATTTCCAGCTTCTTTTCAAAAAAGAAGTTAAAGTACTCCACATTTCCACTGGTAATATACAAGGATATCCTTGTCCCCACATCCTTGGCAGGAATAGGTTATAGATCTTTTAAATCCGCACAAGTTCAATGACAAAATGGCAACATGATAGATCATTTTTATTTATCTTGCATTTACCTGACCAACAGTGAATCTGAGCATTTTTCACGAGTTTGTGGCTCTTTTGGACCAGCTTTCCTCAGAATGGTCTGTTTATATCCTTAGCACATTTTTCCTTTTATGTTTCACACTGGACACTCAATGCGTAATGCATTCCTTACGTTCCTTTATTTTTTAAAAGATTTTATTTTATTTTTAAGTAATCTCTACACTTAACATGGGGCTTGAACTCAAAACCCAAAGATCAAGATGAGCCAGCAAGACATCCCAACATTTCTTTATTTTTAAAACATTTTTGGCCTTTTCTTATCATTATGCCTGTATCATCAGATTAACATATATTATTTCTCATCTAATGGTTTTATGATAGATCTTCAAGATACCTTAGAATTGCATAAATTTTCATTAAAATACTACATATATATAAATTATTCTGCTCGTACAGTAAAATAGATATTTAAAAAACTTTAAGGTCTGAATTATTTAGAAATAATTAAGCACGTTCCTTAACAGGCTTCAGAAATGACAATAAACGTATTTATTTTTCCTAAAAGTAATCTTTAACATGTTTTCCAAATACCGATTTGAAAAGTCAGTGAAATCGACTTTACCTAGAAGGATACACATTGGAATTAAACCATTGGTATTGGTTAAACAAAAATATTTGGCTATACTGTGATTCTGTTAAAAGTGAATTAGCTTTCCTTGTGGACAAATATATAGTCCCAGTAAAGGAAATAACAAAAGTGGGAGAGTAAACTACACTGACCCATAATGTAAAGGCAATTAGAAACTAACAAACCTCGTAAAACTGGAAACATTTTACCAGCTGCAGTTTGGTCTGATGCTTCATTTGGACAGCTACCCTCTACCCTGCAAGCAGCAAATCCTCTTGCCTGTGAAAAGTGGGTGTTAGCTGCAGGAGCAGTTTCTGGAAACTCCTTTGCCAATGAAACATACACATCTATCTACAGTATTTTTATTTTCCTTTTAAATCATCTTCCCTTTTATAAAAAAATAACTAAAAATCTTTCTGGATGGTATACTCCCATAAATACTACCAATTCACACACAGAGAATCAGGAATAAAATCTTTGGTAAACGGTAAATATTCCCACGATATGCTCTGGTATTGGCTGACACAGCACGGGCTTAAATGGATACATCCTCAATTTTGAACAATTAAAGAAATGTATTTAAATGGATCTTTGTGTCGGCTTTTCTATCATGGTTAAACTGGAAACCATGTTTCCCAGAGTCCCCTTCCATGCCTGGTTCTTATGAAGAGTTAGCCCAAAATGAAGCGTCTGTGGTATTTGAGTCAAAAGTGAGATGCCAGCCATTTCCTTCCAAAGGATTTTTTTTCCTATGACAAAACACAGTGAAAGATGATCACAGAGAAGCTGGCCTGTTCCAGTTTGTCCTGGCTCTCCTTCACTCTGCTCTGTCTCTTCTTCCTGACAGCTGCCCTCCACATTCCAGTTCCTCTGACAATTGTTAAGATCCAAGTCCTAAAATAGATCCCTTGTTCATAAAACTCATAGTGGTGCTGCTTCCCTGGCCGAACCCTGACCAGTAAAGTCATATTTAAAATCTGCTGCATCTCCACAGAATTAGAATATAATGCACCCTGACCAACACTGCTATGGGACAGACTGGCAGATGCAGTGTTGTAACAGCCTGTTCGTTTCTTTTATTTGTTATGAATGACCATGGCAGAATACAGGTTTTCAAATGCCTCTCTAATATACATGGATGTTAACTAATTCCAGGAACTTGGTATGCTTATTTAGGGAGTTTGTCAGGGAATATCTTATTAAGGAAGTTACACAGCAAAGAAATTAGTCCCCTGGAGTAATAACATCACTAAATTAAATTACCAACTGTAAAAAGAAAAAAATGCTTTACTTCATATAAAAATAAAAATAATCCTGGCCTGTGCATTATAATTTCTTTAGATGGGATTAATCCTTTCTATATTGCCAGGCAGAGAAAATTTTTAGAAGAATAATCTCTAAAACATGGTGTCAAGTGGGAATCCAAAAATGGAGCAGTTTTATTGTGTGGAAAAGTAACAGAGTTTCACTCATTCATTTACATGAGGATTCTCTTACCGTAGTGATGATCTCCGGTTTTTGTTGCTTGGCCAAATCAATGATATCTACTCCATTATAAAAGAGGTTTTCTAGACACCCATGAAAATTCTTATGGGGGAATGATACTGATTTTCCAGGTGCTGGAATCCCTCCAAAGCTGATCTTAGAAAGAAAAATGGCATCAATAATATTGTTTAGTGATTTTCTGATAATCTGCTTAAATAATTATGATTAGCAGCTATAGCTTTAATCACCACAGATTAATCAATTTTTCATCACTACACTGCCATGTTGCTAATTTCATATGAATACTTTTTTAAATTAAAATGCAGATTTGAAAACAAATTTACATGCATTCCGTTTTCATTTACACGAGAGCTTGATTATTCTTACAAGTTACTAATCATATCTGGATTTGATGTTTATTGGTTGATGAATCAAAAGGCGGCTTTATATCCATGGTAAAGCTCTGTTTAATAACATAACTGGTTATAATGGCATTTTGTTTTATCTACATTTCCGGCACATATTGGTTATTTGCACATTTTAATCAACTGATAATCTATTCACTACTCCAACATCTCCATAAATCTACACTGTTCAAGGATGCCCTATAGCACACACACACACACACACACACACAACAAACAAAAAAAACATGCAACACATTCTATATTCACTTATACGATCTCCTGGAGATTTCCTACATGTGATAATCTGTGACTACGCATTTCAGATAAAAAAAAAAAGTCTCTCTCTGTAAGAGTAGATTAACATATCGTCAGGAAGATGAAGGTCAGGAGTATCTGCCCGAGTCTGCTCTTGTGAGTCAGGTCACCTTGGGAAACACTTCTCCAGGCATTGGATTTACTCTCAAAGAGGGGAGCGGTGCTCCCTACAGTGTATTTTCTTTTGCATGACTCCCCAACATATACGTTGTAAAAATCTGCATTTATTGAAGCATTAACTATCACACCTCATAATCAAGGTCCAGGTAACTGAACTCTCCCTGGGCGTGGAAACGGTGCCTGTGCTCATCCACTGTAAAGTTGACTTGTTTGCCCACGCGCTGGAGGAGCACGGAGTGCCAGTGCTGATCATCCAGCAGGCTGCCCAGGGTGAGATTGATGAGCGTGTGCGCCGAGGCCAGTCTGGCTTCCCCTGACAAGAGAAAACAGTAACAGCACTATTACTCCCAGTCTAAAAAAAAAAAAAGTTTCCCCTTGTGGACCAGCATCTCTCGTAACAATCGCCATCTCCTTCCTCGCCTTCCACCAAAGACACTAATACGGATCCACCTGAAGTTTGAATATAATATCCTTTCAACCTTGTAATTTCTTCCATTGTTAATTCTTTTTATTAGTATTTCCCATCACATGCTCATTTGCAATGTAAATTTTATCTTTGCTACAACCTCATTATTTTTACTACCTCAGTATTTTTCAATGACCCATCCCTTTCTTCATGATGTTTGAAAAGAGCTATGTAGTTCTCTTGGTACTTTGTAAAAAATATCAAATGAGGGTCTTGTACAATTTGCAAAATTTGAGCCATTTGTACATGAAAGTGCAATATTGGTGTACATATGAGCCCTCTAATATGGAAATAAGGCACCTTTAACTGTTAAAAGAGAAGCTATAAAAATATAAAGTTACTAAAGTGATATCCAAATGGCCAGATTTTTCAAGTACTTCACCAAATAACTTTACCTGAATTAATAAGTAAAAAGAGCCTTCCTCTTCTTAATTCCAGTGTGATGTGATCTCCGTTTTGCCCTTCCCGGTGGAGCAGAATTCCATCACTCTGCATAGTTTTAAATTTCAAAGAAATAATATCCTTTACTGGGCTCAGGGAGTTTTGGTCAAATCTGTAGAGAAGGGAACTTTTTCCATCAAGACCAACCACCTCTGATCCTAGGGACAAAGACATTAATAGTCATTCTAAAGGACATATATGCTTTTTATTAAAGCATCTTAAATGTGTGTGTGTGTGTGTGTGTATATATATGTATATATATACTATATATGTGTATATATATGATATACACAGATATATATAAAGCATTGCGCATTGTGCACACACACACACATAGTTCAGTTCAAGCCAATCATAAGAGAAAATAAAAGTTCCAATGTCTAATTCCCTCTTGATGCCTGGGATTGATTCCATTCTAGCTTTTACTAACCTATTTACAAAATCATGATCTAGAAATACATCTTAAACTGTATTCTTAATTTTCTCTATTATTGAAAGTTATTTCTTTTCATTCAATAAAAAAAAGAAAATCAGGAAAAAGGTTATGATCAATATCCCTAAGCCACTTTGCATATTTCACAATCAGTATTTTAATGATGTTCCTGAAGTGTAGGTGTTAAATGGTTTTTAGCTCCTGAAAAAATGTTTTTGACATCTCAAAATTCTCCCAAACATGCCGTAGGTAAGAGATCTGCATAAAATACCCACATATACATCAGACTCATCAAATGCTACCTCAAGTATATATTAAGCTGACCTTTGTGTTTTGTTTTATCTTATTATTTTTGTGGCTAAGTAATAGTACTTAAGAACAATGCTATATTCTGTCTTCTAGAGGACATCGTTGCAAAGACATTCACTTAATGATATTATAAGGGCTGTTCTGCTGCATTTGTGTCAAAACTGTGACACTGACATGTTTTTTCAGCTTTCTGATGGTGTCTTATCTACTCATTGTCAAGATCACTTTTATTCAGTTCATCTGAAAAAAGATGTCATGTTAAACCAGTAACGTAACAGCACATCTGTCAAAATCAGTTGCATCCTGAACAACACACACAAAATAGAACTGATAATACTCAGAAAGCCCAGCAGTGTTTTCTACATTTCACAAGTCGAAGTTGTTTTGTTTTTTTTTTAAAAGACAATTACCCTTGAGAGTACATTTATGTAATAAATGAAGAGGTTAGGGAAACCCAATGAAGCTGTTTTTCAACCGGTTAGCTGACTCTTCCCAGTCAATGAAATGACAGTATAGTTTACTCATCTTGTTTGATTTGACAAAATTATTACAGCTACTTGTATGCCCAAATATACATTTCATTCAGATTATCCATCATATTTAATGTGAACCATTTATACTCACCACCCCCGGAAATTTTTTCAACTATTTTATGCAGCTATCTTTTGAAAATTCAGAGGTTTGATTTTTCCACATCTTGTTAATGTGCTTATAAAGAATTCATTCACCAAATGCACATGAATAAACATTGCATTCTGTAGAAAGAATAATGTTAACTGAACAATTATTCCTTGTTATATAGCTGAATGAATGTGCACGGTAAAAACATAACTCTGTGTCAAATACAAATAATGTGTTCTATGATTATTAGATTACAATAAATTAAGAAAAATTCCAATAAGACAGACTTTAAACGTTGACATATTCAGAGCCATGCAGTTATCTCTGAGTTAATGCATCGCTTAAAGGCAACCATCATCATAATGATTTTATTTTAGATAAAGTCTATTTTTGGAATTAGCTACCAAGAGAATTTTTTTTTCCAGTAAAGGTTCAACCTGTGTGACTTCAGCATACTATTTCTTTTTTCTCTTTTTCACTATTATTAGCATATTACAATGGTCATATATATTCACCCTTCATGGCACCTAAAGCTTTCGTGGCTTCGATATTTCTATCAGCTAAAACAGGATAGTGGACAACATATCAGGAGATTGATGCTTGCAGCATCTCTTAAACTGAAGCCACTTGCCACTTTCCTTCACTCTTACCTATTATCTTCTTAGTCCACAGATAATACCTCAGTAAGGTGAGACATTCGTTCAACAAGTATGTATTTAGCGCATCCTTTGCGAGGCCCTGGGACAGATACTGGGATGAAGGCATGACTCCTGCCTTCATGGAGCTGACATTCCATGAAGATGGACGCGGCTTGGTGAGTGAGCAGCCATGACAGGTAGATCAAGCCCAACCGAAGACTGGGTCTCTTTACTTAAGGTAGCTGGGGAAACTCAGCTCTCTGATCTAGAAACCTCACCACTAAGCTGCCTACTCCCCATGGTCTTCAAGTCCTACTCATGTCCCCCATAAACTTTTAGAATTACTCTTAGGACATTTAGTTCCCAAAACCCAGGCATTCTCCTAACACTTTCTCTCCTCCACTGTCACGAATGGAAGCTCTGAGGGTTGCTGAGAACTATGGCGGCAGTTAGTAATTCACCTCTCAGAAGAAGAAAAAGATTGAGCAGGGCTTGCCTTGAAAATGGTGCCGAAAGTAGTTAAGTAGGAGAAGAATAAACAGACTGCACATGTGTGTGAACAACAGCTTCAGGGAGAAAAGCTAAATATAATTCAGAATGTGAGTATAATGTCAGCACAGGAAAATGTCAACATATATATGTGTAACATAAATACAAGAATTTTCACAAAAGAAAAAAAATTCAGGATTCCTAACAGTATTACTTCAGATAAAAACCTCACTTATTAAAAAAAAAAAAAAACTCACTTATAATGAGTCTAAGTCACTGTTATAAAAAGCTATCTACACAACATATCTGACATACAAAAAGCATATAATTTTAAACAATCATCACAAAACACTGTGTTGTGGCACATACAGTTAATGATATAAAAATCTGGAATTATATGACAAAAAGTCTTGAGAAAGAAAGGTTTGTACCTTCTCTTGAAAATGGTCTTATCCACTGTTAAGAAAAATTGGGAATACTAGATATAATACAAAGGAAAAACTTTACATCCTTTCAATGTCATATTGGACCATTTCCTCACAGACTCACCTAAAGAGTATTTAATTCCATATGAACTAATAAATGTCAGATTTTACTATTTATTACAGATTAGGATTAGACTTTGTTAAGTTACATGTTAAGTTGTAGATCTTTTCCGCTCAGCAGAAATACAAATTGCTCTACAGTTACGGTTTTATTGCTTTGTTGGACATTAACTATTTATGTACCAACACAGTGATAGTAATCCAACATTCTGTCTTGAATTCCTATTTACACTCAGTCTCTTGAATCTTCTTTCAACTAGCTTTACCATTCTTCTGATTTCTTCTTTAATTAATTCAATACACCTTTCATATGTGTTTATTCTGTATTTGAATTTAAGTCATGGTTTTTTGCTTCTGACATTACTACCTACAAAGTACAACTTGAGCTTCACATCAATGGGGAAGCGACATTTCTTTTTTTTTAAATTCTACTTATTTATTTGACAGAAAGAGAGATCACATGTAGGCAGAGCAGCAGGCAAGGGAGTGGGGGGAAGCAGACTCCCCGCTGAGCAGAGAGCCCAAAGCAGGGTTCAATCCCCGGACCCTGAGATCATGACCTGAGCTGAAAGCAGACACTTAACCCACTGAGCCACTCAGGCGCCCCTGGGAAAACAACATTTCAATTTCAATTTCAACTTCAGCCATCTCCAATAACATTCAAGGCTAATTTATTTTCACTATTCCACAAAGAACACTATCAATGCAAATACATTCTCACAAAAGAAAAGTTCAAATGATTCATACCACTATTTCTTTACATTGAAACTAACTTATGAAGATTTGATGAGAGTAGGCCATTAAGGAAAGTAATTGAACTCAATATTTATTTGTTTAGAAACACTAAAGTAAACATCCAAAGTAATATTCATGTTTTAATTAACGGAATCACACTTATGCCCCTCTTTGTCACTTTCAGGAAAAGAATCTTTGGTACACAATTGAAATGCATAGATAGGAAAGGTAGACGTATTAGAAAACTGACTTTAAGAAAAGCTAGAAATCAGAAGTTAACAAAATGTGTTATGGTAAAAGACCTATAGTCCAAAGATGTAGGAGGAGACATGTTACTTGACTGAAAGAATTATGTTTCTAATGGTAAATCTGTTCATTAGTCGGCTTATAACTGAGGTTATATTTTTAATGACTGAATTACTATAGATATTAATAATGTGGCCCTGTCAAGCCCTGTTCACCACAGGGAGGACATAAACTCTCATTTTCTAGTAACTAGTTGCAAATTGTTCTGACACATTTATCCCCCTCCAGCTACTCCCCGTCTAAACCATTTTTTTTTTAAGATTTTATTTATTTATTTGAGAGAGAGAGACAGCAAGAGCAGGGGTGGGGCAGAGGGAGAAGCAGACGCCGACTCCCGGCACTCAAGGATTATGACCTGAGCCAAAGACAGACGCTCAACTGACTGAGCCACCCGAGTGCCCCTTCTGAACTATTTTAAATCATGTTTTTTTTTTGTTTGTTTGTTTGTTTGTTTTTTCAATTTATTTATTTTCAGAAAAACATTATTCATTATATTTCAGCACACCCAGTGCTCCATGCAAGCCGTGCCCTCTATAATACCCACCACCTGGTATCCCAACCTCCCACCCCCCGCCACTTCAAACCCCTCAGATTGTTTTTCAGAGTCCATAGTCTCTCACGGTTCACCTCCCCTTCCAATTTACCCAAATTCCCTACTCCTCTCTAACGCCCTTTGTCCTCCATGCTATTTGTTATGCTCCACAAATAAGTGAAACCATATGTTAACTGACTCTCTCTGCTTGACTTATTTCACTCAGCATAATCTCTTCCAGTCCCGTCCATGTTGCTACAAAAGTTGGGTATTCATCCTTTCTGATGGAGGCATATACTCCATAGTGTATATGGACCACATCTTCCTTATCCATTCATCCGTTGAAGGGCATCTTGGTTCTTTCCATAGTTTGGCGACTGTGGCCATTGCTGCTATAAACATTGGGGTACAGATGGCCCTTCTTTTCACGACATCTGTATCTTTGGGGTAAATACCCAGGAGTGCAATTGCAGGGTCGTAGGGAAGCTCTATTTTTAATTTCTTGAGGAATCTCCACACTGTTTTCCAAAGAGGCTGCACCGACTTGCATTCCCACCAACAGTGTAAAAGGGTTCCCCTTTCTCCACATCCTCTCCAACACATGTTGTTTCCTGTTTTGTTAATTTTGGCCATTCTAACTGGTGTAAGGTGATATCTCAATGTGGTTTTAATTTGAATCTCCCTGAGGGCTAATGATGATGAGCATTTTTTCATGTGTCTGATAGCCATTTGTATGTCTTGATTGGAGAAGTGTCTGTTCATATCTTCTGCCCATTTTTTGATGTGTTTGCCTGTTTCGTGTGGGTTGAGTTTGAGGAGTTCATTATACCCACACGAAACTCAACTCCTCAAATTAAATCATGTTTTATTACAGTGTAGCTTAGAGGTTAAGACAACCAGTCTGTGTGGGTTCACATCTTCCCTCTACCTTGGGCAAGCGTATGAGTTTCCGGTTATTGATGTAACAAATGACCACAAACGTGGTCCCATGAAACAGCACAAATTTATTATCTTCTAGTTTGGGAATTCTGAAGTCCTAAAATCAAGGTGCTGGCAGGAGCTGCTTTCTTTCTGAAGTCTCTAGAAGATAATCCTTCTCCTCCTCTTTCCTAGCTTTTAAAAACCATCCACACTCCTTGGTTTATGACTCCCTTCTTCATGTACAAGACTCCTATCATAGCATCTTCAACTCCCCCACCTTGTTTCTGCTCTCCTTCCCTGACTGAGGCTCTCACCCCCCTCTCACAAAGACCCTTGTGATCACACTGGGCCCATCTGCATAATCCAGGCGACTTTCCCCATCGCAAGACCCTTAATTTAATCAAACCTGGAAGTACCTCTGTCATATAAGGTAACAAGAGTCATATAAGGTAACCGAGCATTACCCCTTCTAAGACACAAAGTACTTAACCCCTTTGCCTGTTTCCTCTCTGTAGCATGGGATGAACAATAGTATATTCTTCATAGGATTATTGTAGGAATGTATTTCTGTATAATTTTCAGAAGACTGGCCAGCAGATAACTACAACTCAAGGAACATTAACTACTACTAATGCTAACATTATTTCCTGTTAGAACACTGGGCAGGCAAAGAGGCACAGGAAAAAGAGTTTAATAGATACATCTGGTGTATTTATTTTAAAGAGTAAACTCTTTAAAAAATAATGAATTTCTGAAGAGCACGAGAAGTGCTCAATTATCAATGTCACGGGCCAGGCTATGCAGCAAGAATGATTTTGAGCCATCTGTGGGTTCTGTGGCTTTTTCTCTGTCTGTCAACTAATGCCTGAGCTGACTCACCATGGCGATTGTCAGTGACCTGAATCCTCCGCGGTGAATACCTCCGTCTCAAATCTCCTCATTTACAGCAGGCAACAGGGAAAGGAGAGACTCACAAAGACTGCAGACCCCATTCTCCTATCAGCAACCCCAGGAAAGAGGGAGAGACTGCTTTATTTGCATGATTCAGAAATACAATCTCCCGTGGAATGAAGAGTTTTCCCATACCATATATTTAAATTTCTTTCAGGGAGTTGCGTCCGAAGTGGCATTGCTGAAATGTGTGTTCTCTGCTCCTTTCTGTAAGCATGTATTTATGGCGAGCTCCCTGTGAACAGTGGAAGGCACAGGAATGCATAAACCCAAAGCACCTTTTTTTTCTGTCAAGGAGCTTCCATTCTAATGGAAAGATGCACATCCCCGAGATGGGATTTTTCACACCAGTGCTTGGATCTTTGCTTTCTGCCTCGGTGCTGGGTCCGAATGATTTCTAGCAGGTACAGGAGTCGATCCACTCAGCCTCAGAGAAAGATGTCAACTAAATTGCGGATGTGCCCCTGTGTGCAGCAAACAGTTCCCCTACCTCTGCATATTTCACATAAACGCAGTCCTCATTGTGATATCTACCACTTGACTTGGTATCCCTCCCTCACACCTACATCCTACCCCTGCTCCAGAAGTTTGAGACTGCAAAATGGGAGGTTGCT
The DNA here is from genome assembly GCF_020171115.1 of Neogale vison. Classification (NCBI taxonomy): domain Eukaryota; kingdom Metazoa; phylum Chordata; class Mammalia; order Carnivora; family Mustelidae; genus Neogale; species Neogale vison. Next base: position 10,730,214 of record NC_058097.1, read on the forward strand.
CTCTGAAAAACTGATGCCCTCCCCCTCTTGCCTAAGTGGATGACTAAGTAACAGTAATGGCAGATGAGCCGAGGACACTGTGAGGATTATCTGACCAGAAGGACAAGGTTAAAGAAACCTCTTCCCTGGAAATGAGTAATCTCATTGCAGGCTGAACTGTACCCCGGAAAACGAGCATGTTTATCTGCGCTGGAGACGGTATGTGCAGAAAATTGTGGAGGTGGTGGCGGCTTGCCCCTGCAAGGTGTTTTGGGGGAGAAATTGGTTCTGTGAATTCAACTGTGAATCATCGCATCACTGATGAGGTCAGTTGGCTAAGAAACGTGGAGAGACAAATTGGAATAGAAAATGCGTGAGCTGGAAAACAAATCCTTGAAAAACATAAAACTGACTTTATTAAAGGTCATGAAAGAGTTCCTGAAAAAAACACGAGTACCTTCTATTAATTCTGTGGCAAGCACCCCAAAAATATAAAGACAAGAAAACCTGCTCTAAGTGGAGAAAGAACAATGGACCTAAACTCTTCTGTGCTAAACATGAAGTTGGTCTCCAGTACTGAGCACATGGCTTCCTTATCTGAAAATTACTACCTATGAATTTCTAAACAAACAGATGTCCAATTTTGACTTCTAAGAAACATAAATCAGACTGAGTCACCGTTAAACTATTACATGGTGAAATATGAAAGCAAGAGCAGGATGTATTGGTACTTGAGATCTGCAAATTACTGAACTGGGTTTTGAAGAGACGGCAAGGAGAGACCAAGCACTTGTGAAATCAACAGGAAATGGGTTGTACTATTTTTTGCATAGTAGCATCAAGGAGCACAGAATGATTTAAGGGACTCTTAAGTTTTAAACCAACCAAAATTAATACAATAAAAAGGAAGAAGATACGGGATCAAGGGCAGCACCTAACCACAGAGAAAAGGTGACTTTACTATCACAGTTTTAAATAGACTGGATTAAGATCAGTGATTGCACTCTAGGAGGTTATAGGAACAAACATGATCACTGCCACTTAAGTATCCGTCTAAATTAACCTTTTCAATAGGTTTGAAATGGGTAACATCTCCCACATCAAGGACCCCTGACTGTGTTACTGGCGGACAGAAGCTATATTTCTGTTTCTCATATTTGTAAATTTTGTAATGAATGCCACAGAAGTCACTTAAATGCTGAGTCTCAATTTCCTTATTTGGAATACACGGAGGAAAATTCCAATTTCTCATACCACACAAAAAGCTGTGGGTTTCAAGTGCAAGTATCAAAAAACCTCATTTATTATATATTTTGTATGCCATTATTATCATTTTAATAATAACTAACATTCGAAATCTCCTATGGTCATCTCATAGTTCTTTAATCAACTGCTACTATAGAAGTGTAATACATCTGGGGCGTTTTTTCTTTTATTCATTTTTCAGGTTTTATCATGGCTAACTGAATGTTCTTCTTAGTTTGTCCACACAGCAAATAGTTACTGAACATTTACTGTGCCGAGTCCTACAGTAGGAGCTGGTATTACAATAGCGAACGCATTCTGTCCTCACGGATCCCCCAGTCTGAAGGAAAAGAAAGATATCCAGCAACTGTCCCACGTGGACAGATATATTTACAAACTCTAAGGGAGCATGAAGGAAAAGTGCATGGATGTACAGCAATTGTGAACAGGGAGATCTAAATTAGGCTTTGATTGGGGACAATATGTTTGAGGAAATGAAACTTACTCTGAGTAGATGCCCACCTTTGTAAATGTCTAGGGTCAGGAAGAAGAAGGAGGTGTGGGGAAGGGGGTGTATGAGTCTGGGAGAGGGAGAGGAGAGGTGTGAGGAAGGAGACTGGGAAGGAGACTGGGTGTGGTGGCATGAAGGAGATCGGAGAGGTCCACAGATCACCTGACCCAGTGAAAGCCTGCTTCCAGGTTTTGTTGGGATGGATCCATTTTGGTTTTGTCCTTCACCCTGGGACGTACGTAACAACTGGTCCTCAGATTGGTCTTTGCTCGTAATGCAATGACCTCTGGCTTTTCAGTTAAAAGCCCAAGATGTTTAACTAGAGTCCCTCTAGATTGGCAGGACTGATTCTTTCTTTTTCCAGACGGGTTCCTCCAGGTACGAGGTAGATGCTGAAGTCTTCGGCACCTGACCTCTCCCATCCTGCTTTTGCCTGGGCTCCTTGGTATCTCAGGTTGGGCATGTGTGGTTTTCGAATCAGCCAAGGACTGAGGGGAAATTTCTATGCAGGAGTTGAGACAAGGCCCTCCCTCTCTGAATCCCTCCTTTTCAGGATTCCGCACCCAATTTCTAGCCACTCTGGCAGCCTTGAACTCTGAACTCTGTCTCCTCAGTCCTGTAAAATCTGGCTACTTTCTGCTTACACATTATGACGTCTGTAAACTAGGATGTGTTTTTAGGAAAAGGTCGGTTAAATGTGGATCTCTCAGAGTTTGCTTTCCTTCTTTCCAGAATCAAATCTTATCAATTTCCAGCCTGTTTCTGACTTGAACTTCAGAGCCCAGAAGGTTTTTTTTTTTTTTTTAATGCATATTTTGTATCCAGTGATTACAACCACAGCACGATAGCCCAATAAAAACAACTCAGCTAGAGTGGTACTGAAAAGCACATCATCTTTTGGGGAACGTTTTAAATCACTGTCTTGGTTTTTTAATTTATTTAGGATTGTGAAGTGGGAATATGCTAATTCGATTATCCCCTTTTTATTTATTACCTGGAATATACCTTCAAAGAGAAATTCTCCCTCATCTTCTACTTGGTTACCTTGAAGTACAGATCACACAGGAAAAGTAGGATAAATTCTTGATGTTTCCCTTCATTTATTAATTTTCAAAATAATGAGTTGGTTCCCTCATATCTCTCATAGGTAACCAATTAGATTTTCATTTTTTAGTACTGTCATGAGCCCATTCACTCAAAACTATTTAATATGTTGCAAAACTGCAGTTACTGACGCCATCATATTTCCATTTTGGGTCAGGGAGAGCCTGCTCAGTTTTTCAAACTAGTATCTACTGATGTAAGTTGCTCCAGCTTTTAATAGCTTTTACGTTATAAAATGCGTATTTTTATTTCTTTTAAGTTGACATGAGTTTCATAATTGTTGACTTGCTTCCATTTGTTACATAGAATCCATCATTTTCTTTTAAACAGCCTGGATTTAAGCAAATAAACACAATAGTTTCTATGCTATATGTAGTTCCTCTATTTCTATAGCTCTTTTCTCTTCCAATCTTCTCAGTTGTCCCTGTGCTCTGTGTCTGACCTTGCACAGGCTGCACATGCCACCAGGTTGGTGAGAAAAGCCCTCCAGAGGCTCACAGCCCCTGCCCTCCTTCATTCTTTCATCTATCGAGAAGACTCGTACCCAAGAAGGAACATCTGACTATCATACAGTATCACGTGCACCTAGTATGACCACCGGGAGCAGAACAGCTGTTCTGGGAACACGTGAAAGTGTCCTCTGCTCCAAAAGTGACGTGTCAGAGAAATGGTCGGAGACAGTGATTTCTCTGCTGAGAAGTGACAAGTACACTTCTCCTTCTCTCATTCCTCAGGAAACAACTTCCAAGTTTTCTGACATAAAAGTAGAACATGCTCTTGCGACAAGTACAAGACTTGTCTCGGTAGAGAGATGAAGGCTACACATGCGGTGATGGCCCCGGGTACTGCACAAAAATCCTAGGTCTAGAAAAATCATGAAATCACGGCATGTTGGAGAAATGGAAATGGTTCAGGATGGCTGGACAGCTGGAGGCTGTTGAGGATGAGGGAAGAAGCTCACGGAGAACAAAATAAGGATGTTTACCCAAGGAATAGGGAAGAGGAACTTGGGATTTACACAAAGGACAACTGTCGCAGTGGTTCATCCACAGTTAGAGAATACCCTCTCCTGAGGCGTCACCCCCCCCCCAGACATCTCCCACAGTCACTTCCGCTCCATTTTGTTTCCCTTCCCTGCCTCTGTTTACCAGTGTTTACCTTCCTTCGGGACATTTCGTAGAGTAGTATTTCTATACCAGCAAACATTTTCTCTCCTTTTCCCTTCTTCCACAAGTTATTTCCTTACCCACATCTCTTGTCTAGCTCTATAAACATGTTCACGGCTGCTATGGCCAAGACATCTGAAATTTATACTTTCTCTTTGAACCCATAAAATTTAGCTTCTCTTCTCTCATTACTCAGGAAACAACTTCCAAGTTTTCTGACATAAAAGTAGAACATGCTCTTTGATATGGATTTTCCATTCACTTGATGTTCCTTCATAACAAGTTACGGCCCTAACTCACCCAGACAGAGGGTAATAAAATTATGTGTGGCTCTCACAATAGCCACTGTCCCTGCAATATTCATTCGAGCAGCTTGCACCTGTAACTTCAGTGAACACAGGCAGGAGGCCCCGGTATCAGCATAAAAATGCATGTTATCTGAAAAACGGGGTAAAGGACCCACTTTTATTATCATAGAAATGCATCTCTCCTTTTCAACGACATGAGTAATTGTCCAAAGACAGCACTTTTTACTTTAATTCTTAACAGCACTGCAGTAAGTGGGAAGTCATGATTTAATAACAACGATATTCACACAGGTTTCAATTATCCACCTTCGACTGAGAGCATTTACAGTTCCAACCTTCTGTACTCCCCAGGCCGGCCCTCAAGGAGTCAACAATGGAATTAATGATCTCCCCAGTGCCTCTCAGAGCTCATCACTCTCCACGGGCCCTCCCAGCATGGCGCCACTTTCCAGATGCTTGTTCTAGTCTGATAAGTCAGGGACCCTCCCATGCAATCACTAAGTTCTCTTAATTCAACATCCCCGGTACATTTGAGTCTGATTTGAGACAAGAGAACCCTCTCTCCTGATTGCTGGCCCTCTGGTTTGAGGCCCCACTGTCACTGCACACGTGAGATTGGAAGCCTCCCAACCGAGCTGCTGCCTCCAATGTGTGCGCCCTTACTTTCAGCCTGAGTGACCGCTCTCAAATATACACCAATCCTACCAGCAATTCTCAGCTCTGTGCTTGATCAATGTATGCCCACCCCACTCCAGGCTCCCATGTGAAAATATCTGCATTTTAGTTTCAAACCTCTTGCTATAAACATTCTTGTATTAATCTCAATTCATCAACCACTCCATTCCTCACTTCCCACATTCAGGCCACAATATTTTACACTGAGTTTGTATAATTTTTATGACATTGCCTCTTCTGACCCCTGGGGTCAAACTCCTCATGTTAGTTGCTGTAAATGTCTGTTTTTACCCATGCACCCCATACACCCCCCCCAAACCCTACAGCTCCCTCTCACTGACATTAATAAGCAAGTTGAGAGCCAGCTCTGTAGGGTCCCCATAGACCCCTGCGACAGCTGTCACACATGGTGGTCTTGCAGGTTACCTTGGCAACATACATATACATTGATTTTTTTGGCTTGTATTGTACAGTACTATAAATTTTGTTTTGAGTTTTATAACTTTGTAGCATTTTAGATAATGTTGCATTTGTGCTTTCTGGCGCAGAGTTGAAGAACTATATTGAATAAACCTAGGGTTAAGATGCAAAAAATATTATATATAACAGTAATTCCCAATTATTGAAATCCAAGTCAAAACCACAATGAGATACCACCTCACACCAGTCACAATGGCTAAAATTAACAAGTCAGGAAACGACAGACGTTGGCAAGGATGCAGAGAAAGGGGAGCCCTCCTACACTGTTGGTGGGAATGCAAGCTGGTGCAGCCACTCTGGAAAACAGCATGGAGGTTCCTCAAAAAGTTGAAAATAGAGCTACCCTACGACCCAGCAATCGCACTACTGGGTATTTACCCTAAAGATACAAATGTAGTGATCTGAAACATATGTACTTGAATGTTTATAGCAGCAATGTTCACAATAGCCAAACTATGGAAAGAACCTAGATGTCCATCAACTCATGGATAAAGAAGATGTAGTATACACACACATACACGCACACACACACACACACTGGAATACTATGCAGCCATCAAAAGAAAAGAAATCTTGCCATTTGCGATGACGTGGATGGAACTAGAGGGTATTACGCTGAGCGAAATTAGTCAGTCAGAGAAAGACAATTATCATATGATCTCCCTGATATGAGGGATTTGAGAGGCAGGGTAGGGGTTTGGGGGGTAGGGGAGGAAAAAATGAAACAAGATGGGATCAGGAGGGAGACAAACCATAGAGACTCTTAATATGACAAAACAAACTGAGGGTTGCTTGGGGAAGGGGGGTAGGGAGAGGGTGGTTGGGTTATGGACACTGGGGAGGGTGTGTGCTATGGTTAGTGCTGTGAAGTGTGTAAGCCTGGCGAGTCACAGACTGTACCCCTGGGGCTAATAATACATTATATATTTATAAAAAAGTAAAAATAAAAAATAGAATAAAAGGGAAAAAAATAAAAACAATTCCCAATTGTTAAGAAATATACATTATTAAAATTTATCCCTATACCCAATAGCTAGTAGAGTTCTTTCAGCAAGTGTCAATAAGTACTTAAAAGGCAAGTGCATGTATGATTCATAGAGCCGTCAATAGCACAGGCTTTAGAAAGTAATGGATGTGAATTTAAATCTTAGAACTAAAACAGGCAGTCTGTGTAATCCTGGACAGAGTTCTTGATTTCTCTAAGGTTCACTTTCCCCCACGTCAGGAGACTTGAGCAGCCTGGTATTCACCACTCTTGAGTGAGTGGCTCAGGCAAAGCCCAGGAAAGAGTCCCATTGACTTGGTGCAAGCAACGTGGACGCGCAGGCCAGCGGGGGCATGCGGTCCTCCAGGCCTTCACGAGAGGCTCAATGAGCTCCCAGCATGGACAGGTGTCCTGCGACACTGTCCCAGCACAGAGACCTAGACCACTCCCCAATACCACTTCTCCTTTTTATAGGGATTGTAGGAGAACGGCCTTGTGTATCTGAAGAAAATCCAAGCTGATCTTGGATCTGGGGTACTCAGGGGAGTTGCAGACGAAATTCTACAGCTGGGTTCGTGGGCGGAGTATACCTGCGGCCCTTCCTTCCGAGGACAAGGATTGCTGACGGTCCCACCCATTTCCGTACCAGCAGCCCAGAGCAAGCCACAGGGCTCATTCAGCAAACAACTCTGGTCCTCTCCTCTTGCCCCTGCATAAAATGGTAATATTCATGCCCCTACTTCACTGTGTTATTAGGACTCGAATCTGAAAATGCCTAGAAAGAAAATACCTGATACATATTAACTATTTCATAAATGATGGTTTAGTAAATGCATGCTTTAGTAAATTCATATTCTGCAAGGCTGATACCATGAACAGGTGGACAAGAGAAATGTAACCCAAGAATTAAAGACCATTTGATCAAAGATCCTCCCTTAAGGCACTCACACCCACCAATCTTGAGGTTATTTTAGGTTACCTATGAGAATATTTCTCCATTGTTTATATGTTTTTCTCTTATCCTAAATTATACAACAGAGTCCCGTCATACCCTTTAACCGTAGGTGTTTACATTTGAATTAAAATCTGGTTGGCCCTCGGGACTGCTCCTTCAGTGGTGGGGCAGCGAGAAGAGGAAGCTGATTAAAGGTGTGGACAATGCCTCACTGCAAGGGACAGCTACTGAAGGGGCAGGAAGAAGACTGCTCCTCGGGAACGCAGATCAGTGAAAGCGGATGGAGATCTGAGTCACCGTGGAGCACACGTCGGAGAGAAACCAAAGGAACCCATTCCTCAGCAGTCACGTCCATGGGGACATCACGAGGGTACTTTCGTTGTGGAAAAACAGTATCAGTAGTCTTGTTCAACTGATGTTGAGTTGACATCCCAGACTGAGGGTGGATTAAGTGGGGGAAATGGCCTCATATTTCTAAGACTCTCTTAGATGTGTGGTTTTTAGGATTAAGTTAGAATGCCTATAAAAACCCTACCTGACAGAGAGTAAGTGCTCAAGAACCGTTAGCTATGTTTACACTGCAATAAATGAATATTTTGCAAGGCGCATGCTCCGAGTAAGGAGAGAATGCAACTAGAAATACAAAGCACTGGAAATTTGTTGTGCTAATTATCCACCGTGTAGCATGGGCTTTGCTAAACTCTATGATCCAAAGACAAGAAGACAGACTGTCCAGGTTCTGTGTTCCAGAACTGCACTTTGGGGTGGGATGTGTTTTTAAAGGATGATCTTATTCAAATGGATCGGTGCAAAGGAGGCGCTAACCCATGAGAGAAGCGGCTACGCTGAAGCGGTGAGGCCAAGAGACTGAACGGGCAGACAGTGAGAAGTGGGCTGCCCATGGCTCCTCTCTGGGACTTAATAGCTGGATGGAGCCCGAGCTTGCCGCTGGGCTCTGGAGTCGGGCAGACCTGGCTGCAAACCCAGCTCTGTCACTTCCCATCTTGAGCAAGCCATCTGCCCTGAGCTTTTAGCCACCGTGTTTGCAAAATAGAGAACGGAGTAGTTATCCTGAAACATGTATCCGGACTTCTAAAAAAAATTATAAACTACCTGTTAATAAAATGTTAGACATATAATAAGCACTCAAGAAAGCATTGCTATTTCCAGCATTAAAAAATTAATGCTATTGGGGGGATGCCTGAGTGGCTCAGTCAGTTAAGTGTCTGTCTTTGGCTTAGGTCAGGATCCCAGGGTTCTGGGATCAAGCCCCACAACAGAGTTTCTACTCAGCGGGGAGTCTGCTTCTTCCTCTCACTCTCCCTCTGCATTTGCCTCTTTCTCAAATAAATAAATAAAATCCTTTAAAAATTACACTATTAATATTAGTCTTACTGCCATTATTATTATTATTATTACTATTGATATTCGTACTGTGATCACTATTCTATAGGCCCTGGCAGGAACAAAGGCTGGTCAGCTGACCGTTGATGTTGGGAGGGGGTGTTTTGGGGTGCTGGGAACATCACCAACCAGCGTAAGGAGACCGGCGGCCTGTGCACCGTGGTCTGTCTGTCTGGAAGAGTTCAGACAATGTCAACAAGTTGCCTGTCCCCCGCATGACATGCCTTCCCTTCCTGCAAATAAAGTGAACCAGCACCTAACTTGACTTACATCAAAAAGTGATAAAATGTGTGTGAAAAAAGCTTTCATGGCTAAAAAAGAAAGGTTCACTAGAGGAAGAATGATAGAGAAGAACCAACCAGTCCTGGGCTCTTCTCCAGATTCTTCTGTGTGTTAGACGTGAGATGCTGGGCAAATTACGGAATCTCTCCAAACCTCAGACTGCTCATCTGATAATTGTAGATCATATTAACTAACTCATTTTTCCATAATAAAGGAGCATCTAACAGGATGGTGCGGCTTGAGGTAGGCTATCAATAACTCTTAGGCCCCTGCCCCACAAAAAGATATAATAAAACGCTTCATTAAGAGGAGACTAAGTGAAATCTGTGGTTTCTATCATTTTTTTATGTGAAAGTATTTCAAACACATTTTATATTTTGGCAGAGGTCTTTACCTTTTCTATGAATTTATGCTGAAGGGACAGCACGTTTTATAAGTGAGTTATGTGGCGTATTATTTTTAGGCTGGAGAGACAAACATTCTTTCAAGTCCTGACATTTGACTGGTCATACTAAATGGAACACCGTACCTTTTATTAAATTCAGGATGCCTAAGTGAAACATCATCAAATACAGTCCATGGCGGGGAAACTCTTAATATTTGAAAGTCAGGGTCTAGCTAATAATATTAGATTTGGGAAAACAGACTCACACATGTTTATAAACAGCTACTTGTGTCTGTTTATCTCGGTATGGATCGATCTATCTATAAAATGCTTCCATGTCTGATTTAAAATATAAAGCCAAACGCTAAAGTCAATATTGCCATGTATGGGCACAAAAAAAGTTTTCCGCAAAAATCATTCCTGTTTTTCTCTTTACATAGCTATAAAGTCCATTTCAGCATACAGGTTGGCTTTCAAAACATCTCCTCTGAAACCTATGCCGGGGCATTGGATAAACAAACACTTACTGTATGCACATCCGAACACCTCGATCCGCATTCCGATTCTGCCCCTGGGGTTCCACTCTAAAGGGATGAAGCGCAGAAACCGGGCTTTGATAGAAGGCTGGAGTCTGTAGTACACAACACTGTCAGCATTTGCATTTCCTGAAAAGCCCTAAAAGAAAAGGGAAGGAAGGAAATCAATGCATCTGGAGAATATCCGTTTCACCCCGCGACCTCGAATGTCAATGAACAATGCCTAACGTACTTTTTCCTGTAAAAATGGCTACCTGCTTCAAGAAAATCCTATTTCCAGTTACACAGTAAAGCCCCCCCATCCACAGAAGGTACGATTGCCCAGGCTTCTCTTTATATTGAGAGTAGCTGAAATTCCACCTTCCCCATTAAACCAGCTTTCAACCATTTCAACCTTTCAACCTCAATAAACTTGTTTCTATAAAGTTCAGATTAAACTTAAAAGGTATTAACATTGTGAACAGCACCCAAAAAATTTGAGAAAGTCTTCTTCCAGGGTTCGAAAAGTAGGGTCTGATTCAGCAAAGAAGTTGCCTGTCTCACCAATGAATGATAAAACTTAGGACGTTTCTGTTGTTTCATTTTCTCCTCTTATTACCATATACAAGAGAATCGCCCCGCACTCCATTCAGAACACTCTGATACAGACCGTTCAACTTCACAGAGCTGCCAGATACGCACATTAAGAATTGCTACACGTCAAAGTTATTTAATTAAAAAATAATAAAACCAAAGCACCTGTATTTAAAAAAATGGTTAAGGGAAATTGGAAGCAATAATAATTTGGAAAGACCTACAATTAGACTTACAGACTCTAGAATCTGAAAGACCTTGAGAATGGTGCTAAGCTAGCACAAAGTGCAGATGAGGAAATTAAAGGTCAAAGAGGTAGAAAATAAGGGCATCTGGGTGGTTCAGTTGGTTAAGCATCTGCCTTCAGCTCAAGTCCTGATCCCAGGACCCTGGGATCGGGAAGCCTCTCCTCCTGCTCAAATAAATAAATAAAATCTTTAAAAAAAAAAGGTATAAAATAACCTTCTGGCATTTGTAAAGCTACGTAAGGTGAGACCCAGAGCTACCTTCCTTCTGCCATAGCGGGGTGCATCTGCCTAACACAAAGCTCCCCTGCAAAACTGACACAGGACAGCGCCCAGCATCAGAGCGGCCCTGTTTACACCTTCATGCCCAAGGGTAAGGCTTCAGAGGGGAAAATGTTCGAGGGAAGCAGAAGTTGTTCTCAATAATTCGTACTTTTTATCTCTTCTTCTCCTCTGCTACCCATCCTCCCTTCCTCTTACTTCTTTTTCTCCTTCTCCTCCTCCCCCTTGTTTTTTGTGGTCCCCCCCCCCCCGGCTTCTGGAACAATCAGCATATGCCAGAACAAAAAAGCAATCTATTCAGGCTCTCGGTGGGTCTGCTGACCATGGCTGGGCCAGCGCATAAGGTCAACCTCATGGACATTGCACAAGGTGAAGGTGAACACGTTAGGAATACCAATACACAGGAGTCTGCTCATTTTCCTACTTTTCTTTCTAGTTTACAAATATCCCTTTAGCAGCATTTACCGAATCATTTTTTTAAATGTTTGGTGTTTCATAGTCAAACTGATTTTCTTTGACTCCCTTTACCAATCAGTTCTCTACCTGCTGCCCTCCCCCGCCCCCACCGATACCCCAGGCAGCCCGCTCTCAGGCTCACGTACCACAGGCCTCTGTGATGGTACTTCCAAATGATATCCCAAATCGGGGCCTCTGTCTCCATCTCAGCTAGGACCACCCAGCCGCACAAAGCATTACCTCACCTGAACTGCCTCAGTGACCTGCTCCTCATCATTTTTGTTCTCCTGCTCCCTGTCGCCATTCCCTCCACAGGCCCCATCTCTCCTCCTCTGAGCAGTCAGGAATACCTTTAAGGGCAAAATCAAACTGCGTCACCCACACCCACTTAGAACAAAATCCAAGCTCCTTATCAAACACAGCCTTTGACAACACCTCCTTCTGCTTTCACCACACCGTACCCCCCGGAACAGCCAGGCTCGGTCCTGCTCGGAGCCTTCGCAGCCGCTGTGCGTACTACTCCGCAAGTGCTCTGTACAGCCAGTCCCCTTGACATCTCAGGACTTGGTCAAAATATGACCACCTAAGTCAGACCCTTTCTGATCACAGTTTCAAAAGCGGTGTCCCTGGCGTACCCCTGCATCTGACCTTCCTGTTTTGTCTTGTCCATATTACTCATTATTTGGGGTCTTCTTTTCTTGGACTACCTTGTTTGTTGATTTCATCCCACTAGACCGGCTCCATTAAAGCATGGACCCGCAGTGGCCTCCCTCCACAGTACCCAGAACAGGACTTGGCTCGAAGTGGTTCCCAATAAAAAATTTGTCAGATGTGTACATTTGCGAAAGACTGTGCTAAAAACAAAATAAAATTCAACAAGTTTCTCGATTACAGACCCTCTCAGAGCATGTCAAACGTGAATGTGCGTGTTGCTTTGTATCTCCTGTAACCAAGACAGTCCTCCTATTAGGCCCACATTCCTACCTACTGTTTCCTACAACACAAATAGGAGAACACTGTTTAAATCCACAGATATTTTAACTCTTATAACCAGTCCCTTCTAAAAAGCCCCATTCCCTCCACTAGTCAAAATTTTAAACTCTGGGCACTGGTGTGGGTGTGTGGGTGGGTGTGTGGGTGTGGGTGTATGTGTGTGTATGTGTGTTTACCTGCTCTTCAAACCAGGGTGATGTGCATCCAGAGTAACGGCTCTGGTCCATCACCATTCAGTCCTAACCAGACCCTCTTACACTTCAATTCTCTTTTCCTGGGCGCCACTGGCAGGCTAATACAATTTTGATTTCTTTCAGTGAACAGCTAGATGATGAATCAGATAACCCTCCCAAGATCTCACATTTTTCCAACATTAACGTATGTTCACAGATTTAGACAGATGCCACTATGATGATCTCAACATCTTAAGGGATTAGGAAAACAGAGGCATAGTGGCAGTGGCAACAGACAGGTAAGTGGAATGGGGAGGTCTACCAATGGCAATCTTTCACATTTTACCTGATCGATTGATGAGTTATTTAAATTTTAAGAACATAAAGAAGAAATATACGGTGCTTAGCTTGTATATGTAATAAAAACAACTTGGCACATTCAAAATTTTAAGCAGATTTTTCTTACAAAGGGCAAGGGAGATTGTGAGGTAGAGGGTAACAGATTTTTAGCACAGTCCAGCCATAGCTGGATTTTAAAAACTGAACATGTATTAATTGTATAAAAATTAGTAAAATGAAGTAAGATGGAGACATAAGAAGTGTGTGTACACAGTGACAGGGCAGGCAGAATATTATTTCTTAATGCTCTGAGTACCTCAAATTTAACTTTCTAGTATCAAGGTCATTGGGGGAATATGCACCATTACTATTAATTAAATATTATCTAACTGAATTATAATATATGTTTGTCTTGCTCCCCATGTTGAAATTTTTTCAATACATAAGATAACAAAGGTTCTGCTGTGGAATTCTGTATTTAATGGGCATTCAGTGTTAATGAATGAAGTGTGGGGTTGATGTTACATTACCTTGTAAGTTAACAGTTCTAGGCATATTATCAGGTTTCAAATGTATTTCCTTTGCCTAAGAGATATTTCTCAATTTGATGTGAAGATTTTTTTGATACCATCACAATTCCTAAAAGAACACATGGATTTAGGGCCACCCGGGTGGCTCAGTTGGTTAGGCATCTGACCCTTGATTTTGGCTTGTGTCCTGATCTCAGGGTTATGGGATCAAGCCCAGTGTCAGGCTCCAGGCTCGGTGCAGAACCTGCTTGGGATTCTCTTTCTCTTTCTCCCTTGCCCCTCCCCCTGCTCATGCTTTCTAAATAAATACATACATAAATAAATAAATCTTTAAATAAATAAAATACATTTCTAAAAAGAACACATGGATTTCAATTGTTCTTTTAAAAACATAATTTTACTACGTGGCTGTTTGTCTTTCTTTTTATTATATAGATTCTGAATTTTGGTGTCTGTCAGAATTACCTGACAGAATTTGGTGTCTGTCAGAATTACCTAGCTATTTAAAAGTGCAATTTCTAGATCCTGCACCTCATACACTAAATCTGTGAGGGGGGGCCTGGAATCTGCATTTCTAACGCATTCCAAGCCCATTTGTGCTGTTGGTCTTTAGCTGGCTTTGAAATTTTTTCTGGCTTGTGGATACACCATGCTCTTTTTCCCCTCCCAACATTACTGCAAAACTTTTCAGGGAAGGAAAAGATTTTAGAAGAAGGGTTCACCTGGGCTAACCTCCAAAGAGAGAAACAAGGAGCATATGTGTTCTGGTATCAACCTAAAGATGTTCAGTGTGTCTCAGCATCAGGTAGAGAAGAACTAGGTTATGTCGCTGCAGTATTTCCATCAACCCTGTAGAGTAGTCATTCTTGTACCCACTTTAAAGAGGAGGATAATGAAAATTACAGAGGTTGTGCGCCTAAAGCCACGCAGCTAGGAAGTGGCAGAGTAAAGATTTAATCTCGGGCTTTTCTGACCTCACAGCACATTAATTTAGCCAAGCTATGAGTAGACCTCACTCTAACAGAACATGAAAGCAAGCCAACAATCCACCCTAAAGGAAGCCTGATATTTCATTGGAAGCTCCCCCCTGCCTGCTTTTTCTCATAATTTACATTTAAAATCTTTGACACATTGAGAGTAATGCGAGTTAGATGATTGCTGAACGTAGCTCTACCAGTTAACGTTTATAGACAAAAGGATTTTTCTATAAACATCACATTTTCTCAAAATTATTGGAGTAGAAAAATAAAAGACAAATGTTCGATATTCAATAGGACTCTTGCATAAAATGATAACCTCCTAAAAGATACAGAATGTAAAAGAATATGCCAGTATTTCATCAACTATCTGAAATATCTACAAATAGAAGTACAGTGATGTGTCTTATGTGACAAAAAATCAAAGGACTTTAATTGTATTTTTCTTTTCTTTGAGGCTTGATGATTTTCAAACTCAATGAGGTATTCATAGATGATTTAGAAATGTATTTCTAACTGAGGCAATTTATGGAGTTAATGATTTAAAGTTTTTTGCAAGACTTTAAGTATTTCCATAATGATTCTAAAGTTTATGAAGAGGTATAATAGCATTAATCTATTTTATCAATATTAATTGAGCAACTCATCTATGAAAGTCAAGATGCATAAAGGGAAATGCCCATATGGCAGTTCTTAGGGGATCCAAAATGCTGCTATAATAAATCAGAAACATGGGACCACTTACAGGTAGTTATACAGCAGGCTACATAATTACATAAAAATTGGTTTTGCTCCCACCAAAATAAACAGCAATACTAATATAAATTCAACATGACAAGCAGGCAAGCATGTAAATCCCCTGACCTCTCCTGTTGTGAGAATTCATGTGACTCACATATGACCTATTTCCAAGTACAACTCATTGTGACACAGTCAGCTGACATGCAGACACTAAATGCATCATAACAATAAGCTGTCTAATGGAAGCCAGCTCTTTGTTCTATGATGTTCGTTATAAATATTTACCAAGTGTGCCAATGTGCCTCCCAAGAGGTTGTCTAGTCTAAAAACCAAAAAATGCAAAAGAAAGGCAAAGAAAAAATAAGAACTCCTAAAAAGCAGAGAACTTGCTAACAAAAACCCAGATAAGCATAACTTTTAAACATATGTTGGACAAGACTATTGTACCTATATGTATAAAAGCTGATTCTCTCTTGAGTGTGAATGTCATTCATTTATTGTAAGAGAGGAATAGCAATGAGAGTATAGAAAGCAGATTCGAAAGTTTTGTTCTGTGTATATGACAAATCTCACATTTCAAAATGAGAATATAGAATTGTATTAAATAGAATTATTTCTACCATCCCTCTCTGAAAATATTCACAATCTTTAAAATATTTATTTGAGGGGATATCAAATTGTTGGCAATATTTCAGTAAGGCCCATACCTTAGCCATTTTATTAGAATCTGTGGAGACACCAAGTTGTAAAATACACTGTTTCAGCCCTTTTAGCATGAAAAGGTTTCAATTCTCAAGACAGCAAGATCAAATGGCAAGAGTGAAAAAGCATGTGAAAGATAAAACCTTGGCTGTAGTTTGTAACTATTGTTCAGAAAAAGCAATAAATTGTTATGGAAGATATGCAGACAGGTCATTACCCTTGAATTTATATTAGGGTAATAACATATGTTGAATTTAGTGGAAGACTAAGGTTTTATTGAGATGAAAAATAACTTGAGCTTAAAAAAATAATCATATTATGGTTGGTAGACTAGAAAATTCTGAACAATCCTCCTGCTAGAAAAACTGTACAAAATGGAAAACAGGGAGTGAAGTGCTAAAAGACAATAAAACATTAAATGTCCAAGATCTGGAAGAAGAAGAAAATCTATGGAAGCGAACCCTACTTTTAAGACCCTTTACTCTTTCTAGGACTGCTGAAGAGAACCTGAGATATGAAGCACCTGAGGTAAAAAGATCTCTTTTTACAAATTCACAGGGCTAAAGACAAAATCTTAGTTCTAGGCCCCCCAAGGATGAGAATACCCTATAAGCTTCCTACAGCTTAGGACACAGAGTAAGTCAGAGACAAACAACTCCTTAAGGGACTAAAATTCAGTCTACTGTCTTCTCAATAATATTAAGATGGTCAGAGATGTCTAGTACTCATTTCTACCTGCAGAACCCAACGTAGTTACACTCCACACAAAGATATCCTTCTAGGTCACAAATTGTTCATTCTTCAAACATGATGTCCTATACACCACAGAAAGTAATAAAGCAGCAGCAAAATCTGTTCTTAAATGGAAACTCAGAGAGATGGGTCATGGAGGTGGCGAAGTCAGTTAAGTGCCTGACTCTTGGTCTCGGCTTAGGTCATGATCTCAGTGTTGTGATCGAGCCCTGTGTCAGGGCTTGGAGCCTGCTTGAGATTCTCTCCCCCCCTCTCCCTCTACCCCTCCCAGTCAAGCTCTCCAACTCGCTCTCTCTCAAATAAACAAATAAATCTTTTTTTTTTTAAGGGAAATTCAGAGTCTTGGATACACAGACATATATATTGGTAAATAGAAAAAGTATCAGCTCTGTATTTAAAGACCTTGGATATCATTCTTGTTCTCTATACAAGAAAGCTGCACAAACTTAAAATCATGGACTTTCTTAGACCTATCAGAACACTGAGGTTACATGCACTATGGACTAGATTGTGTCCTTCCAAAACTCATGTTGAGGCCCTAATCCCAAGATAACCGTTATCTGAAAGTGGGGCCTCTGGGAAGTAATTAGATTTAGATGAAGTCATGAGGGTGAGGCCCCCCTGATGGGATTAGTGTCATAATGATAAGAAGAGAGACCAGAGCCGGATGAAGACACGGTGAGGCTTATTTCTACAAGCCAGGAAATGGGTTCTCACCAGGAAGTGAATCAGCCAGCAACTTGATCTTAGACTTTCCAAATTCCACGACAGTAAAAAATTAATGTCTGTTGCTTAAGCCTCCCAGTCTATAATATTTTTGTGACAGCAGCCTAAGCTGAATAAAACACATGGCAAACTGCCACCCTGAAATCTGGAGAGACAAGACCATCCAAAGACTCAGAGATGAGATCTGTCCACCTAGAGCAGAAGCCCCTGGTACCATAAACTGATAGGGTTGCTTATAGGGTAATATTGATAAATTTACATAGGCTGAGGGTAGACTGGCATGAGAGAGAGAAACTCTTGAGGACCACAGTCTTAGAGGGCCCCCACATTTTTATAAACTTGACTTCCAGGAACCTTTCCATGCTCTTTGTGAAGATCAGAAAAAGATTCCTTCCCAGCTCTGGCAGAGAGTGGAGAAGGTAACCATTGCAAAATATGCCCGGAGTGTTCTGTACACCAAAGGCCTACTGTCCAGGGGAGAAGATTTTACCACCAGAGCCTCATCCCAATTAGGAAAGAACATTCCTCCTACACTGGTTTACTACTCTCCATGCCCCACCTAAGGGAACAAATAGTCCTCAGGAGTCAGTAGCCAGGAAAAGAAGTACGGGGCAAAGGGAAACAAGCCACACCACTAAAGGAACACTAGTGAAGGTCACAGTTCCAATACAGAAACCCATTAGAAACACTCTAATTTAGCTGGAATATTATAGAATGCTCTCATCCTTCTATCATATCATCATACCAACAGAACTCTAGTATACTACTAATAGCCGAAAGAACTAGAAACACAGACTGCCTTGGAAGAGGACCCCAAAGTCAAGAGGGGAGGCAAAAACAAGAGTCCTAGATGAATTTGAAGCCTCTGGCACCTGTATCACCTACAGCAAACATTAAATACAGCCCAATTCCTTGCCAGATTAATATAAATCCTCACACACACACACCAAAAAAACCTATTCACTTCAGTTCCTATTGCTAGATACAACATGTCCAGATTTCAGGAGAAATTGCAAGGCATGCCAAAAGGAAAAAAAAAATTCTGCAGAGACAAAACAATCACTGGAACCAGTCTTACATATGTCTCAGATGTTGGAGTTATCAGACTAGGAATTAAAAACAACTGTGATTAGTATGCTAAGGGTTCTTTTTTTTTTTTTCTTTTTTTCCCATTTTATTTTATTTCTTTTCAGTGTTCCAGCATTTATTGTTTATACACCACACCCAGTGCTCCATGCAATACATGCCTCCATAATACCCACCACCAGGCTCACCCAACTTCCCCCCCTTCCCTCCAAAACCCTCAGTTTGTTTCTCAGAGTTCACAGTCTCTCATGGTTTGTCTCCCCCTCCAATTTCCCCCAACTCACTTCTCCTCTCCATCTCCCAATGTCCTCTGTGTTATTCTCTATGTTCCACAAGTAAGTGAAATCATATAATAATTGACTTTCTCTGCTTGACTTATTTCACTCAGCATAATCTCCTCCAGTCCCGCCATGTTGATACAAAAGTTGGGTATTCACCCTTTCTGATGGCTGCGTAATACTCATTGTATATATGCTAAGGGTTCTAATGGGACAAGAGGACAATATTCAAGAAAGATGGGTAAGATAAATAGAGAGATAAAAACTCTTAAGAAAGAACCCAAGAAAAATATCAGAAATCAAAAACATTGTGACAGAAATGGAAGATGTCTTTGATGGGCACATCGATAAATTCAACACAACTAAGGAAACAATCAGTAAGCTTGAAATTATCAGAAAATGCAAACTTCCTAAACTATAATGCAAAAAGAAAAATGCAGAAGAGAATGTCCAAGAACTAGGGATAACTACAAAGGTTGTAACATGGGCGTAAGTGGAATGCCAGAAGGTAAAGAAAGAGAGAATGGAGTGAAAGAAATATTTGAATAATGGCCAATGGATTTTCCAAAATTAATGACAGACACCAAAGTAGACCAAGGAATTTCAAAAAGTAACAAGCAGGTTAGAAATCTGAATAAACTCTATACTGAGTCATAACATAATCAAGCTGCAGAAAGCCAAAGATAAAGAGAACATTTTGGAAGAGGCTGAGAAAAACAAATGCCTTACCTACAGAGGAACGAGGATAAGAAGTATATTGGACTTCTCATCAGAAAACATGCAAGCAAGAACAGAGCGGAGCAAAATATTTAAAGTGTTGAAAGAAGCAAAAATCGACTTAGAACTCCACACCTGGAGAAATTATCTCTCAAAAGTGAAGAAAAAATAAAAACTTTCTCAGACAAAAACCAACAGAAGTCATTGCTACCAGACCCGCTTTGCAATAAGTATTTAAAGGAAGTTCTTTTTTAAAAATTTTTTTTAATTAAAGGAAGTTCTTTAGACAAAAGTTAAATGATAGAAGTCAGAAACTTGCAAACAAAAGAAGAACATTCAGGGGCGCCTGCGTGGCTCGGTGGATTGGGCCGCTGCCTTTGGCTTGGGTCATGATCTCGGGGTCCTGGGATCGAGTCCCACATCGGGCTCTCTGCTCAGCGGGGAGCCTGCTTCCCTCTCTCTCTCTCTCTGCCTGCCTCTCTGCCTACTTGTGATCTCTATCTGTCAGATAAATAAATAGAATCTTAAAAAAAAAAGAAGAAGAAGAACATTCAAGAAGGAATAAAAAAAGATACAATAAAATAATTTTTCTTATTCTTAGTTATAAGATGACTGTTTAAAGAAATAATACTAAAAATGTATTGGGTGATTATGGCATACGGATAAATTAAATGAAGGGCCGCAATGTTGCAAGGGATGAGAGGGATGGACTGGGAAAACTCTAACATAACTGCACTACTTACTAAGTAAGATAATGTTATTTGAAGATGATCTTTGATAGGTAAGGGCAGTCACTAAAATTTTTTAAATTATATGAACATGCAAAGAGATAAAACTGAATAATACAAAATGCTCAAATTCAGATAACAAATCAAAAAGGGGAGAGCAATAAGCAAAAGACAAATGCAACAAATGGAAAATAGTTACATATATAGTAGATAATAATCCAAACATGTCAATAATCACTTTAAAATCAAATTGTCTAAATACAATATTAAAAGACAGATTGTCAGGGAATAAAGAACGATGAGACCCAACTATATGTTACCTGTAAGAAATTCACTTATAAAAATCCACAAAAAAATCCACAATATAAAGACTAAAATACATTAAAAGTAAAAGGGCAGAGAAAGATATACTATGCTAATGTCAAAAATCGAAAACTAACAAAATT
This sequence comes from Neogale vison, assembly GCF_020171115.1. Classification (NCBI taxonomy): domain Eukaryota; kingdom Metazoa; phylum Chordata; class Mammalia; order Carnivora; family Mustelidae; genus Neogale; species Neogale vison. The sequence continues at coordinate 10,750,974 of NC_058097.1, forward strand.
AAAACCACCAGATTAATAAAATAGTAATTAGTAAGAGTTGATTGTGCATATAAGAACAGTTCAAGAATTGGGAGCTTTCATAAGCGATTACAGGATGGCTTTATGAAGTGAAAATGAGGAACCTGTTTAACCTTTGCAATGATCGGTTATTCCAATGCGGGTTTCCAGATGGCAGGGGACTGACTGAAAGTGGTTATCTTACACCATCTTTAAGGAGATGACTTAAGTTTCACTTATGTCCATGAAATAAGCTAGATTTAATTTTGCTTATGGGGTTTAAATGGTTTTGTCTGCTCAGGGAATTCTCAAGTTTGGTTTTCTTTTTGTATTTTAGCCTAACACTAACACTGATCTAAAAAAAGCTGGAGTGGTCACATTAATTTCAAACAAAGCAGACTGCAGAGCAAGAAAGATTATCAGAGATAAACAGGCACATTGCATAATGGCAAAGCAATCAATTTTCCAACATGGTGTAACAATCCTCTATGCGTAGCACATAACAACAAAGGGTCAAAATACATGAGGCAAATGCTGATAGAACTGCAGGGAGAAATAGACAAATCCATTATTATAGTTGGAGTAGTTGATATATCAAAAAGACAGAAAAACAGTAAAAATATAGAAGACCTGTATATCAGTATTAGTCAACTGGATCGAATTGACATTTTAGAATATTCCATCCAACAGCAGCAGAAACATCCTCTCAAGATCGCATGAAGAATTCACGAAGACAGACTGCATTATGTTGGTGCAGCCACTTTAGAAAACAGTGTGGAAGTTCCTCAAAAAGTTGGAAATAGAGGTCCCTGTGACCCATCAATTGCACTACTGGGTATTTACCCCAAAGATACAGACGTAGTGAAAAGATGGGGCATGTGCACCCCAATGTTCATAGAGCAATGTCCACAATAGCCAAACAGTGGAAGGAGCCAAGATGCCCTTCAACAGATGAATGGATAAAGAAATGTAGTCTATAGACATAATGGAATATTACTCAGCCATTAGAAAAGATGAGTACCTAACATCTGCATCAATATGGACGGGACTGGAGGAGAATATGCTGAGTGAAATAAGTCAAGCAGAGAGAGTCAATTATCATATGGTTTCACTTATTCATGGAACATAAGGAATAGCATGGAGGACATTAGAAGAAGGAAGAGGAAAATGAAGGGGGTGGAAATCGGGGGGGCAGGGCGGAGATGAACCATGAGAGACTATGGGCTGAAGGAAACAAACAGGGTTATAGAGGGGAGGAGGTGGGTCGATGGGTTTGCCCAGTGATGGGTATTAGAGCACTGGGAGTTACACACAAACAATGAATCATGGAACACTACATCAAAAACTAATGATGTACAGTATGGTGACTAACATAAGATAACTAACATAACATAACATAATTTATATATATATATATATATATATATAAAGAGATCATACAAAACATTCAGAAAGGCTGCATTATGGACCCTAAAACACACCCTCACAAATTTTATAAAAACTGTGAACTGTACAAAATATGCTCCCAAACCACAATAGGATTAAACTAGAAATAAGTAATAGAATGATAGCTAGAAAGCCCAAAAATATTTTGAAATAACCCAAGAGCTAAGGCTCAATTTAAAAAATTGATCTAAATGAAAATAAAAATATAATTTATCAAAATGTGTGAGATACAGCAGCATTTGTAGCATTAAATGCACACATTAGGGGGGAAAAGAACTCAAAGACCTCAATAAATAATCTCTGTTTCTATCCTATGAAACTAGAGAATGTAGAGCAATATAAATCTAAGATAATCAGAAGAAAAGAAATAATAAAAATTAGAGCACAAATAAGTGAAATTGAAAACAGGAAAACAATAGAGAAAATTAACAAAATCAAAAGCTCTTTCTCTGAAAAGTCTCTGAAATCGATAAATCCCCACTCATGATGTCCAAGGAAAAGTAAGAGAGAAAGAGCCAAATTACCAATGTCACAAGTGGAAGAGAAGTCACTGGTGCTGATCATTCTACTACTATCCCAAAGAAGTTACAACAATCATTAAGAGGTTACTTTGAATAGTTTTTGAAAACTCAGTGAGCAAGCTCTAAATACACAGCAACTTGCCAAAACAGTTGAAAACCAGGAAAATCGGAGTTGCCTATCTCTGTTGGCGAAATTAAATCCATAATTTAAAAATGTTCACATGTAGAAAATTCCAGGCCTTGTGAATTTTTCTAAAGATCTAAGGACATTTAAACATTTAGGGACAAAACCATACTGATCTTATATAAACACCTTCCGAAAGTAGAAAAATGGAATGCTTCCCAACTTGTTTTGTGAGGCTAGCCTAGCTTGATATCAAAATCTGACAAAGAACTTTCAAGAAAGAAAATAAAAGCCAATCTTACTCATAAACATAGATTCAATTATCCTCTAAAATAGTCGCAAAATTATTACAGATTACAGAAATAAAGAAAAATTTTCATAGATCATAACTTAATCAAGTTTCTTCCAGGACCATAGGATTGCTTAATATTTAAAAATCTTTCAAGGTAATTAATCAAACTGAAGAAAATATAATCTTCTAAACAGATGTAGAAAGAGCATTTGATTAAATTCGACATCTAAATGTGATTAAAACTTTTAGCCAAAAAGGGAATTTCTAAATCTGTAAAGGACATCTACAAAAATCTTACAGCAAATCGTCACATGTTAGAAGAAATGCTGAGATCTGCTTTGAGTTTGGGAATCAAAGCATGTTCTCTATAGACCCTTTCATTCAACGTGAAGTGAATATTCTGATTAGGGTAAGAAAAATATTTAACAGATAATATGCATTGGAAATAAAGAAATAAGCCTGCTGCCATTCATAGGTTGCATGATTGTTTATGTAGAAGTTTCTTTACTTTATAGCATGTGCTTACCAAATCTGCTGAATGAAAGTCTATGTATCGATATGCATTGAATTTACACACTTATTAGAATGCCAAAATCCACAACATTGACACTACCAAATACTGGTGAGGACACAGAGCAAGAACTCTCATCCACTGTTAGTGAAAATAGAAAGGAACAGGAATCACCAAGGTACTCTGGAAGAAAAACAAAGTTGGAGGATTTTCTTGACTGGTTATCAAACCTCAGAATGTTACAAAAAAAAAATGTTACAAAAACAACAGAATGTCATATTGCCAGAAGATGACTTAAACGGACCAGTGGAACAGAATAGAGAATCCAGAAACAAATTCAACATAATTACGGAATGGATTTCTGACAATGTTCGCAATGAAATCAGTTAGAAAAACAATAAACAAAAGTGCAGTGCTGGGTTGATCAAATACTACACTGGGGGTGGGGGGTGCCTGGGTGGCTCAGTGGGTTAAAGCCTCTGCCTTTGGCTCAGGTCATGATCCCAGGGTCCTGGGATCGAGTCCCGCATTGGGCTCTCTGCTCAGCAGGGAGCCTGCTTCTCCCCGCCGCCCCCCACCCCCGCCTGCCTCTGCCTACTTGTGATCTCTGTCTGTCAAATAAATAAATAACGTCTTTAAAAGAAAAAAATACTAAATTGGGGGAAGAAGAAGAATTAAAAAAAAAAGAAAGAAAAAGAAAGGAAGAGGGAGAAAAAAAGGAAGGTTGATCACTCCCTTAAATCGTGTGCAGAAAGACATTCCAGTAAGATTGTAAAGCTAAATGTGACTAGAGCTAGCAGATGTGCTAGAAGACAGCACAGCTGGATACCTTCACAGCCTGCAGGAGGGCAAAGGTGTCCTAAACATGACACAAGAGGAAAGGTTGACACATAAGAGGAAAGGCTGACAAATCAGAATATATTAAACTTAAGAACTTCTGTTCATTTATAGATGTTAAAATAGTGAAAAGAGAAGCCAGAAAATGGAAGAACCTATTTTTCAGTAAACGTGTGTCCAGGATTTACAAAGAAACTACAAAGCAATAAGGAAAAGTGGGACAAAGAAATACCTAGGTGACTAGCAGACCTATGCAATGGTGTCCAGTCTCATTAGTCACAGGACACTGTAAATTCAAACCACAGTGTGAGAGTTCAGCCTGCCAACCAGAATAGCTGAAATGGAGGGACAATAAAAAGCTAAAGTTTAAAGAAAATTGAGAATACCAAGTGTTGTCAAGAATATGGAAGAAATGGACTTTTCATACACTGTGATGAGAGTATAAATGAATATGATCTCCATAAAGTTTTTGACATATTCCACTAAAGTTAAGCATACACTTAGGAGCCAGCAATTGCCCTCTCAAGAGTGTACCCGAGAGGAAAGCAGGCCTTGTGGACCAAAGGCACATGAAGCCTCCTGAAGTACTATTCAGAACAGTCCCCAAATCCAACTCACATGTCCATTTGGGGAATGGATAAACACATTCAGAAACACCCTATAATGAGATGCTGTAAAATAACTGAAAACAAACCAATTATACCTATACACGACAAATGGATATGTTCCTCGAACAAAATGTTAACCCAGGTAGCCACATGTTAAAAAAATATATATATGTTGCATGATTTCTTTTGAATATAATTCAAAACAGGCATTAACATTCAGAAGAGTGAGAACTTTGGGAGAAGGAGGAGGTAGTAGTGATCAGGAAAAGGATGAAAGGAAGTGTTTGAGATATTGTAGTATTCTTGGCCTAGATAATATTTACATAGGTGTTTTCACTTTTTGATAATTCAGTGAGCTCGGGGGTGTGTGTGTATGGGTACCTTTTGTCTTCTCAGATATGTGTAGTACTTCAATGAAAAGTTAAATGAGGCGCGCCTCGCTGGCTCAGTCAGTTAAGCACCTGACTCTTGATCTTAGCCCAGGTCTTGAGCTCACAGTCATGAGTTCAAGTTCTGCCTTGGGCTCCACACTGGGCGTGGAGCCTACATGAAAAAAATAAAGGTTAAATGAAAATAATTACACTAACTTTGCAAAAGAAATAAATCCTTAATGCTTTAAAAAATCAGTGAAAACAATCAAGATTTAAATTTGCATGTATTTATCCAAAAGCAAAAAGGGAAGATTTTGAAGAATACTTCATTAAAATTGTATTTTTCACTTTTGTGCTTTTCTATAGATCATTAAGAACACCATGAGAAGTACCTTTCAGCTTCAGATTTTAGATATCATATAATTTTTCATGCATTATACCATAAAGAGCTCCATTAACATCTTTCCTTTTACCATTAATATCACAAAGAATAATGGTATTCTTACGACCATTCCCATTAAAGTAACTATTGTTCACTGATGAAAGAAAACTACTGAGTTTTCTATTAGAAATATTACAAAATTCAAAGTAAATTATTCCTCACCTCTGCCTTCTATTAATGTTTTTATACAGTCTTTCTAATATATTGATTGGTGTTCAGAATGCTTCAAAATGCCATTTATTTATTAAATGACTGCTAATCATTTTTCCAAGTACAAACTTAAATGTGTGTTTTAGAAAGAGACCCTCCCCAAAAAAAACCAACCAATTTTTCCAGCAGAATAAAACAAAATATCCACTTCATTATATTTAATTTAAAAAAGTGAACTATTGGATAAGCTTGGATAGAGTTCTCACATTGGCCTCTGAAGCCATTCATTATTTAATATACATTAAATATATTATAGTACTAATGTATATTGTATCTACACTAATGTATACTGCATACTGTGATGTACATTAAATACTATACACAATATTTAACTGGTGAACACTGTATCTTCCCTTAGATCAAAACCGGAACTTTCACAGAAGTTGGTCATTCAGGAGGTGTATAATCTGGGGTGTGTCTAACTAGAACACTTGGTCCTGGCAGATCCAAAGATTAATGGTCTCTGAACCCTTCTTTTTGAAGTTGGTGCTGACTTTAAATTTTACCAAATATTTTTAGAACACACAGACTAAAATACAATGTGGTATTATTTTGGGTTGTTTGACCTTCAGAGTCTGTATAATTTGGTCGCACAATTAAAGTTTCATTACACACACAGTCAAAGAAAAGCCTACTTTATTTAGTAATAACGTCATCAGGAACAAAAACGTGCAGACTTTGTTAACCTATTCTTTACCAGAGACAAGCTTGACTGCCCTCTGGGAGCAGAGGATGAGTAAATGCAGGCAGCAGACGCTAGGTTAGAGAGGCTGGCACAGAAGTGTTTTTATTTCAATCAATAATAACACCTGCCTACCTGCATTGCCTTTTGAAACACTGCCAGATGTAACAAAACAACAAAACAAACCAGTAAATGGTTCCATACCCATGGGTGCCTTGATAGAGATAAATGGAACAAAGAACACAGAGAACTTAAGTGCCTTAATGCATGTGCTCCATTTTTAATGCTAGGATGTCTGAGATTTGGAAAGTATTTCCTCTACTCAACACAGATGACACAAACTCATTATTTCACGTTCAAACAAATACTGCTTTTAGCTCTGTAGACAACTCTTTTCAAGCCCCAATTGCCATTATTCCAAGAACAACGGAAACATTAATAACGCCTCCACTCCCTCTCCATACAGAGATCTCAAGAACGTCCTTCCAAACATTTGACCTGGAGACCTCAGATCTCCCTGGGAAAGGGCACACCATTGCAGACGGCCAGGGATATATCACTCATTAGCTGGAGAAACTTGAAGGGCTATATTCCTAAGCCTCAGTTTCTTTATCTGTAAATTAGGGACAGAATGAATTTCTTCCAAAGTTTGAACTACAAGTTACGTAAAATAATAAGAGATTAACATCTGCCTGACTTTACGCTCAATGACCAGGTGCAGGTGTAGTTGCTGCGGTGTGGCGATCACGTCCTCACACGTGGCTGCCACCCACAGTTAATCAGGCCGACCCCATGGCATCATGAGTCTAACACACCAAGTCTAAACAGTCGAAAGAGAAACAGCAACTCCTCTTAATGTCCTATGATCATACTGACAGTCCCACTTAGGAAATAAAGCCAAACACTTATTTGGGTGTAGTTGGCAATATTTTTAACCTTAAGACAAAAAATATCCAGAAAATACTTCCCAAAAAAGTGACTGAAAAAAAAAAACCTTCTAATTTCTTGAATGCAAAGTTTTCTTTTTTAACTCATATTTACATTTGAATATAAATTTTGGAAATTATAATTCAGATGGCATTAACTGTAGAACCGTGCAGCAACAAGAGGTTCCTAAAAGCCCATTTTTTTGGTTCAATGCAACTGAGATTAGTTGGTGAACATTTAAAAAAGATTTCAAAAAGTATCTAATATAAACATACATAAATTTCAGAGATATTTGTATGCATCCTTAAAACCAGCTTGTTAGACATAATGTGTGGTTTTCATGATATTGTACAGGTATTCAAAGTCTGCTTATATGAATTTGAAGAAACTACATTATTTATAGTATACTATAGAATAACCATAATTATTTCCTTAAGAAACCAATAAAAATGCCTCTGTCTGCATAGATTAAAAAAAACTTAAATGAATGAATCTGAGGGCAACCTCTAGTAGAATTCCAATGACACAGTTTTGAGGCTTATTATTTTGCACATAAATGATGTTTATTTTCATGCAGTATGTAGTGTAGAGTTTACTGTTCTATACATTCAAATTTTCCTTTGAATTCTTCCAGAACAGTTGCAAAGTCCTAGGCCACATGTGTAACATTTGTGAATAAAGGAATGACAGACACCCGTGACCTATTCTGACTGTTGTCTCAGGTATGAAAATCACGGCTCTGTAAGAATAGGAATAAATACCTGCTCTGAACAGGTACACCTTCAGCAATTCCCCAGGGACTCTCAGCTCAACTGAGTAACAGAGTAACTGAGACAACACTCCATAGAGTACATGTGCAGAGAACAGGCTCCGGCATCAACAATCCTTAATACAAGTCTTTATTTCTTATTAGGTTGAGGTCTTTGAAAAGTTCTAGTCTTTATTTGTGCACTGGCACCATGAAATGCATTTTTCAGTTAACATGCCGGAAATTTGAAAATCAACTAGATATTCAATGAATTAAGTGAATTATCGTTAATTTTTTTTTTTAGGTTCTGCTTTAAGAAAAGCTTACGTCTTTCAGAGATTCATACTGAAATAGTTAAGGATGAAAGATTAGAGTATTTGTTATTTGTTTCAAAATAATGTTACAGGAGACAGCACAGTGGGGGCGGGGTGGGGGGAGATGGATGGAAAGGATTGGCCAAGGGTTGAGGGCTAGGGAATGTGTACAAAGGTGTTCATTTTGCCATTCTGTTTACTTGTGTGTATGGAGAAAATGTGGCAGCGATTGTTGTAAAAATTAAAAGAATTGGTACATATAAGAAGCCTAGTCTATTTGTAAATTAATATTTCCCTTTATAACCTTCTACTTATCATAGGTATATATTTGGTTAAGTTTCCTAATTGACACACAAGAAACTTAACTTATTTTAATGTATCTAGTCAACTTAAAAGCTCTCAGTGCACTGCAAAAAATATTTTATTCAGGAATCAAGAGTGATTATGTTTGATAAAATTCTCAGTTTCCATGTATTATATTCTTTTGCTATGTAAAAATTTATAATCTGGGGGCCATATGCATGCTACACCTTATGTTTCCAAAATAAGTCATTTGGAAATTGGTGATACTGAAAGTTGCAATTCTCCATTTTATTTTGCTCAGCAATTATACTGGTCAGGCCTAAATAGCCACAGGGAAGGAGTAATTGCAATTCTCCTGTGGTTTTATGGTTGTCTCTAGAATAATGTAACCTAATGTTACCTTTGTCAGTGAGGCTAAGTGCTTACAGAGAAAGGTAGTGAAAAAACACAATCCTGGTGATGAGACGCTCACTACCAACTGCATTCGATCAGTCTACTAACTCTGCGTCACTTTCTGTTGGGAATTGAAGAAGTTAAATTATTTCCTTAATTGAATTACATCCTATTCTTAAACATTTATCACAAATTTTTTTTACCATATGTCACTGTTATAAGTTCTGAAGTACTCATAATATGAGTGTTTGTATAACCTATTCTGCAATTCTTAAATTTCTACTATGTCTATTCACGGCGCTAAGCAATTTCACATATTTGTTTGACACAAAAATCTTGACAGAGCCTTACACCACGTATTGAGAGACTTGAGAATGATTACTCAAGCTTTCCAAACACCCACGTGCACTAGAGATTCTAATTAGGTCTCTCAGCTAACTTGGAGCTGTTTCGATTAAGTAGAAAGGTGATGTATTAAGAAAGGGCATTGGGGAAATGGAATCCCTGTAGGGGGTCTACCACATTCTTAAACACTCAGCCTTGGTTGGTTCTTTCATGTCTAACACCGTCAGAATACCTGGATTGCCTAGATCACTATGCCGCTTGAAGATAATATTACTGAAAATGTTTACTCTCTATGGGCCTGTACAAATATAGGGTATTTTTAAGCACACTGACTTATACTAAAATACGTCAGCACATCTAAGTCCATTTGATTAAAATAATTTGTAATTTATTTTATACATTTTTGAGGATACTGAATTACGTTCAAGTCCCAAACACTAAAATATAATTACCCGGGCACAGGCACTTGATGGAATATTATGAAGCAATTAAAATGGTGATTTTTGCAGACTATTGAAAAATTAGTATGTTCTCTTCATTATTTAAGTATGGTACATAATTGTGTGATCAGCATACTTATAACTTAATTCAGAGTTAAGCAGAATAAGAATAAAGATGATACATCAAAGTTTTAATAGTGGTTTTACTAAGTGATGAACTCTTGGATTTCTTCTTTTTTAACTTCCTCTATGTGGCAAGTTTTAATGACGTGATCAGAATACTTACACATAGAAATGTAAACCCAAAAAAGGAAGAGGAAAACATATTACCTATTTTTTTCCTAATCTACTGTTAATCTCTTTCCTTTACCAAAATTCCCTTGTCATTCCCAAACATTATCAATTACCTGGACATTATCAACTGTGTAGCCTCTCTTGGTCTCCTGTCACCATGGGTTCCAGTGACCTCAGGAGACTATCCTCTAACTGAATTTTGATTATTGGCAGTTTTCTAATAATCCAATTGCTTAAAGATTTTCTAAATTTGCCTTTTGATAAATCTTTTTTTTTTTCAAAATCCCAGAATAATAACAAATGTAGATAACTTCTTCGGAGAGCTCACTACTTTGCAGACCCAGTCCAAATCACTTTCCATGCATTATCTTGTTTCATGACCTTCCATGAGAGGTTTACTTTTTCCTTATTTTACAGAAGAGAAAACTTAGAAAGGCGAAGTGACACCCAAGATCACGCAGTTAGCAAGGTAAGGTTGGAAAACCAAACTTATGAACAGGTGCTCAATATGGTTATTTAAGAAAACAATGAGAAATATGATACCGCTGTGTGCTTGAGAGGCTCATGAAAGTCAGAAAGGTGCTAATGCCTCATGTTGCTGGGTTAGCTCTTCTCGGGAGCACCCCTGCAACGCATGGTGTAGCCCGATCGCTGATCCGTCACCGGTGTGCGAACACCCTACCACCTAGCAACTCAGTCTCTAGCCATAGATCCCAAAGGAATGCTCTCCTAGGTGTTCAAGGAGCATGTGCACGATGCTCTTTGCAGCAAGCCTGGCTGGCGGAGTGGGTATGAGGACAGGTGGGTGCCCAGCACACAGTATCATGTGGCAGGGAGCAAGCTTTCTAGATTATTCTGACGCATGCCAGACAAAGGGGGAGGACCTCTGTACACATGAAACTAAGGTGTCTTCTAGCACAAAATTCCTCTCTCTCTCTCACCCTCTATGAGTACATACACACACACATACACACACACAGATATATATATATATATGCATACTTATATTCCTTTATTTGTTTCTTCATTTATATATTTATTGATAATGCTGTCATTACAACATTATCAAATTTTAGTCATGAAGTGACAGAATGTAGGAATTGCCTGTAATACTAGTATTGTATGGCTCAGGCCTGATTATTCTGGGCTATCTGCTGGCACTCCTAGGAATGCAGCACTGCCATAGGTACCATTCCCAGAAATGCACACTAATGAAAACAGATCTGCACACTCCACATCTGACAGGTGCTGTGTGCAAAGCTTCTTCCCCTCTATCACCTGCCCCTTCCCTGCTCTCCTCGGGAAGGCGGCCAACAGCCACTGGGTCCACTTGTCTCATTTTCACAGACAGTAATCCTCTGTGCCTTAATCTCCTACCCCATAGCCCTCCTGACACCACTGGCTCGGGGATGGCCAGCATTCTTCTGACTGTTGTCTGTGACAGCTCTTCTCCGCTGTCCTGGTTTGTTTGTCGGTTTTCCCCAGCCTTTCCCCCAACTATCACCTATGGACTCTCAGCCTGAAAACTTCCCTGCTCCCTTTGGACCTCCCTCAGGCCCAAGAAGGGTCTGTTGTTCCTTCTCCTGTACACCCTTGGGTCTCCGTTCCCATGTTCACTGAAATAGAAGCTGGATTACAAAGTACTGTTTGAGTGTCCGGCTGTGATATCCTCTAAAAAAAAAAGGGAAGTGTCATATCCATGATTGATTCCCTTGAATGTATCTCGTTGCCTAAGGCACAACACTCAATAAGCACTTGCTGAATAAATAAATTTGATCCTAAGCTCAGTAGATGTTTGTCCATTGCACACACCGCGCCCAGCTGGGAATAAGCTTTAGTCCAGGACCAAGTACACGCAGTGATGAATTCAGCACGCCCTTCTCCAGCCTGCTGTTCCAGTCCTAGCCCAGGCTTGCCCACCTGTCCTCTGCTCCTGACTGTTGCATTCTCTCTCTTCCTCTCTCCGGGTCTCTCCCTCCCCCCTCCCCCGCAGTGGCCACCCCCGCTGTGCTGCCCCCTGGGCTCTCACTCTTCCTCCTCTCTGCCTTTACTCACAGGGGACCTGGATGAGTCCCAGACACCACCCACCCAGGAACAGTCTTTTTTAGTTTCTTTCATACTTTAACTACACCCAAATGTCCCAGTGTCACAAGACTTCCAGCTTCCCCTCAGTCCCTTGGGTCTCTGCTTCCTTTGAAACCTCTCACCATTTCTTTTGTGTGTACTCACCGACCTAATAATGTTTTCATAATAATAGCTTTGGTTGTTCACTGTGTGTCCACAGGCAAGCCACTGGACTTGATTCAGTTATGTGTAAAGTGGAAGAAACGATGCCTCCTATGGTCACAGGGTGGTTCCGAAGAGTCACAAGGGACTCGTGTGTGGGGGTCTGGTGCTGCCGGCTGACACACAGTCTGCGTACTGGGAAGCACCGTGAGAAAGACCAAAGCAGCCCGATGGCAGTCAGGGGGAGCCAGACTGGTGTTTCACCATTCATCATGATTTCACCAGACACCAAGAACCCGCAAGGCCACTCTGTGACTGTGAAGGGGTGAGACGGACATAAGAGCACTCTGTACTCCCGTCTGAATGCATCCCCAAACCCAAACAATGTCTGAGGTACGAAAGTGACCCAATGCCCACCTCATTGACTAGTGTGTGTGATTAATTCCTCCTTCTTTACCAACTACAGCTTTAGCTCTGTCCCACTCCTCCAGCTCCCCAGTAAGCATTCACAGAGACGAATACGGTTTACCTTCTCCCTTCCTGTAACAGGAACTAAGCCCAACCTTGTTTGGCTGGGGGCCAGCAATGGCACTTATTATTGAGCTCAATATGTTTGCTATTATTTGTTGAATTAAATGGCTAGCAACCATGTGGCTTTCAAGGGATGTAAAATCATCCCTCCTGTTCTTTTAGATGTATAAATGCCTAAGATGTTAGTAATCAAACTTAAAGGAAGCAGTATTACAAGTAAATTCCACAATACCATCATTTATAAGTACATCTTATTTTTAGCCAATGTTGAGACCCTTCCTTTTTTATGATCAAGATTATTTTATTTTAACCACTGTTTGGCTTAACAAAAAACCAAAGAGCTTTTCAGGAGGCCATAACATTGCTGGTGCCTGTTACCACTTCGTGTGACCAAGATAGAACTGCCAGAAGGTTCTCCTCATACATTTATTCTTACTGAGGATACGTTCAAAATATAATTTCTCTTTAAATGAAATAACTTATCACACTCTATTTTAATAACCTCAGCCTGAAAAATGAATAGTGAGGTGAAAAAAAATTAATAATGTCAATTCCCCCCAATGCCCTGTAAGAACCAGATTTAAACAATTTCAACAGGTCATGGTCTCCCTGAAGCCAGACCTTACTGCTTTCCAATTGGTTTTCATCTATTGTGATTGTGGCCATTTCTCCAGGAGAGTCATGTGTTGTCATCAGAAGTAAACCATTTCAACTGTCTACAAAAAAAAAAAAAAAAAAAAAGTGCTTTGGGGCCTCTAGTCACACTGATTTGCCCAGTTGCTCTATTAATTAGCAGAAATTTATTCATCATGTTATCCAGCCGTCACTTTGGGAAAAGGTGAGTAAGTGAGGCCCTACGTAAATGGGGCCAACAACCTGTTTGTATTGACTCGGGGAGAAGACATGGACGGAGGACTTCAGCATGAAGCACTTCCTGTGGCAGGAAGATGTGAGTGATACCTTACCCGTGACAGCATTTCACACATTTGTTTGCTGGCATTGCCTAGGGCTCCTTTGATAATAACATTTCGATTGAACTAAATAAATATTTAAGTAGACATCAAGAGTGTTTAAATTTAATTTCAATAAAACTGTTCTATTTCAAAGTGTAATTTATGTTGAAAATACGAAAACTTTCATCATAAAAGTAATTTAAATATGTGGTTCTAGAATTTGGGGGGGGAAGGAGAAAGGAAGAATATTCCTACTCAATCTCATCACTCTCAAAATTAGCAGAAAATTAGGTCATCTCCTCTTGCTATTTGTTTATAGTTATAGTCTTACTATTCAATCACTTTAAAATTACAATTTAGCACCAGTAAATATAATTTGCTCATTTTTATTATAGCTAATTAGCACTTGGAAGACACAGGCGCTCTTTCCACATGTTCCGAACACTGTGAGGTGTGTACGTGTGTGTGCACTTGCAAATCCAACCTCCCCATCCCAATGACAGCAAAGGACATAGCATCTGTGATTTACGGGATAAACTCCATTTAAATAGACACTATTTAAATGACTTGCTCAAGGTCAACTTACAAAACAAGCAAACATTCCTGACCAGTTCTATTCTACCACTACGATCAGAGCTTCTCATGATGAATGTCAAGTGATAAGATGAATTTTAAAAGGTGCATATTTTCTCATGAATTTTCAGATGTTGTAGAAGCCAGAGCATGCCTTAATAAATAGGCATAACTTTTCTCCCTGCTCCATTTGAGTTTTTTCCTTTGGCATGCCTGTTCATCCCCATGAAGGAGTATATCCAGAGGAAAAACAATCAGGGGAAATATTAGACATACTAACGTGCTCACAGTCTAATGGAGTTTGTTTCTGTTAGGAAAAAAATGAAATAAGTCATTTGTATTGACTGCATTTTCTCTGACTTCATTTAAGCCCTAATGTTTAAGTTATTTTAGAGCTACTTGATAGATCCAGAGGCTCTCTGCAGAAGCATCAAGGACCGCGAGATTCTGGCTGGGTCTCTGCACAGAGGGCTGAAGTCTCTTCTCAGGGAGGTGGGCTGGGGACTCAGCTCAGCATGAAAACCACCCGGTTTCTACATCCCCCCTGGCTCCTGCAGTGTGCCCCCCCACAACGAGCGTCTATCTGCTGCCTGAATTCAGGATCTTCCCTCACTACTCCCAAGCCAACCCCCCCAAGCCTTGCCTGACCCCCACAGTCCGGGTACTTTCTGGGCTGCATCACATGGCTCCTAGCTGTTTTGGGGCTTCTCAAACCCCCCCCCCAGGCTGGGCTCACTTTAGGGCCCAGGACTCCATATCATTCATCTTTATACACCCGGCAGCACATAGTAAGTGTCCAGGGCTCAGTCCACGAATCCCTGAGTGACAGCCAAAAGCTTACTAGCATCATTACTGGGACAGATAGGAGTGTGAAGTAAGGGATATGGTGAGCTAAGTAAGGGTGATCTGGTGACACGCCCCCCCCTCATTTGGGGACACGAGCAATATGACCCCTGAGCTTTATCGATCAATTCAGCACCTAGAATACCACAGCTAGAGAAGTATATCCATTTATAGGTCATCTTTTCACCCTACTGGAAAAAAAAGTAGTAAGGTAGTCCGTAAAGAGAGTGAATTCAGAAAAGGCTCTTTGAATGGGATGTGTCTAGAACAAAAGAATGAAGAAGAGCTTCGCATCGTTTCTTGGCCTTTTGGCTAAGATCAAGTGCAAAATGAGGTTTAGATAATCAGTCTCATTATAGACACTTCACAGGCTTATAGATATTAAAGTCTTTATGATAAACTTGGTACACCTATTATGCTAAGACCCCATTTCTCAGGCATGGCAAGAAGCTGAAATGATCACAACATGGCAAGGGATGAAGCAGAGATGCTGGTGGAAGGATCTGGCTTCCTTCCCCCTAGGAGCACTGTGCAGTCAGCCGCCTGCTGTGGCCACGACTGTCCCTCCAAGCACGGGACTCAGGAGCAGCCGTGCTAAAGGAATGATCCTGTGCCCAAGTACCCGCATACACGTGCCAGCTTTAAAAATTCAAATTCCATGTCCATTTGTTATTTCAAATAAGAGTTCTTCCCTAAGGACTCAACACTCAAAAAAAAATTATTTTTTCTTTGTGTTTGATGGAGGCACATTTCCTGAATGACAATATGGGCCAGAGCAGAGCTGGCAGTGTTGGAGAGAAAATAAATCTCAGCACTACGCATCGAGAGAAGACATTTCCCCCCTATTTCCTCAAGGATGTGTTCCAATCATTTCGAGTAGACTTATAGTGTCTTGTTTAAAAAAAAAAAAGTAATGAAGTAGGAAGTAGGTCTGCAGTGTTACTTTCTCTACCCTTCTTTCTCTAGTAGCTCTCTTTTTAATAGGACCCCTATTATAAATAGTTAATATCCTATCCTAATCCTATCCTATCGTGATAGTTAATATCGTGCCTTTCCAATAGAACTTTGATTTCAGAGTTCATGTTGGTTCTCCTTTTGGGTGAGTGATGTTTAAGCACATCTCCTTGATGTAACTCTCCTTTTAAAATACCTTCTTTTAAAATAGCATACCACTGACTGACAAGGAAAACGCAAAGCTGCATCCTGCAGACGGAGCTGTTGAAACTTGAATCGTGGGTCCCTTTGCTGGGGCTCTCATTAACACGCAGATGAGGACTCAGCAGCCTTGGAGCGGTGCCTGAGATGCAGCATTTCCAGGGAGCTGTCCTTGAGGATGGCTCTGCTGCTGCTGGTCCCAGGACCCCATCTGGAGGAGCAGAGCTGCTCAAGCTTGGCGTGTGAGACGTTACATGGAGCGACTGTTAACACACATTCCTGGACCCCATCCCTAGAGGTTCTGGTTGGGTAGGTCTGGCCAAGGTGCATTCCTAACACGCCCCTATGAGCTGAGATACTGCTGATGAGTACATCAGACTCAATATCCCGTAAGGGAATCTAGTTGAAAAAAAAAAAAAATCCCAGCCTGATCCTTTCTAGGCCAAACACAGATTTGTGCTAACATGAAATTTTAGATCAATAAACATTAGTGTGGTTCAGGACCCTTACCCCCCTAAAAAAGCAGTTGCTACAAGTTAAATACAAAATGGAAAGACTGCTACTGGGGGGAAAGAGAATTGGAGGTGGGTTGGCTTTTTCTGCTAAAAATAATTAGAGATGAGAAATAAAGTAACATCTGAGGTCATTTGTGTTGGAAAGGTTTACCATGTCTGATTCTTCCACGCGAGGGGGCCAGGAGTCACCTTTATTCTTCAACCAAAAGTCAGTGTGATTTCCTGTCCACATCAATAAACGAAAGTAGTGAATGGGAACTCAAAGAAATACCATACTCTGTATTTTCCAAACTTCACATAGTTCATTTCAAAAGTGATCAAAGAAATTAATTTAGCGAAGAGAGCCAAGGAGGGGTAAGGATGGACAAGTTGGTAAGTGGTGTGTGTTGGTTAATTTTGTGTCCACTTGACTGGGCCAGGAAGGTGCAGATAAATGCTGATGAAGCATTGTTTCTGGCTGAGTGTGTTTCTGAGGATGTTTCTGGAAGAAATCAGCATTTGAACTGGTGAACTCAGGAAAGCAAATGGCCCTTCCTACTATGAATGACCATCATCCAATCTGTTGAGAGCATGAATAGAACAAAAGTGGAGGAAGTTTCTATTCATGCTCTCCCTGCCTCACTATGAACTCCGACACCATCTTCTCCTGGCTCAGCGCCCCTGGTTGTCAGGCCTTCGGACTCGGACTGGAATCCATTCCCTCAGCACTCAGACCTTTGAGCTACACCATCAGTTTCACCATCAGCTTGCAGGTGGTGGGGGTTCTCAGTCTCCATTATCACCGGAGCCATACCTTAGAGGACATATCTTTATAAATATGCATAAATAAAATTGGCTCTGATTCTCTGGAGAACCCACTAATACAGATTTGTTTACAGAGTGGAGGTACAAGGATAATCTTGGTCTCGGGCCACACCCAAGGCTTCCGATTTCGGTTGCCCTTGGTAACCCACTGATGAGAAAGAATGGTGACTGCTTAGAACATCTTAGAGAGTATTTTAGGGCCTATTATTTATGGGGCCAGAAAATAGAGCATTGAGCTCCAGTCCACGAACAGAGCCTCTACTATGAAAACCTAATGAAGGAAGGAACACTGAGCTTCTCTTAGAGAAGCAGCCACATACCAAGGTTTTGAGGAGGAGGCAAGAGTCCTGGCAAAGGGATACAGTCCAGACCCTGGTCTTCAGAGTGTGGTCTAGTCCAATGGGCCTCAAGTGCAATGATGAAAAAGAACGTGATGGCTTTAAAAGATTAGCTCTAACAGATAAGGTAGGACCGCAGCACCAAGAAAATCAATAACCCACCATCTACCTGAGGCTTTTGCTTCCACATGTCTTGATAAATCCCATCTCCCAGCACCACATGTTTATCTGAGGTCTTCATATGTCCCCCGGGGAGGAAGGATGAGCCTTCAACCATGACTGACCAGAAAGGGTGGACAGCGTGGCCTTTGGGTGGACAACTCTGAGACATGAAGTGCAGTGACTCCCAGAATTCCTGCTAGGATTCAGTTCAACCTGCTCTTTCATTCACTGCTTTCAATTCTCTGTCTCACTTCCCGCTCTCCTACTATTGTTTCTTGGATCCCCTTCCAAACAAATAACTTGCAATCCAATTCTGCCAGCGGAACCCAAACTAAAACATGTGAGCTCAGACATATCAGAAAGTAGAATTAGAGTGAGCAGAATTAGAATACTCAATGCAGAACAGGGCCCCATGCTGAGGCAACAAGGTTCCCACAGATGGATCTGGAAGGAAGAGGAGTTGCAGCGGTGCCACAGAAAGAACTGGCGTGACACTGAGATTAGTTTCAGAGGGAAACACAAACACAAACCGGGCTAGTGGCCTGAGCTGATGCGTGTCCGTGTGCTTATGTGTGGGTCAGGACTCACCCTTACCTCCGTATGGCCGACATGGCAGCATGTGCACTACCTGAGTACACACGCACACACGCGCGCGCACACACACACACACACACACAGAAAGCCTTCTTTTGCTCATTAATTTCCTAATACTGGAGTTTCTCTAGTATCTAGTAAGATCCATTTTCTTCTCCATCAGTGAAAATATTCTGGTGCATACTTACATTCTGTTACAGACTAGACAGTGTCCTCTACATTGTATCAAAATAGAATACTTTGGTTTATATATCCACGTATGATATTTTTATAATATCTCCACGTATAATATAATTACATACATGTAATTTTTTAATTTTTAGAAAATTATTGACCCTTTTTCTAGAATAGCTACAAGGGCACAGGAGTGCTTATCAAATATTGTAATTTGCAGCACAAAATGAACGATTCTGCACTAGCAGCAAGCATGCTGGGACAGATGTGTATTTTGGTGTCGGATACTAACTAGTCACTTTGCGTGACTTGCCAAGGTTATTTAATTCCTCTGACTTCAGTTTCCTTGTATGTAAAATGTCAGTAAATAGTATTTCTGTTACTGTAGGTTTCAAAGGGAAGTACGCAGATCTATATGAAATGTCCGTAACATCTGGAACAGACAGGCAATAAATCACTAGGTATATATTTGCGTATCCCAGGAAGCGATACTCTTATGCAGCAGATACTGTCATACTTCACAGCAGTACACATGAAATAACTCTGAGAATCTCAAGTTTGTCCTTCTACTTTGTGTTTGCTTTACCTTGTGTGAACTGACAAATATATGAAAACGCTAGGACCGCAGTGTCTCCTTCATGTGTTTCAAATCCTTTCCATCAACAGTCTACTACATGCGCATTTCTAAATGTTTCAGGACCACTTCATCACTGCCCCAAATAAGAAAGAATGGTGTTTTGCTGTGTAGGGGAAAGTATGTTTTTCCACTTCAATTACTATACCAATGTTTAAAAAATGCTGACTTTCTAGGAGAGCCGATTCCTCGCAGTTCATGATGGTGCTGCCTTTCTGAGGATGGATGAAATCAACAACAATGCTCTAACGAACTCTCCGGGTAAATGTCTCAGTAATGTTCCTGACACCACAAGGTGCTGACTTAGCTCAATCTGCACGGTGGGAACGTGTAAAGTAATTGCTACCCACCTACATCGGAGGGTGATTTTTATGCATCCTCTGAAGTCAGTGACTGATAGCAAAATAAAAAACTTTTTTTTTTTTTTTTAGATTTTATTTATTTATGTATCAGAGAGAGAGGGCGAGAGAGCAAGCACAGGCAGACAGAGTGGCAGGCAGAGGCAGAGGGAGAAGCAGGCTCCCTGCAGAGCAAGGAGCCCGATGCGGGACTCGATCCCAGGACGCTGGGATCATGACCTGAGCCGAAGGCAGCTGCTTAACCAACTGAGCCACCCAGGCGTCCCTAAAAAACTTTTCACTTTGGGATAAAATAGACCAGCAAGCACATCTTAATGAGTAACATTTATGTAGAGCTTTGGGTTTCAGAAAAATTGATGTATTTTTTTTTTAATTTTTTTTTTTTAAAGATTTTATTTATTTATTTGACAGACGGAGATCACAAGCAGGCAGAGAGGCAGGCAGAGAGAGAGGAGGAAGCAGGCTCCCCGCTGAGCAGAGAGCCCGATGTGGGGCTCGATCCCAGGACTCTGAGATCATGACCTGAGCCAAAGGCAGTGGCTTAACCCACTGAGCCACCCAGGCGCCCCAAAAAAATTGATGTATTTTTTAATTAAATATTTTCACTAGCCTAGAAAACAAGGGAAGAGGGGGATATATCCATAATAATACCAAAGGCATCTCAGACAATAAGAATAGCTTTACATTTACTGAGCACAGCCTATACATTAGGCCATAGAAATAAGGAGTATCATTCCATTTCATTCTCTTGACAACATAATCACCCTCCCCTAAACCTCTATTAAATCATACTGACCGACAATCTGCAGTCAAAATTTTGTCCATGTTCAATGGTTTTTAAAACAACATTAATTTTCATTACTTCTTTGCTAGATTAATTCTGAACATTAATTCTGAAGTTTCAGAGGGCAATTTCTTTCCTTCTTTTTTTTGAGTACTGTGAAGTTGATCTTACCATATTTTATCCAAAGCCTGATTATAAAAATTTTAGAAATAAAGAGGTATTACTTAGCACATGATTTATAAATACATAAAATAATAATTTATCTCCCACTTGAAAATGACAAAATAGTGAGATAACAAAATCAATTATTTTAGCCAGAAAGCAAGATAGAATATTGGTTCCAAAGGATTTGCAAAATCAATCAATTTTATGAAGCTGCCAAACTAGACAGTGAGATCTGAAGACTGGGAATGTGCTTCTCTGAAAATACCAGTTCTAGTTCTCACCACGAAAAAACATATGACTCTTACCTAAATATTCACGGTGGGGGTCTTAGTGGCTTTTCAAACTTGTGATGTAACTAACTTATTAGACTATAAATGCCACTTGTTAAGTGTATTTTCTTTTTTTTTTAAAGATTTATTTATTTGTTTGTTTAGAGAATGTGAGCAGGGTGAGGGGCAGAGGGAGATGGAGGATCTCCAGGAGCAGTGAGGCTGATAACGGGGCTCAAGCTCACGACTCTGAGATCATGACCTGAGCCAAAATCAAGAGTCCGACGCTTACCCAACTAAGCCACCCAAGCACCCCTTCTATGGCACGGCTGTGTACCAGACTTAAAGATCTTACGGCTTATGGCTTAAAACTGAAATACAGTATCTTCCAGTTATAGGGCAGAAAGCAGACACAGGTGTCAGTGGGTGAAAATCAAGGTGTGGGCAGAGCTGCATTCATTTTGGGAGACTCTAGGGGACAGTCTAGTTCCCTGCCTGAAAAGGCTTCTAGAGGCCTTCTACATTCCTCCAGACATGGCCCCTTCCTCCATTTTTAAAGCCAGCAACAGCAGAATGAGTCTCACTCTGAATCTCTTTTTCTGCCTCATTGTCTGATTTTGAAGGACCCTTGTGATGACCCTAGACTGAACTATACAATCCCAAGTAATCTTCCTATTCTACAACCAGCAGATTACCAGCTTTTATTCCATTTGCAACCTTAAATCTCCTCCTCATGGAACAGCTTCATGTTCCAAGATTTAGGATGTGAATATCTTTGGAGGGCCAATCTGCTTACCATAGTAGGATGTATATTATTAACAGACACACATTAATTTGTTTTTTCTAAATATTTCCTGAGCACTTATTATGTTTCCAAACACCAAGTCAGGCTCTGGAAAATTAAGGTAAACAAGACAGATAGGATCTTTATCTTTGGGAACTTGCATTTTGAATTTCAGTCTTATTAATAACTGAAAGTAAACACAGATTGAGTGTGTGTGTGTGTGTTTATGTTTCTAAAGAAGCACATAAAAGGCAAAAGGCAATTCCCAAGAGAAAAAAACATACTTCATAATTTGGCCTGAAGCTGGTTCTATAAACACTATAAAGATTATAGAAAGAATAAACCAGAGCTTGTGACCCATATTGTAGTTTTCAGGCAAACAATAAATTACAGCCAATCCTCATTATTCAAAGATTCTGTATTTATAAATTCATCTACTCACTGAAATTTATCTATAATCCCAAAATCAATATCTGTGGTGTTTTTGCGGTCATATGTGAACATGAGCAGAGTGGCAAAAATTTGGGTTGGCCACGGTGCAGCTTTCTAACTCAGTCCAAATGAGACAATGCTCTGCTTTCTCGCTTCAGCTCTCGTACCATAAACAAGCATCTTTTTCATTATCTGCTTAGTGTCACATTTTTGCATTTTTATACTTTTGTTGGTGATTGTTGGTGATTTTACTTTTGCCTTTTGCTTTTGTTGGTTTTTTTGTTTTGGTTTTGGTTTTGGTTTTGGTTTACTGGCTAAGGAGTGCCTGGGTGGCATAGTCGGTTGAGTGTCTGACTCCTGATTTTAGCTCAGGTTATGATCTCAGGGTCGTGAGATCGAACCCCCCCATCCCTTTGGCGCTTCATGCTCTGCATGGAGTCTGCTTAAGTTTTTCTCTCCCTCTCCCCTCCTCCCACACTCTCTCTCCCAAATACATAAATAAATCTTTAAAAAAAAAAAAAAAGATTAGCTAAGCATTAGTGCAGAAGTGCTGTCTAGCGTTCTTAAGCCCAAGGAGGCTGTGAGGTGCCTCATGGAGAAAATATGTGTGATAGATCAGCTTCGTCCAGAAATGACTTATAGTGCTGTTGGCTCTGAGCTCAGTGGTAATGAATCAACAACGCATATTAAGTAAAGTGTCTTTAAACAGAAACACACATAGAATAAGGTTATGTGTTGATTGGCTGATAAAAGTGCGGCCAGAGGCTTGCAGAAACCTAACCCTGGATTATTCCCAGGAGCGGCAGGTCAGTATTTGTAAATTGCACACTCACAAAGGTTGTTTTTGTTTTGTTTTGTTTTAAGATTATTTATTTATTTATTTGAGAGAGACACAGTGAGAGAGATCATGAGCGAGGAGAAGGTCAGAGAGAGAAGCAGACTCCCCGTGGAGCTGGGAGCCCGATGTGGGACTCGATCCCGGGACTCCAGGATCATGACCTGAGCCGAAGGCAGTCGTCCAACCAACTGAGCCACCCAGGCGTCCCATACTCACAAAGGTTTTACAAAATACAACCATCAAAATAATGAGAATTAACTCTATTTATTGTATGGCTCTTCCTGTTTTAAGTAGACTGGAAAAATCAGAAGAGTCAAGGCAAATCAACAAAATGCCTTATAATGTCACAGAAAATGATCTTTAAAGATTTATAACTATGCTCCTAACATAGAAGCCATCGCAAACTCTACAAGTTGCATTTGTCAGGTGTCAGAATAATCCACATGTGTGTGTTTATTATATTGATACCTTAGACTATTTTTCTTAAAAAAAAAAATACTGCACCTGGTTGAATAGTGATGATAAATGAAATCATTGATTTTTAAACATTTTAACTACACACTTCAAATGGAGCTCATGTGCTAAACTATATGTTTTACCTGTTGATCCTATTTTCTAATTCTACCTTAAAGAAAATTTTTCAAAAATGTGTTACCACATAGGCTTTTGTAGTTTCAAAATTATTTTTCAGGGCCTAGACAAATATCGGTTAGGTGACTTTGAGGTTCTGATAAAGGCTGGCTGACATGACTGCTTCCGTCACCATCTATGAGTGTCCCTGTGAGACCGGTGATGGAATCTGCCCCAATGGGGGGATACCAGAGAGTCCAATCCACCTATCAGCTCCTCTCTGGCCCAGGCTCATGGGTGTGCAAGCGAAAAGCAGCTCAGTCTCGACATGGGCTCAGGTGTTACCCGGCTTGCAGTGCAGAGGTTGAGAAGGAAAAGAAGCTACAGCCACCCCTTACTTCCCTTCTTTCTTCGGTCTCTGTCCCGCTTCCTCTCTGTCAGATCTGCCTTCCTTCTTTCTCCTTCTTGGTGGCAGCAAACCTTAGTCTCCACCTTCCACCTTCCCCACTCCAGTCCTGAAAGTTCCTGTATCAGAATTGGCCTCACTTGGGCCCGTAACTCCTCCTTTCTTCAATTGAGACAATGAAATTTACATGAATCTCCGTACCTGATTCAAGTTGGTCCTAATGGTATTCATCGTTGCTGGTTTTACTGCAAGTAAAATTATACTGTGCAAGAATTTAAACTTCAGCTACAAAAAAAACTGGTATTAAAAATGTTATGGTCATTTTCAAATATATACCGAAGCAGGGAGAATAGAACAATAAAGTCATATATGTATAAATATACATATACATATACATATACATATCTGGGTTAAAGAATTTGCTAACTCATGGCCAATTTTATTTCACCTATACCCATGCCCCTCCCAGTACATCACCTTTCCTATGAGATTATTTCAAATTCTGTCTCAGACATCCTGTTATTTCATACATAAATATCTCAAAATATACCTCTAAGGGATGAGAATTCCTTTTGAAACAAAACTGCAATTTAATGTCAACATCTAAAATGTTGACAATAGATCTGTAATTTCATCAACATCCTGTGATGATCGCTCAGCTCCTGAAAGTGCATGTGCACGCATGTGTGCGTGTGTATGCACCACTGTTCAAACCAGAATACCAAAAACCTCCATACCCTGCAATTGGTGGTGCTTCTCTTTTTGCCTATACTGATGCTGTCTTTCTACCTATAATCACGTCCCTTTCTATCTTCTTTCAATGTGTTGATTGAAAACCCCTTATTTGTCTTACTGCTTCCCACAGTTTGCTGGTTGCCTGTCTGTGGTGTCATTCCCGTCCTTCTGTTCCTCTGTAGACTGGTATGTAGATTTTGAGACTTGATCTGACTTGGGTTTGACTTTTTAGCAAGAATTCTTCACACATGTATGAACTCACTGTATATGTCTATCAGGACATGGGTTATATATCTGGTTGTCTCTGTCTTAGAGACATTTAGAGCTATTTGATTAGAGGTTATAAAATGGTGATATTCTGATTCTATCACCACTTCTTCAAAGCTTTTTTAAAAATCTAAAATACCTCTGCAAAAAGAAACTTACTCTCATTACATATTTGGCTACCCTGAGATGCAATTTAATCAGAAAAGGTTGAAAAATATTTTATTTTTCTTTATATAAGCTGATGTTCAGAATAATGAGTTAATTCCTTAGCATCTCCCGTTGATGGCAAAGAAGGACTTTTCCTATTATGAATTCATGAATGTTAACTTACCTGGTGTTTTAATTCATTCCTAGTATTACTCTCATTAATATTCTAACTGTTTCATTTTGGCCAGTGAAATCCTTTTTGAGTTGGCTTCTGAGTCATTTTGACATTACTCCAATTATCTGCTAAAAGCCCAGTGTTCTGCATAAGATATCCCACATTTATTTTGTATACTTCACACTCCAGATTTGGAGTCAGTCATTCTCCACAAGGATTCCTTAGTCCTCTAAGATTGGTGGTATTTGGGGTCCAGGAATTTGGGGTTTGTGGGTATTAGGGGCAGTGGGGAATTTGGGGTCCAGGACTGTGGGATATTTACTTCTTCAAATTTTAGATTTCTCTTTTCTTTTAGACTGAAATTACGGTATCTAATGATATTAGTAAAATCACAAATGTCTTATCAGAATACATTTTAGAATCACAATACATCTTGAATAAAATATAACTAGTATCATTAACAAGATGTGATCACTGAAAGGGGTTTAAGACTTTTTCATCAACAGGGTCTAAAACAGTAAGAACATGCAAGTTGCTGTCTTTGGAAGTCACTTACATAATTCCTTTCTGTGTGTTTATGCCTTTAACTCAACATAAAGGTTTGTTTCATTTTACTCTTAATTTTTAGAAAGATCTTCTAAATTTTTACTTAATTTGGTATACAGTGATTGAATTGTGTAAACCACCTTACAGTCAAGTCTAAAACAAAAGGTATATTCAGAAAAGTCTGGCTTCTGTTCCTACTCTATCCCTCCCCATATAATTTATCATGGAGGGAGCATTTTAAACATTTTTTAACATTTTTAGAGGTAGTTTTTTAAAAAATGTCTTGCTCGTGCTCACATTTACTTAAAAAATATAAGCAGATATATAAATATATGTGTATATTTCTGTTCACTTTATTTAAATATGATGGTAGTAGACCGTGCCCATTTTCTTCACCTTGTCTCTGTCAAGGTAATTAAACAAATGTGAAGGGTAGGAGTAAGCCACCTGTTAATCTTTTTAAATCGTCACCACCCTTGAAGCATTATCCAGATCAAAGTGATAATCCTGTGAAGGAAGGGGCAACAGTCCAGGATATCCTACAGCAAATTTTGGAGACCTTTCCAGCCCAACTCCTCAGCTATCATTGGCCACCCCCTTTTCCTTTCATGAGAATGATGTCAGAATTATTACTCTGGCTTCTCATGGAGATGGCTGTACATCTCTCAGAGTCTCTGCTAGGAAAAGACTTGGGTCGGGGAGACAGGGAGGCCACTGTGTGTGATGTCAAGCCGTCAGCTTTGGGGAATTTTTCCAAAGGGATTTCAGTGGCCTCTATGTTAATGCCTCTGGGACTGCTGGGATTTGGAGAATACCAACTTCCCAAAGAAGTTTCCTTTCATGAAAATCATTAGATTTTAAAATTCAGGCCATCTTTTGAAATGCATTTAGAAGGAAGACAGAGTGAAAATACTGATGACTTTGGTTTTAGGAAAAAAAGTTAATTGTGGGTAAATTACAATAGACAATGGGGAAAAAAGATGCTCTAAAAGTATGGAGAAAAACTTGAGAAAGCTGTGGTGCTCATCTACAGAGGGGAGCAACAGAAGACAAGGTCCAGGGCAGTTAGTAGTTAACAATAGCATAATAATAGTTACAATAGCAGACATCCACCTTAAAGAAACTGAGTTCATGACGGATCATAATTTTCCTGTAGCATTCTAAGGGCCACATATTGATGCTTGTGGTGTAGAAGAAGCATCCCATCTGTATGACTTCCTGAGCACGCATTGGCTCCATCTTTGGTAACTGCTACATCATCAAAACCTTTAAATATTTATGGATGGCTCAAGTACATATTGTTCTTTGCCAAGTACTGCCTAGTGGTAAGAAAACAGCCCTTCAACTATACAATAGTACCTCTAATTACAAATATGCAAGTGATGAACATTTTCAAGAAAAAAAAATCTCCTGATCATACTTAGTTTCAAGCTCGTCTCTTAGTTGTCTCATTGTTATGCTCTGCTTGAGTCTATTCCCATGACTGTGAGCTTTTAAAAACCAGGAGGACAGCAGAAAAAAATTAGAGAATAAAAAACAAGCTCAACATATCCCTTCAAACTACAGTAACACTGAATCCAAAATAATCCTGCAATCTGAAGGAAACATGGGAACTTAGTTTCTAATGTTCTTTTCATCCTTGAGACCAAGACCAGCTATGGGATACAGAGAGGCCTGGAATCTGTCAGCACAGGCCAATACTGGTCCTGTCTGCTTCTGCCAACAACAGTGCGGTCCCCTCAGCATAAGCATTACCATCCTCAGCCCCACCAGATTTCCCTCACCACAAACCCTCTAGATCCTGGATAGTATTCAAATTAAAATAAATTATAGTGTATATCTAGTCCTAAGCGCAGAGGGTCATTTTGAACACATTTTCCAGCAGAATAAAATGGACCTGGAAGGTCTTGGGATACTGCAGTGAACCTGAGAGTTTCAGTTGAGAGAATATTTTTCTTAAAAAATATGTTGAACATTCACTACATAACTCTGACTCCCTACGTGTAGTATTTGAGCGAATATCATTAAACCAGGCAGACAAATATAGTCAAGGACTTCACACCCTGAGGTCATCAAGATGTATACCATTATAGAGATGTTAAGCATATCTTTTTAAATCTGAACTTATGCATAGAGAAATCCTTCACAAATCATTAACCCAAGTACGGTACGGGAAGTCAGAATATTACACATCCATGAATCAATTTAGAGAAAAGATGAGGACCATTGTCCTAGTCAGAACCAACTCAGATCAGTCAGTAGTGATTGAAACTGATGTGTGTGCACCTAACTACTAAATCAGAAGTTGAGTATCAGAAGTCATTCAAAAGGTATTTCTACTGCTCAGTTAATCTCCGGTTCCGTTGGGAGGAAAAGCATGATTAATAGATGCATTTCGTATGAATGATAAAACAGCATCTGGGTAATTAGAGTGTGACCTCTGGCTGCAATGTACAGGGTAGAGTGGCAGTAATAAGACAAAATCGGTAAGAGGAAGGGTGGCATATTTTGGAGTTGACTCAGCTAAAATCCAAAATGGAAAAAGACAAAGTGAAACCAGTGCCAACTCCAAACTCCAAAGAAATTTTAAAAGATAAAAGAAATTTTACAACTTAAATTTTTAACGGAAAAGAAAATTATAAATAGAATGATGACTAGTGGAAGAAAATGATCTAACCTCTACATTGTGGGGAAATGAATTAAGGTATTAAGAGTTCCCATTAATTTCATTCTCTTTCAGGATATGTCAACTCCTCTGGGATGCCTTCCACAGTCACTTCCAAAATTCAGGATCCTCTTGCATTCTTTTCTCTTATTTCCCATGTCTTTCTGTGAAGTGGAGTGGTTTAAGGACCAGAAACTAGGGCTCAGATTTAAGAGGATCCTATAATAGCTGAGGTAAGTTGCAGAGTAAAAGGCATCTGTGATGGCTAATTTGATGTGTCAACTTGGCTTGGCTAAGGGATGGATGCCCAGATAGCTGTTAAAACATTTTTTCTGGGTGTGTCTATGAGGGTGCTTCATAGCACCCTGTGACACTAGCATGTCCCACAACATCCACACTCTCACTTTGGGACCTAAAGTGAAGTTTGCACACTTTTTCCAAATGCTATATTTCCATGGAGTCAGTAGTTTTTTAAGTCTCCTGTCAATTTCATATGATTTTCCTTCTTCCTCAGGAAAAGAAGTCAACAAAAGAAAAAAAGAGAGGAAACACATTTCTTCTCCTTTTTATGAATGTCCGCGGAGTATAGCAAATTCTCCCCTGGCAGCTTGGGTGCGCCCCAAACTACAGGTCATCTCATATTCGTGGCAATCTCTCAGCAACTCTCTGCTCCCATATCCGTTAGGTGCTCTGTAACACATCCTGGATGGAAATAATCTTCACGTGTTCCCTTTTAACATTTCCCTGCCCACATCTTTGTCCTTAATCATTTCCTGTGATCGCCCCAACTTTAAAATGGTAAGTGCTTAGATTCACCTCTTTGATCCTAGACCACCAGATATTTCTATCCCCCCATTCTTATTTGCTTTTCAGCCCCAATAACCCCACTGTTCCTTTGACTCCTTCCGTCTCTGTGATGGTTAATTTTGTGTCAACTTGACCAGGTCACAGTACTCAGACATTTGGTCAAAAAATAGTCTAGATGTCTCTGTGAAGGTATTTTTTAGATTAGATTAACATTTAAATCTGCAAACTTTTGAATAAAGCCCAGTACTCTCCAGAATGTGGGTGGGCCTCATCTAATCAGTGGACGGCCCTAGTAGAAAAATGCCTGACTTCCCGGAAAGAGGGAATTCTGGCAGTAGACCTCTCTGAACTCAAACTTCAATTCTTCTGTGGGTCTCTAGACTGCCAGCTACCTTGCAGATTTTGGACTTGTCAAACTTCCACAATCACATAAGCCAATTCCTTAAAATAAATCTGTGTACATCCTGTTGGTTCCATTTCTCTGGAGGACCCCAATGCCATCTTTAACCAGTGCCCCCCCCCCCGACTTCACTTCCTCCCCCTCACGGTGCTAACTCTACCTTTCTCCCCCTGTGCTCTTGCCAACCCATGTGTCCTTGTCCCAGTGTCCACCACAGGAGCCCTGCAGAGTCCAACTCTGGGTCAAACTAAGAAGGTACACCCTCTGCTCCTGCACATACATAACCGGAGGGGGTCTATCTGTGGTCTCCAGCCTGAGCTGGGCTCTCAGAGCTATGTGGGATTCTCTTCCTGGTCATTATCACGGAAATTCAATGTTTGTGTTCACATGTATCCAAGGGGTTTGATTTTATGGGAAAAAGGGACTAGACTGAACAATTTCCAATTTAGAGAAGTTTCAGTATTCACTTGTCATCTTCAACATGCAGATTTTTAAAGAGAGCATAAACACCACTGTGAGCTTAATTAATTCATGTATTTATTCTAATCTAAGGGCAGAATAGCTACTTCCAAAGTGACAGAGTGAAAAAAAAATTTTTTACCTCTTTCTATTTCAGAATAGAAAGATGGAACCACTATTACCATAATAGCTTTGCAGCTCTTGGGACAATTTTCTGCAACTTTCCAGCAACTTGCTAAAATAAATACGAGGGTTTTTTTTCTTGAAACTGTTATTCCCCAGCCCACCCCCAACTCATGATGACTCTGACATATTGTAATAAAGCCATTGCTCCCTGAGGATCTCTTTGCACTGCTCCAGCAATTTTTCTCTTTTCTCTCTCTTATTGAAAAAGAACCCTATTATTAAGTACTTAAAATGTTCACGATTCCAAAGAGAAGACAACCTTTCGGTATGAGAGATTAATAATAACAATAAGAAATACAGAATGGAAGATAGGAGTTCAAAGCCAAATAAAAATTTCATTGGCAGAATACAAATCAAATATGATTTCTGCTGGGCTGCATCTCTCTGATTTATAGACAGAGCTCTGAAGAGTATTTGCTTCCTCTGTTCCTCTGTTCCTCTGTTCATAGTCACAGCTACTTCTGCACAAGTGCCCTTACACTTGAATCTTTTCTAAAGCAGGACTCTTCTAAATCAACCAAAGGACTATTCTTTGTGAGCGTTTCTGAAAATAGAAAGATGCAGATAAATATATACCAAGAAAATCTTAGACAATGAGGTATAACTCGTAAAGGCATTTGGGAATATGGATGGATAAAGCCATTTGGTTCAAGTCCTGGTTCTTACGACCAAGAGTTTTTCTTGTACGTATGCATACAAAATATCACACGGATGCCTCCTCTCAGTACGTACACAGACCTCTGCCTTGTTCTCCAGCAGACACATCACCAGATTATCCTATTGGAAGTAAGTAATCACTAAAGTGTCTCCTTTTACTATTATGGTATTATTAATATCTATTCTAAACTACATTAGTCAAAAAGCATGGTGTTCCTATCTCCTAGAAATTCATAGCCTTAATTAAGAAATGGTTTTACTTTTTAATAAAGACAGTATACATAGTATGCATTTTAGCTAGTAGCATTTGAGTATTTATTTATGGCAAGTGTATAATTTGGAATAAAGGGAAACGTGAGTACAGTGAAAGAGAATGAAAAATACATGAATGTGTTTGAAACTCAGTCGATTAAGGTTATACAAACCATGCAAAGTAATCCACAAGGACTCCCTGGAAATAACACTATTGCAGATGTCACTGGAAACAAGACCCTGGTGATGAGTTAGTGAGTACTGGAGAAGTGATGGGGCAGGAGGGACCAGAAAGTAAGTGGTTGGAAGGCGTGGAGTTGGAAGGGATGGACTGAAGCATACTTGGCAAGCATGCCGCAGATAAATGAATAGCATACCCAGAAGAGAACTGTGAAAGCACAAGGAACCTTGGTTAATGTCCTGAGTGATGCCTAAGCTTGGGGCTTTGGAGCAGTGGTACACAAGGAAGCTGTCAATGAAATGCACCAGGTTGGGGTTGGACAGGCCCTCAGGTCACCAGCCAAGGAAAACATTGCAGTAAAATAGAGCAGCATGCTGATTTTTGCACACCAAGTATGACAATTACCCTACCCCAGAGGCAACAAAAATGTATATGAATCCACCCATATACCTTCTACATAGTCCTCTACCTTAATCTGCAAAATGCTGGATGAGGAACAGAGCAATGCTCTCTTTCCCACATAGAAAGCAAATCTATACTTTGAACTACAACACATATTTTTGAGAAATAACAAAGGATTAAGTCCATAATCTATTAGAATCATTCTACTGCCTGAGAATAGATGATGTGTAAAAAATGACACTAAGCCAATGATTTAATGTTTACTAGGGGTTCCCTTCTTTTGGTATATTGCAATACCGCTCTTGGCTTGATTTGCACACTTACCAATATCCGCAGGAGGGAGGACAGCTAAATGTAAAACTTTATAAATGTGGCACTAGTTAACATGAACTTAGGGGGGAAACCTACTGTCTTAAATCTCAATGTCTTCAGTATCAAAATATTATTTACCTACTTTCTTTATGGGTTGATAGGGAAGCATTTAGTTTTGCAACTGAAAGGGGATGAGAGACTACTCAGTAAGTACCTGCATTCTACCTGCCCCCTTGTTCTAGAAGTAAAGAAAAACAAGCTCATAGAGATGAGCTGTCCTTAGAGCTGTCCTGGTCATTTTCTTGTTACTCAAAACCATGCTCTGTCTGGAGGCATAGTTGAGTGAGGTAGACTGAGAACCCTAGGCTCCTGGCTTAGCAAGCTTCAGGCTGAGCACAGAGAGGGAGGGCAGGTGAAGGGCAGGGAGGAGCCAGGAAATTTCTCCCCACTCACTCTGCCTGGGCAGCTTCTTGGTAGAGCTGAGTTTTTTAGCTTGTGCTCCCAAAGGACAACCCCTGTTTCCATAATCCTCTCCTGGGCAGCTCTTGCCATGGTTCTAGCACTACTGGACGATGTCAGCCTCTAAGCTCTGGAAACACAATCTTCTCATTTTCCCTGTAGCCCCTGGAATTAACCACGTCTTCTTGTTGTCGCTAAGCTCTGCGCTATCTCACCACCTCACGTTGGCCGATCAGCTTTTCCATTCCCTGTAACCAATTTCCTCTGATGACTTTGCAGTTTCAAATGCCTGGAGTAGTTTCTGTTTTTCTGACTGGGCACTGACTCAGAGATGAGTTTAGCATCAGAACTAAGGTATTTTTTAATCTGTCACAATATGATCAAAGATTAGATGACATGCCCGTAGGAGTGCCATGCAACCATTATATAAATATATTTTTTAAACTACTACTAAAATAATGATAATTCCCACAGGCTTTATGCTATCAATAAATATCACAATATTATGGAATGAGTAGGAAATATCCACTATTTTTCTTAAAAATTTAATAATTGAATTATTTCCTACCTATTCTCTATTTGTCACCCATCATTACTTCTTCCACGTCCAGATTACTTGATTTGAAAGCTCATATAAATCTAATATTTACGTGTGTTTTCAATAAATAAACATATTTTCCATCCATCTGCCCCCATCTCTTCATCTTCGGTCCTTAAGATTCACACTTTGGTAGCAAACAACAGCTCACTTCAAAACTTTACATCAGTTTTGGAATTCACTCCAGAAATGGCTAGTATATTCTTGCATCATCACCTGTTTTGTTTTTTTTTTCTTTTGTCTTGGTTTTTTGTTTTGGTTTTTAAGATTTTGTGTATTTATTTGACAGAGAGTCACAGGAAGAGAGGGAACACAAGCAGGGGCAGTGGGAGAGGGAGAAGCAGGCTTCCCGCAGAGCAGGGAGCCCGATGCAGAGGTTCAATCCCAGCCTCTGAGTCGAAGGCAGGTGCTTAAGGACTGAGCCACCCCGGCGCCCCGCATCATCTGCTTTTGATGGCCATAACTTATTCCATTGCGTGAAGGTGCAGTAATTTACTTAAGCAATTGATCTACGGCTGGTGGGTTAGATCAATATTTTGTTGCTACAGACAATGTTACAATGAATATCCTTGCATACATTTCAAATGCACAGTGAAAGTGAAGTTACAAGATAAATCCCTAGAGTCTGAGTCCCTTTTTGGTGCAGATTATTTGGATAGATTTAACGTATTAGGCAACATTGTTTTGGACTCCCTTCCTTCAATGCACTAAAAACGTTCATTTCTTTCTGAAGAGTTTTCACCTATTTATTCTCCCATGAACAGAGCTTGAGAGTTCCTCTTTACCCAGGCCCATGGCAATACTTTCTGTGTCTCAAATTATTTGGATCACTTTCAAAATGTTGATTTCATACACACGGTATTTGAACATAAAGCACAGGCATACTTAAGCTTGCCCCACTGAGCTGTGGCCTTGGAAAAATATCCTCCCCCCCACCCCGTTTTCTTTATATACTGGGCATTATCATAGTTCCTAATTCACTGGGTTGGGAAGATTAACTGGATAAATATATACAGCATACAGAATAATGCCTAGTGTATATATGTTTTTATTCAAGCAAATAATCCCTCCCTTATTTATGGACTTTAACTTAAATTACTTACAAACCTAGAGACAGATTTAGGCCATAATAAGTATTCATTCTTCTTCCTTTTTAAA
This sequence comes from Neogale vison, assembly GCF_020171115.1. Classification (NCBI taxonomy): domain Eukaryota; kingdom Metazoa; phylum Chordata; class Mammalia; order Carnivora; family Mustelidae; genus Neogale; species Neogale vison. The sequence continues at coordinate 10,785,294 of NC_058097.1, forward strand.
TGATTTTCTTTAGGGGCACCTGGATGGCTCAGGGGGTTAAGCATCTGCCTTTGGCTCCCATCATGATTTCAGGGTCTTGGGGCTGAGCCTCAAGTCAGGCTCTTTGCACAGTGGAGAGTCTGCTTTTCCCTCCCACTCTCCCTCTGTTCTCTCTCTCTCTCCCTCTCTCTCTCTCAAATAAATAAATAAGATCTTTTAAAAAATAAATAAATAAACACTTTTCTGTAAAGTTAATTTTTAGCTTCTTCTTGTGCTGAACAATAGAATCCATAATACCATGGTTTCGATGTAGTAGTTAATCATTTTTTATGAAAAAGTCATCACATTAAATGCATAACTATTAAAGTTAAACAAGACATTATTTTGTTATATATAACAACTTGCCAAATTATGTCTTAAATAACACTGTAGTTTCAACATTCTTACTTGTTTAAGTCTTTTAAGAAGTGTTACCTGACACCTGTTTTCATTTGTTTTTCTTTAATCGTGAATGAGGATGGAGACACTTTCACATATTACATATGATCTTTTCTTTTCTATGAACTTCCTGTTTATATTTTGCTTCCTTTTTTTTTTTTTTTTTAAATAAAGCTTCAGGGGCGCCTGACTGGCTCAGTCAATACAGCGCTGCAACTCTTGATCTTGGGGTCACAAGTTTCAGCCCCATGTTGGGTGTAGAAATTACTTTTTAAAAATCTTTAAAAATAAATAAAAAGTAAAAAATAAAGTTTTATTTTTTATTAGTAATTCTAAAGAGTATTTTGTGCCTATGCTAATAGAATTTTCTGTGCTAATAGGAATATTCTGTAATTGCACTAAAACAGTAACCACTGGGCTTAATATAGCTACTGAGCACTTAAAATGTGGCTAGTGCAACTGAGAAACTTTATTTTTATTTTATTTCATTTTAGTTGGGTTTTAAACTTAAATAGCCCTATATAGCCAGTGGCTAACATATTAGAAGGTCCTTCTCATTAGAAGGGCAGAGTTAAATTGTGCTTTATAACTTTTTTTTTTTTAACCTAGCATTGATCTTTAGCTAAATCCTTCTTGCACAGGAGTTTACTGGATCTAAGATAAACTGGCATCCTGCTGATTTTGCTTTGTACCCAACTAAGAATCTATACTTGGTTGTCAAGTTCATTTATTGAGTAATCCAATGGTTCCCACACTTTGAAGCAAATGGGAATCACTTGGTACTATTTTTTAAATCCTAGTACCTGGGTTCCCATCTCTAAACTTCATTCAATGAGCAAGGATGTTGCCTGGGCATTGGAACTCAAATAAGCAGCGAAATTTGGGAGCCCCAGATATAACCTGTAATCAGTGAGTAACCTGGGAGTGATGAGATGCAGGAGCACCCGAAAAAGGGTTTGACAAGTGTCTCTGAGGAGTTATATCACTGACAAGGCATCCAAGCTGAAGGTCACCTGAAACTGATGGCTTTCCTGATCTGTGGTGGCCACACCCACTCAGCCTTGGCCATTGTGACCTAGTCAAGTTGTTGATATATTTAGAAGCTGTTCAGTATAACCGAGCATCCATTATGCTGTTGCTGGTCTCTATTCCGTTTTAAATCTAAGTAAACTTGCAGGTGAATGAAGTCTATTTGGTCATTGTCAATCTGAATATGAATCTTAACCCACGACCACTGCTGCTGGTGAATCAAAGTGAGCATCGCCATCGTAAGGCTAAAAGTAATTTCCAATTTATACTCTTTCTTGTAATGTTGTTTATGCTATTCTTTATGCAGCTTTCTAAATATCTCATTTTTTATCTTTTCCTCTGTGGCATCTGGATTTGGTTCTCTTGCATAGAAAGACATGTGCCTCCCAATATTATGTGTGTTATCTATCCATTGCCTTGTGTTTTCTTTCATTACTTTTTTTCTATGCTTGTATCATTTTTAAATATTCAATTCATCTGGCATCTATTTGGATATAAAAATATTATTTGCTTTCTTAGAAACTACAGCTTACTACATTCTATACTGATTAATTTCCTCACATATTTTCAATCATACATCTATCTTGGGCAAATCCCTAAATGTATTTGGGCATAGCAATGGATGTTCTCTTTTGTTCCTTCCCTACGCTTTAATGTGCCAGTATAAACCTGTTTTAATTAATATAGACTTAACAAAATTTTCCTAACATGTAGGTTCTTCTTACCACTGTTATTTTTTTGCTAACTTACCTGTTTTCTCATATACACTTTTTACATGTGAAATTCAGAATGATTTCACTTTTATGAGTTATTTTAGGTAGAGTGAGTAGCTTTATGATACTGTTTTCCACTTCAAAACAAATATGACTTTGCATTTAATCACATCTTCTTTTATGTCCTTCGGTAATATTCTAAATATTACTTTTAGGTATCTCATACATTTTCTTCTAGGTTTTATTCCTTGATATGTATTCACTTCTGGTTCTATTTTAGGTGGAGTATGTATTCCTTTTATATTGTCTATTGTTATTTATATGTAGAAAGAGAAAATACTGATTTTAAAAAATTAATTTTATTGTTAGGCACATTATTGAATTATTTTTTTAAATAATAAAATAATCCTCTTAGATTTTTAAGGGTTATATTGTACCAGTGCCAAATCTTATCTTTTCCTTTCTAGTTAATGATTGAAAAATGCTTGTAAGTTCAGAACTTAGAGTCACATTAGGAAAGACAGCTTAATCCACTGGTTTTCTAGAAGACCTGGTTACCTAAGTATTTACAATCAAGGAAACATTTCAGAGGGACAGAACTGTTCCAAGAAAGAACTCCAAATGTAGCCTCCTGAGACTGGGAAACTAGAGAAGCCAGAAATGAACATCTACAATATCACATCACAGCAATGGCAAGAGGGAATGGAGAAAAGGGGGTGATGTTTTCATTGAAGGGTCATATGGGAGAATGTGCGATACAACTAGAAGGTGTATTTAACACGTGTTATTCCCTGGTTGACAATTTGAGAATGATCCTGAATTTAAGCATGCCCTCTGAAGAGGGCACCAAATCCAATCTCCAGCAACTCTAATCCCTTCTTCAAATAAATTTTATTTTGCCTGCATAGAGACAGGTCATTTTGAAGAATGCGAAACAACAGTGCCATTTATCTTATCTCGTTGTATATGTGTGCCTGCAGTTCATAGGGGTTCTTATGTATATATGTATATTACATAAAATATCACATATGGCTATAAAGTCCCAATATATGTGTGTCTAAGGAAGTTTATGAGAAGGGACTGACAAAGTACATTATAGAATGAGCACAGATGAAGGAGGTAAAAGAAACCACACGATATGATAGAGAAGGTAGCTTGCAAACTGACCGTTCTGATCCACGACTGAAGCCGCATTAAAAACCCTAATGCGGCCACCGTTAGTCATGCACTAACAGGTTAATCATTTTCAAAAGGGTGAAGAACTCATAGTTAAACAGAAAAACAAATGGGAGGTTTCCTGAGGATACAGACAATTTCCATTAACAATGTCTTTTTGGGGCGCCTGGGTGGCTCAGTGGGTTAAGCCGCTGCCTTCGGCTCCGGTCATGATCTCAGGATCCTGGGATCGAGTCCCGCATCGGGCTCTCTGCTCAGCAGGGAGCCTGCTTCCTCCTCTCTCTCTCTGCCTGCCTCTCTGCCTACTTGTGATCCCTCTCTCTGTCAAGTAAATAAATAAAATCTTTAAAAAACAAACAAACAAACAAACAAAAAATGTCTTTTTGACATTGAAGTAGAGGCTGGCTTGAAAGGCACATGCAGCTTAAAGCATTCTCCAGGCCTCTGTCCAAGGACTGAGGAAGTCTTGCGATCCATCAAGCTTGACGATCTAACATGTTGACATACACGCCATCAGTACCGTTGTAGTCCGTATGACCACAAATGATTTTTGCAGGCTTAAGTCACCAGAATAAGGGCTCAGCAGGGGAAAGAGCTAGAAAAGCTGTACCTTGCAGCTGAGCTTGCAACACGCCTCCCACTTGTATTCCTGCCTCCTTGGGTTTTCTATTAAACTACCCAGTCACGTACTTATTTGATTAGAAACAAATATATATGTTAAAATCTTTGCAGGTAGTCTTTCTGCCCTGCCTGGCTTTGAGAGTTGACAACTCAATCACTCACGGTGATAGTGGCCTGCATATTTTGTGAATATACTATTATGTCACAGGGGCCCTGGGTTTTTCACAGCCCAAATCTGGGAAACATGACATTAAACACGTCTCATTAAAAAAAACAAAATAAAACTACTCTAACTTTAGAAAGACGCTAAAGATTTTTTGTTTGGATGAAATCCATAAAAAAGACAAAAAGCAAACTATTCTGTGTAGAAGAATCATGTTTACCTAAATAATTCATAAAACTGGTACCATCCCGTTCTCTTCTGTGTAGTCTACAGTATAAAAGAAACCTGGGCATGCATCAGAGATAATCTGGATAATTTAGCTATAAAGTTCCTGCACATGTTGATCTATTTAAAATAGTTTCTAAGATGTTACTTTCATGATTTTCAGCACTTGTTCTTAAGTGAGTGAAAATTACACCTTACATTTACTTTCTCAATCACTTACAATAAACTGGCTGAAAAGTCTTTGGATCATAGATGTTGAGGGATTTTATTTTATCTTCCATTTGAGAGGAACAATTTTAGCGGCTTGCATTTTCTAATTTTTTGTGAAATATTTATATGCCATCTACTAGAGTACTTTGAATAAATTACATTTATGAGCTTGGACTATAAATTTTTTCTAAAGAAATGTTTTAATGTGTAATTTTACAAAATGCCGTATATCTGTCAAGTTTACAGTTCTATTAAATATGTGTGTGACCTGTACAGATAATAAATAAAATATTTTGTCTTTCTTTTTAATGATTATTTGTGAAAAGCAGCAGGGCATTTCATTAATTCTTTCAGGTATACAACAGTCATTGTTTCCCCAGCGCTCAAGGTGGTGGGATCAGATGAAGGAAGAGTGAGGATCCCCACAGCAGCATCTCAATCCAAGTTGATGGCTTTTATTTTCTTTGTTTCTAAATTCACAATTGTCTTTTCTTTCTCCTTCCATCACACACTCGTATAATGGCTTATGTGTTTCCTAACTCTCTTTCATAGATTTCTTTCTATCATCTGGGGCAGAATGTGAAGCTCTTAAAGAAAACTGGCATGTTGTGCATGGTCTGTATACAACCCAGAGAACCTTTTTAAAAATGGGTAAAAAACATACCAAATAAAGAAAAAGAATCTGGGAATGATATATTTACAAAATACAACAAAGGGTTAAATTCCTTACTATGTATATCAATTAAAAATTGTACTTTGGCTTAAAAAAAAAAAAAACCAAATTGATCTGTGTTATTCCAGATGAACTGTCAAGAACAGGGTACAGCTCACCATGTTTCATTTCTCCTGCTTGGACAATTGCAGATTCACAGACAGGGTGCTTCCCTTAGAGCAGCACCTGAGTCACTGGAGTAGAACAGAATTTTGCAACATACCTGGGATGAAGAGGCACCATGAAGATGTGTGTGTGGCCTGGGATCTGAGTTGAACCTACACCATAACTTCACCTATCTTATGTGTACACATGGTACCTGTTGCACCAAGTCTTCATTTTGATCGTGACATTCAAAGCTATCCATCAATTTTCTTTACCATAAACAAAAGTCTCTTTAAGACCTTCCAAAACTTGACAGTCCATTCTGACCAGTAGACTCACTGGTTATTACATGAGATACTATATCTCTGGGTATCTCCAATGTCTACGCTTTTGTTCAGCCTTTTCTAGCTATATAGAATAGCTTCCTTAATGCTCCAGAATCTAAGTTATCACGCTTTATTCAACACCCATGTGAACCCAGCTTTTTTGACAAAGTCAGTCACAATGATCTGTATATTCCACCAATTTCCAAATCTCTAGAAGTCTGTATCCCATATTTGTATGCTTCTCTGAATCATTTTTTGGTTTGTTCTGATGTCTTTTATCTCTTTGATGACATTAACGTGAGGTCTTTTAATACCTCCCAAAATTATTTTTATAAAGTTAGACCCAGATTAGGAGATTGGTGTATTCAAATCTATTCATTCCTTGATTTTTTTTTTTCTGTAATACACTCAACAAAAACCATGTACCATACTAGGTATGCAATGCCGGAAATGCAAAGATGAAAAAGATAAACACTCTCCCACAAAAAGGTTCAAAATTTGTAGGGGAGAGAGAAATGTACCATCCGAACTCTAAATATATTAAACTGGTAAACATAAATGCACTAAAAGGCAGAGATGATCATGGGGGAAAGGAGTCATTATAATAAAGTACATTGTTTCCGTTCATTCATTTATTCATTCCCTCATTCAGTCATTCAACAAACACTTAGTATTTGCCTGCAGCATGACGGGAACTCTTTTTTTTTAAATTTAAATTCAATTTAGTTGACATATAGTATATTATTAATTTCCAGGCTAGAATTTAGTGGCCCATCAGCTGCATATAACACCCAATACCCATTACTTCCAGTGACCTCCTTAATGCCCATCACCCTGTTACCCCATCCCCACCCACCTCCCTTCCAGCAACCCTGTTTAATTCCTATAGTTAAGAGTCTCTTATGGTTTAAAATGCCAGGAATTCTTAAGATTTGGGATGCTGAGATGAAAGGTTGAAAGATACAGCCTCTATTTTCAGGGTGTTCACACTCAAGAGAGGAAGACAGTGAGTAACCAACAAATTATAGCATAGTCTAAAAAATGACATTATCTTGACAATTAATTGTGATAGATGTCAGCTATCTTTACATCAATTAGTTTGGATTAGTTAGGGATATTATTATGCCTCTATTTCACCTTGAGTACCTCATATCTTTTTTTTTTTCATTTGTTTATTTATTTGAGAGAGAGAGAGAGTGTGTGTGTGTGTGTGTGTCTGTGTGTGTGTGTGTACTAGTGGGGGGAGGGGCAAAGAGAGAGATTCTCAAGCAGACTCCAAGCTAAGCACAGAGTGTGATGTGGGACTCAATCTCATGACCCATGAGATAATGACCTGAGCCTAAACCAAGAGTTGACACTTAACCGACTGAGTCACCCAGGTGCCCCAATATCCAAGAACCTCACATTTAATAAGAGTAACCAAAAGAAAAGCAAATGGCGTGGTCTAGGTTTGGATTTCCCCAAGCCTAATGAACAAAGAAACAATGTTCATGGTTGATCCATCATTTTAAGAAGTGTCAAAAACGTACCTTTTACTTAACATGGCTAAATATTACCATGAATTAGCCTCTACTTATCTAGTTTAAAAACCCAATGCTTAATTTAGAAAGAGAGTAAAAGATAATCCAAACACCTAGTTAAAATAAATACCTCATTAAGCTTTCATTGTTATTGGTTCATAATTACTGTTTATTTTATCTCTAGTTTGAATGGTTCTCATGAAATTAACTCAACCATAATATCCAGTTTTTCTTGCTCTTGTACACTTGAGCTTGCTTTGGATTTTAAGGCAGCTTTTCTCAAAAATGCTTATAGGCAACTTCTTCCAGCCTGACTGTTAGGGTCTCTCTGGAGACAGAGCTGGGCAACTTCTTTTCAATTCAATTTACATCAATAAACATGCGTCCAATGGCCACCAAGTGCTTTTGAGATACAAAGGTGAGTAAATCACAGTCCATTTCTTCCATGAATTGATAATGTACAACGGAGTTCTAGGAACTTTCAAAAGAGAGGCAATTGACTGATCAAAGAAAATTATCATTATGTGCCCAAATAGGCTTCCAAATTATCTGTGTGCTAAGAAGGATGCTTCATTACGTTACTCATTTTCTCTGGTTCTAGCAGCTCAACCAGAGGAAAAAAAAAAAAAAAAAAAAGAAAGAAAGAAAGAAAGCTCTTTGATTGCAGTATGTTGTCCCTGGCCCATATAAGATCCAAACCAATACCGTTCTACCAGCAAAGATCCTTCCTTCGCCACCAAGCAAACTGCCTATAGCTTCATCCCTCCCACCAGGCGTTCATAAACAATCAACTAACTGCAAACACCGCCCCTCTCTACTATGAACTTCCTCCTCGTCAGTCTCCTACAGGAGCTATGCCCCTGCCCATAATATACAGCATTTTACACACTAACACACTTTTAAAAGAATAGAGAATGGTTTATACATAAATCATATATGTGTACATTTATATCATATAAAAATACTCCAAATATATATACAAACCTCCATATACTGGGGGGGGGGAGATGTTCAGAAATCTCTGAGTCATCAGAGTAAATAAAAGGAAAAATTCTTTTAACCAAGATTTAAATGAAGACCATGCAAAACCACTGTGTTATTGGACAAAACCTAAAAAATTTTCTACAGATTTTATTTCTTAGATTTCCACACTATATAATGGGCATATAAGATTTTTTTCCAGTTTCTGAGGTCTCTGAGATAAATTTACCTTTAGAATTTTCAAAAGTTATACCATGAAATGAATATTAACTTATTTTTTCTTGAAAAATGTTTCCTAAGTAATTTCAAAAATTCTTTTTCTCAACTGAGTTTAGGAAATTCGTAAACAACATTCAGAGATGATTCTAGCTCTTTCCCTGAGAGACTGTGTATATATATTCTGTCAAAGAAACATACCCAGATGCTGTCTTCTTGTCGATACTGTTTCCAGTTCCTGCCACTGTCGCTGAACATCAGGAGGTAGCTGGTCACCCAGTTGGAGCTCCCGTATCCCCCCTGGGTGGCCACAGCGGTGGTCTCCATTCTCTCTCCAAGGTCAATCTGCAACCACTGGTATTTGTTTGACACAAGTGGAGACCAGCCACCAGCTCCTTTTATGCAAACAGAAACAGAAGAAAATGGGCAAAAGATTCATTACAAATCTGTGAGTGGACTAGAGATGCTAGTAAGACTGTATTTCTGGATGGAATTTAATAAAGTTAAATTTCCAAAATATGAAACTTCTCATAATTGTAGAATAATACAGAAAAACAAGAATTTACTATAAAAGGATGAAGCTTGTGTTAATTATGTTCATTTCTAGGTATTATAACTCTCTGACACTGGGGAGAACCAAGGATCTTATCGAAAGTTTAAAGTACTTAATCTGACAGGTAGACATTCCTGTCTACACTTGGAACTACAGGTTTGCTGCCCACACATGATCAGGTAATAATTTAACTTTCAATCGTGGTTCACACTGTAGTGGAACCAGAAAACTGCCTTTGGTATCTGATCACGTTCAGACTTCCTGGAGAAAGAAGTACAGCTTTAAGCCTGACAATACAGATGGTCAAGGAACTGTCCCTACCCCCACTGTGCTTACAGTCCTGTGGGAATAACAGACATTGAGAAGCATGTGTGAAGCACAAATGTTAATGGTGAGACAGGTGCAGGGAACAATAATACAATAAATGATGGTGGAGAGTTCTCTCCAGCAGAAGGCTGGACCTGGCTGGCAACAGAGGATGAGAGGCAATTAAATTTTCAGAAATTTTGCAAGCTGATTGTTAAATGTAGCCATGGTGGGAATATTTAAACCACAGAAATTGGCAAACTCTACAAATCAGTCCACACACCCAGCCCAGCCAATTCACTAATATGACACTGGTTCTATCCTGTCCGTGGAAGGGGTTGGTGGATGGGGGATGGGAGATGGGGGAGGGACTATCGGGGAAAATGTCATAGAGTCGGGAGTGCTTGAGCACTCGAGAGTGAAAAATAAGAATCTACTATATGTTCAAGAGTGTACAGGTACAGCAGAACTTATCACATTTTCTTTTATTCACTGCACACCAGAAATATTAGAGGTGTGACTACTGTATGTCTTGTTAAGATATTTCATACTTTCAGTTTAATACAATAATGTCTTATTTGGGGAATTTAAGTAATACTGAAATTGATAATTATATAAGTAATATGTAATCATTGTAAAAATTGTGAAATAGGGTTTAACACCTTCTTAAATTCATAGTTATTGAATATTCAGTATCTATTAAGATGCAACGTCTATTACATAACACCCCAAATAAGAATATGAGGACATGTTTTCTTTCCCCCATTCTTTTGTCACCCACCTTAAGGCTCTGATATAAGGTCTAATATTTAAGGAGAAGATCACCTCGGTGAAGTAAGTCAAGCAGAGAAAGACTGTTATTGTATGGTTTCACTCAAATGTGGAATATAAGGAATAGCCCAGAGGATCACAGGGGAAGGGAAGGAAAACTGAATGAGAAGAAATGAGAGAGGGAGACAAATCGAGAGACACTCTGGACTCCAGGAAACAACTGAGAGTTACAGAAAGGAGTGTGTTGGGGGGGATGGGGGTAACCAGCTGATGGGGATCAGGGAGGGCACGTGTGGGGATGAGCTTTGGGTATTATATGCAACTAATAATCAGCTGCTCACGAATGGGAACTGACCATCCTCTTGTCAAAGCCTCAAAACCGAGTCAAGACAGCATTTAAAAAAGAATTACATGACAACAATAACTTCTTTCGATGGTATAATACTAATATTTTGGTCTGATTCCCAAGTTACTCACCACATTGTCTTTAGAACTAGATACTTTTTTCCCTCAAATTACCTTTCTTCTTGGATAAGTCATTGTTCAAAAAGTGTCTTTCCACTTCGTACATCAAAAGTATAATGCTCTCTCTCCAATGCTCTCTCTCTCTTTGATCGAAAATATTTATACATACTATAATTTTTATTGGTTTGTGTTTACTTTTCAGTTTCTCTGTAGCTGCTCTTACAGAGTCTGTGGTTTTGCCCAGTAGCCTGAATGGGTGACGTTCTCTTGGTCACCAATACCAGCTACAATGTTTAAGCCAGAGGAGAATATTCTCATATTTTGAGCAGGAGGGCTTGTTGGTACACATGGGCTCCAGCTGCATTTTTGGTGTCTTGGTGTCATTTATCCAGCACAGCTCTGCTGTCCCCAAGGAGCAGCCCCTATTCTTGTAGCCAGTTATCTACATGGAAGAGAATTTGTTCTTGAATGATCTGAAGACTATCTTAAATAGCACCCTCCCACAAATAGCCCAGGAAACTCCTGAACCCTCCATGGGACCTGTTCCCACAGCATTACTTTTTAAAGCTAGGCCAAATTTCCTTCGTGCTCCACTTCTCCGGATGTAATGAAACTCCATCCTACCTTTTCCACTTATTCTACTTTACTTAATATTTACTGAGCAAGGGAGGGCTTTGTATCAGGCACAGTGTGAAGGTTTGTTATCCGACTCTCAGAGCCGCCTACCGAACAGAGGACAAGTCATATAGGGAGAGTCTGAATACCTTGCTGTAGTCCACAGAGCAGCAAGAGGCACGGAGCTCTTAACCAGGACCCGTAGTGCCTCTCAGATCATTAGGATAAATAGAATTGGTATTTCCCAATGGATGTAGAAAAAAGGGAGCTGAGAGAGGTAGGGGAACCCTAGAATTTAGCTATCAGGCAGTAGAGCCAACTTTCCTCCCTCGACTTAATGAAAACCATGTCTCTCAAGTACAGACACGGGATGGGACTGGCAAATGGGTAATTATTTCCCTCCACTGTCCTCTCTCATCTTACTACTTGTCCTCAGGATCTATCCAAGTCCGGAAGTTGACCATTTCCTGAAGTCTGATGCCACCCAAGCATCCACAGTCCCTTTATTGCTACAGCTGCATATCTCTTTGTATTTTTATCATTTTTTTTTAACACAGAAAAGTAGGAAAAGAGTGAATGAAGTGTCCCCAGCTGGCCATCACCTCAACCTGACATTTCAACATTAGGAATTTTATCTCTATCAGCTTATACCTCTGGGAAAGCTCTGATTGTTTCGGGTCTTGATCTTTCTCGTTAATTTCACCAGTCTGTACACTTTTTAATATAGAATTTCATAATCTTTCTCTAGCATTTTGACACTCCTTGATAGAACAGTATTTAAAAAGTGAACACATGAGAGGAGCACAGTGAGGAAAAAAGAATCAGCAGGACTCTGGTGAGTTAAAATTGGATCATCAATTCTCATCAGGAGAAAGAGGTACCTCTCACTGACCGCTCCCTCTTCCCAGCACCGCTCACTGTTACAGCTGCACTACCCGACTTGAAACATTCGCAGTTAATTGACCTTGAACATTTCAATTTCTCACCTGCGGTGAAAAGGTACTACTGATATGCAAATTAAGCTATATCATTAACGAGGTACACCAATAAAGTAATGGAAATTCGGATGCTCTTGGGCTTTACCAAGTTAAATCGGCCACAGGGAACCCAGAGATTCCCCACGGGGTTTTAAGCTGTTCGGCTCTACGGAGGCACGTGGTCTAAGATGTGATGGAGTGTTACGCTTGTTCTAATTTTAAAACAAATGCCGAAGAGTAACATGGAAAATGCAAACTTATGGATATGGGTACAGAGACGGGTAGAACATGGCACACTTTGGCAGTGGCAGCCTGCGGGGACTAGTAAAAACAGTAGTGACAGGAAATGAAAGCCAACTTTAGGTAACAGGAGCCATATGCCCACTACAAAGCACCTAGCTTCCTGGAGCCATGCTGTTTTCATATTTACTTTTTTTAATGGAAAAAATGAAGGGTAACTCCAGCTGATGGTGAACTCTAAATTACTATAAAGTAAAATATAAGAATTCCTTCTTTTATTTATTAACCAAACATTTTAGCGGTTCAACAAGGATTATTCATCCTTAAGGAAGATTTTTAATATGCCCATGTATTCACGATCACAGAAGACCAACACCTAAAGACCAAAGACCACCTGTTCATAACCCCATCTACTCCACGGTTATTGACACTTAACCCACAAAACAAAAGCAGGAGTCTCGTCCCTCGGCTCACTTTTTTCCTATTCCACTCTCCTTTTTCTCCAGCTGTGACCTAACACCGAGACTTGGCGTAATAAAGTGTCCTAAGTCTAGCCAAACAAAAACATTTGTTGACTCTTCGTATCATAACCTGAAAACTCACATTTAAAACCGAAAATACTTCCCATTGATGAGACTTTGAAGTTAAATGTTGTAGTATTGTTCTGAGAATTAATCTCAAAAAGCATATTAAAGTGCCTATTGATTTCTCTCACACACAGCAAGCATGTGGATACATGGTAGTCGTTCCTTTTTGAATTGTAAAATAATTATTATTACTATTGACTCCAAATAAAGATTTATGATCACAGCACTAAATTCAGCTTTGAAAATATTTAATTCCTGAATGACCACAAACACAGCATCTCTTTTGTCTGTTGCCTACCACTTTTAAACATCAGTTTCCTGGGGAACTTGCTTCGATAAAAAATATTGCTGCGAATCGTAAGGAAAGAAAAGCAAACTACAAATTGTCTAGTGCCTATTGTATGTTAAACACTCTACTAGAAATTTTATGTATCATATTAAGTTTAATTACTAAAATTATCTAGTGAAGTGAAATGTCCTAACCTCTCTTCAAAGAAAACCCCAAAAAAAATATTTATAGAGGCTAAGTAAGTTTTCCTAGTATTATGCAAATTAAATTTTCCCAATGTTCTACAAATCATTTTAGTGTAGGTAAGAAATTACTTAGTTTTAAAAATAATTTAGGGGCACCTGGGTGGCTCAGTGGGTTAAACCTCTGCCTTCAGCTCGGGTCATGATCTCAGGGTCCTGGGATCAAGCCCCATATCATGCTCTCTGCTCAGCAGGGAGCCTGCTTCCCCCTCTCTCTCTCTGCCTGCCGCTCTGCCTGCTTGTGATCTCTCTCTCTCTCTCTCTGTTAAATAAATTTTTTAAAATCTTTACAAAAATAATCATTTAATCTCTACGAGGATCTCATTTTAAAAGTCACTTCCTTTTCAATTCTTCGCCCCTGAAATCTTCAGTTCTTTACCCCTGACATCATAATTACGGGCAACTATCATTGCCCACAGTGGTTAGTTTCAGCCTAAGAATATATCCAAATAATTTACTCAATATTATTTAAACATAAAGAATTGGCTGGTTGAATTATGTTCAAGATCCATGTAGCCCATGTGCCAGATATCAATAATATTTCATTCTGCTCATGGAGACACATCTTACAATTTCAGGAAAGTGAAGAGAAAAATTGAAGAAAAAAATACTCTTGGGTGAAGCCTTAAAATAGAGAAGAGAATCACCTCTCTCCCCTGCTAATATTAAAAATGGCATGACCGCCATTCCTGGTGACCATCAATGAGATGACGTGTCAGAGTTTGTCAACTCTGTCAAGGTACAAACTGCTCAGAAAGGAGTCCTGCTTCCTTTGCAGTATTTGAAGTGTAAAAGGACACAAATGTTCAAGGACACAAAGCACAGTGAACATAGCTGAATGACAGTCCTAGCTACCAATAGGCCATCTACATTTTTAAGAAATGATTGGCTTAATTAAAATTGCCATAAGAAAGTTTCCCTCTAAGACGATTACTTCTTCCTCACAGGTGATTTCAACTAGATTTCCCCCAAGAGTCGAAGTTTGCCTGATTATTTTGACCATGACATTAAGTTACAATAATGTAAGGAAACCAAAACAACATTGTGCCAATATTTGTTTGGCTTCCTAAAATGGTTTTCAGTGTCCCCAGGCCACTATTTAGGACTCTTAACAACTTGGTATCATTATCAGCATAGTTTTTTTTGCTGAGAAGAAAACAAACACATTCAATGCTGTGTGAATTGCTGGTCTTTTTTCACAGAACACTCTGGAATCTTGGCACTGCCTCCCCTGGTCCCAGGGAGTTACAGGGATGAACGTGTCACCTGAGCCAGGCCAATGGAGCAATTCCAGGATTCTGTTGGAGAAGAAGAGACCCTGTTTTCTGCTCCGAAAGCCAAAAGGATGGGACTCACGCATCCAAGTGCAGAAGCTATCTTTGTGGAAAGCTTGCCCGAGTGAAGCCAACACAGAGGGAAGCGGAGGTGGAAGATGAAGCGAGACCAAGTTCTGCTGGCACAGTCGGCACCCCTGAGTCCAGCTGTGCCTGCAGGCCATTCCCTGTGCCTTCCAGTTCTATGAGCCATGAGTTAACCCCTTCACTCATGCTGAACCCACTTGGGGCCACTGCTTCAGCAATTCTCCTCTTTTC
This sequence comes from Neogale vison, assembly GCF_020171115.1. Classification (NCBI taxonomy): domain Eukaryota; kingdom Metazoa; phylum Chordata; class Mammalia; order Carnivora; family Mustelidae; genus Neogale; species Neogale vison. The sequence continues at coordinate 10,800,345 of NC_058097.1, forward strand.
CGCCTCATTTTTTTTTTCCTCTTGAATGGACCATTCCCACGGGTGTACAAGCATGCTGTCATTTTTCCCATAAAAAAAAAAAAAAAAAAAGCTTCTCTTGCCTCCAGTGTACTTTTTTCTGCTTTTCATATTGTCATTCTTCGAGTAAGATGTCCACACTCCCCCTCTGCCATTCTTCCCATTTCCTTCTCGCTCAAGCCAACTATAACTAGCCTGTCACTCTGTACCACTCAATGGGACCTGCTCTTGTGAAGAGGACCAAAGAACCCCATGTTGCTAAAACAAGAGCTCAGATTTCAGCCTTGCTACCACCTGGCCTATGGAAGACATTTGGACATTTTTGGCTCCTCCCAGTGTTTCGGTATACTTGGTTCACTTAGTGTCCACAAAGGCTCCTTCTTAATTTTCTTCCCAGCTCACTGGTTGCTGCTCCTCAGTCCCCACTGCTGATTCTTTTATTTCTTATCACTTCTGAGGGTTCAGATGGTCCAGGGCTCAGGCCTTTGCCTGCTTCTTTTTTGTCCACACACACCCTTCATGATTCCTCTTGGCCTCCTGGATTTAAATATTACTCATGGGCCAATAAGTCCCTGACTTAGAGCTCCACCCCATAACCTCTCTCCTGAACTTCAGACTTGGACATTCAACTCCCTCCTTGATATCTGTAACATCTTCTAAACCAAACCCTCCTTCTTCCCCCTAATCCTACCCTGTTCATACCCTTCCCTAGCCCAGTTTATGAAAATTTCATCCTTCTAGTTTCTCAGAACAGCAACAAGAAGTCCTCCCTTTTTTTAATTAACATATATTATTTGCTTCAGGCGTACAGATCTGTGAATCATCGGTCTTATACAATTCACAGCACTCACCATAGCACTTACTCTCCCCAATGTCCCCATCACCAGCCACCCTATCCCTAGTCCTCCCTCCCCCCAGAAACCTTCAGTTTGTTTCCTGAGATTAAGAGTCGCTTATGGTTTGTATCCCTTCTGATCCCATCTTGTTTCATTTTTTCCCTCCCCACCCCCAAAACCCCCCACCCTGCCTCTCAAATTCCTCATATCAGAGAGATCATATGATAATTGTTGTCCTCTGACTGACTTATTTCACTTAGCATAATATCCTCTAGTTCTATCCACATTGTTGCAAAAGTCAAGATTTCAGCTTTTTGCTAGCTGCATAATATTCCATTGTATATCAGCTTCTTTACCCATTCATCTGTTGATGGACATCTAGGTTCTTTCCATAGTTTGGCTACTGTGGACATTGCTGCTATGAACATTCGAGTGTACAGGCCCCTTCAGATCACATTTGTATCTTTGGGGTAAATACCCAGTAAGGTAGCTCCTTTTTCAACTTTTTGAGGAGCCCCCATACTGTTTTCCAGAGTGGATGCACCAGCTTGCATTCCCACCAACAGTGTAGGAGGGTTCCCTTTTCTCCGCATCCTTGTCAGCATCTGTCGTTTCCTGACTTGATAATTTTAGCCATTCTCACTGGTGTGAGGTGGTATCTCATTGTGGTTTTGATTTGCATTTCCCTGATGCCGAGTGATGCGGAGCACATTTTCATGTGTCTGTTGGCCATTTGGATGTCTACAAAGAAGTCATTCTTGACTTCTCTCTTTTTCACCATGTTACCAAACTAACAACAACAACGAAAAAATGCTATTGGTGCTGCTCACCTCTCCAGATCTATTTTCCCATTTCATTAGCACTCCTTTGGCTCAAGCCACATGATTTTACCCTGCTTTCTTGCAGAAGCCCCCAAAGAATCTCTCTGCTTCGTCCTTAGCTCACTGAGACTCCATTCTCCATGCAACAGATTTATAATATCATCCCTGTGTTCAAACCACCACAATAACTCTCAGTTGTACACACAGTGAAAGACAAGATCATCACACATGGCCCACAGAGTCCTAGATAGTCTGCCCCCTTCCACCACTCCCACCCACGTCTGCCCAGTCCTCTTCCTCCCCGCAGCAAAGGCCTCCTTGAAGTTCTCTGAGAAAATACCAGTCATTCTCCTACCTCCCATCCCCTGCCCAGTGAAGCTATCCTTCCTGCCTGGAGGCCTCTTCTCTGACATACACTGGACAAACATCCCTGCCACTGTCAATCTTCACTCAGATCTAGTCCTTCCTGTAAAGGCCTGTATCCCTTGACCTCCCTTGTTACAGTTCCTCCCACCCAGCAATCCTGCTCCCATTTGTCTTACTCAAAACCACTTTTCCCATTTTTTGACAGAAACTGACATCTTTACACATAGTATATGATTTTATTATCTTTATTGTTTATCCTTTATCTTGCCCTATTAAAATGTAAGCTCAGTGAAGCCAAGAGTCTTTGCCTGTTTTATTCACTGACAGATCCCAAGTGTCTAGCACATGGCCTGACACACAGCGGATGCTTACTAAATGTGTACTGCATAAAGGAAAGAAATAAATCTGTAGCCATATAGATATAATAAGACTGTGTAAATTCATACTCCAAACTAGGGGCAAAGGAAGAACTGGAGCCAAACTAAGTAAAGGCACAGGACACTTTTCTTTGAAGCAAGGTATCATCAATGAGGTTCTCCAAGAGAAAGCTCAAAGCACTTGGTACACACACACATACATGCGCGCACTGACTACCACTTGCCCCAAAGTTATACAGTTTAATCACTTGTAAACTACATTTCCTAGATGTATTTATGGCTTTGTTTTTGGATTTTTGATACAGTGAAAAAGATGCTTTTCACTTCATTTCCCCAGAAAGGCTCTAAATTAGTAACACCTCACTCAGTCCTCTGAGGTTTTAGTTCTTTGCTGTTGATCCGTTTTTCCCTCGCGGCAAATTGGCAGGCTGACTTTCTGTCCCACTTCTTGTACTGCCAGAGCAAACATTTCTGAAATCTTTAATAATTCAGTGGATTGAAAAGTAAATATTTACACCCTTTCTCTGTTTGGGCATTTTGATTTGATTATTTGATTTGCAAATTTTGTGACAGCCAAATTTCCTCTGGAAAGCTGGGAAAAAGTTATAAAAACACTAAATGTTGTGCCGGCAAGTTTTACTTCATTCAAATTAGTCATTTTAGAAAACTGACTTTCAGCACACGATGTCTAGAAATTCAAATGATAATCAGGACTGGCTCATGTTTTTGCTTTCCAAGCCCATTGTGATGCTTTGCTAGAAGTTTCAATTTAGATCTATTGCAGTGAGGCAGGTCATTTCAGTAAATGACCCCATGCATCAGAAAGAGCATACTGACAATATCCCAGAGGTTTAAAAACCATTTTTTGCTTCCGTACCTTCTTCTTCTTCTTCTTTTATTTATTTATTTATTTTTTTTTTATCTTCCTTAGCCAGACAGAGATGATAAGCTATCATGAGCCAAATGTCCTCATATTACTGCTTCTGGGTCAACAAACTGAAGTTACTCTCTTGTTGTACCAACAGACATCATTTCCACATAATGACTGGAAAAGGCAGTGTTACTAGAGCATAGTATATCAAAAGGGTAAAAAGTGCAAAACCAATCCAAAGCATTTGATTGATTAAATCCTTCAATACTTTCTCAGTTTGTAAAAATGCTAAGAGCTATCAAGATAATATCATATTCCCAATTAAAGATTATGTTTACCTCTAGGCTTAGGTATTTGTTGAACTCAGTGTCGAATAGACATACTTTATTTAACTCCATGATTTATTCCTTTTTAAGTGTTATTTCTTTGTGCGAATTTTTATTTTACAGGCAAGAGGAAAAACTATTAGTGATGCTTGTGACATGACAGCCTTCACGTTCCCCTCACTTTGACTTAGACAGGCTCCTTCCTTAGTATAGGTCCCTGATTTCCCTTTTCTTAGATCATTTACTTTAGGAAACTTGAAACTGTATATTATTTTTCTGCCCCTTAAGATATAAATCTTCATCAAGACTCTTTCCAGGTTTACAATCCAAGAATGTCTTTCTCAAGGACCTGAGTCATCCCTTGAAATGCAGTCATCAAGAAAAATAGTGCCTCATTTCCCAGTCTCTGTGGGAGGGTAGGAGCCTAATTTCCATAATCACCAATTAGCGAACACAAGCCCGTAATCACATTGACCAACTTCCCCCCTAATGTTCTTGAGTACTTTTCTACTGGCTCAGCCCAGTGCTTAAAAACTCTCCTACCCTTTGTTTCAAGAGTTGAGTTCAGTATCTCTCCCCTATTGCAATAGTTTTGACCCTCATTACTGTAGTTATGAATAAAGTCTGTCTGGTCTGTTTACCCAACCCAGTGCAATTATTCTTTTGAGTTTTTTAAAAATTTTATTTACTGTTGAAGTATAGTTGACATACAATATTACATTAGTTTCGGGCATAAACAACAGTGATTCAACAATTCTATACATTACTCAATGCCCATCACAATATAGTCATCATCTGTCACTATATGATGTTATTATGATGTTACTGGCCATATTCCCTACGCCGTAATTTTCATCTCTGTGACTATTATTTTAAAGATTTATTTATTTGAGAGAGAGCATGTTTGAGTGCGTGCATGTGAATGGGGGGAGGGGCAGAGGGAGAGAATCTTCAAGCAGACTGCTCCAATGCAGAGCCCTATCTCACGATCCATGAGATCATGACCCAAGGTGAAACCAAGAGTCCAACGTTTAACTGACTGAGTCCCCCACGCGCCCCACTCTCCGTGACTTACTTATTTTGTAACTGGAAGTTTATACTAGTGCAATTTTTCTTTGCAGGAGGCTAGCTGTGGGTTTCTTATTGGAGCAATGTGCTTTTCATTTTTCTGTCTCGTGTATTACAGTCCCCCAGAAACCATTCCACGATCAGAGTTCAGGAGGGGAAGACAAAGAGCAATGCTTAGAAGAGAGTGAGGGTCTGACTGAAGCTCCGCCGCGGGATTGTTCATGGTAGTGACATTCTGCAGAGACTACTGCACATCCGCTCCATCTATTCTACTAAAGAATGTCACAACTAACTGCAGGGAATCTGAATAGCAACAACAAGTGTCATGGAGCCCCTCCAGCAAAAGGGAATGGCCTTTGACAAGAAAACAGTCAAGGAATGGACTGGCCACTAAAATTGGCATTGCATGCCAACAAACATGTAGGGTTGGGACCAACCCAACCACACTCAGCAGATAACTGCTGACCTGGGACGTAAGGATCCAACCAATGATCCTGGGGTAATCACCCACACAACATCCGACATATGCCAGGGGAGCCTCTACCCAGCCATGCCATGTATCATCTGAGTTCCTCATATGCCAGCTGTCATTTTTGAAAGAACCAGAAGAAAGATTAGGAAATCGGAAAATCTGAGCATTTATCTGGAAGGGACTGGCACAACCAAAGGAGGCTGCTTTACCCAGAAGATGCCAGAGGGGCATAACGTGACCTGATATGTGGGCACATATGGGAAACAGTCTCTAAACTGAAAAACAAGTAGGATCTTCCCACCTTGAAACGAAACTCACAGGCGCTAAAGTGTTGACAGCTGAAAACTATGTGGTGTTTCCATGTTATTCCTCAACTAACATAACCTTCACACTCAGAGATTTGAAACTGGCTGAGAAAATCAGATCGACTAACATTTCAGATCTAAATGATTAATGTACTGTAGTATCTTCATGAGTATTTTGTTTATGTGCCTAATATCTCCAAACCACTGATTAAGTATTTCATACAAATTACGATTTTATAAACCTGTATGTGAATTGTGAAGAACAATCCTATTTGTAGGAGTATATGGGTGGTCAACCAGAACTGATGCTTTTATCTGAATAAAAATATATTCGGCCCGTGTGCAGTAGATTCTCTGCTCTAGATTCAGCACTGGAGGGAAGAATCGCTCAACAGTCATTGAGTATCATAATGGTAACTGGCACCAACTAGACAGAGAAGCAAAAAAAAATTATACATATATAGTGTGTGTGTTTATACATATATAATATATATAATGTGTTTATATATATAAACACACACAGACACACACGCACACATACACAAATACTGCTTTTAATAGGTATAATGTTCTACAATAGCATGGGGGAGTGGGATACAAATAAAATTTAGTATCTGAAGCCAGCAAGTACAATATTTCTCCCATGCACACATTCAATTCTAGAAATGGTTTCCAGTGGCAGACACTTCTGCTACATAGACAAATGAATTGCTTCCTCTAACATCCAAGCGCCCTAGCCGGCTCCATCTGGCTACTGGCCTATGTACAAATAGAGGCGCACACAAGAGTTATGTTTTCATGAAAAATACAGAGGAAAAAATATGCTATTATGGGTTTTATTTCAAAGATGTGATATATTACCATTAATTTTGCCAGTGATTGACATACATTTGGATTTTTTAAATTTTGCTCTCACATGTGTTTTAAATGATCTCTTTACCTCTTTGTGTAGAACAAATCTAGTTTCAACAGATTTAATTTGGGGATATTGTGTTAAACTAGTGAAGAATACAAACAGATGTAAGTGTTAACAAACCATTGCTGGCAATTTCTCCAATCAAGCACTTTCATATAGCAATCTGATTTTAACCTATGGCTATGAACTTGCTACTTTGTCATCAAATCTCCTCAAGTGAGGGGTAAATAACTTCTAAAACTATCTGCCACTAATTATTCTGTATTAGAAAGAGCAGGCACATAGCACCTTGGCTTCACCAAGATAAAAATCCCCTCAGCCTGAGGGAGCAGGATCAAGTCTGTAAGGATGCAAAAGGTACAGAAGTGCAGGCAGAGGAGGAAAAAGCACATCATTTTTCTCTGTTTATCTCCATCTTATTTCTATTTGTAATGCATAATGGAAAGTTCTAAATTGTCCATTTTGATAAAAAGAAAGTCTCACAAAGCAACCTCATTTCCACTCAAACCAGGGAGGACTTTCATACGATTGTCAGGCCACCTATCATAGTTCATGGCTCCCAATGTATATTGATCCAATGAGTCATAATAAAGCAATGCTTCCAGCTGGGAATGAGAGTTAATACAAACATTTTCTGGATCAGAAAAGACGGACAAAAAAAAAAAAAAATAGGTCATGCTTCTGCCTAGCCAATTTCAAATTGCTTCTGGCGATACTGTGAATCTCATCCACACCCCTGCGTTTTCCACACACTCTGTTACTACCAAGGAGAATGGCAGCAACTGAAAAACAGCTCCCTAGCAGAGCAGTTCAATGCTCGTGATGACAGCTACCGTAATTGCAAAATGCAAATCCTTTTGACAAGCACAATGGAAAATCAATTACCAGCATGGATTATTACACTGAAATTGTCACTGCTCTTTTTATTTTCGTCTCTGAAAATAAAAAAAATTAATAAAGATCCAATTGGAACATACCTTCAGAGTTCAGAATCTTGCATCTTCGTTTTAAAATTATCACAAAAGAAATTTTTTTAATTTTTACTAAAAATGAATAGGAATGAATGAATATATACATATATACATAAATGCAAATATATAAATAAAGGGCAAAAGGAAACTTTTGGAAGTACTGAATATGTTTAAGGCCTTGATTATGGTGATGGTTTCGTGGATGTATTTTTTTTAATTTTTTTATTTGACTACAATTGAACCACAATGCTATATTAGTTTCAGTGGAACATAGCCATTCAGCGTCTCCATACGTTCTGCTGTGATCACCACAGTGTAGCTACTTCTGTCCCCATACAATGCTACTACTGTACCACTGACTATATTCCGTATGTTATACCTTTTATTCCTCTGACTTACTCATTCCACAACTGGAAGCCCATACCTCCCACACTCCTTCACCCATTTTGCCCATCCGTCCACGCCTTCCCTCTGGCAACCATCAGTTTGTTCTCTGTATTTATAGGTCTGATTCTTCTTTTTGTTTGTTTATTCATTTGCTTAGTTTTTTAGATTCTACACATGAGTGAAATCATGGTATTTGTCTTTCTCAGCCTGACTTACTTTACTTAGCATAATACCTGCTAGGTCCATCCATGTTTTCACAAATGGCAAGATCTCATCCTTTTTTATGGCTGCACAAAATTTTGTTTTCCACAGTGGCTATACCAATTTACAGTCCCACCAATAGTGCCCAAGGGTTCCTTTTTCTCCACATCCTCACTAACACTTGTTATTTCTTGTCTTTTTTATTTTAACCATTCTCACAGGTGTCAGGTGATATCTCACTGTAATTGATTTGCATTTCCCTGATGATTACTGACATTGAGCATCTTCTCACGTGTCTGTTGGCCATCAGTATGTCTTCTTTGGAAACATGTCTATTCAGGTCCTCTGCCTAGGTGTTAATCAGATTGTTTTGTTTTGTTTTGTTTTTGTTTTTGTTTTTGTTTTTGGTGTTGAGCTATATTAATTCTTTGTATATTTTGTATATTAACTCCTTAATAAATATATCATTTGCAAATATCTTCTCCCATTCAGTACGCTGCCTTTCTGTCTTATCAATGGTTTCTTTTGCTGTGTAGAAGTTTTCATTTTGATGTAGTCCCAATAGTTTATTTTTGCTTCTGTTCCCCTGGCTTCAGGAGATAGATATAGAAAAATATTTTTAAAGCTGATGTCAAAGAAATTACTGTCTGTGCTCTGTTCTAGGGTTTTTATGGTGTGAGGTCTCACATTTAGATCTTTAATTTTGTGTTTCCTTCAGTATACGTTGTTAGAAAGTGGTCCAGTTTCATTCTTTCACATGTAGCAGTCTACTTCTCCCAGTACCATTTAATGAGGAGACTATCTTTTTCTCCCATTGTATATTCTTATCTCCTTTGTCATAGATTAATTGGCCATATAATTGTGAGTTCATTTCTGGGCTTTCTATTCTATTCTACTGATCTCTGTGTCTATTTTGTGTACCAGTAACATACTGCTTTGATTACCACATCTTTGTTGCCTATCTTTAAATCTGGAATTGTGATACCTCCAGCTCTACCCTTGTTTCTCAGAATTGCTTTCGCGGTTCAGGGTCTTTTGTGGCTCCACACAAATTGTAGTGTCATTTGTTCTAGTCTGGTGAAAAATGCTGCTGGCATTTTGACAGGGACCACGCCGAATCTGTAGATTGTTCTGGGTAGTAGGAATTATGAGTGTATTTTTACCTCCAAATGCATCAGATTGTAAACAATGAATATGTACAGGTTTTTGTATATCAATCATACCTCAAAGTGGCTTTTAAAAATTAGCAATTTGTAATTTTAGGAAATATGAATGTAATATTTCCAGTCAGCTTGGCCCAACAGTCAATCATAAATGTCAACAATTTTATATTTCTATTTAAAGGCACTAATTCTCAGTAATCAAAAAACCACCAAAAAACAAAAGTCCAGCACCAAGTGGCTTCACAGGTGAATTATACCAAACCTTTTAAAGAAGAGTTAATACCTATTCTACTCAAACTATTCTCAAAAATAGAAGAAGGAGGAAAACCCCCACATTCATTCCATGAAGCCAGCATTACCCTGATATCAAAACCAAATAAGGACATTACCAAAACAAAACAAAACAAAAACTATAAGCCAATGTCTCTGATAAACTCAGATGCAAAAGTCCTCAACAAAATATTAGCAAATCAAATCCAACAACACATTTTTAAAAATCATTCACCATGATCAAATAGGATTTATTCCTGGGATACAAGGATGGTTCAATATTCACAATTTTTTAAATGATTTCATTTATTTATTTGTCAGAGAGAGAGAGAGAGGATAAGCAGGCAGAGTGGCAGGCAGAGGCAGAGGGAGAAGCAGGCTCCCTGCCAAGCCAGAAGCCCGATGCAGGACTCAATTCTAAGACTCTGGGATCATGACCTGAGCCAAAGGCAGCTGCTTAACTGACTGAGCTACCCAGGCATCCCCAATATACATAAATTAATCAATGTGATATAGCACATCAATAAGAAAAATGGTAAAAATTATATGATCACTTCAATAGATGGAGAAAAACCATTTGACAAATTACAACCATTCATTATTAAAAAAAAAAAAAACCCTCCACAAAGTAGATTTAGAGAAAACATACTTCAACATAATAAATAGTGAAAAAACCACAGCAAACATCATACCGAGTAGGCAAAAACTGAGAACTTTTCCCCTAAGGTCAAGAATAAGACAAGGATGTCCACTCTCACCACTTTTATTCAATACAGTACTGGAAGTCCTAACCATAGCAATTAGACAATGAAAAGAAATAAAAGACATCCAAATTGGAGGAAGAAGTAAAATGTTCACTATTTGCAGATGACATGATACTATATACAGAAAACCCAGAAGACTCCATCAAAAAACACTAGAACTTATAAATGAATTCAGTAAAGTTGTAGGATACAAAATCAATGTGTAGAAACCTGCTGCATTTCTATACCCTAACAATGAAGAAGCACAAAGAGAAATTAAGAAAACAACCCCATTTACAATTGCACCAAAAACAATAGGGTAACTAGTAATAAACCTAACCAAAGAGGTGAAAGACCTGTACACTGAAAACTATCAAACACTGATGAAAGAGATTAAGGGTGACACAAAGAAACAGAGATATTCCATGTTCATCAATTAAAAGAAAAATATTGTTAAAATGCCTACACTACCCAAAGCATTCTACACATTTAACGCAATCCCGAATGAAATATCAACAGCATGGGACACCTGGGGTGACTCAGGTGGTTAAGCTTCCGACTCTTGATTTTGGCTCAACTCATGATCTCAGGGTTGTGAGATTAAGCCCTACATAGGGCTCCATGTGGGGCATGGAGCTTGTTTAAGATTCTCTCTCCACCCCTTCTGCCCTTCCCCCTACCATTTGTGTGTACTCTTATTAAAAGAGGCAAGAAAAAAAGAAAGAGAAAAGCTAGAGGTACCACAATTCCAGACTTAAGTTCTATTACAAAGCTGTAGTGGTTAAAACAGTATGGTACTGGTACAAATAGAGACACAGAGCTCAATGGAACAGAATAGAAAACCCAGAAATGAACTCACAACTAAAAGGTCAGTTATTCTTTGACAAAGGAGGAAAGAATACCAAATAGGAAAAAGTCTCTTCCAAGAAATGTGTTAGGAAAACTAGACAGCAACATGCAAAAGAATGAAACTGAGGGGCGCCTGGGTGGCTCAGTGGTTTAAGCCTCTGCCTTCAGCTCAGGTCATGATCTCAGGGTCCTGGGATCGAGCCCCACATCGGGCTCTCTGCTCAGCGGGGAGCCTGCTTCCCCCTCTCTCTCTGCCTGCCTCCCTGCCTACTTGTGATCTCTCTCTGTCTATCAAAAAAAAAAAAAAAAGAATGAAACTGGATCACTTTCTTACAGCAGATGCAAAAATAAACCCAAAATGAATTAAAGACCAAATATGAGACCTGAAGCCATAAAAATCCTATAAGAGAGCACAGGCAGTAATTACTCCGACATAAGCCATAACATTTTTCTAGATATGTCTCCTGGGGCAAGGGAAATAAAAGCAAAAATAAGCTACTAGGACTACATCAAAATAAAAACTTCTGCATAGCCTAGAAAATAATCAACAAACTGAAAGGCAACTCACTGAATGTCCCACTGAATGTCTCCCACTGAATGGGAGACAGTAACTGCAAACGATACATCTGATAAAAGGTTAGTACCCAAAATATATAAATAACTTATAAAATTCAACACCCAAAAAATGAATAATCCAACTAAAAATGGGCAGAAGAAATGAACAGACACTTCTGCAAAAAAGATATCCAGATGGCCAAAGGACACATGGAAAGATACTCAACATCACCCATCGTTGGAAAATGCAAGTCAAAATTACAATGAAATATCACCTCATGCCTGTCAAAATGGCCTAAAATAAAAATGAAAAGAAATAACAGGGGTTGGCAAAGATGTGGAGAAAAAGGAACCCTTTTTCGATGTTGGTAGAATGCAAACTGGCGCAGCCACTGTGGAAACAATATGGAGTTTCCTCAAAAAATTAAAAATAGAACTACCCTACGATCCAGTAATGTGCGCTACTGGGTACTGACCCCCAAAATACAAAAACACTGATTCAAAGAGATACGTGCACCCCTAAGTTTATAGCAGCATCATTTATAATCGCCAATTTATGGAAACAGCCCAAGTACCCATCAAGCAACAAACGGATAAATAAGAGATGGTATATATATGCAATGGGATATAATTCAGCCATTTAAAAAGGATGAAATCTTGCCATTTGCAGTGTCATGAATGGAGCTGGAGAGTGTAATGTGCAAAGTCAATAAATCAGCCAGAGAAAGACAAGTACCATATGATTTCACTCACGTGTGGAATTTAAGAAACAAAACAAATGAGTGCATGAAAAAGAGAGAGTGAGACAAACCAAGAAACAGATTCAACTACAGAGAACAAACTGATGGTTACCAGAGGGGCAGGGGGTGGAAGAAAGGGTGACACTGGTAATGGGGATTAAGGAAGGCAGTTGTGAAGAGCATTAGATGACGAACGGAACCGTTGAATCACTATATGGTACATCTAAAGCTAATATAACACTGTGTATTAACTATACTAGAACTAATAAAAATAAAGATACAGATCTTTCCAGTATAGATGCATAGTTGAGTAGAAGGATACTGTGTCATGTTATGCACTCATTATACAATTTTTAAGTCTATCATTTTTAACAAAATTATATGCAAGCCTGGATACAAACTTCCTAGCATTTTTTGTTCCTTTACATAAAAAAAGGAGGGACAATACAAAGGGATGGGTATCACATGGAACTCCCAGATGACCCACAAGTAGAGTTTTAATAAGAAATTCATGATTTGCATAATTCTTGAAAGATGATGCTTTCAAAAAAAGAAAAAAAAGCTTTTTGCTTTTGCTATGCTGACATCCTGTATCTTTAGAATAAAAGATTTGTCTAGGTCAATAAATGAGCTGAGAAAAAACCATCAGGAAATGTCTCTAGATCAGAAGTCATGACCAAATCACTTAGAGAAAACCCTTCCTTCTTGAGCTCATTTCCTCTCCTCAGCCCCTTTGGCCAGCCTTTTTCTGTATCCTTCATAGAGCTCCCTTTCTGTACCCTTTCTGTACTTCTGTTTAAAAAGCTAATACAATTCTCTTCTCCTCTTTTACTTTTCATGCTCCGTGGACTGCACTTCTCGTGCCTGTGGCTGCAATGATTAGCTTTTTGTTTTTGGATGATGATGCCTAAATCGTTATTTTGAGCTCTGACTTTCCTTTGAAATCTGTATCCCAAATCCTGAATGTTTCCTATACATCTATTCATGGATGCCCTATAGATATCTCAAGCTCAACATTCCAAAACTGGATGCCTTACCTCCTGTCAGAACCAGATGGCCACATCATTTCAATCTTTGCTCAGACTGAAATCTTAAAATCACTTCTAATTATTCCCTTTCAATAATAGAAGCAGAAGCCTCTAATATGTAGAAATTGCCAGATCTGGTCATTGTTACCTCCAAAGTGATTTTCACTGTAGCCTTTGCTTTTCATGATCCCTACCTTGGTTTGAGCCCTTCTTATTCTAACCCCTCAGTTAAAAACTTACTTTTTGTACTTATTTGTTAGTTGCTAGGGATATAATCTTGAACTGAGTAAGTGAAAGAAGGAAAAGATGAAAGCACGTGAGTGATCTTAGTGAGGGGGCACTGGCAGTGCTCAGTGATCTGTGGGTACCCCTTTAGATATCAAATGCTGGAAGGGCAAAAAGAGAAGCTTATAAAGTCAAGGGTAATTGCTTGGAAAACTTTCTAGATGGTGACGCTGACAGTAAACTCATCAGTGGAAGGGAAATTTGGAAGACATAAAATGGAAGACACAGGAATCCTGAGGCAGCTTGAAAGATACAGGATACTGTGGACCGATTCACTTTCGAACAGAGGGACAGCTCTTCCAGGATGGTGACAATGAAGGAAGCAAGGCCAGTGGGATTTGGCTACATTTATGGGCTTTGGAGAGGAGGACAGGAAATTGTGTGCCTGCCTGATGTCCTACCCTTCTGGAAATCTTCAATATGTGCCTCTTAAAGAACCAATCTATTTTTGTCATTATTCCCAGAGTTGCTTTAGTAAAAGGAAGATGAATAATTTTTCTGGTGACAAAAGGAATCCTTTTAGGCAGGGCATTTAACGCAACTTCAGTTTGGCACTGGAGGCACTGGAGCCTCAGAAAACTGTATTTTTCTATTAAGTCTATTCTCATCCTTCACAATTTCACTTGAATGATGTGTATTCCTCTGCCCCTCACTCAGCCAGGACTTTCCCTCCTCCACCTCTCAGCGGCACCTCAAACAGCGCCTCTCCCACAGGCTGGCTTGTTACTTACAAGTAACTTTCTTAGTAACAAGAAAGAATAGAGTTTATTTACATTTGTTAAATTAATAACTAAGAATCAAAACTCCATATTAGAATATCACTGTCATACTGAAATCCAACCTTGTAAAAACTTCTGTGAGCTGGTCAGACATAAAAGTGAGGCTTGCCATTAGCTGCACTGTTACCATTTGAATACGGCCGAATTCAGAGTAACAGAACTAAATTAGACACTGAGATGACTCCGGAAGGCCAAAGGTCTGTAAGAATTCTGCTTTCTTCTAACGAAGGAAAATGATGGACTTTTTTTTAATGAGGAAAGTTGACATTTCAAAGTATCTTAAACTCTCTTTTTGCCATTTCTTTTATAAAAAATAGTTCTGATTAATTCTCATCAATCTTTTTTTTTTTTTTTGGAGTATCTGAAATGTGTCTTGAATTCCAATGAATAAATGAATATTCGATGAATACTGATTTAATAAAGTGTCTTAACTAAATATCTAACATTTAAGTTACTGTGGTTTATGTGTAGATTACAAAGCAGTTAGAGCTCATGTTTTTGAACTATCTAAACACTATTAAAATTTCCTGATACAGGCATAAATAAAATGCCAAAAACTTGAATCCAGGAAGGGCTATGAAACTTAAAACATTTCTAATTCTTAATGAAAATTATGAAGGGGTGCCTGCGTCGCTCAGCTGGTTGAGCATCTGACTCCTAATTTCAGCTCAGGTCATGATCTCAGGGTTGTGAGATCAAGCCCTGAGTTGGTTCCCTGCTCAGCACAGAGTCTGCTTGAAATTCTCTCTCTCTTCCTCTGCCCCTCTCCCCACTCACACACGTGCATTTTCTCTCTCTAAAATAAAATAAAGAAAGAAAGCAAAGAAAGAGAGAAAGAGAAAATCTTTAGAAAACTATGAAAGCATAAGGAAATAGAAGAATATGAAATACTACCTCCTTTAAAATCTCTAAATGCCATCCCTCGTAACAAAGAATATAGAATTTATCTCCCTAATCACACCGACTGGCTATGGTTTTCACTACTAGACCACACATAAACTTTTCAGAGAAGGCTACTACATACAAGGAATTATCAATATTGCTCTAATCACCACCACTAATACCCACAATTAGTGAACCAAATGCAATCAGTATATCTACTAGCACATACATAGTCAAAAGGAATGTCAAGAATGACTCTGGATCACTAGTTATAAATAGAAGCTACTCATGTGCTTCCCTGTTCTGACTCACTTGGTTCTCACAACAAGTCTATGAGAGGGAAACTACTATTTTTCCAGTTTAGACATGAAGAGGATGAGGCAAAGGGAGGTAGTATTCCCTTGTGAAAGGTCACAGAGCTAAAATCAGACAGAGCCCTGAACACTGTTGACCCCGGAGCCCGTCTTCATCACAGATGATATGGCTTCCATCTTTAGGAAGTCTGCTTCTTATGAAACAGGAAGTCGACACATGAGCAGGTGACGTGTATTATATGTGGAACTGAAAGATGATATACACTACAGAAGTTTAGGATCTGGAGAGGGTTGCTGGCTGAGTGATTAGTGAGAGAGAAACATTCCTTTCAGGTTCTAGGGTAGGATTTTGAAAGGTCGAAATGAAGGGTTGGAGCCTTCCAAGCAGAGGAATGATACGAGGGCAGACAGATGCAAGGCACATTTTTCAGAATGGCAGTAATTGGACTGAAGGGAGAGAGAGGGCATGGAGAGGGCAGTGGTCATTAAGGCAGGAAAAGAAAGTGGAGCCAGACTGTAGAAAGTCTTCCATTCAAAGCTAAGAAAACAACTGTCAAGCTTGCAGCATCTGAGGACCACTTAGTGCGTGTTTTGTTTTGGGTGCACAGAGGGATCACCAACTTTAGATAAACTAACATCAAAAAAGACAATCTACAATTTTAAATGCATAGAATAAGTAAGATTTAGGATCACTAATAAGATGCATGCTTATTCACATTGTTCTACAAGAAGGTATTATTTGCGATCTTTTACCAAGCTATACTCAGCTTAATGATGGATAGCTTGATCTGTCTGGGCCACTGACACAGCCAGCAGCTCTAACTTCTCACTCTTGATAGTTACTCCATAAAATATTTTAACTCCTATTCTTAGGTCACTGAGAAAAACAGGAAACTTTGTGGCTCTGTCAGAGATTTCTGGATATTTGGATAAAAGACAGACATTAAATGGAGGGCTGTTCTCCTTTTAGCATAAAATCAAATAGTATGTCAATCAACATGTCCAAACCCAAAAGCTGTAAGTTTGAATGTTTCAACTTGAGGTATACATTCTTATACACTTTCTTTTTGTATGTGGTTCTAGAAACAAACTTTTTACACTATGCTAAAGAACTTACAGGGGCAGGGGCTCCTGGGTGGCACAGTTGGTTAAGCTTCTGACTCCTGGTTTCAACTCAGGTCATGATCTCACGGTTGTGGGATGAAGCCCCATGTCAGGCTCTGCACTGGGTGTGGAGCCAGCTTAAGATTCTCTGTCTCTCCCTCTCCCTTTGCCCCTCCCACTTGTGCTCTCTCTCTCTCAAATAAATAAATAAATTGCTTTTGTTTTTTAAGATTTTATTTATTCATTTGACAGTAGGCAGAGAGGCAGGCAGAGAGAGAGGAGGAAGCAGGCTTCCCGCTGAGCAGAGCCCGATGCGGGGCTCAATCCCAGGACCCTGGGATCATGACCTGAGCTGAAGGCAGAGGCTTTAACTCACTGAGCCACCCAGGTGCCCCAATAAATTGCTTTTTTAAAAAAAAGAACTTACATATGCATGAGTATCCCAAAAAACCATTTGTAAATATATACATATATTTACCTATATTATATATATATATATATATATATATATATATATATATATATATACACACACACACACACACACATATATGCAACAAACAATCAAGTACTGGGAACACATCAAATTCATGGTTCAGGTCTTTTGCATCACAGTCCAATTTGTAAAAGAAATTCTAATATTTTTCCCCAAGATCATTATATTTTGACTCTCAGGAGATAAATTCAGGTAGGTGGTATGCTAGCAAGTGTTTAACATGTCCTCTGGGGAATGTGCAGGGGAGGGAGCCCTGCTTTGTAGCATTTGTCAATTCCTGTGGTGTAAATGCTCCCCCAGTGGCACATTTCAAGCTCCCAATTCGCTGACGTAGACGCGGGCAGAGCTGCAGACAGTGGGCCCCCACCCGCCAGCAGGTTACTGACCACAGTTCAGATGAGCTGCTTGAGCGATGCAGCCAGAATCATATTGCAGTTATGAATTTCTCAGTTACAGCCTCGGGTATGAAAAATGCATGTTTCCCCCTAACTCCATCTAATTTTCTCTCTTGAGTTTCTATTCTGTCTAATGTAGAAAATCAATCTAATCATTTCTGAGGAACTCGGTCCTGTTCATGGATTACTCAGTTGATTCAGGATTTTATTCCTGTCACCTTCGGCTTCCAGATGTTTACAGTGGTCTGTTTCCCTTCACGTCGGCCCCGAGAGCCAGGGACATGAAGACGACTTCCTGGTCTTCTACACGTGCAGTCCAGCAGCTTCCCCTCTGCTGTCATCACCCGCTAAGTGTTGGTCAGGACGTGCTTAATCACAGCATTTGGCCGTTCTTCCTCGCATCCAAGGTGTGACCTTCTGCGCACACCCACCTCCCCACTCCCTATCTCCTGCATTCATTCTTGGCACCCACAGTATCTCCCGGTTCTTGCCACATGCCATCTGGGCCTCACCGCCATGTCTACACTGCAGCGACACGGTGATCTGGTGACTTGTCTTGGGTGGGCAGTTCCCCTCCATCACCCACTCCGCTCAGAGCCTCCATGGGCAGACTCCTGAACGTGAATGAACATTCATGTGACAGTCCTGACTGTGAACTTCATCTGAGGCAGGACTTCAAGGAAAACAAGTCTTCACACGTTCTTGTTCATGTCCAACCCTCTTCCTACTTTTCCAAACCCTCTTTCTCTCTTTTCCCCATTGGGATATGGGGGAAAGGGATTCCTTTGGGCTGCTCATTTCTCCTTCAAATTCTTTATAATCTAGACCTCAAAGGTACCCACTTAGTTTGTTCCCAAGATGTGCAGTGACCCCCTTTCTTTAATTGGGTGACAGGTGTCTCTCTGAGCTGGCAGAGGAGCTGAAGGACAGATGGGGAGGTCATATCCATTTCTGCTCCCCAAATCATCCCCCACACAGAAATATCTCTGAAGGAATTATTATTGTCATTAAAAAGGTTTTTATGTCTTCCTTCATTATAGGAATTTATGGACTCACCCTTCCCCACATTAACCATTGTGCTTTAATGCAGAAAAGCAGCAACTACTGCCCACTTGTTTGCACAACACCATGGAAAGAACTCCCTACCGCCCACTTCGCAGTGACCACAGTTTGGTAAGACCGTAACACTGAGACCTGCGACTGTCTCCCAACCATCTTCTGTGAATGAAGCCGCTCCTGTCCACCCACTGATATCTCAGTCCAGCCCCACCGCACATTCCAGGCTGCCACATGGCACATCAGACGAACCGGAACAGGAGAAAAAGTATTTTCTTTCCCCCAGTATGGGTCACCAAGACAAACCAGACTGAAAGACTGATGAGAGGTTTTGCTATTATAAAGGCAGAAGCAGGATTAAAACTCAGAAATCAAAGTAGTTCTCACATCGAAGAAAGCAGGAGTCTGCTAGCATTTTCTCATAATAGCTACTCTTCCACATTCAGAGCCTCTTAGAAAATATAGGTTTTGAGAGTGTCTTTTGATAGAGGAATTCTGCAAAACTTATTCTACTTCGCTCCCTATCATATCAATAATGAGAAGGTTTGGGGGGTTTTGGGTTTTTTTGTTTGTTTGTTATAAGGAGTCCAGCTTGGATGCCTATGTAGTTCTTTCTTTTCCATTACAGAAAAAATTCATAGCATTCACATTAGAAACACTAGTTTTTTTCTTGTTATAATGTACAACTCTCTATTGATATTCTCTACTTGTTGAGACATTATTCCCCTCATTTCTTTTGGTTACTTGAGGATACTTAAGACAGTTGATTTAAAGTCTTTTTCTACTAGATCCAAAGTCTCTGCTTCATCTTTCCAGTGCTTGCTTTATTTGGATGCTTGTAATGAAATCACCACACTCAAATATTCACATACCTATCCCAGCTTGCGTGTTTTGTTCTTTGTGCTAAAATCATGGTCATTCCTTATAGTTAGGGTATTGTTGAAATTTCTATTTCTTACTTTTTTATTCCACTGATACTTTATGCATCAGTGAGCCCTTTACGGGTTTGTGCTATTCATAGAATTAATGCCATGTAATATTTATTAAATTTATTAGATTAAATAATTAGATTTGTAGAACAAATGTAAAAGCCCACAAATTAAGCAAAGATGGGTTAGAGAAGCTACCCTCTGTTGGTAAATAGCAGACAATTCACAGAGTATCTTACTATTTAATCTGAAAAAGTTTATGAATATTTTTCCTCTTTCCTTAAAACTACCAAATTATCTGCTCAACCACTGCAGGATATTAGCTAGACTTTAGAAAACATTTTCAGAAACATCCATAAGTGCAATGAAGTTAGGGTTGAAACCTGAAATAGGCAAAAACAAGGCCACAACTGCATTTGAAAGTGGATTTTTATTGAGGAAAGCCTCAAAATTGAATGAGCAGTTATGGGTCTATTAAAATAACCTTAGTTAGAAACCCAGAAACTGCAATAGGGTAATAGAAATGGAAACAAACAAACAAACAAAATATAAGAGAGAGATTGCCTGCATCCACACATAGAACTTATCATCTTCAGAAGGAAGGATCAAGGAGAGAACTAAAAGTCTAAGAATGTTAAGCCATGGTGATTAAGATAACCACCAGAAATCAGAAAAGAAAAATAATTACAAGCAGAAGCGGGTCTGGAGGTGTTATATTTAACTTAATATTTAACTTAAGATATGTTGAGCTTTTTCATAAAGACAAGACATCTCATAGGCAGCTGGAAAATTCCAGCAGGCAGTTGAAAATACAAGAAAGGAGATTGTTAGACATGTTTCTCCTCCAGTGCAAATGTGGGAATTGTCTGCACAGACCTCCTCCTGAGGCCCTGGCAGAGGGCCAGCTCGTTCTAGGAGGGCATGAACAATGCCAAGGTCAAGGAAGACGCTTTGGAAAAACCCACATAAACATTCTCATTTTGGCACAGAGTCTCTGATCCTGTTTTTCATTTTTATATGGTCAGATATTTTTATATAGTCTATTAAATCAGTTACATTTTATATGGCCAATTATATAGTCCATCTTACACGTGTCCCTTTTATTTTCTATTGTTAATATTCATTACATGTCAACTTTTTTTTAAAGGGTAGAAAAGATAAGAGAAAAATAACAATCCTCAAATCACTTAAACAGGATTTGGGGCTAGCTTTCTACTTAAATTATTAGACCTTTAAGGACCTGACAATTCCCACTGAGGGAGAAAATCTTTGATATAAAGTTCTATTTGAGAAGAAACAAAGAGAGAGCCTTACAAAATCCTGTAATTTTTCCACATCTTTTCTCATGGAACTACATCTGCAGGGGAGCCTTCAAAGGGGTTATAGTAAAAAATCAAATGAGATAATTTATGGGAACAGGTTTTAAATTACAGATCATTAGACAGATGATGATAACAATAGACAGACACAGAATATATGAAGTGATGTCAGCAAGATGGCAGAGTAGGAAATCTCCTGCTCATATCTACCCACAGCAACAATAATTTGGCAGCCCTCCATGGATAGAAAAGTGCCATCACGGGAGCTCTGGGACCCAGCCACAGGCCAGAAGCAATTCCACCCTCCCAGGGTCCCTCCAGGAGACACAACTGACGGCAACCCTGGAGGGAGGCCCTCCAGTTTCCATCCAGAAGGAGATCCTGAAACAGCTCTGTAACTGGGCTGTGACCACAGCCCAACTAGGCTGGACCCCTCCTAGCAGTTCTGTCTATGAGGAGACTGGGCCAGTCCCTCACTGCCCAATCAGGAAGCAGTCCTGCCCCTCCAGGAGCCTGCCCCCAGAGGTCAGCCCTGAAATCTCAGTCTGACTGTGGATCTTGAAGAGGTCCTGTACCCCATTCTAAACCCTGTCAGCTGCAGTCCGGAAGCAGTCCTGCCTACTCAGGCCCATGGAGGGACACACACCCACTCTAGTGGTAGGCCTGCCTACTTTGACCCTACTGGACTGTGAAGTGGCCCCGTGACTTGGCTCCAGGCCCTCTTAGCCACAGTCCTTGAGTAGTCCTGCCCACCCAGGAGTCTGGCAGGAGACACTTTCTTCCATGACCTTGAAAGCAGGCCTGCAGACGTTGGTCCAAGCTGTGGACCCTGACACAGCCATTTGAATCAGCTCCAGACCCTCTCCGACAGAGTCTGGGACCAATCCTGCCTGCCCAGGGACCTGTCCCATGATCCTCCTTCAAATGCAGACAACAATACAAGGTTATACAGATCACAAAAAATCAGGCAGACACAACACCACCAAAGGACACTAATAAACATCTAGCAACTGACCCCAAAGAAGTGAAGATCTTCAGACTGCCTAACAAAGAATTCAAAATAATCATGAGAAAGAAGCTCTATGAGATATAAGACAACACACACAACAAAACAAAATCAGAAAAACAATGTGTGAATAAAATAGGAGGTTTAATACTTCTGAGCACCCTTACTGAAATGCATCTCAGAACTTTCCACCCTGAGAACAAAGCAGGAAGGTTTTATCTGTCCTTTTTGTTTTTTGTTTTCTGTCGGTCAAGATCCGCCTCATAGGCAGGTACTACTCCCCATACTCCACAGTCACAATTATAATGTCCCTTGGATTCCCTGGGAGCATCAAGGAAACCATGGACAGGAAGCTTCAGGTAAGTGGTACAATCCCAGAGGAAGCCCTGTTATACCTGTTAGAAGCTGGACTTGCTCCTTACCTCACTGGCTAGAGATAGAGGTGTGGCTGAGAGGATGTGTCACCCAAGAGAGGTCCAACAGATTACAGCACATCTTTAATGACCATAGTCTCTAATAAGAGTGAATACAAAAAAAAAAAAAAGATGGTTTTCTACTGCTGGCTATCCTCACACTTCTGCATGATCCCCTGCTCAGGAAGATGCTCAGGATTCTTCTGTGTATCAGACTGGAAGGTTCCACGCCCCTGCTTTCACTGTTTCTTTGGTGACGCGACCCACCCAGCTTGGAGAGCACATGGGCTTTCCAGCCAAGAGGGTGCATCCTCATTCGGAAGCTCAGCCCCAGTCCCTCCACACATATGGGCTAACATTTTGTTTGGCGTATTTTGCATTTATATTCATGAGAGAGAGTGGCTTTTAATTTTCCTTTCTTGTTTGTCCTTGACAGGGTTTGGTATCAAGGTTATGCTGGCCTCATAGAATAAGCTGGGAAGTATTTTGACTTTTTTTCTGTCCTCTGGAAGAGAATGTGGAAGATTAGAGTTTTATCTTCCTTAAAAGTATCTGGGAGAATTCACGTATGAAGGCATTTTAGCCTGGAGTTTTCTCCGTTGGAGCGTGTGAATTATGGATTCACTATCTTTAACAGACAGAGGGATATTTAAATTATCCATTTTATTTCTTGGGCACAACTTTTTAGGTTGTGTTTTTCCAATAATTTTTCAGTTCATTTAAATGTTCACCATGATTAGCAGAAAAGTTTGTTGAAATATCCTCTTGTTATAGTTTTGTCTTATTGATTGTATTGCATCTTTGCTATTTCATTAATCAATGCACTTTTTTCTTGTCCTTTTGCTTACTTTTGGTTTAATCTGCCATTTTTAAAAGAAATTCTCAGGAAATAGAAGAAGCAGGCAATGGTCAGATCATTAATATTTAGCCTGCCCTTTTTTTGTAATATGTGCAAGGAAGACTGCTAGCCTGTAATATGTGCTCTCTCAGTTTTGACCTACAGTATCTGGTTATCATTGAATTAAAATGTCCCCTAATTTCCACTGAGATTTCTTTTTTGGAAAGTATATTAATTAAATTCCACACCTTTTTAGGTTTTGAAGTTGTTCTTAATCATTGATTTCTAGCTTAATTCAGCTATGGCCAAGGGACTTATTCTGTAGGATATAAATCCTTTGAGATCTGTTCAAACAATTTTTGTGGCCCAGAATAAGCTTAAGTAAATACGCAAACGTACACTGGATAAGAATGTATTCTGTAGTTGTTGGGGGTAGGGTCTTATACAACCTACCCATTATACAAATATAAATTACATATTTACATATTTTGTCAAATTTGTTAACTTAGCTGTTAAAATCTTCTGTACTTTCAGTGTTTTTTGCCTGCTTCTTCAATATGAGTCAGAGAGACAGCAGTTAAAAACTCCTCACTCCGTTTTGTGCATCAATTTGTGTTGTCTGTTTCTACTATTGTTTCTGTCCATTTTTCTTCATATATTTTAAAGCTCTTGTTTGGTGTAGAAAATGTCAGGCTCACTATATACTATTTCCTTTCTCTCGAGGATCTTTCACCCTTGAAGGCCTGGCTATCTTGGGTTTCTATCAGATATCTTCAAGCAGTCAACACTTTCTAGCTGGTTTACTAGTTTATAGAAATGAAGCTGTTAAAGACTGAATATGTCCCCCCAAAATTCATAGTTGAAGCCTTAACCCCCCGTGTGACAGTATTTGGTGCTAACTTGCAGAAGTACTTCGGTTTAGATTAGGTCTTGAGAGTGGGCGGCTGGTGAGGGCATTAGTGCTCTTTTAGGAAGAGGAAGATGGAGAGAAGCGCTCTCCCCGGACACATCAAGGGAAGGCCGTGCGAGGACACAGCAAGAAGGTGGCTATCTACTAGCTAAAGCAAGCTCTCACCAGGAACTGAATCTGCCACCATGTCTCAATCTCAAGACTTTCCAGCCTCCAGAACAGCAAGAAATAAATATCTACCACTTACAACCTCTACAGTATTTTGTTACAGCAGCCCAAGCTGCCTGAGACATTAACTTTCCTAAACTGACCAGCCACCTTGCTAGGCTCAGTTCCTTTACCATGAGGTAGGACAACAGTTTAGGAATAATCTGAACATTCAGAGTTTCCTGGGTGATCAGGGTATAGGACTTGACTTGCAATTGTTTGGTTTCTTTCCCTTCCTCACTCTGCTTTCTCCCCCACCTCTCTCACTGTATTCTCCTGGTAGATATCCCCTAATAACCTACCGGCACCTCATCATGGCCCAGGGTGTGTTTCTGGAAGAGTCTACCTAACATACCATATGATCCCATAACTCATGGTTTTCTCTGTCCTTACATGTGAAATTTTCCTCCTTGGCACTCTGAAAAGTACTAGATATACACAAAGAAAGGTACATTATATTAATGGTAACTTTAAATTTTATTAATGTATTTTAATTGACCAAATTTGAGGCATTGTATCAATTTCAGTATTTGATATTCAGTATCTATAACTTGAATTCCTAGATTTAGGATTAGGATTAGTTTAGGACATTTCCTAAGCCAGGAGCATTCTGTGTCTTCTCACTTGAGGGCACAGAGAAGAACAATCTGCCTTAAGGTACCCTACTTACTTTCTTATTGAAGGCCCTTCACTTTCACTCACTCACATGCTTTGAAAAACTCTCCGTTATTAGAGTGAGTCAGAAAGAAAAGATATTGCTTATAGAGTAGTATAAATAAGAAGGCTATATTGTCATGGAGCTTAGAGATCCTTGAATTCAACCCCCTACTTTTACAGGAAAGGAGAAAATTTCATTTCCCTAAGGCAACTCATAATTTAGTATTGCGATCTAGTTTTTGTGTTGCCAAAACCAGATTTTTTTTTTATCACTATAAATTGCTTAGGATTGGCTACTTGGCACATCTACTCGGATTACATTATCAGATTGATCTAGAGTTGAAGGAAGTGTGCTAGAGGGCAGACAAAGACCATAAAGGGAAGATAGAGGGAAGACCAGGACTCTGGCAGAAGAGATGAGAAGAGAATGGAACATACCCTGAAGGAAGGAGCCCAGAAGGGACCCACATCCAAAGTAAAGAGAAAGCTAAGTGGCCAGGTGGATGATCAACTCTGGTCTTAAGTCAAGTGAATCAATAGAAGAGTGGAAGTGATTCTATATTAATCACAGAAATGACAGGAAGCTCTCCTCTGCTTTAATGAACACAGGATGTAGGTATATGGAGAAATAAGATGTAAATCTTCACTCATTTTTATTCCACCGTCTCAAGGCCAGCATACAAAATATAATCTATAAGCACAGGTGACATACCACGGACCATAAAATTGATCTAGAACTTCATTTTCCAAACCTTTATCAAAATGTTAATCTCTTCGGAAGTTCTTTTTTAACCTCATAAACCAATTTCCGGTTGCTAAAAAAGTAGAATATTTTAAGTAGAACCATCAGATGACCCTAGCTCACAGACTTTGACTAAGGATATAGGAGAATGTTTTATCTTTACTTCGAGCTACTAATGGACATATAAAAGATAAGTGTAATTACTGTTTAGCTTTGTAATTAGTCAGGAAGAAATCAACTCTTCCTACCAGAGTTACATGGAAGCCCAAATTTCCCGAGATTACCTTTGTAATGTATGCATTTGGTCCCGAGAGGTTTGCTAAACTGCGGTTAATGCGCAGGACACGCTTTGAAACTATTTAACATTCTCTTGGGACAGTGCTTTTCCTATGGTCATATCAGAGCCATCATTTTCCATAAAGCGAATACCACTTCAGTACCAACCCTATTCTTTCAACAGAAAATAAGGAAATTAAAGGGGTGTCTTAGTGGCACAGTCGGTTGTCCATCCGACTTTTGGTTTTGGCTCAGGCTGTGATCTCAGAGTCGTGGGACTGAGCCCCACTTGGAGCTCTCATAAGGTTCTGTGCCTGGTCCCGAGTCTGCTTAAGATTCTCCTGCCCTTTCCCTCTACTCTTCCCCTCTCCACTCTCTCAGATAAATAAATCTTTAAAAATAGAAAAAAAGAAAGAAAAGTAGAAAATTAAATCATATAGTGGTTAAATTTTTTTTCTGTCCTTAAATGAGTAAGAGGTTTCAGTAATTTGAACCCTAGAATGGTGAACTGGTCTCAGATATGTCTAATCCAGAGGTGTCTGCTTTTCACCTAAAATGTTATGATCCTCTGGAGAGAGAATGAGAGCACGTTAGCTAAGGTTCAAGCGTGCTGGGGATGCTTGTGTTCTGTGACTACAGGGGTAACTCTCAGGGATCTGACTACTCAGGGATTTAGCTGGGTTTAAGTGCTCTCATCTCACTGTTAAGAACAGTGTATCTCCTAATCCTGGAGATAAGTTAGGGCAGGAGACAGAGGCATCAGCCAGAGCTGGTGAGAAGTCATGTACTCACAGCCCAAATCAGCATAAAGGTGTACGCCCCTTGCAATTTGATAATTACTCAGGTGCCAAGGGCTTACTTAGGCACATCAGATTCTGGGTTTAATGGGGAAACAGAATACAGAAGCAAATAAATTGCTGGCATCTTTGTTCCCTAACACATACAAGAAAAGGCCATCCCCAATGCCCCAAATCCGTATTCTTTTCAGTCAGGAAGCTTGTCCACCCCATCTCTTGTCCTGGGGACCTCTCAGGCACACTCCTGACCCACACCCACTGCGCCAATGAGGCTCCCCTTTCCTTAGGCTTGAGTCTTTCCAGTTCTGTGCAAAATTCATCTCCTATTCTTTTCCTCATAAAGAAAGCATTTGTTATTAAGTGCATTATTGTTATCTTTTAAAAAATGTGATAATTATAAAAGATTTTATGCAATCTGTTTAACAGCAGGAAACATTCACCTTATCTGTCCTTTTCAGCACTGACATGCATCATGCCTACCTTGGGGATTTTTCTTTTGGGTTTTAATTTAGGCATGATAGTTGTATGCGAACAAGCACAGTAATTTAGGGCAGTAAAAATCACCAAATAACCCTGTATAGAATATCATAATTATTCTCATTAGAAGTACATCTGAAAAATGAGAGTTCTGTCAATTAACCAAATATGCTAATTTCTCTACAGATAGATGCTTGATTTTAACAGCAAATTCTATAGGCATGGGGAAACACTGCTCTGTAAGCATTTCGAGTAGAAGGGTTTAGCTGCAGTTAAAAAAAAACTGACAGTGGGAAAATAGAGACAAACATTCAACTTTCTAGCAAAATAGGATATATTTTGATCTTACAGAATAGATGAGAGAAAACTTACCATATTTTTCGGTTATGGAAGCAATCTGCTATATAAATAAACACATGCACGTATATATGTTTGCACTCATACCTGTAAGTATTTTATTTTTGCTGTGCATAATAACTTTATTTACTACTTTACTATTTTACGTGTACACACAACTATATCAGTTTGCAATAAACCATTTCCTAGGTTTCCCAAGCACATGAAAATACAAATTGTCATTTGGATTACACTGCAGCATGAAGAACAGTTCTACTTAAGTGGCTTCCTTATATTCTGTCCTAAGAACACACTTGGACTATCAAATGGTGCACTAGAGCCTGTTTGAACTTGACATTGACAGCAGTAACTTTAGGTGCCCATCATAATTCAAACTACACTGAAACTGTAACAATATGGTATTATATAAAGGCAGAGAGTGGCTGAATTCCATTATGTAGCCAGTATTAGCAGTGATGGCTTTTTGTTTGTCTGTGTTATTTACCGTTACATCTGGATTACAGTCCTCTGAGCTATGAAATCTTCCAGGTTCAAGTTGAGAGTCATCCTCCCAGTACAAACAAGTATGGAAAAGAAGTCATTTGCTCAACGGCACTGGTACTCGCTGCCCAGGCTGCTAACACTGAATATCACAAACTGGGCAGCTTAAAACAACAGAACTTATTTTCTCACAGTTTTGGAGGCTGGAAGTCCAAAATCATGGTGTCAGCAGGTCTATGCTCCTTCTTCTGGAGCTTTAGAAAAGACTCCTTCCCGGCCTCCTCCTAGCGTCTGGCAGTGACTAGCAATACACTCTTATCTTGGTTTGCGGCCATATCGTTCCAATTTCTGCTTCCGTTTCCACATCTCCCATTTCCACATGGCCTTCTTCTCTTGGTCTCTTCGTCTCTGTGTGTCTCCAAATCTCGTTCTCCTTAGAAGGCCTGATCTGGAGCTCCCGGATCCAAAGCCAGAATGACCTAATCCCATACAACTGTAACTTGATCACACTGTGGAGACCCGATGTCCAAAGAGAGACTCGTGGGTAAGTATCTGTGAGAACTTGAATACATCCTTTTGGAGGACACAACTCAACCCACAATAGTATTCAACTGGTAGAATTTAATTAATATTCCTTTGAAAGGTTCATTTTTCTTCCTCCCTCCTGGTAACTCATTGTGTTCAACAGTATCTTTTCCTGGTCTCCTTCTCCAGCACGGGAATAATGGAGCCTTGTTACGTCCACAGTTAACCAAGGCGTTTAGCTCGCAGAGAGAGAACAGCAGCTGGACGAGCCTGATTCTTTGTTTCTCGTATGTCTTTCTTTGGCTTTAAGATTTCTAGATTCCACAAGAGAGAGGTCACTCTTTCTGTGTTTCTGGGACACTTTGACCTTTATTTGTTGATTTGGTTTATTTATACATGACCTCCTGACTTGACGAAACACCCTTCCACAGTCTAAATACACTGCAAGGAGGGGCGCCTGGGTGGCTCCGTCAGTTAAGCGACTGCCTTTGGCTTGGGTCATGATCTCAGGGTCCTGGGATCAAGTCCTATGCCGGGTTCCCTGATGAGCAGGGAGCCCGCTTAAGCAGGGAGCCGGCTTCTTTCATTCCCTGCACCCCACTCATGCTCTCTCTCTCTCTCTCTCACACAAATAAAATCTTTAAAAATAAATAAATAAATAAATAAATAAACTACAAGAAATGTAGATAGTAGAAATAATATATAGCCTTTAATAAATCACTCAAAATCTGACATTCCTTTGTAAACACTTGATGTAATTAAGAGGAAAGAAAAAAAGAAAAACTAAATAAAAAAGAAAAAATGTAATCAAGTAGGTTGACAACCAGCAAAAGATAATTAAAATGATCCTGTTTTGTTTCTCCATTTCATTAACATGCAAATGAGATTCATGAAGTTTGATATTGTGGTTCACCAAGAGCCATAGAAACGAATTAAGAATGAAAATGAGTCTCACTCATGAAGACTTCTGATGAGTCTATAAATAAATGTAAAATATGACCTGATCCAATTAATAACATATATATTTTGTGGGATTTATTAAATTTCAACAAACAAAACAACGATAAATAGTTAAATTAAATTTTGTACCCTTCCATGGGCCAGATTCTAAGAAAGCTCTTCTTATTCAAATGGAGCTGTGGTAAATGTAAAAGCCTGCCCTACTTTGAAAAGGACTATAAGAGGAAAGGCTCATTGTAAGATCAGTGATGTCAGCATTCCCGCTAGGAGAACTGTGGGGGCAGGGGCTGGACTGGTCTCCAGAGAGGCTAGGAGAGCTCACTTGCCTTTGGTCAGTCAAAAATTCAGAACTGCTAATAGGGAGAGAGAGTCCACTGTGACCATTAACCCTCACTACAAGGCAAATAAATGTAACAGACAAGCAGGGTCTACGCAAATGTATTCAAAGCTCTTCAAATTCCCCATCTGATACAAGGATCTCCGTGTTTGCTCTCCCACTGATGCTTTCACACCCAGAAATACACATAAGTGATTGTCTTAAATAAGAGAAGATATCATTTTAAAATAAACTTAAATTTAAAGTCATGCTAAAGTATCAGATATTTCTCATGTGTACCAGATGGCAAAACACAAACAGACAGACAGACACACGTATGATCCATTTGTTATGTCCAATGTTCATTGTGCTCAAGCATTACAATAGCACCAAGGATAACACCAAGGAGAAAAATGAGAAGTGGCTGACATATGGCAGCGAGAAGGGGATAATAAATGAGCAAATCGCGGTTTCAATAATATATGATGTCGGCGTCTCTTTTTTCATGGTTGCTAAAAATGTTTTCTGTGTTAGGATTGCCAACCCTCCTTCCATAGAATGTAAATGCAGATGGCTTTTGCCTTAGTGTATTATGGAAAGGGGCCACGATGATGCTGTCTCTAAGTGTGCAGAGTTTTGAAATTCTCTCTTACTTCAATAGCAAGTTGCCTTTTAATTATCCACACCTTCCTTTAAACATAGTCAAGAAATCAAACACAACCTACCTAAGAGATTGTCAACAGTATGAACTGAGTATTCCTATAGGAGCACAAAACTTATTAAGTTCTCTTTCCTCCACAGGAAAGAAAATCGTGTCACCTATATTGAGAATGAAACAAACTGTGGGATTCTTATTTTTAAATAACTAGCATCTTTGAAAATTACCTCTTCTTGTGAGCTTCCTATGTAACTTGAAATAGAGGGTCAATTAAATTTTCATGGCTACTATATACATAATGATTGTATATTGTTGTGGAAAGGTTTATTTTATAAGAGATAAATGAAGCTCACCATACTGAAGGAATTCGGTTCTTCTGGTGCTGAAATGATAGAGGATTTTAAAATAGGATGTGACCCTTGACCATTCCAGAACCAGTCCTACAGGCCCTTTATTTCCCATGAGTTCCAGCCATTTGCTGATTGAGAAATGAACTTCCTTTCACAATATATCACTTGTAATGATTTTATTATAAGAGAATAGAAAATTAATGAGATTCATCATGAACCGATCAGAAGGGAAAAAGCAGACTTACCATCTCTTCGATTTAGTCTTGCAAATCCAGCACCATGACTGCTAGAAAGTTCGGACGAACTGCTGAATGATGCCTGAGACAAGGTGGACACCAGAGGCTCATCACAATCATCTACCAAAAAGGAAAATCCACATTCAGGTTAGTACAGCGCTGACAGCTTTCTTGGATCCAACAGGCCAAACAAACAAACAAACAAAAAAGTACCAGGATCTCGAACAACATGCCCATTGCTTATATGCAATTTTCCATTCGAGGTCTATCAAGTTCAGTAAGAAAAGAAAAAAGAATTTAAAGACAAGAGAATAGGAAAATAGGGAAGAAAAATTTCCACAGAAATTATAATATCTTGAAGTGGAAAAAAGGTTTACCAAAAGCAAGAAACAAAAATACCTAGTCAGTATACTGAATTTATAAAAAATGTATAGGAGGAAAGATTTATAAATTAAACTATATTAAAATTAAGAAATTATGGTTGCCAAAAGACACATAAAGAGAAACATCATCTGTGAAAAGTGCGTGCAAAACAGCCTATGATTAGTATGCCAAATTAAGGAAAATAAAATAAAATAAAGATAAATGGGGTTGCCTGGGTGGCTCAGTTGGTTGAGCGTCTGAGTCTTGGTTTCAGCTCAGGTCCTGGTCTCATGGCTTACGAGATCAAGCCCTGGGTTAGGCTCCATGCCCAGCAGAGACTCTGCCTGAAGATTCTTTCCCTCTACCTGACCCCCAACTCACACACACACACTCTCTCTAAAATAAATAAATCTTTTTTAAAAAAAGAGAGACAGAGAGAAAGAAAAACTACCTTTAAATCAGTTAGAAAACACACTTGGAAAAACAGCACAAGGGAAGAGCGGAAAGCTCACAGAACAGAACGTATATAAACTGATGATCTAACTCATCAGTAAAAAGAAGTGTAAATCAAGATTACAGTTAGATACTATTTTACAGACAGTATATTCTCAAGATTTGAGGATTTTGACAACACCAGATCATCTGCAGAATGTGGGCCAAGAGAAGCTCTAACAGGCTGCTAGTGGGAGGGTAAACTTGAGCACCTACTTAAAAAAACAATTTGTCATTAGCTTGTGCATTTGAACTTTCCGTACCCCGACGCTCCTCCAATTCCCCTGATATATATGCCATCCTGGGCACAGTATCCCTAGGACGAAGCGCTGGTCTCGAGGAGTTTGCCTTTCTAACCCAAGGATGTGATACAAGTACTAGTATTTTCTCTGTCCTATGAGAAGAGAAAAGCTGGCAAACATTGACCTAGAGAAAATCTAGCATTGTGCACCAGGAGACATGCAGTTTCCAGCAACACCGCTCATAATAGAAAAGAATCGTTCACAACTCAAACAGCCAATGACCAAAGAACAGATCAATGAATTGTAGTACTCATCACAGTGGAGTAATCTGCATCAGTACAAAGAAAACACACTAAGGCACACCAAAGATATGGTTGGATATTTAGACACAAAATTTTTAGTGAAAAAAATCAAATTATAAGAGACCATATAAGACATACTTGATAGTTTTAAGTATCTTTAAAATAAGCAAAGCTAAGCGATATGTTGTTTAGGAATACATGTGAATTTTAAAAAACTATTTAAAAAAACAAATGAAAAGCATAAAATCCAGGATAGTGGTTACTTCTGGAGGAAGGTAATGTGTCTATTGTGTGTGTATATACATGTATGTATACATCAACATGCACATAAGGATATATATGAAAGCACACATCTGTCTATCATCTATGCTTTTTTTTAGGTTATTATTTATTTATTTGAATAGAGAGAGAGAGAGAGAGATCACAAGTAGGCAGCGAGGCAGGCAGAGAAAGAGGGGCAAGCAGGCTCCCTGCTGAGCAGAGAGAGCCCCATGTGGGGCTTTATCCCAGGACCCTGGGATCATGACCTGAGCCAAAGGCAGAGGCTTTAACCCACTGAGCCACCCAGGCACCCCTATCATCTATGCTTTTATGTGTACCACACACAAAATTTAAAATAAGGCACCAAGAAAGAGGGAAGGGATAAGAATAATCTCATGGTGACCACAATATCCATATACACTTATTTTATTCAGTTAGTTCTTCAATATAGTCAATCTTTATATATTTGTATTTTATTTTATACAATTATTAAGTTGTTGCCATTTTTTACTCTAATCAGAAAAAATATTTTTCATATTTAGAATTAACATAATTGGTAATTAAAAATCATGCAAGGTTATTGTCCTAATTTTTAAATTAACAGTAAACAATTTCATTTAAATTAATCTAGGAATTATCTAGATTCATTTGAAATTTTATGAAGCTTATTCTGCCTGAACAGTTATTTTTAAAGTCATTAGTAGTTTCATTGCTTTAGTATTCAAACTACAATATTTTTGCAATCCTGCTATTGGAAATGTTTTTCTTTAAAGCTAAATGTCTCGAGTATAAGAGATAAGGAATGCCAACTTAACATCAGCATGTCTTTCAGAAGAATTTGCCTGAGATAACATTTCACTTTTTAAGATCATCTCATTTTCATTTAGAGCCCACTTTTTCTTACTGCACACCTGAAGTTCTTCAGCTAACTCTTAGGCCAGACTTGGTAACTGGCCCACAGTCCCTGCATGTCTACTGATTGGCCTAAGTACTGACCCTGTCCATCTGGTGGTAATTCAAGTATGAAGGAGGACAGACATAAAGAGACACATAATCCATGGGGTGACAGAGGGAGTTCTGATTATGCCCAACCATGAGCAACTTACTGTGGAAAGGGCCATGTGTGCGTCTGCACGTGCAAACAAGTGCATGATCTCTACGGGGAGAGGGCATGCGCCGGCGTGTATTGACCAGAAGTACCGTCATTTTTGAATCATTATTAGTATTCAGGTGTAAGTGTGACCAAAAAAGGGTGTTTAACTGCAATTCACAATCAATTATGCAGATTCAAATCGACGTTTCAGATGTAAAATGCCTCTCCAGTGCAATCACTCTTGAGGGCATATATTTACTGCTCATTTGTTTTTGCCATTATAAACTGAGAATCAATACTGTTCTATTTTTAGCTTATGGTGGGATTAAAATAAGAGAATGGGTGTGATTTCATTTATGGGGGAAAAGACATGGGATACGGGAAATGGGTCAGGGAGGCTTCTGGTATTTGGTAAAGTTCCAGTAATGGTCTGAGAGGTGACTACATGACCTTACTATGTTTTACCAGGCGCATACATATTTCCCCCATGAACTACTGTGTGCTTATTTAGCAATAAAATATTCTAAAGTTATTTTTGCATAAAACTAATAATAACAAACAGACATTCAGTGAATATTCTATGCTAAGAACTTAACAATTTCACGAAGTTATTAATCCCTATCACTCTCTCTCCTCTTTGAGATACCAATATTACTCACAGATGAGGTAAATGACATACAGACTTTGGTTAATTTGCTTGTCTCACTGTAGTGGAACCACGATGTCTAAAAAGTTAGCTGGGGCCTAGCATCCAGGATGTAAGAACGACATAACTACAACTATTTCTTTAGATTTGGAATATAGGAATTTCATCAGATACCATTATGACATAAACAACTGTCTCTCAAGAAGTTGTATTATTGGGGTGCCTGGGTGGCTCAGTGGGTTAAACGTCAGCCTTTGGCTCGGGTCATGATCTCAGGGTCCTGGGATGGAGCCCCACGTCGGGCTCTTTGCTCAGCAGGGAGCCTGCTTCCCCCTCTCTCTCTGCCTGCCTCTCTGCCTACTTGTGATCTCTCTGTCAAATAAATAAATAAAATCTTTTTAAAAAAAAAAGTCATATTACTCTTATTCCAGATGTGCCAAGCAACTTATTACCAAAAAACTATAAAATAATAAATAAACTGTAAAACTATTGATCTTCAACAGTCTTGAAACAAGGGAGGGAGGTTTCAGATGGCAATAACAAGTCTGGAGTAAAAGAAATAGTTCCCTCTAGACCTTAAGAAAATGGAATTATGGATTAAACATCAGTCTCCTGTGAACTGAATTCAGAAAACAAGTTTTCTCTGATTGCACCAGTAAATGCAGTGAAATACACGTTCTAGACTGCAAAGCTGTGAACCACAACTGAAGGTGACTTAACACCCCAGGGGACAGTTAGCAACATCTGGAAACACTCTAGTCATCACAGCTTGGGGAAATTCTAGAATCTAGTGGGTGGAGGACAGGGGTGCTGCCATCATCCTATAGTGCACAGGGCAACCCTCCAAGACAAAGAATTATCCAGTCCCAAATGTCAATAGTGCAGTAGCTGAGAAACCCTATCCTAGACTCTAGAAAAACAACCCAGTGAACTAGACTTCTCTGGACTAATCTCTCTTCTAGAACTCTTGGCTTCCTCAAATTTTCATGATTAATAATTTACAGCTTCTCAGAGAGCATATGATCATTGTTCAGAGTGCATAAATATGTAAGTATTTAAGCAAGGAGCAATCAAATCTGAAATAACATACTAAGTCAGTTCAGAAACATAACTGTATTATTTTTAAACAAAATGCTATGTCAGATCATGAACATCCTGGTCCCTACATCAGAGATGTATATATATATGTACATTTATTTTATGCACATAATAGTATGTATGTATTACAGTGTGCACATAGTATGTTTGTACATGCACAAATGTGTACATATATGTGTGTATAATATGTGTGTATAATATATAGATAATTTAATACATATATGTACATACATATACATATATCATAATGTATACATGTACATTTATAATGTGTAGAAAGGCTGTATAAATGCTAAGTTGGCTATTAAATTATAAGTGATGGTATTCACTGTATGCCATCCTCATAAATATATATGAATATATTTTATATGAACACATATACATATAAATGTGTCATTAAAAAAAGAATACATACATGTATACATATACATAAACATGAATTTACACAAACCAGAATATACATATACATTATGTGATTTATACATTATATGTATATATAAATGTATAAAAATATGTATTTATATGTGTAAATATTTTGTAGATTTAAAGTTGCATATGCATTAGTACACATGTATTTACATGTCTGAATATGCTATAGGTTATACATATTATATATCATTATATTATTATAAATATATACACATTATATATTATATATACAATACATGTGTTACATATATAATGTACACATTTGCAAACATAAATACACAGTGTACAGTGCAGGGCCTTCACACCCATCCCTGTAAGTCTCCAAAGGACTGCCCACCGCACAAGTCATCAAGCAGGGAGCACCTGTGCTAACTGTCGAGGGGGCAGTTTGGGACCATCCCTTCGACCTCTGCGGACCCTTCCTGCTGCTGTGAGCAGATGTGCTGCCCAGGCTGGGGCTCTTACCCCAGCCCACTTCTCCCCCAGTGCTGCAGGCCACTCACCTCTGCTTCTGGCCCATCATTGGCATATGTGCTGCCCATTCTTTTTCTCTACAGCCCTTGCTTTGCCTTGGTGTGGAGGTCCTAGCCCCCAACTCCTCTCGATCTGTGTTTTGACACTGAGAAGGAAGGCTTCCGAATGACAGGAGCAGGATGGAACTGTTTCGCTGCCCTCCCCACCTGTTGGGATAGGCCCAGGGAGACTGAGATCTCCCTGGCCCCGGGGCTGCTCTTTGCACCCCTCACCACCCGCACGCGGGACAGACTGGGCTGTCTACCTCCCAGCAAGAGAGCTTTGGCCTGCATCCTCTTTCCTCCTAGGGGCTAGTGGGCAGAACAGGAGTTATCACAACTTCCACCCGGGCTTTGGGCTGCCCGCAGTGCATGCTGGGGACTCAGCTCCCACCCCGTCCCACCCTCACCCAGCTCAGCGGCCACAGGTGAGTAGCCAACTGCACTGCCCCAACTCCCTGCAGGAACCAGATGTGGACCGAGTACAGCCTGACATCTCTATGATCGGAGGGATCAGGCGGGGGGTACATCTAGGTCAAAGGGCAGGAGCTCATTAAGAGTCCAGCGGCTAATGAAATTTAAAAATACAGTCATTGGGCGCTGGGTGGCTCAATGGGTTATGGCCTCTGCCCTCCCAGGGTCCTGGGATCGAGTCCCGCATCGGGCTCTCTGCTCAGCGGGAACCCTGCTTCTCCCTCTCTCTCTTCCTGCCTCTCTGCCTACTTTTGATCTCTGTCTGTCAAATAAATAAAAATAAAATCTTAAAAAAAATACAGTCATTAAGGGGGAAGGCTTGTACTATTCAAAACCGCAGTAGGACATGTTTGGTTAATTAAGCCTTTTTTTTTAGAGGAAGAAATGAACGTGACTCTCTACTCTGTGTTTTTCCAAAATTGTTACTTTTTATTCAACCTTTCTGAAAGTCATATTAGAATTTCCACATTAGCCTTGATACACTCAGAAATGTGAAACTATAGTTTTTAATCTATTTTTGTTAAAAAAAATTCTATACCCTGATTACATGTAGAAGATAATTTTAATGAATTATGTTAGAATATCCATATTAACCTAATTTATATTGAGACATTTTCACATATACACACACACACACAAAGATACACAAACCTACAGCTTTTGGGTCAATATCTCAGAAAAGTCACCATTTATTCTTCACTTGAGAGAAAAACTTACCATGGTCATTAAAAGACAATGATAAATTAGATCTCTGGCAAATTGTGTATATAAAAAACTCAATAGCCTCTTACAAATAAAGATGCAAGCTACAGTGAAAGTATTTTAATATAGCTCGATTGAAAGTAATTTAATTTTATTTTACTAACGGCTTTAATGCATAATTCTCATAAGTAAGTAAAAGCTGTTCAGTTTTTAATAAAAGTAATTCAATTTTCTTAATCTCTGTGTAATACTACCTGTACTAAGATAATGGGTATATGTTATTAGCTGCTTATGTTCTCAGTGCTTCACATGTATTAACTCATTTGATCCTGACAAATAGTCTGTATTACTTGATAGTATTAACTCCATCGGACAACTGAAGAAAAAGGTATACCATGGTTAAATAATTTACCCAAAGTTACAGAACTCCTATTCTGAGTGAGTATACTATTGAAACAAGTATTGGTAATCTTAAATATACTTGACCAAAACAAAGGTCTGATTTGCAGCAGCATTGAGCTAAGTTGTCACTGAGTAAAACCACTTTCTCTGTTATTTGGAGTCCTGCCAAAATCACTGCATGTCTGCTAGTAAATCATGTTTCCCAGAGGACTATGCATTGGAGAAGGATAGGACTGAATTGAATAGGATAGGATATAATGGGACAGGATAGGATAGAGAGCAAACATACTTAATTTTTTTTTTTTTTAACCAAAGTGGGACTTGAATTCACAACTCTGAGATCAAGACCTGAGTGGAGATCAAGAGTCAGACACTTAACCAGCTGAGCCACCCAGGCACTCCCATACTTAAAATATTTTAAAATTCCCATACAACTCGAGGCAGGTTGAGATCTTAGACAAGGAGCTTTAGAAACAACAGAATCCCAGTCTTCTCAGAAAGATCTAGTCCAAATATTCCACTGACAGAATCAGGATTAAGGAATGGCCTTCTCGTCAAGAAATCCATTTCCTTGAACAAAATGTCTTATTCTAATCTATTTATTGAAATTGTCATTAGTTGAAATTAGGAATCATCAATTAATCTAAAAAATTAAGGAATTGTGCTAGCCTATATAAAAAATACTGTGTACAAGCCAAGACCTCATCCAAAAAATTAGACAATAATATTGTTCTTTTACCATAAGCCCAGGCTAAGTTAGTTCTACAAATTGTTCAGGCCTAGTTCCAAGATTGCAGGGGTAGTCCCATCTCCCCACCCTGGCATGGCACAGGATCCAGTCCCTCAGGCACCTCTGACTCTTGCGCAACTAGAGAATAGGTATACAAAAGGGCAATGGCCAGATGATATACAAAAATACAACTCTGACCTATAACCTACTGCAAGCAGCCCAGGAAGCCAACCTACTATCTACAGTAACAAGCCCAAAAAGCCAAATAATAATCCCTGTATCGACTGGCCCCAAACAGCCAGGACTTGGCTAATAACTGGGAATTTTGCTAATTTTTACCTCTGCTTTCAACTTAGTACTGGGTAAATGTATTTAGTAGAGATTTATATATCTCTACCAATTATAGAAGGAACCAAATACACACACCTGATAAATCACATAGGATGTCCTGTTTCTGCTCAGCCTGCTTTCTGCTTCCCTATGTCAGCAGCCTCCAACCCGAGCATACCTCCAGGTAGAAAGCTTTCCCTCCATCATGCCTGCCTCTGAGTCTCTGTCCAACACAAGTGATGATGGCTGACTCCCTTGTGATAGTGAACTCAGAACCATTAGCTTTTGCCTCTTCTCAGGGTCTTCCTTTACTGCCATGATAATAAGTTCTTCCCAACTCTGCAGACTCATCTGCACAATTGTAATCATCTCAGAAATTCGCTCAGCACATCAAAGAAAAGCCCCAGAAGTTCATCCTAAGAACTTCCAGAAGACCCAGGTATATCTGAAAAGCACCATCCTCCTCCAGATAAGACTATGGACTCTGAAAAACCATCTGAGGGTTTTGAAGGGGCAGAGGGTAGGAGGTTGGGGGAACCAGGTGGTGGGTATTAGAGAGGGCACGGATTGCATGGAGCACTGGGTGTGGTGCAAAAACAATGAATACTGTTATGCTGAAAAGAAATTAAAAAATAAAATAAAATAAAACAGATACAGATTTAAAAAAAAAATAAATACATGGATCACCTCCAGGTTGTCTCTGGAACTGAAGGGGGAACCGACGCCTTCAGTAATGCATCCTGGCTGCAGAATGGAATCACATGGGGGAGAGCTAGGACTCTCCTGTGACTGTGCCCCATTCCAGGTCACACTCCGACTTCCTTCGTCTGGGGAGTAGTGCAGCCAGTACCACGCTAGCTCAGAAACCAATAAAACAGACTTCCAGATTAATCCCTATCCAATGGAGAGTTTTGTTCCTTCTGCAATGTCTTTCTGCTTCTCCTATGGCTTCATCAGGCTGGTTTAAAGATTGAAAAGTGGTTTGTGTTCCATACAAACCCCCTTCTTCCCTCCACAGCTAAGTCAACCACCCATGTATGGAGGCAGCTACTACACAGTAACATTCTGGCAAGAAAAAGTAGAAGTTTTAAGGAATAGTGATATAAGTGGTTTTAAATAAAATACAATTTTTCAGAAGAGCAGGCGACAAAATATAGGCCGATCCTAATTTCATCTCTCCTCATCATCTAAAATAACATTTCAACTCAATTAAACACCACTGAGTGTAGACCACGGCTAAATTCTTTAGCTTCTTTGAGTATTAAATTTGACCTCAGCATGAAAATTAACACTTGAGGGTACGATCTTTAGGTATATGAAGTAAGACAAACATGAGCTTCGGGACGCCTGGGTGGCTCAGTTGGTTGAGCAGCTGCCTTGGGCTCAAGTCATGATCCCAGCGTCCTGGGATCGAGTCCCACGTCGGGCTCCTTGCTCGGCAGGGAGCCTGCTTCTCCCTCTGCCTCTGCCTGCCATTCTGTCTGCCTGTGCTCGCTCTCTCTCCCTCTCTCTCTCTGATAAATAAATAAAATCTCTTTAAAAAAAAAAAAAGACAGACATGAGCTTCTAACTTTGTCCATCAGTGGCTTAAATCTAAGAACAACATATTGCCGCAATTTAAAACAAGTAAGTATCGGTATTTTTTCTAGAAGTGGTCAGACTCACGGGGTGATTTTCTCGTCAAGAATTTATTATTGCAGCAGCCTCTCAGGTTCTATACATTTTCTCCTATAGACGCCATGTGTGAATTATATATATATAATTGTTTAATACGCTGTGATGTTAATGGGATAAACTTTCACTTGGAGGCAAACACGGGCTTATGTGTCCCAAGTTAGAGCCTTGGTTTGAACCGCTTTCCCAATTAATCTGCACGATTAATGGATTAATGGGAAGGCAGTTAACTTTTAATGACAACACAGCCAGAGGCTGATTGATTTTAGAGGCTTAATAGTAACTATTTAAAGTCCAGATTTTAGGACAAGGAGACCTACAAATCCAACGACAAAACGAACCAAAGTTGAAAAGGTAAAACAAATAATTACAAAGCAAAGAGATATCAGAGCTCTAAGACCCTGCACACGTCATGAACTTTTCCCGACAAAATGGCCGCATGTGACACTGTGATGAAGAGATTAAGGACCCGTAACTTTAAGCAGTTCCTTTTACGACCACATCTAAATTTCAGAACTGACTCTTGATTTAAAAAGGACTTACAGGGAAACTTTAGATAGTATAAAACTCAAAATAATTCAAATAGATTTCAGAACGTAAGACGCAGATTAAACTGACATTAAATCCATGGTAGGACAACTACAGCCAAGTGGTAATGAAGACATTTCTTTAAAAGAAAATAGGTTTTTGGGGCGCCTGGGTGGCTCAGTGGGTTAAGCCACTGCCTTCGGCTCAGGTCATGATCCCAGAGTCCTGGGATCGAGTCCCACATCGGGCTCTCTGCTCGGCAGGGAGCCTGCTTCTTCCTCCTCTCTCTCTGCCTGCCTCTCTGCCTACTTGTGATCTCTGTCTGTCAAATAAATAAATAAAATCTTTTTTAAAAAATAAATAAATAAATAAATAAATAAAAGAAAATGGGTTTTTAATATATTATACAGAACTTTTTCTTCTCCTTTTTCTTTTTCTTTCTAATAGGTTCATGTAAAAATTCTTGAGTGTATTATGCAGACAGTTCTTTGTTTTTCATAGCCCAGGAATAGAGACAGAGAAAGTAAATGGCTGCTGTAGGAAGTTTGCTGTTTGTTGCTGATGTAACAAATTGCCACAAACTTGGTGGTCTCTGAAAGCAACAAAAATTAATTATCTTACAGTTCTGATGTCTGAAGTTCAGACTTAACTTCATGGGCTAAAATAAGGTTTCAGCAGGGCGATGTTTCTTCTGGAGGCTCTGGGGGAGAATCTGAGTGCTTCCCTTTTCCACCGTCTACAGGCCCATTCATTGCCTTACATATGGCCTCTGATTATCACACCTCTCCCTGACTCTCTTGCTGCTTCTACTTTTGAGAATTCTTGTGATGACCTTGAGCCCACCTGGAAAATCCAGGATAATCTCCCCATCTCAAGAGCCTTAACCTAATAACATCTGCAAAATCCTCTATGCCCTACAAAGGTAACATAGTCAAAGATTCCAGGGATTAAGATGTGCACATCCTTGGAAGGCCATTGCTCCGCCTACCATAGTTACCAAACTAGAGGTGTAGAACCAAGAAAGGAAATTTTTTGCACATTCTATGCCTCAAAATATTGCCCATTCATTGTTAAAATGCACTTTTGAGTCTGATGTGGGGACACACATATATTGCTTTAAAGTTGAGAACTCCCATTTTTAGTAAGCCCTTAGAGTTAATGGAATCCACACATATGACTGCAATTTGAGACAGACAAGACTGGTTCATTCCCAAAGCCAACTGGAAGATTACCCCAAGCCTCTCCTCAGTGCACAAAGCTGGGGCATTTTGAGCAACTGTTTCCTTTCCAAGTCACAGCCATACTTCCCTTTACTATATGTTACTCCTCCTGAGAGCCACCACCCCTCACTCCCTTCTGGAAGGTCCCTAACCTGAACAGGCATCTATCATGGCACCTCCGAGGTGGTCTGGGTCTCCACTTGCTGGGATCACATGATCAGCATCACATTGTACCTGTCACCCCACGCAGAAACCAGCACATGGTGTAGCATAGTGAGTTCAAGTACAGCTTTGGAGCCATCCTCCCTCAGCTCAAGACCTGCCTCTTCCAATTACTAAGTGATCTTAAACGCTTCATTGAAACTGCCTCCCCCCATCTCTAAATGGGGATCATGATTATACGAAGGGAAATAGGGGTTTCTGAGGATTAAATGAGTCAGCATATAAAGAGTACTGGCACCTGGTGTATAAGTACATATAAGTGTTTGTGATTGCTGCCCTAAGTGTTTATTATTATAAATCCAAAACTCCAAGAGTTGGAAATGAATAAAATTTAGCTGGATATCTCTTACAAAATTTTATTATAGGAATTTTCCCTTGAGAAGGAGAGAGGGGGTAGCATTTAACATGCTAAACACAGTGTCATCCTACCCTCTAAAAAAATAAAAAAGAAAATGGCACAGAATTACTAACCCAAAAAAGGAAGTAAAGCATCCTTGTGATGTACTGGTTTCCCATGAAGAAACTATCTTTAATGTTCCAAAAGGCCATATTTTTCTTTATATCCCTCAAGCTTTAGATACATTTTCTTTTCTTTTATTTAGATTTAGATTTATTATTCCAGGGAAACAGGATTTAAGACTGCATATAATACAGAAATTGAGTGGCCACAATTCCCAAGGAAAGTGGAAAGGAATTCAGAGAACACGGGCATCTTTTCATTTGGACACCTTTGATGATGTCATTAGAATGTTCAGGAGCATTCACGCTGGGCCCAGCGAGATCACATGTGCACAAACTCACAGCAATGATGACCTCCTAAGTGTGTGCTATTTCCATTAACTGATATTTTCAACCTGAAATTGCGATGTTTTAGACTTTGATTCCTAGAGGGAAAATTGAGTAAGCCTCAATTCAATTCCTATTCTAGTCATATTAGATGATATTTCGACATTTCTGAGCAAATACTCCATTTTATTACTAAATTATTTTGAGAGTTGTTATTTGTGTCTCAAAATATCACACTTAAAGATGAAGGCTGAAATGCTGCATAGTGATAAGGAGTTTTTCTGCAGATAAATGCTTTTTAATAAGTGAGGCTGTAAAGCAATTTTAATAAACAGCTATTTCTAACTAAGGGTGGGAGAGAGGGTGCTAAGCCAACTAGAAACAATAACCTTCCTTGAGTAATAACATGAAATTAGATGGAGGATATTTCCATTTCATTGGTTAAGATTATTGTGTTTGATTTCATAATCAAGCAACGGACAAGCTCGACTAGCTTTGGGGTACATTCCCACTCTGCTTTTGACAGCTTAGTTAAAAGCTGGCTGAGCAGATATGAGTTTGCTCAGCAAGAGAAGAGGCTGATAGCTTCTCTGAGCTCTGGAACCTCCCTCTTCCCAACAAGGCCACACCCTCACTATAGAACCACAGGATCCTGCAAGGACATCTGGATATCTCTAGCCCCTGAGCTCCTTAATATAAGTAGCACTATGGCACAGGCAGCTCTCT
Source organism: Neogale vison (assembly GCF_020171115.1). Classification (NCBI taxonomy): domain Eukaryota; kingdom Metazoa; phylum Chordata; class Mammalia; order Carnivora; family Mustelidae; genus Neogale; species Neogale vison. The sequence goes on from NC_058097.1 coordinate 10,844,624, forward strand.
GCTGGAAAGATAGCCAAGTGTGTGAATCCTTCAGAAGGCAGAATTCTAAGACAGCCCCCAAAATTCCAGCCCCTTGCTACAGATACCTCACATAACCTTCTCCCCTTGAGTGCAGGAAAAATCTGTGCATACAATAGGATATCATTCCTGTGATTATATTACATTAAATAGCAAGAGGTATTTTGCAGATGCTGTTAATTAACTAAGATCCCTAATTTAGCTAATTTTTAGTTACTAAAAAAGGAGATTATCCTGGGTGGACATGACCTAATCAGGAGAGCCCTTCAAAGGGTCCTAAAGGTCAGAGACACAAACAAGAAGCATGAATGAAACTGCTCCCACCAGCCTTGAAGGAGCAAACTGCCAGGTTATGGTAAGCACCCGCCTCTAGGTGCTCAGAACAGATTCAGATTGAGAGCAAGCAAGACAATCAACGACCTCCAGTGCAAGGAAGTAAACTCTGCTAACAAACATGTGACTCCAAGCCTTAGACAAGATTGCAGGACACACCCTTTGTGCTTCTAGGTCTTTCATCTCTTTCTAAAACTATTGTAACCCTTCCAACATCCTACTGTCTCCATGATATAGCAAATACTGGGAATATAGCAAATATTGGGAACTCGTTTACTTCCTGGTCTCTCAGTGTATCTAAGGTCCCATATTATTTGCAAACACCATTCTATTAGTTGTTAATGTTATCTTAGGTATCCGTACTATGTCTCAAATTAGAAATAGATCAGAAATAACTTAAAAATAGAAAATACATATTTCCATTCCTTTGCATATCCCACCATGATCTACTAATAATAGTAGATACTAATAGTCACCATTTGACTTTAGAACTTAAAATACTAACATATTAAAATACTAAGAGTCACCATTTGACTTTAGAACTTAAAATAAAAGGCTTAAAATAATCCTTGGAACTTTGAATATACTGAAGGTATCACAAGTGGCCGTGATATGCCATTCTGGTTTTCAAGACGACTGTGACTTACAACTGATAGCTCTCATAGCACAACACAAAACTTAGCAGTGCCTTTCAAAATCTTTCTCTTTTTCCAGGCTAATTGTTTATATACTTTTCCTACACACACTTCTCTGGAATTAGAATCATGTATAGCTTTTACTTTGTCTTCATGTACAGAAGTTATCACTTTCACACTAGTTCCGACAAAATTCTGAGTTGACCCAGGATTTGTTCACTTGTTCACACCCGCACCTCTCCAGTATAAAGGCCATCTTCTCAACCTATCACTCGGGTTCTTCCCTGACATATGTCATAGCGTCTAATCTATGACATCTTCTTGGAGAGCAGCTAAAGCATTACTAAGATGAACAGATCGGTGCCAATGTACCAGTGACATTTTAACTGGCATCCTCTAGAGAAAAACGTTAAGAACAGGAATAGTTATACGTAGCGTGTGCTATGATCCAGCCACATCAAATCCTTACCAGAATCCTGGAAGGAAAACACTGTCTCCATTTTCTAGATGTGGACTTGAAGGTCAGGAATTTAAACTTCCTGCTGAAGGCTTTGGCTTATGACTTTGCGCCATTCGGCACCTTCACTTTGAACAACTACGTTACGTCGCCGGTACAGCTCTCCCACTTGGTTGCCCAAGCCATCGAAAAGTTACTTGGGCAAGAACACTGAATATGCTGTCCTGAGTGGACACGACGCAGCACAGGTGAGGTTCTCTGTATAAAGGACAAGGGAACACATTCTCTGTGGTGACATTTCTTTAAATGTGCATCAGTGATGCTCTAGACATCACTTGCAAAAAGTTGGTTTATTCAACCTTTTTTGAAGATAAAATATGGTGATAGATGCAATTAAAAATCCCTACGAGGTTTTTGCTCCATTCCCAAGGGTCTGCATATGAGAAACCTTATAAAAGGGTGATCGTCCTGGAACTGGTTGGCAACCCAGTTGGCCAGTATGGCTGCAGGCAGCTGAGCCCTTGGAGAGCTTCATATGGCTGCAGTCCCCATGACTTCCAGGATGTGGTCACTTTACTCATTGGCTTTCTGCCTGAATTTCACATTCCAATGAACTTCTCCACTTGGAGATTGAGAATTGAGGCCAGCAGTAAGGCTTTGGCAGCTTCTCAGCACTGTCCCTCCTCCCACCCTACCCCTACACACATGAATGCAGTCATCTAAATAATCGAATTGCCCTCCATAAAACCCAGAGCATTTATTCTAAACTCATCTTTAACTCTACTTCCTCTTGTCCCATTAACCCTTCATATCAATGCTCTATGATCATTACATTTTGGTTAAACGTGATGATCACATTTTGATTAAACGAGCAGTTCTGTTCAGGTTCATTGCTCTGCGCCACTGCGAGACCATCAGCTTAGAATCTCCTCCATACAAGGAGCCATTGGTGGACCTCCTCAGTCTCAAGTGCCCTCCTTATCTTGAGGCACCCTGTGTAAGACTCTTACACAATAATTAATACACTGAAATTCTGTGCTCACATACTTCCGTCCCTGTCTATATGTTCAACACCACGGTGTAGTTGGAAAGGCCCCATGCTTCTGGCTGTGGCAGTAAGAAAAAGAGGTGGGTCAGAGACACTGAGAGACAAACAGCTAGTACTACGTGACTACTCGCAGAGATGGGTGAAGGTAGCAGAGAAAAATGACTCCTAGGGTTTCTGGCTGTGGGTTACCAGAAAAAGATGAGGCATCTGATAGGAAGAGGAGGGGCTAGGACAGCACACGTGACTTCTGGATTCTAGGTTAGCATCTGACTTATCAGGTCTTTTAGTACAAATATCACTATTAAAGAAATATATAAAGCAGACATCTTTATAGCTTGCACGTGCCAAACAAAATCACAGAGGGCAAGTTGTTTGGAGTTCTTGGGGAAAGTGACCTGACAACAGCAAGCTGGAGGATTCACATATAACCATTAATACAGTGAAAGCGTATCTATCCACTGACCAATCAATGGATTGATCATAAATTTGGGGGCTTCTTTTTGACTAGTAAATGTTGACAAGCTTAAGACATAACAACTAACTACTTCTAAGCCTGAGAATATATATTTCATTTAAGTTAAGGGAAGTTTAAGTCCTGGATTGGAATCAAGATCTTCCTATAAACTTCCTACCTCATTCCTTAGTACTAAGGATTTAATTTCCACTGTAAATTAACCACAATATGCGCATCTGGAAGAACAGGTCCTTTGTTTTTTAGAGCTACAACATAATAAATCAAATATATTATGGTCTCTGAATAAAAATAAATATAAATAATCATCTTTTATTATAGCTCATTCAATACCTCAAGTTGTTTGCAGTGTAGATCATTTCCAGTGGCAGGGCACATTCTTACTTATTAGAATTCTGAGTCTATGTTTGCTGGTTTTAAGCAACATTTAAATTAAATAAGGGTATTACAAATGCTGAAATCTAAATGGCCAAGAAGAACCAGCTAAATAGCATCATCAATTGTAACAACTTTCTAAAGACCAGTTGCTGGTTTGGTTGGCCCTGAAATTCAGATGTTTAAAATATTAAAACACTTTTTAAAAGAGAAGTGTCCTTCTCATTTTTAGTAAGTCCTCTGAGTTCACATACACATCAGTAAAGGTTATTTCTTGACAACTCTGTCGAGTAAAAACCTTCCGGGTTTTTCTTCATAGCTGGACATGTCCAGGGACACATTTTTAAAATGTAATAGCTGCCGGTGGAGGGCCATTCAAAGCCTCAAATGCTTCCTGTCACAGATTTTTAAACCTCAAGAGATGGTGTAACACCGCAGAACACGCTGGAGAATGGAAGCTTCCTGGAAGGGCAGTTACCTCAGCTCTTCTCAGTGCTTGGAATATATCAAATATGGTCAACAATTCAACAGAATTCACTGCTGGCTTCCAAATCCTTAGATACAGCAAAAGAAGTGAGTTCACAATGACGTGGCATATCCAAAAATGTTTCAGTTAGCACCACCTAATGAACTGTACCATTTTTCTTCTCTCTCTCCCCCTTCCATTCTGAGAGCAGAGTCTATACATCTTTACAGGCCTATTTTCTAGTACACACTTCAACAGGGCAAGCACAGGGTAAATATTTAATTAAATTGAACATAACTTGAAGAGCATATTGTAAAATTTTAATCAACTTTTGCACTTCCATTTTATCTGTGTCCTCTTCTTACACATTAAGTGATGGATATACTTCGGGGCAAAATGTATTTGTCCCAAAGTATTTAAACAACTCCACCTGAATAGGCATTTAGCCTCTTACCATTAGAGGCAAATATTGAATCTCTACTATCTGAGCCAAGTGGGTGGGGCAGGGGCAGGTATTTGAGAGGGAGACAAGAAAACCTCCTAGTTATCAGTCACAGGGAAGAAGAACACTCCATGAAACCTTCAATTCAGGATATATTCTGGTTCCTGCCAAAAGTAAAAGACTTCATTAAAATGCGGCCATGCGTGACGCCAGAAAGTATTCTGTATGAGCCTTATCTCGGAAAGATTTTACTCAGTATGCCACCATGGCACGAATCTTTGTAAAATACTGCATTATACATATCACACACAATCTCAAGAAAATTTAAATATGATCTTTGTAGGCAGGCTGGAGAAGAGAATGGAAAAAGAAAAGAAACAAACATGAAGATAGTTAAAATTCCTTCATCGGGAAGAAAGCAGCTACACAGGAACTGCATATTATACTTTCTGGAACATAAACACATTTATAATAAAACCAAAGTGAAAACCGCCAGCCGGAATCGACCTCTCCTTGCTCTGAAGTATCTCTTGTGTTCTGTCTGTCAGGGTGTCCTGTCAGTCTTCCATGCTCACGCGGGACAAGTCTGCTGCCGCTCCTTATGGCCTCTGTCCCTCTCTGGGTTATTTCGTAGCTCTTATTACTTCTTATGTGGATTAATTCACCAGCTAAATATCTGTTTTCTATGTTTCCAGGTTAGATGCTATTGCCTTGCCTTTCCCTCGTTAATCCCATCTTTACACTGCCAAGAGTTACAAAATACACATCTAATCAATGTCGCACACGTGCAGCTAACACTTAGAATATTAAGATGACCTTAGAGATAAAATCCTTCGGACTTCCCAGGACTGCTTCATGACTATTTCTTTAGCTTTCTCTGCGGCCACTCCTCACCCTCAGCCAGTCCTGGATGGCTGATGATGCCTTCAGATGCTCCGTGCTTTTGTGGGGCTCATTCTCATTGGAGTGTGCTTGTCCCTTCTCTTCCCTCTTGGTTCTCCCATTCGTCCTTCGTGAAATAGCTCTCCCTGGTGCTCTGCCTATAACCACCCAAAAGTCTTGCCTCTCACACTGTGCTGTGCTCTTCTCTGGGACCAGAAAGTGACAAAGCTGAGCTTTAGGCCAAAACAGCAATGAGCCCATGGCCTGCAAGGACACTGGTCACCCTATCAGCACCCTGAACAGGGCTGTACATTCTGCTGTAAAGGAAAGCAAAACCTTAGGCATAAAATATGATTTCAAAAGCATTATGTATCTGGGAGTCAGAACTCCCATTCTCAGTTGTTGGCAAGAAGTTACTGATTGTGACCATTTTAACATTTCAAAACCACTGATGCTGAAGACATGTGTAATGACAGGTAGCATGCTAAATATTTGTTGAGTGAATAAATGAATAAAATGAGCAGGGTAAGGTGAAACCCCAAGAGGCCTCAGAAATTACAAGGGTGAGAAATGCTTTAATAGACTGAAGGAACAATCGTGTAACCCAGGGAAGAGTTATTGTATGAAACCAAACACATCCGGGGATTGTAAACATTATTTCACCAAGAATTTTTATAATATATTTAACTAGCATTTCTTTCTTAGGTATAATCCTCTGAATCATCAGTGCCAACTGAAAAATAACCAGGATCCCAAAGCATGCAATTTCAGGGTTCATTTAACATGGAACATATTCACCCAGTGTAATTTGTAGGGATAAATTCCCAAACTATCAACTCAAAGTCAGTAAGAAATACAAGAACTCATCTTTTGTCAATTCTAGTAGTATTACTGGTCATTTATTGATCTTCAAAGGACATGAGAGGAGGCACATGAGAGGTAAGCAAGGGTTTACCAAATAAATCAGAAGGCATTACATCAGGAATTTAGACTGAAGCAGAGTATGTATCACAGTCTGCCTTTCATTATACTGTAAGGCATATCTTTCTGTCTTCCCCATTTGGTTTTGGTTCCCTGAATGCAGGGAGTTATGATTTTATCCTACTATCCTGACTAGAACAAGAAAACTCATGGGGAGCTCTTTGAGAGTCTGAGTGGATGGATGGATAATTTGCTTGCCCAGCCTCTGAAATCTAGAAACCCTAGGGTAACTCTGATATTTGTTTTCCTGTGCATGACATCAGAAACTTGTTTAGAAATAAGCAGATACCTTGAAATGGCAACTGGGTAGACAGGCAGAGACTTACTCTGTTTCCATCTCTTGCTTTTAGAAGAACATATAGCTTAAGAAGCATCTATCGAATGTAAAGTACAAAATTGATCACAACTTTCAGTTCAAAACACTCCACTAAAAATGCACCATTTGGTTCTGGGCAACAACTGTGGCTTTTAATTTAAAAAAAATAGTTCATTCTAGGCGAAGCAATAAATTTCAACTCTAAGTTTAAACATTTGCTTGTACTATTTCACCTGGTATTTTGTCAAGCACATGAAATATGGGATTGAATACCTTTATTTTCAACAATATCCAATTAGTTCCAAGCTATGAAGGTATATTTGTGAGACACTGCCTTAAGTGCAGTCACAGAAGTCCACCTAACAAATGTATCGTACAAATTATAGGCCAATTAATTAATGCCTTATAAAACATTTTCCCTTAGTATTTTTTATTTGTGGAATCAGGAAGATAAGAAGGGAACCAGAATGCATCTCATCAATATAATTGTATCAAATAAAATATTATTAAAATGGGAGTCTCATTGCTTCGCTTGATAGAACAGATATTTAAAGGTGTGGTATGCTATGTGTACCAAGGGAGCAGGAAATTTCAAGAGCTTTGGGCATACTATAAAAAGAACTGGGCTAGATGAACAGGGGTCAGCAGTCAGAGAAAGAATGAAGCACAAAGTGCCCTTAATGCCTCTGATTTTTATCTTTTTTAGAAATGGGCTGGGACTAATGAGGATCGCCATTCAAAGACATATCAGATATTTCACAGAATCCTGTCTACTCCCTGGAAAACTGGGTCAAACATATGGGTGTCGGCCATTCAAAACTGGAAATCTGAAATGTTTTCTTTTTCATTTTGATCTTCATTAAATATGGGCTGCTCTCCCTGATTTCAGAGGGAAGAACAATATTGAGGAATACCAGTCTGTTTTTGTGAGATGTTGAAATTTTTCTCAGAAAGACAGAAGAAATCCTAAGTCTTTCTAAAGAAAGAGACAGAACTCTAAAGACATCAGAAGGATAACAAAGTCAGTATCAAGGGAGGAGTGAAATGGCAGGTAAGAGGCTCTTTCTGTAAACAGTGACTCATGCCTTCTGGAGAAAACACTAGGCTCCTGGTTACAACCAAAAACCTCCACCCGCAGCAGCCCTTCAGAGGCCAGGGGCATGGAGCTCCTGAGAGGGACACATGTCGGGATGATCGGTGGCACTGCTGAGGGCCGCCACAACGAGACAGCGGTGTGTATAACTGACAGGACCAATTGATGAGTGAGCAGGTTTCCTGCAGGGTGACAGATGCGTTTCTGAGATCTGTCAGACATGGCAATCTCTACCCACCTCCTCTGATCCATGCTTGAACAAATGATACCGCTAGAAGAGACAGAGAACCATCTTTAAGTGTTATAAATCCTTGAGCAGGAAAGGGAAGTGTGTAAGACAGCTATTCCTTTAAATTTCCTCCTTCCAAAAGAAATTTAGATTTTTGCCAAAGTGGGACAAAGACACTGAACAGTTTGTGACACTGACATTTGTAAATGGCTTCAGATACTGTGATCTTAGAGAATTATGAGAATCTGAAGATCGCCAGTACTAGTACAAGCAGATACTGGTAGACGAAGAGAATTTAAAAATAAATCAATGAACAATCAATTGGTTCAAAATAGAGGAACGTTTAAATAAGAGTGCATCCACTTGATAGATTATTACAAACCATTAAAAAAGATAAATACAAAGACTATTTAGCCACAAGAGAAATGCACTGGGGAGGATGGGAAAACACCCATAAGAGGAAAGACTGGGTGCGAACAGATGCTGTGTTAAGATTGAGTGAAATAATGTATGGCAAACATCTGCTCCAGTTCCCAATACTAGAGGGCATTCTACAAATTTAAAATTAGACAAATTTTAAATTGAATTTAAGGAAGTTATTAGAATCATGGTTGTTTGTTCATTTTATTTACGTCGTGTTTGTTTGTTTGTGACTAGACATAGAAGGATCACAGGATGAAAAGGGAGAGCCTGAGATTTGCAGACAGAAAGAGGAAAAGCACCAGAGAAAACAAACTGCAAAATCCACTTTGGAGAACGGGACACGAGAAACACACAGAGCAAATAGCTATGTAACTGCAGCTCGGCAACACGGAGGAGAAAGTAATTTGGAGGGGGATAGAATAACATTTATGATAAAAGCTGTGGGAGTGTGGGTGATAAATAAAGAGGTGATTTTTAATAAAGGGAACTAAATTATCACCTATACATCTCTAAGACTTGTTGGAAGGACGATTTAGAACAGAATAATGCTCACAAAGAAAATGATTTGCTTCGAAGTTATAAAACCATTGTGAAATGATGGGAAGGCAATCTTTGGTGTCATTAAGATGCACTCCTCTAAGAGATATCAGAAACTCTCAGGTGGAGACAGGTAGAGAGCACCAGGCGCAGACAAAAGGAAAGGAGAGACAGGACGGTGGTAGCTCCCAACCAGGCAGCAGGAGCTAATGGAGAAGCGCACTGGGTGTCATCCTAGCAACGCCATTGAAAAGGGAATCAAGTGGAAGACGATGTCACTCACCTGATACATTTCAATCAGTAAAAACAACGTATCTGCTGTTGAGCTTGCAAAAATTCTCCCAAATATCAAGAGATTTACTTTTTTCAGGCAGCTGAGACAGAGAGAGCACTCATTACACACTGAATTGTGCCCCCCCCACCTCAAAATTCATATATTGGAGCCTTAACCCTCAATGTGACTATATTTGGAGCCAAGATCCAGGGCCTTTAAGGAGGTAATTAAGGTTAAATGGGCTCATAAAAGTAGCGCCCATCAGCAGCACAGGCCCTCATCGTGGGACGGGACTGATGGGACTGGTGTCCTTATAGGAAGAGGAAAAGGCACGAGGGATCTCTCTCTGACTGATCACACACACAGAGGAAAGGCCATACAAGGACCCAGTAAAAGGGCGGCCATCTGCAAACCACGAGGAAAGTCCTCACCAGAAACCAACCCTGCCCGCGCTTCGATCTTTGAGTTCCAGCCTCCAGCACTGGGAGAAAACAAATTTCTGTTGTTTAAGCCTCCCAGCCTGTGGTATTTGTTACGGCAGCCGTCACAGACTAATACAACGCCCAAAGGGAATGGAGAAGGGAATGGGCAAGGAGAGGGATTTAATAGAGAAAGAAACAACACTGGCAGAATGCCCGGCTCACACAGTGTTGCAAGCTTGCAGAAAGGAGTTGGTTTTTCTTGGTCATTTGAGCTTTTTCAGTCCCTTCCGACCTGTTCTTGGAATTGTTGACTCAAGGAAGAAATTTAAACTGAGTGGGTAGGTCTCCGGTACCAAGGAGCAAGGGGAGTCAATGGACATTCAGAGTAGGATATTTTATGGTTATATATGCCGAGAGATGCTTGACATTTCATGCTGAAGAGGAAGGAAGAGCTTGTGAATAAAATGTAAGTGACAGAATCCTTAGAAGAAAGTAAGCATGTCACCTTATAATTGATCGTGCCAGAGACAGAACCTTGAGAAGAGGCGGTGTGGGTTCTAACACACAGGGGAGGTGATTTCAAAGGCTCATGGAGAAGATGAATGTGTTCCATCTCAAAGAGCAATGCCTTTACCATCACTGACATTGGGCCCAAGTCTTTAGCCCTATTCTTTCTTACTAGATGACTTTGGAAGTACCTCCTAAATTTCCACTTCCTAGTTTGTAAAATAATAATAGTAATGCCTGCCTCCACCACCTTAGAGTCTACAGAGCCCAACGCAAAAGGAATATTTGCCAATATGAATGATAACATATGTCAGCACACACGGAAAGCTATGAACTCTACAAATCTGGCAATGAAAATCACAAAGGTACACAATGAGGAATTAGAAACATGACAGGAATCTAAAAAGAGTAATGAAGAGTTACAGGAAATGAACAGAAAGAATATGTGTACAATTCAAAGAGGAAAAAAGAAGTTTGGAACTCACAAATGCTTATAAACGTAGCTACAGACAATGAAGAAAAGTGCTGCGTATGGTTGCAGGCGAGAGAAGCACCAGGAAGCTGTGGTTACACTCTTTATAAAGTTAGTGATGAAAATTTTAAAAATAGAGAACTAATTTTATTTTTCTTTTACCCTCCGTAAAGGAAAAAAAAATCTTTAAGTGGGAAAAAAGAAAATACAAGCCAACATAAAGGAACTGAAGACCAAGACAGATGAAGAAATCGAAGATTTCTTTCCAGAATGTGGGGACAAGATTTCAGCACAAGTTCCAAACTGGAGGAGATCATGTGGCAGCTTCAGAGATGGAGAGGCGCAAGGAGGGCCTGGACAGGGGCAGATGCACTTCCAGTTTAGGCTCATGATGTATTTTGTGTTTGCCTGTTCACTGAGGTCCTCAGTCCAAACATGATGGGAGATACCAGCCTATCAGATTATATTTGCTATACATAAGAAAGCGGGGAGGGAAGGAGGGAGGAGCAGGAGAGCCAATAAGAATCGGTTGGCCATGATAGTATGGATCCTAATGAATTACGTACGACAGACCAGAATAAAGTACTCAGCCTACCTAAATGAAATCTAATAGAGATAAATACAAAATCCAAAAAAAGGGTTTTTTTAAAAAAAAAAAGCAAAAATAAGTGGTCCCCTACCTAAAAATGACTTTTTTATCATTAAAATAATACACAGTGCTCCAGTTTATCTAGACTGATTCTGTTTATCTCCTCTCTTTTTGGTGTTTCAACTGGAAAAAAAAATTACAGATAAGCCACCATTTGGTATATTCTTTCCACATTTACTGAATATCCTCTTTTCTCTAGGCACTGTGCCAGGTGTTACAGACACAGAAATGATTAAAATAATACCTTCGCCTTTCAAAGACTTCACCGTTTTGTAAAGGAGACATATTCTCGAAAAATACAGTTTGAGAGTCTATGATCAGGGCAGGAACAGGCGAACACTTAGGGTGCTCTGGAGATTCTGCCAAGATGGTGACAGCTGAGATGGTTTGATCAGGAAAGGCTCCGCACAGGAAGGAGGTCAGGCTTGCTTTAGGTAGACGTTTTCCAGGAGGATTCAAGGGGAAGGGATTGATGGCCATCCGGCAAAAAGAACAGCGGATGTAAAGGCCAGACAATAGAGGCCAGAGGACAAGGGGAGGGGCAGCACTGTGAGAGAGACAAAGGTGGAGCCATCAGCAAATACAGAGGAGGAAAATACACCCTTGCTATGCTAATAAGGCTGAACTTATTACTGAAAGCACCTAACAATGAGATAGAGCTACAAGGCAGGAGTTACCTTCTTTTTAGATAAAACCTTAAAAACTGATGAAACATATCAATGCATTATGGCAGGCTCACCTAAAAATACAATAATACGTGTAGTATTTAAAAATCATGCATGATGTGAAATGGAAGGAATGGAAGTCACAGGAAGTCGTGAGGGAAGGAGACAGCTGCCGCGCCGGTCCTACCAGCCAAATCAACCCTGGCAATCCTGAAGATGACAGATGTCACAGCCCGATCATCCCTGTATCCAGAAGAAGGAAAAAAGGAAAATGATCAAGGCTCCATTCTGCTAACTCAGAAAATCAGAGAACTGCCAGCATCTTCTCTAGAGAATGTTTCAGTGATTAATACCACTACATATACTACATATACATTCTTTCCATGCTAAATAGTGTGTTGCAACTGTGTATCTAAATAGAGAGATGGAAAGAAACCATTCCATAGGCAAGCACATAGCAAGGCTTTCAAGAAACGAATGTGGTCATTTACAAAGCCACACCAGCAAATGGCTGTTTTATATGTCAAGCATAGCAAATCATTGTGATCATCGTTTTATTCTTAGTACCTAAAACTCCATATCAGATTTTTATGAGCCTACTTTTTCCATTTCTCTAATAGGTATTTGACTATGAAATATTTTATTTCACTGTCTTCTGTTTGGAGGTTAGGTCCTATAGGATGCTGTGAGTTTAGGAAACCAAATGCTATCTTCAGTGCTTGCTCATCGCTTTCTTAACCATATCCTGCTTCCTTTCCCAAAGCATCCTCCCTTTCGTTTGTATGAGGAAAGGCTACACATCTTATGATACTTAAAAGATTGTGCTATGACATTTTACAGGCACCTGACGTTTTCCTAACAGGATTACAACACAGTCTCCATGTTAAAGCACAACACTTCAAATAAGCACAGAAATCATACACACAATGGAACCAAAGAGCCTATCTGAGCAGCTTTATAACCTTGCACAGAATTCCCTCACCACCACTTAAGATAGAATTGTTTTTATTTCAGCAATGTTCATTTAATTAAGTCCTAAGCATCTAAAACATGGCAAATGTAAATATGTATTATAAATCCTTAATTATGAGGATCGCTAGCTTTCATGCAGCTTCCCGCCTTGGAATATCTATCTTGGAGATAGATTCTTTTTGTTCAATATCAGCCAAAATTGAGAGATAAAAGCAAATGATTGTGAACAATGTTAAACTCTGTTTATAATGCCCTTCTCTTGGTACCAGTGTCTTCACTGCATTGTCTTTGAGAGTTACATTCTGCTTCAATGTATCTAGCAGTGTTTAAGCCAAAATCTCTCCCCCATTTTCTGCCTTCATTGTCATGTTCAGAAAGATTAGCTAGAAGTTGAGTTAAATGCTGGGGTCCCTGAGATCTCCATGTCATATGCTAAAAACTAAAGCAGTTTGGGATCACAAAATGGCAATATTACCCCTCTGTTTGGAAGGAGTTTAAATTGAATTCAGAAAGACCTCTTGCTAAATTTTAATCCCACATACTGGTTGCTGGTTTTTTTTCATTTTATTTATTTATTTATTTATTTGACAGAGAGAGAGAGAGAGAGCGAGTGAGCGCACAAGCGGGGCAGTGGCAGGTAGAAGGAAAGGGAGAAGCAGGCTCCCCACAGAGCAGGGAGAGCCCAATGTGGGGCTCGATTCCAGGACTGTGGGATCATGACCTGAGCTGAAGGCAGTCGCTTAACCAACTGAGCCACCCAGGTGCCCCCATATACTGTTTTTTAAAACTATACCAGAGATTATTCTGGTATAGTAGCAACTAAGAAATAATCTTATTCTATATTCCAACACTACTTAATTAAAAATGTGCCACCCAGGGACAATGTTTTCCATTTCTCTGCCAATATGGACCGTTCCCAGTTTCCACCAACATATCTTCCAACATATGCATGGCAGTGTGTCACACACACACACACTATGATAATTTCATCTTAGCAACTCATTTCCCCTACAGACCAGTCTCAATTTAGCTCCTTCCTTCTCTTTGGCTATCTGCTGATCTGATTTTAAAAAGACAAACATGGGACACCTGGTTAGCACAGTTGGTTAAGCATCTGCCTTCGGCTCAGGTCATGATCCCAGAACCCTGGAATCGAGCCCTGTGTTGGGCTCCCTGCTCACTAGGGAGTTTGTTTCTCCCTCTGCCCCTCCTCCCTGCTCGTACTTGTTCTCTCCCTCTTTCAAATAAATAAAATCTTTAACTAAAAAATTGTTTAAAAAAAGACAGATACATATCATTATCTTTGAAAACTAAAGATGTCTTCAAGATAGATAGATATTCAATCTCTTACAGCACAACTATTAGCCCAGAGGGAAATTTAACTTTCTCAAATTTTCCCCAAAATCTCTCTCTTGGGTCTGATACAGCAAAGGTCAGGTTGATAGCAAACTGTGGGGCTCTCAGTTGTGAGCCATTCAGTTCAGATATCTATTCAGTGTCACCCAGGCATCTACCAACTCCAAAGCTTGTGACCAAGTCCAAAAAGAGTTTATCGGTGCCCTTATTCAAAGGGCATTTAAAAAAAAAATCTCTATATATAGGTTATAACTGCAGAGTACGTCAGTGATAAGATTATAGGTTATAGTTTGCTTTGAAACTATAAAATAAATGCAATTTAGGGAGGCAGGTGAATTTATATATTTACATGCTGTTTCTAAACTAATATCAACCTATGACCTCAGTTGTAAGTACCATAATTGCCAGTGGGGGAAAAAAAACGGTTACAGAAACAAATATGTCTTTTATGATTTAGAAGCACATAATATCTTATTCTAGAGCACTGCCAAGTAATGAGAGGTACTTAATAAAAAAAGTAATTAGAGTTATGGCCAACTGATACATATCATACCATTTTTTTCTTTTGTGATTTAAACACCTTAGAGGTAAATTTCATCACTGTTCTATTAAATACTTATAGCATTAAAAACTTTTATAGTTACTAATTTTAAACTACTTAAAATGTCAAATGCTTTCAAGCTTCACTCACTTTTCCAATTATTACATTGGAATGACTCATTAACTGTAACATAAACAGACTATTTTTACCTCCTGTTATGCTTTATCTTTGCTTTTATTACCAGAGTACCACTTTTCTGTGAACCATGACAAAAATTCATTGGAGGGGAAAAAAAACCCCAAACCAAACACATACTCTTCCTCTTCCAAATACCAATTTTCCTCAAAAGAATGAAAACAATGATACTTTGTAATAGATTTTACATGTACATTCCTTACCATTACATAATAGTGTACATGGTACATAATAGTTCATGTACCCGAACACCTTAGCAAGAACATTCTGACAAAAACTTTATTGTCCAGAAATCAACTGGGAAAAAAAATATCTTTACTTATGAAGTAGAGTATCAGATTTGGTCTTTACTACACGGACCTGGGGCAATCAGTTTGTAGAGGGTCTAAATTCAAAGACTAAAAACAAAGAAAGTTGGTTCTAGAAGTCAAATAAAAAATTACACATGCATACATACATACATACATACATGTATAACTACTCGAAGCACCGGAAACAGGAAACAACTACAGCTCTAGAACTCACCGAAGAAATTTGAGTGTTGAAATTTTAGTTTCCCCCAAAAAAGCAGTCAAAAAGATAATCCAATGGTCAGTGACACCTCCATTATTTAGAAGTACAATTTACTGTAATTTAGAGTTATGGGTAAACTATTAAGAAATTTTAAATATTTTTTAAACTCTCGAAGCCTTCAAATTACAATATTAATCTCCAAGGTAAAAATTTCATTTAAGACTATTTAGTTAATTGAGGCTTTTTGATGAATTCATTCTACCCTTAAGAAAGACTTTCTTAAAAAGTCCTTTCACATCAACTTCATGTGATGTGATGAGGATGGGGTATTATATGCAACTGCTGAATTGTTGAACTCTACATCTGAAACTAGGGATGGACTACATGTCAGCTAAATGAATTTCAAAAAAAGAATTTAACATATTCTTTGAATGCCAATGTAAGAAGGATATAAATATCTCAATTGTAAAAATAAATTACAACCTTGATTACCAGGAAAAAAAAAAAGGAAAGACTTTCAATATAGTCACATGTTCTCCTAAAGTTCCAAAGTTTTTGTCTGCATTTCGTTTGGGGCACTTTTTTCTCTTCCTGAGATTTTCCTTTTTATGTGACCTTAGCATTTAATCCTACAATTCGAGACCTGTTTTTAAAGATCTGCTTATTAAAGGGTATTTCTAAAAGTGTCTAAGTGAAATACCCATTAAAACAATTATCCATAAATTCTATGAGAATTCGCTCCACCACTGCCACAACACAGCTCATTTCACTACATGAATGTAGTTCATTCTTGAAACACGTCCTATTTTAAGCAAATACTCTGCGACAGGTCTCCCCTTCGCCATCATACTTGTCTTGAAAAACAGCAATGATTCTCAACAAATACTAAAAAGGTTATGGAGGACAAAATTCCTGAATCAATAAAAATTTTTAAAAATTAAGCTAAGCAGGAATTGAAATACCAGCCCACGGAAAAAAATCAGATCAAAGCCTGCGTTATTTAATATTTCACCAGAGATATTCACTACCTATCTAAATATGCGTATCTGGGGTGAACATAACAATGTTGGAAAAGCTTTCACTACTCTTTCCACTGATTTCAGGAGCTGGGTGGGTCTGTGAACTTTCAACACTAAGAAGGAAAGAAAGATTTTAAAAGGAGGCTGGAGGACTTAGATAAACTTACTAACTGGCAACCTAAAGGTTGTGGGATTCATCAGTTGACAATATTAAGGCCCTAGTACTGATTTATCTGAAGTAAAAGCCATTCAAATTCTAAATATGGTATCAACTTGAGAAATACAGATATTTATAAAGCAAAACTGATAATCTGTTGTAAAAAAAAAAAATTCAGAGCCATGTAATGGCAGGTATCCCTGACCTCATCATCTGTGTTCACAGTGGACAGTCATGAACCCCACTACAGTTCCTGCTGACACCCAGAAAATGTCACATTTCAGTGAGCTCTATGAGACAATCCTTGGCTGTCTCTGATTTGGAAGTTGGTTTTTTGATAAGACAGAAATCTTCATTAGAGCCGAGCCATTAAAATTAACAGAATTATGAAAAATAAAGTATGTTAACACATGGCCATTTACTTCGGGGAAAAAGTTACCATGGAATTTCGATGAAAAGAACTTGTAAAATGTTATATTCCATCATATTTTTAACTTAAACTTTAATAAACCCCACATTAAACAGGGCAGTGTAAATAAAATGAGGCCAATGATCAGTTCTTGGAAATGAAAAGGAAATACAATTCCAAATGGACAAGACATTTACATAAAAATTAATTATGTTGGCATGAGTAGGTGAAAGGCACCTGCCTAGTTATTATGAATTCTCAGTGGGCAGTGCTTAAATGAAAGTCTATTTTTTTAACTTATTCTAGAAAGTTTGCCAATTTCAGAGTTTGTAGGAAGCTGCTACTGTAAATGTCATAGGGATGAGAATACTCTTCCAGTAAGATCATCTCCCTCATACAATCAGTGATTCCAAATGCAGGTTTCTAATTAGTATGGAATGGGATAATTTACACTCATGAAAGTATAAAATAACAACAGAATTTTCATTTGAAATATCTGAGATGCAATTACTTACACACTTTATTGAACTTCTTATATTAACGGATTACTTAAGATTGAAGGTGCCCCTTTAGCAACCAAAACTGCTTAAGCTTTACAAATAGTTACAAGTAATTCACACCCACTGAAATAATATCTCTGAACAATAAAGTCTTTAAGAAGAAACATATGAGGAAGATACTGATTTGAAGGTCTCTTCTGTTATACCTCCTAGTAATTACTTTCAGTACCACAATTCCACAAGTATGTATTTCTGTGCTAAATAATTAAGACTAAATTTCATCATAGCAGTATAATTTATATATTACCCATGTATCACCATTATATTGTATGTTATTTAAATCCATGGGTGTTTTCCTATAAAAGCCAAATAGTAAAGAATATTATGAAGATCTTTATATCAAAAGAGGGAGATTATTTTAAGAAAATTTTGTTGATAAAATGCAAAATATAAAAATAATGCATACAAATTTTTGCCACACAGGTCTACTAATGACAGGAATGGACGACCGAAATTCAAATTTCATTTAATTTTTTTGTGCTGCAAAGAATTCTTTTAATTTTTTCCAAACATTTGTTAAAACTTTTTTTTCCAAACATTTAAAATTAGAAAAATGACTCTCAGCTCACCGGCTCTACAAAACAAGGCAATGGGCCATATGTGGCCAACCTCTGAGGTAAATATTGCATTATCTTACAACTGATGTTATGCAATTCTACTAACTGTTTTCCCTGAAGAGGTAAATTAACTCGATCTTGATATAAAGATTGGGTCCCTTAAAGGAACTGTTGATATCTGACACAATTTCCAAAATTTTAGAAGACAATAATGTTCATTACTAAGAGTGAGCCCTATGAGTGCTGTGAAAGTCCTATTTTTGAGCCCCATGTTAGGTATGAGTTGTGTCATCCCCAGAGCTGGAGACGGCCCTAATCGGAAATTATTTGGGATGCACGCAGTCGGAAGTGGGGAGAAGGCACTAAACTGAAGAAAACAAAGCAGTGTCTCTGTTAGAAAAGTAAGTCAAAGCCAAGCTCACCTGAATGTCCGAAGGTCACCTATTCATGCATTGTATCATATCATTATATTTCATCAGTACTCTACTATTACAGTCTGTTTTTTGCCATGGGCAGAAATTCTTGGGAGAAGGAGGAAAAGTAGGAAGCTTCAGGAAAGAATTGCAAGGTTGAGTTTTAACAATTCGGGAATCTGTCCAGTTGCATTTCACATTGGAGCCCAGACCCCACAAGAGTGATGATCCACTCAAGCATTTACCCTCATCTACTGCTGATTTTTAACATACCCTTCCCATGCTTCTGTCAGAGTAGATCTCAGATAAGCCTTTTTTTCAGTTAGATAAAAGAAAGAATTTAACTTCTAATTAAGTCATTCAAAAGCTACTTGGTGAGCATTAAATATTTTCAGAGTAAGACTCAGCAGGATGCCAGGAAGCCTTCATCACATGATCTGCGAGAGTAAAAATAACAGCAAGACTCTTACTTGCCTTAGTCCATACAACTGTTCCTTCTTTTGTGGTGGGTCAACTCTTCCCAAAACACCTTCATGTTGAGCAAGAAACCGTGGGTCCATAAGAGTAATTCTAAAAATAGAGATCTCCCTTCTCACAACTCAGGTCTCTTGGGAGCAAGTGAAGAAACCAACAACAGTCTGTACAACGCATCACAGAGCAAGCTCTTCCAGAAGGACCTGTCTCTAAACTTCCATGAAAGGAACACCTCAACATAACAGCACGTTTGTCTTGACCAGAACAAAGGGGAAAGACCTGGGGCTGGTTCACTGCTTTTGAAATGTCCAGTAGGGCGCTAGTCGACAAAGGATGGGGTCCATTCAACATATCTCATCTGTAGACAGGTGAGGAGTGGGCAGAGTCACCAAATATGAGTGAGCACATGCGTCTGGTGGTTTATACAGATTTATTTATGTATATATACATGCACATACACATGAACATGTATACAGACATGTGTTTATTTGCACAGAATCCTTCCAATGTAAAGTTACCATGTTGATTGATTTTGCTCAACTAACATTCAAATTACAGTGCACCTAATCCCTGAGCTGTTCCTGGTTTAGAGTGCTGTCCCATGAAAGCTTTCACACTGACAGCCTTGGGTAGTCTTGGGCTGACTCAGTGGAGAACAGATCTGCTCTTGGTGAATCAGCTGTAAATAAAGGGAGAAGGTCTTTGTATTCACCTAGGACACTGACCCTTAATTTTATTTATTTATATTCAGTTCTCCCTGACTTTAACATTGGTATTCAAGATTGATTCATGTTTTAATACAAAGTCTTGTCCAGAAGAATTATTGGTGTTACTGTAAGACTTTATAATGCTTATGCTGAAAAAATGAAAAATACAAAAAAATAAAAATACTTATGCTGGTTGATGGTCACTTGTCCATACATCAAATCCCAGCCTTGCTAGTAAACATATATACTTGTTCTTCCAAACAAGAGAAAACATATGAAGTGCCTTGTTAGTAAGTAGACCTTGCTTCCAACCAAAAATTAAAAATTAAAAAAAACCCACTAAGTGCTAAAGAATAAAACAAAAATTGGGAAATGAAATTTTTCTCATATGTATTATTGAAAAACATATGAAATGATGTTAACAAGAAATTATTAAATACAATTTTAGTTAGATGAGGGCACTTAATTGCATTTTTGACACTCTAACAACTGTCAACTCAATATATGGTAACTCAATATATGGTAACCAAGAACTCCAACTTCAATATTTAAATAATTCCTAGTAATTTAAAATTCTACAGGTTCTTATAAGTTTTTCAAGTATCTAGAAGAACATTAAACCACTTCACAAACAAACCAAAGCTGAGAGAATATAGAACCAGGGTTGAAATTTCAAGTATCAGCCAGAAGCCCAGCACTACTGAATACTCTGCTTTCCTCAGGTCTCAGCAGCTCCTCTGCCCTTCACTAAAAAGATCTGTTACAAACAAAAACTATTTAGTGTCTATCTGCCTTTTATTGGACTCCAAGCAAACAAACATAAACGACTATCAATCAAACAGATATCAATCATACTCATATATTATTAATCTAAATATAGGCAGTGCCTTGATAAGGCTTGACTGTGTCTAGGCCAGACTTCAGCTCTGCTTTTCTGAAGGGAAGGACGCTTCAAGTGATGTGCTTTCCATTGTAAGAGTGACCTCTAGTGCCTTCCTTTTTTGTTGAACTTCTGTAGTTGGACGATGAATTACTTAAGCCTTCTCAACAAAACTTTGTGTGCATGGGTGTGGTGTGTGTGTCTGTCTAGTTGTTGGGGTGTGGTGTGTGTGTCTGTCTAGTTGTTGTTTGTTTGTTGCAATGCTTGTCAAAAGCTACCATTACAGCCTTCCAAGATTCTGACCAGGTGGAAACAGGTAAATTTTCTTGTCTCATGGAATTCTTATACAACCAAATGAAAACCGAGTCTGAAACACAGTGCAGCATCTGGAGGGTGTTCTCTTCTTGCAGAGTGATGGATATACCACGCCAGTCTATGAGCTAATATGCATGAGAACCTGAAATCACAGGAGCCCGTGCGGTGTAAATGGACATCTGACTTGGGCCAGAGGTTCATTCATCATGTTTTTCCCACATCAAAGTGCTTTAGTGTGCTCAAGGGATGCACGGGAGCAAATGCCTGATTACTGGCTTATTTGTAGCCCCAAATCTAACCCTGGTTATACAGCAACAGCAACATCAATTCCTGAATAGGCCTCATAGCCCTTTCTGGAAAAGCAAATGAGCTTTTCTTTTTAAATCAGAGAAAGAGGTAAAAAGTTGAGTTTACAGGGCTTATTTATCATTCGTCAAGGAGGGGGGAACCTCCCATTTGGGGATTTTAACCCAAATACAACTTTTAAAACTTTTCCATCTCTAATAAAACATGGATGAAGGGAGTTCTGCCAAATTATATTGAATGATACTTAAATAAGAAATAAGGTCTTGCTAAATCTTCCCCGAATCAATTAACTGAGAACATCCAATCATAAATGCATAAAGTTAAAAATAATGCTTTTAAGAATTCATACTTTTGAAAAATCACGTAAACACTTTTCCTTAAGCAAAATGTAGGGATGAAGACCCCTCTTTCAAGAGTACTCAAATCTCATTCTTTAGGAGTGAGGGAACGATTCTTAATACTGGGGTTCACCTCTGCCCGTTTTGCTCCTGAATTCTGCAGTGCATTTCAGTTATTCTCAGTTATTTAAGGATGCAGTCAGCTATCAGTCTGTCAGTGCAAACTTCAGAAATCCAAGCTAATGCAGCATAAGGTAAAGTCTGCCAGTTGTTTTCCTGATACACATAATTCCAATAAAATTCAGTAATCCTTGAGGAGGAAGAAATGAAGACATTCACAGGCTATTCCCTGGTTAAGATGCTAATGTAATGTTTTACTAGAACTTGAGCTCTCTCAATGAATATTCAAAGACGGAAGGATAAGAGCCTGCTTATGGCCAAAAAAGAAAGCAAATGACACTTTGCATATTTTGACCAGATCAGGAGGAAAGACATGTGTAAAGCCAGTCATATTTGCAAGGTTTTTAAGGTTGGCTCATTTATAACAATATGCTTTGCAGCAATTTCAGTTCAAATAATAATGATTAAAAAAAACAGAATTAAAGTTTTGCAGAGAGCCCCCCCCACCACTACCACCCCTGCAAGTTTTAAATCATTTGCTGTATACTTACAGGAATTCCCAGCTATGACCCTGTTCCAATTTTGAGTAGATAACAGAAGTAGCGTCTTGAGGACAGCTCCGGTGATAGACCCCATGTTCACATTTGTTGGGTTCCCCCAAAAGATCCTGAGTGGCTCTCCCAGCGCTGTCTGGGTCTTCAGCACCTCTGGGTCTCTCAGTCGATCTCCTTCCTTCCCTCCTCTCTCTCTCTCTCTCTTTCTCTCTCTCTCACACACAGACACACACACACACACAGGCACACACACCCCCCACACACAGCCCTGACTCCTCAGTGAAAGGCTCCCAGCATCTTTCCTAACAAGCATCCACAGCAACGAGGCCACGCCCACTCCTCGCCGCGGCGGTCCCCGACTGTGGCCGCGGTCCCTCCTCCAAATTCACAGGGGCGCTCGGAGCCCACCGCGCGCTGCTGCGGCCGCTGTTGGAAGCTGCACCTGCCGGCGGGGCCTGCTGCTCCGGGGCCTCCTCGGGGCTCCCTCCCCGCCCCGCTATTCTCCAACAGTCCTTAACCCTTTCTCCCCCTCTGGAGATGTGGCTGGGGGAAGGGGTGAGGCGGTGGAGCCTCCCGATTTTCCGGAGGTCTTGCCTTTAGCGGAGCTAGTCAACACACTGAGCTCATTCCTGAATATCCGGGAGGGCGTCCAGGTAAAACTGCGTTATGTTTCAAAACAAAAGCATAAAAGAAGACAGAAATAACTAAGCCGTATTGGTAAACTGTAGCTAAAACTGTCCTCGGGGAAAATACTTGCTGTTGTTTTTCTCTGTTTATATAAAACTATCCTTTTCAGCAACGGTGCCAGGATTTTATTATGGAAATTCCTCCCAAGGAAACAGACATTCCTGTTTGGCAGATATTTAGAATCATCCGGTAATAGTCTGCAAGAAATTAACATGTCTTATTTTAGTGCATCAGGAGGCCAAATCCCCAAATTGAACGCTTTGGATAGATTTATTTTGATGAATACATCATGCTGTGAATAGGCAGCTGCATTCTACAAATTCTTTAATAACAATTCCCTAAAGGCCCGAAATGAAGAATGATGGGATACTGAAGGGGACCCCCCCAACACACACACAGGCACACACACCCCAAACCTAAACAATGGAAAGATATAATTCAAATGCTCTAAAGGAGAGAGGAATAAAGTTGAATTCAGAAGCTCACCGACTTAGGAAAAATTACTCTCCTAATGGTTGATTCACGAATACTGCTATTTCTTGAACAGAATATTAAAATATTTAAGTGATGGGGTTACTATCACATAATAAGTGCATCACATGGTATCACAGAGGATAATCTCTTTAAAATAAATGCGAAGCTATCTAACTGATAATGTGCTAGATTTTGTAGGAATCTAGATTTCTCAAGCCTCTCTTGGTGATTACAAATTAGAAGAGCATAAGCCTGTAGCAGCAGTACCCTTGCTGTGCAATGAATGAAATAAGGAGCTAAAGGACAGACACATCCTCCTGCCTAGCCATAAAGCTAAATAAATACGTTTGGTTCTTGCCTACAAACAAAGCAGAAGAGGTATTTTCTTTTCCTACTTTACAGATGAGAAAACAAGAACAGAGAATGTAAATAATTTGTAGAGGTCATAGAGTTAGTTAAGTAAAGTACTAATGACTGGACTTTGTTTTTCTGACTCCAATTTTCCTGTTCTTACCCTGGGACTTACCGCCCCACACATCAGAGGACACCTCCTCCCTGACCTGGCAGTGGTGATTAAAACCAGAGGCCCTGGGTTACAAAAAAAAAAAAAGGAAAAGAAAAAACCCAGCAGGGAAAAGAAAGGTCACTGTTTGGGTGTTTACTTGTATTCCTAGGCCTACATCCCTGATTTTGATATTTTCTGATATTATATATTAAGCAAAAGCAGATATAAGTTGCCAATTTATGTCAGGTAATTCCTGAAGGGGATTATATTTTATTAAATATATACTATATGTCATTTGTTATCTAATTAAATTATTATAGCCATCTTTGGGGGAATTATCGTTATGTCTATATAGCACAGAGACTGAAAATCCAGGAAGCAAAGCCGTATGTCCAGAGCGCTCACAGCGAGTGAGGAAGAGAGAAGGTTGGACTGGCATTCTGGACTGCCAAGCTCGAAAATCCTGACTTTCAAGGACTCCACACTGAGGAATAGATTCCTGGGCTCTCCGGAAGAGAAAAGTTGTCTTCCTATTAAAAATTTATACTTAGTTGTTCCCATAAAACAAATTAGAGAATGCATTTTAAAAGGATCAGTACACATAAATGAAAAATAACCGAACCTTTCATGCCAATAATAACTTCTTTAGGACAAAGTGTAAATGATCACATTAGCCATTAATGATGGCTTTTCTGTATGGGTGGCCTGTAGCTAGAGAATGAGGTGAGGGCTGGCCCTGGGAGGAAGACCACAGCATTTCAAGCCTCCGCAAGGCCTGTCCCTGTCTGATAACCACACAGGGGAGAGACTGTCTGGACAACGTGAAGCAAGGGCAAGAATGTGGACTTCGCAAACAGAGGAGGCTAGATCTGAATTCAGCTTTCACTATGGTTCTCATTAAGTGACTCCATTTCTCTGGCCTTTGATTTCTATAAAAAAAGAAAAGAAAAGAAGGGCGCCCGGGTGGCTCAGTTGGTTAAAGCCTCTGCCTTCAGCTCAGGTCATGATCCCAGAGTTCTGGGATGGAGCCCAGCATAGGACTCTCTGCTCAGCGGGGAGCCTGCTTCCCTTCAATTCTCTCTGCCTGCCTCTCGGCCTACTTGTGATCTCTGTCAAGTAAATAAATAAACTCTTAAAAAAAAAGAAGAAAATAATGACTGAAAGAGCCACTGTGATATAATGTACGATGAGTACATAGTACCTAGCACTGAGTGAGCCCTCACTTCCTTACTGGCCTTTAGATCTCTGCGTTCTGACGGTTCAGGGTAGTGGTTTGAGCAGGCAATGCTGGCGTCTGGCAGCCCAGGTTCAATGTCTGCCCCAGCCACACCACCAATAAGCACAAGCTCTCAGGCAAGCTATAGGTCACCTCTGCTTCTGTTTCCTCATCTGTGCCCCAAGGATAAGTAAACAATCAACCTCAAGGCCGAGGCAGTGCCATAAAGTAAAAGCCCTTGGAGCTGCACAACCAGTGTTGTCCTGTGATCACCGTACTCCACAGTTCACTTTGCACAGAGGAGAAATCCAATGAGCAAGGGAATTGGGACTTGCCAGAGGGACACGACCCATTAGTGGCAGGAAAGAGTTGGTCACCGAGACCCACTGACCTGTGCTTCTTTTCTCCATCCCCACCAGATGGTGCTTAATGTCAGAGAAAAAAAAAAAAAATTAGTCTGAATGGAGAAAATCAGGAAAGCATAGAGCCCTAATTTTGCACATCACTGTACTGCTGACTCAGATGCCGCGAATCGCTTCTCCCTGTGCATGCATTGTGGTTATATTTTCCACCGATTAAGATAAACACAACTGCTGGAGCTAAGGGTTTGGCATGTGCATATTATGGGCCTGGCCCTGCCCAAGAAAGCATTAGAAATTTATAAAATAAGGCTTTCAATTTCTCTTGATACAACTTGCCAGAGAACTGCATGTCCCGCCACAGTGTACAAGGAGGCTCCCGGATTGTACTTTAGATTGGAAAAAGACCTTCAGGCCATAGCGGAACAAAGTCACATCAAAAGATTAGACAGCGATCAAGATGCCACTCCTTTGTTTCTTTTATTCGTGTAACAGTTTTTTCTTTGGTGCCTGAATTGCTTAACTGTTTTTTTCTGCATTTCAGGGAGGGTCTAGGCTTCCTATTCTGCAATTTTGTTGATGTCACTATTCAAAATAGATTTCTTTTCTTTCTTTCTTTTTTTTTTTTTTTAAGATTTACTTATCTGAGAGAGAGGAGGAGAGAGGGTGTGCCCTCGCCCAAGCAGGGGCAAGGGGAAAGGGAAAGAGGGTCCTAAGCAGACTAGCCACTAAGCGCAGAACCCAATGTGGGGCTTGATCTCACAACCCTGAGATCATCACCTGAACAGAAACCAGCAGTCAAGCCACTTAACCCACTGCGCCACCCACACACAGGCCCCCCAAACAGATACTTTTTAAAACTAAAATATACTTGAAGTGCAATATTGTGGATTATAGGAAATATATACTAGGTCATTCAAATGGCCAAATGTATTTCTCATGTTATATTTGGTATTCTTCAGCAGTTTCTGGCTTGAAGCTCCTAAAACCCTTGGCATTTCCTGATAAAGGGTGATAAATGTGTCTTTGTTATGTTAATGAAGTGACCTTTGGAAAACTCTTAGGTAACTTAAGGATGGAGAGGATCCCCAGGAAAACCAACCATGTGATTAGAGGGTTGGAACTTTCAGTACCTCCCTGTGTCCCCACTCCTGGGGAGAATCAAGAGCTAGAGATTGAGTTCTGTGGCGAGCGATTTAATTAATCATGCCCACGTAATTGTGTTTAGAGAGCTTCCAGCTTGGTGAACACATACAGTGTAGAGATTTAAGGAGAGCGGCATGTCTGTAGAGGATGTGGAAGCTTCGCACCCTCTTCCCCACACCTTGCTCTGTGCATCTCTTCTGTCTGGTGTTCCAGAGTTCCATCATTTTAGAAGAAACCAGTAATCTATTAAATAAACTATTTCTCTGAGTTGTGTGAACCATCTAATAAAATAAACCCAGGAGGGGGTTGTGGGAACCTCTGATTTATAGCCACTGGTCAGAAGTATAGGTAATGTTGGGGGAAGGAGGGAGGTCTTAATAACCGAGCCCTTAACCTGTGTAATCTGATGTGATCTCTTGGTGGATGGTGTCAGAATTGAGTTGAATTTTTGGACAGCCATCTGTTATCCTGACAACTGCCTGTTGGTGTGGGGAATTGGGGAATCACTCCCCAACACACAACCACTAAAATTCATCCCGGAACAGCTATTTATGAGATAATAAAATTTTTGCCAAAAGCCCCTTCCCAAATATATTTATATTGAATATAAACAATGTTTTCTATGCTACAACCAGTAAACATACAAAAATATTCATTATTGTCACTGTTGGGGTTGAACCTTTAATGAGTCAGTATTTACTGTTATTTTGTATTGTATTTTCAGTTAAGGGACTTAACGTTCTGGAACATAAACACACTTTTCATAAGTGACTTTTTATTGCCCTAAGTGCTACTATTTTATCTTTTCTTTTAATCACTATGTTACAAATGTGTTAAGTGATGAACTTTGATAAAAAGACACATATTGAGTTTTGCAACTATGCAAACACCCAAAGCTCTGGCAGTACACTCTTTAACATTGCATCTGACACAACCCTTCCATAATAAAGACTTAATTGGCAAATAAAGATAACAATTATAGGCAACACTGGATTCTCTCTTCAGAAAAAACAATAGTGAAAAATACGCACGTTTCCTATATGGCACTGTAACTTTACTTCCTTTTTTCCTCAATATTATTAAAGAAAATCTGTAATTCTTGCCTACCTAAACAAATTATTTATATAACCATGTATACTGTTTATATTATATGTAATGCATGTGTGTGTATTAGATATAATATGTATTCATATATTATATATATGCATCTATTATATGTGTATATAGTTTGCATCATTCAACAATATTTTAGAGGAAATATAATTTAGTTTTTAATAGAAAGTATTTAAGATTTTAGATATTCTGATTAAAATGTGTATTAAAACCATACACAAAGATAAACTCAAAACGGATGAAAGACCTCCACATGAGAAGGGAATCCATCAAAATCCTAGAGGAGAACATATGCAGTAACGTCTTCAACATTGGCCACAGAAAATTCTTTCAAGACACGTCTCCAAAGGCAAAGGAAACAAAAGCAAAAATGAATTTTTGGGACTTCATCAAGGTCAAAAGCTTCTGCACAGCAAAGTCAACAGTTAACAAAACAAAGAGGCAACCCATAGAATGGGTGAAGATATTCACAAATGACTACAGACAAAGGGTTGATATTCTAAAGAACTCCTCAAACTCAACACTCAAAAAACAGATAATCATGTCAAAAAATGGGCAGAAGACATGAACAGACACTTCTCCAAAAAAGACATAGAAATGGTTAGCAGACACATGAAAAAATGTTCATCATCATTAGCCACCAGGGAAATTCAAATCAAAACCACACTGAGAGGGGCGCCTGGGTGGCTCAGTGGGCTAAGCCGCTGCCTTCAGCTCAGTTCATGATCTCAGGGTCCTGGGATCGAGTCCCGCATCGGGCTTTCTGCTTAGCAGGGAGCCTGCTTCCCTCTCTCTCTCTCTCTCTGCCTGCCTCTCGCCTGCTTGTGATCTCTCTGTCAAATAAATAAATAAAATCTTAAAAAAAAAATTAAAAAAAAAAAACACACTGAGATACCATCTTACACCAAATAGAATGGCTAAAATCAATAAGATAGTAAACAACAAGTGTAGGAGAGGATGTGGAGAAAGGGGAACCCTCTTACACTGTTGGTGGGAATCCAAGTTGGTATAGCTACTCTGGAAAACAATGTGGAGATTCCTCAAAAAATTAAAAATAGAACTGCCCTATTACCCTGCAATTGCATTACTAAGTATTTACCCCAAAGATACAGATGTAACAAAAAGAAGGGCCATATGTACCCCAATGTTCATAGCAGCAATGTCCACAATTGCCAAACTGTGAAAAGAGCCAAGATGCTCTTCAACAGATGAATAGATAAAGAAGATGTGGTCCATATATACAAAGGAATATTACCCATCAGAAAGGATGAATACTCAACTTTTGTATCAACATGGACAGGACTGGAGGAGATTACACTGAATGAAATAAGTCAAGCTGAGAAAGTCAATTATAATATGGCTTCACTACTTGTGGAACATAAAGAATAACATGGAAGTCATTAGGAGAAGGAAAGGAAAAGTGAAGCGGGAGAAACTGGAGAGAGAGATGAACCATGAGAGACTGTGGATTCTGAGAAACAAATTGAGGATTTTGGAGGGGAGAGGGCGGGGGGATAGATGAGCCTGGTGGTGGGTATTAACAAAGGCACATATTTCATGGAGCACTGGATGTGGTACATAAACAATGAATCTTGGAGCACTGGAAAAATGAAATAAAAGTAAAAATAATAATAATAAAATAAGTATTATAGTGTGTATGGGGTCCTTAACAATTTAAAATTTTTGCTTTTTAAAATATTATTTTAAAATATTTAATATTTATTAAGTATTTTTAATAAATTTTAATATAAAAATCATTTTGGACTTACAGAAAAATTATGATAGTACAGAAAGTACCCATTTACCCTCTATACCCAGGTTCCCCTATTATTAGCGTTAATTTGGTACATTAGTTTGGTACAATTGTTATAATTAATGAACCCATACTGGTATATTATCATTACCTAAAAGTTTGTATCTTATTCAGATATCCTTCATTTTTACCTAATGTTCTTTCTGTGTTCTAGGACCCCATCAGGATACCACATTACATTTACTATCCAGGCCTCCTTAGGATCCTTTTCCCTGTGACAGTTACTCAGACTTTCCTTATTTTTTATTATTTTAACAGTTTTAAGGATATTGGTCAGCTATTTTGATGATAGGTCAGCTATTCTGATAACAGGTCAGCTATTTTGTACAATGGCCCTCTAATGGGATTTGTCTGTTGTTTTTTTTTTTCATGATTAAACTAGAATTAGGAGTTTTTGAGAGGAAGACAATAAAGTGCCATATTTATCACATCATACCAAGAGTGCATACAATTAATATGACTTAGCATTGATGATGTTGACCTCAATCACTTGGGGGAGAAAGTGTCAAATTCCCCCATTGTCGGATTCCTCTTCTTTTTCATCCTTTCTCCTTTTCTCTTTGGAAGGAAGTCACTGTGTGCAGCACACACTCAGGAGTGGGGCCTTATACTCCACCCACCTGCAAGCAGAATTTCTGCATAAACCCCTTGGAATTGTTCTATGTGACAGATTCATCTATTCTTCCAATTTATTTACTTAATCCATTATATGGACTCATGGATATTTATGTCCTATATTGGTCTATAATCCAATACCACGCTACTTTGTTGCTCAAACTGTTCCATCTTTGGATGAAAAAGCTTCTATTACTAGCACCTTTTCAATTGGATCCTGTGGTTTTTTTACATACTTCCAATATTTTGTGTATCTGTATGTGTATACATGCACATTTTGGCATTTTCTTAATTTCTGGCATCATAGGATTCTCTAAGCTCGTTTTCTGTATTTCTAGCCCTGTCTTAGAATTAGCTATCAAAAAGCCTTGCTTCCTTTTACTAAGGAAGGGTATTAGAAACCCAGATCTAGGTCCTGAGCGTGCTTATTTCTACTGGTATCCTTACTTCTAGGCCCTTCTACTGAAAGAGCAAGGAAATATACATGTATTTATTAACGTGTGTATATCCAGATATCTACAAATATTTGTGTCAATTTATTTGTATCTATATTAAGCTAAATATGATTTCATAGTGATGTCTCCAACTTCAATCTATTACCATATGGGTTATTTTAGCCTCCTTCTCTTTCTTACCTGTAAAATGCCATTCCAACAATGAGAAATTTGACTCCCTTCCACCTTCATTTACATAATTGTCTAATTTCAATATGCCTTTAGAATAGTATCACAATTTTTGGGGCGCCTGGGTGGCTCAGTGGGTTAAAGCCTCTGCCTTCAGCACGGGTCATGATCCCAGGGTGCTGGGATCGAGCCCCGCATCGGGCTCTCTGCTCAGCGGGGAGCCTGCTTCCCTTCCTCTCTCTCTCTGCCTGCGTCTCTGCCTACTTGTGATCTCTGTCAAATAAATAAATAAAATCTTAAAAAAAAAAAAAAAAGAATAGTATCACAATTTTTAACCTGTACTCCCATGGAAAACACCTTTATCAACTAAACTACAGTGATTAGGTAGTATTCCTTTAGTCTTGAAGACACTAGTCATTTCCAAATTTACTTAGTTCAGAACCTTTTTAACCCCTCTTAAATGAGGTTTTTCATATTTTTCTAATACAGATAATTGTTTTGTCATATTTTGCATTCCATCCAGGTAGTCCTACCCTCCTGATTTTTTTTTTTTTTTTTTGCACACAGTAAGGTTAACTCTGTGCTAAAAGGGTCTACAGGTTCTGTGGCTTTTGACAAATACATAGGGTCATGTATGCATAATTATAAATAATACAATACAAAATGATTTCTTGCCCTTAACAAAGGTCTATTATGCTTCATCTATCTAACCCTCTCCTACTCTTCCTCCAACTCCCTGGTAACTACCAAGAGCTCTGCCTTTTCAAGACTGTCATATACTTGGTATCGTTACGTAACCGTTGCAGTCTGGCTTCTCTCACTTAGCAATACACATTTAAGATTCATCCTATGATTTTCATGGCCTATTAGCTCCTTTCTTTTTATTGCTATATAATACTCCATTGTTTGGATAGGCCACTTTGGTTTATCCTTTCACTGTGGAAGGACTTCTTGGTTGCTTTCAGTTTGGGGCAATGATTAATAAGCTAGTATCAACATTCACATGCAGTATTTTATGTGGACACAAGTTTTCAGCTCATCTGAATAAACATCCAGGAGTTTGATTGCTGGATCATATGGTAAGATTACGCTTACCTTCTGAGGAAATAGCCAGTCTTTCAAAGTGACTATACTATTTCGCATTCTACCAGCAATAAATGAGAGTTCCTGTTGCTCCGCATCCTCGTCAGCAACTTTATTATCAGTTTTCTGGATTTCAGCCATTCTAGTAAGAGCATAGTTGTATTTATTGCATTGTTGTGCTAATTTACAATTCTCTAATGACAAATGATCTTGCGTATCTTTGGATATGCTTACTTGCCATCCATACATCTTCTTTGGTGAGACATCTGTTCAGGTCTTTTACCATTTTTTAATTGTTTTTTTTTTCCTTATTATTGAGTTTAAGAATTTTGTATATTTTTAAATATAGTTCATTAATCAAATATATGTTTTACAAATATCTCTTCCCCATCTGTGGATCTTTTTTTGATATGGTATCTATAGATTTTTCACCAAACTCAAGATATAAATTTTCTGCAAAATTTTCTTCTAGTTTTATTTTTGCTTCTGACATAGAGGTTTATGATCCCCATTGAGCTCCATTGAGCTCATTTCTGTGGAAGTTGAAATGTTTGAAAACTACCTCTTCACGGTTGAATTGCCTTTGCTCCCTTTCAAAGATTAGTTGAGTGTATTTGTGTGGGCCTATTTCTGTGCTCTCTCTTCTGTTCCATTAATCTGTATATTCTCCCACTAATAGCATGCTGTCTTGATTATCATGACTTTATAATGAGTTTTAAAGTTGGATAGTGTCAGTTTCTGACTTTGTCCTTATTTAGTATTGTGTTGGCTATTCTGGGTCTTTTGTCTTTCTGTATAAACTTTAGAATAAGTTTGCCAATATCTGCAAGAGAGCCTGTCTGGTATTTGGGATTGTGCTGCATCTACAGACAAAGCTGGGAACATATGATACCCTAACTCTATTGAGCCTTCCAATTCACAAATATGAGCACCATGAATCTACATTTTATAGTCTTTTTTAAAAAAAATTTTTTTATTTCTTTTCAGCGTAACAGTATTCATTGTTGTTGCACCACACCCAGTGCTCCATGCAATCCGTGCCCTCTCCAATACCCACCACCTGGTCCCCCCAACCTCCCACCCCCCGCCCCTTCAAAACCCCTCAGGTTGTTTTTCAGAGTCCATAGTCTCTCATGGTTCACCTCCCCTTCCAATTTCCTTCAACTCCCTTCTCCTAACTCCCCTTGCCCTCCATGCTATTTGTTATGCTCCACAAACAAGTGAAACCATATGATAATTGACTCTCTCTGCTTGACTTATTTCACTCAGCATAATTTCTCCCAGTTCCGTCCATGTTGCTACAAAAGTTGGGTATACATTTTATAGTCTTAATCAAATTTGGACAACTTTGATCATTATTTATTCAAATTGGTTTGTGCCCCCCCACCTTCTTCACAGACTCCAATGACATGTATTTTGGCCCAGTGTAAGTTGTCCTGCAATTCACAGATGCTCTTTTCATTTTCAATTTTGTCTGTGTATTTTATTTTGAATAGCTTATATTTCTAGGTCTCCAGGTTGACTAACCTCTTATTCAGTCATATTTAATATGCTGTTATAGTCTGAGCATTTTTTATCTTAGGTACTGTAACTTTTTGCTCAAGAACTTCAATCTGCATCCTTTTGATTTCTTCTTCCATTACACTACTTAACCTTTTGAACATATGGAATACAATTATATTAAGTATTTTAATGTCCTTATCTGCTCCTTTTAACATCTAATAGATTATAAAATTAATATTAGATTATTATTATTTCCCTCATTATGATTTGTGTCCACTCTGCTTCTTCATAGGTCTGGTAATCATTGACTGGATGTCAGAATGATTCATTCATTCATTCATTCATTCATAAAACTTCTTAGCATAATTCTGAGATTCAGTTAAGTTACTTAGAAATAAGTTGATCCATTCGGGTCTTGTTTCCATGATTTTTAGGTGAGACTACTCCAGACTACTGAGGCAAGAATTTCCTGAATATTCTATCCAATCCCTGTGAATTATGAGTTTTCTTCCTCTGGCTGGTAGGCATAGACATTTTCCCACATTCTGTGAAAGTGCCAAAACTTCTTGCTTCTAATATTTTTGAATGCTTGTTCTCGTTCTCAGATCATTTTTTTCACATACACATGCTAACTGGCACTCTCCTGAATACTTGAGAGGAATCCTCCACATATGTCCAAGGTTCATCCTATGCAATGCTCTTCTCCTTGGTGCTCTGCCCTGTGAATTCTAACTGCTTTGGTCTCAAACACCCAGTTCCATCTACTCAACTCAGAGAATCTGCCAGACTATGTCTAGGCTTCTCCCTTCTGCACCATTGCCTGGAAACATTCTACAGCAATAAGCTGAGGCCATTGTAAAACTCACCTTGTTTGTTTCTCAACTTTCAGAATTCACTATCCTTTGTCTCCTGGTATCTATTGTCTTAAAACCAATTACCTTATGTATTTTGCCCGTTTATTTTAGTTGTTTCAATTAAGAAAATAAATCTGATCCCTGTTCTCCACATCAGGTAGCAGGATAAAAACGGCGTCACATACTCTGTTGCACATAAGGTGAGCATGCTATTACATGATGAATTCTTTCTAAATGAGGTCCCTGACCTAAAGTCAGTTAAATATCCATGAGGAATTGAGAAGTTAGAGAGGGAGGAACAGTGTTTTTTGTTTGTTTGTTTTTAAAGCTCTTTTCTAAACAATTTGCTTGATTATGTCTTTCCACTAAAGGCATTTAAAAGCAATTTTCCTTCCAAACTTACGGAAGTACTTTGTGGATGGTCTCATGTCTAATTAAATATGAAAAGTCATTACACCCATATTCACTAACATGTAGGTTTCCTATGTGATCGTTCATGATTTAGGTATCTTCTTTGATGCAGAGAAATTATGCTGATCTTTAATTAGGGTTAACTTTACACATAATAACAACAGGTAGACAGAATTCAGGTGAGAATTCAGGAGCTAGAAAATAAATCCTTGATTCTATCACATTGTTTTAAATATATTTAGCATAAAACAAAACAATCGGCTTCTTAAACAGAACATTTTGCCTAAAATTCTAATGCTCTAAAAAGGTGAGATTGTCTTTGACCACCCTCATCTGAACTTCAGCACTTTTCCTAGGAACTGACCATGACTTAGGAGAGGTCAAAGATCACCAGATTCAAGAGGACTGGACAAAGAGGAAAAACAATAAAGGGTAGAGAGTGGTGGGGAAAGGGCAAGATTAAGGAAGGGGTAAGCGTACGTGTCCAAGATTTGCCTCCTATATAGTCTGTCTTGGTGAAACCCTGTGACTACAGCATTCTGAGTTTTACTTCTCTGACAGAAAAAAGCTTATCCCAGGAGGAATGCATAACGTTAGAAAATGTCATGCTTAGATTTGTGGTATCTTTATAGTGAACTGATTTAAGCATAAGGGAACACAGTTACTGCAGAAAACAAAGAATTTGGTAGATAAGGACTTTGAAAATTTTTTATATCTCCTAGCATTCATGTTTTAGAACTCTAGAATGCCTCATGGAACGTTTCCGTTTCTCAGAATAATGAAGCAGAAACAATTTTGGCCTCGGGCAGGTCCAGGAAAATCAAATCCACCCACTACCTAGATCTTCAGATCCACGACCCACGGCAAGCTTCATGCCTGGCAGCTGCTGTGCCTTAAAGCGCCTTAAGGGAGCAATTCTCCAACTTGCAGGGAGAAAACTACCATAATAGAAGAGGGAGGATAGCTGGGGTTAATCTCCTGCAAGTAAAACTGGTCCTGACTTTTCTAAACACAGTAATGGTGCCATCTTTACAGTAGCAAGAAAAAGGAAGAGTGCAGTTGTGGATTGGTAGGGTATCTTCAAGAGACGAGCTCCCTTTCTATGGGCTGTCTGAACAGGATGGGGAGGTCAGCCCTAGGAGGTGGATGGAAGCACGTAGTCATTTTACTTTGACCTGCTATTCAACATGGTAGCCAGTAGCAGGATTAACATTAGTGTCATTTGCTCAGTCGCACTGGCCACAATGTTGCATAATGCAGATAGAAAACATTTCCATCAGGGCAGAAAGTCATACGGGACAATGCTGTTCTCGATGTTTGCAAAGGCTGGGGAACATTTTTATAATATGCCAATATTTCAGTATCTAATTTTTCCATTAAAGGCATTTAAAAGCAATTTTCCTTCCAATCTTACGGAAATTATGTGCATTAAAGTTTCAGATTGTAAGGTCTCAAAAGAGGAAAAAAGTCTCTATGCTCTTTATGGATAAAGAGTGAACTCAACTGCCTGAAATAACCACCTAGAGTATCCATACACGGTATTTTGGTGGTATGCATTGAATACTCATACCAAAATGATAAATAAAAGTGAAAGTGCATGCGGTATAACTAAAGTATACAATAGGCTTTTTTTTAAAAGATTTTATTTATTTATTTGACAGAGAGAGACACAGCTAAGAGAGGGAACACAAGCAGAGGAACTAGAAGAGGGAAAGCAGGCTTCCTGCCAGGGAGGAAGCCCAATGCGGGGCTCGATCCCAGGACCCTGATATCATTACCTGAGCTGAAGGCAGACGCCCAACAACTGAGCCATCCAGGCGCCCTTACAGTAGTCTTCTTATACAGATTAGTGTGCATACTCAAGTTCACATTTTAAAACAGAGTAGCTTGGATGTGATGAAATAAAAGAAAAAAACCGGAAACATTAAAAAATAGAATTAAATTGATGGTTGTTAACATACTGAGAGCACCGTGACCCAGTTGAGTGAAATGGGAAAGAGAAGAAACCCAAGATTAAGAGTTCTCAATTTCTACCCCTTTCATCTACATGAGCAAGACACTAAACCTCTCTGACCCCTGATATCTATACCTGCCTCCCAGGTGAGCTGTGAACACGATATAAGGATAATTAATACAGTATGTCAGTTATACTTTAATTTAAAAAGAATAATACAAAGTTCCTAGTTTGTTCAGCACAATGAGGGCTTAATAAATGTGTCCCATCATTATGACTATAAAAAGAAACCCATGAAAACTTGAGTTGTGTATATTAAATATATACAGCTTTATGTCTGTCAATTATACCCAATAAAGTGTTTTAAAAAAATAAATCCAAGAAACTGCTATGAGAAAACTTTCCCCAAAATCTAATAATTATAGACGTATTTGCTGTCACTAAGTGTTTAGCCCAAACCAAAAGTTCAATATATTCACCCTTGGACTTTAAAACACATTGACAATCAACACTTGATTTTAAAACACATTATAGATATGATAGATATAAAACACATATAGATATGATATAGAGGGCAGTGAGGTAGGAGATCAGTTTTGAACTCTCTGAGTTACAGGTTGTATATTCAGATATTAATTACCGCACGTCCATTTCTGCACAGACAAAATATAATATTGACGTCCATTATATTTGTGCTGTTTTTATGGCCAAAAAAATCCACAAAATGATATGAGACTGTTTACGTTACAAAATCTCTGTGAAGTTCTTGTACAGTCAGTTGCCAACTTAAAATGTTTCGCCTTATGATTTCTCAACTTTAGATACAGCAAAGGCAATCCTCATTCAGTAGAAACTGTACTCCAGCTTTAAAATGTGGATCTGTTGCCAAGCAAGCGATACGCAGTCAGACTCTCTCGTGACCCTGGGCAGTGGCAGCAAGCCACAGCTCCCAGTAAGCCTCATGTTCGGAGGTAAACAGCCAAGAGACACACCACTATCTGCACTCATACAGCCTTTCTGTTTTTCACCTGCAGTTCAGTATTCAATAAATAACATGGGATAATCAACACTTGATTCCAAAATAGGCTTTGAGTTAGGAGGTTTTGCCCAACTATATGCTAATTACAGTTCTGAGCATGTTTTAGGTAGACTAACCTAAACCATGATGTTTGTCAGGTTAGGTTTATGAAATGCATTTGCAACATAATGATATTTTCAAATTACAGTGGGTCTATTGGGATATGCCCCATTCTATATGTTGAGGAAGATCTGACTTCATTGAATGTCCTGGTTGAATTAAGAAAGTCAGAATTTTCTTGCTTAAGGACCTCCACTTATATGCCATTGAATACAGATCCACCGTGAGGTTAGTATCATTAATTTTCTTTATGTGTTTGTGTTTTTTTCTTAACTTTGAGTTTTTTCACAAGTCATGATAGGCAATTTGTGGTACATGTGCTATATATAGCACATGTGTTATATATGACACACATGGGTTATATATATAGCACATATAAATATGGATACATGTATATGAACATATAGTTATTTATCTAATAATCTTTCACTGTCATCACATTCCAGATGTTTAATTTTATAGGTACTATCTCTTCACCTGGTTCATTTTCAAGAAAATGTCATGGGATCTCCCGCAAAAGGAGGGAGATATATAATACAAAGCTGAACTTCTTGAACAAACTATAGCTTTGATCAATGACTCTGCTAAGTCTTGTTAAACACATAAAGGAAAATTTTAAGAAACTCATAGATTCTTCTGAAAACATCTCATGCTTTCATATATGATCAAAATCACTGCCTGCTTACTAAACATCATTTTTTCCTTGAAGATACGAACCTGTACTAGGATGAATATTTTGATCACTCATATAAACCTTGCCCATTCACATCCTTTCAGAAATTGAGGTTTATGACAAGGACAAAAATTTATTCACCCACGGAATACTGTCCAAAGATAATATAAAATTGGCTTTAAAAATATTTTTGATTGGTAAAATAGCTCATTGTTTATTATTTTATATGAAAAAGGGCATTATCTTTTAAAACAGGAACACTTTTGAAAATACTGCAACTCTCCGCTAGTTATTAAAAGAATCTAAAACTGAAGCAAGTATTGTGTTTCAGTCTAATTTTGCTATGTGAAAACCACCCCAAAATGTTAAGCCTGAAGACAGTAATGATTTCTTATTTCTCCTATCTCTGGTGTTTAGCTGGACAAGAAAATCCAAGATGGCCTCTTTCACACGTTTGGTAACTGGGTGTTAGATGGAGCATTTCAGTTCTCCTCCACATGGCTAAATTGGCTACCTTATGTGGATGATTCAGGGCAGTGATCAAAGAGAATGAGGATATAAACTGCAAGGTCCCTTGAAGCTTAATCTCTGGAGGTCACCACACTATGTCACTGCCAACACATTCTATTTAACAAAGCAAGTCCCAAGTCCAGCTCAGACAGACATCGGGGGCTAGAGAAAAAGATTCAACGTAAATGTCGGGGGCAACCGCAATGGTGCTTTGCAAAGAGAGGATGGAAAGAATTCGTAGCCGTCAGATAATCTAACTCATACTGAGTCTTTCTCTGTATCTTTGAGTTATTTTTTTGACAAAACTGACAACATGATAAGACATCGTTTGCATCTGTCTGACTTTAACAACATAAACATGAAAGGTAAATTTTGCAAAACTATTTGTGGTCTTCATCCATTTTTCCAAGGGCCTTTCTTTTTTTTTTTTTAAATATTTTTTAAAAATTTATTTATTTATTTGACAGAGAGAGATACAGTGGGAGAGGGAACACAGGCAGGGGGAGTGGGAGAGGGAGAAGCAGGCTTCCTGCTGAGCAGGGAGCCTGATGTGGGCCTGGATGGGGGAAGATCGTAACCTGAGCCAAAGGCAGACACTTAAGGACTGAGCCACCCAGGTGCTCCTCCAAGGGCCTTTCTTAATCTTTTGATATTCAAAGCATTATCCTTTGAAGTTTGAAATAAATTTGCATTTAATTTGCTGGAGATATATATGTATATATATGTAAAATGTTGACATCTTATGCTCAACAACGAACTAACTAACCTGCAAATGACCTAAGACTCAGTGCGGTAGTGTCTACAGTATCACGCAAAAATAGTAGCGGAGAGGTGCCTGATTTAGTAAGTAATCATTTTTTTAAATGGCTGTTTTGCTATTGGTGTCCCTACACAGTCTTACAACTGCAGACCTAAAACCCTATTTCATTAGTAAGGATTCTCTGTCAACCAAATTCTTTTTCTATTCCTCCTTATTTTGGTTTGAACACTGCACTACTTCCAAATATGAATTAACAGAACTGTTCTAGGGGTTTCAAACACAAGGAGTTTTACACAGTTTTCTCAAATGGGTCCTGGAAGGGCTGCATGAACAGAGGGAAACCTGTCCACCCTCCCAGCCCCTTGCCCTCCCAGCCCCTCGCACTGCAGCAATCTCTCCCATCTCTGGG
Organism: Neogale vison; assembly: GCF_020171115.1. Lineage (NCBI taxonomy): Eukaryota > Metazoa > Chordata > Mammalia > Carnivora > Mustelidae > Neogale > Neogale vison. The sequence goes on from NC_058097.1 coordinate 10,884,552, forward strand.
CACCACCCCTGCTGCTCCTAAGACACAGTTCAAGAAAGGAGTGTCTTCTCTCTCTCTCCACCTCTCGCTAGCTGAACCCAACAGAACTACAAATTACAGGAGTCTGGGTAATGTAGCCCACAGTTTCCCAGCCTCCTACAACACAGGGCAAACCACAGAGAAGAAAGAACGGGATGCAGACAAAATGGCAAATGCCCAGCACACTGCGGAAGACATAGTACCTATGTCATAGTACCTGGGTCTTAGGTACTACGCAACGGTGGACATGTATGTGAGTAACTCTAAAGCAAGCTCTCTTGTATTGAGTACTGTGGTCATGTACACATGAGATGGACCCAGACTATTTCTAGGAAAGAAGTATAACAGATTTAGAGATCAGAGGAGGTAAAATCGAAACTGAAATTCAAGCAATAGACGAGAGTCTAAGTATCCATCTGGGCAGGAGAAGGGATTTCCAGATAGAGGAAATGACATTTGGGAGTGGGGGGGGGGGTCGTTTGCTTTCTTTTTAGGTGAGCCAAAAATAGTTGAAAGACTGTTGTTTCTAGGACTGGATAACATTCCGAGTGCTTATTTTTTATTAACAGGAATAAAAAAATTTTTCACAAGATACTGAAGTTAAATTTAATTTGCGTTTTCTCAAAGAGGCATCGCTTTTCAAACACATCAATAAAACATTTTAACACATTTCTGAGAATTACTAAGAACATTTTCCCAATTGTTACACCATTTTTTGGTGTACTCTAAGAGATCGCTGATTTACTTCTCCATCCTCTCTGCTTTGAAGGAACTTTACCCAAAGCTGCGGAGGAACCTGCTCGGGGCAGCGGCTGCTAAATTCTACTGAGACTGCACGTTGTAGAAGCATAATAAATTTGTGGTAGAGCTGGCTCCCGTGTGAGGAGTACGCTAGAATATTTGGCATTCACTTTCTCTTTCTCAAATTGCTTCTAAAAGCATTATTCTGTCCAGAATGACGGAAATCCCTCAGGTCACTGGATCAGGGCGAGAAACTGCCATGGGATTTAGATACCAGAAGTGACCTTGAGTCCAGATTCGGCTCTGAGCACTGTAACCTTGGGAACTTTATCTGTAGAATAAGGGGATCGGAATAGATGATCTCAAATGCTCCTTTCAGCTCTGATAAGGTAAAATGTTATGAAATGCTTTAAAAGATGTCTGCGTTGAAGTGGGTGGAGACTGCATTACAAAATGTGCTTTCGGTTTATTGTAAATATTTAAAAATGTTAATGCTGGTCTCTGCATCTTTTTTATACCTGTTTTCTTATTTTCAAATGAGGACAGAAAAATATTAGGGGAGACAGATTTTCTATAATTTAGACACGGTGTCTTGGAGAACTACTGTACTGTTGAATGATGGCCAGAATGTAACTGTAGAACTTTGGTGCAAAGCTATCTTAAAGAATTGCTCTTTCCTATATCCCTGTTCTTTGCAGCAGGTTGGTACGGTGGAAAGATACTAAATTTAAATCCCACTGACTGAATCCATCCTCTGTACCATTATACTTGTATAACATTAGACAAATAAATTAACTTCTCTGATCTCTCATTTCTTTTTCATCAGCTACGTAGAATGGGACTCATCATCATCTTTGGTTCATGATTCCATTATCTCTAGAAGTTCACATGACTCTCTTTAATTTCATGTATATTTTGAGTCAATTTCTTAATTTTTTAAAAAAATAATGAATGTAAGGTAACTAATATAAGGAATACAGCTGAACTAGCCCCAGTTTTACTTGTTTTTGAAGATATAAAAGAAGTCATACTGCAAGTCTTCTGGCTTTTTATTTTCCATGCAGTACGATGTTATTAAGAATAATCTACATTAAAAGGCCTGGATGTGTCAGTCAGTTAAGCTTCAGATTCTTGATCTCAGCTCCAGGTCTTGATCTTGGGGTCGTGCATTCAAGCCCAATGTTGGGCTCCACACTTAGTGGGGTGGGGTGGAGAACAAGAACGAGAAGGAGAAGGAGAAGAAGAAGAATCTATGTTGTCCTGTGGCCTTCAAGTAGTGCAGTTTGTTCATTTTGATTGCTGCCTTGTGAATGTATACTAATTTGTTAAAATTAATTAGGTCATCTCTGGATTTTTAAAATTACAAACACTACTGCTATGAATGATCTTCTTTATGTCTCCTGGTGCCAGTTGTAAAATTTTTACCCAATATATAACTAAGGATGGATAAATGTATATATATATATGTTCAAATTCATAAGCTAATCTATAAACTAATTTTCAACAAGGTTATGCCAATTTAAATTGCTGTTGGTAATGAATAATAAATTCTACTAATCCACATCCTCTCAAACACTGGGTATTTTCCCTCTTATTTTCTGCCAATTGAATGAATACAATGTAGTAGGTCACTCTGCATGTTTCTGATTGTAGTGAATTTAAACTTTTCTTCAAGAGTTTACTTATTGAACATATGTCCTTCCTTTTAAGGAAATGCAGGTTCATATTTTTCCCATCATTTTACTGGCACCATCTGTGGACTTTTTATGTTATTGTGTTGTTGGTCAATTTATATTCCCCTGCACCAGTAGCAGACTATATTAATTACCCTGTTTTTAAAAATCTTGTTCTCTAAATTATTCACTATTCATGTTCATGTTCAGGCCTGACTTATCTCTTAGAATCACTCTATTTACATATAAACTTTAAAATCAGCTTGTCAAGTTTCATGGAAAACTCCTGTATGTTTTATTGGGTAAGTCTCAAGTCCATAAATCAATTTAGAGAGAATAGATATCCTCACAAGATAAATGTTTCCATTATGAACAGGGAATACATGTGCATCTGTTACGTTTTCTTTAATATATATTAGCAAAGTTTTAAAAACAACTATGCACAAGACTTGCAAAACCTTTGTTAGATTTATATCTAGATCCAGTATAATCATAGTTGTAAACTATGTATTTTAAATAACATATATACATGTTTGTATTTCTTAATTGTTTGTTAATGGTATATTTAAAAAAACTCTCCACTTGTATGTATTGGTCCTATATCCAACCTCATTGTTATGAACTCCTGCACCTTGTATGAACCATTATTTCTCTATCTATAAAATACCTATTGCACAGGGTTGTTATGAAATGAGGAAAAATTACTGACAGCACACACTTTCACAGGCATGTCTAAATATTACTTTTCATCCTGTCCTTTTAGGAAGACTAAAAGAGAGGGACACAGAGAGGAAGATGATGGACAGAATGAGCTCTAATGTTATTTTGGTTTACCAGTGCTTTGATTTTTTTTTTGGTATATTTTGAGTATTTATGTACATAATGATTGTGCTCTATTGGGTTAGGGAAATGCAAAATAAATAACAGCATAACATTTATTTTAAAGCCAGGGAAAAACAAAGGACATACTGAAGAATCACAGTCACAATATAATGGTTTTGTTACTGTTAAATATGTTACACATAAAAATGACTCATAAGAAAATTGTTTGAGAGGGGCATCTGGGTGGCTCAGTGGGTTAAGCCTCTGCCTTCGGCTCAGATCATGATCTCAGGGTCCTGGGATGGAGCCCCACATTGGGCTCTCTGCTCAGCAGGGAGCCCACTTACCCTCTCTTCTGCCTGCCTCTCTGCCTCCTTGTGATCTCTCTCTCTGTGTCAGATAAATAAATAAAATCTTAAAAAAAAAAAGAAGAAGATTATTTGAGGTTACTTGTTTTACAGGGAAAAAAATGTATTATTTTACATTTTTGTCTACACTTTCAGTATATATAGTAAAAACTAAATTTTTTTGCTACATTTTAGACCTGTAAGATGCCCTCTCTTCCTTCCCTTTCTTTCTTCCTTTCTCCCTTCTTCCCTCCCTTCTTCTCATCCTCCTATCCATGATGAATGTAAGACTCTTTGAATCCTGAATTAAGTTTAAGAGCTAATGTGTAGGTGGCTTTGGACACTTACTTGGAACATTAAGTAGTCTTTCACCTTGACTCTGGGTGTTAAAATAGCAATTTACAATGATGTCACCTTGGATAAGTGTATTCACTTTCACTATCTCTTATGTGTAAATGTAATATATTCAAACTTTTAATATTAGTTTGCAACAGAGATATTTCATACCCTAATATTAAAGAGAATCTGGAATTTTTAATTATTATTAAAATCCAATGTCGTGACATGCCACTCATGACCCAGTGTGTTTGTAAGTCATATATTAAGGAAGCTTTCCCCACAGATGTACAGGAGGACTATGCTTAATGCTCCCTAAGCTATAGAAGAATACCTACAATAAAGTACATAAATGACCTCTCGTTAGGATGACTTTGCTTCAGTAGACTTAGAATGACTCCCATATCTGAAACTGTTCCTACATATGCATGAAAGGTAAGTCTTCACATCAAACAAGCTTACTTCATCTTTTATAGAGTTATAAATAGTCAAATGAGGTAACTTAAAGGTGAACCAGTGAAAAATTCAACTCACTAAATTTATTTCTCACAAATTGACTCTTTCCTATCATCATCCATTTTCAATCCTTGTCTTCAAATAAGAGCTATTTCTTGCTTATAGTAGTGAAATGTCATCAGACCACATTTAACAAGAATAATTCTATGGTTTAAAAACTAAATGTGAAAACAGAAAACTATCTTCGTGTTCAAATGCTGTCTTTCATTCTACTCCTAGATTTTCATTCTAAGCATAAGAGTTAATGATTTCTTAAAATCCATGTAATTAAGATCAATAAAGGACAGCTATTTCCTATATATAAACATCTATTTTAAGAAGTCTTATATGTGGGTTTTGTACCATATACAACTTTTAAAATTCATCTTGTCTCCCCTACTCTACATTCTACTAGATTAGTAAAATGTAAACTAAATAATCATATTGGATATAATTAGTGACATCAAAGAACATATTAAAGAATGGAAGTCATGGCATAATGGTTTCATCATTTTAAAAGATATTTTATTTTTACAAAAATACCATAAATTATGTAGTACTACTCCACACAGGTGGTATGAGTAAAAACTACTGCTGATTTAGTAATGGGTATTTACCCTAAAGATACAAATGTAGTGATCTGAAGGGGCACATGCACCTGAATATTTATAGCAGCAGTGTCCACAATAGCCAAAACTATATGTCCATCAACAGATGAATGGATAAAGAAGATGTGGTATATATATTTACAATGGAATACTATGCAGCCATCAAAAATGAAATTTTGATATTTGCAACGATGTGGATGGAACTAGAGGGTATTATGCTGAGGGAAATTAGTCAATCAGAGAAAGACAATTATCATATGATCTCCCTGATATGAGGAATTTGAGAGGCAGGGTGGGGGTTTGGGGAGTAGGGAAGGAAAAAATGAAACAAGATGGAAGTGGGAGGGAGACAAACCATAAGAAACGCTTAATCTCACAAAATAGACTGAGGGTTGCTGGGGGGTGGGGGAGGTGGGGGGATAAGGAGAGGGTGGTGGGTTATGGACATTGGGGAGGGTATATGCTATGGTGAGTGCTGTGAAATGTGTAAGCTTGACGATTCACAGACCTGTACCTCTGGGGCAAATAATACATTATTTTTTAATAAAAATAATAATTAAAAAAACTACTGATTTAGAAGACACTGTTGGATACTGAGGCTGACTTAATGACCATATTTTTTTTCAAAGGGATGAAAACAAAGTTTGCTGCCATAGATAAAACAAATTATCAAGACATATTCTCATAAAGGCAGAATTAAATTACTTACTTTATTTCCTACATAAACAGTGACAATAAAAATAGTGTTTGGTATCCTTTTCCCATCTTCCCCTGAAGGGAAGTTTTTTGTGACTAACTCTCCCTAGTCACCACTTTGATTTGGATAAACTCTAATGAGAAAGGAAAGAGTCTGAGAAAGCCCACATTGCCTTTCATATAATTATCTTTATATATTAGTTTAATAAATATGTGTTATTTCAGGCTTTCTTAATAAAGATTATTAATTCTTAAAGGTTACTTCAATATACTTTAATATAAGTAAGAGTCTTTAACATATAATTGGATTGCCCATGGATGACCTTCAAAGGTTTGATTTCCTTGTTATGGAATTCATTTAACAGGTACTGATTACACATTTTCTAGTTGTTTGTAGGAATATTTGTAGACCTGATCTAAGCTGGACTAAACAATCCATAAAGCCTTATTCAGATCCAAGGTTCTAGGCTCTCACATTATCAATAAAAGTTTATCTTTACAAGTGTCTGTGTTCTTGATTACTTTTGAAGAAATTACTCTTGAAGAAATTATGAGAAATTATCTTAAAAAAATAACATTGGTTTCTCTGGGGTAAAAGTTTAGAGGAAGTTAATTTATTTTACATTGTTCCTTGTTTTATCTGATCTCACTTTAATTTAAAATTAACTCAATCTATTTGGATATGTGGTGCTCAATGAAATAGAAACAATTACCTAAGTCATGTGTAAATGCAAGATTTGCTAAACTCTAACTCATGGTTTTCTTTCAAGATGCCTGATCTTTTAGAATAGTGTTCACCAGAAGGGTTTCTGACTGACAAAGTCTACTTCTAAAAGCATTACCTGACATCAAAAACATCAACTTAAAGCATTTGCAATTTAAAGCATTACATAGTCTTACACACATAGAGAGTCAACATTCTCACTATTACATTTTAAGAATATTACAACATAACGATTAGGGATATTAATGCCCTGATACTTAGCTTCTTCAAAACAAAGAAAAGTGAATAAATCTTCAGTAGTTGGAGTCTTTTAAATGATTTTTATATTCATTACATGAATAAAGGTACTTAGTGAAATTTCATTTAAAAATTTACAGTGAACAACAGCTGTCTCCTTCTTCAACCATTTATTAACTGTGACGTAGGTCAAGTCATTTGACGTATTTCTGCTCTACTTTCTTTGTCAGGTAAATGAAGATATTAAAAAGACTCTACCTCGTAGAACTGTTGTGAACAGATGTATAAAACAATATGCACAATGCATGTAACACAGTAAACCCAAAATAAATGTTAGTCATTATTATGAACCTCATCTTTCCCTGTCCTAATTTTCGTGGAAGCCACCCTCAATCTTTCCCCTGGCATTTACCTCCATATTCTAAAAAGTGATGCACTTTTGTGCATTATTTCCTTGCTTTGGACTCCAGTAGATGATAACTTTGTGCATCCTCACCAACCCCTAATGCCCCCCCCCAACTACCCATACAAAGTTGCTATTTTATAGTTTTGGTTAATGCAAGTTTCATCCATGTTTACAATCTCATTACATCAGTTAGGAATTTCAGACACAAGTAATAGTAAAACCAACAACAGTGATTTAAACAAGCAGAGGTTCTACTTCTATCTAACAGTAATTTTGGAGATACATTGTTACTGTTGTTCCCTGCTGTCCCCAGTATCTCGCTTTGTATTTTTACAGTTGTCAAATCACATTGCATGACAGCTGACTCTGCTCCAGGCAACGGGACCACCTTCAAAAGCAGGAAGCAGAGGCTGGCCAGGGTGGCAAAATCCTTTCATCTCTTGTGGACTGCTCTTATTAGGAAAAGAAGTAACTTTCTAAAAAGTTACCCAGTACAATTTCTCCTGCATCTCATTGACCAACACTGAATCCTATGGTGGCTCCTAACTCTAAGGGAGGCTGGGGCAGTTAGGATCTTACACACACACACACACACACACACATCACTGTGTTAATTGTCCTGGATTAAAGGGTCCCAAACTTTCTCAGTTCACCGCTCCACTGGCATTTCTGTGATTATTTTCACAGTGCCCCAGGCAAAAGAAATGTCAATATTTCTCCCCTTTTATGTAGTTGGGACCAAACAATGTAATATATATCCATATCCCTTACAACTTAGTAGCTATTTGATTAAATACCATATACCAATTATAAAATAATAATATTTAATTAAAGGAAGTATGAGCCTGTTGGGCACTGTATGGCTTCTCAAATTTTAAAATCATATTAGACACTAACACCCTCTTTTCTGTTCCACATTGATTTCCATGCAGAACATTCTATATATCACAGAAATCACTCCAAAACCTGCTTCACAAAGATATGACATCCTAGAAATGAAGGTAGTCAGAACTAAGGATGAAACCAGGAACTGCCTCGAGTTAGTTCAAGAACTAAACTCCTGTCACATTGGAAGAGGGCTGACTACCTCTACGTACAGAGTAGAGAAGGATTTCCTTTGGAACAAGTGCTCTGTCAACAGAATGTTAGTCCATTTTTCTCTTTTCAGCTCAGTGTCTGATCCCCACCAAGGGCTACTAGAAACCCCTGCGCACTGAGCTTCTAAAGGTTCTGCTGGGGCTAATGGTTGGACTGCTCATCTATAAAAGGCTTCAGGTTCAGAATTACTCTGCATTCTTAGTTACCATTCTTCCATTGCCTTCTGATTCCTAATAAGTGTATTGATATCCTTGATCAATGGTGGACTCTCAGAACTTTTTATTTTTCATATGTGTTGATTATTTTTAAAAACTGTTTTCCTATCAGTGCAATGGGGTTTGAGAAAGGAAAAAAATAGAATGGTTGATGCAATATTTTCTTTTCTTTTCTTTTTTTTAATTTTTTTTTTTTTTTTTTTGGACAGACAGAGATCACAAGTACGCAGAGAGACAGACGGGGGTGGGGGGGAAGCAGGCTCCCCGCTGAGCAGAGAGCCTGATGTGGGGCTCGATCCCAGGACCCTGAGATCATGACCTGAGACAAAGGCAGAGACTTAACCCACTGAACCACCCAGGTGCCCCGATGCAATATTTTCAACTAAGCAGTCCATTTATTCCGAAAATGACTCAACCTTGGTAGGATGTGATTAAAGTAGAGAATTCCAGGTGTGCTTTATCAGATAACACATGGTCAGCCACCACCTATACCCAATACTATGAGAGAGTATGCATTTTGGACATCACAAAACTCCCGTAACTGCCCAGGTATCTAATATTTCAGGATGTTCTAATATTCACCTGTTCACCACACCTCTCCACAGCAACAAAGCCCTAGTTAAGTGCAGGTCTAAAACAAGTCACCTCCTCTTTCAAATACCCATCTGTTCTTTCACAGTGACTTGGTCTGCACATGGCTACAGAATGAAAATAAGTTTTCAGCCAGATATTAATTCCAGGTAATTGGCTATGGGTAATAGATCTAATGTCGGTTTTACCAATTTCCAATTCAGCAAATTTTTGAATTATAAAAAAGAGTCTTTCAAAAATACCTACTTTCATATCTTGGTGTCTATTGTGTATTTCTGGATGACATTTTTGAAGACAAAGGTCTTTTATTTCTATTAAGGAATAAGATATGTTAAGGAAGAAAATAATATATACACAGATTTAGTTATAGATCAAATATTATCAGATTCAAAATTTCCTAAATCATTTCCCCTACTCAGTTCCCTGAATGACTATAAAATGTTTCTTTGAAAGTTTTCATGCCAGGAATCTTCACATTTGTATACATGTAACCAGGTCTCATGGTTGAGCCCAGGATCAAAGTTGGTAGTTACAACTTTATCTATTTTAGATGAAAGTGTTCAGAAACAAACAGTAGTTTCCCTTTTATCTTTACACAGGGCCTGTGCTAAGTTCAGAGTTTATAAAGGAAGAAAATGCCTTAAATATATCTGTCTCTTCATTTCCCACGTCATGCTGGCAGGTAGGTTATGCAGACTCACATACGCACTTGGTCATCAGCACATGTGGGAAATAAACTTTCTGACTTTATCAGCTTCAAAAGACCTGCATGGTTAGTATTTAAAATGAGAAGTTTTCAGACATGAGAAGGCAAAAAAAAAAAAGGCTGGATTTTATTTTTATTGGAAAAGTCTGGCATTGGAATTTTTTTTAAAGATTTATTTATTTATTTGACAGAGAGAGAGAGAGATCGCAAGTAGGCAGAGAGGCAGGTAGAGAGAGAGGGGGAAGCAGGCTCCCCGATGAGCCGAGAGCCCCATGCAGGGCTTGATCCCGGGACCCTAAGATCATGACCTGAGCCCAAGGCAGAGGCTTTAACCCACTGAGCCACCCAGGCACCCCTGGCATTGTAATTTTTTTAAGATTTCATTTATGGGGTGCTTGGGTGGCCCAGGGTCCTGGGATTGAGACCCATGTGTGGCTCTCTGCTCAGCGGGGAGCCTGCTTCTCCCTCTCCCTGCCTGTCTGCCTGCTCATACTCAATCTCTTGCTCTCTGTCTCTCTGTATCTCTGTATCAAATACATAAATAAAATATTTTTTAGGGGCACCTGGGTGGCTCAGTGGGTTAAACCTCTGCCTTCGGCTCAGGTCATGATCTCAGGGGCCTGAGATCGAGTCCCACATCGGGCTCTCGGCTCAGCGGGGAGCCTGCTTCCCCCTCTCTCTCTGCCTGCCTCTCTGCCTACTTGTGATCTCTCTCTCTCTGTGTCAAATAAATAAATAAAATTTTTTAAAAGAAAAAGATTTAAAAAAAATATTTTTTAATATCAAAGAATAACTATAATTCAGACTATATATATAACCATTTCTACAGGCTAGAGAAAGCTCAGCACATTAGGAAGGTAGTATCAACTTAAGTTTTCAAATTATCATGAAAATACATAATAAATAAAATATTTTAAAAATTTTTTATTCATTTAGAGAGTGAGAGCAAGCAGGGGGAGGGGCAACGGTAGAGGAAGAGAGAGAATCTCAAGCTGAATCCATGCTGAGTACAGGGTCCAATGGAGGGCTCAAGCTCACCACCCTGAAATCAGGGCCTGAACCAAAATCAAAAATTGGACACTCAACATATTGAGCCACCCAGGTGCCCCAGTCATTGGATCTTATTCTTAAGGCTTCCTTTCAAATTATATTTATTCTCTGGAGAGAGTAGTTCATGTTAAAAAATAAGTTTTGGATTGAGTAGCTCTGAGGAAGTCATGCATAGGTTTTTAAACAACCTAAAATATTGTCTCTCTCTCTTACACACATGCACACACACACCAGAGTTGTTTTGAAAATCTTCCCAATGAAAGTAGGGCTACCCTGTGTGAAAAAGTTCTTGGTAGTTTATTGAGTTGTCCCCAAATCCTGTATAATATTTTCATTTTTTTAACATGCATATTAACACTGAGATTGTTTTATTACTCCATACATCGCACTTTCCATACTGATTCACCTCCTGCTTGAGGTTGTAAATTTTGGGGAGGCACAGACCATGATTTTCCTTAGTAAATAAAACTACAACATCTGCACATTACTAAAACTGTAGTAAACCCTTAAGAAATATATGCAAAAATATTTTTTCAAAATAAGAGATCTTGTTGCAAGCAAAAGAAACTGATACTAGCCACCATATATATGTACACAAAAAGGAAATATAGTGGAAAGATAATGCCAGTTCTCGGGGTTCTCAAGGACTCAAGTTAGAAATTGCACTGAAGGGGCACCTGGGTGGCTCAGCGGGTTAAAGCCTCTGCTTTCAGCTCAGGTCATGATCCCGGAGTCCTGGGATCGAGTCCCACAGGGGGCTCTCTGCTCAGTGGGGAGCCTGCTACCCTTACTCTCTCTCTGCCTGCCTCTCTGCCTACTTGTGATCTCTGTCTGTCAAATAAATAAATAAAATCTTAAAAAAAAAAAAAAAGAAAGAAAGAAATTGCACTGAAGCCAAGGCCATCCTGAGGAGCCAAGAGTTAGGACCCAGCCATCCCCTGGTCTTTCGCCAGAGCCTGGCCTGAGTGGTGAGCAAATAACCAGCCAAATTTCAGGTGCGTGCCGACATGCTGGGTACCAGGGAATCCAGAAGGGAGCTGCAGTCCCCCAGCTTCCATATTGGGAAGTGCTCTGTTTCTCACCAGTCAACCCATAGGGGAATCCCCCAACCCCAGGATGGGGGTAAATCTTGAGCAGACAAAAAAGTTAATTTGATTGCCTACTAACCTCACACATGCCTTATCCTACCTTGTATTTCCAATCAAGAATGTTCCTTTGAAAGTATGAAGTGCATATTTAGGAAAGAATGAGCTCCATTTTCTTATTCTTAATTGCACTTTCAATACTGTACCATTCTTTATGGCCATGAATTTACAGGCCCTCAACATTTAGAAAATGATGAGCTGGACCAGAAATCACTTTATAAAACAGAACTTTTATAATTTCTCCAGAAACTCCCCAGTCTAGAAGATGCTCAAATTCACAACATCATAGTTATAGTTCCTTGGGAAGTAAATAATCTTTCCAAATAATTACTTAAATAGAAATAAAATGAAAATTTTTAAACTTTTTAAAATATTAAAAATCCTGTTAAAGAAGCCTAACTTTATTTTTTATTTATTTTTTAAATTCCTTTTCAGTGTTCCAGAATTCATTGTGTATGCACCACACCCAGTGCTCCATGCAATACTTTAAATGGTACAACAGTAGATTTAAGAACTTTATAAATAATAAACATGAACATTTTAAAGTGAATTTATTTCTATAAAAGCCTTAAGTTAACTTAAAGTCTATTTAGAATCCATTCAGATGAGGGGTATCTGGGTGGCTCAGTGGGTTAAATCCTCTGCCTTCAGCTTAGGTCATGATCTCAGGGTCCTGGGATCGAGCCCCCACATAGGGCTCTCTGCTCAGTGGGGAGCCTGCTTCCCCCTCTCTCTCTGCCTGCCTCTCTGCCTACTTGTGACCTCTGTCAAATAAAATCTTAAAAGAAAAAAAAAAAGAATCCATTCTGATGAGCAGAATTTTTTTAAATAGTCCTAGTTGTACAAATTTTAAATTTTGAGCATCTATCCAATTCTTTTTGATGACGTCTATTTCAGCAGACTTATGTGCAGAATGAGAATACTAGAGTTATTGTAAGGACTGAAGGAAGTAATGCATGCAAATGTATTAACATAAGTAATAATAGTACTTATATTCCACTTACTACCTATAGGAATAAATCTGTTTTACTTTGAGATATTTAATCTAAAAATCTTGACATATACTGTGGCTTCTGGAATGACCTCTAGAATGCAAGATTTTAGATTTTAATAGCACATGTTCAAAAAACTGTGCTAATACAGCATCACAAAAGTATTCTTAAAGTTATGCCAAACTGAGTGATACGCTTCTTGTTTATACACAGCTATCAGAGCAAGCGCTTTATGAGTTTGAACATATGGGGAAAATTTAGCAAATGAACTTTTTATCTTAAAAGTTAATAGATTCTCCACATGTAGCAATATATTAGTGAAGCTATTATCTGGGAAAGATTAAAGAATAAAGACACAAATAGATGGAACGTGTGTGCACACACACTTGGCTGTGTGCATGTGCGTGCGTGTATGCACGCGCACACACGCACGCACACACGTGGGGAGGGGAGGGAGAAAGAGAGAGAAGGTGGGGAGAGGTCTTCTCAGAAAATGCGCATAGGGACAAGCTGCAGGGGGTGTGAAAAAGTAACACCAGATTCCTCAACGTTGATCTAGTCCAGTTGTTCTCAAACTTCATTTTGGCTCATTATAACCACCTGAAGCATTTGTTAAAACACAGATTGTGGGACACTACCCCAAGATTCTGACTGGTAGGTTTTAGTGGGGCCCCAAATATTGCATCTCTAACAACTTCCCAGGTGATGCTGCTGCTGCTGGTCAGGGGACCCAACTTTGAGAACCACAGGTCTAGTTCATAAAATAGATTGATGGCCTAGTGCTTTGTTCTTCTGCTTGAGAAGAAATCTAAAACGTGTTTTGGTGAATAATATATATGACTAGTACTATTCAGGTTTCCCCATATTTTACCAATTATTACGAAGAGTGAGCTATTAAAGTTTAATTATTACACACATATATGTACACAAATACGCAAACAAAAATTACCCCCACAACTTGAAAATTCCATGCAACATATAGCTTTATCTAATAAGTAGATTTAAAAATGTGCAAACATAAGCTAAATGCAATAAGCATTTTTGACCAAGGCTAAGAAGTAAGAAGACAGAATATCACTTATGTTGATACAAATGAAAACCCATTTTTCCCATTTCAGAAAGGCAAAAACTAAAATGCTTTATTATATCCTACATCCTCTTGGTGGAAGGTGAGGGTAAGGCCACCTAGAAAGGGTGATTCCCAGCTTCATCTAGGTGGTAAGATTTGGAGTCATTATTTACAGCTTAGTATAGTTTCTTATATTAAAAAGTATAAAATGTGTTACCTCAGTAATGAAAATATACTATAATGTTTTAAAAACTAGTCTTCCTTCAGTACAAGTTATGGATATAAGAAGCCAAGATTTAAATTTAACTTGTTTCTTTTGCGAAGTCAAAAAACATCCTTTACTTTATTACTAAATTTGGTAACTTTGCAAACAATGTAGTTCATAAATAATTGGTGGAAAACAGTGAAGTGGCACAGGAAGAGAAAAGGTCCGCAGAGAGAGCCTGCAAAACAACCCAGAGAACGGGAGTTTAGTTCTGGAGTGGAGGAATCATGATGCTGTCCACTTGGGCTGCATGACTCATATGTTATCACTAGACACCTTCTCCCTACAGAAATACCCATTAGCTGATTAACTGCTCCCTCGTGTCCCCAGCTGCCCTGACCACACAGGTTAATAGCATTGCTTCTGGGCTAGCTGATGTTGCTATATTCTCATATTTTTAAGGAATTATATACCAAGGAAGCACAGGCCAAATAAAGTACATATATAACTTAACAGGGTACACCGAACAAAAGGTACTGCCAGAATCGCAGCCATTCCCTTAAATTCCTTGAACAAATATTTTCTCTTCACAGGAGAAACTCTTCTAAACAACATGAAATAATCTTTTCTCAATGTCATCAGAGATTATACAAATGTGCATAAATATAAATGTGTATATGTTTTATGCATTTTACAAATATTTACATATTTTTGTGTATTTGTGCACATGTATTTATATATATTTTTATATATTTATACTTACATACTTAGAGGTAAAAGAACCCAAAAAGAAAAAAACTGACAAAAATCAATATCAAAACCTCTCTCTATATACCTCCAAAGATATATCAAAGGAATTAAAATTTTCGGAGAGTTACTTTTTTTGTTATTTAAATCAAATAAAATACTAGATGAGCTAATCATGTTTCACACTAAAGAAGCTAAATGAGGCTGGAAAATAGTAAAGAAATTAATCCACATTTAGGACAAAGTTAACTTGTTTTGCAAGCCTATGGGAACCCTAGCAGAAATTACATAACCTTGCATAATAGCAGATTGACTGAATACTCAAGAAGTTTGCTCGTTTAGCATTTAATTCTTGCAGAGCAATTATTGTTGTAAGTTCTGTCAGATAATAAAATTAACATTGCTACAGTATCTAGATTTTTCAAATATCTGAAGATTGGTTTTGTGAAGATAAAATGTGTGTATGTGTGTTGTAAACACAATATACACATAAGCGCATGCGCGAAAACACACTCACACACACACACACACACTCTCTCTCTCTCTCTCTCTCTCTCTCTCTTTCTCTCCCCCCCAATCACCACCCCCCGTGGTAGAACATACACATATGCGCATGCGTGAACACACACACACACACACACACACACACCCCTTCCGGTGGTAGAACAAAGCCTCATTCTTTACCCATACGAATATATCTCTTTTCATCATTTAGTTGATTCAGTCATGCAGTCGAGTGTTAAGCAACAGATGAAATGGTGGCTATTTCATTTTCATCAATCCTGAATCCATGTAGGCTGTTCTTCTATTTTGTCTGTTTTCTAATGTAACAAAACTGATAACCTTTAGTAAAATCTTAATATCTGTGACATACCTCTTCCTGGTATGTCTTCTAAGTTAATAATTTTCCCATGATTTTAATAAAAATATTTTTTATTTCAATAGTAAAAAAATCAACTTCTAATACTTAAAAAAGTAGAGTGTAAGAAATCTGAATTTCCATTTTTTAGAAACTACTCTTTCTTGCTCTTACAGGACTTTTTCACAACTTCAGCACTGGTCTTGCTTGCCCTCCCTCCCTACGGATTCTTGAGGTGTCTTTCTGAAACCTCCACAGATGAGAAATCTCAGGGGCAGATGATCCCCCTCGGGTTGCAGAATGTTATTCTCACTCCTTACCAAGGACACAGCCTAATGTACCTCTTCTGTACACCATCTTTTCTCTACATAGAATTCCATGTAGCCTTTTCTCACCCCTCAACATCCCCGGAATTCCTGTGCTATCCACTGTCTACATTTCCTTTGCCCTCCCCAGGGATCAATCTCCAGCATCATCAGCCCTGAGATCCCCGCACTGACACATGTCAGCCTGGAGCGCCAGGATCCCAGACCTTCCTAGGGGAGCACAGCACATCACTTTACAACCTTGTCCTAGTTCTTCAGTCAGCCACTGGGAGATAGGCTGAGTATGAGGAATAGACTTTACTGACGGTTTGGGAACACAGGAAATTACAATACAGCAAATGAAATGTGACTGTTTATAGGAGAAGGAAAAAAAGACCAAGCCCTTCTCATAAGGTACCCCACAGAATGACCTTCCTTACTTTTCTAATTGTCTCTCTCCGTGTTATTTAATAGTCTGCCTCCCCTTAGATTAAGACCACGTTTTCATAGCAGCACAGTCTATACCTTCATTCCTCTTTAGGAAAATCAGACTCCTACTAACATCACTTAATGTATTTCCACTATGTTTCCCCATGCCCACGCCCAACCAGGACAGCCTGGTGGACACAACAGTTCTCCAAATGTTTTCTCATGTTCTCCAAATCTGAGATATGCTTTCAAAAACCACATCATAATTGGACTTGGGCAGGACAATGCAGGGTTTGCCTTGGCTCTCCATGTCCTGCAGGATGGTTCAGAGCTGGCTTTCACACTACATCATTCTTTTTGAGTTCTTTCCACATAAGGGGCCAAAACATGACTCTATATTCTTCCTGTAGTACCCCCAGCCTATGGCAGGTTACTCTGGACAGGATATACACATGAACACGTACATTCACCCAAATGTTTTCAATCCACAGATCTCTTTAGAAGCTTCTTATGTCTCACCCATGGTGATCAGAGATGTGTTTACAATGGTGAGCAAAGCAGATGTGGAGCTTGGTCATGGGAGGCAGACAAGTCACATCAAACACAAATCTTTAACTGGATGGTGTAAGAAGTAGAGCAAAAGATCACTCTAAGCCCTGCTCAAACTGTCCGCTCAGGGGACCTGACCTAGTCTTGGGGTCAGAGAAGGTGTCCCTGAGGAAGTGACTCTCCATTTTTATCTGAACCATAAGTATTGATTATGTGGAAAAGAAACCTTATGACCAGAGGAAGCATCTCTTTCAGGCTTAGAATTGCTCCAAGGTATACTGGGCTGAATGAGACTGACTCAAGACATATCCATCACTCCTGCAAAGCGCAATTCTAAAAATATACTCGTGTGATGGTGCATCAGAAAAATCATATTCATACAAGAAGAACTGTATTTTTTAAGTCCCCATCTGACTAGATTCGAAAGTAAATATATACATTTATCTTATATTTGAAAAGCTCTTTCTTTCAATATTTTAACACCAGCTAGTGCGAAAGTTATCTTTGGAACAATTTTCCTTTGATTACACAAGCCTCAATGGCACTTTATCTTCTGGCAAATAATAGACTGATTATATACATTTGCTTTAACCTTCTGAAATTGCCGGGAAAGAGTGTATCTATAAATACACAGTGATAATTGATGGTCAAAATGCCAGTCGGGGTTTGAGCTCATTGAACAATTTTAGGCTCAAGAAAGAGAACAAGTTAAAATTGCTCTAAGCTTGTATTGCTTCTAAAGATTTCTTTCCTTTATGCACTCTGTTTTCTGAATGGGCTCCAGTGATATTGTTACATTCATAATACGTCTCTCTTCTGAGTAGTCAAAATGCAACCTTTATGTTTCCTTAACCTATTAATTCAGTAATGCTTGATTAAATGCATCTGTAAAAACTGAAGAATTCAGAAAGAAATCCATATAGTACAGAGCTCAAATTAAAAAATAAAAAATAAAAAGTCTCTCTTAACTCTCTATCCACAAACTTGCCAGCAGAGGTTTCTCTGTTTTTCTGTTTTGTTTTGTTTTGTTTTGTGTCATCCTTAACAAGACTTCTTATAGCTCTTGCCAGATAAGCACTGGAGAATCTATCCTGTAGAATGACTGCATTTAACCTGTCTATACTGACGACCACTTAGTTTCTTCTCTTTTGTTTCTGTCATAGACACCATAATACTAGATATAAACATTTCTGTAGAGTTTAAAGATACTTCCCTCTGTGTGTGTGTGTGTGTGTGTGTGTGTGTGTGTGTGTATCTAGCTGACATACCAATACTCTCCAAGTACTTCATTTTCTCCCCTGCAGGTTAGGCAAACCCTGAAACTATTGTGTCCGGTGAAATGACCAGTCAAAGTTCACAATTTGATCCTCCTTGTTTGCCCTGCCCTGCCTGCCATGGTGACCAGGAATCTGAGTGCCAGAAGTTTCTGCTACAAGATAGTGGAGCTTCCATCAGACTGGCTATATGAACCAGAACCTCCCCACAACCTCCCAATCCTAACCTGCACTGCACTTCCAGAGGGGTGAGAAATAACTTACTGGCTATCAAGAAAAGTTTTCATCTTTGTCATGACATTTGTTCCACGGGGTTTCAGGTGCTCACTCAGTAGGCAGCCTATAAATATCTCATAAATATATTTTAAAATAAATAAATATACTTCTAAATAAATATAGTACCCCATATCTCATGTTTATGGGCCACCATATGTCTCCTTATCATGCTGACCAGGGAAATTTATGCTCAGAAATCAAAAATCCCCAAGTCCTTTTCTTTGTAAGATTTTTACCAAATAGAATTATTACTTGAAGTCTTATATTTATGTGTGTGGGTATGTACGTACACAAATATGTGTGTGTGCTTATTTCAGCTGTAGTTCTTCTTATGACACATTAGATTTTGTTGTGGTTATTTTGCTGTATGATATTCATCTTGCTTATTCCAGTCTCCCCTCTCTCTTCTATAACCTGACTCCTAGTCTTTCTTCCTCTTACCTGAACCCAAGAGACTATGTGTCTTCAGGGATAACAGATTATGTGTTCCTTAATTCCAAACTACTATTCCAGTACTCTGTTGGAATTCCACGAGCATTACCATTAATTTAAGTGATACTATAACCACTGTTGGCACGTAACATATGTATTGTTATACATATGTATATATGTGTATGTATATATGTATTATACTTCACTTCTTTGGAGAAGCATCCCTACCATGAATCTTATCTTCAGAGCACATATCAGAATTGTTCATTTAATTTCATACTTGTTTGCATGATTATTTATATGACTCTTCTACACTGTAAGTTTCAGGAAAGCAGGGATCCCTTTACTTTACTTCTGTACTTCATCACCTCCTTGGAAGAGCATCAAGTTCATTCGACTGGCTCAACACACATTTTTAGAATACTATATTTGGTTTAATTATAATGATGGGTGCTTTCTTAATTAACATAATGATATTTAGAGCAAATTTTCAACAAAAAAATTTGGCACGCAAATATATAATTTGAGAAGATCATTATTGTCCCTCTTGATTTTTCTTGATATTGACTGCATGGAAGTTTTACTTCATGTATTTTATACAGTATTTAGATATGTTACAATTTTTATGTGATCATATGTACCTGAACACCCTGATAAATATCCAGTGTCTGTACCTGTATTATACACATGTGCACACATGTAGTGAACTCTGTAAAATGTTCCTTTAAGTCAGTGGTTCTCAGGGGTGATTTTGCCCTTCTCTCCAAAGGATATTTGGCAGCGTGTGGAGATATTTTTGGTTTTCACAACCCAGGGACAGAAGCTATTGGCTTCTAGCAGACAAAGGCCAGGAAAGCTGCTAAATATCCTAGAAGGCAGAGAACAACACCCACCCACCACCAAAGAAAAGAATTATTCAACCCAAAATGTTAATAGTGTCAAGACTAAGAAATCCTGACTTAAACCACGACCTTTACATTTTAAATACAGAAAAAGTGTAATGCATTTCTTCCCGAATTAACATGTTTGATATACCTTATTATTCAGAGCAAGTAACGTTTTGGTCCTTTTGTTGAAATTGGAATGTTTAGTTTCGTCAAATTATTGCAGTCCACAGAGTCTCAATGTCCTCGAAACTGGAAGAAAGTGAGGTAAGCTTCTATCTATAGCCTGTCTCTCTGGGCTTGGCTCCTCACCTTGGGATCTTGCTGTTTGAAGTTGGTCTACATAGTGTGCAGGAAACAGAGGGGTACCCAGTGCCCAGAGCGGCAGGGTCAGCTGCTATTGGGAGACAGTGAATGTGAACTAATGCCTAATCTTAAAGTCCTCTATAAAATCTGCCTCTATAAATTCTGGTTCTCAGTGTTTTTATGTGAGGGTTTATTCATCTTCTGCATTAGGAGTAAGGATAATTCCCTTCTGTGCCCAGAATGGACAATGTGAAAGATAAAGTGGCACCTTCCATTCCCCGAGGTGGGGAAGATCATCCTTATGATGCTTGAAGCTACTCGATTAGCCTTTTACAAGGCAACAAAGTAAGCTGTTCTATGTATGCCCCAAGCAGCAACTCTTTTAAAATACATTTACCTAAAACACTTCGAGAACTGATTTTTACCATTCCTTCACAGCCTTGAAGAATTTAATAATTTATAGGTCTGCACATTGACCATAGTAATATTTTGTCATTGATGTTTCCATTAAATTGTACTTGCTTGAAGTCAGCATGGAGTTGAAATTCTTTCTAGTGAATACTCTGATTTCTTTCACTCATTTATCAAGGATGCTTACTGACAGTTTACATGAAAGAATCCTGCCTTTGGACATCATTTTTACAAGAAAGAAACAATCACAACATTGAGTAAGATTCTTTGTGAATAAAAAAACTTGCACATCAATAAAAGAATATATTCTCATCATCAGTTCCTTGCTTTTGCACAGTAGAAAACTTTCTACTCAACTTATCCTTGGATTCAGCATAAGCACCTTTAGAGAAGTAAGACTTAAGACCCCACCTGTTAACTTGTCCCAAGCCCTCCGCTGAGGCCTAATGACCAGGCTGGGGTAAGGAAGGAGTTTGGGTTTTCTTACATTCTCTGAACTCTGAGCAGCAGCTTACTCAAAGGTCTTATTTACATCTTCCTTTTACCCCAAATGAAATGATAGCAATGTGATGATAAATTGAAGACTGTGGGTTTTCCACTAGCTGTTTGATCAGAGTTTTAGACATTAAATAGATATATGTTCATCTTTACATGTGTTTAATTATAAAGTTGGGGGTTGGCTAGATACAATAAGAGCTATGTTTTAGTGTAAGAAATAAGGCAATATCATACATGATAAATTAGTGGTAAGTAGTTCTGTGCCATAGGGAGGAGGTGCCATTTCAGTTGGTATTTGAATTAGAGAAGCAGGCAGAAGTGGAAGGGAACAGTCCTTATAAGAGGGACCAAAATAAAGGACAGGAATACCCCAGGTATTAGGGAGGTAGAAATCTGGCTTTCTTTCTAGAACTTCATTGACAAATGGTCATATAATGCACATCACATTTGTAATTTTAAATTTCCTGGTAGCCATATTATATAAAGTAGTAAAATTCACTTTACTATTTAACTCAATATAGCCAAAATAGTATCATTTTAACAAGCAATAAAGAAAATGTATCAGAAATATTTTATATTATTTTTATAAGTTTCTGAAATTCAAGGCATATTTTACAATGACAGCACTTCTCAACTGGACTAGTCATACTCCAAGTGCTCAGCAGTCACAAGTATCTAGTGACTACCATATTGGACAGTGTGGAGTGCGGCTCCAGAGTTTTGAACAGATGACCCAGGCTATGGGGCACCAGGAACAACCTGAACAAAGAATGCATTTTTCCTCCATGGACACTTTGTGCACTGGACTATAGAGAATGGGCAAAAGGATGCATGGCTGCTTCGTATATTCTTCTGGACTCTGTGTACACTGTTTCTGCTTACACTAAAGTTGCTGGACAATACACTGTTCCACCCCCTCCTCTGTGACCAGTTAAGTTCAGGTGATAAAGACTAAACCATCCTTGCAGACAGTGGAAAAAAGGTCCCGGGGAGGAGGGAAGGAGTCTTAGCTGTTTCAGTATTTGGTACTAGGGGCACTCTAACAAATCTTGGCTCAACTAGTGATGACAAAGCCCTGCAAGCAGGAAATGGAATTAAGAATAGAGACAAAAGAATAAAGACTGAAAGGAAATTTGCTTGTGTTTTACAAAATTTATATTCAAATACAAAATATGCAACTGATATGCTAAAGATATAAATGTTAATATTTGAAAATTAATAAACACTTAACCAAGACAGGTTTAACATTCTCGTTTCAGTAAACTTTAGACATGTTTCTTCTTGACAATAGGCCCTGACTTCCTTATTCTTAGAAAGTTTTACTTAGAAAACTTGCAATTATAAATTCTTTCTCTGCCCCTTTGAAATGTATGCCATCCTCTCCCAGTCCCTTATGGGTTTTACAACCCAGGAAACGTTTTCTCAAGTACTTTCTTTGAAAGTAAACATCTAAGGAGGTAGCAGCCCTATCTCCCAGTCTCTGTGGGAGACTGCAGGAGGGTCGGAGTCTAACTTTGATGAGCGCCAATTAGCAGGCAAATGGCCTAACCACTGTGAAAAACATCTGTAAACTCAGGAATAATTTGATGTGCTCAACACATCCCATTGATCAACCTCCCCCTTAAAGTATTCTAGTACTTTTCCACTAGCTCACCCAATGTTTAAAAATCCCTCATACCATTTGCTTCAGGGAAGCTGAATTCGGTCTCTCGCTTTGCAACACCCTAGCTAAAGTCCTCCTTCCCTGCTTAACTTTGGTGAAGTTTTTGTCTTGACACAATTTGTTAAAGTATAATACTCCTAGTTACAAAAATAATGTAGGAAATAAAGTAGAGCTAAGTAATAAACATCAGACATAGAATGAAAAGAAGAGACAAATGAAGATAGGAAGTTATAATGGAGCTGCCAAACTGCCTTGGAAAGTCTAGAAGAGGTGCCTAAGAGAAAAAAATTATCCAGTATTCAATGGGAAAAGATAGGATTTTATGAGCCAACCCGGGGTAACAGTATTTATGTGGGGGCAAAAATGAATTTATAAATATTCCCTTGAAGTATACAACCCTATCTATAAATTGAGATGTTCCAAGCATATCATTCATTTTTATCTGTCTAGGTAGGATGTCTTTCAATTTCTCATGGATATCTCTAATCATATACAATACTCTGTCATGGTGTAAGTGACTTCCTCATTATGTCCCTTTTTACCCTGAATGTTCTATGTGCTCTCGGCTTTCCTGGCTATGTGTGAACCCTGACCTGGACTTTGAAGGGTAATGTCTAGTTATCCAGGGCCTTTCATTAAGCCCTGACTCATAGGTCAAGGTCCATCATCAGCTTTATTCTCTGAATTGTCCCAACTATCCAGGGAATTTGTTCTCATCCTAGGATGTGCTAAAACAGCAGGATATAAAGGATATTCTGATGGGAGTCAGAATACTATTTCAGATGAATAGATTATTAGCCTGTGGAGTGTGGCATTTAGAAATGTTTTATAGTCAAACATCTGATCAGAACATTTATGAGTAGTGCTCACATAAATCCTTTAGCAAATTATATCTATAAATGCAAATAAAAACATCTTGGAAACATATTTTCCATCATTAATCATAAATATGTAGCTCCTCACAGTTATGAATTCAACAAAGCAACCCGAGTTTTATGTAACAACGGATCTTAGAACACTGTTAGGTGAAATATAAGATATGTAAATTAAGGTATTTAGCCTAGCCAAACAATAAAGTCACTGGAATTAGTAGCAGTATAAACAGACATAATTAGAAATGAATCTTCTTTTCCAAGGGTCCAGCATAGACACATATGATTACTTGTATGAACTAACAATCACAAGATGTCTGTTTCAAAAGTCAGTGTCTATCAGGAAAGCTGTGTAATTGGGTGTCTGTTTTCCTTTCTGAAAAACTGCCTTATTACCTCTGATATGCTCTAGTGTTAAAATAGACACTAACATTTGTAGAGTCAAGGATCCCCAAATTGGCAGGTAATAGATTCTACAAATTATGGATGGGATGGAATTTTGAAAAATCATTTTATAGTGCTTTCATGCTTCTTTCATCAAGCGAGTTTAGGACTTTCCAGTTTTGGCAAATATGCCCTAGAATTCTGTGAGTCACAAGAATAATGGACAGAGTCTGGCATTTTGTGAAAGGAGAGATGCATTCTCTAGCTTTGGGAAAAATAAATGCTTCTTCTCTGGAACTTATCATTAGATTTCTGTTTAGAAAACAAAAGAAACTTGAAAAAAGAACACTGGTTGTTTTTTTCTGGTATAGAGTACAAATTAATTCTGAGAGTGAATATATATTTCAAATAAACATCATATATTATCAAAATAAATTTTATGTCTATATTTTGCCACTCTCAATTAAATATTTTCCATGTCCTTGTAGTCATTTTTCCTTTTCCAAATAGGTCAATTAACTATCGACTTTAAATGCAAGGTTATAACACAGATGAAAATATCCATCAAGGAAACTATTATATTCTTAATAATGTATTTATAAAATAACCCATGAAGGGCAGCAACTACACAGTGGGGCTGAGGGCCAGTGCAGCTCAGTGGTGGCAACAAGAGGGCATGCAGGCTGGGCGGTCTGGCCCAAGGGCTCACCTCGGGTCGCATGGTCTTTGGGAGCCTCCTGAGGGCATGGAGAGAGTCTAGGATTGCCATCTGCCACCACTCCCTGGATTATGGACTGAAGCCCAGTCCCTGGAAGCCCCTAAACTTTCAAGTCTCATGTATGGGCCCCAGCCTAAGGTCTCAAGCCACTGACCCCAAACATCAAGGACACGAAGCTGAGTGTAGGAGGCCTGCTTCACTACACCAGGCTGCACAGCCTCACATGGCTGTGGGCCATGTTCAGTGGCCACACAGAGGTACCCGCTGACACAGGAGGTTGGGTGCTAATGGACCCGAGCAGCCGTCCCTTTGGTACAATACTCAACTACCTGTGGGACTAGACCTTGTCCATGCCTGACAGGACCAGAGAACTGAGGGAACTAGGAGGCAAACCATGCTACTACCTGAACCAGGCCTTCGCCTGACTGAGGACTGCCCACTAGCACTACAGTTCACAGGTCTTTGGATCAAGAGAAATACACTTCAGGAGCTGTAGTTAAGGAACTACACCCAAGGAGCCTCCTCCCTATTTGAACTTAGATGACAGCATTCTGTACTTCAAGCTGATACTGTCATGGGATGAGGCTTTGGGGGATCTTGGGGGGGGGATGTGCATGTTTTTTCAATGGAAGCTTTGGAATCAAAGGGGCCAGAAGGTGGTGTGGAGCCAGCCTCCAAGGCAATCCCCAAAGATTCTTATTCCCCACATTTACTCTTTTGTGTAATTTATTTCCATACTGAACAGGGCTGACAAAAATAGGTCATGAAACATACTGAGGCCTGTACATTGCTCTCTCTTGAATTCTTTGCTCTGGAGAAGTCAGCTGCCATGTTGGGAGGACACTCAAGCAACCCTATGGAGAGGCCCAGATGACGGGGATCAGATGTCTCCTGTGGACAGCCAGCATGAACATGCTAGCCATATGGATATGTTTTCTCACAAATCCTCCAGACCAAGGCATGCCTTCAGATTACTGCAGCACTGGCTGATGGGCTACAGCCTTGAGGCCCCAGGCCAAAACTGCCCAGCTAAGCCACTCCTGAAATCCTGACCCACCAAAACTGAGATAACAAATATTTACTCTTGATTTAATAAATAAATAAGTAACCCATAAAATATGCAACATAATAGAAAGAATGCATAGATAGACATTACTTGTCATATTTACAATGGAAGAGTTTAAGGAATAAGTTCCTTTGAGTTTCAAATCACATCATTTTAAATATAAAGAATGAATCTGTGAAAAAAATAGATTATGAAGGGAAATGCAAATCAGAATGATTAAAAAAATAACTTAACTGTGAGAGAAGATATTACTGGTGTTCTGAGACAAACACACTTCCTGTATTGACCTCAAACCTTACATGATTTTTTCCTCTGATTTGTCCTTTTATTTCTTAAAAAATTTAATATCCAGCAGCTTAAGTTTCTTTCCAGAGTGAGAATTATCTGGAGAGAGGTGGGAACATATGACAGAATGCCTTGATTTTTCATTATCTGAACATTACTGTATTCGTCTGTAGGAAAAAAAAATAGTTAAATTATTGCAAGGCCAAGATCAGCTTATGAAAAGCTAGAAAAAGGGCCCAAATAAATGCTCAGAGCCATTGCATTATTGACTTAATGGTCTGTCTTAATGAACTGTGTAACCACCCTCTGTTAAGCATGTTGCTTGTTTACCTAATTTCACATTGTTTTCTCCCTTAAATGTTCCAAACACTGAAGTCTTGAAGTAATTTGAATCCCTATTGATTGCCATCTCCTAGAGCTCTGCCTTGAACTGGTCCTGCTTGAACTGGTCTAAAACATTTTGACTTAAGTCTGCTTAAATAACAAAACAGAGGTGGCCACGAACAGTGAGATGTGCTTTATTTACTCCTCCTAAGGTCAAACACCCAATCACAGAATTAATTTCACAAAAATTTCAGAAACACTTCGCATTTCCGACCAAGAATTTAAAATGTGACCTATGTTGTACTTGTTGAAGCTGCACTGGAGATTCAGACCTTCTGTTAGACTCGCGATGCCCAGAACTCGTAACAGGACCCAGTGTTTGAAAAGCATCCATCACTCCTCTGGACGTCAGTCTTGACTGTACCCTTTGAAGGAATTCTAATCTTGTGTGCCTTTGAAGTTAAACTCCTAAAATCTACCTCAAATAAAATGCTGTATGGTGCCCTGGATTAAGTCAATTCTACTGACAACTCAGACTGATTCTGACCCAACTAACCATTCAAAGTCCATTTTAAGAAAAACGTATTCATCCCACAGATAGGTTGGTCCTCATTTCTCTTCTAGGCTATGCATGGGCTAACACACTGGCTCTCTTGAGTGTCTATTACATAATACGACAATTTTAAAGACATCTGAGCTTCCCAGACTAAAGTGTGGGCACAGTGAAACTATTTTACTCAAGTGTGGAAACACGTAGATGTTGCCACCGTTTGCTTAAATACGACACTATTTCATCAACTAGGAGGTGAAATGTTTGTTTTCACAGGATTAAGTGTGATACTGTTCTCACAATTGGCACATATTAAATATTTACCACATAGCAGCTATTGTTACTTTTGCTGAATTTTTAAAACTAAGTGAAGTTTAAAACATTAAGCTTTTACGGAGCTATATATGCAGAAGAGTGCTCATATAATCAATTTACAGTCCAATAAATTTTCAAAGGCTAAAATTTGAAGTTCAACATTTCCAAATAAAAATCTTCTGTTTTACATTATATTTTTTTCTAATTCTTTTTATCTTAATGTTATCTAAAACCTGGGAAATGTTTAGTCAATACCATAGATTCAAAGGTACAACAATATAAGCTTGAGGGTATAGCTTTATTACCTATATATTGATCTGAACCTTTGTTCACAAAGCAATATAAATATGATCATTTTTCTGAACCAGGCATTACCTATTAAAAATAGATTTTTTTTCCTTGTGTGTGTGGGTGGTGAGAAGAATATAAGGAATAGAATTAATTTTTATTGAGTTCCTATAAAGAGCCAGGCACTGCCATAGACATTGTCACCTTGTTTCTCCACGGTACAAATAGTAAACCCTTACAATCTCTATGAAGAAAATATTTATTTTTATAGATAAGTAAACTAAGAGACAGATCGAGTATCTTGCCCAATACCCATACTTTGTAAGAAAAGCACTGGAATTCCCATTCCAGTGTGATTCCATGATCTTTCTACCATCCCAGGTTGGCACTGACAGTGAAATTTTTATTTTCATGACCGAATATCCAATTCTAATGGTTCCTTTTCCAAGACCACTGCTAATGAGTTTTATCATTATAAACATTATTCCTCATGTCAATCAGGCTTTTTTTTTATTGTTTCTCAGGTTCAGCTTGAATAAATTTTTTCTCATCTACAGGCTGATAGAACATTTCACCAAAGCCACACAGTCTTTTTTTGTGCCCAATTTCATATGTTCACCTTCCACTCTATTAGTCAGTGTCAGAGAAAGTGAGCCAGAGAGGAATTTAAACCCATCAGCTAACACAAGTCAGAATATAAAATTGATTGATGCCCCTGGGTGTGTTTCCATTGGGAAAATCAAAATTCTGGCTTCTTATTTTATTCTATTCCCACATGACTAATTACTTACTGAATATTTCTATTTGGAAGTTCATGTTCATTATTTTTTATCCGACCACATCATGCCACCATACCTTTTCTTTCCCTTTCATGTTTTCCCTAAATCATCTGCTACGAAAATCTTAGGGAAATGTTGGATTTTTCTTTCTTCATTCCCCTCTGTCCAATGGGTCAATAAGTTCTGTAGATTCTTCATTTGAATTGTCTGCCCCTCTGCTGCTCTCCCCATGTTTCTTACTATACAAAACAGACCAAGTGCTCTCTAATTCCTTCATCAATTCCTCACCACCCCAGTCTCCTCTCTCTCATCCACCTTAAGCTATCTCAGCTAATGATCCTCTCGCCATGTCCTTCTTCTGCTTGCTTAGCTTTGAAAGTAAATTCCTTCCTGTTTCCCAGTTATTAAAGTCCCATCCTGTCCATGCAAGCACTCCATAATCTGGCTCATCTGGTCTTTAAGGCACTGTCATTATAATTCTGACCTCTTCTGGCCATGCCTCTCCCCACACATACCCTATACCCTCTCTCCCTTAATATGATTCTACTGTATTATTTTAAGAGATGATAGGACATGATATTCTAAGCAACTTTATTCAGCATTATGCTGAACTAAGAAGATAAGAGTTATGTGAAAATTAAACAGAAAAGCAAACCATATTAATATTTATTAGTGTTTGGGACTTTTTTTTCTTTTGTAGAAGAACCAATATGATGTAATTAACTAATGAAAGTTATTTGTATTCCCTCTTTTAGAACAACTATACTTGTGTGAAAACTCATTTACTTTCCACTGGCCAGGGATTATTAATCACTTTTCAGTATGAATGGCAAAGTAGTTACTTTAACATTAGGCCTGATTTTTTCATTTAAAAAAAGGTCCTCCAGCAATATCCTGTTAAATGTATGAAATCCATCATATTATTATCAACAACCTTATTTTTTTTCTTTTCTTTTTACCATTCCCTTATTCTCATTATTGATTCTTATTTCAGTCACCACGTGCTACCTTATTTCCACTTAATTTATATCAGGCATGTATTAGTTTCCATGGCTGCTATAACAAGCTAAAAAATACAGCAAAGGAAACAGTTAACAAAACCAAAAGACAACTGACAGAATGGAAGAAGATATTTGCAAACAATATATCAGATAAAGGGATAGTGTCCAAAATCTATAAAGAACTTAGCAAACTCAACACCCAAAGAACAAATAATCCAATCAAGAAATGGGCAGAAGACATGAACAGACATTTCTGCAAAGAAGACATCCAGATGGCCAACAGACACATGAAAAAGTGCTCCACGTCACTCGGCATCAGGGAAATACAAATCAAAACCACAATGAGATATCACCTCACGCCAGTCAGAATGGCTAAAATTAACAAGTCAGGAAATGTCAGATGCTGGCGAGGATGCGGAGAAAGGGGAACCCTCCTACACTGTTGGTGGGAATGCAAGCTGGTGTAACCACTCTGGAAAGCATGGAGGTTCCTCAGAAAGTTGAAAATAGAACTACCCTAAGACCCAGCAATTGCACTACTGGGTATTTACCCTAAAGATACAAACGTAGTGATCCAAAGGGGCACGTGCACCCAAATGTTTATAGCAGCAAAGTCTATAATAGCCAAACTATGGAAAGAACCTAGATGTCCATCAACAGATGAATGGATAAAGAAGATGTGGTGTATATATATATACAATGAAATACTATGCAGCCATCAAAAGAAATGAAATCTTGCCATTTGCAACAACATGGATGGAACTAGAGGGTATCATGCTTAGTGAAATAAGTCAATCAGAGAAAGACACTATCATATGATCTCCCTGATATGAGGAAGTGGAGATGCAACGTAGGGGGGTAGAAGAAGAATAAATGAAACAAGATGGGATCGGGAGGGAGATAAACCATAAGTGACTCTTAATCTCACAAAACAAACTAAGGGTTACTAGGGGGAGGGGGGTCGGGAGATGGGGGTGGGGTTATGGACATTGGGGAGGGTATGTGCTATGAGGAGTGCTGTGAAGTGTGCAAACTTGGCAATTCACAGACCTGTACCCCTGGGGATAAAAATACATTATATGTTTATAAAAAAATAAAAAATAAAAAAAATAAAGATAAAAAAAAAAAGCTAAAAAATGCTCTTCTCTTTTTCTTTATTATGCTATGCCCCAGTGTCTTGAAAAGTTGTCTGATACAATACATATGCTCAATTACCATTTGTCAAATGAATAAATTTATCTTGTCTTCATTTTTATGGCGACATATGCATCTTTCAAGGAATCACAGCTGGCCAGTCACTAAGTGTAGTGCCTTAAAAATGGCGAACTCACTGCCTCTAAAAGGACTCATGTGAACGCTTGATGATCAACCAAGAGAGAAGTTATTAGAGTTATATTGGGAATGGATGTGGAACAAATGATTTCCCAACTCACCTTCAAACTTGATTCTAGAGTTCCATATATACTAGGGGTATTGGCCTCATTAACATTCATACATGGATCCATGAGTAGAGTTTTCATTTTTTGTCCTTTTTTCCATTTCTAAAGATATATTTTGATGCCATATATCATGTATTCATTTCTTGTGGCTACAGTCACAAATTGCTACAAGTTTAAGGGCTTAAAGCAACTCTCACAGTTCTGGAAGCCAGAAGTCTCAAGTCAGTATCACTGGACCAAAATGAAGTTGTTGATTGGGAAACACTCCCTCCAGTCTCTAGGGGACAATCCACTCTTCTAGCTTCAGGTGGCAGCCAGCACTCCTTGGCTTGTGGTCACGTTATTCCAGTCTCTGCCCCGTGGTCACATTGCCTCCTCTTGCATGCGTCTGCACTTTTCCTCCTCTGTCTGTCCCAGATCTTCCCCTGCCTCCCTCCTACAGGAACACTTGTGATTGCACTTAGGGCCCATTCCAGTAAAATACAATCACCTTTTAACCTCAAGATCCTTTCCATCATCACATCTGAAAACACCTTTTTTCCCTGTTAAATAACACTTAGGTTTAACTTCCAGGTTCTGGAAGTTTAAATTTAGTATCTGTGGGTGGCTACATACCCACCTACAGGCATGTAGAAGATTACCATAAATCATGACTTAACTATTACTCCAACTGTGTACAAATTTGGGGTCAGAAATTTCTATGTAGCTGCAATGAAGTGATAACTAATAGGTGGTATTAAGAGTCAGACTCTCAAGTTCTTTTGCACCAAAGAAGAAAGGGTTTTAGGAAATATTTTGTTTATAAACTTTTAGTGCTGATGAAAACGGTGATTTAAAATATAATAAAAATTTAAAAAATAAATAAATAAATAAAATATAATAAAAATTGTTTAGAAAGACTACAGGCTGCATCTGTGGAGAGCATTTCCTTGATGAGTCATTTTAGTTAAGTGCTTTTAAAGGGGAGAACATCTAAAAAATGGATCTATATGGAGACTGTTCATATGTAAAAAACTTCACAAATTCTTTTTTGAGGTTAAAAACAGTGTTAAGAAAGAATGTGGGAGAAAGAGATACATTACAAGAACCTAAAAGGCAGGGGGTGGGGGAGGGTCTTCAGTTCTGGAATGAGATGTCATGGAAATATATTAGTAAATGAGTTTTCCTAATTATCTATGAGCAAGAATGGGAAATTCTCATTACACTTTCAGTTAACCTTTTGGGGGAAAATGTGGTATTATTAAAAGTTGTGTCAATGATTTTTTTTTTTTTTTAAAGTTGTGTCAATGATTTTTAAGGAAGTCTGGGATCTCAGATTCTCTGATTCTCTAGTTTTTTTAATTCTAATTTTTTTTTAACTCTCTTCCTACCTTTCTCCCATGAGATTTCCAGTCCTTTCATTTGGGGATTTTTTTTTTCTACAAAACTTGGAAGTATTTCAAGAACTACTTTTGGTGGTAATTCAATGCTTTCCGGGCTGATATTGATGGAAATAACACACTTCAGAAAGGCATGAAAATTTAAAGAACTATTTTAAACTTCAAAACTGTTTTCATCTGATTTTAGTTTGACAGTTTAAAGAAGCTCTTATTTTATAAGAATTCTTTCACCTACCATCAACTAATGTCATAAAAAGGAAGCATTTGCTTACATAGAATTTTATGCTTAGAATAAAAAGACTGAGACAGCACATCTTAAATAATCAATGTTGTGCTAATATTTAGATAAGTTACATTAACTCTAATTTTAATAAAAGGATAAATAACCTTGTTTATTGAAACTATACGTATCATTAATCTTGACTGGCTGCAATAATAAACATTGTTCAGACACTTTCATCCACATATATGAAGGTTTAAACTGTTCAAAATGTCACTGTATACAAGGGTCTCTAATATTTTTTCTTAGTTTTCCTTTTCTATTAATAGGCTTTTAATCCTCAGTTAATGTGATTTCTCTGTCCTTTATCCCTATTCCTTCTGCCAAATCCCACCCATTCAAAAGTTTTATTCCCAGGGTGGGAAGCATTGCTATTGGTCCAACTCCAGTCGATGTCTATTACTGAACGAACACTTTTTTAAGATTTATTTAGTTATTTAGAAAGAGCAAGAAGTGCACAAGTGGGAGGGGCCGTGGGAGAGGAAGAGAGAATCTGAGGTTGAATCTGTGCTAAGCATAGAGCTCGACACCATGGTCAACGTCACAACTCTTGAGATCACAACCTAAGCCAAAATCAAGAGTCCCACACCAAACTGGCTATACCACCCAGGCCCCCTGAGCAAACATATTCTGATTATTTATAAAGTCATGCACATTTCACTCCCTTCTTTCATTTATTCAGCAAATATCACTTGAACATGCTGCAGGCTTTGGACTCGAAGCTGAGGACACAAAGACAAATAAGACAAAGCTACAGGCCATGCAAAGCTCATTCCCTGGTAGATGAAGCAGAATTACCAACATGAGGCCTCCCAACACCAACAGTACTGACATAGAGGACCAGATAATTCTTAATTGTGGAAGGCTGTTTTGTGCATTGTAGAATGTTCAGCAGTATCCCTGGCCTATACTGAGAGATGCTGGTGGCATTACCCCAGTTGTGACAACCAAAATGCTTCCAGACATTGCCAAAGGTTCCCTATTGAGTACAAGTGCCCCTGGCTGAGAACCACTGTTACACACCAATGTGTCAGACTCAGAAATAACACACAGCCTAGAGCTGGAAGTTGAGAAAAAAATCAGAGAAGGCTACATAAAAAAGGTAGAATTTGAGCCCAGACTTAAAGGATATGCATCAATTAGCCAGTTTTGTATCGTTGGCAGAAAATTCCAAGTGAGCGAAATATCATACACAAAGGCACAGAGGTGAGATTCTGCATGACTAATTTGCAGAGAAGACAAGGAAATTACAAAACATAGGTGCTTTCAAAGCTATAATTTTAAAACAGCAAGTGGCAAGAACGCTGAAGTTGTGGGAAATGTTAAGATTACGGAAGGTCTTGGGTGACATGTCAGTGCAATGAACTTTGTCTTATAAAACCTGAGCAGCTGTTGCAGCATGATGGGGAGAATTAGATTTTGAATAGATGCCTTTTGTAGCCCCATTAGAGTATAAGGAGAGAAATCATGTGTGTTATATGCTCTCCCCTTTTTAAATATGATGCACACAGCAGAATAATGTTCATGTTCATGTTCAACAAATATTTGTTGAATAAATGATAATACTAATAGTAACCACATTAAGCACTGGTATTTATTATACCCTCACTGTGTGTGCAGTACTACTTTAAATGTTTGCATGAATGATAAAGTTGGGGAGCACATTTGAGATGGGAAGAATCCCAGAGGTAAGGAAATGGTTGGGATGTATTGAATTATTACCCATTTTAGAAATAATTGGTAGGTGAGAGCAACACTAACAAATGCTAAGGCCAAGGGATACCAAGGGAAGGCCATCCATCCAGCTGGTGTCAAAACTCATGCCATATCTCACCCTGGTTTATTATCTAGTACTCTTTTTAATTTCTAGTGCCCCTCCTATTAAACTCCAAATTTCTCATTTTTAAGCAAACATGAACACCTATCTTAAGTTCTACAATAAATGCGATAACCCTTCAAGTTGCTTAAGCAACATAAGTGATCATTAGGATCCATCATTAAAATGTACATGGAAATATTATATTCTGGCCCAACATGGTATACATTTAGAGCCTATCAATTGTTTCTTAAGAATATTCCCAATGATCCCACATAAATTAGTTTATTGATTGGGTTTCAGTGTAAACAGATGAGACCACAAATCTCTTCAAAGTAAATGCAGAGGACACCTGAATACACGAAAAAGCAAGTCCTTGCTATCAAATATTTCAGACATTCAAATTATCTTTTTCTTTCCCTCTTCAAAATAAAGGCACAGATCTAAAAGTAAGAAGTGCTAATTATCTTAAAAGTTTTGCAAAGTTGCTAAAAATACAAAGATCTTTATCCTCAACAAAAACTAAATAGTTGAAATTTACTCTGGAGTTTTAAAAGAACTTAGCACACATGGCATTCAGAAGCGAGTCAAGCATGCACACAGATTTTATATCAGAATTTTTCATGCTCCTGGTAACTATGCTGTGACCAGGGATTTTGTCCTTTGTCTGTTTACAGATTTTATGTCTATTTTTCAGATGAGAAACTTTAATGATGGAAGTGCACAGTCAATGAGCCAATGATGTCCCTCTTCAATTTCATTCTATTTTGATGGTTCATTTCATTTCTCCAACTTATAAAGGAAATTTAGCATCTTATTTCTACATTACAGACTGTATGTCCTCACATACAACATGGTGTCATTTGTGATTTTAATGACAAACATCTCCAGTGCTTTCCTTTGTCACTGATACCTATTTTTAAATACTTATCCCCTGCAGAACAGTGCCAGGGTTTTGGTTTTTTTTTTACTCTGTTGATGAGTTCAGATCTGAATGATACTTTATTGAGTAGTTATCTCATACTTATATGATCTACATAATGCTATAAACTGACCAGTCATTTCTGCAGAATAAATTAGTTTTGCTTCTCATTCCTTCTCTACCACAGCGTCTGATCAATTCCTATATTCTCAAAACCACAGGCATTTATTTTAACAAAAGAAGTCTGTGTTTCTGAGTAGGTTTAATTGTTTATGTTACTGAGTCTGGATAAAAAGTTCTCCCACTGACTTAATAAGTATTCCTTCTCTTTGTCTTTTCCCTTTTTGTCTGGAATCCTAAATTCCTTTTTATCTTTGTGGCGGGGAGCCAGATTTTTGTATATCCCAGGTTCCAATTACATGCAAACTCTTATGAGCCCAGCGTCTGTGGGCATATGCATGAAATATATCCATCTATATATTTCTTTAGTATTTTTTGTTATTAAAATTTATTAGCCTTACGTCTTTGTTCAGGTGTTAATTTACATGGAGTGAAATACAAATTTTCAGAGTAGGCATTCCCAGTGTTCTGCCCTGAAAATATAAAACAGAGCATTCATGGAATATCTAATTTTAAGAAAAGACAAACTTCTTTTTGAAAATTACAACATGAAATTGTCAAAAGTATATTCCCCTGTAAGTCAGTGATCTAATATATATGTATACATATATACATATGTATGCATACATATATACATTATACATATATATGTATATATAATACATATATACATGTATACACATTATACATATAATATATGTATAATGTATAATATATAATGCAGCTTCATTAGGCTTTAATTAAATAAATATTAGATCACAGGCACAACAAATGACAATTCTGGCACAGTACAGCAAATCATGTAACTGTACTGCAACTTATTGTCTATTAAAGCCCTCCTACTACAAATGGTATTAATCACGTTTTTTATTTTCTGTATTTCCTGATAACTTTGACACCCAGAGGGTGTCTCCAAGATTAACTAATTCCTAGAGATAGCAACAACTCCACCAAGAGTATGCCTTTCATATGCAAACCAACCAATCCAAAACCCAAACCTCAGTCACCTCCTGAATCTGGCTTTCCAGGACACTGACTTCAGGCCAATATTCCCCTCCCAAATCACCCCAGGACCACGTTTCAGACAACTAGGGGCAGCCCATATACGCTGAGTCTGCTGAAATTATTCAAATTAGCCAATGCTAATTTTGCTTCCCCTGCTTCACCCATGCAGTCCCAGGGAAACCACTAAAAAGGCTCTTGCCCGCGTTTTCTCTTTGCTCCCCCTTCCTCCTGAGGGTGCTACCCTATATGGCTCTGCACCACATGGAACCCCTCCTCTTGGGAACTGTGAATAACAAACTACCTGTTCAATGGGGATTGTCTCTGATCTATTGCCCTCATTTTACCTGAATAGCAATAAAACCTACATTTAAAAAAATACCAATTAAATTTGACACAATTTTTCCTGGGACAAGACAAGATGTGCTTTTTTACACAAGACAAATTCAAGCTCTAAGTTCGGGCAGGGGTGGTGGGGAAGGTGTTTGATTTTATATTTGGGAATTAATTTGGAATATATTTGGAATATACCGAAGACTGAAACTCACCTCCTGACCAATGACCAAGAATCTCTCCCCAACCTCAACCCAAAGAACTTATTGCTTAATAAATAATATAATTAAAAATAAATAAATATTTCATCTCTGCAATAACCTTCCTCACTGTTTTCTTCTTTTGTCAAAGAATTTTAAAATACATCCATCTGTTCTTTACAAAATTTGTTCAGGGAGATTTTGATAATGTCAATTATCCTGATGACCTCGCCTTCTCTAGGCAATTGTTCTTTAGGGTGTATACCCTTTTTCTTCCTATTTTTTTTTAAATTTTAATTTTATTTTTTCAGTGTTCCAAGATTCATTGTTTATGCACCATACCCAGTGTTCCATGCAATACGTGCCCTCCTTAATATCCACCACCGGACTCACCCACCTCCCCACCCTCCCCTCCTCCAAAACCCTGAGTTTGT
Organism: Neogale vison; assembly: GCF_020171115.1. NCBI lineage: Eukaryota > Metazoa > Chordata > Mammalia > Carnivora > Mustelidae > Neogale > Neogale vison. The sequence goes on from NC_058097.1 coordinate 10,921,866, forward strand.
TTCTCTGAGTCCACAGTCTCTCATGGTTAGTCTCCCCCTCTGATTTCCCCCAACTCCCTTCTCCTCTCCTTTTCCCCATGTCCTCTGTGTTAATCCTTACGCTCCACAAGTAAGTGAAACCATACGATAATTGGCTCTCTCTACTTGACTTATTTCACTCAGCATAATCTCCTCCAGTCCCATCCATGTTGATAAAAAAGTTGGGTATTCATCCTTTCTCATGGAGACATAATACTCCATTGTGTATATGGACCATATCTCCCCATGTTTTAATTCCTTTTTCCTTTTGATTGGTGTTCGGATCTCATGGTGGTTCTTTTCTAATTGGTTCTCACTAGATCTTTTCTCATCCATATATCTTATGGAAGCAACCGTAACAACTGTGGTCAGGCTACCTCAAACACACTCCCATCAAAACTGTGATTTCCTGGGTCCTTTTCTACATGTCCCGTTTTAGTATGCATGATGTCAGTGTGCTTGCAGCAATCAGAGGTATATTAATTTCTGACCTGGCAACTATTATTTATCTTCCCATCTTCTTGAGGTCAAGCAGCTCCCTTAGATTACAGGAGTTTTAGGTGATAAAAACATGCTGTCCCAGGAGTTTCCCTTCATCAACATCTCTGCCATTCATATTTCTGTATCCTGTGTCTCTGAATTAACCAAAGAATAGTTGCCCTGGACTCAGATACAAGATACAGAAGAATCTTTCAGACTCCCTGATATCTGAAAAGGAATGTTTTTGTTCCTCCTGACCTCATGTGTTTCCAAGCATATTTCCCAATATCCAATACATCTTCTTCCCAATTTGTAGTGTTGGGATGTGACCATTTCCTTCCTTCCATTAAAATTCGGTTTTTCTACATTTACTCTTGTTTTTGCTTGCTTTTCCAGTAGACTGGGAGGCAGAGGAAAAGATGACACTACCTACTTCTCTGCTTTTCCCTTCTTTAACCAGAGAGGACCTACATAGTTTTTTGTTTGTCTGTCTGTTTGTTTGTTTGTTTTAAAACAGGAGGAATACATAAAAGCAGTTACAGCAAGATGCCATGTCGAAAAACTAGTTAATATTGCTCGGCAAATGACTTATCCTGAAGGCTGACACACACATAAGATAAAATAACAAAAGCAACTTTTATATGCAAGCAGCATGAATTTAGTGCATTTTAAAAATCTCATTTGATTTTCACAATAACCTTGTGAATCAGGCAAATCAAGAGTTGTTATCTGCATACTGTAAATGAATAAACTAAGCCTGAAATCAAATATGTAATTTGCTCTAGTGTGAATTAAAATACAAATAATTCACATTCTAATGTCATTTCTTCTAAATATCTCTGCCTCTTCGAATTTACAATACACACCAAATGCAGGAGGATATATTATTTTTTTTTTTTAAGATTTTATTTATTTATTTGTCAGAGAGAGAGGGAGAGCGAGCGAGCACAGGCAGACAGAGAGGCAGGCAGAGGCAGAGGGAGAAGCAGGCTCCCTGCCGAGCAAGGAGCCCGATGTGGGACTCGATCCCAGGACGCTGGGATCATGACCTGAGCCGAAGGCAGCTGCTTAACCACTGAGCCACCCAGGCGTCCCAGGAGGATATATTATTAACAGGCAGTTGGTTTCTAAGGGAAATAAGAAAGCAGAATCATTGTGTCTTAATTAGAATTCTGCTGGATAAAAGTGACAAAATCCTAATTCAAACCCGCTGAAGATGGATGTGTCAGACCGAATGATGCCATCCAATGATGTCCATGTCCAAATCCCTAGAACTTGTTAATGCATTATTTTACAAGGATTTTGAAATCTGATTAAGTTATAGATCCCAACATGGGGAAATCATGGGCCCAATATAGCATTAGGATCCTTATAAGAAGGATGCAGGAGGGTTAGAGCCAAGGAAGGTGATGGGACATTGGAAGCAGAGAGAGATGAAGAGTCTACACAACTAACTTTGTGGAAGAAGGGGCCGGGGCCATGAGCCAGGAATGCAGGTAGCATCCAGAAGCCGGAAAAGGCAAGGAAACAGATCCTGCCTTAAACCCTCCAGGATGAAGGCACCTCTGCTAACACCTTGATTTAAGCCATGTAAGACCAATTTTAGACTTTGGACCTCCAGAAGATATCAAATTTGTATTGTTTTAAGTCACTAAGTTTGTTAAATATGGTTACAGCATAAATAAGAAAATGATGCAGTAGTGACTTTACTGGTGCACACCCCTGGCTAAGGCATGGGGTATGGCTGGATTTCTTGGATACCCAAACCTCTATCTCATTTCACACTTACGGCCATCTCCATGCAGCTAGAAGATGCTCCTGGTACCTTTAGGCTCCCATTTTTCCCTATCTGTCTCCTTCAGACCACTGATGACTCTTGTGTCCCCTCACATATTAATCAACATGTCTAGGAGAAACACACTCTGATTTGCCCACTGGAGATCAGGTACCCATAGGGCCAGCCCACCTGATGGACAGTACCACATAGCTCACATAAAGGTTCCCAAAAAGACAGTTGAGGAGAAGAAAATATGATGGCATTTTATTCCTGGCCTCCTTAGCATCCTCATCCCCACCACGCCTACATGTAATGTAACAATTAATCCTAAACAAAATAATGCAACTTTCCCACGTGCACATAAAATGCACACTAATTCTGCCAAAATTTGGCCCATTGACTGGTCCAGTTCTTAGTCCAGGACCTTTGGGGTAAGGTGCATTGCTTTCAAAGAGCTTCAGAAGGGGCACTTAATTGTTTAGTTAGCTGTAGCCAAATGACCATCTTACTGACCCCAATTCATCTACTGTATACTTATGAAGGGACAGCTAAGTAACCACAATGAACACTTCCACTCATAGCAGGAAGAAAGGAAGGCAGTACCTCATATACAGTTTTCATTGCTTATAACGCCTTCTGGGGACAGTGAGTACGTGCAGCTGTCATGTCATTTTGGCCTTGCTCCCAGGGACTATGGCTCTTGGCTCTTGTTCTGATCACAATGAGAGGAAGTGAATTGCATCATTTTTGTCTTTTACATCTTGTGAAAATGGCACAATAGCCAGGGGAGGGTCTTAGGATGGATTAATGCCAGACCACCATTTTTCTAAAATGGGTTTTTCAAGTAATAAAACTTCCTTTAGTTGGTTTACAGTGTTTCATATCTTTGGTCTGCAAACCAAAAACTAGAATCTAGATCCAGAACTTTCTGTCCCTCAGCTCTGCCCATTTCTTAGTACCCCAGAACCACAGGCCAGCTTGATGACAGGAGCTCTTGCAACTCCAAGTTGCAACTAGAGGTTGGCATTTACAAAATGGGTAACTATTCCTCTTGTCAGACAATGAGTTGACATCAGGGGGCAGGTCAGAGAAGCCCAGGGAATTAGGCTTTGATGAAAGTTCCCTTATCTTAAGAACTGTATAAAATCTTACTTCTTTGGGTTAGCAGAGTTTCTCTCCCTTAACTTTGTTCTCACTAACAAGCATTTGTCTGAAGAAAAATATAATTACTAAATTTACATGTGCTCTTTCAATTAAAGATTGAGCCAATTCCAAAACTATATTACCTTTACCTTGTTAATTTATATAATAATAATAGCCATAATCATAATCATAATCATAATGTCTTTAACCTATCATTCAATTCTTAGGCTGAGAGGGTATCAAATCTTACTAAACATTGCTTTGCTGAATATAGCTTTTTCCCCTATTGGGTTGTGATAAAGCAATGCAATTAAGAATGGATGGGTATTTATAACCACACACACTAATAGATGGATGGAAGTTTATAACCACACATACTAATGTCTCCTTAACAGCTAACATCATACCAACCTATTTTGTGCCTGTTTTTATCAACTGACTTTAAAGATGAGTCTGTTAAAGAGAATTTGCAAGAATAACACAATGGAGCGTAACAAAAGGTACCTTATTTAGACGAAACAACTTAAATTCACATAAGGGACTCTTTCTGTCTCTTTCAAGCAACACTAATGAACCAACCCATTAGCAAATGTTTAGAAATAATGGGAAACATGCTCTGGCAATGACAGTGACTTCTTAAAAAGATAAACTACAACATACCTAAAACATTTGGGAATTGTTATTTATATATCAAATGTATGTGTTTGATATATACATCTAAATATCTATTATCTATCTAAATATCTAAATACTGTCTATTAAATATAGATATATATAGCTAAATATCTTTCTTAATTTGTGTGTATGTGCATGTGTGTGTTGAAATTATGTGCAAGTGACTGATAAACTTTCATGATGACTGCAAATTTTATAATATTGGAAAGATGTGCTATTCATATTGAATATGTTGTGCTTATTTTTTAAAACTCGAAACTCTATTAAATTGGTGGGTTTGTTTTATAGTTACGGCCCATCTTGTTGTCCCATTTTAGGTCTTCATCTCTCTTTTCTTGCATGGTATGGGGAGATCAAGTTCAGATCCTTTGAGGAAGCAAAGATGAAATTATTTTGCAGTCATTAAGATCGGTGCCAATGCTATCAACACTTAGACTTTCCTGATTTATCATAATGCTTCCTGAATCTCTGAACACATTTATCCTTCATAGTTTTGAACAAAGGAGTAAAATTCAAGCAGAGGAGCAACTGCAATAAAATGACCAAAGAAGGAGAGTGTGTGTGTTCTCACACTGTGTGCACGCACACACTGGACAATCGGAAAACACATGTTTCTGTTCTACTGGTTGCTGCATATGTTCTTTAACTGCTCACACATTTGACCGAAGTGTTTCAGAACAGACAATATATTGCAATGAGAATATTACCAAAGTGTGGATTTGTCAGATGTTATTTTTCTTCTATCAATGCATTCTGTCCATTGTATTTTGTGGATATAAGGCACTCAGGCCTGTTTTATGATCTGTGACAAAATGTAATAGAAGTTCTGACCACCAACCAGGTAAAAGGCTTCCAACCAGCATCAACAAGGACGGGTTTCTGAATTTCGAACCATTAATCATTTGTGTCCCAACGGAAGATAACAGTCTATTAATTGTTCCTTCACTTTGGAAGCTAACATAACTCATGCCATTAAATCCAGAAATGTTATGAAAATATGACTTTCATGTCTTGTTTTAAAGCAAACAAAAACACTGTTTCCATTCTTTTTGATGCTGCTGAGTAAACTCATGGCCTCCCCCACTTACCAGTAAACACATTTTGAACCAAAGAGCTGCCTGTGACAACCCTGCAGGAGACCTCCCTCATCCTCAGGACCTCTTCCCGTCAGTATCGTTGACAGGAGATTCAGAGAAAAAGGCAGATTGCTTAGTTCAGAACTACTGCTACATGAGATTTTGCCCCCTGAAGGACTCTTGTGAGTTCCCTACTGCTTCCATCATGTGACCCAGACTTAGCCTAGCCCAAGAACAAAGACAGCAAGGCAACAAAGCTACCCCACTACTTGCAACAGTGCACAGTTGAGTTTTCTTCCCTGATGTAGTAAGACAGAGAGGGTACTGAAAATGGGATATGTTTAGAGAACAGACTGAAGCATTTTGCATTCAGGCAAATTATATTTTGTTTGCAAAGGACTCTCCAGAGCCTGCCCCCATAAATGAAGAAGGTAATACTTATTAGAAATAATGCATTGTCTCCGAATTGTTCTGCTGAAGTACAGTTCAAAACACTCCGGCCACTTCCCCATGCCACACTTTCTCTCACTGAGCTCTCTGAGGTTATCTGCAAGGAAAGTACACAGAAGGCAGTCTGGTTCCCCTTCCGAATAGTGGCCTCCCTCCTCCCTAGTCAGAAAGCAGGACTATTTACATTCCTAACAGCCTCTAGGAATGGAAGAGTGTTTTGTATGCTATTAACATATCAAAAGAAGGGTTGATAAACAGAGACAGAAGACAAACAAACAAAGAAACCTAAAACAAAAAACCAACACACCCAAACCCATGGAGAGCGCTGGTTTCCCAAGCAGTGCACTGTTAGGAAGGAGAAAAATCCAAGAATGGAAGTAATTGTTGGGGATCCCAAGCAGGCAAAGAGGAGGGAAAACCCATAGCTCACCCCTATGGAATAGCTCCATGCACCACATGGTCCCATGTGGTGTGTTAATTCTTTCGAACCCCATTCTATAGGTGAGGAAACCAAGGAACTTCACAAAGCTGGTGATGGTACAGGCCAGATCTGCCTAGAGGCAACCTCTTGTTCCAAGCTCCCAATTTGAACCTCTATGCTTTCCTTTATCTACTACCTCAATATGTGAGAAGCCATCAGATCCTGTTATTGGGGCTTAGGAAATAGGGAATTTCTTTCTAACTCTAAACAATTCAGGTGGAGGCTCAGAAATAAGGTTTTCATATGTCTGTGTCCCACATATGTGCCATGACTGATGAGCAAATCAAACAAGGACCAGAAGTACTCCTGAGAAATCCTTTGATGGCACTTCAGATTAGCAAGAAACAGTGGTAAATATCAAAGAGAGGACACTGATTTCACTCCCTGGGATCTGGGGCACAATTTAATATAACGTGTTTTTCACACTTGGAACCCTAAAATATTTCTTTCAAAACTCCGACTTCATTATGATCAAATGTGAGTATTCCATAAATAATGTGGTAATTTTTGAGAATCTACAATGAACAGGACATTTGTTGGGGTATTGAAACTGGCTAACTTCAAGGGAAGACAGATGTTCATGAAGTAAATACAGAAAAAAGTAAATGAAAAGAGGAAAATCATTTTAATTTTTTTTCATTTGTGACATTTTTACAGTGGTTTTAAAAATACTTGTTGAAAACTTTCAATAATATTAACACTAAAATCTAGAATGCACATTCCCTCATAACTTTTTAAAGGAAAATCATTTCAGTCTACATAAAACTACTTTTACCACATCAAATATCTTCTGGAAAATATCACCCATACCAGTATCTAAGCATTTCTATTTAAGCCAACTCCAAAATGATACTGAGTCTCCATATTTCTCAAATTCTTTCACAGAAGTTAACTTATACTTGATCTCTCCGATGATATTATTTTCTTCTTAGAGGCAGAGGCTACTCCTTTCATATTTATATTTTTAGATCCAGAAGAAGCAGGCATTTGATAAAGATTTAATAAATAAATTAGACTGGTTAATGGAAATCATCTCTGTGAGTAATGCCATACCACAAATGCTCTACATAAACTCACAAAATTCTAAGGATGTATAGGCTATTATAGATGATAGCACTTCCAAATTCCCCCATGGATTGGAATGGAATTAAATTTACTATAGTGCTATCAGAAGAAACCCCCCTATATGTGCATTTGAGAGATTCCTTTAGTAAAGGATGGAGAGTAGTATATCTCCATTGCCAGTCATATCATGGCTATAGGTAAAATAAGAGCTGTAATTTTTGCAGAAATGTTATTCAACATAATGGCAATAACATATATTAGAAGTAGTTCATGGTGATTGTGGGTAGGAGACGCATACTTATTGTTTCCCATCTATCTCTCTCCAAACATAGTAGTTCATTTATCTACACCAAATAAATATTATTTGTTACATGTCTTATATGTCTGTAGGTTGACTGAGTCAGGGGGTCATCTTACCTAGAGTGGCCTTGGCTGGGAGGCTATAAAGATCTTAAGTTGGCTTGCTCATGTGCTTGTGAATCAGATGGAAGAATGTGCTATATGCTGGACCACTCTGTGTGTCTCACCTTCCTCCTGGAGCCAGTGGCTTAGCTTGGTCATATACTTTTAATGGAAGTGGCAGAGGCAGAAATAAGCAAGCACTCTTGTGTGTGTCTTCCCAGGTCTGGACAGGCATAGTCACCTCTTAATTACATGGCAGAATCCAGAGTCAAGAAGTATGGAAAAAAAAGTTCTATCTGTATCGATATCAACAAATATAGTATGCAGGAGAAATTACAAAGTCTCTTGACTAAGGATGTGTAGATACTGGGACAAGCGAGGAAGTGGACCCATTAATATCTATCTCTAGTTCTCATTCTGGGTGCTAATGCTTCATCAAAATGCATGCTCATTTCCACCATTTGATTTCTAAAACAGCAAATTAACAAAAAAGAAAGTAATTCTCTTATCAAATGGATGGTAGGATTCAGCAGATTTTATGGATAATTAAGTCTTTAAATGAAGATTTGGGAATACACATTTTTGGGTTTTTTTGAAATTTCGGCTATTGGACAAATCAAAAGTCATCCATCTTAAACATTATTCAAAGGATATGACTTCAAAATCCTTATATATCTTTAAATGACTATGAAGTGAAAAAGAAAATTTTAAAAGAATACAAAGGATTGGGGCGCCTGGGTGGCTCAGTGTGTTAAAGCCTCTACCTTCGGCTCAGGTCATGATCCCAGGGTCCTGGGATGGGAGCCCTGCATCAGGCTCTCCACTCAGCAGGGAGCCTGCTTCCTCCTCTCTCTCTCTCTCTGCCTGCCTCTCTGCCTACTTGTGATCTCTGTCTGCCAAATAAATAAATAAAATCTTTTAAAAAATACAAAGGATCTAACTAAAGGATCTATTAATATCAGATTTGAAAAAAATCAGTTGTTTGAACTTCACTGGGAGGGGACATAAATCATTTGTTACAAATTAATACTTCCATAGCAAAAAAGATATGATTTTTCAAACCTAACAGCTAAATACACCCTAAGATTCAGTCTACACATAATTCAATTAGCCTTCAAAACAAAAAACAAAACAAACAAAAAAAAACAACTTAAAACATTCAACAGCACAAGCCAAAAAAAAAAAAAAAAAGGCAAAATAAACATGGCCCAATATAATGTTGCTTTAACACACTTATTTAATTTATATACTTATTTATTTTCTAACCTCTCCTTGCCTATAATTACTTAGTGTTCTTAATGAATCATTTTAGCTAAAATTTCCTAAAGCATCATCAATACAAATAAACACGAGCAGCTATTACCAACTATCAATGTGCCTTCAAGCTGATATACTGTATAACATCTCTCCATATCTAGGACTTTGGGGATCAGACAAACCAGACTAATCAGATGAAAATGGACATTTTATGGTCTCAAGAGGTTTCTGAGTTGAAATAACAAATATTAAGAGCAGAACTCATAGATGGCCTTAACATGTCAGAGACTAGACTTCCAATATGATTGGCGATGTCTTACCAACTAGTGTCATAAAAGTACACTGACGTTATTCTTCTAGTAACTAAATTTGTAGTGTCCTAAAATGCAAATTATGTATAAAAACTTATTATTACTAAAAATTGTACCAAGCCATCTGTTTGGTGGCAAACTTTTTGTTTCATCTTGGACAAGGAGAATGAATCACGTGGGATTCCTATTTGCTGGTTGCTCAGAGCGGACTGAACTAGTGATCTCTTAAAACATAAGAACAGAGTTCCAACATAAGAACATAAGCCATTTTCTAAGGCTATTTTAAATCCTCTTCATTTCAGGGGCCAGTTTCATCTACGTTTTTGCACGGTCCAACTGCCACGCACACTGGATGCCCAACAGGCAATCCCTCAGATGCTCTAGACTTCACCTGTCTTCTGCTCCTGTCCAACTGCTCCTGGGACAACCAGCTCTGCATGAGCTCTGGCTGGCTTCTCAAAAACAGGCCCCGCACAGCAGCTCTACTTTTGTGTGGGCCTTCCTAGTTAACTCCTGTAGGAGAACCGACAGCATGCACTGTCCATACATATATCACCAGAACTGCAACACCTCATAGGGAGAAATTCTGAGCAACCGGAATCAGGATCCCATCAATGAGTGTTTCTCCCTTCAACCCTCAAGTTGGTTGCAAGGCAGTTTATTCAGCGTCTTGGGGGCTTGTTACCATGGATCCAGCAACCCTCAGCAAACTTAGTATCACCAGCAAGAAGACACATCCTCACCTTCCATCTTCCTCCTTCTGCGCTTTCCTCCCCTCTCGCTCACTCACACTTCCTTTGGTAACAGAACACATGCCCTCGGCCCCAGGATCTGTTTTCTGCAGAACCCAGAGGAGGACACAGTGAAAGAGGAATCTGTCGTGGGTCACATAGAAACATGAAACGAGTTGGAAGTGAAAGAGAAGAAAATAAACAAGAAATGAAATTCTGTTATGAAGATGAAAGGAAATACTAGAAAAGAGAAACAAAGTCTAGCTGAAGAACTTGAGTGGAAATCCTTTAATCACTGTGAGCAGTGATAATACTCCGAAGAGCCAGTCATCTTACTTTGAGGTTTCCTCTGTTGTAAATCTTTTTTACTGAAAAGCTCTTGAAAAACAAAACTCATTAGAGAGTTGAGGTAATGGTTCTCCTCTGAAACGTCTACTGTTTGCTTTTATTACTGTGTTACTGCCAGCAATACTGAGAGCGCTGTGTCACTCCAACAGCAAATGGGTGGATGAGTGTCTTTCCCCAGAGATAAATGAAGCAACAATGTGGTAAAAAGCTCTTGGTTTCAGGAGGTGAACAGTTGGATCTTTAATTACAAAGGACTGAAATCCATTACCACACAACGGGGGAGTGTGTTTAATTTGCAGAAAGAGAGAAATTCCTGGGTTTTTTTTGTGACTTAAATGACCTTAACACAAAAACCCAACCATCCCCACTTCTGAAGGGCAACGAATAGCCTCTACCCTATACAGCTAAACGGGGTGGGGGGGGGTGCTTAGAAATTGCTTCATCTTCAAAACTGAGTGAGAAAGTGATGACGTGATTCTACTGTCATCTACCTGATTTACCATCATGAGCTCAGCTTTACAGTTCAATGCAATACTCAAACCTTTGACTGATTTGTAGAAATAGAGTCGATCTTAGAAAGTAAGTGGCTGTTGAACAGAATTTGTGGGTTTTTACTTTCTTTTAAAAATATGTTACATCGGCAGGTTTTGTAATATCTTGCTTGAAGAAAGCAATATGCTTTTATCTTTTATTCAAGTAGTTGGCAGAGTCCCCTACTTTATTAATGACACAAAGAATGCTCTAAAAATATCTAACTCACTTTACTCCAAGTTCTGAAGGTGTCACTCTCATTGTGACTCTCTGATACACAGTATTAAAGCCTTTTCCTCAGCAAGGTCTCGCCCCTGAGCTAAACAAAGTGAAACATGACTTCGTGAAATCCCTAGTATTGGAAACCACCCTTTAGTAATTCTAAAGGAATCCAAAACGGCATTCATTTGCATGGCAATATTTGGTTTTATGAGCTCATTGAGAGGTAGAAACAATGATTTCTAACCCTTGCTGTTTTGCTCCATGGGAAAAGTAGAGAGACATCATCAATTAGTTTAACAACCAGCCCTTCGCAAACTCATTCACTTTCTTCCAGGGCAAAAGGAATGATTAAACTTAGTTAGGGTGCCAGGGGCCCAACCCTTACTGTCCTCATCCTTCCCAATGCAGACCACTCAGGGCATTTGGCCCATAATGCTCAATGGGAGATCACTGGAATTTCGTTTTAAGCTGATTCAAGAAGAATCCCAAACTCTCTCTAATTTACTTCACCTGCACAGGGTTCTTTCTAAATTCACCTATCTTTTCTTTCAAAGAAAGTCTGATCTCAAATATGCTCAATTTTGTTTTATGCAAAAGTCTTAAAAACTACTTCTTCTGCTCAAAGATTGATTGATTGATTGATGGACTGACTGATTTGAGTGAGAGAGAGCGTGAGTGAGGTGAGGGGAAGAGAGAGGGGGAATCTCGAGCAGACTCCCCACTCAGCGGGAAGCCTGAAGCAGGGCCCAATCTCACATCCCTGAGATCATGACCTGAGCCAAAACCAAGAGTCAGAAGCTCAACTTACTGAGCTCCCAGGTGCCCCTGAAAACTACTTTTAAATGATGATTCCAAAACATGTTTTTGGTAAACATCTTCAAAGAAATTAGAGTTTCACTATCTTGTTTAATTTACAATTTTAAACAAAATAGAGTACTTTATTCAACATTTCAAAATGCCATAGGATTTATACTTGTATGTCTAAAAAAGAGAATACACAAAAACCTGCAAATATTCCTAGCAGCTTTATTTGTAATAGTCAAAGACTAAAAACAAACCACATTTTTGACAGATAAATTGTTAAATAAATGTGGTACCTACATGCACACCATGAGATACTACCCAGCAATAAAAAATAATGAATTATTAATATACAAGATAGTGTGGATGAATCTCAAGGAGAATGTGCTGAGTGAAGAAAACCAATCCCAAAGGTTGCATATTTTATGATTCCATTAATCATACAAATAATCATCTTAAAATAAGAAAATCATGGAGATGGAGAAGATGAGAGATTGTCAGGGGTTAGAGGTGGGAATAGGTGGCAGAGGAAGGTAGATGTTCCTTGTGGTAATGTAACTGTTCTTTATCTTAACTAGAGTGAGAGAAACACCTACCCACACATGTGATAAAATTGTCTAAAACTACATAGGCACACACACACACACACACACACACACACAAAGACACACACACATACACAATACATGTAAAACTGGGGAAAACTAAATAAAATCAGTGGATTGTGTCAATGTGATTTTCTTGGTTGTGATATTGTTCTACAGTTTTGCAGGGTGATACCATTGGCAAAACTGGGTAAACAGTACCCAATATCACTTAATGTTATTTCTTATAACTGCACATGTACCCATAATTATCTCAAAAGATTTGATTTTAAAAGGAGAAAAAAATAAAATGTATTTTTTCTCATCAGGCTGATTCATATCATAAACAGATACCAATTTTGTATACATAGAAAGAGAGGCATAAAGAAAAAAAGTACATCTAGTCTTGTATGTAAAGCACTTTCTATGCTACACAGTACATTTTACAGGTATACGATTATGTTTATGAATCTTCAAAGACAAGAGTGGCATAGCTTTTAAGAAAACCTTTCACTGGATAGTTTATAACAATGATTTTCAAACTATTTATTTTATGTTCTTATTTTATTTGGAATCAGCTAAATAAAACCACTTTCATGATTTTATTATGAGAATCACGATAGCTTTTATTTTTATCTAGTATCCTTGTTTGGAATTACAAAGGCATGTGGAAAGATCATTACTATATTAAACTGATCTCTCATTCAGATTCTTAAGGCAGAGTCACCTCTACTCCCTCATGGCACTACCTAGAAACATGCTCCTTCCTTTTATTTTCAGAAAATGTTAAAATGAGAAAGGTAAGTCATTCTAAGCCCATGATTTATCTCATGTATCTACCTTGAACACTGTGAGACTGAGAACCCAGCTTGTTTTAATTAGAAGTTGAGTTTAAAAAAATTTATTCTAACTTTGAGTGCCCAAAATCCTGTTTCTGAAACTCAACTAAAAGTAGACTTTTATCCTTAAAAGCCAACCCATGATTATGCACTGAGTCTTTAACTTTTGAAATAATCATTTGGCTAGTGCTTTCTACTTCTTTACCTAGTTATGATGACTATATCTCTAACTAGAAGGAGAAACAGAACTAAGCTGGTGTCACTTACCATGATTCATGTACCCTGATTATTGTGCAGGAACAGAAATTCTGCCAGCAGTACTCACTATGATCTAATTGCAAAGTTTAAGAGACAAGCAAGAGATAATCCAGACAACACTCTAAACAGGAAAACAGATCTATTAACATTTCAGAAAAAGACTCCAAATTCTAATCCCAAAAGGTTACTTAAGTGATCAACACTTTTAAAAGACTCTACCTAATTCTATTTTCTATTTAACTCTAATTAAAATTAGTTTTTCCCTAGAAATAAAATATCAACAAACAAGAACAGTAAAAGTGAGGAAGAGAGCACCATATATGTGTTATTTGGGGACGTGAAAAGAGAAGACATGCATCATTTGCTCACCAATACTGAATCATTCTGGATAATATTCTCAACATGGTGGTGAAACAATGCCTACTGTTTTTGACCAGTTCTTTTCTTTTTTAGTTGCTAAATTCCATCTGTATTTAATATTTATCTACTCCTGGAATTATTACTTCAACCTACAGCCTTAATTGCCTCCAGTGTTGTACTTGGCGTTTCTCTCTTGTTATTATTCTCAATTTCCTTTTAGTTGATTATTGTTTTACCTACTGCTCTATCCAAATGGAACAACAGCCTGTAAGATCTACCACTCTTTGTCAGTTCACAGATTAATCTGAAAACCTCCCTTCAGAAGCAACAGTTTACAAAACCAGATGGATCTTTGAGGTAGTTACAAAATAAATACTTCAAAATCATAAGTTGATTTGTCTCATCACATCTTTAATTTAGGAAAAAATATGTATTTCAACCTTAGTTATTTGTGACGTGTAACTGAGATCGCTATAGGTATGTGCGCACATCCAATATGGTTTCCCCAATGAGCTCCTGAGGCCTTGAAATGTGACCAGTCCAAATTAATGTGTGCTACAAGTATAAAACTGCTGGATTTCAAATATCTAGTATATGAACAAAATTAAAAATAGAATTATCATATAATCCAGCAATTCTTTCACTATTTACCTGAAGAAAATGAAAACACTGATTCAAAAAGATATGTGCACCTCTATGTCCATTGCAGCATTATTTACAATAGCCAAGATATAAATGTCTATCAACAGATAAATGAATAGAGATAAATAAATAAAGCAAGATAAATAAAAGATATATAATAAAATACATATAATAAATATAATAAACTTTTTAAAAAGATAAATAAAAAAGAATGAAATCTTGCCATTTGCAACAACATGGATAGACCTTGACTACATTATGCTAAGTGAGATAAGTCAGACAGGCAAGACAAATACCATATGATTTAACTCATATGTGCAATCTAAAAAACATAACAAATACAAACCTCAAAAGAATGCAGAGAAAAGAATCGTGGTTGCCAGAGGATAGGGGAGTTGGGAGTGGGAATGGATGAATAGGGTCAGGAGGTACAAACTTCCAGTTATAAAAGAAATATCATTTGTTGGGGATGAAATGTATAGCATGGTGACTATAAACAATAATATCATTTGCAAAATTAAAAGTTGCTAAGAAAGTAAGACTTAAAGTTCTCATCACAAGAAAAAAAAGAATATTTTTGTAATTTTGTATGGTGATGGATAGTAGCTAGACTTACTATGGTGATCATTTTACAATATATACAAATATCAAATCATTTTGTTGTACACCTGTAACTAATATATTATATGTCAATTATACCTCAATCAAAAAAAAACTGTCATTTTGGAAAATTCTGTATACGTACAACGTTTCCAAATAACAGAATTTTTTTTCTGTTCAAAATGCTCTCCAAAGAAGATTCTATATTTCCTCTTAGAACATTTGCTTTCTTTATTGAAATGTCAACTGATGGTTTTTATTTTGTTTTTTGCATTCAAACACTGATGGCCTTATACATAATCATACATTCTGAATCAGAAAAATATAAACTAGAATCCTGCCTGGAACCACTTAGTAATTGTTTTGTATAGTTTCTCCCTTTCAATGTTTACGCTGTGACCTCTATTTTAGTAGGAATCAAAATTCCATTAATAACTTACTATTTATATTATTCTCTTACACATTGCTGCAATATATATAGCACAGCGAAGTTTTCTTTATTACCCTCACCTTGGGCCTATCTATAAAAAATAGAAATAATAAAAGGAAAGAGTATTGACATACATTAAGCTCCTATTCCCTCTGGGCGCTATATATAGTGCTTATATAGTGACTCAAAATCTCATTAAAAATTTTTTTTTTACTGTTATGCTAATGATGACACTGAGATTCAGGGTTCTAAGAGGACTTGCTTAAGGTTATACAGTTAATAAATAGCACAGTTATAAATGTTCAATGTTTAATACAGTTTTACCAAAATAGAGAGCTCATTTTCCCAATCTTTACAAAAACTTTCACTTTCTAAAATACTGTTTTGTGTATCCTTACCAACTTAGACAAATTAATGATAATTTTTTAATGTTGTATGACAGACTGTTGGTACATTAAATGATATTTTTAATATAAATAACCCAAACCCTTTGTCCTAAACATTAATATTTATACCATCTTCCCTCTAATTATTCATCCTCTACAGTATACCATAAGAATTTATGTTCTTGAGATCCCAAACTTAAATTTAGTTCATCTTTCTCAACTTCTCTCACTTCTTTTTTAGTCTGATGTACAGAAAGAATGCCCTTTCCCCATTCAAGGATTCAAAGATCAGTGGTAATCAATAAGGAATCCACAGTAAGAACTGCCGTACAAGACAAATGCTTTGCATCCTTTCCCTGCTCTTTCCCCATTTGCCACGGGCAATGAGAAAGAGATGTGCTTCCCATCTGGCTAGAGAACCGATGGGATGTGGAACAAGGGGAATGACTCCAATTTTAATTAATTAATTAAAATTTTTAATTTTATTTTTTTACAGTTTTTAATTTTTTTTATTTTTTTATAAACATATAATGTATTATTAGCCCCAGGAGTACACGTCTGTGAATCGCCAGGTTTACACATTTCACAGCACTCACCTTAGCACATACCCTCCCCAATGTCCATAACCCCACCACCCTCTCCCAACCCCCCTCCCCCCAGCAACCCTGTTTGTGAGATTAAGAGTCTCTTATGGTTTGTCTCCCTCCTGACCCCATCTTGTTTCATTTATTCTTTTCCTACCCCCAAATTCCCCACGTTGCATCTAATGCATGCCAACTTACATTACTATCAGGGAGATCTTGTGATAGTTGTCTTTCTCCAACTGACTTATTTCGCTAAGCATAATACCCTCTAGTTCCGTCCATGTCATTGCAAATGGCAAGATTTCATTTCTTTTGATGGCTGCATAGTATTTAAATTTTTAGATGGAGAAAGATCAAATGAACACAACTAATCATGCAACTAGAAAATTCACTAGAGACACTACTACTACAACTACTACTTAATATACACTGGCCTCCTATTGGATTCTTATGACTTTATATATGTATTTAATTCTCATAAAAATGTATTTTTTTGCAAAAAAAAAAAGAAAATTAAAAACAATTTTTCAGTCATTTGAAGAAGACTATCAATTTCATACAAACATTAAACGGTAAAGACAAGCCTGTTCAGGTCAAAATGATTATTCATATACCACCTGTCAAAACATTCCTTAATTTTTACCCAAATAAACTTGAAAACTTTAGTAAAAGGAATGATTACCTGGCAAAATATAATTATAAATATAACATTTAATAATATAAGACCACACTGACCCTATCAAAATATATAATCTAAACAAATCACCAAGTAACAAATGGAAGAAGCTATCAAATCACTCCCTACTAAAAAAAAAAAAAAAAAACTCAATGTATAATTGCATGAATTCTGTGACTTGACAGGTCACTTAACATATCTGTACCTTCCAAATATTAAGCAAAGAAAACTCTGATGATAACAGAGGTAAGAAAAACTTTAAATAAGTCTGAAATTATATTTACTATTCTTAAACAAATATGTTCAATAATATTAGACTAAATAATGATAATAAAAATTAAAGATAATAGGTAAATTCTGCCTCACATGTATTTCACCATTAAAAAATAGGACTATTTTGTTCATTAACTGGATTAGTCAGGGTAATAACCCTAGCCTGCATCACAGCTTGATGTCCAAGGACTAGCTAGCCCCTCCCTTCCCATATGGTTTCTCAGAAATCCAGGCTTCTTTCATGTTGCACTCACCTTACAGGCAATGGACAACAGAGACAGGAGAAAGAAAAAGTTTGCATAGGATCACACAAAGTTATCTCAGGGCCAAGAAAAAGCATCTATTACCCCCTTGCTACATTCCACCATCCAGAACTGGTCCCATGGCTCCAAACTACCTGCAAGAGAAAGTGGGACATGTTGTTCTTCCCACATGTGTAGAAGAACAGTGTGGGTGACTATCTTGCTAGCTTCTGCCACATCCTGCATCTGTCATACCCAAATACCCACTTGACTCTTCCTCACAAATGCTGAATACACTCTTGTTCTTTCCAAAGGGGTGAACACAGAGGCCACCCAGTCCCTGGATTAAGCTCCAACTCAGGTGAGGCATGCACGGTCTTTTCCTGCTTGTAAAATAGCCAATCCTTTTCTGAGTTCATAATGCATGCCAACTTACATTACTAAGGTTCTTTTTGCCAATCCCTTCCCCTAGAGCTCATTACAACCATAGTCGGCCTTCCAAGTGTTCCCCAGAACCAATTATTTTACCTAACAATTTTTTGGTACTATGCCATCCCCTAACTGAGTAATGTTAAATAAAAAGAAAAGAAAATCAGGAAGCTCTCAGTATTCATGGATAAGGACGCTGCTGCTGATGAGTCACTACATAACATAACAGTCTCTTTGTGATGAATTTCTTTCCGGTGGCAGTACTAAGAATTGTGTTTTTTTTATCATCTGGTTCTTCTTGTCATAAAGACAGAATGAATCATTCCTATCCTTGCCTCGGTTACTATAAAACCAGGTGAGTTTGTGGTAAACTTTCTAAACTATAATTTAAAAGTTAGACTGAGAAAATACACTGAGCTTCAGAGAATGCATTTAGCAATTAACCTCCCAGGTTTCATCCCCCTTTTTTTAACCTATATGTTTCCATTGTTCCCCACTTTTAAAATATACATATTTGTTTAGCTATATATTTGATCAGTTTCTTATCCTCTCAGGATGGAGGCTGGACTGCTAAAGTAAGAATTAAGGTTGTGATGACTTGTAGAATCTCCTGGTTTTGAGCCTCCTTCTCCCTACAGTGCTTTAATTACAGAGTATGTTTCAGTGCCTGGGTGGTTCAGTTAGCTGAGTGTCTGACTCTTGATTTCAGCTCAGGTCACGATCTCAGGGTTGTGCGATGGAGCCCCACGTCAGGCTCTGTGCTTAGCGCAGAGTCTGCTTGGGATTCTCTCTCTCCCTCTCTCTCTACCCCTTCCCCTGCTTATGGAAGCATTAAGTAAATCAATAAACAAGCAAACAAACAAACAAATAAAATATTTTTTAAAAAAAAGAATATGAGGAAGCATGGAGGGTAAAGGCTCTGAAACCGGGACTGATTTTAAAAGTCATGTAGGTTGGCACACCTGGGTGGTGCAGTCAGTTGAGCATCCCACTCTCGCTTTTGGCTCATGTTGTGATCTCAGGGTCGTGAGATAGAGCCCTGAGTTGGGCTCCACGCTCAGCATGGAGTCCGCTTGGGTTTCTCTGCCTGTTCCCCTGCACTCACTCACTCACTCTTTCTCTAAAATAAATAATCTTTTAAAATAAATAAATAAATAAATGTAATATAGGTCTATTACCTAGGCTAATAATCTCCTTTAAAAAAATGACATGTGAGATACAGAAGATGCTAGGTTGGTTGTTTTTTAATTTGTTAATGATTGGCAAGGGAGGGCAAGAGGTGTCTCGCTTCCTCTCTGGAAAGGACATATTAGAACAGCTACTCACATACAGATTAATGGTCTATATATCCCAGTCACTTGTTGCTGACCAACTGATAAGACACATAATTGTCCTTAACAATTGGGTGTAATTTATTCCTGCGTTAGGTGGCTATCACCTTCAGCAATTAAGGCATAGTGACTGATGGGCCCTGTTATGTTATTCTAGCAATTAAGCTGAATCTGCAGTTCCTACTATACTATACAGCATGTCCATACATTGCCAGAAAATTGCAAACCAAATAGCTTCAGCTCAGGAAATGTGCTAGTCTCAAAATTCTAGCAAACATCACAAAATAGATACTCTATTCCATTTTTGATGAGGTACTCTTTCACTACAGACTTAAGGCACATTTATATACCACTTTTGAGGGGAATGTTGTGTTTTTGAGGTTAGGAGGTCACCAATATGTATACGTGTACTTGGTATTCAAACTCATTAGGATAAGAAAGTGATGTCAGGGAAAAGCCCAACATGCAGAAACATGGATTGTAACCACCCAGAATACTCAGCCTGAGAAGCATGGCAACAGATGATGAATTCCTAAGGTATTTCCTAGATTGTTCTGTACACCAGAGAACAACGTAAATCTTCCCCCAAAAGGAATAATGAGATGTGGTATTTTCACTTTCTGAAATGTTAGGTAGAAATCAAGGGTTGGTCACAAAGGGAAGACATGGTTTGTGCGAGATGCTAAGCTATATGCCTCCTCTTGCCAAGCACAGAGATCGTAGCTCCAAATTTTCTCAGTGACTCGTGATGGGGTTTCTCACCATTGGCCTCTCCTCCCCAAGGTATGAATGACTCCTACAGTTTCCCGTACTGCTAATCTCTCTCTCAGGTCTTGGAAGGGACCAAAGATTATATTTTTGTTATACAGGCCAACTCAGCTATTTTTCTTTTTTTTTTTTTTTTTTTTAAGATTTTATTTATTTGACACACAGAGAGAGAAATCACAAGTAGGCAGAGAGGCAAGCAAGAGGGAGAGGGGGAAGCAGGCTCTCCATTGAGCAGAGAGCCCAATGCAGGACTCAATCCCAGGACCCTGAGATCATGACCTGAGCCGAAGGCAGAGGCTTAACCCACTGAGCCACCCAGGTGTCCCTCGGCTATTTTTCTTAACAGAAAACTTAATTTCAGAATTTTCTTAACAGAAAAATTAAGTAATCATAGGAATTAATTCCATAAGTACAATACAATTCAAGGAACAAGAGTTTAGTTTGGAATACAGTATCTTTCAAAGTTTCTATTCCTCTACCATTAGTAATGGAATATAAAAGAAAAGGGAACGATCCTCTCACCATGTCAGTAAACAGACATCTTTTCTTAATCATTGTAATTACTTAACTCATAACCCTAAAGCAAACCCCAGGAGGTGGTTTAATTGATCATTCTACCAACAGTGATCCTTCAGTAAGTCATATGGCAAAGATGGTAAGTGGTCTGTACTATATTACAGAAGCTCCTGTTAACTTCAATTCCTTTAAAAGAAACTACTCTTGTTCTTTTCCATTATTTAACCAGCAGTACTCCTCTAGAAATGTAAGAGTAATATCATATTAACATCAGACTATTAAATCATATATATATATATACGCACACACGACTATATATATATATGTATCCATACATATATTTATGTGATTAATAGTCTGCTGTAGATACATGGAGAATCAACAACCTTCGTGGTACTTCTAAATGTTCTAAACAACTGCCAGTTTATTTTTACTTTGCTTTTCTATCAGCCCAGAAGGATCTCTCACGCCCACTTGCATTTAATCCCAGTCTCTACCCCAGCCCCAGGGAGCCACTAATCTTTCTGTCCATGTAGACTTGTCTTTTCTAGACATTTCATATAAATGAAATCACACAACAGATAGTCTTCTGAGTATTTTTCTCCATCAGTTATAATATTTTGTGGTTTATTTGTGTTCTAGTATATATCAGTGGTTAGTTCATTTTATGACTGAGTAGTAGCCCATTATATGGGTACAACACATTCTGTTTATTCATCCACCAGGCCATAGAAATTTTGAGTGTTTCCGCTTTTTGTCTGTTATGAATAATGCTGCTATAAACATTCACATGCAAGTCTTTAGTGAACATATGTTTTCATTTCTTGGGTAGATACCTAGGATGGAACTGTGGGGTTGTATGATATATGCACATTTAACTTTTTAAAAAACTGCAATACTGTTTTCCAAAGTAGCTGTATCACTTTACATTTCCACCAGTAATATCTGAGGACTGCATTTTCTCCCCAGGCTTGCCAAAGCTTATATTATCTTTTCTATTCCAGCCACTCTAGTGAATGTGAAGTGTTATTGCATTATGGTTTTAATTTGTCATTTCCTAATGACTAATGAATGATGTTGAACATCTTTTCACGTGTTTATGAGCCATTCATATATCTTCTTTGGTAAAATGTCTATTCATGTTTTGCCCATTTTTAACAGTTTACTGAAATGTTATTTACATAAGATGTAGTTCACCCATTAAAGGAGTATAACTCAATGGTTTTTAGCATATTTATAAAGTTGTGCATCCAGCAACATAACCTAATTTTAGAACACTTCACCACCCCCAAAAAGACTAACAATCACTCCCCATTCCATTTTCCCCCCAAATTTTAAATTAGGTTATTTGTTTGTTTTTTATTGTTAAGTTGTAAGAGTTCTTTAGACATTTTTTTTTCTTTTTTTTGACAGACAGAGATCACAAGTAGGCAGAGAGGCAGGCAGAGAGAGAGAGAGAGAGGTGGTAGCCGGCTTCCCGCTAAGCAGAGAGCCTGATGCGGAGCTCAATCCCAGGACCCTGGGATCATGACCCAAGCTGAAGGCAGAGGCTTTAACCCACTGAACCACCCAGGTGCCACTAGATATTCTTGATACAAATTTACCAGATATATTTATCAGATATATTTGCAAATATTTTATCCTGCTCTGTTGCTTGTTTTCTTATTCCTTACAGATATCTTTTGGAGCACAGATCTTTAATTTTAAAGTCAGATTTAGACATTTATTCCTCTATGCATTTTGCTTTTGGTATCATATCTGAGAACCTTTTGCCTAACACAAGGTCACAAAATTATTAAAATCTCTGGCATTATGAAAAAAAAAACTATTATGCTCTTCTTATGGAGAAAATTGAATCTCAGAGAATTAACTAACTTCCTTACGGGCTTTACAAATTAGTAACTGAGCTGGTATTTTCTGCACTTCCATTTTTAGCAAAGCATTAATAGGGACTCCCTTACTTTAAATTCGCTTTAATAAATATTTATTTAATCTTGAATATTTAAAACAAAGCCTTAGAATCTAAACTGATTATCTACATAGCTGCATCAGATAGAAGTTAAGGAGTACGTATAATTAGTGCATCCTACCCAAGAGGAAAAGGTATTTTTCTATATGATTATGTGAGTGATTAATTAACAAAATACCAAATAATAAGAGGAAAAAGCATTTGATTTTGTTTAAAGAAATAGAGATGAACTAAGAGGTTTATAGACTGGGTAATATTAGCGTATTAGTTTCTTTTCAATGGACATTTTTTGGACTGTGTGATAATTTTTAAATAGTTTATTAGAAGAACTTTTAACAATTAAATAAACAACAGAAATCATCTAAAACTGGTTATGTTGCATGTGGGAAAAAACATGTCACTCATTTTCCTTGCTAGCCTCTGAAGTAGATGGTAATAGTTGTTTTTTCTCTTTGTAATTACAAAGTAAAGTAAAAATAGAAAACACAGCAACAGAAAAGCACAGTCAAATGCTTCTAATGGGTTCCTTTGCATCCTTAAAGACATTTGCTATTAGTAATTTTTCATTGTGCCCTATTGGGTTTGCAATAGTGATATTTTTATGTTTTCTACAATATTATAATCTATTGAGATTTTATGGTGATAAATTAGATACTAAGAGTAGTTGATAATAATATGATAGTTAAAAAATAACATCAAGGATGTCATACATTCATGCATTTATCATAAGTTTCTGTCATTTTGAGAACAGAAAAAATATGTACACTCAGGGTATGATTCTTCATAACCTCTGGCACCTTGATTTTATCATTTTCAGCAACCATCTGTGCTCTTATCTACACTCACACATTGTTTCCATCACTCTTCAAAGTTCAGCATCTTTACCTGTCAAACCCGAGAATTATGATCTGAATGAGCAAGATTCACAAAGCAATTTACATTGTGCTAGCTAAGTGTCTTGGGAGAATTCTATATCCAGGTAATACTTTCTTAGACGAGGCTATGAGACTTGGTATTAGGAAGAAAGAATTTAAGCTCTGTTCTGGGTTGGACCTTGGAAAAATCACTTCCAGGTTCAGTTTGCTCAACTGGAAAATGGAAACAGTAGGCCATCCTTCCCAGAAATGTTATGTTAGTATCTGCAGACTGAATTGAAATCATTCCTGAGATGCAGGCATGTCTATGCAAGGGGAGTAAAGATTTCAAAGCCTATGATGGACAGACAGGAAAGGACAATGGAATACAACTCAAGAATACATGGCCACTGAATGGACAGAGGAGGAAGAGGGGAGCATCAGAGAAATGGACCAGAGGGAGGTGGACAGGAAGCTCGAGAACCACTCTGTAGAGACAGCCTCAGGGCTCACAGGATGGTGAGTATAAGACACCACCTATGTGCCTTTGAGTTTCTGCCTAGCCCGTTAAACAATCTTCTTCATGAGTTTGAGTAGATACTTCTGTGGGAGGTATCTCTTCATTATTTTATGTATCTGCCAATTACCATGAAAAATTCACTTTTTAAACTGATCTCTATCAGTTGCTTATGAAGCATCTTTTCCACTAATGCTATAGCCTAGTTACTGAGTTTTGACAACGTATGAACACACCTTTCTTGACTTCTAGTCAGACCTCTACCTTTGTGGTGCCATCAACCTGTACTTTATAGTGTGAGACATACAGTGACTGCAGAGCTGGCTATAGGAACTCTCTCTGCATGTTCAAACTTACTTTATTTTTTTTTCAAACTTAATTTAAATATGGTAAATGATGGGAAACTGTATGTCACTACAGATAAGAGCAGGGGCTTTACAATCAAATCCTGGTTTATATTCTGGCTATGTGACCCCTGACACTATTAATAGTCACTACCCCACATGTTTGTGATGAAAACTAAGTGATACTATGCTTGTAAAGTATTTGGCAGGGCGTCTAGAACATGGGCTCATTTAAAAATTCCTAGCTATCATTTAAAATTTTATCAAGTTAACACTACATAAGGTCTAGTTCAACTGGTTTCTCCAATCAAAGGCCTCAAAACATAATGCGTCTCACCAAAATAAATGAAGACATATACATAAGTTTCACAGTTTACAGGAACCACACATATGTGAACTGAGCAGGAACATGTACATGTACATGTCAGACAATGGGATTTTCTCTATTGTTGTGTTACGCTGGTTTATCTTGAACATAACTTACTCCAGGTAGACACTTCAGGTACTTCCTATGGAGAATATGTTGCTTTGGTGACTAATACCAATCTTTTCACTTCTTCTCCCAATTTTGTCCTTTCCAACATGTTAGCAAACTTTCCTTCATCAATCCTGCCTTTTCTTAGGCATACCCAAATGGTTTTCATTTTTTGTTTTTTTATGGGTTATATTCCTTCAACATTTAAATATTTTTAAGGCTTCCCCAGATGAAAAATTAAATAATCCTTGCTTCCCCCTGAAACCTTCAGTCATGATTTCCCAACTCACTTTCAGTCGATCTAATTCCTCTCCTTCAAAGTCCAGTTCCTGAAATGTGCTGCACAACCACACACATGGGGAGTAGCGAATTGTCAGCAACAACAAAGTAAAAGCACAAAAATACCAAGGAGTCCATTACAGCAAACTCATGCAGAACTGTGCAATTAAACAATGTACAAGAAAGCTGTTCCAACTCCAGACTTCGTGTAAATTTTGTGTCATCTTGAAAAATACAATTGTATTGAGAATAACCTTTAAGAGAGCTGGCTCTACTGTTTTTATGCTTACAGGTATTAGAAGTCTTAATCTGATTTTGGCTCCATTCACCACTTATTTCCACTCCTTTCATTTATCTGCCACATCTCTATACTTCAGCTTCCAACCTAAAATAAATCCACTGGAACTAGTTTTGTCAATATAACCTATGCCTGCCTTGTCGCTAACACAGTGGCCATGCTTCCTTAATTTAACTAATATCTCCTTAGACTGTGGCCGTGTTGACCCCCTCTTCCTGAAATCTTCTGTTGCCTTGACCTAACGCTGTGTGTTTCAGCTTTACTAAAAATCTCTCCCATCGCAGAAAAATTCAGATATTCAGTCCTACCTTCTGTCCTTGGACTTTCACCACTGTGTTTCCAATGCACATCACAATACTTGTCACACAGTAGATGGCAGGTACCCAGGGAAGATGGATGAACTCACTGTTGAAGGCCTGAATCTCATTATCCATGACACTGCAGTTTACATTACCCTGTTAAATACCCATATCTCCACTGCTTTTCTGCCATCACTCACTTCCCCCATCTCCCCTACCTGGTCTTTGTAATTTTCTGATTTTCTTCTCTTGATTCTATGCTAAAACATTTTTTAAGTCAAAAATTATATAGACATACAAAATTCAACTATGTTTCTTTTTGTTTTAAAATAGGTTCCACATACAACATGGGGTTCCATGCTCTACCCAATGAGCCAGCCAAATGCCTCCAGCTGTGTTTTTATAATTAACAATGACCAATCTGAAAAGAGGTTAAGAAAAACAACCTATTTACAATAGCATCGGAAAGAATAAAATACTTACAAATAAAATTAACCAAGGAAGAGAAAGACTTATACACTTAAAACTACAAAACATTGCTGAAAGACATTTAAAAAGACATGCATAAATGGGGACACATCCCATGTACACAGACTTGGAGACTTAATACTGTTAAAATGTCCATACTACCAAACCAATCTATAGATCTGATCCCTCTAAAAATTCCAATGACATCTTTTAAAGAAATAGCAAAAACAATCCTAAAATTCAAATGGAACCACAAAAGACCTCAACTAGACAAAACAATTCTTAGAAAGAACAAAACTGAAGACCTCACACTTTCTGATTTCAAAACATATTACAAAGCTATGGTAATCAAAACAGTATGGTAGCAGCACAGAGGCAAATATACAGACCAATGGAACAGAATAGAGAGCCCAGGAATAAACCGACAGGTAAACAGTCTTGATTTTTGACAATGGTTCTAGGAACACACAGATGGATAAAGATATTCTCTTCAGTAAGTTATGTTAGAAAAATTGGGTATCCACATGCCGAAGAATGAAACTGGACCCTTCTCTGACACCATACACAAAAATCAACTCACAATGGATTAAAAAGTCAAATATAAGGCCTGAAATTAGACAAACTGAAAAGCTATTGCATAGCAAAAGAAACAATCAATGAAGTGAAAAGATAACCTACAGAATGGAAGAAAATATTTATAAACCATATATCTGTAAAGATTCATTTCTAAAATACATAAGGAACTCCTATCACTCAATAACACAACACAAAACAAATAAACGAATTTTAAAAGGAGCCAAGGACTTGAAAAACCATTTCTCCAAAGAAGACATACAAATGGCCAACAGGTAAATGGAACTATGCTTACCATCATTAATACTCAGGAAAAGCAAATCAAAACCACAATGAGGTATCATCTCATTGTTAAAAGAGCTATTATCAGATAAACATAAATAACAACTGTTAGTAAGGACATAAAGAAATTAGAATCCCATTCCCATTGTTTGCTTTCACAAATAATGAACATCCAAATACATATCTCCCTATGCATGTGTGTAAAGTTTACTAGTAAGTAGAACCTCTGGGTCATAAGTGAATGCATATATTGAACTTTGCTAGAAATCATCTTCAGCAGTGGTTGTGCCAATTTTCACTTCAAACCCAGAGCAGGTGTGTTTTAGAATTCCAGTTTCTCTCTCTCTCTCTCTTTTTTTTTTCAACCAACATTTGGTATGTTTAAGTATTTTTATTTGGGTAAAATGATATCTTGATGTTGTAATTTGAGATTTCCTCATTACTTACAGTCCTTTCCCTCATTTTTGTAGATGTATAGATCCCTCTTTCTTGAAAAGTCAACTAAATGTTCACTGGATCCTACTTCTTATTCCATGTTTTCCCCTATTTCATGTTCTAGATAACTGCCAATCATTAGAATGAGTGGGCCTCATTTGTCATTTTCACTCCCTTAACGAATGGTTCTTCCTGATTTTCTTTTCTTTTTTAAATTTTTTAATTAACATATAATGTATTATTAGCATCGGGGGTACAGGTATGTGAATCGCCAGGTTTACACGTCACAGCATTCACCATAGCACATACCCTCCCCAATGTCCATAACTCTTCGTCCCCCCTCCCCCCCAACCCTCTGTTTTGTGAGATTGAGTCTTCCTGATTTTTTTTAAAGATTTTATTTATTTATTTGACAGACAGAGATCACAAGTAGGCAGAGAGGCAGGCAGAGGGAGAGGAGGAAGCAGGCTCCCTGCTGAGCAGAGAGCCCGATATGGGGCTCCATCCCAGGACCCTGAGATCATGACCTGAGCCAAAGACAGAGGCTTTAACCCACTGAGCCACCCAGGTGCCCCTCTTCCTGATTTTCTTAAAGTTGAGTTAACATCTCTATACTTACAAATCATTATATTGAAGGACATTAGTAACATCCTACTTAATTAATCTCTCACCGTTGGCTAGTACTTATTCCTCTGAGTGATTTGTAAGTGATCTTGATGAGCAAGTACTTGGTACCAGAAATACGAACCAATGATATGTTTCTTTAGCGTGGATAAATGAACAGTAATTTGGATCATAATCCACAGTCAGACTCTAGAAATAGATCTTAAAATTCCCAAAAAGATTTAAAAATAGTAACAAAGGCCCTGTTGCATGTAAATACAAGCTCATTTAATGAATAGACTAATAATTTTTGAATGACAAAAGTGGATAATTCAAGGCAGAGAAACATGTTGCTGACACCTAAATTATGACAGTGAATAAATACATCAGAGAAACATGGAAAGCACCAGATGGATTTAAATACATCAGAGAATTGGGTTGCCCATTAGCAGATGAGATCTGACTTAGAAGACTGTAAGCAAAATGCATGTGTTTATACAGTTCTAATATCTGCCTGATGATACAATCACTTAGAACAGCCAGCAGGAGGTAAAGTAAGCCAGAAGAAATCCAGGGCCCATCTATATCAACTCTGCTGCATATTTTAAGGCAAGTGTTATGTTTAACTTTTTTTTTTCTAGATTTTATTTATTAATTTGACAGAGAGAGATCACAAATAGGCAGAGCAGCAGGTGGGGAGGGGGGTTGGGGGGAAAAGCAGGCTTCCCACTGAGCAGAGAGCCCGAGAGGGGGCTCAATCCCAGGACCCTGAGACCATGACCTGAGCCGAAGGCAGAGGCTTAACCCACTGAGCCACCCAGGCGCCCCATGCTTAACTTTTTAGGATAAGAAAAAAGTAAAGAAAGCATGCCAGAATAACATGTTTGAGTTTCAATTTTGAATGCAAGAGCTATCAAATGACTCATTTTTATTTTTATAACTAAAAACTGAGTTTTAAAAATCATTGTTACAAAATGAGAATAATATAAGAGAGGAAAGAACAATTAGGTGTAGCATAACCCATTCCTGTTTTATCATATCTGTGATTGAGGCAACAATTAGTAGTCTTTAAAAAAATGATTAAAGCATTGATAGGAAAGTATTCTGAGCATAATACTAGGCTCCCTGTCCTCCATTAGTTTCAGTGTTGACTAATCTATTTAAGGAAACATAATGAGCTTTCTCAAAATTTATCAAGTGATCACTAATGTACCACAAAAGTTCCAAGGGTTCTGTTGGTTTTTATAATAGGAAATTGAAGTGTCTCGTACCACCATCCGTTCACACTATGGCTGTGAAAGAGCTGGAAATCAAAGACTTAGAAAATCAGTTCCAGCTTTCTTTGCCATTTGAATGACTCCTCTTTCTCTCCAGAAACCAGCTTCTTTGCTCCTATTTATCTGTTGCCTACACTATTTTCTACCTTGGCTTTTGCTGGTCTCATTTCCTGTCATTTCTTCCACGACTTCTGACTTATCTAAATTCTTCTCATTCAATGACTCTTACATCAGTTTCCTATCTTTTATGAACATTTTCCATTAGTCTATAGACAAGTCCATCTTCTCCTTTTAAAAAAAAAAAAAACTATCTGCCTCTTTTTTGTTGTTCTTGTTACTTGACGTGTCACCAAGTCCTACAGCATCTACATTCCTCAGGCATCCTTCAAAGCTGGTATGAGCCACATAACTTATTTTTAATTCTTCCTTGCACCCAGTAAATTACATATGCAAGAAGCATTCAATACCTATTGAAAAACATAAACAACAATGATGTGAATGAGGAGATGAAAGTTGAGGCAGTTATGTTGACTTTTCTTTGGAAATAGTAAATTAATAATTGCTGCTATTTCTATTTAGTTACCCATGAAAAGAAGAACTATTTAACCCTGTAAGAAAAGCAATTATAGCAGAAACTATAGCAGAGATGACAATTTTGCATAAATCTTAAGAAATGATTAGAAAGAAGAATGCCACCCATAGACTAACTAAAAATACCTTAATATATAAATAAAAATAAATAGGGAGTCTGAGAAAACCACATTTCCAATTATGCCTCTTTCTTTCTTATGATCTGAATTTCAAGGAATCTCTAAAGTGCATATATTTAAGTATTTTTTTCACACCAACCAGGGCAGTACATAATTTCAAATGCCATTCAACTCTGGTAGCCTCACAATTCCACTGTTGCCAAGAAGTAAGACAAAAAGGACTCTTAGCCTCCATTCAAAATATACCTTCACGTTACCATTAAATTAAATATAATTAGAATTACAATTAAATGTTATATCATTTTAGAAAGAAAATTATTTCTCCGTCAAGTTTTACAATGGCCTTTGGCACAGCACAGTAAAAGTGAACCTAAAAATAAAACCTCAGTTAAATGAAAAGCTCAAATTAACTGACACTTTCATACTTCAGAACTTTCCTATGTATTCTTCTCCAGTGACCTTTCTGATGACAAAACCTGAAATGATAGTCAATTAAATTTATATCCCAGGGAACACTATAAATTTGTCAGGACCAAAACAAGTACGCTGTGAAGTTCATGAAATCAGCTCCTAGTACCAGGGAGCAGAGGTAGAGAGGAGGTGACAGATCAGTCCTTGGTGCTTATGTTGACACCGACATAACGATGCTCAGGTTGTGAGGAGGAAGGACCAAGAAAGGCCCCGGAAGCTCCCTAATATGCATGTAATTGCCCCAATTTATTTCAATATCAATACCCATGGCAGAATGTGGCCTCTTTTCTAGGCATGAAGTTCACCCGTGTATATCCTCCTTGACAACTTTCTGAGGCAATTGTAATACAGGATGGAGGATCTCGGGGCTCACTTTCTCTCAGGTTATGACAATATGACTTATTCCTGTGCAATTTAAACTTTCACCTCAAATGGACTGATATTCTTTTTACATTTTTTCTTTTCATTTCATTTCATTACATTTTTCATTTTTACAGATGAGTAAAACTGTATAAAATAAATAAAAATTTCCACTTTGTTTTGATCCTTTTATCTTGAGTGATGTCTAATGATTCTCTCTGTTACAGAAACCAGGTAAAGATTGGGGTTCCTCATCATTTTTCAGTTACGTAAGAACCTTGAGATTATATTCTTCAAAGAATAGATGTGTGCCCATTTTGGGGGGGAAAGTTGCCAAATCAAAGTTTGTCTTAACATCATAAAAGTCCCTACGTTTCAATATATTTAGGCAACCCTCAAATGGATGACCCATGTCCCAAATGTTCAACACTCTGTACACCAGGGTACCCTACATGTGAATTTTTAAGGAGAAGATCAACTCCAGACACAAATAGAACTGAAACTGTCCTCCTCTAGACCTGAAAAGGTATCTCTCAAGAGCAGGCACATACTCTATTCCTCCTTCCTATACTAAACACACACTCATTAGTACTTTTGTATCAGGATGGTTTTTAAAAAGCAGATTCATTGGCAGTGGGAAAGCATTTTGAGAAATAAAATACCTTTAGAAACTTAAATTTCTCCTTTCTCTATTTTTTAAAGATTTCTCCCCCATTTATGTTCAAAATATATGACTCTTTTCCATTAACATTAAATATTTATCATGATATGAAAACATGACAGTGTATTAGGATGTCTAAGTTAAGTTTTAAAACCATTAGAAAAAGCAAAAAGGTTGTGGTTGCTCTTTTTATATAAGCATAGATAGAAGAAAGCTCTTTAAAAATTACTAAACTCCTTCAAACAATATTTTCAAATACAGCAAGATAGATAGTTTGGATTCAGTATGAGGCCCTGTTTCAACTCTGTTTATTGAAAAGAATAATTGAGATATATGTGAACTTTTCCTCCAATAATATCTAGACCCATTTACAGAAACCCACCTGCTAGCAACAGTATGAATCTCCCTGCAAGTCACCATCTGAATCGAGCAAAATATGACAAACCAATCAGGATCATGAAATAAACACAGGGGGTGATTTCTGGGATTTAATCAGAAGTGAATATTAAAATACTTTTTCAAGTGGGAACTAATTCAAGCCTGAATGTCTTGGTCTTAAAATAAGGTATTTATCTGACATCCCATTATTGAGCATCCATTGCAAGAACTGCTAAAAAAAAACGAAGACAATGCAGCCACAGTCTATCTTGAGTTTCTTTTAGGGAGATAAAGACTTTGACAGTGGCACCAGAGTGTCTACTGCCATGCTGCTATAACAAAAGTAGTATTTAATAGAGAAATAGGGAAGAGACTGTTCTAACAGAGACTAGGAAAGGACCATAAAGAAACATGTGTTAATTAACGTAGCGAGATGTTAATTAATGTAGAGAGATGGCTACAGAGAAAGATGGGTAAGAATAAGGCCTTTCCAAACAGAGAGAACCATATCATAAACCATAACATAAAAAGAAGAGACAAATTAGGTGCAGGAGACTTTGATCCTCAGGCTGTGTTTAAAGATGTCAAGCAGGAGAGTGGAACTATCAGATACCTCTTTTAGAAAGATAATTTGGCAGAACTTAGAGTTATGATTTCCTAAGTGAAATGTGTACACCTGGACAGAGACGAGTAGGGAGAAGAAAATCAACTGGGCTTGATTTATTTTTACTTCATATCTATCAATCAAATATGTTGTTATTTTGTAATGTGCATAATATTTCAGGACAGTAGAATACGTAGACTAGTTATAAATTTGTATGTATACCTCAAACCTGATGCTAAAAATGCTACCATCACCAGTACCGGCAACAGCTCTATCCTTGCCTTGGTCGAGATTAGGGATAGTTGATGTAGAGCATGGCTTGGAAAAGGCACAAATGGAATCAGGTTGAGTTAGAGAAATGCTGCTATGATTCACAAGCTTTTATTACTCTGAAAAAGTAGAACTACAAGATATGATCAATACATATATATAATTAAATAGATGGCTAAGATGAGACCCTGAGATGATTTCAAAGGTTAGACATGAATCAAATGGATAGGATATGAATCAATAAGTTCAGAAAAAGGAAGGAAATCAAGGGAGAATGTACGGATCACTAAATTAAGACTCTCAAAAAACAAATAATCCATATATTCTCTTTCATCTCTTCATCATGAAGGACACAGCAAATTTAATTAGTGCTGCAAACATCACTGTTTCCACCTACTCTTCCATCTTCTGCTCAAGGTAACATGGCTGGATGAAAACTGGTAATTCTCAGTGCAATATATACTTCAGAAGTTTAGTTTTTCCTCACTCTAATTAATACACAGAGCTGAAAACCAGTAGTAGTCTATTAGTAAACAGGGGCAGAACCAGAAGCAACTTCAAGTTTACTGTGAGAATTAGTTAATACATGTAAAATATTTAGTACAATATAGTAAGGCTTAGTACACGATAGCCACTGTATTTATATATCGAAGTATTTATATCGAAGGGGCACCTGGTTGGTGCATTCAGTTGAGTACCCGCTCTTGGTTTAAGCTCAGGTCATGGTCTCAGAGTCACGAGATCAAGCCCTGCACTGGGCTCCATGCTCAGCACGGAGTCTGCTTGAGATTCTGTCTCTCCCTCTCCCTCTGCCCTGATGCCCCCACTCATGCTGTTTCTCCCTCTCTCAAGTAAATAAAATCCTTAAAAATTATTATTATTATTATTTATACCCAAACTACCTATGATGAAATCCTGGTTCCTTCATTTATAAATTTTTTTACCTAGGATAAGTTGCATCTTTTCCAAAGTTCTGTTTTCTCACTGTTTCTCACTCAATAATAACAGTATTATTATTTAAAACTTGGAAATGAGGCAAAATGATGGCTCTGTGTCATTTTATTGTCTTACCAGAATACTGTCAAATGGGTCTCCACAAAATAATGACTACTAATTCTAAAGGGAACTGTGTCTTTATTTTACTTTGTATTTATTACTTATTAGAGTCAAGATTCTAGGAAGTTTTATGTTAACTTGCAGATTTTTTCTGTTAAAGTTGCCAATGATGTCTATCAAGTAGAAAAGATAGTCCCAAAACCTAAGGTTATAGTGCCTTGCAGGACACTAACCAGTTTTGCACTATTATTTAGTGATCTTATGCCAACATTCTTTGTTTCTGTGTTTGTATATACACTATATTTTGAGTTCATTTTTAACTAGTTCTAACATTTTTCTTTTTTCTTCATTAATGGAATAAATAAATATTTACATGTGCTTACTATATATTTGTATACTTTTAAACATTTTTAAGAACATTCTTTTATAATGGATAATATTTGAATGCTAATTAAATGTTATATATAATTATTAATTCATTGGTTTCTAAAAACAGCAATACGAGATGAGATATAGTATAATCCTTCTCTTACAATAAGGAAACCCTCTTTTGTAATCACCAGTCACTGAATAAGTGAATTTCAAAACAATAGTGCACCTTGCCCTAGTATTTCATTCTTTAACAACCTCCATCTCTATTAAAGGAACTTGGGATATAATACCACAGAGCTGCATCATCCTCTTATCCACCAAAACTCCATGGTAAGCAGATTAAAGAGAATGTATAGCACATTTATTCTTTGAGAGCCTTACCTTATGATTCATTATTTTCTACTATGATTTCTTTGTATTCTGTATTTTATGCTTTAATTCAGGTTATACTCCCAGTCGTTAAGGTCTAAGATTTTGAAACTGTCTCAGGATCTACATTCTCCAGATTTATAATAAAAATAAATCACATACAGTCTCACAGAGTAGTAGTACGTATAACAGAATATCTAACTTCTCACTCTTCTGCTATTGAAGTTCCTGGCTGAAAATAACTCCCACTTTTCCCCCATCTGATGCATGCCCTGAACCACTAGTAATCGCTAACCTTATAAGGGCAGGGTATCACCATTGCTGTTGTCGATGTAATTGGGTTTGAGCCATTAGAAGTGAGTTGAAGTAAAAAATAATAATAATACATGCACCATAAACACATGTATATTAACTATAATATTACTCATATTCTGCTAAACTTAACTTTTTTTAAAGATTTTATTTATTTGAAATAGAGAGAGAGAGAAAGAAAGCACAAGTAGGGAGAGGGGCACAGGGAGAAGAAGAAGTACAAGCAGAATCACCGCTGAGCAGTGAGCCCAACACAACCCTCAATACCAGGATCCTGAGGCCATGATCTGAGCTAAGCCAAAGTCAGACGCCTCACTAAACTTAACATTTGCATCTTATAAATCAAATGTAATTTGACTGATTCATTCAATCAAAATGAATATAATGATAAGAATTAAAATTCAAAAATTTCTTCCCTTAATCCCAGTTGACGGCATTCCCTATGTCCCACCAAGATGAGCACATATCACATAATTCTATGTTACTGTCAATGTTATATTCCTAAAAGATGGATCTGATGGATTCTCTCCTGCTCAACATCTTCATAAAGACATATGTCAGACATATAATCTGAATCTTTTGTCTTATTTCTTTGGGTACTACCATCTGCTCTGTAAGTAATGCCTGTTGTATCCACCTTTTCTTAGGCCCCTAGTAAGTCCTAAACATTCAAGTAATGCTAAATGTTCAGAGTACCACCTCTTTCAGCACTAGCTTCTCTCACCCATTCAAACTGCTCTCCCACCTTTAGATAGTCCATATTGCTCTCCATCACTGCTCTAGCACTTTAGACAGCTTACCTTGTGTCCTAGACAGAGCATGCCTCCCACCTGCCCCACTCCAAAGGACACCCATTGTGAATATATCACCTTGCATGGCAAAAGGGACTTTCCAGATGTGATGAAGTTAAGGATATTGAGAGGGGGAAATTTCTTGCATTATCTGGGTGGGCCCAATGTAACTACATGGGTCATTCCAACAGGGAGGCAGAAGAGTTGGAATCAAAGCATAAGAAGTGAAGACAAAAGCAGAGACACGGAGATTTGAAAATGCTATCTATGCAGCTGATTTTGAATACAAAGGGCTATAAACCAGGGAATGTGGGAGAACTCTCCAGCCAAAAACAACAAGGGAACAGATTTTCCCCTAGACCTTCCGGAAGGAACATAGTGCTGCCAACCCATTTTATACTTGTGAATTCCAGAACTTTTAGATAATAAATTTGTGTTTGTGGTGATTTGTTACAGCAGAAATAAGAAACTAACACATCTTGTATTGACATGATTAAAATCTTCCCTTCCATATGGGAAGTTCCAGGATGACAGACTATGGTTTAGTCTACTTGTTTCCCACAGACATCTTTGGAAATAATTAGATGCTCAATTAGTATTTATAGAAGGTATGACTCTTTGAGAGCCAAGCAAAAGTTTAATTAGTCCCCAGTTGAGGAGAATACTTAGTCTAAAGGGACTTTTGGCTAGCCTAAAGGGACATCACTTATGATCCTGAATGATTCTGTATAGTTTTTATACTTTTTGTTAGCCTGGGATAATAATTGCCAATTTTATCCGTGTTCTGGGTAATATGTAGATTTACTTATGGGTCATAGCATTTAGATAACAAATAGAAAAACCAAGTTCCACAAGTCTCTCTGTATTTTTTTTTTTGCAGGAAATAAAATTGAGACATATTTCCACAGTAAATCCAAATGCCTTCTATATTACCAGGCTTAAAAAGGTTATGTACATTAGATATTACATCATTGTTTGAAGTACATTAGTGCTTTTGAAACAGCTGCTTCAATCCCCATTCTCATAAAAAGAGCAACCACAGTCTGTGCTTTTTCTAATGGTTTTAAAATGTATGTTAACTTAGAAACTCTGATCCACACTAATGTTTGTACACCGTAACACAGAATATTAATGGGAAACATAAAGGGAAGAAAGTCTTTACAAAATAGGGCAGAAGGAGGAACATGTTTCTCTAAGTGTTTCTGGTGTCAAAACGCTTTCCCTTTGGCAATGAATATGTTTTTAGAGAAGCTTTATGAGGCAAAATTACTAATAAATGTGTATATTTAGTATAGGATGTGAGAACAGAACAGAGCCATTGATTTGGAGAAACCTTTCTAAATGAGAAAAGTTTTGACATTTGTTTGTAATAAAGCTGACTTCTTTGACATCAATTACTCCTCATTCAGGGTTGTCCTATTGTCCACAGGTGATGCCATATGGGCTCCGTGTTAGTGTGCTAACTAAACGGATCAAATATAAGGATTTCTGTGGCCTCAAAACCAGCTTTATTCCAGGAACAGTTTCCTGAAATAAAGGGCACACATCTTTTTCTCTGAACAGTGTGATCTCCATCATCCTGGTTCTGACTGGGGATCCTTGTCTGGTTTACAGAGCAGTGAAAATGGAAAACCCATTCTTACAGCAAAGTACATCTTTAATATCATTCAGGATACAAGAATGGACATGTACAAAGAGATGATAATCATAATGACGATGATGATTGTGATTGGTTACTCATCCTTTACTCACTTTGGCAAGATAAATACAAAAGGAAAAAAAAATTTGCTTGCTTTTTTTTTGCAATGAAAGGATGAACTTCCCAGCAGCAGGAACCAGAGAGCAAATTTAGTGCAAGTGTCACTGATGTTGTGCTGCAGTCTGCCTACATAAAGAGGCAATGAACATTTATAAATGGCTGTGTCTTGCCTGAACCAGCAGGGAGAGGGCATATACATGCACACTTGGGCACTTAATGTCTAGAAATGGGGTTAAGTGCTGCATTTGACTTTCTCAAGGCTGAAAAAAAACAAAGATTTTGTAAAAATAAAGCATGACACTGGGAGGTTGGTGTCCGCCTGCATCCTTTGCCCTCCAGCCGAGCTGAGCAGTACCACCTCAGTGTCCGTTAAGCAACAAGCTCCCCTAGGGCCCACCTGCTGGTCACAAGGAGTATGGTGCATTTGTTTTCTGTTTGACAAATTTACAATTTACCTTGAGATGTAAACTGAATGGACAACATTCAAGGGCTTCGTACACAAGAAGAGTGCTTGGGGAAAATATAGCAAGAAATGCTGAGCCATGAAAATTGTCTGTTGATCTGCCCTAAATGGCCACTGAATACATGATTTCATAGAAGCAACTGTAGCCTGGATGGATTTTTCTTCTATACACTATTTCTTTGTTTTTTAGTTAATTACATGATTCATTTGAAAGTATAAAGATATTTCATTTAAAAAAATCAAAAGCGAATACTTGTAGAAATTTGAAAATATCCAAAATTGTAGAGCAGATGGGGCTGGGGGGAGGAGGATGAAAAGAAGAATGAAAGAAAATGGCAAGAATCCAATGGGAAGAATGCGAAGCTAACTAAGGAAGTGGGACTTAAAGCAGCTGGGTTTGTGTGAACACAGTGCACCTGCAAACCAGGTTTCCATTGGTCTAGATAGGGGGTGCTTTAAAATACTAAAATGGGTGCTTTAGTGGCCTAATCATGGTACTGAATAAGGAACTATCATATAATATCTGAATGTCATGCATCGGACTGATGAATACATAGGAACTGTGTGTGTGTGGTGGGGGGTGTTTTAGCAAATAATCTGATGAATAAGTGAATATGCAACTTACATTTCCAAGTCACCTGAACCTTTATGATACTGGTAGACATTATTTCGTAAGTTGCTAGTTTCCAAAGAACTTGAACTTTTTAGAATAGTTGCTCTCTTATGGGGATGGTAAGATAGAGTATTTAAGAATAGTCTTGTCTCAGATCAGCCTGTCACTCATAAATAGACCCAGTTAAAATTCTACTGCCCAAAGTAGAACTTGAAATTATTTATACAGAGGCAAATCTGTAGAAGACTTAACCTGATACATTGGTAATGACCAATGTAAAAAAATTTGTAGAAGACTTAACCTGATACATTGGTAATGATTACCAATGTAAAAAAATTTGTAGAAGACTTAACCTGATACATTGGTAATGATTACCAATTACATTACCAATGTATCAGGTTAAGTCTTCTACAAATTTTTTTAAGAGATTTTATTTATTTATTTGACAGAGAAAGAGACAGTGAGAGCAGGAACACAAGCAGTGAGAGTGGGAGAGGGAGAAGCAGGCTTCCCACTGAGCAGGGAGCCCCATGTGGGGCTCAATCCCAGGACCCTGGGGTCATGGCCTGAGCCGAAGGCAGATGCTTGACGACTGAGCCACCCAGGTGCTCTAAGTCTTCTATAAATTTTAACTTCTCTTTCCCTTCCTAATTTTTCAAAAATAGTTGAATTAAAGTATCATACACTTATGTATAGAATCTGGCTGAAAAATATTTTAAGAATTAAGGTCTTACTCCAGAGAGTTTTCTCATTATTTTAGTGGGAAACTGTAAGCTATAAATGTATTTCTTGCTGACACAAAATCATCATATTTTTGAACAATTATCAATCCCTCTAACTGCAGCTCAAAGACACTAAGCTTTATTCCAATTCTTTCATAAAGCTTTATCAGAAATTGTCTAATATTCTATCAAGCATTTGAAAACTAATTTAACAACTGTCCCAAAATTCTAAAAGAAGAACTTAAAACTTCTTTGGAATTATTTAAGAGTGGGCTATCTTTAGTTTGTTTTGCCTAACATTTTAGCAGAAATATAATTAACAAAAACCTTCCTAATTGTACTTAATATTTTAAAATTCTAATAAATTTTTAGATTGATAGTTTATGACTAAAATCTGCTTTAATTTCTTTTTAGCCATACTGACACTGCCTAATGTCAAAACTCTTTGGGGAACATTATAGAAAATGAAAGAAAGTTATCCACGTTAGTTGCCTATTGCTAGGTAACAAATTACTACAAATTAGCAGTTACACACACACACACACACACACACACACTTATTACTCAGTTTCTGCGGGTCAGTTTAGCTGAGTAATCTGCCACTTAGAATTCCACAAGGCTCAAATCAAGGTATACCCAGGCTGCCTTTCCCATCTGGAAGCCAGAATAGGGAAGTATCTACTTCCATTCTTACTCAAATTATAGGCAGAATAAATTTCCTTATGACTGTACAAATGAAGACACAGACTTATTTGCTGTCAGCTGGAGGCTCCCTCATCTTCTAGGAGCTGCCTACAATTCCTAAAGGCCACCTGCACTTCTTAGAAACTGCCCACAGTTTCTTGCCTTGTAGACTTCATCAGTTTGGTGCTTACCTTCATTGACCAGAGTCTCCAGAGAAAGTGTACAAGCAAGACAGACTGTTACAGTGTAATCATGGGAAGAGCATCCCATGTATGCCATTATATCTGTCACCCTTGTCACAATGTGTGCTGAGAAGCAAGTCACAGGTCTATTCACACTCAAGGGATCACACAAAGACATTAACACCAGGAAGAAGGGATTATGGGAAGCCGTCTTAGGGTATGTCTGCCAAGGCCTCCCTAAAAACAAATTTCTTTTTAGTAGAGTCTGGTTATCCTCAGTTAAGAATCAGTTGATTCTTCACTTTAAACCTGAAATATAAACGCATTTTTTTGGAAACAATTAAATGGTCTCTTTATTTGGTGAGTGAAAGTTCTTTGCTGTAGCCTTCGCTGTCTTTTTAAAAAATTTAAATTCTAGTTAGTTAACATACAGTGTAATATTGGTTTCAGAAGGAGGATTTAGTCATATATCACTTGCATACAACATCCCACGCTCATCACAATATGTGCCCTCCTCATTGCCCATCACCCACCTAGTCCATCCCCTACCTACCTCCTTCCATCACCCCAGAGCTTATGACCTGTTCTCTATTATATAACTGCATTTTTTTCTTCTTTCCCAAAAGAACACTTTTTTAAAAAATTTTTATTTACTTTCAGCGTAACAGTATTCATTGTTTTTGCACCATGCAATCTGTGCCCTCTCCAATACCCACCACCTGGTTCCCCCGACCTCCCACCCCCCGCCCCTTCAAAACCCTCAGATTGTTTTTCAGAGTCCATAGTCTCTCATGGTTCACTTCCCCTTCCACTTTCCCTCAACTCCCTTCTCCTCTCTATTTTTTAAAAAGATTTTATTTATTTATTTAACAGAGAGAGACACAGCAAGAGAGGGAACACCAGCAGGGGGAGTGGGAGAGAAAGAAGCAGGCTTCCTGCTGAACAGGGAGCCCTGAAGCAGGGCTCTGTCCCAGGACCCTGGGATGGTGACATGAGTTGTAGGCAGAGCGCTTAATGACTGAGCCACCCAGGTGCCCCTTATAACTGCATTTTTCAAAGGACATTAAATATGTCCATTTTTAAAACTTTGGAAATGTTTTGAAAGAAGGTTACCACATTTTCCCATGGGCAAGAAAATGTGTATTTATAAATATCTATGTAAAAAGACAAGACACTGAGAAAATGTTACTGGCTGAAAAATATACATAGACTTTTTTTTTGATATATAGGAACACTTAAATAAAAAGGTAAAAAGCACTTATGTATTTGTTGAGTTTTTTATATTCAAAATGCACTGTTTATCACATCTGCTAATATTTCATATATACAAAGGCAAAGTCACCATCCAAATTAATAGTAGTAATTAAGAGACTGTGTGTCTCACCACAGGCAAATGTCTGACTTTAGAGATACAAATGAGCATTAAAGGGTTGTAGCACTAGGTAGAATATTCTCAGAGAACAAAATGATTATTTAACATAATTTATAAAGAATGATATAGTCATATTAATTCTTACTAAAACATAGGTTGTGTAAATAAATTCATACTCCATTTTATTAAAGTTTTGTTTAATATTAACTAATCTTTGAGAAGTACTTCTTAAAAGTTTTTGATATTTTTGCTTAATTTCTATTCTCTTGATAAAGAGTTTATATATTTTACTTCAATAAATTTAGGTGAAAAGGTCTATTAATGAATTATTATAGTTACAGATTCAGAAACTCACTTTGTTTAACCTGAGATAGCTTTAATATATTAATTGACATAGTTCTTAATATAAAAATATTTTAATAATTATGGATAATACAGCTGGAAGAGTGACTGAAAAAAATCAATTCATGGAAATAATCTTTGATATTTCATTTATTGTTTTAAAGGTTATCTTTGGCAATATGCTATAAGGATCTTGGTAAATTGCAATACCTTGGAAAAATGAGTTAGCTTTATTGATTCACAGTATAATAGATATAGTAATTATTACCTAATATGGTTATTTGACTTATAAACAAATAAGCAAATATGTCCTATTATGGGGATGCCTAAAAATTTTGCCCATTTCAGCAACCTATTGAACGGGAGAAGGTATTTGGAAATGATATATCTGATAAGGGGTTAATCCAAAATATATAAAGAACCCAACACCCAAAAAAAAAAAATTACAAATAACCTAATTCAAAACTGGGTAGAGGACTTGAATATACATTTTTCCAAAGAAGGCATACAAATGGCCAAGAGACACATGAAAAAATGTTCAACATCACTACCATCAGGGAAATGCAAATCAAAACCACAATGAGATGTCACCTTATACCTGTCAGAATGACTTGTGTCACAAAGACAATAAATAACAGTGTTGGCAAGGATGTGGAAAGAAAGGAACACTCACACACTCAGCGGGAATGCAAATTGGTACAGCCACTATAGAAAACAATATGGGAGTCCCTCAAAAAATTAAAAAGAGAAATGCCATATGCTCCAATAATTCTACTTCTGGATATTTATCCAAAGAAAATGAAAACAGTAATTTGAAAAGATAATATGTACCCCTGTGTTTACTGCAGCATTATTTACAATAGCCAAGATATGGAAGAAACCTAAGTGTTCAATCAAGAGATGAACTGATAAAGAAAATGTGGTATAGATATATAATGGAATATTACTCAGCCATAAAAAAGAAAGAGGTCTTGTCATTTGCAACAAC
Organism: Neogale vison; assembly: GCF_020171115.1. Taxonomy (NCBI): domain Eukaryota; kingdom Metazoa; phylum Chordata; class Mammalia; order Carnivora; family Mustelidae; genus Neogale; species Neogale vison. Next base: position 10,964,704 of record NC_058097.1, read on the forward strand.
ATGGATGGACCTAAAAGATATTATTCTAAAGAAATAAGTCAGAAAAAGAAAGAGAAATACGATTTAATTTCACTGATATATGGAATCTAAAAAACAAAACAAACAAAAGAAACAGACTTATAAATACAGAGAACAAACTGGTGGTTGACAGAGGGGAGGGAAGAGGGATGGGCAAAACAGTTGAGAAGGATTAAGAGGTACAAACTTCCAGGAATAAAATAAGTCAGCCACGGGGATGAGAAGTACAGCATAGGAAATAGAGTCGCTAATAACTGCTCTTCAGATAATTTCTCTCTACCCCAAAATCCAGTTCAGGATCACACATTTATTGCATGTATTTGTTGTAATTCTTCAGTCACCTGTAATCCTAAACATTCCTCAACATTTTTTTTTTTTTTTTTGCTTTTCAAGACACTGTCATTTTGGGGGGAGTTCAGGCCAGTTATTTTGTATATGTTCCCCAATTTAGATCTGAGATTTTCTTATGGTTAGATGAAGGTTATGCATTTGTAGCAGGAACACCACAGAGATATTGATGTCTCACTAAGGGCCACATATCATGAATCAGATGATGGTTTTTCTCTACAAGGGTGGTGTTAACTCTGACCACTTGATTAGAATGATATCCAACTGTTGTAATTTTTTTTCAAGATTTTATTTATTTATTTGGCAGAGAGAAATCACAAGCAGGCAGAGGCAGGCAGAGAGAGAAAGAGGGAAGCAGGCTCCCTTCTGAGCAGAGAGCCCGATGCGGGACTCGATCCCAGGACCCCGAGATCATGACCTGAGCCGAAGGCAGCGGCTTAACCCACTGAGCCACCCAGGCGCCCCCCAACTGTTGTAATTTAACAAGCACTTTTTGTGAAGATATTTGAACTCATCTAAATACCTGGTTTCCCATCTAAATTTCACCCAATAGTTTTCAGCCCCAATCCATCATTACTTACTGCCTGAATAAATTATAATTATGATGGCTGAACCTGCTGATTTGTTAACACCATCAACCATTCTACATTATAGAGCATTCTACAGTAAGAGAGCATCCTTTCTTCTCTCTCATTTAGACATGCTTGAATTTAGGAATGCATTTGTGTGTACATATTAAAGTGTCTGTAATGCTACATACCAATGTTTACTTCTTGATCTCCAACAACATTTATCAATAAGCAACATCATTGTCTCTGCTTTCTGACTTTTTTGTCTAAATTATGTTTTACATAACATTATAAATTATTTCTTATGTTCCTTCAGTTCACTTTTTGGGGGAATAATGCATTCTACTCTATTATGGAATTAATTTTATCTTTCTGTAAATGTGTCCTCAGTTTTAAAGCAGTGCCTCTTATTATAAAGTTCATCTGCTGCCTTTATCACATACTAAATTTCCATATGTATTTGGGTCTATCTCTTGACTTTCTGTTCTGTTGCACAATTCTATTTGTCTACTCACACACCGGTACCAAACTATTGGAGTCACAGAGAATATAGAGTCACACCTGGTAGGGTTTGTTCCCCTCAAACTGTTTCATTATTTTCACTGCTATTCTTACAGCTTCTTATTTCTACACAAAGTTTAGTGCCCATTAGTCTGGCTCTGTGAAAAATGACTGCTGTAATTTTTCTTTTTGGTGGGTACTCAGTTAAAATTTAAAGCGAGTAAGTTGGACGGACAGCGCTAACATCATTGAGTCACCCTCTCTAAGAACAGGGGATGTCTTCCCATCCTTCAAACCTTTCCTCAACTGGTACTCAAACTGCTTCTACTAATTTTGCATGTGAATTATGTATCCTGATAGCTTACTAAAATTTTTTTTTCAGTTTCATCATTGATTCTATAGATTCCTTAGTTTTTCAGATATACATTCATGTCAGCTGGGAAAAAAAAAAGAAAGTGTTACTCTTTCCTTATTTCACCCATTCTTATGCCTCTAAGTCACTTCTCTTGATCAAATATTGATTCATAGTTGCCTTAAAGTGCTGATTAGTAGCAGAGATTGTGGGTAAACTTGTTCTTAGTGGAAATATCACTACTGTCTCTCATTAAATAAGGGAATGACTACAGAAGATATGTGTGTGTACATGCACATGTATATGTATATGTGTGTATATATATGCAGATACATAATGTATATACACACTCTCACAAAACATTAGTGTGTGTTTGAGTGTGTGAATAAAACTATGGGAACTTTTCTTGGAGTTTTAAATATTATTTCTGTTGCATCATTTTGTTTTATTCTTCAGGATCTAAAATAATATGAATGTTAGTCCTTTTCCTATCTTCCATTTCCACTATTTTCCTTTTCATCTTTTCAACTCCTTTTTAAAATTTTCATTTTTATTCTTTTGGTTGCTGCCTTTCTGCAATTCTTATAATGAAAGTTTAACTTCAATCTATTCTTCACACTTGGACATTTTGTAATTTATGTTTCTGACATCATTCTGTCTTTTTCTTCCCTCTCTCTGCTCAGTTAACTTTTTCTTCCTGGGTATTGTCTATTGTTGTTCATTTCTATTCTTACCTTTTGACCACATGAATCAAGTGTTTTTTCATACTGTTAAATGTTCTTCTGAGTATATTTAATTCCATCTTAATTGTTAATATACAGTTTATTTCTATTCTCTGACTTTTTTTTCAGAAGGGATTTTCCTCAATTGATGTATGTTGACTTCATATTTTTCTTGCTCATCTTTGTTGTACTGAAGCATTTTTTTAAAGATTTTATTTATTTATATGAGAGAGAGGAAGAGAGCACAAGAGGGGAAAAAGTCAAAGGGAGAAGCACACTCCCTGTGGAGCTGGGAGCCCAATGCGGGACTCAATTCCCGGGTGCCAGGATCATGACCTGAGCCAAAGACTGTTGCTTAACCAACTGAGCTGCCCTGTACTGAAGCATTTTTATAAAATTCCTACCTTAATGGTGCTCTTCTCCATCAGTGTTTCATTGCCCAGTTACTTAATGGATGTTTATCTTTGCTTTGGTGGTTTTAGTGATAACAAATAACGATTTTATATAAAGAAGTTTATTTCCCAAATACATATTAATAGTGCTTAGCTTTGGGGCACTTGGGTGGCTCAGTCGGTTAAGTGTCCAACTCCTGATTTTGGCCCATGGCTCAGGTCATGACCCCAGAGTCATGAGATCGAGCCTTGTGTCAGGCTCCATGCTGGGTGTGGAGCCTGCTTAAGATCATCTCTCTCCTGCTCCCTCTGCCCCTCCATCTCGCCTGCCTCTCTCCCTCTCTTTAAAAAAAAAAAAAAAAAAAAGCTTAGTTTTGCTTCATTTTTTAAATTTATTTTTTATTTTCAGCATAACAGTATTCATTATTTTTGCACCACACCCAGTGCTCCATGCAATCTGTGCCCTCTATAATACCCACCACCTGGTACCCCGACCTCCCACCCCCCACCCCTTCAAAACCCTCAGATTTTTTTTTCAGAGTCCATAGTCTCTCATGGTTCACCTCCCCTTCCAGTTTCCCCCAACTCCCTTCTCCTCTTGCTTCATTTAAATTTACTCTAAGCAGAAAATATTTTTCCAATTAGCAATGTTATTAGGTTGAAATTTTAATAATCATAAATTAATGCAAACTGTAAATAATGGACAGTAAAAGCTTTTTCTATTGTTTGTATTAAAAAGAAACCGATGCAATGGAAAATAAATCTCTTTGTTCATTTAATGTTTAAATTAACATCCATTTAAAATTTCATAGTTAAGTGCATAGAGCCTGTGAAGAAACTCAAATTGGAAGATTTATCCTGATATATCCTAAGAGAAAACTGATGCCAAATTTAGTAGAGTAATTGAAGCGCTCTTTACAAAGAGGTGGGGTGGGGAAATATTCCAGACATCCAACAGAGCACACTATTCTGAGGCTAGCCACATAAGAAAATTATGCCACCTCTTCTATCAAGGCAAAAGACCAAGAGGTTGTCTGAAATGGAGGAAATCACTAAGGAGTGACAGTTGGCAGGTTCCGTGGCCATTGACTGAAGAGCACACTCAGACAAAGTTTTTTGGCAAGGATGGAACCAGGGTAAGTATGTATGCTTCCCCCCTCTCTAACTCATGACTCACTCAATTTTCAGAAAGATTTTGAGTGTTCATTATACCCTGGTATTTAACTGATATACTTTTTTTATTTACTAACTCACCTCTCCTAAAGTTTAGTAATTATCAGCATCTCATTTTCCCTCCACCCATGCCATTTGCCTATTTTTAATTTGTTTTTACTCTTTTCTCTCAAAATTTGTATGAAATATTTTAAATCTCTCTCCATTATCCACCATTCTGTCATAATAGTTGTGAATGTTTTTTCTTAGTTTTTCATTCAATTTTTAATTTTTCACAGTGCCTCTGATGTACACAAGATACATTTTGTGGGAGCTAAGTAGTCTAGGGCTTGTTATATTATTTCTTCCAAAGATTTTTTTTTAATCAGAAATACTTTCTCTATTTATTAGCTTAATATATTTTTGTGATGCCAGCAACTTAATTATAAATGTAAGTAAAGATCTTACAACTCAGAATATTTTTTGAGGTTAGAAAAAATTCTAAGACATGTGTGTGCATGTGCATGCTTGTTTATAAAGCTAATTATCCCAATGAGTTTTTGAATAATCTATTCTTTTTCATTTTATTATATGCATCACATCAAAGTCTCTTTAAGGACTATGCAAGTTGTTTCACTGACCTGTTTATGTCAGCATCACACCATTTTAATTATCATAGATTTATCATTTTTGGCTCTGATAAGGCAAGTCACCGTGAAACCTGTTTCTGCTCACTGATGCTGATCTTTTACACTGAATTCTTCATTCAGTGCCATCAATCGTTTCCCACTCAGAGACAGTAAATCCAATAAAGATCCAGTGTTGAGAATCCTGGGGTGTAGAGTAACAAAACTGAACAATTTGCAGAACACATCAAGCCAACGCAAAAATGAACCTTGTCCAATTTAGCAATAGAAATCCCTCCTTCATATTGCATTTATGCAAATTGGCTTAGATGATCAAATCACCTGTAAACCTCTCTGAATTGTCATCCATAAAAGTAAAGTATAAGGTGGCTTTAAATCTGTCAGACAATGTATGTGAACAATTGTTTGGTTGGATTTCTATATGTTTCTATTCAGTGTAATACAGTTTTGAATTGAGAATTCAAGGCAACCCGAATCAGGGAAGGAAATTATTACCCAGCTTCGGCTCTGATTCATATTAAAGCAAAAGTTATTTCCACAATTTTAAAAATAAATGCCGAAATGTCTAGAAGCTATGCCTGCTTTCAGAGATGAACATGTTTACTTGTTGCACCTTGGGGAACTGGGTTCATGAATGCACAATGTTCGTCAGCTTTCATTCTCTGGGCCACCTGCTAATTTTCTGTAAGCAACAGAATTGATGATGATAGCTTTGTTTCCTCACCCACTAAATTACCTCCATGCCCCAAATGTTCTAATTGGTATTCTGTTCTTCAAAGCATCAATAGTTGGTTTTCATAAGGAAATGAGAATGGTAGGAGGGGTTCTCTGCCTGAGTTCCTCGCAGGTAGACAAGTCTTACAATGTGCTCACTGCCCACCACCGCTGCTGGAAAGCCATGCCGCGCTCAGCATCACCTGATGGGGGTCCTCCATTAAGAGTTAGAAAACTCGATTTAATTTGATTATCCACCCTTCTGACAAGTCATTAGCAGTCTTCTCCTTCACCCCCCAGACTTCAGAGATCTTGCAAAAATCTGTTATAAACAAATAAATTTGACAAGCTACAGGATATGACTTGTCACTCTGATAATATTGACAAAAAACAACTGGATTGAAAGATGAAAGCATATGGCATGAGGAGTGGGAGGAGGGCAAAAAGGGAAAGGATGTTTAAGAATGCAGAAAACTGTGTGTGGCCAGACAGCACAGACCAGTTCACAGTGACCACCTCAGGGCGCTGGAGGGAATGAGGAAAATCTCACTTAAACCAAGTGGGAAATTATAGTTACCAAATTGACAATTACTTCTTTCCCATACATATATATTTCATTGCTACATTTCCATTACTGCATGAATCACTTCTGACTGGAGGGCTCCTTGCCATTCTTAATTTCATTAATGTAAAAAACATGCCCTCTGAGCACTGACTGGGGTAAACTCCCAAGCAGAAAGTTCAACTGTGTTAACCAAGCAAAGTATCTTCAGCAACCCTTGAGCTGCTGTGCTATGAACTGGCTGGGCAGATTGCTAATGCTTTGTTGGGAGTTCTTTCAACATGAAAACCATCTGATGCATCAGCTCTGAAGTGATGTGTCATATGCACTCTAAAGGAGTGAAATGCTAAGGTCTTTCCCTCTGAAGAGCCCAGGCACCCCACCAAGACCCTCCCACATAAGGACATAGCTTCTTCACAAGTTCTGATGGTTTGCCCAGGCTGTGCTGGTCCTCCATGCTGAAAGCCAGGATAGCTATCATAGGGGATGTGCCCAGGGGGGTGATCGGCATGTGGGGCAGGATGGCGAGGCCATGAAAGATCTTCTAACCCAAGCTGAAGAATCTGAAATGTATCTTTATGTCACCCTCCAGTCACAGTACTCATAAGTCACCTCCTAAATAAGAGCAGACTTCCTTTTGTATTATTAAAAATATCAAATTTACACATTTCTGAGCACTAAATGAGGACGTCATATGAAAATGCAAGGTACAGAATACTCAATAAATATTTAATGATTCTGAGCCTGGATGACTTTGTCAAATAAAAATTAGAACCTCACCCACGTGTGATGATTTTGTAATGTACCTATGTGCAAATTTCCTTATTTATCATTTTAGCAAATAATATTTTATCTTTAAAAACAGTTCTTTAACCTTTAGCAAAAGCTTAATTTCAAAAAATGTAAAGGCACTGAAATAGATGATTGCATATTGCCATTGCAACGAAATATAATTATGAACACCTTGAATAGGAGCACTATAAATAAAAATAACTCATCAGGTTGCTTTTACAACCTGAGCAATGCAAAGTAATTAAACCAAGAAATTAAATTCTGTAAAATTAAAAATGTAATTCTATACATCAGATTTAGCAATGGTTTCCAAGAAACTGATTAATCTAACAGCTTTGAAACAGCCTCATTTGGTTAAATTGTAGACAATGACTGTTTTGTAGACAAATTTTGTCAAGTTGTAGCCAATGTGTCTTTTTTCAAAGACTGTATTTCATTAGCAAATTCACAATTTAAATTTTCAAGTCAACTTGAATAATCTATACAGTTAAAAAGTGCGTGTATATGTGTGTGTGTGCACACACACACGTACATTTCTGGCCAAGAGCTTTACAGAAGTGATTCTCATTAAAACTATCTCACATTATGATCTGTACTGTGAAACAGTCTCAGAGTTACAAAAATACAAGTTATTACTGATAGTAAATGATTCATGCTATTTTACTTAGAAATATTCTGGTTAAGCAATTATAAACTATGAAATGCACATAGAGTATTTTTTTCTATGTGTACATGTAGAACACAATCCAACCTCGGATCTTTGTATACAAATATAGGGGGAATTATGAATTCATTATAATTATCCATGAGAAAATCACAACATAGAATTCCAGGTATACTTGGGTTTTTTTTTTTTTTAAGATTATTTATTTATTTATTTATTTGAGAGAGAGGGAGAGAGAGAAAAAGCACAGGGCAGGGGCAGAGGGAGAGGAAGAGAATCCTCAAGCAGATCCTGCTAAGTGAGAAGCCTGACACTGGGTTTGATCCCAGGACCCCAAGTCATTACCTGATCCAAAACCAAGAGTCAGACGTTTAACCAACTGAGCCACCCTGGTACCCTGGTATCCCAGGTATTCAATGAAATATTTTCTCATGCAATCCTTAGTACATATCAATAATCAACCCATATTATTTCTATATATAAATGAAAGCTTCAATAATTTTAGTCTCTTCTCCATATCTCAGTGTATCTTGAAAAATACATGTTTTATTTCAGTATTTTTACCGAGAGCTAACAAATGCTAAAAGTGTTAGTAAACATACAAATACACACACACACACACACATACACACACACACACCAGTTGATTTCTATAGGTAAGGGCAAAAGGAGAAGGATCGTCTTCCCACTTCCCTTCCAATTAATAAAGAGATACCTCTGGGGGCGCCTGGGTGGCTCAGTGGGTTAAGCCGCTGCCTTCGGCTCGGGTCATGATCCCAGGGTCCTGGGATCGAGCCCCGCATCGGGCTCTCTGCTCAGCCGGGAGCCTGCTTCCTTCTCTCTCTCTCTGCCTGCCTCTCTGCCTGCTTGTGATCTCTCTCTACCAAATAAATAAATAAAATCTTAAAAAAAAAAAAAAAAAGAGATACCTCTGTCACACGGAAGGCTGGAAGCTAAGAAGGAAAGAGCTCTTTTCCAACAGCTACCCTCTGTTGGAACCTGCTCCCCACCCTTTCCTTCAGAAGACTAAAGGCTGGAGATGCTAGAAAGAGTAAAATCTTCCTACTGCCTCTTGTCCTTATAGCATATGCTGTCCTTCCTGGGTGCCATTAAATTCTGTCCACACTTCTGTAAATAGTCCCTTTAACAAATTCTCCTCAATCACCATGTTGTAGTCCTCTGATCCTTGTGAGAACTGTGGCAGCTATAGTAACTGGTACCAGAAATGTCCCAGAAAAAAACGTTCAACTAGGACTCTGAGAATGGGTTGCTCAGATTTTTGAGGGATATACAGAAAGCCACTTTGCTGTGGAAAAGTGATAGGACGTTAAGCCCTGGGTTGAGGTGGCATTATAATTACTCACACTTTCCCTGGCGATGACGTGGCATGAGATACAAGTGGAAGGCAGGAAGTATGAGGTCATGTGGCCATAATACTTGGCTGCTATGGTAGAATTAGTAATATTAATGAAAACAGAGTCAGCTGGTTGCTTTTAAGAGCTGTAGAAGAGGTGCCTGGAGAAAAAGAGAAATTGAAAACCAAGACCCTCCTATTTACAAACAAGTAGAAAATCAGAGTCTTGATAGTAGCCTTGAAAGAACACCCCATCTCCTATAGTCCTGGGTGGGATATGTAAATACCAAGCCCAATTCAGGATATAATTTTAAGTATTGAAGAGCAGTGTCCATCTCCTATCATCCCTGACTTATAGAATGACTAATACATTACCATTTCATCCCACACAACATTGCCTCCGACCAAGGGACCACATTTGATAGCAAAGGAAGCTCAATAATAGGCTCACTCTCATATAAATCATTGGATTTATCAGACACTCCAGTCTCTGAAGCCAGTGAGAGACACTATTTTGCAGGGTCAAGGGCAGTACAACAAAATATGGCTATCCGTTAAGCCAGCAGTCAGTGTATTATTGAGCAGGAATCTATGAGTCCAAAAACCAAGAGGTGGAGGTAAGAGTGTCCTCATCACTGTTATTGCTTGATAATGTTTTTAACTCATTTGTCTGGCAACACCATGGCTGAAGGAATTTGAAAGTCCTAGTGTCCAAGGAAGCAATGTTTCCAACAAAAAATACAGTTAGGTACTGAAAGAGTTGAATAATGAGGCAAGCCTCTGGTCATTTTGAGGTCCTCGTGTGCTGTATAAATAAGGTGAGAAGGGGGCCCAGAAGCTGATTTTATTCCTGAGGGGAATTGAGTTGCTGTTACACAATGGTGCCAGGGGGAGGAAGATGTACGAATAAAATTTTATGTAAAATGTAGAGGATCCAAAAAGATGCCTCTTAGTGCACCATTGTAATAGTTCTGGCCAATGAAAAATTAAGGTAAGTCCATGAAGAACAGGAAAACTAAATATTCAAGGGTTTTTTCAGAAATGAAGTTTCAGCTCACTCCTCCAGAAAAAGAATGCAATTCAAGGTCAAAATGGATAGTAAGTGAAACACAGAAATGACAGAAGGACAATATTCCGATTATTGACTTTGGCTTTGTGATGAACTCCATAAATGGGGACTCTTCCAGTAATGTTTCTTGTCATTGTTGTCAATGCATTCCCTCTTCCCCCGTTACCTTATAAGAACAGCAGTGGCATTGCTAACATTTTAGTTTTACAGATGGGAATATGTTCTAATTGGTATTTTCTCAAGATGCTACATTACATAATCAGATTTGTGAATTCACTGTTTGAGTGCACAAATTTTCCACCCATACAGAAATCAAAAGCAGATGTAAAAGACACAAGTGATGGATTATGTTACATATCTTTAATTCACCTCTCCAGTAGTAGGCACCTGCTGGATATCAGAGGCAGAAGAACAGGAGGTTGGTGGCTTTTTCTAGGGCTTCCTTCCTGCAGGATCATCTTTAACTGCCCCTCCACCAAAGGCCAAGCTACTGTCCCCAGGTCTCCTCGAGTATAGGGGAGGTAGAGCATCCCCTACTGTTGCTAGATCTTCAGCACTGAATTATTCTTTGCTGATTTCCCTAAACCCTGCTCACCCCTTTAATTTTCCTCAATTTCCCTGTTTAATTGAAAAAGTTAGCTAAAGGTAAAAGCATAAAATAGAAATATACTTTAAACATTTTACTTTAACTTAAAGAACATAAAAGATTTTCCGGTTCTTTAGAAGAGGTTTATTATTTTTTGTTTTCCATTACCCTTCAAGCAAAACTTTGCTCACAATGCATTACCTAATTGTTTCTGGTTTCAAGTTTTTAAAATGGAAAGAGAACATCAAAACATTTGTGAAAAATACCTGAGTACAAGAATTCTATATTTTTATTGTTCTTTCTTACTCTTTCCTGCCTTTATATCAACAGGAAAAAAAATCCTCATGACTTCCCTATAACATGTCTTTCCAATGGATTCAACGTGATTTTCATAGAACAACTCTGTTTTTTGTTTCAATCTATTTTCAATGGACACAATCTATCACTAAAATACAGAAAACAGTAACATGTCTGAACAGGTTTGGGAACAAACCCACTGACCAAGATAAGCAAACAATTCTACCAGCAGGAGGAAAAAACAGAAAATGCAGTCCACCAGGCACAGTGGTTCAACATCCTGTGAGGATCAATGAACATACTTCACTGAGGAATGGTGGATATCAGTGAAACCAGCACATGGGGGTAGGCAGAGGATTCCTGTAAGCACACCCAATAGAAGGGGATGGAGGTGCCTGCGAAGAGCACGTAGAGTATGATTTAAAGGGTCTAGGACAGAATCACAAGAAACACCAGCATGGAAGAAATGTATCAGGAGAAGGAGCTGAGAAAGGAGACAAAGTTCAGAACATTGGAGACTCGCCAGGAATTACTTGTTAAATAAAAGAACATCTTCTATCCCAACACAATTAAATTCACAAATTATATGGTGTTCGGGGATGAGCACAGGATCATAAGTTAAAGAGAACTGGCTGCCGAGTCTGCCTCTGACTCACATACCACAGTGACTCTGTTTCTGAGCCTCACTGACGTCAGCAGTAAATGTGAATAACTATAATTCGGGAAAGTGGCCGTGAAGATCCCGTACACTGTCTTGCACAAAACCTACTCTTTGTAACTGTTCCATAAATGTGAATTTCCTTTTTTTTCTCCTCAGCACATTATCTCCAAGATATACTGTAAAGTGGCTGAATACTGAGAAGGAATTCCTGGTCTATACTTTGACAACATATGTGCGAAGTGTGTTCCCTTTATTCTTAATTGAGGCCATTTACTGACAATTTCTATACCACAGAGGGAAAATGTTCTGCTTCATAGCCCAGAATATATGCTTTGTGATTTCCTGATTGATTTTATTGATTTTAGTTCATCCCACTTTGGTCATATTTCTCCATTCAGGTGTTCTTCCATGCCACACATTTTCAACGGTATAGCTGAGTCCCTGCAGAGTTGTACAGTCTAACAGCCCTGGTTGAAACCCAAATCTCTTCTGCAGGACATCTTTCTATGGGGCTTCATGGAGCCAAGCTAGATTCCATAAAAGCATCTTCTATAGAAACAGCATTTCCTCTAAAGGTGTGATGAAAGAACCACACTTTGGTTAGCACTGTAGGCCATGAAGACCAGATTAAAGTATGAAGGTAGTGTATTAATAAATGTGTAAAACCAATCCTTTATGTGATCTAATGGTTAATTTTAGATACAAAATATACAAAAATTGTGGAAGGAAGATATAAAATGGCAATTTTCGTTCTCTGTCTTACATATTGTTACATATCTAGGAATTTAGAACCGAAATTTCAAGAGGCCCTTGAACCTAAAATTCCCAAAGATAAAACCCAACATAGTTGCAGAAATCCATCTGCTCATGATTTGCTCACAGTGTTTCACTGGTCCACTCAACTAATCTGCAAAATTCAAACTGTGAAATCCTACCAACTCAGGAGAGAGTTGTGTGGCAAAATGCAACTATGGTCAGTACAGGAAATGAAGATTGTCCATGTTAAAAATTCAGGGGCTTAGCTAATGAAAAGTACCAGTATAGAGTTTCTAAATTCAATTATTACTATTTTTAAAGAAAAACTATAGATAGTACATGATAATTATTATTATCAAGACAGATTCTGAGATTTATCAGACATCAACCTGTTTTGATATTTTTATTCATTAAAATATCTCCAAGTGGACCACTCAAATTCAAATGCTTCCTTCTGAAGTAATGAATGAGATCTTTAAGCTCCATGCCCCACCCTCAGTCACCCACCTACTGGACATTAAGAGAGCTTTATGCTGATAGTGAAAAGAAACAGAGTATATCATTTGAAGATTAATATTTTAAATGGCAGTTAAGATTTTTTCGTAAAGTAACATTTCCCATCAGTAAAATATTTTCAGTCTTATCTTTTGAATTATATTTAACTTCAAATCTAAAAATAAATTAGAATGTATGCACGTGTGTGCGTAAAATCTTGTACTACTGGTGTTTTTTAACTTGAGACAACCGGGATGATTAAAGAATAGGAAAAATATGTGTATGAGAAAATATTCTAATTTAAATTTAAATAATCTAATATATCTCACTAGCGATTCCTTTTATGAGCCAGATTTTATGTTCAGTGGTTATTTCATTCCACCATAAGTATAAGACCAGACAGATTCCGTTCTTGAGATCATCTGGGTTTGACATCAGAATGGGGACAAGGAACACTGCACTTAGAGCTTTCTACCACAAAGGGATTTTTCTTCCATCAGATAGTTTAATCAGAACATTAAGCAAGGATCTTTTATTATTATTATTAAAAAATTACTTGGTGACCCTCTAGGTAAACCTCTAAACAAATGCACTGAGTAATTAGATAAAAAGCACAACATATATTATAGGCATAGGATGCTGATGGGAATTCCGATTAGGTGCTGGAAGAATCCTATCCCCAGGCTGTCTGGGCCAGCGGGCTTCATGGCCGACTCCATGTGCCATTTACATGAGCATGTGTTCTTGTATTACACCTTTCATTTATTTGAACTTCCTTCTGCACCTCCCCTTTCCTACATCTTCTGAACCTCCCCTGTGGACTTCGTTTCTCTTGTTTCTTTGCTCAGCTCTGGAAACCTACTGCTGATAACCTATTTACTGCATATACAACTGGTTTTCTTTGCTGAGGTTTCTCCATCACAAAATTTATCATTTTTTTTTCTGTTAGCATCCTGATGGAAGAGAATACTTCTTGAAAGCCTAGTCATCCTACTTTGTCCCTAACCAACAGCCTTTCTGCCTGGAGAGAACAGACCATTTCTTTCAGGATCTTAGTATACAGCAGAAAGTCATGACTAGGGTCATCCCTCCACCTCACTCTCAAAGGAAAAAAAATAACCTTCGAAAAACCTTGCTTCTATGGCACATTCATTTTTGTACACTTATAAACATCCTCTCATTGGTTTGTGGAATGTCAGGGATTATAGTAGCCTGGCAGAAATGCTGCCCTGGGCCTTTTAAAAGTTCACTCCTAAAACATGTGACTATTTGAATTCCACCACAATATTTGATAAAACTTTCCATTTGAACTGACAAAATGGTGAAATGTGGACTGAGTACTCTCCAATGTTTTTGCATTTTAATTTATCTGTCATTTGCCAATGCGGCTGGATTGATTTCCACCATGAGCGACCTTTACGTTTTATGACAGGGGACTCTGGCCAGGGCTGTCCTGTTTAGCATTTTTATTGATGATTTGAACTCAGATACAGAAAGTACCTTATAATATTCAAGAAGACAGAGGAAAAAATATTTTAAAGTTTGCACTATGAACTGAATCTACTAAATTTTGGAGATAGATTTAAGTAGACTATTATAGCTAGTAGGCAATCAGCTATTTCTCCATTTTTGTTGGTTTCCAAAATTTCATACTACATTTAAAGACCAGTTCTTGTTGCTAACAATTTTTGATCAATGAAATATGCTACTCAAAGGGTATGATTTGAGAATCAGTTATAACTCTAAAGCCAGACTACTTTAAGTATGGATACTGGACTCCATTCTCACAAGCTGTGCAACTTTATTTAAGTTACTTAGCCTCTCTGTGCCTTGGGTGATAATAGTAGTATCTATTCTATATGGTTCCTGGGAGAAATAAGTAACATAATGCAAATCATGTGAGTAATGCTTAGCAGATGGTATGTGATCAGTTAGTCCCAGCGACTCATTATCTGTTCTAAGTAGCTTTGCAAGTGGGATATGTTTTCCTCTATATTTCAGCCTTAAATTTTATCTTCAATAAAAGTGAAATGGTAAGAGAAATCGTCAGATACCTGAAACACCTTTTTAATTTTTATTTGAATGTTGGTATATTCACATAGTACTGAATAATTGGGAGGTTTCCTTAAATGACAACCCATACTTCAGCGCCCTGAAAAGAAATGAGCAATTCAAGAGAAAATTAGATTAAATACTTAAATTAAATTCCAGATTAAAAAAAGGTCCTAGTAGAAAATGTACCAGTATGGCTTGCTATTAAGATCTAATATTTTCCCAGTTGTGCTGTAATGATGGTGGGGGAATTCCCTTGGGCATTCTCATGAAAAGATTTGGATAAACAGCTTAAATAGTGTGATTAAGGCCTCTTCAAAAACATCAAAATCACCTTCAACTTAATTCTATTCATTCAAAGAAGGAAATTATTTCAAAGTTAATACAAGTTTCCTTTTTAATGTAATAATTGGAAGACAATTATTTGGATTGATATGCAATAATCTTAAGTGTATTCTGGAGGTTATTAAATCAGTGGTATTTTCAAGACCACAGAGAATAAGAAGATACAGTTGTTTTATTTCTCTCGTGGGTTCCTCTGTGACTCAAATGTTCAGATCCTATTTACAAAGTGATTTTGGTATTGGAAAGTTAATTTAAAAAAATCATGATTTTATCAGAAAAACTGGGACTTAAAGTTCATATACTAAAAGGAAAAAGTGAACCAGTGAAAGATGTTTTATTTCCATTCCAACCACTTCTCATCCTTCATATAGGAGAGGAGAAAAAAAGCATATTTACAATGAATATCAGAGAGTTTGACATGTTCTTACCTAAATACATCTTTAGTAGAACATTTTCAGAATTCTTTTATAAACGTCTTCCTATGAACATTTTCCTGAGGTTTATTTTTAACTTAAGCTGTGAGCTCCTTGAGAAAGAGATGCTTTGCTTCTCTAGGAAAAGGCCTCTCTGAGTACTCAGCTGACATGAAATATTTCGTCTTTAAAACACCGAACAATTTTACCAAAGGTATGTGAAAGACTTTAAATATCTGAAGAACAATGAATATGTTACACAAAGTAATAACAATGTTTTAGAATTGAATTCATCTCTGATTCTAAATAAAACAAAATGAAACCCAAAAAGAGTCCTTTAAACTAAAATGGGATCATATACGCTACCATATGAAAAAAAAAATACAGCTGACCTTGAACAACATGAGGGCTGGGGCACCAACACCCATACAATTGAAAATCTACATATAACCTTTTTTTTTAAGATTTTTTTGAAAGACAGAGAGAAGGCACAAGCAGGGGGAGAGGCAGAGGGAGAGGGAGAAGCAGATCCCCATTGATCAGGGCGCCTGATGCAGGGTTCGATCCCAGGACCTAGAGATCATGACCTGAGCGAAAGGCAGACGCTTAACCACCTGAGCCAGCCAGGTGCCCCTACATATAACTTTTGACTCCCCAAAATTTAACCATTAATAGCCTACTGTTGACTGGAAGCCTTACTGATTGAACATAGTCAACTGACACTATTTTGTATGTTCTATGTATTACATACTTTATTCTCTTTTTTTAAAGATTTATTCATTCATTTGAGAGAAAGAGAGAGCATGTGCATGAGCAAGGGGAGGGGCAGAGGGAGAGAATCCTCAAGCAGACTCCCCACTGAACGTGGAGCCCGAGGCGGGGCTCAGTCCCACAACCCACCAGATCATGACCTGAGCGGAAACCAAGAGCCAGGCACTCACCCAACTTTGCCACCCAGGCACCTCTATACTGTATTCTTAAAATAAGCTACAGGAAAGAAAATGTTATTAAGAAAATCATAAGGAGGGGGAAATAAAATTACAGGACTGTACTTTATCAGAAAAAAAGCCACATGCAAGTGGGCCCATGCAGTTCAAATCTGTGTTGTTCAAGGGTCAACTATATCTGCACCTGCACCCTCCCTCAAAAACTGTCTCGGTGTTTCATTTCACCATCAGATGCCTCAAACTGGATGCGGTCTCTAACCCTCATACCGCCATTCATTCTTCCACCCCACTGCAAACTGAGTTTTTATCTGTGTGTGACTCTCTTCATTCCACCATAAGTTCTATCAGGGAAACAACGTCCCCTCCCCCCATCAACGTCTTATTCCTCTTCTCACTCCTTATTCTATCCGCCTTCTCAGCCGGAAAATGTAGATCACTGCTCCTCACTTGGCATCCCCCACCTCTTCTCCCCAACCCTCCTCTGCCTCATTGTTGTTCTTTTCTTCATACCCAGAGAGAATTCTTCAACCTTCCATGTAAGTCACTTGCTGAAGCTACTTGTTAGTCCTGCCCTGGTACCAAGTACCCAGAGGGAGTACAATGGACCAGCACCGATCAAGAATCTGAAGTCTGGACAACTGAGTTTAACCAGGTTGAATATTCTCCAGAAAAAAAAAGATATGTTTTCAAAAGGAAATAACTTAAATATCGCTGTCAAAAATACTTCTTTTTCTTACAGAGTCAGACCTATAAACACAGAGAATAAACTGATGGTTGCCAGGTGTAGGGGGTGGGCAAAATTTCTATATGCTTACATACAGAGGGAGACACAGGCTTCCAGTTAGAGAATGAGTAAGTCATGAGAATAGAAGGTCCAACAAGAGGAATATAATCAGGAGTATTGTAATAGTGATGTATGGTGACAGACGGTAGCTACACTCACAGCTACACTTGTAGTGAACACAGCATAACATACAGAGAATCATAGAGTATAGAGTGATAGAGTCTAGTGATTCTATACTCTATGTTTTTACTATTTTATTAATTAATCAACTTTACACATTGATATTTTTCTGGTGGGGTTTACTGCACACACCATGTCATTTTGTTTATGGAGTCTCAAAGATAGCTAAAATGAGCAAGGTCATACATCCCTTCTCTCACAGGGTTTGATAAATTTTAGAGCTTTCAGAAAAGAAATAATAAAATATAATTGGAGGTAAAATGATGGATTCAAATTAAGGGCACCATCAATTTCTACTCAGCTACACAGCAAATTTCAACATGTGCTGTTATGTCAACATAGGTGCCATTAGCAAAAAAGTGATTTTCAAAGTTTAGTTTTATTGCTGAAAAAAATGCAATGTTTTATTTGTTTTCATCCAGTATGGAAACTTAGGCACAGTAATCCCATTTGTCTCAACAACTTTCATAAATGGGCTTGTGTCTCAGCCTATTTTATAAAGCCATGTAGTGATGTGGATTACATTCAATTGCTAAACAAAAAAGATGAGAGATGCACAATCTTCCTCATTATTGAGGCTCATTACTAAGAGTATTGGTAACTTACTAAAACATCTATTGGGGCTCATTTTCAAAGAAGCCTCAAATATTTAACCACTTGAAAATATAATTACTGTGAAAGAGATCAGAGAAAATAAATTTTCAGTATAATCATAAGATTAAATTCCACTTTCAAGTATCTTCTTTGTTTCCTTAACTATGTCCTACATAAGTTGTTTTCTCAAGCAGCAAAGAAAAATACCAATCTGGTCAATACAGGCATCAGTGTGTTGATATTTTTAAAGGAAAAATGTGCTGGTGCCTTAGTTATCTGGGCAATTGCTTCAAATATCATATCTATTTCTATTCATTGAGACACCTGCACAAAGCTCGTGTGTCTCAAATTGAAGGTGCAGGTCTTCTTCATCCAGTCCACTGCAGAACCTGAGCAGGGATCAGGACCAGAAAGAACTGAGAACATTTTTTCGTCAAAAACGAAGAAGACAGGATACAGTGCATGACTCAGAGAAGAGTCTGTGTCACACTCAGCACGGAAGTTTGTGTTTATAATTGCTGGATTGAGCTATTTTCCCCAGCTCAGCCATTTAAAGGGTGTTGTCTTTTATCTTTTTTTTTTAAGATTTTATTTATTTATATGACAGAGAGATCACAAGTAGGCAGAGAGGCAGGCAGAGAAGTGGGGGGGAAGCAGGCTCCCCACTGAGCAGAGAGCCCGATGCGGGGCTTGATCCCAGGACCCTAGGATCATGACCTGAGCCGAAGGCAGAGGCTTCAACCCACTGAGCCACCCAGGCTCCCCTAAAGGGTGCTGTCTTATCATATTTGCCTAATCACTGAAAGAGTCTTGTCATATATCTATGTACTTAGGACCAGTAAGATATGGCCTTTTTAGGACTTCCCTTTTGAGCCAGATAAACACATTATTTTGCAGTGATGAACATTGGATCATGATTATATCCTATAAAAGGAGACAGACCTTAGAGAAAAAGGAAAAGGGTTGATAGGATCTAAAATTCACAGTGGCTGCATACATCATGATTTGAACACGTTCATTAAATATAATTGTACAATTTGTTTCTTAATGAAGAAATGGAGGAATGCACTGATAAAGAATAATAGATAAGAGGAGAGAAGGGAGATTATCTATATAATCTTATCTATATAATCAAACAAACATAACTTCTGTACAAATGAGCGAATCACAGCTCTGCAACAGAACTGAGTACAAAATTACCAAATAATACTCTAACTTTGGCAGGGGGGGGTGGGGGGGATAACTTGGAAAAGAATGACTGATTTGTTTAATTTCAGCAAAGCAACCACTCTCAAAGTTTGTATTCCTCTTCTGTAAGGAGGTACAGCAATGGAACATAACTCACCAAACCAATTGGAATGAATCACAAACTGCACAGATATTGTTAAAAATGAAAAAGTATTGCATCTGAGTGAATAATAGAAAAGCTGAATCATCTAGTACAGTTATACTGGCAAGCTTTAGCACAGTTATAAGGGTAATGAATTTCCATTTACTTGGTTAAAAACAAAACAAAAATCTAGAGTTATATATAAAAAAGAGGCATTTTATTTTTAATTGTGTTAAAGTTCCTATGAAACATGATTCAGTCTACTTTTTAATAAAACACTTTATGGTTGGAAAGATTTTATTAATAAAAAAATCAAATGCAGAAAATTTTAAGAAAATAACCAACATCATTCAAAAATCTCAGTATCCAGATACCATTACTGTTGTCAGTGATATGTATACACAATGCTAAGCACTTTGTAAAAAAGATACCGCAGTAATATTCCATTGTTTATATATCCCCCATCTTTATGCATTCATCTATTGATAGACATTTGAGCTGCTTCCATATCTTGGGTATTGTAAATAATGCTGCAATAAACAGAGGTGCATATATCTTTTCAAATTAGTATTGGCTGTTTTCTTTGGGTAAATACCAAAAAGGCCATAAAAAAAAGAGAGAGAGAGAGAGAGATCTTACCATTTGCAACAAATGGGTAGTCCTGGATGGTATAATGCCAAGTGAAGTGACTCAGTCAGAGAAAGACAGATACCATATGATTTCAATTCATATGTGAAACTTAAGAAACAAAACAAATGAACAAAGAATAATGAGACAAAAAAAAAAAACCAACTCTTGAGTACAGAAAACAAACTGACGGTTGCCAAAGGGAGGTGGATGGGGGATGGGGGAAATAGATTAAATAAATAAGCAAATAAATGTATCATAGTAACACACTACAAGAAATAATTGCAGCTAGCTTTTTTGTTGCTTAATACTATGTAGTGGCCTTATTTTAAAATCAATACAAATAGGTCTGCCTGTTTTTCAAATCGCTAGGGTGATATCCATAGTAATTTATTTAACTACTATCCTCCTAATGGAACATTTAGATGAGTCCAATACACTGCTACCACTAACAATGTTATAATCGACATCTTTCGATATGCTTACATCGTGTGTGCATCTTGAGAAATTGTCAGATCAGCAACATGTAGGAGATTATTTTTCCCCAATTTTGTCATCACTGAGAATCGTGAACTCTTTTAATCTTTGCAAATCTGATAGATAAAATCATCATCATAATTTTCATCTACATTTATTATTAGGACATCAAGTGATCTTTTCAGATAATGTTAGGGATTCATCTGCCAAATTTTCTATTGTTCCAGTCATCATTTTGTTTATTTTGTAAGAGTTTTTTTTATGTCCTATAGATTTATGTATTATATAACACTCATGGGTTACGTGAAATCCTATGAGGAAAAGTACTATTAGGGACTGAATGTATGTCTTCCCCACAAAATTCATACATTGAGGCCCTATCTTCTGGTATGCTCCAGTAGAACCCTTAGAGGAAAGAAGTAATTAAGGTTAGATGAGATGAGAGCATGAGCAAAATGATGATAGGATTATTGTTCTTATAAGAAGAGACACCAGAGGACTTCATCAATATCTCTATGTATACACATGGGAACATAAGGAGAAGGCAGCCATCTGCAAACCAAGAAGAGAGTCCTCACTGAAGGCCAAGAACCTTAATGTTGGACTTTTTAGACTCCAGAACTGTGAGAAAATAAATTTCTGTGGTGTAAGCCACCTAGGTTATTACATTTTGGCCAATATTTGGTGCTTTGAACATTTCAGACCACTAAGATCTTTTGGATCATAATTCAGTTCAGTTAAAATTGGTGACTGTATTAGCTTTCTGTGCTGTGTAACATACTACCACAAACTTGGCAGTTTAAAACTACACTCATTTATTATCTCGTGGTTTCCATACATCAGAAACCATGCCACAACTTGAGTTCTCTGCTTCAGGATCATATGAGCCTAAAATCCAGGTATCCTCAGGGCTGTGGTCTCATCAGAAACATGAATGAAAAAAGACCTGCTTCCAAACACTCTCAGGATTTTGACATAATTCATCTCCTTATACCTGTGGGACTGAAGTTTTTGTTTTCTTTCTGTCAACCAAGAGTCATTCCCAGCCTCTAAAGGTCACCCACGGTTCCTTGTTCCATGGCCCTCTCCAGAGGCCCTCTTACAATGTGGCAACTTTACTTCTTCAAAACAGTGATGGAGAGAGGGTTTCTCATCTCTGAGAGAGCTCAGTCCCTGCTATAAAGGCCCTCATCTGATAAAGCCAAGCCCACCAGGCACATCTCCCTTCTGATTAATTCCAAATCAACTGATCTGACATCCTAATTACATCTGAAATAATCCTTCACCTCCTTCATATTCTATTGGCCAAGACCAAGTCACAGGTCTCACCCACACTTAAGGGTATAAAATTGAGGAGGGACAGGAATCACGAGTCCACCAAAGTGAGTATTTTGTGGTTTTTCTTTAACTCTAAAATCTGTGAGGTTGCTTTGCACTGACTTTTCTCAATCTGTACAGTGGTATTTGAGGGTCAGAGGAGAGGGTGATGAGCAGGAGTTATGGAGAAAGAACAGGAAAGATATAGCAAGAGGAAGGGGGGCTTATTAGACAAAGGGAGACATATCCATGCAGTGGTGAGCAGAAGGGTTCTACTGGAGCAATGACTTCTTGTGAAAGAGAAGATGAGCTTTAACTCTCTCTTGTCCTGTATTTACCCTGTCTTACTACGCAATACTTCACACAAACTTCTCCCAATTTTATTTTTCCTCCATGTCAATAAGGCACCTAGTTCTTGCCAATGACAGCACCATCAAAGTTCCCCTTACTCATCCATCATGCCTCGGTTATAACAAGAAACTACACTCTCTGACTTCATTGTTTTCCCCCTTATAATGTGAAGAATGAGCCTCATAAACATAAATCAGAGTTCAGCTGGGTTTCCCCTGCTTCTGAAGAGATTAGTGTAAGTCCCTGAAACAACTTTTTGGAGTAGTAGAGAATCCTGTCCAAGATGCATGGACATTAAGCATGTCAGCCCTGGGTCCTCTCAGCCTGAAGTCATCATTGAGCTTTTCTGGTCCTACCTCCTTTCACACCACCCTCTAGGGCTCCCTCTTCACACGTCACTCTGAGGTTACTAAACTGCATAGTTTTAAAGGAAAAGTCAATTTTTTAACAATGGAAATGAAAGGTGGTTCACGTGACAGGGAGGTTTATTTTTGTTTGTTTTTTTTTTTAAGATTTTTATTTATTTATTTATTTGAGAGAGAGACAGAGGACATGAGATAGGTCAGCGGGAGAAGCAGACGCTCCACCAAGCAGGGAGCCCAACACGGGACTTGATTCCGGGACTCCAGGATCATGACCCTAGCCAAAGGCAGTCACCCAACCAACTGAGCCACCCAGGTGCCCTACATGATTTTATTTTAAACATGAATAACCCCTTAAAACACATGCTAGCTTCCCTTCATCTCACCCCCTCCTCAGCCCTCAGACAACATCATCTCACTTGTCCCTTTTCTCTGTCTTTTCTCTCACTTGTATTTTCCCCCATGTCCCTTCATAAAGAAAAAGATGTGAGAATCAAAGAGTCATATTATTTTCTCCTACTGAGTACCTTTTGTTAGGCAAACGTGATAACCACTACTCTACGGAAACCCACTGAGTAACTTTTGATGGTGAATGGGTGCACTCATACCCTGGTGATTTCACCCCTGAGTTCATCCCCTAGTTCAAGGCATCCTTCAGGAGATTTCCCTTAAAATACTTCCTTCCCTTAATGGAAATCTCGTGCTTGTTGTCAAGAGCATAAAAGTTAGACATTGGTAGCATATTTATACTCCTCCTAGACTGAAGCGCCTGGAGGATGCTTAGTTTGTCACACTCATTCTTAGGAACATTCAGTCTCTCTTATGTCCAACAAGCCTTCCCTATGTGTGTACTGCTGTGTTAAGGCCGGGAAAACATACTGAAACCTAGCAAGTTCAAATAGTACATACTAAATGATACCGGATTCCTTGGTAGTTTGTGGGAACATATTTCCTTCAGTATTTGCAAGACTTCAGGAACATGAAACTTCAAAAATGGAGCACTAAGTATAGCATCATATTATACCAAACCCCACACTCCCAGACCTATAGCTCCAATACACCTGTCATCTACACCACACATCTACAACCCTATTGTATACACGCCACCCTACACACCAGATCCCATAGTGTGCACATGCGCAGGTGTGCACACACAACCACCTGTCATTCTAACACACCACAGAGCACAACACACACTAAAGTACATTCCACTACACACCCCACATCTACATCTACCATCCCCAAAAGACATTACACTAACCACACACCACACTGTATCACACATCATCCCACACTTACGTTCACAACAAACCACACACACACCTCAAGTTACCGCACACCAAACATAAAAGCTGCTATGCACTCATACTGGTTCAATCCTGAGTGGGAACAGGGAATGCTGACATTCAAGAAAGTCTCATTCTTCCACAGTTTCATGGCCACAGAACGCCGATCCAAATAAAAATTATTGCAGACATCAGGAACGGATGTTTTTGTGCATATCTCCAAAATACGTGAACACACACAAGGAAAACTGTGGTTATGTAAGTAAGGCAGAAAACTGGGATGGGAGAGGGAAAAACAAAGTTAAATCCTAATAATCTGTGGGTGATCAGAGTGACTTTTAAGATTATATGTTGATATGTCCCTCAGTCTCTCTTCTCAGAGCACATAACATTTATCACAATGTACTATAAATACTACTTTGCTTGTCTTGTTTTCTAACCCCCTCAGTGAGGGCATTAATCAAATCTTTTGTTTCAGTTTGCTCAGAATGTTTCTTGGTACCTGGCAGACAGTAGGTATTCGAATCATTTTCAATGAGTCAAGGCTTTGAAGAGCGATATTAACCTGTTATTATAGAAGTTGTAAAAACATAATTTCAAGATGTATCTAGATAACTCTATTAAAGTAAGTAATACTGCGAAAGGAGTTTTCAAGCCCTTGCCATCTTGTTCATTTTCCACCCCTTTCAGATTTCATGGGAAATTCTGGGGCATTCAATTTCAAACAGAGTTGTGTAACAGATTTCAAATTAAATCAAAGTAGATTTCCCTGAGATTTAAAAGTGGATAAGTTTCTAATCAATTATGCATAGAGTTCACTTGGTTTGTCCTTCACAGTGTAGAATTTCTAATGGTGTTTAAAGTTGGGAAAACCATGAACAGTCTCTCTACCATATGCTATCGTTTTCTTTAATTACAGTCGTATTTGGTTTCTTAATGAAGTAAAAATAAAATCCAATATATAAATGTTATGACATTTAGGGATATCTAATTCATGTTCTCATCCTGTGATTGATTTTTCTTAATGAAGAATTAGAGTAGGTTAAGGCCTTTAAAACCAAATATATTCTAAGCCCCTCAACATACCAGGTTTCAAATAATTGTATTTTTATTTTCAAAACCATTCAAGTACAGCATTTTATAGCTCCTATGAGGCCATCATTTTAAACACAGGTATCTTCATGAAAATGCAATCAATGTAAATTATCATGTGCTTGAATTTGAAACAGACCAGTCCAAACTGCACATTAACTCTGAAGGCAACTACACTGATTCTTATTTATCATGAAAATATTCCTACCTGACACCCCATTCTGTTTGTCTTTATCTTATAAGTGAAATAATGGAAAATAAGACAGTAAGTACTATAAATAAAAATACCTTTATCCAATCATAAGATTTGAAACTTATATTGCCTACTATTGATAATAATTGTAATTATTTTAATTTTTTAAAGATTTTATTTATTTATTTGACAGAGAGCGACACAGAGAGAGAGGGAATACAAGCAGGGGGAGTGGGAGAGGGAGAAGCAGGCTTCCTGCCGAGCAGGGAGCCCAATATGGAGCTCGATCCCAGGACCCTGGGATCATGACCCTGGCCGAAGGATCATGACCCACTAACCCCTCAGTGGGTTAAGCCCCATAATTGTAACTATTTTAGTTTAAATCACCACACATTAGGATATACACTTGGAATTTTATACACTTAAAGAATGTTAATACAAAATCATAGTTTGAGAATTTTTTAAGATACAAATTGAAATTGTGAAGTAAATGGTGTTGTTTTTGTTTTGCTACTTGTGACTTAACTTTAAAAGCTCCCTGAAAGTGGAGAATGAAACTATAATTATTATACTTTTTCCCTCGATATATTATGCGTTAATAGACACATCAATAGCAGTATCAGGCAGAATTCCAGTATCTCAAGTAATTCTATTTTTTTAAAGATTTATTATGTGTTAGAGAGAGAGAGAGAAAGAGCGCGCGTGTGCACAAGCAGGCAGAGTGGCAGGCGGAGGCAGAGAGAGAAGCCCCTCGCCGAGCAAGGAGCCCAGTGTGGGACTGGGACTCAGGACCCTGGGATCATGACCTGAGCCAAAGGCTTAGCCAACTGAGTCACACAGGCGTCCCTCAAGTAATTCTATTTTACTCCCCATAATGCACACTTCCTATAACCCTCTTCTGCTAAGTGTGGAAGGTCTGAAGAACATGACAGAATGTGATTAGGTTGTCTTAGCACAGCACAGTTGACTTTTAAAAAGGATTATGATTCTCCCTGGGTCTGACCTAATCGAATGATTCCTAAAAATAAATGAGGCTCTTCCTGGAGAAAGATTCAAAACATGGGGGAGATTTAAATTGACAGAGAGCCCCCTATAGAGGAAGAGAGGAAAAAATGAAACAAGACCAAACCAGAAAGGGAGACAAACCATAAGCAACTCTTAATCTCAGGAAACAAACAGAGGGTTGCTGGAGGGGAGGGTGTGGGAGGACGGGGCAGCCAGGACACGGACACGGACACGGGCGGGGGTATGTGTTGTAGTAAGCACTGTGTGGTGTGTAAGACTGAGGAATCACATAGCTGTACCCCTGAAACAAATAATACATTATATGTTAATAATAAATGAATGAATAAATAAATAAGTTGAGACAGAGTCTCCATTGTTGGCTTTGAAGATGGAAAAAGCCACAGGAGAAATTAACCCAATATATATCTAAATGAAAACCCTAAAGTTACGAAATTTTAAGAATAACAAAATGGAGAAAATATCTATATATAATCTGGGTTATGCAAAACCTTCTTAGATACAACACCAAAAATACTACCTACAAATGAAAAAAAGAATGGGTATGTCAGACCTTATCAAAGTTAAAAACATTTGTGCTTTAAAAGACACCATTAGTACAACTTCAAAACAAGCATCAGACTTGTAGAAATTATTTGCAAATTAAATATTAAACATGTGGATCAAAAACTATAAGGAATTCTTAAAACTAAGAAATAAAAAACCTTAATTTAAAATGCACAGGGCGCCTGGGCTGCTCAGTTTGTGGAATGACCAGCTCATGGTTCTGGCTCAGGTCATGATCTCATGGGTCATGAGATCAATCCCGAGATGGACTCTGTGCTCAGTGGGGAGTCTGCCTCAAGACTCTCTCCTTGCGTCCCTCGTCCCAATCACGTACGTACACACTCTCTCTCAAATAAATCTTTAAAAAAATAAAAATAAAATGAACAAAAACATAGAATTGACTTTTACCCCCCCCAAAAAAATATATATATATGATTAACAAGCACATAAAAGATAATCAGTATCATTAATCAGGAAAAGGTAAATACCACATGTGATACTTCACACCCACTACAATGGTTAAAGTAAAAAATTTTTTTAAAACATGTAATAACAAGTTTTAGGAAGAATGTAGAGAAAATGGAATACTCACATATTTCTAATGAGAATTAAAATAATGTTGCCACTTTGGAAAACTGTTTGCTTATTTCTTAAAACTTTATATATAAATGTCCCATATAACCCACCAATTCTACTTTTTTTTTAAAGATTTTTTTTAAATTTACTTATTTGACAGAGAGACAGCAAGAGAGGGAACACAAGCAGGGGGAGAGGGAACACAAGCAGGGGGAGGAGGAGAGGGAGAAGCAGGCTTCCCGCTAAGCAGGGATCCCAACATGGGGCTCGATCCCAGGACCCTGGGATCATGATCCGAGCTGAAGGCAGATGCCCAATGACTGAGCCACACAGGTGCCCCTCAATACCACTTTTAGATCACTACTCGAGATAACTGAAAACATGTCCACACAAAGAATTGTCAATGAGTGTTTCCAATAGCATTACAAATACTAATTTAAAAGTGAAAACAATCAAAATGTCCATCTACTGATAAATGGAAAAATAAAATATAGTACACCCACACAGTGTAATATTCCTGACAATAAAAATAAATGAACTACTGCTCCATGCAAAATACAAATGAACCTCAAAAACATTATGCTAAAAAAAAAATTATGCTACATGAAAAAAAGCCAGACATGAAAGACCACACATTATATGTTTCCATTTATAGGAAGCTTCTATTTATAAGGAAATGCCTAGAAAAGGAAATTTTTTATAAAGACAGCAGATTCTTGTTCGCTGGGAGTAGGAAATGAGTTTGAGCAAAAGGAATCTTTTGGGGAGATGGAAATAAGGGATTCTGCTGCTCTATGCAAAACTGTAAATTTATTTAAAACTACTGAATATTCAAAATGGGTAAAATTTATAGTATGTAAATTATACATCAATAATGTTTAAAAATCACACAAGTAGTAGGTAAATCATACTGTACAGTATACTACAGCAGACACAGTTGCACAGTAGACTACAACTAGTACAGTACTAGACTGTAATCCAGTATAGTAGATTATCACTTGTAAATGTGGACATTTCTGTCTTGACAGCCAAGGCTATACTGTATCATTTCCTTAAATATACCAAGGTCCATGAGATATATTTTTGGCCTTGGAGTCCTCTAAAGTGCTTTCCTTCCACTGAAGCTTTTTGTGCTTCAGTTGCCTCTCCCAGTTAACAGCACAGCTAGGGTAGGTCGATGACAGTGTACTACACTTATTGGTCACAGTGCTAATGGCATACTTAAGGGTAGGGTGCACGTGCTTAAAGATTGATTCCTGGCTAACAGCCAGAGATAAGAAAACAATCAGATATTGAATCACACTCGCAGTGAAGTTTTTATTATTAACATAGGCAGAAGCCTATGCTTAGAAACCATAGCAATGAAAGAAGCTGGCTGAGATAAAGTCACTGATCCAAAATACAACATGATTTTTGCAAATGCACTTATAGCTATCAGAAGCATTTCTTTTTCCTGAGGGATACTAACAAACATTGTCAGACTTTTATCAATAGAACTATCAATTAGACATACATCAGAGAATTTGCTAAAAGTTCCTCTTTGCCTTAGACATTAACCAGGCAAACTCTATTTCCAGCTTATGCTAAAAATATAAATTAGGTCTGATTGAATAACACTAGATTGGAAAGCATAGTTTATAGCTTTTAAAATCATATTTAGCCTCCTTAATGTGTCCCTAGAGCATATTTCCTTCAGGGCATATTAAATTTATATGGCATTATATAATGGCTTGTGAATTGCAAGCAACACATATTAGTAATAGAGAAAAAAGCTAGACATAATATTGAAATCACCTTACATAAGATACGTTTCTCCTATTTTCAGAAACCAGTATCATTTTTTTGTCGATTGAAAGGGTAATGAAATTAGTTTAATGCTTATAAGCCAACTGCCTATGTTTATCTGAAAACCTGTTCTTTAAAAGCAGAAATTTTTAAGTGTTGCTCAGTTTTTCCATTTTAATATTTTCCTTTAAATCAACTCATGTTTAAAAATCAAGATACAATAAACAAAAAATCATGTACAATACCTGATACTAAAACATTACATTGAATTAGAATTATTTTTTAATAATTTTTAAAGATTTTATTTATTTACTTATTTGAGTGAGAGAGAGAGAACACAATCAGGGCAAGGAGCAGCAAGAGAGGGACAAGCAGACTCCATGCTGAGTGCAGAGCCCAATGCAGGGCTCATCCCACAACCCTGAGATCATGACCTGAGCCAAAAATCAAAAGTCAGACACTTAACAGACTGAGCCACACAGGTGCCCCTGAATTAGAATTATTGTATCTGACTCAGAGTAGAATGAAAATGTAAATTAGTTTGGTTAAGATGAGGAAAATCTTGTCTCCTATCCCAAAAGAAGATTATTATGAAATAAAAATGGTAAAAGCATGTTTAGCAATATACAATTATACCAGTAACTGATAAATGTGCTATAAGATAAAGCAGAAATTCAGCGGGTATAATGGTACTATATAGGAAAGAGGAAAATATATTAGACTCTTACAACATTGGAAATGACAATAAAATGTCTAGATTCTAGAATTAGGACTTTGTTTCAAAAAATCCTTTCTCTTCATATGGTATCTAAATGTCATATTACCTGTAGTAAAAATTGTACCTATCATTTATCTTCTATTCTATGCCTCAAATGACATGATTTTTTAGCAATTTTAAAGTTCTTTATGTTGATCTGAATTAGATGTATTAACGTATTAAATATAAAAGATTAGATTGTTGAGTAATATCTTCTCATCCCCCCATTTGATCTGGTTCTTGTCACAGGCAAATAGTAAAATCACTTTGACCTCATTTCTCGTGTTAGTCCTCCAATTACATGCTTTGGTTAAGTCAACAGGTTTCATTTTAAAAGGGGGAACAATTTCCTTCTGCATGGCAGGATTCCATCATTTGTGTGCAGATAAATCATGGAAGAACACATGGGAATATATGTCAGACACTGGTGATAATTATATGGTCCTATTGACCTCAGAATTAAAGTGTCCTTGAGACGTACAATCCTGCTAGATAATATCAGTATACCATGTAAGTATGGTCCTTGACCTATATGTTCAGTATGTAGAATTAAGTAGGTATAATCTTTGTTGTGTACACAGCATAACCATTGCTCCTGTGGCTCCCACTACTTTGAATTGCAGTTGCCACACCTATAAAAATGGAGACGTTTACTGATGTTCAAAGATTCTTCTAGCTCCAAGTTTCAGTAATTTTTAAATAGTCAATCAATTTTAACAACAGTCATAAAGTTAAATGTATATAAGTCAGAATTTTGAGTAACAGTGACAGGTAGATGGGTTGAGGAAAACTTTCAGTGTTCACAGAACACCCATATCTCACAGCTTTAACTATATGAACTTAAAAACAAAATTACATGGTTATACATTTGTTTAAAATAATTTTATAAAATCTCTGAGATATATATTATATATATATATATATATATATATATATATATATATATCTGTTTTGGTAATGGCCACCCTTACTTCCCTTGGAAGTAAAGTAATTTTATAAAATCTCTGAGATATATATTATATATATATATATATATATCTGTTTTGGTAATGGCCACCCTTACTTCCCTTGGAGCAACCTTCTAATTGGATCCACTTAAAAAATTAAATTACAAATTTAGGTGTGAAGGCATCAGAGAATTAATGAGGCAATAAGAAAATTAAAAGGTTAAAGTCCAGCATAAGAAACTCACTGAGATGAACCCAGAATTAAAATCTATATTTACCAAAGAAATTAATGTTCATTTTTGAAGCGTGTTAGAGGCTGAAAGATCAAAGCTTTTGACAGACTTCTAGGATTAGGAGTACAAAAATAGAACCAAGGAACCTTCAAGTAGAGAGAGCCTTGGTAAATCATAAAGGCTGTGATTTGGAAAACAAAAGGACCACACCATAAGAAGAGGATCAACTGGAGACACATCAGCTTTCTCAAGACCAGTGATTGCTAATGATCCTACCTTCTATCCAAAGCAAACTTACAATCTCTCTGGAAAAAGAGTACATCCTTCTAGGGTGCAAATTATTTTAACAATTTCTTATTCACACTATTTAGCACTGAGTTTTTTTAAAAGGTCACTACTAGTAGATGCTACTAAATGACAAAAATCAAGGAAACAGCAAAAAATACAAACAAACCCAAATAGGTTTCAGATAATAGAATTACCATGAATTTTAAAATAACCCTGCATAATAGGTTTAAGGAAATAAAAATCAGATCAAGAACTTTTGCATAAAACAGTAAATTTTATATAAAAAGATACACATAGAATTTTAACAATGGGAAATCATCGATTATAAAAACTGAAAACTGAATGTGTTCAACAGCAGGTTATACATAGCTAAAGAGAAATTCAGTTACCTATAATACAGGAGAGAACAAAATGGCTAAATAACAGAGGGGAAAAAGGGAAAAAAGTAGGGGTAAGTTACTTTTACAATGAAAAGAGCTTCCATGTTATTGAAGACCTGAAGGTGAGAATCAATAGAAAGGGTTACAAAAAGGATTAGCTGAGAACTTTCCAAAACTAGCAAATGACATCAAGTCCAAGAAGCTGAAGGGGGAAAAAAAAAAATTATAGGCAGGTCACATTTTTTTAAAACTTCTTGAAGTTTTCGAAAACCAAATAAACTTTGGAAAACCAAATGAAAAGAAAAAAAGATTTTGAAGTAGCCAGAAGGAATAACAAGCAATGACTTCAAAGAACCAAGAATAAGTCTGGCAACAGACTTCTCAGCAGAAGTTATGGAAACAAGGAGACATGGAATGAAATCTCCAGAATGATATTTAAAAAAAAAAATTATGTGCCAAAAGGTATTCTGTTCTGAGTGATGATATAAAATACTGGGTGAATCTAAATGAATGTTGACTGTATAAAACAATAATAATAAGGCACTGTGACATTTAAAATAAGTAAGATAGAGGATTACAATGCCTGAGAACAATAACAGATCAAGTTATCCGAAGAACATTGTTTTCTCTGGGAAGTAAGGAAATTTTTAATATGTGTTAACTTTGATACATTTGCTATGCCTGTGGCATGAATCTATGTATCTCTAGGGAAATTACTGAAATAATTCTCAAGGAATCTGTAACTCATAAAATCATAGAGAAAATGCCTAAGAAAATATGCATTTTAACTTATATAAGAATGGAGAGAAAAAGAAACAAAGAACAGGTAGGAGGAAAAAAACACGAATTTAAATTCAAAAATCCAAATGATAGCAATACATTATTATATAGATTATCAAACTGCAGGAGGTAACAAATTTCAATGACATGCTGTTTGGAAGAGACACACCTGAAGGATAAGGACACTGAAAGTAAAGAGATAAAAAAATTTATGTCACAAATACACTAAAAGAAAGCTGGAAAACATTTTGCATAACTGAAGGTAAAGAGGAACACTTCATGTTGGTAAACGTTTTAGTTCACAAAAAGATATAATATTTCTAAATTCATATGTAAATAATATATAAAGTAAAATACAAATTGCAAAATACTTGATAAAGCCAAAAGAAAAAAAAAACAGAAAATCCATCATTAATGTGTGACATTTTCATTGATCTTAGTATCTGATTGACGAAGCAAAAAAATTGGCAATGATATAGAATATTTAAGCAAAAATAACAAAAAAATAGCTGACCTAACTCTTATATTTGATACAATATAAACTTTGGAATATATCTAAATTATCCCCATTTCTCAAAAGAACCATTAAAAAATAATCATCTTCTGAAATGCAAAACAAATCCTAAACATTTTGACAACTGATGACATGTAGTAAATAATATCATGATATAATTAGGCATGAATTCTATAACAACATATAACTAGAAAATTTCCTTATATAGTACTAAGAAATTCCTGTTTAACCTAAATATTAAGGAGTCATAATTCAAATTCAAAAATATTTTATTTTTAAATATATGACATGGTAGTTTTAAAACCTGACCTCAAATTTCTTCAATGGCTTTCTTATCAAGAGTTGAGTTCCATGTGCCTTCTTCCCCTTGCATCTGGGCTTTGTTTTTTTTTTGTTTTTTGTTTTTTTTTTAAAGATTTTATTTATTTATTTGACAGAGAGAGAGATCACAAGCAGGCTGAGAGTCAGGCAGAGAGAGAGAGAGAGAAGCAGGCTCCCGCCAAGCAAAGAGCCCGATGCGGGGCTCGATCCCAGGACACTGAGATCATGACCTGAGCCGAAGGCAGCGGCTTAATCCACTGAGCCACCCAGGCGCCCCTGGGCTTTGTTTTACCAAAAGAATAAGGTGGGAAAGGGTCTGTGCCAGTTTCTGACACCTATCTTCAGAAAATGCTAAGTTCCGCTTCTGTTTCTTTGGACATTCACTCTTGGACCCCAGACATGATGCATAAGGAAGCTGGGCCAGCCTTTGGAAAGACTGGGGAGGCCCAGAAGAAGGGGAACAAAGATGCCAACTTGTCAGCCACGTGAGTGAGCTGTCCCAAGTAGAATCTGCTCCCACTTGAGCCCTTCCAACTAATGCCACATGGAGGAGAGAAGACAAACATTCCTCATGAGCCCTGACAAATTACAGACTCATTAGGTAAAAGTAAATGATTGATGTAGAAACCAGAAACTACCTGTTAGCAGTACAATATGCCTGTTTGAGGAACAAGCCTGGAAGAGTTGTAAGAGTATGAATTTCACTTGTTTAGTAGTTTATTGAACCAGAATTCCAGAAAGAAGATCCTGTTTTGATAAGCAGGCTTATAAAACATATTCTCTCATCAACCGAGAAGATGCCAAACGATGTATTATACAGCTTCCCTTTCAGCTTTCAAACACATTTCAGGAGGGCAGTCACTGGTAAGTATTTAATTGCTTGCTCCCTTCCAAAAATTCATAGACATTGTTTCTGTGCTCTAACCTTGTTGCACGAATCAATGTATGGCATTCTCAGTTTTCTCACATATAAAAGAGAACATGCAATTGAAGTCTTCAAAAAACAAACAGGATTTCTAGAGGAAAAGCAAACAAACAAACAAACAAACCTGGAACCAAGTGGTATGAGAGTTGCTTTTACAGAATATGAGTTCAAGCCATGATCTCATTACAGAATTTCTGTCAGCATTAAAAGATAAAAAAAGATGTTTAAAAACTGATAGAAAAGAAGCCCAAATTTGTAGTGTCTATCGTGGACTTCCATATTTTAATGATGGAGTTTGACAGATTATAATAGACAGCATTCTAAGGATTAGAGGGAGAGGCCAGAAAGCAAGAGAAACAAGAAAATGGCACTAAAGCAAAGATTTGGATCAGTTCCCAGCCCATCGAAACAGCGGGTGATGAAGATTTTCAACTGAGTTATACCTAATTACAAGCAGTGTGAGTGGAGAACACAGGGATGAAAGAATGAGACAAGAATTTTTCATTAGCATTCCAAGGGGGAAGAGACAGGCTGCCCTACCTTATCAGCAGTTCACTGATAAATTCTATATCAACTTAACAACTATTGCGGAGCTCTAAACATTTCATAACTGCCAATTTGGTCTTCAGATTATAGAAACCCCCCAAATTTCTATCTAAAATTCTACATACCCCCTGAATTTGTAATCCTTGGTTAGATTCTCTCTAACTTGAAAATATTTTGCCTCCTTCACTATGTCCATTTCAGATTTCAACATACTCATCCTCCCCATACTTTAGCTGAGAGTAAAGACAATTTGTTCTACATTTAAGAAAAAATATATATATAGGGGTGCCTGGGTGGCTCAGTGGGTTAAAGCCTCTGCCTTCGGCTCAGGTCAGGATCTCAGGGGCCTGGGATCAAGCCCTGCATTGGGCTCTCTGCTCAGCATGGAGCCTGCTTCCCCCTCTTTCTCTGCCTGCTGCTCTGCCTACTTGTGATCTCTCTGTCAAATGAATAAATAAAATTTTTTAAAAAAAGATAAAATATAAACATTTCTTAGTTAAGGAAAGCAAGTTATATTGCTTACAACTGCACACTATTTATGGATTTATTTACTTGCCTTTTCTAGTTGATGTCTTCAGCACAATAACAAAGTATTAAAGTATTTCCTCTAATAATTTTGCTAAGCACATATAATCATTTTCAAAGTGTGTAATCAACAGCAATGGTCATTTTCATAGCCACCAACTTTGTATTTTCAAATCTCTATGGATACAGATATTCCTATACATTTAGACACATAAATAGATGGATAGCAATGCACTTTCTCATTGTCCATGATCTACATTTTAAACATTGTATTAATCGATAAATTCCATCCTTTCTCTTAATCATACTGGCCAAAGTTCATAACCTGCTACAGCACATGGCTTGAGTATTGTTTGCTAGGATGCCTGACATTGCTTCTACAATCAGATATATGCTTACTAAAAGCATATGGAGATGTTTCCTATTTCTTAAGTTAATTGTGCTTGATATATCTCTGAAACTTAATTAAATTATAATACAATTATAAAGAAAAAGCAATGAAATATAAGGGAGATACAATACTTGTTTGTTCCAAGAAAAATAATTTGAATGTTTAGCAAAGACACAATAAAGGAATACATTGTAAAAATGCTTTTGATTTAGATATGAATGGCAGTCCAAGATAAGTTTAGGAACATGAGTTGAAAGATTTTGCTCTTAGACGGTTACACAAGTCTCTTCAATGTCATACTTTACTTTAAAAAAAAACCACCAGGGGACAGAGGGGAGTCGTTTTAATAGGAACAGAGTTTCAGATTTGTAAGATGGAAAATTCTGGAGATCTATTTCAAAACAACATGAATATACTTAACACTACTAAACTATGCACTTAAAAAAAGTCAAACTACGTATCACAGATAATAGAATCACAAGCATATTTTTCCTAAGAACTACAGTTAATTGAACATTGCTCTTTAAAAAAAGAACTGGTTCTATATGAAAAGACCTAAAAGTAAGTAACATATATGCATGTGGTTTTTAGTGAACACAAAGCATTAGGTTCACATGAGTGATTATTTTTATGTTATTCCTCTTTAACCGACACGATTGTATCCAGTAGGTTTGTGGCAAATGTTATTGTACGTGAGACATCATGGCTTTCTAAACTCTGGTGTTGGAGTTTTCATATTGTGTTTCTTGGGTGGAGTCCTATAGTACTGAAGTAGAGTTCCCAGAGAGTTCTTGGTGTAGGCAGGGGTGGAGGAGGGTCTGGAAGTTGGAGAGAGGGTGGAAGTGGGGTGCAGAGGGAGAAAAGTAGACAGGAGAAGACTCCAAGACTCCAAATCCTTGACTTCAATTCCTCTTCAACCCAAAGAGCTCTCATTCCACCTGTCATATGTTGGGTTCCAGGTGAGGGTTCAGAAAATAAAAGGTCCTGGGAGTTTTAAGTTTGAGGATTGTGGTTTTAAATAGCAAAAGACAGGGAGGAGTTCTGCGTGCATGCTGTGTACCTGGAACTATGCTAGATCTCTTTAAAATGTAGATAATGTTTTGTTTTACCCCCACAGCAAATTTAAGAGTAAGGTATTACCATCTACTTTTACAGAAAGTTATGCTTCAAATGCATGAATTAATGCAAGCAAAATCACATTGCTTATAAGAAAAGTCAAGTATTTGATGAACAAGTCCGTTTACATGCTGATTTACATAGTTTTATAACTCTGTGTTACCCTTTTCTGAATTCAATTTAATATATCTTACCAATTTTCTTTGCTAATCAACTCTGATTTCTCACCATCAGTTCTGAGGAAGGCCTCACTTATTTTTCAAATCCCTTTTGTTTTTTACTTTATCCAGCAGGTCTCTTGTCTCATGGATGTCAAGACTGTGTTTGTAAATCATTACAGAGTAATATATATATACACATGAGTATGTTTTCTTGGAACACCATATGTCATTAAATTTTTCTCTCTGTAAAGCATTTAGTATTATGTCTGAAATAGGTGGGAACCTAAATTCGACTTTAAATAAATGCAATACTATGAAAGCAATCTTCTGAGGCAGGTAAGGCAATATGCCAGCAGACATATTTTAACAAACAAAGAAAATTCAGAAAAGGAATCACAGAATGATGATACTTTCATTTGGATTTAGAACTAAGTTTTGTTGCATTAAATTTTCAATTCTCAGCCTCCTAGAATAACAAAATTTAGCATAAGAAAAAACATTGAGTAACTCGTGTTCTAGCATCATAACACCCCCATGAACAGTGCAAACCAAGAGGAGCTTGGTCCATGTGTGGTTCTGCACATACACATACACTGCCCTGCAGTTAAGTCCCCATCGTAAGATGTCTTATTCTCGAAGAATGAACAAGCCCACAGCAAACCCATGAAAAAGCACCTATGCTCCTAGCTATGAAATCAGTGATTTTAGCTATAGGAAACATGGGTATTCATTTCACTTAGGTAATATTTACATAAAAACTCAAAAAGACTCCTTACAATTTAGCTATTTTCTGAGTAAGAAACTTGATTACAGTCTTTTGCATGGAGAGTAAAGGTCACACACAAAAGAACGTTGCTAAGTCCACCAACAAGTTCCATGATCTTTAGCTTGCTGATTTCCTTCAGGTTACATAGCCATGCATGTGGTTTTGTCAAATTCTTACACAAATTATCCTTTTAAAAAGAAATTATTCAGAGACATAAACCTTAGAATTTGATAAGCTTATGGTTTTTGTTTCTCTTGGACAAATTATAGAATCACTGTTCTGCTTCAGCGTATCTCTACATTTCTATTATCTGATAACTCTCAACTCTTGGGAAAAAAACTGAAGTAACAGAAACACAAAGGACACAATGCAACAAAAAAATATTCACATGAATCTTATGTTTCTTTTTCTGTATTGCTGTGCAATCAAGGACAGGTTTTCTCTTTGTTCTAATACTTGTTGAATAACGATACAGATGCGTGATCTTCAAGTTAGGACAATTAGACAAAGGAAAGGGCAAAGGGCAATCTTAAACCAATTTTACATTAAAGCAAAGAATTTTGGAAGTATTGCTTTCCCTTGAAATCTCATATAGGCACCAACAAAAGCACCATTTGTGGTAGTGGGGGGAGTGGTGTTTTAACAAAAGAAAATAGCTTTTTCAAAGGCTGTTTATTGCTTTAAATGTTTAAAAGCTTTTTAAAAA
Source organism: Neogale vison (assembly GCF_020171115.1). Classification (NCBI taxonomy): domain Eukaryota; kingdom Metazoa; phylum Chordata; class Mammalia; order Carnivora; family Mustelidae; genus Neogale; species Neogale vison. The sequence continues at coordinate 11,002,991 of NC_058097.1, forward strand.
GCAACTTTTTTCTTCTCCTTAGGCATCAACAGGGGATAATTGCCTTAGCATGCTTTTAAATAATCCTGTTTAAGACACAGAGTAGCATGGGAGCCTGTGCTTGGAAAACTTTTTACTTAACTGGATTGTGTGGGTGTGGATCCGGGGTCAACAACAGAACCTCCCTACAATAACGACACTTCCAATTTTCTTTTAGGATGATTTATTTTATTTTTTAAATTGCCAGAAGGTAAAACTGACTTTTTTGGGTGTACACATTATGAATTTTAACACTCTCTAGATTCATGTAACTACCCTCACAATCTGGTTAAGAACAAGTCTATCACCCCAGGAAAACTCCCTGAGCTAGCCCTTTGTAACCACACCTTCCTCTTTTCCCTTAAGCCCTGAAAACCAGGGATCCATTCATCACTATACTTTCGCCTTTTTGAGACGGCCATACAGTGGATGGCATGTTTTGTCTGTGATGAGGAAATGACCAACTAGAGAGCTGAAGTAAGTGAGGACTTTCTGCACAGAAGATGAGCTAACGCAGTGAAATCAGCTTTGAAATACAAAACTCTTGAGCCATCTGTGGCAGCTGTTCATGCAACGTGCTCTAAGGTCTCTAAGGCAAGTGGTCTCTACCTCCCAGAAGGATATACTGGGACCTAGTCGGATTGGAATGGGTGAAGTCTTTCTACAAAGGATTCCGCAGCTTCTTCAATGGCCCTGAGTTATAACATCAGGATTAGAAGGACTGTCCCACTTTCTACTGACTATTACATTAATAAGGAATATAAGTTCTTGGGCATTTTTGTCACCCCAAAATGAAGTGAGCCCTCTCTTACCTGCAGCAAACCAGAAAGGGTCATAGTGTCACAGGGATATAAAAGAAGAAAATGAAGCAGCCTCATCTTAAAGCTAAAATCTACATTTTCATCTTATTCAAAAATAGTTGATCCTAGGGTTTATCAATTTTATACTTCATTTTGAGGAATTTTAGGAAATTATATAAACCTAAATCAGCAAAATATATTCAACATTTTTAACAAAATGGAAGAGCTGCTTGGGACAGTTTAGTACTATTTCACAACTTGAACATGAAAACATTTTGGTCTGAGACATGTTTCCCCCCAAAAATCTTAATTGTGTAATGATTCTAACTAGATTGTATGAATTTCACCATTGTAAAATGTTATGCGTTCCTTGATTTAGATTGTGCGAGGGTGAGCAGATGTTCAACACTTTGAAGTCTGTTTACAATCTTCCTACCTGCTGGGTTTAATTTCAGAAGCAAGAAACATTCTTGAAGATAGACAAAATGTTATTTGTTCTTCAACCACGTACCACTTTGCACTAATTTTCATCATTTCTAGCTCTGCTCATGGCAGGTCATTTGTGGTATACATAAAATTTAATTGTAATCTTTAGAAGGAATTTTATTCCTGTATCTGGTAAATAAAATACAATAAAATCATTTGAGATAGAGAGAGCACTTACTATTGCCTGGTTTTGAGTTAAAAATAAAAACCCACATATTTTCTACTATATTATATAAATGCAAAGACAGACCTTAGAAAGTATTTATTCACTTTCTCTACAGGTTAAAAAGTATCAAATATAATTTAATATTGATTTTATATATAGTTAGATATCAGCATATTCTAATTTTCTGTGCTTGGATTTTTGAAATAATACTTGTGTACATATTTATGTTTACAATGACTAATGACTGGCTTCATTTTCTTTATTCTGTTCACTTCAGCATCTGCAGTACTGAACTGGGGGAAGCTCTCTACTACTCTGTTGATAATGTGATAGCAGAACTCTTGTTTTATTTTCTTCTCAGAATGAAGTCATTACATCATTATAGAAGTTATCATATTAAGGAAGTTCCCTTCCATTGACAGTATGCTAAATGTTCTAAACACAGGAGTATGGAATTATCAAGTGACTGTTACTGTATCTATTTCGGTGGCAATCTGCTACTTCTTACTTATTCTGTTACTGTTTAAACTATACTTAGGGATATTAGAATATCAAATCAACTTTGCATTCCTGGAATAAACCTCACCTGTTCATGATGTACTGTGCTATTTATAGTCACTGAATTTGATATACAAATAATTTATTTAGAATTTTGTGTTCACCTCACATAATATATTTGTCTATATTTTTCCTTTCTTATACTATTTCTGTCAAGTTTTGGTATTAAGGATATACTACAACCGCAAAATAATTTGAGAAACATTTCCTCCTTTTCTCTGTAATGGAATAATTGGCAGAGAAATTGCAGTATTTCTTCATTGAATGTCCTTTAGAAACTCACTGATGAAACTAAGTAGGACTAAAGAATTTTCGTTAAAGATTTCTTTGTAGGATTTTAGTGTCTTTTTTTGAGAGAGAGAGAGTGTGTGTGTGTGAGAGCAGGGGCAGGGCAGGGAAGGGAGAGAATATTAAGCAGGCTCCTCACTCAGCAGGGGGACTGACATGGAGCTCTCACCACCCTGAGATCATAACCTGAGCCAAAATTAAGAACAGGACACTCCATCAACTAAGCCCCCCAGGAATCCCAGGTTTTAATGTCTTTAACCATTACTACACATTCATATTTCCTTTTTTTTCTGGTTTCCATTTTATACACTGTATTTTTCTAGTAAATTTTCTAAAACTCTTATCATTTGAATTCTAAAATCTATTGACATAGGTTATTCATAATATCCTTTAATGAAGTTAAAGACATTTTCATAACTAGTAATGAACTATCAATAAACTCTGAAGAAGGCTAAGGAAGGAACCAACTTCATCTCAAGCTTCTTCCACATAAACCACACTCTTGATTAACCAAATAGCTGACAAAGGAAAATTTCTTTTTTAAGAAGTATTCCAGCTATATTTGAAAAGGGAACAGAATGAGATTATCACTATTTTGCAAATGACTGCTAACACCGGAGAGACTGGAAATGAGATTGGGTACATTTTGATGGAGGCACAGAAGGCAACCCATGAAGCAATTTTATCCAAAAATTCTAGCTTGAATTAGATCACACCTGTAGATCTAACTTCCAATTTATAAGAAACACAGACAACAGGGCAACATGCTAAATATTACCAGAAAGATACACTATTCAAATCGGAGCTGTGGAAAACTCTACAGAATAATTAATATGTTGCTTCTATTAATACAGTGCATGGAAAGAAATGTGGTAAAAAGATTTACTAATTCTGTTTTTATAATCTGTTAAAAGATACTTTAAGATATTTAAACAGGGCGCCTGGGTGGCTCATTTGGTTAAACTTCTGCCTTTGGCTCAGGTCATGATCCCAGGGTCCTAGAATCAAGCCCCATGTCAGGGCTCCCTGATCACCAGGGAGTCTGCTTCTCTCTCACCCTCTGCTCTACCCCTCCCACTCATTCTCTCTCTCTCTCTCTCTCTCTCTCTCTCTCTCTGGAGCCCTCTAGCTCTCTATCAAATAAATAAATTAATTAAATATTTAAGAAAATATTTAAGTGCCTTTCAGTACTTGAACCTTATTTGGATCTTGATAAAGAGTTTAAAAAAAAAAGTACAATTGATGTAATCAAAATCCCAACAAGCTTTTCTGTGGATACTGACAAACTGATCCTCAAATTTATATAGAAAGGCAAAAGACCTGGAATAGCCAACACAATATTTAAAGAGAGAACAGAGGAGTGCCTGGGTGGCGTAGTCAGCTTAGCCCTGGCCTTTGGCTCAGGTCATGCATGATCCTGGGGTCCTGGGATCAAACCTTGTATTGGGCTTCCTGCTAAGGGTGGAGTCTGCTTCTCCCTCTCCGTTTGCCCCTCCCCCTGCTTATTTCTCTCCCCCCGCCCCGTCAAATAAATTAATTAAAAAAAAATAAAGAGAGAGAGAGAATTGACTTTACCTGACTTCCAGACTTACTATTAAGCTACAGAAATCAAGGTAGTGTAGTATTGGTGAAAGAGGAAGCAAACGGATCAGTGGAACAGAATGGAGAGCCCAAAAACAGACACACATAGATAAAGTCAAATGATCTTTAATGGAGGAGCAAGGCAGTGCAATGAAGATAACTTTTTCAACAAACAGTTCTGAAACAATTGAATATCCACATAGAAAATAATAAAAACAATAATCAAAAAAACCCTAAAATCTAGACGTAGACCTTAAATCCTTCAAAAAATGAACTCAAAATGAATGAAACATAAATGTAAAGTGAAAAACTATAAAACTCCTAAAAGATCACATAAAGAAAATCTAGAGGACTTGGGGTATAATGACTTTTAAATACGATACCAAGCCATGATCCATGAAAGAAATAATTGATAAACGAGACTTCATCAAAATCAAAAATGTCAAGAGAATAAAAAGACAAGCTATGGACTGGGAGAAAATATTTGCAAAAGACATGTAAGGAAGGACTGCTATTCAAAATATACATAGAACTCTTAAAACACAACACTAAAAAGTGAACAACTCAGTTCAAATACAGGCAGAAAACTTAACAGACACCTCAGTAAAAAGACATACAGACAAGACATAAACCTATAAAAAATGTTCAACATCATATGCCACCAGGGAATTGCAAATATAAACTACAGTAAGATACCATTACAGACCTATTAGAACCGCCAAAATCCAGAACTTGACACCAAAAGCTAGTGAGGAGGTGGAACAGCAGGAACTCTCATTCATTCTGGTGGGAATACAAAATGGTACAGCCACTTTGGAAGACAGTCAGTTTCTTAAAACTAAACATAATCTTATATATAATCCAGCAATCATACTCCATGGTATTTACCTGAATGAACTAAAAACATGTCCACACAAAACTTATACCCTGCATATGGATTTATAGAAGCTTTATTTATAATTGCCAAAACTTGGAAGCAATCAAGATGTCTTTCAGGAGCTGAACGCATGAACAGTTACATCCAAGCAATGGGATATTATATGGCACTAAAAAGAAATGAGCTCCCAAGCCATGAAAAGACATGAAGAAACCTTAAAAACATATTACAAACTGTTAAAGCCAGTCTGAAAGGACTACATACTGTAGAATTCCAACCACATGACATTTGAGAAAAGACAAACTAAAAAAACCAAAAAATCAGTGGTTATCAGGTTAGTGGAGACAGAGGGATAAATGGGAGCAAAGGGACTTTTTCAGGAAAAGGAACTATTCTGTATGATATCAGAGTAACAGATACATGTCATTATACATTCGTCAAAACCCAGAGAATGTACCACACCAAGAGTGACCCCCTCATGAACATGATGGACTTTGGGGAGCAATGCGTCAATACCTGTCCATCAGCTCTTACGAGACGTTGATAGTAGGGAGGCTGTGCAGACGTGGGAACACGGGTATATGTGCATGTTTTACGTTCCCTGCTCAACTTCTCTGTGAACCTAAAACTACTCTAAGAAAGGAAGTCTATTTAAAAGGGGGGGAAAATGATACATTTGGGGATTTTGAAATATTTACTGTTTATTTCATGACAATACAGAATTACTGTTTATTAATTTAGATTTGGCAATTCTGTTGTGGCTGCTTTTAAAACCTAATAACAATTCTTTAATTGAGAAATACAATATTTCTCTGGCTATGAGTCAGATAGTAAAATCTCTGAAATATTTCCTTTCATGTCCTATTTATCAGAATATAATTTACTTATAGACTCAGAGTCTCTCCTTATTTACTCACAGAGCATACTTATGCATGAGCACATAAGGACAAGCATATCTATATGTGTTAATAATACCAGAGTGAGGTGGCGACTTCATCCACTTTTTAATAAGATGGTAAAAAAAAAAGCACTGCTAACAGTACGTGACACAAACAAGAAGGTGAAAATGGTGGGAAACGCGGATGTAAATAGCACACTTTCATCTGTTAACAACAGTCTGGTTTTAAAATATGTATTATTTTTCTGAAGATTGCTTTTATACTTCATGTATCAGGTTTCATCATTTTCATGGAAGATAAATACTTGTTTTACTTCAGTTCTTTGCTGAATGGGGTATTAACACAGTGTATATTCATCTTTTGAAGAAGATGTTATCTATATTCTAGGAGAAATGAGTTCATCTGCTTCTATTTCTTCATAAACATCTAAAAATTTTGATACCTGTCATGAAGTGCTATGTATTGTCAAAATTATCACTGCCCTTCAGAAGTCAAATGTATAAAGAAATCTCTATGTTTGGAAGAGTTCAGTATCTCCCCTTCTTTGGCTCCCCTTCTTTGTGTGGGACACCACGCAAAGTCCCAGGATTTTCCCCTAGCACATGCCATTGTTCACATCTGCTTCTGTTAATGTCCAGCCCTAAACAGTAACTTATTATCTGCATACTTGTTTAGATACTTGTTTTTCATATCTGAAAGTAAACTGATTTTTCTTCTTGCCTTTTTTTTTATATTTAAAAAAAATTTTTTTCAATTATTTTCAGAAAAACATTATTCATTATTTTTTCACCACACCCAGTGCTCCATGCAAGCCGTGCCCTCTATAATACCCACCACCTGGTACCCCAACCTCCCACCCCCCCGCCACTTCAAACCCCTCAGATTGTTTTTCAGAGTCCTTAGTCTCTCATGGTTCACCTCCCCTTCCAATTTACCCAAATTCCCTACTCCTCTCTAACGCCCCTTGTCCTCCATGCTATTTGTTATGTCCTCCATGCTATTTGTTATGCTCCACAAATAAGTGAAACCATATAATAATTGACTCTCTCTGCTTGACTTATTTCACTCAGCATAATCTCTTCCAGTCCCGTCCATGTTGCTACAAAAGTTGGGTATTCATCCTTTCTGATGGAGGCATAATACCCCATAGTGTATATGGACTACATCTTCCTTATCCATTCATCCGTTGAAGGGCATCTTGGTTCTTTCCATAGTTTGGCGACTGTGGCCATTGCTGCTATAAACATTGGGGTACAGATGGCCCTTCTTTTCACGACATCTGTATCTTTGGGGTAAATACCCAGGAGTGCAATTGCAGGGTCATAGGGAAGCTCTATTTTTAATTTCTTGAGGAATCTCCACACTGTTCTCCAAAGAGGCTGCCTTTTAAAAAATGTTTCTTAGAGGGGTGCCTGGGTGGCTCAGCCAGTTGAGCCTCTGCCTTTGGCTCAGATCATGATCTCGGGGTCCTAGGATCGAGCCCCGCATCCAGCTCTCTGCTCAGCAGGGAGCCTGCTTCTCCCTCTCTCTGCCTACTTGTGATTTCTGTCGAATAAATAAATAAAATCTTTTAAAAAAATGTTTCTTAGAATCTAAGGTCAGGGGCACCTGGCTGCCTCAGTCAGTTAGCATCTGCCTTCAGCTCAGGTCATGATCCCAGGGTCCTGCGATCAAGCCCCACATCTCCCTCCCCTCCCCACTCATGTTCTCTGTCACTATTTCTGTCTCTTTCTCAAATAAATAAATAAAATCTTTAAAAAAAAAAAAACTAAAGTCAGGATGGGGATCGGTAATACACTGTGGCTCTCATATGCCGCCATAACCATATAATATGTAAAACTCCTGGTTTAGTGTGACAAAACCTCAGTGTGAAAAGTAAGGATCCTAGACTCTAACTTTTAAACAGGCTTCAGTGTCAAGGGCCCTAATACACTTGTAGTAAGAAAACCTCTTTGATCATGGTAAGGTTTATCCCTAACCTCCAACAGTAGGTGAGAGAAAACCAGAACCTGGTATTTGTGTCAATCCATCTCCTTGTTCATGAAACACACAGACAGAGTAAGAAATGGAAATATCAGCCAATGTGAACAGAAATGTTAAAATTATGTTTGAGTTCTTTTCTCCCAGACCAGTAATTCAGATATCTAGTTTGAAATTAAGATAATAAAAGCCTTCAACTGGTGGGATGTAAAGAGGGAGCAATCATTTGAAAGTTGCTTAAAAGCACTAATAATGTTCACGTACATACAGTTTTATCTACTTGTTATATATGTACTTTATGTCTATAAACACAAAGGTGAATTTCAGGAGAGCAAAGACCAGTTAATTTGCAGCATCTCTCCTAACTCAGAGCCCTTCACACCTTGACAGGCCAAGCATAAATACAAAGAAAGTATCTGTTAAATGAATAAAATAATCTATAAACATAGTAAGGGAGGTCTCATGAAGGTCACATAACAGTAGGTACGTTTTTTATGTGTGCCAAAGAAAAATTATAGTGACAGCAGACAGCTCTTAGAAGGTGGGAATTAGTGAGGAGAAGGAGGGAGTTACAGGGCCAATGAGAACACCTCTTAGAAGAGGCTGTCAAGGAGGCAGGGCTTCCGGAACTGTGGTATGTAAGAGCTCAGCAAAACCGCTCTCAGAAAGCAACACTACAACTAGATAAAAATGACCAAAACAACCACTTTACAGTCTAGAGATCAAGCAGAGGCATATAAATAAGTGGAGAAAAATTGATTCAAGAACAATGACCACACCCGAGGTAAGAACACTGGGACTTGATGGAGCTTTCACTGGGGGCTCATTTCATCTGCCTCACACCTACCCCCACCACCCTGGCAAAGCAGGAAGGAGCAGCTTCTCCACAAGACGGCACTGACTTAATTTGGATCAGAGGGTAAAAAATTCCCAAAGTCCTGGCCATTGTCCACAACAGCAGCAATCCTGGTGGCAAACAACGGGGTTACTTAAAATATAGTTAGCATAAGGCTGCAGGTCTGGTTGAGACAGGCAGCAGCTTGCTGGGTTGGCCAGAACTTACCAGGGCTCATGGAATGAGATATTGGTAGCCCCAGATATAGTTCCAAAGATTTCAAGCAAACACGGCCACGCGTGTGCAAAACTGCACAGATACTCAGGATGTACTGGTGGGGATCCTAGTTATCCCAATAGCCCTCTTTGGATCATGAGGACTTATGTCTTCCCAGAGAAACTACAAGAGGACTCAGCAGAAAATATAAAACCAGTGTAGACTTACAAATTGCAAGAACTTTGGCTATTGTTCTCCAAAACACAATAGGGAAACGAATGTGTCTGTATTAAAAAAAAAATGGTTGGACCAGATTTGGATCCAGAGGTCATGGTGCTCTAAAAAATATAAGGTAACTTAACTGTGACATGAAATAGATCACTGGTTGTGAGGTTTTGAAGGGGGCAGGCAGGAGTAAGGGATTATAAAAGAGCATGAAGAAACTTTTGAAGGCTGATAGAAACAGTAATCATCTTGATTGTGGTGACTGTTTCACAGGTGCATACATACATTAAAATGTAAAAAATTATGAATTTTAAATAAGTGCAGTTAATTTTGTGTCACTTATATCCAAATAAAGTTATTAAAAATCAATTTTATCACAGTAATAGAAAAAACAGAATAACCATATGACTATATCAATAGAGGCATAAAAAGTATTTTTTTTTCAAATTTGGCACTCCTTCCTGGTGTAAAAAATACTTGACATATAATCAGTAAAAGCAGTTCTTATTATGTGAGACAGTAGCATAATAGAAAGTTACGGTAGAAATAACACTGGCTTTTAAAACAGGTAGGCTATTATTTAAGTCCAAACTAAACTATTTATAAGTGTGTAAATTAATGCCAATAACAGTTACTTTATTGGCCTGTCTTGTAATCATTAGAATAGCTTACATAATTAGTATATTGTAGAACTCCTGATGATGAGTGGGTAGTCATTACTCTTGTGGTTTACTAAATTTAACATTTTAAAATCCATACAAATCCTGGCATGCTGTGCCAGTAGATCCATCAATAATTAATAATAATGAGTTAGTTAGATTTTGAAACTATTTATTATGTCAATTTTCAATCATATACTGAAGTAGAGAAAACATAATGAATTTCCATGGACTCAAAATCAGTTTGGCATTCTTTATCATCTATACTCCTTTTGTTTTGTTTTGTTAACATTTTATTTATTTATTTGACAGAAAGAGATCACAAATAGGCAGAAAGGCAGGCAGAGAGAGGGAGGGGATCAGGCTCCCCGCTGAGCAGAGAGACCAATGCGGGGCCCGATCCCAGAACCCTGAGATCATGACCTGAGCGGAAGGCAGAGGCCTTAACCCACTGAGCCCCCCAGATACCCCTGTTTTGTTTTGGTTTTTTTGCTGGAGTGCACCAGAATGACTTCCAGACATCATAGCATTTTCCTTTTAAATATTTAAATATGTGTGAGATGAATTTTTTTTAATTAAAGACTTCAGGGACGCCTGGGTGGCTCAGTTGGTTAAGCAGCTGCCTTCGGCTCAGGTCATGATCCCAGCGTCCTGGGATCGAGTCCCACATCGGGCTCCTTGCTCGGCAGGGAGCCTGCTTCTCCCTCTGCCTCTGCCTGCCTCTCTGTCTGCCTGTGCTCGCTCTCTCTCCCTCTCTCTCTGACAAATAAATAAATAAAATTTAAAAAAAAAAAAAAGACTTCAATGTTAGGATCTGGTATTAGTTTGCTAAAGCTGCCATAACAAAGTATCTCAGACTGGACGTCTTAAACAACAGAAATTTTCTCATAATTCTGAAGCTATATCTAAGTTCAAGATGCTACAGAGTTGGTTTTTTTCTGAGGCTATTCTGTTTGGCCAACTTGGTGGCCATCTTCCCAGTGTCTTCACGTGGTCTTCCCTCTATGGGTGCCTATATCCTAATTTCCTCTTCTTAAAAGGTCATGAGTCATACTGGAATTGGGCCCATTCTTATGACCTCATTTTACCTTAGTTATTTCTTAATTATTTCTGTTGAGGGTTAGGACCTCAACAGTGGAATTCTGGGAGGACACAATCTAGCACAAAATAGATCAGTAAAGTAATAGAGTATTATAATGGCCATGGAAGTATGTGGCTTAGATATACTGCAATGAACTGAATCATTTGATGGCATTCCCCAGCTGCTGAACCCTGACATCTGTTGCAATGTTTATAACAAAGCCACACTACCTCTGAACTGCTCCTGGTCAATGACAGGACACAGTGGGGACAGAGCCAGCCATTTCTTCCCTGCATGGATCTCCTCTAATGGGAAATAATTACTCTGGGACTCCTCAGTGTCTTGGTAAAGACTTTCTCAGAACTGCACCACAGTGTGAGGCCCTCCTAGTACATTCTTCTCTCCTACCTTTCTTTCTTCCTCCCTCCCTTCTTTCCTTCCTTCCTTCTCTTTCTCATTTCACAAGTGTGACACCTGTCTCATAGTCTAAGACCTTTCCCTACTACTTCAGCTCTTTCCTTGTTCCTAGCCAGGTATATCTCCTAACAAATCTGTGAATGTCTAATTCTATCTTGATGTTTGCTTCTTGGACACAAGAAGCATACTAATAATAAATGTGGAAATCTATAATAAAACAATTAAGTAAATAAATAGCAATGCTGGGAGTCAGGTTTCTCATTGTTGGAATGGGCTGTTTCATGTAAGCAGGAGCAGGAGTTGGCCCATGTGATGAGGGACTGCAGTTGAAGACACCAATAAGAACTTATGTGTGTGTTAGTGTGCATGCTGATGGTTACCTGTAAAATATTTAGAGATATGTGTATATACACAGGTTAATATGTATACATGTATGTACACTTACATTCCTTTGCTTTGTCAGCTGAGAAGGCCCAGAAACATGACACTTCAGTAGCAAAAATCGCATTTATCACTCAGATATTGGTTTCTAGAATCATTCTTTAATGAAAGGAACCAGGGCCCCTTGAAGAAATGGTTGATCTCAGTACTGGGGCAGAATATCTGCAAGATGAGCTTGGAGAATCTTGAGGTGCCAGAAGGTAAGGAAATGCCAAACAAAACAATAAAACAAAAACACCCACACTCACAATAATAGGAGTATGTCAAGGGACTTAAGAGCCAACCTAAATGGCTCCCAATGGCCAAAGCTGGAATAATTTGAATAAAATAAAGTTGTATTAGACTATAATGCAAAGTAAAAAATATTTACAATTCCATACAGATATAAGCATTTGATTGAATAAATAAACAAATGGGAGAGAAAGACAAATCTCCTAAGCAGAAGATTTTCAAATAATTTATGTAGAATCTCCACCCTAAAGGAGGTAAAGCATAACTCCTTACTCCTTGATTGTGGACTACACATATTGACTTTCCTCCAAAGAGTTCAGTATTTAAAAAGAAAAAAAGAGGAAAAGAGTAACTTTGCGTAGAAAAACTGACAAACACCACTTCAGCCTGATGATCAAGGTAAGTAAGTGTTGAGGGTGGTAAGTCACGTTGATAGTATGTACTCTTGATATGCTGTGATGAAATCGTACTTTACCTCTGTGACCATGCTCTTAAAAATTCAAAACCCCAGTCTAATATTATGAAAACACTAGACCAATCTCCAATGAGAGACACTGTATAAAACACCTGACCAATACTCCTCAAAACTGTCAAAGTCATCACAAGCAAGGAAAGTCTGAGCAACTGCCACTGCCCAGAGGATCCTAAGCATTAAATGCAAAGTGGTATGATGGATGATACCAGAGAAGAGAAAAAGGACCTTAATAAAAACTAAGGAAATCTGAATAAAATATAGACTTTAAATAATGTATTATATTGGTTCATTTGTTATAATAATTGTGCCATATCACTTTAAAATATTAATAATAGGAGAAGCTAGGTGTGAGATACGTGGAAACTTTTTGTACTACTTTGTAACTTTTCTAAAATCTAAAATTGTTCTAAAATTTAAAAAATCTATAAGAGAAAATGCCAGGTGGATTATAACTTCAATAACGAGTATTTATTTAGCACTTTCCAGGCTACAAAGCACTCTCTACTGCATTAACTCATTGAATGATAAATCCATTACCTTCCAGGATTTTATGATGAGATCATGTTATAAAGCCTGTCTAAAAAGTACATTAATAAAACATGTAACTGTCATTATTTCAATAAAATCATGTTCAGCTCAGGAAAAAAAAAGTGAATCATAAAGGAACTGAATTTACCAGCATAGCTTTTAATTTCTGGCAAATTTCACATCTTTGCTCTGTGTGTCAAACCAGTTCTGGGCATGTTGGGTTTCTATTTTGCAGATCTCCAGTGATTTTAACAGCAGTTGTGAATACTTAATGAAATTCATCATGCATTTGCAACAAATTGCTCACCTTTCCGAACCCTAGAGAGAAGTGTAGAAGAAGAAGAAAAGAAGCTAGTGATGAATTCTATCCCTCCTCACCAGAGCAGGAGGGAATAATTGACAGAACAGGTGCTTGCCAGAGATCCAGCAAGTGCTCTGGTACTTCAGGACAGCTCCTCTCCATATGCATCTTTTTGTTCATCTTCTTCTCCAATATCACCCTGTTTGTCACATCAATTTACTCCTTCTCTTTCTTTTGCCCAATGTGTCACTTTCTCCTCCTCTGCATTGCCTTAGACCAATCAGAAAAACTCAGAAAAATCCCCAAATCCCACAGATGGTACTCAGGAAAAATAGGTAGCTAAGTTCAGAGTGTTAATTGACTTCTCTGATACCATAAGTGCCCTAAAGTACTTACTCACTTTTTCTAAACTTCTCAATTCTTTATTTCACTTTTCCTTGGACATATAAAAATCAGGTAGGAACCAAATCGGGAACCAATATCAATGTATGGAATAACCTCCCACTCCAAAAACAAGTAAGCATTTTGATGGGCCTGTGAGGCCAACAATGGTATGTTTCTTGACCATAACTCATCATAAACCTATAATACATAAATTGAAAAAAAAATCCTTGACACAGGAAGATAGTAGTGGAGTAGGAGGACCCCACCATTGCCTCATCCCACAAATATTAGAAACTATCAAATCATCTTAAACACCCCAGAAATTGACTGAAGACTGAAAGAACAAACTCCACAACTAAAGGAAGAGAAGAGGCCACATTATGAATAAGGTAGGAAGTGCAGAGACACGGTTTAGGACAGAAACAGATCATGACTACTGCAGAGGGGAGGGAGTCATAGTCACAGAGAAGGGTAAGAGAGAGGAGCACACAGAGGAATGCACAAAGAAAAAGTTTCCCCACAGCCACTGACTTGGAAAATGAAAGGGGTTGAATTTCTTGAGTTCTTAAAACCATCAGAGCTTAAAACCTGGAATTTTAAAGGTCAGTGGACTTGGCTGAGATAGAGCTCAGAGGGCACTGTGCTGCTCCTAGAAAGAAGGCAGGCAAACAACCCAGGAGCATACAGCATGGAAACAGTGATCTGAAGAGCACCTAGTGCACATAGTGGGGAGATTCTTTGCTCTTCTAAGAGCATGGCCCTGAGAGGCAGTGTTCACTGAGACACCTCTCCAGGAACAAAGGAGCTGGCCTGAGTCATATTCCCTCTGCCTCCCCTCAACATAAACACAGATTCAGAGGTGGGAAGCACCTCAGCACCAATGCTGGCTGCCTAACTTGCTTACACTAACCCCCACCCTCCTGCACTCTGGTGAATTGTCTTTCACAGTCATGCAAGGCAGGCCCTTTCCCCAGAAGGCCAGCACAAAGCCCTGCCCATATCATATTTCCAGAGCAGAGTTTTGCAGGGCCTCAGTTCCCAGGAAGGTGGTAACAAATTTCATTTCACAAGCAGACCAGCACGCACCTAGTTAAAAGTCATCACTTTCAGGCCAAGGACCAAACACTGACCACAGCAGGCAAAGAGAGCCTGTGAAGATGACTGGCCTGAAAAACAGAGCAGACAAAACACAAGAGCACATGTAGCACACACTGGAGTTACTCCTGAAGTGCCAGGCCCTGGGCACTATGTGACCTCTTCTTCATAAGGCCATTACTTTCAGGAGCAGGACACATAACTGGCTTTTCTAACACAGAGAAGCAGGCAAAGACTTAGACAAAATGAGAAGACAGGAATTTATCCCAGATGAAAGAACACAATAAGGCCACAGCCAAAGATCTACATAAAACAGATATAAGTAACGTTCCTAATGGAAAATTTAAAGAAATGATCAAAAGGATACTCAATGGACTTGAGAAAAGAATGGAAGACATAAGTGAGACCCTTAGCACGGAAATAAAAGACTTAAAAAAAATCAATCAGAGATGAAGAGTGCAATAAACCAGATTAGAAACATTCCTGATGCAAAGAACATGAGGATGGAAGAAGAAGAGTAATGAATTAATGATCTAGAAGACAAAATAGTGGAAAGCAATAAAGTTGAACAAAAGAGAGAAAGAAGAATTATGCAAAATGAGAATAGACTTGAGGAACTTAATGACCCTATCAAATATAATTACATTCGTATTAAAGGAATCCCAGAAGAAGAAGAGAAAGAAAAGGGGCAGAAAATTTACTTGAAGAAATAATAGCTGAAAACTTCTCTAATCTGGGTAAGGAAACAGACATCCAGATCTAGGAAGCAGAGAAAACTCCCATCAAAATCAACAAAAGCAGGCCCATACTAAGACATGCTGTAATTAAAGTTGAAAAATATAGTGATAAAGAAAAACTCTTAAAAGAAACAAGACAAAAGAAGTCATTAAATTACAAGGGAAAAACCATAAGACTATCAGTTGATTTTACAATGGAAATTTTGCAAGTCAGAAGGCAGTGGCATGATATATTAAAAAATGTTTAATGGGATAAATCTGCAGGCAAGAATACTCTATCCAGCAAGGCTATCATTCAGAATAGAAGGTGAGATAAAGAGTATCCCAGACAAACAAAAACTAAAGGAGTTTGTGACCAGTAAACCAACCCTGCAAGATATTTAAGGGGACTCTGTAAGTGGAAAGGAAGATGAAAAGTGACAGCATAATGGTAAGAAACATAAAAGCAGTAAAAATGAATTATTCTGTAAAAGATCAGTCAGAGAACTCACAAAAAAAGGATAAAAGATACAATCACATATACCTAAAATGAGAGAAGGAGAGAAGAAAAGAATGGGTTCAAACTTAAACATCATATATCAAAAACCACTAGTAAACATGAAAAGAATAAAGAGAAAGGAATTCATATATACCACTAAAGAAAATCAGCAAAACATAAAGGAAAGAAAAACAAGAAAGGATTGGAGAAAATCTCCAGAAACAACAAAATGGCAATAAATACATATCTATTAATAATTACTGTGAAGGTAAATTGACAAAATGATTCAATCAAAAAACACAGGGTATCAGAATGGATTAAAAATAAAAGACTCTTGTATATGTTGCCTACAAGAGACTCATTTCAGACCTAACGACACCTGCAGATTGGAAGTGAGAGAAGAGAGAAACACTAATCATGTAAATGGATGTCAAAAGAAAGCCAGAGTACTAATACTCCACTGGACAAAAAAAAACTTTAAAACAAAGACTCAAAAAAAAGACAAAGGGCACTATACAATAATAAGGGGACAATCCAACAGGAAGATGTAACATGTGTAAATATTTATGTACCTAACACAGGAGCATATAAATACATAAAACAATCACTAAAAAAAAAAAAAAAAAAAAGGAACTAGTCAATAATAATACAGTAATAGTAAGGACTTTAACACCCCACTTACATCAATGAACATCATCTTAACAGAACATCAACAAGAAAACAATGGCTATGAATGACATAGTGGACCAAACGCACTTAACAAATATTTACAGAGCATTCCATCCTAAAACAGCAGAATACACATTCTTTCCAAGTGCATATGAAGCATTCTCCTGAACAGACCACACATTAGGCCACAAAGTAGGCCTCAACAAATTCAAGAAACTGGTGTCATGCCATATACCTTTTCTGACCACAATGCTATGAAACTAGAAGTCTAGCACCAGAAAAAATCTAAAAAGACTACAAATACCTGGAGGTTAGGGACGCCTGGGTGGCTCAGTTGGTTGGACGACTGCCTTCGGCTCAGGGCGTGATCCTGGAGTCCCGGGATCGAGTCCCACATCAGGCTCCCAGCTCCATGGGGAGTCTGCTTCGCTCTCTGACCTTCTCCTCGCTCATGCTCTCTCTCACTGTCTCTCTCTCTCAAATAAATAAATAAAATCTTAAAAAAAAAAATACCTGGAGGTTAAATAACATGCTACTAAACTAGATAAAAACATAAAATAACATGCTACCAAAACTAGATAAAAACACCACAAAAAAAGAGAGCTGCAGGCCAGTATCTCTGATGAACATAACTAAAAGTCCTTAACAAAACATTAGCAAACTGAATCCAACAACACATTAGAAAGATCACTCACCACAATCAAGTGGGATTTATTCCTGGGCTACAAAGGTGGTTCGATATTTGCAAATCAATCAACGTGATACATCACATTAATAAAAGAAAGGAAAAGAACCACGTGATCATTTCAACAGAGGCAGAAAAAAGCATCTGACAAAGTACAACATTCATTCATGATAAAAACCTCAACAAAGTAGGTTTAGAGGACTATACCTCGACATAATAAAGGCCATATATAACAAAACCACAGCTAATATCATCCTAAATGAGGAAAAACTAAGAACTTTTCCTCTACAATAAGGAACATGACAAGGATGTCCACTCTTACCACTTTTATTCAACATAGTACTGGAAGTCCTAGCCACAGCAATGAGACAACAAAAAGAAATAAAAGGCACCAAATCAGTAAGGACAAAGTAAAACTTACACATTTTCCTCAAAAAATTAAAAAGAGAACTACTCTATAATCCAGCAATTACACTACTAGGTATTTATCCAAAAAATACAAAAATACCAATTAAAAGGATACATACACCCCACTGTCTACAGCAGCATTATCTATAATAGCCAAATTACAGAAATAGCCCAAGTGTCCATCAACTGAGAAATGGATAAAGAAGATGTGGGATGTATATACAATGGAATATTACTCAGCCATAGAAAAGAATGAAATCTTGCCATTTGCAGTGACATGAATAGAGCAAAAAAGTAAAATGCTAAGTGAAATAAGTCAGAGAAAAACAAATACCATATGATTTCAGTCAAATGTGAAATTTAAGTAACAAAACAAGCAAAGGGGGTGGAAATGGGGGGCCGGGAGAGCAAACCAAGAAGAAACAGACTTTTAACTATAGGGAACAACCTGATGGTTACCAGAGGGAGGATGGGTTGGGGGTGGGTGAAAGGGGTGATGGGTATGGAGGGGCACACTTGTCATGACGGGCACCAGGTGATGTACGGAAGTGTGGAGTCACTGAAACTACTATTACACTATATTAACTAACTGGAATTTAAATAAAAACCTAAAAAAGAGACAAAAAGAAAATTCACACAAATTCAAACACTCATGTGTTTGAAAAAACAAAACAAAACAAAACAAAAAAACTACGAGCGGATTCAAGATTCAGAGGTGGGGCGCCTGGGTGGGTCAGTGCGCTAAGCCTCTGCCTTCGCCTCAGGTCATACTCTCAGAGTCTTGGGATCAAGCCGGAGTAGGGCTCTCTGCTCAGCCGGGAGCCTGCTTCCTCCTCTCTTTCATCCTGCCTCTCTGACTACTTGTGATCTCTTTCTGTCAAATAAATAAATAAAATCTTTAAAAAAAAAAAAAAAGATGCAGAGGTTACGTGAGGACTCTGGCACATGCTAGCCATGTGATTTTGAGATGCTCACAGGATCAGTTTCCTCATTTGTAAAACTGGAATATTAACAGCAGCATCTGAAGGAATCATGGAATTTATAAGCCATAATGTGTTCTGAATACATTTTAAGCATTTGATGACTACTAGGGGAGGAAAAAAACTACTTGAGATAGGAGTAGCATCTGCTATAATGACTCTTGCTTCAAGGTCCACATTGTATAAACATAACAAAAATCCATCTTGATCTCAGGATAGTGTGTGTTAACTTTCTTTTCTCATATGCTTTTGGTGGCTCAGTGGATTAAAGCATGTTGTTCTAAGTGACACAGGGCGGCTGTATGGCTCAGTCAGTTAACCACCCAACTCTTGACGTCAGCTCAGGCCAGCGTCTCAGGGTCATGAGACTCAGCCCTGCAATGGGCTCCCTGCTGCGCACAGAGCCCATTTAAGATTCTCTCTCGCTCTCCTCCTGCCTCCCCCTTCCCAACTCATGCTCATTCTCTCCCAAATAAATAAATCGTGTAACATCGTCTTCATAAAAACAATCATAAACGTATAGCATATCACAAAAATGTAGCCCTAAATCTGACACCTATTTTTGGAAAGACAAACATTCATGAAGTATGTGTGTGACTTACAAGTTGAAATGATCAACGTTTAGTGAGTTCTTTGAAAGCAAATCATCTATTTTTTTAACCTTTTTAAATCAACTACTTAGCATTATTCTAAGCACATACGTGTTCTATATATTTTGGGTGAATGAATAAATGATAACAAATATACTGAATTTTTAGATATTTAGTGAGAACATCTGGTGAATACACAGGACATATAAATGAAAGAATCTAACTTTTATGTTTCCTATAATAGGAAATTTTTAAAATCCATCTTGTACATGCCAGAATATTTCCTTGAATACTCTGCTAGCTGCATTTGGAGGGCCACCCACCACCATTACAACCACCAAGAAAAAATGCAGACAATATCATCGCCATGTCTCAAAACCTCTGATTTGGTCTCTGCCTCAGAGTTTAAACTGCTCCAAGCTGTGTGTGCCAAATAAACACACACGATCAGTGGTAGACAAGAATTATAATCAAAATTGCTGCATAGGTTCTTTTCTCAAGGAACTGTAAAGTTTGAACCAGTAGCACAAATGCCAGGATTAGGTATGATGTTTTAAAAAAAAAAAAGTAAGAAATGGGAAACATCGAATTTAAGACAACAGGCCAGCTTCCTTTTCTCTGCATTTATATATTGAATATTACTTTTCTATCCTTTTCAAATCTTAACCTCAGCGGTATACTACTTTCACATACCTTGTTTTACAGGAAGGGAACTAGTACTATATCAGCAACTATACTCTTTCTCAGACAGAAGAGAGAAAACTTTTTCTACATTTAATCAGCATGATGACATTTGGATGTGTTTTTTCTTTCATTTTTTTATATTATGGGATAGATATTCAGATTGTGACTAATCCTTATAATAAATACATCAGTTGCCCCCTCTTCCCTTACTTTTCACCAACATGTGAGAGATTGTTAAGAGACACTCCTTACATCAGCAAACAAGGTGATAGAGATACTGTGTCTGACTCAGTAAGAGACAGGTATATGGCAAAATTTGTCACCCTCCAAGAAATACTCAAACTTCATGGCATTCACTAAATGACAAGTGACACAGAGCATGATATTTACAACTCAGTTTATAGGTACAGCTTCCAGAATATACTGAAGTAAAAACTACAAAAGAAAAAACAATCAGTTCAGGAGAAAGCCTTCAGCCTCTCAATAAACTGGAAAGTGGAAAATAGGTCATAGTAAAAGTCACTGTAAAGCAAATTTCCAAATTCAGTAGGGATGTGGCTTTTTGACCTGCTACCAATGAAGAATGAAATATTATTCATCTTCTCCACATCTTCATGTAAATTTAATTTTTATGAAATTGTTGACTTGCTAACCCTAGAGACTAGTGATCTCTCTATTAATCTACAGAATGAGTCTTAATGGTAAACTTCAAACAAGCACTTTTTCATTCCCGTCACCTCTGTTTCCATTCAAAATAGTACACTGTGCCTCCCTTGAATACATTTACTGGATAGAAAATGAAGAGAAAAATGAATGTTTTATACTCACTCCCTTACTCCTAAAGGAATGAGTGGATGATCCTCGAAAGCCAGTTAATTATTCCCTGAACATGTCCTGAAAACAATAGCAAATCTGAAAGTCTAATTCTTTCTCATAAAATAAGGGCAAAGAAACTACCCCAAAGATGTAGAGATTAGCAGAAAACAAAGAATCAAAGGTTATTCAAGGAGTTGTAATGTAAGAATGCCTTGAGCTTGGCTTGGTTATTTTTCACTTTTATAAAATTGGATGGTACATTTTTAAAATGTTCAAGTTTTCAAAATGTCATGGAAGAAGGCAGTAACTGCTTTTAGTTCTCATTAAAGTTTCTTTAATTCACACATGGATTTATGAAAGAAATTGATTTCTGCTATCAGTTACACTGAACCAACTCTCCCACTGAGAACAACTGTAATAGCTAGATACATTTTTTAAAGTCTGTTTGAAGGCATCAGAGAGCTATCAAATCAGTAAGGACCTGAAGGGTCAAGAACCCAGGGAGAAAAGAAGAGTAAAGAATTGAGGTTGATATTTAGAAGTACTTTTTACCCATAAGGCATTTTCTAATTCCCAAACAGGAGCCAAAAGGCAGAAAAACCTAGCAAAAAGGGGTGGCCACAAATCTTCGCTTGGGTTTTTTCAGAAGCAGACATTGAGAAAAAGATTTTAGGGTGAGTAGTTTATTTGGAAGATGCGAGGAACATCAAGAGGGAAGTGGGAATTGATGTGAGGAAGAAAAACCACCAATGAGAAGCACCTGAATGAGCAGGATACAGAGGACCAGAGTAACTGGGAAATGTGAAGCACATTTCCTTTATGTCCTATGGGGAGGGGGTGGTATTTGTGTGATCTTCCTTATCAGGTGATAACAGAGGGATGTTTCTGAGGGTGTTAAATCATTCCAAAGCATTCCTAGCCTTCCAGGAATATAGCAGAAGATACAGATACTGGCAGCCATCTATTACCTGGAGCACACAGATATAGAAAGCTTTGGGGTTTTTGAGGAGGTACTGACAATATCTGCTACAGTATGACCTCTGTAATACTCAAAACAATTCACACTCCCAGTTAAGTTTACTCTTTGCTGTCACCTCTTCTTCAGGGTCAAATTTTTTTTAAATTAACATGCACAGGAATTTTAATGGAACAAGGGACCTGCCTCATTATAGTTCATCCAAAAGTTGCAAATAATATTCACTACCTCTTCTACTATTCAATCAAGAGTCCCTTTGTAATTGGCCAGTGGGTGATCTGGGATAAACAAAAGTTTTTTATCCTTGAGGGTTGTGAGCCCCCAGTTACCACACTCTTGTTAGGTCATGGTTTCTGCTATTACCCGCTTCTGGTAAATTACGAGATATAAAAATACAACTTCCCTGCCTTCATTATGTTGCAGCAACTCTTTATGCACATCTGTTTTCTAAACATAATAAGTTTCTAACTGTGTAAAAACTTCTCAAACACCTTCCATACTTCTGTGTGAGAATTCGGCATGACTAGAGAGTATATAGCTGTGATTTTAGCTTTTGCGGCACTCTTGCTGTGTACCCTGGTGGAAGCATTTCTCCCTGAGAAACAGAAGCACAAATTCATCAAGTGGGTCCCTGACAGTAA
Source organism: Neogale vison (assembly GCF_020171115.1). NCBI lineage: Eukaryota > Metazoa > Chordata > Mammalia > Carnivora > Mustelidae > Neogale > Neogale vison. The sequence continues at coordinate 11,025,196 of NC_058097.1, forward strand.
TGGTGGAAGACACCACTGATACTTCCACTCTTGGTTCTTAGATCCTGGTAGTCTGTGTGACACCTTCAGAGGTCTTCGGGGTCAATAATATTCTAATAATATTGACAGCTTATCTGCCTTGGAATAGTAGTTGGTGCTATCACTGGCTAAATTAATGGTACTTCCCCATTATTTTCTATATCTACCTGATATTTTCAGGATTTAGCTTGGTTAACTGAATGAAAATACTATAGAAACCACCAACCTTGAATCCTTTAAGTATATGGGGTGATACTAAATTTGCCATTTCTCTCAAGATACATTATGATTTCTCATTTAGTCTTTTGAGCAGTGAGGAATTTTAGGGGTTTCCATTTGTTTGTTTGTTTTCAAACATTCTGGTTCCTTCTCCGTAAGTCAGAGAGCCAATGTGAGAATTCTGAAAAATTATAAGTATAAATACCTTTGTTATGCAAGGAGGGACTGGAAACTCACCAGGGAATTGATGAAACCACTGGATTCACAATGAGACAGACTTAGTCAGGACCCTGTGTACCATCTGACCTCCCTAGTACTTCACTAGCAAGAGAGACATAGGATTACAAGGATTAAAATAATTCCATGTGTATCTCTAAGTGGAATTTGATTAGAAACCAGTAACAAAAATATAATTTCCCAATACTGGAGTTCAAGTTAATGTTGCTGTATGATTTTGTTTAATTTGCTAATGGAAATATAAGAAACATAAATTATATTGGGTCTTCTGGGACACATTTAAAGATTCTAAGATAAAAATTTATAGCCTTGAAGGCATATTTAGAAAAAGAATGAATGCTGATACTCCATGATGTCTGTATCTATCTCAGTAAGTTACCCAAAGAAAGTAAAAGGAAGGGAATAGTAAAAACAAGAAACTAGTAAAATAAAGAAAAGTACTCATTAGAGACAAAAAAATTTAAATGAGGAGTTTGGAAATAATAGCTTAACAAAATAAATAATAACTTAATAAAACTGTTGACTTCATGGAAAGACTTTCAAGAGAAAGACAAAGACAAAGAGAGAGGGAGAAAAGCCAAACAATATCAGGAATGAAAAATGTTAAAATACCATATGATTTCACTCATATGTGGAATTTAAGAGACAAAACAAATGAACATGGTAAGGGTGAGAGAAGGGAAGCAAACCAAGAAACAGAACAAACTGAGGGTTACTGGAGAGGAGATGGTAGGGGGATGAGTTAAATAAATGATGGTATTAAGGAGGGCAATGGTTGTGATGAACACTGGATTTCATATATAAGTGATGAATCACTAAATTCTACACCTGAAACTAATATTACAATGTATGTTAACTAATTGCCTCATTGTAGTTCATCCAAAAGTTGCAAATAATATTCACTACCTCTTCTACTATTCGATCAAGAGTCCCTTTGTAATTGGCCAGTGGGTGATCTGGGATAGAATATATTTATAAATTATATATATAATTTATATATATAAATATATTTATATATAATTTATATATATTAATATATATAATTATATATAATTTAAATTCCATATAATTGGAATTTAAATAAAAATTTGGAGAAAGAAAAAAAGATGTAAAATGATAATGAACAATTTTACATAATTTTAGATAAAACGAACAGATGGCTAGTAAAATACAGCTTCATAAATCTAACACAAGAAGAAATAGACAATCTGAATATTCTTATACCTATAAAAATTACCGCTCCAATGAAAATCTTCAGAGAAAATTTCCAAGATGATTTCATTACTGAAGTCTTTCAAATATTTAAGAAATAATTAACAACAATCTTACTCAAAAACTATTCTTAGAGAATAAAGGGGGAAATTCCCAGCTTATTTTGAGACCAACATAACCATCATTCCAAAATCTGACAGAAACAGAAATATACATGGAAAATCATATATAAAATATTGGCAAATATTTTATATTTAATAAGCCAGAGATATATACAATTCTCACTGATTCCAGAAATGCACAATAGAGTCTAACATCCAAAAATCAATCATAAAATTGATCACATTAACAAAATAAGGGATATTTTGAGGAGGTATTTGAAGAAATGTTCAACACTCTTACATGCATTCATAATACTAATAGAAGATTCCCTTAAGCCATCTAAAAAATATGTTACAATAAAAAATTACATCCAACAGTGACTACTTAAAGATTTCTAGGGGTACCTGGGTGGCTCAGTCATTAAGTGTCTGCCTTTGCCTCAGGTCATTGTCCCAGGGTCCTGGGATCGAGCCCCACTTTGGGCTCCCTACTCAGCAGGGAGGCTGCTTCTCCCCCTCCCACTCCCCTTACTTGTGTTCCCTCTCTCGCTGCATCTCTCTCTGTCAAATAAATAAATAAAATCTTTAAAAAGAAAAAAAGAAGTGATATCTCATTGTGGTTTTGATTTGTATTTCCCTGATGCCAAGTGATATGGAGCACTTTTTCATGTGTCTGTTGGCCATCTGGATGTCTTCTTTGCAGAAACGTCTGTTCATGTCCTCTGCCCATTTCTTGATTGGATTATTTGTTCTTTGGGTGTTGAGTTTGTTAAGTTCTTTATAGATTTCGGATACTAGTCCTTTATCTGATATGTCGTTTGCAAATATCTTCTCCCATTCTGTCAGTTGTCTTTTGATTTTGTTAACTGTTTCCTTTGCTGTGCAAAAGCTTTTGATCTTGATGAAATCCCACCTCACACCAGTCAGAATGGCTAAAATCAACAAGTCAGGAAATGACAGATGCTGGCGAGGATGTGGAGAAAGGGGAACCCTCCTACACTGTTGGTGGGAATGCAAGCTGGTGCAACCACTCTGGAAAACAGCATGGAGGTTCCTCAAAATGTTGAAAATAGAACTGCCCTATGACCCAGCAATTGCACTACTGGGTATTTACCCTAAAGATACAAACGTAGTAATCCAAAGGGGCACGTGCACCCGAATGTTTATAGCAGCAATGTCCACAATAGCCAAACTATGGAAAGAACCTAGATGTCCATCAACAGATGAATGGATCAAGAAGATGTGGTATATATACACAATGGAATACTATGCAGCCATCAAAAGAAATGAAATCTTGCCATTTGCGACAACATGGATGGAACTAGAGCGTATCATGCTTAGCGAAATAAGTCAAGCGGAGAAAGACAACTATCATATGATCTCCCTGATATGAGGAAGTAGTGATGCAACATGGGGGCTTAAGTGGGTAGGAGAAGAATCCATGAAACAAGATGGGATAGGGAGGGAGACAAACCATAAGTGACTCTTAATCTCACGAAACAAACTGTGGGTTGCTGGGGGGAGGGGGGTTGGGAGAAGGGGGGTAGGGTTATGGACATTGGGGAGGGTATGTGCTTTTGGGTAAATTGGAAGGGGTGGTGAACCATGAGAGACTATGGACTCTGAAAAACAATCTGAGGGGTTTGAAGTGGCGGAGGGGTGGGAGGTTGGGGTACCAGGTGGTGGGTATTATAGAGGGCACGGCTTGCATGGAGCACTGGGTGTGGTGAAAAAATAATGAATACTGTTTTTCTGAAAATAAATAAATTGGAAAAAGAAAAAAAAATGTTCAATGAGACCAAAAAAAAAAAAAAAAAAGAAGAAGATTTCTCCATGAAATTGTAGGGAGGGACTAAAATGTCCATTATCACCAGCTTTGTTCAACATTCTTTTTAAGGTCCATTTAGGAGAAATAACACAAGAAAAAAAATAAAATTATAATAACTTCAAAAGAAAAATAAAACTTTCTTTTAAGTCTACATTTTATGTACATAAAACATATAAATAAATCTGAACACAATTTTTCACCTTAATAAGTGATCTTAGGAATCTTCTGGGATAATCTGTCAATATAAAATCAATTTTAATTCCATTTAAAAACAATAATTAGAAGAATATTTTTCATAATACAATTTGCAATAGCACCAAAAACATCAAATATATAGGCATAACTGTAATTTAGAACAATACAAAATTACCAAAAGAAAATAAAGATGTAAGGCAATGAGGGTTATAACATATTCATGAGTAGAAGGATTAATACTGTAAAGATTTCTTTGTTCTTAAATTGATCTATAGATTTTGTGCACCACCAATCAAAAACCCCACATTTATTTTTTAAACTAACAGGCTTTTTCTAAAATTTATATGGAAAATGTAACTGGCCAAAAGCAACCAAGATTATCCTTAAAAAACCCAAACAAAATTGGAAGACTTGCATAACAAGATATCAAAATTTATCATAAAAAGAAAATATGTAGAATGCTGTACTGAGTGAAGCAAAGGCAAACAGATGAATGAAACAGAATAGTCAAGATTCAGATTACATTTATATTTTTTTAAGGTTTTATTCATTTATGGGAGAGAACTTGAGCAGGAGGGAGGGGCAGAGGGAGAGGGAGAAGTAGGCTCCCTGCCAAGCAAGAAGCCCAACACAGGGCTCCATCCCAGGACCCTAGGAGCGGAAAATAGATGCTTAACCAACTGAGCCACCCAGGTGCCCCTTAGATTATATTTAAACAGAGACTTAATGGGTGGCAAATGTATCCTTGCAGAACAGTTGGAAGAGAATAACCTTTTTGATAAAATGAGTTTGGTCATGGCATAAGGATATGCCCTCGGTCAGTCTATATGGACAACAGTTAAACTGGACCATCTACCTCTCATAAAAATAAAAGTGGAGTATAGAAGAGTAAAGGGAGTAAAACTGTAAAAGATATATAATAAAAAAAAAAACTTCTGGAACTTAACATAGGAGAAGTAGGCAAGACTTCTTATGGAGTAATTATAAGCAAAATATTGATGAATGATATTAAAATAAAGAAGAGAGTCTCATCAAAAGAGACTAATAAGAGAGTAAAGATATATGCCACAGAGTAGGATAATATATCTACACTGTATTTAATAAAACAAGAAGCCCATAATCAGAATATATGAAGAATCTACACTAATAAAGATGTAAAAGACAACCAACCAACAGTAAATGGCCAACTGTCTTTTGCATCTCTTGGGGTACCTGGATGGCTCAGTGGGTTAAGCCTCTGCCTTTGGCTCGGGTCATGATCTCAGGGTCCTAGGATCCATCCCTGCTCAGCTGCTTCTCCTTCTCCCTCTGCCTGCTGCTCTACCTACTTCTGCTCTCTCTCACTCTGTCAAATACAAATATAAAAATATTTTTTAAAAGAGGGTAATTCATGATCAATAAACATATGAGAAAGTGTTCAGCCTCCTTAATCACCAAAAAAATGGAAACTTCCCAGTGATCTATGTTTGCATATATATCAATATGACTGCAATGTAACAGTCTGAGAACAACCAGAACTGCAAGGATGAGGAGAGCCTGGAACCTTCATCATTTCCACTGGAAATGATGGTGCTCTCTGCTGAAAATGGACATGTTCGTACCCTATCACATCCAACCCCTCCCCACCAACAATCACAAAACTAAATATAAACCCAATAAAAATACATATACATAGTGACTGAAAGTTTTGCTTAACTATATTATAATAACATTACATGAATACCTGCAAACCAGAAACAATGCCAATGTCAATAAAGATTAGTGGAACTCATAAAAATAAATAAGTACTATATTTCTAAATTAACAGAACAGAACAACAGCACACATATAACTCTTAGTGAAAGAAACCAGACACAAAATACTACACACTGCATGATTCCATTAAGTCAAACTAATCTATAGTGAAAGAAGTGGCTTCTTTGCAGCAGGTGGGTAATAAAATGAAGGAATCACAGAAAGACATTTGTGAAAATTCTTCAAGGTCCATTTTTAATGTCTGTACGCTTTTCTTTGTGTACATTACAATTTGACAAAAATTACTTTCAAATATAGATTAAAAATAATGGAAATTATAATACAAAAAGCAAAACATAATGTCAAAATTAATCACAAAAGAAAACAGGGGATAATTAGTATAAGCCTTTGTACTAGGTAAGTAAATCTAATTTCTTGACTCATTCTTTAAATGATTTAAATTAAGTTTTGAGAACACTCTGAAACATCAAATTCTTACCATGAAATGAAACATCATATATTAAATGTAAAATGAATAAATTGGAGTATTAACTCAGTATATCCACAGGGTATTCTGGATTAAATGAGAAAGATCTCAATTATAGAGTTTTACTATTACAAACAGAAAGTTTGCACACCTGACGAACTGTGTATTTGCATTAATGAACTTGCACTACTTTGCAGTATCACCAACTGGAAGTACCACCAACCCCTCAAATAATTTTAACCCCAATTAAATGTTTTATATTTTCCCCACAGCTACTTATGCTTCTCTGTTCCTAGTTGCTATAAATTGACAGCCTGGTCTCCTAACCATTTACATTTAAAACCTCAGTGCCAACCTTGACACTGCCCTCTTTTCTATTGATCCTTTTTGCTTTATTAGCTTTCACATCTATCACAACCTTTACATTCCAGTGGTCAACCTCTCCTTCAAGCCCATAATTACTCTCTCCTAGAATACTGCAAATAGTCTTTTCACTTTTAGTCTCTTGATGTCACTCAGGGCTATTCAAGCTAGTAGATTAGTCCCTTTTTGTGTATGTGGGCAGCACTAATCATGTTATTCTTCATCTCAAAAACCTTAATTGAGTTCCCACTATCTAGAGAATGAACCCCAGTATCCTTAGCTTGACTTCCAAGGCCATCCAAAATCTGGCCCCAAACTAATCTCCGACTAGCACACTCCATGCCGCCAACACCAGCAGTAATTACATTCAGCTCGCTTTTCTGCCTATTTCTTTGATTGGGCTGCTCCCATCACCGGGAATAATTTTTTCCACTCTTCCACAATTCTAAATCCTCTCCAACCTTTAAAAAACTAATTTGTCATGAAAACTGTAAAATAAAAACTTAAGTGGTTTTTTAAATTGATCAGGTTTCAGGATCACCTGAGGAGCTTCTAAAATTAACCAATACTGGGATCATATCTGCAGACTGCTAGAGTCACCAAAATTTACAAAGTCCCCCGGTATTGCTGTGGCCACCAGCTCAATACCAGCCCAGACTAGTTTTGTGGGACCTGATAGTCTAAAATCTGCACGGAGGATAGCCAGGCTAAGTAGAAAAGTAAGATTGTAAGATTTGCCACGTATATGGGCAACCTTGATCACAGAATGAAGGCTGAAGTAAAAGCAAATCGTTTGCAATCCCCTTCTTGATATGGTTGTTACAGGCCTACCAAACTCTATCTTAGAGGTAAAACATAGATTAATTCTGGAGGAATTGCTAATAAATTTTAAAAAGCAGTACAGTGAAAAAGATCCTGGAGAAGAGGAAGAACACAACTGGAAGAAGGGAAGAGCACAGTTCCCAAAACATCACAGGAAAACACTCAACAACACAAAAGTTGCAGAGAAAATAACTGAAAGCAGTCAGGAAAAAAACAAGTAAAAAAAAAAAAAAGGTATTCTACATGCAGGAAACAACAATTTGAATAGTACGGACTTCTCAGTGAGGGCAAAGAAAACCTGGAACATCTTTAAAGTGCTGACACACAACAAACAAACAACAAAAACCTACCAACAAAGAATCCTGCGACTCACGAAATGCTTTTCATAAATGTAGGCAGACTTCCAGTTTTTGTCTAAGATGTACAAAGCTGGTAAGAGCGTCATTCCCACCCTAATGACAAGAAAAAGGAGGATAATGTACAAAATTATAATGGTTCTTGGACACATCAAAAGCTGAGGTAACAGAACAACCAACTACTCTGATATCAAAGGGAAGACGGGCCTGAGCGCCGTCATAATAGCCGCAGCAGCAGCAGATGAGATCTTCATACAAGATTTCATAAGAGGAATTTGATAAGATCTGAGAAGAGGAATTCAGCTACATTTTTAGTGAGCTGTGCAAGGCCCAGTGTGAGCTAGTGTGAGAGAACAGGAACCCTAAGGGTCGCAGACACAGGGCATTTTGCACCCACTCGAGACTTCTCCATGGACGCACAAGGTACACAGGACTCACCATGTGCATGAGAAATCTACAGGACAAAGCCTCCGCGGTGTTACAGGCCAGGACACAGGGAGCGGCAACCCCTGGACAAAAACACAAAGTGCCTTTGCGGTGCCACGAAATAATGAAAGGTTTAAGCCACCAGGGAAAAGGCAGCAAACCCCATACCCGAGAGGACAGAGTAAAAGATTCACCGCGGCTGGGATGGTGGAGAAAGGGAAAAGGAAAAAGAAAAATGCCCTCCTTCCCTCAGGGAAGGGGCAAGAGATCCGTCCTGGACTCAATCCATTAGATGTTTCTAAGTACACAGGGCAGTGGCAAAGAACCCACCCCCGAGAACCAGAGACTCAGCACCTGCAAGAAACTATGGCTGAGCCAGGAACACAGAGACCCCCTTGCCTCCCGAAACAGGCAAGCATGCACACAACCAAAAGCAATGTACCAAGTCGGAGAGTGGCAAAAGCAAGGAATCAGATTCTCTCTGAGAATACCTGATATATTACCTTCCAGGTAGTGTGACATCACTTTCTTAGGTAACTAATTAGATCAGATGAGAATAACGCATGCTACACTATTTCAGGTAAGAGATACATACATACATACATACATACATACATACAAATTTGTACCATAGAAAATATCTTACGAGTAAGTACAAGAAGCTGTAACATTCAGTACTAAAGAAAGTGGACTTTGGGAGAGGTGAATTAGGAGCTTTGTCTCATTATTTTAATCATCATTATAATATTTGTATTATTTCAATAAATTTCTATTTCAAATATTTCATAAAGGCTAAAATTATTATACTGATGTTGGTAAAGATGCAGGGAATTACTGGTAAATTCTGAGATCCATATAAGCTTTTTGGAAAATAATTTTATAATTACACAATCAATGGTCATGAAAATGTCAAATTTTCTGTTTTTGGCATAAAGTTTAATCATGGAACTATATCCCAAGAAAATAATCCAAAATATGAAAAAGACTATTGCACAGATATAGAACAAAGTACCCTGCTGAATTTTTTAAACGTAACTACAATTTTCAACTCTAGAATAATTCAATTTTTATGGCACCTCCACTTAATGGACATGGTATCATCATCATTAGGAATTATCGTTATACAGATTCCCCAGCACCATGGACAACGAATGTGATTTGATTATGTTAACTGCAAAGTGAAGACAATACCACCTGGTTGTGCACAGGCAAAGGGCCAAACTTCACTAAACTTGTACCCCAGAAAATTTGCTACTCCAAGCTTCAGTCTTTGGATCTATAAAATGAGAAGTGCACATATAACAGATTTTTCACTAGAATGGGAAAATAATGAGAATGCACACATTACCTGAGCTCTCAATAAATACTGATTATTAGTATTATGACATATATTATACAAATGGCATTTTAAATACACAAACATACAGATACAAATGACACTGTAAAGAAACAAACTAATACATATAAGTATGCTCTTGGCTGATTTTAAAGGAATTTTTTTTTCCTTTTCCATAGTTTCTAATTTTTTCAATGTGGAATATGGTTCCCTTCTAACTTAAAAAGTGATTATATTAGATAATGTGCTTTCCCTTCTTATTCTCAGCTTAGGTCAAATCTATTAAATCTAGAATTACTGTCCATATTTAGAACTTTCCTTCAGTGTTTTCAAATGCCTAATTAAGGAAGGATATAAATTCTTTCTTTGGTAAGTTACACTTGAACTTTAGGTGTCTATAAATGTGGCTCTCTTAGATAAAATTCTTTTCTGCTGGAATATTTAAAACTTTCTGAAATAAAAGCTTTATATTCAATGAACACATTCACACGTACAAACCTCATCCGGGAAAAACCCATGCTCCAGTCATCTAGAAATTGATAGAAAGACTCCATCAAGTGCAGCACTGGACCTGGTCATAAGTGAGGGACTTAGCTCATTCTGGAGCCAAAGATTTGTGAAGCCACAAAACGAATCCCTGACACACATGTGATTGATGACATTGCCCTAGATCTGGGGAGTGTGGATTTATTCAAATATATCCCTGGACTGCTGACAACACCCAAATCCAAACTGTTCCAAATGAAGGCTTGAAGAAGCAATTTTCAGGTGAACTGAAGAAGAAAATCATATGTTTGCACCGAGGGAGGTAGCAAATTTATGAAAACAATATGGGTGAAATGACAGGTTTGTAGGACGATTTTGGTACATCTGCATGTGAACTTTCACTCAGCAGGAACTGTGAGGACAATGTGAGGAAAGAAAAATAAAAATTCAGTTCTTACCCATAAAGCTGACCTGGTGTATGTAGTTAGAAATTTGGAATATACGGGGGTGTGTGTGTATGTACATTAAGAAGAAATAAAAATACTTAGTTTTTATTTGAGTTCAAAACTGGCACTAAAGAAAGTGTTGCTAATCATGTGTAGATGTTTTGAAAAAAGCATTTACAAAATCTTACTTAACAAAAATAAACCTCTGAATTGACTATTAAAATACTCAACGAAGGTCATCCTTCATTGAATTACTAGCAGTTTTTATAAGGATGAGTTCAGCTAAAACTATATAAATACTACACAGTGATTAAGAAAACAGGCTCAAGTGTCCAAAATACAAAAATCTAAAAGAATAAATTTAACCTTAGGAAAGCAAATTGTGTGATAAAATATATACATTTTTTATAAAGATTTTTTTTATTTATTTGACAGATGGAGATCACAAGTAGGCAGAAAGACAGGCAGAGAGGGGAGGAAGCAGGCTCCCCGCTAAGCAGAGAGCCCGATGCAGGGCTCAATCCCAGGACCCTGGGATCATGACCTGAGCCGAAGGCAGAGGCTTTAACCCACTGAGCCACCCAGGTGCCCCTAAATATGTATATTTTAAAACAGTTATGTAAAATAACTATGCCATTATTTATCTATTTGCAAGTTTAAATGCACAGAAAAAATACCAGGAATAGCGCACACCAAGGTTAATAGTGGTAGAGGTTACCCTTGGAAATGAGCATGTATTTGCATTTGTGTGTGCACGTGCAGGTGTGTGCCTCTGTATATGCACAGGTAAGAATTCTTTATGTTTTTCCATCATGTCTGTTTGATTCACTGAAAACGTTTTCTTTTAATTTTTAATTTTTATGTAACTGAAAATAAAATGTTGTATATTTCAAATGAGAGATACTTTATATACACAGGAAACTACCAGACAACAGTATATAATGAAGAAAATCAAAAAAATAAAATGTCAATAACTAGTAAAGGCTAACATTCAATAATAGGTTTTCAGAGAATAAAAAGATCATTTACAGCAGAATAAAAACTTTCTAAGGTCAAAACTATGAAGAAACTATGAAGAAATATAAAACGAAACAGAAACAATAAAAATCCCTACTATTTAGCCTAGTACCCAGTACTAGTACATAGTAGTTATTTCCGTGATCATTTTTTCAATGCCAATAAGTGTCACAAGACCCTGGGCATGTGACATCTCCGTCACTGATTTCTCATACTTGTCAAATACACTCATCTTCCTGCGTTATTTTTAAGATCCCATTAAGGTACAAAAATCTTCATTCAAAGGATACCACCATTTCTATGCCAATATGTTATATCCTAATGTGCAAGAGATTTTCTGGGACTTTCAATTTTCAAAACAATCTACCCCATGGTCCACAGAAGTAAAGTTTTTGGGGGGTGCCTGGGGGTCTCAGTCAGTTGATTGCTCTTGATTTCAGCTCAGGTCCTAATCTCAGCTCAGGTCCTGAGCCCTGAGTTGGACTTTGTGCTCTGCAGGGAGTCTGCTTGAGTTCTCCCTCTCCCTCTGCTCCTCCCCACTGGGCTCCCTCATGCTCTCTCTCAAATAAAGAAAAAAAATAAAGTTGTTTGGTTTCTTGTAATACTTAATTTAGGAACTATGACCATAATATGTATGCCTCCTGCTGGCAAGGTATTTAATGTCACTGACAAGACACCCATTTCAGGCCCTGAACTTGGAAAACAATTCTCATAGCTGCCACTTGAAGAAGGGCTAGGTATTACCATCCCAAATTGATTCTGGTTTCAGTAAGGCAAACATCATGGGCACCTGGGTGGCTGTCGTTAAGCATCTGCCTTTGGCTCAGGTCATGTTCCAGGACTACCGAGATGTCCCACACAGGGCTCCCTGGTCTTCAAGGAGTCAGCTTCTCCCTTTGATCCTCACCTCACTTTTGCTCATTCTCTCTCTTTCTCTCTCAAATAAATAAATAAAATCTTTTTAAAAAAAAATAAGGCAAACATCATAGTAAGTCAGTAGCAAACTTTAAAACCTATTTGTCTATGTTAAGTGTTAAGAGAAAGGAATGTTTCCCAGAATAAAAGTATTTCTTTGAAAACAGATAAGATAGGTTTTATCAAGAACATAGCAATAAATATAATGGTGAATAGGACTATATATGAGAAACTATGAAAGGAAAGCAAAATGCTACATAAGGTAATTGCTAAATTTGTGAACTGTACCTGATTTTTCCCAAATGGAAATAAGTTATAACTGCAAGTAAAGAAATACATGTACTTTGCTTTTTAAAAAATAATAAATCAGAGACAAGTACATAAGTGAAAATAAAAACTACCCATAAAACTACACATAATACCACCATCCACAGATAACCACTGCTGACATATCCTTCCATTTTTTCAAAAGCACACACAAACAATTTACATGTCTGAACTCATAATCTGTTCTTTCCCTTTAAAATACAGTATTATGAACTGTAACTTATGTCATCATAGCATTATCAACAAACACTTATATTCTTTCTAGCTTTTCACTACTGAAAGACGTTATAATGAAATATCTAGAAAAGACATGTTTCCTCAGCTGTTCTAAATTCCCAGTCAAGATTCTGAAAAATAAAATAGAAATTACTTCTCTAAGGATGAGATTGTTGAAATTTCTGTTGAAAAACTACAGAAAACAGAAACAGAGGAAAGCAGAAAACTTCAATGGAACATTCCATATGAACATTCTAGTCAGGGGTTGCATCCTCCAGAAGCAAATAGGCACATGTAATCCCTGCTTTACTGCAAAACACTTCTGCAAATCAACACAACTCTGAAGGATGTATTTGAAGGTAGCAAGGATTCCAAAGAAGAAGGCAGAAAGATAGGCAAGTCTCCGAAAAGAAAAAGTTGACTAATTTTAGTTTTTAAAATTTTTTAAAGATTTTATTTATTTGACAGGGAGAGAAAGAGAGCACAAGCAGGGGGAGTAGCAGGCAGAGGCAGAGGGAGCAGCGGCTCCCCGCTGAGCAGGGAGCCCAAGGCAGAGCTCCATCCCAGAACCCTGGGATCATAACCTGAGCCAAAGGCAGACACTTTAACCAACTGAGCCACCCAGGTGCCCCTAGTTTTTTGTTTTTTGAAAGATATTTAAAGCTTTATTTTATGATAAGTATTAGAAGTTAGACTGATTGATCAGGGGAATGAGACTGAGACAAGCTGAAATGCAAAGCTCTATTCTATGCTAAGCATTAGAAGTCGGACTGACCGGCCAGGGCCATCTCCGAAGAGAGCGACCACCCACAGCTGACAGGCTCAAGAATTGACTGACCGACCAGTCAGGGCCATATACACTATGGAGTATTATGCCTCCATCAGAAAGGACGAATACCCACCTTTGTAGCAACATGGACGGGACTGGAAGAGATTATGCTGAGTGCAATAAGTCAAGCAGAGAGAGTCAATTATCATATGGTTTCACTTCTTTGTGGAGCCTAACAAATAGCATGGAGGACATGGGGAGTTAGAGAGGAGAAGGGAGTTGGGGGAAATTGGAAGAGGAGGTGCCCCTAGTTTTAAAATTTTATTGATGTATAGATTACTTTAAAAATTGCACATATTTAATGTATACACCACGACCAAGGTACTGAACACATCCATCCCTTCCAGGATTTTCCTTCTGTTCTTTACTGGGACTTTTTTGTTTGTTTTGCTTTGTTTTGTTTTTGTGGCAAGAAAAGTAACATGAAATTTACTCTCTTAAATATATTAAAGTACACAATATGTGTTGTTAATTATAGGCACTATGTTGCTCAGCAGATGTCTGAAACATACGTATCTTGTATAGCTAGAACTTTATGCTCCTTGAACAGATCCCCCTCCCCCAGCTCCTGGTAACCTGCATTCCATTCTCTGCTCCTGTGTTTGACTATTTCAGCTGTCTCATATAAGTGGAATCATGCAGTGTGTCTGTTTATGACTGGCTTATTTCATGTAGTGTACTGTCCCCTAAACTTATCCGTGTTATCACATATTTCAGTATTTCCTTCTTTTTAAAAGCTGAATAATATTCCATTGTATGTTTATTCATTTGTCAAAGGATATTTTGCTTTCCTTTCATAATTTCTCATATATAATCCTAAACCCCAATATATTTAGCCTGTTCTTGATAAAACCTACCCTGTCTGTTTTTAAATAAATATTTTTATTCTGGGAAACAGTCCTTTCTCTTAACATTTAATGTAGACAAATAGGTTTTAAAGTTCATTGAAGAACTACTGTCCTCGAAGTAACAATGCTGAGATTGGACACTCAAATATTTGTTCAGGGAGCAGATCTCTTGTATGTGTGTGTTTTATCATAATAAGATAAAGGAATAATTTTTTAAAAGAAAAAAAAAAAGAACTTCCAAAACAATGACAGTTCAGAACACCTCTCTGAATAGTCTATGTAGTGCCATCTCCACCCATCATTCGGAGACAAAAGACAGGTAGACACAAAAGCTTTGATGAGCGTTGATGGGACATAAATGAAAGCATATGCTACAAGGAAGGCTTCTGAAGTATATTGCAGCGATTCTGAAGAAACAATGCTTCAGTTGTTCTCATGCTCAGAAATAATCTTACTGAAGGTGAAGCTTCCGGGTGTCCGACAGCTCTTCACAAAAATGAAACCTTTTCTCTCTGAGTACTTCTAAAGCAAGACAGTGTGATTTAGGCCGGGCTGCAAGAGTGACTATAATAGACCTCACAGAGAAAGCATCTACTATACAGTTTCCTTTCATCCAAAGTCTTTATGATCCCAAATATGTTTTAAAGAATTTTTCTTAGAATCTTGCAAACAATTTCAGCAAAGACTAAACTTCCACTTTGGCAAATGCGCTTGGACAGTTACATGGAAACAATGTAGAAGATAACCAGGCTGCTGGCCATCTTCTAACCAGGGGCAGCATTTCAGCATTGTTTAAACTGTCAGTTTCGTCCTCTTGTTGTTTCATTTGTTACTATTACATTAGCTGATGGGGAAAATGTTCTAGTTATTTCCTTTTCTTTCTTCTTTTTAAAATGTTTTTCCTTTGGGGAAATATAAAAAATGTTTCCATGAAATACAGACATCCATGAAAATGAATTAAAATCATACACAACTCGACTGACTTCATGCTTACTTAGCCATGTTTTACTTAGATTAATAAATGTTTAAAAAGAAATGTCGGGGGGGAGGCACTCTCGCCTTTGTGGAGTAAAACGGATTTGAGTCCATTATGCTCAGAAAAACAGAAATTGCTCCATTTCAATCCCTTAAATAAACTTACTTCTAAAAATATTGATTATGAACTAATTTTCCATTAGGCAATTAAGTATCAAAGAAAAAGCCTACAAGGAGATGAAATTACTTCTTCTGTTAAGCCTCTTTCTCAAGAATGTTTCCATTTCACCAAATCATTTAAAATTTGTACAAGATATTCTATTAAAAAAAAAAACCTGATACTCAAATAGTAAATTCCATGGTAAGGATCTTTAAGTCTTTACATGTTCATTTTTATCATGCGTTAATTTCTTCATCCTTTTCAAAAATATATTCATTTCCCATTGCTGCTATAACCAATTATGACAAAATTAGTGGCTGAAAACAAGTTTATTATCTTATGGTTCTGGAGGTTTTAAGTTTAAAAAGAAACACATTGGGTTAAAATCAAGGTGTCCACGAGGCTGCATTCCTTTCTGGAGGACATAGTGGAGAATCCATCTGCTCAACTTTTCAGCTTCTCAAGGAGGCCTGCATTCCAAGGTGGGTGGACCCTTTCCCCTGCCTTCAAAGCGAGCAACTGGGCTGAGTCTCATATGCTGCCATCTCATTGGTTCTCTCTTCAAGTTCCCTTTTCCATTTTAAAAGACCCTTGTGATTATAATCCAAAATAATCTACCTATTTTAAGATTACTTGATTAGCAACCTAATTCTATCTACAGTCTTTATTTCCCTTTGTCATATAATATTACATGGAAATTACTAAAAGATACAGAAAACTATTTGTAAATCAAAACTGCCTTTCTATCTGTTGTTAATCCTAAAAGCTGAGGGAGGGTAAAGTTTATCTAAAATCCCCAAAATGGTTAAAATGGAAAATTCAGTAATAATCAGGAGACTTCCTCATTTGTATATACCTTTATTATTTTTTAAAAGACTTTATTTATTTATTGGACAGACAGAGATCACAAGTAGGCAGAGAGGCAGGCAGAGAGAGGTAGGTAAGCAGGCTCCCTGCTGAGCAGAGAGCCTGATGCGGGGCTCGATCCCAGGACCCTGAGATCATAACCCAAGCCAAAGGCAGAGGCTTAACCCACTAAGCCAACCAGGCACCCCTGTATATACCTTTAGAACCTCTGCCCACTAGGTCCCTCTAACAAGAGTAGACACTAGCAATAATAAATAGAAAGGCATTCTGCTCACTGAACAAGATCAACATTGTGGGGGGGGGGGAGTAAAAATTTGCATGTACAGTCGCCGCCAGGCCAGAGTGCATTCTGTTACGTGATAAAGTTGTAAGAACCAGGAATGCCCTTGCCAGTTGGGGATGTCAATATGGAAATGAATGGGAACAAAGCAGGCTAGTGCCAAGTGGTTTGAAGAGATGATGAGAATCACCATTAGTCACAAGAGAGAAAGAAAACCTGAGAGAAAAGACATAGGTAATGGGGACTACTTTCACCCAGGACATGCACAATAATATGACTCTAGACCACAGAAATCATACAACCGGTGAATATGCTGGGTTCTGAGGTAGAGGCCCAGCATTACCTTTCCTATTCCATTCCATTCCAGAATGGAATTCTGGAAATGCCATTTTCTATCTCACGCCCTTCTTCCCTCCACTACAACTCCTCTGTTCTAAACACTGGCCATCCCACCAGTGCAGAACTTCAAGCCCTGCTTAGAGTGACTTGGGAAACCTTAAAATATATCAGTGTCCTGACCCCACTCAAGACCAACTGAAGTCAGGATCTGGTCAGGAGCTAGGCATCACATCACTGTTTATTCTTCAAAGCTGCTTAGATGTTTCTAGTATACAGTCAGGGTGGACATTAGACCCCACGGTGGAGAGCTGCTACTCACAGAAAGGGTGGCAGGTTTTTCAGAATCGTCAAAGAGAAGCATCTAGAAGGAAGATCAGGTACAACTGGCAACCACATCTCATAGTACAAATTGAATTTTCTGCTTCTTTTTTTCTATTCTCACCAAGAGTAGAACTGAAGAGAGGGGAGGGAAGTCAAGAAGAAGGTGAGATAGAAAAGACACCTATTTCTACACCACTTTCCGTAGTTGAATATGAATTGTTGCCAACAAGGAAGGATAGCTCTCTCCCTACTTGGTTGCTAGAGGAAATGGAAGGCTATTCTGCATCCTATACCAAAGGAGACATTTGCTATCTCAGATGACACTAAGCCCCCAGAAAATTTGATGGCTCTCTTAAGCCTTCTCAGCCACAACACCCCACTTAGTGCTACATTTGCTTCATTTGTGCTACATTTGGGGTTACCCTCCCACATCCCCAACTCACATCAAGGCACAGGGTCTTCTCTATAATGATCCCACACCCCTCCAGAGATTGTCTCAATCTCTGATGCCCAGCAAGAAGTGAGAACAGGCAAAAAGAACACTACTAATCTCATTTTCATTTCAATCTCTGATTTCTGGATTTGGAATCTGATCAAGAGATGGGAATGGAGAGGGACTTTCCCTGTCATAATATGTGATCTTCCCAGAGCAAACAACTATATCAATTATTTACTCACAGCCCTAACTTTCAATTCACAAATCTTCTTGTCTATGAAAATACAGGAGTTCAATCCGTACATTTCAAGAAAAGAGCTGAGAAAAAAGCATGGGGAGCTGACTATAAAATAAACAGTCCTGACTCCATGGTGGCCCAGCATGGGCTACTAAGTGTGTCTCATGGCGAGACCACAGAATGAAAAGACAGCATGGGTATGAGGAAATATGTAGCAAGTATGAAAAGTTCCTCAGCAGATCAGAGACTGCTGTAGATGTGCTGTATCTGTTTATGGGCTGTGTGAGGCATGGGTAGGTCTGGGGGCTTCCACCCCTCCCCCATACATGGTGCCTTGGAACAACCTTTGCCCAACATGGTTGTCAGGTATTCCAGTGATGAGGCGACCCCTACAGGGTTGAGGCTATTCTGTGTCCATATCCCCATTGATTCATCTATTCTTCAGTCCAAAACCCTAAACTCCAAACCTAGGGAAATTCCTACTCCCTAACCTTCAAGTTACCAATTCCTCAAGTTACCTAACCCACAAGTCCCTAATCCTCAGGGAGGAGAGAGAACATTTCAGAGTTAAGGACAATTCTCTGGTGCCTGCAGCTCTCCATCATAGAGTTCATCCCTTCCCTTATGTCCAAACCCACCAGGACAGTCACAGGTCAGTACCTGCCCCTGACCCCTCCTGGCAGATAAGGTGGCTACTTTGCAATCAACTGAGTAAGTACTAAAAATGAGAAAGGAAGAACAAAAATATTTGATTAATCCAAAGATACAAGCAAAAGAAAAAAAAAAAAACAAAGAGAAAGGAAAAATAGAGAAAAAGCAAAATGACAGAATTCATAATAAGCACACCTATAACTGTAATTAAATGTTAATAAAATAAACATTCTACATAAAGCAAAGATTTTCAAGTTGGATAGAAACCCTACTGTATGCTGTTTACAAGGCCTATTTTAAAAAACAAAAACTGGGATGCCTGGGTGGCTCAGTCAGTTAGGCAACTGCCTTTAGCTTAGGCCATGATACCAGGATCCTGGGATTGAGCCCTTCATCGGCTCCCTGGTCAGCTAGGAGCCTGCGTTTCCCTCTCCCTCTGCCACTCCCCCTGCTTGTGCTCTCGCTCTCTCTCTCTCTCTCTCTGTCAAATAAATATATATTCTTTTTTTAAAATTAATTAATTGATTGATTAAAGACAAAAACTGTCTAAAATAAAGGGATAGGGAAAGATACACCAGAAGGTCATAACTAAAATAAAGCTGGATAACTATATTAATATCAGACTTTTAAGCAAGAAATACTACTTCATAATAAAAAGATGTCTCTTAAGGATAGAAAGATCATAAGGATGATTTTACTGGACCGAGTCATAGTAAATTTATTTTTAATACACTACTTTCAAATATTCTCATTAGAACTTCATAGGTACACATGATCATATGAGAAATTGGGCTGTTGAATGCAGTTTTGTTTTATTTCTTTATTTTTTTGTTTTTGTCAGTTGGTCAAGCTTCACAATGACATAAACAGGGAAGCATGCTGCAGCTCTCTCTGGAATAGTATTAAAGAGAACCAGGATAATCAAAGCTAAGCTCCTTTGGTATGCTTGGTAAGGCAATGAATGTTACAGGTATTGTCTCATATCCTGGGGGAAAATATGGCTGTTCAAACCTGGAATCTGAAACCGAGTTGAGCTGTACACTCTATTCCTGACTAATTGCTGCTTCATTATTAATCCATACAACCTAAAGGAGCTCCAGGCATACATACCTTTCTAATTTTCCTTAGAAATACACAGTTGTTAAAGCTATGCATCAGGCCATTTACAGTGCTGAATGTCAGTAAAACAATACAATGTGACAGTTATAATAATAAATAAACATTAATATTTCTGATTTATCAGTATCTTGCTGTATTATCAGACTAGTATGAACCTGACTGCTTTTATTAACACTCTCTGGAGGAAAAAAAGGACTCTGCTCTGACTTAAAGGATTATTTCAAAGGATTTTTAAGTATTAAAAATGATAGAAAAATGGATTAAAAATCTCAAAATCTGTCTTTCGAAAAATATGCAAGAAACAAGTCGTTCTTAAATTTGTGCATTCACCAGAATCCCCAGAAGGTTTGTAAAAACAGATTTCTGGGCCCCACCCAGGAGTTTTTCAATCAGTAGGTCTGGAATGGAACTTAAAAATTTGCATTTCTAACAAATTTCCAGGTGATGCTGATGTTGCTGGTTCTAAGACCAAACTTTGAAAGAGCCACCACTTTAAACAAATGAATAGACTCACCTGGGAATTATCTTATCTCCAGTATCTGAGTGATTTTTTTTCTACTCTGGAACATGAAATTAGTTTAACGTGAATGAGATTTCTTCCACCAGAAAAGTGAACCAATAACTGGCTATTTTCCATAAAAGTCTGTTGGTGCAGATCCAGTATCTAGACACCTTCCCTGTGTCTCTATCTCACGCCTGTGCAAGGGACCTGCAGTGTTGAAATACAACAGTGCTCCACAATTCTCCTTCAAAGTTCTAGAGAGTCCCCCAACGCAAATTTTACTATGGTGTTTGGCCTTTCAAACTTGTTCGCATCATTGCATTTTATGCTGCTCCCTATTCTCATGAACACTGAGTCGCATTAAAGTAGGAAAACACCACAATCAAAAATGCCCAGAGAAACCAAGGGTATCCACGAGACACGAATACTTGTCTTCTCCCTTATTATCTGATGTTTAGTGTGTCTAACTTACACCAGGGAATGGATGTAAACAAAAACCTTAAAAGCAACAATAAGTTGGGAAGAACATCAAGTGGGACATAAGGCACAGTATCTTGAGACAGGCTGGCATTCAGTGCAGCAGAACGGGAAGAGAGGAGTCTCTCCGGAGAGGCACCTGACAGGACATGTGCAGTACAAAAGGCATAGGGTAGGACGATTAACAGCACTGCTCCCAGATCACCAGGGGGACATAATTATAACAGTATGACCAGGACACATTAAATAAGTTCTACAGATCTGCTGTACAATGTTGCACCTCGAGTCAATGATACTGCATACTAAAAATCTGTCAAGCGGTGGATCTCCTGTTAAGTGTTCTTCCCAAAATAAAAGTAAAATTAAATATGTATGTATGCATGTATGTATAAAGATGAGACATCAGCACCAAACTGATAGATGGGATCTTCTCATGGCAGATGCGGCTGCTTCACTCACATGGTTTATGTCTTATGTGTTTGAAAAGGTGGAGAAATCAAAAGGAGTCATCAAAAGTGGGGCAATCACAGGGTACCATATAAATTAGATAGTTTTGGGGAGAATCAGTGGGGAGGATATGTGTGGCTGAACATTCATATTATGGGGTAGGCCCTCTGCACACACACTTGTGACTACCTTATTTAAATTCAAGTTATCCTGCTTTTCAGGACCTTTAAAATGATGTAGATCCTTAAATACTATTACCTCGGTTTCCCCAGTTTCACACTGGTGTTTTTACAGGTACTTGACCAGATAATCACATATGATAAAACTGTTTAAAATGTACTGTGCATGGTTTGCCCGAGATACACTAAAGCACAAATTTGTGTGTATCTACAATATTTGAGGGAGAAATGAGAAAATATTTCCAAGATAAGAATATCAAATATTACAATTATTTTACTAGTCATTTTAAGTTATTTACATAAAGTTAAAAAGTACCACTTACAAAAGAATGGCAGGTTATATTTTCCCCTCAGTATTGCTAAAAAAAAGTTTTTAAAAATTTGGGATTTTGACAGTATTAAAACCATCAGAACCAAGAAAATTCTTACTTTGGTTAAATTAGTAGTACAACTATCAATAGTATGTTTTAGAAATTATATTATACACATCTTATACACAGGTAAAATGCACAAGAAGTGTTTGAAATCAATTTACAAAAATAGTAATTTAACACAAAATTGAAACACTCTCTTTTTTTGTGATTGTATCTGAGCAATGTCTAAAAATTTTATAGGGGCGCCTGGGTGGCTCAGTCATTAAGCATCTGCCTTTGGCTCCCAGGGGACTGGAACTGAGTTCCATACAGGGGTCCCTGCTCAGTGGGAAGCCTGCTTCTCCCTCTCCCATCCCCCTGCTTATGTTCCCTCTCTTGCCGTCTCTCTCTGTCAAATAAATAAATAAACTCTTTAAAAAATAAAAAAGCAAATAAATAAATAAATACATAAAAATAAAAATTTTATATCAGCTCCAAACAATACCCAGACTTGTTCTGATTACATCAACCCTGTCTTCAAGTCCTTGGTCACGGAAAATACAACTCTTTTACTTACCTTCTTTGTGTCTTAGGGTACTCCTGCTCCCCTTTTAACTATGCAAAGTTTCAAAGGTAACCAGGAGTACAAAGAACACTCTAATCATCCAGCCGTAATAAATATTAGCATGTGCCAACTTCATCTACTGACCCACATATTTTAGACAGGATATTTTTTCAATTCAATCCATTTTATTGAATATATACCATCTGCCAAATACCTTTTCTCATGATTAGCTGGAATATTTTAAAGTAAATACCATAGCACAGTATTTCAACTATAAATACTCAGTATCCTTCTCTAAGACTATTTTTAAATAATCACTGTACTTTAAAAGTCAATAATTTGGGGGGCATTTGGGTAGCTCAATCAGTTAAGCGTCTGCCTTCGGCTCAGGTCATGATCACAGGGTCCTTGGATCGAGCCCCACATCAGGCTCCCTGCTCAGTGGGAAGCCTACTTCTCCCCCGTCAGCAACCCCCCCATTTGTGTTCCCTCTCTTACTGTCTCTCTATCAAATAAATTAAAATCTTTTTTAAAAAATTAAAAAATAAATAAAATAATAGTCAATAATTTCTTAATATCATGAAAATTTTTATTTACTTGATTTGAATCAAAATCCCTCAATGTCCATATACTGTATTGTTATATCTTTTAAGCTTTATTTATTCCACTGATGTGTATTATCATTGTGCATTTGACTGATTACTTCCTCATGGTGTATATTTTAACTCTCCTCTGTCTATTTTATTTCCTATAAACTGACACGTACATCTTGGAGGACTTGAGATAGTCAAGCTCAAGTTTCAAGACAACATATCTCACATATGGTACTCTGTGCTTCCTGTTATTTCATATCACTGAGACCCCCATGATATTTGGTTGTCCCCTATTTAATGATGTTAAGATTTATCAGTGGATTCAAATATGTTAGTCTGTCCTCATTTTGAAATCCCAATCAAGTTTTTCCCTAGTGATTTGAAGATTCGTTGTGCTTGTTGCCTAGACCCATTATTTCACCCAGAGTGGCAAAATGTGATTTTAAAATTCTATCATTCTTTTATCTATGTACTCATTTGCTGAATTCTTTTTTTTTTAAGATTTTATTTATTTACTTGTCAGAGAGAAAGAGAGACAGCACAAGGAGGGCGAATGGCAGGCAGAGAGAGAGGCAGGCTTCCCAATGAGCAGGGAGACCGACTTGGGACTCGATCCCAGGACCCTGGGATCATGACCTGCACCAAAGGCAGACACTTTAACCAACTGAGCCACACAGGCGTCCCTGCTGAATTCTTACAAGGAAGAACTATCCTTCTCCCAACTTATGTTCCATTTTAATGTCTTTTTCATTCTTCTAATTTGAAGAATATTTTCCTATCTATAGAAGTCAAAAATATTGTCTTGTCCTATTTTTGGATATGTAGCCACGATCTACTTGAGTGCCTAGGGAATGTTAAATAATGCCAATAATGAGCCACATCATCCCGATGCATAAATTATCCTTAGGCTTACATCCCTTACTTTAGAAGCTTCATTAATTGCTTTAGCAGCATTAACTTTTAAAGGCCATTGGGGTCCCATTAAGTTAAAGTTATCTTATGTCTCCATCCCAGATGCCTCTCCCTAGGGAGTAGTTCATGTGCTAAGAGAACTGGGGGTGACAAAGACAGAAAGCATCACTTTTAGCTGCAAGTTAACTCTAAAAGAGTAAGTTTTGCAAGAATAACCATAAAATCCATTTATTTAAAGCTTCATAAAATTTGACTGAAGTACTCTTTTTAATAGTCTAGCTACACTCTTAAAAAATGTGGCCATTTTTCGCAGCCTGATGAAGCACAGTGCTCGTGAGGCCCAAGTTTGCTCCCACTGGCAGGCGAGAATTCTACCACTGAACCACCCATGCTCAAGTTTGCTCCCACTGGATGGACTAGTTAATATCTTGGGGAAAACAGGAAACAACTCAGGAACTTCTGCACCTTAACTCTAGGGGCTGAGTCAAAAAATGCATGTCATTAAACTTGGAACCGTAAAGAAAGACAGTGCATGTCTCAGTAAAATAACTGCTTGAAAGAGATCTGACTTTTGGAGGAAAGAAATGCACATATTTAAGCAACAATAGCAAAGATCTGAAGGCACAACAGTAACAAGAATACATTCAGAGTAAAAGAATATGCCTTTAGCTCCCATAAGCTATCCCTTCTTGTGGATTCATGACAATTTTTCCAATTATTTCTATATATATCTTCCCTCTCTAAAAAATATATGCCTTTCAACCTCACAGAATTACCTTAACATCACATCTCCTCAAAATACAATTCTTTCTCTCTTTTTTCATTCATTAATCAAGCTTCCCAAAAGACTAATTAGGCTTCTGCTTAAGAGAGACAGAAACAGAGATACAGAGGAGAGAGGCAGAAAGGCAAGGAGAAAGGAAGCACATGAGACAGAACCAGTGCAAGACAATCAGAGAAACAAGAGGAAGTGCTTTAAGAAATTAATGAATTTTTTTTTTTTATCAAAGGGCAGGGAGAAATAATGACCAAGCAGAATGGTAACACGGAAGTGTCTTCAGAGCATCAGGAAGAGAAAGAGTGACCTTGCAGACCCCTGACAAGTTGTAGAGAGAGAAGCTCCTCATATGCCAAGCATGGGCTCCTCCAAAAATTAGAGACTTGTTTGAAAACTTGTCCACAGAGCAACCGGACCCTAAGATTTTCTCCCTAAACCAGGAAATCCTGGTGGCCCTTCCTTTTACCCCACAACAGACCTATTTTGGGGAGAAATAAAACCCAAGAGGTTCCATGGAATGTTGTGGAATTCATTCTGGAGTGAAAATGTACTGGGTTCTTTGCTGTCTTTCTGCACCACAGAATACACATCCCTGGTCCTAATAAGCAAAAGCCAAGGATACTCTTTGTCAGTGAGATTAATGGAAAAGAGGTTATATTATACTTGTTTAATGATCAACGGACTAGTCGGCTGCCTTCATATTTTCCTTCTAGGATTTCACTTGCTTTGGTCCTTTGGAAGTAAAACTTAGAACTCTTTCTGCCTACCACACGATGAGTAGATAAAGAATCCAAAAACCATATTTCTCATGCGATGACCTATTTTATGTTCTCCATTTTCACTTTGGTCCCCCTACTTAAGGAAGTTTTCTTTCTTTTTTTATTAATAAGTTTTTATTTAAATTCCAGTTAGTTAAAATACAGTGTAACTTTAGTTTCAGGTACAGAATTTTGTGATCCAGTGCTTCCACACATCACCCAATGCTCATCACACCAAGTGCACTCCCTAACCCCCATCACCTGTTTCACCCATCTCCCACCCACCTGCCCTCCGGTAACCCTCAGCTTGTTCTCTTTAGTTAAGAGTCTATTTCTTGGCTTACCTCTCTCTTTTTCCCCCGATATACGCTTTATTTCTTGAATTCCACATATGAGTGAAATCATATGGTTATTTGTCTTTCTCTGACTGACTTGTTTCACTTAGCGTAATATTCTCTAGCTCCATCCATGTTGTTGAAAATGGCAAGATTTCCTTCTTTGAATGGCTGAGTAATATTCCATTGTATGTATACACCACATCTTATTTATCTATCCATCAGCCAGTGGACATTCGGGCTCGTTCCATAATTTGGATATTGTCAGTAATGCTAATCCATAGACATCCGGAGCATGTATTCCTTTGAATTAGTTTTTTGTTTGTTTGTTTGTTTTAATCCTTTGGGTAAATACCTAGTAGTGCAATTGCTGGGCCATAGGGTAGTTCTACTTTTAACTTTTTGAAGAACACCCACACTGTTTTAAGGGAGCTTTTTCTTTTCCACAATGGCATAAAATTTTCCACAGTTTTATTGTGTGACACAAATTTTTAAATCTAAATAGTAATAAAAACAATTATTAAACAACTATCAAGATTTCCACTGAGAAAGAGAATGCTCCTTAGCCCAGTGATTAGGAATTTCAAAGAGGACATCCAAGGGGACAGGGTTTGTCCTCATGTATTCATCAGCTTTATATTTCAGAAATTGGAGAAGCCAAAGTATTCCCCATTAGTATGCATTTAGGACATCTATCTCAGTTTACATTACACAAGTGCATGTTAAAGAGAGTGAGAGCAGGTTTTACAGAGGCATACAGGACTCTGAAGAAAGAGGTAAATCAAGATTTTAAAACAATATTTGCAAAATGTCACTGCAAGTAGATAATCCTGGGAATTTCAGCTCAAATATGAATTCAGAGAAGAAGACATTTGCCAGTGGATTATCTGCAAAGATCAATAGTCTGGTTCTCATTATGGATTTGAGCAAGTTACAAGAGAAATTTGGCTATGGCAGCAGGACACAGTTACTGCTACGGTCTGAATGTTTATGCCCCTCTCCAAAATGCGTATTTTGAAATCCTAATGCCCAGTGTGATCGTATTAGGAGGTGGGGCTACTGGGAGATGCTTAGGGTATGAGCGCAGACCCCTTCTATGAATGGAATTAGCGCCCTTATAAAAGAAACCCCACAAAGCTCCCTAACCCTTTTTACCGTGTTAGGATACATACAATAAGTCTGCCATTCAGAAGACAGCTCTCACTTGGCCATGCATGCTAGCACGCTGATCTCAGACTTCCGGACTCCAAAACTGTGAGAAATAACTTTCTGTTAGCTCTAAGCCACCCTGACTGGTGTATTTTGTTACAGCAGCTTGAATAGACTAAGACAACCCTTACAAACTTCACTTGATCTTAGCCAAAAGGAAGATAAAACAGTATTAGAAACAATAGATTTTCTCTGACAAACTAATACATCTAAATGCTCCCATTAACTTATATTCTTCTGAAGAGTTAGATGTTTGTTATTTTGACTCAAAGCAAAAATGGAGTTGACAGTGCACAATACAATGTAAATTAAAATAATTATTATCAGAACATGTGCAAGCAATCTTACACACAGACTTTCTTTGAGTATGAGTTGTTTTGTTTCTGTTTATCTGGTTATACTTTCTTTTTAGGAAAAAGGGAAAAACATATGTTATCAAAATTGAAGTTTTAAAGAGAAATGGGTAAATTATTTCAGAGATTGGCTCTAGTTGAATATAAACAACTTCCAGAAAACGTGCCCTTGCATATTTCTCTCTCCAGTCCTCCCCCTTTCTCTTACCCACCAGCTTGATCCATGTCACAGGATCTGGCCCCAACTTTCAATACAAAGAGTCTCACTATAGTTGCAATGGCTAGTTCCAAACTCGGCTGTTCTGTGATGATTCTGAAACTACCCCAACCCTGTAAAGTGTGCATCTGTGTGGAAGCATCTTCCATTGTGTTACCTTTACCTACTGAAAAATCTAAAATCTATCTTTGAATAATTCTAGGTTATTGTCACCTTGTCTTATCTTCTCAGACTGAACAATTTCCCCTCCATCTATATGGTTACCTTGAATATATTCATAGAGTGACAGTGTGTTTCCCCTGAGCTTCTTTCTTTGTACCTGATGATTGCCTTGCTGCAGGGAGGCAGATGGAAAGGAATCATGCATTCTTCACCTTTTAAAAAGTAAAGCAACTCAGATTTAAGATGTCACACTGTTTTATTGGAAAGTATAAAAAGAACTGTTTTACGGTGTCATTACAATGACATGGTGCAAGGGCTGGCTCTAAAAAATACCACTACCTTGGGAGACCAAATAGTTTAAAGCAAAAACTATCAAACTATCTCATGCTAAACTGTTTATCCATCAATTGAGAAAAAAATTGCTTTTGTAGTGGAATGTTTTATCTTATTATGGATTTATTGAATATTGACATCATCAGTGTGAAAATTAATACTGAGGGGAAATTTCATGTGTCATTTGATTACCTAGTTAGGGACACATGTTCCAGATTGAACGAAATTTAATTCTAATAGTCAGACTGAGACAAAAACATTGTTGGAAGATTTTACCTCTGCCCAAAATTTTAGCTGCCCAAAATGCATAAAATTAATAAAATGTGTTTTACATACTTCTGTTTTACTTAATAATTATTTTCTTGAACTGACTAAACAAAAATCCAAACAGACAAACTTCTCAATTCCCAATACTATTGACCATTTTAAAAAAAAGGTATTTTTGCTTTTTTGGTTTTTGAGGGTTTTTTAACACTGTCTTAATTCACATACACAACTAGATTCTTAGAAACACCTTTTATACATGTGTCTATGTGTCTTTACAAAGTGTATTTCACGCATCAAAGTGTGATGAACACATTCTTCCACTGAAAAATCAGTCTTTATTCACATATATAATTCCAAAACCAAAACTAAGAAGTGGGGCTATATCAAACTAAAAAGCTTCTGTACAGGAAAGGAAATAATCAATAGAGTGAAAAGGCAACTGACAGAATGGGAAAACATACCTGTAAACACTACATCTGATAATGGGTTGATTTCCAAAATATATAAGGAAGTCCTACAATGAAACAACAAAAACAGGGGGGAAAAGCCATACTTTTAAAAATGGGCAAAGGACTTGAATAGACATTTCTCCAAAGAAGACATACAAATGACCAATGAGAATATGAAAAGATGCTTAACATCACTAATCATCAGGGAAAAGCAAATTAAAACCACGATATCACCTCACCACCTGTTAGGATGGCTATTAGCAGAATAATAATTGTTGGCAAGGATGTGGAAAAATTGGAATATTTGTACACTGTTGGTAGGAATATAAAATTGTGTAGTCCTTTGGAAAGCAGTACAAAGGGTCCTCAAAAAATTAAAAATAGAACTACTGATCTGGCAATCTTCTGAAAGAACCTAAATCAGAATCTTGAAGAAATAACCTCACTCCTATGCTCAAGGCAGCATTATTTACAATACACAAGAACTGGAAACAACCTAAATATCCATCGATAGATGAATGGATAAAGAAAATGTGGTAAATACATACAACAGTATACTATTCAGCCTTAAAAAGAAAAAGTCCCGCCATATACATCAATACGGTGAACCTGGAAGACATCATGATAAGTGAAATAAGCCAGGCAGAGAAGGACAAACACTGCATGGCCCCACTTATATGAAGTATTTTAAATAGTCAAGCTCATAAAAATATAGAATAGAACCATGATTGCCAGACACTAGGAGGAATGGGAAATAGGGAATTGTTATTTAATGGATATTAGTTTCTAATTATGCAAGATTAATAAGTTCTAGAGATCTGTTGTACTACACTTGTATCTACAGCTAACAATACTGTATTATATACCTAAAAAATGTGTTAATGGAGTAGATCTCATGTTAAGTGTTTTTATCACAATAAGAAAAAGTTAACTGAAATTTAAGTTAAAGAAAGATGTTTCTAAGAATGTTAGTTATAGGGGTGAGAGAAAGCAGTAGAGTAGGTACCTCATTTCATCTGGTCCCTCGAATTACCTGGGTATCTATCAAACCATTCTGAACACACACAAATTCAACCTGAGATGTAAGAAGATTTACCTGGATCTCTACAAGCAGAAAAATGACTACTTTTTGCAAGATGAGTGGTGCGGATCCTTCAATCTTAGGGGGACATATCCGAAGATAAGCAGAGGGGGTACAGGAGCCTCCGTAAGCCAGCCGCCAGAAAGTGATATAGCACTGGAGCAAATAAATTGGGACCATTGGAAATCTGCTCTACTGAGAGACACTCCCTTTTGAAAAGGGTACAAGGGGCAAATAGGGCCGAATTCTAGATGGATCATTGTGGTCTCAGGATTCCAGGAGAGTCAGAAAGAACGGGAGAGCCCAAACCAATAAGGCGCCCAAGCAGTGGAATAGGGAGACTGATTGTGGTCAGCGAGCCCAGAGGAGACTTTCAGTTTCAGTCACCATAAACCACAAACCCAGCTGGAAGGGAAACCACCCTCTGCGTGAACACCGTGAAAAGGACTAAATGGTGTGGGCCATCTAACATTGTGGGGGAGATATAAAACAGCTTGTCCTGTGACAGGGACACCTCTGAGGGTGTGTGGCCCATGAAGGGATGCTGGGGCAGCACCTAGCATGACCTGGGAGCTATGGAAGAGGGTGCATGCACAAACACACATCTGTGTTTGTGGAGACACAAAGCACAGAGAAATTTGCGGGTCCCCATCACCCACCCTGGGGAGAAGTGCAGCCAGTGGGAACCTCCAGATTTGGTGGTTTGGCACACAGAGCCTGTGCCCACTACTAGACAACAACTCTCAGGCTGCTGTGACCCTCAAAGGGATGCTGAGGCAGCACCCAGCATGACCTGGGAGCTGGGGGAGAGGATGAACACACACCCAGCTGACAGCCACTAACAACTGCAAAGTCACAAAGCGCAGAGACACTCGTGGGTCCCCCTGATTCCCAGGTGGTGGGGGCGGGGTGGGTATGAATTGTACAAGTCTTTGGGGTTTGGTACATGCAGAGGTGGAGACAGATTGACCTGGAAGATTTGTTGATGGGTGGGGACTGCAACACTGCAGCTCCAGGCCGGAGATTCCCACATGGGCTTATTTGCTCTAACCCTCTAAGGAGAAGTGGAAAGTTGCCAGGAAACAAAAGCTGCACAGCCAACCAGCTCACATTAAGCCTCCCCCTAACCCCCGACAAAGGGTGGGGCAATTCAACCCAGGCAAAGATACCTAAGAAGCGGAGTAGCAGGCCCCTCCCAGAAGACAGAGTGGGAAAACAGGTGAATGATAAGCTTATTTCCCACAGGACTGTAAAACTCCAGT
The DNA here is from genome assembly GCF_020171115.1 of Neogale vison. Lineage (NCBI taxonomy): Eukaryota > Metazoa > Chordata > Mammalia > Carnivora > Mustelidae > Neogale > Neogale vison. The sequence continues at coordinate 11,056,232 of NC_058097.1, forward strand.
GCCGGGGTAGATGACATAGGGAGCTCCAGGTGCTCCCTCATGACTCTTTTATACTTAAGGTTAAAATATTACACTTCTTTTTTAGTTTCTTTTCTTATTCTTTATTTTTTTTTAACTCTGAGTCCATTTCAAATAGGTTCTTATTTCCCAACCTATGCTTTTAAGTCACTTCTTAACTTTTATTTTTTTCACATATGTTTTATAGATTTATACCCCATACTAGCCCATTTTTCACTCTATTCAATTTCATCTTAATATACATATAAATTCTGATTTCTTTGCCATTTGGGGATATAGTGTCTTCTAACACAGACCAAATATCAAGCAGGAACAGGCAAATCACCCTGCTTTGTCCACCCTGAGAGATTATAATCTCTTTCCCCACTTTTTTTTTCCTTCTCTCCTTTTTTTTCCTTTTTTTCCCTTCCCTTTTCTCTTTCTTTTTACTGTTCTGGATCACAATGGCTTTGGTGGCATATCTGTGGTAGCTTTCGACCACTTCAGATGTTTTCTAAGGTGCATTTTGCTTGGGTCATGATTGATATTCTAGACTCTGCCCATTCACTCAACCATCCCTCAACAGAAAGACTAGGAGGAGGAACTTTCAACAAAGAAGAGACCCAGAGACAATGTTTTCTGCCATAGAACTAATGGATATGGACATAAGCAAGATATCAGAGATAGACTTCAAGATAACAATCATGAAGTCAATAGCTAGGCTTGAAAAAAGCATTAGTGACACTATAGAATCTGTACGGGCAGAAATGAGATCTAATCAGGCCAAACTTAAAAATGCTATGAATGAGATGCAGTCTAAACTGGATAGTCCAACAGCCAGGGTAACGAAGGCAGAATGAATTAGTGATTTTGAAGATAAGATGATAGGAAGGAAGTTGAGGATGATAAGGATAGGGAGCGAGGAGCCCATGAAAATAGATTTAAAGAGATCAATGATGCCATGAAACATTCCAATGTCAGAATTACTGGAACCTAGAGGGGGTGGAGAGAAAGAGAGGACCAGAAGGTATATTTGAGCAAATCATAGCTGAGAACTTCCCTAATCTGGGGATGGAAATACGCAGTCATGTCCAAGAGGCAAAGAGGACCCCGCCCAAAATCAATAAAAATAGATCAACACACCAACATATAATCGTAAAGCTTGCAAATCTTACAACCAAGGAAGCTATTCTGAGAGCAGCTAGGGAGAAGAGATTTCTAACAAACAGAGGGAGGAACACCAGAATAACATCATATCCATCCACAGAGACCTAGCAAGCCATAAAGGGCTGGCAAGACAGATTCAGGGTACTAAATGAGAAGAACATGCAACCAAGAATACTTTATCCGGCAAGGCTGTCATTCAGAATGAATGAAGGAATAAAGACCTTCCAGGACCAGTAGAAACTGAAAAAATATGTGACCACCAAGCAAAAAATATTAAGGGAGATTCTATAAAAGAAGAAAGACCCCAAGACTAATATAGACCAGAAATTAACAAGACAATCTGTACAAACAGGGACTTTAAGGCAATACAATGACACTAAATTTGTATCTTTCAATAGTTACTCTCAATGTGAATGGGCTGAATGCTCCCATCAAGAAACACAGAGTTTCAAATTGGACAAAAAAGTAGGACCCATCCAAATGCTGTCTACAGGAGACTCACTTCGAACCTAAAGACACCTCCAAATTGAAAGTGAGGGAATGGAGAACTAGTTACCACGCCAACGGACCTTAAAAGAAAGCTAGGGTAGCAATTCTCTTATCAGACAAATTAGATTTTAATCCAAAGACTGTAATAAGAGATGTAGAGGGACACTATATCATACTAAAGGGTCTATCCAACAAGAGATCTAAAAATTATAAACATCTATGCCCCCAACATGGGAGCAGCCTACTATATAAACCAACTAATAACCAAAATAAAGAATCATATTAATAATACATTAATAGTAGGAGACTTCAATACTCTATTCACAGCAATAGACAGATCATCTAAGCAGCAGATCAATAGAGAAACAAGAGTTTTGAAGGACACATTGGACCAGATGGACTTAGGTATATACAGAACATTACATCCTGAAACAATAGAATACTCATTCTTCTTGAGTGCACATGGAACTTTCTCCAGAACAGATCACATCCTGGGTCAAAAATCAGGTCACGACTGATACCAAAAGACTGAGATTATTCCCTGCATATTTTCAGACCACAATGCTTTGAAACTAAAACCCAATCACAGGATTAGAAGGAACGCAAACACTTGGAGGTTAAAAAGCATTCTCCTAAAGAATGAATGGGTCAACCAGGAAATTAAAGAGGAACTTGAACAATTCATGCAAACCAATAAAAATGAAAACACATCAGTTCAGAACCTATGGGATACTGTAAAGGTGGTCCTTAGAGGGAAGTACATAGCCATCCAAGCCTCTCAAAAAAATTAGAAAAGCTCCAAATTCACAAGCTAACCTTACACCTAAAGGATCTGGAGAAAGAACAGCAAATAAAACCTAAACCAAGCAGCAAAGAAATAATAAAGATTAGAGCAGAAACCAAGGAAATAGAAACTAGAAAAATAGTAGAAGAGATCAATGAAACTAGAAGCTGGTTCTTTGCAAGAGGATTGATTTAATAAAATCAATAAACCACTGGCCACATTTATTCAGAAGAAAAGAGAAAGGACCCATATTAATAAAACCATGAAAGAAAGGGGAGAAATCCTGACCAATACCAAGGAAATAGAGACAATTATTAGAACTTATTACCAGCAGCTACAAACTAAGCAATCTGGAAGAAATAGATGTATTCTTGGATATTTATAAACTACTGAGACTGAAACAAGAAGAAATAGACAATCTGAACAGACAAATAACCAGCAAGGAAACTGAACAGTAATAAAAAAAACTTCCCAAAAAACAAGGGTCCAGAGCTAGATGGCTTCCCAGGGGAATTCTACCAAACATTTAAAGAAGACATCATACCTATTCTCCTGAAGCTGTTCCAAAAAATAGAAATGGAAGGAAAACTTCCAAACTCATTCTATGAGGCCAGCATTACCCTGATCCCAAAAACAAACAAAGACCCCATCAAAAATGAGAACTACAAACCAATATCCCTGATGAACATGGATGTCAAAAGATTTACCAAGATCCTAGCCAATAGGATCCAACAGTACATTATAAGGATTACTCACCATGAGTAAGGTGGGGTTTATTCCTGGGATGCAAGGGTGGTTCACCATTCACAAATCAATCAATGTGACAAATCACATTAACAAAAGAAGAGACAAGAACCAGATTGTCTTCTCAACTGATGCAGAAGAAACATTTGACAAAATATAGCATCTTTTCCTGCTTAAAACTCTTCAAAACATAGGGATAAAAGGAACATATCTCAATCTCATAAAAGCTATCTATAAAAAGCCCACAGGGAATATCTTTCTCAATGGGGAAAAACAGAGCTTTTCCCTTAGGGTCAGGAACACAATGGGGTACCTGAGTGGTTCAGTTGGTTGAACAGCTGCCTTTGGCTTGGGTCATGATCTCAGGCTCTTGGGATCAAGCCCATATCAGGTACTCTGCTCAGTGGGGAGTTTGCTTCTCCCTCTTCCTCTGCTGACCTCTCACTCACTCTCTCTCTCTCAAATAAATGAATTAAATCTTTAAAAAAAAAAAAAAGGTCAGTAACACAATAGGGATACCCACTCTCACCATTTTTGCTCAAGATAGTACTAGAAGTCCTAGCCTCAGCAACCAGACAACAAAAAGAAATAAAAGGTATTCAAATTGGCAAATAAGAAGTCAAACTCTCTCTCTTCACAGATGACATGATACTTTGTGTCTAAAACCCAAAAGAGTCCACTCCCAAATTATGAGAACTCATATACCAGTTCAGCAATGAGGCAGGATACAAAATCAATGGACAGAAATCAGCCACACCTCTATACACTAACAAAGTGAATGAAGAAAGAGAAATTAAGGAATCAATTCCATTTATAATAGCACCAAAAACCATAAGATACCAAGGAATGAACCTAACCAAAGAGGTAAAGTATCTATACTCTAGAAACTACAGAATACTTATGAAAGAAACTGAGGAAGACACAAAGAGATGAAAAAACATTCAATGCTCATGGACTGGAAGAATAAACATTATTAAAATGTCTATGCTGCCCAGAGCAATCTACACTTGCAATGCAATCCCTATCAAAATATCATTGACATTTTTCACAGAGCTCGAACAAAAAATCCTAAAATTTGTATGGAGCCAGAAAAGACCCCGAATCTCCAGGGGATTTTTGAAAAAGAAAACCAAAGCTGGGAGCATCACAATGCCTGACTTCAAGCTGTACTACAAAGCTGTAATCAAGAGAGCATGGTACTGGCACAAAAACAAACACACAGATCAATGGAACAGAATAGAGACCACAGAAATGGACCCTTAACTCAATGATCGGCTAATCTTCAACAAATCAGGAAAGAATATCCAATGGGAAAAAGTCTCTTCAATAAAAAGTTTTGGGAAAATTGGACAGCTACATGCAGAAGAATGAAACTGGACCACTCTCTTATACCATACACAAAGATAAACTCAAAATGAGTGAAAGACCTCAATGTGAGACAGGAATCCATCATAATCCTAAAGGAGAACACAGGCAGTAACCTGTTTGACACTGGCTATAGTGACCTCTTTCAAGACATGTCTCTAAAGGCAAGAAAACAAAAGCAAAATGAACTTTCAGGATTCCATCAAAATAAAAAGCTTTCGCACAACAAAGGAAACGGTCAACAAAATTAAGAGGCAACCCATGGAATGGGAGAAGATATTTGGAAAGGACACTACAGAAAAAGGGCTGGTTTCCAACATATATAAAGATCTTCTCAAACTCAACACCCAAAAAACAAATAATCCAGTCAATAAATGGGCAGAAGACACAGACAGACACTTCTCCAAAGAAGACCTACGAATAGCTAACAGCCACATGAAAAAATGTTCAATATCACTAGCCATCAGGGAAATACAAATCAAAACCACAAGACGATACCACCTTACACCAGTTAGAATGGCAAAAATTAACAAGACAGGAAACAACTGTGGGCGAGATGCAGAGAAAGGGGAACCCTCTTACACTGTTGGTGGGAATGCAAGCTGGTAGAGCCACTCTGGAAAACAGTATGGGGGTTCCTCAAGACGTTAAAAATAGAGCTATCCTACAACCCAGCAACTGCACTACTAGTTATTTACCCCAAAGATACAGATGTAGTGAAAAGAAGGGACACACGCACCCCAGTGTTCATAGCAGCAATGTTCACAATACTCAAACTGTGGAAGGAGCCAAAATGCCCTTCAACAGATGAATAGATAAAGAAGATGTGGTTCAAATATATTATTCAGCCATCAGAAAGGATCAATACCCACCATTCGCATCAACATAGATGGATCTGGAGGGGATTATGCTAACTGAAATAAGTCAAGGAGAGAAAGACAATTATCATATGGTTTCAGTCATATGTGGAACATAAAACATAATGCAGAGGACCACAGGGGAAAGGAGGGATAACTGAATGAGAAGAAACAAGAGAGAGATAAACCATGAGAAACTCTGGACACTGTGAACCAAACTGAGGGCTACAGAACGGGGAGGGGTGGGAGGACGGGATAACCAGGTGATAGGTATTAAGGAGGGCACATGTGGGGATGAGCACTGGGTGTTATACACAATGAATGAATCACTGAACAGTACATCAAAAACTAATGATGTACTATATGTTGGCTAATTGAACATAATAAAAAAAACATTAAAAAAAGGAATGTTAGATGTATGTGTGAATAAGAACAGTGTTAGTTCAGTGAAAAAAAAAATGTGCTCACCACACTGCAGTGTGTAGAACAATAGATATTTCTTGAAAAATATGTATAATTGAGATAGTTTTCTTTTTTGAAAGTATTTTCACTAACGATAATCAGGGAATGTGATATTCTTGGAATCCAAACTGGATTACTGTTGCAAATTCTTCAACAGTTCCATTGCACTTGGAACAAAATTCATCTTTCCATCATGGTTTATGTTTTCCGCATTATGTAGGTTCAGGTTATTTCTCCAGGTTCCCCTGTTGGAACCTACTCTCTTCCACCCCACCCAGATCACAGTACCTTTACCACACTACTCTTCAGCTTCTTGCAGAAGGGCACTAGCCATTTCAGGGCACTTTTTTCCCAGTACGTAGAGTGCATCCCCCTCTTCACTGGCCTTGGCACTTTTATCTATCTTAATTCTCTATCCGAGCCCTTAATTGATTCTTAGTTCTTAAATCTCACAATTATTTTATTTTATACTTGCTTTCCTATATATACTTGCACAAGGACGTCAACTCTGTCTAAGTATCCCCAATTACTCCAGTACCACCTAGGACAGCATGTAGAGGCAATCAAAATATATCTAAAGAATGAATGAAAGAATGAATTAATTTAGGTTAACTCTTAAAGATGTGTCTTATTCTTTTCTTCAGTACATAAACTCAGAAGATCAATGGTAAAACTGGATGTTCTAATACTTACTCATCCTCATCCATAAGGACCAATGGCCAGGAGGGCCTGGCTGGCTCAATAGGTTAAGGGTCCAACTCTTTGGCCTCAGGTCATGATCTCACAGGTGGTGAGACTGAGTCCTGCTTCGGGGTCCATGCTGAGCAGGAGTCTGCTTGCAAATTCTCTCCCTCTGCCCCTCCCCAGGCACACATGCTATAATAAATAAATCTTTAAAAAGAAAAAAAAAGAACCAATGGCCACATATTGTGCTCTAACACAAAATAAAATGCAAACTCTCCCTCCTTTCCCTCCTCCTTCTCCTCCTTCTTTCAGCAGCAAAAAATCTCAAGTTTGTGAAGAGAAACAACCACGTCTTGAGCACGTGATAGATGTATTTATATATACACTTCATTCCACATATGAGGTTTTTTCCTAGAGCCTGTTTCATAACAGCAGGTTTGTGTAATGCCAAATATTGGATCATGATCCTTAACATAGGGACTAGGTAAGGGTGTGAAGGAGGTTATTGTGAAAATCGATTCTTAATATAATAGCAGCACAAAGGAAGGGCATTTCCTTATTGATTCAATAGAGAGCCAAGAATTATCCTAAGGTATGTCAGGTCTGTAATTAGAATTTTTCTCTTTAGAAATCTTCAGTTCGGTCTTTTAAGCTTCAAATGGCATTCTACTTTGGCAAATTGCTTCACTGAAGCAAAAGAATGTTTTTACATTTACCTAAAAAAGATATACTCTAGCTTATAAGCCCTATTCAAGGCAAAATCTTTCTGATTCTGACCTTGACAGTTTAGCAGAATTCAAATAAATGCTTAATGATGGTCATTTCACAATATATACAAATATTAAATCATTATACACCTAAAACTGACATAACATAGGTCCATTATAATAATAATAAATAATAAATGCTTATAATATAAATGCTTATAATATAAATAATAAATGCTTAATTATAACAGCTAATATCTTAAATAATTTCCATGACAATATTTAAATTAAGTAAACCACATTAGTCTGTCTCCTCTGCCTCCATAACTATTGTTATTCCTATAATGTGTCCTACAAAACACTCTGCAGCATTTACGAATCCACGCATCATCCTACACTGATACATAACTTATTTTTGCATTTTAATAGAATACCTTATGTATTTTTACCTTGCTTTTTTCATATCCTATCTTGCAAACCAGTCTGTGACAGAACATCATGTTGTCTAAATCTTCCTAGTCATAATAATATAGTTGTACCTCAGGTACTTTCTCACGCCCTAATGCTCTCATGCCCTATTACTAAATTAATTTAATTTAATATCATAAAGAAAAATGGCAATGCATAAAGCATGGACATTTGAAACTTAATAAATGATACCAAATTTCTCCCTATAGAGTCTATACCAATTAATAACCCCAGTAGAGCTCAAAATATTTGATACATACCATTAACCATACTTGATATTAGCAGTATTTTTTAATTGTCATTTTTTTGTCTAGTTGGCAGGAAATTCTTCCACTTAGTGGTTAAATTTTTTCAATTAACTTTTATAATAAAATATATGAAATCTATGTATGTTTACTTAACTTCAGTGTTTCAACTTCTGTGAATTGCCTCTTCCTATCTTCTGTCCATTTTTATTGGGTTATTGATACTCTTCTTGAATATCTGAAATGTTTCCTTCAGGAATTCTAGATATTACTCTTTTATCTGTTAATACAACATAACAAAAGATGTTTCTTCCTTACTATAACTGATATTTAACTCTCTTGGCCTGCTTTTTCACTTTCTGTTGGACTGTACATCTTAAAAGAAAAAAATTTACCAGAGGCTCTGCTCAAGAAAAAAACAGCCTGTCAAATTCTATTTTAAAATCTAGTAGATGTTTCATGGGGACCACAATGAAATTACACATTAACTTATAGGGACTTAATTTATTTTTAAAATACTGAGTCTTCCATTCAGGCAAAATGGCGTATCTTCACATTAATTGGCATGTTTTTATATTTTATGGCAATTTTTTAAATCACAACAATGTTTACATGACTTCATACAATACAAAAAATGCAATATAGGAATACAGCTAAGTGCATAATAGTTATATTCTTTTCTTCAAGAAACTATGATTCTCATTTCTAGTATAAATAGAAAAGAACTGCACATACAGAGAAACTGGTTGGTCATTAGCTTCAAAGTTTGCCCCCAAATTACCTATAGGTGCATTCTTTTCAGATCTTTCATAGAGTCCAAAAAGACAACCAAAGAAAAACTTTATTTTCTGGTTCCTACCTTTTGAAAAATGTTATGATGTACTGTAGCAGGACAAGAAATGGAAAGATGTCTATATTAAACATAATTTTAAAAATGAAGCAGTAATGAGAATCTTCTTGTTAAGGAGGTCACTACTCTAGGATATTTCTTATAAATTCAAAATGACAAAAATACTGTTATAAAAACCTTATAGGGGCACCTGGGTGGCTTAGTCAGTTAAGCGTCTGCCTTCAGCTCAGGTCATGATCTCAGGGTCCTGGGATCAAGTGCCGCATCGGGCTCCCTGCTCAGCAAGGAGTCTCTGCTCCCTTTACCTCTCCCCATTTCTCATGATCTCTCTCTCTCTCACGCTCCCTCTCTCTTTCAAATAAATAAATAAAATCTTGAAAAAAAAGTTCTAGGTACACTTGTGCATAAAGATTTTCTCTTTATTATGTGTATTTTTAAATAACTGAAGTCTCAAAAAATAGAAGCAACTATCAGACTAAATTATATCATTGTATAAAAAATATATTATATATATATATTGCATTGAATGGAATATTTGAATTATAATTAACCTACAAAATCTCAGATTGCATCATAATTGAGAAGTGTATCCTGAATTAAAATATTCTAGTATGCTTCTGTTTTGGAATATCATGAAAACACAAACACCAAAACACAGCTGTAAGTTGTAGATTAAAAGATGCTTTTTCCATTAAACTGAAGACGTTAGTTTAATTTTAGAAAAGAAAAGTAGGAAAGTTATGTGAAGTATCACTTTCAAAGTTCACAACATTCATTCAAGGTCTCTTATTCTCCTTATGAACAACAGCAGAAGCAATAATACATTCAGTCTTAGGAAAAAAAAAGACTTGGGGCACCTGGGTGAATCAGTGGATTGGGCTTCTGCCTTCGGCTCGGGTCATGATCTCAGAGTCCTGGGATTGGGCCCCGCATTGGGCCCTCTGCTCGGCGGGGGACCTGCTTCTGCCTGCCTCTCTGTCTACTTGTGATCTCTTTCTCTCTGCCAAATAAAAAAAATCTTTAAAGAAAAAAAAAAAAAGGACATTCTGCCATATGTGACAATATAGATGAAACTGGAAGATTCAGTTATGTAATATGAATGAATGCTGTCATACAAGAGTGTGTCCATACTGAACAATACTGTATTGTGCGCTTAAAAATTTTGTTAGGCAGGTAGATCTCAGGTTAAGTGTTCTTACCACAATTTATAAAGAAATAATTATTGTAAATTAAAAGAATAATGATAAACTTTTTTACCCATCAGATGAGCACACACACTTAAAAGGCAATAACACTCATAAGCTAAGACTGTTCTTTTTTTTTTTAAGATTTTATTTATTTGAAAAAGAAAAAAAAAGATTTTATTTATTTTACAGACAGAGATCACAAGGAGGCAGAGAGGCAGGCAGAGAGAGAGGAGGAAGCAGGCTCCCAGCCAAGCGGAGAGCCCGATGTGGGGCTGGATTCCAGGACATGGAGATCACAGACATGAGCCGAAGTACAGAGGCTTTAACCCACTGAGCCACCCAGGTCCCCCCAGACTCTATTCATTTGAGTATGAGTTGTTGCAAGCAGGGGAAAATAATCTGGAACCGTATATTCAGATTAAAATATGCAGATTTTTAAACTAGCAATACTACTGTTGGGACTCTGTCTTACTGCAATAAAAAAAAAATACATGTATCTAAGATAAATGTACAAAGGTCTTTGTTGCAACATTATCACAGTAAAAAAAACTAGAAACAGGGGCGCCTGGGTGGCTGTCCGTTAAGCGGCTGCCTTTGGCTCAGGTCATGATCCCAGAGTCCTGGGATGGAGTCCCTCATAAGGTTCCCTGCTCAGTGGGGAGTCTGCTCCCTGCTTATGCTCTCTCAGTCTCTCTCTCTCCGTCAAATAAATAAATAAAATCTTTTTAAAATATAGGAAAAAAATAGTTTATTTCCAAAAAAAAAAAAAAAGAGTCATGAGATTCACTATGATTTGATTGCTTTAGGCTATACTTTCGTTCCTTTACCAAACTCTATGCCTAAGGAATAGAACAGAGGTTGAGATCAGCTCCTGAAGAAATAGATAAATAAGGGTCCAGTGTAGACACCCAAAAAAAAAGTCTGGGTACTATTAGTAAACAGAGATGTTTATGGACATTGGGGTGTGTGCTATGGTGAGTGCTGTGAAATGTGTAAGCCTGATGATTCGCAGACCTGTACCCCTGGGGCTACTATACATTATATGTTAATTAAAAAGAAAAGAAAAGAAAACAGAGACATGGTCATATACAGAGCAACAAATATAGACTATGGTACTAGTTGGTCCTTTCAAGTCAGTAAGAGTGAAGTAAATCTACTGTTTACGCTACAGCTGAGCCCTGAGAGCCGATAGAAATTCTTGGTGGAAAGTTAACAAATTCTTTACCTTACAGAGCCCAGAAGTGTCTGCTGACAAGTGGGAGAGAAACATACCCTTATTAAGTATCTCCCAGGTACCTAGTGCTTAACATATATTATCTGTTAAGATATCTGAAACTCTATATTACTTTTACTCCCTCCATTCAAATCATTACACATTGAGAAACTCAAGTTTAGATATTTGGCCTAAGGTAACATGATTTGCTAAAGGCAGAGCTGAGACTTTAAAGTCGTGACACAGGCCAAGTTGAGGTAATTTTTTACTTTCTGGGAGAGTCCAGATTACTGTTGACACTTGAACAATATGGTCCCCAACATGCAGTCATAAATCTGTATAACTTCTGACTTCACAAAGAGTTTTTAGAGCCTATGGTTGACGAGAAGCCTTACTAACAACATAAACTGTCAATTAACACATTTTGTTTGCTATATGTAAGCTAGAGAAAAAGATGTTATTAAGAAAATCATGGAGTGCCTGGGTGACTCATTAAGTTAAGCATCTGATTTCAGTTCAGGTCATGATCTCGGGGTCCTGGGATCCAGCCCTGAGTCGAGTTGGTGCTTTCACCTCAGTAGGGAGTCTGCCTCTCCCTCTGCCCTGACCCCCTACCCCACCCCACCCCCACTCAGGCTCTCTCAGTCCCCCTGTCTCTCTCTCAAATAAATAAATAAATTAAATATTTTTTTAAAAAAGAAAGAAAAAAATCATAAGGGAGAGAAAAAGGTGCCTCGTTAGCGCAGTAGGTAGCGCGTCAGTCTCATAAGGGAGAGAAAATACATTTATAGCACTGGACTTTATCAAAAAAAAATCCACATTTCCATGAACCTGCACAATTCAAACCGCATTGTTCAAGGGTCAACTGTACTAGCACTATTCCTGGACAGCAGGTGTTGGTTATGTCCTCTTCTACTTACAGCTTCCCTGAAAGAACAAATTCATACAAAAACACCACTGGGCAATGTGAAAATTATTATATATCTAGATAAGGAAATGAATGACAATATTCACTAAAAATAACTCAAAACCCCCCTCGTTAATTCTCCAAATCCCCTTCTTGGCCAAGCATCCACAAGCCTCCTGTCTCCTTTTTCTCCACCTGAGATCTGTTTCCTCAGCCACACCTGGCTCCCTCTAAGCTTTCCTCACTGAAAACCATATTTCTTTATCACCATTCATGCAAAATGTCATGCCCTCCACCTGGGAAACCTGGGTATGGTAGATCTTAGCCCTGGAAGCACAGCCTCTCCTTCCAGGGACCCTTGCTGAAGCCACTTTGAACACAGAACACTCTCCTACAAGGAACTCTCTCACTCTAGTCTGTAAGAAAATAAAACTGTCGCCCTCCATAAGTCTGCTTTCGTCAGTACTCTCAAAAGATAAACTTTACAGGAAACATTGTGACCTTAAAGGAGAGAGCAGAGGAAAAAAAAAACATTTAAATGTGAAGGACAGGTATAGCAATTATTGAAAACCTGTCCATTCTCCTAGACCATAACAAAGACAAAAAAAAAAAGTATCTCCAAACCCTGTGTGAGACAGAAAAGATAACCAGCCACAAAGGAGCCATTAAAATTGGTTTCTTATTTCACCTGGGATAAGCTTCACTGTTCAAGTATTTCAGTCAGCCTTTCAGCTTTTTCCTATTAGGTTACTTCAAGCATCATTTACAGAAAAAAATTATTAAATGCAAGACAATCCAGTATGTGAGTAGAACAACTGATCCCACAAAAGTTATATTCCACTGTTCAATAGTAACTCAACCTCACTAGAGATAATTCCACAATGGATGTTGAGGGTACAGAGCACTTCATAAATACTAGCTATTACTAGCATTATTAGCATTAGTGTTATTGTTCTTAGCCTTCATATTCCAGATTTAACACTTTAGTATTAGACATGAAAAGTTATAGACTAACAATGTATAACATATATGTATGTATATATGATTGGGCTATAAGGTTGAATACATGTCTTGCTATATGTCATGGTGAAAAAAAATTTTACACACTGATGTATATATAATAAGTTTTATTTTTCCCCACTGATAAGACTTCTTAAAGAAGTAGGTCCCTCGTTCTTATAACCAACAGTGATTGATATGTGCCTTTTATTGAGTTCTGACTTTCTATGTATGTACCATGATATATGTTCTAATTTACAACCCAGATAATTAGCACATAATCCCATAATGACCACACCCCTCCTAAATTCCTTCTTCTCTCAAAGGAGGAAGAGTCATGTAATAGATTCATCAGGTTTTAGGATGTTTTGACTATTGTCTTACAACAGGGAGCTTACACTGTTCTGGTAAATTGGAGGATCCAAATAAAGATAGCTTCTTGTGGTATTCTCCCTTCAATATGGAAGAAAAAAATTTCTCCTAAGTGTCTGACGATCAGAAAGCCGGCCAGTGCGCCTGAAGAGTAGAACAATGGGAGGAGTGAAGAAAAGAGTTGCAGGTAGGTGTTAGATTATATAAAGTTTGACTTTATTCCTTTGCAATGGGAAGCCCTTGACTGGTTTTAAGCAGGAAAGTAATGTAATGTAACAATGTCTTTATAAAACTCTCTCTGGCTGCTGATTAAACTAAGTTGTAGGACATCAAGATTAAAGGGTATTTAGAAATTGGGTGCAGTGGTCCAGGGTGACTGACAGTGGTGGCTTAGACTAGAATTATCATATAGAAGATGGTAAAAATATTTTATATCTTAAATATATTTTGAAGATTGAGATGTCTAAGTTTACTATTGAATAATCAAGGATGGCTCATAAGTGTTTGTAGCATGCAAGAGGTGAATGGTGCTGCTATTTGCTGACATAGGGAAGACATTGGGATTGAGAATGTCAATTTGGAAAAGGGGTATGCTATAGCTCAGCGTGAGCCATATGAAATATGGCATCTCTGTGCCTTTTATTTCTTTTTCGTGTCTAATTGCTGTGGCTAGGACATCCAGTACTATGTTGAACAAAAGTGCCAAAAGCAGACATCCTTCTCAACTTTTCACTGTTAAGCATGATGTTAGCTATGGGTTTGTAATAGGTAGCCTTTATTATATTCAGGTGTGTCCCCTCTAAACCCACTTTGTTGACAGTTTTTATCGCTGATCGATTTGTGGTTATTAAACTATCCTGGACTAAATCTGTGATTGTGGAGAATGACCCCTATACTGTATTGTTGACAAAATATGGTATAACTAAATGAAGACTCACTAATCTACTGGATGAGATAATCTAAAAAAAAAAAAAAAAAGAAAGAAGATGGAGAGAAACACTGGATTAGAGACCACAGGTTCTCTAGTGCTCAGACTGGATGAGTAAGAGTAAGAGATTAAAAAAGGAACACTGCTGAAGGCTGACGTTACAGCAGTCCTTTAAAACAGGATTTCAAGGGACGCCTGGGTGGCTCAGTTGGTTGGACGACTGCCTTCGGCTCAGGGCGTGATCCTGGAGTCCCGGGATCGAGTCCCACATCAGGCTCCCAGCTCCATGGGGAGTCTGCTTCTCCCTCTGACCTTCTCCTCGCTCATGCTCTCTCTCACTGTCTCTCTCTCTCAAATAAATAAATAAAAAATCTTTAAAAAAAAAAAATAAAATAAAACAGGATTTCAAGAAAGAAGATGAAGTCAGCCACATAGAAGCTTGAATAAATTCATTACAAGAAGAATGAAAAATTGACTATTCATGTGGTCAAAACTGAAGTTACTAATAACCTGAAAAAGTTATCTCATTGTATTTGTGGGGGGTAGAAAGCTTGATAAGAGTGGGCATATCAATATACAATCAGTTTCCACTGGATCTAATTTTCAATTTTTGAGTATCTTCTTTGACTAGTTCCATTTGTAAAGGCTAATATTTCATTATATTAGTCTCTGAGATCTTTAAAAAATAAAACAAAGAAGTTTATTATTTTTAATAGAATAAGATTTGTTCATATGAATTATCATATGAATCAACTGAACCCTTTTATAAATCTAAGGTTTATGACAGGAACTTAATGATCTTGTGTTTCCTATCTTTTGAAGCATTTTGCTACATCACAAGCTTAAAATTTATTTTATCACTGTGCATCAATAATTCCCATGAATGCTAAAAAAGAGACTAAAATTTAAAAGTGGGAAAATACTAAACTCACCTAAAAGGATAATGCAATAGTGAAATAAATCATCATTCTTCAATTTTCCTATTCCATTATCCAAAGTATTATATCATCTTTTGAAAATGATTTTTAAAAGAGAAGAAAAACAATCCCTGTAGCCTATTTTTACTTTTCATTGAACAAAGTGGAGAATTCAGATTTTTTTTCCTGCCCACAAAAGCAAATACTCAAGACATTTCACAATTACTAGAAAAATGAGATGAATACAAAGAGACAGCCTAACTCCGAATTCTACTGATAATGATGAAATTGATCATATAAGTGAAATATCAGACTAAGTCTTCAGATGATGACATCTATAGATGAAATTTCTCAAACTCAAGAATCGATGTGTGAATAACACACTTCTAAAGACAAAAAGGAAATACAGTGTTATCATCTAATTAATCATTTAATAGAAGGACATGATCACATAATTTTTTTGTGACAAAAACCTGGAACCAATCCTTTTTACTAAAGGAGTATGTGGCAATATTCCTTTTTCTCTAATGAGGTGCATGTAGCAAAAATCATCTGATATAAAGAGATTTCCTATGTTTAATGCTTATTACAATTTTGGATTTTTTTTAAGATTTTATTTATTTATTTGACAGAGAAAGGGAGAGAGCGTGCACAAGCAGGGCTAGCAGCAGGCTGAGGAAGAGGGAGAAACAGGCTCCCACCTGAGCAAGGAGCGGGACAAGGGACTAGATCCCAGACTCTGGGATCTTGACCCAAGCCAAAGGCTGATGCTTAACTGAGTCACCCAGGTGCCCCAATTATTGCAATTATGAATAGTAATTCTCACTAACCCTGTATTCTTCTGTATTTAAATCATTTCTAGAAATAACTAATAAAGATTTTAAATAAGTGATAATCCATTAAACCCTAATGGTAAATGATGATGACTGTTTTTCCTGGTACACTAAGAGTTTAAAAATGTGAGGTGAGGGCACGGATTGCATGGAGCACTGGGTGTGGTGCAAAAACAATGAATAGTGTTACGCTGAAAAGAAATTTTTTTTAAAAAATGTGAGATAAGGAAACAAAGACTGTAAGTGTATATTTTAAGCAGTATTTTTGGGAATATTGCTGAAAGGAGGAAATAAATGGCAATAGCTGGATAGATATATGGGTTTAAGGGATAGTTAGTAATGGATGCTAACACTCAACAAATAATTCTGGATAATGCTAAAAACCAGCCCTGGGAAAAGACCTGTACCCTGACCCAAGAGGGTATCTTGACTATTTTAATACAAATGGAGTCTGAATTGGCCATTAAGCAATGGTCCTCCATTCTAGCTGTTGTGGCTCTAGGGGCACTCCTTTGGGAATCTTATGGCCCTCCAAATGTATGGAAGTTCTCTGGTGGCACTTGTAATTTACATCAATGTACTATGATTGCTCTTGCCCCCAGAATAAATTGAAATAAAATATATCCTGCAATACAGCTAGTAGGGATAGAAACTATTCAAAGTACTGCTCATGGGCTCCCCATAGGACAGAGGTGGGTCCTGCTACGTAACTACAGTCAATGAAAACCAGTCTTCATATAAGCTGCGATGAGACAGAGTGATTGGCTTTGTATCTAATTAACTTAGAACCTAGACATAAATGAGTGATAGCCAACGGTAATGATGTCTGTCCTTAATAAGATCTTATAAAGGGGGAAAGGCAGATTTTGTTGGAAAGGCAAAGAAAGTACCTCTGCAATTCTTATTGATTTGTTCTGTAATGAAACTGCATTGTGCTATGATCACACTGTGATAATGTTAAAATATTAGAGTTGGTAAGATTCAACTACCTTGTGTAAATAGGTCTTACGATAATACCAATATTGACAATCGTGTATTGAGAGAATGAATTAAAGCCTCCTCAGGATGTGATACCCTTGGAAAATAACTGGCCTGGGGAGGAAATGAATCTAGGTAACCATCAGCTGATTTCTGTGCTCAATAGTTCTGCATTAGCTTATCATGAGGTACAAAGAGCAGGGGGGAATAATCAAATTATATAAGAATATGAAAATGTATGTGATGGTTTTGTAAGGCAAATTAGTTGTCTCTTATCTCACACTGACTTCTCCAGATATTAGGCATATTCATGTTGCTACCACTGGTATATCTGTTCTACTTCAAATATAAATGCTCTGAAAAATATGATGACTTTCTCTAAGGGGTCCATGGCCTGAGATCAGAGTATGGACAGTGACATAGTAAGAAATGTCTATTTGGTCTCTGTCCCTGGTTCCAGATAAAGAGCTCTAAATCCTTTAGAATTTCTTGTATGATAAGATTATATTTAAATGAGGCAACTCTTGGTGGGCTCCTGGATGGTGAGTGGTCACTAGAAAGACCAAGCATGATTAGAAGCTAGGAACTTTCAGCCCCATTCCCCATCCTCCAAGGAAGAAAGAGCTGGAGATTAAGTTAATAAATCAATCATGAATATGTGATGAAACCTCTATGAAAGTACCTAAACTAAGAACTTCTAGATTGGTGAATACATTTACATGCTGGGATGCTGGCACACCCCAACTTCAAGGGGACAGAAGTCCCTGTGATGGGATCCTCCCAGACCTTGCCATATGTACCTCTTTATCTTGCTGTTCATCTGTATATTTTTTCATATCCTTTATAATAAAACAATAAACATAATTGTTTCCCTGAGTTCTGGGAGCCGTTACAGCAAATTATGGTACATAAGGAGGGGGTTGTAGAACTCCCAATGTATAAGTGGTTGATCGGAAGTGCAGGCAACAACCTAAACCTTGTGCCCCACGTCTGGAGTCATGGCCATCTTGTAGAACTGAGCCTTTCACTTGTGGGGTCTGCAGCTAGTTAGTGTCATAATTGAATTGCAAGATAGACAATTAGTGTCAGAGAGTTGAAGAATTGGTTGGTTTGGGGGAGGGAAACTTACCCATGCAGTGTCAGAGTGCTGTGAGCGTAGGAAAATGGTTTTCTTCTTTAGGTACATAGACATTCCCAAGGATTTACAAGTACGAAGAAGGGGTAATGTTTGTCTGATTGCATCTCCCTTCTCTAAGAATTATAAAGCAATCCACATTAACACAGTTAGTTATCAAAGGTCACAGAGCTAATCAGTGGTTGAGGAACAACTTGAAGGTAAATCTGATTGCAGAATTCAAATGCTAACTATTGTACCATGACTCAGGAAAGGCAACTGCTCCTCTTACAGTAACCCAGTCAACTGCATGTTCATCTCGTTCATATTTTTGTTATACCACTCGCCATATTGTTTCATGATTTACTTATTTATCATGTCTTTTAATTTTATATTTTTTAAATTTTATTTATTATTTGACAGAGAAAGAGATCACAAGTAGGCAGAGAGGCAGGCAGGGGGTGGGGGTGGGCAGGAGGGAAGCAGGCTCCCTGCTGAGCAGAGAGCCAGATGTGGGGCTCCATCCCAGGACCCTGAGATCATGACTTGAGCCGAAGGCAGAGGCTTAACACACTGAGCTACCCAGGTGCCCCTATCAAGTGTCTTTTTAAACTAAATCTCAGTGCCCTCTAGGGTAGGCAAGATGTCTGTCAAACAGAATCCATTATTTGGCCAGTGAAGTCAAGGAAGGCAGGGACAGGAGGAGGGTATATGGAAAGGAATAAAGGAATAGGGATAAGAAGAGAAAGAGATGAGGGTGCCTGGGTGGCTCAGCTGGTTGAGTGACTGCCTTCTCCTGGGGTCTCATGATCCCAGAGTCCCATGATTTGCATCTGGCTCTCTGCTCAGTGGGGAGTCTCCTTCTCCCTTTCACCCTACCCCTTCTCATGTGCTCTCACATTCTCTCTTAGGAGGATAAATGGAGTCTTCAAAAAAAAAAAGAGGTGAAGATGGATAATGTATACAAATAAATAACCTGGTCCTGATTCTGCCATATATACTGGCTTGTAACTGGGGAGCTATAGACAATCAGTCATAAAACCTCCATGTGACTTAGTTCCAGTTTCTGTGGGAAATTTCTTTAGATAATACAAAAACAAATTGTTTAAATGTTGTTGAGGTTATTAAGTTATGAGGAAAATCTACTCATTTCTCTCTGCCCTGAGTTCACCAGAGTGATTGTGCAAAGTCACATATCCAGAACTCCAAAGCACTGGAAAAACACAGAATAAGGTGGTTTCCATCTTTAAAGACTGGCCAACCTTCAACGGATGAGTTTGGCAAACCTCAGGGTTGCAAGGATGGGGATGATTCTTCTTTGGTAAACTATTGACTTCTCCCTGCCTAATACCATCAACCCTTATCTAAATAATCAATTAGAACAACAAGAAGGAATATTGTTCTATATGATATGAAAATTCTATTACTATAAAAAACATCAACTTTATCAACCCAAGTATCCACTGATGAATGGTTAAAGAAAATTTAGTGTGTGCACATACAAACACAAACAGACACACACACAGTGGAATATAAGTCAGCCATAAAAAGAAGAGTGAGCAGCACGTGGGCAGCTCATTCAGTTAAGCATCTGACTCTCAGTATCAGCTCAGGTCATGATCTCAGGGTCCTAGGATCAAGCCCTGCACCGGGCTCCTTGCTCAGCGAGAAGTCTGGCAGAGATTCTCTGCCTCCCTCTCCTTCTGCTCCTCCCCGCTGTGCTTACTCAATCTCTCTCTCTAAAATAAATAAACCTTTAAAAAAATGATATCTTGCCATTTGTGATGATGTGGATGGACCTACAAGGTATTATGCTAAGTGAAATAAGGCAGAGGAAGACAAATCATTTGATTTCACATATATATAGAATCTAAAAAACAAATTAACCAAAAAAAAAAAAAAAACAAACCCATAAATACAGAGAACAAACTGATGGTTGACCCAGGGGAGGGGAGTAGGGGGCATGGGCAATATGGGTGAAGGGAGTGGGAGATACAGGCTTCTAGTTACAGGAAGAAAAGTCACCGGGATGAAAGATACAGCACAGAGCATATAGCCAACAGTACTCTAACAGCATTGTATGGTGACAGATGGTAGCTACACTTGTGGTGAATGTGGCATCACGTACAGAGTGGTCGAATCACTATGCTGTATGCCTAAAACGAATAAGGCAACACTGCATGTCAACTATACTTCAATTTTTAAAAATTAGCTTCATTTTAGTAATTCACAAATTAGTATCTCTACCTCTTATCAGATATACATCCAAAATACAGTTTGGATGACTGTTGATGTGGCAAGAATAAACAAAAAGAGAAATGCTTTTAAAAGTTCATAAACCAGGGCACCTGGGTGGCTCAGTCCATTAATCCTCTGCCTTCTGCTCAGGTCATGATCCCAGGGTCCTGGGATCAAGCCCCACATCGGGCTCCCTGCTCAGTGGAGAGACTGTTTCTCCCTCTCTTCTGCCTGCTGCTCTGCCTATTTGTACTTTTCTCTCTGTGTCAAATAAATTAAAAAAAAAAAACCCCTTATAAAAAAAGTTCATAAACCATATGATTACATTTTTCAAACATATGAAATCATGCTAATACTTGAGCATTATTGTTACTGGGTTTTTAAAATCTTTTTGTTTATATCCACATTCCTATATGTATTCCACGTACAGATAACAAGTCTATGAGTAAGTAAAATTCATCACTTTGTATTCTTTGAAAATGAGAAAATTAAGAGCAATTTTTCATTATCTTTCCTTTTTTTTCTGTTATCAGTTTTTTACTCTATTAAGAGTTTTGAGGATTACTTTCTGTTTAAAACATCAAATCAAACTAATTACTCAGAGACAGTTTAAAGTTAAAGATAAACTGAATAGTTCCAAAGATAAAAAGCATACCCGCCTTCTCTAGAGAAACCTCTGTTGATCAGATTTGGACCGGCTCTTAGCAATAACAAAACAGCGTCTTGAAATAGCAACAGACAAGTACAAAAGAGAGCAGGTCATTCATGGAAGGGTCTTCCTTTGAGACTGCCTTAAATTTATTTCCAAAGCTTTAGGCAACAATAAACCTCTCTTTCTCCCCACATTTGCAGTAGCATTAACTCCAAGTCACCACCACAATAGAATAATGAAAACGGATTCAGAATCTTTTGCAGCTTTACAAAATGCCTGTCCACTAATCCTAAGCAAATGTGATCTTTATTCCTTATATCTATTGGGAAAAGTGACCTTTTCTAATGGAGTAAATAAGTTTAAAGTAATATGAAGATATCTTCTCCTTTAAATGCTTCTCCTCATTTCACATACAAATCTGACCATTTTCCTTGTTTGACATAGTATCAGCACTAATTTTCTCCCCTAGATTACTTTAGAAAGCTATGGGAAAAAAGTGAAAATTATATCATAATACATACATTTAGTTTTAGCTTTAATTTACTATCACTATCTCATTGATCAGGTACATGACACAAAATAGGCTACAGAATGATATGTAACTATAGCTACTGACCAAAAAAATGCTGAAAAACATGTCTTTAATTTTAAAATCTCAAAACTGAGCCTTGATTACTTTGTTCATTAAAAAAAAATCTATATATTTGCTCCACCAAAAGAAATATAATCATAAAGTGTTGATTACAACATTAATGTTGATCTACCCACTAAAAAATAACGCATTTTTTTACGGTGAACACAGTGGTCTAAACCATCTTTAGTTACTCTTTCCTTGCTATTATTTTTGCAAGTATTTATGTTACAAGTGACTCAATGCATTCTTGGGATGCCGTCTGCCCCATAGTTGAAGGTAAGTATTTCATGTCTGAATCCATTTCCAGTTGGGAAGTTGAGGCAATGGTCAAGGTAGAGGATAATTTTGTGTGGTAAGTAAGTATTCAGAATCCCTTAATCCCCAGTTGTTTACAGAAGTTGATCTCAGTGTGGGATGGCAACTGTCCTGAGTTCATATGTAAAGTTGTTCAAGGATGTTTGTTTTACCACCCAACTTCTGTAAAGGAGCCAGAGTCCAGCTTGGAAAGAGCACAGTCCTTTGCTTATAAGCACCACATTAAAGGGGCATGGTACCTCATCTACAACTCGGTAGACAAGACAAGCATTGTTGGGAGAGAATATAACACATTGTCCTCTCCTTAATCTAATTCCCAATTGACCTTTTCCTCTAAAACTTTCCACTTGTGCGCTCTCCAACTTCCTCTCTGTGACCAGTACTCTACCTTCATACCTGAAACGCTTAAGAGAATGCTTTCTTTACCTGTTTTCCTCTTGCTGAAACCCAGGTCCTCACTAGGACTCCTGTGAAAGACTCTCTTGCAGAAACAGTTTTTCTGTCTCACACTGTGCATACCTCAGTCTGGGAGATTTAGGGGTCCTCCTGGTTTCCTACGCTTTTTCCAGTCTATATGCCCCTTTCTTCTGATCCCTGGAATTCATCCTTCTGGTTACAGCACCCTCTCCATTCCTACTACCCCTCCTTCCATTGTACTTCCTGCTAATCCCCTTGACATTCTTCATTAAACACTCTAGGTAGGTCCTGACTCAGGGTCTTCCTCATTCCCCCTGCTTCTTGCCAGTATTCTCAGCATTGATAATGTTCACATTGCTGGGCTAACATTTTACACTTTTGGTTCTTTGGTCTCCTTTTCCTTGAACCTCCACCTCCTACATGCTGCCTCCTTGCATCTTGTCTTTACCAGACTTTACAACACTTCTGAAAACTGGATTTCTGGTCATACCAGCTCACTTGCTCAAGTATGCCCCTATCAAAGGCACCTTCCACCACCATCTGATACCTCCAATCTACTGACATCCCCCACAAGGGCAATTCCTACAGCTTTTAGTCCTACTTTAAGTGACTCTGTTTTCTTGCCCAGCCTCTTTTCTTGGTGCATTATTACAATCACTCCTTTAAAATGCCTTTGACTTTGTGCTCTTCACTCTTTCTTTCACTGTGTTGGGAATAACCACAACTTATTTGTAGAATATCAACCTACAGAGCACCTCAGCCAAAAACCCAGCTGATGTCTTCCCTTTATATCATGATTATGAGTCTCAATTTAGAACTTAGTATACTCACAAACGCTGCTATTTTCTAATAAGCTTACTTTCCCACCCCTCAGAGGAATACTTCATGCATTCTCTTACTTGTTAAAACTGTTTCACTTATCCTCCTCACAAGTGATTTTTCTTGCCTTCTATTTCATTGAGATAACAAAAGTAAGCATAACATGAACACACTCAATTTTCCTACAACCAATCTATATACCTACCTGCTCTTGAATCCATTTCCTTCCTTCCTTCCCTGTCACAGGGCAGTAAGTGCCTCGTATGGGCACGGAATACTAAATACCTCAAAGTCTACTTCCTGGACCCATCCAAACCCTCCACTCATGTGGTTAGCCTCACCTTCTCTTTAAACTGGATTATTTTAGCAAACAAGCTCACTTAAGTTTCTATTATCTAACAATAAATTAAACTAAATTAAAATAGCAATATAGGGTGCCTCGTGGCTCGGTGGGTTAAGCCTCTGCCTTCCGCCCAGGTCACGATCTCAGGGTCCTGGGATCAAGCCCCGCATCAGGCTCTCTGCTCAACAGAGAACCTGCTTCTCCCTCTCTCTCTGCCTACTTGTGATCTCTCTCTCTGTCAAATAAATAAGTAAATCTTTTTAAAAAAATAGAAATATAAAATTACATAGAGCGATAGCTATATGCACACATATGGTTTTACACTTTTTTGTTCTTTGTTCCCCTTACGGCAAAAAGTCTCAATAGAGTTACCCCTAGAAGTTGCCCAATTCCTAACATCCAAACCAGGACAGTCGGGCCTGCATCCCCACTTCTCGAAAGACACTACTCTTGTTAGGCTTACCAATGACCTCTATATTGCTAAGTGCAACCTAACAAGCAACACGTGTTACTGGAAACTCATGCCTTAGTTTTCAAATTAATTCACAGCCATCCTCCAAAGAATTAGGACTGAAGAATGGTACAGATTCACAAGCTAGTCTGCAGCAGAGATGAGGCAGGGAGTGGCTCAGAACCACAGAAGGAGTTAGGAGGAAATACATAAAAAGTGAAGGTCAACAGAAAGGCCCTAGTCAAAGCCAGGAACTGGGGCCAGGAAGATATAAACATAAAGAGTGGACCAAATAATAAGCAGGCTTTGTAATGATAAAACTAAATCCACTGACTGGTTCTCCAGAGCCCAGGGGCACCTTGGACATAGAGAAGTCATTTGACATTCAAGTTAAAAGAACAAATATATATAGAATATATGTACTTACACACACACAAGTATTTGACACAAATATAAATATTTACACACACACACACATTTGACCTTTGGAAAGGATACAACCTTCTATAAATTATCAACTCTTTTGTAGTAATTCCTTGGTACATACACATATAATTCTGTCTTATAACTGTGTTTATTTTCAAACACACATATAAATTAGGCTATCTAATGTAAGTACGGTATTGAAAAAAATGAACTTCGTTGCACTTGTGTCTGTCTACATATAAATAGAATATTTTGGATAAATAAATATAGTTCTATGTACTGCTTATGGAAATGCAGCAGTCTCTACATTGGCACTGTTCTGTTTTGTGTCAAGCCCATCTGTTGCAATTATCCAAATGTCTATTTTTATTATTCAATTTCCCAATAACATGTGTCTGCCTTCCTTGTCTCATTAACTCTCTATTCTTTTATGCGCTTCCTATAGAATAATCAGCTCTATTCACTATATTCTATCACCAAAGAATATTTTAGGAAAGAAAAGGGTATTTTGGATAAAGGGCAACTTTATATAGCTGCTGATGATTTTTGTTTTGCTGATGATCTTTGATACACAACACCTATTTACCCTTTAAAGAAGATTGATTCAGGCAGAATAATCTTTTCCTAAATTTATGTAGTAAGTATAGTACTAAGTATAGTAATAGTAATAGTAATATCATGAGTAACTGTATTTACCCCAGCATCTAATCTGATCGAATTATACTGTACTATATAGTGCCCCGCTAATTAAAACACAGATGACTAGAAAAACTGTTACTCAAATGTGGAGTTGTTCGTGGCTGTCAAAGATTTATTTTCTGGATAGAACTCACATCTCTTCTTCCATGGGAGAGCTCTCTTGGCTCATGTAACGGAGTCCCTGTACTGGATAAGGAGCAAGCACATGCACACTTTCTTTCCATGGGCTGTCCTTATTTTCAGAGCAGGAAATGTAACATTGTATTCACATCAGCCAGTGTGCCCACCTAGTGATCTCAGACTCATTTCTGGTTTCAGGAAAAAAAAGCTAAGAAATTTCATAGCTGGATCTAGCCCGAAGTCAAAACTGACTTCTAACCTAGTGCTGCATATGGCAATCTTGTTTGCTATTAGAGCCCTGTACCCAGAGTGTAGTCTGCTCTGACCTATGAAGTATGTCAGAGAAACACTAAAGGTCCAATGACCACTTTAAAATCATTTCATCAGGGGCGCCTGGGTGGCTCAGTGGTAAAGCCTCTGCCTTCGGCTCAGGTCATGATCCCAGGGTCCTGGGATGGAGCCCCGCATTGGGCTCTCTGCTCAGCTGGGAGCCTGCTTCCTTCTCACTCTCTGCCTGCCTCTCTGCCTACTTGTGATCTCTGTCAAATAAATTTTAAAAATCCTTTAAAAAAATAAAATAAAATAAAATCATTTCATCAAAGGACAAATGTTCCTGAAAATAAATACATCAAGAAAATATGTTTCTTTGTCCTTTTATCTTTGTCAAACACCCTATAGATAACCATATAATGTAACAGAAAGCTAGATTTGACAACCACTTCTGGTTCAGATACTAACTGGAACTTTCCTTAAGGAAGAGATTTAACCTCCATTCATTCAAAATGTATTTACTGACCATCTACTCTATGAAGAGATGTTAGGCAGAGTCTTGGACCTTCTTGGTCATAGTACCTTCAAATGAATAAAACTTTTGGATTTTAGTGTTGCAGAATTCTATATAGTTTTATGACATGTTATAAGATCTTGAACCAAGGTAGGATCTGTCTTATGCATTAATAACAGGTACAGCAA
The DNA here is from genome assembly GCF_020171115.1 of Neogale vison. Taxonomy (NCBI): domain Eukaryota; kingdom Metazoa; phylum Chordata; class Mammalia; order Carnivora; family Mustelidae; genus Neogale; species Neogale vison. Next base: position 11,082,585 of record NC_058097.1, read on the forward strand.
GGTGGGAACACATTTTGTATATCCTTTTAACCAAGCATCCACCAAAAACAGCATTCTTTTGAGCACAAAGACATCTCTTAAGCTGTTACTTTTTAAATAAACAAAAAATAGTTCTATTTTCTGCAGGAGTAAAGAATATGGTTTTAGGTCCCCTTAGCACTTATTTTTAAAGCTTTTTATAAGTTTTGCTCAAAGCTTATTGAAAAGACGTCATAATGTCCCTCTTTGGAACAGGCTACCCTCAAGCACAGCTCAGGACCTTTTTTCCATCAATATGGAAATACTTTCACAGGAGAAAACTCCCCTCAAAATAAACTGAAGAGTTTACTGCTAGATCATATCACTAAGGAAAGCATAATAAGGGCATATAACTAGTATCGTGCCGTTCTTCTAGGTGAGAAACATGTTCCCTCCCAAGACCTGCTTATAACCTATCCCTTCAGCCAGTTACCCTAGCTCAGTCACCAAATATCATCTGATGAGCGAATGAAATCTTCATCCTCATTCCATGACCCAATTTTTAAACCACTTTATTAAGGTACAGTTGACATAAGAAAGCTGCCCATATTTAATGTGCACAACTTACTGAGTTTGAGGATAACTGTACACCCTCAAACTACCGTGAAACGATTATGAAAGGATTATTTTCTGAATCTTGAGCTATCTCTTCCTTTTATTTTAGAATGGGGCATCTAAGAAAAAAATTGCAAATATTAGGTTATAAAATATAAATATTTGCTTCAAAAGTACCATTACCTCCCTACATATGTATTTGACGTTGCTTCTAGAATTATTCGCAAAATAAAATGAGAAGTATGGAAATGATGCTCTTCAAGTTAGCAGTTAGTAAATTTTCAAAGCAAAGTATCTGACTATATAAAAGTACATGATGTTATAAAACTGGTCCCAAGAAGACAGCACCTTTGGGAAGGAAATACTCATGATATTTGGAATAAAGACTTCCTAAGCTACATGCCAAGAGGAATAATCATAAAGTAATAATAAGGTAATCTTATTCTGTTTATGTGATGTATGTATCTTATTGCATATAATTATAGCTCAAAAAGATATTTTCACATACTCTATTCTAGAGACATTCTTGTTTTCATTTTCTTTTACAATCCATGATCCATTTGAAATTGATTTTGGATTATAATGTGACATAGGAATTTTTTTTTCCCATTTGGACATCCAAATGACCCAACACCATCTTCTGAAAAGATATTCCTTTGTCACTGCAGAGTAAATTTTATCTATAGCCCACATTAAGTGTGGGTTCCTTTTTGGATTCTATTTATCTCAATGCTAATTGTCTATAGTAGCACCAATACCAAACTATATCATTTAGAATAGCTTTATCATGACTATTGTATTTGATAGAATAATTCTTCCAACTTTATTCTTCTTCCAAGACTCTTTTATTCATGGCTCTTTGTAACTTTAACAATATTTTGAAATCAAAATGTCAAATTCTATCAATAATTTTGATAGTAGATTGATTAAATCTATATAGTTTTCCTTAAATGCCACTCAACAATATTAAATCTTCCAACCCCTTGCCATGGTATATCCCACCATTTGTGTTCTTCTATAACTACCTCTGTTTATAGAATTTTCTTTCATATGTTCTATGTAAGCTTCAGCACACTTATTCTGGCACTTGGTGTGTTTTTATTTTACTACTAATGCTATTTTTAACATTTTGACCATGATCTTTAAAACTTAAAATACAACTTGTGTTCCAATTAATCTAATCTGTGTTCATGACTCATAAATGTTCCATAGTTTTATACTAATACTTTGTCCAGTATGTGAATTAAGTGAAAAAGATCACAGCTACAAGCACAAAGACATTTGCTATAAAAGTGCTTTATTTGGATTTATTGGCCTATGTCTCATCATGATGGAGGAGTGAAATGTTTCTCACAAGACACTTAAAGAGCTTTGATCACCATTACTTGGACTCAAAAACTAAAAGGATGGGCACAGTAACTCAGAAATTGAAATTCTGGTAAATATAAAGATATGGGTTCCATCACTAATGTCACAAAAGGAAATTTTCCAAATCCATATCCAGGAAAATTCCTACTTAGTGTATCTGGGCATTTACCCAGAAGGGATTCCATGGCTTAGTACTGGCACATTGGTAGCTTTCTTGTCTCAAACTTAAGGTGCAGAACTGAAGCTCTGCAGACAACTAGATCTCTCTGTTGGTAAACAGATTCTCAGCAAACTCCCAGATCCCATTCCTTGCTTTGTCCCACATTCACCTGCTAGTAATGGTGATCAGAGATCACCACTGAGGGGAATTCAGGACACAAATTGAGTAGCTGAATCTCTAAGACACACATACAGCTTCTGTCTATTTTTCCCACATTGAATGTTCCTCCAGTCATCAAAAATCATGAGGAATTAACTGATTCTGTCAGTATCCACGTTCATATATACTTGGAATGAGCATTCTTGGATTCATCTGTAGAATAGCTCAGCTGGAGCTCTAATTCCTTGATCTTGGATGCCAGTTCTCCCATTTGGCAAGTGGATCTGATAATGTTCTTCTGAGAGAACAAAGAGCAGAGGAGCACAATAAGTAAACCCTCTTCATTGAGTTCCTTCTGCAGGTTAATGATATATACCATGTTGATTGACTTGTAAATTCTGAACCACACTTGAATCCCAGGAACAAATCTCACTCAATGAAAGTAAGTGATTTTTGTTTAATGTCTTGTTGGATTCAATTTGTAATATCTTGTTGAGGATTTTTGCGACTATATTCATCAGAAATATTGGCCTGTAGTTCTCTTTTTTCATGGTGTCTTTATGTGGTTTCATATCAGGGTAACACTGGTTTTAAAGAACCTGAAATTTGAATTTGAAGTTTCCTTCAATTTGAAAGTTGAATTTCAACTTTGAAATTGAAAGTTTCCTTCCTTTTTTATTTGAATTTGAAAGTTTCCTTCCTTTTCTATTTTTGGGAAAAGTTAAAGAAGAATAGATTAACTCTTCTTTAAATGTTTGGTAGATGAGCACTGGGTGTCATATGCAACTAATGAATCACTGAACACTATATTAAAATTAATGATGTACTATATGTTGGCTAATTGAACATAAAAAATAAAAATAAATGTTTGGTACAATTCACCTGTGAAACCATATGATCCTGGACTTTTATTTGTTGGGAGTTTTTTGATTACTGATTCAATTTCATTGCTGGTAATCAGTCTGTTCAAATTTTCTTTTTAAAACTTCCTGCTTTAGGAACGCCTGGGTGGCTCAGTCGTTAGGCATCAGCCTTCAGCTCGGGTCATGATCTCAGAGTCCTGGGATTGAGTCCCGCATTGGGCTCCCTGCTCAGTGGGGAGCCTGCCTCTCCTGTGCCTTCCCCCCTGCTTGTGGGCATTCTTTCTCTCTGTCTCTCTCAAATAAAATAAATAAAATCTTTTTAAAAAACAAAATAAAATATAATAAAACTTCCTGCTTCAGGTTTGGTAGGTTATTGTTTATAGAAATTTATTCATTTCATCTAGGTTGTCCAGTTTGTTAGCAGGTAATTTTTCATAATATCCTCTTATAATTGTTTGTACCTGTGGTGTTGGTTGTTAGTTCTCCTCTCTCATTTGTGATTTGTCTGTCTATTTGAGTTCATTCTCTCTGTCTTTTGGTGAGTCAGTCCCTCTTGCTTTCAAAGCCAAATGTTAGGCTCCCCAATGTGATAGTCTGTTTCTCACCCTTCTCTGGGCCTGGGCGTCTCTCCCTCCTACGATGGCCTGAGGGTCTGTTGAGGTCCCCACTAGGTCTCTGACCTTCCTGTCCTTTTCAGTGTGGCTTTTTTTTTTTTTTTTTTAAACCTTTAGTTGTGGATTTGTTCTGGCCAGTCTTTAGGTCGTTTTCTGGATATTTACACTGACATGAGTGTTATCTAGTTGTGTCCAGAAGACAAGGTGAGCTTAGGGTCCTCACTCCACCATCTTCTCACAAGGTACTTTTTTACTAGTTACCTCTTTAAAGTGCTTATTATGGCAACTGTCTGCCCTCCACTAGCTGTATAGATATATGGATATCTTTCTTCATTCTTGATTCTATTCCAGTGTTCTAAATGTCTGTCTTTATGCCAGTACCACAATGTCAATTATCATGACTTTGTTGTAAATCAGGAAATGTAAGTCTGCTAAATTTGGTCTTTTTTTTTTAAGACTGTTTAGGCTATCAAGATCCCTCGCATTTCATTATGAATTATAGGATCTGCTTGTCAGTTTCTGCAAAAAAAAAAAAGACAGCTAGGATTCTGAAAGGTGCTATGTTGAATCTGTAGATCAATTTGGATAGTGTAATCATATTAATAATATTAAATCTCTGGGCCATGAATTTGGAGTATCTTTCTATTTATTTAGGTCCTTAGTTTCTTTCACCAATGTTTTGTAGTTTTTAGTGTACAAGACTTCTTGTCCTTCATTTTTAAAATTTATTCCTGAGTATTTACTCTTTTTGATACTATTGCAGATGAGAACTTTTCTTAATTTCCAGTTCAAATTATTCATTGCTAGTGTAAAGAAATAGTGTTAATTTTTTATAGATCTTAAATCCTATCAACTTTATGAATTTATAACAAGATTCTATGTAATTTTTTTAAAAGCTTTTAATTTATTTATTTGACAGAGAGAGGTCACAAGTAGACAGAGAGGCAGGCAGAGAGAGAGAGAGAGGGAAGCAGGCTCTCCACTGAGCAGAGAGCCCAATGCGGGACTCGATCCCAGGACCCTGAGATCATGACCTGAGCCGAAGGCAGTGGCCTAACCCACTGAGCCACCCAGGCGCCCCCGATTCCATGTAATTTTTTTTTTTTAAGATTTTATTTATTTGGCAGGAGAGAGAGACTGTGTGGACAAGCAGGAGAAACGGCAGGCATAGGGAGAAGCAAGCTTCCTGCCAAGCAAGCAGCCTGATGCAGGACTCTATCCCAGGACCCAGGGATCACAACGTGAGCTGAAGGCAGACACCCAACCAACAGAGACACCCAGGTGTCTGGAGTCTATGCGATTTTATCTCTAACCCTCGCAACAGTGATACACAAAGGATGTTATTATTATTATTTTTTACAGATGTTGCTAAGAATAGGACGGAAGAATTCTGAGACTAAGAAATTAAGAATAAATTTTGACAAATAGAAGTAATTGTAAAGTCTATAAAAAACAGACTATAAACAAATCCTACAGGTAGAAATGGCCTCTAATATCATCTACTTTCTAATATGCCATGTGCCCTCCAGTGACCCTGGCTCTCCTTAACCTTAGTAATTTATTCTTAACATTGCCTTATGAGCAAATAATCATTTTACCTATTTGTGCAGCTCAAGTATGCCTTATTTTTTTGTTTCACTGTGTAAATCTGCAAAATAATAACCATTTGTATTTTCTAAAATGACTTCATCCTTAGTAAAATGTCCTATTGTGATTCATTATTCAAGAGTAGAAACTATCAGCTATGTCATAAGAAAGACATTTTGTCTTTTTACAATTATTTAAGTCTCTTTGAAAGGCTAAGTTTACATAATGCTTGAAAATGAGGAAAAAAGAGGAAAGAAATTATTTAAAATGTTCACAGTATTTTTAATGCTCCAGATTAAACAGAATTCTGAGTACCAGGAAGTTTGTAGAACTGTGGGAGTATAGCATGCCAGAAACACCAGAAATTCATGAAAGGCCAAATGATAATCTTGATAGGAATTAAATAAAACTTCTGTTTTCTCAGTTTTTATTTTAGGCAACTGGCTATCTCAGACTTCAAAGTCCAGACAGTAATGTAGACTCAATATAGTGAAATCGGATTTCAAGTAATATTTTATTTCATTGGATTTCAACAGCTCTTTAAAGTAACCCCTTTTATCTGGAATCCATGTGGGAAAGATGGCGTGCCACTACTCAGAATAACAAACAAATCCCTTGGCTGTATCCACCTCTATGTTGTATACCGCCTGAAGTCCCTTGGAGAAGGAAATGTGCTGCATTACAATTTCAAAAATAGCCAGAGATTGAAAATTAATGCACCACAGAGCACGTTGTTTTGGCCTTTTGTCTAAAGGGCAAATGCAGACAAATCAGAGTCTAGAGCTGTGTGCCATATACAGGGATTTGTTTCCTGCACAAAACTCCAAAGAAAACAGAGCATTCAAATGGTAATGAAGAGAGGGCCTGGGTGCAGATAATGGTATATTAAACTTGGATGAGCTAATTGTGCATTTTCATGTGAATCAGCCTCCTGCTAGGACTCATTAGGAATGCACATTAAAGATATAGACAAGTGTGCCGCCTTTTAATCAAGTGTCTTATTTCTAACAACACTATTAGTATTGTGAGCATTCTGGTAAGTGGAATTTTTGACTGAAATTTAATTGTGCAGCCTAGAAATCTGATTCCATTTCAAAGCTGTAAAAATATCTTCGTGTGAGGGTAGAATAGGGAGAAGAGGGGGCGGGGGGGTAAAGAGAGTGGACTAGAATAGGAATTGATCAATTACTTTCTTTTCTCTTAAAAACTAACTATGCTGGCCTGTTGAGCTCAATTCTTACTTGGAATCCATACAAATTCCCACAAAATATCAGTCTACAGATGGTACTGAGGAAATGACAGCCGAGACCATACCAGCAACGCTTAGGAAAAGTTGAGAGGCACTTCTGCAAGAGGGTGATAGAACACATGGGGAGCCTCAGATGGAACGATGTTACGTATGGGGCAATCTGCATGGAGAAGAGCAGAAAAATACTCATATGATTATGATTAGACATGCAGCAGGAAAGCAAAACACAATTTAGCTTATTAAGAAACTGAAATTCAAGTGGGTCAGCCTTGAAATTCTAAAATTCCTTGCAGAACAATATCCGCTTTTTCTCAGTTCTTATTATACCATGCTTGTAAGAGGCAAACACTTAAAACCTGGTTGCATTTAATTCCAAAGTGTGTTAAAGGAAGATGAAATTTAAAAAAAAAAAAAAAGACCACCCTAAAAGACTTTTATCTTACAAAGATAGGTCTAAACACTGATGTCATTTCTCCAGGATTCTAGGACAATGGCATGCTGGTCACATATCACTACTCTACCTTCATTGTCAATATCCTCTCTGGAGAAGGTGATAGACCCAGATAAGCATGTTGTTGGTGGATCACGAGGGTCCAAGGACACAAGTCCTGCTTGGATTTCTAAGGAAGGAAATCAAGGCATGGCTTCCTTCTCCAGGGGATCTGAAGTAAAAGACAAGGTCTGTCTCTCTTCAGTCTGAGGAAAACTGTTCATGAGTGTTCTCAAGTGACTGGCTCTCTGGATGACAGGCAGCACATGTCCATTCACTTCTGGTGATCATTACAACAGCTACTCAACTGTGTAAACTTTTGTGAGCCCTGGCGGAAGCAACACTCAGAGCCAGGGCTTTCATCTGGGACATGGTAGCCAACCCCTTAGAAAAAGAAAGCAGAGTGGGATCCTCCCCAAACCATAAAGAATGACTAGAGTCTACAACTTCACTTACTCAGAGCCACAAGAGAACTGCCAGGCATTCCATTACCTGCTAATTTGCCACAGTAGAAGACAATGTGCATGTCAAGGTATATAATTAAAGGGAGATACAACCATGATTAGGTTTAGGAATGCACAGATAATCTTTTGTCATATGACTTTAAAAAAGAGAGAAACTGAAGATACGTAAAGTTAGGTTTATGGAAAACAAAGTATCAAAAGGAATTTAAGATACAAGAGCAACTGTAAGACACCAAATGAAATCTTGAGGGAAACTATGAAATTTGATCCAAGAAACAAATAATCTTGACAGACACATAATCACAGAATGGACAATTACTTAAACATCTACCTTTAAGATGACCTCACTCCAGATGGTTTTATAGCTGATTCTACCGAATTTTAAGTTCTTTACTATTTCTTTCAAGATCAAGGAAAATATGGAAAGAAATTTCAATTTGTCATATAAAGCTAACCTTTTTGCTAATGATATTAAAGAAAACTTGGCCCTGATATCAAAGTATAAAAATAAATTTCACAGTAAAAAGTATGACAATTGTTCTGGAGAAAATTTTGTAACAGGCTGTATTAGTCAGCATTCTCCAGAAAACTAGAACCAGTAGGATATATAGTGATATATATAAGAGATTTATTATAGGAATCTGTTCAGGCAGTTATAGAGGCCAGGAAGGCCCACAATCTGCCATCTGCAAGCTGGAAAACCAGGAAAGGTGGTGGTATAATTCAGTCTGAGTCCAAAGGCCAAAGAATCAGGCTGATGTTGTAAGTCCTGGTCTGAGTCTGAATGCCCAAGAGAGTCCAAGGGCAGGAGAAGATGGATGTCTCAGTTCAAGCACAGAAAGCAGTTGCCCTTCCTCTGCCTTTTTGTTCTGCTCAGGCCCTCAACAGATTGGATGATGGCCACCTGTAATCTTCTTTACTCCTCCTACCAGAAATGTCTTCTGGAGAAATCCTCGAAAACACATGCAGAAATATTATTGTCCCACAAGAGGCTTAATCCCACAACCATGACATCAGGATCTTAGCCAAAATCGAGAGTCGGACGCTTAACTGACTGAACCATCTAGGCACCCCACCAAAAATAATATTTTTAATATATACGAAGTTCTTCTAATTAGTAAGAGTAAACTAAAAAAAAGCAATAGAAGATTTAGCGAAGGATATTAACAGACAAGCCACAAAGGACATATAATGGTCATTAAACACAAAAAGATTTTCAGCATCACTAGACATTCAAATTATGCATCATGGGGGCACCTGGGTGGCTCAATCATTAAGCAACTACCTTTGGCTCAGGTCATGATTCCAGACTCCTGGGATCAAGCCCCACATCGGGCTCTCTGATTGTCAGGGAACGTGCTTCTCCCTCTCCTTCTGTCCCCGCTTGTGTTCCCTTTCTCACTGTATCTCTCTCTGTCAAATAAATAAAGAAATCTTTAAAAAAAAAAAATTAGGCATCAGGAATAACATACACTTTTCACTCATTAGATTACCCAAAATTTTAAAACTTCATGCTATCCTATGAATTTGAGGAGAAAAGTCATGTCCACCATTGTTTTACAAGTATGAACTGCAAAACTTTTTGTAAAATAAGCAAACAATCTCTATAAATTTAAAAGGCACCTATTATTTAAACAAGTTATCATATACTTTGGAAGTCAATTCTCTACCTCTGTCTCTCACAAATAAATAAAATCTTTTTTTTAAAGTCTCAAAAAAAAGAAAAATAATGAAAGATAGAAAAAGGAAAGAATATATGTGAGCACGAAGAAAAGAATATGCATATTCCCCAAATTATCAAAAGGCCAGGATGGGTGGGAGGGGTTAAGGGAATACTGAATAGGTGATATTAAATTTATTTTTAAACACTTCTACTTTCTTCTGTAAGCATTTCTATTTATAACTATGAATTTATACTTTCTTCTCTGTGGTTAAGAAAAGGTATTATATATATAAACCTAAACATAAATATTTATCTTGTATAAGTCACTATATCATAGTGAGATATATATATATAGTGATATATGCTATATCACTATAGCATATAAATATATTGTATATACCATGCATATTATACATAAATTTTTTGCTAAATCTCTATAATTCATTTATTAATTTATAGTTCTTAGCCACAGAAATAAACAGTCACAAGAAGCTTACAATTAAATGTTCCTTGAACTCAACTAAAGATTTGGGAATGAAGATGCCTTGATGTATCCTTTCTTGACTGATGACAAGACAACCTCCCACTCTGTCCCATGCTAGATGAGACTTACCCAAACAGCCTCTTCTAGTGATCTACCTTTTGATCTTGATTTAAAACAGTATCCCCAAAATTACAATATCCCAGAGAGGATCATATTGGTTATTTCCACAACCCAAAGATCAACTGTTTTAAAGGACACAGAATTTCAATAAGGTAATTTATCCAAAATAATACAGTTAATAATAAGGCATGTGCTTGCAATTTATATAAAGGAGTGTAGAATAGTAAAGGAATCAAATTTATGGTCAGACCCAGATTCAGGTCAGATTCAGGTCAGACCTGAATCTGGGTCAGTTTGGGCCCCTAAACTAAGTGACAGCACCTCTGTCAACTGCCAGACTTAGAGGATAACAGTAATTGCCCTGTTGGCTGCACAAATGCTTCACATTGTTGGTTACATGTACACATTAGGGAAAAAAATGTAAGTAAAATCCCTAGTCCAGGATTTTGTGGTTGCTCACTGACTCAATACACGGTAGTTACTTTTATTATTATTAGGGTAGTGACTGTACAGTTATGGGGTGATACCTAATAATGTCATCTCATCTAGGTAAAAACTGATTATATTTTACTTCGGTTTTATGGTATTTTTACTAAATATTTAAAGAAATGTTGGGCAGAAAAAAGATTAGACATGTCCTATGATGGCTGCAGAGGGTAGAATTAGGAATCTTGCTGACAGTTACCAATCTGATTCTAACTCAGTAAAAAGAAAACTTGGATTCATGTAAGAATGTAATGAGTGATTCTAGAACTCAAGGGTTTTCTTTAACAGAAGGTACAGAACCAGATGATGTACTAGTGTCTTTCTCTTCCTGAGATTCTAATTCTATGTCCTACTCTCTCCCAGCATCTAGTCAGGGGGGCAGCTGAGACAGAAGGTGTAACATAAAGGCAAGACTGGTACAAGCAATGTTCCTAAATCAAAAGATTATAGTCCTCAGAGAAAATGTGAACAATAATTAAATATAGTTGGCTACTAGTTACCCTATATTGGATAACAGTTTTCATGTGTTTGGATCTCATTAGATCTCACAGTCCCATTTGAAACTTAATCTTTTTATAGACTTTTGTTTACACTTTCTTCAGCACTTTTATCACTTTCAATGGGATTTCCTAAAAGCAGCTCAGCCATTTGTTTGTCCAAATCCCTCTGTGTTAGGCCAGACATTTATGGACATTCATTTTATAGCACAACCATAAAAGCTAAAATTATAGTTTATTTCCCTCCTCAAGAAATAAATTTACCTACACCTTTTTTTTAGCTTGTCTTTCACATTTTCAAAAATTCCAAGTCTGCTTTGTTGATTCATCCCAGAAGACACTTGTGTTTTAACAGAAAATACAAACAGCAAGAATGAGAATGGAATGCTCACTATTCTTCATAACGAGTTTCATTATCATAAAGCTTGTTCGCGCTATGTCCTCTCGGTAAAGACAAGTCAAGGCTATCGTCTTCTTAACTCACACAGTGTCAGAATTGAGTATCATGAGACTTGAGTAACTAGATGCTGAGAAATGGAAAATCAGATTAATCATAATGACTTGTTAACTTAGAAATTTTCTATGTGGGGATACCTGGGTAGCTCAGTCTGTTAAGCATCTCTTGATTTCAGCTCAGGTCAGAATTTCAGCATTGTGAGATCGAGCCCCATGTCAGCCTCTGCTCTGGACCTGCTTAGATTCTCTCTATTCTTCTCCCCTCTTCTTCCTATCTCTCTCTCATTAATTAATTAATCAATTAAAATACAATAAAATAAAATACACAGAAGTTCTCTATGTGAAGTAGCAAACTGAATGGGACATGGATATAGTATAATCAACAAACTAGAAAAAAATTAGGACTTCTAATTCAAGGAAACAAGTCTACTAATTACGCTCTACCATCAAAATTGCTCCTTAACTTCTGTGAAATCAGAATAAGTCTTAATTTCAAAACTGAGAAACCAAAAACTCCTTACTGAGACTTTTATCTTGGTCCTAAATTTTACTGGAAATGTTCATATAGGACCTAAAGGTATGGGAGAACAAGTAACACTCCTGACAATATCTTCAACAGCAGATTTATAATAACCACTTAAATTTTTAAAAATTATGTTTCTTGATTTTAACTTCTGTTCATTTATTTTTTATTTGAGTTCCAACAGTTTCTCTGTCAACTCAGAAAAATTCACTCAGATATGCCTCAGTGGAGCCTGTTTTTCAACAACAGAACACACAGTAGATAAAATGTAGCAATTATGCAGCTATAACCTACAAGGAGGGAAAAATCTCCCTCCTTGTAGGTTATAGCTACATAAAAATTTGTGTATAAATAAAATATATAGGTGTATAAATAAAATATATAGGTTATATATAAATATATAAATAAATAATAAAAAATATAGAGGTTATAGCTACATAAAAATTTGTGTATAAATAAATAGCTTTAAAAATTTGTGTTTATAACCTTATGCAAGAATCATTACACTTTTTGCAAAAGTATTCTTTAGTAAGGATCAGAATGGAAGAATAAAAGAGGCTTTTAATGATCATTGGTCTCAAGGTTTTGATTTATAGTGAATCTCATACAACCCTACCATCACTAAAATAAAGATCCTATTATCAGGAAAAGGAGATAGGGGATTGTTATCATAATTTGAGCTTTGATTTAGAATATCCACTAGTTTCTCACTAATGATAAAACAAATTCCAAACTCACCACATGCAAAAAAGCCTCGTTCTGTCATACCCATATCTGTTTCTCCAAATATATAAACCTTGTGTAGCAGACTTTATGTCACTGGTACATGTGCTAAGAAACTTCCTTTCATAGCACTTATCTCTGTTACGAGCTTAAATGGATTTGCGCTTATTTACTCAATGTCTGACTCACCAACAGGCAGTAATAGCTACGTCTATTTTTTTGCCCATGATAGTAGCCACAATACCTGATTTCTAATAGGTACCTAGTGTATATTTGAAACAAATGAGTGAATTAATAAATCTTGTGTTTTCGTCACCTTCTTTCGATTACCATTTTCATTTCCTTCACAATTTTTCATGTTACAAAACTCCAGTAATCTTTTTTTTTTTTAATTTTTGTTTATTTGACAGACAGAGATCACAAGTAGACAGAGAGGCAGGCAGAGAGAGAGAGAGGGAAGCAGGGCCCCCGCTGAGCAGAGAGCCCCATGTGGGACTCGATCCCAGGACCCCGGGATCATGACCTGAGCCGAAGGCAGCGGCTTAACCCACTGAGCCACCCAGGCGCCCCCAAAACTCCAGTAATCTTAATTTCACATTCCTCAAATCATCCTGAACTCTGCTGACAGTTAAATTTTCTCAAAACATAGTTCTATCACATCACAGTTCAAATCACATGTTTTCCATGGCTCCCCATTAACTAGAATGTAGACTGGGCTTTCTCAGTTGAGGTTCCCAGAGAGAATTAAACCCAAACCCCCCAGGCACCCATTATATGTAATGAATTAACTTCTCTCCTACGCCTCTAGATTGGTGGTAGCTATGCAGTGATTTTCAGAGAGTTGAGAAAATAATTGCTCAACTTATTTTATGTAAGGCTTTATTCTCTCATGGAACCTCGGTTGAGAAAAGCTTGTTCCAGGAAAACAATGTGGACCTGCCTTAATTTTCTGATCTACTCTTTCCTAACTACTCTGCACATTCCCTTGGCATTTCTGTCTCCACCAGTTAGTGTTCCCCATTCCTCATATATCCACTATGCATCTCTTTGGATGAAATCTTACCCAACCTTTAAGTTTACTCACAAACACCCCCACAGAGAGTTCTTTGGGATTCCTGCATATTGTTGCACTTAACTACTTTTAACTTACCATTATTGATAGTTTTGCATTTTTTTTAATCTCCCTTACCAGTTCCTTGAAAGCTGAACTTATGTCCACAAAAAAGAGCATCATGTCTTTTGCAGAGCGGATGCCAGTTTCAGAGGGCAAAGAAACCTAAACAAAGCAGCAGAATCAAGAAAAAAAATTAAGAGAAAGTGCAACTGTCCTCTGATGTCAGCTTTCCAACACTGCCTGACATAAAGAACCAATCCTCATAATGAGCAGGAGCATGACAAGGAATTAAACATCAGGTGAAAATACCCAAAAGTTATTACTCACTCTTTCTTAGCATGTTTGTGTTATTAAATTAAAATACCAGGATCCCACACACGTGTGTGTGTATGTGTGCGTGCATGCACACATGGACTTTCTAAGCTATAGAAGTAAATATATTCTATATTTAATCAGCATAATCCCAGAAAGGTGATCAGCATAAGTGCATAATCGCCAAGATAGTGAGAAGCTTCAGTTCAAGATTGAATAGTAACACCGTCCTTCAAAATAGGAATGTTCTGACTCTGGTTGAGACTTTCTTGAGCAAATTATCTGTCCCTTCATTATGCGTATATAGCAGTCTTTTGAGCAACTGTTTACTATTATATAATCATATTGTTCTAAAAATGTCTACATATACCCCTGCTATAAATGTATACTATATGTTTGTGCATATATGTGTGTATATGTGTACACATGGGTATGTATATATGTATGTCTAATACATATGTGTATGTGTGTATAAGTACTTTGGAATCTAGATCAATTTTCATTTCCTATATCCTATTGCTAACTTTCATGAAGTTCACTGTAATATACATCTCATGTCCGCAAAGCTGATTGCGACACTATTTTATTATATTAATGTCTTCCTGACACATTCTCATTTATGATATTTAATATACTATTGTTGCATTGTGCTAAATGGCACCATGATGATTGTTTTTTTAAAGGTGAATATAAATTTTTTAAGTACTTAAAGAATCATAGTGAAGATTAATCACTAAAAATACATAACACTCAATTTTTTATTGTGAAATTTTGCTCTTGGCTTAGAGGTTGTTTACTATCCATATTTACAAGACGGTCTATTATTTGAAAGCAATACAATTAAAAGTGGTCCACTTTTGAGCCTGAGCCTAATAGTAATTAAAATACTCAGGAAAGGGACACCTGGGTAGCTCAGTCGGTTAAGCATCTGTCTTCAGCTCAGGTCATGATCCCAGGTTTCTGGAATCGAGTCCCGTATCAGGCTCCCTGCTGATTCTCCCTCTGCCTGCTTCTCCCTCTGTTTGTGCTCTCTCTGACAAATAAATAAATAAAATCTTTAAAAATAAAAATAAATAAAAACAAAAAAATTAAATATTCAGGATAATGTGAAAAGTATGTTTTAAGAGGCCATCGTGAAAGTGAATTCTGTGGGTACAGACTATTCCAATAGAGAGTTGGTGTTCAGTCTTCAGTTTACTACATGTAAAGTAGTCTATCAGCAAAACTGATAACCTGGAGGCCTCCAAGCAATTCCTGCCACACAACTTGTTTTCATGTCAAGTTACAACAAATGTCAATAAAAAAGATACAAAGTTATAGGCACATAGGTCTGTGTGATCATTTTTTACTCTACGCAAGTAACACTGGAGGATTTCAAAATATATGCCCTAAATCTTAAAAATTATTCTTAATGAACAAACCAAGACAACAACCATATAACATATTAAACACAAGAAATATTAAAACAGAACTGTGCAGAGTTTTATAAAATTAAAAAGCAGAATAAGTGATATATCAGAGTAAGTGGAAATGGGATAAAGTCCCTATTAATCATCTGAGAAGTAGGTGACATAGCATTACTCAGCCCAACCACACAGCATGATATTTACATCTCTAATGATGGGAACACCTTAAAAGTATATCTAGAGTGACGCACATTAATCCCAATAGAACAATAAACACTTTGTGCACAGAGAAAATGTATTTTACCAGAAAATGGGTAAACTTTCAAGATATTCTCTATGAGAAGGTCCCAAAACTACCAGTACAGATCATCTAGTTTTAAAATGCAGCTTAGAAACCAAGAAGCTACATGAAGAAATCATGTAATAGAACACCACCTGTGGTTTGCAATGCCACCAAAGTCCCAGCTTCTGAGAAAGTTGGAAAACTAGAAAATAGACAAAGAAACAAGTCAGAAACAAAGAATATTTTTCTTTGTGCGGCTCAAAATATTAAGTTGAACCAGCTAATGACTTGGAAAGATGTGTTAACTCTCTAATCCTCAGTCATTCCACTGTAAATATAATAAAAACCATTTCATATATTAAAAACCATTTCTATTACCTTCTCAACTTTCATCTCTCTAAAACATCACATTTTAGATGTAAGGCATGTAAGGAAAACATGGACAAACACACACATACACACAAGAGAGGTAAAAACAAGTGTTGTTGCTTACTTAGTGTTTTGTTCTGACTAAAACATTCTTCAAAAATCCAAATACAGGGGCACCTGGGTGGCTCAGTGGGTTAAACCTCTGCCTTTGGCTCAGGTCATGGTCTCAGTATCCTGGGATCGAGCCCCGCATTGGGATCTCTGCTCAGCAGGGAGCCTGCTTCCCCTCTCTCTCTGCCTGCCTCTCTGCCTACTTGTGATCTCTCTCTGTCAAATAAATAAATAAAATCCTTGAAAAAATAAAACCTTATTTTTTAAATAAAAATCCATGTATACAATATGTATGAAAAATGGGACTAAAAGTACAGAACTCATAAAGTTGCTGTGTAGTCCAATGAGACTATAATACAAGACACAGCATTATACTTTGCACACTTAGTCAGTAGTCAATAATAATGGTCATTATTATCACTGTTGGCTCCAAATGCTATGGAGAGCCATGGGAAATGCTGAGGGTAAGGCTTGAGCTGTGCAAAAGAATAGGATGTTGTCATTTGTACATCTGACTTATGCCAATTCAAGCGAGCTGCTTAGGGCAAGTGTTGGCAATCCACTCTGTTCCTCTCAGTGAGCATATGCCACAGTGTGAGTGTGACCCCAGCCACAGAGTCTGCTGTTTCTTCAGTCAACCCATCTGCCTCCAATGCTGTGAACATCTCAGCTCACTAAACATGATTCTAGGGTTAAATGTACATATTTTTCACATAGCATGATGCCAAAACACAAGCTAGAATGTCACCTGACACTCAACTGAAGAAACAATGATTGGACTGATGTTGCAGGAAAAGCTGTCTGACTTTGTTGGTTACTGAAGTTACTCCCATCAATATACTGTACATCATGAGTGATTTTGTGGGAACTTTCAAGGGGAATGTTTTACTATGTTCCAGTTCCACCTTAGGAAAAAATTTTAGAAGCCACCTTTGTGTAGGATATAGCTCCACCTTATACATAGGAGAAAGAAACACACCCCCAGAGAAGACACAATAAATATTGCTAATGTTCCCCCTAAATAAGAAGGTTTGCAACAACTCAAACCTAGTCCACAAGCAAACACTGAAGATGGTTTGATCAGAGTGAGCCAGATGAAGGCTTACCTATTTAACTTCTATAGCACAGTTTAGGAGTCTGGAGCAAAGGTGCTGCAGGCATCAGAAACAAATGTGCTCCTAACCAGAGGGTGATTCAGCATGGAGAGAAATGCCAACACCATCAACCCTTGCACTGAAGACAGAGCTCAAGGCTCAGAAGGCAGAAAACCCCCAGGAGGCTGAGGTGGTGATTTTGCAGACAAGTGCTTTGGGGCCGAGGGACAGGAGGGAGGAAAAGGGCATGCCTACACATGTACCAGCTCTTAAGAAAGAAATCAGTGGAAGTGGGGGTAGTAAGGCAACTTGAAAAAAATATTAGAAGCTGCTGCCAGATGATATAGCCCTGAGCATTTAGGGTTCTGCTATCTGGCAATCAGTGTGAGCTCTGTGGTCTCCTGGTGCAGGAAAGGAAATCTTAAACACCTCTTTAGCTAGGCTCTCACTGCACTAGGTCTTGGTTAGGGGTCAGCTGAAGAATTGTAACAGACCTGTAGGGTTCATCAGTGTTGTGACTATAAACATTTGTTAAGGAGAGCCAGGGGATATCAGATGGTAAACTACAGGGCTTAACAAAAGACTATCAAGGAACTGAAATAGAGACGTTTATGACTCACAGGTCCTGGAGAAAGTACATTGCATGCCTCCAGGAGCCGCAGGGAGAGGTCAACATAGGAGCAGGCACAGAGCGCTGTAGGACCCAAGACACGTGCCTTCATTAGGGTCCATAAATGGAGTGTTCGGGGGTTCCTGGGCTTAGAGCAGATTGGTCAATTCAAACGAAAAAGAGCAGGGTTTTGGTCAGGTTCTCAGAGGTCTTACTTAGGGGTTCACAAGAAGGCAACCCTGGAAGGTGTGGGAGAAGAGTGGTGGGGAGTCATAGCAGGAATTTATATTTATTTGTGACTGTACAGGCTGTAATCGAGGGCATGTGCTGAGGCGAGGCACTAGTTAGTTCAAAGGCACTACGAGCCACCTGGCCACACAAAATGGATGCTGAGGCAGCAATATCACGGAGTAGTTTAGCTAATCTCTCAATAATCAGGAAAGACTAACCTGTCAAGAATGAAAAAGTAGGAAACCAAATTAATGCAATTCTTCTTCCCCAGTCACCTAGTTTTTTAAAAGTTTGGCCTTCTCGGGCACCTGGGTGGCTCAGTTGGTGAAGTGACGACCTTTGGCTCAGGTCACGATCCCAGAGTCCTAGGATCAAGTCCTGCATCAGACTCCCTGCTCAGTGGGGAGCCTGCTTCTCCCTCTCCTCGCTGCTCCTGCCCTCTCTCACCATCTCTGTCTCTCTTTCTCTCCAATAAATAAATAAAATCTTTCAAAAAAAAAAAAAGAAAGAAAGAAAGGTAGGTAGGTAGGTAGGTAGGTTTGGCCTTCTTTCAGTGACACGCATGTCATCCAGGACAATTATCTGGCCACACAGTCATGAAAAAGAGTGACCATGCTCCTTGGATGCCTAAGACACTCTTCACTGGCCATGATGACTGCCAGCTCTGGGCTATACTGTTAAATACAGACCCAATCTCCTTTGAGAATATTCCTCTGCCTGACAGTTGCTGTTGCTCTCCTGGGGCTGGGGTGGGAGAAGGTGGATGTGAAGCCCTATGACTGATGCTCTATTTATAGTCACTCACTGTGCAGGTAAGGAACTTGGCACAGAGGCAGAGATTTCTGATAAGAATCCATTGATCCTCCCTAAACAAAGGCTTCGGGCTTAAAGCAAGAGAGAGAGAGTTACAAAATCAATTTGGGGAAACTGGCTGCATCTTCATGAAAAGAGCTAACTCTGTGTATTGTGGCTGTGACTTTTTGTCATCTTCAGTTTTTGTATACACACAGGTAGTGAAACACTGCCAGTAGCCCTAATATTCCATAAAAGGGGCAGCAATTATGTCAAAACAAAAATATATTGTCTCTGTTCAACTAAAATTGTCTACTTGCTGTCTGTTGCTGGCAAAGAGATGCAGCAGAAAATACTGCATAGGACAGAGAATTGCTAAGCAGCTGGCTAATCATGGACTATGCAATTATTATATTTTCATTCTGGCTCTGAAAAAGGAAACACTTAAAATGAATGAAATATGCATCGGCGCCTCTAGCAATGAAATTAAGCCACCTTATTAACTGTGCAATTTTTACAAAGGTTTCAAGAAATACTCATTAGGCCTTTTGTTTGAATTGAATTTCATCTCTTGCCTCATCTTAATTCCTAGAATACAAAGCAACTCTTACTTAAACACCTTGGTTTTTACTGAGAGATGGTCAAAAAAATACTTGGATATTTTGGAAATAGAATAATTTCTCAAAGGTCAATAGTAGCTGTTTCTTACTGTATTTAGCCTATTTCTTATAGTGATTACCTTATTGTTACTGTTATTATTCACCATTACCATCACTACACTCAAACCATTATGCTAGGCACTTATACAATGTATTATTAATACTTTAAAAAATCAGTCAAGACAGAAATTACCATTGTCATTACTAGGTAAGGAAGAGCTTCAGAGTACAATTAACTTTCTAAAGCTCTCACTACTAATAAGTCCCATAGCCTCTATTAAATCTCATACTGGAACAATTCCAAAATCTACAAATATCCATCCCATCAGTCATGTTTCCATATAAAAACTTGTCAAGGATCAATGAGAAAAATGCATAATTTATATTTTACTATTATATCAGTCAATCTAATAATACTAATGTAATGAGATAGTTACATTAAATGTTACTGTTATCCATAAAAGTTTTATAAATATTAATCTAAAATTATTAAAGTCTCTAAATACTTAATATTAAATGCCCACACATTATTATTGCTTCTTCATCTTTAGGAAATCATCCAAGGAAATAGTCATAAAATGAGAACATTACTGGAAGTTTTTTTATCACCAGGTTTTTAATCACTCTGAAACGATATTTGGCATTTTCAGCTAGGAGAATGGTGCTGTATATTCAATTGAAGAGATTATGACTAAGGATTAACAGTAAATTCACAGTAAAGAAGCAGCTCTCTAGAAATTGTGTTTGATCTCGGGAATTTTTCGACCTGCCTCCCACATCCTACAACCTACCAGGCAAAACCAGAATGAAAAATAGAACAGGTATAGAACAGCTATATGTACAATTAGATTAAAACCAAAACTCCTACTCTGAATAATGAGTATTAATTTGTCTACTTCACATTATACAGATCTTGTTAGAAATCTTCCAAACCACCAGATACCATCTGTACTGTAAACACAGAGAGTCTGCAAGCAGAACAGATCAAGTCCAGGCTACTTCACTGCTCTAAAACTAAATTGGTTGAACTCTGGTCAGCTAACAAGTTTGACAACATCCTTGCTGTGGATGTTATCACCTGCTCAAATAATCCTTTTGCCTGAAAGTCTCAAACCAGCATAATCCAATACAGCTACTTATAAAGCTCATACCAATTACAAAAATATTGAACATATAATCCCTTCTAAGAAGTCTGGAGTGAATTAAATATACAATATGAACCAGGTTCTTAACTCACATTTATTTAGAGTCAATTTTATCATTTACATACTTTGAAACCGGAAAAGCCCCTTCCATGTTTACTTTTCATGATTTAAAATAGGATAACAGATGGGATGCCTGGGTAGCTCAGTCGGCTCAGTGGGTTAAAGCCTCTGCCTTCGGCTCAGGTCATGATCCCAGGGTCCTGGGATCAAGCCCCGAATCATGCTCTCTGCTCAGCAGGGAGCCTACTTCTCCCTCTCCCTCTGCCTGCCACTCCCCCTCTTGCATTCTCTCTCTCCGTCAAATAAATAAATAGAATCTCTCAAAAAATAAATAAATAAAAGAGGACAACAGAAGAACCTCTAGACACAATTTCAAAGGCTATTCCCACAGCAGTGAATCACTAGTAATTAAAAAATACCAGAAATCTGGTACATGTTGCTTCAGACCTGGGTATTGAAAACTCACAGGCAGGCACAAACTACTAAGCACAGGAGCAGTTTGGAGGAAAGGAAGCTACAGATTCTATCGAATCCACCCCATTCAGGGACTCGTGACTTAGTGGGAGAGAAGCAACAGCAGGTGAATCACCCAAGTAATGGGTGATCAGAAATCCTGAAGGGGTGAAGGAAGACACTCTGGAGTAGGACCCGGAAGATTTTTTATTATAGTACTGGCCTCAACACAAATTATTTTTGTGATCTTAGGCAAGTTGTTTTCCTCCTTGGGGCTTCCATTTTCTCATCTCTAAAGGGATATTCAGGAAAAGGCAGATGGATGAATTCGATTGAGAGTTCCTTCAAGTTCAAGTTCTGAAATTCCCAAATGACAAATTTGCAGAACAGGTTGTTTGCATGAAGGAAACATGAATGCATGTATCTTTCCTTCAGTGTCTTTAGCGGCCTGGGTGCAGAGCTCTGGGAACCACTACAGCGCTGCTCATTACAGTTTGCCGGTGGAGTTTCCTGGCTTAGGCTCTTCCTTCTTAACAAAGAGACCACGGTGGAGCTGATGTTATTTCTACATATTTGTGGACTGGTTAACTCACAGTGAAGATGCAGGTGTTACACAAGGTTACACCGGCACAGCCACCACCCAGTTGTCCAGCTGATAACCCGCACAGCTGTGGTCAGTAGTCCTGGGCTGGCTGTGACTGCAACGTGCGGTGTAGTTGTTCAGACTGGCTGTGGAGTGGAAGCTCGTGAAATAAAAACCTACTACGCAAGAAGGACCAGTGGAAAGAAAGGCATCTGGTAGAATCACTGTGTAGTTAGCCATAGTCCAAATTAGAGATTTATTTAATTGATGACTATTTAACTCTCTTTTTTGGAAACCTACAAATGACCAGGTCTTTAAGAGAAAGATTAAAATTATAACTCTTTGTGTGCATTTCTGCCCCAAATGCTTTTAAGACTAATCAAACACCTAAAGAGAAAATTAAGGGTTGGTATCTAGTAGAAACATTTAGTATATTTCAAAATCAAATGCATAAATAGTTCTGCTTATTCACATCCAAGATGAAAGGCAGCTAAATCTCTAAGGGTCACCCCTCAGTATTAGTGAAAATAATACATTGTAAAAAGAAGAATTCTCCATGTTCTAAATCAAATAGAAAATTTTCACAATGCATTTTAAATATCTATACCTGCATAGGCACTTAGGAGAGTTTAAGAATATTCTATGTGGCTCTCAGCAGTTGAGCATGGGTGTGACTTATCAGTGTGTGTGTATGTGTGTGTATGTGGGGGGGTATGAGAGAGAGAGAGAAACAGAAAGAAAGAGAACAAATAGATGATCTTGAGTATAAGCATGCGAGTATGAACGTGCACATTTCTTTGTGTGGGGGGGGAGGTTTCTGTTTTTATTTATTTTTTTAAATTAATTTATTTTCAGAAAAACAGTATTCATTATTTTTTCACCACACCTAGTGCTCCATGCAATCCGTGCCCTCTATAATACCCACCACCTGGTACCCCAACCTCCCACGCCCCCCCGCCACTTCAAACCCCTCAGATTGTTTTTCAGAGTCCATAGTCTCTCATGATTCACCTCCCCTTCCAATTTACCCCCACTCCCTTTTCCTCTCTAACACTCCTTGTCCTCCATGATATTTGTTATGCTCCACAAATAAGTGAAACCATATGATAATTGACTCTCTCTGCGAAGAGAACGTGCACACTTCTAATGGGAAAATTACCAAAGATCACATTTCCTTGTATAGCCAGAAGCACACACAAGTCTTCAGCTTCATGGGAATCTTTCCCATTGAATAACGAAATATACCTGTGCAAACAATAAGCATTTGTTTTTGGAGATTTATGGAAGCAACTTTAACAAAGCATGGAAAGATACCATATTCATGTAGGTGATAATTTTTTAAAACTTTGATATGGACCTAGATATACAAAGAGAAAATAAACATTTATCTTATAAAGGAAAAAAAACCCTAAAAATTGGTAAATATAACTGTAATTTACTTCTACATA
This sequence comes from Neogale vison, assembly GCF_020171115.1. Classification (NCBI taxonomy): domain Eukaryota; kingdom Metazoa; phylum Chordata; class Mammalia; order Carnivora; family Mustelidae; genus Neogale; species Neogale vison. The sequence continues at coordinate 11,105,734 of NC_058097.1, forward strand.
AATTGGAAATAATTTTTATTTTATATGGACACATAGTTCACAAATAAATAATGTCAATATAGGCCAAAGGTCAAAAAAATACAAAAGGCAAATGATGTGCACAATTTTACATAGATTAAATGCTTTTAGAAATGACAAAATTATTATGGTGAGTGGTAGGTGGCAATGATGCTGCTCTAATTTGTCAATGGTTATTGGGAAATTAGGCAGTTAGATGTTAATGGTCATACTAAATCCATAATGAGGAGGCGAATGATCACATTAACACACACCATATGTTTACAATCGTTTTGTTATGGTTACTCTACCATCTCTAAAAGGAGAGGAAAAGTTCAATTTAAATTGGGAAGAGAAATAAGAGTACCTTCAACACTGAAGCCAGAGATACAATGATTCTTTCTCCTTTCCACCAGGAATCTTGATGTCTCCCTACTTTGCTTCTTGTTTTCTTAATGACCCATTGAATTCTATTTATTTCTTTAGTCTTAACCACTCCTCTCTGTGTGTGTTCTCCTACATATGAACAGCTCACTACTCTTAGCTTTCTCTTTCTCTCTTCCTTGTCCTCAATTCACCTATCCTATATCTGCTTTTTTCCTTTATGGCTTGGCTCCACCAACTTAAAGCCCCGGGCCACACTACTCATCTCCTACATTCTAGGATGCGTGGACTCATTCACAATACCACACAAAGTCACACCTACCCTCCCTATATACCCCACACTCACATGTTTACATTCAATGGCACATTCATGCAATAGTAGTTTTCCATTTCATTACCACCCCCCACAACATGAACTCCCAGTAATTTACATAACCTTACACACATTTTGAAGGACAAAACTCTCTGAATTTTTAACTCAGTTTGGGAAAATATACTCAATATGCCCTGTGACACATAGCATATAAATGACAAAATAACAATAGTTATTACTGATTAGTACCATTCTACTGATGATAGCTGCTTTGGATTGAATCCCCGTTATGTGACACACACAGATTTATGCTGTAGCTAATACTCAGAGTAATCTGGGAGGTCTTTGGTATCACTACAGATGAGGAAAACCAGAATCAGGCAAATAAAACATCTACAGACCTGGGATTCCTACTCAGAAATGCCAGATGCTGACATGGGTGCTTTATTCATTCTAGCACCAACCATGTAATCCCATTTCAAAAATTCAACAGACTAGCCATACTTGATTTTAACCTTTCACTTGTTTGGGATGGTCATTATCTTTTATTATTGTTTATTTGTTTGCTGCTTGTTCTTAATACCAATAACCACCATTAATATGGTATTAAGCTATCATGGGCATGTCATCAGTATAGAAGTTGTGTGGACTGTGCATGTACTGAGGAAGGTAAAATGGGCACAACCCCTTTTACCTACCTCTAAGTAGTACAGTTTTGATACTGTTAATATACCTATCTCACGCTGATCAAAATAAGATTCAAAAAGGAACTGAATAGTGATATTAATAAAAATGCAAAGTAAAAACCTCCAAAACCTTCCATAAAAGACACAAGAAAATTGTGTGCGTGCATGCGTGTGTGTGTGTGTGTGTGTTTAATGGTCAGAATCAACATTTCAGAACTCTGGAATTAACTGATGGTTTGCAGCAATCTGGATAGTGCTTAATTCAAAAAACTTGCTAAATCCCAGGAAGAACAGAGAGTTTCATGGCATTTTTAACTTGCCCTATTCCCATTCACCCCAGGCCAGCTCAGTGATACCCTTGAACACAACAGCTTCACAATCACATGAAAATCAACAGGTTGGCAGGCACTGGAGGAAGAAGAACAAGACTGGAGCCCTTTCAAAGGCCCATTGAAGAGAATTCAAGAGAATTTTCATTATTTAACCAGTTTGGTAGTTTCCTAGAAGACTCCACTTGCAAAGCTGTTCTTTATTTTAATTGTCTTAGCCCATATTCAGGCTCTTATACCAAAAACGTCATAGACTGAATGACTTAAACAACAGTTATTTCAAAGAGTTCTGGAGGATGGGAAGTCCAAAATTAAGGCTCCCATCAATTCAGTGAATGCTAAGAGCCTGACTGCTGATCAACGGGTGGCCGTCCACTAACTGTGTCTTCACACAACGAAAGGAGTGAAGGAGCTCTCTGGAGTCTCTTTGTAAGGGCACTAATCCTACTCACGGGGGCTCCCACCTCATGGTCTAATCACCTCACAAAAGCTCCACTTCCAAATACCATCACATTGGGGATAAGATTTCAACATACAAATTGGGGGCTGGGGGACACAGGAAATCAGTCTGTAAGCACTGATTCAAAGATCACTCAGTGCAAACAGACTCGAGAGATTTGTTAAAAACAATTAGAGGCAATTGCTTAATATCATGAATGCCTGAGGTGGTAGATAATAGTTTAGACAAACAATAGGCTAATCATTAAGTTTAAAAGGAAAAACTGAGGAGTGAGATGTCCATATACAGGGCTGAAAAAAACTGTAACGTATTTCTAGCAATCCTGAAGGCACATACATAGGGCTATGTGCATGTCCAGCACTGTGCACATGCTTGGGAAGATCTGTGAACATCCTAAGTATCCACTTCTGGTTAACCTGGAGGCTTTGCGCCCATAAGCAGCAAAAGCTAAACAATGTTATAAAAGAAAAGATATTCCCTGATAACCAAAACTGAGTTCATTGCTAACACATTTGTCCTATAAGAAATATTAGAGGAGTTCTTCAAACTGAAATGAAAGGGCAGAAATAGTAACTCAAATCCATATGAAAAAATAAAAAGCAATGGTAAAGGTAATTATCAGTGATGCTTTAAATCTACGCAGAAGTCTTCATCACCTGCCCTTTGATATCTCAGAGTTGAGATAAAGACATTTACACTATTTTTAAAAGAAATTCAGATGAATACTATATTATCTTTGTTTTTTATAAATATACTAGCATGTGCAACATTTAGCATGTACACTTATTACATTTCAAAAAAACCTGAAAACATGTTTATAAAAATATTGTAATAATTTTAGTAAAATTCATTGCATGAGTTTAGCAAAATCATATATATATACATATGCATCTATATTTAAATGGATGAGAGTATGTGTGTTATATATATATATGTTTATGCTTTAAAATATCAGGTAAAATAAATTGGTGAGATGATTTTAAATACTTGATTTTCTTTCTAATTTCCATCTGATGGCAATCAATGAATTTCCATTTTATAAAAATATACCCAAGTAATGAAACATCTGGCACTTTAGAATATTTCCCTAAGCAATAATGTTCAGGGACATAGTATGTGGAACTATTCCATTTGTCAATTTAGAGATAAGGTGACTGGTGTTCTATATTATTTGGTGATAGAAGCTTTACATAATGCTATTTTTTATTTATATCTTATACTTCTTTTGGAAAACATGTATTTTTTCAAATTATTAGCTCTAAGATTAGGTTAAAGATATATCATAAGTGGGGGCGCCTGGGTGGCTCAGTGGGTTAAGCCGCTGCCTTCGGCTCAGGTCATGATCTCAGGGTCCTGGGATCGAGCCCCGCATCGGGCTCTCTGCTCAGCAGGGAGCCTGCTTCCCTTCCTCTCTCTCTGCCTGCCTCTCTGCCTACTTGTGATCTCTCTCTGTCAAATAAATAAATAAAATCTTTAAAAAAAAAAAGATATATCATAAGTTTAAAATAAGATATATTCTTATGTTCATGTCATGCTAATAGCAGATGCTGAGAAACAATAAGTTATGAAGGGATATCAATATATCCCAGGTAATAGAGAAATGGCATCCATGATATTTCCATGACACAGTTCTTTGTCTTTAGAAAGAATAAAGATTATGAATTGATAGATATTAACATCTGTGGCCAGCAGTGTTGGACAACTTGGATGTAGGTTTACATAAGATGGACAATTAGACTGAAGCATGGTTGGGATTTTGCCAGGCAAACATGATGAAAGGAAAATTGGATCAAAAAAGTGAACAGTATTTCTAAGAACTGAAGTTGAACTAAAGAACATGCTGGAGCCAGGTATGAAAGGAAGTGAAGCTACAGGGGCCTGACAGAAATACGAAACATTCCCATATGTGCATAAACACTCTGCGAAAGCTTAACTATTTTATCCATGAAAATATGAAATTATACATGCTTTGCATCCTAAATTCCAAGCAATTCTTCAGGGTTTCCAACTCTATTACTATATAGATGCATGTTCTTATCAAGTCATTAAATCAGAACAATAATCCTCAGGATTATGTGTACATGAAAGCATTCTATAAACTATCATTGCTGTTGCTTTGAAGGAAAAATACAGAAATGTACAACAATTTTATAAAGATACTAAAAAAACCTAATTCCCTTTCCTAAGGAAGGATCAAGATGAGACAAGGACAGCTTAAAGAGTTACAAACCTTTCCACAGAATTCAAGATCAAGCTATGCAGACTTTAGTGATATAAAGTAGGAGTAAAGTCTATGATATTATCATGTACTCATTATAAATTGCTTCTTAGACCATCAAACATTTCACTTAGTATTTATTTTTCATTTAAACACCTGAAAATAAATGTATTGGTTTATATCCTTTTCTTGCTTGATACATCATCTCTTAAATAATAAATAACATTTTGTATCCTCTCCATCCTGCTGCATAGGGAAATGGAGCTTTGTGATAAGTGCATTACAGCAATTCAGATAATTTTATCTTCCATAACTCAAGGTTTAAGTTATACATTCAAGGATTTCAACAGGAAAAAAAAACTTGTCTCTCTGTAAGAATGTAAGAATAAATACACAGATGACAATAACAAAATTCAAACATAATATAACTTAGAAAACTACAACAAATGAACTAAAATCATATACCCTATCACTCATATTACTTTAGCTATTTTAATTTTATGTTTTGAAGGAACAGAAAAACAAAAAAACACAAAGTAAGATCCAATGGACATATGTCTTGTAAAACAGAAGTATTAAAATTAATGACCTTATTTCTCTGTTTTAAAGAAAATGTGGGGTCTACCTTGAGCAGCAGAAACAATGAGTTAAAACAGTCTTTCAGGGCACCTGGGTTGCTCAGTGGGTTAAGCCTCTACCTTTGGCTTTGTCATAATCTCAGGGTCCTGGGATCAAATCCCACATCAAGCTCTCTGCTCAACAGGGAGCCTGCTTCCCCCCCCCCCACCTCTCTCTCTGCCTGCCTCTCTGCCTACTTGTGAGCTCTATCAAATAAAATCTTTTTAAAAAAAGTCTTTTAAACAAACTATTATAATCTTAATATAATACTAATAATCTTAATATATACTATAATATCTGTTAGTCAAACTGTAGGGAGTAGTAGAAGAAAACCACACTTTAATTAAAAAGTGTTGACGCTAACAGACATTTTCTTTCTCTTGTTTATCAACATAAGCCAAAGCACCTATTAAAGCTTGCTTTGGGTGTGCATATAAAGCTCTATGTGGACAAGTCAATGGAAAGGAGGTTTTGTATCTTTTTTTCCATAATTTTTAATATTTTTATAAACATACAATGTATTATTAGCCTCAGGGGTACAGGTCTGTGAATTGCCAGGTTTACACACTTCGGTTTTGTACCTATTTAAGCCAAAGGACCTGGTTCCAGCATTGGAGTCCTAGGTAGTTCTAGTAAGTGGAAAAATCTAGAGAAAAGGTGGGGAGAAAATTTTCAGTATACCAAAATGGCCATAATACCCCAGTGTTGGTCATTTTTATTAGCAGTTGTTCTGCTCAGTTTAATTCAAAATCTCTGTGTTTGACTCTAGAGAACTTTTATGTCAATTTTAAAATCATGCCCCACCAAGAGTTACCATCTTAACTTCCAATCACTTCCCAAGAGCCTCAATGTTGAGACACTGAATTTTACACTCAAGAGGGAGTATACTTAAAACGCAGTTGTTAAAGTTTCAATGACTAACCTGAACATCCTTTAATGCATTTTCATGGAAAATACAATAACATAATGAAATTTATTTCTATTATAATAAAAACACATTTCAACCAGTTCAATGATGGCAACAGTATGAACACTTGCTATTGAACTGCCCCTACAATGCTGAGTTTAGGAATAAAGTTATCATTAAAGAAGAGAGTGCCATTCCTGTGTCTAGAAGGTGCAAAAGAAGTCACAGGGTGTCTCTTGGTTCAGGAAACCAAACAAATAAACAAACAAATAACTTGATTCTGCTAGGTGAATTCCTCCTTGAAGTAACAAGCTAGAATTGATTATGGGAGTTCATGATAAACAACACTATTCTATAGCTAAAAAGCAGTACTAGGGGCTCCTGGGTGGCTCAGTGGACTAAGCCTCTGCCTTCAGCTCAGGTCATGGTCTCAGGGTTCTGGGATCAAGCCCCACATCAGGCTCTCTGCTCAGCATGGAGCCTGCTTGCCCTTCTCTCTCTGCCTGCCTCTCTGCCTCCTTGTGATCTCTCTCTGTCAAATAAATAAATAAAATCTTTAAAAAAAAATAAAAAGCAGTACTATTTGAAGGATGAAAGTAGTGTAACACAATGAGGGTACCCTAGTACTATGAAGAAAGTTGTCAGACCTAATGAAGTACCAACTGAGATGGGGGTCAAGGGTTTGCTAAACAATGCTAAAACAAATATGCCCAGATTATTAAAATAAGCAAGAAACCAGTTATCAATAAAGTATATTCTCATAAAAAATAAAAGTAATGTTCTCTTATAAATTGTTTATTTTTTAAGTGTCTATAGTACTGTCAACTGTACTTTTTAATTCCTATTGTATTTATTTTTTCATATTTTCCATTTGCCTTTTCTAAAGGCCCATACTTTGGGATCTATTTAATTTTTTGACAATATACTTTTCTATTTCTTTAATTTTACCTTTTATAACACTAATTATCAGTAGCTTCATTCCTGTAGTATGTGGTCACCACACCTATTCTAGTTTCTCAAGCTAAATAGTTTATATTTATTATGAGACTTTCTTTAATAATAGTAATAATTTTTTTCTCCAAATAAAGTAATGGCTAATGTCACATAAGCCATAATAAAAGCTAATCCTCCATTGTTTGTTTATCTAGATAATTCATGATATTTTATATTTTTTTTCTTTAAATGAGGGTATTTTTTAATCCTAAGACTGTATAGTAATTGTATTGTTGGTTTATAGTTTTATTGGCCATAATAAGGAATGTGACTTTGCAAAAGCTCTAAATTTTTAGTATGTTATGGTCTTACTCATTTTTTTAAAGATTTTATTTATTTATTTGACAGAGACACAGTGAGAGAGAGAACACAAAGCAGGTGGAGTGGGAGAGGGAGAAGCAGGCTTCCCGCTGAGCAGAAAGCCCAATATGGGGCTCGATCCCAGAACTCTGGAATCATGACCTGAGCTGAAAGCAGACGCTTAGCTACTGAGCTACCCAGGCGCCCTACAATTATCTGGGCTGATAACTGTACATGGCTGTGAACCAAAAAATAATACTTGCTCTTTGCACATAAGCTAGAATATTTCTTTAGTACATATTGCTTTGTGCTTTTAATTATATAAGTAAAATGCTAGGTAGTCTGGCTTTTTTATTGAATTGATTGCTAAGATTTTTGTAACAAGTTATATTAAAACCTACTGCCATAATTTTACTTGGTCCAAGTCATTCTTATTTCTTAGAGCTCTGTCCTTGGTCTGGCACATTTAACTAATACTGTCTTAATTATCACCAATAGTTCTCTCTTCTTTGTGTACTCTTGCACTTTAATCACCTATGGAGTCTCTGAATTGGGTAATGGAAACTGTCAGTATTTTTTATATAATGTGGTAATTGATAATGTGGTTTTATTCTTACACTTTAATTTCATTTGCTCTATTTATCATTGTTGTTTGTTCTCATTTTTACTCTTTCCGGCAATTTTTTTTCCATATTATTCCCCACACCCATCACCCATATGCCTGGTTACTTTGGAAAGATAACCTCACTTCAGTATTATTACTATTTATATATCCATTCTGTTTTTTAAGATTTTATTTATTTATTTATTTGAGAGAGAGAGAGCATGAAAGCATGAGCAGGGGGAACGGGAGCTGGAGAGGACGAAGTAGACTCCCCACTGAGCAGGGAGCCTAAAGCTGGGATCACAACCTGAGCCAAAGACAGATGCTTAGCCAACTGAGCCACCTTGGTGCCCCATATATATAGTCATTCCTAATAGTTATAATGACACCTACATTTTACTACTGATGAATCCAGATTAAGCAGTCATGTTACCAAGCAAGACAGTATATTTGCCCATTGTATTTCCCTGGCCCAAATGAAATTATAAGAATACTTTCACTCCAGGTCTGTCTCCACTTGGCCAAGTACCACATCATATATTCATTTTATATTACCCTCACCCTTTTAGGTGACTCAGCCCTTTTGTATTATACTTGAATTTCTTAAATAGGGTAGATGGGTGACATACTAATTGCATCTTCTATTCTCCCGAAAGAAAGATAAAGAAAAGAAAAGAAAAAAACTATCCTAAGAGAAGAATGTTCTCTTTGCTACATATGTGATCCTTAGAGTTCTGACCGTAAACTAAACAATCATTTAGATGTTGTTCCTTTGCTCCCACTTGATACTGCAGCCCTTTCATTTCAAAGCTATTTGGGAGCCATGGAGCCTTTCAGTCATTCTTCCACCTCTGCAAAGGTTCTGTTACTCCTTTCATTAGTACCTATCCTCTATTTATTCTTTTTCCTTCTCAGTCATCACTTAACTACCTTTCACTTCTGATTTCCATTTCTTTATATTTGTCCATCTCGTAAGCTACTTATGCCACTTGGGTTTTCTGAGACAATAATTGGGTTCTCACTAGAAATCTATTTTTTTTTTTTAGTAATTTTACTGAATTGTGAAATCCAATTTCAGAAAGTAATTTTGTTGTTGTTGCTCCATTTCATCTACTTGAAAGTTTGATTCATTTTTTTTCTGCGCTAATGCTCCACGCTATTTATCCATTGGTTTTCCCTCAAAATTAATCCCCTCTTTTAACTATTGTGTGTGTTCATTCTGAGTCATTTTGAATTAGTCATTTGCAACCCTGGCACTATATCAGAAGCACATGAGAAGATTTTTAAATTTTCTGGTACTTGGACCACAGACAGCCCCAGCAATTTGGCTTCATAGTCTGCACAGCACCCAGGCACAGGCATTTTTTAGAAGTTCTAATGTGCATCCAAGGACTGAGATCCACGGTCAAGAATGACAGTGACCTGCTCATGGTTGTAATCTCTATACTGTCTACATAGGCTACAGGGGTGTCCAGGCCACTGGCAAACGAGTGGGCAATGAACAACTGAACACTCTTGCCAGAGTCAGAATAGCAAGCTGCTGCCCTCTGGGGGATGACGGAGAGAAGGACTCCCTGGAGCTGTTGGGATATATGGCCTCTCCCAGACAGGGAGAGATGCTATAATTCAGCCCCTCGGGCCAGTTGCTCTCTAGCTCTGTGCAGATTTAAAACAATGAGAAAGCCCATCCAAGGACCAAAGGCCAGCAGGAACAGACACTGGCAACTCTTTTCTCAAATCTGCCCCATCTGCTGGCAAAGGAGAGGCTTGTGCCACACTCCAGATAATTAAGTCCCCTGCACCTACCCTCTTTCAGAGACATCTCAGGAAATATCACCACCAGAAACACACCCTCCAGGGCCCACCTGTGATACTGGGTGGGTGGAAAAGGGAGCCAGGTCTGCACATTAAGGCCATCATTTTTCAGGCCCCTCTCCTTGGGCGTGGCCGGACACTCCACACGGCACAGCATAATGCCTTGCACACATGTGTGGAATACAGAGTCACTAAATCTTTGGTAGTAAATGAGGTCTGAGTCATCCCTGCCCTACAATCTGCATCTTGGGGAATCTTCCAATTCCAAAGTAATGTAGTGACTGTTTCAAGAATGCCTACCTACAAATCAATCACGCTTAGAAATCAATGCTGATATGGGCACCTGGGTGGCTCAGTCGGTTAAGCATCTGCCTTTGGCTCAGGTCATGATCTCAGGGTCCTGGAATTCAGCCCCGCATCGGGCTTCCTGCTGTATAGGGAATCTCCTTCTCCCTCTCCCTCTCCCCCAAACCCCTGTTGTTGAATGCACATGCTTTCTCTCTCTCTCAAAAAAATAAAAATAAAAATAAAATCTTTTTTTAAAAAATCAGTGCTGACACTTGTTTATTCTTACTATCCCTACTTATTACAAACTATATTTTTTCCATTTATAAATTGGTGATCTCCACCCTCTGTGAGAGTTCAGAAAGCAGAAAACATATTTTAACCATTGTTGAATTCCCAATGGTCTACATAATGACTGATACCTAGTATATAGTTAAGTACTTATTCTTGAAATGCTTAAAGTAGTTTCTTGCACAAATTAAATAATAATAAATAAAATATAGTCCTTGTTTCACTTGAATCAAATTCCTGCTACTTTCAAACAGACCTAAGCAGGTCATTCAACCTTCTCTTTCACTGATCATAATGAGAGAATTTATAACATATATAAATTAATCATTTTATCTTTCAACAGTAATGCCCTGTGCTCTCTTCCCAGCCCCTTGTCTATATATGTTGGATAAGTGCAATACTGTTACTTAAGAAGAGAAAAACACTTTGAGTTTCCATGCCAATTATTTTTACAATGGTCCCTAAATTCCCCAGACATTAAGAAAGAATGATTCTGTCAGATTAAACTATAGTGTACACATGCCACACATGCATTGTTCTACAGTGATTGTGCAGAATGTCAACAGCACCGAGGCTGAGTGTAATTAGGTAATTCACAAAGCTAACTCTGATTCTAAAAGCTAATAAACGACTCTGAAATTTGCTTATAGTCACATCCTCCCCAGTTAGGCAATGTAGAATTTTAAAAATTAAAACAAAAATAAATTTCATACAATATCTTTAATGTTTTTCTGTCTATTAACATCTTGGTAGAAATCTTGAAGAGAACAAAATAGCCAACTCAATTTATTTATTTTCCAAATATCCCTCTGGCACTTTGTGATAATTATGTGAAGTACTAATGGCATTTAAATTTTATTTAGTCATTAGACTTCTTTAGAGCTTTAGTTCCAGAATCCAAAGTGCTTTATGAAGAATTTATAAGCCCCATTATCCAGAAAGTAAGGAGCAAAAGAACTCATTTAATTGTGCATAACTGTATGCTGATGTTTTTTCCTATATTTATGGAAGGAGGAGGTCAAAATTCCACTAAGTTTAATGGCATCACCAGCAGCAGCATTATCATCATCATACAATAATAAAACCATCATTTATTGAGCTCTTACAATATGCCTGACACCGTTCTAGATGTTTAACCTCACAATAACCCTATGAGGCAATGATTATTAATTACATTATACAGATAAGGAAACTGAAGCTCAGAGAGCTTTAGTCACTTGCCTAACACTGCACACCACTGTTAGATTCAGGCCGGACTAACACATGATATACTATCACACATCTATGTGTGTGAGACTTATCTGATGTCCCTGAAGCTACTATTGATAGAGGAGGCAGTTGGTTAAGACTGGAGCTGGAGGCAAAAGCAGTGATAAATAGATGACACATTAGAAGCCTGAGGGCACAACATCTTGAGTTTGTGGCTCTTAACATCCTGGCCTTATGGATTCCCACACCCCAGGGCTGGCTTCCCTTACACCAGGGCTGACAAACCAAGAGCTACAACAGAATGAGCACTCTCCTCTTCAACATCTGCCCCAAGGTAACCTCTAGCTTCATTATAGTATTTTCACATTGTGGTTTTGACAGCCCTGCCCCCACTCCCCCACCATCCACCCTCCTACCCCCACCCCGCCCCCTTGAAGATGGCCATGACAGTTCCCACAAGAACCTTGTAGAGTCGAACACACTCCCTCCCAGCTGGTAGGAGGACTCCCTTAGATGACTGGAAACAACCTCAGTCTGCTGTCCTTAATAAACTGCTCTGTGCTTACTACTTTTCTTCTGGCTGTCTTTATTCCAGCGCAGATCCTCTCATAAATCTTTGATGGGGAATCCAAGAACCACAACCTCCATTCACACAAAGCATACTCTCCCACTGATAACACTATGGCATCTCAGGGAAATCCCAATATATAATCCATTTCTATCACAAGTTTTACGCAAGGTTGCCTGAGCTTGTCTGGGCTTGATGAAGGGATGCCTCCTACCGGACGTACCTGGAATAACGGGACAGGGGTGGTGGGGAGTCAAGATGGGACACCTAATGGCAAGAAATGTGTGACAAGTAGGAAATCCTTTTTTAGAAAATTCTTTTTCACAAGTGCACAATAACTTCAGCTGAACTAAATATTTTGTCCACCAATGCCACACTTCAAAGATGAGTCAGTATAGCAGTTTGGGAAGGTTTGTTCTCCTAAACAGTTTTAAACAATTTGTACTTTTAGGTCAATCAGAAGCTCTCATTGTAGGGGCGCCTGGGTGGCTCAGCTGGTGGAGCATGTGATTCTTGATCTCAGGATTGTGAGCTCAAGCCCCACAATGAGTGTAGAGATTACTTAAAATTTTTTTAAATCTTTAAAAATAAATGCAACTACCATTTTAAAAAAAAAGGTCTCACTGTAAGATTGATTCACAGTCAGTAATTTGGTCAAGAAAATCTTTTTATATAAAATAAGTATAAAGATCACCCGTTTTCAAGCTTCTATCCAAAAGAAGACATAGTTCAAGTCATCATAATTAGAAATAATCCATGGGTAAGGGGGAAAGAATACAGAGAGATGATCCACCAGTACTACTGTGGGAACCACCTGGAGCCCTTAAGAATGCTGACTGGAAAACTAAGGTCTTTATGAGTCATATTGTTTAAAGTTGCTGGGTGGAGGCTGAGCCTCTTGAACCAGACCAGTCAGTTGTCTTGACTTGGACTCATCTTCCACCAACAGAAGACACACATTGTCAGCATGCAGAATGCTCCCTTATGCCCTTCCCAGACAATGTCTCCTACCCCAGGAAGTAATAGCTATTTCAACTCTTCTGCCTTCTGTAACTGTTGGTTCATTTTGTCTGTTCTTGAACTTTACATAAATGGAATCATACAGGTTGACTAGATTTAGACCTGGATTCTGGAGCTTTTCATTATATCTACACGATCACCTATATTGTCCTGTGTAACAAATGTTTATTTTTCTACCAGTGTTATATTGTCTTGAATGAATATTTCACTATGTCCCCATTCTCCTACCAATGGGCACTGAGCTACTTTCTAGAACTGGGGTATAATGAATAAAGTTGCTGTGCACAATCTTGTGCTTGTCTTTTGGTCGATTTGATTCTCAATGGTAATATCTATAAATAGGTTTGCTGAGCCATAGGGTAAGCATAAATTTAGCTTTAATAGATACTTCCAACTACATGCATTAATTTAAATTTCTTGAGATTTGTTTTATGGATCAGCATACATCTTGAAAGCTGCACAGCACATGAAAGGGATGTGTATTCTAGCTACAGAACGTTGTTTTATAAACAATTAGATCAAGGAGGTTAATAGCTCTGTTCATATCTTCTATTCTCTATTGATTTTTATGTCTACTTGTCTCACTTATTGAGAGGACATATTAATATCTCCAACTATGATTGTGCAACTATTTTCCCTTTAATTTTGGCTATATTTGCTTCATGAGATTGGAGGATCTATGATCAGGCACATATGTATTAGTAATTGTTATGTCTTTGTGATGAGTTGGCACTGCTTTCATTTTAAAATGTCCCTCTTTATCAATTCTTGTCTCAAGGTCTATCTTGTCTAATATTAACATAGTCACTGCATCTTTCTTTTTTTTTTTTTTTTTTTTTTTTTAAAGATTTTATTTATTTATTTGAGAGAGAGACAGTGAGAGAGAGCATGAACGAGGAGAAGGTCAGAGAGAGAAGCAGGCTCCCCGTGGAGCTGGGAACCCGATGCGGGACTTGATCCCGGGACTTCAGGATCATGACCTGAGCCGAAGGCAGTCGTCCAACCAACTGAGCCACCCAGGCGTCCCCACTGCATCTTTCTCATGTTTATTGCTTGCATGGCATATCTTTCCCCATCCTTTTGCTGTCACTTTTTATCTGTTTTTATAATTAAAGTATGTTTCTGCAGATAGGATTTAATTGGATCTTGCTTTTTTTCCCTCCTGTCAGACAAACTCCATCATTTAACTGGCATATTCATTCCATTTAAATTAAATATGATTTTAGATGTAACTTGATTTTGGCTTACCATTTTGCTTTTTGATTTCTCATTGTTTCATCTGTTTCTCTTTTCTCCATCCCTTCTTTTCTGCCTCATTTTGAGTTAATGAAATATCCTTAGTATCCTTAGTATTTCATTTAAGTTCCTCCATTAGCTTTTTAGCTATATATCTCTGCATCTTTTTCATGTTAACTTAGAGGTTACATCACGAATAATACAATTAGCACTATCAATTTTATGTTAATAGTGTAACATCTTACATAAAATGTGTTAATTTCAATAGTATGAGTCTACAAGCCCCAAATCCCCACTCTCTGTGCTATTTTTGATACATATTCTTACCTTCATATGTTATAAATTACACAATCAGAATATGTTACAGACTGCCCAGTTCAGAGTTGTCACTTCTGCTTTACATAATCAAATGGTGAAAAATGTCATTGTCCTCTCCCATGAACCACTATAGTAGCCTCTCGGCTTACTTTCCACTTCCCCTCTTACCCTCCTTTTTATGTCACTATTTACACAACAGTCAGAGACACTCGGTTTCAAAGGTGAAATGGATGATGCTATGCGTCTCAAGCTTAATTTGCTACAAAGACTTTTCAGGATGAAATGAAGACTCCCAGAAGCGGTCTTGTGTTAATCTTCTAGGACTTCTATAACAGAACACCACCAACTGGGTGGCTTAGACAACAGAAATTTATCTTCTCACAATTCTTCTCATAATACCTTCTCACAATTCTGGAGGCCAGCAGTCCATGATTAAGGTCAGTAAATTTTGTTTCTGCTGAGATCTCTCTTCCTGACTTACAGACAACTTCCTTCTTGCAGTGTCCTCAACATGGTCTTTCCTCTGCGAACGCACAGGGAGCTATCTGGTCTCTTTTTCTTATAAGGACATTAGGTTATCATGTGGGACCCCACTCTTATGAGTCCATTTAACCTTAATTTACCTCCTTATAGACCTATATCCAAGTTTAGTCACACCAGGGGTTAGGGCTTCAACATGTGAATTTGGGTAGAAGGACACAATTCAGCCCATAAATAACGGGCCTGAAATGGTCTCCCTGGGCCTAAGGAGGAAAATATCTGCCTGGGTTTATATACAACCCAATGCACCACACAGCATAAATATAACAGCTTATGCCTATTAAACAATGCAGGATGCACTAAGGGTGGACCTCACTAGGTCCGTCTATGTAACACAATTTGCATGGACTTTTAGATCCCACCTCTCAGAGAAGGTTGTATTCCCAAAAAAGGAATCATTTTTGAACAGATGAAATTATAGTACAATTAAACCTAGCAATGATCCAGGCACAGCCAGTCAGAATCCCTCTGTGCCTCCATGTTACATCCCTGCAGGTCCTGAGCACACTTGGGTAGAGTTCTGCATGCTCAGGAGAACCCCAAACACAGGATCCTAATGAACAAGTAGGTGATATTCAGGAGCCCCAAGAAGAAGGCCAGGGAAAAGGTGAGGTGGTTAAAAGTAGGCGAGCTAGAAAGACGACACTCAAGCCCTCATTTGGTAGAAGATTCAGTAACTACAGCAGAAAAAAAACTTGACCAAAAAAAAAAAAAAAGACAAAAAACAAAAAAAACTTGACCTAATTGCTAGGCACACCATTTTTCCATGACAAATTATTGTTGGTTTGAGCAACTGCAATGGATACATTTACATATGACATTTACCCAGAAACAAGAAATAGTCCACTAAAATAATCTGAAATTATTTTTTATATATATCTCAACAAAAAGCTATGCTTCCTATCTTCTAGGCCTATCTGAAAATGAAAAGCTATATTCTACAATAACATGTAACAAGTCTGTTTCTTGAGTGCATGTGGTCTTTATCCATATTTTAACAGGCCTGGATGTTTGCCTGAGGTGTCAGTAATGTTTTGTCTTATTCCACATGGCAGTTCCTTCCAAGTGCTGAAAGTGACCTACCCAAATGAGGGTGTTCTCTCCATCTTTTTCATTTATTCCATAACATTTGCATTCGTTTCCTATTACTGCTGTAATAAATCACCACAGAATTAACAGCTTACAGTTTTGTAGGTCAAACATCTGGTGAGGGACTCATTAGGCTACAATAAAGGTACTAGAAGGACCGTGTCCCTTTCTGGAGGCTCTAGGGGAAGACCCTTTTCCTTGCTCACACAGGTTATCAGCAGAATTCAGTTCCTGTAGTTGCAGAACTGAGATTGCTGTCTCCTTCCTGGAAAGCAGCTGAGAGCCGTTCACAACCTCTGTGGGACACCCACCTTCCTTGGCTTATTGCCCCCTCCTCCTTCTTTAAATTCAACACTCTCACATTTTGAATCTTTCCCTCTTCTTCCACTGCATCCCTCAATGATCAAGCCAGATTACATTGGTCCACCTGGATAATTCAGGATAAGGTCCCCATCCATCTCTAGGTGCATGCTCTTATCACATGTTCAAAACTCCTTTTACCATGGAAGGTGACCTATTCACAGATTCCTGAGAACAGAGTGTGGACAAATCTGGGAAGACCATTATTCTGCCTCCCACACTATTCCAAGAAGCTCTTTGTGTCCACAGACTGGGCATCCGACTACTGCAGCACTTTCAAACTTTCCCCTCTCCTCCCTATCATGCAGAGAAAGTCATGATGACAAAATGCACAAGGGCTATTGTTTTCACTTGCACTGGATTTTCAGTCTCTCATATTTGGTGGATACACAAATGGTGTCGCTTAATAAAGACCAGCCTTTGCCACCATCCAGCTGCAGATTCTCCACAAAGGATCCAAGGCTATATTTCTATTTTCTAATATTCATAGTCAATACCTGCAGAACACATCCTTTTTATGAACCATAAAATGAAAAAGGTGAGAGAAGCTAGCAATAACTTGGTGTATATTACTTCCAGGGAAGGTGCTTCAAAAATGTCTTCAATTAGGACCAAAAAAAAAAAAAATTCTAATGCCTGAATGAACATTAAAAAATAAAAGGAGGGAAAGAAAAGATTCCTCTTTAAATGTAAGTGAATTTAAATTAAATAATTTGTTAACTGATCTACCACTTGAATCACTATCAAAATCATCTACAAAGATCTGGCTTTTGTACTGAAAAATAAAGCTAACATATCCTTTCATATGTCTGAATTCCTTACAGATGCAAATAAAAATAAATGTTAAAATTCAGTAAAGTTAAAGAAAATGGGTTCTAGTATATATTCATTTACTTTTGAATAATCTGCACAAGACTAAGGACACATCAAAAGGGCAAATGCCTCATTTTCATGGTCGTGACCCCACTTTCTTATTGCCAGTGGCTTTGCCCACATCTGCTCCATATGGGCTATTTAGGATACAGCCTGAAACCTGGGAAGTGTATTTAAAAGAGGATGTTCCTGGGGCATCTGGATGGCTCAGCTGGTTGAGCATTTGCCTTCCACTCAGGTAGTGATCCCAGGGTCCTGGAATTGACCCCCCATCAGGCTCTCTGCTCAGCAGGGAGCCTGCTTCTCCCTCTCCCTGTCTACCACTCCCCCTACTTGTATGTGTGCTCGCTCTCTCTCTGTGTCAAATGAATAAAATCATCAAAAAATAAAAATTTAATTTAATTTAATTAGTTTAAATAAAATAGGATGTTCCTATGTTTGTCCAAGGTTGGCCATCCCTCAAGGTTACCTCTCCTCCTTCACCTTATTTTTCTCCCTACCACTTACCATTCAATATGCCATGTAAAAAGCCCATTTATTTGTGCATAAATAAATGAATATACTCCATTTGAAATGATTATACTCCAAACATACAGCAACAGTCATGAGGCTCCCTGCCCTTTAATACACTATCAAACAGCATGAGTTTCACAGTCTAGAATCTTATATAAATAATGACGACATCATAGATTCAAGGCAAGGGATATGACATTTAGTATGAGTGAATCGTTATTCTTAGAAGGCTTTATTTGAATTCTTCATTTTCCTTTTCACCTGAGGGTGTGTTGGGAAGTGATGGTGTTTATTTGATTTATCTTATTGTCCGCATATCTTCGGTTGCTCAATTCAATTTTCTTCCCCTCGGGTCAACTGAACTACAACAGCAAAGACCTAGGTGATGACAGGACAATTCTCAGTATCAACAGCCACAAGAAAGTGACTGAGCATGTGTTCTTCAGAAACCAAACTCATAGACTAATGTCCCTGCCTGACTGCCTTCAGTGGGCACATCATGTCATCTCTGCAAAAGAATGCAGGTTTGAAATAAACATAAAGCAGAATCAGACCCATCAATACAGAGAACAAACTGATGGTTGACAGAAGGAAGGGGGCAGGGAGATGGGTAAAATCAGTGAAGGCAAGAGGGAGAAACAGCCTTCTAATTATAAAATGAGTAAGTCATGGGAATAAAAGGCACAGTATAGGAAATATAGGCAATACTGTAATAGCATTGTATGGTGACAGTAGTTACACTTGTGGTGAGCACAGTATCATACAGAGAAGTTGGATCACTATGTTGTATACCTGAAACCAACATAACATTGTGTATCAACTATACTCAAGCTTTTTTTGTTGTTGTTGTTGTTGTTGTTTAATTTTAAAGCACATAGGTTTGCCTAGAATGTTAATGTTCTGCCTCAGGTAATTTTATTAACTACCGCCAAACCAAGCTCTAATATGGTGGAGCTCAGAAGACATCAATTTCCTTCTCCCTGAGCTGATGGCCCTGTGACCTGGAGTCTGTCTCTAAATTCTCAGCCCAAACTACTTATCTGCATAATGAACATTCTCTAGTAGAATACTGGTAAGCTTCCTTCCAGCTAGAAAGCACTATAATTTTAGTCATTAGAACAGAATGACCATTCTCTAATGATACAAAACATGCCTGGAATTCAAAGGTACAAAGGACTGTAACCTACTCCTGAAAGTTGTTTTACCCATGTGGTGTCTTGAGGTCCAGTCCACACCTACTTTCAAGAACAAAGAGAATGGCCAATGAGGAATGTCCTATTTCAGACTATAATTCTTTCTATAGATAAAAGGAAGACCTGAGCGCAAACTGTCAGTGTCCCTTCCCATACAGCCTCAGGAATGAATAATTAACTCACTTCAACCATCATTTGTGGAACTCCAACCATGGGCCATGATGTGTTGGTTGGTATAACCACAATAAGAAATAAGGAAACAGTTCTAATACAAATCTGATCAGGTTAAATGAAAAACATTCTTTAAATACTCCCTGCAATACAATATCATGGTGATAATAAGCACTGGCCTAAACAGAATAAGGATTAACTCTAATTTATTTTGACACAAGGCCTGCATGTCCAAGAAAATACTATCTATGTACCATAACCACACAGTGAGAGAAGATAAAAGCAATTGCTTCTGAAAAGCTGACATTGAAACAGGACCTCTGCTTTTGTGCTAAATAAAGACATCAGCATACTCTTCACACTTATAGTAAAATCGGGATGGAATGTAAAAGGAAATAAAAGGTAATGATTGTGGAACAAAGCTGCATGATGCAAGTGCTCCACTGGGAATAAACAGCCAAGGAGCAAGTTAGAGGGTTCTGTGCGATGAAGGTCAGTTTCCAGTCCATTCGGCAGAATCAATACAGTGCCTTGGACTTGGAATAGGTTTCATAAGTCATAGACTGACTGAGCCATGTATCAACCTCCACCCTGCATAGTTTTCAATGCCCCTCATCGACAAGCATTGCTGAATAAAAATGTGTGATCAGAATCTACAATTCGAGTAGAATAGTACCCACACATAGACTGGCTGAGAAACCGAATGGACAACCAACAGCAAAAAGTACCATCACTTTCAGGAGACTTATGTCAATTCTGGAATTGATTTCCAACGTCGAAATTGAAACTGCCATCAGAGGCTACCTCTGAAATTCCATTTCATGGAAGAGGTTTGTCTCAATGAAAACTGATGTTCTGTACAAGTCAGAAAGGTCCAGAGAATCATATTAATGTCTGGCGTTCTTTCTGATACGGTTTTCTCATGGGAAAAATACTTGACAAAACAGAATAAGAAACAGACAAAGGGAACAGTAAGCACCAGGAAACATCATTCATTTCTCCAGGCACTCTTCCAGGTGCTAACGGTGAGCAAAAGTCAAAAATCCCTGCCCTCTTAGAGCTCATTCTCTACCAACAGAAGACAGAAAATAAACAAATAAATAAGCATGTCATATATATGAGAAGGTGATAAGCACAATGGAAAAAACAAAGCAGTAAAACCAGGGAGGTAATCTAAGTGGAGGAGGGCTGCATCAGAGCAGCTGATGTTGCAATCAGCTACAAAATATGATATTAAAGCACAATTTCCTGATGCCCCCACTCTAAGCAACACCATCACTGCTCACTGTCCAGGCAAAGGGAAAACAATCACTGGGCTTCACCCAAATTCTGTTTATAGTTTGACCTCTAAGTTGGCAACCAAAAACTATACAAAACAGGCATTCCCCAGGCCCTTGTCTCAATCCAGCAATTTATTTGATGGGCCAGAAAGATAAAACTCTGATTGTAATAATAGCTAACAATTATATAACATTTTCTGTGATCACCCAGCCACATTCTAAGAGTTTATAAGTGTCGAGTATTTCAGTGGCTCATGTCACTTCAATAAGGCTTATTTATTATCAACCTGTTTTCCAGACAGGAAGACCAAGACAGTGAGGTTCACGTGGAAAGTGGATTTGGGATTCGACACCAGATGTTCCAGCTCCAGAGCCTGTGCTCTTAACTACCGCTGTACGGAGACACGGGCCTGCAGCTAACAATCTTCCCGTTATCTCCACTTGGACAGCAAATGGGAAACATGAAATTAATGTGCTTAAAGTAAAATTTTGGATCCTTAATACATCTTCCCCCCCTACCTTTTCCACCTCTGCACACCTGCTCCTCACCCAGGCTTCCAGAACTGCTTTTATAAATAGCACACCATTCACACAGCTGCTCAGGCCCAGAACGTAAGCTCTGATTTATCTGTCTCTCTCACACCCTTCATCTGATCTGTCTGAAAATCCTGCAAAATATTTCTCAAATCCCGCAACCTCCAATCACTTCCAGGCCGCTGTCAGGTCTCACCTACAAGACAGAACAGCCTTCTAGCTGTTCTCTCTACTTCCCTCTTGCTGCCAAGAGTCAATTCTCCCTCTTCCAAGTATGAGAGATCTTTGAAATGCAAATTAGATCATATCATGCCCTTGCTCAAATCAATCTGACGACTTCTATATGAGTCAGGGTTCTCCAGAGAAACAGAACAATAGGATGAAAAGAGACCAAGAGAGACAACAAGAGACAGAGAGACAGATAATTTATTTATTTAAAGAAACTGGCAGGATGCCTGGGAGGTTCAGTGGATTAAGCCTCTACCTTCAGCTCATGTCATGATCCCAGGGTCCTAGGATCATGCCCTATTTTGGGCTCTGTGCTTGGCTGGAAGCCTCCTTCTGCCTGCCACTCTGCCTATTTGTTCTCCTTTCCCCCCCCCCCTCTCTCTCTCTCTCTCTGTGTCAGATAAATAAATGAAATCTCGGGGTGGGGGTAAGAAAGCAGTTGGCTAATGCAGTTTTAGGGACTGGCGAGTCCAAAATCTGAGGAGTGGGCCAGCAGCCTAAAAATGCCAGCTAGAGTTAATGTTGTAGTCTTAAGTCTCTAGGCTGAAAGCTCAGGAAAAATTACTGTGTTTCAGGCTAGAGAAAGAATTCCCTCCTCTTCAATCTTTTCTCTTAAGGCTTTCAACTGATGAGATGAGGCCTGCCTACATTAAGGAGGGTAATCTGCTTTACCTAAAGTCTACTGATTTAAATGTTCATCATATCTGAAAAAACACCTTCATAGCAACATCTATACTGGTCTTTGGCCAAACAATAGGGCACTATAGACTAGTGAAGTTCACACAAAAAATTAACAATCACAGCTTCAAAAATTCAGAACAAAACGTATGACCTATAGGTCTCTTTCTACCTTTCTGCTCTCCCCTTATCCATTCTTTGAACCACGTAGGCTTCTTATTCTGGGTACATGACATGCTCCTTCCTATCTGCAAAAATGCTGTTTGTTTTTTCTGTTCTTTGTACCTAGAATGTTCTTCCCCCAGGATTCCATATGCCTTTGTCCTTAACTTAATTTAGGTCTGTCTCTAATATCACCTCCTCAGGGAGGCCTTCCCTGCTCAACATATCTCCAACAGACCAGGACCCCTTAGTACCCTCTAGGCCCTCTGTCTGCCATCATATTACTTCCCATTGTCTAGAACCATACCGTGTGCTTGTTCACTGTGCCCCCCTTTGCTCCACCAAGACGTTTTTGGGTTTGGTTTTTTTGTTTTGTTTTGTTTTGCTTTATGTATTTGAGAGGGTGAGCAAGAGAGAGAACATGAGCACGGGCAGAGGGAGAGGGAGAAGCAGACTCCCTGCTGAGCAGTGAGCCTGATGTGGGGCTCAATCCTAGGGCCCAGGGATCATGACCTGAGCTGAAAGCAAATGCCCAACCAACTGAGCCTCCAGGTGCCCCCAAGATGTTTCATTGTATCGCCTGGGTGGCTTAGTGGGTTAAAGCCTCTGCTTTCTGCTCAGGTCATGATCCCAGGGTCCTGGGATCGAGCCCCACACTGGGTTCTCTGCTCAGCAGGGAGTGTGCTCC
Organism: Neogale vison; assembly: GCF_020171115.1. Lineage (NCBI taxonomy): Eukaryota > Metazoa > Chordata > Mammalia > Carnivora > Mustelidae > Neogale > Neogale vison. The sequence continues at coordinate 11,128,594 of NC_058097.1, forward strand.
CCCTCCTATCTCTCTGCCTGCTTCTCTGCCTTCTTGTGATCTCTGTCAAATAAATAAATAAAATCTTTAAAAAAATGTAAAGCTCTAGCTTTACTCACTGTAAGGTTGAATACTCTCTGCCATATTGCTGGTCCTCAATAAATGGAGCTCAATGAATGAAGGACACTATAAAAGTAACTTTTTAAATTTCTTTGGCAGAAAGAACTATGGAAATATTAAGAAAGATTAATATCAGTTTTCAAATATTTATGATATAAGTGAAACTATAAGTGGTATTACTTTTTTGCCCTATTTCATATTCCATTCAATATTCTTTTTTGCTGTAGTGGTTGTTTTTGTTTTCATCTAAGGTTCTTGCCAAACTTCGATGTTTCCAATCTTTTTTTAATTTTATTTATTTATTTGAGAGAAACAGAGAGAGAGACCATGAATAGGATGAAGGGCAAAGGGAGAAGCAAACTCCCTGCCAAGCAGGAACCCGATGTGGAACTCGATCCCAGGACCCTGGGATCATGACTTGAGCCAAAGGCAGATGCTTAACCTTAACTGAGCCACTGAGGCACCCTGTGATTTTTTTTTTTTTAATTTAAGGTCACGACTCTAAATGTTCTTTCCTTCCTAGAACATTACTTGGATCAACTGACCCCATCGAAGCACACTACTGTGAATAACCATCATTTTTTTAAAAAACCATACATCATGGGGTGCCTGAGTGGTTCAGTCGGCTAAGTCTCTGACTTCGGCTCAAGTCATGATCTCAGGATCCTGGGATTGAGCCCTCCATCAGGCTCCCTGCTCCGCAGGAGTCTGCTTCTCCCTCTCTCTGCCCCTCCCTGACTCATGCTTTTTCTCTCTCTCTCAAATAAATAAAATCTTTTAAAAAATTATATAACTCTATGTTGTACCAGTCTCCAGAGCTTATCATCTTGCATAATTATAACTTGAGAGTCTATAGTTAACCATATAATGTTGTGCACTTAAAGTCATGTTAATAGGGTAGATCTTGGGTGCCTGGGTGGCTCAGTGGGTTGAGCCTCTGCCTTTGACTCGGGTCATGATCTTGGGGTCCTGGGATCAAGTCCCGAGTTGGGCTCTCCGCTCGGCAGGGAGCCTGCTTCCTCCTCTCTCTCTCTCTGCCTACTTGTGATCTCTGTCAAATGAATAAATAAAATCTTTTTTAAAAAAAATAGGGTAGATCTCATGCTAAATGTTCTTAACACAAATAATAATAAAGCATTATTTGTGGTAAGAATATAAGAATGGGAATATAAGAATGTTTTGAGGTGATGGATATGCTTATTACCTTATTTGAGGCGATGATTATTACAGGTTGTAAGCAAACGAACAAACCCATCAGAATGTACACACTAAATACATGCAACTTTTTGTATATTAAGTATATTTCAATGAAACCAGGAGGATTTTGAGTGTTCTTAGTTTCAAGTTCAGAAATTAGATAACAAAAAAAAAAAATTATTGCTATCAGATTCTGCACTGAGTCAGAGAAATATCTTCAGGAATTGAAAAGAAATTTATGCAAATTTACTGTTTGACTCTTCTGTGTTCGTCAGACAAGGCCATTACTAAGCATTTATATGCCATCTGTCCTTCCCCCTCACAATAAGCAGAGATCCAGAGAGTTCAGTGTCTATATGTGGTTATAAAGAATGTCCCTTTACAGAGTCAAAATTCTATCCCAGGCTGTTCTAAGTCTGCGTTCTTCTTGGTGACCTGGCCACACAGGGGCAGAATACCCAAGACTCCAGGCACCAAAACAGTTCCACAGGTGGATGCTGGACTGGATGCTCCTGTATTTCACTTCTCCAAAATCACTCTTACATTCTGTGAACACTTCTCTTTCATCTTTCCATGAATGAAAAATCATATACATAAATAAGTGAAGTGGGTGTTTAGTTTATAAAAGAAATGATAGTTCTAGACAGAATTCTACAATCATGTGAGTCATGTGAATTTCATGCACCAACCTGTCTGAGCCATTCTTTAGTTGTAAAATGACAAGAGAGGAATTCTACAGAATCTATCCCAGCTCTCAGTTTCTGTGAGCTAAAATCAATTAAGGGGTGCCTGGGTGGCTCAGTCATTAAGCGTCTGCTTTTGGCTCAGGTCATGACCCCAGGGTTCTGGGATCAAGCCCCACATCAGGCTCCCTGCTCAGCGGGAAGCCTGTCTCTGCCTCTCCCACTGCCCCTGCTTGTGTTCCCTCTCTCACTGTGTCTCTCTGTCAAATAAAATCTTTAAAAAAATAAAAATAATAAAAAACAATTTTTTTAATTTTAAAAAACTAAAGTCAATTAAAACCTTCTTGTTTTTCCTCTCAAATTTCACTTCACCTTATTTAATTTTTTCTCAATTAAAAATAACAATAGTTGAGTGAAAATAAGCTTTTCCCCTACCTTTAAGAAACACACCTTGTCTTTTCATTTTGTGTCTCCTCTTTGTACCTCCCAGCAGTTGCCACTTCAAGTGCCCGCTCTATTTTGTGCTGAGTTTTATTTCCTTCACTTTCCTCTTTCCTTGAACAGCAGGCGCCAAAATAACAAGGCAGTGTGAAATTTACAGAAACAATGTGTTTATACAGTTGGCTACCTTATCTAAAATTAATTCTATTGGACTCTATATCAGATGTCTTGCCATATGCCGCGGGTTACAAAGAATACTGTACAAGGCTAGTACCCATCAAACTTTGCACAAAGTTATGGGGTCCCCAAATCAGCGAAGTCCAAAAATTTCTGTGAACCCTTTTGTTTTATCTTTATGAAAAGTAGAACACTCTTTTTTTAAATTTTTTTATTTTTTATAAACATACATTTTTATCCCCAGGGGTACAGGTCTGTGAATCGCCAGGTTTACACACTTCACAGCACTCACCAAAGCACCTACCCCCAATGTCCATAACCCCACGCCCCTTCTCGCAACCCCCCTCCCCCCAGCAACCCTCAGTTTGTTTTGTGAGATTAAGAGTCACTTATGGTTTGTCTCCCTCCCAATCCCATCTTGTTTGAAAAGTAGAACACTCTTTTTTTTTTTTAAAGATTTTTTATTTATTTATTTGAGAGAGAGAGACAGTGAGAGAGAGCATGAGCGAGGAGAAGGTCAGAGAGCGAAGCAGACTCCCCATGGAGCTGGGAGCCTGATGTGGGACTCGATCCCGGGACTCCAGGATCACGCCCTGAGCCGAAGGCAGTCGTCCAACCAACTGAGCCACCCAGGCGTCCCGAAAAGTAGAACACTCTTAATCTCAAATTATTCCCTGTTTATATTAAAGAGGATTTAATAAGGTCCAATTAAAAACTAGTCACAGCACTGAGTTCCTGGGTGCCTCACTTGGTTAATCGTCTGACTCTCTTGGTTTCAGTTCAGGTTGCGATCTCAGGGTTGTGAGATTGAGTCCTGCATCAGACTACAAGTTCAGCACAGTCTGCCTGTCCCTTTCCCTCTGCTCCTCTTTATTATTTCTTTTCTGTATTGCTATATACTTCCCTCTTAGGACCACCTTTGCTGCATACATACAACATACATATACTGTGAAGAATTTTAATCAAGAAAGGATGCTGTACTTTGTCAAATGCTTTTTCTACATCGATGGAGAGGATCATATGGTCCTTGTCCTTTCTTTTATTTATGTAGTGTATCACACTGATTGATTTGTGGACTGAACCACACCTGCAGCCCAGGAATAAATTTCACTTGGTCATTGTGAATAATATTTTTAATACTGTTGGATCCTATTAGCTAGTATTTTGGTGAGAATTTTTACATCCATGTTCATCGGGATATTGGTCTATAATTCTCCTTTGTGGTGGGGTCTTTGTCTGGTTTTGGAATCAAGGTAATGCTGGCCTCATACAAAGAGAAGTTTTCATTTTTTTTTTTTTAACAGCTTCAGAGGAACAGGTATTAATACTTCTTTAAAAGTTTGGAAGAATTTCCCTAGGAATCCATCTGGCCCTGGGCTCATTTGTTGGGAAATTTTTGATTACTGCTTCAATCTCCCTGCTGGTTATGGGTCTTATAATTGCAGTGTTGGTTATGATCTCTCCTCTTCCATTCAGGATTTTGTCCTTTCTCTTTTCTTTTGGGCCAAGCGTTTATCGATCTTATTAATTCTTTCAAAGAACCAGCTCCTAGTTTCCTTGATCTGGTCTATTGTTCTATTTCATTCATTTCTGTTCTAAACTTTATTATTTCTCTTCCTGTATTGCTATACACTTCCCTCTTAGGACCGCCTTTGCTGCATCCCAAAGGTTTTGAACAGTTGTGTGTTAATTTTCATTTGTTTCCATGAATTTTTTAAATTCTTCTTTAATTCTCTGGTTGACCCATTCATTCTTTAGTAGGCTGCTCTTTAGCCTCCCTGTATTTGAGTTCTTTCCAAATCTCCTCTTGTGATTGGTATCTAGTTTCAAAGCACTATGGTCTGAAAATAGGCAGGAAATGGTCCCAGTTTTTTGGTATCAATTGAGACCTGATTTGTGATCCAGGATGTGTTCTATTCTGGGGAGTGTACCCTGTGCACTCAAGGAGAATGTATATTCTGTTGCTTTGGGATGGAATGTTCTGAATATATCTGTGAAGTCCATCCGGTCCAGTGTGTCATTCAAAGCCCTTTTTTTCTTGTTGATCTTCTGCTTAGATGATCTATCCATTGCAGTGTGGGGGGGGGGTGTTAAAGTCCCTTATATTATTGTAATATTACTGATGTGCTTCTTTAATTTTATTATTAATTGGCTTATACAATTGACTCCTCCCATGTTAGGGGCATAAATTTTATAATTGTTAGATGTTCTTGCTTGATAGATCCTTTAAGTATGATACAATGACCTTCCTCATCTCTTATTACAGTTTTTGGTTTAAAATCTAATTTGTCTGATAGAGGATAGCCACCCCAGGTTTCTTTTGATGTCCATTAGGATGATAAATGGTTTTCTACCCCCTCTCATTCAATCTGGAGGTGTCTTTGGGTCTAAAATGCGTCTCTAACAGATAGCATATTGATGGGTCTTGCTTTTTTATCCAATCTGATACCCTGTGTCTTTTGATTGGGGCATTTAGCCCATATACATTCAGGGTAACTATTGAAAGATATGAATTTAATGCCATTATATCACCTATAAAGTGACTATTTCTGTATATTGCCTGTTCCTTTCTGGTCTATGTTACTTTTGGGCTCTCTCTTTGCTTATAGGATCCCTTTTAATATTTCCTGCAGGACTGACTTTGTGATCACAAATTCTTTCAGTTTCTGTTTGTCCTAGAAGCTTTTTATCACTCCTTCTACTTTGAAAGACTTCTTAGCTGGATAAAGTATTCTTGGCTACATATTTTTCTCATTTACCACCCTGAATATATCATATCAGTCCTTTCTGGCCAGCCAGGTCTCTGTGAATAGGTCTGCTGCTAATCTAATGTTTCTATCCTTGTAGGTTATAGACCTCTTGGTCCAAGCTGCTGTCGGGGTTTTCTCTTTGTCTCTGAGATTTACAAGTTGCACTATTATATGTCAGGGTGTTGACCTATTTTTACTGATTTTGTGGAGGGTTCTCTGTACCTCCTGGACTTAGATGCCTGCTTCCTTCTCCAGATTAGGGAAGAGATATAAACAGACAGGTGAACAGAACAAAGTAATACACTATATCCTGAATGTATTTTGGTTGGTTTGTTAGAAGAAATTACATCTCAAAATTGTAAAGAAAAGAAAAACATTATATACACAAAAACAAAATTACATACACTGAAAGGATATAATGTAACTGTAACACAAAAATTACCAAAAAATAACAAAACAAAACAAAAGGAAGAAGAAAAAAATATATAGTGAGAATATGATCAGACAGGTGAACAGAACAGAGCCATACACTAGACTTTGGATATATGTTTGTCTGTTAGAAGAAACTGCATCCCAAAATTGTAAAGAAAGAAAAAAAAAAATATATATATATATATACACACACAAAAATTAAATACAATGAAAGGATAGAATATAACTGTAAAAATTAAAATTAAAGATTTTTAGAAAGAGTTGATAAAATAAGAAATTGGTTGAAAATAGAAAGAAAAAAATTTTTTAATTAAAATTGAAAGACTAGGTGTGCCTGGGTGGCTCAGTGGGTTAAGCCTCTGCCTTCGGCTCAGGTCATGATCTCAGAGTTCTGGGATCAAGCCCCACATCGGGCTCTCTGCTCAGCTCAGCAGGGAGCCTGCTTTCTCCTCTCTCTCTCTGCCTCCCTTTTTGCCCACTTGTGATCTCTGTCTATCAAATAAATAAATAAAATCTTTTAAAAAAAATTGAAAGACTAAAGAATCATGGGGAAAGGGCCATGAATTCTGTGCTGTACTCCCCAGCACTGGAGTTTTGCAGTTCCCACTCATTGGTAAACTTGGTCTTGGCTGGAAGTTCTTGCTGATCTTCTGGGGGAGGGGCCTGTTCCTTTGATTCTCAAATTTATTTGCCCCAGGCAGAATTGCACCAGCAGGCCAGCCTAAGTAATCTGCTCTAGTTTGCTCTTTATACCTTTTGTTCCCTGAAGGCTTTCCAGGCAGCTTTAGAAGATGAGAATGAAAATGGCGGCCTCGCAATCTTCAGTCCCAAGCCAAAAGCTCTGGGCCCCACTCCTCATTGAGTCCTCAGAGAAAAGCTGTCAATCACTCCTGTCTCCCTGGTCTCTGCCTGTACTCTGTGCTCACCCAGCCTGACAGAGCATTTCTATCTCAGATACATGTCCCTGTTTTGAGTCTCCAAACCCCGCTGACTCCTGTGGGGTGCTCCCACTCCACTCCTTCCAGAGCAGGAAAGGTGGTCTCGCTGGTTCTGCTGCTTGCTGGGTCCCTGCTCAAGGAGTAGTTGCCTGATTGTGCCACAGCTCATGGTTTATGGCAACCCCGAACCGAGAGCCCACTCCTGGGCTTTCTGATTGCAGCTGGCTTCCCCCACTCCAATGTGCAGGAACTCTGACACACTCAGGCACCCCTTGTCTTCCTGTGACCCTGGGGATCCTGAGACCTCACTGACCCACCTAGGGTTCCACCATCACTTACTCACCTGAGTACCTTTCAGGTGGGACATCCCTCACTGGAGCTGACTTCTAAAAGTTCTGATTTTGTGTTCCACTGCTCTATCACTTACCAGTAGGTGGCTGACAGAGGCCCCCTCCCTCCACGGTCTATCTTTCCATACATTCCCCTTGGATTCACTTCTCCGCATCTCCACATCTCCTACCTTGCAGAAAGTGGCTGCTTTTCTCTTTGTAGAGTTGCAGCTATTCTTATCTTTTATCTCCACTTGGGTTCACAGGTGTTCAGAATGATTTGATAGCTATCTAGCTGAATTCCTGGGACAGGAAAAAACTAAGATCTGCTCCTCTGCCATCTTGGACTTCTCCCCTAGATGAATTTATTTTAAACCTAATTCCTGCATCATGGGCTTCTTATCAGCTAATACTAACTTCTAACAATTGAAGGTCTCTGCTGGAACTCAGTCTTGGGCAGCACCCACAAAATCTGCACAATGCATTAAATTAAGTACATTTACTATCATTCTACATTGGGCACCAGAGGTAGAGTTAGAAAAAACACATTTCTTGTCCTCAAGGAGTTTGTTGTAATTTAAGGAGCCTAGGAAACCCTCTCTGTTCCAAAATACTTGCCAACACGGCCTGGCCATGGGGTCTGAGATTCCTACATTCTTCATTCTTTTGGAGTGAGGCATTGAAAGCAATTGTGAGGACAACCAGTATACAATCTCATTAAAACTTGCTAAAACCCTTACAGAATAGAACCCAGGAGGGTCAATGCTCCAACAATCTCAGTATTCTCTAACCCAGTTATCCCTAGCTCTGCTGATAATCAGAGCTACAAGAGATGTGTATCAATTCCATAGGCTACGGGGGAGCCCAAGAATCTATGTTTTTCAGCCAGATTTGGAAACTAAAACCTCAGGTTTGTTCTCTTGCTTTTTCTCATTTCCCTTCCTCTCCTCTCATCTCCTTCTTCTTCCCCTTCTTATTCTCCTTCCCCTCCTCCTGCTTCTCCTCCTCCTTTCTCTTCCTTCTTCAAATAAATAAATAACAAATAAAATATGGTAAAAGTAGAGTTCTCCTAAACTATGTTATGGGTGCAGATTCTTTTTTTTTTTTTTTTAATTTTACAGACAGAGATCACAAGTAGGCAGAGAGGCAGGCAGAGAGAAAGGAAGGGAAGCAGGTTCCCCACTGAGCAGAGAGTCCAGAACCCTGGGATCATGACCTGAGCCGAAGGCAGAGGCTTTAACCCACTGAGCCGCCCAGGAGCCCCTACGGGTGCAGATTCTTAACTTGATAACCAGAACCATCCTGCACCTATACACTTCTACATTCATTCACATCTACCTTAGTTACTATGAATATTCAGATTAAATGTGTAAAATGTCCCCCCAAAAACTGGTAATTTTATTTTATAGAGATACTAAGCAAAGTAGGTGTTTTATGTGAAACCTTATCACTGGCACACAGTGGGTCTTGGGGGTATTTAGGTAGTCCTACACATAAAAAATCTGAGATATTGGGGCACCTGGGTGGCTCAGTGGGTTAAGCCGCTGCCTTCGGCTCAGGTCATGATCTCAGGGTCCTGGGATTGAGTCCCGCATCGGGCTCTCTGCTCAGCGGGGAGCCTGCTTCCCTCTCTCTCTCTCTGCCTGCCTCTCCATCTACTTGTGATTTCTCTCTGTCAAATAAATAAATAAATAATCTTAAAAAAAAAAATCTGAGATATTTGTAATACCACATTCACATTCTAACAAATAGTTATGGTCCTTTAAATATCTTCTCTATTATTTCAGCCATACTTCACTTATACATGTGTATTTCTGAAAAATCTAAAGGAAATTCTTAGGGATTTTTTTTTTAATTTTAGCATAATTCTTTCAGCAATTGCTTGGTTTTTAATAACATTTCTTAAGCCATGTTTTATAAATGTTTATGACCTTTGAGCCAAATTTTAAAGGCTTAAGACTTAAATATATATTAAGTGAAGGTGTTTAGAATTTTGTTTTGCTCTCTTTATCTCCCCAGAAAGCAATATATGCAGGTAGTTATTTTAGGAAATGTTCTACTGTCGTTTACTTTATTGCTTCCTTATTTTGGCTTTGTCATATTGTTCCCATATATTCAAGTCTAAGTGCTAATTATCTTTTCCTCAAATTTCTTAGGATTAATTTAAAACAAAGTTGATACTTCATTTGCTTCAATTTGATTTGCTTTACTTTGCATAGCAAATATTTATTCCATTGATAAGTATTATACATACATAAATCAAACTGCCATTACAAACTAGGTATGCTATCTACTGTCTTAACAAGATTACTCTGAGTTGTTTTTCTCTTTCATGAAAATATGTTATCATCTCTCTAAAACTTGTCAAGCCATGTTGTTTCAACTTATTCTTAAACATTGGGTTTTTTTCAGTCATTAACACTTTGTAGAAATTTTAGCATGAAAAGATCTCCTTCCTTATCTGAGACTATCCTTAATTCTTAATATACTTAAGCTCTGATTAAAAGGTAATTTAGAGGTGCCTGGGTGGCTCAGTGGGTTAAGCCTGTGCCTTCGGCTTGGGTCATGATCTTAGGGACCTGGGATCGAGCCCCTCATCAGGCTCAGCCAGGAACCTGCTTCCCCCCCCTCTCTGCCTACTTGTGATCTCTCTCTCTGTTAAATAAATAAATTAAATTAAATTTTAAAAGGTAATTAAACAAATTATGTTGGTTCTACCTTCTAATTTCTTTCAAATTTTTTTTCATCCAACTACTAGAAATAACTTAATATTAAGTATAAGAAAATATAAACTATTTTGTCCAATTCTTTTGAGACCAATAACACACCAAGATAGGCATAGCATTAGATTTGTTTTAATTTTTGTAAGTAAAATGTTCTATGAAGTATAATATAGATACAAATGTCAATAAATAAATGGTACATCGGTAGACTAACAAAAAATAAATATGAAACAAGAAAAAATACAAAAATTTTTAAAAAGTGAGTGGTTGATGAATTTTCACAAGTGAACACTCCATGGACCCATCACTCAAATCACAATCTAGAACTCTACCAGCACACCTCAGAAACCCCCTCTCCTAGGCACTATATGCCCCCTCTGACTTGCCTTACCCCAAATTAAGCACTTTCCTGAACTCTTAAATCATGGAATAGTTTGCCCATTTTCTAATTTTTTTTTAAGATTTTATTTCTTTGACAGAGAGAAAGAAGGAGCAGCAGCCAGAAGGAGAAGGAGAAGCAGGCCCCCCACTAAGTAGAGAGGCTGATGTGGGGTTCAATCCCAAGACCCTGGGGTCACAACCTACGCCAAAGGCAGGTGCTTAACCCACTGAGCCACTCAGGCACCCCCAATTTTTAAATTTTATTTACGGTATTATTTTTACCTGGCTTCTTTCACTCAATATTATATTTGTTAGACTTATTCCTACTGTCATCTAGAGCAACACACTTCATTCTCATTACTGTAGGATACTTTATGGATATTTGTTTGTTTGTTTGTTTACTTATTCAACTCTTGGTAGACATTTGGGTGGTTTCTGTTTGAGGATATTACAAATGGTGCTGCTACAAGCATTCTAGTAGGTGTCTTTTGGTGAATATGATAGGCCTTTAGGTGGTTCCATACCTAATAATGAAATTACTAGCTTAAAGGGTGTGTATATACCTAGCTTGGCAGATAGTACCAAACAGTCTTTCAAAATGGTTGTACCAATTTATGCTTTTATCCATAATGTATATGAATCCCAGTTGTGGGGCACGCAGCTAGCTTAGTCAGAGGACCATGCCATTCTTGATCTTGGGGTCATGAGTTTGAGCCCCACATTGGATGTGGAGATTACTTAAAAAATAAATAAATAAACTGAAAAAAAAAAAGAGAGAGAGAGAGAGATCCCAGTTGCTCTGTATCACCAACCATGTTAAATATTGTTCGTATTTTTTGTTTGGGATATTCCGGTGGATATATCCAGACTTACTTATATTTCTTTCTCTAAAAAACTTATGAGAGAGTTTACTGATGATATTAGGGGGTAAAATATTTGATATCCCAACACAAAGTGAAAATACATTTTAACAGATAACTGTACTACATACTTTGTGTAAATAGCAAACATAGAGAGATGTAAATGTTGAAGCACCTACGCCTCTACTCCAGGAGAGCTTAACAAATATATTTTGTTATGCCATCACTTCCTGGACTCCCATTGTATACACTCTTAATCAGCTTTCCCACTGAATAAAAGCATTTTATGAGATTCAAAAAGGTTCCTTCCTAACTATATTGTGTGAGTAGTTTATTTTGTTGAACCATGTTGCATGTGTGATTCAGTGAGGTATATAAATAAAATCTGCTTATCCTTTTTTTGGAGAAAGAGAGAGAGAAAGAGCATGAACAGAAGGAGGGGTAAAGGGAGAGGGAAAAAGAGAAGCTTAAGCCAACTCCACGCCCAGCACAGAACCCAGTGTGGGGCTCCATCTCATGACCCTGAGATCAGGACCTGAACTAAAATCAAGAGTCAGACACTAAACTGCCAGAGCCATCCAGGCACCCCTGCTTATCCTTTTAAAAAAGCAAGTAAACACACTAAGGGTCTTCGAAGTCCTGTTCCAGGATAAGACAAAGGTTATGGTTAGAAAATTATATGGTCATTTCATCACACCGAGACTCAAGCCGGATTGCGACCCATTAGAAGAGGGTAGAGAACTATTTTGCAGAGAGAATCTTTTAGAAGAAGACACAAATTATCTTATGTTCCAACTAATTACTCTGTATGGAAATGGGTTAATCCCAGATCTAAAATCAATAATGATATGCCCTAAAGTTGCCAACTAAGAAGGGAAAGAGGCTCAGTTATAAACCCCCAGTGTGGACAGTGGCATAGGTGAAATGTAGAATTGCTGGCATAAAATTTTATCAGCTTCCCACTATTCTCCATTTTTTGTAGAGGACTAAATGTATCCAGATATTTGGGAACCTGTTTTAGGCAATGCATCCTTGTTGCTTACAGGTATGAAGAGGGAGCCATGGTAAGAGGGGAAACTATAAAGCCAGCACTCTAAGATACGTGGCTGCTGTTTGCAAACTGCTCAGATACATAAAAGCCAGGAAATACACAGCTCCTGTCTCCCATCCACTACCTTGAAGGCAAGAACTACGTTTCACACATCCATCACCACAAATGCCTTCGACTGTCATCTGCATCCAGCGGCTCACACAGCAAAGACAGCACACAGGCTGTTAGGTTATGTTCCTCTCTCTGCTCTCCAACCCCATTCCTTCACATTCCTTTTTAATGTGTCTCCCTTTCATGTCTCCCAGAGAGGAGGGTAATTCGCATGTTTCCCACCAACCTCGCCAGTACATCTTTGGTCCCGGACTCCTTCTTTCCTTCACCCTAGCACATTACACACTTAGAAGAAAGTGGACAGAATACAAGCTCAGTGATATCCAAGGCAGAAAAACTCTTCCTTAGCCTAAGATCTCAAATACAACTGATCCTCAATGAAACACTAGCAATTTCCCTGTCCTTTAGTGACACATTTCCTCTGAACCTGACACTGACTCAATGAAGACATGCTTTCCACTTAGGGGGACCATGTGCAAAAACTGAAAACGTGAAAGAGTGTTCTTCCTGAGTTAGGCACCATGGTCATGCTTTGACCAAGCATGAACAATGCCTTAAAACTCTTTAAGAGTTTTAAGAGTTTTTAAACGTTGTACAGTTTTTGGCTGTACTACAGCTTTATAGCTGAAATACAGGTCTTTAATCTCCTAAGGGTATCACTCCCGAAAATCAGCTGAGTTCCTGCTAGAACTCAAGCACCTGCCAGAAGCCATGCTCTATGCCAGGTGCTTGAAATCCACTTCCCTCGGGGGCCTTCTAAGGTTAGGAAGAATCCAAACCACAGAGAGAGATACTCCACAGCAGTGATGGGGTTATGCATGGGATACATAGAAAAAGAGGGCGCTTATCCTTGCCTGGAGAAGTCAGCGAAGTTTTGCTGGAGGAGGAGACTTGGATGGAGTAATGGATGTCACCCACAATGTCATCACCTCATTGGTGATAACTTCTTCAAAGCATGCAGATTCACTACCTTGCTCACCAAACCTCAGTGCATCCCTAGATTAATAAACCCAAACTGAACACTCTAGCACATCTAGAACATGGTTCTCCTGGTCTTCCCTTCAAGCAATCACTAGTTTCCATCCCTTCTGCTTATTCTTTCTTTGGTGCTGTCACCTAAAATATATTCCTTTCCACACACCACTTATTCAAACCCTCTATTTTTTTTCATCACAGTCCAGCTCAAGACTTACTTCCTCCAGAAAGTATTTGTCTACATACAAACACTCCCTTCTCTATGATTTCCTTCTCTGTTGCACTGTCATCACTGTGTTTGGCTGTTATCTTGAAACAGTCTCTATCCTCTAAGAGTACCTTGTCTCCCTATAGGAATTCAATTCTGAACAACAGTAAATGTAGGGTTCTGACAGATTGTTCAAAAAAACAGGAGGTTTTAACAGCAGCACCTACCCTGTCTGACCCTCAACTCCTGGGCTCAGCTGTTCTCTGGACAGTGCAGCAACTATAGTTTTGATTTCAGGCAGGACATGTATTCACCGCCCCTGAATCTATGCCAAGGAGAAGCCCTCCAGCATGGGGTTATAAAGCATTTAAGAAAGCAACATCAGGAAACCTAGGGCAGGAACTTGCCTCCCATGCGGTCCAGATACAGGGAGGGTAGTGTCTAGTGAACTTGCCCAGAAATAACTAAGGTGTGTTAGTTTCCTTAGGGCAGTGGCAACAAATTGCTACAAACTTGGTAAATAAACAAAAACTTGTTCTCTTATAGTCCTAGGGCCCAAAAGTCCAAAATCAAAATACCAGCAGGACTACACTGCCTCAGGATACTATCATGGGCTAATAATCCATTCCATGTCTTTCTCCCAGTTTCCAGTGGCTGCCATAATGTTGTTCCTTGGCTTGTGCCCACATCCTTTCTCCATGGTCATGCTGCCTCCCCCTCTTCTCTCTTGGAATCTCCCTCATGTGTCTCTTACAGGAAACTCACTGCATTTAAAGCCCACCTGGATAATCCAGGCTGATCTCTTTATCTCAAGATCCTTACCTTAATTTTATCTACAAAGACTCTTTTTCCCAATAAGATCACAACCACAGTTTCTAGGAATCAGGATCTGGACATATCTTTTTGCAAGCCACATTCAACTGAGAGTGATAACTAATAACCTGAATTTTCTCGCTACCAATGGTGGTTTACAAAGCACACTCATCATTTAGCTTAGAAATTACAAATAATTAGGGGCGCCTGGGTGGCTCAGTGGGTTAAAGCCTCTGCTTTCAGCTCAGGTCATGATCCCGGGGTCCTGGGATTAAGTCCTGCATTGGGCTCTCTGCTTCAGCAGCAAGCCTGCTTCCTCCTCTCTCTTTCTCTGCCTGCATCTCTCCTACTAGTGATCTCTGTCTGTAAAATAAATAAATAAAATCTTAAAAAAAAATAAGAATTACAAATAATTAAGTCTACCTCCTGGGTTATTAAAATGTATTCAAGGAGCACCACTAGGTGGTTTGAGGGGGAAAAAATGAACTAAGGTTTCTTTAAAGGTTATTATAAGCTAGCAGGAAAAACAAGCATGTGCACAAAGGCAGGGAAGTTAGAAAGAGATGAGAATACAATGCTTTGCAAGAAAAGTAGGGCAGAGTAAAGACTGCTTGTTCCTCTTCCCTCTAATTCTTCCTCAACACCACTCTGACCAGTAACAAACATGTTACGTGTATCACAACTGCCCATTACCTGCTATTTTGCTTCATTCCTTTCAGGGACACTGAAGGCAAGTGGACACCCTTTGCCAAATATATTCTTAGGGAGTTCTCATGAGCCCAAAATCTGAATCTGTCATATTGCAAATATAGATCACATTTTAAAATATGGTAACTGCTGGGGTACCTGGGTGGTTCAGTGGGTTAAAGCCTCTGCCTTTCGGCTCGGGTCATGGTCCAGAGTCCTGGGATCAAGCCCAACATCGGGCTCTCTGCTCAGCAGGGAGTCTGCTTCCCCCTCTCTCTCTGCCTGCCTCTCCACCTACTTGTGATTTCTGTCTGTCAAATAAATGAAATCTTTAAAAATAAATAAATAAAAATAAAAATAAAAATATGATAACTGCCTAATAAACTCTCAAAGGAAAGCAAAATATGTAAGGATAACAGTATTGTTTCAAGCTTATTTTCTTTAACAATCTGAAAACCAGTGGACAGTATATATAAAAGCTATACACACATGCGCATACAAACACATTTACACATATGAAGAAAAATCTACCCTTTCTAGAACACCAGCTGCCTCTACTCAATATAGGATACACATAAAACATTATCTACCATTAATGACTTTGTTTTAACTTCTGCTTTGTAAGTGACATCAAATTGCCATTTCTTCATCTTTATCCATGATTCTGGTTCTTTATCCACATAGAAGTAACACTAAATCACTTCCACAGAAGGACTTAACTTCTACTGCCAGCTCAGGGTCAGCAGTCAGGGCTGGGATAGAAAGGAGGACTGATTAATAGAGCTTTAAAGATGGTTCAAATGTCTTGAAGACAAATACCCAAAAAAGTTCACAGCTTTCTCATTCAAAATTTCATTTGCAATCACTACTTCCAGCCCAGTTATACGGGACTACAGTTTCTCTATGACAAAGGTCTTCTTCCTTTAGTTTTTTGGCACTTCAAGGGCAATCCAAGGATATAACTGATACATTATGGATATGCAGTTACAGAAAGGAAATCAGGGGATGGAGGCAGGGACAATGTCCTCAGAGGATAAGGAAGAACACAACATGCCAGGCTGCTCAAAAAGGAGGGAGCTTTGTCTAAACATGGGTACAGAATTTTCCACAAAGGGTACCAATCCTTAAAGCATTCATCTTTCCAACCCCCAAAGTTCAACACAAGTACATTAGAAAATCTTTTTCATCAAAGTTGAGAATATCCTGGTTCCCTATTTACAGAGAACACTCCCTGAATGGAAAAAAGACCTGAAGTGGTCGAGTTTTTTGTGGATTCTTCTCACTCTATTATAGATTCAATGTACCATATTGTCAATTAATCAAACAATCAACATGGATTGCAAAGCAGTTCATATGCCTGCTGGATTTGAGTTACTGGCTCAAAGCTGATTACCTAACAATTTTTCTATAAAAGTAGAGCCCAGGAGCTAAAGATCCAGAGAATCTACCCTTCAGAGAGACCAGCAGCTTGGCCTTATGAGCACACTTTGTCTCCTCAACAATCCCACCCAGAGCAAAGCTTTGGAAAACAGCTCACTGCCCTTATAAAGCAGTAACTCAGAGAGGTTGTAATCCAAATTGAATTTGTATCCACCTATATTTTCTTAAATCAGTTTACTATTTCCCTGTTAAATTATTCTAAAGGCTGAATCTCATGAAGCAAAGCTTGTCTTCTGGAAAAAAATCCATAATACAGTATATTCAAGTTTACAAAGTTATTTTCAAACATCAGATACTAATCCACATACACAAATTATCCATGAGATATTTATCAGTGTCATTGTTCTTTAAACCAAAGTGAGGGGCACACCACAGAGATTTGGAAGGTGAAAATGAAATAGCCAACAATTCCCATGAAGCAATGGTGGGGCAAAGTGAAGGTTTCAGCAAATGGCAGATGAGGAAATTTTCCAAGCCTTTCAAAGTGTCCTCCTGCAGATCACCAACTTCAGGGATGTGGGCAAATGGACTCATTGGCAGAGATACCTTGAAATTCCTGAACTTATTACAGATGTTTCCTCCCTTTCCCCTTCCATTTGTTTTTAAAGCCCCTAATCCCCTGTATTAATTTCCTTCCGGTTTGAAACACCTGAAGTAATTTCCTTTCTCCTGACCAAATCCTGACTAATCCAATAAACAACACAAATTATTCTCAAGTAGACTGAAAAATGAAAGTTCATTTTATTTAGTCCAAACACCCAGGGTTTAATTTAAAATTAGTATTTCTACTGAGTCAAATGATAATATTTCCAATGAGTCATTTCCAACCACACTTTGCCCTCTGCCACAATTTGGGATCATTTATCATACAGTCAGTTGATTCATCAGCATTAATTTGACCAATGAGCACTGTACTTCATTGAATGTTGACAATGACCTCACAAATCTGTAGTATCTCCAACTTACAGTTGAGAACACCAAGGCTTAGAGATACTGCATGACTTGCCCTAGGTCGCACCTTCAGGAATTATAGGAATTTGAAATCAAATCAGATAGTATCTTGTGCCTGAACTCTTCCTGCCAAAGTAAGTGACTTTTCACCATAGTAAGTAATGTCAGAGAGCGGTCAGTATGAACATTTTTGGTAATCGATATAAGGTAACCAGCACCATATATTGTTTTGTGGCAGCATCTGCATTCTGAAATCTCTCCCATCTACCCAGATATTATGGAAATTTTCCCAGGCACGTCATGGTGGTAGGCATGTACTTTCTAAGATGCCATGAGAACCTACTGCCACACGAGTCCAGTGAGAAGGGCTCTCAAGAATCAGAAAAGCTCTAACAAAAAGGCTGACTAAAGGGGATGAATTTAATACAATAACAACAATCACCCAAACATTATTCCCCACATGTCACTAGAAGATATGCTAGCTATCTTCTATTCTTCCATGAAACACACACTTCCTTCAACTTTCTTAACCCAATGCTGGAAATTCTGAGGCAAAAAAGATTTGCTTTTTGCTGGGAACAATGCAATAACAGAGCCTTCTCTCTGGCAGGCAGCCTCCTCAAAATATGCCCACTGGACTTCCAGTGAGAGGTTTGGCTTCACCTGGGGGCAGGAATTGTACCACCAGCAACTTTCCCTGCCAATCCTTCTACATGACAAAGCACATATGGATGCAAATAAGCTAATCCTTCTCTGGAAGAGTGAACTGCACCTGGCAGCCAGTTTATAAGAGTGCCAGATAGAGAAGATGTGATTGTGAGGTACCTGGGGGATTGCTACAAAGCAGGCTGGGAAAATCCCCACCTGGGATGCCTGAGATAAAACCTAATCACCTGCTGGGATAATTGGCCTCTGAAAGAGATACAAGCTAATAATAGTATAGAGTCATTGGTTATTAAACTGCCAAAAGGTTAGGAATATTTGCCTATTGATTACAGAATTCCTGAAAATGGCAAAACCATGAAGCTCAAATAAGTGAATCAAGTGAAACCACAAAAAACAACTCTGCATCCTATTAAGCAACAAAGAAGATATCCAGGGATAGGCCATCCCCTCAAATAATGGGACATAGAGGATTTTCTTAGAGAACAAGATGGATCTCTCTAAAATTTGAGAAATCCCACCACCACTTTTGCCGAATCATCAAAATAATGTTGGTATAGAATATAATTAGGAAGAGAAAAATATTCTTTAAAAATTTTTAAATACATGGTCTAACTCATTTTCCAAAGCATGCCCACTTAATTTCTCTCTCTACTCTGAATTTTCCAATTACAAGAGGTGGTTTTAAAACATGTCTGTGATGTTTCAAGTTCCATTGAAAGATGGGAAGTTTATCTTCCCTTCTTAAACATTAGTGACTTGCTTGTAACCAAGCGGATGAAGACTAAATGATGCCGCAGGACCTCCAAAGCTTCTATCTGGCTTTCTTGGGACACTCATTCTAGGGAATTCATTTAATAAATGGCTACCCTGAAACCACCACACTGAAGAGGAGGAGTAACGAAAGAAGCTCTCACGGCCCTGGCTACAGTTCTAGCTTACCACCCGCTTCAGTTCCCGGTCATGTGAGTGACCCATCCTGAACATCCTGTCATTCAAGTCTTCAGATGATTTCAGGGATAGTCAACATGGGATCACAATTGCACAAGAGACCCAATCAAGAGCTGCCCAGTCAAACCATTTCCAAATTCCTGAGCCATGAAAGTATAAGCAAACAAAATCATTTTTTTCACACCAGTAAGTCTTGGAGTAACTTATTATGCAAAATATTGCTGACCATTCCCCAAACTTCCAACAAATCATAGTTAACATTTTGTAACACCTTTCCATTTACAAAGAACAATCATATAATCTCATTTAATTTTTATAAGTATCATGTGAAATATGTATAATTATCATGAGTTGCAGAGATTTGGACAAATGCTTAATATCACAATCAAGACTCAGAACCTTATCATTTTATTCCTATACCACTCAACACTGTGCTTTCACATGTGGTGAAATATTTTCAGTGGCTAAAAATTTTATCTGTGCAAAAATGCTAGATGACAATGAAAAAACTGACAGCATTGGTCCTTTGTTTGATATTTCCAAATAGACTGTATCTTCATGCATTTATATGTTCTTAGGAAATTTTTTAAATAATAATAAAGACAATTCCTGGAGAGTCTAGATGGCAGCCAGTTCTTGCATCTCTTTATATTTGTAAATAATATAATGATTTCTCTATAATTTTACCTTCAACATTAGAAGAACAGACCAAGTTTGAGGAAATGAAATAAAGCTAAACTTCAAACAGGCATGGAGAAACTTATATTTCATACTAACTCTATGAATTTCACATCTCAAATACACATTGGGAAACTGACTGATTGGGGTCCTAAAAATTTAGAATTTGCTTAATCCTGAAAGAGTTTGCCAAATCTGGCATGTTGTCTAGGTATTTTGAGTTCCCTTGTACTAAATTTTTACAATGGATAAATCAACAAAAACACATTTACTTTTTCCTATTAAAGGCACTGATGTGATGCAAAGAAGTATAAAATGTGCTTCCATGTGCTCACTTCGGCAGCACATATACTAAAATGTGCTTCCAGCCTTACAAAAGCTTACAGTCTGTTGGGGCTATTTAGAGATGAATTTGTATGATGTAGTAGAAAGCATACGGAATTAGGAATATATCTCCCTACATACCTAAGAAAGTGCTATAAAGATTAAAAGCAAAAATGCTTTGTAAGTCACAAAACACTAAGAAAATGTAATATAAAATAAACATGTAAGTTAAAACAGGAAGATTTTATCCAGAATGGAGGTTGAATCCCTGCTCCGTTTTCAGGAAGTTGTTAAGCTGGATCTTACTGGCTGATTCCACAGTAAAGGTGAGTTAAGCCAGACCTTATTAGCTCACTTCAAAAGAGATAACCCATTGCAGACTACTAAATTCTGATTACACACACCATATGGAGAAAAAAAAATGTTTTCTGGGAGTTGTAATTAAGATAGGCATTAGCAAGATTCCAGAAATTCATCAACAAGTATGGATCACCAAAAGTCAAAGTCAAGCTGAGGTGTACTAGCATAGTACATAAATTATGATGTCTGATTAAAGTAGGGGAAAAAAAAGAACTGTGATATTGACAAACCATTTCTATAAATTTCTTAGAGCAATTTATCTAGAGTCTATGAGAATATTTACATACTCCATAATTGTTACAAAGTTTTCACTCTCCTGAAGTTAGGTGTTTTTTGTTTTTTGTTTTCCTATCACCACTAATAGGGCATGATGGACATGATGTGGAGAACTGGGTACAGTTCTTTTGTACCAGGCATCTAATTTAATGCTACCAGGAAAATATTGCTAAGAAATATGAGAGTCTCTTGAAACATTAGGAATACAGATGAGAAGCTGCCTGTTTCTCTTGATTTCTACATTTAAAAACAAACCAGAGGACGAAATTGTGTCCTTCAAAGGGAATCAAACACCAGCAGGATGGGACACGGACTTGCAAATTAAGATCCCAGTATCTTGACCCTAACTACCACCATGTTGGTCTATAACCGTTTGGCCCACTTTTGTCCTCAGTTTCCTCTCTTGTTAAAAGAAACAACAGCAGTGGAACATAGGATATTCAAGAAAATCTTGAGATGGTTCCCGTTCAAGACGGTGACGTAAGAGGATCCTAAATTCAGCTCCTCCCACGAACATACCAGATCTGCAGCTACCTATAGAACAACGTCCGCTTGGTGGTGGTGGGGGGGGGGGGGCGGGGGGGGACCCAAAACTGGCTGAAGGACTCCTGTGCCTCAGCAAAGGACCACACAGACCCAAAACTCGGAGGAGAACCCGGGAGGGAATCTCTCTGTAAACCCTCCAACCTCACCCCACCCAGAGACCCAATAAGCCCTTGTGAACTCAAAACCGAAGCTTCTCCCGGAAGAGTGAAGCCTTTGAATCCCACATCCGGTGCTCCCAGCTTTGAAGACCCGCCCCTGAGAGACAACTCCCCATAACCTCCAGCTTTGGAAACCAACCAGGCTCGCGTCCAGCGGACAGACTCAGACCTCACAGATGTGAAAAACAGTCTGCACAGGCCGCGCTCAGACTCACCGGCCGGGTCCAGCGCAGAAGCGGCGTCGGGGCAGCGGGGACTCCGCGGGGCTGAGGCTCTTTTCTCATCTTGGAGCGAGGACGTGAGAGGCAGGCACCCGGTTCGACTGGAGTCTGGAAGCCTGTTGAGGCTCCCCCGGGGGAAAATGGTGGGCGCCATCTTTGCGCTTTCCCTCCACAGCCGCCGTGACTTGCGGAGGGGAGATTTTACCCCGGTTTTACGTCGGGTGCCGGGTTTACGTCGGGTGCCGGGTTTACGTCAGATGCCCGGTTTACACCAGGTGTCTGGTTTACGTCAGGTGCTGGGTTTTATGTCAGGAGGGCGTCCTATTTTTATATGGGGTGCCCCATTTTGCTTCTGGTGCCCAGTCTTAGATCTGAGGCCTCGATTTCAACTCAGAGGCCCTGATTTTATGTCCGAGGCCCCCATTTTTGTGGCTGCCACCGGGGGACCCCGCTCTCACCTGGCTTTGGTGGCCCACAAGGCTTACACTTGCGGTCCCAGAGTAGTATATATTTGCACACTTTAAAACTACTGTCTGAAGGTCTGGTTTTCAATCAGCCTGAATCTCGGCCCCCACTTAGATTCTCCCACCACGGCACCTCCTTGGGGACACGGACAGGTCTTTCCACGCCCTCAACTACTAGCAGCCACTAAAAATAGGCTGCTTGGACAATCACAAATATTTGAAAGACAACCAAGAACTAGGGCAGATTTGAACGATAAGGTTAATATCCCACAGGAGGTACTTAATCCTTCAAGACTAGGGTAGTTGGTTTTATCTAATGAACAGAGAGTCCAGAACCACACAGAGAGTCAAGCAGAGAACCAGAGGAATATTCTATGAACAAAGGAACAGGATAAAACCTCAAGAAAAAAACCTTAATGAAAGAGAAATAATTTCCCTTTTAAAGAACATTTTAACTGAGCATTGATCAGTGTGATGAAGCAATGGAGGTAGCCAACACTGTCAAGATGGAGAAACACACAATGAAAAATAAACAAGGAAAATATCAGGTACTGGGAAGTACTATAAGCACTACTTGTAATAGTGTAATCAAAATAGCAGTATTAAAATACAGCAGAGGGGCGCCTGGGTGGCTCAGTGGGTTAAGCCTCTGCCTTTGGCTCAGGTCATGATCTCATGGTCCTGGGATTGTGCCCTGCATCGGGCTCTCTACTCAGCCGGGAGCCTGCTTCCCCCTCTCTCTCTGCCTGAAGCTCTGCTTACTTGTGATCTCTCTCTGTTTGAAATTAAAAAAAAAAAAAATAAAAATAAAATACAGCACATACCTCAGCTCTTAACATTTTGAACTAGACAATTCTCTGTTGTGGGGCCTTTCTTGTGCATAAGGGAATGTCTCCCAGCATCCCTGGCTTCCACCCACTAGATGACTATGCCTCCTCTAGCATGACAACCCAAAAATGTCTCAGGACATTGCCATATGCCAGGGCAGAGAGAGAACCCACACACACAACCCTGTTGAGATCTGCTACAATTGTCACTAGATGATACCTTTCAGCTCCAAATTTTTATCATCATACGGATGCCAGAATATAACACTGAACACATTGAACCTGCCACGTCCTCCCTTTTCAACCAACCTTTGTAATTATAGATGCCATCCTCTTCTGTACCCAGTTGTAAAACTTGCTGAGCTGTTTGCCTCAATAACATTCCAAACCTGTATTGTAGGAATTGAAATCACTGTCGGACCCTGTAAAATAGATGACAAGGTGTCCTGAACTATTGACATAGTTAAGAAACTCGATGAATAGCGCTTCTAAGCTATTATCCCGAGACCGACAGGAATGCCATAGACTTTCTCCAAATGAAAGCACTCATCTTCACAGTTATAAAAGATAACCCATTACCATGGCAGGAAATCAAAACTGCAATAAATTTCAAAAGAGAAGAATGATGAGGAGGAAGCATAAAGGACTGGTAGAAAAGCTCAAGTGAGAACCTGCTCAACACATAAAATGGGAGGAGGGCTGTTCAGACCATGACAGCGCTGCGCGCAGGGAGTGGTCTGATGCTGTTGGTGAGCAAAAAGACACTTAGAAAACCGGTGGAAATTTGTCAAGACAGTCTAGACGGTAGTGTTTAGATAAACTCTTCTCTCCGTCACCCAAATCATTTTCAAATTAAGTTGAAACCGTGGCAAAGAAAATCTTTATATTTGATTCTGGCTACAGAGAAACTCCATTTGGAAGCTGTTAAATAGCTCATGAAATTAAAACTCACACCTGAATAAAAGTCCCCATTTTCTTTTATTTGTGCTAAAATTTTAGGGCATATCCCACTGGAGATTTTTGAGCAAGAAACTTTAAAAACTCTGGGAAATGTTTAATGAGAATAAGGAGAACTGAGTGATTAGATATTTGTAGCAAATAAAAATTGGTTTTCATGAGTTATTTTTTCTATATAATGTTCTTACACAGTCACAAACTCATTTCTAATAGGGAATTGACCTGACCCTTTACTTATCATCCAAAGTTAATAGTAGTAATCTATTTTGCTTATCTACTAATCTACTATAGCATTACAATTTAAAGAAACAAAACACAGGAATCTCAAATCAGAAAATATAATGTTAGAGCAATTGTTCTCCTTCGTTTGTCTGAAGAATTTATCACAGATTTCCCTTAAATAAAAAGTTCAGGTTGGAAAGGGCAGAGGAGTCAGATGCCTTAAAATACCTCCTCTACCATCCACCAGGACCATGATTCTGTTAATTCATTCAACATTTCTGAGAATCAAGTTTCTCATATATAAATGGGATATAACAATTATACATTATTCATGGTGTGAAGATAAAAAGAAATGGCATGTAGGAAAATATTTTGCAAACTGTAAAGTTCTTTGAGGTGCCATTTTGTTATCTTATTATTGAATTAACATTAAATGGGACCACAACATGGTGGAAAACTTCCAAGCATCCAGATGACCCAAAAGGTCCTTTCCAGTTTGATTGAACTTTAGACCGGCTTCCTGACTTGGGGTGGTGACCTCCCTCGCCTCTGAGGGTTTTCTTTTAAGAACCTGTAACTTCTTTCTCTGCCCCTTCGATATGTAAATCCTTTTAAAGACCTCTTGCCCATTTTTCAGTCCAGGAGCTGAGAGCCATCTTTTTGAAATGTTAACATCAAAGGGTGTCTCCCAGTTTCCAGGAGAAGGAAGGAGCCCAACGTCCCTGGGCACTTTGCTCCAAGTAAAATGACCTTCTGTCGTGAAGATAAGAGAAAGTTTACATTTCCTTTGGGCAAGGCCAATTAGCAAACACAAAGGGATCCCTCCATACACCAGCAATTCAAATCTCTCCCAGCCTTTGTCTCAAGAGTTGAGTTCAGACTAGTTCTGGCACCTCTCCCCTACTGCAACAGCCTTGAATAAAGCTTTCCTTGCCTGTTAAACTGTACCCTCTGCTATTCTTGCTTTGACATATATTTGCAAAAGAATGAAAATATTCTGGGATGCATTTGCCACAAAATTCAACCCTGGCCCTACTTGTGTCTCACCTAGTCACATCTCACACCAGTCTCTAAGAGATTGTAACCTCCTGAAGCAGAGGGACTAATCTAAGAACTGACCACATCTAACAATGGCCTGTCTATATAAGCATGTATTCATATATGTGAATCAACATGTAACATTATGGTTTCAGTTCCTATATCTATTTCAGTATAAATATCAGAGTTTATGGGTGCCTGTGTGGCTCAGTCAGTTAAGCGTATCCCTTAAGCTCAGGTCATGAGTCCAGGGTCGTGGGATCAAGCCCTGAGTTGGGCTCCCTGCTCAGTGCGGAGTCTACTTCTCCCTCTCCCTCCGCCCCTTCCCCCACTCATGCTTGCCCTCTCTCTTTCAAATAAATAAAATCTTTTTTAAATAGATAAATAAATAAACAAATAAATAAATATCAGAGTTTAACTTACTTGAAGATGGAGCCCTTGAAATGCTTCTATGGGTGGTCATTATGGTGATGCCACAAAGCAACTTGCAAAATAAATGCATTTCTTTTTTTTTTCTAATCACTTTATTGAGGTATGATTGAGATACCAAAAGCTGTAAATATTTAATGCATACAACTTGATGAGTTTGGAGATAAGTTTATGCCTGTGGAACCATCACCACAACCTTTGCCTTAAACATCTCCATCACTTCCAAAAATTTCCTTGCACCCTCTTTACCAATTTGGTGTGTGTTAAGAACACTTAATATAAGATCTATCCTCCTAGCAAATTTTTAAATATGCAACACAGTACTGTTCCCTATATGCACAGCAGATCTCTGGGACTTGTTCATCCTATATAACTAAAAGCTTGTTCTCTTAGACTAATACTTCCCTGTGTCTCCTCGCCCCAGTCCCTGGAAACCACCTTTCCACCTGCTGCCGCTCTGATGTACGCTCTTCAGCTAAGTGGTATCACGCAGCATTTAACCTTCTGTGCCTGGCTTATTTCACCTCACATAATGGACTCCGAGTTCATCCAGGTTTTTGCAAATGACAGGATTTCCCTCTTTTTTAAAACTAAATTGTATTTCATTTTATGTATATACCACATTTGCCTTGATGAAGGCAAATGTTGCTTCATTCAGGTTGCTTCCGTGTCTTAGATATCGTGAATAACGTTGTCGTGAACACGGGAGTGCAGATACCTATTCAAGATCGTGATTTAATTTCTTTGGATATGTATCCAGAGTGGAATTGCCAGATCATACAGCAGTTCTATTTTAAGGTTTCAAGGAGAACTACATCCTGTTTTCCACAGCGGCAGCAACAGTTTATATTCCCACCAATGTACAAACGTTCCCTTTTCCCCACATCATTCCCACTCTCACCTTTTGTTTTTTCATGGTTTTTTTGTTTGTTTAAGTAATAACCACCCTGACAGGCGTGAGGTGATAGTTCATTGTGGTTTTGATTTGCATTTCCCTGTTTAGTGACACTGAGCGCCTTTTCACAAACCTGTTAACATTTGTATGTCTTCTTTCAAAATAAAAATACATCTCAATATGACTTTACAAAATAAGGACTTTGGAGATGGATTGTGGATGGGTAAAGGTACAAATGCCAAAACATAACCATATCAAATATTTATCAATATGAAATATAATGAAACTAGTTAATTTAGCTCTAAAATATTTCTACTGAAAGATGTAGAAAGATTAAGTGTAGCACAGAGACAAATGAGAAGAGCATTAAGTCT
Source organism: Neogale vison (assembly GCF_020171115.1). Taxonomy (NCBI): domain Eukaryota; kingdom Metazoa; phylum Chordata; class Mammalia; order Carnivora; family Mustelidae; genus Neogale; species Neogale vison. The sequence continues at coordinate 11,155,223 of NC_058097.1, forward strand.
TAGGGAAAAAAGCTAGAGAATATCAAACTCCTCTCTTAAAATCCTTCAGTAGTTTCCAATTACTTAAAGTATAAAATAAATCACCTTACCAGACCAAAGCCTTTGGCAAAAACTGGACCAAATCAAATTTCTCCCTTTACTCACTTTGCATTTGTTCCTACATCCCTGACACTCTGTGTCTTCTCATGAATAGAGAGGAACTGCTCCCTACTTCTAAGAGCTCAAAATAGCCAAATCTCTTAATATAATTACCTAATACCTTCATTTACATAATAGGTTTACAAATGGGTAATGCAATCACTGTGTCACATCCAAACCCAAAAGCCCTATGAAATCTCCTTACATCCCAATCTGATTAGTACCTTACATTTTTCAAAGCAAGTACACACCTATTACCTTATTATCACTAGCAGTGAGTTACATATCACTACTAGCTCACCTTATTTGTGAGAAACCTGATGCTAATGGAGTTTATTTTTATATCTTTATGAGATATAATATACAAAACCTGCACATATTTAACATATGCAATTAGATGCAGAGAGTTTAAATATCTTACTTGTGTGTCAGGACAAGACTTAAGAAAGACCTGAAGCTTGGGGCACCTGGGTGGCTCAACTGGTTAAGAACTCAATTTTTTATTTTAAATCAGGTTGTGATCTCAAGGTCCTGAGACTGAGCCACATCAGGCAGCACGCTAGTCATGGAGCCTGCTTAAGATTCTGTTTCTCCCTCTTCTTCTGCCCCATACCCTTTAAGAAAGGAAGGGAAGAAGGAAAGGAGAAGAGAGGAAAGGAAAGAACTTAAGCCCATTTCTCTGTCAGATGATCAGATTTCCAGGAGTGATAGAAGCAATCATTGACTCTGCACACCCTGCATGTTCCCAGAAGGACTTGAGGACCAGAGGGCACCCAAAGTGATAAAAAGCAAATGACATCCTCAGGACAACTGAGAGGGTTGATTTAAGGTTTCGCCTGGATTCCCCCATGCAGCAGGTGAGCACATAGCATGGACTGTGAATGACTGGTGCTTCTCTGTATGGTCACAGGCACGTAAAGGCCAGAGGGGCCGAATGGCCTCTTCTGTGACCCAGACTGGGCTTCCTGAAAAACCTGCCTAAGGAGAGCCTCTCCACAGACAGGGTATGTTACTGACTGACAAGCATTGTTCTAGGAATTTTAAAGCCATGAGAAGTGACCTCCAAAAGGGAGAATGCCACTGAGTCTCCAAGTTGGTACAGCCCTCACCATTCATCCTTCACTTCCATTAAAAGCATCTGCATCCTCTGCCTGTGTCTGTTGATACCTCACTGTCAATCACGTTCTCCCTTGTGAACAACATGCAGAGATTCACGCAAACTCCTAAGTGGTAGATTTGGTGGTTCAGAAATTCCAATTGCATATCCAATACTCTTCTACTGCCTGCTTAATATTTAAAGGAATCCTCTAAGACAAACCTGCTAAATCACAGAACGGATCCCAAAGTTTATAATCAGAAATGAATAAATGCTCTAAAGTTGTTGGGGGAGTTCTGCCTCTGATTAGAATGTGGAATGGTGCACAAGACCATCATTCCCATGGTAACAACGAAAAAAAAAAAAAAACCAGTTTTCTATAAAGCTATCAAAAAGCAGTGGATGAATGCAGGGGGTGGAAAAAAAAGCTTTAATGAGCTAAATTCCAGAGAGAGACGACCAAAGAGCTGCAGATGCTTCCACACCTAGCGGCAAATTCCAACCCGACTGCAGATACGGGAAGAGTACGCTTGTCACGGAAGGAAGCAGGAGGTGTGGGGAGAAACCAGCCATGCTTTGGCAACAGTGAAGCCAGCAAAAGGAGGTGAAATCTGTAACAGCTCAAAGTGTGAAATCATTGTTGAGGCCAACATACTCCCCCACTCCCCATCCCCAAGACATTTTTCTGAGAAAGTTGCAGAAATCATTATGAGGACAGGGCTAAAAGACAAAATTTTAGCCATTTCATGGTACTCGGATCCCAGGGCCCCTGCAAAATTTGAACCCATATGGGAATCGCAACCAGCTAAGCTAAAAATCAAACCTCTTCAAGTTCAAATCCTGGGAGGATCAAAAGGATTTATTTGTCCCTCATTGTAGCAACAGTAGTAAAGAAAGTGGGGCATTGAGCTGAAGGACAAAGTTAAATCCCCTAAACCATATTTGAAATCAGACATAAACTAACCACAAGCTGCAGCGCAGCCCTGGCCCAGTTCGAAGTCAGTGGAACCAAAAGGGACAGGCGTGGCTGTCTGACTGAAGAAAGTTCTTGTACCCTCTGAGGAAAAAAAAGAAGAAGAAGAAGAAAGAACAAAGATCATATTTCAGTGTTCATCAATGGTATAGAATAAAAATTCACAATATATGTAAACAGTAGGAAAGTTTGACCCATAACGAATAAAAGGAAATTCATTTAAGACAGACCTACTAATGAATCTGCTATTGAAATCTGCAAGGATTTTTTTTTTTTCTTTTAAGTAGGCTTCATTGCCAAAATGGAGCCCAATGCAGGGCTTGAATTCATGACCCTGAGAGCAAGACCCAGAGATTGAGACCTGAGCTGAGATCAAGAGTTGTTCACCCAACCAGCTGAGCTACCCAGGTACCCCTGAAATCTACACAGATTTTAAAACAACTGTTTTAAATATACTGATCCAAAAAAAAAAGATGAATAGGTCAACTGATGGTAGATTTTACAAGAGATGTGTAAACTAAAAAATAAAGAAACTCAAATTATCAAACTGAAAAGAAATGAAGTTTTAAAAAAAGCAATTGAATCCTGCTGGAGGCTGAGTCGGTCCCTGCCTGGACTTCTCCATGGGGGTCTCTCCATAGTGCATGTGGGCTTCCTCACAGAAGGGTGGCTGGATGCCAAGAACAGCTGTCCCAAGAGACGGGAAGTAGAAGCTTCTGGTTTCTATTGTCAAGCAGCCACAGAACCCAACTTCAAATGTGGAGACCGGGGCGCCTGGGTGGCTCAGACAGTTACATGTCTGCCTTCAGCTCAGGTCATGATCCCAGGGTCCTGGGATCAAGTCAAACATTGGGCTCCCTGCTCAGCAGGGACCCTACTTCTCCCTCTCTGTCTGCCTGCAGTTCCCCTGCTTGAACTGTCTCTCTCTGTCAAATAAATAAAATCTTATAAGAGAAAAAATAAACAAACTGTGGTATATTGATAGATACAATGTATTTCTACTTTGCAATAAAAGGACAGGAGTATTAATACACACACCATGGATGTATTTCAAAAACATAATGTTCAGTGAAAGAAGCCGGACTCAAAGGAGGAGTAAATACTGAATCACCCTATCTAGATGAAGTTTAAGAACAACCAAAAATAAATCAATAAAATGACAGAAATCAGAACAGTGGCTGTCTCTGGAGGAGCAATGGACTGAAATGGGGTGCAGAGGAACTCTGGAAATGGAGAAATATTTTATGTCTTCATTTTCATGTTGCTTTCATAGGTTTATAAATGTGTCAAAACTCACTGAACTTACACTTAGGATTTGTGCATTTTACTGTACATAAGCTAGACCAATATAGGAATGATCGAGACACAAATAAAAAATCCTTGAAACACAAGCTATTGTGTAGTTCTGGATTGGATACTGATTTGGACAAATGAGCTATAAAAAACAAAATGAGGACATATGGAAATATTTTGTTGTGTTTATGGTATTAGGTGAGATCAAATTTATTGATCTATAAAGACCAAGATAGCTGAAAACAGCAGATTATAAAACAACATGTCTACTATGGTATTGCAGCATCAAAAATATATTGCAGGGTGCCTGGGTGGCTCAGTGGGTTGAGCCTCTGCCTTTGGCTTGGTCATGATCTCAGGGTCCTGGGGTCAAGCCCCGCATTGGGCTCTCTCCTCAGTGGGGAGCCTGCTTCCCCCTCTCTCTCTGCCTGGTTGTGATCTCTCTCTCTGTGTGTGTCAAGTAAATAAATGAAATCTTTAAATATATATATGTATATTTATATATATATATTACATATGTAATATATATATATGTATGAGGATTTTTAGGGCAATGAAAATATTCCGTATGATACAGTCATGGTGGACCCACGTAGTCATACATTTGTCCAACCCACAGAATGTGCACCAAGAGCGCACCCTCACATAAACTGCAGACTTCGGGTGATACGATGTGTCAGTGTAAGTTCGTCATTTGTTACAAATGTTCACACTCCCAGGGGATGCTGATAGTGAAGGAAGGCATGCGTGTGCTGGGAGAGAGGGTACATGTGAAATCTTCGTATCTTCCTCTCAATCCTTCTGTGAACCTAAAACTGCTTGAAAATATGAAGTCTTAAATATATATAGAATATTGCTCACATATCTTCCTAGGAAAAGTGCAGGTGGAAATGCTGCAGGGTGCTACCCTGGTAATATCTGCGCCATGGGAAAGTATGCTTTCATTCTGTATGTTTGCTTACATGCTATTTTCTAATCTTACACAATGCACAAGCACTGTTTCTATGATAAGAAAAGTTTGTATGAATAATTTGCATTTTGTTTGTGAAAACAGTGCTGAAAAATCATTTCTGCCCCCCAAATATGCCATAGTCACCAAGTGTTCATTGAATTAAAACAATTAAAATGTATTATGTATAGTATTTAATAGAAGATTGAATAGAGCATAACAGCAGGAGAACTGTGTTCATTGCTGTGGTTCATGCCTGTGTTTAATCCTCACTACCTACAGGAAAGGAGCCGTTACAGACTGGGAGTCGGAGGCTCGCCCCAGTCACTGAACTGGCAAAAGTCAGTCTCCACTTTTCCGTGGTCCTGACTATGTAATCCCTCATGGAGTTAATGCTGCACTTGCATCATCTCCTTCTTTCTCAAAGCACTTTTTTGAGATTGCAGAGGTTCAGAAAGTCAAGCCGGGGAGCCAAAGAAGTAACTTGCCCAAGATCACCCAGCCAGCGGGGGGCACAGCCCAAGAGGAAAGCTGGTGTGTCTGCTCGAGAGCCACAAAGGCCACACTGAATCCCCAGCGCTACCAGCAACGTGTCCCTTTGAAGCCCCAGCAAAGACTGTCGCCCCTGTGTCCACTGCACAATTTATGAAAATACCCAGATAAGAGAAGTGATGTTTAGGTAAGGGTTTTTGTTTTGTTTTTTTTAAGTTTTTTTGGGTTTTTTTTTTTTAATTTATTTGACAGAGAGAGAGAGATCACAAGTAGGCAGAGAGACAGGGGGAAGCAGGCTGCCTGCTGAGCAGAGAGACTGATGCGGGGCTCGAGCCCAGGACCCTGAGATCATGACCTGAGCCAAAGGCAGAGGCTTAACCTACTGAGCCACCCAGGCACCCTAGGTAAGGTTTTTTGAAAGCAATGAGCCCCTCTATTTCTTTTAAATCTAGAGTGAACGCCTCATCATCAGAACACGGCAGGTTTGGAGCACAGTATGTTGGCCTCGGCGCTTTTCCAAGGATGAGCCGAGAAAATGTGCCATGAGTCCCACAGATGTGTTTGCAGTGGAGAAAGCCCTTGCCTCTCACTGACCTATCGACAACGTGAAGCTCCCAGAGGAGAGCTAGCCTTTAATATTAGGTACGGGGGAGGGGTGGAGCGCCTGGGTGGCTCAGTCAGATGAGTTCTTGGGCGTCTGACTCTTGGTTTCCACTCAAGTCAGGGTCTCATGAGTTGTGGGATCGAGCCCCGCATCTGGCTCCTCCCTCAGGGGAGGGTCTGTGTGAAGACTGTGGGAACGACTCTCTCCCTTGCCCCCCCTCCCTACTCATGAGCTCTAAAATAAATGAATGAAAATAAATAAATAAATCTAATAAAAACAAATAAGTCTAATAAAAATAAATAATAAAGAAATAAATCTCTCTCTAAAAATAAATAAATAACCCTCTCTAAAAAGAAATGAATACATAAATAAAAATAGATTTTATTTCTCTCTCTAAAACCAAACAAATAAATCTGATAGATAAATAAATAAAATTAGGCGCTGGCTGAAACTTTACATTTCCTTGAGAAATTTCCTCAGTGTTTATTTTTTTATTTTAAAAACACTTAAACAGGGCTTACTGGGTGCCAGCCACCGTTCTAAATGTGTTGCTAATACTGGCACTTCTGATTCAATCCTCACCACATGCCTGTGTAAAGAAGCTGCTTCTATCATCCACATTGAACTTGGGAGGAAACTGAGCCACAGGGGCATGACCTCAGGTACTCAAGGTCATATAGTTCATAACTAGCTTTCTTCCCCCGCCCCCTTCATTTACACTGTTCTCTTTGCCAGCAAATATGTCTTCTTTCTTACTGAGCTTGCTAGGGGGTTCAGAGGCAGAATTTTTACTTGTCTCCAGCAGCTCAGGAAGATCCTTTCACCTGTAAATAGGCATTTTGATTTCCTTTGTAGCTCTGATGTCACAGTACATTTTGCATTCTCTTTGTCCCTGGATGGATGAATATAGGAATAGAAATAAGAGTGGAGCCAATGACTGCGGTCTAGATGAAACAGCAGTTATGTCTGCAGTGTCTGTATGCTAGAACAAGCCCTCTGTAGCACTAACATCAGGGGAAAGAATGATTTCTGTAACTGATTAAAGTTTAAGTAGGAGTTCAAATTAAATCAGATCAAGAAACAAATATACAAATGAAGTCAATTTAAACAAGAGGCTGAATGCTTTTAGACAAATGGGAGGAGAATGGAGGAAGTGGTTGAATCCGCTGAGCAAATGCACTGGGGTTGAACACGAGACCAGAGTCTGGGCAGGAGCTCGTCATGGCACTGCCCAGAGCTTCTCTCCTTCAAGTGATTTTTCTCCTAAGGATTCCAGAAAAGCAATATGCTTAACAACACCCCAAAAAGCATTCAGGAGCCCAGGTGCCTAAACCACCTGCTAGAACACAGGAATTCTAAGAAATACTTGTTCTTGCCTTTTGTTGCAGATGAGATCCTTCAACGGTGACAGATTTTCATTTGTAATCATTCACGGCCGATTCCAATTCAGGACTGAGGTGGGGGGAGTCTAGCTTTACAGCTGAACCAAAGCTGCTCCACACAGCAGAGTGTGTCTCAGCTTTCTTTCTGTAATATTCCTTGTCAGGAAATGATGAGAATTGCTCGTGGGCAATGGAGGGCTTCTGCGAAAATACACACTGTGTATTTGGGTGCTATTTCTTTATAAAGATGCTTATTCGTGGATCATTCTTCTGGAAGTCATGCGGAAGGGACTGCCTACATTATGACATCCACATAGGAGTTGAGAAGCCCAGGGAGCCTTTCCCTGCCCACCTGCACAGGGCAATGGCGTACCTTTGCCATTGGTAGTGGGCAATGGGGTACAGTGGGAAGGGTACAGTCCCATTGCCAGTGGGAAGGCAGTGGGACTCTGCCTCCAGGGACACCTGGATGTTTTCATTTGCTTGGGCTACAATAATAAATAACCATGGACTGGGTGGCTTAAACAGCAGATACTTATATCTAGATATTGGCAGGTTTGGTTTCTTCTGAGGCCTTTCTCCTTGGCTTGCAAGGTGGCCTCTCCCGTATCTTCATGTGGCCTTTCCCTCCATTCACTCCTGTTTCCTAATTACCTCCAAGAGTCATACTGGATGAGGACCTACCCTAGTCACCTTGTTTTAACTTAATCACCTCTTTAAAGACCCTATTTCCAAATACAGTCACATTCTGAGATACTGGGGTTTGGGACTGCAGCGCGTAAATCTGGGGGGACATAACTCAGCTCATAGCATTGTATCCAGGCACTGACGCCTCCTCATAGCTCTCTACTGTGCTCTGAGAAGATTGGGTATTTTGGGAACGAGACATCAATCGCAGCCGCCCCGTTTCTCAGAAGCCACATCAATGACTTCAAAAGCTGATGATTTTCTGCCTAAAGACATTTGAACAGACTTAAGGAGAAAAGGGTTTCAACTACAAAATAAATTAGGATCTCGGGTTCTTAAACTTTCGTGTGACATAAATGTGAATTGAGACTGTACCCCAGACTAGAATCAGAATAATGGGAATAAAACTGACATTTTCATTTCTGAGACCCTGTGTGGGCATTTAGCGAGAGCCAAAGGGGAAAAGGAGTTGAGAAGTGACAAGAGGAGACACAAGAAAATTTAAAATATGGTGAGAATATACTATAACACAAACCTTTCATGGCAACATCCTCATCAGATCAGAAAATCAAGAGGAAATTGAGAAGAACAGATTATACACATACCTTGATGCGGGCTTTCTAACAGTCAAAGAAGATACTCTGGGGGTGTTGACATGGTTTGTGAGTGAGTCAGAAGGCAGCTCACTGGCCCCCCCGTACTGGCTGCATGCTCTGAACATTGAAGGTTTTCTCACTCTTTGCACAGTTTGATCCACAATAGCTCAATCTCCTGAAATATGAGCCATTGTTGCATTTCACTAAAGCCAAGCCTTTCTGGGGACCCCACAGCCTGTTAGAGCTGAAGAAGACAAACCCAGAGTTCACCAGGTGGCCCCTGCAGTGTTCGTAGATGGCTCAGAACAGGGTTTGTCCAAAAGTTTGGGGTATGCACACTTTGCACTGTTAATTTGTTGCCGTAACTTGTTGAGTTTTATATAACTTGCTTGACCCCAGAAGCACTGTTATAAAGACGGCTCTTAGGGCATACACACCATGAGACACGCAGATGTAGTCCAGCTGCCTCATTTTACAGACGAAGCAGAGACTCGTGACTGATGCCCCTTTTCCAGGGGCAGTGCTGAGACCAGGACATAAATATCCCAAGTCCCAGACTCTTTTCTTGATGCCATTGAACTTCTTCCTAATGAGTACTGGTCTCTGGACTCGGAGAGAAGGTATCTATTCAGAAAATCTGAATCTTCAAGTTGGAACATAGCTTTTGATATAACTGACTAATCTAACCCTCATAAAATATGCACCAAACACCATATAAAAATATGGATTTGGCTTATAATTGGGACGTTCAAATAAAGAAGAGTCATCTTATAAATTGAACAAGTTTAAATTCTCACGGTTAAAAAAATCACTTCCGCAAATTAACACTAGTTACTCTATATTATTATAGAAGCTCAGAAGTGTGAGGGCACACACAGACAAAGGAAACGCAAAGAAAACACAAAATTCTCAGCTATAATATCTATCTCCTTCTTTCCTAGCCACTTTACAAAATGTACAATTTTAACTTCATTTTTTTTCTTCCCCTAAGAATAGGAGTGCCAGGTCAAATAAAGGATGCCCAGTTCAATTTGAATATTAGATAAACAATCCATCAATTTTTAAAATGAGAAGCTCTCAAATACAGAATAAGGTAGACTGTATTTTTTTTAATCTGGCAATTCTGCCAACAAAGGATGCTCACACTTAGTGAAAAGGCATTAAGGTCAGCAGTACATGAAAAGTTTTTTATGAAGCCAAGGAAAGGGTGGTCATTATTCAAGAATGGAAGATCAATTCTAAAACATAAACTTGAGATGCCTGGGTGGCCCAGTCGATTAAGCATCTGCCTTCGGCTCAGGTCATGATACTGGGGTCCTGAGATCGAGTCCCTCATCGGGCTCCTTGCTCAATGGGGAGTTTGCTGCTCCCTCTGCCTGCCCCTTTCCCTTATTTGTGTTCTCTCTCTCTCTCTCTCTGCCTGATAAAAAATAAAATAAAATAAAATCTTTAAAAGCAAATGTAAACTCAAGTTGAGGAGATGAGAAACTAAGGGATAATTTTATAGATTAAATTACATGCCCTACATTCTCAACCAGAGCCTCAATGAAAACTACCCTATGTAAGCCTGTGTTTTAAAAGGTAAGTCGGGGGGCACCAGTGGCTGTGACTGATATGAATTTGCATATACCTAGCAGTCATAGTTACAAGAAAAATAAAGTTAAATGTGAATGTCGTGATAAAATAAGTAGGGAAATTTATTTTATTAAAATGAAAATGAGGGGCGCCTGGGTGGCTCAGTGGGTTAAAGCCTCTGCCTTTGGCTCAGGCCATGATCCCAGAATCCTGAGATCAAGCCCCGCATCAGGCTCTCTGCTCAGCGGGGAGCCTGCTTCCCCCTTTCTCTCTGCCTGCCTCTCTGCCTACTTGTGATCTCTCTCTGTCAATAAATAAAATCTTTTTTTAAAAAGGTTTTATTTATTTATTTGACAAGAGAGAGATACAAGTAGGGGGGCGGCGGGGAGCAGGCTCCTCACTGAGCAGAGAGCCCAATGCAGGGCTCGATCCCAGGACCCTGAAGATGGTTCGTAGATGGCTCAGAACATGACTCAAGCCAAAGGCAGAGGCTTCAACCACTGAGCCACCCAGGTGCCCCTAAATAAAATCTTTTAAAAAATAAAATAAAATGAAATGAAATGAAAATAATAGGGGCACTTGCGTGGCTCCATCATTGAGCATCTGCCTTGGGCTTGGGTCATGATCCCGGGGTCCTGGGATGGAGTCCCAAGTTGGTCTCCTGGCTCGGCGGGAAGCCTGCTTCTCCCTCTTCCACTCCCCCTGCTTGTGTTCCCTCTCTCGCTGTGTCTCTCCCTGTCAAACAAATAAATAAAATCTTCAGTAAAATAAATACATAAAATGAAAATGATATTAAGAAATATACTCATAGAAAATACACATTAGCAACATCTCTATACTTATTCAAATTCATTTAGGCATGTTTGGTGTGATTATTCACTCTGTGGAAATAAAACCTACTGAAATGGTAGAAATAGACGTGGCTCAGTACATCGTGGAAATACAGACATGAGAAAGAGGAAGAGAACGTATAGTCTGGCAATCTTGAGGCCCAAAAGAGAGGGAGGAGATGGGGTGAAGCTTAGAAAGTGTTCACGTAGGGGATCACGGATGGAGTCATATAGAGAACACTTTGGCTCCAGGAGGAGGAGAATGTGTTCAACCAGAGAACATGAGTATGTCTCAGAGTTGGTGGTACAAGGCTGTTCTTTCTCCCACAGGTGAAGTTGTAACCACTCTGTATAAGTCAGGGTATATTAAAGTAGGTTGTCTTGCTCAGCTCCTATTGGCCAGCACTGTTTCATGGTTGGGGCTGGGTGTAGAGGAGATATGAGCAGGGGTAGAGCTCGCTCTCAGGAAGCTTTCCCACAATGCCATGGGTTGTTGGGCAGAGAGCAGCACAAACCACTCTCCCTGCCCCTTACCCACCACCACTGAGGGCTAGGCCCACCTCGAAAGGTGTGAAATCAATTGGATGGGGATTATTTGAACAATAGTAAGAAATACATTGCTAAAATAAGTTGAAAACAAGTAGCAATCCTCATTCCAGAAATAGGTACCTGAAATAGTTATCTGAACTGTTTTATTATAAGCCTTCCCTGCTGAGTAATTAGATATGAAACTTGTAGGTACCATATCATTCAAGACGGACTTTTGTGATCCAAGAAAAAATCCCGCCCAATCAAAAAGCAACAAATTCCAAACACCGCAGTAAGAATTAACTGTATGCATAAATTCAAAGCCAAGTTTCAGTGTACCCTGGCTAGTAGGGTACATCTAGGTACCCAAGAATCAGACCTTCTTTGAGAATGCGACATTGTAATTCACTCTTTACTGACTTAACCCCCTTCCTACTTTCTTTTTTTGTTTTTGTTTTGTTTTCTTTGTTTTATTACATCAGGACCATATAGTCATTCTCCATGTAATTTAGAACCAGCCAAATCAGGCAATAGCAGACAAGATTTACACTTAACCTAGATTGTCTTTTTTTAATGAATTTGATGTGTAACATTATATAAGTCTAAGGTTAAGCATGTTACTTTGATATCTTTATTGAAATGGAAAAACAAAAGACCCAGTGCAAGCCGATTGAGTGTAGGGATGTCCTCAACCAATTTTTTTTTTTTTTGAGGGAGAAAGAGCACATGAACCAGCATGAGCAGTGGGGAGGGACAGATAGAAAGAGGGAGATAGAGAATCATAAGCAGGCTCCACACCCCATATGGGGCTCAATTTCACCATCCTGAGATCATGATCTGAGCAGAAATCAAGAGTCCAACGCTTATCCGACTGCACCAGCCAGGCACCCCACCCAGGCATGGTGGCATGCGTGTCAATTCGAGTCTCCCCAGAAGCAGAAACCAAGTCAGGGTTAGGCATGAGGGACAAGCCTGTGGTGGATAAAGAGGGAGGGAGCAGCAAAAGGGAGGGAAGGCCTTCAGACTGTGATGCAGAATGACACCTGCAAAAGAAAAAAGAGGAGGAAGGGGTGGGGAGGGAGAGCCTTCATGTACAGCACGGTTTGAGAAAACTTCAACCAAGCCAATGGCGCATCCCTGATTAAAAGTCGCTCGTTAAAGGGCTCTTGCGTTAAGCCTATAGCACAGTCTCCACGGTGCTCAGTCTAGACTGAAGGCAGCCTAGGGAAAGCCTGATTTCAGCGTGAATGCCAGGGAGAAACCACGGTGGTGGCAGCTGGTGCCATCAATCAACTATGCTCTCAGCAGCAGGTTCGCTTCCTTTTCATTTTTTTATTGACGTATAATTGTCATACAATATTATATTCGTTTCAGGTGTACAGTGCAGTGATTGACATTTGTATACATTGCAAAATGATCACCACACTAAGTCTAGTTACCATCTGTCACCACATGAAGTTACAAAATGTCTATCTCATGATGAAAACTTTCAAGATTTTCTTTCTTAGCAACTTCCAAATCTGCGATACAATATTGTTGACTCTAGCCATCATGCTACACATTAGAGCCCCATGACTTATTTATGGGATAACTAGAAGGTTATACCTCTTGATGCCCTTCCCCCCACCATTTCACCCACCTTCTCCTCTGGCAAATACCCATCTACTCTCTGGTTCCATGAGTTTACATCTTTGGATGCCATATGTAAGTGAGATCACACAGGATTTGTCTTTCTGGGTATGGCTTATTTCACTAAGCGTGATGTTCCCCAGGTTCATCCATGTCATTGAAAATGTCAAGATTTCCTTCTTTTTATGGCTGAGTCCTATTTCAGTGTGTGTGTGTGTGTGTGTGTGTGTGTGTGTGTGCATGCGTGCACATGCACTCATGCGTATGTGTGGGTGGGTGGGTATACCCTTTTCTTTACCCGTTCATCCACTGATGGACCTTTAGTTACTTTCCATGTCTTGGGTATCATGAACAATAGTTGCAATGATTAAGAGAGTGCAGATATCTCTTTGGGACACAGGTTTCATTTCCTTTCCCTTGGATATATATCTAGAAGTGGAAATGCTAATCATAGGATAGTTCTATATTTAGTTGTTTGAGGAACCTCTATACTGTTTTCCATAATGGCTGTACCAATTTACATTCCTACCAGCGAGGCACGAGGGTTTCCTTTTCTCCAAACCTTGACCAGTGTTTGGTGACTCTTGCCTTTTGATAACAGCATCCTAACAGCTGTGAGGTGGTGTCTCATCATGGTTTATATTGTTTTCCCCTGATCGTTAGTGACGTTGAGCACCTTTGTCCTTTGTATGTCTTTGTGAAAATGTCTATTCAGTCTTCTGCCCATTTTCTAATCAGGTTCTTTGGTTTTTGTTATTGAGCTGTTGGAGTTCCTCATATATTTTGGATATTAACCCCTTATGAGATAGATGGTTTCCAAATAATTTTTCTCCCAGTCCGTAAGGTGCTTTATCATTTTACTGATCACTTCCTTCGCTGTGCAGAAGCCTTCCGGTCTGATGCAGTCCCACTTGTTAATTTTTGTTCTTGTTGCTTGTACTTTTGATGTCATAGCCCAAAAAACCACTGTCAAGAGCAATGTCAAGGGGCTTTTCCCCTGTTTTCATCCAGGAGTTTGACGCTTTTATGTCTTCCATTTGAGTCCTTAGTCCATTTTGAGTTAATTTTTGTAAGTGGTGTAAGATGGAGGACGGGGGTCCAGTTTCATTCCTTCACATCTAAATATCCGATTTCCCCAACATCATTTATTGAAGAGATTGTCCTTTCTCCATTGAGTATTCTTGGCACCCTTGTCAAATACAAGTTGACTGTGTATGTGTGTGCTTGTTTCTGGGCTCTCAATTCTGTATCATTTGTCACACCTGAGGCATAGGCTGGTATGACTCCTGCAGAGTCCCTTGGCAGATGTTGCTGGCAGCAGGATGAAGGCCCCACAGAACACTGTAGCTGGGACCACAGCTGGTGATTCAAAAGCCCAAGCATGGGCCTGCCTTCTCAAAACAGCCCTCTTGGGTGTTGGCATTTTACTTGGGTCTTACTGTTGGCACTTTACAGTCTCCTACCTGGATCCCATAAAGGCACTTCTGTCCAAGATGGCTGCCAAATGATTGCTGCTGAGCAGGCATGTGGTGGGACCTCCTAGTCTGCCATCTTGCTGGTGTCGCTCCCTGTGAAAATATTATTTGTTAGAAATTTGATTTCTCCTTTTAAAATTAGTTTGTGTGTGTTTGCCTTGCTGCCTCATTTAACATCTTTCCATATTCTACCCAAAGAAATCTCTCCAGGACACGTTGATAAGAGAATCTAACAAAATTAAAACAGGATTTCTGCTCAGGTCATGACCTCAGGGTTGTGAGATCAAGAACCCTGCATCAGGTTCCATACCAGGTGTGGAGCCTGCTTAAGATTCTCTCCTTCCCTCTCCCTCTGCCTTTACCCAAAAAATTAAAACAAGCATTCTTTATTAGTGAAACCAAGAACATGTTCTTTTTCTACAACTTCTAAAACAACTTAAACTTGTCTGTACCAGGAAACAGAAACCTCTGCAGACCAGCATCATCTAAAGCAAATCTTAAAAGATGAGAGTAGGGCACCATGTGAGTAATGAACCATGCAGCACTGGCTTCGAGAGGCACCCAGTTTGAAAAGAGCATTGTCAGGCTGACGGAAGCATTTGTCTCAGTAAATATTCTTCTTCATCCCTAAAGCACTCAACCATGAGAAGGTGAGCACAGACAGCAGTCTAAAAGTCTCTAATGAATACTTGTAACACACAAGCCAAAAAATTCTTAATCTGTCTAACCTTTGTGAAAAATAGCAAAAGAGGTGGGATTAAAAATGAGGTAAAGGTGTCCACTCCCAACTACAAGGGGCCAGCCTGTAGGAAAATGAACCTCGCAGCAAGGAAATTTTTAAAAGATGAATAAAGTACAGAAAACATCAGGTCGAGGATGTTGGAGAGTTACCAACTCAGCCAAGACTCAAGGAGCCAAGTTGATGGAAAGACCAGAAAAGTTAACTAAGCATTCTGGGTCCCCTTCCCTTTAAGCACTTGAGGTTTCATACACAGGGCAAAGGATTTTTAAAAATCCAAAATAGGGGCGCCTGGGTGGCTCAGCCAGTTAAGTAGCCAGCTCTTGATTTCAGCTAAGGTCATGATCTCAGGGTCATGAGATGGAATCCCCACCAGGCTCTGTGCTCAGCCCAGTGTGTGCTTGAGATTGCCTCTCCCTCCTCCTGCTCTCTTTCTCTCTGTCTAAATAATTAAATAAAATCTTCGTTTTAATCCAAAATAAAGAGGGAATGTGCCCCAATTTATTTCGTGAGGCTGACCCAAATTTCGTATTAAAATCTGAAAAGGAGGGGTACCTAGGTGGCTCAGTGGGTTAAAGCCTCTGCCTTTGGCTCAGGTCCTGATCCCAGGATCCAGGGATTGAGGCCCGCATCCCGCTCTCTGCTCAGCAGGGAACCTGCTTCCCCCGCCCCCCACCTGCCTCTCTACCTACTTGTGATCTCTGTCTGTCAAATAAATAAAATCTTTTTAAAAAATAAAAATAATTTAAAAAATAAAATCTGAAAAGACGTTGCAAGAAAAGTTAATTACAGATGAACATAGTTGTAAAAATGATTTCAATATACTAATGAACATGGTTATAAAGTTTATTTCAATGTAATTCATAGATGAATTTTTAAAATAACACATTCTAATCCATTTGCATTTATTTCAGAAATGCAACGCTGTTCCCATATTAGGAACATTTGAAAGAAAAAAAAATAGAAAGAAAGAGAAGAAAGAAAAACCATCAATTCACCAATCTAGAAGAAGAAAGGGAAAGAAAAAAAAATCTTCTCAGTAGGTGCCAGAAAAACACTTGAAAATTTTCATTATAAAATATAAGCAAAGTTGGGGCACCTAGGTGGCTCAGTTGGTTAAACAACTGCCTTTGGCTCAGGTCATGATCCTGGAGTCCCCAGATCGAGTCCCACATCAGGCTCCCTGCTCAGCGGGGAGTCTGCTTCTCCCTCTGACCCCTCCCTTCTCATTCTCTCTCTCTCTCAAATATATAAATAAAATCTTTTTTAAAAAAATAAGCAAAGTAGACATAGAAGAATCTGACATTAGTTTGATATTGAGGGACTACAAAATGCTTCATGATAAAATGGTATACATTTTTGGTAAAATACAGAAGACTTACTGCCTAAGATCAGGACCATGGCAGAGTACCATCTATCTTCGTGTCTATCCAACACCGCAATTTAGATCTTTGGCTGTGCACCTATGTAAGTAAAAGAACTATGAAAGCATACAGAATGCAAAAGGAAATAAACCTGTGATTAGTCACTGACAACATGGTCATTTATATCACATATCCAAAAATATTCCACAGGAAAACTATTAAAATGAATCAAGGAAAATAGCTCAATAAAGTCAGGGTGGAAAATTTTCATTATTATCTACCAGAAAGAAGTAGAAAACTAGTTTTTTAAATGATCCTTATAAAAACATAAAGAAGGGGCGTTTGGGTGGCTCAATCGTTAAGCATCTGCCTTTAGCTCAGGTCCTGGGATCGAGCCCTGCATCAGACTCCCTGCTCAGGGCAGGGCCTGTGTCTCCCTCTCCCACTCCCCCTGCCCATGTTCCCTCTCTTGCTGTGTCTCTCTCTGTCAAATAAATAACTAAAATCTTTAAAAATAATAATAATAATAATAATAACAAAAACATAAAAAAGCATAAAGAATATTTAGGGATTACCCTCACAGAATATGTACAATCCTTTGTCACAGAAAACTAAAGACAATATTAAGAGAAAATAGAAAAGATCCAAACAGAGGACAAATGTCTATGAATTGCAAGACACAACATTGTAGAGATAACTTCTTCAAAACTGAGATATACATTCAATACAACCCAAATGAAAAACCCAGCTCTATTTTTATCATGTGGAAATTGAAAAACTGCTATTAAAATGTATATGTAAATTTAAAAGGTCACAACCTAAGACAGTTTGGAATTCCAAGTAAACATAATAGAGTTCAAAAGCACAGCTACACAAATATGCCCACACACATTTTTACAAAGGGGACACTCAGGGGCACCTCAGTGGTTCATTCCATTAAACATCTGACTCTTGATTTTGGCTCAGGGCTTGATCTCAGGATCATGAGTTCAGGCCTCCTCTGGAGGCTACTTAAAAATAATAATATAAATACATAAACAAATAAATAAAAATAAAAGGGGACACTCCAGTGAAGTAGCAAAAAGAATGTTCCTTCCAGTAAAATCTCAATGTGGAAAAAAGTCATTCTTGACTCTTCCTCATACAATACACAAAAGCATTCTAGACTTTTTGAAGATGTAAAGAGTAAAGGCAAAATAATAAATTCTTACAATAAAACAAAGGAGAAAATATTAATGAGCTCAGGGCAGCAAAGAGAACAAGAGAAGACAGTCCCAAAACCAAATGCCACAAATTGCTCTTATCTACAATGTTTAAATGTGAGTGTATGTGTGTAGACAGACTATACAAAAAGACAGACAATGCTATAGAAAAAAATGAACATACATTTGAACCACTCCCCAAAAAAGATGTCCAAACGGCAAATAAACAAGTAGGTTCAAACCTCAGCAGTTATCAAGAACATATAAATGAAAATTAAAACTACAATGATACACCAATGTACATAGACTGGAATGTCTAAAAATAAACTATGAAAAACACAGACGTCCCTAAAGTGTCGGCAAGGCTGTGAACACTTGGAAATTCCACACACACTGCCAATGGGAGTGTTAATTGGCACAACCACTCCGCAAAACTCTTTGACACTATTAATAAGTTAAAACTGTTTTGTGTGTACTGTAGGACTAAACAATGAGTAAATATATAGATATGTGAGTCATGTTTCTCCCGACAGAAGAAGCGAGAGACAAACAATGAATGAGGGAAGCCAAAGGGCTAGAATTAGAAGAGGAAAATACGGTTTCAGTAGTTTCTACGAAGGGGCCCACAGCAAATGACACCCCAGGAGAACTTGACTCCAGGCCATGACTTCTAAATGTCAGTCCCCTATGAAAGGAAACAGGGCTCCCTGGGGCGACCCTGGGGTAGCCACCAGATGAATCTGGAACATTTCCAAGCAAGCATTATGAATGGATGCTAAAGTTAAACTGGGGAAAAGCTTTGAAGAAAAGAAGGCTATTTACATAGGCTTTGAGTATCTTCCCATAACTTTTTGCAAATTACAAAATAAAATAAACTCATCATGGTGAAGAGAGATAACAACCAAGCCAATAATTTCAAACTCACAGAAAGAGACAAAACATCAACAGAAAGAGTCGTATGTGCTCCCGGACACAATTGCTTGATAAAGACGTATCAACACACGCGTCCAAAATGCAGAACCATGATTCACTGATGAGGAAACATCAAACCAACCTGAACTGGGGAGCAGTCTACAAAATGTCTGGCCCGTGTTTTTTCACGGAAGGCCAGAGAAGGCTAAGGAACTCTTCTTTTGTTATATACAAATTTTAAATTTTATTTATTTTAGAGAGAGAGCAGGCCACGTGCATGAGTGGAGTGAGAGGACGCAGGAGGTGGGGTAGAGAGGAAGGGAGGGAGAGGGAAAGGGAGAGAATCTCAAGCAGACTCTGTGCTGAGTGCAGTTAGCGCTCGATCCCACAACCCACAGACCAGAGATCATGACCTGAGCAGAAACCAAGAGTCAGACACTTAACCGACTGAGCCACCCAGATGCCCTGGAACTCCTCTGGATTCAACAAGACTAGACACATGAGAACAAGATGCAGTGTGGGTCCTTAGTACAGTTAGGGAGGATATTATGGAAGCAATTGATGTATTTGGAATATGACCTATTTGGAATAAGCAACAGTATTATTTGATGTTAAATTCCCTGAAGTCGATGACTCTGGTTGTTATGCATATAAATATTCTTATTCATATTATAATATTATATTATAATACATAATTCATGTATTTCATTATATTTAAAGATTTTATTTATTTATTTGACAGACGGAGACCACAAGTAGGCAGAGAGGCAGGCAGAGAGAGGAGGAAGCAGGCTCCCCGTTGAGCAGAGAGTCCGAAGTGGGGCCTGATCCCAGGACCCTCGGATCATGACCTGAGCCAAAGGCAGAGAGGCTTAACCCACTGAGCCACCCAGGTGCCCACCTTATTTATTTTTCTGACTTTCTTTAATGCCTTTTATTAAATTTTCATTCACATCTATTCTCCCTTGACACCATGTTAATTTATTAGCCATTTCTGATGTATCTTATTTCTGACATATCTTATTTAAATTTCTATCCTGAATTCAGCCAACTCTGGTAATATTTTTTCCTGGTTTTTCTCCATCTTTGTTCTTGCCTTTTGAATATCTGATTTTAGGGATTTTTCCCTTTAAATTCTTCATATGTTATTTTTGAGTGTTATGTACAGCTTTATTCTGCTTTGCTGGGAATTTTTGTCCACTGAAATGTGTTGATTCTCAATTTCTGTTTTTTTCTGTTACTGGCTTTGAATGAAGTTGGTCTCATTTTTCCCTTTGGAGAAGCATTTTATATGAAAAGTTCCTATAAGAGTCCCTCCACTGTCAGTAGAATAAGTTATACTTTCACTAAAGATCGATCTGTTTTTGGAGGTCATGAGCGTATCTTTTGAGTGTGGGTAAATTTCCCCACATACCCATACATCCCACTTATCTGCAGTATACTGTGAGGAAGTCAAGTTACTTTTCTTAACCATAGTAATTTTTTAAATATGTATTAAAGAATTGGCATGAAAAGAATGCAAAATAAAATATGGACCTTAAAACACTAGAAAATACAAAATAGAAGGCAAGCTATTCCAGATGGCACTTACACCACATGTCATTCCTTTGTTGTTGTCAGATCACAGTCTCATGTGAATTCCTGAGACTAAGCACATGGAACCTTCATTTTTCTAAGTAATTACATGACTTCATAATGTCTCTATGAGACATTTTGCTTATTTGATTAAAGAATTGAAGGTTAAAAATCACTTCTTCAGAATCATAACAGCATGGCTTATTCTGTACCATGTTATTTCTGTGGTTGAGATTTGTGATACCATTGTAATTCCCTCCCCTCCTTGAAGTGATCATTTTTCCCCTTCCCAAGAAACTTCTGTGTGGGCTTCTATTTAATCTGCCAAGTGTTGAAAAATGAAGGCTTCCTTCTCTTCATTTTGTTGGGAACTTGCTACAGATAGACAATCTGAGGACCCAGGTCCTTTTGCAAGTCTTAGTGAGGACATTGCATGCTTACTCTAGTACCTTCTCCTCCACATTTCCTGGAACAACCATTACCTGTGCACTGGAATTCCTAGAATAAACCAATGTGATCACATTCTAAGAGAAAAGAAGCTGACTTTATTCTCAAAAACATATTTAGAAATGGTTTATAGTAGACTCAATAGAACAAAAATAATTATAGAAGTAGTAAAGATTAAGTTTTATGTGAGAGGACTTCAGTGAGTGACAGGGCTTAACGTGCCAAACTTCAAAAATAGAGTAAAACTGAAGATCCAGCTGAAAGGAAGGCCGTATTGAGAACAGTTACCTCTTGGAGGGTTCGGTGGCTCAGGTTATGATTTGGGGACCTGGGATCGGGTCCTGCTATGTAGCCGCGTCCAGCTCCCTGCTCAGCAGGGGTCTGCTTCTCCCTCTGCCCCTCCTTCCGCTCCAGTGCATTCTCTCTCTCTCCCCTGACCCTCATCAAATAAATAAATAAGATCTTTAAAAACAGAGAGAGAGAGAATAGTACCCAAATGCAAAGATACAATAGAGGCCATTTTTAATCTCCAATCCTTCCTGTTTTCAACGTATGTTTAACAATAACCCAAGGTCTGTAAAATTTATCAGTTAACATGATTCACAACCTATGATAATCCACATTTCCAAATCAAAATGGTCTTTATTAGTTGGGCTCCCATTTACATAATTTTTCCTTCCCCTGGGATGCCGGCAGTGTGAACAATTATCACAGGGATAAAAGAATATTTATTTCTCTTACCAGAAAGCCTTTAATTTACATGAATAAGTCAATTTTTTTAAAGATTTCATTTATTTATTTGACAGACAGATCACAAGTAGGCAGAGAGGCAGACAGAGAGAGAGGAGGAAGCAGGCTCCCTGCTGAGCAGAGAGCCCGACGTGGGGCTCCATCCCAGGACCCTGAGATCATGACCTGAGCTGAAGGCAGGGGCTTTAACCCACTGAGCCACCCAGGTGCCCCGTATACGTCAATCTTATAAAGAACCTTCACGGGAAAATACAAAGTCTGGACCCTGGCACAGTATCTGACAAAGGGTGCCCAGCCAATGTAAAGAACTAATGGGTTAAGAAAGAAGCTTCACTTCCCTGCTTAAAACTCTGCAATGGCTTCTCATCTCATTACAAATAAAACCAAAGTCCTTACAATGGCCTACAACATTCTACATGATCTGGCTCGCTTCCTTTGTTCCATTTCTCAGTATGACCACTTCATTTGTACAATCCATGGTACTCATACTGACCTCCCTGACATTTCTAGAACATTCCAGGTACACTTAGGATGTTACCTTTGTTCTTCCCTAAACCCTGCATTTTCTTCCCCTGGACACCTGCAGTTTTTTCCTCCCTTCTGTAAGTCTTTACTCAGCTTCTCAGTGAAAATTTCCTTCACTGACCTCTCTGTATTTTCAACCTTCCCTGCACACATCCTTCCCTGCTTTATTTTTCTCTTTTGCCTTCATCATCATTTAATGCATTATAATTTTCTTTTTTAACCTGTTTATTATTTGTATCCCATCGACAGATGGCGCTTGGGTACTGGTAGAATATGAACTCCAAGAAAGCAATAATCTTAGCCTGTGCTCTCACTCGGATCCCAGGACAGTGCTCAGTGCATAACCACTAAATGAGGGAAAGAATTCATAAGCAAAGAATAAACGGGTGAATGAATGGCAACTCATAAGCTGCCTGAAGAGCCTGAAGAGTTAGTGAGAGGCCAGATGACCCACGGCTCGTAAGTCAGGTTATGGGGTTTCGATCTCATCCTAAACGCAATGGCAAGTCATCAAAGGTTTTGAGTGGGGAATGATATGATCTAATTTACATAATAAGTTTATAATTTATAACAAGAGTGATAACTGGAGGAAGCAGAGAGGAGGCAGTAACCCAAGGTTGTTGATGGCTCCAGTTGGGACGGTGGCTGAGAAGCTAGAACAAGATGGGATATTGTCACACTGGTGTGGTGCCCTGAATGACAGCAGGAGAGTTTGCTTGAGGGATGAGAAAGATGTTATCCCTGAAGATAACAAAGATATACACTAGAGAAGTCTCATTGCATTTCACGACATGGAAGTCCCCGCTAAGCTCAGCGGAGAGGGGGAAGCCATAAGGCTACTCACAGAAGACAGGGTCTCAGGAAACCAGCCTGACAAAATCCATGGAAAATCGGTAGTGTGGATAACTTGGCTTTGAGAAGAGATGGCAACGATTTATAAATCAAAGATATATTGATCTCACGTGGCAGGTGAGGGAAAACAGCTGGCATACCGAACCCCAGTCCCTTCCTATGCCATTTTACAAACAACCCTCGGTCCAATTCCACTCTTAATTCTCAGCAAAATGCCCTTGAGGAACGGGAAGTAGGTTAACCTTCCCTAAGTAACTCATTCTACTGTTTAACCCCAGCTTTACAAACTAATGCCCTTAAATCCTAGTTAAATCCTCCATACCGCAGACTATTTTAGGACCATAATCTCTTCTCACTGCATGATCAAACCAACTATCTCTTCAAATACTGTCAACTTTTACTCTGCCTTTTCCGTACATTGAATATAAAACTTGAAATAAGAGGCTGAAAGGGTAATTGTATGTGATTATATTTCTTTGTCACTAATTTCAAAAGTCCACATAAACCATAATTCACTATGTCTTTGCAAACGTTATCTTGTATTACTTATAACCTTTTTTTTTTCTTTTTTATAGAGAGGAGGAGAGGTTAGGGGGGAGGGCAGAGGGACAAGGTGAGAGACAATCTTGAGCAGGTTCCACACCCAGCACAGAGTCCCACACGGGGCTCGATCTCACTCCCCTGAGGTCATGACCTGAGCCAAAATCAAGAGTTAAAAACGTTTAACCAACTGAGCCACCCAGGCACCCCATTGCTTATAATCTCTTAATTGTTGTGTTGTTCAAATACTCTGAATCTGCCTACTTACTTCACTTGAAAGTTAGTCCCACTTACACTTTCTTATAACCTCCAATCATCTCCTTAAGTTTTGATGTTACTGAAGTTACACTTTTTCAAAAAGTGAAAGAATATCTACAATAAGTTATAAAAGATGTCCTCTGATGTTCCTGACCAGGATACTCTTGTATTTTTATTTTCCTCACCCACATTTCATACTGTATTTGTAACTTCCAAACTTTGCCCTGTTAAGAAGCTCTACACAAATTAATTTGCTTCCCAGCTAGAAAGCTCAATTACATAAAAGGAAGAGATTTTCAATACCTACAATACTTACACTGTTAGAATCGAAAAAGAATGACACGTGTCTTCTATCCTATTCATTCTTGTGCCTGCCACAGACGAGGCACTTCATAAACATATGCCAAACAAGTAAGTGAATGAATGAGCACTTCACATTCGGGCAGAATGTGTGATGGTCTAAATATTCTGATACTGGGGGCGCTTAGGTGGCTCAATAAGTTAAGCATCTGCCTTCTGCTCCTATCATGATCCCAGAATCCTGGGATCCAGCATCATACAGGGCTCCCTGCTCAACGGGGAGCCTGCTGCTCCCTCTCCCGGCCCCCCACTCTTGTTCTATCTCTCTCTTAAGTAAACAAAATCTAAAAAATAAATAAATAAAACCTAAATAAATAAATAAATAAACATTCTGATATTGAAGAGGAAAGGAAATTGGTACATGCGTTTAGAGGTGTGTGATTTGTTCATGCCAACCCTATCCTACAGAAATTTCCAAGACGATAGCAGTGTGCTACATTGTGTGGTTCAGTATGGTTTCCAGCAGCCACATGCAGCTACTGAGCCTTTGAAATGTGGCTTGTGCATCTAAGGAGCTGAACTTTTTTTTTTAATTTAATTTTAACGAACTTAAATTTAAATAGCCACATACAGCTATGAGAGAAGACAGTGCAGGGGCTCTGGGTGGCTCAGTCAGGTAAGAGTCCGACTCTTGGTTTTGTCTCACACGTCATGAGATTGAGCCCTGAGTGGGGCTGAGCACAGAGTTTCCTTATCCCTCTCCCTCTGCTCCTTCCCGCCTCTCTCTCTCATAATAAATAAAATCTTTTAGAAAAAAAAAAAGATGAAAAAGAGGACAGTGCAGTTTTAAATGAATCTGTACATGTTTGGTCCAGAAAAAATATTCCTGTCCCTTTAAAAACTAAAATAATTTCCTGAGAGGCCTCAAACAATGTTAAAAAAAAAACTAAGTCACATCGCAGTTTGGGATGTTTATGCCAGTTTTAAACATCAGTGCCAAATAGGCAAGTTAGCTGGAGAAACACAGCCTGGGACTGTACGTCACTTGTAAGTGCCAGGGAAAGAGAACCCCATATTCCTCTGCCTCAGTTCGTAATCTGCTTCAGAATCTACCGAGTTCACAGAATATTTCTGTGATCCCTGGAGCTAAATTTTTTCAATCTCTGTGTAGCTATCTCCTCGCATGTCGGGCACAGAGTAGGCATGTTAATGTCCAGTGAATGCATACACAGCAAGGCGTATATGCTACTTTTTTCATTTAGGTACAAGTCGGTCTATGCTGCATAACAGTCGAATACCACACATGCATAGACACATCCATAATTAGAGTTACCACACATGCAGGTTTAACGTTGGCAACACAGGTTTAAACCGGTGGTCCCAATGCCCCATCTGGTTGTGAACGTTTTGGAGTTTCAAAAGTGTCACTGTTCAGACCCGACCAAATCCCTACTCTTCACCAACAATCCCGAGCTGGATTTGTTTGGATGGCTACATTTTGGAATAATCAATATATGCGGATGATGATGATGATTAAATTCTCCTTCTTGGCCTGATCATTGCAAATGTCTGTTACAGGTATTTGATTAACTACAGTATGTTCTTACTAAGTAAAAAAATAATAATAACATTGAAATAAAAAAGCCACTTGGTTTCCATAAAAAACTAAAGATCTTGGCTTAAGTCATAATTAAAAAGGAATTATGTACAAAATTAAGACTGAGTGATGAAATTAAACCCTCGCTACTGTCCCCCATGTATTACAAGGAACACGGAGGCGAGTTGAAAACCCACTTCAAAACCAGGGAGCGTGTGCTCACACTCGAGGATGTCCCCACTGCTGGCCCTGCCCACGTTACCGCGGATCACACCCGAATTAGAATTCCCGTGTTGAACATTGTTTAAGCTAATTTGAAATGTAATTGCATAATCACATCAATATAGTCAAAGAAATGTGGTTTTTACAGACAAGGTATAATCATTTTCTAATTACCAATTAAGAACTCTCCACGGTTTATTAGAAAATAAAAGCTTGGAATAGCTTGGTGAATTACAGTACGTGAATTAACCCAGCTGCCCTCTGGAGCACCTCAGGTGACAGAAAGACAAATAATTTACTATGAAACCCTAGCTCTAATTTGTATCCTGAAACCAAAATTCACGCTCCCATATCCTGCACCTTCTCTAGTTTCTGCAATCTTTCTACCAGTTTCTGTAATCCAGGTGCTAGGGGAGGATGATACGGATCCCAGGGGCTCTGAGCAGTGGCTTTGCTGTAAGCGCCAGGGAAAGACCAATCTTTGCAAATACAAATGACTCGAACAGGGTCCCTTCCTACAATGAGGCTTAAAGTAGCTCCAGAGTTGCTGAGCGGCCCGTCTCAGTGCCTGTATTAATAGAGGCCGTGGCCACTGCATGAACTGTCAGAACATCCTGTTTCCAGCCCTGCTCTCCTTCTGACCACTGAACCCCAGGGTCCTTATCTACAAAATCAGAATTAGCCCCACATCTACCAATTTAGAAGGGCAAACAAATGAAATACAGCAGGTGGAAATGCTCTCTGAGTCTCACTATGCACATGAAATTAAATATTTGAGGGTATTCTTGGAGTTGAATTATCTTTTTTTTTTTTAAGATTTTATTTATTTATTTGACAGACAGAGATCACAAGTAGGCAGAGAGGCAGGCAGAGAGAGACAGAGAGAGGAGGAAGCAGGCTCCCTGCAGAGCAGAGAGCCTGATGTGGGGCTCGATCCCAGGACCCTGGGATCATGACCTGAGCCGAAGGCAGAGGCTTTAACCCACTGAGCCACCCAGGCGCCCCAAGAGTCGAATTATCGTATAGTGACAGAAAGTCCTTTCTCTAGGATCGGAACGCTCAGCGGACAGATAAACATTCTTTGAGAGCATGGTGGGCCGTGTCCTTGGCCTGAAAAGCTCTGTAAGAGAACTTTCTCTGCCTTCAGAGTTTCCAGCCCACACTTCTTAACCTGCCACCTCCCTCTAAGAGTTTCAAAATCTGCCCTAAAAAATATGGCTGGAAAGACCAGCTCTGTGTTTTCTCCCAAATTGGATCTTTATTCCCTATGCACCTCAAGAGTGCAGGACATGTCACTCTCCCTCTGAAAATATTTTGACCAAGATCCCTAGCTTCCATTACATACCAAAACTGGCTCAAAATTCCCATGAAAAAAGAAAAGAAAAAGAAAAACACCCTCTATTGTATTGTGATATGGGCCCTGCATGACCAGGAAAAGCTTTGCTGGTTACTCTTTTCCCGCAAGATAGCATTTGTGCCTGTCCCCAAGCTCCCAGGTCACATTCAGAATCAGGAAATGCTTCTCTCACAAATTTAAGGGGAAAAAGGCAAAGGTCACAACCTCCCTGTTCTCTCCTCCCATAAGTTGTGGTTCATCTAAACCCTGTGCTTCCATATATCTCTGATATCTTCAAAATATTTTTTTATTAGGATTGGGTTGGAGGGCATAAGCCTACTTCCTGCAGTGTCCCATTACATCGGTCCTGGGAGCGGAAGTCAGGTCATCCTCCTTTAATTCTGGTCTAATATATTTTGCCCATATTCTTTGAGTAAGTTTAAAATGAACCCTTGTTTTTATTTAAGCTTGGGAGTCCAATTTTCTATTAAATGGCTTATTTGACCTTGAATTCTAACTGGTGTTCTTGCAGAAAATTTTATTATTTCAATATACTCTCTACTCCAGAGAAATTGATACCAGAAGTGCTTGGCTTTGTTCTTATCCCATAGAGAATGGCCACTCGTGGGATCAGCTAAAAAGTTCCTTTTGACATTGCCTTAGAGAAGATATTAATCATTGAATTCTCTTAAGATCATATGATACCTGTTCCATAGAAATGAAAATAAAACTGGACATGTTATTTATTATGCATTATTAAATATTGTGTGGTAATTCCCTCCATGTATCTAATAAAGAAATACAAGTACAGAGAGGTAAAGTAAATTGCTGAAGAGTACAGCATTACCTGTTAGAAACATTAAAAAAATTAGCCCAGATTTCAAGGATTATCTTTGTCAGAGTTCTGGCTCCTACCTCTATTTGATTCAATCAGTGCCCCCCTGTATTTACAGTTCAGACCTTCTAGTGTGGATAAGAGATAGGTTATAGTCCAACCCCTTCAAATTGTTAATTCCAAAGCCCCAAGTATGATCAGCAAAATAAAGGGGTCAGAGAGAAGTGCAGGCCTGAACTCTGTAACAAGTCAGTCTGTTCCCTGGTAAGATCCTGAAACAGCAAGAACACCATTCAAGGTGCTGAAGTATTTGCCACCAGTTGAGAACAATTAAAAACTGACTAATTCATAAAGAGTGACTTACAAAAAGAATCCCTCCTCTTTCATGTTGGGAGGATATTTGAAGAATCCACAAATGAATCACTGTCAGATACCCCATGGGCAGGTACACAAAAGGAACCTCCAACAGTCACAGACACACAGGTAACTAAGGCCACTACTTGAACTGCCTCAAGTGCTGTGCTTAGTACAGCTAACTATTTAATGAGATAAAATAAATTTCGGGTCATGATAAAAAAAAATAATACTCTCCATTTTGTATTATCTAGGAAATTGCTTGTGGAAATTGCACAGAAGGAAACCAGATAACACGGGTTTTAATTCCAGCTTTGTCAATAGCTGACTGTGTGAATGTTAGCAAGTCTGGAATTTTTTTTAAAGTCTGCATTTACTTGTCCATAAAGAAGGGATAATGTACACATTACTTATTTACCTCATGAGATGCAAATGAGCAGAAATCTGAAACAATCTGTGAACTACATATCACTACACACAAAGAACATGTTAACCTACAAGAAGTTAGTTATTTTCGTAGAACTGTAGACCTGTCCAAAATGAAGCCACTTTTTTTTTACCTTTTTAAATTAACATATAATGTATTATTTCTTTCAGTGGTACAGGTATGTGATTCATCAGTCTTATATAATACCCAGTGTTCATTACAACACATTCCCTCCTCAGTGTCCATCATCCAGTAACCCCATCTCCCCACCACCCCCTCCAGCAACTCTCAGTTTGTTTCCTGAGATTAAGAGTCTCTTGTGGTTTGTCTCTCTCCCTGTTTTTGTCTTATTTCCTCTTTTCCTCTCTTCCTCTATGATCCTCTGCCTTATTTCTTAAGTTCCACATATCAGTGAGATCATACAATAATTGTCTTTCTCTGATTGACTTATTTTACTTAGCATAATACCCTCTAGTTCCATCCACATCATTGCAAATGGCAAGATTTCATTTCTCATGGCTGCATAATATTCCATTGTGTGTCTATATACCACATCTTCTTTATCTGTTCATCTATTGATGGACATCTGAGCTCTTGCCACAGTTTAGTTATTGGGGACGTTGCTGCTATAAACACTGGGGTGCAGGTGTCCCTTTGGATCACTATGTTTGTATCTTTGGGGTAAATGCCTATTAGTGCAACTTGTCAGTCATAGAGTAGCTCTAAATTCAACTTTTTGAGGAACCTCCTTACTGTCTTCCAGAGTACTGCACAGCTTGCATTCCCACCAACAGTGTAGGAGGGTCCCCCTTTCTCCACATCCTCACCAACATGTGTCATTTCCCAACTTGTTAATTTGAGCCATTCTGACTGGTGTGAGGTGGTATCTCACTGTGGTTTTGATTTGTATTTCCCTGATGCCGAGTGATGTTGGGCACTTTTCTATGTGTCTGTTGGCCAAACAAAGCCACTTTTATTTGTGCTGATTTTTCCTCATCTACTACAAATATATGAGTAGAAATAAAATCCGATAGAAGACACACGGATTTTCTTTAGTGGTCACTCCTGCCAGTTCCTCTTTACCTAACAGAGTGGAGAGAGTTTCCTTGACCAACACCTGGATTTACTAATGGCAAAATAACTCATTCTCAGGTAACGCTAGATCAACTGTGTTTAAATACGTTCACATCAAGAGTGATATGGCTGCTTTATGGTGTCGTCAATTCTACCTAAAGTACTTACAGAAACGCATGTTAGTCTTTGTCAGAATAACAATACCAACAACAAACAAATGGCAGTATTGAGAAGGTAAGAGAGGTGAGGGGAACGGCAGCTAAAAATAGGGGCTGTTTCAGTGCAAGCTTGTAAAAACATAAAATAGAACAACAAAGGTGAGGCCTTGGGAAAAAAACATGGCATCAGTAAGAGACCGGGGTTTAGGTGACAACGGGTATGGTTTTATTTCTAGGTTCTGCTAACAACTGGCATGAATTACTTCAGGACAGAGTTCAAATCATAAAGCCAAATGAAGTACATTTTTCCCTCTAAGAGGATTATTGAAGTTTGACTGAAAAACCCTGCTTGTTCATATCACACTAGCTATTATGTCTTTAGAGTACCAGGTCCAGGAATGAAGTAAAACAGTTTCTACAGAAAAATTAGTTGGATATTATGCAAGAAGATAAAAAGTAAATTCATGTGGCTTTACACTGATTTATGTACTGAGTCGGGCTTTGCTACTAAATCCTATTCCTCTACTTTAAGGCTTAGAAACTGGAACTGGCCATCTGGTTTTGCTTTGGGAGTGGTGTGTGCAACTTCCTACTGGAAGAACTTAGTTGCCTGTTTTCATCTTTCCAACAAGGCCTTTACTGCCCTGGGCGTGGCTGAAGGTGCCAGGCTGAGCCAGGACATGGAGAAGGGACCCAGGAGCGGAGTCCCAAACATGCAGTGGCCTTTCTATGAGTGAAAAATAAATTCTTGCTCTTTAGGCCATTGGAATTTGGGGATTGCCTAGCATCTGATTCATTCTCATGCTAAAAACCTTAAAATATAAATCTTAGCATAGCATTGGTTTAAAGAAGCAGTAAGGAAAATCACATTACAAGCTGGAGAGATAGATAGCGAGCCACGTGATGAAGGAGCACAGTATTTGGGAAGCAGTCATGTCTGAAAACCTTAGAGAGTGTCCATGTGCCTAATCATATGGTACTTGTATGGGAAGTAATTAGACAACAGAAGGTTAATAGCATGAGCTGCTTGTTATTGAATATATTTGACAAAGCGTTTCAAGAGAGATTAGCTGAGAAAAGAATTTCCACTTGTAAGCAGGAATAAAAAGGCACAGAGAGAGTCCAAAAATTCTAGGATTTGCAAAGTCAGAACAGGCAATAGCACTCCATTCCCAGCTGGGGAAAGATTACAGGTTTTGTCCTCATTCCTCTCTAAAAGCATCTTCTCCCACGTTGGTGTAACAGCCATTTTCATGTGGTCAGTCATTCCCTCAAAACACTTCCTTCATTTGGCTTTCAGGTTATCCCACTTTCTGTGTTTCCTTCTTCCTCACTGATCACTCATCTGAATTTCGTTTATGGTTCTTTCCTACCTCCCTGACCTCTGAACACTGTGGGGCCACTAGACTTTGCCCAAGGACATCTTCTCTGTCTGTATGAAAGCTCACCCTTGGAGCTCTCTTATTGCAAATCCTAGAACTGGAGCTTTCCAATACTCCATGTATATGACAATTCCCAAAGTCAGCCCCAAATTCTAGCTGTCTACTTGACATTTCTGCTAGGATTGCAAATAGCCATCACAGACTTTCTGTGTCCAAAACTGAATGCATATCTCCCCAAAACAAACACCTGATCTTCCAAACCTGATGTTCCAATAGGCTTCTCATTTTAGTAAATGGAAATCCCATCCCTCTGGTTTCAGTGCTATAAACTTGCCCAGAGAGAACCTGCAAGGACAGCAGCCTGTTTGGTCTTTGATTTCTTTATAAACCCAGTATGGAGGCTGGAATCAATAACAATGAAAATAACCTAATTTTCATCCCAGGACTAAAGAATAAGGTATCTATATTTATATTCCAGTATTGGCTTTAGAATTCAACACAAAGATAGCCATTTGAACCCTTACGCAAATACCACTCTTTGGATCACCTTAAATATGTCACAGGGCCTGCATCTGGCTGAAAAAATCAGCTACTAATGACCCTGTTCTTTCTACCGTATGTTCTCCTGACACCAGGAAAATTATTCTTCCTACTATTTTAAGATTCCCGGCACTCATGTTTTAAGATGTTTTTGCAAATTGCCCCTGTACTAGTTTTAAGATTAGATTTCTATTTCAGAATTCAATTGCAGTTTAAGGAAAACTAAATCCTCTTACAAATCATGTGTCAACAGCCTGAATACCATCATGGCTGAATGTAACCAACTTAGAAAGATAAGTGAGTATACGCTCCTAGAACCTAGTAACACAGCTAACGGCACCCAAGCGATACCATCTGATAGACGGGTACTTAACATTACTTGGAAGATCTCGATCTGAAATCTTTGTCTTTAAGATCATTTATTTATTTATTTATTTGACACAGAGAGAGGTCACCAGTAGGCAGAGAGGCAGGCAGAGAGAGAGGAGGAATCAGGCTCCCCGCTGAGCAGAGAGCCCGAGGCGGGGCTTGATCCCAGGACTCTGAAACCGTGACCCGAGCTGAAGGCAGAGGCTCAACCCACTGAGCCACCCTGGCACCTCTCGACCTGAAATCTTATCTCTTTTGCTAATGGACTCCCTCACAATAAAATGGCAAACAGAATTTGGGACTCAATGAGACACTTTAGTCACCCCTTCTCTTGCTATTCATAATAGATTTTCTTCCATGCTCCCAGCTCAGTATATGCCTCACTTTTATGTACTTGGATATCAGTAAGTCCAAACTCAAGTGCATTTTTCATCAGCTGGGACACTACCTGCAGATGCCCAGGCTTCATTTAGAGTCAGCCACCCAAGCAGACCAAGCCAGAGTCCACCGAGTTATGCCAGCCATCCTGCGTATAAATCCCCCTCTATACACTGTTTGCCATGAACACCGCTGTGCTGGAATCAGTGACCTAGAAATGCACATCCACTGCAAGCAAGTTGAAATAAACAAACCTCACTTGTACCCTGTCATTTCGGCAGTCTGTGCCCAATATACACAGTGCCTCAAAAGAAAATGCAACGTGAACATCCATTTGTCCCAATTCTGGGCTCCATTAGGGTAATTATAAATCAGTGCCCCTGGTGTGAATGGAATACATGACACTCAGAATGATGCTCATTTGGGGGGACCATTAAATTCATTTGGAACCACCCCATCCACATAGAGGAAACATCCTTCCTTTCATTAGTCTGGGAAAACGACCCATCAAACTCTCTCTCAGTTGAACCAGTGGAAACGTTATACTCTAATCCACTGGCTTGATGTTTCCACCTTTAAAGCTCGAACATTTTCCCATTAGGAGCACTCATGCACTGCTGACATTCACATCCTCGCCTGTCCCTTTGTCCCATCAGGGTCATGGCAGCTCACCTTTTAAACAATCCATATAGAGCTGTGGCAAGCTTGCAGAAGCAACCAATGCAGCTGGTAAATAGGAATTGAGAAGTTCATTTTCTGTGAGCCAGGGAAATCCACTTGGTGCTTTATTTCCTTTTCCCTGGCCTCAAACACAAACTTGTTTGTTGCATTTCTCTGGCCACTAGAAGAAAGCTAAGGTATAAGTAACTACATTACTACCTGCCTGCCACCTGTGGGCTTTTTCCATGGACCCAGGAGTATCCTACTGCATGTTAAAGACATTAAACCATTGACTTTTTAATTATGATTTAATATTATACATATGGAAATATTACCCAGATTAATCCTAATTTCTTAAAGATATTCCATCATTTTATCCCCATATTGTCTTCTTAGTGCACAGCATTGATTAGGAAGGGGTTACATAAATATTGAAAAAAATGAAAGCATGAATGAGTAAATGAGCAAAAAAACTGTGTGCCTTTGTTGACTTCTAGAATGTTCTATTTGTGTTTTCTTCAGGAATACTCTGCTTTACTCGCTGGCTGTGTGTGAGTGTGACTGGGTGCATATAAACATGTCTATTGAAATTGTTTTGCATTTTCACCTCCTACTACAGTTTGGTTCTCATCTGCAAGACGGCCTGCATCTTATCACAAGTGACAGCTTGCCATCCTCCTAGCTGACCCCTTCTACCATCTCTGCTCAGCTTCTTCACAGTTTCCAACAGCAGAGGACATCCCAACCTGTATGACCGGAGAGTCAGACAAAGTATGGCACCAGCTTAGTCGACAACGGGGATGAGAACATTGACAAGAGGGAAAGATGGTTGTGAAGCTGCTCGTGATATGTGGCCATCACTACACTAGTATTTTTCCACTGCTATAGCATTTTTGTCCCTAAATGACTTTTGTGGGTATCAATTAATTAACGTTCACAGTGCGCTGAGTCACATCACGGTGATTTCATGTGCGCCATCTCAACGATTGTCAGATGAACCTAGCCGTATCTCTGAAGTAATGTGGACCACATCTCAGTTTCCCATTTCTGGAATTTTTTTCCCTATTAATAAAAAACACCGCATCCCAAGAGAGGAGTGGGGAGAGGGGACACCCTTCCATTCCGCATGGGTCGAAACAGGAGTCAAAGTCCTTTAAAGCAGTCAGAAAAGATGAATTGTTTTGTCAACCACATATGAAAATCTTGAAACATTTTTTTCTCAAACAAAGGGGAAAGACTCTTTTTCTTAAGATATAAGGAAAGGAATATAAAGTGAATTGTTGATTTTACTACATGGATAACTGTGCCATAAGAACACTTATACATAAACTCCCAAATGTCTTGCCCCCCCCATGCAAAAGCCCTATTTAATTAAGGTTGCTGTCTTTGTTTTGTTTGTTTGTTTGTTTTTTAAAAAATAGAAACATGAACCCAACAAATAAATAGCCACATTTGGATGACTTGAAGGTGTTCGGAATGTTGAGAATCTATTTACATTTTAATAAGATATTTCAGTGCAGGTCTTAGATAAATCTCCATAGAGACGAGGCTAGGACACAGAATTAAGAAGAAAGAGGCGCCCTTGACAATTTGGAGAAAAGGAAAGATAAGCAGAGTGGTGTTTAATAGAAACAGATGTGGATGTAATCCCTTTAGGAAGAAAAAATCGGTACAAATATAACATAAGAGGAGGAGAAATGGCTTTAGACACATATAATGGAAAAACCTGGGGAGCTTTGAGAACCCAAGCTAAGAATGAGTTCATGACTCAGACTCTCTTCTAATTCACAGCCCAACAACTGGTGCGTTATGCGGGTAACGTGAAGAAAGACTTGGTGTTCAGTGCAATATGTTACTTATAAGAAAGATTAACAGGAGTTTCTGGAAGTGGCATGAAGGGCTGAAGGAAGGATCTGTCAGCCTAAAAATGCATAAATTATATTTATATAGTCACAGATACATAGGTTGGTCGGCCCATCTCCAACGGATGACATTAGTTTCTAGTTTCCCAGCAGGAAAGATTTGAGTTAACTTTAAGGAAAACCTATTGACTAAAGGTTGAGCATTAAAATACATTAATGGAAGTCAGAGAATTCTATTAACCCCATTTTTAAAAAAGGACCATCTATTTAGTTTGCAATGCTTTGCCTAGTTTGCAGGAGTATAAAATTGACCTTGAGTTACAGTCCCACCAGCAGCTGATAAATGGTTAATTATTAAAGGATCAGGAGAATCCGGGGAGAAGCCGAGGAGATGAACACGTGTCCCAATGTGCCCTAAGCCCAAACAGCCCCCTCGCTCTTCAAGGGTATTCTCTCTCCCTCCGAGAAAATATTTCCTATTTTCCCTCCTTGTGCTTTATGTTTTCCTCAATTTTAAGGACTTGAGACTGTGTGACTCCTCCCCTTTGCTCTTAAAGAAAAAGAGATGAGCAGAGACGCTGCCAAGGAAAACCTTTACCTGCGGGGTACTAAGAGGCATAGGTATGCAAATCTCTCTCCTAAAGGCGCAGAATAAAAAGTAACCATTCTGACTCCTCTAAATCTTGACCCTGGAGCCCCGTGTCTCAGGCAAGAACTTGAACAGAACTCTCAATATAGCTCTCAAAGCTGAACCACGTCATTGATGGTTACGACAAAAAAATTGTGAACAGCATCACGGTAAATCAACTAATCGCAGTGACTCAACGAATCCAAGCTTGTGATCGCTTTAAATAACTCGCTTCGAGGTGAAGTAAAATTTCTCCACCAAGAAATTTATCCTACACGGTTGCGGCTAGAATGTAGTACAAAAGCAAGATCCCTCGGCTAAGTGAGGTTGCGGGGAAAACGGCACAGCGGCCTGGTGTGGGATATAACCGCCGGCTGAATCCAGCAGCAAGCCACGCTTTCCGCCTCTTAATATGGGCACAGTGAGAAAAGATTATTTGGAGGAAAAAGACAACTGCCAGACTTCACAAACTAAAATGTTCCCTCAACTAACCAGGAAAGGGTCAGCATTTTGTGACACGTATCATAGAGGAATAAAGACTCTAGCACACAATTTTTAACAAAAATTCATCAAGTTTAACTTCAAGCATACACAGATTCAGAGTAAATTCTCTACACATGGTCATTATTACTAAAATTAATATTATAAAAAGGTTCAGAAGCCCTAAAGAAATGATTTCAAGGGGCACCTGGGTGGCTCGGTGGGTTAAAGCCTCTGCCTTCGGCTCAGGTCATGATCCCAGGACCTAGGATGGAGCCCTGCATCGGGCTCTCTGCTCAGCAGGGGGTCTGCTTCCCTTCCTCTCTCTCTGCCTGCCTCTCTGCCTACTTGTGATCTCTGTCTGTCGAATAAATAAATAAAAATCTTTTTAAAAAAAAGAAAAAATAAATGATTTCAACATCATCATAACATGTCGCATGTAAAACTTCGCTCAAGCTTTTGAAAATACAGAGTGGATGTTATTATCTATTATAAAGTGAGATACGGGTATTGGTGACGAACAAAACTAGACCAAGAGCACCTTTTCTAGAATCTGTATTAACAGAGGCTATCCCTCCCATATAATTTTTCTCTGAAGTATCCTGAGTTCTTCATACTTCCATGGTAGTTCATTTAATTGATGGTATGGTATTATCTGCTGGGCCTAACATTTTGCTAATTATCATAAGCAGTAGTCAGGAAAGCAATTTTTTTTTTAAGATTTTATTTATTTATTTATTTATTTGTCAGAGAGAGAGAGAGAGAGGACATGTGCGCACAAGCAGGCAGAGTGGCAGGCAGAGGCAGAGAGAGAAGTAGGCTCCCTACTAAGCAAGGAGCCTGATGCAGGATTCGATCCCAGGACCCTGAGATCATGACCTGAGTTGAAGGCAGCAGCTTAACTGACTGAGCCACCCAGGAGTCCCAGCAAATGGCTTCTAAGCTAACAGTGTACCTATAAGAGCCTAGATGAGGGCACGCGCGCGCGCACACACACACACACACACACACACACACGGCTGTGTGTGGGTATGTGTAGTAGTGCTGATGTATTGTGGTTGGTTTTGCCTAGAGGGATGGGCACAGAAATAGAAAGCCTTCCTTTCTTATTTTATTTTATTTTTTCAGTATTCCAAGATTCATTGTTTATTAATTAAAGTACTTTGTGGGGGCACCTGGGTGGCTCAGTGGGTTAGAGACTCTGCTTTTGGCTCAGGTCATGATCCCAGGGTCCTGGGATAGAGCCCTGCATCGGGCTCTCTGCTCAGCGGGGAGCCTGCTTCCCCTTCTCTCTCTGCCTGCCTCTCTGCCTACTTGTCATCTCTGTCAAATAAATAAGAAAAATCTTTAAAAAAATAAAAAATAAAGTACGTTGTGAAACAAAACGGAAGGCATGTGGTGATGGGAAAGAGAAAGATCAGAGACTTCTGTGACTTCCGGGGCTGGAAGCAGGAGCCGCTGCCCTGGGGGAGGAAGTAACAAGGTCAGCTTTGGACAACCTCAGCTAGTGACAGAACCCGAGTTCTACCCAGAGGTGTGACGCTGCCATTCTCTGCTGCCCAGAGAGCTCGAGGTTCCTGCAAATAGAGGAGTGCCTGAAACCATGACCACATCAGCCCAAGGGGGTTATTATCTCACAAAATGAGACATCGTGGCATCATCCTTGCTGCCACGTAAATAGATCCTGCTTTACGTTTACACGTCCAGGAAAATCTAAAAATTTAACACTTGACTGCATATGTGCTCTATATGCACCTTCGATGAGCCTGTTCCAGAAACTCTCATTTCCATTCACACCTCTTTTCCATTCCTTCCTCTCCGCTTCCAATAACAATCTCATTCTGAAGCTCATCCCAGAACAAGGGCAGCGCCCAGCAGATGCGCCTGATTTGTATTCTCCGCAGAGCTGGTGGGAAAGTGGCCACAATGATTGAAACTTATTAAATACCTGTTGTGGTCTTTAGAAATCACCGGGGAAAATATCACACATAAAACTATCACCAAATATTTCAATTTAGTAGTTACAAGTACAGGCTTCCCATCAAAATGTATTTTTTCTTCTTAGAAGGATACTTAAGGCAGGATTCCTAATTCATATTCATCCTTCCTCAAAAACAAGTCGATCTCAACAAGCAGTGCTGCTCAGGTGGGAAAGGACCTTTGATAAGGGCTAGCTCCTGCCTGTCCTTGTCACCTCCCTCCCCTCCCGCCCACCCCCCACCCCGACCAGGGGAGGACTGAGTGAGCACCATGTTCCCAAGCAACTCTCAAAAGGCTTTTGAATCTTATTAATTAAAATAATTAATTAAATTACTCTGAAGGGCACTTGGACGACACGGGCAGATCCTGTCCAACTGAGGCAGGGGCGATACTCAACAAACACCAGCAGGACCCAGCATGAAGACCAATCACAGAAGGGGCTCAGTAGACAGCGTTTCCCCAGGCAAGATTTCCTGACATTTTGCAACAACACAGAGAAATTGAGGGCATCATGCTAAGTGAGATAAGTCAGATAGAGAAAGGCAAATACTATATGATCTCACTTGTGGAATCTAAAAAACCCGAACTCATAAAAACAGAGTAGAAGGACAGTTGTGGGTGGGAAAACTGGGAAGATGTTTAGAGTACAGACGGGCAACTAGGAGATCAGTAAGCCCTGGAGATCTAATACATAGCATAGAGATTATGGCCAACAATACTGTACAATAAACTTCAAAGTTGCTAAGAGACTAGTTCTGCATTATTCTCACCCCAAAAAAGAAATGATAATTATGTGACATGATAGAAGTGTTAGCTAAAAGCACACCAGTAATCACACTGCAATTTATAAATGTATCAAATCAACACATTGTATACCCTCAAGGGACACAATATTACATGTCAATTACACCTTAATATTTCACATTTGAAAATTAAAAAATAGGGGTGCCTGGGTGGCTCAGCAGGTTAAAGCCTCTGCCTTCAGCTCAGGTCATGATCTCAGGGTCCTGGGATCGAGCCCCGCATTGGGCTCTCTGCTCAGCGGGGAGCCTGCTTCCCCCTCTCTCTCTGCCTGCTTTTCTGCTTACTTGTGATCTCTCTTTCTCTCTCTCTCTTCCTCTCTCTCTCTGTGTCAAATAAATAAACAAAATCTTTTTTAAAAAAAAGAAAATTAAAAAATAAAAGAGACAGAGAAACAAAGGAGTATGAGAAAAAGTCAAAGCACAGATGAGTATCTCATATCACGGACTGAATTCTCCTGAAAATGTCACATTTCGGGGGAGTATCATCTTGTCAGAATTGTAAGACTCAGATATCCGATGGGTTTCTGGAACTTCCTCAGCTTTGCCATTTTTCAGCAAATATTCTGAATGGACCTGAAGTGGCCTGAACTGGCAGAAAGACTGTGCCTTCTCTTTGGAGACCCCCTCCCCATCACTTTAGTGCTTCTGTTCGAATTCAGTTGAGTGTGCGTTGACTCTGCGGTTGTCATGTTTTATCTTGTTTTCATGAGTACTTTCCTCGCGCTTTATTCAATTAAAGTAAATATATGTTAAAAATACTTCCCTAATAAAAGCAGAATCAGTTGTTTTTGTTTCTCTTTTCATCACTGTCAGTAAGTAATCACATCATTTTTTACATCGATTTTCCTCATTTTTGGTACCTTTTATTCCTTTGTGTGGGTCCAATTTCCCATCTGTTACCATTTCTACTACACTTGAAGAACTTCCCTTAACATTTCTTGTAGTGCAAGTCTGCTGGTGTCAAATCATATACATATTTGTCTGAAAAAGCCTTTATTTTGCCTTCACTTTTGAATACTTTTTGTGGATTTAACATTCTACATTATAGGGCTTCTTCCTTTTCTTTAAGGACTATGAAAATAGAATTCCATTGCCCTCTGATTTGCCTAGTTATTGAGTAGACATCTGAAATTATTCTTATCTTTATTGCCCAATATGTAATGTATCTTTTTTCTCCAATTGCTTTTAAGATTTTTTTTTAATCAATGGTTTTCACAAATTTTATTATGATGGGACACCATCTGTTTTCTTTTTTTGTATCTGTCTCACTCGGTTGGGTTCACTGAATCTTTTAGATCTCTGGGTTTAGAGAGTTCATTAATTCTGGAAATTTTTCAGCTATTATT
Organism: Neogale vison; assembly: GCF_020171115.1. NCBI lineage: Eukaryota > Metazoa > Chordata > Mammalia > Carnivora > Mustelidae > Neogale > Neogale vison. The sequence continues at coordinate 11,195,365 of NC_058097.1, forward strand.
TGTTTAGAAATTCTTTCTGATCCCATGTTTTCTGGGATACCAACTGAATGTAAATTAGACCTGATATTGTCCTACAAATCATGGGCTCTCTATTCTTTTTTTATGTGTTTACTTTTCTCTGCTTCTTGTCTTAATTGTATATTTGTATATAATATATATACCTGTATATATATACATATATGTGCATACATATGTGCATAATGTATTATGTATATTTAATATATATCATATATAAATATATGTACCTGTATGTGTATACACACATATATATAATGTATATTCAATACATTTAGATTTTTTGGTATTGTTCCTTTGTATAATTCTTTTTTGTACATCTTCAGGTTCATGGAGTTTTCCTTTTTTGGTAGCTGCTCTTAGTCCCATCCAGTAAAATCTTCATTTTGTATATTGTACTTTTATGTCCACCGGTTCATGGTTTATTTATATCTTCCATTCCTGTTCTAATCATATTTAAAGTGAAGATTTTAAACATAATGATTTAAACATAATGATTATTTTAAACACAAAGATTTAAAATAACCATTGTAAAGCCCTTAAGCTAATTTTCTCACCTTTGTATTTCTAAGTACCTATTGCCTGATTTTTTCTTGGTTAACTATAATTATACATATGTATGTATAATTATACATATGTATATAACATATATAGCTATATACTTTATTATGAATAATATTTTATGTGTTTATTTTATTTTATTATATAGATTTGCTTCTGCATGTCTTATAATTTTGTAATAGATATTAAATATTATGAGGTTATCAGGTTTTGCCTTTCTATAAAGAATACTGAAATTTGTTTTGGCAGGCAGTTAAGTAACTTTCAGGTTGGCTTATTTTTAAGCTTCACTGGGTCTAGATTAGAATTATTATTATTAGGCTTATTAGAATAAGTATTACAATTATTATTAGTTTGGCCTCATTACTAAAGCCTGACCTTTCAGCTCTCTGCACTGACTAACCAGCCAGGTTCCGTGGAACTTGTCTCCCAGACAATGGTGAATTCTGGGAAGTGGCTGAGCTTCTAGCTCCCTCGCTCATCTTTGTGGTGCCTCATAGAGTTTCACATCCCACATACGTGAAGTCTAGTATTCAGTGACAGATTCAAAAGGACCCCTATTCTGATCTCTGGAGCCATTTTCTGCATGACTCCCCCTTCTGGCAAATTCCACCCACTTCCTCCTCCCCAGATTCTAATCTCTGTCTTCTCAACTCCACGGGAGTGTTATACCTTGCCTGGTTTATCCCTTCTGGCGCCGAGCTGCACAAAGGCTCTCCAGGTAGTGGTAACCAGAGCAGCGGTAGGGATCCCATCATCTCTTATCCCTCCCCCTGGATCCCAGTCCTTCGCTGCCTGTTGCCCAAATTCTGAAAAACCGTTGTTTCACACGTCTTTCCACTTTTTAAAATTTTTATAGCAAGAAGACAAACCCAGTACCAGTTACTTCAACATGGCCAGAAGTGGAAAATCTACGATTCCGGTGGCTAAGGAATTCGGGACAACCGGAATCGGTACATCTCACTCAGGGTCTCTCACAGGCTTGCAGTTGACCTGTTTCCCCAAACTACGATAACATGAAAGTTCAAGTGGGGCTGGACAATGAACTCTAAGGTGACTCGCTAATGCCAAATCCAAGCTGGAACTGGCTGTTTGCAGGAAGTCACGCACCCTCCACTCATGGATGTCTCTGGCGGCTGCTTGAATGTCCTCAGGGCAGAGCAGTTGGCTTCTCCCGGAGCAAATGATCCAAGAACTACCTGTGCTTTCTACAACCACCAGAACACTTAAAACACAAGGAAAGTTTGCCTTAGAGTCCTAGAAATTGCCCAACCATCGACAGTTCCTTGATACAAACCACTATGGACTGCCTTCAGCACACCGAAGAAGCAGAACCACCCCCAAATTCTTCAATGAATTACTTCTATTATGAAAAAAAAAAAAATGACCCAAGTTCAACTCGGTAGAAATAGGTACAACCCCTAACGAAGTTTGCCTAGCATTCCGACAGTCACTGCCTTCCCTCCCTTTCACAGAAAGCTTGTCATGCTCTTTCAGGTCCTAATGGAGAATGTTTCTCCATTACTCCAAGACTCTCAAGAGGGCCAAAGGGCACTTTCCTTGGCACACAGCATCAGCACCCCCAGATAACAAGAGCCTGGGTACAACACTCCCTTTGCCCATTGCAGCGTACTTGGCTGCCTTGCTTCTTGTCTCTCTCCACAAAGCTAAAGCCAGCAACCTCTTTCTGAGACTTCTGCCATTCCATGTCAACACCCCAAAAATACGGTTAAGGAAAGGTAGGAAAAGAAAAAGGCTCTTCTCTTTAAGGGGTATTCCGAGTACAAAGGAAAAGATGATGAAGCCACATGCTGGCTTCTCTGTCGCTGCAGACATGGTTGACTTCGTGAAGGACAAGGTTGCTTTTGCTTCTAAATAAAGGCAACTTGCAAGTCACATAACATTTTAAAATACATGCATTTCTTTGGATTTTACGTACTCCCTCCAGAAAATCTACTTCTCTTCCAAGTGTGTGAAACTCACAGCTCTTAGTAATAAATTTAGCATTTAACATGCAGAAGTCTAAACCAGGAAGTCAACAGAGGGGAGAGAGACACTGAACTTTTCTGGCTCACACAAAAATGAAAGCATTTGTGTGTGTGTGTGTACGTATACACGTGCATGTGGTGATGTTTATGTATTCATATTCATATTAAACACACCATTTCCTTTAGTTTTTCTTGATGATAATTAGAGAAATAGGGCACCTGGGGGGCTCAGTTGGTTAAGCATCTGCCTTCGGCTCTGGTCATAAGCACAGGGTCCTGGGATGGAGTCCTGCATCAGGCTCCCTGCTCAGCGGGGAGTCTGCTTCTCCCTCTGCCTCCTGCTCCCCCCACTTGTGCTCTCTCTCTCTCTTTCTCTCTGACAAATAAAAAAATTAAAAATCCATAAATAAAAAAAAGAACTAGAGGAATAAACAGGTGCCAAGTCTACCTGTCAGTTTATAGGCATTTACTGCTGCCCGCTCTGTACCACTCACTGTGCCACTTGCCAGGGGTAGATACTGAGCTACTTGCCTTTGAGAACCACAGACTAGGCAATGTGCGTACAACTAACATACTTCCAACTATTCGTTATATATAGAATTACACCCACCATACGGCAGACTCTGTCAGACAATGAGGGTTCAAAGTATGGGTGGCTCAGTTGGTTAAGCAGCTGCCTTCAGCTCAGGTCATGATCCTGGCGTCCTGGGATCGAGTCCCACATCGGGCTCCTTGCTTGGCAGGGAGCCTGCTTCTCCCTCTGCCTCTGCCTACCTCTCTGGCTGCCTGTGCTCACTCTCACTCCTCTCTCTGTGACAAATAAATAAATAAAATCTTTAAAAAAAAAAAAAAAAGAGCCTGACCGTAAGCCGGAAATTGAAATGCACATTGGGAGAGGTGTTGATGCCATTTCTATGACTGTCTAGGGTTTAAACATTTGTGTAGCACGTTTTTTAGTTTAATATCTTAAGCAACATTAGCAACGTTTATTGGTTGGAGGTCTAAAATTTGATAATTATGAAATACCATACAGATTCTCTGTTAAGAAAGTGTTGAGGAGGGACGCCTGGGTGGCGCAGTTGGTTAAACGACTGCCTCCGGCTCAGGGCGTGATCCTGGAGTCCCGGGATCGAGTCCCACATCAGGCTCCCAGCTCCATGGGGAGTCTGCTTCTCCCTCTGACCTTCTCCTCGCTCATGCTCTCTCTCACTGTCTCTCTCTCTCAAATAAATAAAATAAAATCTTAAAAAAAAAAAAAAAAAGAAAGTGTTGAGGAAAAAAAGAATGTCATCACTTAGCCTTACTTCCATTTTTATTAATGCGCTCTGGAGTTTATAGTCACAATTGATAAATACTCCTCTAAACATCTAATGATCACAGCCTTCTTTCAGTGTCTTAATTTTTAGGGTACAGCTGTGTTCTCTAAGATGGCAGCCATATGTATCTCCCTAAATTTACATGCATATTGATTAAAGATTAAAAAATAATAAGTTCCCCTCCTCAGTCCTACTATCCTCACTTCAAGTGTTCAGTAGCCACTCTATTATAGAATATTTCCATCATTACAGAAAGTTCTATTGGACAGAACCAGTTTATCAATTTCTTTCTTTAATTTTTCTTATTTTTTATTAACATATAAAGTATTATTAGCCCCAGGGGTACAGGTCTGTGAATCGTCAGGTTTACACATTTCACAGCACTCACCATAGCACATAACTTCCCCAATGTCCATAACCCAACCACCTCTCCCTACCCCCTCCCCCCAGCAACCCTCAGTTTGTTTTGTGAGATTAAGTGTCTCTTATGGTTTGTCTCCCTCCCGATCCCATCTTGTTTCATTTATTCCTTTCCTACCCCCCAAACTCCCCACATTGCCTCTCAACTTCCTCATATCAGGGAGATCATATGATAATTATCTTTATCCGATTGACTTATTTCACTCAGCTCAATACCCTCTAGTTCTATCCACGTTGTCGCAAATGGCCAGATTTCATTTTCTTTGATGGCTGCATAATATTCCATTGTATATATATACCACATCTTCTTTACCCATTCATCTGTTGATGGACATCTAGGTTCTTTCCATAGTTTGGCTATTGTGGACATAGCTGCTATAAACATTCGGGTGCACATGCCCCTTCAGATCACTACGTTTGTATCTTTAGGGTAAATACCCAGTAGTGCGATTGCTGGGTCATAGGGTAGCTCTATCTTCAACTTTTTGAGGAACCTCCATGCTGTTTTCCAGAGTGGTTACACCAGCTTGCATTCTAACCAACAGTGTAGGAGGGTTCCCCTTTCTCTGCATCCTTGCCAGCATCTGTCATTTCCAGGCTTGTTAATTTTAGCCATTCTGACTGGTGTGAGGTGGTTAGTTTATCAATTTCTAACATTAAAAAAATCTTCCAATGGAAAACATACTTGTTTGCCAAGCACATTTCCATAGCATTTCATTCATTTATTTTTTTAATGTTAACTTTTTGACTCCTACAGATAAACCTAATGTTATTCATTTTATGGTAATTTAAAATAGCAGTTGATTAATAAACATGTTCCCTATGCTAAGTCTGTTCTCTGCCCTATAGCTCTGTCATTGGAGGACCCCATATTAAAAGTAACACTTCAAGTTTTTTAATATTAAATTTGAAAAATATAATTTGAAATTAAAAATTAATTACCACAAAATTAAATCAACTACTTATTTCTGTTATGAAACTCTCCATGGAGGATATACTGAAAATACAGCCCTTCCTTCCTGGATACTTGCAAACTACTTGCTAATAAGAATTTCAGAAATTTGGAATTTTGTACAATATGCTTCTAGATTTTGTTTTCCACAGTGAGAGAGAGGGAAAGAAAGAGATTTGCATATACTACTTCAATTAAAAGAAACTCCAGGTCACTTTTGAAAACTCAAACTGATAGAACATCAAGGGCAGAGATAATTTGCTTGTTATTGGGGAAAATATTATTAGATTTGATGATGATTGGACTCAGTGCTCCTCCACAGATATTTTATTAGAATGCTTCATATTGCTTAAGAGAAAAGTCAACATGATACATTCAACTATTCCACTATAACTTTTTTCCACTAAAACTTAAACAACCATCAGCTTATTATAGACAACTATACTCAGAAGAAGTTATACACAAACCTATGGTCGCCATATATCAAAAACCACTAATAAGTATGCAAAGAATAAAGAGAAAGAAATCCAAATATATCACTAAAGAAAATCAGCAAAACATGAAAGAAAGATAAGAAAGGGTAAGAGAAAATCTTCAGAAACAACCATAAGTCATAAAATGTCAATAAATATTTATCTGTCAATAATTACTTTGAATGTAAATGAACTAAACAATCCAATCAAAAGACATAAGGTGACAGAGTAGATTAAAAAAAACAAGACCCATGTATATGCTGCCTATAGGAGACTGGTTTTAGACCTAAAGACAACTGCAGGCTGCAGGTAAGGGAATGGAGAAACATCTGTTATGCAAACGGATGTCAGAAGAAAGCCAGAGTTGGAGTGCCTGGGTGGCTCAGTCGGTTATGCATCTGCCTTCAACTCAGGTCATGATCCAGGAGTCCAGGGATCAAGCCCTGCATCGGGCTCCCCCCTCTGCCCTTCTCCTGACTTGCACTCTCTTTCTCTAATAAATAAATAAAATCTCCAGAAAAAGAAAGAAAGAAAGCCGGAGTAGTAATACTTACATCAGACAAATAGTCTTTAAAACAAAGACTGTAGGGGCGCCTGGGTGGCTCAGTGGGTTAAAGCCTCTGCTTTCGGCTCAGGTCATGATCCCAGGGTCCTGGGATTGAGCCCCGCATCGGGCTCTCTGCTCAGCAGGAGCCTGCCTCCCCCCCTCTCTCTGCCTGCCTCTCTGCCTACTTGTGATCTCTGTCTGTCAAATAAATAAATAAATAAATAAATAAATAAATAAAACAAAGACTGTAGGGACACCTGGGTGGCTCAGTTGGTTAAGCAGCTGCCTTCGGCTCAGGTCATGATCCTGGCGTCCTGGGATCGAGTCCCACATCGGGCTCCTTGCTCAGCAGGGAGCCTGCTTCTCCCTCTGCCTCTGCCTGCCTCTCTGTCTGCCTGTGCTCACTCTCTCTCCCTCTCTCTCTGACAAATAAATAAATAAAATCTTTAAAAAAAAAAAAGACTGTAAAAAGAGACAAAGAAGAACACTATGTAATAATAAAGAGGACAATTATACAAGAAGATATAACAATTGTTAATATTTATGTACTTAACATAGGAGCACCTGAATACATAAAACAACTAATAACAATACAATAATAGTAGGGGATTTTAACATCCCACCTACATCAATACACAGATCATCTAAACAGAAAAGCAATAAGGAAACATGGCTTTTAATGATATACTGGAATATATGGATTTAGCAGATATTTCAGAATATTCCATCCTAAAATAGGACAAGACACATCCTTTTCAAGTACACATGGAACATTCTCTAGAATAGATCACATATTAGCCCACAAAACAATTCTCAACAAATTGAAAAAAAGATCAAAGTCATACCATGAATCTTTTCTGACCACAATGGTATGAAACTGCATGTCAACCACAAGAAAAAAAACCTGGAACAAGCACAAATACATGGAAGTTAAAAAACATGCTACTAAACAATGAATCAGTTAACCAGGAAATAGAAAGAGAAATCAAAAAACAAACAGAAACAAATGAAAATGAAAACACAACAATCCAAAATTTGGGATGCAGCAAAAGCAGTTCTAAGCGGGAAGTTCTTAGCAATACAAGCCTACCTCAAGAAGCAAGAAAATTTTCAAAAAAACAACACAGAAATACAAACAATTATGAAACAATATTATGAAAAACTATATACCAAAAATTTAGGACAAACCAGAAGAAATGGTGAATTCCTAGAAACATATAAACTACCAAAACTGAAACAGGAAGAAAAAGAAAATTTTAATGGATTAATAACCAGCAAAGAAATTGAATCAGTAATCAAAATACTCCCAGCAAACAAAAATCCAGAACCAGAAAACTACAGAGGTGAATTCTACCAAACATTTAAAAAGCTAATACCTATTCTTCTCAAAAATAGAAAAGGAAGAAAAACTTACAAATTTGTTCTATAGGTCAGCATTACCTTCATACCAAAACCAGATAAAGACGTCACAAGAAATAGACAACTAGAGGCCAATATCCCTGATGAACGTAGATGCAAAAATCTCCAACAAAACACTAGCAAACAGAATCCAACAATACGCTAAAAGAATCATACACCATGATCAAGTGGGATTTATTTCTGGGTTGCAAGAATGGCTCAATATTCAAAAATCAACCAAAATGATACGTCACATCAATAAGAGAAAGGATAAAAATTGTATGATCATCTCAATAGATTCAGGAAAAGCATATGATGAAGTATAACATCCATTCATGATAAAAACCCTCAACAAACTTGGGGGGTGCTTGGGTGGCTCAATGGGTTAAGCCTTTGCCTTCGGTGCAGGTCATGATCTCAGGGTCCTGGGATCGAGCACTACATGGGGTTCTCTGCTCAGCAGGGAGCCTGCTTTCCTCTCTCTCTCTCTCTGTCTGCCTCTCTGCCTACTTGTGATCTCTGTCTGTCAAATGAATAAATAAAATCTTTAAGAAAAAAAAAAACCCTCAACAAACTTGGTTTAGAGGGAACATACCTCAACATAATTAAGGCCATATACAAAAAACCCACAGTGAACATCATACGTAAGGGGAAAAAATTGAGACATTTTCCCCTGAGGTCAGGAAAAGCATAAGGATGTCCACTCTCATGCCTTTCATTCAACATAGTACTGGAAGTCCTAGCCACAACAATCAGACAACAGAAAGAAAGAAAAGGCATCCAAATTGGGAAGGAAGAAGTAAAACTTCCACTATTTGCAGATGGCATGATACTATATAGAGAAAACCCTAAAGACTCCACCAAAACACTGCTGGAACTGATAAACAAATTCAGGAAAGTCACAGGATACAAATCAATATGCAGAAATCTGTTGCATTTTTACACACCAATAATGAAGCAGCAGAGAGAGAAATTAATAAAGCAATCCCATTTAAAGTTGTGCCCAAAATAATAAGATACCTAGGAATAAGCCCAACCAGATAGTAAGAAGCCTATATTCTGAAAACTATAAAACACTCACAAAAGAAATTGAAGATGACACAAAGAAATGGAAAGACCTTCCATCCTCATGGATTGGAAGGACAAATATTGTTAAAATGTCTAAGTACCCAAAGCAATCTACACACTTAATGCAATCCCTATCAAAATACTGACAGCATTTTTCACAGAACTAGAACCAAAAAAATCCTCAAATTTGTATGGAACTATGAAAGATCCCAAATAGCCAAAGCAATCTTGAAAAAGAAAAGCAAAGCTGGAAGCTTGACAATTCCAGAGTTCAAGTTCTATTACAGAGCTGTAATGATCAAAACAGTATGGTATTAGCATAAAAATAGACACATAGAGCAAGAGACCAGGATAGAAAACCCAGAAATAAACCCGCAACTATCTGGTCATTAATATTTGACAAAGCAGGAAAGAATATCCAGTAGAGAAAAGACAGTCTCTTCAACAAAAGGTGTGGGAAAACTGGACAGCTACGTGCAAAAGAATGAAACTGGACCACTTTCTTATACCACACACAACAGATAAATTCAAAATGGCTTAAAGACCTAAATGTGAGACCTGAAACCATAAAAACCCTAGAAGAGAACACAGGAGTAACTTTTTGTTTTTTTAATTATGTTCAATTTGCCAACATTTAATACATCATCAGTTTTTGACGTAGTGTTCAGTGATTCATTAGTTGTGTGTGACAGTATATAGGCAGTAACCTCTTTGACATCAGCTCTAGCAACTTTTTTCTAGATATGTCTCCTAAAGAGGCAAGGGAAACAAAAGCGAACATAAACTGTTGGGACCACATCAAAATAAAAAGCGTCTGCACATCAAAGGAAACAATCAACAAAACTAAAAGGCAACTTACAGAATGGGAGAAGATATTTGAAAATGACACATCTGATAAAGGGTTAGTATCAAAAATACATAAGGAGGGGCACCTGGGTGCCTCAGTGGGTTAAGCTTCTGCCTTCAGCTCAGGTCATGATCTCAGGGTTCTGGGATCAGGCCCCACATCGGGCTCTCTGCTCGGCAGAGAGCCTGCTTCCTCCTCTCTCTCTGCCTGCCTCTCTGCCTACTTGTGATCTCTCTCTCTCTGTCAAAAAAAAAAATCTTTTTTTAAAAAAAATATATAAAGAACTGATAAAACTCAACACCCAAGAAACAAATAGTCAGAATAAAAAATGAGCAGAAGACGTGAACAGACATTTCTCCCAAGAAGAAATCCAGATGGCCAACAGACATATGAAAAGATACTCAACATCACTCATCATTGGGAAAATATAAATCAAAACAACAGTGAAGTATCACATCACACCTATCAGATGCCTAAAATCAACAACACAAGAAACAAGAAGTGTTGATGAGGATACAGGGGAAAAGGAACCCTTGGGCACTGTTGGTGAGAATGCAAACTGGTACAGCCACAGTATGGAGGTTACTGAAAAAAAAAAAAAAAACAGAACAGAACTACCTTATGATCCAGCAATCTCACTACTAGGTATTTATCCAAAGAATACAAAAATAATATTTCAAAGGGATACATGTACTCCAATGCTTATAGCAGCATTATCTACAATAACCAAGATATGGAAGCAACCCAAGCGTTCATCAATTGATGAATGGATAAAGAAGCTTCAGTATATACATATAATGGAATATTACTCAGCCATACAAAAGAATGAAAGCTTGCCATTTCCAAAGACGCGTATGGAGCCTGAGAATATAATGCTAACTGAAACAAGTCAGTCAGAGAAACAAATACCATATGATCTTACTCGTATGTCGAATTTAAGAAACAAAACAAATAAGCAAAGGGGAAAAAGAGAGAGAGGGAAAGAGGTAGAGGCAAACCAAGAAATAGACCCCTGGCTCTAGAGAACAAAATGATGGCTATGAGAGGGGAGGGGGGAATGGATGAAATAGGTGATGCGGATTAAGGAGGACACTCGTGAAGAGCACCAGGTGTTATATGGGAGTGTTGAATTCCTACAATGTACATCTGAAACTAATAACACACTGCCTGTTAAAAATAAATAAATAAGAAATAAATATTCCACTAGACAAGGAGAGCAAAATAGTACTGAGTGGTCACTGCTTTTTTGTGAATAGCCTTTTTCTCTGGCTTCACCCACAAAACATCTTTTTGACAAGGATTTAACATGACCTCACTTAATTTCCTTAGCAGACAAAAGCAGTTTTTCTATCCTATATCTAATCTCAGGTTTGCCTAGATCTTCTTCTTCTACACTTGGAGGTTTCTCAGTAGAGTTTGACAGTAGATATACCCTGGGGATAGTGCAAAACCCTCTCCCTGATATGGAAGACTGTCTGTGCTCCCTGAGTCCTCTGACCCACAATTACATTAAAATTTTAGATACACTACCAATATTACCAGCTCTAAGAGAAGACGAGCCTCACTTCTCAGTCTTGGACACCACGGAGTTAACTGTGGCTCAGCTGGACACAGAGGTGATCTTGGAAAGAGATATGTTTCTCCTCTGGGGAATGACCTCTTTATACTTACATCATTCTCATTGTCATTAAAAAACAGAGTTTACTAATAACCGAACAATCCTGGAACTTTGCCTTCCCATCATTCTATCCATACACTTTCTCAGTTTCTGATCCAAGTAGATCATGCTAAAGTCAAACACCAAGCCTTTGATCAAAATGGTTACAATTCTCCTGCTACAGTGACTCCCCTTCACTCTACCTATGGGCTGATCTGATTTCCCTATCAAATGTGTCAAGTAAATCTTTAAAGGTGTCCATCAGTTGCCAACATGAGGTCTGGCAGACAAGAGTGCTGCCTTCAAGAAGGAAGAAGAAACCTCCAGAGTAACAGTATAAAAGGCAGTGAGTGAGGCTCTGAATATCCAGGGCAGTAACCCTACCAACTGAAATTCAAGTCTAGATGTTCATAAGCTGTGGAAATACAGGAAAGCAGTTTTACAGCAGACTTGAAAGTGGGGGATTTTCCTTTATGTCCATAACAAGACTAATTTTTCATTTATGGGGTAAAAAAGCTCCTCATGAATTTAAACATCATTCCTTGCAGACTTTCAAGGAGCTAGAGAATTTCTACTAAAAATTTTGGATAACCTATTTGAAGTCAAAGCTGTAAGACTCTTTTTTTCTTGTCTCGGCTCTATAGAAAGCAAGCCTATATTTAGTGTGAGTTATTGAATAGGGGAATGGTGATTCTAAAGTGGTCTAAAGACTTCTCAATGGCTAGATGTCCCATCTTATCATTCCTTAACAGGGAAGGCTAATGAAGAGCTGCCTCAAATAGTTGATCTATATAAGTCTCATTTCAGCTCAGCTGCTGATTCATCAGATACATTTCTCACTGTGTGCAGGGGCTTTCTGTCTGACAAGATGAAATTTGGCTTAGTAACTAGAATTCTGATTGCTATATCTTCTACTTTCATAATATGTTCTCCTAAAGGTCTTGAAATGAATAGACCAACTCCCCTTGCCATCATCCTCTTGTGCCCTCTAGCAGAAACTAGAGAAGCACAAGTCTGAGATTTGTATCAATTCTACAAAAAAAGTTGAGAAAAAGAATGCAATGAATGTAATTTTAAAGTAACAGATAAATGATAAGTTCCAAATGGTCTAGAGTATGACTAACAAAAATTGGAAAGTAATAGAATATGTGGGAGAAATATTACTGGTTTCTTTTGAGATGACAATAGGTTAATAGATTACTTGTTCAGAAAATGTTCAAGGATTTTTGATTGCTTAAGAATAAATTAAAGTGGAATGCTTGCTTTATGAAAGGAAAACTTGAGATAATTATCTGAAGAGTATTACACATTTGAATAAGTGAAAAGAACTTGGCATATTGAAGAATTATAACATAAAGTCTCTTCATTCTGTCTATATTTACTCCTAATATATTTAAATCAAACTGAATGCCTAATAATAGAAGAGAGTGATTTAACATATACATACACATGTGTTTTATATACATCTATATATATGTGCACATGTATATACTCCAATGAAATACACTTTTTTGGGGTTTTTTTGTGTTTTTTTTTTAAAGATTTTATTTATTTATTTGACAGGCAGAGATTACAAGTAGGCAGAGAGGCAGGCACAGAGAGAGGAGGAAACAGGCTCCCTACTGAGCAGAGAGCCCGATGCGGGGCTCGATCCCAGGAGTCTGGGATCATGACCTGAGCTGAAGGCAGAGGCTTTAACCCACTGAGCCACCCAGGCGCCCCCACTTTTTTGTTTTTAAAGATTGTATTTATTTATTTGAGAGAGAGCGAGCATGAGCTGGGGGAGGGGCAGAGGGAGAGGGAGAAGCAGACTCCGCCCTGAGCGGGAAGCCAGATGTAGGGTTCCATCCCAAGACCCCAAGCTCACGACCTAAGCCAAAGTCAGACGCTGAACCGACTGAGCCATCCAGGTGCCCCCTTTTTCATTTGTATATACACACATATCCCATGTGCACATGTATGATTTATTAAGAATTAAACTATACTTCTAAAATAATACATTGGAAGTTTTTTCATTACATTGCAAACCACCAATATACCAAATGAAAAGGGTACAAAAATATTTTTAAACTATGCGATAGACTAAAAATTACCCAAAAAAGTCATTATGTCGGGGCGCCTGGGTGGCTCAGTGGGTTAAGCTGCTGCCTTCGGCTCAGGTCATGATCTCAGGGTCCTGGGATCGAGGCCCGCATCGGGCTCTCTGCTCAGCAGGGAGCCTGCTTCCCTCTCTCTCTCTCTCTGCCTGCCTTTCTACCTACTTGTGATCTCTCTCTGTCAAATAAATAAATAAAATCTTTTTTTAAAAAGTCATTATGTCATATGTAAATTACCTGTAATGTATACAGGATATAACTGCCATAAAAATAGGACGGTTGAGAGATACTGCAGCACAGATTTCAAAGACTTTTTGTAACTGTGTTCCTCATTAAGGAGATAATAAATGTCCATTTTGAAAAAAGTAAAAGGGTTTTTTTTATAAGATTTTATCTATTTATTTGACAGAGAGAGAGAGAGAGACAGCTAGAGAGGGAAGCACAAGCAGGGGGAGCGGAAGTGGGAGAAGCAGGCTCCTGCTGAGCAAGGATCCCGCTGTGGGGCTCGATCCCAGGAGCTCAGGATCATGACCCAGCCGAAGGCAAGATACCTAACAACTAAAAACTAACAAATAAAAGGGTTTTTAAACTAAGTTTTTTTAAGGTTAAATTACAACGAATTATTTTTTTTTCCCTAAAGATTTTATTTATTTATTTGACAGACAGAAATCACAAGTAGGCAGAGAGGCAGGCAGTGGGGGGGGAAACAGGCTCCCTACCGAGCAGAGAGCCTGATGCGGGGCTCCATCCCAGGACCCTGAGATCACGACCTGAGCTGGAGGCAGAGGCCCAACCCTCTGAGCCACCCAGGCGCCCCTACAATGAATTATTTAAAAGAAAACAAAAGATCACCAGAGAAGACTATGAGCACAATTTGATATATAATCTTCCAAACTGGTTTTCAAAATGTATCCTAACACATTGCTATTTTTCGGAAAGATTTGTTCATTCACTTTGATTCAAACTCAAAAGAAGGAAGAGGAGAGGGTGGAGAAGCAGGAAGTGTTGAAGAGTATCAATGCTGAACCCTCCGTACTGCATACCCTCATGGTTCACTAGCACATAGTTAATAGAGAGTTTCTGTAATCAAACAGGTCAGTGCATTTATTTACATGTGTTAGTTCAGTAGGCCTATATCTCAGCAAACAAGACACATCATGTAATTACAAACACATTTGGAGACCCTGAGGTTCTAGGCAATCCTGCACCACCTTGGTGGTGCAGGATTGCCTAGAACCTCAGGGTCTCCCCTGGGCTGGATTTTTTTTTTCCCCATAAAACATGCACGTTTATTTACACTAATACTGCCAATGTGTTCCTGGATTCTGGTTCCCTTGTGATAAGGAGAGGGTGTAAATATCATTAACATACAGGAACACCAAGGAAAGTGAAGGCATCGTTGGTATGCATGTCAGTCACACACTGCCACCCCGCCACTCTGCTCGAAGTCAGCCACTTCTTTTTTAATAACGGAGCGTCACGTGGTTTTCTTTTCATAGAAAAATGGAAACTCTTCTTGGATGCTGTTCCAGTCAGTCAAGACCACACACGCTTATTGAACAGCGTCTATGTACGTGCCAGCCACTGTTGCTGGTGCGGGCACTTATGGTAAATTATTCTATCTCTGTAACATGTTATTTGGAGGCAGACTGACACTACTGACAAGGAATTTAGGGTTTAATTCTCATCTAAAAATTTTAAATACCCATAATTGTGGATGGCCAGGAACATTACCCATGGTTAATTTGCATATTGTTCCTGTTGTCCCTAAAATACAAGGACATTGAGCAAAACTTTATGCCATGTGACATGGCACACCAAACTGAAGGCAAAGATCATTTGATGGATGCTTGGTATGGAGGACTGGTGGGGTCATGATGAGCCACCAGGTTCACGTCATGCCCACTGAATCTTGCCTCTGAGCTTACCTCCTGCCTAAGCTCTTGCAGATTCATCCCAGAAGTGTCTGGCTCAGTTATCTTGGTCCTAGGTTGCTGTAAGCAGAATTGTACTTCAAGAGGTTCAAAGGGCTCAGGGGTTATCCTTCAGGCCAATTCCATTTCAAATATTAAAAAAAAAAAAATCTTGTGCGCTCTGGTCAAATTGACATTTTCCCCATCTTACGTGTCAATAGCACAAAAGCTAAAGCTCCTTCCATATTGAGATTCTGAACTTTATTCTCCTTTAATGTAACAGTCCTTTTCCTAAATCCTTTCTCAGGCTCACTGATTGCTTCTCTTGAAAATACTCTAACCTTGTATCCCTTTCTTATAATGAGTAAAACAGTCATCCAGACCTCGAGAAATTTTCCTACGTCTCTAGCACTTTCAACCTGCAACTCTGTGCCAATAGTAAAAATTGAATCAAGGTTCTGTAGGGGAAAAACTGTGCTTCAAAGGGAACAATGCATCGTCTATACAGCACGCATCTTCCTGTTATCTAATTATGATTCTATGACAACTCTTCCCCATCTCTGCAAACTCTAGATCACTGATAGCAATGAAGAATAATTCTTATCTACAGAAATGCAAACCTGCCCTGCCCACAGAGAGCCAGCTGGCCTCTCACCCCAGCTGTGTAGAAGCCAGGATTTTCTTTCTAATCTATTAAATGTCTACTTGATTCCCTCATTGATTCACCAGTTAAAGAAAATCTCTAATAATTATTTACTTTATATCAGCACAGGAGTCACAATTTTATCTTGTTTTGGACATTATTATTTAACAGCTCCAAATGAGGGAAAAGAAACATAACTGGAGTACTAATCAGGGAATGCATAAATATGAGATGAGGAAAGAGGACATATCCAGCAAGAGGGGACCAAGAGTCATATTCTCTCATGCTTTGCTTGCTTGCTTGCTTGCTTGCTTTTTCAGAGAGAGAGAGAGGATGAACAGGGAGAGGGGCAAAGGGAGAGAGGTAACTCTCAAGCAGACTCCCCACTGAGTACAGAGCCCATCATGGGGCTCGATCGCAGGACCTTGAGATCATGACCTGAGCTGAAATCAAGAGTCAGACACTCAACCAATGGAGCCACCCAGGCACCCCTCATCCTTTTTTAAAGCATAAATATATCATAATTTAGGGGGGATGAAAATGAAGATTTATTTAATAATTTTCTCTTAAAGTAATAACACTTTTACATTCATACTGAAGTCTTGATGGAAATGATTAAAGGGTGAAGGTTAGTGTATGAAACCATTGCCAAAACCACTACACCAGACAAAGTTAAACAGGCAAGGAAGACTTTACTCAGGGCGGTTGCAGTGAGGGAGAAAGACCATTCTGAACTTGATTCCAGTAAAACTACAGGCAGGAGGGATTTTTGAAGCTGGACTGGGTGTTATCATAGGTCACCTGTGTTCAAATATTGGTTTTACCAAAGGGAAAATGGAACCAGAAAGAGATTTTAACCCTGAAAGGAGAAGGTGATACAGAGTGGTATCCACCAAAACCCAGAAGACAGAAGGAGATTTTCCCCTCTAAGGCCACCAAAGTGAGCACAGCCCTGCTTACATCTTGACTTTGACCCAGCAATACTGATTTTGGACTTCTAGCCTCCAGAACTACAAGTGGAAAAAATTACCTTTGTTTTAAGCCACCAAGTTTGTGGTAATTTGTTATAGCAGCCACAGAAAACTAATACAGGTGTGCCTGGGTGGCTCAGTCAGTTGGGAGACTGACTCCTGATTTCAGTTCAGGTGATGATCTCGGAGGTCACAGAATAGAGCCCCATATTGGGCTCTGCACTCATCTGGAGTCTGCTTGTTCCTCTCCCTCTGCTCCTCCTTCTGCTTGGATGCTCTCTCTCTCTCAAATTAAATAAATAAATAAATAAATAAATAAATAAATAAAATCTTTTTTTTAAAAAAAGAGTACAGATTTTGGTACTAAGAAATTGGGTGTTGCTGTAACAAATACCTAGAACTGTGGAAGAGACTTTGAAATTGATAATGGACAAAGGCTGGAAGAATTCTGAGGCAAAGCCTAGATTGCTTTAAATGGACTATTGGTAGAAATACAAACATTAAAGACAACACTGGGACCACTCAGAAAGAAATGAGAAGCATAATACAAAAAGCCTGGATCATCTCAGAAAATGGCTATATTGCCATCAGCAAAATGGCCACTAAAGATGCTACTCAGGATTCTCAGAAGAAAATGGTAAATGTGATTCTGGAAAATGGAAAGGCAATTCTTGTAATAGAGTGACAGAGAGCTCACTTCACTGAGTTGGGATGTAACACTGCACGGGAAATAGAACTTGCAAGTGATGAATGTGGGTATTTAGCTGAGGAGGTTTCCAAGCCAAGCACAGAAAATGCAGCTTGGTTTCTTCTTGCTGTTTATGCTAAAATGCTAGAGGAAAGAGACAAAGTGAGGAAAGAATCATTAAGTGAAAAGGATCCAGGACTTGATGACTTGGGAAATTCCCAGACTGTCTATATCGCAAAAGATACTAAAATCAGGAGATTTGATGTTATGAAAGCATGCTCAGGAAAGAAGGCTGGAGAGGGCGCTCAAGAGATGAAGCATGAACTAAGAGGAGCAACAGTTGGGGGACTGGAGCAATCTAGGTGAAAAGAAGGGTGCACTGGTCCAGGAATTATGCATGGTGGTCCACCACTACAGGTCCTGAAAAGTGGTTCTGGATATATGGGGTTTTTTAAAATATTTTATTTATTTATTTGACAGATCACAAGTAAGCAGAGAGGCAGGCAGAGAGAGAGAGGAGGAAGCAGGCTCCCCACCTAGCAGAGAGCCCAATGCCGGGCTGATCCCAGGACTCTGGGATCATGAGCTGAGCTGAAGGCAGAGGCTTTAACCCACTGAGCCACCCAGGCACCCCAAGTTCTGGATATATGTTGAAGACAGAACCAATGATATTTTCTGATTGAATGCACATAATTTGTGAGAGAGAAAGGTTGGGGATTGTTTCAAAGCATTGGGTCTAGATAACTGGAAGGATGGAGTTGACATTTCCTAAGATAAATTTATAGGAAAATACCAGGAGGTCAGTTTTTAGCATAATAGATTGATATTTCCATTAAAAAAAAGTGGAGATTTTGGAAAGATAATTGAATTGAATATGGGAGTTCAGAGATCAGCTTCTAGGTCCAGACAATAGCTATAAATTCGGTATTATCAGTATAGAGATGCCATCTAAAGGATAAGACTGGAGGAAATCATCTGGACCGGACTGTAAAATACAAAATAGAAAAGGCTAAAAAAAAATGTAGTCACGACAACCCTCAAAATTAAAAGGTCTAGAAGAAAAGAAGAGACTGAGCAGAGGAGACTGAGAAGAAATGTGGTAGGAGAAAAGCCAGGAGATTGTGGAGTTCTGTTAAGCCAAGTGAAGACACTTTCAATGAAGGGGAGATCAAAAATGTCCAGTCCTGCTACGCAGGAGAGTTAGAAAAGGTCTGAGAAGTGTCTATGGGATTTAGCAAATGCAAGTCCTCAGAGACAGTGTCTAGAGACGTTCTAATAATGGAGATGGAAGATTAACATGATGACGGCAGAGAGGGGAGGGGATAAGAGAGAATTTAAATATAGTAGCTACAGGAAGTGAAATGAAATGGACTGGAAAGTCAATTAATTTTGCTTTTAAAAAATCCACAAATTTGGCCAGATTAAGCTCATTACTAAGTGAAAAGAGAAAACTTATGCTGAGAGACACCAGACGGCTCGAGGTACGGAGGAAATGAGTAACCAACATGACTCATTCAATTAGAGAGTTTGCTAATTAAAGAAAGAGGTAGTAAGTGCAGCGTAATTTGCAAGATCTAAGGGGAAAGCAAATGTGATTGTTTTAATCTGTTAAATCTGTGTGGTAAAATGGAAACAGAAGAGGCTGAGTGGGGTTCTTGAAGGATGAGAGGCGATGTGAACAGCAGGCAAAGGTGAAGGAAGGAATTGATTTTTGGAAAGAAGTACCTTTTCCTTAGAAACCATAAGGATGGGCAAGAAGGGAAATGTTCACCAGGGTTTCTCAGTCTGAGCACTACTGACATTTTGAGCTGAATGATTCTTTGTTGTGGGAGAACTGTTCTGTGCACGACAGGATATTTGGCATCCCTGACCTTGACCCACTAGGTGCCAGCAGCACTCCCTCCCATCGAGACAACCCCAACTACCCCCTTAGAGAAAAACCACCTTGGCTGAGATCCGCTGATAGAGAGATATATTGAAAAGAGAGAATTTCCCTGTTGAACTTAGAGCACTAAGAGCGTACAAAGCCTGAGAATGGGCTGGGTGATTAAGAGAACTTCTTGGAAAGACATTTTTAATAACAGCTGATACTGTGGTGGCTTTGTTCTGTATCGATTTAGCTGACCACAGACTATGTTTGCCGGAATCCCTCTTCCTGTGTGGTTCTAGACTCCTGTGGGCCACAGGGGATGTTTTACATGAGAATTGGAAGGGGAGGGAGTCAAGCCCATTCCTTCCATACTCCGAAGTCTCCGTGGCAGGCCCTGGTGCAGCCCACGGAGCACCCCTCATCTTTGATTCACCTGGGAGTGAGGTCACAACCACACAATTCCTCCAGATACCTCCAAGTGCCCTCCTGCTGTCTCTCCCACTTAGGGAGATCATCTCACTGAAGGGGGAGACTTGGAAGCAGTGCGAGACCTGTGAGCGTTCCAGTTCATGTCTAAGGGCTCCAGCCCATCCTTGGATTTCCAGTTTGTGCCTACTCGCCCCTGCTTCCCATCCATCTTTTTTCCTAACTGCCAACCCTACTGACTCCAAGTTGTAGCATCATGCCATCACTGTACATAAACTCTTTAACAAGATCTCTCAGTTGTCAGAGGTGAAATCCCCCCGACAAATCCCACATTCTATACCGCTTCCTTACTACTGCCTGTATGTCTGGTATAATAGCACTATAAACTATGTTTTAGCATCCTTATTTTATAGAGGAGGACACTGATGCTCGGGAAGACTAACTCCCTCTAGGTCCCACATTCAGTAAGTGGTGGACATAGAATGTGAACAACATTCACTTTCCTTTAAAATCCTCTCTCCTTCCACTACATTGGTCTATCATGCTGTCAGTGGCTTTAGGAGGTGAAAAGGAGTACAACTTTTCAAATGCATTAACCTTGACCTATGGATAAGTGACTCTCTATTGTATTCTAATAATGGTATCAACTAAATAAAGGCTCCTTCCAAGATAGCATTTAATGATTACTAGAGGTAGGAGGCACAAAATTCCAAGATACAATTTACTTGCTCTTCACAGATAGAAAATAAGAAGAGTTAAAGTTTCCCATCTTTTATGGCTGCGTAATGCTTATGAGACACTAACATTTGGTGGCAGCAGATGTCCTAGAAGTTTAGAAGGGACCGTAATCAACCCATCAACATTCAGTTTATTCAGGACGAGGAAAGAGTGATCGGGGTTTAATGGCTGTACTTAGGCCACCATCAACGCCCTGGCTCTAACTTCCTGCCTCTAACTACCACAGGCCTAGCTTCTAAACCTCTCCCTCCCCAAGTTACACTTACAGTAACAAAGCAGCCATATACACAGTACACATGGACGGTGGCAGTAGACCAAGATAGAACGAGTCTTTATTTTTATTTGCTGGTGTTGTACAAATCAGCGGCATAACCAGCCAGGCGTTGATGAAAACATATTAGGTTCTCCGGGTGAACGATCTCAGATGTACATCTCTCTTGTGTCTGCTGTAAAGTATAAAGTCCTAAGGTACAGGGACAAATCTATGAATTGCTTTCCCAATAAAGCTAGACTCACAGAATATCAACATTGAAAGAGATTTTTTTTTTCAGGTCACCTAACCCATTTCCATTCCAAATGGTTGAATCCATTCTAAAACAAGCTAGTCGTCATCCAATGCTCTTTTTGCACTCCAAAACACCAGACAATTACCCAACCCAAAAGAGAGCCCGCATTCTCCTCTGACAGCTAAAAGCTAGGATGCATTTCCTGCTTTGAGCAAGACTCAAATATGCCTGCCCATGATTATGACCCAAAGGTGTTAGAAGAGTCATTTTGCGTCATTCAGAGTATATTTCCTCTATCCACTGTGTGCCATATTTAGTATTTAGTGCATGCTCTGTTGTTAGAATAATGGCAATAATAACGAGATTGACATTAAACTAGCTACTTTGCAAACCAATTTGTTCCATCAGTAAAATCTTCATTAGAGTGATTACTAGAAGCATAAACAATTATTGTTTTTGCCATATTTTTTTCACTTTATATCATAGTAGCATGATGACTATAAAAGCTCAAAAAAGGTAATAATTGTTTTAGTAGTCATTTTGAAAAGTCTCTTTTTCATGGTTTGCACAGAAAATTATTCACTTGAACAGTTTATTTTTAAGTCATAGTGAATATAAGATATGTGGGTTTTGTTTTTTTTTTTAATCTTCTAAAAATAAGCTTAGTGTTCCAGGCCACCCTAAGATCGCAGTTGTATTACCTGAGGACAGGATAAAATTTTAAAATCGAATATCTTCATCAAAGAGGGAGTGTAAGTTGGCAGAGTAGAAGAACTCCAAGCTCAATTCATCCCACGTTTATAACTAGATATCGCTCACATCCAAGGAAATAAACCAGAGAGCCATCCAAAGACTGGCAGAACAAGCTCCACTACTAATTGTCGAGAAAAAGCCCTATCAGAGAAGTTAGGAAAAACAGAAACAGTGGTTGGGAGCTGCTCACAGGCCAGAAGGAATTGGGTCATAGACAGGCGAAAGCATCAAGGAGTCCACACAGGCAAAGTATCTGGTTTATCTGGCCTTTATCATACTCAGTAGGGAAAAACTGAGACCTTTTCCCCCAAGGTCAGGAACAGGATAAGGAAGTCCACTCTCACGGCTTTCATTCAACATAGCACTGGAAGTCCAAGCCACAGCCATCAGACAACAGAAAGAAAGAAAAGGCATCCAAATTGGGAAGGAAGAAGTAAAACTTCCACTATTTGCAGATGGCATGATACTATATAGAGAAAACCCTAAAGACTCCACCAAAACACTGCTGGAACTGATAAACAAATTCAGGAAAGTCACAGGATACAGATCAATATGCAGAAATCTGTTGCATTTTTATACATCAATAATGAAACAGCAGAAAGAGAAATTAAGAAAACAATCCCACTTACAGTTGTGCCCAAAATAATAAGATACCTAGGAATAAGCCCAACCAGATAGTGAGAAGCCTATATTCTGAAAACTATAAAACACTCACAAAAGAAATTGAAGATGACACAAAGAAATGGAAAGACCTTCCATCCTCATGGATTGGAAGGACAAATATTGTTAAAATGTCTAAGTACCCAAAGCAATCTACACATTTAATGCAATCCCTATCAAAATACTAACAGCTCTTTTTACAGAACTAAAACCAAAACACTCCTCAAATTTGTATGGAACTATGAAAGATCCCAAGTAGCTAAAGCAAACTTGAAGAAGAAAAGCAAAGCTGGAAGCTTGACAATTCCAGAGTTCAAGTTCTATTACAGAGCTGTAATGATCAAAACAGTATGGTATTAGCATAAAAATAGCACATAGAGCAACAGACCAGGATAGAAAACCCAGAAATAAACCCACAACTGTCTGGTCATTAATATTTGACAAAGCAGGAAAGAATATCCAGTGGAGAAAAAAACAGTCTCTTCAACAAAGGGTGTGGGAAAACTGGACAGCTACGTGCAAAAGAATGAAACTGGGTCACTTTCTCATACCACACACAACAGATAAATTCAAAATGCATTAAAGACCTAAATGTGAGACCTGAAACCATAAAAACCCTTGAAGAACACACAGGCAGTAGCTTCTTTGACATCAGCTGTAGCAACTTTTCTCTAGTTATGTCTCCTGAATCAAGGGAAACAAAAGGAAGAATAAGCTATTGGGACCAAAAATAAAATAAAATAAAATAAAAATCTTCATTACAATGAAGAAAATAATCCACAAAACTAAAAGGCAACTTACGGAATAGGAGAAGATAGTTGCAAATGATGTATCTGATAAAGGGCTGGTATCTAAAATATATAAAGAAATTATAAAACTCAACCCCCCAAAAACAAATAATCCAATTAAAAAATGAGCAGAAGACATGAACAGATTTGTCTCCAAAGAAAACATCCAGATGGCCAACAGATACATGAAAAGATGTTCAACATCACTCATCACCATGGAAAGGTAAATCAAAACTACAATGAGATATCACCCCATGCCTATCAGAATGGCTAAACTCAACAACATAAGAAACAACAGGTGTTGGTGAAGATATGGGGAAAAAGAAACCCTTGGGCACTGTTGGTGGGAATGCAAACTTGTGCAGTCACTGTGGAAACAGTATGGAAATTCTTTAAAAGTTAAAAATAGAACTGGGGCACCTGGGTGGCTCAGTCAGTTGAGCATGGGACTCTTGGTTTTGGCTCAAGTCAGGATCTGAAGGATGTGAGATTGTGAGATTGAGCTGATTGGGATTTTCTCTCTTTCCGTCTGTCTCTCCAGCCCCCCCCCCCGCCAGCTTGTACTTTCTCTCTCTCTCTCTCAACCTCTCTTTCTCTCTCCCTCTCTACCCATCTAAAATATATATATATTTTAGATATATATATCTAAAATAAAAATATATAATATCTATATCTATATATAGATATAGATATATATCTTATGATCCAATAATCACACTACTAGGTATTTACCCAAAAAATACAAAAACACTAATTCAAAGAAATACAAAGGTCCTGATGTTTATTGCAGCATTATTTACAATAGCCAGACTATGGAAGCAGCCCAAGGGTCCATCAAGTGATGAATGGACAAAGATATATGGACAATAATAATGGAATATTATTCAGACATTAAAAAAAAGAATGAAATCTTGCCATTTGCAATGACATGGATGGAGCTAGAGAGTACACTGCTAAGTGAAATAAGTCAGAGAAAGACAAAGACCATATGATTTCATTCATACGTGGAATTTCTTTTTAAGATTTTATTTATTTATTTGACAGACAGAGATCACAAGTAGGCAGAGAGAGAGGAGGAAGCAGGCCCCCTGCTGAGCAGAGAGCCAGATGTGGGGCTCGACCCTAGGACACGGAGATCACAACCTGAGCCAAAGACAGAGGCTTTAACCCACGGAGCCACCCAGGCGCCCCTCATATGTGGAATTTAAGAAACAAATCAAATAAGCAAAGAGGAAAAGAGAGAGAGAAGCAAATCAAGAAACAGACTTTTAACCATGGAGAAAAAACTGATGGTTACGGGGGGGGGGGGGCAGGGAGTTTTGGGTGAAACAGGTGATGGGGATTCAGGGGTACATTTGTGACAAGCACCAGATGTTACATGGGATTGCTGAATCACTGTATTGTAAGCCTGAAACTAATAATGTACTGTATGTTAACTATACTGGAATTTTTTTTTTAATTTTTTTAAAGAACACCATCAAAACTAGGAACAATTAACTCTTGCGTATTATCTTCTGCTAGTGCCCGATGGATTTTGATTCATGTTGTACCCCTTTCAAGATTGGAGAAATCAAGTCACAAAGGGCTCTTACTATTTTTGAAATCTCACAAACATCTGCCAAATACAGCAGGAAGGGCTTTCAGTGGCCCGTCTCCTGGTACCGAAAGCACAGTCCCTCCAGGAATGCCTGATTTCACCTCATCAGGCTCTGTCTCCGCTGAGGGAAAGGGGATAGTGCAGGTATGGACAATATAAATGACCTCAAGAAGACACTTGTAGGCATGACCAACATGTATTAAAGCACAGAGTTTATCAGGATTAAGAACTGATTCATGGGGCGCCTGCGTGGCTCAGTCAGCTGAGTGTCTGCCTTGAGCTCAGGTCATGATCTCAGAATCCTGGGATCAAGCCCCACATCAGGCTCCCTGATCGGCAGGAAGCCTGCTTCTCCCTCTCTCACTGCCCCCACTTGTATTCCTGCTCTTGCTGTTTTTCTCTGTGTCAAATAAATAAATTTTTCTTTTTTTAAAGAAAGAACTGATTCATCAGTTCAATTTCTCAGTTACTGGATTAGTATCTGTCCTCTGAATAAATCTGCTTCAGGGATGCCTGTGTTCTGCTCAGTTTCAAGTAAAATAATGTTTAATATGAAAATGAATGAAGGATCACTTCTTTCAGATAAAAGAGTGAAAAGTCCTAAAGGGGAAAAAAAAAACTAGAAATAATAAGAAGAAAATTTAATGATTCAACTTTATATAGCCGTACACAATGGAAAAATGCAATTTAGTAAAATTCAATAAATAATTCTTTTAAATTAAATTATTTGTTAAAATTAAGCTGTGCTCTGGGTTTTTAAATCAAAATGAATATACTATGATAATTGGGGATATGAGAAAAAATAAATTAGCACTACTTGGAACATAGTTAATGTGTCTGAATGGATGCCAATACCTGTTTGTGAGAGGGAATAATATTCTAGTAGATGAAAGTTGCAAATTATGTTTTAATAGGTTCATATACAATGATAGGCACATTCTGATACTCATTTTCTTCTGAATACTTCAATTTGCACTGTTTTCTTCCAATAATTTCTGCTTCAATGATTGTATATTGATCTTTACTATGTATTATTTTTCCTTAAATTAAATACTCTATTTGTAAGTTGCAGGGGAGGTAGGGGACGACACACATGAAGACTCACCCAGATTCTCATGAAACCACCCAATCTTTCATCACTATGGTGTTTCATTTTCAAAAATAATTCCTGTGGGGTTTTTTTGCCTTGAATATTCAGGAATTGGCTGTCCAATTCATTTGTATTTATTCATCTTGCTTTTTCTTCATATTTGATCTTTGTTTCTGCCTTGAGTCATTTCACAGCTAATTAATTTCTCTACCTCCCAAGTGAAAAAAAGGCAAAATAATGTAAGCTATTCTGGTAGTGCCGAAGGAGAAAAAAATTAGAAAGGGACTACAGTTGCTCCAAATGTCTGTGCCCGCTGACCCTGGGTCCACCTCCTTCCTTCCGCACTGCCCTGAGTAGAAACAACTTTTGACATGCAGCTCTACCTCTGCCCTACTCAGAGATGCAGCCAATCCTGCCAAGCCTGGCTATTTATATGGAAATAAACATGACAGCTCCATGCCTGTGAGGTTACCAATAATCTTGGTTCCCTAATACAAGATAGCCCTGGAAATGGCATGCTTACTGAGAATTCCCTCCGTTACCTCTAAATCAATTTCTCCTAAAGAATACAGTTCTACCTCCTTTTCCTGACTGATAATCTGTCTTCTCTGAAGGGTCTGGAGTTCTCCTCACTCTAGCCCTCACGTAGCTAATTTCCAACCACACACCAGCTGGCTCCTCCTTGCTTGCTCCCTTCTCCCAGGGATGAGAATTTGAGCCTGTAACATCAGACACTGTTTTGAACTAGATATACCCTTGGGAAATCTGTACCACTCACTTACGACAAGTATGTCCACCACCTAGAGATCTCAATAAAGCAGCCCTGTAGAAAGCCGTAGCTAGCTAGTATATGGTTCTCTTCAGCACTTCCCCCACAGATAATGTTTGGAGACTTAGCCACTTCATTGAAGACAACTCAGCCTTTAATTTGTCCTACTAATTAGTTATCCCCTGACCTTTCTTGGTTCTCTCTGCTCCCCCACACCAGCCAACATTCTAAGTCCTATAACAGCTCATATAATTTAGGTTAATTTCATCTTTTTGTCATTATGTTTCTTACCCCAAATAACCAAAATTTGCCATCATTTGTAGTAATGGCTCAGAACTGATGTCAGGTCTCTCTATAGTTTGTTTCTTTTTATAAAGTTTCTTTTTAGCAAGGTTGATAAACTGTACAACAAAACTGGTATAAAATATTGACCCACTCTCTCTATGTGTCTATGAATGTTTTAACTACTATGAAGAAGGCCTGGAGAGATACCCACTAACTAAAGAGATTATCCATACATTGATATTTTAGTTGGCCTCGTGTTACAGAGCTGAAGGATCCCCAACAATACAGAAGCTTATTGTCTTAATCATTGCTGCATCCCTAGGACCTATCGCGTTACATTACTAAAGGTGGGTTTCTAAAACTTTAGTTAAATAAATAAGTGAATGGATGAAGACAGAACCTTGTATCTGAATTCAAGGTATCAAAAATAACTTGAATAAACATCAGGCATGAAATAATAGTGCGAAAATAGTGAGTACTGTCAAAATCAGAAGAAAAGAGAGAATGGAGTTTAATGAAGAAGTTGGAAGAGAATACATAGAGAATTTGGAACTATTCAGCCTTAAATTTTGGGTAAGATTTAGCATCAGGGAAGGGGAAACATGTATTCTTAGCCCAGAGAACAGAATACATGAGAACCCACAGGTGCATAAGAGAATGGACCAACAAGGAGGATGACTCTTTGTGGAGTAAAGAACATGCAGGAATTACAGTTAGTTGGAGAGACTGAGGCTAGAACATGGAGATTGTGAAAATTCAGGCTAGGGAGGACTGGAAAAGCACCAGTAAAGTTGAGTCTAGTCAAGAAAGATGTTTGTTGTGCATCAAGACATCAACTTCCTCTCCATTCCACTAAGTCCATTTTACCAAAAGATGCTTATTTCTTTCTCATGCTCTGTGTTGAACATAAAACTCCCAGATAAACAGGGGGTACAGAGTTCATGGTGGACTGAAAAGAGAAAGCCACAATCAAGTACACGACATAGTAACTTGGGCAAGGATGTTGTCAAGTGCCTCTTTCCCAAACTGTCACCAAAGCATCTATTGATAAAACAAAGCAGTTAATTGCTCACCATCGTACCGGAGAACACTAGGTCAACAGAGTCTAGTAATGTCCTAGAGAGGGAAGGACAAAGTCGGGATGTCAATTGAGATTTTGGAGTCTGCTTAAGGTGGGTGTTTCAGTGTGGAGGCTTGATGACTACTGAGCAGGAGTCATGATGTAATGGCTTAGACTAGTGGGCACAGCAAATGTGAGACCATTGAGGTGAGGGGTCAGGGTCTGGTGTAAACTGTCCACAGGTGCTTTCGATTCATGACTGATAGAACTATCTGGAAGTCCTTGGAATTAAAAAGCTAGTTACATGTTGTATCTTTCTGGGAAAGAGTCTCACGAAATATTGACGTCATGTCAAAGACAATGGAATAATTAAGTCACGCTGCAGAGATGGTGAGCCACAGAGATGGTTTTGATTCTCAATGTACATGCACGCAAAGAGTAGAGGAAGCAGAACCAAAGGAAGAGGGGCCATGCTGTGCTAAGTAGATTGGGAAAAGTCTTCAAAGAAGACATGACCTCCATGCCACCTCCTGAAAACTGAGCGGGAGTTTGACCTGTGTACAGAAAGAAGAAAGAATTTCAGTGTATATCACTGTGTACAAAAAGGTCTGGAAGAATGTGTTTGGTCCAAAGGACTCTAAGGAGTTTCCATAAGGAGAAGGCTTTTATTCTGGTTCTAAAATAGCAATTGGTGTACTTCTATTTTATTAATTTTAATGATTCAGAATATATTATTGGGAATGATCTTTGTGTATAAGAAGGATTTTTTTTCTAATTATTCCTGAAACCCCTTTAGTGTTTT
This sequence comes from Neogale vison, assembly GCF_020171115.1. NCBI lineage: Eukaryota > Metazoa > Chordata > Mammalia > Carnivora > Mustelidae > Neogale > Neogale vison. Next base: position 11,224,262 of record NC_058097.1, read on the forward strand.
ATGATTAGTTCAAAACAAATATAATTTGAAGAGACAAACTTAAACTCAAGCGGGTTTTTTTCAAAATAGGTTTTTTTTTTTTTTTTTAAGAATGAATTGTTAAAACATATGGAACCTCACTCTCACCTAGGGAGAGCTAAAAAGAAAGGAAGCATGGAGCTTCCAACAGGGTTCGTAGTTTCTCTGATACAGTGTGATAGCATTCTAACCCTCCAGGAGAGAAAAGGAAATATTCTGTCCTACTGAAAGCCAGAGTTCAGACCATTTAGATCTCTCTCCTCCTGCATGTCAGGGGATTCTCGGTAAACTAACTTAGAAATAAAACCACATAGGAAACAACTGCCATGCTATATAATAGAAGAAATGGCTTTGAAAGAGATTTAATCAGAAAATAAATTTCAAAAGCAAAAGCATGTTTTGCCTGGATTCACCATTCCGGACTTAAACTCTGGTCCACAATGGAGCCCAACAACAAGGAACTAAAATCCCTCTGTGAACCCAGAAAGAACCTCAAACTAGTCTTGAAGTAACTAGATAAGTCTTCTTAAATGTTACTTTCCCTATATCCCATCAAATCATAATCCTAAAAAACAAATCATAATCCTTAATGCACTCCTTTCGCCTGCCCTCTCCTCACAGCATGTGGGAGTTCACTAAAACAGCCTCTGTCTCCTTCTGGACCCCTGGCTGTACTCTGTCTTGCATAGTGCTTCGGGCCTTGCCTTCTAAATGCCCTAACCTGCTTTATATCCTCCAGAATAAAGGTCATCAAACTCCAAATGGTGGTTCAGATGGAGTCTCCCATGGACGTCAAACAAAACATCGACAGGGGACCCCTTAATAGATGGGGACAAGGGGAACCCTGACTGCTGCCCTATACAATCCCAGCCCCTGACCAGCAGGAAGTAGCTACAATCAGTGGTCACTCTTCTTCCCTACCAGCAGTTAGGGTTACCTCTTCAAGGGGGAAAATGATGAAGGATAGTTGGAAGGCAGGCAGTCAGGGACAAGAGCCCCCACCCCACCCTAAAAGGAAACCGCCCTTAAAAGGATTTTGCGGCTCTGGTGGGGGGGGGGGGGGGACAAGATGGCGGGGTACTAGGAAGAGGCGTCTTTTCAGCTGGTACCCCAAAGTGAGCTGATTACCTACCAAAGAACTCTGATCACCCATGAAATCAGCCTGAGATCAGAATTATACACGTCTGGATCTCTACAGGGGCAGAAGCCGCCAGTGAGCAGGTAAAGCGGCATGGGAACAGCGGACTGATATCGGAAGATAAACAAAAGGGGGAGGGAGCCACCAGAGGCGACCGGTGGGAAAGTAATACCCCGATACGAGCGAGAGCGCCCTGCGTCTGGGGACCAGCATTAACTCGGAGACTGGTTGAAAGCACTCCAAAAGAGCAAAGGATCGCGGGGGCGGCTAGGGACAGGGGCTTGAGTCCCCGGTCCCAGACGGCCTCCCCGGCGCCGAGACAGAGAGAGTGCGGTGGAGAAACCGGCTCCTGGTCCCTAAGCCGCCAGCGTGCCCCAGAGCGCGGGGTTCCGGCTCCTGTGAGGGGATGGGAGCCGGTCTGCAGAACGCGCGCTCGCCCTACCACAAAGCTTGAGATGCGCGTGCACGTCGCTCCAGCTCTCCTGGGTTTCTAAGGCCCTGGGGCGCTTCTTGACCCGGGCCATTGTTTCAAAGTCTAAGCCGCGCGCCCGCGAAACTCTTCCCCAGACAGAGGCGCGCAAAAGCCCAGCCTGCGGCTTACGGACCAGCGCCCCGTTCTCAGTGCCCCAGACGCGCGCCCGACCCACAGCCGCCTCTGAAAAGAGGTGCGCGCAAGCCGGGCACTCCCAGCCCCGGCCAGCGGCAAAATCTCAGTGTGCGATCGCTGCTTGGAACCTCTCTGGCGGTCAGGAGCTCCCAGACAGCCGCCACTGCCTTGGCTTTGGGGACGAGCAAAAGATCCTGCGCCCCCAGGGTCTTTAACTTGGAACCTGCACTGCCAGCGTCCAAGGGGGAATTTATTCAGCTTCTGCACCCAGACTGAGGCTTCTGAGACGGAGATCAGGAAGTGCTCCAGGGTGCACCTTGACTGCACCAGAGTTGATACATCCAGCTACATCTGTTCAGTCTTCTCCCACCAAAATGACTAGGAGGAGGAATGCCCAACAGAAGAAAAATACAGAGGATGGACCTTCTGCAACAGAGCTAACGGCTATCAACATAGACAATATGTCGGAAAGAGAATTCAGGCTAACAATTATCCAGGCAATAGCTAGGTTGGAGAAAGCCATGGATGACCAAACAGAATTGATTAGAGCCGAACTGAAAGCGACCAGACAGGATGTTCACAATGTTAGGGCGGAGCTTAAAGCTACCAGGGAGGAGGTCCACAATGCTCTCAATGAGTTCCAATCCAATCTAAACTCTCTCAAAGCTAGGGTAACTGAGACAGAAGATAGAATTAGTGATCTGGAAGACAAACAGATAGAGAGAAAGGATCAGGAGGAAGCCTGGAACAAACAGCTTAGATCCCACGAAAGCAGAATTAGGGAAATAAGTGATGCCATGAAGCGTTCCAACGTCAGAATTATTGGAATTCCCGAAGGGGAGGAGAAAGAAAGAAGTCTAGAAGATGTCGCAGAACAAGTCCTTCATGAAAACTCCGAATCTCGCGAATGAAACCAGCGTTCATGTACTAGAGGCTGAACGGTCTCCACCCAAGATTATACACTCCAAAAAAACATCACGACACCTGATAGTCAAATTGAGAAATTATAATTGTAGGTATAATCTCTTGAAAGCCGCCAGGGCAAAGAGGCTCCTTACTTACAGAGGGAAGCCCATCAGAATAACGTCAGACCTGTCCACAGAGACCTGGCAAGCCAGAAGAGGCTGGCAAGATATATTCAGGGCACTAAATGAGAAGAACATGCAGCCAAGAATACTTTATCCAGCAAGACTGACATTCAAAATGGATGGAGAGATAAAGAGTTTCCAAGACCGGCAAGACTTAAAAGACTATGCAACCACCAAGCCGATACTGCAGGAAATATTAAGGGGGGTTCTATAAAAGAGGAAAAATCCCAAGAATAGCATTGAACAGAAATATAGAGACAGTCTACAGGAAGAAAGACTTCAAAGGTAACTCGATGTCAATAAAAACGTATCTATCAATAATCACTCTCAATGTGAATGGCCTAAATGCACCCATAAAACGGCACAGGGTTGCAGATTGGATAAAACGACAGGACCCATCCATATGCTGTCTACAAGAGACCCATTTTGAACCTAAAGATACACGCAGACTGAAAGTGAAGGGGTGGAGAAGCATCTTTCATGCCAATGGGACTCAAAAGAAGGCTGGGGTAGCGATTCTCATATCAGATAAATTAGACTTCAAACTAAAGACTGTAGTCAGAGATACAGAAGGACACTACATAATCCTTAAAGGGACTATCCACCAAGATGATCTAACAATTGTAAATATCTATGCTCCCAATATGGGAGCAGCCAATTACTTAAGAAAACTGTTAATCAAGATAAAGAGTCATATTGATATGAATACACTAATCGTAGGTGATCTTAACACGCCTCTTTCAGAATTAGACAGATCATCGAAGCAGAAAATCAATAAAGAAACAAGAGCATTGAATGACACATTGGACCAGATGGACCTCATAGATATATACAGAACATTCCACCCTAAAACAGCAGAATACTCATTCTTCTCAAGTGCACACGGAACCTTCTCCAGAATAGACCACATACTGGGTCACAAATCAGGACTCAGCTGATACCAAAAGACTGAGATTATTCCCTGCATATTCTCAGATCACAATGCTTTGAAACTGGAGCTCAATCACAAGGAAAAGTTCCGAAGGAACTCAAACACCTGGAAGCTAAAGACCACCTTGCTTAAGAATGCTTGGATCAACCAGGAGATCAAAGAAGAACTGAAACAATTCATGGAAACCAATGAGAATGAAGACACTTCGGTCCAAAACCTATGGGATACAGCAAAGGCGGTCCTAAGGGGAAAATATATAGCCATCCAAGCCTTGCTCAAAAAAATTGAAAAATCCAGAACACACCAGCTGTCTTTACACCTTAAAGAACTGGAGGATCAACAACAAATCAAACCAACTCCACACATAAGAAGGGAAATCATCAAGATTAGAGCTGAGATCAATGAGGGAGAAACCAGAGATACAGTAGAACGTATCAATGAAACTAGAAGCTGGTTTTTTGAAAGAATCAATAAGATCGATAAGCCACTGGCTACACTAATCCAAAAGAAAAGAGAGAAATCCCAAATTCATAAAATTATGAATGAAAGGGGAGAGATCACAACTAACACCAAGGAAGTAGAAACAATCATCAGAAGTTACTACGAACAGTTATATGCCAATAAGCTTAGCAACCTAGATGAAATGGATGCATTCCTGGAAAAATATAAACTACCAAAATTGAACCAGGAAGAAATCGACAACCTGAATAGACCGATATCTAATAACTAGATTGAAGCAGTGATCAAAAATCTCCCAAAAAACAAGAGCCCAGGACCTGACGGATTCCCTGGGGAATTCTACCAAACCTTCCAAGAAGAAATAACACCTATTCTCCTGAAGCTGTTTCAAAAAATTGAAGCAGAAGGAAAACTTCCAGACTCTTTCTATGAAGCCAGCATTACCCTGATCCCCAAACCAGGCAAGGACCATACCAAAAAGGAGAGTTTCAGACCAATATCACTGATGAATATGGATGCTAAGATTCTCAACAAGATCCTAGCCAACAGGATCCAACAACACATTAAAAAGATTATCCACCATGATCAGGTGGGATTCATCCCTGGGCTACAAGGATGGTTCAACATTCGTAAATCAATCAATGTGATACAACAAATTAATAGGAGAAGAGAGAAGAACCACATGGTCCTCTCAATTGATGCAGAAAAAGCATTTGACAAAATCCAACATCCGTTCCTGATTAAAACGCTTCAAAGTATAGGGATAGAGGGAACATTCCTGAACCTCATCAAATCTATCTATGAAAGACCCACAGCAAATATCATCCTCAATGGGAAAAAGCTTGCAGCCTTCCCGTTGAGATCAGGAACAAGACAAGGATGCCCACTTTCACCACTCTTGTTCAACATAGTATTAGAAGTCCTAGCAACAGCAATCAGACAACAGAGAGAAATAAAAGGTATCCAAATTGGTAATGAAGAAGTCAAACTCTCTCTCTTTGCAGATGACATGATTCTTTATATGGAAAACCCAAAAGACTCCACCCCCAAACTACTAGAACTCATACAGCAATTCAGCAGCGTGGCAGGATACAAAGTCAATGTGCAGAAATCAGTGGCTTTCTTATACACTAACAAGGAAAATACAGAAAGGGAAATTAGAGAATCGATTCCATTTACTATAGCACCAAGAACCATAAGATACCTGGGAATAAACCTAACTAAAGAGGTAAAGGATCTATACTTGAGGAACTATAGAACACTCATGAAAGAAATTGAAGAAGACACAAAAAGATGGAAGACCATTCCATGCTCTTGGATCGGAAGAATAAACATCGTTAAAATGTCTATACTGCCTAGAGCAATCTATACTTTTAATGCCATTCCGATCAAAATTCCACCGGCATTCTTCAAAGAGCTGGAGCAAATAATCCAAAAATTTGTATGGAATCAGAAGAGACCCCGAATCGCTAAGGAAATGTTGAAAAACAAAAATAAAGCTGGCGGCATCACCTTACCTGATTTCAAGCTTTATTACAAAGCTGTGATCACCAAGACAGCATGGTACTGGCATAAAAACAGACACATAGACCAGTGGAACAGAGTAGAGAGCCCTGATATGGACCCTCAACTCTATGGTCAATTAATCTTCGACAAAACAGGAAAAAATATACAGTGGAAAAAAGACAGTCTCTTCAATAAATGGTGCTGGGAAAGCTGGACAGCTATATGTAGAAGAATGAAACTCGACCATTCTCTTACACCGTACACAAAGATCAACTCAAAATGGATAAAAGACCTCAACGTGAGACAGGAATCTATCAGAATCTTAGAGGAGAACATAGGCAGTAATCTCTTCGATATCAGCCACAGCAACTTCTTTCAAGATACGTCTCCAAAGGCAAAGGAAACAAAAGCGAAAATAGACTTCTGGGACTTCATCAAAATCAAAAGCTTCTGCACAGCAAAGGAAACAGTCAAAAAAACAAAGAGGCAACCCACGGAATGGGAGAAGATATTTGCAAATGACAGTACAGACAAAAGGTTGATATCCAGGATCTATAATGAACTCCTCAAACTCAACCCACACCAAACAGACAAACACATCAAAAAATGGGCAGAAGATATGAACAGACACTTCTCCAATCAAGAAATACAAATGGCTATCAGACACATGAAAAAATGCTCATCATCATTAGCCCTCAGGGAGATTCAAATTAAAACCACATTGAGATATCACCTTACACCAGTTAGAATGGCCAAAATTAACAAAACAGGAAACAACATGTGTTGGAGAGGATGTGGAGAAAGGGGAACCCTCTTCCACTGTTGGTGGGAATGCAAGTTGGTGCAGCCTCTTTGGAGAACAGTGTGGAGATTCCTCAAGAAATTAAAAATAGAGCTTCCCTACGACCCTGCAATTGCACTCCTGGGTATTTACCCCAAAGATACAGATGTCGTGAAAAGAAGGGCCATCTGTACCCCAATGTTTATAGCAGCAATGGCCACAGTCGCCAAACTATGGAAAGAACCAAGATGCCCTTCAACGGATGAATGGATAAGGAAGATGTGGTCCATATACATTATGGAGTATTATGCCTCCATCAGAAAGGACGAATATCCAACTTTTGTAGCAACATGGACGGGACTGGAAGAGATTATGCTGAGTGAAATCAGTCAAGCAGAGAGAGTCAATTATCATATGGTTTCAGTCATTTGTGGAGCATAACCAATAGCATGGAGGACAAGGGGCGTTAGAGAGTAGTAGGGAATTTGGGTAAATTGGAAGGGGAGGTGAACCATGAGAGACTATGGACTCTGAAAAACAGTCTGAGGGGTTTGAAGTGGCGGGGGGGTGGGAGGTTGGGGTACCAGGTGGTGGGTATTATAGAGGGCACAGCTTGCATGGAGCACTGGGTGTGGTGAAAAAATAATGAATACTGTTTTTCTGAAAATAAATAAATTGGGGAAAAAAAAGGATTTTGCACCGGGCGCCTGGGTTGCTCAGTCCTTAAGTGTCTGCCTTCAGCTTGGGTAGATATCCCCAGAGTCCTGGGATTGAGCCCCACATCGGGCTCTCTGGTCAACGGGAAGCCTGCTTCTCCCTCTCCCACTCCCCCTGCTTGTGTTCCCTCTCTCACTGTGTCTCTCTCTGTCAAATAATAAATAAATAAATAAATAAATAAATAAGGATTTTGCGCCACATTGTACGTTGACTTAAAAAAAAAAAAAAAAAAGGCTTTTGCCCCAGGCTGGAAGGAGCCCTCCCCCCTTTCCCACATGATAGATAGGTGACAAAAACCTGATTGGACGACAGGCGCCAGGAAGGTGTATCAGATTAAAACAACCTACCAGCAAGCCCATAAAGACCCCTCTACTGAGAAACTCTGGTGGCAAACCTCTTGGGTTCCCTCCCTCCTTGGGAGCTTTGTACTAGCACTTTGCTATGGCTCAGTAAACCTTGCTTTGCTCTCCACCAAAAAAAAAAGGCATGCTTTGGTGCCAACCAGCATTTGATCTCAGTAGCCTCACCTAGAAAACTGCATCCTTAACTCTTTAGTGTCCTTGTCTGATAAAGGTCAAGGCCCCACCACGTGGCCCTTCTGTGAGGTGGTCGGACCCAGGTCCTCCAGCCAGTGATGAGCACAGCTCAGACTCAACACGCTGCCAGCCTGCGAACCCCACACCTGAGAGCCCAAACAGATTCAAAACAACCAGCTAATTAAACCTGGAGCACCAAAAGCTATCATCATCCGAGATTCATGGGCCTCCAACAAGCAGAAGAACTAGCAACACGGCATTCAGCAACAGCTGTCACCTGCTATAATGTTCTTTAATTATCTTAAAATCTCTAAGAACTGACAAATGGGTGACAAAATGCAATTTTCTGTGTCAGGAAGCGAGAGACAAGCCTGTGTTCCTTTGATGAAAGGAAATACTGTAAAATCATCTCTCTCAGCTCTTCTTATTGGGGAGGGGGGCTATTGTCACTCAATCCTAGTCTGTAAACACTGTTTGCTTCTTCCTAAAGATTAAATGGAAGAAGTCAGAACGGGCACTGGGCTGTGCCAGGCTGTCCCCTGACCCAGCTCCGGTCCCAGCCGCACAATGTTACTTTACTTCCTCCCACCGAGATGCCCTCCTGGGCTGGACTATTAGCAAAGACTGATTGACCCAAGTTCCCTGGAGCCACATCATGCCTCTGGCCACGGATTTCTCCAGGTGCCTGTCCGAATTGTGACCTAACCCCTCCAGGTTGCCATAACGTCTGTTATGACCCCCGTGAGGATTTCCAGTGGTCCCTAATTTCTGTTTTGGTCATTACATTCTACCAAATACACATGATGACATCCTTTGTTCCTCTGGGGCAAGTTTACTTCTACCATTTACACAGCTTTTCCAGCCTTTATACGTAAAAAATGTTCATAAGAACACAAAATAAATTGTAGAAAGAAGGTCACTGTGTAGTAAACAGCTCTTAACATCAGCTAGAAAACCACATCATCTATATAGAGTAGTAGGTCACTCATAAGCCAAGAGCATTCCACTACTCATGGTCACAGAAATAAAACAGAGAAAAATATGATCAAGCTCACATTGCCTGAGAGTAATGTAATGTAAACCCTTACAGCTGGAGGAAAACATATATTAACAGTGTGCTGCAACAGATTGTTACATACAATTAAAAGTGTTAGATGTGTGTGTAGTTTTTGTATTTGAGAGACAAATAGCATAACCAATCAGCATGCTAGTGTCTGTTACCAGGTATAAACAATCCAAAAGGATCACTAATAATTCTCGAAGCATACAGTATTTGTGACTTGTTCTTAAATACAGACCTGTACCCCTGGTGCTAATAATACATTATATGTTAATTTTAAAATTTAAAAAATAAAATAAAATGAAAATTTTTTAAATGTGCAAATATATCAATGCACGTAACAAGGACTGCAAGCTCTGGTTACATTTTTGAAACACCAAAGCACAGTTTTTATATTAAGATGTTAAATTAGAGTGCTAATAGCTGATCCATGAACATTCCTGCCCTTTATAGTATAACCACTTAAATTTTGTGTTCGAAAATATTTTATACAGGGACACCTGGGTGGCTCGGTGGGTTAAGCTGCTGCCTTTGGCTCAGGTTATGATCCTAGGGTCCTGGGATTGAGTCCCGCATCGGGCTCCTTGCTCAGTGGGGAGCCTGCTTCTCTCTCTGCCTCTGCCTGCCTCTCTGCCTGCTTGTGTGCTCTCTCTCTCTCTCCTTCTCTCTGACAGATATATTAATAAATAAATAATTTTTTAAAAAAAGAAAATATTTTATACAATTAGCACATTATTTTTTAATACCTGTTAATAGTTAAATTAGACTGTTTTGTGATCTCTGAGATATTAGTTCTCTGGGGACAAGGCCAACAGCTGTCAAGAAGTTTTGTTAGTGACATTCTGATAATGTTAATATTATCAACATTTGGTACCTGAGTTTCTTAGAGAGAGAGAGAGAGAAAGAGCACATGAGCAAGCAGTGAAGGAAGGGGGAGGGTCAGAGGAGAGGGAGAAAGAGAATCCAAGAAGGCTCCACACCCAGCACAGAGCCCAACACAGGGCTCAATCTCATGACCATGAGATCACAACCTGAGCAGAAATCAAGAGTCAGACGCTTAACCGACTAAGCCACCCAGGGGTCCCTAATAATTTTTTTAACGGTTTTATTTATTTATTTGACAGACAGATCACAAGTAGGCAGAGAGGCAGGCATAGAGAGAGAGGGGGAAGCAGGCTCCCTGCTGAGCAGAGAGCCCAATGCGGGGATCAATCCCAGGACCCTGAGATCATAAACTGAGGTGAAGGTAGAGGCTTAATCCACTGAGCCACCCAGGCACCCTCCCACGATAATTTTTGATGACAGAGAAAAGTCAACTGTTTTCTTTAAGGCCATGTAGTCAAATTCATCCATTTTTTTCTTTTCTATTTTCAATCCCACTAACCATTCCCATCACTGCAACTCACCTTATCACTTCAGAGCCCAGCTCTGGGAATCCCAGTGTTTAGCACATGATTAGGCCAATTATTGAAATGGCACCTGAACAAAAAAGAAGAAGAAGAAGAAGAAGAAATGGCACCTGAAATGGACATGCCACTAATCTAATGAGATGAGAAGATATTTATTTTCCCATTCGACATCCACTGAAAACCAAGGGTGGGGCATGATGTTGATCCAGAAAAAGGCACAGCACCAAAAATAAATTAATTTAAAAAAAAAAAAGAAAGAAAGAAAAGGGTGGAATCTATGGATTCAGAGAGACTTAAAAAATATATTGATAAGTGCAATTTGGAGCCATTTATGTCCTTATTATTTTGCCCCAGATGTAGAAAGAAAGAAAGGAAGGAAGGAGGGAGGGAGGGAGAAAGAAAGAAAGGAAGGAAAAGGAAAAAGGAAGACAGGAAAATTTATACAAGCACCAGGTGTTTGATTGCATTAACTATTATTAACAATTTAAGCCTAACAATGAAATCACTTTTTTATTTTAAAGATATACACTGAAATATTCATGAACAAAACAATATAATTTATTTAAAATTCCTCCAGGTGGGAGTGGGGTGGGTTTATTTTTGAAACAAAATTTTTGAACCAGGATGATGAATACGTGGCTGATCACCAAATTATTTCGTCTTTTTATATGTTTGAAATTTTCATTAAAAATTTTTGCAAATAAATAAAAAATAAAACTCATGGATTGGTTTGTGGTCCAGAGTCATGTATTTTTTATTCCAATGGGCTAACTAGATTCTATTTAGAATGGAATGTGGTTTATATAAAATGCAGTATTCAGTTCAGTCTAATTAATCTACCTGTCCACACATGAGAAAAGGGAATAAGATAAGAGACACAGCTTTCCCCAGTAGTTCCTATACCATGTCCAAGGCCAGGTTTCAACAGCCCATGGTTGAGAGCGCCAGTGAGCCACCTTTCAAGTGCCCCAGGCGACCACCCCTGCCTCCGTGGACAGGAGCTATTCCCTGCACACCGGCCTGGCAGGCAGGAAGTGCTGAGGAAGTAGCAGCCCAAGGAATGGTCCTCAGCAAATGACTATCAGGAGTTGTACCTAGCTTCATAGCCTGTTTACTAGTAAGTTCTGAAGCATGAGCTTTGCACGTTTCCCAGATTCCTTGTGGGATCATTCCAGCTGACCCATGATGGCGACTGGCCTGGGGCTCCCCCTTCATTCGGTTCCCTTTGATCCTTCCCTTCCTACCAGTTTCCTACCAACATCCCCTTTGCTTCCCTACTTTGCATCTCAGAATCTGCTTTGGAGAGAACCCGAACTAAGAAAAATAAATATAAGCAGTGAGCTTTCCTTAAAAATAAACTTATTCAAAAATACTGATATGGAACAACTAATAACGACAAAAACCTAAATATGCTAAATACTGAGTATTTACCACAGGCTGTGAATATACATACAGGTATATGTACATGCATATGTATATATGTAATAAATAAGTGTTGTGTGTAATAAATATTATATGTAATTTATATAATATATAATAAACATATGTATATTGTATATATTTATCTCACTTGATATTCACAATTACCTTATTTTATAGATAAAAAGAGGTATTAACCTGACCAAGCTCATACAGCTAGTAAATGATGGAGTCGATAATAATATTCTTACATTTTGATATTAAGCTGATATTGTTATTAAGTTGATAGTGTTAGTTGTTTTGGGGAAAGTTTGGGGAGGTGTGTGTGTGTGTGCTATGATAGTCTCAATCGGCAAAATAAAATGTGTACTCTAAGTCCTTCTCACTAAAATAATTATGAAAATCACCAGGAAAACTACATTAGCCATATCTTCTGAGAAGGAATATAAACAAATGAATAGTCCTTTTATCCGAACCTCCTGCCCCCCACCATAATGATGCCAATTTTTTTCTCTCGGAAAGAAACATTTTGAAAACAGAATGAAGAGGAAATGTACACCAATAGGATAATTCCATCACTCCAGGCTTCTGCCCTACAGAGAAGAAAGCCTTCCCGAAATTAAAGCTGTGGCCGCTAACAGAGCACCAAAGACAGCTCGAGATAACTCAAATCACCACATCAGTAGAACAGAGCTGAACCTCAACATGTAGCTGGCTCTGAGACTTGCAAGAAGTATCCCCAGCTGTCAGTCAAAGCACATCTACCTTTAAAACAGAAATACTTTTTAAAAAAAAAGGAAGAAAGAAAGAAAAAGAAAAAGAAAGACCTCAAATGCAAAAGATCAGTGATACTAAGGGAACTGTTTTATAGCACATAGCAAAAGAGGTAAATGCTAATGATGTCTGGCCCTGGGATATATCCATCCTGGACAGCGTGAACTAAAATGATTCATCCTAAGGTCTTCACATTTTTGACAACGCGGATGGACCTAGAGGGTATTATGCTAAGCGAAATAAATCAGACAAGAAAAAAAACAAATACCATAAGATTTCATGTCTATGTGGAATCTAAAAAACAAAATAAATGAACAAACCAAAAAAAAAAAAAAAAAAAGAAAGAAAAGACTTACAAATACAGAAAACAAACTGGTGGTTGCCGGGGTGATGGGAGGAGGATGGGAGAAATAGGTGAAGGGGATCAGTAAGGACAGACTTCCAGTTACAAAATTAAAAAAAAAAAAATTAAAAAGTCACAGAGATGAAATATAGGACAGATCATCAATAATATTGTAATAACATTGTATGGTGACAGATGGTAACTCTATTTATTGTAGTGAGCATTGTCTAATATAATCAATTGCTGAATCACTATGTTGTACATCTGAAAGTAATAAAACATTGTAAGCCCACTATACTTCAATAATGAAAACTTAAGTTACTAAATAAATAAAATTATTCATTCTTAGATATAGTTGTTCTCTGCTTTAAGAGAACCCCAGTGGAATACTCAAGTGAGTGCATTTTTATATTCATAAAACTTATCAGGCAGTAGATGGTAATACATATCAAAATGTACATCTGTTTACATTTTGACTTGGAATTTCAATTCTGGGAATTAATTGGACAGAGATAACAAATATAGTAATATGTATCTATAGGATTTTTTATTAAACTGATAATCTTGATAGCACAAAACAGAAAGAACTAAATTGCATACAGTATTGACTGAAGTATAATATACATATAAAATGCAATCACAGGCATCCATTGAGAAGAAGGAACCATGTCATCATTGGGCATGGAAAGTATTCTACCGGAGAACATGGTGAGTGAGGGCTCTTCATGTTCTAAACATATATAGAAATATTTAGAACTTTGCATAACAAATTCTGGATAGCTTTATCTCTTCAACTGAGATGAGTAAGTTTTCATTTCAAACCTCATTAATTTCATTATTTTCCAAGTGTGTATTTTTACACCACTTTTTTACACTTTTGCAACCAACAGAAAGTAAAGATGTTTCGAAAATCTAAAAAGACAATATAACACAAAAGAAACTGAGCCTACCTGTAATATTATAGCCCTAACAAGGAAATTCTATCCACATCAAAATTCTTCATCAAAAGATACCCTGAGGAATGAATTGTGTTGGTGCTTTTATACTTAGTCACAGATTATAGGCTCCTTGACTGAAGGTGCTAGAAACGAGAAATTCAAGATTGAGGTCTCAAAGGCTATTGTCAAAAAGTGAAAAGAATCTCCAAATTTATATCGCTACAAATATTATAAATTGGAAAAAAACATAAATTTGCAAAACTCCCCCTGAAATTCAATTCATACAAGCCTATGTCTATAGCTGCTTAAAGTAGGGTCCAAAAGCCATTGCGCCGACCCAGCTTCCTTCAGGTCTCATTGGAGCCCAGGTCACAGCTGTGCCTCCTCAGGGGCCACTACACCTGCATAGACAACAAAGCAGCAGCACCAGAGCACAAAGGTAACGGATCTGAGTCCTAAGGAAGGAAGAAAGAAGTCATGTGCAAGGAAGTGTAGTGCCTGCTGACTTATTACAGGCTTCTGGGTTTTTATTCTATTAATTCTATGTTATTATTTACCTTCCTCTTGCATAACCAAAGAGGACATCTTGGTAAGTCTTTGGCACCCTCTTTTGGACAGTCTGATAACTTCCAAACTGAAATTTGTTTCAATGAAACAGATTTCTGAGTATGTTATAGGCAAACTGAAATTAAACCTGTATTGATATTTTTAATATTTTTGTTTTCTATAATTGATAGACTTCACTTTTAGAGCAGTTTCACATTTGCAGAAAAATCAAGCAGATAATACAAAGCTCCCTTACCCTCCTCTCCCCCATAGTTTCCTCCATGATTAACAACTTGGGATTACTATGGTACGTTTGCTAAAGTTAATGGCAGAATATTAGTATATTACTGCGAATAAAAATCCATAGTTTACAGGAGGTTGCACAGTCTCCTATGTCTGCCACTATAGTATCAAGGAATAGTTTCATTGCCAAGTTCATCCTTCCTCTCTTCCCCCCATCCGTGTAACCGCTGATCCTTCTGAGTATCTCTACAGTCTTTTTATGTCTCTCTAGTTTTCCAGAATGACACATACACATATACTGGAATAATAAAATATGTATTTTGGGGGCATGTGGGTGACAGAGACAGTTAAGAGTCCTGAGATCAAGCCCCAAGTCATGCTCAACACAGAGTCTGCTTGAGTTTCTCTTTCCCTTTCCCTCTGCCCCTCCCCCCTGCTCTTCTGCACGTACTCTCTCTTTCTAACATAAATAAATAAATCTTACTGTGAGTGTGTGTGTGTGTATATGTATTTTTTAGACTGGCTTATTTCATTTAGCAATATGCACTTTAGGATCTTCCATAGCTTTTTGTGGTTTGATAGTTCATTTCCTTTTGTCTGAATAATATTCCATTGTATGGATGTACCAAAGTTTGTTTATCCATTTTCCACTGATGAACATTCTGATTGCTTCCGGTTTGGACAACTATGAATAAGACTGCCATAAACACTTATGTGCAGGTTTTTTTGGTGTGTGTTAGTGGATATGTTTTCAACTCATTTGGGTAAACACCAAGAAGTTTGCTGGTAAGACCATGCCTAGAAACTGCCCAACTACCTTCCAAAGCGAATGCACCTTTCTGTATTCCCACAATATATTCTGTATTCTCCCGCAATGAAGGAGAGTTCCTGTCATCCTGTATCTTCACCAACTCCTGGTATTACTGGATTTTAGTAGTACACACTTGACATATATCCTACTTAGTCATGATGTATAATCTCCTATTCGCTGTTCAATTCAATTTGCTAATATTCTGTTGAGGACTTTGTGTGTATGTTCAAAAGAGATGTAAGTCTGTTGTTTCCCTTTTTATAATGTCTTTATCTGGTTTGGGGCAGGGGAGGTTAGTGTAATGTGAGCTTCATAGGATGTGTTAGAAAGTGTTCTCTCTCCTTCTAATTTCTATAAGAGGTTGGAGAGAATTGGTGCCATTTCTTCCTTAAATGCTTTGTAAAATTCACCAGCGAAGCCATCTAGAACTGGTGCTTTCGGTTTGGGAATTTTATTAAATAGAATTTATTAAATAAACACGATTCAAAATCGTTAATAGATACCACCCTGTTCAGATTATCTACTTCTTCTTGTTTGAGTTTTGGTGGTTCTATTCCACTGACCCATTTAATCTAAGTTACCAAACTTGTGTCATAGAGTTGCAAGCAAAATTCTTTTAATATCCTGTTATTGTCCATGGAATGAGTAACTAAAGTTCCTTTTTTTTTTAAAGATATATTTATTTATTTATGAGAGAGCATGTTAGTGGTGAGGGGGGCAGAGGGAGAATGAGATAGAGAATCTCCCGTCGACTCCCCACTGAGCAGGGAGCATGATGGGGAGCTCAAGCTCACCACCCTCACAATGTGAGCTGAAATCAAGAGTTAGACTTTTAGCCAGCTGAGCCACCCAGGTACCCCAGAGTAATGATCAGTTCTATCAGTATTTTTTTTAAAGAGTTTATTTATTTCTTTGACAGACAGAGATCACAAGCAGGCAGAGAGAGAGAGAGAAGAAAGCTCCCCGCAGAGCAGAGAGCCCAATATGGGGCTTGATCCCAGGACCCTGAGACCATGACCTGAACCAAAGGCAGAGGCTTTAACCCACTGATTGCCCAGGCACCGCCTTCTATCAGTATTTTACTTCATATATTTTGATGCTGTTTTGTTGGGAACATGCATATTAAGGATTGTCCTGACTTCTTAGAGCACTGACCCCATTTTCCCTGTGCAATACCTCTCTTTAACCCTGATAAATTTCCTTGTTCCAAAGTCTGCTTGACCTGAAATATAGTTATTCCAGTTTTGTTTTGATTGAAGTTGGGGTGGAACTTCCTACAGCCCCTCCCTCTTTATCTATCTGTGTCCTTATATTTAAAATGGCTTCTGGGGCGCCTGGGTGGCTCAGTCGTTGGGTGTCTGCCTTTGGTTCAAGTTGTGGTCCCACGGTCCTGGGATCCAGCCCCACATCCGGCTCCCTGTTCCCTGCTTGTGTTCCCTCTCCCGCAATGTCCCTCTCTGTCAATTAAATAAATAAAAATCTTTTTAAAAAATAAAATAAAATGGCTTCTTTATAGACAATATATAGTTGGGCCTTTTTTTCTTATCTACTTTAACAGTCCCTATCTTTTAATTGGTGTATTTAGACCATTCACATTTAAAGTAATGATTGATATTTTGGATTAAAATATGCCATGTTTATAACTTTTCTATTGTTGCCCTTCTTTGATTCCTTTGCTTTAATCCTCCCCTCTCTTTCTGCCTCTCTGGTTTTAACTGAGCATTTTATATTATTCCATTTTCTCTGCCCTCTAACATATCAATCATACTTCTTTCTAAAGTTAAATATATATATACTTTTATATATATATATTTATATATAAATATATATATACTTCTATATATATAAAGTTAAATATAAATATACTTCTTTCTTAAAGTTAACCTGGCTGCTATAAAATTTGCAATAGTTATTTACAACTAATCAAAATTCACTTTCAAAGAACATCATAACCTTTCTTCAGTATTGCAGGTATCTCATCACAAAATATCTCCCCCAATTCCTTCCTTCCATCTTTGATAACATTGATGTCACTTATTTCACTTAAAATCTCTACCTAATGAGTGCTGTGAAGTTTGTAAACCTGGCAATTCACGGACCTGTACCCCTGGAGCTAATAATACATTATATGCTTATTAAAAAATTAAAAAATTGGAAGAGATTATGCTGAGTGAAATAAGTCAAGCAGAGAGAGTCAATTATCATATGGTTTCACTTATTTGTGGAGCATAACAAATAGCATGGAGGATAAGGGGCATTAGAGAGGAGTAGGGAATTTGGGTAAATTGGAAGGGGAGGTGAATCATGAGAGACTATGGACTCTGAAAAACAATCTGAGGGGTTTGAAGTGGCAGGGGGGTGGGAGGTTGGGGTACCAGGTGGTGGGTATTATAGAGGGCACGGCTTGCATGGAGCACTCGGTGTGGTGAAAAAATAATGAATAATGTTTTTCTGAAAATGAATAAATTGGGAAAAAAAATAAAATAAAATATTTTTAAAAATTATAAATGAAAAAAATAAAATTTAAATAAATAAATCTCTACCTAAGGGGTGCCTGGGTGGCTCAGTCAGTTAAGCAGCTGCCTTCGGCTCAGGCAATGATCTCAGAGTCCTGGGATCAAGCCCCACATCAAGCTCCCTGCTCCACAGGGAGCCTGCTTCTCCCTCTCCTTCTGCCTGCCAATCTGCCTACTTGTGTGCTCTCTCTCTCTCTGTCAAATAAATAAAATATTTTTTTTAAAATCTCTACCTAAAATTACCCAATACACTGTTTCTATTCTTGAATAGTTTTCTATCATATCAATTAATAATAATAAAATATCTTATTTCATCTTCATATATGTATATCTGAGTTTCTGACATGCATTTTCCTTCTCCTTTTGACATTTCTTATAAGGCATGTCTACTATCAACAATTTTCTCCAGTTTTCTTTGTCTGAGAAAGTAGTTTTTATTTCTCTCTCACTTTTGAAAGATGATTTCTCTGGACACAGAATTCCAAATTGGTGGGTCTTTTTTTTTTTAAGATTTTATTTATTTATTTGACAGAGAGAGAAGGAACACAAACAGGGGGAGTGGGAGAGGGAGAACTAGGCTTCCCACCCAGCAGGGAGCCCAATGTGGGGCTCGATCCCAGGACCCTGGAATCATGACCTGAGCTGAAAGCAGACATTTAACGACTGAGCCACCCAGGCGCCCCCAAACTGGTAGGTCTTTTAAAAAAAAACAAACAAACATGGTGGGGATATGGACACTGGGGAGGGTATGTGCTATGGTGAGTGCTGTGAAATGTGTAAACCTGGCAATTCACAGACCTGTACCCCTGGGGATAAAAATACATTATATGTTTATTAAAAATTTTTTTCAATTAATAAACTGGGGGCACCTGGGTGGTTCAGTTGGTTAAGCATCTGACTCTTGGTTTCAGCTCAGTTCATGATCTTAGGATCATGAGATGGAGCCTCATGTCAGGCTCTGCACTCAGTGCAGAGTCTGCTTGTTCTTCTTCCTCACCCTTTGCACCTCCCTTGGCTCACACACACACACACACACACATAGTGTCTCTCTCTCTCTCTCTCTCTCTCTCTCTCTCAAATAAAAAAATAAATAAAATCCTTTTTAAAAAAAACACTTTAAATATTTCACTACACTCTTATTTGCATGGTTTCTGACAAGGAGTCCAATGTAATTCATATAGGGGTCCCTCTAAAGAGAAGTCTTCCCACATTTCTGACTTCTTCCTCTGTCTTTGTTTTTTTGTAATTTGAATATAATATGTATAGGTATAGTATTTTGGTGTTTATTCTTCTTGATATTATCTGAGCTTCTTGGTTCTATTACTTGGTGACTGACATTCACTTGGAAAATTCTCAGCCTTATTACTTCAAATATCTCTTCATCTCCTTTTTTAGTTTTTCCATCTGTTATTCCCATTCTGTGTATATTACACCTTCTGCAATTGTCCCACAGTCCTTGGATATTCTGCTCCATATTTTCATTCTTTTTTCAGTTTGAGGAGAGAGTATGGTATTTGCTTTGATGGTATCTTACTCAATTTTTATGAAGCTAATTTGATTCATAGATTTCAAATTCATAGCCCTAACCCCCAGTATCTCAGAATGTGACTTTATTTGGAAACAGGATCTTTAAAGAGGTAATTGAGTTAAGATGAGATCACCATGGCAGGTCCTAATCCAATATGACTGGTTCCTTACAAGAAGAAGAAATTAGGACATAGTTACAGAGAGAAAGTAATGTGAAGTCAGCAGGGGAAAGACACTCATATCCAAGCCAGTATAGAAGCCTTGGAAGAAACCAA
Organism: Neogale vison; assembly: GCF_020171115.1. Lineage (NCBI taxonomy): Eukaryota > Metazoa > Chordata > Mammalia > Carnivora > Mustelidae > Neogale > Neogale vison. The sequence continues at coordinate 11,243,904 of NC_058097.1, forward strand.
CCAAGCAGATACATTGATCTCAGATTTTTAAGACCCAGAAATGTGAGAAAAATAATTTCTGTTGTTTAAGGCACTCACCTTTATGGCAGCCCCTGCAAACTAATACAAACACCGATCGGAGGATGGGCCCAAGTTCTTCCAATGTACATTCATGTACCTACATTGCAGCACCAAGCTTATTTTGAAACCATTTGTTTTCTTTTTGGCTTTTAGAAATAAACAGGGAAAACAATAATAAGCAGGGAAAGTTAGACAGAAATATGTCTGCCACCATACAGATTTCACGTGGCTCAAACGTGGCTACTTCTTGGAGACTGGGAATGTTTATAATCCCCAAATAATACCAAGGTCAAAGCCAAGTCCATGAGAAGAGCTGTGGGGCTATGCAATGCCTTATGGTATCTTATCACTTTCAAAGTCTTACAGGGACTTGCCACATGCCCAAGTGAAAAGGGAAAACACATATAGAAGGCTGGTTGATGAGACTTGGGAAAATTGCAAAGGTTATGTACTGAGCATTTTTGCTTGAGCTCTAACCTGTCGTCTGACTTCGATTCTAAGCTCAACTACCAACTACAGGAAGAAGCCAAACAACTCACTTCACTCCACAAGAGGTGCCAGTTTTCTCGTGTGTGAAACAAAAGCATCAATCCATTAGCCACCCTCTGAGGCTTTTAACAGCTCCCAAACTTTATAAATAATAAAAGCAGAAGAGGATAATATCCAGTAAGAAAGATCTGTGATGACAGACTTAAAAGAAGCTTGAGTGAATCTCTCCATAGCATCCACACGACTTCGACAAGTCTCTATGAAAATAACCAAAGGCAAAGCAGTGATCTCACTGCTGTGTAAGTCAAAGAATTGAAGTGATAACAGTGAAAGTGTCAGAATAAGAACCTCTGGAAATTTCACCCCCTCATCGGAGAAATGAAACACTAATGGCAAAGATGGTCAGAATCAACTTTTTTGGAGCTTGGATATTAAACTAAGACCTGTAGTAACCCAAGGAATATTTATCCAAGCAGAAAAAAAAAAAGGCTAAGTAGTCATGAGAACAGCAAGATTCTGGTAGGTTTTGTTTTTTGTTTTTTGTTTTTAAGATTTATTTATTTATTTTAGAGAGAGAAGAGATGGAGAGGGATGGAGGAAGAGAAACTTCAAGCAGACTCCCCACTGAGTGTGGAGCCTGACTCATGGCTCAGTCACACAGTCCTGAGGTCATGACCTGAGCCAAAACCAAGAGTCCAACACTCAACCAACTGAGCCACATTGGTGCCCTGCCTTGTGGTGTTTTAACCTACCCTAGTACCATCCTCCCCTGCCCATCTGACAATAGCCTTGGAAACCAACAGTCTGAATTCCTAGGTGCCAGAGAGAGCAAAGGGCATCATCAAGAGACACACCCCACAGAAATGGGATTGGCTATAATTTTTTTTTGTTAGTGGAATATAGCAAGTGTTGACAAGGATTTGAGAAATTGGAATCCTCATACATGAAAACTTGCACATCTGCTGTGGGAGACAGTTTGGCAATTCCTCAAAAAGTGAAACACAGGGGTGCCTGGGTGGCTCAGCCAGTTAAGCATCTGCCTTTGGCTCAGGTCATGATCTCGGGGTCCTGGGATCAAGCCCCAGCACCAGGCTCCCTACTCAGCAGGGAGTCTGCTTCTCCTTCTCCTTCTGCCTCTCCCCACCACCCATGCTCTCTAACAAAGAGATACAATCTTTAAAAAAAAAAAAAAAAAAGTAAAACATAGTGTTACCACATGACTCAGCAACTCCACTCCTAGCTATATTCTCAAGAGAAGTGCAAACATATGATCACACAAAAACATGTACAGGAAGGTTCACAGCAGCATTATTCACAACAGCCAAAGAATGGAAACAAAGCACATGTTCATCAGTTTATAAGTGGATAATAAAATGTGGCACAGTTAGTTGTCCAAAGGGCTAAAATTATCCATAGAAAGAAATTAAGTATTGACCCTGGCTGCCACATGGAGAAACGTGGAAGTCTTTGCTAAGCGGAAGCAGTCGGGCACAGGACAGGACTCCGCTCACATGACATGTCCCGTATAGGCAAATCCATAGTCACAGACGGTGTATGGGTGGTTTCATCTTTTGGGTTTAATGAAAAATTCTGTAATTAGTTACGAAAGTTGCAAGACCTGGTGCATGTATTCAAAATCACTGAAATGTACACTTTTTTTTTTTTTTTTTTTTGAGAGAGAGAGCATGCGTGGGAGGGGAGGGGCAGAGGAGAGGAAGAGAGAGAATCCCAAGCAGCCTTCATACCCTGCGGGCTCAATCTCACCACCCCGAGATCATGACCTGAGCCAAAATGAAGAGTCAGACGTTTAACCAACTGAGCCATCCAGGAGCCCCCGAAATGTCTACTTTAAAATGATGAATCTTACGGTATCTTAATTACATCTCGACAACAACAACATGCAATTAAGCCAAATACTGTTATGGATTCCAAAAAATTGACCTTAAGCATGGAGCAAAAACCAGCCACATCAATAAGAATAAAGAGAACACCAGCACTGTGGCTTTTCTGATTCTGACACATATCCTCAATCTTTCAAAAGTCCAATAGTGTTGCCAGTAAAGCATTTTCATTTTAAGCTTCATAATAAGCCGGTCCATTGTTGTCATCATTCCTCGCCTGACATGTGATTTTATTTTATTTCCACAACATAGTAAATTTTGATAGATCACAGTAATTTCAATCCATGAGGAACTTTCAACTGTAGGAGTGAATTAGAAAGATATTTTTATATTGCCTATTTAAGATAACAGGTCCTAGCACCATGCTTCGGGCAAAATACATCAAAAGAATGAACTGAAGGTTAAGTTTCCTTTTAGATCTCAATTTTTATAACATCACAAAAATTCTTGCCTAAAAGCAATCCAAATTATTCAACTGCAAGATATTCTATATTCACCTCGTTCAGCCTGAGGGAAAGAACAAAGCCAGGAACTGGAGACACTTCGAAGGTTGAAGCACATTCATCTTCTCGTTATGCCTTTCTCAGTCACCATTCCCTGAGCACGACACTGGCCCCTTAGAGAGAAAATACAAGTAAGAGATCTTTGAAAAGTTTTCTATGATGTCGGATTTGCAAAGGTAATTCTCACGTGAAAAGGAGCCATAAGAAATTCAAGTAATGAAATTTAAATACCATGTCCAACAATTATTGCCATTTTACCCTACCCAAATCAATTAAATTTAACTCTCTCTCTAGTGTTAGATACCACTGAATCCCAATTTGATTGTTTTTTTTAAAGATTTTATTTATTTATTTGACAGAGAGGGAGATCACAAATAGGCAGAGAGGCAGACAGAGAGAGAGGAGGAAGCAGGCCCCCCATCGAGCAGAGAGCCCCATGTGGGGCTCGAGCCCAGGACCCTGAGACCAAGACGTGAGCCAAAGGCAGAGGTTCAACCCCCTGAGCCACCCAGGCACCCCCCCCACCAATTTGATTTTTAAAAAAATACTTTGTATGTGTGTTCCTATTTTTTTAATAATTTTTCTTGTCATTTACTTAAGTAAATAAATTATTTTTTATTTCTTATTTTTCTTAAAGATTTTATTTATTTATTTGACAGAAAGAGAGAGAGCGAGCACGAGAAAGGGGTGGGGCAGAGGGAGAAGCAGGATCCCCACTGAACAGGGAGCCCCACACTGGGCTGGATCCCAGGACCCCCGAGATCATGACCTGAGCCAAAGGCAGAAGCCTAACCAGCTGAGCTACCCAGGCGCCTCTACTTGTTTCTATTTTTAAAAGTATCTTGCTGTGATGATGAATGAAATGTGGGAACAAAGTGGGGTTTGCCTGCCTCTAATGCTGTGTATAACAGAGCGGGGTTGGTACTCGGTTTCAGAGAGCTCTGTGGGGATCTTTACCCGGAAGGGCTTATCTACTGAGCCACCCAGACATCCTCATTACGAGATGATTCCAAATATAAAGGAAGCCACGGGCACATGATCTAGGAGCTACTTGGATGACAAATTTCTATATAGTCGGGTCTTCCTGGCATCAGTCTGTTCTGCGCAGGGCCTGGTCTTTCACACACACACACACACGTACACACACACAGCCCACTGGGATTGTGCAACACTGTGGTGCTGCTTAACAAACACTTCTTTTAAAAAAACAAAACCAAAAACAAACAAACAAACAAAAAACAGAACAAAACTTGAGGCGCCCTGGTGGCTCCACTGGTTAAGTGGCTGCCTTCTCAAGATCGAGTTGCACATTGGGCTCCCTGATCAGCAGGGAGTCTGCTTCTCCCTCTGACCCTCCCCCATCTCGTGCTCTCTCCCTCTCTCATTCTCTCTCTCAAACAAATAAGGAAAATCTTTTTTTAAAAAACCTTATTGGGCTATAACTGACATATGAAAGGTTGCACACGTTTAATGTATACATCTTGATGAGTTTAGGCATCTGCGTGTACCCATCATACATCACCACAACCAAGTTAGGAAACATAACCATCACCTCCCCAAATTTCCTTCTGTCTTTTTGCGGGTTTTTTGTCTGTCAGTTCGTTTGTTACTGGTTTGGGGGTCAGAACACATAATATGACCTAGTCAATCTTCACGTATGCTGTACTTCACAATGCCATATGGGCACAACGTTGAATAAATGCTTCATGACAATGAACACGACATCAGGTACTACTGCATATGTTCATTTATTTACACAACCAATGATTTCGTATTGACCGCTCAGTTTGTGCCACATCCGGTCTTGGCAGCGGTGACAGGTTGAGGAATAGGAAAACAAGGCCCCTGACCTCCTGTGGTTTTACATGTAAGTGAAGCCAGGGAGAAAGTAAACACAGCATATGTAAACAACATCATTTCATATACCGGTAAGTGCTATGGAGAAAATACAGTTGAATAATAAGATAGGAAGTGATCAGACAAAACAGCGCCCAAAGGTTCACTGAAGTGCACAGGGGAAGTAGTCAGGTCATCGGGCCATCCTGTGCTTGCAAACACCAAGGGAGCTCCTATAGAGAGAACATTGTGGAAACATGACATATGCCAATAACGGATGTTTGAAGGCCACGTAAGAAATCAATTTATCAATAAAAGCATCCCACTCACATCAGGTATATACAGGGTCTGCTTTAAAAAGTTTCCCCTAAGATTTGGTGCATATACCTTTATACACATGTAGCCCCAGGCTTTTTCAGCTTTCAAGATTTTACTTATTTATTTATTTATTTGGGGGAGAGAGAGAGAGAGAGAGAGAGAGAACAGGCAAGCAGGGGCAGGAGCAGAAGGAGAGGGACAAGCAGACTCCCTGCTGAGCGCAGAGCCCCATGCAAGGTCTTGATCTCAAGACCCTGAGATCGTGACCTGAGCCCAAAGCAAGAGTCGGTCGCTTAACTGAGTGAGCCACCCAGACACCCCAACCTGTTTCAGCTTTCAAAAGGTGTTTGCCTAGCTGTTGCAGCATGATGGGGAGAATTAGATTTTGAATAGATGCCTTTTGTAGCCCCATTAGAGTATAAGGAGAGAAATCATGTGTGTTATATGCTCTCCCCTTTTTAAATATGATGCACACAGCAGAATAATGTTCATGCTCATGTTCAACAAATATTTGTTGAATAAATGATAATACTAATAGTAAAAAAAAAAAAAGGTGTTTGCCTAAAGACTAGCCACAACTCTGCTGTTTAGCCATGAGAAAAGTATACTTTCAACTTTCTCTGGAAGACGGAATTCAGGAACTATAAATCCTGAAATGCCTCACTGAACTGATATCACCCTTACACTCAGAAGTAAGAAAAGGGATGCAATTTTCCAATCAACCAATGAACAAGGTCAAGATGCAATCTGGGCGTGAAGAAATGGCCGCTGCAAATGGTCTAGCTATAGATTTTTACAACCATTTCTTTCAAGCCAGCGGTCTTAATACTTCACATGATATTAATTAAGAAACAAACCTTCTCTGAATTTATTTAATACCTCTCATGTACTTGATATAATTTATAAACAGTAATTTATAAGGTTTACAATAAAGCTACCTGGAAATTGAGGCGGGGGTGTGATCCTCCTTGCTACCTGGGAGAGGCTCAGCATCTTCAGTGAAGTGGGCATATGCATTTATGAAGGGCTAGTGTTTGGGCAGAGAGATGGAGAGATGAATGTCAATTCAAGTCTCCCTGAGCACCTTCTGTAATACTGCAGCAGAGAACCTAGGTCAAATATTCCTGTTCATCTTTGTTCTTGGTCCTGGTCCATTTGAGCTCCTGTAACAAAACACCACCTGTAACTAACAGATACTTACTTCTCACAGTTCTGGATGTTGGAAGTCCTAGAACAGGGTGCTAGCATGGCCGGATTCTGGGGAAAGCTCTCTTCTGGGTCACAGGCTGACTTCTCGCTGTATTGTCACCAGTGAAGGGGTCTTGTTTCTAACACACTGACCGGAGAATCTATCACAAAATATTGTTCCGAGATAATTCTAACCTATGTTCACTTGTAATACCTGAACTTCAGGGGACACAATTATTATTTTTAATATTTTGCTTTGTTAATTTACAAAAGGCTGAAGTGAAATATGTATTATTTGAATTGGCCGGTAACTGTTTATCTCAGATTTAATTGATCTCTGCTCTGATTCCCAACAGACAAGCAGCTCCTATTGGTGTCTGCGTTGGTCTCCCGCCTACATTCTGCAGCCAGAGCCACAAAGCCTGGGGTGTGTGAGGACACGGGTATTGTAGGCTGCCCAGATGCTCCACAGGGGACAAATAAAACAGTAAGTCTCCAATTTGCACTTGTCTTATATTAATAAATAAGAAATAAGTTAGACCTCTAATATTGACTTGGGAGAACAATCCTACTGTTTGTGTGTGAGGTAGGCAGTATGCCAGGCTTGAAGAAAGAGAGCAAATTCACTGCCATGTTCAAATACCTTGAAGTGATCCAGAGATAAAGAGAAAGACATTGAGACTCAGATGTCTTCCGTCCCACTTAAATTAGCTCTGCTATGACTGAAAACACAGATCTAATCAGACCTGATGCGTAATCCGTAAAAAATTCTCAATTGTCAAAGACAATGTCATTATTACCACAAGCTTCATAGTTTTGTGCATCTTTTATAACTGCATAATATGTCTGCATAGTGCTACGTATGTATACCTTATATATACGTAAAAATTTATTGGATGTTCACTAAAACAACATTTATTATAAAGGCTGTTCAGCATAGTAGGTTAGAGGCTCTAGTCAAAAACACCATTTTAATCACATCAATCACTTAATTGAAAACTATTATTCACTCTCCATTGGCTACAAGTTCTATTCCAAGCCCTTAGGTAGCAAATCTGGCCCTTCCCACTGTGGTCCCCCTCCCCTTCCTTATCCTTATTTCCTACCGCTCTTTTATTCCTCCTAACTGCGTGGACCCACTCCATCGTCTCTGATCTGGTTATGATAGTTTGAGTATCTACCTCCTTCTATGTAATATTTCTACTGCTGGGGATGGACCGTTATTTGCCCCCTCCCCCAGTGGAAAATTTCTACACATCTTTGCACCCCGATAGATGGTCACCTACTCTGTGAAGCATGCCTCGTTGGTCACTGCGGGTCCACATCTGTGTCTCTGCCATGTGGACAGGAGCCCTCTGAGGCAAGAAACACATCTTAAACTTCTCCGCACATCAGGAATGAATGTTAATTGATGTCTTCATAAATATATCTAAATCCATTTAGAGGTGGAAAACTCCCCTTACCAATGGTAACATTTCTCCTACAGGGTCCTAGTAGACATGATAGTCAATCTATGACATGTATGATTATAGGCAAAATATCTTTATAAATTTTACATGGAAGTAAAAAGAGATATAGAAATAAAGTAGAGCTCGACAAGACAGACATGTGTACCCAAACTAATAACAACTATGAGATTTAAGTTCTCTTAAAGTTAAGAGATTAAACTTTAAGAGATTTCAATCTCTTAAAGTTAAATCTAAGAGATTTAAGTTCTCTTAAAAGAACTTAAAAATCCTGGGGGCGCCTGAGTGGCTCAGTTGGTTCAGCGACTGTCTCCTGCGTAGGTCATGATCCAAGAGTCCTGGTATGGAGCCCCATATCAGGCTCCATGCTCACTGGGAAGTCTGCTTCTCCCTCTCCCATTCCTTCTGCTTGTGTTCCCTCTCTCGCTGTGACTCTCTCTGTCAACTAAACAAATAAATAATCTTAAAAAAAAAAAAAAAAAAGAACTTAGAAGTTCTGTACCCTGGGCCTTTTCTGAAAAGCATCTCAGTTGTACAACATCGCCACCTAGTGGTAGACTTCAAAACACAGTAAATCAATCCTGTCTTCCCAGTTTCAAAGATACTCTCTAGAAGACCTTAGGTTCTGGCCATAGTGCAATGATACAAGATGAATTTGCCCTTTCCCCAGGGAGGGGGGGAAAAACAGATAAAATACACCACACCACTACTCAAAAGACACTGGACAACGGGCAATAAAGGACAGGAGTCCTGTGAAACAGGAAACAAATGAGGTCAGCCCTACAGTTTCCTCTGATTTCTGCCTTGAAAGAGATCCTAGGCCACAGGCAAAGAGAGGAGGAAAGTCGGGGATCTTGACTCTAAGTCAAGATTTGCTTATCAACTGTAACTGTGTCACACTAATACAAGCTGTTAATTATAGGAGAAATTCTGTATTTATAAGAACTCTTTGTGTTTTATGCTCATTTTTTTCTGTAAACCTAAAATTGTTCTGCATAGTGTGTGGGGGCAAGGTGTCTGGAGCTCTGGGAGTGCCCCTGGGGACCCAAGTAAAGTTGTTTGAAAGAAGAGCATTGGCCAGGGTTTTGTATCTGTCCCTCTCCCCCATGTCAGCTAAGGTCCGCCTGGCTGCCCAGCACTGGTTTGGTTCCAGGCATAATGCTCTCGATGTTCTCTGAAGTTAATGAAACTCGGGATGTGAGGTGACTCCACAGTGGCCTCATGTCATATTCATGATGCTCTGTGTCCTGCTTGTCCTGGGGCCAATCAGTAGCAGCACGTCCAGGGCACCTTAGACCAGACCCCACTCCCCACTCACTGCTGTGTGCAGTGCAGTTGTGATACTCGAGGTCGGATTTTTCATTATCAAGATCTGAGTTTTAAAAATAGATAAATAAAGATTTTTTATTTATTTATTTGACAGATCACAAGTATGCAGAGAGGCAGGCGGGGGGGCGGGGAGGAAGCAGGCTCCTCACTGAGCAGAGAACCTGATGCAGGCTCGATCCCAGAACCCTGGGATCATGATCTGAACCAAAGGCAGAGGCTTTAACCCACTGAGCCACCGAGGTGCCAAAAAAAAGCAGATAAATAAAAAGATCTGACTTCATACAGAGACAACGTGGACACTGGATGGACACCTGGGTGGCTCAGTCCATCGGGCATCTGCCTTCAGCTCAAGGTCATGATCCCAGGGTCCTGGGATAGAGTCCCGCATTGGGCTCTCTGCTCAGCAGGGAGCCTGCTTTCCCCTTTCTCTCTGCCTGCCTCTCTGCCTACTTGTGATCTATCTATCTCTCTCTCTCTCTCTCTCTCTGTCAAATAAATAAATAAATATTTTTTTTTAAAAAATCTTTAAATTGAATTTGAAGGGCCTGAGTCAAGTTCAGTGGCACTTCTGGGAGACACGGTATCAGCAACAGGAAAACTGGAGACCATGAATAAAGACCTAGAAACATCTGACCTTTTACTTGGGTATAAAGTACACATTCCAAAACTACCAAAAGAGGACAAATGTCAAGATAAAAAACAAGTCGGGGACGCCTGGGTGGCGCAGTTGGTTGGACGACTGCCTTCGGCTCGGGGCGTGATCCTGGAGTCCCGGGATCGAGTCCCACATCGGGCTCCCAGCTCCATGGGGAGTCTGCTTCGCTCTCTGACCTTCTCCTCGCTCATGCTCTCTCTCACACTCTCTCTCTCTCAAATAAATAAATAAAATCTTAAAAAAAAAAAAAAGATAAAAAACAAGTCGAGCTAATCACCAACATACCAGAAAAACACAATCTTTACCAGCTACATCAGAGTACCCAAATGGAGTCCCTGCAGCTGTTAACATCTGTAAAACCCATCGGGGAAAATGAAGGAAAAATTCAGGGAGCTCTCAGAGATGCTCTGGAGAAAAATTCTCATCTTCAAGGAAGCCTGACACAGTTTTCAAAAGAAGCCAAATGAATGAACAAGAGAGTGAAGACATTTGTTGCACAAAAGAAAATAATATTACAAAACTCTTTTTACGAGGTCAGATCAAGTTTCTGGGTAGACAATGACGAAGATGAGGGCTGGGGCTCTTGCTCCAGGAGAAGACCTGGATTGTGGGAGCCTGGAACTGGATGATATAAATTCACCAGAAGGTGGGACCAAGTGCAAGGTGAACCAAAGGAAAGACAATGATTGGTGTGGCTTGAGTTTAAACACTCATTTTAAAACTCCTAAAGAGACCAGCTGCATACTAACTGAACTGAAAAATAGGAAATAATCAGTGCCTTGAAAGATCATCTGAAATATCTCTAAACCAGAAAAGTTTCACAGAAATCAGGGGGAAAAGGGGGGGAAAAGGCGCAGTTAGAAAGGGAGATACCACAGCTCTTATTCTCCTTCAAGTGTATCCACATAAATATCATTTTCACCAAATACCTGATTTAGAGACGATGTACCCTGCAGAGGTGTAGGAAACTCCTTCAAAATCATATGACAAGACCATTAATGCAAAGAGCTGGACACCTACAAAATACAAGCCAAAATTCTGTCAGGAAAATTCTAAAGAATCATGTGTTATTATTGAAACCTATTCAAAGAGCTCATGACTATGAGTCAGGAGCGCTGTTGGCTGAGAGACACCTCCATAGCTTAAGAAAAGAAAGTGCATACCTGGGGGGGTGGAGAAGGAAAAAGAAAAACTGAGAAACAATGAAAGTTTCTGAAAAATTATCTTTATGTCCCTGATGTTGCAAATAGGACATTTGTCAGAGGACAGAGACCACCAGGACATCCTCTGGATGTCCAGACCCCCAAGGAAGGAACCCCATTAGGCTATGGCTGGCTGAGGATCCAGGGTCCCTCCAAGGATCTGGAGACCAGGGGAAAGACCCCTCTGGCAGGTCAGCTCCATCCTGACACAGATCTTTTTCAAGATAGCCAGGGTATCCTGGTCCTCCTGGTGCAGATAGCAGCTTGGGACATTCTTTTGACTCCACAAATCACAGGATCCAAATTCCATTGACCTAGACTCTGGTCCTCCCCCTTACCCCTTATCAGACTTCAGATGTTTTAGAAAACCTTAAGGGGATTGCTCATGGGGGATAGAACTCTCTGGTCTTCCCCCATTCCAGAATTTCAGAAGAAATTGCCTAGGAATCTTCTCCACCGAGGGACTTCCCTGGCCCTGCGCACTTCCTCTTCATCCTCCATCAGCCACAGGAAATATCTCCACATTGAAGACTCTCTACACAGCCTGAAAACAGAAGTGAGTCACCACTGAGCTGACTCCACCTTCCATTGATCCTACAGCTACAGAACCAGACCACAGCAAGATGTTTTCTCTCCACTCAAATAATTTTCTAATACTATTTGAGTCTTATGGCTATTAATTGATTCTGTAATGTCTATAGTGAAAACCACTTGGGATTATACTACATAGACAATGTTCTATAGTTGTGGATTACTTCAATGTGAAACTAAGTTAATTGCTTCATTTTATCCTATTTGCAAGCAGCATAATTACAGCTTTTTATTGTTTTTAGCAAGTCTTCTAAAATAATCCAGGAGACCAGTGTTTCATTTTGCCCTTTTTTTTAAATAATTTTGATGTTGTTCTTCTGGTTTTATTGTCATTGTAGAAAATGGTTACACAACATCTTATTGGGGGACTTGATCAAATTACAACACTGAGGATTGTGGATTATTTTGTGCCTGATGTGAATGGGAATCAAATTTAACCCTGAGGTCACCACTCTGCTCAACCTGCCCCCCCTTGGGGTCCTTAACTGGGAAGCAACCTTAATTAACCTTGACCCAAGTTCATAGGTCAAGCCCAGCTACTCTTTTTTTTTATTTTTTTTATTTTATTTATTTGACAGACAGAGATCATAAGTAGGCAGAGAGGCAGGCAGAGAGAGAGGAGGAAGCAGGCTCCCCACTGAGCAGAGAGCCCGATGTGGTGTTCGATCCCAGGACCCTGAGACCATGACCTGACCCGAAGGCAGAGGCTTTAACCCACTGAGCCACCCAGGTGACCCTAGCCCAGCCACTCTTTACCCAAGGCCTGCCCCAGACAAAGTTACAAAGGTGACCCCACCTTCCTTCCCTGTCCTGTGTCCTGTACCACCCTGCCCCATCACAAGCCTGGATTTGGGACTAGACAGGATCTCAGAGACTGTCAACCCTCACCTCTCCTTCCCTGAACTGTCTCACCTTTACAACAGCACAGCCAGTGGAAACAATTTAACACCCTAAATGACACCAGGAGTCCATGATGCTCAAAGCCCACCAATGACTCCAAATCATGCTGAGAGTCAAATCCATGCTCCTGGTCTAGACTTATGTCCAAGACCCTCCTACTCAGACACTGACCATCCTTCTATCCGAAAAGCATCTTAAGGTCACTTGAATGATCTCCTCTGCCAGAAACACCTTTCCCCAGATGGGTGGGTGCTGCCTCTTTCATTTAGATACCAACACTGGTCCTATCTTCCGAAGGTGCCCTTTCCAGACCACCCCAGGCCAGTGGCTCTGCTCACTCATTCCTCTTTATTCCCTCACCCTATTTATGACCTTGGAACCATGATCCTTTCAGAAATCATCTATTTCCATGTTTATTCACATGTATTTCTGCATCACTCTGTACTACGAGGCAAGTAGGGCAGAGAGATGATCTTATTTCTGCCAAGCCCTCCCTCCTGTCAAGCACCTGACAGTCAATCAAGGATTTGGGAAACTGAGCAAGAAATGAACAAGTGAATCCAGTGGAAAGACACCCATGAAACCTCAGACCTGACCAAACAGCCATTGTGGGCCTCCCAGGGCAGGACCCACATACGTGCGATGCCTCCTTGGAGACTTGCCTGGACCCCGCTGCTCCCATGGGCCAAGCATTCCCTGAAGAACACAGGTTTTGCCCTAGAAACGGCTCCTTTCTCCAGTGTGGGTTTCAGGCCAAAGATTCGACATTAACACTGCTCATGGAGAAGGGAGGGGAAGGTCAAGATTGTGGGGAAAGAAGAGGAGATGTGGTAGGGTAGCCCCTGCCTCCTGTCCTTTGCACTGAGCAAGAAGGAGCTCAGGTGCTTTTGTGATAAAAGAAAAGCTGCCAGGGATGCCTGGGTGGCTCAGTTGGTTAAGCATCTGCCTTCAGCTCAGGGCATGATCCCAGAGCCCTGGGATCAAGTCCCACATTGGGCTCCCTGCTCAGCGTGGGGGAGCCTGCTTCTCCCTCTGCCTGCTCTGCCTACCGCTTCCCCTGCTTGTGCGCTCTCACTCTCTCTCTCTCTGACAAACAAATAAATAATAAAATCTTGGAAGGAAGGAAGGAAGGGAGGGGCGGGGAGGGAGGGCCACCAGACCTCCAGCCCAGGTTTTTCACTGGTTTGGAGAGTCCCTAGCAAGGAGGGACTGGCAAGCGCTCAACACTCAGCTCTTTGCTAAGAGTCACAACCAATATTTGTGAGGCGCAGAACTCAACAAAGCACACACCTTGACAGGAACTCCACCCTGTTCTCTACTTTACCCCCTCAAAACCCACTGATGACCCCATTTCGTGCAGGAGTCCCATGTAGAGATGAGGAAACTGAGGCTCAAACACGCTCCAAATTATGAAACATTGAGATGGGGTTGGCAGCTCGTGCTCCAAAGCCCAAGGATGAGGCTCACCTCTACACCTTCCTAGCTAGGTTTCTTTGAGCCACGTCCCCTAAACCAGGTCCCTCGAATTCCTCAACTCTGACCAAGTTATACAGGTTAAATGAAATGAACTTGCAGAGAATTCTTAGCACATGATAAAAGAAGTTGCTGTTTTTATTATCCCCTTCTAAGTTATCAGCACTCAATCTGGGACATCCGCCCCGAAATTCCACTCATTCCCCATTCTCTGAAAAGCTGCCCGGCCTCTCCTCTGCGGAAGCTGTTATTGCTGGCAGACCGCACCGAGAAGCAGTACGAGGACCTCTCGTGGAGGGAAATGGTCATTTACTCAAGAGGAGCTGCTCCAGAGACGTGGAGCATGCTCCCATATGCACGCGTTTGGGCCACACGTGCACAGGTTGGAGGCCTACGAGCACACTCTTCCGAGGGCAAAACCGGACATCAGCAGGTGCAGGGGGAAGGGGCTCAGCCTTGAGTGCAGATCACAGGAATAGTTCTGGGAGCTGAACAAGGTCAGGGAAGAGGAAGTCGGCCATTCCTGGCTCACCATGAGTGGGTAAGAAATGATGGGAGCATAACTAGCAAATGAGCAAATGCAGTCCTAATTAGAACCAGAGGTTCTTTCTGCAAGTGGCAAAAACATTTTGGAGGTAACCATGGGAACAGAGGGGAGAGGGCCCATAAAGCAACACTGGAAATTAACTTGTGTTGCTCTGCAACACTGACAGCTGAAATCCAGGGATGCTCCCTCTGCCCAAACCCTCACATCCAATTTGATATCACGGCGTTAGCGTCTGAGCCTTTTATCAAGGTCAGAGCGTGGCAAGATGTCTGCCTCCCCCTAGCCATGGGTGGCCCAAAAACCTTTCATTCAGACCACTCACTGCCCCATGTGGGAATCTGATAGGATTGTAATTCTTAGCCAGTGCTCTAGAACAGTGGGTGTGGCTCTCAAAACTCAGCGCCTCCCTGTTGCTCTATTTGTAGGTGGTATTCTGTGGCTACTAACGAGTCTACTAACATCATCAGAAACACAGAATTTCCTTTTTTCTTAAAATGAGACTTCATATTTCTTCTGCTTTCTTTGCTGGTGTGTAAGTAAGAACAGAATTTTGGTTGGCTTTGTTTGACAAGGCCCCATACCATGAACGCTAAGAGGGAATTTTACAGGAGTTCTCTCCAGATTTGGAATGCAACATTTATTTCGGTTGTAACAAGAGCTGAGCTACTCTAGTTACAACATTAATATGTTTAACAAGATCAAGTTTTGACTTAAGAACGGGTAAGGGTATGAAACATTTTGTATGGCCAAGCATCCCTTTCTTCACTAGTCATCACGCGTACTTGTAATGATGCTGCTACCTTCACCCCTTACCCTCGGAGGGGAACTGTGGCGCGGGGTACCAGCTCTTAGAGGTGAGCCAGTTTCCTACACTTGGGAGTCAGTGTTCTCCACCACCAGAAGCCTGATGTGGTTCTCCACCACCACACATGCCAGAACCAGCCTATCAAAGAATACATTTCAGTTAGGTTTGGCACAGAAGAAATGGGGTCATCAGATTGTGTAAGAGAAACACTGAACTCATATTTAACCCTAAGGCCAAGCGCTTCTCATTGTCCACAAGCTAAGCTCCCTGGGATGATCCTTCAGACTGAATCTCAGCCTTATCTCTGAAAGGTGTCCCAGGCGGACCCCTCCCAAAGTCACTGGACACACCCAGCACTCCAGCCAGGCCAGCTCCCAGCAGGATTATGAAGACTCTAACAGAGACGTTTTTAGGACCTTGACCCACTGCTCTATTCTGTGCCCTTCACCTCCTGTCCCCATCACAAGTCTGGCCTTGGGGTTGGAAAGGACCTCAAAGGCCAAGCTGTCAACCCTCATCCCTCGTAGATGGCCCCATCCACCCTCAGCCACTGCCTGCCAGCCCAGTGACAGCTGGAATGAAGGTTCATGGACAGTTTAGAGCTCTAAGCTTCCTAATGTTCTGTCACTATGTCAAAGTCAGTTTTTGTCTGTTTCTTTGTTTTGTCTCAGATCCCGCACTGTTTCCTCTGCCAGGAACACCTTTCCCCCAGACAGGTGGGTGCTGCCTTCTTCATTGAGATACCGACACTGCCCTGGCTTCTGGAAGCGCCTTTCCTGACCACCGCAGGCCAGCGTCTGTGCTGGCTCATCCCCGCCCTTCCTTCTCCCTATTCAGGGCCTCAGAGCATCCATCCTCTCTGAAGGAATTTTATTTCCTCGTGTATAGTCTGCATTTTCCTCTGAATGATACAGGTTGTTACAACAGAGTTTATCTTATCCCCATGGAGCCGTCCTTTCCAGCCCATGGCAGGCACTCATTAAGGATGTGAGGAATTGGGGCGCCTGGGTGGCTCCGTGGATTAAGCCTCTGCCTTCGGCTCAGGTCATGATCTCAGGGTCCTGGGATTGAGCCCCACATTGGGTTCTCTGTTCCGCAGGGAGCCTGCTTCTCCCAACCCCTCTGCCTGCCTCTCTGCCTACTTGTGATCTCTGTCTGTCAAATAAATAAATAAAATCTTAAAAAAAAAAAATAAAGGATGTGAGGAATTGAGCAAGAAGTGAATGCATGAATCCAGAGGGATGGACCTACTCCACAATATGGAGAACTAATAGGATTATAATGTTTAGGACAGTTTTTTATAAACGTTCATTACATAAAACATGAATATTACTTTTGTTATTACTATTTCATCCAGAAACAGGAACACTTTTTCTCTCTTCTGATCTAATTTTGGACTTTCTTACAATTGTTTTCACTGCTATTGCTAAATAATTGTATATTTGCTCAAACTAAAGCTCAATAGAATGATTATTTTGAAGATAATGCTTCATAAATGGAATTTGTTTGGCAGTAAATTTGGTGAGTGTCTTGTTTCTTTGTTCCAGATGATGTAAGGACAGTATTTCGGAGATGGCAGTTTAATAAGTTCCCATAAGGAGGGCTTATCGTGCGGGATCTTACACCTAGAGGGATTAGAAACACAGAGCCTACTTTGTGTGCCAAGAGCTGAATTGACTCCACTTAAAAAGACGGATATGGCTAACTAAGCTGTTCTTGAAAGAGAGCAGTCTATAGGCACAACCTTCAGTATTCACCTTGTATTTAATTGTTTGAACACCTCCAAGGAGACGTGCCTGTGGACTCAGAAACCTTTAGCCTCCGGCCTCAAAATCCAGCTCTGCACAAAGATGACCACACAAAGAAGGAGTCTGCCTTCAGACACAACCCAGTCTTATCGTTTTCTTCATGTGGCACCCTACGCCATGCCCCTCGCTTCCCACTGACCTCGCTAACCTTAACTAACAGCCCTCAAAATTAGCCTTTCAGGGCACACACTTCGGTGAAGGAGAATGTAGGTAAAGTGGAGTCACTAGGATGCAAGAAAGGGAATCTGAACTCAGATCTAACCAGAGGCCACAAGGCGCTGGGCCTCCCCAGGCAAACACTCCAGCCCAGTGTTCTACCATGGCCAGCCTCAGGCCAGATTAAGATGGTGAAAACACTTCCTAGGACTCTTTTTTTTTTTTTTTTTAATTTATTTATTTGACAGATAGAGATCACAAGTAGGCAAAGAGGCAGGCAGAGAGAGAGAGAGAGAGGGAAGCAGGCTCCCTGCCGAGCAGAGAGCCCGATGCGGGACTCGATCCCAGGACCCCGAGATCATGACCTGAGCTGAAGGCAGCAGCTCAATCCACTGAGCCACCCAGGCGCCCCACTTCCTAGGACTCTTAATTCCCTTCTCTGTTCTAATGTCCTTCACCTCTCCCTCCCCAGCAGAAGGCCTATCTTGTGGAAGGGGGGGGAGTGGGGGGGCACCTGGGTGGCTCAGTGGGTTAAAGCCTCTGCCTTCAGCTCTGGTCATGATCTCAGGGTCCTGGGATCAAGCCCCATATCGGGCTCTCTGCTTGGTAGGAAGCCTGCTTCTCTCTCTCTCTGCCTGCCTGTCTGCCTACTTGTGATCTCTGTCCGTCAAAAAAATAAATAAATAATCTTTTTTTAAAAAAAACAACAAAAAAAAAAACAGAAGGCGGCTTATCTTGGGAATGGAAAGGCCCTCCATGAAGCTGTCCCATCCTCAGTCCCTGCCAGGCCAACCCGGTGACAGCTGGAGCTGATGTCCACAGTCTAGAACTCTGTCTTCCACCAGGACAGAGCAAGGGCACCCAGCCCATGCGGAGGAGGAGCCCAACACAACTGGGCCTTGGGAAGCCCTCCTTCTCCCAGGATCAGTTTCCTGTCACTACGACAGGACTGCAAGGAAACATAAACAAGGCTATGGGCATGCCACTGCCCTTCGACCCTCACAGTATTGTCAGCTCACAGGTCATGGCAAGTCACACGCAGAAACGACCTTCTACAACAGCAGGTCACTTTCCTGAGGACACTGAGGTCTTTGAAAATGGTGATCTTAATGAGATGGGGGGTCCAGGAGTAAATGTATCCCATTGCTCAAGTTATCAAAATGCAGAGTCCTCCCAGTCTTGTGGAGATGGGCATAACGCACGCAATAGTGTGCATCTCTAACCTTGGCTGCAGGTGAATGAGACTATTAGAGACACACACAAAAAAATCCCAGAGTGTCTCCTATTCAGTTTCTAAAGACAAATCACCCAGTTGTTACTTGGAGGGAAATAGTAGCCCAGAGGAAGCACCCTCCTTCCACAGCAGAAGAATCGCTGTGAGTTTTTGGTGGTACCCTGACATTTCACTTGATCACATGACTGTGGTTTTTCTTTGATCATCTAGAGTTGTGAATGTTTTGGATATCGGCAGATTTGTCCCCACTTAAAGCAAGGACATGGGGTCTCCATCAGTTGATGTATTTTCTTTTTATTTTATTTTATTTTATTTATTTATTTGACACAGAGAAAGAGAGAGAGAGAGATCACAAGTAGGCAGAGAGAGGGGGGAAGCAGGCTCCCCGCCAAGCAAAGAGCCCGACATGGGGCTCAATCCCAGGACCCTGAGATCATGACTTGAGCTGAAGGCAGAGGCTCAACCCACTGAGCCACCCAGGCACCCCAGGTTGATGTATTTTCATCCTAAGTGACTCTCTAGCACGGTCTCTGCCTGGAGGCTTCCTGATACAACCTGTACCTGAACAGATTGCCACATCGGCCAGGCCCGATGCCCTGCACCCCTGACATGACCCAAGGTGAGACCTGACACCCAGACACATCACTGAGTACTGATTTACATGAAATGTCCCCCGATATCAAAGGTGCCTGAGTGCCCAGATGGTGTCCAGGACTAAGCCCAACGTGGGCCCAGACAAACAAGCTCCCAGGGAAGAACTGTTTGTGAGCTCACCGTGCTGGGCACTGCATCCACCCCTCCCCTTGGTACCCTATTCCCAGTTATGTCTTTCTTCATAACTTTAGTTTGTATTCCTCTTGATGTGGGCGTAAGTTTGTGAATTTTGATTAGGATGTTGAATTCAACTTAAGGATGTCTTAGAATCAGATGTTGGGGGAAAAGTCATGTAGCAAGTGAATATACATTCCAAAATAAATCAAAAGCTATTCAGCGTGACTTCATGGTTTGTTCTAAAAAACAAAAACTTTTTTAAATAACTGCATTAACCAAGGTGCCTTAAAACAAAATATGGAATCTGAGTTTCAGCAGATAGGAGCATTTTCTTTGATGATACTTTGTACTTCCTCAGTGGACTGAGAGATATGTAAATAATCGAGAAAAACAAAATCAGAAAGGAGGAGAGATTTTAGAATCGAGGTGTGAGGGCGCCTGGGTGGCTCAGTGGGTTAAGCCGCTGCCTTTGGCTCAGGTCATGATCTCAGAGTCCTGGAATGAGTACCGCATCGGGCTCTCTGCTCAGCAGGGAGCCTGCTTCCCTCTCTCTTTCTGCCTGCCTCTCTGCCTACTTGTGATTTCTCTCTGTCAAATAAATAAATAAAATCTTAAAAAAAAAAAAGAATTGAGGCGTGATTATTTGGTTAGACCATTCTTTACATATTTCTTCTAACTGATAGAATATTATCAAATAGAATATCTAATTTATAGAATTGTTAGAATATTTGGGACACTTCAGGTTTCAGAAAGGCAGCTGTTCTTTTCTGAGACAAAATAACAGAAGAATAAAAAATAATAAAAGAAGAATATTATCAGAATATATAAGTACATAAGTGTTCTATAAATAAATATATATACATATATATATTTGTTCATAAATGGTATGCATTCTGTTCTAAGGAATATGAAGAAAGTGCTACCCTAGATTATTAGCAATAAACAGTGAGGTATGTGCTATAATGAATGCAAGATGAGATAAGAAGATGTGATAGGACATAAAGTTTGTGCAATGGAAATCTTAAGATCTGAACACATTATGTTATTTCTGGCCACTTATGTCAAGTGCCCAGGGCCTCATACTTTCTCGCATGTTATTAGCATCCCAGCTTCCCCAATTTATTCATGGAGAAATGCCCCTGGCCCCCCATGGTCATACACACATGAGAGAGTTCTGAAGGATCCCAGGATCCTTTTAATAAAATGTGAATTTTATAATTTATAATAAATTTAATAAAATTCACATTCTTGAAAATTTCACTTTTTATTTTGAACTTCTTAATTTGAATACTGCAAATAAAATATGATTGACAATAGAACTTACATATCTTCCGGTAGCACCCAGACAGTGAGAGGCCTCAGATTTTAAGACAGCAGGATTCAGTGATATGTTGATTTTTATGAAGTCTGGAAGTCAAGAGAAAAGTGGCATGAATATATTAGGAAACCAGAACAATGTGAAAGCATCTAAAATAAAAGGGTAACTTTAAATGATATAATAATAACTATAATTCAAATGATATAATAATTAACAAAAATATTAAACAATTATAACTGAGTGTTCTAATAGGAAACATATTATAAATTCTAAATTTATTCATATATTTATATCATCTGGGCTCATATTATTGAGACTGGGTTATGAAATAATGATTAATAATTATATTTTATCAATATAATGATGTAGAACTATTAAAATATTGATTAATAGAAACTTAATTTGAATAAAATTGTTACCAATGTTAGTGATTGATAAAATATATTTTCATAATTTTTAAGGCAATACTTCCTAAGTTTAACATTAATACTTATTCATAATCACATGCACTATCTCTTGGCCAATAAACACAGTAACATTCCTTAGATTGATGTTATTTTCTTTTTGAAAAAAGAAAGTGAACCACTGGAAATGAATGGATGGCTTTGAGTTACATTTTAATGTCCTCTTATTTTCAACATTAATCAGATTGTATTATGTATTCCATGCTTTCAAAATTTCCAATATTTGGGGCGTCTGTGCGGCTAAGTGGTTTAAAGCCTCTGCTTTCAGCTCAGGTCATGATCTTGGGGTCCTGGGATAGAGCCCCACATTGGGCTCTCTGCTCAGCAGGGAACCTGCTTCCCCTCCTCTCTCTGTCTGCCCCTGCGCCTGCTTGTGATCTCAGTCTCTCAAATAAATAAATAAAAAGAGGGGCGCCTGGGTGGCTCAGAGGGTTAAGCCTCTGCCTTTGGCTCAGGTCATGGTCTCAGGGTCCTGGGATCAAGCCCCACATTGGGCTCTCTGCTCAGCGGGAAGCCTGCTTCCTCCTCTCTCTCTGCCTGCCTCTCTGCCTACTTGTGATCTCTCTCTGTCAAATAAATAAATAATCTTTAAAAATAAATAAATAAATAAATAAAAAGAAAAAAGAAATTTCCAGTATTTGTCAGTAGCTTCTTTGGAGTTATCCACACAATATAATGCATAAAAAAAATTTTTTTTCTGGCCAACGATATGTTATATAAGTACTCAAGTTACAGCAAATGAGATGATTTTAATCTAAAATGTGTGCCCTGTGAATATAGTACATTGACAACCATTAATAGCAATGGCCTTAAATTTGATGATAGTGTGTGACTCCTTAATTTACACGTTCATTGGAAGCAGTTTTTCAATGTGAACTGTTTTTGAAAAGTTTCCTCCACACATTCACTTACTTAGAGGGTAAACATTTCACGACCCTTTCCATTATACTGTCTTTCTATGAGTTATTCTCCATTTAATAACAGAGAATGGAGATGTAATTTTATCGAGATGTAATTTATTTACCATAAAATATATCCTTTTACAGTGTGCAATCCAATGGTTTTCAGCATATTGGAAGAGTTGTACAACCATCAACATTGGCTAATTTTAGAAAATTGTTATCATCTTTAAAGAGAAATCCTCTATCAACCAGCGCTTAGTCCCATTCTCCCTCCTCCCTTGGCAGGTAGTGGAAACTATGCACCTACTTTCTGCCTATATGTACCTGTCTACCCCAGACATTTCAGTAGGAATGGAATCAAACAAAAGGTGGCCTTCTGTGTCTGGCTTCCTTGATTCGGCGTAATGTTTGCAAGGTTCACTCGTGTTAATAGCGTGTATTTCATTAACTTACATGTCTGAATAATATTGCATTGTAAAATATGCCACATTTTATTTGTCCATTCATCAGGTAAAGGAGGCCTCCGAGGCTAACATTCAGTGATTACCAACATCTTTCCTCGTCGTTCTTCTTAAGAGCTTGAGAATAAAATCTGGGAAACAGGTGTGCCCTCCTGGAGGAGAAAAAAGTCCTCAGATGCCACCTCCCAAAACTGGATAAGACTTGTTTTACAAAGATACAACGTAAACTCACTAGGAAATTTGTCTCTAAGAGACTCAATTCGCTGTGCACAGGCGAGAATGACTCAGTAGTCAACTTGGCACCCAACATTTATCCAAGAAATACGTGTGCACGGATAGGCACACACACTCCTGCTGGATCCAGTGTACAACTGCCATTTTATTCTCAAAGTCACGAATGGCTTTAACATTTATTTAGGGTAAGAGCAATTTTTTTCCCCTGAATTGAAGTACTTTTTCAGTGCTGTGAATATCTTACTCAAAATGCTTTCCATAGTAGAAATTTCTGTTTTGTATCAATTCCCCTATCTCTTTGGAATATTCCTAGATGTGCTACAGGACAGACGCTGCGGTGTTCCAATGGGGTCACTGCTCAGCCTCCTCTACCCCTTCACCCTCCCCAGGCGGCATCTAGCAGTGAGGAAGCTCTGCACTTACCAGCCCTAAGCTTCCATTTCAGTATTTTCCAAGACTGAGATGGCCGATGTGAGAGAGGAAGGGGGCAGCAACAGATGGAAGAGAGTTGGAGAGAGGGGAAGGTAGAGAAGGGTCAGACATCGGAGAGAATGGAAAGAGGTGGTTCTCAGGGGAATGCCCCAGGGCACCATGGCTGCCTGCATACTGGTTCTTCCCTTTGCAGCAGGGAAACCCAGGTTTCCCTCTTCCCCAGTTGGACTCCTCATGGCTCCATTATTTTCTGACAACACTTTTCTTTTCCATCTTTACTCCAGACCCATATTTGAGAGCAGACAGCACAATGGCTCCAGCAGATGGGCTGCAATTCTCCAGCTCACCTCCTGCCCCTACTTCTTGATGAAACATATGAGAAAAGCAAAGCCGCACCCAATGGTCAGGACCAGGCCTGGTACCCTCAGTTATATCTTGGTGTTCTTCTGAAAAACAGAAAAACTAGAAATTGTCTAAACCACAAAATACCAACCGTCCTCTCTCCTGACCAACACAGGTGACGGCTTCTCCTTCACAATTATGGCACTGGCCTTGCTCAAGCTTTGGTTCCTAAAGATAAGATTTATTAAAATACCAATCATAGAATCATCCCTGCATGTGGTAGCACAAAATCCAGAGAAAAATGTCTGTTTCTGTGACCTCCCCCCAAAATCACCCGGCCTCAGTGGAAATCCTATAAGGACTTTCTTCAAGAGTAACAAATGCCAAACCATGGGGGATTAGGAAGATGGGCAAGGAACTCAGCAGCAGTACCGGGAACACTGATGGCGGGCCCTCAAAAGGGTCAGAACAGTTCCTTCAACCCCTGCAGCCTGGGGCAGGGCCATCAGGAAAATGCTGCCTGGAAAGGTGCCCTCCTCCCTGCCCCTCTCCTACAAGGGCTGCTCCATGCGGGATCCTTGTCACTCTATTGGGGGAACAGGGTTGGATTCCATTCCCCCTATCACTTAAGGTCTCTTTGACCACAGTGTCCCACACAAGTGCATCTTCCTTCTCAGTTGGAGCCCCACTCGGGGTTGACACCTTCCAGGCTACTGCTGCAGTGAAATTAGAGCCGATGGAGTAAAATGAGCATTAGGGAAGTTAAATGAAATAGTTAGGGTCCTACAACAATCTGTGGTCAAATCTGTGAATATCAATTACCTAAGAACCGTGTGCATAGAAGAAATCGATATCTGGGGTATCAGGAAGTGTGTCATTACCTCACCTGGTGGGGCAGCTTGAGCAAAGGAACGGTTGTGGGAAAGATGCATTGTGTGGTTGGGACAGCTGGGACCCTCCTATAGGACAGAAAGGGCGTCTTAGTGAACAAGGGTGAGGAGACTGCAAATGGGTCAGATTCTGAGGGGCCTTGATTGACATGTAAACCATAGGGCCATTGCCTCTACTGGAAGAGGCTGTGGTTCTAGAAAAGGGCATTGCACCACCACAGTCCTGGGAAAGATAGCCTTCATTTTTCACATGCTTTACCCACTGTCTACGTCCTGACATCACTCTGTCCCATCTGCCACCAGGGAGAGAGCTCCTCACCCCCTCTGACGAGGCCCAAAAACTATGTCATCTCAGTTACTTTCTGAACCAAATTCCCCCTTCTATTGGCCCCGAGACTGTGAATTTGTCTCTACTTTTTAATAAACCGATCAGGATAACCGGATAACGAAATCCAGGGAGGTCTTTAATTCTTTGTGTCCTTTCTTCTTAAAGAACAAGTAAACATCTTCTCCAGGATGAAGGACACATATGGATTCCCTCCTTTCTTGCACATGTACGCAACATTCTGAGTGTCAGGTCCAGGGAGATTCCCTCATTTTCTGCAGGTCACATGACCAGCTGAGCAAATAATTTCCCATGATCTTCAACCAAATGGATCTCGTCCTGCTAGTGCCCCCTTAGGTTTCACACCTGAGATAGGGTAAGTCTCTTGGAACTTTCTGTTTAGAGAATGAATTTCATGCCCTTCTAAATTTCATGGAAATTTACTGCAGTTAAAAGAGAAGGGGCTACTCAGGGAGATTCAAATTAAAACCACATTGAGATATCACCTTACACCAGTTAGAATGGCCAAAATTAACAAAACAGGAAACAACATGTGTTGGAGAGGATGTGGAGAAAGGGGAACCCTCTTACACTGTTGGTGGGAATGCAAGTTGGTGCAGCCTCTTTGGAGAACAGAGTGGAGATTCCTCAAGAAATTAAAAATAGAGCTTCCCTATGACCCTGCAAATGCACTCCTGGGTATTTACCCCAAAGACACAGATGTCGTGAAAAGAAGGGCCATCTGTACCCCAATGTTTATAGCAGCAATGGCCACAGTCGCTAAACTATGGAAAGAACCAAGATGCCCTTCAACGGACGAATGGATAAGGAAGATGTGGTCCATATACACTATGGAGTATTATGCCTCCATCAGAAAGGATGAATACCCAACTTTTGTAGCAACATGGACGGGACTGGAAGAGATTATGCTGAGTGAAATAAGTCAAGCAGAGAGAGTCAATTATCATATGGTTTCACTTATTTGTGGAGCATAACAAATATCATGGAGGACAAGGGGTGTTAGAGAGGAGTAGGGAATTTGGGTAAATTGGAAGGGAAGGTGAACCATGAGAGACTATGGACTCTGAAAAACAATCTGAGGGGTTTGAAGTGGCAGGAGGGTGGGAGGTTGGGGTACCAGGTGGTGGGTATTATAGAGGGCACGGCTTGCATGGAGCACTGGGTGTGGTGAAAAAATAATGAATAATTTTTTTCTGAAAATAAATAAATTGAAAAAAAAAGAGAAGGGGCTATAAAAATTATAAAAACTGGTTTCTTGGAATATTCAGATAATTGTTTAAAGCCTTAACTCTGATCTCAGAGATTAAAATACAAAAACCAAATTTGTACATCCACCTTAGCCTCAATTCTGTCATGGCAATAAGTGACCTCCAAACACGAGTGACTTACCTCAACAAAAGTTTATTTCTCATCCTTCTGGGATTCAGCTTAATGGGATCATCATTATGTAGGACAGAGAACGGTCACGGCAGTGAGAAAAGAAAAAAAATGAGAAAAAAAATGGAGGACTCTGCTCAAAGATGGTACATTCCTATTCACGACTGAAAGAAATCACAGGGCAAAGCCTGAAATCAACAATTTGTGAAGTCCATTACCCCTGGAAGACAAGGCCTAACAGGGCTAGTGACATGAGGCTGGGCATGAAATAAGTGGACCCTATTAAATATACCATGGTTCATGTTTGGTCAACATTATTAACTTCCATCTCTAAAGTACACCAAATAATCTTACCCTTCTCCACCAGACACAACATGAAACCTCCATTCACACCAAAAGCAACGAGAAGATCCCACTATAGTTCCTTCATCAAGATCTCAAAGAGCAAAAGCCCAGGCTATGAGGCAGCTGAAATAGGGACTGGACCCATGTAGTGAGCATCCTCTCATCTGTGGAGAAGAGGTGGGAGATGGCATCCGTTGGAACAGAGCAGTAGCAAGATTCAGCTGGGGAGATGTTTAGGCGTAGACCTTTAAGGGAGAATGCTTCCCCCCTTTTTAGATCAATTTCTGCTTCCTGGCTAAAGTGCCCAGACCAGATCCTTGATCGTCCCTTATCTTGTTTGGCCTCATTAGTAGAGACCCTAGAGACTGCAGTATTAAGGAAAAAAAAAAGAAAAAGGAAAACAGAAGTACGAACCAATTATCCTGATTCCATTTACTTCCGGGTGCAGTTAGCTCACCCCCTAACTCATTATGCCTAATTTCTCTCTCATCTTAACTAAACTATCTCGAGCTTATCAGTTCTCTGTGGCAAAAGCACACTTCATTTTTCCCCGTGGCAGTTTACAGGAATGCTTAAATAATAGAGAAATGACTTACTGGTCGAAGTTTCAATGCAATCCTTGCCATAGACCAAAAGTTTTAAATCACAACCCAGCTTTGATTTTTGCATTTCTTAACTATGTATAAAATTTTTCTTAAAAAGTAGGTCTCTGGGGCACCTGGGTGGCTCAGTGGGTTAAAGCCTCTGCCTTCGGCTCAGGTCATGATCCCAGGGTCCTGGGATCCAGCCCCGCGTCGGGCTCTCTGCTCCTCGGGGAGCATGCTTCCTCCTCTCTGCCTCTCTGCCCACTTGTGATTTCTGTCAAATAAATAAATAAATAAAAGCTTTAAAAAAAAAAAAAAGTAGGTCTCCAACTTTTTATGTCTTCATTTAAATGAGTATAAAATCTACCTGTACCCCTTACCCTGAAGTTCATGAATTCTCCTACCCTTCTTCCTGTTGAACAACATATTCCTTTCTCTTTTTTTTTTTCCAATAGTAATAGATTATGCCTTTATCAACACATTCCCTTCTGAGCTCATTTCTTTCTAGATGGTCCCAGGCAACAGTGGCCAAGAGCATGTAAATAATGATAGAAAATGGGGCGCCTGGGTGGTTCAGATGGCTAAGCGTCTGCCTTTGGCTCAGGTCATGATCCCAGGATCCTGGGATGGAGCCCCACGTTGGGCTCAGTGCTCGACAGGGAGTCTGTTTCTCCTTCTCCCACTTGCCCTGCTTGTATTCCTCCCTCTCTTACTCTCTCTCTCTCTCTCTTGTCAGATAAACAGAATCTTTTTTTTAATAAATAAATAATGACAGAAAATTATGTTTCCATAATTCAAGGCACAAGTGGGTTTCACCTATTTTCTGCCTTCCAGGTTTTCGCAGCTAACATGGCTTTACCAAAAAAATTTATAGTGGTGTAACACGAGTAGGCATTTTTCTAGGATTCAACAAAGTTTTCCACCACCCATGGTTTGTCTCTGTGACAAATCCACATATACACTTTTTCCCTGTTAAATGTCATCATTTCCAAATAAGGGAGAGTTCAGCCATCCAACTAGATAATGATTAATTGCAAGGAATTAGCCTATGGGACTTTAGAGACTCACTAGGCAATTCCAAAATTCCTTGTATGGGCTGAACTCTTGAGCATGAGCTGAACATTAATTAACAGGAAGAATGTCTTCACAGGGAAGTCTCCATTGGCTTTTCAGTTGATTGACTTAGGCCCAGCCAGATTATATAGGATAATCTCCCTTAAAGTTAAATGATTGTGGACTTTACTCACTTCTACAAAATACCTTCACAGAAGCAACTAGATGAGAGAATAAGTTCTATAGATTAGCCATACTGACACATAAAACTAATCATTTCTGTCTACATGTTGTTGAGCTGTATAAGCCATACACCTCTCCTGAAACCATACATTACTTCCAAATTTAAAAAAAGTGGTATTTCTGCCTAATATAGTACAACTATCTTGCCTATAGTAGAAACACACTAAGAAGCCTTTCCCAAGAAGAAGACACAACATCTTTGAGTCATGTGCATCATTCTCTTTTGATACATCTTAAATACAGTTATTTAAAGTGAACTATTGGGGTGCTTGGGTGACTCAGTCATTAAGCATCTGACTTTTGATTTCTGCTCAGGTTATGATCTGAGGATCCTGGGCTCAAGCCCCAAGTGGGGCTCTGTGCTCAGTGTGGAGTCTGCTTGGCATTCTCCTTCTCCCTCTGCCCTTCCACCTGCTCGTGCTATTTCTCTCTAAAATAAAAAAATAAAATGAAAAATCTTTAAAGTGAACTATTACTGGGATGCCTACTGGCTCAGCCAGTGGACCATGTGACTCTTGATCTCATGGTCATGATTTCAGACCCCCAAGTTGAGCATGGAGCCTACTTGAAATAATAATAAAGTTAACTATTATTAATGGATTATTGGGGATAACTGTGGGAAGAAAACAAAATATTTTACCACATATACAGATTCATAGCAAAACTCTCAAAACTAGTATATCCTCAATTCTGCAAATGGTCACAAGGTAGTAGCTGGTATTAAAAGTTTAATATTAACAGTATTCCCTTTGACCTCAGCAACCACCTCACATGGCTTTGATTCTGGCCAGGTGACCCAAGTACTTATTTATATTTATATATATTTAAATTATATGTAATATACACAAATATTTATCTATAAGTCTGTTCTTATAGAACTACCTCTAGTGCTAACACTTGTATCATTTAGTCTAAACCAGAGAAACAGGATCAGTAGTGTTCGGAACTCATAGGAAACTAGTGAAATTATACATACACATATGTGCTCATGTATATATACATATATAGACTTTTGTTATTATGGACTTATACAATTGTAACACCTGGGTAGGCAAGAATGAGATTTCTGGGGCAGACCCTGTGGAAGGCTGAAACTCTCATGTGAATGAAGCTACTTTCCACAGCTGCAGCTTTCTTTCCCGCCAGGAATGCCCAACTTTGCTCTTAAGACTTTTCCATGATTCTGGGCGCCTGGGTGGCTCATTGGGTTAAGCCTCTGCCTTCAGCTCAGGTCATGATCTCAGGGTCCTGGGATCAGGGCCCACATCAGGCTCTCTGCTTGGTGGGAAGCTTGCTTTCCTTCCCCTCTCTCTTTCTCTCTCTCTGTGCCTGCCTCTCTGCCTACTTGTGATCTCTGTCAAATAAATAAATAAAATCTTAAAGAAAAAAAAAAAAAAGATTTTTCCATGATTCTATCAGTCCCACCCGGATTATCAAGGATAATCTCCTTTACTTAAACCCAACTGATTGTATAATTCAATCGACAAAATACCTTGAAACCTAGACACTTATTTTTTTTTTAATAACTATGGAGTACAGACTAGTGAAGATGGCATGTACACTTTCCTATCAATGATGGAAAGAGATGTGTTTTGGGGCACCTGGGTGGCTCAGTCAGTTAAGCATCTGCCTTCCACTCAGGTCATGATCCCAGGCCCCTGGGATAGAGCCGAGTTGTGCTGTTACTTGCTCACCGGGGAGCCGGAGCCTGAGTCTCTGTCTGCCTCCCACTCCCCCTCTGCTCACGCTCTCTCAAATAAATAAATAATACCTTTTTTAAAAAGTGTTTCACTAATGAATCATTGAACACATATCAAAAACTAATGATATACTTACTATACAGTGGCTAACTGAACAGAATTTTTAAAAAGTTCTTCAGTAAGAACTCAGGAAAAACATAAAGTGACATATGTATATCCGTACAATATCATATCATCATCAAGCCAAAATAATTTATAGAGTACTAAAACACTGTGGAAAACAAAACACTTAGAAATGTCTTTTTGTGGGGCGCCTGGGTGGCTCAGTGGGTTAAGCTGCTGCCTTCGGCTTGGGTTGTGATCTCAGGGTGCTGGGATCGAGTCCCGCATCGGGCTCTCTGCTCAGCAGGGAGCCTGCTTCTCTCTCTCTCTCTCTCTCTCTCTCTGCCTGCCTCTCTGTCTACTTGTGATCTCTGTCAAATAAATAAATGAAATCTTTAAAAAAAAAATGTCTGTATGTGTGTGTAAACTAGAGAGCACAGATTCTAAGTCATATTTGGAAAGACATTAGGAGAGATGTAAAATTGCCTGATGGAATCTGTACTTCTTAATCTGATTACTTCAAGTTTCTTTCTAAAAGCGCTACTAAACATTTAATGAAGGGATTAAATAGAAGGGCATTTAAGAAATGGGTGGGTCACCCTGGGTGTTGATAAGGTGGGTCTTGGAGTCCTGCTCAGTTGCCCACTCACCTCTTGAGATCCAGGCGGTTCTTCCCAAGATGGATTTGAACAGCACTAAAAGCAGTAAGTTTTCATCTGCAATTTGCTCTTGGATAATGCCACATGCTTTATTTTCAAGAGTTTATAAAAGTTGAAAACACAATCACAATTAGAGAAGCATATTGTTGGAGCAGGAGCTGTTTGCATGCATAAGCTGTGTCGGGGGACTGAAAAGTGCTTTCAAGTTGGAGACTGGAATTTCAAATTTAAAATAAGAGCTATAAGTCCCACAAGTGGGTTGTCAAAAGTTCTGAAGTTGACACCGTAAATGGAGAAAATACACATGGAAAACCTAATGTTTTATATTAAAATGTATTTTACCACAAAGTACCGGCTACTGTGTAATTTATCTCAATTTCTTAAGGTTTTACTTGTTTATTTCCATTATGTTTCCCAGCTCCTATTGCTTCCTATTTTTTCTGAGTAATTTTTCATATTTTCAGTAACTCATATCACAGATTGTCATTTTTTTCTATTATACATACATACTTAACATACATGTCTCCAATGCAGCATGACTTTAGCTGTACTCCTAAAGTAAAAATAGAGAATCATTGTTGAATGTATAGGCTTTCAACCTAGAAAAAAAAGTGAAGACTTAGGTTTACACAGAGTTTTTAATCCATGAACATATCCTCCATACCCCTCTTCCCATTTTCTCTTCATCAGGCATACTACAAAAAGAAACCTGGCAAGGCAGGATTGTTTACAACCAGAGTCAAAAGGATATCCTCCAAGAATGGTTTAAACAAAACCCTTACCCTGACAGAGCTACCAGGAAACAATGGGCCAAAGAAATTGGTATTTCAGTTTCCAAAATTCAGGTAAGCATAGGTTTCTATTTCACTATCTGTCAGATTAAAGGTAAAGAGAAAGGCTGGGCTTGGGACTTTCGGGCCATTCTTATGTCCAGTATGTTGCTCAGGGGCTTTTTGTTGTATATTAAAAACAAGAACTGCGTTTATATCTTTTACCAGTTGTGGAAATTTGGGCTGGGTATGTTCACTGATGACAGGAGAATACACAGACTGGGTCAGGCTCTCCCAATAGGAGGTAAGTTTTTAAGATTTACATAATTTAGGAAATTATAATGCTATGTTAATGATAAGGTATCATTAAGTATTGAAGTGTACCAGGTACCTTGCTGGCTCAGTTGGTAGAGCAAGCAATGCTTGATCACAGAGCTGTGAGTTCAAGTCTCACATCGGGGATAGAGATTACTTAAAAATAAAAAATTTTTTTTCTATTGATAAATACTGCAAAATGAGGATTAATATGTAGTTATAAGGAAACTGTGGGGCAAGAACTCACATATGTTCCCAATTTTCAGGCTAGTTTTTTTTTTTTTTTAAATACCTTAAGTGTAATTCATACACAGAAGTATACGACATAAGGGGCGCCTGGGTGGTTCAGTGGGTTAAAGCCTCTGCCTTCAGCTCGGGTCATGATCCCAGGGTCTTGGGATCAAGCCCCAAATCGATTCGGGCTCTCTGCTCAGCGGGGAGCCTGCTTCCCGCCGCCACCCTCTCTCTCTGCATGCCTCCCTGCCTACCTGTGATCTCTGTCAAATAAAGAAAATCTTTAAAAAAAAAAAATAAAAGAGCATATGAAATAAAATCCCATATTGTATTATTGAATAGAGCTACTGATATGAAAATGAAACTAAGTTGGATTTCTTCCGTTAGCAAGGCGATAATTGTAGACAATATAATTATACCTAGTGAGACAGCATTTAAAACAATGAAGATCAGTAAAAATGTGCTCTTTGTGGAAAATAATCAATTCAGATTTTTGTGTCTATATATTGAGAGAGCATCCAATTAGCCATTGGCTGTATGGACCTTTGTCTGAAGGATGCTGGGAAGAAATATTTTACTTTTCATGCATTTGTTCTAGGTGTAAAGAGACAGTTTACTCAAATCCCAGTAATAAAAGTGGGAGTATCTGGTGATGTGCTTAAAACTTACCTGGAAACATTTTAATTTAGAGCATAGATAACCTTTTAGCACAATGCCTGGATAAAGGAGTGGTTTATTAAATATTGGTGGTCATTAACACTAAATCTTATCACAAATTATCAAAATAAAACAAGTAATTAGAAAGTACATTGCAAACCCTACTCCAGAAACCAGGAAACAAGGAGCTCCATGGGTTTTATATGTGACAAGTTGCACAGCAAGGTGTACAAGTTATCTGTTGCTGATTATAGGTAAGAGGGAATATTGAGGAGTGTCAGTACAGTTCAACTTTGTTAATTTACTCTCCATTTAAAGATATTCTTGGGGCACTTGGGTGGTTCAGTCAGTAAAGTGTCCAACTCTTGATTTCAGCTCAGGTCATGATCTCAGGGTTGTGAGACTAAGCCCTGGGTAGGCCTCCACACTCATCAGGGAGACTGATTCTCACCCTCTTCCAGCGCCCCTCCCCCGGCTCACTCACTCTAAAATAAATAAATAAATCTTAAAAAAAGGTTCTCTCTCTCCCTCTGCCTCTCCCCACCCTGCTCACATATACTTTTTTAAGATTTTTTTTATATTATTATTTATCTAACAGACAGAGATCGCAAGTAGGCAGAGGCAGGCGGGGTGGGGGGGTGGGGGGAAGCAGCTGAGCAGACAGCCTGATGTGAGGCTCAATCCCAGGACCCCCGGATCGTGACCTAAGCCAAAGACAGAGGCTTTAACCCAGTGAGCCACCCAGGTGCCCCACGCTCATACATACTGGAAAAAAAAAAAAAAAAAAAAAAAAAACCTCTTTTCCACAGTCAATTCTATATGTATTACACATTATAAAATGGTGTTTCTTATAAACAGATGGTAAGCCAAGAAAAGACATTCACAGATTGAAGACCTGTTATGAGAGAAGTAGGAAAGGGAGTAAAAGAAATATTGATCTGGGCACCTGGGTGGCTCAGTGGGTTAAAGCCTCTCTGCCTTCAGCTCAGGTCATGATCCCAGAGTCTTGGGATCAAGCCCTGCATCAGGATCTCTGCTCAGCAGGGATCCTGCTTCCTCCCCCCTCTCTCTGCCTGCTTCTCTGCCTACTTGTGATCTCTGTCAAATAAATAAATAAAATCTTTAAAAAAAAAAAAAGAAATATTTATCTCCTTCAATAGAACTGACAGTGTCTCTTAAGTCATAATTTTTCTTGAGATACCATGTGATAAAAGAAATACTGTCCTGAATTGTAAGCTAATAGTAATGTAACTCCTAGCATAATACATCACTTTTTTCTTATGGATATTATCACAATGGTAGTTGATCAAATCAATTTTAATTATATTGATATTTGGACCGACACAGATTGAATTACATGACTCTCACATCTTCTCCCACTTAGGTCTGGTTTAAAAACCACAGATCAAAACAGAGACAACTGGAATTGGGATGCTCCTTAGGAAAAGACAAAACCCAAGGACAACACCATCATCAGCCTTGGACTCAAGGTGAAAAAAAAAACAAAAAAAAAACACGGGCTCAAATGCATTTCTTCAGCGGGTCTCAGTGAAAATGGAAACAACTTGGCATGTCATGCCCATGTTCTCAAAAAAAAAAAAAAAAATCAGTATCTTGAGAGGCACTTACAGCTTTTATTCTGGGCACCCTAGTGTCAGAAAGATAAGCACAGTCCCACAGCTGATAGGACAGAGAGGTTCTCAGCAGGCAAGGTTCTGGGCCTTTTGGTCCTTTGGTTCCAAGCATCCTCTTCTGTCACCATTGGGGATTCAAGGAGAGGAAGTGTAATCAGCATGACCTTCCCAGGCTCAAGTTTCCAGTTTAAACATGAAAACTCTTCTAAAAGATATCTTCTGCTCCCATGTTCTCCTTTAGAATACTTACCAACAGCAGCCAGACAAGACTGGACATCTGTCCCAAGATCTCAATCACACGTCCTACTTCAAGCCTCTGAGAGGAACCGATTGCTTGACATTACAACCAGGAAAAAACTGGCTAAAAAAACAGGCATTCAGGAACCAAGAATTCAAGTAAGTTGTGTCTGTGAAATATGTGCTATTACCCCCCACCCCGTGGGTTGCTGAAAAAACTGACCTATCTTAGATTATCACAATCATCAAGGCTATGTAAAGGTATGGGATGGTAAACATTTAGCACTACAAGTCCCATTCCTGCAAAATGAAGAACTCTTGTCAGTGGTATACCCATTTAGAATCACCAGCCGCAAATACGTGAGGAAATGTGAAAGTATCTATTTTGAGAACATTTTTCTACAGTTGGAACTGCCATTTTGGTCCAATAATTCCTTTATTGTGAGGCTGTCCTGTGCCTAGTAGGTTTTTCAGCACTCCTGGCCTCTACCAACTAGATACCCTGCCCACCTCCCTTCCCCCAATTTGTGACACCGCCAAAACTCTATATACTTAGTCACATGTCCTCCAGTTGGGAGAACAAAATCACTCTCATTGGGTACCTTCTAAAGTTAGGAAGACGGTGGTTCAGTATGTTAAATGCTCATAACAAAGTAGCAATCATCAGTTTATCAGCACAGAAACAATCCTTGATCAGATTTATACATGTATATATAATATAGGGACTTTTATGCACATGTTGGCAAAGAGAAAAATGTCAACCTGTCAAGAAAATTGATTTCTGATCCACTGTTGAAATTAAAGGGAGGAAAGGATCTAGATCATATGCCTTTTCAGCCAGTTTCAATTCCTCTATCGTTGATTGCTGAGTGTTAAGACCTCAATTTATGTTTTTATGTGTATACACACACACACCTGTACACAAATACACACACACACACATATACACATACATACTGAACACATGAACCAGAGTAACGAATTTCACACATACAGAATACTTATATTTCTGATATTGGGGCCTATATTAATAGCCCTTTTGCAATTTACACAGTATGAAAAACAGCCGCAATCACTTGTCCTATATCTTCTCTCTTTTCTTCATGTAGATGTGGTTTCAGAACTAAAGATCCCTATACCCAGAACAGAGCAGAAGCGAGTCCATGAATTCCTTGGCAGATGGCCCAAATGAAAGACCAGATCTGACAGCTCAACAGTACCAAATTCATTTGTCCACTCCCCTGGGCAGGTCTCATCATTTTGCTTTCTCCAATTCCTTCAGCAGGAACCCAACATTTCTATCTGCTCCTGTCCCTTGTGTGAGCCAAGGACCATGTGTCATGATGGTGCAGCCTACACAGGCTACGCAGGCAGAGAATTCTCTCTCTACTCTGACCCTTAGAACTACCTACCAATACCCTCAACTTCAGGAGGGGACCTCTCAGACACTCAGACCCTTTTCTGGTCCCCAAACCAAGAAAATGCCAGAATCACATAGAACAGACTGGCCCAGGAGTATTGTAGTTGAAGGACTATTCTGAGCCTCGGCCTGAGCATCAACACCACCAGTCGCAGGATCTGCTACAGGTGGACATAACTTACGTTCTGCAAAGGTGGGAT
Organism: Neogale vison; assembly: GCF_020171115.1. NCBI lineage: Eukaryota > Metazoa > Chordata > Mammalia > Carnivora > Mustelidae > Neogale > Neogale vison. The sequence goes on from NC_058097.1 coordinate 11,280,055, forward strand.
GAGGTCTGCCAGGCTCTGATAGCAAAATGGGATCCTCAAGAAGGTACATACTGAGATACACACGGCTACAGCACAATCAGCTGAGAACCAGCCCACTCCCTCAGCCAACTGCACCAGCAATGTGTAGAGCCTTATGTCAAGCCTTATGTCAGCTCCTGTTACCCACAGATGTTGAGGGAAAGGTTACCTTTTCTGAGTCCCAATCCACAGAAAGAGAACCCTCCAGGACCCCAACTGTGCTTCAGTGAAGATGATTTTCAGGCTGTGTTCCATATGCTACAAAGCTCACCAGGGCCTGAGTTTCAGAAGGAAGAAGTCCTTCTCAGAACCTGGTCCAGGCCTCTCTTCTTTTGATGGACAATCAGTGCAACTTAAAGAACAGTAAACAATGAAGTCATCCTGTTTGGGACAGGATTAATGCAAGAGGAAGGAGAAAACTACTGGAAACCCAAATGGAAGTCTTAACTTCTTTGTGGGCAGTGGTTATCTTCTGTATTCCCTTCACTGACTAAGCTGCATCCAGCCTCTGGAAGCACCATAGGCATTAGCCACCAGACAGGCCTGCGGAATCCTTCTGAACCAAATATTTTTCTGACAAACATGACCTCCTCTCTGTAATCACCACGTCCACCAATCGGGAACATTCATGAACCATAACCAAACCCAAGCAAAAATAGGTCTACCAGGAACACATCAGCACACCCTTTCCCGCTAGCAAGATGGGAAAGCAAACTTGAAATTAGTTTATCATGTAGAAAATGAAAAGGATAGTGTATTTCCTGATGTAAGTTTATAAAAGTGAGCTTTTCTCCAAAGCTCTGAGGGCTTAATAGGAACTAGAAACTATCTTAGTATCTACCAATAAGAGAATGATCAAATGAATTAGGATAAATCCACGATACTGAGTAATCTTCACTTGTGTTTTTTTTCTTTGTCTATTTAAAACATAAAAAATTTTACAATGAAAATGCAGTAGTGACACAACTACTTACTCTAATACTAGTATTTCTACATTTTTAGGTTTTTCATATACTCACCAGTGTTATATGTGTGTCTATATATATACATACACACATATATGTATATATATACACACACAAACATCCAGAAAATTCCTCATTATAAATTCTCTATTAAACTAAAACCTGAGGATAACCATTGTCATTTTCATTTTTCTCTCTTCTGAAATGGTAACTTTTCAAAGTAGATTTTGATGTATGAAGGTGTATTAATGGTTACTTTGGTACAGTAAAAATATCTTTGAAAAGTATTTTTTTGTTCATTTTATCAATCTGCATTGTCATATTTGCTGTTTACTTTCCATATGAAGGTGTCAGAATAAGGGCCTTGCACATACACCCAGTACTACAAAGATAGCCATTTTATACTAACACAAACAGGTATGAGGTGATATATCCTTACCAGTAATATATGCATGTGTTACGTGCAAGAGTTTCTCTAGATGTTCACACAATAACACTCAAGCACCAGAATATTCCAACATCAGTATTTATGGTCAAATTACACTCAGCAGAAATTACTTTTCCTAATATTAGCTGGACTTTACCACCTAACAAATTAAAACTCACACATATACACACACTAAGGAACACTCAAATTACTGTGGCGTCTATCAGAAAAAAAAAAAAAAGAACATGACAGATTTGGTGTTTGTGAATGAACAGATTACGTTGCTTGAATGACAGAAATTCATTTTCTCACAGTTCTCAAAGTATCTGCCGGTTTGGTTTCTTCTGAGGCCTGTTTCTTTGCTATGCGAACGGCCATCTTCTTCCTGTGTCCTTACACGGTCTTCCCTCTGGGCACACACTGCAGTGTGCCTCTCCATGTATCCAAATTTCCTCTTCTTGCATTTGGTTTTCTTAGCTTTCAGTATATGGTCTCTGGTTTAGGTTTTGGTTTGCTTGCCAAAGGCACTAGAGCCACCCCCGTCTAATGAGCTCCATGTTTTAACTACTTTAACCTCTGTAAAAATTTATTTGTAAAAAGTTTCCACCGTCTGCTTTAAAAATATTAGAAAATAATTTGATTTATTTAAGTCTATATTGTGGAAAAGCCACAAGTTAAATACACAAAACAGGCAGAACAGTTAGCAGCAAGCTTCTCTGAAGAGCCCAGATGAGCTCTTCATATCTTTGGACACAAATTTATGACCTGAGGCAGCCCACAGTGCCAACGCGCCAAGCTTGTAAAACCTGATTCATTCCCCAGAAACACCCCAAAGGCAACAAACTATCAAAACAGAATGCTGCAGAACTGAGGAAGCCCTCCTTGTTGACAGGCACAACCATACTGAAAACTAGAGAATCTGAGAGGATAAAAGCAAAAAGATAAGCAGAATGAGTTTTATGGTAATGTTTATTATTATTATTTTTTTAAAGATTTTATTTATTTGACAGAGAGAAATTACAAGTAGATGGAGAGGCAGGCAGAGAGAGAGAGAGAGAGAGAGAGAGAGAGAGAGAGAAGCAGGCTCCCTGCTGAGCAGAGAGCCCGATGCGGCACTCGATCCCAGGACCCTGAGATCATGACCTGAGCCGAAGGCAGCGGCTTAACCCACTGAGCCACCCAGGCGCCCCGGTAATGTTTATTATTGACAGAGAAGCATAAATGGCATTTGCTTCAAGAAAATATGCTCAAGGGGCACGTGGTGGCTCAGTCAGTTAAGTGTCTGCCTTTGGCTCAGGTCATGATCCCAAGGTCCTGGGATTGAGCCCCACATGGAACTCCCTGCTCAGCAGGGATCTGCTTCTCCCTCCCCTTCTGTGCTCTCTCTCTCAAGTAAATAAATATTTTTTTAAAAAAACGGGGGAGAATAAAAGAAAATATGCTAAAGAAATATATTAAAAACCCTAAGGTAAAGCACAGAAAAATGAGAACTCAAAAGGTTAAGTCTAGGCTGATGATAACAGATAATAATCCACTACTGGGTGGATATTCTTGTTCCTAGAGAAGGTCACTAGGATTTATCTGTACAATTGAAGGTTTTAGACAACTTTTATTTGGGGATTTACGTTCTCCTTCACACATTCCCAGGGAATGTTATACAATCTGCAGCCCAAGAAAGACAGACCTTGAAATTTAAGTCAATCTAGTCATGTAAGAAATTAGGAAGGGGCATGTGCCAAAATTCTAGCCAATGAGAAGTCTAGGGGCTTCTGAGAACGGTGGCCGACCAATAAAGGAGAAGCCAAGGAGGAAACAGTCCCTCTCCCACTGTTAGAACTACAGCAGCCAACTTCTGACAATGAAGTAAGCAGGCTACAAGATAAGCTAGAGATAGAGCAGAAAAATTTTAAAAACTCTGAAGTTAACTGCCTCAGGACTTATTATATATACAAGATATAATCCCATTTCCCTTGTTTGAAGTCCTGTAGGTTAAGTTTTCTGTTATAAGCAATTAAATGCAACTTATGGATACAGGCAGAGGAGGGATATGATCCAGCAAACAGCATTAAAGCAAAAACAAGAGATCTCAAGAATTCAAGCAGCAGCTTAAACCTTTAAAATGCAAATACATCTGCTTTAAAGGGATGGGGAATAAAGGAAGACTGAACACCAAGAGCATAATCCACTGCTGCAGTTTGCAAAGAGGAGACAGAAAAAATGTTTCTGCCACTAATGAAGGTATAGAACTTATGTAAGTCCTAGAAATTTTCAAAAGCTTAAGTGGAGGGTGGGGGAATAATGAGGAAGGTCCAGAATTCAAGAGCTAAAATGAGTAAGAAATGATGTTTCCCAGGGGCGCCTGGGTGGCTCAATGAGTTAATGCCTCTGCCTTTGGCTCAGGTCATGGTCCTGGGGTCCTCCAATAGAGCCCCACATGGGGCTCTCTGCTCAGTGGAGAGCCTGCTTCCCCCTCTCTCTCTTTGCCTGCCTCTCTGCCTACTTGTGATCTTTGTCAAATAAATAAATAAATAAATAAATCTTAAAAAAGAAAAAAGAAAGGATGTTTCCCAGACCACAAATCTCGTAATGTCCAAAAAATGCAAAAAACAAGAATTTGGGAGCTCAAGGGAAAGGTATCCTGACTTCAGGACTTGAACAGCTGATCTTTACAGCAGATGCAGCCATAGCTCAGTACCATTAACCATTAAAATTCAATTCATTTTCCTTGCTTAGACTTGTGCTCCCCAAAAACCTTCTGATTTCCCCACATATACCTCTCAGCCTAAAATAAGAAAAGCCAGAGAAATTGCAAAAACAGTTATTCCAAAGTTATTGGTTTACAATGAGTGCTTTGGTTTACACATCTTTTAGGAGTCTAGATAAGACTTTGACAAAACTGAAATTTCTAGCCCTATAAAAGCTGTAGTAACTTTACTAGATTATAAACAACCTAAATAAATCTCCATTTTTATTTATTTATTTGAAAGAGAGAGTGTAAACGCATGAGCACAAGTGGGGGGTGCAGAAGGAGAAAATCTTAAGCAGACTCTGTGCTGAGCACGGGGCCCAACGTGGGGCTCAGTCTTACAACCCTGAGATCATGACCTGAGCAGAAATCAAGAGCTGGGTATTTAACTGACCAAGCAACCCAGATGCCCCTGGTGAGAACACATTTTAAACAAATGTCCACCACCCAATCCTTCCCAATACTTACTTAAAAATTACTCCTGGAGTGAGCTAGGTACTACTGGGAGCAGTTATAGCCTTTCAACATACGAAAAAGAAGAACAAAGTAAAGCATTTTGATTTAGGTGGGTTCCCCCAGAACTGAACTCTACGAATGTGTGTGTAACTGACGATTTCAAGATGTACTGATCAGGGGAGTGGAGATGTGAAACAAGAGGTGGAAGCCTGGGACGCCTGGGTGGCGCAGTTGGTTGGACGACTGCCTTCGGCTCAGGGCGTGATCCTGGAGTCCCGGGATCGAGTCCCACATCAGGCTCCCAGCTCCATGGGGAGTCTGCTTCGCTCTCTGACCTTCTCCTCGCTCATGCTCTCTCTCACTGTCTCTCTCAAATAAATAAATAAAATCTTTAAGGAAAAAAAAAAAAAAAAAGAGGTGGAAGCCTATGCAGGGTGCATGTATACACAGAGGGCCACTATGCTTATTTCTGCTGGGAATCTCTAACAGATGGCATGGGCACCATTATCCCACTCAGGAGTTAATTCTCAAAGATTCAGTTGTGTCATTTCTCTGGACAGCAAGGACACTGTGTCTGCATCCTCTAATTCTCATTCAACATCAAGTGAAAGCCACTCCCAGGGGCACTAAACTCCACAGCACTTTAAGCAGAGGGAAAGCTTCAAGCAGGAACTTGCCATGGGACTCCTATCAATGGAACATGCTGGAATGGTGAGTGCCCAGAGAACATGGGTAAGGCACCGACTCCTTCTGTTACACACTTGCCGGTTCGTGATTCGCTCCTCTCCACTCCAGCTCTCCGCAGTTCACAGTGTTCTGCCTTCTCTCACAGTCCTTGATGCAGATCTTCTCTCTGCTCCATCCGGAAGAACTAGCATCTTTTTAATAGCCTACTAGTTCTAAAATGAAACTGCTCTGTTCATTATTGACCTAATTAAGATCCAAAAAATGTCAGTTCCTTCATGGTTTTTACATTAAAAATGTTTTGTGAACACAATCAAATAAAAACACTTGGAGACTCAAAGTTCTATTTATTTCAACAATAAAAGCAACACAACAAAGAGGAATCAATTCACTAATTTGTAAATCTAACACAATCCTTAGCACAAACTATTTTCAATAAATAAAAACACATTACTAGTAACTGAATAAGACTGTTTTTAAGACTCTCTAGGGTTCTGTGTCTGTTTTAAACAAAACTGGGTGATAGATAAAGAAACACGTGTCACAAGTATGACTGACAAAGACTGGAAGAAAAGAACAGCCAAGGAGCAGGTCCCCAAATAGTAAGTTAGCAAAGGGAATATGGGATTTCCAAAGCAGTTGAGAAATCAGAGCTCACAAGAAGAGGCAAGGGTTTAGGGAAGTCTGTATTCAAGGCCTTGCAATTAAAACTTTCCACATTTCTAGATTCTTGATTTGGAATCTATACAATCTAGAGGAGCCTCTGCCAAAAGATTGGAAGCTCTTTATTCATGCTGCCCAGAAAGACCAATCTCCTATTCTCCCTCCTTTGACTCTGTCCCTAGCTCCTGAAACAATATAGTAAGGAATCCATTCAGAAAGGATTACTACTACACAGGCCAACCTCCCCCTGGTTTAGATTTTCCTTTCATAAACACGCCGATACTGCCCCGGACAGCTCTAAATATATCCAATGTCTTTTACTTTTAGCCTCCTACACAACTCTGCTTGGCTACAAAATCTAATACTCACAGAGAAGCCTATGCAGGGCAATGGCAGCATTGGTCAGAAGACAAGTGTCAGTTCCAATGTACAAATCTCTGAAGTTCAATGGTCACAAATTTTTTTTTTTTAACCTCACTTGCCACGTGTTTTCTCTTTTCTCATATCCTGCCAATTATTTCTTTCGGAATTCAATCCTCCGAGCTACATTCTGAGCACCAAATTTTTTGACCAATGCATCTCGGGCATCCTCATCATCTTTTTGCAAATCTAAGTCATCCTGTCGGGACCAAATGGGATACCCATCAGCCCTCTGACCAGACTCTAAAAAGGAGGAAGTAGCCTCCAGCTCACCACTATTTTTTAGGAAGGCTTGTGTTACTGTTGACAGATCCAAGTTAAACTTTTCCATTAACTGCCGGATGATCTTAATAGCAGCTCCCACCTCTGGTGCAGAAACTTTTTCTTCTTCTTCTTCTTCCTCATCCTCATCAGGCTGTGTCTCAGAATCTTCCTCAGGTGTGGGTGGATCATCGTCACACATGGTTATGTGTATTTCAAAATCAGGGCTCTCGTCAACCTAGAGAAAGTGATGAATATGACCAGTTCCTAATTACCAAGTCCCAACTTATTCTTTCAGTATCTACTCTCTCTCAACCACACCGCCCCCCTGCTTTGTCCTTTTCATGCCAATCACACTGAACTTCCCTCAGTCCCTTCAGTACCATCATGCTCCTTCTTATGTTATTCATGTTGGACGTGTTTACATATACTTACAGATAATGGGTTAAGGGGGGACTGACCGTGTGTGTGTAGGTGGAAAATATGCAGTGTTTATGCATACATTATGAGCACATACATGTATACATATAACTACAGTATTTCCACAAAACACTAGAAGCTACACTAAATATTAAAAAATATGTTTGTGCATACACGTATTCATTAGATGATCTGTTAAAAGTTTGACTTCACTCTCAGATTGTAAGCTCCATAAGAGCAGACATTGTCTGTTTTACACATCACTACATCCCCTATACCTACTAATGCTTTCATGTAAGTACTCAAAACACACAGCTGTACAAGCACAACGATACTAGGACCTCCACACTGTACTACATTTAGGCACATTACAAAGCATGTTATGTGAGAAGAGAACTAGGTAAATCATGTTTGCGTTTGAAAGTTTATGGACTAGGGCGCCTGGGTGGCTCAGTAAGTTAAGCCTCTGCCTTCGGCCCAAGGACATGATCTCAGGGTCCTGGGATCGAGAACCACATCCAGCTCTCTGCTTGGCGGGGACCCTGCTTCTGCCTGCCTCTCTGCCTACTTGTGATCTCTCTGTCTTTCTGTCAAATAAATAAATAACATCTTAAAAAAAAAAAAAAAGTAAATTTATGTATAATAGACCAAACATAAAAAATAAAACAAACTCAGACTACAAAAGACAACAATCACTAAATTCTGCCAATTCTTGTGCATTCCTTCACTCACCAATTACAGAACTTTACTTTTTTTCCTGTTTCATACTGAGGCCCAATCATTTTCCTTTATTAATAAGAAAAAAATTAATTTACAAATCCTTTTTTTTGAGAAGATATGCACATATAATTTGGACTTTCTTTTAAATTACTCCTACTTTATAGCTCCTACCTTTCCCTCTAACTATGATTAAATATGGGATTCCAACTGACTAACAGAAGCTCAACTAAATATGGAAGCATTAAAAAAATCCCAAAACCACCCTAAGTACACAAAAAGCTACACTTGCTTATTAAAAAAATTAAACTCTTTTAAAGATTACATTTATATTCCTAAAAAGCCTTAAAATAAAGTTTAAAAAATAATTTATTTAAAAGATAAATCCAGGGGTGCCTGGGTGGCTCAGATGGCTAAGTGTCTGTCTTTAGCTCAGGTCATGATCTCTGGTCCTGGGATTGAGCCCCACACTGGGCTCCCAGCTCAGTGGGGAGCCTGTTTCTCCCCTCCCCCGCTTGTGTTTTCTCTCTCTCTCTCTCAAATGTATAAGTAAAATCTTAAAAAAAAAAAAAAAAGATAAATCCACAGTCTTATTTTGAAAACCTTAAACTGAGAACAGAGTCCTTGAAATGGGGTGCTTTATATGGTTTAAAAATAATTCTTCCCGATTTTTCTCCCTCTCCCCCTCTGAAGTTTTCCTACCAAAACCGCAAAGCTACATATCTGAAACCAAGATCAATCCCACTTTCTATTCTTCCTCTCCCACACCCCCACCCTTACCTTGCTGGGCCTCAGGTGTACAAAAAGAGTTAATTCAATAACCAATTTTAAAGAAGAATGAAGTAGGGAAGAAGTTAAACCTAGTCAACATACCACAATCTCCTCAAACTCACGGGTGGCTTCTACAAGCATCTTTTTGACTGCTTCATCATTCTCTTTGATCTCTTCCTTTACATATTCTTCCTCAGGTAAGTCTGGAGTTCTCTTATTCTGTGGTTCTATTAAAGAGAAGAACACCACCAAATTAGAAGTAGCCTCTTTTTTACAGAAACCAAAAATACAATGCATGCTCTATGAGCTCTTAGCCAGAAGTGAGCCTGTACATTTTTTCTATTAGAAGACACCAGTTTTGGATCTGAAGGTTTAGAAGAACATAAGATACGCATATTCAAAAATTTCTACCTTGATTCTGAAAAGTTGTACTATCCAAATGATGATATTGTTCCCAGATTCTAACACATAAAATAAAAATACTCTTGAACTGTTAATTCATTTTTGCTTTCTATTTATAAATATGTAAATTAACAAAATCGTGTCATAAATCGGGTTCTCTTCTCTGGAAAGCAGATTGTGAAATGGAGATTAACACGTAGGTGTTTAGTAGGGTGCGCTTCTGGCAAAACACCTGTTGAGAAGAAAGCAGGAATAGGAGCGAAGTTGAGTGGTGAAAAAGCTCCAACAAAGCCTTAGCTGAAACCATGGGGAAGTCTGGAGCTGGCCCAGTTGAGGTGAGGAAGCCATGACAAAATTCCCCATAGATCAGTCCCTAAATGCTAGCCATCCTAAGATGACAAGACTTTGGGCAAGACGGCTCTCCCAGCCATTGCAGATAATTAGGAGGGTGCACCACAAGCCACTTATACCATCTATAGAAAGGAGGGTCTCCTAAAGCTCAGCATCCTCTGGTGTCTCTTTTACTCTTTGTTCTCTAAGGATTTAAGTCGGCTTTCTTTTCCACTTAACAAAAACTGACTACGAAGGAGCAGCAGAGAAAGTTGTGATGTAAAAGGAAAAAAAAAAAAGAAAGTTGTGATGTAACTGCTCTGTATCCTGATTTAGGTGTGGTTACAACAATTATATACATACTAAAATACACAACTGGAAAATAGTATGGTGGCCCCTCAAAATACTACACACAAAATTACCATATGATCCAGCAATTCCACTTCTGAGTGTATACTCAAAAGAAATGAAACCAGAATCTCTAACAGCTATTAGTACACCCATATTCACAGAAGCATTACTCACAACAGCCAAGATATGGAAATAACCTAAGTGTCCCTTGATGGATGACCAAATAAACAAAATATGGTCTATACGTGCAGCAGAATATTCAGCTTTAAAAAGACAGGAAATTCAGACACACACTACAACATGGATGAACCCTGAAGACACCGTGCTAAATGAAATAAACCAATCATAAAAGGACAAATGTATGATTCCAGTTACATGAAGTAGACCAAATTCATAAAGACAAAAAAGGAGAAGGGTGGTTGTCAGGAGCTGGGGGAAGGAGCAAAGGGGAGTCAGTGCTTAATGGGTACAGAGTTTTAGTTTTAAAAAAAGAAAAAGTTCTGAAGACAGACGGTGGTGATGGTTACATGACAACATGAATGTACTTAAGGCCACCAAACTGAACACTTAAAAATGGCTAAAATGGCAAATTTTAGGTAACATAATATATTACCAAAAAGATATCTCTAGATATTACCCATTTTGTTCATGTACCCACTGATAAAAAACAACACTTCCTTGTTCTGATTTACTTTCCTGAAAAACATCACCACACACATTTGTTATTTAAGTTTCTATGGGTCATAAGTCCAGGTATGGTTTCTATCGATCCTCTGATCAGGGTCTAGTTTATTTTTATTTAATAACAATATTCTGCATTTGCTTATCGGCCATTCATTTCCTTTTCCGGAAAATCCTAGTTCCATTTCTTTTGCTCATTGTTCTATTAGTTTCCTTTCACTAACTTCTACAAGCTCTTTGGACATTAAGGAAACGATGCTGCCATGTATTAGGACTCTTTTTCCAGTTTGCTCTCTGACTTTATCATGAAAAGTTTTTAATTTCAAATAATCGAACAAAAAATTTTTTTAATCTCTCTGGTTTCAGGACTATCATCATGCAAATATTAAAAAGTATATTCAAGGCAACCTACTGCAAATCATACATCCAATAAGAGGTTAATATCCAGAATAAAGAGTGCAAACAACTCCATAACAAAAAAAAAATTCCAATTAAAAAATAGAGAATCCGAATAAACATTTTTCCAAAGAAAACATACAAATGGCCAAGAGGCACATGAAAAGAGGCTCAATATCACTAATCATCAGTGAAATGCAAATGAAAACCACAATGAAGTATCACAACACACCTGTCAGAACCTGTTATTTCTTTGTCTTTAACAAAAAGACAAGAAATAACAAGTATTGAACAAGATGTAGAGAGAAGGAACCTTCGGGCACTGCTGGGGGGAGTGTAAGCTGGTGCAGCCACTATAGAACCAATGAGGTTCCTCAAAAAATTAAAAAAAGGACCGCCATACAATACAGCATTACCACTCTGTCGTATCAATCTGAAGAAAATGAAAGCACTGGGGAGCCTGGGTGGCTCAGTGTGTTAAGCCTCTGCCTTCGGCTCAGGTCATGATCTCAGGGTCCTGGGATTGAGCCCTGCATCGGGCTCTCTGCTTGGCCGGTAGCCTGCTTCTCCCTCTCTCTCTGCCTGCCTCTCTGCTTTGTGATCTCTGTCTGTCAGATAAATAAATAAAATCTTAAAAAAAAAAAAAAAAAAATGAAAGCACTAATGTGAAAGGATATATATATGCAACCCATCATTCACTGCACCATTATTTACAAGAGCCAAGATACAGTAACAACCCCAGTGTCCACTGATAAAAACGAATGGATTAAAATGGGATGCATGCACACGTACGCAGGTACACATACACACACACACACACACACACACACAGGACTACTACTCAGCTGGTGTGTAGGAAAAAAAAACAAACCCAATAAGGAAATCTTGCCACTTACAACAACATGGCCAGACCAAGAGGATATTATACTAGTGAAATAAATCAGAAAAAGACAAATACGATGTGATTTCACTCATAAGTGCAATCTAAAACCAACCAAACTAAACAAAACCTAAGCTCACAGATACAGAGAACAGAGATGGAAGAGGGTTGACGTTGGGGGGGGGGGTGCAGGGCAGCAAAATGGAGAAGGGGATCAAGAGGTACAAACTTCCAGGTATAAAATAAATAAATCTTGGGGGTAAAATGTACAGTACAGGGAATACAATCAATGATACTGTATTAACCTGCATGATGACAGATAGTAGCCTAACTTACTGTGACAGTTTGTAATGTATGCAAATGTAGAATCCCTAGGTTGCATACTGGAAACTAATACTGTATGCCAACTGTACTCCAGATTTTAAAAAAGATCAATAAACAATACCAGAATTGAAAAATAAACTTAAAATATATTCAGGCATTTTTTCTTCTAAGTTATTTTTTTTTCTTTTCTTTTTTAAGTAATCTCTACACCCAAGTTAGGGCTCAAACCTACAACCCTGAGATCAAGACTCACATGCTCAGGGTGCCTGGGTGGTTCAGTGGGTTAGGCCTCTGCATTCTTCTCAGGTCCTGATCTCAGGGTCCTGGGATCAAGCCCTGCTTGGGCTCTCTGCTCCGTGGGGAGCCTGCTTGCCCCTCTCTCTCTGCCTGCCTCTCTGCCTACTTGTGCGCGCACTCTCTTTCTCTCTCTCTCTCTCTGTCAAATTAATTAATTAATTTTATTTTTTTTTTATTAAAGATTTTATTTATTTATTTGACAGAGAGAAATCACAAGTAATCGGAGAGGCAGGCAGAGAGAGAGAGAGGGAAGCAGGCTCCCTGCTGAGCAGAGAGCCCGATGTGGGACTCGATCCCAGGACCCTGAGACCATGACCTGAGCAGAAGGCAGCGGCTTAACCCACTGAGCCACCCAGGCGCCCCAATTAATTAATTTAAAAAAAAATTCACATGCTCTACTGGCTGAGCCAGCCAGGCACCCCCTTATCCATATCTTCTTAGTCATTTTAGGATTTTAATCTTTACAATTAAATACCCAATCAACAAAATATTAGAGTATGGTGAAGCCAGCTTAATTTTCTCCAAAGTTCCAAACGGCCTGTAGTAGTCCCAACACTACCGATTTAAAAGCAAAGCCCTACACGACCTACTCCACCCATACACATAGCCTTGTCCTCTCTCGCAAAACTCTCTGTTGCTTACTCCATTCTAGCCACACTGGTCTTGGTTGCTCCAAGAACACACCAGTACATTCCCACCTCCAGGTCTGTGCGGGTAATATTCCCTCTGCCTGAAACACTTCCTCAGATAACCACCTGGCTTGCTCTTTTGGTCTCTGTTCAAGCATGTAGTGATCTTCCCTGATCACCCTGTAGAAAACAACCTCCTCCCCAGCCATTACCCTGATTTTATTTTTCTCTATAGCACTTACCACTGCCCAGCTAGCATGTTAAGTTCCATGACCGCAGGGACTTTTACTTATTGTTATATCCCAGCAGGATAACAGTGTCTGGCACTCAAATATCTGTTGAATGAATGAATCTGAAATGTCACTTTTACCAAAAACAAAATTCTTACTAAGCATGCTGAACTTCGAAATAAATTTACCTCCCCAGACCTGAAGTGTTCCATGGAATAGCCAGCCACCTAAGGAAAGGGGCGGGGAGGGGGGGGAGGGCAGAGAAGGGGAGGGTGACATGCTTCTTTAAAACAAAAGGGTCTGTCGGTTTAAGCTCTCAATACCGGTTACATCAGAAGTGAAGCATCTTCACAGCTCGGCACTAAGTCCTAACCAACCTGAATCCCCACGTCCAATTCGACTGCATTAAAAACTCACTTCACCTGAGCCAGAGACCAGCAAGACCATTCCAACCGATGAAACCTGCTGCGAGTACGCATGGAAGCCAAAACATGAAATAAACTGGTCCGGCATGCCTTTATAAAGGCGTATACTCTATCTGAACACATAGGAATGTTTTTTTTTAACGAGTTTCCGGAAAAGAAACCCTAAAAGCTGGTTAACAACACACTGCCTCCGGGGAAGACAACTGGGTAGGTGGTTCGTAAGAAGGGGGGGGGTAGGTATCTCCAGATAGTCTTTTTGTACCTTTTGAACATCAAACCACGTCAGTTCCCTAGTTATCGGAAAAATACATCTAAGTGCGATTAAGAAAATGGTGCAATTTTACCCGGATGTCTAAAGGGGCGGGGGGAGGGCCGGGCGACGCCACCAGCCGCGCCAACATGGATGCCCATCGGAAAGGGGAAGGCGCCCCGCCCCCACCCGCACAGGTGCAGCGCAGGTCCCGCGTCCGCGGCAGAGGCCTCACCCCCGCTGTCAGCAGCTTCGGGATCCTGCTCCGCTTTCCGCTTGAGCTTCTGGGACGAGGGGCTCACTGGGGCGTCCCCCAACAGGTACTTATGCTCCTGGCCCCGCAGGTGCTTGAGGTAGCGGTCCTTCAGGGACTGCCACGAATGCTGGGTGAGCGAGCTTTTCTCCATCGCCTTCCACAAAGCGGTGCCGGTGACGGAGCTCGCCGAGCGGGCATTTTCCTTCACGTACGTCAAGATGGCCACGTCGTCCGCGTCCGTGAAGGCGATGCGCCCCCCGTGCGGCTGCGGCTCGGGCTGCGCGGCGGCCGCGACGCCCCCCTCGGCCTGGGCCCCCGCCTTCGTCTCCGGTGCCTGGTCGGCCGTCGAGCCGAGTCGATAGTCCTCCAGGTCGAGCCTCTCGTTGCGATCCACGCAGTCCATGATGTACTGCGTGGAGATGAAGTCTCCGGAAGCCTCGGCCGCCGCCTCCCCCGGCTGGGCCAGCAGCACGGCCCCGGGCTCCTGCACCCGGCACAGGGTGCCGCCGCCGTGCAGGATGAGCGTCGAGACCCGGCGCTTGGCCGGGCTGGGACGCACGTAGAAGGACATGGAACTGCCATCTTCCCTCACGAACAGAGTCGAGGAATGGGTGAGCCCGTTGGGGTCTTTGCCCAGCTCCATCGTCTCCGCCATAGCTGACGCCAGGTACCACAGGAGCGGCCCCCACACGAGCTCTGACGCGCAGAGCGAAGTAGAACCAACAAGCGCTCCCTGCGCGGCGGCCGCGAAGCCCCGCCCTGCGCCTGCGCAGCAGCAGCGTGCGAAGAGCGCCCGCCCCCTCCTCTCGGAAGAGGCGGAGCTTCCGGCCGTGACCTGGAAATTACCGAGCGACTCTCGTCCCTTTTAGGTCCGGCCGCGGGAAAGATGGCTGCGGTGCAAGGGGTTGAGGTGAAAGTGGAGGGCGGCGAGCCAAAACTGAGCAAGAAGTAAGTGTCGCCGCGAGTTATTAGGGTCTTTACGGCATGACAGTCCGGGCTAGAAAGCGCCTCGAGGCTCCGGCCGAGGCGGCTGTGCCTGGGGCCTTCCTGCCGGTTCTCGTGGGTACAGCCACGCCGGGTTGTAGCCGCTACCCCCGAAACTACATCCCCCAGGTTGCCCCGGGGCCGGGCTCTGCTGGAGCCCTGGGGTCGTATTTCTGGAGTTAGGAGAAATGAGATTGGACTAGGTAAAAGCGAAACTTACCCCTTCCTTGCCCTCCCTCTGAAAAAATGCGTTCTTTCCTTATTGAGCCACGCCTCGCTACCCTTCGGAGAAATGCTAAATACCCGAGCTTTTCGAAAAGACCTTCCAGTTTTCCTTGGCCTCACTCTGGTTATTCTGAATATTATGTATTAAATGGATCCTTTTTAAAACTGTTGTGCACCTATCTGTGTGGGTTATTTAAAGGATCTGTGAGTATTGAGTGAATGACCGAAGTCTAGCAGTAGGGTCTGATTTAACCGTCGCACTAAGGCTGCACTTCGGAGCACTGCTGGATAGATCTTGGTTAACCACCCTAAATCCTTGGAGTGTGACGATAAATATAAATGTATCAAGATTAGCCTTCCGTTAACTGGCTGTGTCCTGTATTTCTGGGTATATATAATATATTCCCTCTCAACTAGGGTTCTTCAGCTGAAGCACAGAACACAGGCAGTGATTTGTTTTTTTAGTACTCTCAAGGATGGTTCATAACTAGTACCATTGCAGAGGCATAGGAGAGCAGTTAATTCATTAAAAATAATGGCTGCCTTGGTCCATTAGTGCTCAGTTCTTTAGCTGAACCCTGATGGAATAGACAACTAGTAAAAATTGATTTTCCTCTATGTCTCTGGATTTATGCATCAAATGTTCTAGAAAATGAGAAAGGAAACATCTGAATTGATGGTTTGATAGCATCCAATATGTTGTCCTTCTGAGAGCATCTGATGTTTGGAACCTGGTCTTGGACTTACGCCTTTGGGAAAGTTGCTTGGACTTTGATCTGTTACATCGGTATATTTGAGCATTGAGCAACTCCGAGGTTAGGGGCACCATCCTCCTATATAATGGAAAGTTCGAGTGTAACGTTTGACTCCCCCAAAACTGAATAACCGATGTTGACTGGAAGTTTATCAATAATATAAACAGCTGATTAACATGTGTTTTGTATGTTAAATATGTGCCGTACTTTTACAATAAAGCAACAGAAAAAAAGTTTTTAAGAAAATCATGAGAGAAAATGCATTTACAGTGCTATACTTTATTTATCCCCACAAAAATCTGCATATAAATGGGCCCTGCACAGTCAAAACCCAGGTCGCTTAAAGATCAACTGTAATTGAATTTAAGGGTTGTAAATCATAAATGCCTCCTAAACAGGTGCAGTTTTGAAATAAAACTGAGTGCAGTTTTGAAATAAATTGAGGAACTTGGCTAATTCCTTTTACTCACTCCCTAGATTAATTACAGCTACCATTTTTAAAAGCAGGTTCTGTGTGTCAAACACTATGCTAGAACTATAAACTTTCTAATCTCAAGAATAACCTTACAGGGAAAGTATTAATGTCCATTTTTCAAATTAATAAAACGAGGCTCTGAGTGACTAAATACATTTCTGAAGTGTGCATCCCTATAGTGTGGTCTTGTCACCGACTCGGACTCTGGAGCAGAGATCTAAAACCAAGTCCAGAACTCCACAGCCCATGCCCTTTTCGCTGCCTGCACCTTACCTCCTCACGTTGTCTTAAAAAAATCTGCTGTTGATGTATATTCCTCTAGTTTCCAGGGGCTAAAATAATTTTTTTAATGACTAACATTTCCTTCTGTATCTTAATTTTTCTTGGGACTTCCTTAGTCTGCATTTTTAGTGAGCACCGTGCTATGCCAGTTACCTTCTCCAAGTTTAAAAACAGATGGGCTGCCTGCCAGGTGATTGATTCCTAAATGAAAGGTCAGATTAATGTAGTCCAGGGCACTTCCTGAAATTCTCCTTTCCTCCTTGTTCCTAGAGTTCAAACAAGTCTTATCTTTGACTCAGGTACTTTGACATGGCTTACTTCTAGCCTCACTTAGAGTTTGCAGTTGACAGTGACATTTCATATGCTTCCCATTGCCATCTTCGTGGCCACATATTTAATCTCCAAGGGAGAAGCCACATGTCGGGGGCTTCAGAGACGCTGCTTCTGGTCCTGTCTTCCTATTTTCTAGATTGTTGTGATCATCTCTACCTATAAAGTGTTGAGTGCCTTGTTCTTGCATTTTGACCCAGGTGTGCACCTTATTACCATAGCAAGAACAGACCGTTGTCAGAGGTGCAGCACAGTGAGTGTTACAGGGTTGTTGTCAGTTAAGAGGGTCTTCAGTGAAACACTAAAAGGTTGTGCAACCTCCCCTTGCCCCCTCCCCGTAACAGTAGGAGTGCTGGTTGGGTGTATTTCTACTGTTTTGTCCCATCTGACACCACATCTCTGTTTCCTGTTAGGTGGTGGTAATCATTAGTTCCGGGGTGCTCTGCCATGTTGACGCAAGCTGCTGTAAGGCTTGTTAGGGGGTCCCTGCGCCAAACCTCCTGGGCACGGTGGGGGCAGAGGGAGCTGCGACTGTATCAACTTGCTCCTTTCACAGCGCTTCACAAGGACAAGCCACTTTCTGATAAAAGAAGGTTGGTGCCCTTATCTTTGTTGTTGCTCTGGGAGCAGAAATCCTTCCCTTACTTAGGTCCTTATCTGTTAAGCCTCTGCTTAAGTCTTTGGACTTGTTGCTAAGGAAAGAGAGCTCCACTACCAAAACCGGTAGTTGTTTCTTATTTTCTCTTTTTAATAAATTCAGATCCTAGAGGTGACTTATGGACCTTATTCTAGAACAATGTTGAGAATAAATGTCATTTTTCCTTTCCTGTCTTTTTGACTTGGTTTGCTCCTGAGATTAATTTGGTTTCTAGTCTTTGTTCTATCTCTAGGACCTTTTTGGATTTTCCTTAGGATTAATTTGATTTAAAGAACAACATCTGGTTGAATGGAAAAGGTTTTTTTATGTTACTGCTAGGAAAAACCAAAAAGGCTCCAATGCCAACTGACTGAATTACAGCACAATAGGCCTAGCATACAGTTCTGCAATGATTGTCTTCACAGCTGTTACAGGATAGTTTACATCCAGAGACACCTACTTCGAGGCCCCTGGAGTCCATCTTCTTACTTAAAAATCATTATTTTACATCACCAGTTTATTTTTTTAACTGAGTTATTCTAAATTCATACTGAAAATTAAGAATGGCCCTCAAGGGGCGCCTGGGTGGCTCAGTGGGTAAAGCGGCTGCCTTCGGCTCAGGTCATGATCTCAGGGTCCTGGGATCGAGTCCCGCATCGGGCTCTCTGCTCGGCAGGGAGCCTGCTTCCTCCTCTCTCTCTCTGCCTTCCTCTCTGACTACTTGTAATCTCTCTCTGTCAAATAAATAATAAATAAAATCTTTAAAAAAAAAAAAAAGAATGGCCCTCAAGCCAGATAATATGCAAGCATGACTTGGTATCATTTGCCATGGTTCATTTATTATAGAATATTTGGTGAACATTGGTAGTTTGAATGATTGATCAATTCTCTTTGAAATCTGTTTGGTTTCTGGGTTCAGATAGCAAGATTTCAGATCAGAGTGTGGATGGTGAAGGGTTTGACTAAAATGTATCCATATCTAAGATTTCTGTCCTAGGCACAGAGAATGAAGGGTTTAAGATAGTGAAGGATAGCCAGGATGGCTCACATTTGCATGTTTACTAAATGCTAAGGGCAGGGTCATCTCAGTCCTCACAACGTTTGGGGAGGGGAGCGTCTTCTGTTATGTCCATTTTACATATGGGGGTCCTGTAATTCCTAGGCAGGTATGTCAGGATTTAGTCTCAGGCAGTCTGACTCCAAAGATGTTGTATGATGCCCTACTGGTTTATACACTGTCCTGCCAGTTTGTTGTCAAAGTCAAGCTCCAGCAGACAGACCAATACTGAGGGCCATTGTCAGTGCATTGACCAATGCTGAGGGAGAGATTGTCAGTGACGTGTCTCCTTGAACTCTGAAGAGCCACCTCTCCCCGACCCTGTCCTACCCCCAACTAACCCATTCCTTGGAGAGATGTAAAGAGGGGTGGCAGACAGAGCTGGAGATGTTGCCTGTTTCAGTTTTTCTTCGTCCTGGGGTATCTTGGCTTTAATTAGGATCTCACACTAGAAGGCAGAGGCTGAGAAAGACCTTTCCCATCTTTAGGCTAAACTTACTTTTCCTTTATCTTATTCACTTATATCGTTGACTAAGAGACTAGCAGGGGGGGTGTAGAACCGGGCAAGAGCATTTCCCCCCAGGGTGTTCATATTTTTGATAAGTGGTTATGGGGCAGAACATAGTAGAGGACTCTCAGGCAACTGTCACATTGAACATTTCCATCTTCCCGACAGTGAGCTAAAGAGACGCCTGAAAGCTGAGAAGAAAATCGCAGAGAAGGAGGCCAAGCAGAAGGAGCTCAGTGAAAAACAACTAAGCCAGGCCACCGCTGCTGCCACCAACCACACCGCTGACGATGGTGTGGGTGCTGAGGAGGAGACTCTGGACCCAAATGTGAGTCCCCTGGGCCACCACTCTGGCTGAGGTTGGGGAAGCTTCTGATGAGACTTAAGGCAAATTCCTTGGGACCAGTCACTAAGAAAATAAATAGGAACTGGAACAAGCAGTGAGCCTTGGGTCGCTGCAAGTGGGGTAGGGGGGTGGGCAGGGAGGTCTGTTACTCCATCTGATTAAAGGCAGAGGCCACGAGCATTTTCCTGATGAACTCTCACCGGGCATTTGGGAGGATTCAGGACTTTCAAGTGTCTGGCTAATCTCCCCTGAAACTAGCTGGGCCTTTGAGTACATCCAGAGAAGCCCTCTCCCTAAAGATTGGCTAGGGTTTACTTTGGACCATAGTCTGTAGGCCAGATCCACTTTTCCTTGTCTTTCCTCTCATTCCCGCTCCTTGGTTTTGAAGATAAAACGTGTTGGAGCCCATACCCACTCGTTGACGTTGGTCTAAGGTGCTTTCACATAATAGCAGAGTTGGTGGTTGCATCCAAAAAAGTGTGCTGGCCCCTGCCTTAGAATATTCCCTTTGTACATCCGCCAGGCCCCAAAGGCTGGTCTTGGGGAAAATCTGATATGTAGCCAGAGGTGGGAAAGTAGGAAAAAAGGTACATAACTCACCATGCAGATGTATCCACAAAAGTGCTAACCAAGGCCACTGGTACAAATTAAACTTATTTTAGGCAGAATTCCAATTTTTCTTTTCACTGAATCTTACGTTTTGGAGTTCTGGTCTTGATTTCCACCCGTGGATTTGGCCACCGTGCATAACTTAAGTGCAAATCTCAATCCATATCAAATCCTGGGATTTCAAAGATCTGGAGGTTTCAGGTTAGGAAACCTTAATGCATTGGAGCCACTCTGGGGCAGAATACAGTACTCTGCTTGATGGGCCACTGGTCTGACCAGGTTCAACTTTTCAGAGGCTTTTTTTTTCCCCCTCCAATAGCAATACTTCAAGATCCGCAGCCAAGCAGTCCAGCAGCTGAAGAGCAGTGGGGAAGACCCGTACCCACACAAGTTCCATGTTGACATCTCGCTCACTGATTTCATCCAAGAATACAGCCACCTGCAGCCTGGGGACCACCTAACTGACATCACCTTAAAGGTGGCAGGTACGAGGACTCCCTGGCAGTTTGCTGAGCTCCTACAGCACAGGCTTCTGCAGGAGCACAGAGGAAGGTCAGGGTTGGTCTTGCTTTCAAGTAGTCTGTGTCTGAGGCTACCACTTAACGAGGGACAGGGCTGCTCTCTTTCCATCACAGGAAGAAACAGAGCAGCCCTAAGACATGAGCGTATATTCCAGATGAGGTGATACAGCAGAGGAAGGTGCGTTCTCTGAGCAGAGCTCCTGACCTGATGCCGCTGCTGATTCACAGTGCTTCAGGAGGACTTCCTTCTTCTGGTGGGAGCTGTGGCCCCATGCTCCTAAAAATTCCCACCTGTGGCCTGAGGATGTTTTCTACTGAGACTGTATTTCTAGAACATGGTTATTTTGGAGTTCTAGTATCTTTTTTTTTTTTTTTTAAGATTTTATTCATTCATTTGACAGACAGAGATTACAAGTAGGCAGAGAGGCAATCAGAGAGAGGAGGAAGCAGGCTCCCTGCTGAGCAGAGCCCGACGTGGGGCTCGATCCCAGGACCCTGGGATCATGACCTGAGCTGAATGCAGAGGCTTTAACCCACTGAGCCACCCAGGCGCCCCCCCAGGTTTTTTTTTTAATTAAGGAAAAGATCCCATGCAAGATACTAGAACTCTCAGCAGGGAGCCTGCTTCCTCCTTTCTCTCTCTGCCTGCCTCTCTGCCTACTTATGATCTCTCTCTGTCAAATAAATAAATAAAATCTTTAAAAAAAAAAAAAAAAACCTGGGGCAACTGGCAAGCTCAGTCCATAGAGCAGGAGACTCTTGATCTGGGAGTCATGAGTTCAAGGCCCACCTTGGGCATAGAGGTTACTGTAAAAAAAGAGAATGTCTTTGGGGTGCCTGGGTGGCTCAGTTGGTTGAACATCTGACTCTTAGTTTTGGCTCAGGTCATGATCTCAAGGTCTTGGTATCAAGCCTCATGTCATGCTCTGCGTTCAGCACAGACGGAGTTGGCTGGAGAGTCTCCGCCTGCTGCTCCCTCTGCTTGTGCACACGCTCACACTCTCTCTAAAATAAAAAAATTTTTTCAAAAAAGTCTTATTTGACCCACTCCCCAAAAGTGAAACTATTAATAGTAGAAAATTTAGAACATTTAAAGCAGTAGGGAGAAAAGTTTAATTACCCATAATTTCAGCTACCCAAAGAAAACTTCTGCCAGTACCTAAATGCCCAAAGGTTCAAGCCTAGTACTTTTATTAAAACGTGTCATGATGTTAGTCATTCTGAGTCAGTATTCTCAGGCACACAGTGTACTCTTCAAATATGTATTTTCAAGTCTTTTAGGAAATTTTTCTTAAATAAAATTTTTTTTATGTTCTGTTTCTTACTTTGGTTTTCTTTTGGGACTCCTTATATCCGTATGTTGGATCTTCCCTTTTCAATATTTGTCACTTTTCAAGCCCTTTTTATCTTTTTCTTTATGCTTTGATATTTAAATTTTATTCTTCTTCCCCATCTGGTGTCTTTTAAAGCATTATTGTATTCACTCTTATTTTTCTCTAGTCGTCTTTTCTGAAATGACTTTATTTCTGATTTTTTCGTGTGTCACTTCATTTCTTAGTTTTTCTGTGACTCTAATTTGTGAAGCTTTTGGTTTCATGTCCCTTTGAAACTCACTGTGAAATAGAATTGTGCTTTTGTTTTTTGGGGTTTTTTTAAGATTTTTTAAAAATTATTTATTTATTTGACAGACAGATCACAAGCAGGCAGAGAGGCAGGCAGAGAGAGAGAGAGGAGGAAGCAGGCTCCTTCCTGAACAGAGAGCCCAACACAGGGCCTGATCCCAGGACTCTGGGATCATGACCCGAGCTAAAGGCAGAGGCTTTAACCCACTCAGCCACCCAGGCACCCCAGCATTGTTTTTTTCTGAGCATGTCTATCCCAAGTGCTTTTCTATTTAATAACTGATATTTTACCTCAGTGCTTACATCTTTTTCATTTTTATGTGAAATTATTTTCCTGAAATGTTAAAAGGGAATTTAGTTTAGACAGCTTTTCCAGCTTAGCTGAGCTCCCTCTTCCG
Organism: Neogale vison; assembly: GCF_020171115.1. Classification (NCBI taxonomy): domain Eukaryota; kingdom Metazoa; phylum Chordata; class Mammalia; order Carnivora; family Mustelidae; genus Neogale; species Neogale vison. The sequence goes on from NC_058097.1 coordinate 11,302,803, forward strand.
TTGTTTTGTCCCGTGTTCAGAATTAAAGCAGCTTGCTTTCTGAGATTTCCAGGCTCTCTTCCCCTTCCTCACTTTTGTTGGATCTTCTCTTTCCTTTGTCTATGTGTTCCTGGTCTTTTTCAGTTTTGTGGGCCTTGCCCTAGAAGGGAGTCTGGCTGTTAAATTTAGTAGGTTCATGAGGCTACCCTGAAGGGCGTCAGCTCTTTTAGACTTTATGCAGCCCCAGCCCCCTATACTTACGCATGTGGCAGTGGACAAATCCCCTCCTGGGTTCAGCTGCCACATTTTCCAGTGACTGCCTATAGCTATTTTGGGAATTTCCAGTTCTCAGACCCATCAGACACTTTTCATTGCTCCCTACAACTTTTTCCTTAGGTTTCTTGGTGGTTTGTCCCATGGCTTGTATTTGGAGATTTCTGGGAATATCTTCCCACATAATTTTGTTATAAATTTTGTCCATAACTTTTTGGCCTTGCCTGTCTAGTAATGCATGCTTGGTTGCTTTCCTTCTTTCTTTTTTTAAGACTTTAATTTATTTATTTGACAGGGAGAGAGAGATCCCAAATAGGCATAGAAGCAGGGGTAGAGGTGGCGGGGGAAGCAGGCTCCCTGCTGAGCAGAGAGCCTAATGCCGGACTCAATCCCAGGACCCTGAGATCATGATCTGAGCGGAAGGCAGAGGCTTTACCCACTGAACCACCTAGGTGCCCCTGTGCTTTCTATTTTTATGTGAGGATTGAGATAGATGCAGACTATGCTGCCACTGACACAACCATGTTCCAGGAGTCCAGTAAACAGCTTTAAATTCTGATCTTCCTGCACATTTTTAACTGATTTAATGAGGATCATTGCCATGAAGAAAAAGACTGAGCTTAATTCTCAAGCTAAAATCAAACTGTTTTGGTCTATGGTCATAGGACATTCTACCCAGACATAAACAATGGCAGAGGGAACTTTTCTAGCATTGATACTACAAAATGGCTTCTGGTTTTATTGGTCAGTATTTTTGTTGTTCTTTTTCTAGGTAGGATACATGCCAAAAGAGCTTCTGGGGGAAAGCTCATCTTCTATGACCTTCGAGGAGAGGGGGTCAAGTTGCAAGTCATGGCCAATTCCAGGTATGTAGAAATACCCCATTACAGGCCTTTCTAGATGGCCCCAAAGCAACATGGTTGGAGACAAAGGCCCATGTGGTCTCCCTTTCCTGTTGGTATTTAAAGTTAAAAAAGCTTATGGTTGATTAAGGCTGAAAAAGAGAATAGAAAGGCCATCTGGTCACCTAGAGAATAATAGCTGCTCTCGGGTTGTGCAGCAGTTACAGGTAGCGGATCACACTCCAGCAGTTGACAGAAGAATCGGAGATTCTTCTCGGGTGCACACTAACTAGGCATCTGCGGTTTGGTGAGGATTCCAGAGGTCAGTTTGGAAAACTAAACTAGTGGGGAGTGAAGTTAGTTAAGCATCCAACTCTTCATTTCACCTCAGGTCATGGGATAGAGCCCCGAGGAAGGCTCTATGCACAGCACGAGTCTACGCAGAATTCCTTTATTCCTCTTCCCTTCCCCCCACTTGTGCTCTCTCTATAAAAAATAAATAAAATCTTTAAAAAAAAAAACTAAATTTGTGGTCAGGTTTAATTTGGCGTATTGTATACTGAAGTACGTTTTACTTTCAGAAATTACAAATCAGAAGAAGAATTTATTCACATCAATAACAAGCTGCGTCGGGGAGACATAATTGGAGTTCAGGGGAATCCTGGGAAAACCAAGAAGGGTGAGCTGAGCATCATACCCTATGAGATCACACTGCTGTCTCCTTGCTTGCATATGTTACCTCATCTCCACTTTGGCCTCAAAGACAAGGTAAGCTCTTATGGCCTCTTCACTGTGATTTATTGTGGCATTGAATCAGACCTAACAGTGATTTCTGTCTGTTGCTTTTGGTTTAGGAAACACGGTATCGCCAGAGATACTTGGACTTGATCCTGAATGACTTCGTGAGGCAGAAGTTTATCATCCGCTCTAAGATAATCACATATATAAGGAGTTTCTTGGATGAGTTGGGATTCCTAGAGGTGAGGGAGAACTTTCACCTGACACAATGAGCTAGCTGCCTTGTTATGCCTGCCTTTAATTATTCCTTCTCTTCCCGTCTCCATGTCCTATGTCCGTATTGTTCATGCTCAAGGAAAAGTCCCCTTTCTTTGTATTGTCTTCATTCCACCTTGTTTATTTCAGTGCCCTGATTAAGAAGGCAGGACCTGAATACTGAAATAATGGACAAAATATAGGGCCTTCCGCACACTAATGATGTCACGTTCAGTGTGAAATCGACTCATTTTGCTTTATTGTAGCATTAAAAAAAAAAAAGAAAAGGTTTTAATTGTGCAAGAAAAGTAAATTCATGTTATTGTAAAACAAATTCAAAGAAACAGGGATGTATGAAAAATATATGCTGCACATATATATGTACCTGAGCTTGCTGCAAATGAGGTTTGTGGTGAAATGTCTTAGAAGGGTTTTATTTTTTGCTTTAAACAGAAATGAAGTAACACTGTATGTATTCTGATGGACCTGGTTCCCCCTTCCCAATATATTCTGGAGCATTTTGCATGTCTGTAATAACTGAGTCCAAAGATAAAAGCATTTCAACTTAACAGTGTTTCTTAAAATTTTAATTTATGGGCACCTGGGTGGCTCAGTCAGTTAAGCATCTGCCTTTGGCTCAGGTCAGGACCCTGGGGTGCTGGGATCGAGTCCCCCATCAGGCTCCCTGCTCAGATTAATAAAATCTTTGAAAAAAATTTAATTTACAGTTTATGAAATTTTATGGTACCATATTAATGGTGTTTGGTGTTAAAAGAAATTGATGCTTCTAGAAAATCAAGTCATCTCTACTTTTTTATCAAGCACCACCTGCATATGACTATTAGACTTGACTTTTACTTGGGGGTATGACAGGGATAGAACATATCCATGCAAAACCTGAGTTAGCCCAAAGGCCTCTAGTTTGAGGACCTCTGTATGAAGACTAAATGTTTCTCCCGGTCGTTTAGATTGAGACTCCCATGATGAACGTCATCCCAGGAGGAGCTGTGGCCAAGCCTTTCATCACCTACCACAATGAGCTGGACATGAATTTATACATGAGAGTTGCTCCAGAGCTCTACCATAAGGTAAGCAGTAAGAGGATGCCTTGTTCCTTCAAGAAGCAGAAGGCTGGAAATCCACTGGCTGGGTAGGTGCAGTTAGAAATAAGAGGAACAGGGGCACCTGGGTGGCTCAGTGGGTTAGGCCGCTGCCTTCAGCTCAGGTCATGATCTCAGGGTCCTGGGATTGAGTCCCGCATCGGGCTCTCTGCTCAGCAGGGAGCCTGCTTCCCTTCCTCTCTCTCTCTGCCTGCCTCTCCGTCTACTTGTGATTTCTCTCTGTCAAATAAATAAATAAAATCTTTAAAAAAAAAAAAAAGAAAGAAAGAAAGAAGAGGAACAGCGAAGGTAGAACAGCCAGGAGAGTATTATAATCTGCCGGGCCTGTGAATGTTATACTTCCAGAAGTTCTCTACAAGATCAGTAAAGCATTGCAGGTCTGAGGGCAAAGGGATTTTCTTTCCCAGGTGTAGAGCTCCTCCTAACCTGCTTTGGTTCTCATATTTTAAGTTTATAGTCCTCCTTGGATTAAATCTGATTTTAGTCTTTTTTATAGAAAAGTTTGATCTGGGCACCTGGGTGGCTCAGTGGGTTAAAGCCTCTGCCTTCGGCTCAGGTCGTGATCTCAGGGTCCTGGGATCGAGCCCCCCATCAGGTTCTCTGCTCAGCAGGGAGCCTGCTTCTCTCTCTCTCTCTCTCTCTCTCTCTCTGCCTGCCTCCCTGACTACTTATGATCTCTGTTTGTCAAATAAATAAATAAAATCTTTTAAAAAAAAAAGAAAAGAAAAGTTTGATCTCTGCCTAGAAGTTGACAATAAATGTTATAAATGACCAGAGCAAATATAGAAGGCTGTCATTCGAAATTGTTGCAGACAACAAAAGTTGTTACAACTAGCTTAAACACAAGAAGAATGTATTCAAATATATAAGGAAGCTCACAGTTCCCAGGAGCCAGAGGGATCAGAGATTCAGGCTTGGAGACCACAGGGCTAGGAATGATTCTCAGGCCTATCTGGGCTGTTCCTATGGAGAAGCTAGATCTTTTCCACTGGGGACAACAAACACAGCTCGTGACCCTGGCTCTCGGCACAGGTTGTTGCCATTAGGACTTCTGTACTACTTACTTCTTTCATCAGTAGCTTTCAAAAGCTGTATTCTCATGCTGACTGATGGGGAGCTTAGGATGCCTGCATCATAACCCCAAGAGGCTCCTTTCTTGAGGCTCACACTCACAAGAGAAAGTCCTCTCCCAGAGGAAGAGTATTCAGAGGTCCTGAGCAACCAGAATGAATGATGACTGTCCACTACAGAGGTCTGAAGAGGGTAGGTTACTCAGCATTTGCGTAGAGACCTGAAAACAGGCCTGAGCTATGAAAACCAAATTAGCTTTTGTAGACAGACTTTCCAGAGTCATTAAAACCACATTAGCTTTTGTAGACAGACTTTCCAGAGTCATTAATATTAGCTGCCATGACCTTGGCCTTGTGTTATTAGATACTGGTGGTTGGTGGCATTGACCGGGTTTATGAAATTGGACGCCAGTTCCGGAATGAAGGAATTGATTTGACTCACAATCCTGAGTTCACCACCTGTGAGTTCTACATGGCCTATGCAGACTATCACGATCTCATGGAAATCACGGAAAAGATGGTATCAGGTGACCTGTCCCGTTTGCTTTGTCTTTTACACATGTCTGAAGGAGTGGGGTGCTGCTTTCGGGAGGACTTCCTGTGGGTCCTCTTTAAATGACAGATTTCTTTCCCAGGGATGGTGAAGCACATTACAGGCAGTTACAAGGTCACCTACCACCCAGATGGCCCAGAGGGCGAAGCCTGTGAGATTGACTTCACCCCGCCTTTCCGGAGAATCAGCATGGTAGAAGAGCTGGAGAAGGCCTTGGGGATGAAGCTGCCAGACACCAGGCTCTTTGAAACTGAAGGTAGGTGAAGTGATGCACGCCTCCACGGAACGGCTCCTTCCTGTTCAGCCCTGAATTAGATGAGGTCAGGGCAAGAATTTCCCACACCATTTTTTATATACTTTTTTACTGTGTAACGCCTTCTGTCCTGACTTGTACATTTGTATTACAGAAACTCGCAAAATTCTTGATGACATCTGCGTGGCAAGAGCTGTTGAATGCCCTCCACCTCGGACCACAGCCAGGCTCCTTGATAAGGTGACAGACTGTGCTCTGCCAGTACATTCCCTCATCCCGTGCTAACCAGCCCCCTGCTCCGTACGAAGGTGAATTCCACCGTGGAGCACCAGCTTCTCCAGCCTCTCAGGAAAGCCCTCACAGAGAGAAATAAGAGAATTCACAGGTTTTGATCTCCTGTTGTACTAAGCTCTGTGCCAAGAAGTTAGGTAATCTCAGTTAAACTGTACCAGCCAGGGAGAGACTTAGGATAAACCCCGGTAGCAGCAGGTAGTGGGTAGAGCGGAGTCCTCCTCCACCAGAACTGGGACAGTCAAAATGCCATTCAGAAAGGATCTCTAGCTCTGCTTTGCTTTTTCCTTAAGCTTGTCGGGGAGTTCCTGGAAACGACATGCATCAATCCTACATTCATCTGTGATCACCCGCAGATAATGAGCCCTTTGGCTAAATGGTAAGGTAAAACAAGGTATTTCAGTTAACTGTCACTGCCTAACAACTTCAGAATTTAGTGACACAAAGCAGCAGTTCTCAGGAGTTTGTGGGTTCATTGGGTACTCTTCTCTGTTGAGTGGTAGCGAGGGTAACTAAAGTGGCTGTAACTAGGAACTCAGGTGCCTCGTGTCCCCTCCACGTGGCTTCTCATCCTCCAGAACCTCTTCATGTAGCCTCTCTCTGGCAGCATAGCCTGGGCTCCCTTACATGGTAGCCGGGTTCCAGAACCAACCCCAAGGTGCAAACACATGTCAAGCCTCTGCTGATGTCCCAGTGGCCAAAGCAAGTCCTTTGGGCAGCTCGGGGTCAGCGTGACAGGGCACAGCAGGGCCTGAACACAGAAGGTATGGGCAGTGCACCCATCTCCCACACACGCATGTTGTGAAGATGATTAAAGCATCCACGTCTCTCACCCTCCTCACTGCCGTACCAAATGACTTGGTGCCAGAGTGCACACGGGCCTCAGGTCTCAGTTTGCAGCGCTGTGGAATCAACTGGAATTCAGGAACTCCTGTGATTGTAGCAGATGTTATTAGTGAACCTGTATATACAGTGAACCTGTATATTCAGCCTCCCCTTTGGTCTCTCACCCCAGGCACCGCTCTAAAGAGGGTCTGACTGAGCGCTTTGAGCTGTTTGTCATGAAGAAGGAAATCTGCAATGCCTACACTGAGCTCAACGACCCTGTGCGGCAGCGGCAGCTGTTTGAAGAACAGGCCAAGGTAAGGAAGGGGGTGGGGCAGAGGCAGCTGTTTCCTCCTGTGCCCACTCACTAGACAATGTCAGCCTAAACCCTGGTCTCTGTCATTGTCTGCATCTCTTGGTGGCTTCAGCAGAAACGAAGGGTAAAGCCACGGGCTTCACTGGAGGAAGTCCTATTTCAAGAAGGAGACTTGGCTGGTTTGGGTCCTAGAATTTCCACATAGAGGAGCTTAGGCATGATCATATCTGTGTGGGGAGTGTGATGCTTGCCTTGAAAATACATTTGCCTAACAAGAACATCATTTTTTCTTAAATGATACTTTTATTAAGGGGACTTTGGGGCAAGAGGCAGGTAGATTAATGAAGACAGAGCCCCCACCAGCTGCCTGCACCAGCACTGCCACGGATGGGTGGTTTCAGGAAACGAGGGAAAGACTCTTGGGAATCCTCAGTCTCCGAATATCAGTCTCACTGATATTCTGGGGCAGTGGAGGTGGTTTCATTTCACAGAGAAATTTTCATGGGTTCTGAAGTGGAACTCACCTGCCCCGACCCGGTCTTGGAAAGAAATGGCTCCATCCTGAAGTTACTGGGAAGCCAATTCCTGAGACATGCTGGGTGTCCAGATCATTCCTGGAATGGTCGTCCCTGGGAATGTGCTGATGCGCTCACTCAGACCCTGAGAGACCGTGCGGCCTGGAACACTGTCGCTCTTTGGTTCTCTTGCAGGCTAAGGCTGCTGGCGACGACGAAGCCATGTTCATAGATGAAAACTTCTGCACGGCCCTGGAATACGGGCTGCCCCCCACGGCTGGCTGGGGCATGGGCATCGACCGCGTCACCATGTTTCTCACAGACTCCAATAACATCAAGGTACGTGGCGGGCCTCCGGTGCGCACTGCCCCAAGGAGCTGCGCTCTCAGAGCCGGGTAATGCGGGCCTGGAGGAGAAAGGAGGGGTCTCTGGGCTGGAAGGAGGACAGTCAGGGCATCTGACCTCATAGGATTTGGGTTTTTTCCTACCTGAGGCAGAAAGCGTACTCGTCGTTTGCATTTCTTGAGGATCCCAGGAACACACTAAGTCCTCTCCGTGCATTATCTCATGTAATTTAAGTCGCCCTGTGAGAGAGGCACAGAAACTCTTACTCCCATTGTTACAGGGAAATCCTACTGTCAGAGAACCTCTGTGTTCACTCATTCTTTTCCATCCCCTGTATTTGAGAGGGACTAAGTTGAAGTAAAAGCCGAGATCTCTGGATTTGGGTAACCAGAAGCAAAAGGAATGAGTGGACAGCTGTGGAAAAGAGCATGCTTCTTCCTTCAGAATGCATTTTCTCTCCTGTAGGAAGTACTTCTCTTTCCTGCCATGAAACCCGAAGACAAGAAAGAGAGTGGGGCCACCACTGATACGTCAGAAAACACAACAGCTGGCACTTCTGTCTAGAAAACGACGGCAAGTCATACAACTCAGGCCTCTCTGCATTTCTGCATAAGGTCAAGGACTGCGGGGAAATTCTTGTGTGTTGCTCTCCATTTGACGATCACAGTTCGGTTCTGCCACCAAAAGAGAGAAGAGGAATTAAAAATTCCTTTTTACTTCTTGTTCCCAAATAAACCATTTGTCTCTACTCGTGTCTCATGACTATGTTTTCTGTAGAATGTCAACTTTTACTCAGACAGCTGGCCTAGTGGATGTTTAGGATCATACCACTTCATTCATTCAACAGTTTTGTATTCATGTCTGCTCTGTGTCAGGCATTATGCTGAGGGGTTGGGGACAGCAGTGAACAAAAGCCAACTTCCTACTTTTGTGGAACTTGAATTCATTTAGGGGTTGAGGGCAACTAGACAAGAAATAAGTAAATACACATTTCTGGTACATACTAAGGAAAAAAAAACAGGTCGGGATAGAGGTGCTATTCTAGAAGGAGGAGGCTCGGGACAGTGCTATTTTAAATACATAATCAGGGAAAACTTTTAGATGACTTTTTTTTTTTTTTTTTTAAGATTTTATTTATTCCTTTGACAGAGACACCGTGAGAGAGGGAACACCAGCAGGGGCAGTGGGAGAGAGAAACAGGCTCCCCACCAAGCAGGGAGCCTGATGCAGGGCTCAGTCCCAGGACCCCAGGACCATGACTCAAGCCAAAGGCAGAGGCTTTAACGACTGAGCCACCCAGGCGCCCCTAGGTAACATTTTTTTTTTTAAAGATTTTATTTGTTTATTTGACAGAGATCACAAGTAGGCAGAGAGGCAGGCAGAGAGAGGAGGAAGCAGGCTCCTGCTGAGCAGAGAGCCCGATACGGGGCTCCATCCCAGGACCCTGGGATCATGACCTGAGCTGAAGGCAGAGGCTTTAACCCACTGAGCCACCCAGGCGCCCCCTTAGGTAACATTTTTAAATAATCTGTACACGCAGCGTGGGGCTCAAACTCTACCTGAGAACAAGAGTTGTGTGCTCTACCAACTGAGCCAACCGGGCAACTGTTTTTGACGAACAGCAAAGCGTCTGGTGTGGCTGAAGAGTAACCAAAGGCCCTAAGGGGCCAGATCACACAGGCCACTGTAAGCCATGCTGAGGAGCCTGTGTTTTATTATGCATGACATGAGTAGCCCTTGGAGGGTTTCGGGCAGAGTGCTTTGAAAATACTGCTATAGTTAGCACTGGGAGGGCAAGAGTTAGAGGGAGACAGTGGCTGATGGTTTGAAGTAATGGAGTTGGTTACATGTCATTGGACTCCACCTGGTCCTGAGGTTCATAAAACTTGGTGAGGGGACTTGGGTTGTAAGAAAAAGAATTCAAAAATATGATTTTAGGGGAACCTGGGTGGCTCAGTGGGTTAAGCCTCTGTCTTTGGCTCGGGTCATGATCTCAGCGTCCTGGGATCGAGTCCCATGTCGGGCACTCTGCTCAGTGGGGAGCCTGCTTCCCCACCCCCCGCCTGCCTCTCTGCCTACTTGTGATCTCTTCCTCTCTGTGAAATAAATAAAATCTTTAAAAACAAAAAAACGATTTTACAGTTTGGGGCCTGAACAACTGAAGAGTTGGCATTTACTGAAATGGGACAAACAGGAAGTGCAATTTCAGAGGAAAGAATGAGCATTGGGTTTCAGGCCTCATTTAACGTCAGGGGAACAGTAAGTATGATGAATGTAAGTCTGGACTTTTCTCATTACCTTCGGCTCATTTCAGCTGGGCTAGGAATGAGACAAGGGTATGGCCAAGGGCCTTCTGTTAAAATGGAGCCCCCAGCCCCAACACGCGAGGCAGCGGGGGGAACTATAGGTGAGTCCTACCCTGAACAACTTGTCTTTCTCATAGCAAAACCCGCAAGCGTCCCAAGGAGTCTATTTTGACAGCAGGGTGTCACTTCTGTAGCTGGTACACTGATCTGAGCACCCAGAAGCCCCTTGCTGGGAATTAAGCTCAGTGTTGAGCACCTCCACCCCTCGCTGGCATTTAAACACAGGCTCTGGGAGCACTTGGCAGTGGTAGTGGATGACCAGGTGGCATTTCAGAAGAAACACTTCCAGACGGCACATCCTTCACAAGACAGTATTCAATTAAAATGAAAACCACCTTCCCAAAGGACACATCATAGGTTCAAGATATGTTACTAGACTGCAAGCCACACTACCACTGGAAAAGGCAACAAGGACCATCAAGGTCCCGAGTGACCTTAGAAGAGCTGTTTAGGGGCGCCTGGGTGGGGCAGTCGGTTGAGCATCCGACTCTTGGTGTCTGCTCAGGTCATGATCTCAGGATTGTGGGATCAAGCCCCACTTCAGGCTCACACTCAGCAGAGAGTCTGCTGGAGACTCTCTTTCCCTCTCCTTCTGCCCCTCCTACTTGTGCTTGCTTTCTCTCTCTCAAATAAATAAATCTTAAAAAAAAAAATAGAGCTGTTTAGTAGTAGGCTGGGCGCAGAAGCCAGCTGTCTGTCCTCAAGAAGGCTGGAGACAGATGAACTGAAGCAGTAGACAACATGTTTGTGGGGTGTGACGGAAAAATGACAAACAGGACGAAAGCCAGAAGGAACAGAAGGACTGCAATTATAAAGTCCTCATTACCTCCTTCAACAGTTGAAGCTCACAATTTGCTAACTGTTGTACTGGAGCGAAAACAAAGGCATGGTCTCCAGTTTCATCAAGCTCCTAGAATTGTACAGAAAACAGACATTTATTAAATCATTTTTCAACTGTGTAGAATGGAAGTTCTAATAAATGCTTTGAAGGAGAGATCCATGCGGTATTGAGAAACCCTAACAGACTCAGTTAAGGAAGGTTTCCCCAAGGATATCAGAATCTGAGATCTGAAAGAAAATGGAGCATTAACTAGTCAAAGAAGAGGGTTTTCCATGATGTAGCAACAAGCATAAAGGCCCTGAGGTAGGAACGAGCATAGAAAAGGCCAATGACACTAGAGAGAGCCCATAAGACATGCCACCAGATGAGGCAGGAAGAAGCGTCATACAGGGGTAAGAGCCCTACTATGGGATTTTGAGTAATCTCTGAGCCTTTAGGATTTTGTAATTTGAGAGTCCTGGAAAGCCACTAAAGTATTTAAGCAGTAACATCACATTTGTGTTTTAAAAACAGCAGTCTGGCTGCTCTGTGAAAAAGAACTGGAGTTGGGCAAAGAAAGGTCTAAGTCTAGAGGTTAGTACAGCAATCCAAGGGGAAGACAGACTGAGCTATTGCCATGGAAATGGACAGAAATGGATATATTCAAAAGACAAGAAGTTACGAACAGGACTTGGCAGTGGATTATATTGTGGGGGTTACGGGAAGGAAAATGACAAGGAGAGTGACTCACATTACATTGTATTTGACTACACTGGTGATGATACCCATCCCTGAGACTGATGACTTCCCACCCCACCCGCCGCCAGGATCAGTGCCTCTTTAAAGGCAGAAGAGGGAGACAGTTGAAGGTTAAAGTTATTAGAGAGAAAGGATCAGGGTCCTTAGCCTTGGAGGAGGTCTGTGGCCCTTTTCCCCTGAACTGGAGAGAAGACTGGGGTCAAGCAAGTTGCACTCCTGTCTCCTCTAACTTTTGAAGTTTACCGAGGAGAAAAGTGACTTCTCTCACCTTTAGGAACTGAGGTATACAATTGCTGGGTGTCACGGGCTCCTGAATCATCCAGACAAGGTATGCTACTATTCCTGGCAACCTGACGGTTTTAGACCCAGGCTATCCATTAGAGCAGTCACTAGCCACATGTGGCTGTTGAGGATCTGAAATGTGGCCAGTCCCCATGAGAGGCATTTTTTAAATTAAATTTATTTATTTTCAGCATAACAGTATTCATTATTTTTTCAGCACACCCAGTGCTCCATGCAATCCGTGCCCTCTATAATACCCACCACCTGGTACCCCAACCTCCCACCCCCTGCCACTTCAAACCCCTCAGATTGTTTTTCAGAGTCCATAGTCTCTCATGATTCACTTCCCCTTCCAATTTCCCCCAACTCCCTTCTCCTCTCTAACTCCCCATGTCCTCCATGCTATTTGTTATGCTCCACAAATAAGTGAAACCATATGATAATTGACTCTCTCTGCTTGACTTATTTCACTCAGCATAATCTCTTCCAGTCCCATCCATGTTGCTACAAAAGTTGGGTATCCGTCCTTTCTGATGGAGGCATAATACTCCATAGTGTATATGGACCACATTTTCCTTATCCATTCGTCCGTTGAAGGGCATCTTGGTTCTTTCCATAGTTTGGCAACCGTGGCCATTGCTGCTATAAACATTGGGGTACAGATGGCCCTTCTTTTCACTACATCTGTATTTTTGGGGTAAATACCCAGGAGTGCAATTGCAGGGTCATAGGGAAGTTGAGAGGCATTTTAAGTGTAAAACACATACCAGATTTCTAAAGTATGAAAAAAAAAAAAGTAAAATATCTCAGTTGTTTTTTTTTTTTTTTAAATACTGGTTACACGCTGAAATGACAAGACTTTGGACACACTGGGCTAAATAAAATATATGATTACAATTAATTTCACCTGTTTCTTTTGACTTTTTTAAATGTAGCTATAGAAAATTTTAAATTGCATTATGTGGCTCATCGTATATTTCTGCAGGACCTTACTGATTTAGACAGAAATTCAGACTAGTGTTTCAAGATACGACATCATTCTACTATTTGAACCATCTTACCAGCTTCCGTTGGGCCACGGAACTCTTGTTCTCCAACACGCGGGACTCCAACCGAGAAGGACTACAAGGGCCAGAATGCACAGCGCGCCTTTGGGGGCGGGGCCTGAAAGAGCGGCCTCCTTAGGACGTTACTTCCGCTACGTCCCGCGATTCTCTTCGCTGCCCCTCAGGGCGCGTACCTTGGAGGTTCGAGGGGGGCGTCCGGCAGGTGGCGGGGTGGCGGGGCCGAGGGCGCGCAAGTGTGGGGGACCCCCTCCACCACGGCTGCTGGGAGAGCTGCCCTCGGTCTGCCTTCCCGAGCCGGTTTTGTGTGTGAAGTGGTGGTATGGACCGTGCCTCCCCGGGCGCGCGTCCCGTTTCCCGGAAGCGCCGGTGTCGGCGGCAGGCGGGCGTGGTGCGGGTGGCCTCGCAGCGGCGTGCGCGCGTCCCGAGGAGGTGGGCGCGCAGGTTGTCGCCTTTTCACGGGCCCAGAGCCGAATGGGCCCCACTCCGGCTCTAGAGCCTGCCGAGGAGCGGCTGCGGTCGGGGTTATTGAGGAGAAGGGACTACAGCCAAAGCCTTTTCTCCCGTGGTAGCTTGAGCTGCCTTCACCTTACTTTGAAAAGGGAGTGGGTTCTTGGGCTTTTTGTGCGTGTTGCCACATACGATCTTGTGGGCCAAGACCTGCCTATTTAACTGAGCTGTTGTTTCATAGGACGTTACTCCAGACCTAAGAGAGAGTGGATTTGGAGTTTGGGTTTTAGTGGACCTAGTTCCGCAAAACATGGATTCATGTCGGCTACCGTGCACGCTCACCCAGACAATTACGTGAATGAGAGGATGGAATAGTTCCGGGCTGCATCATCTTAGGGAGTCAGTGGTACTTCTGGCAAGTTCTGTCTTCCCTGGCTACTATGGTTCGTGGTATGTGCCTCTGGTTTAATTTCACGTTGATGCCTTGTGATGCCCGCTCTCCCCCGCCCAATCCCAAAATGAGGGGGGAAAATCCCTTCCAAATAGAGGATTCTAGGATCTCCCATGCTTTTCTTTTTTTTTTTCTTCCCTCCCCCACCCCCATACTTTTCTTTTGCCTGGAGAGATACATGGCCTGCTGGTTCTCTGACTTTATTTTATTTTTTGACAGAGAGAGAGAGAGATCACAAGTAGGCAGAGAGGCAGGCAAAGAGAGAGGAGGAAGCAGGCTCCCTGCTGAGCAAAGAGCCTGATGTGGAGCTTGATCCCAGGACCCTGGGACCATGACCTGAGCGGAAAGCAGAGGCTTTAACCCACTGAGCCACTCAGGCACCCCTGGTTTTCTGACTTTCAAGTCACAATTTATGTCAGTTCCTGGCAGATTCTGGTTTTCAATCACTGTGGTCTGATTTACCATGACCATTTATTGCAGCAGCAGGCTCCACATTAGAACTCTTAAAAGATAAATGGAAGCATATTAAAAATTTTAAGAGCCTTTTTTGGGGCAAAAATCAATTCCAGTTAGGCAGCACCAAACCGAAAGTGGTTAGGAACATTGCAGATCAGAGCTAGGGGAGAGACTTTCAAAGAGTACAGCAAGAAGGGAAATTAGGTGGTTGGCAAAAGTTTAAGCCTGGGTCTGGCTGTTTGTGACTGGTTATCCATACCGTTTTGCTATTGTAACCTACAGGCATGTACAGACTTAGATCATGGTTTCCTTTATAAGCCACCGTAGCACATCATTAATGGCGTTCTTGTTTAATTAATTTAACTCCGTGCTGGGAGCTCATTGTAAAAATAGCAGTTTTCAGAAGCTGCATGCAGTAGGACTCAGTAATGTCTTTTTTTTTTTTTTTTAAGATTTTATTCATCCATTTGACACAGAGAGAGATCACAGGTAGGCAGAGAGGCAGGCAGAGAGAGGGGGGGAAGCAGGCTCCCTGCTGAGAAGAGAGCCCCATGTGGGGCTCCATCCCAGGACCCTGAAATCATGACGCGAGCCGACGGCAGAGGTTTAACCCTCTAAGCCACCCAGGTGCCCCAATGCCTTTTTTTTTTTTTTAATGCTGAGCTGTATCCATCACCATATGATCTCATTTTCTGTTAAGAAGCTTTTCATGCATTTGAGTCCAAATGAAATTATTGAGTGAGCACAGAGTCAGGAGTAGACAGGTTTCTAGCAAAGTAGCCTCTCTGCTCTGATATGCTTAATGGTTTTTTATTCATGGCTTTACATTGCCTTTGCAGCCCCCTGCTCCCAAGGGGGCTCAAGACAATCAGGAACATGAAATGTTCCTTTTTGGAACATTAATCACAGTTGACATTAATTAGGCTTAACATTGTAGCAGTAGCTTTTTATAAATATTACTTAATCCTCACAATAACCCTGTGATCCCTGTTTTAGCAGATAAAGACACAGAAACAGAGAGGTTAGGTAATCTACTCAGTATCACCCAGTTGGTAGCAAAGTCAGGATTAGAATACAGAAAGGGTATCTCCAAAGCCCACACTCCAGCACAGACTGGTTGACTGGTGAGAAAGCTCTAGGCTTTGTCACTTCTCCCACCTGCCTCATAAAACATTATGGGAGAAATTCAAGTGTTTTCTTGATGGGGTCATCGGAGATTTATAGAGGGAGATCAAGAGTCAATCTGCTGGGAGGAAGTCGGAGAAGAGAAAAAGTCGGAAAAAGAGGATGTAAAAAAAGAACATCTGCCTAGAAAGATAAACCTTGTAT
This sequence comes from Neogale vison, assembly GCF_020171115.1. Lineage (NCBI taxonomy): Eukaryota > Metazoa > Chordata > Mammalia > Carnivora > Mustelidae > Neogale > Neogale vison. The sequence continues at coordinate 11,318,156 of NC_058097.1, forward strand.
GGTTAGAGTCTGCCCAAATCCAGCTAAGGTGTGCAGTACCTGACGTGCTACTTCCAAATGAAAATTGGAGTAGCAAGGATACTTCCCTCTCATGCACTTTTATTTTTGAGTAGTAGGTTCAGAATCATTAGATACATGTCAGATGTCCAACATGTAAAAAAAAAAAAACATCTTTAAGAAACTGGGACTTCTTTGATCTTTCCTTAAAATGAAAAGGGGAGGGGTGCCTGGGTGGCTTAGTGGATTAAGCCTCCAACTCTTGATCTCAGCTCAGGTCTTGACCTCAGGATTGTGAGTTCAGACTGTGCATGGGGCTCCATGCTGGGTATGAGCCTGCGTGGCTCAGTGGGTTAAGCCTCTGCCTTCAGCTCAGGTCATGATCTTGGGGTCCTGGGATCGAGCCCCACTTGGGGCTCTCTGCTCAGCAGGGAGCCTGCTTTGCCCCCTCTCTCTGCCTGCCTCTCTACCTATCTGTGATCTCTCTGTCGTCAAGTAAATAAATAAAATCTAAAAAAAGGGGGGGGGTTTGGTGTGTGAAGAGGGGACAGGGAAGTAGTAGAAGAAAGTGACCCATTAGAGTTCCAGATAGAGAAACCTCGGTATGAACGCTGTCAGGCTACCCTGAAAGCCCACTGAAGCGCCTGGGCAAGTTGTAGCATCTTGCGTTGCTTCTCTTTTCTGTTCTTCTGATGGTTGTGGTTTTTGATCTGGCTCAGCACTAACGCGGACCATGTGGACTGCAGATGAGATTGCCCAGCTGTGTTATGAGCACTATAGGACCAGACTGCCCAAGCAGGGGAAACCTGACCCCAACCGTGAGTGGACGTTACTAGCAGCCGTGGTGAAGATACAGCCTGCAGCTAACCAGGCCCATGGCATCACTAATAAACCGGCACAAGGTGAGGCCTTTTCACCTTCCAGCGCTCCCTCTCCCTGTCAGAGATGGTAGGAGAATTGTTCATGGCTGTGCAGGGACAGTCCTGGCTGGCGACCGCCGCAGCAATGGGCATGTTCCCCTTGCTCTCCACCAGGGGGCGCAGTACTTGTGGTTGGAGCCTGCCGTGCTGCAACCACAGCCCTGGGTTGGGTCCCCTCTAGAAATGCCCTGGAGGAGTGTGCATGCGTGAAACCTGAGGGCTGGGGACCATTCACAGTGTGGGAGCACACCTAATGATTTGTTCTTTCCCTCTCAGTGATGAAGGAAGTTGTCTCAATGGGAACAGGAACGAAATGTATAGGCCAGTCCAAAATGAGGAAGAGCGGTAAGCCCGGGTGGGGTCTGAACAGCATTCGTCCAGGGCGCGTTGGAAAGCCCTTTGCATTTTGTCCTTTCCTCTCCTCATCCTGTTAAAAGGGGCCACATCACTGAGGTGGCTGACCTTTCCTTTCCCACTGTCACTCCACTGCGAAGGTCAGAACTCATTTTAAGAATCAGAATAAACAATGGAAGCAAAGGCTGCCAGGAACATGCTTTCTGCATAGATTGGAAGTTGGCTGGTATTTTCCTGCGCAAACCAAAATTTCCCTGGAGCAGCTCCTCCCCATTAGGTCTGAAGCCCCCCTAAAGCAATCTTGAATTGATGGAGATTTGGACAACAAAAAGAATATGGAAATCCCTTGGAGATCTGACATCTTCACCTCCTGCTTCCAGTTAGCAGATTCCATCCCAGGTTTGCTTCCCCCATTTTCCCAGCCTTGCCTCCTGTGTGCCTGGACCACTGTGGATTGAATTTGATGGAATCGTATCACCACAAGCTCAAGTGTGATATCAGGCCACAAAAGATTTGGACCCCTTTCCTCCATCTATTTTCCTGTAAATCAGTCCTTCTCAACTATGGGGAGATTTTGTCCCCTGGGGGACCTCTGGCAGTGGTTGGAGACATTTTCCATCTTCAGTTGCCACAAGTCACGGGAGGGTGTTACTATGCTATCTGCCTCTGGGGCTAGAGGCCAGGAATGCCAGTAAACATCCTCCCTTCCACAGGACAGAGCCTCACAACAAAGAATTTTCTAACCCAAGGTGTCAGTAGTACTGATTCGAGGAGACCCTGTATTGCCATCAGTGATTGCAGTACTTCCTGACAGAGCCCTCCAGGAGCTCCATGCCATCCTGGTAGCCGGGGAAACTGCTGTGTTCTACTGCAGGGAAACAGGGCCTCTGGTTCTCTGTGTCTTCACTAGTGTCCTGTCTTTGCCACAGGAGACATCCTCAATGATAGCCACGCTGAGGTCATAGCCAGGAGGAGTTTCCAAAGGTAAAGGGACAACCCCAGAGAATCAGACTTAGCCTGCCCTGGGGAGCCCCAGAATTTGCATTTCTAATAAGCTCCCGAGTAACACTGATGATGTCGGTATGTGAACCACACTTTGATTAGCCCTGGTCTAGACCGTGGTTCTTACACTTGGTGTACATCAGAATTGCCTATGTTTGTGAAAACTCAGATTGTTGGGCCCTTCCCTGGAAATTCCGATTCAGCAGGTCAGGGGCGGGACCTGGATTTCTAACAAATTCCAGGTGATGCTGATGCTGCTGGTCAGGGGCCACACTTTTGAGAATCACTGGTCTGCATCATCCTCGAAATTCCAAATCACTGCCAGTCCCATCGGTCTGCAGTAACTCTTTCTTAATCATCAACCAGCCAGTCTTACTTCACCAAAGTGTTTGGTTGTTCATTCTGGCCACACCTTGTGCCCCAATTAGGTACCTTCTCCATCAGCTCCACTTGGCGGCCGCCCTGAAGGAGGATAGCATCTTTGTCCCTGGAACTCAGAGAGGGCTGTGGAAACTCAGGCCAGACCTCTCCTTTGTATTTTTCTCCAGCCATACACCCTGTAAGTATAGCCAACCCTTTGGATCATTATTACGTTGTCTACTTCCTTATGTCCTCTTATCCTTAGATCTATTCCTCAGAAAAGCTCGTCTGGCTGCAGTGTAGCTGCAAGCGGCGGACACTGCCTTTTTCTGAACAGGCCACGGTGCCTGACCACTTCTCTATCAAGGAACAACCCTGCAGTTCTCGGTTCCCAGTCAGGATTGGGAAGCTTCAAGCGGAAACCCCACAAAGGTCTGAAACCAGCAGTTGGACTTAGAAGTCCAAAGCCCTGAATTCTGTAGTAATTTATCCTGAAACTCAGTCCATTCACTCCTTCAGCGGTTATTTTCTGCTACTTGTCAGGTACAATGTGACGTTGGGTCTACAGCAGGGAGTAAGACTTGTCCCTCGCCTAGCCTCATAGAGTGTAGACAGTCATGATCAGTTAAGTTAAATTTTGACGAGTTAAATGGGGACATTCAGGTGCTGTGGTTGCATCAAGCAGGAAGATCAGACTTCGCCTAGAGGAGACCACTGTTTTTTTGTTTTGAAAATGGAGAATTTCTGCTCTCTTTAGATAGCAGCTCAGGGATGGCAGTAAACTTCACTCACACTAAAACCTTTGGGAAGGAAGGCTCTAACAGTGTTCTGTAAGTATTAAACTTTAAAACTACACATGCAATTAGAGCAGATATAGGTACTAGCTCTGAAGAGACAGAAGAGCTGTCAAGACTTGTCATAATTTAAATCCAAAATATAATACAGCTTAAGGAAGGATGAGTCTCAGAAAAGAATCGGTTGAGTCAAAGGCCAGAAAATGACATACAGAGAAAGGCAGTGCTCATCTGTGCTTTCTTTCTTTTCTTTTTTTTTTTTTAAGATTTTATTTATTTATTTTGACAGAGAGAGATCACAAGTAGGCAGAGAGGCAGGCAGAGAGAGAGAGAGAGAGGAGGACGCAGGCTCCCTGCTGAGCAGAGAGCCCGATGCGGGACTCGATCCCAGCACCCTGAGATCATGACCTGAGCCATGAGGCAGCGGCTTAACCCACTGAGCCACCCAGGCGCCCTCATCTGTGCTTTCTTACTAGCCCTGGATACCCTGGTCCAAGAACCAAAAGATGTTTCTTAACTCAGTGCTTCTCAAACTATAAAATGCAAATGAATGATCTTAATAAAATGTGGATTCAAATTCATTAGGTCTGGGATGAAACCTAAGGTTCTGCATTTCTAACCAAGTCCCCATGATGTCAGTGGTGTTCGCCTGTGGACCACACTTGAGGAGTAACTAGGGCTTGGCTGACCCAGTGGTAGGTGTAGCCTTATGATGGAGAGAGATGCATCTGTGGGTCACAGCTAGCCTCACCCACTAATCAGACACATAGATCAGTGGTCCACAGGCTGGTCTATAACCAGATGGGAAAAATCTGGACTATAGTGTGTTTTTCAAAAAGTTTAATTTCTGGGGTGCCTGGGTGGCTCAGTCCTTAAGCATCTGGCTTTGGCTCAGGTTGTGATCCCAGGGTCCTGGGATCAAGCCCCACATCAGGCTCCCTGCTCAGCGGGAAGCCTGCTTCTCCCTCTCCCACATCCCCTGCTTACATTCCCTCTCTCACTGTCTCTGTCTCTCTCTTTCTGTCCAAGAAATAAATAAAATCTTTAAAAGTCAAATAAATAAGCTCTTTTTAAAAAAAATCTAATTTCTTTCCATGAAAAGGTTATGAAATTTTTATCTTTTTATTTTAAATAGTGGTAATTAGGAAAAAAAAATAAATAGCAGTAATTAGGATTTTTAAAGATCTTAGTTGATGGAATACAAAATTGACCACCCCCTTTGTTGATCTTAAAATCTTCTGGAAATTTTACTGGTCTGTGAAATAAAAATCTAAACCCACCAATCCAACTACACTGGGCTAATAGGTCATCTTTTGCACTGCAACGCCCATGCATGGTTTGTGTGCAGGAGGAAAGAATATTACCTGGAGAATGTAACTGTCTCCCTTTGCATTTATTCCTCATTACTAATTGATAATTTGGTGCCTGGATTAGCTATTGCAGACTCTTACTTGTGAGTTTTATTAGCATGAGTCAGCCTCTCAGGTTTAGGCATCTGTCTGGATCAAATCTCTGAGCCTTCAGAGTGGGAGGTGGGCCCAGTCAATTCTCCAAAGTCACTGTCCCCTTGTGAGGTCTCTGGAAGTCCGCCAGCCAGCCTCTCTGGCCACAGTCCCAGTTCTACGTTTCTTGCCTTTCCCACTCTTAGGTTCTAAAGGCTACAGATGTATTATTTACACGCTTTAGAAAAGCCACACACACTAGGTTAGTGTTTGAAGAAATAGCTCCCTTCTCCAGGGGACGCTGTGCTTTTTGCTAACCTCTGGTTTTCTGTGTTTCTATTTAAGCACAGAGTTGAGTCAGAAATCTCTAACCCAGCACAGGGAAACACCACTTGTGTAATTCACTGCAAAGCCTTTACTGTGAAGATATGCACATAAATCTCCAAGATGGGGAATTTGGGAACATATTTGCCAAATATTTAACCATGAAACCAACCTCCCACTTTTGTTTTCCAAAGCATCTTACAGGATAACATTCCACAAAATGCACTTGGGAAACTGTGCTCATTGTAAATCAAGGGTTCTCAACTCAGGACAGTTTTGCTTCTCAGAGGCCATTTAGCAACATTTGGGGACATTTTTGATGGCCAGACTTGGGGTGCTATTGGTATCTAGTAGGTGGAGACCGAGGAGCTGGTAACCATCCTATGATGTAAAAGATAGCCCCCACAAAAGGAATTACCTGGCCCAGTAATAATAATAATAATCAGTATTATGAATGTTGACAAACCCTGGTCAAAGCTAGTGTTTCCAAAACTTCCTGTGATGAGCATTACCTGGGATCTTTGTTAAAGTATTCTGCTGCCCAGACCCCCCCACCCCCGCCCCAGAGTTTCTGACTCACTGGGTCTAGGTAGGATAGAGCCACGAAGGAATCTTATTCGGGAAATTTGGGCAAGTGTGCCTAATCCCAAGTCAGCTAGGAAAACAGAATTAGACTTTGTTTCAGACAGTGGTTCTCCAGTCATCAGAATGACCCGGAGAGCTAAAATACACACTGCTGGCGACCACCTCCAGAGTTTCAGACTTAGCAGGTTGACTGTGGCTGCCGAGAATTGGCATTTCTAACAAGTTCCGTAGGGACATTGATGAGGTCCTGGGGCCTCACTTTGAGAACCACTGGTTTTTAAGAGGTCCCTTCTCTTGCAGGTGGGGATGCCTCCATCATTCCAATGCTCGAGTTTGAAGATCAGCCCTGCTGTCCTGTCCGTAGGGACTGGGCCAGTAAGCCATCAGAAGCCAGTGGTGACCTGGAAGCTCCTGAGGACACAGAGAGATGTGAGGGCCTGTGTAGTCCTGTGACCAAAAAGATGAGGCTTGAGCCCCGGACTCCTGACGGTGTAGCTCAACATCAGAGTTTTGGCCATCAGGAGAGTGGCCCAGTCACACCAGACGTCAGCGGCTCTCATGTTACTGCACAGGAACAGGCCCCTGTCACCAGAACGGCCCCCGGTGGTGTCAAAGTGGTGGACGTTTATAGAACCGGAGCCAAGTGTGTGCCCGGAGAAGCTGGGGACTCCCGGCAGCCTGGTGCTGCGTATCACCAGGTGGGGCTGCTCCGAGTGAAGCCGGGCCGGGGAGACCGGACTTGCTCCCTGTCCTGCAGTGACAAGCTGGCCCGGTGGAACGTCCTCGGATGCCAGGGGGCGCTGTTGATGCACCTTCTAGAAGAGCCCATCTACCTATCAGCTGTGGTGATTGGGAGGTGCCCATACAGCCAGGAGGCGATGCACAGAGCTCTGACCGGGAGGTGAGCCTGGAGGGAGGAAGAGAGGGAGGGAGCAGCTGGAATAGCCTTTCCAAGAAGTCTCAGAAGATGTCCGAAGAGACTAAAATACCCATACGGGTTTTTTTTGTTTTTTTTTTAAAGATTTTATATATTTATTTGACAGAGAGAAATTACAAGTAGGCAGAGAGGCAGGCAGAGAGAGAGGGAAGCAGGCTCCCTGCTGAGCAGAGAGCCCGATGCGGGACTCGATCCCAGGACTCCGAGATCATGACCTGAGCCGAAGGCAGCGGCTTAACCCACTGAGCCACCCAGGCGCCCTACCCATACGTTTTGATCCATTGGGTCTATTGCTGGGAATTTGTCCTAAGAAATAATTAAGAAAGTGCTCAGACATTTAGCTGTGTGTGTAGTCATGTTTAAAAAAAAAAAAAAGGAAACCAGTGAAATAGTTTAAAGCTAATATTGATGACTGTTGGACCTGAAAAGATGCTCATAATTTTTTTTAATTTTGTTTTATTATTTCAGTGTTCCAAGATTCATTTATTTATTTATTTGACAAATAGAGATCACAAGTAGGCAGAGAGGCAGGCAGAGAGAGAGGAAGAAGCAGGCTCCCTGCTGAGCAGAGAGCCCGATGCGGGGCTTGATCCCAGGACCCTGGGATCATGACCTGAGCCGAAGGCAGAGGCTTTAACCCACTGAGCCACCCAGGCGCCCCCCCCCCCAAGATTCATTGTTTATGCACCACACCCAATGCTCCATGCAATACGAGCCCTCCGTAATACCGTAATACCCACCCCCAGGCTCACCCAACCCCCCACTCCCCTTCCCTCCAAAACCCTCTGTTCCTCAGAGTCCACAGTCTCTCATGGTTCATCTCCCCTCCGATTTCCCCCAACTCACTTCTCTCTTTCTCTCCATGTCCTCCCTGTTATTCCTTATGCTCCACAAGTAAGTGAAACCATATGATAATTGACTCTCTCTGCTTGACTGATTTCACTCAGCATAATCTCCTCCAGTCCTGTCCATGTTGATACACAAGTTGGGTATTCATCCTTTCTGATGGAGGCATAATACTCCATTGTATATATGGACCACATCTTCCTTATCCATTCGTCCATTGAAGGGCATCTGGGCTCTTTCTACAGTTCGGCGATTGTGGACATTGCTGCTATGAACATTGGGGTACAGAGGGCCCTTCCTTTCACATCTGTATTTTGGGGTAAATCAGTAGTACAGTTGCAGGAGATGGTCATAATTCTTAAAGAGTAAGTTTAAAGATACAACGAGTTTGTGTTGGTCGTAAAGTATATATGCACGTAGTAGAAAAATCGTGGGAGGATGTATACCAAGGTACTAGTATGATTATCTCTGAGTTGTGATATTACGGGTGGTTTTTTTTTTCTTCTTTGTGGTTACTCTGTTTTCTCATTGTTCTGCCCCGTACATATATATTGCTACTCTAATTTTTAAAAACCATCAATGTCTTCACAAGATAAAAGACAGGGGCGCCTGGGTGGCTCATTGGGTTAAGCCTCTGCCTTCGGCTCAGGTCATGATCTCAGGGTCCTGGGATCGAGCCCCACATCAGGCTCTCTGCTCAGCGGGAAGCCTGCCTTCTCCTCTCTCTCTGTCTGCCTCTCTGCCTACTTGTGATCTCTGTCAAATAAATAAAATATTTAAAAAAGAAAAAAGGATAAAAGACAAAGGATGATCACTCAAGTGTGGTCCCCCTAAGGAAGCGTTGCTAAGCCCAGTTAAGACTGTGGTAAAAGAAGGCAGGGAGAGGCCACTGCTGGGGGGAGGCCCGTCATGTCGGCTGTACTGCTCCTGAGACCAGGGCCAGGGAACACACCCAGGGAGTGTACCCAGGAGAAATGAAAACACGCATCCACGTAAATACTGACACATGAACGTTCACAGTGGTACAAGTCACACCAGCCGCAAAATGAAGCAGCCCAGATGTGCATCCGCTGGTGAACAGATCAACAAAAGGTAATAGATGGTTAGATCATCAGCCCCAAAAAGGAGCAAAGGCTGGCCCAAGCTACGGCACGGACAAGCCTCGAAAGCTCTGTGCTGAGTGAGAGGAGCCACGTAGCAGATGATTTCATGGAGCGAAATGTCAAAAATAGGCAAATCCAGAAGTAGGATGGTGGGTGCTGGAGAAATGCATGGGGAGTGACCGCTGATGGGTGCTGGGTTTCTTATCAGGGGTCAAACATGATAAATTCAGATTATGGTGACCGTAGCACAGTTCTGTGAGTACAGCCAAACACAAACAAACAAACCCCCCAAAACTGTACACTGAGAATGGATGAATTCTCTGGTATACAACTATAGCCCAGTATGATGTTTTCAACAGAAGCACTCCTAAGCACTATGCCCAAGACATTTTCGGTGTTTTCCGTGCTTTCCCTAGTCTGTCTGCTTGGTTCCAGAGCAGCATCATGGTAGCCTCTAGATGGTGTGAAAGACCCAAGAGGGAAAAACGAAGCTTGTCTGTTACAGGAGAGCTTTGGTTTCTGGTGTGTTTGGACGATTCCCTAGGAAGAGATACTGACGAGTTAATATTGCTCTTTGAGGGTTTGCAGTCTTTCAAAGCCAGTACCAGGACTGGAGTTTAGTGTCCCTAAAGTTTCTGAGGGGTAGTGACTCAGCTAATCCTTTTCACTTCAGAGACATAGGAAGGGATCTTTCTCTGGCCACATGGCTCGTAAGATCTTGATTCAGTTCTTTCACACCCTCTCACCGAGACTCAGGGGCGGTGAAGTGGTCCACGGGTGTAGACACTGTTTTCCAGAGGACCATGCTGAAACTGAGTGCATTCTCCCTCACATTTAGGTGTTGGAACGTCTCTGCGCTACCGAAAGGCTTTGGAGTTCAAGAAATGAAAATACAGCAGTCTGGTTTACTGTTTGAACAGAGCCGCAGCGCAGTGCAGGCAAGAAGGGCTGATGGCCCGGGCCGACTTGCTCCTTGTGGTGCAGGTAAAGTATCTGCCCTATTCCACTTGCCCTGGAGTAACTTTTGCACAGACCATGGAGTGGCCCGGAGGGGGCCTCCAGCCCAGGGAGGCAGCTTCTGACCCGAGTCCTCAGTAGCGAAGGCTGACCACACTGAGTCAGGGTCGTGCTCTGCAAGACACCAGGCAACTTACTTTTCCTGTCTTAGCCTCAGGCTCTTCATCTTCAGATAAGAACGTCATTTCTTAATTAATTACTTATTAATTATTAATTAATAGAATTAAGGAATTCTATTAATTCTTAATATCATTTCTTAAAAATTAATCCGATTAATAAAACGGGCAGAAGGGATGAACAGACATTTCTTTAAAGAAGACATCCAGATGGCCAACAGACACATGAGAAGATGCCCAGTGTCACTCATCACTGGGGAAATGCAGATCAAAACCCCAGTGAGCTATCACCTGACGCCGGTCAGAATGGCTAAAGTCAACACAAGAAACAAGTATTGTCAAGGACGTGGAGAAAAAGGAACCTCTTTATACTGTTGGTAGGAATGACGGGAATGCAAACTGGTGCAGCCACTGTGGGAAACAGTATGGAGGTTCCTCAAAAAATTAAAAATAAAACTACCCTATGATCCAGTAATCACACTAGGGGTATTTACCCTAAAAGTACAAAAACACTAACTGAGAGGAATACATGCACTCCTATGTTTACTGCAGCATTATTTACAGTAGCCAAGCTATGGAAGCAGCCCAAGTTTCCATCAACTGACGAATGAATAAAGATACTGCTCAGCCATAGAAAAAAATGAAATCTTGCCATTTGGAGGGACTTGGATGCAACTAGAGTGTATTATGCTAAGCAAAATAAGTCAGGCAGAGAAAGACATACCGTATGATCTCACTCATATGTACAATTTAGGAAACAATGAGCAAAGGGGGAAAAAAATAGAGACAAACCAAGAAACAGTCTTTTGTGTGTGTGTGTGTGTATTCATATGACAGTGCACAAGCAGGGGGAGGTGCAGAGAGAGAAAAAGAAGACACCCTGCCAAGCAGGGAGCCCAATGTGGGACTCGATCCCAGGTCCCAGAGATCATGACCTGAGCCAAAGGCAGACACTTAACTGACTGAGCCACCCAGATGCCCCAAGAAGGAGAGACTCTTAGCTCTATAGAACAAACTGATGTTACCGGCATGGGAGAGGGGGGTTCAGATGGGGATTACAAGAGTATGCTTATGAAAACAATGTGTCAGGGCACCTGAGTTGAGCCTCTGCCCTCAGCTCAGGTTATGATCCCGGGTCCTGAGATCAAGCCCCACATCAAGCCCCACATCGGGCTCTCTGATCAGCAGGGAGCCTGCTTCCCCTCTCCCCCTCTGCCTGCCTCTCTGACTACTTTTGATCTCTCTCTCTCTGTCAAATAAATAAATAAATAGATCTTTAAAAAAAAAGAAAAAGAAAGAAAACAATGTGTCATTTTCTTATCGGGATTGTTATAAGGATTAAATGAGAAATTCCGTTTCCATGCACTGACTGTGTGTCCAGCATGTAACAAGTGCTTAGTGGTTATTGGGTCTTAGAATGAAGATGATGAATGATGAAGCTCTTTTTATCATTGTATTCTGGAGGTCGGGCATCAGAGTGGCAGCCATTGACTCTGTTTTGGAGAGAGAGGGAAGTATTTTTGTGAAAAGACTTCTGACATTCACAGGAAACAGGAATTTTAACTAGAATCTTGTCTTTTCATAGCCATCAGCTGGAGCGCAGTTCCCGAGCAGCCGCTGGATGTCACTGCCAATGGCTTTCCGCAGGGAACAACGAAGAAAGCCATCAGGTGCCTTCAGGCCAGGTAAGCAGGTTGAGGCAGAAGGAGATGGTGGCCTTGCAGGCAGCCTTTACCACTAATTCCGGAACATCTTCATTGCCCCGAAAAGAAGCCCTACCCCTCTTAGCAGTCATTCCCCCGGCCCTACTCCGGCCCCTGACATCCATGAATCGATGTGATGTCTCTGTGGATTTGTTCTTTCTGGACGTTTCGCTGTGTAAGATCATACAGGATGCGGCTTATTTTACTTAGCGCAAGGTTTTCAAGTCTTGTCCATGTTGTAACATGTATCAGTCCTTCATTCCTATATACCATTGTGGTATTTTGTGGGGGTCTGCCCGCTGCTTTTTGTTCATCAGTCCTTTTGTCCATGGCCATTTGGGTTATTTCGCTTTGGGCTATCAGAAATGGTGCTGCTGTGAACATTTATATAATGAACTCTTAGGTGGGCATGTGTTTTTAATTCTCCTGGGTATACCGTGGAATGGAATTGTTGAGTCCTGGCATAACCTTGGGGGTTTTTTGCTTTTCTGCTTTTTGGAGGAACTGCCAAAAATTTTCCGTAGCAGCTGCAGCAATTTGAACTCCCACCAGCAATGTATGCATCTCAGTTACCCTACATTCTTTACGACACTCACTGTTGCCTATTTCATTGGAACCACTCTAGTGGGCATGAGAGCTATCTCGTGGTTTTGATGTGCCTTTCCCTAATAACTGGTGGAGCTTCTTTTGATGTTGAGCATTCTTTCGTATTTTATTTGCCATTTGTGTATCTTCTCTAGAGAAATACCTATTCTGATCCTTTGTCCATTTGTTTGTTTATCTTTTTATTGTTGAGTTGAAACATTTCTTTGTATAATCTGGATGCCAGTCTTTTTTCACATATGTATTTGAACATATTTTCTGCAATTCTGTGGGTTATCTTTTCACTTTTTGAAAGGGTCCTTTAAAGCACAGAAATTTTAAAGTTTGATGAAGTCCGTTTTATCTGGTTTTTTCCTGTGGTGGTTTGTACTTTTAGTGTCGCAGGTAAGAAACCATTGCCTGATTTCCCAAGGGCCTCCTGGCTCCAGGCCATTGTTTGCATCTCTCAGGAGACCAGCTGTTAGCCACCGACCAGAGTGTGTTTTACCATCAAACCTCAACTCAACTACCACTGCCTTCTGGCTCACAATTACCATCCTCTTTTCAAATTGCCATAGTGCTGTTCTGCAGCTTGTCCCAGGATGTTGGCGCTCTCTGTTGACTGGGAGCACCTGGCATTCCCATGCTCTCTCTGTCTCCAGTAGCCACGTGACTTTGGACAAGGCCAGTTGCTCTCCAGGCCTCCGTGCATGCATCTCTTGTCAGATGAGGACACTGGAGTAGATGATCTGAGATCTCTGACAGGCTGTAGATGTCTCTCCGTTTAGAAGGCAGACTCCGTAAGGGAGGAAGTAGAGGGGGGCAAGAACAGAAACCTTACGGTTCAAGAGACTGATGTTTAATTCCTGGTTCGCTTCCTCCCCAGGGTGTGACCTTGGGCAAGTTACTTTACCTCTCTGAGCTTCCATTTCCCCAACTGTAGAGCAAGGGGAACTAAAAGTATGTTTCACCCACGAATGTGGTGAGAAGTGCTGGCAAAGGTAGTGCAGGCTTACAGCAGACATCTTGTTAAGATTGATTTCCCCTTCCCTTCTTCAGAGAAGCTTCATATTCTGTGTGGAAGAGTCAGTTTCTTCTAAAGACTCCCAGGTTTTCTCACGGCTCACGCCCTCATGCTGGCATCCTGGGACCACCTTCTTTAGAACTGTGCAGAACAGGAACGTGGACTGGGATGTTAGAGACATTTAGTATACTAATGCAATACAGGAAGAAAATATTTCATTTAAGTCTTTGTGTTCTTTTACACACAATGCAATAATAATAGACCCTCATTTTCAAGAGGTTTCATTTTACTCTTCCTGTAAGTGGCAGATCCTCTTCCCATCCCAGAGGGTCCCGGAGAGATCATTACATGCCTCACTGGATTATAAAAGAAAAAGATGAGGAATTTAAAAAAAAAAACAAAAACTAGAAAACCTTAGTGCATCTGAGTTTCTTAAAGATAAGGCTAGATTAAGAATACCAGTGTTGGGGGGCGCCTGGGTGGCTCAGTGGTTTAAGCCGCTGCCTTCGGCTCAGGTCATGATCTCAGGGTCCTGGGATTGAGTCCCGCATCGGGCTCTCTGCTCGGCGGGGAGCCTGCTTCCTCCTCTCTCTCTGCCTGCCTCTCTGCCTACTTGTGGTCTCTCTCTGTCAAATAAATAAATAAAATCTTTAAAAAAAAAAAAAAAGAATACCAGTGTTGGGGCACCTGAGTGGCTCAGTCGGTTAAGCATCTGCCCTTGGCTCGGGTCATGATTTCCGGACCCTGGGATCGAGTTCTGCATCGGGCTCCCTGCTCAGCGGGGAGCCTACTTCTCCCTCTTCCTCTGTCCCTCCCCACTGCTCATTCTCTGTCTTAAATAAATAAATAAGATCTTAAAAATTAAAAAAAAAAAAAAAGAATACCAATGTAGAGGGTACCTGGGCAGCTCAGTTGGTTAAGCGTCTGCCTTTGGCTCAGGTCATGGTTCCAGGGTCCCGGGATGGAGCCCTGTGTTGGGCTCCCTGCTCAGCGGGGGGCTGCTTCTCCCTCTCACTCTCCATCTGTGCCCCCTCCCACATAAATAAAATCTTTTTAAAAAAGAATACCAATGTAAATGTGTAATCTTAAAGAAAGTATACTTGTGTGTACAGCTTTTCTGGCTCCTTGATGCACCAACCAGCAATGTTTTTCCTGAGGAAAACCTAATACCAAAAGTGTAATCCTTGCTGTGGAAAGGAACCAGGGCTCCCTGGAGAGTGGCAGCTGCCATGATTGCTGTGGAGGGTTGCTGTGCTCCGCAGATGACCCGAGTGGGGATTACTGAGTAGGTCTCGTTGACAGAGGAATAACTGGTATGGCCATTCGTTCTGCTGTTGAATAGATCTTCAGAAAGGTCTTATTTCTCTTGAGGGAGCTCTGTTTCAGCAGAGGAGAGGTTCCCAGCATCTCTCTTCTGTCTTTATAGGTATATGTACCTTAACATTACTCACAAGGCCGTTGCCTTAGGTTGGAAACATTGATAAGAGAAAGGGCTATTTGTTCCTCCGGAGGGAAAAATGTTGGAACCATTTACAGACCTGGTCTCCAGAACCTGTTAAACTCACTCACACTGATGGCTTTTTACGGTGAACCTGGAGGCCTTGACATTGCAGTACAATGCTGGTGGTAAACTGAATCCATTAGGGCTCCTTCTAGGAAGGTTTAAGTGATGTGTTTTTTTAACACACCTTGATGATGGGGAACTGTCTCCAGCTCTGGATAGGCATGGTTAATTGCTAAGGCTTCTTTTTTTGGTGAATGATAGGCCTTTGTATGCTTCATTCACGCTCTGTAAAAATAAACCCAGATGTTCTCACATAGTTGCACATCAGTGGCCCCTGGGCTGTAGCAGAAGTTTCAGGAGCTCACCTATCAATGTTTCAAAAGGAAGCCGGAGCGTCAGGCGAGACACTAGTTTATTTTTGATGTTTCTCCTTTACCTATTCTGGGTAAGGTGGGCAGCGCGAATGTTGAGTCTGTAAGACTCTCTAGACTTCTTGAACAGTAAGATGTATGGTCCTGTCCCCTAGAATGATGAAACAGACTCAGAAATACAGAACAAACTGGTGGTTGCCAGAG
Source organism: Neogale vison (assembly GCF_020171115.1). Taxonomy (NCBI): domain Eukaryota; kingdom Metazoa; phylum Chordata; class Mammalia; order Carnivora; family Mustelidae; genus Neogale; species Neogale vison. Next base: position 11,333,341 of record NC_058097.1, read on the forward strand.
GGGAGGGGAAGGGTTCGGGATGGGCGAGAATCGAGGAAGGGGATTAAGAAGTACAGACTTCCAGGGGTGCCTGGGGGGCTCGGTTGGTTAAGCCTCTGCCTTCAGCTCAGGTCATGATCCCGGGATCAAGTCCCACATGAGGCTTCCTGCTCCTTGGGGAGCCTGCTTCTCCCTCTACCCCTCCCCCAATTTGTACTCTCTCTTTCTCTCTCTCTCTCAAATAAATAAATAATATCTTTTTAAAAAAAAAAAAAGTAAAGACTTCCATTTATAAAATAAATCATGAGTACGAAGAGTACAACATCGAGGGTACAATCAGTAATCCTGTAAAAATCCCGTGGTGAGAGACAGAAACTGTGTTTAACTGTGTTTACTCTGATGAGCGTTTCATAACATAAATAATTGTCAAATCACTGTGTTATACACCTGAAACCAATATAACATTGTAAGTCAACTATACATCAGTTTTTTAAAAAATCACCATGGGGCACCTGGGTGACTCAGTTTGCTAAGTGACTCTTGATTTTAGCTCAGGTCGTGCCCTCAGCGTCCTAGAATTAAGCCCTGTGTTGGGTTGTGTGTACAGGCGTGCACCTGTGTACTTTCCCCCCCCTCTCTCAGATAAATAAATCTTTAAGAAAAAAAAATCACCCTCTTGGAGGTCAGCTACTATAATGCTATTTTAAGTAATTTCTTTTTATTTCATTTTCTGCTCACTGCTGTTGTGATCAGTTTCCTGTTTTTCCCTGTTGCAGCTAATGTTTGTATCCAGCAACCTTGTTAACTTCTTATTCTCCTAATTTATCTGGGAATTCTGTTGCTTTTTTTTTTTTTTTTCAAAGTAAGCGATCTTTTGCAAATATTTCCTTTCCAACCCTCCATTCCTTTTATTTATTTATTTTTCCTTGAGGTACTATCCTGGCTAGAACTGAGAGTCTGCCAATCATTGGCAAATAATGACTTTAGTTTCTGTGTTTTTATCCTTACTCCTTTTATTTCTTGTCTTACTGGCCAGAAGCTTCTGGGTAACATGGGATAAAAACAGTGCCCTTGTCTTACTCCTGATTTTAAGGACATGAATTTGCTGCAGGTTTTTATAGACATCCCTTACAGCCATAAATACTGTCTTTTTCCTAATCCTCATTTGCTAAATGGTTTTAAATCATTCTGTGGATGTTGAATTCTAACAGATGCTTCACTGCATGTTTTTTCTCACAAAAAAGTTTTTAAAGATGTTATTTATTTACCTGAGAGAGAGAGAGAGCATGAGAAGGGGCAGGAGCAGAAGGAGAGGGACAACAGACTGCCCTGAGCACAGCGCCCGACACGGGACTCGATCTCACAACCCTGAGACCATGACCTGAGCCAAAATCAGGAGCCAGCCCTTAACCAACTGCGCCACCCAGAGCTCCACCCCACCCCCTGCCCTTTTTTTTTTTTTTTTTTTAAGATTTCCCTTGTTTATTTATGGGGTGAGGGAGTTTCTCACGATTATATTACATTTCTCCTTTAATCTGTTAACAAAATAAGTTTCTTTAGTTTTTTGGCTTTGGGTTTTTGTTTTGTTTTGTTTTGTTTTGTTTTTTTTTTTAATGTTAGAGGAACCTTATGTTCTCAAGTGCCAGCTGCCATTCCAGCTCCGTGAGGGGCCAGGGAGAGCAGCGTGTGAGAGCTCAGGGCCCCCTGCTAAGTAGCCTAGTGCCAGCCAGGTAAGGGGACTTCTTGACAGATGGTGCACTTCCCTATTTCACATATCCCGGTTTGGCCACAGCGTGCAAGCTAATGGTATGGTCTGTGAGAACGGCGAAGGCTCTGGTATCTAAGGATGAGACCGCCCATTGTTGGCCGACATGCGTCCCTACTCTCAGTCAGCCCGGGAGCTGTGTAAGGGAGGGAGAGGAGGCACATACAGGCCAGATCCTGGCAGCGTGGATGGCCAAAAGCAAGAAGGCCCCGGTGGGCCGGTGGCCAGGTGGCCTGGCCACACTTACTTTGCCCGATGTTCCAAACTGGGGCCTGCATGAGGCTTTGTGGTGGCAGCCAAAGGTTGGCCTCAAAGGCGCACAGTGCCCAGAGGAGAATCAGGAGGCTCTGTGTCCAGAGCTCATCCGAGTGGACTTCATGACCGCAGCTCCCACAGGGAACAGCCCCCGAGGCTGAAACCACTGCGGTGCCTTGAGCAGTATTACCCACCGGCTCAGCTCCCTTGAGGAGGGGTAGCCCGGCGTGGCAGTGGGTGTCCTAGAGGGACTTTAGTAATGCCATCTCCGCCTTTACCTCGCATGAGCATGTCATCTTGATGATTTTGCTGCTGATGACACTTCTTTTTGTTTTGTTTTATTTATTTGACAGAGAACACAAGTAGGCAGAGAGGCAGGCCCACTGAGCCACCCAGGCGCCCCTGCTGACGACACTTCTTAAGATGAGATTGCTGGGGCGCCTGGGTGGCTCAGTGGGTTAAGCCGCTGCCTTCGGCTCAGGTCATGATCTCAGGGTCCTGGGATCGAGTCCCGCATCGGGCTCTCTGCTCAGCAGGGAGCCTGCTTCCCTCTCTCTCTCTGCCTGCCTCTCTGCCTACTTGTGATCTCTGTCTGTCAAATAAAAATAAATGAAATCTTTAAAAAAAAAAAAAAAGAGAGAGATTGCTTTTTCTCCCTCACCCCAATCAGGTCTAGATGTCCTTCATGTGAAGAACAGGTGGAAATGGGGCCCTGGTGCATTCAAACATAAGAAAGCTCCATGTGAAGCCCAGCATCTCGGAGGGACTGGTACGCGCTCAGCACTTCTAATAAACCTCTTTGTCCTCTGCTTCCAAACAGATCCCGGATCAGCAAAGTGGAACTCTTTAGATCATTCCAGAAACTGCTAAGCAGTATTTCGGAGGACGAGTGGCCAGACTCCCTCAGGTGACGCTGTTGACCCATGTTTTTTCATATTTAGGAAGATTTGTGGGTTAATTCTGCCTTACGAATGGCAGGAAGCCTTGGCGGGAGTCCGTGGGCACTTAATTATCGCTCGTGCGCTCCTCTCTCCCTGGGGCTCTGATCGCCAACGCACATCTGAGGTGTGCAGGATGGTTGGCTTAGTGGTGCCGTCACAGCGGATATTGGGGAGTGGGGCAGGAATCAGGGTTTGACCCGTTCCAGGCTCTCTTTTCACCCTCCTCCACATGGAAAGCAAGGCTGCCATGTGAGGGTTTGGGGAGCAGTAGAGTGTGTTAGGAACGTCACTCTCTTCTCTTCTGTTCACGTCAGTGGTTGTGAGCTGCAGCCTCGTGAATAAATTGCTGCCCAGCAGGAACGTAGAGAATTCTCGGTCTGCTGCTGGGACAGCTGGGTGGGGCAGTTCAGGTACCCAGGTACCAGAGGTACTCCAGTACCAGGTACCGGAGGGCGGTGCCCCTCACTTCCAACGTCAGACACAAGCCGCTCAGGCTTCTGACCACCGCCTGCAGACTCACTAGAACAACTCATGAATTCAGGAAAGCACTGTACTGAACAGTTCCTTTGTATTGTGAAGGATATAAATCAGAACCAGCTAAAAGAAGGGTCACCCCCCAGCACATCTCTACGTATCACCAGCCAGAAGGGGGACCCAAGTTTCAGTGTCCAGAGTTTTCGCTGGTTTCATTGTCAGCCTGACCAAATTGTTGGCCACGTGATATGACCAAACTCATTCGCCATCTTCCCCTCTGGTCAGGAGATCAGACCGATAGTATGACCCACTGGACTCTGTGGTTAATCTTTCTGGCATGGCAGCCCAGCCCTGATCGGTTAGGGCCCACCAGGAGTCACCTCGTTTAGTGTAAACTCGGGTAATCACAGCGGTCCACCATGAAAAACAAAGACGTTCCTGCCCCCAGGGAAATTGAGAAGGTTTGGAGGTTCCGTCTCAGCAACTGACAAGACCTGCCAAACTCTTTATCATACAGTGTACAGTGGGGAAGCTGAGGTGTTGCTAGAAACTTCTCCCCGAGCAGGCCAGCCCCTTGCTGTCACCACTGTGCACACTGTAGTCGGTAATGCTGCCCTGCAGTCCACTTGCTCGGTTTGTTGTCTAGAAAAATGAATCAAACTGACCGGGGGGCGGGTTCCAGACATTTTATGTGTCAGTGAGAACAACTCTGAACTAAGATCAGGAGAAACTTGATTCCAAAAGATCACTGCAGTAAGAGAGGGGCCGTTAGGGCACGGCAGGACTGCTGCCAAAGCGAGGGCGCCGAGGTCGTTTGGTTTATAAGCCTCCAGGGCGGGTGGGAAAGAGCCTTCCTTTGCGGGGAGCCGTGAGCAAGGCTAGAAAGAAGCGGGAAGGGGGCATGGGAGGCGCAGTCAGTGTGAGGGGACAGGTGGACAGGAAATGGGAAATGTCTTTTCTTGAGATCAGTCGATTCACAGTGGGGTTGGGGGGGCTGGGGGATAGTTTGTTAAGACGGGCTCACTCCACATTCTGATGCTGGCTCAGGCTGAGGGTGGGTCAGAGTTCAGGGTCTGGGAGAAGGACAGAAGCATAACTAATGTTGGTCACAGAAGCAAGAATTTTGTCCAGTTTGGTGTATGGTCCAAACAGTTCAGCTTGTCACTGAGACACATTGGGAGTTTGGAGCATCTGTCATAGGTAGGCCTAGGGGGCATCCATGAGTCTTACAGGGAAGGGGACTTCTTTGCAGTAAGCCATTTCCCAGAACACTTTAAGCCAAAAAATAGTTATCTGTCTGATTCCACCAGGACCAAACGAGACTAGCATTATTGATTATCACCTGTTTCAATCCATGTTGCTTTCTAGTGAGTTTCTTACAATAGAGAGAGTTGCTGTAGGAAAGCGTACCAAAATCCTCCCATTCCTAGGTCTGTTCCTAGGTCTCTGGTTAGCAATCTGTCCGGCCGCTGACTCAGTTGGCCGCCCCACTGAGCTGATCATGGAGAACCCGTGTGTTTGCTGGTGTGTGTGCATTAGGCTGCGGAAGCTGGAGACGTACCACGAGTACAAGGAGGCCGCGTCTGCTTACCAGGAAGCCTGGAGTGCGCTCCGAAAGCAGGCCTTCGGATCTTGGATCCGAAACCCACCCGATTATCACCAGTTCAAATAAGAAGGGCAAACTGCAGCAAGCATGTTGGTGGCAGAGTTTTCCGGCTCTTCACACTGGACCACTGCTTTCTTTTGTGCTGGACAAGACGGAGCTTTTCTTGTGGCCGAGTCAGGCAAAAGAAGATCTGCCATCTACCAGAGTGACCTATCACTTCAGACAGAACTCTGGAACGCGGAACAGTCTATCCTTGATTGAAGTCGCTCTCTCTGCTGAAATGGCATCTAGCTGATGACCTTGGCATCTGTGCTGACTTGTGTGTGATTGCTTCTCTAAAATAATGGAATAAGAACGTGGAACGTGATGCTTTAAAAGGACTCTGTGGTTGCTCTGTTTTGGGTGTTCTTGCTTTGATTTGGCAAGTGTTTATGGGGCTGAGATGATGTTCAGATCTGCAAGTTTCAGTGCTTCCTTTAGTGTTGTGGACGGGTTTTCTCTACCCAGCCTTTCTTCCTGGGAGAACTACCCTTTCCTGCTCTACCCACAGCACTTGGTTGAAGCAGACCTTTCTCCCCGGCTGTGAGAGTGGGAGCCAGCCCGACAGTCCCGGAACTGCTGGGAGAGCTAGCAGGAGAGAGCCTCTCTCTGCTGTAAAGGCCACAGAGTCGTGGGACTGCCTGTGGCTGCTTTGCCACCACACAGCGATGGGCAGCTTGAGAATGAAGGCAGTCAAGAAGGAAATCTGTTCCCGTGACCTTGTCTGGATGCCACTGCTCACCTTGGACTCCCAAGTATGTGACTTCAGTTTGTATTATTTTGGTTCAGCCTGGTTGAGTAGGTTTTCTGTAGCTTGCAGCTGAAAGAGTTCTGTCTAAAAGGCCAAAGGTCTGGGGTGCCTGGGTGGCTCAGTGGGTTAAAGCCTCTGCCTTCGGCTCAGGTCATGATCCCAGGGTGCTGGGATCGAGCCCTGCATCGGGCTCTCTGCTAAGCGGGGACCCTGCTTCTGCCTCTCTCTCTCTGCCTACCTCTCTGCCTACTTGTGATCTCTGTCTGTCAAAAAAATAAAATCTTGGGACGCCTGGGTGGCGCAGTTGGTTGGACGACTGCCTCCGGCTCAGGGCGTGATCCTGGAGTCCCGGGATCGAGTCCCACATCAGGCTCCCAGCTCCATGGGGAGTCTGCTTCGCTCTCTGACCTTCTCCTCGCTCATGCTCTCTCTCACTGTCTCTCTCTCTCAAATAAATAAATAAAATCTTTAAAAAAAATAAAAATAAAAATAAATAAAATCTTTTTAAAAAAAATAAAATTAAAAAATAAAAGGCCAAAAGTCTGTATAGCAGATTGGCTGCAGACCTAGCAACCAACATGTGATATTTAACTCTCGGCCTCTCCATACCTTCAATCACTGACGGCAAGGCAAGTTTTCCCTCTTGGGATCATTCAAGATCCTTCTCAAAGTTCTTCAGCCTTTTTTTTTTTTACGATTTGATTTTTTAACTTTTTATATAAATTCATTTTAGTTAACATATCCTGTATTACTGCTTTCAGAGGGAGAATTTAGTGATTTCTCAGTTGCCTAGAACACCCAGCAGTCACTACCTCAGGTGCCTCCTTAATGCTCATCCCCCAGTTACCAGAATCCCCCAACCACCTCCTTTAGATTTTATTTTTAAGTAATCTCTGCACCCAACATGGCGCTCAGACTCACAACCCCAAGATCAAGAGTCATGCGTTCCACTGACTGAGGCAGCCAGGTGCCCGCCATTTTTGTATAGCTTTGACTTTTTTTTTGAAGATTTTATTTATTTGACAGAGATCGCAAGTAGGCAGAGAGGCAGGCAGAGAGAGAGAGGGAGAAGCAGGCTGCCTGCTGAGCAGAGAGCCCGATGCGGGACTCGATCCCAGGACCCTGGAATCATGACCTAAGCTGAAGGCAGAAGTAACCCACTGACCCAGGCGCCCCTGAATGTTTTTTTAATAACAGCTTTTTTGGAATATAATTTACATTCCATACAATTTACCCATTTAAATTATACAATTTAGTGGCTTTTAGTTTATCCACAAAGTTGCACAGCCATCACCACAATCAATTTTAGAACATTTTTGTTCTAAATTTGGGGGAAGGGACACTTATCAACCCAGTAGGGTGCCCATTTGCAGCCACTGCCCATTTTCCCTCAACCCCACCCCCACCCCAGCCCTAGGGCAACCGGCAGTCTACTTTCTGCCTATTCTGAACATTTCATATAAATGGAATCACAGAATACATGGTCTTTTGTGACTGGCTTCTCTCACTGAACATAACGTTTTCAAGATTCGTGATGTGATAGCACGAATCAGCACAGACCCGTACTATGTTCCTTTCTGTGGAATAAAAGTTACATTCAGTTGTATGGATGTATCACATCTTATTTATCCAGTCATCAGGTGATGGGCACCAGGGTTGTTGGCACTTTGGGGCTATTATGAATAGTGCTGCTGTGAACATTCTTGTACTAGTTTGTATGTGAACATATGTTCTTAAATTTTTTTTAATGACAGAAGTAACACATTTTTGTCCTAACAAATTATCCTTGAATTTTTTTCCATAAGAAATCTTTTTTTTACTTATTCTTTAAAGATTTTATTTATTTGAGAGAGTGAGTGAGCAAGAGAGAGGGGGAGAGAGAACCTGAAGTCAACTCTGCACTGAGCACAGAGCCCTATGTGGGGCTCGATCCCATAGCCACGAGATCATGACCTGAGCTGAAACCAAGAGTCAGATTCTTAACTGACTGAGCCACCCAGGTGCCCCAAGAAATCTTTTTAGATAGCAGGCAGAAACATCACACCCTGAAGACCAGGCTCTCCCATATGCTGCTTTAATCGGGGAGATTCTTTACCTGACCCCAAATCCCATGTTTATGACAGCATTTAAAGTAACAACTAGAAGGAGCTCTTATCCACAGAAGATTATGCCTCTCTCTCTCTTACGAGATGGTCTTTAAAGATTTTTATGAGAATGTAAGGAGGTGGTGTCTTAAAAAAAAAAAAAAAGAGGTGGTGTCTTTTTATTCCAAAGTTTTATGGTAGATTTGTCAAATCAGTACCAAGAAAACCCCTAAATACAAAAACCACCCCTACATTTAGACTTTAGAGCAGAAACTGGGGAAGCCCTGAAGGCTTCAGACAAAAGGTAGCTTCATCTTGGGCTCCACCTGTTTTCTCAAGACCTGAAAGGGATACTCAGACATCCAACTTCCTACCTTTTACTTTAACCTCTTAAAACCCTTGTAATCTCACCTATGCCTTAAAATCACCTCTCTGAAATATTGGGAGGTTCTTAAATTTCATACATTTAATTAGATCATGTTTTTTTTTTTAAAGATTTTATTTATTTATTTGACAGAGAGAGATCACAAGTAGGCAGAGAGGCAGGCAGAGAGAGAGAGAGGAGGAAGCAGGCTCCCTGCTGAGCAGAGAGCCCGATCCGGGACTCGATCCCAGGACCCTGAGATCATGACCTGAGCCGAAGGCAGCGGCTTAACCCACTGAGCCACCCAGGCGCCCCAGATCATGTATTTTTAACTTGTGTTTCTTAACCCATATTTGATAACTGCTTCTAATTTTTATTTTTATTTTTTATTTAAATTAAATTAACATATAGTACTTTATTATTTTCAGAAGTGGAGTTGAGTGATTCTTCAATCCTTTTTTTTTAAGATTTTATTTATGGGGCCCCTGGGTGGCTCAGTGGGTTAAAGCCTCTGCCTTTGGCTTGGATCATCGTCCCGGGCTCCTGGGATCAAGCCCCGCATCGGGCTCTCTGCTCAGCATGGAGCCTGCTTCCCCTCCTCTCTCTCTATCGCTGTCTGTCAAATAAATAAATACAATCTTTAAAAAAAAAAAAAGATTGTTTTTACTTAGGAGACAGCAAGAGCAGGATGAGTGGCAGAGAGAGAAGCAGGCTCCCCACTGCTTCTTCATTAGGGATCCCAATATGGGGCTTAATCCCGAGTTTCCAGGATCATGATCTGAGCTGAAGGCAGACACCCAACCGACTGAGCCACCTGGGCACCCCTCATCAGTCTTATAAATACCTGGTGCTCATTATATCATATACCCTCCTTAATGCCCATCACCCAGTTACCCCAGCCCCTACCTCCTCCCCTCCAGCAACCTTCAGTTGTTTCCTGTGATTAATATAGTCTTTCATGGTTTGTCTCCTTCTCTGATTTCATCTTTTTTTTACTTTTCCGTCCTTTCCCCCACGATCCTCTGTTTTGTTTCTTAAATTCTACATATGAGTGAGATCATATGGTAATTGTCTTTCTCTGATTGACTTATTTCCCTCAGCATAATACCCTCTAGTTTCATCTACATCATTGTAAATGGTTAGATTTGATTTTTTTGGTGGCTGAGTAGTATTTCATTGTGTATATACACCACATCTTCTTTGTCTGTTCATCTGCCAGTGGACATCTGGGCTCTTTCCATAGTTTGCCTGTTGTAGACACTGCTGCTATAAATACTGGGTTGCAGGTGCCCCTTCAGATCACTATGTTTGTATCTTTGGGGTAAATACCCAGTAGTGCGATTGCTGGGTCATTGGGTCATAGGTCATTCAACTTTTTGAGGAACCTTCATACTGTTTTTCCAGAGTGGCTGCACCAGCGTGCGTTCCCACCAACAGTGTAGGAGGGTTCCCCTTTTTCCACATCCTCGCCAACACCTGTCATTTCCTGACTGGTTAATTTGAACCATTCCAACTGGTGTGAGGTGGTATCTCATTGAGGTTTTGATTTGTATTTCCCTGATGCCAAGTGATGTGGAGCACTTTTTCATGTGTCTGTTGGCCATCTGGATGTCTTCTTTGCAGAAATGTCTGTTCATGTCCTCTGCCCATTTCTTTTTTTTTTTTTTTAAGATTTTATTTATTTATTTGACAGACAGAGATCACAAGTAGGCAGAGAGGCAGGCAGAGAGAGAGAGAGAGAGGAGGAGGAGGAAGCAGGCTCCCTGTTCAGCAGAGAGCCCGATGCAGGGCTCAATCCCAGGACGCTGGGATCATGACCTGAGCCAAAGGCAGAGGCTTTAAACCACTGAACCACCCAGGCACCCCCTCTGCCCATTTCTTGATTGGATTATTTGTTCTTTGGGTGTTGAGCTTCATAAGTTCTTTATGTATTTTGGGTACTAGCCCTTTATCTGATAAGACATTTGGAAGTATCTTCTCCCATCCTGTTGGTTGTTGTTTGGTTTTGTCGACTGTTTCCTTTGCTGTGCAAAAGCTTTTTGTTTTGATGAAGTACCAATAGTTCTTTTTTGCCTTTGTTCCCCTTGCCTTTAGAGACATGCCTAGCAAGAAGTTGCTGTGGCTGAGGTCATAGAGGTTGCTGCCTGTGTTCTTCTCTAGGATTTTTGTGGATGCTTCTAATTTTTAAATTCCTTTTAAAACATGTTGAGAAAATTTTAAATGGACACAAAAATAGAATAGTGCACCCCCAACCCCCATGCACTCGCTCACACGCTCTCTCTCTCTCTCTGTCTCAAATAAATGAATAAAATCTTCAAAAAAGAAAGAAAACTTCTGGAGTGCCTGGGTGGCTCAATGGTTAAGCCTCTGCCTTCGGCTTGGGTCTTGATCTCAGAGTCCTGGGATCAAGCCCCACGTCAGGGGCTCTGCTTGGCGGGGAGCCTGCTTCCCCCTCTCTCTCTGCCTGCCTCTCTGCCTGCTTGTAATCCCCCCCACTTTGTCAAGTAAATAAATAAATAAAAATCTTTTAAAAAGAAAGAAAACTTCTTAGGCGATCCTGCATACATCTGTTGCACAATGTGAAGAGGAACATCTGGTTGCCCCACGTTCAGTGACCGAGCAGTGGGTTCAGTGGTCAGCCTTATCTCTCCCACCGTGAAGTTCCCTATCATCTTTTCCCCTAAAGGTTTTGGCAGCTGGGTCAGGGATCCCCAAGACCACCCTCAGGTTTGATGAGCCACTGGACAGACTCACAGAATACAGCAAGGCTGTCAGAGTTACCATTTATGTCAGTGAAAGGGCACAGATTAAAATCAGCAAAGAGAAAAGGCAGCCCGGCTCAGTCCAGCAGGAAACAGGTGCAAGATTCCAGTCGTCTTCCCTGTATTAACCATGTGCGTCTGACGCTTGGACATCTGGGGCCTCGCTTACCCTGACGAGACTGCCTCTCGGAGTCTAGCCAGCTCCCAGAGAGAGTAAAAGATTCCGGCCACGCACTGCAAAGCTCATAGCCCAGCCACCTGCTGCATGGGGCGCTCATACCGGCTGCCTGCACTCCTCACCCCGGCTCCAGGTACCGGAAAACCAGGGACAGCCCCTGTGTCTCAGGTGCCACTGAAATGAATCAAACTAGCCAACCCCCAGGCCGCTTAGCTGCCGCATCCCTCCCTTTGCCCTTATCATAACACGTCGTGCTCACATGTCCTCGCTTTCTGTGCCTCCTGACCAACCCTGGTACTTCTCCATCAGATGGAAGGGCAGCTGTGGCCCAGCGTGCCCTCTCCTCCTACATTCGCAAACTCTCCCAGTGGACTTGCACACAGGGCACTTAATTCCCCCAGCAATGATGCGTGACTGTTCAACCAAAGTTTTGCTTCAAGTGCCGCTGCCGTGGGGCTTGCACAGGGCCACGCCCCATCACAAAGAATGATCTGGCCCAAGATGTCAGTAGTGCTGAAGGTGAGAAACCCTCATCTAGGAATTGTGTTTTAAAGTCACTTGAGGGGTGCCTGGTGGCTCAGTCAGTTAATCATCTGCCTTCAGCTCAGGCCATGATCTTGGGGTCCTGGGATGGAGCTTCTGCTGGGTGGGAGTCTGCTTCTCCCTCTGCCTCTGCCCCTCCCCTGCTCATGCTGTCTGTCTCTCTCTCTCTCTCAAATAAATAAAACCTTTAGGGGCGCCTGGGTGGCTCAGTGGGTTAAAGCCTCTGCTTTCAGCTCAGGTCATGATCCCAGGGTCCTGGGATCGAGCCCCACATCAGGCTCTCTGTTCAGCAGGGAGCCTGCTTCCTCCTCTCTCTCTGCCTGCCTCTCTGCCTAGTTGTGATCTCTCTCTGCCAAATAAATAAATAAAATCTTAAAAAAAAAAAATCTTTAAAAATAAAGTCACTTGAAATCGCTCCTCTTCCAAATCTATACACAGTTAACTTTGTTTCATTTTGCTTTTCTATTTTGGGGGAAGAGGGGGGAATGAAATTATGTAAAATATTTATATGATTCCAGAGTTAAAACCAGTAAAAAAAATCAGGGGTAAAAGCAAGGTACATTCAGAGACGTCGACCGTCCTCTCCCTCCCGTTTGTCCCTTGGTCCAGCACTGACCAGCAATTTTTATTAGTAATTGGTGGTTTTCTTGCTTTTCGAAATGCTCTGTTACGAGCCTCCATACAGTATTCTGTATTTTTGCCAGGGTGTCTTTGGATCCATTTTTAGAAGTAGGATTTGCTGGGTGAATGGGTAAATGAACATACAGTTTTTCTTTATTGAAATCCATCTTCAAGGTTCTGTTTCTAAATACAGTGAGTACAAAGAAAAAAGAAAAGCAAAATACAGGATAGCGTTAGTAAATTCCATTTCTATAAAAAAAGAAGAGTGAGAAATTTATATCTGTGTTTTACTTGTATATGCCAGACTATCTCTGACTCAATACAAGAAGCCACTTAACCACTAAACGCGGGGCCCCACGGAAGGGTAAGGGAATGCCTCCCTCCCCAGGAGGGAGAGGGAGACTTCTCACCGAAGACCCCTTGTATTTTGTTATTTTTGAATTTTGAACAATGTTAATAGAATGCCTGTTTTAGAAATTTACAAAGTGGAAAAAAAAAAAAAAAGTCCAAAACCCCAGGAAATACTCAGAAGTGACATTGTGTAGGGAAGAGAGACTCTCCAAGCTATTTTTGGCACCTCTGCTTGTAATCCCGCAGACTCATCTAACAAACCGTCTTACAGAGTTTGGCTCCAGAGGGGCCTGTACGCCTCCAGCATTGCTGCTTTGTTCTGGGTTCGCAAGTGGATTCTAATGTTACATCTATGTGTGCCTCATTTTTATTCTTTTTCTTTAGAATTTTTAACATGTGGCTTGATTGAAATAATTGTGTGCATATATTCCATGCAGTCATTTCTGCCTGAAAGCACGGGCCTAACTGCCTCGTTTTATGGAGTTGCTGGTGCCAAGCATTAGCTCACCGTCTGGGGAAACGAAGCTACTACGGAGAAAATGAGCCGCCCTGGCTGCAGCGCTCGGCTTGGAAGGGAAGCAGGCCCCATCGGACTGGGTCGTGTCTGTGGCTGGTGGAGAGCTGCCTGCACCTGGGCCTCGGCTCCGTTTGTTGGCCTGGAAGCAGTGTTCGGAGCAAACCTTCACCCAACTTTTCCAGTCTAAAACCCAGTTTCCTTGCAGGCTAGTTAAGTGGCTGAGGACAGCATTAGATTTTCAACCAGCCCTGTCCTCTTGGGATGCTATGTGGAGAGGCCAGATGAGCTGGGAAGAGGAGGCCCCGCACAGCAGGAAGGTGACCAGGACAAGGAAGTGGCTTCTCCATTGAAAGATGGCGGACATGTGCTCGCTCGCAAGGGCTCGGCCAGTTCTCACAGATACAAAGCCAGCTATCCTGAAGGTTAGCTGAGGTGGGACACAGAAAGAGTCAAGAAAGCAGATACGTTGAAGGAAACTTGACTTTCCAGAAAGAATTCTTTTTGTACCACATGCTGAAGAATCGTAGTTGGCCTTCATCTCTCATAAAACGTGAATCCCTTTAAACCTAAATGTGTCTGTACTGCGGTTAAGACGGACTTCCTGGAAGGCTGTCCACATGGATCCAAAACAAATCTTAAGTAGTACTTGTGGTCCAAAAAGGGGAGGAAAATCTGCAGAGACAGACTCCTCGGCTGCAGGCAAGGTTGCATGCGTTCAGTTTTTAGTTCTTAAAATCCCAAAACTAACCAACGGGGATAGGACTCAAAGAATGGTTGTTGCCTGGTGGGGGGAGAAGCAGGATGGACATTGAGTGGAAAAGGGCCTAAGGGGACTTCCTAGGATTGTGGAAATTTTGATAGAAGTGTTGATTACATGGGTGTAAACATTTGTCAAAATTTATTAAACTCTGCCCTGAAGATCTGTGCATTTTATTCTACGCCATTATACCTCAACTTAAACATGTAGAAACAAATAAACCCTAGTCCTATTATTTCGGATCTGTGTGGATGTGGGGGAAGTATTTATTCTGACTTCCGGTCTATCACCCAGTTGTACAAAATGAGGTCCCAGCAATTAGGATGCTTGGTGTTTTTTTCAACTGTGAGGTAGGATTTCTCATAAATTCTTAATTGGGTCAATAACGCAAAGAGAAATTTTCTCCAGGAATCTGAGTCCATTGACACTTTGAGATACATATGGCCTCAGTCATGTTGGTGACAAGAGAGAGATGGAAATAATTCTTGTCTTAGCCTAGTCACTCGGGTTCTGAATTTGGGTGTGGTTTTTTTTGTCCCTGATACAAATAAGCCAGCTGGGGGTAGGAACCCGCTTTTAGCACTAAGCGTGTTCAGCACTTCATTTCAATCTCCAAATTCAGCAAAGTGTCTTAATAGGAAAAAGGGAAAGACAGAGATTCAGTCCAAGTGGGGACACAGGCTGCCAAATGCTGGGCTCAAGCACATGTTCCCTGGACTTAGGCTTGGCTCCAAGAGGAGAAGAGCTCACAATGGAAACAATGATGGCTGTTTGCTCAGGCAGCCAGGAGAATGAAAAGCGCATTGAAACCCAGCAGTGTCTCCACGGGGAGAGGTACGGTGGGCCCCTTCCTGGTGAGACCAACCTGTCAACAGAGCAGGATAACAGAGCCCATTCCCAACAATAAGACCTTTCTGTGCAACCTCAGGAGATCGCTGAGAAGTTCTGCTATGGGCCCCCCAAGCCTTGCTCAACAATAAGTGCACACTCAATACAATTCACCCTGTCTTGGTTGAATTAGATTCTTTCAGTAGAGAAGAGCTCTTCTCAAGGTATATTCCCCCATCGCCACCAAGATTTCACCCAGTTCCTTTTTTATTGTGATGACTGGGGGCTCTTTTGACCTCCAGTCAGTACTTTTCCAGCTGGTATTTCCTTTTTCTTTTATATATATATATATATATATATATATGTATACATATATATATTTTTTTATCTTAAGTAATCTCTAAGACCAACATGGGGCTTGAACTCAGGACGCAGAGATAAAGAGGCCCATGCTCCACCGGCTGAGCCAGCCAGGCGCCCCTCAGCTGATAAATATATTTTTTTAAAGAATTTTTTATTTTTTATAAACATATATTTTTATCCCCTGGGGTACAGGTATGTGAATCACCAGGTTTACACACTTCACAGCACTCACCATAGCACATACCCTCCCCAATGCCCATAACCCCACCCCCCTCCCCCCCTCAGCTGATATTTGCACGCCATACTTTTTGGTCTTCGTTGATCGATTTTAGAAGGATCACTCTCCTCTGTGGCAGGGAGGTTGGAACGGCAGGGGCAGGGATGCTGGTGGGGATATCAGAGCTTGGGGGTCACTGGAGTAATTCAAGGAGAAATGAGGAGGCCCAGACAATGCTGGTGTTAGGAGCCATAGGAAGGGGATCGGCGAGGCTGATCAGCTAGTGGCAGGTAGGGGACGAGGAGGAGGGAGTAATGTGAATGCTCCCAGGTCCCTGCTGGGTGGCAGGACAGAATGTGGTGCCATGCATCAGCAAAGGGGCCCCCGGGAGAGGAGCTGCAGGCCGGGGACGACGGGCTCAGTTTCAGAGTTTAGGATTTCTGCACTATCTTGGGATAAGGACTGGGAGTGGGCATTTGCAGGGGCTGGCTTGGGGCTCAGGAGAGATGGGCTGCACATAGAGATTTGCGGGTCATCTATTTTCAGGAAGTCCTTGAGAACATGAGTTAGGGTCAAAGCATCCAGATGGAATGTGGGTGGAATGATAAGAGAAAGGGGGCGTGGACGGAGCCCTGGAGGCCATGGAGGGCTCGGGAACAAGTGGAGAAGCAGAGAAAGAGTGTGACCAGGAGGCCAGAGGGAAAAGACAGGAGCTTCAAGCTGGGGGAGGGTGTGGCGGGCATAACCTAAAGGGTAGACTATATAAAAAGAGACAAAGAAGGTAGGAACTGAGAACCTTGTTCCCCGCCTCCTTCCCCACCAAGGGACAAGGTTATTTCTGGCATCCTCAGCAAGCGTCGGGGAAGCCAGCCTCTCCCGGGCTAAGGACTAAGGGAAGGGGAAGTGAGAAACGGAGGCACTGTGTGTTCTTCCTCAAGAAGGGCCAGTCTCTGTTCTTGCTTATGTAACTTAGAAACAAAAAGTTGGGAAATATTTCACACATAACAATAAAAAGAACACCCGCCACACAATTGACAGTAAACATTTACTGATTTGCTTCATGTTTTTATTTTCTGGAGAAATAAAACAGGACTAGTTGTATTTGAAACCCCACTTTTACCAACACCTGCCCCCCCCAGCCTCCCCAATACTGTCCCTACCTCAACTGCACAGTTTATACTTTCTTACATAAGTCTGTATCCTTAAGCAATGCATACTATTATTTTGCATGTTTTTACATTTTTTTTAAGTAAACTATACTCAACATGGGGCTCGAACTCATGGTTACGAGATCAAAAATCGCACACTCCACTGACTGAGCCAGCCAGGACCCCCGCGTGTTTTTAAATTTTAAATGATATGCTGAATAAACTTCTGCATCTTGCTTTTTTCCTTGGTCAGCACCATTTTGGAGATTCATTTCTTTTACCATCCATAGCTCTCGTGCATTCATTTTACCTGCTGTATAGTATTCCTTTGTGTGAATAGACTGCGTATCACCCCTCCATTCTCCAGTTGGTGAACATTTAGCTGGCTTCTGATATTTTGCTCAGGCAAACAAGGTTGCAGTGATCATTCTTGGACATGTCTCTTGTACATGGGTGGGGATATTTCTAGGGTATATACCTAGATGTGGAATTTGCTAGGTCATGGGTTATCTGTATTTTTAATTTTACCTGATATTGTGAAATTGCTTTCCAATGTGATGCTACCAGTTTATACCCACAGAAGCACTTGATAAGAATTCCACATATTTCACATCTTCCCTACCATTTTTTTTTAAGATTTTATTCATTCATTTGACAGACAGATATCACAAGTAGGCAGAGAGAGGGGGGAAACAGGCTCCCCGCTGAGCACAGAGCCCAATGCGGCGCTCATCCCAGGATCCTGGGATCATGACCTGAGCCCAAGGCAGAGGCTTTAACCCACTGAGGCGCCCACCAAAGCGCCCCACCAAGCCTGGAGCTCACCATGGGGCTTAAACTCATGACCCAGGGGCACCTGGGTGGCTCAGTGGGTTAAAGCCTCTGCCTTCTGCTCAGATCATGATCCCGGGTCCTGGGATCATGCCCTGCATCAGGCTCTCTGCTCAGCGGGGAGCCTGCTTCCCTTCCTCTCTCCTGGCTCCTGGCTGAGCAGAGAGCCCAATGGGGCTAAATCTTTAAAAAAAAAAAAAAAAGAATCCGAGATTAACCAGTCCATCCTTTCCCTTTTGCTTTTCATGCTGTCACTGTTATATTTTAAACATTCGTCTGTCTCTGAGCTTCTGTTGTATTTCCTGGTTTATTTGTCTATCTCTGTGCCATATGGTACAGTCTTAATTAGTTAACTACTGCTAAGATAAGTCTCCCCAGCTTGTTTTTCTTAACACTTCTTGGTTATTCTTGGCCTTTTGCTCTTCTAGATGGATTTAGCATCAGTTGTCAGATTCCACAAAACAAAACAAAACTGGCTAGGATTTTTATTGGAATTGCGTTATAGATTAATCTACAGCAATATGCAGCTTTACAATACTGGGTGTCCTCATCCTCAGATATTGGGAATATTAGTGTATCTCCTTTCATTTAGGTCTTCTTTCGTGTCCTTCAATAATGTTTTGTCATTTTCTCCATGAAGGTCTTGAATATCGTATGAAATTTATTCCTATGCACTTAGAGATGTTTGCTTTAACTGAGGAGATCTTTTTGCCTATTTTATTCCCTAATTGGTTACAGATGATATGTAGAAACAACATCCACATGTGTAACTCCTCTGGTACCCAACAACCGTGCTGAACTTTATTTGTTTGAAGTTTTACAAATTTTCTTGGATTTTTCTGTATAGACAATTACTGCCTACATATAAGAACACTTGAGTCGTCCTGTCTCATTTTTATGCCTCTCATTTACTTTTCCTCTCTTACTGTATTAGCTGGCTTTATGCCGGGACACGGTGAGTAGAAGCCCTGGTAGACCTTTTTTTTTTTTAAGATTTTATTTATTTATTTGACAGAGATCACAAGTAGGCAGAGAGGCAGGGAGAGCAGGGTGGGGAGGCGGAGGCAGGCTCCCTGCTGAGCAGAGAGCCCGATGCGGGGCTCCATCCCAGGAACCTGGGATCATGACCTGAGCCAAAGGCAGAGGCTTTAACCCACTGAGCCACCCAGGCGCCCCTACCACATCTTTATCCATCCGTGTGTTGATGGACATCTGGGCTTGTTCCATAGTTTGGCTATTGTGGACGTTGCTGCTATAAACATTTGGGTGCACGTGCCCCTTCGGATCACTACATTTGTATCTTTAGGGTAAATGCCCAGTAGTGCGATTGCTGGGCCGTAGGGTAGCTCTATTTCCAACTTTTTGAGGAGCCTCCATGCTGTTTTGCAGAGTGGCTGCACCAGCTTGCCTTCCCAGTGTATGCAAGAGGGTAAGAGGGTAACAGGGTAAGCGTAAGAGGTTTCCCCTTTCTCTGCATCCTCGCCAACACCTGTCGTTTCCTGACTGGTTACTTTTAGCCATTCTGACTGGTGTGAGGTGGTAGCTCAGTGTGGTTTTGATTTGTATTTCCCTGATGCTGAGTGATACTGAGCACTTTTTCATGTGTCGGCCATTTGGACGTCTTATTTAGAGAAATGTCTGTTCATGTCCTCTGCCCATTTCCTGATTGGATTATTTGTTCTTTGGGTTTTGAGTTTGAGAAGTTCTTTGTAGATTTTTGGATACTAGCCCTGTCATGTACAAGTGTCTTCTCCCAGGGGCTCCTGGGTGGCTCAGTGGGTTGAGGCCTCTGCCTTTGGCTCAGGTCATGATCCCAGGGTCCTGGGATCGAGCCCCGCATCGGGCTCCCTGCTCAGAGGTAAGCCTGCTTCCCCCTCTCACTCTCTGCCTGCCTCTCTGCCTACCTGTGATCTCTGTCAAATAAATAGATAAAATATTTAAAAAAATAAAATCTTCTCCTATTCTGTTGGTGTTCTTTGGTTTTGTTGACTGTTTCCTTTGCTGTGCAAAAGCTTTTTAGCTTGAAGTCCCAATAGTTCATTTTTGCTCTTCCTTCCCTTGCCTTTGGTGATATACTACCCATTCTTGAGCTCAATTCTACCTGGTCATGATTGTTTTGTTTATTTAAGAGACAGTGAGTAAGTAAGTGAGAGAGCACAGGAGGAGGGAAGGTCAGAGGGAAAGCCGACTTCCCACTGAGCAGGAAGCCCAAAGCAGCGCTCTGGTCCAGGACTCTGGGATCATGACCCAGCTTAACTGACTAAGCCACCCAGCCGCCCCGGTCATAACTGTTCTAGCACACTGCAAAATTTTACTAGTATTTTATTTAGGATTTTTCTGTGGTGATAAATGAAATCAATCTGTAATTTTTCTCTTACGAAGTTTTGGCATTGGGATTTCAGTGTCAAAATCAATTTTGTGATCATTCATTTCTAATCTCTGAAAATTTAAGAATGGGTTAAGGTATCCTTATATAGTTTGATAAAATTCATCTGTAAAACTTCGCTACTGTCTTTTAAGGACTGGAATTAGGGGAAACTAGATGCTACTTT
Organism: Neogale vison; assembly: GCF_020171115.1. Lineage (NCBI taxonomy): Eukaryota > Metazoa > Chordata > Mammalia > Carnivora > Mustelidae > Neogale > Neogale vison. The sequence continues at coordinate 11,353,267 of NC_058097.1, forward strand.
TTTTTTTTTTTTTAACTTTTCAAACCTTCATTCAGATACATCCAAAGGCAAGATGGACAAATCCATTTTTATTGGTATTACAAATAAGGCTGCTTTCCTCAGTAGCTTGTTTTATAGATAACAGCTGCTCCCTCCTCTGACCCAAGAATACTTTCTAGTATCACTTTTTTAATTATTTGTTTATGTGTAGGTTTACCCCCATACTGTAAGCTTCTGGAGGATGAGCTAATGTTTTTATTCCTGTTTATGCCTCACTGTCCAGCAGTGTGAAGCACATTGTAAACAGAAAAAACAAACACCATGACATGATTTCACCCTGCCAACTGTCTTTCCTCTTAAATCTCAAGTCTGGTGTCTCCGCTGTCACTTGGTATAGCTATGAGAATTACATTACCTATATCTCATGAGTGCCTTTTGAAAACTAATCTTAATAATATTTATAAATCATCTGCTATCCAACGAGAGCTTGATAAAAACTATAAAAATTTATCTTTTAATTAAAAAATTTTTAAGTAAATCTCTATACCCAACATGGGGCTCAGACTCAACGACCCAGTGATCAAGAGTCCCATGCTTTCCGAACTGAGCCAGGCAGACACCCCTAAAAATTACTTTTTAAAAAAGCCAGAAAAACAGCTGGCCAAAAAAAAAAAACCCTTGCTTTATTTTCTTCTTCCCCTACTATTTCTGTTCAGTTGCATTTGTGGGTTTGTGGTTGTGAAACAGAAACAGATCAAAATGCCTTTGGAGGGGCGCCTGGGTGGCTCAGTGGGTTAAGCCGCTGCCTTCGGCTCAGGTCATGATCTCAGGGTCTGGGATCGAGTCCCGCATCGGGCTCTCTGCTCAGCAGGGAGCCTGCTTCCCTCTCTCTCTCTCTGCCTGCCTCTCCATCTACTTGTGATTTCTCTCTGTCAAATAAATAAATAAAATTTAAAAAAAAAAAATGCCTTTGGAAAACTAGCCCTCCCCCATTTCTCTACAATCCTCTTCTGTTCATACTGTTAAGGAGGGTTTTACCTTTCCTTCCCACCAGTCCCTGTCTCAGGCAGGAAGGGTGAGGGGCTCTTTGGTAATTCAAGTGAGGCTGGAGTCCCCCAGGGGACTTTTGACACTGCCCTCGGAAGAAATGCTCTTCCACTGGATTTGCTACACTGCTGGGGCCACTCTGCTGTCACATGAGAGGAGTCTGCCCTAGAGTGAAGTCAACACAGAGGGAAACAAAACCAAGAGGAAAGACTTTTGATGTTATCAATCGACCTCTGGTGCGAGCTATGTCTGAAGCCAGTGAATTAACCGAGCGAATGGCCTCTTTAGGGCTTAAGCCATCTCGAGTTGGGTGTATATGGCCGCAAACAGATTCCCTTCAACACAGAATTTGTTCCTTTCCCTTCCCTTGCTCACTCAGAGGTCAGCTTATACCTGCTTCTAGTTCGAGACTACAGCAAAGAGACTGCAGATTCTGTTGGGGCAGGTTTGGGAAAGACCAACACGATGCTTAATGACAAGTGATTCCTCTGATCCCAGTTGGGGAGCTGACCTCAGTGGATGGCCTTGACAGGTTGCTTCTATAATTTGGTGAAGACAAAGCTAAAGATCTTTCTTCCCCAGGACAGAGTTTAAGGGAGTCATTTAAACTACATGTTGATCGTGGGGTGATACCTAGTGATTGCCTATGTAGAGCTCTAGCCTCCAACACAAGCTATCTTTGGAAGATTTGGGAAAGTAACTAAGTTTTCCTCTTAGATGCATTTGTGTTCCGGCTAGCCTACATATTTATTTGTGAGAAATCATGAAACTCGTGAGCATGGGAAAATCTAATTGTGATTTCTAGGAAGAGGGCTTGGAGAGCAGCCCCATGAAGAGTGCAGGTACATGTAAGTAAGAGGCTGTGTGTGTACAGTTACCATCCCAACACTGTACGTAATGGTGAAAGGCTGCAAATAACCCAAAGGCCATTAATAGGGGCCTGGGTACTAAGTATGTAATAACATATTCACACAGCACAATACCATTTAGCTGTGAAAATGAAAAAAAGTTTCCCTATGAACTGATATGGAAAGGTCAGCAGGATATACTGTTAAATGAAAAAAAGCAATATACATAAATAATGTTTTCTTCTTTTTTTTAAGATTTTATTTATTTATTTGACAGAGAGAGATCATAGAAGAAAATAAGGACAAATATTCACATTTAATTATATTTCCAAAAATAAAGACTGGAAAGAAACAAGATACTAGTTAAAGTAGTTTCCCAGGGGCGCCTGGGTGGCTCAGTGGGTTAAAGCCTCTGCTTTGGGCTCAGGTCATGATCCAAGGTCCTGGGATCGAGCCCCACATGAGGCTCTCTGCTCAGTGGGGAGCCTGCTTCCTCCTCTCTCTCTGCCTGCCTCTCTGCCTACTTGTGATCTCTGTCTGTCAAATAAATAAACAAAATCTTTAAAAGAAAAAAAAAAAAAGCCTCTCTTACGACACAGATGACTGCTTCCTGTCCCAGGCTGTGCAGCCAGGGGCTCCACAAACCCTCCTGTTGGCCTAGCAGATGCCAAGCCACTGCTCTGACCCTTCTGGAAGAAAGTGAATAAAGGACATGGTCACACTGCAATGCCTTTATAAGAGGAAGTTTTATTGTTAATTATTTACCTTAATATTTCAGAAAGAGGAACAGATTAGCTCAGTCCAACATGATTGGCAGTTGGCAAAATCTAGTGAAGCAAGTGTCTGATTGCTAAGGATTTAATTTGGGTGCTTTTAATACTTAGCCATCTTCAACACTTCAAACATAATCCAGAAGAAATGTATCATCTCCCTCCCTTTCACTTTAATACCCCACCTACCTCACTTTAATATGGAAATATCTTCATTAAATAATGATCCTCAGAGAACAGGTTCCCTGGAGGGTACAGCCATGAGGACAGTGCACAAAAAGGAAAACTCAAAATAAAACTCTGTATGATAATTTACTAATCTAAGGAAACAAAACCTTCCAATATATTAAGAAATAAATCCAGTTACAAATGCACTACTTAGGTCTATGTGAAGAGGTCTGGAAACTGAAAACGGCCGGCTATTTACAAGATACACAAGCAGGAACGGTGCACCTAGCCCAGCGCTGGCCCTCAGAAGCCAAAAGTGTTCTCTCCGCTGTAGGCCACATACAAGAATCCATCTTCATCTTTTTCCTTCTCGTAAAGCTGTCCCATAGTTAGGCTTGAAAGAAAAGAAAAAACAACATTGAGAATTGGGTTTGGCCTCTGAGTCTGGGTGTTTGAAGAAAGATGATCTGAGGATAAGGGACAGACCGCGACCGCTGGAACCAGTTACTCTGCCTGGGTGGTAGATCACGAAAGTGAAAGTAATTCCAATCTCAGCACTGCTGTGTGCCAACAATCCGTGTTACGGAAAGGAAATGGAGCCAGGAAAGATTAAAATAAATTAGGCTCCTGGCAATCAGTAAATAAAACTAGAATCAAATCTCCACCCTCCTGCCCTGCGGCAAGGCCATCCGCACACACTCACACCTAATTCTTCCTTCAGAGGCCAGTGCTGGCTCCTTGAGTGGGCTTGCCTGGTCAGCACCTGAATGCTCTCTGGATGCCAAGGGCAGGAGATAAAACCTAAGCAAAATTAAGAGCCCAAGAGGCCCATCCCTGCATGGGTGAAGGAGCAAGATAAAGAAACTACATGGGGCTTGCTTCTCCTCCTTATGTGAAGGTGTATAATCTGTACCTAATATGATCAATATTAGTGGGTTCAATCTTGTGGAAGCTCCCCCACCAAAACCCTCATGCCCCTGCGATCAGCATCAGTGCCATCAAAGAGAAATTATTTTCCTCACATATAATGCAAAAAGCCCTGATTGTATCTGGGATCCAAAGAAACCCTGCCCAAAACTCCTAAGAACCCTCCAGAAATAGATAATTGCTGAAACTAAACATGTGTGGGCAGGAAAGCTGGTTTTCCTAAGCGGTAAAACAGCATGCATGCGGTACAGGAGACCTAATCTAGTTCTCTGCCACGGATCTGAGTTGTACAGGCTCCAGAGTTAAGACTAGTACCACGGGGAACCCCAGGAGAGCCGTGGCCACGTGACTGCACTATGAGAACAACAGGCAGCACAGATGTGTGCTGAACGTCAGTGTGCCCCTGCACGTGGGGTCACCGAGAACCAGTAAGACAGCAGTCTGACAGCCGGCCAAAGACGGCACAGTTCACTAGCTGCACAGGTCACAACAGCAGCTTATAAGCAGGACTCAGTAAAACAAGGGCCAGGGGTTGACGGAGGGTAGGGCCGCAAGCTGGTACAACTGGGACTGCCCCACTCTGCTGGCGTGCTCCTGGCGGGCTGCGTAGACCTCCATGTAAACGGGGACACGGGCCGCACGGAACAAGGGGGAGTTTTCCCTTTCCTGTTCTTCCTGCCCAACTGCCAGCTTGGCCCGGCTGGCTGCGTGGGCAGATGAGAATTCTTAAGTAACAACATGAGGGCGGATGAGTCTGAATACAAATGACCTGTCACCAGCATCTGGTAACTAACACGGTGCTCCCGAGCTCTAACCTGGGATGTGTAAAGTAAGGACGCCCTGGCCCAGCACTGTCTACACACACTATTTCTGCGAGGAGAGAAATGTCCTGCAGTCTGGCTGTCCGGTACGGTAGCCGCTGGCTCCAGGCGGCAAGCTCAGACTCGTCTGAACTGGAATGTGTTGTTACATTGTGTAACAGCATCGTGTGAAACATACATAAGATTTCAAGCCGCCTGGGGAAAAAAGGATGTAAAAATTTTATTATATGTTGAAATGACATTTTGGATATACTGGATACATAAAATATATTATAATTCACTTCACCTGTTTCCTTTTTAATGCACTAGAACATTTTAAAATTACAAATGTGGGGCGCCTGGGTGGCTCATTGGGTTAAGCCTCTGCCTTCGGCTCGGGTCATGATCTCAGGGTCCTGGGATCGAGTCCCACATCGGGCTCTCTGCTCAGCAGGGAGCCTGCTTCCTCCTCTCTCTCTCTGCCTGCCTCTCTGCCTACTTGTAATCTCTCTCTGTCAAATAAATAAATAAAATCTTAAAAAAAAAATTATAAAATTACAAATGTGGCTCATGCACCATTTCTCAACAGCACTGCCCTGGAGCACGCAAGGACTTGAGGGACGGTGGAGAGAGGGAGGAAGCCCCCGCATGAGGCCCCGGAGAGCAGTGAGTCCCAGCCTCAGCTCTACAACAGAATCACAGAGGAGCTTTGCGACATCTCCAGGCTCAAGCCCAGGCATCAGTAGGTTTTTAAACTGCTCAAGATGATTCCAGGTGAAGCGAGGTGGAAAAAACAGTCTCTCTACCAGAGGGAGCCGTGCTGGTCTTTTTAATGTATTTGCTTTTCTTATGTAAAGCAAGCAACATGGGGCTTAAACTCAGGATTCTGAGATCAAGATTTGCAGGCTCTACCTGACTGAGCCAGTCAGGCGTCCCATCTGTCTTCCATGCTCAAAAGAGCCATGTGATTAGGAAGTGCCGTGAGGAGCCAGCGACCAGCCAAAGGCTTGACCCGTAGCCGCCTCTCTCAAGACCACCACCGGGCTGGCTGGGAATGCCCCAGGACTCCCGCTTTTCTCGGAGATGCCTCGGGGTGAGGGGACAGGGAAAGCAGCCGCAGCTACTGCACAGCTCTCGAGGCCCCCCTCATCCATCCACATGTCCAGGATGACCTTGGTGAGCACCTGTGCCACCATCTCCCCAAGGCCATTCATTCCCAGAGGGACTCAGAGGCAAAGCAAAAGACCTGCAACTCGTGCAACTTAAAGGCAGACACCAATTGATACCAATGTCACATCTGGTTCCACCCGACAGACTGAGTACGCTCCGTTCTAGCAAGTCAGAAGCCCCAGTGCATATCCAAATCCCACTGCTGAATTAGAAATACTGGAGGAGGGGCGGCTGGGTGGCTCAGCTGGCTGAGGTCCGAGTCTTGGTTTTGGCTCAGGCCGTGATCTCGTGGTCATGGGATCGAGCCCCATGCCGGGCTCTGTACTCACTGGGGAGTCTGGTTCAGATTCTCTCTCCCTCTCTCTCAAATAAATAAATAAAATCTTAGGGGAAAAAAAAAAAGGAAATACCTGAGGATCTATGTAAATACCGGTGGCCCCCCCCAGACTCAGCCTGTGGTGAACAAGGGCCCTCCGCTGCCTAGGGCAGGCCCGGAGACTGTGGGAGCAGAGGCCGGTCACCATGTGGCTCTCCCTCCTGCCTGTCTCAAAACTGCACTGTCTTTTGAGTAAAACTTGAGCTTATACATTTGTTTAACCTGTGCCCCAGCTGCTGCAGAGGCGGATCATAACCCTCCGAATTATAACAGCACTTATGTGCCAAGCACTGTTCTGAGTTTATTCTTTTTATCCTCACGGCAGTCTTCGGAGACATCATCACCCTCACAGGGATCACAAGCCACAGTTTACAGAGAACAGAAGTGAGACAATAAGAAAAATAAGAAAAATGACACACAGGGAAGTTACATGATTCACGCGAGGACACGTGCTTCGCACTAAGCCGTGCCGCCTCCAAGTGAACACGCAGATCTGTCCTACTGCCCTCCCGTCGGCATCCAGTACCTTCTGCACAGATCGCCCGAGAAAGAGCTGCTCACACACACGCGCACACACGCACACACACGCACACGCGCGCCCGAAATCACTCGCGCGTCTGCTCCCAGCGCCTCTCTGGATTCGGGAGGTCAGAGCGGCGCCCGAGAGTCCACATTTGGAACAGATGTCCGAGGAAGGCAGCCGCTGCCAGCCTCCGCGTCTCACAACTCTCTCCTTCAGCTCCTGTAACGGGACAAACGGCTGGCTGTGCTACGACTCTAAGTCCTCTCGCTGTTCTCCTGTTCTGTCACGCAGCCCCGTCGGAAAGCTGACTCGGCTGGCAGCAGCACCGGGTGTTACACGCAGAGGACAGCCCTGGGGCAGGCACTTGGAAAGTGACGACACTCACGGCGGGGAGCTGCCGCACACTCCATTCAGCAGCCCGGGACCGAATGCCCGATTCTGAGAGCCACTGAGTGCCACAGGAGAACACTGAGACCTCTTATGGTATGATTTCAAAACAGCTCTTACGGGATCGGGCCACACACATACAAAGCCGAATAATTTGGTCTGGAGCCAAAAAGAGCTGGCCGCAAACACAGTTTACATTTTGAATCCCGTTAAAGAGTTAAATGTAAGTGCAGGGGGGCAAAACGCGACCCCAGTCAGCGGCCAGTGTCCAACAGGAGGCTGGCCTGTCCGTTTAGGACAAGTTCCACAAGCCTCTGAGGAGCTTCTTCCGTCTCAGAGGCCACAGAGTCCAAGCCCCGCAGCGCTGGGCAGGCCGCGGCCGGGATGCCCGAGGATGCTCGCACCGGCGGCTCTGACGCGCCCGTCGGGCAAGGCAGCACAGGCCTGCGAGATGGCCCGACAACTTGCAGGCCACGCTGCACCTCCACAGCATCCCGCCCAAGTTACTGGCTAAGGAAGACACGCAGAGATGACCTCAGACTCTAAAGCTCACCACTGTGACATCAGCAAGGACAGCCACTCACCCTGGAAGGGTGCGGCTGAGCACAAGGAGGCCCGCCACCTTCCACACTCGTGAGTCTGATGAGGAAAGAGATGGGAAAAGCCAATGGCAGAGTCAAGCCACGGAACCAATCTCAAGTATGGTGGGACCCTGAAGAACCGAGTCTAATGAACCTAAACTGACGGCAAAAACGGTCACTCACCCCTCCATTCGGAGTCACCCAGATTCAGACAAACCAGCCAATAATAACGGCACCTTTCATAAGGGTCCCCATCCAGGAACGGCCGTGCTACTGAGGGCAAACACTGGCTTTAAGCTACTCGAGAGCACATGCGCGGGGGCAGCCGACATAGAAGTGTGTGGGTACCTAAGCCCTGTAGAACCTCCCCGGCCCCTGACCAAGGTTAGGTCATGAAAGCTGTGGGCTCCAGCCTGACTCAGGAATTGGCTGGCCTGACGGGCACACACCTGGACACCCATCTGCTTTGGCGCCCACGTGCTTCCACTGGACCTGGACTTCTCTCTTTCCAGCAGGGGAGGATGGGGAGGACAGCAGGGGTGGGGTGGGAGGACAATGGCCACTGCTGTGGACCCTGGAAAGGCAACCACCTCGAAGTGAGAAGTAATGTAGCCAGAAAGGCTCCCAACATTCTGAAAAATAAAAATTAACTACTGACTCTTCCTTTTGTCAGATTTTTCTCGGATATAAATAAACCCTATTCTGTTACGGGGAATAAACCTTTGAAGAGATATTTACCTAGAAATGATCAAAAGTGCTTAACCTAAGCACATTTCTAAATAAAGGATGGACTGTAAAATGTCACAACTTCTACTTAATAGCTCTTTAAAATCGAAGCAGCAACTAAGCACCACAATATTAAACAAACCGGTTTCCAAATGTAACTAACATTCCCAAATTATCACATCTTAGAGATATTTTACTTAATAACATACTACTGTTTCTATTTTAAATGGGGATCAACAAGACTCGTCTGTGTTCTAAACAAAGACCAAAACGTAGATACCATTGCCAGGTCTGGGTTCTCCCCTAATGCCATGACTGGGAAACTTGTACACTGATACTCTTTCTCGAGCTCAGTCTGCACCAAGACACAATTCTTTTGTTTTGGGGCTGATTCTGGATACAGGAACCTAGGCAGAGAATTCAGCTCTCCAATGCTAGATGGGAAAAGGGAGCTGAGTGAGATTCCCTCCCCCAGCCCTGCTCTAAAAAAAATAGAACTCAGAAAGAATTTAGGAAGTAAAACTCTCAGGGACTTGCCTTGGTCTCTATTTCTAGAATCAGTATTTAATACTCACTAAACGATCACCACCACATTTTTACATGATAATCACTTGTGCTCCAGAAGATTCTCCCTCTGCTTCGCCTCCCACCTCACACGTGACCCTCCCGCAGCTCTGTCTGTCACAGGATGGGAGAGGGCTCCTGCAGGCCTGGATTCACCCTTTCCCAACTCCGGTGTCCCCAGACTCTCCTAAGGCTGCAAGCCCTGGTGGAAGGTTAACAGAGGCCCCGCACCTCCCTAAGGAGGCTGGAAGGAGCTGAGGAAGAGGCTGCTGCTGAAGTGCCTCGGGGAGCAGAAGGCAGGGTTGAGTCACACACCAGCTTTCACGGGAGACCCTGTGTGATTTTGTGTGTGCTGCCGTCAGGTGATCAGCATTTGCATAAAGCCCAATGATGTCACACACCACTTTTGTTTAGAAACCATTTTTCTTAATAAAACCAAACTGCTGCATTAAGTGTGGGAAAGAAAGCCATTAACTGAGGTCAAAGGCCTGGGCAGAGGAAGCCTGGTTAGTCATTCTCTGAAAACCTGACTTGGGTCACTGGTGTCATCTGCTTTAGAGCTGATTCTTACCAGCCTGGAAAGGCAAAGGGGACTGGGAGAGAAAAGGAAGCAGCCTCTGCTGCCCTGAGAATCACTTTCATTTCCAATTCTATTTACAGCTCAGGGATAATGGAGGGAGGGGGCAGTCGCTAATCTGCAGCCATTTTAATTGCTAGATTAACATGGAGCCATCAGAGTAACAATGTCTCCAAAAGCCTTCCCTTTAAGAAGTATCATGGGATCAGAATTGATAAAGTAAATTCAATGCCACAGGTCAGTCACCTACTTCCTCTACTGAGACGCCACCTCCAGGAAGGAGGAAAAACAGGGTCACCAAGACTCTGCAGAAGCTGCAGGGTGAAGGAGTGAGGACTTACTTCCCCACCACCTTGAGAGAAGCTGAGTGTGCCCACAGATGCCCACGGCTTCCAACTCTGATGAAAAGTGTACCCAGCACCACGAAGCCTACAGGCCCAGGAAGGAAAGCTGGAAGAGCTCCAACAGGCGGCAAGACTGCCTCTGCCAACAACGCAGCTTCCCGAACTATAGCTGTAGTAGGCCAACAGCACCTAGCAGTCAGGGCCAAGGCCTACCTCCTCAGGCAGAGCATTTCATTTCTTCCCTAACCTGCTTCTCTGCCAAACACAGGAAATGGATGTAGTTGAGACTGGGAAAGCAAAAATCAAACGAAAAAATAGCCAGAGCTCTCTACTTTTCATAAGAAAAGGACTGGAATTTGACTTACACCTTTCAAGGGTTTTCAAAGGAAACATATTTTGGCCACATGGGCCTCGTTCCCTGGGATTCTGAAAGCCTTAGCTTTTAGAAGTACTACTTTGGAGGGGTAACAAATGAGGCTTAGTTTGGGTCTCCAAGATGAGAAGCAGCCAGGAACTCACACTCAGGGGAGAGGGCCTAGCATCTGGCTCAGGGGCTAGTACTCAACCAGTAATAGCAAAGGACTCACCAGGAATCCAGAAGGAGCCAGTCCATTTTCTTTTTCCTACAGGGGACTAGAGCTGGGTTGTCAACTACACAGAAGGAGAGAAGTGTAATGCCCCTGCCTAGATTCAGGCCCCAAGTTATCCCAAAGAAAGCTTCCAGGCAGCGCAACAGCTAGAGCAAGGCGGGGGCCAATGACTCTGACAGTCGGAGCAGGTAGGACGAGGGAGGTGTAAGTCTATAAAGAGACCCTGGGGAATTTTTGCTGGACAGTAGCCATTCTAGCATACCTGAGGATCAGGCAGCTATGGGCTCGCACAGGGCCACAGAACTAGGTCTGGAGAGCCAGCAGCAGGGTGATTAACTGGAGCCGAGCCTCAGCAGGGCCCACAGGCTCCCAGTGGAGAATGGCAGGACTTATTTCATGGGTCATTTGAAGAAAACCTCATTTTAGGCTTCAGTTCTACTGATGGCTTAAGCCTAAGTAAATCCTCAACTGTTTTAAAGGATTCGTGAGGGTCTGAGGCTAGATTTCAGGTTTTTCTTTTTTTTTTTAAAGTCCAACCTTGTTCTATTTTCTTGATCCAAAGTACATTCCCACGCACTACAGCCCTTTCTTATTTTCCTTGAACTCCTCATGTCAGGGAGCTGACTTTCAGTCAGGACCTCTAAGAGTTTTCTGACCTCCAAAATGTAGAGTTCTGTAAACAGCCAAGCAGATGGCCAATGCCAGTAAACACCTCTCACCTGGACTGTGGGACTGTCTTATCCACAAACAGGAAGATTGCCTTTTCAGAAGGAAGCTGGATCCTTTTCCTGATGATCCACATGAACTGAGCCACAGTGATGTCAGATGGAACCAGATACTTCCGTTTGTCAATGTCAACAATCTGAGAGCCTGAGACTTTTTCCACAATCACCTAGGAAAGCAAAGAGAGATCAGGACTGGATTTCTAAAGTGAGGCTCTGGCCCTGTGTTCTTCTGGCCTTGCCTTGTCAGGGAGCTGATGAATAGTATGTGGTCAAGGAGGTGGGTGGGAAACTGCACAACACTGGAAAATAGGCCCCTGATTTAATAAACCACAAACTCTGAACTCTGGAGGTTAAGAACTGTCATAAACGTATGATACAGAAACAGAAAGTGCTTTTCTGTGGTCAATTATGTTTATCATCCTGGATCTCAGCAAGCATAAGAGAAACACAGCCCTTACTACAAAGCTTTTCAACATTTAGTCCGGGCAGAACTGAGACTATCTGGTAACGGTTTCATCTATAGCCAGTTACTCCAGGACCCCAGAATGGATCTGCCTTCACACCAGAGGAGAAGATCCCAAGGAACACAGGAAACGGGAAAGGATGGCCTAATAGGAATGAGTGGCAATCCCAGACAGCCAAGAACCAAGCTCCTCATTTGGCCTGTTGCTTCTCCCTGAACTAGGTTTCAAATGTGTCCCTCCTGACCCCTCATCAAAGGAATTGTTCAAACAATGAGCTACAATGACAGGCATGGATGTCCTTTAAAAATCAGTTAAGGATTACAGAAAATTACCCCCTACCACAGAAGAAATATAGGATCATACTTATTACTGATTAAGGAGAAACGAGAGAAAGGGTTCTCAGAGGCTTCTCAGATTTTTTGGTGAGGAAAGGAAGCCAGAAGTCAAGCAAAGATAGAGGCTCAAAGTTAAAGATGAGTGTCCTGAGACTAAAGTACCACTTCTAAGACCAAAGTGACAGTCTTCCTCCACGGTTGCTCCCAAAAGTGGCAGTGACCTGTTGCCCTGTCCTAGAACATCGTTCCTTACATAATTGGCGAGGGAGCCCAGAGGCTGCAGACAGCTCGCTGGCCTAGATCAGGAGATTCAGCACCGAGACACCCTGAACAGCACCAGCTCAAGACCCTCACGCCACGGACCCGGAAGGCCCCTAACCCAGTCTGGTCTGTCTGCTACTATAACTGGGACTGGAACCTCAACTTGTCAACTGTTGAATGGCCCGGGGCCTTATCACGAGTCCTAAACGACGGGGTGACAGCGAGGTGAGGGGGCGGGGAGTGCACTCACCGGAACCCGGTCGGGATATTTCGCTCGGATCTTCGCAGATTCCACACATCTGTGTTCTGTGGGAGACACAGACCGGCTGATGGTCGCTCCTGCCCGACCTCAGGTTCCCGGGTCCCCAACCCTCCTCCCCCAGCGACCTGCGCACGCCCCGGGGCCCTTGTTCGGAGTCTCAGCGGCCTCGGCCCTCGGCCCTCGCCTCCCGGCAGAAGGGCGAAGGGCGGGACAAGATCCGTGGGCAGCCGCCTGGGGCGCCGAGGCCTCAGCGACCCGAGGCCGGAGCGCGGCATCCGCCCCTCCCGGCCCAGCCCAAGGCGGCCCGAGTGGGGGAGGGGGCCCACCCACCGTCCTGACCCCCCACCACCCTGTCTCTCAGGGAGCCCTTACCCAGCGAGTGGTCCTCCTTGAACATCCACTTCATGGCGGCGGCTGGGAAGGGATGCAGCCCGGCTCTCGGAGCCGCGGAGCTCAGCGAACCAACCACAACAACAACGACGGCAGCGGCGGCGGCGGCGGCGGCGACTACACGACAGGCGGGACTTCCGGCTGCCGGCGCCTAGCAACCGGCCGGGGCGGGGCTTCCGGCGCCTTTCACTGGGCCGCGCGCCGGGGGGCGGGGCCACGAGTAAAGGGGCGGAGCAGGAGACGGCTCCAAGAGGGGCTACAGCGGAGAAGTGGGGATGATGACGTTCACTACAGGGCTGTCTTTGAGGGTTTTGGTGACTGGGAAGGGGATGTTGTCGGGAGCTGGTAACAGGATTGGGGGCTCCGTGGACGTTGGTAACAGGAAGAGGTGTTTGGGGGTATGGCTGATAGGATAGCGCTTTCATAGTGGACTTTCTTAAGGGAAGTCTCGGTGCGACGGGAATTCTGGAGGTATGAATGACAGAAGAGGGGTCTCTGGTGGTTGGTGATGGCAGAAGGAATCTGTTTGGCGCATTGACACTTTGGGGAGTATTGTTTAGGGTGGTAATAGGTTGGGGGCACAATACAGAGAGTAACTTGAGGGGACTGTGGAGAGAAGTACTGATGACAAGCGGGGGTTCAGTATTGGAGACAGCCGTAATAGGTTGCCTTGGACCTAGAAACTGAATTTAAACAAATTTTGGCTAAGATCAAGTGTAAACAAATTATCTTTCCTTCCTTTTTTCATGAATAAGTGTTTGACTAAACAAGAAAAGGGATCACAAATATGCATTTGAGGAGCGTAACATAGCCCTGATCACAAAGAGACCCCATAACCTTAACTGCAGAGGAGTTAGAGGTGATCGTCAGGCTGGGAGAATTCCCCTGAGAGTTGGTCATAAGACAGGTTTCTTTGGCAGTCAGCATGGATTTCAGCAATGACAGCCTAGGCGGTGTGTGCGTGTGTGTCACCTGCCTGAGCATATGCCTTGAGGTTCTCCAGTGATGTCACTCCTTTCTTCCTAGCAGAGTCATCAGGACAGTCTGCTCAGGGTCAACATCTGTTTACGAGCTGGTGAATACGTACCAAGAATATTCATTTAATTGGGCACGTGATTCTTGCCATGTTCTTGTGATTCTGATGCATCTGAAAGGCTTGCATATTTGAACATTGTCATTCATCATTTCTACAGTTGTAATTCCTGATGGATGCTGTGGAATCTAGCTTCATTCTAGAAGTATTTTGGTTATTTTAAGATCGTCTGAGCAACCAAAATAGGTTTTTGTTTGCTTGCTTGTCTCCAATGAAGTGAAAAATCCTTTGAATTTCATACCTAGAAATCATGACTGCTACATAGAGGAGCACTGTTTTAGGTATTGGGGGAAAGCAATGAACAGAACAGACAACACCTCTGCTGTCACGGAGTTTGCATTCTAGTGGAACAATATGAAAAATAAATATGTTATGTAATGGCTGCTTTAGAAAATAAAGCAGGATTGGTGACGAGTGATGGTGGGATAGAATGCTAATTAGGTAAAGTGGTTGACATAGGGACAGGAAGGAACCCTTTGTGGCAGGAGCTGAATAAACAAGGGGGAGTGTGTTAGAAGATGAGATCAAAGAGATGTATAATAAAACTAGTGAGCTTTGAATTCCATATGAGGAACTTTGGTTCTTATTTAGAATGAGAAGTCAGTGGAGGATTTTAAGTAAAGGTGTGACATGGTTTGGCTTTCCTTTTGAAGTGAGCAGGCTAGCTTCTTTATAGACAGGCTATAAGGAGTTGAGAATGGAAGCCAGGGGAACAGTTAAGAAACTGTTGTGATAATCTGGGTGGGAGATAATGTAGGCCTAGACCAAGATAGTGTCTGTGGGGTTGGTGGGAAATAGTTGTATTCTAGATATATATTGAAGGTAGAGCAACAGAATTGATGATAGATTGGAAATGAAGTGTGAGGTACAAGTCAAAGTCAGGGTTTTTGAAAGGATGGAATTGCCATTTACTGAAATAGGGTGGAGGCAGCTTGAGGGGGTGAGAATCAAGGTTTGGTTTTGGCTATATTGAGTCTAAGATGCCCAAGAGACACATCCAAATGAAGACATGGTGTAAGTGAATAGGTCTATGAGTCTCAAATTCAAGAGAGAAGTATTTAAAGCTATTGAGCTGGATGAGATCAGTTAGAGAGTGAGTGAAAAAATTGAAAATACCTATTTTGCAAATAGAATTAAACACTGGGGAATCAAGGTAGATGTTCACAATCGGACAGTCAGTGAATCAGTGGAGGAGTTTGAAATTGGACTGAAGACCACTGCTTCCTTTTACAGAACTGGTCATTGTATCCTAATCCAAGGCATGTGTATACCACCTTGCTGCTGGAAGACCTTAGTATACTTCTCAGAGGAAAGATCCTGTCAGTTACCTGTCAGTTATAAGCATGTAACCAGATGGTCTCAATACAGGGCAGTATCTTTCTGTCTTCTATCCTTACCTACTTTCTTGAAGTCTTTTTCCAGTTCACCATTCTAACTGGCTTCCCTGATCTGCCCTGATGATATGCATGCTCCTCTTTACCTATGGGGTCATTATATGTAGCTTATTGAAGGCTCAAAAGATACCAAATGCCTTCCTTGAGGGGGTGGCTAGTTGAAAAGGTGAGTCAGAAGAGAAAAAAATAGGGTAATGAAAGCATGCAATTACATATTAACAGACTCATAAAACATGCAGAATAAATTTCTGCTGGAGAGGTCTGTAAACATGGATGCTGAGGGGCGGTTAGGACAGTGGGGGGCTGACACCAAACTAAATGAGGTTTATCAAGAAAGACTTCACAGAGAATGAGAATCTTTTTTTAAAGATTTTATTTATTTATTTGATAGACAGAGATCACAAGTAGGCAGAGAGGCAGGCAGAGAGAGGAAGGGAAGCAGGCTTTCTGCTGAGCAGAGAGCCCGATGTGGGGCTCGATCCCAGGATGCTGGGATCATGACCTGAGCCGAAGGCAGAGGCTTTAACCCACTCAGCCACCCAGGTGCCCTGAGAATGTGAATCTTATGCTTCAAAGAGAAGGGTACAATTTCCAAAGGATAAACTTCCCTTAATATATAGAAACAAAGGGTGGGTTTGGGAGAGGGAATGGTAAATAAGCTAGATTAATGCTGGAAAGCCTTGATGTGTACTTTCAGACATTCTAATCTGAAGATATCCCTGAAAGGGAGCTTCTAGAGAGGAGTAGAACATGATCAAAATGTGTAGTTTTAAGAGAACAACTCTCTTTGCCCTTAAAAGAAAATTGTATTAAGAGGTGCCTGGATGGCTCAGTCGGTTAATTGCCTGACTCCCTTTCAGCTCAAGTCATGATGTCAGCATCGTGGGATCAGGTTCTGTGCTCAGCAGGGAGTCTGCTTTTCTCCCTCTCTCTGCCTCTCCCCATGCTCACAGGCTCTCTTTCTTTCTCTCTAAAATAAATAGATCTTTTTAAAAAGTAAGTTGTATGAAACATGAGAAAATTATGGAAATGAAAACTGAGAAGTCAGTTCTCAGTTATGAATATATGAAAATGACACAATATGCACAGATCTTTAGCATTTTTAAAAACTAATATTCCATCTTAAAGAATCAAACCCACAAAGACTAGCTTCTTCAAACCACAGAAGCAAAGAGTAAATCTTAGTATCCATTATTACTAAATACTCTTGCAAAGCTCATGGCATCTCAGGGGAAGCACTTCACACACCTAAATTCTTAGCAATCACCACCCTGTGTCTCAGCAGTGACTAAGCTGACACTAGCCACAGTATGTGTTTCCTTGTGCTGAAAGAAGGAACTCTGAAGGAAAATACCTCCTTCCTCAGTGTAGAGCTACCCTCAGGAGGTGACACTAGAACCATCTATTCCAGAATCTTATTTTAATGGTTATTTATTTATTTTCATTACAGTGTAGTTAACATAGCATTAATTAGTTTCAGGTGTACAATAGAGTGATTCAACAATTCCATATATTAGTGCTCATCAAGAAAAATCCACTCTTAATCCCCTTCACCTATTTCACCCATCCCCCCAACCACCCGCCCTCTGGTAACCATCTGTTTGTTCTATATATGTTCTATATAGTAATATATAGTCTTTTCCTGGTTTGTCTCTTTTTTCCCTTTGTTCATTTGTTTCCTTAAGTTCCACGTATGAGTGAAATCATATGGTTTTAACAGTTTTTCTTTTTTTTTTTTAAAGATTTATTTATTTATTTGACAAACAGATCACAAGTAGGCAGAGAGGCAGGCAGAGAGAGGAGAAAGCAGGCTCCCCACTGAGCAGAGAGCTGGATGCGGGGCTCAATCCCAGGACCCTGGGATCATGACGTGGGCCAAAGGCAGAGGCTTTACCCCACTGAGCCACCCAGGCGCCCCTTAACAGTTTTTCAATAAATGAAAGTCATTCACTTAAATCACAGATGCAGTATAATGTCAGAATAATAATATAGATTTAAGCCTAACAATTACTGTATTTAGGAGCTGGGTTCCAACCCCAGAAAAGCTTTAAAGCAAGAATGAGTAGTACTGGACCCAAAATGACAAAATCTTCTGGCTGATATTATTTGTCATCTTGAACTGTGGTGAGGACCCTGGATATTTTTCCAAATGATCAGGTCTTGACCCCTCAAGCATCTGTGTTGTTAGGCTCTCAGCTGTATTCTTCATCTAAAAGCCATTTCTAGGTTGCCTTCAAAATAGAGGCATCACCTCCTGGACTGCGCTCAGACCGCAAACCTCACACTATCGGTTGGCACTGTAATGTGATCCTTCAGGACCTTCTGATAAAGAACTTGGCTGTTGACAATGATAAAGAAAAAAAAATCCTTCTGCCATGTTCAAAATACTGGTTGGAAGTGGAAGTGGAAGCTTTCAATTAGGTGATAAGCCACTGTCATCTTTGAGGGGGGGCCACAGCTTCTAAAACCGGCAGCCAAGTTTGTACCCAGTATAAAGTGATGAAATTCAGCTGAGAGAGCCATGTAGTAATTATCCTCGAAGAGCTGGGGATTTGTGCCCTGTTTCTGTGTCTGTCCTGCTATGGCGGGTAGTGGAAGCGACAGGAAAGTTGGGGGCAAAGGGACCGGGGTTTGGTCTTAGCCCAGGCCAGGTCCAGGAGCACAGCCACGCATGTTTTGGGTTTTCCTTCAATGGAGAGTGTGCTGTGACGGGTTGGATTTAAGTACGAACCACATTGCGGATTAACAGATGACACAAAAAAAGGTAAGCATTTTAAGTCAATTTTTATGGAAATCTTATTTTACACAAATGTTAACCCAGGAAATGGCCACAATTCTGAGCCCGGACACTCCCTAATCCCATTCAGCCTTCGGAAACTTAACTCCCACCAGCGGAGCGCCGCCCCCGCTTGGCCCCACCCCCTGCCAAGGCCCCGCACCCTTCCTATTGGTTCTTTTCCCGGCTCCGTCGGTTGCCGTGGAGACCAAGGCTATGGCAACCAGGAGAAGCCAAACTTGGTCCTTCCTGTGGGACCGCGTAGGGGTCCCAGGCAAGCGGCGGAATCCGCGCGGCGTTCATGGCGCTTTACGAGCTCTTCTCTCACCCGGTGGAGCGCGGCTACCGCGCGGGGCTCTGCTCCAAGGCCGCTCTGTTCCTGCTGCTGGCCGCCGCGCTCACGTACATCCCGCCACTGCTGGTGGCCTTCCGGAGCCACGGTGAGCCTGCTCGCGGCCGTGGCGCGCTCAGCTAGCTCCCCAGGGCCTGCTGCGCCCGCGGCCGCCTCCATGACCTCCTCCCCACCGCCCTCTCTACCTCAGGGTTTTGGCTGAAGCGGAGCAGTTACGAGGAGCAGCCGACCGTGCGCTTCCAGCACCAGGTGCTGCTCGTGGCCTTACTGGGACCGGAGCGCGGCGGGTTCCTGGCCTGGAGCACGTTCCCCGCCTTCAACCGGCTGCAGGGGGATCACCTGCGCGTCCCGCTGGTTTCGGTGCGTGGTTCCTGTCCGGGCCTGGAGACCCACCGGGGCTGGGCGGGGGTGGCCGGGGGTGGCGGGGAGAGGATGAACGGCCCCGGCCAAGGGAAGCCCAGATTAGGTCGTAAGGGTTTGTGAACCCACGGAGGTTGTGTACACATGCGCGTGGGCCTGAGCATACGTTTAATTTCCCGGGAAGTGACTCTCTTGTTTCATTCGACTTCTCCAAGCAGTCCACAGCGCCAGGAATGTTAGCCACTGCCGTGAGCATGTGTCCTACGGAAGCTGGGGGAGAGCCTGTCTCTGGCCCCCCGCCATTTCCGTGGGCCTGGCCTGGTGGGTGGGTGGTCGCGCAAGTTTCTTTGAGTCACGAAGGTCGAGCGCTGTGTTTAGGCATTAATCTAACGTGTGGCTGCAGTGGTGCCTTGCAGCGGGGACCACCGGTAAGGGGATGCGTTTTTATGCAGACCAGACACGTGGAAGCCGGGGAGCTGATTGGCTAAGCGACCTACCCAGAATGTGCTGGGGGTCCCTGTTGGGCCTCCCTGGCTTGTAGGACTAGATGCGGGCCCCAGCTTGCAGTTGTCCAGGATGAAAAGGAAGCATTTTCCTGTCTTTAATTTAGTATTTGGTTCAGGATGGGTGAGTGCTAACTTTACAGTCATTCCCTTTCTGCTCATTTTCTGAAAACATTTTCCCTTAGAAGTAGGAAAATTCTATTTTTTCTTCTTCCAAAGTTGAACCTCTACACATCTCAGAGATGATTGGCCTACAAGGCAACTTGTGTAGCTGGAAAAAAAAAAAAAAACCAGACTATTTTCCAGCAGCCAAATAAAATGGGAAAAAAAAAAAACCCACAAAACTTTTTACATCTGATTGATCATATGAATAACTACAAACAAAATATAATTCATATTTTTTCTAATTATAAAAATGCATTCCCATTGTAAAATATTAAAGAGTTACAGGTATACATCATAATGTAAAATTAAAGGCTGACTTTGGAACATGTACATTTGTTAGCCAAACTTACTCTTTTTAAGATCTGCATAAAATTTTCATGATAGGGAAAACCTATTGGATTTAGCCAGTTCTCCGTTGGTGGATATTTGATGGACTTCTACTTTTTCACTATTTAGGATATTGCAGTGAACAAGATTTTGAATCAACCTTAGACCTTTAAACAGCCAATGGTGAGGAATTGGAATGCAAGCTGTTTTTTGAAATTGTACCCGTAAATAGAAAACTGAGCAAGCAAATAATTATTAAATTCAGAGAAATAAAAAGTAAAGAAAAGGAAGAAAGGAATAGGATTCACATAGTCATAAGTACATGAACACTGAATATTGATTGACTAACCAAAATGAGAGTTTAACTCAATGGGGGACGGTAGAGGGAAGAAAACTAAAACTTCATCTTTTCACATGGAAAGTCAGTAGAGGATGCCTGAAACTGAGAAATCCAGAATTGCCAGTGCACAGGTTATTTTTTTTTAAAGATTTTATTTATTTATTTGACAGCGAGAGATCACAAGTAGGCAGAGAGGCAGACAGAGAGAGAGGAAGGGAAGCAGGCTCCCTGCTGAGCAGAGAGCCCGATGTGGGACTCGATCCCAGGACCCTGAGATCATGACCTGAGCCGAAGGCAGCGGCTTAACCCACTGAGCCACCCAGGCGCCCCAGGTTATTTTTTTTTTAAAGATTTTATTTATTTATTTGAGAGAGAGACAGTGAGAGAGAGCATGAGCAAGGAGAAGGTTAGAGGGAGAAGCAGACTCCCCATGGAGCTGGGAGTCCAATGCGGGACTCGATTGCGGGACTCGATCCCCGGACTCCAGGATCATGACCTGAGCTGAAAGCAATCGTCCAGCCAACTGAGCCACCCAGGCGCCCCGAGAGAGAAACTCTTAATCAGGCTCTGTGCTGGAAGAGGCAGTGCTGTTCCCATAACTCTGAGATAATGACCTGACTGGAAATCAAGAGTCCGACACTCAGGCGACTCCCGGGCTTTAGGTTAACATTACCTGTTTTTCATAGAAGTTTTTTGTTTTCCTTACATTTGTGTATTCCTCTCCATCATACTCTCTGGTTACTTAAGTGTAACAAATAATCGTGAAAAGTTAATCACGAAGCATTAGGTTTCATTCATTTTTTTCTTTTCTTGTGTTCATCCAACAGGGCAGATTGACTCTCCAGTTGGATGGCCGGTTAGATAGGCTCTTATCTTGGTGACCTTGAAAGCACCACCCTTGTTCCCCCTGTTTCTCGTGTGTGTGTGTGTGTGTGTGTGTGTGTATTTTTGATCCATGAAAGCAAGACTGCCACTATTCTTATGGTGCCCAGAATTATTAATCCTTTATAATACCGAGTAATTTTACACTCTAAAATGCAAAACCAAAGCTCCTTTTTCCTCGTCTTGTTCCCCCTCCATTCTAGGGCAGTGTCTATATAAGTTTGTTTGTCTTTTTTTTAGGATTTTTATTTATTTATTTGACAAACAGATCACAAGCAGGCAGAGAGGCAGGCGGGGGGGGGGGGGACAGGCTTCCTGTGGAGCAGAGAGCCTGATGTGGGGCTTGATCCCAGGAACCTGAGATCATGACCTGAGCCTAAGGCAGAAGCTTAACCCACTGAGCCACCCAGGTGCCCTACAAGGTTTTTTTTTTTTTTCTTTTTTTAAGATTTTATTTCTTTATTTGACAGAGAGAGATCACAAGTAGACAGAGAGGCAAGCAGAGAGAGAGAGAGGAGGAAGCAGGCTCCCTGCTGAGCAGAGAGCCCGATGTGGGACTCGATCCCAGGACCCTGAGATCATGACCTGAGCTGAAGGCAGAGGCTTAACCCACTGAGCCACCCAGGCGCCCCAAATTGGTTTTTTTTTTAAAGATTTTATTTATTATTTGACAGAGAGAGACACAGCAAGAGAGGGAACACAGCGGGGGTGGGGGTGAGAGAGGGAGATGCAGGCTTCCCTCTGAGCAGGGAGCCTGATGCAGGCCTGGGTCACAGGACCCTGGGATCATGACCTGAGCTCAAGGCAGACACGTAACAACTGAGCCACCCAGGTGCCCTGTCTATAAGTATTTTTTAGTAAATGATTTGCTTTCTTCCTAGCTGAGCTCTTGGGTTTGAGAATAGTTTGAAATCATGAGATACAAATAAATGAGCTAGAAGATATAGTAGAAGTACAGATCTCAACAGCAGCCCCAAAATATAAACTCGTTAGAAATGGGCTTAACGTGAAATGTATACTTTAAAAAAAAAATTTTTTTTTTTTTTAAAGTGTGGGTTCCTCGGGTGCTCAGTCAGTTAACCATCCACCTCTTGATCTCAGCTCAGGTCTTGATCTCAGGGTTGTGAGTTCAAGCCCAGCATTGGGCTCCAGGCTGGGCAAGGAGCCTACTTTAAGTAAGTAAGTAAGTAAATAAATAAATAAATAAATTTTAAATAAATAAAAGAAATGTGCAAGAACTATGTGAGTAAAACTTTAAATAGACTGATGACTGACACAAAAGAGATTAAAAAATGGTAATATCTGTCATATTTTTAGACCGGAAAATTCAACATCATAAAGATGCCTCTTCTCCCTTGGTTGATCTATAATTGTAATGCATTCTCAGTGAAAACATGACAGTATGCAGGGACAGACAGCCATATGGAAAAAGAAAGAAAAATTCTAGGAAAAAAGAAGGGTAAAAGGAGAATATCTCTCCAAGATATTAAATTATACCTTAAAGCCATAATATATAAAGCAGTGTGACTTGGGGAACTTGTGTAAAAAGTATAGAAAAGGACTCAAATATGATGAAGGTGGCATTTTAAATCAGTGGTGGAAGATGACTTATATAATAAAATGATGTAGGGGAGACTGGGAAGCCTTCTGGAAAAACTTAAGATGGAGCCAGTGCTCAGATTGTACACCAGAATTCATGTCCAGATAGGTCAAGATTCAGTTTAAAATATGGAATAGGGGCACCTGGGTGGCTCAGTCAGTTAAGCATCTGATTTTGGCTCAAGTCATGATCTCAGGATGGTGGGATCCAGCCCTGCATCAGGCTCCCTGCTCAGAGGGGAGTCTGCTTCTTGCTCTGTCCCTCTCTCTATCTCTCTCATTCAAATAAATAAATAAGGGGCGCCTGAGTGGCTCAGTGGGTTAAAGCCTCTGCCTTCGGCACAGGTCATGATCCCAGGGTCCTGGGTTTGAGCCCCGCATCAGGCTCTCTGCTCAGTGGGGAGCCTGCTTCCTCCTCTCTCTCTGCCTGCCTCTCTGCCAACTTGTGATCTCTGAGTGTCAAATAAATAAAATCTTTAAAATAAATAAATAAATAAAATCTTTTAAAAAATTATTGGCATGGTAAAACCATAAGCATAATCAAAGCACAAATAGAACTAGAAAAAAAGGTTTATCATTTGTATCACTTGTAAAAAGCTCATTTTCCTAACATAAAGTGCCTGTAGCTTTATAAATAAAAGACTAACCATCTAACAGAAAAACGGGCAAAGAATGTAAACAGTTCAAAGAAAAAGAAGCACATGTGACTCTTAGGAAGTCGCAGTTATGATTAGAGAAATGATTTTAATCTATCAAATAGGCAAAAATAGAAGTTTTTTTTTTTAAGATTTTATTTACTTATTTATTTGACAGACAGAGATCACAAGTAGGCAGAGAGAGAGGAGGAAGCAGGCTCCCTGCTGAGCAGAGAGCCCGACGCGGGGCTCGATCCCAGGACCCTGAGATCATGGCCCAAGCCAAAGGCAGAGGCTTTAACCCACTGAGCCACCCAGGTGCCCTGGCAAAAATTGAAGTTTGACCACACTGTGACCAAGATGTCGGGAAACTTGTGAGCATTTGTGTGTATCACTGGTGGGGCTGTATATTGATGCACATCTTTGAAGGAATGTTTGTCCATTTTTTTTTAAGATTTTATTTATTTATTTGAAAGAGAGAGGGAGAGAGACCACAGCAGGGGGAGCAGCAGGCAGAGGGAGAGGCAGACTTCCCGCTGAGCAGAGATCCCAAAGAGGGACTTGATCCCAGGACTCCAAGGTCACCCACTGAGCTGAAGGCAGAAGCTTAACTGACTGAGCCCCCTAGGTGCCCCAATATTTGTCCATATTTATCAGAATTACAGATACATGTGCCTGCTTCCACTTCTAGTAAGGTACTTTGGGGTTTGTGCAAACAGGTGAGATGACATACATAAAAAGTCACATGGTGCAGCATTGTAATAAGGTAAATAAACCAATATAGTAATAGAAGACTCATCAGAGGGGTGCCTGGGTGGCTCAGTGGGTTAAAGCCTCTGCCTTCGGCTCAGGTCATGATCCCCCACGATCCCTGGGATCGAGCCCCGTGTCGGGTTCTCTGCACGGCAGGGAGCCTGCTTCCCTTCCTCTCTCTGTGCCTGCCTCTCTGCCTCCTTGTGATCTCTGTCTGTCAAATAAATAAATAAAACCTTTAAAAAAAAAAAAAAAAAAAGAAGATGGGGCGCCTGGGTGGCTCAGTGGGTTAAGCCGCTGCCTTCGGCTCAGGTCATGATCTCAGGGTCCTGGGATCGAGTCCCGCACCAGGCTCTCTGCTCGGCAGGGAGCCTGCTTCCTCCTCTCTCTCTCTCTCTGCTTGCCTCTCTGCCTACTTGTATCTCTCTCTGTCAAATCAATAAATGAAAAAAATCTTTAAAAAAAAAAAAAAGAAGACTCATCAGAGAAATTGTGGTACATTTACGCAGTGGAATGTTGCATAGCTCTTTTTTTTAAATGAAGCAGATCTCTATATATTGATGTGAAATTACCTCCAAAAGAAATTGAAAAGTAGATAAAACAAAAATTGTATATAATATGCTTCCATTCACATAAAAATAATAGAAAACATAACAAAGGATATGTGTATGGGTGTGTACATGAATGCTCTTACTCTCTCTGGAAGGATTCAAAAGACAGCACTGATTTCTCTGGGCAAAGAACTAAGTGGCTGAGGTTAGGAAGGGAGAGAAGCTTTTTTTTACTATATATCCTTCTGTACCTTTTAAATTTTGTATCATGAAAACGTGATACACATTCAGCATTTTTACATTATAATGACAATTTTAAAATATTTATTTATTTTAGAGAGAGAAAGCAGGTGAGCAGGGGGAAGGGCAGAGGGAGAGGGAGAATCTCAAGCAGAGACCCATGCAGAGCTTGATCTTGAGACCCTGAGATCATGACCTGGCCCGAAACCAAGAGTGGAACGCTCAACCTACTGTGCCATCCAGATGCCCCATAATGACAATAATTTTTCTAAGGAAATTGAGAAAGGGCACAAGTAAGGCAAAAACAAAGTAAAAAAAAAAAAAAATCCCCAAATTCAAAAGCAGGTAAATATATAAAATGACATGGCAACTTTGGAAAATAGTTTGCAGTTCCTCAAAAAGTAAAACATAGAACGACTAGGTATATGTGTACCCAAGAGAACTGAAGAGTTATGTCTGCACAAAAACTCAGGCACAAATGTTCACAGAAGCTTTATTCCTAATAGCAAAAAAGTAGGAACAATCCAAATATTCGTCAACAAATGAATGCATAAACGAAATGGGTTCTAGCCGTATAATGGAATGTTACTCAGCCACCAAAAGGAATGGAGTTGTGAAACATGCTACAGCATGGATGAGTCTTCAGAGTAGGCTAAGAGAGGATCCAGCCACGAGATAGGACAGCATCTGATGGCATTTATATGGAATGTTCAGAAGAGTCAAATCTACTTGTGATCTCTGTGTGTCAAAAAATAAAATCTTTAAAAAAAAAAAAGAGTCAAATCTGCAGAGACAGAAACTAGGGGTTCCAGGGGCTTGAGGAATTGACGGTCAAGAGAGACAAGTAATGACTACTAATAGGAAGAGGGTTTCTTTTTTGGATGATGAAGACATTTTGAAATTGGAATTAGGTAGGGGTGATAGTTTCACAACTTCATGAATATCCTAAAATCTACCAAACTCTGTATTTTAGGTAATTTTATGGTACATGAATTATGTCTCAGTTTTGTTTTAAAGCAGGTGGGCGATCCCCTGGTGATACACTTATGAGCCATAGTAATAAAAATTACTGTTGATTTACTATGTTTCAGGCATACACTTAGCATTTCATCATTAGATAATATGTTTAAAGTCCTTTACATAGTACTTGGCCCGTGACAATCACTAAGTGTTAACTCTTAATTTTTTTTTACATACATTACCTCTTTTTTTTTTTAAGATTTTATTTATTTGACAGACAGAAATCACAAGCAGGCAGAGAGAGAAGGGAAGCAAGCCCCCCGCTGAGCAGAGAGCCCGATGTGGGTCTCTATCCCAGGACCCTGGGACCATGATCTGAATGAAAGGCAGTTGATTAACCAGCTGAGCCACCCAGGCATCTGTACCTCTTTAATCCTCATAGTAACCATGTGATACAGAGGCTATATCCTTGTTTTACAGGTAAAGAAACCAAGACTCAGAGAAGTGACCTCTTTTGCTTAGTTCTTAACCAAACAGTCAAGACTGCAACACAGGGGTTTGTCATTCTATATCATGTATTCTTTTATTTTAAGGTTTTATTTATTCATTTATTTGAGAGAGAGAGAGAGAGAGAGAGCATGAGAGAGGAGAAGGTCAGAGGGAGAAGCAGACTCCCCGCCGAGCTGGGAGCCCGATGCTGTGCTCAGTCCCGGAATTCCGGGATCACAACCCTAGCTGAAGGCAGTCGCTTAACCTATTGAGCCGCCCTTGATGCCCATCTATAGCATATATTCTTAACCCTTATTGCAACAAAGTACTTCTTTTTCCCCTCCAACTCCCAAGGTAAAGCTAGACTAACCACAGCCTGTCTGAGAAACTGTGCAGAAGATCAGAGAAGCAGTGGTTTTAGGTCAAGGTTTGACCAAATGCTGGGGAATGGTTCTATGGTTACTGACTTGGGAAAATGCCTCAGAAGCCAGAAATGGCCTTGCTTCTGCTTCGGTCAGCTCACCTTGGACAGCATCTCTAAAGTCCCTGTGCTTTGAACACTTTGTAAATCCAAGTTTCTTTCTTTTTTTTTTTTTTTTTTTTTTTAAAGATTTTATTTATTTATTTGACAGAGAGAAATCACAAGTAGGACAAGTAGGCAGAGAGGCAGGCAGAGAGAGAGGAAGGAAAGCAGGCCCCCTGCTGAGCAGAGAGCCCGATGTGGGACTCAATCCCAGGACCCTGAGATCATGACCTGAGCCGAAGGCAGTGGCTTAACCCACTGAGCCACCCAGGCGCCCCAAATCCAAGTTTCTTGTTGCTATTGTGGTTAAGGACAGAAGGAAACCCACAGGGTGATCGCTCCTTTCAAGCCTGACTGAGCTCTTGAAGGCATGTGTGCGCCCAGAGACTGTGGCGGCTGAAGGTTATGGGCAGTGCAGGGAGGTGAGTGGAGAGCATTGTCGTATCTGAGATACAGTTTTCACATCTCTGAGATCAGAATGTGTCCTCTCTGTGGTATCTTAAAATTGTTGCTGTGGGACGCCCAGGTGGCTCAGATGGTTAAGCATCTGCCTTGGGCTCACGTCATGATCTCAGGACCCTGGGATCGAGTCCCACATTGGGGTTGCCTGCTCAGCAGCGAATCTGCTTCTCCCTCTCCCTTTGCCTCTCCCCACACCCTGCTCATGCGCTCGTGCTCCCTCTCTCTCACTCAAGTAAATAGAATCTTAAAAAATATTGCTGCTGCCAGGAGACAGGCTTGGCTTAATCCTTATTGCCTATACATGTGCAAACATCAGATGTGTCAGCATCAAAACTTGGAGAACTGACATCAACATCTTGAAAGAAAACATTAGAAACAATAATAAAACAATATTTTAACCCTGAGAACCAAATGTTGAGCAGGTCAGGGAAGGTTTAAGAAGCACTTAAACATAGGCCAGATCTACATACCTTTTTAAAAGATTGATTGATTGATTTATAGAGTGGGAGCGAGACGAAGGGCAGAGGGGGAGAGAAAATCTCAAGCAGACTCCATACAGAGGATGGAGCCCAGTGTGGGGCTCGATCTCACAACCCTGAGATCATGACCTGAGCCAAAATCAAGAGTTGGATGCCAACTGACGGAGCCACCCAGGTGCCCCTAAAGCCTGCTTAAGAGCCCAGACCAATGGATTTAGTTCCATTTGTGGATTTTTTTTTTAATGTTGTATCTCCAATATGCTTGATGGCACAAAGGACAAAGTTACATAGAAAAGTATGGTTATCATTGAGTCACAAAATGATGTGAAAGAATCAGAATGTAAAGAAGTTGTAGGAGTCCCTAGGGCCATTTATTTTCCTTATATTTTTATGTACATAAATTTGATATCTGATATAAATATGCCTAGAGTCTAAAAGCTTTTAATAAGTGTAAAAGAAATGTTCTCAGTAATTAGAAAGCATTGTGTCATAATTTAACTAGAAGTAGTTTTGCTTTTTTGCTGGTATCTAAAGTAATGGTGCATTTTAGAATTGATGGTATCTTAGATTCATTGAAACACAGGCAGCAAGGATTTGATGAGTCTAGGAGCCCTGAAGTGTTGGTCCCTACTTTGTTGGAGACCCAAAGACTGGTGCCAAAGAGCATTTCCAACATTAAAAGGAAAAAAATGAAACACCCATTGATGACAAGTATATGGTAAAACAGACACTGGTATAAACTAAGACGTTAACCTTGGGGCATCTGGCTGGCTCAGTATAGCATGGAACTCTTTTTCTTTTTTCTTTTTTTAACTACTGATTTTTATTATTTTGAGATAGAGAAAGTGAGAGCTAGAGCAGGAGCCAGGAGCCAGAGGGCAAGGGAGAAGCAGACACTCTGCTGAGCAGAGAGCCTAGTGTGGGGCTCGATCCCAGACCCTGGGATCAGGACCTAACCTGAAGGCAGACGCTAACCAGGTGAGCCACCCAGGCACCCGATTTACAGTGACTGTTAAGTTGGTGTATGGGTTAGTGAGTCTTATGCCTGCCCCAAGCCACCCTCCTGTGTGCCGCTTTGTGATGGTCATGCTGTTGCTGAAAACCACATTCTCCTTTGCTCACTGGCTCTCTGTGACGTTCTTCCTGTAGGAGGCATGATGAGCCTTCTGGCAGTGGGAGAAAGTCTCTAACCAGAGTGAAGAACCATTGACGGGGGGGGGGGGGGGGGGGGGGTTGGGATGCAAACAGGAAGGAGCAACTTTACTGTTCCCTCTAGTGGGTTCTTTGTCCAGGCTTCTGAGGTCTGGCCCAGCTCCTTGAGATAACACCAGCCTCTTCCCTTCCTTCTCCAGCTTTAGGCACAGAGCTCCTATGGCACAAATGCCTTATAAAAATTAGGTGCTGATATAATTGATGAATTCCCTTCGCCAAACATACCCACTGGGTTTTAGATACTAAACTTGAAGTTGTGTTAAAGAAGTATTAGCTCTCGGAGTGCCTCCCTTTGTAACTTGCACACACGTTAAGCTTGATTTGAACTAAATGGAATGAAAAGGTGGATTTCATCCTTGGTCCGAGCGCTGGCATAGGAATGTGGCCCACCTCGCCAGCCCTGTGGGGATGAGAGCGGGACCTTGTAATGGGCATTCGTGGGGATGCAGCATTAGCATCGTCCCCTCCCGCCAGGACTACCTGGGCCCTGGCTTCCACCTCCCGCCTCCTCACTGCCCGCACCGCTCCGGTAAGTGCTGACCCACTTCACAGAGCAGGCGGACTTTGTCAGCGAGGATCACCCTGTCTCTAGATGTTTCTGTACCTCTTCACCTCACTTCTTTCTGGGTACCCACAGTCAGATCTTCTTGAGTATTTCCTGGAAAAAATGGCTGTGAGATCCTTCCTTTCCTTTATTTATTTTTTTTAAAAAAGATTTTATTTATTTATTTGAGAGAGAGACAGTGAGAGAGCGCATGAGCAAGGAGAAGGTCAGAGGAGAAGCCTGATGCGGGGCTTGATCCCAGGACTCCGGGATCATGACCTGAGCCAAAGGCAGTCGTCCAACCAATTGAGCCACCCAGGCATCCCCCTCCCTTTCCTTTAATTGAAGCCTGCCTCCTTTCCCTTTGTGGCATTTATCACATTTATTTGTGGATTTATTTTCTGCCTCCCTGGCTGGGAATGTAAACCCCATTAGGGTACGGAGTTTATGTACTTCGTTTGCCACTGTATTTCCAGCCCTAGGCAGTGCCTGGCACATAGTAGGCCCCTAAAAAATACTTGACAGACTAATGAGTGAACTTAACAAGCAGACACTAATTATGGTGCAATGGCAGATCCCTGTCCCGTGTGAATGTGGAATGAAAATGTTGCATAAACACCACATTGACTTGCTTTCAAACTTTGATGCTGGCTTTTTGCAAAAAGATTTATCTTACCCACAATTTTCTCCTTGAGCGTTTTTTAAGTCTGGACATTTTAGTTCTGGAAAGAGGACCCAATTTGGAGTCACAGACATGGTTTCAAATCTTTACCATTACTAGCCACACCCCAAAAAATCCCTCAATCTCCCTGAACCTCTATTTTCTCATCTGTACAGTGGGTATAATCTTTGCTTTGCTTACGTCAGGATTTATTGTAAAGATCAAATGAACAAATGTGTTTCTCTCCCTCCCACACGTGTTGGGGTCTGATTCTTCTGGCAATCCCCACCCCCCCGCCCCGCACCCTCTATGCTGTCTTGCAAGTTGAGACATTTGATCTTTGTCTTCCTGTCCAGCCCTAAAGATCCAGAAGGTATGGGTCCTCTACAGAGAGTGAATCTGACTTTGTCTTGCGTTTCCAACTGAAGAAAATCCACAGGAAGACAAGGCAGCCTCTTTTCTGTCCTACTCATAATTGCTAATACATAATTGCCTCAGTAACTTGACCGTCAACCCCGGTAACAATATCCCTCCCCTACACCTGTGAAGCTGATGGAACAGGACAGAGAAAACAGAATCCAATAGAAGAAAAAGGGTACATTTCTCTATAACAAGGCCTAGGATAAGGACATTATTGTCTGAAGGAAGGACATGATTGAAAGGTCCTGAAAACTGAGCTCCATCTTAACCAACCTTAGGAGCCTGAAAAAGAACAAAGAATCTCTTCCTTGCATCATAATAACAGTGGAAAGCAAAACGAATCTGTTCCTGGAGCATGCCATTGGGAATGTTGATATGCCAGACCAGAATCCTTCTGAGAACCTACAGCGGGAAGGGATCAGTTGTAGCAACAAGATCCAGGGCTGTCCCAAAGAATCATGTCCCCAGTGATCACATTTCAGTGCCATCTTCCTGATGGTCAGACTATGGGTGGTGAGACTGGATTCTGGTGTTTTCTATGGGCTGCCCTTTGTCTTTTTCCCTCCTTATATCTCAGTTTTCCCTCCTTTTGTATCCATAATTTATAAACTGTCTGTAGTTTTAATGACTTGCTGATTTGATTTAGCTTCCTTTTTCACTGTATCGATTGGTACTAAAAGATGCACGAGGCTTTCAAGCCCCGACATCAGTGATGAGAAGGAGTTCCACTATCGATAGTCTGAAGCAAAGACACTTGTGGCTGAAGAAAGTATAAATAGAGTTTGGTGTTTTTCTCCTGAGTCTGTTTGGGGAATGAATGCATGATGATTAGAATCTGTTTCTTTTCTATTTAAAAAAAAAAAAAAAAAAAAAAGGACTCCTGGAGAAGTAGAAGTCAGTACTAACGTGCTATTTAAATATTCCGTACAAACTCAGATGTGTTTCTAAAGAAGAAAATAAAACACCAGCAATAAAACAAAAAAGATTCAAGGAAAAAACTAAAAAAAAAAAGCCATTCAGACATCCAGATGTTGTTCTTGCCACTTCAAGTTCCTGTTAGTGTGGCGCTTAAACATTTGAGAAGCAGGAGTGTGAAGTCCGGGGCCAGCACCTCGGGTCTCCTTCCCTGCTCTTGATCCCCTTATACCTATTTATTCTTCCTGTTTACTTCCAGTGAGGGAGCTAACTCCCACGTGTAGCAGAACAGTGGGTCACTCTGTTACGGCAGGCATCCGGATTCTTCCCGGACTTATTAAGGACCAGGGCCACTGGCTGTCTTTGGGTTTCCTAGACTCGAGAAGAAGACAGGAACCAGGATGGGAAAATGGACATGTTACATTTTAAGCTGGAGCTTCCCCTGCAGTCCACGGAGCACGTTCTCGGTGTGCAGCTCATCCTGACTTTCTCCTACCAATTGCACGTGAGTCCATTCCTCAGGGAAGCCCATCCCCTCCCTTTTGTGCCTTCATAGAACTGAGCCCTCTGTCTGATTTCTAGCCCTCTGTCTGCTGCCGAAGGCTCCCTTCCGAAGTGTTGTGCAGGATTTAATTGAGGCAAATCGCACGTTTCTCATGGGGGCCGTGCTGGTGTGTGGCCTATTCACAGCTCACGGGGTTCCGGGCCGATAGCTTCCCGCATGGCCAAGCAGGTGGTGGAGGGGCCGCGACACTGCCATCGCAGACAGGGATGCCCAGGGCCCACAGCCTTCCGATCCCCCAAAACTGTCTCTCCCTCTAATGATTTCAGAGGATGTCCACGTTCGTGATGCAGAGCATGGCGTTTGTGCAGGCCTCCTTTGCGGTTCCTGGCTCGCAGCTGTATGTGCACGGGGACCTGAGGCTGCAGCAGAAGCAGCCCCTAAGCTGCTGCGGCCTGGATGTGAGATACAACGTAAGGAGGCTCGGTGCTGTCGTTGCTTTTGTTTCTCTGTGTTACTGCTTATCAGGTTCTTTGAAGAGGGAGGCGTGAAAGTTGGAAATAGCACTTCTCTGGGGGTGGCCCAGAAGAGGATTTCTGTGGAGTTCTCGCCTTGAGTTCTTTCAAAATACAAGGCCAGATACACCGGTATTTGCATCTAAAAAGAGACCAGAAACACGCCTTTAAGAACTGAAGTTATTTCTTCTTTGCAGGTGCGCATGTGCGCACACGTGGCTTATGCCAAGTGGCCTTTTCCAGTTTGTGTAAAACACTGGGGAAGTCACAACTAACCGCTGTTTGCTAAGCGGCAGCCGCCTCCGGGGATCCTGCTCCTGTCCTTTTCCAGCTCTCCAGCCGCTTGTCCTGTCATGGTCCCCCGGGGCTCTTTTCCAGCCAAACCGGCCCTTTCACTGTTCCTCAGTCCCACGGAGCAGCTCCTGTCCCCCACTTTTTCCTCCTGCCACATATCCACGTAGCTTGCTCTCCCACCCCATTCAGGTCCCTGTCCAAATGTGCCCGAGCTCAGTCCTTCTCTGACTCCTCTTTCTAAAGACCGTTCTCCTCCCTGCCCATCACCCCTCACCTTGACTGATTTTCCTTAGTTCCACCGGAAATAGTAAAGATCGGGTTTTGGTTTATCCGCCTTCTGTCTCCCCCAGTGCTAAAAGCACAGACATCTTCTCCACGGTCACCCCGGAGCCTAAAACAGGGCCTGGCACATTGGAAGCACTCAGATTTGTTGAAAGAATGAACTCTCGTTTTTACACATCAGGAAACTGAGGCAGACAGCGCTTAATTAATTTTCCCAAAGTCCTGCCACTTGAAAGTAACAGAGCCATAAATTGTCCAGGACTGGATCTTACACATACGGTCACTCATTACTGATCTTTCTTTTATCACAAGGGAGCCTGTGCAAGTTGGGCCAGGCTACTTTTGAAAATGAAAGAGTGATCTTATCAGTTACTACAGGCATGAACCAGGACTGCTCCAGGTAAACGGATTTATGGTCTCTCCACCTATAGTCAATGTAAAGGGTTTTTTTTTAGTTTTCTTTTTTAAGATTTTATTTATTTGAGAGTGAGTGAGCGAGAGCACAAGCAGGGGAGTGGCAGGCAGAGGGAGAAGCAGACTTCCCGATGAGCAGGGAGCCTGACCTTGATCCTAGGACCTCCAGGTCAACACCTGAGCCAAAGGCAGACGCTTAACTGACTGAGCCACCCAGGCGCCCCTCAATATAGGTTTACATAAAAAGGAGGGGGACTATAAGATAAAAACTTTTTTTTTGAAAGATTTTATTTATTCATTTGACAGAGAAACAGAGAGAGAGAGAGAGAGAGAGCGAGCGCACAAGCAGGGGGAATGGCAGGCAGAGGGAGAGGGCTCCGCTGAGCAAGGAGCCCCATGTGGGGCCCGATCCCAGTACCCTGGGATCATGACCTGAGCTGAAGGTAGACACTCAACCAACCGAGCCACCCAGGTGCCCCAGATAAAAACTTTTTATTTGAAGATTTAGATATTGATTATATCAACAGGAATGTAATATTACAAGGCAGGAGATAGTTTACTTCTTCAAAGGATTATATGCTTATTATTTGCCCTTTATCCTATTTTCATCTCTAGATTTAAAAAAGAGAAATTACAGGGGTGCCTGTGTGGTTCAGCCAGTTAAGCATCTGCCTTCGGCTCAGGTCATGATCCCAGAGTCCTGGGATCAAGCCCTAAATCAGGGTCCCTGCTCACTGGGGAATCTTCTTCTCTCAAAATCTTTTTATTTTTATTTTTTTAAGATTTTATTTGTTTACTTGACAGACAGAGATCACAAGTAGGCAGAGAGGCAGGCAGAGAGAGAGAGAGAGGAGGAGGAAGCAGGCTCCCCGCAGAGCAGAGAGCCCGATGTGGGGCTTGATCCCAGGACCCTGGGATCAT
Organism: Neogale vison; assembly: GCF_020171115.1. Classification (NCBI taxonomy): domain Eukaryota; kingdom Metazoa; phylum Chordata; class Mammalia; order Carnivora; family Mustelidae; genus Neogale; species Neogale vison. Next base: position 11,387,644 of record NC_058097.1, read on the forward strand.
GACCTGAGCCGAAGGCAGAGGCTTTAACCCACTGAGCCACTCAGGCGCCCCTTCTCTCAAAATCTTTAAAAAAAAGAGAGAGAGATAAATTACGGAGTGTCCAAGGAAGAGCAAGAAAGACAAAAGAGATGAAAATATGGACTCCTTAAAAAATTAAAAGAATTATTGCTCCCCTTGGAACGAGGCGGCGGGGTGTTTTATAAGTAACTAAAACCCGTTAAAGGTGGATATTGACCCCTTTTCCATCCCTGTAAAACGGAAGACTCGGGGGCACCTTGGTGGCATAGTTGATCGAGCAACTAACTTGATTTTGGCTCAGGTCATGAGATTGAGCCCTTTGGTGGACTCCGCACTCAGCTAATCGTCCACTTGACTTTCTCTCTTCCTCTCCCTCTGCCCCTCCCACTCATGCTGCCTCTTTTTCTCTTGCTCTCTATTGCTGGAAAGTAAATAAATCTTTTTAAAAGGGTCGGGGAGACTGAATGTAGATGACTTAAATTGTTGCAAGGCGGGCTGGTGGAGGGGCAGGGGTGATCACCTGTTATCCATCCTTGAGAAAAGGACTCCTGATGCTAGAGTAGGTCACCAAGCCCAAGAGGGTGGTCTGTGAGATGAGCCTGGGAGGGAGGGAGGGTAGAAAGACGAGTGGAAAAGTGGCTGGAGGCTTACCCCATATCCTCCTGCCATTTCCTAGGTGTCCGTAATCAATGGGACCAGCCCTTTTGCCTATGACTACGATCTCACCCACATTGTTGCTGCTTACCAGGAAAGGAATGGTGAGTCATAGGTACAGTTCGTTCAGCCGTTTCTCAAGGACCTTCCAGGTTAGGGGGAACATCGGACAAAAACAGAATTGGAGCCCTTGGGACACCTTAGGTGGCTCAGTCGGTTAAGCATCTGCCTTGGGCTCAGGTCATGATCCCGGGCTCCTGGGATCAAGTCCCATATGGGGCTCCCTACTCAATGGGGAGCCTGCCTCTCCCCCTGCTTGTGCTCTCTCTCTCTCTCTGACAAAAAAAAATAAAATCTTAAAAAAAAAAAATAGAGTTGGAGCCCTTCTCATGATGAAAATGTCAGTACCAGTGAATACTCAGTGATGGGAGGGAACAGGCTGCCCCTATTTGTCTTTTTTCTCCTGATCTAAAGACCCATATCATACCCCTGCAACTTACCACTAGTCTTATGGTCCAGCAGGTGACTGCTGATTTATGCCCCGTATTTATTTATTAAGTGCCACATTTATCCCACCACCGGCTTAATAGATTTCCTTTTTTTTTTTTTATAGATTTCCTTTTTAATATAAACACCTAATTGAGTCGGCCCCACTACCACACACAAAGACAAATTGCTATCCACTACCACACACAAAGACAAATTGGTTTTCAGACAGAACTAAAGAATGTGAGTGACTTACCCGACATGAGCAGTGGAGGTAGAACAGAGGGCCCAAGGTTCTAGCTGGAAGGCAGAGCTTGTCCATTCCTTACAGAGAAAAGGCTGTCAGGCCAGCCCAGTGTACTTGGCTCAGCACATTTGGCAGGTTGGCGGTCTGAGGTTTGCTCTAAAGGCATCTGAAGGGTTCCTTGGCAGCCAGACATCAGGGATGCTATACACACATATTTATCAAATAGGGAGACTGCAGTTCCAGTAGTCCTGATTTTTTAGTAACGCACTGGTGGCATTATTCCATGGCTAAAGTTATTTTAAGACAAAAACACTCATCTACAACTTTGCTTTCTGTAGTCCTTTCAGTCCTTGTCCACAGCAGATTTTTTCTATATTCAGCTCTTATCATAGTTTAGAAATATTTTAGGATCCAATTTTTTTGTCCTTTTTAAATTTATTTATTTATTTATTTATTTGAGAGAGAGGGAAAGTGATCACAAGCATGGGGAGCAGCAGACAGAGAGGGAGAAGCAGGCCGCCTAGTGAGCAGAGAGCCCAACAGGACATGGGACTCAATCCCAGGACCTGAGATCATGACCTGAGCCGAAGGCAGATACTTAACTGACTGAGCCACCCAGGCACCCCTGTACTCTGAAATATGAATATTTCTCACCCTGCTACAAAGTTTTTTTTGTTTTAATTTTTAAAGATTTTATTTATTTGACAGACAGAGATCACAAGTAGGCAGAGAGAGAGGAGGAAGCAAGCTCACCACTGAGCAGAGAGCCCGACATGGGGCTCGATCCCAGGACCCTGGGATCACGACCCGAGCCGAAGGCAGAGGCTCCAACCCACTGAGCCACCCAGGCGCTCCCCGCTACAAAGTTTTAATTGGTTATTTTTAGTGGTAGCATAGTATTCCTTTACTTCGTCATTCAACAACTATAGAACCTGTAGACCATTCCATGTTTTTTTTTGTGGTTTTTTTTTAAGATTTGTCTATTTATCAGAGAGGGAGGGGGAGAGAGAGCGCATGAGTGGAGAGGCAGAGGAATAGAATCCTGAAGCAGACTCCCTGCTGAACACAGTCTACACTTGGCTCAGTCCCGTGACCAACTTGGATCATGATCCAAGCCGATACTAAGGGTCAATGCTTAATACGTAACCAACTGAGCCACCCAGGCACCCTGACAGTTCCAAGTTTTTAATATAATTTTTCGTTTTCTTAAATAGGCTCCACACCCAGAGTAGAGCCCAATGCGCAGGGCCCGAACTTAACAACCCTGAGATCAAGACCTGAGCTGAGATCAAGAGTCAGACACAACCAACTGAGCCACTCAGGCACCCCTTTAACATAAATATTTTGACGATTTTTTTATTTTTTATTTTTTTAAGATTTTATTTATTTATTTAACAGACAGAGATCACAAGTAGGCAGAGAGGCAGGCAGAGAGAGGGGGACGCAGGCTCCCCACTGAGCAGAGAGCCCAACTCGGGGCTCGATCCCAGGATCCTGGGTTCACGACCTGAGCCGAAGGCAGAGGCTTTAACCCACTGATCCACCCAGGCGCCCCAAACATAAATATTTTGATGAGTATTTTAATGAATAATTTGTGAACAACTTTGCACATTCAGTTCTCTTTTCTTTGGGTTCATTCCTTTGGAACAAGTTCTGGTGTGCAGAATTTGCCTGAGAGGTTAAAGAATACTTTTCTAGCCCTCATTACTTTATTCATGGATTAACTCTGGGTTGCATTACAGTAACCACCGTCCTCACGGGCCCCCACCCCATCTGGCTGGTGGGAAGGGCTGCCGAAGCTCCATTCGTGATTAACGCTGTCATCCAATACCCGGTGGAAGTCATTTCATATCCTTTCTGTTAAAGAGCCACAGTAGCTCAGTTTCAAAAAAAGGAGGGTTCCTCCGTCATCCCAAGAAGGAACAGATGCAGGAGGCCTTCGACTGGGAATGGCTACAGTTCGTGGCCCCACTCAGATGACTCTGTCTGCTATTCATACAGGGGAAAACAAAACTCATTTCCTCTTCCTATTTCTTTCTGGGCAAGTCTTCCAAGTCAAAATCATCCATATTTATGCCTTAATAATCTTTAATCATATTCCCTTTTATCTGAAGAGTATTTGAAACATTTTTGCCATTTCCCGTCTAAACTAAACCTTTGGTTTAACTTCCATTTAGAAAACACCATCTGTGACTCCTTAACTGTCTCTACATATCTACCAGGATTCTGGGAAATGATCAAGTTTGCCTGGGTCCAGTATGTCAGTATCCTGCTTGTCTTCCTCTGGGTGTTTGAAAGAATCAAAAGATTTGTGTTTCAAAATCAAGTGGTGACCACAATCCCTGTCGCAGGGATGCCCCAGGGAGAAGTGTATAAGGAGCACTTGTCATAGGAAGACCGTTTCTGAGAACTCAGCAGGATCCTGGCTACCTCACTGTGGTCTTCTGAGAACTGCCATCTTAAGAAGTTTTTGCCAAGAGCCTGTGGACACGTGCCGTGTGTGTGCTTTTCCTGTCAAAGACAATGGACAGTCCTTTCTCATTTCTCTCTACACAAATCCGTATCTTCGAAGCACCGGGCACGTAAGCACCCCTCATCAGGGACTAGTTTGTGGAAACATCCAAGGGTTCTCAAAGGCTATAATTTGCTTGCTTTTTTTTTTTTTTTTTTGCCTTAGGCTTGAATTTCAGGAGAAAACTACAATCAGTTCAGACCTCTTGGAAAGAGTCCCATCTCTGGTCAAGCAAAGACTTTTCCTCTTTTGAACCGAGAAGCGTGCTCTACATTTCTTCCCACTATTGTAAACCACTTCTTACTCTTTTCAGGGCTCTCTTGTGAGAGAGATGCAAATCGGCAGCACTTTCCACTCCTGAGCCTCTAAATTTCCCGTTCAGTACTTCGGTTTCCAGCGCTGAGAGACCGTGAAGGGGAGAACGGGAGCGAGAAGGGAGCGCTCGGCAGCACATGCGCGCACACGTGTGCGGGTGGGCGGCCCCAGAACACGAGGACCGTCCACCTGCCCTCGGCCTAACAGACAGTCGTCTGTCATCGGCTCAGCTGCGGGGCCCTTTATCCCTGCCCTGCCGGGGCTGGCTTGTTGCCCTGCCTTTCGCCCTGTCTGTGCCCCCTGGAACAGCAGGCTTCAGCCAGAGTGCTGTTTAGTCCACAATCCCCGCAGCAACAGCGGGGGAAGTAAGGATGAGAACCACAGTCGCCTTCTCTCTGGCCCTCCTCCAACAGCCTGGACACTTGCCACTCTTCGTCCTTGACAGCCCTCCCCCTTCTTGAAGAGGACGTGGGTGACAGAGGAGCTGTTGTTGGTATTGGCTCCCACTGCCAACGGCCACAGAGCTCCTTTGGACGACCAGCGGGAAGCCCGGCTACTCGAATTTCCCTTGATGAAGGAACAGGGTGCCGATGAGGGTGAGCGGCTTTGGGGGGGGACTCACAAGGTGCGATGAGGGGATCAGGGGAGTGTTCGCCCAGGCAGCCCACTCTGGCCTGGCCGGTAGCAGAATGTCAGGCAAGCCAGCAGGCTCATCCTCTTGCTCTAGTGGGTGTCTGCAGGGTGAGACCGCTGAAATGGGCCCCTGTTGCGCGTGGAAGACTGCTTCTCCGTTCTTGGCCTGCAGAGACAAGCTGCCCGCAAAGGACACATGGCTTTATGATCCCAAGATATTGGCATTGGAGACATGCCTGTTCTGACCCATGCATTATGCCGACGCACGAACACTCTCCTCACCGTATGCCTCAGTTTACCTTGGAGGTTCAGTTCTCATTTCCAGAGCACCTTGTCTTTCAGGCTGACCAAAATAAGAAATATTTTGAAGGATTCAAGCACAAAAATAGCTTACCACTGGTTCTTCTGCCTTTTCTTTTAACATCTAGGGCTGTTGATAATACCTAAAGATTTTCTCTTGAGATATAAATGGAAAAAAAAAAAAAAAAAAAGCCAAAACCGGTTTCTGGTTTGAATCACAAGAAGGTAATGAGATGTGGAAAGACAGCTAAAGATGTAAATAAACACTGCGTTTTGTTAAATTATTTTAATGCAGAATTTGTATAAAGAACCATGATGTTTTGTACCTTTCTAATTAAAATATTCAAAACTGAAGGCTGTGTGTGGCTTTTTCAAGGAGAAGAGTTTGGAAAGGGGTTGGGGAGGGGAGAGGTTGCGCACACTTCTCCAAGTTACTCACCAGCTGCTTTGCCTTGCCAGGGCTCTGCCCAAAGACCTTGGAGCTTTTGTTGGCTCTTTGGCAGAGTCTCCTGGTCCAGTCCCAAGTACATGTGAGTTTTCGGTGGAATCCACATGGCATGTGGAAACCACAGGCTGGAAAATTACAACTGTGTCTGGTGAATATCAAAATTATTTACAGATCAGATGTTGGTAGCTTCAAAACCTGAATGATACAGTGTAGTGGCAAGAGAGAAAAAAGTGAGAAATACACAGGATTTTATCAACTGAGCTGTAACTCATAGCTAAGTCAGGGTTTGAGACAATTATGCAATATTTGGGATGGGGAAGATCTCTAATCTTGCAAAATGATTATCCAGTTTCTGTGTGAATCACGTAGGGCCCCTAAGACCCTGCTTAGGTCCCATCAACTAAAAAGCAATTCTTGGTCTTACTCCTTTCTCCTCATATTCATGTTTTTTTAAAAAAAATTTAAGGATTTTTTATTTATTCATTTGAGAGAGAGCACAGGGGCAGGAGAGGTTCAGAGGAAGAGGGAGAAGTAGACTTCCCACTGAGCAGGGACTCCCCCCCCTCCCCAAAGGCTCTATCCCAGGACCCCAGGATCATGACCTGAGCCTAAAGCAGATGCTCAACTGACTGAGCCACCCAGGTACCCCATCATGTTCATGCTCTTTAAGATGTTTTGTTTCTGGGGTGCCAGGGTAGCTCAATAGTTAAGCATCTGCCTTCTGCTCAAGTCACAATCTCAGGGTCCTGGGATCAAGTCCTGCATGGGGCTCCCTGCTCAGCAGGAAGCCTGCTTCTCCCTCTCCCACTCCCCTTGTTTGTGTTTCCTCTTCTGCTGTGTCTGTCAAATAAAATCTTTTTTTTTTTTAAAGATTTTTTATTTATTTATTTGACAGAGACAGATCACAAGTAGGCAGAGAGGCAGGCAGAGAGAGAGAGGAGGAAGCAGGCTCGCTGCTGAGCAGAGAGTCCGATGCGGGACTCGATCCCAGGACCCTGAGATCATGACCTGAGCCGAAGGCAGCGGCTTAACCCACTGAGCCACCCAGGCACCCAAATAAAATCTTTTAAAAGAAAAAAAAAGATGTCTTATTTCTTTCTGACCAGATTCTAAATGCCAATTAGACCAATTCTAAATCCCTGTTGGGAAAATATATAATTATAGTAACCTAAAGGAAATAAGTTGTCCTTAGATGTCCTATTGGCATTCTGGTACATGTCTTTTCAATCTTTGGTACTGTTTCTAATTTTTCTTTATCATAAACAACACTTACATGAACTCTGAGTATAAATCCTTATTGCCAGTTATTTCCTTAAGATGGATCCTAGGGCGCACCTGGGTGGCTCAGTCAGTTAAGCATCTGATTCTTGATCTCAGCACAGGTCTTGATCTCAGGGTGCTAAGTTCAAGACCCCTGTTGGGCCCCATGCTGGGCGTGGAGCCTACTTAAAAAAAGAGAGAGAGAGAGAGAGAGATCCTAGAAAGGAATTGCTAATTCAAAAAGCTTATGGCTGTTCTTAAGGATTTAAATTCATCTTGCCAAACCGCATCCTGGAAAGAATGCACTGATTTATACTCCCAGCAGCAGGGACTTCTCTTAGATCTCACCACAGATTACAAGAGGTCAGAATTCTCTTTTTCAGATGCCTGCACTCTGTTGTTATCTGGGCGGGGAAGGGAGGGGGTGGACTGCTGTACTTATGGAAACATGTCCTGTATTTATCCGGACCTGCTATCAATCCTGGGCCTCTGGATTTAGACTAGAACAGGGAGGGGGACAGCCAGCTCTGGGCCCAGCCCCTCAGTGTTTCTCGGCTCCTGGCGCCTGGGCTCCTCTCAGCTCGGCTACTGCTTGGGGAGGCCACGCGTGTGTCCGCTCGGCATGGAGATGCATTTGACTTAGGTCTGAGGCTGGGGGCTTGGGAAGCGGCTTGGATTCTAAGTCACCTCCCTGCGAGGATGCCACTGAGCGCGAGGAGGGGCAAGATTAAATAAGATTCAATTTCCCTTGGGGCGCCTGGGTGGCTCAGTGGGTTAAACCTCTGCTCAGGTTATGATCTCAGGGTCTTGGGATCGATCCCCGCATCGGGCTCTCTGCTCAGCAGGGAGCCTGCTACCACCCCCCACCCTTTGCCTGCTTCTCTGCCTACTTGTGATCTCTCTCTGTCAAATAAATAAATACAATCTTTAAAAAAAAAAAAATTCGATTTCCCTCGCAAGGGCCTTTGTGCCCCCCGGGAGGCTTCCTTCTCTGGGAACCGAGCAGGAGGCAACTTTTTCGTTCATATAGTCGCATGAGAGGTGAGGGCGAGCGCCCTTCGACGTCCTCCCGCGGCCCCCGGGCCCACCTGTGCCCGCCCTCCCCGGGTCCTCCCGCGCCCGCCCCTGGGCCGCCGCCCCTCCCCCGAGGTGGGGAGGGTAGCAAGAGCCGGGGGCCAACCGGCTCCTTCCTTCCTTCCGTCCCTCCCGCCCCGGCTCCCGCCCGCCGGCTCCGGGACCGCAGCCACGTCTGAAAGCGCCTCATTGTGTGCGCTCTTCTGCGGCCGGCGGCGCGGAGCGGGCGCACGGGCAGCGCAGGGCTCCGGCGCGGGGGGCGGCGCCCGTCCCGGGGTGGGGGGGGCCTCCGGAGCAGTGGTGCCCGAGTCTGCGTCTGGCCGTGGCCGCACGACTGCGCCCCCCACACTTCCATCCCGTTCTTAAGACGCCTCTCCTTCTCCAGGACACTCCCGCCCTGTGTCCAGGTTCCCTCCGCCTTAGGTCTCCAGGTGCCTCCACTCTCTCGGTGTCTGCGGATCCGCGCCGGTGCCTCTCGGAGCCTTCCCCCCGGTGTCACTGGGGGGCCCCTTCCTAGCCTTGAGAGCCTACGGACTCGCCCAGGGAAGACACGGCCGGTGGCGAACTGGAACTTGGAAGAGGAGACGTCAGGGAGCCTCTGCGGAGCCTCGGGAGTGGGGCGCCCGCCTCCCCCGCCGCGCCAGCCCGGGCAGGGGCGCCAGCTTTGGGGTACGTTGGTTGGTCCCCCTCCGCACGGGATGCCCGCAGTCAGGGGCACGGAGCTCGTAGCCGGGGAGTCGGGTCTGGGGAGAAGAGCTGAGAGTGGAGTTTCTCTCCGAACAGGGGAAGGACGCGGTAGCCCCTGGCGCTGGTGGGAAAGTGTCTTCCTGCGGCTTCAGCTCACCTGAGATCCCTGCTGGGGATCCCTAGACTCTGGAAACGTGAGTTTCCAAGGGCGTGGTATTAATCTAGAAAGCTTTCCCCCACGGCACTCTTGAGGAAAAGCAACTTGGTGAGCCAGTTTAGAACCATAAGCACCTGAATGGGAGTCTGGCTTGTTTCGCGGCTGGCTCTTGAGCAACGAGAAAGGTCTCTTGGTCTCAGCATAGGTGCCCTGGGATAAGTTCACCCTCTTTTCTCTCCCCATCTTGAGCCGGAGGCAGGAGGGTGGGAAAACTGAGGCCTCAAGGGCAGCAAGGACTTGGCTGCCCCGGGGCCGAGAGTGCGTGAGTGTGCCAAGTACCCGAGCTAATGGGAATGGTGTGTGTGGCTCCTCCAGCGTTGGCTGTGTTAAGGCTTATATGGTTCCACTTACCCCACTCTTCTTGGCATGTTTCGCGCCTGCTTTGCGGGTCCATGTTCTGCCCCTGGTGGGATTGCCACATTCTGTTCCTAGGGTGCGGGGTCCCCTGAACCAGGCCTGGCTGTTGTTCTTGAGTGTTCCTTATGAAGAGGCAATTGCTTGGATCCATAGAAAATAGCTGTAACCCAGGATTTGGAGAATTTCTGAGCAAATACAAATGTGCTGTATGACAGACATTATTCTAAGTGCTTTAGCAATAGTAACTCATTGAGTTAAAATCAAGCCCTGACTTGGGTGATATTATTTCCCCCATTTCTTTCTTTTTTTTTTTTTAAGTAAGTTCTAGGCCCCCTAAAGCTTGAACTCATGACCCAGAAGTCAAGAGTTGCATGCTCTATGGCCGGAGCCAGCAAGGTGAATTTCCCCCATTTTATAGATTAAACAGCAGTAGGCACCGAGAGGTTAAGTGACTTGACCAAGATCACACAGTAAATGCTTGAATGGGGTTCATTAGCCGCTGTGCTATCCCTTCTCCTTGTCATAAGACAAAATCCTGCTTCTAGTCTAGTAAGGGGAGGTAAGTACAGAAATGCATAAAAAATGAGAGTATTGTGTAGTGTGACAGTAGCATTGACAGTGATTTCTCAAAATCATCTAATACTCAGTCCGTGTTGAAATTTCCTATTGCCTCGAAGATACCTTCTTGCACTTGGTTTGTTTAAATCAGAATCCAAACAACGTCCACACATGGGATCCAGCTGTTACTGTTTTGAGTCATTTTCTTCTAAAACAGCCCCTTCCTCCCCACCTTTTTTTATGTAATTGAATTCTAAGAATCACTTACTTTTCAAAAATAATAAATTAGTCAAAATAAAACGTTGAAAAACTAAACCAGAGAACATTCCATATATCCCCGTAATAAGAGAACTCAGTCAACACCTAGGGAAACATGGGGTGTGTGCTAAATGTGCACTCCCTTCCCCCATCCCCTGCATGTGTTACTTCAGAGAAGAGGTGGAAACCCCCAGACTTCAGGTCTCCCTGGCTGTAAGGTTCTATGATTGGGTCCTGTGCAAAGTGCATTTAGAGGATCCCCTAAGTTCGGGGCCAGGGAGAGGTGTTGCGTGTTATCTGTTCATTTGCTTTGAAATGCCCCGCGGGGTAGCTCTGAGCTAGGGAGACTTGAAGCTCCTTTCCCTGAACAATTTGATATCATTTCCCGATAGATTCCTGCAGGCCAGTCTGCTGCCAATCAGCAGCATCTGGGCTGTGTGACTCCAGCTTCCCTGCCCCCGGCTGATGCCACGAAGCTGCTGTTTCAGACTGGCAGAGAGATAGCAGATGTGGCCAGGGCTTGGGGCCAGGACTGTCTTCCGCCACAGCCCTGAGGGCTCAGGGTGGGCTTGGGGATCTTGACATCTTTCCATCCTCAGGAGGTAATTCTCCAGCCGATGCCCCTGCCCTCCTCTGGCCAACTGGTACTCAGGTCAGCTGGGAGATGGGTTTGCAGGCATTTCTCTTCCCGAAGTGAAAGCTGGAGCAGGCCGGTCCTACCTGTGCTAATATTTTTTATTTTTTTAAAAGATTTTATTTATTGGGCACCTGGGTGGCTCAGTGGGTTAAGCTGCTGCTCAGGTCATGATCCCAGGGTCCTGAGATCGAGTCCCGCATCGGGCTCTCTGCTGAGCGGAGAGCCTGCTTTCCTCTCTCTCTCTCTGCCTGCCTCTCTGCCTACTTGTGATCTCTGTCTGTCAAATAAATGAATAAAAAATCTTAAAAAAAAAGATTTTATTTATTGATTTGACACAGAGAGATCACAGGTAGGCAGAGAGGCAGGCGGGGGGGGGAACCCTGGGATCATGACTTGAGCCAAAGGCTGACCCTTAACCCACTGAGCCACCCAGGTGTCCCTGCGTATTTTCTTAATAACAGCTTTATTGAGATACAATCAACATACCTTAAGGTTTCCCCTTTTAAAGTGTATAGTTCAGTGATTTACAGTATATTCATGTGGTGTGTAAATCACCCCAAGGTTCCTCTATGTTATAGCACATATCAATACTTCATTCCTTTTTATTGCCAGATAATACTGAATTACAGTTGATCCTTGAACAACATGGGTTTAAACTGTGTGGATCCACCTGTATGCAAATGTTTTTGATAAATACAGTACATCACTGTAAATGTATTTTCTCCTGTGATTTTCTTTTCTTTTTAAAAGATTTCATTTATTTGACAGACAGAGATCTTAAGTAGGCAGAGAGGCAGGCAGAGAGAGAGGAGGAAGCAGGCTCCCCGCTGAGCAGGGAGCCCCAAGGCTTTAACCCACTGAGCCACCCAGGGGCCCTCCTATGATTTTCTTAATAGCATTTTCTTTTCTCTAGCTTACTTTACTACATATAATACACAAAATATGTGCTAATTGACTGTTAATGTTAAGGTCAGTGGTAGGTTATTAGTAGCTAAATTTTCCAGGAGTCAGAAGTTATATGTGGATTTTCGACTATGTGGAGGTCGATGCCCCAGCTTCCTCATTGCTCAAGTGTCAACTGTATATGGATGGACCACACGCTATTTACCCATTCATCGACTGATAGACATTTAGTATATTTCCATTCTGTGGCCATTAGGTATAATGTTGCCATGAAAGTTAATGAAAAAGATTTTGTGTGGGCATGTGTTTTCAGTCTTCTTTGATATGTATTTATTTTATTCTATTTTTTTAAAGTTTTATTTGAGAGAGTGAGTGCAGGTGTGTGGGTGTGTGGGGGGAGGGGCAGAGGGAGAAGAAGAAGCAGACCCCTCTGTGCAGGGACCCTATGCAGTGCTGGATCCCAGGACCTTGAGATCATGACTTGGGTGGAAGGGAGATGCTTAAGCTTAAAGGACTGAGCCACCCAGACCCCCTTGGATATGTACTTTAGACTGGCATTGTTGCATCCCTATGTTTAACCTTTTGAGGTACTACCTATTTTCTGCACTGTACAAGGGTTCTGATTTCCCCACCTTCTCACTAATACTGGTTTTTATCTACCTTTTTTCTTATAACTCCCTAGTTAATGGGACATAGTCTCATAATTTGACTGGCATTCCCTAATGACTAGGATTGTCAAGCATCATTTCTTGCACTTGTAAGCAATTTGTATATCTTTGGGAAAATGGTCTACTCAAAGCTTTTGCCCATTCTTGAGTTGGGTTATTTGTCTTCTATTATTGAATTGTAAGAGCTCTTTATATGCTCTGGGTCCCTTGCTATATATATGATTTGTAAGTATTTTCACCTTCTTGATGATGTGCTTTGATACTTGTGTATTTTTTTATATCTGTGCATTTTTAACACCACTGTTTGCTTTAGTACTTGTGGTTTTTCCACTGGATACCATGTGGTTAAGAGTTCTAAAGTTGTAAGGCTAGGACTTAAATTCTGACTCAGATGGTGTGTGGGTCCTTTAGGCCAGTTTCCTAATCTTTCTACACCCTAGTTTCCTTATTTGTAAAGTAGGGAGGAGTATCAGGTCCACATAATAGGGTTGTTGTAAGGATTAAATCAGAAAATGGACAGAAAAGTCTTCATATAGGAAACCCTCAACAGATGGTATTTACTGGTGTTCCATTTCCATCCCACCATAAATGTTCATCTTACTCCTCCTCTCTCTCCCTGCGCCCCTCTCGTTTTTTCTTTTCTCTTTCCCTCCTTTTCAGCCTTCTCCCTAACATGCCCTGGGTTCTATCAGAGCTGGTTTGCCCCCAGGGGTGGCCCTTGATGCCAAGAGTCCACTGATCCCTGATCTGGAATCTGTTTTCTCTAATCTTTGGGATTCCTGAACAGGGATGGCCTCCAGCCGATGTCAAACAGAGAGAAATCTGAGCCATGAATTTGTACCTAGTATTACATTTCAGTTCCTTAGGTACCTTGCCAGGGCTGGGAGAGGCTGCTGAGTGAGGGGCATGCAGAGCTGGGGTACAGGCGGGGATTTCCCAGAGAGGTAGGGGGCTCAGGCTCACCCCCTCCTACTGCAAACTGTCCCTCCCTGTACCTCATATTTCCCAATCTGTCAATCAGATAGAACAATTGCTCCTTCCTGTGTCTCTCAGGCCAACAGTCAGGGATATTTAGAAGATACCGTCACTTTAGGGCACCTGGGTGGACTTTAAAATGCTCAGCAAGGGAGCCCTGGAGGGGCTCAGCCAGTGGTGGTGGTGGCGGCTACTGCGGGCGGCAGCCCCACATCAGACTCCAGATCACAGCTCAGATCTTGATCTTAGGGTTGTGGGTTCAGGCCCCGTGTTGGGCTCCACCCGGAACCTACTTTAAAAAAAAAAAAGGTAAACTACTTAGCGGGAAGGAATGCGGGTTACATGGGGATCTGGATCACAGAGTGTCTGACATTAAGTAGGCAAATATTTATTAATACCATCCACTCGCTCAGTCTTTGTGGCATTCCCGGACATGACACTTAACTGTCTGTCTTAGGGTTCTTGACTCTTTTATTTTTTTTTTTAATTAAAAAAAAATATTTTTTGAAGATTTGTTTATTTGATAGAGACACAGCAGGAGAGGGAACAGAAGCAAGGGGAGTGGGAGAGAGAGAAGCAGGCTTCCCGCAGAGCAGGGAGCCCCATATGGGGCTTGATTCTGGGACCAGACCCCGCGATTATGACCTGAGCTGAAGGCACTTAACGATGGAGCCACCCAGGGACCCCAACTCTTTTATTGTTTAATTAATGAATTACTTTATTTGTCAGAGAGAGAAAGAGAGCACAAACAGGAGGGAGAAGCAGGCTCCCTGCTGAGCAAGGAGCCAGATACGGGACTTGATCCCAGGACCTTGAGATCATGACCTGAGCTGAAGGCAGGCGCTTTTTTTTTTTTTTTTTAAGATTTTATTTATTTATTTGACAGAGAGAGATCACAAGTAGCCAGAGAGGCAGGCAGAGAGAGAGAGAGAGGAGGAAGCAGGCTCCCTGCGGAGCAGAGAGCCCGATGCTGGACTCGATCCCAGGACCCTGAGATCATGACCTGAGCTGAAGGCCGAGGCTTAACCCACTGGCCCACCCAGGCGCCCCTAAAGGCAGACACTTAACAGAGTGAGCCACCCATATGCCCCAGGGTTCTTGATTCTTTATTGAAAGACAACACACATACAGAAAAGAGCACAAGTCATGAAAACACAGCTTGATCACACAACTTTCACACCTCTTCAAGAAACACAGCGTGACCAACCCCCCAAAGCTCCCTCCATGCTCCTGGCAGTTCTGCCCCCAGTGTCTGATTCTCTAATCAAAACACTCAGTTGTAAATGGCAGAAACGGAACTCAGGCTGGTTTGACAAAATAATGGAGCATTTTCCCCCACTGGGAAGTCTATGAGGGAGTCTGGCCAGCTGAATCCGCGTGCTGCCAGCTGCTCACAGGCTCTCAGACTGCTCCTTCTCTGCTCAGTTGTCTTCTCTGTTGGCTTATACCGAGGCAGTTTCCCTCTTCCCTGCAGATCTACAAATATCTTGGGATTGGACTTGGGGCAGATGTCCATTGCTAAGTCCACCACTAGGCCAGGGGATAGTGTATAGAATAGAAAGATGAATCAGGCTGGAGATACCTGACTCCCTAGGAACCACGATGTGGGCAGTCAGCCCCATGCAAACCACATGCACTTTGTGTGAGTGAGGTCAGTTCCTCAAAGAAAAATCTCAAGGCCCTTAGCAGAATAGAGGGAACAAGTATGAGTGGACCCAAACAAACCCTGTCCATTGCAACAACCTGTTGAAAGATTGACCCCACACGGGGTGCCTGGGAACAGACTCGCTCACTTGCAGAATAACCATAGTCTTGACCCTCAAGGTGCTCACAGGCAAGAAGGGGAAGCAAAATGTCACCGGGGGAGGAGGTACATGCCTTGAGAAACACACAGGTGAGAGTGACTTAGAAGGAAGCTAGGATGACTCTTGGGGGGAACCAGGGCTGGGCACTTAGAGCAGAGGGGAACATGGAACAAGGATTCCAAGTGACCTGACACACAGGGCGCTGGAGGGGAATTCTGGGACGTGAGATAAAGCCAAAGGTTGCTGAGAAGGAGAATGATAGGATCAGATATGGTGTAGGCAGCTCTGGGGGCTCTGTGCAATATGAAATGCATGGAGACCAGCTGGGGGATTTTTCCAGAATCCAGGAGAAAGATATGCATGGCAGGACTAGCCCCACCCTCCCCTGGCCCTGGATAGTTGGGTCACTCACTTGCTTGACTACCATCTGCTCCCTTGGCCCCTTCATGGGTGTGTCTTTGAGGTTCTTAGCTAGATTGTCACCTCTGCTGGGATAAGGGCTTTGGACTTGGACCTCTTAGATTGATCCTCTTGCTTTCTTTCTCGTCTTGTCTTTTATCTCTTCTCCATCTTTTATCCATCATTGATCTTTTTGTTCTACCCTCTCTACTTCTTCAATTTTATCTTTCAACCCTACAATTTTAATCTCTGGGGCAGTTTAACTCCAGGGAAAACAAAGGGTTCTACAAGAGAGGAAAGGGGGCTGCTAGCACACTGTGTGCTTCTGCTGTGTGCTGCTTTACAAATGATGTCAGTTTTAAATATTGACTTTAAGACAAGGAAACTTTCAGTGACGGGACAAAGCCCACTGCATAAAGTGGTCCTGGGTAGTAGGGTAGTAGGGAACTTTCTGTTCCCTCTTTGGTCTCTTGTACTTTATTCCCACCCTCCTCCCCAAAAAGATGGGATTATTTTTATCACTATCCTCCAAGACTTGGTGGAAGTTAGAGGCAGAGTTGCTCTAAGGAGGACCTAGGGGAGGCCTAGGGGCAGGGAATGTCACTTCGCTTTGATTCAGTGGCCCTTGCACTCTGGTGTGGGGCTGTGTCTGCCAAAATCTTTCCAATTTTCACAAAGAAGACATGAGGTCATCATGATGTACCTCTAGAAGTTTGCATCTGTTGAAAAAATGAAACATAAATTATATATATATATATATATATATATATCCCCGAAGGAATTTTATTTATTTTTATTTTTTTAAAGATTTTATTTATTTATTTGACAGAGATCACAAGTAGGTAGAGAGGCAGGCAGAGAGAGAGAGAGAGAGGAGGAAGCAGGCTTCCGGCTGAGCAGAGAGCCCGATGCGGGGCTCGATCCGATCCCAGAACCCTGGGATCATGACCTGAGCTGAAGGCAGAGGCTTAACCCACTGAGCCACCCAGGCGCCCCCTCCCCCGAAGGGATTTTAAAATGAAAAAATTTATAGGGGAAGAGCCTAGGCCCTTCCAGGATGGGGGACTTCACTGGGGAAAGGCTTAGGAGTGAGATCTACCCCAGAGCTCTACTCTGGGTGTCTGACATTTGGATTTAAGGGGCGGGCTCCTGGGTGGCTCCGTCAGATGAGCCCTTGACTTTTTATTTCAGCTCAGGTCATGATCTCGTATTGTTGAGATCAAGCTCCGAGTCAGAATGTGTGCAGCCTGTGGAGCCTGCTTAAGATTCTCTCCCTCTGCTCCCCCCACCCCCGGCCTGCTCCTGTTCTCTCTCTCTCTCTAAAACAAAACAGAACAAGAAGTATTCCTATTTCTCTGCCCTGTCCTCAGTGAGTATTCGTATCTCGGAGCTTCACTGCCTCAGTTAAAACAGGTGGGGCGCCTGAGTGGCTCAGCCAGCTGAGCGGCAGCCTTCAGCTCGGGTCATGATCTCAGGGTCTTGGCATCCAGCCCTTTCCCTCTCCTTCTGCCCCTTTCCTCTCTCTCTCTCTCTCTCTCTCAAATAAATAAATAAAATCTTTATAAATAAATAAATCAGATGGAGGTAATTTCTACCTCCCATGAATGTTGGGAGGATACAGTTCAATCACGAAGATAAAACACTTATCCTGTGTCTTCCTGACCTGCCACTGGGTATCCTGTACCTAAGGCTCCTTATCAGAAAACTCTCCCGTAGGACCTGGACCTCTTCGGGCACTCTGCATGGGGTTGCATGTGTCAATCGTCTTCTTAGTTCTCCAGCTCCAATAATAGGATCAGATATCAGTTCCGTGTTGTGTGTGTCACCTAAGAAAACCTCTGGTTTCCCTGGAGGGCAGGTAACGCACACACTGGTAGCTTACCGTCAAGATCCTCCTTAGCCAGGAAAGGGATGGGCTGGCCAGGGCAGCTGTGTTTGGGCCCAACACCGGGGTCCCCAGTGCTCTGCAGGATTTCCCAGAAATGGGAGAGGCCAGCTGACTGTAATCAGAAAGTGCCAGGAACTTAGAGATGGAAGTCCTGGGTCCAGGGTCCCTCTTTCCCTGTTGTCGGTCTGAGCCTGGCATCCTTCATGTAAAAAATGGAAACCATAATGTCCACCAAATGGAGCCATTGAGTGAAATCCTCACATCTAGCCCTTGTGGTTCAGGAGGCAGAGCTGCTGGGTGACCCTTGTCCACTTCCGGCAGCCTCTGGAAAAGTGGGATCTGCTCACAATTTAGACCTGCCTTCTCCTGGAGGTGATATGGGCGGGGGAAGGGGCTTCGAGGGGAGCAAATGCTGTGAAAGCAAGTAGGATATTTCAGGCCCCTCCCTCCCAAAGCAGCTCTTCCTTGGGATTGTGGTAAGAGCAACAGGTCCAAGGAGGGAAGAAGTCTGGGACCTCGGGGTGCACAAGCTTGGCTCTGCGTCCCTTTCACTCTGTGGGAAAAGTGTGATATTCTTAAGATCCAGTAAACGACCCCAGAGGTGGGCACAGGAGATGCTGGGATTTCCGATGTGGGTGACCTCAGAGTGTCTCATCTAGGTGGAGACTTCCCCTGGTGCTGCCTCTCCCAACACAGCACCAGCCACAGTAGCCCTGGGCCCATGTATGGCACTAGCAAGCCTTCTATCATGTGCATGTTCTAGCAGCTTCATGGCAAAGCCCAAGAGGCTAGATGTTACGATCCTCGTTTTGCAGAGGAGGAAACGGAGCCTTGGAGAAGTGAAGTCACTTGTGCCCAGCTCCTCAGTGGCAGCAGAGGGCTCCCTGCAGCCCTCTCGCCTCCACCCAGCAGGAAACGGGGTCAGTTCACAGTCACTTGAAAAAATGTGCTCAGGGGCTGGGCCGCTCTGTTCCCACCTGCAGGGAACTTTCTGTCCATCTGGGAATGCAAAGCCCTCCCACTGTGCAGGGACGTCTCCTCCTGTGAGACTCTGACCCAGAGTCTCTCCTGCTTTCTCAGGCCCTGAAAAATCTGCAGGCATCGTCCATGGATTGTGATTGAGGCGGGCGGCTCTCCCAGCAGCCCTGAGCTACGTGAGTAACCTCAGCACAGAAAAGGGCAGATGGTGGCCAGGAGCCTGCCGTCCCCTCGCCCTTTACCGCTTTCTTCTGCACATTCCCACAGCTCCAGAAGGGTTCCCTCCCTCTGTAGTTCATGTGTCCTGTAGCACTTGACTCCCTGCAGATAGCAACATTTGGGGTGCCCTATGTCGTTTACTTACTTTTATTTTTTTTTAAAGATTTTATTTATTTATTAGACAGAGAGAAATCACAAGTAGATAGAGAGGCAGGCAGAGAGAGAGAGAGAGGGAAGCAGGCTCCCTGCTGAGCAGAGAGCCCGATGCGGGACTCAATCCCAGGACCCTGAGATCATGACCTGAGCCGAAGGCAGCGGCTTAACCACTGAGCCACCCAGGCGCCCCCCGTTTACTTACTTTTAATAATAGAAGCTGCATCTGCTTGTTTAAAAGAAGCCAGACAACCCCAGAGCACACTGGGCAGAAAGGGCACATTATCAGTTATGGGAGTTAGGACATGCCCCCCGCCCGGGCTCATTCCATTATTCCAATACCAATACTAACCCCCTTTTTACAGATAGGTAAACTGAGTTACAGACAGATGAAGTGTGTGGTCCGGGATCACAGGCTAGAAAGTGGCTGAGCCTGGTGAGGGAGTCCAATCATCCATCAAGCTGTGGAGCTAAACCTAAAATTGTCTCTCTAAAAAGAATTCTGAAGCAAAAGGTGGGAATTCTGTTTTAAAATAATATTTCCCTCGCCAGAAAAAGAGAGGGAGAGAGAGAAAGGGGAGGGGAAGAGGGACGGAGAAAGTAAGGACAATATACATTTCCAAAGACATGCTGCAACGGGCCTTTTGCTCTGCATAGACTAGGTTTTGGTAGACGTCTTAAAGTCCTATTCCCCGGAGAGTGCCCTAGCGAGATGGCCTGGCCGTAGTCGGGGTTGGGGAGGAGGCCCCCATCTGGCCGGCGGTCAGAGTGGGGGTTGGGGAGGGAGGGGACTGCTCCCTGCAAGGCGTTGGGGTGTGGCAGGGCGAGTCCCTAACGGCTGCCCTCTCTTCCCGCAGGCCCCCAGCCAGAGGCATGTGGCTGCCGCGCGTCTCCAGCACGGCGGTGACCGTGCTCCTGTTGGCGCAGACCTGCATCCTGCTTTTCCTGGTCTCCTGGCCCAGGCCGCCGTCCCCAGCCGGCGGCAAAGAGCGGGTGCACGTGCTGGTGCTGTCCTCGTGGCGCTCGGGCTCGTCCTTCGTGGGCCAGCTCTTCAGCCAGCACCCCGACGTCTTCTACCTGATGGAGCCCGGGTGGCACGTGTGGACCACCCTGTCCCAGGGGAGCGCGCCGGCGCTGCACATGGCTGTGCGCGACGTGGTGCGCTCCGTCTTCCTGTGCGACATGGACGTGTTCGACGCCTACCTGCCGTGGCGCCGCAACCTGTCGGACCTCTTCCAGTACGCCGTGAGCCGCGCGCTGTGCTCGCCCCCCGCCTGCAACGCCTTCCCGCGCGGCGCCATCAGCAGCGAGGCGGTGTGCAAGCCGCTGTGCGCGCGGCAGCCCTTTAGCCGGGCCCAGGAGGCCTGCCGCGCCTACAGCCACGTGGTGCTCAAGGAGGTGCGCTTCTTCAACCTGCAGGTGCTCTACCAGCTGCTCAACGACCCGGCGCTCAACCTGCGCATCGTGCACCTGGTGCGCGACCCGCGGGCCGTGCTGCGCTCGCGCGAGCAGACCGCCAAGGCGCTGGCGCGTGACAACGGCATCGTCCTGGGCACCAATGGCACATGGGTGGAGGCCGACCCCGGCCTGCGCGTGGTGCGCGAGGTGTGCCGCAGCCACGTGCGCATCGCCGAGGCCGCCACTCAGAAGCCGCCGCCCTTCCTGCGAGGCCGCTACCGCCTGGTGCGTTTCGAGGACCTGGCGCGGGCGCCGCTGCCCGAGATCCGCGCGCTCTACGCGTTCGCGGGCCTGAGCCTCACGCCGCAGCTGCAGGCCTGGATCCACAACATCACGCATGGGTCCGGGCCCGGCGCGCGCCGCGAGGCCTTCAAGACCTCGTCCAGGGACGCGGTCAATGTGTCCCAGGCCTGGCGCCACGCGCTGCCCTTCGCCAAGATCCGCCGCGTGCAGGAGCTGTGCGCCGGCGCGCTGCAGCTGCTGGGCTACCGGCCTGTCTCCTCCGAGAGCGAGCAGCGCGACCTCGGCCTGGACCTGGTGCTGCCGCGCGGCCCTAGCAGCTTCAGCTGGGCGTCCTCCACGGACACACACCCCTAACCTTAGCAGACGCCCCCAGTTGCAGCGCTGGGGAGGGAGCTGGGCACGCGGGGCGCACGCCGCTTGTTGGAGGGGCCAGGAGCTTGAGTCCTCGGTAGTATGAATGGACTGGGTCCCCAGAGCTCGTGTTTCTTCTTGCTTCTGAATTTTTTGAGTCTTCCTCAGCAGCTGGGTTCCCATCGGGCGCACACTTCATGGAAAACTGTGTCTGCCCCTTCCTCTGCGTGCAGGGAATAAGCGCAGATGACCTGGCTGCTCCTCCGTCGCTTTCTTCCTAAGTTTCTTTTCCTATTGGAGGCGTCATCCAGCAACGGAGAAGGGGTTCCCAGCCCTTCCTGGGAGTAGAGAGAGGCACTGTGGTGAGCTGGCCCTCATTCCTGACTTTGTTCCCCCGTGTCCCACCACCACACTCAATCAGAGCTGTTGGCGTTTATATTCACTTGGTACTTTCAGAAAGAAATCAGACAAGATGCTTCTTACCTCGTGGTCTCCCCGTAGCCTCTCTCTGCCCCATCTCCTGGGAGCCCACATGCCCCCATTGCCTTCCCAGTTAACCTGGGGTGAACGTTTGATTTGTCCTGACAGTAATGGTCCTACCCACAGAAATAGACATCATAATTAAACTTGTGATGCTAGACTTCACAGTCTGTAAAGTTTGACAAACAAAACGCAAAACTGAAAGGACTTGTCCAAGGTCACATGATGAGGAGGAGGAAGGGAGGAGGGGGTTTTGCTCTGAGGCTACATTTAGAAGGAGAGGGTCAGTCAGGCTTGCAGAGACCTGTCTCCGTCCTGAAGGAGGGTCAGATTTTTCTATCTGTTTGTGTAATGGAAGAGCAAGCAGCCATGGCTGGGGCCACAGCCGCAGGATATAGGGGGTGATGACATGTCTGGGCCCAGAGTGCAAAACCTTAGAGAAGCTACCGGATAAGCACCGAGAGAGACAGTGAGGGGGAAAGGTGAGGGAGAAAGGAAGAAGAGGTGGGGGAAGCTTCCGGAACCTCTGGGAAGAACAGGATGCAGAACTGAGTGTGCATAAACTTTAGGGCATGGAGTTGGTGCAGGGACTGATGGTTGTTAGCACATGTGTCAGTTACCTCTGGAAAGGAGTGGGCTGTTGCTATCAATTGCCAGGAGGGATATTCTGGAGGTTGCTAGCTTCTTTTTTTCAGTCCAAGAGTGTGGCCTTGGATTGGTGGGACCTCAATTGTGGAGGGCAATTGCTGCAGAGCAGGTGGTCAATGGGGAATCTGGTGTTTTCCACTTATTTTCTTGCAGGGAGCAGAGAGATACTGACCTTGAAGCTGAAGCTGAAGCTTCAGCACACCTCCGTTAAGGATCTGTCAAGCTGTAAAAACTTTAGGCCTCATAAAACCTCAATCATAGGGAGGATATTTAACATATTAACATGGGGAGGATATTTAAAACCCTGAATGTATGGGGGCACCTGAGTGGCTCAGTCAGTTAAGTGCCTGACTTTGGCTCAGGTCATGATCCCACAGACCTGGAATGGAGCCCTGCACTGGGCTCCTCGCTCAGCAGGGAGTCTGCTTTTCCCTCTCCCTCTGTCCCTCCCCCTGGCCCTGCTCAAGCTCTCTCTCTAATAAACAAGAGCTAAATAAATAAATAATTAATTGGAAGCCTTGAATTTATCAATGGGGACTCTGCAACTTAGAAAGGCTCAGGCCACATAGCTTCATATAAGGGATACACCTCAAACTCAGATCTCTGACTTCAGGGCTTACAGTTCTAACTGAACTGGGTTTCAGTGAAGGACCCCACTACAGGCTTGGAAAGCCAGATCATTTCCCCCAGTAATGACAGGGGTCTGTAGGTGAGAGGGAGCAAGCCATCCCAGCATTTGGCTGGTATATGGCTGCACACATCTCCAGGACTGGATGTTGAAGGGTATGGTAAGCAGTGGCCTGGGGCACTGGGGCTCCTGCTGTTGGCCACTTTTTCCCTTCCTGTCCCTCCCTGTGCTGGCCACTGGGGATAAAAGTAGCCTGCTAGTCTGCCTGGAAGGAGTGTAATGTCAACTGGAGGAGTCAGCCTAGGAAGGTTCCTGGACAATGTAATATGTTCAGGCGAAGAGGGATAAGCAAGAAGTTCATGGTGCCAAGAACAGAAAGACATTGATCCCTTGTGGGGTCCAGGAAGGCTTTTGGGATAGCTCAAAACCCAGCCTGATCATGGCATCATACAACTTCCATTTACCTCTGCTCTGGTTACAGGCTGTGTTGATGGCAACGATTAATGATCTTTGCTATGTGATTTATCCATTCTGGCTGCACACCCGAAGTCCCAGAGAGGGGATGATTGGCTCCCAGAATTCACTCTCTGTGTATAGTGAACTCAGGGTAAGCCTCTGGGTGAGTTCCCTGACATATCTGGTTCTAAGCAAGCCTGGGGGTGAACCCAGATCAAGTTTCAGGACAAGGACAGGCGGTTCAGTGAGTCAGGCCAGTTCAGACCCTGGGGACATACTGGGAGACTGAGGCGTCACAAACCTTGTTCTCGCGGGGAGTGCAGACCTAGAACAAATAGTCCCACAGATAAACATGCAAACATAGATGTCAATTGTGCTCTAAGAAGAAACAATAAAAGTGGGGAGAGGATGACCTACTTTAGTATGGGGAGTAAGAAGGGCCTCTTTGGAGAGGAAGCATTGATTTGAATACATGAAGGATGGATAAGAGCTCATCAAACTCCTTGACGGGGAAGAAAAGGAGCCAGAGAAAGAGTGAGGAATGGGTCCCCTTGGAATCGGTTTCCTTGAAAAAATTAAAATTTAGGCTCATGAGATGAGAGAAGCCCTCAAGAGGTGGTCAAGTTTGTGTGTCTAGTACAGGAGAACCGCTCGATCAGAGAGCTTTCGTGTCTTTCAAGGTGAAACTGCCAAATGACTCTAAAGGCGGAATAACAACTTATAGCCTCCAGAATGGGGTCAAGAATGCCCTTCCCATCCCTCTCCTACTCACCACCCCCCCCCACCACTGTGCAGGGTAAATCAGTCCTTTCATTTTTACCTGCCCAATGGAATATTATTCCGTGCTAAAAAGAGATGAGCTATCAAGCCATGAAAAGACGCGGAGGAAACTGAAACGCCTATTACTAAGTGAGGGGGGAAAAAAAGAGAACAATGTGAAGAAGTCACATCCTGTGCAATTCCAACTAGATGACATTCTGGAAAAGGCAAAACCATGGAGACAGTAAAAAGATGAGTGGTTGCCAGGCGACGAGGAGGGGAGGGATGACTAGATGGAATGAGGGTTTGTGGGGCAATGAAAATGCCCTCCATGAGGGGCGCCTGGGTGGCTCAGTGGGTTACAGCCTCTGCCTTCAGCTCAGGTCATCATGATCTTGGGTCCTGGGATCAAGCCCAACATCGGGCTCTCTGCTCAGCAGGGAGTCTGCTTCCCACCCTCTCTCTGCCTGTCTCTCTATCTACTTGTGATCTCTGTCAAATAAAAAAAAATCTTAAAAAAAATACTCTCCTATGCTGATGGGGATATGTCACTAACAATCTGTCCACAATCCTAGAATATGCAACACCAAGAGCGAACTCTAAGGTACACTAGGGACTTTGGGTGATTATGATGTGTGCATGTAGGTTCATCCTGGGTAACAAATGTACCCCTCCGGTGAGTGATATTGATAATAGCCATGAATGTGGCCATGAATGTGTGAGGGCGGTGTATGGGACATCTCTGTACCTCTTTATTTTGTTATACACCTAAAACTCCTCTAAAGAAGTTAAGTCTTTTTTATTTATTTTTTATTTTTTTTTAAAGATTTTATTTATTTCTTTGACAGAGAGAGATCACAAGTAGGCAGAGAGGCAGGCAGAGAGAGAGGAAGGGAAGCAGGCTCCCTGCTGAGCAGAGAGCCCGATGCGGGGCTCGATCCCAGGACCCTGAGATCATGACCTGAGCCGAAGGCAGCGGCTTAACCCACTGAGCCACCCAGGCGCCCCAATTAAGTCTTTTTAAAAAACTGCAGTAAAAGCATTGGTAGCCTCAGGAGGGTAAGAGAGTCTGCTCTAATGAGAGGATTTGGCCAACCACTCAGAGACTGAAGCAATCACCTCAGATTGGACTTCTGAATTTTCCTGGAACGGCAAGTCCTTCAGCCAATCATGGGTTCTCTCCCTTAGGGTTATGACTGGAGAACCTGGTTGGCCCTATAGTTCTAGTGCCATTGTGATCCCAGTCTCCCAGTCCTCCACACCTCCATTCATTTGTTCAATACAAATGAATTAGGAATTGAGTGTTGACCAGTGCACAAGCAGGGAATGATCATGGGGATTAGGAATGTATTCACATAGGGATGTAAATTGCAATTTTTAATGGGGTGATCAGAGTAGGTCTTATTGAGAAAGTGACATTTGAGCAAAGTCTTAAAGGAAGTGAGTCAGTTAATTAAAGGGTAACTACTGGTAGAATGTCCCAGAAGAGGAAAAAGACAATACAAAAATCGTTAAGGAGGGAACCCATTTGGTATATTGGAAGAACAGCAAGGGGCTAGTGGGTCTGTCGTGGTGGACCAAAGGGAGATTGCTAGGAGGTGAGAAGGTAAGAGAGAGGGAGTCAGATCAATTAAGACTTTGTGGGCTTTGGTGAGAACTTGGGCTTTTACTTGGAATGAGATAGAGGGTGTCCGAGACCACAGTTGCTCTGTGACACTCCTTTGTCAAACAAATAAATATGCATATAATATATATGTGTATAATATGTCAGATATTTAAAAAATAATAGAAGTACCCAGTTAAATAAATATTTCATTATTATATCACAGCCTATGTTAGTATTCTGAATTAGTGTATTGTCAGTTTTTCAAGTTTTTTTAACTGGATTTAAATTAATCACACTGTGGGGGGCACCTGACTGGCTCAGTTGAAAGAGCACGTGACTCTTGATCTTGGGGTTGTGAGTTCGAGCCCCACACTGGGTGTAGAGATTACTTACATAAAAAAATTAATCACACTATTGCCTTCTTCTGCGACTTAGATTTTCTCTTCATCTTTATATTTTTGGGCCTCCTAACGTTGTTGCTTGCAGGCTTACGTCATTTATTTCTACAACTCAACAGTATTTTGTTGAAAATTATATCACAGTTTTTGTTTACCCATTCTTGTCTTGATGGACACCTGCCTTGTTTTCACTTACTTGCTATTACCATGCTACTAGGAACCATTTCGTATGACCCTCCTGCTACAAAGGCTATAGGATATTCATCTTGGAGTGACTTGCTAGATCATGAGAATCTTCATCCAACATTATTCCAGAATGGCTGTTGTCATTTTAGCCCTCCACAGTTCCAGTTGCTCTACATCCTTACCAAACACTGACACTCTCAGACTTTAAAATTTTTAGTTTTGGGGTGGTTGATAAATTATCTCATTGTGATTTCATTTTGTGCTTCACTGATAAGGGGTTAAGCATCTTTTCTTATTTTTGTTGGCAATTTATATTCTCTCTTTGATGAAGTAACCTATTCAGGTCTTTTGTCTCTTTGTCATTTACTTTTTTTTTTTTTTAAGATTTTATTTATTTATTTGACAGACAGAGATCACAAGTAGGCAGAGAAGCAGGTGGAGAGAGAGGAGGAAGCAGGCTCCCTGCTGAGCAGAGAGCCCGGTGTGAGGCTTGGTCCCAGGACCCTGGGATCATGACCTGAGCCGAAGGCAGAGGCCTTAACCCACTGAGCCACCCAGGCGCCCCTCTTTGTCATTTTCTTATTGAGTTTTAGGGAGTGTTTCATAGATTCTGGATACCACTCCTTTGCAGTTACATGTATTGCAAACATCTTTGCCTGGTTGATGGCTTGTCTTTTTGCTGTTTTTATAACAACACTTGAATAACACAATTTCTTAAAGTAGTTAAATTTTTTTTAATATTTTATTTATTTATTTGACAGAGAGAGATCACAAGTAGGCAGAGAGGCAGGCAGAGAGAGTGAGAGGAAAGCAGGCTCCCTGCTGAGCAGAGAGCCCGATGCGGGACTCGATCCTAGGACCCTGAGTTCATGACCTGAGCCGAGGGCAGCGGCTTAACCCACTGAGCCACCCAGGTGCCCCTTAAAGTAGTTAAATTTATCAAGTCTTTCCTTTATAACCTTTGCTTTTTCTATCTACTTTAAAAGCTCCTTCACTGTTATGAGGTCATAATGATATTCAGCATTTTCTTCTAAAAGTTTTATAGTTCTGCATCTCATTTTAAGTGAAATAAGTGAGACAGGTGATGGAGTTCTGAAAAACAAACAAAAGATCTGGTTACTTCATAATTTTCTTGCAGGCTTCTGTTTTTCCTGACTTAGTATTGCCTTTCAGTTTTTTCACATTAAGAGAAGAAATAGGTACGTTCTTTACCCTGTCATTAAAAAGTGGAGCTTCTTAACCATTTTGTCCATAGCTTGAAATCAATTACACTATTTTTCCTGAAGGCCACTCTTCTTTCTGTTCTAATCTGGTTAGGTGGCTGTTAGGACTTGTGCACAGAAGTCAGGCTAACACTCCTGGTTAAATCCATCATTTCTTTCACTGCACATCTTTCTCTTTCTTGGTTATCACTCCTTAACTTCACTGGAGGACAAATTCAACTTTCTTAGGAAGAACATATAAAACATACATTTTCTGAGTCCTGCAAGTATAAATGTCTTTTTTAAAAAGATTTTATTTATTTGGCAGAGAGGGGGAAAGAGAGACAGACAGAGAGAAAGACAGACAGACAGAGAGGACTAGCAGGGGTAGCAGGAGAAGTAGAGGGAGAAGCAGCCTCCCTACTGAGCAGGGAGCCAGACACGGCACTCCATCCCAGGACCCTGGGACCATGACCTGAGTGGAAAGCAGATGCTTAACTGACTGAGACACCTGGGCTCCCTAAATGTCTTTTTTTTTCAACCTTTCAATTTGAAATTTGACTGGGGATAGAACAGTAAATTCAAAATAATATTCCCTAATGTGACACACAATTGATTGTCATATAATCCTAAATTAAGTGATTTCTTCTACTTCTTACATACGGGTGGTCTAGGAAATGTACCAAAAGATAGTATTATTAAATATTTCATGACTTTTTTATGCTTACTATTGCTATTTGAGATAGGTTTCTTCGGTGATGCAAAATCGCAGTTGCAGTGTTGAGGCATGGACATTAGCTCTCAAAACAAAGTCTTCAGGGGCATCTGGGTGGCTCAGTGGGTTAAGTCTCTACCTTTGGCTCAGATCATGATCTCAGGGTTCTGGGATTCCCACATCGGGCTCTCTCTGCCTGCCTCTCTGCCTACTTGTGATCTCTGTCTGTCAAATAAAATCTTAAGGAAACAACAACCTTTCAAGAGGGAAAGTCTTCAAGAGGGAACTCTAATAATTTGCTAATGTTCTTGAATTAATATTACGTAAAATACTATGAATTTTCCACGCAATGCTTAATATTACGTAAAATACTATGAATTTTGCACGGAACGTTTAATTTAAAGTATTTAAGTTTTCAAAAAAAATCGCTGCCCCTCCAACTGTTGAAGGTACTGCTACTTTCTTCCAGATCTCTTTTAAATCTGCATGTCAGGTCTGGGTGGGTATGCAATTCCCCTGCTTTCTTGGAGGTGGCGCGGCAGAGAAGGGCAGAGAAGAGCGCACCCTCCTGGACAGGAGAGACTTGTCCAGTAGGGGGCGTAAGCCCGTGGGTGCCACCGGAGAGCCGTGCGCAACGTCAGGGGGCGGGAACAACTCTCGCCCCGCCCCTGCCACCTGGGGCGCCCTGTGATTGGAGGAAGGGCCATCACTTGGCCGCGCGGCTGGGGTGGGAGGAAGAGGGCCCCATTCCAGGGTGAAGCTGAGGCGGCGGAGGTTAGGATAGCGCCTCGGTCCGTGAGTGCGAGCGACCCTCGGCGGCAGTTTGGACGCTCTCTCCATCTCTCTGCAGTGAATGGCGGCGGGATGGAGCACGAGGGGAGCGGCGGCAGCGGGGGGTCGGCCGGGCTCCTACAGCAAATCCTCAGCCTGAAGCTTGTACCACGGGTGGGCAACGGGACCCTGTGCCCCAACTCCACTTCTCTCTGCTCCTTCCCAGGTACCGGCCCCGCCCCGTGCCGCGCTTGCGCACTGTGCGTGTTGGCGTCGCCGCCCGGCAGGGGAGCGCCCCTTCCCCAACGGGCTAGCGAGCGGGCGGGTGGCTTCTGCGCCCCGCGGTGCCACCTTCCCGGGTTGTTCCCCTCTTGGAAGGAGGTTCCCGCTCTCTCGGCGGGGAGCTGGGGAATATGGCCCTTCCACCGTCGCTTCCTCGCCGGCACCTCGGGCCAGTCACTGCGACCCCGCGCTGGGGGCCAGAGTGGTCAGTGGGACTGGTCAGTGGAGGGGGTTCGACGACCACTCGGACTGATCTTGCTTTTGCAGTTTCCCGACGCCCCAGGGTCGGACTGGGACTCGAAGGAGCCCCGGAAGCGGTCGCCCCTCCTAGTTTGGGGCGCGAGGCGCCTGGCCCCTGCGGTCCGCCGGGCCGCGCGGCTCTCCGCCGCTCCCGCAGCTCGGACGCCGAACCGTCCCCGCCGGGCTGAGGGGCCGAACGCAGCGCTGCGGCTCCGACGGGGTCTGGTCTCGCCCGGCCCCCCGCACCCCCAGGTTGTCTGCGGTTCGCTCGCACCTGCGTCCAAATGCGCCCACTCCGCCAGCTTCTCTCCTAGGAATCACTTTCTGAGACCTGTTGCCGAGTTCCCCACTCATGCGTTCAAGCTCTTTGACACAGATTCCTAATCACTCGTCTCAACGTCCACGGGAGCTTCTGCTGGGGCTCGTGTAAGGGTTTTTCAAAATTATAATACAAGGTAGAAAGCTCTGCATGCTCAGAAAAATGGGAGGAAGATAAATTATTTGGGAAGCTGATAAAGGCTTTGAGGGGAGGGCACAGTTCTGTGTTGGACCTTTAAAGGCAAGAAGACACTAGAGTGGCGATTGAAGGGTGAGGTGGGGCTGCCCAGCAAAGCTGACTGGTACCTTGACTTGGTAAACAATTCCAGAACTGGGCCTGAGACCTGGGCCTGAGACCTGCAAAGGAGGGACGATTGGATTACTGACTTAGGTCATAAACAAGGCACCTGTGATTTCTCATCCACTGGGAAGCGACTGCCAGGCGCCATTCAGTGGACACCCGGGACTTGCTGTGTATTTTACCTGCCTAGTATTTTCCCCGGACAGCTGGTAATAACCGGGTTGGTGCAGATGCAGATGTTAGTTTAGAGCTATACCTAAAATGGGGCGCCTGGGTGGCTCAGTGGGTTAAGCCTCTGCCTTCGGCTCAGGTCATGATCTCAGGGTCCTGGGATGGAGACCCGTGTTAGGCTCTCTGCTCAGCCAGGAGCCTGCTTTCCCCCCAGCCTCTGCCTGCCTGCCTCTCTGCCTACTTGTGATCTCTGTCAAGTAAGTAAATAAATAAAATCTTAAAAAAAAAAAAAAAGAACTATACTTAAAATGATGATCTGGCAACTCTCATTGTTTCAAAAGCTACTAAGATCACATTTGACATTGACAACAGAAATATATGGCATTCTGCAGACACTGTTTAAAAAAATGAAGTGTTCATGCAGTCTGG
Organism: Neogale vison; assembly: GCF_020171115.1. Lineage (NCBI taxonomy): Eukaryota > Metazoa > Chordata > Mammalia > Carnivora > Mustelidae > Neogale > Neogale vison. Next base: position 11,417,935 of record NC_058097.1, read on the forward strand.
AGATACTACTGGACCAGATTAGTCTGTTGTTGCTTCCTAATTTTCCTCCCAACTTTTTATTTTAAATTTTTCAAACATACTGAAAAATGGAAGTGCTAGTATAATGAGCATATATCCTTTACTTAGACTCATTTTTAGTATTTTTATCCTTTTGAATCTCTGCATATATATGCATATTTGTGTGTACTGTGTATGCGTTGTGCATATATATGCATATTTTTGTGTGTATTGTGTGTGTGTATATATATATATAATACGTAACATTTTTACTTTCTGCAGAGCCATTTGAAAGGAAGTTATGGAAGTGATGGCACCTGACGCCCAGTACTTCAGCATGTATCTTTTAAAACGAGTCCACTTTCTGTCATAGCCAAAAAACCTTTATCACACCCAGGAAATTTAACAGTAGGATCATGGTGTCTGGCATCACCTGACGATCTCAGTAGGTGGGCATGTGACTCAGTCCAGGGTTTTGAGTTCAACCCCCATGTTGGTTATGGAGCCTACTTAAAATAAAAAAAAAAAACAAAACAAACAAACAAAAGGAATAACATTATCTAATGTACAGGCCTTATTTGAAACCCCAGATCTAATCAAGGATCACACACTGCTTTTATTTTTTTTTTAAAGATTTTATTTATGTATTTGACAGAGAGGAAGAGAGAGAGCAGAGGCAGGGAGAGCTGTAGGCAGAGGGCGAGGGAGAAGCAGGCTCCCTCTCTCTCTCTCCAATTAAAAAAAAAAATCTTTAAAATACCCTGTGGTTCGTCACTATCAGGAAGCTTAGAATTGATTTTTTTGCATTTGCAGTTTAGCCATTTAGATTCTGACTATCCCTCATTATTCCAAGATGTTCAGATTTCTTTTGTTGTTGTCATCATTTTTTTGGTAAATCTGATTGCCAAGAAAGGCAGAGCTTTCCTTTTATCAGGAATGACATTAACTCTCTGAAGGTATGAATTTTATGAATATCAATTAAAAGTATGTGTATTATAATTAAACCTACTTATGTTCGGTTGCACCATTGCTAGAGTCAAGACTGGGTCAACAGTTAAAGAAATGAGTCACAATTGGAGCAGTTACTTATTCATTCACTCAAAAAATATTTGCTCAATGTCTGTTGCCTGCCTTTTGTTTTCTAGGTACCAAGTAAGGATGGGGTAGGGAACAAAATAAAGGAGCTTTCATTCTGATGGGGATAGAGAGAAAATAAAATTAAAAGTATGGAAAGGAATAACTTGGTGTGTAAGACAGTATGGCGGGCAGGCCGTGGCCCTTGTGTGTCAGGGTTGGAATGATGTTTTATTTCTGTTTTTGTTTTTTAAGTAATGTATTTACTTATTTGACAGAAAGAGATACAGCGAGAGAGGGAACACAATCAGGGCAAGTGGAAGAGGGAGAAGCAGGCTTCCCACCAAGCAGGGAGCTTGATAATGGGACTTGATCTCAGGACCCTGGGATCATGACCTGAGCCGAAGGCAGACACTTAACATCTGAGCCACCCAGGCGCCCGTGTTTTTGTTTTTTAAAGAATTCATTTATTTGTCAGAGAGAATACGAGGGCACACCTGCCCAAGCAGGGGGCGGGGCAGGCAGAAGAAGGAATAGGCTCCCTGCTGAGCAAGGAACCTGATTCAGGACAGAGTCCCAGGACCCTGCTATTGTGACCTGAGCCAAAGGCAGAGGCTCAACTGACTGAGCCACTCAGGCTTCCCAGTGGAATGCTGTTTTCCTTAAGATCACAAGGAAGCTCTTAACAATGATGCCACTGAAGCTGAAATCTAAAGTAGGGGAGGAATGAGACACACAGCTATTGGGAGAAGGACATTCTGGGCAAAGGTACAGCAGGTTCAGAGCCCTGGAACGGGAGCTTGCTTAGGAGACATAGAGAAGGGCAGCAAGGAGGATGGGACAGTGCAGGCACAGCGGGGAGAGGCGGTGAGGTCAGATTCCAGAGGGTTGTGTTGGAGGATTTTGATCGGAGGAGGGATGATCTAATGGACTTTTTCTTTTAAATGTACAATTCAAAGATTTTTAGCCTCCACAGGCTAAAAATTTGCAGCCATCACCACAAGCAACTTTAGAATATTTTATCACCAATAAGAAACCTCATCCTCTTTAGCTTTTGTGGAGAAGGGCAGATCAGGACAGAGAAGGTCTAGCTAGGCTGGGGACCGAGAGACCACTGTGGGGAGAAAGGCCAGACAGGCACACGCAGAAGCCAGGGATGAGCAAGCAGTCAGGCAGGCGTGTCAGGAGAGAGGTGGCAGCCCACAGTGGATGACCCCGGTGGGCAGGTTGTCATTGTTAGGGTGGAGTGGAAGGGTATCTAGGAAATTAACTTCCTGCTTTCCTTCATTGTTACATGATTTTCCCATTCATGGTACTCTGACAGCAGTTTTATGGGTTTTCTACATCCAGTGATCCAGTGACACCGTTTGGGTGCTGTGCCCTGCAGTTCGGTTCAGTTCCTACACTGTTACCCTGGAGTTAGCACCAGATCTCCCAGGTTAAGGGATCAGTTTCCCCACTTGAGATGCCAGTCAGAAGTCCAGGTTGTCGTGTGTGCTTCTGACCAGTTGGCTCGTAGTTGGTGATAGCTACGACCCCCTTTCTCAGATTACTTCATTTCTAGAGCAACTCACAGAACTCAGGAAAACCGTTTAGCTACTAGATTGCTGGTTTATTACGTAGGATATTAAAGGTTACAAATGAGCACCAGATAAAGATATACGTAGGGCGAAGTTCAGAAGGGATTTTGAACAAAGGAGCTTCTGTCCCTGTGGAGTTGGGGGAGTGCCACCCTCCAAGCACATAGGTGTAGTCACCAAACCCAGAAGCCTCCGAACGCCATGCATTCAGGGTTTTATGGAGGCTTCATCACGTACGCGTGATTGATTATTAACTCTACTTCCAGCCCTTCTCCCTGCTCCAGAGAATGGGGGGTGGGCCTGAAATTTCCATGCTTATAATCATGGCTCTCTGGTGACCAGCCTCCATCCTGGAGCCCACCGAGAGTTGCCTCACGAGAATGAAAGTGGTCTTGGGAATTCCAAGGGGTTTAGTTCTGTATCAGCAAACTGGGTCAAAGACTAAATGTTAGAACCAAAGATTTTCCTGAAGATTTATTTTAGATAGATCACAAATGCAAGTGGGGAGAGGGCAGAAGGAGAGAGAGAATCTTAAGCGGCCTCCCTGCTGAGCACGGAGCCTGACATGGGACTCGATCCCCCAACCCTGAGATATCACTTGATGTTTAACAGGTGGAGCCCCCCAGGTGCCCCCCAGCACCACCATTTTAAGGGTTTTAGGAGCTCTGTGTCAGGAACCAATATATATATTTTTTACTATTTCCCAGGGAAACAGATGGACCCCCCCCCACCCCATCCCCTGGTTGGTGGGTGGGGTTCGGTAAGGGGGGGGGTCCTCACAGTGGGCACCGGGGAGATATGGAGGCTCATGAACAGTTAATATCAAGGCAGGTCAGCATTGAGTTGCAGGGCCAGGTAGGACTCCAGTTCCCAGGAGGACTGATGTGGTCTACTTAGAACCCCAGCTTCAGAGGAGCTGACTGTCATCTGGTTGTTTGACCTGGAGCATAGGGTAGAGTGGGGCCAGCTAAAAGGATAGCTAAGTGCTGAGCCTCACCCTGCCCCCTTTGGCTTAGGCTTCCTCCACTCCTGCTAACTGGGGCCAGGTCGGTGTTGAGGCCTTGCTTAGAAATTGGATGACTCAGTTGTAGAAGTTAGAGGGCCGCCATTACCAACCCCTTTTGTTAATACAGAACTCACCTAGAGGACTCTATAGTCTCTCTGGCTTAGGTCTCTAACTGAAGTGTCTGTCTGAAAAGCAGATTCTTAAAGATAGTAAGCTCCTTATGGGCAGCGTCTTGGGTCTTTTCTTGTTTCATCTTGATTCAAGATGGGCCAAGAGCTCAGTAAACACTTGATTGTTGAGTGAATGAACTCAGCGCTGGAAGTCGTTTGCCCTTGCCACTGTAACAACTTAGCAGGGTATAGTGGCTTAAAAGAGCACAGATTTATCATTTTAGAGTCCTGGAAGTCAGAAATCTAAAATAAGTCAGCAATGCTGCCTTCCTTTTGAAGGCTCAAGGAAGAATTGGTTTCCTTCCCTTTTCTAGCTTCTCTAAGTTGCCTCTGCATTCTTTGGCTCACAGCCCCTCCCCTCATCTCTAAAGCCAGCCCAGTAGCATCTTCAGATCTCTCCGACCCTCCTGCCTCCCTCCTGCGAGCACCCTTGTGATGACATCAGACCCACCTAGAGAAGCCAGCCCCCTCGCCTGTGCCACATATGCACAGGTTCTGGGAATGAGTGGGAGGATATCTTCGGGGCCCATTCCCCCACCAGTGCTTAATCCCATTTCCCCTTAGAGTTTTCTTGTTACAGATAAATTATCTGATTTATACTTCAACAATAGGAAGTGATAGGACTTTAGCCGTCAGAGTAAGGAAAGCTGAAGGTAACGTACTTGATCTGAAACAGTAACAAAGGCTGTGAGATGTAGAGACACAGATTTTTTTTAAAAAGATTTTATTTGTTTATTTGATACAGACACAGCAAGAGAAGGAACGCAAGCAGAAGGAGTGGGAGAGGGAGAAACTGGCTTCCCACTGAGCAGGCAGCCCCATGTGGGGCTGGATCCCAGGACCTTGGGATCATGACCTGAGCCAAAGGCAGCCGCTTAACAACTGAGCCACCCAGGCGCCCTGAGACATAGATCTTTGACAGCGTATTGAACCAGAGAAATGAAAAGTACTATACGATGATCAATAAATAGCTATTAAATAGATAGCAAATTAAGGTGCAGTAGGTTAAAAGGAAATCACTTAGTTTTCTTCTAAGTGTTTTATTGATCGGGGTTTGCCTTTGCTAATAAGAGTGCTGCAATAATCTCATCCAACTGAAAAGTGTTTTATAAAGTGTCCTACTCATCTAACATAATAAAGACTTTCTTTTGCTACTTAATGTGACTCTTAAGAGTCGCTATATAAAATATGTAGGCACTAAGGTAGCTAATGGAGGCAGCTCAAGGTTGTAGGAGGGGGCGGTGCGTGTCCCCTTCTCAGAAACCCAAGGAAGTGCTGACATGCTGTGCCAGCCCTTGTTTACCGATGGACCTTTCAGCTTTCAGGAAAACGAAGTAGGTTGGTGGCCCAGCAGTCGTCCTGGGGCAGCAGCTGTGCTGCAGGGAAATTGGGAGTCAGTGAGTGTTGGTGCCTTAGTCTGCTTAGGCTGCTGTAACAGAATGCCCTAGGTTGAGTGGCTAAAAAACCAGAAACTTAGTTTCTCACAGCCCCGGAGACTGGGAGGCCAAGACCAGGGGCCAGCATGGCCGTGGTGTGAGGGCACTCTTGGGCCATCTTCTTGCTATGTCCTGACATGGCAGGGAGAGCGAGAGAGAGAGAGATCTCCTGTTCTTATAAGGCCTCAGTCCTGTCAGACCCACTTTCATGGAACTTACCAAGTTGGTGTGTCTCACCTCCCAGTTGGCTCCTCAGGTCACCTCTGAAACTCGGGGAGCCCCTGCAAGACCTGAGAATGGTGCCAGGTCGGTGGTGGGGTCTCAGGTCCGTTGTCGCAGCCAGCAGCCAGGATGGCCACTGCTCAGAGTTCTCAGAGGCAGGTTTGCATCCCATTTTCGCCCCCCCCAACCCCTCCAGGACAGTGGCGTTCCTGGTGCCCTCAGTGTGTGGCGGACTAGGTGGCGGGAGGGAGGGCAGAGTCTCCGCATGACCTGGGGAGTAGCTAGTAAGCACCGTGGGACTGAAGATCGGGCTTACTGTTTTGGAAGGGAACAGCATGGTGCCGTGCTGTGGCCTGGGGTCCAGCCAGTGTTGGGGGGGGGGGTGGCTTAGGCTGGGAAGACCAGGCTGCTCTCCCTGAGCCAGGCTGCAACAGGGGCTGCCCAGGCAGGAGGGGCTTGTGGGCACCAGAGCTCTGGCAGGTGCGCATTTATTGGAGGCACGGTATCCGGACTGTCCGCTCTCCCGTAGGGACTGTGAGAGCTGCTGCCCACAAAAGCGGGCAAGTGTCCTGGGTTGTGGAAGCAAGAGGAGCTCCTGCCCCGAGGCTGGAAAGGAGGCTGTGGGAGAGACAGGCTTATTTCCAAAGAGAACGGGGCTCAACCCCCCCGGGATTGCGAACCTGCCTGCTTTTTTAATCAATATCCTGACTGGAGAGAGGCTTTTTTTGCTTTGGCTGAGGAGGGACAGTAGTTAATTAGTGCATGTATATATACTTAAATATTTTACACATATTTTTACATGATACATATTTAATTTTTCAGCTTGGGATCTTACTGTCTAAGCACTTCATGTTCCGTATTGCATGATCTAACTTGGTTTAGCAGAATTTGCCAAACACCATCAAACCGACCAGTTTAAACAGTCAAACAAAAATTATTCAGAGGATATATCCTGTTCAGCAGGGGGAAAAAAAAAAGTTCCACGAATGATTTGAAACTTTTTACAGCTGTCTGATATATTGGTTTTCACCAGAGCAAAAGTGCCTCGGTCTTTTTTTTTTTTTTTAAGATTTTATTTATTAATTTGAGAGAGAGCTTGAGTGGTGGGTTGGGGCAGCGGGAGAGGGAGAAGCAGGCTCCCAGCTGAGCTGAGCGGGGAGCCCCTCGAAGGGCTCGACCTCCAGACCCTGGGATCGTGAGCTGAACCAAGGGACAGACGGTTAACCTACTGAGCTGCCCAGGCGCCCCTGGTCATTTGTTATTTTTAATAAACTTTGAGCTCTAGATGGGGCATGCCTGATACTTTCATTTGGAGCCTATCATCCAAAGCTTGAGGTAGGTGTCCTAATTTAGGTATAGAATTTGGTATTAATTGAAACTTGATGTGAGTCAATTTCTGAGCATCTGATTTTGTATTACAGCGGTCATCATTGACAATGCCAAGGGTGGCGTGGAGGGATTTGGCCTCCACTCCTAATCTCCCACCCCCAACAATTCAAAACTGATCTGGAAAGAAAACATGCACAGCAGTAATTCTTGCAGTGGCTTCAAGGACAGCTTCAGAGACAGCTTTGAGAAAAGTGCCTGGTCCTCCCCTTCCCTCTCTCCACTGCCTCCAAGCTGATTTGTTTCTGCAATTGTTCATTCCAATCAGATCAGCCTCCCTGAACTGCTCTTTTAGAAACAAAGGCTCTTTTTTTTTTCTAGTTTCTTTTTATAATAATTTTGTAAAACTAGTAAACAACTAGAAAAGCTTTAAAAAAATCAAAGTAGGGGCTTCTGTGTGCCTCAGTCAGTTAAGTCTCCCACTCTTGACCTTGACTGGGGTCTTGATCTCAAGGTTGTGAGTTCAAGCCCCCCACCCCGCCCCACCCCCTGAGCATGGAGCCTACCTAAAAAGAGAGGGAAAAAAATCAAAGTAAAAAGTGAATGCTCATCAGCCCTTCCCCAGCCTATCCAACTCCAGAAATAACACTTTTTTTTTTTTTTAAGATTTTATTTATTTATTTGACAGACTGCAAGAGAGGGAACAAGGTAGGGGGAGCTGAGCCAGGAGCCCGCTGTGGGGCTTCATCCCAGGACCCTGGGATCATGATCTGTGCCAAAGGCAGAAACTTAATGACTGAGCCACCCAGGCGCCCCCAGAAATAACACCTTTCTGTTGCTTTCTGTTACTTGCTGAGGGGCATAGAGGAAAAGGGCGGGGCTTCGGGTGTCAGGCTCCAACAGGGAGTGTTGCCTCCTGCTGGCCTGATGGACTCACCAGCACTGTGGGCTCCAGTAAGTTCCTTCCCTCCCTCTGCCTCTGGTTTCCTCATCCAGGAGCCAGGGATATTCATGATCTGTGCCTCATAGAATTGTATTAGAGGATTGCATGGGTTAAGATTTATAAAGCACTTAGAACAGCACCTGTGCATGTCATAAATACTTATTAAATACACCTATGTCCAGACTTTTCTCCAAGGGCATAGAATTATTTACACATACATTTGTTGGTGTTTGTTTTGTTTTTATAAAAACAGGATCTTCTGGGGCGCCTGGGTGGCTCAGTGGGATAAAGCCTCTGCCTTCAGCTCAGGTCATGATCCCAAGGAACTGGGTTCGAGCCCCGCATCAGGCTCTCTGTTCAGTGGGGATCCTGCTTCTACGCTTCTCTCTCTGCCTGTCTCTCTGCCTACTTGTGATCTCTGCCTGTCAAATAAATAAATAAAATCTTAAAAAAAACAAAACAAAACAAAAAACACATACACTCTTCTGCACATTGGTTTTTTTTTTACTTCCAAAGGTGGGTTGGACATTTTAATCCCCTCGGTATATAAAGATGTAGCCCATGTTTTTTTCTTTTTAAGCTTATTTATTTATTTATTTGACAGAGATCACAGAGAGGCAGGCAGAGAGAAAGGAAGGGAAGCAGGCTCCCCACTGAGCAGAGAGCCCCATGAGGGCTTGATCCCAGGACGCTGGGACTATGACCTGACCCAAAGGCAGAGGTTTTAACCCACTGAGCCACTCACGTGCCCCATAGCTATGTTTTTATATGATTGTGCAACGTTAGGTTATGTGGGTGCACCAGATATGTTTGACAAGTCCTCCGCTGACAGACACACAGCTGGCTTCTGGTCTTTGCCGTTACGGACAGCGCTGCCGGAACCTTGCTACCTCCACCCTTGCCTGCATGTATATTCCTGGAGGTGGTGTTCCTGAATATTCCTGGAAGTGAGGTCGCTGTGGCCAAGGGCATGCACATTTGACTTTTTTGGGCACATGCTTCTAAATTACCCTCCAGAAAGGCTTTCTAGTTTGTATTCGTCCTGGGAGTGTAAGATTGGACCTGTGAAATAATAGCCGGACAGCTTTTACTGCTTAGAACCTTTAATGGTGCTTCTAGGGTTTTCACATTGAAGTCTTTCGTCTGACCTTCAAACCCACTGTAACATGACCAAATCTGTCTTGGTAGCTTCTCAACACCACCCGCCCGCCCAAGTAGGCTCCATGCCCGTTGTGGGGCTTGAACTCATGACTCTGAACTCAAGAGTCTCATGCTCTACCGACTGAGCCAGTCAGGCGCCCCTATTTTTTGTTGTTTTAACTGCTTTTAGTTTTATAGACCCTCTGCTTCTGTCAGACCCGGTTTTTAAAAAAATTGATTTATTTGACAGAGACACAGCAAGAGAGGGAACACAAGCAGGGGGAGTGAGAGAGGGAGAAGCAGACTCCCCACTGAGCAGAGAGCCGGATGCAGGACTTGATCCCAGGACCCTGGAATCATGATCTGAGCCAAAAGCAGATGCTTAACAACTGAGCCACCTAGGTGCCCCAGACCAGTGGTTTTTAATCAGGGTGATTTTTTTTTCAAGATTTTATTTATTTATTTGACAGATCACAAGTACCCAGAGAGAGAGAGGAGGAAGCAGGCTCCCCACGGAGCAGAGAGCCCGATGTGGGGCTCGATCCCAAGACCCCGGGATCATGACCTGAGCCGAAGGCAGGGACTTTAACCCACTGAGCCACCCAGGCATCCCAATCAGGGTGATTTTTGACCACCTCCTTCCCCCACCAGGACATTTGGCTGTCTGGAAATATTTTTTGGTTGTCAGAACCGGGAGAGGGCGAGAGGCCAGCGCTGTTGCTCCATGTCTTGCACTGCACAGACGGTCCCCCACGACAAAGGGCTAACTGGTCTACATGTCAGTAGTACTGCGTTAACTGCTGACTGATCTCTGAAATTGCCTGTTACTTACCTGCTCCTAGCACGAGGATGTACAACAGATTTCATGTGACGTGACACCTTCATTGTATCCATGTGGGTAGCTAAAGGGCTATTTTGAGATTCTAAAGGCTTGGCAGGGCTCAGTGGGGGAAATTGCTTTGTCCACTGTTTATCAGATCACAAAGTCATGACGGCAGAATGGTATCTGCTCCTTTTGTCTCTTTCCCAAGGGGACTCATGCATAGGTTTTTAGACAAGAGTTGGTTATCAAATGTTTTAATGTTACCTGAATTGCAGTCATTTTAAAAGTTAGCTAGACATTCTCCATAGGAACCAGCTCCTCCATCTGGCCCCCTCACTTACGTGCTATTTGTCTCTAAGCTAGACACTTCTATTTTCTGGTAGTTATTTCATTTCTTTTTTTGATTTTTTAAAAAAATTTATTTGACAGAGAGAAATCAGAAGCAGACCGAGAGGCAGGCAGAGAGAGAGAGGGAAGCAGGCTCCCTGCTGAGCAGAGAGCCCGATGCGGGACTCAATCCCAGGACCCTGAGATCATGACCTGAGCCGAAGGCAGCGGCTTAACCCACTGAGCCACCCAGGCGCTCCAGTTATTTCATTTCTTAAAGAGCTTTGCTATTCTAAGGGCGATGGCCTGATACTGCATTGTCTTGAAAAATGATTTTGAACAAATAAAATTGTATCGCTTTTTCATTTGAGAAGATTAACATGATTGGCCATTTTAGATGTTGACCATCTTGTTCTGGAGGCAGCCACACAGTAAATAGCTCAGGTTCTACTGGCCGTGTGCCGTTTCAGCTCTGCTCCTGTCACTTGAAAGCAGCCAAAGGCAAGACCTAACTGAATGTCATGGCCATTTTCCAGGAAGAGTTTATGCCCAAAACTGCTGGTGGCCTGTGGGCCACAATTTGCTGATCCCTCCAGAACCTTCACTCTTCGGATATTTGATTGATGAGCCTACACTGTGGCTGGGTGGCTTTGAAAATGAAATAAGCGGGTACGATGAGTAGCCCCTGGTAATCCATGTACTAGGAAATGACTTGTGACCTCTCTGCTTTTCTTTGCAGAGATGTGGTATGGTGTGTTCCTGTGGGCACTGGTGTCCTCTCTCTTCTTCCATGTCCCTGCGGGATTACTGGCCCTCTTCACCCTCAGACATCACAAATATGGTAGGTTCATGTCTGTAAGCATCCTGTTGATGGGCATCGTGGGACCAATTACTGCTGGAATCTTGACAAGTATGTTAGACGTTCAAATACCAGTCAAAACGTTTCATATGACTAGTCACTTAATTTCAGGACCCACTTGGGAAACATGTCTGAGTGAATTCATGAGAAAAATAGAGTGGCTTTTAACCATGGGCCTCTTTTTTGGTGTACTGTTTTTTTCTGACCTCTAACACTCTCCCTCCTCCCGTCCCCCATTATTTGGCTAACATCTTTGACTTCCTATGTTGTGTTTTCTCCTGTCTTTCAGATAAGCCAGGTGAGGTTTTATGAGATAGGTCGCCATTGAGAGAAGCTGTTTATCTCTTCAGAAGCAACTGCTTCTTTCTCGTCAGCTAGCAACACTGAAGAGTTACTGCTACTCACTCGGGGGTGGTTTCTTTAAGGATGGAAGGCTAATTCTGATGACAAGAATTCTTGTTTAGAGAAGTACCTGATTTGTCTTCCGGTTATTTTTTCCCCTTTTCAGATTTTTTTTTTTAAGATTTTTTTTATTTGTCAGAGTGAGAAAGAGTGAAGTACAAGCAGGGGGAGCGGCAGGCAGAGGGAGAAGCAGGCTTCCCGCAGAGCCAGGAGCCCGATGCAGGAATCAATCCCAGGGTCCTGGGATCATGAACTGAACGGAAGGCAGACGCTTAACTGACTGAGCCACCCAGGAGTCCCCTCTCACAACTTTCTTAATAAGAATTGGAATAACAAATTATAAATTATTTTTACTTTTTTTTCATTTTTTGGCTTTTGGTCATGTCACAAAGATGAGAATACGTTTAAATCATTTTTAAGTGCACGATTAAGTATAAATATCATCTCTGTTTTATATAAATTAAAAATTAATAAGAAAGCAAAAACTAAAAACACTCCATTATCACATCCCTACGTGAAAAACTGCAATTTGCAATTTGGTATGTGCTTTCAGGCTTTTTTCCTAGGTGTACGGGTCAACATAAATACATGTTTTTAAAAATTAGAAATGTCAGGGGGCACCTGAGTGGCTCAGTGGGTTAAAGCCTCTGCCTTCAGCTTGGGTCATGATCCTAGGGTCCTGAGATCGAGCCCTGCATCGGGCTCTCTGCTCCACGGGGAGCCTTCTTTCTCTCTCTTCCAGCCTCTCTGCCTACTTGTGATCTCTGTCTGTCAAATAAATAAATAAAATCTTTAAAAAAAAAATTAGAAACGTGGGACGCCTGGGTGGCTCAGTGAGTTAAGCCTCTGCCTTCGACTCAGGTCATGATCTCAGGGTCCTGGGATCAAGCCCTGTATCGGGCTCTCTGCTCAGCGGGGAGTCTGCTTTCCCCCACTCTCTCTGCCTACTTGTGATCTCTCTCTCTCTCTCTGTCAAATAAATAAAGAAATAAAATCTTAAAAAAAAATGTTAAAAAAAAATTAGAAACGTAACATTCCTACTAATTTGTAACGTGTGTGCGTGCGTGCGTGCGTGCATGCGTCTGTGAATTTAAGCCTTGAGCTCTAAACAGAACTGTCCCTCTTTCTTTGACTTGAGTTTTTTGGGGGGACAAAGTGGCCTCATTTCTGTGTGTTCTGTAGGTCATGAAACGTTTGTGGTAACAATAGGAGGAGGCCAGTTTTCTCCCGTCTGCATTAAGATGTTTCCGTAACTGACTTTACGTAGTATTTTTAACTGTATCACCTACTGCTGCTCTTCAGAGACCTTCTGCCCTAGTTTCCTTATTGGATTCCTGGCTCCGAGGACCTGTCTCAGATTTCTCCTCAGTAAAATAAGGATAAGGCCACCCACCTCAGAGGCTGTGTGATGATAAAATGAAATGTTTATTGAAGAACTTAACATAATACCTCACACTTGGGAACTGTGCAATGAGTATGTCCATTCGATTTTTAAGACTCCAGTGTGAATAGAGCCTGTTTCCCATTTTGTTGCTCTGCCTGGTCTGCTTATCCCTTTCTTCCCTGCCTCATCATCCAAATTTGACTTTAGGGGCCATTTCAACTTTCTTATGCTTCTGTCTACCCAACGCACCATTTTGGGACCTGACTTACAAAGGGGCAGTGTAACAGATGCCTCACAGATGTTAGTGACACAGTCTGTATGCCTACCCCATGCAGATGGGCTTTTCAGAGTCACAGATACTTCTGGCAGCCAGTATGGAAAATGGTTCATTTGCTCTTTCTTCTTCTTTTTATTTATTTATTTATTTACAGAGAGAGAAATCACAAGTAGGCAGAGAGACAGGCAGAGAGGGAGGGAAAGCTGGCTCCTTGCTAAGCAGAGAGCCTGATGCGGGGCTGGATTCCAGGACTCTGAGATCATAACCCGAACCAAAGGCAGAGGCTTAACCCACTGAGCTACCCAGGCGCACCTCTTTCTTCTTCTTAAAATATGTTAATATGCTCTCATATCCCATGTATAAAATGTGTAGACATTTGATTGAGATGTTGTATACTGTCTTGCTTTATTCAAAATCTGCTTCATGCTTATGCTTTCTTTCTGTATCTCAGCTTGATTCTGAGCATTAATGAGAACAGGGGTCATACCTTATTAGACATAGAGGTAAACAAATAGTTTGCATGAATGAACACACTGACCAAAGAGGATTATCTTTGGAACAGTTTTTAAGAGGAGGGTCATCTGGAATTTTGGCTCTTTTCTTGTTCAACTAATGAAATCTTGGCTTTCTCGGTGTAATGCTGAGTCCCTGTAGTTACAAGAGGGGTTTCTAGGGAGATTAAGGTGTTTGTGTTTGTTTGGTTTACTCAGTTTCTAGGAAGTTGTGGAGACTAATATAATAAAAACAATTAATGATAATGGGGAACAGAAAGGATCCTCTTAGGATCTATCCCCTCATGCCCTTTGAATTAATAACAATTCTTTTTTTTTTAAGATTTTATTTATTTATTTGACAGAGGCAGAGAGATCACAAGTAGGCAGAGAGGCAGAGAGTCAGGAGGAGGCAGGTTCCCCCTGAGCAGAGAGCCCAATGCGGGACTCGATCCCAGGACCCTGAGATCATGACCTGAGCCGAAAGCAGAGGCTTAACCTTCTGAGCCACCCAGGTGCCCCGAATTAATAACAGTTCTTTTTTTTTTTTTTTAAAGGTTTTATTTTATTTATTTATTTGACAGAGGCAGAGAGATCACAAGTAGGCAGAGAGGCAGAGAGTCAGGAGGAGGCAGGTTCCCCCTGAGCAGAGAGCCCAATGCGGGACTCGATCCCAGGACCCTGAGATCATGACCTGAGCCGAAGGCAGAGGCTTAACCTTCTGAGCCACCCAGGCGCCCCGAATTAATAACAGTTCTTAAACGTAGAGTCATCCTCTCCTCTTCCCATCCTCTGCTCCCTCCTCTAGTACAGTACTCTGAGTACTCTGAGTACAGTAGAAGGTAGAGTCCCCACTCCCTGTGGCTTCTGAAATATTTCTTGCTTAGTATCACACAGAAGTTTTGTTGGCATTTATTGCCAAGATTTTTTTAGGTACCTGTTAAATGCTAAGCATGGCAAATAAGAGAAGTTTTTGAGTGTGTAATTAGGTCATGTGGAAATTGCTGTATCTTCATGATTTTGGTTATGATTCCCAGATTATTTTATTCAGTAAATCTAGGAGACTCAGTTTTAAGGACACACTTTTCAACATCTGAAAGCACTAACCAGTGATTTGTAAGTTGTATGGGGAATACTTAAAACCTAGAGTAGGCAGCAAAAAGTTATAGGGAAAACAGAACATTTCTATAATATTTAAATTTTAATGTAAAAAGTCTAGAACATTCTGCATACATTAGGATTTTAAATGCTGCATTTTCCTGATGATATTAACCTTAATTTTTTTTTTAAACACTGTTTTTTTAAACAGGTGCTGCAATTGCTGGAGTATACCGAGCAGCAGGAAAGGAAATGATACCATTTGAAGCCCTCACCTTGGGCACTGGGCAGACGTTTTGTGTAGTGGTGGTCTCCTTCTTACGGATTTTAGCTACTCTGTAGCATATACCCTTAGGCCATGATGTCAAACCTAAGTTTGAGAGCCTCCTCACAGCAAGAATACATTATGGAATGTAGTGTTTTCTTAATTCTTCAAATGGAGGAAACTTGGATTAAGAAGTATGTGAAAAATGAAACATCTCAGCCCTTTCTTCAGTTGGAAGTTCCAGGAATTGAAGATCTTTCTGGACTCCCTATTGTTCTCAACCAAAACAAATTAAGTTTCTTAGGGCCTTTGTTTTTTTTTTTAAATTAATTGAAGCCATTTTACAGGTGCACCTTTACCCACCTAGGTCATCAGTGCTTCTGGGCTGATCCTTCACACTGAAATGTACAATATTCTGTGAGAAAATGCAGTGATGCCTATGTTAGAGAAACTATGAAAAATAGTTTCTCTTTCTGAGCATACTATACTAAAATCTTATCTAATCTAACTTGATTAAAATCTGGCAGACTCTTCTTTTACTGCATCTTCATGACAATAAGTGCCAAGTAAGTTTTGGTTGAGTAGAGCTTTGAGAACAAATCTGTTGACATGTAACAGGAAAAAAACATCCTGCAGTAGTAGTAGTGGCTTCTGTTCCACTGCTGAAAGAAAAAGAAGATGATGTAATATTTTCTGGATAACTATCTTGGACCTCTGATGACTTAATAATATTTTAAGAGATGTGCATTTGTTGTTTTGTACATTTTATCAAAATAAGCTAACTAATCGAGACATTTTCCCCCCAGAGTTCCTGTATCCCTTTTCCCATCACTTTCATTCTGTTGATTTTGTTTAATTTAATTGGAAACATACGCTATTAAATAGTTTGAGTTCAAAACTTTAAGCCAGATAGGTTAGGATGCTCTCTGGACATTGAGGTACCAAAAATTTTTAAAAAATATTCTGTTAAAGTTTTTCTTGGTGACTTTGGTTGAAATTGTAGAAATGCAGCTTAGAGGTGGTGCTTATTCATTTTTTTAGTCTTAGTGTGGTCACCACTCTTAACAGTATTGGGTGTCACTCCCAGAAAGTGCCTAAAGTTTAATTTCCACTTTATGTTTCCCTTCAAGAGAATATATATCTTTCTAGAGAATTAAACATGGAGTTTTTTAAACCCATTTTTAGCTCTCTTAATTTTTCTCCTACTGCCTCACTTTCTTTTTCATTAAAAGGCCTGAAAACTGTGACCTTCAAAAGAGAAAGGATTGCAAAATTTAAGTGTCTCGCTTGATCCTTACCATCTCAACTGTGTTGAATGGAATATAGTCACTGATCTCTGTGTTCAGAATAGTTTCTGATCATTAAATCTGACGTTTTTAAAGGAAAGTTTTCATTGTGACAGTAAGGCTAACAGCCTGTGAGGTTATGTACACATAAACATATCAATTCCATTTAAAGCAATATGCCCTCTGGCTTCTGATTAAAAATTGCCAGAGGGACCAACTTAAGGGGGACCGGCAAAGAGGAAGAATTACAAAGAGATCACAGAAATCAATTGGCCATTTTCTTTTAACTAAGAGGCCGTTAGACCACTGATCAAAATTACAGTGACATATGCTCAGATTAGGTAGAAAATTAAAAGTAGACTTGGAATGCCAGCAGATGTTTTTACCAATTCCCCAACAAGTTTTTCTCCAATGTGGAAATCCTTCTTTCAAGCAAATGTTAAGTCTTTTATTACGATTTTTTAAAAAAAGATTTTATTTATATATTTGAGAGAGTGAGAGAGAGACAACACGAGCAGGGGGAGACAGTGGGAAAAGCGACTCCCTATTGAGCAGGGAGCCCAATGATGACATGGGACTCTATCCCAGGACCCTGAGATCAGAATCTGAGCCTAAGGCAGACACTTAACCAACTGAGCCATTCAAGTGCCCCAAGATTTTAAGTTCTCTCAGTTCCCAACGTGGGGCTCAAACTCACAACCCCAAGATGCGGTGTCGCAGGCTCCCCTGACCAAGCCAGCCGGGTGCCCCTAAGTCTTTAAATGAGACTCCAAATTTTTTCAGTTCAAGGAGCTGTGGTTTTGCAAAGTAGCCCTTCTGTTTAAGAAATTCAGGACATTATATCCTTTGTTACAGAAAATCATTTTTAATCATTTCTCTTGGAGTATGCCTCTTATTAAGATTCACATCTAAAACATTCTTTTGGATAGAATTTTACAAATGGAACATATGGACCAATGGTTGTTAGGCCCCTCCCCCTGAATACTAATTTTTGAACATATTGGTCGATGATTTCAATACTTGGTTATTAGAGCCAAGACACAGAAATTATTGCATTTTTTAAAATATTTTTATTTATTTGACAGAAGATAGCGTAAGTAGACAGAGTGGCAGGGAGAGGGAAAAGCAGGCTCTCTCCTGGGCAGGGATCCTGATGGGGCTTGATCCCAGGACCCCGGGATAACGACCTGAGCGGAAGGCAGACCCTTAACCGACTGAGCTACCCAGGTGCCTCTAATGCGTTTTGAAAGGTGTTTTTGTTTTCATTGCTATATTTTGATTACCCATGCTTTTTAAAAACTTTAAATATAAGATGTATCTTTAAATTATTGAATATTTCATCCATCCCAGTATGTGAACATTCTCCTGTGAATAAATTTATATAGACCTTTGTATACATGGAGCTTTGTAGCTTGAAATGTTTTTAAGGGAGAACTATTTGAATGATAAAGAATATGTTTAGTTCCCACTGGTTTTTTTCTTTTTTTTTGCTTTTTAAAAATTTTTCAAATACACAATTATTTGGGGGCAGTCACTCAGATGGAAAAATATTGGCATATGTGTTGAACATTTTATTTTACTATATATGGTTTTTAAGAATTTTTGCCAACAACTGGCTTTCTTAGGGCCTATGCAACCCATACTTTCCTAGCTGGACATTCACTTATCTGTCCCCCCCACCACTGTTTTTTTTATGCAGGGGAGGCAGCTCCCAACCATAAAAGCTTCATTCTTTAATGTGGGGGTTTGGGGATGAAGGCATTTCATGAAGACAAGTCTATATACAAATGTATAATGAACATTCCAAGAGAAGGATGTCTCTTTGTGCTTTTTTTTTTTTTTTTAAGACTTTATTTGACAGAGAGAGACACAGTGAGAGGGAACACAAACAGGGGGAATGGGAGAGGGAGAAATAGGCTTCCCGCCTAGCAGGGAGCCCAATGTGGGGTTCGATCCCAGGACCCTGGAATTGTGACCTAAGCCAAAGGCAAACACTTAACTACTCAGCCACCCAGGTGCCGCTCTTTGTGCCCTTAACTCATTTTTAAATTTTGCAGCAAAACATTACTTCTTAGGAAGTGTTTAAATTAGTGAGAAAAAGTTGATGCAAATAATTAAACCACTCCTATGTTTTTGAAATTTTAAATTGTATGTGTCCTTTCTGACTGCTCTGGTTTGAATTAAGCTCTTGTTAAACTGCAGTGCATACCAACCTTTCCTAAGACACCATTTCCTGGAATGTGAAGCCCTCGTACCATTAGCTAGCCACATGCAGTAAGTTTTATGTACGTGCATTTCTTTTTGTGCACTCTGTTAGGCTGGTTGTGACTAAAATCAGCTTAACTTGTGTATTGGATTATTTCACTAACTGCTATAGTCAAAATGATCAAATCTTTGTACAACAGAAAATTATTTAAATTTTATTTTTCTACTGACATTTCTAATTCTAGTATAAATGTTTATCAATAAAGAACTTCAATTCTGTGAACTGGAATTGTTCTTTTTTCAGTGACCAATGAATTTAATCTTTTGCAATAAAGTCTGACTTAGATTTTTGGGTTTTTAAATAGTTTACTACTTAATATATGTTTACCTGTATTTCTTTTACATTCAACTTCTTAGTAATTTATGGTAAAATTCTTGTTCTAAGATGTGATTAAACTGTATGCACATGGGAACTTGAGTCCTCTTAACTGTACTTTGCAGTCTGTATCTTGCCATCAAGAAGCTTTTTGTCTGATTCCACACTGGGATGGCTGAGAGTTGATAAAGTGTATGAAAAAAATTATTTTAATAGTAGGTTCACATGAAGAGCAGCTACAATGTCTGTTGGTTGAGCACTCTCATTGACATCACAGAAGTCTTTTTCTGCTCTGCCATTTTCAGCAAATTGTCCAATTTGGGTGTCTGACATTGTGGGCACCAAACACATGATCCATACAGCTCCAGGAGTCGTAGACAGACATACAGTGTCTGGCAGGACACTGCCCATCCATTCTTTCTCATTATTTTTTATTGAGGTATAATATATATTAAAGTACACACATGTATAGCTTGATGACTTTTTACATATTCATACATTTATGTGAATACTACTCACAACAAGGAAAAGAACAATTTCAAGGACTCCAGGAGATCCCTACATGCAGAGTGGGGCCAGAAGTCCCCAAGAGTGTATGTGTCCAGGACCCAAGGCAAGAGGAAATTTTCTTCAATTTTCAAAAGGTGATAACCCCAGATTGGACAACGGAAAGAGACTGTGTAAGATGAGGGGCTAAAAGTGCTGAGTATGGTAGAGTGGGCCCCATAAACTATTGCTAAGACAACAATAATAATGAACCCGGAATCTTCTAGGGAGTTAGGGAATTTGTACTCTGGCCAACTGGAGAGCCCTGTCTGCAGGGGCCAACCACTGCTTAGTTCCAGCCTATTTCTACTTGGTGGGATTTTGAGCCACATTTTCAGTTTTTCAAGGGAAGTTGGAAATCTAGATTTTTTTTTTCAAGATTTTATTTACTTGACAGAGATCACAAGTAGGCAGAGAGGTAGGCAGAAAGAGAGGGAGAAGCAGGCTCCCCACTGAGCAGGGAGCCTGATGCAGGGCTCGATCCCAGGACCCTGGGATCATGACCTGAGCCGAAGGCAGACACTTAACAACTGAGCCACCCAGGCGCCCCTGGGAATCTAGATTATTTGAAATACACATCTCTAAGCTCTTGCAACTAATTTGAATCCACAAAATGCTATTTGTGTCAAACAACCCACATCTTTGAGCTGGAGTTGGCCTCTTCATTAAACTATTTGAGGCAATGGAAAACAGCTCCTACCCTGGTTATCCTTCAAGTGCTTAGAAACTTAGTGAATTTGAACAAATGTGTGGCATGCTAGTGGGCTATAAAAAGGAGACTGGGAGAAATGAGATGATGCTGGAGGAGAGAGTTGGCTAGAGAACCTCAATGCAACGTTTTCCCCAGACTTGGACCCTGGTGACGGGGCAAAAGGCTACACCACAGTCTGTCACTGCAGGTTCCACTTACCCTGTCCAAGGGAAAAGGCTGAGCATGTTAAACGTCCAAATATTTGGTCCTAATCTAACATCTATTTTTCTATTCTCTTCCTATAAGGAAGGTCTGAAATGGATCATAGACCTACAGCACAAATGAAAACCATAAAACTTAAAATGGGAGTTGAATTTTGTGATCTTGAGTCAGTCAAGGGCTTAGAAGCCCAAAAGCACCAGGGACGAGAAAAATGAAGAAATGGGACTTCATCAAAATGAGAACATTCTGTGCTTCAAAGGATGCCATCAAGAGGGTGATCGCACACAACAGGAGGAAGTATTTTCAAGGCCTATGTTTTTGAGATGGGTACTCAGAATACATAAAGAACTCTTATGACTCAACCATAAAAAGACAACATGATTTTAAAATGGGAGAAGGATCTGGATAGACATTCTCCAAAGAGCATAAACCATGGCCACAAAAGACGTGGAATAATGCTTAACATCATTATTGAACAGGGAAGTGCAAATCGAAAACCCCATGATATGCTGTTTCTCACCCACTAGGATGGCTTTAATCAAAGAGACAAGATTATTGGCAAGATGCGCAGAAACTGAAACCCTCATACATATAACTTAAAAATTTTTACTCTGGTAAAACTATAAAGATTGTATGCGGCTATATCTCCATATGGATTCACTTGAAGGATTCGTGTGGATGATGTCTGAATTCTAGAATGCAGTTGATTCCTGTTGATAGTGGTTATGTGGTGGTTATATGGTTTGATATGATATGGTGGTTATGATATATGATAGTGGTTATGTCTCTAAAGTCATCGTGCACACTCAGCGCATACTGTACCACTACTGGGGGAAATAACAAGGTTGAGTTCCTGCAAGTCTCTGCTCCCATTTCTGTCAACTCATCAATACATAATCTTGTCTTATGTGTGCTTCTGTTCAAAGACACCTTAATTTAATACATGTTTCTTACAATAGTTCTTTATAATAAAACAATATTTCAGTTACAGTATTGTGGAATGTCCTCCACAATACTGGGACTATATGAACTCTTTTCCCAGTCATATGCACACATGCCGTGATGTAGTAAACACATGGTATGACATACAATATTCACATAAACACAGAGAACTGTGACCACATACCGTATACCGCACAGTAATGCAAACAGAGTCCTGAAAAAAATCAGACATTTCATGAAAAAGTTAACTAGAATCTTACTGTTGACCGAACAGCGGAATGTGTGATGGTGGCAGCACACAGTGTGGTTAAACCTTGGTTGCCCCGCGAAAACCAAGGAAGAAGTAGGTGGAATTTATTCTGCGGAAGAGTAAGAGGGCAGCATGTCCACATTTGGCAGTTCAACATCAGGTATATGTCTCCCATGACTTCTTGGAGCTGGCAACTTCCCCCCTCCCAAAACCGGCTCGAAAGTTGGGTCAGCCTTGTCTGCTTTGCTTTTTGCCTCAGATCTTTAAGCATCTTGGCATAAGGGGCAAATGCCGTGGAGGTGAAGTGCTTAAATTTGAGGCTGCAATCAAGCATAGGGTCACACTCTTCCATGTCACTGAAAATTCTTTCCAAGGAAGAATTCTATTCTGATATTTTAGCCACTGTAAGAGGGTCTGTTCTTGAAGTGTTAGGCTGGCTTTCGTCGCCATCCTCATCACTACTGACTCCAATGCCTTGTTTTGCCAACTCGTCCAGGTCTTTATTGGTGGGTTCTACTGCCTTCTCTGCCAGAATTTCCTCCACATCTTCCTCCTTCATGTCATCAAAGCCCTCCCCACTTATTTGCCATGTGACATGCATTATGTTTTTGACACTGTCCTTTATATTTTCTGTAACACCTTCTTGCACACAGTCTGGCCAAACATTTTCCAACAGCTATTGATAATAACTTGTTTGATGCTGTCCCAGGCTGTCCCAACATAATCAATAACGTTGTGTAGTGTGACTGACTTCCAATAGTCCAACATGGTAGTCTCCACGTTGGACTTGAGAGCCTTAAGGGCCTTGCTATAAAGCTCCCTGGTATAGCGTGTCTTGAAAGCTTTTATTATACCCTGGTCCAGGGGTTGGATGAGAGACGTAGTGTTTGGGGGCATGAAAAGAACTTCTATGTTGGGGTGGGCGTTTTTGAGTTCTTCACAGCAATGTACTGGGGCATTGTCCAAATTAATAAAACCTTGAAGGCAAAATTTCTGCCCTGGAGATAGCATTCAACTTCCGGTATGAAGCAGTTGTGGAACCAATCGGATGTCATCCACGCTTTTCTGTTCCACCTCCAGTGGACCAGCATATGGTTCACGCTTTTCCCTGTCCGTGCTGGTGGGTTCTGGGCTCTGTATACCATCAGGGGTTTGCACTTGAAGTCGCCCTTGGCTTGGCGCACAACAGCAAGGTTGCATAGTCTTGGAATGGTTTAAAGCCAGGGGCTTTGCAGGCCATTTGAGTTACATAGGTTCTTTTGCCAAAGTCCTTGTAAAATAAACCAGTCTCATCAGCGTTGAAAACCTGCTCTTCCACATATCCTTTCTCTTGTATTAACACTCACCAAGTATTTCTTAAATTCTTCCGCAGCCTCCTCATCTGCAGAACTTGCCTCCCCTGCAAGTTTCCCATTGTTCACACCATACCGCCGTTTGAAACGGGCAAGCCAGCCAGCGCTAGCGGAGGAAGGTTTAACATGTTTCTGGCCCTGGGTAACATGACCATAAATTTCTTTGGCTTTCAGCCTCACGACAATGTTGTCTACCACACCTTTTTTTTTTAAAATCAGTTGTCATCTCATGAATCCATAAACTTAGCCGCTTTTCCATCTTCTCCATTGCTTCCTCATGCACTATAGACGTTATTTTAGCACTTTATGGGGCAGCCTCAGGCACAGATCGGCGAAAATCCTTTTCCTTTTTCTTGATGTAGCGGATTGTTGATTCATTAACATGGAAATCACGGCCAACAGCACTACAGCACCTTGTATCTGCTCGGTTCAACCTCAGTTAGTCCATCGCAGCGGCGGTGGACTCAAGAGCTTCACCGTCTGCGCATGTCCGCGAATAACCCCAGAGAGCACGACGAATATTGATTTGGGGGTTACCATAAGTTTAAGCAAGTAAGCGAATTCGAAAATACCAACCTGTGTCCAAAGACACGTTATCCTGTTTAAGCGCATTTATTAAATCAGAGCGACGGGACGGTGCTGAATACTACAAGACTACAAGTTCCAGCATGCATCGCTCCAGCGCGGAGCCCGTGCTCTGTGAACCACTACAGTACCGTCAAGCACGAGGCACTGGCCCCGGAAATGTCGCGTTTGGACTGCGTAGCACTCTCTGCGCATGCGCACACGTTGCGGGGTTGGGGGGAGCGCACCCCCGCCGCCACCGCCCCCGCTGAAGCTCTATGGTCTCTCCCTAGAGCTTTGCCGTTCGGGACAGCTGCTGAAGTCCTGTGGCTCCGCCCGCCCCGCGCGGCAGCGACATGGAGGAGTTCGACTCTGAAGACTTCTCTACCTCAGAGGAGGACGAAGACTACGTGCCGTCGGGTGAGCGATTCGGCCGGAGGCGAGAGGAGGTTTGCTCCGCCCCGCGCTTCACGTGAGGCGCGCTTGGCCGGCCGTGCGTGGCCCGGTGGCCCCGGCGGCCCCGGCGGCCCCGGCCGCCTGGGTCTCGAGCGACCGTGCCGCGCAAGCCCCGGTTCCTCGCTCGCCTGCTCCGTCCGCGCGGTCGCCGCGGGCCGAGACGTGTGCGCGGGGGGAATCTCGCGCCGCCGCCGCCCGCGGCCTGCCTCGGGCCGCCGCCCCCTCTCGGCGCGCGGGAACCCGCACGTGAACGCGGCCCGGCTCTGGGGATGCAGTCGGTGTCGGTCGGTACGTGGACCGACTGCACCGGCGCTCCCGTCTAATGCGAGGCAGTGTGAGCGTTGGACGTTATCGTCAGACCGTCCGTCCCGAGGGACTTGCTAGCCAGCACCGCGTCGAAGATCGCTCCACTTTTTGCCCTCGTATGGTTATTGGAAAGTTCCTCTGATGGTGCATTTTGTCTCTTTGCGACATATACCTGTTTCTCTTTTTTCTCTCTTTGGTATAAACTGATAGAAACTAAAGGGGCCCAGAATAAATCTTGTCACTCAAACCTACGCCTTCCCCAGACTTCCATGTCATTTCAAGTATCTATCGACACAGTCGCTCAGGGAGAAAAAAAACAAAAACCCATCATTCCTCCTTCCTTTCTGTCTTCTGGTTCAAGCAGTCAGTAAGTTCTGTTGTGTCTACGTGGGGAATGGGTTTCTGACCGCTTCCTCGCCAATCTCACTGTTAACTGAACTGCCATTATTCTTCACGAGGATTAGCCCTAGCTTCCCAACTGGTTTCCCCGATTACGTTTCCATTCCTGTCCATCAACATTGGTCTTACGGTAATGGCCAAAGTGGTTATTTGAAAACTAGTTTTCGTTTGTTTTAAAGATTTTATTAATTTATTTGAGAGAGAATGAAAGAGCATGAGAGGAAAGAGGTCAGTGGGAGGGGCGCCTGGGTGGCTCAGTGGGTTAAAGCCTCTGCCTTCTGCTCAGGTCATGATCTCAGGGTCCTGGTATCAAGCCCCGCATCGGGCTCTCTGCTCAGCAGGGAGCCTGCTTCCTCCTCTCTCTCTCTTTCTGCGTCTCTGCCTACTTGTGATCTCTGTCAAATAAATAAATAAAATCTTAAAAAAAAAAAAAAAAAAGAGGTCAGTGGGAAACGCGGACTCCAGCCCAGCAGGGAGCCCGATGTGGGACTCCATCATCATGACCTGAGCCGAAGGCAGTTGCTTAACCAACTGAGCCACCCAGGCGCCCTGTAAACTAGTTTTCACTTTAAATTTTTTTTTTTTAAGATTTTATTTATTTATTTGAGAGCGACACAGTGAGAGAGAACATGATCGAGGAGAAGGTTAGAGAGAAGCAGACTCCCCATGGAGCTGGGAGCCCGATGCGGGACTCGATCCGGGGACTCCAGGATCACGCCCTGAGCCGAAGGCAGTCGTCCAACCAACCGAGCCACCCAGGCGTCCCTAGTTTTCACTTTAATCAAAGTTGTGCATACCTATACTTAAACATAGTCAGGGGCGCCTGGGTGGCTTAGTCTGTTGGGGGTGGGACTCTTGATTTTGGCTCAGGTGGTGATCTCAGGGTGGTGAGATTGAGCCAAGGTTGGGCTCCCTGGTAGGGGTGGAGCCTGCTTAAGATTCTGCCCCTCCTGGGACGCCTGGGTGGCGCAGTTGGTTGGATGACTGCCTCCGGCTCAGGGCGTGATCCTGGAGTCCCGGGATCGAGTCCCACATCAGGCTCCCAGCTCCATGGGGAGTCTGCTTCGCTCTCTGACCTTCTCCTCGCTCATTCTCTCTCTCACTGTCTCTCTCTCTCTCAAATAAATAAAATAAAATCTTTAAAAAAAAAAAAAGATTCTGCCCCTCCTTCCATCTTTAAAATAAATTAATCTTTTTTTAAAAGAAGGCTCAAAAGCCTTTATTTGAAAACTAACAGTTCCCATTACTCTGCATCTCTGTTCATTCCTCCTCAGGAGAAGCTGCTTTCCACTTTTTAATCTTTTTTATCTACTTTTTAATCCACTTTTTTTATCTATTTCCGTTTTGTGTTGACTTAACCCATGCTTGGTAGGTCTTATTTTAATACCCTCCTAGGTCATCCGGATCATTCCTAACACACACACCCTTCCACCTTCAGGCCCTCCGCAACTCCCCAGCCTGCCATTGTTCCTATGCCCGAATCTTGGTGAGATCAGTAGTCCCTGTTTACTTTTTTGTAGTAACTGAACACATTCAGGTCTGAACCATGTGGTGTATACTCTGATTGCTTTTCCTACTCTACTTATTTTGTGTGGAATTGATAATTGTCATTTTGGGGGCGCCTGGGTGGCTCAGTGGGTTGAGCCGCTACCTTCGGCTCAGGTCATGATCTCAGAGTCCTGGGATCGAGCCCCGAGTCGGGCTCTCTGCTCAGCGGGGAGCCTGCTTCCTCCCCTCTCTCTGCCTGCCTCTCCGTTTACTTGTGATTTCTCTCTGTCAAATAAATAAATAAAATCTTTAAAAAAAAAAAATGTCATTTTGACGTTGCATAGTTGTCCATGGCCTTAATGACAGTTTGACCCTAAGCTCTCAGAATTTTATAAATCATCTCCCAAGGCAATCAGATTGATTAAAGAATCATTTACTTTCATCTTGAAGTCCACCTTTGCCTTCTGACCTCTGCTTTGCCTTGGTTTTATCACTTTTTATAATTTTATTTATTTTTTTAAAGATTTTATTTATTTGTCAGAGAGAGAGAGTGAGCACAGGCAGGCAGAGGCAGAGAGAGAAGCAGGCTCCCTGCTGAACAAGGAGCCAGATGTGGGACTCCATCCCAGGATGCTGGGACCATGACCTGAACCGAATGCAGCCGCTTAACCAGCTGAACCACCCATGTGTCCCGGTTTTATCGCTTTTAAACCTAAGATCTTCTGTCCCCATCACCACTCTGGGTGTTCATTTATCTCCCTTTTCTGTTGGATTCCGTTTCTTGGATCTTGTGTTATCTTTTTTTTCTTGGTATGTTCCACCAAAATGAGAATAAATTATCAACTACTTGAGGATAGAAGATGTATAATAGACATTCAAGGTGTCAAAATAGTATTTCTAAAAGTAATTATGTGGCCCCAGGGCATACCTGATACTTTGTCTGCTATAGAATTCTGTGTTTTGTAATAATTATTCTAGGCTTTATAATGATAAGGTAATGGTAATGATAGCTTTCCATCAGAATGTTAAGGGTGTTGTTTTATTACTTGCTAGCTTCCAGTGTTTCAATTAAGAAGTCTGTTTTGCTGATTTCTGTTCATTTATATAAGACCTATTTGTGTTTGGAAGCTGATAGAATCTTCTCTTTATTCCTGTTTTTTCTGATATTTCACAATGATGTACTGTGGTATGAGTCAGTTTTCATCCATAGTGCTTGGCTTCTGGAATTTTTTTTGTGGGGGTAATTTCCTTTCTTCATTTTCTGTTATTTTTCTGGAAACATTATTCAGATACTGACTCTTATTTTAGATCTTCTGGACTGGCCCTCTAATTTTATCTCCTATTTTCTCTCTCTCTCTTTTTTTTAAGATTTTGTTTATTTACTTGACAGAGAGACAGAGAGAGGGAACACATGCAGGGGGAGTAGGAGAGGGAGAAACAGGGTTCCTGCTGAGCAGGGCGACAGATGTGGGCCGCAATCCCAGGATCCCAGAATCATGACCTGAGCCGAAGGTAGATGCTTAATGACTAAGCCACCCAGGTGCCCCATATTTTCTAACTCTTAACTTTTTTCCCACTCAGTAGAAGAATTCTCAGTATTTTAAACTCTTGTATTTTTTCCTCCTTTCATATTTTTAAATTTGAATAACTTTTTTCTTCCCTAGTCATTTTTTATAGCTCATGTTCTCATTTCATAGTGAAGTATCTTATTGCTCTGTGGGTATTGATACTAATTTAAATTTTTTGATGTTTAGCTTATGTATAGTAAAATTTATTCTTTTCAGTGTACTGTTCTATCAGTTTTGATAAATACTAGAGTTGAGTGACCATCACCAAAATTAACAGTTCCAAGGCCCCCCGCAAATAAAACATAGACCATGATATCCGAATAGAAACAGTTTGGGGGCGCCTGGGTGGCTCAGTGGGTTAAAGCCTCTGCCTTTGGCTCAGGTCATGATCCCAGGGTCCTGGGAATCGAGCCCCGCATCGGGCTCTCTACTCAGCAGGGAGCTTGCCCCCCAACCCGCCTGCCTCTCTGCCTACTTGTGATCTCTGCCTGTCAAATAAATAAATAATCTCTTTTTTTCTTTTTTAAAGAGATAGATCACAAGTAGGCAGAGAGGCAAGCAGAGAGAGAGAGAGGGAAGCAGGCTCCCCGCTGAGCAGAGAGCCCGATGTGGGACTCGATCCCAGGCGCCTGAGATCATGACCTGAGCCGAAGGCAGCGGCTTAACCCACTGAGCCACCCAGGTGCCCCTAAATAAATAAAATCTTAAAAAAAAAAAAAAAAAAAACAAAGAGGGGCGCCTGGGTGGCTCAGTGGGTTAAGCCACTGCCTTCGGCTCAGGTCACGATCTCAGGGTCCTAGGATCGAGTCCCACATCAGGCTCTCTGCTCAGCAGGGGGCCTGCTTCCCTTCCTCTCTCCCTGCCTGTCTCTCTGCCTACTTGTGATCTCTCTTTCTCTGTCAAATAAATAAATAAATAATCTTTAAAAAAACAAAACAAAAAAAAACCCCCCAAAAAACAAAAAACAAAACAAAAAAAAGAAACAGTTTCATTTCTTCTTTTCCAATAGGTATGCCTTTTGTTTCTTTTGTTTGCTTTACTGCTCTTGATAAGACTTTCACTATGATGTTGAATGTGGTGAGAGCAGACATCCTTGTCTTGTTCCCAATTGTAAGAGGAGATTGTCAATGTTTCACTATTTAGTGAAACCCATATTAACTATGGGTTACAGATGCCTTTTGTGTCTGCATGTTTTAAGTCCATTACATTGACTAACACATTACTAGCTCACTCACATAACACTATTGAGTATGTGCTCTTCTCCCCATTTTGCAGACAAAGAAATTGAGGCACAAAGAATTTAAGCAAATTGCGCAAAATCGTTCAGCTACTCCGGAGTAGCTGAGCTGGGATTTGAACCCTGGCAGTGTGTGTATACTGCTCCTCACGGAGGCATTTTATCAGGTTAAAGAAGTTCTCTCTACTCCTGATTTGCTGAGAGGCTAATTTTGTTAAATGCTTTTCTTCCATCTATTGGTAGGATTATGTGTGATTTTTCTTCGTGTTAATATAGTGAATAACAGTGTTTGGGATTTTTAAATTTTGATAAAAAATTGATTTTTAAATTTTGAACAGCCTTTTAGTTTTGGGATAAAATTCGTTGGGTCATGATGTATTATTCTTTTTATACATTGTGGGGTGCTTGGGTGGCTTAGTTGGTTAAGTGTCCAACTCTTGATTTCGGCTCAGGTCATGATCTAAAGGTTGTGAGATCCAGCCCTGAATTGAGCTACACAGTTAGCATGGAGTCTGCTTGAGATTCTCTCCCCCTCTCCCTCCCCCTCTGTCCCCCTCTGATCCTACTACTGCTTGCCCACACTACCCCCCAAATAAATAAATACAATCTTTTTGTACATTGCTGAATTTTGTTTGCCAGTAATTTGTTGAGAATTTTTGTATCTGTTTTTGAGGGATGTTTATCTGTAATTGTAATTTCCTTGTCTTGTTTTAGTATCAGATAATACTAGCCTCATAATATGAGGAAATATTTCTCCATGGTGATTTTTAGTCACCCTGTGTATTTTGGTTTTATTAGATACTTTCTCAGATTTTCAGTAACTTGTAGTTGTTTGGCTCATGTTTAACCATGGGGGACTAAAAAGGTGATTAGAAGCTCTGGGTCTTTGGGCAAGATATGTTCATTGTGTTCTTTTTTTTATCTACAGGGATGTTATTTTGCTTCTTTCTCTCTCTCTTTTTTTCTTTTTTTTTTTTTTTGGTCGTAGTAACTGCATGCAATTTGATCATTTTGTGCATGCGTATAATTTAAAATTTGCTTATCTCTTATCAGTTGATTTAAGCATTTTTTACATATGTAAGATCAGAGCCATATTTTTCTCCTTGTCTGAACTGTTTGCAATTTTAACCCATTTTTGGGGGGGGGGAATAACCTTATATGTAGTGTGTGAGCTTTGTAGAAAATGAGAAGATTCAGACAGTTAAGCATAAAAAAACAGAATCATTGCATTCCCACGGATAATCCCATTTTTAGAAATGTAGAAATCCCCTTTGTAGAAAATGAGAAGATTCGGACAGTTAGGCATAAAAAAACAGAATCATTGCATTCCCACGGATAATCCAGTGAATTATCAATATTAATCCTTTAGAGAATCCTGTAGTGAACTCTGATCTTTTCTACACCCAGGTATAGATATTTGTATTTTTTTTTAAGATTTTATTTATTTATTTGACAGAGAGAGATCACAAGTAGGCAGAGAGGCAGGCAGAGAGAGAGAGAGGAGGAAGCAGGCTCCCTGCCGAGCAGAGAGCCCGATGCGGGACTCGATCCCAGGACCCTGAGATCATGACCCAAGCTGAAGGCAGTGGCTTAACCCACTGAACCACCCAGGCGCCCCAGATATTTGTATTTTAACCCCAATTTGAAATCATACTTTTTCATGTTACTTTATAACCTGCTCTTTTCAGTGAACAGTCTCTCCCTGATCATTTCAGTAAACTTTGGACTCATCCTATATACAGACTTTATTCAGGTTTTCCCACTTGACCCAAAATAGACTGTAGCTTGTTTATCCAAATCACAGTGAGATTCAGGGCTACCATATCATCTAGTTGTCCCATCCTTTAAATGTGTTTTAATCTAGCATGCTCTGTGATGACACTGATTTGCTTAAGAGATCAGACAGTATGTCCTGCAGAATGTCTCACCTTCCGGTGCAGAATGTCTCACCTTCCGCATTTGCCTTACCGCTCCCTCCTGGGTATTTTAGGTTATTCCTTTGTCCTTTGAATTTTCTGCAATTCTGAAGCTCTGAAAATTTTGGAAGTTAGATCTGGATGCTTCGTAGATTCAGATGAAATATTTTTGGCTAGAATAACTTATAGATGACTGTGTGTTTCATAATGTATAACATTGAAGGATATACAATCCCAGATTGGTTCCCATGGTTATGACCACTGGATTCAGGGGATGAGAGCCTGACCCCTCTATTGTGTAATTGTTTCTTCCCTTGGAACTGAAGTATTTTGTGTTGTAATATACTTAATGGTTAAAACTTCATTTTTTGAGACCATTTCAATAATTCTTGCCTAAATTACTATCATTACAGTGTGAAAAGTGATATTTTTCTAATTCCTTGGTTTTTCTACATTTATTAGTTGATACTCTTCTGTAAAGTATTGCTTTCTCTCTTTAGTTGGGACAGGATAAATGTTTGATTCATCTTCTTTAGTTACTAACTTTCAAACGAGGGAATAATTTTAATAGTAGCTTTAAGTAGTATAAACTTTAAAAAAAATTTTAAAAAAGATTTTACTTATTTATTTGACAGATCACAAGTAGCAGAGAGGCAGGCAGAGACAGAGAGGGGGAAGCAGGCTCCCTGCTGATGCGGGGCTCCATCCCAGGACTCTGGGATCATGACCTGAGCCGAAGGCAGAGGCTTTAACCCACTGAGCCACCCAGGCGCCCCAATATAAGCTTATTTTTTTAAAGATTTTTAAATTGGGGCGCTTGGGTGGCTTAGCGGGTTAAAGCCTCTGCCCTCGCTCAAGTCATGATCCCAGGGTTCTGGGATTGGGCTCTCTGCTCAGCAGGGAGCCTGCTTCCTCCTCTCTCTCTCTGCCTGCCTCTCTGCCTACTTGTGATCTCCCTCTGTCAAATAAGTAAAAAATCTTAAAAAAAAAAAAAAAGATTTTTAAATTACTTATTTATTTGAGAGAGACAAGCTGTGGGAGGGGCAGAGGGAAAGGGAGAAGTAGACTCTCTGCCGAGCAGGGAGTCAGTCACGGGGCTCAATCCAAGAACCCCTGGGATCATGACCCGAGAAAAACGTAGATGCTTAACAAACTGAGCCATCCAGGCACCCCTGTACAATGTATTTTTTGTCTTTTTTTAAGAACAACATAAAGGATTTACAGATTTTATTGATTCAGTGTGTTTTAGTCTACTAACAGTTACTCCTTTTAATGCCCAAGTCATCACTTTTGGCCACTAGGAGTTCTTTCAGGCTGGATCTATATCCTTTTAATGTGACCCTTTATTCTTAAATAGCTTCCTTGCTTTCTGACAGAGCAAGATGTCCCAGTTTCACCTTGTGCTTTCCTTCCCTAAGACCTGAAATTAGCTGGGAGCCCTTTTCATCATGAATCATAATCAAGGTATATAATCTGGACTCTGAACAGATGCCCATTGCTACTAAAGTGACATTGTTTCTATGCCATTTCAGTGAACAGAACTAGAAAATATTTATCTTAAAAAGAGAGTTCATATTGATACTTTTTTTTTTCTTAAAGATTTGAATTTTAAGTAATCTTTACACGCAGCATGTTGCTTGAATTTGCAACCCTGAGGTCAGGAGTTGCCTGCTCCACCTCCTGAACCAGCCAGGCGCCTCTCACGTTGATATTTTAGTTCAGTTTTAACATTTGAATATTCATCGGATTTCTTTGATTTTTATAATCGTGGGTTATTTCTCTTGCTTTGAAGATCTGAATCCCTGACATAAACATAATACTTACTTGCTTTAGCCCATTATATAAAGGAAATAGTTTCAAAATACCAACATTCGGTGCCTGGG
The DNA here is from genome assembly GCF_020171115.1 of Neogale vison. Classification (NCBI taxonomy): domain Eukaryota; kingdom Metazoa; phylum Chordata; class Mammalia; order Carnivora; family Mustelidae; genus Neogale; species Neogale vison. Next base: position 11,450,442 of record NC_058097.1, read on the forward strand.
TGGCTCAGCTGGTTAAGCATCTGCCTTCCCCTCAAGTCATGATCTCAGGGTCCTGGCATGGAGCCCTAATCACTGGGCTTCCTGGTCAGTGGAGAGTAGTCTGCTTCTCTTTCCCTCTGCCCCCCCGCCATGCTCTTTCTCTCTTTCAAATGAGTAAATAAAATTAAAAAGAAAAAACAAAATCAATATTATTACACAGAATAGAGTTTTTTATTTGTTTGTTTGTTTTGTCATTACAGTGCATCTTGCTAAGGGTGTATAGTCAAAATACTGTTTCTGAAGTCTTTGGAATAAATCCTTCCCTTGTCAGTTTTATTGCTTCAAACATTTATTCAAACAAGTATTTGTTTATTTAAACTGTTCTTAATTTAAGGGCTTTTTAAAATTCTTCGGAAAGGTAAACACAGAATTCTTGCTTCTACCCCTGACTATCCCACTTTGTTTGACCCTGACTCTTATAAAGTACCTATTTTCATTAGTATTTTGTTTATCCTTCCTGTGTTACAAATATAAACTAGTACAATGCAGCTACATATCTACTTAGCTTGTAGGTTTGTGCTTTTTAAGTCTTTTTGCTGTAATGATTTTACTGGGGTTTCAGGGGAGGCGGAATGACATTTTATGTCTTCAGACTGCCATCTTAGCCTGGAACTCAGTCCTTTGTTCGGGAAACACTTTTAGTTACCACTTGGTGTGTGGTATTCAGCCTTGAATGTGTATTCTGAGTATTTTCACATGACTGGCTCCTTCTTATCAGCCTTGTTCTTTTTAAAAATCTCTGCCATCATATTTGTACTTTTCAAGAAATTTTTTTAAAATTTAAGGTGTTTTTTTAAAAATTTAATTTATTTATTCATTGACAGGGAGATCACAAGTAGGCAGAGAGGCAGGCAGAGAGAGAGGGCAGGCTCCCCGCTGTGCAGAGAGCCCGATGCGGGGCTGGATCCCAGGACCATGGGATCATGACTGAGCCAAAGGCAGAGGCTTTAACCCACTGAGCCACCTAGGTGCCCCCAAATTTATAGTTTTTTGAAAAATGTTTAAGTCACTATTTCACGAATGCCATATTTTTTCTTATCTCTTTGAGGATATTATTTTTCTTTAAAGATTTAATTAATTTATTTGACAGAGAGAGAGAGTGCACAAGCAGGCAGAGCGGCAGGCAGAGGGAGAGGGAGAAGCAGGCTCCCCGCTGAGCAGGTTGCTCAATGCTGTACTTGATCCCAGGATGCTGGGATCTTGACCTGAGCTGAAGGCAGACCCTTAACCAACTGGACCACCCAGGGACCCGCTTTGAGGATATTAATTATAAAGGTTTTTTTTTTTTTTTAAAGATTTTTATTTATTTATTTATTTGACAGGGAGAGAGAGATCACAAGTAGGCAGAGGCAGGCAGGGGGGGTGGGGGAAGCAGGGTCCCTGCTCAAGCAGAGAGCCTGACTCTGGGCTCAATCCCAGGACAACAAGATCATAACCCGAGCTGAAGGCAGAGGCTTAACCCACTGAGCCACATAGGTGCCAGAATTATAAAGGGTTTTGTTGGTTTTTTTTTTTTTTTTTTTTTACCATGCAACAAAACTTTTATTAACATTTTGAACAGCTATTGAGAAAACCAGTGACTCAGATATTACTGAAACTGGTAATTTCTAAACTTAAATTGGGGCAAAATGGCTATAGTGCAGAGCAATGCCATCATTGGGCACTATGAATTCAAAACTGAAGAATTAACAGCCACCCCTCAGACGGAGAACCAGGTGGAGAGTTGACTCTTTCTGTTTCTCCTGAATTCCTTTCTTGTTTTTCAGTCTTGCCTTTCATTTTGGAGGCTTTCCTCAAGTGTTTGGTGGCCCTTAATTGATTGTGAGTGAAATATTTAGAAGCTGATTGGATGTACAGGAATATTCAAAACAGTACTATTTATAATAGCCCCACACTGGAAACAGCCTTATTGTTCATCAGCAGAAGAATGGATAAACACACAGTGTCACGCAATGACACACTGTTTCGGAATGGGAGTGAATAAACTAGAGCTACAATAAACAGTATGGGTGACCAACAGAGATTGTGGAGTGAAAAAATCCAGACACTTGAGTGTGCATTTTGTAGACTTCTGTTTGTTTAAGGTCAAAGAGAGGCAAAGCTGATCTCTGGTATTTGGAGTCAGTATGGCTCTTGGATGGGTGAGTGGCTGATGCCTGGAACGGGGCATTCCAGGGATGCTGAGGGGCCTTCTGGGATGCTGGTTCATGTTCTGGTTCTTGAGCTGGGCCTGGTTATACAAGTGTGTTCACTTTGTGTTAATTTCATTGAGCAGTACAGTAGACTTGTGTGTTCTTCAGTGTGGATGTTATACTTCAAATAAAAGGCTACATGAAGTAAAATAGAAAAAATCCAGTTGAATCTTCATGTGGACGGGATTTATTGACTGGTGCCCGCAGGGTGTGCTTATCCTGGTCATCCAGGTGACCCCCTCTTGTTGGGGACCCCTGACTGTTAGTGTTTGAAGATGGGAACTAGACATGTTTGTTCTTTCTGCTGTGTCTAACTGGAAGTCTTTAGGCCTCTTTTTTGTCAAGGTCTCTTTTGATTACTTTTGAAAGATATCCAAGATACAGTGGGAACGTTAATTTCTTTGAACAGTTTAGTTGTACAGTTGCAGTTTCTTTTCATTCATTCAGCACATACTTAAACGAGATCCATGTCCTCTTGGTATGTAGAACATAGCAGAAATTGCAAACATTAAATATAAGTGGGTACATTTATGGAGGATAATTTGGCCTGTCATGGAAGCCTAGAATAGGGGAACTTAGCCTAGTCTTCAGGGATGGGAAGACTTCCCTAAGGAAATGATATTTTAGTTAGAGAATAGAGGAAAGTACTAGACTTGATTTTTAATGAAAGAAAATGTTTTGTCTTGATGTGAAAACCTTTATTCCCATATGTCTGACCACTCTATTATGTGATTGCAGGTGGAGAGTATAGTGAAGATGATGTAAATGAATTAGTGAAGGAAGATGAAGTGGATGGTGAAGAGCAGACACAGAAAACCAAAGGGAAAAAAAGAAAGGCCCAGAGCATTCCGGCCAGGTGATTCTGCCCTCAAGGCCCTTAGAAGTCAGGGGCTACTGTCACAGTATCCAGATGGCTGGGATTGGTCTCATGAGTTCTTCCTACAGGGGCTTCTTACCTTTGTCTATTCAAGGGAAACGTTTGGTGACATCTTAGGATTAAATTCTCAGTCTCGGGGAAGCTTTAAAAGTTTTTGAGTTTTAATTAAAAAAAAATTAATAGGTATCACGTATACTTGGTAAAAATTAAAAACTCAATTACTGCAAAAATGGGTACCCTCGGTGTACCCTTGTTGCTTTCTTTGCCTCAGAACAACTATGTTCTCAGAGACAGCTTGTGTGTGTGGGTAGGCATGTATTTCCTACTCTTTAAAAAAAACAAACAAAAAACCCCTCCAGAACAAAGAGTGGCATGCATCCTCTACTTACAGTTTCTCATTTTCTCATTTTCATTGTTTCGCATCTTGGAGATGTGTACTGTGCCAGTACATTCAGCTGCACCTTACTCTTTCCAGTGACTGCATAATGTTACATTATATGGGTCCACCTTGCATTTTGTAAGTATTCCCTTACTGAGGACCATTGAGATTATACCTGTCTTTACTACCACAAACAAGACTGCAGTGAATATTCTTTGTTATGGCTTTGTATACAGGTACAAGTACATCTGTAAATCAGATTTGTAGAAGTAGAATTATTTGATCCGGAGTTAATCTGTAGTAAAAAAAATTTTCATAAAGATTAGCAAATTACCTTCCACAGGCCTGGTACTGAATTACAGCTCCCCCTCTGCAATTATGAAAATTCTGACAGGTGATTTAGCTCAGATATGATTACCTCTCCTTGATTAGTGTTTCTTTCTTTCTAGGCGTTGAAGCAAAAAAGCACGTTATAGTTTATAAAAAGGGAAAAAAAAGAATTTTAGGTATTAGATGATTCACTTGAAATCAAAATAGACTAAGAAACAATTTACTCTTTTAGGTCTTGGGCCCAGTTCGTTTGTCCTTGAGTTTTTCGGTAGTCCAGCTGTCAAATTTTCAGAAAGTGGGAGAAAAAAATGGATTTCCCACCCCTCTTCCCTGAGAACTCTAGGAAGAAACTGCAAATAAATTTAAGGCTTTCGTTATTAGAAGTCTTCTCCAATTGGGGTATATATTCTTGGAACACACTTTCTGGACAGATTGATTCAGCGAGGTGATTTTTGGGTGTTTTCTTGGTGAAAATAGCTGATCCTAACTTGGAAATAGAACACTGCATTTTGATTCTAAGTGTTTGGGGGAAATTGCTAACTGTGAGAGCTCAATTCTTGTTTTCTTCCACAGAATCTCAGCTCACCCCCCTCGCTTCCCCCTAGGGTGGGTGATAATCAGTAGTCCCCGGATTTTAAAGTTTTCTCAGGTTTGCAGTGTTATGTTTGGAATTGAGGAAGGGATAGCTGAAATCATTTTGCTTGATCTGTCTTGTCTCTCCTTTTTCTTGTGACCATTGGTGATTAGGAAGAGAAAACAAGGTGGCCTCTCGTTAGAAGACGAAGAAGAGGAGGATGCCCACGAGGAGTCGGAGGAAAATAGCAGTGAGGAGGGAGATGCAGCTGCAGAGCAGGAAGAAGGCCTGGGGTCGGAGGCTGCAAGGAGGAAGAAGGAAGATGAGCTGTGGGCCAGCTTCCTCAATGATGTGGGACCCAAACCTAAAGGGCCCACAAGTACACAAGTTAAGGTAAGTTGATAACTGAATGAGATGTAAGCTTCCCCAGAAGTACCCTACGTTCCCCAGATAGACGTTTTTATTTCCAAAATGAGTTTCAGTGCTTACAGCAGAAATCAAACCAGATCCGTTTTGATAATAACTCTTTCATGTGAAAAGCAAAGCATTCCCTATTGTAGAAAAAATAAGCCTTCTTAATCAAATAAATTTCTGATAGGTCTTTTTAATCAAATAAATTTCTGAGAATGGTGGAAAGGTTCTCTTACGTTTCATCCTTATGTGAAACTGATTGCATTTCTTACCTATTTTGTAGAGAGGAGAGAATACTGAAGAGACAAGTTCAAGTAAATCGTTGGTCAGAGCCGAAGAGCTTGAGAAACCGAAAGAAGCTGAAAAAGTTAAAATCACTAAGGTGTTTGATTTTGCTGGTGAAGAAGTCAGGTAAGGTTACCTTCACAAACTTCAGAATTAGTTCTTTTAAAAATTAAAAAAAAATTTAAATTAAAAACAAAAACACATCTTATTAAATGGTGTTGGACATCTGTCCTCATTCCACCCTATCATCATATATTTTGGAAGCGTTCTCTTTTTCACTCCAGGAGAACGCTGGCTCCATGAATTATCAGGGAACATGGGAGGAAAGATCCTTTCACATATGATGGTGTAGTTGTGGGTATCATGAAGTATTTGGCCGAACAGGAAAAAGAAAATGTAAGAGTTAAATATTCGGTTCCGCTTGTTGTCATGATTTGTGACTTTGGCTGAGTCATTTTTCCCTTTATTACTTTTCTTTCCTGTGAAGTCTGAGCCCCATTGAGGCACCTGAAATCAGGTAAAAATTGAAAATACTAGGAGAGAAATTCAGTTCCTGTATTATTTCCTGATCTTGATACTATTTTTTAAATTGATTTATAGGTTTGTTACCACTTTAAAAAAATGGTAGAAGCCTAATAACCTCCTGGCTTTTCTAGCTGAGAGCCACATGCCTAGAATTTCCTTTTCCCTGTTTATTTAACTTTTATTACTTGAAAACAGCAGATCTATAATTTAGAGCTAAATGAGAATAGATAAAGTACCATTCAGTAATTTTATAGGTGGTCCATTTATTTTCCTTGGCAGTAATTAAGTAGACCTGTATGCTCTCTGAAAATAGAATTTGCGTCCAAAGTTATATTTTAAAAATAGTATCTATTCAGTTATTTCATCTAATACAAATGTTGGTGTAAAGAATTTGGCATTATTCATTTTATAAAGGGTATGGAGCAAAACTTTATTTTTTAAATTTTTTTCTCCCCAACTTTTTCTTCTGAAATATTATACCCAGAAATGTTGCCAGAGTTAGTTTTACAGTGATCACCCATATACTTATTATACACATTACTGATTGCCTCTTTGTCCGTCTAGATCTGTATTTCTCTTTTTGTCTTTCCTGAACCATTTGAGAATTGCTTGTAGACATCATGACACTTCACTCTTAAATATGTTAGCATATTCCTAAGAACAAAGGGCATTCTCCTTTATGATACAATGCAGCTGTCACATCTAGTAAATTTCACATTAATGTAGATTATATGCATAAATTTCACATTAATGTAGATTATATGTATAATCACCACAGATGTATAATGTACATCTGTGGTGAAGGAGGCTGATTTTAAAATTTCAACCTGTTGCAGACCAGTACTTTTTAAAGACACAATAAAAAGGAATAGCTAGAAAACTAAATTGAAAAGTTGTAGAAAATACAAGCTCAGATTTTTTTTAAAAAATTATTTATTTATTTGACAGATGGAGATCACAAGTAGGCAGACAGGAAGGCAGAGAGAGAGAGAGAGGAGGAAGCAGGCTCCCTGCTGAGCAGAGAGCCAGATGCGGGACTCGATCCCAGGACCCTCGGATCATGACCTGAGCCGAAGGCAGAGGCTTTAACCCACTGAGCCACCCAGGCGCCCCCAAGCTCAGATTTTTAACAATGAGATTCAACAGACATTAACTGACATTTCAATAAAACAGTCAAAATGGTCATCAAATAGGAATAGGAAGAGATTTGTATAGTTACACATGCTGTTTACCAAGAGCGTGAGTATAAATAATTAGGAAATCACTGTTATATTTATACCTTTACGTTCTATAATTGAAACAGACTAAGAGTAAAATATCAATTCTCCAGGCGCCTGGGTGGCTCAGTGGGTTAGGCCGCTGCCTTCAGCTCCGGTCATGATCTCAGGGTCCTGGTGTCGAGCCCCACATCGGACTCTCTGCTTGACAGGGAGCCTGCCTTCCCTTCTCTCTCTGCCTGCCTCTCTGCCTACTTGTGATCTCTGTCTCTCTGTCAGATAAATAAATGAAATCTTTAAAAAAAAAAAATCAATTCTCAATACTTAACATCTAGATGCACACTTTGAATAAATGCTGTGTGTGTTTAGTTTTTGTTTGTTTTTTCTTTAAAGATTTTAGTCATTTGACAGAGAGAGAGAGATCACAAGTAGGCAGAGAGGCAGGCAGAGAGAGAGAGGGGAGGATGCAGGCTCGCTGCAGAGCAGAGAGCCCGACTCGGGGCTCGATCCCAGGACCCTGGGACCATGACCTGAGCCGAAGGCAGAGGCTTTAACCCACTGAGCCACCCAGGTGCCCCTGTATTTGGTTTTTAATGTGACGAAATAATTCTTTCTTGTTAATTTACTGCTTCTAGTTGGGTACATGACAGTACTACTGGAGGGTACTGTACATGGAAATTATTTCTGTGTTGGTTTTCTTTTCTTTCTTTTTTTTTTTTTTTAAATTTGTCATAAACCCATTTCACAGAGATATTTTCATGACGACGGAAATAAAGATTTTTAAGCTGTTTCAGTAAGTTCAGGATTTTTATTTTTACTTTTATATAAAATGAAGTCAATGATACTGTATTTTCAAAGTTCATCTTCAATACTTCATCAGTAGCCAGTTTCATCAGTTTATTCTGTCAAGTTGTAATTAAGTTATAGTTCAGTGGAAATAAGGAATTCTGTATGCAAGCATTCCCTGTGTGTAGATAGTCTTGTGATAGGAAATGGAATTCAAAACATTCACTGAAACATTTTTTTTTTTAATATTTTATTTATTTGACAGAGAGATAGAGAGATCACAAGTAGGCAGAGAGGCAGGCAGAGAGAGAGAGGGTGGAGCAGGCTCCCTGCTAAGCAGAGAGCCAGATGCAGGGTTCCATCCCAGGACTCCGATCATGACCTGAGCCAAAGGCAGAGGCTTAACCCACTGAGCCACCTAGGTGCCTCTCAGTGAAACATGTTTATCTGTAGAAGCTCTGTTTCTCCAGCCTTCTAGCTTTCATTTTTACCCTGGTAATTTATTTACTACTGAAGAACATGTTGAAATATATATATATATTTTTAAAGATTTTATTTATTTATTTGACAGACAGAGATCACAAGTAGGCAGAGAAGCAGGCAGATAGAGAGGAAGGGAAGCAGGCCCCCCGCTGAGCAGAGAGCCCGTTGTGGGACTCTATCCCAGGACCCTGAGATCATGACCTGAGCCGAAGGCAGTGGCTTAACCCACTGAGCCACCCAGGCGCCCGTGTTGAAATATTTTATTGCATGAAAGTACTCTTAAGATTATTAAAAATACCAAGATCAGACAAATAAGCCAAGTTTTACTGTTTCATTAAGACCTTTAAAATTGGAAACCCAACTGTTTTTTTTTGTTTTTTTTTTTAAGATTATTTATTTATTTATTTGACACAGAGAGATCACAAGTAGGCAGAGAGGCAGCAGAGAGAGAGGAGGAAGCAGGCTCCCCACTGAGCAGAGAGCCCGATGCGGGACTCGATCCCAGGACCCTGAGATCAAGATACTAGTTGGGGTGCCTGGATGGCTCAGTGGGTTAAGCCTCTGCCTTCGGCTCAGGTCGTGATCTCAGAGTCCTGGGTTGGAGCCCCGCATCGGGCTCTCTGCTCAGTGGGGAGTCCGCCTCTCCCCTACCCCGCACCGCCTGCTTGTGATTTCTCTCTCTGGCAAATAAATAAATAAAATCTTAAAAAAAAAAAAAAAGTAAAAAAATAAAGACACTAAGTTTATTTGAAAGCTCATCACTCTTAGCAGCATTTTCCCCTTACATAACCATGGTACCTCAGCGTGCGAAGTAATGTGTGTACGTTTATGATCAGCTTTCAGCTTGTCACATATAGAGACAGTCATTGAAAAATGTAATGCATTAGTCTTACATAATTACAGTTTTTACTACTGTACTAGGAACAGTGGGGTTGTTTGTTTTGGCAGCAAGATTTTTCTCGATAAGCAGTGTCTTAATTCTATGTTCTAGCACTGGCGCCTTAATCTAATCTGTTTTTCTGTCTTGCGCCTGTGCTGTTAGAACATACTCTTGCATACACTTAAACTTCAGATCACATTTGTTGACAATGTAATTCTAGTTTTGTTTTAGAGATCGGTGTCAATTATGTCTGTCAGCCAGAAATCAATAAAAGAATCCTTCATATCACTGTCATGTTTAAATCACACATATGTTAATTTTTATGTTAATAATAACCTGGCATTCTTTAATCACACTGAGAAAACATTCTGCTAATCTGATTATTGTTCTTACTGTCATAAGCCAGATTCTGAGGACTTCAAGCTGGGGCATCCCTGTAATACTGTACTTGAATCACCTTCTTTGTTGCATATTCACCAAGCTTTCCAAGCAGACATCATTGATAGAGTCTTTTACTAATATCTTGGCAGTGGCTTATTCTTTTTAGTTAGCAACCAAAAACGCTTCTTTCTCAGAAGACTACAATGCACTAACATTAATTTTTGGAATCTTACATGTCTTTCTGTTGGCTTTTTAGATCAGTGCTCTTTCCTTCAAAGAAGTCTTTTGATTTAGAATTTCTTTGTGTTTTGTATATAAATGCCACTGAAGTTTTGATGAATTCGTTGCTCCATTAGCCAAAACATTTGCAAAGAGCTCACTGACTCACTATGATTTTAGCACTGAATGATCAACAGCCAAACTCTGTGAGGGCTCATGAAGTAAAGCAGTTTGAGTTCACTTGGCCTTTGTTTCTTTGGAATTACTTCCCATTATCATCACGTGGTTTGCCACTGCTGTTGCATTCAGAAGATGTGTTTTCTTTATAGAAATATACAGTGAGGGGGCGCCTGGCTCAGTGGGTTAAGCCACTGCCTTCGGCTCAGGTCATGATCTCAGGGTCCTGGGATCGAGTCCCGCATCGGGCTCTCTGCTCAGCAGGGAGCCTGCTTCCTCCTCTCTCTCTCTGCCTGCCTTTCTGCCCACTTGTGATCTCTCTCTGTCAGATAAATAAATAAGTAAAAATCTTTAAAAAAAAAAAAAAGAAATATACAGTGAGGCTCATTTTGCTATCAGTACATTAGGATTAAGAAAACAATACCAATTTTACTTTCTTTAATTTAGTTTAAACTGTAAAGTTAAAAAGTCATACTTGGTTAACGGTTAATATGAATTTAAAAAGTCACACTTGGTTAACAATTAAAATGATTGTAAAAATAATCTATAAAAATAATGGTTACATTTTTAAAAAATCATTGCATTTTATCACATTTTTGGTTTTTTTTTTTAAAGATTTTATTTATTTATTTGACAGAGATCACAAGTAGGCAGAGAGGCAGGCAGAGAGAGAGAGAGAGAGGAGGAAGCAGGCTCCCTGCTGAGCAGAGAGCCCGATGCGGGACTCGATCCTAGGACCCTGAGATCATGACCTGAGCCGAAGGCAGCGGCTTAACCCACTGAGCCACCCAGGCGCCCACATTCTTGGGTTTTGATAAAATAACGCTAAACTATCATATGCATTATGTCTCACTACACATGACTAATATGCTATGTCACATGTGACCAGCTGGCCAATTTGACAGTACCCGAATTGGTCTGTGTACTGATTAACACAGTGAGTCCACCTGTCATGTCTTGACTGTTGTGACATTGTCAAATTGCTAAACAAATTTGCAAATACTAACTTAAATTTTCTGTACCCATCTTGTTTTGGACCAGCAACAACTAGTTTTATAGCCCATATTTTAAGTAGCTCTAGTTGTGATTCTATTCAAATTTTTTAACAGTTATTTCAGTACTATTCTTTATATAGCTTGTTTTACTTGTTCAGCCCAACATCCAGTGTAAAATTACACTCTGCATTTAGTCTTTTTAGTCTTTTCTTGTTAAGTTCCTTTTGAAAGCCTTTCATTTTAAGTATTTCATGACACTGACATACACAGTTAACCCTTGAACAACACCGGTTTGAACTGCACAAGTGCACTTAAATGTAGATATTTTTTCGATACAATGCAGTACCATAAATGTATTTTTCTCACAATATTCTTAATCACATTTTCTTTCATATAGCTTACTGTATTATAAGAATATAACTTGTAGTACATAAACAAAATTTGTTATTTGACAGTTTATGTTATCGGTAACAGTAGGCTATTACTAGTTAAGTTTTGGGAGAGTCAAAGTTACACATAGATTTTCAACAGATGGCAGTGCCCCTAACTGCTGCTTTTTCAGGGGTTAGCTGTATGTTTTTAGGAGCCCATTTGTTTTGTAGGATGGTCCTCAGTTCAGAATTTTGCATAGTTTCCTCATGACTAACTTAAAGATTAGTCACCTAGACAAATACGTTGTTGATGTTTGGTCTTCCCCAGTACATGACATCAGTAACACTCAGTATTGGTGGTGATAAGTTAGACCACTTAGGCAATACCTTTCAGAATTCTCCATCGCAAAGACACCATTTCTCTGATAATCAATTATTTTGGGGATCCATTAGGTAATTCCTGGTGATGTGAATTAGTAATGTTATTTTGCTGCCAGAAATCACACTGGAACTATTTAGTTGTCCAGTAGGGGGTAGCAGAACACTGACAGGAAGCCTTTAATAGTTTGGAAATCCTACAAAATAATGCAGGAAGTGTGTGATATGCCATTAGAAATACATATTTAAAGTTTTTAGAAATCTTTCTTGGCTTGTATTACTTCCCATATGTCATATAGGATACCCAAGAAAGATTTATTACAATTTTACCATCAGCCCAACAGAGAGAGAAAAGCTAGTGAATATCTGTTAAGAGAAATCATTAAGTTTCCTGATAAATAAATTTTGTGGATGTATTAATATTTATATTAATGGCACAAATTTCATATTTCATTTTATAAAACAAGTGGATGGTAATTTTAAGTACTGGATGGGTGTTTGGGAGCCTGCTATTTCTGTCATTTGTCAGAAGAGGGCAGCACCATGTCTGTTTAAAAAAAAAAAAAAAAAAGCAACCCAAAGAACTACGCTCAGGGAAGCACTTTTTTTCCCCCTACAAATATACACATTCTCACACATATATATTTTATATTCAAAAGAAATACAAGCTTATTACTTTAGAAAACATACATTACTGAGATAAATAACACAATAAACAAATGTTCTCTATAAATTCTTCCTCCTAAAGAAAATAAAACCCTGTAGGGGCGCCTGGGTGGATCAGTGGGTTAAGTCTCTGCCTTCGGCTCAGGTCATGATCCTGGGGTCCTGGGATCGAGCCCCACATCAGGCTCTCTTGCTCAGCAGGGAGCCTGCTTCCCCCTCTCTCTCTGCCTGTCTCTCTGCCTACTTGTGATCTCTCTCCCTCTCAATTAAATAAATAAAAATCTTTAAAAAAAAAAAGAAAGAAAGAAAATAAAACCCTGTTAATTGGCATGCTGGCAGGATTTTTCTTTTTTCTTTTTTAAAAAGATTTTATTTATCTATTTGATAGAGAGAGATCACAAGTAGGCAGAGAGGCAGGCAGAGAGAGGGGGGAAGCAGGCTCCCTGCTGAGCAGAGAGCCTGATGGAGGAGGGTTCTATCCCAGGACCCTGAGATCATGACCTGAGCCAAAGGCCGAGGCTTAACCCACTGAGCCACCCAGGCGCCCCAACACATTGTTTTCATAAGCCTACTCTTGTAATCCCCATCTGAATTTGTAAGTACAAGCATAAGGTAGTGTTGGCACAAAATCAGTCTTTTGTTTTTTTCTAATTATGTTTTAATTGTTAAGCTTTGAATTTTTATCTTTTTGGTTTTATTTTTTTCCTTCTGAAAAACGTGTAGCTTGTTAACCTTTGGGAATGAGGAAAAATAGTATTTTTACCCTTCTGATAACCAGCTGAGCCAGTTGGCTCAGACTTTCCTGAGTGAATCACCTTTCGGAAGAGGCCAGTCATGGAAAGTTTCTGCCTAAATAAAAATTTTTCAGGAAGTTCTAAGTAAGTGAAATGAAGTTAAAATGACATTTCTGCTGATAACACTTGAACTAACTATTGCTAGTAGTGGGTCTTTCCTATCAGGGTTCCCTCTTATCTATTAGAAGTGGTCTGTTACTGAACTGTTCTCCTCCTTGAAGATATTTTGAGAGCTGAATCTCTTCTTATTGCTTGTTCAAAATGGAATTCTTTCAGTCATACTATTAATGAAGACTAAAAGTCTGCTTGTGTTACTTTATATTGATTCCCAAGGTCCCTGAGAGAAACAGCAGGTTATAGATGTCATTTCTTTGTGACTGTGGATAGGACTTTGGCATTGAGAAGTTAAGAGGGATACTCCCCTAGGCTGTACTCATTTCATGCTTTCTTTGTGGTAATTACTATTACTATTACTATTACTATTACTATTATATCGTGTTGTCATAACTTATTTCATGGTTTGCTGTCCTCATGGACCCCGAGCCCCTGAAGGGCAGAGACTGTGCATATATTTTTATTTCTAAAATCGACATACAATGCAATGCCTGGATCTTGGGTGCTTTTTAGAAAATGTTCACCGAATTGCTCTGTTTGGGTGCTGCAGGAGCATTGTCAGTCCTGTGGTAAAATAGGTAAACCAAACAGAAGATGCATAAAGGCTTCTTTTACTTTCCTTATACCTTGACCCACTTGATCTTTATCTTCTCTTATCATGAATAGTCTAACATTTTACAGTGATACTATAATGAGTCTTAAAACTTGCCACGTCACGTATTCTGTGGCTCTTTTTGTGAGAAGTTATCTTTCTAGGAAATTTTCTTTTTTGTTGACAACCTCTTCTGTATTTTCTCTTCTTCTGAAATTCCTAATAAATAGATATAATAGTAAAGTTCTGCTAGGCCACGCTGTGGCTCAGTAGCATAACACAATACTGTTGACCCTTGAACAACATGGGTTTGAACTGCACGGGTCCACTTGTATACGGATTTTTTTGCTGTACTGTAAATCCATTTTCTCTTCTATGATTTTCTCAGTATTTTTTCTTTACCTTTATTGTAAGAATACAGTGTAAAATACATATGCAAAATATGTGTTAAATCATTTGTTTATGTTACCAGTAAGGTTTTCTGTCAGCAGTAGGCTATTAGTAGTTAAGTTTTGGGGAAGTCTAAACTTTAATGCAGATTTTCAACTGTGCGGGGAGTTGGTGCCCCTAAACCCCACATTGTTCGAGGGTCAACTCTGCCTATTTATTTCTTACTGATACAAAGTCCTACACAGGTTGGGTAGCACTCCATCTCGTAACTAACTCAGCCATCTGGAACACATAGCTTTTGAGGTTGTTGTGCAAAATGGAAGAGTGAATAAATAGATTTTCATTTAATTACCTTGTTTTCAGAATGAGACTTCAGCCCTGCCCTGTGAGTTTCGAATTTCCGTGGTTTTTATTTTCTCCAAGGAGAAATGGATTTTGCTAGGTTGGGTGGGGGACAGTAGCCTATGGTATGAGGTTGGAGAAGGTGATCTGGACTTAGTTGCTCCCGAGACTAACTTTCAACTGATTTTTAGCCCTGCTCATTTCCTCTCCCTTCAAAGGTTCCTGGTATCTCAATTTACTGAGCCTTCGTAGAATACTGTGGTATAGATTGGCTTGTTATTGGCCATTCCATATGGCTACAGACTTAGGTTAGAGAAAACAAAAACCAAAGCCAATTTCTGCTTGTCTGTTTACTTTCTACCTTCAGAAAACTTGATTGGCATATTTTCTCTATTATATCTCTTCTCCATATCCTTATGTTGTTTTGCCTTTGTAAATTTATTTACTACTATTTTGTAGGGTTTTAGTAAGGAGTAGAGAATAAAGTCTGTGTTCAAACTGTCATTTCTAAGTGCAGGCGTCCACTTGTTTCTCATGAGCCACCTCAGGCCTGCCCCAGACTCTACCGAGGGCGAGGAGATTTAAAGTACCTCTTTCTAGTCCAGTAGACTGGGACTCTGCCTTAAGCTTTATGTTTGGATGTGGGTTTCTTCTGGTCATCTGTATATCGGTGAAGGGAATTGCTCCAGAATGTAGTGGCTTTAAACAATTACGTTCTTGTCATTTTCCGTCGTTGTGGAGGGTCGCTGGGCTCCAGCAGCTCTTGCTTGGGGTCTCTTACGCAGCTGGAGTTAGTGGCTGGGTGTGGAGCCATCTCGAAGGCTTCCTTGCTCCCACCTCTCGGGCCTGGACTGGAACAGGCTCCTCGGGCATCTCTTTCTCTGTGGCCTTCCCAGGTGTTCTGTGTAGCACGGTGGATCCGGAGTAGCCAGGCTTCGTGTGTCAGAGTTGCACTCTGGAGGGAGCAGCAGGTGAGAGCTGTGTCACGTTTTATCAGCGGGTCTCCGAAGTTACGCGGTGCTACTCCTACTGATCTTAGTAACTTAGCCCCTTAGATTTCTGATTTTTTGTTCATAAAGGTAAATGTGTCTGCCATTGCTACAGAAGTGCTATGCGACAAGCCATTCCAAACCTCTGGGATACAGCAGTAAGCATTTGTTTGTTGTCCGTGTGTTTCCGGGTGTCTGGGGTTCAGCCAGTCTGCGTTTGGCTCCAGGCTGCTTGCTGGATTCAGATCTTCAGTGTGTGTCCTTCGGCCGTCTTGGACCTGCTGGTACTTGAGGCGTATTCTTAAGAGGCAAAGGGGAGGAACTCAAGGGGCAGGTGAAACAGCGCCAGCATTAAAGCTGCTTTTCCTGTCAGATCAGCTCCCGTCTCATTGACCACTGAAACATGTACCTAAGCTCAACATCACTAAGTTAGACAAGTTTCTTTGTGGTTCAAGGGAAGGAGTATGTATTTGCTGAGTGATGGGCTAATCTGTGGTGTATATTCTCCCTCTTATTTTTTACTCTAGGCTCTCATTACTGAGAAGGTCATTGGGGAGAGTAGAGAGACACACAAATTAAGCCCAGGAAAGAGTGAGACCAGATTTTAGAGGTTCGGCAATTTCCATTTGATCCTCTGAATAATACTGACCATTGCAAGGCCATGGATATGGGAGTAACAAAAGGTGGTGGTGTTTCAAGTCATCGCTCAAGATACACTTGCCAGTGTTTCCTAGTGAAGATCTCAGTACAGAACTCTCAGACTCTTACTCTGTGCCACTTGATAGGTGACATAGTGTAGGTGTGAAGAAGAATTGCTTCTGCTCCCCAGAAGCCCCGTTGGAAGGAGAGAAGAGACAGAGACTGACATCCCTGCGGAGATGGAGTTTATCCGATTCACCTGCAATTGTTCTTAACCAGTTTATTCCGGAGGACCTGGCTGACCGCTCACAGTACAGTGACCTTAATCTTGGACCCTCCTGCAGATAGACTGGAATTTAAACAAAATTCTTCAGATGTTTTTGTTGACTTGGCAAGACTAAGCAGGCATTAAACACTTGTTCTCTCTTTAGTTGAAATCTCAGGCATTGTCTGAACCTTTAGGACTCAGTTTTGTTGTTAGTTTTTTTTTTTTAAGATTTTATTTATTTATTTGACAGATCAGGTAGGGAGAGAAGCAGAGGGAAAGGGAGAAGCAGACTCTCCACCAATCAGGGAGCCTGATGCAGGACTTGATCCCATGACCTGGGATCATGACCTGAGCGGAAGGCAGACAATCATCTGAGCTACCCAGGCGCCCCAGGACTCAGTTTTACTGAAGACCGTTTTTCCAGATTTGAACTTGGACAGGATTCTCCATCCTGTATTTTTTTCCACTCCCACATGAGTATTGGTTAGCCAGCTCGAAGGCATTTTCTTCCATCTTTGGGTTATTTTAGCTGTGAAACAGGAGCATTCGGCAGAATATTTCCAGTTGTTTATATTGTTAGTCTTCTTCTCAAAATAATGCTAGTGTTTTCCTCCCAGAGATTCCACCTCCCCATTGCTCCCCAGACCTTTAACTGTGAGTCCTAATCCGCATGTGAGGGGCAGTGGGAGAACCTTCTCAGCCTTGCCATCCGCAGCCCACAGGAGCCGTGATTCAGCAGTGACCACTGGTGTGTGTGGCAAGCTGACAGAAGAAACGGAGGCAGTTTGAGGGAGATCAAGTACCTACGTTGTTGTTCTTTAGTGAGGGAAGATGCCTTTATTTAGAACTGTGGTAGTGGACTTGAATCAGAAACCTCAGCAGCCAGAACTCATTGGCAGCCCACTGGATGTTTTCCTTGTTGTTACTTACCCCTTTCCCTAGATTTTGTTTCTCGTTTTACTCTTCTTAAAAACTTGACGTTTCCCTCCTTGGCACAGGGTGACTAAGGAAGTGGATGCTACATCTAAAGAAGCCAAATCTTTCTTCAAGCAAAACGAGAAGGAGAAGCCACCGGCTCCTGTCGCTTCCGCGCTGCCGTCACTCCCTGCCGGGTCTGGGTGAGTGGTCTGGTCTCGGGCTCGGGGGTGCCTGGCGCGCAGCAGAAGCCGCTCTTGGTACAAGCACCCGCTGGAACTGTAGCCGGCAAGATGTGCTTTCGTTTGCCTTTGCTGGAATGTTTGCCAAAATGGAAGGTGCAATGAAAAATGAGCCTTAGGTTTCTTGTTTGATTCCAGCCTGAAGAAAGTACTGATTTACAGCATTGACCACAGAGCCGAACGTGTAGGAGATTTTACATTTAAAAATAATTTTTGGGAGCGCCTGGGTGGCTCAGTGGGTTAAAGCCTCTGCCTTCGGCTCAGGTCATGATCCCAGGGTCCTGGGATCGAGCCCCGCATCGGGCTGTCTGCTCCGCGGAGAGCCTGCTTCCTCCTCTCTCTCTTTCTGCCTGCCTCTCTGCCTACTTGTGATCTCTGTCTGTCAAACAAATAAATAAAATATTAAAAAAAAAATAATAATTTTTGAATGAAAATGTCAGCGGTTTATTAGAACTTCTAGTGGAGATTGGGGTTGAGCCCTCAGTCCCATCCCCCAAGGACCTCAAAGGAACATTGGAAGGTCAGAGCTGATTTGCAAGTAATTCTATTGACACACTGCTGGGAACGTAATAGTTTTTCTTTCTTCGTATTTTCCATATTACTTGAGTTATTTTTAGCTGAAGACAAGAATTTTTTTCCATTGGGGAAAATAAAAATTCCCTTCTTTATAATCTGTACGTAAGATGTAAAGCATCACAGTAAATACGATCAGCCAGGGCACGAGCCTGCAGGGACGTGGCCGAGGACTGTGGCCCATTGGCGGCACCCACCAGCCGCTGACTCCTGTGGGGAAGGCTGTCTTCTAGAGGGTTTGGGGAAGAACATGTCACCTCCAGGCGCTTCTCTGGCCCTTCAGTCACACAGCTTGTCACTTCTTCCTTCCCTCCGTGAACATATGTACTTATCTCATTGCTACGAACAGTAAAATCTTGGGATTTTTTTTGTTTGTTTGTTTTTTACTAAAAAAAAAAAAAAATCATAGGTTTTTCTATCAGGTTATGAGCTTTCCTAGCACAGGCCTTTCTCATCTTTGTAGCGCTGGCTCCACACAGTGCTGTGTAAGCTTGTGTGCTCATCTAGGTCGTGTTTACCCCGAAGCAGACCCTGAGACAGAGGTTTGGGTACAGATCATTCGTGTGGGAGCCGCCTCCAGGAAGCCCCAGCAGGGAGGTGGACAGGCTGGGAGGGAAGCCTGGGTAGGATGTGGATTCTGGCAGGTTACTGCCAGTAGCGGCTGGTGCTCCCTCCGTTCTTCTAGTATCTTGCAGAGGTGGTGAAGAACACGGCAAGGGCAAGCATGCTGGGGTAGTTCTCCAGCTCCCATCTGTCACTGGCTCATGCCAGTGGCTCATCCACGTGCCCTCAGTCCTCAGGCTGTGGGCGGCAGTTGCTTGCGGTAAGATGCGGCTCAGCGTGTGCCGTGATGGTGAATGCAAGTCCATGGCCAGGCCCTGTCCACACTTCCCATATGCTCTTCATTGCTCCTTACCCCAAGGCTTTCGCTCTTACTGGAGCGGGTAGGTGGCAGAAGCACGTAGTGGTTACATAGAAACATAAGAAAGAAAGAGATTTGAGAGCTTGCTACCGCGGTGGAAACAATGTAAACACCAAAGAGAGCAGCCATGGGAGGCATGGAGTGAAGTGAACAGGGCTCTTCACTCTGGCCCTCCTCAGATTCTAGGCCAGCAGTTTTCAGGCTGTGGTTTACAACCATCATTTAAAAGAAATAAAATGGAGGGGGAGGTTGTGTCTGGATGGCTCAGTCGGTTAAGCATCTGCCTTCAGCTCAAGTCATGGTCCCAAGGTCCTGGGATCCAGCCCTGCATCAGGCTTCCTGCTCCATGGGGACCCTGCTTCTCCCACTGCCTCTGTCTACTGCTCTGCCTGCCTGTCCACGCCCTGTCTCTCTCTCTATGTCAAATAAATAAATAAATAAATAAAATCTCTTTTAAAAATAGCATACTATACTATTTCGTTAAGTATTATTTCATAAAGTTTTTATACTGAGTGACAAAATAAACTATTTTTAGTGAGGATTGAGATAAAAAAATGTGAGGCTGTAGGCTGAAGCAGCCTGTTTTTTGCCTTGTAATTGTTAAATTGTTTGAAAAGGATTCTCTTCAGACCAGTAGCTTTCAGACTTGATTGACTCACAGTAAGGAGTGCATTTTATAGGATGCCCTAGTACGCTCATAACAATAGATGTAAAAAAGTGAAAGAAAACCTGGTGAAATATTTACCTTTGCTACACATGATGAATTCTGATTTTCTATTTTGCATAATAGTGTGGACTATGTATGATTTTTTTAAAAAAAATGTCATGGGCCACTGAACTGATTTCATAATCTACTACAGTCTGAATTTGACAGATCATCTTTTGAGAAAACTTAACCCAAGTTTTTTACTTGGTGGTATTATATGTGGTATTATTAAACATATATGTGGTATTATTAAACAGGGTCTCTGACATCTATTAAAAGTTTTACTGTAAAAGTTAACTCTGGATTAAGTACCACATAGAAATAAAGGCAAAGTTGCTTGTACCTTAGGGTTCAAGCATAGTTCATTTCAACTAGCACAATTTTTACTTTTAGCCTCCTTGGATATTTCTTTAGATAATCCCCTTTTGATGCTTAGAGATTCTGCTTGGAAACCATGTGTGTTTCAGACAACACTCTGTTGCTATAATGATGACGATAACTAGAGGAGGGAGAAGTGGTAGCTTAACAAGGTCAGCTTGCCTCAGTTACTAAGTCACACGGCGAAGCCTCACTGTTTTCTGGATCCATGCCTTCCTTTCTTAGAAAGAGCCAATAATTCTGAAGGATAAATTGCTGAGATGATATCTGTATTAGGGAGACCCAGCAGGAAACAGATGGCAGCCTCAAATTGGGATACTTTGAAGAGAATGTAATAACTCACAAAGTGATGAAAAACCAGAGATAGGATAGTGTGGTGGACTTGGGACCAGTAAGATGGGGCTGCATTACTTCCCCTAGACCTGAAGGGGTTAAGAGGGGGACAGTTTTGGCACCAAAGACAGGGAGGGCCTCCTGACAGGAACTGAGCCGCTCACTTGAGCAATGGACTCTGCAGGGGGAAGCCAGGGACATTACTACCCACATCTCCCATTCCTTTCCCCTCCAATCTCTTGCCAGGACACTCCATTTTGACGCTTATTAAAATGGTAAGGAGTACATCATTGGGATTATTGCAGTAGGTGGCAGGACTGTCACAATAAGGGAGAGGGATGGGGCTCAGCTCTCTGTACAGCAAAGACAGCTGGGGATTTATGGCCAGGGAGCAGAATGAGGGCAGTAGGAAGGTGTCTGAGGATGGAGCGTTACTGAGAGACCCCAGGGGTAGGGAGATTTTTGCTAAACAGACTTAACGGGATCCTCACCGAAGGCAGGCTGAGTATGTACTTACACGTCGAGGGTGGGGAATGAGGAACTTAATCAGATATCCAGGCTGATCAGATATCAAGAGTGGAGCATTCTCTTAAAACTGAGCTAGCAGGATTCTTGCTAAAATTGGGCTAAATTGTTAAAATGCACACCCAGCAAGGATGGAGGCCAAGATTGAGGCCTAGTTGACAAGAGGGCTCAAAGGAGCCTGACCAAAGTTTGATGAAGAGTGTCTTTCTCCAGCTCTTCATACAGGATCCCATCTGGGACGGAGAGCAGAAGGACAGATGGAATTTAGAGGGACCAACCATTTCAGTGATGAGTGGACTGCTAACTCCCTTATAAAAGGGTCAAGTGAAATTTCACTAAGTCAGTTTCTTTTTTTTTTTTTTAAAGATTTTATTTATTTATTTGACAGAGAGAGATTACAAGTAGGCAGAGAGGCAGGCAGAGAGAGAGAGGAGGAAGCAGGCTCCCTGCTGAGCAGAGAGCCCGATGCGGGACTCGATCCCAGGACCCTGAGATCATGACCTGAGCCGAAGGCAGCGGCTTAACCCACTGAGCCACCCAGGCGCCCCACTAAGTCAGTTTCTTGATTGAGATCAATTTCTTCTAAAGATTTTATTTATTTATTTATTTATTTGAGTGCAGGGGTGGGAGGTGTGGAGGGAGAGAGAAAGAGAGACTCTTAAGCAGGCTGTAGCCTCGCATGGAGCCCAACATGGAACTCTATCTCATGACCCTGAGGTCATGATCTGAATGAGCTCAAACCAAGAGTTGGGCACCTAACCAGCTGAGCCCCCCAGGTACCCCTGTTTCTTCAAAGGTGCAGTAGTGAAGTGTAACAGAGTACAAGGATATGTCTAACTGAGTAAAAAAAGTGCTCAGAGTTGTACATGAAAATTTCTGGATAAATCCAGAAGGTGACCTTTAAAGTTGGCATGACCATTTTTCTGAAATGCATCTCAGAAAGTTTCTCCAAGTTGTAGTTGTATGTGGAAGAAGACAGGGTCTTCTTCCAGAAGAAGAAGAGAAGACAGAGGAATGCATCTGGTCTGGGGTGTCCAAGTGGGCACATTTATCAGTGCAGATAGTAGTATATGCTGCAGCCTGCATATGCCTGGTGTGGGAGGTCTTTTCAGGGAAGAATCTATAGAAATAATCCAATTTATTAAAATAAAATTATTATAATACTTTTCCACAGATGTTTTTCATTTTCATATTTGAAGTTACTTCAGTTTACAGAAATTGTCCAGCAGAAACACTTTATTTGTTTATTTTTCTTTTCTCTAAACAGATGTAAGCAATACAGGAAAACCAGAGCAGGAGGGTAAAACATCCTGTCCCACATTCTTTGCTAGCAAATAAGAACA
Source organism: Neogale vison (assembly GCF_020171115.1). NCBI lineage: Eukaryota > Metazoa > Chordata > Mammalia > Carnivora > Mustelidae > Neogale > Neogale vison. Next base: position 11,472,672 of record NC_058097.1, read on the forward strand.
GATTCACAGGAGCAAATGTTTGTAACTGAAAATGCATTTCCTCTGCATGTTTAAAATAGCACACTGCTTGGGCTATAAAAAGCCAAGGTTTATGCTTTGGGAATGAAGTAAACCAAACACCCAGTTTTAATTAGAGGCAGGAATCACAGACGATAAGAAGCGTTCTCCACATTTGGCTGTAGAAAGCACAGTATACTCAGCTTGGTGAGTCTGTATTCCTGCAGTTCCATGGCTCTAACCCGTTGATCCACCGGATCCATTTCTTGTCCTCCACCCGTCCCGCAGCCCTGGCAGCCCCCTGCCGCAGTCCTCACTCCAGCACTGATGGCCGCTGGAACCCAGCTTGCGCGGGTATTCGGCTAAATCAGCCTTCACCCCACATTACTCACCTATTCCAGCAGGAGGCTGCTATTAGACTTGTTAAAGTTGATAATCCTAGCCAAAGGCATCGACATGTTACACTAAGGGCTTACTGTTTAGTTGGCACCTTATAGATTGGGAATGACCTGAAGCAGCAAAACATTGAAGAATGAAAAACATCGGGACGCCTGGGTGGCTCAGTTGGTTAAGCAGCTGCCTTCGGCTCGGGTCATGATCCCAGGGTCCTGGGATCGAGTCCCACATTGGGCTCCTTGCTCGGCAGGGAGCCTGCTTCTCCCTCTGCCTCTGCCTGCCTCTCTGTCTGCCTGTGCTCACTCGCTCTCTCTCCCTCTGTCTCTGACAAATAAATAAATAAAATCTTTAAAAAGAAAAAAAAAGAATGAAAAACATCATTTTTCCATGTGGTTTTTGTCTTGTCGTCTTGGTCTTTTGACAGAAGAGAGAAAAAAACAAAGACCTTATCGTTGAGTCTCCACACAACTTCGTGTGTGATGTCAGGTTAGCAACATTTTCCTCCCGTACAGAAAATTCAGAATTCTGTGCAGTGTCCTGCTGAAGGTAGAAGACCCAGACTAGAGACCTGTGAAGACAGTAACCCGTGCCTTGTGTTTCTTGTGTTCACAGAAACCCGTGTTTCTGTGCCTTGTCTGTGCTCAGTGTGTTTGATCAGTTGGCACCCAGGAGCCTTTCATCGGTGCAACATTCTTCCTGCCTGAGCAGGTACCTCCTCCCTCCCATCCTCCTTGGACAGGAGTTAATAAGACCTTACTAGCTTTTAAGATTTTGCATTTTTCAACATACAGTCTTCTGATTGAGAGCATCGTGCATGTCACTTAAAGTAGCAGGAATTAGGCATAGCCACAATATTAGGTGGAAGAATTTCTAATTTTTTTTAGAAGATTTTGTTTATTTGATAGACAGAGATCACAAGTAGGCAGAGAGGCAGGAGAGAGAGAGGGAAGCAGGCTCCCTGCTGAGCAGAGAGCCCGATGCGGGGCTCGATCCCAGGACCCTGGGATCATGACCTGAGCCGAAGGCAGAGGCTTTAACCCACTGAGCCCTAGGAGCCCCCATATTGGTAATTATTATAATAACTAAGATGATTGGGAGAAAGTGGGTATTTCAGCAGGTGACCTGTGATATTATATAGTCTTTAAGAGAACAAATGGTATTAGTCAATTTAATGATTTAAAGTTGGTTGTGCTTTTTTTTTTCTTTTTAGGAACAGCTTTATTAAGCTATTTTTATTTATTCACCAATTTAAAATGCACAGTTCATTGGTTTTTAGCATATTTGCATATTAGCATATTTGTCTTTGTAAAGCTGTGCAACCACAATAATTTCCATCACCCCAAAAAAGAAATGCAGTCTCTCTCCATCCCTGCCTATCTCCCATGTGCTCAGGCAGCCACCAAACTTCCGTGTCTAAGTTTGCCTTTTTGGACATTTTATAATTGGAATTGGGGTCATACAATATTTGTCCTTTTCTGCCTGGCTTCTTTGATTTAGCATACATAATGTTTTCAAGACTTATTCATGCTTCTGAACTGCATACCTTTTTATGGCCAAGTAGTACTCCATCGTATGACTATGCCACATTTTGTTTACCTATTCATTCATTGATAAACACAGAATTGTTTCCACTTCCTTGCTATTAAAAATAATGTGTCTCTGAACGTTCATGTGCAGGTTTTCATGTGGACGTGTGTTTTTATTTCACTTGGGTATGTACCTGGGTGTGGAATTGCTCGGTCATGCAGTAACTTGGACACGCTCTTGAGTAGGAGAATGAGCCATAAGAGAAAAATCCAGGAATGGTATGAAGGGTTGATGTCTTGGGTTGCCTAGATTTCTTCCACTGTGATTTCTCTGAAGCATGTACAGTTCTGAATGTAAGCTCCGGCTGTAGGAAAAAAGATGGCTGGAAAACTATGATGTTCAGTAACATTATTAAAGCAATGGCTAGAAAAAAGGTAAGGCAGTTTCCTTCCTTCTTAATTAATTCTAGAAGTAGGAAGAGTGATTTAGGCCTTTTTATTTGCTCCCGCAACGAGGTTTAAGCTTTCTACTTAGTGAGATTTCCTGTTGGATGATAATTTGGGATTTTAGTTTGGTTGACTCAGGGCCGGCCCTGTTCTTATTTTATTGCTGTTTGTAAATAGATGTTCTTGACCTTACCACTAACTTTTGGATTTAACTTTGTTATTCTTAGTGGTTGTGGTGCTGTCAGTAGGAGGTGTTCAGAAATGTGTGGTGAGATATTTTGGTTGTCACAAGACTTGAGGAGGCCACACTGGTACTTAGTGGGTGGAGTTCAGGAATACTAAATCTCTGCATTGCTCAGGACAGTTTGTACAGCGACGGAGAGACACTGTTTTCGGGAGCTGGAGTCCCTCAGTTATATAACCACTGGACTCTTCTTCAGTTTCTGGTTTGAGACTCCACTCCAGGGCAGGCATTCACAAACTGGCAATCCATGGACCGAGCCTGTCCTTGGATGTTTTTATTTGGCTGGTATTTAAAAACCAGGAGACTCACATAAAAATCTGGATTACTGGCTTTTCTTTAGAAACGAGAAGTTGTGCCATTGCCCTCCGTCTTCCCTTACAGCAGCGGTGAGCTGGAGCAGAGTGGATGGGGTTTGCCCTTCCCTGGCTCAGACTCAGCTGCTTCGCTCTTCCTGTTACCTGCTGGGTTCCTGCTGTAGTCAGGTGTTTTCAACACTGGGTTGACATGTTTCCCTTCAATGACCAGATCAGTTTCATTTTGGCACCACTTTGTCCTTTAGATTAAATATCCCACATACTATCTTCTGACACTGTATGTTAAGTGTTTTTTACCTTTTTTCAAAAGGATAAATAGCTCCTATTGACAGATTTCCAAATTTAAGGCACAGTGCTGTTTCACATGTATTATTTTATTGTATCTACATAAATACTTTTAAGAGGTAAGTGCTAACTTGGTACCCATTTCACAGACCAGACACAGAGGCTTAGGGAGGCACCATTGACTTGTAGAGTTTCTCTAGTTGATGGTGGAGGCAGGATTCCAGTCCACATTCATTTGAGACAAAGGCTGAGCTCTCAGCCACTGTGTCATACAACCGTTTTTTCTTCCCACCTAATTGGTCTTTTTAGGTAAGAAGTATCTCTTCAGCTTTATAACTAATGAGGGGCTCTTTGAAAGCTATTTTGAATTTTTTTGTTTTTTTTTTTTTTATGGAAATGAGATGAATGTTTCCTCCCTTTTCCTTTGTAGGCTTTCCCCCCATTAATAACCACAGCTAATTCAGGTCCCCTGTATTGGATTTCAGTCCCATAACTCTCTCATGAAATTGAAGGTGTAGCACATTTTTAAAAATGTGTTGTAGATATGTTTGTACATTGATAATCTGTCAGCAAGCAACAGTGAAGCTGTGGACAAGATGTGATCAGTCAGCTGGGGGTAAGAGCAGTAATGGTTATTGTAGCTTTTGGGTGGTAATTGGCTTCTACTGAGGTCTGAGTCCTACACTGTATGCAGCTTATATGAGGGTGTTGCCAGGAGAGCCAGGTTGGGAGATAATCCTTGCCCAGTTGGGCTCAGTGCGTTTCTTCCAGCAGTCATTTGTTCTAGGGTAGGAGAATAGCTTTTGAGAAGATACTACTTTCTTTTTTTTCTTTAAGATTTATTTATTGAGAGAGAGCGAGCAAGCATGAATGAGAGGGACAGAGGGGGAGAGAGAGAGAGAGAGAGAATCTCAAGCAGACTCCCCTCTGAATGCAGAGCCCCCTGCGGGACTCAGCCTCACAACCCTGAGATCATAACCTCAGCCAAAACCAAGAGTCTGATGCTTAACCAGCTGTGCCACCCAGGTGCCCCAAAATGATTTTTTAAGGACCTGCTATGACCGTGAAATGATTGATTCTGGCAGTGTTGGTGGTCTTGCTTTTATTTTACTTGGCACTCCAGTGTCATGTGTTTTGTAATGGGGCAAGAAAACATGCACTGGACTTTCACCTTCATGTTCTTTAGTGGATGCTAATTATTTAGCTTCATTCAGTTTTAGCTCATCCTTTTTTTATTTTTATTTTTTTAAAAGACTTCATTTATTTATTTGACAGCACGAGAGAACACAAGCAGGGGAGTGGGAGAGGGAGAAGCAGGCTGCCGGCTGAGCAAGGAGACCCATGTGGTTCCATCCCAGGACCCTGGGATCATGACCTGATTCGAAGGCAGACACTCAACCCACTGAGCTACCCGGGCGCCCCAGTTTTAACTTATTCTTAACTTGCTTTTTAAATATACCTCTGTAGGTTTTGCAGGTACAGAGTAAATGAGTTTGAAGTTGAAATTAAATTAATTCCCTAAAGATTTCCCCATGATTAGTTGGAATATTTTGAGTTTATTAAAGGTTATCTCATTCACATTCTTGATTTGAAGATACTGTTCCAGGCTAAGCTAGCAACGAGAATAATTACAAATGGAGAGACTAATAATACTCTTTTTTTTTCTTTCCTTTTTTTTTTTGGTTTGGGGAGGGTGGTAGAAGATTTGACCAGTTGGGTCAAATGGTGAAGTGCCAGCCAATGTGAGCATCTAAATGAGATCTCAAACATAGAAAAGCTTTCAAGGCAAGAAAATTTTTCATTTGTGGTCACCAGGATTGGGGTAACCTCTATCGGTTTGGATTGAATACCTACAGCAGATACTGTAAACGTAGGAAGTGTCCCTAGTGGTTTTCAAGGTTGCCCACAATGGGACAGATTCTAGTGTTTTTAGAAAATCCCTAGAGGATTTGTACATTATTACACAGAGCAGCTTTCTTCCTTTTGCTCTTATCATTGAGTTATAGCTGCAGCAAGTTTCAAAAATCTGAGTTCAAGAACGGGGTGGCTATATGTGTTACAAACTTCTAAAACTTCGTTTTGCTATTGGGGCGCCTGGGTGGCTCAGTGGTTAAGTCTTTGCCTTCAGCTCAGGTCATGATCCCAGGGTCCTGGGATCGAGCCCCACATCAGGCTCCCTTCTCTGCGGGAAGCCTCCCTCTCCCACTCCCCCTGCTTGTGTTTCCTCTCTCGCTGCGTCTCTCTCTGTCAAATAAATGAATAAAACCTTTCAAAAAATTTTTGTTTTGCTACAATACTGTACCCTTGGTTGTACCAGTTTTCTCTTGGTGTGAAATTCAAGTCCGGAAAGTACATGGGGTGCTTTGCTGGGAGTGTAGGAAGAATAGGAAGGATGGCTGAAGTTGCGGTGTTCACGGAGCTTTACTTAGCGTGGTCATTGGGAATTGACTTGGAAACAAGGTTGTGGAAACCTTTCTTTAAGGAGAGAATTGTGATGCTCTAGGAATGAAGGGGAACTGTTTTGGTTGCCTAATAAAAATGCTGATTCGTTGAGTTCGTTGTTTCATGTGCATTCTTTTAGTGTACACTAGAGGGCAGAACCCCTCCGGAAAAGATACTTCTTTGGCAGGGTACAAGGAGCTTGGAGCTTTCATATATGAGTGCTATACAGTTTTCTTCGCCTAATTAGATTAGTCTTTTGGCATGAGATTCCTGTATGCTACACTGTTTTCTACATTTTTCCTAAATTAAAATTTGTTTTGTTTTCAACTCTACCATTGTGCTTAGAAAATGAAAGATGGTTTTTCTTCTCTCATTTTTTCTTGGAAAGGCAAAAGCTTTTTTTTTTAAGATTTTATTTATTTATTTGAGAGAGAGAGAGAGTGAGACAGCATGAGAGAAGAGAAGGTCAGCGGCAGAAGCAGGCTCCCCGTGGAGCTGGGAGCCTGACATAGGACTGGATCCCAGGACTTGGTCCTGGGACTCCCGGATCATGACCTGAGCTGAAGGCAGTCAGTCAATCAGCTGAGCCACCCAGGCTCCCTTGCAAAAGCTTTTATCATTGTTTGCTTTTTTATTACAAATAAGAAAGTAAAAATGACCCAGAGTTCCACCACTTAAATTTTTTATAAAAGAGCAATGAAATTTCCTTGCCACCTGCCTGTTCTTTATTCCCAACTCCAAAGGCTGACACAGTTGACTTTTAAACAACATGGTTGCTGGGTCATCAGGTAGATGCACCTTAAATCCTGTCAGATGCTTGCCAAATAGGCAATACCCATCTGAATGAAGTGGCTCTGGTATTAGGTCAGAGGGCCCTTTCCACACACCGTGACTCCCATCTGTCAGGGCTTTCTCCATAGTCGAGACATTAACTGGATTTTTCACAGCCTCCTGGTTTCATTTTCTTTCAAGACAGCCTAATGCTGTATTTCTGTATATGTCAGTTAAGATTTGAGTATCGCCCGTAGGTAGTCTCCATACTGTATCCAGTCATCACACTTAGCCAATTCTCAGTCATCTGAGAGTTCAGTTATAAAAATCTGAGTTTTATAAACACTGAGAGAAATTGTGAGCCAATTTAGGACCTAAGTATTACTGGTCTATTAAAGTGCTCTGTGCTCTTGCTTTTTTAAGTCCTTAATGTTTGAAGTTAGTATTCCCAAATGTTTTTTAAAACTTTAGTCAGTGAAGAATGTTACTTATCCTAAGCATAGCAGTCAGTGATTCATGTTTTCTGATCCGGTTTTCATATAGGCATCTTGCTGCCATTTCATGGAAGGTTGTGATCACACAGAAAGATTCATATTAGGTAAATATTTTAATTTGGATCAGGGAATTTTTCTTATGGGAGAGGCCAGGCAGATGTATTCTAATTATTTTGGTCAGGGGTTGAATATCAGTCCCATCTTAAGTCCAGCACTTCCTATATTCATTTGCTTAGCCCTGGATCCTTGCCAGAACGGCTACCCGAGGGAACCTATGATAAATTTAAACTGAACTCACTTAAAACTTCTAAACGAGGCTAATATTTCTGTGTCATTGAGAAAATGGAAGATTCTGAACAAGCATTAATCTTTAGATCTAATAATTCTGGATGTATAAGACCGTAAAAAAAGTCACAGGCTTTTGATTATTAGCCACTACTTGAATTTGAAATGTGGTACAATTTCAGTTGTTGCTAATTTGAGAATGAATGGGAAAAATCCATGTGTCACCTTGGCTTCTGCTTTAAACTGGGATCTTTTAGCCCAGTTGCTTGTGAGATAGATGGTGAGCTGTAGGAGGGAGAAACCAAAGGAGAAGAGTTTTCTCTTCAGTCAGATGGAGCATGACTTGTTTGGACCAGAAATGAGAATCAGATCCAAGGATAACCATGTGCAAAACACTATTGATCTTGGTCTCTTGTCTACTGGCTGCGAACTTTAAAAAAAGATTTGAGAAATTCCGTTTAGAACTTTAACCACAAGCATCATGTCTGCTTTCCAGCCATGTTTCTGTGTTGTGCTGTGGTTGAAGCAATTCCAAGTTTTTTATGCCATTTCAGAAAGTCATTCCGATTTAGCTTTGGTTGGACCAGTCTGAACCTCAGTTTCTCAGTTTTGATGTGGTAAAAGCCAGCTTTCCCATTGGTCTATAACTTCGGTCAGCTGTGTGTTTGACAGTATTGTGTAAGAACCAGCCAGGCGGAATTCCAGCTACATTGAAGGGCTAGATTTTAAAGTATCTGTCTTTATGAAATTGGAGTTGTATTTTTTTTTTAAAACCCTTTGAGGTAGGAGTTTGGTTAACACCATAATGAAAGCAAAGCATTGATGTTTCTTAGCCATGGTAGGGAGGGTCTGTGATAAAGACATTTATTTTCCTTCTATTTTATCAGTTGCTGACGAAATTGGTTGGCAATGGAAAATGAAACACAAGTCCTTTCTCCCTATGATACACTGTCTCGGGCCACTCCTTCCTGATAAGACTGGTACGCCTCTGAGCTTTCTGCTGCCACCTTTACCGTATTTGTTTAAGGTTTTCTCAAGGTTCACAGACGTCTTCTCGTTGTGCGTTTAATAATACTGTTCCTCTACTTTAAAGCTTTACCCACCTCTTTGATGTTGGCGATTCTGTGCTCTGCCCTTCCAGTACTGCCTTTCTCCTGAGCTCCAGACCTGTATTTCTTATTGCTTACTAGAAATTTATTTTGGATTTCCTTGACACGTGTACACTGGTCCAACATTTGACTCATTTTCTCTGAGTCCTCCCATTTTACAGAGCTGAAGAAATGGAGCCTGTCAAGTTAAGTAGCTTGTCCAAGGGAGAGGGCGTGGACTAGAATTAAAGGCTTCTTTCCAGTCCAGCGTGGTCATCTGCTGGGCCAAACTGCCTTCCTGTCTCTGGAGGAAAAAATGTGCCCCATCGTTCCCCCAGTCACTCAGGACGTGTTTGGTTATTTCCCTTTCTTTTCCTTGCCTCCCCAACTGCTCAATCCATTCAGAGCTTTTAATTCTACATTCACAATGTCTGTAAATACTCATTTCTATTCTTTTTGCTTCCTCATCTCCCCTCTTTCTCGCTGTATTTCATCTCCATTCCCATTTGCCTTTTTTCTGGATCTTAAGCATCTGTCTCTGTGTGGTTTGAATATTTTCTCAAGGTTTGGACATTGTAATCATTTCCTAAGTTTACTTAAAGGCTGCAGTCCCTCTTCCTGCTTCCACCCTGCATGCCACTGGTGGGATAATTTGGCAGAGATTCAGTTTAGATTATGACACTTGCTCAAAAGTTTGATACCCATGTACAGTTACGTTCACATTCTTTAGTAGCCTGATGTTAGTGAACACTGTACTGTAGCTGTAGCCAGCCATACCTTGTTCTGAATTACTTTGACAACCAGAGAGGAGTCCTTCCCTTTACCCATCTTCTCCCCCCTCAGCTTTATTCAGCTATTCTCTCCTCTCCCTTACATGCCCTCATCTCTCCCCATCGATTGGAATCCTGCTTGTTTTTCAAGCCCCATCTCTGCCCTCATACACTCTTCCCTGATAACATACCCTCATTGTAGTTCTTTTCCACTAACAGTCCCTTAAATATTTGACCATGAGGTATAGTTATTTTATTCCTTCTTATTTGTGCCCTACAAAGAGTAGAGGCTCTTTTAAGCTCTTCTCTTGACTTTAGATTTCTGCAGTTTTAGTACAGTGTAGTTTCATGGCTTTTGAAAGTTCCGAAAAATTCTCAAGCTTTGTCTTTTGAATATTGCCTCTTTGGCATTCTGCCGTCTTCTTCTACAACTCCTGTTAGGTGTATGTCAGATCTTCGCAGTCTGTCTTCCATGTTATTCCACATCTCTTTGGTATTTCTAATCTCATTATTTGTCTGAGTGGCCTTCCAGTTACTTCTGTTTTCCAGGGCTTTGCTTTTCCTTCAGCTGTGTCTGATCTCTTTTAATCTGTCCGTTGGGTTTAATTCAGTGGCTGAGCACTTGATTTTTTTTTTAAATTCTGGGGATTTTTTTGAAAAAATTTTTAAATTTTTATTTATTTGAGAGAGAGCAGAAAGAGTGAGAGAGCACAGGTGGAGTGAGGGGCAGAGGGAGAAGGAGACTCCCCGCCCCCGCCAAGCAGGGAGCTGACATGGGGCTCTGTCCCAGAACGCTGGGATCATGACCTGAGCCAAAGGCAGATGCCCAACCAACTGAGCCACCCAGACACCCCTGTTTGGTTTGTTTTCAAATCCGCTTGTTCTTTTTCCATAGGATCTTGATTTTGAGGCTTTCTTTTATGTTTGTAATCATTTTTTTTTTTAAAGATTTTTATTTATTCATTTGAGAGAGAGAGACAGTGAGAGAGAGCATGAGCGAGGAGAAGGTCAGAGAGCGAAGCAGACTCCCCATGGAGCTGGGAGCCTGATGTGGGACTCGATCCCGGGACTCCAGGATCACGCCCTGAGCCGAAGGCAGTCGTCCAACCAACTGAGCCACCCAGGCGTCCCTGTTTGTAATCATTTTATCTGTATACTTCTTTATAGTTCCTGTCTGATAGGTCTTTCTTTTTTTCTTTTAATTTTATTTATTTATTTGACAGACAGAGATCACAAGTAAGCAGAGAGGCAGGCAGAGAGAGAGGAAGGGAAGCAGGCTCCCCGCTGAGCAGAGAGTCCGACTTGGGGCTCCATCCCAGGACCCTGGGATCATGCCCCGAGCCGAAGGCAGAGGCTCAGTGAACCCACTGAGCCACCCAGGCGCCCCTGATAGATCTTTTATGAGAAGTTCTTGGGGTTCTAAAGTTATCTTTATTTTATGTTTGCCCTTTTCCCGTGGATTATTTTCTTTTGTATTTAGTATTTTCTATTCATCTTTAGCAATGTTTTGTCTATGAGGTGATATCCTATGGCCTGGGATGAGTTGTATTTCTCAAAAGTAGGGGGGAAGTTGTGTCTTTGAGACACCTTGGCTTGGGCTAATTTTTATTGTTAATGTTTTGCTTTGGAGCTCCTGGAACACTCACATATTACAATTGAAATTAGAATTGTGACCCTCAAATCTGTGTGACTCCAGACCCAGGGTTTCAGTTCTCAGGAGATACTTTTTCCCCCTCTCCCTACAGCCCAGGCTGAGAGGCTTTCTTATTTGCTCCCCAGGCTGTTAGGTGAATTTTTCCTGATCTGTCCTTTCCATGAGCATGCGTAGAGTTCCACTTTATTTAGGGTTTTAGTTCTTTTTTTAAGATTTTATTTATTTATTTATTTATTTGACAGAGAGAAAGAGAGAGAGAGCAAGCGAGCACGCACAAGCAGGAGGAGCAGTAGGCAGAGGGAGACAGAGAAGCAGGCTCCTGGCCGAGCAGGGAGCCCGATGCGAGACTGAATCCCAGGACCCTGGGATCATGACCAGAGTCGAAGGCAGCCGGCTAACCAACTGAGCCACCCAGGCATCCCTAGGGTTTTAGTTCTAATTCTCCACCTTCTGTGAGCCCAAGACCAGTCCTGTTATGTGGGTATAACAAGATCCCAGTGAAAGTTATTGAAACTTCTCCCCTTCCCCATGCGCAGCCCTATAGTCACTGTGTCTGCTCATGTGTTTCTGCTGGGGTTTGCACTTCCTTCTCTGATCCTGGCTCTTGGGGTTTCCCTTTCTCTCTTGTCAGTTTAGCTATGCATCTGAAATAATTTGGGGTATATTTTTGCATCTGAAATAATTTGGGGTATATTTTATCTGGCATTTCTAGGTCTTTATCTGGAAAACATTTGGGTTATATTAAACATCCATTTTGTGTGAACTAAGAAGTTCGTTGTGAGCTCTTTAAGGGCTAATACCCTACATTGATTGTTTCCACGTTTCCCTGCCACTAGCACAAACCTGTCCATTCCATTTGATGATTTTGAAATGACTTAAAGGAAACATGTTGATGACTCTGAGCTTAAGAGGAAATAGCCACTACCTTTAAAAATACATCTCATATTTCTGATACCTAAGATTTCATAATAGAAAGAGAAGCTGTCGGAGAAGCTGTTGCTTCTCCTACCCAAGACCTGCTAATTTTCGTCATTAAAATGCTTCATCTCTTAAATGTTCAAGGCTCTTTTTCTCTTTTGAGCTATTTGAATTGTTCTATTTGTTGGGTTTCCTTATTCTTTACTTTGAAACGAAGTATCTGGAAATAACTTTCTGATATCATCTCTAAAGCATGCATGAATTTTCTTGTGTGAAATTCTCTTATATCTGTATCAATTTATTTGTAACCCCCTTTCAGCCCCATCTTACCATTTTGAAAATCATTATCCTTCATTATTGTGGACCTTTTTGTCTGTCTAGTTTCTGACCCCCTCAAACTTGTAGATGCCACTCTTTGTGGGAGGCAAGAAGCTATTAAAAACCCTTGATTTCCCACCCTCCTTTGCTTCTTTTAGTTAGGAACTTCGGCTACATGATTCAGACATCTGCCCAAGGTGTGAATCCAGGGCTGGTGAGGCAGAGGCAAGGAGCACTGCAAATCTCGGGCCCTCTTGGGGGTACCAGCTACAGCATATGCATAGCAACCCTGATGGCTGTGTCTTCGCCAGTGTAGTCTGTGGTGTGATTGGGAGCCCTTGTTTCTGGCCTCTGAATGTGCTTTTTGAGTCCTCCCAGATTTTGTGAGTAACCCAATACTTTTTTTTTTTTTAAATCTTATTTATTTATTATTTGAGAGAGAGGGAGAGAGATTGAGAGAATGACTGGGAGGAGGGGCAGAGGGAGATGCAGACTCCCTGTGGAGCAGGGATCCTGCCACAGGACTCGTGAGCCAAAGGCAGACACTTAACCCACTGAGCCACCCGGATGCCTGATCCAATAGCTTTTAATTATTGTTATTAAGGCATTTATTTTGAGAGATTGTAGATTTATATACAGTTGTTAAAATAATACAGGGAGATTTCTTGAACACTTGACCCAGTTTCCCCTTATGGTAACATCTTATAATATCACAACCAGAATAATGACATCAATACAGTCAAGATAGAAAACGGGGTGTGTGGGTGGCTCACTTGGTTAAGCATCCAGCTCTCAGCTGATGATCTCATGGGTCCTGAGGTCTAGCCCCCTCAGCAGGGAGTCTGCTTAAAGATTCTGTCTGCCCTTCCCCCCAACTTGCATGCATGCATGTGCAAGCTCTCTATTTCTCTGAAATAAAAAAATCTTTAAAAGATTTCCAGTCCACTAAGATCCTTCATGTTGCTTTGATAACCACACCCATTTTTCCTGCTGCCCCTCTGGTAACTGGTAATTTGTTCTTCATTTCTGTAATTTTGTCATTTTAAGAATGAAAGCATACAGTATAAAACCTTTTGAAATTGGTCTTTTTCCCTCTGCAGATTCATCCAGGTTGTGTGTATATCAGTAGTTCATTTATTTTTATTGTTGACGAGGATTCTGTGCTGTGAATGATTGTTTCATGTTCTTCCAATGAAGGACATCTGGGTTTCCAGTTTTAGGGCTATTAACAGATGAAGTGCTGTAAATATTCATGCACAGGTTTTTTTGTTAACATAAATTTTCTATTGCTACTATGACAAATTATCACAAATTTAACTGCTTACACAGCAGAAATTTGTTCTCTTTTTTAATTTTGTAGACAGAAGTCTAAGATGGGTCTCACTGTAAGAAAATCAAAGCAGGTTTGTGTTTCTTGTGAATGTAGGACTTGGGTTCTCATTTTCTTGGGATCTTGTCAGCTGTGGACCCTTCCCACCCTCTGGAGACCATTCCCATTCTTGGTTCATGGCCCCTTTCTTCTGTTTTCAAAGCCACCAACAACTTGGTTGATTTCCCTCTCAAGCTATATCTTGACTCCTCCTTCCATTCATCTCATCTCTCTGACCCAGCTGGGAAAGGTCCTCTGCTTTTAAGGACTCCTATGATTAGGTTGGGCCGACACAGATAACCTAGGATAAATCTCCCCCATCCCAAGGTCTGTTCTCTTAATCACATCCCTTTTGCTGTATATGGTAACTAATTCACAGATTTTGGTGGCGGGGGTGGGGGGGGAAAGGGTGTGGATATTTCTGGTAGCCCTTTTTAAATTTCATTTCTCAGAGATAAATGCTTGGAGAGGGGCGCAGTTGCTGGGTCATATGGTGGTTGCATGTTTATTTTTTTTTGCTTTTTGTTTTTAATTTTTAATTTTAAGTAAACTCCACACCACATGTGGGCTCAAACTCAGACCCCAGGATCAAGAGTTGCATACTCTGCCAACTGAGCCAGCTAGGCACCCTCATGTTTAGTTTTTGTAAGAAACCGCCAAACTTTTTCAGAAAGGCTGTACCATTTTACATTTCCACTAGCAGTGTGTAAGAGATCCAGTTTCTCCATATACTCATCAACATGTAGTGTTGTCACCAACTTGTCATTTTAGCCATTCTAATAGGTATATATTAATGTTTCATTATGATTTTAATTTACATTGACCTAATGGCTAATGGTCTTAAAGATCTTTTCAGGTATTCTTTTGCCACCTATGTATCTTTGGTGAAATGTCGATTCATGTCTTTTGCCCACTTCCTAATTGTTTTATTTAGGTTTTTATTTTTGAATTTTTTTTAAGATTTTATTTATTTATTTATTTATTTATTTTTAGATTTTATTTATTTATGTATCAGAGAGAGAGGGCGAGAAAGCAAGCACAGGCAGACAGAGTGGCAGGCAGAGGCAGGGGGAGAAGCAGGCTCCCTGCAGAGCAAGGAGCCCGATGCGGGACTCGATCCCAGGACGCTGGGATCATGACCTGAGCCGAAGGCAGCTGCTTAACCAACTGAGCCACCCAGGCGTTATTTGACAGATGGAGATCACAAGCAGACAGAGGGGGGCGGGAAGCAGGATCTCTGCTGAGCAGAGAGCCCGATGTGGGGCTCGTTCCCAGGACCCTGGGATCATGACCTGAGCCGAAGACAAAGGCTTTAACCTACTGAGCCACCCAGGTGCCCCTTTACTCTTGAATTTTAAGAGTTCTCTATGTATTCTAGATATTAGTCCTTTATTAGATATTTGTTTGCAAATACTTTTGTCCAGTATGCAGCTTGTCTTCTTTACAGAGCAAATATTTTTAATTTTGATGAAGTCCAGTTTTTCATTTTTTCCACTTATGAATTGCACTTTTGGTGTCAAGTCGAAGAATTCTTTCCCTAGTCCTAGATCCCAGATTTTCTCCTTTGCTTTTTTGTAAAAGCAAATTTTAAAATTTTTTATAATTTTACAAATTATATTTGTAATATTTTTACATATTATTTTATAAATAATATGTAAATAATTTTGCAAATTATATAAATGTATATATATATATAATGTAAATATTTTTATAAATTATAAAATTTTATAAAATTTTATGATTTTATGTTTAACATTTTAACCCATGTGTTTTTGGGTTAATTTTTACATAAGTTAGGATGTTTAGGTCAAGGTCAATCTTTTTGCCTATGCTGTCTGTCCATTTTCCAGCACCATTTGTTGAAAAGACCATCTTTGAATTGTTTTTGCACCTTTGTCATTGAATTGCTTTTACACTTTTATAAAAAAAAAAAGTTAGGCATATTTATGTGGCTCATTTCTGTACTCTGTTCTTTACATGTATTTATCCTTCCGCCAGTGCGACACAGCCATGATTACTAACCTATATAATAAGTCTTAAAATCTGGTGGACTGATTCCTCCCACTTTATTCTTTTCAAAATTAATATTCTATTTCCTTTGCCTTTCCATATATATTTTAATTTTTTTTCAAGATTTTATTTGAGAGAGCACACATACGGCATGAAAGTTAGGGGAGGAGGAGAGAGGGAGGGAGAGGGACAAGTAGACCCTGCCTTGAGCGCAGAGCCTGTCATGGGGCCTGATCCCACGACCCTGAGACCATGACCTGAGCTGAAACCAAGAGTTGCACACTCAACAGACTGAGCCACCTAGGCACCCCTGCCTTTTCATATATATATATTTTAGAATAATTCTGTCTGTATCTTCAGAAATCCTGCGAATTTGGTAGGAATTGCATTAAGCTTTGTCATGGACTGAATTGCCTGTCCCCTGCTTCTCGGCCTTTTGGCTGAGATCAAGTGTGAAATGCCTGTCCTTTCCCCAGATTCATGGGTTGAAGCCTTAATCTCCAAATGTAAGTGTATTTTGAGATAGGGCCTTAAGGAGGTACTTAGCGTTAAATGAGGTCGTAAGGGTAGGGTCTTAATTTATTAGGACTGGTGTCTGAATGAAAAGAGGAAGAGGGGCACCCGGTTGGCACAGTTGGTGAAGTGTCTGACTCTTAGTTTCATCTCAGGTTGTGATCCTCAGGGTCATGAGATCAAGCCCCGCGTCATGCTCTGTGCTTGGCGTGGAGTCTGCTTGAGATTCTCCCTTTCTCTCTGCCCCTCCTGCTCATGTGCACGCACGCTTTCTCTCTCTCTCTCTCTCTCTCAAATAAATAATAAAATCTTTAAAAAAAAGAAGAGAAAAGAAAGAGACATCAGAGATCTCTCCAAGTGAGCGTAGAGAAGAGGCTATGTGAAAACACAGCAAGAATACAGCTATCTGTAAGCCAGAAAGAGAGGTGTCACCAGACACCTTTATCTTGGACTTCTAGCTTTCGGAGTTGTGAGAAAATAAATTTCTGTTGTTTAAGCTACCTAGGGTACGGTACTCTGTCATGACAGCCCAAGCCAACTAATACAGACCTATGTATCAATCAGAGGGGAAGTGATATCTCTGCTATGTTGAGTCTTCCAGCCCATAAACATGGTATGTCCGTGTCCTTCCATTCATTTATATTTTCTTTCATTTATCAGCATTTTGGGGTTTTCAGCCTACAAGTCCTGTACATGTTTTGTTAGACATCTATGTACTGTTTTTCTTTTCAGTGATTATAAGTAGTATTGTAAAATTTCAGTGGCTGCTGGTTCACTGCTAGTATATAGAAATATAATTGATTTTTATCTTGTAACCTGCATTCTTGCTGAACTTACATATTTTTACTAAGAGCTTTTAATACATTCTTTGGGATTTTCTACATAGGTAATCATTATTGCTTTTTACTTTTGTCCCTTTTTACTTATTTCTACATAGGTAATCATTGCCTTTTACTTTTGCCAGACTTCTGGCACCGTTGTGAATAAAAACAGTGAGAGTGGCCCTGTTCCCAACTTAGGGAGAAGCATTCAGTCTCTTGATCAGCTTCAGGTTTTTTGTAGGTGCTTTTTAATCAAGTTGAGTAAATTCTCTGTTCTTAATTTCAAGAGTTTTTATTGTGAATAGGTATTAAATTTTGTCAAGTGCTTTTTCTGTGTAGATTGATAGTCATGTGGTTTTTTTTCCCTTTAGCCTATTAATATGATGAATTACATTGGTTTATTTTTTATAACTTTTTAATGATCTTTTTTATAAGTACCACACGCTAACCGATTGCGCTACTGGAGCTCCTGTTACAATCTTTTTTTATAAGCTTGGTTGAGATGATTCTACAATTCACCCATTTAAAATGTACAATTCATTGGTTTTTATATATTCACAGAGTTTGGCAAACATTACCATAGTTAATTTCAGATCATTTTCATCACCCTAAAAAGAAATACTGCACCTGTTAGCTATCACTCTCCCATTTAGGTGTCTCACTTCCATTTCTTTCCACTCCTCCCACTCCCAGCCTAGGCAACTTCTAGTCTTTCTCTCTGGACATTTCATGTAAATGGACTATACAGTGTGTGGGCTTTGTGTGTCTCTTCTTTCAGTTAGCATAATATTTACAAGGTTCATCCGTGTCGTAGTATATTTCACTATTTTTTCTTTTTTTTTTTTTTAATTTATTTATTTTAGAGAAAGAGAGAGCATGCATATAGAGGGGAGGGGCAGAGAGAGAGAGAATCTCAAATGGACTCTGCACTGAGCACAGCCTGATGCTGGGCTCTGTCTCACGACCCTGAGATCATGTCCTGAGGGGAAACCAGGAGTCAGATGCTTAACCTACTGTAGCACCCAAGTGCCTCTGTACTTTATTTCTTTTTATTGTCAAATAATAGTCCATTCTATGGATATCCATTTTTCAGTTGATGGGGATTCAAGTTGTGTCCACTTTTTGGCTCTTATGGATATGCTGTGAACATTTCTACATAAGTTTTACTGTGGAACCTTTTTCATTTCTTTTGGATGGGTAGAAGTAGGATTGCTTGATCATATGGTAGCTTTTCAACTGAGGAAGTGACAGACAGTGGCTGTACTGTTACAGTCCTACAAGCAGTGTATTAGGGTTTTAGTTTCTCCACATTCTCATTTGTCATTATCCCTCTTTTTGATCATAGCCATTTTAGGAGGTATGAAGTGCTATCTCACTATGGTTTTGATTTGCATACCCCTTGTGGCTTATGATGTTGATGATCTTTTTGTGTGCTTATCAGCCTTTTGTATATCATCTTTGGAGAAGTATCTATTTTCATATCCTTTCCCCATTTTTAATTGGGTTATTTGTCTTTTTATTACTGAGTCATAAGAGTTCTTTGTATATTCTAAATACAGATTCGTATTACATAGATGATTTGTAAATATTCTCATGTGTGTTATCTTTTGACTTGATCATGTCCTTTGCAGGACACATTTTTTATTTTGATGAAATACAGTGGATCTTTTTTTTTTTGGTCACTTGTGATTTTGGTGGCATATATAAGAAATTATTGCCTAACCTATGATCCATTTAACCTTTATGTTTTGTTTCAAGAATTTTTTATTTTAAGTGCTTACATTTAGGTCTTTTATCATTTTGAGTTAATTTTTGTATATAGTGTGATATAGAAGGTTTAGCTTCCTTCTTTGCATGTGGATATCCAGTTGTCCCAGTGCCATTTTTGAAAAAAAGTATGTTATTTCCCCCATTGAATTTGATAACTTTGTTAAAAATCAGTTGATTTTAAAAAAAAATCAGTTGATTTTAATTATGTTTATTTTTTGACTCTCAGCTCTATCCTTCGATCTCTATGTCTATCCTCAAACCAGTAAACATTGATTAATTTTCAAATGGTGAACTAGCCTTTTATCCCTGGAGTAAAACCCACTTGGTCATGTTGTGTAATTCTTTTTATTATTGTTGAGTTCTGTTTGTGAATATTTTAAGTGTATATTTTTTTATGAGAGATGTTGGTATTAGTTTTCTTTCTTCCTTTGTTTTGTTTCTGTACTTTCTTTGTATCATTTTGGTATCCCTTCTCTTCTGTTTTCTGGAAGATTGTATAAATTAATAGATTCTCCAATGAAACCATCTGGAAACCACCTGGATATTTCCTTTTTGATAGTTTTTTTAATTATAAATTCTCTTAATAGTTATAGGGCTCATCAGATCATCTATTTCAGAATGGATGTGTTATGGTAGTTTGTGTTTTTGAGGAATTGGCCCGTTTTATCTGTATTGTTTATGTGAGTAAGATTCTATAGCGTTCTCTTATGATCCTTTTGATGTCTGTAAGGTTTGTAGTGATGACTCATTTCATTCCTGATATCAGTAATTTGTGTCTTCTCTTTTTGTGTCAGTCTTGCTAGAAAATTTTCAGTTTTACTGCTTTTTAAAGAACTAGCCCTTTGTTTCATTTTGAGTTAGTTTTTGTATATATTGGCTTTTCTCTGATTTCATTGACTTCTGCTCATTATTATTTCCTTCTGCTTGCTTCATATATTGCATTTGCATATATTTGCATTTGTTGGAGAGCATACTCTTCATGATTTCAAACTTTTAAATTTGTTGACATTAGTTTTATGATCTGTCTTGGTATATATTCTGAGGACACTTGTAAGACCCAATATTCCTCCTTTTCCTCTCAATATCCTTTTTTTTTTAATATTTTATTTTATTGACAGAGAGAGATCACAAGTAGGTAGAGAGGCAGGCAGAGAGAGAGAAGCAGGCTCCTCACTGAGCAAAGAGCCCAATGCGGGGCTGGATCCCATGACCCTGAGATCATGAACTGAGCTGAAGGCAGCGGCTTAACCCACTGAGCCGCCCATCAATATCTTTTTTTATTTTTTAATTTTTTTATTTTTTAAAGATTTTATTTGTTTATTTGACAGACAGAGATCACAAGTAGACAGAGAGGCAGGCAGAGAGAGAGAGAGAGAGGGAAGCAGGCTCCCTGCCGAGCAGAGAGCCCAACGCAGCACTCGATCCCAGGACCCTGAGATCATGACCTGAGCCGAAGGCAGAGGCTTAACCCACTGAGCCACCCAGGCGCCCCACAATCTCTTTTTTTAAAGCTTTTATTATGGGCATCTGGCTGGCTCAGTGGGTTGGGCTTCTGCCTTCAGCTCAGGTCATGATCTCGGGGTCCTGCGATTGAGTCCCACATTGGGCCCTCTGCTCAGTTGGGAGTCTGCTTCCTCCTTTCTCTCTGCCTGCCTCTCTGCCTACTTGTGATCTCTCTCCATCAAATAAATAAATAAAATCTAAAATAAATAAATAAATAAAGTTTTTATTATTTAGGGTGAAGGGGAAGAGAGAAAGAGGAGGGGAGAGGCCAAAGGGAAAGGGAGAGAGAAACCCAAGCAGATTAAGTACAAAGCACAGACCCCAGCATGGGCCTTGATCTCATGACCCTGAGATCATGACCTGAGCTGAAACCAAGAGTCAGATGCTCAACTGACTATGCCACCTAGGCGCCCCCCCTCAGTGTCTTTTAAATAAACTCCTTTTCTGTCTAAGTTAGTGAGAGTCAGTTTCTGTGTCTTCATCTAAAAATCTCAGTACCCCTCTCGAGCTGCATTTGTTAAAAGTCTTTATTTTAGCACTTACTGTACTCAGTCAGTTTACATATTAGTCTCTACCATTGAGCTGTGAACTTGAGGGCATAGACCTTGTATCTTTTCTTTTGTATGTCCAGTCTGATACATGGTAAATAATAGGCATTTGTCGAATGAATGAATGAATGAATGAATGAATAGCTTTTATTAATGATCACCAGTTTTTAAAAGCCTTGGGTAGACTTTTGATCTGTGGAGAGTTCATTCTTATCTTTTTGGTTATATCTGTTCTACCAGTCTTCGTCTTAAAAGTAGAGTGCTTTTGGTTCCGCAGCTGTTCGGCAAGTGATTGACCTCGGAAACAGACTGTAATATCTATTTTATGATTGGAATGACATTTTATTTCAGCTTAATCATACCGTAGTTCAAGCACAGACATGTGGGAAGTTCCTTACTCATTCCAGAAGACTTATTTTGCAACTCCTACTATTTCCTTTATTTCAGGTTGACCTGTCCTGTGGTAGAACTGTTGTTACAGCAGTGCGTTTCACAGTGCACATTCTTGTCAGAGTGAGCAAAAGCTTTGATGTGTGCCTGGAAGCCTTGTTTCCCAGTC
The DNA here is from genome assembly GCF_020171115.1 of Neogale vison. NCBI lineage: Eukaryota > Metazoa > Chordata > Mammalia > Carnivora > Mustelidae > Neogale > Neogale vison. The sequence goes on from NC_058097.1 coordinate 11,493,714, forward strand.
AGGAAGCACATGGCATTCCCTCAGCCTTTCCTGCACTTAACTTTGGGTTTCCTTACGGATAACCTTTTCAGTTGTTTTCTCCCATTTAGCATAGGTACCAGGTTAAAATGTGTCTGAGGGATTCTGAACTAGAAGGTGTCCTGTTATCAAAGTGTTCAATCTGTGACCGGGGACTACAAGTAAAATTCCTGTGTGGAGTAGCTGCGATAGATATAGGAGATGTGGCGGGGATGTGAGCTAAATATTCTGCTACTTGGCATGTTTTCCTGTTGCTAAGGCAATTTGGAGTGACTGTCTCTTTGTTGTTTTGGGGGATTTTCTTATGGCTTTTACTGTAAAAAAAAAAAAATTAGAACTGAGTGAACCTATGGGGAGGGGCAGCGGGGAAATAAACTGTTGGGATTTTTTAAGTGACTTCCCTGACTTTCATTTATGAACATAGTTAGTGGCTTCATGTTTTTCCTCCTTTGAAACTAAATTGACTAGGTTGCACTTGAACATGGGAAGTCCCTTCTAGATCTTCTCTCATACTTCATTTCTTATCTTCTCTGCCACTCTTTCCTTCTTTCTTTCTTCCCTCCCTCCCTTCCTTCCTTCCTCTCCTCCCTACCCCCCCTTTCTTTGTTGTTGCTGTAATTTCAGCTAGATGCCTTGTTAAATGGACATTCACTAAAAATATTCAAGAAGGGGTGAGATATAAATAAAGCAAAATTTCAGAAAGATAAAGTTCATTTTAGTTGCAATTAGTATTCCTTCAACTCATTTATAAATTACAAAACTATAGGAAAGTACATTGAAGAGATTTGTGATGACTCACATCAGTATAGTGGGAAAAATGATGGAGAGCATTTTAGTGGTAGTTCTCTATATTCCCTGCTTCATTATTTTCTATCTTCATCTATTCAAAAGATGTATCAAATAGTGTCCATTAGGTAGTCCCTTTGTGTTCCTGGTAGCACTTGACCCTCGTGGCAGGAGATAGCTTAGTTTTCACAGCAGCCTTCAATGTTCAGGTCAGTGAATTCTCACAGTTTTATACATCCATGTAGCCACTACCCAAAATAAGACCTAGGGTGAGTCCATCACCCGAGAAAGTTCCATCATGTGCCTTCCAGTTGGTTCTCTTTTCCCACCACCTCAACACCCTTGGCCTCAGGCAGCCGTTCATTTTTATTATGATGGATTAGGTTTGCTTGTACCAGAACTTCATATAAATCAAATCATCTGTTGTATAACTCTTTTGTGCCTATCTTCTTGCACTCAGCATAGTGATTCTGGGACTTATCTGTGTTGTTGTGTCTATCAGTAGTTCATTCATTTTTATTTCCATAGTATGAGAATATACCAGTTTATCCATCCATCCTAGTGATGGACGTTTGGATTGTTTCCGGGTCTTTTCATATGTTTTTATTTCTCTTGGGTAAGTAGATACTGGGAATGTGATTTCTACGGCACAGGGTATATGTGTTTCTAATATTTTTTTAAGATTTTATTTATTCATTTGAGAGAGAGAGAGAATGAGAGAGAGAGAGATCAGCTGGAGAAGCAGACTTCTGCTGAGCAGGGAGCCTGATGCAGGATTCGATCCTAGGACTCCACGATCATGACCTGAGCCGAAGATAATCGCTCAACCAGCTGAGCCACCCAGGTGCCTCAGATGTGTTTTTAATATTATAACAAACTGCCAGACAGTTCTCCTGGATGATTGTACGATTTGATGTCCCTGCAGCCAGTGTATGAGGATTCCACTTGGTCCATTTCCTTGCCCACATTTGGTGTTGTTATTTTAGTGGCTGTGAAATGCTATCTCTTGTGGTTTTAAATTGCATTGTTCTGAAGACTAACGCTGATGACATCCTTTTGTGTGCTGATAGACCATTTTTCTCTCTTCTTCTGTGAAGTGTCTCTTCCAGGCTCACTTTGTATTGAGTTGGTCATCATTCTGTTGTTGATTTGTAGAAGTTCTTTATATATTCTAGATATAGGTACATTGTCAGATATAAATGTTATGAGTTTTTTTCCCAGTCTTTGTCTTGCCTGTTCACCTTTTTCTGGTGTGTTTTGATGAGCAGAAATTTAAAATTTTGGTGAAGTTCAGTTTATCTGTTTTTTCCTTTTATGGTTTGTGCTTTTTGTGTCATAAGAAATCTGCCTATCTTAATAAGAGCTGAGAAACTTTCTTTTTTTTTTTTTTAAAAAAAACCTTATGGTTCATGGCTAAAGTTTAGATTTGTGCTATGTTGGATTAATTTTTATATATGGACACTTTAGGTTTTTTTAAGAAGTGTCATGAAGGGGGACACCTAGGTAACTCAGTGGGGTAAGCCTCTGCCTTTGGCTCAGGTCATGATCTCAGGGCCCTGGGATCGAGCCCCACATCAGGCTCTCTGCTCAGCAGGGAGTCTGCTTCCCCTTCTCTCTCTCTGCCTGTTGTTCTGCCTGCTTGTGATCTCTCTCTCTCTGTCAAATAAATAAAGTCTTTTTTTTTTTTTTAAGTGTCATGAAGGTGTAATACCTGGCTATTTAAGAAAATCAAATAATGCTAAAAGATGAAGAAGATGAAATGGATGTTAATAGTGCGACAATTCTCTCTCTTGGGCTTCTTTGTCCAGTACAGTATCCACAGCCACGTGTAGCTGCTGAGCCCCTGAGATTTGGGGGGTCCAGGTTCCCATGCCTTCTGAGTGTAAAATACACACTAAGTTTTAAAGACTTAGTAAGAAAATCATAAGCAGACTAGCTCAGTAGTTTTTATGTCTGTTTACTCTAGGAAGGTGGTAACATGTTGGTTAAATAGAATCGATGAGTAAAATTCATTTTATCTTACAATCTTTAATGTGCTTTTTCTAGTTTTAAATTCTATATGTGACTCCCATTTGTGGTTTTCATTATATTTCAGTTGGACAGCTCTGTTCTAGCCCTTTCCCTGAGTATTTAGTATCTGTGTATAGGTATCTGTGTATGGGATATTTTTCCCCACATATAAAATTGTTTTTATTTACATAAATCGTATCCTCTAAGCCTATTTTCCAGAAATTTGTCATTTCTGCTTAAAAATACAAAATGCATGCATACACTATGACATTTCATGTTAGTGCGTGTAGATTTATCTGATGCTCTCATTAATGGCTGCATAGTGTTCTGTTTTGAATGTTCTGTATCTTATAGAGCCAGTTCCCTATAAAGACATTTAGATTATTTACCTTTTTGCTCTCTGATAGAAAATATGTTTGTAGAGACAACTTTGTATTTAGAAAGCCGATAAAACTTACTAGAATTTTCTTCCTAAATAGAAATGGTGGTTCCTGCTAGGGTGGGTGAATTGTATAGGGGAGGTCAGGGCTTCCCTTGTAAAGGACAGAATAACTTCGTGGCTAAAGATTGTTCTCGCTAAAGAATCTCTCTCTCTGTTTTGAACAATCTTAAGGGGAAAAATACAATATAGTATATTTCTCCTGCAGGAGTTCAGACTGTGCCTCTCTTGTTCTGTGAGTTTAGACAGATAGAGGTTCACAAAGGAAAAGAACCCAGCGTTCTGCATCTCAGCTTAGGGGAATTTTTTGAGGTGTGTATGTGTGGTGTTGTTGTTTTAAATATTTATTTATTTATTATAGAGAGAGAGCACAAGTGAGAGGGGCAGAGGGAGAGAGAGAGAGAGAATCCCACGCAGACTCCATGCCAAGCATGGATCCCAGTGTGGGGCTCGATCTCCTGACCCTGAGATCATGACCTGAGCAGAAACCAAGAGTGGAAGCTCAACCAACAGCTTAGGGAAGTGTGGGTTTTTTGTTTTTTTGTTTGTTTTATTTCATTTTTGAGATTATTTATTTGAGAGAGAGAGAGCAGAAGAAGAAGTGGGAGGGGGAGTGGCAGAGGAAGAGGATCTTGGGCAGACTCCCCACTGAGTGGAGTCCAACTCTGGGCTCAGTCCTGTGACCCATAAGTCCATGACCCAAGCCAAGACCAAGACTTAGACATTCAACAGACTGAGCCACCAGGGTGCCCCACCTAGGGGAGTTTTTAATGCCTGCCATATGGAGATTCTTTCAAAAAGCTTTCTTCTTTTCCAATTCTTTCCTTTCTTTCTTTCTTTTTTTCAGAGTAAAGCAACCTTCCTAATATTTATAAAACAATGTATGACCAGTCATTTTTTGGGAAGAAAGATCCAAAAAAGAAAAATCTGTGAGCATTAGCAGGAATGAATGGGATGAGATTATTTAAATGTACTTTGGCCAATTTAACATCTGTTTGTGAGTGCTGAAATGGGTCATCATCTAATTTCCATAAATTAGATGGCCTGGGAAATATGCCTTCTTTTCAGTTAGCACATGGAGCTGATAAATCCAGACCTTGAAGTAGTTTTGAGAGGAAGGGAGGAAAGTGGACAGATGGAAGCAGCTGCTCCAGCAGAACTGTGTCCAGTGCATCATCCCTGTTTTATCCCCAGACTAGAGTTGTTTCAGTTCCTAAACTGGAAATTCAGCCTGTGATCCGATTCCATGCCTGGGAATTCCTTTAAAACAATGAGGTCATGAACTTTTTTTCTTTATGTTACAGCTGATAAAATGAATTTCCCTTTACAGTTAGTTAACAGTTTGCCTTTAGAATTTTGTACCTAAAATGTTTTCTTGGTGAGGCTTTTATTTTCCTCTCCCTGACAAATGTGTTCTGGTTTATTTAGGATTCATCCAGGCATTGGAAGTGTGTATGTGAGTGTACATATGCACGTGTGTGTGTGTGTGTGCGCGCGTGCACGCGCTTTTAAATATGTGGGAGACAGGGGCCAGAAGGAAAAGTTAACACTCTCGTGTAAAAAAAAAAAAAAAAAAGTGGTGGCTTGGGGCACCTGGGTGGCTCAGTAGTTAAGTGTCTGGCTTCGGCTCAGGTCGTGGTCCCAGGGTCCTGGGATCAAGCCCCACATTGGGCTCCCTGCTGAATGGGAAGCCTGCTTCTTCCTCTTCCACTCCCTCTGCTTGTATTCCCTCTCTTGCTCGCTCTCTCTCTCTGTCAAATAAATAAAAACTCTTAAAAAAAAATAAAAGTGGTGGCTTTATCTTTTTTCATGAAACAAAACCTGGAAGAAAAAGTTGAATGAACTTTGTGAGCAGTTGAAAAAGTAGACTGACTTCTAGACATTAAACCCTTGGGTTAAGGCATACCTTAACCTCTCTTAGGTTTTCTGTTGATTCTTTCATGAGGAAGATACTGGTGCTCTGTGCCTGGTCTTGAGTTTTTAAACACTGTGTAGTCCTGATTGGGATTTGGAACCATTTTTGCAGGCGACTATATATTGCTTCCTAGAGAACTGGAAAGTCTCACTGATCTGGACCCTTCGACAGAAGTTGACATTTTATTGACTCAGCACTTCCAGCTGGAGTCTTGAAATCGTGGGTGTGTTCCTTCTGCCCGGTATTGTTACTTGTGAACAGATATGGAAACCTTACACATTATTTGTATTTCTGTAGAGATTCTTGGCTCTTTATCAGACTCCTTGGATTAAGACATTTCTTATTATAACCATTATTTTGAGCCTCTGGTATTTTATAGTAAAGGGAAGAGAATGCTCTTACTAATGTTACTCTTGGCTCCTTCTTTGGAAGTAGGTAGAGTATAATTATATGTGCTTTTGACTTGGACAGTCCTGCCTGGTTCAGACCCTAGCTTTACACAGTTCTTTAAGCTGTAAAATAGGGATCATAATTCCTACCTCATAGAGCTGTTTTGAGATGAAATGAGATAAAATGTCTTGATAGAGTTGCTGGCACGGAAGGACTCAATAAAAATTATTCTTGGTCCCTTTGACCCCTTCTTAAATAAAAAGGTTGATCTTCATTTACTAGTGAATATTTGGACAAGGAAATTATAAAATGGTCGGGAAAAATAGGAGGCAGAGTTAACAAAGAGGTGAAACTTAAAACTGATGAAAAACCTGTGTAGTTCTAACCTGTATTTACAACCTTTTCCTTCCAGTGAACTCTTTGAATTGGAGGAGAATGCTCTAGTGAAATCTTTGAATTAGAGGAGAAGGCTCTCTGGCTGGAACTTCACTGACTGTGCTTTCCTCTGCTTATCCTAATGTATAAAGAAACTTCTGAGTGGGGAGACTCAGAAACTGGTTCTTCCCGTGAATGTTAGGCTATATTAATGTTTGAATGTATTGGAATATATAAACGTGTATCCAGAGAAGAGCCCAAGTTAGCAGAAAAAGAACTTCTCAGCTACAGAGGAAGCTTAACCATAGGATTTATGAAGATATTAACCTTTAAAAAATTCATTTGAGTTTCTAGGAATCTCATTAAGTTTCTTAGTTTGCTTTGGTATCACTATTTTTTTAGGACCTCATTTTCATTTACTTAGATCATTAATTAGCTAATATTTGATCATTTTACATATGTATGTTTATATATGTGTGTACATACAGTGAAAGATGTCACTAATTATGAAGTTGTATGTGTTTCTGGTGACACTATTTAAAATGTTTGAATTTGTAGCATGTCGCAGGGAACATTGGCAGTGTCTGCAGATATCATAAGCAGGACTGGGTGCAGGAAAAGCAAGGCCAGTACTGGCATCCAGGGGCTAGAAGCCAGAGATGCTGCTAAACTTCCTGCGGTATTAAACAGGACAGAGCGCCCCGCCCCAGAAAGAATTGTCCAGTTTGAAATGGCAGTTCAGCGCCCCCCGTCCCAGAAAGAATTGTCCAGTTTGAAATGGCAGTTCCCAGGTTGAAAAATCTTGTGTAGCACTATAGTGAAGCCCATGTGAATATTTAGCTCTTTGTTTTTACCGTTCTAAAATGTGCCTTTTTCTGTACTTGGCACAGTATTTGCTCATATATAGGACATACTTGATAAATGAACAAACAAATAAACTAAGGCAGGTCCTGTCTTGAATTCTGTTGTGGGCAGGTCCTTTTGCAAATGAGTTGATTTCTGCAGATTGATCTTTAATGTTGTCTAGTAAGATTTATGGACTGTTTCTTTTGAGCCTAATGCCAATTAAAGACTCCTAAGGAACATAAATGAAGTGTTGGCTATAACCCTTATATTAAAGATTTATATGATATATGAAGCCTCCCAAAATATAAGATGGCCAAGTCTCAGTGCCAGAATATATAGCATTAAAAAGAGAGTTTTAAAAATTGTAAGGGGGGGACACCTGGCTGGCTCAGTCAGTAAAGCAAGCAACTCTTGAACTTGGGGTCATGACTTTGAGCCCCACATTAGGGAGTAGATTGTACTTAAAATTAAAAAAATAATAATAAAATTTTAAGAGGAACACCCGCCCACACACAGAATCCCACCATCACCACCTTCATTACAGTTGCATTAATTCTGCCTGATTGACACAAGGACAATGTGTCCTATCAGTCTAGGACAGAAGTCTCAAACTCCCAATATCTACCAGTCAGTTGCTGCCTCATGAAATGTTACCAGATCTTACCGTTTCTCGAGAGATGTTGAGGATCTGGATTTTATGTGAGTTTGTGTATGAATTTTTTTCCCTGTTTTTAAAAAGACATTGTGGGGGTCAAACAAAAGCAGGCCAGTTTCGAAACTCTGATCTGGCTCCTTAACCAGTTCTTGAGACTGAATAATAGAGAATAGATTGCCTTTGCCTAGAGAACAGACTGGTTCTATTTCCCCCTCCTAATCCTCTTTGTGTCTGATGGACAGTTTGCAATCATTGCTGTTCCAATTTCATTAGGGGAAACAAGCGTGGGGTCATATGTCTCTAGCAATAGTGTGTGTTTGGATTATCGCAGAAAAGTAGGCTACTCACTGCAAAGCTGTGAGTCTAAATGTATAGAGTAAAGCACAAGCCCACCTCCGCCTAAGCCTGTAATAGCCGTATGTGCCTTAAGCTTCTTTTATTATTGTTATTATTATTCCAGTTAAAAAAAAGTTCTCTGTGCCTAATGAAATCAGTCTCATTTTACTTTAAAAACTGTAAAGGAGAACTATATTTACTTTTGACTTTTGAGCAACTTATATTTATTTACATTACATATATATATATATATATATATTTTTAAACTTCTATTTCTGATCTACCTATTTTTATCCAAACCTTAAATGTGATACATTAGCTCATTGGCCACGTAAGTGTCTTGGTCTTCATAAAGCAATACAGGATAGTGAAGTACTGGGATATTTTGTTACATTTTACTCTTACTTTGTTTAAATTATTGAAAAATGAAAGTGCTGATGCCAGTGAAACATCGAGATCTCAGAGTCCTTTTTTATTTTTTATTTTTTTTTAAAGATTTTATTTATTTATTTGACAGAGAGAGATCACAAGTAGGTAGAGAGGCAGGCAGAGAGAGAGAAGGAGAAGCAGGCTCCCTGCCAAGCAGGGAGCCCGATGTGGGGCTCGATCCCAGGACCCTGAGACCATGACCTGAGCTGAAGGCAGAGGCTTAACCCACTGAGCCACCCAGATGCCCCATCTCAGAGTCCTTTTTTAAAAAAAATATTTTTGTTATGGAAAACCTAAAACATATACGAAAGAGCCTCAGGAGATGACCTCTCCAGTCTCCTTGGTTCCAACTGTCGTCCTCTCTCGGAGTCTTCTGTGGCACTCAGGTCAATTTTATTTTTTCACCTCTGTTCTCCCCTGCTAGACCGTTAGCTCCCTGAATTGGCATACCATTCTCAGTCTTGCACTTTGCTCATAATAGTTCGTCTGGGCATAGTTATTAAATGCATGAGTGGGGATCTTTGGGGAGCTCACATGAGTTCCCCATGTGTCAGTGCGAGCAGTTATGGGCAGTTGCCAGAAGAAGATATCCTGCCCAAACACCAGCTTTGCATGGGTGAAAAGCTTCCTGCATTTTCCAGTTTCCCAGTTGTGCAAGATGAACAATGAGTATCAATAAGCAGGTTATAAGGCAGGACATGTGTCAGAAGAGGGAGCCACAAAATGGTTCTTTTGTGTTCAGACTTTTGTACATGAAGTCATCTCGCTGTTTTAAAGATTTCCTTCTCATCCTTTTGTTATACTGTTCTCTAAATAAACTTGAAAAAGAAAAAAACCAGGGCACCTGGGTGGCCTCTGTCTTCAGCTCAGGTCGTGATCCCAGGGTCCTGGGATCGAGCCCCGCATCAGGCTCTCTGCCTACTTGTGATCTCTATCTGTCAAATAAATAAAATCTTTAAAAAGAAAGAAAGAAAAAGAAAACCCATTTGGATTTGTACCAAACCTGACTTTAGTGCCAGGGTAAAGAGCATTAGACCAAAACATTTTGTGCCTGGGATGCCCAGGTGTCTCACTTGGTTAAGGGTCCAGCTCTTGATCTCAGCGCAGGTCTTGACCTCGAGGTCGTGAGTTCAGTCCCCACATTAGGCTCTATGCTGGATGGGAGTCTACTTAAAGAACAGCAACAACAACATTTTGGGTCTGGATGAAGCTGGCCAGATGTTTCATCGGTTTCATTGTGGTGGTTTGTGCATTCAGGTTTCTCCGCTCATTCACCAAGAGGTGGTTAGAGGCAAACAGCCAGACCGTGGAGCCAGCCATTTGCTTGTATGGCTCCAAGACCCTCCATTGCTACAAGATCTGCCCCTGCCCTTGCCTCTGGTGCCATGTAACACCATGGTTTAAAAAAAAAGAGTTAGTGTCTTTTCTCTTTAAAACATCCCACAGAGTGGAAGGTTTACAGCCGTTAGTAGGGCCCACGGTGAACTATATAGTCTTACAGTGAAGTAATTCTTTCCCTTCTTGTAAACTGAACTAGACGTTTGCTTGTAAGCATAGCTGTGAAGAGCCCAGAGGGCTCTTGTGGAAGGCACTGCGGCTCCCAGCGTGTGCTGTAGATGGAGATGAGCTCCATTATGGTGCCACCTGATTTTTTTATTTGCAGCTTTATATTACAGTGATATAAGAAATAAGTTGAATGTTAATAAATGTTAATATTAAATAAGTTAATACTTAAAGAGTATAAAGTTAACAAGTTGGGACTGTCCCGGAGAATCCAGCCAATAGGATTGCCTTGTCTGGAAGCAAGACAGGAGTTTGAGTCTTTAAAAGAGCGGTGTGCAGGCGCCTGGGTGGCTCAGTGGGTTAAGCCGCTGCCTTCGGCTCAGGTCGTGATCTCAGAGTCCTGGGATCGAGTCCCGCATCGGGCTCTCTGCTCAGCAGGGAGCCTGCTTCCCTCTCTCTCTCTCTGCCTGCCTCTCTGCCTACTTGTGATTTCTGTCAAATAAATAAATAAAATCTTTAAAAAATAAAAAAAATAAAAGAGCGGTGTGCTGTATTGTAAGTTCTCCTTTGCTGGTCTTTCAACACAGTGTTGACATCAACACTGCCGGGGCTGCACCCTGGCCCAGCCGCTCCACCTTGGACTGCAGGCCCAGCCCTCGGTCTGCGGGTGGATGTGGCTTCTGGCATGAAGGCCACTTACGCCTTGAAGCCTGCAGGGCAGACAAGTGGGAACAGGACAAGCCAGGAGTGACCAGGACAGTCCTGTGTGCCTGTCATCCCCTAATCTGTAGAGGTCAGGCCCTGTAGGAACATGCGAGTGTCCGATGCTAGGAAAAGTCCTCTGGGAAAGAAGAACTTCATTGAATACTTTGGTTTTTTCTGAGCTTTCTTCATCTTACACAAATAACTTCCTGAAGGTATGGGAATTTTTGGTCAAGACAGGCTCTTTGACTTGTTTTTCTTAGGCCACACTTCCAGGCTCTGCTGTAAGCTACACGCTGCAGAATAGGAGAAGGAAGAGAGCAAAGAAATAACAAAAGTTCTGAAAACAAATACAAGGAAACCAAGGGAACCAAAAAGGAACAAACATGAGAAATTCAGAAAGAAACCAGAAAGTAGAGAACGTGGCCGTGTTTTCAGAGTTATTTTCTGCAGCATATTTATGGAGGGTACAGGTGCCTTGGCAGTTCTGTTGTGTATTGTAAATGTTATTTTCATTCTTTGAGCTTTTCATATCATTATTCTTTTCTAAGTTTTTTATAATATCAGACCTAAGATTGTGTTTTGAAATGAGAATTATAGTTCCTGCTATACCTCTCGTCCCAAAGCAGCAACCTGTATAACACTGATAGCCATTAGCATTCTAGGAGGCATTTAGGGGGACTTGAATCTGTGACTTAAACCCAGAATTTCACTGCTGTGGTTGGGTAATGTTAATGTATACAGGGCCGTATTTATATGATGAGCTCATAAGCCCCAAGGCCGTGGAAGCCAGTCTTTGTTTACTTACCTCTGTAGTAGCAGCACTTAGAACAGTGTATGTTAAAAAATAGGCACTCAGTAAATAGTTGTTGAATTAACAAATGGTTGGTTATAGGAAGACAATTGGGGAATGGGGGGTGTGTTTGAAAGTTAGTCAGAAATTTCTCTTAACATTCAAGAAATTGAATTAATACTAGAGACTAGAGACCATGTAGACAATGAACTGCTGTTTATTATTGCTTTTTAAAAAGTTTTATATACAACTTTTTTTAAAGATTTATTTGAGAGAGAGATCGCACATGAGTGGGGAGAGGCAGAGGGAGAGAGACAATCCCAAGCAGACTCCCCACTCAAAGCAGAGCCGGACAAGGGGCTCGATCTCACGACCCGGCAATCATGACGTGAGCTGAAACCACGAGTCAGATGCCTAACTAACTGCGCCACCCAGGCGCCCCTTATATCCAACTTTTAAACATTTTGCCTATATTATTTCTGTGGTTTAATATTTAATTTGTTTACTGAAAATTAATGTTTAAATATTAAACATTAATTAAAATTTAATGTGGCTTGTTCTTCTAAACACTAAACAAGACAAACACTTAGATAAAATATACAACTTATTACTCTCTGGCTTGGGGGTAAACTGGTGCTAATTTCCAATCATCTTGATATTTTGCAGCTAATAGAAAAGTAGGAGGGAGGGGATTTTAACCTGCTATAGAAAAGTTGTTACCTGCTATTTTTATCTTTATCTTGTGCTCCCTTTTGGCATCACTGAGTTGGAGGAAAAGAGAGCTGCTATTTTCTTGTCATAATCAAAAACCCGTTTTAGAACCTCCGGACATCCCATTTGTGATGCTAAATTATTTTTACAAAATTAGTTTGTTTCACTTAGCCATGGTTTGTTTTTTTGTTTTTTTGTTTTTTTGTTTTAATGCTGTAGCTGTCGTAGTCTAATGGCTTTGTCTTTAAGCACTTTGTTCTGTCCTTTCCCTTTTCCAAGTCAGACTGACTTAGGTATTCTTGCTTTCTGGCAGTGCTAGAAGGTGCCAGAACAGTCTTAATTGTTTTCTTGCCCCAAGCCTTGGAGTCACCTCCAAGTCTAGGAGTCCTTATTCCTTTTAGTGGGGAGTAATATTAGAGGTCAAATCTGGACTCAAGGGAGCTCATGAGTGTTGGTGATCAGCAAAAGTGCTTGAAAGCTGTTGTCATTAAACTGATTTTAGTGACAGCTTTGTTTTCCTGTTCGTTACAAGATACTTCTACTTAAAAAAAAAAAAATGTGTAACGTGCATATAAGAGATACACACAGAACACACACCCTCATACGTCCTCCCAGCTTAAAAAAGAGTCCATTACTCAACCAGAAAGTTCCCTGTGAACCCTCCTGTATTACATCCCCTTTCCATCCTAGAGAGGTGAGTAACCACCATCTTAATTTATGTTTTTGTTATTCTCTTACTTTTCCTTATAATTTTTATCACTTGTATGAGTACCCCTAGACAATCATTATTTAGTTTTCCTTGTCTTTAAACTTGAAATAAATGCTGTCTTATGATACATATTTTTCCCTCACTTTTTTCATTCAACATTATTTTGAGATTGGTGTTGACATATTAGCATTGGTTCATTCATATTCGCTGCTTTATCATATTCCATCGTATGAGTATGCCACAGTCTTACTTTTTTTTTTTTTTTACATTGTTTCCAGTTTTTTGCTTTTGGAAAAATATTTTTGTGAATATTCCCATACATGTTTCCTCCTGTACCTGCATAAAAGCTTGCCCAGGTCACTGTTCTGGAAAGTGAGCCCATATTAAGAAATCATTTTCAGGGCGCCTGGGTGGCTCAGTGGGTTAAGCCACTGCCTTCGGCTCAGGTCGTGATCTCGGGGTCCTGGGATTGAGTCCCGCATCGGGCTCTCTGCTCGGCAGGGAGCCTGCTTCCCTCTCTCTCTCTGCCTGCCTCTCCGTCTACTTGTGATTTCTCTCTGTCAAATAAATAAATAAAATCTTAAAAAGAAATCATTTTCATTATGACCCCAGTGCATATGCTATTTAGAGAAAAAATTTTATTAATGTATAATAAGGTAAAATGCAATACTTGTTTGTAGTGAGGTAAAAATATAACATTCTATTCTGTTCTCTTTCATTAAAATAAAATACTGGTTTTGTGACCCACTAAATTGACTAGGGGTCCATTGGAATACAAAAATCATTTTGAAAAATTTCTCTAAGAATGAATTTGCTAAGGATAGAATATATTTAAATGTTAACCGAGGAAGATGATGGTGATTTAGGGGTGCCTGGCTGGCTCAGTTGGTAGAGCAAGCGACTTTTGATCTCTGAGTTATAGGTTTGAGGCTCACAGTGGGTGGATAGATTACTTAAAAATAAAATCTTCTTAAAAAAAGATTAGGGAAATTTGTTTTCCTTTTCTAAAGATATTATTTATTTATTTGTCAGAGAAAGAGAGAGCGAGTACAAGCAGTGGGAGCAACAGGCAGAGGGAGAAGCAAGCTTCCCACTGAGCAAGGAGCTGATCTAGGACTGGATCCTAGGACCGTAGAACACAACCTGAGCAATGGCAGAAGCTTAACTGACTGAGCTACCCAGGCATCCCTGCGATTTGTTTTTCAACGTGGTTACTCAGTCTAGCAGCAAGTGAGAGTTCTGTTTCTCTAGTCCTTGGCAGACTCAGTATTGCCAGTCTCAGGTGTGAAATGGTATGTCTTATAATTTTAATTTGCATATCCCTCTTCCCTATTACTGATTAGATATCTGGTAGAGAGAGAGTGATTTCATCTTGTTATTAGGGTGTGCTTTGGTGTTCATCTAAATATAAAGTAGGTCTTAACCTTTCTTGGTTCTCCGAGGCCTTTGAAAATCAGATAAAAATTATGGACCTGCCTCCTAGAAAAATTACATATATGCACATACATAAATTCGACATAAAACTTCAGAGCGTTCTTAACCATTCAGGACCTTCAGGGGAACAGATAGCTGGTGAGAAGTTCCCACAGACTCCAGAAAAGAGAGATGGCTGATTATCTATTACAGAAGTCATTTACTGTGCTGTGTTGAGATTTCACACCCTTCCTTCACACCCAAATTCTCCTGGTACCTCCCCATCCCGAAACCTTCTGTAAAGGTTTGAAATGGCCTGCACCTTTGCATCCATGGCAGAATCTGAATTGGTATCCATCATGGGGCCCCAGCAGATAGAATGCCATGTTTATGGACAGTGTGTGCTAAAGATGAGTGACAGTGCAGGTTATGAAATCCACACAGCCAAAAGAATTAAAGAGAGAAGCAACTAATAAATGAAAGATCCTAAGAATATCCAGAAGAGAGTAGGAGGATGCCTGTTTTCCCTAGATACAAGATGACAGATCAAACCAATTTAAACCTTAATAGACAGGATAATCCAGTAGCCTTGAGGCCTTGGTTACACCATGGTAACTGATAAGAATTACATGGGCCCCACTTACACACAACCTAATTTGCTCACATTTCTGGTAGAATTAGTAGGTGGATATAATTCTAAATGTGTAAATTGATCTTAAAAGAAAAATGATTTCTACTTTATCTGCCAGTACCACAGAAAGTTTTTTAGTTCTGTTTTCCCTCGGGCTTCTCTTACTCATCTAATGCCAGGATTTAGAATTTATCCCAGCTCTCTGGCTCCAAGGAACTTTATTCACCACTCAGCTTGTCTGACTTAACACACAGTCAGGTGTTGAGACTGATGACATGCATTATTCTCTTCAGAGACGCCTCTGGCTCTTCTCTGCCTTACACCCCACAGTCCCCAAGTCTATGAAATAAAGCTGTATTGTGGTATAGGGACATGTGTGTTTAGTTTCTGAAACGACATCCTTCCAGAAGCCATCCTTCATCTGATGTGATAAGAAGGCATGTGTGGGTAAGTCACAAAACAGGTATTCCAAGCTGTGTTGGGAGATGAATGTTTGAAAAGGTAGAAAGTATACAAGATTTAGCCAAGTAGAAACTAGTTGTCTCTCAGGAGATTGTTTTCAGTTTTCTTTGGAGAGTAGCCATTAGCAATGCATATGTGATGTTGGTTTGCTAGCACAGTAAACAAAACATGGAAAACTTTAGATGGTACTTATGAAAGAAACACTAGCACTCAGAGAAACTGACTTTGGTCCAGTTGACAGCCAAGCACATCTGTTTGGGGCCAGAGGTGGTTAGTTGTTCTGAATTCAAACCAGGTCTTTTGTTTTTGTGTTTAAGTAGGCTCCATGCCCAATGTGGGGCTTGAACTCGGGACCCCGAGATTAAGTGTCACATGAGCCAGCCAGGTGCCCCCCCAAACCAGTTATTTTTCATGGTCCTGTGTCTCCATTTTTGTTTTGGGCTCTTATCCCTGGAGAAGGAAATGGGAAAATCAGATAGAAAGTGAGCCTACATTAGCACTGGGTGGAGGTGGCGATAGTCTGGGAAGCTGCCTATAGGCCACAGAGGCAGGAGTCTCGGAGGGCTGGCTTAATGGTTTGCCAAACCCAGGGTGTAAGGTTTCAGTGATTTTGTGGTTTCATCTTCTTTTTTTTTCTCTCTCTCTCTCTAAGAGTAAAAAAATCAGGGTACAAACTAACTAAAGTCAGAACTTAACCCAGTTCACGGTGCATATCAGCCTCTGCAGAGCTTTGCTATTTTGGAGCCACTGTTAGTAAGAATCTGACCTTTTTTTTCCCCTGTTGCAGAAATGAAGCTTGTGTGCACATGACCCTACATCAACTATCCTTAAACATTTTGTTACCAGGACCTCTTTGCAACCCTGTTCAATTATTGAGTGGGTCATAACTGTTGATTATAGTGTAAGAAATTAAAACTGAGAACTTTTTTTTTTGGTTAACAAAGATATAATTATTGCAAGATAGAATCTAGAAATTAAACAGAATCTTTCACTTACCTGCAATAAGAGTCAAAACAGATGATGTGGGATCTAAAACAGAGCAGTTTAAAATATTTATTAACTCACTTTGAAATAATAATAATAAGCCTGTTACATGTTAATATAATGTAAATAACTGTATTTTCCTCCCAGAAAAAATTAGTGCGGAGAGTAGTACAGTAATCCCATTTATCTGTGGAGGTTACATTCCAAGACAGCCAGTGATACCTGAAGCCCGAGATAATAGTACCAAACCTTGTACATACTGTGTTTTGTCCTATACATACATCCCTGTGGTGAAGTTTAGTTTATTAATTAGGCCCAGTAAGAGATTAACAACAATAACTAGTAATAGAACAATTACTACAATACACTGTAGTGAAAGTTATGTGAATGTGGTTTCTCTCCCAGAATATCTTATTGTACTGTTCCTGCCTTCTTCCTGTGATGATGTGAGATGATAAAATGCCTACGCGATGAGAGGAAGTGAGTGGAATGATGTAGGCGTTGTGATGTGGTGTCAGACTGCTGTTGGCCTCGCTGTGGGGCAGGAGGAGGGTAATCTGCTGCTGGACTGTGATTGGCTGCGGGTAACTGAAACCATGGAAAGCAAAAGTAGTTGAGAGGGGCTGCCATATTGTGATTTTATCTTTGCGGTTTCAAGCTTAAGATAGCTGGGTCTCAGGTCGGCTTCTCTGTTCAGTCTATTTTGATACATTATTTTGATTGAATTATATGAAAAAAATCTAGCCTCACACATTTATGGAGTTGCAGAGGAAGGAGTATCCTAGTAGTTGGTTTATATAATTTTGGACATCACTCTGTGATACTACACCAAAATATGAATGGTAGTAGTTTGTTTGTTTGTTTCTTTCTTTCTTTCTTTCCTTTCTACACCAAGATATGAATGGTAGTAGTTTGTTCGTTCTTTCTTTCTTTTTCTTTCTTTCTTTCTTTCTTTCTTTCTTTCTTTCTTTCTTTCCTTTCTACACCAAGATATGAATGGTAGTAGTTTCTTTCCTTTCTTTCTTTTTAAAGATTGATTTATTTGTTTGAGAGAGCATGTGCAGGGGGAGGGGGAGGGGCAGAGGGAGAGAGACTCTCAAGCCTACCCCACACTGAGTGCGGAGCTCAGTGTAGGGCTCGATCTCACGACCCTGAGATCACAACCTGAGCCAAAACCAAGAGTCAGACTCCTAACCAACTGTGTCACCCAGGTATCCCTAATGCTGATAGTTTCTTAAAGTTTGGTGCAAAACAGGATCTGGGACCACATCATAAAGTTTTTGAATTATTACATCAAAGTCTTTAGCACTTGTACTTTGAATGAATTTTTTTATATCAATATACATGATTTATAACACCATGCATTAGTCATTTGGAAAATACTAGCTTACTGGGTTATATAGATCTAATAATTGGCTAATTTCATTAATAAGCCACATTTGTTAATATACTGCCAATCTCATCAGAAAGTCTTTAAGGACTGGGGAGCTGTCCAGCTCACAGTGGTAGATTGAAGTTTTCCAAAATTTAAAAGCTCAAAATTTATCATTGGCTACAGTCGTTCTTCTCCTTGAAGTGACAGACTTTGTTCATTTTTCAGAAATGAGGAAATGTCTCCCAAATACCCAAGTATCAATAACCGTAGTTTATCTGGGAAAAGCAGGTTATTTAGCTTGCAACTCAGTTGCACAGATGCTTTTCCTAGAGATCATCACACTGAGCAGAGGGGTGGCTTACTTCCCATTTTGTAAAACAGTATTAGATACCTATTTAAGAATTAAGGTTTAATAAATTAACCTCATTTTAAAATAAAATTATATTTATTTAATTACAAATGTAATTGTATTTTAAATGTGGTATACAAAATATTTATTTTACTTAATTTTTACTCTTTGTTCTTTTTTATAAAAATAAAGTTTTTTTAGGAGTACCTAGGCTGGCTGATTTGGTAGAACATGAGACTCTTGATTTCAGGGTCACGAGTTCAAGCCCCACATTGGGCATAGAGCTTACTTTGAAGAAAAAAGTTATTTTAGAATTTTTTTTAAAGATTTTTTTTGTTTATTTGACAGACAGGTATCACAAGTAGACAGAGAGGCAGGCAGAGAGAGAGGAAGGGAAGCAGGACACTTGAGGACACTTCCCCTGGAGATGTGTCATAGATTTTTCAGCATCTTCGTATCTGTGAGGCTTGCAGCTAGGCAGACCAGGGTTTTGCATCACCTGGCCATGTCCTCCTGTGTGACCTCCCTGAACCTCCACTTCCCCTCCCAGGTGGGCAAATGCAGTGCTGGGTGGCAGGCTCCCAGAAAACTGCTTCTTCTTCCTTTCTTTTTAAGATTTTATTTATTTATTTGACAGAGAAAGCAGGGGGTGGGGCAGAGGGAGAAGCTCCCCACTGAGCAGAGAGCCCCATGTGGGGCTGGATCCCAGGACGTTGAGATCATGACCTGAGCTGAAGGCAGATGCTTAATCAAGTGAGCCATCCAGGTGCCCCGCTGCTTTGTTCTTAAGTGAAATTGTCTTTCTCCCTCCTTCCCTCCCTCCTTCTATTCCTTCTTCCTTTGCCTGGCAGTAAAGAATACTTTTGGAAAAATGTTGTGCTAGGGATACAGAGAAGAAAGAAAAAAGTCTCTGTCCTCAAAAGGACTCAAATTCTAGTGGAAAGGGAAATATCTCTACAGCTAACACAAATCATTCTTAATTGTTGATGTGAAGCAGTCATCCCTGGCCCACATAAAGAATCACTTGGGGACATTGGGTGGCTCAGTTGGTTAGGCGTCCAACTCTTGATTTCGGCTCAGGTCATGATCCCAGCGTCCTGCGATCAAACCCCACATTGCACTGCATCGGGCTTCCTGCTCAGCAGGGAGTCTGCTTCTCCCTCTTCCTCTGCCCCTCCCCTTGCTTGTCTCGCTTGCTTGTGCTTTCTGTCTCTCAAATAAATAAATAAAATCTGAAAAAAGAATTTTTTGACTAGAAGTGCCTGGCTGGCTCAGTCAGTAGGGCATGTGACTCTTGATCGCAGGGTTGTGAGTTCAAGCCCCACACTGGGTGTAAAGCTAACTTAAATAATAATAAAAATAAAATAGAAAGCTCATTTAAAAAAAAGAAGAAGAATCATTTGGCTTGTGCACATCCCTGTATGCTCCTTCCTCACAGATACCACAGTTCACTGTGGGCTTTCACATAAGACTTCTCACATAGGCGTGGATCCTGAAGGCAGGTAGTCCAATATTTCTTTGTGGGCCAGTATCTTCTTTCCCTCAGCCCTGCTGGATATTCTTCTACCCTTCAGGTAGTGGTGGCAATAATGGCTTGGCCCTCTGTTCTTCAGCCAGTCTCAGGAGAGAATGATGGTAATAATTACTAAATTTTATAGATAACAGTTTTAGATATATTTGTTCATTTTCTCAAAGTAGTAAGAGACAGAATCCAGACTCACACCCAGGTTTGTCTGACTACAAAGCTCAAAATCCTTCCACTGTCTTATGCTGCTTTATCTTTCTTTCTTTCCTTCTTCATTTTAAAAAAAAATTTTAAATTTAATTTAATTTAATTCTTTTGAGAGATAGAGTTGGGGTAGGCACCAGAGAGAGAGAGAGAGAATCCTAAGCCAGCTCCACAACCAGCACAGAGCCTGACTGAGGACTCAGTCGCAGGATCCTGAGATCATGACCTGAGCCAAAATCAAGAGTTGGATGTTTAACCAGCTGAGCCACCCAGATACCCCTTATGATGCTATTCCAAAGGAAAGGGAAGCCAGGAAGCAAAGACATGGTTGCTAGATATTTGTCATCCCAGCTGTAAGTGATAATTTTCCCTTTGGACATTTTCCCCATCAGTTTTCTAAATGAATGGCTTTCATGCTGTCTGGACTTTAAATATTCCTTGAGAAACAGGAATTACATGAAGGTTGTGATTCACATTTAACTTTTCTTGTACTTAAGTATACTCCCAGTGAAAACCACTTAGCTCATTAAAGCAAGCAAGCTTATTTTTCTGTTAACTTTTGCGTTATCTTACAGTAAAAAAAATCTTTTATGGGGTGCCTGGGTGGCTCAGTGGGTTAAGGCCTCTGCCTTTGGCTCAGGTCATGGTCTCAGGGTCCTGGGATCAAGCCCCATATTGGGCTCTCTGCTCTGCGGGGAGTCTGTGTCCCCATCCCCTCCCTGCCTGGCTCTCTGCCTATGATCTCTGTCAAATTAAATCTTTTTAAAAAATCTTTTATAATATTGGTATCACATAAATAACTATTTCATTGGAGATATGATTGTATACTTAAGATTCTTAGAATGGATTTTATGGTAGTTTCTGTGGAAATTCTTCTTTAAACACAAAAAGTAATTACAGCAGAGAGTATAAGCATTCTACTTCAATTACTAATAGTCTCTTCTGTTCCCAGAGAGAGGCATAGAATTATGATTCAGTAAAATGATTAAAAGCTTTAAAATTGAAAAAAAGTGGTTTAAAAACTTTGATAAGGATTCTTTTATTACTGTTATTTCTCTAGTACCATGCCCTACTTATTTTTTTCTTTTTTTGCCCACCAGTAATTAAGCATTAGTGCCCAGTCTTATTTCATTTATACTTCTACCTAACCCCACCATATTATTTTGAACCAAATCCCAGGGTATAATTTTACTTATAAATATTTTAATACTTATCTCTAAAAGAAAAATATTTACCTATAAATACTTTAGTGTGTATTTCTTCTTTATAAACATAACCACAGTTACCATATCACGCTTGAAAAAGCATGTTTTTTTGATATTGTCAAATATCCAGTCATTGTTTAATTGTCTGATTTGTCTTGGATTTGGTGATTTTTCTCTAGTTCCTTTGAATCAGAATTTAGTAAGGCCCAGGCTTGGCAGTTAGTTGGTATATCTTTTTTTTTTTTTTTAAATAAGATTTTATTTATTTATTTATTTGATGAGAGAAATCACAAGTAGGAAGAGGGGCAGGCAGAGAGAGAGGGGGAAGCAGGCTCCCCAGTGAACAGAGAGCCCAACTTGGGGCTCGATCCCAGGACCCTGAGATCATGACCTGAGCCAAAAGCAGAGGCTTAACCCACTGAGCCACCCAGGCACCCCAGTTGGTTGGTATATCTTATTGGTTCCTTTTAATCTTAAAATTTCCATTCCATCTCCTTTATTTTTATTTGAAATGTATTTGATGAAGAAACTAGGTTGTTTGTCCTGAGAGTTTCCTACATCCTGGATTTTGCTGGTTACATCCCCATAATAGAGTTTACCATGTTCCTTTGGCCTGTTTCCTATAAGTTGATATGTATATCTAAAGATTTGATTAGGCTCCAATTATATATATAATTTTTATTTTCAAAACTGTATCCAAGTGCTATATAGGAAACATAATTCCTAGTTTTCTCTATTTGTGATATTCGTAGCTATTGATCCTTGGTCCATCTGTGGTACAAAATGGTGACTATCTTAGTCTCTTCAAGCTGAAGTAATAGATTACTAGAGACTGGGTGGTTTATAAATAACAGAGATTTATTTCTCACAGTTCTGGGGGCTGGAAAGCTCAGGATGAAGATGGATGTCTGGTGAGAGCCTGCTTCCTGGTCCTTGGCCTTTCACTGTCCTTACATGGCAGATGGGGCTAGGCAGTTTTCTAGGATTTCTTTTTTCAGCATACTAATTCTGTTTATGAAGCTTCAACCCTCATATCCTATACACCACCCAAAGGCCCCTCTTCCGGATACCATCATCACATTGTGGTTAGATTTGGGCGTGAATTTTGGGGAGACACAAGCATTCAGTCTGTGGCATGGACAGTCTAATTCTGTCATTCCTTCTTCGATTATTAGCTGTAATAATTCCATAAGTATAAACCTCTGTTTGGTTCCCAATTCATGTAGGAAAGACAGGATAAATGCTTGATTCTTTGTTTTTATTTATCTGTTTTCGAAATGAGTTGGTTCACTCACACACTTCAGTAGTAGCCAAGTAGTGTTTCTTATTTTGAACTGAGAAAGTTAAACATTTGATGCTGGTTCAGTCCACTACAGTCCTTATTACTGATCCTCAGGTCGTTTCATTTGGTCAGTAAGTACATCTTCAAGTAAGTTCATAAGTCCTGTTGATAGTGACCCTCGCTTCCATGTTATCTGGTGTGTCAGAATATCCCAGGCTCATTTTGTACAAGTCCTGCCCAAGACCTGGTGTCTGCTACTAGCATAGGAGTCCTGGTGCCTTTTAGTGCGAAACATTATTTCAACACACTAGGGATAAGGGGTTGCTGTTTGCTGCTGAGGAAGGAGGTCATTGACACAAGGACTTTTCAATACACAAAGCAAAGAATTTTATTTTGATTTCCCTACACTAACAATGCTGCTACTTCCAAGTCAAATTTAGGTCTTTTTCTTTTTATTCTGGTATAATTAATGAATCATATTATGTTAGTTTCAGGTGTACAGTATAGTGATTCAGCAGTTCTGGAAAACAGTATGTTGGTTCCTCAAATTTAGGACTCCTGAGTTACCGTAACATCTAAAACATCTACCTTCTTAAACCGAGATCAAACAAGAGGGATGATAGGATATCACATAAATACCCATTTGCTTTATTTCAATGGGCAGTGAAAGTCTCAGAACGACTTTACCAACACTACCATCAGAGAGCATGATTGGTACAAATGGTTTGAGTTGAGTTGTTCTGTTTTTGCAGTTCCTCTTGTCCTCAGGGTATATGTCACTAGATTTCCACTTTTTATTTTTTTTTTTTAAGGTATATGTCACTAGAAATGCAGAGTCAAATTCTAAGCTCTCTTGGAATGCTTTTTGTTTTTACAGTAATGCCACCAACTAGATGCATATTAGGTTCATTTGTTTTGTTTTCTTTTTTTAAGTGGGGGAGGTGCAGAGGGAGAGAGAATCCCAAGCCGACTCCACTGGGAGCTCAGAGCCCATATGGGACTCAATCTCACAACGCTGATATCATGAACTCAGCCAAAACAAGAGTCAGACGCTTAACCGATTGAGCCACTTAGGCACCCTCATTTCTTTTATTTTTTATTTTTAGGGATTGCTTTTGTTTCTATGTAAATTTTATTTTGTACTTATGCAAAGTTTATAAACACGTTTTCAAATTAGTTTCGCTTCTGTGTTCTCTCTACCTATTCTCTAGACCATATGTAACCTTTTCTTCATGGTTTTAACCTTCCATTAAAAAAAAGTTACATTTTAGTATATGTGCTGCCAAAGCGAGCACAAAAAAAAGTTAAATTTATCTCCCCTTAGATTAACAATGGTATACTATATATAGTTTTCTTTGCCTTGCTTTTTTCTACTTAGTAATATATTCTACAGATCACTTGATAGTAATACTTCGAGTTTTTCATTGTATAAATGTACCAGAGTTGATTCAGTTAGCTTTCTTTGGTAAACATATGGGTTGTTTCTAATCTTTGGCTATTATAAGGAGTCCTGAAATGAATAATCTTATGCTGATGTGTTTTTGTGGTTTCTGGCTAGAATTTCAATGTGATTTAAAGCTATCCTTACTTAGATTGTATCCAATTAAATGTCTGCAATAATTTTAAATAATATGTAATTAAAAGGAGATTGCAATAAATAATTATTCATTAGGGAAATGCAAATCAAACCACAGTGAGGTACCACTTTATACCCACTAGGATGGTTATAATCAAGAAGATGGTGGGACACCTGGTTAGCTCACTTGGTTAAGCCCCCTACTCTTGATCTCAGCTCAGGTTTTGATCTCAGTGTCGTGGTTCAGGGCACCGCACTGGGCTCCATTCTAGGCATGGAGCCTACTTAAAAAAATTAAAAAATAAGAAAAAAATGGAAATAGCAAGTGTTGATGAGGGTATAGAAAAATTGCTGGTAGGGTGTAAAATAGTGTAACTGCTTTAGAAAAAATGTGGCCATTCCTCAAATAGTTAAACATGGATTTTCCATATGATCCAAAAACTCTACTCCTAGGTACATATCTAAGAAAAATGAAAACATATGTCCACACAAAAACTTTTACACAAATGTTCATAACAACATTATTCACAGTAGTCAAAAACCAGAAACAGCCCAATGTCTGTCCACTGAAGAATGGATAAATAAAATGTCCATTTCTTTCTGGAGGGTTTTCCAATACGAATAGCCATTTCTCTGATTCTCCAGACATCAACTGCAGGTTCAGCAATTCAATTCTGATACTACTTGGAGATGGCATCTACCCACTAAGTCTACAAGAGCTTAGCCCCGCAAGACTGCTTACTCCCCACTTGAGACACCAGTCACAAGTCCTGGGCCATCCCTACTTTTGACCAGTTATCTGTAAATTAACAATCACAATCCCCTCCTAAGATTTTATCATCAACTAGAATGGCTCACAGAACTCAGGAAGGCACTTCACTATCAGTTTATCATAAAGGATACAAGTCCAGAACAGCCAGATGAAAGGTATGCGTAGGTGTTAGGGAGTGTGCATACAGAGCTTTCAGGCTGTCTCCACAGACCCCACCCTCCCAGCACCTGGATGTGTTTACTAACCTAGAAGTGCATCGCATCGCACTTTTGGGGTTTTATGGAGCCTAATCTCAGCTCCCATTTCCCTTTCCTAAGGCCAATGGTTGGACTAAAAGTTTCAACACTGTAGTCATTTGGTCTTTCTGGTGCCCAGCTCCATCCTGAGGGCTCTGTCTAGGGGCTCCACCTTAAGTCACTTCATTAGCATTAAACTCCCTGTGTGATCAAAAGGGGCTTTTAGTATGAAGAACAAAAGACACTCCTATGAGCAGGAAATTCTGAGGTTTTTAAGAGCTCTGGCCAGGAACTGAGGACAAAGACCAAATTTATTTCTCATTATACCACATCCATACACTGGAAGTCGAATATTATACAGTTGTTTAAAAAAAAAAAAAAAGAATGAAGTACACTCAGCATGCTAGGAATAGAAGAGAACTTCCTCAGACTGATAAAGGTCAGTTTTTGAAAAACCAACTCACAGCTAGCATCTTACTTAATCATGAAACACTGAATGCTTTCCCAAGATAAGAACAAGGCAAGGACGTCCCCTCACGCCTTCCTATTCAGCATTGTGCTAGAGGTTTTAGTCATAGCAATTACATAAGAAAACGAAATAACAGTCACCAAAATTGGAAAGGGAGAAGTTAAACTATGTTCACAGATGACCTGCTCTTACATATAGAAATGTCTAAGTAATCCTCCGAAAAAAAAAAAATTGAGAATTGATAAATTCAGCAAGGTAGGATACAAGATTGTTATGATGGGGAATGTTGGGGTCCGGCAGCAAACTATCAAGAAAGGATTCTTGAGATGTTTTCAGTACAAAAAGTGGTTTTATTAAGCAGAAAGAGCTGTGCTGGGATTTTGAGGAGTGACTGATCATATACTTTTAAATTGCAAGGGAGTTAGGGAGAGCATGTGTCTCTAAGGAATTTGGAAGCAAGGCTTTCAGGACCTTGAGGAGGAGCTAGCTGCTGTTAGGATTGATTCATGAGACCTTTCAGATGGATATCACCGGGCCATATGTTTGAAGGATGATTGCTAACATATATCTTGAGGTGGGGAAGGAGAGATAAAGGAAGTTTCCAAAGGGATTTTTAGATGTTAAAGAAGACTTAGAGCATCCTGGAGGTCAGGCTAATGTCAAGCTAAGGTTGCCTTCACCTCCAGCAAAGTATTAACATTGAGGCAGTTAAGCTTGTAGAGGAAGGTCACCCTGCCTGTCTCAAGAGCTTGTCAGTGGGCTGGAAGTTGTAAAGAGACTGAATTCTTTTCTACATTTCTTTTCGCTTTTGTTCTCCCCATCGATTATACAAAAATCAGTTGTGTTTTTATAAAGTAGTAATGAACAATCCAAAGATTAAATTAAGATAATTCTACTTTAAAAGCATTAAGAATAATATACTTGGGAATAAATTCAATAGAAGATCTTTAAGACCTGTACATTGAAATCTCTAACATACTGCAAAAGATATTAGAAATGTAAATAAATGGGGGCGCCTGGGTGGCTCAGTGGGTTAAAGCCTCTGCCTTCGGCTCAGGTCATGATCCCAGGGTCCTGGGATCGAGCCCTACATCGGGCTCTCTGCTCAGCGTGGAGCCTGCTTTCTTCTCTCTCTGTCTGCCTCTCTGCCTACTTGTGATCTCTGTCTGTCAAATAAATAAATAAAATCTTAAAAAAAGAAAAAAAGAAAGAAATGGAAATAAATGGAAAGACATCCATGTTCATGGGTTGGAAGACTTAATGTGGGTAAACGGCACTACTCCCAAAATTGATGTACAGATTCAGAGCAGTTCCTATCAGAATCCCAGCTGGTTTCTTTGTAGAAATTGATAAGCTGATTGAAAAACCATACGGAGGGGCACCTGCCTGGTCCAGTTGGAAACATGACTGTTGATCTCAGGGTTATGAGTTTGAGCCCCATGTTGGGTATAGAGATTATATACATACCTTTTTTTTTTTTTTTTAAGATTTCATCTATTTATTTGACAGAGATCACAAGTAGGCAGAGAGGCAGGTGGGGGTGGGGGATGCAGGCTCCCTGCTGAGCAGAGAACCCGATGCAGGACTCAATCCCAGGACCCTGGGATCATGACCTGAGCCGAAGGCAGAGGCTTTAACCCACTGAACCACCCAGGCGCCCCTATATGTATGTTCTTTAAAAATAAAATCAAGGACACATGGGTGGCTCAGTCATTTAAGTTTCTGCCTTTGGCTGAGGCCATGGTCCCAGGGTCTTGGGATTGGGTCCCACATCCAGCTCCTTGCTCAGTGGGGGAGCCTGCTTTTCCTTTTGCCTGCCAGTCCTTCTGCTTGTGTGCTCTCTCTGTCTCTCTCTTTCTGAAAAATAAATAAAATCTTTTTTTTTAAAAAATCGTATGGAAACTTAAGGGACTCAGAATAGCCAAAACAGTTTTGAAAAAGAAGAGCAAAGTTGGAGGATTCACATTTTCAGACTTCAGAACTTACTGCAAAGCTACAACAATGAGGACAGTGTGGTACAGCATAAGAAAACACAGAGCAGTGGAGTTGAATTGAGAGTTCAGAAATATGGTAGTGCCTCCTTGTTCATGGTTTCACTTTCCAGGGTTTTGATTTCCTGTGGTCAGTCGTGGTCAAGAAGTAGATGATCTTTCTGATGTGTGGTCAGAAGGTCAGTAGTAGTCTAGTGTTGTGTCACGATGCCTGTATCATTCACCTCACTTCTTCCCATCACGTAGGTGTTTTGTTATCTATGTCATCACGAGAAGAGTAAAGAAATACAGTACTATAAGGTATTTTGAGAGAGAGAGACACCACACTCCTATGACTGTTATTAGTTACTATAATATATATAGGGTTCTAGACTATCTTTGCTTTCAGGCACCCTCCACGGATAAGGGGGGCTACTATATGTACGCACCCTCACATTTATGGTCAGTTAATTTTTTCTGAAATATTTTTAAGATGATTTATTTGATTGGAGGACCGTGAGTGGGGCGTGGAACAAAGGGAGAAGGAGAGAGACTCAAAGCAGACTCCCTGCTGAGTATGGAGCCTGATGCAGGGCTTGATCTCACAACCCTGAGATCATAACCTGAGCCAAAACCAAGAATCTGATGCTCAACCCACTGAGCCACCCAGGCATCCCTATGGTCAGTTAATTTTTTTTTAAGGTTCTATTTATTTTCCAGATAGAGCACTAGCAGAGGGAGCGGCAGGCAGAGGGTAAAGTAGGCTCCCCCGCTGAGAGCCCGACGTGGAGCTTGATCCCAACTGAAGGCAGACACTTAACCAGCTAAGCCAGCCACATGCCCTGGTCAGTTAACTTTTGACCGTGATGCCGAGACGATTAAATGGAGATGGTGTGGTGTCATCTTTTCAACAGACAGTACTGGGACAAGTGAATATCTCTTGTCCACACAATGTACGTTAGTAGCATAGTAGCATTATTTGTAATAGCCCAAGGGTAGAAGCAATCCAGATGTCTGTCAGCTGGTAAATGGAAAAATAAAATGTGGTATAAAATCCATATGATGGAATATCATTTGGCCACAAAAAATGAGGTACTGATTTCATGCTACACCATAGGTTAACCTCGGAAACCTTACGCTCAGTGAAAGAAGCCAGAAGGCCACTATATTGTGATTCCATTTACGTGGAGTATCCAGAGTAAGCAAATCCATACAGAGAAAGTAGATTAATAGTTGTTGGGGGCTGAGAAGGTAAGGAATAGGGGCAGCTGGCTGCTGATAGTTATTGGGGGGGGGTTGGCAAGAGGAAGCCCGATGGAAATGTTCTAGTGATGGTTATACAAGTTTGTTACTATACTAATAACCACTGAAGTGTGCACTTTAAAATGGAGTGCATTTTATGATGCGCAAACAGGTCTCCATCAAAAAAAGAGCTTGTAATAAATTACTACCTCTTAGTTTGGTTTCAGGTAAACCAAAAAGAAACACAGTTTACTGGGGTTTTCTAGTTTTTCATGCTAAATCAGCATTTCTTTCCCATTCAAGACAAGACAATGACTGTCAATGCAGACGCCAAGAAATTTTAGACTTTGGGCTTAAATTCATTTATTTTTATTATTATTTTTTAATTTATTTTGAAATAATTTTGAATTTACTGAAGAGTTGTAAAGATAGTACAAAGAGTTGCATGAGCCCTTCATCCAACTTTCTCTGGTGTTAAAACATCTTCTGTAACCCTGGTACTTTTATCAAAACGAAGAAATAAACATTGCTACAGCACTGTTCACTAAAATGCAGACTTGATATTTACATTTCTCCAGTTTCCTTACTAATGTCCTTTCTGTGTTCAAGATCCAAGCTCAGATTCCACCTTTTTTTTTTTAAGATTATTTATATGTTTATTTGAGAGAGACATCATAAGTAGGCAGAGAAGCAGGCAGAGAGAGAGGGGGAAACAGGTTCCCCACTAAGCAGAGAGCCCGATGCGGGGCTTGATCCCAGGACCCTGAGATCATGACCTGAGCCGAAGGCAGAGACAACCCATTGAGCCTTCCAGATGCCTCGCTCAGATTCTACCTTGCAGTTAGTTGTCAGTTCTCTGCAGTCCCCTTGAATATGACAGTTTCTCAGTCTTGATTTTTTCATGACTTGGACAGTTTTGATGAGTACTGGTTAGGTGTTTTATATATGTCCCTCTGTTTGAGTTAGCCCTGCGGTAGCTCATGGTAGGACGGGTCTTGGGTGTTTGTGAGGACTGCCAGAGAGGTGGCGTGTTCCTCACTTCGCACGCGATACTGACGTTATTAATGGTGATGTTAACCTTGATCATTTGTTTAAGGTAGAGTCTGCCAGGTTTTTCCACCATAAAGTTACTATTTTTCCCTTTAAATTGAAAATTTTTATTGCTCTGTTTTTCAGTTTTGGGGGGTACTTTAGGTCAGTGTTTTCTTGATATTAATGAAGGAGCACTGGGCGCCTGAGTGGCTCAGTCAGTTAAGCGTCTGCATTTGGCTTGGGTCATGATCTCGGGTTGCAGGGATGGAGCCCCGCGTCCGACATCGGACATCGGACTCTCTGCTCAGCGGGAGCCTGCTTCTCCCTCTACCTCTTCCTGCCACTCCCCCTGCTCATGCTCTCTCTCTGTCAAATAAAAAAATAAAGTCTTTCAAAAAGGAATACTGTAGTTCCTGAAATTAGGCTCCTAGAGTGTGTTGCGGCATCAACTACTGGCCCTCTTGCTGTTCTGTGGGGAGGGTAGATGAGAATGTCTGCCTCTCCCAAGGAAAGCAAAATCACTATTTGGGGTGGGGCAGGGAAGTCTGATGACTGACTGGATTTCCAAATCTTTATTAGGCAGCTAAATACTACCTCAGAGGAGAGAAATGGAGCACGGTTATTTCCAGAGTTTGGACGGCATACTAATCTTTTTTGCAGGAGGTATTGAGTTTTGTTTTGCTTTGTTTTCTCTGAGTAAAAGTTTTTAGAGCTATTTTGGAAAATCCAAGTATGCTTGGTATAGAATATGTAGAAACTTAGTCGTTTATTCTTGCTTCTTTCACTCTATCTGTCCCTCTGGTACTATGTGCAGTGGAGCAATTCCTCCCAAAGAACTTCGGCAAATTAACATTCCTGGCCCTTGGGCTATTTCATTTCCATTTCTCCAGGAGCTTTTATGTGGGACTCGAGGACATAGTCTCACCTCCTTTCTGTTCACACTAGACGAGTAAGCATGCTCTGTGCCCCGCAGAGTGTAAGCGAGGAGCGGCCTCATGGGCAGTGTAGTTGGACACTAAATGTTTACATTGAACCTGCACTTCATGCTGTTCACACTACCATCCAGTTCTTTCATTTTCTCTTTTATGTGTTTTGTTTTGTTTTAAGATTGTACTTATTCATTTGACACAGGGAGAGAGAGAACAGGGACAGGGGAGCCAGGCGAGGTAGACACAGGCTCCCTGCTGAGTTAGGAGCAGGAGGCAGAACTCGATCCCAGGACCCTGGGATAATGACCCAAGCCAAAGGCAGACTCAACTGACTGAGCTACTCAGGTGTCCCTCTTTTATTTTTCTCTTAGTGAACATGCAGATTTCTCCTTCATTAGAAATCTGGCAGCTTCCAGACCTCATCTAAAGAAGACCTTGATTATTCCCTAGTGCAGCCTGAAAATACAGATACTACCCCAAGACCAGGGAGGCTTTGTGGCAGCTGGGACTAACTTAGGACCAAATTAACACAGGTCTTAGAAAGATCAGCATTTCTTGGGGCACTCGGGAGTAGCTCAGTTGGTTAAGCATCCAACTCTTTTTTTTTTTTTTAAGATTTTATTTATTTATTTTTTTTTTGTCAGAGAGAAAGAGGGAGCGAGAGCGAGCACAGGCAGAGAGAATGGCAGGCAGAGACAGAGAGAGAAGCAGGCTCCCTGCCGAGCAAGGAGCCCCATGTGGGACTCGATCCCAGGACGCTGGGATCAGGACCTGAGCCGAAGGCAGCTGCTTAACCAACTGAGCCACCCAGGCGTCCCAAGCATCCAACTCTTGATTTCAGGTCATAATCTCAGAGTCGTTAGATTGAGCTCCACGTTAGGCTCTGCCCTTAGCGCAGAGTCTGCTTGAGATTCTCTCTCTCCTCCCTCTGCCCCTCTCCCTGTTTGTGTGGCTCTCTGCTAATTAATTAATTTTAAAAATCTTTAAAGAAGAATAATCAGGGGCGCCTGGGTGGCTCAGTGGGTTAAAGCCTCTGCCTTCGGCTCAGGTCATGATCCCAGGGTCCTGGGATCGAGCCCCACATTGGGCTCTCTGCTCCCCGGGGAGCCTGCTTCCTCCTCTCTCTCTGCCTGCCTCTCTGCCTACTTGTGATCTCTATCTGTCAAATAAATAAAATCTTAAAATCTTAAAAAAAAAGAACAATCAACATTTCTCAAGATCTTAAGGTTTACTCAGTTACATTCCTTATATTCCAACTTCCCCGTTGCATACCTCAAACCAGTCATGACAGGAAAACAAATGATCTTAAACTTTTAACCACATTCTCGCACATGTTCTGAGGAAATTTTTCCTAAAAGTTTTCGCTTCTGTGTTGTTCTTAAAGATTATTATTCTCATTCTAAAAAATTTTTTTAGTAGTCTTTCATTCAGCTTTCCTTTTTTTTTTTTCTTTTCTTACATGAATACGCCTTCTTTTTCTTTTAATTTTGTTTATTTGAGAGAAAGAGCATGAGCAGTGCAGGCAGGAGGCAGAGGGAGAAGCAGACTCTCCACTGAGCAGGGCTTCTGGGACCCTGGGATCATGACCTCAGCCAAAGGGAGACGCTTAATGGACTGAGCCACCTAGAGGCCCTGTGAATACACTTCTATAAAACATCTGAACATGAGCTTTTATAATAGAATTGTTTGGTCATGAATTTTACCATTATTTTATAGGTCCTTGTTGAATGGGCCTACTTCTCATGATTTTGTTTTCTTTCTTTTTTTTTAAAAGCAAGGTTTTTAAAAAATATTTATTTATTTATTTATTTATTTGAGAGAGAGAGAGAAAGCAGGAGCATGAGCAGGGGGAAGGAGACAGAAGAAGAGGGAGAAGCAGACCGCCTGCTGAGCAGGGAGCGTCATGGGGGGCTCAGTCCTAGAACCCTGAGATCATGACCTCAGCTGAAGGCAGACTGAACCAAAGGCAGACGTTAACTGACTGAGCTGCCCAGGTGCCCTGGTGACTTTGTTTTCTGAAGCACTTAAACTGATTCAACTCCTGATTCCTTTGTTTTCTTACTGAGGTGCAATTCACAAAACATAAAATTAATTTAAAGCATACGTTCAGTGATATTTAGTACATTCATATTGTTGTGCAGTTATTACCCTGATTCCTTCTTATGTTTGTATGTAGCGATGAAAGAAGTATGTATGGGCCCCCAGAGCTTCGTGTGTGCTGACAGGGCAAGCTTCCCATTGGGTTCAGAGTTTGCGTGCGGCTTCTAGAGGTTGGTTAGTTGCTTCCAGCAGCCAAGCAATTGATCCATTGGGTTTTAAGTAACTGTTGCTTATTAAAGCCCATTGTCTTACCATAATTGCACCCAATAAGAGCTCTAAAATCACCCATGCTGGTTTAATTTGGAGATAAGGGAGAAACTGCTTCTTACTAGGGATTCTTAAAATGTTCTCGTAATTAAACAAATGCCTTTTTAAAATTCTGCATAAAAATCGCATGCTCATTACCCAGTCTACTCAGCTATCCAGTCATCTGCTGAATTATTCCCTTTCCTTTGACTCCTTAGGAGATCAGCCTTGCAGGAGCTAATCTTGCATTGACTGATGTACAGTGGTATGACAGGAAGGAGTAGGGTTCGTCAGTATTAGGAGATTGATCATTTTTAGCTCATCAGGCCACCTTTGAGGGTTCTTTCTATTTAGTTTACTAACTAAGGTAATTCCAAAGCTTAGGGCTTGTTTTTGTTTTGTTTTGTTTTTTTAAGATTTTATTTGTCACAGTGAGAGAGAGAGGGAGCACAAGCAGGGAAGGCGGCAGGCAAAGGGGGAAGCAGGCTCCCCACTGAGCAGGGAGCCTGATGCGGGACTGGATCCCAGGACCCTGGGGTCATGACCTGAGCCAAAGGCTGATGCTTAACTGACTGAGCCACCCAGGCATCCTGTGCTTGGTTTCTATTTAGAAGCTCTTAAAATAGTTGGGTTAGTGATAAGGTCATGAAATCCCTCCCAGGCTTCCGTCTTGTGCTCTGGGGCCTGATGCTCCCCTTGGGACTGTGGGAATTGCCCCAGCTGTTTTGTCATAGACGTATATTTTCTCTCAAATTCCTTTCCATCTTGGAACGGTTCCATTAGCAATTGTTTCTCATCGCCATGGTATGGACCCACACCCTTTTTGCTGGAGAAAAGTGGAGTCAGCACGTTAACGTGAGGGAGTCCTAGCCAGGCTCTTCCCAGGCCTCTGGAGGGCTGCTCACAGGTGGATTCCTCCACCAAGGAGCTGCCATGAGGCCAGAGAGAAGAGCGTGCGTGTGCCAAGAAACGCGGGTGTCGCGTGCCGCCAGCATTTTGTTCTCTAACCAGCTGAAATGTGGAAGGGTTTTTGCTGATGCTATTTAGAAATGCTTAGTGTCATGCAATAGAATCTTTACATTTAGCCCAGAGATTTTTTTTTTTTCCCATTTTCCCAAGAAACAGGCTCATCTCCGTCTTACCCAAGAGCAACTAGAAGTTGGTGCTCAGGGAGCCTGTTCACTGTTGTATCTGACCTTAAATCTGCTTTTCTTCCTAGGAGCTCAGAGTGCTAAATGGAGGAGGCTGCTATGCCCATTACAGGGTTGCTGCCATTGGATGCAGGGTGCCGGTTCACCAAGGGCGGGGCTCCTCAAGGACTGCACTCTGGATGTTTGGCCCGGATCCTGCCTTCTTGTGGGGAGCTCAGTAATTCTCAGTCTTGGGTGATTTTGTCCCCAGGAACATTTGGCAACAACTGGAGGCATTTTTGGTTGTCCCAACTTGGAGAAGAAAGAGGTATGATGGGCAGCGTCCCCAGGTTTTGTCCACTGGGTGCCCATCATACCTCTTTCTTCTCCAAGTTGGGACAACCAAAATGCCTCCAGTTGTTGCCAAATGTTCCTGGGGACAAAATTGCCTAAGATTGAGAATTACTGAGCTAAGAGTTCTCGCAAACGCAGCATAAGGATTCCTGACTCCTAACCCAGCCACTAACCTCAAAGTGTTTTCTTTTTTTTCTCTCCCAAGTAGGAGCCTATAGAAAGGATTCTTATCCTGCTCTTGTGTGCAGCTAGCCAGCAGGTTTGCTGCTGTATGAGTCGGTCTGAACTGTCCCTGGGTTTGACTCTGGCGTCCACTGAGGATGGGAAGTGATGAGTCAACAGTGTGGCCTTACTACGTGCCCCTCTTATTCTAATTAAACACATTTTTATGATATTTCTGTTAATGAGTCAGCTGGTAAAGAAAACACTCTTCTTTAGCCAAAGCTGCTGTGAAGTGGAGACAGCAGAGGGTTTTGGTTTTGTTTTTTTTTTAAGATTTTATTTATTTATTTGACAGAGAGAGATGACAAGCAGGCAGAGAGGCAGGCAGAGAGAGAGGAGGAAGCAGGTTCCCTGCTGAGCAGAGAGCCCGATGTGGGGCTCGATCCCAGGACCTTGAGATCATGACCCGAGCTGAAGGCAACAGCTTAACCCACTGAACCACCCAGGCGTCCCAAGACAGCAGAGTTTTGTGCTCGTACGTTCTTGTCGTCCTGCTGACTTGTTCTTCCTAGAGCGGGGGGACCAGTGAAAATAGAAGTGCCAGCATGTGAGTAGCAGTTGTTCTAAGCAATAAATCGGACATTTTCCCCAATGAAATAATTAGAAAAGTAGCACTGGTCTCTCCATCTTACAGTAAAAAGTAAACTATGGTATCATCAGAGGATTCTAAAGCCCCTTGCTTGAGAGCATTTGGAAACATCCTTGGTGTTTCCCTGTGACATTCAGGCACCGGAGGTGCAGATTAGAAGTGTTTAGCTTGGAATAATGAATACTGTTTTTCTGAAAATAAATAAATTGGAAAAAAAAATTAAAAAAAAAAGAAGTGTTTAGCTTGGAAAACATGCTCTATACATGTATGGGGAATTAAGAAAGTGCCACTAGGGTTTTAGGAGTGAAAGAGAGCACGGGCAAGGAGCACGGAGAGGCTGAGGACCAGAGCAGAGTCCAAAGCCAGGCCTCGCCGTCTTGCAGCCCGCTCGCTCCACTGACATCACACTGCCTAAATTGAGCACAGAAAGGGAGTCTTAGAAATGGTTGCAAAAGTGAGAAGTGGCAAGAAAACACAGACTCTCTACCTCCTCAGAAATGCTGTGGCTGCCTTTCCTTTTCTTGGCGCGATGGAAGCTGTGTCAGCATCGCTGGTTCCGGGCTGTGAAGGGGGGACGTCAGGTCTTTTTTTCCTCTTACCGTGCTGAAACCTGCTGTTGGCAGTAAGGCCAGAAGCCTTCCCAGGGCTTAACAGCTGGAGTGGTGTCAAATACATAGGAGTGCAACTTATAATTCCCCCACTGAGAGGTTTTACTTTGGAGTTTTGCTTTAAGCTCTCTGCTATTCCAGCCAGTTGCTTATTTTGAAAAGAAATTGCCAGTCTTTTGACTGTGTGACGATTGCATGATCTTTCATGGGTTTTCCTCCTCAAGGTAGATGCCAGGCTCAGCAGTACAAAACAAAGCCTTTCTTTTTCTTTTCTTTTCTTTTTTTTTAAAGATTTTATTTATTTATTTGACAGGCAGAGATCACAAGTAGGCGGAGAGGCAGGCAGAGAGAGAGGAAGAAGCAGGCGCTCCGCTGAGCAGAGAGCCTGATTCGGGGCTCGATCAGGGATCATGACCCGAGCTGAAGGGAGAGGATTTAACCCACTGAGCCACCCAGGCACCCCAAAACAAAGCCTTTCTGAACATTATAGCAAAACCATAGGGTTGGGGCGCCTGGGTGGCTCAGTGGGTTAAGCCTCTGCCTTCGGTTCAGGTCATGATCTCAGGGTCTGGGATCGAGCCCTGCATTGGGCTCTCTGCTCAGCAGGGAGCTTGCTTCCCCCTCTCTCTCTGCCTTTCTCTCTGCCTACTTGTGATCTCTGTCTGTCAAATAAATAAATAAAATCTTAAAAAAAAAAAGTCTCCTCTTTTAAAAAAAAACAAACCATAGGGTTGTTGATAGCTTTGAATCCATTTTGGACTCTGAACAGTAGGTCACAGTCAAGAACAGTGGCCATCAAGGAGAATGGAAGCTGCTGGTATGTGGTACAGGCAGAAGGGCAGTCACTGCTGAAACCTGCCTCATTTACAGCTATTTCCATTTACATTAAAAATTCATTTAAAAAGTAGTGCCTTGTCAGTAAAACCCAATGAGGTTACACATTATATCATTAGACCATAATTAACTAGGAACAGAAAGCATTAGAACGGCCCCGGGAGTAGAAGCCCCATCCATGATTGCCCATTGGGCCTTTGGTCAAGTGTAACACCAGCCTGAGAAAAGAATAGTCATCGTGAAAATATTTTCCTTCCTTCCAAGTCAGGAAGCGGACTTACAATGGAGTCTGCTTCTCCATTCTGAATTTTGAGATGTGCAGGAAACAACTAGCCATTACCAGCTGAGGTCTTCCTGCTGATAAATGAACCCTGAGGCCGGGTGACCTGTCTTGTTAATGAGTTAATGAAGAATCTAGTCCTTGCATTGACCCTGTTCTTAAAAGCTTTCTGTGGAGCTGAAACAACATTCCTCTAATTTATGAGTTAACTCTTTCTTATTTAGCAAATGAGGAGCAGTTGAGGATTAGAGAACCCCGGTGGCAGAGAAGCTGGGAGCCTACCGATGGCTTCTGTTGCTTTGTTTCTTTATTTCAGCATTAACTTCACTTGCCGGCATCTCATTTTAAAAATATTTTCTTCTTATTGCAGAACCTTAAAAAAACCAATCTTCTATTTGTTATGTTGCTTTTTACCCCCAAGGCAATGACATTTTATTGAAGAATTTCCCCACGCTTTACTCTGACGAGAAACAGCTTTGAATTGAGCGAGATAGGTATTTGAGTTTTATGTGAATATTTCAGTGTAGGAAAGAGAAATTTTAACTTCTCTAAGCAAACATGACTAACCTGGCATTTATTACGGGAGGCATATCCTCTCTTCAGTTTACTAGAGAAAAAACAGTGTCCTTTAAATCGGGGTTATCTTGGACAAGTCCTAGAAATTATTTCTTCTCCCAAATTGTTTTTTCTTTTAGTGATTGGTTGTTGGTAATGTTCCATGATTCAGAGGGAGCCCCAGGGGGCCCCAGGGTTGCTGTGGATATCTTTGTCCCAGGGTCATTTCTCAGCTTTGCAATTCTAGAAATGTGATTTTATCAGTTGATTAGATACAGGGGAAATGATTCATGACAGCCCTGCTCCTAAAGCTGTTGTTACATTTGGTTTGGAAAATGTTTATTTAAAAAATAGAAGGAGAAAAAGAAAATGTTTATTAACTTCTAATTCCTGTTTCATTAACCAGAAGAGTTTGTCTGTTGAGGCATCTCAAAACCAGTAGCTGGAAAATCATAAAAAGTAACAGGAGGCTTTGTTTGGTGGATACTGAAAAAAAAGGGGGGGTCCATTATCTTAAAGACACCTCATACATATGCCCATTTTGAGACTAGTAGAATCTTACAGTATTATAGTAATCTTATAGTATTCTGCTATAAGACGTGTACCTGGTTTTAGTGGCTCGTATTTATAACAGGTGAGTGTTATATGGCCACTGCTAAAATGTTTCAAGATGATAAACTGAACACATGCCACCATACATGTACCCCAAATTCCTAAATATATCAGAAAGATAGTCTTTTTAACGGTGCTGGAAAAAAGAATGTCCTGAGTAGTCTAGAAATGTGAGGAACTCCTGAAGGATAGAAGGCAGATGGAGTGATAGTAAAGTAGAAATCAGAGTCTTTTTTTTTTTTTCTTTTTAAGATTTTATTTACTTAGGGGCGCCTGGGTGACTCATTGGGTTAAGCCTCTGCCTTCGGCTCAGGTCATGATCTCAGGGTCCTGGGATCGAGCCCCGCATCTGGCTCTCTGCTCAGCGGAGAGCCTGTTTCCCACTCTCTCTCTTTCTCTCTTCCTGCTCTCTGCTACTTGTGATCTCTGTCAAGTAAATAAATAAATAAAATCTTTTAAAAAATTTTTATTTACTTATTTGACTGAGACAGAGAGGGCATAAGTAAGGGGAGCAGTGGCAGAGACAGGGAGAAGCAGGCTCCCCACTGAGCAAGGAGCCTGATGTGGAACTTGATCCCAGGACCCTGGGATTATGACCTGGGCTGAAGGCAGATGCTTAAATGACTGAGCCACCCAGGCACCCCTAGAAATCCGAGTCTAAAAGCACTGTGTGTCCCATCCCTCCCTGTGATTACCGGATATGGGCCGTGGTGAATAGATTTACGTACTGGGGATCTGAGACATCCGAGCAAGCGCATAGCTCAGAGTCACCCAACATCAGAGGAAAACCAACATCAGTCATAAAAGAGAAGCTCCAAGTTCAAGGAATTGAGAAGCTAACAGGGGAGGATCCAAGTAAATAGAACATTAAGGAGACTTTTTAAAATATTTATTTCTTTGAGAGAGAGCAAGGGAAGGGCAGCTGGAGAGAGAGAGACTGGGAATCCCAAGCCGACTCCACACTAAGCACAGAGCCTGCCTCAGGGTTCATTCTCACCACCTGAGATCATGACCTGAGCTGAAACCAAGAGTCAGATGCTTAACTGACTGAGCCAAGAAGACACCATATAAAGAAGGAGACTTTAAGGATAGAGACTTTTCAGGATAAAAAGAATATTGCATTCGTGAAATAAGAACAAGCTCTTATGGGAGAGAATGAAGTTTATTTCCTTGATCTTGGAAATAAAATGTTGTTGTTTGGCTAGAACCTTCTTTTTTTTTTTTAAATTTATTTATTTATTTATTTTTTAAAAGATTTTATTTATTTGAAAGACAGAGATCACAAGTAGGCAGAGAGACAGGCAGAGGGAGAGGAAGGGAAGCAGGCTCCCTGCCGAGCAGAGAGCCCGACGCGGGACTCGATCCCAGGACCCTGGGATCATGACCTGAGCCGAAGGCAGAGGCTTTAACCCACTGAGCCACCCAGGCGCCCTGGCTAGAACCTTCTTAAAGGGGCTGCATAGTAGAATGGGTATACAACTAAAGGAAATTCGAGAACAAGAGGAAAGAGCCAAAGAATTCTCCTAGAATACAAAATAACAAAAAGAGAGTGACAAGAATAGCAAGTACAATAATGGGTCCTTTCAGAGGTTCCAGGATTTATCCAGAGAGTTCTGAGAGAAGAGAAAATGGAGGGGAACACAAGCAAAGAAATAATGAAAAAAAATTTCCCAAACAGAAGAAAAGCAAGAATCCTTAGAATGGAAGGGTTCACTCGAGTGCCCACTGTGAATTTATCAGTGTGAGAAGACTCACATTTTACACTGTTAAAAAAGGATCTCCAGGGGCACCTGGCAGGCCCAGTGGGTTAAAGCCTCTGCCTTTGGCTCAGGTCATGATCTCAGGGTCCTGGGATCGAGCCCCGCATGGGGCTCCCTGCTCAGTGGGGAGCCTGCTTCCCTTCCTCTCTCTCTGCCTACTTGTGATCTCTGTCAAATAAATAAATAAAATCTTAAAACAAAACAAAACTCCAGGCTCAAGGTAAGTCCCCTGCAGACTGAAGTGCAGACTCAGCCTCACTTGGAGTGGAATTTTACCACAATTAATCCGGAATTTTCTGGTTGGCACCTGCGAAGTAGTCTGCATGTTCTCCCTCTCCATCCCTCAAAGGAAGGTAAGCTGATCTCATAAAACCAGAGAAGGGAATCCACCCTCAACAGTCCTTTTCTTTTGCCAGTCAGTTGCTGCCCTGCTTCCTTACAAATATCGCCCATTTTGTACAACTTCTGGGAGCTCCCCTCCCCTTGCTAGAATGGATGCTGATTCATGAATTGATTAATAAGGCAGATTAGATCTTTAAAATTTAATCTGTTGAATTTTGTTTTTTAAAAACACATGTAACATGTCTCAGAACAGGAAAGATAAGGAAAAATGCCAGAGAGAGAGCAAACAGCCCAGCCTAAAAAGAAGCAAGAATCAAGTTGGCATCAGTGTCTTATTGGCAACATTTGGTGCAAGAAAATGATGACCCAACAACATAGTCATGGTTCTGGGGTGCCTGGGTGGCTCACTCAGTCCATGAAGCGCTTGGCTCTTGGCTTTGGCTCCAGTCTCATTATCTCAGCGTATTGGGATTGAGCTTGGCAGAGAACCTCTGTTTCTCTCTCCCTTTCTTCCTTTGCTCCTCTCCCCACTTGTGTGCTCTCTCTAAAATAAATCAATCAATCTTTAAAAAATTTTTTTTCTTGGGCGCCTGGGTGGCTCAGTGGTTTAGGCCTCTGCCTTCGGCTCAGGTCATGGGCTCAGGTCATGATCTCAGGGTCCTGGGATCGAGTCCCGCATCGGGCTCTATGCTCAGCAGGGAGCCTGCTTCCTCCTCTCTCTCTCTGCCTGCCTCTCTGCCTACTTGTGATCTCTCTCTGTCAAATAAATAAAAAAAAAAAACTTAAAAAAAAATTTTTTTTTCTTAAAAAAAAATGTATTCATGGTTCTGAGAGAAAATAATGTAGAGCCCAATCTATACCCAGGAAAGCTATCCCTTGGGAATTACAGACAAATGAGCTTTTTCAGGTATACAGAACGTGAGTTTCTTTTCTTTTATTTTTTTAAAGATTTTATTTATTTGACAAAGAGCACAAGCGGGGGGGTAGCAGCAGAGGGAGTGGGAAAGCAAACTCCCCATTGAGCAGGGAGCCGGACATGAGGCTCAATCCCAGGACCCCAGGATCATGACCTGAGCTGAAGCCAGATGCTTAACTGACTGAGCCACCAGGCGCCCCAGAAACTCAGTCTCCCACTTATGATGCCTATTTTATAGAATTGCAAGAGAGATACTATCCAGAAAAATGAAAAAGGGAAACCGAAGAAGCATTGATGTGGAGGGGGAAGAAACCCCAGAGAACCCGTTAAGGCAGTCATCTAGAAGAACCTAGAACTTGAGCAGCTCCATGCCCTTGACGGTAGTGGTATCTATAGAGACACAAAAGCAGACACCAGAGGTCCCCTACTGTCGAGTGCTTTGACACCCTTTGTGGTTGTCACCAGAAGTCCAGCCCTCCAGATTACACATAATCTGGAGGTACCGGTCCCCATGCCTCCCCGCCCTGTCTTCTGATACCCCTGTGCACTTTAGGATTGAGTGATGTCTCTTTAGTTTTATAGGAGTGGAAAATTTTTTCCAGCAGAACGAATAATTAAATTGACACAAAGCAGATTAACAGGAGAAAATTTTTAGTTTGTATGTTTGGGAACCCCATAAAAAAAGTGACCAAAGCAGGAAGCTTTTATACTCTTTAAACAAAGAAACAAATTTGTAAAGCATTGACAAGACAAAGAGTTTGGACTGGGGGTAGTAAGCTGGTGAAGTAAAGGTTTATTTTTATGACCTTCTTAGCCCTGAATTCTCCCATCTCTGGTGATAAGGATGCCCTCTACCCTTCTGACACAGTGAAGATCCCTTTCACGTGGGAAATTTATCTTCTGCTTTTAGGAGGGTGGAGAAGGGTGAGAGTGTCCTTCTTGCATTGGCTGTTTCTCAAGGACCCTTAATTCAAAATAATCAATGCCAGAGTGGCATGTCTTGGGGTTACACACTCCGAATCCCTGTAGTTTCAAATTTCTTTGATGAATGATTCCCTGATCTTCTGCCTTCATGGGAAACTGGGCCCAGTGGTCCTGTAGAGCAGCCTCAGGCAGAAGCTGTTTTTTTTCTCCTGCACTTCACATTCCCCAAGACCTGAAGGTGAAATTCATGTCTTCCCTACACCCTGTCACTGCTTCCAAATTCCCTTTCCTCTTCCTTCCTGGATTTGCCATTGAGGTTAGTGGACGTACAAATGTATTCAAGCTACAAATGTTAAGAGGAAATAATCAGAGAGTAGAACCTTTGAAATAAGTTTGTGGGGAGTTTATTGGTACCAGAGAATGTCCATGGAGATAGGTGGCTGAGTTGAGCTAAAGAAAAAGTTACTTGGGGGTGGTGGGTGTCTGAGTGGCTCACTTGGTTGAGCATCTGACTCTTCTTGGTTTTGGCTCAGGTCGTGGTCTCAGGGTTGTGGGATTGATCCCCATGTCCGGCTCCTGGCACAGCAGAGCGTCTGCTTGGGATTCTGTTTCTTCCTCTGCCCCTCCCCACCAAATAAATAAATCAGTCTTTTTTTCTTTAAGATTTTATTTATTTATTTGACAGAGAGAGACACAGTGAGAGAGGGAACACAAGCAAGGGGAGTGGGAGAGGGAGAAGCAGGCTTCCCGCCTAGCAGGGAGCCTGATGTGGGGCTCAATCCCAGGACCCTGGGATCTTGACCCGAGCCAAAGGCAGATGCTTAACGACTGAGTCACCCAGTGCCCCAAATAAATCAATATTTAAAAAAGAAGAAGAAGAAGAAGAAGAAGAAGAAAGTTACTTGTCTCTGAGAAAGTTAAAAATTGAGAGGCCAGGTTTGGATCATCTGTGGTTATTAAAGTTACCTGACAGAGAGGGAGGACGCGTGCAAGTAAGCAAGCAATCGCAGGGAAGTAGCTGGACAAGTTAGTAGGCGTTAATGGTAAGGAGGGACAAGGAGCAGGAAAACCTGGTGACCATTGCTCTCTCTCTAAATAAATAAATCTTTAAAAAAAAAAAAAAAAAGCATATCACCCACCTTAATGGGGAAGTCTGTTTTAACTAAGACATGTGGCTCTCTGTGTTTGTAGTGGCAAAAGATAGTCATTGACTCTCTGTCAGGAGTGACTGCCAGGTGAGTTACGGTACTTCCAGACAGTAGAACAAAGGAATGAAGATGTGCTTTATGTACTTAAAGGTCATAATCTCTGAAATATATAAGTGAAAAAAGCAAGGAGTGGAATAGTGTAGGGAACATACAGTCATTGTATTAAGAAGGGAGAGAGAATATATACAACTACCTGTGTGGTTTGGAAACGCATGAAATGGCTCTGGAAGGAGGAAACAGGATTTTTAAAATCTAATTTGCAGAGCTTTATTTCCAGAGCCAGAAACTAAATATATGGAGATTTGCCACAAAAGATCAGGGAGGAAGTTAAGTTCTACCTACAAAGCTACAAAAGCAGCTACTACTACAGCTACTACTGAGGAGTCGTCTGTGAATTGTCTGTGTTCACATATGCAGAGAACAGCTCTGGAAGGACACAAGAAACCAGTAACCATGGTTGCCTCAGAAAAAAGAATTGATGGCTAGGGGACTGATAAGATGTTCTATTCACTGGGTCCCTTTTTGATCATTTTGGATTTTGACCACCTGCATGATCCAAGCAAAGGGCTAAGTCTACCCACCTCCCCCACCAGTGGCAGAGTCCCTGTCAAGACTTCTGGTAAACAAGAACTTCATGTTCTAGTAGTTCAAACATTTCATTGTGAATCAGGAGATCTGGGGTCTTTGAAACCTGACCAGAGGGCAGATTACAGCATTTATAAGATGGCAAGGCCAACACAATAGATGGCTGGCTTCAGAAGGATCACTGAATTAGTCGAATCCATGACCTGTCCCCACTAGGAGACTAACTTTAGGGGCACCTGAGCCATTTCTCAGCCCCCTGTATGTGTATGTTAGCCCATCAATTGACTTGGTGAAGAGGCTTTTTTCTTGATCTCCAGACTTCTTTCAGTTTGGTAAGATTTACACTGTGCGGGGAGTGTCCCACCTTCATTTCTTTTGTAGCCTTGTTTTGATTATCTCCCAGGCAGAGTCCAAAAGATCCCACCTTTTCCCC
The DNA here is from genome assembly GCF_020171115.1 of Neogale vison. Lineage (NCBI taxonomy): Eukaryota > Metazoa > Chordata > Mammalia > Carnivora > Mustelidae > Neogale > Neogale vison. The sequence goes on from NC_058097.1 coordinate 11,537,685, forward strand.
CTTCTCCCCGCCTTCTGATGGGAACCTCCGCCACCCCCTGCACCGCCTCCCGCTCTAGGCTTCTGCAGCACCAGACCCGGCTGCCGCGTGGCAGCCGTGTTCTCAGGAGAAGTGTGGTGTTCTCCAGCTTTCCAGGCTGGCAGAATGGTCTAGACAGATGGGATTGCTGCAGCAATTTATCCTTATTATTATCCTCTTTCCTGTTCCTTTTCACCTGTTTCATTTGTTTCAAAGAGTTTTGTTTGGATTGATTAATTACAGGAGAGGGGGGAAAGCAAAGTTTGCAGCAGCTGCAAGTAGGTCAGGTGCTGTAAGGAGGCAGCAAGTCGGGGATCAGTGGGAGGCCGTGGGGTGGGGTGATGATGATTGCTGGTCTTTCCGGATGATCAGGAGTAACTAATACTGGAATACCTCTGTGCCCTGGAGGCTCGTGCAGAGCATTAATGATTAATAATGCTCACGGCTTCTCACAGTTAAATTGGTCTCTCTGTGTCTCAGTCACTGAAGTAGAAAATGTGAAGGAGTGACTGCTCCACGGTGGGGGCAGCCCACACGGCAGATGAATTTGAGTGCAGTCCAGAAGCTGCGCGATTGTATGGCCTTGCTCCCACCACCATAACTTCCTTCCTTATTTTTTAATCAGCTTGTGGAGAGAGCAAAAAAAAGGAATAGGCTGTATAATAACCAGAATGTGGTATGAAGGCTTTCAAGACTTCCTCGCCTTGCTTTTTTCACTTCCCTCCCCATATTTAAAACAAAAACAAAAACTTTCTGGTTTGATGACTGTCTTGGTGGCATTTCAGTACTTCCCTCTCTGATTCTCATTTGATAGAGGCACGTTCCCTCTTAGCCATTTCCTGTAATTTACCTTGGCTCCGCAGCCCCAGCATCTTTCTGAAAGGCGGCCATCAGAGATTGTCTCTTCTGAAACTTAGCTTGATCTTAGACCAAGGAATGAATATGAGTTTGCATTTGCTAAAGAAGAAATGTTGATCACCTTGTTTCTTTAAATCTGGGACATCACCGCTTTTTTCCCTTTTATGTTGACCCAGTAGCACTCCCCCCACCCCCTGATCATCTAGAGATACCATTAAGTGGACTGGCAAGTTGCAGAATGAAAGAAAATATTTGCAAAATATAGATCTGATATACATATACTTAAAATAACTATGACAATAAAAAAGACCAGTTTTTTAATGGGAAAAAATTAACAGACATTTCACAAAAGATTACAGATATAAGAACATGAAAACGTCAGCGTTAGTCATCAGGATCAGGTGACTGCAAATTCAGACCATAGTAGAGCTCCGCTCAGACCCCCTGAAATGGCTAAAATGAAAAGGACCGAGATAAGTGTGCGCTGGTGAGGATATGGAGCACCCGGAAGTGTTGACGTGTTGCCGGTGGGAACCTAAACCGTGGGGGTTAATCATTTTGGCCATGTGGTTCGAGGTTCGTTAAGTTTAACATATACCTACTCTGTGTCACACCATTCTACTTTGAGGTTTTCATCTGAAAATTAAAACATGTCATGTCTACCAAAAAATCCTGTACGAGAATGTTTTATTCATGGTAGCACAAAACTGGAAACAGGTGCCTCTTGACAGGGCAATGGCTAAACCAAGTGTGGGCAAACCAAGGAACCACTGGCACCGACAGAGAGGACTGATACCACGGCATGGCTGCACCTCAGAAACGTGCTCTGTGAAAGTGCCAGACTCAAAAAAATAAAGAATAAGTTCAAAACAAGGCAAAACTGATCTGTGAAGATAGAAGTCAAAATGGGGGATGGGAATTGACTGAGAAGGAGCTTTCTGGGATGATAGAAATATTCTGTATTTTGACTAGGGGCACGAGTTACACAGAGGTATGCATTTACTAAACTGGAGGACAAAATGTACTCTTAATCTGTGCATTTCACTCTAGTAAATTTCAGTGCCGAGAAATGGGGCAGGTGGGTGCTGCTGGGAAAGAGCGAAGTGACAGCCAGAGGGGCCTCTCTTCCTTCTCCCCTGCGGTCAGTGCGGGAATGTTTGAGCACAGGGTGGGGGCAGGTGGGGGCACTGACTGCATTTGGTCGCCTTTGTGGTGTCGGGGGGCAAGTTTGAGGCACTGTGGAGTTTGATTTTCTTCTTCTAAGTCTGTGGCCCTCCGTGTCCGATTGCCCACATAGCAGGTGGGGCAGTGCCTGACTGCAGAGGAGCCCGTCCCCAGTAGCTGTGGAATGAGTGCCATTGCCCCCTTGAAGTAGCCCTGGTGAATAAGGCCACTTTGTGTGTTTTTTTTTTTCCAGCTTTCAATAACTGGAATGTGCTTCATTTTGTCATCATAAGGGCTGGCTTGTCTGCCTGAGAAACAGTCTTCAGAATAATAGCAAAATTGTACTACTCGGACTCCGTGTACTTGGGGATGGACAGTGAAGCTTGACTGTTAATAAAATGGGGGGTATTCTCATCTTATGAGAGCTATAAACAGTTTTATTTTCTTCATGTTCTAGTTAACAGTATACAGAATCTACTGAGAAATAAATGTGATTCCAGAAAACCTTTTCTGTTAAGTGTTGGAAGAATGTTCTAACTTCCATCTCTTTCATCATTTCAGCAGTGAACTCCTTGGACAATAGGTCGTTTCAGTGGTCTGATTCTGCCCAGTGAGTTCAGAACCAGATGTAGAAGACAGAAAGACCCTCTTCCTGGCCTCACCTTAATCCTAAATCTAGGGGTACCTGTGTGGCTCAATCGCTCATGTGTCTAGCTCTTGGTTTTGGTTTAGGTCATGATCTTAGGGTTGTGGGATTGAGCCCTGTATCGAGCTGAGTGCAGAGTATGCTTGGGATTCTCTGCCTTTCCTCTCCCTCTGCTCCTCCCCTAGCTTGTGTGCACTCTTTCAAATTAATAAAAACCTTTTCTTAAAAAAAAAAATCCTGGGATGCCTGCGTGGGTCAGTTGGTTGAGCCGATGCATTTGGCTCAGGTCATGATCCCAAGGGTCCTGGGATCGAGTCCCGCATCGGACTTTTTGCTAGTCAGGGAGACTGCTTCTCTCGCTGCCTCTGCCTGCCTCTCTGCCTGCTTGTGTGTTCTCTCTCTCTCTATCTCTATCTCTATCTCTCTGGCAAATAAATAAAATCTTAAAAAAAAAAAAAAAGTCCTTAGGCTCCTGGGTGGCTCAGTGGGTTAAAGCCTCTGCCTTTGGCTCAGGTCATGATCCCAGAGTCCTGGGATGGAGCCCCACATCGGGCTCTCTGCTCAGCAGGGAGCCTGCTTCCCTTTCTCTCTCTCTCTGCCTGCCTCTCTTCCTGCTTGTGATCTCTGTCTGTCAAATAAATAAATAAAATCTTAAAAAAAAAAAAAAAGATTAAAAAAAAATCCTCAATCTACATATCTATCATTATTTTGGAAAACTAGCCTTGTTTTGGATTATTTTGGAAAACTAGCTCAGTGACATGGTCTGGCTGACCCAAATTGAGCACACAGCCTTACCCAAATTTTAGACAGCCCATTCAGTTTCTCTTCAAACTATAATGTTTGGATAATTTTTTTTTAAAGATTTTATTTATTTATTTGACAGACAGAGATTACAAATAGGCAGAGAGGCAGGCAGAGAGAGAGAGAAGAGGAAGCAGGCTCCCTGCTGAGCAGAGAGCCCGATGCAGGACTCGATCCCAGGACCCTGGGATCATGACCTGAGCTGAAGGCAGAGGCTTTAACCCACTGAGCCACCCAGGCGCCACTAATGTTTGGATAATTACTTAAATGGTAATGGACTTCAGTGGGAGGCATCAGGAACTTTCTCTAAAATAATGGCTCTCAAATCATCATATGCTCCGTGTATAATACAGCTTCCAGGGCCCTGTGCCTAGAGGTGGTGATTCAGGAGGCAGGGTGGACCCTGGAGTTTGTGATTTTAAAATACCCACAGGGAATTCTCAGACGGTACTGAGAAACACTGAAAAATGTTATAACATTACACCGTGTTTCAGGGAGGAATGGGGAGAGGATTTTGTCCCTGAAAAGTGTCAGGTGTCCTCAGGGACTGTAGCTCCATCAGAACCCTAATGAGGCTGTCCTTGTCTTTGTGTGGCTGCCATCACTGTGTCTTCTAGCATATGGCAGGAGTGTTAAGACATTTTGAATGAGTAAATACATTAATTAAAGGAACAAGTGACCCATGCAGAGAACACTGTCAAATACAGCTCAATTCAGGTACTTCAGTGTTATGGGAAGTATTGTACATGTAGAAAATCTTTATTAAGGATAAACAGTAAGCAACGTGTTAAATGACAAGAGCAGCGGAGGTCAGAGAGGACACATTGCCAGTCAGGAGGGCTGCGAGCCTAATCCTGCCAGACTGATGGCTGCACAGAAAAATCCCTCTCTCTGCTCTTCTGCTCAAGGAACACGAAGATGTATTAACCCAGATTAGGTATCCAGTCAAGGTCATACAGGTGTACAGTTTGCAAAGTCAGATACACTATTCAGTCTCCTGACACAGTCCTGGGTCCTGCTTTCCAGAGGCGACTGCTTTAAACTCCTACAGCTAGTTCTGCTGTTTTTTGGCTCATATTTTAAACTAATGTGTTTAGTCTACTATTATTTCTTGGTTTATCAATTTTAGACATTATTTATTAACTGGTTTTTAAGAAGCAGCAGCCCCTGTTTGGGAAGAAGAGGAATAACCTCTTGTACCACTCCGCCCCTCAACACAAGTCCTCCTTCCGCTCTCCCAGGTGAACACACTGTTGTCACTGTAGTGTTGTTAACTGCTGAGCTGGATGTGGACTAACATTATATTTCCCTTCACATATATATGTGTGTGTTGCTTGGTTTTCTATGTCCCTGTCACGTATTTTTTTCCAAACGCTTTCAAATGGGCTATAAAATCCCTCTCAGTACTGTTTTTGATTATGTCAGAAAATTTGGCATTTCTGCACCCCACCCCCATCCCTTCTGGATCCTTCCACCCTTCTCTCAAATCAGGGCTCTTTGTTCTCTTGGCTTTCTGTCCAGCTGTTTTATCCCTCTTTGCATAGCTGCTCTGTTTCTCAGATCCCTTGTCCTTTCTGCGTTTATTCTCCCATTTTGATAGAGCTCATCGTCCAGTAACATCCTGAGAAATTGATTTATGGGGGATATGTTTTTGAGACTTTGCATTTCTGAAAATGACTTTGTGCTAACTTCACATTTTATTACTGGTTTTCCTAGGTATAATGTTGCAGGTGGAAAATCATTTGTCTTTAAAATTGTGAGGATATTGTGTCTGGGTGGCTCAGTCATTAAGCGTCTATCTTTGGCTCAGGTCAGGATCCCAGGGTCCTGGGATCAAGCCCCACCGCATCAGGGTCCCCGCATCAGGCTCCCTGCTAAGCGGGAAGCCTGCTTCTCCGTCTCCCACTCCCCTTGCTTGTGTTCCCTTTCTCTCTGTGTCTCTCTCTGTCAAATAAATAAATAAAATCTCTAAAAATAAATAGATAAATAAATAAAATTGTGAGGACAGTGCTCTGCTAGGCTTCTAGAAGTCTGAAGCCATTTGGACTTCTTGAATATTTGTCTATGACCTAATTTCCTGCCCCGTGCCACTCCCCACCCCCACCACCCTGGTCCCTTTGGAAGTTTTTAGAAATTTTTTTTTTAAGGTTTTATTTATTTATTTGACAGAGAGAGATCACAAGTAGGCAGAGAGAGAGGAGGAAGCAGGCTCCCTGCCGAGCAGAGAGCCAGACGCGGGGCTCGATCCCAGGACCCTGAGATCATGACATGAGCCGAAGGCAGAGGCTTTAACCCACTGAGCCACCCAGGTGCCCCTAGAAATCTTTTTATCCCTGGGATTCTGGCCAAGTATCAAGACCCCCAGCAGTGAGAAGAACCAATTCCTTTTTGCATCATTTTCTAGCTTCTTGTCACCGTCTTACCTCTTACATTCTGTCTACCAGCTCAGATTCTCACTGAGCAAGAGAGAAAATTAGTATCTGCGTAATTCTCTTACCTTGACATGGTTGGTGTGACAGCTGGAGGGAGTGCTCATCTTTTCTGCAACTCAGTTTGCTGCCTGTAGCAACTCTGTACACCTGGCTAATTCTTTCTGGCAGATTCTGACAAGAAGTTGTTCAGTTGGCTGAGTATTGAGTTAGCTCGTTGCTGCAATTCTGTTCAGAGTTGGTTTTAGCTTCAAAGCTGGACTCAGACATTGCTTCTGGCTCATAACATAGTGCTGTGAATGACTTTAGAACTAGTCTTCTAAAACCAACCAAACTAAAGCCCCCTGTTAAGGTAGCCAATGGCAAAGGGAAAAACTCATTTGCCACACACAACAAATCAGGTCTCCTGACCTCATTGTTCCAGAACTGCATTTTCATATAAAATAATTCCAAATACCACTTTTTAAAATTTTACTTATTTATTTGACAGAGAGATCACAAGTAGGCAGGGTGGGGGGAAGCAGGCTCCCCCCTGAGCAGAGATGCAGGGCTCAATCCCAGGACCCTGAGATCATGACCTGAGCCGAAGGCAGAGGCTTAACCAACACTGTGCCACCCAAGCGCCCCCAAATACCACTTTTGTGTTCTTTGTAAATTCTGTTATCATGGAGATCAAAAAGGGGTGGGAGGGGGCAAAAGATTCCTTCGGCATTTCCCTTAATTCTGCCCCTATTTGTGTTTCAGTTAAGGTATAGGGTCACCCTAGTGGCTCACTTAGTTAAGCGTCTGCCCCGGGCTCAGTTCATGATCCTGGGGTCCTGGGATCAAGACCCTAGTCGGCCTCTCGGCTCAGCGGGGGAGCCTGCTTCTCTCTCTGCCCCTCCCTCTGCTCAATCTCCCTCTCTGTCTCTGTACCAGATAAATTAGTAAAATCTTAAAAAAAAAAAATGAGGCATCTCAGCCCCCGGTAGCCCAGATTGCAGTTTATGACGAGATCATTGAACATTCTACAGGCTCTCGGGTGTTGCTGAGGCCAGCCTAGGACAAATTCCAAGCTCCTGACAGCCATTCAGGGTCTGCCATCTGTCGCAGTGAACAAATGCTTTTCCTGGGCCACCTCTGAAGTCCTAGGTTCCATAGAAAACCTAGCCAAGGGCGGGCAGCAGCTCTGAGGTTAGCCAGCACAGAGAACTGTTACTTTAGTAGGTATCATTATTGGAAACTATTTGTAATGTGTGAAGTTGCTATGTTTTCTTAATATTCATACGTTCTTTTAACAAACATCAGGTGCCTGCCGTGTGCGTGGCGCTGTGCCAGGTGCTCGGGTTCTCTCAGTGAACAAAACACACGTTGGTTCCAGCTTTGTGGAGACTCCCTTCCAGCACGGAGCTAGATAGTACACATGACAACAAACGACACGCTGTGTCAGAAAATGCTAAGTGTTAGGGCGGGAAGGGAAATCTGAGGCAGCGAGGGGATTGGGAGTGTGGGGTGAGGCTGAAGATTGGGGCTAGGACTGTCGGGTGAGCCGAGACTGGACAGCGATGAGGAAGTAACCAAGGCACTGTCTGGGAAGGGGTTGTTGAGGGCCGCTGGGGGCAGCGGGGTTCGAAGGCCTTACACCGTGGCCCGTGCCTGAGGCGGGATGGTGGGGGTAGTCCCAGGAGAGGAGGAGGCCTGACAGGTAAGCACGGCCACATGTCGTCGCCCTCTGCCAGGATGTGGCAGGCTGCTGCAGGCGAGGTCCCCCACGCGGGAGGGTATAGCAGGCGGGAGTTCGGGACAGAGGGCTGGGCCAAGGATAAGAAAGACACCATGGGTAGAGGCCTACGGTATGTAAACCTTGGGCCTGGATGAGGTTGCTAAGGAAGCAGGTATAGACGGAGAAGAGCCGTCCGGGCATCAGTGCCCGAGAACTCCCAGGTGCCTTCGAAGAAGCGGAGGTTACCACCAGGCAGGTCCAAACTGGAGACTGTTCTACAGGCCGGGGGACAGCTCTAGATTAAGAAGATCAGCTTTTCTTTGGTTTGAAATTTTTCAAGATGAAAAGTTTGGGGGTGGGGGAAGAAACCAAAATTTGAAATCTCGTTGCTGCCGCAGATGAATTAGCCTCAGAAAAAGAGCAAGCAACTCAAGCACCAGACCCACTGATTTTTCTCTAGCAGCAGCAAGATTATAATTTCTTTCTGGATTTTAGAGCATCTTTTCCAGGACTTACGAGAGTTAAGAGTGGGGACAACAGGAAATCCTGATTATCTGCTCTGTGCCAGGCGCTGTGCTAAGCGCTTTCACGTGCACTGCGGGCGTTATTTAAATCTCCTGATTTCTCTGTCCCAGCTTGTCCCCCTGGCAGATTCCATCTCGTTCTTCAGACACCCCCGCCCCCCTCCGCAGCCTTCACGCTCCTAGTGCACTAAGCAGCAGTTTTCTCCTAATGTAATTAGCTGCTTATATATCTGTCTTGCGTGAGAGAATCAAATAAACCCAAGAAGCCTCTGTCTCTCTCGCCAGCGGCCAACAGTCTGGCACACGCAAGGCGCCCAGTGAACAAGGGATGACTTGATGACGATCTCATGTAATCGTCATGCTTCAAGGCAGTTATTATTATCCTCATTTTACTAATTGGTTAGTTACGGCTCAGAGAAATTAACTCGCCTGGGATTTAAAAACAACAAAAATTAAGTGGTAAAGGCAGGTTTTTACACCAAGTGCAACCAAGTTACCAAGCCAACATGCCCCACCATTTTATAAACAGATCCAGACTGGCGCTGGTGATGTGCGGGACTTGGCCATCCAGGCAGTGCTCAGATACGCCAGTGTTCTCATCTCAAGTCTAGATTTCTGATTTTCCTGCCCACCCCCCCGCCACCATAGAATTTCTGTGTGACCGTCAACATAGGGGACGGATTGGGAGTTTCAGTGCATTTCCTGTAGGAAGATGTAGTAAGTACAGACTGAGAAACATGTCACTCCTGAATGCTTTAAGATAGTCTTAAACCTAGAATTTAGAAGTAAGAGTTGAGGCGGGGGCGCCTGGGTGGTGCCATCAGTTGAGCGTCCAACTCCTGGTTTCGGCTCAGGTCATGATCTCAGGGTCGCGAGATAGAGTCCTACATCAGGCTGTGCACTCAGCTCAGAGCCTGCTTGAGATTCTCTCTCTCCCTCTCCCTCCACCCCTCCCCACCCTCGAATAAATAAATAAATCTTTTTTTAAAGAGTATTAGTTGAAAGAATAGGCAAATCGACAGAGAAAGTAGATTCGTGGTTGCCGAAGCCTGGGGACATGGGGATGACTGCTGATGGGTATGAGGTTTTTTTTTTAAGGGCATGACAGAATGTTCTAAATTAGGTTGTGGTAATGGCTGCATAACTGAATATACTAAGGCCCACCGACTTGCTTACTTAAACGGGTAAATTCTTTAGTACGTGAATTATATCTCAGTAAAGTGGTTTTTAAAAGTATTAGCTGAGAATGAGAAGTGATTGGTCATCAGATTTTCCAGCACTCTGAAAATCCTAGTAAATTTAGTAGCTTCCGTATTTGGGTTATTGGCTCCGTTATCTTCACTCTTCAAGGAGACCTCTTCCCCAGTACGGCTGGGTAGTTTTGGGGTTCTGTTTCGGTTTGAGCTGTAGCCTTCAGATGAGAGCGTCCGTGTTTCCCAGGGCCAAGCCTCCTTTCTTCATCTGGGCCGTGAGAACGCACGCAGTCTGCTGAACGAGCAGCCGAGCCTCACAGGGACAGGAAGGGCATCATGAAGCCCCTGTCCATCCCCACACCCCTCCACCCGTCATCCCAGGAGAGGGGTGCAGACTCTCACAGACTGCTCTGCTGACTTGGGGTCAGAGCTGTAGTCTTGTTCTGATTTCCTCAGAAATCTCTTAGTGCGGGTTGGCCAGTCCTGTTTTAGCAGACCCTCATCTCTCAGCCAGCAGTTGCTAAAGCGCCTTTTTCAGACCTTTTGGCCATTGACCCATGGTGGATCCTGGTCATTTGGCACATGCTGTGAGGGGACCCCAGAACACGAAGAAACTGAATTTGTTCAGGGTTCATGTATCACTCATCAGTAGGGTTGGGTCACAGAACCTTGTAGAACAAGCCTCATTTCTGAATGAAAAAGCTGCTCTAGCAACCCTTGGCTGGCAGATAAAGGAAAGAGAGATGACTTAGGCTTTCTCTTGCCTGAGAGATGGAGGGTGGGAATTCTTTTTGGTGGTTAGTGATGCAATGGGTAAAATCTTCCATTTATTAAAGAGAAGCTGTGTTGTGGTTGTACAGATTGCCCAGCTGTGGTTAGCTTCTATGAAAACCATTTCCTGCGTACAGTATAAAGAAAGTTTTCTGCTTTCTCTACCAAACTCCGTGGGAACAGATGTTTCTCTTTGTTGAAATCCGCTGCTCTGCCTTAGCAAAGTGACATCCTGGGCTCGGGCTGAAACAGCCCCATTCTTTTGATCGCCGTGTGCAGGTAATTGCTTCCCAAGGACTCCTAAGCGCTGGACTGAGAGGGTGCCATGACAGGGAAGCTGCTGATGCTGGTTGCTGATGCTTTTTGAGGACCGGTGGGAGCAGCCCCGGGGAGGTGGGGAGGTTGGAGTCTAAGCCTCTTGGAGTTGCCCATTGAGGTTCACAGGATTGCAGCTTCTGGGAGGCTCCAGAAGGTACCCTGGCTACAGAGTGAGCCAGGAATGTTGCAGACACCACTGTGAGAGAAATCTGGAGTCAGGGCCCCAAGCAGGAGTGCAAACGCTGAGAAATGACCTTTCTTACCACTTCAGCCTCAGCAAGTGAAAGGACCACAAAGCGTACTCCCCTCCAGACAGAACTTGGAGGTGTCAGGAATCCCAGCTGTGTCCAACTTCCATATCTTCGCATTTGGAATGTAGCAGACTTCTTCAGGAGCCGTGGGAAGTTTGGAATGGAGGGGGAGTCATTTCGCAAGACGTATGGTAGCCAGCGCGTACGAGTCTCATGGAAAGCCACGTGGTCGTGTGCCTAGCCCTGTCTGTGAGAGGGGCGCAGGCGTGACTCATGTTCCACGAAGTCCCCGTGATGTAAAACAAAAGGAATATTTCTGCTCTGAGGACACCCCCACATCCTGAGTCTTTAACCTGATCTCCATCTGGGAGGTGCCCAGGAATTGAACATTTATTTTATGTTGACATCCTGCCATTTTCCTGAGGAGATAGAGACCTGCCGGGGAGGGAAAAAAAGCTGAAAGTCAAAGCAGCGGCAGAACGCTGTGGCTTGGGAAAGTATGCCAAGTCCCTAATCAGCAATTAGCCAAACAAGCCATAATTGAGGCACATTTATCTTCGATGCCCTGTGCTTTACTTCTCACGGTGGCTGGTTTGAGAGACGTGGCGTTTGCTCAACTATGTTTCCTGATGGGAGCGATCTGGCTGAGTGTGGCTCCTGCCCTCAGACCAGGCAGGTGGTCCGCAGACCCACAGTGGCTTAGCACTGTCACAGGAGAAAGCCACCAAGGCTGTCCTTCGGAGAGGGCATTGACTGCTAGCAGCCAGGTCCTGCTTCTGCTGCTTTTCTTTGCCTCTGGCTGCTGTTGGCTCGGAGCCCGTGTAGAGCCAGGATCTGGAAAACACCTGTGCCCTCCTCACTTGAGCTCCCAGGCTCAACTGCCTAAAGAAAAATGTCACTATGGGCTCCCTTAGAAGCTGTATTTAATAATTCCTTTAAAATCCTGCCTCAGAACTGTAACTGGTCTATTTGTGTTGGTCAATAAATTATTCTTCCCAGCTGTGCCCAATCATACAAATGAAAGCAACAGCAGTTTGCACCTCAGGGGAGAACATCCCCCTCCCCGGCATCGTCCCCATTCCCATTAAACTAAAGGTTTCCACCTTGGAAAGGCAGGCCTTCTTCACTCCCCAGCTGCTAAAAATGATGGAGGCCCTTCCGTGCTCTGCCGTGACCCCCACCATGGGAATAGTGTAAGGAAGGAAATTGCCAGAGCAGAGGCAGGAAGGGATGTGGCGTTATCTCCTCCATGGGGAGTGAGATGACACCACAGGGGGTGGAACAAAGGAGAAAGGAAATTCAGGAGTATCGTTTCCTAGAGGTCTGGTGGGCCAGCCAGAAGGTATTGTTTTTTTTTGTTGTTGTTCTGTTTTTTTGCCACTGACTTCTGCCACTTAACCCTTAGGCATAGCAGGTCCGCAGACCCTTACGAAGAGTATCCGGGTACCTAAGTGAATGCCTCCATATTGGCCAGAGAGCTCTGTACTCAACCATTGGCCTGTCCAGTTTAGGACTCTGCTGACAATCCTATAACCCTTGGCCTTTTCTCTAGCTACTGCTTTTCCACTTTTCAGAGACTTTCCCGATCCCTTTGAGATTTCCCAAATATTTCTCCTTCAGATAGGATCCTTCACTTTTTCCACCTCAGTCTGTCCTGAGACATTGCCAGGGCGTTTATAGAGTGAGGTACCAGAATTAAGTAGCAGTCAGAACTTCCTGAACATCTTGAGAACACTATCCTACGTGTTGCATGTTAATTACAGATTTGTTGCAGAAGGGAGAGAATACCTTTACAAGTGAGGGCTCCGGCAGTCCCCACCTGTCCCAGTGGACCACAGGGAGCATCAGATTCCAGGGCGGACCCACTGCACCCATCACTGGGTGGTGGTGCAGTAAGCAGTCCCCAGCCTCCCCTTCCTGCCTACTTGGCATAAGAAACAGACAAACCCTAACAGAGCAATATTCCATAAGACTGCCAACCTGGGGGCACCTGGGTGGCTCAGTGGGTTAAAGCCTCTGTCTTTGGCTCAGGTCATGATCCCAGGGTCCTGGGATTGAGCCCCACATGGGTCTCTGTGCTCAGCGGGGCACCTGCTTCCCTTCCTCTCTCTCTGACTGCCTCTCTGCCTACTTGTGATCTCTGTCAAATAAATAAAATCTTTTAAAAAAAAAAAAAAAAAAAAAAAGACTGCCAACCTGGACTCCAGAAACTGGCAGTGGCATCAAAGACCAGAAATCAAACAGAAGACAAGGCAGGAGACTGTGCTAGATTAAAAGGTAAAGGAGGCTAAGGAGGCTAAGGAGACATCAGATGTAGTGCCTGGAAGGAGGGCACGGGATGACTGTCAGGGCCGTCTGGAGAGGCAGTGAGGGGAATGTGAGCAGGGACTTTGGACGGCACCGCTGTATCGGTGTCACAGCCTTGCATGCAGTGTGAGGTGTCGTGTTGAAGTGGCATGATGTCTGCAACTTAAAAGTGGTCTCACACCTCCAAAAAAGAACATTTAAATAGAGAAAGCAGGGCAGGGGGAGAGAGAAAGCAAGTGTGACAAAATGTTGATAATGAGCGAATCTAAGCAAAGGGCATTCAGATAATAGTTGTTCTCTGCTTTCAAGTTTTCTGTCAGCGTGACATTTTTCAGACTGGAAAGTTGGGAGTTTCCGCCAGACCACACCAGAGTTGTGCTGAGAGCTGCCATCGCCCACCCCTCAGAAGCCATGGTGGGATGGTCGCTCACGTACAAGCTCACACTCAAGCTCCCGCTCACCCAGCTGCAGTACAAGACCCTGTGGGTTTCCCAGTAGGTTTCTCTCTTCGTCTTACCTGTGAACTGAGCACTGCAGTTCTCCAAGGAACTGGGCACCAAGGAAGGGTGGCCGGGAGGGAAGGACCCGTTCCTCCTGAACAGTCGTCTAACCTTGACCTTCTTTGAAAGTTCTGCACTAGGCAGATTAATAAAAACAAACAACAATTTTTAAAAAAAATGGCCCTTCGTGGCAAAAGTCCCAAGCTCACCGAGCTGGCTGGTTTCAGTGGCACAATAGACCAGTAGAGGACTGTTCTTCACAGAGAAAAGGGACATTAACTTTCTCTTGGCGTGTGATGCTAATAAACAGTGCCCAGCAGAACCCAGGGGAAAGAAAAGCTTGCCCCAGAAAAAAAGTCCTTTTCATTGTCACTACAGAGCCCCTAACCCCAGTTACTTGTCTCAAGGTGAATGGCCTTGATTACAAGAGCAAGCAGGAGACGGTGCAGGTAGAGGAGAACACTTCATGGCTGACTGAAGGGATGGAGCGTCCTCTCCAGGAAGAGCTGTCCGTGTCAGGAGAACCACGTCAGCTGGAGCGATTGGCCTTCCAGCATTAGCTGAGAGGCCAGAGCAGGGCACAAGCCGCCTCTGTGCTCCACAGACAAGGAAACAAGAGCTGGAAAGCGCTTTCTGTAATACATTGTTTCAGAAGAGATGAAAATCCAGGACTTTGCTACCAAAATAACCAGGTTTGTTTCAGAGACCTGTTTTAAAGATGTGGCACAGCTGAAATCAAATCAGACAGACTTGGGGCGCCTGGGTGGCTCAGTTGGTTAGGCAACTGCCTTTGGCTCAGGTCATGATCCCAGGGTCCTAGGATCGAGCCCCACATCAGGCTCCCTGCTAAGTGGGGACCCTGCTTCTCCCTCTCCCTCTGCTGCTCTGCCTACTTGTATCTCTCGCTCTCTCTGTCAAATAAAATTAAAAAAAAAATCAGACAGACTTAAGTATGCTTCATTCTTGGACTAGTGTAAGAGCAATAGAATTGAGTGGCAGATCCTTGCTATTTGTGTAAACACTGAAGCTGCTACCATTTGCTGGCCTTTATGTCCCCTTTTGCTGAGAGATGCCACTTCGGTGGGGAAGAAAGGGCTGGCACTGTATCAATGTTAATAATAGATTCAAGAGTACTGCCAATTTTCTAGCCACAAAATGTTTAAAATCTTTTGGAACTTCTTGTCTGAGTTAGTATTTTCCACTTTCCTGAGCTCAGTGTCCCATAGAATACTGCCGGCACAATATTGGGAAGTGAATGCGATTTTAAACCTTCTCCCTATTGTACTTCTGGCTTCCAGGCCTTTTTCCTGAGTGCTCTGGTCTTGGGCTTTGGGCCGACTGTTTAGAGATTTGCACAGGTGAGGCATGAAACTAGCCCAGGGAATCGGGCTTTGCTTTTCATTCCTACAGATTTCAGCTAAGTCCAAAGAAGGTCTAAGAGAGAACAGTGGTTCCAAGCAGACAACTCGACCAAAGAATCATCAGTGAGACTTTATTCCCGTTTCTCAGGGAGTAGCATGCCAGTTCCAGACCTGTTGTACAGCTCTGGAAAATAGTCCATGTGTGAGTTACCAAAAAAATCCACTCCTGCCTTGTAAACAGATGACAAATACTAAGGAAACTGCATATCTGTGCCAAAGAATCTTTGTTCCAAATAATTTTCATTTTAGTGGTTATGCAAGTTACGAGACGGAAGGCATAGTGGAGCCAGGCTCTGTGTGCTGAAGTTCTAAGTAAAGGTCAGTAGCGCTTTCTTGTACATTGTTGACCCTATCCTTGCTGGTCCAATTCTGCACTACCTTTTCTGGCTTGTCCGTTTAAGTGCAGCCTTGACTCTTTGTTACGAAAAAAAAGAAAAACTCATTTGGATAAGCCCATTGTCAAATCACCGCAATTCAGTTCACTGAACATGTAGTATAGCAAGGCTTCGTGCCACACTGTGAGTCAGGCGGCAATGAGTAAGACACGGGCGCTGTGTACAGGGAGCAGGACATCGGGAAGTGAGAATGCCACCCCCCCAAATTAGCAATCATAGACGTTACAGTGCGGAACGGTCCCCAGAGGCTGGTTGTCCCCAGCTCCAGCATCAGCCAAGTGGAAAGGACAGGCTGGAGGTCAAAAGCACTGAGTACTAGTCCTACATCTCCCCGTGGGAACTCGGGCAGGTTTCTTAACCTTCTTGGATCTTAGTTGACTCATCTCTGATATATGGAGGTTGAATTAAACAGCCTCTCAGGTGGTCCCTCTTTTGTGCCCTCACAGTCTGCGGTTATAATTTGTCCATATGACAGTCTCCTCTATTACATCGTCGCCTCCAAGCCGGAGATCATGCCTTATGTATGTGTGTGCCCCCAGTTCCAAGCACAGTGTCTGGGATACAGTCATTTCTCAGTAATCTGTTGGAGGAGTACAATGAATGACGGACTCTAAATTCACTCCCAAACCTAAAATTCTGTTCTGTGGCCGGCTGGGTGCCTGAGGCCAATTTTTTAAAGATCTTGGGGAAAGATGTGCCCCTTTTCCTTCGTAGACAATTGCAGTGTCCTGTCATCCTCCTCTTCTTCCACTTACATACTTTTCCTGGCTCCTTTCCAGCACCTTTTTTTTTTTTAAGATTTTATTTTTATTATTTATTTGACAGAGAGAGACACAGTGAGAGAGGGAACACAAACGGGGGAATGGGAGAGGGAGAAGCAGGCTTCCCACTGAGCAGGGAGCCCAATGTGGGGCTTGATCCCAGGATCCTGGGATCATGACCTGAGCTTAAGGCAGACGAGCAAGAACTGAGCCACCCAGGTGCCCCCAGCCCCTCTTGTAAATGAACAGCAGGGTCCAGAGCGTCTTGATGGTGGCTGCAAAACAAATTGGTTGAGTGAATCTGAGTCCGCGCTTATGGGGCTGGAACAAAGACAACAAGTTACTATAATATCTTTCTGGCAGACTCCACAGGATAGAGTTTATCACTTGGTTGCAGTGAATTTTGTTAAACTTACATTTCTGGTGCTAAAGAGGAGTAGGAGAAGTTTTAGCAAACTGTCACCGTAAACTTTGAATTCAGAAAGGAAAAAGAGGACTTTATTTTGCCTTTTTTTGTCCCTTTACTTTTTTGAGTCCTGAATCTTTGTGTGTGAGGTCTTCATTCCTGTCTAGTGTCAGCATAGAACGTTGGGCTGGGTGCTGTGGAAAGGGAACTGACGATAATTGCTTATTGAGGGATGACTAGACACAATGCATTAGAAAGAAGGGCTTGGGGCGCCCGGGTAGCTCAGTTGGTTAAGTGTGTGCCTTCGGCTCAGGCCATGATCCCAGGCTCAGGCCATGATCCTGAGATCCAGTCCCGCATCGGGCTCCTTGCTCAGCAGAGAGCCTGCTTCACCTCTGTCCTTCCACCTGCTCCTCTCTCTCTCTCTTTCAAATAAATAAAATCTTAAAAAAAAGAAGAAGAAGTGTTAGTAGGAGCCTCTTTTCACCAGCATGCCCACTGCCCTCAGCTATGCTCTTGTGTCATGAAAGCCTGCTGCTTAGAGCAGAGGTGGGCAGAGCCCATGCCGCTTGGACAGGCTTAGTCTTGGGTCAGTAGAGGACTGTGACCTTCAGGAAGAGGTGGCTGAAATGCCACTGTTACACTGGAAACATCTAGGCAGCAAAGTGCTGGCCATGTCTGAGTATAACATTATGGATGGAATCTGCCAGTGGGCAAGTGGATGGTCCGTTTCTTTGGACTTTGCCTTGTAACAGGTGGATGAAGGGTCTCCTGAATGAGATACTGTGGGCTTCTGTGGCACAGCACACCACACTTTAGACCCAAGACCAGAAAATCCTTGACTGGGGGTTGGGAATGGTCTATCAAAGCCAACTCTCTGGTCGTACCTTGCCCTCGTAGCTTAGGATCCAGAAAATAGAGAAAACTGGGCTTCTGCTGTGGTGGTGCCTCAAAGTGCACCAGTTCCTGCCGACAGCAGAGCGGTCTCCCCTGGAATTCTGACCTCCCTGTCTCCACAGGTGCCAGAGGCCTGGGGGAGGCTGGTGCTGATGGCCTCCCTCCTCTCTGGCAGCTCTGGGCAGCGCTGCATGCTCTCAGCCGTGCTGTTTCCCAGCCAAGAGAGCCAGCAGCCCTTGCCCAGAAGCTGAGGCTTTCTTGCCTGTCCCAGCTTTTCTGTATGCCCGATAGATGAACCTTCACGGCAGAGATAGGGCCAAGGTCATGGTAAATGTGCTGTCCAGAAAGCTGTGATGGAGTGATGCCAGGATTGTGCCACGGGAGCCCCATGTGAAGGGGGTGCTGAGTGAAAGCCTGCAGGGACCCCACGTGCCAGGTTCCAGGAAAAATGGGCTCTCAGTCATGATGAGCCTCTACATGTTTTGGCTACTGCTGTGAATGTGTCATTCACTTTGATTTAGCCTCAAATACAAACAAGACAGGTAATTTTGCTTTTGAGACTGTCAGATTAGGAAATCACAAACCACGTTCATGAGCCAGTGAAGGCAGACCTGGAAGCTTTCCCTTAAAGCGTCTGAGCACTGGTGACAATTTGCTGATGTTTAGCGGTGAACAAGGCAATGGGGGTGTTTGGCTTTTTACTTTTCTGGAACTGTCTTCACTGCTTTGCAGCAAAAGATCATTTTCTTAGGCTTCTCGAAGTGCTTTGTGTGGTGAAAGAAAGGTGGTGTAATTTGGGAATACCATCAGAGCTATAGGCTGAGAGTCGGCGGTGGTGTACAGAGCCTAAGGGGCTGCCCAGGTAAAAGCAGAAATTCTAGATTGTTATGAGCTGATTGGTGAATGAATGGAAATAGAAATTATACCCCTTAGGATCCCCCAATTTAGAAGTGTTCTGAACACCTTCATTTAAACTACAGAAATCTGATTCTCTGCCTCTGCTTGTTCACGTGATCTGAGTGACATTATTGAGTTCCTGCTGTTGTGCAACTCAGTCCATGTGCTGTAGAGAGATTTGGGGACCCAGAGCTTATGTGCCCTCAGAGAGAGAGAGCACACACGGGAAAATAGTGTTGCTCCTAAGCATCTTGTTTGATTCCCTTCAGAGCAGAATCTTAGGTAAGCCTGTTAGTGTAGGTCATTCACTGGGAACTGTCCTTGGGAAGTAGGCATGAGGAAGTAGAGGGAGTGAGGTTGGGAAGGAGGGAAAGCCAATATGAGAGTGTGTTTCCAGGACTGCAAGGGTTCCTTGCAACCAGAACTTCTGAGAAGCATTCAGAGGTCCCCTTAGAATTGCCTGAGTGAGGACAGGAGGCTGGGCTCTGTAGCCACAGCCCCTGTTCTCCATGAGGTTCCTCCAGTGCCATGAATTCCCATCACCTGCCCAGGCAGTGCTTCTGACTTAAGGCAGGGTCAGAGGAGCCCCTGCAGGCAGCAGAGGAAAGCCTCAAGGTGTGTGCTTTTGGTGCATCTTGTCGGCACTGACTCTGAACTTGCACAGAATTGGCCAGTATGGCGGCAGCCAGAATCTGAGTCCTTGAGTGTCTGCTAAGGGAGGGATCGGTGCCGTAATGGGAGAAGGACTGAGTGCACTAGAAACACCGCCGCGGGGCATCTCATCCAGAGATTTGGGGCAGGGTCCCAGGGGGCTTCCTGGAGGAAATGGCCTCTAGGCTGAGATAAGACCAGATGAACGGGAGATGAACTGTAGGTTCAGGACTGTGCGGTTGACGCTTAGATGGCGAGAGTAGATGTGGCGAGGGAAGATCAGGAAGAACTTCACAAGGGAAGGGGCGCAGTCTTCATTGTAAGAGCAAATAAGGAGTCAGGGAAGACACCTTGAAGCAGAAAGACACGATAAGGTTTCTGTTCTAGAAAAATCACCCTAATGATAGTGTGTGGAAGGGATGCGAGGGTGAGCAGGTGAGTGAGTGTGGGACGGAAGAGCAGTCAGGGAGACCAGCGGGGAGACTGCAGGTCTCCGGGCGAGGGGCTGTAACAGGGAGAGCAGGGGACACATCATGAGTGTCTCTGTCAGCTCTCATGCTCTGCTCCTGGTAAATACAGCCTGTGTGCGTGTGCGCGCACGCTTAGATGAGAGATTGGTGTGGGGAGTGAGTTATCTAGAAACGAATTTTTAGAAGATGTGAACTGAAAGCTCAGAGAGAGCCGTGCGGAAGATTAAGCAAACCGGAAGGTAAAATAGCTGTGAGCAGATATCTCCGAGGAGTCCTAGCTTCGTCGTGAGACAGCACAGGGCACCGGGCTGGGAGTCAGAAAGACCTTGCTTTGTCCTGGTTCCGCGTTTTCTATTGGCTTGACCTTTGTTGTGTCATTTAACCTCTCTGAACTCTGTTTATTTGTCCAACTCAAAATGAGAATGATGTTGCCTGCCCAGCCTGTTCTGAGTCGGCATGAAGCTAACAGCGTGTGGTGGGAAATGCCCACAACAGGAGCAGACATCCTCCTGACCAGCATGAATAGGACGAGGGTGTGGAGGGTCATGCTTCAGTCCCGAGAGTCGTGTGTTCAGTATGGACACTGGCCTGTTGGCTCGCTCCGGGGCAGAAACGGGGCGTCCTTCACTGGCCCTGTGCTGCAGGGAGGTGGGGTCCAGAAGGGGTAGCGCAACACTAGATCCCCTCAAAGGCTCTTCCCGCTGTCCAGAGCTCAGCGGTCCTCCTTCATAGGCCATTGTGAAAGGACGATGAGAAAATCGTGAATAAAGCCCCTGGAGAATTAGCATCGTAGGCAAGTGAAAGGTATTGCTGTTGATGTTATCAGAAGGCCTTGTGATGCTAGCTCACAGTTGTACACGTTTGACTCTCTTACTTCCCAGGAAAACAGGAAGTCATTTCCAAACTTTCCTGCATAGTGGCATACGACAAATTTTAGTTTCCTAAAGAAACCAAGGACCATGTCCCTTCCATAGTTCTTTCCCCTAATACCACCTTCTTACTAACTAGGTACATTCTGTTTTCCTTATTTTCCTCCTGCATTTAACAATAACTGGAAACATGTGACCTGCCAAGACTTGAACTTGGGTATGTGGAGTTTCTCCCATAGTCAATGATCGTGTCACCAACAAGGGGAACACAGGCTGTATATTCCCTCATTTCAGGGTGAGGAATGTTCTCCACCTCCTGGGAAAACCCAGGGTTCTGACTCACAGGAGTGGAAAGGAAACTGACCTTAACAGTCCTTTTGAGATACTGTGACTTTTTGCCCGTCAGTGTTGGGATCTGTTTCTCTTTCTCTTACAAGCATTCCCTGGGGTTTGAGGGCACGGATGATGACTGACTCAGGGTGGCTGGCATTTATTACACCTTTACTCCATGCCAGGTGCTGTCGTAAAGCACTTGACATAGAAAATACACTGCAGGGGCGCCTGGGTGGCTCAGTGGGTTAAAGCCTCTGCCTTCGGCTCAGGTCATGATCTCAGGGTCCTAGGATTGAGCCCCACATCAGACTCTCTGCTCAGCGGAGAGCCTGCTTCCCCCTCTCTCTCTGCCTGCTTCTCTGCCTGCTTGCGATCTCTGTCAAATAAATAAATAAAATCTTTAAAAAAAAAAAAAAAAAAAAAGAAAGAAAATACACTGCAGCCCTCTGAGTCACTGTTCACTTGGTAGGTGATAGGAAGCCAGGGCAGATGCGGTTCAGTAGCCTGAAGTCACACAGTTAGAGCTGGAATATGAACGTCGGCATGTGATTCCACAGTCGTGTCTGACTCATGCTGTGCTTCTCCCTGCCTGCGAGCACAGACCTGTCCTGCAGAGCATACAGAGGGCTGCAGGGTTTCCCTTCCCTGGGTCCTTGGAGCGGTCAGAGTTGGTGGGCGGGAAAAGTGCATCCGAATTCCGGTCTACCTAGAGTGTTCTCCAGCCCTACATACAGAAATGGTTTCTATTAAGATAAATAGCCCGAATCTAGGGGACCCCATGCCAACCAGTAAAAGACATGAATTAAGAGTTTGATAGTTCTAACGTGGTACGCATTTCATTTTCTTCACTTTCTCCAGGTTAAAAAGATCAAGTGGCATGAGCAGCCTTTTGGGGAAAATCGGAGCTAAGAAGCAGAAGATGAGCACCCTAGAGAAGTCCAAACTGGACTGGGAGAGCTTCAAGGAGGAAGAGGGCATTGGCGAGGAACTAGCCATCCATAATCGAGGGAAGGAGGGGTAAGAACTAGTAGATTCTACTGCTCTGAACACTCAAAAAATCTGAAGTAGTCGATTGTAGACAGGCCACCCAATTTAAATAAGCAGGCACTTTTCATGGCGAAGCGGATTTTGTCAGTTTGTCGGCAGAGCTCTGTTCTAATGGGGGGCCGGTGCTCTGGGTGAGGAAAGAGCCCTGCGGCTGCGCTATGGGAACAGCCTCGCTCTCGGGCCCATCATATTTGCCGAGCCGGGCTCGCCGAATGACGGGCAGCTCCCGTGCACTGTAAGACACCTCATTTGTCACATGTTCACATCTGGCTCGCGGTATCAGCCTTGGCCTGATCAGAGTGATTCGGTCTTCTGAGAAGCCAGACCGGCCCCGGGCTTCCAGAGCAGAGCCAGCAGAGTGCCTGGATGTTGTCGTCTTACTGCAGGTTGTTCCTGTCCGTGTCATTGTGGCCCAGGCTGGGGCTCCAACCTGCATGACCCGCCAGCCCTCCCACGGCCCCTGGCTGTCGCTTGCACCCCTCCTCTTCACTTCGGAATACGAAGAGGCTTTCGATCCACTCTGTAGTCCAGAATATCGAGAAAGGCAGTGTTCAGTGAGCACTTAGGAACCTCAGGAGGAGCTAAGAAGCAAAGTTACTGCAGAACAGGGTCTGTGGCTCGAGGTCATCACTCCCTTCTGCTAACGGTGGAAAGTGTCATGTGGCTGTCAGTCTGGGTCCTCCCTGCCCCAGCCCCTCGCCGGGACGGGCTCTCCCTGCAGCACACAGAGCATTTCTGAAGCTCAACTCCTTTGCCTGCGAATTGGGGTAATGATACCACACTGGGGGTGAGTGTGAGGCTCTCCTGATCACGTGTGTAGCACGTGTATGATGCATACGTGTAATGCACATGGAGCACATAACATGCTTTGTAGAGCTCAAAGCGTACATTAAGTGGTAGTCATTAGTAGTCATCCCCAGGTGAAAGGTTTATTTTCTGGCTCACATTTCTAATTTTGGCTTCGAGGTTACTTGAATGAACTTAGAAGCTGATCAGTATGTTTAAAATTTTTTTCTGTTAAATAACCTTATGGGCTTGGTCCACCATCAGACTTCTGAATCAGTCTGTCAAAGATGGAATGCCGCAGGGCAGAGGCAGAAGTGTCAGAGTCCTCTGACGAAGGCCTAGGACAAAGCACAGGCAGGAGCTGCTGTTACTAGAGGAGGGCTCTGAGGTCTGCCCCAGACCTCTTCATCTTTGGCTCTGCTCTGGTTGCTCACAGCTCGCTCCTCTTCTCCACGTCTGCCCAATGATCTAAGGCAGCAGGGACCTGCCAGTGTGTATGACGCTTTATTGGTCCTCTGAGTATTGATTATATGGGTCGGACAGTGTTCTTTCTGCTCAGGTTAATAGAGGTCTTATAAAAGTAGGGAGTGGTGGCGTTGAAGATAAGCAGAGCTAATAATATGTAGACTGGAAGAGAAAACAAGATTAAAAGGACATCTGCCCAATGATGAGGACTTTTCAAGCAATGGAAAATCACGTAACTGGGTTCAGAAACTACTAACAGCTTTTAAGCGCCCTGCTTTCCCTACCTTTTCTGAGATTCTTACCCGCACCAGACGATTAGACCCATCTGATTGTGTTTTTCCAGCGTAGATCTGATGACTTCTTTGCTCTGCCTTGGGCTCTTCTCACCTTCCCTCTAGTACCCGCCCCCACGCCTCCACTCACTAGCCTTTCCTAGCTTTTGCAAGAAGATTAAAGGGGCCCAGCCCTCCAGGGAACAGGGTGTAGCTCTGGTTCTTACCTCGGCTTAGCAGGAGAATCGTCCTGGGGGGCTGGTTTCAGAGTTGGGGTGACAAGGCCACTCCTACCTAGAGCTGCTGAATTGAGAGTCACAGAGACTTGTATCTTTAACTCACTTCTCGGGTGCTTCTGATGCACAGCCAGGGCTGAGAATCACTAGACTGTAGCTTCAAAATTCTAGCGATGAGCGCAAGAGCTGCCGGCTGAGCCTTTCCAACACATACATAACCAGAGAGCCAAGTTCCAAACCTGGAATATCAAGAAGGCAAGAAGATTTCTCTGGAGAAGTATGCCCAGTGAGTGCCACAGTGTTGAAGGAAAGGAAGGACAAGAACCAAACCTGTAGGGTCTGTCTGGGCAGAGGCAAGTGAGGCCCCCGAATTCTCTTACACAGATGCCAGCCCCAGCAAAGGCACTACCGGAGAGGGGATACTCTGAGAGAGTGTGTAGGGAGTCCCAAGGGCATCCCCTAGAGTAAAAGTCCTCTTTGCTGAAGCCAAGAAGCCAAGAAGCGGGGAAGTCATACTTGGTAACATCTCAGAGCTCCCTATGAGTGTTGACTGAATTCTGCTGTCTATAAGACCTTTTCACAAGTACCCAAATTAAATTGATCTCTTATACAAAAATTCAAGTCATAAAGGGTGGTAAAAATATTCCTGTTACACAGTCCTGAGTAAAATAAGTTTGGATTGAGAGTAAAAGCTTGTATCATGCTTTTTATGTTTTGGTACTAACTCCAATTCAGTCAGTGCTAACACATCTTTCCCTTTGTAAGGACCGGATAGAATTTGAAGCGTGTTGGTCGGTGTTGGGTTATCATCGTCCAGGTATTTTAAAGGCAGTTTTGCCATCTTGAAATACACACACAAGCATCTACTAGGTAGAGGGGAGTGCCAGAGGGCTGCAGAAAGGGAAAGGCTGTTGAAGGCAGGACAAGGAAGTCATAAATAGAAAGAAGGATTATTTCAGGTGTGGTCACCTCCATCTGGGGACAAAAGGGTTTTAGTAGGCGGATTACCTCACCTTTCTTTGGAGGAGGAAGGCCCATGTGACTTATAACCTTATCAGTGCTGACCAGAAAATTCCTGACTGACCGGTGAAAGGTTACATTCCTGGAGAGTTGAAATTGCAGTGAGGTTAGGTATTAAGTCTGGGTCGACTGACTTGGGATTTTAACCTACGTGACACCATTTTGGGCCTCAGGTTTTTAACAGTTTATAGATGGGGATCCTCTTTAGCAATTGGAACGACGAATAAATTTCAATAACAGGGTAACGCCGAGTCATACAGCATGATCTCATTTATAGAAAGGTCAGAAACAGGCAAAAGTAGTGCATCTGTTGACTCACTTTGTGAAAGAAGCAAGTCACAGAAGAATTCACAGTATAAGTCTATTTATGTCAAGTTCAGAATCAGGCACAGCTAGGCCATGACGTTGAGAGCACACAACCTTCAAATGCAAGCAAGTTCGCACCTGGCCGGGCTGGCATCGGCAGGAGAGTTATGCAGGGGCCTCCTCCGGGCTTCCTGCATTCCGTTTCTTCATCTGCCGATGGCCACATGAGCACTTGCTTTATGACGGGGCGTTTGCCTTCCCCATTTTATTCACTTTAATCTGTGTGTTAAATTTTATGGCAAAACTGAATTGACACTAGGGCACCTGGGTGGTGTGGTTGGTCAGGTGTCCGACTTTCGATTTCAGCTCAGGTCACGATCTCAGGGTGTGAGATCGTGGGCTCTTCACTCCGTGGGGAGTCTGCTAGAGACTCTCTCTCCTTCTGGCCCTCCCCACCCCAACTCGCTCGTGTGCTCCATCTCTCTCTGTCTCTCTCAGATTAATCTTAAAAAAAAGAAAACTACAGTTGAATTTAAATCCTGGCTTTGCTACCAATCTGCCGTGTGCTGTAGCCCATGTCTTTGTCTGTAAAGCAGAAACTCTTCAGTAGGCTACACCTCTCAAGTCTATGGTGAGAATTAAATGAGAACAGGAGTTGTCTGGTGAGTGTCTAAATACCAGGAGTCCTTTGCTCACTCTTCTTTCTCCCACCTGCCGTTCCTGACCGCACTGTCGGGGCGTCACTGCAGATGGGAAGCTGGGCGCCTTAGTCCTTTAAATTCCCTCATGATGCCTTCCTGTCAACCCTTCAGGAATGCTTTCCACAGAGGTGACAAATATGGCTTGGGGGCATGTCCTTCCAGCCTCCCTGGCTAGGCCCTCTTCCTTCCCTGGGCTTTTAAACTTGGGAAGTCCCAGGGCTGAGCTCTGGGCAGCCGTCTGTCCTTGCATTCCCTGCAGACCACCCCCGCCCTGCAGAGGCCACGGAACTTAGGTGCTGCATTCTGCTGCATTCTGCTGATGAGTCCCAGAAAAGCTCTCCCTGCGCAGTCGTTCCACTGAGCTCCAGACTCCCATACCAACTGTTGGGCTGACATCTCCATTCGATGTCCGAGACACACAGCAAACTTAGCCTGCAAAACCAAATGCTTGCCCTTCTTTCCATGAACTCTCTTTCCTCAGACTTCTCAGAAAATGACACCATTACCATCCCCCCAACTGTTAAAAACCTAAGAGTCATCCTTGCTTTCCTCTTCCGGTTCACATGCTGAAAAGCCAGTAGGCAGTTGTATCGTAAAATACTCGAGTCCATGCTCTCCGACCAGCCCCACTGCCATCACTCTGGTACAGGCCATAGACATCTGTCGTGCTCCCTCCTTCTGTCTGTCCATCCCCTTCCCTCCCTGCTCCCCCACAGTAGCTAGTAGGATTTTTTTAATGCAAACTACTTTTCCTCTGTTCCCTGCTGGAGGCCCCCAGCAGCCCTAGCAATCAGTGTTCAGCGCCTTCCTCTAGCATCCTAGGCCCTTCCAGAGCTTTCCCTGCCCACCTCATGCCCCGTTCTGCCCTACTTATGATGGCTCAGCCCCTGTAGGACTCCTCCAGCTCCTTCTCCATGATGGCACGCTCTTGTCACTCAGGGTTTGACTCGGATACCACTCTCTGGAATACCGCCCCCCCCAGGAGCCGTCAGTCATATCACTGTGTTGGAGTGTGTCGTCATCTCCTATTTCGTATGCAGTGAGCCTCCACCAGCACCCAGAGGAGGACCCCGCACAGAGCAGGTAGTGAGTAATCTCACTGTCTCGATGCCTGACCCAGTGGCCCCCAGACGGTCATGACTTTGTTATGGAACCCAGTGGGACAAGAATCAGCCCCTCCAGAGATGAGGGTACAATCGCTCCATCAGAGTGTCTCTGCCCAGGCATCCTTTCCAGGCAGGAGAGTTGTTTAAAATGCCTGTACCCAAGACGGTCAGTCATCCACCCAGCAAAGAGCCGCTGCTCTTGCCCTGAGCCCCAGACCCCCTGGCCGACCCAGCATTTCTGGAGCAGCGTTTAGCACTTGCTGCCTCCAGCCCCATCCCTGACCACACAGCTTCCCCGCAGCGGGCACGGCCAGCTGAGCCAGAGGCCAGCAGGCCTGCGTGGCACAGTGCCTAAGCAGACTGCAGACCTGGGCTTGGCTGCCGCTGGCAGACAAATTGAAGGTCGGGAAGGTCAGCTGAAGGTCAGGGAGCAAGATGTTTGGAAACCAGGTGTGCTTGTGATGTGGAGAGGCATGAAGGAGAGCCCAGAGAAAATCGTTTTTTCTCCAGTCTCCCTCCATGACCCCAGGAGTCATGCTCTCAGCACCAGCGTCTGGTGAGATGGGAGGAAAGCAGGGGGAGAAACTTCGTCAAAGTCACCATTCTTCTACTCTGGGCCTCAAGAGGTTTCCAGGTCACATACTCTCCCTCCTTGTTGGCCTGGATCTCAAACAGTTGGTACCAGAAAAGTAATTTGGGTCGGAAGATCAAAAGATGCCAGAACCTGTTGTATCTAACCTGGTTCTGAAAGGAAGAGTTAGAAAGTCCCTTAGGTTTTGGTGCTATTAGCATGTTTGATTAATGAAAGTAAAGAGCCACTTCCTAGTAAATGGGCCACGTAGAGCAGTAGTGGCAGGAAGGGATGATGTCCCCCACCCACAGCCCCCAGCTCCCCAGCGTACCCAATTAGGCTGGGTCCCCAGGAGTGCCAGGCCCAGGCCAGAAAGGTACCCCTGCTCTTGTCAGCTGATGCTTGTGTTCTGGGGCTGTAACCCACTTAGGGTGCCTGAAAACTTCCTGAAGCACGATTTAAGTAGGCCATCTACCTGGGCCACCTTGGAGGAGGCGGCCTGTCCCACAAACCCTTTGTCTCCTGGCCCCCGTTGCTGTCCCGCGGTGTGAGGCTTGGTAGTGATGCGGTCAGGTCAGAAATGGGAAGCGAGAACCCTCAGTCTCAGCTGTTCTTTATTGTGTACAGAGCCCTTCCCACAGGCTCACTGCACTGTCCTCGGGGTACTATCATTTTTATTCCTGTTTGACAGAGAAGAAAAATAAGGCACGGAAATTACGTATCTTGCCCGATGCAGACAAAGAGTAACTATCAGAGCCGCTCTCATCCTCAGCACCTTTCCTGTCTCGGCCGGTGGGCGGGGAGGCAGGAAAGAGGGTGGTCCATGTCCGAGAGAAGTTTGGTTCCTGGGCGGCTCTTGGCCGGATGCTGTTAGCAGCTGCACATGGCTCTGAATGGGGAGATGGAGTCGCCAGGCCCGCCTTGATGGCCTTTGTCTGGGTCGCCCTCGAGAATTCACTTGTGTTCTGCACATGTGCCCCTCGTGGCTGCCTGAATCCTCCCCTTAACCTGAGCTCTGCCTGCACCTGCCTGCGTAGCCCCCAGCCTGGCTTCAGTCCTGAGAGTCTCCCAAGTCGGCTGGACCTGGCACCGCTCCAGGAACCGGCCAGGCCGTCATTCATGCTCGGTGAGATCCTCGTTGAAGTCTCACTTCCTCCTTCGAGGACAATCAAGAAGAAGGACCATAAATGCCCAAAGCCACATACTTCCTCTTCTTCCCTCCACGCACTCTGACAGATAGCACTGGGTAGTGATTCTCCTAAATTCCTCTCTAGCCAGGGTGCAGCCCTTTCTTTCCTGCTGAACTTCAAGGGGCAGTTAGGGCTATCAAAGTACTGATTCCCATCTCGACCTTCACCCAGGGCTGGGGAACCACGGTGGGGGAGGACGGTGGTCATAGTGTGGCCGAGCCCTTCGGTCCATTTTGGTTAACAGCCCCCTCTGGAGAATCACGGCCCCCTTGGTGATGCGTGGAAGGCAAGCGAGTTGTCAGCTGTCTGCTTCCCCGCCGCAGCCTGCCTTACCTTCTCTCTCTTTTTTTTTTTTTTAAAGATTTTATTTATTTATTTGACAGAGAGAAATCACAAGTAGATGGAGAGGCAGGCAGAGAGAGAGAGAGGGAAGCAGGCTCCCTGCTGAGCAGAGAGCCCGACGCGAGACTCGATCCCAGGACCCTGAGATCATGACCTGAGCCGAAGGCAGCAGCTTAACCCACTGAGCCACCCAGGCGCCCATCCTTCTCTCTTTATCAAAAGGGGGTCCATGGTGTCTGTGGCTTTCCTGTCTGCCGGGGAACCTGAAATTTCTATTTAGCCAGCCGTCCTGTGTTTCAGTGGCTAAATCTGATGGCTAAATCAATGACATACATCTGAGGGTTTACATCAAAGCCAGGAGCAGGTCCTACTGTTTGTTTCCAGCCATTCTGGCCTCTGATTGGCGGTGTGGACACACCAGCTTATTCCTGATCCCTGACCTGGTCGCTGATAATACCCATCAAGAGACCTGACTGCTCCCCTTGGGGATGTGTTGTCCTCAGGACCCTGGCAGAAGCTGGCTTCCCAATACGACAATGACAGCATTAGCTGCCGTTTTCTGTAGCATCTGCTCCCGACAGTAGACAGTGTCGTTCAGTGCACACAGCAGCCCTCCCGCGTGTGGATGGTGATTCGTTTTCTTTTCTTCTCTCGGCAGATTAGGAAACAGAATTGGCAGAGTTACGTGGTTTATGCAGAGTCCCACAGCTGGCCAGTGGCAGTCAGGGTTTGAACTCAGAGCCACCTCTGCCTCTGCGGGAAGTTTTGGGGACGGGCCACAGCTCGCAGGCAGCCCAGGAGGGCAAGCAGGCCCCGAACCCAGCCAAGGAATACAGGCTCCTGAGCCTGCTGGCATTCTCGCCATAAACACAATGACCTTGTAATGACAGATGCACATTTTACACAGTGTAACAAAAGAAAAATGAGTGCAGAGGTTCAATTATGTCTGCTATTTTCAATGGCAGTTTTGCTCTCTCAATAGATTAATTAGCAGAGGAGACCCCCCCACCCCCGCGCCGGGCAGGGCACGGCCCACTTTATGGCAAGAAGGTACATTAAAATGCAGCTGTGTCTCATTAAGCTGCCAGCCGCTGCTCCTCTGCCCGCTTCTGCCCTGCGCCTCCTTCCTTCCCATCCCGCCTGGGAGGACCTGGGGAAGCCGTGTCTGCTGAACCTGGCCCCGGATGCCGAGCACAGGCCTTTTAAGGGGCCCCTATAGGTGGGCTCTGGGTGGCCGCTCTGGCTCTCATTCCCCTAGAGAAAATTCTGGACCCAAGTGGGCAGAGGACACTGGAGAGGAGGAGGGGAAGGAAGGAGAGAACTGAAGGCAGTGGAATCCCTTTAAAGTGAGCGCTTTATGTGCCCACCAGAGCGTCAAGACAGCCCCAGAAAGTCATTCCTACCAAGCCCTGTTTCTTCCATTGCCAGATGCTCCTTTTCGCGGTTTGGCTCCTGCCTACCGTAGATAGGCAGGATGTGTACTTTCCTCTCCCCGACCATCTCAGCCCACCACCGAGA
Source organism: Neogale vison (assembly GCF_020171115.1). NCBI lineage: Eukaryota > Metazoa > Chordata > Mammalia > Carnivora > Mustelidae > Neogale > Neogale vison. Next base: position 11,567,827 of record NC_058097.1, read on the forward strand.
CCAAGAAACACGACCTCACTCTTTTGCTCTTGAGAAAAATGAGGCTGAGAGATGTTGAGCCCTTGACCAGCGTGCCCCAGCTGAAGCGTAACAGAGGCCCCCACGGAGTCCACGGTTGACTCAGCCTGTGTTCTTCTGTGCCTAAAACCTTATTACAAAACCACCGCGTGTTCCTGCCGCCGAACCCCCAGACAGGTGGTTGCTTTCTCTTTCCCATTTTACTTGCAGTGACCTCGGAGCCAGAAGCATCGTTGTTTAGACCAAATGCGAGTGGTTTGGATGTTCCTGGGCGAGTTGTGGGTGGTCACTTTGGGCACCAGCTGTGGTCATCTGTTTGCATTTGCTCTAACTCGGGGAGCCCGCCGGTCAAGGGGCTACCTGGGGGCTGGAAAGTGCAGGGGAGACGGTTTTCTCCTACAGAAGTCTGCTCACAAACATTTTATATTTTCTTCCAGGTACATTGAACGGAAGGCTTTTCTAGACCGAGTGGACCACAGGCAGTTTGAAATCGAGCGAGATCTCCGGCTGAGCAAAATGAAACCCTGATGTTAATGCGGGAAACCAATAGCAGCTTAATCCTGTTTACAATGTGAGCTTCTGGTGCGTCTGTGAAATGTTTCCAGTGTTTCTCATCCAGCTGTTTCCCAGCAAGGTCTTTTTTCTACGTTGAATTTCTGTCTTTGTATCTTGACCTCACGTGGTTTCATCCCTTTTACTTTTAAAAGTTTGTCCTTGAAAAAAAGAAAAATAAATTTGGTCCTGCGATAGGCTGGTGAAGATGAGGACAGCACTGGCCTTCCCTTTGTTCTCCTGCAAAGGCCACCAGCCAGGCCTACACGTCCCAGCCTGCCTGCACTGGCCCCCGGGAGGAGAGCCGGCCACCCTAGGTGGATTTCTGGGGCCTGTTCTGGAGTCAGCCTTGCCCCAGAGACCAAGGGAGGGAGGCTCCCGAGGGTGGGTGGAATACCAAGTCCCTGGCAGTTTTGTTCTTGATCCGCGGCTGCTTCTCTTCTGCCCTCTTCCTCTCTCTGAATGGGATTCCCACTTACTAGTGTAAGGTTAGGCTGAAAATAAGCATGTATTATTGCTGAATTAGAGACATTTGTTTCCTCTTCCCAAAGTTTCAAGTCAGTTTAAGATGTGCCCCCACCTCAATAATTCTTTTGTCAAAGAAGACTGCAGAAGACTTTTGTATACTCCTTAGGAAAATTTAAATTCCAAACTTAATAGTAATAAAGTAGTAAGCCCCACAGTTTGCTTTTGGGGTATGTTTGTCAGGGTGTCCTGAGTAACATGGACAGGTTTAGGGGAAGGTAGTGTTCCGAAGACTGGGAGCGAGTCCCTGCCTCCACATGTACCAGCCTTGTGACCCTGACCACAGCTGGGCTTTCTGAGCCTGTGTTTTCTAGTCTGTGCATGGTACGAGGAACACCACTACCTCATATCATAGTAAGGTTGAGATGAGCTAATGACACACCTGGGGTTCCCCCGTCCAGTCCTCGGAGACGTGGTCAGAAGCTCATGGCAACCAAGCCCTCATCCTCAACACTACTTAGTTAGGGGGCCATGGACCTTACTACTCAGCAAGGTAGTTTACTGGCTGCAGTGGAACACATTGTCTGTTCCCATCCACTCCGATAAAGGATTTTTGAAGTGGCCAGAGAGCCCTTCAGGCCAGCATCAGAACAGGTGGCTGTGAGGCCTCGGTTATGGTCCTGTGCCGGATACAGGAGTAACGGGGAAGTCCTGCGAGGTAAGACAAGGCAGCGCTCTGGTCAGGGCAAGGACATCCAGACCCGCAGAAGCCACAGCCCAGACTGAGACGCCAGTCCGGCCACGTGTCCTCCTCCAGGCATCGTCCTCTGCTCACTGCCCCTCACCTTCCGGGTCCTGAGGCCTCCAGCCCGCGCTCCCTCCCGCGGTTCTTCGTCTCAGCTGCCAGGCCGCAGCAGCAGTGCAAGAGCCGGCGCCTTGTCGGGGTTGAGAAATGATCTGGAATCCCCACGAATAAATGGTGCTGAGCCCATCGCAAGTTAGGGTTTTCGTTCCTTAGCAAATCTTCATGCCTTTGAAGCCACCGAGATTAGGAGGGCAGCTGCGAGAGCACCCTGGGTTCTTGGCGCGGTGGGTTTGCTATTCTTGCTGTGCTCCAAGGTGCAGAGCGAGAAGGCGGATGAGTCAGGGAGCACACTAAAGTGTTTGCTCCTCAGTTTCTGTCTGCGAGCTGGCCCTCACACAGGCGTCCCTGCTGGGCCCTGCGTTAGATGAAGTTGACAGCCGCACAGTGTTCCTTTCTGCCGGCTCGACTTAGTGGGTCTTTTCCCAGCAGGTTTGCTGCACACCTCTGATCTCCGCTCGGTGACTTTTTACACATCCGCGTCTTTTAGAAAGCCCCCGCTCCCCAGTCCTGCGTGGCCACCACCGGCCGTCAGACTGCGGGAGGCTCTGGGCTCATCAGGGCCCCACTGACCCCTCCCTGTAGACCGGGCAGGCTGCCGCAAGCAGAAGCAGTGGGGTTCTTGTATAACAGAACAGCAAGCACTGTAAGCAAGTTGAGAGAAGCCCACTCTTTACTCTCCAAAGCCCCGTGCAGGCCTTCCTGACACCCTGGAACCATGTGTCTTGCACTCCGTGGAAAATAAACTCCAAGTGGCCAGTGAAGCAGAAAGCCCCTCCAGCCTCACCCCTTTTGGCAGAATCCAGCCGCTTGTCAAGGAATATGCAGCTATTTACTCCATTCCTTTTTTTTTTTTTTTTAAGATTTTATTTATTTATTTGATGGAGAGAGAGAGAGAGATCACAAGTACACGGAGAGGCAGGCGGGGGTGGAGGGAAGCAGGCTCCTTGCTGAGCAGAGAGCCCGACGCGGAGCTCTATCCTAGGACCCTGAGATCATGACCTCAGCCTAAGGCAGAGGCTCAACCCACTGAGCCACCCAGGCGCCTTTCTTACCCCATTCTTGTCACAGATGCCCTTTCTGCGAGCTTTGTGCACCTTGCTTCCATGTTCCCAGACATTCACAGTTAAAACAGTTGCATTTGCCTTGACTTAAGCTGCTTCTCTCTTCATCTCCATAGAACCTCCTGAAAAGCCACCTGCATTGGGGCGTCTGGATGGCTCAGTTGGTAGAGCGTGTGACTCTTGATCTCGGGGTTCTAAGTTCGGGCCCCAGGCTGGGTGTAGAGATGGCTTAAAAATAAAATCTTTAACAAAAAAAAAAAAAGTCACTTGTGTTGAGCTAAGTTCATCGTATTGATGAAATCGCTTCCTGTGGCTGATACAGGTGCAGGTGTGTCTGTGTGTGCCCACGTGTGTCATCCTGCAATGAGACTTTTAAAAGCAGCTTCGAAGCCGGCTGTCGTGTGTGTCTCACTGGCCGACGCTGGATCATCTGACTGCGCCCCCAGCAGGAGCAGAGGCTGGAGCCTGTTGTGGAAGATGGGGGTGGAATTAGGTGATCGGTGATAAGTCAGCCAAACAGTGGTACCCGGAACACTCAATTCTTCATAATAAACCAACAGGCATTTCTCCATTTGGTCCTTAAAATTGTCACCAAGGAGTGGGTGGCCTCAGAGATGAGAAGTGATGGGCCATGTGTTGGTGGTGGTTGAATCTGAGTGAGGAAGACAGCCCGTCCTACACTATTCTCTGTACTTCTCTTTGGATTTGAGTTTTTAATAATGAACTGTTTTTGGTTTTGTTTTTCAATTGTGCCAGAGAGAGAACAGAGCTGTGTATAGGAAAGGATTAAGAAGTGCCCAGCTGTTCCAGGGCAGGATGGCCTTCCAGAGCCCCTCTCCCACCCTGCGGGTCTGACCGTGGCCAGGAATGTTGTGGCGGGAACACTCCCCGCCTGCCCAGATCCTGGGCTTGTTTTAACAACTCGGAGCCCAGTCTTTGCAGATTACATGTTGTCCCATCTCCTGGACCCCTCTGCCCCCTATGTTTGCTTGCTGTTGGGGCTCAGTCCCCAGCGACAGAACCCGGCCAGCGAGACTGGGGCTGGGGCAGGGACATGAATGGCTGTTTCTCCTAAGTGTAAACCAGGCCCCAGGAGACAGGAGTCTTCCCAGCCCTGCCTGACCTCGCACAGCATGCCGGGCGCTCTGGCTGCAGAGTGGCGTGGCCTCAGGTCTCCTGTGACCACCCTCGGGCCTTCCTCTTCGTCGGCTCTGCTCCTGCCTAAGCCCCACCCATGGCCTTGATGGCACCTGCCTTCATGGCCAGCGTGGCCACCTGTCCCCACCTCTACACGGAAGAGGCGTGAGAGCTGCCTCAGTGAATGCCTGAGCTTTCCTGGTGGGCCCCCTGAGACCAGCGGGGTAGTGAGGCCGACAGAGGTGTTAACCGTGTTCAATCCAGAATCCTCTTTTCCATCTGTCCTGATTGAACAGGACAGATGGCAGACATCATCTAGCCCACAATTTTTTTTATTTTTAAAAGATCTTATTTATTTACTTGAGAGAGAGCACGAGCAGGGGACGGGGTGGGGGTGGGGATAGGCAGAAGGAGAGGGAGAAGCAGCCTGCCGGCTGAGCAGGGAGCCTGACGGGGTGCTCAATCCCAGGACCCTGGGATATGACCTGAGCCAAAGGCAGATGCTTAACGACCGAGCCACCCAGGCACTACCGAGCCCACAGCTTTTAAGAACAAGTGGATAATGTTGTATCTAGCTCTTCACATCCATATTTAGTGAAAAGTCTTCTGCCTAACTCCGAAGGAAACAATTTCCCTTTGCCCTGGGGTAGGGAAGTGGAAAGACCGAGTCAGTGCTAAGAGGCAGTTGGGCAGGGCACCGTGGGCCTTGGGGCCATGGCCTGGTGTGAACGGCAGGGGGACGGCCCAAGGACACCTCCTGGCTGTGCCATGGCCTGTGGAGAATCCCTGAAGGTTGTTTCCTGGCCCTGCTCTGCCTTCAGTCTTTGTCTTCTCCTTGCCCCAGATGGGTGTGTCAGATTTCTAGGGCATCTGATGCCTTCCCAATGGTGAAAAAACAGCCCCAGAACAGCATAAGGTCAAAGAATAAAACGAGCTTCCTTATGCTTTTCTGCTCACCTATTTCCTAAGAAACATGGTGCTCCAATTAGGAGTGCGCCATAAGGTCTCTAGGGAAGAAGAGATGGCGTGGCGAGCTGAATCGTGCGTGAGCTGAGCGCCGTGGGAGCGGATGCGGGAGACCTGGGCTGGGAGCCCTGGCGGACAAGTGGTGGAGAGGTCCCACCACCAGCTGCTTCCGTGCAGGCCATCTGTCAGATCCTCCTCATTTTTCACAAGAGGAAACTTGCCTGAGGTCAGACTGTGAAACCACCGGTGATCACACCTACATCTCGTGACTGGAGGGTCAGATGGGGGCGGGCAGGCCAAGCAAAACTGCCTTTCACCGCCTTCTGGCTCCAGACCCACAGACCTGAGTGCAGGGGCCGGAAGAACCAAAGACGGGGAGGTGCTTGCACTTGGGGAGTGGCCGCTGGCGCTCCCAGGGCCGAAAGTTCGTGGCAGAAGGACCCAAGAGGTGTGGGCATACCCCTTCAGCTTCCAACTCTGCTCCCGCCCTGGGGCAGCGGCCCAGTCACTCTCTGCAACGGAGACACCCCAAGGCCTTGTCCAGACAAGCCTCTGCTCAAGTGTTACTTCAGGCTTAAGCTCTGCTCCAGAACCAGGTTTCTGTGCTAAGCGAGGTACACAGGGTTGCCCTCTTGGGAGGCCGCCTGGTTTCAGGGAGTGCGGGCAGGACGGCCCCGTGCCCCGTTGACAGTTCCTTGGACGGTCCAGGAATCCTAACTGCCTCTCCCACTGTACCTCCTTCCCTGGGTGTGCTCACGCTTCCTCCCTCCGACTTCTCTGTAAAGTCTTGTCTTTTTTGTGTGCCCTCCTAGGGCAACTTAGATCCCAAAATACTATCAGCTGCGACCTTCGGGCACAAGCACGTCGACCACCACAAGGAAAATGGAATGTGCGAGTCCAGGAGAGTCTGGCCTGCTTCCCGGCAGCCTGGAATGGCCCACACCTCCGGGACCCTTTCAGGGTCTCCTCTCCGTGGGCTGCCAGCCGGCGTTCGTTGTGTTGTCACCTCAGCTGACGGGGTCCACTGTGACCCCGGCTGAAGTAAGGTACAAGGGGGCGAGGCGGGGGGAGACCGTCCCAGGTTCTCCTGCCTCTGACCTTCAGTCCTAACCCTGTGCTGGGATCTGGGGCCGAGTCCCTCTGAGTGTCAGACACCTTGTTCAGGAGGCTGCTGAGAGCCTCCCTCACGGCGTCTTATTAAACGCAGCACACTCTCCAAGTGTTAGGTTACTCTAATTACATTGTGCACCTGGCCCCCAGCTCCCCAAGACAGCCAGGCTTCTGTGAACATAAATTAGCACTTTGAGGAGCACGTCGGCAACGTCTAATCTGGGACTGCTGTCAGCCCCTGACAGCGCCGCTTTACTCCTGGGTTGACGTCCTGGAGAAGCAGCACAAGGAGGCAGGCCCCGTGGTGATCATGACAACCTGGAGTCTACCCAGTAGCCATCAGGAGAAGGGATCGGTCGGGAAGCAGTCACACGGGGCGGCGACACAGGACAGCGGTGGGCCGAGTGAGGAGGGCCGCGCGTCAGCACAGGTGAGCCTCGGAAGCAGCGCCGCGGCGGAAAGCTGGCGGCATCAGTCCTAACGTGTGATCCCCGTTATTCAAGTTCAAAAACACGAGCATGGAGGTGATGGTTGCCCCACACTGCCAGAGCACTAAATACCTCTGAATTTTACACTTTGAGATGGTTGATTTCATGTTACCACCTCAAAAAAAAAAATGTTTTAACTTGCAAAAAATATACCTTGTTCAGAATATAAGAAGTGTATATAATTACATATATATAACATGTATATAAGTGTAATTATATATAATGAATGGGTGATCAACACTAAACTCAGCATAGCCGTTACCTCTCACGGGATAGGGAAAGTTCTATGATCAGAGAAAGAAAAGGAGCTCTGTTAACAGATGTGGTTTTATATCTTAAATTGGGAGGTGAGGACATGGATTTTTCTTAGGTTATTCATTGTGCCTTTATTTTCTGAAGTTTTTCAAGATAAGTTTTTTAAAAAGAAAGACAACCTCCCATTTAGACTTCCCCTGTCCATCCCACAGAGAGGTGTCCGAGGGGTGGGCAGCACAGGGATGCGGGGTTGCCGTGGCGATGAGCTTGCTAGGTGTCAGAGGGTTTTCACTGTGTCCCATCCTGGGCTAGCAGGCATTCCAGAATGATCTTCCAAACGGCCCCTGGAACGTTTCCCTAGGAGATGAGGGACTCCCTCAGGTAAACTACCAGGTGCCCCCCAACTTCCCTTTCTCTGAAAACCAGGACGGGAGGCTGGGAAGCTGATGAGCCCATGCGAGGCCAAGTGCCCCCTCCCAGCATAGCCCATGGTTCCAGCACTGCCAAGTCAGCCTTCCCCTTGCCCACATGGCCTTGACAGACGCAGAGAGACAGGACACACACAGGCCATATGTTGGAAAGATGCGGCGAGCCTCGACATGTTAGATGCAGATAAATGGTCCCTGACCCAGTGAAACGAGCTTCAAATTTGAAGGCACCAAAATGAATCACAGTATGTGGGTTTTCTAGTAGAAGTTACGGAGCTGCCCCTCTTCAAACTCGGCCCAATGTCCTGAGCTGTCCCCAGCCCTTGGGCCACAGCTGTGACATGGGGCTGCGGTGGGTGCCCCCTCAGAGGGAGCGGTGGCCAGTCTTCAGAGTGTGGAGGGTCGCTGCCCAGCTGCTCTGCTCTCTTCAGCCCTCCCTCTCCCACCTAACATCTTCGCATTATAACCCAAGCCCATCTGTGTTGGAGGCCCCAGGACTGACAATCAGAAGACATTTTAAGTCTGCAAGCTCTGGGGCCCAGAGAATGGCCATCTGGGGCAGGGGCGACCCTCTGGGTCTCAGTTGCCTCATCAAGATTGCCCTGTCTTTACTGCTGTCTCAAGCCAGACCCCACAATTCCGTTACGTTCTGTTGTTGAGCTCCATTATGGGGCCTTTGAATTTGAGGTTGGAGTCCTGAGACACAGGGAGGGGATCCTACCCATTCCCAGTCATCTACCCCAGGCGCGGTCTAGGGAGACACCCTCATTGCAGAGTGACCTGCTTGGGTACATGGCTTGGCCTCTTGCCTCCCCTTCCCCTCATTTCTGTATCTGTAAAGCAAAGGAGAAGGATTAAACAATCCAGGGGTGGGCAGCGAACACTAGGAATCTCGTTTCCCATAGGCAGCCGGGTGGTGCTGACCCGCTCAAGTTGGAGAACCCCTGCGCGTCGCCTCCCTGCTTATTAAAAATAAAAAAGCCTCCAGCTATGTGTTTAGGAAAATTCCATCTTCCTTTAGTCTTGCCACTTCAAATAATTCAGCCTCCTAAATTCCTGACGCATCAGCAAACCGTAATGAGTACGCCAGGCACCCGCAGGAACTTTCTCCGACTTCGAGGAGTCTTCGGAGGCCCCCGTAGAGAGCTTAGCAGGAAGCCCCTTAAAGTTAGCAGTCACTGGGAAAAGCAGCTGAAGGAAGGCTCCAGGGAAAGCAAGCGAGCAAATCAGACGACAAAATCCACCCAAATCCCAGCAAACAGCTGAAGAGGGAACACCGCGCTGCAAGCTGGCAACAGATTGGGGGCCCCCATGCACACACACACACACGTGCTCACACCCGCTAAACGGGCTTTGCAGTGTGTCAGCTAGGTTGCCCTGCAGCTTGGAGAAGCCCCAAGCCACCGGAGGCACAACACTCCTGTCAAAACAAGCCCCGTGCGAGGCGGATGGGCCGGCTCCCGCCAGCCCAGCCCACACCGCGGCCTTCCTGCCAGCGTGAGCTTGGCCTGCTCTAGGCTTCTCTCCCTCTTCTCCCTTCCTCTGATCACAGAAAGAAACCACTCACTGTTGGAAAATTTGGAAGCAGAAAAATCAAACAGGATTTAAAATCTCTCATCATCTTATCAGCAAAGAAAACTGCTACGTTTTGGGATACTTTCCGACTTTTCCCCATATTTTTACAGAACTTTTCTTAAGGCAGTTGGAATTGTACTCATCCCCAGGCAGCTCAACACGGAAGCTACTGACCACATGTGCATATTTCAGGGAAAAAAAAAATTATTTTTTAGTAGACTCCACGCCCAAAGTAGGGCTTGAACTCACAACCCTGAGATCAGGAGTCACATGGTCTACCGACTGAGCCAGCCAGGTGCCCCTCAATTTAAATTTCAAATTGATTAGCCTTCAAAATCCAAAAGGAAAAAGAAAAGAACTCAAAATTCAGTTTCTCACACAGACCAAGTGCTCAGTAATCAATCATGTGACTAGTGGCTACAATTGTTGATCGTGCGGGCACCCAACGTTTCCATCATCATAAAACTATATTGGGCTGCACTGGCGCCGTTGTTTACCCTGTAGTAAATGCCATGAGCATTTCCCCATTGAGTCAAACATTTTTTTTTTTTAAGATTTTATTTATTTATTTGGGAGAGAGAGAGAGAGAGACAGTGCAGGTTGGGGGAGGAGCAGAGGGAGAGGAACAAGCAGACTATGCACTAAGCATGGGGCCCAGTGAGGGGCTTGATCTCAGGACCCCGAGATCATGACCTGAGCCAAATTCAAGATTCCGACGCTCAGCCAGCTGAGAAGACAAGATTCAGCCAAGTAGTTCTGCTTGCCTGTCTCTGAGCATGGAGCTCAGTGCTCTGGGTAAGATGTGGCCGGAACTAGGAGGAGAATGGCCGTCCATGGAGGAGACTGAACTAGATCACGCCTAAGCGCCCAATGTTCTTTGTACCAGCCCCGTCTCTGGAAGGGGCACTTGAACAAGGCAGGCATGATGGTTAATTTTATGTACCAACTTGACTGGGCTAAGGGATGCCAAGATAAGAGGTAGAACATGTCTATAAGGACTTTTTCTGGAAGAGATTAGCATTTGAATAGGTAGACTGAGTAAAGACCCTTGTCACCAGTGTGGGTGGACATCATCAAATCCATTGAGGGTCTGGATAGAACAAAAGGTGGAGAAAGGCAAATTTGCTCTCTCCCTGAGCTCAGACACCCTTCTCCCACCCACCAGTGCTCCTGGTTCCAGGAGCCTCCAGACTTGGACTGGACATACACCATCAGCTCCCCCAACGCTGGCTCCCTGGGGTCTGTAGCCCACAAATGGCCAGCTGTGGGACTTGGCAGCCTCCCTGTCTCCTGTTGCTTCTGCTTCTCTGAAGAACCCGACAAATGCAGCAGGAATATGCCCCAGGACCTGATTCATCACAAACCTAGTTTTGTGGTGCGTTCATCTGTGAGTTGTTCTCAACGTTTTTTGAATCCAGTTAGCTTTACCTCTCAGAGCAGATGAGTTTGTTTGTTTGTTTTCTTTAATTTTACATATTAGAACATGAGAGAGAGAACACAAGTAGGAAGAGGGAAAAGCAGACTCTACACTGAGCAGGGAACCCGACCTGGGCTCGATCCCCGGATCCTGAGATCATGACCTGAGCTGAAGGCAGAGGCTTAAATGACTGAGCCACCCAGGCGCTCTGGAGCAGATGAGTTTTATGCAGTTAAGAGATAGGCCTTCAAGGGGTGCCTGGCTGGTGCAGTCCATAGAATGTGTGCCTCTTGATCTCAGGGTCATGAGTTCAAGCCCTATGTTGGGTGTAGACCTTGCTTTAAAAAAAAAAGAGGGGGGCTTCACTACCCTTCTTTCACACTTGCCCGGTGGTTCTGAGGTCTAGTGAGCAAGTCTGAATTTGCCTTAAAGTATTATTCCCAACTGCTCAATCTCCATTCTCAATCCCTCTCTGTCTTTATCTTCCCAAACTAAGCCTTCTCCTCTTTGTTTTTTAAAGATTTTATTTTTAAGTAATGTCCATACCCAACGTGGGGCTCGAATCCACAAACCTGAGATCGAGAGTCTGGCGTTCTACTGATGGAACCAGCCAGGGGTCCCTCCCCCTCCTTCCAATGGCTTGCCAGGCCCCTTTCTCATCTCAGCCTCTTTAGTGTGCTCTCCAGGTCTACCACCTTGACGTTGACCTTGAGTTGGGACCACATCCCAGCCATCAGTCCTGGCACCGTTGTTTCTTATTTAGCTTTGGCTGCCTCGTGCAGCCTCACGTTTGCTCTGTGAGATGGGGGTGCTTCCTGGCAAGTATAAAGCAGTACAGACTGGGGCTATGGCAATTGTCCCACTCAGTGGGACAAGAGGCAGCCCGCGAGGCTGGGGCAGCAGGATACCCAGAGCACGCCTGGGTTTCTGTGCCTGCTGATGGCAAGCTGGTTCATTGCCAACTACGGCAAGGCTCCAGGACCCCTGGGAGAGGAGCTGGGCTTAGGCTACCCCGGGCCTCAGGGCTGCTGAAGGCTCCTTCCTTGGAGATTGGCTACACGGATTATCTGAAAGGAAACCATTTAAAACCAACCCACGAAGCACCTGGATGTCTCATTCAATTGGGCATCTGGCTCTCGGTTTTAGTTCAGATCGCGATCTCAGGGTCATAGGATCGAGCCCCACGTCAGGCTCCCTGTGCCACTGGGAATCTGCTTGAGATTCTGTCTCTCCCTCTCTGCCCTCACCCCCCCCACTCTCTCTCGCTGTCTCTCAAATACATTTATTAAGTTAAATTAAATCAACCCAAAGGCAGATCCTTTTCAAGAGCCTGAGATACTGGCAGCAAAAACAATACCCCACAACGCACAGAGCTCTCGGGCAGCTGCCCTGGCTTCTCTCCAAGCTGAGTCATGGCCATGAGGTGCCCTCCGGCTGCCGGCTGGCCCAGGGGTTGCTGTATTCTTGTTCCCTCATCTCACTGCGGCCTGGGTTATTCAGCAGCATAAATCCATGTGCCCAGAGGCCAGAGAGTAAGAGGGGATCCTGCCTGGGCTCACCAAGGGAGGTTTTCCCTCTCTTACCCTGATGAAAGGGAGACTCTGGTCCTCCTTACATGGGCTTTCTTAGTAAACCTGGGTCCTAGCCCTAGCTCCGTGGTGCTTTGAACGCAGGCCTCCCCACTAAAGGTCTGCTTTTGGAAACCTTGGTTTGTCTCTCCCCAGGAACAGGTGGGTCTCAGGCTTTTGGACCCTGGAGGGGAGCCCCTCTCCACACCGGTTTTGCTGTCCACACAGGCCCCCTGAACTCTTGCTCATCCTTCATGGTCCTGTTTGAGGGCTGCCTCCTCCAGGAAGCCCATCTCAGGCAGGCCAGGAGGGCAGAGCCCAATTCCACTCCTCTATCTGGGTCTCCAGGTCTTAGCCTGACATTGTTGGGATGCCCCGCAGTAAGCATCACTCCATTCCACTGGGAAGGTCTGTCATCCTAGTGATATGCAGCCTTGTCTTTCTAGAACATTCCAATAGACATTGTTCCCATCATACACTGAGCCAAGGCCTTGTGCAAAGAACTTGCCAGAGGTTACCCTCAAGGCCAGGACTTGGGCCAGCCCTCTTTATTAGCCTCCCCTTTTAGCCCCATCAGGATGGGCAGGGCCCCTCCTGCCTCGGGGGAGCAGAAGTAGAAAGCTCCTGGCCAGGAAAGGCCAGCTGGTGGGTGGAGAGGCAAGTCACTGATTCCAGATCCCACGCAGCAGCTAATGGGTATCTCCCCATTGGGTACCACCGCAGCCCTTGTCTGCCGTAGACCCAGTCCTTCCAGGATGTGTGAGCCAGGGCCACGAACTGTGCAGTTCTTGGCGGCGAGGGGGGGGGGCTTTCACATAGAATGAAATAGGGAGGGGGCTCCCTGGAGCTGGGGGCCGCTTTGCTGCTTTATTAAGCCCCATTGGACAGAGGGGATGAAAACATGCTTAGAGCATAAGTACCATGCTGAAATTCACAAGGCAGGACCAGAACCCGGGTCCTGTCCTGCCTCCAGAGGCCAAAGGTGACAGGGAGGCCTGCTTCTTGCCAAAGTGCAGATCTCACTCCCTCCTTGAGTTCCGTCCTGTTTCCACAAGGGTCCATCTCAGTCCCAGGTTGCAGGGAGACTTTCCCAGCGCCCCTGTGGCAGACCCTTGTCCTCCAGGCAACAGAGCAGCTGATGGGGGCGTGAGGGCCGGCATGGCTGCCTCACTGAGAACCGAACGGCTGCTCTGGGGACTCAACGCTCGTGACCTCAATGTGGCGACAGCTCTTTGGGGCTCCTTACTAATTTAGAGAATGCATTCTATTCAAGCGGGCGGCTTCATCCCTGGATTCAGAAACACAATGCCCTGGGGATTGTTTCCAGTGGACAGTGAAATTCCACTTGTCACAGTCACTGAGAACGCAGGCCTGTTCCTGGAAGGGGCTCTGGTCTCTGGTGTTTACAAACATCCTAGAAAACCAGGAGGCCAACGGCCAGGGCCCTTGGAGCTAGCCGAGGTGGGAGCCTATGGTTCCACCCAGCTCAGCTGTCCGGTTCTGGGAGCCCTTGGCCAGTCCCTTCCCCTTGGCCTCCTGCCTGCTGGGGGCTGGGGCGGGGGCAGCGATTGGGCAGTGGGATCCGCAGGGAACTGACCGCAGGGCCTCCACTCTGTTGGCTGTTCGCTTGGATCTCCTGGGTGTCAGGCCCCAAAGTGTCTATGGGAACCCGTCCACGGTGGCTTGCCTTTCCTAGGACTTGGCAGTTGCGTTTCCCCCTCACAAACCTGTCTTAAAAAAAAAAAAAAAATCACCCAAGAACAGGCAAGCTCTTAGAGACAGAAGGTGGAATGGTGGCTGCCAGGGGCTGGAAGGGGCAGAAGGGGAGTTTTGGTTTGATGAGACATTTTCTGTGTGGGATGATGAGAAAGTTCTAGACATGAATCGTACACTTAAAAATAGTTAAAATGGGGCGCACCCGGCTGGCTCAGTGAGAAGAGCGTGTGACTCTTGATCTCAGGGCCATGAGTTCGAGCATGACGTTGGTTGTAGAGTTTACTTAAATAAATAAACTTTAAAAAAAAAAAACAGCTGAGGGGCGCTTGGGTGGCTCAATGGGTTAAAGCCTCTGCCTTTGGCTCAGGTTATGATCCCATGGTCGTGGGATCGAGCCCCACGTTGGGCTCTCTGCTCAGCAGGGAGCCTGCTTCCCCTTCTCTCTGCCTGCCTCTCTGCCTACTTGTGATCTGTGTCTGTCAAATAAATAAAATCTAAAAACAAAACAAAACAACAAAAAAAAACAGCTGAAACGTTAAGTTTCACGTTATGTGTGTTTTACCACGATTTTAAAAAGTATATACTATTAAAAAAAAATTCACAAGTAATGATGTTCGTTTGAAAAACATGGGGCGCCTGGGTGGCTCAGTGGGTTAAAGCCTCTGCCTTCGGCTTGGGTCATGATCCCAGGGTCCTGGGATCGAGCCCCTCATTGGGCTCTCTGCTCAGCAGGGAGCCTGCTTCCTTCTCTCTCTGCCTACTTCTCTGCCTACTTGTGATCTCCGTCTGTCAAATAAATAAATAAAATCTTAAAAAAAAATTGGAAAACAGAGAAAATAATTTTAGTTACAACAAAACCCCATTCCCTTCTCTGAAAACAGTCTCCTGTGAAATTCTAATCCACGAAGACAGACAAAACCCTACTTATTAACCAGCATAGTCTGAGCTCCCAATAGGCCCTCTCTAAATATTACACATAGTGACCAAAATCTGACCCCACCCCAAGATAACCACGGCTGATAACTGTGTTATCTATCCTTCCACCATTTTCCCCAATGCAAATATATGACATAAATATTAATATGTGAATTTTTATGAAAATAGAATCTGACCATACTTATTTGGAAGCCTATTTTTCTTCACTTAAGAGTCTATAGTAAACATATTTCCATGTCACTCTCTGTCATTGGTGGTGATGGCCAGGATAGAATTCTATCATGTAAATATTACACGATTTATTTAAGTAGAGCCCAGTATTGACTATGTAAGTTGTTCCCATGTTTTCCTGCTAATAAGGAGAGCTGCCAGTGACAGCCTTGTCATGTATATCTTTGGCTACTCATGAGTGCATTTTTAAAGATAAATTTCTGGAATTTCAGGGTCAAGGGGTCCCTGCCTGTCGGGCTTCTTTGCCAGATGGTATGCGGAAGCCATAGGTCATTTATAGCTTTTCCTACCACCAGCAAGAGATGCCACTTGAGCTGAATAAGAAGGTTCCTGCTCTGGCCACACTCAGCCATCACCAGAATTCAAGCTATGGGGCTCAGATGGGGAGCATTTTGGGGGGTCAGGGGTCCTCCCGTACACACCTGAAACCCTGGAGACTATGTTAGGTTACATTACAAGGCAAAGGGTGCTTTGGAGCTCTGATTCAATTAAGGATCTGGAGATGGAGAGGTTGTCCTGGATTACTTGAATGGACCCCACGGATGTCACAAGGTTCTTATAAGAAGAAGTAAAGAGGGCCAAAGGCAGAGAAAGTGGGAGGAGGGAAGCAGAGGTTGGAGTGATGAGGGGCCCCAAGCCAAGGGATGCAGGCAGTCTCTAGAAGCTGAAAAAGTCAAGAGAAGCTATCCTCTCCTAGAGCCTCCAGAAGAAAGGTAGCCCTGCCAGCCCATTTTGGACTTTCAACCTCCAGAACTATAGGATACTAAGTTCATATTGTTAAGCCACTGCGTGTGTAGGAACTTGTTACAGAGTTGATAAGAAACTAATACGTCTATCTCCCTCCTGCCATCAGGTCCTAAAGACACCTTGTCAGGGGCACAATGGTCTCCCCATGTATGCAGCCATCTGGTGACCTGAACATTAACCCCCTCTCCTAACCAGAAGCTTCTCAGGCAGAGCATACCGAAGTTTCTATGATGGGGGAGACACAAGGAAGTGCCCTTCCCTAGCCCCTAGGGCCCACTCTCTAGGAGACTGTGGAATTACCCTCAAGGATACTGGAAACTGGACTTGCTTAAGGTCACAGGATAAGTCTGTATGCCAAGACATACTGCCAAGGTCTCACCTGGTGGACCGGTGGGTTCCCCACACACTTCACTAAGCTGAGCATCACTTTCTGTGCCAGGCTGACTTGCCATCCCTGGGAGAGGTAGTCATTCACACTTTAGAGTAAGTAAGGACATCTAGTCTGGGTACACCACCACCCCCAATCAATGTTGTGTTAATACAGAGTAGTAGAAATCAACTTTTAAGTTGAAAACCAGGCTTGGGTGGTAGTCCCTGTTCTCATCCACTCCAGAGCTCAGGGGGTCCCCTTGGCCACCCCCAACCCTAAAGGCTTCTTCTAGGTCTCCTTCAAACAAGCCCAGATCTTGCTCTCCATAGGAAGCTGCCTGGCTCGTGCATGTGGCAATGATAGTCCCTGCCGTTTATAAAGCAAGGGCTCTGTGCCATCTCCAGTGCCCCAAACTTTCCCTGAGTCATCCAACTGAATCCCCTCAACCACCCAGGAAGTATCATCCTCCCATTTCACAGATGAGGAAAACAGAGCCCCAGACAGATGAACTCATGCACCTGCCCAAAATGATTCAGGAGCAAGCAGGAGAGCCGGACTCAAACCAGGCAGGTACTCTAACACCAGAGCCACCAGCTGCCAGGGGTTGGCCTATGAAAGCATTCTGTTTGGCTCACTCAGTCAACGTTTCAAAATCCAACGATTTAAAAAAAACAAAATGGGTTTCTAGATTCTCTTGAGAAAATCTGATGCACCAACTGAAAGAACTCCATATTGCCCAAGCAAGATCAATACATGCAAAGAAAATAAGGTAGTATTGGATTATAACCCAAGGTATAAAATGAATATCCATGAGTTCATACTGATATAAGCAAATAAATAAATGAAGAAGAGAGACATTTCCGGGGCGCCTGGGTGGCTCAGTGGGATAAAGCCTCTGCCTTAGGCTCAGGTCATGATCCCAGGGTTCTGGAATCAAGCCCCGCATCTGGCTCTCCGCTCAGTGGGAAGCCTGCTTCCTCCTCTCTCTCTGCCTGCCTCTCTGCCTACTTGTGATCTCCGTCTGTCAAATAAATAAATAAAATCTTAAAAAAAAAAAAAAAAGAAGAAGAAGAAGAGAGACATTTCCCACGGAAGACTTCCCAACGTTTTTATGTAGATACTCTGTGCTCAGGAGATGGAGCATAAATCCTCATTCCTTCCAAAGAGAACAGACTAGAAAACCGGACAGATGCTGTGTCAGCCGCATGATCAAGGCCAACTAACTATAGGAAGTTGTCCCATTGACAGTATCCATCCTTGATATGATGTGGCGAGAATGATTTTTACTTCAGAGGTCTTCCCAAAAATCCGTAGCCATAAGAAAGTCTAACCATAAGAAACACACCAGGAAAATCCCAGTCGAGGGACCTTCCACAAAATCCCTGACCAGCACTCATCAAGACTGGCAGGGTCATCCAAAGCAAGGAAAGTCTGAGAAATGACCACACCCCATTGGAGCCTAAGGAGACATGACAGCTAAATGTAATGTGGGATTCTTGAAGGGATCTGGGAACAGGAAAAGGACAAGGACGGGGTGGGGGTAACTAAGGCAGTCTGAACAGAGTGTAAACTATTACATTAAATATCAGCTAATGAGGGTGTATTGATGTCAGTTCATCAATGGTGACAAAAAGCACAGTGCTAATGTAGGACTATCACAGGGGGACCACAAGTGCCCCAAAAGGCTCACTGTGCTCTCCTGGGCTTGGAGTCCCTCTGTTAGAGAAGTCCCTGGTTACCTGCATGGGGGTGGGGAGAAGGAGCCACCTCCCAGGCCTCGGCCTTCTAGACGCGGGGCCTTGGTGTCCAGTCACCTGAGTATGAAGCTTTCTGCTGTCCAGATTTACTCTGTGGCCGGGTCCAAATTCCCTTCCCTCCCAGCGCCAGGAACAACAATAACCGTTGTCTCCCTGGGGCCCTGGTTGGCCCTCAAGGATCCTCTTGGGGTGCTGGCAACTGGTCAGGCACCCCAGCTGTTCCTTCTGGTGTGAATTGCTAGTTGTGAGGCCTCCAGAGCCTGTCTTCCGTGGGACTGAGTCATGCTGGGATCATTTGCCTGCTGGGGAATGGGGGAATGCAGTTGGGGTGGGAGGGGACAACCCCCTTCCCAGAGTGCTGGATCCCTGCCTTGGAATAAGTGAGGCTCTGGCCAGAGATCCCTCTTCCTGTGCTAAGGGATGAGTTAGTGACACCGTCCCTGAACAAGCAGCTGTAAGCCATTGTTGGGGGCCAGATGGAGGCAGGGGCTAGACAGTTTGGAGGTCATGACCCCTGCTCCACCCCTCCCCGGGATTTCCATTTCCCTATACTCAGGGGTGTGGAGGGGGTCTTTCCCCACTGCGCGCCCCGTTCTGGCCTGGGCGCCTAGAGAAGGGGCTGATGGGAAAGAACACAGAAACAGTGGGCGAAAAGAATCCAGCCGAAGCTGGAGAGAAGGAAGGAGGAGCAGCCTGGGCTCAGGGAGGGAGGGGCCAGGGTGGCAGTGGGGGCCTCTGAGACAGCGGGTGCATGTGGCTGGGAGCCCAGGCGCCAGGCTGAGCTGCTGCTCCCAGCTCAGGAGCCCCAGTGCCAGCTGGATGCGGTCGGGTGGGCACGGGCAGGGCTGCCTGCCAGACACACACACAGAGCGCCCTTTGAGGAGGTGGCAGCTGTCGGCCCAGAATCCCCTCTGTTTGCAGTGGCCCTGCCTGCTCCCTCCAGCAATGCCTTACCAAGTACCAGGGCTGGGGAAACTGAGGCACATACTTGACAATGCCTGCTTCAAGGGGCGGACAACCCTGCTTAGGTGGAGCAGGAAGGGACCCCAGCTCATCAGTCCTAGAATCGGGACTTGGGCTTCATAGCAGGCTTCGATTTCCCCCCCTTTCTTGCACATCTAGTACCCCTCTCATTGCTGGGGCCCGCTGTTTGGACTTTCCTAGGAGTATCCTAGAGAAAGATGAAGGCAGCCCCACCTCTTGGGGGAAGAAGGCTGGAAAGCCTCCTAAACCCCAACCAGATGATCTGCCATTGGGGGGTTTTGAGGCCTGGGGACCGGGGGCCCGATCTGAGTCTCTGAGGAAGCTCTTCTCCCCTGGACTTTGTCCCTCTGTTCAATGACCTTAGGACTCTTGGCACTGCACACCTGGTGGACGGAAGAGCCTGTAGCCCTGGGCACTTGTTCCCACAGACCTCTTTGAGAGCCTGAGCACTGTCCCTCAGGTCCTACCATGAAGTACATCTGTGGCCAGCCCGCCTCATGGAGCCCGCTCTACCTTTCCTCCTTGGTGTACGCGCTCACTCATCCTTTCTGGGTGGTAACAGCCCTTTCTCTGGGTGCAGCTTTGCCCAGGAAGGGTCACCAGGGAACAGGGATGGGCTGTATATCTTAAGTAGTGGACCCGAGTGGTCAGACTCCTGGTTCTGCCTTCTGGTAGCTGAGGGATTTCAGAGTCTCCGTTTATTAAATGTAACATGAGAACAGCAAGGCCCACCTGGCAGGGCGTGGGAAATCAGGGTGCACAGGTACGGCCGCTATCAGTGCACACCATGGCAGATGTGGAACAGCTGAAGAAATTGGGGATGCTTAACCTTGGAGAGGAAAGGCTGGGGCCGCTAAGGCCCGTCTTCCAGTGTCTGAGGGCTAGCCCTTGGCCCTGGGTGGCCTGATGGTGGGTGGCCCTTGAGTGGGGGTTATGGGGAGGCAGGATCCTCCCTAAAAGCTAGTCCAGCTCTATCCGTCAGCTCTATTTGTCAGATGACCCGACAATGCGCTAGGCTGTTCCCAGGCAGTCAGGAGCTCCCCACCACCGAGGGAGGGGCAGAGGGGGAGGACACAGCGGGCGGAGGAGGTCTGGGCAGAGCGGCGTGGGGGTGGCGGGTCTCTAGGCTTTCAGCGGGAGCAGCGGGGACGGTTTCTAGGAGCCCTGCGAGGCTGACCTGCAATCGCCTTCAGGCACAGGGACTGGGAGCCCCGCCAGACCTCAGGGCAGGCGCCCAGCATCCTGGGTTGGCCAGCGTTGGGGGTGGGGGCTCTGGTCTCCAGAACCGGGTGGGAGAGCAGGAGACGGCGCGACTCGAGGTGGCCCTTGAAGGTTGGGTGAGGGGCGGAGACCGAGCCTCCTCGCCGCGTTGGGCCGACAGAAAAATGCCGCGGTCCGGGGTCCTCTCCTTTAACGCGGCCCCCGGGGAGGAGACGGGAGGGGGAGGGGCGGTGCGAGGCGGCGCATGCGCGGGGCGGGCTGAAGCCACCGGACAGTCCGGCCGCCGGGAGCGCGCAGGAGCCCGCGGGGAACCCCGAGAGCAGCGGGACCCCGCGCGGGGGGCTCTGAGCGGCGCCGCGGACCGGAGCCCCCAGCCTGCCGGCCCCGCTGCCCGCCCAGGGCCCGGGAGCGGCGGCCAAGATGTCCGTGCCGGTGAGTACCGACCGCCGGCCGGGACCCCGGGTCTGCTGCTCCCGGCCGGGCCCGAGACCTCGCGCCGCCCGCTGCAGGCCTAATGCCGCGGGGGCTCCGGGCATTAGGGCGGGGGTCACCCCACCTGGGGCCTTCCCGGGCCGGGCATGGGAGTTAGCGTGGGGGCGTCTCCCCCAAGCCGGTCTCTCTGCCTCTGCCTTTCTTTCCATCTCCCAGCAGCCGGCTCCGTGCTGTTCCCTCCGGGAGCCCCCCAGGACGGCCGGCTTCGCGGGGGCCTTTGTTGGCCGGGTGAAACCCCTGGGACGGCTGGGCCAGGCCGGAGTTCGTGCTGTCCCGCAGAACCCCTTCCCCCACCAGGATGGCCAGGCCTAGTGGGGAGAGGTCTGTGTCTCTCGCCGGGAACTCCCCTCCAGGACGACTGGGCCGGGTGAAGGGGGGAGGTCTGTGCTGCCCACAGGAAACCACCCGGGACAGCTGCCCTGGTGTGCTCCAGGGACGTCCCCGGGATGGTCAGGCCTGGGGCCGGCTCTGTATCTCTCCCGGGACAGCCCGCCCCCCAGGACTGTGGTCGGAGTGCGGATCTGTGCCTGCCCCCAGAAAGGCTGATGCACTCACTTTCCCAAGAAATTTTTCTCTGGGTGCTGGGACCAGACCTTCCTCCTAGCCGAGGGGGCTTCTCCTCTCGCCTGTCATCCCCTCTTTCTGGCCCAGCCAGGCGGGCTTGACCAGTTCCCAAGCCATCATGGCTCCGGGCATAGGCCTGCATCTGGAGGCTTTGGTGCCGCCTCCTGAGTATGTCAAGTGGTCGTGGCCACCCCCAGTCAGCAGGCCTCAGGTGCAGACCCCCGCCCGCTTTACAGATGGACAGACTGAGGTAGGGGCCCAAGTCCTGGATCCTCCCCGGAAGAGGCGCCACCTGCAGGCTGGAGAGCGGTGGCTTTCAGCCATTGTTTCTGGGGACTTCGGGTCTCTTCCCTCTGACAGGAAGGCGCAGTGGTCCGTTGCGCCTGCCCACCTGACCTCCTTTTTGAGACTGCTCCTCACTCTGGACCCCACTTTTAGGGTGAGGCAGGCAGGAGCGGCTTCCTGGCAGGGTAGTGGCCTCTTGGCCAACCATCCTGCAGGACGTAGAGAGTGGAGGAGCTGTGTAAGTGCAAAGCAATGGTATTATGGAACCAGAGACCCCCAGCTCCTGCCGCCCCCCCCAGAGCGCTAATGCAGAGTTACAGATGAAAAAAGTAAGTCTCCCAGACTGTGCCGAGGTGAACGCCACCCCCTCCCCCGCCCCCGAATCCCCCAACACCTGCTCTGGTTCAGAGCATAACTGCCTCATCTTTAAAAAGAAAGAAAGAAGACAGAAAATGCCTGTCAAGCCCCTTTCCTTCCTGCTCCGCTGTCCTGCAAAGCTCTGGATCTTTTCTGGCCCGGCTGTGACCCTGTGGGCACTGGCTGGAGGGGAAGTGGACCATCTGAGCCTGCTTGAGGGCCAGGGGCTCTAGGGCAGTAGTGAACAGGGGATGTGACTCAGGCCACATCACAAGCTGGAATGGTCTCAGTTTGGGAGGTCTGTGTCCACAGTCATAATCTGGCAGCCAGACCCCTTGCCTTACAAGACTCTGGGCAGCCGTCCTGGGCTCTGTACCTCAGTGGCCCCCTCTGTAGAGGGAGAGGTGTGGCAGGGGGTGGGGTCTGACTTAGGCCCTCTGCTGTGGATGCCTTCTGTATAGACCTGAAGCCGTGGTCTGCCCAGTCCATCCACACCACTGCCAGCTCCCAAGTCACTCCGCTCACTCCCGCCTAGAGCCGCAGCCCCTGGGGGTTCTGCAGGGGGTGGATGGGGGTCTCACCATCTGCCCCTAGTAGCTGGGCTGTCAGAGTACCCTGGCCCTTTCCTGGGACCTTGGGCAGGGTATAAGCTGGTGGGGCGGGAGGAGAGATTCATTTTTGGACCTGCCGTGAAATGTTCTGAAAATTGCTTTCATGTGCTTGTGAGTGGTGCGGCCCCTTGGAGGCTTCCAGGCGAAGCCGCCTCCTTAAGCCAGAATGGTGACTGCCCGTGTGGTCCTCACGGATGTGTTTGGGTTTTAAGCACACCCATTCATTTGGGCAGTCTTTTCCTGGATGGGGCTGACGTAGGCACTTTGGCTCATATAAATTATGAGATGCTTCAGAATGGAATGGGAGGTGGTGGCAGGGAGAGAAAAGGTTGGGATGGGCCAGGTTGAGCCAGGAGTGACTTCCTCTTAGAGCAGGGACTTGGGCAGGGATTAGCTGGTCTCACTCTGATATTTGACCCACATGGGCTCTGGGGCCCAGAGGCGGGAGGGCACACGGGGGCACCCTGCATCCCTGCTCAGTTGCTCCTTCCTCTTCCCTGAGCTGAGGGAAGTGCCCACATAGCACCTGGAGATTTACTTCCTCGCTGCTCCCTGACATTGGCCTTCTTCTTGGGCTTGGCCATCTGGCACCCCAGGCCTGTCTCTTCCCTCTGGTCAGGCAGGAAGCGTTTGAAAGGCAAACCGCTGTGCCACCCCCCCGAGAACCCTGGTGGGCATTGACATGATTTATGTGTAGGAGCAACAAGGTGCTGCCTGCCCCGGCACTGTGAGGCAAGAGCCCAGCTTCCAGCTTGTGGATAAGTCCCCTGATGTCTGTTCCTGCCGCTCCTTTCCAGTCTGTGAAAGGGACACGACCATGCTAACCTCTCTGCTCCTTTATATTTTATTTATTCATTTAATTTAATCTTATTACTTTTTATTTTCTTTTTTA
This sequence comes from Neogale vison, assembly GCF_020171115.1. Lineage (NCBI taxonomy): Eukaryota > Metazoa > Chordata > Mammalia > Carnivora > Mustelidae > Neogale > Neogale vison. The sequence goes on from NC_058097.1 coordinate 11,590,895, forward strand.
AAATTAATACTATCTTTCCTTCTGCTCCTTTACTGGTTGCCAAGGGGTCCTTTCAAGGAGTGAAGGCGTTGATGTGTGTGCCAGGAGCTGGGCTCTAGGCCTCACAGGATCGAGGAGGACCTGTGTCTCGCCAGGGTTTTGTGGCCACTGAGAGACGACGTCAGGGTGGGAGCCGGGTCTGCCAGGACACAGAGTCGGAAAGTGAGCATCGCCCTGCATGGCCTCTCTAATTGTGGGGGCTGCGGCCTGGTGAGCTGTCCGCAGAGGCCAAGGCTGCTAAGAGCCTGACCCTTTGCTTGTGGCTTTTCAAGTATGAGTTTGTGTAACCCCTTCGGTACCCTGGGGAGATAAAGCAGCTGAGACTCCGAGCTGTGGACAGCTGAGGCCTGATGGACTGGGCTTGAAGAGGACAGTGGAGGAGGCCAGGTCTTAGACCAAAGTCCTCTGGTCAGTCTCCAAAGCACCTGGCTTGCCCCTCCTCCTACCTGGCCATGTTTCTGCCTGGCCCTCCCTCTGTAGGAAGTGATCTCCAGCCACTGCCTTGCTCACCAGGTCCCTCCTGCTTACCCTAAAGTGCTCAGGCAGAGGGCACCATTCTGCAAAGTCCTCTGGGACTCACACCTGTGATTTCGTGTTTATTGTTGCGGTTATCTGGTTGCTGTCAGGCTCCCTCCCCAGGCTGCAGGCTTCCTCGAGGTCGGAGCTCTGCCTGGCTCGCCTATGTCTGCCCCGTTGCCCTAGCGGGCCCTGACTACCTGCAGAGCAGGCAGTGGGGTACGGGGAGCCCCGCGGGCAGGCAGCCCGGCCCCGTACAGAGAGCCAGGTGCCTCTGCTGCTGTCCTGGAGGCCTGGCTGGGGACCGAATGAGGGTTCCCAGAGAGGCTGCTTCAGGACGGGTGGGTACTTAGGGTGGGTTGAGGGCAAGGGCTCAGAATGAATCGTGCTGGCGTGTCTACACCTTGAGCTCTTACTGAAGCCCTCTGAGCCTGTCTCCACGTCTGTATTATGGGGAGCTTAACCACACTAACTCATGGAGTTTTGTGAGAACTTGGCATGGGTTGCAGAAAGCTTTTAGTAAGAGGCTAATAAGTCATAGGAATTCCTTTGGTTGAGGTTATGATCTTTGTTCTGCGCTGCTGGCTGCTTGGTGTGTTTCCTGCCAAGGCCTTGGCATGGGGTGACCCTAGACCCTCACCTGCTTCCCTTACCTACAGGACCCCTGCCTCTTGGGGTTTGGATGGCCGGGTACTTGTCCTCATCCCACTGACACACAGTGACCCTGTTATGGCCACCAGCGGACCCGCTGGGCCCCAGGCCAGGTGGGCACGCCCTGTGCTGGATGCCACCAGAAGTGGGTACAGGCCAGCAGGCGGTAGAAGCCTGGGGCCCTGCACTCTGTCCTCAGGTGTGATCTGGGGCCGCCTGGTCAGGAAGGGACTAGCTCCTCTGTAGGAAGGAGGCACATTCGGGGGGCTTAAGCCTGGGAGTGAGCCAAGTGGGCCATAAGAGCAACTCTCACCGAGCCCCCACTTCCCACATTCAGGCATGAGGCTGTGCTCCCTGGTCAGGGGTGCCTGGGCTCCTGCCCCTCCCCCCACCCCCCAGCATGCCACTGTGTCACCTTCACCACTGGGTCACTGTCACCTCCCCAGCCTTTGACTCGGGCTTTGTCACAGCTGCCTGCTCTGATTGCATCCTGGTCCAACCCCATTGTTTTCTTTGGTTTACTCTCCGGTCACTATTTGCCGGGCCATTTTCTCCGTCCCTTCAAGAAAAAGAAAAATGGCTGCGACGGGCTGGGGACTGTGGTAGAGGTGGTGTTGGATGCCTGCTCTGGTCAGATGGATGGTCACAAGTTGCAGCTCTAAAATTAATCCCTTCTCTAAAGGAGATGAGAGCCTGAATGGGGCTTTTCAGTAATCTAAATTTATTATTTAAAACTCTCCAGGTTCCAAGAAGGATTTGAAGTAGATTATAGTGAAAGACACACATAGTCTGGGATGGTCAAAAGATCCAGAACTATGTAATGTATGGGGAAGACAGACATACATAACTTTAAGCTCCCTAACAGTCAGGGCAAAAAGGGTAACATGGTGGGTTTAGAATTGCAGTACCTATTTTTGGTATTCCTGATTCCATGTATTTTTTCCTCTGTGGTTTGTTTAATTTTTACCAGTGAGACTCTTTTTATTAAGGAATATTTTGCATATATTGAAATGGGCAGATGCTAGATGAGTCTTGACGAATGCAGATCCCTTGTAACCATCAGTCAAGTCAGGGTGATGAACATCTCCATCATCTCAGAAAGTTTGAAAGTGTCGCTCTTATAGTCACTTGTCCCCAGCCCTCTGTCAGGTGACCTGTGTTCTGATTTTGTATACTGTGGCTTAGTTTAGCTTGTTCTTGAGCTTTCTTTTTTTTTTTAAAGATTTATTTGTTTATCTTAGAACATACTAGCACATGCATGTTGGGGGAGGGGTGGGGGGGGAGAGAGAATCCCAAGCAGACCCTCTGCTGAGCACAGAGCCTGAAATCATGACCTGAGCTGGAAACCTAGAGTCAAACACTCCACCAGAGGAGCCACCCAGGCATCCCTGTTCTCGAATTTTCTGTAAGCGGAAGCATAGAGCGATGTGCTCTTTGAGGTCTGCTTGTTTTCATCCGTGCAGTGTGTACCGGGAGCTCTTTCCTCTCTGCTGTGTTGAGTAGTGTTCCATTTATGAATATGAAATTATGTACTTAGCCCTCCTCTTGCTGATGGATATCTGCCTCTGGTTTTTGTATGCTGGGTATTTTTAGGTACTGGGACACTGGCATTGCCGTTGGCATAATACTCCATTTCAGTATTTTATAAAACCCGATATCCAAGCACGTGTGCCTAGAGAGTTGTCTGCGCTTCCAGATCCTGAGTCCCCCAAAGTTCCATCTGGTTCAGGAAGTGGTGTGACCCCACACCTTTCTGTTCAGCCCTGTCCAGGTATCTGGGGTTTGTGTTCCCTCTTTCTAGGTTGTCCCGGAGGTGAAGTGTCTTAGGATTTGGAGCCCCCCGTGTTCATCCAGTCCATTCCAGTGGTCCGGGCAGGGAGACGCTTCTAGGAGAGCAGGAGGGGGGAAAGGATGGAGCCTTACCTGAGCTGCCCCTGTCCCTCCACCCTCTCAGGTCCAGACAGATTCCTGGGCTCGCTGCTCTTTGTTCCGAGACACCGCACTGGGCAGACACTCAGGGCTGCTCTGCTTCAACTCTGGGGAGCCCCAGGGTGGCGGACACCCCTCTACTCATGGAATGGGGGAGGGGCTGCTTGAGAACTGCTCCCTGCGTCCAGAGCACTTCACACAGAGGGCGTTGACGAGCCTGTGCTATTTTTACTAATCTTTACTGTTATTTTTTCTGCATAATGAGCCTGGTAGAAGATTCGCACATCTGTTAAATGCCACCTTCTGAAAGAGGACCCTCCCCCAGCACCTTGTATAACATAGCCCCTGGGGTCCGCTGCAGTCCCCTCCAGGGCTCTGTCCCCATAGGCATTCCCGTGTGTGTGTGTCTGTCTGTCTGTCTCCCCCGACCCCTGCCTCCCCCAGGCCAGGGACCCGATTTCACGGCAGCTCTGTGCTGATAGTGATGGGTGCTGAAGGCATCCCCGGCACACTGTGACATGGGCAGTGAGAGACCCCGTAACCGGCCCCTCCCCGGACGGCCAGCGCCCCCAGCCTTGGCTGGTCCAGGTGGGGGCAATGGGGCGTCACAGGAAGGTTTTGTCCAAGGGTGTCCGAGGAAATTTTATTCCACTTGTGGTTCAGGGACTTAGGGAAGCTCAGGGCACCTGAGCGGAGGCTGGAAGAGTTGGGAGGGCTTAGCGGAGTGGCGCAGGGAGCCCCCGCCCACTGCCCCTTGCCAGCCCCAGAGGGGCTGCTGTGTGACCGGCAGGTGCCTGTCTGGGCTGCTGACACCAGGGTGCCTTGATCCACGGCAGTCTCATAGCCTGGTGATGGGCTGGTGTCGTTACTCTGAACACAGGCACCGGCCAAGGCTCTGAAAGGTGCAGGGATGGCTGGGAATCCCACGCCAGCTGGAGCCATTTACAGTCTCGGCCCCTGTCCTTGTGGGTCCACGTCCTGGGGTCCACGGGGGTCCACGGAGCCTTTCTCTGTGGACTGGAGTGGAGCAGGGTGGGTGGGATGCCCCAACAGTACTATCCAGGGAGGGAGCAGCAGCAGCACCTTCCCGGTGCCTGCCTGCCAGAGCTGCCCCCAGAGTCCCCTTCTGTCACTCCACTGCCTCCTCGCGCCTCCCCCTGCCCACCAGCCAAGTGGCTGGGCCACATTGTTCTGCCCCTCCTGGGTCCCTGTGGGTGTGGGCACCTGTGCTCCTGCGGAAGTAGGCCTGGGGGGGGTTGGCAGATGGCATTAGAAGTCATCCCCCTCCAACTGCCCTGATGTGCTGGGGCTGGTTGCTATGGGGAGAGCAGATGGCTAGCTGGGGTGGCTTCTTGACCGCACCTTTGTCCCCGCTGGCTCAGGCTGTCAGCCAAGCCTGGGCAGCCACCAGCAGCTAGGCTTTTTCGCTGGGGACAGGGACTTGTCTTCGTCCCCACTTCCAGCCAGGACCTTGCTCCCCTCTCCGCTGCCCCCATTTCTCCTGCAGACGCTTCTGCATTCCTCTCCCAGGTAGTGTTTGTTGTGGGGGGCAGTGAGGGTGCAGGGAGTAGTGTTCTGGCCCCAGCAGAGAGGGCCGGTGCACCCAGGCCCTAACCTTCTCCTTACTCACCTGGGGGGCCTGGTTCTTGGTCCAAGCCTCCACCTGCTTGCCCGCACCCAGGGGGATCCCGTCGGGGAGAGGTGGTCTCAGAGGAAGATGAGAGAGAAGGGGTGCAGAGGAGAAAGGGGACTTAGGCCGTTGGGAGTCAGTGCCCTGGGTGTGGCAGGAAGCCTCTGGGAAGTGCTCCGGGGCCCAGCCACATCCAGTAGCTCCAGCTTGGGGCCTGCTGTGAACAGAGCCCCTCTCCCAAGCAGGTACCACCCTGCAGGTGCCTCTGCTGCTCTTTAATTTTCAAATTAGAAAAGCATTGGTAAAAGAATTAGAGGAGTATTGCGTTCCTTCGAGTTCCCTCCTTGAAGGAGCCAGAGCAGGAGGGGAGGCAGCTGTGAGATGCGGGGGCATTGCAATTGCTGGGAGCCAGGCCTGGAGCTCGGAGCTGGGAGGCTAGTCAGCCCTCAGCCCACACTGGCTGTGTCCCTGCACCTGGCAGTGGCACCCTGCCCTCACCCTGGAACCCAGGTGTCCGGGTGCTAGCCTGCAGGGACGTGGAAGAGGATGGCAGGCTGCCATTGGGCTCCAGGCTGGTGTCCCCACCCACCTTCCCCCAGTCCGACTCATCACCACGAATGAACTGCCCCACTGGCCACTGGTCACTCTGTCCTCAGAGACCAGGAGAATGGGAAAGCTTTTCATGTCAGACATCTGCCACCTCACCCTAGGAGTACGTACGTGCTCTGCCCTGTTTGGGGTCCCCTGGGGTGCTTTTCCACGGGGACACACCTGAGTTGCTGGGTGGGCGGGCTGTAGTCATAGCTCAGTTCTGGTGCTGGGACCTGGGCCCAGCACGTTCCCTGTCTGGGGCTCTGGGGAGTGGCAGTTCCGCCGGCCCATGTGCGGGGGTCCAGCCTGTGTGCGGCAGGGGTTCTGGACGCAGCTGGACGCCCGGCTTTCCGGGGCCGAGGGCAGCTGGCTTCCGCTCACAGGCTGGTTGTGAGCTTGCGGGTGCGAGTGCCCAGTGCAGGGGGACGGCGTCAACGCCCTGTGGCCTCCAGATACATCATTTCTTCCTGTCCCCAGGGCTGGCAGGACTCACCTCCGGCCTCAGGAAATCCTTTCCTGCTGCCGCTCCCGGAGCTGGCCATCAGCTGACGCGTCCAGCCACCCTGTGCGCTGCTGGGAAAGGAGCCGCTTGCAGTCACACCGCGCAAGCCATTTCAGCCTGCTCTTTCCACTTCCCATCGTCACGAGCATCTTCTTGCGTGATTTCGGCCTTTGAACGTGGCCACCGTCATAGCCGCACGGTATTCTATGGAGAGGCCGTGGTCGTCTAAGCAGTCCCCAGCAGTTGGACCTTTAGGTTAGGCCCCCCTTTTGTTTGCGCTTACGAACACTGCAGCAGACATTGTTGGCCCTAAAGCAAGAATAGTTCTTCGGTCTGACCAAAGAAGAGGACCCCAAAAGCCCAGAGAGCGGGAGCAGGGTTCCGAGCTCTCCTCTCCATTTAGGGTCTGGGATCATCAGCAGCGCCCACCCCTGTGGGCACTTTAATGGACAGATGGGAGCCATTGCCCCCATGTGCTGATCCCACCATGTTTCCCACTGCTCTGGGCCCCAGGGGAGGGGTTGGTGACATCTGCCCTCCAGCCTGTGGGCTGGGAGTCCGCCAGCAGGCAGGAGATGCCAGGCTGCCTCCAGCCAGCAGTCCCTTCCCCACCTCATCGCCCCCACAGTGCCCTGCCCTTCGTGTCGGAGTGAGGCCACGGGGCCCCGGTTCTGAACTCAGCCATGTTTGGGGGAGTGCTGCTTGTCCTTTGGGGTCTCTTAGTGTGACAGCTTCTTTGGCTTTCTGAGCCCTAGTGCCTCTTTCGTTCCCTTCCTGCCCTGTCCCAGCTAGTATGAGGCTAGGGGCCGTAAACTTGGTCTCACTCTCTTCATCAGGGAAATGGGGCTAATCATGAAGCCTGTTTTGCAGGATTGCTGTGGGCATGAAATGAGCACATGTTCATAGAGCCCTTGTCTGGAGCCAGCATGGAGGCTGTCCTGGGGGTTGTAATCCCTGTCAGAGCTTCTTGGCACTGAGGGTTCCCCAAACACCCCAGCCAGAGTCTGCTCAGTTGGTGCCCCTCCCCCTCCCATCTACCTGCAGACCTGGGAGTGGGCATCCCTCTCCCCTTCCAGTTACCTCCCTTCCATCACAGTGGGGCACAGATTCCAGGGCCTTGATTACAAAGCGGAAATGCCATTCTGGGAGGCACAGGCTTGGGGAGTGGGAGGGAGTTTAAGTGGAAAAGGAGCAAATTTTTGAAATGCCTCTGCCTGAGCAGGGTTCCCCTCCCCCGCGTGCCGGCCCACACCAGCGACCCCGCCTCCAGCGCTGCTTTAATCCAGAGCCAGAGTCGGAGGGTCTCCAGTTCCCTTGGTCCCAGCCAGCCACCTCCTCTCTCTCCCAAGGCCAGCTAGGATGGAGTAGGGCCAGCCCGCTGAGGGCCAGGCCTTTTGTGTCCCCGCCCACTCCTGCAGAGACCCGCCTGGAGCCCTGCAGGCTGGGTTCTCTGCCAGGCCATGAGGACTGGTCTCACCTCCTCTGTCCAAGCCCCGCATCGGGCTTTCTGCTCAGCAGGGAGCCTGCTTCCCCCTCTCTCTCTGCCTGCCTCTCCACCTACTTGTGATCTCTGTCAAATAAATAAATAAAATCTTAAAAAAAAAAAAAAAAAAAGTTACCTGCTCTACCAACTGAGCCAGCCAGGTGCCCCAGGGAATGTGATTTTGAACAAGCTGTCCAGGGGCCTTTAGCCCAATGCCTTCCTTTTACAGATGGGAGAAGGCTGAGGCGGCACACCTGGCCAGGGGCTGAGTCAGTGGAGCCCTGGGTGTCAGATAGGTGCTTCAGGTGTAGGGGCAGCTGTGGGTCCATCTTGGGCTTGTATGTATTTTCTAGGCCATGCCAGAGGGTTCCCTGCAGGGCAAAGCCAGGTTTGACCCCCTGCTTCTCTGGCATTGTGAGCTGTCTAATGGTGTCTGTAAGCTCAGCCAATGGTCTAGGGGGACAGCTGAGGATCCTGGAGATAAGGCACTGCACTGGTTCTACCCTAGACCTTGCTGCAGACCATTGTGCAACCCTGGAGGTGCTCAGACTCTGGCACACCCTGATTGTGTTGTGTGTGGTGACGGTCACTGTCCTGCAGCCTAGGTGCTAAAACCAAGGTGCTCTCCCCTTAGTTTCCCTGGGGTGCCTCTTCCGTCCCTCTCATTCCTGGCTGCCTCCCACCCCCATGTTGTTGGGCATGCCGTTAGGCCTGGACAGCACTGACTGAGGGATTGGGGTGGGAGCAGAACTCCTAGGGCAGAACCGAGACCAAGGGGGACGATTCAGGGTCACTTGGTTCGTTTCACTGGAGAAGGGGGGAGGTGGTGAGCTCCTCAACCCTGGGTAGGCCCTGACCCTCAGGCATGTCTGGTGGAACTGTGGCTCTGTGCCTCCTTATGGGACCTGTTGGAGTTCCCAGCCTCCCTGCCTTGAGTCGTCATTTCCTGGGGCTTTCACGGTGGGCCTGACCAGAGTTGGTGAGGGGGGTCATTATTCGTTTTCTGCCAGCTGCGGTATGCCCCTTCTCCTTAATAGATTCATATCTGAGTTGGTTGATCCTATGGACACGTGCGTAATGCCCACGGTTTGGTGGGAGGTGAAGGCAGAAGCCGACTTGAGGCCAGCATCTTGAGGGCTGCATAGGGGCCGCAGGGACGCATGTTGGGGGTGGGGGGAGTAATCCCAGCGGTCTTCCCAGAAGAGGATGCGTTTGCTTAGCCCGTGAGGAAGGACGCGTTCTCGCCCTTGATGGAGGGCGGGGGACGTGCATTTGGAGAAAAGGTGACATCCCCCGTGCCAGCCTCGAAAGCTGGTAGCAGGCGGGCGCCTGGAACCCGGTGCCGGGTGAGGGGGGTTGGGGCGGTCCCACCGGGCGGCGCGCGCTCGCGCCCCCAGGGCCGGCCGGCGGCTCATTTGCATGGGGAGCGGCCAATGGGCGCGCGCGGCCGGGCATGCTGGGAGCCGGGCTGGGCCGGTCGGGCCGCGGCGGCGGCGGCGGCGGCGGCGGCGGCGGCGGCGGCGGCGGGCGGAGCGAGCTGGGACCTTCTCTGGGCGGTGGTGGCGGCAGCCAGCGTGGTGGCTGAAGCGGTCGAATCCAGGCCGGGACCCGGGCGGCTGCGGCCTTCTCGGGGCCCAGAGAGAGCGCGGCACGGGCAGCTTGGTGTGCGCCCCTGCGGGGAGGCGGGGCCCCGGTTCGGCTGGACACGATGAACTACCTGGTGAGTGCGGCGGCCGGGGTCCGGGAGCGCGGGGCCGGGGCCGGGCTCCTGCGGGCGCCGGCCGGCGTCCGCGTACCGGCTTCCAGGCGGCCGCCCAGCCCGCGCCCGGAGCGGTCCCTAGTGAGAGTTAAATGAGTGGCATTTCCTGCCGGACCTGCGGGTCCTGGGAACCGCTGGCCGCTGTAGTCTCCGCAGGGCCGCGACCAGGCAGGGGTCCGAGGTCCTGGAGCCCATCTTCCGCCGTGGCGGGAGCGCGCGGAGGCGACGACTGCGGAGGATCCCAGAGCCTGTGTGCTCACGGGGCGGTTGGAAGGGCGGGACTCGGGCCGCTGGCCGGCAGGAAAGTTCCTGGATCCGGGAAAGTTGCTGGCCGGAGTCCCGCTCTCCCCCTGCCGGCCGCCGCCTGTTGGGTGACCTTGGGCCTGTGAGACCCGTCTCCGAGCCTCAGTTTCCTCAGCAACAGGGACAGGTCAGAGATTCCTTGGACCATGAACTTCCAGGAGGCGTGGATTTCCAGGACGCCGGGGGTTGGTAGTCCCTCCTTGGTCCATCTGTGTGTTTTGGTGTGGGGAGCTGCTCCTCCCCGCCCCCAGGCTAGGGATCGAGCGAACAAGTGCGCGGTGACCGAGATGTTGGTGCTGCGGGAGAGCAAATCCTGGGTCTGTTAATGATTCACCCCCGGCCTGTGTGCGCTTGGATCCCCGGCCTGGGGGTAGGCGCTTTTCCGCCTTTACCTATCCCGGTTGCAAATACTGAGGTAGAAGCCTCCTGGCGGCGGCATCCAGGGCCACACTGTGACCCTGGTCCCAGCGTTAGAGGTCTCAGAGTGTGGAGCTGGGGGAGGAGCAGGGCCGCACTTGGGGGTCCCCCCAGAGCGCCCAGCCCCTCACTGCTGCTCGAGGCGCAGCTCAGAGCACTGTTGAAGGAGTTGGAGAAGCTAAGACTTGCTGAGAGCTGGGGTGCTTGGGGTCCCTGGGCGGGTTATTGCCTGGGGGAGATTTTGGGGTCTTGGGTCCCAGACTGGATGGGGGTAGTGGCTCACTTGTCAATCTTGGGGACATGGGGCTTCTTTTTCTCTACTCTGCCCTGAAGGTCTAGGCTGGGATGCACTCTCCCCGTTTGCATGACTCCAGATTTCAGCCAGGCTGGGACATGTTCCTCATCCTTGGGGCGGGAAGACACATCCTCCTGTGTCCCATTTCCTTTCCTAGCTCAAGAGCTGATGATGTGGGGTCCCAGGGTGGCAGGGCCTAGAAAAGCAGGTGTGTGCTGGGTGCTGGGAGGAGCTGCTGACATGCCCTCTTGGCAGCAGCACCCACTACCCGCTTGCCCGGGGCCACGAAGGAGCCCTGTGGGAACTGGGTGGAGGCAGGGCAGGGCCACGTTCTGCTGGGACAGTCAGCCTTGGTTCCAGGAGGAGAGCTGGAGCCTCTGGCCGTTACAGTTTGTGCTGAACCAGAGTGTGAGGGCTGTGGGCTGCCAGGACCATCTCCTTGGGCCTGGACAGGGACGAGAAGTAAGGGCAGCAGCCCTAGGGCCTCCTGAGTGGGAAGGGCCTCTGAGACAGCTGCTCTCCCTGTTGTCATCCACATGGAGAGACAGAGGCACAGAGAGGGACAGGTACTTGTTCTCATGGGCTTGGATTCAGAGCTTAGTCTCCCAGTACAGCCCCACGCCTGGCCTCATGTGTGCTCTCCCGCCCCCACCCCTGGATTGGGAGTGCTCTGGGCCCTGGGGTGCTGCCATGCTCTGCTGGCTGCCAACTTGGTGGGGTCCTTCTGGGTCCAGGACTGTGCTTTTGTGGTCCCCTCCTGGCATCCATTGTTCTGGGAGTTCCCATCACCTTTTTCTCATGGGCCTGGAAAACTCCCTCCCCCAGCTCCCAGGAGCCCACAACCAGTTGGGGCGGCCAGAAGCAGAGGCCAGGTGTGCTCCCCGGGAGGCTTCCCAGAGGGGTGAGGGACACTTGGAGAGCAAGGTGTAGGGCTGGGGTGATAGGGATCATTCTCCAGCAAAGACACTGGGCAAGCTTCTCTTTCTCGGGCCCTCAGGGCCCCCAAATAAGGGGCTGAAGGGTGATTACCCTTCAAGGAGGGGGGTAGGGCTGGGCCTTCTGGCACTGGAGAGAGGCCTTGGCTCTCCTGTCTTGCTGCCCTGATTTCTTCACTTCTAAGTGAGGAGTGAGGTACGGGCCTGGGGCAGGGGGGTGACAGGGCCCCATATCAGACCCTCATCTCTACTGTGCATCCTAGAAATCAGGGATTTGGTACTTTAATTTGAGCGAGAACCCCACTTTTGTACCGTTGTATCCCCCTCCGTTCCTGCTGAGTTGGTTGGTGCTGCTTGAAGGGTTGCTGAAAGTTACCACTCAGGACTGGAGCGTGGCAGAGCTGCAGGGGGCTTTAGATGTCAAGGTAGAGAAACTGGGGTCTTAGAAGGAGTGAGGTCCCTCTTGTCCCTGCTGGGGCTGTTCCTTCTGCCTCTGCCCCTCCATGATGGCATATCTGAGGCTGGTGTTGTCGCTGAAGTGAAGGTCTGCCTCATGCCGGGTCTCTCTGAGAGACCAAATGTCAGTAGTGAATCGGCTGTTCCAGAATCCAAATCCTTCCAGCAAGGTTCCAGAAACAGAGAAGGAGAGTAATGAATGGGTAGTCAAGTGTGGAGGTCAGGGTTCTGCCAGCCTGGGTCACTTGCCTGGGTTGGGTAGCAGTGGGGAGGATTCTAGAGGGGTTGGGGACCCTTCCCAAGCTGCTGGCAGTGGGAGTGGGCTGCAGGTTCCAGGACTTGGCCTCCCACCCTCTGGGTGCCCTTTCTCCGGTTTGCTTGCTGTCATCATCTGCGGTGTGTGACCGCTGCAGGTGCTCTGTGCCTTGGCAGGAGGGCCCTGCCCATGCCACTTTTCCTTCTCTGCCAGCCTCCCGGGGACAGTGTCTGGGATGCCCTGGCAGGGGTTGGGGCAGGGTGCTGTCTCCAGTGTGAGCCGGGGGGGGGGCAGGGAAGTCTGTCCAGCAGCTGCTGCAGCCAGAGCTCGTGTTAGCGGAAGGGAGCCGCTGGCGGTGGCCAGCATATGCCGGCTCTTAGTGCTTCCTTCAGCAGGGCTGCCCTCTAGGTGCTGAGCGTCAGACAGAGGGCCGAGGACCCGCATACGGTTCCCAGCCTTGTCCTGAGGTGGGTAGGGCAGGAGCTGCGCTCCCCTTGGGACGGCTCTGGAATAGAGGCTTGCCCATGGTGTTGCTCCTTGGTAGTCAACACTGAGGACTTGAGCCCAGACCCTGGCTAATCAGTTGTTCCTAGGTGTATTAAGAAGTGATGATCAGGGCGCCTGGGTGGCTCAGTGGGTTAAGCCGCTGCCTTCCGCTCAGGTCATGATCTCAGGGTCCTGGGATCGAGTCCCGCATCGGGCTCTCTGCTCAGCAGGGAGCCTGCTTCCCTCTCTCTCTCTGCCTGCCTCTCTGCCTACTTGTGATTTCTCTCTGTCAAATAAATAAATAAAATCTTTAAAAAAAAAAAAAAAAAAAGAAGTGATGATCAGGCTGGCTGGGACGGAGTTCCACCAAGGACCTCTGGGAAGGGAAGAGACTGTCCTCAGAGTAGGAGGGGATGGTCAGGACCCTGACGAGTGGGCCCCTGGCTGCTGTCTTTCCAGGGGGATTCCCAGGGCACCAGTGAGCAGGGGTTGTGGATGCAGACTGCCATTCAGACACATGGGCATTGGGCCTGTATCCATTAGCCATGGGGGCTCCTTGGGACAAGCAAACAGAATACCCCAGAAATAATCTTGGCCCGAGTGTGAGATGGTTCTGGGTATGAAGGGAACTAGTGTTTCCCAAGTGACTACTGTGTGTGAAGCTCTGTGCTTGGGGCTGGGAGGGGTGTGTGTGTGTGTGTGTGTGTGTGTGTGTCTGTGTGTGTGTGTGTGTGTGTGTGTGTGTGTGTTGGGGTATTGCATTGGGACTGAGGGCCAGGGGAAAGAAAGGGTCCTGTCAGATCTCCCTCCTGGCTTCTAGGAAGCTAAGCGTCACTGCGGGAGCCATCTAGCTCTGCTTTATCACGGGGCCCAGATCTGCCAGTGTCCCCTGCAAGTCAGGTCCCAGTTCTGCTCGGTTTCCCTGTGTGTCAGGTGGAAGTATCAGGGTCCCGTAAGGCTGAAAGGGATGATTCGAGTATGCGAAGAGCTCACTCCCGGCAGAGCTCCCCGTTGCCGTTACTGTTGTGAACCTCTCGGTCATGTTTCTTCTCGCCAGTCCCAACCACCAGCTCACTCCTGGAGTCAGGGTTTGGGGGTATACCGAGAACGTATCCAGCGCTCCCCAAGGCAGCTGGCGAAGCCAAGGAAGAGTCCCACAAAGCCGGTGGATGGCTGCTGCAGTCCGCCAGACATGCGCCCACCTGTGGCTGAAGCCCAGCGCCTTGTCTGAGAGCCTGCCCCGCCCGGTGGGTCTGGTGCCCACAGGCCCCAAGGACAATGCGCGCTATTCTAAGAGCCAGGCAGGGTCTGTGGGGTGGCCCTGTGGGCTCCCGTGTGCAACAACCAGGGTGTTGTTCTGAGCGGGCCTGGCGGGCTGGCCTCTGCCTGGGGAGTGTTGGCATCAGGCTGGCATCACCTCCCCATCCTTCTGGGGTGAGTGAGCCCCAGAGGGTCCTCCTGGCGGCTCCCAGAGAGGCTAGGATTCGAGCTTCTGCAAGGGGTACGTCTGGCTAAGCCTGCCCATTGAGGACCAGGCCCCATGCTCGTGTGCCTGTGGGGTCCGTGCTGAAGGACACAGCCCCACCCCCCATCCTGGGCACCGGGGTCAGAGGCAAGAAGTAGGCAGTAAAGACGTTCTGGTCATCACTTGGAGCTGGGGGTGAGAGGGAGTGCGTGCCCAAGAAGAGGCCTGGTAGCGTCCCTGGAGGAGTGGGGCACTGTGGAAGGTTTCCTGAGGCAGGGATGAGGTTGGCCAGAACCTTGGGGTGAGTCAGGCAGTGCTCTCCGTGGTCCCTGTGCACAGATGGCTGGCGGTGTCCGCCCAGACCATGATGGCACCTCTAGAGGTCACGGCTGAGCCCCCTAACAGGTGGGGAGATGCACCTGATTGGCCCAGCCTCTGGGGGGCTGGCCCTTCTTGCATGCTGGGTCCTGGGGGGTGTGTCCGAGTAGAGATGCTCAGGTGCTGTCTGAAGGCTTTGCCCTGGCTGGCCTTACCTGCCGTGGGCGGCCACCGTTTGTTGACATTTCCTGAGCTCTCAGGCACTGTCCCAGAGTCTTCACCAGTACCGGCCTACCTGCCACTCCAGGGCCACAACCCTGTCTCCCTCCAGCCTCTTCCTCCCTCAGGACCTTGGCTCCTTTTTTCTTTATTTTACTTTTTAAATTTTTTTAACTTGGGGAGGGGGGGTGCTTGGCTCTTGTCCATCCTCTGCCTGTGCGCTCTTCCCTAGCTGGTGTCCGGGTGCCTGGTTTTCATTCTTCATGAGTCTTCTGAAATGTCACCTTGGGGAGGTCCTCTCTGACTGCCCTATGTCCAGTGGCCCTGTCTCCCACATCATTTTAGGTGCCCCAGTTTTCCCCCCCTGCCCTAATAAATCGTTTGCTCTTTGCTTCACCGAAATGTAAGCCCCATGCAGACAGGGGCCTGCGTAAGCTAGGCCTGCACTGTCTTGCGGAGTCTGGCCCAGCACCGGGCAGAGAGCAGGAGCCGGTCAGGTTTTTTGTGGAACAAAGGAATGATCCTATGAAACCAGGACTGTCCTTTTAGCACGGGGATCTGGATATTCGCAGAGGCTCACGGACTTGCTCAGAGTCACCCAGCAGCGGAGGGAAGGCCAGACCCAGGACTGGTTTGAGCCGCTGCTGAGCGACTCCGAAGGAAGGAGGAGCAAGGAGGAACGCGTCTTGGAACAGCTGGGGAGGCTTAGAGGCCCAAAGCTGGGGTGCTCGGCCAGCTGGAGCAAGGGGGCTGCAGAGAGACTGCCTCTGGGGCTCCTGGTGGGGGCACCCGCTGATGCAGACGGAGGCGCCCCTGGTGCCAGGCACTCTGTGCCACGTGCCCAGCTCTGGAGGTGCTTCCCGGCCTGGCTCCAGCCGCCCCAGACTATACAGTTGCAGTCGTTGTTGGCCTTGACTGCTCAGTGAGCTCACGCCAAGGGGGTGGGGGCTGGCCACCCTGGGTGCAGGAGGTCCCAGTAGCTCTCCTGGGCCTGGGCAGACCCTCCCCCTCTTCCCTCTTCCCCACCAGACCTTGCCCTCGGCAGAGCCTCCCAGCTTTCCTGAGCAGCCGGCACTGCCTGGGGGGTGTCTGGCCAAGACCCCGCTGCCATCCTTCCCTGAGCTGCCCTCCTGAGAGGTGAGGGGCCTCTGAGGGGCAGTCCCTTCTGTCTGCACCCCGCCCCCTCTGACTGGGCTAGAGGGGAATTTTCCTGTGACTCACTCTGCTGGCACTTCCTGTGGTCACCAGGGCAGGGGCTGGGGGGGACCCAGTGGGGTGGCTCTGTTTTCTGGGGTCACAGGGGGAGGAGGGTGGGCCGGGTGTCCCGCCCCCTGACGGGATGTGATTCCCCAAGGCAGGCTGCAGACCATATTTGGGAAACTTGCTTTTCTTGCAGGCAGCCTGGGGATGGGGCCCGTAGGCCCCCAAGTGCTGCAGGATGGCCCTTGCCCCTGCCTGCTCCTCCTGGGGCTGTGGCCTCTGGACCCGCTTCAGCCACCTCTGTTCCATCCTGCCTTGGAGCCGGGGGGGGGTAGTCCGCTGTTCTTTCTCAGGATGTGTATTTTTTCAAAGCCCAAGCCAAGAAATGCTCATTAAATACAAACTGAGAAATTCTGAAAAACAGGAAGAGAAAGCATCCCCCATTGTCCCAAACATTCACACTGTTATTCTTACCCTCTCTCCATTTTTTTTAAGTTCAGGTGACATTTTGTGACCGTGTAGTTAATGCTTCCGTGCGTCTGTGACCATCATAATCGTGATGTGGGCAATGTTGCAACACCCAGCAGTTCCGAGCGCCTTTGCCATGGTGCTAGCCACGGTGCCGGAGTGAACCCGCCTTCTGTGCTCTCTGTGATCTGCCCACCTGGGCTGACTTCTACTCCCAGCCTGGCCCCCAGCATCTGACTCTTCCTGGGTCTGGAGACTCTGGGTGGCTCTGGAGAAATGGATTCCCCGCTGATCCCCATTTGTCCCCTCCCTGGGAGGCCCAAGCAGCCCTTGGCCTCCTGTCACCCAGGTGCCCCCTTCATTCCTACCCCCTTCTGGGACCTTCTGAAATCTCTGGGTCCACCCTGATCCTGGCACCTGCCGGAGGGGAGCGGCAGGGCAGAGACTGAGGACGGAGAACACAGGAGCCAGCAGGGTTCAGGGCCTGCCAGCTTGGTGTCCGCCAGTGCTGGGGTCCTCCTGCCTCTACCCCATCACCCCCAAGGCCCTCCCCAGGTCCCACGCAGGCTGCTTAGCAATGCGACCTCTCTGTGCCCGGGCCATGTGCAGCTCCTGTCCCTCTCCAGGAGGGTTTGCTGACTAAGACAGCCCCTCAGCAGCGCCCGCTTCTTGGGTGGCTGGGAGAATCAGCAGGAGAATGACAGGGTAAAAAGTAGGGCCAGGGGAGGTACTGCTTTTCTTCGGCCATCCGCTGTCCGTACGAGACCCCTTTCTTGTTTTGCCGTATCTTCCTCATTGATTCCTGTTGCCTGTCCCTTTTCCGGAAGCATACATGCCCGTGTCTGCAGTCCTGCAAAATACGTAGAGTGTTTCATGGACGTTTATAATGTTTACATAAAGGGTTGTGGGCTTGCTACTCTAACTCAGGGGGGTGTGGCTGGCCTCCCTCCCCGGATACCTGGACACGTGCTGGAGCCCAGAGCAAGTGGCAGATGTGTCCTCACATGCCGGCTGGGACCCTGCGCAGCCTCCGTGGTGCTCTTAGCCAGTCTTTTGCCCTCCAGACAACGCACTGTTTGTATCTTGTTGGTTTTCCATTGGTGCCTGTCTTGTCTTTGCCTTGCTGATATGTAGAATGCTGCAGATTCTAGATTCATCCCGCTCTCGTTTGGTGACCTGTTACCCCATCAGCTTTGGGTTACCCGCCTCCCCCTGGTGGAAACCATTCTGCTTTGGTGAGGTTGGATCTGTTTGACCTCATTGTTAACCTTATGTTTTGTGCTTTTGCGGTCTTTGTTTTTAGAGTTGTAGGTCATAATTTTTTCCCACGTCAAGGTCATAAAGATATTTTCTGCAGTTTTTTTCTTTTGTTAGAGTTGTGTCTTTGACTCGTGGGTCTTGAATTGTTCTTTGTTTATAACTTGAGGCGAGTGTGTGAATTGATTTTTCTTCCTCCGATGAATGAGTTTCCTAATGCCACCTGTGAAACAGCCCTGGCCTGCCCTCTGCCCTGGGGTGCTGCCATGAAGGGTTGCGCGTGGGGCTTCTGCCGCCGGGCTGTCAGCCAGCCCTGTCCTGGGGTACTGGTCCCCAGAGAGCTCGCTGAACCAAAGTCCTGGCACGTCCTCATACTCCAAAAAGAGTGTGCTCCGTTGCATTTCATTTTCAGAACTGACCTGCTTATTCAAGGACCTCTCTTTCTCCGTTAATTCTAGAAGGATTCTTTCTCTTTGGTTAAATTCCTTTAAAAAAAAAAAAAAGGAAAAGAAAACTGGCGTTTTTGTTACAATTGTAACTTACTAAGTAAGCTCAGGCAAATTGGCCTTTCATAGTGCTTAGTCATCCCACCGTGAACTTGGTGTGTTTTCTCTTTTATTTAGGTTTTTCCTTGAGCCTCTTGGCAGAACGTCCACACTTTTTGCCCTGAGGTCTCCTGCTGTCTTTGCTTGATTAATTCCTAAGTAACGAGTAGCTGTTGGTGGTGGTGGTGCAGGCTTTTCTGTATTTCTCTCTCATCAGTTGCTGGTCCTGGTTTGTTGGAATTATTTCGGAGCTGGTCACGTGGTCTGCAGATGAGGGCCACTTTGTCCCGGCAGATCCCCTCCCCACACGCCAGTGTGTTTCTCTTGGCTGGCGGGGCAACAGGACCCGGGGGTTGGAGCAGGGAGGGTGTGCGTCCTGTTTTCTTCCCAGAACCTGCTGGTCATTGTTGTCACTCTTGCTGTCCTCCTCAGCGTTGGTGCAGGTTGTAGCGCCCGCTAAACCACTTTGGAGTAGTTTCCAAGAGTTTGTGGCGTGCCATCCCTGGAGTGTAGAACGCAGCTGCATTCTGGAGGAGTCTGAGGTAGTGTCCAGGCTTATTTGAGAGACGCTGGGATCAGCTGGGCGTCTCTGCTAGAAGCAGGAGGGGCAGAGGCCCCAGAATCTCCTCAGACCATCTTTTCTCAGTGCCAAGATTAGCTGCCTCAGGTGGCAGCTGGGCGGTCCGCCGAGCCCCCGGCATCCATCCTCATGCACCCCTGTGTCCTCTCTCCCCAGAACGTGCTGGCCAAAGCCCTCTATGACAACGTGGCCGAGTCCCCAGATGAGCTCTCCTTCCGCAAGGGCGACATCATGACCGTGCTGGAGCGGGACACACAGGGCCTGGATGGCTGGTGGCTCTGCTCACTGCATGGGCGCCAAGGCATTGTGCCCGGAAACCGCCTGAAGATCCTGGTGGGCATGCATGACAAGAAGCCGGCGGGACCTGGACCTGGCCCACCTGCCCCGGCGGCCCAACCCCAGCCTGGCCTCCACACCCCGGCTGCCCAGTACACGCCCATGCTTCCTGCCGCATACCAGCCCCAGCCCGATAGCGTCTACCTGGTGCCCACCCCCAGCAAGACTCAGCAAGGCCTCTACCAAGCGCCTGGGCCCAGCCCACAGTTCCAGTCCCCCCCAGCGAAGCAGACATCGACGTTCTCAAAGCAAATGCCCCATCACCCTTTTCCCAGCCCAGCCCCCGACCTTTACCAGGTGCCCCCAGGGCCTGGCAGCCCCGCCCAGGACATTTACCAGGTGCCACCTGCTGCTGGGATAGGGCATGACATCTACCAGGTTCCCCCATCCATGGACACGCGCAGCTGGGAGGGGACGAAGCCACCAGCAAAGGTAAGGCTGTCTTGGCCTGAGCGGGCAGTCCACCCCCTGGCTTTGGTTTCTGGGCCCAGGCCAGACCCTTGGGGTCTCGAGGGCTCCAGCAACAGCTGCATGTTTGGTCTGGGCGGGGACAGGAGGTGAGTGTTTGGGGACTGTTATCTGGCTACTGAAGATGGACAGGCAGCTCCCAGAGAAGAGATCCCAGCTGGCCTTGGACTGTGAAGTGGCCTTCAGCAGACAGACCCCAGTGGGAGGGTGTCCCCAGCAAAGGATGCAGTGTCTGTCAAAGGTCTGGAAGTCCGGAAGGGGTGGGCCGGCAGGACTGGGCACATGAACCCTAAGCAGTGGTGGTGGGGGGTGTGTGTGTGTGCGTCGGACAGCCCAGTGGGGGGCTTGATGCTCCAGAACAACCAGACCCCAGCCTGACGGCGGGCGGTTGCCTACTCCACGTTCTGGTGATGTTATTCGGCCCACAGAGGGCAGGGTGCAGGGCCCAGTGGGGTGGGGGGCATCCAGGAGAGCAAGGGGTCCCTGGGGGCAGCACTGGAAGGAAGGAGCTCAGTGTGGCAGTTGGGCAGGCACGGCCGAAAATCCATAGGAGTAGATGGAGTCAGAGACGTAGCTTTCTCACGTGTCACCATTTGGCTGAGGAAGCACCTCCACGAGTCTCGGCACCCCCCACCCCAGTCCGTCTTGTTAATGCTGCCGTCCTCGGCCCGGGGCTTGCATCTCCCGGGCCCGGATGGCTGCCTCCTGAGCTCCAGCCAGCGTGTCGGCGTCCCAGCCTGCAGGGGAGGGAGGCACACGGAGCGGAGAGGCCGGCCGCCTTGTGCCCTGGGGCTCCCATGAGTCCTCTGGGTGTGCGAGTCTGCTCCTTGGGTGGGCGTGGAACGCATCTTCCGGCCGTTCCTGGCTCCACAGGCGCCCAGGCCGTGGGGAGGACACTGCCTGTGGGATTGCCGGAGGAGGGCCTCTCAGAGGTCACCGTGTGGGCTGTTGCCAGGGGATGCTGGGCCGGGGGATAGGGCCCTGGGGGCAGCACCCTTGGCTCCACACCGGCCTGCCTGTGCATTGTACCCCCAAGTCCATCCGCGCGTCAGAAAGAGGCTGACCGAAGAGGGAGCCCCTAGCCCACTCTCGGCCGAGACAGGATCAGCCTCTTTTTGCCTTTGGCCTGTGTCTTTCCGTGCCCACATCCCTTGAAGATTTGGGGAGTGGAATTTCTGGGAGCCCAGAAGCGGAGGAGGTGTCCCATATACTTTGGAGGACCGGGTTGCCACACCCGCTCTCCCTGTCCCCTCCATGGCTGTTCTTCATTCCAGCTCAGCCAGGAGGACCTTGAGAAACCCAGCCTGTGCCAGCAGGGAGGGCCCTCAGCCCGCCCAGCAGCCAGCATGCCCCAGAAGCCCTGGCGGGAGAGGCCAGGTGCTGGGGCAGTATTTGGCCCGTGGGAGAAGCTGCTGCACTCGGAGCATCCACTCCCTGCCACCCAGACCGGGCCTCGTGTTGGTGTCATGCCTCCTCTCGAGCCACCGTGCCCGGAGAGACAGTGGCTGAGTGGGTGCTCCCCCCAGGGCCCTGAGCCTCTGTCCTCAGGGTGTGTCCAGGGCTAATGGGGGCGCCTGCCCTCGGGGCACAGCATGGCGACCGGGAGACTCGGCCAGGGATCAGGCTGACTGGCTGAGAGGAGGCGCCTGGACTGTGGTCACCAGGGTCACTAGCTCACACTTCCTGCCCTACCTGCTCCTTCAGCTGCCTGGCAAGAGTCTGGCCAGTGGCAGAAGCACCCCGCGCTGGACTGGAAGAGCCCAGATAGGCCATTCCCAAGGTGGCTTTAGGGAGAGAAGCAGAGCCCTGCTGGGGAAACACCTACCCCATGGGGAGGCCCAGAGAACAGTGCCCAGCTGGAGAGCCTCAGGACAGGCCAGAGTCCATCCCCTGCACACTCACACACACACACACTCCACACTTCACTCACACCCGGGGAGGGGGGCATGCCCTTTCCCTTTCCCACTTCCCTCCCTAAACTGCCAGGCTGGTCCTGGTGCCCTAGTCCTTCCAAGCACTGGAAGCCCGTGGGCCAGGAAACAGCAGCGGGAGCATGCTGGGCTGTGGACCTGAGCCCACAATTTGGCTGTGGGTTCTGTGACCCTCCCAGGTGATACTCTGGCTCTCAGGTGACATCTGGGCTCAGCTGGCTGGGCCCAGTGGTAGTGCTGCTCGGGACTGTGTCCTGAGGGCCCTGGCCTGGCGGGTTGTCCTCCCCTGCGAAGCCTTGTTTTTCTTGGTCTAGGCAGCCTCGAGAGCTTCTGCTTTTATGTTCTGATCATGAAAGCAATGCTCATTTGTCTTAGAAAACATATACTCTATGAAAAAGTCTGGAGACGGGCACCTGGTAGCTCAGTTGGTTAAGTGTCTGCCCTTGGCTCAGGTCCTGATCCCAGGGTTCTGGGATCAAGCCCCGCATTGGGCTCTCTGCTCAGTGCAGAGTCTGCTTCTCCCTCTCCCCTTACCTCCTGCTCGTACTCTGTTTCTCGCTCTCTCAAATCAGTAAATTAAGTTTTAAAAAGAAAAGAAAAAGCCTGGAGAGGAGATTGCCCAGTCAAGAGGTGATCGGTGGAAATTTGGGCACATTTTATCTTTGCATCCTTTTTATGTCTTAAACAGATTTGTATGCAGACTTTTTGCATTTTTGAGACTGTAAGTCCCACAGATGTCAGAAGCATTTTCTTGGGTCCTTAAGGTGATTGTAATGGGCACCTCAGATTTGTTGTGTCGCCCCTCCCCTTGGGGCGGGCTCCAGGACGTTTCTAATAGCACAGGTCTGGATTACAGTGAGGCAGTAAATGTCTCAGTACAGGCCTCTTTCCCCACATTTCCAGGTTGTGCTTTCATAAACCTTGTGCTGCTCCTCAGAAGTCTGGGAAACAAAGGCTCTTAGTTTGGGGGTAGAGGTGAGGTTGGGTGAGGAGGGACCCTGCCAGGGTGGTGGGTGGGGTGGGAGGCCCTGCCCCCCAGGAAGCCCGGGGCGAGTGATGCCACTGGCCAGGAGGGGAAGGGTCAGATGCCAGGAGCCTGGGGCCCAGTGGCATGTGTGGCTGGGGAGAGGGCACCCCCACACCACTGCATTAGCACCTTCCAGGCTGGGGCGTAGCCAGAGGACGCTGACAGCGGAAGCAGATGGGGCCCCCAGAGAGGGACATGTTTTGTGAGGTCGATTGTGGGGGAGTGCCTCTGGGTTAGGGGCCGCAGCTGTGCCGAGGGGACAGCTGTGGTGCTGGGTCAGGCGCCTGGACAGACACAGCTGAGCTCAGTCCTGTACCTCCTGGGAGTCCAGGAGCTTGGAAGCGACCCGTGTCCAGCACGTCCCTCAGTCTGGGTGAGAGGTTAGATTGTCACCTACTCAGTCCCACAGCACTCCAGCAGTGCTCCAGGGGAAGATGCCGAGGCTTCTAGAGGGGAGTGGGCCAGAGCCGGAGCCATCCTGGGTCACATGGGGTGACGTCCACTCTGCAGAAAGGGGGAGAACATAGCTGAGCAGCCTGGAGGGGGCCGGCTGGCCCAGGTAGAAGGTGGCAGAGTGTGGGGCCTTTCCCAGTGGGGTCTCTGGGCTCACCCCTGCTCTCTGCATACGCCCAGCCCAGCTTGGGTCTCATGTGTGTCTTTGTGTGTTCTCTCTCTGTTGAGATGTGTCTGTGTGGGAGATTGAGGGCCTTGGGTCAGGAGTTCTGTGTGTCCTCCTGGGCTCTGGCTGTGTCACCCAGCCCCCGGGGACCTCGGGGTCCTGCTCATGGGGCCTCAGGTGCAGAGTGGGGCAGCCTGTGATTAGAGGGCTCAGCAGCTCCCCGGAGAGTAGGTTTCTCTGACAAGCTTTTCCTCACGGGGGGCTGCCTTCCCGCTTCCTTCTGAGGGAGAGCACTTGCTGGCCTGTCCAGCTGCTTCCTGTCACAGCTCCGTGCAGCAGTGGAAGGCAGGCTGCCGACGGCCCCGGGCCCAGGGTCCGGCCCCAGAGCCCCTCCGCCGGTGCTCCCCACTGGCTCTGTCTTTGAGACGCACTGTGGGGGCTCTCCGTGGGGCATCTGCTGTCTGCGGGGCCTGGAGACACCTCGGGTCTCACCCCAAAGCTCTGCCAACCGGCCACGTCCCGCTAGCCCCCGCCTGCCCCGCCTGTCCTGTTGTTGGCAGGTTCTAGCGGCTAAAAATAGCTCTGGAGGAGACTCAAGTCTGGGGCTCCAGGAGGGAGATGAGTCTGGGGAGGGCCGCCAGCTCCACTCCCAGACACGCTGGGGGGGGGGGGTGGGCGGGGAATACCCCCCCACCCCAGCACTCACCCCAGCAGCTAACTGTCTGCCGGGCTGCCTGGGAGGTAGGGCACAGGCCTCATCAGCGGGGGCCGTGCCAAGCCCGGGGCTGTGCAGAAAAGTGCCCACACCCCAGGCCTGGGGTGCTCTGCTGCTATCGGGGTAACCAGTGCCTGCAGATCCTCAGGACACGGGCGTGCAGGGCCGGCTGTCAGTGCCGTGGGGCCCGCTGCAGGCCCGGGATGCCGGGTTCTGGGAGCACCGAGCCCGAGGGCCAGCCCTGCTGCCCCCAGAGATGTGTGGGGAGGTCCTGAGTCACCTCTGTTCCAGACATCCCCTTTGACTAGGGAACAAAAGGCCTTTCTGTCCCAGAGCGCTTGAACGGGGAGGCTTGTGGGGGAGGCGTGCCCTGCCCTGTGCCGGGTTAGATCCTGCCAGCCCCTCCCACTGGGCCGTGGCTCCCAGACCCAACTCCGGCCCGGCCCCTGCTGGGCCAGGTCGCGGGCCTGGAAAGAAGAGGCTGTCGCGGGCACTTTCGCAGCTTGCTGTCCTGGATGCCAGGCCGGGGAAGGGTACCAGAGAGGGGAATGTGTTGGCCCCTTCTCAGAGCCAGCGTCCCCTGACTTAGGTCTTCCCCTTTTTGGGTTAGAGATGGTCTGGGTGGCCCTCTGGGTGTGGTGTGCTGGGGAGTGCAGGGTTCTTGGCTCTAGTCTTGACCCCTCCCTCACGCCCTCGCCCAGCTCTCCAGCAGAGCCCAAGAACGGCCCTGAGTGGGAGTCCTTGGTGGGCCTGCCTTCAGGAGTCTTCCCAGGATGTGCTCAGTGGCAGAGGGCAGGGGCACCAGCTTCTGGAGGCACCACCACCAGCCATTGGGACCTCCTGCAGGCTACCTCTAGGTGGGCACAGCCTGGCACCATCATCTCTGTTTGTTTCCCCAAGTTGGGAGGGGGCATCTAGGAGGTGACATCAGGCAGGGCCATCTCAGTCCAGGGCAGACCCTCCTCTGGGACTTCCCAGGTCATCCAGCTGTAAACTACTGTCATTTCCTGGCCAGAATCAGACGACTCTGGACAAACCCTGGGGGTTCGCATGCTCTCCAGCTGCTGTATCACATCGAGGAAAGGGTAAAGAACACAGAGGATGAGAATGCCCTGGTCTCTCGCTGGCCTCCAGGCCCGCCCTCGGAGACCGCCCCCGTTGCGTAGACTCTCCCTGGGGACCTGAGGGTGGGTCCTGGAAGATGGTTTCCAGGCTGGTGGTGACAGGTTGGTGACTGATGGCTCTTGCCCACAGGTGGTGGTGCCCACCCGTGTGGGCCAGGGCTATGTGTTTGAGGCCTCCCAGCCAGAGCAGGACGAGTACGACATCCCCCGCCACCTGCTGGCCCCAGGGCCCCAGGACATCTACGACGTGCCCCCTGCTCGGGGGCTGCTGCCCAGCCAGTATGGCCAAGAGGTGGGTACTGGGTCTAGGAGTTGGGGGCACCTTGGCCCGGCCCAGCCCAGCTTAGGGAGCTGGGCTACCCCTGTCCCGGCCAGGGTTGTCCTGGGGTTGGTGCTGTGGTGGTTTTGCTCTTCCTGTACCCTCCGGTGGCCCTGGCACTGGCACCTGTGTGTCACCACACCTTTTCTGCCTCAGGTCTACGACACACCACCCATGGCTGTCAAGGGTCCTAATGGCCGGGACCCATCACTGGATGTATACGATGTGCCCCCCAGTGTGGAGAAAGGCCTGCCGCTGTCCACCCACCACGCGGTAAGCAGTCGGTGGGGAGCTGGGCCTGGTGTGTATACAGGGCTGGGTGCGACAGAGTGTGGGCCGGGGGTGGGGACCCACGTCTGCAGGCCCCCCGCTCTGCCCCTCAGTCTGTGACAGAAGTGCAGACTGAGTGCTCCAGCCTCCACTTCCTCATCTCTACAAAGACCCCCCTCATGGGCCTTTCTTGGGTTCTTGAGGGGATCACACAGGATATTAGCAAGGAGACCTCCGAGTTCGTTCTTCAAAGCTGGACCCTTCTGAGAGTGAGCGGGGACCAGGAATTATGAGGGGGGGCATCAGGAACAAACCGTCACTGTCCTGGGTGAAGCAGGGTGTTGTCACTGTAAATACAACACACAGATCAGCCAGGTTCCTGGTGCACAGCAGAGACCGCACGGGGGTGATGGGGGCGAGGTGGTGTCACAGCTGTCCTCTCAGCACGTGTTTGTAGTTGCACAGTGAACAAACTCCTGTAATCCTGGTCACAAACCTATAAGTGGGTTCTCCCCTCTGACAACTCAGCAGACAGGCACAGAGAGGTTGAGTCACCTGCCTTCAGTCACACAGCCAGTAAGGGGTGGAGCTGGGATTCTGAGCTCAGGGCTGGCTCCAGAGTTGGGTTCTTAACCTTAACCTGTGTGGGTAGGAACCGGGACACCAGGTGCTGTGTCTGTATGAGTGGCCCAGTCCTGCCTCGGGGGCTCCATCTGGGCAGGTGGATAGGCAGCCTTGACCGATCCTCTGCCTACCAGGTGTACGATGTCCCTCCATCCGTGAGCAAGGACGTGCCCGATGGCCCGCTGCTCCGTGAGGAGACCTACGACGTGCCCCCCGCCTTCGCCAAGACCAAGCCCTTCGACCCGACCCGCCACCCGCTGGTCCTGGCAGCGCCGCCCCCGGACTCGCTGCCAGCCGAGGACGTGTACGATGTGCCCCCGCCCGCTCCTGACCTCTACGACGTGCCCCCCGGCTTGCGGCGGCCCGGCCCCGGCCCCCTCTACGACGTGCCCCGCGAGCGGCTCCTCCCCGCCGAGGCGGCCGACGGCAGCGTGGCCGACGACAGCGTGTACGCGGTGCCGCCGCCCGCGGAGCGAGAGCCCCCGAGCGAGGCCAAGCGGCTGTCCGCCTCCAGCACCGGCAGCACGCGCAGCAGCCAGTCGGCCTCCTCCCTGGAGGCCGCTGGGCCGGGCCGCGAGCCGCTGGAACTGGAGGTGGCGGTGGAGGCCCTGGCACGGCTGCAGCAGGCCGTGAGCACCACCGTCGCCCAGCTGCTGGACCTGGCGGGCAGCGCGGGCACCGGCGGGGGCTGGCGCTGCGCCCCCGCGCCCCAGGAGCTGCCGGGGCAGGACCTGCGGGCCGCTGTGGCTGCCGTGCAGGGCGCCGTCCACGAGCTGCTGGAGTTCGCCCGCGGCGCCATAGGCGGTGCCATGCACACGTCGGACCGCACGCTGCACGCTAAGCTTAGCCGGCAGCTGCAGAAGATGGAGGACGTGTACCAGACGCTGGTGGCCCACGGGCAGGCTCTCGAGGGGGGCCGCGGAGGCGCGGGGACCACTGCCGAAGACGTGGACCGCCTGGTGGCCTGCTCGCGGGCTGTGCCCGAGGACGCCAAGCAGCTGGCCTCCTTCTTGCACGGCAACGCCTCGCTGCTCTTCAGACGGACCAAGGCCCCCGTTGGGGGGCCAGAGGGGGGCGGCCCCCTGCACCCCAACCCCATCGACAAGGCCAGCAGCATCCAGTCCCGGCCCCTGCCCTCACCCCCTAAGTTCACCTCGCAGGACTCCCCGGATGGGCAGTATGAGAACAGTGAGGGGGGCTGGATGGAGGATTACGACTACGTCCACCTGCAGGTAAGTGCCAGCCCTGTCCCGGCTCCCAGGGGAGCCCCCTGGGGGAGCCTGCTGGCCTCCTCAGGTCTCTAAGTTTGCTACCCCTGTCCTGGGCACCTCGATCCCCTCCACATTGAGTCCTCTTGTGGAAAAGAAGAATTTGGACCCCAGTAGGCCTCAGTGAGTTCCTGTGCCCACTCTCTGACCTTCCAGGCCAGATGCAACCCCCGCCCAGACCCAGTCCTCTACCCGCCTCAGGCCTTTGGGCTGACGTGGCCATGTCATCCGAGGCCCTGCAGTGCCAGCCAGGAACGGCCCTTGAGCACTTGCAGGGGCTGAGCTGCTCCAGTGAGCAGGACAGAAGCAGCTCTCTTGTGTGTGGGGAGAGGGATTTTGAAGTAAAGCAAAAACAAAGATTGTTACAGGCATTGGGAAAGAAAGAAAACCAGGAGATGGGAAGGTGGGCCTCTGAGCACAGAGACCCGGATGCCAACTGAGTACCCCAGTAGGGAGCATTTCAGGTTTAGTCAGCAGGTGCCAAGGCCCAGTGGTCAGGAATGGATGAACAGGCCCTGTATGCCAAGGGGAAGGGTTTGGATGTGATTCCTGGTATGGGAGCCGGGGCAGGGAGGATAGCCTGGCCCCCTGGAGGGGCCCGCAGTTGGTGGAAGGGGCCTGGAGAGCTCCCTCCTGGGAGGCTGTTCCTGCTGTGGGCCTGGTGCCTGCAGCGTGAGCCTGGGTCTGGCATCCAGTGCCACCTGGTGGCTGCCGACGGGGCCTTGCGCTCCCCCAGGCCAGTGGGGCTCCTGACTCAGCCCAGTCCTTGTGCCTTGCCTCCAGGGGAAGGAAGAGTTTGAGAAAACCCAGAAAGAGCTGCTGGAAAAGGGCAACATCATGCGGCAGGGGAAGGGCCAGCTGGAGCTGCAGCAGGTAAGCATGCCTTCTCTGGGCTGGGGCCGGGGACCCCAGCAGCCCCTCTGGAGCCGAGCCTCCCACGGCCCTCCCTGCCACAGAACTGTCTCCGTGCGTCTGTTGGATTTCTGTGTGTTATTATCAGAATGATCGTGGTAGACATGGGAATACAGAGAAAAGTGTAAAAAGGCAGGAAACAAGGCCCCTGAGGCAGTGGGGGTACCCTTGGGCTCATTTGTAGCTCTGCTCCTGTGTCCAGAGTAGCCTCTATGTTTTCATGTTCTTGAGTTTGTGAGCAGGAACATCTGCCTTTTTTTTTTTTTTTAAGATTTTATTTATTTGACAGACATCACAAGTAGGCAGAGAGGCAGGCAGAAAGAGAGGGGGTGAAGCAGGCTCCCTGCTGAGCAGAGAGCCAGCCCTATGTGGGGCTTGATCCCAGGACCCCAGGATGACAACCTGAGCCAAAGACAGAGGCTTTAACCCACTGAGCGACCCAGGCGCCCCAAAACATCTGCTTTTATTTCAAAATTGTCCCATGGCATTAAACATTCTTCCTCAGTTGTTTTTAAAGGTCATGGGACATGTCTGAGTATTTTTTTTTTTTAAAGATTTTATTTATTTATTTGTCAGAGAGAGAGGGAGAGAGAGCGAGCACAGGCAGACAGAGAGACAGGCAGAGGCAGAGGGAGAAGCAGGCTCCCTGCCAAGCAAGGAGCCCGATGTGGGACTCGATCCCAGGACGCTGGGATCATGACCTGAGCCGAAGGCAGCTGCTTAACCAACTGAGCCACCCAGGCGTCCCAACATGTCTGAGTATTAAATGCTTATGTCGTACCCAGTTTCCCTGATTATAATGGTACTGCTGTACTTGTGAGCAGATACAGAATTTCTTCATACTTCGGATCATTTCCTAAGGGTAGGAAAGGGATTATAAAAATAAATTAATAAATAAGGTAGCTTTATTCTGATTATGAAGATGGAAAAAAAAATACAGACAAGCATGAAGTAAGCACAGAAAAATCACCCATCAGGTTTTCGGCACCCCGCACCCCGCCCCAGGCATGGGGAGGATGGCAGAGCCAGGAGAGCTTCCCAGCTCCACCCTGCCCTCTGCAGAGCCACCACTGGCCCAGCTATAAGGTACGGACCATAGTGGGTCCATCTCAGGGTCAGTGTGAGAATTAAGGGAGGGAAGAGCAGAAGCCTGGCCCATGGAACATACTCTGTAAAGGGATAAAAGTTCATAATTAGAGGTATCTCCATCCATCCATCCATCCATCCATCCATCATCTGTCTGATGTATGGAATCTCCGCTAGTTTAAGAAACGGACATGCGCCTTATCAAACTCTGTGACTTCTCTGGACTGTGCCAGCATTTTATTTATCTAGTCCCCTGTTGGTGGGACATTTCGGGTGTTCCCAGAATTACTTCCGTGAACAGCACTTCACCGACCTGCTTGATCCCAAAGGTAAATTACTAAAGGCTGGAAGAAGAGATAGGAATATACATGAAAAGCTCTAGAAAGGTCGAGTGCCCTTCGGCCAGGGACCTAAAGCACCACTACGGTACAGGCTCATCAAATGTAGACACGCGTGTCAGTTGTCCCCGCCCCAGAATATTGCTTGAATAAATAAAACAAACAATACAGTAAAATCTTAGGTAACTATTAAGAATTGTCAAAGAATAGGAACGCCTGGGTGGCTTGGTGGGCTAAGCCTCTCCCTTCGGCTCAAGTCATGATCTCAGGGTCCTGGGACCAAGCCCTGCATGGGGCTCTCTGCTCAGCGGGGAGCCCGCTTCCTCCTCTC
Organism: Neogale vison; assembly: GCF_020171115.1. Classification (NCBI taxonomy): domain Eukaryota; kingdom Metazoa; phylum Chordata; class Mammalia; order Carnivora; family Mustelidae; genus Neogale; species Neogale vison. Next base: position 11,620,563 of record NC_058097.1, read on the forward strand.
TCTCTGCCTGCCTTTGTGCCTACTTGTGATCTCTCTCTCTGTGTCAAATAAATGAATAAAATCTTAAAAAAAAAAAGAATTGTCAAAGAATGGAAAAGAGTTCGAACTGAAAGTGAGTGTGCATCCCCTCCCTGGCTGAGGGGGCCAAACGGTGAGTCTCCCCAGGTTGCCGCCGATTGTTTTGGGGATGAGGAAGGGGCAGTTCCATGTTGGTTTTGCTAATTAAATGAAGGCTTGAAATCTTGGATGAAACAGAACTTGTCTGTGCCTGAGCCTGTGCACAGCTGATCACAGCCCCGCCGGCCCCTGGTCAGTCAGCCCAGTCCACACGGGCAGCTTGCATGGCGGGGGCTGCTGTCGTGGCGAGCCCGTCTCCCCTGCGCGGACACAGGCCAGCTGACGGCGGGCCCGTGCCCTTGGCTCGGGGCTGGAAGGACGGCTGTAAAACAGTCGGCCCTCAAACACCGTGGGTGCGAACTGCATGGATCCGCTTGGACCTGGATTTGTGTTTTAATAAGTACATTGGAGAAGTATTTTAGAGACTAAGACAGTTTGTAAAAAACATGCAGATGGACCATGTAGCCTAGAAATACTGAAAAAATTATGTATTGTAAGAAAACAGCATTTGGTACAAGTAACAAGTTTTACAAATACCATGACCTTTCTTTTTCTTCTTTTTTTTAAGATTTTATTTTAAGTAATCGCTACTGTGGGACTCAGACTCGCAACTCTGCGATGGAGAGTTGCACGCTCTCCTAGCTAAGCCGGCTAGGGACACCCCGCTACATCTCTTCTGTTTAAAGTTTTTATAATGGGAAATTGAATTCCCTTATAAAACTGAAGAAGGCAGTCCCCTGGGTGCGTTCACCCACTCCCAGCCCCTCGGGACGGCTGCTAAGCTGGGTATCTGGCAGCCTTACCCCACAAACCATGTTGGAGACGTTACAGCCTTTCGTCTGCAAATACTTCAGTGTTTGGGTCTAAGAGATAACTGACCTGGATTATATTCTACCAGGGGTGACTTCCAGGGACCCGAGATACCATACCAGTGGACAGCTATCTTGTTTTCTGCTTGTTGGTGTATTTGAAGTTTTTCTTTTTAAAGAATTGATTAATTTATTTAAAGCGTGATTGGGGGCAGGGGTAGAGGGAGAGAATCAGGCAGACTCCCTGCTAAGCACATTCTACACAGGGCTCGATCCCGTGACCCCAAGATCATGACCTGAGCCCAAATCAAGAGTCAGGTGCTTAACTGACTGAGCCACCCAGGTGTCCCCATTTGAATCTTTTTATAACGTATATGTTAAAGACAAAATGTGGGGCTTTTAAAATTCATTGTGAAGTATGGATAGGTTCCTAGGAAGCTGCAGAGAGTATGAAGCAGGTCCGTGTCCCCTTCACACACTTTCCCACAGTGATTGCTTCCCGAGTAAGCAGAGACTGACGTCCCCAACCACGGCAGCTGCTCATTTGTTCTGTGTCGATCATTCATGGTTTCAAAAATGTTACATAAATGGAATCCTACCTTTTGCGATTGGCAGAAGTTACTGGCGAGTGTCGGGAGGCCGCTGCGGATGCATGCTTTGCCCGTGGCCTAGAGACGGCGCCTGTCCCCGCTCCCGCTGGGAGCCGTCCCGTTCTCTCTCGGCGCAGTGCGGCCGCGGTTCTCACTCTGCTCTCCCTCTGCCGCAGCTGAAGCAGTTCGAGCGGCTGGAGCAGGAGGTGTCCCGGCCCATAGAGCACGACCTGGCCAACTGGACCCCGGCGCAGCCACTGGCCCCGGGGCGGACAGGCAGCCTGGGGCCCTCGGACCGGCAGCTGCTGCTCTTCTACCTGGAGCAGTGCGAGGCCAACCTGACCACCCTCACCAACGCAGTGGACGCCTTCTTCACTGCCGTGGCCACCAACCAGCCCCCCAAGATCTTCGTGGCACACAGCAAGTTTGTCATCCTCAGCGCCCACAAGCTGGTGTTCATCGGGGACACGCTGTCGCGGCAGGCCAAGGCGGCCGACGTGCGCAGCCAGGTGACCCACTACAGCAACCTACTGTGTGACCTTCTGCGTGGCATCGTGGCCACGACCAAGGCCGCTGCCCTGCAGTACCCGTCCCCCGCCGCCGCCCAGGACATGGTGGACAGGGTCAAGGAGTTGGGCCACAGCACCCAGCAGTTCCGCCGAGTCCTGGGCCAGCTGGCAGCAGCCTGAGAGCCGGTGACCGGAGGGATGGGGGTCGGGAGGAGGACACCTGCCCCGAGAGAGTTGCCATGCTGTAGGCGTGGGGACAGGCACCCCAGCTCTGCCCGGGCCTGGTGCCCCAGACTGTCCAGGGATTTGTACATATTTATGACGGGGCAGGATATGGGACAGCATTTCCTCAGCAGAGCCCAAGCAGAGCTGGGCCCCCAGGAGCCAAGGCTGAGGAGTAGGCTGGGGTCTTCCTGCGTACACGGCGCCGGGGCCCAAAGACCCCTCGATCCCCATGGCCTCAGAGGACCCCTTGAGCTGATCCTAGCCCCACTGGGGGGCCCTGTCCCTCACCCCCCCACACCGCAAGCGCCACTGTACCAGGAGAAAAACTCTAAAACACTATTTTTCATTATTGATTTTCCAATCATTTGACTAATAGTCTACATTTAAATAAAATTTTAAAAATGGGAAGCCTCTGGTGTGAGGTGTGAGAGCCAACAGGCCTCATGGATGCAGGCAGGGGTGTCCTTGCTCTCGGATGCCACGGGGTAGGAGCCACAGACGGAGGGGATTTGGGGTGAAGCTGTGGGAAGCTTCTTGGGAGGGTGAAGACCAAGTGGGTCCCTTCAGGAGCCAGGCCAAGGATGTGAGGCCAGGAATCTCCTCCAAGGTGGGGGCAGGTCTGCCATGACCCCGAGACCCTGAGAGCCAAGGCTGCTGGAGAGAAGCTGAGTCATCCTCAAACAGCAGGGCGCGATGGCCGAGGAGGGGTGTGCCCGTGGCCAGGTCGGCGGGAAGCCAGCACGGACTGAAGCAGCTCCCGGAGCACGCTGGGCTCCACTGGGGCCTACGCTCCAAGGCAGAGAACCCATGGAGGACACCACAGAAACTTGTTTTCACAGACCTCACCCAGAGCTTTGCTCTTAGAAGCTCATCATTTCACCCAGGGACTTACTCCGGAGCGTCTTCCTTGAATTACGCATAGACTTGGCCTCTACGTTGGGACTTGGGGATCCACAGGGCCCTTGCCCTGGCTTTCAGGAACAGCTGCTCCTAGCCCTGATTGTTCTGCCCGTGACCTTGGGCCCTGGTCTCCTACGCCTAAGAAGAAGGGCAGGATCTGTCAACCCTCCACAGGGGGGCGCCAGTGAAGGCCGCCATCCTCCCGCCCCTCAGCACCCTGGCGAGGACACAGACGGCAAAAGGCATGTGGTTGCTCTCAGGGTTTTATTTGGGTTTTGCAGGAGTTGGGGGGTGGGGCAGGGGTTCAGTTGGCCTCCAGAACCTCACGAACCCAGGGAATGAACTTGGTGACGCGGGTGTACACCCCTGGTAAGAATGGGTTGCACCAGCTACTGCCCCAGGACACGACGCCCACCAGGGTCCAAACTCCGTCGTTCTGGCAGACCAGGGGGCCCCCAGAGTCGCCCTGCAGGAGGACAAAGGACTAGTTTCCAAGCCCGAAGTGGGATGCCAAGGCCCCAGTGTGCCCTGACCTGCCCCAGCCCAGGTTCGGTGCAGAGAAATGACACGCCTGGGCACAGTGACTGAGCAGGAGACCCTTCAGTGTGGGCCCCATGGCAGCCCCAGCTCCGTCACCAACTCCAGAGGGCCTGGGGCAGGTGGCCAACCCTCTGACCCGGCCAGTGCCTGTGCAATGGGCTACAAACTCCCGGCTCCCGGGGGCTGAGGCCCCCAGGAGCCCCGCAGCATGCCCAGGCCAGAGAGAGCCTTCAGGCAGAGGCCCCTGCTCCTGCAGGTCCAGGTCTGGGCTGGGGTCTGGGCAGCTGGCCTGAGCAAGGGGGTCAAGACACGCGCAGAGAGGACCTGCCCTCTGGGCTGAGCAGGGGCAGCGTGAGGTCCGAGACGGAGCACCAGAGTGGCAGAGCCGGGCCATACCGAGCAGGAGGACACGCCGCTGGCACCCGCGCAAACCATCACGTCGGTGATCCTGCCGCCCCAGAACTTCATGCAGTCGGCGTTGGACAAGAGGGGCAGGGCCGCCTGCTGCAGCTTGTCGGGGGTCTTGTAGGCTGGAGGGACACAGCAGACCCGGAGGGGTCAGGGCCCCTCCTTCCGCCCTGACCCCCTGGACAGTGCCACACACAGCCACTGGCCTCAAGTCAGGAGAGAAGTCGGGCCTGGAGGTGGGGCATGGCACTGAGGGGGGCCGCGCTTGCCGGTGCTTCCGTGCTTCTCCGCAAGGTGGTCTTCAAGGATAGTGCTTAAGCTCATCTTTTTTTTCTTTTTTTTTTTTAAAGTATTTTATTTATTTATTTGACAGAGAAAGCAGAAGCAGGGGGAATGGCAGGCAGAGGGAGAGGAAGAAGCAGGCTTCCTGCTGAGCAGGGGGCCAGATTCAGGTCTCCATCCCAGGACCCTGGAATCATGACCTGAGCCGAAGGCAGACTCTTAATCGAATGAGCCACCCAGGTGTCCGCCCCCTCCAACGTTTTAAGATCTCATCTATTTATTTGAGAGAGAGAGAGAGCGAAGCAGGGGGAGCAGCAGGCAGAGGGAGAGGGACAAGCAGACCCTCTGCTGAGCAGGGAGCCCCCCAGGAGACTGGTTTCCATCTGACCGCAGCCAGAGGCAGTCGCCCAACCGACTGAGCCACCCAGGCACCCCTAAGGTCATCTCCACTCATGTTTGGTAGATTTTTCATTATGAGGGCTTTAAATAAAGGAAAGAAAGATTTATGGTTTGCGATTTACATGCGTGGAATTTAGACCAAAATCAGAATGAGGCTCCCTTCTGAAAAGGCCCTGCAAGGCCACTCACAGTTGTACTGGGTCTTGCCCCAGCCCGTGGTGGCGCAGATGGAGCCCGAGGGGAAGCTGGAATTGGCGCCGGGCAGGCACACAGGGGACACGGTGCTGGAGAGCAGGGCGGGCCTGGCCAGCTTCAGCAGGGCGATGTCGTTGGTGTCCATAATCCTGTCCCACAGCGGGTGTTCAAAAACCTGGGGAGACGTTGGGGGGGGGGGCTGGGCAGAGCTCGGAGGACTTGGGGGTTGACGTGGGGAGGTGGGGACAGAGGTCTGGAGACGCAGAGGGCTCCGTGCCAGGCGGGCAGTCATTGAGAAAGGAGCACAGATGGAGCTGCACAGGCAAAATCTCTGGAAACTGGCATTTGACACACTGGTGGTATTTAGTTTTTGTATTTTTGTGCTTTTCTACAATGAGCAAAATTTCATCTTACCATCAGAAGCAGCATTCTGTATTTGTAAAGGAGCTTTCTCCTTGGGAAAGAAGGCTCTGGACTAAGAAGTGCAGGGGTGAGGCCTGAGTGGGTTGGCCAGGGTCATCTGTGCCCGCACACCCTGCTCACCTTGCCCCTCCCTCGTCCCGGGCCCCCAGGGGCAGCCTCCCCACCCACCCGCCCTCGAGGTACCTTTGCGATCCTCAACACCTGGACAGCCTCGCCATCAGAGCCGTGATCAGACACGCCAGCCACCACACGGTGGCTCTTCCTGGGGGGAGAGGAGGTGGCAGAGGGGTCGAGGGGTGCCGGAGGGGTGCCCGGGTGCCGGGCAGGCACACGGGGGACAGGGTGTGCCTTTTGCCAATTGCGGGAAACCCCGGCTGAACCTCTCCTTCCCACGAGGACATGGGGGCCTGGCTCCCCAGGTGTACAATGAAGGCACTGGACTAGAGTGGCTCTCCCGGACGAAGCGGGGGTCCAGGGTGGCAGGGGGCACAGGGGTTGGGATTTTCTCCTGCAGGTGATGGCTCTGCCTGTGGCTAGGAGGTGGGAACAGCGTCTTCCCCACCCGCCCTTGGCCTCAGACCCTTCCCGTCAGGGCACGGTGCCTGGGAGGGGGCCTGGGGAGGGAGTGAGGGCTGTTCCCTGACACCCAGGGGCCCCCTGCTGCCCAAGCCTTGGCCTCACCTGACCCTGCAGTGGGCAGCGGTGAGCACCCAGTCCTGGCTGATGAGGGAGCCCCCGCAGAAGTGTAAGCCCGAGCTGGTCTGGGGAGAGGGGAGCGGGACAGTCAGCCTCGCTGCTCCTGCCTGACCCCTCCCCATCCATCCCGCCCCCTCCTCAGCTTCCCCCTCACCTGCAGGGACACCTGCCAGGGCCAGGAGCTGGGCACAGCGTCCTCCCCATTGACGATCCGGGACAGGCCACTCAGCTCAGGGTGGATGGCAGGGACCCCGCAGCCTGGGGGCCAGGGTAGCTGGTCAATGGACGGGGGCCGAGGAGGAAGAACTGGACTTCCAGCCTCTGTAGCCACCCAGCACCCAGCCCCTCCTGACCCGGCCGGCGGCTGCCCTGGTGCCCATGTGGAGGGTCCTGGAGGCTGGGGACATCCGGAACAGGGGACCAGAGCTAGAAGCCTGGGTCTGGAGACTCCTACATAGCCAGCTCCCCAACCCACTGTGTGCCCCAAGAGGAGCCTCCATCCTCCAAACCCAGGGTCCTGGGTCGTCGGGCTGGGACATCCTGCTTGAGTCCCGGTGCTCTCGCGGTCCCCGAGTCTGCAGTAGCAGCGGGGTGTTACTCCCACCGGAACAGCACAAACCCCGGAGGCTGCCGGAGTCAGGAGGACGGAAGGGGCAAGGCCAAAGGCACCGGCGTGGGAGACCTTCCGGAGGCCAAACGCCAGCGGCTCAGGGGCGGATGTGGATGCTGGAGGAACCCGGACGACCCCCCCTTTCTGAGCCAACGGAGGAGGCCAAGATGAGGCAGGTCCAGCATGACCCGTGGAGTCTGAGGGGCTCGAGGGACCTCTAGGCAGAGCAGGAGTGGGGAGCCCAGGAGAGGCACCCAGCGAGGCTGAGGGGGAGCCCGTGGGGCCGGCGGGGGGTCAGGCGGGGCATGTGAGGAGAGGTGCTAGGACTTGGCCCTCCAGGTCCCAGCTTCTGGGGGTGTGGGTGTTGGGGGTGGGAGAGGTCTGGTGTGGGGCTGCCTCGCCCCCTGAGCTTTGTTGTGCTTACCGGAGCTGCCGCCAAAGAGGAGAAAGCCAAGGACAGCCCACAGAAAGCTCATGGCGTGTGACTCGGGAGGTGGAATGGGGTCAGCATGAAGGACCCTCATTATATTCCCCCGCCCACCAATCACAGCCTGCCTCGCCATCCCCTTCCTTATCATGAGGCCTTGGGATGAGAAGCACCTGGTTCCTGGGCAGGCTTGGGCGGCTGCTCCTGGGAAGGGTCCTTGGAACCACAGGTGTGTGGGGCTGGCAGCTGGCCCATCCCCCAGCTGCCCACTCCCCGGGGCGGGGCCCTGAGCACCCTGAGTGTGACTTGGAGGGCCAGGCCCCTGCTGCTTCCTGGGGTGGAAGCGTGGAGCCAGGCGTGGGGGCCATGGTCCCATGTCATCTCTTGGAAGCAAGACCAAAGGCAGGCCCTCCAGGTCCCTCCCGCCATTCGTCCCAGTGAAGACCCAAGTTCACGGGCAGAATGAGGTCTCAGGGGCCCCAACACAGCAGAACACATCATCAATGTGTCTTTTATTGATTTATTGAGGCTTTGTAGGAGCAGGTCAGCAGGGATGGCAGGGCGAGGCCGGAGACTCAGTTGGCTTCCAGAATCTGCCGTACCCAGGGCATGAGCTCGGTGACGCGGGCGTACACGGCAGGTCTAGAGGTGGAACAGGTGCCGCTGCCCCAGGACACGATGCCCACCAAGGTCCAGGCTCCATCCTTCTGGCAGACCAGGGGACCCCCAGAATCGCCCTACAGGGAGAGAGAAGGGGGACTTGGATCTGGCAGCCCAGGTGGCCTTGCCCAGGGGCCCCTGGACGATGTTCCAGAGCCCCGACGAGGGCCTGGCAGCCCGTGGACACATGGCACATGCCTATTGGAGGGATTATGAAGGATTATGGAGGATTACGAAAGAAGCTACAGCAGCTCCTTGCGTGGTTTGTGCCCCTGAACGTCTGGGCCATCGCCTGGGACCCTGAGATTGACGCCTAATCAAGTGGTTTGGTTGACAGGGAGGAAGCACAGGTGGTGAGGGCGGGCCATGGAGCCCAAACCCATCTGGAGACCTCTGGGCGCCATGGGCCACTACCCAGGCAGTACCCGGCACTGCTCCCAGGGGCAGGGACGTTCTTCCAGGAGAACTGAGCATTTTTACAACAGCTCAAGCAGGAATTCCAGGGAGAGAGTGTCGGGCCGTCTAAAGAGGCCTGCATGTGGTTTCTACCTCCTCTCTGGCCAAGCCCCTGACCTGGGCTTTCGCTGGAACCCACGCTGGGCTGGGAGGGAAGGGGCGCGGGGAGAGTTCCAGAGACCGTACCATGCAGGAGGACACGCCACTGGCCCCGGCGCAGACCATGAGGTTGGTGATCTTGTTGCCCCAGAACTTCTTGCACTCGGTGTTGGACAGGAGGGGCAGGGTCGCCTGCTGAAGCCTGTCAGGGGTGTTGGCATCTGGAAAGATAGGGGTGGCGGTCAGTGACCGCAGCCCGGCCCCCCCACCCCACCCCCGTCTCCCACCCACCCGGCTGGAGGGCGCTCACTGGTGTGTTTGGTCAGGCCCCAGCCAGTGGTGGCACACAGGGTCCCCGCAGGGAAGTCGTCGTTCTCATTGGGCAGGCACACGGGGGACACGGTCTGGGAGAAGCGGGCGGGCGTGGCCAGCTTCAGCAGGGTGATGTCGTTGTTGACGGTGAATATGTTGAACTTGGGGTTCTTGAAGACCTGCGGGGGCAGGGGCGGTTGGCTGTGGATGGGGTCCGGGAATAGGCTGACACGGGGCTGAACCAGGGCGCTGGGCCACCCCAGATCACCCCCGTGCTTCTGTCTTCAACATGGCAACCCCTTCTGCGGCCCCAGGAGCCTGGCCCAGGCCCAGGACACCCTGCTTTCAGCTTTGCCCTGTCACAACAGGATCCCGCGGAGGTTAGGAGCAGCTGGAGATGTTCAGGCATTAGCCTGGGCACCACACTCCCCAGGGCCTGTCCCCCCGCTCCACCCCAGGGTCACACCTGGACTCCAGGCCACCATACCTTGGCAATCTTCAGCACTTGGATGTCCTCAGCATCAGAGCCCTGGTCAAACTCCCCAGCCACGACCAGGTGGGAGGTTCTGGAGAGGGCCCGAGAGAGAAGGGGGTCCTGCTGTGAGGCAGGGGGCACACACAGCAGGTGCAGGCTGCGTGTGTTAGTGTGTGTACCTGTGTGCATGTGCTCTGAGTTGTTGATCCAGAGATAGAACCTCAAAATATTAGCAACTGCCCCTGGAACACCTGCCCCTACGCCTGCTGGGTGTTTCCTTCCTGGGACCCTTGGGAGACCGGCACGAGTCGGGTTTTCTACATGTTCCCAAACAAGGAAACCGAGGCACAAGGAGTTAAAGGTCCAGAGAGTCTCTCCCTGACCAAGGGCTTTCCTGGGGACCCTGGGTCCTCACCTGACCCCGCAGTGGGCGGCAGTGACCACCCAGTCCTCGCTGATGAGGGAGCCCCCGCAGAAGTGGAAGCCAGTGCTGTCCTGGAGGAAGACGGGGAGGAGTCTGTGTTGGCTGGACACCAGCAGCCCCCCGGGCTGACCCCAGGTGGGCCAATACCCCAGTGTGTCCCCCACTCAGGGGTAGAACTCTTCCCTTACCTGCAGGGACACCTGCCAGGGCCAGGAGCCCGGGACAGCGTCCTCCCCATTGACGATCCGCGAGAGGCCACTCAGCACGGGGTGGATGGCAGGAACCCCGCAGCCTGGGGGTGGGAGCATGGGGTAAGGGATGGGGGCCCGGGCTCCCCACTCTCCCAGGATCCCTCAGGGACAACTCAGTCGGACGTGTGCTTCAGCCCAGACAAGCCCAGCAGGCTGGCTGCAAGGTGGTAGCTGGGCCCAAGCACGGGCTGGAGGCAGGGGTCTGGGGGTGTGGGCCCAGCCCCACCACTGCCTAGCCTTACTGTTCTGAGCATCTTTCCATCTGCAGAGAGGGGGTCCGATAGCTGCTACCCTCACAGAGCTGGGAGACAGATGCAGGAAGTCAGGGTGCCTGGGTTGGACATCCGACTCTGGATTTCAGCTCAGGTCTTGATCTCGGGGTCCTGAGGTCGGGCCCCCTGTCTGGCTCTATGCTCAGAGTAGTCTGCCTCACTCTCTCTCTCTCTCCTTCTGCCCCTCCACTCACTCAAATTCACTCTCAAATAAATAAATAAATTCTTAAAAAAGAAAGAAAGCTGCAAGAAGACTCAGCAGACAAAGCAGGAACTTGCTCTGTTCCTGCACATTTTAAGGGCTCCACGAAGGTAAGCTTCAAAGTACTGGGTTCGAGGGTCCCGAAGGGCTGGGTGAGGCCACGCCGTACCTGCCCGCCAGCTCGGACTCTGAGCCTGACTGGGAGCCACCAGCTGTTCGAAGATTTTTCACTCCCTCTGGACTTGGCCTCCCTGTCCTCCTGGGGGCCTTGCCCTGGCTCGACTGGTCCCATCCTGGTCCCATTGTGGCAATGGGGCTGGTGAGGCCCAGAGGGGTAGAGAGACGCACTTAGCCTCACAGCACCGTGTCCAGCTGAACAGGGAGCAGGGTCCCTGTTGCCCCTTCTGGCCCCAGGGTTGTAGGGGAGCAGAGACCTCCCTCCCGGCCTCTGCTTGCCCCAAACTCACCGAAGGCTGTGCTCAGGAGGGCGCAGCAGGAGAGAAGCCAGAGGAAGGCCATGGTGCTGTGGTCAGAGAGCTGTAGGGTGCCTGCCTGCGGAGCTCCCCGTTATATCCCTGTGCACCAAGCTGTTATCTGCAAACCTTGAGGTGGCATTCCCTTTCCTGGGCATGTGCCTGCGGAGGTAAAATGTGCCAGAGCAGGGCTGGCATCGGGGTGTGTGATGGCAGCAGCTGTGGCGCATGGTCCTGCTTGGGTCTGGGTCAAGGGCAAAGGTGGTTCCAAACAAGGTAGCCACGGAGAAGAGCTCAGCGAACTTGGGCTTCCTCTTCCAGGAAGGGACGTCGGGACAGCAGCCAGGCCTGGGCAGGGCTGGAGCCCCAGCCTACTCTCTCATGGGCTGGAGAACCTTGGACAAGTCACTGAGCTGGTGTGTTCGTTATCCTAAAGCCCCGGGCAGTGTGGTTAAGGAGGGAGGAAAAGTGGGGACCAAGGCGCAGCCGGCCAGGGCTGAGAATGTTCCTTCGGCCTTGGGGATGGTCAAGAAGGCTCTGTGAGGGTCTGTTCAGTGTCTGGGGTGGTCACTTGGGCTATGTGCAGTGTGGCTCGGCGGGGCAAGCCACCCACTGCCTGTTCACAGCAGGCCGGGTCTCTTCACCCAGATGCCACGGACCCCTGGAATCGAGCATGACGCCTCCTGGGGTGATGCTCTCAGTGGGACCTGGTGGAGGCTGGGTCAGGCAGGAGGAAATGGAGTGGGGGCGGGCAGGCAAGGCGGACTGCTTCTGGTGTGAGTGACAGGGTGGACAGTGGGGCCCTTGCTCAGCACTTAAGAATCCAGGGAAGGAGAAGTTTGATGGTGAGGGTGCGAGCGTGAAGTACAGCGTGAGTCCCACAAAACACACAAGGAAAATGAAAACTCATGGCTGCTTTTCACTTCCGTCACACTGATGGTGCTCTGCAGAGATCAGCTGTGCAGTCTTGGGCAGGCTATGTGACCTCTCTGGTTTTGTTTCTAAGTCGTAAAATGGGGATGCTTGTCCGCATTATGAAAGGACCGCGCTAGGACTCCGCCTAACGCCCGGTCCATGTTGGTTGGTCGTCTGTACTCCTTCTTGAAATTCCTATTGGTGCCCTTGCTGCATTCTAGAAGACTGTCTAACGACAGCGCGGGGTGGCCACACTAACAGGTGGGAAAGCCGGGCGCAAAACAGGAGGCGGAGGGTGGCCCCCTCTGTGAGACCCTGCTATCCATGCAAGCCCGTTCCTCCTTTCCAGCCTAGTTTACCAGGCCCAGAGCGGGCTGGGACAAAAGAAAAGAAACACAGATTTTTCCTGCTTTTAGGAAGCATGCATGGGGAAAGGAGTGGGAGAATTGACTGAAAAGAGACCAAAAAAAGTAAAATGTACATTCCTACAGCTGAGGAGTTATCATGATTAATACCAAGGCAGGAGGGCCTCACCCAGAGGGACATCCTATAAGTTACAAGAGCAGGTGGCGTTCGCCTCGGGGACTGTGCCCAAGCCGAGGCAATGACTAGAGCGAATTGCCACGCTCTGGAGGCTTAGGGCCCTCATGAGTCAGGAAGGTAGGAGGCCGGGGGCGCGGGGCTGGGGACCGAGTAGGGCCGTATTGAAGACGCAGTCGGGAGCGGCTGAGGGCGATGCTGCAGCCGCTGGGTGAGTCATTCCACCTGTCGGAAAGCGAGGAGGCCGCGGTGGGAGGCCTTGCAGGACCCTAGGTGGGAGGGGCGCCGCGGATGGGGGTGGGGCCGCGGCCTTGGAGCGCCGAGACCCCGCCCACCCCGCGCACCTGGCGCGCGGGCTGGGGAGGTCTGGGAACGCGCGCAGCTGCAGGCGGCGGCGGGGAGGGCGGGCCGCACGTGCACGCCCTCCTGCGGGGGGCGGGGCCCGAGGCCCTCCGGCCAGCGGCGTCGCGACCCCGGAGCCCGAGGAAGGACCCCTTGGCTCGCGCCCTTCCGGTCCTTTTTGGACGCGGGGCTCCTCCGCCCTCGCGCGTTTAAGCCTGGGACAAGCAGCGAAGTCGTCGGGGTCCCAAGGTGAGCCTCCGGGTGTCCCGACCCGGCTGTTCAGCCAGCGAAGCTCACAGTATCGAGTACTTCCCTGGTTTCCATTTTTCGCTATTTCTAACTTCCCTCCCTCGGGTTTGGAACCCTGCGTCCTGGGCTCCTGGAGCGCACCCGTCTCTACTCCTGCACAGCCCAAAGGAGAAGGTATGGCCCTGGTAGCGGGTGTTGCGCCATCTCGGAAAGGCTTGACTCCGCGCGGGTCACCTCGCTGCAAGGGCGCAGCAGCTGGTGTGTTTGGCGGGCGGTGCTGAAGAAATTCCTGGAAAGGGGGGCGGGTGGCTCAGGATGACCCGCTCCGAGTGCGCCCTGGGAACAAACAGCGTGGGAAGGCCCTTTCCAGGGACGCCTGTGCTTTGCTGTGGACAGCCGGCCCTGAGCCAATCCCTGCCGGGCTGCCTCCTAGAATCTGGCTTCTGGTGCGGGTTGTCCAGGTTCCGCGTGGCGCGGAGGGAGTGCGTCCTTCCACCGCTGACAGGGCTAAGACTGGGGTATGGCTTGAGGCCGAAACTCAAATGTCAGTTTCCTTAGGTGAAGGGGCCCCTCTTCTTGAAGCCCTGCCTCTCAGGAGGTCAAATCCCAGACTCTTTGTATTAAAAATAACGTATATTGAAGTATAATTTACATGTGATGAGATGCCCAGGTCTTAAGGGAACAGAGGGACAAATAGATACACACACACACACACACCCCATAGTGTAACAAACACCACAACCAGGAGCTAAGATAATGCCATCATACCAGAAAGTTCCCTTCTGCCTCTTTCTAGCTATCCCTCCTCTGAGGTAACCAGCAACCACCGTTGTGATTTCTTTCACCACAGATTAGCTTTGCCTGTTCTAGAAATTGATATACACGGAATGGGACTATATGTTGTCTTTTTTTTTTTTAAGATTTTATTTATTAATTTATTAGAGAGAGAGAGAGAGATCACAAGTAGGCTTAGAGGCAGGCAGAGAGAGGGGGGGAAGCAGGCTCCCCGCTGAGCAGAGAGCCCGATGCGGGGCTCGATCCCAGGACCCTGAGATCATGACCTGAGCTGAAGGCAGCGGCTTAACCCACTGAGCCACCCAGGCGCTCCCTATATGTTGTCTTTGTATGTGGATTCTTTTCACTCAGCCAAATGGTTTTGTGATTCACTTGTGTTCTTGGCTGGAAATGCAGGTGACGTCCGAAGCACCCCACGGGGTTGGGGGGGGCGGACGCCTGAGGTGGCCTCTCATGGGAGCTTGGCCTTTGTGAAGGATGGTGAAGACCGCCCCAAGGAGAATGGGGCGGGGGTCTTGCTATGCCTAGCAACTGTCCGTCCCCATCACTCGCCTCAGGCACAAACTCCAAGGCAGTCAAGGGCAGGGGAAAGTTTTGTCGTGGAGAAAGGGTGTGGTGGTTGCTGCAGACTTGGGGGGTGGAAGGTTGGGGGCGTGGAGGGGGCAGAGCTCTGTTCTCTGTGGTCTGGTTCTCATCTGTTTGTATCTTCAGTGTCTCACCTTCCACTTAAGTTTAAGGGTAAAAGGTGTGGGTACAGGGAAATGAAAGGACCAACTCGTGCCATGGGCAGGGGTAGGGGTGCGGATGGGTGGGGTAGGTTCTGCGGAGAACTGGCTCTCAGAAGGCGGCCGCCCCAGGTGGGCACAGAGCATTGGTGCAGACGGAGACTGGCTCCCTCGGACAGGGGCGGGGAGCACCTGTATTGGCATGGGGGACTTCATGGAGATTTGGGGGTTCAGAGTTCTCCAGCCTTGCTCTGTCTGCCTAAGGTACCCCACTCCTTCCCCACCAGCTCCTTACCTGGTGGGGTTGAGTGTCTGTCAGGCTCTGTAAGTCTCCAAGCCTGACGTGAGGCTCCAGGCTTGTCTGTGGTGGTATGGTGTAAATCACGGGCCGTACAATTCACCCATTTCAAGCGGATGAAGCAATGGTTTTGGGTTTATTGCAGCAGTTTTTAAAACTTGTGGTAAAATATATATAACATGAAATGTCCCATTTTCACCATTAAAACAATTTTTTAAATTAACTTATAATGTATTATTTGCCCCAGAGGTACAGGTCTGTGATTCATCAGTCTTACACAATTCACAGCACTCACCATAGGACATACCCTCCCCATGTCCATCCATTTTCACCATTTTTTTTTTTAAAGATTTTATTTATTTATTTGTCAGAGACAGAGGGAGAGAGCAAGTGAGCACAGGCAGACAGAGAGGCAGGCAGAGGCAGAGGGAGAAGCAGGCTCCCTGCCGAGCAAGGAGCCCGATGCGGGACTCGATCCCAGAACCCTGGGATCATGACCCGAGCCGAAGGCAGTGGCTTAACCCACTGAGCCACCCAGGCGTCCCCATTTTCACCATTTTTAAGTGTACAGTTCAGTGTCAGTAATTACATTCCCAATTTGCACAACCATGCTCCTGTTCCCAAAACGTTCTCATCACTTCAAGTGCGTCCCCTGAAGGATAACACCAATTTTCCTCTCCCCCAGCCCTGGTAACCTCAATTTAATGTATGTCTCTATGGATTTGTCCTGTATGGATGTCTCACAGAGCTGGAATCGTGCAGTAGGTGGGCCGCTGGGACCAGCTTGTGTCTTTGAGTGTGATGTTTTCAAGGTTGACCCGTGTTGTAGGATAGAGCTGTACTCTGTTCTTTTTCATGACTGAGTAATATTCCATTGTGTGGCTATGCCCAGTTCATTTATCCATTTGTCCCCTGATGGACATTTGGGTTGTTTCCAGCTTTTGGCTGTTGTGACTATTGGCATACAAGTATCTGTTTGAATCCCTGTTCTCGTTTTTGAAGGGAATATGTATACCTAGGAGGGAAATTGCTGGGTCTTATGATAATTCAATGTTTAGCTCTTTGAGGAGCCATCATACCATTTTCCACAGAGACTACCCGATTTTTCCATCCCCTCCAGCAGTGTGCAAGGATTCCAGTTTCTCCACCTCCTTGCCAAAACCTCTTGTTTTCCCTTCTAAAAAATCATCGCCATTGTGGTAGGTGTGAAGCAGCATCTCACCTTCTGTGTTTTTTCTTAATTTTCAAATTGTGGTAATTTGCGGTCTGAACTATGTCTGAACTCCTTCAGTGGTATTAAGTGCTTTCCCACCGGTGTACGCCCCCCACCACGTCCAGAACTCTCTTCGTCTTGCTACAGTGGAGCTCTGCATCTGTTCAACTCGAACCTTCCGTTGTCCCCCCTCCCAGCCCCAGGCAGCCATCGTTCTGCTCGCCGTCCGGTGACTTATAAATGGGATCGTACCGAGTTTGCCTTTTCGTGACTAGCCTCTTTCACTGAGCCTGACACCCTACAGTTTTGTCCATGCGGTAGCCTGTGTTGGGATTTCCTTTTTTTTTTTTTCTTTTTTAAAGATTTTATTTATTTATTTGACACAGAGAGAGAGATCACAGTAGGCAGAGAGGCAGGCAGAGCGAGAGGGGGAAGCAGGTTCCCCGCTGAGCAGAGAGCCCGATGCAGGGCTTCATCCCAGGACCCTGAGACCTTGACCTGAGCCGAAGGCAAAGGCTTAACCCACTGAGCCACCCAGGTGCCCCAGGATTTCCTTCCTTTTTAAGGCCGAATGATATTCCCTTATATACATAGAGCACCTTCTGTTTCTGTGTTCATCTGTGGTTAGGCGTGTGTTACTCCCATGTCTTAGATACCGTAGATAATGTTGGTACAAACATGGGTGTACAAATATGTGTTTTGAATTCTTCTGGGTGTATGCACCAAGGTAGAATTGCGAGATCATAGGGTAAATCTGTTCTTTTTTGAGGAACCGACAGTGTGCAAGGGATCCCATTTCTCCACATCCTTTCTCATTCTTATTTCCTGGGTTTTTGTTTGTTTGTTTGCTTGTTTTGTTTTTTTGTTTTCGGCCTCCGTATGCCGTCCTGTATGGATATGAGCTGTATCTCACTGTGGTTTTGATGCACATCTCCCTGATGAGTCGTGGTTGTCATCAGCTTCTTGTGTCCTCCTGCACCATGGATCCAACTCCCCAGGATCTGTGATCACTGCTGACCCTGGAGGGACTCGGTGCCACAGCCACCTGACCCGGAGGGCCTGTTTCCGCCTGCCCTTCGGCCTCTGCCGATGCTAATTGGCGATGCCACAGCCTCACCCCGTGGGCCAGCGGGGTCTCCTCTTCTCTGACAGAGAGGTTACCCACGGACTTCTCCAGTGTGTGAGCAACACCTTCCCAGAACCCCATGTTCGTGGGCCAGGGGACACAAGCTCTACATCAGTCACGGTCTTGCTGAAAACGGTGGCACCCTCAAAATTGGGTTATTTTTTAATTTGTTATTTTTTAGATTTTATTTATTTATCTGACAGACAGAGGTCACAAGTAGGCAGAGAGGCAGGCGGAGAGAGAGGGGGAAGCAGGCTCCTTGCTGAGCAGAGAGCCCGACTCGGGGCTCGATCCCAGGACCCTGGGATCATTACCTGAGCCGAGGGCAGAGGCTTTTAACCCACTGAGCCACCCAGGTGCCCCTCAACATTGGGGTATTGAGTTGAATTTAAATGAAGGGAACTTTACAAAGGTGTGGGCAGCGTTTAGGAAAAACACACAAGGCTGGTGAGGTGCCCAGGGCTCTAGTCATGGAGCTTTTCACAGAGCTTGTGGGGGCAGGTTCCCCTAGGAGGTTGGGGGAAGGGGTGTTGCAGTCCCTAGTCAGGGTCTCAGGATGGCGGCCCCTGGGCCAAGTGGCACACGCACATGAGACCCCCCGGGCGCAGCGGGGCGGGGCTGGCTTTGCCACAGCCCTCTCGGCAGCAGCGGGACCCAGGGACACTAGTCAGAGCCTCCCCTCCCGGCTGAGAGCTGGTGTGAGCTGACCCTCTGCGGCAGCCCGCTGTGTGGAGGAGGAGGGGGAAGGGCTCAGGCAGGCACCAAGGAGGCCTCGCTGCTGCTGCTGCCACCAGGAGGGCTCAGCTCACGGCCTGGTTGAGTGTCAAAGTAGGAGACATGGCAGCAGATGGGAGTAGCTGTGACCTCGGGGCTCCAAGCCTCCCCCGCGCTCGCCTTTGCCACTGGGGGAGCTGTCCCTGCCTTTCGAGAAGATTCCTCTTACACTCCACTGGGCCAGGAGTTTACTTGTGCAGCAGACCCAAAGAGCCAGAGACTTCCAGCTCTTTCTGCTCTGGAAAAGTCCCTGAGGCAAGGAAAATACAGTTGGCTGGGTTACCTGCTTGGAATGAGCGAAGGAAAAAAAAAAAAAACCGCAGCAAATGTAAATGACCCTGACGTGGACCCTAACTTTGGACTCCTCACACTGGCAGCCAAGATGGACACTGGGCTTGGACCCCACCCCAGGGCGGGGGAGGGGCACACAGCGGGGGATGTCGAAAGCTTCAGACCTGGTGGCTCTCTATGTTCCCGGAAATGTGGCTCCCTCAAATGTGGCTCCCTCGGCTCTGCCCTAGAGACGGGGTCCCTCTGGAAGCCTGCCCCGCCCGTGGCCACTGTCCCCACAGGTCAGAGCCCCTGCTTCCCCCTCAGAAAGCATTTGGAACAAACTCCATGACGAGCACGCACGGACCAAGACAAAGCCTCCAGGTCGCTAGATCAGGGGCAGTGACCCTGTGCCGCTCGCTCTGGCAGGCCTCTCCCCAGGTGACGCAGGCCTGGGGAGCCCAGTGCCCAGAAGCCTCTGGAGGAGACCCCTCTGGCCACCCCTAGCTTCCCCGACAAACCGGCTCAGGGCTGAAGCCCAGACCACCTTCCAGAACCACAGCACTCTCCTTGCCCTGCCTGGACAATGGGACTCACCACGTCATATTTCTGTCATTTCGGTGTGTGACTCTGTCACTAGGCTCCGGGCCTCATAAGGACAGGGGCGCCATGTGCTACGTGCACGGAAGCCCCCAGCTCAGCATCTACACCAGGATCTGCCGAGTGGTCACCGGGCCCCTCCTTGTGGCAAGCGTATCACCATCCTATTACCCGCCCCTTCCACTTCTCAGTGTTCTGGGATCATCAACACTGTTTCTGTTGTTTCCCTGTGGGTCATTTAATGGCGTGGAACCAGTGCCCCATTTTGCTGTCTCCAGTGACTAGTTCCTTACGCTGTGAGTTACCGAAGAAAGACACTGAGGTGAGCCCAGGGCTAGGGGCACGATGGCCTGTCAATGTGTTTGCTCACCTAGAACCTGCTTGTGGCCTCCGTGAGTGCAATGTCCTCACCCCACACACCCCCCCAGCTACACTCAGGAACTTCCTGGCTGGGCTGGTTTGAAGGGGACCCCCTCGATGACCTGGACCTCCTGTACAACACTTCTAGATAATTTTGGGCTGAAAATACTTTTTTTTTCCCCAGGATTTTATTTTATTTATTTATTTGACAGATAGATATCCCAAGTAGGCAGACAGGCAGGCAGAGAGTGGGGGAAGCAGGCTCTGGGATGAGCAGAGAGCCTGATGTGGGGTTCGATCCCAGGACTCTGGGATCATGACCTGAGTCAACGGCAGACTCGTAATTGAATGAACCATCCAGACGTCCACCCCCTCCAACTTTTTAAGATCTTATCTATTTATTTGAGAGAGAGCGAAGCAAGGGGAGCAGCAGGCAGAGGGAGAGTGACAAGCAGACCCTCTGCTGAGTAGGGAGCCCCACAGGAGACTGGTTTCCATCTGACCCCAGCCAGAGGCTGTCGCCCAACCGACTGAGCCACCCAGGCACCCCTAGGCTGGAGGGACACAGCAGGCTTGGAGGGGTCAGGGCCTCCATCCTGCTCCAAACCCAGGGTCCTGGGTCGTCGGGCCTCGACATCCTGCTTGAGTCCCGGTGCTCTCGCGGCCCCCGAGTCTGCAGTAGCAGCGGGGTGTTACTCCCACCGGAACAGCACAAACCCCGGAGGCTGCCGGAGTCAGGAGGACGGAAGGGGCAGGGCCAAAGGCACCGGCGTGGGAGACCTTCCGGAGGCCAAACACCAGGGGCTCGGGGACGGATGTGGATGCTGGAGGAACCCGGACGACCCCCCCTTTCTGAGCCAACGGAGGAGGCCAAGATGAGGCAGGTCCAGCATGACCCGTGGAGTCTGAGGGGCTCAAGGAACCTCTAGGCAGAGCAGGAGTGGGGAGCCCAGGAGAGGCACCCAGCGAGGCTGAGAGGGGAGCCCGCGGGGCTAGCGGGGGGTCAGGCGGGGCAGGTGAGGAGAGGTGCTAGGACTTGGCCCTCCAGGTCCCAGCTTCTGGGGGTGTGGGTGTTGGGGGTGGGAGAGGTCTGGTGTGGGGCTGCCTCGCCCCTCAAACTTTGCGCTTACCGGAGCGCCAAAGAGGAGAAAGCCAAGGACAGCCCAGAGAAAGCTCATGGCGTGTGACTCGGGAGGTGGAATGGGGTCAGCTTGAAGGACCCTCATTATATTCCCCGGCCCACCAATCACAGCCTGCCTCGCCATCCCCTTCCTTATCATGAGGCCTTGGGCTGAGAAGCACCTGGTTCCTGGGCAGGCTTGGGCGGCTGCTCCTGGGAAGGGTCCTTGGAACCACAGGTGTGTGCGGCCGGCAGCTGGCCCATCCCCCAGCTGCCCACTCCCCGGGGCGGGGCCCTGAGCACCCTGAGCGTGGCTTGGAGGGCCAGGCCCCTGCTGCTTCCCGGGGTGGAAGCGTGGAGCCAGGCGTGGGGGCCATGGTCCCATGTCATCTCCTGGGAGCAAGACCAAAGGCAGGCCCTCCAGGTCCCTCCCGCCATTCGTCCCAGTGAAGACTCAAGTTCATGAGCAGAATGAGGTCTCAGGGGATGCCTGGGTGGCTCTGTGGGTTAAAGCCTTTGCCTTCGGCGCAGAGTCCTCAGATCGAGCCCCGCATCGGGCTCTCTGCTCCGCAGGGAGCCTGCTTCCTCCTCTCTCTGCCTGCCTCTCTGCCTACTTGTGATCTCTGTCTGTCAAATAAATAAATAAAAATCTTTTAAAAATAAAATAAATTGTAAAAAAAAAAAAAGAATGAGGTCACAGGGGCCCCACCACAGAAGAGCACGTCATCAATGTGTCTTTTATTGATTTATTGAAGCTTTGTGGGAGCAGGTCTGCAGGGATGGCAGGGCGAGGCTGGAGACTCAGTTAGCTTCCAGAATCTGCCGTACCCAGGGCATGAGCTCGGTGACGCGGGCGTACACGCCAGGACTGGAGGTGGAACAGGTGCCGCTGCCCCAGGACACGATGCCCACCAGGGTCCAGGCTCCATCCTTCTGGCAGACCAGGGGACCCCCAGAGTCGCCCTACAGGGAGAGAGACGGGGGACTTGGATCAGCAGCCCAGCGGCCTGGACTAGGGGCCCCTGGACGTTGTTCCAGAGCCCCGACGAGGGCCTGGCAGCCCGTGGACACATGGCACATGCCTATTGGAGGGATTATGAAGGATTATGAAGGATTACAAAAGAAGCTACAGCAGCTCCTTGCGTGGTTTGTGCCCCTGAACGTCTGGGCCATCGCCTGGGACCCTGAGATTGACGCCTAATCAAGTGGTTTGGTTGACAGGGAGGAAGCACAGGTGGTGAGGGCGGGCCATGGAGCCCAAACCCATCTGGAGAATTCTGGGCGCCATGGGCCACTACCCAGGCAGTACCCGGCACTGCTCCCGGGGGCAGGGACGTTCTTCCAGGAGAACTGAGCATGTTTACAACAGCTCAAGCAGGAATTCCAGGGAGAGAGTGTCGGGCCGTCTAAAGAGGCCTGCATGTGGTTTCTACCTCCTCTCTGGCCAAGCCCCTGACCTGGGCTTTCGCTGGAACCCACGCTGGGCTGGGAGGGAAGGGGCGCGGGGAGAGTTCCAGAGACCGTACCATGCAGGAGGACACGCCACTGGCCCCGGCGCAGACCATGAGGTTGGTGATCTTGTTGCCCCAGAACTTCTTGCACTCGGTGTTGGACAGGAGGGGCAGGGTCGCCTGCTGAAGCCTGTCAGGGGTGTTGGCATCTGGAAAGATAGGGGTGGCGGTCAGTGACCGCAGCCCGGCCCCCCCACCCCACCCCCGTCTACCACCCACCCGGCTGGAGGGCGCTCACTGGTGTGTTTGGTCAGGCCCCAGCCAGTGGTGGCACACAGGGTCCCCGCAGGGAAGTCGTCGTTCTCATTGGGCAGGCACACGGGGGACACGGTCTGGGAGAAGCGGGCGGGCGTGGCCAGCTTCAGCAGGGTGATGTCGTTGTTGACGGTGAATATGTTGAACTTGGGGTTCTTGAAGACCTGTGGGGGCAGGGGCGGTTGGCTGTGGTTGGGGTCCGGGAAGAGGCTGACACGGGGCTGAACCAGGGCGCTGGGCCACCCCAGATCACCCCCGTGCTTCTGTCTTCAACATGGCAACCCCTTCTGCGGCCCCAGGAGCCTGGCCCAGGCCCAGGACACCCTGCTTTCTGCTTTGCCCTGTCAAAACGGGATCCGGCGGAGGTTGGGAGCAGCTGGGGGTGTTCAGGCATTAGCCTGGGCACCACACTCCCCAGGGCCTGCCCCCCCACTCCACCCCAGGGTCACACCTGGACTCCAGGCCACCATACCTTGGCAATCTTCAGCACTTGGATGTCCTCAGCATCAGAGCCCTGGTCAAACTCCCCAGCCACGACCAGGTGGGAGGTTCTGGAGAGGGCCCGAGAGAGAAGGGGGTCCTGCTGTGAGGCAGGGGGCACACACAGCAGGTGCAGGCTGCGTGTGTTAGTGTGTGTACCTGTGTGCATGTGCTCTGAGTTGTTGATCCAGAGATAGAACCTCAAAATATTAGCAACTGCCCCTGGAACACCTGCCCCTACGCCTGCTGGGTGTTTCCTTCCTGGGACCCTTGGGAGACCGGCACGAGTCGGGTTTTCTACATGTTCCCAAACAAGGAAACCGAGGCACAAGGAGTTAAAGGTCCAGAGAGTCTCTCCCTGACCAAGGGCTTTCCTGGGGACCCTGGGTCCTCACCTGACCCCGCAGTGGGCGGCAGTGACCACCCAGTCCTCGCTGATGAGGGAGCCCCCGCAGAAGTGGAAGCCAGTGCTGTCCTGGAGGAAGACGGGGAGGAGTCTGTGTTGGCTGGACACCAGCAGCCCCCCGGGCTGACCCCAGGTGGGCCAATACCCCAGTGTGTCCCCCACTCAGGGGTAGAACTCTTCCCTTACCTGCAGGGACACCTGCCAGGGCCAGGAGCCCGGGACAGCGTCCTCCCCATTGACGATCCGCGAGAGGCCACTCAGCACGGGGTGGATGGCAGGAACCCCGCAGCCTGGGGGTGGGAGCATGGGGTAAGGGATGGGGACCCGGGCTCCCCACTCTCCCAGGATCCCCCAGGGACAACTCAGTCGGACGTGTGCTTCAGCCCAGACAAGCCCAGCAGGCTGGCTGCAAGGTGGTAGCTGGGCCCAAGCACGGGCTGGAGGCAGGGGTCTGGGGGTGTGGGCCCAGCCCCACCACTGCCTAGCCTTACTGTTCTGAGCATCTTTCCATCTGCAGAGAGGGGGTCCGATAGCTGCTACCCTCACAAGCTGGGAGACGGATGCAGGAAGTCGGGGTGCCTGGGTTGGACATCCGACTCTGGATTTCAGCTCAGGTCTTGATCTCGGGGTCCTGAGGTCAGGCCCCCTGTCTGGCTCTATGCTCAGAGTAGTCTGCCTCGATCTCTCTCTCACTCTCTTCCTCTGCCCCTCCCCTCACTCAAATTCTCTTCAAATAAATAAATAAATCTTTAAAAAAAAAAAAAAAGAAAGAAAGCTGCAAGAAGACTCAGCAGGCAAAGCAGGAACTTGCTCTGTTCCTGCACATTTTAAGGGCTCCACGAAGGTAAGCTTCAAAGTACTGGGTTCGAGGGTCCCGAAGGGCTGGTGGAGGCCAAGCTGCACCTGCCCGCCAGCTCGGACTCTGAGCCTGACTTCGAGCCACCAGCTGTTCAGAAGAATTTTCACTCCCTCTGGACTTGGCCTCCCTGTCCTCCTGGGGGCCTTGCCCTGGCTCGACTGGTCTCATCCTGGTCCCATTGTGGCAATGGGGCTGGTGAGGCCCAGAGGGGTAGAGAGACGCACTCAGGCTCACAGCACCCTGTCCAGCTGAACAGGGAGCAGGGTCCCTGTTGCCCCTTCTGGCCCCAGGGTTGTAGGGGAGCAGAGACCTCCCTCCCGGCCTCTGCTTGCCCCAAACTCACCGAAGGCTGTGCTCAGGAGGGCGCAGCAGGAGAGAAGCCAGAGGAAGGCCATGGTGCTGTGGTCAGAGAGCTGTAGGGTGCCTGCCTGCGGAGCTCCCCGTTATATCCCTGTGCACCAAGCTGTTATCTGCAAACCTTGAGGTGGCATTCCCTTTCCTGGGCATGTGCCTGCGGAGGTAAAATGTGCCAGAGCAGGGCTGGCATCGGGGTGTGTGATGACAGCAGCTGTGGCCCATGGTCCTGCTTGGGTCTGGGTCAAGGGCAAAGGTGGTTCCAAACAAGGTAGCCACGGAGAAGAGCTCAGCGAACTTGGGCTTCCTCTTCCAGGAAGGGACGTCGGGACAGCAGCCAGGCCTGGGCAGGGCTGGAGCCCCAGCCTACTCTCTCATGGGCTGGAGAACCTTGGACAAGTCACTGAGCTGGTGTGTTCGTTATCCTAAAGCCCCGGGCAGTGTGGTTAAGGAGGGAGGAAAAGTGGGGACCAAGGCGCAGCCGGCCAGGGCTGAGAATGTTCCTTCGGCCTTGGAGATGGTCAAGAAGGCTCTGTGAGGGTCTGTTCAGTGTCTGGGGTGGTCACTTGGGCTATGTGCAGTGTGGCTCGGCGGGGCAAGCCACCCACTGCACCCACTCTTCTGGGTGAAGAGACAGCAGGCCGGGTCTCTTCACCCAAATGCCACGGACCCCTGGAATCGAGCATGACGCCTCCTGGGGTGATGCTCTCAGTGGGACCTGGTGGAGGCTGGGTCAGGCAGGAGGAAATGGAGTGGGGGCGGGCAGGCAAGGCGGACTGCTTCTGGTGTGAGTGACAGGGTGGACAGTGGGGCTCTTGCTCAGCACTTAAGAATCCAGGGAAGGAGAAGTTTGACGGTGAGGGTGCGAGCGTGAAGTACAGCGTGAGTCCCACAAAACACACAAGGAAAATGTAAACTCATGGCTGCTTTTCATTTCCGTCGCACTGATGGTGCTCCGCAGAGAACAGCTGTGCAGTCTTGGGCAGGCTATGTGACCTCTCTGGTTTTGTTTCTAAGTTGTAAAATGGGGATGCTTGTCCGCATTATGAAAGGACCGCGCTAGGACCCGGCCTAACGCCCGGTCCATGTTGGTTGGTCGTCTGTACTCCTTCTTGAAATTCCTATTGGTGCCCTTGCTGCATTCTAGAAGACTGTCTAACGACAGCGCGGGGTGGCCACACTAACAGGTGGGAAAGCCGGGCGCAAAACAGGAGGCGGAGGGTGGCCCCCTCTGTGAGACCCTGCTATCCATCCGTTCCTCCTTTCCAGCCTAGTTTACCAGGCCCAGAGCGGGCTGGGACAAAAGAAAAGAAACACAGATTTTTCCTGCTTTTAGGAAGCATGCATGGGGAAAGGAGTGGGAGAATTGACTGAAAAGAGACCAAAAAAAGTAAAATGTACATTCCTACAGCTGAGGAGTTATCATGATTAATACCAAGGCAGGAGGGCCTTACCCAGAGGGGACATGCTGTAAGTTATAGGAGCAGGTGGAGCGCGCCTCGGGGACTTTGCACAAGCGAGGCAATGACAAGAGCGACTTTCCAGGCTCTGGGGGCTTAGGGCCCTCATGAGTCAGGAAGGCAGGAGGCCGGGGGCGCGGAGTGGGGAACCGAGTAGGGCCGTATTGAAGACGCAGTCGGGAGCGGCTGAGGGCGATGCTGCAGCAGCTGGGTGAGTCATTCCACCTGTCGGAAAGCAAGGAGGCCGCGGTGGGAGGCCTTGCAGGACCCTAGGTGGGAGGGGCGCCGCGGATGGGGGTGGGGCCGCGGCCTTGGAGCGCCGAGACCCCGCCCACCCCGCGCACCTCGCGCGCGGGCTGAGGAGGTCTGGGAACGCGCGCAGCTGCAGGCGGCGGCGGGGAGGGCGGGCCGCACGTGCACGCACTCCTGCGGGGGGCGGGGCCCGAGGCCCTCCGGCCAGCTGGGTCGCGACCCCGGAGCCCGAGGAAGGACCCCTTGGCTGGCGCCCTTCCGGTCCTTTTTGGACGCGGGGCTCCTCCGCCCTCGCGCGTTTAAGCCTGGGACAAGCAGCGAAGTCGTCGGGGTCCCAAGGTGAGCCTCCGGGTGTCCCGACCCGGCTGTTCAGCCAGCGAAGCTCACAGTATCGAGTACTTCCCTGGTTTCCATTTTTCGCTATTTCTAACTTCCCTCCCTCGGGTTTGGAACCCTGCGTCCTGGGCTCCTGGAGCGCACCCGTCTCTACTCCTGCACAGCCCAAAGGAGAAGGTATGGCCCTGGTAGCGGGTGTTGCGCCATCTCGGAAAGGCTTGACTCCGCGCGGGTCACCTCGCTGCAAGGGCGCAGCAGCTGGTGTGTTTGGCGGGCGGTGCTGAAGAAATTCCTGGAAAGGGGGGCGGGTGGCTCAGGATGACCCGCTCCGAGTGCGCCCTGGGAACAAACAGCGTGGGAAGGCCCTTTCCAGGGACGCCTGTGCTTTGCTGTGGACAGCCGGCCCTGAGCCAATCCCTGCCGGGCTGCCTCCTAGAATCTGGCTTCTGGTGCGGGTTGTCCAGGTTCCGCGTGGCGCGGAGGGAGTGCGTCCTTCCACCGCTGACAGGGCTAAGACTGGGGTATGGCTTGAGGCCGAAACTCAAATGTCAGTTTCCTTAGGTGAAGGGGCCCCTCTTCTTGAAGCCCTGCCTCTCAGGAGGTCAAATCCCAGACTCGTTGTATTAAAAATAACGTATATTGAAGTATAATTTACATGTGATGAGATGCCCAGGTCTTAAGTGAACAGAGGGACAAATAGATACACACACACACACCCCATAGTGTAACAAACACCACAACCAGGAGCTAAGATAATGCCATCATACCAGAAAGTTCCCTTCTGCCTCTGTCCAGCTATCCCTTCTCTGAGGTAACCATTAACCACCGTTTCGATTTCTTTCACCGCAGATTAGTTTTGCCTGTTCTAGAAATTGATATACACAGAACGGGACTTTATGTTGTCTTTTTATGTGGATTCTTTCACTCAGCACAATGGTTTTGTGATTCACTTCTGTTATTGGTTGGAAATGCAGGCGACATCCGAAGCACTCCACGGGGTTGGTTGGGGGATGCCTGGGGGAGGCCTCTCATGGGAGCTTGGCCTTTGTGAAAGATGGTGAAGACCGCCCCAAGGGGAAGGTGGGGGTCTTGCTATCCATAGCAAGGTGGTCCGTCCCTATCACTGGCCTCAGGCACAAACTCCAAGGCAGGCAAGGGCAGGGGAACGCTCTGTCATGGAGAAGGGTGTGGTGGTTGCTGCAGACTTGGGGGGTGGAAGGTTGGGGGCGTGGAGGGGGCAGAGCTCTGTTCTCTGTGGTCTGGTTCTCATCTGTTTGTATCTTCAGTGTCTCACCTTCCACTTAAGTTTAAGGGTGAAAGGTGTGGGTACAGGGAAATGAAAGGACCAACTCGTGCCATGGGCAGGGGTAGGGGTGCGGATGGGTGGGGTAGGTTCTGCGGAGAACTGGCTCTCAGAAGGCGGCCGCCCCAGGTGGGCACAGAGCATTGGTGCAGACGGAGACTGGCTCCCTCGGACAGGGGCGGGGAGCACCTGTATTGGCATGGGGGACTTCATGGAGATTTGGGGGTTCAGAGTTCTCCAGCCTTGCTCTGTCTGCCTAAGGTACCCCACTCCTTCCCCACCAGCTCCTTAACTGGTGGGGTTGAGTGTCTGTCAGGCTCTGTAAGTCTCCAAGCCTGACGTGAGGCTCCAGGCTTGTCTGTGGTGGTATGGTGTAAATCACGGGCCGTACAATTCACCCATTTCAAGCGGATGAAGCAATGGTTTTGAGTTTATTGCATCAGTTTTTAAAAATTGTGGTAAAATATATATAACATGAAATGTCCCATTTTCACCATTAAAACAATTTTTTAAAATTAACTTATAATGTATTATTTGCCCCAGAGGTACAGGTCTGTGATTCATCAGTCTTACACAATTCACAGCACTCACCATAGGACATACCCTCCCCATGTCCATCCATTTTCACCATTTTTAAGTGTAGAATTTAGTGTCAGTAATTACATTCCTAATTTGTACAACCATGCTCCCTGTTCCCAAAACGTTCCCATCACTTCAAGTGCGTCCCCTGAAGGATAACGCCAATTTTCCTCTCCCCCAGCCCTGGTAACCTCAATTTAATGTATGTCTCTATGGATTTGTCCATTATGGATGTCTCACGGAGCTGGAATCGTGCAGTAGGTGGGCCGCTGGGACCGGCTTGTGTCTTTGAGTGTGATGTTTTCAAGGTTGACCCGTGTTGTAGGATAGAGCTGTACTCTGTTCTTTTTCATGACTGAGTAATATTCCATTGTGTGGCTATGCCCAGTTCATTTATCCATTTGTCCCCTGATGGACATTTGGGTTGTTTCCAGCTTTTGGCTGTTGTGACTATTGGCATACAAGTATCTGTTTGAATCCCTGTTCTCGTTTTTGAAGGGAATATGTATACCTAGGAGGGAAATTGCTGGGTCCTATGATAATTCAATGTTTAGCTCTTTGAGGAGCCATCATACCGTTTTCCACAGAGACTACCCGATTTTTCCATCCCCTCCAGCAGTGTGCAAGGATTCCAGTTTCTCCACCTCCTTGCCAAAACCTCTTGTTTTCCCTTCTAAAAAATCATCGCCATTGTGGTAGGTGTGAAGCAGCATCTCACCTTCTGTGTTTTTTCTTAATTTTCGAATTGTGGTAATTTGCGGTCTGAACTATGTCTGAACTCCTTCAGTGGTATTAAGTGCTTTCCCACCGGTGTACGCCCCCCACCACGTCCAGAACTCTCTTCGTCTTGCTACAGTGGAGCTCTGCATCTGTTCAACTCGAACCTTCCGTTGTCCCCCTCCCAGCCCCAGGCAGCCATCGTTCTGCTCGCCGTCCGGTGACTTATAAATGGGATCGTACCGAGTTTGCCTTTTCGTGACTAGCCTCTTTCACTGAGCCTGACACCCTACAGTTTTGTCCATGCGGTAGCCTGTGTTGGGATTTCCTTTTTTTTTTTTTCTTTTTTAAAGATTTTATTTATTTATTTGACACAGAGAGAGAGATCACAGTAGGCAGAGAGGCAGGCAGAGCGAGAGGGGGAAGCAGGTTCCCTGCTGAGCAGAGAGCCCGATGCAGGGCTTCATCCCAGGACCCTGAGACCTTGACCTGAGCCGAAGGCAAAGGCTTAACCCACTGAGCCACCCAGGTGCCCCAGGATTTCCTTCCTTTTTAAGGCCGAATGATATTCCCTTATATACATAGAGCACCTTCTGTTTCTGTGTTCATCTGTGGTTAGGCGTGTGTTACTCCCATGTCTTAGATACCGTAGATAATGTTGGTACAAACATGGATGTACAAATATGTGTTTTGAATTCTTCTGGGTGTATGCACCAAGGTAGAATTGCGAGATCATAGGGTAAATCTGTTCTTTTTTGAGGAACCGACAGTGTGCAAGGGATCCCATTTCTCCACATCCTTTCTCATTCTTATTTCCTGGGTTTTTGTTTGTTTGTTTGCTTGTTTTGTTTTTTTGTTTTCGGCCTCCGTATGCCGTCCTGTATGGATATGAGCTGTATCTCACTGTGGTTTTGATGCACATCTCCCTGATGAGTCGTGGTTGTCATCAGCTTCTTGTGTCCTCCTGCACCATGGGTCCAACTCCCCAGGATCTGTGATCACTGCTGACCCTGGAGGGACTCGGTGCCACAGCCACCTGCCTCGGAGGGCCTGTTTCCATCTGCCCTTCGGCCTCTGCCGATGCTAATTGGCGATGCCACAGCCTCACCCCGTGGGCCAGTGGGGTCTCCTCTTCTCTGACAGAGAGGTTACCCACGGACTTCTCCAGTGTGTGAGCAACACCTTCCCAGAACCCCATGTTCGTGAGCCAGGGGACACAAGCACTGCATCAGTCACGGTCTTGCTGAAAACGGGTGGCACCCTCAAAATTGGGTAATTTTTTAGATTTTATTTATTTATCTGACAGACAGAGGTCACAAGTAGGCAGAGAGGCAGGCGGAGAGAGAGGGAGAAGCAGGCTCCTTGCTGAGCAGAGAGCCCGACTCGGGGCTCGATCCCAGGACCCTGGGATCATTACCTGAGCCGAGGGCAGAGGCTTTTAACCCACTGAGCCACCCAGGTGCCCCTCAACATTGGGGTATTGAGTTGAATTTATATGAAGGGAACTTTACAAAGGTGTGGGCAGCGTTTAGGAAAAACACACAAGGCTGGTGAGGTGCCCAGGGCTCTAGTCATGGAGCTTCTCGCGGAGCTTGCGGGGGCAGGTTTCCCTGGGAGGCTGGGGGAGGGGGTGTCGCAGTCCCTAGTCAGGGTCTCAGGATGGCGGCGCCTGGGCCAAGTGGCACATGCACACGAGACCCCCGGGGCGCAGCGGGGCGGGGCTGGCTTTGCCACAGCCCTCTCGGCAGCAGCGGGACCCAGGGACACTAGTCAGAGCCTCCCCTCCCGGCTGAGAGCTAGTGTGAGCTGACCCTCTGTGGCAGCCCGCTGTGTGGAGGAGGAGGGGGAAGGGCTCAGGCAGGCACCCAGGAGGCCTCGCTGCTGCTGCTGCCACCAGGAGGGCTCAGCTCACGGCCTGGTTGAGTGTCAAAGTAGGAGACATGGCAGCAGATGGGAGTAGCTGTGACCTCGGGGCTTCAAGCCTCCCCCGCGCTCGCCTCTGCCACTGGGGGAGCTGTCCCTGCCTTTCCAGAAGATTCCTCTTACACTCCACTGGGCCAGGAGTTTACTTGTGCAGCAGACCCAAAGAGCCAGAGACTTCCAGCTCTTTCTGCTCTGGAAAAGTCCCTGAGGCAAGGAAAATACAGTTGGCTGGGTTACCTGCTTGGAATGAGCGAAGGGAAAAAAAAAAACCGCAGCAAATGTAAATGACCCTGACGTGGACCCTAACTTTGGACTCCTCACACTGGCAGCCAAGATGGACACTGGGCTTGGACCCCACCCCAGGGCGGGGGAGGGGCACACAGCGGGGGATGTCGAAAGCTTCAGACCTGGTGGCTCTCTATGTTCCCGGAAATGTGGCTCCCTCAAATGTGGCTCCCTCGGCTCTGCCCTAGAGACGGGGTCCCTCTGGAAGCCTGTCCTGCCCGTGGCCACTGTCCCCACAGGTCAGAGCCCCTGCTTCCCCCTCGGAAAGCATTTGGAACAAACTCCATGCCGAGCACACACGGACCTAGACAAAGCCTCCAGGCCGCTGGATCAGCAGCAGTGACCCTGTGCCGCTCGCTCTGGCAGGCCTCTCCCTGGGTGACGCAGGCCTGGGGAGCCCAGTGCCCAGAAGCCTCGGGACAAACTGGCTCAGGGCTGAAGCCCTGACCACCTTCCAGAACCACAGCGCTCTCCTTGCCCTGCCTGGACAGTGGGACTCACCACGTCATATTTCTGTCATTTCGGTATGTGACTCTGTCACTAGGCTTCGGGGCTTATGAGGACAGCGGCGCCGTGTGCTACGTGCACGGGAGCCCCCAGCCCAGCGTCTACACCAGGATCTGCCGAGAGGTCACCGGGCCCCTCCTTGTGGCAAGCATATCACCATCCTATTACCCGCCCCTTCCACTTCTCAGTGTTCTGGGATCATCAACACTGTTTCTGTTGTTTCCCTGTGGGTCATTTAATGGCGTGGAACCAGTGCCCCATTTTACGGGACATGGAGCTGTCTCCAGTGACTAGTTCCTTACGCTGTGAGTTACCGAAGAAAGAGACCGAGGTGAGCCCAGGGCTAGGGGCACGATGGCCTGTCAATGTGTTTGCTCACCTAGAACCTGCTTGTGGCCTCCGTGAGCGCAATGTCCTCACCCCACACACCCCCTCAGCCACTCTCAGGAGCTACCTGGCTGGGCTGGTTTAAAAGGGACCCCCTCGATGACCTGCACCTTCTGTACAACACTTCTAGATGACATTGCGCTGAAAATACTTTTTTCCCCCCTAAGATTTTATTTATTTATTTGACAGACAGATATCCCAGGTAGGCAGACAGGCAGGCAGAGAGAGAGGGGGAAGCAGGTTCCCCGCTGAGCAGAGAGCCTGATGTGGGGCTCGACCCCAGGGCCCTGGGATCATGACCTGAGCCGAAGGCAGAGGCTTAACCCTCTGAGCCACCCAGGCGCCCCTCACTGAAAATACTCTTTGCTGAGCACCTGCTGCCTGTGTTCCGTACACCGGAGGCCTCCTGCTGACCACAGCCGGGGTTCTTCGAGCCCCGTGGTGGGATTGGTTAGGAGCTGGGGTTGCTCCCCGTTGCCCTGGCCCTGGCTGGTCCCCGCATCTGACACTGGCTAAAGGCTGCACAGAGCTGGGCTCTGTGGAACCCGAGCTCCTGGCTGGGGTGCCGGGATGCCAGGTGTTGCTAAGTCTTAGGGGTGAAAATGCATCAGACCAGCTGCCCTTTTCCCAGGGGCTGTGCCAGGGGCTTGACCCCACTTATCGCTCAAGGTCCTTTGATAACAGGGAGGATGGATCTCGGGCTCCTCTGGCTGGGCAGGGCTTGGGGCTGCCCAGGGGACTTAAAAGCAGGGCCCCCAGCATGGTTGTCCTGTATCATTCTGACGACGGCAACATGGCCTTTCTCTGGCTTCTCTCCTGCTTTGCCCTTGTGGGGCTGCCTTTGGTTGTGAGTGTCGGGACCCCAGGGGTGGACTTACTAGCCCTGGAGCAGGCTGAGGAGGAGGGCCGGAGCCCTCAGTGGCTCTGCTGCCAGCGCCACAGAAGGAGCTCGAAGTGCCCTGTCCAGGGCGAGCCCTAGGACCTGGCCACAAGGGTGTTTGGAGTCCTCTTCCCTGTACCTGGGGGCCTCTCCCCAGAGGCTGCCGGGAACACCGGGGTCCTTCTGCGGCTCTCTGAGCCAGGAGGGTGCCAGAGCCCAGTCTGGGCCTCTGCTGAGTGCTACAGCCCCAGGCGCGGCTCAGGCAGGGGTGCTGTGAGCAGAGCCCGGTGCGGTCTCTCCTCGGATTTTCATCTGTTGTGCCAGGCATATGTGAAGTCCTTTATTTTCCACTAAAAAAGAAGAGGGAATGGTAAAAAGTACAGGAAATAATATGACAACCACGAATCTACCATAGGGTTTTGCAAGTATTACTTTCTTCTTAAAACATGAACTAGGGGCGACAGAGAGAAGGAACACAAGCAGGAAGTGTGGGAGAGGGAGAAACAGGCTTCCCGCTGAGCGGGGAGCCCGATGTGGGGCTCAGTTCCAGGACGGTGGGATCATGACCTGAGCCGAAGGCAGACTGAGCCACCCAGGCGCCCCACACTACGTCAATTTTAAAGCGTGCCCGGGGCACCTGGCTTGGTGCATGCAGCCCTAGATCTCAGGGTGGAGAGTTCAAGCCCCATGCTGTGAAGAGAGCGTACTTTAAAAACAAAAGACAGGGGCACCTGGTGGCTCAGTGGGTTAAAGCCTCTGCCTTCAGCTCAGGTCGTGATCCCAGAGTGCTGGGAGCCTGCTTCCTCCTCTCTCTCTGCCTGCCTCTCTGCCTACTTGTGATTTCTGTCAAATAAGTAAGTAAATAAACAAATAAAAACCAAAAGACAAAGTGCTTTTCCCTGCCCATGTTATGTTATAGATTTATCCCCACTGGTGCGGATACCCGTTCACTGTAAAGTGGTCAGCTGTGTAAATTCATCCCAGTTTTGTTCCAACGTCTTTGCTGTTATGGAGAAAGCGATTGGTATGCTGACGTGTTTTGGCAAGAATCTGCTGTGTTGAGGGACCGAGGGGCAGCAGGGCAGGCGCTGGCCTGTGTTACCCTGGGGAAGGCTGCCTGTCCTCGGGGGCTGCAGGAGCCCAACGTTGCTTGCACAGGTGCTGAGAATTCCCCCGGTCCTCACGGACGTATGGAGGACACCTGTCTTTTCTCAGCGCCTGGGACAATTCAACCCCACATTTTCTGTGTTCCCCATGTGTCATTCGATGGGGCAGAACCGAAGTCTTGCTTTCTTTAATAATTAAGAAATGTAAACTTGATGCATGAATAGTTCCTGGCTCATTCGATTAAGCGTCTGCCTTCGGCTCAGGTCATGATTCCAGGGTCCTGGCATGGAGACCTGAATCTGGCCCCCTGCTCAGCAGGAAGCCTGCTTCTTCTTCTCCCTCTGCCTGCCATTCCCCCTGCTTCTGCTTTCTCTGTCAAATAAATAAATAAAATACTTAAAAAAAAAAAAAAAAAAGATGAGCTTAAGCACTCTGTCCTTGAAGACCACCTTGCGGAGAAGCACAGAAGCACCGGCAAGCGTGGCCCCCCTCACTGCCATGCCCCACCTCCAGGCCCGACTTCCCTCCTGACTTGAGGCCAGTGGCTGTGTGTGGCACTGTCCAGGGGGTCGGGGCAGGGGAGGGGCCCTGACCCCTCCGGGTCTGCTGTGTCCCTCCAGCCTACAGGACCCCCGACAAGCTGCGGCAGGCGGCCCTGCCCCTCCTGTCCAACGCCGACTGCATGAAGTTCTGGGGCGGCAGGATCACCGACGTGATGGTTTGCGCGGGTGCCAGCGGCGTGTCCTCCTGCTCGGTATGGCCCGGCTCTGCCACCCTGGTGCTCCCCTCGGACCTCACACCACCCCTGCTCAGCCCAGAGGGCAGGTCCTCTCTGCGCGTGTCTTGACCCCCTCGCTCAGGCCAGCTGCCCAGACCCCAGCCCGGACCCGCAGAAGCAGGGGCCTCTGCCCGAGGGCTCTCTCTGGCCTGGGTGTGCTGCGGGGCTCCCGGGGGCCTCGGCGGCCACGGCCCCCTCACGCCAGCCCCCGGGAGCTGGGCGCTTGTGGCCCCTTGCACAGGCACTGGCCGGGTCAGAGGGTTGGCCACCTGCCCCAGGCCCTCCGGGAGATGGTAACAGAGCCGAGGCTGCTGTGGGGCCCACATTGAAGGGTCTCCTGCTTGGTCACCGTGCCCAGGCATGTCATTTCTCTGCACAGGACCTGGCCTGGGGCAGGTCAGGGCACACTGGGGCCTTGGCACCCCACTTTGGGCTTGGAAACTAGTCCTTTGTCCTCCTGCAGGGCGACTCTGGGGGCCCCCTGGTCTGCCAGAAGGCTGGAGTCTGGACCCTGGTGGGCGTCGTGTCCTGGGGCAGCGGCGTCTGTTCCACCTCTGTTCCTGCTGTGTACGCCCGCGTCTCTGAGCTCATCCCTTGGGTTCAGGAAATACTTGCTGCCAGCTGAGCCCGTGATTCAATGATGAGCTCATAAAAGCA
This sequence comes from Neogale vison, assembly GCF_020171115.1. Classification (NCBI taxonomy): domain Eukaryota; kingdom Metazoa; phylum Chordata; class Mammalia; order Carnivora; family Mustelidae; genus Neogale; species Neogale vison. The sequence goes on from NC_058097.1 coordinate 11,655,680, forward strand.
TACGAGGGAAGCACTGAGTTCACCTGTGTCTCTGTATGGTCTAGGAGGCGTGGGGCTGAATCTCTGTCACCGGCCCAGGTGGCCGTACCACCTTCTCTGTTCACATTCCCGGCTTCTTAGGGACGCTCTGATTCTCCTCCTCCCTGCTCAGGACTCTACCATGGGCTCCAACTGAGTTGCTACCTGTTGGACCCAGCTTTACCCAAGGAGCTTTCTGGAAGGCAGTGGTCCTTGGCTAGGCTATGCAGCCCACAGCCCTGAAAGGTGGGCCCTGGGACCAAGATAGCCAGCCCATGAAGCCTTCTCCTGTGACCACGTGCTCCGGGCCCCTTCGCCTGCCTTTAGCTCCCACCGTACCCAGTGCCCTTGGCCCTTCCCTGCCTGGGATCCCACACCCGCGCAGGCTCGACTCGTGTTATGCCTCCATATGGATCTCCAGTCCAGCACCGGAGCTTGGCACCGCTGTTCTTTCAGTTCCCTCTTTGTCCTCTGTTTCTGGGATTCAGCAGTTAAATCTAGAGGCCGGGTCAGACTTAGGTTCGATGCCGTTGGCCCCGCTGGAGGGGGGAGCCGACTTCCTTCATCAGACCAGTCAGGACTGGCTGCCTCTCTTCCCGTTAGGTGAGCTGATCCGATGCGCACCGCCTGGATTCGCTGGTTCATCTGGGGCTTGTGCAATGGGGGCAGCTTAATTTTAACATGGATTTCTCCTCTGTTGTCTGGAATAGTTCCCGAGGGACGCCCCCACCTATCAGACAGTTGCCCAGCAGCGCTGTTCCTAGAGCATGTGGAGGGGAAATGTTTACCAACTTTTCCTTTCCGGGTTTTTTGGGTAACACTGATGTATTTAAGAGAGAGAGAGCATGTGCTCCCTGGGGAGGGGCAGGGGAGAAGGAGAGAGAGACTTCAAGGGCACTCTGCACTGAGGGCAGAGCCCGATGTAGGGCTCTGTCTCATGATGCTGAGGTCATGACCTCAGCTGGAATCGAGAGTCAGCTGCCCCACAGACTGAGACACCCGGGTGCCTCCTTTACAGAGTTTTTAACGCCTTTTCTCTCACTGATTTTCGGGATGTTTGCCCTCAGTCATCCTCCAAAAGTGATCCAGCCCATGATGTTTTTGTGTTCTAGAATTACAACATTCCTGCAGATTTCGGTGTATACAATAGTGGGGGCCCTGGGGGGCTCAGGCAGTTAAGTGTCCGACTCTTGATTTCAGCTCACATCATGATCCCAGGGTCGTGAGATCAAGCCCCGCGTCGGGCTCCGTGCTGACCTGGAGCTGCTTAAGATTCTCTCCCTCCCTTGCCCTCGGCCCCATCCCCAGCCCCTCTAAAAAATAAAAAGATAAATAAACATTTAAATGTACACAAAGGTTTCTCTCCGTTGTAATTATTGTCCTTATTGAAGCTCAGACCATGCCTCGGCCGGTGGGAGCTTCTCCCCTTGGCTTAGAGACGCGCTGACATCTGAAACAGGGTTTCAGGGTTTCCTCGCGGTCTGGGGTGACGAGATGCCCCCGGCTTGAGTCAGCTCTTTGTCTAAAACCTCCCTGTACTATTTCATTAACTCGATGCTACGGTTAATGGGTAGCTTTCTTTTTAAAAATTATTTATTTGCGAGAGAGAGAAAGAGCGTGGGAAGGGACAGAAAGGGAGGGAGAGATTCTCAAGCTGACGTCACACTGAGCACGGAGCCCCACACGGGGCTCAATCTCATGACCCTGAGGTCATGACTTAAGCCGAAACCGAGAGTTGGATTTTTTAACCAACTGAGCCACTCAGGTGCCCCTGGAGCAGCTTTCTTAAATTCCTTTCAGAATGTTTGTTATAGGCACGGGGGTGCAGAACCTCAACTGATATTCTTGTGTTTCTCCTGCATCACGTCACTTTCCTGATGTTATTAACTTGAATCGCTCGCTTGTCGATTCTTTGGGCTTTTCCGTGTGTAGGATCATGTCATGCACAGATAGAGGTAGCTGTACTATTTCCTTTCCCATTTCAATGACTTTTATTAATTTTTTTCCCCTCTTGTCTAATTTGTTCTGACCATAATTTCCAATACAGTATTTGCTCGCAGTGGTGAGAGCAGACACCTTGTTTTTGTTCCCGATCTGAGCGGGAAAGCTTTCACTCCTTCACCATTGGATGCAACGTTATCTGTGTGTCTTTTTCATAAATGCCCTTTAGCGTCGAGCAGGTTCTTCTGTATTTTTTAGTTGTCTGTGGGCTTTTTATCATGAAAGCCTGTTGAATTTGGTCAAAGGTTTTTTTCTGCGTCATTTGAGATCATCATTTAGGTTTTTCTTCTTTCTGTTAACACAGTGTGTTCCACTGATCCATTTCTTATGTTCAGTCACCCTCGCAAGCTTGGGATAAATCCCATTTGGCCACGGTGGGTAATCTTTTTAGTACCCCTGTGGATTTGGTTTGCTTATGTTTTATGGAGGACTTTTGCTTCTATACTCACGAGTCATGCTGGTCTACAATTTTCTTTTTTCGTAACGTTTCATCTGGGTTTGGTATCGGGTAACACTAGCCTCCTAGTCATTTTGTGTTTATTATTTGTTATTTTCTAACCTCTTAGTTTGACCCTGTGGCTCATTCATTTTCTGCCTTTCCCCTTCCCTAATATAAATATTTCAGACATTAAATTTCCCTCAAAGCACGGCTTTCATTGCGGCCCATCAATTTTTATTTATGTCGTCCTAAGTTTTTCTATCTCCATTATAATTTTTTCAATTTAGGAGTTATATGGCAGTGTGTTCTCTCCTGGTTCAGTGACTTTTTTTTTTTAAAGATTTTATTTATTTATTTGACAGAGGGAGATCACAAGTAGACAGAGAAGCAGGCAGAGAGAGAGGAGGAAGCAGGCTCCCTGCTGAGCAGAGAGCCTGATGCGGGACTCGATCCCAGGACCCTGGGATCATGACCCGAGCGGAAGGCAGAGGCTTTAACCCACTGAGCCACCCAGGCACCCCTCCAGTGACCTTTTTATCAAAGAATGACATAATACAAGAAAAAGCACAAACTGTGGGTAGTTCGATGAACTTTTTTTTTTTTTTTTAAATTTCAAGTACAATCTACGCCTCCACATGGGGCTCAAACACATGACCCCAAGATCAAGAGTCGTGCGCTCCTCCGACTGAGCCAGCCGGGTGCCCCAGTTAGATGAATTGTTGTGAGATCACAGTCACACAGCAAACTGACCCGGGAGTAGCACTGAGACCGGGTCGCCCCTTCCGTCTCGGTGCTCCGGTAGCCTCGGCAGAGCCGACCTCAGTGCCAGGGCCTAGCTCTGCCCCTTTGGAACTTCATACACATGGAATCATAGAGTTGCACCCTTGAGTTTGCCATTCTAAGGTTTTTTACATCTTTCCTTCAATCAGAGGAATCTATAGGTCCTTCACCCAGAGAGTTGTATCCGTTTCTGTTTTTTTCTTCATCTCGTTTTCTGGCACCCCTGTTTTCTAGACACCGGCATTTCCCTTTTTTTTTTTTTTTTTAAATTTTAATTTTTATTTTATTTTATTTTTTTTCCAATTTATTTATTTTCAGAAAAACAGTATTCATTATTTTTTCACCACACCCAGTGCTCCATGCAAGCTGTGCCCTCTATAATACCCACCACCTGGTACCCCAACCTCCCACCCGGCATTTCCCTTTTTAATCCTCCCTAATTCCTTTCATTTCTTGATTCTTCCGAGAGAGTTTCTTAACCTGCCTTCTAACCCATCAATTTCTTTTTTTTTTATTAAGATTTTATTTATTTAAAGTGTGCACGGGGGAGGGCAGTTGGGGAGGGGCAAAGAGTGGAGGGAGAGAGAGAATCTTAAGCAGGCTCCATGCCCAGCAGGAGCCCAATGCGGAGCTCCTCCCACGACTTTGAGATCATGACCTGAGCTAAAATCAAGAGTCAGATGCGTAAGCAACTGAGTTACCCAGGCACCCCACAATTTCTCAACTGTCTTACTTCTACTATTAAGTCTTCTATTATGTTCTTTACTTGAATCACTGTGGTTTTCATGTCTATCATTTCTACTTGGCTCTTTTTCTAGTTTCTTGTTCTTTTCTTTTTTAACACTTTCTTTAAAAAAAATTTTTTTTAAAGATTTTATTCATCTAATTGGCAGAGAGAGAGAGAGCATGAGCAGGGGGAGGATTGAAAAGCAGGCTCCCAGGGGCGCCTGGGTGGCTCAGTGGGTTAAAGCCTCTGCCTTCAGGGTCATAGTCTCAGGGTCCTGGGATTGGAGCCCCACATCGGGCTCTCTGCTCAGCAGGGAACCTGCTTCCTCCTCTCTCTCTGCCTGCCCTTCTGCCTACTTATAATCTCTGTCTATCAAATAAATAAATAAAAATCTTTAAGAGAAAGAAAGAAAGAAAGAAAAGCAGGCTCCTCACTGAACAAGGAGCCTGATGAGGGACTCGATTCCAGGACCCTGGAATCATGACCTGAGCTGAAGGTCACGCCCAACTGACTGAGGTACCTAGGTGTCTCCTAGTTTCTTGTTCTAATTCGATATTGCTGGCAAATTATCTTATTTTGTATGGTGTTTATGCCTATTTTAAGTCTTGGTCCGTTTTTTTCCCCCCTCATATCTGTTTCCAGTGGAATCTGTAATTTTCCATTTGAAGGAGCTGATGTCCTCAGAATTCTCATTATTTTGGCATATGGGGCATGGAGTACTGGGTCACGCAACACACAGGGAGAGAGGCCAGAGCTGCTGGTGGGTGTCAGTCCCTTGAGATCAGGACCCAGAAGTACACAGCCACAGCTCATCACTGCCTTTTCCACCAGGAGACTGCTCTGGGCTGCACGGGTGCTCAGTCTCTGTCTCCAAGGAAAAGCAGCACCCAGAGGCAGTTTGGAGGGATGGGTGGGGGCAGGGAGGTGCTCTCTCTGACCACCTTGGCTCCTCACCGGCACAGTTTCTGCATGACCCATTTATCCAAGGACAGCTGCACTAGCCGGCATAGGCGGGCCTGGGGCAGGTAGATAATGCACTTTTTTTTTTTTTTTTTAAGATTTTACTTATTTATTGGACACAGAGAGATCACAAGCAGGCAGAGATAGGGAAAAGCAGGTTCCCGGCAGAGCAGAGAGCCCAGTGTGGGGCTCCATTCCAGGACCCTGAGATCATGACTTGAGCCAAAGGCAGAGGCTTAACCAACTGAGCCACCTGCTTAGGACAATGCACCCTAGACAGTGCACTTCTATTTTATTCTCCCAGAGCTGAGCCTGCAGCCTCCTGCTGTTGGTCACAGTCATGGCTACACACAACCCGCAGTTCAGAGTGTCCTTTCCTCTCCCGGGTCTTTCTCCCACTTTTCTCCCTGTCTCCATATTTTCCTCTAGATTTCCCTCGAGATTGATCGTTGGAGAAGCCCTCCTGGAATCTGAAAATCGCAGTCCTGGGTTAAGATTGCCACCTAGTGGCCAGTTCGAGAACCACATTGCAGTGCCTTGCGTCTTGACTTCCTTCCAACTAGGTGTGTGCAAAACCGAAGGTAAGCCAAATCCGTGATTTTTGCATTACCCGCTAGCCTTCCAAAAAAAGTAAAAAGAAATAGGTGATTTAATTTTATTACTATATTTTATTTAACCCATGATAGGCACCTATTATTTCAACATGTAATCAACGTTTTAGAATTAACAGTTTATTTTAGATTCTTTTTCTCATACTTGGTCTTTGAAATCCAGTGTGTAACTCGCACTTACAACACATCTCAAGCAAGATGCTCAAATCTCGAAAGGATTACTTGATCCACATTTAAATTTCATAAAAATTACAGTTGAAAAGGTTGGTTTACATATCCATGTTCTAAGTATACATTTTTGCGATCAGTTAAGTACAGTTAATCGAACTGTGCACAATTGAACCAGGAAGTCTGTGCCTGTCTGCAGACAGAGCCTCTGGAAGACAGGATCTGCTGCCCCATATTCTTGTTCTGAGTTAGGCTCTGTGTCCGGGCACAGGTGAACTTGCTTCTACCCAACTGAAACATTGGAATTGATCAGACGAGAATGTTCGTTATTTACCTCTGGACAATGTCACACTAGTTGCTGGCCACGTATCAGCCTGCATCGGTACCCACAGCCTGCTGGATCCTGGGACGGCTTACACAGGGATGGTGGACACCCCAGGCAGCTCTCCGCTGTCTCTCCTCTCTGGGCATTTCCTCAGCTGAAGAGAATCATTGAGAGCCAGGCCCTGCCTCCTTTCCAGGCAGCCCAAAGCCCTGATTGGCTGCGGGTTTATAAAGGCCCCAGCTCTTCTTGAAGCTTTTCTCTTTGCCCAACAGCTGCGGCTCCTGAACCAGGTAGGGAGCACCTTCTGATAAGCTTTTTTTATATGGGGAGCTTCATCTAGAAGTGGGCTCCAGAAAGCAGCTGCAGGGTGGGGTTCTGAGCTGGACCAGGGGCCACCGGTTGGCAGGGAGACTCCTGGCCTCTGTGCTTCTGGAACAAGGTAACCATGAAGTTGTTAAAATGTTTACCGCTGACGACCTGGGGTGCTATTCTGGCCGGAGAGAACTCACCAGGGCTTTCCGTATGTCAAAAGTTTGAAAAACCTTGAGTGAGGGAGAAAATACAAGGACCGTGAAATGGTGTGGCTGTTGCTAAGCCCAGTTAAGTTTTGGGGAAAGAAAAGGAAAAGCTGAGAGTGATTCTCGGGCAGTTAAAAGCTCGCTGAGAAAGCCGGCGTGCCTTGTTGAGAGCCCGGGAGGAGGCTCTCCCCTCTGGAGTCCGCCTGGTGAGGAAAGCTGAGGCCTGGGTCCAGGACTGAGTCACAGCGTTGCCAGGTTCCAAGGCTGACCAAGGCTGGCACAGGCCTGCCGTTAGGTCAGGGCCCTGCAGGCCAGCAGACACCCCGGCATCGACCCCCTCACCCCCGCCCTGAAGCCGTGCCAGGCCTGGTAAGAGCTGAAGGAAGCTGTTCCCCAAGGGTGCGGTAGGGCTCAGCCCGCAAGTACTCAGGGTCAAGGGGGCAGGACTTCCCCCTGGAGGAGGGAGATTTTTTTGATCCGGGAGCACTCTTCCAGGGTACAGGTTTTGGGCCCCTGGCCAGGCCCCCAGGGGATGGTGCCCCCGGGCTGCCAAGATGTTTCCCAGGAGCACCGAAACCAGCCCTGGGCCACAGTCAATGAGGCAGAAATGCCAAGTGGGTCTGCGGGGTCGGGGTGGGGTGTAGGGATGGAAGGTGCAGAAGAAGGTGCTGCAGAGGGAAGGCACCACGTCAGGCAGAAGGGCCAGGGGCTGTCTGTTCCACAGGAAGGCTCAGGAGATGTGCCCACCTGGCAGAGCCGGGGAGAATGTGCCGGGGAGAGAGCCGAAAGCAGGGCTCCTGGGCCTGGCCACTGGCCAGGGCAGGTGGAGGGAGGCGCTGCTACGACCAGAGCTGCCGGTGACCTCGTGCTGGGACCCCTGAGGTAGCGGGTGTGTGGATTCACTCCCCCTGATGAGTGGCCTCCGGGGCCCTGCCCTGCGCAGATGTGGAGGCCCTGTCCTCCAGAGCACGACAGAGGGAGCGCTACCAGGGGCCCTGCTCGGTCTGTGCAGGCAAAAGAAATCAAGGACGATGACCCGCAGGCCGAGCTGCCTCCCAGTCTGGCGTTGTGGGCCCGAGATTGCAGCCGGCCTCCTAACCAGCGTCAGGTGCGCGTCCTGCTCCACGCTCCTCCCTCCCCACCTCCGGCGCACCTGGGCTGCCCTGCTGTGGGAGACCCTGTCCTGCGCCGGCCTCTCCTGCATCGGATCGTGGGTTCTGTGGGGCAGGGGTCGTTCCTCTGTGCGTGGGGCTCTGCAGAGCAGGGAGCTCACCCCAGCCGCAGCCACATCCCGTGGGGACCCAGGAATGCCCGCGCCCGGCATTTCCCGGACTCCCTTTATCGGTGAATTTCAACCAGACACGCGCGGGAGTGAAAGCCCAAGAAGGGAAAAACGAGGTCGAAGGGTGCGATCTCCAAAACACAGGCAAGCAGGCGTATGGCGGTGGAGAGGCAAGCAGCTGGCGGAGGGTTTATTTGAGGCAGCGACTCTGGAAGGGAGGCCCTGGGGAATCACCAGCTCCAGTCAGATGCTTTCTTACAACCCAGCCCTAGATCAGCCCCTGCTGTGATGCCCGGGGAGCTCCTGCGGGGGACGGTGTTAGCAGCACCGGTAGAGGCTGGCTTAGAAGTCCGGTGGAGCACGTTTAACCATTACTTCATTACCGTCGAGTGAAGATGATAGAAGCAAATCCTGCACTAATTGCACGGGCGCTCGTCTGAAATCCAGTGCGTAGCCCGGCCCCAAACTTCGAGTCCAGCCGTGAAAGTGGCTTGGGGATCTCTGAGGCCCTGGCAATCCCTTCAGAGACTGAGGCACTGTCGTAGAATATCTTAACATCTTGGGCCATCGACAAGGCCTCTGACACAGTCGTATGGCATCAGCTTGTAGCCACGTGTGCAGAAGTGGGGAGGGGGGGAGTGTCCTTTAGAATTGCTTGCAGGGGGACACCGCCTAAAAAGAGATTCAGTCCCTTTGCCGCCCAGACGCGTGGCGTGCTTGGCCTGAGTCCCGCCAACTGGGCTCTCCAACGTTCCTGGAGTTTCCATCCTGTGGTGCAGTCGCAGGCGGGAGCCGTCCTGTGCCAGCATTGTGCCTGTGCGATGCTGAAGCCCCGGGTCTACCAGTAACCCTAACCCCCAGGCCGTGCGCAGCCCGAGGTCAGCCACTCCCGACCTTCAAAACCCGCATTTGTTGAGCCCACAGGTGGGTCCCCAGAGAGGGTTTCTGTTGCCTGAAAACTAGCCGGGATTTTAGCTTCATGAGGCAGCCCTCGCGGAGAGCGACTGGTGGGTATGTGGTTGTTTTTGGAGCGTCCCCACTGTCGCCAGCACTCCCCGGGAAGTCCTCTCCCACTAACCTGATGGGCTCCCGACCTGGCCAGGGGGATTCAGGGATGCGGGTCTCACGCTGGGCTGTGTGCCTTGCTGAGCTCACCAGTGTGAACTGGAGGGTGAGCTGCTGGGAAAATCCTACGGAAGCGAGGCGTGGGATCAGGACAAAGTAATGAGGACAGTGTCCTGGAGGGTGCAGGTGTGACGACTGTCAGAAATGACACGAATTGGAACTGGGTCGGGGGGGGGGTGTTCTGTAACACTTGGTGTGTGAGGTGCATGGGGTGTGAACGCCCAGCGGGCAAGAAGCAAGCAGGAGGGTGTCTTGAAGGCGCCAGCCGCCTGGGGGCGGTAGTGAGTTCCGGGGAGCACTGTGGTAGAGTGTCCATGCTGAGTCTCCAGAGAGCTGGAGGGGGCACCCTGGTCAGAGTCTGTCCTGTCAGGTGGTCCCAGGGGACAGGGCTAACAAGGAAGGAGCTGGCCTGCTTTGAGGAGGAGCTGTGGATGGGGGGAGTCCCCGAGGGGAGCCCTGGGGAAGCATCGGGGGCATCGCTGGCCCCTCTGGAAGGCCCAGCAGAGGGCAGCAGGGGCCAGGGAGGGTGGTCTGTTGGCAGGCGGGTGGGGGCGGGGAGGTCTCCCCAGGACCGTGTCCCCAGCAGGATAGTGTCCGTGGTCTGATCAGGGAGCGGAGAACGTACTTGTCTGTCCCCAGCTTGGCTGCGGCTGTGGAGGGGGGAGTCCCGAGCCCAGGGCTGTTCAGGCACGAATCCCCCTGCGACCTGAGCTTATGTGGGTCCCTTCGCGCGCGCTGGGAAGGGTGGGCGCTGGCCGGAGGGAGGGGTCCGAGGTTTTGCGGCGAATGGCCTCAGTGGAGCGGTCAGTGTGTGGGACGAATGGCGGTGGGAACTGGGGCCGGCGCTGACTGCTTCCCTGTGCGGGCGGCCCAGGTGGGCTGGTCCTCTGTGCGGACTCGTCCCTTGGCTCTTGGTCAGACCGGACCACAAGGTCAGTCTGTGGAGTGTGGACCGCAGAAGGCCCGTCTCGCCATCTCCTCAAGGGCGAGGCCAGCAGCTACAGGTTCTACCCGTTGGCTGGGCCGGAGCGCCCGAGGCCGGGGTGCCGTGGTCCCCAGCCAGCTGCTTGCGTGTGACGGTGCTGTCACTGTCAGTGAAGAAGACACCCGTCCACGGCAGACAGTTGGTCCCAAGGGGCGCCCCCAGGAAACAGCAGGAGAAAGAGGAAGTGGGGTGTCACTCTCACTTCTCAGCTCTCAGGCAAGGGAAAGGCCTTTGACGCCAGGGTCAGCCCCTCCTGAAGCCCCCCTTCCACCCTTCAGGCATTTGAGCCGGGCGGAGCTTCTGCAGGCGGGCGTCTCTAACCTCAGCCAGTGCGGGGACTTGTTCAGAGTGGGTGGGGCTGGGTAGGGCCTTGGATTCTCAAAGAGCCCAGCAGGATTCTAGAACCTGGCGCTCAAGGGCCGCAGATTGTGCTGGCGCTGGGGGAGGGCATTTAGGCATCAACCCCGTAGGAAGCCAGGTAGACGGGTGTTTGCTGCAGAGACTCCGAGGACTTACGTGGGGCTAAGGGTGAGGGGCGGACGTGCGCGTGGCTGCATCTGGAGGGTGGGGGAGCGTGTCCTCTGGAGCATGAGAAGGCCGAGCAGGTGTCCTGCCTGTTTGAGTGGATGGTTTAAGGGCCAGTGAGGCCTGTGTGACGCTTGGGGGCTTCTCAGTCCTTAGAGAATCCGGTGATGCCCAGAGACGGCACAGATGGGCTGGGCCGTGGAGCGTGTGTGGGGTAGGTGGCCTGTGCGGGGGTGCAATGCTGCCAGGACCACCTCCCCAGAGGGACCCCTCGGCATGAAGTCCCCACTGGAGTGTCCCAAGCAATACTTTTTACTGTGAGGTGTTTGAATCCTGGTGGAGGTTACGTGTCATTGTAGGGCTGTTGAAATATCCCGTCGTGGGGGAGCCTGGGTGGCTCAGGGAGTCTGGCGTCGGACTCTTGATTTCAGCTCGGGGCAGGATCTCAGGGTCGTGAGATCGAGCCCCGTGTTGGACTCCACACTAGGTGTGGAGCCTATTTAAGAGTCTCTCTCTCCCTCCTTCTCTCCATCCCCCACTTGCTCTCTGTCTAAAAAATGAAAAAACACATCCCCTCGGGAACTGCCTAAAAGTGGCCCCTTCCGGGGCAACTGGGTGACTCCGTGGGTTAAAGCCTCTGCCTTCGGCTCAGGACATGATCCCAGGGTCCTGGGATCGAGCCCTGCATCGGGCTCTCTGCTCAGCGGGGAGCCTGCCCCCCTCACCCCCCCACTCCCCAGCCGCCTGCCTCTCCGCCTACTTGTGATCTCTGTCTGCCAAATAAGTAAATAAATCTTAAAAAAACAAAAGGGGGGCCCCTTCCAAAGTGAAACCAGATTGGGCCTGGAGTTCCTCTGTGGGAGAACACGTAGAACATTCTCGCCACGTCAGTGACTGCAAGGGACGCTCCTTGCGTCTGCCCTGTGTGCTCAGTCGGCTGTGTGAGAACAGCCATCAGAGCCTCGGGGGAACCCAGGCCGGGGTGAGGCGCCGTCATTGGTGACCGGCTTGTGTGCCGGCCACGTGGGGCCGTTGCAGCGGGAGAGGGTGGGCTCCGCGACTCCTGTCATCGCAGCCGGTGTAATTCCGTGCCCCGCAGGGCTTTCTGTCCTCACCGGGCGAGGAAGAGTCGCCGGCCTCCACGTGGCGAGTCCCACCAGCAAGGCCGAGAGCTTGGGCTTGTTCCCTGCGTGGGGGTGGTGTGGACGCGCCCACGCCTGGGAAGATCCAGCCGGGACCCCCCCCCCCCCGGGGAACCTGAGGTCTGTGTCCGAGTGGTTACATCTCAGGGGTCCGTGTACCTGTGATAGTTTCACTGGTGATGCCTTTGGGTACAAGGACTTCGCTTCAGAGAATTTAGAGGGATTTCCTCACATGATATTGACTTGGACACTGGGGCCTCACTGAGCCCAAACGGACTGCATATATATATATTTTTTAAAGATTTTATTTACTTATTTGACAGACAGAGATCACAAGCAGGCAGAGAGGCAGGCAGAGAGAGAGGAGGAAGCAGGCTCCCTGCAGAGCAGAGAGCCCGATGCGGGGCTTGATCCCAGGACCCTGAGATCTCGACCTGAGCCGAAGGCAGCGGCTTAACCCACTGAGCCACCCAGGCACCCCTGCATATTTTTTTTTAAGATTTTTATTTATTTGACACACAGAGAAATCACAAGTAGGCAGAGAGGCAGGCAGAAAGAGAGGAAGAAGCAGGCTCCCTGCTGAGCAGAGAGCAGAGAGCCCGATGCGGGGCTAGATCCTAGGACCCTGAGATCATGACCTGAGCCGAAGGCAGAGGCTTAACCCACTGAGCTACCCAGGCACCCCCGGACTGCGTATTTTTATTTTCTCGGTGGGTCACCAGGTGGAATAGGGACGATTCTCTCCAGGAAGTGGGACAGGCCCACTGGGGGCTGCCAGTGTCTCAGGGTAGGTGCTTAGGTGACTGCCAGTCCCGGAGGTTAGTGAAGGGGGCAGAGCCGGGACGGGCTCGGGGTCACGGGGGCAGTGTGTGGCAGGACGGTGGGCAGCAGAGGGGCTGTAGCTGGGGGCATGCCAGTTTCAGGGCCTGGCGTCTGGAGAGCGGCTGTCCAGAGCAAGCGGCCAGGAACCTTGAGTTTTCGTAACTCCCAAGAAAGGTTTACCGTTCGGTTTACCTTAGTGGGCGAAATTGGACCACAGGTTTACTGGAAAGAAGCGGGCAGCCTTTTCTGTTGAAGGAAATTTTTGGTGGGGTGACCCTTCCGGGGTGGGAGGAGTGGAGGGACGTGGGTCGGGAGGATCTGCGTGTCCGGGGGGGGGGTGTCTCCTCCGTGTCTAGGAACCGCGTCCGTGCCCTGCAGGGTCTTGGTTTTAGCGATGCCAGTCAACGTAGTAACTGTGCCCTGTGATCAGGGGGAGGACCTTGCCAGAAGAATTCCTCTCCACTCTGGGCGAGGTGAGCCTCTTCAGGGTTGGAAATGAAGAAGGGGTCATCTGGGTCACTGTGGTCCCGTGAAGGGTAAACCCAGTTGTGGTACTGTGACGTATAATAAATACATCCCTGGTCTTTGTCCCTGTCGCTGCACAGACCTCCTACAACCAGGGCCATGTCCTAAGTGGTGAGAACCCTAGAGGCGTCTTTGGTTAGGTTAATGGGGGACTTTTGGAAGCCCTTTAAGGATGGGGTGGCAGGTTGCCAGTGGAGCCAATCATGGGATGAAAGGGTTGGCGCTTTGAGTTGCACGCCCTGACCCTTGGGGACAGGAGAGGGGCTGGAGATGGGGGTCAGTCACCGGTGGGCGATGATTTAATCGGTCGCGCCCATGTAATGGAGTGTCCACAGAAGCCTGGAAGAACTAAGTTGGGGGTCTCGGGGTTGGAGAACAGGTGAAGATTCAGAAGCGTGCGGCCCCCGGAGAGCACGGATGCTGGGGCCCGTCTGCCACGACCCTGCCCCCTGCCTTCCGTCTGGCTGTTCCCGAGTTACATCTTTTTACAATGAGAAAGTAACCTAGTGAGGAAACGGGTTTCTTGAATTCTGAGCTGCTCCGGCGAATGAACTGGGCACAAGGGAGGGCTCCGGTGTATGGCGAGTCCGTTGGAGGCCCAGGGGGGCAACCCGACCTGGTGACCGTGTCCGGAGTGGGGGAGGGGTGCCCGTGTCATCTGTGGGGCTGAGCCCTGTCGCTTCGGAACTGGTGGGTTACAACCCCGGGAGCTCTCCGGGTGAGATCTGAAACCAGCTTCCGTGGCAGGGGGGGAGGAAGAGATGGACCCCCGAGGCCTGGTAGACGGCAGGTTTCGTGAGGAGGGGCTTCCATGAAGGCTCTTGTGGGCTGCTGCCGTCCAGAACCTCATGTTCACAGAGAGGCGTCAGTGGGGTCCAGTCACGTGTACCGTCCAGGTGGCCTCGAACGCGTTAATCTCTCAAGGCTTCATCCTCGCAGGGGCTCCTGGGACAGGGACGGTGGGGAACACGCATTCCCAGGTCAGGGGAGGGGCGGGCGCCTCTGGCGGACTGGGTCTAGTTGGTGGCTCAGTCGTGGGCCTGTCTTCTCGACGATCTCCTCCAACAGGGGTCGGATGCCCTCCTGGGGAGGTGGTGTCCCACGTGGACCGCAAGGACACGGCTGCCCCGGTCCCGACACACGAGGGAACAGCCGGCTGGGCGGCCTGGATAAAAGGCCCTGTGAGGTGTGTCCGTCTTGAGAAGGGGGACCGCTCACTCCCCTTACAAATACCAGGTGGGACACCCCAGATGAAGCAGGCAAGCCCTGTGGGATTTGCTCTGGGGTAACTGGGATCTTCAGCCACTGAATGGGCCCATTACCCAGATTCTAGCTGAGAGGAGTGGGCGCCTTTAGCTCGTGTAACTTCACTGTTAGAAAACTGAACAGCAGTTCTAGAAGCTTCTCAGATGTGCCGGGGGCGGGGTGGATAGGGAGAGGAGCCTTTTCCGGGACTCCTTGATGCAGGAGCCCATGCGCTATGCTGGCAAAACCTGTGGGCGAAGTCTTACTAGGGGCCGAGCTTAGATCGGGGCGCTGTGGAGGCCAGCCCGATCCCACATAAGCAGTTGATTGAACACTCGGTGAACAGGAGGAGGTGACTCAGGGTAATGATGTGCTACAAACCGGAGTCCTGTGGCCACACGCTCTCGGCACCGTAGCCCTGTGTGCCTCCTGGGAGCAGCGAGGGCTCGTGGCTGTAAGGGTCTGCCCCTCCCAGAGGAACTTGCTTGTGGACCCTGAATGTAAGGGTGGGGCAGACTGAGTGGAGACATCCAATCAGTAAGTCGTATGTATATCCACTGGGAAAATTGGAATTCAATTGGCCACCTGTGTAGGGGCGGGGCTTAACCACCCCCATAAAGGTTACTCTGGGGGGGGGGGGCTGCTGCAGGAGGGATGGAGTCGGCGGAGAGTGGTGAAGTCGGCAGAGAGCGGTGAAGCGCGGCGGAGAGCAGGGAGTCAACGGTGAATAGAAGAGCTGTAACAGCTCTTGTAAGAGCTACAACCGCGTTTGCAGCCTCCAGCGGCGGCCCCGAGCACCGCCACCTGCAGCCTCGAGCCGCCTGCAGCTTCCAGCTTCCGGCGGTCTAGCCTCCGGCGGCGGCCCCGAGCGCCGCCGCCTCCAGCCTCCAGCCTCCGGCGGCGGCCCCGAGCGCCGCCGCCTGCAGCCTCCAGCCTCCGGCGGCGGCCCCGAGCGCCGCCGCCTGCCGCCTCCAACCTCCAGCCTCTGGCGGCGGCCCAGCGGTCCAGTTGTCAGCGGTCCCTCAACGCCTGCGGTCCTGATGCCTACAGACCCTAGATGCCAGCAGTCGGTCCTGACACCTGCAGCCCCTAGATGCCAGCGGTCTGGAGGCGTAAGCAGCCCTGAGATGCCAACGGCCCCTAGACACCAGCAGCCTCGCTGCAAAATGCCTCGCCACCCCCGAACCACAAGTGGCCTTGTCCGCAGTGGTGGCTTCCTCCAGGTGGAAACCTGGTCAGAGTAGCATCGTGGGGAGCAGAGTCTGTGTCATCTGGGTTGTCCTCCTTGTCATTGTTGCTTCTTCGTCATTGGGAATGGCCTCATCCAGGAAATGGTCTTGTCCAGAACAGCCTCTTCTTGGGAGCGGCCTTGTCCGGGGAGCAACTTCATTGAGCAGTGGCCTTGTCTTGGGAGTGGCCTCTTCTTGGGAACGGCTCCAATCATGGAGCGGCCTCATCTGCGGAGCAGCAGCGTCATCTAGAGCGGCCTCGTCCAGAGTGGCCTTCTTGGAAGTGACCTTGTTGGGTTCATCGTCACCGCCTTTTCGTAAGAGGTAGCTCTGACCGGTTGTTTGATTCCTGATGCTTGGCGCGAAATAAAGTTTTGCTTGACTTCGCTTTGTATCAGTCTCGTTCCTTTGATCACGGACCCTAACAGTGGCCACCAACGGTAAGACTCTGAGGATGGAACCCAGAGGCCCACAGCCTCCGCGGCTCCGGCCATGCAGAGAACACAACAAGCTTGGCGCGCCTGGCTGGCTCAGTCCGCGGAGAGGAGCCCGTGACTCTTGATCTCAGGGTTGGGAGTTCAAGCCCCACGTTGGCTGTAGAGAAGACTTAAAAATAAAACCTTGAAACAAAACAAACAACAAAAGAAGAAAGGTCAGAAGGAAACACAGTAGGCTAAAGGAGGCTGGTCCTCGGTGACTGGTCTTGCAAAAGCTTTCCTCTCTTGCTCTTGGAAAGGAGCCCACTGCGTGTGGGAAGGATCTCGATTTATGTTCACTGAGCTGCCCCTGCTTATGTGATGTCGCCGGTGCTGTCAGTGATGTGGTCACAAGGGATTCGAACTGATGCAGGTGTGCAGTGTACTAACATGCTACATCAATGATGTGAAAGACTGGAAAATGCAGGTCAGGCTGGGACTCATTTGGATGTGACAATGGTGCACATGACCCACTCGTCCGGGGTCATAAATCCAGGAAGGGACCAAGGTCTCCTCAAGCCGTGAAATTCTCAGGGAAAACGTGGGCAGGAGCCACTCGGGATATCAAGCCAGCAACTAACAGTAAATGTCACTGCCCGTGCCTAGGACCAACAAGAAGCTGGTGTTGGGTTAGCTGATTGGGATTTTGGAGAATGCACCCTCCATGGGGATTTGCTCACTCCCGTCTCTAAACCCACAAAAAGGTTGTGTTTGAGTGGGGACCTGAACGAAGGCAAGCCGTGTCTGAACTACAAAAGGCGAAGCCCTCCCAGTGCCTTTGGACCATGTCATCCCCACTCACAGGGGATGTGGAAGTGTCTGCCACCTGTACTCCAGACGGGGGCTTAAGGCAAAAGCCCATGAGTGCCTCTGTAGAGAGCAAGATGGAGTCACTCATGTTAAACAGTGATGCAAGCGGGCAAAGGGCGTTGGAGCCACGGCCAGGTTTTCCCGAAGCCAGCACGGACCGGCAGGACTACGGACTGATAGTCCGTGAGGCCGTGTGAACCTGGAAGAACTGAGAGGCCCATCACTAGCCCCAGGAGACCCGCAGGGGCCCAAGGCTGATCACACCCCGCTAGAAAGCGAGGACTTCGGCAACGAGCTGTCAGACTCGCCACACGGTGACCGTTTTGCGTCTGGCCGCGTGAGGAAGGCAGGATGCCACCAGATGTCTGCCCGACTGATCCCTGTACGCAGCCTCGCTGCTCGGCGTTGAGCAGAGTAAGCAGGAAGTCCAGACCCGCGGAGGCCTCCTCTCAGCTGGTCCCAGACGGCCCTCGCGTTCGTTTCCTGAGCTTCTTACCCTGGTTGTATCTGTGTTGTGAGTTTGTGTTTCTGGACTTTGCCTTGGGCACAAAGGAAGCCAAGTTAAATGCGTGTGAAATGTCGCTGAGTTGGGAATCCTGAAACCGCTGGACAGTTGTGTTAATCTTGCTTTAGGATTGAATAAAGTCGTCTTTGTGGAAAGACACGGCTCGCATAGGTGCTTTTCTGGGACAGCCTCCCCGCAGTGACTGGGGGATTTTGGACCAGACCAGCGGGCACGGATGTTGCTGATGGGGTTTTCCAGAGAGCGACAGTTATTAGCCTGCTACCGGGGACGGATTGGGAGGTTGCCAGGACATAAAATAACCGTGAAAGGTGAGATTCTCCTAACGTCTTGGATGATGGCAGAGAACCACACTCTGCCCAGAAGATTCCATAAGAACGTGGACATCATATGGGAGCACACTGGATCCACAAGCAGGAGCCTCTTTTTCTCTCGGAGCCTTTGGGGCCATGCAAGGAGCCACCAGAACCAAGTGTCCCATGCACCGGGCTCTAGGAACACTCACCTCTCACCAACAAAGCGCTGCTTGGTTTACGACGGGGGGCGCCCAGATGAATGGACAGCACCCTGTCCGGAAGCTGCTTGCAGTCAAGGCCAGCACAGTGGCCGTACGGAACGTCCCTTCCAAAGAGGTAAAAATGGGAGATAAATGGAGGGAAGGAAAAACTAGTAGCCGTGGGTCAAGGATTGAATACGTGGGTTATGTGACGAGGGAAATAAAATATTACAGTCACATCTTGAAAGAGGCTCCCAGCAAGAGGAGGTAGGTCTCTTACTGGACCACCCCAGAGGCATGAAAGGGTGGTGTAGCCTTGCGACCACTCCTGCTTTGGGAAGCCGAGGGCACTGAATGGTAACCTGCGGGTGTGAGTGACCTCACCCGTGGAGATGCTGTCACAGGATGGCGTGGACCGGGAGCTTACCAGGACTGGATGGGATGCTAGGAAGAGGCCAGTAACTTCTGACTTCTAAGACTGTTTTGCTCTAAGGGCTCCACCTCTGAGAAGAGGGGATGGGCTGTGATGATGTGATTTAAAATAAATGTGTATTTGGCTCTTGTCCCCATTTCTGGCATAGAGCTACTGAAATCCTTGGAACTTCCTAAGTGACTAGAGGGGTAAAGATGTCTGTTACGTTAATGAGCTGACTTTTGGAACTCTCCTAAGCGGGGGGAGCTGGTTGCCAGTGGAGCCAACCCAGCGACTAAAGGGTTGGGACTTTGAGTCCCACCCCTTGTCCTTTCGGGAGAGGAGAGAACCTGGACACTGAGTTCAGTCAGTGATTTGATCAATCCTGCCGTGTAAGGAAGCCTTCATAAACACGCCCTGTATGGGCCTCCCTAGCCAGAGCAATTCCATCTTGGTTCAGCAGTGATTTTGTGGGTTATGCAGTAGAACTTCAGCTGACCCTGCCGCCCCCAGGGGAACTTACTTAAAAGCAAGTCCGGGAAACAGAGCCCAGAGTACAAGGACGAGCCCGGCCAGGTGGAGACATCCAATCAGTAAAGGGCGCATACGGTCTCCCTAGCTACCAAGGAGTGTGGGCCCCACCTTTTGGGCGCCAATTCTGACCAAGATGATAGGCCAGTTCAAATAGCTACTGTGGGGTGAACTGTAGTTCAGTTGGCCACCCGTGTGGGACCTAGCATGGCTGCGCAGCTTTCCCTGTGTGTTGCAATCTCATTGGCCACCCGTGTGTGGCCAGGCTCAACCACATGGCCTTTGCTCTATAACAGTTAGTCTGTGAGGCTTGGGGGAGGGGGTTGCTCTCTCCATAAGGGACGGCCCCACCGGTCGGTTTGATTCTCGATGCTTGGTGCGAAATCAAGCTTTGCTTGACCTTTGCTCTGTATGTCTCGCTCCTCTGATCATGGACCCAGACGGCACAAGGAGTTTAGGACTGACATTTAACCTGTGGAGTCTGATGTGATCTCTAAGTGGGTAGCGTCAGAATTGAGCTGAGTCTTAGGGCACCCCGTGGGTGTCCGAGAATCGCTTGTGGGCGTGGGGGAACCCCTCTCCCACACACGCAGTGGGATCAGGCGTGGGGCCCTTCTACCAATGGAGCAGCAAAGGCTGCTACCTTTGCACAGCTCGTCCATGTTTTCCATTCTTTGAGAGCCTTAGCTGTCATCGCGGGGACCGAAGGGCGGGCACAGCACGCGGCAGTAAGCGTCCGAGCGAGGAGAGGCAGGGCCGTGGCACGCGTGGGTGGCTCTGGGGCCTTTGCCTTCCCTTCCCCCCCGCCTTCCCCATCACTGCAGGTCTCTAACGCCGCTAGCTTTCCCTTTGGCAACGGGGGTGCCTTGTGAGATACGTTGCTTGGTTCTGCCCCAGTCAGGCGAGAGCCGAGGGACGCCGGGTCTGTGGTGTCTCAGGGGAAGCAAGCCTGTAGCCTGGACGGATCTCTGAGCGGGTTATGGGTATCAGCATTGTAGGGTCTCCGGAGACACTGGCCGGTAAAAGCGTTAGAGCAGCCGTGAGTCATAATGCAGAACTCAGTCCCCAAACCTGGGGCAGCCTGTCAATTCCCTTCTTTCTGTCCTTCTGCATAAAATCTTAAAGGTTTGAGTTTCAGTTAAGATAGTTTCTGATCCCAGTTTCTACTTGGTGATTTTCTTCTGTTACCCTCATCTTGTGTTGTTGCTGGAAAAATTTGTGGGTGATATTCCTGTGTACCTTGCTTCCAAGGCAGCCCGTTCCCTTTCTAGGAACCCCCTGGGATTGGGGTCTGCCTCTGGTTACAGCCCCTGGACTTCTGGCACATTCATGCCGGACACGGGGCAGTGGGTTCGCCAAGGCACTGGGCAGCACCCAGGAACCTTCCACAGAGGAGTTCCCTTTGCCAGGGGACTGATGCACCCCTCAGGGTGTTTAGGAAATGCTGGTTGCGTGCGTTTCGGGATGATGGGGTTTTGGAATGTAGGTGAGGTCTGGAGCCGAAAGCCAAGAAGGAATTCTTGAAACCTCTCTCTGTGAGCAGCTGGTTTGGGGGGTGCGGCTGATGATGTATTTGGGAGTTGGGGGGAGGTAAGGAAAAGGGAGGGTTTCTAAAGGATTTTTGTATGTTAGAGAAGACTCTTGGGATACCCTAGGCCTTGGAATTGTCAGGTTAAGGTGGTTTTTCTTCCAGTAAGGCATTAACAGTGAGACAGTCAGGAGCTTCCTGGAGGAACATGACACTCCGCCTTCTTCGAGTGGCTGTCAGTGGGCTGCAGGTTCTGAGAACATTTAATTGTGTTTACATTTCCTTCTGGAAGCTCAGTTATTGATAGAAATGCTTTGTTCTTGTAAATTGCTAAGGCTTTTTTTTTTTTTTTAAAGATTTTATTTATTTATTTGACAGAGATCACAAGTAGGCAGAGAGGCAGGCAGAGAGAGGAGGAAGCAGGCTCCCTGCTAAGCAGAGAGCCCGATGCAGTGCTCGATCCCAGGACCCTGGGATCATGACCCAAGCTCAAGGCAGAGGCCTTAACCCACTGAACCACCCAGGCGCCCTAATTGCTAAGACTGAGACTCCTGTCTTGCGGGATTGTAGTCTCTATAGATTAACTATTTGTTTTTCCTTTAGGGCATCCAGGAGTGCCTGAGGAATGTCACAGATGTCCCCTGGAGGTGGGGGTTGTGGGGCGTCTGCTTCGGCCTGTCCTCAGCCTTCTGCTCCCTTATTGGGGACATTTATATTTGTCCCCCTTTTTTTTTTTTAAAAAGATTTTATTTATTTATTTGACAGAGAGAAATCACAAGTAGACGGAGAGGCAGGCAGAGAGAGAGGGAAGCAGGCTCCCTGCCGAGCAGAGAGCCCGATGCGGGACTCGATCCCAGGACCCTGAGATCATGACCTGAGCCGAAGGCAGCAGCTTAACCCACTGAGCCACCCAGGCGCCCTATATTTGTCCCTTTTTTTTTTTTTTAAAGATTTTATTTTATTTATTTGAGAGAGAGAGACAGTGAGAGAGAGAATGAGCGAGGAGAAGGTCAGAGAGCGAAGCAGACTCCCCATGGAGCTGGGAGCCTGATGTGGGACTCGATCCCGGGACTCCAGGATCACGCCCTGAGCCGGAGGCAGTCATCCAACCAACTGCGCCACTCAAGCGTCCCTATTTGTCCCTTTTTAAAGTGACATCCCACCAGAGACTGAACGAACCCACGATATCCCGTGGGGCCCAGGGACTCAGAATGACACGGGGGCGGGAGCAGGTGACTCTTCAGTGAGCTCACGCGCAGAGAGCAAACGGCAGCGTGCTGCCCGGAGCACGGCCAGCAAGCGGCACCGATTTCCCAGCCCGGCTGCTGCTGTCCGCCGGCGGCCGCTGTTGCTAATATTTGTTGTTGGCGTCTGAAGTGTCTCACCTCTTCAGGTCACAGGTGGCCTTTAGCATCCTCAGCAGCTTGACCCATCTGGTCATGTTTGTCCACCTGCCGTCACCCACCCACCCCTCTGGATGGCCTGTTCCATCAACGACCATTCGTCCCAGCAGGGACCCTCGGCTGCCCTCCTTGCCCAGACCCGGCCCTCCCGCGCCCGCCCTTCGTCCGGTTCCCGCACTCGGAGCCACTCCCCGCCCCACCCGCAGCCCGGCGCTTGCCGCTAACGGAGTCTGGCGCTATTTTTCAACATTGCGGTGTCTGTTGTCCCGAGCAAAGTGATGAGGCCACAGTCCCACAGGCCTCCTGCTACCCTGAAACACATACTGCCCAGCACAAGCGTTCAGCCCCGTCTTGGTCTCTGCCACGTCACCTTGAAAGGCAGCAGCCCCGGCGCCGTCCCGGCCTCTTCTCACTTTGCTAAGCGGCATCCCGGGGCGCGCACTACCCTCCCGCGCTCCCAGCAGCGGCTCCGCACCTGCCCGGACACCAGCCTCCGAGAACTCCCCGTCCCACGTTCAGCCTCGACCCGGTGGAGGAAGCGCTCAGGTCTGGCCTGTCCCTGATCACCTGGACGGTTACTCTAATTGTTTTTTGGGGTGTGGAATTCTGGGGTTTTGAGGTAAGAACGGGTAATTCTCATGAGTCTGGGTGGGCTGGAGGAAGAGGAATGGTTCAAACACCAGGAGACATTAGGGAGAGATCCGGGCTGGGGCGGGTTCCCCGGTGGCTCAGTCCTTGAGCATCTGCCTTGGGCTGGGGTCATGACCCGAGTCCTGGGATCCTGGAAACGCCCGCACTGGGCTCTCTGCTCCGCCAGAAGCCTGCCTTTCCCTCTCCCTCTCCCTCTCCCCCTGCTTGTGTTGGCTTTCTTGCTGTGTCTCTGTCCAATAAATAAGTAAAATCTCAAATATATATATATATATATATATATATATATATATATATATATGAAAGCAGGAATTTAAGTGAACTTGAGTTTGCAAGAGGACTTCTCACTGATGGCCACCAGTCGGTAATAGAGAAAGCATTTTGTTGCTATTTGAAATTTTGTTGAAAGCCATTGAAGGGGGCCATGACCTGGCAGAACTTCGGCTCCTAGGGTTCTCCTGTTAAGTGGCGGGTTTCTGTTTCTGGGCACCTACCCCAATGCCCCTCCCAGTTAGGATCAAGCTCACTCTTTAAAAAGCAGATGATGCTCTTCCTTACTTGAGGTTTCCTGTGGCTTCTGGTTTTTCTCACCGGGGCAGGCCCGGCCCGTACCTGCGTGTCCACCCTCCCGCAGCTCGGCTTGGCCAGCAGGCTCTTGTTCCCACCGTGTCCCTGGCGGGCCACAGACGCCTGCTGCCTCGTTGGTGCTCAAAATGTCTTTTGGAGTGAGTGCATGTCCCCACGTCCACCGTCAGTGTCCCCAGCTGTGGTCCGGGCTTCTCACGGGGGGTTAGGCTCCCTTCCCTTTCCGGTAACCGAAGTCCTCAGTCCCCATCTCTGGATTCTTTTACGAGTCCCACTAGCCCCGAGAGGTGTGTTTCGGTTGGTTGTATTTTGGTTAACATTCTGACAGTCCTTATAAAACGGAGAAAGGTAGATTGTCCTTAATTCAAACCTATCACATACAATCCAGTGTGTACGTCTGAGCTGGAAGAGCAGCCTCTCGGGAGGGAAGAGTCAGACCGAGGATGAAGGTCACCAACGCTGCGCGGAGATCTGGAGCACCGGAGCAGGGTCCTAGACCCGTTCTCCTGACTCGGGCTCGGCAGGATGAGCTGCGGGAGTTTTCGCCTTCAGAATCCCCGGAGTACAGACCTAGCCGAGGCAGAAGATGGATGTGGAGAGCAGAGTCCGCTCTCCTCAGGCCGGCTGGATTTGATGGGACAATCCAGGTAAGGATCTGAGTCAAGAAACATTCTAGCCAAACGAGGCCCAGGTTCCTGACGTCCAGACCAGCTGTCTGGTTGGGAGAGGGGTTCTGTGTCATTGTGCAGCCACAGAGAACGAAGACAGAGTGGGGGACGGGGGGGGGGCGCCTGGAAGGAAACCTCTAGCTGCGTTCCACAAAGTCACCTGCCCCAACCTTGAGGACCCACGGCATCTCACATGGCCATGGTTTGGCAAGCTGTGCCTCAGCCGCTCACCCCGCGGTCTCCTCCGACCTACAACCCCCCACCATCCCTAGACTTCAGAATAGAGAGATGCCAATCAAATTTATCCATGCCAGCTTTATGCAACATGATCCCCAACTTTAAATTTATAAAGCATTAAACAACGGGGAGAAGTGTAAGTATCTAAGCATTTTAGTTATGAAAAGGTTATCTGTGGAAATAGAAGTGTCTTCCTTTGGTTCAGGTCATGATTCCAGGGCCCTGGGATCAAGTCCCACATTGGGTTCCCTGCTTGGTGAGTCTGCTTCTCCCTTTCCCTCTGCTTGCTGCTCCCCTGCTGTGCTGTCAAATTAAAACAAAACAAAACAGATAGGCAGAGGTCAGAATCTGGAGACCCCTGCGGGCTGGGTTTTGCTGTGCAAAGTGCACTGCCTCTTGGCCTACCGTCCCCAGCATCCTGCAAGACTAAAACCACTTTGATTTATGAGGATTACAAGGGAATTTTTTTCTCTGATCTGGATTTCTAGGACCTTGGGAGCAAACAGCCCACGAGAGGACAGTCACCCCAGCAGTTACCTTTGCATTTGTAAAAGTAGGTATGTTTTCTCAAAGCATTTGCAACTTGCTGATTTGTGATAATGAGCTTGGCTTCCCTGAAAATTTTTCATAGGTTTTTCCTTTTCGTTTTTTTTTTTTTTGTATTAAATGTTTCCTTGTGTGAACAATGAATGTCAAATATGTGTTATCATGGTGAACATAGGCTCAAGCATACCCCACAGCTATGAAAGCTAGAGCTGTTTATAAAGTACGAGAACCTGCCTCATGTTGTGTTAACTAATGTTAATTATGAATAATGATTTAATTGTGTTACAAGTGAGTTATGGTGTTTTAGTATAAATGAGTTAATTCAGGGACCAAGGAATGCATGAAACATTTTCCACTAGACTCCATGATATTTAGAACTTATTATCCAGCATCATAAAATCATACAAATACACACAAACACACATATACTTAGATCTTTATTTTAAAAATGTGGTGTACACACACGAATGCTCTCTCCCCTTTTCCTCTCCCCCCTCCCTCTCTTCTTTTCATCTGATCTGGAGGCATTTGCTCCTACACATTCTTTTCCATGGGATACCATCCAGCCATGGTACATTTTTACTGCAGCTTATTCAACCATTCTCTTTCTGATGGTCATTCATTGTTTCCTTTTTTTGTCCTTATCAAAAAATACAATATACGTTGATAAACATATAATCTTAAGTACTGGCACTTTGTTGTCTTAGGGATAGAGTCCCAGGAGTGAGACTCCTGGACTGAAGGGTAGGTGTATTCTTAATGTTAAGAGTCACACTTGACACATTTCTAACAGCGGTGTATGAAATGAATCTTTTCCCCTGCTTCCTTGTTGGTAGTAGACAAGATGACAATTTAGAAAGACAAGAGATTTCCTGGACTATAGCTGTTCTGGTAAATCTGTTCAGAAAGTCTCTCACACTCATACAGATTCGCACACATCAGTGACATTCAGGAACAAGGAAGACACAAGGCCAGTTATAGTTGCCAGTGACAAATCTGCTGTGTGATATGATAGATCAGGAGAGAAACTTGGGAATTTGAAATCAATACTAACATGGTGTGCCTCTGAGTTATGCGAAAAGCTTTTTAGGTTAATTGTTAAACATATGGAGAGATCACCAAAAAGTCTAAGGTGTTTGTGAACCTTTAAAGGCAAGGCTTAACTTCTACTCAACTTCCGAAGGGAGATGCTTTCGGTAGGTGACCATGAAACTCAGGGAGCGGAAATGCCTCCTTTAAACAGAATGTGGCAAGAATGCATTTCTAAAGTGTGTTGTGCACATGGACATTTTAAAAAGCAGTAAGACATTTACTGACAGTTTCTTACATTTTTCCTCTAAGTCTCTAAAATGTAACATCTGCGAACCACATACACATCCTACTTTTTTGTAAGACAATTTGTAAAGTATTAGGAGAAATAGGGAAATGCACAAATAAAAGTACACGTAGTTTCTGGGTTATACGCTATGTTGAACGACATGCATCTGGAGTGAACACCTGCGCGGCGGCTGCACACCAGCGATGGCGCCACGTGGGCTGGGGCACGGGGCGCCGGCCCACCGAGCTCCTGCCCTCTCCCAATCCCCTCTTGATGATCGCTCACTTACATACTGATGGGAAGAATGCTTTCCAGCAACCCCAGAAGCAAGTTAGAACTTCAACTTTGTCTTTTGTTTATTGAAGAGGCAGCGGGACAACGATGGCAGACCGACTCTCTAGGGCAGCGAGGAGGAGAGAACAGCGGCCATACGCCACAGAGACTGTCACCTGTTTCATGTGGAATGCATATGGGCTCCGAAAGGTACTGAAAAACACACGCTGTTTCGCATGGAAAATCTTACTTGTGCCCCTACTGTCAGAGGACAAGAATCTCAAACTCCCAGTGACTGTGTCAAATTTACATGTGTAGACCCAAGACAGGATCACACATAACCACTAAGGTAGTGATCCTTTATACTGCTGCCCAGAATATTTCATTCTTGAGTAATTCAAGACTTCAAAAAACTCACTGTAATACAACTGCGCATGTCTGCTTACACTTGCTGTGAGCTGCTAGATACTCTTTAGCTGGGCAGCACAGCTAACTCCTGGTGTAACACTGTACGGAGGGGAACCTGTTTTTACACATTTTTCGATGCGACGGACGGTAGCTCACTGTGAATTTCCATGTTCCTTCGGTACCTTCGTGCGGTTTCTCCCCTGCGGGAAGGGCTGGGGTGGCAGGGGTCGCCACGGGCCCGGCTGGCTGCAGTCTCAGGCCTTTTCCGCCAGGTGAACTCTCTGATGGACACTGAGGCGGGATTTCCTGCTGAAGGCCTTCCCGCATTCGGAACACTCGTATGGTTTCTCCCCTGTATGGATTCGCAAATGTAATCTAAGGGTTGACCTCTGGCTGAAGGTTTTGCCACACTCAGTACATTCATAGGGCTTCTCCCCCGTGTGAGTTCTCATGTGTATAATGAGCTGCGAGTTCTGGATAAAGGACTTCCCGCACTCGCTGCACTCATAACGCTTCTCCCCGCTGTGAATTTTCTGATGTATGATGAGGTTGGATTTCTTGAAGAAGGTTTTTGCACACTCATTACACTCATAGGGTCGTTCTCCCGTGTGAATTCTCTGGTGTGTAGTAAGTTCAAATTTCTGGGCAAATGTCTTGCCACAATCACTGCATTCGTAGGGCTTCTTCTCCATGTGCGCTCTCTGGTGGACGATGAGGTTTGACTGGTGGGTGAAGGCTTTTCCACATTCAATACATTCAAAGGGTTTCTCCCCTGTGTGAATTCTTTGATGCTTAATGAGGTTTGCCTTATGGGAGAAGGTTTTCTTACATACGTTACATTCATAAGGTTTTTCTCCAGTGTGTATTCTCTTGTGACTAATGAGGAGTGACTTAAAGGAGAAAGCCTTGTCACAGTAATTACAAATAAAAGGTTGTACCAAATTTCTTATTTTCTGATGTTTAAAAATGCCTTCTTTAAAGACTTTTCCACTTTTGTTATATTCGGAGTACTCTAATCCATTATGAGTTTTCTCTTGCTTCAGACAGAGGAGTGCTTTCCCAAATCCATTGCACTCATCAGGTCTCTTTCTTATGTAGCTTCGATTACTATTCATTAAGTCTGAATTTGATTTCAAAGTTTTTTCATATAAGTCGTATTTATAGGGTACTTGCCTTAAAGAAACAAAATCTGTGCTCAGATTAAATGTTTTTCCAAAGAGATTACCTCTTTCCTCCATTGGGGTTTGGTTCTTAAAAATGATAAATGGCCTCGCCTGCTCATCTGGGCTGCTGCGGTCCCGCTCCATCTGGTCGTCGGCCTTCCACACCTCTAGGAAAGAGCACATGAAGTACAACATTAGAGAATGGAAGTGTGAGGCTGCCTCTTGAGTGTGGGATCCAGTCTTCCAGTATTAGAATCTCCAATGCAAATTCTACCTAGTTCTTAAGCTTTGAAAGACAAAAGCCCTTGGCAAAAAAAAAAAGTAGAAATTGGCAATGGATTTAAGTAGCCTTGACAGTAAAAAAAAAAAAAAGAGCACCGAACAGGGCACAAACGATGTGGGAAGGCTGGAAAGTCTGGGGACAAAGGAGATTAAGAATTGTCCTTAAGGACACCGAACAGTTAGCACAGATGAAGATGTTAAGGAAAAAAGGCCAAACTGATCTGAGTTTAGCTCCGCTGAGGCTCTGAATGACTGTGGGCTGCTCATCTCTGCCACTTCACTTCCTAGAGCCAACACTTCTGGCAGGTCTTCAGAGCTGACAGTGCTGCAAGGATTCACATCTCTTTACTTTTGCAAGTGGATGACAAGATCCAGAACTCCTATTTGTAGGAAATAAAATTAATCCAAGAGTCCCATATCCTTGAGACAATCATTTTGATCCTACTATGTTTAATTTCTTCTCTAAACCCATCTTGTCCCTGCTTTAATTTGAAAGAAATCTTAAGGATCAGATTTATTCCCTTGACCTAGACCTGAAATAACCTTTATTTTCATCTGTGTGTTCCTGATTATTCCTGACTCTTGTGATCATTCCTGACTCTTGTGATCCTGCTGCCATTTGTGTCTAGAACAAAGATATCACCCTTATGCTAAAAAAATTTTTTTTAAAAAATTCCTTACGGCTATTATACCAATTCCAAGACCTAAAATGTCACAGTCACCATTCTGGCAAACTGAGAATACTAATCACAAAGGTTTAGGGCAGGTTAGGCAAATGCCAAGAGTGAGGGAAAAATACAAAAGTTTTGCAGGGACAGACTGGTAGTTGGAGGTATGATTCTGAGATCTGAACAATATAGGTCATCTGGTCTTGGCCATCTCTAAAGGTTTGGGAACCTGAAAAACTGATTCTTAAAAAATGTTTTGAAGTATTTCAACCCATTCATAATTCCTAGGATATTACTTCCACTGGCTTCTGATTCTCCTTCCCTCTTTTGCTATCTTCCTTAGAAATTTGTGAACTGGCAATTGTTAATATGCTATCTATTCTTCTCTTCCTGTAGCCTGAAAATCACATCTGATTTGATATCCGATAACTGCTAATGGAACATAGCCCGGACTTCAGAAATCTCCAAAATAAAGGCACAGCTTAAGAGTCTGCTCTCTCATGGCTAAACAACTGGAGCCCAAGGCCAGAACCACTCAGAAATTCAGATACTCAAGAGTTTTTGGTAATGGACACTGAACTGCACCAGAAAGAGGCCCTTACCCACTGACAGTAAGTTGCTGTAATTCTCCAGCATCACATCCATGTACAGGATCCTCTGGGAGGGGTCCAGCTGCTCCCATTCCTCCTGAGTGAAGTCCACAGTCACATCCGTGAATGAAACAGATTCCTGAAATGGCATATTGCTATTCATTCTGAAATGACCAACATTGGGTAATGTAGAAAGGATATGTGAAAACTTATTCTCACCTTGTTATAAAACAGTCATTCACTGTGAAAATTTATATAGAACACCAACTATAGATCTTCACGGTTTTGTCATATTTCCAAAAAAAATTTTTATAATAGAGCATTTATTTAGATTCCCTTATATCTCCAGCACTATCACATCTGACAGGCATCTAAGATTAATAAAACACTCTTCTCTGAAAATGTGTATACGGAGATAAATGCATAAATATGCAGTATTTAGTGTTACTAGAGCAGAGCAGAGATGATGCTCATATAGGTACTTCTGTGGTATCAAACCAGACAGTATTAAAGAATTAATTAGGCTGCCTGGATGGCTCAGTGGGTTAAAGCCTCTGTCTTCGGCTCAGGTCATGATCCCAGGGTCCTGGGATCGAGCCCCGCCTTGGGCTCTGCTTGGCAGGGAGCCTGCTTCCCTTCCTCTCTCTGCCTGCCTCTCTGCCTCCTTGTGATCTCTGTCTGTAAGATAAATAAATAAAATCTTTAAAAAAAAAAGTAAAATGTTAGGCATAACCTAGAAATGGGATCAAATACTTGCAAATCATCTGATAAGGGGTTAATATCCCAATATACAAAGAACTCCTTGCGGAGAAAAGGGAATCCCAGTGCACTGTTTGTGGTAATGCAAACTGGTACGGCCACTAAGAAAGCCAGTGGGAAGCTGCCTCCAGAAGCAGAACCACCTCCTGATCCAGCACTTCCACCTGTGGGTGTTTATCCAGAGAAAACAAAAACACTCACTTGAAAAGCTACATGCAGGGTGCCTGGGTGTCTGCCTCTGGCTCATGCCATGATCTCAGGATACTAGGACAGAGTCCAGCACTGGGCCCCCTGCTCAGCAGGAAGTCTGCGTCTCCCTCTGCCCAGCCCCCCGCCACTCATGCATGTACTCTCTCTCCCAAAAATAAATCTTAAGAGAAAAGGAAAAAAAAAAGATACATGCACTCCCACGTTCACTGCCACCTTATTTACAACAGCCAAGATATAAAAACAACCTCCATGTCCAAGGCTTGACGAATGGAAAAGGAAATGTGACACATACATACAATGGACTATTATTACTCAGACATAAGAGAAAATCTGGTCACTTGTGACAACATGGATTCTGAGAGTATCATGCGAAGCAAAATAAGTCACAAAAAGACAAATACTGTATCACCTCACCTGGATGTAGAATCTAAAACCTCCCGAAACAACCAAGCTCACTGATACAGAGAACAGACTGGCTGCCAGAGTGGAGGGTGGGAACTGGGCAAAGTGGAGGAAGGGAGGTCAAAAGGCACAAACTTCCAATTATTAGACAAGACGTGCAGACGGCACGTGCAGCACGGGGACTAGAGTTAGCAAGACTATCCTGCATATTTGAAAACTGTTGAGTTCTCGTCACAAGAAAAAAATTACAACATGTATTGGTGATGGATGTTTACCAGACTCACTGAGGTGATCATTTAGCAATATATGCCAGTATCAAATCATTACACTGTACCCATGAAACAGTCCTATGTCATTATACCTCAAATACAAAATTTTTAAAAAATGTTCACAGTCCCATTTTACATTAAGAGCCCAAAGACAAACGTTCATCAACAGTAGACTGATTTTCTGTGTCTATTAGAACTGAGTCCTATAAAGCAGTGAAAATGAACTAATTCCAGCTACACAGGGAAGATTTCATAAGAGCTTCAAGAATCTGGGTAATTTCTATTTCTTGGCCTGAATGGTGGCTATATAGGTTTTATTAACCTACATCCACGTGGCCAAGTGACAGGTACAATAAGAACTTTCACATGGCTGCCAGACCAACAAAGGGGATAAGCCTTTGGCACTACATTGACTCAAGTTACAGTAATTTATTTTGGAAACAAGGTTTTTTCTTTTCAAGATTTTATTTAAGAGCGAGAGAGAGTGCATACATGGCATGAGATGAAAGAGCACAAGCAGAGAGGCAGAGGCAGAGGAAGCAGCAGCGCCCGTGGAGCAAGGAGCCCAATGCAGAACTCAATCCCAGGACCCAGGCATCATGACCCAAGGGCAGATGCCTAACCATCTGAGCCACTCGGGTGCCCTGAAGGAACTATAACTTAGAAAAGTGCCATTTTCCATACGTATACAAACAACTCAAAAAACTGTTGATAAAACACAATTCTGATACCACAGCATTAAAAGGTACATCAAACATGACTGACTTCAAAGACTTGCCAAGACAATATAGTTTCCATCTGGAATGAATCTGGTGTTCTGGGGAGAAAGCCGATGGCCATGAGTAGGGGTGTGCCGGGCATACTTGGCATCCAGAGCCAACCATTTTTTACTACCCCTTCTTCAACTCTTCAAACTGTTAGATCTTCCTTAACTTACGATGTGGGGTTACATCCTGATAAATCCACCGTAATGTGAAAACACTGTAAGCTGGAAATGCATCTAGTCCACCTAACCCACTGAACAGTGGAGCTTAGCCTACTGTAAACATCAGAACACTGATGTTAGCAGACATGTACGCAAAATCATCTAATTCAAAGCCTATTTTATAATAAAGCATTGAATATTTCATGTAATTTACTGAATTCTGTACTGAAAATGATAAACAGAATGATTGTTTGGGGTGCAGAATGGTTTTAAGTATATTGGTTGTTTACCTTCTTGACTGTGTAGCTGACAGGGAGCTGTGGTTTGCGGCCGCTGCCCAGCATCACAAGTATATGCTCCCACGTACCCTTAAGCCAAGAAAAGTTCAATATTCCAAGTACAGTTTCTACTGAATGCGTACTGCGTTCACAACATTGTAAGGTAAAAAAAAATCATGAACAATCTCATGCTGGGAACTGTCTGTATATCTAAACTGTCACCTCCCAATTTACTTTTGAGTACAGGAATCTTCTTTAACCTATGCACATTCTATTCTGAATCTTTCATCTTCAGTTATGACCTTTGATTCCTTTGGCCTCTGATTCTTCCTGTCAGTGCCCCTCTTAGATCATACCTCCAAAATCTAGATTACACTTGTCCCCATCTTTAAAAGCCTTGCCCTACTGACTTCTCACCATCTCTCATTGGTAACTCCTAGCCTTGGGAAAAGTTGTAAGAAAAAACGACAGGAAGGTCTGAGTGCTACAAATGACTTAGTGGTGCTGCACACGTTTGCAGGTAGCCTCATCAGCATTATTCACGACACCGTCTAGGATTCTTCAGCCACTTGGCGGGAGCAGAGAATGCAGGCGGTGGGTCAGTGCCTGAGATCAAGGCCACGGAGGGTCAACAATCATAGTGCCAACATTTTCTCAGTAGTAAAAACTTATTCCTTTATCATATCACTTCTGAAATTACAGTTCACATAACAGAATCACTAGGAAATTTCCAAGGGACTAAATTAAGTACTAGGGACACAAAACACAAGATCAGTCTTCATCCGGATAGGCAAGCTAGAGAACCCGTCAAGTTCTTTCTTTGCCTACTGTTCACACTGCCACCCCAATTATTACAAAAGCCTCTTATTTTCTGTCTCCCCTTATTCTCATTTACCCCACATTCTACAGCTAACATCATTTTCCTAAAGAATAGTTCTAGTACACGATTAGCTTGGGAAGACAGAATCCTTCCTTACCCACTGAAAACTAATAAACAATGACCAGTTCAGTGTTCAACATCATTCAAATTTCTTTTCCATCCCTCTTTCCCATGGCTCTCCTCTCTAGGCAAAGATCCTTCCGGTAAGATCACATCCTACATCACTTCGATGTGATCCTTCCATACTGTGAGTCCCTGATTGGTTTTAAATCCTGGGTATTTTGTTTCTATCTCTTGTGGCAGTTTTGCCTTGCTTTCTTTTGTTAAGTGTGTTTTATTCCTTCCATTATCCCTCCTAGATGCTAAAATTTTTTAGACCAGAAATTATACCTTGCTCATCTTTATATTCCTGTTAGCACAAAGTACCTAAGTATATGTCAGGCACAAACAAACAAAATAATGCTGAGTTGAATGGAGTATTCAACTTTGGTTTTCATGATCTTCTTCTTCCTGAAGAGACACGCCACATAATTCCTACAGCAACATCCTAATTAGCAAGCCAAAAGAACAGAGCATCTCAGTTGTTCATACTCAGATTATGTAAAGATTTTGGTACTACACGGGGAACCCTAATATCTGGCTCATTTTCCTGAGATGTCATGCTCCAGTATGCTTGTCTCTTCATTAAAAGTGTTTTATTCAATTTGTAATCTACATGATTCCTAGATCAATTCTGGCTCTATTTGTACGTGGCAATATATTTGATCTAGGTATCAGTTTTACTAGTGGTTAGCTTTTCGGCATCCAGGATATGATCACTACATTCATGGAGTAAGTGTAAGTGAAATCATCACATTTTCAGCATAATGTAAGTAGAGACATACAATATGACTCATCACCCAGGCATAAGTCATGGGCTACGTAACCTCTCACAAAAGAAAGGAACAGCACAGAGTAAAATTGCACAGGAAAAAAAAAGAGTGTTAGAAAAGATGCTTTAAAAGTATGTAACTGGATTTGACAGCAGGTTAGACACTTCTAGAAAATGATGAGAAAACTGGATGGGTCAGTAAGGAATCTAGACCAAAATGGAGGAAGAATAAAGGATGGGCAACACATCGAAAAGACTAAAAGATCCATGGGACAAACTAAAAAGGCCTAATATACTTGCAGTTGGGAGTCCCAGTATAAGAGGCAAAACGCAACAGAACAATACTTGAAGACACAGTGGCTTACTTAGATTTTTCCAAAACAGTTCACACATCAGAACACTGAACACCATTAACCCCAAGAAGAACAAATAAAAAGAAAATCATATTTATTCACATCATAAAACTGCTAACAATCCCAGAGAAAAAAGATGTACTGTCTACAAAGGCACAATAAAACCAACAGCTGACTTTTCAACAGAAACAATGTAAGCCAGAAAACAGAATATCACCAAAGTACTGAAGATACTAGAAATTGAATTGGCAAATTTTCCATAAAGGAAAATAGTAAATGTTTTCAATTCTGCAGGCCACATGTAGTCTGAACTACAACCAATCAAGTCTGCCACTGTACCATGACAACAGGCACAGGAAGTATGTAAACAAATGGGCATGGCTGTGTTCCGATAAACTTGATTTGTGGACACGGAAATGGGAATTTCATACAATTTTCATACCATAAGATACTATTCTTTTGGTTTTTTTCCCTAGCCATTAAAGGAATGTAAAACCACTTTTACTTGTGGGTCATACAAAAAGAAGGCTGAAGGGCATTTGGCTCACGGGCATTAGTTTAACAACCTGATCTAAAATGATGGTTACTGGGCGCCTGGGTGGCTTAGTCATTAAGCCTCTGCCTTCGGCTCGTGTCATGATCCCAGGGTCCTGGGATCGAGCCCTGCATCAGGCTCCCTGCTTGGTGGGAGGCCTACTCCCACTCCCTCTCCCACTCCCTCTGCTTGTGTTCTCTCTCTCGCTATGTCTCTGTCAAATAAATAAATAAAATCTTAAAAAAAAAAATGATGGTTATTGGGGCACCTGGGTGGCTCAGCCATTAAGCGTCTGCCTTCAGCTCAGGTCATGATCCCAGGGTCTTGGGATCGAGCCCCACGTCAGGCTCCCTGCTTAGTGGGGAGACCATTCCCCCTGCTTGTGTTCCCTCTCTCTGTCAAATATATAAATTTTTTAAAAATCTTAAAAAAAAAAAAATGATGGCTCCTAAATAATAAATGTCAGGTAAATGTTAGGTATTTTTACTACTATAAAATGGTATGAACCATAAAGAGGACAGTTAAATCTGGTAAGAGTCAGTTGAATGCAAAAAGCATCAAGGAGCAAATAAGAGAGCAAAATATGTTGTTAAAATAAGTGTATAAAGGATGTGGGAAGGAGGTTTTTAAATAATTAGCTGAAACTAATTTTTGGATTCCAGCAATCTGGGAGTTGTAGCAGAAAGTATTGTGTGTGGGGAGAAAATACAAATTGTAACTAACTTCTTAAACTTTGTTAAATATAAGCACCAAGGGGCACCTGAGTGGCTCAGTGGGTTAAAGCTTCTGCCTTTGGCTCAGGTCATGATCCCAGGGTCCTGGGATCAAGCCCCACATCACATTGGGCTTTCTGCTCAGCAGGGAGCCTGCTTCCTCCTCTCTCTGACTGCTTCTCTGCCTAGTTGTGATCTCTGTCAAATAAATAAATTTTAAAAATATATATAAGCACCAAAAGAGTAAGCTAACCCTTTTAAATTTTTTAGAAGATGTTATTTATTTGATAGAGCAATCACAAGTAAGCAGAGAGGCAGGCAGAGAGGGGGAAGCAGGCTCCACACTGAGCAGAAAGTCTGATGCGGGGCTAGATCCCAGAACCCTGAGATCATGACCTGAGCCACGCAGGTGCCCCAAGCTATATCTTTTTTAAAAGAATGGAAATAGCGGTGCCTGGGGGGCTCAGTAGGTTAAGCGTCTGACTCTTGGTTTTGGCTCAGGCTGAAGGCAGACGCTCAGGGGCCTGAGATAGAGTCCTGTACTGGGCTTTGCACAGAGTTGGCTTGAAATTCTCTTCTCCCTTTCCTTCTGTCCTTCCCTCATTCCCTCTCTAAAATAATACAGAAAATCCAAAAAAAAAAGTAAAGAATGGAAATATATTTTGACAGACCAGTAGAGGAAGAAAAGTGCTACAAGTGCCAAAAGGAAGACAATCCGTAATCAGAATAAAAATAGAGTAAACACTTAATAAAAAGTTAAGATCCTCAGAGAAGATTTCTTTTTAAAGGTTTATTTAGGGGCACCTGGGCGGCTCAGTTGTTAAGCATCTGCCTTTGGCTCAAGCCTCGCACCGGCTCCCTGCTCAGTGGGGAGCCTGCTTCTCCCTCTCCCACTCCCCTGCTTGTGCTCCCTCTCTCGCTGTCTCTCTGTCAAATAAAGGAAGAAAATCTTAAAAAAAAAAAAAGTTTATTTATTTTAGAGGGGAGGGGAGGGGAAGAGGGAGGAAGAGGGAGAAAGAAAGAAACTCACACATACTTCACAGAGTGCGGAGACTTTCATGGGGCTCAGGCTCATGATTCTGAGATCGTGACTGGAGCGGAAATCAAGAGCCATGCTTGACACTTAGCCAACTCTACCACCCAGACTGCCCCCAGATAATTAAAAACCAAACAAAAAACCACATACTTTTTACAAAAAGCAAAGTTGAATAGTAAAGCTTCAAAATAAAAGGCACAGAAAAACTGGCACAGGAACATTAATAATTTAAAAAATCAACAGAATTCCAAAAATATGTATAGGCCACAACCTATGCATTCTATTTAATGCATACAAAAGAATGCAAAAAAAAGAGAAGTGACTACACCTGCACAAAACTTGTAATAGTGGCTACCTCTAAAGTGAGGAGACAAGCTTTTATGGTCAAGAAGACTTTAACATTGAATAAGGTGACTTAATACCAGGAGCGACAGCCTGCTAGGGAGATCAGAACCATGACAGTAAGAAAGACTGAGACAGAATTCACATATCAACTATGTAATGTAAAGACAAAACTTACATATATATACATGGTATATACATTATATACATATAGTATCTCTCTCTAGTGTACATACATATTATATATACACACAGAAGGGGAGCAAACAAGCCAAGATTGTCTTGACTACTGGATACTGTAATAGGTCAATAGTTATCAGGCTGAACCACATTGAAATTGATGCCCATCAACTATTCTGACATACAAATATTGCAATTTCATACAGCTCAAACCTAGTACAATTGTACTTCTCTGCACTTTCACACCTCACAAAATCAAACACAAAAAGGTGACAAAAAAATCTTAAAAACTATCATGCAAACAATTAAAGACAAATCAGAAAACTTAAAAATACTGGGTATGAAGAGAAAAGGATATAAGTTTCTGGAGAGAACTCAAAGGTCACATTCTGTTAAGCAGAAAGGCATTTGGACTTCATGCCTACAACACTGAAAAGAAATCACTTTAAAATTCTGAGAGAGAAAAACAGTAATAAAAGCTGGGCCAATATATAAAGTAATTTGCAGGCACTGGAGAGCAACCACTGCAGGGCTACAATTACAGAAAGAACAGTGAATATGAGGGGAGCCCCACATTCAAATGATGATAAAAACCCTGAAAAAAAAATCAATATTGAATTCTACATACAACAAAAATGTCCCTAAATGTGTCTTCTCTAAACAGGAGCACAGAGAAATAGAACCCAAGCAGCAAGTGGCACTGTTGCTACATTAAAAAAAAATAAAAATTAGCATGTGGGTCTGCAAAGCAACTGAGATTTGGGGGTAAGGTGATGAAGATAAAGAAGACATAGAGAAGGGGCTCTAAAATACCACATAGGAGTGCCTGGGTGGCTCAGTGGGTTAAGCATCTGCCTTCGGCTCAGGTCATGATTCCAGGGTCTTGGGATCGAGCCCTGCATTGGGCTCTCTGCTCAGCAGGGAGCCTGCCTCCCCCACCTCTTTCTGCCTGCCTCTCTGCCTACTTATCTCCCTCTGTCAAATACATAAATAAAATCTTAAAAAAAATAAAATTCTGCATAAAAATTCACCTCAGATCTCTGGGTGGTTCCTAGTATGTGCAGGCAGGGCAAGCCTCTAGGAGAACTAGAACTATAAATGGCATCAGTTTTGTTCTCCAGGTAGTTAAGTTATTGACAAAACAAAACTTAATACTCTTCAGAGGGAGTTATGTATTATACATGTGTCAGCAAATAAACAAAAATTACTAGAAAATATATGAAAAACCCAAAAAAGCAGTGATAAGACAAGAAATAAGAGATGAACAGTCAACAGTATATATGTAGAGCTAATCCATGAATTAGAGTTACTACAGAAGACTGAAGATTAAAGTAAAATGTAAAAGAATACAGAGAGGGGCTCTTGGCTGGCTCAGTCTTTAGGGCGTAGGACTCTTGATCTTGGGGTCATGAGTTCAAGCCCTTTGTTGGGGGTGGAGTTTACTTAATAGAAAAAAAATAGAGAAAAAGATGGATAATGTAGATAAAAATATGGCAATATTTCAACAAAGAACTGGAATCTACAAAAAAGAGGCAAATGGACATCACAGAACTGCAAAGTGTACTTTTTAACTGAAATTAAAAACTCATTGTATAGACTTAACAGCAGACACGACACAGAAGACCAGAACTGTGCACTTGAAGGTAGGCCAATAAGCTGACATCCAGGCTAACACAGGAAAAAAATGGAGGAAAACTCAAAACATAAGAAATGTGAAGTATGGCCAAAAAAACACATTATTGCTTAAAATGCTGAAAGCAAAACCAAAAAAAGTGATGTGTAGTCTCACAAGAAAAGGGGGGAAAAAGGGACAGAAACAATATTTGAAGAATAATACCTGAGAATTTTACAAATGTGGTAAACGGCATCAACCACAAATCTAAAATATTCAATAAAGCCCAGGCAGAATAAACGTAAGACAATCATACCTAGACACATCATACTCAAACTGGTGAGGGCCAGAGAAAAAAAGAATATCTTAAAAGTATTTTAAAAGTACCCTAAAGAAAAAGATCCCTTTCCTTCAGGGAACAACAAAAAAAAAAAATGAAGACTTATTTCTTAACAGAAATCACAAAAGTGAGACAAAAACAGAATGTCATCTTTAAAGTACTGAAAGAGGGGCGCCTGGGTGGCTCAGTGGGTTGAAGCCTCTGCCTTCTGCTCAGGTCATGATCCCAGGGTCCTGGGATCGAGTCCCGCATCGCACTGGGCTCTCGGCTCAGCAGGGAGCCTGCTTCCCTTCCTCTCTCTCTGCCTGCCTCTTTGCCTACTTGTGATCTCTGTCTGTCCAAAAAAAAAAAAAAAAGTACTCAAAGAATGTTCCAGAGAATCCATCAGGTCCTGGGCTCTTGTTTTTTGGGAGGCTTTTGATCACTGCTTCAATCTCGTTACTAGATATTAGTCTGTTCAAGTTGTCAATTCCCCCCTGATTCAGTTTTAGAAGTTTATAGGTTTCTAGAAATGCATCCATTTCATCTAGGTTGCTTAACTTATTGGCATATAATTGTTGATGATAATTTCTAATGATTGTTTCTATTTCCTTGGTGTTAGTCATGATCTCTCCCTAAACATTCAAAGAAGAAATAATACCTATTCTCCTGAAGCTGTTTCAAAAAATAGAAACAGAAGGAAAACTTACAGACTTTTTCTATGAAGCCAGCATTACCCTGATCCCCAAACCAGGCAAAGACCCCACCAAAAGAGAGAATTTCAGACCAATATTCCTGATGAATATGGATGCCAAGACTCTCAGCAAGATCCTAGCTAATAGGATCCAACAGTGCATTAAAAAGATTATCCACCATGACCAGGTGGGATTTATTCATGGGATGCAAGGGTGGTTCAACATTCACAAATCAATCAATGTGACCGAACAAATCAGTAAGAGAGAAGAACCACATGGTCCTCTCAGTTGATAGAGAAAAAGCATTTGACAAGACACAGCATCTGTTCCTGATTAAAATGATTCAAAGTATAGGGATAGAGGGAACATTCCTCAACTTCATAAAATCTATCTATGAAAAACCCACAGCAAATATCATCCTCAATGGGGAAAAGCTGACAGCCTTCCCTTTGAGATCAGGAACACAAGGATGCCCACTCTCACCACCCTTGTTCAACATAGTACTAGAAGTCCCAGCAACAGCAATCAGACAACAAAGAGAAATAAAAGGTATTCATATTGGCAATGAAGAAATCAGACTCTCTCTCTTCACAGATGACATGATACTTTATATCATGTTATAAATGTTATATATATAACATATATAAATATTCTATATATCTTTTGGGAAAACCCAAAAGACTCTACCCCCAAACTACGAGAACTCATACAGCAATTCAGTACTGTGGGAGGATACAAAATCAGTGTACAGAAATCAGTTCCTTTCTTATTCACTAGAAAAGAAAATATAGAAAGGGAAATTAGAGAATCGATTCCATTTACTACAGCACTGAGAACCATAAGATACCTGGGAATAACCCAACCAAAGAGGTAAAGGATCCGTACTCAAGGAACTACAGAACACTCATGAAAGAAACTGAAGAAGATGGGGCACCCCTGGTGGCTTAGTGGGTTGAGCCTCTGCCTTCAGGTCAGGTCATGATCTCAGGGTCCTGGGACTGAAGCCCTGTGTCAGGCTCTCTGCTCAGCGGGAAGCCTGTTTCCCCCTCTCTCTCTGCCTGCCTCTCTGCCTACTTGTGATCTCTCTCTGTCAAATAAATAAAATCTTTAAAACAAAAACAAAAACAGTAGTACTGATAAGTATATTGTGTTTGTTAAAAAAAAAAAGAAATTGAAGAAGACACAAAAAGATGGAAGACCATTCTACGCGCATGGATCGGAAGAATAAACATTGTTAAAATGTCTGTACTGCCTAAAGCAATCTATACTTTCAGTGCCATCCTGATCAAAATTCCACCGGCATTTTTCAAAGAACTGGAACAATCCTAAATTTGTATGGAACCAGAAGAGACCCCAAATTGCTAAGAAAAAGAAAAACAAAACTGAGGCATCACGTTGCCTGATTTCAAGCTTTACTACAAAGCTGTGATCACCAAGACAGCATGGTACTGGCACAAAAACAGACACAAAGACCAGGGGAACAGAGTAGAGCCCAGATATGGACCTGCAACTCTATGATAAAATAATCTTCGACAAAGCAGGAAAAAATATACAGTGGAAAAAAGACAGTCTCTTCAATAAATGGTACTGGAAAAACTAGACAGCTATGTGTAGAAGAATGAAACTCGACCATTATCTTACACCACACACAAAGATAAACTCGAAATGGATAAAAGACCTAAATGTGAGGCAGGAATCTATCAAAATCCTAGAGAAGAACATAGGCAGTAACCTCTTCGACAATGGCCACAAGAACTTCTTTCAAGATATGTCTTCAAAGGCAACGGAAACAAAAACGAAAATGGAACTTTTGGGACCTCATCAAGCTCAAGCTTCTGCACAGCAAAGGAAACAGTCAACAAAACAAGGAGGCAACCTGTGGAATGGGAGAAGATATTTGTAAATGATACTACAAAGAGCTGATATCCAAGATCTATAAAGAACTCTTCAAACTCAACACACACAAAACAGATAATCATGTCAAAAAATGGGCAGAAGAGGTGCGCCTGGGTGGCTCAGTGGGTTAAAGCCTCTGCCTTCGGCTCA
Source organism: Neogale vison (assembly GCF_020171115.1). Taxonomy (NCBI): domain Eukaryota; kingdom Metazoa; phylum Chordata; class Mammalia; order Carnivora; family Mustelidae; genus Neogale; species Neogale vison. The sequence goes on from NC_058097.1 coordinate 11,697,097, forward strand.
GGTCATGATCCCAAGGTCCTGGGATCAAGCCCCACATCAGGCTCTCTGCTTAGCAGGGAGACTGCTTCCTCCTCTCTCTCTGCCTGCCTCTTTACCTACTTGTGATCTCTGTCTGTCAAATAAATAAATAAAATCCTAAAAAAAAAAAAAAGGCAGAAGACATGAACAGACACTTCTCCAAAGAAGACATACAATGGCTAACAGACACATGAAAAAATGTTCATCATCATTAGCCATCAGGGAGATTCAAATCAAAACCACATTGAGATACCATCTTACACCAGTTAGAATGGCCAAAATTAACAAGACAGTAAACAAGTGTTGGAGAGGATGTGGAGAAAGGGGAACCCTCTTACACTGTTCAAAGGAATGCAAGCTGGTGCAGCCACTTTGGAAAACAGTGTAGAAATTCCTTAAGAAATTAAAAATAGTTCCCTATGACCCTGCAATTGCACTACTGGGTATCTACCCCAAAGATACTGATTCAGTGAAAGGAAGGGCCATCTGTACCCCAGTGTTCATAGTAGCAATGGCCACAGTCATTCCAAACTGTGGAAAGAACCAAGATGCCCTTCAATGGACAAATGGAAAAGAAGATGTGGTCCATACATACAATGGAGTATTATGCTTCCATCAGAAAGGATGAATACCCAAGTTTTGTATCAAAATGAATGGGACTGGAGGAGATTATGCTGAGTGAAATTAAGTCAAGCAGAAAGAGTCAATTATATGGTTTCACTTACTTGTGGAGCATAAGGAATAACACGGAGGACATTAGGAGATGGAGAGAAGTGAGCTGAGGGAAATTGGAGGGGGAGACAAACCATGAAATACTGTGGACTCTGAGAAACAAACTGCGGGTTTTGGAGGGAAGGGGGTAGAGGGTTGGGTGAATCTGGTGGTGGGTATTATGGAGGCATGTATTGCATGGAGCACTGGTGTGGTGCATAAAGAATGAATTCTAGAACATTGAAAAAAAATAAAATTTTAGAAAATGAAAAAAATAATAAAGTACTGAAAGAGGGGCTTGGGTGGCTCAGCGGGTTAAACCTCTGCCTTAGGCTCAGGTCATGATCTCAGGGTCCTGGGATCGAGTCCCGCATCAGGCTCTCTGCTCAGCTGGGACCCTGCTTTTCCTCTCTCTCTCTGCCTACTTGTGATCTTTGTCTATCAAATAAATAAATAAATAAATAATCTTTTAAAAAAAAAAAAAAAAAAAGTACTGAGAGAAAAAACAAACCCTAGAATTCTTTCCCCAGGGAAAATATTTTTCAAAATAAAGGTAAAATAGGGGCACTGCCTGGGTGGCTCAGATGGTTGGATGTCTGCCTTCAGTTCAGGTCATGATCTCCAGGTCCTGGGATCAAATCCCATGTCAGGCTCCCTGCTCAGTGGGGAGTCTACTTCTCCCTCTACCTCTGAACCATACTGAACTTCCTCTCTGCTTGTGTGGCGTGCACTCTCTCTCTCAAATGAATAAACAAAATCTTAAAAAAAAAAAAAAAAAGTAGGGGGGCATGGGTGGCTCAGTGGGTTAAGCCTCTGCCTTTGGCTCAGGTCATGATCTCAGGGTCCTGAGATCGAGTCCCGCATCGTGCTCTCTGCTCATCAGGGAGCCTCCTTCCTCCTCTCTCTCTGCTTACCTCTCTGCCTACTTGTGATATCTGTCAAATAAATAAATAAAATCTTAAAAAAAAAAGGTAAAATAAAAGGCATACATAGAGATAAATAAAAGCTGCAATTCATTGCAATTTAATATATACTGCTCTTGGATCATATTGAGGTGGTATAGTATATATATTTTTTTAAGATTTAATTTATTTGTCAGAGAGAGAGAAAGCACAAGCAGGGGAAACAAAAGAGGCAGAGGGAGAAGCAATGTGGGACTCAATCCCAGGACCTCGGGATCCCAATGTGGGACTCGATCCCAGGATCCCAGGATCATGACCTGAGCCGAAGGCAGACGCTCAACCAATGGAGCCACCCAGGTGTCCCCAGGTTGTAAAATATTAATTCAAGATGATTAGTAAAGTATATAAGCCGTAATCCCTACAGAAACCACTTAAAAAATACAACACAAAAGCACTAATCAAAAAAAGGCAGGTATGGCTGTATTTCTATAACCACAGAAGGGCATTCCAAAATGACAGAAGGGTAAAACCACCAGGAAGACAGAGCAATTATAAATGCACACACACTCAATAACACAGCTTCAAATTACATGAAGCAACACCAGAGAGAACTAAAGCAACAAATGGACAAATACACATTCATACTATCTTATCATGCAAGTATCACAACAGAAGGAAGACATTGTCACAAATGCAAAGTCTACAAAACATATTCTCTCACATACCCTCTCTTAAGAAGATACTGGAGAATGAAAGTATTCTAGTAAAACAACAGTAACCCAAATAAGACAAAAGACATGGGAAGGGGCAAAAAAACGATCAATATCAGAGCCGAAGGAAATCCCTAGGCAAAGTTTCAAGGAGACTGCAGGATGGCATTGATTCTCTACTGATACCAAACTGCTTGTCATAGAGATTGTAATAGTTTGATTCAAAAGCAAGAATTTTTTTTAAAGATTTTATTTATTTATTTGACAGAGATCAGAAGTAGGCAGAAAGGCAGAGAGAGAGAGAGGAGGAAGTAGGCTCCCTGCGGAGCAGAGAGCCCAATGCGGGGCTCGATCCCACAACACCGGGATCATGACCTGAGCTGAAGGCAGAGGCTTTAACCCACTGAGCCACCCAGGCGCCCCCAAAAGCAAGCATTTTGAGGGTTGTCATAAACAAGATGCCTACCGCACTGTATCACCTTTTCAACCTGAGGGCAGAATGCCTGGGTGAGCCTGGCCCAGATTCTTAGCCATATGTGGTCTGACTTGGTTTGAACATGTAGTGATGGCATGTATTTTTCCCCTCCACACCAAGCTGCCCTAGATCAGATGAAGACACTCACTTCTTGTGTTCTGCTATAATCTACTCCTGAGAGGTGGCTGTTGCCCAGTGAGCTAAGAAATAAAGAATACAGAGCAACCCACTTGCTCTAATTATATTTCTACCAGACATTCTATACCTGATCCACACTTTGACCCTGCCAGATGGCCCAACTATGTGAGCCTATGTTTTCCTATCTTTCTCATGACCTTGCCAATGACATCTCCAAATGGGATTTTTGGAAACTCTCAGAAAAGCTGAAGCCAGACTATGACAAAGAGTCTCTATTCAGCTCATTTTCTCCTAGAAATCTTTACCCAATACAGCAAAATTTCTAGATACAATTAGACTTATGCTTACTTGATCATTTTTGCCATATTACTCCCCAGTAAGGTTGTATCATTTTAGACTATCACTAATAACACACGAGTGGTTACATCTCTTTAGTAAAAACTGGCTAATGTAACTTGAAAAAACAATGATTACCAAAAAACATATTTACCCAAAAGAGACAAAGGTAGTGATCTGAAGGGGCACCTGCACTCCAATGTTTATAGGAGCAAAGTCCACAATAGCCAAACTATGGAAAGAGCCTAGATGTCCATCAACAGATGAATGAAGATGTGGTGTATGTATACAATGGAATATTACTCAGCCATTTAAAAAAACCCATGAAATCTTAACATTTCTATGTGGATGGAACTAGAGGATATTATGCTAAGCAAAATAAGTCAATCAAAGAAAGACGGGTATCATATGATTTCACTCGTATGTGGAATTTAAGAAACAAAGCAGAATCATAGGAGAAGGGGAAGAGAGGGGAAAATTATATAAGATGAAATCAGAGAGACAGACAACCATAAGAGACTCTTAACTATGGGAAACAGCCTGAGGGTTGCTAGAGGGGAGGTGGGTTGGGGGATGGGGAAACTGCATGATGGGCATTAAGGAGGGCACATGATGTCATAAGAACTGGGTATTATTCACAACTCATGAATTACTGAACTCTACCTCTGAAACTAATAACATACTATATAATAATTAATTGAATTTAAATAAATTTTTCTTAAACCGCTCCCCAAAAACAAAAAACACCCAAGTCTTGACAAAGGGAACACGGGTGCATAAAAGGACATCTTTAGATCTTATTGTCTGGAAGGAAAAGAAAAAACCCCACCAACCAGAAAGAAAATTATGCAAAACAAAGTAACATAAATTCCAGTTATAGTTTCTCAAAACTGAATTTTATATTGATTAGGAATATATATAGATAAGCTACAAAATCTTTAAAGAAAGGAGGGGAATAATTCACAGAAATATCAAGATACTGGCTACCTACTAGGAGGACTGAATCAGAAAATGTATCATAAGGAACACAGAATGTTTTGCTTTTTTAAAAATTTTATTTGAGAGAGCGCCTATACGTGCACCAGGGCAGAGGGGCAGAAAGAGAGAGAAAAGCAGGCTCCCTGCTGAGGAGGGAGCCCGATGTGGAGCTCGATTCCAGGACCTGGGATCAAGACCTGAGCAGAAGGCAGATGCTTAACTGAGTAAGTGAGTCAGGCGCCCCAGAGAATGTTCTGTTTCTTAACTCGGGTATGGTACATGGATGCCCATTTTATTATTAAGGCATCCATATTTATTTATTTTTATTTTCTTAAAGTCATTTATTTGACAGAGAGAGTGAGCGAGCACAAGCAGGGAGAGCAGCAGAGGCAGAGGGAGAAGCAGGCTCCTCACTGAGCAAGGAGCCAGATGAGGGACATGATCCCAGGACCCTGACAACATGCCCTGAGCCGAAGGCAGACGCTTAGCCAACTAAGCCACCCAGGCACCCAAGGCATACATATTTTACACATTGTTGTAATGTATATAAAGAGTATCACAAAGCTTTAAACAGTCCTCTGTATATATGTTACATTATACAATTTAAAAAAATGAGGAAACTTCTGATATGGAGACTTCAGACATTGAGTGATAATACAAAACTGAGAGAATGAAAAGACAAGCCACAGATAGGGAGAAAATCTCTGCAAAACACATACCTGAAAAAGGACTGGTATCCAAATTCTATAAAAGAACTCTTAAAAATCAACAATATGAAAGCAAACAGCCTGATTTAAAAATGGGCCATAGACCTTCACAGACAATTCATCAAAGAAAATATAGAGATGGCAAGTAAACATAGGAAAACATGCTCAACATCATGTCATACAGGAATTTCAAGTTACAATGAAATATTGCTACATACCTATCAGAATGGCCAAAATCCACAACACTGACAGCAACAAATGCTGGCAAGCTATATGGAGCAACGGGAATTCTCATTCACTGCTCATAGGAATGCTAAATGGCACAGACACTTTGAAAGACACTGGCAGTTTATTACAACACTAAACACACCCTTACCATATGGTCTAGCAATTACACTCCTCTATAGTTACTCAAGTTATTTTATCTCCTGCAAATGAATGTTTGTAGCACCTGTCATAACTATCAAAACTTGGAAGCAACCATTCAATAGGTGAATGGATAAATACATGTCGGTACAACCATATAACAGAATATTATTCAGTGGTAAAATGAAATGATCAAGCCATGAAAAGATATACAGGAAACTCAAATGCATATTTCTAAGTGAAAGAAACTAATGGTTACATACTGTATGATTCCAACTATATGACATTCTGGGAAAGGCAAAACTGTGCACACACTAAAAAGATCAGTGGTTTCCAGGGGCTCAGGGAGAGGGAGATCAGGATGAATAGATAGGCCAGGAAACTATTCTAGGAAACTACAGTGGGGAATACTTGTCATATAATGTCAAAATCTATAGAGTGTACAACACCAAGAATGAACCCTAATGTAAACTACAGATTTTGAAGTGTCCATATTGACTCGTGAATTATAACAGGTATACCACATTAATGCAAGATGTTAATAAGGGTAAACTGTGTGGAAGGAGTGAAGGAGTATATGGGAACTCTACTTTTTGCTCACATCTTCTGTAAATTCAAACTGCTCTAAAAAAATGAAGTCTAGAAGGGCCTCAGTCATTAAGCATTTGCCTTTGGCTCGGGTCATGATCCCAGGATCCTGGGATCAAGCCCTGCATTGGGCTCCCTGCTCAGTGGGAAGCCTGCTTCTTCCTCCCCACTCTCCCTACTTGTGTCATCCCCCTCTCTCTGTCAAATGAATAAATAAAATCTTTAAAAAAAAAAGAAAAAACCTTGAAGTGTATTAAGTAAAAACAAAATAAAACTCATATAGGGCACGTGGGTGGCTCAGATAGTTAAGCATCTGCCTTCAGCTTGGATCATGATCCTGGGGTCCTGGGATTGAGCCCCACATTGGGCTCCCTGTGCAGTGTGGACCTGCTTCTCCCTCTGCCACTCCCTCTCATTGTGTTCCCTCTCTCACTTACCCTCTCAAAAAAAAAAAACAAAAACAAAAACAAACAAAAAAAAAACTTTAAAAAAAACCACATATAAACAAACCAGCACAATTAATATGCTATCTTAAAATAACCTAAACGTGGACTTGTATAAATAGGTACATATAAACTCTGGAAAGCTAGTCAAGAAAGTAATGACAGTAGCACTCGTGGAGGCTATTGGAGAATTTAAATACACACCCAGAGATTTACTGAATTCTTTGGCATCATACTAATTTGATTGAAAAAATAAAATACACACAAAACCCTGCATTTGCAGTGAAGAATGCGATATAAAACAACCAGAGACAAAGATGGTGGAGAAGTAGCAGGCTGAGAATAATTCAGCTAGCAGGAGATCAGCTAGAGAGCTTATCTAAAGATTGCAAACACCTGCAAATCCATCAGCAGATCGAAGAGAAGAAGAACAGCAATTCTAGAAACTGAAAAACAATCACTTTGTGAAAGGTAGGACTGGCGGAGAAGTGAATCCAAAGCAACGGGAAGATAGACCCCGGGGGGAGGGGCCGGCTCCCGGCAAGCGGCGGAGCAACGGAGCACAAAATCAGGACTTTTAAAAGTCGGTTCCGCTGAGGGACATCGCTCCAGAGGCTAAACCGGGGCGAAACCCACGCGGGTTCAGCGTGGCCTCAGGTCCCGCGGGGTCACAGAAGGATCAGGGGTGTCTGAGTGTTGCAGAGCTTGCGGGTATTGGAGCGAGAAAGCCGGCTGCAGAGACAGAGCCGACAGTAAGCTCAAAGCTCGAAGTTGCCTTGAATCGGTCGCAGGCTCGGTGAGCTCGGAACGCGGCCGGAGGTCAGGCAGACGGGAATTACTGGGTGCTGTTCTCTGAGGGCGCACTGAGGAGTGGGGCCCTGGGCTATCGGCTCCTCCGGGCCGGAGACCAGGAGGCTGCCATTTGTATTCCCGTCCTCCGGAACTCTACGGAAAGCGGAAAGCGCTCAGGGAACAAAAGCTCCTGAAAGCAAAGCCGAGCAGATCACTCAGCCCGGCCCCTGGTAAGGGCGGTGCAATTCCGCCTGGGGCAAAGACACTTGAGATCACTACACCAGGCCCCTCCCCCAGAATATCAACAAGAAATCCAGCCAAGACCAAGTTCACCTACCAAGGAGTGCGGTTTCAATACCAAGGAGAGCAGCAGAATTCCAGAGGAGGAGAAAGCAAAGCACGGAACTCATGGCTTTCTGCCTGTGATTTTTTAGTCTTGCAGTTAAAGTAATTTTTTTCTTTTTCATTTTTTTCTCTACTTCTGCTAAATTTTTAAAATTTTTTTTAATTTTTAAAAATTTTTTAAAAATTTTTTTAACTTTTACCCTTTTCATTTTTAACTTTTTTTAACTAGTTTATCTAATATATATATTTTTTCTTTTTCATACTTTTCTTTTTTCGTTTTCTTTTTTTAAATTCCTTTTTTTTTTTTTTTCTTTTTTTTTGAACCTCTTTTTATCCCCTTTCTCTCCCCTCACGATCTGGGTTCTCTTCTGATTTGGTTAAAGCATATTTTCCTGGGGTTGTTGCCACCCTTTTAGTATTTTACTTGCTCCTTCATATACTCTTATCTAGACAAAATGACAAGGCGGAAAAATTCACCACAAAAAAAAGAACAAGAGGCAGTACCGAAGGCTAGGGACCTAATTAATACAGACATTGGCAATATGTCAGATCTAGAATTCAGAATGACAATTCTCAAGGTTCTAGCCGGGCTTGAAAAAGGCATTGAAGATATTAGAGAAACCCTCTCGGGAGATATAAAAGCCCTTTCTGGAGAAATAAAAGAACTAAAATCTAACCAAGTTGAAATCAAAAAAGCTATTAATGAGGTGCAATAAAAAATGGAGGCTCTCACTGCTAGGATAAATGAGGCAGAAGAAAGAATTAGTGATCTAGAAGACCAAATGACAGAGAATAAAGAAGCTGAGCAAAAGAGGGACAAACAGCTACTGGACCACGAGGGCAGAATTTGAGAGATAAGTGACACCATAAGACGAAACAACATCAGAATAATTGGGATTCCAGAAGAAGAAGAAAGAGAGAGGGGAGCAGAAGGTATACTGGAGAGAATTATTGGGGAGAATTTCCCCAATATGGCAAAGGGAACGAGCATCAAAATTCAGGAGGTTCAGAGAACGCCCCTCAAAATCAATAAGAATAGGCCCACACCACGTCACCTAATAGTAAAATTTACAAGTCTTAGTGACAAAGAGAAAATCCTGAAAGCAGCCCGGGAAAAGAAGTCTGTAACATACAATGGTAAAAATATTAGATTGGCAGCTGACTTATCCACAGAGACCTGTCAGGCCAGAAAGAGCTGGCATGATATTTTCAGAGCACTAAATGAGAAAAACATGCAGCCAAGAATACTATATCCAGCTAGGCTATCATTGAAAATAGAAGGAGAGATTTTAAAGCTTCCAGGACAAACAAAAACGGAAAGAATTTGCAAACACCAAACCAGCTCTACAGGAAATATTGAAAGGGGTCCTCTAAGCAAAGAGAGAGCCTACAAGTGGTAGATCAGAAAGGAACAGAAACAATATACAGTAACAGTCACTTTACAGGCAATACAATGGCACTAAATTCATATCTCTCAATAGTTACCCTGAACGTTCATGGGCTAAATGCCCCAATCAAAAGACACAGGGTATCAGAATGGATAAAAAAACAAAACCCATCTATATGTTGCCTCCAAGAAACTCATTTTAAGCCCGAAGACACCTCCAGATTTAAAGTGAGGGGATGGAAAAGAATTTACCATGCTAATGGACATCAGAAGAAAGCAGGAGTGGCAATCCTTATATCAGATCAATTAGATTTTAAGCCAAAGACTATAATAAGAGATGAGGAAGGACACTATATCATACTCAAAGGGTCTATCCAACAAGAAGATCTAACAGTTTTAAATATCTATGCCCCCAACGTGGGAACAGCCAACTATATAAACCAATTAATAACAAAATCAAAGAAACACATCAACAATAATACAATAATAGTAGGGGACTTTAACACTCCCCTCACCGAAATGGACAGATCATCCAAGTAAAAGATCAGCAAGGAAATAAGGGCCTTAAACGACACACTGGACCAGATGGACATCACAGATATATTCAGAACATTTCATTCCAAAGCAACAGAATATACATTCTTCTCTAGTGCACATGGAACATTCTCCAGAATAGATCACATCCTCGGTCCTAAATCAGGACTCAACCGGTATCAAAAGATTGGGATCATTCCCTGCATATTTTCCAGACCACAATGCTGTGAAGCTAGAACTCAACCACAAGAGGAAGTTTGGAAAGAACCCAAATACATGGAGACTAAACAGCATCCTTCTAAAGAATGAATGGGTCAACCGGGAAATTAAAGAAGAAGTGAAAAAAATCATGGAAACAAATGATAATGAAAACACAATGGTGCAAAATCTGTGGGACGCAACAAAGGCAGTCCTGAGAGGAAAATATATAGCGGTACAAGCCTTTCTCAAGAAACAAGAAAGGTCTCAGGTACACAACCTAACCCTACACCTAAAGGAGCTGGAAAAAGAACAAGAAAGAAACCCTAAGCCCAGCAGGAGAAGAGAAATCATAAAGATCAGAGCAGAAATCAATGAAATAGAAACCAAAAAAACAATAGAACAAATCAACGAAACTAGGAGCTGGTTCTTTGAAAGAATTAATAAAATTGATAAACCCCTGGCCAGACTTATCAAAAAGAAAAGAGAAAGGACCCAAATAAATAAAATCATGAATGAAAGAGGAGAGATCACAACTAACACCAAAGAAATACAAACAATTATAAGAACATACTATGAGCAACTCTACGCCAACAAATTTGACAATTTGGAAGAAATGGATGCATTCCTAGAAACATATAAACTACCACAACTGAACCAGGAAGAAATAGAAAGCCTGAACAGACCCATAACCAGTAAGGAGATTGAAACAGTCATTAAAAATCTCCAAACAAACAAAAGCCCAGGGCCAGACGGCTTCCCGGGGGAATTCTACCAAACATTTAAAGAAGAACTAATTCCTATTCTCCTGAAACTGTTCCAAAAAATAGAAATGGAAGGAAAACTTCCAAACTCATTTTATGAGGCCAACATCACCTTGATCCCAAAACCAGACAAGGATCCCATCAAAAAAGAGAGCTATAGACCAATATCCTTGATGAACACAGATGCGAAAATTCTCACCAAAATACTAGCCAATAGGATTCAACAGTACATTAAAAGGATTATTCACCACGACCAAGTGGGATTTATTCCAGGGCTGCAAGGTTGGTTCAACATCCGCAAATCAGTCAATGTGATACAACACATCAATAAAAGAAAGAACAAGAACCATATGATACTCTCAATAGATGCTGAAAAAGCATTTGACAAAGTACAGCATCCCTTCCTGATCAAAATTCTTCAAAGTGTAGGGATAGAGGGCACATACCTCAATATCATCAAAGCCATCTATGAAAAACCCACCGCAAATATCATTCTCAATGGAGAAAAACTGAAAGCTTTTCCGCTAAGGTCAGGAACACGGCAAGGATGTCCATTATCACCACTGCTATTCAACATAGTACTAGAAGTCCTAGCCTCAGCAATCAGACAACAAAAGGAAATTAAAGGCATCCAAATCGGCAAAGAAGAAGTCAAACTATCACTCTTCGCAGATGATATGATACTATATGTGGAAAACCCAAAAGACTCCACTCCAAAACTGCTAGAACTTGTACAGGAATTCAGTAAAGTGTCAGGATATAAAAATCAATGCACAGAAATCAGTTGCACTTCTCTACACCAACAACAAGACAGAAGAAAGAGAAACTAAGGAGTCAATCCCATTTACAATTGCACCCCAGACCATAAGATACCTAGGAATAAACCTAACCAAAGAGGCTAAGAATCTATACTCAGAAAACTATAAAGTACTCATGAAAGAAATTGAGGAAGACACAAAGAAATGGAAAAATGTTCCATACTCCTGGATTGGAAGAATAAATATTGTGAAAATGTCTATGCTACCTAAAGCAATCTACACATTTAATGCAATTCCTATCAAAGTACCATCCATCTTTTTCAAAGAATTGGAACAAATAATCCTAAAATTTATATGGAACCAGAAAAGACCTCGAATAGCCAAAGGGATATTGAAAAAGAAAGCCCAAGTTGGTGGCATCACAATTCCGGACTTCAAGCTCTATTACAAAGCTGTCATCATCAAGACAGCATGGTAAAAAATAAATAAATAAAAATAAATAAATAAATAAATAAATAAATAAAAGACAGCATGGTACTGGCACAAAAACAGACACATAGATCAATGGAACAGAATAGAGAGTCCAGAAATAGACCCTCAACTCTATGGTCAACTAATCTTTGATAAAGCAGGAAAGAATGTCCAATGGAAAAAAGACAGCCTCTTTAATAAATGGTGTTTGGAAAATTGGACAGCCACGTGCAGAAAAATGAAATTGGACCATTTCCTTACACCACACACAAAAATAGACTCAAAATGGATTAAGGACCTCAATGTGAGAAAGGAATCCATCAAAATCCTTGAGGAGAACACAGGCAGCAACCTCTTCGACCTCAGCCGCAGCAACATCTTCCTAGGAACATCGCCAAAGGCAAGGGAAGCAAAGGCAAAAATGAACTATTGGGATTTCATCAAGATCAAAAGCTTTTGCACAGCAAAGGAAACAGTTAACAAAATCAAAAGACAACTGACAGAATGGGAGAAGATATTTGCAAATGACATATCAGATAAAGGACTAGTGTCCAAAATCTATAAAGAACTTAACAAACTCAACACCCAAAGAACAAATAATCCAATCAAGAAATGGGCAGAGGACATGAACAGACGTTTCTGTAAAGAAGACATCCAGATGGCCAACAGACACATGAAAAAGTGCTCCATATCACTCGGCATCAGGGAAATACAAATCAAAACCACAATGAGATATCACCTCACACCAGTCAGAATGGCTAAAATCAACAGGTCAGGATATGACAGATGCTGGCGAGGATGCGGAGAAAGGGGAACCCTCCTACACTGTTGGTGGGAATGCAAGCTGGTGCAACCACTCTGGAAAACAGCATGGAGGTTCCTCAAAATGTTGAGAATAGAACTGCCCTATGACCCAGCAATAGCACTACTGGGTATTTACCCTAAAGATACAAACGTAGTGATCCAAAGGGGCACGTGCACCCAAATGTTTATAGCAGCAATGTCCACAATAGCCAAACTATGGAAAGAACCTAGATGTCCATCAACAGATGAATGGATAAAGAAGATGTGGTATATATACACAATGGAATACTATGCAGCCATCAAAAGAAATGAAATCTTGCCATTTGTGACAACATGGGTGGAACTAGAGCGTATCATGCTCAGCGAAATAAGTCAAGCGGAGAAAGACAACTATCATATGATCTCCCTGATATGAGGAAGTGGTGATGCAACATGGGGGCTTAAGTGGGTAGGAGAAGAATAAATGAAACAAGATGGGATTGGGAGGGAGACAAACCATAAATGACTCTTAATCTCACAAAACAAACTGAGGGTTGCTGGGGGGAGGGGAGTTGGGAGAAGGGGGTGGGGTTATGGACATTGGGGAGGGTATGTGCTTTGGTGAGTGCTGTGAAGTGTGTAAACCTGGTGATTCACAGACCTGTATCCCTGGGGATAAAAATATATATTTATAAAAAATAAAAAAATTTATTAAAAACAAACAAAAAAAAAACAACCAGAGACAAACTGATAAATCCACAATGTCTGGGGATGTTGTCCAAAACACCATTTATGTGAAGGTCCATAAAATTTATTCAGAACTAATACCAGAGAACCAAGGACATAACACTCACATAATCAATTCAAGACAACTCGTTTGCTTTTTGGCTGCTAGTATTGATCAACCATTCTTACTGTTTTCCTTTCTATTCTATTTCACCTTTCTCTGGGTCCTTATAAACTTCCTCAGATGCACTGAAAAATAAAGTTGGGAAAAACAATCAACTCACCTGGGATTTGTTCATTTTTTGCAGTATTTGGGTGAAGGCCAGAACTATGAAGGCAGAACTGGAAGAGAGAAAAAGGAAGATATTGTTATTAGTGATGTGATCTGCCTTAGAACCCCTACAAACCCCTACAATCCCTACAAACAGTAGTTTATAGAGCTTTACATATCACTGGGGGAAACACCACCTACTGGGATAGTCCCTTGCCTCTTCAGAATGGACAGAAAGGGGGTACTTGGGTGGCTCAATCAGTTGAGCAGCTGACTCCTGATTCTTGATAAAGCAGGGAATCTGCTTTAGGATTCTCTCTCTCTCCCCCTCTGCCCTCCCCCTATTCACAGTCTCTCTCTCTCTCAAATAAATAAATCCTTTTTAAAAATAAATTACCCAGGGGCGCCTGGGTGGCTCAGTGGGTTAAGCCGCTGCCTTCGGCTCAGGTCATGATCTCAGGGTCCTGGGATCGAGGCCCGCATCGGGCTCTCTGCTCGGCGGGGAGCCTGCTTCCCTCTCTCTCTCTCTGCCTGCCTCTCCATCTACTTGTGATCTCTCTCTGTCAAATAAATAAATAAAATCTTAAATAAATAAATAAATAAATTACCCAAATGAAACACAAAGACAAAGCAGAATGAAAAATTAGAGAATCCAAAGGCTGTGGTACAGTATCAATCAGCCTAACAAACACGTCACTGGAATCCCAAAAGGAGAAGAGAGATTGGGACAGAAGTTTTGAAGACATAATGACTGAGAATTCTCCAAAAAAAGGAATGATACCAACGATAGATCCAAGAAGCTCAAATAATTTATCCAAATAGGATAAATAGCAAGCCAAACCATATGCAACACAACATATTCAAACCACTGACAACTGAGGTTAAAGAGAAAGTCTTGAAAGTAGCCAAAGGGAAAACTGACACATTATATAGAGGACCAAGATAAAGGGTCACAGCCAATTTTTCCTTAGAAACTATACAAGCCAGAAGATAATGCAGTGACATCTGTAAAGTACTTTAAAAGGGGGGAGGGGGGCATCTATCAACCCAGTATTCTATACCCAGCAAATATATTCTTCAAAAAATGAAACTGAAATCCAAACCTTTTTGAACAAACAAAAACATAGAGAACTCATTACCAGCAGACTTGTACTACACAAAATATTTAAAGCAGTTCTTCAGGTAGAAGGAATATGATAAAACCAGACAAAAACCTAGATCTACACAAAGAAATAAAGATCTCTGGGAGTAGTTAAAATAAAGATGACTCTAAAGGAACCTTTTCTTACTTTTAATCACTCTAAAGGATAACTGATTTGTCAAAAAGTAGTTTCGAGGGCTTACGGCATAGGCAAAATACATGACAATAGCACAAAAGATGGGATGATGAATTGGGAGTATATATATATATATAATCTTATATATAAAGCAGTATAATATTACTTAAAGGTCCACTGTGAATTAACTCCAGATTTACATTATAAACTCTAGAGCAACCACAAAAAAAATTTTTTAAGACATATAAATTATAAGCCAGTAGTGGAGGGAAAAAATGAAATCATAAAAGTACCCATTAATCCAAAAGTAGAAAAGGAAGAAAATAGGAACAAAAACCAAATAGGACAAGTAGAAAAAACTAGCAAGACAGTAGGTTTTAATCAAACCACACTGATAATTGGTATAAATACACCAATGAAATGACAGAGGCTGTCCAACTGGAAAAAAAAAAAATCAAGGCCAAACTATGTGCTGTTGATACACAGTTTGAAACATAAAAACATAGCTAGATCAAAAGTAAAAGGATGGGGGCGCTTGACTGACACATTGTCTTTGTCTGACTCTTAGTTTAGGCTCAGGTCACAATCTCGGGGACCAAAGATGAAGCCCCACATGGGGCTCCATGCTGAGCAGAGTCTGCTTGTCCTTCTCCCTATGCTTCCCCTCCCCCCCACATGATCCTTCTCTGTCCCTCTCTAGAACGAATAAAAATCTTTAAAAAAAAGTAAAAGTATGAAAAAGATATGCTTTGTGAACACTAATGAAAAGAAAGCTAGAGTGATTATATTAATATCAAATGGAGTAGGCTTCAAAATAATATTACCAGAGAGTGGTATTATAGATATCACCTGATCAATAGATAGATGTGATAGATAACACCTGATTATTGTGTCAAATGACCAGAAGACCTAACAATCCTAAATATATTGTAGCTACCAACTTCAAAATACATGAAGCAAGACCTGAGACAAAGGCAGCGGCTCAACCCACTGAGCCACCCAGGCACCCAACAAACCTCAAATTTTAAAGAACTGAAGTTTGTAACAAAGTATATTCCCGGACAGAATTAAACTAAAAATCAATTAATGGAAAGAGATCTGGAAATTCCTTCCTTCCAAATATTTGGAAATTAAACAGTTTTTTTTTTTTCCTCCCAATTTATTTATTTTCAGAAAAACAGTATTCATTATTTTTTCACCACACCCAGTGCTCCATGCAAGCTGTGTAAACAGAATTCTAAATAGCCAACGGGTTAAAAGTCACAAGGAAAAGTTTAAAAAATCAAAGAACTAAATGGAAGTGAAAGCACAACATAACAAAATTTGAGGGACATAGCTGAAGTAGTAATACAGCATTAAACTATTAACTATATTAACTGTAACTATAAACACTGCATTAGGGACACCTGTGTGGCTCAGTCAATTAAGCCTCTGCCCTCACCTCCAGTCATAATCCTGGGGTCCTAGAATAGAGTCCTGCATTGGGCTCCTTGCTCAGCAAAGAGACTGCTTCTCCCTCTGCCTGCTACCCTCCCTACTTATGCTTTCTCTCTGACAAATAAAATCCTGAAAAATTTAAAAACCACTACATTACACTATTTGTATCAGAAAAGAAGTTTTTCATCAATGATCTCAGCTTCCCCCTTAAGAAATCAGAAAAAAAAGGAAATTAAACCCAAAGCAAACATAAGAAAGGAAATAATAAAGGTAAGCATAGAAATTTTTAAAAAAACCTCAAAATAGGGCGCCTGGGTGGCTCAGTGGTTAAGCCGCTGCCTTCGGCTCAGGTCATGATCTCAGGGTCCTGGGATCGAGTCCCGCATCGGGCTCTCTGCTCAGCAGGGAGCCTGCTTCCCTCTCTCTCTGTGCCTGCCTCTCTGCCTACTTGTGATTTCTCTCTGTCAAATAAATAAAATCTTTTTTTTTTAATTTTTTTTTTTTTAAGATTTTATTTATTTATTTGACAGAGAGAAATCACAAGTAGATGGAGAGGCAGGCAGAGAGAGAGAAGCAGGCTTCCTGCTGAGCAGAGAGCCCGATGCGGGCCTCGATCCCAGGACCCTGAGATCATGACCTGAGCCGAAGGCAGCGGCTTAACCCACTGAGCCACCCAGGCGCCCTCAAATAAATAAAATCTTTAAAAAAAAAAAAAAAACTCAAAACAGAAAAACAGAGAAATTGAATAAAACCAAAAAGCTGGTTATTTGAAATCATCAATAATAATGAAAAACCTCCAGGCAAACTGGCCAAAAGTGAAAAAAAAAAAGGACACCAATTTCCAAGATAAAAAATGACGGAGTAGACACTACTACAGATGCTACAGATATTAAAGCTATTATTAATAATAAAAATAACCGTTAGCTACCACAATAAAGGAGGCAAAAACAAAAAGGGGAGAAGTCCCAAGATACAAAATAAGAACAGTGGAAAATATGAACAAAAGCAAGAGAAAACATATGAAATAATGGAAAAATGATTACATCTTCAATAAAATACTACATAAGAATAAAGCTGAAAAAACGACAAACTGTAATTATCAAGTGCCCTGAAGGGGACAAAACAAAACAGGACTTGAACACTGGGAAGGCCTACAATAAGACCCAGTATCATAAAGGAGTCCATTCCTCCTCATTAAATGCAGCCATTAATTGAATAATAAAATACGGGCAGATTTTTTTAAAAATACAACTGATTCTAAAGTATAGTGGGAATCATAAGTCAACCTGCATAATCTCAAAGTGGTCAACGTTTCTGGACGTCATACAAGGGAACAGCAGTAAATTCTACAACAGAGAAATTCAAAACGCCTGCATGGCAAAACTATCAGTGAGCGAAATCAAAAGGCAAATGGAAAAAAAACGTGCCATTTACACAAGGTACTGGCTGGCTGTATGATCTCGGGTCTTCACCCATCTGAGCCTCCCTTTTCCCTCCGGTTGCAACTGAGACACTAGCGGCGTCGCAGGCCAGGTGTAAGGATCAGAGGAAGATTTGGCTGAAAATAAGAGGTCAGAGCTCTTATTAGGAACCCGGTGTGCCTCAGGTAACTTGCCGGGGCTTTCATTCCTCCCTGCACCTGGCGAGGCTCCTGCACGCCGCACGCGCCTTCCCGGCGCCGCCAGGTGTGTCCGGCCCCGCCTCCTGCCTCGCCCCGCGTCCCCGGGGCCTGGTCACGCGCGCACCCGCGCGAGCTTCCGGACTCGCTCCCGCGCGGCAAGAGACACTTGCGGCCGGTCGGCGGCGCTTCTTTTGACAAAGGGAGGAAGGCGAGCCCTCGCCGCCGCCCCCCCAGCCTCCGTCTCCGCCCCCGCACGTCCGGCCAGGCGAGTCTCGCCAGCCCCGCGCGGAGAACAACGCCAGGCGGCCCCCGACGCCGCCCCGAGGGTTCGTCGCCGCCTTCGAGTCGCGGAAGTTTGGGCTCCCACCCCGCACAGACAGGAGCCCATCCCTCAACTCCTTCCCCTCAGCCCCCAGGCCTCGCAGAGCTGCGTGGGAGCCACCTTCATACCTGGAGGGGCACAGCCTCCACTTGTGGCTCAGTGCCTAGCCGGGTCAGGGAGCGAGTCGGCGAAGACGCGCGGAGACCGGGGCCCTGTCACCCACTCGCGGCAGGAGGTGGGGGAAGGGCAGCCACCGGCGCGCTCGCAGCATTGCACATGCGCAGATGCAAGCGCTGCTGGCCGTCCCAGGGTCCTCTGAGGGGTGGTTCATCAAATTCCGGGACTACATTTCCCATAAGTCTTTGGGCGTGCCGCTGTAGGGACTCCTAAGGAAGGTTTCTAGTTTGGCGGGTGGTTTGAGCCTGACGGAAATAATCCCTGGCGGAGGCGATAATCCCCCGCCTGAACTGTTCATTTCCCGCAGAAAGGGTTATGAATTACAACCACCACCTCCCCCAAAATATAAAAACCTGGCTTTCAAAGATTACATAGGTAATCTATGGTAACTAATTAGAAAATATGTATAAAATAAATATCTATAATTTTTCAAAGATAGCCGTGTGTAACATTAAATTCATACCTTCGTGATTTTTAAAAAATAAAATTGGCCAGGGGTGCCTAGCTGGCTCAGTCCGTGAAGCATGCAACTCTTTTTTTTTTTTTTTAAGATTTTATTTTTATTTATTTGACAGAGATCACAAGTAGGCAGAGAGGCAGGCAGAGATAGAGGGGGAAGCAGGCTCCCTGCTGAGCAGAGAGCCCCGTGCGGGCCTCGATCCTAGGACCCTGAGATCATGACCTGTGCTGGAAGCAGAGGCTTAACCCACTGAGCCACCCAGGCATCCCAAGCGTGCAACTCTTGATCTTGGGGTTATGGGTTCAAGCCCCACATTGGGTGCAGAGATTACTTAAAAATGAAATCCTTTTTTTTTTTAAGCAAAAAAAAAAGAAAAAAGAAAAAAAATTGGCCATAAAGATATCACAGGCTGCAACTAGCTTCTTCTGTCTTTATTTTTTAGGGCAGATTTATGTGCACAGGAAAATTTGAGGAGAATGTACAGAGAATTTCTGCACACCACTTGCCCCTGAACCTGCATAGTCTCCTCCACTATCAACATCCCCTAACCACAGTGGTAAATTTGTTATAATGAAATGCCCATTGACACAGTTTCACTCTTCATGTTGTTTACTTTAGGATTCGCTCTTCATGTTGTACATTCTATAGATTTTGATATGTATATATAAAGTATTATACATAATGACATCTATCCACCACTATAATATCATATGGAATAGTTTTTCGTCCCCTGTGTTCCTTCTAGTCATTCCTTCCTCCTTCTCCCCGAACCCCTGGAAAACACTGATATTTACATGTGCATAGTTTAGTATAGTTGGAATCATATAGAATGTAGCCTTTTCAGATGAGCTTCTTGCACTTAGAAATATGCATTAGAAGTTCCTGTATATCTTTTCATGGCTTGGTAGTTCATTTTTTTAAAGTTTCATTTTGTCTTGTTTTGTTTTAAGCCATCCAGGTGTCCCAAATTGCTTCCAAGTTTTGAAAATTACGAATAAAGCTGCTATAAACATTCATGTGCGGAGGGTTGTGTGGAAATAAAATAACTTATTTGGGTAAGCACTAAGGAGTATAATTGCTAGCTCATATGGGAGGAGTTTGTTTCATTTTGTAAGAAACTGTCAAAGTGTCTTTCAAAGTGGCTGTGCCATTTTGCATTCCCACCAGCAGTGAATGAGAATTCACTTTGCTCCACATCCTTGTCAGCATTTGGTATTGTCACTGTTGTGGATTTTGGCCATTCTAATAGGTGTGTAGTGGTAACAACTAGTTTTTAATTAAAACAATATATGATTTCAAAAAGACATCAATATTCATGGTGGCAGTATTCACAATAGGCAAACAGTAGGAAGAACCCAAGTGCCCACCAACAAAAGAATGGATAAATCAACGTGGTATATATGTATGATGCAATATCATTCAGCCAAAAAAAGAATGAAGTTCTGACCCATGGCGCAACATGGCTGAACACTGAAGATATGCTAAGTGACTTAAGCCAAGATTGTGTAATTCCACTTACAGGAAGTATCTAGACTAAGTAAATTCATAGAGAAAGTAGAATAGAGATTACCAAGGCCTAGAGGAAGGGAGGCATGGGGACAATGTGTGGGATGATGAAAAAGTTCTTAAAAGAGATAGTGATGGGGTGCTTGGGTGGCTGTTGGTTGAGTGCCAGACTCAGGATTTCCACTCAGGTTATGATCTCCAGGTTGTGCTTGGTGGCACAGAGCCTGCTTGAACTTCTCTCTCTCCCTCTGCCCCTCCAGCCCTGCTTCCACACTCTCTCTCAAAAAATAAATAATCTTAAAAGAAAAAGAGATAAAGCTGGTGGCTATACAACATTGTGAATATGTTTAATGCCACTGAATTGTATGCTTGGAATGGTTAAAATGGTAAATTTCAGGGCGCCTGGGTGGCTCGGTGGGTTGGGCCGCTGCCTTCAGCTCAGGTCATGATCTCAGGGTCCTGGGATCGAGTCCCGCATCGGCCTCTCTGCTCAGCAGGGGGCCTGCTTCCCTTCCCCTCTCTCTGCCTGCCTCTCTGCCTACTGTGATCTCTCTGTCAAATAAATAAATAAAATCTTTTAAAAAAAAAAGGTAAATTTCATGTTACGTATATTTTATTTTTTAAAGATTTTATTTATTTATTTGACAGACAGAGATCACAAGTAGGCAGAGAGTCAGCCGGGGGTGGGGGGGGTGGGGAGTCAGCCGGGGGGGGGGGGGGGGGGGGAGGAAGCAGGCTCCCCGCTGAGCAGAGAGCCTGATGCAGGGCTCACCCAGGCGCCCCATGTTATATACATTTTATCAGAATTTTAAAAAATAAACTGGATGGGGAGCCTGGGTGGCTCAGTGTGTTAAAGCCTCTGCCTTTGGCTCAGGTCATGATCCCAGGGTCCTGAGATGGAGCCCCACATCGGGCTCTCTGCTCAGCTGGGAGCCTGCTTCCTCCTCTCTCTCTGCCTGCTTCTCTGCCTATTTGTGATCTCTGTCAAATAAATAAATAAAATCTTTAAAATAAAATAAAAAGACTAGCTAATAGATATAAACATGTATTACACAAAATAATAAAAAAAACTTTGGGGTGTATTTTGAAAAGACTACTGGAATATACAAAAAGGGAAGAACCCATCCCCCATATGCACACACAAAATAATTTCTCCTATGCCTTATGCTTAACAACAGAATACTGTGTAGTGTGGACTGTTTCTGAAGAGCTTGAAAAATTCAAAACCACATTATTTTCTATTAATTTCCTCTTAGGAATAAAGGACAAGTGTAGAGAATGCTTTTTGGAAAACATTGCATTTTTATTTGTGCCTTTTTTTTTTTTTAAAGATTTTATTTATTTGTCAGAGAGAGAGAGAGAAAGAGAAAGCACGCACAAGCAGGCTTCCTGCTGAGCAAGGAGCCGGTTGCGGGCTCCATCCCAGGACCCTGGAGTTATGACCTCAGCTGAAAGCAACTATTCAACCAACTGCTCAGCCGAGGAAGGCATCCAGGTGTTTCCACATTGCATATCAATGAATTTTGTACTGTTATATTAAAATCCACTGGGGGCCCCTGGGTGGCTCAGTTGGTTAAACGTCTGCCTTCAGCTCAGGTAGTGATCCTGGGGTCCTGGGACAAAGCCCTGCGTTGGGCTTCCTGCTCAGCAGGGAGTCTGCTCCTCCCCTTCTCTCTGACCCTCCCCCCCACCGCGTGTGCTTTCTCTCTCTCAAATAAATAAATAAATAAGTTATTTATTTTTTAAAGATTTTATTGTTTTATTTGAGAGAGAGAGAAAACGAGCATTTGAAAAATAACTGGCTCACTGAGTCATGAAGATCTTTCAAGTGTTAATAGATTTCATTACATAGTGTCAAAGGACAGCAATAATATCACCACTGGTCTCATCAGAAAAGCTTTAAGTATTTGGAAGCAGATACAAGTCTTTGCCAAAACTCTGATCTTCACTTGAAAGCTCATTTTATCATTGGGCAACAAATATAGTCAGTTGTTTTCCTTGAAGTGACAGCTCACTTCATTCATTTCTTTTTTTCTCTTTTTTTTTTTCATTCATTTCTGAGAAAATGTCTGCCAAACACTCAGGCTTCGTTTGACTGTCAGCCAATGCAGTAAAAAAAGGTGTTCCATGAAAAAAGCAGCCCATTCAGCTCACCACTCAAAGGACTGCAGGAGTGATTTTCCTGGAGACAATCATCCGGCCCCTGCCTGGGACAGAATACTTGTGCATTCTTCTTGTTTCATCAGATTATTAAAAACACACATTCGGGGCACCTGGGTGGCTCAGTTGCCTTTGGCTCAGGTCGTGGTTTCCAGGGTCCTGAGACTAAGTCTCACGTGGGGCTCCTTGCTCCGCAGAGAGTCTGCTTCTCCCTCTCCCTCTGCCTGCCGCTCCCCCTGCTTGTGCTCTCTCAAATAAATGAATAAAATCTTAAAAACAAATACAAGAACAAGACATGCTCGGAAGGTTGAGACTTAATACAATTAATAATGTTTACTGCTCCATTAAGGTAATTCTTTTTTTTTTTTTTAAAGATTTTATTTATTTATTTGACAGAGAGAAATCACAAGTAGGCAGAGAGGCAGGCAGAGAGAGAGAGAGGGAAGCAGGCTCCCTACTGAGCAGAGAGCCCGATGCACGACTCGATCCCAGGACCCTGAGATCATGAGCTGAGCCGAAGGCAGTGGCTTAACCCACTGAGCCACCCAGGCGCCCTCCATTAAGGTCATTCTTAAGTAAACCAAGCATTCCTTCTCGAGAATTACGTGAGAGCACAGAATCCAATGAGGGTTGGTTCAGTGGGGTGCCACTCTCTTCAATCCTGCGGTGGCCCCAGGAAAGCCCCCCTTTCCTCCAACTGCTTTTGCAAGAAAGTAATGTCTAAGTATCATTATCAAAATAATCTTGACCTCCTGGATTTCCTGAGAGTATCCTGGAAACCCCAGGAGCTACAGACTACATTAACAGCACAATCTTTATGTGCCATTATCACACCTAAAAAAATTAACATCGTTTCCTTAGTGGTATTCAAATATCCAGTCGCTGTTCATATTTCCAAATTTTTTTTTTTTTAAGATTTTATGTATCTATTTGAGAGAGTGAGAGAGAGCCCACAAGCAGCTGGGAGGGTCAGAGAGAGAGAGAGGCAGACTCCCACTGAGCAGGGAACCCCCTCCAGGACTCCATCCCAGGACGCTGGGATCATGATCTGAGCGGAAGCCTGATGTTTAACCAACTGAGCCATCCAGGTGCTTTCATATTTCCCAATTCTTTTAAAAAACACCATATATTTCTTTAAGTTTTTATAACTCAAGATCCAAATGACTCCATATCATAGGTTCCCCATCCATATCTTTTCTTTCTTTGCCGTTTATATGTTGAAAACACAGTGTTGTTTCTTCTGAAGAATTTCCACATTTGGATTTTCCTGATCATGTTAAATTTTAATTAACAACTTTCTGTTCCTTTATCTGGACTCCAAACCTGAGAAAGTCAATGTTTAGGAAGAATTTTTGGCCACATATTAATAGCAATTCCCTACTCCTTTCCAGGTCTAAAAATGATTCTTTTTCTAAGATATTTAGTGACAGGGGCACCTGGGTGGCTCTGTCGTTAAGCATCTGCCTTCAGCTCAGGTCATGATCTTAGGGTCCTGGCGTTGAATCCCATCTGGGCTCTCTACTCAGCCAGAAGCCTGCTTTTTCCTCTGCCTTTGCTGCTGCTTGTGTTCCCTCTCTCACTGTCTCTCTCTGTCAAATAAATAAATAAAATCTTTTAAAAATAAAAAAAAAAGATAGTGACAGTGTCGGGTTTTTCCACCAGGTGTCTTTATTTTCTACCCCTCGATTCAGCATTCCTGCAATCAAGGTTTATCAGGCACCCATGAAGACACAGCTGTGAGCCACACGCAAAGCTCCCTCCCCTTGTGAGCTTACATTCCTGTTGGAGGACAAGGCAATAAACAAAAAGCAAAATATACATCGAGTCAGGTGGCATTCACCACTAAGGAGGACCTTATCAGGAGTGCTGTGATGGGGTGCATTTTGGAACAGAGTGGTTAGGGAAGGCTTTACTGAGCAGGTGAGGTTTGAGCCAAGACTCTGCAATCAGGTATGAGGCTCCGTAATCATAATTCCAAGACTCTATCAGCAGACCCCTAGTGGGAGATGCCCTTGGTTATTCCCAGTGTCTGACAACACCACTCCATCTGGTTTCCATTCCTCCCAGCAAGCCAACCTGCTTCCCCCTTTCATACCTGAGATGATGGAAGGGAAAGATACCTGATCACAGCTTCTCCTTCCTCGTCTGGGGGCTCTGAGAAATGGCCTTCAATCTCTTTTTCGCTCCCTGCAAAATTACAAAGTAGGAAGCTCACAAAAAATTCTCCCAAATCCGAGCAAAGTAAACACCTCATGCTTTTGTTCCTTCATTTTTAAACGTAAATTAAACATAAATGGAACAGCTTGAACCTTGCAAAATCCAGCTATCTTACTGAGCATCTGACAAGGCTATCTTTCTCCCTGGTAAGTGAAGGATTCTCACATGGCCAATGGCTTAGAAAGGTTTTATCCAAGGATTCCCTGGGGATACAGGGACTGTTTCATTTCTCTCTGTCTTTCCAGTACTATGCTTGGGATAGATGAGGAATGAAAAAGATGGGGCACCTGGGTGGCTCAGTGGGTTAAGCCTCTGCCTTCATCTCAGGTCATGATCTCAGGATCCTGGGATCGAGCCCCGCATCAGGCTCTCTGCTCAGTGGGGAACCTGCTTCCCCCTCTCTTTCTGCCTGCCTCTCTGCCTACTTGTGATCTCTTTCTCTCTGTCAAATAAATAAACAAAATCTTAAAAAAAAAAAAAAAAAGAATGACAGGAGCAGGAACTTATGATGCTTGAAATGCAGCCACGGCCAAGATCATCCAATTTTATAGTCCTGTCCACCTGAGGGTACCAGGTGCTGCCTGTGCAGGCTGCCTCTTGCCTCCGGGGGTGGCTACCAGCACCACCCAACATTTTATTGTCACCAGAGGGGAACAAGAGGTACCCATGCCAGAGGAGGGAGCTGCCCCCTTAGCTTGTTTCTCCTGCTGGCCAGCTCTTGGCTCTGCAAAAAAGTCATCCTCAGGGATGCCTGGGTGGCTCAGTCATTAAAAATCTGCCTTCGGCTCAGATCATGGTCCCAGGGTCCTGGGATTGAGCCCCCCTGCTCAGCGGGAAGCCTGCTTCTCCCACTCCCTATGCTTGTGTTCCCACTCTCACTGTGTCTCTCTCTGTCAAATAGATAAATAAAATCTTAAAAAAAAAAGTAATCATCATTCTGTGTTATACGCAACTGATGAATTTTTGAACTCTGCATGGGAAACTAATGATGTACCAGATGTTGGCTGATCGAATTTAAATTAAAAAAACAAAAACTAAAAAAAATAAAAATAAAAAACCAGAATGAAGAATAGTTTGTAAAGTGAAAAAGCAAAATCATAGTCATTTTGAATAAGTTTTAGTACTGGATGCATTATTTTTGTAGAGGATTTAGAGATAGTTTCATATGGATCAGAAAGACATAGGGAGGGGTGCCTGGGTGGTTCAGTTGGTTTAAGTTTGTGCCTTTGGCTCTGGTCATGATCTCAGGGTCCTGGGATGAGGCCCCACAATGGGGTCCCTGCTCAGCGGGAGCCTGCTTCTTCCTCTCCCTCCACCATTCATGCTCCTATTCTCTCACTACTCCCTCTCTCAAATAAATAAATCTTAAAAAAAAAAAAAAGACATGGGGGGACGCCTGGGTGGCTCAGTTGGTTAAGCAGCTGCCTTCGGCTCAGGTCATGATCCCAGCGTCCTGGGATCGAGTCCCACATCGGGCTCCTTGCTTGGCAGGGAGCTTGCTTCTCCCTCTGCCTCTGCCTGCCATTCTGTCTGCCTGTGCTCTCTCTCTCTCCCCCCCCCCCCCCGATAAATAAATAAAATCTTTAAAAAAAAAAAAAAGACATGGGTATTAGTACTATTGGGCCAAGTATTATTACAAAATTAACCAGTTGAATCAAAGAGTCCCATTTTTCATGAGTGGATCCAGAAACAGAATGGATTGTGGGGTCTCTTTGGTCCAAATACTTCTTTACAAGTGGAAAAACTAAAGCTCGGACTTCCTGGCCTCCAGAACTATGAGAAACACATGTTGTTAATGGTTTCAGCAGCTCTAGTGGCTTAAGGGATAGGCCCTTCTTGGCTGTGACTGTTTCTCTGACTTTCCTTGTTTTTGATGATGCTGACAGTTTTGAGTTCTAGTCAGGACTTTTGTAGGATGTTGGTGTTTTTCTCCTGATTAGACAGGAGTTATGGGTTCTGGGGAGGAAAGATAAAGGACCATTTTCATCATATCATGTCAAGGGCACTGTATCAATGTCCTAGGGCTGTCATAACCAAGTACCACAAACTGGCTTAAAGCAACATAAATTTATTCTTTCCTGGTTCTGGAGCCTGGAGGTCTGAAATCAAGTTGCAAGGCCATCCCACATCTGAAAACCACAGAAAAATCCTTCTTTGCTTCTCTGTAGCTTCCAGTGGTTTCCCTAGCTTCCTTGGCTCCTGCTGTAGCATGTTGGTCCCTGCCTCCTTTGTCACATGATATTCTCAGCTCTTGTCCCTATGTCTCTTCTCCTCTTCTTACAAGGAGACAAGTCATATTGAATTAAGGGCCAACCCTACTCCAGAATCACCCCATCTTTTTTTTTAAATTTTATTTATTTATTTGACAGATTACAAGTACACAGGGAGGCAAGCAGAGAGAGAGACAGGAAAGCGAGTTCTCTACTGAGCAGAGAGCCTGATGCGGGACTCGATCCCAGGACCCCGAGATCATGACCGAAGCCAAAGGCAGAGGTTTAACTCACCGAGCCACCCAGGCACCCCAGAATCACCCCATTTTAACTAATTACATCTGCAATGACCCAATTTCCAAATAGAGTCAAATTCTGAGGTCTTGGGAAGGACATGAATTTTGGGAGGATACACTTGAACCCATGCTATCAACATGATTTATGACTGTTGGTGTTGACCTTGGCCACGTAGTGTTTGTTAGAGCTCCCCACTGCAAAGTGACTCTTTTCTTTTCCCCTCTCCATACTTTATTCTTGGCAAGGAAGTCACTAGGAACAGTCCACATTTTTGGAGTGGGAAGTTATGCTCTCTATCTCTAGGGTTGAGTACCTACATTACTTATTTGGAATTCTTCTGCATGAGGAGCTCGTCTCTTCTCCCCATTTATTAATTTATTCAATCAATCCAGCATATATGTATGGTTGTATGAGAACTGTTAATTCGTACCTCTGTGGTACTGACTAGGTACATGGGCAGTTCCTTTTGCCTTTAGTCTTATACACTCCATTCCCAAAGTTCCTTGGGTCAGCACTACCTTCTCCTACCTCCTTCAGTGAGTTTGCTTCATACATTTAGAAAGCTACAGTTAGATCCTCCTGTCACAGCCTGCATTCTTTGCTGGGATCTTCCAACCCCCTAAATGATTTTTTTTTTTTTTTAATTAGTTTGCGGTAAGGTTCACTCTTGGTGTTGTAAAGTTCTGTAGGTTTTGAACATTGCGTAAGGTCATGTACCCACCATTACCAAGTCATACAGAATAGTTCTACCACCCTAAAAATCCCCTGTAGTTCATGTATTCCTCCCTTGCAACTCTAGTCCCTGGAAACCACTGGTCTTTTTACTGCCTGCCTAGTTTTATCTTTTCCAGAACGTCACATGGTTGGAATTACATAGCATGTGGCTTTTTTCAGACTGATTTCTTTTACTTGGCACGATGCATTTAAGATTCCTCCATGTCTTTTTGTGACTTTTAGGAGCTAAGTATTCTCTTGTTTTAATGCACTATGGTCGGCTTACCCATTCACCTTTGGATGGACATCTTGGAGATTTGGAGTTTATGGAGATTTTGAATAAAGCTGCTGTAAACATTCACGTGCAGACTTCTGTAGAGACATATGTTTTCAACTCAATTGGGTAAGTACTTAGGAACATGATCGCTAGATCATATGGTAAGACTATGGCATTTCTTTGTAAGAAGCTGTCAAACTATCTTCCAAAGTGACTGTACCATTTTGCATTCCCACCAGCAATGAATGAGAATTCTTGTTGCTCTGTGTCCTTGTCAGCATTTGATGTCAGTTTTTTTTTTTAAATTTTCATCATTCTAATGGGTGCATAGTGATGTCTTGTTTTAACTTGTAATTCTGTGATGACAGGTGATTTTGAGCATCTTTTCATATGCTTATTTTCCACCTGTATGTTTTCTTTGGTGAAGTGCTCAGATCTTTTGCACACGTTTTTTGTTTTCTTATTGTTCAGTTTAGGAGCACATCTAACAAGCAAATCTCGAGTTCAAAATACTATTCTCCACTAAAAGGAGCCAGAAGTCCTTGGAAAAGAGGTTGGTTACTGGTGTGAGAAGGGGTTAGACAAGATGAGCCCGGAGCATCTTATAGTACTAGAAAGTAAGGCAGTGCTTAAAAATAGCTGTGGGTGTCTAAAGGGCAGAGAAATCCATATGACAGAGGTCTCCAGTGGCCAAAGCCAGAACTGACTGAGCAACAAAATAATAACAGGATTAGATTATAACCTGTGGAATAAAATAAGTATTCATCAGTCCATATTGGTAATATATAAATAATTGAGTAGGTAAATAAATAAATGAGGCAGAAGGATGGCTCTTCCTTAGAGAATAATTCTAATCAACTAATACTGAGGAAATAAGAGAAGTAGAAAATCACCATTAGAACACACAATACCACAATAACAATGACTGCAGGCAAGATCCACCAGTAGAAGCTAAGACTGGTGGATGAAAGTGAGATGAAACAGGATATTGGTACAGTCTTCAAGTATCTACCCCAAATGTTTGCTAATTAAAAAGAGAAATATGTTATTTCGCAGTGCAGAAACCCCACAGACATGACCTAAACCAAGTGTTCAAAGTAAACGTCACTGCTAATAAGACATACTGACATCTGGGGCCCCTGGGTGGCTCAGTGGGTTAAGCCGCTGCCTTCGGCTCAGGTCATGATCTCAGAGTCCTGGGATCGAGTCCCACATCGGGCTCTCTGCTCAGCAGGGAGCCTGCTTCCCTCTCTCTCTCTCTGCCTGCCTCTCTGCCTACTTGTGATTTCTCTCTGTCAAATAAATAAATAAAATCTTAAAAAAAAAAAAAAGACATACTGACATCTGAAACCGCTGATATGATATATTGAGAAGGGCATCACCCTTCTGTGGCATCCTTTCCAGAAACATGTGACCTCAATATACTCATGAGAAAACAACAGACAATCCAAACTGAAGAACATTCAATAAAGTAACTGAGAAGTACCCCTCAATATGTCAAGGTCAGAAAGACAAGAAAAGACTAAGGAATTGCAACAGATTGTAGGAGACAAAGGAGACAAGAAAACTAAAGGCAGAATGAGATGATGGATTAGATCCTGGACCAAACAACTCCTCTCCCCACCCCCCAAAAAGAGGACTTTATTGGAAGAGCTGGTGAAATCAAATATGCACCAATTCTCTAACTATATTGATGAATATTTTACTTGTTCTTAGTTTTGACAGCTGTCCTATGGTTATATATAATGTAAACACTAGTGAAAACCAAGTTAAGGGTATATAGGAACTCCCTGTACTAATTTTGCAATTTTTCTCGAAGTCTAAAATTATTTCAAAATAAAAAGTTAAAAGTCATTTTTTTTTTTTTTTAAGATTTTATTTACTTGGGGTGCCTGGGTGGCTCAGTGGGTTAAGCCTCTGCCTTCGGCTCAGGTCATGATCCCAGGGTCCTGGGATCGAGCCCCGCATGGGGCTCTCTGCTCAGCAGGGAGCCTGTTTCCTCCTCCCTCTCTCTGCTGCCTCTCTGCCTACTTGTGATCTCTGTCTGTCAAATAAATAAATAAAAATATTAAAAAATATATTTAAAAAAAAAAGATTTTATTTACTTGACAGAGAGAGATGGCAAGCAGGCAGAGAGGCAAGCAGAGAGAGAGGAGGAAGCAGGCGCCCTGCTGAGCAGAGAGCCTGATGCGGGGCTCGATCCCAGGACCCTGAGATCACGACCTGAGCCGAAGGCAGTGGCTTAACCCACTGAGCCACCCAGGCGCCCCAAAAGTCATTTTGATACTCGCCTTTTATCTGTTAGTTATATGAAAATCTCTTCCTCATCTGGCACTGCAGTGGAGTGGATGTATCTCCATGCTGCTGTCTTAGTTGTACCTCCCAAAGGCCATTCCACCACTGTTCTAGAAGGTTAATGGCCTCTGAACTGAACAAAAAATAAGTGGTTTTTTTTACTTTAGGCGATGTTATGTGGTACACTGTGTTGGTGGATCAAATATTCTGTGAACCTCCAGACAGTAGGGTTGGCTGAGTCCATCGAGGCAGGAGAGGCAATTCCAGACGCATAACATGTGTTGTGATGATCTCAGCCCACATAAATTGCTCCCCTTTCAGAGTGGAAGCAGTCCATTGTAACTGACTTGTGACCAAATGACTGGTTGGTCTCCTTGAGGAATGGTACTATGTGGGGGATTCAATGCGGCAATAGGGTGAGTGTCCAGCAGCGGCAGTAGCCAGATCAGCCTTAGTGAGTGGTTTCCACACTGGCGGATCCATTATTAGTCTCTATCCATGCTACCATTGTGCCGGCACTGGAGTGGTCTTTGACACTGATATCATTGGCCAATGATAACTGGCAGAATCAATCATATTATCTGCTTCGTTTGGTCTCTTCTGTGTCAGATACTGGCTGGTGGGCGTTAACGTGTGATACCTGTGCTACAGAGATCCCACTTTGTGCTTACTCCTAGAGCTCCATCTACATGCCTCTTCTCCAAACCTCTTGGACCCTGATTTTCCAATCTTTCTCCTTCATAGGACCTTGACCACATAGTCAAGCCATTCGCCATTGCCCAGGAGCCTATACTTATTCTTCTATGGGGCCATTTTTCTTTTTACAAAAGGGGATGATTAGGTGCGTGACCTGGAGCTCTGCCAACTGGAGGGACTTCCTTTACCCCTAAGTGGAGCCCTAGTGTAGCAACAGTCTGTTGGCTCACACCCTTATACTGAGCCTACCCATTCATGAACCGAGCTTGAACTTTTCCTTCTTCTATCAGCTGGTCATCAAAGTTCCCCTTATGGCCATAAAGGTGTGAGCTGAAGGAAAGGTGCTGGCCAGGTGATGGTGGGTGACCTGGGGATCCAAGCCGTCTACCTGTGCAGCTTAGTTTGCCTTCAGGCCCTGGTTGTGCCCAATTTTACCTATTACTCTTTTGTCTAATGATGGGTTGTTTTGGACCCACCTGCCTTTATGAATTGGTGAGTCTGATAGAATACAGCCCATGGGGATGCCTGGGTGGCTGAGTCAGTTAAGCTTCTGCCTTCAGCTCAGGTCACAATCCCAGGGTCCTGGGACTGAGTCCCGCATTGGGCTCCCTCCCTTGCCTGCTGTCCTCTCTCTCTCTCTCTCTGACAAATGAATGGATGTAATCTTAAAAACAAACAAACAAACCGAAAACAAACATAGCCCATGATGCCCAGCTCCGGCCAGGTAGCCACTTGATGTGCTCACACTCACTAGCATAACCAGGACCTGGTAACAGGCCAGGGGGCACTTTTTTGAAAGGTGTATATAGTCTCTGTTGCAAATGTAATGACCCTGCTTCCAAACCTTAGGGATCTGCATTGCAGTTCTTTTAGGGTTTGCCACAATCTCTCCCTGGCATCTCTCCTCAAACAACAGATACCTCCAGTACCATTAGCTACCTGTGGCTAATGGAAGCACAGGTACCGAATATTTCCAAAATTTAACAGGAAGCTGTACTGCACAGCGCCACACCTTGATCTAACAATTTACAAGAAATACAGGGACCAGGGGAAGATATCAAACAATACCATATGGATGCAACCATCCACAAACAGAAGGTAGAAAATTCTGCACAACAAGAGACCCAGTTTCTTTAACAAATAAATGGCATGGAAAAAAGGTATGGGGGGAGGGAAATTGCTAGAGAAGAAAACAGATTTATGAGACATGTTAACCAAATGCGTTTTGTGGACTTTCACAGGATCTTGATTTGAACTAGCCAACTGTAAGAGACGTTTTTTGAAACAAGCCAGTTAAGCAACACACCGGGAGTGGAAATGTGAATTCATTCAAACGTGGCTGGGGAGAAGGACCCAAGTAGGAGTTTGTATTCGTGATTCAATTGAGAAGAAACACAAAGCTGGGAATAGCTTTATCTTAGTAATGTTAGCAACATGCGTCTCCAAATTTGCTGTGGAAGAAAAAGGGAGCTTGGAAGAGCTTCAGGAGTGGCAGCACATCACTGCAGGATGGTTCTGAAATCCACCCAGCAGAACAGTGGAGATGAAAGGACACCCTCCTTTCCCTTCACTTAGCTGGTGAATTAGAGGAGTGCCTACTTAGATCTCCCCTCTTCCAGGGAGACTTCCGGGCTTGCCTCACTGCCCTACTCCCTCCCCACCTCCGCCTCCCTGCACTTCTCTCCTCAGAGTCCTGAGACTTGCAGGGTAAGAGAGACAAAGGGTGTGTGCCAAGGCCCTGAGCTGGGCTGGAGCTCAGGGGATACAGGATCTCAAAGGGAAACTGGAACTCAAATGCCAAAGAGGAGACTGGAAAAAAGTGGGTAGATGTCAAGGAGAGCAGGGACCATAGGGACCTTTAAGTCCATGGCAAGGATGCTGCCTTTATTTTAAAGACCAAGGGAAGCCACCACAGAGCCTTAAGCCGGAGAGGGGCCGCTAGCCTTTTTCCCGTTGTGTTAGGTAACCCTCACCTCTTTGGGAGTACTGACACACCAAGGGCTGGCAGGGCCACCTTAAGGCCGTGCCACCTTAAGCGGCCACCACTCCTCCCCCCAGCACAGCCATTGGGCTGGGGCGGCAACCTGGCCACCTTGCACACGCCCCTTGGGCTGCTGCCCCACAATGGCCAGTCTGCTCCGGGCTGCTGGGAACCCCAGGGGGCTGTTCCCCTGGAGGGGCTACTGCTCCAGGGGGACGCAGGTAGGTGGGGGAGGGGGAAGCCTGCTGGAGGGTGGGGGGCCAGATGCCAAGCTTCCACCAGGCTCTGTGTGCTGCACCAGCACCCTATGACCTTGAGCGGAGGATCACTGGGCTCACTCTGTGCCAAGCGTGGGTGTTGAGTGAGATGGGCTGAGGTCCCCACAGCTGCCACAAATGAGGCTGGTGGGTGTAAAATCGAAAGTATATGGGCTCCAGAAGGCTCTCTTTGGGGCTCCCAAATGTGTAGACACATTTTGAAACAATGCCTAGGGGGTAAGGATGGTGGGGGGAGGCACCTCAGTGGCTTGGGGATGGGGCTTTCCCTTCGCATTCTTTTATCCCTTTCAGTTTCCTAGCGCATTCTTCTTTTATCCCTCTCAGTTTCCTAGCGTGCCTGGGGCAGTGTTGGAGGAAGGGCAGAGATAAGTAACTCTTCCTAGCCACTAGGGCAGGACTGGCTACGTTATGGAACCCTGTAGGGTTCCTTTCCGGAGAGTGAATCTGGCTCCTATTTTGACCCAGGTGCTGTTTTTTCCCAACTCAAACATTGACCTTGATGGTTCTGTTTAGAAAGGGGCCTTCCTGTAGGGTGGGTTTACTTCCTGTGGGTCCACCGGCCAGGCCTAGCTGTGCTGGCCCTCCAATTGGTGTCAGTGGGGTGCTGGCAGCCCCTCCCCCACTCCTGGACCTGCCCCAGGGGGCCGGGGGTGGGGGCTCTGAGCGACTCTTGCCGTGTGTTTCTTCTTTGCAGGGCGAGCTCAGCAAAGGCTTTGTGGAGGCTCTGAAGGCAGTTGTGGGGAGCCCTCATGTGTCCACTACTGCTGCTGACCGAGAGCAGCACGGGCACGATGAGTCCATGCACAGGTGTGGGGGCCCCTCCCCCATCAGAGTCCTGGGCTGTCTTCTCCCCCACCCGATCGTTTTTTTGGGGGGAAGGGCTGCATTCTCTGCCTCTCCTCCCCACCCATCCCTCTCCCAGGATAGCCTCAGGCCTTGGGGCTCCTCTGACATGAGCAGGACCGAGGGTACACCGTGCCCGCAGAAACTGCTGATGGTCTGGTTCCAGGTGCCGACCTCCAGGCGCTGTGGTGTGGCCCCAGAATGTGGAACAGGTCAGCCGGCTGGCCGCCCTGTGCTACAGCCAAGGAGTGCCCATCGTCCCATTTGGCACGGGCACGGGGCTTGAGGGTGGAGTCTGTGCCATGCAGGTAGGCGCCCCCCCTCCCGTCACACCTGTGGCTGCGTCCTCCCCGCCTTACCTGCCCTCCGGGGCTCCTGACCGGTGGGCAGCTCAGCCTCTCCACCTCTCCTATGGGAGGTGGCCTGGCCCCGGGAGGACGCAGGTCCATCAGCTCCTTGGCAACCCTTCCCACCAGGGCGGCGTCTGCATCAACCTGACACACATGGACCGGATCCTGAGGGTAAACCCACAGGACTTCTCTGTGGTGGTGGAGCCTGGCGTCACCCGCAAAACGCTCAACACCTACCTGCGGGACAGTGGCCTCTGGTTTCCTGTGGGTAGGCTGGAGCTCGAGGCCCTTCCCCGGTGCCCTGAGGGCTCCCAGGGGGGCAGGGCTGTTCCCGGGCGCGAGGGGAGCCCTCGGTCCCCGGGTACGTACCCCAGGCCGCCTTCTGCCTGTACTCTGCCCTGCAGACCCGGGCGCGGACGCCTCCCTCGGGGGCATGGTGGCCACCGCGGCCTCCGGCACCAACGCTCTGCGGTATGGCACGATGAGGGACAACGTGCTGAACCTGGAGGTGGTGCTGCCCGGGGGCCAGCTGCTTCACACCGCGGGCCTGGGCCGGCACTTCCGGTGAGCCCCTCCCCCTCCCGGAAATGGGATTGGGCGGGCTGCCAAGCCCCTGAGGGCTCCGAGTCTCCCCTCAGGCACACCGGCCAACGTTCTTCACCTGTCTTGATGGCAGGCTGGGCCGACTCCCCACCTGGCAGGGGCCTGGGGGACGGTGCTGGGCCTTCAGCTCAGGCTTGTGGCCAGAAAGCCACCACCTCCTGGCCGGGCACTCACCTGCCTTATATGTCCCCGGGGTCCAGGAAGAGTGCAGCCGGCTACAACCTCACAGGGCTCTTCGTGGGCTCTGAGGGGACACTGGGACTCATCACGGCTGCCACCCTGCGCCTGCACCCCGCCCCTGAGGCCACGGTGGCCGCCACCTGCGCATTTCCCAGTGTCCAGGCTGCTGTGGATGCCACGGTTCACATCCTCCAGGCTGCAGTGCCCGTGGCCCGCATTGGTGAGCTGGGGGCTGGGCCGTCTAGGTGGGCTTCCTGGAAGAGGCCTGGGCCTCACCTCACCTGCCCTCTCCTTGGCCCCAGAGTTTCTGGATGAAGTCATGATGGAGGCCTGCAACAGGCACAGCCAGCTGAACTCCTTCGTGGCACCCACACTCTTCCTTGAGTTCCACGGGTCTGAGCGGGCACTGGCCGAGCAGATAGAGCGGACAGGTGTGCTGGGCTCCTGTGGGGTAGGGGGCTCAGGCTGGCCCCGAGTGAGGCCCCGCGTGAACCTCCCCCTACCCTTGCAGAGGAGATCACCCAGCACAACGGAGCCTCCCACTTCTCCTGGGCCAAGGGGGCCCAGGAGCGCAGCCGGCTCTGGGCGGCGCGGCACAACGCCTGGTATGCCGCTCTGGCCCTGCGGCCGGGCTGCAAGGTGAGTTGGGCTGGGGTGCAGGTAGCAGCCACTGCCCACCGTCCTGCTGGCCCAAGCAGGAGGCTGAGACCCACTGTGGGCAGTCTGGCTCCTACCCAGCTGCTTCTCAGACACTGTTGTCTGCCAAAGTCTCAAGAGGGAGCCCTGGCCTGGGCACAGGGACAGTGCAGGTGCTCTTAGGGTCCCTGCACGCGGAGGGCAGGCTGGCTGGAGAGAGGATGAAACAGAAGGGGTCGGCCAAATTGAAGGGGAGACTGGGCTCCAGGCAGCATGTGCAAAGGCGTGGCCCCTTGGGCCCCTCCACATGTGCCCTGCATGTGGCCTGGCAGGGAGCAAGGTGAGAGCTGGCGAAGCCTCTGTGGGCAGGGCAGGGCACTCACTCTGGCCATGTGTCTGGTCGTCTGGGGCAAACAGGCCTAGAGAAAAGCAGCTAGTTTTGGGGGTGTGTGGTGAGGCCAAGGCTCCTTTGACCTGTTCTTAACCTTGGCCACAAGGACCTCTTACCTCCAGGCAGGCAGGAGGTGAGGGGGGACAACCTCATAAACCTGCCCCCACCCAGGGCTATTCCACCGACGTGTGTGTGCCCATCTCCCGGCTGCCGGAGATCCTGGTGCAGACCAAGGAGGACCTGAAGGCGTCAGGACTCACAGGTCCGCATGCCCACTGCCAGAGCACCATGTGGGAGGGAAGGGGGAGGCCTGGACTGGGGCAGCAGCTCTATCCTCTGGGCCCCCAGGGTGCATTGTTGGACATGTGGGCGATGGCAATTTCCATTGCATCCTGCTGGTGGACCCAGAGGACACTGAGGAGCTCCGCAGGGTCAAGGACTTTGGAAAACAGCTGGGCAGGTAAGAGAAAACCCCTTGGCTGGTGGAGGTGGGGGGGGGGAGTACCCTGCTGAGGATCTCTTCGCTGCCTCCCAGGCGGGCACTGGCACTCCACGGGACGTGTACTGGGGAACATGGCATTGGGCTGGGCAAGCGGCAGCTGCTACAGGAGGAGGTGGGCGCCGTGGGCATGGAGATCATGCGGCAGCTGAAGGCCATGCTGGATCCCCGAGGCCTCATGAACCCAGGCAAGGTGCTCTGAGGGTCTCCAAGTGCTTGGCCTACAAACCCCCAGACAGTGGAACCTCCTGTTCTGAAACCTTCCTTCTTGTCACAAAACAGTTCTGTCTTGGCCCAGATCTGCAGGTGTCCTTGCTTGCCTTCCCCTTGGTCCAGCCCTCCCTGCTGCTGAGGACTGGGGGCAAGGCCTCAGGGACTCAGCTCCCTCAGCCCTACTCTACCTGTTTGGTGTGGTGACAGGAATAGGCCTTTCCTGGTGTAGGTGTCCTTGGGCCCCTGAAATAAACCAGAACCCCATTTGCAACAGTTTGGAGATGAGCAGACAGTACCTGTGAATGGCCTCCTGTGCCTGTCCTCACCACCTCCTTCAGGTTCTCTAACCTTTGTCCTTGTCCCTTGTCCCTCCTCCCCTGTCTGTCCTCTGACTTCTCACAGTCTGGGAGGGAGGGAATGGTGCTTAGGCCACAGAAAGTCACTTTCAGGGACCAAAGTCCCTGTCACAACTGCTGCTCATGAGAACAGAGAGCCTGAGGATTTGCCCATGGCTGACGCCCCTCACAACCGGCCTCAACTGGGCCCGAGAACATTCTGAACATGTTCTTCAAATGGCTGCTGCCAATCAATGGAAAAGGAAGTGAAATTTTTGTCCTTGTATTATACTTCTCCATGGTGTGATGTATTTTACTACTAGCTTTTCCCCATTGAAGTCAGGATCTGCCCTCCCCTGGGCCTGCCCATGCCTTAGGATCCCTGGCCAGACCACCTGGCCCTCAAACTTATCAGTTGTTCCCAAGCCCACGAGAGGGCGCCCAACACCACAGCATCTGTGCTGGGCAGCGGCACCCAGGACACCCCTCTGTCCAGGGCCTGTAACTCTGCCTTGGGTCCCCTCCCTACTTCCCCAAGGTTGAGATGGGGTTGGCTTGGTGTCCTGGAAGTCGGTCTCTAAACTCCATCCCAGGAGCCTATCCTTCGGGCCCATTTCCCGTGGCCCCTAAGCAAAGGTGCTAGCTCAGCAAAGCAGGAAGGCCTGCGGGACCCTCCCATCTCCCCTCACTCCCAGAAACCTGTTGAACTCCTTCCCTGCCTCCACCTCGTGGGTCCCTCCCCGCCTCTCCCATCAGCTGTCCAGGCCCTGGATAGAGGCACCCTTCTGGGACTTCTCAGCCCAAGTTGGTCCTTGGAAGCCACTCGAACACTGGGAACTGAGCCCAGTTTGCTCCTCTGGGACGTCTCCACCCCCAGGCTGCAAGCAGTTGCTGGGCCAAGGGGTGATGTGGAGGCAAGCCTCACTGGCTCTCCCCAAGTGACCAGCTCCAGGCACCATCTAAGCATCAGCAGCGCACAGCTCACTGGCCCC
This sequence comes from Neogale vison, assembly GCF_020171115.1. Classification (NCBI taxonomy): domain Eukaryota; kingdom Metazoa; phylum Chordata; class Mammalia; order Carnivora; family Mustelidae; genus Neogale; species Neogale vison. The sequence continues at coordinate 11,735,465 of NC_058097.1, forward strand.
ACCCCCACCCCAACTTGGCTGCCTCGCCCCCAGCTCAGGGGGAAAGTCTGCAATGGAGGTGTCTCCCCTTACTGGGCACGGCTCTTCTTAGATGAGCTGGAAGAACAAGCTCACTGTTCGCTGAAATACCAGCCCCTGAAGATTCAACTGACTATTTCTGCCTAATTTGCTTTGTGTGTGTACTTTCTGGGGAACCATCTGGAATTGAGTTACACATTTCCTGACACCATTTACCTATAGAATTTAACATCTACCGCCTAAGCATAAGGACCTTCTCCTAGGAAACTCAACACTGTTAAACGGCTGCTAGCTGAACGGTCTTAGTGAGTTGCTTCTGCCCAGGAAGCTCCCCAAAGTGTGCAAGGCCCTTAGCCACCTCCCAGTTCCAGCTGGTTTCCTCCCCTCCTGGAAGGACCGAGCTTGGGAGAGCTGCCTGGATGGAGCATGAATGACAGCGCAGCTCTCGCTGGGAAGCCTGGACCCAGCCCGGTCCACCATGCCCTCGGAGCCGGCAATCTGGGTAGATTCTGAGAACACTGCAGCCGGCAGAGGGCCGCCGTGCGCTGGGTGGGAGTGCAAGGCGCTGGGGGTGGGGACAGGGACTGGCCCCAGGAGCCTGGAATAAAGCCCAGTGTGGGCTGTAGCCTGCCCTACCGGGTCACGACCACTTGGCTTACCCAGGGAGCTGCCAAGGCCCCCGGGCCAAAGCCTCCAAGGTGGTCACAGAGGCCTCTGCCTGCAGGCCCAGGGGTCAGGCAAGGAGATCTCCAGGGCCAGCTTTGCTAGAGGAATTAAATTTAGAACAGGGAGACACAGTTGCCAGGCAGAAGCAGGAGGTGCTGTGAATAGAACAGTGCTCTTTGAGGGGACAGATCTACGAGGGAACCTGCTCTGCGTGTGCCAGAGGCTTCCGGGAGGATTGTCTGCCCCTCACGGTGACCTGAGTTGTGTGGCTCTGTCCCCACTCAAATGTGATCCAACCTGGGGTTCAGGTTCAGAAGGGCCACTTTGTCCCCCCAAGATCATTCTGCCCAACAGAGGAGCCCACCTACAGACAGTTTAGAGCTCTTGCTCTTGCTCCCCTGGGAAGGGTTGGACCCCAGGGGCAGGGAGGAGGATTGGGGGTTCCCCACCCCAGGTGGGTCTGATGCTAAGGCCCAGACTCAGACCCGCAAATTCTTTAGCATTTCTCTGAACACTCCCGAGTGTGCCTGTGCCTCGGTTCACATCCGCCCCCTGGCCTGCGGTGCCCTTGCACTGAGTAGGTGCTTCGGGAAGCACTTGACGTTAGAGGACTGCAGAGCCAGGGCCTGAGGGAGCCAGAGCACTCTCCAGGCAACAGCACTGGAGAGGCCCTGGGAGGGGTGTGAGCACAGAAGCTTGGAGGCATCTCCCTCCAGAGCCTTCCTTCACAGGCTCTGCAGGAGGCCCTGGAATGCCGCTCCACGAGCCTGTCTGGCACAGGGACAGAGGCCAGGCATGAGCCGCTACCCCCTGCTCCGAGCTTCCCGCCCAGCTCGAGGTGTGCCAACTCCTGTGAGCCTGGAGTGGCTGGTTCCAGTTCAAGGGCTCTGAGCTGGCTCAGCCCCAAAGCAGGGCCTCCTTCTCGGCCTCAATGAAGCATGCCCATGAGTCAGCACCGAGATGCAGACTGAGCAACAGGCGAGGCAGGACGGACGTGGGATGGGGAACTGAGGATGAAGGCGGGGACTGGGCCGATACCTGAGTCTGCATCCTTGCAGCCTCCACCGGCTGCAGGATCTTTTTGCCCCCGCAGATCTTTCCTGAAGAGTTCTGTCACAACCACTCTGCAGGTGATGGCAGACGGACTCCATGATGCTTGGGAGGGTCAAAACCCCTGAAGGACTCAGGTATGACCTGCCAGGTTCCCTCTGCCCAGGCATGACTGCTCTGAGGACCACTCCACACTCCTGTAGTGCCAAGTAGCAGCCTGGAGGAAGGCTAGGGAGGTAGGTGAGGGAGTGGGGGACAGGCCTTCAACCCCCAATTCTTGAATGTGTAACAATACCTCGTTAAAATAAAGTCACACAGTGCACCTTTTATTAGACATTTTAATACCATATCAAAACACCTTGACTAATGAAGAAAGCTTTTCCCCCAAGCTTTGAACATTTTTTTAAACATTTTATAAGGTTTTTTTTTGTATTTTAATATATAAATACAGAAACCTATCTTGCATGGGCTGATGCCACGTGTGAACATCAATGGCTAAAATGTTCTCAAACAGAGTGCCTGAAAACAGGGATAACTGTACATATTCCTTTAGTAAGTCTTTTGTGTGTTTAAGTTTTCTGGAAACAAAAAATCCACAAGGGTCTAAGAAAAATGTTCTGGCATTTTTGCAGGACACTTGTGATTATTAAATCCTCTGAACTGACCAGAACCAGGAGGGAAGGAGGGAGAGATAAAGGGTAGGGAGAGGAAAAGGTCCTTGATAGTTTTTTTTTTTTTTTTTTTTTTTGGCAATGAAGTTAAATATCAGGGTCCCAAGGTGAGATATGTGCAAAACCAAGCCAGAAAAATGGAGGGGGAAAAAAAATACAAAAAAAAAAACCCCACCAAAAAAAAAAAAAAAAAGAAGAAGAAGAAAAAAGAAAGAAAGAAAGAAAGACAAAACACCCAAGGCAGAGTGGTGGTGACAGACAGGGCCAGGGTGGGGGGTGGAGGTGGGATGGTGCTGGGCTCAGGAGGAGACCGTGTGCGCGGCCCCGTTCGTCTCTGTCACTGAGTGGGCTCTAGCTGGGCAGCAGACAGCAATCTGTAAACATCACGAGGGAAAACACCAGTCGACACTAGACTTTTTTTTTTTTTATAATTTTTTTTTTTTTTTTTTTTGTAAACACTTTAGACAGACCCACAATGCCTTTCAAAGGTGTAAAAGAAAATGCCCTTTCCCTCCTGGGAGGAGGGCTGAGGGGAAAGATAGCAGTTGATTCTTCTCTCAAACTCGCTCTCATCCAGTTTGGTGTCCTCAGGGAGAAAGGGAGAACCATTTTCTGGAAGTCAGTGCAGAAGGGGTGCCCTGTTCCCACTGGTGTCCCCAGCTCAGCTCTGCCCGTGTCCGATGCCTCCTCTCAGGAACGGGGGCTGGCTGTCCCTGTGTGGACCGGAACACGTAAGTCGCGCTCTGGCAGCCGAGGCCGGCCGCGTGCATCCCGCTGAGGCTGGCCGGGCGTCTGTGGTTCCACTCTGGGGCCCGAAGCCCAACGTCCCGCCGGGGTTTGGACTCCCGCTCCGGCGCCGGCCCAGTCCCTCTGCCTCACTCTCACCCTTGCTTTTTCTTCTCCCCGTGTCCTCAGTTTTTGAGGGGAAGGTAAAAAGAGCAAATGTCCCTGATTTGTCTGACATCATCAGCTGTTCTGGGAGCTTACTTGGAATAAATAAAATAAACCTAATGAAAGAACAAAGGAAAACAAAACAAACAAACAAAAACAAGAGAGACAGACAGCGAGAGAGAGAAAAGAAAGGAAGCCCCAAAACCTTTTGATGTGAGATGAGGTGGAGTCAGGGTTTTGGTTTTCTCTAGGGGTTTTGTTTGTTTGCCAGAAAAAAGTGCCGCCTCAGAACTCACAAGGGACAGGGAGGATGGGGACAGGAGAGGGTGGTCAGCAGAGAAGCAAGGTGCCCTGGGGAAGAGACGGGGAGTCAGAGCACAGTTAGATAGGGACCACATGTGCACATCTGGTGGGGAAGGCTGGGCCGGCCTGCCGCAGAGATTGATCTGGAAGCGGTGTGTGCGTAAGTATGGGTGAGAGTGTGAGCGTGTGTGGGAGGCAGGTGGCCTAAAGGCAGGAAGAACCAGCAGTGACATGATCACGGATGAGCACCGCAGAGGACAGTGTACCGTCCCACAGGCTGTCTAGTTTAATAAGTGGGATGTCCATATGGAGAAAGGGAGTGAGGTTATCCCCCTGCCCCGAAGAAGCAGAGACCCCGAGAAGCAGGACTTGCCCTCACCACTCCTCCAGCATGAGGCGGAGCAGGACACAAACCCAGTGTCTGGTCCTAGAGCTCGCTGCTGCTTCTCCCACCCGGCACGTTCCACGGGATCTTTCTGAGCCTTCTTCAGGAAGACTCGCTTTAGATGTCCGGAATACATGGGTCTTTTCCCAGCAAATGTAATTCTACTGAGCAGCTTCTCCATCTGGTTAGGAGTTTGTATTTGCTAGTCTTCCTGGAGAATCATACCCGCCCCCTCACAGAACCATTAACTGGTAAGATGCTCCCTTCTTGGTGGGGTGTGTAAGGGCACCTGAGCTCCCTACACTCCAGGCCCCAGAGTGACTGGACCCCAGGCCCGGAGTCCAGAGCACCCCCAGCCACGGGCTCACCTTTGAGAGGAGTCAGCAAGCGAGCCCAGCAGGGTCAGTCCGCGGGATGTTCTGGACAAGATCTGTTCACTTCAAACCATGAATCTATGCAACTGAGGCAGGGAGGTGGCAAGGGGAGACACGTTACCATTGACTAGGCTGTTCCTTAGGGCGTATTCTCCAGGGGTTAGGCTTCTGAGCAGGGGTTTGCTAAATCACTCATGAGGACCTCAGGGGAAAACAAGTATGTCCCCAGACACCCACTTTTTGAAGCAAGAAGGGAGAACACCAAGACTGATGTCAGCTCAGCCTGAGGCATCGGCCCAGCAGGGTGGGTATAGGATTGGCTGGATCTGGGAGCTGCAGGAAGCAGGGAGTGTGGCCCTGAGAGGGACCAAGGCCTCACCCGAGGGGAGCCTGGATAGGGTCGGGGTGGTGGGGGGTAACAGCTACCAGGGAGAGGGTGAGAGCGGGACAGCCGTGCTGGCCAGTGAGCCCACCATCTCTCGGGCTTAAAGCACAAGAAGATGGGAACCAAGACCCAGCAGGGTGGCTGTTGCTCCAGTTCTGGAGTCCGGAGAGCCCCCTCCTTGGTCAAAGGGGCAGCCTTGAGGCTTTGTCCCCGGTGGGCCTTCTCAGGAGACATCCTCCCTCCCCACCCCCGCCAAGCTCTATATAGCTTGGTCAATTGTGGTCAGCGGATGGCCAGAACCCTTCCTGGAGGAGATGGGAAGGGGAGGACCAGCCCTTTGGCTCAGTCACGTTGCTGGGGACTGTCAGACAGGGCCAGACAAGAGGCTGACAGCGAAACCCTGGTCTCCAGTGTTTAGAGAAAGGACCATCAGAACCAGACAGGAAACAGAGATTGCCCCAAGAGAGCTTTCTGATTTGTAAGCCAACATCTGGGTATTTTCGAACACAGGAACCAGGTAGATAATTTGCATAATTCTCCCCTAGAGCCCAGCATTTCCATCTTCTGGTTCTGAGCGGTGCGTCCCTGGGGGGCTGGAGCAATCTGTGCCAGACCCAGGCCAAGACCCCCTCCCCTGGGGCCAACCTGGAGCCTCTCATGCACCAGCCACATCTGTGTGCCAGGCGCCACCATCGCCTCGTGGCCAGCAGCCCTGTGAGGCGGGCTGTGAAAAAGCCCATGTGTCAGAAGAAGTTCTGGGACTCAGGGAGCCAAGAGCAGATGGCACAGAGTGTCCTCCCGTCTTGGGAAAAGAGGTGTCTTCTTTCTAGCTGGAAGCAAGACCGCGGCTCGTACTAGAGCCTGAGAATGACTCTGAGCCCTGCTAATTCCAGCAGCTTTTCGTGCCGTGGCTGCCCAAGTCGTGGCTATTCTTGCCTCTGGCCCTCGGGGGAGAAGGGACAGGGGCTGCACACACTAGCCCTCTCTGGCACGGATGACAGTTCTCGTGCTGTGGAGCGGCCCGTGGAGGAAGAAAAGGCTCAAGGAGACATGCAAAAGCAACCTCTTTCCGGGTGGGATCTTAAGTGCCTCTCGCCTATGGGGCTCCGCAGGTCTCTCTGTCAGCCCTTACCATCCAGGCCATCACACCAGAGACCTGCTCTGCCCCCACTTAGAGCCCTTGGCAGAGGTCGTCCCACCACCCGAGGGGACTGAACGGCTAGTGGTGAGGGTGTCCCCCCCACCCCAGCAGCAGGGAAGGGGCCTTCTGGGGCCGCAGATGGAGCTGACCGGCCCTGGGGGCCCTTCCATACCTTTTGTGATAAATGCACAGGCAGGGCAGCCTGGCTATCGTGTCCCCCTGAAGCAGCTCCTCCAGGCAGATCACACACTCACCCGCGTCTTTCGTCAGCACATCATCTGCAAAGGGGGGGACAGAGGAGAGCGGAATATGGTCAGTCACTAGCAGACAGGTGGCACAAAACGGGCACAGGCCTGGGAACTGGGTGGGACCCTTGGGCCACCTGAAGTGGGCAAGGCTGTGTGGATGACACAGGAGCCCAAGGGTTCCCTGACCCGAAAGCCCTCCCTGCAGAGACAAGACATGCATACTGCACGTCCGTGATCTCAAGACCAAGTGGGACCAATCACAAGAAAGTGGCCAGGGGACGAAGGGCAAAGGGGCTCGGGGCGGGGACAGGTATGTCGCAGAGGCCAGCTGCCTCCCTGAGGAGACCTTCCCCCAAACATACACGTGGACCAGATGCCTGGAGTTCTGGTTTAGCAAAGCACGGCGGTGGGGTGTGAGGCGAGAGAGGAAGGAAGAGGCGGGAGCTCTAGCGACGGCTCGGGCTGGGGCTTGGGCAAGCCCGTCCGCAGCAGCATTGCTCGCAACAGCCGACGGTGGAAACAGCCCTGGCGCCCCCAGCCGAGAACTGGATCAACAAATGGGATCCATCCATACAGTGGAGTGTCGCTCGGCCATGGGAAAGGGGCGGACACGGATGCGGGCTGCAGTGTGGATGGCTTGGAGAACATCACGTGAAGGGAAGGAAGCCAGACACAAAAAGTCCCCTATTCAACGACTCTTTTCTATGAAATGTGCAGTGCAGGCCAATCCTGACGTAGGCCCACGGCTGGGGCAGGAGGGTTGCGGGGTGACTGCTCTATGGGGCAGTCTGGTGGTGTTCTTAAGAACCTCTTCTGGTGGTGTTCTTAAGAACGCTTACGATGAGATCTACCCTCTTGACAGACTTTCAAGAGTGCACGACAGTACTGCTAACTGCAGCCAGATCTCCAGAATTCACTCATCTGACATGACTGAAACTCTACACCTGCTGAATAGCACCTCCCTACTTCCCCGTCCCCTTGGCCCCGGTGACCCACTCTTCTACCCTCTGGCTCTGTGAGATGGACTCTTATTTCAGGTAAAAGTACAATCACGCAAGGGGTTTTCTTTGGAAAATCCTAACTAGACAGAGATGGTGGTGGTGGTAACATTGGGAAGGTTCTAAATGGTACTATGACTCAATTTAAAGAAGAAAAGGTCCCCCACAAAAAAAGGAACAGGAGGAAGCTACTGGACACCCCAGGCCCTTCGCACAGCCATGGTTGGAAAAGCCTGAGCACACAGAGGGAGCACTATGGCTGGGGCAGCAGCCCCTTATTAAATTTCTATGACATTCTGGGCACTGGCAACTCCGCGAAGAAGCCACGGCCTCAGGACTGAAGTCACAGTCTCACAGAGAAGCGGACAAGAAAATGGAAATGAACAGCACACGAACTTCTAGGAAGCCTTATGATGCATAAAAGCCCAGGTAAGAAGGGATGGCTGATGGTCCATCAGGGTGGGGACATTTCAGGCAAAGGGAACAGTATCTGTGCACTGGGAAGAGCGGGAAGTTTGCTAAGGCATCTGCAGAGAGACATGGGGGCCACAATGGGGTGAGACAGACACCCCCAGGACGAACTCGTGTTCTGCTGCGGTGCCTAGGCTTCATGTGTTTCACTGGCAGCCTCTGGAGACGCTTTCTGATCACCGCTGGTCTCTGCTAATACTGGAGGATGGGCTCGCAGAGCTCAGAGATGGGGAGCCTGCAGCAGCAGTGCAGGAGGGAAGGACTCAGGGCCTGCACTGGCCACGGGGGCAAGGAGGGAGGGATGGCATGTGCTGACCAGGGCAGCTGGGCAAGTGGCAGGTGCCTAGGAGGGGACCCAGGAAGAGAAGGTCAGGCATGAGAAGTGAGTTCAGAGTTGGGTGCAAGGTGCTGACCAGGTGTCTCCACTGGGACATGCTAATGGAAACCTCCCAGAGTCCACTGCAGTCTAGGGCTGGGGTTTAGAAGAGACGTGGGTGACGAGTGTAGACGTGGGATAGAGATTCAGCTGAAATCCAAGAAGGCAGAAGACAGAACACAAGGTTAACTCTAACATCTGAAAGGCAGGTGCAAGGGTGAGGGAAGTCAAGGTTACTCAGAAGTTCCCCAAACCACAGGAGAAATGCCAAGGAGGGGGTGATGGATGTGGAGAAAGGCGAGCTGGAAACAGGATCAGTTCCTCACTACTTGTTCTCGAGCACTGCCACTGACATACACCGAGATGGTGTGTGTTCAACTGAGCCGCAGTTTCATGAGCGAGGCAGGACGTATGTGTCATCCCTGTCTTGCCAAGGAGGACACGGAAGCCAGAGAAGTCAAACATCTTGCCTCTGCAGGGCCTGAAACCCTTCGCTTGGTGCCCCTCACCCTTGCTGTTTCTGGGTCCTCCCTCTGATTGCTCTGGTGGGAAAGGAAACATCTGGGGCCCAGAAAATGAGGATTCTTCAAGGCCTAGAGAGCTAAAGTGCCTTAAAGCTCCCTACCAGGAACCCTGACAAAAAAGCCCAATTTAGGAACAGTTCAGTACTGATGTCCCTGGGCATATGAGCTGTGGGAAAAGTCACTCTCAGCTGCCCGGCCACGACAACCTGGGATTGACCCCTGCCAACATCAGGCTAACCCACAGGCCCACCTGAACAGAAAAAGCAGGTGGCGCATCATCGGTCTGCCAGTGGTCACCTCAGACTCCGAGTGTGGCAAGCAGTGGATCAGCAGAAGAGCTTGATCCCATGTCCTACGGCACCAGATGCCCTCCTTACTGAGTATGTGTGCGCATCTGTGCGTTCATGTAAGCCCAGAAAACATCTGGAGGAGCGACACTTCAATGTCGAAGGCAAGGAAGACTAAAAGAATGTTTTTATGTGTTTTTTAATTTACTCGCACGTGCATTACCTGTAGAATTAAAAACCCCAAGAAGGAAGCGTACTGGTGTTTTCATGTGGCTCTGAAACGTGTTGATGGGGAAGATGGGTTTGGTGGACGGAGCCAAGTAACTGAGTGCCTGCAGGGAAACGCAGACTCTGGATGGTGGGGATCTGGGCATTCACGGTAAAACCCTCAAACTGTACTCTATGTTTGACACTTTTTTTTCTTAAGATTTTATTTATTTATGAGAGAGAGAGAGAGGGAGAGAGAGCGAGCAAGCACAGGCAGACAGAATGGCAAGCACAGGCAGACAGAATGGCAAGCACAGGCAGAGGCAGAAGCAGGCTCCCTGCTGAGCAGGTGCCCGATGTGGGACTCGATCCCAGGACGCTGGGATCATGACCCGAGCCGAAGACAGCTGCTTAACCAACTAAGCCACCCAGGCGTCCCTGTTTGACACTTTCAAAATAAAACATTGCAGGAAAAATCCCCAATAAGGATGGGGGGAAACCGGTCTGGGCTTTGAGAAGGCAGAGCTGTCTTGTAGACATTCCTGGGCGCTGACTTCTGCCCTCCCTGCCTCGGGAGTCTCATTGGTACAGGGAGTGTGGGCCCTGGGTCCCGGTCACGCCCCTCTCTCCACACTAATGGCTGAATTCCTTTCTTGCGGACAGTAAGGTTACAGATCCAAGTTATCATCCCTTCCATTTCCCCCCACTGACTGGCACCCCAGCTGTGAGGCCAAGGGGTTAGGTTGGAATTCCCTGGGTTCCAAACAGCTCCTTGCCCGGCCAGCTGTGCTCTCCACCTGCACGGGCTTCTGGCCAGGGTAGAGGTGACGGAGCTAGGGGGTGGGAGCTGGGAATGGAGATAAGACTTGAGATTTGCTGCTTCTTCAACAGGACTGGACTTGACCCTCCTCTCTGTTCATACCGGACGGCACTGAGGGAAGGGCCAGGCGTGCGTAGGAGACAGGAGGCACAAGGGCGGTTCCTTTTCCTTACCAAGGATTCAGGCTTGAGCACATGAAGGTCAGACGCATTTTCGTCCTAACAGTCCACTACCAGCACATGACACTTCGCAGACAGCACCGTGCTGTGCCTCACCAGCCAGCCTGGGGCTGCAGCGCGGGTGGGAATGAACTCGGGCTGGCCCATGCAGCTGGCAAGGGTGGGGAGCCCATCTCACTGTGGCCTGGAGTGCCGAGGATAGGGAGGAGTTGGGGGCTGGGAACCTGACAGCGTGGGGAGCCAGCGGTGTCCACACCCAGTGTTGTGCCCAGGGAGTGGCATTCTTCCCGGAGCGGAAAACAGGAGGTACACAGATCCGGCCACAGGCCTGAGTGGGCTGAGTAAAACTTCCTGTCCCAGTCCCTGGAGCTCTGGAATGGGCAGCCCCCAGATGTCCCTGGGAGCTCAGCAGGAGGGTGGAAGTGGCTGAAACCGATGCCTGGCTATCAACAGGTTCCTATGTGATTTCCACACCCTTTCTGCAGGAGGCTGCTGCCCGCCGTTGGGAACCTCCAGGCCCAAAGCCAAGGACCCTGGGCCTGGCACAGATTGAGGCCACCTGGTAGACAGACGCAAATGTCCCTTGGTATCCCTAGGTACCCACAGGATGGGGCCTTAACCGATGCTGGTTGTTGAGAACCCAGAAATGAAGCTCTGCCTTCTGCTTTTGTCTTACTGGCTCTTAACCACTGCCCCCACCCACCCCTGCCCCGCCCAAGCTTCCCGATGCCCTGTGCAAAGCCAATGTCACTGCCCAAGGGGGGGTTCTTCGAAGTGTTTGGTCCGGCTAGGGGTGGTGCTCGATGATGCCAATGCCTGTCCCTCCAACTACACCAGGGAACCAAACCAGAGGCAAAGCTCTCCGGTGCCACAGCAGGGGGAGGGGTGATGCCTGGGCAGCGGCTGGGGTAGGGCAGGGTGGGAAGTGACTGCTTAGTTCTGCTCTCTCCCTGAGATACAGGGGGAGCACTCTAGAGAGCAGCTGTTTGTCAAAGAAAGATCTAGGACAAGAAGAGAAAGGAGGCTTCACTTCTTTGGGGTCAGCTGTATGGCAGGACTTCACAGAAACCTCTCAGTGAATGCTAAAGACCCTTTGGGCAGGCGGGGAGGGGGTGTCTCTGAATCAGCCCATGTAGCTGGTAAGTGGCCATGGCTTCCAAGACAAGTTCCTTCTACTTGGTGACCTTACCTCCTCTCCTGGTCTCCAAGAGACCAGGCAACAGGGTCTCTTCCCTTGAGGCTAGAAAGCACCAGCCGTCTCAGTTTCAGCTCTTTCTCTCCTTGTGCATTTGTGCATGCGGGGCCCAAGAAGGGGGGAGAAGCCTTGGTGCAGGGAGCGGCACTGCCCCCCCCACCGCCCCGAGTGCCACTGTGAGGCTGCGCTGCCCTGTGGAGAGCCCCGGCCCCCACACTCCCCAGGGGACGTCCAGAGCTGCTGGCGTCATGAGTGGGGGGGCGGGGAGGCTGAAGCTGGTACAGCTCAGAGTCAGCCGCTGAGGGCAGGACCATACATAATGCGTTTCCCCTGGTGCTGGGAAGAAAGGTAGGAGCCAGAAGGAGAACCCCTGTTGCCTCCCCAGCAAATGCAGAGCTGCCAGCCCCCGTCTCCTGCGGGTTAGGGAGGGATGGTGCCATCAGTGCCAGGTGTTGCCAGTTCCCTTCTTGGGAAATCTCCAGGAAAAGGGAAACCTAGAGCAGAGAGATCCCCTACCAGCGGTGGCATCCCCACCCAGATACCCCAGACTGCTCCAATAATGGCTCTCAGTGAGAGTCAGCCAATAAAGCTCAGGCCTGGAGGGCTTTCTCTTCAATGGGGCTCCCCACGGTGACCCCACTCCGTCCCTTCTCTTGCAGCCACCTGATTCTCGTGTCCCCACTGTGGCAAGCCCCTGTGTGTCTCTGGCCCGCTGACTCCTCACTCACCCAACAGCCCACTGGTCAGCAGTGCTGGAGCTCCCTCTGGCCCTCCCTCCTGGAGGAGGGGACACCTCTGAGTCTGGCACTGCCGCAGGTCTAACAATAGCCCCTGGCAGGGCCCCACTGGGCTGGGCACACTCCTCAGCCGGCCAGGACCTGGTTCCTCCAGGCCTAAGAAAAGGCACTTCCATCCCAACCACAGGGTCTCAGCAGGGACGCACGCCAAGTAAGCACCATTTACACGCGTCTGCTGGCTTGGGGAAAACTAGCAGGAGGTATTCCTGCTTTTAGGGGAGTCAGATTCTCGCTCCTTTAAAGAAACTTTGCACGACACGCAGCATTTTCAGAGCCCTGAAGTTGGGGGCAATGACTTTTGGCAGAAAGGAGGAGAGAGGGTATTGAAGACCTAAAACGCAGGACATGGTTTGCACTCCAGAAGAAAGCTGAGCATCTCCTGTAGCTGCTTTACCAGGCACTAAGCTTCCCTTAGTGCTGCTGGCAAAGGAACCTGAAACACCCCAGAATCTACCGGAGCCACAGACCCCTGGCTGGTCTTGGAATCAGGGTCTCCTAAACTTTCCACGAACAGCTGGCCATCTATTGTGCCCGCCCCGTCACGGTATCGGGACTCTCTTCTGTTCACAACAAAATCAGGTCCCCCAGCCCATCCCAAGGCTCATTCTGCCAGCTGAGGTCGAAACTGGGATGCATATTCTTGAGGGTGAGTCTCAGCTCTCAGGACTACAAACAGATGTTGAACAGGAGAGAAATCAGAGGCCTACTAAAGCTCACCACATTTACCCACAGAAGTGGGATGGACCAACTCCCCCCTCACCTCCTAGGGGTCCTGAGTTCAGAGCGGCCCTTGGGTGAGGAGGAGGAGGGATGGCGCGCTCTCTGCACCCTCTCCATGGCGTAGGCAACTCACAAGCCTTCTGAGCCAGGTGCTTGCCCTGGGAGCACCAGTTCCTGCTCTTCACACTCCCCTCCAGCACTGGGTGGACCAGTTAAACTAGTCTTGCCTTTCCTAAGTTGTTGTGTTTTTTGTTTTTGTTTTTTTTTTTTAATCTGGCAGGCCGCTACTGGAGGTTTTCCAGCCCACAGCTCAGGCCAACCCTCATAATAAGAAAAATACTACTTTCTATCTGCCTCATTTAGGAGGTTTCTACTTTTTTTCCTTTGGTGGTTAACCAAATTTCATCTTATATAACCACTGTAAATTTTCTAGAAATTTCCCCCAATTAGTGCCAGCAATTACAGAAAGTGTGTGTATGTGTGTATCAATGAGAAATCTCCAGGGGAGTGACCAGAGTTCTGGTGAATCTTCATAAGAAAATGGCACTTTGTGGGGCGCCTGGGTGGTTTAGTGGGTTAAAGCCTCTGCCTTCAGCTCAGGTCATGATCCCAGGGTCCTGGGATCGAGCCCCGAATCAGGCTCTCTGCTCAGCGGGGAGCCTGCTTCCCCCCCACTCTCTGCCTACTTGTGATCTGTCAAATAAATAAATAAAATCAAAAAAAAAAAAAAAAAAAGAAGAAGAAGAAGAAGAAGAAAGAAAATGGCACTTTGTTGTCTATCCACTAAGAAAAGCTCATCTTGCCCACTTTCCAGAAGATTCCAGGAGCTGCACACTTTATAGATTCTTTAAGTCTTCTCACATTTCTTTTTAACAGAAAAGATATAGTAGAAGGTGGGGAGGATGGGGTGATGAGAAATCATGGGCAAAGTATGTTATTGGCAAAACCAAAATAAACACCTAGAGGCCCTGACTTGGTTGGCCTATGGCCCCTGAAAGGCCTGTCCTACATGTGAAGTAGAACAGGCCCTAGACAAGCTCTGGAGACTTCCACTCCATACACACACTCCAGGTGGCAAACACCTTCTCTTATCTGGAAGGTTCAAATGTCTTCAGCAAACATAGAGACTGGCTCCCGGGAGCCCGGCCATTAATGCGTAGGTCTCCAGGGAGAGGCTGGCCATCATTTCTGAAGCATCTTCATGGCCTTAAGTCAAATTCTACTGACAGGACCAGATGCAACACACTGCTCTTTGCCTCTGCTGGGAAGGATTGGCTTTTGCAGAAGAGAACCTTGAATTTAAAGCCTCTAGTTCTCTCTCTCACACACACACACACACACACTCTCTCTCTCTCTCTCTCTCTCTCTCACACACACACACACACACACACACATCCTGAAGATGTAGCTTTCAATTAGAGGAGGAGGGGGAAATGGGACCAGGATGGGAACAGCTGCACTTCTGTCTTGGGCTGGTTGGCCAACTTCCTCTTCCTCTAAGGGGACTGTGAGTGTGACTTCTGCGGGTGGCATGTGCTCAGACTGGGCTGCCAAGCAGTGAAGAGGACAGGCAGAGGGGGCCCTGCCCTGTGGGCATAGAGGAGAACTCTGGGGAGGACCAGGCACTTATAAGGCCCTCACCTTCCCAGCTCAATGAATGGGGTGTGTGGGTACCTGTCACACAGGTGGCCCCCAGAGCACTCTGTCCTCCACAGCTGCCCTTGCAAAGTTCTCCCTGATGACGTCAAGAACCCAGTCCTCTCGGACGGAGCCCACTCTGAGGCTGCTTTGTGTTCTTATGACAGCAAGGCAGTGTCTACAGAGAACTCTACCCAGCCACCCACAGGACAAAAAGCGGTCTTCATGAGGGCTCTGCACATGTGGAGAACGAGTGAACACAGTTTCTGAGGCCGTGGCTGGGGAGGGCTGTGGGCAACGGGATAAGACTCGACACCCTCCATGGTCCCAGGCAGAGACGAGGGGCAGAACCAAGTGGAGCTGGAGCATCCTTTAAGGAACGTGCACTGACGAGTCTGACAGGAAGCCCAGAGCTCACATGACAATGTTTCAGAGAATGGCAGCAGTCAGTGTCCGGGGACAGGGAGAGGGTGTCCTCAGGGTAGAACAGGGGCTTCCTGGGTACCAGGTGGGAAATAGAGGGGATGGGAACGCTGGGGGTGGGGGCAGGGGCCACAACTTGCCTTGCAGCCTCCGACCCGACCAAGTATGACCGACTGAGGGTAGCTGGGACAAGAAAGTAAGTAGCCTACCCACATGCATGCAGAAATTTCGGCTAAGCAAGTAAGTAAGAGATAAGAGAATAGTAGGGTGTGCTTTTAGGAGCAGGAGTAGATCAGATTTGTCAGATGCACTTTGTAGGAGCAATCTGGAATCATCAGGCCTCCCTAGACTAACGTTGTGTGGAGTCAGGAGTGCATCTGGGTCTGAGGAGGCAGGAGGCCAAGGACAGCTCTGGAAGGAGAGTCTACCCGGGACACTTTCACTGTCAGGACGGGGCTCAAGTGATCCCAGGCTCACCTCCCATCCAGTCCACAGACTGAGAACTCGCAGAACCCTTCCCGAGTGCTGCTCTGACTTCAACCCCAGGGAGCAGCCCAGTGACAGGGCTGGGACACAACCCCCTCCGATCCAGCGCCTGCTCTGGTAGAAGACGAATTTCTCTGGTGAACGTGGTCTGGAGACCAGGTTAAGCACATAACAGTGGAAGACCAGAGAGCTGCTGGCAGCCCACAGCACCCAGCCCTAAAGAGAGGTCAGTCCACTCTGGAAAGTGACAAGAGGAAACTCACGAGGGGTTCACATCTTTGAGGATGACTGTCTCAATCAATGGCCGCTGTAACTTCCTGACCACTGACCATGTGCCAGGCTCTGTACTGACGGGTTTGAGGTATAAATATCTTATTCATTTGGACAGAAAACCTAAGAGCCAGGTTACTGACAGTCCCATTTCATGGACAGAAAACCAAGGCTCTGCTATGCTGAGCAGCTTGTATAAGACTGTACAGTCTCGAAGTGATGGAGGCAGACTTTGAATTCAGATTGGCTGGGTCCCAAATCTTGACCCACAGCATACCAGGCCCATGCTGATATTTCCTTCGTCCGCAGAGGTTGCGTGTTTCATGGGACGGCCTGGCCTGGTGATTCTCCCCCCTGTTGCACTCACTGCTCAGCTCTGAGGCAGCCTCCAAGGCGGGAAGCAGTGTGGCCTTGGTGGACTAACTAGGTGGCAGGTCAGCATTTTTATTCCCTGAAGGGTGTCCGCTCGCTGAAGCTATTGTGCTGTGCACACCAGCGGCACCGAAGCCTCCTCCCCTAAGGAGGGGGCGTCCTCCCCAGGCCCCCAATGGCAGGTGCATAAATGGGCAAAGGCCTAACTGAGCACACCGAGAGCCTGTCCAGGGCCGCAGGCCTGACCCCTGGGCCTTCCTTCCTGTTCTGCTCTGCTTCCTTCCCAGCTGCTGCACCAAGATCCTTTGAACAGTCAGTTCCTCAACACCACGCAGGCGCTCCTGCCAGAGAACGGGGTGGCAACGCTGCCCAGAGCCGCACCAACTGAAGACCCTCCTTTGGAGGGTACCCCCCCGCCAAATCCTTACCGTTGTAGGAGAGGCGAGGTTTGCTCAGACACATTATAAAGTGCATTTCCATCTCATCAGAAGCCACAGACTTGGAACAAATGGGGCACTTGAAACCTGCAAGAGAGGAGAACAGTATGAAACACTTCCTCCAAGCCAAGCACACCCACAACCAACACAGAGGCCCCAAAACAGCTATGGCCAGGGGGTTCAGGGCCAACGTGGAGAATTACAATCTAGACAGACCCTAGACCTGATCCCTCCTTCGTTCATTCTGTTATTTTATCACAACCTCCCAACTCCCACTGTCCCACCAGTGCTGTCCCTGCCAGGCCCCTTGGCGAATCTTATCCCAAGGCCCCAGGCTGGTTTGAGTTTTATTTTCCTTTAGACCCTTTCCCAAGGGGCTCTAGTGGATAGCAGGGATAGGCAGGGATGTAATCAAGGCAAACAAATCAGCAGTCTTGGGGTAACAAAGCGTTGAATAGCCCTCCTCCTCCTCACAGCCCTCAAACCACTGGGCTGGGCACCTGTGGGAGGAAGCCTGACAGCAGTCAGGTCAGCATGAGCATCCTTCACCTGCCCGCCCCTGCCCCCCGAACCAGGTAGCACCTCCGTCCCACCGGGCCTCCCCGTTGCTCAGGCAGCTGTCCTCTGAGAGTGTGGAGCAGCAGGGTGGCCCTCTGGAGCACTCCCAGATGCCACGCGCGCCTTGGCCGTGTGCCACTAAGAGTAACGGCTGTTGCACAAGATCCGGCGAACACAGGGTGGTGTGACCCTGCTGTCCCACCACCATGGGAGTCTGGATTGCTCATACATCCAAGCAGTTCAGTCAGAACTGTACCAGTATTGGGAGATTTCCGCTGAGAATCTTCTGAGCTAAACTTGATTAAACGAACACAGTCCCTTGACTTATTTTTTTTTATAAACACCTTCTTAAAGATAAACAATTTCCAATTTTCCCCCATTTTATTTTTGAAATTATTTTCAAATGATCAATTCTGCTCCATTCTACCAAAAGGATCTAATACCACTGGAAAGTTATTACTCATTTGTCCACATCAAATTTCACACATTGCAGCTTCTCCCTTTTGTGACCATAATTCCTACTGTCCCCAAGCCTGGATTTCCTAGGTTCAATACAGCACATCTAAATCTTGTTGTGAAAATCTGACTCTCCTGTTAATTTTCCAAAGCATTCTATGCCCAGTTTCACTGGATGCTGGTAATATCTATCGGCAACACTTCCTATGAAACAAGTAAGAGGTGGAGGGCTCATATTGACTGTCAGCTGCTCCTGGACAGAGGAGGAGGTCACACTTTTCTTCCCAGGGCCTTGTTCACTCTATATGGGAGCCCTGGACTTTGAGAGCTGCAGGTGTAGAGACAGGAAGCAAGCCAGCTCCTGTGTCCCCATGTAGGGCATAAGCACTTCGCTCAAAGTCTTCTCAAAACCTCCTCTTTTCAGTTACAATGAACTATAGGACAAGACAGAAAATCCAGTGTCCAGTTAACTATGGACAAAGTGGACCTCAGCCTTCGGGGCACAATCCCTATTCCCCTGATTTCTTTCCTCAAAGATCGTGGGCATCCTGTGTCTCAGCTGAAAAGTCTTGCAAGTGCTGTCAATCCAAGGATCCTGGCCAAGCTTTGGGCAAGGGCTATACTTTCTGATCTCTAGGTGGGTTATGAATCCATTAATAACAAAACCAGAAGACTGACAAGAAACATGGTGGGCGGAGGGTCCATCCCCTGTTTTCTGGCAAAACCAGATCTCAGATGTGCCAGGCTGATTCTCTTCTAACCCAGGTCAGAAATCTACAGACCCAGTGTGACACATGTGGTGGACAGGAGAGTAAGGAACTTGAGTCTTGTACAATGAGGATGTCTTCACATCTACCCCAAGTCCCTCTGCAGCCTTGAATCTGCCCTCATGCCCATAAACTAATATTAAGGAACATTCCACAGAATTACCAACCATTGGGAGATTGTCTCTTTTTCTTCAGAATTCTTCCACCTTTTTTTCAGGCTCAAAAGACCAAGGTTTTATGACACCTTAAATGACTATAGGACATTTCTAGTTTCAACTTGTTACACGTAAGCACCCTGTCTGCAGGCTGAGGGCTCACAGCTGAGAGCACGTCAGGCTGGATGTGCCCTGGACCAGCTCCAACACCAGGCCCCAATACAGTCGCTGGGAAGAACTGACGTGAACTGTTACTACTGAGAGGAGGCCTTATGCCCCGCATTACTTACTTTTCTGATAACCTAGAACAGGTTCATGGTTATCACTATAACAGCATCAATCACCCCCGCGTCCTAACATGACTCCTTGAATGCAGGACAGGGAGTCGAGTTATAGCTAAGGTACTGGGAAGTAGGCCACCCAATGAGAAGGTCTACAAGGAAACGTCATTGGACATTTATGTCCCAGAAAAACAAACCAAGGTCAGACTCCCAGGGTTAGGCCAGTGCCCTCATTGTAAAGAGAAAGAGGCCTTGAAGAAGACTCAGGCTCAAACACTTGAAGGGGCGGGGCTGAGGCCGGTCAGATTTCTTAGCAGGCCACTGAAAGTCCTTTCTACCCAGGAAGAACAAGCTGACTACACGTGATATTGTGATTTACAGTAAGAACTATGTATTTGGTCTTCGTCCCCTTCCTGGCACAGAGTTCCTAACACCCTGGGAATTTCCTAACATAATAAGACCAGTAGTATTTGGTCTTTTGTCACTGGTTCCCGAATAGCTCCAGAGCTGTAATGTGAAAGGAACGTCTTGTTACTCATAACAAGTCCCTTTGAAACGCACCAAAATTTATGTTAATGAGGTGACTCTGGGAAACTTCCTTGGGAAACTAAAGATGGAGGCTAGTTGCAAGGGGAACCAACCAGCTGATTAGAGGATCTGAACTTTTCGTTGCACCTTTCAACCCCTGGGGAGGGGAGGGGGCTAGAGATGGAGTTGGTCAACAATGGCCACTGATTCCATCAATTACGCTTGTGTAATGAAGCCTCCATAGACCCCCACCCCCGAGGATGGGGGTCAGACAGCTTCCAGGGCAGTGAATATATGAAGATTCAAGGGGGCTGGCACCCCAGGACAGGATACGGGGGCTCCATGCCTTGTCCCTATGTCTTGTCCTCTGCATCTCTTCCATCTGGCTGTTCCTGAGTTATATCCTTTTATAAAATGGTCATCAAGTAAGTAAAATGTTTCTCTGAGTCCTGTGAGTTGCTCTAGCAAATTAAACAAACTTGAGAAGGGGATCATGGGAACATCTCACTAGTGCAGTCAGGCAGAAGCAGAGGTGACAACCTGAACTTGTGACTGGTGTCTGAAATGGGGGGCAGTCTCAGGGGACGGAGCCCTTAACCTGTGCGGTCTGATGTTATCTCTGGGGAGACAGGGTTGAAACTGGGTTAACTGCACAGTGGTACCGGGAAAACACCTCAGAACAGGGTTTTAAGAAGAGGTGGGTCAGGAAACATTACATCGGGAGAGGAAGCAGCGCCGTGGTAGGAAGAGACCTACATTTTAGCAAAAGCAGGGTTAGTGCCACTCGTGAGACCTTCCTCTGGAATGGGGGGCAGGATTAAGGATGAAAAAAGAACTCACAGACTATTACGTGAGTAGGAAATGACAAGATGACTTGGGTTTTCCAGCTTCGAGATGTGGTTAAGTAATCTCCACTCCCTAGACCTCTGTGTTCTCATTGGAAAGAAAGAGGACTTGGCCTCTCTCTTGCAAGGACTGGATGAGGTAAGAAAACTGCAAGTGCCCGAGGAAGCAGCTAATCAAATGTATCATCAAGCCCGGCAGCACGGAATGAGGAAGGAGGAAGAGGAGGACTGGGGAAAGGTTTGGGGGGCCAGGAGACGGGGGATGGGGGTGGCGGAGCAGCAGGGCAGAGGCCATAGGTCACGCAGAGTGGGCCTGCAGAGCGGGTAGGGAGGGAGTGGCCACCTCTCCTTGTCCCACTGGCTCCCTCTGCACTTCTGGAGCATCACGCATGGCACTTTCCTAAACCCCATGTGGAACGAGGCTCCCCGTTCAGCCTGTGGCTCCCGCTCTTGCAGCAGGTGACGGACAGCAGCTCGAGGGCAGAGTGGTCCCTGTGAGCAGCCGCTGGGCCGTGTCTGTCTCCTCACTTACAGGGTTATGGAGGGGGTACTGCCGTGAGCTCGACCTCACAGAGCTGGCACACAGCGCCCAGGAAGCCTCACCGCCTGGCGCGTGCCCTGCTTGCCGAGCTGGGCGACAGGAGGGCTGGTATAAGGAGGATGGCGTTCTATGACAAAGGGAACATGAATGCCACACAGATGCTGGGTATTATGAAATAATAACTTCAAATCCTCCACACTGTCCCAGCAGTTTCTTCTGAAGCACGCGGGCCTGGATAATCCCATACACGGAAGCAATCGGCCATTGCTCACATGGAAGGACAGAGCTGTGCTCTCTACTTGGCGCCGAGCCTGTAACACTGGGGGTTAAAAGGCCGAGTTTGCAAATCACCTTTGAAACGGAAAATAAAAGACAAGAGGTAAGGGGGAATAACTGATGTCCCCACCTTCTTTCCTGAAAGGTCATCCCATGATTCAGACGGCTGCTACCACTCTACTGCCCCAACCTTTTCTTGTAAATGTCCAGTCACAATTTAGCATCAACAGCGCTATGGAATGATACATACTATGATCCTTATGAGCTACCGGGAGGTTAAAGTATCTAGGAAATTTTGATACCATTTTGGAATAAAGTTCGAGCCAAATTGAAATCAGCCCATGGACAAAGACAAAGGCTCTCACGAAGTCGCCCAACTGATGAGATTGACTCAAATTTCAGGAGAGCCCTTCATCAGCCCTCAAGAAGTGTGTGCACGAGATGCTTTCTTTTCCTTCATGAGAAAGCTACAGTAGAGCCTTTGGGACAGGTGCTCCCTGGCTGCCCCTGAGACCTGACTGCCCACTGCACCCCGGGAGCTGGGAGGCAGGCAGCACGCGCACCCGGCCACTCTCCCTCTCCCGATCTTATTTTCTGTCAGAAGCAGCGCCCTGCACACGTCGGGTCTTTAATTTGAACAGAGTGAAGGGCCGGCTTCACTCACTGCCCCCAGCGTGCTGGCCAAGTCTGACCGTGGTCCCTCTCAGTCGTCATCTGCTCCCACCAGGCTGTGGCAGAGGCACGGAAGTTACACGGTTCCTAGCCCTTCTCTGCCACCCTCTCAAAATGAGGAAGGGATGAATGACAGGGCACCAAGGGGAATTTGTCTGTAACCTGCCGATTCTGCCCAGGATGGGCTCTGCCAAGCAGACGCTGCCACAGGATTCCTTTACCCCAGTTGAGAGGATCCCTTCCGATGGGGACCTCACTTCTGCTCTTTCTCGTCATCAGAGCCGCTCAGAATTATACAGCCAGAACAGCCCACGAGCGTGTGATCAGCCGGAGCCCAGCTGCTTCCTGTCTTTCAACAGCAGATTGCGTAAACGGGGGAATCCTCAGCTGGGCTAGAAACCAGATCGCCTGGCAGAAGACAAACCTCCACTCGGCACCCAGTGCAGGGCCTGGACCCCTGTAGCCACAAGGGCAGTGTAAGCCCCCTGCTAGATGAACCCGCAGAGACTCCGGGACGCACACACAGTCATGTATGGTCAGCCTCTGCCTGCACCCGGGTCCTTCCAGGACTGACAAGGCAACTGAGGAGGGACAGGAGCAACTGGCTCAGGTCACCCCCCTCTCAGTCCTCCACAACATCCATCTTGTGATGTAAATCAGTTTTTCTCAGTTCCCAAAACTGCAACCTTCTCCTTTAAGACCTGATTTCTCGGGTGGGACGTGTGCTCCGCATGTTGCCCCAGTTCCCTCCCTGACCCTCCCTCCTAGGCTGATGCGCTATTTTAACGCTGCCCCAGTTCTGCCTGTCTCTGGGATCACCTAAAGGGAGAAGAATCTGAAGAAGGAACCAGGGAAAAGGAAGCCAGGCCGTCCAGGCAGGGCCTTCTGTCTCGGGGAAGGGGGGCTGATGAACATTCCCCTAACCCCACCCTCAACACCTTGTCCCCACGGTTCAGTTCCTAGTTTCCAGCCTGGATCTTTCCTCTCACATCCTGTGGGGCTTGTCTGTGAAATGGGACTTGACCAAATGATTTGCTAAAATGGGATTAAAAAAAAAAGATTTTGTTTATTTATTTGAGAAAGAGAGAGACAGCGACAGACAGACAGACAAAGAACATGCACAAGTAGGAGGAACACCAGAGGGCGGGGGGGAAAAGCAGACTCCCCCTGCAGGGCAGGGAGCCCAATAACTTGGGCTCTACCCCAGGACCCTGGGATCATGAACTGAGCTGAAGGCAGATGCTTAACTGACTAAGGCACCCAGGTGCCCCTGTAAAATGGGATTACAGGAAAAAGATCAAGGGGTAACATGGATGACTTTCTTTGACATTTCTAACTGCCGAAGAGACATGTCCCCAAGAGCAGAGGCTGCGGATATCACATTCTTCACACATAATTTCCCACACAACCTCTGAGACATAACTGGACACCAAGGCACAATTTATGAGTTGGTGAGGCATGCCTGCCTAAAGAACATTCTGGACTAGGAAAAGGCCCAGCAGTTCTGACTTGCTTCTTTTAACAACACCTCTCTTCCGGACTTGCCTTCCGCAGTTCCATTCCAGGGACTAAGGCTTACCTGTTGCCTCAGGAGCCAAAAGAATTCTCATAAGTGGCTATTAGAGGACACAGCCACACTGACACCTAGAACCAGTTTAATGTGTGTGTGTGTGTCTGTGTTGTGCGCGCACGCGCCTCCGCGCGTGTGTATGTATTTTAACATGTCTGTTGTGATGGTTAACTCTATGTGTCAACTTGGCTGCATCATGGGGTGCCCAAATATCTGCTTAAACATGATTTCTAGGTGTGTTTGTGAGGGTGTTCCTGGATGAAATTAACATTTGAATTGGGAGACTCAATAAAGCTGACTGCCTACCTCCAGGTTGGCGGGCATCATCCAATCCATTGGAAATGCTGAACAGAATAAAAGATGGAGAAAAAGAGGCTCTGAGTTGTCTGCCTGGCTGATCTGGGACACTTGTCTTCTGTCGTCAGACCGGGATGTACAGTATTGGTTCTCCTGGTTCTCTGGCCTTCAGACTCAAACTGCAACTAACTCCAGAAAGCATTCCTGGATCTTGAGCTTGCAGATGACAGATCATGGAATTTCTTAGTTTCCATAACTGCATGAGCCAATTCCTTACAATAAATCACTTTCTCTCTCTTTCCCTTTCTCCTTCCCCCGACCATTGGCTCTGCTTCTCTGGAGAACCCCAATGCATCTATTTACTCAATTGCCAAACAGTAAAATTTAAAATACTGGCAACAGTGTAGAGCAACTAGAACTCTCAGGGATTGTTGGCAGGAGCCGCTTTGGGAAGCAGTCTGGGAGTTCTTTATACAACAAAACATACGCGGCCTGACCTAAACAACTCCTCATTTACATAATTACCCAAAAGAAATGAAGACCTATGTCAACAAATAGATGTTTGTAAGAATTTGCATCACAGCTTTATTCATGACAAGCAAAAACTAAAAATAACTCAACTGTCCATCAACGGAACAGGTACACCAAACTGTGGCTTGATGGAATACAATGGAACACCACTTGGCTATACAAAGCAACCACATGGACAGATATGAAAAATATGCTGAGGAAGGACACAAAAGAGCACATATTATGATTCCAGATGTATGAAGTTTTACAACAGGGAAAATTCTGTAGTGGAAAAAATCAGAACACTGCCCATCTCTAGGAGGTAGCAGTTCGGGCAGAAATGAACTGAAAAGGGGATGAGAGCTCTTTTGGGGTTGATGAAATGTTCTATATCATGAAGAGGGTTTGGGTTACACATATGCATGTGTAAAAATTCAAAATTGAATTCAATGTATTCAAATTTCAATGAATGGACAGTTAAGATTTGAAATTTCATTGTTTTTGTATTTTACCTCAACCAGAAAAAAAATTAAGCAAATATTGAACTGTAGTGAATGATACACATGCTGAAGCATTTTAAAGCAACGTGTACTGATGTGCACTGAAATGAAACGTATCATAAAATGATGCCTAAGTGAAATTTCTTTCCATTTTCCTGTATGTTTGAAATTTTCATCATAAATCACCAAAAAAGTAGCAAGCAGTGAGGGTGTGTGTGTGTGTGTGTGTGTGTGCGCGTGCGTGCATGCATGCACTAATTTAGCTACAGTGGTCAAGGAAGGCCCCTCTGATGGGGAGACAGGTGCCAGAGAACTTGGGTGTGTTAGGACAGAGTTGGTCAATTTCACAATTGACTTACTGGTACAGTACTTACTTACTTACTGATACAGTAAGTACCAGGAGTGCCAGGTGACAGTGGGGACATGCTCTCTTAAAAATTTCAATCATAAATTGCAGGATTTTATGGTTTCAGGTCTTATACTAATGTCTTTAATCCATTCTGAGTTGATTTTTGTGTATGATGTAAGGGATCCAGTTTCATTCTTTTGCATGTGGATAACCAATTTTCCTAACACCACTGAACAGACTATCCTTTCCCCATTGTGTATTCTCCGTGCTTTGTAAAAAATTAATTGACCGTACATGCATGGGTTTATTTTTGGCCTCTATTCTGTTCCACTGGTGTATGTATCTGTTTTTATGCCAATACCATACTGTTTTGATTACAATAGCTTAGCAACATAGTTTGAAATCAGGAAGTATGATGCCTCTGGCTTTATTCTTCTTTCTCAAGAATGCTTTGGCTATTCAGGATTTTTTATGGCTTCATACACATTTTAGGATTGTTTTTCCTATTTTTTGTGAAAAATCCTACTGGGATTTTGATATGGATTGCACTGAATGTGAAGATCCCATTTTAACAACGTACATTCTTTCAATCGATGAACACGGAGTATCTTTTTATTTGTCTTGTTCAGTTTGTTTCGTCAGTGCCTTAGAGCTTTCGGTGTACAAATCTTTTACCTCCTTGGTTAAATTTATTCCTAAGTACTTGTTCTTACTGCTATTGTAAATGGAATAGTTTTCTTAATTTCATTTTTGGATATGTCACTGACTACTGAATTTGTTTATTAGGTAAAACAATTTTTTGGTGGAGGCTTTAGGGTTTTCTATACAATTTCACATCATCTGATACTTTACTTTTTTCTTTCCAATTTGGATGACTTTTATTTCTTTTTCTTGCCTAATTGCTCTGGCTAAGACTTCTAATACTATGCTGAATAAAAGTCTACCTGAGTATAGGATCGTTAAGTTGTTTTCTTTTTTTTCCTAAATGGTCTATGGATAAAAATTCGATCATATTTTGGCTTTTTGGTGTAGCAAATAGAAAATTTGAACCACCAGTGTGGTTCTTTTCCCCTTGTAAATAATTTCCTTTGGACAAAAAACTTGAGAGATTTTTCCTTTCATCCTTAGGGTTCAGATATTTTACAGGATATGCTTAGATGTGCCTTAGTCATTCCCCTCGTGGTAAGGCATGAGGGCTGTCCACCAAGTATTTCTAGTGTTCCTCCTTCTAGCTATATATTACAGTAGGATTGTACTTGCCTACCCCCTTCAAAGTTAAAGGTGAGGTTGTGATTTGCTATGGCTAGGGAAATGTGAGTAGGAGTAATCTATGCACTGCCAAGCAGACTTTAAGCACTAGCTCATGATTTACCACAGCCCTGTGCTGCAGCCCACCACCTTAGGTTCCTAAATAACAATGAGCAGACCACTACTCCATGCACCTCTTCCCTCCACCCCCCCACCATAGCCATGACCTGTACTGGATACTGTAGTATGGGGAAAAAATGAATTTATTGAGTTTAAACTACTGAGTTTATTTGTTATTACATTATCGACCTAGTTCTAGCCTATCCTGACCAATACATTCTTCCTCTACATTCTTTTCCTTCCATTATTCCTATTACTTGGATATCAAATGTCTTGTACATCTTCCAGGTGTCTTATCATCTCCAATCTCCACCTTCATGCTGTGTCTTAGCATTTTCTCAGGAGCTCAGCCTTTCTAACTCCTGGGCCATGACTGCCTGCCCCACTGCTTGGCTCGAAGAGGGAAAGAGCTGGCACTGTAAGTCAAAAAGAGGAGACATGCATTCCAGCCACTATCTTCCCAGAATCCTCTCTGTCTGGATATTTATATTTTGCTTTTTAAATATACATCCTTCCTTGCATCAGCAACAATCCACATACTTACCATTTTCAATGTCTATGTATTCTATAGTGATAATATATTGTGCTTAGCTTTTTTCTTCTGTGGGTGTCTGAATTTCCAACTTTCACCTACTATAAAGATTCTCTCAATAGTGATCTCCATTGTCTATTCCAAACACGGTATATTCTACCCCCAACGTGTTTTTGCTGTTTCTGGACTCTGGGCTGACTGGTTTGGAGGAAAGAAAATCCTATCAGGAGTCAGAAGAAGGATGCTCTCCCTTGCACTAGCCAGGTGGCCTTGTGCAAGCTACTTAGCAATATTTGTATAGTGCCCAGTTTGTTTTAAAGTCCAACCAAAGATGGATATATGAGTGTTCTGTGTGGAGAAAAAGACATGTGGAACGTGGGGTGGCCATTTTACTAGGCTGTGCTCAGTACAGTTCAAATATACTGAGGCTAACTGTTAGAGCTCTCTGTTTCATTTCTTTGCCTGTTCTTCAGGCAAAGCAATGGAAAATGAGCTGACCACACATATTTTGTGGATCCGAAGTTGCCATCAATTTAAAGAGACATCATTATAAACCTTTAAGAGAGGAAAAAAAACCCAAAACCCTGCTGCTAATTATAAGATGTGATTATATGATACATCTTGATTTTTGAGTTGTTAAATCATAATCAAATTAGAATCAGTGAATATATGAGAAATACATATATGGATATTTAAAAATATGTATAGACCAATCCCAAAGATATACCCGATACATTTATTTATTCCTGTTCGTTTACTACAAATGAGAACAGGCTCAGTGACGGTATCTACAGAGGGCACAGAGCAAAGACCTGCAGGGTGTGCACATGGATCCGTGCCTGATGACATCAGACCCACACGGGTGCTACAGCGACTCTCAGCAGGGGGAGCCCAGCAGCAGCCAAGTGAAGAAGAGGAAAGACATTCGCCAGAACAGGAGCTATGGCGACTAATCGGTTCTCTTTCCTTTGACACTACAACTCATTTCTTCCAGAGAGAGGCCCCAGGACTGTTGAAGAGGGAGTGATGGGACACGATGGTCTGATGACCCAAGACTGAGCAAGTGTGAATATGGAAAAGGCAAAAGCCCAAGAGTGAGTGTGATCAAGGCCAGGGGAAATGAATGTCAAATATAACCCCTTGTCACCTGGCTAGCATCCTTTGGCAAGCTTAAGGACATCTAATCATGATTCAGCAAATGTGTATGTGGACTCCAGATGAACATCTGGCTTTCATTTTAGAGATGTCTTATTTGAAGGATGGACCATCTGTTACAAGAGTAATAGTATCTAAGGAGTCAAGCCAGAATTTCTTTAAATTCTTAGATTATTAGTGATCACCAAAAGCTAGGCAATGGGATAGACAGGTCTGGCCAGGAAATACCTAGTTCCTTAGCTGAATGCCATGCTTTCCTATCAACGGCTGCCCCACCTTTGTTCCAATCCCTAACACACGACATGCCTCCAATGGCCCTTGGATCCAACACCCATAGCTACCGCTCAGGTGGGCTTTCCAGTGTTTAGGCAGCGCCAGAGAACACTCTTAGGAGTGGGCAAAAATCCTGCCTTTTCTTCACAGATTCAATGGCAAAGAGTGGGGCCATGGGACCTCAAAAAAGACAAAGGAAACAATAAAATCTGGTCTCTAGGCAAAGAAGGGCAGTTAACACCTGCAGAGATCTGTGGACTGATTAGCAATAGAAGGGAGCCTCACTTCTCCCAGTCACAGAGGCGGACACTGTCTGAGTAGGACACCAGCCAGGACTGGGCTTGGAACCACCCTGTTGCTGGCCTGTTTCGCTACTAAATATATTCTTTTTCAAATCCTGGGGCCTTGATTGACTTATTTAAAAAAAAATCAACTTTTGGGACGCCTGGGTGGCTCAGTTGGTTGGACGACTGCCTTCGGCTCAGGTCATGATCCCGGAGTCCCGGGATCGAGTCCCACATCAGGCTCCCAGCTCCATGGGGAGTCTGCTTCGCTCTCTGACCTTCTCCTTGCTCATGCTCTCTCTCACTGTCTATCTCTCAAATAAATAAATAAATAAATAAATAAATAAATAAAAATATTTAAAAATCAACTTTTAATGAACTTTGTTTTATTTTTTTTTATTTTATTTTTTTTTTAAAGATTTTATTTATTTATTTGACAGAGAGAGATCACAAGCAGGCAGAGAGGCAGGCAGAGAGAGAGAGGAGGAAGCAGGCTCCCCGCTGAGCAGAGAGCCCGATGCGGGACTCGATCCCAGGACCCTGAGATCATGACCTGAGCCGAAGGCAGCGGCTTAACCCACTGAGCCACCCAGGCGCCCTGCTTTTTTATTTTTTATTTTTTTTAAGTTTTTGGAGGTAGAATTGGAGGGAAAAAGGAGAGTTATGGAAGGGAAAGAACAAAGAAGGAAAGTTTCACACAAAATCTAGAGAAAATCAATAGTTTATTTTTGAGCTCCTGAAGGCATCGTCTACCCCAGTGTCCATATGGCTGATAGGAATTTCACTGACAAGAAGGAAAATACTTGAACATACTACTATACCACATTCAACCAGAATCCGACTCACCAGGCAAATGGACATGACACTCACATCTAAGTGACTGCTTATACTGAAAAACACCATTTGCCTGGCACTACTGATGCTGACAACCCTGGCCTTCATGTCCCTGGAGGTCTGCTGGAAAGTTCCTCACAGCTCTCCATGTAATCTCGGGATGCAGCACATGTGCCACTGTATTCCTGTCCTAACAATGAGCAGCTCCGGCTTGGGCACTACTGCAGGCTGAGTGTGGCTATTTGGCAGAATGAATGCTGGCTGGCTTCTTGCCTGGGTCTAGACCTGGCCTCCGCCCAGCAGGGCACCCTCTGCTCAGCTGTACCTCCAACACCGAAGTAGATGGAAGCAGGAACTCAGAGGACACAGTCCTGTAGGCCACAACTGTGCTTTGAAATGGTATCTAAAGAGGAAGAGGCCAGAAGAATAGAATGGGGTTGTTTTTGAAAGCCTAACAGCAGTAGAACAATCAATCTTATCAAAGGGAATTCAAAGGGTAAGAGAAGGCCTTCATGCCTCAGTCCTTGCTTTTTTGTCATCCACAGCTGTGAGTACCACAGAGGAGATGGAAAGACCCTAGAGAGCTAGGAGGTACTGACCAACCGATGAGTTAAAAAAGGATTCCCCAGAGACCCTCCAGACACAAAGCACGAGCTAGAAGGATCGTCAATTCTAAGCTCCCTAAAATAGTGTATGACCCCTATCAAGACGCATAAAGTGTGCTACTGTACTGGTTTTCTTCATCTCTGATTTAGATTGCTTTGAGGCTGGTAGACTAAAATGGTAGATGGAGAGAGGACACCAAGGGGAAAGACGCCAACGTGGTAGCAGGAACACGGCCATACCTTACAAATCCTTACTCACAAGGATCCAAGGTGAAGAAAGTCAGGGGTCTCGTCATGGTTAAGTAATCTGGCTGGCAAGCAAAAGCCTGTGATATGATGCAACATGTAAAATCAACTGCGTGTCAGCAGATAAAATATTTAGCCAGTGAGCTGACCCTGCACTGCCCCTTACATATGTTTGTGAAATGGGAAGACCACTCAAAATGGTAACTCCTCCTTCACGTTGACGTCTTTGCTTTGATGACTTTTCTGCAGATTCTGACATCCCCTCATTTCAAGTCAGTACATCAACTTCCCAAAATACTGGCGTCAGATACCTAAATATTGATAAATATCACTTAATGAAATCTGTGGAAGGTAAGAGTATCAAAAACACAAGCAACCGAACAGAATGGATCAACTTGGATCTGGACTCAGAATTCTGGCATTCGAATAACCAGTTCCATGGCCAAGGCCAAGTCACCTAGCCTCCTTGAACTCCCTTTTTTTTTTTCTTTTGTTCTGTGAAGGAATAGTTTTGTCTAGCCATTCAATGAAAACGTGTGTAAAAAGCTATACAAACCCGTGATGGGCAGAATAATGGTTCCCGAAAGATGTCCACATCCTAATCCCAGATACCGCGTACATGATAAGAAGGGCTTCACAGATGGGATAAATTAAGGATTTTAGAATCGGAGATCATTCCAGACTATCCAGGGAGGCCCAATGTAATCACAAAGGCAGCCTCTAGAAGCTAGAAAGGCAAGGGAACGGGTTCTATGGGTTCTGCTCTAGAACCTCCAGAAGAGATGCAATTCTGCCAATGCCTTGATTTTAACCCAGTCAGACCATTTCAGACTTGAACCTCCAAAAATATAAGAGAGTAAATTTATGTTGTCAAACTTGTGATAAGTTGTTGTAGTAGTGATAGGAAATGAATGTAGATTGTTACAGGAGGCATCGTTATTTTCCTAAAGGATCAGATCTTAAAGGGGGACATAGGTGGGGGACATAGGTGGGGTTCCATGACTCTACCAAAAATTACTGGAGCATGCCTCTCTTGGGGAACCACTGACAACTGCACAACTACTTGCCACACTCAAGTAGGATGAGCAGCCAAGTCAATCAGTGGGTCTGTCCATTCATTTTTATTCTAGTTATTAAGTGGTAAGGAAACATGGCAAAGGACTGAATATAATTTCTACCCTCAAGGAACTGATGATCTATTAGGGAAGAAAAGAAGCAACAAGGCCACAGAGCTCTTATTCTTTTCATGATTCTTCTAGGCTTAAGTGAGCATCTACTGAGCATACCTGATAATGTGGCCTCTTGACCTGAACACTTCTAGAATGGACATCACAGGATCCTGCAACCTCCTAAAATAATATGGCAGGCTGTGTGGTGGGGATGTTTTTTTCTGGGCACTGGATCCATCCACACACTTAGATTGTCAAAAGGGTTTGGATTTATAACCCAAAAGTTACTAACTATTTGTATAATTAGGATTACAGACAGAAGATTACCTGGTATTTTGTGGTATTTTGAAAACAGTCCCAACACTTGTGAGTTCCCTTTAGTATGGAGAAGAGGGACAGCCGACAGAAAAAAGAAAACTGAACCAGGCCCTGAGGGCTCCGTGCCTCAGTATCAGGGTCATTTCACACTGACTAAAGCACACCAGAGGGCCACTTACAACAAGTTCCAGTAAACGTAATTTCCCTCTCTACGGAGTCCATGACACACGCTCATCCGCAGCCCACAGGGCACTCTCAGCGCCACCTACACCTTCAGCAACGGCCCCATTCACGGTGAGGACCACCTGCGAAGAACTTACTACCATGGCTTTCTTCACACTGCCTCTCCTTTTGTTCTCTCTTGAACTACTCCAATCCCCAAAATTGCCACTACTAAGGACCTCCACATGATAGAATCCTAAAGTCAATTATCCAACAATCAGCAGCATTTGAGAAAGGTGGCCCTCCTCCACCTGCCCCCAGCACGTTGTTATACTTGCTTTTTGGTCCCCTATCATGCCCTTTCCTCGACATCTGGCTAGTTCCCACTCACCTCCTTGGACAACCGCTCTAACGGCCACCAATCTCGATCCACCCTCCAGAGCCCAACGGGCTTTATATTCTTCTTAGCATTCCCCACCGCTGCACCTGCTATCTGTCACCCCATTTCAATATAAGCTCCTGGAAGGCGGAGTCTTTTTCTTTTACTGCCACGTTCCCAGATCATGGCATCTGATAGGCTCTTGAAACTATCAGTTGGAAGTATGGATATCACACTTCATGGAACTGTGTAAAGAAGGCCCAGCTGTACAACTGGAAAGAGATAACAAATTAAGGGTACATCAGACTATATCTGAGTCCATTCCCAGCAGGGGCTAGCTTCTACCACTCAAGGCTCCACCAACCACCAGATCACACTGAGAACTAAGGATGGTGCAGAGTGTATGAGGCAGGTTAGTTAAAAACCCGCTGCGGTCATGCTGCTTCCTGCCCAGCCCGTGGTTCTGACACAGAGTGCAGATTGTAATCACATGCCCCCCCCACCCCCCCAGCACTACGGTGTGGAGCTCAGCTCGGCTGCCACCTGGGTAGGACTTGAAAGTCCTGCAGGTGGGAAAGACATCAGCCCTGCCCCCATGCTAAACCAAGTCCAGTTGAGCTAGAATCCTCTCTGGTGTCTCATTCTGCTGGACCTCTCTACCTAATTCTCCCCACGTGGAAGTGCCTAGAGGAGGTGGAAGGGTACCAGTAACCCCTCTACTCCAGGCAGGAGCTGCTTAGGGACCCAATGGCCATTTCCTGGATGGTGGGGACTTCTGAATGCTTCAGCAGTCTAAAAGATATATTTCTTTAAAATTAAAGAAAAATCGGGGCGCCTGTGAGGCTCAGCAGGTTAGGCCTCTGCCTTCGGCTCAGGTCGTGATCTCAGGGTCCTGGGATCGAGGTCCGCATCGGGCTCTCTGCTCAGCGGGGAGCCTGCTTCCCCCCCCCCTCTCTGCCTGCCTCTCTGCCTACTTGTGATCTCTCTCTGTCAAATAAATAATAAAATCTTAAAAATAAATGTTTAAAAAATTAAATAAAATTAAAGAAAACCCTTTTTATTATGGAGTTTTTCAGACAAACAAAAATAGAATAGAATGAGCTCCCAGGTACTCATCCTCCAGCTTCAACATGATCAACTCAGGGTCAGTTCTGTCTCATTTTCTCTTGGGATGTCCATGTCTTGGTTTGCCTGGACAATCCTGGTTTAAGCTTGTCCTGGTGTAATTTTTTTTGGAAGATTTACTTATTTATTTGAGAGAGAGAGTGCACATGAGTGGTGGGGAAGGGCAGAGGAAGAACGACCCATGAGATCATGATCTGAGCAGAAACCAAGAGTTGGAAGCTTAACTGACTGAAGCACCCAGGCTCCTCTCCTTGTGTAATTAAGAGCCCCCTTTTCAGTCTCAAACATGACTGGACAATAAATTATAGGGTTACCTGACCTCTACCCCAACCCACCCCCCACCACGTGCCAGGTTATTTTGAAACAAATTCTAGACATAAGTCCATCTATAAATAATTCACCATGTGGTAACAAATATTTTAACACGGATCAACACCCATTAGACACTGTTCTCTTTCAATACTCTTGTTGGGTACTTTCATGTCCCATAGCAGGAGAGCCAAGAAGAGAGTCAGAATTGCCCCCTGGATAAGTTCTGTGCTATGTGATTCCATGTGGGACCCCCCCCACACCCTGTGGGCCGATGGTATGACCCCCAGCTCACAGATGGGGCTACCAAGCACATGGAGAAGCAAGCTATGTCTTCTGCCTGCCTGACTCCACAGTATGGCCTCCTCGCACTACACCAAGCTGCCTCCACACAGGTGGTCTAGGAACAGTCATGGACAATAGGCTAACGGAACAGACCTTGGCAATGGTGGCTTGTTTTACACGTGGACACAAAAGGAGCAATGTGATTCTGAACAACTCAAAGTGAAGAAACTCAAACTTCAAACTGACCCATGAGAGAATAAAACCCCAACCTGTCTCTGGATGGAGACAAAAGCAAGACACAGCAAGATTCCAGAGCCAGGCTAAAAGCTGGGGCAGTCTAAGTAGCCCACCTTCTTTGTAGCTAGGAGAGACTAGGGAGACAAATCAGACACAGCCATGGCTTTTATGTCCTCAGAAGAAATTA
This sequence comes from Neogale vison, assembly GCF_020171115.1. Classification (NCBI taxonomy): domain Eukaryota; kingdom Metazoa; phylum Chordata; class Mammalia; order Carnivora; family Mustelidae; genus Neogale; species Neogale vison. The sequence goes on from NC_058097.1 coordinate 11,769,570, forward strand.
TCCTAGAAAGCTTCCCGGTCTGGATATGTTTCCCAGAGGCCAACCAGAAGACAGCGCAGGACGTCCACCCCAGCACAGAGGCGAGTAGCAGTGAGCTCCAGGCAGCCCAGATGAGGTAGGCGGGAGTTCATGTCGAGCATGGACCCTACGAAGCATTACACAGCAGGCAGCAGCGATGGACTGTATACACACACACACGAGAGAGATGAACACAGCGCCGAGCAAAAAAAAAAGGAAGAAACAAAGGATATGTAGTACCAAGCCATTTACTTAAGTGAAAAACATACGCCCATGATTAACTATAATCCAAATGCAAAAACATAAATACACACTACACATATGCACACAAAGCAACAATTCACAATACACACCAGTAAGGGAATACACCCCAAGCACATGGGCATGATGGCTGTGGAGTGGAATGGCGAACAGGAATAAAAGGGAGTAAATCAATGTACAAATGAGTAAAACCAAGAGAACGGCCTTGCCCAGACCAATGATAAAATGCCACAAACCAAGAAACAGTATTAACTCTGCACCAGAGGGAGACTGGGGGAAAAAAAAAGCACACTATTAACAGAAGCCAGCAAACAATCAATACTTGTGAAAAGCTGCCTGGCCTCAATTTTTCTACTGCTTCCTTTCACCCACCTAGCTAACTGGTTGACAAACGGCCCCCGATGGGGGACAGGAGAGCAGGGGGACCGACAGAGGAGGCCTCGCTCCTTGTCGCTGCTTGCATGTGGGAAGGGTATGACGAATGGCAGCGCCTGGCCTTCATCCCGCGAGCCCCCCATTTCAGAGGGGAAGGGAGCCGGGGACTTCAAACCCAGTCCCGTTCACTGCAATGCCTCCCCTCACAGAGTGGACCTGGAATTAACTGAGGGTCCCGGAGGCCCCTGTTTCGGGCACGGTGACTCATGTCACAGCTCTGCTTACATTTCTTACCAGCAAAAGGAGGGGTCTGATGGGACAATCTAAACCCACGACGGCTGCTTGCTCTCACACTCAGTGCTTGTGCTCACAAGTGTGTGTCCTACAACACAATTAATCCAACGTATTAAAGTGTTAACGCTCAATTTTGTGCATAGTGGGTGGACACTGAGGGCGGAATCCATTTTTTCTGTTTTCCTGAGGGTTGCGAAGTGCCAGGCCCTGTTTGGCAGACAAGGCAGAAAGAGCGCCTTCCTGGAGCTTTGACTCTGATGCTACATGCGGGTACGCAGGCCGGGGAACGACCTCACAATCGCCCTGACTGTAGCACAGGACAAGGTGCCACGTGGAAGGGGAGTGCAGCCCTCACGGAGAGCTCGAGGCCGGGGCTGAGGGCAGTGATGTGAGAAAGGCTTCCAGGAAGTGGGACGGGCTACGCTGAGACGGAAGGACCGCGGAAGGCAGCCAGGCAGCGAGGGGCGGGGAGCAGAAGCGAGCAAGGAAGGAAAGGGAGAAGAGAGTTCTCCTTCTAAGTGAACGGAACAGCACGTGCAAAGGCCCGAGGACAGAGAGGCTGTTTTTTCAAAGAACTAAAAAATTATCAGTGTGGCTGCTGGATCAGAAAGGCAAAAACCCATCATCCATCACCAGTCGAATGGAGTAGCAGACTGTGTTTTCCAGAAATGGCCTTAGGACTCTTCCCAGTTCCACACACACTTCCAGAACCCTGTTGTCTTCACCAGGCTCTGGAACCTGTTTTCCCTCTCCTTCAACCCGGGTGGGCATGTGACTGGTCTGACCGAGTGAGCAGATGAAACGCTTGCGAGGCTGTCGCACGGAAGACAGAGCTGCCACCTCCCGTGCTCTCAGGACCCGCACCCAGAACCCAGCCGCCATGCTGGGAGGAAGCGCAGGCCGAAAGGAGAGGCCACACATGTTGGCGTTCTGGCTGCGAGCCAGTCAGGTGAGTCATGGGTCATCAAGAGACACTGTGCCCTGTCACCCAGTTGTCCAGCAGAAGCCCCCGATATCATGAAGCAGAGACCAGCTGCTCCTGCTGTCCCCTATGCAAATACCAGGGCCACACAATCCGGGAGCATGAGAGTGATTTTACACCTCGTAGTTTGGGGCAGTTTTGCTCTGTAGCCTGAGTGCAAGAACAAATGGACACATAAAATACAGCGCGTTCAGATAATGGAGAACCGTTACAGCGGAGCAAATGGAAGGTCTACAACTTGACCTAACAATACGGGCACGTCTCCCAGATATGCTGCTGAAGAAGGGAACAGACACAGGAGTGCAAAGCTTAGGACTCTACCTACTTAAAGTACAATCGTAAGACAAATCCACGCTGTTACCAGTCGGGAGAACCATTCCCTGCTATGGAGCAGGGACTGGAAAGGGCCAAGGGAGGGTCTCCTGGGACGCTGCTTACAGAGTTGTGCAGTTTGTGAAGATTCATCAAGATGCACATTTAGGATGTAACAGAAGCACTTTTTTGAATGTACATGAACCATAATTTTTTTAAAAGTTTCCTTTTTTTAAAGTGTCAACAGGTAGAGGGGCCAAAAAAAAAGTGGAAGCTAAAGAGGGAAGTAGAGATCAGATTTGAGAAGGCCTTGTAAGGCACACTGCGGACTTACATGCATCATTCCAGAAATATTACAAGCAATCCAGCAAGTCTGACATGGATGAGGTTTTTAAAACACCACTGTGGTCACAGTGCAGTAAACAGACTGGGTTGGTCTGAAAGCCTGCAGAGCAATTAGGGAGTTGCTGCAGTCATTCAGGCCAAAAGTGGGGTGAATAGAGAAAAACAGGCATGGGCCAGGCTACCCTGCTGCCCTGCCAACCCCTGGTAAACACTAAGGTCCCCGACGCCCCTAAGGCCTCTGGATTGACTGCCCAATGAGCCATCTGGCAGACTCAGAATCCAGGAGGGACATCTGGTCGATGCAACCCAGAACAATTATTTATCTTGATCACCAAAATTTTTCTGGCATCCTCCTATGCATTGTGCCCAACCCCGACAGAGAATATAGGGATTAAAAAGATCCTGAAGGGGTTCATATTCTAGGGTTTTTTATTATAGAAGTCAGAGGAGTGGGTGCAGAAGTAGTTAACGATAATGCTCAGAGTTTTTCTGGCTTCAGAAAGTGGGTAAGCAGTGGTTTTTATGGACATAGCAATTGTAAGAAGAGGATGGGTTATTGGAAGGAGGTGGGGATGAAGACGATGGGCTACTCCGAACACTGCATTTGAGGAATCGGAGAGATGCGAGGGAGGAAATAGCTGGTGTTTGTGGAGTGAGGAGCCGAGGCCCAGAGGATCTGGATGGGGGATGTGCCTGAGGGTAGAAACAGTTTAAAATAGGGAAGGAAGGGGTGCCTGGGTGGCTCAGTGGGTTAAAGCCTCTGCCTTCGGCTCATGTCATGATCCCAGGGTCCTGGGATCAAGCCCCGAATTGGGCTCTCTGCTCGGCAGGGAGCCTGCTTCCTGCTCTCTTTCTCTGCCTACTTGTGATCTCTGTCTGTCAAATAAATAAATAAATAAATAAATAAAAATAAACTTTTTAAAATAAATAAATAAATAAAATAGGGAAGGGAAAAAAAATGTCCACGGGAACAGATAAACCCACTCTAGGAGAATGTATAAGGATCCCAGGTTGGGCCCTGAGGGAAAATAACATTTAAGGGACCACATTTAAACATGAGTGCAAATATTGTGGATAGTGGGTGAAGAAGGGCACAGCCATGAATAATATTTACAGTGCATACCCTGAAATCCAAAGCAAACAAAACAAAAAACCAGATGAAGTTCCCAAACTACAGCTATCTATCTGCAAAGCAACTCTTCTGGAAGGACTTTCCTTCTGTTCCTGTGTTTGTTAGCTGGAAAGTGGTGTTACTAAAACACTACCTCTTGACTTGGGCTAACTCAGATCTTTAAAATGATTAAACAACACTGGTCCCCTCACTGAGTAACAAGCAGCAGAAAGTACTGTTTCTCTCACTTTTTTCAGTCCCACTGGTTCTCCTTGGGTGTCAGTTTGATTCCCTCCGTTTGCTGAATGGAACGGGGGGCGGCGGGAGTGGAGGGACCCTCTCATTTTTTGAGTGCATCCAAAATGAGCTGGTGAGGTGGTTTCAGGCCCGTTTTGCAGAAGAGGAGAAAGGCTCACATGAGGAAGGAAATGGGGTGATGAGAGAAGTGTGTTCTCCAGTCCTGGCCACCAGAGCCAGATTTTAAATCTGGAGGAGGGCTATGATACTCTGTGCCCCAGAGGGAAGCAGGAAGGCTGGCTGGAGACGTGGAGGCTTGCCGTACAGACTCCAGACCCCAGAACTGGACTTGGCCTCGCTCGTGACACCAGCTGGTGTTAGAGGCCCTCGCATACGCTGGGGGCACTCTGTCTCCAGAGGTCACGCTCCAAAACCAGATCATTGGGTCTTTAACTTTTTGGATTGCCTGATGTTTGAGCTTGGCGCTAAAAGGCAAACCAACCAACTAGACCATCTGTGAAAAAGGAACAGCGGGTGTGGATGAGAGCTCAGTTCTGCCTCCGGAGAAAGGGGTCTGCAGCACCTGTGCGGCTGCCCCACGGCCTGCTCCCCACGCAGACGGAGACTCCTGGCCTGATGAGGTGCCTTCCCTGGGGATGGCACAACGCTTGGGGATTCTCCCCCGCAATCACTTAAGCATAGTGTGAAGTGCTAGCTAATTGTAACTGGCATCTTCTTTCGGTTCAAGGCTTTACCAGGGGACTGTACTCTTAGGAACGCCAGCACTCAGCTGTGAACTCCAAAGCCTGTTTGGCATGACCACCCTCCTTCCCCAGTGTAGATCAATAGACTTTTATTTGTAAAACATATTTCTGGACTAAAATATTTAGATGTTGATTTTTTTTTTAATATACCATGCCATCTACAGTATTTTGATAAAAAAAAATTCTTTTTCTTTTTTTCCATTTTGAAATACATTTTTTGGATGCCTGGGTGGCTCAGTTGGTTGGGCATCTGCCTTCGCCTTGGGTCATGATCCCGGGGTCCTAGAATTGAGTCCCGTGCTGGGCTCCTTGCTCAGTGAAGAGCCTGCCTCTCCCACTGTTTGTGCTTGCTCTAACAAATGAATAAATCTTAAAAAAAAAAAAAAAAAGAATAAAATACATTTTCTTTATATGGAAATAATATCACCTCACTCATCTCGTTTGCACCCTACTGTACAGAGATATAATTCCTTCAGCTAGTTTCCTACAGACAGACATTAGATTGTCTCCAGCTCTCTGGTATCAGAACAACACCGTCTTGACCGCACCTGAGTATCTTGGGCACTTATCAGTTTCATCCTTTGGGTAAGTTTTACAAAGTAAAACTGCTTAGTTAAGATGCAGATGCTTTACAACAACTTCTACCCACTACGAAAGTGTACAAGCTTAAAAGTAGGAGTAGGAAGTCCCCAGTTCAACTCCCTAAGGTAATTACGGATAACGGCATCTTTTTCATTCTGTAAGGACAACGCCCTCTCACTATCTCCTCCTTTGGTAGGGCCCCTTCCTGGAATTCCAGGTTTCCCTCTTTCTTGGTTTGCTCCCTCATTAGGACTGAACAACATACATCAGCATTTTCCCAGGAAAGGGCAAGTTTTTGAGACTTCACAAATGACTTAGCTCTAACCTCCTGTCCGTGGGTGGGGGGCTAGCTGTGGTTTCACTGCCAGATGTCAGAGATGTCGCGATCATACCCGATCTCTGTTTTTACCCTCTGGCTGCAAGGGCTGATGTAACACACGCCACAGTTCATGGCACTCTGGAGTCCTTTCATCCCCAAGAATCACCCCATTCTCCTCCATGCGCAACCTTCTGTTCTGAAAGCAAGCATGTTAAGTGTGCGTCCCGTGCATCCTCTGGTTTACAGGTGTGCCTGCAAAATGTGGATAGTCATTTTGGGAATGGGGCTGTTTCTCTTTTTTGCTCTTTACACAATCATTCCCATCCACAAATAAATATGCTGGTAATTCTCCAATTTTAGAAAAGTGCCTTCTCTTGACTCAGCTTCCCTCAACAGCTATCCCCCCATTTCTCTGCATCACTTTGCAGCAAACCTCCCCCGAAACGTTGTCCCTACCAATCAATGCCTCTCTTCCCTTTCACTTGAAGCCCACCCCCATGAGACTTTTGCCTTCATCACTCCATCAGAATGGCTCATCAAAGGCACCGCTGGCCCCCTGCTGCCAAACCCAAGTCCACTCATGGTTCTTGTCTTCTCGGGCTCTCCCAGGAGCACAGATCAAGTTGTCTTTCTTCATTTGGCTTCCACATGGCACTCCTCGGTTTTCCTCACCCCACCAGCTGCTCCTTCGGTCTCCTCTTTTGTTTTCTTTCTCCTCTCCCTCCCAACCACTTAATAACTGTCGATGTCCCAAGCCTCAGTCCTGACCCTCCACTCTTCTCTTTCTACATCCTCTCCCTTCTGAGTATTGAAGCTTTAAATACCACCTGCATTTTTGCCTTATTTGTGCTTGAAAAAGTTCTTCCCTGCTCCTGTGACACAAAGACATTCTGCATTTTTTCGTACCCTTTTTATTTTTCTTAAATAAGCCCCTATCTGCAAACCTCGGGGCTTGGGAATTTTGGAATTCAGCGTGTTCCAGACTTAAGAAAAGTGACAACAGCTCTGTTAAAGTCTAGGACAACACCATGGAATTACACACATGAACAGTTTTGAAGTGACCTACCCTAGAAGTAACTGATCCAGGCAGAGATCACCAATAGATATTAAAACCATTAAATTTTATCATTAAGATGATAAGAAAGTCATTTGGTTGCCAGAGACCAGGGTATCTGCAGGGTATCTTCTAACAGGGAAATTGCCCTGTTAGTAACGTGCTCACTGCCAAGGGAAAGAGCAAACATTTCCAAGGGGAGGGGCTGGCAGTTACCATCTTACCAAATGATCAAACTTAATAGAACTGTAATGGTGGGAAAACTCGACATTCATTACGTATCCTCTTACATGATATAATATGAAGTATGTAGCCGTAAAACCCACACTCTTCCCCAGAATGTTTAAGCTGAAACTAATCAAGCCTTTAAACCCAGCTTCAGGTTTATAAATAAATACCAGGGACAGTATAAAGAAACAGGTTAAATGACACCCTGAGTTAACAATCAGACAAATCCAGAACGAGGAACATTCTGTCAGATGGCTGTGGTCTTTACAAGATGTCAGTACCACGCACGCGCACATACACTCAAGAGTTCTGGATCAAGAGAAATTCAAGAAACAGGGACGCCTGGGTGGCACAGTTGGTTAAAACGACTGCCTCCGGCTCAGGGCGTGATCCTGGAGTCCCGGGATCGAGTCCCACATCAGGCTCCCAGCTCCATGGGGAGTCTGCTTCGCTCTCTGACCTTCTCCTCGCTCATTCTCTCTCTCACTGTCTCTCTCTCTCAAATAAATAAAAAAAAAGAAAAGAAAAGAAAAGAAAAGAAATTCAAGAAACAGATCAACCCCCAAATGCAACCTATGAACCTTGACTAAATCTTAGTTCAATAAAGATATCTAAAAAAAGTATTTTTTGGACGGAGACCAAATATCCCTCAAATTAGAATCCACGAATGGAGCCGAGAGAGAGAGGTGGGTTAGGACCAGGGATCTGGCAGCTCCCCCCACAACCTACAGCGGGAGGAGGCCCCACGTCCTACAGAGCTGGATTCTGCCGTCTATCTTGCATCATGTTTCTTGCGCATGCCTGCATCTCTCACACTAGACTGTTCACGAGGACAGGGAGCAGGTCTTATTGACTGACTGAGTGAGTGATTATAAGAGGGTGGGGAGAGGGAGAGAGAGATTCTTAAGCAGGCTCCATGCCCAGTGTGGAGCCCGACACAGAGCTCAATCTCATGTCCCTGAGATCATGACCTGAGCTGAAATCAAGAGCAGGACGCTTAACCAACTGAGCCAGTCAGGTGTACCTAATTGATTTTTTAAAATTTATTTTTCCATTTTCCATTGTGACTACTAAGGTATTCATTAATGTTCACTACACATTGTTCAATAAACAAAAAACAGGGGTGCCTGGGTGGCTCAGTGGGTTAAAGCCTCTGCCTTTGGCTCAGGTTATCATCCCTGGGTCCTGCAATTGAGCCCGGATTCAGGCTCTCTGCTCAGCAGGGAGCCTGCTTCCTCCTCTCTTTCTCTCTCTCTCTACCTGCCTCTCTGCCTACTTGTGATCTCTGTCAAATAAATAAATAAAAAATCTGAAAAAACAAAACAAAACAAAAAACAAATAATGTTCAGCGTTCAATAAACACTTATTGAATGGGGAAAACACTTTGGGGATAAATGGGGAAAGTCTGAATATGGGTTGGGTACCGATATTATAGAATTGCTGTTAATTTTTTAAAAAGATCTCATTTATTTATTTGACAAGGAGAGAACATGCGCACACACAAGCAGACAGATGGAGAGGGAGAACCAAGCTCCCCGATGAGCGGGAAGCCCGATGCGGGACTCGATCCCAGGGCCCTGGGATAATGACCTGAACCAAAGGCAGATGCTTAACAAACTGAGCAACTTAGGCACACCCAATTGCTGTTAATTTTTAAAAGTGTGACAATTATACTGTGATTCTGCAGGAAAATGTCCTTTCTCTTGGGAAACACCCATATATAGCAGTATATACAGATAAAGTGTCACAAAGTTTGCAACTTAGTTCAAATGGCTTAGAAAAAATACATATATATGTAATATAGATAAAGGAAATACAGCAAAATGGTATGTGTTGAGTTCAGGTAGTGCATATGTGGGTGCCCACTGGGGTATCATTTTAACTTTTCTGAATGTTTCAAAGTTTTTATAATAACAGGTTTTTAAAAAAGCTGCAGTGAGGAGTGCCTGGGTGGCTCAGTCAGTTAACCATCTCACTCCCGCTCAGGTTATGATCTCCGGGTCCTGGCATTGAGTCCCGTGCTGGGACTCCCCACTCAGTGGGGAGTCTTCCTGTCCCTTTGCCTCTTGCCCATCTCGTGCTCCCCATGCGGAGCTGCTTACCTTGACTAGCCCTGCAACGGTGGGGGGGGTGGGCTGCCCCAGAGACCCCAGTTGCTGGAGCAGCCAGCACCTCTTAGCTGGATGGCCATGATGGAAAGAGCAGTGAAGAGTCTCTCCTTAGCTTTCTTCTCATTTCTGCTTCCCGTTTCTCCCTTCCCAGCTCTGACTGCCTGCATTTATCTCAGGTAATACTATAATTATCAAAGCAATGGGACTGGTACAGTTTCCGTGAAAGCATATTCCCCTTTTCCTTATTTGAAGGCCCAAGAACTACTGAGGAAGGAATGCAGGAACATGGCCCATCTCTTACAGAAGTCAAGGGGAGAACTACCTACTAAGCCCCTGGGAAAAGCAGCTTCGTCAGTCTGATTAATGCTGCATTCCCACACCACCAGGTCCAAGTGGAGAGGTCCAGCTACTGGTGTTCACTGTGTCCTTCGCTGGGCCCTCCCAGAGACACGGGACAGCACATGTGCTGCTGGGGAGGGCACATGGTGAGCCAAGGGCAGGGCTGGGCAGTAAGCCCTTCTGAAAAGCCCCCGTGGCTCTCACCAACACAAGCCACACCAGTGGCACATAAAGCGAGGATAGCCAAGAGTAGCCAGAAAAACATTCCCCATTCTCTTGTCACAGCAACTGAATCCACTGCTCATTTAGCTTCTCCATCCACCCAGGACAGTGGGAAGAGGAGGAAGAGGAAGCACAAATGAGAAGGGCAGCCAGCATTTTCAGAGCCGCTTGTAGGTGCCTGGCCCAGGTTCTGGGAGGCTTGATGGCCTCCCTGCGTGTTATCTCTCTCCAACCTCTGCACTCTGGTGAGGAGGCGGGCAGGGGGAACTGAAGGTCAGACAGCTGTGAGTGATCGGAGGGGTGAGGACAGCCCAGGAAGACAGACCTCAGGACAATATGAAAAACCAGATGGGAAGCGAGGTACAGAGGGAGGGAGGGACAGAAGCAACCAACCCCAACTGACTTGTCCTGCCTTTCCAATCAAGGACAGAGCAACAGAGTTTTGGTTTAAAATCAGGTCCTTATCTTGAAGATTAGCTAATGCAAGACTCCAGGTCAGGGAGATGTTTTCATCTTACACTGCTCTGGGTGATGTAGAATTACACAGGAAGGGCGGTAAGAATAACGGGGAATAGACACCCCGGTTGTAACAAAAATCCTACGCAGGGAGGAAACTCCCACTCCTTGTCTAGCCCCACCTGGGGCCAAGGAGGCAGAGCACACAGGGAGGTCACAGCCAACTCAAAAGGCCACTTATCCCCCACATTTACTTCTGAGAACAAAAGTGGTGATGGAGTTTTCTCCCTTCTCTTTCAGATTCTGGTAAGAATGGTCTTTTCCTTATCACACGAGTGGGACCATGTGCTCACGGAGGCTCACCTCCCTGATTGTGGCAGGACCGCAGAGCTCACAAAGTGACTTCACAGACTTCATCATCCGTTCTCAAAACCAGCAACGTATCTGCATTTGTTTATTAATTCAAATACTCTCAGAAAGAAATAAAAATCTTTGGGCTAAAATTTGAAACATACAAACGAATGCCACCACGTTTTTTTTTCAAAGCTACGTAACATGAGAACCTATCCAAGGCAAATGCTGAAGCCAGTAGGGGGAGGCGGGAGGGTCAGAGATGAAGGGGCGATAAGGAAAAAGTCAACCCAGGTGGAGCCTGGCTATCCACACCCACCCCAATCTAGGCTGGAATCTAGCCCTGGCCTCCAGCAATGCACAGGCTGAAGGCCTCCTTCCCTACCGCCCCAAAGGCGCTCTAAGTGTCCAGCTGGCCACGGGTGTGGTAGGGGGCGGGGCGGTAGAAAAAGGACTAATCGGAGAGCTAAAAGCATGAGCGCTTTTATCAAGGATCTGTCTCTAACCTGGACAGATCTTAGCATTTCTGACTCTCCACTTTTTCACCTGTAAAAAGGAGACTGACTTAGGTCTCTGAGATTCATGCTAATTGTAAGGCGTGCGGATTTAAAGTTAGGGATCACTGTGGTTTTTTTTCCTCCCCTCGGGCAGGTCCCCTTCAGTTCAGGGAGGACCCTGGGTTCTTCTGCCCCTGAAGAACAGCAGTATTACCGTTCCCAGGTGTACAAAAGGACTTGGGAAGCCTCACACATGATAAATAGTCTCAAATATTTTCGTTTTTAAGATTGTTATTTATTTGAGAGAGAGAAAGCACGGGAGAACACGAATCGAGGAAGAGCAGAGAGAGGGAGGAGCAGACTCCCTGCTGAGCAGGGAGCCAGAAGTGGGGCTTGATCCCAGGACCCTGAGATCATGACCTGAGCTGAACTACCCAGGTGCCCCCTAAAATATTTTCAGAATTAATACTCCTGGGTTTTTTTTTTTTTTTAAAGCCTCTGAGAGAGAAGACAAGGGGATACCTGTTATTCCCACACTGACTATGAAACTCTGAAAGACTTCTCCCGATGTTTCTCTCTGGACCCCCCGTGCAGCACCCCAGTCATCCCCGCAACTCTCTCCCCAAAGCCTCTGTCACTTACAGTGACCTGAAGGAGAGAGACTCTCACAAGGCAATTAAAGACTGAGAGGTGAAGCAGTGCCATTCGTCCTGCCGCAAGTGCCACGAAGAGGCCAAAATAGCAACACCCTAGTTCCCGGGTGACCCAGCTCCACACCTACCGCTGGGCACGCGGATGGCAAAGTGAACTCAGGAGCAGGTGGCCATGGCTGCTGTGAAAAGGTAAAGTAGCTCATATCTGCACTCTCTCAACCAACTCGTTCTGGCAAATAATCCGTCTCACCTCAGCAACTCTGAACCTTGGCAGAAGGTCAAGGCATTGACCTTGAGCTACGGCAGGTAGAAACCTCTCCAGGTCTTCAGAGAGGCCTCAAGAGGCCTTATGGAGGGAGTAGTATTTCCCAGGTGACTAAGAAATACAATTTCTGAAGAGACGTGAGGTGTCCGCCCCTGAGACCCCGGCCTCCCAGGGTAGGGCTTACTGGTGCTTCCAAGGGAATAGCTACATGACACCACCTTCCTGTGAGGCGCCCCGGAACAGATACAGTTCTAAGCATGTTATTATAAATTAGATGTAACAGGTCTGTCAAAGCAAGTTCTTTCAACTGTCTCGATTCTTTTGAAGTCATTGAACAGCCATTTGCTTAGATCCTTCTAAGCAGCATTAACAGCGAGAACACTGATACTTTGTCAAGTCAGAAGTATAACCTGGTTTTAAGTTTCTTTCACAGATTAACTGGAGGGAACTACAGCATAAAGCACCGTCCTCCACCGTTCCTGCCCAGGAACCTCTTACAGCACTACTACGCTTAGGCCAATTTTCTTTAAAAGGCCTCAGCTAGGTCAGAAGCTGTTACAATGCTGGTTCCTCTAATTAATCCTTTAAACCAAGCTGGTGGCAAAGCGATGAATTCTGTGAGGAAAACTGGTGGATTCAAACGTGTACTGGGGCACAGGGACCAGCTGAGAAGTGCCATACTTCTCCTGTCTTCTTTTCTTGATCACTTCTGATGAAGCCATCATAAAACCTGCTGGTCAGAATACCAGAGCTCCATGACAGGGTCTGGATTTACCATGTCTCCTGATGGGGAGTCACCGCTAGGCATAACTGAGATCCTCCTGCCTCATTTTCTTAGCTTCCCCCTCCTACAGTGAAGAGATGCCCGGTCCCTCACAGCACGGAGGAGGAATGAAGAGATGACCTCAGAAGTCTTTCCCCAAACCAACGGTGCAGTCAAGGTTAAAATCCAGGTTTCTGTACTCCTAAACTCTCCTCTGAGGCTGGTGTGCTAGGGTGAACTTCAAGGCTCTGGTGCTCCCATGTGTGACTGGGATTTATCTCCCCAGTCCTGTCACAGGCCAGGAAGGACCACCCAAGTTAAAAAACTGCCCATCACCTTGGTTTGGTAATGGCAAGCCCAAGTGCTTCTGGGTTTTCCACGACTGAGAGGGGATCCTCATATTCTGGACTGTACCAAATAATCATACCGAATGTCTGGTCACAGAATTCTTCCTCAACTCTCTGTTCCTCCAGATCTGGTAAGTGCAAAGGAAAAGAGGGAGAAATGAGGGGCAGAAAAGATACAGGAACATAAACACTATGACTTCCAAGGGTCAAATAAGACAAAAGCTGGCCTGAAAGAGAGAGGAGAGCAGTCAAATCTCTCAGCCTAACATGTTTAGTCCACTATTTTTTTGTTTGTTCTTGAGAGAGAGAGAGAGAGAGACTGGGAGTGCACAGATGCGAGCCGGGGCAGAGGCAGAGGGGAAAACATCTTAAGCAGGCTGCACACCCAGCACAGAGCCGAGGCGGGCTCTATTTCTGGACCCTGAGAGATCATGACCTGAGCTGAAATCAAGAGCTGGATACTCGACGGGCTGAGACACCCAGGCACCCGGTCCACTTTTAAACTGATTTATACAACTTCCAGTCGTTGCAGGTAAAGTAAAACACTCCAACCGCTGGCTCCAAATCTTTCTCTGCTCACACCTAAAAGTAGAAGGATCAAATAAGACCTAAGAACAAACTTCAAGAGACTGGAGTGTTTTGATGGCAGAGACCGGTTCCTAGACCAACTAGCTAAATCGTTTCGCCACAAACAAAAATAAAAAGACCATAGTTTTCTGATACCCTCACAGTATCAGAGACTTACCGCGTTTGATCTTGATTTATTATGCTGTTCTTTTTTTTAATTCCATGGATATTTGCGGCCAAGCCTGAAACGGGAAGGGTAATTTCAAAGTGTCTGTAATGAGTCCTGTAATCTAATCTGAAAATGGTTCTGATAGCAGGCTCTTCCTAGAGCAGGTCTGGGACATTCTGAGGGCTCCCTTCACAGCTCCCAAATGCTCATGCAGCTGGACATCAAGGCCAGTATCTAGTCATTTATATTTAAATTTGTAAAGTCCAGCAAGTAGCAGTTCCTGGGACGGCAGTGGCTCAGAACCAGAACAAGAAAAAACCAGCTTTGGAGCACCTGGGTGGCTCAGTGGGTTAAGCCTCTGCCTCCTGCTCAGGTCACGATCTCAGGGTCCTAGGATCGAGCCCTGCATTGGGGGGGGGGGCTGCTTCCCCACTTTCTCTCTGCCTGCCTCTCTGCCTACTTGTGTTCTCTCTCCCTGTCAAATAAATAAATAAATAAAAATCTTTAATAAAAAAATAATAAAGAAAAAATCAGTGTGGTCAAAAACTCTTAACTGAGGTGTGCGGAGAGCCTAGTGCATCTTCTGGCTGGTGAGATGCGATTTACTGAAAGGAGAAGAGGAAAGGGACCACGTGGACTAATTCTACTGGACCCAGCCACCCAAAGCTGCACCAGAGCCCAGGACACGAACTAGCTTCTTTTAAGCTGCTATCAAGTTACCAAACTCAATCCAAGCCTGTCTTTTCAAAGCAATTCAATGAGATTTGCCGAGTACTTTCTGCCCAAATATGCTATGAAGGGCTGGGAGCTCTGCTGTCCAGAAGGGCTCAACTCCCCTCCAAGCTGCTCCCATCTCTAACCACTTCTCCCACTCTTTCGTGAGGCCTTGGCCACTTTTCTTCCCTTTAGTTCCTGCTGCCTGCAGTGGTGCTGACCCCACAGGTTGGGGAAAATCGTCCCTGGACTGAGAGCCAGAAAGGAAAACGCTGCACACGCCTGATGAACACAGCCCACCGAATGGGACAGCTCCAGGCTCTCATCCTGTCTGTCCGCTCCTGCCGAGAAGGGAAAGCAAAGGAGGAAGGCCAGATATCAGAGTCCTGATAGGACCAGAAGGGCACAGTAGAGGTTCTTTTCTCTCAGACCCTGCATGTGTTCAGGGGACTTACAGCGTACTGGTCCCTATTTTTCCATGCACAACTCACTGTGAGAAGGGCAGTTCCAAGGCAGACCTCCAGAACCCTCTCCAGCGACATCCTGGCAAAGCAGATGCTGATGACCATCCTGAGGCCAGGGACGATGAATTCCCTGTTCCTGTATGAAGCCTGCATTTGCTCCCATAAAGCTGTTTCCACTCCTACGTCCTAAGACCTCTGACTTTGGAACTAAACTAGAAGGTTCAAAAGTGACAGACGCAGAGAAAGCCCAAGAAAGAACAGCAGGAATCTGGTCAGCCTGCCGCCCTGACCTGGCCCACCTCCTGGCTAAGGGAAGGCTCTTTAGTCTCAGGGCTGAAGGCGCTCGTCTTCTTCGAGCCCCTTTCGATCCAGGACCAAATTAAGTCATTTCTAAAATTCTCCAGGTGTTGACAGAACCTGGTGATTCCTGCTGAGCAGACAAGAAAACCAAACTCTGTCGCCATCTGTATTTGCACTGGGATAACCTCAGTAAACGCATTTCGATCAGAAATCTGCTTAGCGTGAATAAGCATAAAACAAGCATTTGAGTTACACGGGAGTCAGAGGAGCAGGAAAAAGGAAGAGGAGGCTGGCAGGGCAGAGGTTTTCAAAGAAGCCCGGCAGCCATCCGATTCTGAATGAGGAAAAACCCCAGGAGATTTTGAAAAAATCAGAAAGAAAAAGACAACAGCCTGACTCTGTAAGGAGAAATCCCGTTAGGATAAGAATCCAACAGTCTGAGAAACTGAACAGGAAGATGCCACAGGACCATAGGCACCGGGGTCTGAGGAAAGTTCTCCTGAGAAAACAGACAAGTCGACACAGAGACAGGGTCTCGCAGCCAAGCATCAGCCTCACCGCCTTGCTTGAGCAAGCTCAGGCCACGGGCCCTTGGGCAGATACTCCCCTGCCCTTCAGAGTTCAAATGCTTCACACTCACTAGAGTGTCATTCTAAAAACATGCCAGCTGGGAAATTTTACCTCTGAACAAACGGAAGGACATCAACTGTTTCTCAAAGCGGGAAGCCAGGTAATACTGACTCATTTTCACTTTGGTTAACTCTAAGAAATGAACGACGTCCACGCATTGCAATCCTGCTGACCTTTCTTTCTTTTTTTAGGATTTTATTTTATTTGAGAAAGAGAGAGAGAGAGTGTGTATGTGCGCGCGCGCATGCGTGCGCTTGAATGAGGGGGAGGGGCAGAGAGAGAAGCAGAATCCGGGCGGAGCAGGGAGCCCAATGTAGGACTAGAACCCAGGACCCTGAGATCATGACCTGAGCTAAAGGCAGCTGCTTAACTGACTAAGCCATCCAGGTGGCCCTGGGCCTTACCTTTCTGCAATAAAATGGCCAGAGGCAGAGAACTGCTGAGTTTGCTAGTTGCTTCTCAAGCGGATTCCCACAGTGAGTGGCTGAACTTGCTGGTATTAAAAGTCTCTTCTGTGAGTTAAGCGCACCGCCGTTTGTCCTCCTGCACACGACATGTGAACTTCACGATCTTCAAGTCGTTGTACAAGAACACAGTTCCCATTCTTGTTAGGGCGCCAGTGTTGGATTTACTGTTTAGCCAAGAAAGGTAAACACCAACATCAGACAGCATTATGTATACCTGACTCTGATCTGGTCACGACCACTAGAACTTAGAAGCATGGCTGTCATTGAGAAAAGATGGGACTTCTCGGGCCAATACCTTAGTTTATGGGGCCTCTGGCCAGAGCCACCTGATGGGAATGTGAACTAGAACGGCCACTGGGATCTGTGGAAAGAGATGATCCTTTCAGCCTACTTCCTGAAGGCCTGAGCTCTGAAGAGGAAGATTCCAGCTCCTCTTATGGATCCTTACGTTTCAAACAGACATGAAAAGAAGCCTCTGAAGTGATAACGGGAAAGGGGGCCTATAGAAATAATCATCAGCTTTAACAGCTCAAGTGACTGCAGTCCTCAGAATCTTCTCTACTAGCAAACAGTCCCGATCATATATAAATATAACCTGCTGGCTCAGCAAAGGAATAGATCTAAATTCTGAGCAGCTCAGGGACAGCTCTGGGTCATGGACTAGCTAATGTCTTTATTGAAGAAAGAGTGGAGCAGGAACATTACTTGTTTTCTACAGAGCTTGTGTGGTGCAAGAGACACCCTCTTGGTTCTTCAAGGACACGTCTAGTTAGAGATGAGGCAGACCTTCCCAAGGAAAGATCATTTCGGGAAAGGCAGTAATTACCCCCCGGAAGGCTGCGTGTTTATGCTGCCTTTCCTTCTGTAAAATCAGTCTTTGGTTTCCAAGCTCACTCGAAGGGGTCAATCGGCATTCATATGTGTTTCCAGCAGAAGTAACATTCCACAGAGTGGCAAGAAGGGGTTTCTTGGGGCGCCTGGGTGGCTCAGTGGGTTAAGCCGCTGCCTTCAGCTCGGGTCATGATCTCAGGGTCCTGGGATCG
Source organism: Neogale vison (assembly GCF_020171115.1). Lineage (NCBI taxonomy): Eukaryota > Metazoa > Chordata > Mammalia > Carnivora > Mustelidae > Neogale > Neogale vison. The sequence continues at coordinate 11,786,810 of NC_058097.1, forward strand.
AGTCCCGCATCGGGCTGTCTGCTCAGCAGGGAGCCTGCTTCCTCCTCTCTCTCTCTGCCTGCCTCTCTGCCTACTTGTGATCTCTCTCTGTCAAATAAATAAATAAAATCTTTAAAAAAAAAAAAAAAAAAAAAAAAAAAAAGAAGGGGTTTCTTGCTTTAGAGGGCAGCTGGCATGTCCACAAAATCTCCAGCTCTGTGGGGCAGAGGAAAAGACCTCTCTCCCAAAAGGGATAAGCAGTGCCCATCACCAAGCCCACAGCCTTCCCGAGAAGATCCCAGTGTCTGAGGATAGAACATGACCTATGCCTGGGCCAGCAGCACAGGAAGTGCTGGGACCAAGTTCTTCCTGACAAGAGACACCAGGACCTTCAATCAGGACCCTGGACCTACGCAAGAAAGATGAAATTCTGAATAAGCGGGGGATTGGAAAAGCAGAGTGAGCATGAACAAAGGAGGAGTGGTTCTCAATTCTAGTTAGCTAGTGCTGCTGCCACTTTAGTTAAACCAGAGAAACAGTTCCTTTAGAAAACAATAACATAGGAGCAAGGGGAAAAGTCGAAACGATGTTCCCACACTTCTCAATTCTCTCCTGCATCAATGTAGCACAGGACGAAGCTGGGCCCTACCTGCTGAGAAAGGAAAGCCATCCCTCCATAAAGGAAAGAGAACGTGACCCACCCACCTGCCTGTTACAAAGGCCTTCTTTCTGCAGTTGCTCCGGGAAGCTGATAAGATCACAGGAACAGGTTCATCCAGACACCCTGCTCCTTTAATTACTGCTCTAAAACAAGAGAGCTACACAGCAGAACAGACCAGGAAGAGAGTCAGAGCCTCTTGTTTGGACCTGACCAGCATGGAACGCCAGGTGTGAGAGACAAGGAGCAGCTGAGATCGTCCATCCAATGGGGCCAGGGAAAGCCAAGGCACCATCACCAGGGAGCAGGTCTCCTGCTCCGGGAGAGGTGATGCTTCGCGTGAACAGGTTAAGGCCAACCCCCCAGTGGAACTGGTATCAGGAGGGAAATCACAGAGCAATACAGTAATGCTGTCAAAGCACTTAGATGGTGGAGGGGTCAGAGAAGCGCAGGAACAGTATCACTGTTAGTTATTAAACTACTTCTGAAGGTAAAAAACCAATGATTCTAGACCCTTAATTAGACATGCCTGACTCAGAGACCAGAGTCAAGACTGAAAACTCAGCGTGTGGCCCAAGAAGCCCACAGTGATCTCCTCCATGGCTGTCCCCACCCGTGGTCCCCCTCCCCACTACTCCGTCTCACGCTGGCCTGACGGGGACCGGATCTGAGGCCTATGCCTATCTTGTCCTCTGACAGGAAGAGATCAGCGAGGACGGCAGAACAGCTAGGGGCTCTGGAACACAAAAAGCATACATGAAGATATCACACCGTTCAAATACACACTGCAGGTGCACTGTTTTCCACAGGGGCCTCTGCCATTTCCACGGGAACCACGAAACCAGAGGAAACTAAGGGGGCCTTGCAGGGGAAAGGGGGTAGTACAAGGCAAACTGTCAACAGGAGGGAAGAAATAATTTAAAACGAAAGCAAACCTAGAAGCCAAAGAAGAGACGCACAGTTCATTCAATGAGAAGCTAAGTTTTGACCTGAGCCTGGGAAGACGCTGACCACCAAAGGGAATGTAACAGAAGAATCTGAGTCACCAGGATGAGCCAAGCAAGCCAATGGCTCCTACAACAAAGGCGGCCAGAATAGGGAGTCCGGGGGCCCCAGACCAACCAGAACACCCTACAGGTTCTCTCCTGAAGTCTAGATTTTCTTGACAGTGTGACGTGCCACACCAAAGCACAAACAGAAAGGACATAATCGAGTTCATGAGAAGAACAATTTAGATGAGTCAAATTTGCTTATTTAATATCCGTCATGTTTTGCAGCAGGAGGCATACCCATGACGGTTAATTACAGATGCAAAGAGAAGAAAACCTCTGGGCTCACAAGTAGCCTTTGACAGCTATAGACACCAGGCGCATAGTTTTTTTTTTTTTTTTTAATCTTGCAGGCTGGAGTCCTCAAGTTGGAGAATATCAGTCTTTTCTGACCCTCTGCTCCCACCTTACAGTATATTTAGATAACTGGTGTGCAACATTAGGATTCTAACCACCCACCTGAACTAATTTTGTAAGGTAGGGTGGGAAGCGAGATAAAATCCCCTAGATTTCCTCTGGGATCTATAAATAGGGCTTCAGGAAGGCAGTCGGCCTGCCTCGCCAGGACTTTAAGAAAGAGTCCATTTCCTCGGGCGGTTCGTCCTTCATTTCCAGTACAGACGCCTTATGGAGCCAAGTCACAGGACGTCTAGCTCGCCTCGGGAATACACACGTCATATCCCCAGTGGCAGCAAGCTCACATCTGCAGGCTCAGATTCTCCTCACTTTCACATGGTTACCAGCTCTGTGTCAATTCTCTGAGCTTGTGCTGCACAGGGGCGGAATCCCAGAGATCCTGCAGAGATGCGGTGGAAGGCCGCAGAACAGTAGGATGGCCCGGTGAAGGACTGCACTGACGGACAATTTGTGATAAAGCAAACATGGGGAAATGCTTATTGTAGAGTTGAGGTGGTGGTCACATGGGTGTCTGTTGCATAATTCTCTCATTTTACTGTCTCCAGCAGACCTGTTTGCTTGAGGATGGTGGCAGCTTTGCCGGAGTAAGGATGTCACGCACCCCTGAGATCAAAAGAACTACCCTCACTTTCTTCTGGCCTGAAGGAGGTCTATCAAGTCCCCAGGCGTTCTTTAGATGGGATGCGTTACAATCAGTCTTCTCAGAATTAGGGGCCTTTTACAAATAGCTCATGTTTGGGCTGTAAGTCTCTGGAGCCACAGTCTGAGGTTAGTGGGAAGACGTCATGTTTCTGTCTTGATAGGAGTGTGAGGTGTGCTTGTCTATGCGCGTGTCAAAACTCAACGAACATATACTTAAAATGCGTGCCTTTCACTGGATGCAAATTTTACGCCAAGAGAAACTATAAACCAGTACTTAATACCAGTTGATGGTATGCATGTTGAAATGTTTAAAGGGAAGTACACGAATGTCTGCAACTACTCTGAAATGCATCAAAACCATCAGAGTGATGGATGGACAGAAGAGCGGAGTAAAAGGTGTCTCGGAGGGGGGCAGTGTGGAAGCGACCGTATGGCCGCACCAGTGGACAAGCATTTGGTAAAGTCCCTCCTGTGGCTTAAATAAACCATGGTCTGTCCATACCATAGAATACACTTAACCCCCAAACAAAGAGGAACAAGCTGCTGATATGCACAACAGTCTGGAAAGGGAATTACACTAAGTGAAAACAGCTAATCCTGAAGGGTGCATTCGTAGGATTCCATTTCTACAGCATAAACAGAACAGTGCATTACAGAGGCGGAGAACAGACTGGCGGCTGCCAGGGGTGAGCAACGGGAGGGTGTGTGTGTGTGTGTGTGTGTGACCAGGAAGGGAGGCACTAGGGGTCTCTGCAGCCATGGGCACTCTGTCTCTCGACACTCCAGCCCACACAGGTGATACAGCTGCACAAACTACACAACAAACAAATGGGTGTTGGGCCCGCTGGTGACACCTGAGTGAGGTCTGGGGGTTGTACCAAGGTGACATCAATTTCCTCATTTTGCTATAATACCATGAGTTATGGAAGAGATACCAGAGGGGAAAACCACATAAAGGTACAAGGGGCCACTCTGTATTATTCTAACAACCTCCTGAGAATCTCTAATTATTTCAAAGTCGAAAGAAAAGTTCTTCAGACAATTCTGAAACCTCTCCCTAGTTAAGAGCTACTAACGTCATCTAACCACTTACTGTAGAAAAGGAAAACCAAAGTCCAAAGAGGTTGCTCAATCACAGAATCCTTTATCTTCTAATTTCAAAACTAAAGGACAGTTAATCAATTACCAAAAATGTTAATGAATATTTCTGAGTCATTTGTGCCTAAAGACCTCCTCCCTTCCTCCTTGGGATAGGAATCTTGGCATTGCATGAAATATGAAGAGATCAATAGATAATTTAAGTCAAGTGGGCCGCAAGGAGAAAAAACAACAACAACAAAAAACAGATGTTTTCTATAGTTACATGGGGGTAGCTGCAAATTTGCAAACTGAAAACTATAGGGAAGATTTTTTTTTTTAAACTGAGTGCTTTACACCCACTTTACCCAAGCCTGGGTTTGTCAAAATGGGGTTCTCTCAGCTTTGAGAGCTCCTAAATCATCGTTTGCTGGTAAATTTCACAAGACGCAGGAGGGAACATGCTTTAGACACAGCTGTTTCCATCTGTTGTTGAAAATAAGATCCTGCCTAAAAAAAGAAAATGTTAAAAGTCATAAATCCTTCAAACTACAACCTCAGCAGGGGAGTGAACTACGACTCTTTATTCTTTTCATCTTATAAAACGTAGTAACTTTGCTGGGGCTTGATCACACTGCAAAGCAAACCATTCTAACACATTCAAATGCGGACGCTCTTAAGGACTGAAAGATTTAGGAAAACAAGGCACTAGCGGCTTGGACAACTCCACCTCTGGGACTTCACTACCCTCCCTACCACGTTCTCAAAACTCCATCCCTCCTCCAACCTCCCCGTCATTTAAAAAATAAGAATTTGCAAGATCTTTGGAATCGGGGTTAATCGTTTGGAAGCTAAGATTCCTGGACTTGTGAGGTGTGGGGAAAGACAACCACGTTGGATACTTGCTGAAAGTCTGCAGAAGAGTAAACCTGAGCCTTAAAAATTCTTTGAAGCGCCAAGTCTCAGCTCTGAAAATGAAAGTCAGGGGACCTTCCAGTTACAGTAATATGATGGCCTACATAACCAGAAAACCCTACCGCTGCAAGTACCTTATACAATTGGAGAACAAAAGAAAAGGACTGGAAATCCCCAAGTGTCAGAAACTGAGAGAGAACCGAAGAGAACATGAGACTGGAGAAAGGCTTGTCCTTCCACGAAGAGAGGACAGAACAGTCTCCCCCGAGACCCATGACCACGGGCCTGCACCTCCTGCATCCGGCTAACGATGAGCTTTCTGTTAAAAATCACAAAACACAGGAGGGGGGCAACCCACTGTACGCAGGAATCTGAAAACAGTCCGGCCTGACAGGCCCTGTAAAGTAAGTACATTTGAAAGACATACATAAGGATTCCCAATTTCCAAAGAGTAAGACACTGTGGAAGGAAGGAAACAAGGGAGGGAAGGTGGAATGAAAAGGGAGCTGAGAAAAAGGGCCTTTTGGGGACAAATGGAAACTTGAGTAAGGATGTGAATATCAGATGTATTAATTAGCTCATATTCAGGAATAAATGTCATGGTGTCTACGACTTACTTTTTTTTTTTTTTTTTTTAAAGATTTTATTTATTTATTTGACAGACAGAGATCACAAGTAGGCAGAGAAGCAGGCAGATAGAGAGGAAGGGAAGCAGGCCCCCCGCTGAGCAGAGAGCCTGATGTGGGACTCGACCCCAGGACCCTGAGATCATGACCCGAGCCGAAGGCAGCGGCCTAACCCACTGAGCCACCCAGGTGCCCCCTACGACTTACTTTTAAAAGGTACAGAAAAAAATATGAGAGACACAGAGAGAACTTCAAATACAGCAAAATGTTAAGTGGCCAAATCTAGGTGAGGGGGACTTGGGTGTTCTTTGTCCTATTCCTTCAAGTTTTCTGTAGGACTGAAATTTTTCAAAGTAAGAAGATGAAGAAAAGAAGCATATCTTTTGAGGGGGAAATATATTATTTATTTATTTATTTGAGAGACACACAGAGAGAGAAGCAGCATGAGAAGGGAGAAGATCATGAGCCGGCAGCCCGATGCGGGGCTCGATCCCAGGACTCCTGGACCATGACCTGAGCCGACACTTAACCGACTGAGCCACCCAGGCACCCAAGAAACCTATCTTGTACAACTAGAAACAGAAAAACCCGTGTTCATATCAAGGCAATTACATATGGTAATGAGGGTGAGGGTTACAAAAGAAGGATGAAAACACTGGAACCACTTAATGATACATTGGGGTTCCAATCCAAGTAACTTAGGGAAGTGAGTCCCTAGGAGCTCACTCAAGGGAGAATTAGTTCCTGTATTTTCAGGGAATCTAGGTTTCATACCACTTAGAACAGAGCGGATGATAGTACACATTTGTATTGGATCATCTCAGGAAATGTAATTGCTTCACCAAAAGATCTCAGAGTAGTATTTTCCACTCTATATTCAGTAGCCATGAATCCTGGTTATTAACTTACCAAGCATAAAGCCTCTTAAGTTAGTATCAAAGTGATCTTTAGAAAGAAACAATAAAAGGGAATTAAAAAAATTCTTCTGTGATTAAAAATAGTTTGTGGGACACCGCAAAGCAGAACCTAAGGGCGATTTAAAATGCATATACTTAAGAGGCAAATCTATATAAACAGGAAGTGTACTGCCCAGCACCAGGAGACCTAGGGGGAAATGGGAGATATCTAGAGAGCATGGAGTTTCTTTTTAGGGTAATGAGAATGTTCTAAAATTGATGCTGGTGATGGTTATGAAACTCTGAATATTCTTTTTTTTTTTTTTTTAAGATTTTATTTATTTGACAGACAGAGATCACAAGCAGGCAGAGGCAGGCAGAGAGAGAGGAAGGGAAGCAGGCTCCCTGCTAAGCAGAGAGCCCCATGCAGGGCTTGATCCCAGGACCCTGAGATCATGACCCGAGCTGAAGGCAGAGGCTTTAAGCCACTGAGCCACCCAGGCACCCCTGAAACTCTGAATATTCTAACAACCACTGAACAATGCACCTTGAAAGGGTGAATTATATGTAACTTATATCTCAATAAAAACATGAGAAAGGTACATACTAGAAAGTAAACATAATGGAAAATCTTAAGAGTGTCCAACTCAAAAACCTAGGAGGGAACCAGAGAGCATAGTCACAGAGAGTGGAAGGGAGGATGACTGGGCCATTAAACGTTCCTCACTGCAACCAGCAGAAAATGGCCATGGTGATGAGGAGGAAAAGGAGTAATTAAAAGGATGGTAGCAGAGTACCAGGAACTGGAAGCTAAGCTTCTAGTGACAAAGCCAAACACCACACCACAGAACTGGACTGACGAGGAGCTGTCCACCTCGGGCACTTGAGGAAACCGCCACCTTCGTGTCCCCCCCGCCCCCCATCACGCCATGTATCCACTCGAACTGGACTCTGACAGCGTGCTGCCTCCTCCGCCTCAAGTTGCTCTTTCCAAATTAGCCTCTGGATGGATCCCAGGTCATGTCTCCAAACCCTGCCGTCAGGAAGGCCAGGCGTTTGCCTTTTCTGACTCTGACTTGCAAAGGGGCCCTCATGGGGCTGGAAAATCTCCAACATCCATTCATGAGAACAAACAAGATACAAAAAGGAATTTCTTTAACCTAGTGAAAGGTATCCACAAACCCACAGTTATAGTCCCTTTCAGTGCTGAAACTTCAAGAACATTCTCTTTATTTATTTATTTTTAAAGGTTTTATTTATTTGACAGAGAGAGACACAGTGAGAGAGGGAACACAAGCCCGAGGAGCAGGGAGCCCGCTGCAGGGCTCAATTCCAGGATCCTGGGATCATGACCTGAGCCAAAGGCAGATGCTTATCGACTGAGCCACCCAAGGGGCCCAAGAACATTCTCTTTTAAAAACCTCTGTAGTCAGAAAGAGATCAAGGACCCCACCATCAGTACTTGAATTCAGTGGTATACTTGGTGGCTGAGCCAGCCTAGTATTATGGGCTGAACTCTGTCCCCTCAAAATCCTACCTTGAAGTCTTTATTCCCAGGAACACAGACGGTGACTGTATTTGGAGAAGGGGCTGTTAAAGAAATAAAGGTTAAAAATAAAGGTAAAACTGTAGCAGGCCCTAATCCACTGTGGCTATCTCCTAATGAAGAAATGGAGATAGGATACACACAGAGGATGACCATGTGAAGACACGGGAAGGCAGCCATCTACAAGCCACAGAGGGACATTCAGAAGAAATGAACCCTGCTGACACTCTGATCTTGGACTCCGAGCCTCTAGAACTGCAAGTAAATAAAGTTATATTGTTTAAGTCACTCAGTCTGTCATACCTCATCATGGCAGCCCTAGCAAACTGACACAGTAAGAAGAAGAGAGGAGAGATACAAGGGCTGGAAAGGAAGAAACTCAAGTGTGATATGTATCAAGAAAGGCAGGAAGATCTGCCAGGACAAAGGTTGAGTAAAGCTGCTATACGGAGATACACACACAAAAATCAATATATACCAACAATTAGAAATTTAGGTGTATTAATTAACTGTCCCTCTCTCTGCATACAGATAAATAGAAGTTCCATTATATTTATTCACATATCAAGGGAACACGACACAGCAGTTAAGATAAATGGGCTGGATCTGTCTGGATACATCACAAAAACGTAACTCTGAATTAAAAATGACAAAAAAGCAAGTTACAACAATACATTAATCTATTCATTTTTAAGACACAAAATCATAGGGATTCATGAAAGTGGTACAAGTACAGGTAAATTCACAGGAATGATGAAAAATAATGTAAACATTTCATCTCAGGGATAGGCACATAGATGTCTGCCACATTATTTTCTATACTCTCCTGTATACTTGCAATGTTTAATTTTTGTGGTAAAAATAAAAAACTCTGAGATCTAGATAAATGCAAACATTAAATTCTAAAGGGCTCATGGTGTTTTAAAAAGCCCCACAACACCACATTCCTTTTCTGAAGACAATAAACTCACTCCCATAACTACCACTAACCAGCAGGAAGGTAAAACTAGGAAAGAAAGTGTTTTATACCCAAAACGTTTATTTTTAAACCAGAGTAAAGACCAAGCCCTTTTCAAGGCTTGTATGACCTCCTATAATCTGAAAGGTTTTGGGGGTAAACATACCACACTCTACACCTGGGCTCATCAAGGAGAAGACTCAGCTGAGGGTAAAAGGGCAAAGCCAGCTTACAGGCACCAGGAGCAATATGGTTCACATTCACAAAGTCAAGACCATAATAGGGCTCTCGGACAAAACCAGTGACTGGTAATGTCATGGAATCTTTATGGCTAGGTTAAAAAGAAAATCTTAGCTCCACTAAAATTTGCACTGACCCCACCTATGCTTATTAGCAGTAACCTTCCTTCCCTAATCTTCCATCCCTTCTCTAGGCTTAGGATAGTGACTCAAAGTTCTATCCCCCAGACTTTTCCTGGGGAAAAAAGTCAAGACTACCCAACAACAACAACAACAACAAGAGATTGTAATGCAAAGGTCAGGAAGAGTTCATGCATTTAATTTTAGGTCACTTACTAGGTTTTTCTTGAGTCTTGGCCAGGGTTATTTTGGTACTGGTATGGGGAGCGTGGTTTGCATGGGTGTGGGTTAGATTAAAAAACAGACAAACAAACTCTCACCCTAAGTGCTCAAACAGGTCCCCAAACCAGATCCATGAGACCACCAGACTAGCACCGCCCATGGACCCAACCAGGACACGTGCCAGGAGATTCTGATCAATAGGGTTTCCCACAGTACAGAAAGGGGGTGGGGGGCGCCTGGGTGGCTCAGTCCTTAAGTGTCTGCCTTCTGCCCAAGTCATGATCCCAGGGTCCTGGGATAGAGGCTCTCTGCTCGGCAGGAAGCCTGCTTCTCCTTCTTCCACTCCCCTTGCTTGTGTTCCCTCTCTCGCTATCTCTCTGTCAAATAAATAAATAAAATTTTGAAAAAAGAAAGAAGAAGGATGGTGGGGGGCAGCTAACAGCATCACTATTTCAAATCCTCTGCCACCTCCTTTTTCTGGTGGAAGTACTTAGCAATGTGAGAGAAAAGAATCCCACTTTTAACAATATATTAAATAACAGATGAGGTGCTTAAAATATCATGTTACTTAAAATCTTTAAAAAAATAAAATCTTTAAAATATCATGTTACTCCCTTTACAAGCATGTCACTCATGGTTCATTTGTTAAATATACAGCCCTTTCTCCGAGGGAAAACAGAATGCCCATCAAATAACAATAATGAAAAATATATCCTACAGCCTTGTACAATCAGAGATAGCAAAGTGAGTCAGCAGGACAAGGAAGTCAAGCGCTCTATCTGTTCTATTGTCAGCAAGGCTAAACCACCACAAGAGATTTCCAAGAACTAAATTCTGAAAGTCAAGATCATGGTTTTTAAAATATGAAACAAAGGCACATCCTAGTTCACAGCAGGTTCCTCGGAAAGCCCTGAGATCTTTCCAGTCTCTGAAATTACTGCTCCTCATAGCTATCTGTGTGCTTACACTACACACTGTCTCTTTGACCAGACTGTAAGCTCCGTGAGGGCAAGAACCCTCTCCACATCTGTGAGGGCCTCAAATGGCAGCCTGAATATTTCAAACGCTTAATAAATATTAGTTGGGTTTCAGTGAATCTGGCACAAGAGGCCTGATGAAGTAGAAGGAAGAAGTATACAGTTTTTGAAAGGCAACCTGTTCAAAAGAAATGCCCATTTAAAATGTTAAAAGATGAACAGCCAACCTTTGCCAGAAAGAGACAAAATGTTCTTCTAAGTACAACTGAGGAAGGAAAGCACCAGAGCTTCCTCTTGTAAGCTTCTGAAGAGATAAAAGCATGTCTGGTGTGAGTGATAATGTGTTACAGGCTTAGGCAAGAACAGGTGAAAAAAAATCTGATAAAAGTCATCAGCCAAGACACTGCCTGTAACCCAGTGCAGAGGGAGCCATGCTTGGCCAGGCTGCTGCAAAACTTACTGGTATCAAGATGGCTTTCAAATAAGGAAGGCTCAAACAGAAGAGAGAAGATAAATGCTTCATCTTCAACTTGGTTGTTTGTTTTTTTTAAACTGCAGATGTTCTCTCACTCCTATTACGTATTTATAGAGGGCCAACTATTGGTGAGACTCCGCGGGGAAGGGAACTCTACCCCCACCCTGCCCCCACTGGTGCTCTGGAGTTGGCCTTGGCCTGTGTTCTCACTAGCTGTTACACGTAACATGCCTTGCCTGGAGAAATGCCATGACAGCAAGTGTCTCTCAGGAACCGTTTATTACAACCTCTCAAAGAGCAGTGAGTCAGCTTCAGCTTCTCGCTGAGAAGTCTCAGACTCCTGAATGAAAAATAGAAAGGTTTAAAAAGGGATAACCATTTTGTAGAAATTGACAAGCTGATCCTAAAATTGAGATGGAAATACAAACGACCTGGTATGGGCGAAACAATTTTGAAAAATAACATAGTTGGAAAACATATACTACCAGATTGCAAAACTTACTGTAAAACTGTAAGTAACCAGGATAGTGATAGACATATAAGTCAATGGAATAGAACCAAGTCCAGAAATAATCCTTTACATTTATGGCCAGTTGGTTTGCCAAGGGAATTCAGTGGGGGAAAGGATGGTCTTTTCAACAAATGGTGTCAAGACAAATGCCTGTATTGATTAAAAAAAAAAAAAAAAAAAAAAAAAAAAGAACTTGCACCCTTACCTCACACCATACCCCAAAATCAACTCAAAATGGAACACAGACATAGGTAAGGGCTAAAAGTATAAAACTTATACATAAAAACATAAGAGAAAATCTCCATGACCTTGGACAAAGCATAGATTTTTATTTTATTTTTTATTTTTTAACTTAAAAATATATTATTTATTTATTTATTTGACAGAGATCACAAGTAGGCAGAGAGGCAGGCAGAGAGAGAGGAAGGGAAGCAGGCTCCCTGCCAAGGAGACAGACTAACAGGGGGCTCGATCCCAGGACTCCGGGATCATGACCCATGCCCAAGGCAGAGGCTTTAACCCACTGAGCCACCCAGGTGCCCCAAGGCATACATTTTTAAAATACATGATACTAAAAACTGACCAAGAAGAGAAAAACACTGATAAAACCGAACTTGGTCAAAATTAAAAACATCTGTTCTTCAAAAGACAACCATATAAGAAAATGAAAAGACAAGCCACACATTAGGAAACAATATTTGCAAGTCAACACATCTGACGAAAGACTTGAATCCGTGGGAGCCTGGGTGGCTCAGCTGGTTAAGCGACTGCCTTCCGCTCCGGTCCTGATCCTGGAGTCCTGGGATGGAGTCCCACATTGGGCTCCCTGCTTCTCCCACTGACCTCTCTCCTCTCAAGCTCTCTCTCTCTCATTCTCTCTCTCAAATAAATAAAATATTTAAAAAAAAAAAAAGACTTGAATCCAGAATACATAAGGAACTCTCACAACTCAGTAAGACGACAACAAACAACCCAATAAAAAACAATCAGGCAAAGATCTGAAAACGTTTCACCAAAGAAGATACAGGAATTGCTAAAGAATACATGAAAAGAAGCTCAACATCATCACTTATTATGGAAATACAAATTACAACCTCAAATAGATACCCCTACATACCTGCTAGATTGCCTATAATTCCTAAGACTAACAGTACCAGGTGTTGGGCAGATGTGACAAAATTGGAACCCTCACTCACTGCTGAAATGTACAGCTACTTTGAAAATGCTCTTCGGTTTCTTAAAAGGTTAAATGTAGGCCTGCCAGATGGAAATACACGGCCACACAGGAACCTGCATGTGAGTGTTCACAGCAGCATCACTCATAACCGCCTCAAACCAAAAACCATCCAAACGTCTTATTGCCTGGTGAATGGATAGAAAAAACATGGTAAATGCATAAAACAGAATACCAGTTAGCAATAAAAAGGAACATGTTCATGCTGATGAACCTAGTGAAGGAAGCTAAATGCGAAAGACTACACATTATTTCATTTACAAGAAATCTCCAGAAAACATACATCTAGAGAGGGCAGAATAAGTGCTTGTTTGGGACTGGAGAAGGGAGCAGGGACTGACCACAAACAGATATCCTGGAATTTCTGGGGGAGATGGAAGTGTTACAAAATTGGATTTCAGTCATAGTTATACAACTCTGTATGTTTACTAAAAAAAAAAAAAAAAAAAAAATCACTGAATTGTACACTTACAAGAGATGAATTTTATGGTATGTAAACCACAACTCAATTTAAAAAACCACCAACAACCAACCATCTGTATTATCTTAAGGGTCCCTAACTGCAGGTTCCTACACTGGGAAAATCTTTTAGGATACTTTCTAGTAGAAATGGAACTTTGAAGCAGAGGACGAAGATACGGATTTTTCTGCAAGAGTGGTTTTCCAGCTTTACTGCATATAAGAGTCACTTGGAAACACAGACCCCTAAGATATCCCTCCACCCCAGATAGGTCAGGGTTGGGGCTCATTAATTTGCATCTGTAAAAAGCTCCAAGAACACAAAGGAAAAATACAGCTTCCAAAGTCCCTCCAGAGATTATATCAGAGCTGTAACCCATACCTCTTACAGAATAGAATCATGACTGAACAATCTCATGGTTTGGTACTCCATGAACTACAACACTCTTATGGACCATTAATAAGTAGTTTCAAAAGTAAAATCTGTGCGTTCCTGTGTTGAAAGCAACAAAGAAAATGTCCTGTGTTTTATGTATTTATGCACACGTATGTGTTGGCTTATTTATTTATCGGGGGGGGGGGGATGTGGGTGAGGCAGGGGGGTATGCTGAAGGGGAGAGAGCATCCCAAGCGGGCTTCATGCCCAGCACAGAGCCTGACATGGGGCTTCATGAATGGGGCTCGATCTCATGACCCTGAGATCACGACCTGAGCTGAAATCAAGAGTCGGAGGCCCAAATGACTGAGCCACCTAGGCGCCCCAAAGACGTCCTATATTTTAAATGGTTCAAAGTCAGAAGAGTTCTGCCTTAGGCCTTTCTAAATGAAGTCATTTGACAGAAGTAAATTATATTTATTCGAGGTATTCTAAATATGCTCCCACATTTAAAAAAATGTTTTTCTTTTGAAAGTGTTTAGGTCACTCTTCAACTTGAATCTAATTTTAAATCTGTGTAAGTGCAAGATCACATGTTTTTCTGAATTCTTAACAGGGATGTGTAATTGTTTGATCTATAAGAGCACAGTTTTGACAGACACTAATAACACTCAGCAGCAGCAGTGCTAATGGTTCAATCCTACAACAATTCCCTAAATACCTACCGGAGTTTAATGCTGGGCTATCACAGAAGTCACAGACACAGAAGACCTCGTCCATACCAGGAATTCACCATACTTTCCAAATATTATAAAAACAATAGTACTCGACATCAGTGTATGCAGGAACAGACGGGGGAAATAGGACTGTGTCCTAGAAAAAAATGTAACAGCACTTAAATTATTTTCAATTTCTCTTATCAGTGTGGCTCAAAGGAGTGGGAGTAGTCTCGCACACTGCAATGCCATGGTGCAGGAGCCAGAAGAGCCAGACTGAGGACCTCAATGCAAACCGTGCTTGCAGGAGTACGCACACAGGACTTCCCGAGTAGCTCCTGGCTGTGCCATTAGATTCTGACTGAACTGGCTGGGGCTAGGGCTCAAGCACTTCAGGGAAAGGATTCTCTTGTAGGTTGTGTTCCTAAAAGATAGTCGTGACACGCCTCTGTCCAACCCGTGGGCTCCTCCTGAATGGCCGCTCTCCACCCCCTCCTCATCACAGGGCCAGCCCAGATTCGGGCCCACAGGATGGGGAGGAGGCGACTTCTGAGGCTGGCCCTGAATGAAATGCCACTCCACCTTCACGGCTTGGAATGCTTGCTCTTGGAACCCTGCTGCCATGTAACAAAATCCCAGTCAGCCAAAGGGAGGAGAGGTCCTTGCCTCCTAGACATCCCCACCACGATGCCAGACGTCTCATGGGAGTGAAGCTATCTTGGATGGTCCACCTCCAGCCGCTCTCTCGACTCCTATAACCCCGTGAGAGACCCCTGCTGGGCCACGCAGAGAAGAACCACCTGGCTGAGCCCTGCCTGAATTCCTGAGTCACAGAATCGTGAGCAAATATAAAATGACTGTGGTCTTAAGCCTTAAGTCTGGGACAATGACAGACAACAAAAGAGGTTTCAATCCTGTTCTAGAACATACTTCTAGGTAAATGATATGCAGATTGTAGTCAACAGGTATGGACTTGATCTGGACACCTCAGGGGTGGGGCCAGCCTGAGTCTAGCTGGGGGTGGGGCAGAATATATATATCCACAAGCCAGACCTGATCTGCTTCCTTTTCACAGAAGTTTTCCATGTCTGGCAGCAAAAGGTTTCACTGCTTTCCAAATTTTATATTTAAAAAATTTCTTACGTGAATACTTTATATCCTTTCTAAAGGCCAATTGAAACATGGCTCCACCCTTACACACCAACCTATCAATGTGGCTCCACTCTTAAGAGTTTGCTGAAACAGGGAGAAGGAAAGATCCTGAAGATGTGGATTTCAATGGGATCATCCATTCCGCTCTTCTCTCTACATACCAGAACCTTGTGTCCATTTATAATCGGAAAGAAGTTTAAACGTAACCACATTTAAAATGCCACCCATGACAAAGGCTGCAAAAGATGACACGGGAGTCAGGCAGATGCGAATTCTGGCTCTGCTATTTCCCATCTGTAAGGTGGGAGGCCTGGCCCTGAACATGCACTCAAGAAATGTCAAGTTCATGTTGCCCTTCTCTCTTCTCTCCCAAATCAATGCAGCCGTACCTATAAAGTGTTGCACAGCCTTAGGATGTCCCTGAATTTATTCTAAGCAAATACAAAGAAACTAAATCGCATATGGCTCAGCTAATTGTGCCCAAGGGAAATAAACATATGTCTGTACGCATAAACATATACCATCCAGGTGCACTGGACAAACCCTACTCCTCCAAGTACCATACAGGTATTACTAACCCTTTTAAGTGTTTAAAATGTCAACATCTGAGAAAGAAAATGAATGAAGCTGCATCTACATTTCCGGATGGGTTGTCCAAAGTTCTTTGGATGAGAAAGCAGATAACTTAGCTGCCAGAGAGCAAGCTGTGCTTGTCTAGAGATGGATCCTTAAAAGGAGAACTGCAGAGATGAGCTCTTAGCCCAAAGCAGCTATGCAGGTCTGATGATCTCAACTCACCACTGAGAGCTGGCAAACGAACTTCAGTGTTGGGAAGTAACAAGTCCTTGCGTCTACTGCTTGACACAAAGGAAGGCCTTGGCTAAACAGGGCAAGTCTTAGCATTCACAAGGATTCTGGCAGGTAGAGGAGCTTAACTCTTAGGACTTAGGAGACTGATGGTTCTCAAGGGAACCTTTCTTGATTCTTAGGTAGTACCTGAATCTTCACCTTTAACTGGCATTAAACTGATAAGGGCAGCTACCCATTAATCACAGCCCAGGCTTCACCTGTCTCTGTTACACTGAACTTTCCCTCACTCTTTTAGCCAACAGAATCAAAGACACCCCCCCCCCAATGAGACTACGTTTGCTTTTCAGGACTCAATTTTACATGATTTGCTCAATATCTGATGTCTGCTAAATGAATTGTGAAATCTGAATTTTGTCCTTCAGGGCCTACACATTCACTCTCCTCTCGGGTGCAGGGGCTGAACTTGCAGCACTGGTGAAGGACTTAAGAGATTTTCTGGGGCAGGCAAATAAACGGAACACTGCTGCGAGTTCTCACCCTGTACATGAAGTGATAAAACACTAATTGAAGAAACGCTGTGATGTTAAAGATGTATGTTGTAAAACCTAGAGCAATCAGTAATAAAACAAGACAAAGAGGTAAAAAGCTAACAAGCCCACAGTGGAGATAAAATGGAATATTTAAGATTCTGTTAGTCCAAATGAAGTCAGGAAGAGGGAAAAAGAAGCAAAGAGCAAAGAGAAAGAAATAAGCAAGTTGGTCAACATAAATCCAAACATATTGGTAACTGCATTAAATGCAAACACTCCAGGTAAAAGGCAAAGATAGTCTGGAAAAACAAAAGCAACACCAAATTACATACTTTCTCTGAGAAATCCACTTTAAATAGGAAGATACAGATAGGTTAAAAGAAAAAAGACTGAAAAAAATACTCGTGCAAACACTAATCAAAAGAAATCTGAATTGGCTACAAGTATTGCAGAAGATTTTAACACTTTCCCCTGTGACTGATAAAACAAGTAAACAGAAAATCAGTATGGGGAGTCTGGATGGCTCAGTGGGTTAGGCAGCAGACTTTTTGTTTCGACTCAGGTCATGATCCGGGGGTCCTGGGATAGAGCCCCACCATGAGCCACACAACAGGATTCTCCATCCAGGGGAATCTGCTTGAGATTTTCTCTCTCCCTCTCCTGCCCCTTCTTACACGCAAGCATACACACTCTCTCAAATAAAAAGAAGTAAATCGGGACGCCTGGGTGGCTCAGTTGGTTAAGCAGCTGCCTTCGGCTCAGGTCATGATCCCAGCGTCCTGGGATCGAGTCCCACATCGGGCTCCTTGCTTGGCAGGGAGCCTGCTTCTCCCTCTGCCTCTGCCTGCCTCTCTGTCTGCCTGTGCTCGCTCTCTCTCTCCTTCTCTCTCTGACAAATAAATAAATAAAATCTTAAAAAAAAAAAAAAGAAGTAAATCTCTTAGAAAAAGAAAGAAAATCAGTATAATTCCAGAACACCTGAACAACACTATCAACCAAATTGACCTGACACTGATAGAAAATCCATCCAAAAGCAGCAGAAAACACTTTCTGCTCAAATTCATGTGGCATATCACCAAACTGGAAAACACTGAGCCACGAAACAAATCTCGAAAAATTTAAGAGGATTCATTTGCAACGATGTGGATGGAGTTAGAGAATATAATGCTAAGCAAAATAAGTCAGAGAAAGACAAATGCCACATGATTTCACTTATGTGTGGAATTTAAGAAACAAAACAAATGAGCAAAGGGAGAAAAGAGAGAGAGACAAACTAAGAAATAAAGCCTTCACTATAGAAAACAGACTGATGGTTACCAAAGGGGAGGTGGTGGGGCTTAGGGGATGGAGACCAAGAGCACACTAATCTGGATGAGCACTGCTTAATGTACAGAATTGTTAAGTCACCGTATTATACACCTGACACTAATGTAACACTGTATGTTAACAATACTGGAATCAAAATCAAAACTTAATAAAAAAGTTAAGAGGATTCAAGTAATACAAAGTATGTTTTCTAATCACAACAGAATTAAACTAAAATCAACAACAGAAAGATACCTGGAAACCCCTCAAATATCTGCAATTAAATAAGACACTTCTAATAACCTATGAGTCATAGAAAAAAATCAGAAAAAATTAGACAATACACTGAAATGAATGAAAATAAAAGTACAATGTATCAAAATTTATGGAATACATAATACATAAAAGATAAATAAAAGAATGGGAAATTTACAGCGTTACATGCTTATATTAGAAAAGAAAGGTCTAAAAGGCCTAAAAGTCAATCTTCAGGAGCTAAAAAAAGAAGAGCAAATTAAACTGAAAGTAAGATGAAATCAAAAGCAGAAATCAACAAAATGGAAGACAGAAAAACAACAGACTAACTGAATCAACGAAACCCAGACCTAGTTCACCGAAATAATTAATAAAATTGATAAATCTCTACCAGACTAATCAGAAAAAAGAGAAGACACAAATCACCAGTGTCGGGAGTGAAAAATCACCCCTAAACATCCTTATGGTTGTTAAAATGAAAACAAAACACACAAAAAAACACAGCAAACAACTTTTTGTTAATAATAATAAGCATAATGATAATTAATAAATCATTGCTAAATTCAACAACCTAGATGAAATGGACAAATTACATTAAAAAGACAAATTACGGGGGCGCCTACGTGGCTCAGTGGGTTAAGCCTCTGCCTTCGGCTCAGGTCATGATCTTCGGGTCCTGTGATCAAGCCCCCCATCAGGCTCTCTGCTCAGCAGGGAGCCTGCTTTCCCCTCTCTGCCTGCCTCTTTGCGTGCTTGTGATCTCTCTGTCAAAAAAAAAAAAAAAAAAAAAAAAAAAACCACCAACTTTTAAATAAATAAATAAATAAATAAGAAGACAATTAACTGGGGTGCCTGGGTGGCTTAGTCGTTAAGCGTCTATCTTCAGCTCTGGTCATGATCCCAGGTTTCTGGGATAGAGCCCCACATCAGGCTTCCTACTTGGTGGGAAGCCTGCTTCCCCCTCTCCCACTCCCCCTACTTATGCTCCTTCTTTCACTGTGTGTCTCTCTGTTACAACTTTTTGCTAATAAATAAATAAAATATTTTTAATAAATAAAATATTTAATATTTTATTTATTTGATAAACAAAGATCACAAGCAGGCAGGGGTGGGGGTGAAGCAGGCTCCCTGCTGAGCAGAGAGACCCATACGGGGCTCGATCCTAGACCCTGAGATCATGACCTAAGCCAAAGGCAGAGGCCCAACCCACTGAGCCACCCAGGTGCTCCAAATAAATAAAATCTTAAAAAAAAAGGACAAATTACTAAAGCCTACTTGATAAGAAATAAGTAACACTAATATCTCTATACCTACTAAAAAAACTCCAGGCTCCAAAGGCTTTACTCTATTGAACATTTAAATTTAATTTGAACTCTATTTAACATTTAATTGAACTCTATCAAACATTTAAGAAAGAAAAATACTCCACAACATGTTATAGGAAACAGAAAAGCAGCACTTCCCAACTAGTTGCATGAGGCCAACATTACGGATACCAAAACAAGACAAAAACTGCATGGAAAAATTATGCATAAACATAAAAGCAGAAATCCTTAAAATTTTAAAAATTGAAGTAAATTGGCTTTCATCAATATTAACAGATAAGACAAATTCTATGATCATCTCAAAAGATATAAAACAAGCATTTGGTAAAATTCAACAGCCACTGTTTTTTTTGCGTTTTTTTATTTAAGATTTTATTTATTTGACAGAGAGAGGTCACAAGGAGGCAGAGAGGCAGGCAGAGAGAGGAAGGGAAGCAGGCTCCCAGGTGAGCAGAGAGCCTGATGCGGGGCTCGATCCCAGGGTCCTGGGATCATGACCTGAGCTGAAGGCAGAGGCTTAGCCCATTGAGCCACCCAGGTTCCCTCAACAGCCATTGTTAATAACAACTCTCAGCGAACTAGAAATAGAAGGAAACCTTATGAAACACGTATAGCTAGTATCACACTTAATAACAGATAACAGAAAACTGAACGCTCCCCCCTAAGACTGGGAGCAAGCCAAGGATATCTGTGTCACTACTTGTAATCAACACTGTATTGGAGATCCTATCCAGGGCAATTAAGTAAAGCAAACAGATTTGAAAAGAAGGAAAGCTGTCTTGATTCACAGATAATGTAATTAAGTATGTAGAAAGTTCTATGGACTACACAAAAGCTGCTAAAACCAGTAAGTTAATTAAGCAAGGTCACAGGATACAAGATCAATATACAAAAGTCAATTGTATTTATATAGACTAGCAATGAACTATAGGAAAATAAAGTTTTAAAAAATACCATCAACAGATATAATATCAAAAGCATAGGCAACAGAAGTAAAAACAGGTAAGTTGGACCATATGAAGATTAAAAACTTCTGTGCATCAAAGGTTACAACAGAGTGAAAATGCAACCTAGAGAATGGGAATAAATATTTGCAAGTCATATATCTGATAAGGTTTGTTGGCTGTTTTTTTTTTTTTTTTAGATTTTATTTATTTTATTTATTTGAGAGAGCAAGTGAATGAGCGAGAGAGCATTGGCGGGGGAGCTACAGAGGCAGAAAGAGAAGCAGACTCCCTGACGAGGGATTCGATCCCAGGACCCTGGAACCATGACCTGAGCTGAAGGCAGAGGCTTTAACTGACTGAGCCGCCAGGCGCCCCCAATAAGAAGTTATTACCAGAACATATAAAGAATTTCTATAACTCAACAAGAAAAAAACAAGTAGCCCAATTTAAAAATAGACAAAGGACTTGGAATAGATATTTCTCCAAAGAAGATGTACAAACAGCCAACAAGCACACGAAAAGATGCTCAACATCACTAATCATTAGGGAAATACAAATCAAAACCATAACGAGATACTGCCTCACATGTGTCAGGATGTCTATTATCCAAAAGACAAGAGATGACAAATGCTGGTGAGGAGGTGGAGAAAAGGGAACCCTAGTGCCCTACTGGCAGGAATGCAAACTGGTGCAGCCACTGTGGACAACAGGATGGGGGGTCCTCACAAAATTAGAAATAGAATGACCATATGATCCAGCAATATCACTTCTGGGTATGTATACAAAACAACTGAAAAGAAGGCCTTGAAGAGATGTTTGCACACTCATGTTCACAGCAGCATTACTCAACAGTAGCCAAAAGATGGAAGCTACCCAAATGTCCATCAGTGGATGAATGGGTAAACAAAATGTGACATATACATGCGATGGGATATTAATCAGCCTTAAAAAGGAAACACAATCTGGCACTTGCTACAGAATGGATGAACCTTGAGGATATTATGCTAAGTGAAATAAGGCAGTTGCAAAAAGACAAATACCATATGATTTTACTTATATGAGGTAAGTCAAGTAAAAACAGTCAAATGAATAGAAACAGAAAGTAGAATGAATAGTGGTTGCCAAGGGCTGGGTGAAGGAGAAGGGGGGAGCTGTTTAATGAATGGGTAGAAAGTTTCAGTTTTGCCACATGAAAAAGTTCTGGGGAATCTAGAGGTCACACAACAATATAAATATTCTGTACTTACCACCATTTAGCAGTACACTTAAAAGTGGTTAAGATGGTAAATTTCATGCTGTGTGTAGTAACAAATAATTTAAAAAAATTTTTTTAAACAAACATGAAATACTTAAAGATAATGTTTTAAAAATATGTGCAAGGAGCTCCTGGGTGGCTCGGTCACTGAGCATCTGCCTTCAGCTCAGGTCATGATCCCAGAGTCCTGAGATCGAGCCCCACATTGGGCTCCCTCCTTGGTGGAAGTCTGCTTCTCCCTCTCCCACTCCCCCTGCTTATGTTTCCTCTCTTGCTGTCTCTCTCTCTCTCAAATAAATAAATAAATAAATAAAATTTAAAAAATAGAAAATGTGTGCAAGACCTTCATTCTAATAGTATAAAACATTACTGAGATCACTTAAATAAATGTAGAAATATACCGCTTTCATGGATTGGAATTTATAATATTAAAACATTAAATCTCCTCAAATTTATTAACAAATTTCATTCAATCCAAATCAAAATCCCTGCCAGCTTTTTTTCCTAGAAATTTATAAGCTCATTCTAAAACGTGTATGGAGGGCACCTGGGTGACTCAGTGGTTAAGCGTCTGCCTTTGGCTCAAGTCATGATTCCAGGTTCCTGGGATGTAGCCCCGCACTGGGCTCCCTGCTCAACGGGGAGTCTGCTTCTCCCTCTGCCCCTTACCCTGCTCATGTGTGCGCGCACTCTGTCTCAAATAAGTAAAATCTTTTAAATAAATAAATAATAAATAAAATGTATGTATGGAAATTCAAAGGATTGAGAATACCCTAAACAATTACAAAGAATAAGGTAGAGGATTTACAATTCTTGACTGTAAGACTTACTTTAATACCACAGTGCTCAAGAGTGTGACACTGGCATAGGGACAGACAAATAGAGCAGGACAGAACAGAGACCAGATGTAGACCCTTACACGAATGGTCAATGGGAGTTTCTGTAAAGGTTCCATGGTAATTCAGTAGGGGAAAGGATAATCTTTTCACCATGTGGTGCTGGAACAACTAGGGGGGAAAATGAACTTTCAAAGGAAGTGCCAGACTTGTACATTGAAAACTACAAAACATGCTGAAAGAAAAAAAGGAATATTTGAATGGAAAGACATTCCATATTCACGCACTGAAGAACCTAATATTGGTAATGGCAAATTGATCTAGATATTCAGGGCAATCCCTATAAAAATCCCAAGTGCCTTTTTCACAAAAATGGGTAAGATGATCCTAAAATTCAAATTAAACTTCAAGCAACATCAAACAACCATTCATATATCCTGATTTTAAAATGTACTGGAGGGTTGCCCGGGTGGCTCAATGGGTTAAACCTCTGCCTTCGGCTCAGGTCATGATCCCAGGGTCCTGGGATCAAGCCCTGCATTGGGCTCTCTCCTCGGCAGGGAGCCTGCTCCCCTCCCAACCCCCGCCCCCCACCCCCCGCCTCTCTGCCTATGTGTGATCTCTGTCAAATAAATAAATAAACATCTTAAAAAAAAAATAAAATGGGGGCACCTGGGTGGCTCAGTGGGTTAAAGTCTCTGCCTTCGGCTCAGGTCATGATCTCAGGGTCCTGGGATCGAGCCCCACATTGGGCTCTCTGCTCAGCAGGGAACCTGCTTCCTGCCCCCCCCACCTGCCTCTCTGCCTACTTGTGATCTCTGTCAAATAAATAAAACCTTTAAAAAAATAAAATTTACTGGAAAGCTATGATAATCCAGAAGTAACACTGGCATAAGGATAAACATATAGACCAGTGGAACAGAAATAACCCCAAATATCTATGGGTCAACTAATTTTCAACAAGGTACCAAGACCATTCAATTGAGAAAGAATAGTGTTTGCAATAAATGGTGCTAAGACAAGGGGACATCCCCATGTGAAAGTTGGACACTTACATCACATTGCAATACTAAAATTAAAGCAAAACAGTTCAAAGTCCTAAGCATAAGAGCTAAGACTATAAAATTCTTTTTATTTTATTTTATTTATTGTATTGTTAGTCACCATATAGTACATCATTAGTTTTTGATGTAGTGTTCCAAATGGGATACATACACCCATAGAACAGAATGCTATTCAGCCATAAAAAGGAATGGAGTACTGACACATTCTACAATATGGATGAATTTTGAAAACATCTGCTAAGTGAAAGAAATCAGGTGGAAAAAGCGACATTTTGTATGATTCCACGTCTATGAAATGTCTAGAACAGACAAATAGGTAGAAAGTAGATTAACAGTTGCCTGGGATGGAGCATATTGAAGGAAACAGAGTTACTCTAACAGTTACAGGGTTTCTTTTTGGGGTACTGAAAATGTTCTAAAATGGATTGTGGGGACGGTTGCACAATCCTCTTAATACACTAACAGATCACTGAACTGTACATTTAAAATGGGTGACTTGTATGGCATGCAAATTATATCTCAATAAAGCAGTTAAATTAAAAAAGGCCAAGGGAGCCGTTGAGCAGGAAAGTAAATTTGAGACATTGGCATACACGCAGTGCTTAAAACCACCAGCCTGGAAGACTTCACCAAGGTTGTGATATACAAAAGAATGAGACGTAATCCCAGGATAAGCCTCCAAAATTAGCGGCTGAGAGCCAAGGAGATAAGAGTGAGAGAGCCGGAAGACCAGGGCGAGGTGGACTCCTGGAAGCAAGTGAAGAAAGTGTTTCAAGGAGACCAAAGGCAGCAGGCTTTCCCAAACTGAGAAGCGAGAAGCAACTGCTGGATTTAGCAACACAAAGGTCCTCGGTGACCTTGACAGGAGGAGTTCTGCTTCGGTAGTGTGGGGAAATACCTGACTGGAGTGGGTTAGAAGAGACTGGAAGGAGAAAAGTCAGAAAATCAAGAAAAGCGAACTCGTAAGGAATCTGTTATAAAAGGAAGGAGAGAAATGGGGTAGTATCTGGAGAACTAGAGAACTAAGAGAACGTGTTACTGTCTTCAAGATGGAAGAAACATGAGTAGTCTGTGGGCTGCGAGAACATGCCAGTCCGGAGAAGCAACATTTGGGAGAGAGAGAGGAAGGCTAGAGCTACGCTCCTGATTCAGCAAGTAGGCATGAAGTCTAGCACACAAGTGGACATCCTGGCCCTTCCCAGGGGCACAGACAACTCAGATGTACTAGTTATAGGAAAGGGGCAAACAGCAGAGATGCAAATGGGTGGACAGAGGTGGTGATGAGTGTCAATAACAGGTTTCCTTGATGCAATCAGAAGTAAGTTCATCAGCAAAGGCTGAGAAAGGAGTTTTGAGAAGAGAGGGGAAGGTGTAGACTAGTCCTCTAGGATGGGGGGAGAATGAATGAACAGTGGAAACACAGCAGGATTCCCTGGCAGCACTAGAGGCCTGCTTGAGGTGAGTGACCGTGAAACAGGAGTGAGGTCAGCCAACATGCCCGGTTCCTCCAACCCAGAAGCACAGCCACACAGGAGGCAGAGACTTGGATTTCATCAGAGTTGTGGCTTAGCCAAGCTAACTGTGGCAAAGCAAAAGAGGGGAAGGGGACTAACCGTGTGTTACCTGAGGCCGTGTAGATAATTCCTTGGAATGCAAGTTATTTAAGAAAGAAAGTAAGAGCATGAGGGCATGAGGGCCAGGGAGAAAGGAGGACGGTAGGTCCCGCCGGGGTGGGGGGGGTAGGTCCTGCCGGGGGCATACTGTTGAACGGCTGATGTTATGATACAGAGCAGAGAAGCACACTCACGAGCAGCAACTCTTAGAGCTGACGTGGGAAGGCGATCAGGTTTATTTCTCCACCATTTCACGAAACTACAACGAACGCTCTAGGCTCCTAAGTGGGAGGAAGGACTCAGGACTGAAAAGACTCCCACCATGTGATATGTGGCATCCAGACTGACGGCATCTGGTAACAACAGGAGGTGCTGTTAACTACAGACCCATCACTCCCTCGCTGTGGGACACTGGGCAAATTCCCAACCACTGGGGCTCAGTTATCTGTAAAATGGGGGTAAGAGTAACGGCTCACAGGATGAGGATTCGAGCAACATCTGAGAAGCATTACAATTGGGCCTGGCACTCTGTAAGCAACAGATAAACTGTCTGCTCTTAGGAACAGCATTACCATTTGCTGAGGCTGCGCATGTTCCTTATTTTTAAAAGATGCAATAACCAACAAAAACAGAGTGTTATCAGAGCAACAGTCCCTGTAGGGACGAGTTCAGAGACTCAAGTGTTCAGTCATTCCAGAATTCTTCCAAGTACTTTTCCCGCTCTGCGCCGGTTTCTCCACTTTGCAGGGGTTTGGGGGAAACGACATGTGTCATCTGCAAGGGCTGTAAGCTCAAGGACAGGAATCCTATAAACACTGAACCTGGCTGTTGAGGGGTCTCACCTCATCCTAAACTCCATTTCCAGGTTCTGGGCCGGCACCTTTACTTCCTGCCCACACAACGGGGCAGTCACATGGAACAGCAACATCTTAATAAAACACCTCGGGAAAGGGTCCTTTTTTTATTCCACAGGTTACTGGAAAGAGGAGGAGGAGGGGACCCTTGCCCGACTGGCACCTGACAGCTCCTCAGACCGTGGGGCTGTGCGACTCAGGCCCACGTGAGACTCCCCTGTGGGATATAATCCCGGACAGTCGCTAGGTCCCAGGAGACGGCTGCAGACCCCACCAGCACGCTGCCTGTTTGACAGTTTCTGTTTGCAACCCCACAAGGAAGCGAAAGCACCAGCCAAATGCAGAGCCATGATCAGCGGCCTCTTACAGGCCAGGCTTGAAGTATCTCCACCTCCATTCCCTGCCCGGTGTTTTCTTTTAGAGTAGCTGAGACTGCAGATCCCAGAGACAAATCTCTCCTGCGTTAAGTCTAGCTACGGGCAGGAGCAACCATCTCATCAGAAAGAAAGTGGAAAGAGGCAGTGAACTCTGGAACAAGTGAGAGATACTCAGACTGTTTCAGAATTGAGGACTGGAGGAGAATGAGGGCTCCTATGAGTCCTTTCGCCTGGTGTGATTTCCTTACCAAACATCCTCTGCCATTGGGGCTGCGCTCTGAGCTCTTTCTAGTTCATAATTTAATTGCTCTATGAAAATGAACTAAATTTACAGGAGGGGCTTCATGAACTCTCCTTGCGGTATTCTTTTTTTTTTAAGATTTTATTTATTTATTTGACAGAGAAGATCACAACAAAGGCAGAGAGAGAGGCAGGCAGAGAGAGAGGAGGAAGCAGGCTCCCTGCTGAGCAGAGAGTCCAATGCAGAACTCGATCCCAAGACCCTGAGATCATGACCTGAGCCAAAGGCAGACACTTAACCCACTGAGCCATCCAGGCGCTCCTCCTTGTGGTATTTTTATAACAACGTACAGAGAAGTCTGGACCAAATAGTAGATATCGTCTCTCTAGCAAAGAAGTAAAGGAGCAAAAGCCATTTCTAGGCAAACTTCACAGATAGCGACCTGCCTCATTGTGACTTCACCCAAACAGGCACAATGACAATGGGACAAGGGGAGGGATTTGCTGTGAATAGGCTCTACTTCCATGTACAGAGTTTCCAGAAACTACAACAGAAACAAAAACAAAACAAAAGAAATCCACACATGCACATGGGACGAAGTGGAACAAAGAAGGCATTAAACAGAAAAGACAAGTTGTGAAACGGTAACACGGTACTACTTTCTTATGCGTATCCATTCATCCACAAGAGCAAAAGTCTGTAATACATACCAGAGGAACCATGGGAAACCTGCTTTCTACATTAATGCTTGAAATCTTTACAATGAATATTTTGATTATTTTTGTGATCGGGGGAAAAAACATTTGGGAAGAACCCATGCTTCCAGATTTACCTTAAAAAAAACAACAACAACAACTCAGGGTGCCTGGGTGGCTTAGTGGTTTAAGCCTCTGCCTTCAGCTCAGGTCATGATCCCAGGGTCCTGGGATCAAGCCCCGCATCAGGCTCTCTGCTCAGCGGGGAGCCTGTTTCCCTCTCTCTCTCTGCCTGCTGCTCTGCCTACTTGTGATCTCTCTCACTCTGCCAAATAAATAAAATAAAATCTTAAAAAAAAAAACCCACTGATTTAGAGATCACAAATGTCTGCTAACTTTTGTGTTTCTACAAAGTGCCTATTACCTATTAGTTAATCCGTTCCTACTCCTTCACCTGCTGTAGGACATTTTTTTTTTTAGAACTTCCTTGTCCTTTTACAAATGCTGTCTCTGAATTCCTCCTAAATCCCCCCCAGTCATCTTACAAACCATCTTTTTCTTTCAGATCAGTTTCTTTCAGAAAGTCAACTCCAACTTACTTACTTTTGCCAATCCTACAAAAATCATGGAATGAACTAAGTATTGAACCCCTTTCCATTACAAATTCCCTTTACCTTCACCCCTAAAATTACCATCCATTTTCACTAACAACTTTCATTTTGGTATCCATTCTTACATTGGGCCATAAATACTCAAGATAGACTTTTTTTTTTTTTTTTAAGTAGGCTCTAGGCCCAACATGGGGCTTGAACTCATGTCTCCATGTCTCCATGATCAAGTACTGAATGCCAGGCAGCTGAACTACTTCATCTGGCTTATAATTGGTACTACACTCTGAAATCAGTAAG
Organism: Neogale vison; assembly: GCF_020171115.1. Taxonomy (NCBI): domain Eukaryota; kingdom Metazoa; phylum Chordata; class Mammalia; order Carnivora; family Mustelidae; genus Neogale; species Neogale vison. The sequence goes on from NC_058097.1 coordinate 11,815,069, forward strand.
AACAATGTCCCTTTTGTGAACGGCAAATCCCAAGCCTCAATCCCTAGCAAAGGGCAGTAAAGAGGTTTAGTCTCAGTCTCACCTGCCAGTTCCAGCTGCTTAATATGGTTTGGGAACCGAGAGCACTGTGTTGAGAAGGATTCTGAGTCCACACAGAGCTCCATAATAAAGAGTGAGGTTAAGTTTTAGCACTGTCTGCCATGGGTGATGAACAAAGTTAGGGTCGGTGGTTCTTCACTCTACAGCCTGCTGGGGCCAGGGCTGACCTACATTGCTCTTATTCTTGGTCTATCTGGAGACCAGTCACTGCGAAATGCAGCTATATGTGAAGAAAGTGTGGGAGTTTGTGTGTATGTGGTTGCGGGGAGAACAAAAGTACCTCTTTTCTTTTCTTGAGAATCTTTAACTCTTCTACAGCAACTCAAAGAAGAATGAGATGTCAATTTAAGGGGATGGAAAAAGATGACTTCATTACAAGGAATTTCCAACCTGAGTCAAATTTCAAGTCATAAGAACTTGGGCTGGTTTTCTCTAGTTACCTCACAAGGCCACCTTCCCTAGTCTCAGCTTAATCACAATCGCATAACTTCAGTATACCCCTGCAGTAATTTTTCTCCATGTTCCCAAAGATGATTGAACATCAGGGGGTCATTCACCTTTCTACCTACCTGGCTCCCCCTCCTCCCATGGCACCAAGTTACAGTAAGACAAGTAGGCTTCCGTACACCATTTCATCCCATAAATCATTCTTAGAATGTAATGCCCTCTCTAGATTCTTCCAAATGTAGGTGGTGCAGAATTATGGTAACTCTAAAGAGAGCCTTTTAGATTCTGGGTATCAACAAGTCCATTTGATCCATTTCCTGAAACTTCATGTTTACCAATTCTCTATCTACTGTTTAGAATCCTGTGGAGAGTGTGAAAGAGTCCTGCCCGACAGTGCCTTCATCAATGACGGAAATGTTCTATATCTGTGCTGTCCAATTACAGCAGTCACTAGCAATCTGTGGCTAGTGAGAACTTGAAACGTGGCTAGTGTGAGTCAGAAGCTATATTTTAAATTTTAATGAATTATAATTTAAATAGCCACATGTGGCTAGTGGCTACCGTACTGGATAGTGCTGTCGAGAAGAAGAAAAAGAATAAATTCAGCCTCCTGAGAAAATGGAAAGCTCTAAGTTTATTCTGAGTACAGAGAAAGAGTTAAGCTTCCTGTGGCCATAGACATGGACCATTGTCCCAGCTGTACTCAAAGAGGTACAGTGCTAAAAGGCTTCTCTAGATGACTCAGGAGCTACTCTTCCCTTCGGAGTAGGAACCAAAATGAAGATGGGCTTCCAGCTTCCTGCCTCCCTGCTCCTAGTGCTTATTTGCTCAAGGATATAAAGCCAGTGATATGGCTTCATGGAATTTCTGAGGACGAGAACAAAAAGCAACTAGCCAGCCCCACTTACTTTTCAAATGAAGAAAACCAGAACCATGGAAATAAAGTGATTTATTCGTTTTTTGTTTGTTTTTATGCAGTTGACGGCAATAAGTAAACAATCCACCAACTTATTCCAAGGAATTTAAAATACAGTTCAATGAAATAGAAGAATCAGTGGATGGGTTAAAAAGCAGGCGAAGAAAGAACTAGCGTGTACTGAAAGGTGTAGGTAAGAAACTACCCACAGCGCAGCATACAAAGCTAAAGACGTGGGAAATATGAAGCTGTTTCAGAAACATGAAGTAGAGAATAAGAAAGTCCAACACAGAACATCCAGTATTTCCAAAGGAAAGATGGAAGGAAATAAAAGAAAAGCAAAATTTGAAGGGATAAACGGCTGAAAATTTCTCAGATGCTTTGAAAGACATGAAGTCTCAGACTCAAAGACAAAGAGCAAGCAGGATAAATAAACCAACATGGCAGCAAATGTGCAGAACACTATGAACAAAGAGAAGATTAAAAAGCAGCTAAGAGGGATGCCTGGGTGGCTCAGTTGGTTGGTTAAGCGGCTGCCTTTGGCTTGGGTCATGATCCCAGCATCCTGGGATCGAGTCCCACATTGGGCTCCTTGCTCAGCAGGGAGCCTGCTTCTCCCTCTGCCTCTGCCTGCCATTCTGTCTGCCTGTGCTCACTCTCTCTCTCTCTTTCTCTGACAAATAAATAAATAAAATCTCTCTTAAAAAAAAAAAAAAAAAAAAAAGCAGCTGAGAGAGAGAGAGAGACAGATTAAGAGTGGAGAAGCTGAGGCACCTGAGTGGCTCAGTGGGTTAAAGCCTCTGCCTTCGGCTCAGGTCATGATCCTAGAGTCCTGCATTGGGCTTTCTGCTCTGCGGGGAGCCTGCTTCCCTCTCTCTCTCTCCGCCTGCCTCTCTACAAACTTGTGATCTCTGCCAAATAAATAAATAAAATATTTAAAAAAAAAAGAGTGGAGAAGCAGACTTCTCAATTGCAATATTAGAAGCCAGAAGATAATGAAACAGAATAACATCTTTCAATTGCAAAGAAAAAGTAACTGTCAGCCCAGATTTTTATATCAAGCCATACTATCATTCAATGGCTATGACAAAAACACTTTCAGGCAAGCAAAAAAAGAGCTTGCCATTAAGAGGCTCATGGAAAAAAAATTTTAAAGCTTACCTCTGGAAGACAGAACTTTAACTCAGATGAAGTATGATAACTCAAGAAATTAGAATAACACAGTGTAAACCCAAGGGAAATAGAAGGAAAGATAAAATACAGTTAAGAGCAGAAAGCACAGAGCCTGTCTCAGTCAGTTAAGCCTCTAAGTCTTGATTTTGGCTCAGGTCATGATCTCAGGGTTGAAGGATCGAACCCAGCATGAGGCTCTATACTCAGTGGGGAGTCTATTTAAGATTTTCTCTCCCTCTGCCCTTCCCCTTGCTTGCATGTGCTCTCTCTCTCTCTCTTTCTAAGAAAATCTTTTTTAAAAAGCAGAAAGCAACACAATGTGGGGGGAATAAAAGGTAATCAAAATCAAAAGCTGGTCCTTTGAAAATAAATTAATAAAACTGAGCTCTGGTAAGACTAATCAAGAATAAAGAGAAAACTTACAAATAATAGGAATGGAAAGGAGGACATAATACAGGCATAGACACAGAGATTGCCTGGACATATAGGCCTTATCAAAACTGACACAAGAATAGGAAACTCAAATATACCAATAATACTGAAGAACTTGAATCATATTAAATAAAAACTTACCCATGGAAAAAAAAAAGCGCTAGGCCCAGACACTTTTACAGGACAATTTTACATGCAAGATCTTTCCCAGAGCCAGAGTTCTCACCAGGTTTGTTTGTTTGTTTAAGATTTTATTTATTGGGCGCCTGGGTGGCTCAGTGGGTTAAGCCGCTGCCTTCGGCTCAGGTCATGATCTCAGGGTCCTGGGATCGAGGCCCGCATCGGGCTCTCTGCTCAGCAGGGAGCCTGCTTCCTCCTCTCTCTGCCTGCCTCTCAGCCTGCTTGTGATCTCTCTCTGTCAAATAAATAAATAAAATCTTAAAAAAAATTAAAAAAAAAAAAAGATTTTATTTATTTATTTGGCAGAGAGAGATCACAAGGAGGCAGAGAGGCAGGCAGAGAGAGAGAAGGAAGCAGGCTCCCCGCTGAGCATAGAGCCCAATGCGGGCATCAATCCCAAGACCCTGAGATCATGTCCTGCGCCAAAGGCAGAGGCTTAACTCACTAAGCCGCCGAGGCGGCCCTCTTACCAGGTTTAATAAGAACTCCCATCCCCGGGGCGCCTGGGTGGCTCAGTGGGTTGAGGCCTCTGCCTTCGGCTTGGGTCATGGTCCCAAAGTACTGGGATCGAGCCCCACATCAGGCTCTCTGCTCCGCAGGGAGCCTGCTTCCTCCTCTATCTCTGCCTGCCTCTCTGCCTACTTGTGATCTCTGTCTGTCAAATAAATAAATAAAAACTTTAAAAAAAAAAAGAACTCCCATCCCCTTGTACTTTGGATTCAGAAGTGCTAACAGACTGCCACTGTGGCCAATCTCTGGATGCTTCAGTCATCCACTGTTAGTGCCTTTAATCCTGCCCACACCTTTAAACTGTCTCTTCAATTAAATTTGATTCCATGGGGCGCCTGGGTGGCTCAGTGGGTTGAGCCACTGCCTTCGGCTCGGGTCATGATCTCAGGGTCCTGGGATCGAGTCCCGCGTCGGGCTCTCTGCTCCGTGGGGAGCCTGCTTTCTCCTCTCTCTGCCTGCCTCTCTGCTTACTTGTGATTGCTCTCTGTCAAATAAATAAATAAAATCTTTAAAAAATAAAAAAAATTAAAAAAATTAAAAAAATAAAATAAATTTGATTCCATTACCTCTCCGAGTGTGCAATCTGTTTGCAGCCAGAACTCTCTAACAGGCCTTTGTACAAATTCTAGAAGAGAATGAACATATACATATTCCTAAACTCCTTTTAAAAGTCTTCATTAACTTTTGGGACCCATGGGTGGCTCAGTTGGTTAAACATCTGCCTTCAGCTCAGATCACAGTCCATGGGCCCTGGGATGGAGTCCCACGACAGGCTCCCTGCTCAGCGGGGAGTTTGCTTCTCCCTCTGCCTGCTGCTCCCCCTGCTTGTGCACTTGCTCTCCTTTCTCTCTGACAAATAAATAAAATCTTAAAAAAAATTTCTACATTAACCATAATAGCAATAGAAGAAAATAAAATTATGAGTGAAATTTCATAACATATATGCAGAAATCCCAAGTAGAATATTCACATATTAAATCTAGCAATTTATAAAAAATGTACGTACCACAGCCAAGTAGGGCTTACTTCAAGAAGATAAGGATAGTTAAACATTATAAAACCTATTAATGTAATCATTAATAGATGGAGGGAGAAAGACCATCTGAATAAATGCAAGGGAAAAATCTGATCAAAGAGCTACCTGTGATACTTAACAAATTAAGAATAGAAGGGAATAAAGGAAATTGACCCAAAACAGACAATGGTTCCAATGCAAGAAGCACTCCCTTTAATAAGAGGAAAAACAAGGATGCCCATAATTACCGACTCACACAAACTTTTTACTGGAGGAACTAGCCTGCAATCTTAAAAGAAAAAGAAGTGACAGAGAAGAGGATTAGAAAAGAAGGAACTAAAGAGTGGTTATTTGTAGATGTGATTCTCTTGAATTTTCTCTGTAGACGTTTCACATTATAATTATTATACTCAGTCTCTTTCTTTCTAAGAGTTCAGCAAATTTGCCAAATATACAAGAAATCTAAAATGATTATTAAAAATATAAAGCTACTTACAGTAATAATGCAAAAACAAATCTAACAAAAGGGATTCAAGATCTTTAAAAATTATAAAGCTTTATCCAAAAACATTAAGTAATAACATGAGGTTATATTTACAGACTACTTATTGTCTACCGGGCACTATTTTGAACAGTGTGTTTATGCCTACAAATTTGTTTAATTCATATAGTCCCACATGATAGATATAATTATTATTAGCCTTACTTTACAATTAAAGAAATTATGGTGCAAGGAAGGGTAAATCACTTGTCCAAGATTCCAGAACTAAAACTCAGTTACCCTGGGATTCAGATGTAAGGCAGTCTGGCTCCAAGCCTGCAATCTTTTTTTTTTTTTTTTTTTTTTAAGATTTTATTTATTTATTGAACAGACAGAGATCACAAGTAGGCAGAAAGGAGGCAGAGAGGGGTGGGGGAAGCAGACACCCTGCTGAGCTGAAAACCCGATACGGGACTCGATCCCAGGACCCTGAGATCATGACCTGAGACAAAGGCAGAAGGTTAACCCACTGAGCCACCCAGGCACCCCTCCAAGCCTACAGTCTTAACAGGTACCCTACACTGCCTCTCCCAAGAGAGGGGTATCCCATTCCTCCCATGAAGGCACCTCCAGCTCAGCTGAGTCAAGACTCCAGGACATAGTCTCATGTCATGTCATACTGAGGCGGATTTGATTTGAACTATGGGCGACAAGCCCCTATTTCAACAGATGGGACCAGAGTACAAACCTTGGGAGCAAAGGTTCATGGTAAGGATACAGTCCAACTCTGATGAAAATAGATCTCAGCATTAGATCTAGCCACCCCTTCAGACACCGTGTCATTTTTAAGATCATGTGGTTTTTCCATTTCTAGGAGCAGGTCAATGTAGGCTCCTCATATTTGAGAAGTTTCATTAACATCTTAAGCTACTTTACAGAGTCACTGGACATTTTTATCCAATTGAATTGAACATTCAATTATTTATGACTTCCTAGTAACATCCGAGGATTCTGGGTGACACAAATGCAATATTTCTTTGTGCAAATTTTGCACCTTTTCTGTAAATCTGAAATTATTTCAAAGCTTTAAAAAATACTTAACATTTCTATTGTATCTACAAACCCATTCCCATCAGGTTCATAGGTAGACTCAAATTTATAAAGATGGCAACTGAGAAAATGTAATTCCAATAAATATTCTGATGGCTTTTCCCCCATAGAAGTTGACAAAGCTGATTCTGGGAGCAGAAAGTGCCAAAAATAGCTAACCGGTTTCTGTTGTTTTTATTGTTGTTGTCTGTAACATACAGAAAGAACTGTTTATTCTGCTGTTTGCAATACAAAGACACAGGGAAACGTTATTGTTTGTACAACATAGTAAGGAAAAAATTTGAAACTGCCCATTAGGGTCAGTTTGCCAGATGTCCTGTCATTAAGAATACCAGCTATAAACAGAGCAGTTCCTAGTACTCTGTACTTCATTTTGTTTATTCTATCCTGATTCCCTTATTTGTCCCCTAGAAAGCTTCACTTAGACAACACAGCTTTGAAAAAGAATAACAAGATGAAAGGATGTGCCCTTCCACACAGCAAGACAAAACTACAGTAATTAAGTAAGTGTTAGCACAAGGATAGACAAATTGACCAATGGAACAGAACAAAAAGCCCAGGAACAAATATAGGCCTGGAAGGAAACTTGATATATGACGGAGGGGGCTTTGCAAATCAGTAGGGAAGAACTTCACCATTCTTCACTTGCTGCTGGGAGAGCTAGTAGTCATACAGAAAAGAAAGATATCCTCACCCTACTCCATTCAAACAATTTAATTCTCCAGGGATTAAGGACTTAAATATGAAAGGCAAAAGTTAAAAACTTTTAGATGAAAATGTAAGATAATACCTTTATGACCTCGGGCAAAGAAAATCTTTCTTAAGACACAAAATGCATATGTTGTAAGGAAAAACAGTGGAATATTCAATTACACAATTAAGTTAACTGTAACAAATCACAAAAAGAATAAAGAGAGAAGCCACACACTGGGAGAATACATCTGCATTACATATGACAACAAATAATAATTGTCTGGAAACAAAACAAAAACACAAATTCATACAAACTAGTCAAAAGGATAAAAGATCCAACATAAATCTGGGTAAAAGACATGAACAAGCATTTCATAGATGAAAAACATTTAAATATATGATATTAATATATTAATTATATGTAAATGCACCTTATCAAATACATAAATAACAAAATCACAGTGGTATTCCATTTCATAGCCACCAGAGCTTGCCAAAAATTAAAGTATGATGATAATGAAGTTTTGGCAAGGGGCACGGAGGAAGTGAAAATATGCTATTTTGGGGAATGAAAACTGGTACAAGCATATTGGAGAGCCAGTGGGCACTATCTCTCTAAAAGCTGAAGATATATATACCTCTGGCCCAGCTATTTCACAACTAAGGATGTACCCTAAAAAACACTCTCACTCAAAGAAACTGAAAAGAAATGTAAAGAATGTAAAGAAACTGAAAAAATTCTCAAAGCAACTGAAAATAACTTTAATACCCATTGTAAAAGAATGGATTGAGAAATGGTGATATTTGTGGTAGAGTCAGTCATACAACAGAATACAATAGTGAAAATGAATGTGTCAACATAAGCAATAAGTACTATGATGAGGGACTGACAGATCTCAAATTCATTTGGGGATATATATATGTATCTCCATTATATATATATGGATATAAAAGATAGAGTCATTATGATAATGTTTATATGAATTAAATGAATATTGTTTTAGCAGAAACCTGAAATAAAGGATATATGGAGAGGATGATGAACAGGAGAGTCAGGCAGTGAATACCTTTGGGGAGGGAAGAAAAAAATATAGGAATGGGGTGAAATTTATGCAATTTCATCTATAATGGTTTATTTATTTATTTATTTATCTGTTTGGTAGGTAAAAACATTATCTCTTTTGAATGCCTACAATAGTTATTTTGGAAAAGATTCCAAGACATCAGAGCTCCTATTCAGTCATACTAGTATCTGATCTCCTGAAATGTGCAAGTGAAGCCAAAAATTGAGACAGTATAAAATCCTGTGCCTTTTCCATTTTGCAATCATAGGACAGAAACTTTAGAGTTCATTTAATACAAGTAAACAGACAGGAGAAGGAAGGGTCAGCCTCCAGTCTGGATCCTATGACAAGATGTATCCTGAGGAAAAGAAGGTAGGCAAGTAATTCATGATATTTTATGAAAGTGATCGGGGTGCCTGCGTGGCTCAGTCGGTTAAGTGTCTGATTTCGGCTCAGGTCATGATCCTGGGGTCCTGGGATTGAGCCCTACACATCAGGCTTGGGGAGTCTGTTTCTCCCTCTCTCTGTCTCTCTATCTGCTTGTGTTCTCTCTGTGTGTCAAATGAATAAATAAAAGTCTTAAAAAAAAAAAAGGCAAGTGATCACTGCCTTGCAGAAAAATTTTGATAAAGTAAAACATCCATTTGTAATAAAAACCATCAACAAAGTAGGTCTGGAGGGAACATACCTTAACATTATAAAAGTCTTATGTATGAAAACCCCACAGTTAACATTGTACTGAATGGGGAAATCTAAGAACTCTTGCCCTAAGGTCAGGAACAAGACAAGGATGTCCACTTTCACCAGTTTTATCCAACATAGTACTGGAAGTCCTAGTCACAGCAATTAGATAATCAAAGGAAATAAAAGGCATTGAAACTGGTAAGGAAGAAGTAAAAGCTCAACTATTTGCAGATGACATAATACTATATGTGGAAAATCCAAAAAACTACTAGAATCAATAATTTAGTAAGTGGCAAGATACAAAAATCAATGTACAGAAATCTGTTGCATTCCTATATGTTAATAATGAAGCAGCAGAAAGTGAAATTAAGAAAACAATTTCATTTATAACTGCACCAAAAACAATAAGATATCTAGGAATAAACTTAACCAAAGATGTGAAAGACCTGCACTCTGAAAACTGTAAAACACTGATGAAAGAAATTCAGAAGGACGATAAGAAATGGAAAGACATTTCATGCTCACGGGTTGGAAGAACAACTATTGTTAAAACATCTATAATGCCCAAAGTACCCAAAGTAGAGCACATAAAGTAATCTACACATTTAACACAATGCCCATCAGAATACCAATGGCATTTTTCAACAGAGCTAGTACAAACAATCCTAAAATTTGTATGGAACCAAAAAGACCCCAAATATCCAAAGCAATCTTGAAAACAAAAACAAAAACAAAAACAAAAAAACCCCTCACAATTCCAGACTTCAAGTTATAATACAAAGCTGTAGTAATCAAAACAGTATGGTACTGGCATAAAAATAGGCACACAAAGGGATACCCAGCTGGCTCAGTCAAAAGACCTGATTCTCAGAGTCGTGAGTTGGAGCCTACTTGGGGTGTATAGATCACTTAAATAAGCAAAATGTAAAAAGTTAAAAATGAACTACCCTATAACCCAATAATCACATTACTGGGTATCTACCCCAAAAGTACAAAAATGATAATTCATAAAGGGATACATGCATTTCTATGTTTACTGCAGCATCATCTACAATAGCTAAACGACAAGCAACCCAAGAATCCACCAATAGCTGAACAGATAAAGAAGATGTGGTGTATACATACAATGGAATATTACTCAGCCACAAAAAAGAATGAAAGCTTGCCATTTGCAATGTCACTGATGGAGCGAGACAGTATAATGCTAAATGAAATACGTCAGTCAGAGAAAGACAAATACCACATGATTCCACTCATATGTGGAATTTAAGAAACAAAACAAATGAGGGGAAAAAAAAGAGAGGCAAACCAAGGAAGACTTTTTTTTTTTTAAGATTTTATTTATTTATTTGACAGAGATCACAAGTAGGCAGAGAGGCAGGCGGGGGGGTGGGGTGGGGGAGCAGGCTCCTGCTGAGCAGAGAGCCCTATGTGGGGCTCGATCCCAGGACCCTGGAATCATGACCTGAGCCGACGGCAGAGGCTTTAACCCACTGAGCCACCCAGGTGCCCCAGACTCTTAACTACAGAGAACAAACTGATGGTTGCCAGAGGGCAGGTGGGGGGGGGTGCAGGAAATAGGTGCTGGGAGTTCAGAGTATATTTATCAGTGATGAACACTGGGTTATGTAGAGAACTGTTGAATTGTGTATTACATATATTGAATTGTATATATTATATATATTTCATCTCTGAAACTAATTTAACACTGTATGTTAACTATACTGGAATTAAAATTAAAAACTTAATTAAAAAAAAAGTGACCATCACTTTTTCCTTCAGTGTTTTGAACTCCTTAGGCAAAAGATACTTTGCAATTATGACATCAATTAAAAATGTGGAGTCTCGGGCGCCTGGGTGGCTCAGTGGTTAAGCCACTGCCTTCGGCTCAGGTCATGATCTCAGGGTCCTGGGATCGAGTCCCGCATCAGGCTCTCTGCTCAGCAGGGAGCCTGCTTCCCTCTCTCTCTCTGCCTGCCTCTCCATCTACTTGTGATTTCTCTCTGTCAAATAAATACATAAAATCTTTAAGAAAAAAAAAAAAATGTGGAGTCTCCAGGGCGCCTGGGTGGCTCAGTGGGTTAAAGCCTCTGCCTTCCGCTCAGGTCATGGTCCTGGGGTCCTGGGATCGAGCCCCGCATCGGGCTCTCTGCTTGGCAGGGAGCCTGCTTCCCCCTGCCTCTCTGCCTACTTGTGATCTCTCTCTCTGTCAAATAAATAAATAAAATCTTTAAAAAAAAAATGTGGAGTCTCCACTATATAACCCAAGAAAAAGTCCTCTCAGAGTAGAGGTTCCTCTTACTCTTTCCTTGTTTGAAGGCCTGGTCAAAGTCATCTCTGAGGGATGAATCTATAATCCTACAGGCCTGAGAGCTTTCAGGCCCAGAAAACCCCCTCTGAGTCCCTTGTTTGTGCCCTTTTCTCTATTAGTTATTGCTGGCTCTTAGGCATTAAATGCTGACTTCCTGTTCCCCTTTATTGAGCTCTGGGGCCTTGGAACTGGGAAGAGGCTTTGAAGAAAAGTACAAAGCCAGGAAAACACGGAGTGGAGACAGCCACGACTTTCCAAAGGAAAGCAGATCTTAACACGGTTGTAATAACCTTTCAGACTTTCCTCTGTCTGTAGCTTACATAAGACAGTGGTTCAGACGCGAGGACTGAGGAGTTGTAGGTCACTGAAGTTGGGAACAGTTAAAGCTCTGGTTTGGGCGGCCAGAGGGGTTGAGGACAGCATTTTGGATGCAGACAGCATAATCCTGGTGTGTTCTAAACTCTTACTATCCCTAACATTTCCTTTTCACCATCCTACAGAGACTGGACGGGTCATGTGTTCACTTTGGGTGTCCCTGTAAAGGCTTTATTAGGACCTAAAACCTTCAGAGCGCAGATGACCTTGTATGAATTGTCTCCTTGTAAAGTAGTCCCACAGTCAGCGCCAAGCACCAGGCCACCATTTCACACTATGGAAAAAGGAGGCATATTCCTGACTCTTATATTATCATCATTAGGTCCACAGCCATCCCTTAATCCAGAAATGTGATGCTCCTCCCCTAAGTGGCCTCAGGCCCTCTCACCCAAGGCCTCAGTTTCATGATCCTCTTACACGACAACGGTGTTTTAATGAACTGAGTTTGAGTGTTCGACTCCAATCTCATTGGTCATGCTACTGTGGCAATTCACTGGGCACAGGACTTCCCCATTCTATTCTGCTGTCCTGCACTCTGAATTCAGGGCTCACTGTCAGCGTGGAAAGCACCAGAGTTCTGACATGGCAGCCTCTGGTTATGTTCCACCCAGGGATTTATCATCCACAACCTACTCAAATCCCTCCCCCAACAGCTACCAAAAATTCCCCTGGTGAGAAATGCTATTATGAGAAGGAGTGGCTGCTTTGTGAGTCACTATTTCATTAAAAAGATTTTTTTTTTAAAAACAAATTTTCAGTAGAAGAATCCAAAGGTTTTCTAAAGCCACAGCAAAAACAGAACAGCTCATAATACTATTTCTCAAAGGCCTGCCACTTCATAGGCGATCCCTATACCTCAAAATACTGGAGATGCTCAGATTCACTATCCTTTTATGTTGCAATTGGCCTCTGGGCTGAGGGAAGAGGTCTGGAATAGATGGATTAAATACAGCCAACAAGGCTGGGCTTGTTCAGCGAGTGTAAACCAGTCCTCATCAGAGGTATGAGACTTGCCATAGTTCCCCAGGGCAGCTGGCTGCAATGGTATGACTACTGCAGCCACATCTGACCAGGACGGCGGAAATCTAATAATATATGGTGTACATGGGGTATGTGGTGATGCTTGTTACCGTAGTGAGTGGTCTCAAAACAGAGTTTCTCTGAAGAGCTGTCTTAGATAGCATTATATTTTACAAGGCATTAAATGTGTAAATTACCTAAACAGAATAGAACCATATCACAAAAAGCTAATTTGTATTTATGGTAGGCAAGTACTTCATTGGTTTGGACTGGAATCCCAAGGACTTCCTCAAATCCTTGTAGGATTCCCAGAGTACTCAGGCAGACATCGGGATAAAAGAATTCTAATGGTTCTCCCTAAGGAAAAGCACCCTGTTAGCAGGAAAAAAAAGGTTTACTGGAGAGGAATCAAATGAAAACATCTTCAAAGAGTTGAGAAATATGGGCAAAGTGACCAAAACAGCTGGGGTCTAGGGTCTTGGGTTCTCCCCCCTCTGCCCAGATCATCTGGAAGATTCCAGATGTAAGTTTCTCCCACATGCTAACAAATAAATTTTGACCTTAAGAGATACTGTACGGCAGAGCTGACCAATTTCAGAACGACTCCTTATGAAGCAATAGCTTCTTTAATCATACTTTTTAGGGGGCTATAGGGTACTACCAACGAGAAAGCTGGAGCCAAGCTATGACAAACCTAATTCACTAAGATCAAGATGACTACATATTCCTAAATATAAAGTGAGGTTTCTCCAAAAATTAAGGTATCATCCTACAGCCAAAGCCCATATTAAATCTCTGAGCAGGGAACATTCTTTCAAACCCTTTATTTTCAGAAAAAAAAAAAAAAATCAAAACCACCCCAAAACTGAAATATAACACACATTTAATAATTATTCGGGGGAGGTAGGGAGATGTTTCAGTCACCAAAGATGGCTATCATAAACAAAGCTTTAAAAATCACTTAAAGGGCACCTGGGTGGCTCAGTTGGTTAAGTGACTGCCTTTAGCTCAGGTCTTGATCCTGGAGTTCAGGGATCAGGTCCCACACGGGGATCCCAGCCCCATGGGGAGTCTGCTTCTTCTCTGACCTCCCCTCTCATGCTCTCTCACTCTGTCTGTCTCACTCTCTCTCTCTCAAAGGAATAAGTAAAATCTTTAAAAATAAAAATAAAAATCACCGGGGGCGCCTGGGTGGCTCGGTGGGTTAAGCCGCTGCCTTCGGCTCAGGTCACGATCTCAGGGTCCTGGGATCGAGCCCCGCATCGGGCTCTCTGCTCAGCAGGGAGCCTGCTTCCCTTCCTCTCTCTGCCTGCTTCTCTGCCTACTTGTGATCTCTGTCTGTCGGATAAATAAATAAAATCTTTAAAAAAAAAAAATCACCGAAAATAGCACTAAGTGTCAATGTTGTGGAGCTCAGAGACATACAAGACCAAGGGGAAAAACCGTTCCTCATATTTCCTTATGGGTATTTGTGGCTTGGGATAAATTTTACAGAGACAAGATTACTAAAGTGGTGGATCATGCTTCTAGAAAACCGTGTTCAATGACCAGAAAGAAATGTGGCTCTAGGGATGACAAAGACACCAAAGCCGGAGGTACACACGAAGAGTTTGCAAAAACAGTTTTTCCTTTAGATGTTCTCACTGAGAAGATACAGGACCACTTGTATGAGGCTACATGAGGAATTTCTTAACACGCACTGGGCTGCAACCACAAAGAAAAATCACCTGCTCCAGCCCAGAAACAGGGTTTAGGAAAGAATGAAGACTGTCCGTGAAGAGCAGGGAGCAAACATCATCCACAGAGCAGCCTCAGAGACGAAACCTTGAATTTGTTTGTTCAACAGAAGAACTGATGGAGAAGGTAAAAATCTCCCCTTAAGCTGCAAGATTCCGACTCTCTCTTAAGGAGTAAGGAAGCAAATTCTTAGATAGAACAAAGTAATGTTAATCACCCTTATATTAAAAATATATTCCCTGCACCTCACACAAGTCCTAGGATACTGGAGACACTCAGTGACTGGCAGCTGAATAAATGAATGTCTTGGCTCAACAGATTTCCATACACACACTCAAAAGGTCTCAGAGTTTTGGGTCTCCAGGAAAAAAGGAAAAGTAGGTATTTTGTCCATTTAAAGTCTGGATTCATTCGAGGATCTTCTCTAGCTGCTGGCTGGGGACACATAAAAGAGGATCTAGCTCAGCAAGCCCTTCTGTAGCACAAGCAGCCAAAGGCAGCTGTGCCTTAGGAGAAAAATCAGGGGGAAGGCAAGCACAGAAGGAGAAGGGACACTGCCACAATTACCTTCTGTTCTGAGCAACTTCAATTCTCAGGACCAAGGCAGATGGGCTCAGGCCTATCTCTGGGAGAAAAATGCTCAGTTCCATGTAAAAGAAAAACGTCAAACCATGAGCAATGCTCTTGCTGGGTGAATCCAGCCTCTGGAGCAGCTGAAAGGAAGATCTGTATGGATCCTGCTTTGGAGACACTTGATTCGTTTAGTAATACTGAAAATAACACTAATGAGTACACCAAAAAGCATTCAGACTTCTTTTTTTGTTTGGGATGAGAATTTTCAGAATCATTTGTTCCAAGTTCAGCTTCTTCAGTGTCTCCTTAGCTCTACTGAATTCTGGGAGTGAGGTCCAGTCATCTGCATTGTTAACAAGCCCCCCAGAGAATACGGGGGCCGTCAAGATTGAAAACCCCTTGAACCATTCACAGAAATCAAGAGAGCTCTTGCTTCTGCCTCCTTGTTACAGATCCAAAGAGTGCGTTATAAATTCTTACCATGCCTCCTTTAACTTGGTGTTTATAGAGACCCAGTGAATTCCCCCTTCCTCTTTAATTCCAGCAGAGGAAGGCTGCACTCTCAGTTCTAACAACTCCAGGGAGATTTCGGGGTAAACAGTCTCTTCCGTCCAGAAGCTACCCCTCGCTGCAGCTTTAAGATTAAACTTAGCTCCTTATCTGCTTCACACTTGAGGGTTGTAACTGGTTTTCAGGTTATTCATTCATACCCCAAACTTACTCAACTACCAAAACCAGGAACCCATGTGTTGCATTCAAGGATAAACCTCTGACCTTATGAGAAAATAAGATTCAGAAGTGAAAACTGCTGGTTCTATGACAAATGCCTTCTGTATACTAATAATCACTAGGGATGATCTGATACAGATTAGGCCATGACAACGCTTAGAAAAGAAAGAGATGGTAATTCAAACTCCTCCAGCATTCTAAATCCCTGACTGGGATTAGGATTTAGGCTTGGAGCTATCTTTAGGATTCTAGAACTATAGCTTCAATGACCCACGATCACTAGAAGCACCCTATTTAAGGGTTAGCAGGAACAAGACTAGTCTGTCTGTTACAACCACTTCTCTATGAAGTTTCTTCTAATTTTGGAACTGTTGAAATTGATGTTTAGTTTTATAATCAGATTTACTAAAATATGAGTGCCCTAGAAGCTTGTGTTGAGTATCACATTTGTACAATACAAAGCAGGTTTCTTTTCTCAAAAGGAACTACAATTGCATTTCCTTGGTGCAGAACGGCCTGGCTCAGAGTACTCCTTATGACATATTTGGGGTGTGTCTTTATTTAGTAGCTAAATGCACACATCCCATAAAACAAACACTTTAAGAGCCAAGCCACTGTTTCTTGCAACACCTTTCAAACCCCATGAGGAAGAGTGAACTGTGACCTTCAAGGAATTATCAGCTTCTCAAGGGAACTTTTTAAATTTTTATTTTGTAGAAAATAAGCCCTCAAAGTAACAGAGAACTATAAACTCCGCTGTACAGAAAGATTTTCATTAAGAATAGAACTTTTGCAGGGTAGGAGACTCATCTTGCTCTCTGAAGACCACAGAATGCTTTTCCTTCCCCAGAAGCCATGTAAAGGACCATTACCTCTAGCACACCTATGGTGAGGCACAAAGAGGCTTTCTGATCCCCTCCAATGGAGTTGGCAACTCTGTTTAAATTATTTAAGAGGAGACAATTAAATCACTTGAGAATCCTAGAATGGCAGCAAATAGAATCCAGGAGATGTCCTGCCAGCTTGGTCCAAGACTTAGCAAAAGTTACCTTCTATCAGCCCCGCTGATGACTTGGTGACAACAGAGAACAGTTTAGATTTTTTTGACCCCAGGACCTGAGCCGAAGGCAGACACTTAACCAACTGAGCCACCCAGACGCCCCAGAAATCCATGTTCTGAGAACCAGATCTCCAGAACATCACGCAGAAGACCATCTGGAGGTTAAACACCTTATAGCAAAATTGACACTTTAAAGTGGAAAGGAAAGGACACTAACTCTCATCTTCTAAAACAGCTCTTCTTGACGGTGTTCGTTAGATCAACGGCCTGCCAATGTAGGTCAGGTTTCAGCAGAGAGCAGTAGCTTCCATTTTGGGGAAACAGTTCACACAGTTCTCAATCTCCCTGCCTAGCACCTCCTGCTCGGAGGAAAGAAGGCAGAGAACTGTAGAAGTGCCCCTACAGAAATCCCCCCACTTTGCTTACGTCTGCTATTTGGCTTTTGTAAACACTAGCTCATAAGACCCCCCCACCCCGGAAGACTCTGAGAGGTAAGCAGGACAGGCATTACGACCATGTTCCAGGTGAGAAAACAGCGCCTCTGAGGTTAAATGAGTCACGTGCCCATGGTCACAAGTCAGGCGGTTATTTGATAGCCCAACCAGCAGATGAGCCTAGTGCTCTGGCTCGCCGGCCAGCATGATTTCCAGGACACTAGCCAGCTTCCTGGTGTTCTGGGATGGGAGGCAGTGCAGTGTAATGGTTACGAGCCCAGGTTCTAACACCAGCAGACCTATATTCCAACCCCAGCTCTGCCACCTCTTCACTATGTGACCTTGTGTCTGCTCCTGACCTTGCCCTACATCTCTGTTTCCTCACCTGTAAAATGGGGACGAAACCGCCTACCTCACAGTTATAGGGTTGATTAAATGAGATGATGGACAGGAGGCACTCAGATTCATTCCCTCGACAAATATTTGTGCCAGGCACGCACAGTGCAAGCGATATAGTAGTGAGCAAGAGGCCCAATCCTATTCTCATGGCACTCAAAAATCAGTCAAACTAAATAGAAAAGGCAAACAGATAAAATAAAATACTTATAAAGTGTGTGAAGTGCTGTTAAGGTAACAGGTGAGTGGCTGGAAAGATCCAGAGGAGGGAGGCAGATTTTAAGAGCGGTCTCTAAGGAGGAATTTAAGTCTGAGTCATGAGGGATCAGAAAGAACTACCCAAAAACAGAATGGAAGGGAAAGCATTCCAATTATAGGGACCAGGGCGTGTAAGGTTCACAACCTGGGGAAGCGTAGGAACAGAGAGAAGACAAATGTGATGGCTACGTATCCTCACGGGACCTGGGGAATAACCTTTCCAGGCTGGCTGCCAAAGACTAACACGTCTATTTTTAAAATAACAAAGAGGAGGCTCAAGAGAGGTGATGTGTCTTCCCCAAGGTCACAGCTACTCTGAGGAGGGCCAGAGACCCTAGTACTTTACCTCCAGACACAACATCAGCTCCCTCCCTCCGAGGAAGCTTCGTGTACCCTGAACTCCCCTGCTTATTTCACTGACAACTGTTGTCAGTGCCCATGAAGATTTCCAAAAGCACCTTAAAAACACAAGCAACAACATGCCATCAACTTCTAGGCATCTAGTCAATTGTGCACCAAAGTCCTTATCCTTCACTCTTACGACACAGGAGCAAAAACTGCTTGGCCTTACTCAAAGGCTCCAAAATAGAAACAAGTTTCTCTTCTTACAGCAATAAACAAGAAAGGAAAGGGATGTCCTGGAAGGAAGGTCCTGTGGCCTGTTCCTGAAAGTGAGACAGAACTACCAGTGCAGAAGACTGGAAATATGAAGGTTCATGGTAAATGAACTGCAAAGGAGAAACTAATTATTTTATTTGAATAAAAGAATGAATCCCTAAACAAGTGGTTGTCAGTCAGGATGGTGTCCCACTCCTGCACCAAGAGCATTTGGAAATTTTGTGGAGGCATGTAGTGGGCAGGGCCAGGTATGCTCAAAATGTTAGAAAAGGAAAGTCCTATAAAAAAATGTATTACCCAGGGGGCCTGTCTAGCTCAGTACAGCATGAACCTCGATCCTGGGGTCGTGAGTTGAAGCCCCACACTGGGTATAAAGATTACTTTTCAAAAAGTGTGTATGTATATATATATAAAATTTGGAAAATGAATGTACTACCCAAAATATTAGGAGCAGCCTCACACACACTTTCATATTGATCCCAGAAGGATTACTATGCCCCAGCTTTTCCTATATTCTCATGGTTCTGTGGCTCTTCCTACCCTCACCACAGCTAGATGAAAAAAATTAAACTCAGGTTTCGCAGTTGAAACAGTTGGCTGTTGGCTTTTGTAAACACTAGCTCATAAGACTTCAACTGTAAGCTCCTAACTCCATTATGGAACCTGGTACCAGGTGGAATAAGGAAAAAGAAGCATCTAGTAAGAAACAGTTAAGAAATTTTCAAAACGGGAACTCCTTCCCCAGATAAGCATCCATAAGATTACATGTGTTTTGCAACACACAAATTCTGTGATTTTAGAGAACCACCATGCACTGCTTTTCAGTTTAAAATCGGATACTAATGACAGTTCTTTTAAAAAGTTAATCACAGCCATCTCACAAATAGAGCTTCCTTTTTCTGGACCTAATTTTATAAGAAAAAATTTTAATTTCAAGATGTCTAAAAATGATCAAATGTCTAAAAGTGCCCAAAGCAGTCACACCTTGCATCTTATTCAGGACAGAGATTGATGTAGATCAAGGAGCTCGGGTGGTATCTAGAGGTCCGTTTAAGAATTAAAATACTGGGGCGCCTGTGTGGCTCAGTGGGTTAAGCCTCTGTCTTCGGCTCAGGTCATGATCTCAGGATCTTGGGATGGAGCCCCAAGTTGGGCTCTCTGCTCAGTGGGGAGCCTGCTTTCCCCTCCCTCTGCCTGCCTCTCTGCCTACTTGTGATTTCTCTCTGTGTCAAATAAATAAATAAAATTTTTTTTTTAAGATTTTATTTATTTATTTGACAGACAGAGTCCACAAGTAGGCAGAGAGGCAGGCAGAGAGAGAGAGGAGGAAGCAGGCTCCCTGTGGAGCAGAGAGCCCGATGAGGGGCTCGATCCCAGGACCCTGGGATCATGACCTGAGCCGAAGGCAGAGGCTTTAACCCACTGAGCCACCCACGTGCCCCAATAAATAAAATCTTTAAAAAAAAAAAAATTAAAATATCATTTTAGCAATTCAAAAGCCACTTTCCAGTGTTACTCTAAATTAGTCACTAATTCCCCTTCAAAAATTATTTCACAAATTAAAGTTCATAGAATCGAAACAAAAGCCAGACTACTTCCAGAAATAAGAAAGATTTTAAAAGTCTACCCTATTCCACAATAGCTAGAACAGTGTTCCAATAGATATACCCTCCATAAGGCAATCTTCCTTCTTTCTTCCAATATCTAGATTTAACTCTCCCAAAGAGTCTGAAAATGTTAACTTCTTCACACTGACTTGCCAATTAGTAAATAGCGGCCCCACACCCCTTTTGACCAATTTTCTAGCAGCCTAACCTGGCTTCTCAGGTTAGCTGAGCAGACAGACCTGTTTTCCTCCAGAAGTTCTTGCCAGTGCCTTTTCTGCCCTGCCAGTCAGGGCCTGGGAAATCCTCCTCCAGCTTTTTGCTGGCCTGTCACCAGAAGTTCACAAAATGAATTCATCCAGATTTTCTGAATCCCCCTCTTCCCCTGGTAACACACCAACAACATCCAGGCAATGAAGTCCAACCTCCCATGACAAAAAGGTAGAGATTACCAGGAAGACCTAGCACTTGGCATGGAGGGAAGAAAAAAGATGGAGGGATGTGAGAGTCACCCAGCCAAGCCTACTGCATGCATACAGCACCCGCCACCAGAGCCCTGGTCCTGCAAAGCCTCAGAGGGAGGCTCCCTGGCTAGGCCCTCCATTCAGCAGGCCACACCTGTCTATGGCAGCAGCCTTCCGGCTGCTCCATTTTAAACAATTCAGACAGCTCTCCAGCGGGGTGGCAAAATTGGGCACCCCCTTCTCTCAGCAAGAGTGGGAGCCCTAATCCAAACAACACTTGCCCCCAATTTTCTTTCTTTTCACACTCTTTGTTTGGGAGACACCGCTTGGTCAAACCGGATCCCTCTCCCTGTTAACGGGGAGGTAGGCACAATGCTGCAGTGACAGAAAGGAAGCATCGAGGCCGACTTGCTATAAGCCAGACAAGATCTCCTCTCTGAGGACGGTGATGCCGATACATGGGACTTCAATGGGCAGGTTTCACTCTGCTCATCCACAAGTGAACCAACGCCTGAAGTCCTAAAACGCCCAGCTCCGCAGCCTCGCAGGAAGCCTCTTTTCTAAAGGGTAGATAGCCCATTCATCCCCAGGAACCAAAGGGAAGGCGGACAGATCCAGGTCGCGCACTCCACATCCCAATCTTCGCAAGCGCGCGCGAAGGTTTGGGGCGCCCCGGCGCGCCCTCCCTTGCACTCCACCCTCCAAGGCCTCCACCGCCCGCGGACTCACCACTGTGCGAGCTGAACCACCTGGGTGCGATGTGCAGAGGTAGAGCATCCGCCAGCGAGGCTCGGGAGCCCAGGTACAGCATCCCGTCTCTATGGTGACCGCCGCCGGTCTCCTGGTAACCATTGCCATGGGCATAGGTGGAGTCGGACGCAGACCCTCCGCCGCCGGGCGCCCTCTCCGAGTCGCCGGTCCCCCGGGAGGCGGGGGTGTAGAGGCCAAAGGGCACCCCCCCGGCCGTGCTGGGGTCCATGCCCATGCCCGCCACCGAGCTGACTGAGCGGCTGCGCAGCCCCATGGCCCCGCCGCCCGCCCGGTAGTGCCCAAAGTGGGGCGCCCCTCCCGGCGGGGGCACGGCGCTGTCATCGGTGGAGACCCCCGGAAAGGGGCCCCGAGAACGGGCCGCCGTGCTCTGCTTTCCCCCCATGCTCGCCCGGGCCCCGGTGGGGCGGGAACCTGGAGGCCGAGACCCTCCCCCACTTCTCAGCAGCGGGGGGAGGGTTGGGCGAGCATAAAGGGGGAGGGAGTCAAAAAGGAGACCGGGAGGAAAAAAAGGAAAAAAAAAGAAAAAGAAAAAAGGAAAGAAAATCCGCGGGGCGGAAGAGGCAGGCGGGCGGGGATCCCAAACTAAGAATTTAAAACGATCCAAGCCAAACGCATGTTTCCCCTCAAGGTCCAAAGAAGCGCAGTCCGGCGCGGGCTCGGCGCGCCACAGGCCGCCCCCGGGCTCCCGAAAGCCGGGGGAGCCGCAGGGAAGGAGGGAGGGAGGCGGCGGGCGGGCGCAGGGAGGCGGCGGAGGAGGCCGCCCGCCGGACAGGAGGAGGCGGAGGAGGGCTGGGGGCACCGGGCGCGTCCCCCGCCTCAGGACGCGGCGACCATGGACGCCGGCCCGGACCCCTCCAGGCCTCGGGCGGGCTGCGGCGCTGGGCGGCCAGGCGGAGCTCGGGAAGCCGCGGTCGCGTCGCGTCGCGCTCTCGCTCCAGCCGCCGCCGGCCCCGCCAGCCGCTCCGCCCCGCTCGGTCCCGGGCAGCGCTCGCCGGCGCTCCTCGCCGCCGTGGAGACAATGGAGGGCGGCAGAGCGCAGGCGCGGCCCGCGCCCCCTCCCCTCCCCCCCGCCGGGTTAACCCCTTCGCGGCCCCTGCGGCGCCCGGCCGCTGACGCCCAGGAGGTCCCCACCCACCCACCCAGCGCGACCGGCCTGTGACCCGAGTGGCCCGAGCCACGGGGCGTCAGGAACAGAGAAGTCGGGCGTCTTTTCAAAGCCAGCGCTCTTTAGAGGTCCTGAAAATGGCTAATTATTGAGGGGGAACCACCTATGGGAGGAGGGGCGGCGACGGTTCAAGGGGCTGGGAAGGAAACGCCAGGAAGAATGAAAATTACTCGGGACGCCTACCTGGCTCTGAGGGTCACTGGTCAAGCCTCCCTCCCCGCACAAATTTGCCCCCACAGCACCCTCTGGTGGACGTGCTGTCCATTCTTGCGGAGGTTTCCCAACCAGGAACCCCTAAGATCAGATCAGGAAGCCTAGCTTTGGGGAATTTTTAGCTGTTTGGCACTGGGGCACTTGTGACTCCGAATTTTGCTGAGAGTAGATCGGAACTTCCTACTTGAGGCTTAAGTAGTGGACGGATTCCTTATCTAAAATGCGATCCTGAAGATGATTAGGTGTGACATAGAAAGTGAGAATACAGGGACACAGCCAGAACTGGTAATTTTAGAAACTTCCTAGTCCAAGGCGAGTCCCTGGTTTTGTTTACCTTTTATTGCAACATGCACCGTAGTGGGATGCACAGTGGGTACTCAATAAGTATTTATCCACCGAGTCTGCATTTTGCAATATGTCTCTCTCACATATTTACATCCATCCATCCATCCATCCATTCATTCAAGAACCATTTTTCAAGTGCTGGATGCTGGCTATGAACATCACCCAGTCCCTAGTCCGTCTTCCTTGCTCTAAACGTCCCTCAGATACTTCCACATCAAGGAGCCAAAACAGGGGGTAGAGAGATATTAAAAGAACCCATCCCCCCAATAGCAGAGCTGGTCTGTCACAGGTATTGACTGTCCCAGGGTGAGCAGCTTGGAAAGAAACAGGAGGAAGGATATTTATTTGCAAGCATGGAGTGCTTAGAGGTGAGCAGAAATTCCGCTTGAGAAATCAACATAGAAAAAAACCAACATGTTCCAATTCCCAAGAAATTATCTGTTAAGTGGCTAAATAAGGAATTTGTGCACACCTAAGATCCAAATGAGTGGTCTGAAGGAAAATAAGAAAGCTTACGTTTAACCCTCCTTTCTCCCTGAAGTAAAAGTATGGTAACAGAAAAGGGGTGGTACAGTTCTGTGCGGGAGAAAGGATACTGGATCCCTTGACAGAGCTCTACTAGGGAGAAGAATCCACAATCAGTAAGCATTATTGTAACCATCTAAGTAACTTTTGATTTACCTATCCATTCAACACTTTTTTTTTTTTTTAGCACATAGAACAAAATATGAATGTCTAGTAAGTGCCAGGCACAGCACTAGGTTCTGGGATTTGTCTGGCGAGCAAGACAGATGGAGTCTGGGTTCTCACAAAGTTTCAGAAGAACCATTTCACGCCCACTAAAATGGTTATAATCAAAGGTGATAAACACAAGTGTTGGTGAGATGTGCAGACATTGGGACGTTCATACCTTGCTGGTGGGAATGGAAAATAGTAGAGCTGCTTTGGAAAACAGTCTGTTGACTCCTCAAAAAGTTTGAACAGTTATCATATGACCCAGCAATTCCACTCCTATGTCTATTTCCAAGAGAAATGTAAACCTATATGCACAGATAAACATGTATGTGAATGCTCGTAACGGCATTATTCAAAATAGCTAAAAAGTGGAAGCAACCCAACTGTGTATCCATTTATGAATGGATAAAGCCAATGTGTTGTGACTATACAGTGGACTATTATTCAGCCACAAAAAGAAATAAAGTACTGAGATGCGTAACATCATGGATGAACCTTGAAAACCTTACACCAAGTAAAAGAAGCTCATCACAAAAGACCATATATTGTGTAATTTCACTTATATGAAATTTCCAGAATAGACAAATCCACTAGGACAGATCCATAGGACAATCCACTGGTTGTCGGAGCTGAAGGACTGGCAAGAATAGAGAATGACCGCTAAAGGGTTAGTTTCCTTTTAGAGTGATGA
The DNA here is from genome assembly GCF_020171115.1 of Neogale vison. Lineage (NCBI taxonomy): Eukaryota > Metazoa > Chordata > Mammalia > Carnivora > Mustelidae > Neogale > Neogale vison. The sequence goes on from NC_058097.1 coordinate 11,839,372, forward strand.
AAATGTTCTGTATTAAATAATGGTGATGTTTGGGGCACCTGAGTGGCTCAGTCAGTTAAGTGTCTGACTCTTGATCTCAGCTCAGGTCTTGATCTCAGGGTTGTGAGTTTAAGCCCTGCATTGGGCTCCATGTTGGGTATGGAGTCTACTTTAAAAAAAAAAAAAAAAAAAAAAAAAAAGGAGGGGCGCCCGAGTGGCTCAGTCAGTTGAGCGTCTGCCTTTGGCTTGGGTTGTGGTCCTGGGGTCTTGGGATTGAGCCCCGCATTGCTGGGCTCCCCGCTCAGTGGGAAGTCTGCCTCTCCCTCTCCCTCCTCCCCTCCCGCTGTTTGTGCTCTCTCTCTCTCAAAAAAATAATTAAAAAAATAATAATAATAATAATAATTTTTTTTAAAGAATAGTGGTGATGTTTGCACAATCTTGTGAATATATGAAATACTGCTTGATTACACATTTAAAAGGGTGAATTTGATGGTATGTGAATGACAGTGCAAGGTCATACAAAATACTGAAGTAAGCAGTGACAGGACAGGGCAACAGATACGCCTAGCGCAGTGCCTGGCATGTGGTTAGCCCCTCATGTGAATGATGGAGTGAATGAGGAAGTGCCATGAGAGTGAAAGATTCGGGTGCTGATGGAAGGAGACAGGCACCAGCAGCAATCTTAAGCCAAGGCCTAAAAGTTGAGCTGGTGATGAGCCTGGCAGTGGGGTGGCGGGGAGGAGAACTGCACTGAAGGAAGACTAGCATGTTCCAAGCATGTTCCTAGCATGTTCGAAGGCCTAGAGAACATTGCATCTTCAAGGGACTGAAAGCAGCAGTGGAGCGGATAGGAGAGGATGTGGGAACCAAAGATGAAGCTGGTCCTCAGGGGGCAAACCTGAGGGTCCTAGGAGCCACAACAGAGAGCACAGACCATATCCTGAGGTTGTACAGAGCTCTGGGAAGATTTACCAAAATCATTATCAGTACACATACGAATGGTCAATGACTAATGAGCAGTGAGGATGTCAAGACTTGAAAAATGAAGAAACTTGCCCCCTCCCCACCTAAAGATCTATATTTTTCTTAGCTTCTAGATTCATAAAGTTACTAGATAGAGACATTAAACAATATGATGTAGCCCCCGTGGGGGTGGGCCATCATCAGCACTGAACAGTGGGATGACAGGGTGGATGACAAAGCTTTTGTTTCATCATGTACTTTTTTTTTTTTTTAAGAATTTATTTATTTGAGGGGGCGCCTGGGTGGCTCAGTGGGTTAAGCCGCTGCCTTCAGCTCAGGTCATGATCTCAGGGTCCTGGGATCGAGTCCCGCATCGGGCTCTCTGCTCAGCGGGGAGCCTGCTTCTCTCTCTCTCTCTCTGCCTGCCTCTCTGTCTACTTGTGATTTCTCTCTGTCAAATAAATAAATAAAATCTTTTAAAAAAAAAGAATTTATTTATTTGAACAGAGAGAGAGAGAGATCACAATCAGGCAGAGCAGCAGACAGAGAAAGAGGGGGAAACAGGTTGGTTTCCTGCTGAGCAGAGAGCCCAATGTGGGGCTTGATCCTAGGACCCCAAGATCATGACCTGAGCCAAAGGCAGAGCCTTAACCCACTGAGCCACCCAGGCACCCCTCAGCATGTACTTTTTCGGTATTTTAATATTGGAGCCATGTAAACGGAGAGAGAAAGAGAGATAAAGTCTACAGCCAGGCATTCAAGTCACTCGGCTAGTAGGGGTAGAGCCAGACTTCTAAGCTTCCCAGCAAACTGGATCATCAAGGACTCTTTGGACGCCAAGTTCATTTTCTCTGCATGCTCATCAATGGAGTGCAAAAGAGTAGATCTGCGGGGCGCCTGGGTGGCTTAGTGGGTTAAAGCCTCTGCCTTCGGCTCAGGTCATGATCCCAGGGTCCTGGGATTGAGCCCCGCATCAGGCTCTCTGCTCAGCGCAGAGCCTGCTTCCTCCTCTCTCTCTCTCTGCCTGCCCCTCTGCCTACTTGTGTTCTCTGTCTGTCAAATAAATAAATAAAATCTTAAAAAAAAAAAAAAAGAGTAGATCTGCTTAACAGCTCTACTTCTTTCTGTTACTTAAGAATTTGCCATTAGGATTTATAGTCCTGTCTACTGATTAGGAGAGGCCAGCCTCTGTCACCTCTGGCACCACGGAACAGTTGAGAGCCTGAGCTGGGGGTGAAGCCTCTACTCTCCCCAGTATGATGACACCAGGCTCAGGTGCCCTGTGGGATTCTGACTAGCAGCCTCTCTCAGGCAATGCCATTGTTATCTCCTTGTGCACTTAGTAAAGAGCACATTTCCTTTGAAATTAAAATATTCAAATGCAGAGCAGGGCAAGTTCCTCATTCAGTAGCTTGGCTCTACCCTTTACATCTTAGGGAGAGTGTCTCAGGGCATAGCAACAGGCATGCACAGAGACTTGCAAGCTCCAATTAGTTGATTAGTTTCATTTTGTCATTTGTTGCATTCAGAGTCCAGTAGGGGGGCTGCAAGTTTCTCCTGTGGATTCTTGGAAAGTTAATGGGTCTGGGGAGGTGTTGAGTCATTTTGGATGCTCTCGATGCAAGGCGGTCAGATGCAGAAAGGGCCCCAGCTAGACTGAGGACTCTGTTTTATTATTTTTTATCTTCCTGTTCTCGCTGACCCTGGGTGAGCTGCTTCCTGGCTGTTCTTCGGCTGTGAAATAAGGTTAATAAACCACCGACCCACCTACCAGAACTGATAGGAGAAAAGGCTGATGAGACTGGTGTTGCCAAACCCTGCAAATTCCAGGACATAAGAATGTTACAAAGCCCCAGTTTCAAACATCTCTGGGAAAATGTAAGCCTGGGGGATTCCTGAAAGGTTTGGAAAATGAAGGAAACAGCTTGCTGGGGCCAACTCCTGAGAATCCTTGGGAAACCTGTGGCCTCCTTCCTCTCTGTCTCCATGAACCACGTCTTTGGGGGAAGTCCTCAGCAGTCCCTCTAGGGTAGATAAGTGTTTCCCAGTAAGAAACTTCCCCCCAGGGGCGCCTGGGTGGCTCAGTGGGTTAAAGACTCTGCCTTCGGCTCAGGTCATGATCTCAGGGTCCTGGGATCAAGCCCCACATTGGGCTCTCTGCTCAGCAGGGAGCCTGCTTCCTCCTCTCTCTCTGACTGCCTCTCTGCCTACTTGTGATCTCTTGCTTCAAATAAATAAATAAATAATCTTTAAAAAAAAAAATAAAAAAATGTTAAAAAAAAAAAAAAGAAACCTCCCCCCAGATTTCTCAGAACTCTTTACATTTGTATTATTTTGCTTGAAAAGAGAAAACTTAGAGAAACCAGGCCAATGGGCAACCAAATGCACAAAGCCAGGAACACGAGCTTGTGTGCACGTTCACAAATATTTGTTGATTGATGGAGAGGAAAATTACTAGTGGGGCTCAGGGCAGGATTCCAAGATTCCCAGATGTAAAGAGACTGAAGGGTGGGCTAACTCCGCATTCTGCTGAAGAGGAAACGAAGGACTAGAAAGATAAAGGATCTGAGTTAAAACTTTGCAAGGGCGGTTGCTGGTAACAACCAGCAAAAGCCCTGGAGTTCTGGGTTGACCATATCCCCTGCTTTCCTCTGGGATGGCTGGCAGGTGACCTTCTGAAAAGAGTTTGCTTGGTGATCAGAGCCCTGTGGCCAGGTCAGCAAGCTGAAATCTACTTGACAAGGGAACCTCCCCCACCCAATAGTTCCCAGTCTCTGATTGAGGCAGGACATTCATCTGTGGGTCTCAGAGGCACACAGCAATCAGGAAGCAGCCACAGAGCTCTAGATTTAGCTCCAGAGTCCCCACTCTTTTGTGATGACAGTGTGGGTGGGAGACAGAAAAAGGAAGGGCCCCAGGGGGCAGTGTGAATGGTGCTCATGCTCCTTCTCTCAAAAATTCTACTGGGGCCCTTTCCACATTTAACAGAGAAAATATTGAGAGAACAGAGAGCACCAAGGACTTGAAACCCGAAGTACTTTCTGTGCCTACGAACCATGACAAGCAGATTTGGAGAACTAGACAAATACGAAGCAAAGAGGTGGGAGTGGGGGAGGGTTGCAGAAATGCTCAGGGGAGGGCAAACCTACCAGTTCCAGTGGGAAACAGATTACCAAGCTATATATAGACAGAGAGCTTTGAAATACCTGTATCTCTATCTCCATCTCCAAAATAAAACTCAAAGGCCTAAGCAGGGGCCTTCCTCACTAGCCCTTTCCAGCATTTTTAGCTGTACTTCTCGCTACATCCTGTCACATACCCAAAGTTATAGCCATACCTGATTATTTGCTAGTCACTTAGTGGATATTTATTGAGCACCTACTATATCCAAGGCTGGAGGCAAATAAACAAACAAGAATATGACATGTTAGATGAACGGACTCATTTATTCCCCTGTGACAGTGTGAACGCTCATAGAAAATATTCTTTATCTTTTCTTTTCTCCGGCCTTGAACCTGCCTTGGGATTTTTGTTTCTTTTGCTTTCTGGCCTGGTGAGCTGAGGCTCTTCTCTCCAGAGCAGCCTTTGGCCCTTTGTGATAGAGAACTGGGAGGAAACTTGAGAGGCAAGAAGAAAGGCCACTACAGAAGGGTGAAGGCCAGGGCTGGAGGGGTTTTTGAAGGGCTGCGGCGTGTGAGAATAACTAAGAAGTGAAGTGTTTTGAGGAGAAGGTGGTGTGGTTCTGTATGGCCTTGTGGGTGTAAAGAGTTACAAGTAAAGGGGTGCCTGGGTGGCTCAGTGGGTTAAGCCTCTGCCTTCAGCTCAGGTCATGATCTTGGGGTTCTGGGATGGAGCCCCACGTCGGGCTCTCTGCTCAGTGGGGAGCCTGCTTCCTCCTCTCTCTGCCTCTCTGCCTACTTGTGGTCTCTGTCTGTCAAATAAATAAATAAAATCTTAAAAAAAAAAAAAAAAGAGTTACAAGTGAAGACCTTGAATGGTTTTAGAAATTACTTTCAGTTTCACAGAAGACATCCTTTTGGCCTAGACAGTACTCTGGGGGCCTGACTCTATATGCTTTTCCCATTCATTAATTGGACCAATATGGAAGGCCTTGATGCGTAGTTACGAAGCAAAGCTGAACAAAACAGATCTGGTCCCTAGCCTCCCAAAGCTTGAAAATATTAAATAAACAAACAAATATTGAATTACAAATTGTGATGTGTATTCCGAAGGAAAAGAAAGCAGCTCGGCTCTGTGACTGTTTTTCAGGGAACTGCTTTATCTTTGGAACGCATTCCCCCGTCTTCACACTTAAGGGTCTTTGTTCACTTTCAATGCTGAAGTGCTTTTTTTTATAGTGTCTTCTATGAAAATGCTGATATTACACTGAGAACCTTAAATGTCACCTTGCATGGGATGCCATGTCGGGTTTCATATTTAGGGTGTCCTTTCCTAGTACATTGCTTGCCAGTCTTTTATAAAGCCCAATTCAGGGGTGGCTGGGTGGCTCTGTGGGTTAAAGCCTCTTCCTTCGGCTGGGGTCATGATCCTGGGGTCCTGGGATGGAGCCCCACGTCGGGCTCTCTGCTCAGCGGGGAGCTTGCTTTCTCCTCTCTCTCCACCTGCTTGTGATCTCTGTCTGTCAAATAAATAAATAAAATCTTAAAAAAAAGAAATTAAAACAGAATTTAAAAAATATTTTTTCATGATTTCACTTTAATATTAATGCACATTAATATTAATAATACATTTTGTAAGTAAAAATATCTGTGTTTCATAAAATGAAAAAAATTTATGGGGCGCCTGGGTGGCTCAGTGGGTTAAGCCGCTGCCTTCGGCTCGGGTCATGATCTCAGGGTCCTGGAATTGAGTCCCGCATCGGGCTCTCTGCTCAGCAGGGAGCCTGCTTCCCTCTCTCTCTCTCTGCCTGCCTCTCTGCCTACTTGTGATTTCTCTCTGTCAAATAAATAAATAAAATCTTTTAAAAAAAATGAAAAAAATTTAGTGGGAAGAGTGGCAAATCTTTTCAATGTCTGGCTTAATAGAAAACCGCTGGATTCTCCTATCTGCTTCTGACGTTCAGCTTGTCACTATATACTACATAGCCTCTGGAAAACCACTGTATTTTACACTGGTGAAAAAAAGAAACTGTAGAAGGTAAATAATGGCCTTAGTAGAATTATGGGAAGTTTCGCCTTTGGAGACCCTCTGGGGTCCCTGGTCACTTTGGTAGGCACTGCTGTACTGTAAGAATAAATCGTGCCTTAAGACTTACCAATGCCTTTACGGCAGGCCTCCGGGGATGGAGTAAACCTTTGGTTTGCGCGAATGCTGGGCTTTGGTTTGTAGGCCATCTGGGCCTCGCGGGGGACACGAGCGACGAGATAGGGAGGACAGCATGCGCCTCCCCTAGCCAAACCCGCACTCGCGAGCTCTCGGCGAGTTACCCACGCGCTGCTCACCCTTGGACTACGACTCCCGGTACAGCTTGCGGCAAGGGGGCGTGTACCATAGCGGCAGGGAGCGTGGGTCACTCAGGCCGAGTGACGGAGTGGAGGGGGCGTGCCTGTTTTGGGTCGGCGCGGTGTCGCAATTGGAGGAGCCGGGAGGAGGGGCGGAGCCTGTATTTGGGTCAGCCAATGGTTTGAGGTCTGGAGGAAGAGGGGGACGGGGCGTGGCAGGGCTTACTCGCGGGCTGCCTGGGGCTCACCGAGCCCAGGAACGCGAGTTTGCGGGGTGTGGAACGCGAAATCCTGGGGTGGGGGCGGTCGGGTGCAGGAGATGGCGGCGCGATGGAGCAGCGAGAACGTGGTGGTGGAGTTCCGTGACTCCCAGGTGAGTCGGGGGCCAAATGGAGCCTTCTGGGCATGCGCCCTCTCTGGTTCCCCTCCCCCACGCTGCCGGGTCTGTCTCCCGGGTGGCGGAGCGACCCTCCATCCTGGGCTGGGGAGATGGGTAAGGGGGTGACCCGGAGCTGTCAGACCCGAGCGAGCGAGGGGAGCCTTGATGACCGTTGGGGGCGGTTGGGGCGGGCGCGGACGGGGTATGGGTTCCCCGCGGGGGTCCGGGGAATAGGGTCTGCCTTGGGACACCGAAGCGCAGAGACTGCGCGAGAGTGAGTGTTGAGGGGAGGCTTCCCAACACCGGGGTGGTGAGCGAGTGGGTCTGCTCTGCAAGGCTGGGGGACTCGAGGCTTAGTGACTTTGGATAAGTCGCAGAACTTCTCTGAGCTTCAGCTGCGTGGAGGTATCCTTGGCTCACAGGACTTTGGAATGGATTCGATTAAAAGAAACACAAAACTATAAAGTGCCTGTTTCGGCAGCTAAGCTTTGAAGTGGCTGCTGATGCTAGAATAGTGGAAAATACCTTATAGGGAATAGGAGTGTGCGATGTACGTATAGCCCAGGTTCAAATACCTGGTTGGAAATCCCAGCTGAGCCCTAGCCTGTCATCCCTTCTCAGCTCGTCACCTTTCTCACCTGTGTGAAGGTGAGAGTCGTGCCTGCCTCACAGGGCTGGCGTGAGAATTGTATGATGTATTATTATATTTAGGATATGTGGTACAGTGACGGGCACGTGTTAGCCTCAAGGAACTTTAGCATTTACTAGGTTTTTTTTTTTTTTTTTAACCATTTTTTAATTTCGTGCCTTCCTAATGCTAGCCCTTGTGCTAAGTGATTTATCTGCATTTACTTTCTCTAATTCATGAGAGAACCAAGATAAATAGTTATTAGCCTTTTTATCCAAATTGGGGGTGGGATTGTTCAGTGTACAGCTGATCTCAGGTGACTTGGCCAAGGTCTCCCATTATGTGGCGCATTTGGGCTTTGAAGGCAGGTATCTGACCTCAGGGCTCTTGGTACTTTGCTTCATGTTTTAGCAATCTGTGTCCAGTCCTTTCACAACAGCTAACCCATTTCCTCTCCCCATCACCTAGGACAGTGTCTTGGTGATTCTCTCCATTTACTCAAGAAATATTTGTTTTTATTTTTTTTAAAGATTTTATTTATTTATTTGAGAGAGAGAGAGACAGTGAGAGAGAGCATGAGCGAGGAGAAGGTCAGAGAGCGAAGCAGACTCCCCATGGAGCTGGGAGCCCGATGTGGGACTCGATCCCGGGACTCCAGGATCACGCCCTGAGCCGAAGGCAGTCGTCCAACCAACTGAGCCACCCAGGCGTCCCTCAAGAAATATTTATTGACTACCTTCTGTGTGCCAGGCTTTCATCCACAGATTCATTCAACAAGAATTTACTGAGCCCTTGCTAGGTGAACACTGCACCGTGTATCAGGACTCAGATGATTTATACTGAAGGCAAATCTGGATTACAATAAGGGGTGATGTGGTTTCTTCTTTCTAAAACTCCATCCCTTTTTTTGCCATAAAGATTTACAAGTGGGGGGCGCCTGGGTGGCTCAGTGGGTTAAAGCCTCTGCCTTCAGCTCAGGTCATGATCTCCGGGTCCTGGGATGGAGCCCCACATGGGACTCTCTGCTCAGCAGGGAGCCTGCTTCCTCCTCTCTGTGCCTGCCTCTCTGCCTACTTGTGATCTCTGTCTGTCAAATAAATAAATAAAATCTTTAAAAAAAAAAAAAAAGATTTACAAGTGGAGGAGCCCCCCCACTGATTTGCTCTGTGGTTCCCTCTGACACATAGCCCCCATGGAGAATGTGAGCAGCAACATACAGATTAAAGCATTCTAAGGTACTTTGCACTGTCAGCACGGTGTCTCTGGGAGGCCTGCTGTCCCATGGGAGGCGCCAGACCCCTAGGGAAAAAGAACTGTATTCTTGTTACCCTTCTTGTTAATTGCTTTCCCTGGAGACTGGGAACAGTCATGTATAGTTACCTCTGAGCCTATTAATTTGGAAGCTACTAATCTGCAAATGCTTTAATTCTCAGGGAAGCTCAGGTAGTCTCATCCCTTCTGTATAGAGCTATAATTGGAGAGACCTGCAGAGAGGATGCGGACACATATATTAGGATGTATGAAGTAATATCAAGTAATTAAACCTGAACAGCAGTGGTCATAGTAAGAGAACAAAGTAAATTGGGTAATTTCACCGCCTTGCGGGGGTTTCTATTTTTCTTTTTGATTTTTCTATTCAGTTGGAAGGGTACGACTTAGTTTGAATTAGCATGGTTTTGTGGTTGTTTCTGGTGGCAACTGGAGGGGATCTAGACCCACTTTATTAACTTTATTTATTCATGTGGAAAGAAAAAAAATCAAAGCTCTTCATACTGTTTTCCTCACAAGGGAGGACAGACCGATAAACTTGTCAAAACCCCCTGCCTCTAATTAAAATATTTTGGTTTTTCGGAGAAAAAGCCCAGCCTGAAAGGTGAAATTCTTTTTCTTCAGTTTCTTTCTTTTCTTTTTTTTTTTTAAGAGTTTATTTATTTATTTGTCGGAGAGAGAGAGAGCAAGGACGCGAGCAGGCAAGCAGGCAGAGTGGCAGGCAGAGACAGAGAGAGAAGCAGGCTCCCTGCTGAGCAAGGAGCCCAATGCAGGACTCGATTCCAGGACCCCAGGATCATGACCTGAGCCGAAGGCAGCGGCCTAACCGACTGAGCCACCCAGGTGTCCCTTTTTCTTCAGTTTCTACAAGTGCCATTCACTTTATGAAACCATGCCTTCAGATATTACCATCCCCAATTAACAGCGAAGAAATTGTGGTACTTAACAACTACTCTGAAGTAATCCCTGGAATGGATGAGTGTTAAGAAAACGTAGAGGTTACTTTCTAGAAAATTCAGTAGAATTTTCTGCAATGATGGAAATGTGGCATTGAACAGTTGAAATGGGGCTACTGCAACCAAAAAATTGCATTTTTAATTTAATTAAAATTGAATTAATTGCCATGTAAATAGCCACTTGTATCGAGTGGCTGTGCTTTTCCAAAGTACATGGGAGATGAGATCATTACCCCTGGCAAAGAGGTCGGATGGCAGAACACGTAGTTCACAAGCCTCTAAAACAACAGAAAGAGCGGAAACAGTTCAGAAAATGATGGGAAGAAGACACGAATTTGAACTCATGGCTCATAGCAACAGTTTGCTTAATGTCTCTGCTTTGGCATCGTGAGATGTTTCAAACTCAGTTTTCCAAAGTAGCCGGCCATACTCGGGGACCATCTCCCAGCACCCTAGCTTTTCGCTGCTTTCCAGTTCATCCTCCACAGAGCCAGAGCGGGTTTTTTGTTTTGTTTTTCCTTTAAAACCAGGTTTACTGGGGCGCCTGGTGGCTCAGTCGTTGGGCGTCTGCCTTCAGCTCACATGATCCCAGGATCCTGGGATCGAGCCCCACATTGGGCTCCCTGCTCAGCAGGGAGCCTGCTTCTCCCTCTCCCACTCCCCCTGCTTGTATTCTCTCTCGCTGTCTCCCTGTCAAGTAAATAAAGTCTTTTTTTTTTTAAAGATTTTATTTATTTATTTATTTATTTGACAGACAGAGATCACAAGTAGGCAGAGAGGCAGGCAGAGAGAGAGGAGGAAGCAGGCTCCCTGCTGAGCAGAGAGCCCGATGCGGGGCTCGATCCCAGGATCCCGAGATCATGACCTGAGCCGAAGGCAGAGGCTTTAACCCACTGAGCCATCCAGGCACCCCAAGTAAATAAAATCTTTAAAAAAAAACCAACCAGGTTTATTGAAGTATAATTAATGTACAGTAAAATTCCCCTTTTTATGTGGACAGTTTGTTGAGTTTTGCCCGTGTACGTAGTCCTGTAACCAGCGTTACACTCAAGAGTAACACTCCAGAATTCCTTGGTGTCCCTGTGTAGCCAGTTGTAGTGCCTCCCTCTGGCAGCTGCTGAGGTGATTGCTGTAAGAAAAGGAATGGACAGTGTGGCAGTCTCTGAACTTGGCCTCTCACCCTTAACTCAGTGCCTTTGAGATTGATCCATGTTGTTGAGCATCAGTTAGTCTGTTCTTTTTTTTTTTTTTTTTAAGATTTTATTTATTTGACAGAGAGAGAGAGATCACAAGTAGGCCGAGAGGCAGGCAGAGAGAGAGAGAGGGAAGCAGGCTCCCTGCTGAGCAAGGAGCCTGATGCCGGACTTGATCCCAGGACCCTGAGACGGTGACCTGAGCCGAAGGCAGAGGCTTAACCCACTGAGCCACCCAGGCGCCCCTAGTCTGTTCTTTTTTATTGCCCACGGGTAGTACTCCGGTGTATGGAGAGACCACAGTCTGTATCCGTTCACCTGTTTGTGGATATACAGGTTGTTACCACTTTTTGTCGATTATGATTAAAGCTGTCATAAGGGGTGCCTGGGTGGCTCAGTCAGTTAAGCGGCTGCCTTTGGCTTAGGTCATGATCCTGGGGTCCCGGGATCAAGTCCCATGTGGGGCTCCCTGCTTCGTGGGGAGTTTGCTCTTTCTCACAAATAAATAATATAAAATCTTAAAAAATATAAAGCTGTGATAAAATATGAAGGTGATTTTTTAAAACCTAACTTTAAAACCTTAGGGGAACCTGGGTGGCTCAGTCAGTTATGTATCTGACTTCAGCTCAGGTCATGATCCCAGAGTTCTGGGATCAAGCCCCACATCCGGCTTCCTGCTCAGTGGGGAATAAACTTCTCCTTCTCTCTTTGCCACTCCCCCTACTTGTGCTCTCTCTCTCTCTTATCCTCTCTCTCTCAAATAAATAAATATCTTTTTAAAAAAACCCTTAACTTGGGACGCCTGGGTGGCTCAGTGGCTTAAGCCTCTGCCTTTGGCTCAGGTCGTGGTCTCAGGGTCCTGGGATCGTGGGATCCAGTCCCGCATCAGGCTCTCTGTTCAGCAGGGAGCCTCCCCCTCCCTCTTTTCCTGCCTCTCTGCCTCCTTGTGATCTCTCTCTGTCAAATAAATAAATAAAATCTTTAAAACAAACAAACAACAACAACAAAAAACTCCTAACTTATCCCTCCTTCAATGGAAATGCTTCAGTGACTTCCTGTTGGACTGAGTGTAGAATATAAATTCCTTATTTTGGACTGTTTCATGGGCTGGTCTCAGCCTACTTCTCGGATCACATCTTACACCTACTTTCCCCCTCTGTCTCTGTTTATTTTCGTCTTTCTTCATCTGCTCCAGTGTGAGCTCCCTGAACGTAGAGATTTTGTCTTGTTGACTCCTGCTGTCTCCCTGGTGCCTTGAATAGTGTTGGTACACAGTAGCACCCAGCAAGTCTTTGTTGAATGAATAAATTTTAAAAAATCAATTATGTTGATTAGTAGTATTAACACGAATTAGGAAAAAGTGTTTAGGTTATCATGGTTTTTGAAAATAAATTTTAGAATAATTTTAGACATACAGAAACAACAGGAAGATAGTACAGAGGGTTCCCATATACCCCGCACCGGGTTGTCTCTACTAAAAACATCTTGCACTAGTATGGTACATTTTCCACTATTAACGAATCAGTATTGATATTATTATTATTATTATTTTTTAATTTATTTTTTATTTTTTATTTTTTTTTTTTTAAGATTTTATTTATTTATTTGACAGAGATCACAAGTAGGCAGAGAGGCAGGCAGAGAGAGAGAGAGGAGGAAGCAGGCTTCCTGCTGAGCAGAGAGCCCAATGCGGGACTCGATCCCAGGACCCTGAGATCATGACCTGAGCCGAAGGCAGCAGCTTAACCCACTGAGCCACCCAGGCGCCCCAGTATTGATATTATTAACGCAAATCCGTACTTTCCTCATATTTCCTTTGTTTTTACCTAAAGCTCTTGTTCTGTTCTGGGATTCCATTCAAACTACCACATACCACATGCTGTGTGGTCATCATGTCTCTTCAGACTCCTTGGCTATGACAGTTTCTCAGACTGTCTTTGATGACTTTGACAACCTTGAGGAGTACCAGTCAGGTATTTTATAGAATGTCCCTCGGTTAGGATTTGTCTGATGTTTTTCTCGTGATTAGCCTGGGATTATGGGTTTTGGGGAGGAAGACCTCAGAGATAAGTTGTCATTCTCATCCCGTCATATCAAGGCTACTTGCTGTGAACATGACAGATCACTGTTGATGTTGACCTGGCTGAGGTAATGCTTGTCAGGTTTCCCTACTGTAAACTTGACTCTTTTTGCTTTCTGTCTGTTCTGTACTCTTTGGAAAATAGTTAGTATATGCAGCCCAAATTAAAGAGTGGGGACTCCTTTCTTCCTTCTTTCCCCATCCTTCCTTTCTTTCTTCCTTCCTTACCCCCCCTTCCTTCCTATCTTTCTTTCTTCCTATCTTTCTTTCTCTCCAATTAGTTGCTTATATCAGTGTGAATTCTTAGATACTTATCTATACTTTGGATTATAATCCAGTCCTACTTTATTTTTATTATTTTTACTTTGTTTCTCAGATTGTCCCAGCCTTCACCTTTGGGAGCTCTTCAGGTGGTTCATGTGTTCTTGTGACATACCCCCATCGTTGTTTTCATTTGTTCATATGTCTTTTACTTTTTTATTATTTATTATTATTTTTAAAAACATTTATTTGAGAGTGAGAGTGAGAGAGAGCACAAGCAGGGAGGAGAGAGGGGAGCAGGTTCCCTGTTGAGCTGGTAGTCTCATGTGGGGCTCGATCCCAGGACCCTTGGATCATGACCTGAGCCCAAGGCAGACACTTAAGTCACTGAGCCACCCAGGTGCCCCTGTGTGTCTTTTAAATATACAGTACTTTCTTATTTTTTGGCACTGCAAGTTGCTAAGCTTTTTTTATTTTATTTTATTTATTTGAGGGAGAGAGAATGAGAGAGAGAGAGCATGGGAGGGAGGGTGAGAGGGAGAAGCAGACTCCCCGCTGAGCAGGGAGCCCCATGTGGGCCTCCATCCTGGGATTCCAGAATCAAGACCTGAGCCGAAGACAGTTGTTTAACCAACTGAGCCACCCAGGTGCCCTCAAGATGCTTAACTCTTATCATGTATATTTCCTGCCGTAGTCCCCAAACTAGCCATTTCTCTAAGGATCCCTGGTTTCTTTTATTGGAGAATGACATCAGAAACCAAGATCTGGGGCGCCTGGGTGGCTCAGTGGGTTAAGCCGCTGCCTTCAGCTCAGGTCATGATCTCAGGGTCCTGGGATCGAGTCCCACATCGGGCTCTCTGCTCAGCAGGGAGCCTGCTTCCTCCTCTCTCTCTCTGCCTGCCTCTCTGCCTACTTGTAATCTCTCTCTGTCAAATAAATTAATAAAATCTTAAAAAAAAAAAAAAAAAAAAAGAAACCAAGATCTGGTGCTAGATATGCTCACTGCTCTTGGGGTATTATTGCCTGTAGGCACTCTCATCTGACAAAACAGGAAATGTATGTGCATACTAATTTGAGTGTGTGTGTGTGTGTGTGTATATCTCCGTATGTAATCATCTGTATTTTAAGCTGAAATATGAGTTCATACTTAGCATCTTCTACTCTAATCCATTATTACAAGTGTCATTGTGCCACCCTTTGCCTACTAGTAACCTCCCACTCTTACTGTGAGAAGCAGGGCCTCCTCTGCCATCCTTCATGCGTTTACGTACTTGTTCATTCCAAAAGCCTTGTACAGTGGCTTCAGAATTGTTCACCTGTATAGCAGGGACTTTATATATTCGAGCACAGTGCTTATGTACAGTTCTTTTCTCTGTTAGTCTTACAGATTTCACTAAGGTTTTCATCTTTTTTTTTTTAAAGATTTTATTTATTTATTTGACAGAGAGAGATCACAAGTAGGCAGAGAGGCAGGCAGAGAGAGAGGAAGGGAAGCAGGCCCTCTGCTGAGCAGAGAGCCCGATGTGGGACTTGATCCCAGGACCCTGAGATCATGACCTGAGCCGAAGGCAGTGGCTTAACCCACTGAGCCACCCAGGCGCCCGGTTTTCATAATTTTTAAGCAGCCTTTTTCACTTCTCCACACTGTGGTCCAGTCTTTTCTTTCTTAAATTTAATTTAATTTATTTTTTTGAGATAGAGAGCACAAACAGTGTGAAGGGGCAGAGGGAGAGGGAGAAGCAGGTTCCCTGCTGAACTGGGAGCCTGTCTTGGGGCTTGAGTCGAGGCTCCTGGGATCGTGACCCCAGCCAAAGGCAGATGCTCAACTAGCTGAGCCATCCAGGCACTCCCTGTTTTTTTTTCCCCTCCCTAAGATTTTACTTTATTTAGTTTTTAAAGATTTTATTTATTTAGAGAGAGTACACTTGAGTGTGCTCAAGCAGGGTGGCGAGGGGAAGGCAGAGAGAGAGAGAATCTTAAGCAGACTCTGCACTAAGCACGGAGCCAGACACTGGTTTTGATTGCATGACCCCAAGATCATGACCTAGCTGAAACCAAGAGTCGGAAGCTCAACTGACTGAGCCACCCAGATGCCCCTTAAGATTTTATTTCCAAGAAGTCTCTACACCAAACTTGGAGCTTGAACTCACAATCCCAAGGTCAGCCGTCCCATGCTTCACCGACTGAGCCAGCCAGGTGCCCC
This sequence comes from Neogale vison, assembly GCF_020171115.1. NCBI lineage: Eukaryota > Metazoa > Chordata > Mammalia > Carnivora > Mustelidae > Neogale > Neogale vison. The sequence continues at coordinate 11,854,745 of NC_058097.1, forward strand.
TGTCGTATAATCTTTATGAAGCATTACCTTTTCTTTTCTTTTTCTTTCTTTCTTTTTTTTTTAAAGATATATTTACTTATTTTAGAGAGCTACCCTACTTATGTACCCTAATATTGGGTGACTTACTAGTCTCAGCATTACTGCTACTTTTCCAGATAAAAATTGAGGCCTTGCTTTGTTTTCTGCTCTAAATAAAATAAAAAAACAAAACACAACTTGGCAAATTTTTTAGCTAGGAGGAATGTTGTGAATAGTTGATAGTCCAGATGTTTCCTGGGGCCATCCAGCTTTGGTCCCTGCTTTTCTAGTTTCTCTTCAAGTTCATTTTGGAAACTATGGGGATGGAAGGGCACAGAGGGCTGTTTTGGGTGGAAGTGACTATTAGGTTGTAAAAGCTGCAAATTATTTGTTTTCTAGAAAATTTGATAGCAAAATGCAGTGAAGAATGGGGGAGGAGTAGGGTACCGCCAGGGAGTGCCGGTGTTAGGACCCAGGTTCTATCATCTCACTGTCATGTGGTCTTGAACAAGTTAGTTCCTTTTTAGCCTCAGTTCCTTTATCTATAAAACAAGAATAATAGTATCTGCCTGTGTCCAGGAGTCCCCGTACCATGCCCAGTTTCACTAGGAGGATTCACTTTCGTATTTGCAGTTAGGATTTATTGCAGGGAAAGGACACAAAGCAAATTCAGAGCAAGAAAGCACATGGTGTGAAGTCTGGAGGAAGCTAGGTGCGAGGGAGCTTTCACTGTGGAGTCACTCAGAACATGCTTAATTCCTCCAGCATCGAATTCTAGCGATACCTAGGAAATGTGACCACGGAAGCCCATCAGAGTCTCAGTGGCCGAGTTTTTATTTGGGGCTGGTCACGGAAGCATCGTCCAGCTAGGTGAACCACACCCTAAGAAGGGCAGCAGGTGCTCAGCATAAACCACATTGTACTCGAGGTGTGGGTAGAGTGAGCCACTCTTATCAGTTGGGGAATGGTGGGAACATTCCAGATCCCAAGTTCCCAGGCGCCAGCCAAGAACCAGCCTTGCAGGCAGGCCTTTCTGAGGTGAGCAGTCTTGTGCCTGCTACGCTCTTTTCTGCAACACTACGTGACAGTGACTGCGAGGATTAGATGAGATAGTCCCCACCTAGCACTTGACCAGCTTATTTTAAGTACCTGATACATGTTAATTATTATGGTTATATCAGGAAACTTGGTAAGGATGCAACAAATAGCCTGACAAAAGAGCCTTATGGAGCTGAGGGAACCTTTGGAAGACAGCTCATCCACTTTCTTATTTTATAGATGGGGAACCGGGGACTTAGGAAGGAGAGGTGATTTTCCTAGTCATACCCAGTGTGAGCCATTCAGCTTGTGAGAACGCAAGGATGTTCTCATTTTAAAGAGGGAGACTTCCCGGAAGTGCCTGGGTGGCTCAGTCAGTTAAGCATCTGCCTTCAGCTCAGGCCATGATCCCAGGTCCTCAGCAGGACCCTGCTTCCCCCTCTCCCTCTGCCACTCCTCCTGCTTGTGCTCTCTCTCACTCTGTCAAATAAATAAATAACATCTTAAAAAAAAATAAAGAGTGACACTTTCCAGAAAACACCCACTGTGCTGAGTGTGTGAACACTTAGATAGAAACCTCTAGAAGGTATTATATGAGGATGGTTCAAAAGCAGCCCTAGCAGCAGTGTCTCTGATTTAGAGACTGGATCTCGTCATTTGAAACGTTCTGATCCTTTTTATGTCCACCGGTTTTAGTTTGTGGTTTTATTCTATGAAATCCAAGAGTATGTACATTACAGTCGTTACTCGGGCACGTGACAGACTGAGTTTCGGGGACCTGACCTAGCTCTGACTTGTGTTGATTGGATGTTTCCACTCTGCATCATTTCGAAGGATGAACGGGCAAAGTGTTTTTGTATTTTTGAACAGCTCTTTCTAATTCAGCTGAGGTTGAGAGAGGAAGAGTTGATTTCTTTCCTAGTCCCTTCAAGTAAACCGAGATTTTGTTCTGCAGATGGCAGTGGTCTCTGTACAGGGGCTTTCTTCTGTGTTGAATCAGGGTAGAAAGGTAGTCTTATGAAGTTATATATTACAGATTCTTCCCAGAGAGATAAACCTTCTGAGAGAAGCATTGTGTTTGTACCAAAATTTAACTGTAAATCCAACATGGATTGGAAATGCAGTCTATCTCCAAATTCATTGTCTCCTGACCATTGTGAAGTATCATCCCTGTTGTTATCTAAAAGTTGAGACTATTACAGTGTAAGCCTTTTTCGGTGGTAGTTTTATTGAAATATCATTGACACATCATATAATTCACTTGCTTGACGTGTACACGATTTAGTGGGTTTCATTATATTCACCAACTGAGACCAGTGCCACCATCATTTGTAGAACATTTTCCTCACCCCCAGAAGAAACCTTGTACCCTTTAGCCATCACCCCTCAGTCCTCCAACTCCCCCAGCCGTAAGCAATCACTGATCTGGTGTCTTCTCTACAGATATGCCTTTATGGATGTTTCATAGATACGGAATCACATATGCAACAACGTGGCTGAAACTAGAGGGTATTATGTTAAGCTAAGTGAGGCAATCAGAGAAAGACAATTATCATATGATCTCACTGATATGAGGAATGTGAGAAAGAAGACAGAGGATCACGGGGAAGGGAGGGAAAAATGAAACAAGATGAAATCAGAGAGGGAGACAAACCGTGAGAGACTCTTAATATCAGGAAACAAACTGAGGGTTGCTGGAGGGTAGGGGGGTGAGAGAGATGGGGTAGCTGTGTGATGGGCATTGGGGAGGGTATGTGCTATGGTGAGGAAAAAAATAAATGTAGAAAATATATATTCTCATATAAATACAACTAAAAATAAAAAGAAAAAAAATGAATCACATAGTATGTGGTCTTTGTGATTAACTTGTTTTGCTTAGTTTTTGTGTTTTGTTGTGTGTTTTTTTTTTTTTTTTTTTGGAGAGAGCATGTGCATCGGGGAGTGGGGGGAGGGCCATAGGGAGAGGGAGAGAGAATCTCAAGCAGATTCCCCGCTGAGCGAGGAGCCCGAGGACGGGCTCCGTCTCATGACCCTGAGATCAGGACCTGAGCCAAAACCAAGAGCCTGGCACGCAACCAACTAAGCCACCCAGGCACCCCTCACTTAGTTCTTTTTAAGGTTCATCTTTGTTATGGTCAAGTAATATTTCATTGTAGGGCTATGTCACATTTTGTTTATCCATTCATCAACCGTTGGACACTTGGGTGGTTTCTGTATCTTGGCTGTTAGGACCCATGCTGCCATGAGCGTTTGTGTATAAGTTTTGGTGCCGCATAAACTTTTAAGACCCCTGTTGTCCATGGTAGCTCACATCTATGCAGTACATACCATGGGCTGTGCCAGGCATTGTACTAGTGAGTCAGTTTTTACCCTTAAGCAATTGCAGTCAAATGGAGGGGATGTATCAGTAAGTAGAGGGTTATTATAAAATATCACAAGTACTGTGTACAGATAACCCTGGCATACTATGGAAGCACGAGGGAAACACTGGTGAGCCACTGGGTGTGTGCAGGAGGGGGTGGGTCAGAACTTTCTGGGACAAGTATGCCCTGAACTGTGAAGGACAAGAAGGGATTGGCCAGGTGAAGAAGGGAAAAAAGTGTCATCCAGGCACAGGAAGCAGCAGGTGTGGGGATCCAGAGGTGAGGGGGAGGGTGGTGCTTGCTTGAGTTTGGAGGGCTGGCGGGGATTCATAGTAAAGAATTCATCATGGCCGGAGTGTTGGGATGGAGTTGGAAGGTGAGCGATGTGAGCTGGGCTGTAGAACTGAGCCCAAGAGAGGTCTTAAGTGATCTTTACTGTCATGCTAACAGTGCTGTCCTTCATTGTGTGGGGTGTGGGAACCACTAAAAGAGGTGCCGGAGTAAGCCCCTTGACACTCCCTGGATCCAGCAGAATCCCTGAGCGGGGAGGAGCAAGGCAGGTATCTTGCTGCACAGGTGTCTGACCCAGTGAGGACTGACACAGGTCTGACCGAGGCAGAGATTGGGAGAAATGGATTGATGAGGAACAGACCAGAAGGGGACATCCAGAGTCAGGGGGGAGCTCAGAAGAAGGTCAGTCATGTCATGGTAGTCATAGGTTTTCAGGAGGGAGTGATCATTTGTTTTTAAAATTTTATTCATTGATTCATTTATGATTTTATTTATTTATTTGTCAGAGAGAGAGGCTGAGCAGGGAGCCTGATGTGGGGCTCGATCCCAGGACCCTGGGATCATGACCTGAGCCGAAGGCAAAGGCTTAACCGACTGAGCCACCCAGGCGCCCCTCATTAGTTCTGATACTGCCTTTTTTGTGTGGAGGCTTACACAGTCTCACGGAGTTGATACCTTTTTATTTGCCGTCAGCCTGCCTTTTCACATCTATTAGTTACATATTTTCCAGGCCAGCAAGAATCAAGCACCACTGTCAATGCTATGGTAGTCTTATTTCATAAAGGTCGTATGACTCCTGAAGTGTGTCACCAAAGCCACCATCCTGCATTTGGAGGAACAAGGGCTAGGAAGAACTTTATTCTCTTTGGTTTAAAGATACTGCTTTCGACAGGAAACAGTTCTGAACAGTAAGTCTATTTTCCTGCAGGCGGGAGAGGACTTTTCAGTATCTAAAAACAAGGGTTGAAAGAAGGTATGATTGGAATTTTACATTATAAAGCGTGGCTAAGATGCACACATTTTGTTCCTTGGGTTTCTCTATTCTAGTTGAAGGCTTCACACAGCAGGCAGTGAGCTACTGAAGTTTATTATTCTAGAAGGTATTACAGAAGAAAAGGAACTAAGATAAATTCATGCATGGTAAATTATCAAGGGAAACTACTGAAAAAAATTCTTTGAGATGTCAAGGAACGCCTCCTTGGCTCATTATGGGCTGGAGGAATCCAGATTTTGACCTGCTTCTGATCTGCTTTCCAAAGAGCACATGTTCACAGAGCCCCTCTTTGGGTGCTCTGGGAGAAGTAAGGTAGATCCTGCCCTGTAGGGGATCCCCAGCTAGTGGGAGAAGATAAATGTGTTCAGTAACAACTACCACATAGCAGGTGACAGCCATTTCTGTGTCGGGGTTAGGAGGTGCTTTGCGAGAAGGTAGAATCCCCGTCGTGGACTCTGGGTGAGTTTCTTAGAGGAGGTGTGTCTTAGGACCTAAAACATGAGCAGAATTTCCACAGCACAGTAGGAGACAAGGACTTTCCAGGTGGAAAGATGAGCTTAAGCATCTTAGAACTGGGAACTTTGCTGACCTTCCAGAAAGGTGAATGCTTCGAATGGGTGTGGCCTGGGCAGGTAGAAGAGGGAAGGTTAGACTGGAAGGTTCTGTAAGCATCTTATTTGGAAGGATCTGAAGGCTGAGGAGTTGCCACTTGATTATCTTCAGTGGAAAACCTGCAAGGTTTTAGAGCAGTGGATTGATGTAATCAGAAGTCTGCTTTCAGAAATTTCAGTGTGGGCGGGAATGGAAAATGGAGAGGGGAAGGTACGCTGTTGGGAGGGAGTTGGTGTAGGCTGTGGGGGTGTGGGGGGGGCAGGCCTGGAGGTCCCAGGCCAGGATGAGAGGCATGGAAACAGGAGAGGCTTGGGATGCCTTGGAAAAATAGTATTTTTTATTATAAAATCATGTGAATTTGTAAGTAATACAAAAACGTAGGCTCATGTGGAGGAATGAAACAAAAACCCTATAGGAGTAACTACCATCTGAGCATTCTGATGGGCTTTCTTCAGGGTTTTTTAGGCATAAGTAGCTGCTTGAAATTTCAGTTCATAGCACAGTATAAAATATCACTTTCCTTCACTCCTGTAAGCTATCTGTAATCTGTCCCAAGCCCCTTCCTGCGGGCTGCTGGGAAGTTCTCTCTCTCTCTCTCTCTCTCTCTCTCTCTCTCTGTCAGTCATCATTGGGGCTGCGCTCCCTCTCTTGCAGTGGGATCTTGTGGTTCCCGGGATTCTTAACTCCCTGACTCCCAGACTTAGCATCTCTCAGCTGCTCCCTGCCTGGAGCCCTGAGGTGGGGAGGCCTCCAGGGGGACTCCTATTCCCGCCCCAACCTGAAGCGCCAGCTGTACTCTGATGAGGTCCCCTTCTCTTCCTCTCCATTCTCTCTTTGTGACAGCCTGGCCTGACGTTCCTCAGTGTGCTACGAACATGATGTTGGCCCCTTTTTTCTGGGGTAGGAGTAGGGACACATCAGTTCGGTGTGCTTTTGAGTCTTTTTAAAAATAGCTTCCTCTGATGAGGTGATACGGTGAGTGATGCTGCTCTTTGCAGTTTTGGAGCCTGTGTTTTTCAGTGTCATTTTTAAACACTTTGAGAATGTTGTTATAAAAATATGCATCATTTACTGGTGGATAACATGAAATAAGCAGCTCTGTGTATAGAAGTTTTTCTGTTTTGGGTGGATTCTGGAGGTGGAATGTTTGAGTCAAAGGCATAACTTTTATCATCATGATGATTATTATTATTACTACCGGGCCACTCTCTGTTATCACCACAAACTTAGTGGCTTGAAACAATACCTATTTTTTAGATCCCAGTTCTGTAGGTCAGAAGTCCAGGCATTGCTTGTTTTCTGTTCTGAGTCTCCCAAGCTGAAGTCCAGGTATCAGTTGCTGGACTGTCCTCTGGAGCCTCTGTTGCCTAAGGAAGAATCGAACGGGCCCCTTCAGGTTTTTGGCCGAATTCACTTCCTGGGGGTTTTAGGATTGAGGTCCATCCCTGTTTTCTTTCTCTTTTTTCCTTCCTTTCCCTCCCTCCCCTCCTTTCTTCCTTTCATTTTTTTAATTAACCTGTACTCTCATCATGGGGCTCGAACTCATGACGCCTGAGATCAAGAGTCACATGCTCTACCAGCCGAGTCAGAGCCAGGCACTCCTTTTAAAAAACATTATTTAAAATAGGCTTGATGTCTTTTATTTTATTATTTTAAAAATTTTATTTATTTATTTTTTAGTAATCTCTACACTCAACGCAGGGCTCGAACTCATGACCCCAAGATCAAGAGCTGCGTGCTCTTTCCACTGAGCCAGACAAGCACCCCAGCCCTTTTCTTTTTTTCTCTTCTTTCTAAATTTTTAAAAATTTACCTAACAGAGAAAGAGAGCCAGCAGGGGGAGAAGCAGGCAGAGGGAGAGGGAGAAGCAGGGAGAGGGAGACGCCGAGCAGGGAGCCCAATGTGGGGCCCAGGTGCCCTTTTTAAGATTTACGTTATTTGTTTAATTGAGAGAAAGAGAGAGAGGGAGGGAGAGAGAGCACCCGAGAGCGGGACCGAGGGGGCTGGAGGGAGGGCAGATGCACACTCAGCGTGGATCGCACGACTGTGAGATCTTGACTCGAGTGGAAATCAAGAGTCAGACACCCAACTGACTGAGCCACCCGGGTGTCCCGAGGTCCCTGTTTTCTTGCTGATGGTTATATAGGGTTCACTGTCAGCTTCTGGAGGCCACTTTCAGGGCTTTGCTGAAAGCCCTTCTTTCACAGCCGGCAACCATCTTCCTCACATTAAATGCCTCACCTTTGGAATCTCTGACTGCCTCTGTCTCTAACCTCTGGACCTAGATTTAAAGGGCTGATGGGATGGGATTTCTCTGTCTCCCCACAACCCTCTAGAACTTCTCATCATCTCAACAGAAACTGTGAGGGTGCCTGGGTGGCTCATTCGGTTAAGCGTCTGCTTTTGGCTCGGTCCTGGGATTGAGCCCTGGGTCCAGCTCAAACAGGGAGCCTGCTTCTCCGAACTCTCCCTTGCCCCCTGCCGCTCCCCTGCTTGTGCTCTCTCTCTGTCAAATAAATAACATCTTAGGGGCGCCTGGGTGGCTCAGTGGGTTAAGCCACTGCCTTCGGCTCAGGTCATGATCTCAGGGTCCTGGGATCGAGTCCCACATCGGGCTCTCTGCTCAGCAGGGAGCCTGCTTCCCTCTCTCTCTCTGCCTGCCTTTCCATCTACTTGTGATTTCTCTCTGTCAAATAAATAAATAAAATCTTTAAAAAAAAAATTTAAATAACATCTTAAAAAAATTCAAACACAAACGGTATTCATTAAATAGTAACTCCCCATTCCCCACTCCCTGCCCCCTCCACCTCTATTCTGCTTTGTGGTTTAATGGATATACCTCTCTTAGGTACCTCATGGAAGCAGAGTCATGCAGTATTTGTTCTTTTGTGCCTGGCTTGTTTCACTTAGTGTAATATTTTCAAGTTGCATCCCTATCGTGGTATGTGGGCCATTGTATGTGTATACCACGTTTCGCTTATCTATTCCTTTGCTGGTAGCCATTTGGGTTGTTTCGGGTCTCTTTATCTTAAGGTCAGCCGATTTGGGTACTTAATCATGTCTGCTAAATCCCTTCTCAGCAGTCCTTAGATTAGTGTTTGAATAATGGGGAGAGTGTGGGTATGTACCAAGGGCCCAGAATGTTGGAGCCATTTTCGGATTCTTTTTCTTTTTCTTTTAAAGATTTTATTTATTTATTTGACAGAGAGATCACAAGTAGACAGAGAGGCAGGCAGAGAGAGAGGGAGAAGCAGGCTCCCTGCTGAGCAGAGAGCCCCATGTCGGGCTCTATCCCAGGACCCTGAGATCTTGACCTGAGCCAAAAGCAGAGGCTTATTAACCCACTGAGCCACCCAGGCGCCCCCATCTTTGGATTCTGCCTACCACAAACCTTCTAGAAAGATTGGAGGTACCATCTTGCCTTCTTTCATACCTTTGTCTATGAATTGTTCAGAAGAGTGTGGAAATCACATCTCATTTCACTGCCTGCCTTTCCAGCTGGGCTTTTCTCTGCTCACAACTCTGGTTGGATGAAGAATGCATAACAATGACTTTTCAGCCTCCACTGAGCGCTCTGGCTTCTCATCCCCGTTATTACCTGTGACATACTTCTTGAGGATATATGAGATTGTGCAGTAATGTCCTGAGGATGTAGCAGGATTTGAACTTGTCCAAATTAAGAGAATTTAGGGCTATAATTCCCATGATTAGAGTTAGCCTCATGCTTCAGCCTGAATGCAAATTCATTTGACCCGTTCTGGTCTTTTGGGAATTGGACATTGGATCCTGAAAAGATGGTACTCCCTAGGAACTGGGATACTTGGGAAATGGAAATCATTAGAATGTGCTAGAAATCTCAGATTAAATGGGAGCTGAGCATCTCAATAACAAGACTGTGGCCATGGATTCAGCATGGGTGGTGTTTGAATATTACTTCTTGCCATTTGGCTTGGAGGAGGAGTCTATGCCCTTTGGGAAAGGGATGGGGGTGGTGTGGTCTGGGATGAGAGGTGTGTGTGTGTGTGTGTGTGTGTGTGTATGCATGTGTGATGTCCCAGGTTAGGTTTTGCTCAGAAGGGGAGGGGCTCTTAGTTGCTCTGTTAGCTCTGAGGTACTTAGATCCTCTAAGGGTCCTAGGACGATGTCTTCTCAATTTAGAATATGCCAGCTTGCTTGTGGGTAATCCTGGTGTTGGGGAACAGATAGCATCACCTTCTTGTGGCAGGTGAGTATGAGATGTGGATGAGGATTAGAAGTGGGTGAAAGCGTCCACTGCAAACAATGAATCCTTCCTGCCCGCTGGGGACTTCCCCCCCGGGCCAGAGGAAGAGAAGACGCCGCCCGAGGTGACAACCGGCGTGTCTTCCCTCTCCTGAGCTCGCTTTGCTGGCAGAACTGAATGTGTGTTCTCTCTCGCAGGCGACGGCGATGTCTGTGGACTGTCTGGGACAGCATGCCGTGCTTTCCGGGTAAGTGAGCGTGCAGTGTTCCTCTGCTGCGATTTCTGGGAACAAATGGCAAATCAGGAAGGAGGTTTCTGGGAAGTCGGAAAATACTCCTTCTCTTTAAGGATTGTGGCCCCAGGGCTTAGTTCTCTCCTAGTGACCTGGGGGGCACTTAGAGGGATTGTTAGCAGTTGATTTTTGTCTCTGCCCTAACGTGTAAGCAATAAAATTCCTTTGAAATTTTAGTGACTGGGACTTTGGTCTTGGAATTACAGTTTTCTGTTCATCGCTCGGACTCTGTAGAAGGATGCTCTCTGTTGTGGTCTCACAGGTAGTTACCGGGATGGAGGGCATCTGGGTCCTAGTTTGGCACTGCCATTAATGACAAGGCCTGGGACATTTATCCAGTCGGCCTCCCTGGACTTCAGTTTTCCTGTGAAGGAATTTGATTTCATTATGAAGAAATCAGCATAATTTCTGTGGTGTCTTCTGGCCCCAGCATATGTAAGATTTTGGCCAGTAAGCACTACCCCAGCATTGCTAGTCACTCCATCACAGCACCAGAGTGATCCCACTTAATGGCCAGAATCTCACCTCCCCTCTCATAATCACTATCTCTCCAAGTTTGCTGTATTTTCATTAACTTAGTTGTTTATGAACCCATTTATAAATTTTTTTTTTTAAGATTTTATTTTTAAGTAATCTCTACACCCTATGTGGGGCTTGAACTCACAACCCGGAGATGAAGAGTCACGTGCTTTACTGACTGGGCCAGTCAGGTGTCCCTGAACCCACTTAAAATTAATGAATTATTTTCTTTCTTTTAAAAAAAATATTTTATTTATTTGAGAGAGAGAGAGAATGAGAGAGAGCAAGCAGGAGAGGGGGAAGGTCAGAGGGAGAAGCAGACCCCCTGCTGAGCAGGGAGCCTGATGCAGGACTTGATCTGGGGACTCTAGGATCATGGCCTGAGCCAAAGGCAGTTGCTCAACCAACTGGGCCAGCCAAGCACCCAATGAATTATTTTTTACTTCACTGTTTTATTTTGAAATAATATTTTAACTTACCTTAAAAAATGTAGCAAACATTTAAATAATTCAAAAGGCTGTAGGTTGAAAAGTAAGATTTCCTCCTCCCTTTGGCCCCCTTCCCCAGGGACAGTTACCATTACCATTTTCTTATGTCATACTGGATGCATAGATAAGGAACGATTGGTATGTCTCTTCACTGCTGCCTTCTCACTCAGAAAAAAAAGAAAAAACAGCTTTACTGAGATACAATTCACAGACCATGCAGTTTACCCATTTTAAGCATACAAGTCAGAGGTTTTGGGGATATAGTATTCATTAACTACTCAGTTTTTAAGCTTGTTTTTTAAAAATCAAGGAAATACATATATATAGTTGAAAAAGTCAGTATAGCATTACAAGGATTATATTGTCAGACAGCAGAATCCTACCTTTTCCCTACCCCTGATCCCACTTACTGGAAGCAACTAATTGAGACTCTTTTAGCTATTTCTTCAGGGTTGCCTCCCATTTTTCCAAATGGTATACCTATACTCGGTATCTTGATTTATCCATCAAAGATCTAACAAATTGACTTCTAAAAACAGGTGAGGAGTTAGCACTTTTATTTTCCTCTGTGAGTCCCTTACAGGACCTTCCTCCTCCTTCCAGTATAGTTATATAACAATTTTTGGGTTGAATTGGTATTTGGGGTTCTTTTCTCAGAGTAATTTTGAGAGGTCCTATACCATTCTGATTCTGGACTTTGTAAGTGACCTATTTTTTGTCTTTGGAAGCTTTAAAATGCTATCTTCGTCTCTAGTGTTACTTTTACCTCCAGGTGTGTGAAATTGTTACCGCCACTGCCTTGGTGGGGGGCGCTTGGAGGGCCCCTCTTTTTTTTCCATCTTGCCTTGTTTTATCTAAACAGATGAAACATAACATATACCTGGCATCATGTAGCCACATTAACAACCCATAAAATACTGAGGTGCTCAGGAATAACTGTGACTCTAATGTTAGATTTTTCTGCATTCACTGATGTGGCTCTTGTCATTTGTAGCATCGTAGGAGGGGATGGGATCGTGTCACTGGAGATCCGGCTGGCATTCCTGCTTTGGTGTGCTCTTACATACAAATCTATTCATCTTATTTTTCAACAAGATCTTGAAGGTTCACCATTTCATATTCTTACATTGAACTTGAAAATATATAAATGAATATTTATATTCATATAAATATATGAAAAATTTATACAATATATAATATAATAATAACTTTATTATATAAAGTTTATATATAATATATAAACTTGAAAATATATACATATATAATATATATATAATACATAATATATAAAAATATATATTTATATATTTAAGTGAACAGCTCAAGTAAATTTATAGGTGTATACGCCTGTGTGATCCCTAGTCAGATTGAGATCCAGAGTAATTTTTAGCAGTGTTGGAAGGCCCTTTCAGTCTGGAAGTCTGTGTCTTCCAGAGAGGTTTTCCTGCACTGAGTCTCAATTCCATACCCCCCGCCCCCAACTTCTTGCTCTCATTCTTTCTGGAGTTGTTCTTAGTCTATGTTGGATATCCTATGTGAATTCTCTTTTGGTCCATTTTGTTTTGCATTCTGGGCATTTCCTTCAGCTTTAACTTCCCACTCTTCGATCAGATTTCTTTATTTCAGTTATGCTTTTCATTTACAGGAGCTCTCTCTTGTTCTCTGTTCTTTACCTTGTCTTCTTTTACCTCTCTGAAGGTGTTCATTCTAGGTTTCTTCTTTCCTCTTTGCTATTTCCTTCTAGTTCTTTCGACCGAGTGGGTGCCTGCCTTTCATGTTTCCTCTGGTGACTGATACTCACGGGCTCTCTGTTGCTGTCAAAGAGTGATCAGTTTACATGTGTGACGGTGGGGTTCATTGGAGGGAGATCAGGTGGGAACCAGACCCCCTTTTCTCGGAGGGTGCCCAGATGTCATTATCTTTTGGGTTCTGTGTTGTTAACTTGTTTGCTTTTGTTTCTTTCTTGGGCTGGTCATTTTCCCCTGAGAAGAATCCTCTTGTCACATGTTATCTGAAGACAAAAGCTCAGTGTTGTGAGTGTTGAGGAGGGAAGAAGCCGGGGGGCCTCATACTCTACCTCATGCCCTGTTTTGAGCACAGCTCTTCATCCTCACCGGCCCCTGTGCCTGTTGTCCCAGGCCCAGGGCTCCCCTCAAGTAGTTTCTCCGAAGCACATCCCCCCTGTTCCGCCGGGTGAAGGAGAGGTGGTCATCTGGCTCTCTTGGGGTGTGCATAAACTGCTCTCCTTAGTGCTCTTTCGAACTCTGTTTCTTCTGTTCAGTGTTTGGTTCTCCAGGCCTCTGTGTTCCCCTTGCCCGGAGGCTGAAGCTTCCAGCTCCCCGACCAGCCTGGGCTCCGCAGCATGAATCAGCTTGCCTGTCGTTCCTGGCCCCTCTGCGGTTTGCTTTCTCTCCATCAGTTACCATTTGTCCTTGCGCTCTCCACTTCTTCTCTCTGTCTTTGTCTTTGTGGGTTTCTGTATTTTATGTTTTCACTCTTACATAGTTGGTGGGTCTTCCGGGGGAATGAAGATACAGACGTGTGTTCAATCAGACATGTTTATGCTGAAGTGCTTGTGTCCTGCGGCTCTGCCATGGCTCTGCCATGGCTCTGTCATGCCTTCCACCTGCCCTGTTGACATGTGCCCCACACAGTTAGCTCTCGGCCTTTCTCTGTTGTTGTTACTGATACAAAAGTGCCAGCCTCCCTGCTGCAGGATCAGGTGATTCCTTCGGAGGGGTTCAGACATTCTAGATCTTTGTTCTGCACCAGAAGTTCTGGAAGTTCTGTGAATTTGTGTCTTGCCCATGTTTTCCTGCTTCCTTTCCAGCCCTCTGTTGTGGGGTGTTTCTGCTAGAGTCTGACATGCCATTTTACCTCGGGTTTCCTATCTCTTCGGAGCAGGGACGATTAATTTTTTTTCTTCATCATTGGGCCCACCTCTCCTTGGGGATTCGCAGAGGCTCAGAATGTTCTCTAATGACAGCTGACGGCTGCCGAGATGTTGATTCGTTCACACACCAAGGATTTTTTGCTTAAAGCAAAGGGAAGCTAGGTGAGCACAGGACACTTCTGTTTTCAGAGCCTTTATACTGATTGGCACCTTGAACGGTATCAGTGCTTAATACGTTATTTTCATTATAACTTTATTGGTTATTATTTCCTTCCCGGTGGACTTAATTTAGTTGCTTTCACCAGGTTACCGACTTGCAAGGGAATTTGAGATTTTCTTCAGAGTAGTTGGCTGAGGGATGAGTGATGTGTGTAGCGCCTGTTTACTGAATGCAGAGCACTGTACCTGGTGAGGAGGGACCTGCAGAGATGGGAGACACAGTCGCTACTCCACTCACTCAGTTCAGGACCGAAGTCTTACCATCAGTAGTTGTCCTACACAGGTGAATGCTACCATCACAATGCGAACTGCTCGGTGGGCATAGTGCAGAAGCAGGGGACCTATCCTAGCAGGATGATTAGGAAAGACCACAGAGGCTTGGACCTGAATCCAGTGGGCAGATGTCAGACTCCCAAAGATCTGGGGTGGGGAAGGCCATGTCTAGAGACAGGCTCTCCCAGGAAGTGGCTCCCACTCACCGAATAGTCACCTTGACGTCCTCTTGTCCCTCATATGCCTTTCAGACGAGGTAAAGGTCGTACACATCCAGGGATATTTTTGAACTCTGTTTGCAAACCATATGTAATTCCAAATGTGCTTTTCTTTCTTAATGCTAATGCTGTTCTCTCGTTATAATGTTGATGTTGTTTTCCTAGCCGCCGATTCTTATACATCGTTAATCTAGATGCCCCTTTCGAAGGTCACCGAAAGATCTCTCGCCAGAGCAAATGGGACATTGGAGCCGTGCAGTGGAACCCTCATGACAGCTTCGCACACTACTTTGCAGCCTCGGTGAGGTCATTTAAGGGGTACAAGGAAAAGGCTTTTTATAAGTATGAGCTGGGGCCGGTAGTTCTGTGTTCTATGTAGAGAAGAGAATGTAACCCTCACTTGTCAGGCGGAAAAGAAGTATGGATGGTTCTAAAAGGAAGATTGAGGCAAATTGCTGACGTGTATATACACGTGCGTGTGTTTGTAAATGGGAGCAGATTTGCTGGCACCCGTGGTGCAGGATCTTGTGTTTCTGAGGCTCCAGATTTTGAAAGGGAAATGAGTAGATGCTTCTGTTCCTCTGTGTGATAGGAACCTGTTTTCACTGGCAGCAAGGTAACTGGCTAGTGACTCTGACCTTCATTGCTTTTTGGAAGGATCAGAAGACTCCACACACCCTTCCACTTGAAGGAAGGGATTCAGTCTCAATTGGAATTTTTATTAGATCAGCTAAGCCCCTGAGATTTTTATGTGCCTCTTTATCTGTGAATTTTTCCAGGGAAAATGTGCACACGTTTTACTAGGTTTTTCAAGGGATTCATGACTGAAAAAAGATCTGGGCTAGATCCATCTCTGGAACCTTTCGCCAGATTCTCTATTAGCATTTCTATTCTCCTAGAACAATTCGAAATCTAAACCTTTGGCTCTTTTGCATGGGACCGGGAGGACAGTATTTAAAGGAAACCCATCTTATCATCCAGGAGATGCAGCCATTCATGGGGCTGTCTGGGTCTTTTCTTATCAGAAATGACAGTCTGTGAGAGGAAAGCATCTGAGGAAAGAGAAAGAAGAGCAGTGTTGTCAGCTTCAGGAGGAACAAAAAGCTGCTCTTCCCCGTCATTTCCAAAATAGAATCTGACTGTCTCACTCTCACCATAGACATCTGAGGTGGAGCTGGTTTAGGGACTGTTCCGAAGGAGAAACGGGGGCCAGTCTCCTGCTTTCCCATTCCTGACCCCTTTCCAGTGTGGTAGGAACAGTGCTCTTTTTGTTGGCTTCTACCTTTAGGACTTTCTCTCCCCTCTCACCGCAGTCCCTGTTCATTTGGTCCAGGGGTCCTCAACCTGGATACAAGTGACATCTCAGGCCAGATAGTTCTTTGTGGTGGGGGGTGTCCCCTGCATTGTGAGAGCTCCAGCAGCATCCCTGGCTCCCATCCGGAAGTCCCAGTGGCCTCCTCGTCTTCCCCCTCATCGTGACAACTGAAGATGCTTCCAGACATTGTTAAATGTCCCTGGCAAGTAAAATTGCTCTGGTGAGAAACCGCTGATTGAGGCGGACCAGTCAGTACTTGGCCCGAGTGGATTAGCCCTGCATTTGTTTATGAGTGGTGAGATAGTCCTTTTTGAAGGGGGTGGGGGGAAACTGTTGTTTTCTTTTCTTTTTTCTTCTTAATTTCTTTTGACAGTCATTTTTTTTTTTTTTTGAAGATTTTATTTATTTATTTGACAGAGAGAGATCACAAGCAGGCAGAGAGGCAGGCAGAGAGAGAGAGGAGGAAGCAGGCTCCCCGCTGAGCAGAGAGCCCGATGCGGGACTCGATCCCAGGAACCCTGAGATCATGACCTGAGCCAAAGGCAGCGGCTTAACCCACTGAGCCACCCAGGCGCCCCTTGACAGTCATTTTAAAGTGGACAATTTATTCAGTTTCCACGTTCATGATGCATACAACCACACTCCTCTCTAGTTCCCAAACATTTCCATCACTCTGAAGTAAAATCCCTTACCCTTCAGCCCTCTCTCCGAATTCCCCCTCCCCACAGCCCCTGGCAACCACTGGCCTGTGCTCTGTCTCTGTAGATTTATCTGTTCTGGATATTCCACATAAACAAAACCACACAATATGTGCGTTTTGTCCCTATCTTCTATATCTCTGTTGTAGCATGAATCAGTGCTTTTCTCCTTTTTATGGCCAAATACTCTTCCATTGTACAGCTGTAATGCATTTTGTTTGATGGTTCTTTTACCAGTGGACATTTGGGCTGGCTGTTGTGAATAAAGCAGAAATGAACATGGGTGTACATGTGCTTCTTTGAGTACTTGTTTTCCGTTCCTTTGGGTATATACTTAGGAGTGGAATTGCAGGGTCATATGTTAAGTCTGTGTTTCACTTTTTGAGGAACCATCAGACTTTTCTATGGTAGCTGAATCGTTTTTTAGTCCTACCAACAATGGGTGAAGGTTCTGGTTTCTCCATATCCTCACCAAAATTGTTGTTTTCTGTTGTTTTTCTTCTTTAATTTTAATTTTTTTATTTTAAAAAACATTTTACTTATTTATTTGAGAGAGAGGGCATGCAAGAGAGCACAAACAAGGGAGAGGAGTTGAGGGAGAGGGAGAAACAGACTCCCTGCTGAGTAGGGAGCCTGACGCAGGGACTGATCCTAGGACTGGAGAATTATGATCCAAACTGAAGAATGTAACTTCAGTTACATTGAGGCAGACGCTCAACTGACTTAGCCACCTAGGTGCCCCTTTTTTCTTTAATTTTTAAGTTATAGCCATCCTAGTGGATATAAAGTAGTATTTCACTGTGGTTTTGATTTGCATTTCCTTAATGACTAATGCTTTGAGCATCTTTTTGTGTGCCCGTTGGCTGCTTGTACATCTTTTTTGGAGAAATGTCTGTTGAAGTCCTTTGCTTATTTTGAAATTGGACTGTATGTCTTTTTGCTGCCGAGTTGTCAAAGTTATTTATATATTCTTGATACTAGACTCTTCTCAGAGATACAGTTTTTTTTAAAATTTATTTTGTTTATTTATTCATTTGAGACAGAGAGATACAGAGAGAGAGAGAGAGCATGAGCAGGGGGAGAGGCAGAGGGAGAGGGAGAAGCAGACTCCCTGCTGAGCTGGGAGTCTGACTTGGGGCTCAGTTCCAGGACCCTGAGATCATGACCTGAGCCAAATGCAGACACTTAACCATCTGAGCCACCCAGGCTCCCCAAGATAAGATTTTTTTTTAAAGGTTTTATTTATTTATTTTAGACAGAGAGCAGGGAGAGGAACAGAGGGAGAAGGACAAGCAAATTCCCTGCTGAGCACAGAGCCCAACTCAGGGCTCAATCTCATGACCCTGAGCTCATGACCTGAGCCAAAACCAGGAGTCGACTTATCCCACTGAGCTACTGAGATGCCTCAGACATATAATTTTCTTTTCATTTATTTTCTTTTTTTATTAAAGTTGGTCTTTTTTTTTTTAAGATTTTATTTATTTATTTATTTATTTGACCAAGAGAGACACAGCGAGAGAGGGAGCACAAGCAGGGGGAGTGGAAGAGGGAAATGCAGGCTTCCCCCCCAGCAGAGAGCCCAACTTGGGGCTCGATTCCAGGACCCTGGGATCACGACTTGACCCGAAGGCAGACGCTTAACGAGTGAGCCATCCAGGCCCCAGAGATATGATTTTCAAATATGTCTCTAATTCTGCAGATTGTCTTTTTACTTTATTGATAATGTCCTTTGATTTTGATGAAGTTTAATTTATTGATTTTTTTTGTTGTTGTTTTATTGCTGTTGGTTGGAAGACAGCGTTTTTCAGAAGAAAGAGCTTTGGAGTTACGGACATCTGAGGTCAAGGCCTAGTTTTGACACTATTTTATCTCTAGTGCTCTCCCAGCTCTCCAAGCCTCAGCTGCCTCCCTTGTAAGGTGGGTGATGGCAGCCAGTGTGCAGCGTGGCAGGGGAGAGCAGGAAGCAGGGCTCTTAAGATTCCTGGGACGTGGACTCGCGGAGCCGCCCAGCGGAGATGGGATAGTGTTGTAAGATGAGGGGAACTTAACTTCTCATTCCTGTTCCCGTTGGAAGCTGTTTTGAATCCTAACCTTTAGACTGGGAACCTTATCTATTTAGAATTGGAAACTGGCATTTCTGGATTAAAACCCTAGAACTTTGTACATCTGTCTGTCTCTGAGCCTAAAATGAAAAATTAGTCTGGTAATGTATAGATATTAATGTACCTGCATCTTCTGTATCTGTTCAGAAATTATTAGATACCTATTAGTAATCA
This sequence comes from Neogale vison, assembly GCF_020171115.1. Taxonomy (NCBI): domain Eukaryota; kingdom Metazoa; phylum Chordata; class Mammalia; order Carnivora; family Mustelidae; genus Neogale; species Neogale vison. The sequence continues at coordinate 11,873,474 of NC_058097.1, forward strand.
GACTATTATAATCTTTGTTCACTTTTGATGTGTTTCTTAAGCTTTTGATATTTAAGTATTTTGCTGGCTGGTTGAAACATGGATTTTTCTTTTCTCCTTTCCCTATTGTAGTGTGGTTTCTTCTGGCCAGTTTTTTTCCCTGTATCTTTTTACTTAACCTTTTAAGAAAGTATAGGCATATTTCAAGGAGTCTGTATAATTTTGCCTCCTAGGACATGCCTTTGGTGTTAGTTCTGTTTTCTTTCTCGTGCATATGTGTTTTTAAAGCATGGTGGAAGGACTCCAGGCATTTGATAAGTGGGAAAGGCGAACTAAAAACATCTAGTGTGACAGCAGCTGGAGAGATGGGTTTGTGACCTTCCGAGTTGGGAGGCGGTCCCTCTAGCGGCCAGGAACATCTCCATAAGCCATTGCTCATACGTTCAGTACTACCTCGGTAGCTTCCGTTCAGCTGTACCTGTTCAGGGTATGTTCACTCTGAAGATAGCACTGCCCTTTAGTGCTGTGGACTGAGCTAAGGGTGGCTCAGATGTTAAGTGTATTCATTTCTCTTGGCTTCATAAGGAAGTCAGTCTGTAAATCTCTACCATGCGAGGTGGTTTCTGCATGGCTTCCCCTTCTCAGCCCTCGGCAGACTGCGGTGAGAACATATGTTCTGATGTGCTCCTGCCTGCCTTCTTTCCCTTGTTTCTTTTCAGAGTAACCAACGGGTCGACCTTTATAAGTGGAAAGATGGCAGCGGGGAAGTCGGCACCACCCTGCAAGGCCACACTCGTGTCATCAGGTAGGTACCAGCCCTCCGCAGCTCCTGGCCTGTCTCCCTTTGTTGTAGTCTCGTGGGAACTAAAATGAAGACACCGTCCTCATTGCACGGCCTGACCCTCTGTGTTGCATTGGCCGTGGGGGGCTGTTGGGTCCTTAGCGTTCATGGTAGTGATGGCCCTCATAGCCGAGATCAACCAGCTTTGGTGTAACCGCTAACCCCGATTCCAGGAGACGCTCAAGACAGATATAGCCCAGTCTGGAGTGAAGGATTAGAGCTGATCTTTTGCCATGGGAGGGAGCTAGCAGAATTACTCTGCTGACAACCGACAGTGCCCAGGAGTACAGAGAGCAGGATGCAGCCCTTTGCTCTTTCTTCAGCAGCTTGGGGCACAGATCTCCTGCAGCAGAGTTCATTACCCAGCTGCCTGGTCGCCTCCTGCCTGTGGCCTTGGCCTCTGGAGTGTTCCTTGATCCATCCTGTCCTTAGGTCACTATTTCTGGGTGGGGAATACTCCTTCTGGGAGGTAGCAAGCAGAGAGTGCAGGAGTGGGGCAGCTGGCCCAGCAAATGCTGGGAAAGGCTGGATCCCTGGCCTGTGTTAATTGCACAGGAACCGCCTTTCTAGGAGGGAGGACATGGGTAGGGTGTCCTTGCCCTTCTTGAAAGCTATGTGGCAACATGCAGTTTTCCACTGCTCTAAGAGATGTTGGTTTTACTCAAGGTACCTGTGGTTGAACCTGATTTAGAGAATGATAAGTCAAAAATTACTTTGTGTTTTTGCTGTGTGTGCATGCGCACATGCACTTGAAATTGAAATCCTCCATTTCTTTTTTGGGAGCAGGTGATAGTATAGCTGGGGATGACAAGGGGGGAGGGCCTGGAAGTTTCCCCTGGAGCTCACTTAAGTCTTGTTTGGAGAAGTTTGGAGATTGCTGCCTTAAGTCATGTTAGGGAGGACCATGAGTGGTGACTCTCGGAAGCTACTAGAAACTGAGTCTGCTGGCACTTTGGAACTGGACTCTGAATTGTTCTGTTTATATCTCATATTCCCAGTGACTTGGATTGGGCCGTGTTTGAGCCGGATCTCCTGGTTACCAGCTCCGTGGACACCTACATCTACATTTGGGATATCAAGTAAGAACAATTAAAATGCCAAACCACCAGGCTTCGGGACGATCTGGGACCTTTGTTTTAGAGATCAGGGGTCTTAGTTTGGTTTCCCTGGGTTGCAGACCCTGAGATGAGGACACGTGGCCGGCACATTGTTTAGGAGGTGACAGAAATGCCGGTGGGGGATAGAGAAGAGAGACGGGACCAGGAAGGCTCCAGGCAGGGGCGTGTTATCCTTCAGGTACCCCTGTGAACAGGTGGCGTTTACTCCTACTGGGGGCTGCTAGGTGCTAGTGCAGAACTCCCTCCTTGGAGGTGTCCCGCCCTCAGAGCTAAGGAAGTGGGGGTGCTACCCATTGGCAGTCATTGGTTGAAGCCTGCGCTCTGGGGCCCCCCTTCCCTGGCACTTCAGGCCCGTCACAGAGGTTTGCAAAGCAGGCCTCAGCAAGCGGGGAAATCCCTCTGGCGGAGAATTAGGTGCTAGTGTCTGGAAGTCCAGTGGAAGTTTAGCTGAAGTGACAGGTGACGGTGGGGGGGCTTGGTGGGTACAGACACACATGTGCTACGGCGGGCAGTGCTCTGAGGCACGTCTGCTTTGCTCTTGGCGAAACTTCCATCGCCCACCTCTAAGTGCCGCTGAGAGCCACCTCTCAGGGTTACTCTTCATGAGGTGACAAGTGAAGGAGCACCCGGCCCGGGGCCTGGCGTGTCGGAAGGTCTTAGAAAACATCTTTTCTTCTCCCTTCGTAGAACAAAGTTCCCTTTGCCATAGCAGCTGCGACTAACCAGAGGGTGTAGTCTGTAGAGTCCCCCGGATGGGACCGCCTCCCGCCGGCAGACTGCTCTGCTCCCAGTTGGCAGGGGCTCCGGGATGATTTACTCTAAGAGGTGGACAGACCAGGGAAAGGGAGCCACGACTCAGGATGTGCGTGGCGGACTTCACCCGCAGCCATCTCTCGTTAGTGCCTCAGCAGCAGTTGGTCTGATGGCAACACCGAGTGGGGAAGGGCACAAAATCCGGGGGTGATGGAAGGAGGCTGCTCTTAAATAAACAAAACCCCGGGGGCACCTGGATGGCTCAGTCAGTTAAGCCTCTGCCTTCAGCTCAGGTCATGGTCCCAGGGGGCTGGAATCGAGTCGTGCTTCAGACTTCCTGCTCAGTGGGAAGTCTCCTTTCCCTCTGCCTCCCCCCTGCTTGTGCTAGCTCGTTCTTTCTCTCTCTCTGACGAATAAATAAATAAAATCTTTAAAATAAACAAACAAACAAACACCAAAACAAAACCCCCAGGAATACAGGGCAAGGTTAGAGTATTCCTCACTGACGTGAAATAATTTGTTTCCATAATTTAAAGATTAAGGGGCACTGAACAGAGGATTCCTTCTCAGATTCTCTGGATAGTAAGCCCGAGCTGTAGATTGGCCATCCATCCCCTAGGTCTGGATTGACACCCAGTCCTGTGACGTTACCATTTGGAGGTGAAGTTGCCCTCGGCCTTACAGTGAACCCAGGAGTCTCTCTCTGAGAGTCTCCTGTTCTATCCAGGAGTAGGTTTTTGTTTGGTTTGGTTTGGTTTGGTTTTTAATTGTGGTCAAAAAACCCAAAACATAAAATTTACCATCTTCATTATTTTTTAAAAAAAGATTTTATTTATTTATTTACTTATTTATTTAGAGAGCAAGGGGAGGGGAAAAGGAAGAGAGAGAAAATCTCAAGCTCCACACCCAGCTGAGAGCCTGATGAAAGGCTTTGTCTTGGGACCCTGAGATCATGACCTGAGCTGAAGTCAATAGTTGGTCAGTCGCTCAGCCAATGGAGCCACCCAGGTGCCCTGATCCTCGCCATTTTTTTTTTTTAAGATTTTATTTATTTATTTAACAGATAAAGATCATAAGTAGGCAGAGAGGCAGGCAGAGAGAGGAGGAAGCAGGCTCCCCGCTAAGCAGAGAGCCCGACGTGGGGCTCGATCCCAGGACCCTGGGATCATGACCCGAGCTGAAGGCAGAGGCTTAACCCACTGAGCCACCCAGGAGCCCCGGATCCTTGCCATTTTTAAGTGTGCAATTCAGTAAAGTATATGCCCAGCACATCCCCAGAACTTCTCATCTTACAAAGCTAAAACTACTCATTCCACACCTTCCCACTTTCTGTTTTTGTGGCTTTGACTACTTGAGATACTTCATATAAGTGGAAGTGAAATCATGTGGTGTTTGTCTTTTTGTGACCGACTTATCTCATTTAACCTAATGTCCTCAAGGGCTTTCCCTATTGTAGCTTGTGACAGAACTTCCTTCGTCTTCAGGCTGAATAATTTTCCATTGTATGTATAGACCACATTGTGTTTATCCACTTCTCTGTTGGTGGACCCTTGGGCTGCTTCCCCCTCTTAGCAACTGCGAATTTGAGAGTCACCTTTTACTTCAGCTCTGAAGTCCTGCCCGGAAGGTCCTTGCAGAGTTAAGCCTCCATGACTGTCACTTGGTTGCCACTAGGAGAAATGGCCCCGGGAAGGGATTCTTTTGGCTTCTTCCATCCCTACGTCAGGGTCACGCAGGCCATGCTGAATCGTGTAGTTTGCTTTCTGTGGCTCCAACTATGTGATTTGAAATTCAGCCTCAGCCTCATTTGAAGGAGCTGAGAAAGTTTGTCCCTGAAGGGAGATAGGGCTCTCTTTACCTTTGTTTTTTGTTTGTTTTTTTTTTTTTAAATATTTTTATTTATTTATTTGACAGACAGAGATCACAAGTAGGCAGAAAGGCAGGCAGAGAGAGTGGAGGAAGCAGGCTTCCTGCCGAGTAGAGAGCCCGATGTGGGGCTCCATCCCAGGACCCTGGGATCATGATCTGAGCCAAAGGCAGAGGCTTTAAAACCCACTGAGCCACCCAGGCGCCCCTTTACCTTTGTTTTTAAGGCTCTCATGTTCCCTCTGAACTCTAAGCTCCCACTGAAAGGGGAGGGCGAACTGTCTGCAGAGGGCAGAAAGTACCAGGGTGGTAGCATAGGGATCGGGCATTTCATCTCTGACTTTTCTATTCTAGAGACACAAGGAAGCCCACGGTTGCACTGTCTGCTGTAGGTGAGTGTATGCTCCCCCGGCTTAGGTCATTCCTTCCGTCCCTCCTCGCATGGGGCTGCCCCTGCCCCGGTCTCTAGCTCAGATGGGTGGGATTTTAGGTCCCTCCTGGCAAAGGGCTTGTTTTAGGCTGCTTTCAGAAGTTAGAGTCAGGAGTGCTAAGCATGGTCAGGACTTCATTTCAGGATTCAAGGACAGGAGCCAAAATGGTTTGTTTTTAAACTTTTTATTGTGGAAAATTTCAAACACGTATGAAAATAGAAGATGAAATTGCTTTATGTTTATGATCCAGCTTCAACAACGGTCACTGGCGGGCCAGTCTTATTTATTTCATCTTTGCCTCTACCCACTGTCCCAGCCCCAACTCCCATCTCTTTTGGAATTATTTTGAAGGGGTGCCTGGGTGGGGTGGCTCATTTGGTTAAGGGTCTGACTCTTGATCTCAGCTCAAGTCTTGATCTCAGTGTTGTGAGTTCAAGCCTCACGTTGGGCATGAAGCCTGCCTTAAAAAAAAAAAAAAAAAAAGGAATTTTTTTGAAGCATTTCCTGGGTGTCATATTATTTCCTCAATGAATATTTCAGTAGGTGATATTTATGCAAGAGAAGAACCCTGTAAGAAAACATGATCACAGCAGACCTAAAAAGGTTAACAGTGGCTCTTTAATATTAGATATTTAAGCAGTACGCAGATTTCCCTAATTTCAGTTGTTGTTATTTTACAAATTATTTAAGTCAGAATCCAAATAAAAACCATACTTATAAGTGGTTGATCTATTTCTCATCTTTTGCAATTGGTAGGTTTCTTCCCCCTCTCCTTTTTTGGTTTATTTTTCTTTTCCTAAGGTTTATTTATTGAGGAAACCAGGTTGTTTGTCTTATGGTTTCCCCATAATCTAGATGAGGCTGATTGTGTCTCGCATGTTGTCATTTAATGTGGATGTACTGAAACTTTGAAATTACTTCCCGGTCCCCCTGTTTTCTCAGTTGGAACTGATTGTTTTTGGAATCCTGCTTTGGGGCTGTTGTGGGGTATTTACAGAGGGTAGAATTTGGGCACAGAAATAGTGTATCTTACAGTGATGAAGCCCAGTCATCAGCATTGTGTTTTGAAGATTTATTCATCTATTTTTGGAAAGAGAGAAAGAGTGGGGCAGGGGCAGGGATGGGGAAGAGGGAGAGAATCTAAGCAGACATCTGCACTGAGCCCAGACCCCAACGCAGGGCTCGACCTCAAAACCCTGAGATCATGACCTGAGCCAAAACCAAGAGTTGGTGGCTTAACTGACAGCACCACACAGGTGTCCCATCAGTATTGTATTTTGACATCTTTGTTAAAAATATACATTATCTGTCTCTTAAATCTTGCTCCTTTGTATTTTTTTGGTACTTTTTTTTTTTTTTTTAAAGATTTCATTTATTTATTTCCAATAGAGAAAGAGCAAGCGACACAGAGAGCAAGAGTAAGAAAGCACAAGCAGGGGGAGTGGTAGAGGGAGAAGCAGGCTCTCCACTGAGCGGAGAGCCCGATGCAGGGCTCGATACCAGGACCCCGGGATCATAACCTGAGCTGAAGGCAGAGGCTTAACCCACTGAGCCACCCAGGCGCCCCTCAGTGAGATTTCTCAGTGGTAGCAAAGCTGCTTTGGGAGAAAAGAGGCAAATGAGAGGCTGTGGATTTGGTGAGCTGCTTGATCTACCATTCCCTGAAGGTGAAACTTGGCCATTTTCCAGTTTTGCTCCCTGGAGTCCGTGGTCCTTTATCTCTCCATGAGCTCGTTGCTTATGCCTTTGGGGTAGGGAGTAAGTAAGAGCCTGTGTGTACTCCAGACTATTCTCTGTTCAGAATACCCAAGGTCTGGGAACTGTTTGACCCTGTTGTCGCAACTCTAGTAGAACAGATTGAATCAGGGGGTTCCCAGAACCCTTTGGCAGTCCTCATGGTCTGATGGCCCTCCACACTGGGGAAAGTATATTTCTTTTGGAAGTCTTCGAGTAATCTGTCTTGAGGAAATGGGGCAGACTCTTCCTACTCACTTTCTCCTACAATTGATACCCTTTCTTGCAAAGAAACTGGGTCTCCTACGCTAGCTTCCTCCTTTAGGGGTCTCCACTGTTCATTCCTAGGTGACTTAAGATGACTTGTGTCTCAAGCAAAAAAACACAAAAAAGCCAAAGCCAAGCAAGGATAACTTCTGGGTTTTAACTCCATTTCCTGTTAGATTCTGAGTCCTTGTTGTGTCAAAAAGCCAAAGCCAAACAACGATAACTTCTGGGTCTTAACTCCAATTCCTGTTAGATTCTGAGTCCTTGTTGTGTCATTCCCACTCTTCTTGGATCAGGGCACCATAGTGTCCCCAGTAATAAACACCCAACCCAAAGCGGGAAATGCTTGTGGTCTGAGCAAGGACAAGAAGAGATGGGAAGGAGAGCCATTGTGTTGTTCTGGTGTAACTGAATGAACTTGGTTATTTTTCAGAGCCAACTTTCAGTGCTGATATGTCCTAGATTTTCACAGGTCTCAGCCCGTCTGGCATCTTACGCTAATGCCTCCTCTCAGATAGCTCCCTTCTTACTGTTGTTACCTCTTTGTGTTGGTAGAGTGGGGAAAGGACTCCGTTCACAGTGTGGGGGGATATTCCCGTTCTCTGACTGAATCCAGGGCCGGGGATCATGTGCAGCCGCTGATGGAAGGGGAAGCGCAGGAGGGGGCTGGTGCACACACCCTTCTGAGGGCAGAATTGGGCAACTCGGGCCTTCTTCTTCAGCTGAGCTTCGGGAACCTTTGTTTCTCCAAGGTTGCCCTCCGAAATAGGGGAGTGAGGGAGGGAGGGAGAAGGTGGGAGCCAGCATTGAGCTGAGGCTCTTCTGAGTGGGAGAGCTGGGCTGGCCCCAGTGATGGGGATGAGGAGGAGACAGACCGTGTGAGGAGTAGTCATTTGCCCCCACCCCCACCCGCTATGGCGCCATGTTGGGCTGCTGCTCATTAGAAAACGTGCTTCCCTGCTGATTCTGCGCGGAGGTCACCAGTAGGGTTTTTCCTGAGTGCGATTATTTCCTCAATTAGGTGACTCTGATCCTGTTCTGACAAGTTAATTCATTAATTTTTTGGCTTCATTTTCTCTTTAATGTGGGGCTGGTGCAGTCACAGACACTTGACGGGTTCTGTTCTCCTTCAGCGGGAACTCATTATCCAGCCGCCCTGGAAGCGCTTGCTACTCTGGTGCCAGGGGGGTTGAGGGCAGCCGCTTTCTTCCCCTGATTTTCCTTTGCAGCTGGTGCCTCACAGGTCAAATGGAATAAAAAAAATGCTAATTGCCTCGCCACCAGTCATGACGGGGATGTGCGGATATGGGACAAGCGGGTGAGTAATCTCTTGTCGCCCACCCCAGTTGGTCCTTAGTCCCTCCCTGGGGGTGTGAGGACGGTGCTGTGAGTAGCGGGACTCATCTAGAAAGGCCAGGGTGCCTCGTGGACTGTGGCAAATTGCCATTTTAAGATCATAGTCCCGGAAGACATTTGCTTCCTGATCAAAACTCATGTTGAAGGAAGATAGAGAGTATTAGGATCAGTGGTTAAGAAAATGAACTGGGCCTGCTAAGTTAGAGCCCCATTTTGCTGCCTCCTAATTACATTATCAGCTGAGCCACTACACTTCTCCAAGCCTCGGTTACCTGATCTTCAAAACGAAGATACTGATTGTGTGTCACTGAGGAGGTCAAGCCTGGGGACCAGACACTATTCTAGAAGGTCAGCCTGCTCCATATTGCAGAGGGCAAACTGGTTGTTCTAGGACATATTCCACCCTGGGTGTTTCTGGTAGAAATCACCAAGGTGAGATACTTAGGGTGCTCAAATCCTCCTTTAGACATCCAGCTGTCCTCTTAGCCTCACAGAAGCTCGCAGAGCATATATTCTTCCTGCACAACCCATGTAACTGATGCGCATGGGAGAGGGACAGGCTCCCGGGTGGCTGCCGCCATGGAGAGTCTATTGAGAGTTTGGTTTGTTGGCATCAGTGAGGACAGAGATGCGGGAACATGCTCCCCCGTGTCCGACTCCCAGATGATGGGGTCATAATGCACGGGGCAGTTGACTTTGTAAGATGTGGGTGTCATGCCACTTCCTGCTTTCCGACAGTGGGGGCTAGAGCTTCTCAGCTCCTGTGGGAAGCAGCCACTTGTAGTTTCCCGAAACTGTCAGCCGGGATGCGGTCTCATCCCAGCATGGCTTCTGGCAGCCCTGTCCCTTCCCTTGTGGCAGGGAGTTGGTCAGACGGTTGGGCAGAGGAGAAGGAAATGAAGCAGATGGGGGGTCGGGTGAAGTGGGTGCTACAGCTTGGTAGGGAAGCTTGTGCTGGCCAAAGCCCTCTGCCTTCCATGGCTCTTGGGTGAGAAGGTGATTTTGTACATAAGGGTTGGTTGGGTATGTCTTCTGTGTGTTAGTTTTTGTCTCTGTCCCTTAGTGCGGTCTCGTATTAGCCATTCTCCCCTCTCTTGATTCCCTAAAGTGTTGATTGGTTTTGTTCCTTTCATCACTAGTATAGTGTTTAAATATGTAAATGGTTTAAATAAAACATTTGGTTAGTTTGTAGTGCATACAGACTTGCTTTAGACTGTTTTCAGGCCATCCGCAATATAAACCATTTGGTAGTTTGCCCTTAATCCCTGTCAGTATTTGTCTTCTGAACTAGTGTTGAAAAACTAGTAGTGTTCCTTATTCCAGAAAGAGACAGCCAGACTGTTCCTGTCTAGTCTTCCTGTCGATCTGCTGAGAATCCTGACTTCCCTCAGCAGTTTTATCTGTTTTGTTTAAAGGATTTTAACTCCCCCTGCCACCCATAATTAATACTTGGGACTTTTGCTCAGATGGGTTGTAAAACTCGTAGGTCATATTTTTACTTCTCTGGCACTTCCCAGTATCGAAGTAGGACTCTTGGCACCAGGCGTCAGAGGCTTAAAAAAGTGCAGTATCGGTGAAAATGTTGGATTTCATTCAAACACCCCAAAGACGAATAGTGGTAACATTTACTGCATGTTTTTATGCACAGGCATTGTCCTAAGAACTTGCTTTATAACTAGCCTTTAAAGTAAGTACTGTCTTTATCCCCATTCTACAGATGAGTAAACTGAGGCCTGTTTGTTGTTGGGATTTGAACTCAGGGAGGCTGGCTCTGAAGACTGCTCTTAACCTCACAGACCACAGACCACTGATTATAGAAGTAATAAATGCTCTTTGTAGAAACTGTAGAAGAGAAAATAAAAAACATTCATAGGCCCATTCCCCAAAAACAAATGCTAGCATTTTGGTGTTTTTTTGTGCTTTTTAAAAAACATGGTTTATCCTGTTACATACATGGTCATACTTACTTTTTCCATTTAATAGCATTTTCCCTGTCCTATAATACCTGTGTCTAACATTTAGTCGCTCTGCCATTCTATGTTGGATAGCTGTACTGTAGTTGATCTAAAATTTAATTATTCCTCATGTACTGTTTGTGTTGCTTCTAGCTTTTTGGTATTCCCAGTATCACCAAGATGAACATCTTTAGTTATCCAAAGCTTTTTGTGAAATTGGAATATTCTCCTAGGAAAGGAAAATCTTAAGTTGCTTGGTAAAAATTGTCAAAGGTTTTTGCCGAAAGGTTGTACTATTTTGTATAAACACCAGCAGTGACAAAGGGAGCCTTGCCAGCGTCGAGTATTATTTACAAGTATCTTCTAATTTGATAGTTTAATAAAATCTGACTTTAATGTGTATTTCTGAGGTTTCCTCCTGAGTTTGCTTATTTTATATAAGCTTATTAATCATGAAGAGTTATCTTCTGTGATGTGTGTTCATTCTCTTTGAGGGGTCTTGGTGCGCGATTTCTTTAAGATTGGTGGTTTTCCCTCCGGTCTCAAGGTCGGGTCTGTCTGAACATCGCAGCTCCTCTCCTTGGGTGATCGCGAGGAAGGGAGCGGGGATTGCAGACTCCACTGGTCAGCGACAGAGCTCCCACTGCCTGGTATCCTTCATGAAAGCCGCGCCTGGGGCTGGAGCGGAAAGAAATGAGGTTCACAGGCCTGAATACAGAGCATGTATGAAGGAGGGTTGGAGAAGTCTTTATCTGTTTTGTTTGTTTTAAACAAAATAGAGTGGAGTTTCTTAAGGATAGAGACAGTATCTGGTAGTGTTTCTGTGTCCCCACCCAGCGCCCAGCAGACCATTCTATGGTAGACACTCAGGGAGCTCTTGATAAATTGACAACACTCTGTGCCGATCCTGTCGTAGAAACCCAGCACGGCGGTGGAGTATCTCGCAGCGCACCTCTCCAAGATCCATGGCCTGGACTGGCACCCAGACATTGAGCACATTCTTGCTACCTCCAGTCAGGACAACTCTGTCAAGGTGAGTGACCCTTGGGGACAGCTAGGGGCGCTGCGTGCGGGAAGCATTAGATTTTGAAGCAGCCCCTGGTTTGGAAGGAAAGCTACGCCAAGCACAGTGTGTGTGCAGTAGGGGTTCTGGGCGGGTAAGCCTGGTCGTGTGGGCCAGTAGGAATGAAGAGTAGCATATCTCTGATAGGGTTCCTGGGATCTGCTTGGAGCGTTTTCTTGTTTCCCTTTGTGAAAGGAAGTCGGAGACTAAACCACTTAGAAAGGAGAAGTTTATTTGCCAAGAAGTTGCCAGGAAATCAGATTTCAGGGGAAAAAAAAAACCACCACCACCACACCAAACCAAACCAGATACATCATAAAGGAGAAAAGCTGATATTGTTAAGGTTAAGGTTAACAAAATTGTTAAGGTTACCAAGTTTCTGACTAGTCTCCCTGGGATGAAAAACCAGCACTCTTCGAATATGATTATCCCATCCACAAAAGTTAGGACATCTTCAGCCAGCAGCACTGCAAAAGTCAGGGGCAGGGGCACCTGGCTCAGTGGGTTAAGCCTCTGCCTTCGGCTCAGGTCATGATGTCAGGGTCCTGGGATGGAGCACCACATCTGGACTCTCCACTCAGCAGGGAGCCTGCTTCCCCCTCTCTGCCTGCCTCTCTGCCTACTTGTGATCTCTCTATGTCAAATAAAGAAATAAAGATCTTAAAAAAAAATTCTGGGACAGAGTTGACAGAGAGTCTCTCTCACTTACAGGAAATGCTCCAGGGTTTTTATGTGTTTCTGTAACCCTATTATTTTTGGTTTATCTCAGAGTGCAGCATTTCTTGTTTGTTTTTCCTATCTCGACTGATGTGTTTAGAAGGATGCAGGGCACAGGGCCAGCCTCATTCCACAGGCCCTCCTTGTGGTCAGGTCTCTGTCTAGAAGGACAGAGATTTGACCACACAAGTTGGCTTAGCAGTTTTCTGATTCAGCATCATTAACATAATGATTTGTTTACATGGGCACACAGACAATGTCATTTTATGGTATGGTGAGCAAAACTAGAACCATAACACCGAGGCCTGAAAAGTTAACTTCTGTCTTGAGGTTTGTAAATCCCTTAGGGTTGTCATTTACTTTTATGTGCTGGAATGGGTTTTTTTGTTTGTTTATTTGGGGCTTGGATTTTTGGCACCTTGTCACCCAAGTTCAGAACCCAGAAACCATCCAATTTCCCTCCTCCTCTTTCCTCAAGTTTGTCCTGTTCAGCGACATCTTTACTACCTGTAGGCTGGATTCCGTGGGTATTGAAGCAGGCAACAGGTCAGTTTCCACATGTGAGACTCAGTCCTTGTTCCTTACTTGTAGGCAGAGCTTAGGAATTAAATGAGACTTTTGACATGGTATTTAATTTATTTCACTATATCCTGGTGGAAGGGAGGCGTTTCTGTTGAATGTTTATAAATAGCATAATTGTAATTGAAGCCATATCAGAGCTACTTGCATAATATTCAACCATATTTTTTAGTAATTTGTATGTTAGTATCAATATGTCATTTTTTCCTACATAATCTTTTTTTTTTTTTTTTAGATTTTATTTATTTATTTGACAGATAGAGATCACAAGTAGGCAGAGAGGCAGGCAGAGAGAGAGAGGAGGAAGCAGGCTCCCTGCTGAGCAGAAAGCCTGATGTGCTTGATCCCAGGACCCTGGGATCATGACCTGAGCCGAAAGCAGAAGCTTTAACCCACTGAGCCACCCAAGCGCCCCTGTAGGAACACATTTTATTATATTTTTGTTTTCTGAATTGAAGGGGTATGCCGGAACAAGATACCATTGAATGTTTCACCTGAGTTTGTAATTTGTTAAACTGTGAAACTGTTGAATTGAGGGTTAGAGCTAGATCGAGAAGAAAGAAAAGGATTTTTTTTATCTGGCTGTTAAAAATAGAACATTAACCACAATGAGATGACTGCATACCAGTTTAATGAATTGTTTTTGTCCCGATCCTGGGCTAAGCCCTCGAATTTGCGATATTCCCTTCTTCTAGAGGAGCAGCCCTGGAAATACAGACACAGATCCTTGGTCCATCCTGGCAGATGTGTGTCTGCCTCTGGGTCAACAAGGTCAGCCTTACTGAGAGTCCTGTACCCACAAGGCTGTTCAGAAACCTGGTTCTTTCTTGCCTGAGGCTCTTCTGATATTTCTTCAGAAGCCTTTCTTTCTGATCTGTAACTTGTAGCAAGGGCCTTCTGGCAAGTAAGAAAAAAGCAGAAATCACCTATGGGCGAGAGGACGGCATGGCTGCTTTGGTACTTTTACTAATCAGTCTGTCAGATTAAATAGACTGAAGCCGTTCACATGCAGCATATCATCATTTCGTAAGACTGACAGTGGTTCCTTTGAGAGTAAGATCATGTTATGAAATGAGTGAGGACTCGGTTCAATCCCCAGGGTCCTCTAAGTTGTCCATAATTATATGTTGTTGTTGTTATATGTTATAATGCTCACTAGTCGAGCATATTTAAATCTGGAAACATCCTTTTTTTTTTAAGATTTTATTTATTTATTTGACAGAGAGAGAGATCACAAGTAGGCAGAGAGGCAGGCAGAGAGAGAGAAAGGGAAGCAGGCTCCCCGCTGAACAGAGAGCCTGATGTGGGGCTTGATCCCAGGACCCTGAGATCATGATTTGAGTTGAAGGCAGAGGCTTACCCCACTGAGCCACCCAGGCGCCCCACAAATCTTTCTTTTTTTTTAAAGGATTGATTTTTTTAACAGTTCTGTGACAGTCTATAAATAAACATGAAAAGTAACCAACTGCCGAAATATACTCAATAGTACTATTATCTTACCTATATGTAATTAACTTAGGGAGGTTGAACTTTTTCCTTTGCTAGTTTTTCACATTGGTAGACTTGATAATAGGAAGGCATTCACGAAGTGTTGATCTAATTAAAAATCTGGAGAATGCCACGCCGACCTAATGATTTCTAGTTTCCCTTCTTTTGTAAGTTGAGGGAGCAAGTTACAGTTTTCTCTGTAGCCATCAGGGAAACCCAGCCACAGTTTAGGTGGAAAACACATCTTAACAATTTTATTATTTTGAATGTGGAGTCTGAATTTGTCAAAAAGAGAGTTGTCAGAAGAAACGAAAATCACCGCATTCGATCCCTTTATAGCCACACCCTCCAACCCCCAACTTCTGGCAGCCACTGATAACGTTCTCCATCATTGTAGGTTTTTTGGGTTTTTTTTTGAAGATTTTATTTATTTATTTGACAGAGAGAGAAATCACAAGTAGGCAGAGAGGTAGGCAGAGAGAGAGGAGGAAGCAGGCTCCCCGCTGAGCAGAGAGCCCAATGTGGGGCTCGATCCCAGGACCCTGAGATCATGACCTGAGCCGAAGGCAGAGGCTTAACCCACTGAGCCACCCAGGCACCCCAGTTGTTGGGTTTTTTAATGGCATTTGTTTAACAAATTACCCTGTTTTCTTTCTTCTAGTTCTGGGATTACCGCCAGCCTCGGAAATATCTCAGTATTCTCCCTTGCCAGGTGCCTGTCTGGAAGGCCAGATACACTGTGAGTGGGACACCCCACATCCTGCTGGGGAGCTTCCCCTTAGTGTCCAGACATGGGGGTCAAGGACCCTTTTCTCTTATTTTTTTTGTGAGGCAGTTTCTCTTTCTGTCTTGGCTGAGGGGTGGGACAAAGGCAGTAATGATGGCATAAAAGCTGGTATGTATTTAAAAACTTGTCCTTGAAATGTTGGGGAAGAACCTGTGCAAGAGTTGCTGACCATAGCCTGGGAGCCCGGGCCACGTGAAGGTCGTCACTACTGGCAGGGAAAGCGGGGGAGACGGGGCCACAGAGTTTGGGGCTTGCAGTCAGTGGACCGTGGTAGAAAGAAATCTGGCTTTAGATTCAGAAGACCTGAGTTTTGGGCCCATTGGTGCCTTTTAATTTTTTCCCAACTTTTATTGATATGCCATTGACCTGTAGCATTGCATAAGTTCAAGGTATACCCCCATGGATTTGATATTGCAAGGCTGTTAGTACCCGAGGGTTGGCTAATACCTCTGTCACATCACATAATTGCCATTTCTTTTTTGTATTGAGAACATTTAACATCTACTCTCTTAGCAACTTCCAAGAATATAATGCAGTGTTATTAACAGTCATCCCCGGGCTGTGTATTCGAGCCCCTGAACTTGCTCATCTTCGAACTGGAAGTGACTGAGCCACCCAGGTGCCCCTTTATTCATCCATTGATGGACACTTAGATCACTTAGATTGTTTCTGTATTTGCAATGAGCCATTTAATCTTTGTGTGGCCTTGGGCAAGCTGCCGGATGCTTTTGAGCGATAGTTTCCTTCTCTGTAGCATCTGAATAATAATTTTTACCAGGCCTTCCTTTTTATTATTGTGATAAAATTTACCATTTTAAAGTATGCAATTCAGTGGCATTTAGCACATGTATAATATGCCTTTCCTTTTGAGAAATGTTATGTGAAAATGCTTTATAAACCATAAAATGCTGCAGAATAAAGCTATTAGTCTTTCAGCAGTTTTTCCATTGCCACATTGATCGCTTCTGATCAGAGATAATATATTTTCTTCATTGTCAACTTGAAAGGGAGCGCACAGAGATGAATAAAGCTGCCTTTATGTGTTAGGCTGTCACTCTGACACGCTGTGGAACATAGAAGATAATTTAGGTATTAAGTGGCTTTTGCATCTGGGAGTGCTTGTCAAGAAACCAGACATTGTTCTTATGAATTGAAATAGTTCTCTGGATTAATATGTTTACTTTAAAAAATAAACAGAGAAGTCCAGGAGTACTGCCAGGAGGGAAAGTGAAGATAAATGTGCTTTTAGGTGACCGTAGTTTATTCCTTTAAGAACAGAGTCTGATTATTTACCCAGTGGGCCCCTCTGCTACCTAGCAGATGAGGTGTCGATAGGTAAAGCGTGCCAGTCCTGAGATTGGAGTGTTTCCCTCTGAATAGCTGTGGTTTGGGGGTGGGGAGGGTGTGGGAAGGTGATGCTTCGTGTGGCTGCCGTGATGCTGGTGCATTTCCACATGGCAAGAATCCCGCCCGCTGCTCTGGGGTTTTCCCCATCGTGTCTTGCATACTCGCTCTGGATGTGAAACAGTGTGTTCTGGTGTGCAGCAGTCAGAGCCGTTTGCTTATTTTAGAATTTCAAGTTCTCCAAGTATTTGGCTTAGCTTTATTTTTTTACTCGCTGTGGTCCCTTCCATGCACAGGAAAAAGTAGAATAAATGCAAAAGAAAAGGAGAAGGATGGTTAACTTACGGTATTTGGAAAATGTTTCCCCAGATGGGTCGGGGCCCTCCATCTCTCATTTATGTTAGTTAGGAAAGCATTCCAGCCTTGGTAATTCAAGATTCAGCTGACTCTCCCTGGAATAATTCCCTGCTTTTCCCTTTCCTGCCATAGCCTTTCAGCAATGGATTGGTGACTGTGATGGTCCCCCAGCTTCGGAGGGAAAACAGTCTTCTCTTGTGGAACGTCTTTGACTTGAACACCCCGGTGCATACCTTTGTGGGGCACGATGACGTGGTGCTGGAGTTCCAGTGGAGGAAGCAGAAGGAGGGTGAGTGGGGGCCTGATTTCCTTCTGAGCCCTGTTCTACAGCAGCTGCAGTGGGATTGGCTGTGTGGGCCAGTGTGGAGGACGTAGACCCCTCAGCACTGGGCTTGAGGAATGGGAGAGTCAGGGGGACTGCCACCATTCACTGTAGATGAGAAAAGGGGTGTGCCTGTGGCTTCTGTCCCAAGCTAGTGCCCCTTCTCGTAGGTTCAGTGCCGTCTCTCACCTGCACGGAAGAGATCTGTAAGAGATGGAAAGACTTGTTTTTGGATCATCTCTAGGGCTGAAAAACTCTGGGGTCACAGTCCTCAGAAGTCTGATGTTCGCTCCTTGCCACTCTGGGGAGGAAGGAGACCTGAGGTCACCATCAGTACCCCACCTTCCTTGTGTTCCTGGTTCCCTTCACAACACATAGTGTTGTTTTATCTTGCATCTCCTTGAAGATGGGTTTGGCCACATGGCTTGCTTTATGAGACATAAACAGAGGGATGCGATCTCTTCTGGGTTGAAGCATTAGCAGCCATTGTACACGCTGTCTTTGCTGCGGCCACCACAACTGGCAAAACTCCAGCTGGAGCTGCACCCGTGACCAAGGTGTCCTTGCTTAAGCCCCTGAGATTTGGGCATTGTTCGTTATTGCAGCTTCGTCTAGCCAGCCCTGACCAGTGCAAGGTCAAGTGTAATGGAGTCAGAAGCCCTTGGCCTTCACTTCTCCACCAACTTATGCAAACTTAGTAGCAGCTTCTCTTTTCCTGAGATCTTATTGTCACGATATCTAAAGGTTTTAGGGAACAGAAGCATATTTCTTGGTCTTTCTGTATTAAAGAAGGAAAACCAGGCAGTGGAGTGATGTGACCTCTCCAGAGTCCCAGGAAGGGTCTCGGGTAGACCTGGGATTAGAGCGCTCATCTTATCCCGGCTTCTTGTGACCTTCATGAGCCTCTCTTCCAGGATAGTTTTTGAAGAGACTCTTTTGGTCATCCTCTTAATTTTCTCATCTTTATTTCCCAAATATCCCTGCTTCTAGAAACATGAGGCTGCTTGGTTTTTATCCCATCAATTTGCATGCATGACTTTGGCTTTCATCTTCGTCTCTTGCTTTTTGCCGTAGTAAACAGATGATGTCGTTTCTTGTGGTCTGGCAGGGAAAGGTTGGCCTGTAGTTTTGGCTTGAAACGAAAAGTTGGTAGCAACCCGCTTTCAGTTATCTGTCATCTGTAAGCTGGCAAGGTGAATTGTGTAAATTGAGACTATCTAGTTAGTAGTGAGATTCTGAGTGCAAGTTACAGGTATTTCTTCAAACTCTTTTTTCTTGCAAAGTATATCATCTGTCTAGAAAGTTGCATAAAACCTGTACAGTCTTACAAATTTGGAAGAGAAAATCTGTGTAACTACCACCATGGTCTAGAAAGCAAACATTGCTCAAGCCTCGGACCACAGTCCTGTCCCTTCCCTGGAAGGAAACGCTGTCCTCCTATTTATGAGAGTGATTGCTGTTCTTATTTTTATCGTTTACCACCCATTTACGCAGCCCCTGAAATGGCTTCAGCTCACTTGTTGGACCTTTCGTAAATGTAATCCCCCCGCACGTTCCTTGTATTTTACTTCTTTTTCAACCGTTGCCACTTCGTTTTATGTTACTGCCATGTCTTCTTAGTTTTTACTGGGTTATCTCAAGCTTTGACTTGGGTTTTCACTGTGGTGCAGGAGAGCTAGCAGGAGAAGCGGGGTGTCCTGGCCAAGGGGCAAGGGTGCTTCACAAAGGAGGCGCCAGTCACTGGTTTCAGATGTTGCTGAAGGATCACCTTGTAGAATAAGAGAAAAGCCCTTAATTGTACAACTAGGAAGCGATGCGATCATTAGGAGACGAGTTCCAGAAGCAGACTGAAGATAGAGGCCAAATTGTAAGGCAGCGTGGACAGAGGCAGCAGGAACTGGTTTTGTGATTGAAGTTCCCCTCACAGGCAAGAAGCAGACTGGATTGATCTTAGAGCCTCTGCCTTCTCCCTGTGAGGGTGAGGAGAGGATGCAAGAGAGCGGGTATGTGGGAAAGCTAAGGCCTTGTGAGGGTGAGAGGGAAAGGGGCGTGGAGGCACTGGTAGAGGGGTCGGGATTAGAACGGAATTAGGAATAACTTTTCTCCACAGTCAGGGACACGAAAAGAAGCCAGATGTGGAGGCAGACGATTGCTGATGTAAACCTGAGTCTGCACGGCCGGGGGACTCCTGGCAGGCAGCTGTTCAGAAGACTTGTGTCCTGTTAGGCACACACAAGGATACGGTAACACGCTGAGGGAGTGAAGCCCGATTGAGGGCAGTGACACAGAGAAGGAACTTCTGTCGCTTACCTCCCCTTTTAGCTCGGACCCATCATGTTCTCTGTGACCTCCATTTTCCCACCTGTAAAATGAAGGAATTGGATGAAATTCAATTCTAAACTCTTCTAAATTCTTTGCTCTCTAAGGATGGCCATAAAGGAGATTCTAGATATGACCTAATTACTCCGAAGTGCCCTGATCTTTTCATAAAGCTCCCTAAACGATTTTGGAATAATTTCCCTCTGACCAGATGTGACATGTGAAAATACAACTCAGTCAGTTAAGAACACTCAAGATCGATTATCCATTTCATAAAGAGGTGCTTCTCTTTACCAAAGAATTCTTTTCAGTGGTAAGGTTCCATTATGCATTTAAAGCAATTCATTTCACAAAAAATCATATTCACGCTCAGCTCCTCTGGAGCGTATAAAAGGAGGAACATTTGTGGAGGCGAAAGTTCAACGTGACGTTAAATCCCAGCGTCCCTCTTCACCTGCTGGGCTGCCAGATATCATTTCACTTCATTTAAGTTTCTGCTCAAATGTGACTTCCTCAGGGAGGCCTGTCTAAAAATAGCTTCGCCATCAGTTCTCTTATCCTGGTTGTTGTTTCTTCTTCTTCTTCTTCTTTTTTTTTTAAATAACTGTCCCTACCACACATTTTATTATGTATTTATGCATTCTTCTCTTGCCACCGCTGGATTGTGAGATCTGTAAAGACAGACACCGGAGCAGTCCTGATTGTTCTAGCACCTGCAGCAGTGTCCGGCATGTAGAAGAGGGTCAGCAAGTCTTTGTTGACCGGGTGGGTGAAGGAGTCTCACCCCACTGGAACCTGTAGCAAAAGTGATGTCGCATTTAAAAAAAAAAAAATTGCAGGATTCTTATTTGGTGATTTCTAGGGTCCAAGGACTACCAGCTGGTTACGTGGTCACGGGATCAGACCTTGAGGATGTGGCGGGTGGATTCCCAGATGCAGAGGGTACGTACTCCGCGCTGGCGTGGAGGAGTGCGCCTGGGTGTGCTCGCAACTTACAGAAAGTACAGGCCTGAGTCCTTGGAGTCAGAGGACGCGTGAGACATTCACCAACACTTGCTGTTGGCCGAGTGGCGTGTGGAGGCCACACTGAGGCTTGCAGGGCTTCAAGAGCCAACTCCAGCGTTGGGCACTTTTAAGCGTCAAGAGCCTCTGACCGCCTTTTCTCTGGTCCCGGCATGAGCGTGTGGGCAGCCTACCGAGCAGACGGCCTGTGGGCTTCATTTCTTTCTCTTCTTCTAACTGAACTGGGACGTCTGACCTTACCTGCAGCGTTCAGAGCCCTTAACGTCCACCCGCGGCACCTGTCCTGTGAAGCCCTTTTCAATTTTTGCCCCATAAATGATACCTGTTTCTTACGTGAAGCACAGTGGTTGGTACCTGGTGTGAACTGCCGTGGCCCTGGCTGTGCTCTGCTTCAACACGGTTTTTCTATTCCGTGGCAATGTGCCTTACAGGCAGGAACTGTGCGTCCTCATGTGGCCTCCCGCGCGGGGGTGCCTGGCTGGCTCAGTTGGTAGAACAGGCAGCTTCTTTTTTTTTGGTGCCAAAACCTGGGAACGAGAACATGGAACTCTGTCTCTCTCTTTGTTTTTTTTTTTTTTAAGATTTTTAAAAATTAATTAATTAATTAATTAGAGAGATCGCCTGTCTGGGGAAGAGCAGAGGGGGAAGGAGAGGGACACGCCAACTCCTGGCTGAGTGTGGAACCTGATGTGGGCCTCGATCCCATGATCCTGAGATCATGACCTGAGCTAAAACCAAGAGTCAGACACCCAACCGACTGAGCCACCCAGGCACCCCAGAACACATGCAGCTCTTGATTTCAGGATTGTGAGTTCGAGCCTCACGTTGGCTGTAGTAATTACTTAAAAATCAGCTGATCCATCAGTCCTTCAATCTTAAAAATAAAATCTGCAGCACTGCTCAGTACAAAGTCACTCTTGAGTGTTTGGGTCAAATATCCTCACCTTACTGCCTTTCAAATATATTTTTTCTAGAAAGTACCATTTGTTCATTTTTGGTCTTGGCTTAGCTGAACAACTCCATAAAGGCTTGGAATTTAAAATAATGTTTTCTGAGGCTTGCATAAACTCAGAACAGGATGAAAAATTTCCAGGGTAGCTGAAACTCTCATCTCCTGTGTATTTAACCAGGGGGATTTGGTAATGGGTAAAGCCTATTTTGATCAGTTTTTGGCTGACACCTTTAGCCTTTGTGCTTCCCATTTTTAAGTCAGAACCCTAACCAGACGTGGAGATCATTTCCACTGACTTCTGTGGACCTAGATCTTCTACCCTTTGTTGCAGCTTTGTGCAAATGACATACTAGATGGTGTCGATGAGTTCATTGAGAGCATTTCTCTTCTGCCGGAACCAGAGAAGACCCTGCACGTTCAAGATACAGATCACCAGCACAACCTGAGCCACGGGGAGGAGGAAGGTAATTGGCCAGACGGGTGTTTCAGGTGACGTGCCCCCTGTGCATCTCAGAGTTTCAGCACATACCCTAGAACGGCCCTCGGACCCGTTTTCAAAAGTGTTTGCCAAAAACTGAAGAATCTCTCTCCCCTGCCAGTCTTAAAGGAAGACCCCCCGAGCAGTATCCTGGAAGAGAAGAAATCGGAGCAGCCGGGGCTCCCGCAGACTCTGCAGCAGGAGTTCTCCCTGATCAACGTGCAGATCCGGAACGTCAACGTGGAGGTGCTCACTGGCTCACCACCTCGCTCCCCTGCCGGCGGGTGGCCGTCGGTGGGCGAAGGGACTCCTCCAGCTCTCATTTCGGCTAGCAGAGAGCTTTGCTGCTCCAAAGTGAACCTCTCTGCTGGCTTTTTTATTTCCTAGGTTTTCTAGAGAAATAGATGTTTTGCAAATGCAAATTATAGCCTCACCGTAGTATTTTCTCGTCAGATGAACCGAGGAGTAAGCTGATGCTCATGTGTGTTGAAATTCTCCTAGCTGCTTCCAACACCTCGTTTTACCACGTGTGAAGTTACTTAGAGCCAGGAAGGCTTAGTGCTTTGGCAAAGGTTACTGGCAGAGTTAGTGGCAGAGCTGAGTTTGAAAGCCAGACATCCTGACCCCCAGACCTCCACCCCCCCAGCCCCCAGATTCTTTGTGCTCTGCTGTACTGTCCTCCCTTAAAGCTGGTCATTTCCTTAATGACTTAGATTCATAGTAAGAAGGTCATCAAACCTCTTTGTTCATTTAACACATGAAAACGTTTACTCCCTTCCTTTTGGGGAGATACTGAAATGCTTTCCTTCAGACAACTGAGTCTGAGTTTTGAAGCTTGATTTGTTCTTTTTTTGCCTAGATTCAACTAATAGGTATGGATATGTGTGTATGCATAATTATCTCCTTTGGCCTTTTTGGGGGTGGGGGTGCAGCAGAGGGACAGAGAGAATCCCAAGCAGGCTCCATGCCCAGGACGTAATCCAAGGCAGGGCTCCATCTCATACCCCTGAGCTCATGACCTGAGCTGCAGTCAAGAATTGGATGCTTAACCTGTTCAACCACCCAGGGGCCCCTCCTTTGGCCTTTAAAACAACTCTGCAATACATGCTTTTTTTTTTTTTTTTTTTTTAAAGATTTTATTTATTTATTTGACAGAGAGAGATCACAAGCAGGCAGAGAGGCAGGCAGAGAGAGAGGAGGAAGCAGGCTCCCTGCTGAGCAGGGAGCCCGATGCGGGCCTCGATCCCAGGACGCTGAGATCATGACCTGAGCCGAAGGCAGCGGCTTAACCCACTGAGCCTTTTATCCTTACTTCACAGAGGAGAAGCTGACACTAAGAGATGTCATGACTTGTAGGAAGTCAGCAGCTATTTGAATCTGTCTCCAGATTTCCCATGTGTGTGCCTTTCTTTGCTCTACTCCAGCTGCCTTCTCTGGTTGGCAGTGCGAGAAATCAAGAGAGAGAAAGGATTCTTTGATTAATTGATTATCTGTATCAATTCAGATCATACCCCTCTGTTGAGAACAGGTGAGAATGGTGTGGATAGCCAAGTGATTCTAGTTTAAGAAGGAGGTCTTGATTCCTTTTCCAGGAGTGCCTTTTTAAAAAGTACTGAGATGTAATTCACGTAACTATGAAGTTTGCCCTTCTAAAGTGTATAATTTGGTGGTTCATAGAATAGTCACAGAGCTCTGCCTTTATCACCCCTAATTCCACAGCATTTTCATCATTTCATCATCCCTAAAAAGTCCTATACCCATTCACGGCCCATTGGGGGGGGCCCACCCCGCCCCCACCTGGGCACCGCTAATCCGCTGTCTCCGTGGATTTTCCCAGGAGTACTTTTTTAACACAGACCGGTATTTCACTTCTTCCTGCTCTCTTTTCTCATCTCAAAATAAATATAACAAGTTTCAGTCTACCTCACAGCTTCAGGCTGAAGCTTTTTTAAGTCACAATACTTTGAACTTATTAAATCAGTGCTAAAATTAAAAATCTGTCTTCAACACGAGTTGTCTCAGTCTTCCAAATTGGTTTGTCTCTGGAAAGTCTCCCTTCGCCCCGGTCCCGGGAACCTCGAGCCTGCAGTCAGCTTGTTTAAATGTATTAGTGTCCGGAGATGCCCGATGGTTCCTCTCCTAAGCTGTTGCTCCTTTGTTGCCTGTAGATGGATGCGGCGGACAGGAGCTGCACGGTGTCCGTGCACTGCAGCAGCCACCGCGTCAAGATGCTGGTGAAATTCCCCGCGCAGTACCCCAACAACGCTGCCCCTTCCTTCCAGTTTATCAACCCTACAACCATCACATCCACGATGAAAGCGAAGCTGCTAAAGGTGGGGCTCTCTGTTCACACATTCTCCTTAGTGTCGTAAGAGGAAACGTCTGTTCATGGGCATCAGCGTCTTAAGCTGCATTGTCAAGTTGAATGAAAGCTCCAGTAGATGAGATTTGAAAGTCCATCTGTGCGGATATGCTTCTCTGTTAACTTTACTGTCTATAGAAAACGTCAGGGCCGTGGTTCTTAACCTTTTTGGATCGTGGAGCCCCTTCAAACATTAAATGAAAACAATGGACCCTTCCCCAGAGAAATTTGTACAGATGCCTTATATAATCTTAGAAATATTGCATGTAAATAGTAAATCATGCATGTAAAGCTCTGCATGAATCCCAGGTTAAGAACCCTGCAGTACATTTTCATTTATCTGGGAACAGTAGGCTAGGTGTATTCTGAAGCTAAAAGATATTTTATAATTGGAAAACAAGGGATGCCTGAGTGGCTCAGTCAGTTAAGTGTCCAACTCTTTTTTTTTTTTTTTTTTTAAAGATTTTATTTACTTATTTGAGAGAGAGAAATCACAAGTAGATGGAGAGGCAGGCAAAGAGAGAGGGAAGCAGGCACCCCGCTGAGCAGAGAGCCCGATGCGGGACTCGATCCCCAGACCCTGAGATCATGACCTGAGCCGAAGGCAGGGGCTTAACCCACTGAGCCACCCAGGCGCCCCAAGTGTCCAACTCTTGATCTCAGCTTAAGTCTTTTTTCTCTGTTTTTTTTTCTTTTAAATCCATTCCAGGATGCCTGAGTGGCTCAGTCGGTTAGGTGTCTGCCTTCAGCTTAGGTCATAATCCCAGGGTACTGGGATTGAGCCCCAAATTGGGCTCCTTGCTCAGCGGGGAGCCTGCTTCTCCTACCACTTCTCCTTCTGCCTACCATTCCCCCTGCTTGTGCTCTCTCTCTCTGACAAATAAATAAATCTTAAAAAAAAAAAAAAAAGAATTCTTAGAACATTAAAATTAAAAAAATAATAAAAATTTAAAAATAAAGAAAATTCATTTCACGGAAGAAGGTGGTGCCCTGCTCAGGGGAGGCTGGCTAGCTCTCCAGGTGAGGTGTCTAAAGGGATGGCAGTGCCTGAATGGTGGTGGGATAGCCTGGCATCTGGTCCTTGCTCCTGTGGACTCAGAAAGTTGCTTTTCGTGCAGAGCTGATATGGCAGACTCTCTATTAAAAATGCTCCACAAGGGGCACCTGGGTGGCTCAGTGGATTAAAGCCTTTGCCTTTGACTCAGGTCATGATCCCAGGGTTCTGGGATTGAGCCCCACATCGGGCTCTCTGCTTCCCCCCTCTTCTCTCTGCCTGCCTCTGCCTACTTGTGATCTCTGTCTATCAAATAAATAAATAAAGTCGTAAAAAAAAAAATGCCCCACGAGCTGGGCATGATACACCTTTTTCAGTTTGAGCAGCATCATGAGTGAAGTAACTGAAATGTCCTGACAAACCAAGATGACCCAAATGCTATTCAGCCTTTGCCTAGTTTCTATCATAGACACTTGACCCATCTTCCTGGAGGGAGATACGTGACCAAGAAATTTATCAAGGGGTGTAAGGATCTCTCAAATGCTACTTTGATTTTGTTATATAGTACATTTTGTGCTTGGAAATTTTTTTTTTAATCCAAGTATAATTAACATGTAGTGTTAGATTAGTGTCAGGTATACAATATAGTGACTCAGCAATTCTGTACATTACTCAGGGCTCATCACCAGGGCACGTCTAATCCCCAGTACCTGTTTCACCTATTGTCCCCACCCCCTCCCCTCTGGTAATCATCTGTTTGTTTACTCTAGAGTTATGAGTCTGTTTTTTGTTTGTCTACTCGGAATTTGAATATTTCATTGTCTTATTTGCACATACAAAAAAATAGATGTTGCTATTGTTATAAAAATGATAAGATTAAGAGGTATCTTTAAAGGTCTAATTCAGTGCCATCCAATAAAAATAGAATGCAGGCTACACATAATTTAAAATTTTCTAGTATCCACACTAAAAAAAGAAAAAATTGAAAGCAGGTAAATTAATTTCAGTAATATTTTTAGTTAATCCAATATATGCAAAGTATTCTCATCTCAACATGTAATCCATATAAAAATTATTGCAAGAGTTTGCACCATTTTTTTTGTACTAAATCTTCAACAGTTGGTATGAATTTTACACTTACAGCACATCTCAATTCAGCATGCCTAGCAGCTGACATTGGGCCTTTCCTTTTTTTTTTTTTTTTTTAAGATTTTATTTATTTGTGAGAGAGAGAACAAGCAGGGAGGGCAGCAGAGGGAGCCTGAAGCTGAACTTAGTTCCAGGACCCCGAGATCATGGCTTAGGCTGACGCTAGACGCTTAACTGACTGAGCCACCCAGACCCCCCAGCACATCTCAGTTCAGACTTAACCTCTCTTCACATGCTGTGTAGCCCCCATGGGTAATGACTTCTGTAGTGCACCCCACAAGCCCAGTTAACACGCCTGTCTTCAGTATGTGTATGTTGGTTTATGTCTATAGCATGTGCTTTAAAATGTTAGGATTTGTGTTTTTAAAGAAGCAAAAAAAAAAAAAGATACGTTGTGATTTCCACTGAAGTGAAATCTGTTCACCCTGGCTGGTATTGGGTATTACTTCTAGGATCCTGAGATTTTTTTTTTTTTTTTTTTTAAAGATTTTATTTATTTATTTGTCAGAGAGAGAGGGAGAGAGAGCAAGCACAGGCAGACAGAGAGGAAGGCAAAGGCAGAGGGAGAAGCAGGCTCCAAGGAGCCGGATGTGGGACTCGACCCCAGGACGCTGGGATCATGACCTGAGCCGAAGGCAGCTGCTTAACCAACTGAGCCACCCAGGCGTCCCGGATCCTGAGATTTTCATGAGGGGGTGGGGGTTCATCTGGAAGGAGAGGAAGGGAGTAGAATTCACAGGAAAGAATATGTTCTCTCAAGAAAAAAAAAAAAAAAAAAAAAAAAAGAATGTGTTCTCTCAAGCCATGCCTGCCCTGGCTAAGGAGAGAGCTTCTCGAATCTGCTCTGTGAGCCTCTAGAGCAGGTGGGAAGGAGGATGCCTCATTGGAAGCCTCAGACACAGCCACGCTCCCGTCTCCCTGCATCTTCACGACTTCCCACTGCTTTGAAGAACAAAAGTGAATCAGGAGAAGGAACGTTGCTATTCTTGACTGTGTTTCGTGCCTTTTCTAGATCCTGAAAGACACTTCTCTGCAAAAAGTGAAACGAAACCAGAGTTGTTTGGAGCCCTGCCTGCGCCAGCTCGTCTCCTGCCTGGAGTCTTTTGTGGTGGGATTCTCCTCCCAACCTCTGCTTTGATGTTCCGTTTTGTTTCTTCCTCCCCAAACTAATGTATCCGAATTTTGTAAGTCAGCTTTAAGACAGCTTGTGGGTTTTAGTCTGTTAATTTTTAAATTTCAGAACCAAGAAGACAGCACTTCCGGCAACCCCTTTGCACTCCCAAACTCCGTCACTCCCCCCTTACCAACGTTTGCCCGGGTGACCACTGCCTACGGGTCGTACCAGGATGCCAATATTCCCTTCCCTAGGACCTCGGGGGCCAGGTTCTGCGGAGCAGGTGGGTCTCTCTTTTGGTTCTCTGATTCTAGATTTTGAGAGCAAGAAGCCCAGAATGTCCTGTAGTCTATAAAGAAATCTCAGAAAAATCAGGAAATTGTCATTTGGTTTTGTTTCCTGGGAACTCTGCTGTAGTGTTAAATGGTCTGATGCCAAATTAACTTCTGCAGACATATCATAAGAGTGTTCAACCGGATTACAGTTTTAATTTTTTGCATTCTCATGAGCATGAACTTGAGTCTTATTCGGATCCCTGATTCTCAACACAGGACAGGATCCTGTCCTGTGTTTATATACAGATAATAAAGTATCTGGGAAGATTTTTTCTATGCCACACACGTCCCATCGCTCCTGGATTCTAGCGATTCTGACCCTCGTCCTTGTTATGTATGGCTACAGTCAGGGCTGACCAGGGTGGCCTTAGGATTTCCCACGTGCAGCTCATTGACCTTGATGTGCACATGTGGTGTCTCCTCTGTCAGGGTATCTGGTGTATTTCACAAGGCCAATGACGATGCATCGAGCAGTGTCTCCAACAGAACCTACTCCGAGGTGAGCCTGAGAGATGCAGATGTCCACTGTGTTCACGGGGCCGTAAGCGGGCAGATGTCTGAGAATGTGCACTGGGTTTGTCTTTGGACAGGTGCTTTTAGTTCTTCAGTAAATACCCACTATAAGATTTATTCAAGAAAGATGAGGTTCATGAAATTGCCACTAAGCTGAGATTTGGGAGGTCCAGTTACTACCAAACCATCAAAAGTAGTTTGATAAAAGCTGTTGTCAGGGCGCCTGGGTGGCTCAGTGGGTTAAAGCCTCTGCCTTCAGCTCAGGTCATGATCCCAGGGTGCTGGGATTGAGTCCCGCATCGGGCTCTCTGCTGAGGAGGGAGCCTGCTTCCCTTCCCCTCTCTCTCGGCCTGCCTCTCCTCTACTTGTGATCTCTGTCTGTCAAATGAATAAATAAAATCTTAAAAAAAAAAAAAAAAGCTGTTGTCAACTCAAGGCAAATTCTTCTTTAATGTGCTTTTCCCCTATTGCTAAAGTATCACTTGAAAATTGAATAAAAATAAAAAAGTAATGAAAAAGATCATCTGCTGGTCCATGGCGCCAATATGGCACTCCTAACATTACTGAAACATGTTAAATTATTTTAAAAATGACATTAAGTGGTTGGAAAAACTCACAATATGGAAGTTTTAAATTAAAATTTGAAAGCTCTCCTTTTCCTTGGCGAGTCACTGTTAGCATTTCAACATGCTTTCTGTCTGGTCTCCATTATTATTATTATTTTTTTTTTTTTAAAGATTTTATTTATTTATTTGAGAGAGAGAGACAGTGAGAGAGAGCATGAGCGAGGAGAAGGTCAGAGAGCGAAGCAGACTCCCCATGGAGCTGGGAGCCTGATGTGGGACTCGATCCCGGGACTCCAGGATCACGCCCTGAGCCGAAGGCAGTCGTCCAACCAACTGTCCCTGGTCTCCATTATTTTTCTGTGTGGGGGTTTTTGGTTTATTTGTTTTGGTCTCTTTTTAAGAGGCAATCTAAGTAGCAAATGGGAATGTGGACTTTGGAGCCAAGCCCCTGGGGCCTCACATTGGCCCTGCTGCTCTGTGACCTTAGGCAAATTACTAAACTGGGCTTGAGTTTCCTCAGCAATAACTTGGGGATGATCCTGGCACCTGCCTCCCTCAGTTGCTGGGAAGATTAAATGTGTAAATCCCTGAGAAGCATTTAGAACAATGGCTGGCATGTTGCTCTGTGTTTCCTATTATTACTACTGGTTGTTGGTGTGTGTGTGTGTGTGTGTGTGTGTGTGTGTTCGTGTATTTGTTTATGTTTATACTCTTTTATTGAGATATAATTCACACAGGATATAGCTGACCCATTTAAAATAATTGTTGTATATTCACAGACAGAGACAGAAGGTAGATAGTGTTTGCCCAACCCTGGAGGAATGGGGGACCTGGGAGTGTTGCCAGGTTGGGGATACAGTTTCCTTTAGGGGTCATTAAAAATGTTGTAGAATTGACTGTAGTGATGGCTGCACGTAAATTTGCCTATTCTGGGCATTTTAAATAAATAGAATCATATAGTTACGTGGCCCTTTGTGACAGGCTTCTTTCACTTGGTGTTTTGTTTTCAGGGCTCATACATATAGCACGTATCAGATCCTCCTTTCTTTTTATTGACATATAATATTCTATCATACATATATGCCACCTTTTCTTTCTTTATTGATCAGTCGATAGCCATTTGGGTTATTTCCAAGTCCTCGCGATTACGAATGATGCTGCTAGGAGCATTTGTATGCAAATTTTTGTGAGGGCCTAGATTTTCATTTTTCTCAGGTACATATCTAGGAGAGGAATTGCTGGGGCATATTGTAAAGGGTGTTTTTTCTTCATTAATCAACTTTATGTTTTAGAACAGTTTTAAATGTGTAGCAAAATTGAGTGGGAAGTTTGGGTACATACCCTTGTCTCCACACATGCGCAGCCCCCCTGCCCATACCACTAGTTTTTTATTTTATTTTATTTTTTAAGAGATTTTATTTATCTATTTGACAGACAGAGATTACAAGTAGGCAGAGGGGCAGGCAGAGAGAGAGGAGAAAGCAGGCTCCCCGCCTAGGAGAGAGCCCGATCCGGGGCCCGATCCCAGGATCCCAGGACTATGACCGGAGCCAAAGGCAGAGGCTTTAACCCACTGAGCCACCCAGGCGCCCCTACCAGTGGCTTTTTAAGCTTAAATATTACCAGTTGCATATGTAGACTTCTGGTTCTGCAGTGTAGCAACCAGGATAACACGGAAGCCCTCCCGGTGCAAACACCTGGGTGTGCTGGTTGGAATAGAATCGGCATATTTATAGGAAAGAGAGAAGATTCACCTCCTGCTTTCCAGAGAGTCTGCCATTCTCTGCAGTAACCCAGGCAGACAAGACCTTGGCGGACAGGACTGGGGAGTTACATGTCAGAGACCCTGTACATTGCTTTGGGTTTCTTATTTTAAACATTGTACTAAAAATCAACCACCTACTCTCAAAGGGAAACCAGAAGATGAGTATCCAGACTTTGGATCAGAACAGCATTTTACTGAGGTCTAATTTACAGTACACGAATGTGAATTGCATGCCTTGATGACCAGCACCCAGACCAGGATACAGAGCCAAGTTTCCCTTGTCCTTCCACGCAGACGAAACCTGTCTTGTGACTTCCATCACTGTAGTTCTAGTTTTGCCTGTGCTTGAACTTCATCTAAGCAGAACGTCATGCAGCATGTGCTATTTTGTGTCTCACCTATTTTGTTCAACTTACTGTTTTTGTTTTTAAAAAAACTTTTTTTAAAAAGATTTTTAATTTACTTATTTGTCAGAGAGATAGAGAGAGCACAGGCAGGCAGAGTGGCAGGCAGAGGCAGAGGGAGAAGCAGATTCCCTGCGAAGCAAGGAGCCTGATTCGGGACTCAATCCCAGGATGCCAGGATCGTGACCTGAGCCGAAGGCAGCCACCTAACCGACTGAGCCACCCAGGCATCCCTGTTTTTTAAAAATTTCTTAAAGAGGGGCGCCTGGGTGGCTCCGTGGGTTAAGCCACTGCCTTCGGCTCAGGTCATGATCTCAGGGTCCTGGGATCGAGTCCCGCATCGGGCTCTCTGCTCAGCAGGGAGCCTGCTTCCTCCTCTCTCTCTGCCTACCTCTCTGCCTACTTGTGATCTCTCTCTGTCAAATAAATACATAAAATCTTTAAAAAAAATTTCTTAAAGATTTTATGTGTTTATTTGAGAGAGAGAGAATGAGTGGGGGCGGGGGCAATTGGAGAGGGAGAGGGAGGAACAGACTCCCCGCTGAGCAGGGAGCCCTGATGTGGGGCTCAGTCCTAGGACTCTGAGATCATGACTGAGCTGAAGGCAGCTGCTTAACCAACTGAGCCACCCAGATGCCCCCAACTTAATGTTTTTGAAATGGATCCATATAGCTATCTATATACGTGAGTGGTTCTATTGTATGAAATAATGCATTTTATTTATCATTCTCTTCTTGAGGGATATCTGGGTTATTTCCAGTTTGGGGCCTGATAAAATAAAAATTACCACATGGTTGCTCTACATTCTCTCAAAAATTTGGTGTTTTCAGTCTTTTCAACTTTAGCCATTGGGGTAGGTGCGCGGTATCTCATCAAGGTAATGGCTAGTGATGTTGCGCAGCTTTTGTGTGCTCTTTGAACATTTGGGTTTCTTTTGTGATATGCCTGTTCAAGTATTTTGCCCATTACTTTAGGACTATTTTTCTTACTACTTATTTGTGTTAATTTTTTTTTTTTTTTTAAGAATTATTTATTTATTTGACAGAGAATTCTCAAGTAGGCAGAGAGGCAGGCAGAGAGAGACAGGGAAGCAGGCTACCTGTTGAGCAGAGAGCCCAATGCAGGGTCAATCCCAGGACCCTGAGACCATGACCTGAGCTGAAGGCAGAGGCTTAACCCACTGAGCCACCCAGGTGCCCTATTGTGGCAATACTTTATTTTGGTTGTAAATCCATTACTAGAAGTATGTGTTAATTTTCCCTGAGTCTGTGGCTTATCTTTCTCCTTCCCTAATTATTTTTAGTAAACAAGAAGTTTTGAGGTTTGTTTTTTTTTTAAAGATTTTATTTATTTATTTGAAAGACAGAGATCACAAGCAGGCAGAGAGGCAGGCAGAGAGAGGAGGAAACAGGCTCCCTGCCAAGCAGAGAACCGATGTGGGGCTCCATCCCAGGACCCTAAGATCATGACCTGAGCTGAAGGCAGAGGCTTTAACCCACTGAGCCACCCAGGTGCCCCAAGAAGTTTTTAGTTTTGATGAAGTCCAGTCTGTCACCTAAAAAATTCTATGATTAGTGCCTTTGTGTTCTAGAAAAAAAAACTTAGCCTACCCAAGGTCACAAAAATATTTTTCCAATTTCTTTTAAAAATTTATAGTTTTTGATCCCTTATTTAAAGCCTATAGTCTATCTCAAATTAATTTTTGTCTATGATGTGAATAGGGGCCAAAGTTCACTTTTTTCAGTTGAGATATATAATTATTCCAGCACCATTTAAGGAAAAAAAAATGGAATTTTCTCATTGAATTTGCACTGATTAAAAAAAATTGCATTAGGATGCCTGGTGGCTCAGTTGGTTAAGCCTCCACCTTTTGCTCAGGTTACGATCCTGGGGTCCCGAGATTAAGCCCTGTGTTGAGCTCCCTGCTTGGTGGGGAATCTGCTTTTCCCTCCCCTTTTGCCCCTTCCCTCACTTGTACTTTCTCTCTCTCAAATAAGTACATAAAATCTTTTAAATTAAATTGCATTTGATATCATTGTTGAAAATCAGTTGACCCTGTTTGTGGGTCTGTTTCTGGAGTCTGTTATTTTTCCCCTTTGATCTATAGGTTTCTCTGTATGCCAACACTGTCCCCCCCCTTTTTTATTAACATATAATGTATTATTTGTTTCAGGAGTACAGGTATGTGATTCAACAGTCTTAGACAATTCACAGCGCTCACCACAGCACATACCCTCCCCAGTGTCCATCTGCCTGCTACCCGATCCCTCCCATCGCCCTCCACTCCAATAACCCTCAGTTTATTTCCTGAGATTAGGGGTCTCTCTCTCTCTTTTTTTTTTTCATAAAGATTTTTATTTATTTGTCACAGAGAGAGAGAGAGCACAAGCAGGAGGAAGGCAGGTAGAGCAGGCAGAGGGAGAAGCAGGCTTCCCACCGAGCAGGGAGCCTGATGCAGGACTTGATCCCAGGACTCTGGATTGTGACCTGAGCTGAAAGCAGATGCCCAGCCAACTAAGCCACCCAGGCATCCTGAGTTTAGGAGTCTCTTAATATAGGTTTGTGTCCCTCTCTCATTTCCTCTTGTTTCATTTTTTCCTCTCTTCCCCTATGATCCTCTGCCTTGTTTCTCAGATTCCATCAGTGAGATCATATGATAATTTTCTTTCCCTGATTGAGTTACTTCGCTTAGCATAATACTCTCTAGTTCCATCCACGTTGTTGCAAATGGCAAGATTTCATTTAGTGATGGCTGCATAATATTCCATTGTATATATACAATCTTCTTTATCCATTCATCTGTCGATGGACATCTGGGCTCTTTCCATAGTTTGACTGTTGTGGACATTGCTGCTATAAACATAGTGGTGCAGGTGCCTCTTTCATATCCCTACATTTGTATCTTTCGGGTAAATTCCCAGTAGCGCAATTGCTGGGTCATAGGGTAGCTCTATTTTCAACTTTTCAAGGAACCTCCATACTGTTTTCCAGAGTGGCTGTACCAGCTAGCATTCCCACCAACAGTGTAGGAGGGTTCCCCTTTCTCTGCATCCTTGCCAACATTTGTTGTTTCCTGAACAGTTAATTTTAGCCATTCTGACTGGTGTGAGGTAGTATCTCATTGTGGTTTTGATTTGTATTTCCCTGATGCTGAGTGACGTTGAGCCCTTTTGCATGTATCTGTTGGCCATTTGTATGTCTTCTTTGCAAAAATTTCTGTTCATGTCTCCTGCCCATTTTTTGACTGGATTAAATCAAGGTGTTTTGGGTGTTGAGTTTGACAAATTCTTTATAGATTTTGGATACTAGCCCTTTATCTGATACGTCATTTGCAAGTATCTTCTCCCATTCTGTCCCTTGTCTTTTGGTTTTGTTGACAGTTTTCTTTGCTGTGCGAAAACTTTTTATCTTGATGAAGCCTGAGTAGTCCATTTTTGCCTTTGCTTCCCTTGCCTTTGGCGGTGTGTCTAGGAAGAAGTTGCTGCAGCTGAGGTCGAAGAGGTTGCCGTATGTGTTCTTCTCAAGGATTTTGATGGATTCCTGTCTCACATTGAGGCCTTTCATCCATTTTTAGTCTGTTGTGTGTGTGGTATAAGGAAATGGTCCAGTTTCATTCTTCTGCATGAGGCTCTCCAATTTTCCCAACACCTTTTGTTGAAGAGGCTTTTTTCATTGGACATTCTTTCCTGCTTTGTTGAAGATGAGTTGACCATAGAGTTGAGGGTCCATTTCTGGTCTCTCTATTCTGTTCCATTGACCTGTGTGTCTGTTTTTGTGCCAGTACCGTACTCTTTCGATTACAGCTTTGAAATAGATCTTGGGGTCTGGCATTGTGATGCCACCAGCTTTGGTTTTCTTTTTCAACATTGCTCTGGCTATTTGGGGTCTTTCCTGGTTTCATACAAATTTTAGGATGGTTTGTTCCTGCTCTGTGAAAAAAGTTGATAGTATTTTGATAGGGATAGCTTTGAATGAGTAGATTGCTCTAGGTAGGATGGACATTTTAACAATATTTATGCTTCTAATCCACAAGTATGGGAACATTTTCCCATTTCTTTTTATCTTCCTCAATTTCTTTCATAAGTACTTTACAGTTTTCTGAGTACAGGTCCTTTGCCCCTTCGGTTAGGCTTATTCCTAGGTATCTTAAAATATTTGGTGCAATTGTAAATGGGATCGACTCCTTAATTTTTCTTTCTTCTGTCTCATTGTTGGTGTATAGAAATGCAACTGGTGTCTGTGCATCGATTTCATATCCTGCCACTTTGCTGAATACCTGTATGAGTTCTAGCAGTTTTGGGGTGGAGTCTTGGGTTTTCCACATAAAGTATCATATCATCTGCAAAGAGTAAGAGTTTGACTTCTTTGCTGATTCAGATGCCTTTTATTTCTTTTTGTTGTCTGATTGCTGAGGCTAGGACTTCTAGTACTATGTTGAATAGCAGTGGTGAGAGTGGACATCACTGCCATGTTCTGACCTTAGGGGAAAGCTCTTAGTTTTTTACCATTGAGAATGATACTTGCTGTGGTTTTTTCATAGATGGCTTTTATGATACTGAGGTATGTACACTCTGTCCCTACTCTGTGAAGAGTTTTAATCAAGAAAGGATGCTGTACTTTGTCAAGTGCTTTTTCTGCATCTACTGAGAGGATCATATGGTTCTTGTCCTTTCTTTTATTAATGCATTGATTAACATTTGTTGATTTGGGAGTGCTGAACCAACCTTGCATCCCATGAATAAATTCCACTTGGTCGTGGTGAATAATCTTTTCAATGTACTGTTGGATGCTATCTAATACTATACTTTAAAAAAATTTTTTTTAAAAAGATTTAATTTATTTATTTGACAGAGAGAGACAAAGCAAGAACAGGGGGAGTGGGAGAGGGAAAGCAGGCTTCCTGCCAAGCAAGGAGCTTGATGAAGGGCTTGATCCCAGGACCCTGGGATCATTACCTGAGCTGAAGGCAGATGCTTAATGACTGAGCCACCCAGGTGCCCCTAACATTATACTCTCTCTTTTTTTTTTTAAGATGTTATTTATTTATTTATTTGTTTGACAGAGATCACAAGTAGGCAGAGAGTCAGGCAGAGAGAGAGAGGGAAGCAGGCTCCCTGCTGAACAGAGAGCCCGATGCGGGGCTCGATCCCAGGACCCCGGGATCATGACCTGAGCCGAAGGCAGAGGCTTAACCCACTGAGCCACCCAGCCACCCCTAACATTATACTCTTAATGTAGCTTTTATATAGTAAGTCTTCAGGTTTGCAAAGGTGTGTCCTCCAACTTTATTATTCTTCAGGATTGCTTGCTTACTCCAAGTCTTTTGTAGTCTTATAAATATGAAATGGCTTATTGGTTTCTATAGAAAAAAGCTTATTCATATTTTAATTGGAAATGTGTTGACTCTTTAGATCAATTTGGAGAAAATGGACACCTTAACAATAATAATGGAAACTTCCAATCAACTAACATCATATATGTCTCTATTGGTTTGGGTTTTCTTTAATTTCTCAGCAATATTTTATATTTTCTTTTCTTTTTTTTTTTTTTTTAAATTTATTTGACAGAGAGAAATCACAAGTAGGCAGAGAGGCAGGCAGAGAGAGAGAGAGAGGGAAGCAGGCTCCCTGCTGAGCAGAGAGCCCGATGTGGGACTCGATCCCAGGACTCTGAGATCATGACCTGAGCCGAAGGCAGCGGCTTAACCCACTGAGCCACCCAGGCGCCCCAATATTTTATATTTTCAATGCACATTTTTAAATTAAATTTGTTTCTAGGTATTTGATGCTATTGTAAATGAAAAATTTTTAATGTTTATTTCCAAATGTTTGTTTCTAATGTATAGAAATAAGTAGATTTTTATAGATTGGGCTCCTA
The DNA here is from genome assembly GCF_020171115.1 of Neogale vison. NCBI lineage: Eukaryota > Metazoa > Chordata > Mammalia > Carnivora > Mustelidae > Neogale > Neogale vison. Next base: position 11,910,282 of record NC_058097.1, read on the forward strand.
TTTAAATTCACTTATTTGCTCTACTACTTTGCTGATTTTCTTGAATTGTCTATGTATACAGTTGGAAATATTCTCTGCTTTAGCAGACAAAGCGTTTTTTTGTTTTGTAAGTTCATTTTGGTCTTTTTCTTTTTCTTTTTTTTTTGAGTTTTCTTTTTTTTTTTCCCATTTTACCCATCTTTTCTCTTGGTTTTCATCATGTGCTTAAGAGCAACACTACTTGGAAATATGGGAAGACTGTAGCCAGTATGGGTAATTCTGCATTTTCAACCACAGGTCTCTGTCAGCCTTGTCTGCTTATCATACTGGCTTGATTGCGCCCATGAAGATCCGCACAGAAGCCCCTGGGAACCTTCGTTTATACAGTGGGAGCCCCACTCGCAGTGAGAAGGAGCAGGTCTCCATCAGCTCCTTCTACTACAAGGAGCGGGTAAGCAGCAGGCCATGGTCTTTGATTCTAATTCCGACTGGATTCTTGTTTTTTGTCTCCCTGACTGCTATGCACAGCAGCTAAGTTAGTAATCCCCCTTAGTCTTCAACTTTCAAAACTGGTTTGTTCGAGAAGGACCTTTGCTTTGTTCCTTAGAGTTGATTTTAACTATTATGAATTGTGTGTGGAGGGGTGGGTTGGTTCTGTTATAATCCATATTCTTCACTCCCCATTTAACCCTATCCCGTTACCCCATTTGTTAAGGTGATTCCCATTGTTTCAGGTAGAATTATTAACCTGCAGATCTTCCTTAGTGTTCTTATGTTTGTCCGCAAATTAAGGGAAGCTTCTGAAGGCTTGAGATCTCAAGATATTTAGAACATCACAGCGGTGAGAAGTTTTAAAGTTGATCTGTGAGGGGTCTTATGCTTTAATGTCTATGCCAGTGCCCATCTGAATGGATAAGTTTATATGAAAATCCCCAGAACCCATCCTTGTGTTCCTGGGTTCTTCAAGAACTCGTCATCCCTAATGTAGCTATTTAGCTGTCAGAAGCCTTTGGTGACGATAATGTAGAGAATGTTGGCAGAGCGTAGGAATGCTAAGAACTCTCTCTGTGTTGTCAGACTGAGAGGCTGGTTTAAACTGGCTTTTAACTGACAGTGATGTTTTAAACAGAGCTACCACTGAGTTATTAACCAGCTCAGTCCTTAGGAATTCTTTGTTGCTGTCCCCAACTAATTGGGAAATGATGGATTGACTATAGATGGAATGTGTTTTTTAAAAAGTTGAGTTATTTTAAATAAAAACCCAATTTCCAGCTAGTGTCTGAGGTGCCTGCACTTCGATTGCAATGTAGTGTCTGGCCTTGGTCCACACTGGTAGGTGGCCACCTCTGACTTGTCGAGTCTTAGAGTTTGTATGCGACTGAAATGGACAGCAGGAGCTGATTGAGGCGGACCAACCTTGGACAAGACCACTCCGTTGAATGGAGACAGTGATTATTGCCATTCTGTAGTCCCCTTCACCTCTCTGGTGGAATTGTGCCCCTCTGGCTGTCACTGGCCTTATTGGAACACCTATATCTTCCCAAGTCCTTTACATTAAAAATTCTTAGGTTTTCTTCCCTCTAAGCAAGCTAGCAGGCATTTTATTGACAAAATAAAAGGACATTTTATTAACAAACAAACTCGTGGTTGGGTAAATGGGGGAATTTTCTTCAGCATCAGGGCCAGGCTGAGGAGATCTTTTAGCCAAGAGATAGGTCTGAATCCTCCTCTGAGTCATGTCATGTGTTACTCATGCTTGGGTTTGGATTGGGAAAAGAGGTGGACTAGCATTTTGACTCTGACAGTGCAGAAAGGCCATGCCTTAGTCAAAATAACTCCCATTCCATGATGGGACCTTTCCTAATGCCAAAACATTTGTACAGCCTTATATTCATGTTTTTCTCGGTCTGCCATAAACACCATAATCATAAAGAGGGACCAAAAGCACATAGATAGTTACCTTTTACCAGACAAGATCTTCTGGGGAGGAGGGGAAGGACTGTGATACTTCACTTTGGGATGACTCCCAGTATACAGCTTCTCCACAGGCTATGATAGTCCCTTAGGATGACCTAGTATAGTAAGTGATCTTGACGTTGTATTTCAGAGACTGAACATATAAAATACGGGTAGTCACTAATGGTAATTTTATATGAAACATTTGTATTTCTGTGTGATATACATATAGAAAAGTTCACAGATCATAAGCATATAATTCAGTGAATTAACAGTCACACAGGCCAAGAACTAGAACATCGTAAGAACCCTAGAAGCTCTGGGGGAGGGAAGCACATCTCAGTGGGTAACATATAGTAATTAGGTGAAATCCTATGAAATTACTGATACTTGACTGTTTTTAACCTCAAAAAGTTTCATGTGGTTCAACCTCATAAGCAGTTAAATGACTGAGTCATTTTGTGATGAATCTGAAATTAAATTCATCTCTCCTTGAACCTTGTTCATGTCCATCCCATTACATGGGGCAGAAGGTGGGGACTGGGGGAGTGAGGGAAATGAAGCATGGCCATGATATCTTATAGAGACGATCTTCCTTCCTTTTAGAGGTCGATATAGTTTTATCCCTCAAGGAGTATTTTTTTATCCTCAGGTATCTAGTTTGACATGTCAAATAATACCACTTTTATTACTTTTGTTCTCAAAATGATTCTAGATTACTACATTTCTTTGTGCTTAAGTCTTTATTTTCAGCCCCCGTTTTCCCCCTACATATTTTTATTCTCTTTCAGATCTCTACCCTTGAGATCATTAAATGAGTAAGAGTAAAGGAAAAAGAATATAACTGCATTAAAGTATAGCATGTAAAGTAAAGCATGAAGTAATTATAGAGTGTTTTGGAGATTATAAGAAGCTTTATGGACCCACTGGGGATTTTACTGTTTGTTTTCTTGTTTTTATGTGTTTTTAACCTGCCCTACTTAGGTCATATTATTATATTCACCCAAATGTTCTCCGGATGGGATTCCAAGGTTCGTTCCTAAATATTAAAAAATGTGAGAGACCTAAAAAAAACATCAACAACCAAAGCCAACTATCAAATTTCACAGGAAGTTAGAAAGCCCAGAGAGATGCTAACATTCATCTGGTAACTGGACCAACTATTAATAGTTGATGAAATATTGTTTAGTCCTAGGGCAAAATCAGAGGACCCAGAACTTGTGATAAACATTAGGCCTTGGCCTATAAACATTTCTAAAATTTTGCAAGCTCCACCCATGCTTCAGTTTATGTCGCTAAAATAGCTCTAATGTAAATAACTGAGGCGGTCTTGAAGTTAATAGAATAATTTCTGATTTCCATCGACAGTGCTTTTCCGCCCCAGTTTCGCACTCATGCTATTAGTGAGTGCCCTCGGGAGGGCAGCTCTTCAGCCTCGCTCCCTCTTTCCCTCCATTTCCCGTGTGTGCTTGCTTACCCATCACTCCGAAAATAGACCTGTGGCCCTGAGGTCAAGGCTCCCAGTTTCCCCAGTGCCCCCCAAACCACACACCAGAAACAGTTTCTACCTTTTTCGGAATGAGAATCTTCTCGCACATACGTATGCTCTTGATGGAAAGGGGAGACCCTCCACCCATCTCTCTACTTGCCCTGGGATCCTCCCTAGAGAATCCTAAGCTTGAGCTCAGCCTCCTTATATCTTGAAATGCATTTTGAGCTGAAGAACGAAGACACTGAAGCTGGGTTCGGAGTGCGATGGGTCGGGAGGGAGGTGAGGGCGTTCAGATACTGCTGTGTTTAAGTTCGGATTGGTAGTCATGCAAACCCAGTTTTGCAGTGTATTGTGGTACCTTTTAATCCATCAGATGTGTGGGAAGCTTTCATTTTATTCTATATTTTTCCCTTTTAATTTTCTTGGTGTTTTTCTTCCCTCCTCCTGGGTGTAACGTTTTCACGCACAGATGTCTCCTCGCTCTGCCCGGCGACGTTGGTCCATACAAGCAATTAACGACTTCCCGGTACTGTGCGCTGTGCAAATGCTCTCCTTGACTAATCCTGTCTGCCCAAAGGCCCAAGAATAAAATGCCACCTGCCTGGCTTTGAGGAACCTGAGGGACAGGCTGGCTGGTTTTCAGGACCAGCACAATAAATTTTTCGTTCTTGGGAGTCAGGCCCCAAGGACTTCCTCCTCTTTTCATCCAGTTTCTAATGGGCGAATACTGAGACCGTTAAGGATGGTGAACGGGCTTCTTTGAAAATGAAGCCAGACACTGGGTTTCTTGGAAAGAACCCCAACTGTAAGCCTTTTGCTCACCTGATTTCATTTGGAGTATTTGTATCATTTCCTGGAGCTTTCAAAAGCCTACCTTTGGCATGGGGTGAAGCAGAGGAAGATAGAAGAGGCTTCCACCATTTTGTCTCTCTGTTTTTATCGTCTTGGTCTAGTTTAAAGAGGGAAGTGCTCACCTGCTTCATTGGCATGATGCATAAGCTAGTTTTTAATCCTTCGGGAACTTTCTGGAACAATTTTTTTTTTCCCCTTACCAACAGTATTTTGCACTGCAATGAAACCTCTGCTGTGGACATCCTCTCTTCCTTTTCTTTCTCTCTTCCTCATTCCTGTTGGCCATCCCCCCTCTTCTGTCTTCCTCTCCCACCCCCTTCATGTTTCACTAGTGCCAAGGTGGCCTCGGGCTGTGAAAGGCAGCCTTGTGCCTTTTGTGTAAATTTCATTTGGTGTAAAAAATTTGGTGGGGGAAGAGTCCTTATAGCCTTTTCATATCAAAACCAGTTGAAATCAGGAGCCCTGACTAGCACGTACCACTGCTGCTGACAGCTTGCAGGTGGAGCGGCCATCGTGGCCGCCATCCCTCCAAAAGCCTGTCCCAGCCAACCTGACTGCTGGATTTCCAGTGATTTCCAGAAGTCTCTCCTCCTGCTGCTATTGAAATAGGAACTCACGTTGACTCACTGCCCACTCTGCTGATTATGCATTGTTGGTGGGGTTGCTGCGAAGCAGTTGGTGGCTTATTCTTGGGCTGTTTTACATTTAACCCATTTATTGGCATTGATGTTGCCTCCGATTGTAGCAGTCACACTGGTGGTACAGTCGCAAGCTGGCTATATTGGTTGTCATTCAGTGCTATTCGCTCCAATGCCTCCCCCCGCCCCCACCTCTCCCAGTCCTTTCCTCCCTGTCCTCCTTCCTATGAGTCCATGAACGCCTTCTTGGTATGTTCAGAGGAGTATTCTGGTGCTCATCATGTGATAATTGTCTGTCTCGTTTTGTCTCTCTTCCTCAATCCCTGCTTATGAAATCTGTGGGGCAGGGGTGTTTTCTGGGATGGGGCATTGAGAAGACCTAAGAGAAACGCGGGCCCTTTGCCTCCCAGAGGGACCGAGCCTACTGCACAGAAAAGTGTCCCCCTCGAAGCCCGTCAGAGCGGGACTAGAGCAATGCGGGAGGTTTCGGGGGCTGTCAGGCCAGAGTGCCCGCCCCTCACCGGGAACGCTCGGCCACTCCTCAGCCTGGTGTGTCTCTGTTTTCCGCATGTTGTCACCTGACAGTGGCACAGATGAGGGATTCCTCCAATCACCAGCAAGATGTAAGGGAAGAAGAAGTCTTGGGGAAGTGTGGATGGAATATGAACCCTTTTTGCTGCAAGGAAGTTACCTGTGCTCCTTTGGGAGCAGCGAGGACCTAAGGCTCTGACATCTGCTCGGAGACTGAGCGTGTCTTTACGTACGTAGGCAGATTGGCTGTATCTGCGTCCCCAGGGTACACGGTCACTAGCCTGGCATACTGGGTGACTCCCCTGGTCTGCAGGGGCGGCACTTCCTATTTAAAAACCACCAACCACTAAATAGAAAAAACGAGACTCTTTTTTATGGCTCCTTACAGATTTTTGATAACATTTTGCACTCGCTCCTTGCTGGATTAGATGAGTGTGCAGTGCGGTCCCGTAATTGCTCTTATAGTTTGAGGCCTGGCGGCAGCTGTACTCAGACCCACCCAGTGCCGGCAGATGTCCTGTTACAGGCTCAGAGGCAACTGAGTGAGTTCCCACCACACATCGCCTGCACATCAGAACGGATCAGGGGAACCAGCTAGAAGCCTGCCATCTCAAGAAGTTGCCAGGCAAGTCCCAGGAAATCCGGACTACAATTTCTATAGTTCAGTGAAGGGCGGTTACAGAAGGTTGTCCAAGACCACTGTCGATATTTTCATCAAGTACCTGTTGACTCACGCGGGTTTTTTTCCTCCCCATCTCTGTAACCAAGGACCCCAGAGGGGCAGAGGGAAGAGTCCTAAGGCATCTCTTTGGACTCTGTTCTCTTCCCTCTGAACGTGCCTACCCCTCCCACTCCCAGAAAGGGGATGAAACAGAGTGAGGGTCTGAGTCTGGCCTGCAATATAGCATCTGGGGCTGAGCCCGGGGAGCCCCCATGTGAAGCCAGTAGCCATGGCCGCCTCTTGTCTCTGCTGGTGTTTAGCCTGCGGCTCTGGCTCGGCTCATGGTACTCGGGGTTCTTGGCAGAGAAGTGAAATGAGCAGTAACTGGAGAGCCTGGGGTGTCAACAGGCCTCACTCCCATCAGATGTTGATCTCCTATGCGGAGATGGATGCATTTAAAGGTGGGAAGTTCACATAGTAACAAGTAGCTTAGTCTTGGGGCTTCTTTTTTTTCCTTTTAAATCCAAAATCAGGCACTCAAGAGCAGGTTAATAAGGATGGGCTTAGCAGCCTGACAGCCTGTGTTCAAATCTCAGCTCTTAGGAGTGTGGCCTCAAGTAAGACTCACATCGTCATTTGTCAAACGGAAGCAGCAGCCCCTCTTTCAGGGAGCTGTGGTGATGGCCACACTCGCAGTGAGGGAACATCCCAGAGCGGGAGCTTGTGTTGTTCATAATAACAGACAAATCTGTAAAGCCTAAGTCAAACATTTATGCGCTTGGACTTGCGTCCAGGACATCCCTCATTTCCTGCACAGAGGACCCTCTGTGGCCATTTGAAGGTGAGGCTGTGGGGAGATGGGACAGTTGCTCACGATCTTCCATGTTCCGTGTTACCCAGGTCCTTCTGCTCAAGTCCATTTGGCATTCTGAAGTGATCACTTTCAGAAATAACACACGTCTGCTAGGGAAAAACATTTTTAAATGAGCTAGTCTATAGGCGAAGGGACCACTTTTGGCACATGGGCCTTAATATTCTGTTTTCATTAAGTTTTCTTAAAAAGACGGGAAATTGTGGTGGTTTTCTGTGTGGCCTGAAAGGTAGCAGACCCCATCCCTCATGAGGCCTCCATTTATTTCCACGGAGAGTTACGTGGAGCTGTGGTGAAGTGGCCGGTTCTTCGGACGCCGCTCATTTTCTCTTATAAACAACGAGCCCGAGTATCTGCCTGGAACAGTGTTTTAGACGCCTTCCACCCAGCACAGAAAACCAACGACATGGATCATGCTCCATTCCAGGTGGAATCTTTTTAGTGTCCATCTTTTCCTCTTGTTTGTTTCTTTCTTTTTTAATCCAGTACCCTAAATCTCATTTGAGGTATTCAATTAATGTGGGATCTATGGGTGCTGTTTCCTGGAATTTTTAAACTCCTGAAATCTGGATAAAAAAAGTTTGTGTACCTAACACCCTCCCTGTTCCAGTTCACCACACTGTGCTGTTCCTGTCACTGCCCAGTAGATGCCCACAAAAGTACCCTACCTCCAGCCAGTCATGTCAAATGATCTCACGCACATGGGCGACATCTGTCTTGGGTCGGTTAATGCTGCCTGGCTCCAGCCCGTTCTGACAGGCGGTTTACTCTTCAGCCCATTCTCCCTGTATTGCGTCCTTGTCAGGATATCTGTGGCTCCAAAGCTAGTATTTTTGTGAGTGGGTACAAATTCTTTAGAAACTAGCCCACACAAATCGAGAATCAAAGGGCTGCTGGACGTAGTAGCTGAGGCTTCTCTTAGATTGATAGTAACGATGTGTATGAATCAAGATCACAGAGAAACTCAGTTGCTGCCAAAGATCAACTGGGTCAGAGTTCCAAATGGATAATGTAGCACATGTATTTACAAATTATGATAAACAGTTTACATCCTCAGCCAACCTTTACCCACCACGATCCAAGTCCAGGTGTCCTGGATCTAGTCGGTTCCATAACACTTATGGAGCCCATAGGAAGCTACATGCATTGGGCATCTTTGGGGATTAGACCAGACATCGCTGGTCAGAAACTACTAAATACAGACCATGACTCATGAATGGAAGAGCAGTTGTATAAAAATCACTTGCCAATAATCAATTATTTGTGAGTAACCTAAGTAATGGTCTAATCTAAATTCCTGAAGGCTTATAATACATTTATAATCATTACAGATTTTTTAATTGCACGTTTTTGGTCTGCACTCTCACCCTTCCATTGTGGCCTTATTAAACTTGCAAGATCGGAATGGAGCTCATCGTGAGGCATAGTTCTCAGCGAGCAAAGAGGACATGAGACTAAGTTCATAGCAAATAAGAAGCTCGCCCAGGGTCACACTGAACCAGCACAGGTGGTAATAAGACCCACACACCTTGGTTTTCTGCCTCCTGATTGCAGACCCCTTCCTTAGCCACTTTGTTAATAAGTATGTCACCTCCCCCCTGAGTTGAGCCACTTTGGTGGGCCCCCTTTTAACTTCCAGCAATAAAATAAAGTAAAATGTTGTTTCCTCGGCTGCTTGTCATTTTGAGGATACCAGATGGGGCTATCCTGATAATGCTCCCTTTCCAGGACATCTCTCATTTCCCACACACAGGGCTCCTTTGTAGGGGGTGCCCTGGGGAAATCGGCCAGTTGCTCATGGTCTCCCATGTCCATTACCCAGGTACCTCCGCTCAAGTATTTTTGACATTCTAAAATGATCCCTTTTAGAAGTAATTCAAGTCTGCCAGGAAAAACCGGGTAATTCTCCTTGAGCTGCTCCGTTTCTCGGTCTGCCTGCCACAGATTAAGGTTTGCAGAGCCCACACTGCTGTGTCTGAATTAAATTTTCCACAAACCCTATTAAAGCTGTCTGAGAAGAAAAAAAACTTTGATTAGTTTCAAGCAAGAACTTTGACCCTAAGGCTAATCCCAACCTTAAAAGTTGCTCTTCTTCCACAATTTTGTGGTCTTTACTAACTTATTTACCTGCTGTTCATTCTTTTTCTTTTCTTTTCTTTTTTTAAATTCTAGATCCAAGGTATCTATTTTTGGGCACCTGCACAATGTATGTAGCCCTGCAGTAGGTGCATATTTTCCTGTTAGGATTTTGGAACCAACAACTCAATGCCCTCTGCCATCCTTTTATTTCCTACAGATGCTGATTCATGTAATTGTGGGCATGATGTAATGCAAAGTCTCTGCAAATAACCAATGACCCAACTCTGATGTGCTCTGCAACTATAGATTTCCATTCATCAGAGTCCCCATTAGTTATATCTCGTCATCTCCCCCAGAAATCCAGGAGATGGAAAAGCAAGCGTGAGGGGTCAGACTCTGGCAATCGACCGATCAAGGCTGCCGGAAAAGTTATCATCCAGGACACTGCGTGCCTTCTTCCTGTTCACAAATCCCTGGGGGAACTGTACATGTAAGTCTGCCGTGTTATCACACATCATAATCCACGTGGCTTCCTTTCTTTTTTTCTTGAAGTTTTGGAAACCTTTTGGGGCGCTTGGGTGGCTCAGTCAGTTAGGCGATCAGCTCTTGATTTCTGTTCAGATTGTGATCTCAGGGTTGTGAGTTCAAGCCTTGTGTCGGGCTCCGTGCTGGACATGGAGCCTCCCTGAGATTTTCTGTCTCCCTCTCCCTGCCCCTCTGCCTTCCCGCACCCAACCACGCACACTCTCTGTCTCTCTCTCTCTCTCTCTTAAATTAAAAAAAAAAAAGGTAAGGGTTGGAACCTTTTCTTCAGAAGTTTTAGGAGGAGACCAGTATATGAGCTTTCTATTGCTGCATAACAAGGTACCACAAACTTAGCAACTTAAATTAACATACATTTGCTGTCTCGGGTTTCCGTGGGTCAGGGTCCAGGCATGGCTTTAGCCGCCGGGTCCTTGCTCATGTCTCAGCTGACTGAAACTGTAGAGGTGGCCATGTAGTGGTCTTATCTAAAGCTTACAGTCCTCTTCCAAGCTCATTCAGGTTGTTAGTGGAATTTACTTCCTTGAAGACCTAGAACTTGGTGATTTTCGTCTTCAAGACCAGTAGGAGTTTCTCTCTGATGCTTCACTTTCTTTCTAAGGTCTCATCTGATTAGGTCCGGCCCACCTAAAATAATCTCTCGACACATTCAGAGTGGACGGATTAATAATCTAATCTTGGGTGTGATAGCCCATCAATATTCACTGGTATCACCTGTAATTAAAGGGAGGGGATTATATTAGATGTGTGGTGGGGGGAGGCACAGATATCTTGTGAAGAGCCTCAGAATTCTGCTTTCCATACCGATATGTAAAACAGTTAAAAGCAGAGCCACTTTGGTTGAAGGGAGTTGGGAGGCCAGTGCCAGGCGTATAGAGGCTGCCCTGCGGTCACCCTTGTTCTTGAACTGAACAGATAACAAAAAGTGTTTATTTTGTAATATGTACACAGCACACCACTCTTTGTGTTAGAAACCACAGTGTTGCACATATTTAAATTCCTTTTTATTCAACCCTTAAGTGTGGGGAAATCCACAGAAAAGCTCGTTGCTAAATTATCGTTCAGGGCTGGCTTCCCGTCCTGACTTTAGAGAGGTGAACAATTTCATCTTCCCCGGGCGCGAACCTGCAGCCTGAACTGTAGGTAAGCTTTTTCTCCATTATGTGACTTGAAGGGTGAAGCTTAAGGCTAACGTAGATAAAACATTTTGGGTGACAATGAAAGGAGCAACTTTTAGTTTGTTAAATCAGGGGTCACTGATTTAGGAGGTGAGACCAGAAAGAAACTCTTAAATTCTTTTTACATTTCAGATTAAATGTGAATGATATTCAAGAAACATGCCAGAAGAATGCCACTTCTGCCTTGCTTGTTGGAAGGAAGGACCTTGTCCAGGTTTGCACATCCCTTATCATGCCCATCTGGAGTTTTCTTTTTGAGCTGATCATTTTTACTTCATAATTTTGGTTTAGTGACCTTTCAAGGAGTGCTTCCTATTTTGCAATTTCTCTACCATATTTTTTGCCCAACTACAGGGCTAGAGTAGCTTTCTAAATCCTTTGGGTTTTCTCTCTCTCTTAAAAAAAATTTTTTTTTATTTAAGTAATCTTACCCCCAGTGTGGGGCTTGAACTCATGACCCCGAGATTAAGAGTTGCATGCTCTTCCAACTGAGCCAGCCAAGCACCCCACTCTGGGTCTTTTTCTTATTAGAGCTTAGTTGAGAAGATCCTAAAGCACCTATTGATAATTTTTTTATTACATTTCTCTTTTACTCTGTACCATGGTGATTATTATACACATAAATGTGGGTATCTGTGCCTTTGCCATTTGCACTGTCAATTCTGTTTTGCTGGGGTTTTCATGCTTTTAAAGATGCTTTGTTTCAGGGGTGCCTGGGTGGTACAGTCAGTTGGGCATCTAACTTTTGGTTTCGGCTCAGGTTGTGATCTCAGGGTCATGAGATCAAGCCCCCTTTTGGGCTCTGAGTTCAACATGGAATCTGCTTCAGATTTTCTTCCTCCTCTTCCTCTGCCTCTCCTGCTGGTGCTTTCTCTCTCTCTATTTCTCAAATCAATCAATGAATCTTTTTTTTTTTTAATGTTTTATTTCAAGGAGGGGCCTGGCTGGCTCAATCAGTAGAGCATATGACTCTTGACCGTGGGGTTGTAAGTTCAATCCTCATGTTGGGTGTAAAGATTATTTAAAAATAAAATCTTTAAGGGGCTCCTGGCCGGCTCGGTCGGTTAAGCATCCAACTTTTGATCTCAGCTCAGGTCTTAATCTCTGAGTCATGATTTTAAGTCCCACGTTGGGCTCCATGCTGGGTGTGAAGCCTACTTAAAAAAAAAAAAAAGTTTTGTGATCCTGGGCAACACTTAATCTTTCTGAACCTCAGTTTCCTTGAATATGAAATAGTCCTGATTCTAGTACCAGTGAGGAAGAAATAAGGTCATATATGTGAAACTCCCATATCTGTATCTGCTAGATGGCAAATATCCAACGTATGGGATAGTCGCCACTCTGTTCCTGTAATTATCGTGGTCATTAGTGGCATGGTACTTGTAAAGGGACAGAAATGGCATCGGTGCAAATGCTTGAAGAATATTTTCTGGTTCTTTTTTATGCATATGTTGATGATGATGAGTCTACTGTAATGCAAAAAGTTGTAGAAATAAACCCAAGTGTCCACTATTCCTATTAGAGCCATTTTAAAAATGTGCATTAAAAGTGAGGACGTAAGGGGGCTCCTGGTGGCTTGATTGGTTAAGCTTCTGACTCTTGGTTCTGGTTTAGGTCATGATCTCAGGGTTGTGAGGTCGAGCCCTGTGCCAGGCTCCACGCTCAGCGGTGCGTGTTGGGTGGGGATGTCTGCTTGAGATTCTCTCTCCTTCTCCTTTGCCCCTCCTGTGTTCTGTCTCTCTCTCAAACGAAAGAAATCTCTCTCTCTCTTTTTTTAAGATTTTATTTTTATTTATTTGACAGAGATCACAAGTAGGCAGAGAGTCAGGCAGAGAGAGAGGGGGAAGCAGGTCCCCCCGCTGAGCAGAGAGCCCGATGCAGGGCTCGATCCCAGGACTCTGGGATCATGACCTGAGCCGAAGGCAGAGGCTTTAACCCACTGAGCCACCCAGCTGCCCCTCTCTCTCTTTTTCTAATCCGAGGAAGTAACATCCCTAAATTGTCAGGGTAGTAAACATCCTCTCCCATCCCAGAAAGACATTAACTTCTCCCAGCAACCATTCAGGCAGGTCACTGGTTAGAGAGATGAAAAGAAACCTTGTGATTCTTATCTTAATCGATACTTGCGTGTTTGAGTATATTAGTGCCACCTAATTTAATAGGTTTTTACTGTATATTTGAGGTGTTTCTCTACCCTTTTTCAGTATTTTTGTTGTTCTTTTTTCTTAGATTATTGACTCCTTGATTAAACTCTGTATTTTCTTCCTTTCAGGTTTCTCACAGAGTCTAGTCTAGTGTTTTTCAGTTAGTGGGCATGCAATAATGTACTGCCACTAAGAAAGATTTCCCAGTAATACTCCATTTTTAAAAGTGTGGAGGGAAGGAGCCTCTGCTGACGGCGTGATGTATTTAATATAGTGTGTGCTAAATCTTGGCTTTAATAGATACCTAATGGATATTAGTTTCTACTTGATGACCCCAAGCCCTGTGAGAGTTCAGGTTTGAAGATATTCCTCAGATTTGATGTCAACAAAAAGAAAGTCAAGTCTATTTTGTCCTGGCCTATTTTTCTTTAGTTTTAAGAGTATGCTGAAACTTCTGTGATGAAAGCAACAAAGTTTCCCATTACTTGGGCAAAGGACAGATCTGAAATGCGATAAGGAATGCTTTATCCCCCCCTTTCCCTGCCTGTTCACTAATGAGGCAACAAACGAAGTCACTTGAGACAACCCACTGAGGTTAACATGTGGTGTCATTTCTTTGACGTTTGCTTAATAAAAGTTTTTAAGACTAGCGTTTCTCGGGCATTACAGTCCCCAGAGAATCTTGTTAAAATGCATATTTTGCTTCAGTGTGTCTGGAAGGGGCCCTGATGTTCCCAGTTTCTGTTGCCCTCAGAGCAGCAAGGCTGTAGGCTGTGTGTGGAGGAGAGGTAGGGTTCTTTCATGCTTCCTGGTCCTGTCCTCACCAGTCTGACTTCGAGTGTTTGTCTTCGATCTGTTCCAGGTTTGGTCGCTGGCTACAGTCGCTACGGATCTTTGCCTTGGTCCCAAGTCTGACCCAGATTTGGAAACGCCCTGGGCTCGACATCCATTTGGGCGACAGCTGCTGGAGTCTCTGTAGGTTTTGAGAGCTAGAAGTGAGGAAAACAAGTGATGTAAATTTTAGGTCTGTAAACCTTTCCAGTGTTTTCATCGAGGAAGTCTGAGAAATGGGAAAATATGAGCTCTTTCCCATTAGTGCTTTAGTAATTTCTGTGCAGAACTGAATTCTTACAGCAGAAGGAAGTATACAGTATTTTTTATTTACAACAAGCATTTGAGATTCATGTGTCCTTTAGAGATTTATGCCTTAGCCCATAAGTCACACTAGTCTGAAACACAGAAGAATGAACTCTTGAAATGGTAAATTTCTGGGGTGCTATAGACTTTTGGCCCCAAGAGCAGATTCCCTAACTCTATGTTGACTTACATGTTTCTTAAGGGCGATGATGTTTTTCACTCTACTTGGCAGTTTATGAAGGTTGGATTTATTGCTCTGAAATGTGGCAGGCTGGAAATACAATGTGAAAATGGTTTGCCGCGAGGTCCAACCACTTGAACCTTCATAACTGTGAGGCTCAGAGCCTGACAGAGAGACAGAGAAGCTCTGATGCCTTCAGGTGGAGAATTGCTGGACTTACTTGTTGAGGCTGGACCTGGGCCCTGTGCTGAAGCTTCAGTCGCCTCATGGTGATGCAGGGGGATGATAATGGTTGTTCTAGCCACACCACATAAGGCTCAGATATGATGGTGTGAAAACACTTTTAAGAAACACCATGCATTGGGGTGCCTGAGTGGCTCAGCTGGTTGGGCATCTGCCTTTGGCTTGGGTCATGATCCCCCCCAGGGTCCTGGGATCGAGTTCTGCATTGGGCTCTCTGTGTGGAGGAGAGCCTGCTTCTCCCTCTGCCTGCTTGTGCTCCCCTCTCTCTCTGTCAGATAAATGAAATCTTTAAAAAAATTTAAAAACCCACCATACATTGCTTGGCAGGAAAGTATCAGTCTCATTCTATCACAGAGGCCATGTTGCTCTGATCGCTCTCTCACATCCTAGCGTAGTGGTCCTAAAAGGGGCAACGAGGATGTGGGTGAAAGGTAAAAATATCCCTTGTTATTCATATTTAATAGCTCATATTCAGAATTGCACCTTCGTGTCTTTTGTCAACTCTCCACACCATGGTGATGGTACAGTGTTCTGAGCACCTTTATGTAGCATTAGGTTATGAGTGAAGAGGGAGTCTTCGTGGAACAAGGAGACCAAGAGCACATGCATGGCCCCATTCAGATGGTAGTTTAGTCCACTTAGTTCTTGGAGAGGCTACACTCGAGTCTGAGCCGTGCCTGGACGCCAACCAGAAGCTGTCACATGGGTTATCCAGCTTATTTGTAATACTTGGATACATTCTTTTCCGAAACAAATTTAGCCAGACTCAAAGTACAAGCTGCTGGATCTGTAGAAAGCCCTGGATCCTGACGATTTTGTGAGGCGGAATTAAGAATCCTCCCTTCTACCCTCGGTCCGCAGCCCACCACAACGGTGACGGTTATCCTTCCTCTGTCTCTTCTCTTGACTTTTTCTCCTCTTATCTCTTCCGCCAGGTTGGCTCACTACTGCCGACTCCGGGACGTCCAGACATTGGCCATGCTCTGCAGCGTGTTCGAAGCCCAGTCTCGGCCTCAGGGAATACCAAACCCCTTCGGACCCTTTCCCGGCCGGTCGTCTAACCTTGTGGTGTCCCACAGCCGATACGTAAGCCTGCGGCCTCGTGCGTTGTGTCCGACCGCTCCTAAAGGGAAGCCTGGTCTGACGCCGCTTCTGTTTGTCCTGCAGCCCAGCTTCACGTCCTCGGGCTCCTGCTCAAGCATGTCAGACCCAGGGCTCAACACCGGTGGCTGGAACATAGGTTGGTATGGCGCTGCCTTGGGCACGCTGATTTCTGGCGCCCTGAACACTGTGTGTCAATTGTTACTGTGTCAGCTTCGGTTGGTAGATGCACTCTGTGTTTTCCTTGTTCCTCGTTTCTCTTCCAATTTAATGTGATGGGGATGCTGGTTAGCAAGGCCTGGACTTGACCAGGCCAGTTTCTGGTATGTCTTTGTGCCCGACTGGGTGGCTTTTCAACTTGTAACCTTGAAAGACTGGCAGTGGGACTTCAGTGTTCACCCGGTAAACCTGACCCTCATCCTTTCTCCCTCACCTGCAACCCCCACCCCCCCCAGACGGGGTAGGGCCATTTGTTAGCTGTCTCTTCCCACGTGCCACCTTTCAAGGTAGAGAAATAAAGATGAGCCTGATTCCAGCTGGCCATAAAGGTCTATTTAACAAGTGTATTTGTGGCTTCTGGATTTTTGAAATTTCTTTTTAAAAATCATCTTAATTTTCTTTCCTTCCTTCCCTTTTTTTTTTTCTTACTCAGAATTTATTCTTCTCTTATGCAGAACTTGAATGAGCTTAGTGATTTGGTTTTCTAGTCTATAGAGTAGAAGCCACAGATACAGAGACTTGGAAATAAAAGGTGGAGCCCATTAGAGGCAGGGCAGGCGAAGAAGACATAGTTACAGTAATTTGATAGGAAGAGATAAAAAGTATTAAGAAAAAAAAAAAGACCCAAACAAAAATCAGCAGTTTGTGCTCAGTAAGTATAGTGTCAAATAATTTCCTGAGAGAATATCGCCGTCTTGCCAACCACGATTCTGGGCCGCGCAGAAAAACATTTTACCAGTACTATTTGCACAAGAAGTCAGGAAAATTCATTTTATTATATTCAAAATAGTTTTAAAACTATGAAACTTAGGACGCCTAGGTGGCTCAGTGGGTTAAGCCTCTGCCTTCGGCTAAGGTCATGATCTCAGGGTCCTGGGATCGAGCCCCACATCGGGCTCTCAGCAGGGAGCCTGCCCCCCCCCACCCGCCTGCCTCTCTGCCAACTTGTGATCTCTCTCTGTCAAATACATAAAATATTTTTAAAAAAAGCTATGAAACTTTAAAATGTTTTGAAATTTTAAAATGTTTCAACAAAGTGAAGTTTCTCTTTCCTGGAAAACCCATTCAGGGAGGTGGGGCAGGGAAGACAGAAACCTTGTTCCTTTGATTTTCTTGATAATAAAAGTAATTACATGGGGGCACCTCCGTGGCCCAGTTGGCTAAGTGTCCAGCTCTTGGTTTCAGCTCAGGTCATGATATCAAGGATGTGAGTTTGCTAGAGATTCTCTCCCTCTGTCTGCCCCTCTCCCCTGCATGTGCACATCTACACACATGTTTTCTCTCTCTCTAATAAGTAAATACATCTTTTAAAAAAATAATACATGCCCACTATTAAAAAAGTATTAAAGATGAAAATAATCATCACTGAACCTCCACCTAGAAATAATGTCTATTAACATTCCAGGGCGCCTGGGTGGCTCAGTGGGTTAAGCCGCTGCCTTCGGCTCAGGTCATGATCTCAGGGTCCTGGGATCGAGTCCCACATCGGGCTCTCTGCTCAGCAGGGGGCCTGCTTCCCTTCCTCTCTATCTGCCTGCTTGTCTGCCTACCTGTGATCTCTGTCTGTCAATAAATAAATAAAATCTTAAAAAAAAAAAAAAAAACACATTCCAAAACACTTTTCCCAATTTGCGTGTGTGTGTGTGTGTTTGTGTGTGTGTGAAGGGTCAGTCTATATATATATGATTTTGTGTTCTCTTTTTAATTTTATCATGAGAATTTTCTCACATCATTTAAAAAGTCTATCAATAATGACTGCTTTATCTAATATCCTATATCACTGTACCATAACCTGCTGCTTAATTGTTGTGTGTACTTCGTTATTAGGTTACCTTAACAGTAAATATGTTAATAAAAAGGCAAGGCTACGGAAGAGCCTTAGGTACATTTCTCAGCATCTTCCACTTAGCTTATTTTTCTTCTGGCAGCTAACTTGAGCACACTCTGCATTATGAGAGTTTCCAGACAATTTCTTCGCCTTCTCTGATTTCTCTCTTCCCTTCCTGTTCGATTTGCTTCAGCGGGAAGAGAAGCAGAACATGTCTCCTCACCTTGGGGAGAGTCTTCTCCAGAAGAAATCCGCTTTGGGAGTCTTACCTACAGTGACCCCCGTGAACGAGAACGTGATCAGCATGATAAAAATAAAAGGTAACAACCTTCCCTGGCGAGAGCTGCAGTTTCATAATGCTTAGAGTCCCCAAAATCAAGACTCTTGCTGTAAGAAAGGTATGTTAAAATCATTAGGGATCGAGCTTGTTTGTTTTTCCTTAAAGAAACTGACAGGAAATCTTTTGAGTTTTATCCAGGCTTCTGGACCCCGCCAATACCCAGCAATTTGATGACTTTAAGAAATGCTATGGAGAAATCCTCTATCGCTGGGGTTTGAGAGAGAAACGAGCTGAGGTGCTGAAGTTTGTCTCCTGTCCTCCTGATCCTCACAAAGGGATTGGTGAATATGAATTTCTTTCTTTTCCCGTCACTGTCTGAAAGGTCCTATAATTTAATTTGTCCTTAAACAGAAGACTTGGAGTGAAAGTGTTCTAGCTTCTCACTTAGAAACAAATTTCTAAGGGATTTTCAGTCTGCTCTAACCTTCCAAAAACCCTTGCATTTCATGATAAGAGTATGTTTCTCTTCTAAGGGGAAGTAATTTTATATACGGTACTCAGATGCTGATTTGAAGGAGGGGTAATCATTCACCTACTCAGCTAATACAAACCGAGCTCCTGTGAGGCACAGTGCTAGCACATTCCTTCCCCTCCTGGAACTCACAGACTAGTGGGGGAGAAAAATTAAATAACTATAGGTTGTGGTCACTGTTGATGAGCAAACAAAAAGGATGTTGGCACAGGTAGAGCAGGGAGGGGGAATTTCAGGTGATGTTTGGCCGTGTGCGGGGAAGGCCTTTGTGAGGGGCTGTGGTGGAGGGATGAGAAGCCATCTGTGAGGAGAGCAGCAGACATTAAATTAGGAGAGGAAGCCCAGGGCTAGAACACAGTGAGCGAGAGGGGTACCAAATTAAATTGTAGGATAATTAGGGACTTGCATGTCATGGTACAGAATTGGGATTGTGTTTTGAGTCCAATGGTAAGCTTCAAAGGGTATTAAGAAGTAAGTGACATGCTCTGGTTTCTATTTTGAATCACTGACTGTTAAATGAAGAAAGGATTGGAAGAGGGTGGGGTAGAAGTTGGAAGACCTTTAGGGTAGTCAGAGGGAGCTCAAAGGCCTAGTCTTGGGCTATGTCAACGGAGGTGGAGAGGGGGTTAGATTAGAAATACTTTCTAGAGGTAGACTTCACATGATATGCCGACAAACTGGATGTGGGATTGAGGGGAAGGGACAAAGCTTAGATGATTCCTAGGTTTCCAGTTTGGGCAACTGGGTAGGTCATGGTGCCACAGTCTAAGATAGAAGAGGCCGGAAGAAGGTTAAGAGGTGTGTTTGGGACAGCTGGAGATGTGTGCGAGCTGTCAGACTGGAATGTCACATGGTGGCCAGATGGGAGTCTGGAGCTCGAAGGGGAGCCTGGGGCAAGAGCTAGCAGTTTGGGGCATTCTCAGCATGTAGGTGGTCCTGGAGCTGTGAGAATGGGTACATTGACCTGGGACCTGGGGGGCAGGGAGGAAGAGTACAGGGAGAGCAAGAGCCCACCCACTCTGGGCCTTGAGAGAAGCCGGTACCTGCAACTTAAGTCTAGAGGAACGGCCAGAGACAGACTCAGAAGGAGATACCAGTTTTTGAGGAAAAGCAAGAGTGTGATCTGAAAGGAGCTAAGAGATGAGTTTTTTGTTTTGTTTTAAGATTTTATTTATTTATTTGACAGTCAGAGATCACAAGCAGGCAAAGAGGCAGGTGGAGAGAGAGGAAGGGAAACAGGCTCCCTGCTGAGCAGAGAGACTGATGAGGGGCTCAGTCCATGGACCCTGGGATCTTGACCTGAGCCGAAGGCAGAGGCTTTAACCCACTGAGCCACCAAGGCGCCCCAAGAGATGAGTTTTAAAGGGTGACGTGGAAGATCACCGGAGAGGGTGGTCTGAACACACATCGATGTCCTCTCCCCCAGAGGCCCCCCACCCTGACAAGCATCTATCCAGAGCTTTCCGGAAAAGGTATAACCATGCAAATAGAATCATGTTGCTGATAGCATTTGGGACCAGGGAGACAGCTTAGTGGTTACTGATTTTATGGGGCCTGAACAGACAGGCAGAAAAACAGTATGACACACAACAGAACGCCCATCCCTCTCTGCGCTCCCCCCACCTTGATGGCTCAGAATTTAGTGATGCTTGGCACCTCAGGAAGTGGCACGAAGGTGAGACTAAACACAGGAGTATTGTTGGGTGGCTTTTTTTAGGGTCCCCAGGTCCCTGCTCCCAGTTTGCAGAGCAGGTTATGAGCCTTCCTCTGTCACAAAAGAAACTCAGGAATTTTTGTTCTCCAGAGAAGGCAGACAGCTTTCCAGATTGAAAGGGTGCACCAAGCACCTAGTATAGTCAATGAAGAAAGACCTGGGATAAAGAAAGACCCGGGAGCTTCCAGCGAGCACAGGTCCCACACAGAGGATAAGGAATATGGGCAGCACCGCACTTCGCAGGAGCGGCGAACCAGACACTGGGAAGGAGAGGATGAGGTGGCATTGCCTTCAGAATTCTCCAGAAAATTATTTCTGCCCTAAAATCCTGCCCCAGATGATTAGTCCCCGTGTGAAAGTAAACCTTCTGCCTATCCGGGAAGGCAGGGAGTCGGGATGGTGGTGAAGGGAGATCCACCCGGCAGACCTGGAGGCAAACCCCTCCAGGCTGGTGCTGAGGAGCATCGTCTCTGAGAAGAGAAAGTTAGAAAAATAGCTAGTGGATTTCAGTGTCTGCTCTGTTTTTAGAGATTCATGCATTTGAGAGAGGGTTTGCAAATGAATTACAGTAAGCAAACTAAGCAAACAACAATAAGACGGTTAGAAAAGCCAAGCGTGCAAGAAGGGAAAAGGGGTCGTGGTGCATGGCTTGGTCGTGGTGCATGGCTTGGCTTGAGTAACGCTCACCTAGGTAGATCATGTGAAAACAGAAGGCTGTTCTAACCAAGTAATAATGAAACTGTGTGGGGAAGATGAGGGACGGGGTGTGTGTGTGGTTAGAGGGCATTTGGGGAGTGAAAGAAGCTTCCATGGGAAAGTAGAGAATGCTTAAATGTGGAAATTAAAAATTAGCTTTATAAAGGGGTGTTTGGAGATAGAAGGTAGAAATAAAAAGTTAAATGAGTTGGAAGGATTTCCTCCCGGGAGTGATGGGCGAGGGGGTGGAAAGGATTGCCGGTTTTGTTAATCAAACGTATAGTATTATTTGACTCTTTAAGCTGTATGTATGTGGTTTCAGTTAAAAAACCCAAACAAGGGACGCCTGGGTGGCTCAGTGGGTTGAGCCTCTGCTTTCGGTTTGGGTCATGATTGCAGGATCCTGGGATTGAGCCCTATATCGGGCTCTCTGCTCAGCAGGAAGCCTGCTTCCCCCCCTCTCCCTGCCTACCTCTGAGCCTGCTTGTGATCTCTCTCTCTCTGTCAAATAAATGAATAAAATCTAAAAAACAAAACAAAACAACCCAAACAAGGTGCCTGACTGGCTCATCAATAGAGCGTGTGACTCTGGATCTTGGGGTTGTCAGTTCGAGCCCCATGTTAGGTGTAGAGATGACTTAAAATCTTTAAACAAACAAACAAACAAACAAAAAACACCAAAAACCAAGCCAGAGTAATATGGAGATTTAGGTATCGAAAAACAAGGTTTTTTGTTTTTTTTTTTTAAAGTTTTGTTTTAATATGGATTATTTTGGTGTATGTACTTGAGGGAATGCAAAGATGCAAAATGCTATTTGGACATTGTATTTTTCAGAGCATCTAAGTGCATGGAAGTTTATCAGAGA
Source organism: Neogale vison (assembly GCF_020171115.1). NCBI lineage: Eukaryota > Metazoa > Chordata > Mammalia > Carnivora > Mustelidae > Neogale > Neogale vison. The sequence goes on from NC_058097.1 coordinate 11,932,003, forward strand.
GAGTCACGAAGGCCTGGCGCAATTTGTCATTTAGAATTAGTTTTCAGGAAAATATATGAATCCCAGAGATAGGTAATGGATACATCGTACCCTTATGACATCTATTATTATTAGCGTCATGCCAGGTTCTGTTGGCCATACGAGGGAACATGAGGTGTGGTTTGGGGGTTGCTGTCAAAAAGTCTCCAGTCAGAGAAGCAAAACAGGAACTCCTGGAGACTTCAGTGATCCTGAAGCATGAATAGTGAGTCCTAATACCATTGCAAATGGTATTGCCAGATTTCAAAGGGGAGGGATTCTGGTAGAGAGACTCACAGACAAAAGCATTATGTATTTTTGTCTTTATTAGTTATTACTTTGGAAGAATTGGACTGCTCAAATCTAGCAAACAGCAGATATTGAAAGAGAAATACTCCGGGGTTACCACGGCTGCAGTTAGTCTCGAAATTGCTGGAAACCAGCAGTTTCCTCTTGGGCCCATCACATCTGCAAGGGTCATCCCATATCAGCAGCAAATTTTAGGGATAAAATTGGTTTCATGTGAGGGGTTATATTTATAGAAAGGGCTTGAGGCTTCCTTTATCTTGAAGGGATAGTCCTAGACAGAACACTTTTTTAATAAACCATCTCCATTACAAGATGATTTTTTTTTCATTTTTAAAAATGAACATATAATGTATTATTTGTTTCAGCATTACAGGTGTATGAATCATCAGTCTTATACAATTCACAGCACTGCCCATAGCACATACCCTCCCCAGTGTCCATAACCCAGCCACTTTATTCCTGCCCTCCCACCCCCCAGCAACCCTCAGTTTGTTCCCTGAGATTAAGAGTCTCTTATGGTTTGTCTCCCTCTCTGCTTTGATCTTGTTTTATTTTTCCCTTCCCTGCCCCAATGACCCCCTGCCCTGCCTCTCAAATTCTTTATGTCAGAGAGATCATAAGATAATTGTCTTTCTCTGATTGACTTACTTTGCTTAGCATAATACCCTCTAGTTTCATCCACGTCGCTGCAATTTTTTGATGGCTGCATAGTATTCCATTGCATATATACCACATCTTCTTTATCCATTCATCTGTTGATGGATATCTGGGCTCTTTTCATACTTTGGCTATTGTGGACATTGCTGCTATAAACATTGGGGTGCAGATGCCCATTTGGATCACCACATTTGTATCTTTAGAGTAAATACCCAGTAGTGCGTTTGCTGGGTCATAGCGTAGCTCTATTTTCAACTTTTTGAGGAACCTCCATGCTGTTTTCCAGAGTGGCTACACCTGCTTGCGTTCCTACCAACAGTGTAGGAGTGTTCCCCTTTCTCTGCATCCTTGCCAACATCTGTTGTTTCCTAACTTGTTAATTTTAGTCTTTCTGACTGGTGTGAGGTGGTGTCTCATTGTGGTTTTGATTTGTATTTCCCTGATGCTAAGTGATGTTGAGCCCTTTTTCATGTGTCTGTTGGCCATTTGTATGCCTTCTTTGCAGAAATGTCTGTTCATGTCTCCTGCCCATTTCTTTACTGGATTATTTTTTCTTTGGGTGTTCAGTTTGACAAATTCTTTATAGATTTTGGATACTAGCTTTTTATCTGATATGTCATTTGCAAGTATCTTCTCCCATTCTGTCTCTTGTCTTTTGGTTTTGTTGACAGTTTTCTTTCCTGTGCAAAAGCTTTTTATCTTGATGAAGCCTCAATAGTCCATTTTTGCTTTTGCTTCCCTTGCCTTTGATGGTGTATCTAGGAAGAAATTGCTGCAGCTGAGGTCGAAGAGGTTGCTGCCTGTGTTCTCCTCAAGGATTTTGATGGTTCCTGTCTCACATTGAGGCCTTTCATCCATTTTAAATCTATCTTTTTGTGTGTGGTATAAGGAAATGGTCCAGTTTCATTCTTCTGCATGAGGCTCTCCAATTTTCCCAACACCATTTATTGAAGAGACTTTTTTTCATTGGACATTCTTTCCTGCTTTGTTGAAGATGTGTTGACCATAGAGTTGAGGGTCCATTTCTGGGCTCTCTATTCTGTTCCATTGATCTATGTGTCTGTTTTTGTGCTAGTACCATACTGTTTTGATGATCACAGCTTTGTAATAGAGATTGAAGTCTGGAATTGTGATGCCACCAGCTTTGCTTTTCTTTTTCAACATTCCTCTGGCTATTTGGGGTCTTTTCTGGTTCCATATAAATTTTAGGATTATTTGTTCCATTTCTTTGAAAAAAAAAAAGATGGTATTTTGATAGGGATTGCATTAAATCACACACGTGATTTTGGCTGTATTTTGGTCTATTAGAAGAAACTACCTCCCAAAATTTTATTTATTTATTTATTTATTTATTTATTTTTAAAGATTTTATTTATTTATTTGACAGAGAGAAATCACAAGTAGATGGAGAGGCAGGCAGAGAGGGAGAGAGAGGGAAGCAGGCTCCCCGCTGAGCAGAGAGCCCGATGCGGGGCTCGATCCCAGGACCCTGAGATCATGACCTGAGCCGAAGGCAGTGGCTTAACCCACTGAGCCACCCAGGCGCCCCAACCTCCCAAAATTTTAAAGGAAGAAAAACTTTTATATATATATATATATATATATATATATATGTGTGTGTGTGTGTATAATATATAATATATATATTATGTATAAATATATATATTTATATATATGATGAAGGTAAACATGATGAAGGGATGGAATATGACTGTAAAGATGAAAATTTTAAAAGATTCTAAAAAATGAATTGATAAGATAAGAAGTTGGCTAAAAAAAGAAAAATAAAAAAAAAGATGGAAGAATGTGACCAGGCTGGAGACTAGAACAAAGCCATGCAGTAGATTTAGAGTATATTTTGATCTATTAGAAGAAACTGTATCCCAAAATTTTAAAGAAAGAAAAACCTATATGTATACAAAAAATAAGGTTAAATATAAGGAAGGGGTAAATTTAAAATTTAAAAAGATTTTTAAACAGATAAAATTAAAATATTTTTAATAAAACAGTTTAAAATGTTAAAATAGGAAAGGGGAAAAATTAAATAGAATAAGAAAATAAGTAAACTTCAAAAAATTTAACTTTGAAAGACTAAAGAATCATGGGAAATAAGCGATGAATTTTGTGTATGTCTTTCCTCTAGCTCTGGAGTTTCACAATTCTCAGTGATCAGTGAACTTGGTCTTGGCTGGATGTTCTTGCTGAGTGGGGTCTGTTTCCGTCTATTCCGTGATTCTCAAATGTCTTCGCCTGAGGCCAAATTGCACCGCCCTTGCCAGGGGTGGGCTAAGTTATCTGCTCAGGTTCGCTCTCGCGAGCTTTTGTTCCCTGAACGCTTTCCGTAGAGCTCTGGAGAACAGGAATGAAGATGGCGGCCCCCCAATCTCCGGCCTGGCCGAGAGCTGGGACCCCACTTCTCAGTGCTCCCTCAGAGAAAAGCCATTAGTCTCTCCCATCTCCCTGTTCTCTGGCGGTGGTCCATGCTCACCTGGCCTGTGACTGAGTGTTTCGGTCTCTGGCACTTGGCCCCGTGTGGAGTCTCAGCGTGCTCGCCTGTCGCTTCTCCCGGAAGAGAAAGGATCTGCCTGGATCCAGGGATCTACCACCTGTGCATCCCCCGCCTGCTCATCCTGGTTTAAGGTAATCCTGAGCTGAGAACCCTGACCCTGGCTCCAGCTCTGAGGTGGGCTTCCCGGTGCCATACCTGGCAGCTTTGCCACACTCAGACTCCCCCGTCTTCCCGTGACCCCGAGGGTCCTGAGACCACAGTGTCTCCGCAAGGGCTCCGCCCCCACTTAGCCTCTGGAGCGACATCCCTCAGTGGAGCAGACTTCTAAAAGTTCTGACTTTGTGCTCTGCTCTATCACGTGCTGGGAGCCGGCCCCTCCTCCCGCGGTCTCTCTTCCGGTGGCTTCAGATTCACTTCTCTGCACGTCCTACATTCCAGAAAGTGGTCGATTTTCTGTTCCTAGAATTGCTGCTTTTCTTCTCTTCAATCTCCTGTTGAGTTTGTAGGTGTTCAGAATGGTTTCATAACTTTCTGGCTGAACTCCTAGGCCCTGATTCAGGTCTTCTGCTCCTCTGCTATCTTGCTCCTCCTCTACAAGATGATTTTTGATTTTGTGGGGGTTTTTTTTGTTTTGTTTTTAGTTTTTTTTTTTTCCTTTGTGGTATGTGGTGCTTGGTAATTATGGCGGCACAGGTGAGGTGTTTGGGATGCCCCCCAAATCCTGCCCCAGAGGCGTGTGTCTGCTCATCTAAATTTTGTTCTCAGCCACTTTCTGCGTCTATGTCTGTTAATTTAACATCTTATTCATCTTGCTGGTTTTATTTACATTTGTGTAATTGCTGGTAATTAATACACATAGCTCTTCTGTATGTAGGGTCATGTGGTGTTAAGCCTTGGGAGCTGGCTTCTGCTTGCGGGTTTCATAAAGCCTTAGGAGTCATAATTTGATCATTTATGTGCCAGATGTATTTTTATTGTCCTTATTAGTTTGTCTATTGAGAACCAGGAATGCTTTGTTTTGCCTCTGCCAGCTTTCCCATGCAAAGCCTGTACCTCATATGCTTCCTTCCCTGAGATTCCCCAAGTTTGTCAGGGTTTCTGGAAAAGACACCTTGACAGCTTGTGATTTCATACAAATTCTGTATCCCTTCGTATCTCCACTTGTGGCAGGAAGTGAGTCTGTACACCAGTGTGGCCCAGGTGTGTGCCAGTCCTTCTCAACTAATGGCCATTCCATTATGTAGAAAAATAAGAGGCAAGAGAAAAATATTAAAATCACATGTAGTGACTTAGTGTTTTTGTATTCCCTATCTTTGTGAATTTATATCCACTTAGAAATTGGCTACATCTCCCCAAATGACTCATTAATTAACTAAATGAAACATTAGTTCAGGTCTTAAAGTTAATAACGATTTTAGAGATCACATTTAAGCTGACATAGTATGGAGAAACATAGTTACTAATGACATACTGAGTTTTTCAGGGAGATGACATTTTAGTAATTTTACCCAGATAGATCTGGAGAATAATTGGGTTTTCATTTACAGTTATCCCAAATGTCAAATAACAACCCCCTTTTAAAGATAAAATTCAATTTATTGAATGCACAACTTTCACGTTCTCATAATTTTAAAGGTTGAATCTTGTCCAACCAATAAAACCAGTAAAGGAAATTCAAGGATTTAAACTAATTAGGCTTTTCACAGGAATATAAACCAAACTCTTACCTAGAGGTTGTGCATAGAGGGATAAGACATGGCTATTTTTCACCAAACTTATCAAACCAGCCTAATTAATCTCAGGATTTACCTGAACTGGGACCATCATAAAATTTTTCCTTGGTTACCATGTATTTTAAGTCTTTACTGGTACATTTTTGTGACTGCCACTTGTCCTGAGTCAGAAATTGGCTCAGGTTCAAGAAACAAGCCTTCCTCTGTTGTAGGAGGTGGAAGGGGAAGAGGAAAGTAGGAAGTAGGAAAATTTGAAGGTTTGGTGGCTATAGATGAAGGCTTCTCTTAGGGAAGAGGGGAGGCCAGCAGGTGAGGGAGGGGAGCGCTGGTTGTGCAGGGGCACACGGGCTGTGGTGGGGGCAAGAAGCACCCCCGGGAACATGGCAGCACCGCCATGGTGCAGCCCTGGGAGTCTGCTGGTTGGTTGTTGTATATTTAGTGAGAAGTGTATCTTGCCGGCGCACCTTCCCTCAGGAATGCTGGGAGCAGATGCGGGGTAGGCAGCTGGTAGCGCTCCTTGGCCTGGGGGTTCTGGTTCGGGCCACGGAGGGAGAGTTGGGGAGACTTGCAAAAATGTGATGATAATGTTGGTCCATGTCATTCGGTCTGACCTCAAGGGAACCTGTCGCCAGAAAGGGTGAAGGCAGCATGGGGAGGTCGGGTGTGCAGAGGTTCAGGGGGTGGGTTTCGAAGGCACCGGGGATGGTGCCAAGAACTGGGGTCAAGAGAAGAAAGAAAACCAAGAACAAAGTCCTGAGAGAACGGGGTTTGGGAATGTGTGTCCAGAGTGCCGTAGGTGAGGGCGGCGAAGAGGCAAGGGTGGCGAAGCCAGGTGACGTTTCCTCCAGGGGAGAGGCGATGGTCTTGAGGCAGTAATGGGGCGCGGTCTGCTGCCGCCGCCTCAGCGCTCCTTGGGACCCCAGACGGAAGCAGCCTTTCCTGCAGAGGCCCGCAGAGGCGGCAGGCAGCAGGCTCTAGGCAGGGCCAGACAGAGGGCGCCATCGGAGGAGAGTGTGTGGCCGTGGTCTGCTCCTGGGGAAGCACACTGGAAGCTGGGTAGGGGAGACGGGGGTCCGCATGGGCCACCTGGGCTCGGGGTCATGCCCGGGGTGCACTAGGACATGCAGAGGGTGGACTTAGCCCTCAGGGTCTCTTCCAGGTTGCTGGGGACCCGGCGGTCCTGACTGCAGGATCCTGACACGGCGCATCTGTGCCACCTGGTCTTTGGTGTTCAGATAGGGAGGACTAGTGACGGTGATCAGGTGTTGCTGGGTGTCACTGAGTCCTTCAGTTCTGTCAGCCAACAGTTGGTGACCACCTCTATGAGCCAGGCCCATGCAGTCGTCAGCATAGGAGAGGATGAAGGGTAGCCATCGCCTGGGCTTTTCACCCTGGGCCTCCCAGCAGCCAGGCATCTCCTGCATTGTCCCCCTGCACCCAGCCTGCAGTGACAGCAGCGTGTCTTTGTAAGACTTAGCAAGATTGTGGAAGAAGGGCATCTGCTGTTTAAAAAAAAAAAAAAAAAAAGAATCTTTGTTGTAATAGAATCCTTGCAGACTCCTCACATGAAGACATTCTTACTCACCGTGCCCAGTTGCGTTTCGCAGAACTAACCTTCTGCGTGTCTTGTTTTGGCCACCTCCACCCATCTGCAGAGTTCGGTGTGTACTGCAGCCACTGCCGGAGCGAGGTCCGCGGCACACAGTGTGCCATCTGCAAAGGCTTCACATTCCAGTGTGCCATCTGCCACGTGGCGGTACGAGGATCATCCAATTTCTGCCTGACCTGCGGGCATGGTGGGCACACCAGCCACATGATGGAGTGGTTTCGGACCCAGGAGGTGTGTCCCACCGGGTGTGGATGTCACTGCCTGCTTGAAAGCACATTCTGAACTTATGGACCAGGGAAGTTGTTGCCAATCCCAGAGGACTCCATGAATGTTGGATGACAAGCTCTTCACCAGAAGGGAGGCTCCAGCAAGCCATTCCCGACCAGACTGGAGCACGTACCCCTCAAAGACTGCCACCGCACCACCACTGCAGTAGAAAAGTGCACGAGCTTTTGCTTCTTTTCCGTTTGGCTGTTGGTGGCATAGAGGTCACCGGGAAGGAGGGGACAGATGTGCAGAGCCATGGAGCCAGTGGAAATCTTCCTGAAGAAAAGCACCTGCCTCCAGAGCCGTGTTTACCTTCAAGGTGTGAACCTTAAACCACTGAACAGCATCCTTTCTGATGCCATTTCAGACCAAGGTTGGATACAAAGAATGGTCTCCTGAGCCAAAGGACAGTGGACATTAACTCAGTTGATAAGGGAGTCTGTGATACAAGTTGGTACGTTTCAATGAACTGATGGATAGTAGCCTTTTAAAAGTGACACTTAAATTATAAATACATGATGTACTTAAGGACTGTAAAGATGTATCTTATGTTTGTTATTTCTCTTCAAGCTGCTCTCCCTTGGCTAATAAAAGTCAGGTCATTGTTTGGAGAATTAAAAAAAGGAGATGATCGAACAGTGTTTTAATGAAATTGTTTTTAATCCTTTTTCTAATGAAGTTAACTCCTTGGGATAAGACCAAAGTCAGTGCTCAGATTTTCAAAGGAATGCTGATTTACTCTTGTCATCGGATGGGATAAAATAGAATTTGATATTTTAAGTTTCTTTCCAATTCCAAGAGTTTTTTGTTTTTTAAGATTTATTCATTTATTTTAGAGAGAGCACAGGGCCGGTGTGGAGGGGTGAGGAGGAGGAAAAGGGAGAGAGAGTCTTCAGCAGACTCTGCATTGAGCACAAAGCCTGAGGTGGGGCTTGATCCCATAACCCTGAGGTCATGACCTGAGCCAAAACCAAGAGTTGGATGCTCAAATGGCTACACCCCACCAGGAGCCCAATCCCAGAAGTCTTTTAATCATTTCATTTAGCAAAAGGAAAATGAGCTGGCTTCACGGCATTGATACTCCCGTCTCTTGTTGCCACTGGGCAGGTTGACTGAGTTCTCTTAAGTTCCTACCACTCTTCATTTGGGCTCCCTCACAGACTTTCTGTTTTTTGTTTATCTGCATTCCAAGTGGCTGTGACTCAGATGTCCACCTGTTTTATTCTTCAGAATGATTTCCAACTCTTCACATATTATATGTGCGAGGAAAGAGAAATATTTTTCATATTTCTACTGGAATATGTATTGGTTTCTTAAAATTTTACAGTTCCAAGTGGATTAACTTAAGAAATATAAGTATGTGTCTCAAAATGTGTTGTACATCTGTTTTAAACTATAGGTCAGGACCCAGTAATGGATTGTGAAATCAATTTAGTATATAAAAACCAGCACTAGGGGCGCCTCGGTGGCTCAGTGGGTTAAAGCCTCTGCTTTCGCTCAGGACATGATCCCTGATCCCATGATCGCTCAGGACAGGGTCCTGGGATTGAGCCCCGCATTGGGCTCTTTGATCAGCAGGGAGCCTGCTTCCTCCTCTCTCTCTGTCTGCCTCTCCACCTGCTTGTGGTCTCTGTCTGTCAAATACATAAATAAAATCTTTTAAAAAAAGCATTAAAAAAATGAAATAGAGTAGAGGAGAAACGATGAGCATGTACCATAAAAAGGATAAATACCATTTTGTGTGACCTGTTTATGAGTGTATAGGTACACATTCGCATATATGTATAATAGATCACAGTGTAAATTCATTTCTGAGAATTTTGGGGTGAAGACCCATTCATATGTTACCTACAAGTGACTCATTTTAGACCTAAAGGTTGAGCCCTGCATTGGGCTCCACATTGAGCATGGAGTCTGCTTGAGATTCTCTCTCCATCTTCTTCTGCCCGTCCCTCTGCTCTCTTTCTCTCAAATAAATAAATAAATCTTAAAAAAAAAAAAGGGCACTATATAATAATAAAGGGGACAATCCAACAAGAAGGTATAACAATTGTAAATATGTGTACACCCAACATGGGAGTACTCAGATACATAAAACAATACTAACAAACATAAAGGAACTAGTCTATGATTATAATACATTAATAGTAGGGGACTTTAACCTCCCTATTATATCAATGGGGACAGGTCACCTAAACAGAAACCAACAAGGAAACACTGGCTTTGAATAACACACTGGTCCAGATATATTCAGAACATTTCATCCTAAAACAACAGAATATACATACTTTTCAAGTGCACATGGAACATTATCCAGAATAGATCGCATATGAGGCCACAAAACAGGTCTCAACAAATACAAGAAGATTGAAGTCATCCCATGCACCTTTTTTGGCCACAGAGCTGTGAAACCAGAAGTCAACCACAAGAAAATATCTGGAAATACCAAAAATACATGGAGGTTAAAAAAGATGCTACTAAACAATGGATGGGTCCATCTGGCAATAAAAGAAATTTTTTAAAAAATACATGAAAATGAAAACACACTTGTCCAAAACCTTTGGGGTGCCGCAAAAGTGGTCCTAAGAGGAAATAGATAGTAATACAGGCCTATCTCGAGCAAGAAAACTCTTAAATAAACAACACAACCTTTAACTAAAGGAGCTAGAAAAGAACAACAAACAAAGCCTAAAGCTAGCAGAAGGAAGGAAATAAAGATCAGAGCAGAAATAAATGATACCGGGGCGCCTGGGTGGCTCAGTTGTTAAGCATCTGCCTTCTGTTCAGGTCATGATCCCAGGCTCATGGGATAGAGCCCAGATCGGGCTCCCTGCTAGGTGGGAAGCCTGCTTCTCCCTCTCCCATTCTCCCTGCTTGTATTCCCTCTCTCACTGTGTCTCTCTCTGTCAAATAAAATCTTTAAAAAAATGATAAAGAAACTAAGAAAAGGAAAAAAAAATAGAACAGATCAGTGAAACCAGAAGCTGGTTCTTTGAAAGAATTAATAAAATTGATATGCCTTTAGTGAGATTTATCAAAAAGAAACAAAAGGTACCCAAATAAATAAAATCACAAATTAGGAGAAAAAACGAATAGAACAGAAATACAAACAATTACAAGAGAATATTATGAAAAGCTGTATGCCAACAAATTAGACAACCAAGAAGAAATGGGTAAATACCTAGAGACATATAAATTACCAAAACTGAAACAGGAAGAAATAGGAAACTGACTGATTACCAGCAAAGGAACTGAATCAATAATCAAGAAACTCCAGCAAATAAAAGTCCAGGACCAAGTGGCTTCACAGGCAAATTCTACCAAACATTTAAAGAAGAGTTAATACCGACTCCTCAAGCTATTCCAAAAAATAGAAAAGGAAGGAAAACTTCCAAATTCATTCAATGAGGACAGCATTATCCTGATCTCAGAACTAGATAAAGACGCCCCTAAAAAAGAGAACTACATCCTGATGAATATAGATGCAAAAATTCTCAATAAAATACTAGCAAACCAAATCCAAGAATACATTTTTAAAAATCTTCCACCACAATCAAGTGGGATTTATTTGTGGCTTGCAAAGGTAGTTGTATTTGCAAATCAATGTGATATACCACACTAATAAAAGAAAGGGTAAGAACCATGTGATGATCACTTCAGTAGATGCAGAAAAAAAATTTGACGAAGTACAACATCCATTCATGATTAAAAAAAAACAACCCTCAATAAAGTAAATTTAGGGGGATCATACCTTAACATATAAAGGCCACATATGAAAAACCCACAACTAATATCCTAAATGGCAGGGGGAAACCGAGAACTTTATGGTCAGGAACAAGACAGGATTGTCCACTCTCACCACTTTTATTCAACATAGTACTAGAAGTCCTAGTGACAGCAATCAGACAACAAAAAGAAATAAAAGGCAACCAAATCAATAAGAAAGAAGTAAAATTTTCACTGTTCACAGATGACATGATGCTCTATATAGATACCCTAAAGACTCCACCAAAAAACGTGCTAGAACCGATAAACAAATTCAATAAAGTCTCAGGATAAAAAATCAACATATAGAAATCTGTTGCTTTTCTATACACCAACAGTGAAGTAGCAGAAAGAGAAATTAAGGAATCAGTCCCGTTTATAGTTACACCCAAAACAAAAAGATACCTAGGAATATCCCCAACAAAAGAGGTGAAATATCTATACTCTGAAGACTATAAAATACTGATGAAGAGATTCAAGACGCTGTTTGTCGTGGCACCTCAGAGGTGGTCAGGTGAAGCTGAACATCTCTTTCCCAGCTACTGGCTGTGAGGAACTCATTGAAGTGGATGATGAATGGAAATTTCATACATGTTATGAGAAGCGTGTGGCCGAAGATGTTGCTGCTGATGTCCTGGGTGAAGAATGGAAGGGTGTGTGTTCCAGATCAGTGGCTGCAATGTCAAACAAGGCTTCCCCAAGAAACAGCATCTCTTGACCCAAGGCTGTGTCTGTGTGCTGCTGAGTAAGGAGCATTCCTGCTACAGACCAAGGAGGACTGGAGAAAGAAAGTGCCAATCTCAGTGTTTTCAATTTGGTCATTGTTCAAAAAAAAAAAAAGGGAAGAAGGATAATTCTGGACTCACTGATACTACTGTGTCTCATTGCCCGGGACCCAAAAGAGCTAGCAGAATCCTCAAACTTTTCAGTCTCTCTAAAGAAGATGATGACCACCAGTATGTTTTGAGGAAGCCCCTGAACAAAAGTGCTCAGGATTCAGCATCTTGTTACTCTACGTGTCCTCCAACACTGAGCCACCCAGGTACACCTGGGACACTTTCTAACACCGTTCAAAATGGATTAAAGACCTAAATATGAGACCTGAAACAGAGTAACCTCTTTGACATTGGCTATCAAAACTTCTTTCCAAATATTTCTCCTGAGGCAAGGGAAACAAAAGCAATAATAAACTATTGAGGAGCACCTGGGTGGCTCAGTGGGTTAAAGCCTCTGTCTTTGGCTCAGGTCATGATCCCAGGGTCCTGGGATCAAGCCCCGAATTGAGCTCTCTGCTCAGCAGGGAGCCTGCTTCCTCCTCTCTCTCTCTCTCTGCCTGCCTCTCTGTCTCCTTGTCATCTCTGTCTGTCAAATAAATAAATAAAATCTTAAAAAAAATAAACTGTTAAGATTATATCAAAATTAAAAGCTTCTGTACAGTGAGTGAAGCCATCAACAAAACTAGAAGTCAATCTATGGAATGGGAGAAGATATTTGTAAATGACATATCTGATAAAGGGTTAGTATCCAAAATACATAAAGAGCTTATAAAACTCACTCCCCAGGGACCTCTGGGTAGCTCAGTTAAGTGTCGAAATTTTGATCTCAGCTCAGGTCTTAATTTCAGGGTTGTGAGTTCAAGCCCCTCATTGGGCTCCATGCCCAGCATGGAGTCTACTAAAGAACCAAAAGAAAACAAAATGCCCCCAAAATGAATAATCCAATTAAAAATGGTCAGAAGACATGAACAGACATTTGACATACAGTTGGTCAAAAGACACATGAAAAGATGCTCAACACCTCTTATCAGGGAAATGCAAATCAAAACTGCAATGATATATCACCTTACATTTGTCAGAATGGCTGAAATCCACAACAGAAGAATCAACAGGTGTTGGAGGATGTGGAGAAAGAGGAACTCTCTTGCATTGTTGGTGGGAATGCAAACTGGTGCAGCCACCATGGAAACAGTATGGGGGGGGGTTTCCTCAGTACACTAAACATAGAACTACCCTACAATGCAGCAATTTCACTACTAGGTATTTGCCCAAAGAATACAAAATATTTATTCAGAGGGATACATGCACCTCAGTGTTTATAGCAGCATTATCCACAATAGCCAAATTATGGAAACAACCCAAGTATCCATATTGATGAATGGATAAAGATGATGTGAGGGGTGTGTGTGTGTGTGTGTGTGTGTGTGTGTGTATAAATGGATTATTACTCAGCTATAAAAGAGAATGAAATCTTGCCATTTGCAATGACATGGATGGAGCTATAGAGTATTATACTGAGCAAAATAAGTCAGTGAGAGAAAAATAAATGCCATATGATCTCATTCATATGTGGAACTTAAGAAACAAAACCAAAAAGCAAAGGTAAAAAAATGAGAGAGGAATAGGAAGAGGGAGATAGACTGCACATCAAGAAACAGACTCTTAACTATAGAGAACAAATTGATGGTTACCAGAAGGGAGGTGGGTTGGGGGATAAGTTAAATAGGTGGTGGGGGTTAAGGAGTGCACTTGTCATGATGAGCACTGGGTGATATATGAAATATATCATATGTTTTATGTTGAATAAAAACAAAATGAAGTAGACTTGAACTCTAAGAAAAAAATAAAAATTGAAGTAGAGTTGATACACAGTATTACATTAGTTTCAATTGTACAACATAGTGATTCAACAACTCTATACGTTATGCTATGCTCAGACCCTTCCCATAGTTATAGCTGCCATATGTCATCCTATAGGCTATTACAATACCAGTGACTATATTCCCAAGGCTGTGCCTTTATCTCCATGACTTACTCATTGCATAACTGAAAGCCTGTACCTCCCACTCCCCTTTACTCATGTTGCCCAAGTCTCCACCCCTCCACTTCTGGTAACAATCAACGTGTTCTCTGTATTTATGGTCTGTTTCTGCTTTTTGTTGTTGTTGTTCTTATGTTTTATTTTCTAAATTCCTCATCTCATGTGGTATTTATTACATCTTCTTTATCCATTCATCTATGGATGGGTACTTGGATTTGTGTATAACATCTTCCATGTCTTGGATATTGTAAATAATGCTACATAAACATGTATCTCTTCAAGTTAGCTTTTTTGTTTTCTTTGGGTAAATACTGAGTAGTGGAATTACCATATCATATGGTATTCATATGGTATTTCTATTTTTAATTTTTGGGGGGAACCTACTGTTGTCCACAGTGGCTGTACCAATTTACATTCCCACCAACAGTGCATGCGACTTCCTTTTCTGACACACTCTTGCCAACACTTGTTATTTGTTGTCTTTTTTATTCTAGCCATTCTAACAGGTGTAAGGGGATATCTCATTGTAGTTTTGATTTGTATTTCTCTGATGATTAGTGATGTTGAACTTCTTTTCATGTGTCTGCTAGCTATCTGTATGTCTTTGGAAAGATGCCTATTCAGGTACTCTGCCCCTTTTTATTTGGATGATTTGTATTTTTTTTTTTTAAAGATTTTATTTATTTATTTATTTGACAGAGAGAAATCACAAGTAGACGGAGAGGCAGGCAGAGAGAGAGAGAGGGAAGCAGGCTCCCTGCTGAGCAGAGAGCCCGATGCGGGACTCGATCCCAGGAACCTGAGATCATGACCTGAGCCGAAGGCAGCGGCTTAACCCACTGAGCCACCCAGGCGCCCCATTTTGTATTTTTGATGTTGAGTTGTATATGTCTTTGTATATTTTGGATAGGAACCCCTGATCAGATATACTATTTGCATATATTTTCTCCCATTCCATATACCATTTCATTTTATTGATAATTTCCTTGCTGCACAAAAGCTTTTTATTTGATGTAGTCCTAATAGTTTACTTTTGCTTTTGTTTTCCTTGCCTTATGAGACATATCTAGAAAAATGTTGTGACAGCCAATATCAAATAAATTATTTCCAATGTTTTCTTCTAGGAGTTTTATAGTTTCATGTCCTACATTTAGGTCTGTAATCCATTTTGAGTTTATGTGTGTGTGTGTGTGTGTGTGAGAAAGTTAATCAGTCCACTTTTATAACTATTTTATTTTTCAGTTAATCTTTTTAAGCTGTTGATCCATTTTTGAAAAATGGAGATATGCTATACATACCAGTAAATAGTGAAAATTCAATTTTAATAGACAACACACTCATTTGATAGACAAAATGAAATGGCCAACACAATTTTATATGCACATATGCAGTCTTTGGGGATATCATTAAGAACATACTAATTAAAAAATGAGATGTTTATTAAAATTGTAGTTAATGTTATGTGTCAAATTTGAGGAAACATATACACATACCAAATTATCTTTTTCCCCTGGAGGGCTTGACTTGCAGACCAATTAGGAACACCCGTGATTTGAGGATCTTACTTGAGAAATAACTGCTGTAGATGACGGGGAGCCTTCGAGGGAGGTTAAATGGGAGACTGACAGGTCAGGTCTTAGTTTGACCATGTGCAAATTAGAGGTGAAGAGATGGTGGAAAGGGACATTGGTTAGAAGTCTATTTCTGTGTCTTAATTAGGACAGCAACAGTGGGAATACAGACTCTAAGGCAAAAGGAGATGAAAACCATCTCTTTGGGAAAAACGTATGGTCAGCCTTGGTACTACTTCCCAGGATGAGAGAGCAGCTGTCGCTAAGAACAAGCACAGGGAGCTTATACTTCCCTGAACCGCTGTCTTATGGTGCCAGAATTATTATTATTATTATTATTATTATCATTGCATTTCATGACTTTTTTTTAGTTTTTCATTTTTCTTTTTTAGATTTCATTTCTTGTTATTTATTATTGAAGTGTAGTTGGCATGCAATGTTGTATTAGTTTCACATGCACAGCATAGTGATCTGACAATTCTGGACATTATTCAGTGCTTGCCCTGGTAAGTGTAGTTACCATCTGTCACCACACAGTGTTATTGCAGTATTATTGACTGAGTTCCCTCTGCTATACTTTTCACCTTTGTGACTTACTTATTTTATAACTGAAAGTTTGTAGCCCTTAATCCCCTTCCTCTATTTCACCCATCTCCCCACCCACCTCCCCTCTGGTAGAATTTGTTCTTTTAATCTTTTTATTTTTAGGTCATTGTAGATTCACATATGGTTCTAAGAAATAATACAAAGTAATCTGGTGTCTTCTTCACTCAATTTCTCCCTAGGGGAACATCTTGGGTAATTGTAATAAATATCACAACCAGGAAGTTGACTTTGGTTCCATCAACCTTATCCACCAATTTTAGATGCACTTGTGTATGCGTGTGTATTTAGCTTTCTGCAGTTTTATCACATCTAGAATCATGTATCCGCCACAACCACAGTCAGCATATAGAGTAGTGGTCCCTCATGCTGCCCTGTGATAGCCACTATCACTGTCCCCCCAACACACACACACACACACACTCACACACACACCACCTCCTAAGCTCCTGGCAGCCACCAATTTGTTTTCCAGATCTGAGATTGTGTAGTTTCCAGAGCGTTCTATAAATGGAATCATACAGTGTATAATCTCTAGAGATTGGCTCTTTACAGTCATTATAATTCCCTTGAGATCCAGCCAAATAGCTTTGTCCCTTTTTATTGCTGAGTATATTCCATGGTCTGGATGGACCACAGTGTGCTTAACTGTTCACCTATTGAAGGACATTTGTGTTGTTTCCAGTCTTCAGAATTGATTTTTAAAAATTATTTTAATTTGTTCTTCAAAAACAAAAAGTTTTCACTGCAATCGGTGAAAGAATACGTGGAAACAAAATTAATAATCTTCCTCCTGCCTCCCCAGCAATCACTGTTAACAGCCTTGTGCTTATCCTTACACACTTTTCTCACATACAAATGTGCAAACAAATACTAGAAGGTATTTTTTGTTTGTAGAATAATGTGTTTGTATTATATGCTTTACACCACAATTAGCCTTACTTGGTAATACTTTATGACATCCCTCCAGTAATAGATGTCAAAGAAGAACTTTCCTTTTGCAGCAGTACACCTAGAAAATACCAAAATGGGCACAGTAGTGGACCAGGACCTCTGGTCTGGGTAGGACAGGGTAGGCTTGCCTCTCCCTGCTCCTCCCTGCAAAGTGCAGCTGTTAACTCTGGAAACAGTACAGGAGACAACCAGAGAACTTTGCAAGGTGTAAAGAGAAAAGTAAATTGCTTGGGATGCCAGGGCTGGAGGAACAACATAGAGGGAGGACATTTTACAACCACCTCCCCCACCAGCTGAAGAAAGTAACCTGCTCCCAGCATTTTCCAACCCCCAGCCTAGCAGCAGAAGACAGCAGTAGAAGGCAGTAGAAGAGAGCTCCACCAAGGCCAGCTGAGTCAGGCAGCCCCAGCAAAAGATTGACTGGGGACCTGCTGACACCAAGAAGGGGGCAGTCCCATTTATGCCTAGCAACTACGGAGATGCTCTCCCTCCTGTCTGGGTCTGAGACCCTCTTCCCTACTGAAAGACACATGGTGACCAGTGAGCACTCTCACCGTGAGACACTAGGTGGCCAGAGACACTGGCAACAGGAATCTCACCATAGTCAGCACCTGGCCCTGGAAGCCTCTTTAGTCCTACCTTCCCAGAGGGACCAGACAGCCGGCCTGGAAAACTCCTTTAGCCCCCTCAGACAGCATTAGCAGGAACCAGAGGAGCCCCAGTGGCTCCAGATAAATTAAGCATCCCAAAATAACATCACAAAAGCTCTGAAAATTAAATTGTCATTGGAACTGCAGCCCAGAAAAGTAGGCCAGGCCCACTTATAAACATTAAACCTGAACAAGGTGACTGCTTGCTCAAATATAAGATTTAAATAGGACCCAGCGCCTCCTAACATAATAGCCGAAATGTTCAGGATACAATAGAAAATCACCTGTCTCACCAAGAACCAGGCCGACACAACTTGAATAGAAAAAATAATTGACTGATGCAACACTGCGGTGTTAGATGTTAGAATCTTTTGACAAGGATTTTTTTTTCTAAGATTTTACTTTTTTATCTGTCAGAGAGCACAAGCTCTCTGCAGCAGGCAGAGGGAGAAGGGGGCTCCCCACTGAGCAGGGAGAGCAAAGCGGGACTCGATCCCAGGACCCTGGGACCATGACACTTAACCTACTGAGCCACCCAGGTGTCCTGTTGACGAGGATTTAATGCTGCCATCATAAAAAAGCTTCTACAACCAATTACAATTTCTCTTGAAATAAAAATATAGACAAGTCTTATCAAAGAAAGAGAAGTTATAAAAAATAGCTAAATGGAAATTATGGAACTGAAAATACAATAGCAAATTTTTTTTAAAAGATTTTATTTATTCATTTGCCAGAGACAGAGGGAGAGAGAGCGAGCGAGCACAGGCAGACAAAGAGGCAGGCAGAGGCAGAGGGAGAAGCAGGCTCCCCACCGAGCAAGGAGCCCGATGTGGGACTCGATCCCAGGACCCTGGGATCATGACCTGAGCCGAAGGCAGCTGCCCAACCAACTGAGCCAATAGCAAATTTTTAAAACTTGCTGGATGAAGTCAAGAGTAGAATGGAGATGGCAGAAAACAGAATTAATGATTTTGAGGCTAGAATTTACCCAACCTGAACAGAGAACAGTGGACTGAAAAAAAAAAAAAAGAGAGAGATCAGAATCTTAGGAACAATAGCAAAAGGTATATTTGGACCATCAGAATCTCAGAAGGGACTGAAAGCTTTAAAAAAATAGCAGTCAGGGGGCGCCTGGGTGGCTCAGTGTGTTAAGCCTCTGCCTTCGGCTCAGGTCATGTTCTCAGGGTCCTGGGATTGAGTCCCGCATCGGGCTCTCTGCTCAGCAGGGAGCCTGCTTCCTCCTTTCTCTCTCTGCCTGCCTCTCTGCCTACTTGTGATTTGTCTCTGTCAAATAAATAAATAAAAATCTTAAAAAAAAAATAGCAGTCAGGGGCACCTGGGTGGCTCAGTTGGTTGAGTAGCTGCCTTCGGCTTGGGTTGTGATCCCGGGGTCCTGGGATAGAGCCCCGCATTGGGCTCCCTGCTCAGTTGGGAGTCTGCTTCTCCCTCTCCCTCTGCCTGCTGCTCTGCCTACTAGTACTCTCTATCTGTCAAATAAATAAATAAAATCTTTAAAAAAATTTTTTAAAATAACATTCAAAGAAATAATGGCCAGAAACTTCCCAAATTTAGTGAAAAACATAGAACTACTGTTCATCTACTTGGGATTTATTTATTTGTCTAAAATTTTTTTAATTTACTAATTTATCAAAACAGGATAAACCCGGGGCACCTGGGTGGCTCAGTGGCTTAAAGCCTCTGCCTTCGGCTCAGGTCATGATCTCAGGGTCTTGGGATCAAGCCCCTCATCAGGCTCTCTCCTCAGCAGGGAGCCTGCTTCCCACCCTCTCTCTGCCTGCCTCTCTGACTACTTGTGATCTCTCTCTCTCTGTCAAATAAATAAATAAAATCTAAAAAAAAAACAGGATAAACCCAAAGAAATCCATGTCAAAGCACATCATAATTAAACTTCTGAAAACAAAGGACAAAGAAAAAATCTTGAAAGCACCAGAGAGAAACCACATGTTATCTCCAAGAGAACACCAGTTCAAATGACAACTAAGTTCTCATCTGATACTCTCTCTGGAGGCTTGAAAGAAGGAACACTACATCAAAAACTAATGATGTATTGTATGATGACCAACTTAACACAATAAAAAAAATAAGAAAAGAAGTGGACATTTTTCAAGAGCCGAAAAAGAGGAGCTATCAACCCAGAATTACATGTCCAGCAAAACTATCCTGTGGAATGCAGGAAAATGAAAGAATTTGCAATTGTGGACATACCTTGAAAGGATAGCCAAAGGAAGTTTTCAGCCAGAAACAAATGTTAGAAGAAGGGATGTTGGAGCATCAGAAAGGAGGAAGGAACCATGGCAATACCAGAAATATGGGTCCATGCAATAATTATCCTCATGAGTTTTATAAATCATGTTTAACAATAAAAAAAATTATAACATCATTTGGTACTCAGGACAATGATATTTAAAAGTGGAGAAGTAGAGGGACTTAAATGGAAGGAAGGTTTCCACACTTCACCCAAAGGGGTAAAACGTTGATACCAGTAGGCTGTGATGTCACACCAAATGTTGTAATACCCATTGAACCACCACTAACCAAACTACATGGTGTGATACACTCAAAAACACTCTGAATGTAAAATGGTATAGTTGCTGTGGAAAACAGTATGGCGGTTCCTCAGAAAGTTAAAAACAGAATTACCACACAGTTCTATGTGGAATTAATGGCAATTTCACTTCTGGGTACGTACCTGAATGAACAGAAAGCAAAGGCACAAAGAGTAATCTGTACAACCATGTTCATAGCAGCATTGGTCACAACAGCTAAAACATGGAAGCAAGAACCCAAGAGTTCATCGTCAGTTGAATGGGTAAGTGAATGCAGTGTATTTATGCAGTGGAATATTATTCAGCCTTAATATAAGAAGGAATTCCGCAATGTGCTACAAAATGGGTGAACCTGGAGGATGTTATGCTAAGGGAAATCAGCCAGTCATAAGACCGTATGGTTCCACTTACATAAGGTTTTCAGAGTCATCAAAATCATAGACGGAAAGTGGAATGGTGGTTGCTGGTGGCTAGGGGCAGGAGGGAATGAGGAGTTGTTACTTAATGAATGTAGAGTTTTCAATTTCAAGATGAACAGATTTATGGAGATGGATGGGGTGATGCCTATGCAACAATGTAAATATACACCTAAAAATGGTTAAAATAATAAATTTTACATTTTGTGTGTTTGGTCCCAATGGAAAAATTTGAAAGGAGAAAATAATATATACATAAATCAAGATGAGATTCTAAAAATGTTCAAGTAACCACAGGAAAGCATGACATGAGAAACAGAGGAAACTGGGGAACCTGGCTGGCTGAGTCGGTGGAGCATGTGACTCTTGGTCTCCGGGTTGTGAGTTCAAGCCCTGTTTGGGTGATAGAGATTACTTAAAAATAAAATCTTAAAAAAAAAAAAAAAAGGAAACAGAGAAAATCATACCAAAATGGCCAAGATTTGTGATAACCCCCAAATGGCCTTAGCCTAGATGTCCTACAATAAGTGATTGGTTAATGAGAGCACATCTGTACCAGGAACACTACTTAGCAATAACAAGGAATGAGCCAGTGATACCCGTAACTACCCGGATGAGTCTAACAGGAATTATGCTGAGTAGAAAAAGACAATCCCAAAAGGTCACATTAGTATGATTCTCATTACATAAGACTCTTGAAATGACAACATTATCAGCCTAGAGAAAAGATTACTGGTTGTCAGGGGATGGGGGAGGGGCAGGTGGGCAGGTGCCCTGTCCAAGGGCACAGGAGATCCTTGTGACAATGGAGCAGTTGTGTATATTGATTGTGGTGAAGACATCCCTACACAGGTGTTAAGTTGCACAGAATTACACACGAATAAGTACAGGTAAAATTGCAGAAATGTGAATAATCAGTGAATTGCATCCATGTCAAGATCCTGGGTGAGACCAGACTTGCAGAGATGTGGATGTGTTTATTACCTCGATTGTGGTGATGGTATCACAGTTTATACATATGTCCAGACCCATCAAAATGTATACATTAAATGTGTGCAATTTTTAAAATACGAATTACAGCTCAGTAAAGCTATAAAATGGGGAGAAAAAAATCCTGGGTATGATATTGTACTGCAGTCTTGCAGGATGTTGCCTTTGGAGGAAATTAGACAAAAGATACATGGTATCTCTGTATTATTTTTTTAAAAGATTTTATTTATTTATTTGACAGAGAGAGATCACAAGTAGACAGAGAGGCAGGCAGAGGGAGAGAGAGAGAGAGAGGGAAGCAGGCTCCCTGCCGGGCAGAGAGCCCGATGCAGGACTTGATCCCAGGACCCTGAGACCGTGACCTGAGCTGAAGGCAGTGGCCCAACCCACTGAAGCCACCCAGGCACCCCTGTATTATTTCTTAAAACTGCATGTGAATCTATAATTATCTCAAAGTTTAATTGCTAAAAAAAAAAAAAAGAAAAGAAAAGTGATACACTGTGATGCACCACAATTTGTTCTGAGAAATAAGTATGAACTTTGGCCATCACCTGGGATGTGCTGGACCAGCTCTGGACCTAATTGAAGACCTTCTTGAGTAACGATCAGCAGATCTTGTAACCAGTCACACAGGGGCTTGTGGACTTGCTCTGTCCAGCCCAGCGGAGGAGAGGAAAAATTAATTCCTTTCCCCCTCTTAGGGTCTAGAGTCTCATCTGGATTTTAGTTCTCATCTGTTCCCTTATGGTGGTTGTAATTATTTTCAAGCCACACCTGTGGTCTGAAAAGCAGTTAAAACTCCCGGGAGTCGATTGACACATGTGGCATCTGCAAATGTTCTGAAAATATACGACTCATCCTAGGAGACTGGTTATTACCTCCCAGACCAGACTTCAGAAATCCTCAGCGCTGCCGCCAGGGACACTGACTGTCCATGTATAGGTAAGGCCCATCAATCAACTCTTTGAGACTGGACTAATAGAAAACCAGTGAGAAAAGTACATTTCTTGTATCATAAAAATACTTATTCCAGTAGCATAAATCTGGAAACAATCTTTCATTCCTACCTTTATTTTGCTACATTAAGTCCAGATATAATATAAAGGAAGAGAAAATGATTAGGTTAAAATGACCTTTGTTTTGTCATTGAACTCAGCTCTTGGCTGTCAGGCTCTCTGCATTGCCATTCAGGAAGACATTCTCTCTCACCCTCTGGAGCTTTCGGAAGGTTGCAAGTTTGCCAGCACACACAGGTTCAGACTGGGAGGGACTCTGTCTTAAAGGCCAGGGCCAGGCCAGACATTACCCTCTTCTGTTACTTTCTTAATTTAGAGTACCCCGCAATATTGTGTTTTTTCTACTTTTCATAATGGAAATCAGAAATGGAAAAAAGATATTAAAAAAGAAAAAAGAGAAAGAGACAGGAAGGAAGGAGAAAGGAAGAAAGAAGAAAGAAAGAAAATACAACAAAGGTGAGTTTTCTTTCCCATCTGGAAGGCATCCCACTAACTAATGTTTTTGCTGGCTTTAAAAGACTTGGGTCAATCTGTAACTTTAGAGGAATCAAAACTTTTTGTCCCTTCTATGAATATTTTGGACACATTTGATACAACAGAGTGTAAAGTTTGTGCAGTACAAATAGAAGATATACTTTTTCTTGTTTTCTCCACAAAAGGCTCTGATAGATTTGGAAAATCTGAAGTAGAGAGGGTGGAAAGAGCTCAAGGTGTAATTTTTAAGAGCCCAGGACTTCCAGAACATTCACATCTTTGAAGCTGAGAAATTATTACCACCAGGTGGCAGCAGAGACCTTGTTCAGAGAATCATAAATTCCCAGGTCTGAACCGAGGTTGAGGATAAAGGTTAATCCAGACTAGACTGTACCTGTTTCTCTACTTGTGAAATGGAAAATCTGCCTTATCTGTAATGCGCCCTAGTTTCATTGATCCAGGGATTGAACAAGACCCTCTGAAAAGAAAAGCTGTTTGAAATCCTGTCCCACACCTTCTTGAGTATGAACGTGTCTCATACACTGCTAAAACCTGAGCTTTTTTTAAATTTTATTTTATTTTCTTTATTTATTTGTCAGAGAGGGAGAGAGATCACAAGCAGGGGGAGCTGCAGGCAGAGGGGGAAGCAGGCTTCCTGCTGAGCAAGGGGGCGGACATGGGATTCCATCCTATGACTCCGAGATCATGACCTGAACCAAAGATAGACGCTTAACCCGGTGAGCCACCCAGGTACCCTTAAAATCTGAGCTATTAACATTGATTTTAAACTGTATTTTTAAATGAGAAACCTAGTTTAAAATACAGGTGGTGGGCGAGGTGGTTCAGAGGATTCTACCAGTATCAATTCTGGAAGTGAATGAGAAAGGCAGAAACTGAAGTACGGAGAAAGTAAAATAGTTAAGTAAAGCTGAAGTCAGGTGTCACATTATTATGGGTATAATGTGACTCTCAGAGTCTCACAGTATTTTCCTTTAGGGAAATAAACTTGATGAGCCCCTTTGGGTATGAGAGGTGGGCTCCCTCTGACGCCATCAAAAAAAGATGCCAAAAAATAAAACTTTGTTTTCGTGTCTAATAAGGCAAGAGGAATTTCACACTCCCGGGGAGCTATGGGGAGGAGAGAGACACCTGGCAGAAGGTCTAGCCCCACAGAGGGACATGCTGAGAAATTTGCTGACATGGGGAAATGGCTGAAAAGTTTCTCAGAGTAGTGATACTTAACATTCCCTTTCGGATCATTCCCTGTTCTACGCTCAACTACAACCAATCCTTCCATCCAAGTCGGCCACACTCAGTATCTTTGTGTCGCTGGGTTTGGGGAAAGGAAAGCAGAGGAGTAAGGGTCAGGATGGAGTGATGGGTTAAAGGAGGCATTGAATCTCGTCCCCAAGTTGCAAGCAAATGGGTCGCAGCCCAGACTGCCTGGATTCACATCAGACTCCAGGAAATCAGTGAGAGCTATAGGGAAGGCAGCCCATACATAGCCTGCCTTGCTAAGATATTAAGGAGAAAAGTCGGGTGCTTGGGTGGCTCAGTTGGTTAAAGAGAAAAGTGACATCGGTGAGATGGAGGAGTGGGGGCGGGGGCGGTGTATCTGATTACACCAGAGGAGACTTCAATTTTGAATTGTTTAGCAAAAGGCAGTGAGCTAGGGACGCCTGGGTGGCTCAGTTGGTTAAGCAGCTGCCTTCGGCTCAGGTCATGATCCCAGGGTCCTGGGATTGAGTCCCACATCGGGCTCCTTGCTCGGCAGGGAGCCTGCTTCTCCCTCTGACTCTGCCTGCCTCTCTGTCTGCCTGTGCTCACTCGCTCTCTCTCCCTCTGTCTCTGACAAATAAATAAATAAAATCTTAAAAAAAAAAAAAAAAAAAAAGGCAGTGAGCTCCCGGTCACTGAAGAGTTCTCCTAGTAGCATCTATCCAGAGGATCATAAGGGGCGTTCTTGCTTTGATTAGGAGGCTCTGCAAGAATCTCCATGAGAAAAAATCACTGCCTTTCCCTCTACCTACTTCCTGATACCGTTTCATGCAAAGATCAACCTGCGGGTTTACAGAAATGTAATGTGCCTCAATGCATTAACGCTCAAGGGATTCATTCATTCTTTCTTTCTTTCTTTTTTTAAAGATTTTATTTATTTATTTGACAGAGATCACAAGCAGGCAGAGAGGCAGGCAAAGAGAGAGGATGGGAAGCAGGCTCCCCGCTGAGCAGAGAGCCTTATGCCAGGACCCTGAGATCATGACCTGAGATGAAGGCAGAGGCTTAACCCACTGAGCCACCCAGGCGCCCCTCTTTCTTTCTTTTTTAAGATTTTATTTATTTATCAGAGACAGAGAGAGCACAGGCAGAGTGGCAGGCAGAGGCAGAGGGAGAAGCAGGATCCCCACCGAGCAAGGAGCCAGATGTGGGACTCAGTCCCAGGATGCTGGGATCATGACCTGAGCCAAAGGCAGCCGCTGAACCACCCAAGCGTCCCTCAAGGGATTATTTCTTTTTATTTTTTATTTTAAAAAAATTTTTTATTAACATATAATGTATTATTAGCCCCAGGGGTACAGGTCTGTGAATCGCCAGGTTTACACACTTCACAGCACTCACCATAGCACATACCCTCCCCAATGTCCATAACCCCACCACCCTCTCCCTCCCCCCTCCCCCAGCAACCCTCACTTTGTTTTGTGAGATTAAGAGTCTCTTATGGTTTGTCTCCCTCCCGATCCCATCTTGTTTCATTTGCTCTCAAGGGATTATTTCTTAAAGGATGTTCCACTCATTCTGATCTCACTTTTCCATCCCTTCACTTAACAAGTATCTGTTGGGTTTCAGGCACTCTGAAACGTTTGTAAGGCACACTTGTGACTTGGACACCATCCCTGCTCTTCTATGATACTGCGTTTTGGCGTGCACAGCGCTGGTTATAAGGAGGGCTTTCTGGGTTCTCGATCTGGGGCGGTGGGAAGGGCGCTGACAAATCGGAGACCTTTGTTCTCACCCCAGCTTTGCTGGGTGTGGGCAGAGCAAGGACGGGACTCCTGTAAATCTCTAATCATCACTCTGTAAAGCAAAGGTGCAAAACTATTCCAGGTGTCATCAACTCCAAAGCCTGTGGCGTTCCTGCATGTAACATAAGTAACATGAGGCAAGCAGATGTTATGATTTGTTTCATAATGATACCATAGTAGAATTCTCTGGAAAGGCTCTTTGCATAGTAAGCACACTGTGCCTTTTCCTCTTCCATGAGTCATTGTGTTGTCTCCCATTCTTTTTTTTATTTTGAAAAATGTTAAAATGTATTAATAGTTAACATCACATAGTTAATTCGACTAGCTCTTTTTATTTTTTAATTTTGTTTATTTATTTGATAGGCAGAGATCACAAGTAGGCAGAGAGGCAGGCAGAGAGAGAGAGAGGAAGAAGCAGGCTCCCTGCCAAGCAGAGAGCCCAATGCGGGTCTCGATCCCAGGACCCTGGGATCATGACCTGAGCCGAAGGCAGAGGCTTTAACCCACTGAGCCACCCACGCACCCCCAACTAGCTCTTTATTATACACGGCAACATCTTTACTAGACTTAGTGCTCAAAGATTTGAGATTCAACGTATCCCAAAGATTGAGATTCACTGGATTTACATCAGGCAAAGCAGCATCAGCAAGGAGCTGTCACCTAACTGTGGGAACACAGACATTTAAAATGCATTTTCCTTTTTGGAAACCAATTAACATTCTTTTCTTGAAACCCTCAGTCTTCTAGGTCTTTCCACTTGTCTTCCCACACTGATAGAGTCCTGGTGTAAGAGATCTTAGGGGCACACAACAGACTTTACCACAGCTTTTTAGCAGGGAAGAGATTTATGAAA
The DNA here is from genome assembly GCF_020171115.1 of Neogale vison. Classification (NCBI taxonomy): domain Eukaryota; kingdom Metazoa; phylum Chordata; class Mammalia; order Carnivora; family Mustelidae; genus Neogale; species Neogale vison. Next base: position 11,958,804 of record NC_058097.1, read on the forward strand.
GAGAAGTAAGTCACAGAAACTTGAGGTGGCCTCAGAAATCAGGCCTGGGGGCCCTTTAGCCCAAGAGAAGGGTTCCAGGCAGGGTACAGGATGCCTAGGCAATTTGCAGTTCAGCTGGAACATGCTTGCTTGTGGTTATTCTGAAGTTCAAATTTAAGTGGGTATCTTGTATTTTTAATTGCTAAATCGGCAACCCTAGCCCAGGGTCATGCCGAAATTATACCTTGGGATGATCCCAGCTGCTGGCTCCAACAGCGTACCACCCTGAGGTCTTGAAAAGACTTCCATTAGCTAACAAACCAAAGGCCAGATAACCGGTCTTATTATGGAAATGCAAGTTAAGACTAAGGATAGCATTGGTGAGACGGTGTTCACAGGGGTAGGAGCCTGGAACCCGGTGTCCAGACTGCATGGACTACCTCTCAGCTCACTGGTGTCCTTGGCATGGTGCCTCAGTTTCCGCCTCTGCAAAGTTTAAGTAACACGACAGTAGTTCCCCTTACCTGCAGCTCACTACCGTGGAACTACCCACAGTCAACCCTGATCTGGAAGCCAGTGATCCTCTTTCTGACATGTGGCCAGAAGGTCAACAGTAGCCTGAAAGTCAACACCCATGCTAGTCACCTCACTTCAGGTCATCATGTAGGCACTTTACCATCTCACACCCTTACATGAGGGCCAAGTTCAGTACAGAGAAGGCATTTTGAAAGAGACTACATTTATAATTTATATATAATTTAATAATTTATAAATCCCACATTATCATAGGTATGTGTGCATGGGGGATAAACACAATATAAGGTTTATTTCTATCTGCAGTTTCAGGCATTCACTGGGGGTCTTGGAACATACCCCTGGCAATAAGGGAAGACTACTGTACTTACCCCACTGGGGTTATTCTGAGCAATGTATCTCTATAGTTCCAATATTGCCTCAGAGTTCATTGTACTGTAGCATAGAGTTCTCTCCAGTCCTCTGGCAGGGTCTCTTAGAGAATTAGGGGTCTCCTGCCCCTAATACTCAGCCTTGCCACCACAATTTACTTTGGAAACCCTCAAGACTCAATTCATCACCTTAACCTTTCTTTTTTTTTTTTTTAAGATTTTATTTATTTATTTGACAGAGAGAAATCACAAGCAGATGGAGAGGCAGGCAGAGAGAGAGAGAGGGAAGTGGGCTCCCTGCTGAGCAGAGAGCCCGATGCGGGACTCAATCCCAGGACCCTGAGATCATGACCTGAGCCGAAGGCAGCGGCTTAACCCACTGAGCCACCCAGGCGCCCCCACCTTAACCTTTCTTATGTCAACACAGGAAGTTTATAAACATATTTTTTTAAAAAAAAATTTTTATTTACTTATTTGACAGAAATCACAAGTAGGCAGGGAGGCAGGCAGAGAGAGAGGAGGAAGCAGGCTCCCCGCTGAGCAGAGAGCCCAATGCGGGGCTTGATCCCAAGTCCCAGGGACCATGACCTGAGCTGAAGGCAGAGTATCAACCCACTGAGCCACCCAGGTGCCCCTATAAACGTATTTCACTCAGCCAAGTGATCAAGGTAAAAAGCAACAGTGATTAGTCATGTTGGCAGTGTGATATGATAGTGGATAGGGTGTGACCAACAGGGCACTCAACTTCTGGGGTCTTCCCCCCCACACCTCTAATCCAGTCTAATCACGAGAAAAACATCAGACAAATCCCAACTGACAGACATTCTACAAAACACCTGGGCAGTACGCAAAAGTGTCAAGGTCATCAAAAACAAGGGAAGTCTAAAGAACTATCACAGCCAAGTGGAACCACAGGAGGCATGACAGCTAAAATGCAATGTGGGATCCTGAATAGGATCCTGGAACAGAAAAGTGATCGGCGGGAATGACGAATGTCAACTGTTACTAAGGAGGGAGACTGAGTGTGAGGCATGTGGGGACTGTCTCTTACGTCTTTGCAGTTTTCCTGTAAATCTAAAATGCTTCTAAAATAAAAAGGGTTAGGGGACGCCTGGGTGGCTCAGTTGCTTAGCATCTGCCTTCGGCTCAGGTCATGATTCCAGGGTCCTGGGATCGAGTCCCTTGTTGGGCTCCCTGCTCAGGGGGGAGGGGGCGTCTTCTTCTCCCTCTCCTGCTGCTGCTCTCCCTGCTTATGCCCTCTCTCGCTCTCTCTCAAATAAATAAAATATTTTTAAGAAATGTTAGTATGAAAATGTTGACCTTCACATTGTTTATTCTAGCAGAATAAAACGAAACAACTTAAATGTTTATTAAGAGGGACCTAAATAAACTGTGGTATGTCCAGAGGATGGCATAATATGCACCATTGGGAAAACAGGGACACGGGTTCTACGTGCTCCCATGCATATTAACTGAAAGGACACCCAAACTGTGTGTAAGGTGTGGTCCTATTCCTGCTTTTTTTTTTTTTAATTTTGGGAGAGAGGGAGATCACAAGTAGGCAGAGAAGTAGACAGAGAGAGATGGGGAAGCAGGCTTCCCACTGAGCAGAGAGCCCAATGCGGGGCTCGACTCCACAACCCTGAGATCATGACCTGAGCCGAAGGCAGAGGCTTAAACCACTGAGCCACCCAGGAACCCCCTATTCCTGCTTTTTTAAAAGAATTATAAATGCAGATACATTTATAAATGCAAGCATACAGCAGTCATAGGAATGTTTTCTGGAGAATTGTCCTGGAAAGGTTTGGGGTGAAAAAAGATTTTTACATTTTATTTTTAATTTTTTACTGCTTGATTTTTTTTTTCTTTTGCTATGTTGCTTGGACTCTTTAGTGTAAAAAAGAAAAAAAACTAGTTAAATATTATAAGTCTTCCTTGCCAAAAGCAAACAAGCAACTTTCTTTAAATATAAAAAGAGAAGTTTTTCCTGGCTGCTTAGTGCCTGACTGAGAAGAATTTTGTGTTGCTGGAGACAGCTAGGCTTAAAGCATGTGAGCCCCTCAATTTAGCTTTGAGTGGGACAGCTGTACCTGAGGCAACATGTTTCTATGGGCCGGAAAAGCCCACACCTGGAGAATATGTGCTTGTGATTTAGGGCTCTATTGAACAGGATTATCACTAAATAAATTCCACGGGTGTGTTTTCCATTTTAGATGCAACATCACTTTGCTCTCAAGTAAGCGGACTGTCCTCATCACCTTAAGGTTCATAGCTTAGTTAATAGGTGGTGACAAACCGTATTTTAAATGTCCTACCCTATAAAAAGTGCTGGCATTTTTGTATATTACAAAGTCCTTGGGATAACAGTGGTGCCCAAGAAAATGTAACTCCTTCTTATTGATTTGTAAGTAGGCTCGGGGTGGGGGGTGCTGGCTGGCTGGCTCAGTCTGTTAAGCATCTGCCTTCCATGCAGGTCATGATCCCAGGGTCCTCAGACTGAGTCCCACATCAGGCTCTCTGCTCTTGAGCGGAGCTGCTTCTCCCTCTGCACCTTCCCCCAGCTTGTGCTTGCGCGCTCTCTCTTGCAAAAATAAAAGAAATCTTAAAAAATAAAAATAGAGGGCGCCTGGGTGGCTCAGTGGGTTAAAGCCTTTGCCTTCGGCTCAGGTCATGAGCTCAGGATCTTGGGATTGAGCCCCGCGTCAGGCTCTCTGCTCAGTGGGGAGCCTGCTTCCCTTCCTCTCTCTCTGCATGCCTCTCTGCCTACTGTGATCTCTGTCTGTCAAATAAATAAATAAAATCTTTAAAAAAAAAATTGGAAGTAGGACCCACACCCAGCATGGAGCCCATTGCAAGGCTTGAACTCCCAACCCTGAGATGAAGACCTGAGCCAAGATCAAGCCCAGCGTTTAACCGCCTCAGCCACCCAAGCGCCCCAGTGACTGTTGTAAAAGAGTCTCAGAAGTTGACTAGAAAGAGTTAAAAAAAAAAAAGACAGAATGTTACCTCAGACGGATAAGCTGAGGTCTAAGACCTTCGAATTCAAGAAATTGGGAGCAACTGGGAGCAAAGGATGATAATATTAAGAAAAAAAGATACAGTGAAGAACTTTTATTTATGTTAGAATTCCAACTTTATCAAACAAACAACCTGCACACGGACATATTTAAACATGGAATAAGGGGGGAAAAACATGGAATAAGAATCGTTTCCCAGTCCAGTTTACAGCCCCTCCTCCCCGGAGGAGCAGCTGTGGCCCCGAGGCCGCTGGGTAAAGTGAGGCCCCGGCCCGCCGAGCCCCGGGGAAAGGTGCTTGGCATTAAGCTGGAAGGGTCCTGCACGGTGGTCCCGGTGGCTCCCTGGGCCCTGGGAGAGGAGGTCTACACTGGCCTCCTCGAGGATCCAAGTCTCTGGGGCCTCTGGAAGCCAAGGAGTGGAACAGGTAGGCTGGGCGGGGAGTGGTTACCCAGAGACATGCAAGCTGGGTGACGGGAAGGTGATCACTACCTCCCCCGTGGGAAGCGATCATCACTGAGGGTTGATCTAAGAGCATTTGAGGGCAGGGTCCGCTGTTTTTAACCATTTCAAGAAAAAAAGCTGGTAGGCTAGGATCCCAACGAGCACCCCTGTAGGTAAAGAGGAGGGCTTGCTGCCTCCTTGGAGAGGGGCCGAGCACCCCGCAGGGCCCCTGGTTCGCTTGCTCCGTCGGGGGTGGGACCTGACTGCAGGATCTGCAGAGCTGATCTCACATGGGGCCGTGGAAGCAAGCGTTGGCTCTGGCATGGATGTTACCTTTCTGTGGACACGTTAATGAAGGTTATAGGAAGGGGAGCAGCGAGGGGTTACAGCTGGTACTGGTAAAGCAGCAGCTGGGGGTGTCCCCTTGGCTGGGGGGTGGTTCCTTGGTGGTACTTTGTGGCTTGATGGAGTTCAGGTTCTGTCTGTTATGGGGCATGAGGCCCCCGGGGTTCGGGTTTGGTCTGGCTCTGGCCTGGTCTCAGCGTGGTCCTGTCTGCTGTGGATGCTGGGGAGGAGGACAGCAAGACCTAGATAAGAGGGGGGCCAGCGGGGTGGGGTGGGGGATGGAGCTTTCCTGCCTCAGGCAGGATGACAGCAAATTGCAGGCTGAAGCCACGGTTGGAGTAACAGCAAGTTCTTATTTACTAACCAAGTCCTTAGCTTCTTGGTAATTTGAGCCTCAAGGAGTTGTTTTATGTTTGTTTTAAACAAATTATACAAGAGTGTTATCACGGTGTTTATCAGTCAGAACCTTGATTTCCTCACCTTAATTCAGGGTCATTTACCTGTCAGATGCGGCAAGAAAGTTCCTCAGGTGAACAAAAACACATGGTGCTGTGCATTTTCTGTGGGGTGTGTGTGTGTCTACATTGAAAACTTTCTGGGGGTGCCTGGGAGGCTCAGTCGGTTAAGCGTCTGTCTTTGGTTCGGGTCATGATCCTGGGGTCCTGGGATCGAGTCGCCTATCGGGTTCTCTGCTCAGCGGGGGAGGGGGGTTGTCTGCATCTCCTTCTCTCTCTCTCCTTCTCCCCCTGCTTGTGCTGTCTCAAATGAATACATAAAATCTAAAACAACAACAATGATGACATTCTGGAAATACACAAGTTAAACAGATCAGTGTGGTTCCCCAGAGTGGGAGGCAGACCAAAACAGGCAGTGATACCTCACTTTTTTTTTTTTTCCCCCTTTTGAGAGAGAGTGTGAGCATGAGCTGGGAGGGAGAGAGCGAGAGGAAGAATCCCAAGCAGCCTCCACACTGAGTGCAGAGCCCAATGCAGGGCTTGATCTCACAACCCTGACATCATGACCTGAACCAAAACCAAGGGTTGGATGCTCAACCAACTGAGCCATCCAGGTGCCCCAATACCTCACTTTAAAAAAAAGAAAATATTTTTAGTTTTTAGGTTCATAGCAGAGTTGAATGGAAAGTACTGAGGTTTCCCACATACCCCCTGTGCCTACATACGCACAGCCTTCCATTCCCAACGTCTCCTACCATAGTGGCTCATTTGTTACAACTGAGGGACCTCACTGAGACACGGTCCTCATTCAAAGCCCGTGCTCAGGGCCACTCTTCTGTCCTGCATCCTGTGGGTTTGGACAATGGTAATCATAGAGAAGTTACGGTATCATAACTTCAGTACTGTGGGAAATGGTTGGTAAATATTTGCTAAATCATTCTAACCAGGTGTGATAGTACAGCAACCGTGCTCTATTTTCAAGTTTTCTAAGTACTCATTGCCTACTGAGGCTTCTCCCTTTAGCTGTATTTTCAAGCCATTGTGGAATTTTAAAAGTGTGAGGCATAAATTTTTCTGTTTCCATAATGTTTCTTCCACTTAGTTCTCCACCTTTAGGCTGACCCTCCCCATCTACATTTCAAATCCGCTGCTGGGAACCTCCAAAACATTTTTTTTGTTATGCTAATTTAGAGTTCCTAATCAGAGATGGATGGAGAGAGAGACCCCGAGGGTTCCAGAGGAGTCTCTGGGTGGATTCAAGGAGTCTGTAAACATATGAGGAAACAATAGCATATTTATTTTCACTAAGCTCTACTTGAAATGTGTCATTCCTTTCAATTATTACGAAGGCATGCACATTTATACTTGATCGCACCTTAACATTCCATTTAAGTTGTACGTTTAGCTTTAGTTTTCCTTAAATAACCCTTTTAAAAAACTTTTTAAAAAATTCTAAACATATATTAAAATTATCATATGGTTTCACTTATTTGTGGAGCATAACAAATAGCATGGAGGACAAGGGGCGTTAGAGAGGAGTAGGGAATTTGGGTAATTTGGAAGGGGAGGTGAACCATGAGAGACTATGGACTCTGAAAAACAATCTGAGGTGTTTGAAGTGGCGGGGGGGGGGGGGAGGTTGGGGTACCAGGTGGTGGGTATTATAGAGGACACGGCTTGCATGGAGCACTGGGTGTGGTGAAAAAATAATGAATAATGTTTTTCTGAAAATAAATAAATTGGGAAAAAAAATTCCAAATATACACAAAGAGTATATGGTATAAAGAACCCGCATGCATTTCCCACCCATCTTCAACACCTGTCAGCCCTGTTCATCTCATTTCATGTCTAGCCTGGCCCCTTTCCCATCCCATCTTTGTCCTAGGATTGTTTTGAAGCAAATCTGGGACATCATATCATTTCATCCATAACACTTAAGTATGTATCATCAGGAGGCCGATATTGTGTGAAACAGAGCCATGACACTTAGAACTTCTTCTTCTTTTTTTTTTTTTTAAGATTTTATTTATTCATTTGACAGACAGATCACAAGTAGGCAGAGAGCCAGGCAGAGAGAGAGGAAAGGAAGCAGGCTCTTGACCCCGTGATCACGACCTGAGCTGAAGGCAGAGGCTTTAACCCACTGAGCCACCCACGTGCCCCCAGCAATAATTCTTAAATATTTAGTTAGCATTCAAGTTTCCTAAATTGTGCCACAAAAGTTTCTTCAAACCAGTAACCAGAATCCATATATTAAATTAGTTGCTATGCTTCTTAATCTCTTTGAATCTAGAGAAAATACAGGACTCTCAGTAAAATTTGAGTTTCAACTTAAGGGTGAATAATTTTTTTTTTTCTTTAGCGTAAGAATGCTCCATGCAATATTTGGTCATCTTGTATTTTTATGGGCTAAATTTGCAACCATAATCTAGAGATTTGATTGCATTCAGGTTTGTTGGGTTTTTTTTTGGCAAAAATACATTCAATACTGTGTTGTGTTCTTTCATCAGGAGACACATAATAACTGGTTGTTTCTCTTTTTGTGATGTGAAGAAGGATCCCTGGATTCAGATTTTACCAGATTTATCTGTTTTTAATGTGACTCCTCAGCTTTTTACTGGTGAATTTGGTGGGTGATGGTCATTGCCCAGAATCATTGCTTTATTAAAGTTTGCAGAAAGATGCCTTTCCAAGCCTATCATTCCTTCTGAATTCATTAGGCACTTCTATAAAAAACTTATTCTCCTGTATGGTTTATGTAGGAAAGTTAAGGTCTTTCTTTTCCTTAAGTCTAAACTTTGCAGACACCTAAGAAAAAAGCCTTACAAATCTAATAATAAAATTTTGCTAAGGCTTTGGATAACTTTTATCCAATAAATAAAAGAAATTTTGTAAGATAAAAATATTTTTTAAAGATTTATTTATTTATTTATTTGAGGTGGGAGGGGCAGAGGGAGAAGGAGACAAGCAGACTCTGCACTGAGCAGGAGACCCAATGCAGGAGCTTGATCCCAGGATCCTGAGGTTGTGACCTGGGCCAATTTGAGAGTCAGACGCTTAACTGATTGAGCCACCCAGGCGCCCAAGACGAAAATCTTAAAACACTTCTATATTTTAAAAATCAAACTTAACACATTTAGAAAGCTAGAACTGTTCAGACTTAAACGTTGACTGCATCTTTAGTTAAATCTTCCTTAGAATTATAATTAAAATTACATGTTAAATTCTCTAGTATATCAGATTGTTTGAAATGTTTCAAACCTTGAAAAGTGAATAAAGCCTGTAAAAAGAAGCAAAATGTATACAACTTTTCACACCAGGGTGGACAGTTTATTTTTTTACTTTTTTAAAAAAATATTTTATTTATTTATTTGAAAGAGAGCACAAGCAGGGAGGAGGACTAGAGGGAGAGGGAGCAGCAGGCTCCCTGCTGAGCAGGGAGCCCAAGGTGGGGCTTGATCCCAGGACCTTGGGATCATGATCTGAGCCAGAGGTAGCGGCTTCACTGACTGAGCCACCCAGGTGCCCACATTCTGGTCATCTTTGACACTTCCTCTGTACCAGTCTTTGTTTCCTAAATAGATGGAATGTGGTGAACCTTCTGTAGCCCCAATGTGGGCTGTAGCTAATTGTCCCATTAGGAGCTCCCTGGAGTCTCTACTCTGGGCTGTGTTTCTGCGTCTACCTTGTGAACCCCATTCCACAGCTCTTTGTAGACCAACGGAGCTCCGAACATGAAGAGTGTCCCCTGTCCAAGTTTCTCATTCTCACTGGTATATTTTGGGTAAAGACAGAGCCACTATGAAATGAAGCAAGTGTCGCTCACGACAAGTTTTCAGTGGAAAAGCCAGGGCTGTCACTCAAGACAACTTCCCCACGATTACTAGGTCATGAGTGGGCAGGACATGACCTGGATTCTATCTTGGGTGTTCATCTTGTTAGCTCAGGTGGATGCCCTGTGCCCTTCAGCTTCTTACCTCTGCTCTTCCATTTCCTCATACCTATAGGTGAGAGATCATTGAAAAAGAATGAGCTGCAGGCAAAAATAACATGGTGCAACAAATTGTGCCATCTGTTTTCCTTGAACACAAAAATATCTTTAATGCCATTGTTCACTCGGTTGTATAAAATAATGCCAGGCACTGATTTGTTGAAATGGACCTTGGGGCTTTCAGGTAAAGGTATTATTTAAAGTAACCTGTATTATTCCCTTGACTGTTAAGCAACATCTTTCCAGTCTTGATTTTTTTTTTAAGATTTTATTTATTTATTTATTTGTCAGAAAGAGAGAGGGAGCACAAGCAGGGGGGTGGGCAGCAGGCAGAGGGAGAAGCAGACTCCCTGCTGAGCAGGGAGCCCGATGCAGGACTGGATCCCAAGACCCCGGGATCATGACCTGAGCCAAAGGCAGACACGTAACCAACTGAGCCACCCAGGTGTCCCCACATTTCCAATCTAATTGTAGAGCTTATTGCTACCTTGTAGTTACTTAGTCCATGTTCCTTGCTAATCTGTCCTTGTCTTATAGAAACATTTGCAATTTCTATGACATGTGAAATAACAATCTATTCTAGAAACTCCTAAATGTTAAAAAAAAATTATATCCTTGTCTAATTCTGTACAGTAACTTTAAAAATTCTATGTAGTTCTTTAAAAGTAGAATGCTACTCCTGAAGCCAATACTATGCTATATTACCTAATTAGAACTTAAGTAAAAACTTGAAATAAATAAATAAAAACAGAATGCAAGATAGAATCTATATTAAGGCATTCTAGCTTGAGGCATTATTATTTTCATAAGGGTGACAAGTAAATGGGCTTTCATTTATCTCTCTGATGGCAGTAATTTTCTTTTCCTCATGGGCTCTGATTTTTTTTTTTTTAAAGACTTTGTCATTGGGAACATTGTGTGAATATTGGAAGTAAAGTTGGACATTTCCCAAAGGAGTAAACCAGCCACGGGACAGATCTTGGCCAGTTCACAGAACAGAGAGGCCAAAAACACCCAGTGCCTCAAGCCTTTCCAAGTGATTCTTATGCAGCTCAACCATAGAGGGATTCTGCCAGCTCTCAGAGGTTCTCATGGCTTTTTAAGTCCGGCTACCATATTGCAAGTAGAGCAACAACAGCTGAGCTAATAAAATCAAGACTGGAACTAAAATTCCATTTTTTGATTCATTTATAAAAGTAGGATTGTAGGCAGCTCGCAGCTTAAAATCTCCCTGTGGCAGGCTGAATAATGGTCACCCCACACACGCACCCATCCTAATTCCAAAACCTGTGAATGTGTTCTCTTCCGTGGTGTCTTAGTCTGTTTGGGCACTGAAACAAATTACCATGGACTAGGGGGTCCATAAACAACAGAGATGTATTTCTCACAGTTCTGGATGCAGGGAAGTCCAAGATCAAGGTGCTGGTGGATTCAGGGTCTGCTGAGAATTTGATTCCTGGTTCATAGACGACTGTCTTTTCACTGTGTCCTTCACTGCAGAAGGAGCAAGGGGGCTCTCAGGACCTCTTCTAGAAAGTGATTCTTGCCACCTTGGAGAATGACTACGCTATTACTCAAGATGCACTTTCCTGAGAGTAGAGTAAGTTCTCAGTGATTCTTTCTCTCTCACCCTTGATGGTGCCCTCCAGAGCTTTTCTAGTCAGTACTTGACTTAAACACAAGAAGTTTTAAATAAATCTATGAAAAGCAATTAATAATAATAATGATAATAATAATAAATCTACTATAAGTGTCATAAAACAAATTGCTTTTTATTTTATTTTATATTTAAGATTTTTAGTTATTTATTTGACAGACAGAGATCACAAGTAGGCAGAGAGGCAGGCAGAGAGAGAGAGGAAGAGAAGCAGGCTCCCTGCCGAGCAGAGAGCCCAATGCGGGGCTCGACCCCAGGGCCCTGGGATCATGACCTGAGCTGAAGGCAGAGACCTTAACCCACTGAGCCACCCAGGTGCCACACAAATTGCATTTTAATAACTGAAGGCAAGTAAGGACAAATCCGGACTATTACTTCTCTGTAAGAAGTAACATGGGTCACCAATATGTTAGACTATTAGTTCTAGCTAGAAATGCTTTTCCAAAAGAGAAATTAGGAAAAGAGTATAGCAAAATGATTTCTGGGGGGCCTGGGTGACTCCATCGTTGGGTGTCTGCCTTCGGCTCAGGTCATGATCCCAGGGTCCTGGGATCGAGCCCCACATCAGGCTCTGTGCTCATCAGGAAGACTCTTCTCTCTCTCCCACTCCCCCACCTATGTTCCCTCTCTCACTGTGTCTCTCTCTGTCAAATAAATAAATAGAATATTTAAAAAAAAAGAAAGAAAAATGCCTTATTTTCTTGAACTGCTCAAGTTCTAAAGATCCCATGAAATGAAGGTTTGTTGAATGTGTGAGTAGCTCGTGAATATCTGGGTTGTAGGAGGGTCCATTTATTGGGTATTTATTGTTGATAATTAGCAACATGGTTATTGGTAATAGTGTAACGACTACTAGTAGGTAATTAAGAAGATAATTATGAATATGTTATTATTAATAGAAGAAACATTGTTATTAGTAGGAAACTGGTTCTTAACTCTGTCTCTCCTTTTCTCTGATTTATTCTAAGGCATAAATTTTTGTTTGCTTTTTACTCATCACATGACTCTACTACCATGTTTTGCAAGCAATACCCAATCTTGTCTAATGGAAGAGTAAATACTAATAATGTATTTTTCCCTTTCTTCAGTTTTTAAAAATTGAGATAGAAGTAACAAATGACACGGTTTCAGGGGCACACATAATGATTTGACATATTGTGAAATGATCACCACAATGAGTTCAGTGAACAACCGTAACCCACACAGTTACACTTTTTCCTTATGGTGAGAACTTTTAAGATGGAGTCTCTTAGCAACTTTCAGATACATGGTACAGCCTTGTAAACTATAGTCACGAGGCTGTCCATTACATACCCGAGACTTACAACTGGAAGTTTGTGCCTTTTAACCAACTTCAAAAAGTACAGGGGCACCTGGGTGGTTCAGTGGGTTAAGCCTCTGCCTTCGGCTCAGGTCATGATCTCGGGGTCCTGGGATCGAGCCCCGCTTTGGACTCTCTGCTTAGCGGGGAGCCTGCTTCCCCCTCTCTCTCTGTCTGCCTCTTTGCTTACTTGCGATCTCTGTCAAAATAAATAAAACCTTTTTTTCAAAAAAAGTATAAACTTTTGAGAGGTGGGTAAAATGGGTAAAGGGTAAAGGTGATCAAATGTAGTTTTTGTGGGTAAGATAAGGAAGATAATGTATCATCTTTCTGTTTTTATTCTGCTAGAATGTGGAAGGTTATGGGTGGTGACCACAGAATGTAGCAATGGAATTGGGCCATGGTGAGGGGTTTTCTTAAGCTCTTCAGGGAAGGGTTTCTAGGGGGAAACTGTCATTCCAAAGTCAAAAAAGGAGAGGCTGTGAAAGTGTTGGTTTTCCCTTCTCCGCACAAGACAAGGTGCCTCCTTACCCTCCAATCGCTCCCTATGCTCTCCTCACTCCTAGCCTGGTTCCTCACTCCTAGCCTGGTCCCGCCCATATTGCCTCTGCTTCTCTCTCTAGCCCATAGGATCCCCCAGGACAAGGACCACTTTTATCCAGCTCCATGTCTTCAGGCCTGGTAGAACCCCAAGCATGTGGTAGGCTCTTTGACAAATGTTGGCTAGAACAAATGAAATGTCAAGGGAGGTCTAAGAATTTTAGAGGAAGAGGAAAATAAAGTAGGAAAGCTGTTTAGGATCAGTTTTGTGCTTCTTAAAACCTAATCAGAGGCCGGACACCCGAGTTTCAGGGGGTCATATGAGCAGCAAGAAACCCAAATCCACTGGTTCTTGGCACCAAGTATTTCTAAGGGCTTCCAGGGGCAGCTCTTCTGAGTGCGCAGGCCACACACGCGGAGGCAGTCCCGTGGCTGCCCCCTCACCAAAGCTTTACAGTTGGTGAACTCTGGTGCTGGGCGCAGGCAACCTCCTTAACACTCATCCGTCCCGGGTGCCTGGGTGGCTCAGTCAGTTGGGGGTCTGCTTTCAGCTCAGGTCATGATCCCTGCATGCTGGGATTGAGCCCCACGTCGGGCTTCTGCTCAGCAGGGAGCCTGTTTCTCCTTCTCCTCTATCTGCCGCTCTGCCTACTTGCGCTATCTTTCTCTGTCAAATAAATAAATAAAACCTTTAAAACAAACAAAACAAAACAGGATTCATCAGTCGTCCCCCCCACCCCCCCCCACCCGGTCCTGCACCTAAGTCCCGCCACTGTTCTCAGCAGCTCCTGACAGAGTCCTGGCCTGAGGCAAGGTAGAGCTGTATGTGCTCACTTTCTCTCTTGCTGCTTTCCCGGAGAGCCTGAAACAAGGCTTCTAGCTCCCTGTGGCAGATGGCCCTGCTTAAACCGACCAGGTGGGTCACCTGGGTGGCTCAGTTGGTTAAGTGTCTGCCTTCAGCTCAGGTCATGATCTCAGGGTCCTGGGATGGAGCCCCACCTCAGGTTCCCTGCTTAGTGGGGAGCAAGCTTCCCCCTCCCCCTCTGCTCCTGCTCTGTCTCTGGATTTCTCTCTCTCTCAAATAAATAAACTCTTTAAAAAAAATAAATCAACCAGATGACTAATTCCCTCCCCTAGGAGATAGATGTGGGCCTCAAGATAGGGTCAGGGGCACATTTGAAGGCAAGGCGGTTTGCAGTCCTAGGGATGATTGACTTCTGCCACTAAAGCTTTGCTTGTAGAAAAGCAAGCAGCTCTTGCTTCTCCTCCCTACACTCAGAGGTAGCCTCAGCCCCTGCCCACAGCTGCCTGGAGTTGCGGCCGCCAGCCCTTCTCTTCCCCTGATGCTTCCAAGATGGGCCTGAGAGGTGAATCTCAGCAGTGAACAAAATTTAGACTCAAGCTGGCCATCCCTCTCTTCCCAGCTAGCACCATACGTTTGAGATCAGGGATGCATTTTGATTTTGCTGTGGGCTGCCCTTGATGACAGCGACATCTGTTAGGAAGGAAGACAGAAGCAACCCTCTTGGTGCCCTGTGGTCCTCTTCTTCAGAGCGTTGTTTCGGACTGTGAGTGCTTGGCTGGCCGTGTTCACGCCAGGCATGTTGGCTGTTAATTCTTTTCATGGGTTATCAGATTTACATGGGGCATTACCTCCAAGCTCCCTGGGATGCAGGGAGAGGTTTGCTCAAACGTAGCTCAAAAGGGCTGCCCATGCCGATGAGAACTCGGGGATATCGCGTGGACCGTGGAGACCAAACTCCAGCTTTGGGTTCAAACTCCAGCTCCATCACTGTCCGCCTGCGTGACCTGTGTCTCTCTTCCTTAGGCATAAGAGGGGGACATTCACAGTACCCGCTTCATAAGGTGCTTGTGAAGATTGAAATGAGTTACATAATGTCCGGAATAGGCGAATATAGAGACAACTGTAGAGCAAGGGTGATGTTTTACATCATGAGATGTTCTACAGTTGGTCGTGATAGTTGTACAACTCTGTGAATATACTAAAAACCATTCAGTTGTATGTAAACTTTAAATGGGTCAGTTGTGTGGTGTGCGAATGATCTCTCCATAAAGCTGTTATTAAAAAGGAGTCACATAAAAAAAAGAGAGAAAAAGGAGTCACATAAAATCCTTTGAACAGTGTCTACACATCATAAATGTTAGCTTTTATTGGTGTTATCATCAGAATGTGTGTCTCCCCTCAGCTTATTAGAATAATAAGCTTATTATTAGAATCTGTTCTCCCATTACTGAAGCCATACACTGTCCTTTTAGAGGATTTTTTTTTTTAGGGTCCTGGCTTGTGAATCTTGGTTCTTGTATTAGTCTGGGTTCTCCAGAGAAACAGAACCAATAGGATGGAGAGATCTGTATCTTTATATCTGTACCTACACCTGTATTTCTCTATATAAGATATATGCATATATAATATATAAAAATATATAATTTATAATAAAGATAAAATATATATTATAAGGGGCGCCTGGGTGGCTCAGTAGGTTAAAGCCTCTGCCTTCAGCTCAGGTCATGATCTCAGGGTCCTGGGATCGAGCCCCACATTGGGCTCTCTGTTCAGTGGGAAGCCTGCTTCCCCCTTCTCTCTCTGCCTGCCTCTCTACCTACTTGTGATAAAATCTTAAAAAAAAACCTGTTTAAAAATATATACATAAATAATTTTAATATGTATTTAATATAAATAATAATTGCATATAAAATATATGTATGTATATAGAATATATGTGTTATGTATAATATATACTTACATAATACATATATGTATGTATATATAATATAGTATATTTACATAATGTATATTTTATATATTCTATAATATATATAAATATATATTATACATAAATATACATTAAAATATTTGCCCAATATGTGCATATACATATACACACAGACCTATTCATCACAAAACAAGGAGGAAATACTCAGGATAATTGCAGTCCTTGTTTCTGTAGCTTGTTACAAGGTCATGGCTGATATTTATAACTTCCCTTCTACTATTCATTCTATATTCCTTTTGTCTTCAGCAAGCACTTCAGCTGATCATGGTTCTTTACTTGGAGAGTTTCAGACCTTCATATTTGAGGGGTCTTGGCCATTAGTAGTCCTTCCTGGACTGGATGGTGTTCATTTTCCATTGACTTTCATCACAAGGCATGGTAATACTAAGAGACACCGTTGCGGATCTATTGTATTCCAGACATTCTCCTTCTTTTCTTCATCGTTGAATAGCTGCCCAGTTTGCACCTAGTGGTTGGGATCAGTCTTCTTTGCCTATTGATTCATGAGGAGCCCAAAGTGGCTGGGTGGTGGGGTTAACTTTGGGTTCAGTGGAGTCATTGTTTGTCCCCTGGTGGAAGCAATCCTCCCTCTGGAACAGACCACTAGCTAGTAGAGTATAAAGATGTGGGCACAGGAAGCAAAAATTTTGCTAGTGGATCAGTAGAGGTAATAGTGAGTGGTGCCACTCCCATTTCCACCTCGTGATCCCTGGACTAGTGGATCCAGGCTACTGGGTAGAAACACCTCCTATTGGACACAGACTTGGAGCAAATATAGACTCTGGAGAACCTTGCTAGAGCCCCGCTGTGTAGTACTACCTCGTCATTCTGGCAAGCCAGCTGCTTCAGGACAGTAGGGAACATTCTAAGACTAATGAGCATGGGTCCTTGTACACTTCTTTTTTGTGAAGTGAGTTTCTTGATCAGAAGTGATGCCATGTGGAATACCATGGCAGGGGATAGGACATTCTGGAAGTCCGTGGATGGTAGTTTTGGCAGAAGCATTGCATGCAGGGAAGGCAAATCTGTATCCGGAGTAGGTGTCTATTGCAGGAAAGACAAAACGCTGTCCCTTTCATGATGTCGGAGGTCCAGTGTAATCAATCCATCCCCAGGTGGCTGGTGCAGCCCTCCCAAGAACAGTTCCTTATTAAGGGCCAGGCTTAGACTCAGTGGCTGGCTGAGCAGGTGCTCCATGATGGCTGTGGCCAGGTCGGCCTTGTTGAGCAGAAGCCCACATTGCTGAATGTGTGGGTAACCTCCATCCCAGCCACCACAGACACTTTGTTTATGAGCCCATGGTGCGATGACAAGAGTAGGATGAGAAAGAAGCCAAGGGGTATCCAGAGAACAAGTTATCTTGTCCACTTGATTATTAAAATCTTCCTCTGCTGAGGTCACTCTCTGGTGAACATTCACATGAGACAAAAATATCTTCACATTTTTGGGCCATTCAGGGAGGTTTATCCACATACCTCTTTCTCTACATTTCTTTGTCACTACTTTTCCAACCATGTTCCTTCCACGGCCACAGACCATGAATTGGTACATAATTGCACATGTGGCCATTTCTCCTTCCAAGCAAAGTGCATAGTTAGGTGTTCTGCCCAAAGTCCTACCCACTGAGAAAATTTCCCTGAACATTACCTTTCAGGGCTGTCCCAGAGGGGAATTGTAGAGCTGTAGCTCTCCACTTTGGGGCACGGCCTGTATATCATACAGAACAGTCTGTAAACTAGGCCTGAGTGTTTGTTTTCTCTGTCACCTAATTATAGGGAACTCCCTATGAGGCCATAGGTGAAGCCTGGGAGAGAGAAGGCAGTGTAGTAGGAGTAGGGACCGTGGGCATTTGGGCCATCCAATTGCATAGCTTTCCTGGGCCTTCAGAACCTGCTCCCGCCTGATCACATATATACCACTTTAATTTGGTGATGGAGTGTTGCCAGGCACACCCACCTTTATGGCTTGGTGTGGCATAGTATACCCCCAGTACAGACAGCTCAGGTGGTATGGTAACCTAATGGCCCATCGCCCAAGTGTTCAGTCTCTACTAGGGCCCAGCTGGAGGCCAAGAGCTTTTCTCAAAAGCAGAATAGTTATCTGTAGATAATGGCAGGGTCTTGCTCCAAAATCTTAAAGATTGTGCTCTGATTCACCCTTCCTCCTCCGTCTTGTTATATTTGGGCCTTCAACAGTTTAGATAATGCTCACCCACATTGGTAAGGGTTTTCTTCTTGACTCAGTGTACTGATCCAAGTGCTAATTACTTCCAGAAACCCACTCGCAGACAGCCAGAAATAATGTTTGGCCAGCCATCTGAGCAGACAAGTTGACACATAAAATTAACCATCCCACACAGTAACTGTTAGCTATACATAGTTATTTAAATTTAAATTAATTAGAAGAAAAAATTCAGTTTCTCAGTCATGTTAGCCATATTTCATACTCTTAATAACTATACTTAATAACCAGTGGCTACTGTGTTGGACAGTGCAGATAGAGAATGTTTCCATCATTATGGAAAATTCTAGTGGACAGGGCAGCTTCAGAGGATGAAAGAAATGAAATGATCATCTGATTTTATAGAAATCACAGGATAAGAAAGTGGAACCACAAGGAGAAACGTTCTTCTCTGAAATAATCCCAGAATATTCAATATGGTAGGATGATAGAGGGGCAGGGAAGGCGGGTAGTGTTTTAAAACTTCAGCTGGCCTCCCTGGACGTACTTACTTGGGTATGTGCATAAAATTCCAGTTCCTCTCCCAACATCAAGATTCTCAAAACCTCTTTCTACACGGTTTCCTTCTAGGGTGAAGGCTCCCAACTTGGTCCCTGAAGTTGCTAAACCTTCTGTGAATCGGAAGCAAGTCTTTTGACATATCTCCGCCCATTTTTCTATGAATTAAGTGAGAAACCGGGGAAAAGATATGCTGGTAGTTTATGTCCCTGATTTAGGCAGAGTCACTTACCTGCTCCCAAAGACAAAGTTAAAAATGATTCTATTTTCTGGAAAGATGTGAGTGGATCAAACCCCCAGATCTGAGTTTTGTGTGTGTGAACAATGAACTTTCTGGCCTATTCTGGTAGGGCTCCCGTGGCCCTCTGTAATAATACTCATTGCTAACATTTATTGAGGTGTTACTGGGACCACACTATGCCCACCACTTGTATACTTTATTTTGTAACCATCCCCTGAAGAGATGACTCTTATTCATCTCTCCTTACAAGTGAGGAGGCAACTACAGGGTAGATGGCTCTTCAAGGTCATGATCCACATCTAGTGGATCCAAGATTTAACCCTAGCTCAACTGACGGAAAGTACTGAAAGTTCGTGCTCAGAACTTTGACATTGTACTTTTTCTTTTCTTTTTTTTTTTTTTTTAAGATTTATTTATTTATTTGACACACACACACACACACACAGAGAGAGAGATCACAAGAAGGTAGAGAAGCAGGCAGAGAGAGAGAGGGAAGCAGACTCACTGCTGAGCAGAGAGCCCAATGTGGGACTAGATCCCAGGACCCTGAGATCATGACTAGAGCTGAAGGCAGAGGCTTAACCCACTGAGCCACCCAGGTGCCCCTGTACTTTTTCTTTTTTTTTTTAAAAGATTTTATTTATTTGACAGAGAGAGATCACAAGTAGGCAGAGAGGCAGGCAGAGAGGGGGGGGGGGAAGCAGGCTCCCTGCTGAGCAGAGAGCCCGATGCGGGACTCGATCCCAGGACCCCGAGATCATGACCTGAGCCGAAGGCAGCGGCTTAACCCACTGAGCCACCCAGGCGCCCCCCCTGTACTTTTTCTTGATTGTGTCTCTGGTATCATGTGCTGAGTTGGGTTTGCTCTATTTGCTGTCTGTCTCTCCTTTCAAGACTTGGAATGTCTTAAGGGGAAAGTCAATGCCTTCTTTTTTTTTGAAATTTATAGTTGTTTTTATTTACTAAGGCTCTTTCCATTGTTTGAGCTCCCTCCTTTTCCTGGCATTGTATAGTTTGCCTCCCACTATGGCAGCAAAAAAGGACAAGAAACACTCTTTGTCTCCAGCCACCAGGGCATGGACATGGGACCTGGCTTGGCCAATCACTTCTCCCATCCAGAATATTGAACTAATGTCACAGAAGACAATGAGTTGAGAAGGTCTTGCTCATGGTGTTGGTGGCATCCAGCAGTGGCCTGTGGTGTCAATGGTAGCATTATAACCAAGTGGTTTCTGCTAAAAAATGGTGGTTGTCTTCCTACTTACTGGTTCTCCATAGCTGCTCCTTCTCTTGTCCATTTTCCAAGCCCACTTCTCCTGCTTCCCATCTGTTTCTTCCAGAATATTCTTTTTTTTTCCTGCTATCTACAACCAAGAGTCATAACTAACACAGTCATCATTGCATACCCAAAGGATGGGGTTGGTGCATTAGTAAATGTCCCATGAATGAATTAATGAAATCTTATAAGCCACCAATATACCTTATAAATGGATGGACCAAAGGAGTAAGTAGGATAAGAATGAGTATGTTTTAAGAATTGTGGAAGGTGAGGTTGGGGGGTGATAGTTTCCCATTTAAAGTCTTCCGATTTAAGTTTGCCTGATGTTATTGTCATGTAGGAGCTCTGACAAAGACAAGGTATGGGACATGAAGTATCCATTCTTAAAAGTGCAGTTAGAAAGGAAAAATCTAGGGTGCCTGTGTGGCTCAGTCAGTTAAGTGTCCAACTCTTGATCTCAGCTCAGGTCTTGACCTCAGGGTTGTGAGTTCAAGGCCCCAAGTTGGGCTCCATGTTGGGTGTGGAGACTACTTAAAAAGGAAGAAGAAGAAGGAGAAGGAGAAAAAGGAGGAGGAGGAAAAGGAGGAGGGGGAGGAGGGGGGAGAAGGAGGAGGAGGAGAAGTAGAAGAAAAAAAGGAAAAAAAAATTCCTCTGCTTAAATCTGAGGTACAAGTCTTCAATTTTCTCTGAAGCATCCTACAAAATCCACTATGGGTCTCTTCAACAACTGGTTTTCAAACACAGTCACTTTGACCCCTCCAGGTTTCTGGTTACTCTGCTCACATGGTGACATACCTGTACCCTGTGTTTTGTTTCCTGCAACTTTGATGAAGAGCAGAGATTATTATGTCTTCACCTTTCATGAGTCATACCAAGACATTAGGAAAGGCTTTGAAAGGATTTTGTTCAGGCTGCCATAAGGAAGTATTTCATAAAATTAAGCCTCATTAATCAGCACTCCAATACTCCAGAAGGCATCCAACTTGACACTTGACTTCACACAAAATGCAAATGAAGAAGTGAGCACTAAAGTGGAGGAAAATTGTTGAAACTTTGTATGGAAAAATATTTATTTTTGTAGCAATCCATCAAAACAGTTAATTATGAATTATTTTTGTGCTTTCAAAGTTGTTCTTTCCTTCAATGAGTAATCATCTGATGGTCTAAACCTTCTCACTTTCTTAGTTTGGTTCTACACATTATTTACACTTGTATCAGTCATGGGTCCCCAGGAAACAGGAAGCACACTCAAGACTTTACCTGCTATTCATTTTATTTACCAGGGAGAGAGAGAGAGAGAGAGAAACAAAGGGAGAGAGACATCAGAATCCTGTACCTCTGCCCTTTGAACAGACTCCAGACTCTCAATGGTGGCTTACCAGGCTTTGCAAGACTATTAGGATCCCTTGTACCTCCAATCTTATCTTATCATTCTGCACTTCTGCCTTTTTTTCAAACATCTCTGCTATTGTCTTTGTAGTAAATATGTATTTCCTACTGTGTCATTTTAATTCCTTTGTCATTTCTGAGTTTTTGTTTTTCTGGTTGCCCAATGAATCTCTTATCCCATCAGAATCTAGCTCTAATACAACTTGATCTCAGTAATAAACAAAAGCTTTGCTTCTATATAGCTTCATTCTCTTCCCCTCTCTCCTTTGTTCTATTATTGTCATACAGATTACATCTTTATTAATTAAGGGACATTGACACAGATCTATAATTATTGCTTGATTTCAGTTGTCGTTCAAACCAGACAGGAGAATAAAAAGACTTACAAACTAAAATACATGATTACTGTCTTTTATGTTTACCTGTAATCTAGCCTTTACTTTATTTCATGTGAGTTTAGGTTACTGTCTAGTATCATTTCATTTCAGCCTGAAGAACTCTGTCTGGTATGTCTTATAGGGTGAATTTGCTACTAACAAATTCTTTCTGCTTTTAATTTATCTGAGAATATCTTAATTTCTCCTTCATTTTTGCAGGATAGTTTTGCCAATATAGAATCCTTGATTGACATTTTTTTTCTTTAGCACTCTGAATGTGTTGTCCTATTGCTTGTGGCTTCCATGGTTTTTGTGATATTAGTTAGCTATTCATCTTATCGAGGCTCCCTTGAATGTGATGAGTCAGTTCTCTCTTGCTGCTTTTGAGGGTCTCTCTTTGTCTTTCAAAGTTTGATTATGGTGTGTTTTGTTGTGGCTCTTTTTCTATTTGTTCTCTGTGTTGTTTGTTGAGCTTCCTGGATATGCAGATTAATTTGTTAAATTGAATTTGGGGAGTTTTCATGATTCTTTAAATATTCTTTTTGCACCTTTCTCTCCTCTCCTTCTGGGAGTCCTATTGTACATATGCTGGCACACTTAATGATATCCCAGAGGTCTCTGAGGCTCTGTTTACTTTTGCCCATTCATTTTTCTTCCATACCTCAGACTGGATAATCTCTGTTGACCTCTCTTCAAGTTCGCAGATTCTTTGTTCTGCCTGATAAAATATGTTGTTGACCTCCTCTAATGACTTTTTTATTTGTTATTGTGCTTTTCAACTATAAAATTTGTGTTTGGTTCTTTTGAAAATTTCATCTCTTAATATTTTGTTTGGTGAGACATTATTCTCAAACTTTTTTTAGTTCATTATAAATGTTTCAGATAGCTCTTTAAACATATTGAATAAAGCTGATTTAAAGTCTGTCTGATAGGGCGCCTGGGTGGCTCAGTGGGTTAAAGCATCTGCCTTCGGCTCAGGTCATGATTCCAGGGTCCTGGGATCGAGCCCCACATTGGGCTCTCTGCTCAGCGGGGAGCCTGCTTCCTCCTCTCTCTGCGTGCCTCTCTGTCTACTTGTGATCTCTGTCTGTCAAATAAATAAATAAAATCTTTTAAAAAAAAAGTCTGTCTGATAAGCCCAGACTGGGCTTCTTTTAGAGTAGTTTCTGTTGATTGATTTTTTTTTAAAAGATTTTGCTTATATATTTGACAGAGGTCACAAGTAGGTAGAGAGGCAGGCAGAAGGGTGTGGGGAAGCAGGCTTCCTGCTGAGCAGAGATTCTGATGCGGGACTGGATCCCAGGACCCTGAGATCATGATCTGAGCTGAAGGCAGAGGCTTAACCCACTGAGCTACCCAGGTGCCCCTATTGATTGCTTTTTTCCTGTGCAGGTTATACAGACTTTTCTTGACTTACAATTGGTTTACAATTGTAAGTTGAAAATACCATAAGTTAAAAATGGATTTAGTACACCTAACCTCATAGCTTAGCCTAACTGACCTTGAATCTGCTCAGAACATTTACATTTGCCTACAGCTAGGCAAAGTAATCTAACACAAAAGCTACTTTATAACAAAATATTGACTAGTTCAAGTAATTCATTGAATACTGTACTGAAAGTGAAAAATAAAACGGTTATATGGGTTGTAAGTGTATTGGTGGTTTACCCTCATTACCACATGACTGACTGAGAGCTGCCATGTCCAGCATTACCCTAGAATATTGTACCACATATTGCTAGCCAAGGAAAAAAGATCAAAATTCAGAGTATAGTACCTTCTGAATGCATATCACTTTATCATCATCATAAAGTCAAAAAATGATAAGTTGAACCATTGTAAGCTAGGGACTGTCTGTACTTCCTTGTTTCTTTGAATGTCCCACAACTTTTAATTGGAAACTGGACATTTTAAGTGATATAGTTTGGTAAATCTGTAAATCAGTTTCCTCTGTGCTCTCCCACCAGGGTTTTTGTTGTTGCTGTCTGTTGTTATAGCTTTTTTTGTTTAGTGACCTTATTGAAGTAATTCTCTGAAGTCTGTATTCCTTGATCATATTGGCCACTGAACTCTCTTTGGTTTGCTTAGTGTCAATTAATGTTTGGACAGAGTAGATGCCTGGAACAAATAAGTCTTTCCCAAGGGGCTTTGTATGTATGCTGGGTTTGGCTTTCTTTCTTTCTTTCCTTTTCTTTCTTTCCTTCCTTTCTTCCTTTCTTTCATCTTGTTTATTTATTTATTTGAGAGAGAGAGAGAGTATGAGCAGGGGGAGGAGCAGAAAGAGGTGAAAAGAATCTCAAGCAGACTGCACTGAGCACAGAACCTGATGTGGAGCTCAATACAGGGCTCAGTCTCACAACCCTGAGATCATGACCTGAGCCAAAGCCAAGAGCCAATGCTTAATTGACTGAGCAACCCAGGCACCCCTGGGGCTTACTTTCAATACTCAGCCTGGGAGTTGATAAAGCCACTTTAGCCTTCACTTCCCACTTGTGTAGAGCCTCAATGTTGGTCAGAGGTAAGAATTTAGGGCTTTCTTACGTCCTTCTTGAGCATACATGTGACCTGACACATGGGTGGCTTCTAAATTTGCAAGAATGTGTCAGATCTTGTGAAAGTCCGATGAAAATCTCATAACCCAGCTTTTCCTTTTAAGCTCTTAAAAAAAAAAAATAAGCCTATTGTTTGCCCCAGCTACTATCTACCACTTCAGGCGACTATGAAATTCAACTATATCTCTAAATGTTTTTGACCAATGCCACTGGGGAAAAGGCTTTTTTCGTGGGGTGAGCTCCAAGTCAGGTGAAATTAGAACAGCCGTGCAAACAGGACTTCCAGGGAGCCACAAGTCAGGTCACATCATGAGAATTCTCTGGGAAGGATGCTTTCAAGGAGTTCCAACCCAACCCCTTCTGTGGGCTTCCAGACCGCTGGATTGACCCATGATTTCAAGCTGTCAGTTTTCAAGGTTACTATAGAGGTGGAGAGAAAGGGTAAGGACTAGGGCAAGTTAAAACACCACAATGTTTGCAATTCTTACCAATATTTGGCCACTTTTCTTTCTTCCTTTTTTTTTTTTAACAAATGAAGTTTTTATTTGGCATACTTACAGAAAATTATATGGCAACTTTTCTTGAATAAATGCTCTCTGATTTGCTGCAAGAGTTGGCTAATTTCTAAGATTCTGACCAAAAAAAATGATGCTGGGCATTTTTGTCAATTTCCTCATTGTTTTATGGAGGAGAAAACTTGGGGAGGCCCTGTAGATTTGTGAGCTCACTCTAAATAAATTAGATCACATCTCAGAGGATTGGGCAAAAGCTGCATTTTTATAAGCAGGTGATTATAATCCCCAGTGATTCTTACCAAACCCTAAAATTTGAGAAATCAATACTTTGAAATCACTGTTTTGTCACATTTTAAAAATCAGCCTTACTGAGCAGGCAAAACAGTGGAATTTACCTAACACCAGAAGCAGTAAGGACTTCAGAACCTGCAAGCAATGATCATAGCGTTCTTTTCTTGCTTTTTCTAACCACTTTCCTAAAGAGAATAGAAAGTATCCCTAATCTTAGGGATCCCATGTCCAAATAGTATAGAAATTGCCACAAGAGCTTGATACCCTTGCTTTCCCTAAAATCGCTATTTTTGCAATGCCCTTCACGCTACTGAAGAAGGTTGAAGGTGATGTGGTTTGAAAGATCTTCGCCTTTGTGAAAACTACTTAAACCACATTGAAGAACATGGGTAGAAGCATAGACAGCCCTATTCTGTTCTGATCACTGCTTGAACATCAACAATTTGCATAATTGGAAACCACCAATCAAATCAATGGGGAAGTAAGTTATGCTCTTGTACTTCTCAAGTAAAGGCAGATAGAGGATTGCACATTATACTCTGTTTCTTTTTTTTTTCCAATTTATTTATTTTCAGAAAAACAGTATTCATTATTTTTTCACCACACCCAGTGCTCCATGCAAGCCGTGCCCTCTATAATACCCACCACCTGGTACCCCAACCTCCCACCCCCCCGCCACTTCAAACCCCTCAGACTGTTTTTCAGAGTCCATAGTCTCTCATGGTTCACCTCCCCTTCCAATTTACCCAAATTCCCTACTCCTCTCTAACGCCCCTTGTCCTCCATGCTATTGGTTATGCTCCACAAATAAGTGAAACCATATGATAATTGACTCTCTCTGCTTGACTTATTTCACTCAGCATAATCTCTTCCAGTCCCGTCCATGTTGCTACAAAAGTTGGATATTCATCCTTTCTGATGGAGGCATAATACTCCATAGTGTATATGGACCACATCTTCCTTATCCATTCATCCGTTGAAGGGCATCTTGGTTCTTTCCATAGTTTGGCGACTGTGGCCATTGCTGCTATAAACATTGGGGTACAGATGGCCCTTCTTTTCACGACATCTGTATCTTTGGGGTAAATACCCAGGAGTGCAATTGCAGGGTCGTAGGGAAGCTCTATTTTTAATTTCTTGAGGAATCTCCACACTGTTCTCCAAAGAGGCTGCACCAACTTGCATTCCCACCAACAGTGTAAGAGGGTTCCCCTTTCTCCACATCCTCTCCAACACATGTTGTTTCCTGTTTTGTTAATTTTGGCCATTCTAACTGGTGATATCTCAATGTGGTTTTAATTTGAATCTCCCTGAGGGCTAATGATGATGAGCATTTTTTCATGTGTCTGAGAGCCACTTGTATTTCTTGATTGGAGAAGTGTCTGTTCATATCTTCTGCCCATTTTTTGATGTGTTTGTCTGTTTCGTGTGGGTTGAGTTTGAGGAGTTCATTATAGATCCTGGATATCAACCTTTTGTCTGTACTGTCATTTGCAAATATCTTCTCCCATTCCGTGGGTTGCCTCTTTGTTTCTTAATAATAGTTTAAGGTGTCAATGATATGGTGGTGAAAATTTAGTTAGCCAAAATGAATACATATTTATAGCTCAATCTTCATTAAGTTAGCCTGAAAAAGTATACAGATAAACTTATTTTTCAAAAAGACTTATATTAGGAACCTGCTTTGTCAGGTGGATGTAAGGGTTTGGGGAGACAAGGTAGAAGATATTCATGAAGGAAGTTTCTGCCTAAACCCTCCTGGCCTGACTCCTCCACTCAGTAGCTACGTGGTGTGAGGCTCATTTCTTAATATGTCTAATCCTCAGTCACCTTATATGGAAAGTAAGCATAATAATGGCATATAGTCAACAGGAATGCTCTGAAGATTAAATGCAATAGTCCAAAAGAAGCTCTTAGCACAATGTCTGGCAGGGTATAAGTATGAAACATGTAGTACAGTCTGATCATAATTGTATTGTCATGACATGGGTAGAAAGTGCTCAGCATAATGGCTGTTGTGCAGCTGATGCCCTAAATCTGTACTGCTCATTATAGCAGTCACAGATCACCTGTGGCTACTGAGTGCTAGAAATGTGGCTAGCCTGAATTGAGATGTGCTTTGAGTAAAAAACTCATACTGAATTTCAAAGACTTAATACATTGAAAAGGTAATAAAATATCTCATTAAATGTTGCTATCACTAGGGGAGCCTGGGTGGCTCAGTGGGTTAAGCCGCTGCCTTCGGCTCAGGTCATGATCTCAGGGTCCTGGGATCAAGTCCCGCATCGGGCTCTCTGCTCAGCAGGGAGCCTGCTTCTCTCTCTCTCTCTCTCTGCCTGCCTCTCCATCTACTTGTGATTTCTCTCTGTCAAATAAATAAATAAAATCTTTAAAAAAAATGTTGCTATCACTAGACAGGGATACCACAGAAAAAGAAAATTACAGGCCAATATTCCTGGTGAACATAGATGCAAAAATCTTCAATTAAATATTGGCAGACCAAATTCACCAATACATTAAAAGGATCATATACCATGATTAAGTGGGATTCGTTCCAGTGATGCAAGAATGTTTCAACATATGAAAATCCATTAATGTGATATACCACATTAACAGAATAACGGATAAAATCTCAATAGATGCCAAAAAAACATTTCATGATATTCAGCAATCTTTCATGATTAAAAACTCTCAGTGAACTAGATATAGAAGGAAATTATCTCAAGATAATAAAGCCCATGACTAACATCACACTCAATGGTGAAAAACTGAAAGCTTGTCCTCTAAGATTGAGAATAAGAAAAGGATACCCACTTTCCTCACTTTTACTGAACAGAGTATTGGAAGTCCTGACCATAGAAATTAGGCAGGAAAAAGAAATTAAAGGTACCCAAATTGTAAAGGATGAAATAAAGGAAGAAAACTGAAAAGGAAGGAAACCGTTACTATTTGCAGATGACATGATATAATACATAGAAAATCATAAGGACTGCACCAAAAAACTGTTAGAACTAATAATTTGGTAAAGTTGCAGGATACAAAATTAATATACAAAAATATGTTGCATTTCCAAACACTAATGGTGAATTATTGGAAAGAGAAATCAAGAAAACAAGCCTGTTTACAATTGCATCAAAAAAGAACAAAATAGGGACACCTGGTTGTCTCAGTTGGTTAAACCTCTGCCTTTGGCTCAGGTTATTATCCCAGGGTCCTGAGATCAAGCCCCACATCTCGCTCCCTGCTTTGATATTTTATTGATATTTGATATTATTGATATTGATATTGATTTTTATTGATATTTGATATTTTGATAGGGATAGTTTTGAATGTGTAGATTGCTCTAGGTAGGATAGACATTTTAACAATATTTATCCTTCTAATCTATGAGCGTGGAACATTTTCCATTTCTTTTGTGTTTTCCTCAATTTCTTTCATGAGTGTTTTATAGATTTCTGAGTACAGATCCTTTGCCCCTTTGGTTAGTTTTATTTGTAGGTATCTTACGGTTTTTGGTGAAATTACAAATGGGATTGACTCTTTAATTTCTTTCTTCTGTCTCATTGTTGGTATATAGAAATGCAACTGATTTCTGTGCATTGATTTCATATCCTGCCACTTTGCTGAATTCCTGCCCGAGTTCTAGCAGTTCTGAAGTGGAGTCTTTTGGGTTTTCCACATAGAGTTCATGTCATCTGCAAAGAGTGAGAGTTTTTTTTTTTAAGATTTTAATTATTTATTTGACAGAGATCACAAGTAGGCAGAGAGGCAGGCGGGTGGGGGGGAGCAGGCTCCCTGCTGAGCAGAGAGCCCTATATGAGGCTCAGTCCCAGGACCCTAAGATCACAACCTGAGCTGAAGGCAGAGGCTTAACCACTGAGCCACCCAGGTGCCCCAAAGAGTGAGAGTTTGACTTCTTTGCTGATTCAGATGCGTTTTCATTCTTTTTATTGCCTGATTACTGAGGCTAGGACTTCTTGTACCATGTTGAACAACAGTGGTGAAAGTGGATGTCCCTGATGTGTTCCTGACCTTAGGGGAAAAGCTCTCAGTTTTTCCCCATTGAGAATGATATTCCCTGTTGGTTTTTCATAGATGGCTTTTATGACATTGAGGTGTATACCCTCTATCCGTACACTGTGAAGAATTTTTTTTACACTGTGAAGAATTTTAATCAAGAAGCGATCCTGTACTTTGTCAGTTGCTTTTTCTGCATCTGTTGAGAGGATCATATGGTTCTTGTCCTTTCTTTTATTAATGTAGTGTATCACATTGATTGATTTGTGGATGTTGAACTACCCCTGCAGCCCAGGAATAAATCTCACTAGGTTGTGATGAATAATCCTTTTAGTGTACTATTGGATCCTATTGCCAAGTATTTTGGTGAGAATTTTTACAACCATGTTCATCAGGGATATTGGTCTGTAATTCTTTTTGGTGGGGTAATACTGGCCTCATAAAAAGAGTTTGAAAGGTTTCCTTCCATTTTGATTATTTATTTTTTTGAAGATTTTCTTTATTTATTTGACAGACAGAGATCACAAGTAGACAGAGAGGAGGCAGGCAGCGGGGGGCGGGGGAAGCAGGCTCCCTGCTGAGAAGAGAGCTGGATGCGGGGCTCCATCCCAGGACCCTGAGATCATGACCTGAGCTGAAGGCAGAGGCCCAACCCACTGAGCTACCCAGGCACCCCATTTTTCACTCCTTTTGAAAGAGTATCTAAAGTAGTGCTCTCTGGGACGCCTGGGTGGCTCAGTTGTTTAAGTGTCTGCTTTCAGCTCAGGTCATGAGCCAAGCACCCTGCTCAGCGGGAGTCTGCTTCTCCCTCTGTGCAGACTCTCTCACTCTCCCTCTCTCAAATAAATAAATAAATAAATAAATCTTAAAAATAAAATGGTGCTCCTTTTTTTTTTTAATTTTTAAAGATTATTTATTTATTTATTTGACAGTGAGAGAGATCACAAGTAGGCATAGCAGCAGGCAGAGAGGTGGTGGGGGGAAAGCAGGCTCCCCATGAAGCAGAGAGCCCAATGCAGGGCTCGATCCCAGGACATGGGATCATGACCTGAGCCAAAGGCAGAGGCTTTAGCCCACTGAGCCACCCAGGTGCCCCTCATTTCGATTTTTTAAAAGAGCTTCAAAAGAATAGGTATGAATTCTTCTTTAAATGTTTGGTAGAATTCCCCTGGGAAGCCATCTGGCCCTGGGCTTTTATTTGTTGGGAGATTTTTGATGACTGCTTCAATCTCCTTACTGGTTATGGGTCGGCTGTTCAGGTTTCTATTTTTTTCCTGTTTCACTTTTGGTAGTTTATATGTCTCTAGGAATGCATCCATTTCTTCCAGGTTGTCCAATTGTTGGCATATAGTTGCTCACAATATGTTCTTTTTAATTTTTAAAAGATTTTTATTTATTTATTTGAGAGAGAAAGAGAGTGAGAGAGAGCATGCGACAGGAGAAGGTCTGAGGGAGAAGCAGACTCCCCGCCGAGCTGGGAGCCCCATGCAGGACATGATCCCAGGACTCCAGTATCATGACCTGAGCCAAAGGCAGCCACTCAACTGACTGAGCCACCCAGGCACTCTCATAATAAGTTCTTATAATTGTTTGTATTTCTTCATTGTTGGCTGTGATTTCTCCTCTTTCATTCATGATTTTATTTATTTAGATCCTTTCTCTTTTCTTTTTATCTGGCCAGGGGTTTATCAATCTTATTATTTCTTTCAAAGAAGCAACTCCTGGTTTCGTTGGTCTGGTCTATTGTTCCTTTGGTTTCTATTTCATTGATTTCTGCTCTAATCTTTTTTATTTCTCTTCTCCTGCTGGGTTTAGGCTTTCTTTGCTGTTCTTTCTCCAGCTCTTTAGGTGTAGGGTTAGATTGTGTATTTGAGACCTTCCTGTTTCTTGAGAAAGGCTTGCAGTGCCATACACTTCCCTCTTAGGGAAGCCTTTGCTACATCTCAAGACTTTGAACAGTTGTGTTTTCATTTTTATTTGTTTCCATGAATTTTTTAGTTCTTCCTTAATTTCCTGCTTGACCCATTCATTCTTTAGTAGGATGCTCTTTATTCTCCATGTATTTGAGTTCTTTCCAACTTTCTTCTTGTGATTGAATTCCAGTTTCAAAGCATTGTGATCCAAAAATATGCAGGGAATGATCCCAATCTTTGGTACTGGCTGAGACCTATTTGTGACCCAGGATGTGATCCATTCTGGAGAATGTTCCATGTGCACTTGAGAAGAATGTGCATTCTGTTGCTTTGGGATGTAATATTCTGAATAAATCTATGTAATCTGTCTGGTCCAGTGAGTCATTCAAAGCCCTTATTTCCTTGTTGATCTTCTGCTCAGATGATCTGTCCATTTCAGTGAGTGGGGTATTAAATTCCACTACTATTTTGTAATATTATTAATGTGTTTCTTTGATTTTTGTTATTGTCTGGCTTATATAATTGGCTGCTTC
Source organism: Neogale vison (assembly GCF_020171115.1). NCBI lineage: Eukaryota > Metazoa > Chordata > Mammalia > Carnivora > Mustelidae > Neogale > Neogale vison. Next base: position 11,990,097 of record NC_058097.1, read on the forward strand.
CATGTTAGGGACATAAATATTTACAATTGTTAGATGTTCTTGTTACATAGACCCTTTAAGTATGATATACTGTCCTTCCTCATTGCTTATTACAGTCTTTGGTTTAAAATCTAATTTGTCTGATATAAGGATTGTCACCCCAGCTTTCTTGTGATGTCCATTAGCATGATAAATGGTTTTCCACCCCCTTACTTTAAATCTGGAGATGTCTCTGGGTCTAGAATGAGTCTCTTGCAGACAACACATGGATGGGTCTTGCTTTTTTAACCAGTCTGATACCCTGTGTCTTTTGATTGGGGGCATTTAGCCCATTTACATTCAAGGTAACTATTGAAAGATATGAACTTAGTGTATTTGTATTGCCTGTACGGTGACTGTTACTATATATCGTCTTTGTTCCTTTCTGGTCTGTTACTTTGGGGCTCTCTCTCTTTGCTTAGAGGACCCCTTTCAATATTTCTCTTTTTTAAAAGATTTTATTTATTTATTTGACACAGAGAGAGAGACCACAAGTAGGCAGAAAGGCAGGCAGATAGTAATCAAAACAGTTTGGTATTGGCATGAAAGCAGACATCTAGAGCAATGGAACAGAATAGAGAGCCCGAAAATACACCCACGCATATTTGGTCCATTCATTTACAACAAAGAAAGCAAGAATGCACAATTCTTTTCAATAACTGGTGTTTCAAGGACAGTCTTTTCAATAAATGGTGTTGGGAAAACTGAATAATCTCATGCAGAAGAATGAAACTGGACCTCTATTTGATACCATATACAAAAATTAACTCAAAATGGATCAAAGGCTTGAATGTAAGAACTAAAATCATGAAACGCCTAGAAAAAAGCATAGGCCGAAAGCTTGACATTGGTTTTAGCAATGCTTTTTTTGGGTCTGACTCCAAAGGCAACAGAAACAAAGCAAAAATAGACAGATGGAACTCCAGCAATTTACAAAGATCTGTACAGTAAAGGAAATGAAAAGGCAACCTTCTGAATGGGAGAAGATAATTGCAAATCATATGCCTTATGAGGGGTTAATATCCAGAATATATGAAGAACTTACATAACGCAATAACAAAACAAAGAAACAAAAAATCCAAAAAAGCCCAGGCAATCCAATTAAAAAATGGGCTGAGGATCTGAATAGACATTTTTCCAAAAAAGACAACCACAAGGTATATGAAAAGATGCTCAATATCACGAGTCATCAGGGAAATGCAGGTACAAATTACAAGATATTACCTTAACCTGTCAGAATGGTTATTTAAAAAAAAAAAATAACACCACTCACACAACAAGAAATAGCACATGTTAGCAAGGATGTGGAGGGAAGTGAAGGCTTGTATACTGTTGTGAGACTGTAAATTGGTGTAGTTACTATGCAAAATAGTATGTGGTGTCCTCAAAAAATTAAAACTATTATCATATGGTTTCACTTATTTGTGGAGCATAACAAATAGCATGGACGACAAGGGGCGTTAGAGAGGAGTAGGGAATTTGGGTAAATTGGAAGGGGAGGTGAACCATGAGAGACTATGGACTCTGAAAAACAGTCTGAGGGGTTTGAAGTGGCGGGGGGGGGGTGGGAGGTTGGGGTACCAGGTGGTGGGTATTATAGAGGGCACGGCTTGCATGGAGCACTGGGTGTGGTGAAAAAATAATGAATACTGTTTTTCTGAAAATAAATAAATTGGAAAAAAAATGAATAAATAGTTTAAAAAAATTAAAACTAGAAATACTATGCAATTCAGCAATTCTGCTACTAGATATCTGTCTAAGAAAAATGAAAACATTAATTCAAAAAAAATACATGCGCCCATATGACCATTGCAGCATTACTAAAAATAGCCAATATATGGAGACCATCTAAGTGTCTATCAGTAAATGAATGTATAAAGAAGTTGTAGTAAATATATATAGTTGAATAATCCTCAGCTATAAGAAAGAATGAAACCTTGCCATTTGGGCTCCTGGGTAGTTCAGTGGGTTAAAGCCTCTGCCTTTGGCTCAGGTCATGATCCCGGGGTCCTGGGATCCAGCCCTGCATCCAGCTCTCTGCTCAGCAGGGAGCCTGCTTCCCCCCTCTCTCTCTGCCTGCTGCTCTGCCTACTTGTGATCTCTGCCTGTCAAATAAATAAATAAATTAAAATATTAAAAAAAAAAAAAAAGAAATCTTGGGTGCCTGGGTGGCTCAGTGGGTTAAAGCCTCTGCCTTCGGCTCAGGTCATGATCTCAGGTCCTGAGATTGAGCCCCACATCAGGCTCTCTGCTCAGCAGGAAGCCTGCTTCCTTCTCTCTCTCCCTCTCTGCCTGCCTCTCTGCCTACTTATGATCTCTGTCTGTCAAATAAATAAATGATAAAATCTTTAAAAAAAAAAAAAAAAGAAATCTTGCCATTTGCGACAATGCAGATAGACCTTGAGGGTATTAGGCTAAGTGAAATAAGTCAGACAAAGACAAATACTGCATGATTTCACTATATGTAGAATCTAAAAAAGAAACAAAGCAAAACCCAGACTGTAAATATAGAGAACAGATTGGTGGTTGCATGGGCAGGGGGTACGAAATGGGTGAAGGGGGTAAAGAATACAAGCTTCCAGGGGTGCCTGGGTGGCTCAGTGGGTTGAAGCCTCTGCGTTTGGCTCGGGTCATGATCCCAGGGTCCTGGGATGGAGCCCTGCATCAGGCTTTCTGCTCAGCGGAGCTCTGCTCTTGCTTCCTCCTCTCTCTCTCTGTCTGCCTCTCTGACTACTTGTGATCTCTGTCAAATAAATAAATAAATATTTAAAATCAAAACAAAACATAAAAAGAATACAAGCTTCCAGTTATTTAAAAAAAAAAGTCATGGGATGTAGTGTACAGCATGCAGAATATAGCCAATAACATTATTTTAGCTTTGTAAGCTGACAGATAGCAAGTAGACATTGCCATGGTCATTTCCCAATGTATACAAATGTCAAATCACCAGTTTGTACACCTGAAACTAATATAATACTGTATGTCAGTATTATCATACATAGTATGTCAATTATACATCAATTTTTTAAAAAGGTTTCTATGGTGATTGTATATTGTTTTGATAATATTTTGTCTATGTTGAGTTAAAATATATTATTAAAATTAATTTTACCTGTTTTTATCTTTTTAAAATCTGGCTACTAGAAAATTTAAGTTTTCATAGGTAGCTTGTATTTGTAGCTTTTATATAATTTTCCGTAAAGCATACTTTATTAGGCTTATGTTTAACCAGTTTATTGAATATCTACTCTGAACCAGGCCATGCAAAGAGCAAAATTTCAAGCACCATCAGAGAACATAAGGAGAACCATGCCTGAGGCATCAGGGAGGCCTTCATAGAGGAGGTGGTATCAGAGCTGGGGCTCACTCTCTCCAGGGATCAGCAGGAAATTCAAGGATGTTGACTTGCTGTGGGCTTTGCTCCCTTTAGAAGCTTTGCCCACATTCTAAAACCTGTGAAAACCCAAAGCCAGACAAGTTTTGTCTGGATGTGGCCGCCTATCCACACAGGAAGTCTCCTCTGGTAGACACAGCCATTTATGCCACATCACACATGCTCTTACCACAACAAACAGCTTTCTGTTTGTACTCCACAGTGGGCTTAGAGCTGACTTTAAAAAAAAAAAAAAGAAGATGAAGAAAGAAAAAAAGTCAGAAATTTTTATAGTCAAATAATACTGATCCCGTTTAGCAGTGAAAGGAAGAGAGGTGGTCATTGGTGTGGTCCTCAAGTAAAGCAAGGCACAGAGGAATCGTGATCATGGGTCAACAGGAGAGCCAGCAGGGCAAGAGCAATGACATTTCCACACAAATACCCTGGGATTCAAGTTAGGTTGAACCTTGTCATTTGTGTTCAGAGTTGGACTGGGTGCTACTGGTCTGGAAGCTTCCCAGGGTTACAAGCTAGTCACAGAACAAATCTTCTTTCTAATCCCCAAAGCCTAAAACCATCCACAGAATGACTTAGCCTTAGAACATTCTAGATGTTCTTCCTAATCCAAATGATTCTTCTTAATCTCTTCCCTCCCCCACCCAGCCTACTCTTGAAACTGATTGGCTCCTTTGGACACATTGCTTTGGACACAGTGCTAGACTAGGTACTGACAGGATTAATTAGGTTTCTCCTCCTTCTTCCCTTTCACTTCCTCCTCCTCCTCCTCCTCCTCCATCTTTCTCCTCTTCTTCTTGTTCTTCTTCTTCTTGTTCTTCCTCCTCCTCTTCCTCCTTCTCCTCCTAGTTTCTAATATTTGGCTCTTATCTGTCTGTCCTCAAGGACAGCACCAGACAATACCACTGTTCTCCTTTTCTTCACTTCTCCTAAACCAGTTCAGAACCCCACCTTCCCCCCTGCCCCCATGGTGAGTTGGGGCTCTCTGGGCAACCCTTCGACTTTTTTTTTTTTCCTCCTAGGTTTTTTTTTTTTTTTCATTTATTTTTTATTTTTTTTCAGCATAACAGTATTCATTATTTTTTCACCACACTTTATGAGCTTTTGCTTATTGGCATGTGGAGTCTTTTGCAGAATCTTCAGAGGCTGCTGTTAGGCTTCAACATATTCGTTTCTAGTAGAAATTTGGGGACCAGAGGTGAGGGATTTCCTGCCAGAGGAATGGGGGCTGGAGCAGAAGCTGTCCATCCTGAGGACTTGTTTCTGACAATGCTGAGAAACTCAGATGCTCCAAGAAGCTTTCAGTCCTGAATTTGTGAAGTTGGGTACCTGACCTAAGGAAATGAACAAAGTGGGGGAGGGGTGGAAATGGATGGAAAAATTATAGATTGCCAGGCCTCTGAGGAAGGTTTAGGCAAACCATCAGGAAGTTCTTGAGCCAAAGTTAGCCGTCACGGGAGTCCTGGGTCTACTAGGAACAGGTGTGCTGTAGTATATGTGCCATGTGTGGTCATGGTGGGGAAAAGCTCATGGCAGGCATGGCCTTGTTGCTGTCACAGTGGTGGATTTCAGAGCACCACATCTGGGACACTTATGTCTCTCATGGGTAACATACAAGTCTGGGCTGCCTGCCTACGTAACTTACTTTTGTCCTCTGGTTCTTCCTGGACTAGGGTTCAGGTATACCATCTTCCATCTTATGACAGACAACTCTGGCATGTCCAATTTTGGAAGTCCAATCTACTATCTCTCCTCTTCCAACTTACGCTCTGTGCTCTGATTTGTGGTGCTGGGCTGAGACTCTGATGTTCATGTTTTCATTTTGCCAGCTGGCTCCTCATTGAGCTCTGCCAGTTAGGGTGCAAGGGGGAACAGAAATGTGGGGACAGGGAGGAGGGAGCTGCTCCATCCTGTTTGCTCTTTTTCTACCAACTTCACTACAGCAACTGTGCTCTACCCTGACAGGCACTTTCTATGTCTCCCAAACTCTCCTTAAAGATAACAGTCAGGCAGTGCCCGCTCCCTTGAAATCTGGGGCCCAGCTCTGGAAGGTCCATCCCTCAACCTTTGAGATACCACATTAACCTGGTGGGGACTTCCCCAAGAGGTCTGAGGTGTGGCACCCTGGGCCCCTTCCTATAATCGTCTGCATTCCAAAAGACCCAATGTCTCTCCTTTGTTCTCCTAGTCCTTGGAGTGGGGAGCTGCTTCTTGAAGTTACAATATCTATATTATATCAATATTCCCTTTTTGCCTTTTTATTGCTCTAGTACCTGTTGAATTCCCTACATTGAATTCTCTCTGTTGAGATAATTAGTATGGTTGCTGTTTTCTAGGACAGACCCTGATTGACCGTCTTGCTAAAGAGTGAAACACTTCCTGGAGCTCAGATTAAATGAGATAGATTGGGGGCAAAGATCAAGGTCAAAGATCAAGGCCAACTTAATAGGGTGGAAGAGAGAATCCTCACCTGGACATGTGGGGAGCATCTGGAAGAATTACTGGTTTTGCCTAGTCAAATCCCCTAGGAGATCTCACAACCCATCTTGTTTCCCCAACCTCTTCTGAGGCATCATTTCCACAATTCCACCCCTGGACCTGTGGTAGGACCTATCTTGTCCTCTTTTCTGCACTCCTATATCATTGTGCATCACCTCTACACTTAGGTCTCAGCAGACTTATGGTTACCACATTGGCTAGTCCATTGTGGGGGGCTGCTGACAGTTTATTCATTGTTGTGATGCCACTAACTGGCCCTTTACCCTGTGACTTCTTTTGGTTCATCCCTGGCCTCCCACCAAGAACAATTTCCTTCCAGCAGTTCCTTTCCTTGCCCACTTTCCATCTGTATGTGACTTTTCAGAGAAGATCATTTGCCCCACATTTTTAAAATATCCAGCAGCTGAGACCAGAAACCTACTGGATCTGGTGGGTCTTTCATTATAATGCTTATTTTCAGCAGGAAGTTCATCAGACATATAATTATTTGCATCTGGAGTGGTGGAGGTGGAAATTGCAATTCAGAGTTCTGTGAACCTAGGTTTCCATGTCTTTCCATTTCTTACATACCATCTGACATTCACTCTTGGTTTCCAGAAGTGATTGTGAAACATCTTTCAGGTAGGGCTGACCTCATGGGTGTATGACCTATGTGATTGCACAAGGTCTGGCACTTGGTTTAATGCTCTGCCACGCTTGTCTTAATAATTTTTCTAACAAGCTTCCCTGCATTTTGATTTTGTACTGGGCCCCACAAATTATGTAGCCAGTCCTGGATATAGGGTGTGTGAAGTCCTAGCAAAAAGTGGTGGATACTCTTTGAGTATTGAACCATGAACACAGTTTGGCTCATATTATTGAGTGCCCCCTCTGAACTCTTGAGCTTCTGGTTGGGACAGACACTAGAAGAGTGTCTGGATGTCTGGAGCTAGATCCCTGCAGGATGTAAGAGATTCTCTGGCCCAGGCTCTGTGGAGGGACAGCCAGACTGTCCCTACCATGCTATAAAAGATTATAGCATCCTTTCTCCTATGCATTCAACTGCTTCCTCAACAAGTCTCTGTGGGCCAGGCAGTGGAGGGCAGGAGAGACAGGGTACGAGGAACCCGAGGCTCATCATCGGCCAGCAGCATCCACCTCTTAGCCAATGACTTCTTAGAAGTCTAAAAAATTATGATGTAAAAAACTGAATTCTATATTTATTTCTCCATTTTTCATCATTTCCACTCCTACTCCCCCTAGCCAAAGTTACCATTCACTCTTGCCCAGATTACTGTAGTGGCCTCTTGAATGATCTTCCTCCTACCTTTGACTCCCTTCAGTCTTTCTCAACATGGCAGCCAGGTGATCCTACCAATGTGACTGTAGGTGACCATCCTCTTGAGAGGAAAAAGGAGTGCTAATAATAATTACAATGGCCAAGAGGAGTAAACCAGTACTGACTCCAGCGAATCAGAACACATGATCACCCTGGTAAAAATGTAAGTCAGATCAGGGTGCCTGGGTGGTACAGTTGATTAAGCCTTTGACTCTTGGTTTCAGCTCAGGTCATGATCTCAGGGTCATGAGATTGAACCCTGTGTTGGGTTCCATGCTCAGCACGAGTTGGCTTCAGATTCTCTTTCCCTCTCCCTCTACTCTTCCCGCTTGTGCTCTCTTGCTTGTTCTAAAATAAATATATTTTTAAAAAGCATAAGTCAGATCATATTTCTTCTCTGCTCAAAATCCTCCGCTGGGTCCCTGTTTCGCACAATCCCAGAAAAGAGTGGGATGCTTTTCTAGATCTAGTCTCTGGTTAGTTACCTCTCCCATCTCGTTTCCTATTGTTCTCTCCCTCACTAATCCTTTGCTCTGCGTTAGCTGCATGATTTGCTTCCAGAAACACGCCAAGCATATTGTTACCTCAGCAGCTTAGCACTGATGTTCCCTCTTTCTGAAACACTCTTCCCTCAGATATCCTTTTGGTTCAGTCCCTCCCTCTTTCATGGCTTGCCTTAAATGTTGTTTTCTTAGGGAGGCTTACTCTGAGCACCCCTACTCCCAAAGAGACCAGGCTCCCCATCATGCCTACCTGGAGACTTACTAAGACCCTGGACTGTGCCCTGGTCTGCTTTGGGGAGATCTCCCTCATGATGTCCCTCCTACTTTGTCCTCTAGACCAAAGTAGGGAAATGGAAATGAAGGATGGACCTTTGGCTCTGTCCCGAGTGAGCGCTAAGATGCTAGGCACTCAGTTCCTCCTGTGTCTCTGTCTCAATGTCTAGAAACTAAGTGGGTGTGCCTGGATGGTATTTTAGGCTCCTGCCAACTTTACTTTCTCTAGGAATGTCTCCTGAGACCCTTGGTGGCTTGGACTATGCCTTTGTCTAGTGCTGCTCTCAGACAGCCTTTTGGGGTCAAAGCTGCGGAAGCACTGAGGTTGGGCAGAACAGGAAAATGTCTGACACGTTCCCACATGGAGAGACTGAGGTGTCCCTGGGCATGATTTAAGGCACTCTGTTTAAATTTTGCCCATCCTTACCACCTCTATTTTCACTAAGGGTTTCTTAAGCTTGGGTTCGCAGGTAGAAATCATGGAATTCTAAAACCTGTCTACCAACTTCTACATGGTGTTTAGGATTTTCTTCCATTACGGATATAGGCAGCAGATAAACCATAGTGATATTAACAGTACCCATAGAAACTGGAGACATTTTCATGTCATATTAGGCATTGCAGAGATCTAGAAAAGTCGCTTATGCCCATTTTTCAAAATTCCTAGATCTTCTTATTTATTCCTATATATTTTATGTACTTGGAAACATCATTCAGTGAGGGTGGCACAACTTCACCAGGCCTCTATAAGGAGTCCAAGCACGAAATGGGTAAAGAATCCCTGACTGCGACACCTGGGTGGCTCAGTCAGTTGGGTGGCTGCCTTCTGCTCAGGTCGTGGTCCCAGGGTCCTGGGATCAAGTTCCACATCAGGCTCCTTGCTCAGTGGGGAGCCTGCTTCTCCCTCTGCCTGCTCTGCCTGCTACTCCCCCTGCCTGTGCTCTCTCTCTCTGAACAAATAAATAAAATCTTTAGAAAAAAAATCCCTCATTGGGGTCATTTTCATTTTCTGGTGCACCAGGTGTCTCTGGAATTTGTTTTTGTGTGTTTGTTTTTAAAGATTTTACTTTTTTAAAAATTTATTTGACAGAGAGAGATCACAAGTAGGCAGAGAGGCAGAAAGAGAGGGGGGAAGCAGGCTCCCTGCTGAGCAGAGAGCCCAATGCAGGGCTCGATTCCAGGACCCTGGGATCATGACCTGAGCCAAAGGCAGAGGCTTTAATCCACTGAGCTGCCCAGGTACCCCATGTGTGTTTGTTTTGTTTTGCTTTGTTTGTTTTATTTTCTTGTTTTTTATTGGAGTGTAGGAGGCATATGATGTTAACATTAACTCCGGGTGTTCAACATAGTGATTTGACATCATACGTTGTCACTTTATACACAAGTGTTGCTACCATCTGCCCAGTTGTGTGGCTGTTACAATGTCATTGACTGGATTCCTTATGCTCTGCCTCTTTTTGCCCTCCCCCCCTTCACTCATTTGGCCCATCCCCTGACCTCCCTTCCCTCTTGGAACCGTCATATTGTTCTCAGTAGTTATAGGTCTGATCCTGCTTTTGTTAGTTTATTCACTGGTAGTTTTGTTTGTTTTTAGATTCTATTTATGAGTGGGATCATATGGTATTAGTCTTTCTCTGTCTGAGTTCTTTCACTTAGCATCATACCCTCCAGATCCATTCCTGTTGTCTGGGGTTTGTTTTTGAGGGGCAATGAGACTGACTTCCTCCCGCAGAGGTCCTGGGCGGGTCTGGAGGGGCAGGGGTGTGGCTGGTTCCAGCCTGTCAGAAGACTGCGCCACCTAGTGGTGAAGGGATGGGAGGGCGGGCACCCTACTGGGAGTCCGCTCCCAGCCCAGAGGTGGTCCAGCGCCCCTTCTCAACTGCCCATCCACTCCCAGGACTCCAGATGGTGACCACCCCCGGCACACACCCCCAACACACCCTTGCAAGGTGCCGGATTTAAGTTTTTCCCTCTGCACCTCCTTCTAGACCTTCTACGCTGAGGCCTTAAGGCGGGAGCCTCCAAGAGCCTTAAGGTTCTTCAGATGATACCCTGCCAGCTTGGCAGGGGTGAGAGCCGGGGAAGGGATGCCCAAGGGAGGGATACAGCCTAAGGTCATGAGGGAGGGAGAGGGTTACATTCCCATCCAGTCTTCTAAACACAACTTTCTAACCTGGTTTGTGTTCACAAAGCTTTCCTCCCCCAGCTGGCTCTCAGGGTGCTGGGGACACACCCCTGGCATAGGTAAGGGTTGCTGACACTCACCCAGGGAACGCAGAGGGGGTAAGGACACTGCCAGGGGCATATTACAGGGATCTTCCTTGCTCTTTGAATTCTAAACACAGCCATTACCACCTGATGAAATTTTGTCATTGTTATTTAAATAAACAGCAATTTTCTTTAATGGATTTTTTTACTGAAAAAAAAAAAAAGTATATAAAAAGAAACCTCTGCACCACTATCACAAATGGAAAGCCCAGTATCTCTTGCCAAAAATACCAAGTAACTATAGGGGCACCTGGGTGGCTCAGTCAGTGAAACGTCTGCCTTCAGCTCAGATCATGATCTTGGGGTCCTGGGGTAGAGCCCCAAGTTGGGCTCCCAGCTCTGTGGGAAGTCTACTTCTCCCTCTCCAGCCCCTCCCCTCGCTTGTGCCTTCTCTGACTGTCTTTAAAATCAATCAATCAATCTTTGGAAAAATACAAAGAAGATACAAAGATAAACACAACAAAAACAAAACAGTTACTTACTGTCAATCAGTCCTAGCAAGGCTTATTTGGCTGCCAAAGATAATCTCCAGCAAGGCGTTAAAGATCTAGTAGCATCTGAGACTTTCTCTTTGACACCATCAGAAGGACTGGAGAAAATTGATTTAAGGATGACTTCCTGACTGTGGTATTCAATATTATTGCAGTAAAATCATCTTACCTTTTGGGAAACACAGGGAGCAAGGCAGAGCAGTGGGCGGCATCTCAGCATTCAGTAGAAGAGCCTTGAGGGACTGGCCATGCAGACCAGGCCCCATGTTAGATATGCTGGGAGCAGAAGGAATGGGTTATTTCTAGGCTCTGACTACTGGTTGGCATTTTGAGGGGCTTCTCCTTTTCCCCAAGTAGATCTACCAGTACATGTCCTGGTCTGAAGCTGAGAAGCCCCTTGATATGTTCCCTGGATATGTGGTTGGACTCAGGGAAGCCAAGAAGATGGGTATGGGAAGGAACCTGCTGGGCCTAGTCCCCACAAGGTAACTGTGTAGACCACAAGATTTCCAAAGGAGAGAAAGGATTCCAGTATGGATCTGGTAGCAATGAGGGTGTACTAAGTTACTGAAAGAGAATGTATGGGGGGCGGGGTGTCTACATTGAAAACTACAGAACTCTCAGCATATAAGGACTCCATTAAATTCTAGTGTGGCTTCTGGCATCATAAGGCTGTGTCCCTGGGATGACCTCCCTGTTCTTCCCTACCTGCCAAAGAAAGCTCAAGTCTGCTAAGAAATTTTAGTCTGTTCCAGGGACTTGATGCACCTTTCTTAGAGCATTTACTAGAAAGGGCTTACAACTGAAACAGTGAATCCTTCCTCTGTCTTTTTTTTTTTTTTTTAAATAAAGCTTTTATTTATTTATTTAAAGATTTTATTTATTTATTTATTTATTTATTTATTTGACAGAGAGAAATCACAAGTAGGCAGAGAGGCAAGCAGAGAGAGAGAGGAGGAAGCAGGCTCCCTGCTGAGCAGAGAGCCCGATATGGGACTCAATCCCAGGACCCTGAGATCATGACCCGAGCCGAAGGCAGCGGCTTAACCCACTGAGCCACCCAGGCGCCCCTATTTATTTATTTGACAGAGAGAGAGAGAGACAGCAAGAGAGAGAACATAAGCAGGGGGAGTGGGAGAGGGAGAAGCAGTCTTCCCACTGAGCAGGGAGCCTGATGTGGGGCTCAATCCCAGGACCCTGGGACAATGATCTGAGCCAAAGGCAGATGCTTAAAGACTGAGCCACCCGGGTGCCCCTTTCCTCTGTCTTTGAGATGCACATGTATCACCTGCAGCTCAGGAGTGTCTTTCTCAAGGACCTTAAGCCATTCCTATCAGAAAGGAGGGGGTCTCTGTCTTCAGGTCTTTGAGGAAAGATGGAGTCCTAATTTGGACCATTGTCAGCTAACAGAGCTAGCCTAGTCATATTTACACTGACCAACCCTTTGTAATTTTTTACTAGAGACCCACTTTCTTCCCCTCCTTATTCACCTCATTCTCCCTTTAAAATACCTGGTCAAAATAAATAGATAAATAAAAATAAAATAAAATACCTGGTCCAGGGGTACCTGGGTGGCTCAGTTGTTTAAGTGTCTGCCTTCAGCTTGGGTCATGATCCCAGGGTCTTGGGAACTAGTCGCTAGTCAGGCTCCCAGCTCAGCAGGGAGTCTGCTTCTCCCTCTCCCTCTGCCTGTCACTTCCCCTGCTGTGCTCTCTTCCTCTGTCAAATAAACAAATAAAATATTTTTAAAAAGTTAAATACCTGTTCATGTCTGCACAAATCAGAGTGGAGCTCAGCCCTTTCCCCTACTATCAGTAATTACTGAATAAATTCTCTTTTCACTGCTCTGATTAACACTAATTAATGTCCTGCTTTATTTATCTTTACTACTGGGTATATCTGTGAGACAGATGTTTATAGGCAGGTGTTTATACCTGGGCCTATACAGTTCCTTACAGTTAAGAGGTCAGGTTAAGGAGTCATTCCACTTAGCTTAGATCTGCCCTTATTTTGATTGTGCTTGATTAACCTAAGATGGTTATTGACCCTACGGTGTGCCATAAATTTGGGGTAGAGTATGTGGACAGGTCTCCAGAAAGCTATTCTGATCCCTGGAAATACCTCTCAAAGTCCATGTTTCCTGATAATCCATCTGTGGAACCAGAAAAGACCCTGAATAGCCAGAGCAATGTTGAAAAAGAAAACCAAAGCTGGTGGCATCACAATTCCAGACTTCAAGCTCTATTTCAAAGCTGTCATCATCAAAACAGTATGGTACTGGCACAAAAACAGACACATGGATCAATGGCACAGAATAGAGAGCCTAGAAATGGACCCTCAACTCTATGGTCAACTCATCTTCAACAAAGCAAGAAAGAATATCCAATGGAAAAACGACAGTCCTCTTCAAGAAATGGCGTTGGGAAAACTGGAAAGCACATGCAGGAGAATGAACTGGACCTTTTCCTTATACCACCTACAAAAATAGCCTCAAAATGAACGAAAGACCTAAATGTGAGACAGGAATCCATCCAAATCCTTGAGGAGAACACAGGCAGCAACCTCTTCGACCTCAGCTGCAGCAACTTCTTGCTAGACACATTTCCAAAGGTAAGGGCAGAAAGGAGCTATTGGGACTTCATTGAGATAAAAAGCTTTTGCACAGCAAAGGAAACAGTCAATAAAACCAAAAGACAATGGACAGAATGGGAGAAGATATTTGTAAAGTAATCAGTGAAGACAATGTTTGGTAGAATTAACCAGTGAAGTCATCTGGGTCTAAAATTTCCTTTGTGAGAAAGTTTTAAACTATAAATTCTATTTTGTTAATAGCTATAAGGCTATTCACCTAATCTATTTTTTCTTTAATAGGTTTGGTAGTTTGTCTCTTTCAAGGAATTAGTCCATTTCATTTAAATTGTCAAATTTGTTAGGGAAAAATGTAAACCCTTATTAACTTTTTAATAGTGGTAGAATTTATTTTGAGCTCGCCTCTCTCATTCCTGATGTTGTTAAGTTATGTTTTCTTTACTCTTCCTTATCAATCTGGCTAGAGATTTATCAATTTTGATGATCTTCCCAAAGAACCAGCTTTGGTTACATTGATTTATTTCATCTTGAATAGAGGAGGATGTCTTCACATCACCATTTTCACTTGCTGATTGGTGCTTTTCCCTCTCTGACTTCCTATTTATTTACTGATCTATTTATCAATGGTTTTCCCTAGGATTTAAGTTTCCTCAGATAGAGAACTTACCTGTTTTCTTCATCACTGTATCCACATCCCCTAGAATATGCCAAATTTCTCAAGAAATTTTCATACACCTAATGCTGAGTGATGAGCTGAATATTTGAGTATGGGTGTTAAAAAGAAAAACCCTCCTCTGGTGATTCAAGATATCCCCTATTCTTCTAGAGAAAGTCTTTGGTATAATCTACAGTCTGGTAAGGAGGATGGCTTATGAACAGACACAGCAAATAGGAATGGGGGAAATTAGTGTGGATATTTAATCTGGACCTTGAAACAGAGACAAATATCAATTCATGGAAAGAGAATAACTGCCATCCCCCAAAGAGGGCACTACCACAATGAGCAAAACCTCAAAGGCAAAGAATGAGAGAAAGAAAGAAGGAAGGAAGGAAGGGAGGGAGGGAGGGTGGGAGAGAAAGGAAAGAAAGAAGGAAGAAAGGGAGAGGAAGGAAGGAAGGAAGAAAGTGAGTGGGAGGGAGGAAGGAAGACAAAAGGTAGGAAGGAAGGAAGGAAGGAAGGAAGGAAGGAAGGAAGGAAAAGAGAGGAAGAGAGAAGCGAAGAGTGTATTTAGGAGGAATGAATCCAGTCTGCTCTTCTGGTACCTGGACAAAAACTGGACACACAGATGAAAGGCGGATTGAGACAGAAGGCAGAAGACATTGCATACTAAAAAAGGAGTGTAAGTTAGCAGACTTTAGCAACACACTAGAAGATTTTTAAAGATTTTTTTTTAAATTTTATTTATTTATTTGAGAGAGAGAGACAGTGAGAGAGAGCATGAGCGAGGAGATGGTCAGAGAGCGAAGCAGACTCCCCATGGAGCTGGGAGCCCAATGTGGGACTCGATCCCGGGACTCCAGGATCACGCCCTGAGCCGAAGGCAGTCGTCCAACCAACTGAGCCACCCAGGCGTCCCCACTAGAAGATTTTTAACTTGACAACAGTCAGTATATAGGTAGTATATAAGTGCGAAGAGATTTGCATCAGGAAGGCTTTCAAAAGATTGTGCTGATTCTTACTAAGAAAAATGCAAATTGACTACAACGTGTCTCTCCTATCAGATGGGCAAGCATTCTAAAGTTTGACCACCCACCGTTGACTCTCATATATTACTGGGAGGAGTATAAAAGGGTGTCTGGGGAATGGGATTTGACCCTATCTAATAAAAGTGTAAATGCATTTACCCCCTAAATTTCATTTACCCCCAGCAATTTCATTTTTAGGAATTTACCTGAAAATATTCATCTAAGTCATATAAAAATCACATATATGTGACTACTCATTCTGGAGTAATTTGTAATTGTAGAATACTGATAATTATCTAAATGTACATAGACAGAAAGGAGACTGGTTTAATACACTGTGATATAGCCACCCTGTGTAATACTATAAAGTTATAACAGAAAATGAGGAAAATTTCTGTAAGTTTGTAGTATTTCATTTTGTCTTTGTTTTTGTTTTAATTTTATTTCTTTGTTTAAGTACTCTCTACACCCATCCTCGGACTTGAACTCATGACCCTGAGATCAAGATTCTCATGTTCTTTTGACTGAGCCAGCCAGGTGTTCCTATTTCTAAGCTACATTGTTAGGTAGAAAAGGAAAGGTGCAGATGTGGAAATAAACTATGTGTCCATCAGTGGATGAAAGGATAAAGAAAATGTGGTGTGTGTATGGAATGTTATGGAAAAACTACAATGGAGTATTACTCAGCCATAAAAAAGAAGGAAGTTCTGCTACTTCTGACAATATGAATGGACCCTGAAGGCATTGAGACTGAAACTAACTGAAATTGAGAAGCCAAATATTGTCTGATCTCACTTATATGTGGAACTGAAGAACAAACATAGTATAGTAGAACTGTTTGGTGATTGCCAGAGGCAAGAGAGGGGTAGTGTGTAGAATGGGTAAAGGAGGTCAAAAGGTACAAATTTCCAATTACAAGATTTTTAAAAAGTCCTGGGGATGTAATGTAGAACATGGTGACTATAGCTAAAAAATACTGTACTATATATTTGAAATTTATTAAGAGAATAGATCTTACACGTTTTTATCACAAGGCAAAAAATGTAATTACATGTGATGATGGATATTAACTAAACTTACTGTTTCACTGTATTATACATATGTCAAATCATTATGACATGTACCCGAAACTAATGCAAAGGTATATGTCAAGGTTAAAAAAGTATAGGGGTTGGGGTGCCTGAGTGGCTCAGTTGGTTAAGCATCTGCCTTCAGCTCAGGTCATGATCTCAGGTTCCTGAGATCAAGCCCCCCATCAGGCTCCCTGCTCAGTGGGGCGTCTTCTTCTCCCTCTCCCTCTGCCTACTGCTTCCCCTGCTTGTTTATCTCTCTCACTCTCTCTCTTCTAAATAAATAAAATCATTTTTTAAAAAGAAAGTATAAGGGCACCTGGAAGCCTCAGTTGGTTAAGCCTCTAACTCTTGATTTTGGTGGGGTTGTGATCTCAGGGTCACGAGAAGGAGCCCCAAGTCAGTCTCAGCACCCAGCAGGGAGTCTGCTTGGGATTCTCTCTTTCCCTTTCTCTCTGCACCTCCTGCTCTCTCTCTTTCTCAAATAAATAAATGAATAAAATATTCAAAACCTGAAAAAAGGACGTACATGTGGAAGAGAAGTGTGGGTGGGGAGAGAATCAGAAGGAACTATGTCATATTGTGGACCATGACCACCTCTGTGAGGGAAGTAGAATTGGGGGCCTGGGCTGGGGGCACGATGACTGAAACAGGGCTTACCTGACTCAATTTATAAATTTCTATATTATATACCTCTTTTCTTTAAAGTCAGGTTTATTGGGGTATAATTTACATACAGTAAAATTCATCCCGATTAAGGCATACAGTTCTATGAGTTTTGACAAATACAGTCATGTTACCATCACGAAAATCAAGACTTAAAATATTTCTCTTGCCCCCAAAAAGGTCTTTCATGACCTTTTATAATCAGTCCTCTCTTTCACCTACAGCCCTTGATCCATTTTTATCACTTGTAAAAATTTTTTATATAGTAATAACACATCTGTGTACCACCCGTATAAATAAATATATTAATCTAAGTGAGGTTATTTTTGCTTAACCCACGATCCACATGTGCTCATTTCAGGGAGAAAAAAAAGGCAGGAAATATAAACATGGGAGGTAACTTCCAAAATCATCTTGGTGTATGTTCTTTTTTTTTTTTTTTAATTTTTTTTAAAGATTTTTTTATAATTTATTTATTTGAGAGAGAGACAGTGAGAGAGAGCATGAGCGAGGAGAAGGTCAGAGAGCAAAGCAGACTCCCCATGGAGCTGGGAGCCTGATGTGGGACTCGATCCCGGGACTCCAGGATCACGCCCTGAGCCGAAGGCAGTCGTCCAACCAACTGAGCCACCCAGGCGTCCCTTGGTGTATGTTCTTAACAACTTTCTCAAGTAGATACTCACCCAAACCAGGTAGCTCTGCCAATGATTTCATATGTTTGCTTCCTATACTCCAAATTGAGTCACAGACTTCCATCTGCCTTAGTAATTGACTAGTTATTCCAACAGTTTTTATGGAATAAAATGGTGTGAGGTTCTATGATGGTCCCAGTGAGTGATGTAAGGATCTGTATCCAGACAGCGCTGATGGGGTGAAGATGAGGGACCCCTCAGAAGTAGAAAGGACACAATGCTGATTGGTTTGGATCCTGTGGGAGACGAGGACTAAAAGAGGGTTCTGAGGTCCCTCACTGAGTATTCCAAGTTTCATGATGTCATTGCAGAAATAGGAGAGGCTGGATTTTTGAGGGGCAAGATAATGGGTTTGAGTTCAGGCACATGGGAAGTTCAGATGGTAACCAGAAGTACCTCCTTGGATTTGAAAGAAGGTTAGGGAGGGAGATATTGATTTAAAATTCAATAACGAGAGAGGATTGTTGAGCCAAGGAAGCAGAGGGAAAAATGGAGACTTGAGGGTGACCTTGTGAAATAGTTCCATCTCAGAGGCAGTAGGAAAAAGAAAATGTGCTCGAGATGGAGGAGAAAAAAAAGAGGAGCCATGACAGGGTCTGATAAGCATTTGACCTTTGACAATGAGTGTCCCAGCAGGAGTAGGGATCTGCAAGGAGTGAGCCAAAGCATGAGAGCAGAACAAGAACCGCCATCTTTAAGATGCTGGTGGACATACTTACATCAACATATTGGGGCCATTGTTGGTCTGTAGAAGGTGAGAGTGCAGAGGCTCCCAACCCTCTACAAGCACCTGAGATCCATGGCCCTCACTTCCCTGGCTCCCCTTTCATCTTCGATCTGGGGGTTGAGTGTAAGAACACGGAGGTCAAGGGTGTAGGTGGTACTATGATCTGGTGGACAAGGATGAAAACTTCACCTCACACGCTGCAGCCCAGCAAGTGTGTAGATGTCACAAAAGATCAGAAGGGCACCCTGGCCCCTAGGCAAATACCCTGCCCCATCCCTTCCCTGTGTTAACTCACCTGAGCACCTACTGCCTGGGGCAATTTTCTCATTCATTTCTCTAAACTCTCGTTTCTCGATGCATGTATTCTCTCGGCTTTTGGCACTCAGCACCATAGCAATTTAGAATTTTTTTTTTTAATGTTGCTTTGGAGCACCTGGCTGGCTCAGTGGGTTAAGCCTCTGCCTTCGGCTAAGGTCATGATCTCAGGGTCCTTGGACTGAGCCATGCGTCGGGCTCTCTGCTCAGCAGGGAGCCTGCTTCCCCCTCTCTCTCTACCTGCCTCTCTGCCTACTTGTGATCACTCTCTCTCTCTCTATCAAATAAATAAATAAATAAATAAAATCTTTAAAAAACAAATAAATGAGTTGCTTTACAAATACTCTATAGCTTTATGTTCTTTTTCCCCTTTGTGGGGGCATATGGAAATCTTTCCTTTCTTGGTGTCCTGGATCAGACAGTGATCAGTGATCAGAGAGTGGGCACTTGGCCAACAAAGAGGAATTGAAGGTCACCCTCTGCCCTGATGATTTGGCTAGTGTAGAGCCACTAGAAGACTTTCTCATAATCCCAGCCTTTCACTGCCTATCCTACCTGTCTAGAGGCACCCCACACAGGGGATTTGTTTAGATGTTATTCTACTATCCTATGAATAACTGGGTCCTAACAGCAGCAAGGCCAGATGATGACTCAGAAGCCCAAAGGGAGTTCTCATCCTCATAGACAGTTAGCCCCTTTGCCCTGATTGCTTTACCTGAAATGGCCAAAAGTGGACATCTAGATTCAGCTGTGAGGAGTTGGTCTCTCCCAGACCTGAAGCTGGCATTGGATAACAAGCTGGCATGGAGGGAAGGCTAAGGCCAGAATGGGTAAACCTGCCCAGAACTGTAACCATAATATCCCACTACCAGCACCCCCACAAGGCATGTGCAGGGGGCTGACAGCTCATGAGGTGTTTCTTATGTGTTCTCATTTTGTTTCACAATAGCCCTTAAGGCAGCCAGGCCGGGGGGCTTTTTAAATCCCCATTTTACAGAGAAAGAAGCCAAATAGAGCAGCACCATTCACACTTGTCAGAAGATGGAAATGTGGATGTCCTTCAGCCGATGAATGGATAACCAAATGCGGTATATCCATTCAATGGTGGAAGAATGCTCAGCCAGGAAAAGGAATCAAGTCCTGATAGATGCTATAGATGAGGAAACCTTGAGAAAAGTATACTGAGTAGAAGTAAGCAGACACAAAAGGTCCTATGTTGTATGATTCCATTTATATTAAATATCCAGAAGAGGTCAATCTGCAGAGATGGAGGGTAGATTACCAGAAGCCAAAGCCTAGGGTAGGTGTGGGAGCAGAAGGAAATGGGCATAGGGTTTCCTTTTGGGATGATGAAAATGTTTCGGTACAGATGATGGTCATACCACATTGAGACACAAGGCTACCCTTTAGAAAAGCAACCAAACAGACCACCAAAAACCTAGGGTTTGTCCCATAGTGAATGAGGTCATTATTCAATGACATGTGGAATAAAAAGATACTACCTTCAGATATCCTAATATCAACATCATTTAGTGTTCAGATGAGTGCTTAAAATGGGTGTCTGTGTGTGTGTGTGTGTGTGTGTGTGTGTGTGTATGGTTTCTGCGTACGCATGTATGCTAGAGGAAAATGCGTTTTTATATTTACTGACATAATTATTAGCGGATATCTGTTGATTTTTCCTGCGTGCTAAGTGCTGGAGATTCAAGCATGTCTGGTCTAGTTAGGGACTGGGTAACAGTACAGGACACTGTATGCCAAGGAGAAGATTCTATGGAGAGGTGGCCCTGAATCTAGGGGTCAGGCCAGCCAGGTGGAGAGACAGAAGGGTCTCACCATTGGAAGGATTTTGACGCGGTCATTAGGGGTTGTATCCCAGATTGAATTTGTATCTCATTGTTTTTGCAAGAGGGGACTTCTGCCAAGTTCTGAGCAGGGCAATGACACGTGCTAAATCAAACATCAGTTCTCCAGTAGTGTTGAGAAGGGATTAGGAGGGGTGGGGCCCAGAGGAAGAGAGACTGTCAGGGACATGGCACTAGTCCCAGCACGAGGGGAACATCCGAGTTACAGAGAGACGTTCGATTTCAACAAATATTTATGAAGCACCTCTAGTGTCAGAGGCTCTCTGAGAAACAAAGCAATGACCATGGAGGCAAGAAGGCTCCTTGAGTTGCTCTGGTCTGGGGGGAACAGAAGAATGAACATTAAACTCGAAGTGAGGGAGAACTTGGCTCCCAGCTGTACTTGTCACTAGAGTTGTGATCTCGGGGCTCATGTTCATCTATCAGAGGAGAAGACTGAGCCATATTCCTTCTGTTGGGTCACTTTAAACTTTATTGTTTCTAAAATGAAAAGGAAATGAGGGGCACCTGGCTGGCACAGTCCAAGCAGCGTGCGCTGCTCCATTTCTAGGTTGTGAGTCCAAGCCCCACATTGGGTGTAGAGATTACTTTAATTAATTAATTAATCAAAAATTTTTTTATTTTTTTAATTTTTTTTTAAAGATTTTATTTATTTATTTGACAGAGAGAAATCACAAGTAGATGGAGAGATAGGCAGAGAGAGAGAGGGAAGCAGGCTCCCTGCTGAGCAGAGAGCCCGATGCGGGACTCGATCCCAGGACCCTGAGATCATGACCCGAGCCGAAGGCAGCAGCTTAACCCACTGAGCCACCCAGGTGCCCAATCAAACTTTTTTTTAAATTGAAAAACAAAAAAACAAAAGGATATGAGAGTTACAAGAGGTGCCTTTTATTTTTTTTAAATTTTTTTGTTCATCTATTTGACAGACAGAGATACAAGTAGGCAGAGAGAGGCAGGCAGAGAGAGAGAGGGAAGCTGGTGCCCCACCGATCAGAGAGCCCGATGTGGGGCTCGATCCCAGGACCCCGAGATCACTACCCGAGCCGAAAGCAGAGGCCTAACCCACTGAGCCACCCAGGTGCCCCACAGGAGGTTCCTTTGAAAGGAGGAGGCTGCAGCATAGGTTTGGGGGGATTTAAGGTTTTGTATGTGTGGGGACTAGGTAAGGGGTCGTTCATGTACAGAAGTCAGCCATTCTGGAAGGGGCTCCCGAACTAAGCTAAAGCTAAATTCAACTTTTCCTTTGCAATAATTTTTTACACTTTCCAATCCTTTTTTTCCCCTAAATATTTATGTATTTATTTGAGAGAAAGAGTGTGTGTGTGTGTGTGCACGTGCTAGCTGGGAGAAGGGCAGAGAAAGAGAGAAAGAGCGAACAATCTCAGGCAGACTCCCTACTGAGTGCAGAGCCCACCCAAGGCCGGATCTCACAACCCCGAGGTCATGACCTGAACCTCAGTCAAGAGTCAGACACTTAGCTGAGCCAGGTGCCCCTGAGCTCCCCAATCTTTAAAAGAAAAAAGCTGTCAGTCAAAAGCGTTTTTTTTTTTTCAATTTATTTATTTTCAGAAAAACAGTATTCATTATTTTTTCACCACACCCAGTGCTCCATGCAAGCTGTGCCCTCTATAATACCCACCACCTGGTACCCCAACCTCCCACCCCCCCGCCACTTGATGAACCATGAGAGACTATGGACTCTGAAAAACAATCTGAGGGGTTTGAAGTCAAAAACGTTTTAAGAACCCATTACTTACTATTTATGAGATATCTAAACATACGTTTATGGAAAAAGTAAAAGTAAAAAATAAAAAAGCACAAACGAACCTGTATTAGGTTTGTGATAACCAAAATACAGCTGGTATAGGAATATTAAATATATGTAAAAGCAGAAATCATTATAAGAGATGAAGAGGTTCACTCTGTTTATGACAGAAGGTCACACTCACTGGAAGTTGTCACAACTTTGAATTTTTTTTTCAACTAATAATGTGGCCTCAAAATATGTTAAGGAAGTATTTATAGAACCACAGGAGAAACAGACAAACTTACTGTGATGGTGGAAGGTTTTGCCAACTTTGCTTGATGATATCTAGCCTCAATTCCTACGTTGGAACAAAAGCTGAAAACTGATCATTTAAGTATATAGTATATTAAGTATATATCTCAAGAACTTAAAAAAAAGAACACCAAACCAAAATAATAGAATAGAAGGCATATAAAAATAAAAGCAGGAGTGTGGCGCCTGGGTGGCTCAGTTAAGCTTCTGACTCTTGGTTCTGGCTGGGGTCAGGATCTCAGGGTTTTGAGGTTGAACCCGACGGAGGGCTCGCTGCTCAGCAGGGAGTCTGCTTGTCCCTCTCCCTCTGGCTCTGTTCCTTCACCTCTGCTCTACCTCCAGCTCCCGTGCAGTCTCTCTCAAATAAGTAAATAAAATCTTTAAAAATAAATAAAACTAGCAATCAATGAATTAAAAAAACAAAGGTATAATCTATAAAATCAAGAAAGCCAAAATTTGGTTCTTAGAAAAAACTAATAGAATTCATAAACTTCTGGCAGTCCTGATCAATAAAGAAGAAAAAGGCTAAGTTATCAGGAATATTATAATAATAGCATAATACATTTTAATATATATTATATATTATCATGCATATATAGTATACATTATATAGTATATATAGCTATATACATATTAGCTGATTTATATATATTATATATTTTATATGCAGCTATGTATGTTATATATAGCTGTAGTAGCTGTGATATATGTAACATATATAATAATATATAAAATAACAAACAGTATATATGCACAGGTGTGTGTGTGTGTGTGTGTGTGTGTGTGTGATGATGATGATATAAAAAAATGAAATTCCTGGAAATAAATCTAATAGATATGCATGCCTCTGCATGGGAAATTGTAGAAAACACTGAGTAAAGTTAAAGAAGCCTAACATAAATGCAAGGATATACCATATTAACAGATTAGAAGATTCAACAACATAAAATTATTTATTCTCCCCAGCCTATAGACTCAGTGCAATTCCAAACAAAATCCCATAGTTTTTTTTTTCCAAAGTAGGCTCTGCAACCAGCATGGAGCCTCACATGGGCCTTAGATTCACAATTCTGAGATACAGGGTCCAAAGCTTAATTAACTGAGCCACCCAGGCACCCCAAAATCCCACCAACTTTTTAACATGAAAATGAACAAGCTGATTCTAAGATAAACATGGAAACTAAAAGGGCCATGAACAGGGCGCCTGGGTGGCTCAGTGGGTTAAGCCGCTGTTTTTGGCTCAGGTCATGATCTCAGGGTCCTGGGATCGAGCCCCGCATCGGGCTCTCTGCTCAGCAGGGAGTCTGCTTCCTCCTCTCTCTCTGCCTGCCTCTCTGCCTGCTTGTGATCTCTCTCTGACAAATAAATAAATAAAATCTTAAAAAAAAAAATAAAAGGGCCATGAACAGCCAAGATAGTTTTGAAGAAGAACAAAGTTGAAGGATTTATTACCAGATTTTGTGACTTATTAAAAGTATATAGTACTTAAGTAATATGGTATTGGTTCAAGAATAGACCAAATATATTAATGGCACAGATATGAGAACCAAGAAACTGATTCCACAGAGAAGTGGAGAGAAGACTGGTTTTTTTCTTTTTCAATAATGATTACTGAACAAATTGAATGTCCATATGGAAAAAAAAGAATCTTGACCCATACCTTACATCATCTTCAAAAATCAATTTCAAGTAGAATAGAGATCTAATAATGAAAGGTAGAACAAGAAAGCTTCTAGAAGATAATATAGAAGAATGTATTTGTTATTTGGTGGTAGGCAAATATTTCTTAAGTAAGACACAAAAAGCTCCAATCATAAAATAAAACACTGATAACTCAAATTACTTTATGATAAACCAGAACCCATGTTCTTCAAAAGAAGCCATTAAGAAAGATAAAAGGTAATGGGTATTATATGTAACTGATGAACCACGAAATTCTACCCCTGAAACCAATAATACACTCTATGTTAACTAACTTGAATATAAATAAAATCTAGAAGCACCCAGGTAGCTCAGTGGGTTAAGCCTCTGCCTTCTGTCCCGTTTGTGATCTCAGGGTCCTGGGATCGAGCCCCGCATTGGGCTCTCTGCTCAGCAGGGAGCCTGCTTCCCCCCACCCCCGCCTGCCTCTCTGCCTACTTGTAATCTCTCTCTGTCAAATAAATAAATAAAATCTTTAAAAAATAACTTTAAAAAAAAGTTAAAAATAGATAAATAAAATCTAGAAAGAAAGGAAAAAAGCCAGCCAGCCAGCCAGCTACACTTGGTAGAAACTATGTACAATACACGTAGCTGACAAAGAATTCCTGTTTAGAGTAAAAGAGACTCATATGTAAAGAGGGAAGGTCAGAATAAAAGAAACTCACGTAATTAATATTTTAAAGACACAAAATTCAGTAGAAAAATAGGCTATAAGGATAGCCAATAAAATTTAAGTTCAATCCCATTTTTTTCTGAGGAGATACAATGTAAATCACAGTGAAAGACAAATATAAACCCACCAGAACAACTAAATAAAAACATGAGGAATAATGCCAAGTGTGGCCATGATGCAGAGAAATTGGAATTTCGGGGGAGAGGGGAGGAGTGTAATTTAACGTGTTTTTGGAAAACCGATTGGCAGTATCCACTGAGACTGAACACATTCAGGTCTACTGCTGGGCATCTACCCGACAGACATGCATTGAAATGCTGATGAAAAGATACATACAAGAATGTTCAGAGATGTACTCTTCTTAGTAGCGCCAAGCTGGAAACATCCCAAATCGCCATTTATGACAGAACGTCTAAGTGTGGCAGCTTCACAGAGTGGAATAGTATGCAGCAATAGGAACATACGAATGATGACCATACCCCAAAACATGAGTGAATCTCACAAACATAATGGGAGCCAAAGGAGGTAGTTACAAAAGAGCACACTCTAGGCGATTGCATTAGTATGAAGTTCAGGAGCATCTGGGTGCCTCAGTTGGTTAAGAGTCTGTCTTTGGCTCAGGTCATAATCCGAGGGCACTGGGACAGAGTCCTGCATCGGGCTCCCTGCTCAGTGGGGAGCTGCCTTCTCTCTCCCTCTGACCCTCCCCCTACTTGTGCCCTCTCTCTCTCTCTCTCTCTCTCTATATATATATATATATATATATATATGTATGTATCTCTCAAATAAATAAGTAAATGAATAAAATCTTTTTAAAAAAATAAGAAGTTCAAAAGCAGAAAAGACGGGACGCCTGGGTGGCTCAGTTGGTTAAGCAGCTGCCTTCAGCTCAGGTCATGATCCCGGCATCCTGGGATCGAGTCCCACATCGGGCTCCTTGCTCGGCAGGGAGCCTGCTTCTCCCTCTGCCTCTGCCTGCCTCTCTGCCTGTGCTCGCTCTCTCTCCCTCTCTCTCTGACAAATAAATAAATAAAATCTTTTAAAAAAAATGGAAAAGACAAATATTGTTTTTGAAACATTATGGTGATTTTCTTTGGGGAGGAAGGTAGGTTGTAACTGTCAAAAGGTGAGATGGAGACTTCTGTGGGGCTGCTAGTGTCTGTTTTCTGATGAGTGTGTCTTCATTTTGTGAAAATTCATTGAGCTGTATGTGCACTTAGGATTTTACATACTTTTTTCTATGGATGTCATACTTGAACAAAAAACTTACTTAGGGGCACCTGGGTGGCTCAGGGAGTTAAGCCTCTGCCTTCGCTCAGGTCATGATCTCAGGGTCCTGGGATCAAGCCCCACATCGGGCTCTCTGTTCAGTGTGGAGTCAGCTTCCCCCTCTCTCTCTGCCTGCCTCTCTACCTACTTGTGATCTCTCTCTCTGTCAAATAAATAAATAAAATCTTTATTAAAAAACTTACTTTAGGGGCGCCTGGGTGGCTCAGCGGGTTAAGCTGCTGCCTTCAGCTCAGGTCATGAACTCGGAGTCCTGGGATCGAGCCCCGCATCGGGCTCTCTGCTCAGCAGGGAGCCTGCTTCCTCCTCTCTCTCTGCCTGCCTCTCTGCCTGCTTGTGATCTCTCTCAATAAATCTCTCTCAGATAAATAAATAAAATCTTTAAAGAAAAAACTTACTTTAAAAAGAAGTCATTTATTGGCGGGGAGGAGGTAGAGGGATGGGGTGGCTGGGTGATGGGCATTGGGGAGGATATGTGCTATAGTGAGTGCTGTGAATTGTGTGAGACTAATGTCCCCTGATGTAAGACCTGTAGCCCTGAAACAAATAGTACATTATATGTTAATTTTTAAAAGTCATTTAGAATAACCAAAAAAACTCTATAAGGTACACTTAGGGATTGATTTGCATATGTGTGCAAGTCCTATATGCAAAAAACTTGAAACTTATGGAATATGGAACAATATTACATATAACCTGAATAAGTAGAGATTTAACTCACATTCATAAATAGGAAGTCTCAGTATTTCAAACATATAGTCTCCAAATTAATCTATAGATTCAGTGCAATTCCTTTCATAATCCCAGTAGACTTTTTCATGGACATTGACAAAATGATTCTGAACTTTATGTGAAAAAAAATCCAAGATAAATCAAGACGCTCTTCAAGGAGAACAGGGTATGGGCATCAGCCTTCCCAGATAACAGGATGTATTGTGAACTACAGTGATAAAGACAGGGTGATATTAGCAAAGGGAGAAGCAAAACTGATCGTTAACAACAGTACAAAAGATCCTCAAATTCATATATGTTACAAAAGGCCAAGTTTTACTGTATGTAAATTATATCCCAATAAAAGAGCAAAATCACCTCATATGTTTGGATCTATTTCTGGAATTTTTTGTTCCATTGATCTATTTGTTGGTTCTACCCTGTCTTGAATATGTAATTTTAAGTCTCGAAGGCAGGAAGTATAAGTCCTGCAAATTTGTTTTTTCTCAGTGTTGTTCTGGATATTTTAAGTCTTTTATATTGCCACATACATTAAGTCTTTTATATTGCCACATACATCCTAAAATGTATGTGGCAATATAAAAGACTTATCAGTTTGTCATTTTTTCCTTTTATTTTATATATATATATATATATAAAATATAAAAGACTTATCAGTTTGCCAAATTTTTCCTTTCCTTTTCTTTTTTTTTTTTTAGAAAAATTTTATTTGTTTATTTGTCAGAGAGAGAGAGAGCACAAGCAGGGAGAGCATGGCAGACAGAGGGAGAAGCAGACTCCCCCCTAAGCAGGGAGTTCAACGCAGACGAGATCCCAGGACCCCAGGATCAGGACCTGAGCTGAAGGTAGAATCTTAACTGAGTCACCCAAGCATCCCTTCCTTTTGTTTTCTTGTCATTTATTTATTTATCTGGTGAAAACATTTAAGTTCTATTCTCTTAGCAAATTTCCATTATATAGTAATTGAATTATATATATATAATTCAATATATATTATATATATAAACTAATTATATATATAATAGTTTATATATATATAAACTAATTATATAGTTTAAAAAGTCAGATTATGATCGAAACTGTGTTGAATGCTTAGAACAGTTGAAGGATTTAAGATCTTAATAGTGACTCTCTCAGCTCATGAACTTGGAACTTGTATCTGTGAACACTTTGATTTCTCGCAGCGGTGTTTTGTGGTTTTCAGTTAGAAGCCTTAGATTTACTTGTTGTCATCGTCTAACTCATTCTTATATATTTTGTGCTTGTTGACATTATTATAAGTGGGATTATAAGTTTCATTTTGCAGTTGTTTGCTGCCAGTAATTAAAACACATTGATAAAAAAATAATAAAAAAAATAAAAAATAAAATAAAACACATTGATTTATGCATTTTGACCTTGGAGCCTGTGAACTTGCTAAATCCACTTATTTATTTGTTCTAGTTGCTTTGTGAACTGGTTGACATTTTCAATGTAAACAATAATGTTATCTACAAGTAGAAAGATTTTTGAGCCATCATCTCTGCTCTTTATGTCTTTTGTTTCTCTTTTCTCTCTCTTTCTTTTCTTTTCTTTCTTCTTTGCTTTTCTTTCTTTCCCTCTATCACTATTTAGGACCCCTAGTACAATGTTGAATATAAGTGATGTCCTTGGCTGGTACCTAGAATTAGGGCTAGGGATTTTTTTTAGAAGATTTTATTTATTTGACACAGAGAGAGAGATCACAAGTAGGCAGAGAGGCAGGCAGAGAGAGGCAGGAAAGCAGGTTCCCTGCTGAACAGAGAGCCCGTTGTGGGGCTCAATCCCAGGACCCTGAGACCATGACCTGAGCCGAAGGCAGAGGCTTAATCCACTGAGCCACCCAGGCACCCCAAGGCTAGGGATTTTTATATGTCTTTCATGGGGATGTAAAATAGTATAACCACTTAGAAGTTAATTTATATTATCTTGTAAACTGGAAAACTCGCATGCCCTATGACCCAGCACCTGCGTCCGTAGGTACAGAAGCTGTAGAAACTCTACCCCCATATGTACAAGAATGCTCATAATAGGGGCACCTGGGTGGCTCAGTGGGTTAAAGCCTCTGCCTTTGGCTCAGGTCATGATCCCAGGGTCCTGGGATCGAGCCCCACATTGGGCTTTCTGCTCAGCAGGGAGCCTGCTTCCCCCTCTTCCTCTGCCTGCCTCTCTGCCTACTTGTGATCTCTCTGTGTGTCAAATAAATAAACAAAATCTTAAAAAAAAAAGAATGCTCATAATAGAAAAGGAAAAAACAAAAACTTCAAGTAAAAAAAATGGATAAATCAATTCATATAGTGGAATATGACCCTGGACTGAAAAACTGGTGAACTACAGTGACCCTCAGCAACAAGGATAAATCTTGAAATGATATTGAGTCAAACATGTGAGGCCACATAAAGCAAAATACAGTACCAGGTGATTTCCATAAAACTCAAAACAAAGCTTGCCTAAATAACATATTGTATAGGCATATACATAGATGTAATAAAAATATTTAAAAAGCCAAGGAAGGATAAGCACAAAAGTCAAGCCAGTGATTATCTCTTGGGAAGAGGTAGAGAGATGGAGGTTTTGGAGTACAGAGGCAGGTGTGAGTTTTTGTAATGTCCCAGCCCTTGGGTTGGGAGGCAAATTCATTGAGTTGATTGTACTATTTTTGCTTTGAAACCTACAAAGCCTCTTTTGTTTGCATTCAAATATTTATAAAGAATTGAAAATAGCAAAATAATTGTTAGCATACCATACACAGTTGCTGTTTTCCACTTAAAGTGTCCTGAAGATTATTTTCTATCGGTGCATGCAGATCTACCTCGTTCTTCCTAGTGGCTACAAAGCATTTCACTGTCTGTGAATGCATGCTCATTTAGTTTTTAGTCAGGCCTCCTTCATGGTGGACATTTGGGTTGTTTCTAATCTGTAAACAGTGTTGCAATTAATGTCATTACATATACATTCTTCTTCAATATATCCATAAGGTCTCATTTTTTAGAATTGGAATTACTATGGCAAGAAATGTGTTATGATTCTGAATAGATGCTTTAAACTACTTGTTCAACTTCAGATAATAGTTTAAGGCAATGGTGAGAAATGTAAACGGAGTTTTCCTCCAAGATATTGTCAGCAAGGAGTACTTGAGGACACGTGTGAGTGTGTGCCTGACTGCCTTGGCACATGCAAGGTATTTGGAACAGAGAAGGTGTGGAAATGAGGTGAGGGTGACATTGCATTCACCACTTGTAAAAAGCACCATTTGTGACCTAAGGTCTCCAGGCCTTTTGGACAGGAGTTCCTTCCAGACCCATAGACTCAGCCTAAGTCTTGCCTACTCCCTGTAGATGCGCCAGGAGAGGCCTGGAAGGGGGAGAAGGAAAGGACAACTATCCTGACCTTGGGCACATCTATTATCGGGGTGGCCCAGGCTTTCTCCCAGTGCTGGCTGGGCAGAGGTGCCCAGTCCCAGAACATAAACAAGAGTGACCCTGAAAATAACTTTTCCTAAGAGAGACAGAGCCCAGCTGGATTCTCTATTCTCCCCTTGGGGTCCTCTGCCCAGGGAAAGATTAGAGTTTTGCAAGGGAGGCGGTCACTCAGGGTGCAAAATTAATGCCCATGCCAAAAAAACTTCATAATCAAGACAAAGAATATTTCAATGCAGTATTTAATTCAAAATTAGGCAAAAAATAATCCATAATGAACACAATATCAAAATTTTAAATATCAAGGACAAGATCCAACCCTGCACTTTACTATCTTGCTTCTCTTGCCTCACTAGCCCCCGTTCCAATAAAGCTTTATTTACAAAAACATGATTTTAAAAAATTCTTTATTATAGGTGCACCTGGGCGGCTTAGTTGGGTGAGGCTTCCATGGGGTCAGGTCACAATCTCAGGGCGGTGAGATGGAGCCCCAGTCGGACCCGCGCTGGGCATGGAGCCTGCTTTGGTTTTTCTCTCGCTCCTTCTCCCTCTGCCCCTCCCCTGCTCACGTCCTCTCTCTCTGTCAAAACAAACAAACAAACAAAAATCAAACAACTTTATTATATATTGTGATAACTATCATACTGTTATTATGATAAAATATAATGTCTCTAAAATTTACCATTTTAACCATTCTTAAGTGTACAGTGGCCTTAAGTACATTCGCGGCTGTTGTGTAACGGTAGGAGTTTTTAAATATCACATTAAAATATTATAGATTGTGATTATGGAGTTGGGGGGGCGAGCTCTGAGTCTCACTCACCTTACTCTCGTCTTCACCCTGCCTCCCCCACTCCTCGCCCCCTACTGGAGCCTGAGAATCGAAAACTGCCAAGTTTCTCCCAAAGGGCAGCAGCAAGAGTTATTCCAAAAGCGATCAGGCCACCAAGGATGTCCGTCCGTGCAGCCACCCGTGACAGGAATAGTTGCTCCGCCTGCCTCTGCCCGTCCCCTTCGCTCTCCTCTTGCGACGGGACACACCTGGTGGGCGCGCCCTCTACCTGCCTAGGGCCACCTGGCTGGCAGCCCGGAGCGGGTGGCCCGCCCAGTTCTGGTCGCTCGGGCTTCCCCTCGGCCAATGAGGAAGAAGGAGCCTCCGGGCTCGGGCAGCGTCCGGCCGAGCGGCCAATGGGAGGGCGGCATGCAAATGAGCAGGTGCGGTGGCGGACGGCCCGTCAAGACGGTCCGGGCTCCCGGGATGTTAGAGGAGAGCTGGGCTGCGGCCGAGCAGAAGTCCGGGCTTCCAGCTGCGAGCTCCGGTCTCCCGCCATGGCCCCCGCTCCGCCCCCCGCCGTGTCCTTCTCGCCCGCCGAGGTCCAGCGGCGCCTGGCGGCCGGCGCCTGCTGGGTCCGCTGCGGGGCCCGCCTCTACGACCTCACTGGCTTCGTGCGGCACCACCCGGGGGGCGAGCAGCTGCTGCGGGCGCGGGCTGGCGAGGATGTTAGCGCCGACCTGGACGGGCCGCCGCACCGACACTCGGCCAACGCGCGCCGCTGGCTGGAGCAGTACTACGTGGGCGATCTAAAAGGAGACCCTCAGGTACATCTGGCCCCGGGGTCTCACCCTCCCCCTTGCTCCCCTTCTTCCCTCCCCCACTCTCCACGCACTGGAAGCCCGGTCCACCTGCCCTCTAGGAGGACCCAAGGTGACAGCCTCCGCCCTCAGCTTCGCTTTCCCCTTCTCTCCAGGTAACAGGTCACTACCCGCCCCCCTCACCAGGACTTGCCCTTCCTCTCCAGCCTTGCTCCTGACCTGACCCTCTTCCCACCTGCTACTTCTACCACCACCTCCCAAGTTACTCCCTCTTTCCTAGTTGTTCCTTGTGCAGCCTCTGCCCTCTGACAATTTGGATCACCTTTTACCAGCCCCTCACGCTCCCAAGCTTTCCTTCCAGTTCCCTCATCAGCCTCTCCCTCTTTGCATCTGTTCTTCATTTCTGTTGAATAATAGCTTCCAGCCCCAGCTGCCCTCCCCTCCCCATCTCACCCTCCTGCTGCCTCCAGTAGTCACAGATCAGTTATCCTTCTCAGCCAGTCTGGATTTCCTGGTGCACTACGGCTTCCCTTGGGTAGGTGGAAAGGTTGGGGCAGTGTCTTGGGTGGACTCTGTCCTCCCATCTCTTAGACCTCCCTTTGTTTCTTGTCTTGCATGCTGGCATGGGTGTCCAAAAAGGCGAAATGACAGGGGTAAGCTAGTGTTTGGGCGGGGGAGAGGGGGTGGGCATGGGGATTAGCACTGTGAACCGCTTGCTGCCCCGCAGGACACCATGTGATGCTATTTAGGTCTCCAACTGATCCTTGGGTAAGTTTTTTTTAATCTCCATTTTAGGGTGTGGAAACTGAGGCTCAGGGAGGCTCTATAATTTGTCTAAGGTTAAAGAACTAGTTAGTGGGAAAACCAAATGTACCCAACTCCGAAATCAATGCTATCTCCATCCCAAGGATCTTGGGATACAGGGGATTGCTCCATCCACAGAGCCCCAGGTAGGCTGAGCTAGGGACAAACTCACTCCAGGTGTGGCTATAGGACCAGTGACCGTGGGACCATCATGCTTGGGCATTAAGCCAAGAGTTGTTGCTTGCTTCCACCTCTTGTTTTCAGAGTGGTCCCAGCAAGTGCTTTTAGATCTTTGGATAAAATGGACGTGTCTCTCACTGCTCCTGGTGGCTCCACATGGCACTGTCTAGTCTAATGTGTAAATCATTTATTCACTCACTCATTGGTCCTTGCATAATTGTCAGCACGGAGCTAGGCACTGAGGAGGTGCCAATGGACAGAACCAATACAGTCTTATCAGAGCTAACAGGCTAATCAGGGAACATACTAATGGTACAATAATTATTTCATCAGCTGGTACCATCAGAATGTGGATTTGGAGGTGAGGAGTTCAAGAGCTTTCTTGAGAAAGTGACATTTGCACTGAGAGTTAGTTGATGATTTGGGTGTCCGCCTGGTCAAGTGTGGTGGGATGAGCATTCCAGACAGAGGGAACAGCACGTGTAAAGAAGGCCCTGAAGGGTAAGGACTTGGCACAGTCAAGGGACAAATAAAACCAGTGTGGCTAGAGGCTGGTGGGCAAGGAGAGAGAAGCGGGAGGAGGCCAGAGATTAGCAAGAGCTACGTCATGCCGTGCCGGGCCTCCTAGGCTGCGGGATGGATTTGGGACCCGATTCTAAGAATGACAGGAAACCAGGGAAGGGATTCAGTCAAGCAGGGGAGTGGTGTGGTGTGGTCAGATTTGCATCTTTGGAAGAACACCCTGGCTCCAGAGCCAAGAAGGAGCAGAGGGAGCCCAAGGGAGTGTGAGGAGACCGGACAGGAGACTACCACGTAGCCAAGGAGAGATGGGGTTGAACTGGGGAGATGTCATAGGTAAAATACCAGGGCTCAGCATTCGGCAGCGGCAGCCCATCTGAATCCTGGCGGTTGGTGTTTGGCATCAGGTCATGCTGAAGGGGCAGAGAGGTTTAGCTGTAGATACAACTCAAGCTGAGTGCAGGAAACGAGAGGCTAGAATCAAACTGCAGAGTTCGAGATTTGTGATGCCTCATGGGAGCCATCCTACACTGGAACTGGGTCCTATGAACAGGGGCCTTAGGGTGAGGCTTCTTTTCCCAGAAAGCAAGGATCACCCCAGGCCAGCATCCCTCAATGGCTCTACCTCCCAGCTCTGCTAAGCACCCAACACTGGTTTGCTTTTGCTTCGTTCTGCTTTGCTTTGCCTTACCTGACCCTCAGGGAGGACTCAGAGAATATGGAGACCAAGTTTGCTTCCGACCCCTGCACTCACCTGTTAGCCAGAGTCCCTATGCGGCCATGCTGCAGGATCCTTATATCTGAGCCCCAGTCTGAGGATGTGAGGAAAAAACTAAAAACTGACAACATGCTTACAGACCCAAGGCTCAAACTTGACCAGCAGCCATACTTACCCAACACTCCAGCTGCCTGTCAGCTTCTGTCTACGGATTTCCCTTCTGGAAACTAGTATAGTGTTGTCTTTAAACTGAGGGAGAAGGTAGTCAGAGGAGAAGTCTGGAATGGAGTATCCTGTGCAGAGAGAAGCTCTCTTCTTATGGCCCAAATGGAGACATCTCTCTCCTTCTTTCTGGCTCAGCCTTTCAAGCAACCTTCATATTGCTTTCCTCCCCTCCCTTCTCTCCTCCTGCTAGACCAGAGATGCTGACATGTGGGGAGCTTCGAGCCCAGCTCCCATAATGTGCGGACCAGGAGGGGAGATGGGAAAGGGGAATGTCATTAACCAGCTCCTTTTGTTTGGAGTTCATTTCATTTTTCTTTTTATTTCTTTCTTTTTTTTTTTTTAAAGATTTTATTTATTTATTTGAGAGAGAGAGCCTGAGCAGGGCCAGGAGGGGTAGAGGGAGAAGCAGGCTCCCCGCTGAGCAGGGAGCCCAATGGAAGGCTCATTCCCCGGACCCTGGGATCACGACCTGAGCAGAAGGCAGACGCTTCACTGACTGAGCCACCCAGGCGCCCCTGAAGTTCATTTCTGAGTGAAGTTCATTTCTAGCAGTCCTTCTTCCCCAGTGTAGTCCTTGGAGGGGAGCATCCCGGAGCTCCGCTGTGAAATTTCCAGGAAGAAGGTCTGGTCCCTTTGGTTTCCCCTGTTCTCCATTTTGCCACACCTCCTCACACACCCCTAGGTACTCTAACAGACGTTCACACTCACACAAAGATATACATATGTACACACACACACACACACACACAAAACAAGTCAAACTCGTTTGAGCCCACATACTGTCAGGATGAAACAAGGTCTGCTGTGATCATGGTCTTGCACTTGAGGAAGTCAAGCTGCCCACCTAGAGTGAGTGAGAAGGCTCTGGCTGAGCAGAGAAATCAAGCCCTCTTGTCATCCTGACCCGCAGGAGTTGGGGGGGACGGCCAATCTCCTCACTGCAAACTCAGTTCTTCTCACTGTAGCTCATGTCATTAGTGGGGTGTGAGGTCTATTTATTGAGCTGCAACCAGCATTTATTTATTTATTTTAAGATTTTATATATCTAGTTTATTTTGTTTTATTTTTTTAAAGGTTTTATTTATTTATTTGGCAGAGAGAGACACAGCGAGAGAGGGAACACAAGCAGGGGGAGTGGGAGAGGGAGGAGGCTTCCTGCTGAGCAGGGAGCCCGATGAGGGGCTCGATCCCAGGACCCAGGGATCACGACCTGAGCTGAAGGCAGACGCTTAATGACTGAGCCACCAGACGCCCTTTTATTTATCTATTTTAGTGAGAGAGAAAGAAGGAGAGAGAAAGAGAGCATGCGAGCAGGGGGAGGGGCAGAGGGAGAGAATCCCAAGCAGACTCCCC
Source organism: Neogale vison (assembly GCF_020171115.1). NCBI lineage: Eukaryota > Metazoa > Chordata > Mammalia > Carnivora > Mustelidae > Neogale > Neogale vison. The sequence goes on from NC_058097.1 coordinate 12,025,746, forward strand.
ACTGAGCACAGAGCCCAACATGGGGAGCCACCTCACAACCCCGAGATCAAAACCTGGGCTCACACCAGGAGTTAGATGCACAACCGAGCCCAGAAGGTGCCCCTAAGCTCCAGTCGGCATTTAAAAGAAATAATTAGGAAAGGAAAGCACTTTGGGTTCAAATCTCTTCCCAAGGTCATAGATACTGTGTTTCCCAGACTTGGGGTGTCCATGAATCACTGTCAAGTTTTTTTTTCCCCAAGTTGGTATACCACTTGAACTATTATACTTAATATTTATCTTTAGGTAGACTCACTTTCTATTTTCCCACTTACTCACCCTAGGCAATAATACCAGTGACATCACAAGTTTTACGTGCACTTGAAAACAGAGAGCTATTCAGATAAGAAATGCTTATCCCTTGTATCTTCTAAAATCATCCCAGGTCCCATCGGTGGAGTAAATATCATACTCTGGAAAACATGGAAAGCAGAGCTTCTTAATCCCTGTGTTCTGTGGATCATTTTCTGGGATTGGTGAATGGGGTTGTGCATTTTTCTAGTGAGAGAGTGACAGCTTTTATCATAGTCCAACCAGAATCCTCCCCTCACTCCAAACCTGTCAAGAGGCTAATAACTGTGAAAGGGTGGCTCGTAATACCCACCCCACACATACATACATGTGGACTTGGGAGGTCCACATGCCTCTGGATAGAAGCCCTCTGTTCGAGAAGACCCTGGAGGAAAACAAACCTCAACTCCCCAGCCAGTGCTGTTGGCGTAATTGATGTCCAGATGACTGGGCACTGGGTCCTTATCCCACAGGGTGCGTCCTTCTCCGGCTGAGAAGTCAGCAGTATCTCCCATGGGTGTTTCTGCCAGCCTTTGGGGGTCTGGCCACACAGAGCCTCAGGGCTGGAGTAATCCAATAGCATAGGACAGCTAAGTGCAGGAAGACTCAGGGTGCCCACCCCACCACTCAGACTCCCCTGGCCAGGGTCATCGGGACCTTTGCCTCGCCAAACCCGGTCACTAGTTCACACCTTACCTCACCTGGTCTGGAAGCAACTCTTGATGCAGTCACCATTCCTTTTCCTTGATACACTTTCTTCACTTGGCTTCTGGAGACCACATCCTTTAGTTCTACATCTGCTTGAGTTTTCTGTGGCTGCTCTAACAGATCGCCAGGAACTCAGTGACTTCAAGCAACACAGAGGTATTCTGTTATGGTTCCAGAAGTCAGAAGTCAGAAATAAGTCAGCAGAGCAGGCTTCCTTCTGAAGTTTCTAAGGAAGAATCCATTTTCTTGCCTTGTCCAGCTTTTATTTATTTGTTTATTTATTTTAAACAGTGGTTTTTATCTACTTATTTCTTAAGTAGGCTCCACACCCAGCGTGGAGCCCAGCACAGCGCTTGAACTCCCAACGCTGAGCTCAAGAGTTGGATGCCTAACCAACCAAGCCACCCAAGGACCCCCTTTTCCAGCTTTTAGAAACTGCTGGTGTATTTGGCTTCCCCAGCCAGGAGTTGCATCTCCCCAACCTTTGCTCTCACATCTCTTCTTCTCTGACTCTCCTGCCTTCACACTTCACTTCTATGGTCCCTTTCCCCACACTAAGGCCACCAGGATCATCTAGGATCATCTCCCCTTCTCAAGGTCCCAAACTTAACCACATCAGCAAAGTCCCTCTTGCCACGTAGGATAACAAATTCCCGGGTCCCAGGTGTGGGAACATAGACTGGGGGGCAGGTGGATGCATCGCTGCACCTACCTCATCACCTGGAGCCCTGGTGATTCGTCCTCAGGCTTCTTCGCTAGTTGCTCATGCTCTGCATCTCACAGAGAAGTTTGCAGAGGTTAAATGGAACCATATAACGTGAGTTCTGCTGGATAGCTGTTTCCATTCAGTACTATGTCTAGGAGATTATCCGTGTTTTCCTTACTTTTTTTTTAATAAAGGTTTTATTTCTTTAGTTGAGAGAGAGCAGGAGTGGGAAGGGGAAGGAGCAAGAAGCAGGCTCCCCGCTGAGCAGGGAGTGCAACGTGGGGCTCCATCCCAGGACCCTGAGATTATGACCTAAGCTGAACGCAGACCCTTAACTGAGCCACCCAGGCTCCCCTTCCTAACTCTTTTTTTTTTTAAAGATTTTATTTATTTATTTGACAGATAGAGATCACAAGCAGGCAGAGAGGCAGGCAGGCAGAGAGAGGAGGAAGCAGGCTCCCTGCCGAGCAGAGAGCCCGATGCGGGACTCGATCCCAGGACCCTGAGATCATGACCCGAGCCGAAGGCAGCGGCCTAACCCACTGAGCCACCCAGGCGCCCCTCCCTTCCTAACTCTTGATGGCAACTGTCTGCACTGTCTTCTTTGTCCTCGAGAAGCCATAGGCTGTAGAAAGGAAAAAATGCCGAACAACTGGAAGACAGAGTGGCTGGCGTGGCACAGACCACGCTCTAATCCTCATGAGCATCCTTAGTCAGATTCCTTCTGGGATGTCTCCCCACGGCTGCCCCACTCTGGCCAGCGCCCCCCTAAGCTCATTCTTGCAAGTCTCCCAGGCAGATCTCTCCTGCACTCCCGGGCCTGCGACCTTTCCTAAAGGGACTTTTGTCCTGTCACAGCAGTATTTCCAAGCTCTTAGGGCCTGCCCACGGCCACACCCTTTCGGTCCGGCTCCAGTGCCCGCTTCTTACACAGAGCTTCTCACCCTTTGCCTGCACCTGTATTACAGAGTTCATAACATTCTTCCTTATTTACTGTGTTTTCCCCTCTGTGTCCAATCTTGCCGACTAAACCATAAACTCTCTGAACACTGGAACTGTCTGACTCATCTGGGTTCCTCTAGGACACACTAGCACGCCAGTGTATGCCAACAGGAACAAATCAATGTTTGAGTTGGTGAATGAGTGAGCTGCTTGGAAAACCAAAACCTACAAATAATGTAAAAGGAAAGTGGTCATCTTAGCACACACAAGATACTTCAAGAGTTACAAAGTTTAAAAAAAAAAATCTTTTTCCAATTCCTCTTTGTTGGCTGAAAGGGCTAGGAGTTTGGTGGGAAGGATGGAGGGCTATCCAGGGACACACTCATTTCTGCCTTTGTCCCCGGTTATTCTCAGCCAGAGAGCTGGCCAGTGTCTTCTAGACCAGCCCCTGCCATTCACGCATGCCCATGAGTCCCCTGTAGGGGTGGGCATGAAGTCGGTCACGGAAAATGCCCATCGAGAGCCCTCATTGCTCTCAGGGCTGTGACCAGCCCCATGTAGCTTTAAGTGCCTGTATGATGTGCACAGGCAGGACCCAGGATGCCGGATTTCCAGTTCTATTTACTCTTTCCTGCATCTTTTCATGCAAATTTCTCTAAAGGATATATCCTTGGAACCGCGGTCCTCCATCTTCTCTAATCGCTGCTCATCGAGGTTGATATGATATTTAAACTTCATACTCAAGATTTTTTTAAAAGATTTTATTTATTTATTCGACAGACAGAGATCACAAGTAGGCAGAGAGGTAGGCAGAGAGAGAGGAGGAAGCAGGCTCCCTGCTGAACAGAGAGCCCGATGTGGGGCTCGATCCCAGGACCCTGGGACCATGACACGAGCTGAAGGCAGAGGCTTTAACCCGCTGAGCCACCCAGGCGCCCAATACTCAAGATTTTTTTGTTGTGAGGCACAGTTTGCCAAATATTTTGTTTTCCTGCCTTGATAGTATATTGCAAGGTATTTAAGTAGTGGTACCAGATAAGCAAATTTGGGGGACTGTGATGCATATAAATATGTCATCAAGTCCTGTCATGGGAAAACTAACAGCCAGAAATTCTGTTGATACAAGAATGCGTGACTATGCAGGTCAACCTTGCGATCTACAGTAGACTTGGTTGATAAGAATCTACATGAAGTAGTCTTAATTTCTCCTTTAAAGGGAATAGAATTTAAAAGTTAGTCTAGTTCTCTACATTCTTCTTTGCCCCTAGAACCTTCCCAACAGTGCTTAGCTCAGATTTCCCACTGGAAAGTGGATCTCTAGTAATAGTTTTAGTTTTATAAGTTCCAAATGTCCGTGGTCCATAATAACCCACTCAGTCGCTAAGCTCTAGTCTTTTTTTTTTTTTTTTTTTAAGATTTTATTTATTTATCCGACAGAGCGTACTTGTGCCCAAGAGGCAGAGTGCCTGACATGGGGCTCGATCCCAAGACGGTGGGATCATGACCTGAGCCGAAGGCAGACATTTAACTGAGTCACCCAGATTCCCCTAGTCCTTAGTCTTCTATAATAACAAAAGTCTATGAAACGGGCCTCATTTATCCACAGAGACGAAAGACAGACCTCAAAAAAATTTTAAGTCAATTCAAGGCCCACACTGTGAGTCTGGCTGCCATGGAAGAATAAAGGACATCCGCACTGGGGCGCCTGGAGATGGCTTCTGTGACCCTATATACCACTCCCCGCAAGCCAGGGACAAGGCTAGAGTAGCCTGCTTTAGTGGTTGTTTTCTTTTATCCAGGGAAGACCCGTTGGCATGCCAAGTGTAATGGCTTTTGCACGTTGCAAACAGGGTGCTGTAAAAAATTCACTTGTTCCTTGGACCTCAATAGGAAGGTCCTTGACTCCTAAGAAAAAAGGTCACTTGAAATGAATCTACTTTAAATGAAGACTAGATCTCATAGAAAATGGGATAGGGGTTGGGAGACGGGAACTGATTATCTTTAAAAATGGAAATGAAGGGGCGCCTGCCTGGGTCAGTTGGTAGAACGTGAGACTCTTGATCTCAGGGTCATGACTTTGAGCCCCAAGTTGTGCACAGAGATTACTTTAAAGAAAAAATTAAAACAAAAATGAAACTGAAAAAATTTTTTTCATTTATTTTAACCTGACAACCAAATTAAGATTGCACTTGTGTGCAGGTTTTTAGATTGAACAAATAAATCAAGTCATGTGGGTTTTGTGCACATGAGCAGTTTTTCTGGCAAAAGTGTATGAAAGCACAATGTGGCATTCCAAACTTCACACTGGCTTTTCACACATTAAGAGTCTTTTTGCAAGAGTATTTCAGATCTAGGGATCTTTCTTGATCCTTTGATAAACAGGTCACTCATTCTCTTTTGAAGAGCCTCATCCTTTGCTGGTCGCCCGTGTTTCAGTGTTAAACAGCCTAACTTTGCCAAATCCTTATTTATAGTCGAATTGCGAGTAAAACGGTTTTCTTTCCACTTCATTGACTTCATGAAATTTTTGGATTTTGGCATTGATTTTCAATTTCACTTTGTTGTGGGTTTGCATTTTGTTACATTGTATGTTGTTGAATGACAGCAACCCCAACCATCACTTTGCTGAGTAGACTATGGGGATCTGGGAGGAGGCAGGGGTCGATGTTTAAGCTTGAACTAAACTCATAAATGGTCAGTTGGCTTGCAGATAGTTGCACGTTAAGGTGATTTTTGGTGACCTTTGCAACTTGAATCTCCAGGGACTCAGAAAAAGAACACTTGGATAATAATGATCCTTCTAGAACTAATAGTTTGGTCAGTTCTCCAATCTCATAGATGAGAAACATGTAGTTCTAAGAGATTCTAGAATGTGGCAGGTCTCAAGGTCCCTGGTATTTCCACTGCACATACATAGGGACAAACCTTAACCAAGGGGGATCTTTTTCTTATTGATTTATAATCACTCTTTATATGAGAAGGATATTAGACCATTTTCTATCATATGTATTACTATTTGTCCTTTAGTTTTCATCTGTCTTTTGACTCCTTTAATGTTTTTTCTCCATTTAAACCTTTGAAATATCTATATTGTAAAACATACTGTTTTATCATTCTTAGAAAGACCACCTCTACTTGAAGATTTTATATATAAAATATATTGTAGGGGTGCCTGGGTTGTTTAGTCAGTTAAGCATCTGTCTTCAGCTCAGGTCATGATCCCAGGGTCCTGGGTTCAAGCCCTACATTGCGTTGGCTCCCTGCTTAGCAGGAAGCCTTCTTGTCCCTCTCTCTATGCCTGCCACTCCCCCACCCCGCTTATGCTCTCTCTCTTTTTCTCTCTCTCTGTCATATAAATAAAATATTTAAAAAATAAATTTTAGTATCAGGGAGCCTGGGTGACTCAGTCGGTTAAGCCTCTGACTCTTGGTTTTGGCTCAGGTCATGATCTCGGGGTCGTGGGACTGAGCTTCATGTTGGGCTCCATGCTCAGCAGGGAGTCTGCTTGAGTTTCTCTCTTTCTCTCCCTCCCCCTCTGCTCCTCTCCTTGCTCACAGGTATTTGCACACATGTTTTCTCTCTCTCTAAAATACATGAAATCTTAAATATGTTTGTATCTTGCTAATAATGTTATGCTTAGTGTTTTTGTTATTGTTTGCTTTTTCTTGAATTTATTATCTACCTGAATTTTTTTTGTATAAGGAACAAAATAGAGATTATTTTAGGTTTATATTTTTCCAAATGACCAACTGGTTATCCCAGTAGATTTATGGAATAATCACTTTTCCCACTGGTTTAAAAAACACCTTTATCATAAATCAACCATTCAAAGATATGGTTTGGTCCATTTGGGGCTTTATTCTGTACCATGGAAACCACTAATTTTTTATTAGGTTTCAGCCTTTAGTTTTTGTTTTTGTTTTGTTTTGTTTTTCTCTCCGTCTTTTTTCTGTTCCATTCCAGCCAGGATTCTGCCCTCACCTGCTCCACTAGAGAAAGCAAAGGGCAGGACAGGGACTGAGCATCATTTCTGAGCCTTGTTGCTGGCCTTGGGGAAACAGTCTGACTTTCACAGCTGGGGCTGTCTAACATGCCCTGGACACCGAGGTCATGTGGCCAAAGCAGGGAGTAAGCAGCTCAAGGAAGCCCACGCAGGCGACAGGCCCTAGTCACCAAGACTGGAAGGGAAGGGGGCATCCAAAGTGGGTGTCCTAGTGATCATGGAATGGTAATGATTTCAGCAGGGAATGCAGGAGTGGGGAGGGTGTGGAGAGAGTGTGTGGAGGCGGGCTTGTGGCTAGAATTCTGGACATGGGTGGTCCTGTGCGCCTTCCTGGTATTGTGTCCACCCACAGCCTGTGGTTAGAAGCTAGAAGAACAGTGAGGTAGTCATGTTTACTAGCAGGGAACCTAGGGTCCTTCTTGCAAAGTGCTGTAAATCTCATACTTCTTGGCCCTCTGGCGAGGGAACTGGATGCTTATCGCCCCACCTTCCTTCATCAAAATCAAAAGACGAGCTCCTTAAAAACAGATTCCTGGTCTTCTGGGGATGGTGGAAATGTTCTATATCTTGATTTGGACATTGGCTACAAGGAAGCAAGCATATGACTGTCAAAACTTATCAAACTATACACTTAAGATTGATAACCTTTGGGTCATCTGGGTAGCTCAGTCAGTTAGGCATCTTCCTTTGCCTCAAATCATGATCCCAGGGTCCTGGGATCGAGTCCTGGTGTCCAGCTCCCTGATCAGCCAGGGGTCAGCTTGTTCCTCTCTCTTTCTCCCTCCTCGGCCCATGCTCTCTCACGCAAATGAATAAATAAAATCTTTTTTTAAAAAAAAGAAAGATAGGTCATCTTTACTATATGGAAATTTACTATATGGAAATTAGACCCAAATTTTTTAAAGGGAGGCAAATAAATTTCATATTTATTTAGTAATCATGCCTTTGGATATGCCTTATGATTACACGTGTTAGGTGTTAATATATGCAAACTCTTAAAGATTGTTTTTAAAAAGAACCTCAGGATATGAATAAATGGTAGGACTTAGGTAGAGGGGTTCTTTCAGCTTGACTGCAGTTTAAAATTTTTCAATAATAAAACACTGGGGAAAAACTAAGTAGTCACATTACAGACATACCAGAGAAATGTATGTTCTTAAATCAGTGGAAAAATAAAGCAACAGCACTTGAACTGTTACGTGCAACAAAGCATCACATTTCTAGTAATATTGTGCTACTTTCCTAGAGCAGTCGTAACAAAGTGCCCCAAAGGAGGTGGCTTAAAATGAGAGAAATGTTTCGTCTCAGTCCCAGAGACTGGAAGTCTGAAATTGGGGTATGAGCAGAGTCGGTTCTCTCCTGAGGCTCTGACGGAGAATCTGTTTGCCTCTTTCCTGGTTTCTTGGCTTACAGGTACATCCCTTCAATCTCTGCCTCCATCCGCACAAATGCACTTTTCCCTGTATCTCTGCATCTCCAAATTTCCCCCTCTCCTTTGAGGACACCAGTCATACTGGATTTCCAGTCCACCTTAACCCAGTATGACCTTAAAGGAACAGAATTACATCTGCAAATACCCTGTTTCCAAATAAAATCACATTCACAGGTTCAGGGTGAACATGAATTTGGTCTGGGTGTTGGGGTAGGGGCTGGAGACACCATTCCGCCCAGTACCGATATCATTTAAACCACTTTGCCACTCAGACAACCTAGATGACATGGCTCAGTTGGTTAAGTTGTCCAACTCTTGATTTTGACTCTGGTCAAGATCTCGGGGTTGTGGGATCAAGCCCTGCATCAGGCTCTGTAATCAGCAGGAAGTCTGCTTGAGATTTTTCTCTCTCCCCCCACCCAATCAATCAATCAATAAATAAATCTTTAAAGGAAAAAGACTCTCTGGAGACAAGACCAGAAATCTGTGTTTTAAACAAGCACGCCATGTGGCTCAGAAGCTCCGTCAAATTTGCTGCCCTCTGTTCTAGAAAGCTAAGGGCAGAGGGAAAATGGGATGGAAAACTGGAAGGGTGAAAGTTGCTCAGTGGGCAGATCTCTCGGGATTACTTAAGCATCGGCATCCCCAAGCTCTGAGCATACGGCTTGGCACAGAGCAGCTGTGCAGGCCACCCACCCTCTCCCCAACGCAGCCAGAAAGAGCAGGGGCCTCGGGTCTGCAGCCCAAGACCTGTGCCCTGGTCCAGCTGTGTGTCCCATTGACTATGTGACACTGTGTGAGTAATTTAAACTCTCCCGGCCTCAGCTCCATCATCCCCTGCATCCCTGCAGGGTTTGGTCACAGGAGATCTGTGAGACCAAACATGTATGTTGAACAGAATCAGGATGAATACAAGCCCCCCCCAGCCCCAGCTTCTGCTAAGAAAAGGTAGATTCCTGTAGAGAGATGGATGTCTTCAGAACCTGAGAGGCTATGTGCTCAGACCCTCTTGGGCAAAGCCACGCACCCTGGGGGAGCTGGGGAGTGGTGACATTCTGGTCCCTTGCTGTAGTCCTTCCCCCCACCAAGCTAGGGTCTGGGGGTCTGTTCCGACCTGCTTCCCTCATTCCGTCTTCACCTGGACAGGGGCAGGGCTGGACCAGGGAACTCACCCCAGTCAGGGATGGACAGTCCCCACATATTAGCCTGGCAAAGGCCCCAAGGAGTCCCAGGGATGTGCAGTCACCTTGTTCACCCCACGTCTTCTTCCTCTGTTTTAATATAACCCTGATATATGTGTTTATTGCACAAACACAATAGTCTCCTCACGCTCAGACTAAGCTCTGGTGCTTGGGACAAAAAGACATGTTGTAACTGCCCTCCTGGGGTGTGCCTGCCGGTGGTGAAGGGAGGGAGACAAATAGGACAGTTAGAGGTGATTGATAAGAGCTACAATAGAGTATTTTATATATGTGTTTGTATAAGAGTCTCTATGTGTATATGTATTATGCAACAGAATAGATAATATATTTCAGAATGGGGGCTGTGACAGAGTGACAGCTGGAACTTCTGATGGGAGGAGTCTAGGGTGACTTCTCTGAAGAGCTGATATCTGATGGATGACAAGGAGTCATCATAAAGGAGAACTTGGTTTAAAAAAAAAAAAAAAAGCCTAAGCAGAGGGAATAGCAAGTGCAAAGGTCCTGGAGTATGGTACGACTTGGTGGTGTTTTATACCCAAAGGAAGGCTCTTAAAAAAAAAAAAAAAAAGATTTATTTATTTTAGAGGGAGAGAGAAAGAGCAAGCAGGGGAAGGGCAGAGGGAGAGAGAATCTCAAGCAGACTCCTCGCTGAGTGTGGAACCTGGCATGGGACTCCATCTCACGACCCTGACACCATGACCAGAGCCAAAAATCAAGAGTTGGACGCTTAACTGACTGAGCCACTCAGGTGGCCTCTGTAAGGGGGCTCTGGTGCTGCTAGAGCATTGCAGGTGAGGGGGAGCGTGGTCTGGGTGGGGGTGGGGGCAGGGGAAGCAGGGACCTTGTCTCTGCAGAGCTCATGGTCACCCTGAGGGAGTTTAGATTTTATCCTGAGAACAATGGGCTGGAGGACTGTAAGTGGAAGACTGGCAAAGTTGGTCTGCATTTTACTAGGTTGTTCTGGCTGCAGAGGGGAGGCGGAAGGGGGTCAAGAGTGGAAGCAGGAAGAAAGCTAAGAGGACACCGCTGTTGTTGACAGAGCCGCCGCTGAGACCAAAGGAAATGGCTAGGAACCAGAAATGTCGTGGGGGCGGAAGCACTGAAACTTGCTGATGGATTAAATGCTGAGAGTAAGGGGAAGACTTGAGGATGACGCCAAGGTGACTTGAGCAAATGAGTGGTTCGAGATACGGAAATGGTGAATCCTGGGGTGGAGGCCCAGGTTTGGGGTGAAGTAATCAGCGTACACTGGGGCCACATTAGGTTTGAAATGCCAAGGAAACACTCACATAGAGATTTCAAATAGTCATTGAATGTATGAGTCCAGAGCTATGTTATCCAATATGGTAGCTGTGTACCACATGTGGCTATTTAATTTAAAATTAAATAAAATTAAAATCCAGTCCTTCAGTTATATGAGGCACATTCCAAGCACTCAGTTAGAAATATGGGGCTGGATGGGGCGCCTGGGTGGCTCAGTGGGTTAAGCCGCTGCCTTCGGCTTAGGTCATGATCCCAGGGTCCTGGGATCGAGTCCCGCATCGGGCTCTCTGCTTGGCAGGGAGCCTGCTTCCTCCTCTCTCTCTCTGTCTGCCTCTCTGCCTACTTGTGATCTCTCTCTGTCAAATAAATAAATAAATAAAATCTTGAAAAAGAAATATGGGGCTGGAGCTACTATATCAGACAGCACAGATCTAGAACATTTCCATCCGTGCAGAAGATTCTATGGGGCAGCATTCATCTAGAGCTGTGCTGCAGAGCTGAAAGGTATTTCTCTCTAGGATAATGACGTCCTAATCAGGTGACTCTGGTCCAGCAAGCTGGTATCCTCGTGTTGTTCACAAATAGCTCCTTCTTGTCCTTGACCACACCAGACTGTGTATATAAGTGATGTCCCTGAGTGGTGGCTCTATCAGAGAGGCCCTGACCACTCAGAAGGACAGCTTGCCCTAGGGCTGTTCAAGGACTTCATCCCCTTCATCCACCTTATAGGGATGAGGATAAACATAGGGTTTGATAAGCATAAAACAGGGCACGTAGACCAGCACTCCCCAGGAGACACTAGTTCTAGGGCTAACAGTGCTGATTCTGCTAGTTTAAGAGATGTGCGGTGGGTTTGGGTTTAGGTTAAATGCGAGTGGAAAAGAAGACATAAGCTCTGAGTCCAACAGTCTTGTGTTCTAGAATTATCTGTACCACTGGACACAAGCCAGTCAACTCCTCTGAACATAAGCATCCTCAAAGAAGATTCCAGGTCCAGGCGAGGGAAGAGGGAATTGTTTGGACCAGTAGGTTGGAATCTGTAAAAAGTAGCAGGTGTGAGGCAGGTCGATTTGGGGGGTGGTTTTTCTGTTTTGCTGACAAAACAAACAGTTAAGGGCCTTCTCGTGTTCTTGACAATATAATCATTCGTCATTTTGTAGCTGATAATGAGAACGAGTAAGTTATCGCTCTTTAACAAATAGATTATAAAAGGAAAATTTAGGAATATTTTTTCTGGGATAGTGATATATGGAGTCATTTGTAAACAGTGGTTTTTTTCTCCTTTTATAACAGCAAAATAGGGACACTTGGGTGGCTCAATGGGTTAAGCCACTGCCTTCGGCTCAGGTCATGATCTCAGGGTCCTGGCATTGAGCCCCCACATCCGGCTCTCTGCTCGGCAGGAATCCTGCTTCCCCCTCTCTGCCTGCCTCTCTGCCTGTTTGTGTTCTCTCTCTGTCAAATAAATAAAGTCTTCTAAAAAAAAAAAAACAGCAATATAGGGGTGCCTGGGTGGCTTAGTTGGTTAAGTGTCTGTCTTTGGCTCAAGTCATGATCTCAGGGTCCTGGGATCGAGCCCAGTGTTGGGCTCCCTGCTCAGTGGGGAGTCTGCTTCTCCCCCTCCTGCTCCCTCTGCTCCTGCTCACTCTGTTTCTGTCTCTGTCAATTAAATAGAATTCTTTAAAAAAATAAATACAAACAGGAAAATACAGTATTTTGAGGATAATCCATAGAGATTGGAATGTTACATGATTAACCACAATGTATTTTAACATAGAAATTGGGCCAGTGAGGCGACAATATTTTTTTTTTTGATGGTTTAAATGTATTTCCCTCGTGCATAGCGCGTTCTGTAAGCCTGCTCTGAGGTGCCTTGAGGTCTAAGTTTGAAGGGACTACGATCTAGAAACATCTTATCAGCTCCCCAAAAGGGATTCTGGGGAACTCCTTTCCTGCAGGCTGCTGAGGCTGCTTCTTGGAGTTGAAATCCAGGGGCCGGGCAGCCCGGCAGGATTTTGTAAGGCGGGACTGAAGAGGAGAGAGTCTCAGGGAGCACCGCTCGTCCAGCCTGACCAAGCCCAGGTCGCCCCCTGCGCTGTCCCATCCAACCCCAGGCTCCCAACTGCTCCAAATCCCAGAGTCAGGCTTTCATTGGGAAAAAAAATCACGTGTCCACTTGACTCTTGGTGCCTTTCTAGAAAAGGTGCCGTCATCTGAGGTCAGAGGCGAGAGAGGAGAGGCTCCCCGTGCACGCACACGGTCCATGGCAGGGACTAGTAGAAAATCCCATTAACAGCCTGAAAACTTGTGGGTGGACTCCAGAGAGATTTGAGGAGAAATTTAGTATTTTTAATCCACTGGGCCCCTTTTCTGATGGCCTGGATTGTCCACCTAGACTGGCCTCTGCTTCCGGGGATGAGGTTTCTGATGGCGTCCTCGAAGGGGGACTGTTTCGTGAGGAGAAGCCGCGCCAGGTGAGCCCATGTCAGGGATCCAGGAGGCTCAGACTGGCCTGTGGGTACCGGTACCCCCACATCCCCTGAGCCGGAGAAGCTGGGCACCACTCCGGCACACACTTCCACTCGCTTTCTCTTCTTTCTTATTCCTGTCGCGAATGCAGGGGCAGCCACGGGCAGAGCCCCTCTCCTTGCAGCCGTCGTGGGTGGGTGAGAAGTGGGGGTGCTTTTGGAATGCCTCGTCACTTGCCACGTATTATTATTGTTTTCCTGGGGTTTGTACAGATAGGCCGTATGTTAAACATTTTAAAGACAGGCCTGGCCTCTGATTTAAACCCAGTCTGGCAGAGGGCAGCTTATTAGAAATGAAAGCAAGCAGATCCCGCTGCCACATTTCTAGCTGTTGAAAGTGGTCTCTGGAGTCCTCGGGGGTGGGCTTGTTAACCCAGAAGGAAGACTCTGGGCACCGCTATGGCCAGGGCACTGTCCTCCTCCCTGAGGCCTGCCCCTTCTTACCTGCCCAGGACCCTGTGCTCCCCAGGCACGTGGGATGCCCGGAGCCTGCCCTCCTTCGGGCCTCCTGAGGCTGGGGGACAGCTGGACACACGGCCTGGGCACCAGCTCATTTCAGAGAAAGGGTTTCAGGCCAAACCCAGGCTGCGGGATAAAAGGCCATCTGTCCATCTCTGGGTGCCCAGCCCTGGCTTTCCTGAACAACATTCCTTTATGCCAGCCCGCCCCCCACGGCCCGCCCCCCGCGCCCCCGCCCTCCGCACACTGCTGCCTTTCACCGCCTCTGGGCCGGCTTGTTTGTTTGTTGTGCAGCGGGGCAGGCTCTCTGTTGTTCTCTTTTCTCTCCTCAACCACAGACACCCTCCAAGCAAACCCTCCTTGGGGACCACAGAGTCTGGGGCCCTGGAGGAGGGCAGGGGGCTAAGGCCGAGTCCAAGTCAGGGCTTTGGGGGCCTCCTGGGGAGTGCTCCCGGAGGAGGCAGAGGAGGGCATGAAGAACCTTCAAGAGACAGCCCTGGAAGTAGTTTCCTGTCTCGCTGTCCCAGCCATCACATGAGACTTCTTGAAGCAGTGACTTGGGGCCTCTGTGCCCCCTGCTTCTCCCTCTTCTCAGGGAGAATCACATAGGATACCACTGAGACACCAGCCCCACGTGCGGGCTGGCAATGGTGCTCACCGTGGACGTGGCCTGGCTTTCCCGGGGGCCGTGCGCCCCAGCAGAGGGGAAGGGCCAAGGAGGCCAAGGTTTCCACTAAAGACGGCGGGTTGCCTGACCCCCTCCCTCCACCCCGGCCCCGCTCCCAGTTCCTCTGAAACCTGAGTGGGGAAAACCGAGGAGCGACTTTCCAGGCCCTGAGGAAGGGGACTGAGCGGATCTGGTAGGAAGGCTGTGTGGATGACAAGACCCTGGTTCCTGCTGTGTCCTCGGCGGAGGAGGAGACGCAGATTCGTTGTCCACTTGTCCCTGGATGCCTCTGCCCGTTGTTTCACTCCTGGTTGAATTCCTTCTCCTTTGGCAGCCCTGGCTTGATCCCAAAGGAAACTGGCTCAGGCCTGGTGTGAGCTGGCCGGGCTTGCAGAGTCCCATGGCCCGGCAGGGGGGCTTAGGCGACAGGCATCCGTGGTCTCAGGGCTCTGGCGGCTGGAAGTCCTAGATCAGGGTGTCAGTAGGTTTGGTTCCTTCTTGGGCTAAGAGGGAGAATGGGTTCCAGGCCTCTCCCAGCTTTCTTGGTTCATAGATGCTTCACCCTCCTCTCTGCCTTCGTTTTCACTCGGTGTTCTCCCTGAGGGTGCGTCTGTCTCCAAATTGCACCCTTTTCTAGGGACACAGTCACATAAGACTAAGGCCCACTCTGAGAACCTCATTTTATTTATTTATTTATTTATTTATTTATTTATTTATTTATTTTTAGATTTTATTTATTTATTTGACAGGCAGAGAGGCAGGCAGAGAGGTTGGGGTGGGGGTAGTAGGCTCCCTACTGGAGCAGGGAGCCCAATGCGGGACTCGATCCCAGGATCCTGGGATCACAACCTAAGCCAAAGGCAGCGGCTTAACCCACTGAGCCACCCAGGCGCCCTGAGGACCTCATTTTAACTAATCCCATCTACAGTGGCCCTACCTCCAAACTAAAGTCACATTTTGAGACACTGGGGGGCCAGCATTTCAACGTAGGAACTTGGGATGGGGTGGGCAAGTCATAGTTCAACCCAGAACAGGCCTCTGCACCGGAAAGTGAGCCCTGGAGGTAACCACCTTGGTGCGTGGCCTATGTCTCCACCATGATTCCTTGCCCATGACAGACTTTTGTCTCCTTTCTAGTCACACAAGGGGAAAGAACCTGTAGAAATCAGCGTCTGCCACCCACTTCTGCTTCCTCTTGAAGCCAATCAATCCTGTCTGCTAGGCTGGACGGAGGAGGAGGCTGAGGGTCACCCCTCGTTGGACCTTGCTTAGAGCTCTGGTACCCCACCCACCCAGGGCTTCAGTACAGCTGACCCTGTAGGCCTGCCCCATGTGGGTGCAGCCCAGGCTCCTCTCTAGACTCCCTGTTCTGGGCACGAGAACCCTGGCTCCTGCCTGCCCGAGCGTGTCCTTTCTGTGGCTGTACCGTGAGGCCGAAGGGCTGCGGTTCCCCGGGACATTTCAAATCTGCAGACCATGTGCCACGTTTGTGTTCAGTTTGGTTTGGCCCACGTCTTTTGTTTGTTTGCTTGTTTTAAATGCAAAGCAAATTTTAAAATCTGGAGATTTCCCCTAAAAAGCTGGTTTCCTGGCTTTTCTTAGAAACTGGAAGGTTTACAACCCCAAGTTCCTGCGTCACCTGACCTGGACCTAAGTCAGGGCTGCCCCCTCTGGTTCGCCGCGGTCCTCTATGCTCAAAACCAAGGGACAGTGACCTTCCATTACTGCTCTCAGTGCACGTCCTTTTTTCTTTCTTTCACCTCTAGCAAAAGGGTGCCTCGTGGTTTTGTTTGTTTTGTTTCGTTTCATGGTACCTCATGTTTCCAAAATGAGAGCGAGCATCTATCCTTGTGGAGGTGAAGGATATGCCTCCATGTTTCTTGTGCAAACAAACTGAGCCTGCGTTATGAACCACACCCTGCCTGCTTCACTCACTGGTGTCACCTGTCCAACCTCTGAGGACAGGGCAGGAACTCGGGGCGCCCTCTCAGGGATAAGCAGTTTCTTGTTCTGAGGGTCACATAGCACGTTGAGAAGGGAGCCTGGTCTCGAACCAGGTCCCTTAGTCTTAAGGCAAACCTGCAGCATCTCGAACTAGAGGCCGGCCCCAGATACTTCCTCTGGCTCCTGGCTGCCCCCAAGGGCTTCCTCCCTGGGGGACAGGTATGTGGAGGGCACTGGCGGAACCTTGGGGAGCTGGCGGGAATAACTCCTGTGCCGTCTGCGAATTTGGGTCTGAGAGTGCTGAACTCAGTGAGAGAGGGCGGAGGATGGAGCCCAGGGGAAGGGGCAGGGGTGTCCAGGAGATGGGAGCTGTGGCTTGGGCAGACCCAAGAAGTACAATGCCTCCCCAGCAGCTGGGAACCGGCAGGAGCGAGGGCCGGCCCTGCTGTCCCACTGGCTTTTCTCCCTGCAGCTCCGCACCGCGGTTGGAGGACCCAAGGAGATGGGAATGCCCTCTTTACTGGCCCCACCATATTCCCCAACACAGTCAGTGGTTCCCACCTCAGAGTGGGTGGTGCCTGCCCACCTCGTCTCCCAGGCGGAGCACGTTGGCCATTCTCGAGCATGCTGACCTTCTCTCTCCAAGTATACATGGGCTTTGGGAAACTTTGGGCAGCTCTCTCTCTACCTGCCCCATCCCCACCTTGGTGGCCTCTCCAGGCCTAGGCTCCTAGAGCCTCCACAGGCCACCATGTACTCATTATCGTATCATTCACTAAGCCCTAAATGCTGGTGCCTTGCCAGCTATCTGGGACCCGGCGGTGAACAGGACAGCGGGATCTCCAGCCCGTGGTACAGCTTGGGAGACAGTCACAGGGCAATGCATGAGGAGAGCAAGATGCTTTTGGCCCCAGCAGCACCCGGCTGCCCTGGTCAGGCTTCTCCCAGCCTTGGGTTCCATCACAAAAGTGCTTTCAGCGGTGCTCCAGCCTGCCGTCCCAGGGTGGAAAGGTCGGAGGCCCCGGGATGACCATTCTTGCTGTCCCACCACCACCTGTGTCCTTCAGGTGGACCCTGAAGTTGTCCCTTCCACAGGTGGGTTACACACCCCAGGTCAAGCCCCATTCATTCATACGCGGGCTGACCGTTCTGGAAAAAGCCTGAGAGCCTGAGTCCCGAGCGCTCCTTTCCCTTACCATGCATGGTACTGAAACACATGAGACCAGAAGGCAGAGCCCTTGCCAAAGGCTCATGAAGAACGCACGCGTTCTTCGCTTTCTGACACTCTTTTGGTTTTTGAAGATCTCTTGGGCGTGCTTCCAGGACCAGGAGAGTCTTTTAAATAATGCATTGTGGAAGTTTCCAAGAAACTTAAAAAAAAAAAAAATCTTTTCAAGCCTGAGTTATAGCCTAGTTCCCAGAAGTGACCTTTACACACTTCTGATTCATGGATGGTGTTTGCCTGTGGAATTCAAGGGTGAGCCCGGCTCAACTGTAAAATAAACACTGGGGCACGGAAGCCTGGAAAACGCGGCCCAGACCAGTGTGTGCGGTGCAGTGGCTCCCAGGAGGACTCATTCCTGGGACCCCCGCGCCCGGGCTCAGACGGGAGCGGCCTCCAGAGCGCGGATGCGGGCCCATCTTCGGGAAGGGCTTCGTCCTGTTCGTGAGTGGAGACGCCCTTTAGAGCTTTTGAACTCTCACAGTAGACTTGAGAAAGTCGGTGAGAGACACGCTAGAGGACCCTTCCCGGTGCCTGAGCATGTCCTGAGCTCCTGGCCGTACCGACCTGCTGCTCGCCCTCACTCTCCTTGAAGTCTCCCAGACCAGAGGTGCGGACGGCCTTGTGATTAATAACCTGGGCTTCTGCCAGCGAGGGGTGTGGTGCCGATGAGGCCACCTGGGGAGCACCCTGCGTGTATGGTCCGTCTGGAATGCACTTACCAGGAGCCTATCACCCACGACATTGCTACCTGGTGGCTCCAGCTCTGGGGTGGCAGAAGGAGGGAAGAGAAGAACAGGAGGAAGTGGGGCCTGACCCCTTCCCTGCCTCCCTCTTTTCCTCGTCCTCCGTGCGCAGGGGCCGTGCACCCCTGTGCCAGGCTTCATTCATGGGGGTCTGGCCCAGGGTTCAAGGGTCCCCTCCTGCGGGAATCCCCATTCAGTGCTGGGGATGCGAGCCCATGAGCCATGCCGTGCGGGCGTGGCTCTCTCCCGCTCCCCTCCATTCACCTGGAATATGTCCAGATGAAGGAAAAAAATGTTAGGGTTCTGTTTCCATTGGAAGCCAACACCTGTCTGTGAAACTGGGTTTATAGTAATTTTTAAGAAAACCTTAGGAGCAGGCCGCCTGGGTGGCTCAGTAGTTTTAGCACAGGAGTCTCGGTTTCAGCCCAGGCTGTGATCTCGGGGTCGTGGGATTGAGCCCTGTATGGGGCTGCATGCTCGGCGTGGAGTCTGGTTGGAGATTCTTTCTGTCTGCCCCCCCCCCCCGCCCGCAACTTTCACCCTCAAATAAATGAATGAATCTTTTAAAAAAGAAAGAAAGGAAAACCACCTGAGAACTGGAACAAGTGAACATTTGCTCTACATCCTGTTACTCAGAGTCCGTCAAGCCCCGCACCAGCTACTTTGAACCAAGAAAATAATTGAAAACAAAATTTTAGGTTGTAATTTTTCTGCATTAAAAAATATTTACAAGTAGGGCCCATTTTTTAAAAACAGAAATGTCAGTGTAAAGTTGCCAAATGTCCTTCTTCAGAAAAAACTGCCCTTTAATCTGGAAGTATGCCTTTTCTACCTATTTGGTCTGGAAACTTCCTTTCAGTTTTGAAATGCTGCCACTGATAATTTTTAAAAATATATTTATTTGGCAAAATAAAAGCCTAGTGCACCTATATCACTCTGAGGCAATTTTCATCCTGCTTATCCTGTTGTACTTGGCCAAAGGGCACCAAGGATATATGGCCCAGATTATTGCAAGTTTGACCCTTGTATCTGGGCACTATCCAGAGGGGCACTTTAAGATGGTGTGTTCAGTGTCCTGGGCCACTTCTCTCCTCGAAGCAGGTTTGATTTCCATTTCCAAGAGGCAGGAACCCTGCAGAACCCAGGGTTTTATGATAACCCAGCAACCAAGCCCACCATCCTTAGTACCTTGGGGAACCGTGGCCAGTTTGCAGAGAATACTGACACATGCCCACTCCAGAAATAATGATTGGGGCATTTAATATTTTGGGGAGCCCATCCTAGGCACCCTAAGAAAGAGGAAACGTATCCTGCCCTATTGGAACCTATCACACCATTGGACAAACAAGGTAATTGCCCACACATAAAAAAACAACAAGGGGAAGTAAATTATAGATAAGCGACGGGGGCAGTGGGACATATGGAAAGTATGATTTTTTTAAACGTTGGAAAATGAAGAGGTCATGCAGTTGTTTATACGGTTCCTAGGACAATGACAGGCTGGGTACATAGTACGCGTTTGTGAATATTAACCTTTGTCATTATCCTGGAAGGATGACATTTGAGAAGGAAAATACTGGCTACAGGGGAAACTTCGTGTTCATCCAAGGGCATTAGAAGCAGAGGAGTTTGGAAATAGAAGGGAAAGATTCTGGGAGGCCAACCAGAAGCTGACTTACAGGGGAAGTGTAGGAAGTGACATCAGAGGGGACCACGGGGCTTTTGGGCCAGACTGTGATGTGGGAACATTCTCCAGAGGCAAGGAGTGGGGCGAGGGTCAGAGAGACAGTCTCTGGGCTGGTGCTCTGGCACATCGTAGGTGCTCAAACATGTGTGATGGACGAACGGAGGAAAGCCGTGCCGGAAGGAAGATCTGTGAGAAGAGGCAGGGGGCCTCTGCAGACTTCCCATCTCCGATCTCATTTCCAGGCTTTCTCTGTTTTCCACTCCCTACTACCTGCCCCCCGCCCCGGCCCCGTTCTGGGCATCCAGTCATCACCCACCTTTTGGGGCCCTTCAGTGAACAGGTTTGCGGGTCCAAACCACTTCCTGGACCACATCAGCTCTGCACGTGATGCCCAAGCAGCAGCTCATACGAAAGGCTTCAGGTGACCATAAGCTAAGTGAATGAATGCCCAGGATGGCTTCCCAAAGGGCCAGTGGGAGCTCAGTTCCCCTGCTATTCCACGCCAGGATGGCTCGAGCCACGCTGGGTTCTTTACCGGTCCTGTCACATCTGCCATGGAAGAGGGACAGCGGGCCGATCCTGATGCTTAGAGACCCTGTTGCATCCTCCGATGGTCTCGGAGAAAGACAGGTGGCAGGGGCTGGGGTGTTGACTGTCCTCAAATATGTGTCAGGCTGGCAGGGGACAAAGGAAAAAGTGTGCACAATCCTGGAGGGAAGGGACCGGAACCCTCAGAGAACAATCCAGACTTGAGTGAGCAGAAACACGGGCGGGGTGGGTGAGGGCTCTGTGCCCCGTGCCGTAAGGCTGGTCAGCTGGTTGTGCCCCCGAACAGATGTGTGTCTGCTGTTCAGGGAAATCTGAAAAGCCTAGCACAAAACCCTCCCCTGCCCTGTTTGGGATGGGTGCAGAGAAGGATCTGATGACCCTACTTAAGAAAGGATTTGGGGTGCCCAGGAGAAAATAATTATCCCAATACCGCAGTGGCTGGGGGGGCACTCTGGGGTATTTTGAGGCTAGAACAGAACTAGAAGGGGCAGGTGTATTAGAGGACATTTATTTTGGACACTTAGAGAGTTTCACCATATAATAGCTATAAAACCCACTCTTCTCTGTCCGTAAGAGGTCATTCAAAACGCTTTTTTTTTTTTAAGAATTTGCATTTCAGCATAGTGGTCCAGACTGAGGTACAGAACTACCCATCCCAAGACAGAAAGCCTAATTTTACTTGGGTGAATATGGGTTTCCCCCAGAAAATGCCAATATCATTGTCACTACCAGGTTCTCTCGGTTCAATTGGGAAAAATCTGTAAGGATTATGCCAGTAGAAACCCGAAAGGGCTTCCCAGACAGGCCTCTCAGTTCTTGCCAGTACCCTGCTTCCAAGGGCCCCACCATGGGCACCAGCACCACGGTTCCCTTGAGTCCCCGGCAGGCCTCCCCTCAGCACGGGCTCTCCCCACCTTTCCTGCAGAGAGACGTGAGTTTCACCTACACACTGGCCTGACCTCTCCAGCCTCACCCGGGGTGACATCAGGGCTAGCTGCAGCCATGTGACCTTCCTGGTACATTCCATTTCCTTCTGACCTGGCCTCTTGGCAACTTCGATTTCACCTTGAGCCCATCTGGGCATCTGGCTGCCAGTTCCGCCCCACGTACGGCTGCTGACCCACGCAAGGGAGTTCCTGGAGGGACGTCTCCCTCTCTCTCTGCTGCTTTTCTGATGGGCGTGCAGTCCTAGATGGCTCTGCTGCACAGGCTGTGGCATTATCTTACCAGGAAGGGAGAGAGCTGGGGTAGTCATTGGCGTGACACAGTGAGGCTGCCAGGTACCTGGGGTGCCACCCTGTGACTCCCTCTACCTGACACCTGCCAGGGACCTAGAGAGAGAGGCTGGCTGGGCCCCCTTGCCCACAGCATACTCACTAATGGCTCTCACTTCCCTACAGCCTCTCTGCCAGCTTCTTTTCTCTCCCGTATCTGCCTATTTTCAAAGCCATTCAGTGTCCTTGATTTCCACCCTATCTGCCACGCCCCTGCCCTGCCCCATCATGGGGCTCTCACCACTTGGGACTGCCTTGCTGTGGGGTGGCTCCCTGCTCCCTTGTCCTCCAGCACCCCCCCCCATCCAGTGCCTTAGGTAATCACCTGTATCTTCTCTCCCCAGGGCTCCGTGGAGAATGGGACTGTGAGCTCTGCGAACACTCAAAAGACAGACCCTTGGATGGAACCAAAGCTCAAAGCAGTGGATTGGGACAAGGTAGCTGGCACGGGGCAGGGCGGGGTGATGACCCAGGGCTCCCGGGACCAAGGCCAGAGTGTGTGGAGCACAAGGCTGTGGTTATTCATAACATGTTCCCAAGAGGAATGAGGATGGGGAAGCAGGTGCTCGCAGCTCACAGTCATGATCTGAGCCAACAAACCCCAGCCAAGGTGGCTGTGAGTGTGGGGAGGCTGGGCCCAAGGAGGTCTACGTAGACCCCGGCCCTGAAGACCCCAGAGGGCGGTCTCCCACAAGGACCTGGAGCTGGGAAGAGCACAGTGATGATTTCAGAAGGTCCAGACACATCCACCTTGACCAGCACACAGGGCAGAGCTGCCCCCAGGAACCAACAATCACTCTCAGGAGTTGCCTGCCTAGGCTGGCTTGGGAGCCTGCTGAAGCCAGGGGACATGGGGTTGGAACCATTTACAGCCTTTGTCTGCCTGGGAGACTGGGGGCAGGGGGATGCTGGGGATACACTCGGGAGATCAGGGGGGAACCAGCCTTGAGAGCCATTTCCCTCCAGCCCGTGCCATGGGATTATCCCAGTGCTGGAATAGATTTCACTGTGCGCGTCCGTAAATGCACCCTACCTGTGCTGGACATCAGGGACAAGAGACAAACAGGACAGGTCCCAGCCCCCAGGGAGCTCACACCCTGCGGGGGTGAGGGGGAGGACAGCCCCCACCCCCCACAATTATTCCCACATGGGGAGATGAGAACACAGGTGGCCCGAGGTGGGGAGGACTCCACAAAAGCTGACTGTTTCCTGGGCCCCTTTGGCCGGGACCCCAGGAACTCGGAGATAGGATCTGTGATGTGAAAATTGCCACTGCCTCTCGGGGAGCTCATCTGCCCATGGCAAAGACACCTTTGGGTGTGCTACTAGAAAGCTGCCGACAGATTGTTCTGGGGCCCATCCCCCTCAGGGAGGCATAAAAACCGAAAGGGAAATGTGCCAGCCGGAGGCAAGGCTTGCCGCACAGCTCGCCCCCAGAGGGCTCCCCAGAAATGCGGTGCTGACCTCAACCCCTAGGTTGGCCACGTGGCTTGTTGCCCAGGCCGGGGTCTGAAGTTGGGGAGGAGGTCTCGGTACAAGTGGTTATAAGAGGCTGCTGAGAACAAGCAGATCCTGCATTGCCGGCCCTGCCCCGGGGAAGGGTCCTCTGAGTCCCCCCAGGCCACACGTTCTAGACTGACCTGAGCCATGTCACTGCATGAGGCAGGACCACGAGCCTTGGGATCCCGCTCCGCCATTACCCCAGGCCCCCATCTCCACCAGAGGGGAACAGGGCCCTCCCCTCCCAGGGCCTGCTCCTGGCTCCTTGCCAGCACAGCCTGACTCACCTTCCCTGCCGCTCTGTCATTCTCTTTCCGCACACTTTCTCTCTTCCTCCTCCCCCTCCTCCTGTGTCTCCGGGCTGAGAGACAGCATGGAGACCTGCTCTAGAAAGCGCCCCCCCCCAACCCCCGCCACGGACCCCACTGGGGGCCTTGGGGACAGTATGGAGAGCTGGGCTTCCCAGGGAGCGGGAACAGTGCTTTGCTAGCTTTTTCTTATTTTGGAATTCATCTACCACATGGTCCATCCCAGCCCCCTCTAGGGAGTGGAGACGCTACGAGAGCCTCCATGTCCCTGGTCTGATTTAAACCCTACGTCGGTTTCTGCCCCAGGCCAGAGGCTTGGGTGGGTCTTTTGAGTCTGGACCTTGAGGAGCTGCGAAGGGAGGCCTAGAGGTGGTAGCTTTTCTTCAGCTGGAGTCCCCCGGGCCTGGGGTGGACTTGCACACCATTCCTAGGGCAGAAGGACTTTCCCAAGTTAACCCTTAGTGCTTTGCATTCTACGGGAGCCCCTCTGGGTGCTGCCAAGGAGGGGAGGCTTAGCTTCTAGAACCCGGCTTCCTTAGCCCTCGATGCTAGAAGAGGAGTGAGCTGTACCGGAAAGAGTGAGGGGGAGCTGAGGTGGGTTACCAGGGCAAAGGGTGGAAGGTTCTAAAAAGATAGCAGAAAGGGCCAGGAAGTGGCCCAGGGTGCCCCGCCTTGCTTAGAAGTGCAGTGTGGTCTGACTTTCGGGCTCTGCGTGGGATTTTACTGGAACAATTTCTAAATCATTCCTTCGATCAGTCAGTCAGGCAGGATCCAAGCTTCCTTGTGGGATAAGAAGCCTCACTGCAGCTCCTCACCCTACACTATACTCTACTTGTCTCTCCCTGTGTTCTGGAACCCAGCCAGCCTGGAGCTTGCCTGGGTACAGGTGGCCAGAGCGGCCCAGCTTCTAGGCACATGTGTCCTA
Source organism: Neogale vison (assembly GCF_020171115.1). Lineage (NCBI taxonomy): Eukaryota > Metazoa > Chordata > Mammalia > Carnivora > Mustelidae > Neogale > Neogale vison. Next base: position 12,050,141 of record NC_058097.1, read on the forward strand.
TTTGTCCCACTGCCTCTTTCCACCACTGACTGGGTCCTCGTCACAGCCCCGCCCCTACCCAGACCCACGGCAACCCCCTCCACCCTTCCCATGTTGGGGGCCAGCCTCCCGGGAGCCAGCGAGAGCTGGTGGGATTGGAGGGATTTCCAGAACCTCCCCAGGCAGCAGGGTTAGCCCTGAAAGAACGCTTCTTTTATTGGGCTCTAACCACGTGCCAGACACTGGGCTGGGCCGTTTCTCCATATTATCTATTATCTGATTTAATCCTTTCAACAATGCGACAGGGTAGGGATTAGACTGATCTTGATTTAACTAATGAGGAAGAGCCCAAATCTCACGCCGGAAGTGACCCGCTAGTTGGCCTAGCGGTGGCTGGAGGTTACTGCAGAGCCCCCTCCTCTGCTGTGTATCTGGGACCCCTTCCAGCCTGACAGCCACCCTGTCCTGGGAGAGGGGATGGCAGAGGGGAGGGACGGGGCTGAGGTATAGGTATAGTCTTCCTCCCTACCCTGCCTTGGGGGAATCCAGAACTGTTCCCAGGGCTGTTCCAGGTCCATGCGGGCTACCGGAGGGTGAGACCCTGGCTCTTCCCCTCAGAAACAGGTGGAATCATCCGGCCACGGGTCTTTCAAAGAAATGTGCACTAGCAGGCTCCAGTCCCAGGTCCCCTGTGCACGCATCCCCATGCACATAACCCTTGGCTTCAGGGGCTAATCCGGGGGGTCCCCAGGGCCTACACAGATGTTGATGTGGGCTTCATGGGTTTAACCTTTCGGGACCCTCAGACAAGTCACTGAGAACTAGGGAGAAGGGCCCAGCCCACATCTTGGGAAGGGTCAACCTCAGCACCGTGGGAGCTGGCCTGGCTCAGCTCCCTGTACTCTGTCCACCAGTCACCTTGGGTCTCCTTGGGCCTTCTTTCTCACCTTGACCCTCCCCAGAGTAGGCATTGAGAGAGTCCAGAGAGAGACCCACAGGGACCTCCTAAAGGCTGTCCTTTGGGGACCCTGGTCTCCTGAGTCTCACTCTCTTGCCCAGAGCTTCTGGCCCCTCTTCCAAAGTGCACAGCAGGGCTCAGAAAATAACCCAGGACGAAAACAGGCAGGTGCACTGGGTGGGCACTGACCTCTGTGTCCCCATGAGGGCCGTGGACAGGGCAGACGGGGACACAGGACATACGCCTGGATGGCCACACAAAGCTCCAGGCCTGTTTTTCTGCAAGATGGAGGAAATTATTCCCACCCTGTACTGTCTGGGGTTTTCAGGAGGATCTGGAAATGTAGGAAAGAGTAGAGAAAGCGTGCTGCTGGTGAAATGCCAGCCAGCCTGCTTTGGGATGGGGGCAGGGCAGGAGTCTCAGCCGCTCCTCAGTCCTGAGGACTGAGGTCCCACTGACTTTCTGTGTGACACGGCCAGGCCTTCTCTCTCCCTGGGGTCAGGCCCTCCACCCCTGTTTCCCGGCCACACTCATCTCTGAAACCTCACAGGGGGAAGCCTGAGGCTACTACTTCCCCTGGGTACAAGGAAGAAGAGGGTGGACTGGAACTGACTCTGTGGGCTTGAGCTTGTCCAGCTGGGCCCCCCATTAGACTGTACAGGACGGGTCCATAATGCCCCTGCCAGACCCTCAAAGCCTCTGTACTGGGGAATTCACAGCCATGGGGGCTTGAGTCAGCTGATAGGAGGCCTCCAGCCCTGTGGTTAAGACCTCCGGCTGGCTCGAGGGCAGGTCCTGTCTGCAGCACAGACTGCTGAGCATCTGACCTCAGTCTCCTCGTCTGTAGAATGGGGTCGTCTCGGGCTCTAGCTCTCAAAATCACAGCTTGTATAGGATAATGTACACGAAGGCTGGGCCCAGGGGGGACAGAGAAACAGTGGCTGGGATTCTGGGAGAGCTTCTTGTCCTCACTCCTCTCCCCACTGGGCACGGCTGCTTGGAAGCCCATCCCTGACCATCCTGGCTTGGGAGGCATCCCCGGAGCTAGGAGTTCTGTGGTTTGGGTGGACGTGACAATCCAAACAATTGCTCGAGGTCAAGGCTGTGCAGGTAGGAGGAACTGCTGGCACTGAGCCGCAGGCCCGTCTCCTCCCATGTGCCCTGTCTGGGGAAAAGCAGAGTCTCTCCTGAGCTGGGGCGGCCCCTGGGAAGAGTTCGGTGCCACCTGGCCCCTGTGCTGCCTGGCAGGAGAGGAACCTGGGGGGACAGGGAGGCCCCCTTCCAACCCTGGCAGCATGCAAGCCCTTCCATGCTCCCTCTGGGCAGCCCGCTGCCCTTTCCCCCTGCAGGCCCTGCTGCAGCTGCATTCCTGACATAGCCCAGGACAGCCCTTCCCCTCCCCTCCCTTGGGTCAGGGGCAGAGCCTGGTGGGGGAGGGGAGTAGGACCTCCTTGGCCAAACTTACCCCCATTTGCATGTGTTTCTTGGTGCCCAGCCTGTTGCACAGGATTTTTGAGTTCATAAAAGGACCCCCACCCCCAACAAGCAGTTTCTGGGCATATCTTCACCCTCATCCACACAGTCCGCTTGAGCTGGGCACCCCTGAGTGAATCACTTGCTATCTCTGAGCACCAGGTTCCACATCTGTAAAAAGAAGATTTGCTATTGGGAGGGTAGCTACAGGAGCCCACCCGCCCCCAACCTGACAACCGGAGGTGTGGTCAATGGTCTGTTCTCTCCTTTCCCTACTCAGCCTCATACAGAACCACAGGCCTCTCTGCCCATGTGTTCCTTGTGTTCCAAAACCTCAAGAAGTACGGGTGGGAAGTGGCAGGACCAGCTAGGAGGGGGCGAACAAGAGCCATTTGTTTGGAAGGACTAAGGAACCAAGGGATCATGAGCCAAGGTGAAGAGGAAGTGAAATTTATTTGGATTCCCATCTTCCCATCCCATCAGATTCTGAGCTGTCCTCTCTCACCATCCCCCTTCTCAAGAGCAGTTCCCATCCAGCTGCCCTGCTGGAAATGCCCCAGTGAGTGAGTGAGAGGTTCTGGACGTATTAGTGCCCAGCTGAGAATTTCTGTCCGTGATCAGACTGGAAGAGAACTGAGCAAAGGCACCTCGTGGGTGCACGTCCTACCAAATCAAGGATGAGCATATGGTGAATGGCCCACCCTCCAGGAGATTGTGTGGAGGGAAGACTGGGCTGGGGGGATATGGGGGAATGCCCACTCCAAGACTAACCAATCCCATTTCAAGAGTCATTTCTCCCCCTCTGGGCCTCAGTGTTCTTTCCCCATAAAATGGGGAGGAGGTCAGCAGGCTTGGATTTCTGTACTTGGATGGAAGTCTCACTTTATTTCCCCTGGAATAGTGGGCTAAGGCTCCAGTAATGGAAATATAGGTGTTGGCCATTGAGGACTGAGGGGGATGTTTGCAGAGGGGAGAGTGAGCCTCCTTGGGATTCTTCCAGGGTGGTGCTTGAGCCACCAGAGTGAAGCAGAGGGCCACCTCACAAAAAACACACCATGGGCTAGACATGGTGTCAGGTTTGAGGCCCTCCAAGGCCAGTGAGTGGGTCAGAGGTAGCCTTGCAATCAACTCTAGACAGCAAGCCTGCCGTTTGTACAGTGGCCAGTGACCACTGGCCTACCCAAGGAGGGACCAAAGTCATCTCCAAAGACCAGATGGGCCACAGGACATTGAATGAGAGAACCCTGTGTTCAAGGGGGTGGGGGCTGTGGAGGCTGGACCTGTCCAGCACACCTGAAAACAACCAGCCCTCCATATCTGCTGTCCTATTGTTCTGCTCCCTTTGCAATAATTCAGGCTAGAATTATTGCAAAGATTCAGGCTAGAATCCCAGTTTGCTGCTCATCTAGACATATATCCTGTGTCACAACTGAATTAAGCTTGTAAATCCTATGCTGTTTTCTACCCACTTATGAAATAAGGGCAAAATGGATCAATAGGTAAATATTTGCCCAAACCTTTGCTGGGCTGAGGGTGGGGCCTACCTGGCCATACCGCTGTGTTATAGCTAGAAACATTCACTGTCTCAGATAGCTAAGTCTGAATTACATGCACAAATGGAAAAAGACATCAAATGTTGTATGTAACATGCAAAAATGGAATATATAAAATCCAGGGGTTTCATTCAGGATAGATGGTGATAAGTTAAGGATGCATATTATCATCCTTGGAGCAGCAACTGTGGGAAAAATACAAAAGGGCATAACTAAAAAGCCAATAGAGATTATAGTATAGAATATTTCAGGATGTCTAGGTGGCTCAGTCAGTTAAGTGTCTGTGATCAGCTCACCTCATGATCTCTAAGTCCTGAGATCAAGCCCCACATCGGGCTTCCTGCTCAGCAGGGAGTCCATTTCTCCCTCTCTCCCTCACTCTCTTCCCTTCCCTGTCATTCATTCTCTCTTTCAAATAAATAAAATCTGTTTTTTAAAAAAATAATATTTATAAATACTTGGTTAATGCAAACAAGACAAGAAAGGAAGGTGGAGGAAACAAGTAGAAAACAAATAGCAAGATGGTAGACCTACCCCAGTATTAAATGTAAATGGACTAAATACTCCAATTAAAACTCAGAGACTGTCTGTCTAGATCAAAAAAGCAAGACCCAACTATATGCTAGGTTCAAGAGATGCACTTTAAATGTAAAGATACACTCAAGAGGAGAGTAAAGGGGTGGGAAAAGATAGATCATGCAAACATCAAGCATAAAAAAGCCCAGTAGTGGCTCCATTAAAATCGGACAAAGTGGGCTTTAGGACAAGGACAAAGGACCAAGATAGCTATTACCCAAAGATAAAGGAGCCAATTCATCAAAAAGACAAAACTGGGGAACCTTGGGCAAGTTACCCAGTCTCATTTCCCATCTCCAAAATAATAATAGCAGTACCTGCCTCATTAGGGGTATGGTGAGGATCAAATTATTGAATCCCAACGTGTTTAGAACCATGCTTGGCACATGTCAAATGCTCTGTGGATGTTAGTTCTCAAGGTTATTGCATTTGGGACAGAGCCTCAAGTTCTTAACCATGACCCTGGCTTTGCTTCCTCTGAGGTGGGGCTCTGCAGGCTGCTGCAAGATAGGGTGTAAATACAGGCCACTAGCTGGTTCCTCCAGTTCTTTTTCCTGGTAGGTGGTGCTGTGTGCGTGCGTGTGTAGAGACATGAGGCCGAGGAATGGAAGGAATGAGACAGCATGTACCCAATGAATCTGTTTCCTATGACACCCCAGGGAGAAAGTCAAGGAGTGGAGAATGGGGCTAGGAAGTGAGCAGGCACCAGGTGGAATTTGGGTGGCTGCCTGGTATAACTGGTGCCGAATGGTATGTCTCCAGGCTGACCTGAGTCATTTCCTAACCTGAGAAGCAGGAAGGCAGCCCCTATGTGGGAATTACCAAGTTCACATGGCAGGAACCACAAAGATCTTTGGGCCTTTCCAAAGATCTTTGGTGTTCCTGCCATGTGGTCACGGGAACAGAAAGAATGCCCAGTGAATTCCCTGCTTGCCCTGAGGCCCCTATGCCCCTGCTCCAAGGCAGTGGTAGTGGGACTGTTTTCACCTGTGACAGGGCTTGAAGATCTGCTAAAGCTATGCCAGCTTTGGCACAGAGGTCTAGGCAAGAATGACGCTCCAGCCAGGGATGCGGGAAGACAGGTCTCTGAATCACTGTTGACTCCTTCTCCCAGGTTCAAGGGCTCTTCCATCATGTACACCTCCTTTTCCTCTCTTTTACTCTCCTGATACTATCTCCTTTCTCACCTTCAGTGGCTACTCCCTTATGCTGGAGATTTACTGACACCCACCATACACTGGGCACATCTCAGCCTCTCTCCTGTTGTGGGTGGTAGGTCAGAGCAAGCTGGCTTTTGGAGCCAAGGAGCTCCAAGAGGTAAAGGCACTTGCCTATTTCTAATAAATGGCAGAGTCTGGCTTTCAAGATGGCCCATCACTGCAAATTCATTGTTCTTTACTGGTTTTAGTTTACTGATTTTGGTCCAGATTAATCTTAAATACCCGGACTCATCAGAAATCTTTGAGTTTTCCTTTGCCTAGAGCTGCAGCTTCCAAGTTTATTTTATCTTGTATCCCTATGACTAAAACATTGAGCATGCATTCTCCATTGTATGTCCATTTTAATTATGTATAAATTATTTGCATGTGGGGCACCTGGGTGGCTCAGTGGGTTAAAGCCTCTGCCTTCGGCTCGGGTCGTGATCCAAGGGTCCTGGGATCGAGCCCCGAGTCGGGCTCTCTGCTCAGTGCAAAGCCTGCTTCCCCCTCTCTCTGCCGGCCTCTCTGCCTACTTGTGATCTCTGTCTGTCAAATAAATAAATAAATCTTTAAGAAAAAATTATTTGCACGTGCTAATGTACTCTTATATTATGTACATTAGAAAATATTCATATGTAGTTTAAAGATGAGATAAATATATCACAAATAGAAAGGGTCTCTAATATTCTCTCCCTGCATCTGCGGATCAGCCTGGGAGTACCCCTAGGATATGTATACATCCCTACCTTGAAAACAGTTGGCCTGGGGAAAGAAGTGCCCACTCGTGGGCCTGGTACAGGGTGTTCTGCCATCTGAAGGTGTCAGCAGATTTCTTCCTACTGCCCTGCGGATCAGTGTCAAGGTACCAAATGGGCCACAGTCATTCTCAACTCTACGTCTTCCTCTACACCCTGCCCTTCTCCTCCTTTCCTTGTCCTCCATATTGTATGAGCTCTAGCCCAACCCCTGGGTTTTCTGCAAAGTCTTTTCTTCAACCTGGACCCAGGCATTTGTACCAGTCATTCATTCTACATCCTGATCTCAGCCTGCCTGTATCACCGCTAAACAAACTATCTTGATGGCATGTTCCATGTTGCCAAGCATTTCAGGCAGGTACTATTATTATTACTTCCATCTCATAGCTGGGGAATCTGAAGCTCAGAGAGGTCGGGTAATTTGCCCAAGGCCACACAGTAAGTGATGGGGCCAGGATTTATACCTGGACCTGACTCTAGAGTCTACTCTGATTAAGCACTAAGCTAGGTAAAGTGAAGACGGTCATTTACATTACTGTTTATTTTTCTTAGCAGCTTGCATAAAAATACATACATACATGAAATATCAAGCAAATTTGTGAATGAATGAATGAATGAATGAATGAACCGCTCAGGTCAACATCAAGAAGAAAGCCGATGGTAAAAGGGAAAAGGCCTCTTATTACCAGTACAGAATGTATTGGCTCCTGTACCTAACGAGTTCTGAGAAGGACTTTAGGCTCCAGGCGTGGCTGAATCTGGGTGCGCAGGTGTCGTCATTCAGATTCAGTGTACCCAGCTCCTGGTTTGGCTGTTCTCTGTATTGACCAAGTCCTTGAGTAGGCTCTACTAGCAAATCCAGGGTTGTGCCCTGCCAACTTAACATCTCCAGCAGGAGGAAAGAAAGGGTGTCTGACAGTTCATTGCATCAACTCAGGTCATGGGCCTGTCCTAGATCACATTTCTGTGACCAGTGGGCTGAGATGAGCCCGTCACTTCTGGGGTCACTGAAGTGGAAGGGTGGGTAGCACCCTACGGACCACGTGAGCTGAGGTGGAGGATGGGGATTGGGGTATTGGAAGAATGAGTGTACACAGGTGTGAATATCAAGTCCACTTGACTTTGTCTCTTGCAGGATTTGGTAGACTGGCAGAAGCCCCTACTGTGGCAGGTAGGCCACTTGGGAGAGAAGTATGATGAGTGGGTCCACCAGCCAGTGATCAGGCCCATCCGCCTCTTCCACTCTGACCTCATCGAGGCCCTCTCCAAGAGTGTCTGGTGAGCCCTGCTCTGGGCCCGTGGTGGGCTGTCCCTCTCTCCTGATGCTGCTAGTTAGATACAGAAGAGGAAGGGGCGGTTGGGGCCCTCCCCAGAGCCTCAAGCTGTATTATAAGCTGTTGAGAATACTGGAACGTGCCATAGACATACTCCATTCCTCTGCAGGCTTATCCACTGAGTGAGTGGCGACGTAACATGTAGCCGGAACCACTTTTGATGTCACCCCTGTTTTAGTCCAGACTCTGGAGGATTTTCCAGCTTCTAAAGGTCATGGGAATAATTTTGCCTGCAATTGGCTCCTTTGCCACAAGAGGTCAGCATCCATCCAGCTGCACAGAGTCTCGCCGCAGGGATGCAGTTCTTTTCTTCCAGTAACTTCTCTCAGAGACAGAAGCAGATAGACTTACAGTCTCTCTCTTCTTTTCTCCTCCCCACCCCCAAAGCAGTGTCCCTTTGGCCCTGTGTCTCCATAAGCTTTTCGTATAGGCTTCGGTCTCATTTATCCCTTCCTCTAGTTGAGAGATGCATCTCTGGGGAAGCTGGACTCAGTCGAGCCCCAGTGCATGTATCTCTCTTACCCTGATGGCTCTCCTGCAGGTACAATGTCCCCATCATCTGGATGCCCCTGATGCTGTACTTCAGTTGGTCCCACTACCGAACCCTCGCTCAGGGCAACGTTCGACTCTTCGAGTCCTTCAGCACAGGTAACGTTGATTCCTTCCTGGAGGCAGGAGATTCCAGTGTTGTCTCTGGTCCTGAGTTTTGAAGAACCTAGAACCCCAAGCCACATCGTGAACATTTATGGAGGAGACCTATCTGTAGCAATAGACTCCCAAAGAACAATGGCAGGCTCCCCACACCCAACCCCAAATGGATAAAGGAAAAAAAACAAAACAGCCACATGTTAGCAGAAACTAAATGAAATCATTTCATAGCAATAAAAAAGAGGGCTTCCTGCTGAGTCTAGTGCTATGAAATGTGACTTGGGCTAGTTAAGAAACGGAATGAAATCATTGCACTAGGTGCACAGCTGGGAGCTGGATTCACAATGCCCCATGAGCATAGCACGGGTTAGAACCTGGGAGAGAAAGATGTGGGGGTATCCTGCCGTGTTCCCTGGGCAGAGGCCCATGCAGCAGAAACCCTGACCTGGAGTACCAACCCCACTAATGACTGTGAGCACTTACCAAGTGCCAGGCCAGCTGCTTTCCAGGGACCATCCCCCTCAGGCCTCCCAGCATTTCCATGAGAGTGGTACGGTCACCGTGCCCTTTTAGAGATGAGGAGATGGTGCCTCAGACAGGTCAAGCGGGTGGTTCAGGTCCCGTGGCTAGGACGGGCTTGGGTGTGGCCACTTCCGCCAGCCTACTGCCCTGCTTGTGCCTCTAGGAATAAACCACCTGCCCAGATGGTCCCCTGTCCTAGCACAGCCAGCCTCGGGGAGGTGCTAGCTCCCCGGGGGCAGGGTGGTGGTGGCTCAGACCGAGGTGAGGTTGGGGGACAGGCAGGAGAGGGCTGCTGTGGGTTGTTGAGGTAGACTTTCCTCTTCTGATTGCATGTCATGTTCTTGACTGTGAACCTTCAGAGGCCCCCCTCTCTCTGCCGGACATGGGCTCCTTCTCCCCACGCTCCAAGACTTCTTTCCTGCCCACCTCTGCCGGGAGTGGCAAGTTGAGGGCCTGGATGGCTTAGGTGAGAGGGACCAGGAGGCTGCAGCGAGGAGAGCCTCTTTTCCCAGCTGGCCCTGGGAGAGGTGGGAATGGACAAGCTGCAGGAAGTCCCCCAGCACCCAGAACTGCTCCCGTGCACCACGGGTTAACACGCCCGCCCTGCAAGCCAAGGTTACCCTTTTCTGCCCACGCTGAATAGCTCAGGCACAGCACGGGGCTTGTTGCTCAGAAGGCTGCTCACTGAATCGCCCACTGTCCACCCGGCGCTCCCCTAACAATCACCAACAGTGGCAGGGCCGCCAAGCCTGGCAGCCGGAGGGGGAAGGGGATGCCAGAGCTTTGGCCCAGGTCCCTCTGCAGGATTCCTCCAGAGATGCCACTCGGTACCAGCTCCGGCCGGATGGGCCGACAGGGGTGATGCTGGGGTGAGGGGGCGGGCAGAGGTTTGACCTATAGGAGGGGACTCTTCTGTGTGGCGGGGAGGGTGGTTTGAGGGCTGGGTCCAGAGGCAGGCCACTGCAGAGAGCTGAACTGTGCTGTCTAATAGAGGTCCAGTGTAGAGCCTATGACCACAAGGCCAGGAGTGATGGCATGAGAGAGATGTGTCCACAGCCCTCCCTCATCCCCTAGCTCATCAGGCGAGGCACAGGTCACAGGCAGAGAGGATAAGAACCATGAGGGGATGCTCAAAAGGGTCCCAGTGCAGCTGTTGGATAGAGGGTAAATGGGAATAAAGGCAGAAAAGTCAGGGTGCCCAGGAGCTGTGGAAGCTGAACAGAGATGCCAGTTCAATGCTGAAATTCCCAGATGCACATGTGAAAATGATTGGAAAGGTAGAGGCGTTCTGCAAATTTAGGACAGCCCTCAGAGCAGTTCCTGGGAGCAGAGGAGAGAGAACACCATGCCAGAACTGTGGCCAGGCAGCACCTTAGGGATGCAGGCCACCTGAGCCAAGGTCAAGACCAAAGTCTGTGGCCAGGGAATGTTCCTGCAAATCCAGTCCTTTCCCTGCTGAGAAGAGAGCTAAGCAGTGAGGTAGGGCTCCTGCACTGTGGACAGGAGGAAGCAGGGGGCTGGGCTGGGACCCTTTAACAGGGGACACTCCAGAACTCTACAAGGAGAATCAGGACAAGGTGGGCACAAGTTAGGACTTGAATGTATTTTTGCCTCGTACTTAAATTTAAGTGGTCCCATATGAAAATTATAGTAGCTACCAATTATATATGAGGAGCATTATATTATTATCAGTATTAATATATAATAGTGTATTAGTCTTACTATATAGTGTATATCCTTATTATATAATCAGGTAGTCTGTTTCCTCTCTCCGAACGACAGCCTTTCATGGTGGGTAGGATATTTTACTGTTGAGAAAACACCGAGGTGGTGCAGAGTTGGGATTTGAACCCAGGTCTGCAAATCCAGAGCCTGTGCTCTGTGTCCTTCACCAGAGTGTTCTGAAGGACCCCAGAGGTGTCAGAGTTTCCCTGGAAGGAGGGCTTTCTTGCCTACCTGAGCAGCCCCGCCAAGGTCAGATGGTCACTCACGCAAAGCTGTTAGGCAGGTATCTTGTACCAAATGTGGACACAGCTCAGGCTGACATCCTGATGAATTTCCACCACTGAGCTCACCACTCTGGGAGAATCACCTGCAGAGCTGCTGGTTAGGAACAAGTGGACTGGGGAGGAAGCTCCCCTTCAGGTGCCAATTCCTAGGGATTTGGCTGTAAATCACTGCTCTATGGCTGGTAGGCCCTGGGTGGGGGAGGGGTTGCAGAAGGCCCCTGCTCCCCCCACCCCCCACCCCACTGGGTCAGCAGTCAGCAGTATGGTCCCATTTGAGAAGCCCTCCATGCTCTCTTATGGTTACTGCTCACCCTTACCCCCACTGCCCAGCTCAGCCTGGTACAAAAGGTCAGGTTCATATTGGTCCTTCATTGTTTTGTCAGAACGGGGCTGGGCTTGGATTCTGTTTCAGAGAGCCAGAAGGTCACCTCCTGCCCCTGGTTTCCTGGGCTTTCTTCCTTCCTCAGCAGCCACCTGTGGTCATCTACCCTGGGCCCACTCTCTGTAAGATGGGGATGGAGGGTAACACAGCAGCCACAGGGCAGCCCTAAGTGTCATGTGAAGGGTGGGGCAGGAGCTCTGAAACCAGCCCAGGTGGGGATGAAGGGCATCTGCGGAGGTTTCTCGAAGCAGACATCTGGGCTGAATCTCCAAGGATTAGGGGGCAGGGAGGGAAGTAAAGAAAATATGAGCAAAATTAGGGATATGGTGAGAGCGGGGAGGAAAGAGGATGAGGTACATCTAAGGAGACCTAAGGACTCTGGTTTGGCCCCAGGACAGATGGACAGGGAAGCAAGGCAAGGATGTGGCTGGCAGGACGGGACTCAAGGGACTCTGAGTGCCCTGCTGGGGGGTTGCACTTTATCTAAAGGTAAGGAGGCACCATGGAAGAGTTTGAGAAGTGCCCGGATGCAGGGGAGTGGGCTGGGAGCCGATGCCTCATTGGGCAAGAAATGATAATGTGGTACGGGATGAAGAGCAGGGCATCCACCAGAGAGATTTTTTTTTTTAGTTGAGATGAGATTCCCGTAACATAAAATTAACCAATTTAAAGGGAGCAATTCAGTGGCATTTAGTACCTTTGCAACAGGATATATCCACCACCTCTGCCTAGGTCCAGAACATCTTCACCACCCCAAAGGAAACCCTGTACCCACTGAGCAGTCACTCCCCATTTCCCCAGCCCCTGTAACCACCAAATAAGCCTTTTGCCTCTGTACATTTGCCAATTGTGGACATTCTGTACAGGTGGAATCATACAACATGTGAGCTTTTGGCTCTGGCTTCTTTTGCTTCACCAAGAGCTGTTAGGGAGAACCCACAGGGCCTGGTGAGGATGGATGGATGCAGGAGGGAGGGATAAATTAAGCCTTTTGTCATGTGTGGATGTTGGAACCCCTGGCTGTGGAAGAAGGGTGACAGGATGGGCAGGAAGAAGATGATTGGCCTCATATGACAGCTGCTAACTATGGGCACCCGTGGACAGGCTTACTGGCTGTCCAGGACCAGGGTGAAGGTGGAGGTCTGGGGAAGGGGGGGGTGCTAGCCAGTGAGCCCGGCCGACTTCCAGGATCCAGCAGAGAATGTGTGAGAGTCGAGGGTCAAGGCTTTGGTGCTGAGGACAGGGGCAGCATTTCCGTGATGGTACCTGACGAGGGGCATCTAGAGAAGAGAGGAAAAGCCAAGTGACCCAGCAGGCGGGGAGAGGAGACGGAAAACATGCCCACACAAAAACTTGTACTGGAATGCTCACGGCAGCATTATCTGTAATAGCCCCAAAGTAGAAATAGCCCAGATGTCCATCAACTGAGGAACGGATAAACGGAAGTGGTACATGGAAAAAAAGGAATGAAATCCAGACACACACTACAATAAGGATGAGCCTTGAAAATAGTATAGGTTAAAAAAAAAAAAAAAGCCAGTCATAAAAAGACCACACATGGCAGGATTCCATTTATATGGAAATGTCCAGAATAGGCAAATCCATAGACAGAAAGCAGATTTGTGCTTTCCCAGGGGCTGGGAAAGAGCAGGGGCAGGGAGGAATGGGGAGTGACTGCTAACGAAGACAGGGTTTCTTTTGGGAGTGATAGGAATGTTCTAGAATTGACTGGTGATTGGCTGCACAATACTGACTATATTAAAGAAACCACTGAATCGTACACTTTAAGGGGGTGAATGATAGGATATGTGAATTATATTTCATGAAAGCTGTTATTTTTCAAAAGAGAGAGGAAGTCTGGCGAAATCAATGGCTTGTGGAGGAAAGTACATCTCCAAGTGAGAATAGGTGTGGAGAAAACAAGTGGCCAGAGCTGGTGTCCCCGTGAAGCCAAAAATGAGTGAGGACAAGAAGTGAGAGCTTCCAGGACCGCGGGCTGTCATCAGAGGGTTGGGGGTGGGGAACCTCACACCTGATGACAAGTCCATCTCTCTGGTCTTCCGGTCTCCAGGCAAATCATCTTGAGGTTTTCACATCTCTCTCGTATATGCTGCGATTTCAAGTCTTATCTGTTAAGATTTCTCTACTTGGGTTTTTCTGTCCTTCCTGCCCCTCCCTCCCTCATCCCTTGTTGTTAAACATCGTTGGCCCACAATCCCCTGGCTCTACTGGCTCAGTTGGTGTCATCCCTCCCTCTCCCCAGAGCCACTAAAGCAAGGTCACCCTTCCCAGGTACATCAGCCATTCCGACTGCTTTAACAAAACATCGCAGACTGGGGGGCTTATTTAAAAAAAAAAAAAAAAAAAAAAGGGCAGAAATTGATTGCTCACAGTTCCAAAGACTAGAAGTCCAAGATCAGGATGCCAGCCTGGTCCAGCGAGCCACCCGCCTTGCAGGTCCCAAACTTGTTGTATCCTCCCAAGGCCGAAAGGGGAGGAGCTCAGTGGGGTCTCTCCCCACTGTCGGTGTCCGAGTCCTGTCCGTGATGGCTCAAGGACCCCACCTCCCAGCACCCTCCCTTTGGCTCACCTAAGCATTTGGCGGTGGGGGTGGGGGGGACACGCAGACCACAGCACCAGGGACGGTTCCCGCGCTGGTCACAGCTGCTCCTCTTAGTCTCCCTCAGGAGGAGCTCAGCCCCGCGGCGGGCAGCGCCGTCGTTCCCCGAGAGGACCGCTCGGCCAGCCCAGCCCAGCACAGATCCTCAGGCCTCACTGCCCATTTTGACCCAAAAGCCCCCTCGAAGGTGGCGCGGCCCCCTAGCTGGTGGATGGAGGGCGGGTGTTCCCCAGGCGACAGGGCAGTGACACGGGTCGGGGCGCCTGGAGCCGCCAGCCATCGAGGCGCCCTGGGGCCGTCCGCCCTGACGCGGCCCCTCTCTCTCCTGCCGCTCTGCAGAGTACTCGGTGGCCCTGCCGCAGTCCGCGTTCCCGGGCCTCTTCGTGATGGGGGTGCTCCTCTGGAGCCTGCTGGAGTACCTCATCCACCGCTTCCTGTTCCACATGAAGCCCCCCAGGGACAGCCATTACCTCATCATGCTGCACTTCGTCCTGCACGGCCAGCACCACAAGGTGAGCAGGGCGGGCTCCCGCTGTCGCCTGGCAGCTGTCCCCAGCGCCCAGGGGCCTGCGGGTCTCTGTGGGAGGCAGCTGGGGAGCAAGAGGCAATCAGGGTACCCGGTGCTGCTCAGAGGGGTGACGGGCGCCTGGTCCGGCCAGCCTGGGCATTGGCGGCGTGAGCGCGCGTCGTGAGCACGCATCGTGCCTGCGCGCAGTCCTCATTCACGCCGGGCACGCGGCGGGTCCGGGTCCATTTCAGAGATCGCCTTGAATGCTCACAGCAACCAGTTCATTCATTCATTCATTGGACAGACGCTCCCCAACCCCCGCGCGCCCCCAGTGCTCACCACGTGCAGGCCCTGTTCTAGACACCGCTGGACAAAACAGTAAAAAGTCACAGCCCCCCGAAGAGCTTCCTTCTGAACACGGTGCTACGGTTGTCCCCTCCGCAGAGCAGCACACCGAGGCTTGGAGAAATTAAGAAACAGAGGAAGTTGCCCAAAGTCATACCCAGGAGGTTGGGTCCCATTCTGTGAACTCGAGTCCAGGCACTCAACCCTCCACCACTCTGGGGGCCTTGCCCTCCTCAGTTCCTGCAGGGTGCTATTCTCCGCCTCACCCAGGGCATGCCTTCCCTATTTTCTCCCTTCCCCCGCTTCCCACCTTCTTCAAGGAGCTGGGGTGGGGGGGAGGCCCAGGTCAGCACATGGCCCTGAGACCATCACCTGCTTCATCTCGCTCTTCCCCACCCACCCTCCCAGCCCAGAGAGGGTTGGGCTCTTCCCAGAAGACTCACCAAGGCGTCTCTGAAATCGTACCTCTATGCCAAGCCCTTGGCTTTTGATGCTCCAGAGCCCAAGTCTTGGCTCTTTGTTCTGGTTCACCGTGACCACACCCCCTTGGAAGAAGAAGGGCTGCCCTGGGGATGTGGGACGGGGAGAATGTATCTGTGAGCACTTGTACTACCATCCTTCCCTGTGAGCCTGCACTGAGCTCAGCTTGTTGGGGTGCTGCTCCTCCCAGACAACACCAGGCCTCGGTCTGGGGACCCTGCGTGGTGTCTGGTGGTAGCTCTCCTCTCTAGCACTTTACAAATTCCAGAGCCCAAGTGACCTCATGAGCAGAGAGCAGGACTCTGAGCCATGAGGGTCCCACCCACATCACATCCACCACCATGTTCGGGGACAGGTTTCCAGGTCATAGCCTGACTTGGAAACTGGGAGCAGAACAGGGTCTCAAGGGCTCTCAAGCTTGGTGGCCGGCCCTCCCCAAAGCCACCGAAGGTGCTAGTCCCCCCACCCCCCATGACAGGTTGCTGGAATGTGTGGGCTACTCTGCCCCTATCCTCTGCTGCTGAGACTACAGGTTGGCTGGCCTGGCTGTCTTCTGACATGTGAGCCTCTCCACCCACAGGCACCCTTCGATGAATCCCGCCTGGTCTTCCCCCCCGTACCGGCTTCTCTGGGCATTGCCT
Organism: Neogale vison; assembly: GCF_020171115.1. Lineage (NCBI taxonomy): Eukaryota > Metazoa > Chordata > Mammalia > Carnivora > Mustelidae > Neogale > Neogale vison. The sequence goes on from NC_058097.1 coordinate 12,066,123, forward strand.
TCTTCTACATCACTCTACGGCTCCTCCTCCCCGAGGCGGTGGGGGGCATAATGTTTGCTGGGGGCCTCCTGGGCTACATCATCTATGATATGATCCATTACTACCTACACTTCGGCTCGCCACACAAGGGCTCCTACCTGTACAACATGAAGACCTACCATGCCAAGCATCACTTTGCACATCAGAAGTCAGGTGAGGCCCACACGTCCCTGCCTCCCCCATTTGCTTACTCTTTTATTTGCCAATCACCACTGAGACCTTAGCAAAGTCCAGGCACTATTCTAGGTACGGGGGAATCTACAGCAAGGCAAATCAGGAGCTCTGACCTCGCTCACTGGGAGACAAAGAAGGAAATCAATAAATTAGCAAAGATGATTTTAGGCCATGTTAAGGGCCACAGAGAGAAGAAACCAACAGATTGTGGGAGAGGGTCCAGCTGTGTCTAACAAAATATAATGCGAGTCGCAGATGTGATTTTAGATTTTCTAGTGGCTTCATTGACAAGTAAAATTAAACAGATATAATTAGTTTTTTTCTAAAATTTTAAAATATTTTTATTTATTTATTTGAGAGAGAGAGAGAAAAGAAGCGTGAATGGGGTGGGTCTGGCAGAGGGAGAAGCAGGCTCCCCACTGAGCAGAGAGCCTGATGCAGGACTCGATCCCAGGACCCCTGGGATCATGACCTGAGCCGAAGGCAGATGACTGAGCCATCCAGGCACCCCAGATGTAGTTAGTTTTGATAATATATTTTATTAAGCCAAATACAACCAAAATATCACCATTTCAACCCATAACCAATACAGAAATTTGCTAATGAGCTATATTACATTCTCTGTCATATATTAAGTCTTCAACATCTGGTATGGACTTTGCACTTACAGCACATCTCAAGTCAAGTGCTAAGCTTTCATTAGAAATACTTGATCTATTTTTAGAGCTTATAAAATTGACTATAAAAAGTGCCAAAAAAGTAGATTCACACATGTGAGTTGTCGTAAACGGTGCTTACAAGTTTTCCAGAACTCAATCAGCTCTCTGTTTTCAAACTGAAATTTAAGTCAAGTAAAATAGAATGACATTAGGAATCTAGCTCCATAGCTCTAGCTCTAGTGGTTTGGTGCCCAGCAGCCACACAGGCCAGGGTCTCCCACCTACGATGGCCCAGCCCTAGGTCGAGCGTTCCAGGAAGGTGTCCGTGCAGAGCTGTCTTTGCAGCTGAGGCGTCCACTAAGAGGAGCCGGCATCCAGTGTCCGGGGAAAGAGCATCCCAGGAGCAACAGGTGCAAAGCCTCTGTTCCAGCCTGTGAAGCAGGAATGAACTTGTCATCTCCAAAGAGAAGGAAGAGGCTGAAGTATGAGAGAGACGAAGCATCAGGCAGGAGCCAGGCTCTCCCTGGAACTCAGGACCGATAAGGAACTTGGATTTATTCCAGTGGCATCCTCGGGAGACTAGAAGCACAAGTGCTGGGCTCTCGACTTCTGCCAGGATGGCCCTGAGAGTTGGGAAGGCCAGCAGGGACAGATGTTCAAACCCCGCCTGCGCGCTGGTCCTCCCTCCCCAGGCTCCCTTCCCGAGGACGTTCCTCGCACGTCCTCACCAGTGCCTCATCTTCTCCCCGTTTGTCTCCCTCTCTAGGATACGGCATCAGCAGTAAACTGTGGGATCACTTCTTCCACACCCTCATACCGGAAGAACCCCACCCGAAGATGCAATGACAACTCCCGGCCCCACCGTCCTACCCTCTGCCCAGCCGTGGCCTCTGCCCCATCCCCGCCACCTCCCCCCCACCCAGACCCTGCAAAGAAGGTTTGCTCGGCCAGGCAGGACAGGCTTTGTCGGGCCGGTGAGGGTGCTGGGGAGACCAGGAAGGCTGGGACTGACCCCGAGACAGCGCTCCTGACCCACCAAGTAGCTCTCGGGGATGAGCTCTTTCCTGGAGCATCTCGGCCTCTCCACTTGCACCCCTGCCCTGAGCCTTAGCCCACGGGACTGCTTCAGGACCCGGCCAACAGGGAATTTCTCAAGGGGAATGAAGGAAACTGACCTCTGAGGCCAAACCTGTGTCCCCACCTGTGTCTTACAGCTTGGACTCCCTGGGCAGGACATCCCTGTCCCCATGGTGGAGCTGCAAAGAGTGGATGTGCAGGGCCTGTGGCCCTTGTCTCCCTAACCTTCCTTTTCTGGGGAGACTTTGGTGGCTCTTGCTGTTCTCCTGATGAGTGGAGAACACTGAGGTAGAGGAAGGGCTCTTGTCATAAGAAGAGACGACATGACGCCTCCCGCAGGCCACCTCCAGTTCCGGCGGCAGTGCCTTTGCCTACCACTCATCACACCTGCCCTCTGTGGGGCCAGATGTCTCGGGCTGCATATCCTCCAGCGCCCACACGCAGGGACCTCACCTGCCTCTGCAGATGGGCCGGGGGCTGCTGGCGGGGCTTCCACGCTGATGGGAGCCCAGGCCCCTTTCTTTAGGAACCAGCAGCTTCTCTAGCGCAAACCTGCAGCTTCTCTAGCGCGAACCCGCCTGTCTTCAGAATCTCAAAGCTTTTCCCCAAGGGAGGCTGAAGAGGCTTCTCTGTGGGTAGGAGCCCCACCCGATGTCTGGCCATTCTTGACCTCTGCCTGGCACAGGTGGGCCTCTACCCCCCTCACTCAGGACCCTTCCAACTAGTGCCTCCTGACACCAAGAAGGAGCTTTCATGCGGTGCCTTATCTCCCCGACCTGCTTCCCTGCACCTTCCCCCCAGCAGATGAGGTTCTTGCCCCTTCTCCCTTATAACCAAAACCCTCACTGCTCCTAAGAGCGTCTTATTTATAAACCATATAAATGCCTTCAGTCTGGCCCCAGACCAAGTAGCTGCTCAGACCGCCCTGTCTAATCCTCCATGTCAGGCTTATGTAAAAAAATGTTGTCCGGTTCTTGTTTTCTTCTTACCCACAAACCGTTACTACTTGAAATTTCCTGAAAACTCGCTGAGGGTAAAGGCTAAAAAGAAAAGCAGCGTGAAGAATCCTGTGATTTGTACTGTTTACCGTGGAGTTATTTAAAGATTTCAGAATAAATATGCAAACTACAATTGTGAAATAAAGGTGTACATAAATTGTATATTTTGGAAAAATAAAAACGCTGAAAAAAGAAAATCAAGAAAGTTTTGCTGCTCCTGTGGGTGGTGCCCCACCAGACGGCCTGGCTGGGGGGAGGGGCGGCCGGGCGGGGAGGGAGAGGCTGGTCTAGCAGGGCCGGAACATCTTTTTTTCTCACTGACCAGGCCGTGTAGACCTGCGGGAGCATCCTGATGACAAAAAGCTTACCAACCCTTACCCTCTGATTCCGTCTTATTACTGCTGTAAATTCTCCGCAGACCACACCGCCCCTCACTGCTGGCACCTGGGGTGGAGGCCTGGACACAGCATTCTTCTGGGATTTATCAGACCCCAGCTGAGATCCCAATGGACTTTCCTAAAACAAAGGGGGAAGGCTGTAACAACAAAGGCCCACAGTGCGAACTAGAAATTCAGGCTAGCTCAGTGCCGATAAAAGAGTTTCTCAAGAGGTCTTCTCACCCACATCCGTTCCACCAGGGGAACCTGTCCTCAACACTCAGGAGGCCTGGGTGGCTCAGTGGGTTAAGCGTCTGCCTTCTGCTCAGGTCATGATCACAGGGGACCTGGGGTCAAAGCCCACATCCAGCTCCTTGCTCAGCGGAGAGCCTGCTTCTCCCTCTGCTTACCTCTCTTTCTCTCTCTCTGTCTCTCTCTGACAAATAAAATAATAAATAAAAATCTTAAAAACCAAATGTTTGGTGTCTAATTCAATCTGATTGGCGGCGATGGACTGGATTTGCCCTCCAGAGGCAGAACCAGAAGTAGAAGAGGAAGAGGAAGGAAGCTAATAAGCTACTGTCGGTTCGGCTCTGGAACCCACAAGGAGTCCCAGCGTCTGGCACCTGTTCAGGCTGAAGCAGCCAGCCAGGCTTCCAACCTGAAGATACGTGTGACCTCTCTGAGCCACCCATCCCACAAACTCCTGGAATTGGGCCTGGGCAAGCAGCAGAAATCACAACCTGCACTTCCTAGGTGTTGCCAGAGATCTGACCCACAGAGCATCGCCCCCCAAGGGATAGCAAGAAACAAAAAGAAGCAAAGGAAGAGATTCACTAGGTGTAAATGGGCAAATCCACCAAAGTCTAAGATGACCAAATTTGGGGGAAAAAAAATTGGAAAAAAAAACCCTTATATGAAGGATTGAAACAGAACTACTAGGACATGCCAAAAATCCAAGTGAGTTTATAGCATGGTAATAAGAAGATTTAGGGGAAAAATTAGTCAAACCAAGCCAATCTATTAATGAAAAGTTCCACTCAATGAACACTGGACAGATTCCCCCGGGGCTTCTTCTTGTGCCCACTAAAACTTTCCAGGGGCTTAAGAATTTCCACTGGAAGACAGTCAGCCTCACTGTACAGAAAAGAATGTAAGTGCCATGAGGCCATTAACCTCAAGCAAGCTGGCACTCACAGTGCATTCCCTACTTGGTGACCATCTGGTAGAGTTGGGGGATTTTATTACCAAGTGCAAGAGACAGGATCAAAATGCCAGCACAGCTAGCATGAGGGGAAAGCCTGGAACTCGTGGCACATGACTGTGTTTCTTTTATGTTTAGTTTTTGTGTGGGTGGTTTTTCCTTAAGATTTATTTACTTCCTTTTGGAGAGAGGGAGCCCATGGGTTCACGGTGGCGGGGGTGGGGGAAAGAGGGACAGGGAAGGAAGAGAAGCAGACTCCCCACTGAATGGGGAGCCTGATGCAGAGCTCCAACTCCTGATCTCATGACTCTGAGACCATGACCTGAGCTGAGATCAAGAGTTGGACTGAGCCACCCAGGCACCCCTGACTATGTTTATTTCTATAGTGAGAGAAGATTCACAAATCATCAAGAAAGTTTCATGGTTGCTCAAGCAAAGGGTCATTTAAGTTCTGATTGGTGTAAACTGAGCCACCCAGGCACCCCTGACTATGTTTATTTCTATAGTGAGAGAAGATTCACAAATCATCAAGAAAGTTTCATGGTTGCTCAAGCAAAGGGTCATTTAAGTTCTAATTGGTGTAAACACCCAGGCTGACTGACTCTCAGGGAGCCTCGAAATTTACAGGCCCCCCCCCCTTGATTCTGTAGCAACAGCCCAGCTGCCTGGCAGAGAACAGGTCCATAGCCATTACGTTCATTTCTGGCACTGCGCTTGTACTTGCAGATATGCTGTCTTCGGGCGTTTCTTGGCTGACCTGAAGAACTGCCCTCTTAACTCCACTCTGTTCCATTCCTCATTGGCTCTGGCTTCTGATCTCTGCCTTTGAACTTTGTACCATTTCTTATTGTGCCCAACACAATGCCCAACTTATAACAGGCCTCAATAAATGTTAGTCTTGTCTCTATCAGATCTCTGGTAGGTTCCCTAGTTTGGTAAGAGTCTTCTCCACCTGTTCCCTGGTCTCTGCTGCCCTCTGGTGACAGCATGAGGCTCTGTCCCTTATGGCTACCCTTGCAGTGACTGTTTTGGAATCTGGTGTCTGTGGTTGTAAAATAGCAGCAATTTTCCACGTTACCTGTTCTCTTTGCTTACTGTTTTGTCTCGTTTACTGCTTTTGAAGGAAATCTGGAACTATGTGTATGAATTTCCAGTTCTAATTTTCCAGGAAGATATGATGACTGCAGAAATTCAACTGGAGCTTTCGTTACAGTGAGGTGATGATAGCACAATGAATAAATTTTATCTAGTCAGGATGTTGCAAGTTGAATGTGAGATTTGGAAAATGTCAGAAGCCTCCTTTTCACTCCATCCCAAATACTTTATAAGCTTGTAGTAGGGAGAAAGAAGAAATTATTTAAAAAGGAGGAGGAGGAAAAGAAGGGGGAGGAGGAGGAGGAAGAGGAGGAAGATGTGGGGGAGAAGGAGGGAGGAGGGGGGAGGAGGGGGGAGGAGGAGAAGAAAGAGAAGAAGAAGAAATCTCATTTTGGAAAAAGCATAAAGGTGGGATCCTGTTTTTGTTTAGGTTGACACTAAAATGAGAACATGGAAGTGGTAGTTAATTTGGAAGGCAATTGCAGAAACAGTATGAAATTGGGAAGGATCAGACAGGGAAAGTGGGGGGCCACCTGGGATGAGTATGTGAAGTTCTCATGCAGTTTCTGCAGGGGCATCTTGAGACACAGACCGAATACCTGGCAGGGCTGTTCACCTAAAAGACAAGAACCTGGGACGTGTCTCCACCAGCCTCCTCTCCTTTCCGTTGAGGGTTATATTCCCTCCTCACACATGAGCCGTCCTGACACGCAAGCCAGCCAGATTCTTTGGCTTTGACAAAGTCCTGGAGCAAGTCCTGGATATGTGCGCTTGAAGTGGGGTGCAAGTTGTATAAGTTGAGTGAGAGCTTCCTAGGAATCATCCAGCAGAACTGTGGCCAAAATCAAAGCTGAGACCGTGTTCAGACACAGCGTTCTACTACAGCTGAAGTGAAGACCAGAGGTGGGCAGAAGGAATCACCATATGTATCTAACACAGAATCCGAAGGTCCGTATGGTCAGTGTAAGAGGGAACCAGCGATAGATCCACCTTCCCAGGGCATTGCCTGCATGGAGAGGAGCAGAACCACAGGCATAGCCCTTATGGAGCTCTAAAGCCTGCATTTATGCAAACCATGTGGTCCCAAACACCTCAAGTCAAAAATTTAGTGTAAAGTATGTCTCAAGGCTCTCAGAAGAAGGATTTACAGATATCTGTGGAGAAATGCAATGTCAACCAGACCTCAAAAAACTCCCACAGATGAAATTCCAAGGACTATAAACCCACAGTTAAAATAAAACAAAACACACAAGGAAAAAAGGCACCATGAGTAAAAGTTGATAGAAACAAAATGCAACAGAAACAGACTCACGAAGACACCAAACACTGAAATTATGAGATGTGCTAGTTATTTTCCATTTGTTCTCCAGATTCACTCTGCATCTTTCCCCCATTCCGCTCCATATCCTATGTGAATTGCATTGGTGTGTTCTTTTGTTTATCGGCTGCAAATAGAGGTACCTCAAGACATTGGCAGATGGAGAGGAGTGGAGTCCGGGTACACATTCTTATGGCTCTTTCATCTTTTTCAGCAATGTTTTGTGCTTTTCAGTGTACAAGTTTTTTCACCCATTTGGTCACATTTATGCCTAAATATTTTATTCTTTTGGCTGCTATTGTAAATGGAATTGTTTTCTTAATTTCCATTTTGTATTTTTCATGACCAAGTTATAGGAATAACTGATTGTGTGTTAGTCTTGTATCTTGCAACTCTGCTGAGTTATTAGCTCTAGTAAAATAGGTTTTATGGATTCTTGGAGTTTTCTTTGTGCAAGATTGTGTCATCTGTGAATAGAGATAGTTTTACATCTCTTTATCCAATTTGGATGCCTTTATTTTTTTCGTGACTAATTGTTCTGGGTGGAACTAGTACAATGTTGAATAGTGATGATGCGAATGGGTGTCTTTGTCTTGTTCCTGATCTTAGGGGGAAAGCATCTAGTCTTTCACCATTAGGTATGAGATGTCAGCTATGGGTTTTTCATAAATGTTCTTTATCATATTGAGGAAGTTCCCTTCTATTCCTGGTCTGATGAGTGTTTCAACCATGAAAGGGTCTCGAGTTTTGTCAAATGTTTTCTTCTGCTTCAACTGAGATGATCCTGTGGCTTTTCTTCCCTTTGTTCTATTTATGTAGTATATTCCATTGATTTTATATGTGGAACCAGCTTTGCATTTCTGGAATAAATCCCATTTGGTCACAGCATATAATCTTTTAATATGTTCTGGAATTCAGTTTTATAAATTTTGTTGAAGAGTTTTGCATCTGTATCCATCAGTGATAATCGGTTTCTAGTTTTCTTTCTTGTGGTGCCTTGTCTAGCTTTGGTATCAGGGTAAGGCTGGCTTCCTAAAATGGGTTAGAAAGTATATTCTCCTGGGGCGCCTGGGTGGCTCAGTGGGTTGGGCCTGTGCCTTCGGCTTGGGTCATGGTCTCAGGGTCCTGGGATTGAGCCCCCGCATCGGGCTCTCTGCTCAGCAGGGAGCCCGTTTCCTCCTCTCCCTCTGCCTGCCTCTCTGCCTACTTGTGATTTCTCTCTCTCTGTCAAATAAATAAAATCTTAAAAAAAAAGTATATTCTCCTTTTCTATTTTTGGAAGAGCTTGAGAAGGATTGCTGTTAATTCATTTTTCAAAGATTTATTTATTTGAGAGAGAGAATGCAAATAGGGGGAGGGGCAGAGGGAGAGAGAATCACAAGTGGACTCCCTGCTGAGCACAGAGCCTGATGCCAACCTTGACTCCATGACCCTAAGATAATGACCTGAGCCTAGACCAAGAATCAGATGCTCAACCCACTGAGCCACCCAGACACCCCCCTGTTAATCCATTTTTAAATGTTTGGTAGAATTCACCCGTGAAATCATCTGACATGGACCTCTCTTTGTTGAATGGGTTTTGATTACGGATTCAATACCTTTACTTTATTTATTTATTTATTTATTTATTTTCAATCCCTTTACATTTTATAGGTCTGTTCAGATTTTCTATTTCTTCTTCAGTCCTTTAGGTAATTTGTGTGTTTCTACGAACCTGTCTCTCTCTTCTAGGTCATCTAATTGTTTGGCATACATTTGTTCATAGTATTACAGTACTTTCATTTCTTTTTTTTTTATTGTGGAAAGAACATTTAACATGAGATCTATACTTTTGGCAAGTTTATAAGTGTACAGTATGTTACTGTTGACTCTAGGTACACTGTTGTACAATAATCTCTAGGACTCATTCATCTTACTTGACTGAAAGTTTATGTCCCTTAATTAGTAACTTCCCATATCACCCTTGCCCCAGCCCCCCACAATCACCATTCCACTCTCTGATTCTATGAATTTGACCATTTTAGATACCTCAATAAATGGGGTCATACAGTATTTGTCTTTCTATGTCTGGTTTATTTCACTTAGCTCAAGGTTCATCTGTTGTATTTGCCCATTGCAGAATTTCCATCTTTTTAGGGCCAAATAGCATTCCGTTGTAAGTATATACTGTATTTTCTTTATCTATTATCTGTCAACAGACATTTAAAGTTTTTTTTTTTTCACATCTTGGCTAATATGAATAGTACTGAGGTCCTGATTTCAATTCTTTTTCTTTTTCTTTTTAAAGAATTTATTTATTTATTTATTTGACAGAGAGAAATCACAAGTAGGCAGAGAGGCAGGCAGAGAGAGGAGGGAAGCAGACTCCCCACTGAGCAGAGAGCCCGATGTGGGGCTCGATCCCAGGACCCTGAGATCGTGACCTGAGCTGAAGGCAGAGGCTTTAACCCACTGAGCCACCCAGGCGCCCCCTGATTTCAATTCTTTTGGACATATACTCAGAAACAGGATTGCTACATTATATGGTAGTTATACTTTTAATTTTGGGGGGAACCTCCATACTGTTTTCCATAGTGACTGGACCATTTTACATTCTCAGAAGTATGCAAATGTTCCAATTTCTCCAATTTCTCATCTTTGCCAACACTTTTTGTCTTTTTTTTTTTAATAACAGCCATGCTAATAGGTATGAGGTAATATCTTATTGTGGTTTTGTCTTGCATTTCCCTGTCATTAGTAATGTTGAGCATTTTTTCATATACCTGTTAGCTTTTGTGTGTCTTTTTTTGGAGAAATGTCTATTCAAGTCCTTTTTTAAAAACCAGATTATTGTAGTTATAGGAATTCCTTATATATTTTGCAAATTTACCCCTTATCAAATCAAAATATATGGTTTGGAAATATTTTCTTCCATTCCATTGGTTGCCTTTTCACTCAGTTGGTTGTTTGTTTTGTTATGTAGAAACTTTTTAGTTTAATATAATCCTTTGTTTTTGTTACCTGTGCTCTTGGAGCCATATCGATGAAATCATTGCTAGGATCAATGCTACAAAGATTTTCTCCTATGTCTTCTTCCAGAAGTTTTGCAGTTTCAAGTCTCATGTTTAAGTCTTTAATCCATTTTGAGTTGATTTTTTGTGTATGATATAAGATAAGGGTCCAATTTAATTATTTTGCATTTGGATACCCAGTATTCCCAACACTAGCTGTTGAAGAGACTATCCTTGCCCTGTTGTGTATTCTTGGGACCTTGCCAAAGATCAGGTGACTGTATATGTGTGGATTTATTTCTGGGTTCTCTATTCTGTTCCATTGTTCTGTATGTTGGCCTTTATCCAGTATCATAATGTTTTGATTGTGTACCTTTGTAATATTTTGAAATCCAGTTTTGCTCTTCTTTCTCAAGAGTAATTTGGCTATTCATGGTCTTTTATGGTTCCATATTAATTTTAGACTTGTTTTTCTATTTCTGTAAAAAAAAAAGACATTAGGGTTTTGATAGGGATTGCACTGAATCTGTAGGTCACTTTGGGTAGTATGGACTGTTTAACAATATTAAGTTTTCCAATCTATGAATATAGGATGTCTTTCTATTTGCTTTTGTCTTAATTTCCCTCATCAGTGCTTTGTAGTTTTCCATCTTGCCAATATGTGGAATTTGAGAAACAAGGCAGAAGGTCATAGGGGAAGAGAGGAAAAAAATAAAACAAGATGAAACCAGAGAGGGAGACAAACCTTAAGAGAACCCCCCTCTTTTTTTTTAAAGATTTTAATTATTTATTTATTTGACAGAGAGAGACATGGTGAGAGAGGTAACACAGGCAGGGGAAGTGGGAGAGGAAGAAGCAGGCTTCCTGCTGAGCAGGGAGAGTGTTGTAGGGCTCAATCCCAAGACCCTGGGATCATGACCTGAGCAGAAGGCAGACATTTAAGACTGAGCCACCCAGGTGCCCCCATTAGAGACTCTTAATCTTAGGAAACAAACTGAGACTTGCTGGAGAGGAGGGGGTGGGAGGAATGGGGTGGCTGGGTGATGGGCATTGGGGAAGGTATGTGCTATGATGAGTTCTGTGAATTGTGTAAGACCGATGAATCACAGACCTGTACCCCTGAAACAAAGAATACATTGTATGTCAATAAGACATATACACACACAGTTGATTTTTCTATGTTGATTTTGTATCCTGTGACTTGACTAAATTCATTTATTCTAACAGTGTTTTTCTTAATGGAGTCTTTTGGATTTTCTGTATATAAAATCATGTCACCTGCAAACAGGGACAGCTTTACTTCTTCCTTTCCCATTTAGATGCCTTTTATTTCTTTTTCTTGCCTAATCGCTCCAGCTAGGTAGGATTTCCATTATTATGTTGAACTGAAGTGGTGAGAGTGGGCATCCTTGCTTTATTCCTGATCTGGAGGAAAAGCTTTCAGTTTTTCACCATTGAGTATGATGTTAGCCATGGGCTTGTCATATATGGTCTTTATTAAATTGAGATAATTTCCTTCTATGTCTAATTTGTCAAGAGTTTTTCTTATGAAAGAATGTTGAATTTTGTGAAATGATTTTTTCTGTATCTATTGAGACAATCATGTGTTTTTATCTTTTCATCTGTTAATATGGTGTATCACATTAACTGATTTTCATATGTTGAGCCATTCTTGCACCCCAGGAATAAATTCTACCTGGTCATAGTGTATGATCCCTTTAATGTGCTTTTGGGCTTGGTTTACTAATATTTTATTGAGGAATTTTACATCTATATTCATTAAGCATATTACCTCTAGTTATCTTTTTTTTTTTAAAGATTTTATTTATTTATTTGACAGACACAGAGATTACAAGTAGGCAGAGAGGAAGGCGGGTGGGGGGGGCGGAGAAACAGGCTTCTGGCTGAGCAGAGAGCTCGATGTGGGACTCGATCCCAGAACACTGGGATCATGACCTGAGCCGAAGGCAGCGGCTTAACCAACTGAGCCACCAGGCGCCCCTTACCTCTAGTTATCTTGTGGTATCTTTGGCTTCGGTTTCAGGGTAATGCAGCCTCAAAAAATGAGTTTGTAAGAGTTCTCCTTCAATTTTTCACAACAGTTTGAGGATTGGTGTTAATTCTTTAAATGTTTGGTAGAATTCATCAGTGAAGCCATCTGGCCCTGAACTTTTCTTTGTTGGGAGGTTTTTGATTACTGAACCACTCCATATTAGTTATAGGTCTGTTCAGATTTAGTATTTCTTCATGATTTAGTCTTGATAAGTTGTATGATCCTCGGAATTTATTCATTTCTTCTACGTTATCTGGGCTGTTGGCATACAGCTGTTTATCATAGTCTTTAATGATCCTTTCTATTTCTATAATATCTTTCATTTGTGATTTTATTTGACTCTTCTCTCTTTTTTTCTTAGTCTAAGGGTTTGTCAATTTTGTTTATCTTTTCTTAAAAAAAAACAACAACATTTGGGCTCACTGGTTTCTTTTTTCCTTCCTTCCTTCCATCCTTCTTCTTTTTCTCATCTTTCTAGTAGGCTCCATGTCTAACATGGAGCCCAACAAAGGGCTTGAACTCATGACCGTGAGGTCAAGACCTGAGCTGAGGTTAAGAGTCGGACACTTAACTGACTGAGCCACCCAAGTGCCCCTTTTTCTATTATTTTTCTATTTTCTATTTTGTTTCTTTGTACTCTAATATTTATTGCCGTTCTTCTGCTAACTTTGGACTTTGTTTGTTCTTTTTTTAGTTCCTTGAGGTATAATACTGGTTATCTATTTGAACTTTTTCTTTAATGAGTATATTTATTACTATGAACTTCCCTTTTATTTATATTTAGAGATTTTATTTATTTACTTATTTATTTGTCAGAGAGACAGAGAGAGAACAGAAGCAGGGGGAACAGAAGGCAGAGGGAGAAGCAGGCTCCCTGCTGAACAGAGAGCCCATTGCTGGACTCAATCCCAGGACTCTGGAATCATGACCTGAGCTGAAGGCAGATGCTTAACCCACTGAGCCACCCAGGCATCCCTGAACTTCCCTTTTAGTAGTGCTCTTTTTGTGTCCCATAAGCTTTGGTACCTTGTGTTTCATTTTCATTTGTCTCAAGGTATTTTGTAGTTTTGATTTGATTTCTTCTTGAACACAATGGTTGTTCAAGAGTTGTTTAATTTCTACATATTTGTGAATTTTCCAGTTTCCCTTCTGCTACTAATTTCTAGTTTCATTCCACTGTGGCCAGAAAAGATAGGTGGTATGACTTCAATCTTCTTAAATTTGTTGAGAGTTTTTGTGACATAACGTAATTTATCCTGGGCAGAAGAGAAACTGCCTCTTGCTCCAGAGTTTCAAGGTCCAGACCTCTCCATGCAGCCTACCTGAAGCTTGTCTTCACTGAGACCACATCCTTGCTTAGCTTTCTTTTCTCCCTCTGCTCTATCTTAACTTCTATCCTGAGAGCCTTCCTTCAATAAATCACATGTACCGGAATTTCTTTCTTTTTCAGATTCTGCCTCTAGGAAACCTCACATAAGAAGAAAACCTGACACAATAGATGGAAAACAATATATGAATAAGCAAACACTGCAGACATCCTTCACCTCTGCCTTCCCAATCCAAACTGTGATCCAATTCTGTCCTTTCAGAGGAAAATAGTGAGTACATGAATGACGTCACTTAGACTTTCCAGCTGGGAACACAGTTAACTTTAATAAAACATGCTTCACACTTTAAAAGAAAGCTGAACACTGACCTAATGGGGGAGACGATTTCCCCCTCTTAGCTGTGTTTCTTCCCTCACACACACCCCCCCATTTTCAAGCACACAAAAGCAGACACAAGAACCTCTGCTCCGGCTCCCACAGTTTTTTTGCTCATCCAATCCTTCCCATAACATATTCTGTCTATAATAGTTCTCTGCACCTTATTTTTTTCTGAATCCCCAGCCCTCAGTAGAGGGCCTGATGCCAGTGACTCCTCTATACTATACATAGTTACTGAGTGAATTTGGAAAAGTGAGGCAAAGCGCGGAAAAGGCAGGAAGAAGGAAGGAGCCTTCGCTCGGAACTGCCTAGGAAGTGGTTTTAGGGAGTCAGGGCACCGTGAGGGAACCTGGCGGCAGGCAGCAGGAGCAACGTGGAAAGCTCGGAGGAGGCGTGTCAGACATTCCCTCACCACGCCCCCTGCTAAGGATGCAGTCCAATATGCTGGCCTGGGGGCGGGGCCATGAATGAAGGGGTTCAGGCGCAGGGTGCTGCGCCTGGGTTCCCTGCGCCCGGAAACTGGACCCGTGGGATCCCGGCGCGCAGGAACCGGCCGGAACGCAGAGCGCAGGGCACCGAGGGAGGTACAGGGCCTTGATCCTCGCGAGTGGCGCCGGGGGAAGCCGCAGTCGGAGCAGCGGGAGGCGTCTTCCTGGAACTGTGCACGGGACAGATCGGAGGCCCTCGGGAGGGACGAGGGTGAGTCTTGGGGTGCGCCGGGAGCGCCCACGGTGCCTGGAGGCGGCGGGGCGGGGAGGCGGCAGCTGGATCCTGGACAGCGAGGAAAGGACGCGGGATGGGAAGTGGGGTGACCCAAAGCCCCATGTCTTGGAACTCGGGACCGACTTGGTTTTCTTTCCTCTGCCCTGATGGAGGAGCTGCCTGCTCCCGCCAAAGAAGGGGCAGACGGGGAATGGAGAGTGGGGACGGCGGAGGAGGGAAACAGTCTGGGGGTTTTGGGGGGTGGGGATTGCCCAAGCAGAAGCAGCCCCAGACCGACGAACTCTTGGCTGCCAGTGGAAAATTACCATCGTTCCTAACGATGAGTGCCATTCCTTCTCGCGGGGGGCGGGGGGGGGCATTTTATTTATTTATTTAAAGTAGGCTCCAAGGACAGCCTGGAGCGCAATGGGGCTTGAACTCACGACTTTGAGGGTCAGATGCATAACTGGACTGAGCCACCCAGGCGTCTTTCCGGGGCCCATTTTAGGCATGAGGAGCTTCATCCTCAAAGGGATGTCTGATACCGTTGTTTTGGCGTGGAGAAGGAAATGGCATTAGAGTTCTTTATGGATTTATATTGTTACTACCATTTTAAGATTTTTCACTTTTAAAATTAGCTTTTTCCTTCATTGTTTCACTACAGGTAACCTCAACATGTTCTTCTTAGGGTTGTTAGCAGTTTTACTTATAAATAGCACAGCAGTAAACATCTTAGTATATACACATACAAGCTTTTTCACAGCATAAATTCCTAGAAATTCACATTGTTGAGTCGAAGTCTATATGTATTTATATTCCTTTTTGTCTTTTTTTTTATATCTTTATAGTGTACTTAATAAACCCTAAATAATTTTAGTTATATTTTAGTTATTATAATTTTTAAAAAGATTTTTTTAAAGTTTTTAATTACAGTTTTTAGCGTATCTTAATATTTTGTATCTATCTAGGTCACCTTTTTAGATTTTTTAAAATATTTTTGTATTTTTAATTTTTTTTTAAAAATATTATTTTTTATTTGAGAGAGAGAGTAATCAAGAAAGAAAGAGAACCCAAGATGGGGTGGGAGGGTGGGAAAGAGCAGAGCAAAGGGAAAGGGAGAAGCAGACACCCCCCCACCCCCACCCCCAGCTAAACAGGGAGCCAGATGTGTGGCTCCATCCCAGGGCTCTGGGAGCTTAACCAGAGTCAAAGGCAGATACTCAACAGATCAACCAACTGAGCCACCCTGGTGCTCCTAAATCACCATATTTATTCATTTATTTATTTTGATTCTAGTTAACCCCCCCTAACTTCCTCTTTCAACTGACCTTTAGGATCATTTGGTTTCAACGACCAAAATAAACCATTTGGAGTTTTATTGGAACTGCATGAAATTGGGTTTACATTTGGGAGGGCTTGCCAGTTTGGTCTTTTTTAATCTTCCCATTTCTTTGAGCTTTGTTTTGTGTGGTTTTCTTCATACCATCCCATCACTACTCCTATAATATTTATTGTTTTGAATTGTCCCTTTAATGAGTGGAATATCTTTTCCCGTTATCACTTATGGTTAGTTACTGCACAGAATGGCTTTTTGATGAGGCTGGAGCTAGAAAGTAGAAATACACAAGATTCCTTGAGCAATGCTTTCACATCTGCTTGGATCTCCACTGGACCAGAGGAAGGTGTAAAGCCCATTGCGCTCATGAGTCCCAAGAAATGGTCTTGAAGGAATCTGCTTAGCAACTGGGAATAATTGGGTAGCTCGAGATCCGTTGGCCAGAATACCTGTGACTTCCTTTGCCAGATCAGTGTAACTATGGCAACAAACACAAAAGTGGATCAACTGGGTTGATTAGTTGGTTTCACTTCTGCTAGTTTCTTACTCATGCTTTAAAGCCAGATTTGGATTCCAGACCAATTACCTTTGCCAAACTGTTATCTGATCTGTAAATGGAGATAATACTTGTCCTACTTCCTTCATCCAGTTGTTGAAATGAACTTTGTTTGAAAGTACTTTGGAGACTTTCCATGGCCTTATTTAAAGGCAAACTCCCTGAACTTCAGTATCTTCATCTATAAAATGAAGATAACTTAGTGGGTGGAAACCCCTGATTCACATTCTGTTTCAACTAGAATGGGTGTAGGGATGGTTCAACCAACCAGCTGTGCCTCTGAGCCCTTTGATCTGTCCAGGGCTTCCAGGCAGAGCCCCACAGGGGCACCTTCATCTTGCCCTGCCTACTGACCAGGTCACACACACTCTGCAAGGGTCCCGCCTCTGCCCAGGTTCGTAAGCAATTTACCAATCAGTGGGATTTTTTTTTTAAGATTTATTTGTTTATTTGACAGACAGAAATCACAAGGAGGCAGAGAGGCAGGCAGAGAGAGAGGAGGAAGCAGGATCCCCGCTGAGCAGAGAACCCGATGTGGGGCTCAAAGTGGGATTTTTTTTTAATCAGCAGCAATATTATTTGGAAGCATAGATAACCATTTACCTTTATCAGGTACCCAGGGGGATGGAGCTAAAAAGTCAACTGGAAGTCAGAGCCTCACCCAGAAGAGGAAGTCAGAGCTTCACATCCTTAACTCGATGTCCACAATTTCCAAATGCTAAAAGAATGTTTTCTTTGGCATCCACAGATAGCTTGCTTTCTTCTAGCCTTGTGAGTGTCAGAAACAACCTTAAATAACACAAGACAGGTCTTTCCTGACTTTTAGATGCCTTTCCCTCTTGCCAGTGTGGTATAAGTGCTCCCAAAACACCATGGCCACACCACTCGCATGGTGCTCACCAGACAGGGGACATGCGCTACTCAGACTTTCAACCTTGGTATCTAGCACGGTGCCAGATGGCAGAGGATGTCAGTGCTCAGTAACGTGTCAACAAAAGGGGGATGAGCCATCTAAGTGTCTCCTCCTTTTCCTGATCTTGCCCCTAGAGTTGGGTGTCTGGCTGAGCTTGGGGCTGGCAGCCCTCTGCACACCAGTGGTGCTAATGACCAAAGAGAACATGAATTGTGCTGTGGCTTCTTTTAAATCATGGCGTTGGCCAAGCAGAGTCAACAGGGTAGCTCACAGTTGTCAGATACCGTCCAAAGGAACAGGCTGGACGCCCTCTAGGGCCAGGTGGAACAGAGGGGATAAGGAGATGCCCCCTGTCATTGTTCTATCTGCTTCTGAGAGAAAGCAAGCCACGTGGTGGCTCCGTGTACTCCTGTCCACCCTCACTTAGGGGAGTTGAGTCCTCAGCTGAGCAAGCCCTGGATATAACACACTCATACTAGAGCAATGACAATTCACCAAGTCTTATAGGTGCTTTAGAGCCATTCTCTTAAGTAATCCACATTGCCCTGTTTCATAGAGAAGAAACCTCTTTGTGTTCCTCTTGGTTACTATGCTATAATAAGGAAAACCCATAATGCCAGCCACTAGAGTAGCCACACGGACAGAAGACACCACAGGTAATATATCCTGTAGGTAAAAAAAAAAAAAAAAAAAAAAATTCCCTGATAATTGTGTGCAGTGCCAAACGCCTGCCCTCCACCCCTCACCCAAGATTGTGTTTTTTGTGTATGTCACCTTCCTATCTAGCTTGTAGGATTTTGGTTGAGCAAGTCACAGACTTCCATCAGTTGAGGAACTAAGAAAAAAAGCAAAGAGAGTCAATTCTGTAGCATACTGGAAAATGTATATAATAAATGTGCTATAAAAGCTGAAATCTACAGGTATGTCCATGTTCTCGTGAAGATTCTAACTCAGATAAACAGAGCAGGAAATCCCAAGTCAAACATCACCTCTGAGGACCATCATAACTCAACTCTGTTGAGTGGAATCAGGCGATCATCAGAAAATTCACAGAGTTTTCTGGAAATAGAGGAGCACAGAAAAAGGGGAATTGGTTGGTTTTCTTTTGGCTTTGAAATTGCCCTCTGGGAAGTCATCACTGGGAAGACCCTGTTTGAAGGTGACCAGTGTGAAGGCTGGCTCAGATGGTTCTGGGTTTGGGTTTCCCCTTCCCAGGGACTAGAAATTCCCATCAGTGATGTTGTGGGAGCCTTGTTCTTCAATGTGGGCATGGGGCTGCTCAGGGGGGTCACCGGAAGCTCTTGTCTCTTCAGTACTTAGAGTCCTTAGTTCTGATGCCTGCCTTCAGCATCCAGAGAGATGTGTGAGTACCAGAGCAACTTTCTAAGCCTCCCGTGCTATTGTTTTCATACCAGGCTGTGATTCTAAGATTTGCCACCTGGCATCCATGGACCAGCACCAGGAACCACTGGGTAATGTCTGCCCATCACAGTTGCGGGAGATCACTGATGACTGCTGGGCATATGAGCCCTCCAGGCGGCCCTCTGTTGATGGGGGAGGTACTTTTCTGGGCTAAAGAGCAGGAGCCATACGTGTTATTTCCCGGTTGTGAAAGATTTCCTTTGTAGTTTGCAACCAGCGGTGGTGTTGCTTCTCAGGGGACATTTAGCAATGTCTAAAGACATTTCTGGTTTTCATAACTCAGGGAAGGTGGTGTAGGATCCAGCATGTTAGTGGACAGAGGCTCCTCAACATCCTACAAGGCACAAGAAAGCCCCCCACAACAAAGAATTATCCAGCCCAGATATCATTAGTATAGCGGTTCAGAAACCCTGCCCTAAGGTCATTGGTTAGCCTAAAGTAGGTTGGAAAGACAGCTTACTTTACTCCAGTCTATCTGTATTCTGTGTGTGTGTGTGTGTGTGTGTGTGTGTGTGTGTCTTTCTTCCTCCCTCCCCTTCCTTCCTTCTTTCCTTCCTTTTCAAAATACCCTTAGGATAATTTCCCATGCTCAGACTTCTCTTTTTTTAAGATTTTATTTATTTACTTGACAGAGAGTGAGAGGGAGGGAGCACAGAGGGAGAGGGAGAAGCAGACCCCCCCTGAACAAGAAGCCTGATGGGGGACTTGATCCCACATCTCTCAGGCTTTCCACCAAGCTCCAGACACAAAAGGGCACCCCTGGATTGGGGAAGAGTTTCCATTGAAGTTACTACAGAGCTCAAAGGCACAGAATATTTTTTTCTTATCTTTATTGTGATCTGTATCATACTACACCAATGTATAAAATGTATATGTGAGGTTTCTTTTAAGAAAAAAATTCAAGGGGCATCTGGGTGGCTCAGTGGGTTAAAGCCTCTGCTTTTGGCTCAGGTCATGATCCCAGGGTCCTGGGGTCAAGCCCCGCATCAGGCTCTCTGCTCAGTGGGAAGCCTGCTTCCCCCTCTCTCTCTGCCTGCCTCTCTACTTGTGATCTCTGTCTGTCAAATAAATAAATAAAATCTCAAAAAAAAATTCAAGTAAAAGAACATCATTCCTCCATCCCTAGGTTAGGGAATAGAAAGTAAATTGCCATTAACTCCGAAACCACCTACACATCCCTTCCTTTTCACATCCCTCTCCCCCTTCCTCCAAAGGGAATTACTGTCCTAGCTTTAGTGGTAAAAATTTATTTATAGGTTTACAACCTAGATGTACTACATTATTTGTTTTCTTATGTATGAGGACTTTTGATAAATGATATTATGTATACATGTGAGTGTAATTCAAGTTAGAGACCTTGGAGGTGGAGAACACTGATTATTGCAGATGGAATGCCTTGAGGGAGGAAGTAAAGAAAGAGACAGTATCTAGCCTTTTGAGGCAGTTCTCCAAGGACATCATCACTATCTACAGAAGGCTCTGGCATGAGGACTGTCCTTCAAGGCCTTCTGCTGGGTGGTCCGTGGGGAATCATTCTAACAGAAGGTAGCTCATCCCCCGTCCTTCCCCACCCTTGGCCCCCATCCCTGCCTTTTGGAGTGAAATGTCAAAATCATGACCTGGCTTCTCTCAGGAACTTCTCTTTGCCACCCCCAGAGCAGAAAAGCAGACTCAATGTTGCTTCCCAAAAAAGTAGCCTTCATGGTGGACGAGAAGCTGACAGTGTTTTCTGTGTAGCTTCCTTTCCTCCAGACTCTCCTTCAGCTTCTTCCTCCCTCTTCTGGGCTCCCTTACAATCCCGGGTCTTCGTGGTATTAGAGAATCTAATACTGGCGACTAATTCATACCAAATGTGAATTTACCCATCCCACGAGCTGGTTGTGTTTTAAAAGTTGGTCAAGGGGCGCCTGGGTGGCTCAGTGGGTTAAAGCCTCTGCCTTCAGCTCAGGTCATGACCCCAGGGTCCTGGGATCGAGCCCCACATCAGGCTCTCTGCTCAGCAGGGAGCCTGCTTCCTCCCCTCTCTCCGCCTGCCTCTCTGCCTACTTGTGATCTCTGTCTGTCAAATAAATAAATAAGTAAATAATCTTGAAAAAAAAAAGTTGGTCAAATAAGTAGGAGCTTCATATCACAAAGACATGAATGCAGTTGGTGGTCTAGGCTCCAGGCAGACCAAGGGGAACACAGTTTCTACAAGACAGTGCAGTGTAGAAATGTCTTGGTGTTTTTAGCTGGGCTCTTAGCTCCCTGCTATTGCCTAACATTCTGTTCATTCATTCATAGAAATCTTAAATTTGCCTATCTTTTCTAAAAATTTTCTTAAAATTGTCTAACTTTTACTAAACTGTGATTTGAAAGGGAAACTAAGGGGTGCTCCTGGACAAGAAACTGGGAAGAAGCATAAGCTGGGCATCTTTCTGTCTCATATCCTTTGGCATGGAGTTCTTTGTGGGTGCGGGAAGACAGCACTTCCCTGTTGTGAACAGAAACCAATTCCCGTCATAAAGAGACCTTCCTACTCCGAAGGATATGGTCAAGATTATACCTCTGAGAGTAACTGTGATAGATATTTTACAAAATGTATCCAGCCCACTTGGCGATGTGACTTTGCAGCTTCTCCTATGAGAAAGTGGGGTCGACCTCCCCATCACTGGATCTGGGCTGGCCTGGTGGCTCACTTGGGCCAATAGAATGTAGAAGAAATGACGGCAGGCCAGTTCCAAGTCTACCCTTCCAGAGGCCTTACCAGCTTCCAGTCCCTCTCTTGGAACCCCGCTGAGCCATGAGTGAGCTGGGCTAGTGTGCTGGAAGATGAGAGACCGCATGGAGCAGAGACAGCCTGGCCCAGCTGAGATCGTACAGGACACGGCAGACAGACAGCGGCCACGTGAGCAAGTGCAGTCAAGACTGGAAGAACCACACAGGGGCAGCCGCCCACGTTGCCCATGCACAAAATCACGAGCTAAGTAAACTGTTGTCTTAAACTACTAAGTTTTGGGGTGAATTGCTACACCAGGGTAGTAACTGAGCAAACACTGTTCAGTCCTTCCTTTAGCCTATAGAAAGGGGTGCAAACTCTTCATCTGGATACAGTTGGCCTTGTATCTCGGACCCAAACCTGATTTTCACTATCAGATCCTAGAGCTCTCCTACCCGAGATGGCAAACTCTGGTTGCCTAAAAGGTCTGGGGGTGGGGATCTAATGAGGAAGTTGAGGCTGGAGGGGACTTCAGTGAACAGATGAACTTTGTGAAGAAAGACAGTCTCCACTCTGCTCCAAACCTATTTTTATCACATAGGAATCAGATTCCGGTGTTTCCAGAGCTTTCTATTTTGCAAAAAAAAAAAAAAAAAAAAAAGCTTAAAATGCAGATTTTTTTCTGTAAATTGTTCATCTTTTTAAGGGTTGGCATGTAAAAATTATTTTAATGCTGTAGAGGACAAACACAATATGTTAGCCTAGGGGTTCTCAAATTTTAAGCCCTGCCAAACTTAGATGCATGTCTCTGTGTCTCCTGCATGTGCCCCATTTGTTCTGATATTTTTACACTTTTGCTCCTGGTGTATGCTTTACCTAGGGTATACTAACAGCACTAACACTTACCTCTACATGTTGCTTTTTTTTCCTCCAAGACTCATCCCAGCTCATTCAACAGCAGATGTACTGGGCATTGTTCCAATCACTGAAGAAACAACAGACAAAACACATTTGGAGCTTATATTCTATTCTAGTAATCATCTCTGGGGAATAAAATTACGGTTGATTTCTATATATTTTTTTTTACCTTTTACTTGTTCTTGATTTTTTAAAAACCCAGAACATATTTTTCTATTAATAAAGACATGGAGAAAAATCAATTTGACATGTCAAACATTCAGAATTATTCTTTTTGAGATGCGTGGTGGCTCAGTCAGTTAAATGTCTGACTCTTGATCTCAGCTCAGGTCTTGGTCTCAGGGTCAGGAGTTCAAGCCCTGTGTTGGGCTCCAGGCTGAGTATAGAGCCTACTTAAAAAAAAAATTTGTTCTACAGGACGCCTGGGTGGCTCAGTCATTAAGCATCTGCCTTCAGCTCAGGTCATGATGCCAGGGTCCTGGGATCGAGTCCTGCATTGGGCTCCCTCCTCAGTGGAGAGAGCCTCTTTCTCCCTCTGCCTACTGCTCTGCCTACTTGTGCTATCTCTCTGTCAAATAAATAAGACCTTTTAAAAAAATTATTCTTTTCTAGAGCTTATCAGGTACCCCTGTTTTCATCTCTAAAACCCTTTGTTGTCTTTTCTGTAGGAGTACAACAAAAGTCTTTCTTGTAGATTTATTATTTATACTCTGGCAGACCCATAGGCAGAGGTGGATTCACTGTGAAACTAATGAACCTTAATATTCAGGTTGTTTCTTGTACAGAATGTCTTCTAAGGCCCTGTACCTCATTTTTTTCTCCAACATTATTTATGAAAAATTTCAGATACACCAAAAAGTCGGTACTGTTATACTCTGAACATCTGTATACTCATCACCTAAACTCTACAACTAGCAATTAATAAAATAAATAGTAATAATTGATATTAAATTAATGTAATTAATATTAATAATTAAAGACTATATTTAGCACATCCTTACCCATCTATCTATGCATTCTTCTATTCTTTAATTCATCTTGTTTTGTTTTGTTTTGTTTTAGAGAAAGAGAGAGAGCACGGGAATACGTGAGATCAATAAATGGGCCGCACCTTGTAAATATTAGTGGTGGTTGGGGCAAGAGAGGCAGAATCCACCTGTCCTGAAGTGCTATCCAGTTGCATTACCTGGGCTGCCACCATGCCTATCACAGCACTTAACTTACTCTATTTATTATGGTAATTTATAGACTATACACCATTTCTCAAACTTTTCTCTAAGGTAATCAGGTGTCAGCTCTAATACCAGCACCTCAGAGTCCTTGCTTGAACCCCTCAATTGAAACTAGCTTTCCTAAGCACTTCCCATTCGTATCCCTCTGTTTTACTGTTTTTTTATGATACTACTTGAAATTACCTTACTTATTTTTTGTTTTATGATCTGCCTCTCCTTAGGAGGATAGAGGGTTGTTTTGTTTTGTTTTTTGGCTTGTGTCTTTATTCTGTTTTTAGGGGTGAAACTCCCACCTTTTTGTTTTGTTTCTACCTTCCTATCTCCAAATATCATTTATGATGCTAATTCTTTTTCTTTTCTTTTTTGGAGAGAGAGGGTGCCCATGAGGGGGTGTGGGTGGAGCAGAGGGAGAGGGTGAGAGAGAATCTTAAGCAGGCTCCATGCCCAGCATGGGCCCTGATGCAGGGCTGGATCCCACAACCTAGAGATCATGACCGGAGCCAAAATCAAGAGTTGGAAGTCCAACCAGCTGAGTCACCCAGACGCCCCCATGGAGGATAGAAGTTCTATTAGGTCAAGTTCTTCTCTCTCTTTGTTTTTTAAAGAATTTATTTATTTATTTGTCAGAGAGAAAGAGAGAGCACAAGGAGGGAGAGCAACAGGCAGAGAGAGGGAAAAGCAGGCTCCATGCTAAGTGGGGAGCCACTGGGGGACTTAATCCCAGGACGCTGGGATCATGACCTGAGCTGAAGGCAGGTGCTTAATCAACTGAGCCACCCAGGTGTCCTAAGGTCTTCTCTGTCTTATATTGATATAAGACAACTGCCACATTGATACAGACCAGTCAGGATTGCTGTAGTTGTCGAATACTTGTGGACTGAATGAAAGAGTGTGTGAATGAATGCCTAATGGTAGAGGAAAATTAATTTCTTCCCCAGAGTCTGAGGAAACGACTTTCCACAAGTATAAAATTTTCTTTGGCATCTTTTGTTTAACCTTGATGATTCTTTCAAATTTTGCATTTTAAATTATACATGCAGTTTCTAATTACTATTATGCAGTATAGAAGAACTCATTATTAGTGATATCTTTTGGTGGAGAAAAAGAAAAAGACATCCATCAAACAACTTTCTATGAAGTGATTCTTTTTTTTTTTTTCTATGAAGTGATTCTTAGTGCATTTATTTTTTAGTCTTTTCACAAATGAGCCAATAGTCAACACTGGTATGCAAGTAATCACCCATAAAGGTGGGAATGTTACCCCTAAAATGAGACACAGCCAACACCTTTCCCTCTAGCTATATATAATTTTGGAAGTTGGAGACCAGACTATAAATTTCTGGCCTGTGTCTGTATTCTATTTCTCTCCTAGCCAGTAAACATGGCCATTAGATTTGATCATGAATGAATACCAGAATCATTTAGAAACATTCTGTGTGCTTCTCACCAAGTAGCCCTTGCTGTTGTCCATTTTTTTTTACCATGTGATATAATACCTATTTTTATTTAAATTCTTTTCAAAGAGTCACTCAGTATTCGATAATGTGTCTATGCATGCATTGACATGGAAAGCAATTCTATATATATTTTAAGATTAAAACACTGTATTTAGGTAGATGAAGATTTTAAGCAAAGTTAATAATGACTTCTCTGGATAGAGACAATTTTTCTTTTTTGTTTCTCTGCATCCTCCAATTTTTCTGTATTGAATAGGCAGGATTTATATAACAATACAGACGTCTTTCACTGTATTCCATAACATACTTGTTTGTTTACAAAAGAAAGTTTCATTTCTCCTATTAGCCATGCTTTGGCTCAGTAGCACGTCCCTTAGATGGCAGGAAAAGAAAAAGTACAAATGCGAACAGTGACTTTGGGAAGAGGTTCAGAGGAGAAAATATTGGGATTACCCAGGACTTTCAATTATTTATGCCATCAGTTCCACTGAAAATTGACAGCTGAGTAAATAAAATGTTGGCAATGCGCCATCTCTGCCTGAGGTTTAGATTTTCTAGGTTTCCCTCTAAAAGTGAGATGTCGACTTTCTGTGAGATTCTTCAAAAATGTTTGCTGTCCAGTAATGGGACGATAGTTATAGTAGTAGCAGGCAATTTATTGCAATAGTTTTGGATTGAAGAGATGTTGTAGGCCAAGTACTTTTGAGGTTCTTCAACCTCAGCAGAGGATGTATAAGAACGCAATTGTCCCACGCCTCGGGCTCCGGAATGACCCGAGAGATCTTTTTCGTGCAACTTTCTCCCGCCAGAAAGTTCAAATAAAGAGCGGTGAAACGCTGGTTCTGTTTTTCTCCTTGTGGGCTGGACGCGAGGAGACTGGCGAAAGTTTCTACCAATTGTACGAGGCCTCCTTGCGTGGTCCCGCCCAGTCTGTACCAAGGATCAGCCAATGAGAGAGCCGCTTTTTCAATCAGGGCGACCAAAAGAAGAAGAAGCCAGGCTACTGGCCGCCGTCTAAGATCGCTGGCCAATAGGAGAAGGCCGCGCCCGCAACTCAGGCGGGCCACTTGAGCTGCTCAGGAAGTGGCTGTTGGCCCGCGTCTGTGGAAGTTGTTTCAGAAAACGGCCGCGAGCGTGGCGACTTTGCGAGCCCACGGCGTCCTCCCGGCCCCAGGTAAGGCGGGCGCTTCCTCTGCGCAGGCCTTGGGTCTCTGGCTTGGGGATAACTAACTTCCCCGGCTTGATCCCTTGCTGCGGAGCCTGGAGACACCCCACAAGGGGAGTAGCGGGCAGGCACGGAATCCGGCCGCCTGAGGAGGTTCGACCGCACCGGGTTGCCCCAACGTCCGGCCTGAGGCGCCCGAACCCGGGCTCTTTCGGGCTTGCTGGGCGCGGGCGGCAGAGGTGGGGGCGAGGGGCGGGGGCGAAGGCCGTAGCCGAGTTCGCGGGGGGCGACTCTCCGGAGAGCCGAGCTTCCAGCTCTTCAAGTGCAGATAGTAGTGCCCTCCCGCTGAGCGCCATCGCGGAGGAACCTAATGTTTACGTTCTTAACCGGCTTTATCTAGCAGCGGCCCTGTGACGTAAATATTTCGTTATCTCGGTTTTGGAAGGGAACCGGTTGCACCGAGAGGGGATTTGAACCGACATCGGTTCGACTCGGTGCTGCGGCCCCTTATCCTGGTAATTGGCGGCCGTCGTCCTGCCTGGTGCGGACCTTAATCTAAGTAGCAAAGCTTGGAAAGAGGACAAGGGGGAGGTTAACGTTTGAGGCGCCCACTCTGGTGTCACACGGAGAAGATAGCGTTTGTATGGCACGCCGAGGTCAAGGACAAGGCTGCTCCAGACTTGGGGTGCGCAGCCAACAGTCTTTTTTTTTTTTTTTTTTTAAAGCTCGGATCACTCCTGGCTAGCCCAGGGGTTGGAGGATATGTATTTCCCCGCGTGGGTCCGAAAGCTCCTCTCTAGACCGCGCTGTTGCACAGAACTAACTTTCTGCCAAGATGAAAATGTTCTCTCTCTCCCGGATCTCTGTCTTTATCCGGTGTTGTTATGTTCCTAGATGTTGGAGGGGTGGTTGGTTGGCGGGTTGTTTTGGTTTTGGCTTCTTTTATGGGTGTATGATGGATAATTCTGTAGGTACTCAAGCATCTGCTGTGCACTTGCTGCTGTGGAGGATGCCGAGAGGATTCGGTAGCATTTGGCTGTCTGCCTTACTGTTCTAATCAGAACTGACCCATGACGGGAAGAAATTTCCTTTCTAGTATTTAACCAAAGGAAAAGTACAGAGAATGATTTGAAACAGAGACCTATGCACTCACCGTCTAGATCTAACAAATCTTGGCCTTGACTTTTTGCTATAATTATAATTGCATCTTAAAAAAAAAAAAAAGAAATAAAAGTGTGTGTGTGTGTGTTTGTTTCAAGCCCCACGTGGATCTGAACTCCTCCTACAAAAATTTGGTATTTTTCATGCCCAGGCTTGTTTCGTACTATTATTGTATGATTTAGAAGTTCACATAGTAACAGGGTTTTACATGTTAAGTGTCCTGAAAATGGAATTATAGCGGATTCCTTTATAACCTGCTTTTTTCTGTTTGAAGAAAGTTTACTGTGTTGGGAGTTCTTAATGGGAAGTGAGCTTATGGTGAAGTCTTTTTTTTTTTTACTTTCTTCTCCACTTTCTTGAGTTCTCTTTCTGGTAGTTCAGTTAAATATCCTGGATTGACATTTTAATTTTATTATTGTCCTTTTTTTTTCTAAAGATTTTTATTTATTTGACAGACAGAGATCACAAGTAGGCAGAGAGGCATGCAGAGAGAGAGAGAAGGAAGCAGGCTCCCTGAGGAGCAGAGAACCCAAAGTGGGGCTCGATCCCAGGATCCTGGGATCATGACCCGAGCTGAAGGCAAAGGCTTTAACCCACTGAGCCACCCAGGCGCCCCTGTTACTGTCATTTTTTACTGTCTTTTAGTTCTATTTTCCAGAAGAGTTTCTCGACTTTATCTTCTAACCCACTTTTTTAAAAAGATTTTATTTATTTGACAGTGTGAGCGTTCGAATGTGCGCGTGTGACTGCACACACGGGGGCAGCAGCAGGCAGAGGGAGAGGGAGAAGCAGACTCCCCTAGATCATGACCAGAGCCGAAGGCAGATACTAAACTGACAGAGCCACCCAGGCGCCCCTCTTCCAATCCTTTTATTAAATATTTTATTTTGGCTATCATTTTTCATTTCCAAGAGCTTTCTTGTGTCGCTCTCACCATCAAGAACGACCCGGGGGCACACAGGGTGGCAAGCTTCTTTATTGCGCTCTCCTGCGCCGCGATCTGGGGGCAGCCCTGTCCCTGGGATGCCCCGCTGGAAGCAGCCCCGTCCGGGGCCCCGGGGGTCTCCGCCAGGCGCACCACGCCGCAGCACCGGGAACCCGTGCTGGTCCACCGCTCCCGGGGCCCCGCAGCTCCTCCCCTACACGGAAGTTCATGCACATATATACGGTTTGTAATAGCCAATGAGCAGCCCTATCATGCAGCGCGCGCATGATCATTCCCTTCCACCACCTAAGGGTCCCGCAGTGTTCATTCACCTCTTACATAAGCTGTCAGCCAATCACATCTTGTTCCTCAAAAGCGCATGCGCCATTTTGCTCTTAATCTGCCAGCGTGGCTCCCGACAGCTCCCCCTTTTATATTTTATTTATATGTGATGGCTGAGACCGTGCCTGTCTTAGGTTGCCGATCCTCACTACCCATGCTTACCCGTCATCGGGTACTCCTCCTGGTCGAGGGGCCCCTGTCTTAGGTTGCTATGGTGTGGGATCAGTCTTACCCGTCTTTGACTACCGGTCTAGCATGCCTAGCCATACTTGGGGGGAGGTACCAGCCTCGAGAGCCATCATGGCCTGGGCCATGAGTTGTTGCTGTCGACGTTGTCGACGACGGAGGCTACAAAACCAGCGTATCATAAATACATTGGCTATCACTAGCAGGATGGCCAAGGCTCCCAGGCCGGCCCATTGTTTGAGGAACGAGACTGATTGCTGCAGCATGTTAAGCCAATCTTGGACTGAGGCAATGGGCCCCTTAGTGGCATTTAGGGTGACAATTTGGGCTCTCAACTGTCGGGTTAAATTCTGGAACTTGAGATTCCAGGTACCATAAGTTACTGGGGTAACACAGAGTCCTGGCATGTTCCTTATGCATCCAATAGCCAATAATGACCCCAGGATATCAACCTGTTCTTGTACTAGATCTACTCTCTGATTTACAATGAGAATCCCTGCATGTAAATGTCCATTGATTTGGTCTTGTGTTGCGAGAGCCTCGGCCACCAGTCCTGTGACGTTGTTGAGAGTTGCAGCAGTTTGTACTGATGTTGTTAGCGCCATTGCTGCGGCGGCCGTAGACGCTGCAATGGCTGCAATTACGGCTGCGGTGATCCCAAAGTCTCGTTTGTGGCGAAGCAACACCGGCAAATTGTTCGAGTCCACTTGTAGAATATCTGATTCATTTGTCAGGGGCAGTGGGAACGGCCACGCTTTCACGAGAGCCCACAGCTGAACTGGCTCCGCCGTTGTCTTGGTGTTGGGATGTAGATTTATCATCATCGTCATCCACAGGGTCCACAGGCTCCATGACCACCATCCTCGTGAGCCTCTCTGGCACCCAGATTGGAGTTGGTGCATCCTGAGGAAAAACACAGAGAGATCCTCGGTGCCATCGGAGCACCGGGTCCGGGCCTCTCCAGAGGCCTGTAAGTATATCTTTCCATTTGACCATCATTTGCATCTTTTTTTGCTGGCCCCAATGTCGCTCTGCAGCGGAAAGGCCATCTTTGTCCAGGGTTAGAAAATTTAAAATGAAGGTTACTAGGTTAGTGAGATCCTTAGGTGTGTTGTAGTCCTCCCCTATTCCCCCCTTTTTAATTTTATGTAGGGTTGTTTTAAATGTTAGGTGGGCTCTCTCCACCACTCCTTGACCTTGTGGATTATATGGTATTCCAGTGCTATGTTGAATATTGTAGCATGCTAAAAAACTCTTAAGAGTTTTGGAGGTGTAAGCAGGTGCGTTATCTGTTTTTAGGTTTTTAGGTACTCCCCAGCATGCAAAACTGCGCAAGCAATGGGTCATCACATTCTTTGCATTTTCACCCCTTAGGGGGGTTGCACTGATTATTCCAGAGCAGGTGTCAACACTTAAGTGTAAATATTGTTGCTGACCAAAGGATGGTATGTGAGTTACATCCATCTGCCAAAGATGATTAGGCAACAAGCCTTTTGGGTTTACTCCTAAGGAGGGTGTAGGAAGGTGCACAGTGCAATTACCACATCCTTTCACTATATCACGTGCATCTGCTCTTGAAATATTAAATCGTGTTTTTAGGGTTAGGGAGTTCACATGCCATTTTTTATGATATTCTCTAGCCTCTTCTATTGTCCCACAGAAATCAAATTTTGCATTAGCATCGGCTATTTTATTTCCTTCTGCCATAGACCCTGGCATTTCTGAATGAGCTCTAATATGTCCAATGTAGAAGGGTGCGTGCCTAGCCAACACTGCCTCCTGTAAACTTGTCAGCAAAGAAGAGATAGGTGATTGATTGGTGGAGATAATGGCTGTTTCTATCAGCCGAGTGGCGGCAACTGCATATTTACTGTCTGAGATTATATTGATGGGTTGATCACCAAATCTTTGTAAGACTATGATGACCATTAGCAATTCAGTTCGTTGGGCTGAGTTTGCAGGCACCACCACAGATGTAACTTGTCCATTAATGACATAAGCACCCGTTCCTTGCTTACTGCCATCAGTGAATATTGTGGTGGCACCAGCTAAGGGTTCTAGCCTGCATGTCTTTGGCCAAATGAGTTGGGTATCCTTACAGAAATCAATTAATGGGTGTGATGGGTAATGGTTATCAAATATGACAGGATAGGAGGTTGTTACAATGGCCCAATCATCGACAGTGTTTGTAAGAATGTCTAGCTGGTTCTTGTCATAAGGGACTACACATATGTCAGGCAGCCTTCCGAGAATTCGTATGCTTGCCTTAAGGACTTTGTTAGCTACAGTAGCCACCGCAGTGGTGTAAGGGGTAATGACCCGGGTAAGGTTATGTGGTAAATAAATCCACTGTAGGGGTCCTCCTTGCCATAGCACTCCCGTAGGCGATCCCAAGGATGGGATGACTATGGCATATACAGGTTTTTCTAGATCACATCTGTCTGCTGTCGTTAGGGCTAACCTATTTTCAACTAACTGTAAAGCTTTGATGGCATTCGGGGTGAGTGCTCTTGGAGAATCCAATTTAGGGTCCCCAGGCAGGATTTCAAATAATGGCTTCAATTCTGATGTAGTTATTTTTAAGTATGGTCGTATCCAGTTAATATCTCCTAGAAGTTTTTGAAAATCATTTAATGTTTTGAGCTGGTCTTTACGGATATGCATTCTCTGTGGTGTTACTATAGAATTGGAGACTTGTAAGCCTAGGTATTCCTTTAAATTTCCCATTTGAATTTTTTCTGGGGAGATTGTTAACCCCCATATAGCCAATTGTTGCTGTAAATAGGTCAGCGCAGCTGGGAGAGTCTGCGCATCATTGCCACAAATTAGAATATCATCCATATAGTGATAACAGTAAACATTTGGGAACGCATTTCGGAATGGCTTTAGAGCCCTGCTGACATATATCTGACACATGGTCGGACTATTGGCCATACCTCGAGGGAGCACTGTCCACTCATATCTGCGATCAGGCTCAGTATGATTGATGGCCGGCAAGGTAAAAGCAAATCTTTTTGTGTCATCTTGATGTAGGGGTATGGAAAAGAAACAATCCTTAATATCAATTACTATAGAAGGCCAATCTTTAGGCAAGGCAGTGACAACTGGGAGACCTAGTTGGATGGGTCCCATTATTTGCATCTGGCTATTTATTCATCTTAAATCATGTAATAATCTCCATTTTCCTGATTTTTTCTTTATAACAAATATGGGGGTATTCCAGGGAGATATTGATTCACGTAAGTGCCCAGCTTTAAGCTGTTCCTCAACCAAATGTTCTGCAGCTGTTAATTTTTCTCTTGTAAATGGCCACTGAGGCACCCATCGCGGTGTGTCATCCTTCCATTCAATCTTTATTGCCTCAGTGGCCACTGGGAAAAACCCTGGCCTCCCATGGGTGTTGGTTCAGGAGTCCCTTGCCCTTTTGGGCCCAGGCCGTGACCAGGTTTATAGCCCATGGCTTTCATCATATTTCTAGCATTGTCACTATAAATTCTTTCTGTGGTTAATACAACATCCATTTGTCCAAGTACATCTCGTCCCCAGAGGGTTATTGGGAGAGAACATACATAGGGCTGAAAAACTCCCTTATGGCCTTCCTCATCCTCCCAATCTAGTGAGGAGGCACTGATATCTGGGCTGGTAGCTACTCCTAACCCTCTCAGAGTTTGGTTGGCCTTAACGAGTGCCCATTGTTTTGGCCAATCTGCTAGATTTATTATACTCTTATCTGCTCCTGTATCCAATAGTCCCCAGAATTGTTTTCCTCTTATTTTTAGAAATGTCATAGGCCTATCTTTCATGTCCATTGTTAAACAGGCTAGAGAAGTCCCTGTTGATCCGAACTCTCCACTCCTTTGCCTGCCTGTAGATTCATAATTGTCATGTTTACTAGGCAGTATCAAAAGTTGAGCAATTCTATCCCCTGGATTGATAACTGAGATGCCCTTTGGGGATGACACTAGGATTTTTACCTCCCCTGTAAAATCTGGATCGATCACCCCAGGGTGGACAATAAGGCCTCGCAGGGTGGAAGAGCTTCTGCCTAGAAGTAGTCCTACTGTGCCCTCCGGTGGGCCCCCGTGAAAGTCGGAGGGCAGTGCCTGCACTCCCATTTCTGGGGTTAAGACCAATCTGGTGGCGGCACAGATGTCAAGTCCTGCTGAGCCTGAGGTGGCTCTTCTGGGCCTGTCGGTGGGTACAATTGTCTCGGCACTTGTGGCAGCGTCATAACCGCCCCGTACATTTGATTCGGGCCCCGGGGGGACAGGCCCTGCTTCCCGTTTTTTGCATTTCCCCAATTATTTGTGGGAAGGATGTTTCCTTCAATATCAGCCACAGAGCGACGTTCGCTAGCCCAGTGATTTCCTTTTCTGCACCTCGGGCAAAGTTGCGGTTTAGGGCCTCCCTGCAATTTAGCCAAGGGTGCTCCTTCTGGCCTTACAAACTTAACTGGCTGCGGCTGTTTCTGTCCCCCCGCTTGGGTCCCTCGTTTTGGGCAATCCCTTTTCAGATGGCCTTCCTGGCCACACAGGAAGCACCCTTTGGGACGAGTCCCCCCAGCGCCTTGTAAGGCCTGTGCGAAGGCGGCGGCCATAACTTGACCTTGGACCATTGGTCCCGAGATGTCTCTGCAGACTTTAATATACGCTGACAAATCCTTCGCCCTCCAAGGCCTAATGGCTTCCCTGCACCATTTATTAGCATTCTCAAAGGCTAGCTGCTTGACCAATGGCATAGCTGCGTCCGCGTCCCCGAACATTCTGCCTGCTGTTTGCATTAATCTGTCCACAAAGTCTGCATAAGGTTCATTTGGTCCTTGTATCACCTTGGACAGTTGCCCCTGTAAGTCTCCTGCCCCCCGCAGAGTCTTCCAAGCCCTTAAAGCTGCAGTTGCTACCTGCTGATACACTCCAGGTGGATAATTGCTCTGTGCATGGGATCCGAGGTATTGTCCTGTGCCTGTTAACATGTCTATGTTCCATTGAGGATTACCTGCGGCTGTATTTCTCCGCGCTGTGTCCTGACAGTTATCCTGATTTTGGATCTTCCACTCCAAATATTGACCTCCGGTCAAAACCGCTTTAGCTAGGTTGCCCCAGTCCTCAGGAGTGAGGAAAAGGCTCCCTATAGTTTCTACCAGGGACACAGTAAAGGCAGCCTGGGGCCCATAAGACATGACTGCCTCCTTTAATTGCTTTACTAGTTTAAAGTCCAGAGGTTGGTGATATCTCTGTTGATTCTGATCCTCCATAACGGGGAAAAACCCCCTTTCTGGACCAAGAACCTCCCTCCAGTTTTGAGCAATGCAAGTTGGACAATGGCAAGTTCTGGAACAGCTAGATCTATAAGGTGGAGGCCACTCATAAGGTGGAGCGGTTGGGCCGGGATGCGGAAGAGTAGGGTCCACCATCGCTGTAGCTTCCACTTTTAATTTTAACTGTGCCACAGCTTTCTCTTGCAATTTTAACTCCGCCATGGCCTTCCTTAGTGCTTCCTCTTTTTTCTCAAGCTGTTTTTTAAGCTCCTCTAAGGCCTGTAGACCTTGTGATTCCTCCCTTCTATTTTCCTCCCTTTCTTCTATGTCATTTAGCTCACTCTCTGAGAGCCCTTCTGAGCTTTCACTTTCGGAATCGGAGTCTCGTGAGGACCCTTTACGGGACTCCTCCTTCACCTGCTCAAAAACTTCCTCTCCCTGTTGCACTGCTTGCCTTAAGGGCTCTCGTGTAGATTGTAAGCAGACCCTCACCAAAGACCACACGGCAAGAATTCCAGGTGCGATATTTGGACTGCGCCTGAGATCTTCCCCTAAATGCTCCCATTGCGGAATATTCAGCAGCCCCTCCTCTAGGAACCAGGGAGCGACCTCCTCCACCTCTCTTAAAAATGAGCGGGCCGTTTTTGCTTTTAAGGGTGTGCCATTTGCCTTAAGAAGGTCCCTTAACGGCCCCTCCATTCTATACCTAGCCATCTCGTTTCCCATTCCGGAAACCTTTACTCTTCTCGTCCCTAAGGAACTTCCCTGTCACAAGACAGAAATGGGTGCACTCTTACCTTATCGTTGCCTAGCTCCCGTGTGTCCTCCCGCCACGTAAGCGTTCCCGGGTTTCGGCACCACGTGTCGCTCTCACCATCAAGAACGACCCGGGGGCACACAGGGTGGCAAGCTTCTTTATTGCGCTCTCCTGCGCCGCGATCTGGGGGCAGCCCTGTCCCTGGGATGCCCCGCTGGAAGCAGCCCCGTCCGGGGCCCCGGGGGTCTCCGCCAGGCGCACCACACCGCAGCGCCGGGAACCCGTGCTGGTCCACCGCTCCCGGGGCCCCGCAGCTCCTCCCCTACACGGAAGTTCATGCACATATATACGGTTTGTAATAGCCAATGAGCAGCCCTATCATGCAGCGCGCGCATGATCATTCCCTTCCACCACCTAAGGGTCCCGCAGTGTTCATTCACCTCTTACATAAGCTGTCAGCCAATCACATCTTGTTCCTCAAAAGCGCATGCGCCATTTTGCTCTTAATCTGCCAGCGTGGCTCCCGACATTCTTGTTTTCTAATTTGTCCTTTTAATCCCCCATTTCCCCCTCTAGCATTCTTTTCCTATAACTTTGAGGGAGTTTGTGGGGGGTTGTTTTTTGTTGTTGTTGTTTTGTTTCTTTTCAGTTTTTCTTGCATTGTTTTCCCTTCTTCCCTTCTAGTTGCTTCTGCTTGTCTGCTTTGGTCTCTCTCTCATGCTGGAGGGTTTGCTCAAGTGTCAGTTGATCCTTGGCTATTTGTTTTTAAGGAGGGCCCCTCTTTCCCCCAGAAAGCAGGTTGGAACCTATGTATGAGTGACTGAACCATATCAACCAATTGGCTTTTACTGTTAATTAGATTGGACAGAGACTCCTGCCATTTTATTGAGGATTTACAACATCAGTATTTTTAGATCTTTTATTCTTGAGCTGGTTTTCTCTAGTAAACAGTCCTCTGATCTCCTGCCTTGGGTAGAGAATGTGTATAAACTGGAATATTTTGTCCTGGATTTGTGCAGAGGAAAAAGCTGGGGAGAAAAGGTGGAAGGTCTCACACTGTTCCATGTGTAGACTTGCACTTAACTCCTTATTTCCACTGCTGTGCTATACCCGTGCTGCCGTTAAGCCTGTCTGGCACAAACCACCAGTTTTCTGCAGCATCCGCGGAAGAGGTGTTTGTTTGGCTGGCTTTTGTTTGTCTGAGACAGGCTTTCAACCAGGCCTCTCTTTGAGCGCCATCTTTCAGCACTGTCCTCTGGTGCCCAGTTTCTGCAGTCCCCTCAGTGGGAATCAGCGTGCTTCTCGGGAGCATATGATCCCCTCTCTCTGCAGCCACTTGGGTTTGATCTTTTTAGCTCTACTAAGAAGCTGCCTGTTCCAGTAAAAATTGCCTATCTCATACCCTGCTTGAATTTGTCTTGTAACTTATCTTCTCTTAAATGCCTTTGGGGATATGTCCTGCTCATGGGTTTTCAGGAATGACTAGAGAAAGATAAGTGTGCTTCACCAACCATGTTCATCCGAACTCCCTGTATTGACTTGGCCCGCTCCAGTCTGGCCTCCTCGCCCATAACTTTGGAGATACGGCTCTGTTCTAGGCTGTATGTCATCTCCATGTTGTTAAATGTAGTGTTCACTCTTCTGTACTAGACACACTTGACCATTCCATTCTTGAAACATCCTTCCAAGACCCCTTGCTCTCCCAGGTTTCCACCTCCTTCACAGTCTTCGTTCTGGGTGCTCTTCTGTTAACTCTTGGCCTTTTATAATATGTGTTTCAGCTTTGAGTCCTTGACCTACTTTTCTTCTGTCTCTGTTCCGTAAGTAGTTTAATCTTTCCTGTGATTTTAAGTCTCACGTCTTTGCTTGGGGATCTTAAAGTTGTCTGCTACTTTCCACCTCCTGCTACTACTCTGGCCCAAGCCTCTGACCACTGGTTTACACCCCCACAAGGAGCCTGTGAACTGGTTGGCTTGCTGACAGTCTTGCTTCCCCTGCACTCCATTTCTAACATGCAAGAAACTCCTTCCTGAAGCCTTTCGTGTTAGCGTTCTGCCTCCTCAACCTTGTCCCATACTTGCGCTCTTCCTGTGCTCATGGATCTCAGTCGCACCAAACCCATGCTCATCAGGGGACCTCTGTACCGATTTCCTTCTGAAACTCTTCCTTGGCTCTTCATATGGCCTCTTTCTTTTAATCCTTCGTGCCTGGGCTCAATTTTCACTCCTTTTTTTTTTTTTTTTTTTTAAGATTTTATTTATTTGGCAGAGAGGCAGGCTGAGAGAGAGGGAAGCAGGCTCCCCGCTGAGCAGAGAGCCCGATTCGGGGCTTGATCGCAGGACCCTGAGATAATGACCTGAGCTGAAGGCAGAGGCCCAACCCACTGAGCCACCCAGGTGCCCATCTTTCACTCTTTTTGAAAGAGTATCTAAAGTAATGCTTTCTTTGGGACGCCTGGGTGGCTTAAGCATCTGCTTTCAGCTCAGGTCATGATCCGAGCACCCTGCCCAGCGGGGAGTCTGCTTCTCCCTCTGTGCATGCTCTCTCACTTTCTGTCTCTCAAATAAATAAATAAATATTAAAAATAAAATAAAATGGTGCTCCTTTTTAAAAATTGTTTTTGAAGATTGTTTATTTATTTATTTATTTGACAGAGAGAGAGAGAGATCGATCACAAGTAGGCAGAGAGGCAGGCAGAGAGAGGGGAAGCATGCTCCCCCGAGCAGAGAGCCTGATGAGGGGTTCAATCCCAGGACCCTGAGATGATGACCTGAACCGAAGGCAGAGGCTTAACCCCTGAGCCACCCAGGTGCTCCTAAAATGGTGCTCCTTGACTCCTACTCCCAAGATCAAATATCACAATGTATAATTCCCACATTTATTTGTTTATTTTCCGATATGCAAGAATGTAAAATCTGTTACACGGTTATCCTGTCTTTACCTCTGTGGGGTATCTGCTTCTCAGGTGCTTAATAAATTTCTTGAATGGATTAACATTGTGGAATTAGAGATAAGAAACTATGAAGGGGACATGCCACGTGCTTGATAAATGTCTGTTAAGTGGCCTAACCAGTAGCATTAGAGATGGGAAACAAAAATACCAGAAAGGACAGAGCAAATAAAGTTTGATCAGCCTTTTTTGGAGAAATTGGGTAAATTTCAATTTGGGGTTAGTATTGAGTTAATTCTGCAAGCGTAAAAATGTCCTTTCTTTGTTTATCCTTTGTAACTTGGTGCTGTGAAAGATGAATGTTGTCTGCACCTACTAAAGTCAAGTATAGTATGTATTTTGGTAAGTACCTGTATTTGGGTCACGACAAAGAACTGCTAGAGGTCTGGGAAATCACTTTCAGACACAAAAAAGATCAATCCCCTTGCTTCATAGATCTTTCTATTTTAGAAGATAGTACTATGATCGCAGGCCGTCATGTTTTCAAAGTACAAACTGGAAAACTAGTTTTAAGTACTATTATGGATGGGCGCCTGGGTGGCTCAGTGGGTTGAGCCGCTGCCTTCGGCTCGGGTCATGATCTCAGGGTCCTGGGATCGAGTCCCGCATCGGGCTCTCTGCTCAGCAGGGAGCCTGCTTCCCTCACTCTCTCTGCCTGCCTCTCCGTCTACTTGTGATTTCTCTCTGTCAAATAAATAAATAAAATCTTTAAAAAAAAAAAAAGTACTATTATGGAGAAAAAAGTTACTGATTACCAAACACTTCTGACTTAAAGAGAAGATTTTAGTTACTTATTTTAAGATTCTCAGTTTTGCCAAAAACGATCTTAAACAGAAGATCTGGAAGACTTAGATATGATTGTATCAGCTATGTGGCATGTTCTGCCTATTTTTATTGATACTTTTTACAAATCTTACTTCTCCAGAGATGGCTCAGGAAGCAATGGAATATCATCTTGATGGGCAATTAGAGCTTCACGTAGCAGAACAGCCTGTTCCTGCTGAAGTGGTCAGCAGCCAAGAGGGGCCACCCCTGCTCCAGCCTCTACCTACCCAAGTGGCCAGCAGCCAAAGGGAGCCACCCCTGCACCAGCCTGCTCCTGATGGAGGGACCAGCAGCCAAGTGGGACTGCCCCTGCTCCCACCTGCTACACAGATGTCTGTTGACCTGACAGAAGAAGTAGAGCTGTTGGGAGAAGATCGTGTAGGGAACCTTAATCCGGGGGCTTCAGAGGAACATAGACAGCAATCTCGTGTTAACCACCCCATCCCGGTGTCATCATTGGATTCAATGAACAGCTTCATCAGTGGGCTGCAGAGACTTCATGGCATGCTGGAATTCCTGAGACCCCCTTCAGACCACAGTGTGGGACCAGTGAGATCAAGGAGGAGTAGGGGGTCTGCCTCACGCAGGTCAAGAACCGCAGGGTCTCAGAGGACAGACAGTGCCAGGTAAGAATATGTTAAAATCTTGGGGTTGGTGCCAGGTGGGGAATTATGAACCCTGGTTATGCCCTTAATGCTGCTGAGGCTTGGCACTGTGACTTTTGGCAAGTCGGGTAGCCTTTCTGCACCCCTAATTCCTCACAAATCAGATGAAAATAAAAGTGCTTGTCTTATTTACTTCAGAGTCACTGAAGGAGTACGTTACACTGATGTGCCTTGAAAACTAGGTGGTAGTTTATTGGCAGTGGTTTCTGTAGGGGCTGGCTCTTCTTTAAATCATTTGCATATCAAAAAAGTATATATATATTTTTAACTTAAAAGTTCATACTCCATGTACCCAGTATCCATCATTAATTGGTACCCCATGTAATGGTGCGGTAGACTTGGAAGACAAGCAGGCTGGATTTAGAGAAGCCTTGTGAAAAGTAAAATGTGAATTAATTTAGACCTTGTCTGACTCTGGATCAGATAATGGTTAAACATTCCACCCCTCCTCACCTGAGAATGTGTTGCAGAGTTGAAAATAATTTTCTTTCATAGTTTTTCATTTGAACTTGCCTTTTGAAGAGCTTAGCTGTCAAGCCTTGACAAGATTACAATGAAAAATAACCACCGGTTATGCCTTGCCTGATTTTTAACTTCCTCCTGCTTTATTTGAAATATTTTAATTCACATTGGCCTTCTAAATGTTTTCATAATGTCTAAACATCTTCATTTTATATATGAAGGAAAGTTGGATCCTAAGAAAGGGTTTTGTTCAGGGTCTCATAGCTACAGCAGGGGACAAGGTTGAGTTGGTAGTGAAGTCTGGATCTGAC
Source organism: Neogale vison (assembly GCF_020171115.1). Taxonomy (NCBI): domain Eukaryota; kingdom Metazoa; phylum Chordata; class Mammalia; order Carnivora; family Mustelidae; genus Neogale; species Neogale vison. The sequence goes on from NC_058097.1 coordinate 12,106,053, forward strand.
TCATTTCTATCCAGGCAGATAGAGGAAGCTTCAGTCACATCCATTTGTTTCCTTACCATTATGAAAATAATGAGATGATAGAAAAAGCCTCACCTAGGCCATCTGTTGACTATATTTTACAAATGAGGAAGCTGATGCAATAATTTGTGTTCTGACTAGGGTAGCTCTGGAATGGGATTCCAGATCCTGGAATTCTGATCCTGGACTCAGCATCCTTTTCCGTGGATTCTGCTGATTACTGTATTGGTGGGGGGGGGGGCTGCTGCTATTCCTGTGGCTCTAGTCTCTAGTCTGGCCATTTCTGGATGTGACCCGTCAGGGATGATGTGCTTAGTTTTGTGTTGACAAGAGTTTCAGATGCATGTTAACCTTATTTTAAGGTGTCATTCCCTCTGATTATGAAAGCTAAGTAATTTTCATCTGTTTGTGTCATAGGCGAAGGCAGCTTGTAGTGCAGTTTGGGAACCCTTTTTCAGAGTCTGTGGACTGAGTTGAAAGTGATGTCCCAGGAACTGGCCAACTGCCAGGAGACTTCATAGTATTCCTCAGCCTTGGTTGTTCATATACTTATTCGGGGGAGGGCAGTTGAGGCAGATTTGATTGCTTTTCGTGGGAGACTCTTGTGTTAACCCAACTCACAGGAGAATAACACTTAAAAACCAGATGCCAGTTTACAGAGAGAAATAGAAATGCCGCAGAGGGGTATCTGGGTGGCTCAGTGGTTTAGGCCTCTCCCTTCGGCCCAACTCATGATCTCAGGGTCCTGGGATCAAGCTCCATGTCAGGCTTTCTGCTCCTCCTCTCTCTCTCTCTCTGCCTGCCTCAGGGCCTACTTGTGATCTCTGTCAAGTGAATAAATAAAATCTTAAAAAAGAAAAGAAAAGAAATGCCACAGAGACCAAAGTCTCTTGCCAGTACAGTCAGCATGACTCTCCTAAAAGAAATTAACACAGAGAAGCTAAACTCTAATCAGAAAACTGCTAGGTATATGTAGAACTGTGCTCAGGGACTGTTATGGAATATAGATGGGAAAGGATTTCAACTGAGCTCTTTGATAATTGTGTTTGTTTCTACAAAGGGAATAAACCTAAAGGGCCAGGGATTGTGCAATTTAGTGGAGAAAGCATAGATTCTGGACACAAATAAATGTGGTATTTAAAACTTTTAACCCCCGATGGTGCCTGGGTGGCTTAGTGGATTAAGCCTCTGCCTTGGGTTCAGGTCATGATCTCAGGGTCCTGGGATCGAGCCCCACATCGGGCCCTCTGCTCGGCATGGAGCCTGCTTCCCCCTCTCTCTCTGCCTGCCTCTCTGCCTACTTGTGATCTCTGTGTCAAATAAGTAAATAAAATCTTTAAAAAGAAAAAACCTTTTCCCCCTAAATACTGTTAGAAGCAAATTCCACACTAAATTCACATAAAAATAGGAGCTTTTCTAGGACTGATTGCTTATTATACCTTCTGAATTTCTTTCCTTTTCTTTTTTTTCTTTCTTTCTTTCTTTTTTTTTTTTTTTTTGGTGAGATTTTATTTATTTATTTGTCTAAGAGAGAGAAAGCACAGCCAGGCAGAGTGGCAGGCAGAGGCAGAGAGAGAAGCAGGCTCCCTGGTAAGCAAGGAGCCCAATGTGGGACTCCATTCCAGGACCCTGGCATCATAACCCGAGCTGAAGGCAGAGGCTTAACTGACTGAGCCACCCAGGCGTCCCATATACCTTCTGAATTTCTTAACATGAATTTGTCATTATGGTGTTTGGCATTTACTCACCTGACAGGCTATCTCTGGATCAGGTGTTGAGAGCCTGGGCGAGGATGAGCACCTTTTGCCTCAGACTCCACTGAGAAGCCAAAGTTGGGGGAAGCTGAGTAATAAGGAATTTCTCCCAACAGGCTTTTCAGCCAAGGTCACAAACTCCTTTCCTGTTTCTTTGTTTGAGGCTGCTTGATTCTGGCTGTTATTGTTGTTACTCGTTCATCAAAAAAAATTTTTTTTTAAGATTTTATTTATTTGACACAGAGAGAGCACATGTAGGCAGAGAAGCAGGCAGAGAGGGAGGGGGATGCAGGCTCCCAGCTGAGCAGAGAGCCCAATGTGGGGCTTTATTCTAGGATTCTGGGATCACGACCTGAGCTGAACGCAGAGGCTTAACCCACTGAGCCACCCAGATGCCCCCATCAAATATTTCTAATACTCCGCTGTGTGAGAGACTGAACTTTGCCTTGGAGATACATTGTGAACAGGACAGATCAGGTTCCTGTTCTCATGGAACATACGGAATCCAGGACTACAGAGGGTAAGCAAGGGTCAAGAGCTTATTACACTGGTATTTAATTCAGAGACGATAAGTGCAGGGAAAGAGGACGATTTCTTGGGTTTCAAGGTTGTACTTCAAAGAGAAACCCCAGCACTGCCTTCTGATGACGGTAGCTCCCCTTTCCTTTGTCCCCATCTGACCTTGGAAATGCCTTTTGCTATATTAAAGCAATGTTAATGAATGGGGTTTTTTGAAAAATCACTTAATTTTTTACCAGTTTCTATGCAGAATGCTCAATATGCATGTCAGTAGCCAACTACTAGCCTAACTTTAGTGTGGAGTATGGATTTCATTTGATTAAAGTGGTCTTAGGAGATACTGTTCTTCTGTGCCTATTCTCATGGTGGCTGTAGCTGCTGTTAGCACACATTTGCCAAAATTAGTTGGTAAACTTGCTTGTTAGCATTTTTAAAAAAGAAAACCTGAGTGACATAAAAAATGGTGGAGTGAGGACCTCTAAAAGAACTGGCAAAATTGATCAGAACTAACTTTCAGGACTGTGGAAATTAAGCACATGCTTAAAGCGATTCAGGGAGAGATTATTTAAAAAACAGCTGAATATCAGAAGAGTAAGTAAGCTTCATGGCATTCCCTGTTCCATATCCCTCTTCGGCGCAGCGTAATGGTTTAATTAAGTGCCTGCAGTCACAGTGAAAACCAGTGGCCTGACAGCCACTAGAGGGAGTAGACTGGGATTGGCGCTCCTTCAAAGCTTCATTCCCAGAGAATTCTCTTTCTTTCTTCTGTTTGGTGGTTTCCTGAGAGAAGCCGAAAGCCTTTGATATGGGGGCAAACTAAATTAACTGAAAAGCTTAAAAGGAAAAGCTGAGGAATGAGATCTTCATAGGGATTTTGAAAAGGTCTGACATATCCTTGGAAATCTAGAAGGTGACAGATATGCCTAAGACTGTGTACGGCTGTGCTCATGCCCAGGAAAGACCTAAGAAGGCACTCATTTCTCAACTCTGGCTGACCTTGAGGCTCTGCACAATCAGGAAGAATTGTCACTTACCTGGCTGATTCCTGAAGGTGTCCCCCCCCAACATACACATGTAGTCACACACTCTGCAAAGACTAGGAGATTTACCAATCTTGGGCTTTTAAGCAAATCTCTGTCCGGGCATGAACTAGCCCCTAAGCTAACCACCTAGACTTAATGGCTACATGTAACAAAGAACGCAGATCTCACAGAATCACTTCAGAAAAGTCACTAAACAAAAGTAACAAGTATAAGAAATAGCAATAACAACAAACCCTGAAAAGGGGAAAAATCTGATTTCCAGAGTTAACTACCTTGTAGGATTTGAAATGTCCAGTTTTCAAGAAAAAATTACAAGATGTGGAAAGAAAATATGGCCCACACATAGGAAAAAAAAAGAAAAAATAGAAACTACATGAAGAAACCGAGATGTTGGACTTACCAAACAGACTGTAAATCTACTTTTTAAAATATATTCAGAGAACTAAAAGTATAAAACAGTGTGTCGGGGTGCCTGGGTGGCTCAGTGGGTTAAAGCCTCAGTCTTCGGCTCAGGTCATAATCCCAGGGTCCTGGGATCGAGCCCTGCATCGGGCTCTCTGCTCAGCAAGGAGCCTGCTTCCTCCTCTCTCTCTCTGCCTGCCTCTCTGCCTACTTGTGATTTCTCTGTCAAATAAATAAATAAAAGCTTAAAAAAGAAAAAAAAAAAACAGTGTGTCACCAAATAGACAATTTCAGTAAAGAGATTGAAGTTAATCGGCTCTCTGCTCAGCGGGGAGCCTGCTTCCTCCTCCTCTCTCTGCCTGCCTCTCTGCCTACTTGTGATCTCTCTCTGTCAAATAAATAAATAAAATCTTAAAAAAAAAAGAGATTGAAGTTATAAAAATATGCAAAATAGAAATGGTTGAGTTGACAAGTACAATAAATGAAAAAAATCACTAGAGGGCTTATCAAGTTTGAACAGGCAAAAGAAAGAATTGACTTTGAAGAGTCAAGAAGCAAAAATGAAGATAGGTGAATTGAGGCTATCTGGTCTAGATAATGGGGAAAAATGAGGAGTAATGAACAGAGCCTCAGAGACCTGTAGGACATCATCAAGTATATGCCAACATATGCATAATGGAAGTCCTTGCAGGGGAGGGGAGAGAGAGACAGAAAGGATATTTGAAGAAATGACAGAAACTTGCCAAATTTGGTGAAAAACATTAATCTACAGGAAGCCTAACAAACTCTAAAAAATAAATTCAAAGAGATCCACAGCTACGTGGATCATAATCATACTGCTAACACCATAGAAAAAGAGAGAATCTTGAAATCAGCAATAAAGAAGTGACTGACTCACCATGTACAAAGGATATTCAATAAAGTTGAGAGCTGATTTATCATCACAAACAGTGGAGGCCAGAATGCAGTTGAATAACCTGTTCAAAGGTTTGTTTGGGGTTTTTTGTTTGTTTGTTTAGAAAGAGTGCACGTGAAGACAGTATTATTTATACTTTATACATCCAGCATGGAGCCAGATATAGGGCTTGAGATCACAACCTGAGTGAAAATCAAGAGTCACATGCTTAACTGACTGAGCCACCCAGGCGCCCCTGGCCTATTCAGAGTATTAAAAGGAAAAAACTCAGCTAACAATTCCATGTCAAGCAGAACTATCCCTCAAAAATGAAGGAACGATGAGGCATTCTAGGATTTAAAACAAAACAAAACAAAATTTCTTTAGAGGAAACCTGTCCTATAAGAATTAGAAAAGAGGGTCCTTCAGGCTAAAATTAAAGAAACATCCCCCCCAAAAAAAACACCAGACATAAATAAATTGAATCCACAAGGAGGAATAAAGAGCACTAGCAAAGATAACTACATAGGCAAATATAATAGAAAATACACATGTATTTTTTATTATAATTTTTTCTTTCTCATTTAGAAAAAACAGCATAAAGAAATAACTCTGGGTCTGAGTTGATGGACATAAAATCATCAGCAAAAGTGGGGAGGGAATAGAAGTATAACTTTAAGAAGATGTGGTAAAAAGAAACGAGGCAATTAAAATGGTGCACTTGAAAATAATACAAAGGAAGGCAATAATGGAGAAATAAAAAAACATTTTTTTAAGGATTTTTTTTTTAAGTAGTCTCTGCACTCTCTTTGAGGTTCCAGTGCACAACCCCATGATCAGTAGTCATACTTTACCGACTGAGCTAGCCAGGCACCCCTAAACATTTCTATAATGAGAGTTTGGAATAGACCTTCCTATGTGAACAAAAAAGACATAGGCATATGGAAAACAGCAAAACGGTAGATAGAAATCCTGCCTTAAATGCAAATGGTTTAAATACTCTAATCAAAAGCACAGATTTTTTTTTATCCAACTTTCTGCATGATACACAATTTAGATTCAAAGACATTAATAGTTTGAAAGTAAAAGGATGGAATAAAATAGGCCATGCATACAGTAACCACAGGAGAGCAGGAGTTGCTTAGTAATATCAGACAAAATAGACTTTCAGACAAAGATTGTTTTAAGAGTCAAAGAAGGACATTTTATAATTACAAAAGGGTTAAGACATTTTATAATTACAAAAGGGTTAATCCGGGCGCCTGGGTGGCTCAGTGGGTTAAGCCGCTGCCTTCGGCTCAGGTCATGATCTCAGGGTCCTGGGATCGAGGCCCACATCGGGCTCTCTGCTCAGCAGGGAGCCTGCTTCCTCCTCTCTCTCTGCCTGCCTCTCTGCCTGCTTGTGATCTCGCTCTGTCAAATAAATAAATAAAATCTTTAAAAAAAACAAAAAAAAAAACAAAAGGGTTAATCCATCTAAGAAGATATAATAATTATAAACCTATATATACCTGCAGCAGTGCCCCCGAATACATGAAGCAGAAACTATCATAATTGATGGGAGAAACAGACAATTCATCAGTAATAGTAGGAGATATCAGTATCCCATTTTCAACAGTGAGGATAACTAGACAGAATGTCAGGAGCCAGAAAACTTGAAAACACTATAAACCTACTAGGCCTAATAGACATCTGAGGAACATTCCACTCAATAGCAGAACATACCTATTTCTCAAGTGCACATGGAACATTTTCCAGGACAGATCATATGTTAGGGCTAACATACAGGTACAGAACAAGGCTCATTAAATTTAAAGTATTGAAATTATACGAAGTATGTTCTCGACTTAAGTAACGGAAAGAATTTGGGGAAATTCACAAGTCACAACTCCTAAATAACCAGTAGACCAGAGAAGAAATCCCAAGGAAAATTAGAAAATGCTTTGAGATGAATGAAAAGGAAAACATACCAAAACTTATAGGATGCAGCTAAAACAGTGCTTAAAGGGAAATTAATAGTTGTTCAACACCACACTAAAAAAGAAAGTAGCGACACCTGGCTGGCTCGGTCAGTAGAGCACCTGACTCTTTATCTCAGGGTCGTGAGTTTGAGCCCCTCACTGGGTGTAGAGATGACATAAAAAAACAAAACTTGTAAATAGAAGAAGAAAGTACTCAAATCAGTAACCTAGCTTAAGGAACTAGAAAAACGAAAAAAGTCCCCAAATCCAAAATTCAAAGCAAGCGGAAAGAAGGAAATAATGACCGTTAGAGCAGAAATAAATACAACCTAGAAAAGCAAGAGAGAAAGCCAACTAATCCAAAAGTTGATTTTTCTGAAAAATCAACGAAATTGATAAACTTCTAAGTAGACTGACTGACCAAGATATAGAGAGAAGACTCAAATTGATAAAATCAGGAATGAAAGAACATTACTGTCGGTCTTACAGAAGAAAGCAGTTTTATAAAGAAATACTGTGAACAGTTTTAGACAAGAAATTAGATGACCTAGGTGAAATTGACAAAGAAAAATATGTTTTTAAAGATTTATTTATTTGAGAGAGAGAGCACAAGCCCACTGAGAGGCAGCGAGAGAAGCAGGCTCTCTGCTGAGCAGGGAGCCTGACATGGGTCTCAATCATGACCTGAGTTGAAGGCAAACACTCACCTGATGCCCCTAAATTGAGAAATTTCTAAGAAGACACTAGTTGTCAGTATTCTTTCAAGAAGCGAAAGAGAGGCGCCTGGGTGGCTCAGTGGGTTAAGCCTCTGCCTTTGGCTCAGGTCATGATCTCAGGGTCCTGGGATCCAGCCCCACATTGGGCTCTCTGCTTGGCAGGGAGCCTGCTTCCTCCTCTCTCTCTCTGGCTGCCTCTCTGCCTACTGTGATCTCTGTCTATCAAATAAATAAACTCTTTAAAAAATAAAAAGGATTCACAATTGCTGCTTTTCATTGCAATTTGTTCACATTTCTTTCTTTCTTTTTCTTTTTTAAACAAATGTGAATCCTCCAACTGTTGAATTGGATACCAAATAACATTTACTTCGTTCTGTCATCATTTTTTAATTGAAAGCACTGGTTTGCCATAAATTGCTGCCAAACTACAAGAAATCAATTTTTTTTCTGTATGAGCAGTCTCTAGCGGTTTCTGGGGGAATAATATAATGTTATAAAGACAATTATTATTTTTTTAAAGATTTTTAAAAATTTATTTGATAGAGAGAGAGGTCACAAGTAGGCAGAGAGGCAGGCAGAGAGAGAGGGGGAAGCAGGCTCCCCGCTGAGCAAAGAGCCCGACATGGGGCTCCATCCCAGGACCCTTCGATCATGACCTGAGCCCACTGAGCCACCCAGGTGCCCCTATAAAGACAATTATTAAAACTTAAAAGTAGATCACCTTTTAGTAGTACTTTGTAATTAGTAGCTAGGTAGTATGTTCTAAAGTACAGGACACCTTTTTGGTTTTTAATATTGAAGGTCGGTCATTCTGTGCTGGATGGAGGGTGTGGTCGGTTGGCTTAGATGTGAGGGTCACCGCAAAAGGGTGGGTGTGGTTAACTTACCAGCCAGCCTCCGCTAAAGTGTTAAAATCTGCTCCCAGGTCTTCTCATTCTGAGTTTATTTTTGGATATCATGCTGTGTTTTTAACCTTAACGTGGCATTTTTTAAACTTTAAAAGGAAAATGTTTTAAAGTAAGGTAAAGCAGTGGTGACTGAAGCCAGACTTCATTTTTACCCTGAAACATGGTGGTCTGCCTTGTTGTGGCAGCAGAACCCTGTGGGGCTGTTTTTGATCAACAGAGCCCTTGTTCTTCTTGTCCACTGTCTTTCAGCCCCCTAATACCAGTGGAGAAATTGCTGTATTGCGTCCTTTATTTATTTATTTTTTAAAAGATTTTATTTATTTATTTGACAGAGATCACAGGTAGGCAGAGAGGCAGGCAGAGAGAGGAAGGGAAGCAGGCTCCCTGCTGAGCAGAGAGCCTGATGCGGGGTTCGATCCCAGGATCATGACCTGAGCCGAAGGCAGAGGCTTTAACCCACTGAGCCACCCAGGCACCCCTGCATTGCGTCCTTTAAAAGATACTGACACATGGCCTAAAGCCAGTAAAGTAGAATTTGCTTTTAGCAAGAGTCAGCCTCCAGTGTGGCTAATGTAGTAATTGAGTGGAAAAGAGAATATCCAGGCCAGCCAGCATCTGCCTAAAACTACTATTTCTGCTTCAGTGGTCAAAGCAGCATTTAACGGCCTAGAGATGGGTTGAATTGACTAGGATTTACCTTCAGATTACTGTGTAGTTTTCTTGTGATAATGGGGCATTTGACTGTGCTTGTACTGTACTTCTGTTGTCTTTCTGCATACATAGGTTGAGAGCACCATTGGATGCTTACTTTCAAGTGAGTCGGACCCAGCCTCCTTTGCCAAGGACCTCTCAGGACTCAGAGACCAGGAATCCTATCTCTGAAGACTTGCAGGTCTCAAGCAGTTCCAGTTCTGACAGTGAGAGCTCCACAGAGGCCGAAGATGGTGTTGTCCAGGCGGAGGAAACTAGAGCTGTCGTTTTACAAGGTGAGTATTTTATTCAGTTTTGGATTCACGAGGCTGACACCCAGGAAGCTTAGCCTCCAGAAAGCGAGGAGCTCTCCATTTGTGTTTGCTGCTGTCCCTTTCCCTGCCCAAGATGCCAGAGATTCCTGCTTTATTTAGTACAGAGCGTTCATGGGCCACAAGCATTTATAGAGGATTTGCTCGAACTTGAAATTTAATGTGGTTTGTGACCCAGTAAGTTGGTCACTTTTTAATAGCATTTTATATCTTATATTTTGTTTGACATCTAAGAAGGAAGTAGCCTCTATTATTTAAAAGAAAAGCTTTGTAAATTTGGTACTCTGTCTAGTCTGCCACTTTTGATGTCCTAGCATAGTGTTATATATTGTGCAAGTAGGACTTTGTTTAGCAGCAGTGGGCGGAGACCACTAGAGCATATGTCCTGCTTACCCTCTGATACCCCAGACCGTGGTCTTTTCTCAGTTAAAGGAACCAGGGCTTCTTGGAGAAATGGCTTTCCAAAACTGGAATAGGAGATAAACAGGGTGAACCTAGGTCATTTGATGGTGCCAGAAAGTAAGGAAGCCATCTCTCACGGAGTCATCGTGTCCGTAGGCAGGGGAGCAGCCTTGAAAGGACCTCTTGTGGCATAAGATGGGATGATATAAACATCAAAATGAATAATGGATATGTATTCTTGCATTATGGATTGATATGTAGGTTAAAATACATCAAATTTGTGAAAAACCTGTAATTTCATAATTAGGTACTTTTTAAAACCTCATTTATCAGCATCCTAAGTTACTAGAGCCCTGACTCATTACTCTGAAAACTGGTAAGTAAAGGATTAAGCATTTATCCTGTATTTTCCTATGTGAACTATATTCAGGAAAACCTAATAGTTGATGAAGGAGGTTTGTTGGTTTTGTTGTTGTTGTTGTTAAGACTTTTTTTTTTTTTTTTTTTTTTTAAAGAGTAGTTTAGGGTTCACAACAAAGTGGAGAAGGTTCAGAGGTTTCCTAGGGGCATGTCTCCACACATGCATTGCTTCCTCATGTCAGCACCCGTCACCAGAATGGTGATTTGTTACTCAATATAATCATTCCAAGTCTGTAGTCCACCTTACTGTTCACCTTTGGGTTATACATGTTTTCACTGCCCTAAAAATTCTCTTTGCTCTGGCTCTCATTCCTCCCATCTATTTAGGTAAGTTTTTTTAAATGAAAAATTCCAGCTAATATCAGAGCAGGGATAATAAGAAAAAGTCATGATTTCCTGACTCCTAATGAAATTATGTAACTAGGCAAAGATCAGCAGGATTCTAAAAACCATTAGGTTGAAAAGTTAATGACATTCCTTTTAATAGAGGGACCAGGCTGGCAGCACCAGACCTTATACGCATTTTAATGTGTTATAATCAGAAATACCCGGAGGGGCGCCTGACTGGCTCAGTCACGCGAGCATGCAGCTCCTAACCTCAGCGTTGTAAGTTCGAGCCCCATGTTGGATGTAGAGATTACTTCAAGATAAAATTTTAAAAAGAAAGAAAAATAACAATAGCACTAAGGAAGTACTGTTGCTGCCCCCCAAAAAGCCTGAATTTACTTAAGACTGGATACGATAACCAGGTTGTACAGTGTACAGAAGTAGAGGAACAAGGTAAATATTACTTGAAAGATGCAGCCATTCAAATCTAAAATGTGGGACATTCTATAACGGAACATCTAGAAAAAGATCTAAACATACGTGGGAATTTAGTATAGGGGATGCCTGGGTGGCTCAGTCGGTTAAGCGTCTGTCTTCGGCTCAGGTCATGATCCTAGGGTTCTGGGGTTGAGCTGCACGTCTGGCTCCCTGCTCAGTGGGGAGTCTGCTTCTCCCTCTGCCCCTCACCCCATTCATGCACCCTCTTTCTCTCTCAAATAAAATCTTAGAAAAGGAAATTTAGTATATTGTAAAGGGAGTATCTCAGATCATTGGGGAAAAGATAGACTTCTAAATTAGTACTATTGTAAAAACTGGATTGCTACCTGGAAAACAGTAATACTAGATTCATGCCTCATACTAAAAAATAAGGTATTAGTGGATCAGAGACCTCGTGTAAAAAAAGAAACCATGCTACTCTAAGGAGAATAGGTATGCGATAAAACCCAGAAGTAAGGAGTACTTTGAAATTTAGAGGCAATACAAGAAAATTCCATTAGAAAATTCTTTTTCAGTTTATGACAGTGAGCCAGCGTAGCTACTTTGTGATATCACTTACATACAATGCCTAGGAAAGGCAAATCTACAGAGAAAAAGTAGATTAGTGCTTGCCTGTGGCTGCTGGTGCCGATGGGAAATGATTCTAAATTGGCTTGAGAAATGTTTAGGGCATGATAGAAATGTTTTAAAATTGGATTGTGATGATAGTTGTACAACTCTGTAAATTTACTGTACATAAAAGTTAGTATGAGGAGGCAATCTGTCAAATCCAGGAGCTAGACATTTTACAGGACAGATTTCTCAAACAGATCAAGGACAGAGGTGGTGAATTTTAATTTAGAGCTTGTGTTCATCAACAGACATCATTAGAAGAATGAAATGGGAACCCATTGACTGGGGAAGACATTCATGATACATGTATCTGGAATAGGGCTGTATCTAGTTTATAGAAATAATTTCTACAGGCTAACAGAAAAAGGGGTAGAAATTTTTAAAAGGTACTACCAAAGGGGGGTTGCCAAATGGTCACTAAATATATAAAAAAGACTTCATTAGTCATCAGGGAAATGGAAATTAAAACCACGGTGTGGTAACTAATAGGCATCCACCACTAGAGCTAAAATTTAAGACTGACAATATTAAATTTTGGAGAGAATATAAAGCAGCCAGAACACTCTTGCACTGCTGGTGGGAGTATACATTGGTACAGTCATTTCGGTGGTATCTTTACAAACTCATCTGTATGCCTGTGGTCCAGCATTTCTACTTCTATGTATGTAATCAAAGAAAGGAATACTGTTCAGTAGAAAAGTGCAAGAATGTAACGGCATTGTAATGGCAAAAACCTGGAAACCACCCAAATACCCATCAGCAATAGAACAGATAAATACGAGGACGCCTGGGTGGCTCAGTTGGTTAAGCAGCTGCCTTCGGCTCAGGTCATGATCCCGGCGTCCTGGGATCGAGTCCCACATCGGGCTCCTTGCTCGGCAGGGAGCCTGCTTCTCCCTCTGCTTCTGTCTGCCTGTGCTTGCTCTCTCTCCCTCTCTCTCTGACAAATTTAAAAAAAAAAAAAAAGAACAAATAAATGCAATATTTTTACACAATGAAACAGTATACAGCGGTGAAATAAATGAACCACAACTGGACATGTTAGTCTGGAAGAATGTTACGAACAATGTAGAATAAAATTAGTAGACACAGAAAAGTTAAATAACTCTGACATGCTGTTTATATAGAGAAATAGGCAAAAGTTATTAGATGGTCCTAGAATTTATTAAGGTGGTTACCTTTGGTGGGGGCAAATCATCTCCCCTCTACCCCCAAGAAGGAAGTAAGGAGGGCATAAGGTATAAAAGGCACTCTTGGGATTTTTGGTGATGTTCTGGTGTATAGTTCAGTTTGTGAGAATTCACTGAGTGGAATACTGAGGTTACACTTTTCTGTATTTATATTCCACTTCAATAAAAGTTTGTGGGTTTTTGTTTGTTTGTTTATTTTTTTTAAGAATCAGTTTAAAGGAGCTCCCACAAGCTATGATGAGATCATTTGAACCTCAAAAAGCAAAATGACTGAAAATTAAAAATCACCTCGACCATTAAATGAAGGTTTTGAAAGGTTGATGAGGAACCTAATAATCGGTCTAGGAGTCCAACTGATCCCACCTAAACCCTGTAGGAGCCTTGTGTGCTGCAGTCAGAAGCAAACAACTGAAGACATATTCCTGCTGCCCCTCTTCTTGCCAAATGACAAAATTGAGTCTACTGAAGCCTCCAGATTTAACCTCCAGTTTACAGGAAACATAGGTGATAGAACAAGTAAGGAAGCAGTCCATCAGATGTGGGATGTAGGATATTTCGTAAGACAAATGACCAGATATCCTCCAACAAATAAGTGACAAGGACGGGATAAAAACGAATGAAGGAGGGATGCCTGGGTGGCTCAGTTAGTTTAGTGTTTGCCTTTGGCTCAGGTCATGACCCCAGGGTCCTGGGATCAAGTCCCACGTTGGGCTCCCTGCTCAGTGGGGAGCCTGCTTCTCCCTCTGCCTGCTGCTCCCTGTGTTTGTGATCTCTCTCTGACAAATTAAATATAATCTTTAAGGAAAAAAAAAAAAATGAATGAAGGAGAATAGAGTGAAAAAAAAAAAATCTAACAGGTTCAGTAGTCAAGCTTGTGGAGATCTTGCTTAGATTCCATTTGCAGTAAATGTGCCGTAAAGAGCAACTTGAAACCAACTGGGAAATGCTGAGTATGAACTGCGTGGATATTAGACAGTATGAAGGGATCATTGTTATTTCCGTTAATATGGTAATGATAGTATCTATGTAAAAAAATCCTTATCAGCTAGTATTACAAAAATTTTTACAAGTGAAGTGACATTTTAGAGAGTTATTAAGCATTACAAAAGAAAATAATGTGGATGGGGTCTTAGAACAAAATGGGCAAAATACTGATTTGTTTTGAAATTGGATGAGTACTTGCATGTTAATTCTAATGTTCTGTCTACTTTTTGTGTATATTTGAAAGTATCAAAATAAGTTTAAAAATAAATTCACTGTTACTACTTAGGGAAATTTACAGCATTATTACCCATTAGAAATGGAAAGCTATGGTGAGTTAGACTCTCCTGCTCGCCTCTCATACCTGACTTCTGTCTTCTTTTGTGCATTACGTCTCTTACCGTTCTTGGAAATGACTTGGTGCAGAGCAAGTAGGAGGTACGTCAGCAGAGCAGGAAGCTACATGTGTCAGTGGAGGAAAGACCCTCCCCAAACAGGTAATTTGAATATCCTTTTAAATGAAATGTTTGGATTTGCTTTAGAGAAGAGGCTGTGGACTAAAGTGGAAAGCTTGCAGACATGGTAGGCAGGAGGTCAGGGTGTGAATCCAACCTATCTTACTCAGTTATGTGACTACTTCCTCACAGGTTTAGAAAAGCAGGGATAGAGGTGAGGGTGACTTGTCTTGCCTACGTAACAAAGTTAAGTTTTTATTAAAATAGTGGATATGAATGAAGTTTATGAAATATCTGGTAGAATATGATTGCTACATGTTAAACAATTTTTATTTACAAAGATAATGCATAGTCCTTAATATGAGGTATTTACATCAACTGTGGACTCTTCAAATCTCAAAACATCATTGGCTTACTTTTTCCACACTTCTATATGACCTTATGTTTTTATTTTTCTCTTCTAGAAGAATTTTGTATCCATGTAAATTTATTTATGTACATAAATGTTCTGTTTTTTACATTTACACAAAAGGGGATCTCATTCTTACTCATTACTGCATAGTGTTCAATCATAAGTAAATTTTTAGTTAACTCTTGTTTTGTACACTGTAGTTGTTCCTGTCCTTCCTTCCTTCCTTCCTTCCTTCCTTCCTTCCTTCTCTCCTTCCTACTGGTAAAATGATGCTGCATAAGCATCTTTGTATAGATGTCTTGGAAGTATTTGTGACTATTCATGGATATATTTTTACCAGAGACATTGCTCTGTGAAAGGAAAGATACTTTTGATTGATAATGCCAAATTGCCCTCTGGAAAATTTGTGTCACTTTCTACCTGCAGCAACAGTGGGAAGCATGGCTGTTTCTTCCTTAACCCTCAACATTGCTTGGTATCATCAGACATCTGTTTATATACCATCTAATAAATGAAAAAATGGTTTCTTACCTTAATTTGCATTTTTAAATTATAAATGAACACTTCTGAACCATTTGTATTCTTTTTGTAAGCTGTTTATATCCTTTCTTTGTTTTTCTGGGTTTCTTTTATGTATTTTCTATTCAAGTATTTTATCACTTTTTGACTTGATTATGAACCTAACTTTGAATGTATAACAACCTACTCTTCCCTTTGTTGGTTATCCAGGTAACTACTAGATTTGTTTCATTTTTTTAATGTCTTTGTAAAGATAGCTCCTTTTCTTCTTTTGAATGGAAAAAAAAATCCCAAGAATTTCACAAGATCCAAGAGAAATAATATTTTCATTTCATGGCTTATATGAAACATTGGCCAGATTGCACTTTATAAAGAATGACAGGTGATTCAGAGATGCTGCAGTTTTCCCACAGTGTTTTCAGTTGGGTTTGTATTGTTTTTGTGTGGTTTTGCTTTGATAGAGTTGCACATCCTCTTTGAGACTGATTCTCTATTTTCTCTAATTGTATTCTGGTTTCCATTCAGTCTCCCCAGAAGAGCAGCCCTCTTCTACCTTCTGTTTCTATGGATGATGAAGATGGGGACACTTGTACAATATGTTTTGAACATTGGACCAATGCTGGGGATCATCGACTCTCAGCATTACGCTGTGGGCACCTCTTTGGGTATAAGTGCATTTCTAAGTGGCTCAAGGGCCAGGCACGAAAATGTCCCCAGGTAAGAACCATAGATAAGGAAGGAGTGTGTGCACAGTCAACATGTTAAGTTAGGAGGATTCCTAGAACCACGCTGATATATCTTGTTGGGCTTTTTAGTGCAACAAGAAAGCCAAGCACAGTGACATCGTTGTTCTTTATGCCCGAACCCTGAGAGCTCTGGACACCAGTGAACAGGAGCGCATGAAAAGGTAGGTGGCAAGAATCTACCTACTTGACAGATCTGAAAAAGGAGGTATGAATCACTCTTTATATAGTTCTAAGGCTTTACCTGGACTGTGATGGGGGTGGAGGGGTGGTCTTTGGGGGATCACTGGCAAACTGTCTCACATCGTGATTTATAATACATGTCTGATATCTTCTGAAGGAGGTCTACATGCTTTCCTCTCCATATAGCATTAAAAATGAGGTTTTGGGGGACGCCTGGGTGGCTCAGTTGGTTGGACGACTGCCTTCGGCTCAGGGCGTGATCCTGGAGTCCCGGGATCGAGTCCCACATCAGGCTCCCAGCTCCATGGGGAGTCTGCTTCGCTCTCTGACCTTCTCCTCGCTCATGCTCTCTCTCACTGTCTCTCTCTCTCAAATAAATAAATAAAAAATCTTTAAAAAAAAAAAAATGAGGTTTTGGAGTATCGAATAATTGTGACTTCAGCTAACTCACTGATTGTGGGCCCCAGGCCTTTTGAATGTGTACTTTCTCAGCTGTAGAATGGGGGAGCTACCTGACAATGAATTGGATGCCCAAGAAAGCAGAGCTGATAAGTAGAGAAAGAGAGGTTTCCGCCATGCCTGAAGTTAGTCTTCAGTGGATTTCTCAGTTATATAAGTCAATACATTGGTTTTCAATTTTAGTTTGCCAGCTTAAATAAAGTTTTCTGTCATATAATCTAGGGAGCGTTGACCCGTGTTTCATCATATAACATTTTCATTCTGGGAAGACTGACACCTGGGTCATGAAAAACTCATCCCTTAAAAGAAGGGGAAGATAAAAGAAGGATGACAGGTGGTGGACCATGCCAGTTACTCCTTTTTGTCTTCTGTGCCTCATATAAACCTCTGTTTTCCGAGCCTGAGTGCTGTGTGCTGACTGGAGCAGGCCGATTCAGAAGCAGTAGAGCATTTCTTCCTTCTGCAGGAACACTTAGCTATCCCTACAAACTCACAATCACCTCTGCTAATTAAGCCAGCAGTAACTTGACCCAGGGAAGCCAAGACCATGGTGTCTTAAGCTCCCCCCACCAAATCCAAAATCATAGAGAAACCTACAGCCCTCCAGTAATACCTCACACCTGGTATGGGCAGCAGGCCCAAGCAGAGAGATTCCCTGGAAGTTTTGGAGCTTATTCCAATTCTTCTCTAAGCTTTACATTTACTGCCTGCCTCTGCTTCTAAATACCATGAAGATTTAATCAGAGATTCCTTGTCTTACTCTTTGTAAGTAATTTATAACCACTTGGAACATTTTTCCATGTCTTAGTCTCCTCTTCCCTATAATAGGCTTAATGATACCTTAAACAAAACAACAAAAAAGAAGATCTGACACATTACTCAAGTGTTGCCATATTTTGCTGCTCATGTCCCTAAGTCCTCCCACGACAGCAACAGAAGATTCTTTTTATTATTATTATTATTATTATTATTAGCATATAATGTATTATTAGCCCCAGGGATACAGGTCTGTGCATCTTCAGGCTTACATACTTCACAGCACTCACCATAGCACATACCCTCCCCAATGTCCATAACCCCATCACCTCCTTACCCCCCTCCCCCCAGCAACCCTCAGTTTGTTTTGTGAGATTAAGAGTCTCTTACAGTTTGTTTCCCTCCCAATCCTGTCTTATTTCATTTTTTCCTTCCCTACTCCCCAGACCCCCCCATGTTGCCTCTCAAATTCCTCATATCAGGGAGATCATATGATAATTATCTTTTTCTAATTGACTTATTTCACTCAGCATAATACCCTCTAGTACCATCCATGTCATTGCAAATGGCAAGGTTTCATTTCTTTTGATGGCTGCATAGTATTCCATTGTATGTATAATACCGCATCTTCTTTATCCATTCATCTGTTGATGGACATCTAGGTTCTTTCCATAGTTTGGCTATTGTGGACATAGCTGCTATAAACATTCAAGTGCATGTGCCCCTTCGGATCACTACATTTGAATCTTTAGAGTAAATACCCAGTAGTGCGATTGCTGGGTCATAGGGTAGCTCTATTTTCAACTTTTTGAGGAACCTCTGTGCTGTTTTCCAGAGAGGCTGCACCAGCTTTCGTTCCCACCAACAGTGTAGGAGGGTTCCCCTTTCTCCGCATCCTCGCCAGCATCTGTCGTTTCCTGACTTGTTAATTTCAGCCATTCTGACTGGTGTGAGGTGGTATCTCATTTTGGTTTTGATTTGTATTTCCCTGATGCCAAGTATTGTGGAGCACTTTTTCATGTGTCTGTTGGCCATCTGGATGTCTTACACAGAAAATATTGTACGATGTAAGAAATTATCAGGATTTGGGAAGCCCAAGAACAATTGTTAATAACACTGCTTAAAATAAACTTTAATAACATTAAAAAAATAAAAATACCCACCAAGAGAGTGCAGAGATATGTGTTTTCTCATAATAGTGCTGGTAAGAATGTACACTGACACAATTGTTTATTTAGAGAGACCCTTGGCCTTATGCTTCAGAAGCATTTAAAAGTAATTCTACTTCAGGCATTTATTCTAAAGAAATGATTTATAAAGAAATGTGTTCAAGTATTTACTAATGGGGGGGTGGTGCCTGGCTGGCTCAGTTGGTGGAACATGCAGCTCTTGATCTCAGGATTGTAAGTTCAAGCCCCACACTGGGTGTAGACTTTACTTAAAAGTAAAATCATTAGGGGCACATGGGTGGCTCAGTCAATTAGGTGTCTGGCTCTTGGCTTCAGCTCAGGTCATGATCTCAGGGTCGAGAGATCAAGACCTACGTCAGGTTCTACACTTAGCGGGAGTCTGCTTGAGATTCTCTCCCTCTGCCCCATCCCCCACTCATGTGAGCTCTCTTTCTCTTAAATGAATAAATAAGTCTTTTAAAAAATAAATAGGGGTGTCTGGGTGGCTCAGTTGGTTAAGTGTCTGCCTTTGGCTCGGGTCATGATCCCGGAGTCCTGGGATAGAGCCTCAAGTCAGGCTTGCTGCTTGGCAGGGGGTCTGCTTTTCTCTCTGCCCCTCCCCTGCCTCGTTCTTTCTTCTCTCGCTCACTCTCAGATTAATAAATAGAAAAATAAAATCTTTAAAAATAAGTAAATGAATGGAATCATTTTTCTAAACAAAAAGATTTACTTCATGAGACTTTTCATTTAAACACTGTTAATCCAAACTGAGAGAATTAATTGGTTGAGTAAACTCTGGCATATCCATGTGATGGGATACTACACATTTATTTAAACTAATGTTTAAAGTGCATGTAATATTTTGTCATGTGAAAAAGAACATTATGGTGATTATGTTTTGTTTTTTTTTTTTTTAAAGATTTTATTTATTTATTTGTCAGAGAGAGAGGGAGAGAGAGCGAGCCCAGGCAGACAGAGAGGCAGGCAGAGGCAGAGGGAGAAGCAGACTCCCTGCCGAGCAAGGAGCCCGATGTGGGACTCGATCCCAGGACGCTGGGATCATGACCTGAGCCGAAGGCAGCCGCTTAACCAACTGAGCCACCCAGGCGTCCCAATGGTGATTATGTTTTTTTTTTTTTTTTTTTTTTTTTTTAAGATTTTATTTTATTTATTTGAGAGAGAGAGACAGTGAGAGAGAGCATGAGCGAGGAGAAGGTCAGAGAGCGAAGCAGACTCCCCATGGAGCTGGGAGCCTGATGTGGGACTCGATCCCGGGACTCCAGGATCACGCCCTGAGCCAGAGGCAGTCGTTTAACCAACTGCGCCACCCAGGCGTCCCGGTGATTATGTTTTTTGCGAAGTAAAAAATACTGCAGGTGGTCACTGAGTAGTGGAATTACAGATGATTTTAATTTCCTTCTTTTTTTTTCTGTTTTGTCCAACAAATAACTTACTTGGTTGAGTAAATATTTAGTGTTTTTACATGGCAGGTATGTGAAGAGGGTAATTTTGTTGAAAAAGCTAACTTTGTAGGCGTGTTTGTTAATGTATGATTATATTTAAAACTTTGCTGATTACTCAAAAAACTCCCAACAAACAAGTCCAGTACCAGTTCACTTTACACATGAATTCTATCAAACATTTAAAGAAGAGTTAATACCTTTTTTTTAAAAGATTTTATTTATTTATTTGACAGAGATCACAAGTAGGCAAAGAGGCAGGCAGAGAGAGAGGGGAAGAGAAGCAGGCTTCCCGCTGAGCAGAGAGGCCAACGCGGGGCTCTATCCCAGCACCCTGGGATCATGACCTGAGCCGAAGGCAGAGGCTTTAACCCACTGAGCCACCCAGGCATCCCCGCCCCCTTTTTTAAAAAGATTTATTTATTTATTTTGGTGGGGGGCAGGCAGAGGGAGAGAGAATCCTGAAGCAGGCTCTCTGCTAAGTGTGTTGCCCATCACAAGGCTTGATCCCAGGACCCCAAGGTCATGAACTGAGCCCAAATCAAGATTCGACTGCTTAACCGACAAAGCTACCCAGGCACCCCAATACCTAATTTTTCTCCCAATTTTTTAAAAAAATAGAAGAGGAAGGGAAACTTAGAAATTAATTCCATGAGTCAGGTGTCACCCTAATACCAATACCAGATAAAAAGAGAACTACAGACCAATATCGCTGATGAATATAGATAGGTTCAGAAATCCTCACCAAAATGTTAGCAAACCAAATCCAACAATACGTTAAAAAAAAATTAATCATTCACCATGATCAAGTGGGATTTATTACCAGGATACAAGGGTGGTTCATTATTAGTAAATTAATGTGATATATCATCTCAATAAGAGAAAGGATAAAAACCATATAATCATTTCAATAGATGAGAAAAAGCATTTGACAAAGTACAACATCCATTCATGAGAAGATCTCAACAAAGTATGTTTAGAGGGAATATACTCAATATAATAGAGCCCTTATATGAAAACCCCACAGCTAAATCATCCTTCGTGGGGGAAAAGTGGGAGCTTTTCACCTAAAGTCAGGAACAAGACAAGGATGTCCACTCTCACCACAGCAATCAGATGAGAGAAATAAATAAAATGAAAGGCATCCAGATTGGTAAGGAAGAAGTAAAACTTCACCAGTTGCTGATGGTATGATATTGTATGTAGAGAACCCAAAGACTACACCAAAAAACTGCTAGAACTGGTAAATGAATATAATAAATTTGCAGAATGAAAAGTCAATGTACAGAAATCCATTCCATTTCTATACACTAATAATGAAGCAGCGGAAAGGGAAATTAAGAAAACCCATTTACATTTGCACCCAAAACAAAATACGAGAAAGACCTGTACATGGAAAACTGTAAAATATTGATGAAAGAAACTGAGGATGACACAAATGAAGACATTCCATGCTCATGGATTGGAAGAACAAATAACTGTTAAAATATCTGTACTACCCAGAGTAATCTACAATCCCTATTAAAGTACCATAGCATTTTTCACAAAACTAGAACAAACAATCCTAAAATTTGTTTGGAATCATAAAAGAAGAAAAAAAAAAAACTGGAGGTATCACGATTCCAGACTTCAAGTGATACTACAAAGCTTTATGGTCCAAAACAGTATGGTCCTGGCATAAAAACAGACACATAGTTCAGTGGAACAGAATAACCCAGAAATGAGTCCACAGTTACATGATCAATGAATCTTTGATGTAGCAGGAAAGAATATGTAATGGGAAAAGAGACAGTCTCTTCCAACAACAAATGGTGTTGGGAAAACCGGACAGTAACATACAAAAAAATGAAACGATCACTTTCTTACACCAGACACAAGAATAAACTCAAAATGGGGGCATCTGGGTGCCTCAGTGGGTTAAGCCTCTGTCTTCGGCTCCTGTTACAATCTCCGGGTTCTGGGATCGAGCCTCACATCGGGCTCTCTGCCCAGCGGGCAGCCTGCTTCCTCCTCTCTCTGTGTGTGTCAAGTAAATAAAACCTTAAAAAAAAAAATAAAGAAAAAAGAAAAAACTCAAAATGAATTGAGGACCTAAATCTGAGACCTGAAACCATAGAAAGCCTAGAAGTGCGCAGGCAATAATTATTCTGCCATCAGCAGTAGCAACATCTCTCTAGATATGTCTCCTGAGTCAAGGGAAACAAAAGCAAAAATAAACTATTGGAACAACATCAAAATAAACAGCTTCTGGACAGCAAAGGGAACAGTAACAAAACTAAAAATCAGCCTATTGAATGGGAGAAAATAATTTGCAAATGACATATCCAATAAAATGTCAGTATCCACAATATATAAAGAACTTGGGACGCCTGGGTGGCTCAGTTGGTTAAGCAGCTCAGGTCATGATCCCAGCGTCTTGGGATCGAGTCCCACATCGGGCTCCTTGCTCCGCAGGAAGCCCGCTTCTCCCTCTGACTCTGCCTGCCACTCTGTCTGCCTGTGCTAAAAATCTTTAAAAAAAAGGGGGGGGGGGCGCCTGGTGGCTCAGTGGGTTGGGCCGCTGCCTTCGGCTCGGGTCATGATCTCAGGGTCCTGGTATCGAGTCCCGCATCAGGCTCTCTGCTCAGCGGGGAGCCTGCTTCCTCCTCTCTCTCTCTCTGCCTGCCTCTCTGCCTACTTGTGATGTCTCTGTCAAATAAGTAAATAAAAAATCTACACCCTAGGTATAGATGAATGGGTCAAGAAGAGGTGGTATACACACGTACATACATGCATACATAATATAGGATCTTATTCGGCCACAGAAAAGAATGAAATCTTACCTTTTATGACAACATGGATGGAGCTAGAGTGTGTAATACTAAGTGAAATAAGCCAGTCAGAGAAAGACATATACCAAATGATTTCATGCCTATGTGGAATTTAAAAAAAAACAAATGAGCAAAGGGAAAAGGAGAAACAAATCAAAAAGTAGACTCTTAAGTATAGGGAGCAAACAGATGGTTACCAGAGGAGGGTGTGGGGATGGGTGAAATAGGTGAAGGTCATTAGGAGTGCCCTTACCTTGACGAGCACTGTAACACATGGAAGTGTTGACTCACTGTGTTGTATACCCGGAACTAATAAAACACTATGTTAACTACATGGAAATTAAAGTTAAAAATAAACTGCTGATTACTATAATCAATCAGTATGCTCCCTATCCTCTTTAGAAAATGTGAAGCTTTTGAAAATGCCAATAAATACAGAGATTTAATAAAATGAACACCCTTGTGCTTGACTTTACCAGATCTTAACAAATTGCCGTATTTGCTGTAGGCCTTAAAAAAATAAATCATTATAGGTAAACCAGAAGCTTCCTTGAGAACTACATTCTCCTTAATTTCATCCCTTTCCTTAGAGGACCTATAATCATAAATCATGTATAATATGATTTACAGAGTTTTTACACTTGATGCATATGTTATTAGAGTATAATTTTCCTCTGTAACTTGTTTTTTGTTTGTTTGTTTAGAATTACGTTTGGGGAACTTATCCCGGTTGGGATACATCTGGCTTATTGATTCTTAGTTCTGTAGAGTGTTCTAGTTCTCTAATTTAAAATTTCCCTATACGGGGGCGCCTGGGTGACTCAGTGGGTTAAAGCCTCTGCCTTTGGCTCAGGTCATGATCCCATGGTGGGATTGAGCCCTCATCAGGCTCTCTACTCAGCAGGGAGCCTGCTTCCTTTACTCTCTGCCTACCTGTGTCAAATAAATAAATAAAAATCTTTTAAAAATAAAAAATAATAGAATTTCCCTATATGTGTTTTGTATTGGTGGACACTTAACGTGGTTTTCAGTTTTTGTTAATAAAAGCCATGGGTAAGAGAGATGGGTAAGAGTGTCTTTAGGCCTAGAAGTGGAAATACTTTATCCTAGGTCACATGGAATTTCAGCTTTACTAGCTACTGTCAAATTGCTCTTCCAAGAAGCTGTTTCCAGTTTGTACTCCCATCAGCAAAATTTCTCTTTTTTTTTCATACTTTTGTCCATTTTATATTATCAGACTTAATTTTGACAGTCTCATGGAGTCAGTAGTAGTTACTTAATTTGTATATCCTCAGTTATTAATGAGGTTGGACATACTCTTCTCTCAATTTTGTTTATATCTTTTGTTCATCTATATTGAGCAAAGTACATTGTTTATTTCTTACTGATTTATAGTTCATTATGTTTTCCTTTTACATTTGAGCCAGGGTAGAGGCACCAACCTCTCACACAGTTAGAAATCCACATATAACTTGTAAGTCCCCAAAACCTTAACCTTAAAAGCCTGCTGTAGACTAGAAACCTTACTGGTAACATAAACAGTTGATTAACATACAATTTATATGTTATATATATTATGTACTTGATCTTTACAATAATACCTGTTTCTTAATTTTTTTCCACATTTCTAGAATAGGTGACTCCACCTTTCTAGGTTTATCTATGAGTTTTTTCAAATTGTTGCAAATCTCCAAAAAATTTTCCAGTGTATTTATTGGAAAAAAAAAAAAAAATCCACAGTAAGTGGGCCAGTGCAGCTCAAACCCATGTTGTTCAGGGGTTACATGTACTGATTCTTTGCAGGTTGCAAATAGGATCTCCCAGTCTGTGGCTTGTCTCCTTAACATGTTTATGTTATTTTTTGTTGAACATGAGTTTTTAATTTTAATACAGTTGTTTATCTCTTGTTCTGTCGGGGGTGGGGTTTGTGCACTGCTTCAAGGTCATAAAGACAACTTCTTCTAAAAGTTCTTCAAAATTTTTTATTTTTTTGGGCGCCTGGGTATCTCAGTGGGTTAAGCTTCTGCCTTCGGCTCAAATCATGATCTCAGGGTCCTGGGAGTGACCCCCGTATCGGGCTCTCTGCTCAGCAGGGAACCTGCTTCCCCCTCTTTCTCTGCCTGCTGCTCTGCCTACTTGTGATCTTTCTCGCTCTCTGTGTCAAATAAAATCTTTTGAAAAAATTGCTTTTTATGTAGGTTTTAAATATTTTTTAAACCTAGTTTTATGGATAACCAGGTGTTGCAATATAATTATTAAGTAATATGTCCTTCCTGTAGAAGTCTTCATTGCTGCTTATATCCTAGATTAAGTTTTTGAGTTTTAGGTTCCATGGTCTCTTTGTTAATTCTTGCCCCAGTATTCTGAAGTTATAATTTATTGTAACTTTAAAATACTTCCTCCCACCTTGTTCTTCAAATTGACTTTGATATTCTTGGCATTTTGCTTTTAATTTTAAAATTAGTTTCCTAAGTTCCATTTAATGCAATTTCAATCAAGATTTCAAAAGGAAAAGTTCCCTTTGAAATCTTGATTGAAATTGCATTAAATTTTTAGAGTAACTTGAGAAGTTCTATCTTCTTGATTTTGAGCCATTCCAGCTGTGAACATTATATAATATCCTTCCACTATTCACTGTCTTCTGATGCCTTTTACAAGTGTACTTTTCTTCATAAAGGTCTTCATACCCTTTAACTTTATTCCTAGGTTGCTCTCGTTAGATGTGCTCTCGTGAGTGATTTTTTTTTTTCTATTACATTTACTAACCAGTTATCTGGCATATGGGAAATGCTGTTGATCTAATTTTTTTAAAGTTCATTTATTTTTTCATTATTCTGTATACCTACTGTGGGGTTTGAACTCAGTGACCCTGAGATCAAGAGTCACGTGTTTCTCTGACTGAGCCAGCCAGGGGCCCCAACCTAATTTTCTTGATCTTAATTCCAGCACCTTGCTGACTGGTTTGTGGGTTCTCTTGAACTTTCTGTGAAGATAGATAGGGTGGCTTTACTTCTTCGTTTCAAGTTTTCATCTTTTTTCTATCCTGTTTTACTGAGTGTAAATTTTTTTTTTATTTTTTGCATATTTTGTAAGTGTCTTTAGGTACATGCAGATCTATAATTTTTATTCTTGGTGAATGTATTTTTTCATTATGCATTGTTCCTCTTTATCCCTGTTCATGCTTTCTAATTCTAACTGGTCTTAGCATTTTCCCAGTATATACCTTCTATCTTTTTAATTTCAGCCTCATTTTTGTGGTATTACTTAATTTCAGTATCTGATGAACTGGTAACTTACTATTTTCTTTTATCTGCCAGGAAACCTTGCTCTTTTAACATTGTCATTTTACTCTTATAGGGGCGCCTGGGTGACTCAGTGGGTTAAAGCCTCTGCCTTTGGCTCAGGTCATGATCCCAGAGTCCTGAGATCGAGCCCCACATCAGACCCTCTGGCTTCCCTTCCTCTCTCTCTGCCTGCCTCTCTGCCTACCTGTGATCTCTGTCAAATAAATAAATAAAATCTTTTTTTAAAATTGTCATTTTACTCTTATATTTGGCTCTAAATCGAGCAGTGAGCTTGGCTCTGTCCCGTCATCTGGCATTTTTGCATTTTTAGTCTCATTCCCTAGTAAGAGCCAGATTCCTGCTCATCACTGCCAGTGTTAACGCTGAATCCCAGTCACTCATGAGTTCAGCCCTGCGTGCTACTTTCTGTAGTGTTTCTGTATGTAAGACTTTTTCTTTTGTTGTGTTTTATTCACCATCATGACGTATTTACAGCAAAAACTTATCATAGCATAAACTTAATCTGACATCTTGTTGGCAAGTCTTCTGTGGCCTTCTCATCTTCCCCTGTTGCTGGCTTCTCCTTTAGTTCCTTACTGAAGGAGCAGATGCTGAGGAAGCAGGCCGAATTAGAGTCAGCGCAGTGCCGTCTCCAACTTCAGGTCCTCACTGACGAGTGCAGTAAGCTTCATAGCCGTGTCCAGGTAGGTTCTCCCATCCTCATCCAGAGAGCTTCGGGAATAGGAGTGGAGAAGGAATCTAAACAGAACTTTGGTTCATCTCAGATACAAAGAAGGATTTACCAAGCTTTTTAAGGAGCAAACAAGACCACCTCTTTATTCTGTTTTTGATTAGGGCATTTATCAGAAGTATACACATTTTGGGATGAATTCAGCAGTTTGAACTTTGAACCAATTAAACATTAGGCTGATAATTCAAATTCTCAGTCTTTTTTACCTCCCTGAACCTACCAAGAAAATGAGGGGTGTAGCCAAGATGACCACTGAAGACTTCCAGCCCTCGTATTTTCTGATCTGGGCTCTTGTTGGCTTAGTTGCTGGTTGAAATAGGGGAGAACGGCCGCAGGGCTCTCTCTGGGACTCATGTCAGCATCTCCATGTAACGGATGAAAAACGTCCCCATGTCAGATGAAGGGATTGTGCAGGAGGGGAGCATTGGACAAAAAGGCTTCACACTTACAACATGGTTTTCATTTTAGGACTTGCAGAAACTTATTGTGCAGCATCGGGATCAGATTTCACAGCCCCCCAGGGGCTCCCAAGCACGTTCCCTGAACTGCCTGCCCTCCAGCCAGAACCAGCACAAGTACCATTTCCAGAAGACCTTCACGGTGTCTCAGACAGGAAACTGCCGCATCATGGCATACTGTGATGCTCTGAGCTGCCTGGTGGTGTCACAGCCTTCTCCTCAGGCCTCCTTCCTGCCAGGTGAGCGGTCAAGCACCTCGGCCTTCGTGTTCATTATTGGACTTCATTTGCTTCTCTGCTCCCTGTTTGCAGAATCCAGGACTCGCTAGCAAGTGAACACTGACCATAGCCGCCAGACCACCTTCCCTAGTCCGTTAATGCTGATTCTCTGCAGGGGCTGCAGAGATACCTGTCCGTTGGCTTCATTCTGTACGTGTATTCAACCAGAGCTCAGAAATGCAAATTAATACCTGTGATAAAGTAAGAGCAGGGAGGGTACTTGGAAGCATGGGTTACTGGTGTAGTCCAAGGAGAAGAACGGCACCTCCTTTCTGTCCCGTTAAAGGTACAGATTCATGGGGGCATCCGACAGGCTTAATCGGGAGAGTATGAGACTTGAATTTAATATTTTTGTTTGTTTATTTGTTTTTTAAATAATTTTTCCACCCAGTGTGGGGCTCAGACTTAGGACCCTGACATCAGGAGTCACATGCTCTACCGACTGAACCGGACAGGTGCCCCGAGACTGGAAATTTTTTTTTTAAGATTTTATTTATTTAGGGGCGCCTGGGTGGCTCAGTGGGTTGAGCCGCTGCCTTCAGCTCAGGTCATGACCTCAGGGTCCTGGGATCGAGTCCCACATTGGGCTCTCTGCTCAGCAGGGAGCCTGCTTCTCTCTCTCTCTCTCTCTCTGCCTGCCTCTCTGCCTATTTGTGATCTCTCTCTTCAAATGAATAAATAAAATCTTTAAAAACAAAAAAAAACAAGATTTTATTTATTTATTTGACAGAGAGAGAGATCACAAGCAGCCAGAAAGGCAGGTGGGGGGTGGGGGAGCAGGCTCCTTGCTGCCCAGAGAGTCTATGTGGGGCTCAGTCCCAGGACCCCAAGACCATGACCCAAGCTGAAGGCACAGGCTTAATCCACTAAGCCACCCAGGCATCCCTGGAAATTTTTTTTTTTTTTTGTAAGATTTTATTTATTTATTTGACAGACAGAGATCATAAGTAGGCAGAGAGGCAGGCAGAGAGAGAGGGGGAAGCAGGCTCCCCTCTGAGCAGAGAGCCCGATGTGGGGCTCGATCCCAGGACCCTGGGATCATGACCTGAGGCGAAGGCAGAAGCTCAAACCCACTGAGCCACCCAGGCGCCCCTGGAAATATTTTTAAAAACGCTATCCTAGGGGTGCCTGGGTGGCTCAGTCAGTATAGCATCTTGATTTTGGCTCAGGTCGCCATCTCAGGGTCATGGGATCCAGCCCCCAGTTGGACTCTGTGCTTAGCAGGGAATCTGCTTGAGTTTCTCTCCCTTTTCCTCTACTCTGCCCCTTGCTTGTTCCTGCGGTCTCTCTAAAATAAATAAATAAATAAATCTTAAAACGAAACAAAACAAAAAAAAACTATCCCAAGGGCTAATTCAAGTTGAAACAAGATTTAATACTTATTTTCAGTAATATTCAAACAGATAAATTTTGAATAAAAGAATTTGGAAATACATTGATTAATATTGATAATAATATAGTAAATATTAAATAGTCTCATATTTTGTGCTTTTTTAAAAGCTTAATTTTAGGTTTTAAATGTTGAAAACCAAATCTCCTCACATGCCCACTTAAATCATTCCTAATTGTAGTAGTTGTTTCTTTGCACAAGTTTTAGCATGTGATTTCTCCCAGCTGTCAGGTCCTTTTGCTTCAACCTGATTTCCTGTTTACCCACTTAACAAGTTTCATACAAAAGCTTCACAACTGTGTCCCCCTAAACTTAGGTATATATAGGATTAGAAGTAGCATTCCTCTATTACTGCATATTTTTCTGTTCAGTGATAGCTGGGAGTTGAGAGTAGCTCCAGTTAAGGGGAACATAAAAGGATTATTTATAACGTTTGTAGCCCATCCACATCTTTAATAAAGTATTTATCATAAAAGCCTTCCCTACAACTGGGAAAATATTTATTTATTTATTTATTTGAATTGTTCCCCCAGCAATGGAATGGGGGTGATATGTTCCTTTTTCCTTAATGCATCTATCCCACACAGCACAGCCAGCTCTTGATAGCCTGTTGGTGCTAATTTCTCTGTTTCCCTTGATCATGAATTAGGCCAGTATTTGTGTTCCCTGTTGATTTAAAGCCTGTAGTTTCCCTCTTTGTCTTCTGGCTCTCCTAATTCTGTTTCAGGAGAAAACACAATGAACTTTTCCCACTTGTTTCCCCAGAGAAGCTTAAGTATGACTCAAGGGTGTCTTGATTCTAGGATTTGAGAAATTCTGTTTATGGATAACTTGGATAATAATAGATAATTATATATTGTCAAGAGTCTAGGAATAGAACAGAGTATCAATAAATTAAAAAGGACAAATTTTGGTGGGGGATTTTTTTTCTTCTTCTGAAATGATGCAAATTGATTAGAATACTTAAAGTGTCATCTGTTTTTATTCCATTCAGACAAATATAGTATATCTTGACCACCTGACACAGAAATCACCCATCTTCATTCTTTATGGTTCACTTTTTCTTCATCTTCACTCTCTGTGGATATCTATATTAATAGCTTTATTGAAATTTGACTGACATACACTAAATTGCACATATTGAAAGTATAGTTGGATGAATTTTGATATATGTGTACAGCCCTGAAACCATCCCCACAGTTGAGATAATGAACCCATCTTTTCCCCCAGAGTTTTCTCATGCCCTTTATAATCCATCTCCTATCTGCCCCCCCCATCCTCAGGCAGCCACTCATCTACTTTCTCAATATACATCAGTTTGCATTTTCTAGAATTTTACATAATTGTACTCATACAGTATTAGCTTTTTTGTCTGGCTTCTTTCAGCATAAAGTTACAGAGATTCATCCATATTATTGTATATATCAGTAGTTTATGTCCTTGTATTGTTGGCTAGTATTCTGTGTTTATGTGTATGTAGTGGTTTATCTGTTCACCTGTGGTTGGACATTTGGAGTGGAATATACTTCTTAAAATAATTATCACCCTGGGGAATTTTTATTTTCTTTGCCTGACTGGCTGTTTTCCAGGGATTTATATGCCAGGAAAGCTGAACAAAAGAGCTCCTTGAAAAGGTGGTTTGCTTTGCCTTAAATTGACTTACAGTGATTTCATGCTCTCTTGTCTTTGGCAGGCTTTGGTGTTAAGATGTTGAGTACTGCCAACATGAAAAGCAGTCAGTACATTGCCATGCATGGCAAACAGATCCGTGGACTGGCTTTCAGCAGTAGGTCCAAAGGCTTGCTGCTCTCAGCATCCCTAGACAACACTGTTAAACTGACCAGGTGGGTGCTTCAGGGAGGAGGTTGGGGCCTGGTCCGGTTAGCGTTGAACAGTGTGGAAATTAATATCCGTGTTAGGATGGCCTTAGCTCCGTGTGTGTGTGTGGGGGGGGCATTGTCTTCTGAGATCCAGTTCATTGAATTTAAAATGTATTGCTTTTCAAAGTAGATAAGACAGGCTCCACAACAGTATGGCAATGCCCCGTTTTTTGGTTTTTGGTTTGTTTTTTTTTTTAATTATCTTAAGCTAGACAGATGAGAGGAACACCCTCGATGGTCGAATGACGGTATGGAGGAAGCTGTCGTACTGGGCACCGTGGAGTTGCCATACCATCTTTGACCTGCTTATTGCTGGTCTATTTCCAGGATCATCCTATGGAACAAAAATGCTCTCCAGGAACTCATTCTCCTGGGGTGCCTTGACTTCTCTTATCAGTAACCCTCGGTTAACTTCATTTTATCTTTCACATGCCCTGCGATTGCTGTGAACCCGATCTGAACGGGTCTCAGGGCCTTCATCTTTAGAAAGTAGTTCTGATCAGACGTCTGATAGTTGGCTTCCTGTTCCACGGTTAAATCTGAGGGACATCATGATATCACCATCAGGCCTGATAAGCCTTTGATTTTTCAAGAATGCTTCGGCTTAATTAGCCCTGAAACTCAACGTAGCATTATGTTTTATACGTATATATAAAATATTTTTTCCTAGTTGTGTTAAAAAAAAAAAGGTGAAAGAAGAGCCAGTTAAAGACCAAAGTTATTGATTACTCCCTCTGGGTGGTTGGAGTGTTAGTTTTTGTTTCTCTCATAGGTATATTCTAATTTTTCAGCCTTGAATATTGATTACCTATGTAATAGATAATTACAGAGAATTGGGGTAGAACGGGGAATGTACTGTTTAAATATCTCTTTAACTTATTCTTTTATTTTCCTTACATTTCAAGAGGAAAGCCTGTGTCCCTCAAAACAAATATTTTGGAATTGAAAAGGGTTATGTGGGCAGTCCCTGCAGGAAATTGGGAATCCCAAATAGTTTGGGTGTGTGGGTGTGTTCTTAAAAGATTATCACTGAAACGATAATCTTTACATCTTTGTTATATATTTGATTTTCTTTTCTTTTTTTTTTTTTAAAAGATTTTATTTATTTATTTGACAGAGAGAAATCACAAGTAGGCAGAGAGGCAGGCAGAGAGAGAGAGAGGGAAGCAGGCTCCCCGCTGAGCAGAGAGCCCGATGCGGGACTCGATCCCAGGACTCTGAGATCATGACCTGAGCCGAAGGCAGTGGCTTAACCCACTGAGCCACCCAGGCGCCCTATATTTGATTTTCTTAATACATTGTTGTAAAAGTCTTGTATCTCCACAGCCTGGAGACAAACACAGTAGTCCAGACTTACAATGCTGGACGCCCTGTCTGGAGCTGCTGCTGGTGTCTTGATGAAAGCAATCACATCTATGCTGGACTGGTCAATGGTTCGATCCTGGTGTATGACCTTCGAAACACGAGCTGTCATATCGAGGAGTTAGTACCTCAGAAAGCCAGGTAGGGGACCACTTAGGTTTTCCCTGTAGGTAGCAACTTTCTCTTGGACCGTCATATGAGTCCTGTCTTTTGACAATGTTTGATGTTTGTTCAGAATTCCTCACAGAGGACAATTCTCTGTGTGCGGTGATGCATTCCTGCTTAAGACTCAGTAAGAGCCTTTCTGTGTGTTCATGCTATTTCTTCATGGTAGAAAGCCCTGATGCCAAGTATAGCCAGGTTCATACAGTCACTCATCACTCAGCGTGGCAAAATGAAGTCAGATCTGTGTTCCAGACCCGGCTCCAATGCATAGGAACTGTGTGACCTTGGTTACAGTTCTTGGCCTGTTACAGAGACTTGCTTTAATAGCCACATGTCAGACGCACAGGAAGAGATCAGTAATGGGTGGGCCTGGAAAAAAATGATTGAAAATTTCCCTAACCTCCAGCTAGACCAAGTTGGTCTGAAGATGCCATGTTACGACAACGAATCCTTTATAATCCCATTACAGAGTTCGCTGGTTTTCAGAGTCAGCCGGGGTTCTGAGGGTGAGTGGTGGCAACACCACTGTGACTCTGCAGAATGTGTTGGGTCCCATTTGGGCGTAATGCATTCCTGAAGGCATAAAATTCTCAAAACGAGAAGTGGAATCTGACCTAGACCAAAATGAGAAGTATCTTAAAAGAGAATTTCCATTTCCAGTGTGAACATATATTAAAAAGGGGGCATAGGGATCTAAACAGAAAGATATCACCATAGCAGTGATAGAGTAATGGTTCCTGAACCTAGGTCAGCACTCTGGCATCCTCTCATTGGGGTGGGGCAGCCTCCTGCTTCCGGTATGTGGTCTGTGGGCCTGAAGGTGACAGATGTGAACTCCCGGCCAACATGGGGCCTGCCCTTGATGTCAACAGATGCAGGCAGAGCAGGCAATAAATAAAATAGAGCAAACAGCCAGGAAAGTATTTGTGTGCAGTGCTCACTGCTGCCTCCGTTTGCTTCACTGTGACAGGGCAGTGAAAGAAAGCAGGCAAAGTGACCGCCTCGGCAAGTGCAGCAGAAACAGAGTTCATCGGAACAGTCGGCCGGCTGATACTTCTGAGAGAATTCTTGGCACACAGTTCTGGTCATGTGCTTGCAGAAAGAGATTTAGAAAATTTCTAAAGAAACAGTCTTGTTTTTGAATTAAAATGTAGTTGCTTCAGGGACCCCTGGCTGGCTTCATTGGAAGAACGTGTGACTCTTGATCTCAGGGTCACGAGTTCGAACTCCACGTTGGGCGGAGAGATGCCTTAAATTTAAAAAAAAAAAAAAAAAGGCAGTTGCTTCAGGCAGTATTTGAATTGAAGGGTCTGTCCAATCCAGCGTGGAAGCTTTATCCGATGTGTAAGCTGGATTTCCTTTCGGACTTTACTCGTGTATGTGGCCAACCCCCTTACTGGAAACTTCAACACCACTCAGTCTTTCTTCTTCCTTGTATTTGTGATCTTGTACTATTAAATTTCCTAGTCCTTTTTTTTTTACACTGTTTTTCAAACGTGTGATATCTCCTCTGAAATTGGCTGCAGAGATTATAGGTATACTTTTGTTTCTCCAGAGGGGGTTGGTAGTTTTTAATCAAATGTCAAAGGACAGTGATCCACGGAAGGTCTTTAACCTCTTCTATAGAGGTAGGACTGTGCTTGGGCTCCTGGCAGTGGGGTCTGGAGCAGTACAGGTACTGGAATGTGAAACATGTTTTCATTTCTTCCCCTTTAGATGCCCGCTGGTATCCCTGTCATACATACCCAGAGCTGCCTCAGCTGCATTTCCGTATGGTGGGGTGTTGGCTGGAACCTTGGAGAATGCTTCCTTCTGGGAGCTCAGAATGGGCTTTTCTCATTGGCCTCATGTGCTGCCCATGGAGCCAGGGGGCTGCGTAGACTTTCAGACAGAGAGCAGCACCCGGCATTGTCTTGTGACCTACAGGCCTGGTGAGTGTTGGGATGTCCTTGTGGGACCACCTGTGGTTTGTCTGGGAGCGGATCGGTTCAGGGGAGGACAGGAGGTCTTGCCCTACCCTTCAGGTGGCACTGGGAAGCCCCTCACAGACTAATGGTTTGTGCTACTACATGGGGGCTGGTGGCCCCACATTGCTCTTTGGAGCCTGCCTCTGCTTCTCACTTGTCTGCGGATTCTTCTAGGTACTCCTTGGTGTGAGTCAGCCACTTGAGGGGCCCCTGTGATTTAGGCAGTACTGGAATGAGGAGGCCTGGAATTGAGGCCAGTGAGCCACCCTCCGTGCAGTTCCGTATCTTCTTCTGCTTGCCCTTAAGGAAGATAAAAACCTGAGCCGGGGTCTGGCAGAATACCGTGATTTCACTAAAAAGGATAGCTTACGCTCAAAATTGTTGCCCTTATAGGCAAAAATCTGTCGTAGAGGGTGCTTGGGTGGCTCCGTGGGTTAAAGCCTCTGCCTTCGGCTCAGGTCATGATCCCAGGGTCCTGGGATCGAGCCCCACATCAGGCTCTGCTCGGCAGGGAGCCTGCTTCCCTCTCTCTTTGCCTGCCTCTCTGCCTACTTGTGATCTCTGTCTATCAAATAAATAAATAAAATCTTGAAAAAAAATATCTGTTGTAGATAACTTGCTTTATCTTAGCCTGGGGTACTGAATTTCACTTGTGCTGTGTTTCATTTTGTTCTTGTTATTACAGTTGCTTTGTTGCTGTTCTTAACAGCTTGATGAATTGTGGCTCTCCCACATGGGGGGTGTGTAAGCAGCTGAGGTACTTCCTTCATTTCTTTGGGTCATCCTCATGAAGCCAGATTGGTTCTCTGTCCTGTAGATAAAAATCACAACACTTTACGAAGTGTGTTGATGGAGATGTCCTACAAGCTGGATGATGCTGGAGAGCCGGTCTGTTCCTGCCATCCTGTACAAACGTTCCTCGGGGGACCCACTTGCAAACTACTGACCAAAAGTGCCATTTTCCAAAACCCAGGGAATGATGGCCGCATCCTGGTGTCTACTGGGGATGAAGCATCAAATTCTGCCCTGGTGAGCCTATTATTTTTTTTTATACTGAAGTGTGTAAAGCAAAAAGCCTACAAGTCACACTTTACATCCTGTTCTGTAATTTGCTCCTCTCTCATTTAACTTCCTAGCTTGGATGTCTTTCCATTTCAGTATCTGTAGATTCACCTCATTCTTTTTTATGTGAGCTGAGTATCCTGTGGGCCATCTTGTGAATCTTAAAAAGAAAAAAAAAAAGGAACTACTGAAACCCCTATAAAATAATTGATTCAGGGGTGCCTGGGGGGCTCAGGGGCTCAGTCAGTTAAACATCTGCTTTCTGCTTGGGTCACAATCTCAGGGTCCAGGGATCAAGCCATACCTCGGGCTCCCTGCTCATTGGGGAGTCTGCTTCTCCCTCTCCCCCTGCTTGTGCTCTCTCTCTCTCTCTCTCTGTCGAATGAGTAAATAAAATGTTTTAAAATAAATAGATAGATAGAATAATTGATTCAGGCAACAGTTTCATGAATTCAGGGTGAAACCAACAAATGAATGGTTGATGGGGAATTGTACAATGGAGGGTCAGTCTGTCATGATCTGGACGCATTGATCAGCCTTAACATCGCTGTAAGTGGGTTTACAAGAAAAAATTTGCCTCTTAATGTAAGACATGAAGCACATGGCACCTTCATTGAGATGCCATTGAACCTAAATCTAATCAAACTTTGAATAGTGGCTAACCAGTAGAGTTGCACCAGCCACATAAGCAGTTGAAACGTAATTAGTGTGAATGAAGAACTTAATTTTTAAATTTTTTTTGTTCTATTTTGCATAATCTTATTTTTTTTAAAGGCATATAGACAATAAACAAAGTAAACAATCAGATCTTCACTTCTACCCAGTATTATCTGTCCTAGAACATTAAGTCCCAGTCTCTAAACATCTTAAATTTCAATAATCGTCCTCTTCATCAGAGTCCATGACTTTTCTTCTGTTGAATTTAACTGTGGTTTTCTTTTCTGTTTGTTGGCTTACTTTTTCAAGGATTTCTATTAAACCTTGTTCTGATACCTTCCCACTTAGTTGTCCATATCTTGCCATCTGTATGAGGTAATTCTCTACTGCTTTAGTTTTTTCGGGCTTTACAAGCGCTAAGTTACTTAAATGGGCCCGGGCTGACTGATCCAGGACTTGGGCTAAGATACTGTTTCTCATTTCTGCTTCCCTGTGCTTTGCTTCCTGTTGTGCTGCATCGCCAGGATCCCCATGCTTCGCCTGCAGTTCGGCCAACCTTTGCTTCCTCAGCGCCTCCAGTTCCTCCTCCGCCATGGTGCGGCAGTCCGGGGTTAATTTTTAAATTTTTATTTAATTTTAATTTAAATAGCCTTATGTGGCTAGTGGTCACCATATTAGGTAGCACCACTATAGAGTAAGGGTAAAATGACATGAAGTAATAAGAAAAAAATCAAAATAGAATTAGTAAAACAGATATGGTAAAAAGTTGATAATCTGGGTAATAGGCAGTTCGTTGTACTACCCTACTTCTTACTATTAAAATATTTTCATGATAAAAAGTTTTTGAAGAAGAAAGGAAAGCACTGGTTAGAAGATTTCATGAAGGCAGAGTCAGGGACTTTTTTGTCTTACTGAGTCTTCTGTCCCTTGATGAAAGAGCTTGATGGAAGGGGCTGAATACTGGCTTGGTTTTCAGGTTCACTCACAGGAAGACTAATTGCTTATGAAGGTAGCAGAGGCCACACCTAAACTATGTTGTGTATCCTGGCTTTGTGAAGGTTAGGGACAGTCTGTTTTGCTCCCCAGGCAGTGCCTTTTCTGCAGCTCTTTCAAACTTGTCCAGTGCCTTAAGGAGGGCACTTGTTTTTGTTTTTGTTTTTTTTTTAAGATTTTATTTATTTATTTGTCAGAGACAGAGGGAGAGAGAGCGAGCGAGCACAGGCAGACAGAGAGGCAGGCAGAGGAAGAAGCAGGCTCCCTGCCAAGCAAGGAGCCCGATGCGGGACTCGATCCCAGGACTCTGGGATCATGACCTGAGCCGAAGGCAGCTGCTTAACCAACTGAGCCACCCAGGCGTCCCAAAGGAGGGCACTTGTGGTGAGCACCTGGTGTTGTACGGAACCGTTGAATCACTTTATTGAACACCAGAAGCTAATATTACAGTGTATGTTAACTAACTGGAGTTTAAATAAAAACTTAACAAAAGGGCGCCTTGTGGCTCAGGCAGTTAAGCATCTGCCTTCAGCTCAGGTCATGATCCCAGGGCCCTGGGATCAAGCCCCACATCAGGCTCCCTTCTGAGCAGTGAGCCTGCTTCTCCCTCTCACTCTCCCTCTCTATTCTCCCCACCCCCCAATAAATAAATAAATAAAAAATTTTTTTTTAAACCCCACAAAGTTGTCTGATGATCAAGCAAGCAGGTCCCCTAGCTGAACTGAATGATTCTTGACCCTGCTCTCTGTCCTTCTGTAGCTATGGGATGCTGGCAGTGGCTCATTGCTGCAGGAACTGCCAGCTGATCAGCCTGTCTTGGACATCTGCCCATTTGAGGTGAACCACAACAGCTACTTGGCTACCTTAACCGAGAAGATGGTCCACATCTATAGGTGGGAGTGACTGTGTCTGGAAATTGGCAGGCCTGCTGCTGGTTTACATTAAATGTTTGCTGGCAGCCCTGAGCAAGGTCCCTGCTTACTGTCTGTGGCCTAGAACTTCTGGGATCGTGATTCCTTTGGGTTGATGTGACTGGACAACTCCGGGTCACTGAAACACTACAGACTGTATTTGCAGTGTCCATCACAAGAGTAAGTAACTGGTACTCCCATCTACGTTATTCATGTCTTGGGTTAAAATTCTTCAGGAATCTGTTGAGAAACTCTATTTCTGATCAGACATTCTGCTGGACCTCAGAGAATATCCTCCAAGCAGTCATTTAGGATATGAGTGTACACCAAGCATTTTCTGAAGGATGTGACCCCATCTAAGCGGTCTTGTCACTTGAGCTCTGTGACTTGGGGACAACTGCTTCTATCCCAGAAGGGCCTAACCGTCTTCACGTCGCATGGATGCAGTAGAGTCTTAAGTCGAACACAAGAGGGCACTGTACAACTGCTGAAGGATTTGATCTACTTCTGACCTTGAGTGTTGACAGCCTCTCAGTAGCTCAAGTCTTATCCCCACAGAAATGTCTGGTAGAGCGCATCTGGTCTGCTTTGTGGCAGCACCAGAACATTCCAGGTGTGCGGGGCTGGGATATCGACAAGCCCAGCGAATGAGGCGGCTGATGAGCTGTTGACCCCTTCCTAATGCTGAGCGTGTTAAGTTCTCATTGTGGGAGCCAAGGAAGGAGACCAGTTTGAGCAGTGGGCAAGCCTCGTTTTTTTTCTAGCTAGCATGGGATTTCAAGCTTGGTTGTAGATAAGCCAGTGCTCTGAAAACCACTCCTTTTCCCTCACTAGGAAAAGACACTTACTTGAGTCTCCTGGTAAGATCCAGACCAAAGGGCCAACTGAGAGAGGCTTACAAAAGAGAAGCTCCTCAGACCACTGGTGAAAACAGAAGAAAGGCTTGTCTTTTCCATTTTGAAAGCATTCCTATCCGAATAAAGCCAAGCTCTCAGAGTAGGGGGGCTTTTCTTGGGCATGTTTAGAGTTCCCAGGAAAAGCCTTCCTCATGTGAAACTGGTATTTGGCTTCAACTTCCCCTGA
This sequence comes from Neogale vison, assembly GCF_020171115.1. Classification (NCBI taxonomy): domain Eukaryota; kingdom Metazoa; phylum Chordata; class Mammalia; order Carnivora; family Mustelidae; genus Neogale; species Neogale vison. Next base: position 12,144,928 of record NC_058097.1, read on the forward strand.
TAGGCCTGCCTTCCTAACCTTTAAAAAAAGTTGTTAGAAAAACAGTTACTCTCAGGAAGGTAATAGTGGTTGGAGACCTGTGTGGATTGCAGGGAGAAGCCCGCCAGCTTTCGCTCCGGCCGTGGGTTGTCCAGCATGGCGAGCTCTCTTCTCTCCAGTAGAAGGTTCGGTTTGTGCCTGCTCTGCCTAAGGCTGCGCTGCTGAACCACAGCCCACGACAGAATGTGCCTCGGGCCTGGGTGCCACGGACTCTGTTCGTAGAAGCAGAATGGCCAGCAGTGTGACTTTCTGACATTAAGTGTTCTGGAAATGTTATTATTTTTATTTTAAAACAGTTCTGGCCTGACAAGTCCTGAGCTGTTGCCAGCATTTCTCACCAGCAAGGGGTTATTGCAGTAGATTTCCCCAGCATTCCAAGTTCTAGTTGTGCCTTTTAAAGAGTGGCCTCCTTCTATTTTAGTACATCTTACAAAAAAGCCAGTTTGCAGAGCCTGGGAAAGAGCCCCTTTTTCTCAGAGGAGATACTCCTTTCACTTTGTCGATGATTCAGAAGGACTGCCTGGGCCTAGAGCATCAGCAGCAGGAAGGGATTCGAACTGAAAAGCAGAATACGTGGTTTCAGCAGATTCCCAGAGAGGATGCAGTTGGGCAGGCCCTGGCTGCCTTTGTCTTTGGCAAGGACAAACCTGGAGCAGGGTTAGAATTTGTCTAGGGCTGGAAGTTTACTCAGCCCATGCTGATTGCACCCTACCCCGCCCCACCCCACTGCCCTGCTCCCCGCCAAGCATATGAACCAAGGGACTTATTACCACGGAGATTGGGTGATTCTCAGGTCTTGCCAGTTCTTGCATTCCTCCAGTAAATTCAAATGCTTCAGAAACAAATTTGTAACTTCAACTGATTGCCCCCAAGGAAAAGACTTTGCCCCCCCCCCCAGCCACCCTTCCCCAGGCCCCCTCAGGACGGAGGAGATTCTATCTGTGGAACCCAGGCTCCGGGCTCCTATCAGCACGAGGCTCTGCCTCTGCATGTCCCCTCACCCCTGTCTCTAAGGTATTTCTCCCATTTGAGGGTTTGGAGTTAAGCAGACTCAAAATATCTTGTCGATGTATATATCCTTGTACCTGCTTTGACAAACAGGGCAGTAGGATCTCTGTTCACGTTCTTTGTTTTAATGTTTGTGTTAATGTTAATATGAAAATAAAGCGTTGGTCATGTGTACCAGTTCCTGGTGTCTTTTGTTTGTTTGACTGCCAGAGGCAAGAGCATGTCTGCCTCTTGGGAAAGTGGTTCATTCTCAGCCTGGTGGATCTCTATATTTCATGCAGTACTGGGTCTGAATTACACTGGATGGGCTCTGGATCTCAAGTAAACATTTGAATAGGTGAGGGATTTAACCAGCAATTCTGTTCTACTCTTACTTAAAGGGAAGCTGTGTATTTGCTTCATAAGAGCTTGCCTATACTGGTTATTTGTTTGCGCTCAGTTCCAAAGGGCCTAATCTCGGAAACTACACTTCCCAGACTCCCTTTGCCCACTGGCTTCCTTGGTATTTTCTTTGAATCCAGAAAAACCATAATGTGGGAGGAAGGGAGTGGAAGAGAAGACTTATCCTTTTATTTCTCTTAATCTTTGGCAGCCCTGGGACAGCAACAGCAGCCCTGGGCAAGCATGGACTCAGGGTTCCTGCTCAGCACAGTTCTGGCCTCTTGCCTCAGTGTCTTTGTTCTGTTTAGTTCAGGAATTTCTGTTGCCATAAATCATTGTTCTGGGATTAGATTGGAAAGGCTGAAAATGTTTTCTAGCTGAACAGCAAAGGGATTTTACTAGATCCCAGGAGGACCGGATCCCTAGGTAGAAGCTTGCTATTGTCATGGAGCCTGGTGCTCCAACAGTAGATGACAGAGGTCCTGGGTTGGAAGGAACCTCCATATCACTAAGAAACTCAACGCCATTTTTTTCTCTTCCACAGTACTCATTTCCCGTCTCCACTTGGCTATCAAGTGAAATTCTGGAAGCAGACATTTGTGTGTCCTTGTCTTTTGATGAGTCAGCTTCACTGTGTTGGTAACAATTGCTTCTATTTATCCCTTTAGAGTTTACAAAGTCCCTTCCTGATCTAATGCTTAATTTTTATTGTTTTTTAAAAGATTTTATTTATTCATTTGACAGAGATCACAAGTAGGCAGAGAATCAGGCGGTGGGGAGAGGGGAGCAGGCTCCCTGCTGAGCAGAGAGCCCGATGTGGGGCTCGATTCCAGGACCCTGGGATCATAACCTGAGCCGAAGGCAGAGGCTTTAACCCACTGAGCCACCCAGGCACCCCTATTGCTTAATTTTTAAACAACGTTATGGAATAAGTATTGTTATTCCAACTTACAGGGAAAGAAACAGCGAGCCTTTTAAAGGAAAGTGACATTAGCATTTCATTTAATTTTTATTTTAAAATACATATTTTAAAAAATATATCCTCATATTTACATCCTATACTTTCCATTACTGACCGCTAAGCAGTTGGGAAACGGTAGAAACTCATTTTCACTTTTTTTTTTTTTTAAAAGATTTTATTTATTTATTTGACAGAGATCACAAGCAGGCAGGGAGGCAGGCAGAGAGAGGAGGAAGCAGGCTCCCCGCTGAGCGGAGAGCCTGATGCAGGACTCCATCCCAGGATGCCAGGATCATGACCTGAGCCCAAGGCAGCAGCCCAACCAGGCATCCCAATGAAGCTTTAAAAAAAAAAAAAAAGTTTGGCTAAGGCCATGGAGACTCAAGCTAAAGTTGCCTGTTGCCAGTCAGGAGTTGATCCTCCCTTAGAAATGGGCGTGTCTCAGTATCCCTGCTGTTGTCAGTCACTGGCTAGAGAAAGCCTCGGGAAGGAGGTTTCCTGCTGTGGCGGCACTAATGAATTTTAGGGCTTAGCAGCTGGACCCACAGTAGCAGTCAGATATGCTCCCATCGTTTCAAGTTCTGAGGGGCTCATTTTCAAGGCCACCACACCTGGGCAAATTCTGTAACTTGTCTGAGCGTTCCTTTCATATAAAAGGTGTACCACACCATTAGGACTGAGGGGATGATAAATGTACTAACATGCTTCCGGGCACCCCCAAATTATGCAGCCAAAGGCCCTGAACATGTCTGTCACAGAAACATCAGTGATGATCTAGGCCAAAAATCTAAGACCCAGAGAGGAGCCCAGCATTCTAGAGTCGGGATGGCCCACCTCCCTTGCAACTTGTCACGTTGCACAAAACGTGGTCCCTTACTGTTAAGAAATTTCATGCCTGGGGCGCCTGGGTGGCTCAGAGGTTTGGGCCTCTGCCTTCAGCTCAGGTCATAATCCCAGTGTCCTGGGATCAAGCCCCACATCGGGCTCTCTGCTCAGCAGGGAACTTGCTTCCTCCTCTCTCTGCCTGCTTCTCTGCCTGCTTGTGATCTCCGTCTGTCAAATAAATAAATAAATAAGTAAAAAAAATTTTTTTTTCATACCTTTTTTGGGGACGGTGGGGATCTTAATGAGAGACATGAATGTTAGCATCTGATAATGTAGGTTTCCTTTCCCTGACTCAGGTTGCAAGTAACTCAGGTGAGCTGAGGGAAAGGGCATATCATCTGCCTAGTGCAGGACTGTCACTCTCTCAACGGCCAGGTTACCATCCTCATGAGGTGGCCTGATGTCAGGGCCAATTCTAGAACTTCCTCTGGGGTACAAGTCAGGTGTCAGCACCTCACAGGGCTTAAGCTTCCAGAATGGTTTCTCCTCTCCTGACCTCAACACCCTTTCTTAGGTTAGGCCTTCGTTCCTTTCTATCTACTGCTGACTAATCTGACTAACAATCTTTTTTTTTTATTTTTTTTATTTTTTTGTCTTTTTGAGGGGCATGGGGCATATGGATATGAACCAGGGACCTCTTAACAACTAATTTTCTTTTTTTTTTTTTTTAAGATTTTATTTATTTACTTGACAGACAGAGGTTACAAGTAGGCAGAGAGGCAGAGAGAGAGAGGAGGAAGCAGGCTCCCTGCGGAGCAGAGAGCCTGATGCGGGGCTCGATCCCAGGACCCTGAGATCATGACCTGAGCCAAAGGCAGAGGCTTAACCCACTGAGCCACCCAGGCGCCCCAACAACTAATTTTCGACACCATGTTTTAGAGAAACAACTGAGCTGCACCTAGCTCAAGCCTAGGAATTTACCAGACTTTTCTGGAAGGACTGCTTGAACCTGGTGGTGGCATTTTATTTTGTTTTATTTTTCCCCCTAGTGGTGGTTATTTTAAGCAGATGGCAGGGTATTTCCCAGAGGCATATATTCCCTCCTTCATTCCAGGAACAAGTGGTCTACCAGGCCCCACTTTCATTAACCCACTGTCCATCTGACTGTTGGCAGCTCACACACAGAGCTGAGCTTATGTAACAGAAACTCCAGGTCTTTTTACCCAATCATCTGTTAAGTGAAGTTCTGAACTTTGTTTTTCTCTCACCGGATAAGATTTCCTTTGAACCAAATCCAGATATTGTTACTTTCGGCCCATGTCCAGCTTCCAGGTGAGACCTTCTGCTAAGTGTAGCCTATTTGGATAAAGTTGTTACTTTTCAAGGGCAAACGAGGGTTCATGGCATCCCTCCTCGCATCCTATTTCCACAGCAGGCTCCTGATTCAGCCAGCCCTGTACCCGGCTTTCTAGAGCAGAGAACAGTTCCACACTCCCTTTCCCTCTTCAGTTGACCTGTCTTGAGCGCGGAGCTGAGCGGTTCTAGCCATGTGACATGGGTTCTTACACTGGACAGTGGTGTTCCCAGCCTCAGCATCCACCAGGGTGTAAAAGTATCATAATATTCACGACTGTCTGCTTTATTTTCATTTTAAACGTAGGAGAAATAAGTTGTGTGGCATCAGCCTAGGCTGTTCTGGAAATGGAGACAAGAGTGAAAATGAGTTTCTACCATTTCCCAACTGCTTAGCGGTCAGTAATGGTAAGTATAGGTTGTAAATATGAGGATATTTTTTTAAAAATATGTATTTTAAATAAAAATTAAATGAAATGCTAATGTCAATTTCCTTTAAAAGGATCACTGTTTCTTTCCCTGTAAATTGGAATAACAATACTTATTCCATAACATTGTTTAAAAATTAAGCAATAGGGGCGCCTGGGTGGCTCAGTGGGTTAAAGCCTCTGCCTTCGGCTCAGGTCGTGATCCCGGCGTCCTGGGATCGAGCCCTGCATTGGGCTCTCTCCTTCTCTCTGCGACTCTGCCTGCTTGTGCATTTTCTCTCTCTCTCTCTGACAAATAAAAATCTTTAAGATTCATTTATTTGAGAGAGGGCATGTGTGCATGAAAAAGAGAGAGCGTGCACTCACATGCACAGGAGAGAATGCAAGTTCAAGTTGGGGGCAAGGGGAGAGGGAAAGAGAGAAGCAGAGTCCCCACTGAGTGTAGAGCCTACATTGGGCTGCATCCTGAAACCATGAACTGAGCCAAAATCGAGTCAGATGCTTAACCGACCGAGTCACCCAGGTACCACATTAGCCAAACCTTGAGAGCTACGTGCAGTTTAAGTTCCATCTAAGCTGTTTCCGCCCATCCATCCGTCCTGACCTCTCTATTTCACACAGAACCAGACCTGTGTTGTGTTTAATGGCTCTTTGACTCACCCGGTTTTTCCCACAAGTGTTGCCCCTAATAAATTATTGGCATGACTAATTCCCCTTCCTTTTTGGCCGATTTTTTTGTTGTGGTAAAATGCACTTATTTATTTAAAGTAAACTCTGCACCCAACATGGAGCTTGAGCTCACAGCCCCGAGATCAAGAGTCGCATGCTCTTCTGACTGTGCCAGCCAGGCGTCCCACCCTCTTAGACATTTTTAAGTACAGCTCTATGTATTAAGTTCATATTGTTGTACATCTGTGTCCGTAATTTTTCATCTTGTAAAACCGAAACTCTATACCCATTAAATAATAATAACACCTGATTCTTCCCTCCTCCCAGCCCCTGGCAACCACCATTCTACTTTCTGTCTCTTGTGTATTTGCTCTAAGCACCTCATATAAGTGGAATCATACAATATTTGTCTTTTTGTGAGTGGCTTATTTCACTGAGTACAGTTTCCTCAAGGTTCACGCACATGGTGGACTATGTCAGAATTTCCTTTTTTAAGACTGAATGATACTCTATTGTTGGAGTAGACCAGCTTTTGCTTATCCATTCTTCTGTCAGTGGATGCTTGGGCTGCTTCCATATTTATTTAAGCTATCGGGAGTAATGTTGCTATGAACATGTGTGTACAGATACCTCTCTGAGACCCTTCTTTCGGTTTTTTTTCACCCAGAAGTGGAATTGCTGGATTGCCGTAATTCTGTTTTTAATTTTTTGAGGAACTGCCATACTGCTGTTCCGCTTTGCATTTCCACCACCGTGCCTGAGGGTCTTGATTTCTCCACATCCTCCCCCACCTTTTTTTTGTTATTTTCTGGGTCTTTTAAAGTTTATTTTTTGTTTAAGTAATCTATCCATCCCAGTATGGGGCTTAACCCACAACCCTGAGATCAAGAGAAGCATGCTTTTCCAACTGAGTCAGCCAGGCTCCCCTATTTTCTGGTTTTTTTGTATGGTAACCATCCTGCTGGGTGTGAGGTGGTATCTCATTATGGTTTTGATTTGCATTTCCCTTATTATTAATTTTGAGCATTTCTTAGATAATATTGGGCACATTTTCATGTGCTTATTGACTCTTTGTGTATCTTGTTTGGAGAAATGTTTATTCATACCTTTTGCCCATTTTAAAAATTGGATTATTTGGGTTTTTTGTTGATGGTCAATTCCCTTTTATTGTCTGCTTCCCAGCAAACCTAGATTAATAGAAGTAGTTCTGGGAGTGTTCCAGAAAACAGGTAGTAAGATGGGTATGATGGGACCCCAGAATAATAAAAACTGGATCACTGTACTTATCTGCCAGAAGTCAGGAGACCGCAATTATCATTATTTCCAGGAAGACTGAAGAGGCAACCAAAGGGCTAATCAGCAGGGAGTTGCAGAGAGGGTTAATAAAAGATAACATCCTTAGGGGCAAAATAGACTCAGCCAGAAAAGGTGATTTTTAACATCCATTTTTAACATCCAAACAAACAAAAAACCCCAGAAGAATGGAGGAGCAGGAGGCTAAGGGTGGCCGTCCCCAGTAATTCATGCTCCCATGCTCAGTTTCTAGACCTGAGCCAATTTTCAGATCCAGAACCCATTGATGAGTAAGGAGCTAGAAGCCTAGGAACAGAGACCCTGCAACACTATGACAGATAATATACCCCTGCAATGATTCCCTCTGTCTTTCCCTCAAAGATTCATGGCCATCTACTTGGGTGACCGTTCACTGACAAAAGGGAAATAGCCAGACATGTTGAGGACTGTTGGACACTTGGTCTGAGTTGACACTGACACTTAAGAGACCGAAAGCATCGTCAGCCCCCTGGCCTCTGGGGGTCTGTAATAAGTGGAGTCCTGGCTAAGGTATGGCTCTTGGATATGTGGGCACGGCCCACACTGGATATGTGGTGATCATTTTCCCAGTCCCCAAATATATAAATGGAAATGAGTAATACCACATTGTGTTTCTGGCCTGTGTGGTAAGAATTGTGACAGGAGGGGTGCCTGGGTGGCTCAGATGATTAAGCATCTGCCTTTGGCTCAGGTCATGATCCCGGGGTCCCGAGATTGAGCCCTATGAGCTCTGAGCTCCTTGCTCGCCGGGAAGCCTGCTTCTCCTTCTGCCTCAGCCTGCCATTCCCCTTGCTTGTGCTCGCTCTCTCTCTGTCAAATAAATGGATAAAATCTTAAAAAAAAATTATACCAATAAAAGCTAAATGTGAACCTTGGAAATTGCTCTTATCACTGGCCAATGTCTTATTGGGGGATGGAGAATGGTGGAATTAGTGCCACCATTAAAGACCAGAAGGATGCAAGTGTGACCCTGGAAGAGGCAGTATGAAAGATATTCCCAAGGAGAGTAGCTGCAAACTGTGCCCTTGGCTTTCCACTTTGTATGGAAGGGACAGGTGGTCTAAGGTGAGACGATATACAGGTTCCTGGGCAGGGTTTAGTGGCCTGGTGGATGTGGATGACTTATATGGAAGAAGGCATAACACGTAATTTTTATCAGCTGACAACGCCCACCAGAAGGCCTCCACCATGGAAGAGGCACTGAACAATCAACCAGGCAAAATGACTCGGTCAGTTCACATCAGGCAGTCTTCAGCCCCTGCAAACTTGATAGGCGGGCACATGAACAGAACGGTCACGGTGACAAAATGGAGGCAACATATGGACCCAAAGTCCATATGGAAGAATGGACTCCCACTTACCAAAGCTGCCTCTGAATGTCCACCGTGTCAGGAATAGAGACCAACACTGGGTCTCTGATAGGCTCTATTTCTAGAGGAGATCAAGCAGCTTTGTGCTGTTAAGTCAGCTACAATGTGCTCCCTTCTTCCGAAAAGGCCAGCAATTCTTCCTTACAGGGCTAAATACTTATTCTGGGTTCAGATTTGCCTTTCTTGCTCTTAGCTTCAGCCAGCAGAATGCCTGGTTGAAACACAGACTGCCACATGGTGTAACATCTCACCCAGAGGACCCACTTTACAGTGAATGGATTGCAGAAGTGAGCCATGACCATGGGACTACACCATCCGGAAGCAGCCAGCTAATGAAATACTGGTAATGACCTTCTAAAGGCACAGCTGAAGCACTAGCTGAGAAGAAACAAAGAATGGGGTGACATTCTTCAGGATACAGTATTAAATTAGAGACTTCTATATGGTACTGTAACCCCAATAGAGGGAATACATGAAGAGTTATCCCCACTTACCATCACTCAGTGACTTGGGTAATTCTGTGCTTCCTAGACCAACAACTCTGGGCTCCATGTAGTTGAAGTTCCTGTGTCCCTACAGGGGTATACCTTGCCAGAGGACACAGCGAGGGTCCTCCAGAACTACAAGTTATGACTGCTACTTTGGGACCTTGTGCTCAGGAACACAGGCGAGAAGAGGAATCACCATACTGGCAGTGGAAACTAACCCTGATCAATAGGAGGAAGTAGGGGAGGAAGGAAACCCAAGTGGTTCAGTTGGGTGCTTCTGGTTCCCCTTTGACCCTCTGTAACTGTAAACACACATGTGCAACAATACTACAGCAGACTGGCAAGGGTATGAAGACCAAGTTCAGACAACACCAACACCACTACCACCACCAACAACCACCCAGAAATGAAGAATTGGGTCACATTACCAGGTAATCTACCAAGACTTCAGAGATGCTAGCTGAGGGCAAAAGAAATTCAGAATGGAGGAAGAAGACAGCAAATACTAGTTGCAGCCCTGAGATCATTTGCAAAGATAGATGTTAGTGTATCCCACTAATCTCCCTCATTGGAGTTTTTTCCTCCGAGAGAGAGAGAGAGATCCTTTGAAACTACAGAGTAGCTGTTCACCAAATAACAGAGAGAAATTAATGTCTGGGACCCAAAGTGTGAAATATGGTGGGCATGAAAATTTGCCTCTCAGGTCTCCCGACTCTGGGAGTGCAAGTGACCAGTTTTCCCAGTTGCTGTGCTCTGAAATCCACTGTGTTCACCCTGAAACCACAATCCCCAAGGTTACTCCCAGCCAATGACTGTGTGGCAGAGAGGCTAAAGCGGACTCATTCCTGGGAAACTTTCATCCTAATAAGTCTCTTCCGTGGCTAATCCTGTACAGAGAATGTTGGTTTTTTTTTTTTTTAAGGTTTTATTTGTTTAAGTAATCTCGATGTCCAATGTGGGGTTTAGAACTCACAATCCCAAGATCAAGAGTCACATGTTCTTCCAACTGAGCCAGTTGGGCATCTCTGGAGATTGCCTCTCCTAGGACCCAGAATAACCCAGCAGTAGGCAAATACATTAGGAATAGTAGGAATAGATTAGGAATAGTAGGAATAGATTATGAAACCCAGACAGCCTAGTCCAGCTCTCTTAACCCATAGTTCTATCCCTAAAGCACGAGATAGGAGGTGTTCAGACATAATAATTGCTCATAAATGAATGAATATAAAAGTGATATTGTGGACAAGGGGTTTATTTTTCCAGGGAGGCTTTAAAAACATTTAGACTTTTGAGATGAGCATTGAGGGATAAGAAAAAAAAAAGTTTTAAAATGAAAGTGTTAGAACGTCACGGGTCAATGTTCCTTCTATTTGATCTTGAAATCTTGGATACTGGCAGAGGTCAGGAAGTTGCCTGGGGAGAGGGAGACCACCCGTGCCGGCTTAGTTGTTGGGGACAGTGTATTCCTGGATACCATAATCAGATATGTCTGAAAACTACTCCAGGTGATTCAGCTGCACAGTCAAGTTTGGGAAAGTATTCCTGAACTCTGGAAGCTGCCATAGTCCTTAAATCAGAGTAAGAAGGGGCAGGGGGACTGCTCTGCCCAGTCACCTCCTTTCACCTTGCTTGCCCAAACAGTAGGTGAGAGAGCCTCTGGAGGGCTTCCTGGAGGTAGGGACCTTTCAGCCATTCAGCAATGGGAGAAGCAGCTTGGCCATGTCAGTAAGTCTTCACGGATTGCCCTCTGTGTGCTCAACACCATGCTCAGTACTTTGTGGATAGTTGTGAGGGGGTTAAGGCTCCTCCTTTCATAACTCTTACTTGGGGATTAAATCGTAGCCCCACAGAAAACCCTCCAAGAGCCTCCCATGGTACTTAAATTTAACTGAACTTAAACTTCACGCAATTGTTTTCTGTGTACCCTATGTGTTCTTTGTTACTTTATTCCCACCCTTTCAGTCTTCTTTTGGATTAATCATATGCTTTTTATTCCAGTGGGGTTTTTTGTTTGTTTGTTTCTTCTATTAGCTTTACACATACCCATTCTTGTGTTCTTTTAGTGTTCACCTTAGACTCTCGGGCCTAGAGAGTACAGTCCGCGTCCTTGATTATATACAATGGGAGTCATATAGTTCACTGTTACATCTGGTATGAATCCCTCAATTATTGTGCTTAAAGCAACAGTAATTGTCCACATACTGACTCTGTCAGCACTCTTTATTCCTTCCCGAACTCTTTATTTCTTCCGTTGGGTCATTTTCCCTCAGTCTTGTGTAGGGCAGATCTGTCTGGCAATGAGTTATCTATCTCAGCTTCAGCTTGTCTGAAAATGTCTTTAAACTTTTAAAAAATGGGTCCAATTGTATTTAGCATTAGCTTTTATTGGGGTAAAATTCACATAACATAAAATTCACTACTTTAACCATTTTTAAGTGTACCATTCAGTGTTTGTTTGTTTTTTAGTATATCCACAATGTCATGCAACCATCACCACTATCTGATTCCCAAAAGAAACTCCATACTTTTCGGGGTGCTTGGGTGGCTCGGTGGGTTAAGCCTCTGCCTTCGGCTCAGGTCATGATTCCCAGGGTCCTGGGATAGAGCCCCACATCAGGCTCTCTGCTCAACAGGGAATCCGCTTCCCTCACTCTCTGTGCCTGCTTCTCTGCCTACTTGTGATCTCTGTCTGTCAAATAAATAAATAAAATCTTAAAAAAAAAAAAAGAAACTCCATACTTTTCAATTCTCTTCCCTCATCTCCTGGAAACCATTAATCTACTTTTAGTCTCTATGGATTTGCCTATTCTGGATATTTCATAAAAATGCAATCACGCAGGTGCACCTGGCTTCCATAGTTTCTACTGAAAAGTCAGATATTAGTGTTAGTGCTCCTTTGAAGATAATATGTCTTTGTCTGCTTTTAAGATTTTATCTTTCTTTTTGATTTTCAGCAGTTTCATGGTGATGTAGTACTCTTTGTGTTTATCCACTAAGGGTTCCTGGAACTTCTTGAATCTCTAGGTTGGTATCTTTCATCAGTTGGGGGAAATTCAAAGCATGTTTCTTCAATATCGAGCTGCACTGTTGTCTTTCTCCTCTCCCTTTGGGGTTCTAGTTATATATATGTTAGAACTTTTGACTATGGCCCACGTATATCTTAATGCTCTGTTCTTTTTTGAAATCTTTTTTCTTTCTGTGCTTGCTTTTGGATATTTTCCTTTTTTCTAATTTTATTTTATTTATCTATTTATTTTTAAGGATTTTATTTGGGATGTCTGGGTGGCTCAGTTGCTTAAGTGTCTGCCTTCGGCTCAGGTCATGATCTTAGAGTGCTAGGATCAAGTCCCACATTGTGCACACACGCATGCTGGTACGCGTTGTCTCTCTCTCTCTCTGACAAGTAAATAAGTAAAATCTTTTAAAAATACATTTTTATTATCTATCTAGAGAGATTGAGCAAGCAGGGGTAGCAGCAGAGGGACAAAAAGAGAGAGAAAGACCCCCAAGAAGTCTCCCTACCAAGCATGGAGCCCAATGGAGGGCTCAATCCTACACCCAACTCCAAGATCAGCATGCCCAGTTGACTGAGTCACCCAAGCATTCCCCCCATCCTTTTGTATATTTTCTGATCATCTGTTTCCCTTCAATAATTCTGTCTTCTGCAATACCCAGTGCCACAGATTGAATGTTTGTGTCCCTGCCCCCTGCCAAATTGATGTTGAAATCCTAACCCCATAGTTTCTACTGAAAAGTCAGATATTAGTGTTATTGCTCCTTTGAAAATAATGTCTTTGTTTCTAGATTTTTTTCTTTCTCTTTGATTTTCGTGAAGGTGGAGCTCACATGAATGGGAATGGTGTCCTTCTAGAAGAGACCTCGGAGAGCTCCCTAATGCCTTTATACCCTGTGAGGTTATAGCAAGAAGATGGGGCTGTCTATGAACCAGGAAGTGGAAGTCACCAGATAGGGAATCTGCCAGCATCTGGCAGTCCATCATGGACTTCCCAGCCTCCAGAACTGTGAGAAATAAATCTGTATTGTTTTAAGCCACCGAGTCTATGATATTCTGCCATAGCGCCCAAACAGACTAAGACATCCAATCTGCTGTTAAAGTCATTGAATGAATTTAGGGGTGCCTTGGTGGCTCAGTTGGTTAAGTGTTTGCCTTGGGCTCAGGTCATGATCCTTTGGTCCCAGGATCAAGCCTTAAGTTGAGCTCCCTGCTCTGCAGGAGAGTCTGCTTCTCTTTCTTCCTCTGACCCTCCCCCAATTGTGTGGGCTCTCTCTCTCTCAAATAAATAAATAAAATCTTCCCAAAAAATCATCTAATGAATTTTAATTCAGTTCTAGAATGTCCATTTTGTTATTTGTGTAGAATCCAATTTTCTGTTGAAACACACTGTTTTTCACCTATTTTTTTAAGTTTTGTTTTGTTTTTAAGATTACTACACCCAGTTTGGGGCTCAAACTTACAACCCTGAGATCAAGAATCACACATTCCACTGACAGACCACACCCATGCCCCAATTCTCTCTTTTCTTTTTTTTCTCTTTTTAAAGATTTTATTTATTTGACAGAGACACAGCGAGAGAGGGAACACAAACAGGGGCAGTGAGAAGGAGAAGCAGGCTTCCTGCCAAGCAGGGAGCCCAATGCAGAGCTCGATCCCAGGACCCCAGGATCACAACCTGAGCCGAAGGCAGCGCCCAACGATTGAGCCACCCAGGCGCCCCGTTATCTTTTATTTTCTATAACATACTAGTCACAGCTCTTTTAAAGTCCATATCTGATTAAGTCCAATATCTGAATCATAGAGAATTTGTTTTTGTTTACTTTTTTTTTAATCTTTTTTTTTTTTTTTTTTTAAAGTAGGCTTCGTACCCAATGTGGGACTTAAACTCACAAACCTGAGATCAAGAGTTGCATGCTCTACCAGCTGAGCCAGCCAGGGGCCCTGACTTTTTTGTTCCTTTCGGTTTTGGTTATTTAGTTCAGTTTTGTTTTGGTTTTAGCATGCTTCATAATTTTTTGTCCAATCCTGGGACATGCAAATTAAAAATTGTAGAGGCTTTCGATGATGTTTCCTGTCTTTAGAAAGATGGTGTTTTCTTCCTGTAGACAGAATACTGTGGGTCACATTGACCCCACTGAGGTTTGTTTAGGCTTTATTAGGGTTGGACTCTTGTAGTTTTGCTTTTTCTTCTAGGGCAGTACCCTCACTCCTCATGTGGTGTCCTTTCTTCTGGGGTGTGGCTTCTGTGCCCAGAGGGTAACGCTTCTGAGGCCTCAGTTTAAAGCCTAGGGTGTTGACCAAGATCTCTATACCTCAGCAGGGTGTAGCTCTAATTTCTAATTCCCTAGCACACATGAGGCTGCTGGGAACTCTGGATTTATCACTCTCTCAGCTCTCGTTTTCTTCTGGGTTTGTGGAGTCTCCCCCTGTGGTCCCCAGCTTAGGAAACAGCCAGAGACTTGGAGAAATGTAGTCACAGATTTTTGGCTCTTTCCCTGCGGTTCTCTTCTCTCCAGTCTTTTTTTTTTTTTTTTTTTTTTTTTAAAGATTTTATTTATTTATTTGACAGAGAGAGAGATCACAAGCAGGCGGAGAGTCAGGCAGAGAGAGAGAGAGAGAAGCAGGCTCCCACCAAGCAAAGAGCCCGATGCGGGGCTCGATCCCAGGACACTGAGATCATGACCTGAGCCGAAGGCAGCGGCTCAATCCACTGAGCCACCCAGGCGCCCCTCTCTCCAGTCTTTTTACCCTTAAGTCCCAACCATCTGGGAGGCTCTGAATTCCTACCTGTGTATTTTCGGCCCAATGAGATTGCTGCCTTCGGCATAGACTCAATTCTTTTGAGCTACAATTTAGAAAGTACAACTCAGAAAAAAATCTGGGCTGCGTAATTAATTCCTTTTTCTCAAAGATTGTTGCCCTTCATTTCCTGATTGCATTGGTTACTCTCTAATTCCTTTCAAAGATATTTTATGTAATTTTGTCTCGCTTTTATGTCTTTCTTTCAATGGAAATACAAACTCTTCGTTTGGAGTCAGAATTCTCCCCCAGTTACATGGATATATAGGGCCTAAAAGGTCCTCGATGATCTGTCCCTGACCAATTTTCTGATTCCTTTTTCTTTTCTCTTCTTTCTTCATTCTAATTCAGCCATATAGGCCTTTATTTTGCATGCTTATTACCACATCAGGGTCTTGAACTTGTTAATCTCCGCTTTTGGAACATTTTTGCTGTGGTCTGTTTGTGTCCACCCCTACCTACATTTATATGTTGAAATCCTCACAGCCAGTGTGAGTGTATGAGGAGATAGCCTTTTGGAGGCACTTAGGTCATGAGAGGATGGGATGAATGTTTCTATAAAGAACCCTATAGAGCTCTCTAGCCCCTTCCCCCGTGAGAGAACACAGCAAGAAATTGGAAATCTGCAATCCGAAAGAGGCTTCACCAAAACCTGGCCATGTGATCTTGGACTGCTAACCTCTAGAACTCTGAGAAACAAATGTCTTTTGTTTATAAGCCCCCCAAGTCTGTGGTATTTTGTTATACCAGCCTGAACAGGCGAAGACAGCTTCAGATCCAGATTTTTTTTCCATGACTGGTAACTTCATTCTGATTGGCTCTTCGTTCAATTATCACTCAGAAAGCCTCTCCCCAGCTGCCTTTATATAAAAGCCTCTCCCCCCCAAAAAAGCCCCTCCCTACCCCAGTCACCCCCTATATCTTTTACTTTCTTCATAGCACTTTGTATGGTCTGAAATGATTTTACTCTTTGTTTACTGTCTTATTGTTTATCATGCATATAAGCTGGTTTTTGAGCAATGCCTGGCATTAAAAAAAAACCAAAAACCTCAACAGGTATCTATTGAGTGAATCAAGGAAGTCAGGATCAAAAAGCAAAAGGAACAATAAAGGGTAAAATGAAATCATAGTTTGTGATAGAGATAGTCTTTTTTTTTTTTTTTTAAGATTTTATTTATTTGGCCGGGGCTCCTGGGTGGCTCAGCCGGTTGGGCATCTGCGTTTGGCTCTGGCCATGGTCTTGGGGTCCTGGGATGGAGTCCCGTGTCTGGCTCCCTGCTCAGCGGGGAGCCTGCTTCTCCCTCTACCCCTTACCCCACTCATTCTCTCTCTCTCTCTCAAACAAATAATATATATATATATTTTAAGATTTTGTTTATTTGAGAGAAACAGTGTGAGCTGGGGGAGGAGCAGAGAGGGAAGGAGCGGGACAAGCAGAACCTGCACTAAGTGCAGAGCCCATCCTGAGGGGGCCCCCCACCCCCTGAGATCCTGCCCTGAGCTGAAACCAAGATTCAGTAGCTTAACTGACTGAGCCCCCAGATGCCCCAGAGAGAGTCTATTTTATACTGAAAAGTCATTGAAGTTGGGAGACCCAAGATAGGTCAACCGTCTTCCTGTTGGCTTAGGCGTTTGTACCTTATATAAAGTCTAGTGAACTGGCAAGTTTCCCAGATTTCTCTGGGTCTCTTGCTTCCTGGTCATTGTGATTTTAAGATAGGCACATATACTCCTCCCTATCTCCAGAGGCAATCTGTGGCTGGGTCTAGTGTTTCCTCAGTGCAGGCTGAGAGATAGGCAACTGCTGGCTTCTCTTAACAGACTGTCAATTTCTAGCCTTAAACTAGTTTATTTAAACCTTTTTAAAAACGTTTTATTTATTTAAGTAATCTCTACACGCAATGTGGGGCTCGAACTCATGACCCTGAGATCAAGAGATGCATGCTCTTCCCACCAACAGCCAGGCCCTTTTAGCCTTAAATAGTTTATTTTTTTAAAGATTTTGTTTATCTTAGAGAGAGCGAGAGCGAGAGCGAGAGCGAGAGCGAGAGAGAGAGAGAGAGAGAGAAGACAGGGGAGGAGCAGAGGGAGAGGGAGATAATCTCCAGCACACTTCATGCTGAGCACGGAGCCCGATCCCAGGACCCCAAGATCGTGACCTGAGCCAAAACCAAAAGCTGGCAGCTCAAGCAATTGAGCCACCCAGGCACCCCCTTAAACTACTTTAAATTAATCTTCCACTTGTTGTCTGAGCACATGCAGACTTATTACTGAAAATTAATGGCTCCTAGTGACTTTTCGAGAACTTCTGGTGATGTCTCCAGCCTGCTGACTGACAACTTCCCTATCCCACATATCTGTTAACGAACATGGACGTTTATCTAGTCTATCCTGGGCTGCCTTAGTCAATGCTAAAGTTTCGCAGCAGCAGCCTTAGGACCATTTTATGGCAGTAGCGGGGCGGGCGGGGGGGAGTGTTGGCAGAGATGCCAACATACCTTCATGCCCAGAGATAGAGACCTGCTGTCAGCCATAGTGAGGGGTTTGTACCCTCAAAACACTCTTGGTCTCAGGGGTTCCTTATGTGGTCTCTGAGTCCCCACCTTCTTTTTTTTTTTTTTTAAGATTTATTTATTTTAGGGGAGCCTGGGTGTTTTACTCAGTTAAGCATCTGCCTTTGGCTCAGGTCATGATCCAGCCCAGCCTCTGGTTCCCTTATGAGTGAGGGATCTGCTTTTTCTGCTTTTCCCTCTCTCTCAGCCCCTCTCCTCCACTTGTGGTCTCTCTGCCTCTCTCTTAAAAAAGTAAATAAAATCTTTTTTTTTTTTTTTTGAAGATTTTATTTATTATTTGACAGACAGAGATCACAAGTAGTCAGAGAGGCAGGCAGAGAGAGAGAGGAGGAAGCAGGATCCCCACTGAGCAGAAAGCCCGATGCGGGGCTCAATCCCAGGACCCTGGGATCATGACCCGAGCCAAAGGCAGAGGCTTTAACCCACTGAGCCACCCAGGCGCCCCCGTAAATAAAATCTTAAAAAAAAAACCATGATTGACCTTAGCCTGTCAGAGTGTGCAAGTGAGGGGAGGGGCAGAAGGAGAGACTCTTCAAGCAGACTCTGGGCTGAGCACCAACCTGAGGTGGGGCTTGATCTCACAACCCATGAGATCATTCATGACCTGAGATGAAATCAATGAGTCTGACACTTAACCTACTGAGTCACCCAGCACCCTGACCCCCAACCCAGGACTTCTTAGACTCTAGTTATGTCTGATCTTTACTGCCCATTTGTGGGTCAGCATAGAAGTTGCATTTTTGAACATGGATCACCAGTTGGGATCCTATACCCCTAGCTGTCCTCATTCCTCAAAATGCTGTATTGATAGAGTGGAATAAAACTGCACCAGGGCAGTGGGAAGCCCCACAGATCCTAGTACCAGACTGGTCGAGTGTACTCTGGGCAGGTCTTTTAACCCTGCTGTGCAGAACTTGTTACCGTCACAGTGCCGTTCCTCAGTTGAACTAGAATCCAAACCAGGCCTGATACAAAACTCAAATGACAATGGGTGTGAAGACCTTGGAGAAGGTATCATCTCTCCTAAGGAGAGGGAGGGGACAGGGGTGTGAGGTCAACCAACCAATCCTGGCCTAATGTGCTGAAGATGTCAGCAGTAACAGTTCCCCAAGGCAGAGACTTGACCTGACACTTAAAGACCTGTTTTGCTATTTTCTTCTCCTCCTTTAAACACTGAGTTAAGTTCTGATTTGTAATCAGGATTGTGGCACAAAAGGCTTCCCAACTTAGTAATAATATTGGCTACAAATTTTTGAGCTCTATATTGTGGGCCAGGCACTTTCCCTTATTATTTTTTCTAGTCCTCACAACTATATTTCACAGTAGAGCTCCTCCGCGTCTTCATGGGACGAGAAGAATGAGGCTCAGAGAGTTAAAGGACTTGCCCAGTCTTCAGGGGAGCAAAGATTATAACCAGCTCCCTTCTTATCCCGGAACCTTTGCTCCTAACCATTTTTCAAGACTGCCTTCTTCCCTGGGTAAGAAAGATTCTGAGGCAGGTAGAAAGCACAGGAAGAGATGCAAGAAGAGGCTCTTAATTTCGGAATACCCTGGTCGTGTATAGTTCACCTCTACACACAAAGTTTTTTGTTTTTGTTTTTTCCCCCCAGTCACTGAACAGGCGACATACTCTACCAGCCATCTTGGTTGTGGCAATCCCGATTCCTTTTTATTTTTCTGTGACGACAACCAGGGGAGTGAGGTAAAGCCGTCCAGCCCAGGCTTTTTAAGGAGCTCCAGCAATTCCCCCGGCAAAGAGCCTCCGGGACCCAGGGCGTGGGCCGCTTCAAGTGCAGCCTCCTCCAGGGCTCGGCTCCCGGCTCGCGGGTCTGCGCCGGTCGGGGAGGGGCCCGGGTCGGGCCCTACCGGGCCCCGCCCCCTCATTTAAATACGCGGCGCCGGCGGGTGCGTCGAGCTCGCCGCGGACCCAAGATGGCGGCGTGTGGACGTGTACGGAGGATGTTCCGCTTGTCGGCGGCGCTGCAGCTGCTGCTCCTCGCGGCGGCCGGGGCCCAGAAAGTCCCGGGCCAGGGCGGCCACAGCCAGGGCCAGGGCCCCGGGGCCAACTTTCCGTCCTTTGTAGGGCAGACTGGAGGCGGCGGGCCGGCGGGTCAGCCGCTGCTCCAGCTGCCTCAGTCATCTCAGCTCCAGCACCAGCAGCAGCAGCCGCAGCAACCGCCTCAGCCGCCGCAGCCGCCTTTCCCGGCGGGTGGGCCTCCGGCCCGGCGGGGCGGAGCGGGGCCCGGAGGGGCTGGCGGGGGCTGGAAGCTGGCAGAGGAAGAGTCGTGCAGGGAGGACGTGACCCGTGTGTGCCCCAAGCACACCTGGAGCAACAACCTGGCGGTGCTCGAGTGCCTGCAGGACGTGAGGGAGGTGAGGAGGCGGGACGGGGCCGGGAGGGCCAGGCCTGGTGCGGGCCCGAGGGTGTTGCCGGCCTTGGAAGCCGCTGACGCCGGTCCGCTGCTTCTCTCTCTTCCTCTGTACTGCGCTCGCTCCTTCCCTTCCCGTCTCTAACTAGCTCCCCAGCGCATTCCGAGAAGAGGACCCCACCCCCCACCCCTCCTTCCCTCCCTGGTGCGGGGGTCTGGGATTCAGACCCTGGCTCCTGGCCGCTGTCTGCGAAGGCCCAGAGCGTGTTTATGTTTGCTCCGGTCTTTTGTGTGATGCTCTAAGCACAGTGGCTCCTCGCCGAAGACCTGCTTAGAATTTGGCTATTTGTTTCGACTTGGACAGTTCGTAGCAGCCCTTTTAAATATGAAAAAATGGTTGGCGTACTTAAGCTGTTAAGAAATGATCTGTTTATTGGCAGTAGGTAACGTTTGTTTAGGTAACTCAGGTTCAGTTCTGATGTGTATTGTAGTCAGTGCTGAATTCACTGTCTCTACCCCGTTCTTTTGTAATTTAGCAAATTCCTATTATCAAATACGGTGTTGAAACTGATATATGTCCTTCCCCCCCCTTCATTTATTTTGATCAATTCGTGGTGAATCTCAAGCTATTACCTCAAGTAAATTAGAGTCCCAAAGCTTGAAAAGTTGGGACAGCAGTCGAAGCTGTAATACCTGTACAGTATTTGTGATTGGGTTGTGGGATCTTGCCTTTCTGACGTCTGAATATGATTTTAATAGTACCTTTTAATGAAATCTAGATTTGATATTCTATAATGTGAGTCAGTTAACTGACATGTCTTCTCTAGATTTAATGCTGCGGACTTATTTGACAGTTCTCAAAGTTTGGGAGCAACTCTGGTAGGGTTGTGGGTTTTTTTTGTTTTGTTTGTTTGTTTAAGGTTAGGTGTATAGAATTAGACCTAAAGGTTAACAAATAGAATGAAACTGCTGCTTGATACAGTTTTGTGTGGGAAATTGTATCATCAGAATTGCCCAAGATATTCATGACCATGGACATGGGACCATGGGAAGATAACTGGTTTGTAGAAAATTGCTAGTCTTGGCAATATTTCCCCCACTCCACTCACCCTCCCATCCACTTTGATACCTGCTCTAGTATTCTATACAGAGAATTCACAAGGGGGAGAGACATACATAATCTGAAGACAGAAAGGAAATTTCCTGAGCCAACAGAAATGTGGGACCACAGATGACTTCTCTTCTACAATTTAAAGACTAGGATGATTCATTGTTACTGTTTATTCTTCAGCTACTTCTCTAGTAGATACAGCTGAGATTCTTAACTGTCAGCCTTTCTGGAATTTTTTATTTGGTATTTGAGGATATATAATCAATGTTCCCTCAGAGTAAGACCCTAATATTGGTGATCAAACACTTTGGTAGTGGTTTGTGGCAGAAGTAGGATGTTATTAGGCAAAGTGGCAAAAAGTGGCCAATGCTCGGAGAACATGTCTCTTTGTGTGCTTAGGAACATTTGGAAACCTCCACTTACAGAAGCAGGCTTCCTTTGTCATGCAGTAGAAGTGTGTAGCAGCATATGTAATCCATAAATAACAGATTTGATCACTTTTGGAGTCTGTTTAATTTTGTGGGTACTGTCTTGGATTACTTAGTGCAAGGAAACTGGCTTGAAAATGGAGTCCCTGCTCCACATTTGATTGTAAGATTCTCGGCAAGGATACTGTTTCAGTAACTACATTTTTTCTCCTTTGTGGAGATGGGTGTTTAAGTTCTTTGAGCGTAGTTACTAGGTCCTATATTTCCTTTGTAACTTTCCAGAGTACCTAATTCAGTACTGAGACTCAATAAATATTGCCAGCAGATTGAGGATAAATATACTAATGAAGTCAGTTTTATACTCCACAGGAAGAAAACGTGTTATGTAAATTGGAGGTGGGGGTATTTTGGGGACCAGATCTTTCCAAATTTACAGTTTAGTTAATTTTCCTCTAATTTTATATACATAAAAGTTGAAAAAAAAGTACCGTGAACGATTGTGTATATTCTTTGGGAGGTGGAACTATTTTCTTTTCTTTCTTTTTTTTAAAGTTTAGTGGGCTTCATACCCAATGGGGGCTTGAACTCGCAACCCTGAAGTCAAGAGTTGCATGCTGTAGGGACCGAGCCTACCAAGCTTCTGGAAGTGGAGCTGTTTGTTTTGTTTTGTTTTTAAATATTTATTTATTTTATATATATATATACACACACACACACACACACACACACAGGGAGAGAGGGAACACAAGCAGGGGGAGTGGAAGAAGGAGAAGCAGGCTTCACGCTGAGCAGGGAGCCCTATGCAGGACTTGATCTCAGGACCCTGGGATCATGACCTGAGCAAAGGCAGATGCTTAACCATCTGAGCCACCCAGGCGCCCCAAGTGGAGCTGTTTTTAAACTTTTTTTTCTTTAAAGACAGCAAAAGAACATTTAAATCCACATAGTTTGAGAATTAGTTAAATCTGATTTATGTGTTTGAAAGAACATACCTGAATTAAAGAAAGAAACTGCCTAGGCACATTTAAAGTGAAATTATGGAACATGTTTTGCATTTGTTTTTTGGTAAGTAGTACTGCTTGATAGGGAATTTGATATAATCTGCTTCTATATCCCTTTGGGTTTTCTTTTTTGTTGTTGTTGTTGTTTTCTTCTTTATCCCTTTGAATACTAATTTGGAGAAGGCTGTTCTCTGTGTACTTGCTATTAGAATTATGGAGAGGCAAAGCATGTGAGTGTTTAAATGGTAGTAGACATTTTTATTTTTATTTATTTTTTTTTAAAAGATTATTTATTTATTTATTTGAGAGAGAGAGAGACAGTGAGAGAGAGCATGAGCGAGGAGAAGGTCAGAGAGCGAAGCAGACTCCCCATGGAGCTGGGAGCCTGATGTGGGACTCGATCCCGGGACTCCAGGATCACGCCCTGAGCCGAAGGCAGTCGTCCAACCAACTGAGCCACCCAGGCGTCCCTAGACATTTTTATTTTGAAACAACATGGGGTATACAGTGTTAGGTTAAGTCTTTTTTTTTTTAAGGTTTATTTTTTTGTTTTCTTTTAAAGATTTTGTTTATTTGACACAGAGAGAGAGCACGAGAAGAGTGAGCAGCAGACAGTGGGAGGGGGGCAAGCAGGCTCCCCACCGAGTAGAGAGCCCCAGGCAGGGCTCGATCCCAGGACCCCAGGATCACAATCCGAGCCTAAGGCAGATGCTCAGGCAACTGAGCCTCCCAGGTTCCCCGTGTTAGATTAAGTCTTGAGCTCAAATATTTTAAGATTGTCTCTACTGTAGTGCTCAAAGTTATGTAGTAGTTCACTTACAAACTTTATTTGAAGGTATTTATGGCTACCTTTAAATAATTACAGCTGGTAATTTCAGTGTGTCTAACGTATCATAACATATGCCAACAAAATCTGTAACTACAGTAAATCTGAACATGGACTATAGTTCACAGCTTTCCCTCAGTCACTTTGGGTGCTATTTTGAAGGTTGTGTGTCATGAGAGGGATTTTTTTTTTTTTTTGAACCCTTTCAGATGAGTCATGCTTTTTAAAAGGTCAAGTATACCCAGTGGGTCCACAGTTAAATAGTAGATGTAATAGTAGTAATGATAGGATAGTATATGTGGTTACATGTGTGTGTTACATG
This sequence comes from Neogale vison, assembly GCF_020171115.1. NCBI lineage: Eukaryota > Metazoa > Chordata > Mammalia > Carnivora > Mustelidae > Neogale > Neogale vison. The sequence continues at coordinate 12,168,227 of NC_058097.1, forward strand.
TGTTGTGTATATACATGTGTACATGTATGTCAGGTAGTGCTAGTCATAAAAAATATAACAAGAATGTATAAAGGCCTGGGCACCTGAGTGGCTCAGTCGATTAAGGGGCTCAGGTCATGATCCCAGGGTCCTGGGATGGAGCCCTTCCTAGGGCTCCCTGCTCACCAGTGAGCCTGCTTCTCTCTCTGCCAGCTGCTCACCTTGCTCATGCTTTCTCATTGTCAAATAAATAAATAAAATCTTTAAAAATAAATAGATAGAATCCATAAAGGGGAAAAAGGAAAAATATACCCTGGGCGTAATATTCCTCCAGGTGGAGGAATAATAATACCAAAGAAAGAGAAAGTACTGCTATGTAGTTAGTAGTTAATATATTAAGAGGTAAGACATGCCTTTTTTTTTTTTTTTTTTTTTTTTTTTTAAGATTTACTTATTTACTGACAGAGAGAGACAGCAAGAGAGGGAACACAAGCAGGAGGAGTGGGAGAGAGAGAAGCAGGCTTCCCACCAAGCAGGGGGCCTGATGCAGGGCTCAATCTCAGGACCCTGAGATCATGATCTGAGTTGAAGGTAGTTCCTTAATGACTGAGCCACCCAGGCACCCCAAGATAAAACATGCTTTATGTTGAGAGTAATTTTAAAATACTTATGTATTTTTGACTGAAATGACTGGTATTATCATGTGTTTAGAAGTTCAGATGGAGACATTGGTTTCTTGGGAGGAGTTTATTAATGATGTGCATTTTTCTTAGGGCTTTTTTAAAAACTGTTTTTGTTAGATTTTATTTTTTTTTTAACATACTTTTTTCCAATTTCACTTTCTAATTACTTTGAGGTGTATCTTTGATAAGCACTTAAAAAATAAAACAATGTAGCTATTTAAGATGTACTATTTTATGTATCAAACAGGAATTAACTTTTAAACATTACAGACTGTAAACCCAGTTTCTTTCTTTCTTTTTTTTTTTTTTTAAGATTTTATTCCTTTATTTGACAGAGAGAGAGACAGCGAGAGAGGGAACACAAGCAGGGGGAGTGGGAGAGAGAGAAGCAGGCTTCCCACTGAGCAGGTAGTCCGATGTGGGGCTCCGTCCTAGGACCCTGGGATCATGACCTGAGCTGAAGGCAGATGGCCAACAACTGAGCCACCCAAGTGCCCTATAAACCCTTTCAGACTCACAGATGAACATTTTTATTACTCTATTCTTTAAAAAAATTCTTTTATTTTTGAAGATTTTTATTTTTCAGTAATTTCTATATCCAACGTGAGGGCTGGAACTTACAACCCCAAGATCAAGAGTCTCACACTTTGTCAACTGAGCCTGCCAGGTGCTTCTGCTCTCTTCTTAACCTTTAGTTTAACAGTATCCTAAGATCATGTTTTGCACTCTCTACATTATCTTATTTAATTTTTTTTCAAAAGATTTTATTTATTTATTTGACAGAAATCACAAGTAGGCAGAGAGGTAGGCAGAGAGTGGGGGGGGGGGACCAGGCTCCCTGATGAGCAGAGAGCCCGAAGTGGGGCTCGATCCCAGGACTCTGAGACCATGACCTGAGCCTAAGGCAGAAGTTTAACCCACTTAGCCACCCAGGCGTCCTTCATTTAATATTTTTGATAGTCCTGTGAGGTAAATGTCCTGTTATCTTAGTTGAGAAACAGGCTCAGAGAGATGAAGTAATTTCTCTGATGTTTTGTCCTAAGTTGTAGACCTGGTATTCAGTAAGTTCTCTTTGATTTCAAAGTCAGACACTTTGCAATTTACCATGGATGGTTTCAGCTAGGGAAATTGGTATGTGACTGTTGAGAATGCCAGGGGTTCAGAAATGGACACAAAAAATGAGAAGAGTTGCCTGGAATTAGAATCTTCTTTTCTTTACTATTGAGAACAATTGGGTAGCTACAACTCCTATGCACTTGAATATTGTAGATTTCTCAGGTAGACAGACCAGCGTTATTAGACAAACCTAATTTAATTTCTAGTTTGAGCCCATCATGAGCAGAATTTCCGCTTAATGAAAAGATTTTCAAATCCCATCTTCCCTGAGTCAGGATTTGTACTAGTATATGATGGAAGAATTTATATATATTTCCGTACTGTTTGTGTTGAATCTGTGGAACAGCACAAAGAGTGAACTAGGACTAGAGCTGGCACGGCCATTAGCTAACCACATGACTGTGGGCAAGTCTTTTCACTACTTTGAGTTCTGGTTTCCTCACATTTAATGAGAGATTTAGGTAATAGTATAATTTCTGAGATCCCTGTTATTTTTTTTAAAGGTTTATTTATTAGAGGGAGAGAGAGCATGTGTGTGAGTGGGCAGGAGGAAGGAGCAAAGGGAGAGTCTTTTTTTGTTGTTGTTAAAGATTTTATTTATTTATTTGACAGAGAGAGAGAGAGAGAGAGAGAGAGATCACAAGTAGGCGGAGAGGCAGTCAGAGAGAGAGGGGGAAGCAGGCTCCCTGTGAGCAGAGAGCCAGATGTGGGGACCTGAGATCATGACCTGAGCCGAAGGCAGAGGCTTAACCCACTGAGCCACCCAGGCGCCCCAAGTGAGAGAGAGTCTTAAGCTGACTTTGCTCTGAATACAGAGCCTGGACATGGGGCTTGATCTCATGACCTGACTGAGCTGAAACCAAGAGTTGGATGCTTACCCCACTGCACCACCCAGGCACCCAGTAAGATTCCTGTTATTTAACCTGTATAACTTTCCTATATTCTACGTATATTTTGTATAGTTTTTAGGATTTATAGGTATAGCATCTCCTGATTCCTTATTCATTCATGGGAGGAAATAGTGATGTGAATAATGCAGAAGGCAATTAATCCAGACATTGTTTGGCTTTAGGATATGTTACGATTGTTTTGTTTGAGCCCATGCGGAATTTCCTCCAATGCTAACTCTCAGTGGTTGGAAGCAATCTAACCACAAAATCAAGGCATTATTGATCCCTTATTATGAAGGAACACTAGTGCTTTAAGAAGACCATTACTTACAGTTGGTTTGATAAATGAGATTGTGATCAAGGAACAGTTATGACATGAGAGTGATAATCTGTTGGTGCCATACAGACAGTAAATTGTTTAGGGCAATGAAAAGAGGATAAAATTAGGATTTAGACTTGAGTAGAATCCAGTTCTGCTACTCTTAGCTTAAAAGTTTTTTCTCCCTTGGGGCTCAGTGGGTTAAGCCTCTGCCTTTGTCTCAGGTCATGATCTCAGGGTCCTGCGATGGAGCCCTGCATTGGGCTCTCTGCTCAGCAGGGAGCCTGCTTCCCCCTCTCTCTGCCTGCCTCTCTGCCTACTTGTGATCCCTCTTTCTCTGTCAAATAAATAAAATCTTTAAAAAAAAGTTTTTTTCTCCCTTAAGTTGTGACTGTTGAACCATGTCATAAATGAAGATACACGTGAATTCTTGAGTTTGATGTGCTACTTATATTTTTCTAATATACATTAAACAAAATATATGGCCATTAAAGTGTATAATACTAACACCATCTGAAATTCTCTTTCTTACCTTCTGTGATACCTGCTTTGGGAAATACCAAGACTGGATTATCTCTTCAGATCCTTCTAGCCCTGATACTTTGTGATTCTGTGATATGTAAGAATACAGTTATGTAAAAGAATGAAAAATTAAAAGCACAGGTGAAAAGGGGACGTACTTTAAGAAATTTAGGGGGTTGTACTGACTAAAATAGAGTTTGAGAATTATTTCAGAGTCCAGATTATAAAGGGTCTTAGATGTACCACTGGCTTGTTCTCCAACTAAAGCCCAGAAATGGGGGTACCTGGGTGGCTCAGTGGGTTAAGCTGCTGCCTTCGGCTCAGGTCATGATCTCAAGGGTCCTGGGATCAAGCCCCGCATTGGGCTCTCTGCTCAGCAGGGAGCCTGCTTCCCCCTCTCTCTCTCTCTGCCTGCCTCTCTGCCTGCTTGTGATCTCTCTCTCTCTCTCTCTCTGTCAAATAAATAAAATCTTTAAAAAAAAAAAAAAAGCCCAGAAATGGTATATGTTTTTATTCCAACCTGAGACAAAAATATCCTTACAGATAATTGGGAGTTACCTGTAAAATTCCACTGTCATTGATGAGAAATACTTCTCTAAGAAGTCTCTTAATAGAGTGCTTAATAGTGTATAGTTGCTTAATAATTCATTGTTCTTTGGAAGAAAATAAAAATACTTAACAATCCAAAAGATGAAATGGTACATTTCTCTTCTGTACACCTCTCCTAATGTGTTCAAAACCAATTTAGTCAGCAACAATCCAAAAACAAAACAAAAAACCTTCACCTGTTTATATAAGATACTTATATATTTGAAAGATAAGCAATTAAATGGCTTATAGGATGTCATGCAAATTAATTTTTCTTCCTTCAGCGAACATTTATTGGATAACTACCATATGTAAGACACTGTGCTTAGTGTTAGAGGATATAAATGCATGATAATAGTTAGCGTTTATTGAAGGCTTTCTGTGTGCCCTGTGCTAAGAGACCGGGTGTTTTCTAGGCATTCTATCTCATTTAATCCTATCAGAGATGTATCAATATTATTATTATTTAATGAGGAAACTGCCTTAGGGCCAGTAAGTGGTGGAATTAAGATTTGAAAGCAAGTCTGTCCAGCTATGAAATAGCTCATTCCCCTTCCATCCCTGTAGTACCGCCCAGTGTGGTAGTCACCAGCTCAGTGTAGCTTTTGAGCATTTGAAGCATGAAGTGTGAATGGAGTTGTGCTGTAAGTATAAAAGACACTTGATTTTAAAGGCTTAGTACAAAAAAACAAATGTAAGATACTGCGTTAGTTTTTTGTATTGATTACACATTTAAATGGCAATATTTTGGATATATTGGATTAAATACATTATTAAAATAAATTTTACTTATTTTTTAATATGACTATTAGAAAACAAATAATAGATGTGGTTTACATTTGATTTTTTTTTTTAAGATTTTATTTATATATTTGACAGAGAAAGTGAGAGAGGGAACACAAGCAGGGGGAGAGGCAGTGGGAGAGGGAGAGAGAGAAGCAGGCTTCCTGCAGAGCAGGGAGCCTGATGTAGGACTTGATCCCAGGACCCTGGGATCATGACCTGAGCGGAAGGCAGATGCTTAACGACTGAGCCACCTAGGCGCCCCCATTTGATTTCTAATGGACAGCGCTGATCTGGAAGAAGAAAAAGATACCTTTAAAAAAATTATTACTATAGGGGTGCCTGAGTGGCTCAGTCAGTTAAGGGGCTGCCTTCGGCTTGGGTCTTGGTCTCGGGGTCCTGGGATCGAGCCCCAAGTTGGATTCCCTGCCTGGTGGGGAGCCTACCGATCCCTCTCCTGCTCCCCCTGCTTTTGTATGTGTTCTCTTTGTCAAGTAATAAATAAAATCTTTAAAAAAATAAAGAATTAATATAAGTTGTAGTACTGTAAAAGAAGGAAAAATTAAATGCTAGGACACATGCTAGAGGAAGTGGTTGGGAGTATCAGAAAAAAGCTTGTCAGTACTTTTCATTCTTCTTAAAGAGTTTATTGTTAATATCATGAGATTCTTTTTTTTTTTTAAAGGTTTTATTTTTCAGTAATCCCTGCACCCAGTGTGGGGCTTGAATCTACCGCCCCGAGATCAAGAGTTGCATGCTCTACTGACTGAGCTAGCCAGGTGCCCCCGTATCAAGAAATTCTTAATTTAGCTACCTTAAAATGCCTCCTAATCTGACAGCATCCCCGTGCCTAATTTATGAGTTGTAAGGGGCGCTCCTTCAACTTGAGAAGAGCAGTATCATAAAACTGGGAAGTCAGTAAGTGGTTCATCTTTGTTTGGTTGAATTATAGAAATTGGAAACTTATGAAGGAATCTCAAGTGATGGCCCTCAGAACTGTGCCAGTGCTAACTCTGTCTGGTATCTGCATTAAAATAGAGTGTGGAGGAACAAGAAGTGTGGACTGGAATCTAAAAACAATGAATTAAGAGAACTAGACATCTACTTTCATTTAGCTGTAACAACTTTACTGAAATTAGAAAATTATGTTAGACTGAATGCATAGTATTTATAGTACCTTCTGATGAAGACGTGAATAACATGTGTCACTCTTTGTAGGGGGAGGAGTCGTAGTGAAAGTGAGTGCTAACTTGAATTCTGGATCTGTACACTTGTAAAATAGACTCTTAGATTGTTTCTGTGTTCCTTAAAAATAACAAATGTGATATATATTTAGAATGATAAGTAAGAGAAACAGTGAATTGAAATTATGTGGGGGAAAAATTAACCAGGAGAATGTGCATACAAGTTATAAATCAATTCAAATGCAAAGTAACTACAACAAAGAAGGAAAGAAAAAAAAATTAATGTTTAAGAAAGATACAGAAGGTATCTAGGAAGGTTTCTTTTGTAACTTAAGTGTAAACTAGAAAGAGCCTGAAAGTCAACAGAATTCCCAAGTTCGTGCACTGTCCAAATCAGCTGTGTAATGTGATAAGCAATTGAAGTGGACAGAAGCTTCAAGGACGGAGAAGGGGATGTAATGGAGGGTTTTAATCCTGAGCATATCTGCCTTCTGTTAATTAGTACCATCTACTGAGCACACCTATTTAACGTCAGCAGAAAAAATTAGAATCACAGTCTTGGATTCAAATCCCAAATCACTTATTACTTACTGTGACCTTGGACAAATTAATAGACAACCTTCAATTGTCTATAAAACAGATAATTTTCTACAAAACAAATAAACCCACTCCTACAGGGTTATGGTGAGAATAAAAAATTTTTAAATATGTAGACCATGCATCAAATTGCATTTGCGCATAAATGGTCTTTCTCTTCCCTTTCTCTTTGTTGTTTCAGAGGAAATGATTCAAGATAAGGTTTTGTGTTCACTGTGTTAAGAGAAATGTGAAATGAATGTAACGTGCCACACCTTTTATATAATACTTCATAGGTAGGCTCCTAATGAAAACTTCAGTTGAACTTACTTGAAGAGTAAGATCAAGAACATTTATAGTCCTTATATGTTAATTAAAAAAAAAAAAGAAAGTTTATTGTCTTTTTTTTTTTTTCAAGTTTTCTTTCAGGATTTTATTTATTTATTCTTTAAGTAATCTTTACACCCAGTGTGGAGCTTGAACTCACAGCCCCTGACATCAGTAGTCAGATGCTCTTCTGACTGAACCAGCCAGGCGCCACGAGAACATTTATAGTCTTTAATGAATATTGAAAATGTATGCACTTTGAGATTATGAGTGCAAAGGAGTGATTCTCTGGGTAAAGGAATTCAGTTCTGCCAAATGTTCTTTAGTTCTCTTGGCCTAAATGATGCCTAAATTTGGAATATACTGCCTATCAGACAAAGGAAAGTCCCGTTCTTAAATAGAAGAGGAAAGAATTAGTTCTTGTGTTCTGAAGACAGCATTACTTAACACAGATCCTCCCTCTGTATAATGGAATGACTAAGAACATAGCTTTTTATTAGCTGAGAAAAAGAAGGCATTGATTCTTTTTGCCTTTTATAAAACCAGATAAATATAAAAATCACTGGAATTTTCCTGAAGATTGGCACCTTTTCATAGAGAAAGGAATATATTAGGACTTGATATTGCTAAGGTTGGAACGTTCTGTGGCGCATGAAACAATCTATATTAAAAAATCAATACATAAATTAATCATACCTTAGGATAGTGCAAAATATTTTTAGTCTGTAAGCCTTCTTTCTGAGGTAATTAGGCAGCAGAGTTAGTTTTGAATAGTTTTGAAACAGTTAAAACTCCACAGTCTCAGACTGTTAGAACTGATTAGATTAATTAGGACCTCCCTGTTTGCCATGTGTATAGATAAAAGTTTTTGGTGTGGCTGGTTGGTGTTGTTGCTTTATTATTATAAGAAGTTTCAAGAAATTATACTATTGTATATTGATTTCCACCTTTGAAAATGGGTCTAAAATAGGAGAAATTAGAACAGTGAAAACAGAAATCAGAAGAGATTGGTATGGTTCCCTCCTTCTTCTGGAGACAGATTTACGTTCTTCAGTGCCATAATCTCTGCCTCCTTCTCTGGCTCTTGCCAGCTCCTACCACATCCAGGTGTCCCATGTCCCCCGCCCTCCCCCTCCCCGTATGTGGTGAAGTGTTATAGGCTTCTAGAGAGCGCCACCTTACAGCTTTTGAGTTTACAGAGTTGTTTTTTTTTACAGAGGTTTTTTTTTTTTTTAAATGTAAATAGTATTTGTTGGTAAAGATTTTATATTAAGTGATTCAGGAATTTTCTGCACCTGCATGTTGTTTAGTATCTTTCCCTTAGCATAACCCAGTGGCCCGCTGCCACTCCAACTCTTCTTTAGGCATGGTTTTCTGGCTTCATTGTTTTTATTAGATTGAACTGTAAGAGTGACCAGTATTTGGTCCTATTTGACTTATAAAACCAGCAATTTCATGTGGTTCAACCTAATAGTTAAGATTTTGAGTAAATGATATCTGCATTTGCAGCAATTCCATTGTTTGCTTTTTTGTATCATCTTGAAATTTACAGTTAGTTAAGAGTGAGGAGATAGGATGAACTTGTCATTTTAGTGGAGAGCTTCACCTTGGGAGTCTTCCTAAAATTTTTTTTCCCTGAGCTTTTTATTGGGTTTATCTGCCCCCAGGACCAAAAGAAGAGAATCAGTCTAGATTATCTTATACTTTTGCTCATCATTTGTAAAATATTTACTGAGCACTTACTGTATGGGTTAATTAACAGGATTGTCTGGCATAAAAAAGGTGACTTGAAAGTTTAGTTTCATTTAAAATAATGTGTTCCAACCTTAACTCTTAAAGTAGTGGAAATGTGGAACTAGGTGCAAGTATCAGAAAGGACCTTAACCAAACACACTTACTGTTTTTTTTTTTTTACATTTGTTTTTAAAAAAATGAGTATTGGCCTAATAGTCTTCTCCCTAGATATTTATCTGAGTCAAGTAAGTTGCTATCCAATATGTGATTTATGGAACCTTTTTTTTTTTAAACTAAAGATTTTATTTATTTACTTGACAGAGAAAGATCACAAGTAGACAGAGAGGCAGGCAGTGAGAGAGAGGGAAGCAGGCTCCCTGCTGAGCAGAGTGCTCGATGTGGGACTCAATCCCAGGACCCCGAGATCATGACCTGAGCTGAAGGCAGCGGCTTAACCCCCTGAGCCACCCAGGCACCCTATGGAACCCTTTTTTATGTTATTTGTAACTCTTGATAAAGTATACAATAGATAGAGTAGAAATTTTACAGATTTTACAAATTTTACATATAAAAAAGGAATTAGATGGATTGTGATTTGCCCAAATCACATAAATATTAAGAAAAGAGCTTGGGGCACCTGGGTGGCTCAGTGGGTTAAGCCTCTGCCTTTGGCTCAGGTCATGATCTCAGGGTCCTGGGATCGAGCCCTGCATTGGGCTCTCTGCTCCGGGGGGAGCCTGCTAACCCCCTCTCTCTGCCTGCCTCTCTGCCAACTTGTGATCTCTGTCTGTCAAATAAGTAAATAAAATCTAAAAAAAAAAAAAGAAAAAAAAGAACTTAGACTCCAATCCAGATCTTTTTAAATATAAAGCCTCTTTCTGTGTTACCACATTGTTTTTCTGATAACTTTTACATTCATATACATATACATATTTTTATTTTGTTTTTTTTAATAATCTTTCCCATTTTTATTTAAATCTGTCAACAAATATTTGAACATATATTATGTGCCTGTTTTTTTCTTCAGATAGTTTTTCTGTTCCTACTCTTCCTGGGCTCTGGTTTTCCATAGGTTAAATTGCTTGCTATTGTCTCCAGTCTTTTTTTTTTTTAAAGATTTTATTTATTTATCAGATAGAGATCACAAGTAGGCAGAGAGGCAGGCAGAGAGAGTTGGGGGTAGGGGAAGCAGGCTCCCTGCTCATGCTGGCTCCATCCCAGGACACTGGGATCATGACCTGAACTGAAGGCAGAGGCTTTAACCACTGAGCCACCCAGGCGCCCCTATTGTCTCAAGTCTTGAAGAGATGTTCTTCACCCTCTCTTCCCCACTGATTGTTGTTTTCTTTCCCCACTCAGTTTCATTGTGGATAATTACTATTGCTGTGTCTTTAGGTTCATTGATCCTTTCTTCTGTGACTTTCAGTCTGATATTAAAGCCATCTAGTGTATTTTTAAAAATTTTTGATATTTTATTTTTCATCTGTAGAAGTTTGATTTGGGTCTTTTATATTACTAAGTGCATGTTTTCCTCTACAGTTTTTTTTTTTTTTACCCCCCAAAAGACTTCAAGTAATTTCTACACACAGTGTTGAGATCAAGAATGAGAGCCAGCCAGGTGTTGCTTTCTTTACAGACTTTTCCCTCCTTTTCTTTACAATCTTGAGTGTATTTATAATCACTATTTTAAGGTTCTCATCTGCTAATTCCATTAGTCGTCAGTTTCTTGGTCTTTTTCTAATGATTAATTTTTCTTCTTGTGGTCACATTCCTATTTCTTTGCATGTGTAGTGATTTTTTTTAAAGATTTATTTATCTTAGAGAAAGAAAGTGTGTGCTCGCATGAGTAGAGAGAAGAAGAGAAGCAGAGTCCCCACTGAGTGGGCCTCAAGCTCATGACCCCCTAGATCATAACCCCAGCCAAAACCAAGAGTCTGGTGCTTAACCAACTGAGCCACCCAGGCGCCTCTACATGTGTGGCAATTTTTTATTGGATATTGGTCACCATCCATTTTACATCTTTGAGTGCTAAATTTTGTTGAATTCCTTTAAAGAATGTTGGATTTTGTCTGGCACAGAGGTTGTATGCAGATCAGTTTGAGCCTTTTGAGGCTTGCTTTTAAGTTTTGTTAGGTTAAGTCCAGAGCAGCCTGTAGTCTGTGCCCAATTTAATTCTGCTACTAAGAAGTGACTCTTCTGGGATTCTACGCAGTGTCCTGAGTCATATGAGGTCTCTCCTTTCAGGCTGGTGAGAATAAACTGCTCCCTGCCTTGTGTGAGCATCAGGAATTATTTGGTCTATTTGCTTTTGTGTTTCATTGGCCACCACACACCCATAGGATAAGACAACACTCAGGGGGATCCCTCTGCAGATATCTTGGGTTCTTTGTGTAAAATACTTTGTTTAAAATTCCAGTACTCTATCTTGCAAGTTCTAGCCGCCTTGAATTCATTGAACTCTGGTTTCTCTCCTCTACTCAGGGAGTATATTAGATTCTGTTTGGGCTCCCCCATCCTGTGCTACGGTCTAGAAGCCTCCTCCAGGGACTAAGTTGGGGTAGTTCTAGGTTCACCTTGTTTCCCTTCTCTTAGGGATCATAAACCTATGCTGCCTGTTGTCCATTTACTGAAAATTATTTAATATATTTTGTCTAGTTGTTAGTTACTATGGGGGCAGTTCTTGTAATAACTAATTCTTCATATGTAATAGGAGAAATCGCCATCGCTTGAATTTTAACTTCTGACCTATCAAATGGGATTGAATGGGGAGAATTTGTTAGAAAAGGAGATCATGATTTATTAAAATTGTAAGTATATATATCTTTTGACCCAACTGCCCTACTTCTGAAACTTTATATATGACACTATGATCAATGTGTAGGAGGTATTTTATTGAGGCTTTTTTTTTTTTGGTAATACCAAATAATTGGAAATAACGCAACACCCTTCAATAAGAGTGTTGAATGTATTATGTGTATTCATACAATGAGCTATTGTATTGCTGTGGAAGGGAGGTGTTTACGTCAGGTGTGGAAAGATCTCCAACATCTCTTATTAAATTATTAAATTATTTGCTTATATTTGCATTAGAATGCTCTGGAAGGAGACAGAAGAAACTAGGCTAATAATGGGGGATAAAAATGGGTGGCAAATTTTCCACTATATTCTTTTTTTTTTTTTTTAAAGATTTTTCTTTATTTATTTGACAGAGAGAGATCACAAGTAGGCAGAGAGGTAGGCAGAGAGGCAGGCAGAGAGTGAGAGAGAGGGAAGCAGGCTCCCCGCCGAGCAGAGAGCCCGACGCGGGACTCGATCCCAGGACTCCGAGATCATGACCCGAGCCAAAGGCAGCGGCCCAACCCACTGAGCCACCCAGGTGCCCCTCCACTATATTCTTTATACATATATATATTTTAAAGATTTTTGGGGTGCCTGGGTGGCTCAGTGGGTTAAAGCCTCTGCCTTCGGCTCGGGTCGTGATCCCAGGGTCCTGGGATCGAGCCCCGCGTTGGGCTCTCTGCTCCGCAGGGAGCCTGCTTCCTCCCCCCTCTCTCTCTCTGCCTGCCTCTCTGCCTACTTGTGATCTCTGTCAAGTAAATAAATAAAATCTTAAAAAAAAAAAGATTTTATTTATTTACTTGACAGAGATCACAAGTAGGCAGAGAGGCAGGCAGAGAGAGAGGAGGGAGCAGGTTCCCTGTGGAGTAGAGAGCCTGATGTGGGGCTCGATCCCAGGACCCTGGGATCATGACCTGAGCCCAAGGCAGAGGCTTTAACCCACTGAGCCACCCAGGCGCCCCTATTCTTTATATATATATATATTTTTTTTTTTTAAAGATTTTATTTATTTATTTGACAGAGAGAAATCACAAGTAGACAGGAGGCAGGCAGAGAGAGAGAGAGGGAAGCAGGCTCCCTGCTGAGCAGAGAGCCCGATGCGGGACTCGATCCCAGGACCCTGAGATCATGACCTGAGCCGAAGGCAGCGGCTTAACCCACTGAGCCACCCAGGTGCCCCTTCTTTATATTTTTTATTAAAAATTTTTTTGAGACAGTTATGTGTTATCTATTTGACATTTAAAAAATTAAGGTGACAAAAGATTTTCATTGCCCTTTGTTGACAAAACTGCTTTAGCATAAGAATGCCACAGGTATAATTTCATTATGTGTCAAGGGGTCAGCTTCTCCCTAAGCCTTTCACTAACTTAGAAGATAAAGATTTCCTTTCAGTTCATGTATTATTTGGGGCAAAACTAACTCCCCATAGTAAACCCCAAAATATCAGTGGCTTACCACAAGAGAAGTTGTGAGAGACTATCAGCCTCTGGTGATCCAGAGACCCTGGTTCCTCCTGTCTTGTGCTTTTGCTTCTCAGGGCTTCAGAGTCTTGTGCTTTCACACTGAAAAGTCAGAACCCCTGCCTGCGGCCTGTTTGTATGTGTGTATGTATTTATTATCCTTATTTCCCTCCCTCTCTTTCTTCCTTCCATATAATTCACCTTTTTAACCACCTTCTCTTGAAAGCTCTGGCCCTGAGGCGATTGACTGTCTTGCTCACATTCCACTGGTGAGAACTCTTCATGTGCAGCACCCAGCTACACGGGACTGGGTAAGCACTCCCAGGGACAGTTTGGCATTGTGAAAGGGTAGCACACAATTGTAGCAGACAGCTAGCAATCTCCATCTCAGCTGTCTGGGCAAGTCAGGTCAGGTTCATGTGCCAGCCTTTGATTTGTCACATTAAGAAGTTAATGTTCCTTCCCATTTTCTCTAGGAAGGTGAATGCTATTGATAAATCATCAGGTTTTTTTTCTTTATGTAGAGAAGGGGAGATTCTTTTTTGTGATCAGTTTTCTGTGTTACAGTCTCTTTAATTTAAATTATGAAAGCAGTCTCAGCGGGACATACTGATCTCAGTTCTAATTTTTTTTTTTTTTTAGATTTTATTTATTTATTTGACGGAGAGAGAGATCGCAGGCAGGCAGAGAGGCAGGCAGAGAGAGAGGGAGAAGCAGGCTCCCCGCCGAGCAGAGAGCCTGATGCGGGGCTCGATCCCAGGACCCTGAGATCACGGCCTGAGCCGAAGGCAGAGGCCCAACCCCCTGAGCCACCCAGGCGCCCCGATCTCAGTTCTAATTTTTAATACTTGCTGAGGGCCAGTATCTTGTGTCCTGTCCCTTGTCATTAAGCTCCAAGCCCTAGGTTAATGAACAACAGTTTCCCTTCTTCCTCTCTTTCTTGGTGCCATATGGGTTTTTTTTTGTTTTGTTTTTTAAATTTTATTTATTTTAGAGAAAGTGTCACAAGTGTGTGATTGGAGGTGGGCAGAGGGTAAGGGAAAGAGAGAGAATCCTCAAGTAGATTCCCCACTGAGTGGGGAGCCTGACATAGGGCTCGATCCCATGACCTGAAGATCATGACCTGAGCTGAAACCAAGAGTTGGCCGCATAACCAGCTGAGCCACCCAGGCACCAGGTGCCATGGCTTTTAATCCATCCTTCCTCCCTCCTTTTCCTGGCAGCCAGTGGATTCTCCTTTCTTCTGCATTTGCCCCTGCCTTTAAAAGGACTTTGTTTATCCTGTTTGTTGATGAAGCCTTTTTAAGTTCTGTTCTTTGCTGACAGCAAAAGTTGTTGACTTTTGAGGTAACCCATTCTTTTACATTGTTCAGAAGGGACAGGGAGGTAGAGTAATATTTATTGGGCAACTACTATGTGCTTGTGTACATTATCTTGTTGAAGCACTACTGTTTCTAAGAGAGCTATGTAGTTTTGGCCTCCATTTTATTATGAAAAGTTACAAACATACAGAAAAGTTTTAAAAAATTGTACATTGAAAATAAATCATACATTGGACTGAATTTCAATCACTGAAATTCTACCATTAACATTTTATTGTCTTTACTTTATCAGTAAAGATGTTAGTTTTAAACACACAAGTTTTGGGGCTCCTGGGTGGCTCAGTGGGTTAATGCCTCTGCCTTCGGCTCAGGTCGTGGTCTCAGGGTCCTGGGATCGAGCCCTGCATAGGGCTCTCTGCTCGGCAGGGAGCCTGCTTCCCTCTCTCTCTCTTCATGCCTCTTTGCCTGCTTGTGATCTCTCTATCTTCAAATAAAATCTTTTTAAAAAATAAACACATAAGTTTTGTGAAAAATTATATTCCATGTCAATTTTAGTGTATAACTTTTATTGTGCTTGTTAAAACAAAACATCCTCCTACTTCCAGAACTTAAAAAATCTTGTATCTTAGTAGAAAATAACTGCATTCTGTCCCTAACCCCCACCTCCACCTTAAAACCTGTATCTTTTCTGATACTGTCTGCTTCATTCTGCTCTGGTGAGCCAGTATCCTTTAGACTTTCCTTTTTTCCTCATGTTTTTTGTTTGTTTGTTTGTTTTGTTTTAAGATTTCTTTTATTAGAGAGAGAGAGAGAGATTGGGGAGGGGGAAGGACAGAGGGAGAGACTCTTCAAGCAGACTCATCAACACAGGGGTCGATCCTGTGACCCATGAGATCACCACCTGAGCCTAAACCAAGAGCTGGTTGCTCAGCTGACCCAGCCACGCAGACACTCCCTTTCCTCCTGGTTCTGAAGAATTTTTTTCACAGTTGCCTGTTTCTGGATATGTCCTTTCCCTTATTATAAGCGTCAGTTTATATAACCTAAAAGGAATTCCAGATGCTTTAACGTATACCAAAGTTGGGAAATGGAGCTTTCTCCTGAATGGCAGACACTGCAGCAAGGCATGGCGAGCCACATTGGTAGACGTTGGAACTTTTGCTGTTATGTATGAGAGTTTAACAATGCCATATGATGGTGATTTATAGATTGCAGTGAGATAATGATAGGTTTATTCTTTAAGTTAATTAGAACATATCAACTAGGGGGCCTCCTGGGTGGCTCAGGTGGTTAAGTATCTGCCTTTGCCTCAGATCATGATCCCGGTGTTCAGGGATTGAGCCCCACATCGGGCTCCCTGCTTAGGTTAGTTTGCTTCTCCCTCTTCCTCTTCCTCTGCCCCTGTTTGTGTACTCTCTCATTCACTGTCTCAAATAAATAAATAAAATCTTAAAAAAATAAATAAAAACGCTAGCAAGTAGAATATAACAAAAATGGAGAGTAATTCTTACTCTGAGCCAGTATCTCTCATTCACTGTCTCAAATAAATAAATAAAATCTTAAAAAAATAAATAAAAACGCTAGCAAGTAGAATATAACAAAAATGGAGAGTAATTCTTACTCTGAGCCAGTATCCTCCATCACTCAAAATAATTGTTTAATAATTTAGTTATAATAGTTTGTATCGGATGTTATTGACCTTTTGAAGTGTTTAGTTTACTTTTTAAAACGTTTTATTATTTTGTTTCTCCATTGGATGATTGAGAGATCAGTCTTTGTGATTAAATTAATTCTGTTGACATGCTAGAGTCTAGACATAGGTTTAT
Organism: Neogale vison; assembly: GCF_020171115.1. NCBI lineage: Eukaryota > Metazoa > Chordata > Mammalia > Carnivora > Mustelidae > Neogale > Neogale vison. The sequence continues at coordinate 12,184,374 of NC_058097.1, forward strand.
TCTTGCTGTACATTGCCTGTATTTCTTGGATTCAGAAGTTGGCTGTTAGCTGGAGGTTTCTAAGTCAATTTAGTATGGTTGGATATATGTTAAAATGCTGTTGGTGTTGGTAATGACTCCTTTTTGCCAGAAGGACATTTAAAATGTTGGGTCCTGGTTTATTTTTTCTTTATTACATGGTTAGGTTTTAAACTAGAATTCTTGTGAAATGATGTTGCTTGTTGAGGCAAACAGATTCATTTATATAACGTATAATATTTATACTTTTAGAATATTGGAATATTGGAATACCAGTATTCCCCCCAAAATAGTTAATTTCTTTCCTTGTAACACTTCAGAATTCATCAAATTTTCAACCGAGAAAATGAATGCAGACTCAACCATGGAGAATGTTTGCTATCAACACAGAAACAAATCATTTAAGAAACAGTGTGTATAGTTTTTGCAACAAAATTTGGTCACTTTGCATGTATTCAAAGTGGTGATGCCCATTATTTAGTATTTATTTGTATTTGTGTTTTTTTTTTTTTAAAGATTTTATTTTATTTTATTTTTTTTAAAGATTTTATTTATTTATTTGACAGACAGAGATCACAAGTAGGCAGAGAGGCAGGCAGAGAGAGAGAGAGGAGGAAGCAGGCTCTCCGCCAAGTGGAGAGTCCGATGCGGGGCTCGATCCCAGAACCCTGGGATCATGACCTGAGCCGAAGGCAGAGGCTTTAACCCACTGAGCCACCCAGGCGCCCCTGTATTTGTGTTTTAAATGTTTCCACCAGCAAACTGAGTAATTGCTGAGCGAACACTTAAAGTTAGTCATTGAAATGGACTCTTAATAGCCAATTTGGGATGTCTTGCAACCTAACTTATAAAGTGTTGTTCAGGCTGATATGCCTGTTCTGCTAGTGATGCTTTATTTATTAATGAAGTAAAGGAAAGTATTTATTTTAACTAAATATGACCACCATGTAGATATTTTTTTTAAAACTTTGAGTCAGAAAACTGTAGATGCTAAATTATTTTGTGCTGGTCAATTTGGTGAGCTTCAGTGTCTTTATAAAAATGAGCAATTTTAAGGAGTAAAGGTTAAGTGAGGTGTTAGAGATCTGAAAGCATTTGTTGAACTAGAAAGCTTTCTGTGGGATATAAAGAATTCTACTACTGATCAGGATGTTCTGTGGAAGTTGGCAGATTATTTTGTGTCAATTTAGCATTACATGGAAGAATTGTAGCTCTTTCATTCAAGGTTTGGAATGGTTTATGACCAAGTAGTTTTATATTTTTATATTTTATTTTTTTAAAGATTTTATTTATTTATTTATTTGACAGAGACACAGTGAGAGGAGAACACAAGCAGGGGAAGTGGAAGAGGGAGAACAGGCTTCCCACGGAACATAGAGCCTGACTCAGGGCTCCATCCCAGGACCCTGGGATCATGACCTGAGCCAAAGGCAGATGCTTAATGACTGAGCCACCAGGTGCCCTATGAACAAGTATTTTAAAATTATTATTATTATTATTTTAAAGATCTTATTTATTTATTTGACAGAGCACAAGCAGGGGAGAGGCAGAGGGAGAGAGAGAAGCAGGCCCCCCGCAGAGCAGGGGAAGCTCTATCCCAGGACTCCAGGACCATGACTGGAGCCAAAGGCAGTGGCTCAACCAACTGAGCCACCTAGGCACCCCTAAAAATTATTTTTAGATTATTTAAGGGAATTATTCCCATTAAGGTATGATAAGTTAGTTTGATATTTATGTGTGAATTTAGATTTGATTTAATACTTTGGATGAGACTCTGTGGCTGCTTTTTATATCAGTGGTAAGAACTTAGTGATTGGGACCTCTTGCTGTGATACTGCTTGAGGGCCTAGATCTCTGTTGGTATTTGCTTTGAGATTTTATCCAAGGTGATTATATTAAGTACCATTTTTAAAGCATATTCTTTGTTCATACTACTATATCATTCTTTTTTTTTTAAGATTTTATTTATTTATTTGACAGACAGAGATCACAAGTAAGCAGAGAGGCAGGCAGAGTGAGAGGGGGAAGCAGGCTCCTTGCTGAGCAGAGAGCCCGATGAGGGGCTCGATCCCAGGACCTCGGATCATGACCTGAGCTGAAGGCGGAGGCCCAGCCCACTGAGCCACCCAGGTGCCCCACAACTATATCATTCTTACACTCTTTCTCCTTATTTCAGTTTTGGGCCAATTACCTAACGTCTCTGGATTTAATGTAACACTAGTGATAAAACGCAGAATAGTTGGATTTCTTGTTTAGTTCTTATAGAAAAACCAAATTGGACTTCTTATTAAAAATTAGTGGTAAAATTCCCACTGTCTTTTTTGAATTTATGTATGGTGTGAGGACAGTTTTATTTTGTAAAGTTCGAGCAGTGTGCCTGTTAAAGTGCTTTTTGTTTTGTTTTGTTTAGTAGTGTTTTATCATGAACTGAGGTCCATTTCGTTCTCCAAAAGCACTAAATTTAGCAAAACTCTTTGATAGTCTTCCCTTCCCTGCAAAATTCTGGGGTCATATTTGTGGTTTTCTAGTGGTGTGGTACCAGCCTACCTAATGTCCACTTGTTTGTTTTTTTCCCTAATTCAGTGTATTCTAGTTTTAATAATGCAGCTTTTTATTTGAGGAAGTTCTTTGTATTGAAACATGAATAAAATTACGCAGGTATGGAATTAAATCACTTAGAAGTAGTACAAGTGTTTCAAAAATAAAGAATCTTTAAAAATTTGGTAATAGTTCTTTCTCTGTAGATCTTAACTCTATATAATGTGAAAAATCCATCTGGGGAAAATATACGTGCCATTAGAAAACACTATTTATTTTTATTTTTCAAAGATTTTATTGATTTATTAGAGAGAGAATGAGAGAGAGCATGAGACTAGGTTGAGGGACAGACTCCCCACTGAGCAGGGAGCCCAACATGGAATGTGATCCAGGGACTCCAGGATCAAGATGGGAACTGAAGGCAACAACTTAACCAACTGAGCCACCCAGGTGCCCAAAAAACACAGTTTAAATTATTGGATTTAAGTAATGAGAAACTAAGCCACTTGATTCTGTTACATACTACTATATTTCTAAAGAGTTTAGTATTATAGCATAGTGACACATTATGGTCAACTTTTTTTAAAATTTTAAGTATGTGTTTTATATAGAAACAACTTTTTGAAAAGGAAATGTGCAATTTCTTAAAGGTATATTAATAGATTTTTCTGTTACTGAACTAATAGTCATCTTTTTTTAAATTTTATTTTTATGATTTTATTTATTGAGAGAGAGATCATAAGCAGGGGGGATGGGTAGAGGGAGAAGCAGACTCCCTGCTGAGCAGGGAGCCTGATGTGGGACTCAATCCCAGGGCCCAGGGATCATGACCTGACCCACAGGCAGACATAAACAACTGAGCCACCCAGGCGCCCCATCTGTTGTTTAAGATAGCAGAATTTAATTTGCCATAATTTTACTTAGAATTTTTGAGTCTGAGATCATTAGAATTTAAGGACAAATTTTTTTTTTTTAAGATTTTATTTGACAGACAGAGATCACAAGTAGGCAGAGAGGCAGGCAGAGAGAGAGGGGGAAGCAGGCTCCCCTCTGAGCAGAGAGCCCGATGTGGGGCTCGATCCCAGGACCCTGGGATCGTGCCCTGAGCTGAAGGCAGAGGCTTTAACCTGCTGAGCCACCCAGGCGCCCCTTAAGGACAAATTTATAAAATGAAACTTCCTGAAACTATGATCAGTAAGAATGTTACAAACAATAATACTCAGCATACCTTCTAAGAAATATATCCTAAGAGATGGTTTGTAAACCTATAGCCAACAAGACTTGGTTAATTAATATTAGGCATTTGTGATGCAATTAATAGTAATATTTCCAAGGTAATATTACTGGTGGTGGTTTGCAAGCAAGAATAAAGGAGAATCAAAGAGAAGAATCAGTGTTTTTTCGAATACCATGGCCATTGGGAAGGGCTGCCTTGAGTAGCTGACATTAGTGTTCATGGCAGATTGAACTCTTCAATGAAATATCTGCATAAGTTTAGATTTTTTTATTTTTGAGGGAAATAGGAAGTCAGTGAATATTATTGGATAGGAGAATGGCATGTGAAATAATTAAGGAAATTATTCTTGTGTGCATTATGGATTGAAGTAAGGAAAATCTGAAGGAGCTCATTGAGTAAGTAAGCTGCTTTTGTAAACTGTGAAGTAAAGACCTGGACAGTGTTGGACCAGTAGGAGATGGAGACTCATTACCTAGGAGAAATTTAGGGAGCTTTTGTTCATTTGACAAATTTTGAGTGAATATTATTTACTTCATGTCCAAAACTTAATGATAGACACTAGGAATATGGTGGTTGTCATACGCTTCACCTCCCACTCTGGAAAGACGTGATCTGTGCGAGGTTTACCATCAAGTGGAGGAAGCAGTCATTAAAGAATCACACATACACACACACACATCACAAAATAAATCGAAAATTATAGCTATGATAAGTGCTATAAAAGAGAGAGATGTGGACATTTGGTTAATCAGAGAGTCAGGAAATGTTTTCCTGAGAAAATGTTGATTGAGCTGAAAGAATAGTGGAGTTTAACCAGGTGACAAGAAGTCAAAATTTAACTGTTAGGCTGCCTCCAAAAATATGTAATTCTTAGCTTGCGTTGAATTTGAAATGACAGCGAGGTGTTTCAAGCAGTTTCCAGTAAAAGGATCTAAATTGGGAACTAAATCTTGAACTGAATCTAAATTTTAGTCATTCAGCTTGAAAGGCTATAGTTGGAGGTATGAAAGTGGTTGAAGCCTCTTAAAAATGTGTAAGTAGAAGAGTATGATTGCAAGGACTGAGCCTGGGGAATGCTCACAATTGAGGGTTGGAAAGATGGTTGTGGAGGAAAGTATAGGGAACAGAAGGAGTGGTTGAGAGTTTAAAGATTTAGAAGAGTTTAATTGTGGAAGCTGAGGAGGGAATTTTTAGCTGTGGGAGCCAAGGAAAGGGAAATTTGAAAGGATGTCATAGTTTCACTAGGGTAAATAGAATAATAGTTATGGTTAATGACTGAGAAAAGGCATGGTTTTTGGTATAATTGAGATAGAACAGTTTCTATAGAACCCAAATTTGAATCTATTTCAGGAGTTTGATAGTGGTGACAAGAGGTGAGAATAGCTGAAAGGGAGGATATTCCAGTTCAATAAAGACTTTTCAAAGTTAAGGAAATCTATTTTAGTTTAAAAGAAGCCAGTAGAAGGTAAGAGATTGGAGATGCTGAGAAGGAAGAAAATGAATATAAATGCTCATAAAGGAAGAAAGGAGGGGAGGAGATTCAAATCAGTTTGGTGACAAAAAAATGATTTACAATTTTTTTTGAAGAACTTAAAGGCTATACTCCTTACGAATTTCACAGATCTTATGAGTTCCCAAGAGAATTGCTGTCTCAGGTTGCTATTATCCACAGAGTAAAAATTACTCTGCTTTTCTTCTTATTTTCCTTCTCAGAACTGCTTTATTCTGAAGTTAAATTTCAGCAAAAGTAAATAGAGATGTTTAGCTCTGTTGTCCAAAATAATTGTGTAGCTGCGTTCTAAATTGTCACTATGTTGATTAATATTGCAGGGTAGTTTTGGGGTGAGGCCAAACACTTGGAGCTTTGTGCCCCACAAATAATGTTCAGTAAGCCTGGATGACCTCTAGGAAAGTAGATCAGAATGGCCTAAATGCCATTTTGTAGTAGATCCATCCAGATCAGTTGGGAAAAGCTCCGTAAGTAGCTACTGTAAAGAAGAATTTTAGCTCTAGGAATGCAAAATGTCAGGATTACTAAGAGTGAACATTCTGGATGTAGCTATAAGTTTTTCACGCATGATCTTAGCCATAATTTTTTCAATGCATTGTATAAACCTGAACTTTCTCTAATTTTGTGTCTGTGTAGAGAGACCTGACTTTTGGGGCTCTGAGTATATAAGCTTGCTTGCAGCATAATGTTGTATTCCCGATTCCCAGCCCAGTGCCTCTTACATGTTCAATAAATCCTTGATGGAAAAAGAAAGTAACTTTTCACTGGCTGGGTAGTTAGAAAAAAAAATTTTTTTTTAAAGATTTTATTTATTATTTATTTGACAGACAGAAATCACAAGCAGGCAGAGAGGCAGGCAGAGAGAGAGGGGGAGGCAGGCTCCCTGCTGAGCAGAGAGCCCAATATGGGACTCGATCCCAGGACCCTGGGATCATGACCTGAGCCGAAAGCAGAGGCTTTAACCTACTGAGCCACCCAGGTGCCCCTAGAAAATTATTTTTGACTTTGCTGCCACTAATGCAAACAAGGAGTATCTTGTTTTATATAATTTATTTATTTATTTTTAAATTTTATTTATTTATTTGACAGACAGAGATCACAAGTAGGCAAAGAGGCCAGCAGAGAGAGAGAGGAGGAAGCAGACTCCCCGCTGAGCAGAGAGCCCGATGTGGGGCTCGATCCCAGGACCCTGGGATCATGACCCGAGCCGAAGGAAGAGGCCTAACCCACTGAGCCACCCAGGCGCCCCTGTATAATTTATTTTCAAACGTGGCATCTATCCTGCTGTTTTTTTGTTTGTTTGTTTTTGTTCTTGTTTTTGTTTTTAGAGAGAGTATGTATGTGAGCAGGGGAGTGGGAGAGGGAGAAAGAGAGGGGGAGAGGAAGAAAATGAATTAAGCAGGCTCTACGCTCAGTGTATAGCCTGCCAGTGTATAGCCTGCCGTGGGGCTGGATTTCACAACCCTGAGATCATGACCTAAGCCAAAATCAAGGGTCTGACGCTTAACCCACTGAGCCACAGCTGCTCCCCCCATTATTTGTCTTAGTATTATGCCTGCAGTGTACAAGTTCAAGAACAACCTAAAACTATGCCATCCATTTTTTCCCATTTTTTTTATTGCAATAAGATGTATACCAATAGAATTTAGCACTTTAACTATTTTAAGTCAGTTCAGAACAGATTAAGTACATTCATATTGTTGTTAAACCATCATCAGCATCCATCTTCAGAGCTTTCAGTCATCCCTAACTGAAATTCCCACACGTTAAACACTAACTGCATTCTGCCTCTCTCCAGCTCCTGGAAACCATCATTCCTTCTGTTTCTGAATTTTCTACTCTAGTACCTCATATAAGTGGAATCATACAATATTTGTCCTTTTGCATCTGACCTGTTTCACTTAGTATTAATATCTTTAAGGTTCTTTCATGTTTTGGCGTGTACCAGAATTTATTTTTTTAAGGCTGACTCATGTTCCATTGCATGTATAGACCACATTTTGTTCATCTGTCAAACCTGTTGTCTTGCTTCTGCCTTTTGGCTGTTGTGAATTATTAGAAACGTGTGTATACATATCTGAGACCTTGCTTTCAGTTCCTTTGGATATATATACTCAGAAGTCAAATTGATGGATCATATGGTAATTTTCTTTTTAATTTTTTGATGAATGGGCATACTGTTTTCCACAGTAGTGGCCACCATTTTACATTACCACCCACAGTGCACAGAGTTCCAGTTTATCCACACCCTTTCTAACACTTGTTACTTTGTTTTCTTTTTTTCATTTTATTTGTTTATTTTTTAAAGGTTATTTATTTATTTATTTGACAGGCAGGGATCACAAGTAGGCAGAGAAGCAGGCAGAGAGAGAGGAAGGGAAGCAGGCTCCCCACTGAGCAGAGAGCCCCATGCGGGGCTCAATCCCAGGACCCTGGGATCATGACCTGAGCTGAAGGCAGAGGCTTTAACCTAGTGAGCCACCCAGGTGCCCCTCTTTTTTTCATTTAAAAAAATAGTAACCATTCTAATGGATGTGAAATGATACTGTGGTTTTGATTTATATTTATATAAATATAAATCAATATATAAATTGATTTATATATTGATTTATATTTCCTAATGATTAGTTTTGTCAAGCATGTTCGTGTGTTTATTGGCCATGTGTATACCTTCTTTGGAGAATTATTTAAGTACTTTGCCCATTATTAATTGGGTTGTTTGTTGTTGAGTTGTAGGAGTTTGTTATATATTCTGGATACTGACCTCTTATCACTTAAATGATTTGCAAGTATTTTCTCTCAGACTTATCTCATAGGTTGCTTTTTCAGCCTATTGATTGTATACTTTGATGCATGGAAGTCTTTTTTTTTTTTTTAAAGAGTTTATTTATTTGATAGACAGAGATCACAAGTATGCAGAGAGGCAAGCAGAGGGGAGGGGGGAAGCAGGCTCTCCGCCAAGCAGAGAGCCCAATGTGGGGCTCGTTCCCAGGACCCCGAGACCATGACCTGAGCCACAGGCAGAGGCTTAACCCACTGAGCCACCCAGGCGCCCCATGCACAGAAGTTTTTAATTCTGATAGAGTCCCTGCTCAGAGGGGAGCCTGCTTCTCCCTCTCCCTCTGCCTGCCATTCCCCTGCTTGTGCTCTCTCTCTCTGTCAAATAAACAAAATCTTAAAAAAAAAAACAAAAAGGATAAAAGTGATGATTTTGAAGCACTTTACATATCGGCCCCAAAACCAGAAGTCTCCTAGGCTCTCTTATACTTTTCTAATCTTAGCCCTGAGATCACTCACTTCTCTAAGGAGTTCTCTTTCCTTATAGTGGAGAATGGTATTTAGAAGCCAAGGTCCAGATGTTAGATGTGCTCTTTGCTTCTGGAGGTTACTGCTTCAGCAGTTAAAGCCAGAAATATATAAAGTGTATTGTGTATGTTTCTGTGTGTTTACATAAATGCATTCATATGTACATCTACTATATGTGTATATATACACAGACATCTATTCATATCTATATGTATAGACACACATGTTAAAAAGTGATTTTTATTCTTATGGATGCCTTTAGGACCACAGGGTTCATTCTAGCTTTCTTCCTTTCCATGTTTGTAATTTCCATTGATCACAGTGAAAACATGGTTTACTCTCATCCTCAAATTATTTATTTTTTGAATCCTGTAATAGAGTTAAAATAATTTTAGAATGCTAAGCTATGCATTATGAGAAAGTAGACCTACTGGAGTTCAGTACTTGCTTACAGCTCTTTTTTGTTATTGGACTGAGGATATATAGTCAAAATACTGTGTTCATGAGCCACTCAGGTTATTCTCCCTCCTCTGTACTTCTTTCTTCTTTATGGTTATGCTCGTTTGAAATACAGTTAGGCTCATTTATTTTCTTTCTTTCTTTCTTTTTATTAAGATTTTTTACTTATCATTTGAGAGAGAGAGACAGAGAGAGCACACGTAGAGGGAGAGGGAGAAGCAGACTCCTGGCTGAGGAGGGAGCCTGATATGGAACTCGATCCCAGGACCCAGAAAGCATGATCCCAGCCAAAGGCAGACGCTTAACCATCTGAGCCACCCAGATGCCCTAGGTTCTTATTTTTTTCTTTTCTTTTCTCTTCTCTTTTCTTTCTTTCTTTCTTTCTTTTTTTAGAGAGCGAGAGAGAAAGAGAGAGAGAGGGGAGAGAGGTGGCAGAGGGATGGGGGAGAGAGAATTTTAAATAGGCTCCATATCGGGGCTTGATCTCACTACCCTGAGATCACAGCCTAAGCCAAAATCAAGAGTGGGGCATTTAACAGACCCAGGGGCCTCCCATTTTTCTTCTCTTAATTGCATTTTTGCCCCCCCCCAAAAGGCTTATATAAAACATTTTGAGTCAGTAAAAATAACATGGTTCTAGGGGTCTGAGTGGCTCAGTTGATTAAGGCTCTGCCTTTGGCTTATGATCCCAGGACCTTGGGATGGAGCCCCATTTAAGGGCTCCTGGCTCAGCAGGGAGTCAGCTTCTCCCTTTCCCTCTGTCCCTTACCCCACTCATGCTCTCTATTCCTCTCTGTCTCTCTCAAAGAAATAGGTAGAATCTTAAAAAAAAAAAAAAAAAATTAACAACATTGTTCTAGAATTGCCTTCCTGCTACACCTTTTACCCTTCCCATCCTTCCATTCTTTCCTGCACATTCCTCAGGTAGCCGATCTCAGTTTTTAATTTATACTTTGTTTCTTTATATACAACTGAGCAGATACCTGTGTATTTTCATATTTTACCTTCCTTCTTACTCAAAAGAACCCATAGTTGATACCTTTTGCACTTTGCATTTTGTCATTTAACATTGTATCTTGGAAATCACTTTAAATCAATTCATGGAGGGCGCCTGGGTGGCTCAGTGGGTTAAGCCGCTGCCTTCAGCTCAGGTCATGATCTCAGGGTCCTGGGATCGAGTCCCGCGTCGGGCTCTCTGCTCTGCAGGGAGCCTGCTTCCTCCTCTCTCTCTGCCTGCCTCTCTGCCTACTTGTAATCTCTCTCTGTCAAATAAATAAATAAAATCTTAAAAAAAAAATCAATTCATGGAGATATTCCTTAGTTTATTCAGCCACTTTCTTATGCGTGGGTATGAAAGTATTTCCCATATTTCACAGTTATGAACAATTTGCTCTGAAAAACTTATGTATTTTCATCATGTTGGAGGTACTGTTTCTAGAAGTGCAATTTCATTGACTTTTGTTACTGCACCAGCAGAGTATAAGTTCCAAAGTAAATTAAATATTTTTGAAGTTTTGTACAATTTATTGTTCACAAACAGTTGATTTTTCAAAAACCTTTTAATAGATGACTCCACAGCTACTGCTACTGGGTGATGTAACCTGGCTGAAAAATTCCGCCTGCTTTAAAAGTTAAACATGAAAAAATTGAAACAGGAAGCCTCTCCTTATCTCAGTAAGTTATGTTCAAGTTCATAAACTTACTTTTTAAAAAAAAATATTTTATTTATTTATTTGACAGACAGACAGAGATCACAAGCAGGCAAAGAGGTGTGCAGAGAGAAGGGCGGGGGAAGCAGGCTCCCTGCTGAGCAGAGAGCCCAATGTAGGGCTCTATCCCAGGACCCTGAGATCATGACCTGAGCCGAAGGCAGAGGTTTACCCGAATGAGCCACCCAGGCGCCCCTTACTTTTAAGTCACAAAACATTATATACTATTTCATAATTATTATTTTTAAAAGATTTTATTTATTTATTTAACAAAGAGAGACAGTGAGAGAGGGAAAAAAGCAGGGGGAGTGGGAGAGGGAGAAGCAGACTCCCTGCTGAGTAGGGAGCCTGATGTGGAGCTTGAACCCAAGACCCTGAGACCATGACCTGAGCCGAAGGCAGAGGCTTAATGACTGAGCCACCCAGGTGCCCCAGTTATTTTTCTTGATTAGTAGTTCTTAGTTGTAATTTTTGGGAAAAGATTGTCCTGTACAGCTCTGCAAGTAATATGAAGTACAGACCTGTGATTTGTTAGGAAAAAAATCTAGACATATAAAAACAACACTTACAGTTTCAAAAATTGGTCCTTGATTTAAAAAACAAAACTGTCACAGCATTTGTAGTAGTGCAGCTTTGATTCTCAAGGACTTCCTATAATGAAGTGTTGCTTTTCTCCTACTCAATCCCTGGATCTCCTATTTTCCAGGTAGGCCTAGAAAAGCCTCACTGGGATTTGTTCTTATCTATACTAAGAGCAACATTTTCAGTTTAGTTCTTTGATTTAGCATCTTTAAAAGCCTTTAGGATGTAGATCTGTGTTTTTAAAAAATGGTGCAGTGTGAGATTCAGCTATTCTGGAAGTGTTATGCTAATACCTTTACATGAAGATCTCTTGAGTTTTTAAAATAACTTTATGCATTTAATTTCTCAAATCCTTGTATGTTATTAGTACTCAACGTTCCTGAAGCAACCTTGAACCCTCAGATTCAGGATCCCAACCCATTTACATGGATTATGAGGAGCTGGCTCTTAATACAGAACTTCAGGCCCAGGACACATTTACCTATTTTTAACTAGTTAAGGATTACTTAAATGTCTTGTAAGGCCATGCCATCTTGCCAGAAACATTGTTTCAAAGGTCTTTTCTTGAATCTTCTTTTAACCGAAGAACTCAAGATAATCTTTGTAAATGGGGAGAATTTGGGGAAAATTTAAGAAAACCAAACCAAGCCAATTATCTCCAGGTAACTTTTTGTGTACTGAACCCCACAGCAGAGCAACAATAGGATTACAAGGTCAGAAAATGCTCCCGAACTCACATAGATACCACATGTCCTGGAAGGAGTATGGATTGTTCAAGTAATACATATGTAGTTTTTTTTTTTTTTAATATTTTATTTATTTATTTATTTCACAGACAGATATCACAAGTAGGCAGAAAGGCGGCCACAGAGAGAAGTGGGGCGAGGGGAGCAGGCTCCCTGCTGAGCAGAAGGTCCGATGCGGGGCTTGATCCCAGGACACTGGGATCATGACCTGAGCCGAAGGCAGAGGCTTTAACCCACTGAGCCACCCAGGCACCCCCATACGTAGTTTTAATACATGATTGTAGAAGTCAGAGTGCTACCAGGTTTATAATGGAAAACTGTCATCTGCTATTTTAGCTTTCCCCACTTTGAACTCTTTCAGCTCTTTATTCTTGAATTTACCTAATTTTTTTTTTTTTTTTTTTTTTTTTTTGACAGAGATTACGAGTAGGCAGAGAGGCAGGCAGAGAGAGAGAGAGAGGAGGAAGCAGGCTCCCTGCTGAGCAGAGAGCCCGATGCGGGGCTCAATCCCAGGACCCTGGGATCATAATTTTTAAGTAGAATATTTATGCTGTTCTTTTTTTTTTTTTTTAAGATTTTATTTATTTATTTGACAGAGAGAGATTACAAGTAGCCAGAGAGGCAGGCAGAGAGAGAGAGAGGAGGAAGCAGGCTCCCTGCAGAGCAGAGAGCCCGATGCGGGACTCGATCCCAGGACCCTGAGATCATGACCTGAGCCGAAGGCAGCGGCTTAACCCACTGAGCCACCCAGGCGCCCTATGCTGTTCTTTTTTTTTAATATTAGACATTATCTATTGATTTCTTTTTTTTTTTAAGATTTTATGTATTTATTTGACGGAGAGAAATCACAAGTAGATGGAGAGGCAGGCAGAGAGAGAGAGGGAAGCAGGCTCCCTGCAGAGCAGAGAGCCCGATGCGGGACTCGATCCCAGGACCCTGAGATCACGACCTGAACCGAAGGCAGTGGCTTAACCCACTGAGCCACCCAGGCGTCCCTATCTATTGATTTCTTACAAATGATTTACATTTGGTCCTCATAAAGCACACTTGGCAGTATTTACTCTGAAATTGAACTTCATAGAGCAAGAAATCCTACAAAGCTACAGGATAAAATAGACTGCTGCACCACAGATCATATTCAGACAAGTCTATAGCTGTAGAATATGGCGTGAATTGGCTGAGTTCTGCAGAAAGCTTTTACCCACTTTAATGAGATCAATTTTGGTCCATTTCCTTTTTGTCTGTGTCTCATTCTTATTCATCAATCATGAGTCATCAGCATACTCATATAAGTAAACCGTTTTTTAAAAGAGAGATCAAACTCATTGCTGGTTAGGTCTGGTGGTTAAAAAAACAAAAGCAAACAAAAAACCGACCTAAAGTTGTTTTATTCATTCTAACAGAGAACTGGGAACAAATCTAAGCTCTTGCTATATGAATGTTTTGTGTGAAGTCAGACTACTTAGAGCAAGACATGTGATCCCTCTACTTTGGTGTTTTATAATTTTCATCGTTATATTTGAGATACTGTTACAGATTACAGTCCATTAGCTATGTTGATTTTGCCTTGCTGGTCCCATAATCATGGCCCATTTTAAATATGCAGAGTCTTTGTTAGAAAACATTTCTAGAGTCTGCCTTTTGTGATTTCCTTTGTGATTCTAATAATTTATCAAAATAGATTTACTTAAAATTTGTGTGAGTGTAGTTTTTAAATTGGGCAATGTTCTCTTCTACATAGGAACAGCTAAGGGTATATGTGATCAGTTTGATAGAGATTTTTCTGAACTGGCATTCAATTTTTAAGTTTCTTTTAATAACTACTGAAAACACCATTTATATAAAACTCACCAATGAATTGATTTTTCCTTTTAGAAACAAGTACATATTGGGCAGCTCTAATACAAAAGCTGTTGCTTTAGCCTTGGCAGTTTACTGATCTTTAGAGATTCATTTCTCTTTCTTGATATTTATCTGTGCCTGTATAGGCTTTGCAATTAGCAAAGTGAATAGGGTAATCCTCTGAAAGTTATTCTTTGTGTATTTTTGTTGAAGCCCAGGTTTGTGGATGGTAGGGTCCCACATATAGAATATACTAGAAGTCATTAGAAAAAATGATTTGACCGCAATAAGATATTAATGTCTGTTTTCCTGAATTAGAATTGGTATATGATTTTCACCAAGAAATAAAAATAAAAATTACTTCTTCAGCCACTCATTTAGGTTCCTATGCATAAGTTAACAGAACCTTGTCAAAGATTATATTTTAAGTGAAAAGAATAAATAAAGTTTTTCTTCACTAAGCTTTATTGGTTTTTGTTTTGTTTTGGTTTTTTTGCTTTGCAGTTCTTGTTAAAGCATTTTTCCAAATCTGTTAAATTAAAATCTGGAATAGATCTGTTCTCTAATTTCTTCAGCAACTTTGTTTTATGAAGCACCCATTTATGCCCATTTATATCTTAGACTGGAAATTGGCAATCTGCAGCACATGTGGCAAACCCAACCCATGGCCTTTTGATTTTTTTTTTTTTTTTAATGTCTCTGGAGGTAAGAATGGGTTTTACAGTTTAAGAAGATAGTGAAAAGAAGACACCAAGGGGCACCTGGATGGCTCAGTGGGTTAAAAGAAGACACCAAGATTGTAGAGATTGTATGTGGCCTGCAAAAACTAACAGTGGTTATGATATGTCCCTTTATAGGACAAATTTAATATATAATATATAATGTCCATACAGCTTTTTAACGGTTTACAGTTCATCTGAATTAGAAAAATGTTTTGCTGTAATCTCTTTGCATAATCCTGCATGTATTGTAGGAATTCATGGAATTTGTCAGTTTTTATTTTGATATGATCTTTTATTGATCAGGACCAAATGTGTATGCACGACACTGCAGACTTTCATTAAATTAGCTTGGCTTTTTGAGAGACAAAGAATGTGCGTGGTGAAGTAGTGAACCAGCACACTTAGGCTTACTTTCTTGGGAGGGTGTGGACATTTTTGTGATATTGCTTTAGGGGTGGTGATGAGTTTGAACATTGTCATTTCTCCATTGGTGTAGGGTTTTTTCTTTGATACCGTTGTCTGCTGCATAGAGAGTTATTTCCTTGAGGCTGTATTTTGATATTAAATTGGGTTATGTATGGTTGGTTTGGATGAGTGTTTTAATACCGATAGCTTCTGGCAAAAATCCCCTGGTTGCCTGGTTATAATGCTTTGTCATTTATCATATTTTATTGACTGTAAAGCATACTTTTTCTTTTTCACCTTAACGTCTTTGAAATCAGGATGCATCTTAAATTTTATGACATAATTATGATTGGCAGAGTTTTTTCCTCTAGTGCTACATGAAATAATGGTGCATCTTAAAATCAGTAAGGTATGGCTTGTACATTCTACTCATTTATAATATCCATTAGGTGCTTCGTTTTCTTATTCCTTGTGTTAATTCCACCCCTTCTTATTTTGCTATGGCAGGCAGAATTTCTGGTTTTGGAAATTTTTCATGATTTAAGGGTTTGCCTTGAGGGTTATTTTAATTCTGAGATTGGTTATTGGTTTAGATTGTAAACACCATCAACCATATCTAGTCAACAGAACAATTTGGGAAAATGAACACTTAACATAGTGTTTTGAGTAGCACAGTATCCTGATCTGTTACTGTTAGTTTAGTTAACAGATGGCCTGTAGCCTGGTCTTTAATATCAGTTACTATTTTGTTGAATAGACTGTAGAAGAACATTAACTAGAAAACCTGTTTAGCTTTAGGTCTAGCTGAGATTTTCTTGAATGCTTGCAACTGGGGACACCCTGTGGATTTATAGTAATATCCTGTTCTTGGAAAATAATGAGAAATTTCATAGTAATTGTTTTAAGACCTTTACTGTCTCCCAGGGTGAGCCACTTTGTATTACAGAGACAGTAAGTTTTTAGAAACCTATTTCAATGGAAAATCACAAGTCAGTAATTTCAAAAAAGGCAAGCCAAATAAAAGTAGAAAGAGGATCGGAATTAATGCCAACTTTAAATATACACACATAAGTTTTTTATTTAAGTTAGTGATTCCAAGCCCTCTTTGCACCTGGGGTGATTTTTAAATTCTCAGTACCCAGATGTCTCTGGCAAATTAAATCAGAATGTCTCGGAGTGGTTGCTGGCATTGAATTTTTTTAGTTATTATATTACAAAAGCAGCTGGCATTGAATTTTTTTCACTCTATTATTATTGTATTACAAAAGCAATATTTTTACAGATTTTACCCATGTATTTAGCCCTGTCTTTGCTCCTCATGCCTTCTTGAATCTCTGATCTTCCATCTGGGACCACTTTCCTTCTGCCTACAATACATTCTGTAGAATTTCCTTTAGTGAGGGTCTTCTAGTGGCCAGCTGTCAGGTTTTGTTTGTCTGGAAAGATCTTTATTCTACCCTGTTCTTAAAAGATATTTTTGTTGGTCTAGGTATCAATTATCTATTTCTGGGTAACAGGCCATCCCAAATTCAGTGACTCAAAAACAACAGCTGCTTCCCCATGTATCTGTAGGTTAGCAATTTGGGCAGAGCTCAGTGGGATGGCTTGTCTCTAGTCTATGTGGTATCAGCTCAGCTCATTCACATCTCTGTAGTCACTTATCAGGTCACCTGGGGGCTGGACAGTCATATGTCTGGAGGTCTGCTATAGAAAGGCCAGTTTCAATGCACAAGCAGTTTTCAAGCCTTTGTTCATATTTGCTGATGTCTAGTGGCCAAGCCCAGGTTCCAGAGTGGAGGAATTAGACTCCATCTCTTGATGGGAGGAGTGATAGTATCACATTTAAAGGGCTGTGGGGTGTACATAAAGAAATGGGGGAGAATTATGGCCTTTTAAAAAAAGTCTGTCACAGATAGAATTTTAGGTTGGAATTTTGGGGGGGGGTATTTTTTCTTTTAGCCCATTTTCTTCTTGCCATTGTATTTTGACTTTCACTGTTGCTGTTGAGCAGTCAGTTCCTATGGCTTCTTTTCAGACTTTCTTTGTGTTCTCTCATTCACTGTGATTTGTCTAGGTGTGAATTTCCCTTTATTTGTCTATTTTGGCTTTGTTGAGTTTCTTTTGATTTGGTGTCTTTCATTCATTCTGGAAAATTCTTAGCCATTATCTGCCTCTGCCCCACTCTCTTCTTCTTCTTAGAACTTCAAGTTAGATTTCTTGCTGTTTTCCCGTATTTATTTTTATTTCTGTGAACGTTTTATTATACACAGAATGGGGAGAGGGTTCAGTCCTTGGCAGCTGGTTTCCTGTAGGCAGCCAGAACTTTGCTCAGCTCCTGTTGCTTCCTCTTGGCATGGATCTGTGTCCCCACTCTATTCTTGATGATCTTGAGGGCATACTTGTCCTTGGAGACTGTGAGCAGCTCCAGGGTGATCTGCTTGTATGAGGTGAAGCCACATAACACTCTGATCATGTCCCTTGGGAATTCGGTGTGTGTGGTGAGGTGTCCAGAGTGGTGGCTGTGCCTCAGCTTGCTCCTGTGGCTCTTGTTGAAGCCCATGGCCATGGGGTATCACAGAACCGTGGCTGCTGTGGGATAGGCTCCACATTTATTAACGTTTCTTCATGCTGCATTCTGAATAATTTCTTTTGACTTATCTTCCACTTTACTAATTTGCTCTTCTATTATATCCAGATGCTTAACTCTTTCTGCTCCCGCTCCCCAAGATTATTTATTTATTTATTTGACAGAGAGAGAGAGAGAGAAGGAGCACACCAGGCAGAGCGGCATGCAGACAGAGGAGAAGCAAGCTGTCTGCTGAGCAGGGAGCCTGACCTGGGGCTCGATCCCAGGACCCTGGGATCATGACCTAAGCTGAAGGCAGGCACTTAACTGACTGAGTCAACCAGGCACCCCTATTTTTTTTTAATATTTTATTTATTTGAGAGAGAGAGCGAGAGCAGGAGCTGTGGAGAGAGGGGCAGAGGTAGAGGGATAAGCAGACTCCCCGCTGAGCGGGGAGCCTCTGGTAGGGGCTTGATCCCAGGACCCTGAGATCATGACTGGAGCTATTAGTTGCTTTTAAGAAGATTTTTAAATCTTTTAACATTTTTTTTAATATTTTATTTATTTATTTATTTGAGAGATAGACAGTGAGAGAGAGCATGAGCAAGGAGAAGGTCAGAGAGCGAAGCAGACTCCCATGGAGCTGGGAGCCCGATGTGGGACTCGATCCCGAGGCTCCGGGATCATGACCTGAGCCGAAGGCAGTCGTCCAACCAACTGAGCCACCCAGGCGTTATAATTTCAGGATCATTCCAAATAATCTAACCCACCATTATAAGAATTGGATTACCACATCTGTTGTTGTCTTTTTAAGCTTCCCTATTAGTTTACCTGTACACTAGGTTTAGGATACTATCGATTAAGCAAATAGAAGATACATGGAGAACTATAAGAATTAAATAGGTAGGAGTCACATTTTAAGAGGGAGAGCCCCCCAAAAAACTTGATTTTCTTCAGTTAGTAAAAGGATGAAACAATATTTTTGTTATCTTTGGGGCTTTTGAGTTGGTCAGATATGTTTGTAGTTGTGTTTACCAGTATGGAAAATTGAAGTTTGGTTTGAAAAGAAAATGATTACCAAAGCCCTTATTTTTTTTTTAAATATTTTATTTATTTATTTGACAGAGAGAGAGATCACAAGTAGGCAGAGAGGCAGGCAGAGAGAGAGGAGGAGGAAGCAGGCTCCCTGCTGAGCAGAGAGCCCGATGTGGGACTCGATCCCAGGACCCTGATATCATGACCTGAGCCGAAGGCAGCGGCTTAACCCACTGAGCCACCCAGGCGCCCTACCAAAACCCTTATTGATGGTGCTGTAGTGCCTGGATGACAGAAGATCATCCATACTTGTGATTTGTGACGTGCCTAGTGAAAAATATAGGATTCAACTTTTTTTTTTTTTTTTAAGATTTGTTTGACAGAAAAAGAGAATGCACATGTGCAAGTGCACATGGAGTAGAGAAGGGCAAAGGGAGAGGGAGAGAGAATCTTAAGCAGACTCCACACTGAGCACAAGTCCACATGGGGCTCAGGTTCAAGACCCTGAGATTACGCCCCGAGCCGAAACTAGAGTCCGATGCTTAACCAACTGCGCCACCCAGGTCCCCCTAAGCTTCAAGTCTTATATCAACCTTATTTTGAAGAAAGCTTAATTGAGTGATTTATATTCATTTTAGAGTTCAGGTTTGGGTGTTTTGTTTACAGTGAGCCATTTTCCTAAGCTACCTTATATGCAGCCAAGCAATTATAATTTGACATTCTCCAGTCTAAATCTACAGGTGAGATGTAAAAGGATGTCATCTGATTATTTTGTGTCATACAGATTTTTTCCCTTCCACTAAAAACAAATGTATCTTTTGTACCCAATTATTTTCTGTTACATTTACAGCTATGGTATAGCTAGGGAGATGACTTAACAGCATTTAACAGGTAGCTTTGCTTGCTACTCCACTTCAAGAACAGGGTGTATTATGTTGCTATTGACTATACAAGCTAAGAATTAAGGTATTTAAGTATTTTAGGAAGAAGAGATATTTCAGTGACTTAGAGTAGGCTCTTGTGATGACTCTTGGCCTTCGTGGTCTTATATTAGATACGTCTTTTCTTGAGCAGCAAAACAAATGATTTAGAGCAACGTGTCAGAGACATGGCAGAAAGCAAATCAGATTGGTGTGGTGGTGAATGGGAGCTCAAGAGCTGTTGCTTATGTTCATATGGAATCTTGCAGTTGAGGAAGTCAAAAGAGGAAATTAGGGGTTCCTGGGTGGCTCAGTGGTTTAAAGCCTCTGCCTTCAGCTCAGGTCATGATTCCAGGGTCCTGGGATCAAGCCCCGCTGTCGTGCTTTCTACTCAGCTTCTCCCTGCTTCTCCCCTCTCTTCCTGCCTGTCTCTCTGCCTACTAGTGATTTCTGTCTGTCAAATAAATAAATAAAATCTAAAAAAAAAAAAGAAGAAGAAGAAATTAATTAATTAATGTTATTGTGCCATAAGGAATGAAATTTTTGCCCCTTATGTGATTTGACAACTCTGTGTACCTTGTAACAAGCTTTGGTTTATTATGCATTAAAGTCAATATTTATGTTTACATTTTGCCCAGTGAATTATGTCAAGGATCATTGTCATCTGAGATAGTCACTATAAAGCCAAGCTGGAGTTATTCCAAGCATTGAATAATTCACAGTTCTATGAATTGAAAAATTGAGCATGTTAATATTTATTAGGCTATAAACATTTAAGCACATTTTTACATCAGTGATCTAACCCCATTGTTATGAAAATATGAGCAAGTTCTGTTCCTAGATGTCTTTTTGTTTAATACACTTTTTTGGTTTTTTGTTTCTCTCTCAACTCTTGCATCCCTATAGTAGTTACAGCATCAGCTGCTACCACCACCAGCCACAAAACTGTTTTTTGGTTAGTTTCATTTCACAAACTTATTTCCAAGAAAGACAAACAGGATGACTTCTTCTGGGGTTACTTATATATCATCAACTTCTGGGTCTTCCAGAGAGGCAGGCATTTTATTTTATTTTTTATTTTTTTTTAAAAGATTTTATTTATTTATTTGACACACAGAGAGAGAGAGAGACATCACAAGTAGGTAGAGCAGCAGGCAGAGAGAGATGGGGAAGCAGGCTCCCTGCTGAGCAGAGAGCCCGATAAAGGGCTCAAGCCCAGGACCCGGAGATCATGCCTTAGCCCAAGGCAAGGGATCAACCCACTGAGCCACCCACGCAACCCTATTTTTAATAGTTCTACAAAACTCGGGGCACCTGGGTGGCTGTGTCGGTTAAGCGGCTGCTTTCTTCTCAGGACATGATCCCAGGGTCCTGGGATCAAGCCCTGTATCGGGCTCCCCAATCAGTGGAGAGCCTGCTTCTCCCTCTCCCTCTGCCTGCTGCTCTGCCTACTTTTACTCTCTGTCCATCTCTCTAATAAATAAATAAAATCTTAAAAAAAATAGTTATAAAAAACTCATTTGATTTGTTCTGCTGAGAGTCTGTTACTGTGGGATTTCAGCATACTATAGCTGTAGTCAGAGATCTGTTAATAGAATTTGTGTAATATAAGATATGAACTTAGTAGTTTTCCATCTTCCCATTAAAAAACAGATGAGACTTCAAATAAGCAGGTGAAAATTTAGTGACTCTTCTAGGCCTTATTGAAAAATGTAATTTAGAAAGATAAGAGATCCCATTGCGATTAGAAAGAAAAGTGATAGGAAAGTATGTCATGTTACTTTTGGATGATAATAGACAGAAGTTGTTCTTTGGAATTAAACAGGCCCATTTGCCAGACTGTAGAATAATAAGCTTTAATGTCTTAGAAGTACTATGTTTCTTTTTCCTGTATCCTCTTAAATTTGGTGACTTCGTTGTACTTAGCATTAGTATGTTTCTTTTCTTTTAAAGAAATCCAGTGGTGTTTGGATTTCTTCAGAAGGAAAGAGACTTTTACCGTGTTGTCATTACAACTTTAAATAAACATGGGCTAGATCAAAGATAATAAAATTATTCTAATGTCTCCTTCACCTTTGTTTTATCCAAGTGAGATTTAAGTAAGAAGTACATGTTCCTCACTAAATCGGTTAGGGTTTATGATTCTTTGTGGCAACAGGAAGCTCTGTCTAAACTAGGTTAAGCTAAAAAGAGAATTTGCTTCATATAACTATAATAAGGAATAATACTGGCTTTGGACTGGAGCTCAACCTCTTAGTTGTACTTATTTTTCTCTTCCCTCTGCTTCTGGATTGGGTTCCTTCATGCCTCTGACTGGTGGCAAGCCAAAGTAGCTGTATTCCTACTCCATCTGTGCCAGCAGTATTTGCAAGTGTTTTATTGTTTGCCATTGTCTGAATCCCTGAAACACTTAGGATGTTTCATGTTTAGTCTGAGTTTGGAATCATTTGATTTCCTTCCTAGGAATGAAGTCCCACCTGCAGTGCTGGAATAGAGTAGGGTTAAAAGTGGGAGAGACCAGCAGGAGCTCACTGTATATGATAGAGTTTGAACATTGGAAGCAGTCACTTATGTCTTTGGGAGTTTTATTTCTGAGGTGACCCAAATCAAGATCAGTTCTATGTCCTAGGTAACTCTAATGTTTTTACTTTACTTCTTTCATTAGAATAAAGAGATACCTGCCATTTTGCTTATTTCACATTCTAAAGAGCTGGCATCAAACATCACTAAACTACCATGAACTAGGCTAGAGCTGAGGGAGATGTTCACAACATAGATGACTTACTGTGTTCTTTCTACTGAAAAACAAAACAAAGGGGACAAAAAATTCTCTCTGAAAGGCAAGTGCAGGAGGCCGGTGCTCATGTTTCATACCATGAATTATAGATCTCAGCTGTTAATCAGTCCTCAGTTCTCAATAAATTTAGGAACTTTAGGGGCGCCTGGGTGGCTCAGTGGGTTAAAGCCTCTGCCTTCGGCTCAGGTCATGATCCCGGGGTCCTGGGATCGAGCCCCACATCGGGCTCTCGCTGCTCTGCAGGGAGCCTGCTTCCTCCTCTCTTTCTGCCTGCCTCTCTGCCTACTTGTGATCTCTGTCTGTCAAATAAATAAATAAAATATAAAAAAAAAGAACTTTATAATAACAAAGTTTTAGTGTTTTGCTGATTTAAACAGTTTTTAACCTCTATGAAATCATATCTCTTTATATTTTTATATATGTGTATATATATATATATATATATATATATATATTTTTTTTTTTAGATTTGTCAGACAGAGGTCACAAGTAGGCAGAGAGACAGGCAGAGAGAGAGGAGGAAGCAGGCTCCCCACCGAGCAGAGAGCCCAACGCAGGGCTTGATCCCAGGAATCCGGGATCACAACCTGAGCAGAAGGCAGAGGCTTGAACCCACTGAGCCACCCAGGCGCCCCATATCTCTTTATATTAAAAAAAGAATTTAAAAAGCTTTCTAGTGAGAAATATTAATATCATTTTATAAAAGCAACGAAAAGTAAATGATATTTGGGGAACTCACACTTTATTCCTCAACAAAAATAAGCCTTATTCCCCACCCCTACCCCCACATACCTTTTGCCACTGTCCTACCATCTTTTGTTTCTTGGGTTAAAGAGTTGACAGAGCTATACCACATTATCTCCTGTTTACTGGTCAAGAGACAGGATTGGATCCCTGTGGTATAGGATATGTCATTTAGTCAAGATTTTTCTCCTATAGAAAGTTGAAAACACTAGGTTTTGGAAGACTGTTGAAGAGTCTGGATTCTTAGACTCCCTATGTTATTTTTACAGGCAAAGACATTTTTCTTTCCTAGCTTCTTAGGTATTGTTTTGCAACACCTTAAATATTTTCTTATCTGACATTTTCATTCTTTCTGTGACTATATATATTTTTTATTCACATCTTAGCAATATGTGTTAGATTTAAAATAATTAACATTTAAATATTTCTGTTGTTTAATTTTTTGTAGCCTGTTTTTTTTTTTCCCTAGCATGGAGACTAAACTGGTGAAGAAAAATTTTGTTGTATTTTCTACTTCCCAGCACTTACTTATTGCACACTTTCTATATACTAAGTACAAATTTAGAGTTAGGAATACTCTTTCTGCCTCTGCATACATTTCTTTCTCATATAGTAAGACTGTGTGATAAGAAAGGCAGATTGGAGCAGAAAAACACATGGAGGAAAAAACAAGTAAGACCTGCTCAGAGTTTATGTAAATCATCTAGAAAATGAGGATGGCCTGGATTAAAGCAATGACAGAAGAAAGAGACTTTGACTAAGTTTGAACAACAGCGGAAAAAAGATGACTCCAGAGAGCTAGTTACAGGACTAGGATACAGGATATGCAGGAGATAAAGGAATCAGTGGTAAACCCAAAGTCCTGTTGGGTATGTGAGGGTTTTTCACTAAGGGTATTCTGATGCCATTCATGGTAGAAAGAATTGACTTGGGGACAGAAATTAACTCTATTACATAAATAAATGGGAGAGAAGAGACAAATCTGTATGGAATGGCAGATAATTTACATAGATACTTCTCATTGTTGAGGTAGCGCTTAACTCACCATTCCCCCTTCAGTATGGGCTGAGCTTAATTAATTGCTTCCGAAGAGTAGGCAGTGGGAAAGTGGATGAGGGTCATTTTACAGTGGAGAAACCTGGCAGACACCCCCTTGACCAGATGACCAAAGTTGGCATCATCAGTGGTGTCATATTTATATCATGTATACCTTTATTATGATGTCTTGAGAAAGGCTCTTCCTGGGCACCTGGGTGGCTTAGTTGGTCAGGCTAAGGTCATGAATCCAGCATCAGGCTTCCTGCTCAGCATGGAGTCTGCCTATCCCTCTGCCCCTCCCAGCCCTGCTCCTGCCCCCCTACCCCTGCAAAAATAAATAAATAAAATCTTAAAAAAAAAAAAAAAAGAATGCCACTTACTCTCTAAAACCTATTAACCTATGAGCAAAATATCATATAAACTTAAATTGAGGGATACTCTACCCAGTAGTTGACCCCAGCCTTCCTTAAAACTCTCTAAAGTCATTAGAGACACAGAGGCTAAGGAGATAGAATGACTAAACCCTGGGTGGAATAATGTTTGACCAAATATCTGAGCACCCTATAGCCTAGTCAAGTTGATACATAGTCTTGTGTCACTGTCCAAAACTAAGAGAGAATAGAGAGTTAAAGAGGATAAAGTATTAAGGAGGAAAGAGTTGTGTGTTAAACAGCAAAAATAGCAGAGATCCTCAAGATGGTATAGAAAAGATTATTTTTAATGATAAAAGCCACATGAAGTAGGAAATAAGGAACCATAGACAGACTCTTCATTTAAAAAGTGAAAGGAAGGGACGCCTGGGCGGCTCAGTGGGTTGGGGCCTCTGCCTTCGGCTTAGGTCATGATCCCAGGTCCTGGGATTGAGCACCACATCAGGCTCTCAGGCTCTCTGCTTAGCAGGGAGCCTGCTTACCCCCTTCTCTCTGCCTGCCTCTCTGCCTACTTGTGATTTCTGTCTGTAAGCAAATAAATAAAATCTTAAAAAAAAAAAATAAAAGTGAAAGGAGGATGCACAGTGACAGACTGGATAATAGGGATGCCTGGGTGGCTCAGGGGGTTAAATTAAGTCTCTGCCTTCGGCTCAGGTCGTGATCTCAGGGTCCTGGGATTGAGCCCCGCATTGAGCTCTCTGTGCGACAGGGAGCCTGCTTCTTCCTCTCTCTCTCTGCCTGCTTCTCTGCTTACTTGTGATCTCTGTTTTAAAAAAAAAAAAAAAAAATCTTTAAAAAAAGAATGGATAATAGAATTAACTTAAAATTTCATTTTAAGATGAGATTGATTTTTTATTTATTTAATTTTTTAAAACAAGATTTTATTTACTTATTTGATAGACAGAGATCACAAGCAGGCAGAAAGGCAGGCAGTGGGGGCGGCGGCAGCAGGCCCCGTGCAGGACTGCATCGCAGGAGCCTGGAATTATGACCTGAGCCGAAGGCAGAGGCTTTAACCCACTGAACCACCCAGGTGGCTTGAGATTAAGTTTTTAAAGATGCATTTTTATCTTCCCCTCTATTAAGACACCCTTTCCTCTGACTACTTCAGTCCCCCAGTACCTATAGGGCCAAAATAACTAATTAATACATAAAATTTTCCTTAGTTCTTGGGAGGATAAAACAAGTTTAACAGACCCTCCTCTCAAAAAAAGCAGATGCTTCACATCCTCTAAAAATGTCTTGAGATTCTCACATATTCAGATTTATGAACATGTATCCATAGAAACATGGATGAAAGCCACAGAGGTTAGATCAGACTTAGATGTTATAAACAGGTGCTTGGTGAGTTAACAAATACTGTAAAATCCTAAATTGTTCTTACCCTTTTAGGTATAGTCTTCCAATAATATAGTTCAAATATTTGTGCACATTCTTTCATTTTATTAGCTAGCCTTCATAATTGAGTACCTGGAAGACTGGTTTAAGACAGAAAATAATTAGAGAAGTTTCTTTTGGCTGATATTAGCACTTGCATCCCCTTTCCCACCCAATCCCAGCTAAGGATTTTAATAATTTCACAAAGATGTATCTTAAGTAGTGATAGTGCCAAAGGTGCAATATTAGTGGGCAAATAGTAGTTCCTCCACTCATTTGTTCAAAAGTTTGTCAGTTGTAAAAGTTGCCAAGCACACACAGTCTACAGAGGAGACAGACCATACAGAAGACCATTCCTTCAACTTTAGGAAAAGTAGCTGTTCTACCTAATCCGTAGAAACAAATATAAAAAGCCAAGTAAAATGGAGGGACAGAAGAATGCTCCAAAAGAAAGAATAACGACCTCAGGAAAAGAACTAAATGAAATGAGATAAGCAATATGCTTGATTAAATTATTTATTTATTATTTATTTTTTAGAATTTATTTATTTGACAGAGAGAGAAATCACAAGTAGGCAGAGAGGCAGACAGAGAGAGGGGGAAGCAGGCTCCCCGCTGAGCAGAGAGCCCAACTTGGGGCTCGATCCCAGGACCCCGGGATCATGACCTGAGCTGAAGGCAGAGGCTTTAACCTACTGAGCCACCCAGATGCCCCTGATTAAAGAATTTAAAGTAATGATTATAAAGATACTCACTGGTCTGAAGAGAAGAGCAGAAGAATTCAGTGAGACCTCCACTAATGAGATAGAAAATATAAAAAAGAACCAGAGTTGAAGAACATAATAACTGTAATTAAAAACACGCTAGAGGGAATCAGCAGTACATTAGTGATGCAGAAGAATGTATACATGATCTGGAACACAGAGTAATGGAAAGCACACAAGCCGAACACCAATAAGAGAAAAGAATTTGAAAAGTGAAAATAGGTTAAGTGATCTCTTGAACAACATCAAGCAAACAAATGTTCGCATTATAGGGGGTCCCAGAAGTAGAGAGAAAGGGGTAGAAACCTTATGTGAAGAAATAGTAGCTGAAAACATCGCTAACCTTGGGAAGGAAACAGCGATCTAAGTCCAAAAAGCATAAAGTGTTACAAACAAGATGAACCCGAGAAGGTTCACTCCAACACAAAATAATTAAAATGTCAAAAATTAAAAAGAGAAAATTTTAAAAGCAAGAAAGAAGAAAAAAGTTACCTATAAGAGAAAACCTATAAGGCTATTAGCTGATTTTTCAGCAGAAATTTTGCAGGCCAAAAGGGACTGGCATGATATATTTAAAATGCTGAAAGGAAAAATCCTGCAATCAAGAATACACCCCTGGCAGGGTTGTCATTCAGGTCTGAAAGAGATAAAGACATTCCTGGACAAAAGATAAAGGAGTTTATCGCCACTAAACAAGCCTCATGAGAAATGTTTAAGGGAATTCTTTAGGTGGAAAAGGACTGGCCATATTAGACCTAAGAAAGTTATGAATAAAAAGATGTAAAATATGGCAGCATATACATAAAACATGAGGGAGGGAGTAAAAAATAGGGAAAGGGAAAAAGAAGTTATTTTTCTTTTTTTAGAATGTGTTTGAACTTGAATAACCATGAAATTAACATAGACTGCTGTTTACTTAGGATGTTCTGTATGAACCTCATGGTAACCACAGACCCAAAACCCGTAATAGATATACAAAAAAAAAAAATAAAGAGAAAGAAAGCTAAAAAACACTACAGAAACCAATCAATGACAAAAAACAAGAGAAGAAGAAAGGAACAGAGAACTACAAAAAGAACCAGAAAACAAATAAAATGGCAATAAATACATAACTGTCAATGATAAGTTTAAATGTAAATGGCCTAAATCCTCTCTTCAAAAGACAGAGGGTGGTGGAATGGTTAAAAAAAAATAAAACCCATCTATATGTTGCCTGCAAGAGACCCATCTCAAACCAAAAGGCACAAACCAACTGAAAGTGAAGGGCTGGAAAAACATTCACTGTACAAGTGGAAGCAAAAGAAAACCCAAGGTAGCAATACTTCTATCAGACAAAATAGACTTTAAAACAAAGCTGTAACAAGAGACAAAGAAGGTCATTACTTAATGATAATGGAATCAATCCAACAGAAGATATGTAACAATTGTAAACATCTGCATACTCAGCACTGGAGCATCTAAATACAAAGGGCAAATTAAAGACATAAAGAGAGAAATTGATGGTAATATAAATAGTAGGGAGACTTTAACACCCTACTTACATCAGTGGATAGATCGTCCAGGCAGAAAATCAACAAGGAAAGATAGTGTCTTTGAATGACACATTGGATCTGATGGACCTAACAGATACATACAGAACAGTCCACCCAAAAATAACAGAATACACATTCTTCTCAAGTGCCCATGGAGCATTCTCCAGAATAGATCATGTTAGGCCACAAAACAAACCTCAACAAATTTAAGAACATTCAGTCAAACCATACATCTTTTCTGATCTTAATGTTATGAAACTAGAAATAAATCACAAGAAAAATACCACAAATACATGAAAACTAAACAACATGATACTAAACAACAAAAGGGCCAATGAAACAAAATATTAAAAAATGGTGACAAATGAAAATGGAAACATGATGGTCCAGACCTTTGGGACACAGCCAAAGTCTGAAGACGGAAATACATAGCAATATAGGCCTACCTCAGGAAACAAACAAAAACTGAAATAAACAATCTAACTTTACACCTAAAGGATCTAGAGAAAGAAGAACAAAGAAAGCCCTAGGGAAGCAGAAGAAAAATAATAAAGATCAAAGCAGAAATAAGTGATAGAGATTCTTAAAAAAAAATCAATGAAACCAAGAGCTGGGTCTTTGAAAAGATAAGTAAAAAAAAATTTTTTTTAAAGATTTTATTTATGTATTTGTCAGAGAGAGATCACAAGTAGGCAGCGAGGCAGGCAGAGAGAGAGGGGGAAGCAGGCTCCTTGCTGAGCAGAGAGCCTGATGTGGGCCTCGATCCCAGGACCCTGGGATCATGACCTGAGCTGAAGGCAGAGGCTTTAACCCACTGAGCCACCCATGTGCCCCAAAAGATAAGTAAAATTGATAAACCTTTAGGAAGACTCACCAAGAAAAGAAAGGACCCAAATAAAATCAGAAATGAGAGGAGAAGTAACAGCTAACACCACAGAAATACAAAGGATAATAAGAGATGAGTCTGAAAAATTATATGCCAACAAACTGAACAGCCTAGGAGAAATAAATTCATAGAAGTATAAGATCTTCCAAAACTGAACTAGGGAGAAATAGAAAATTCAAACAGACCAATTACAAGTAACAAAATTGAATCAGTAATCAAAATACAATAAAAAGATAAAGAGTCCAGGTCCAGATGGATTCGCAGGTGAATTCTACCAAACATTTGAAGAAGAGTTGATATTTATTCTTTTCAAACTATTCCAAAAAGCAGAAGGGGAAGGAAAGCTTCCAAATACATTCAACAAGGCCAGCAACACCTTGATACCAAAACCAGACAGACCTCACAGAAAAAAGAAAACTACAGGCCAGTATCTCTGATGAACATAGATGCAGAAATCCTCAACAAAATATTAGCCAACTGCACAAATGCACTAAAAAGATCATTCACCATGATCAAGTGGGATTTATTCCAGGGTTGCAAGAATGTTTCATTATTCACAAATCAGTCAACATGATATACCACGTCAACAAAATGAAGCATAAAAATCATATGATCATCTCAGTAGCTATAGAAAAATTATTTGACAAATTTCAGTATCCATTCATGATAAAAACTCAATGGAGTGGTTTTAGAGGGAACATACCTAAAGGCTACATATGAAAAACCCATAGCTACTATCATCCCCAGTGGGGAAAAACTGAGAGGTTTTCCTTGAGGTCCAGGCAGAAGAGAAGGATATCTACCCTGACCACTTTTATTCAACACAGTACTGGCAGCCTTAGCCACATCAGTCAGACAAAAAAAGAAACAGGAAGCATTCATATTTGTAAAGAGGAAATTATTTTTTTAAAGATTTATTCATTTATTTATTTGACAGAGATCACAAGTAGACAGAGAGCGAGGGGGGGAAGCAGAGTCCCTTGCTGAGCAGAGCGCCCGATCCCAGGACCCTGAGATCATGACCTGAGCTGAAGGCAGAGGCTTAACCCACTGAGCCACACAGGCACCCCTGTAAAGAGGAACTTAAGCTCACTATTTGCAAATGACATGATACTATACATAGAAAATCCTTCAGAGGAGCTACTAGAAGTAATAAATAAATTCAGTAAGTTGTAGGATATAAAATTAATACCCACAAATCAGTAGCATTTGTATATACTAGTAATAAAGGTAGCAAAAAATTAAGAAAACAGCATTATTTATAATTGCACCAAAAAGAATATCTAGGAATAAACTTAACCAAAGAGGTTAAAGACCTGTGCTCTGAAAACTATAAAACACTGATGATAGAAATTGAAAATGATGCTAATGGAAAAATACTCCACTCTTACATGGATTGTAAAAATGAATATTATTTAAATGTCCATATTACCCAAAACAATCTAGACATTCAGTCCAGTCCCTGTCAAAATACCAACAGCATTTTTCACAAAACTAGAACAACTAATACTGAAATGTGTACGGAACCACTAAAGACCTTGAATAGCTGAATAGTCAAAAAAAGAAAAACAAAGCTGGAAGTTTGACAATTCCAAATTTTAAGATATACTACAAAGCTGTAGTAATCAAAGCAGTATGGTACTGGTACAGAAATAGACATTTAGATTAGTGGAACAGAGTAGAGATACACCTGTGATTTTATGGTCAATTAATCTATTACAAAAGAGACAAGAATACACAGTGAGGAAAAGACAGTAACTTCACTGCATGGTGGGAAAATTGGACAACTGCATGTAAAAGAATAAAACTGGATCACCTTTTGAGACCATACACAAAAATAAACTCAAAACCAATTAAAGACCTTAATGTGAAACCTGAAACCATAAAAATCCTAGAAGAGAACTCAGGCAGTAATTTGTCTGACATAGGCTATAGCAACATTTTTCTGGATATGTCTCCTAATGCAAGGGAGGAAAAAAGTAAACTATTGGAACTATATCAACATAAAAGGATTTTATATAGTGAAGGATGCTATCAGCAAAATTAAAAGGCAAACCTACTGAATGGGACAAGATATTTACAAATTATATATCCTGTTAGAGATTAATATTCAAAACACAAAGAACTTACATAACACCAAAAAACAACCCAATCAAAGAAAAAGGAGGGGCACCTAGGTGGCTTAGTCTTTAAGCGGCCTACTCTTGGTTTTGGCCCAGGTCATGATCTTAGGGTCCTGGGATCAAGGCCTGCATTGGGCTCTGTGCACAGTGAGGTGTCTGCTTGAGATCTTTCTCCCCCTCTGCCCATCCTGCTTACTCATGCTCTCTCTCTTAAATAAATAAAAAAAAATTTTTTTAAGGGGCCTCTGGGTGCTGAGTCAGTTAAGTGTCCAGCTCTTGATTTTGGCTCAGGTCATGATCTCAGGGTTGTGAGATTGAGCTCCATGGCAGTCAGCTCCAGGCTGTGTGTGGAGCCTGTTTAGGATTCTCTTTCTCCCTCTCTCCCTTCCCACTGCTTTCATACACTCATCCTCTCGCCAGAAATAAAAAAAAATATTTTTTTAAAAAGTAAAAAAGAGCAGAGGACCTGAATAGGTATTTTTCCAAAGAAGAAATAGAAATGGCCAACAGTCAGATGAAAAGATGCTCAACATCACTAATCATCAGGGGAATGCAAATTAAAATCAGAGCAAGATATGCCTTTGTATCTGTTAGAATGGTTAAAATAAAAAAGACCAGAAATAACAAATGTTGGCAAGGATGTGGGGAAAAGGGAACTCTTATCCATTATTGGTGGGAAGGTAAATTGGTGCAGTTACTATGGATAAATGTATGGAGGTTCCTCCAAAAATTAAAAATAAAAATAACATAAGACTTAATAATTCCACTATCTGGTGTTTATCCAATGAAAATGAAACACTAATTAGAAAAGATATATGTACTCTTATGTCTATTGCAGCATTATTTGCAATAGCTAAGATAGAGAACCAACGTGAGTGTCCATTGATAGATAAAGGGATATGGAAAGTGTTTTACAGATACACAATGTAATATTATGCAACCATAAGAAAGGATGAGATCATGCTATTTGAGACAGCATGGATGAATCTAGAGTATATTATGCTAAGTAAAATAAGTCAGACTGAAAAAGACAAATACCATTTGATTTCACACTTACAGAGTTTTTAAAAAAAAAATCAACAAAACCTGAATGAGTAAATTTAAAGCAGAATCACACCTATAAATACAGAGAACCAACTGATGGTGAGTGAGGGGATGGGCAAAATGGGTGAGAGCAGAGGGAATGCAAATTAAAATCAGAGCAAGATACCCTTCCAGTATGGAGTCATGGGGAACAGCACAAGAAATGTAGTTACATTGTCATAGTGATGTGTTATACACCTGAAAATAACACTGTGTTAACTATCCTCAAAAATAAAAATTGCAATTTATATTCCTTGCATTAAAAAAAAAGGTTTGTTAGGCGGTGAACACAGAATAGGAAACTAACATTTAAAAGTCTCTTTGGAGGTTGCCTGGGTGGCTCAGTCGTTAAGCATCTGCGTTTGGCTCAGGTCAATATCCCAGGGTTCTGGGATTGAGCCCCACATCGGGCTCCCTGTTCAGTGGGAAGCCTGCTTCTCCCTGGCCCTTTCCCCCTGCTTGTGTTCCCTCTCTTGCTGTGTCTCTGTCAAATAAATAAAATCTTTAAAAAAAAATAAAAGTCTCTTTGGTGGGGCGCCTGGGTGGCTCGGTTAGGCATCCTCCTGATCTCAACTTAGGTCTTGCTCTCAGGGTCTTGAGTTCAAGCCCCATGTTGGGCTTCATGCTGGGCGTGGAGCCTACTTAAAAGTCTCAAAAAAAAAAAAAGTCTCTTTGGTATATAAATGTATAATGTATGAAAATCAGACTGAAAATGGAAGACCATCTGTAAGCCAAAATGCAAATCTTTTATATTCTTAACTACCCAGAGTTTTATTGTTTTACTGCTTTAAGTTAGGATGTATCTACCATTTTTTAAAATGTTGTTCATTCAGCATATGTTCTTTCCAAATAACTAGTCCTTTCCAAATAACTTCTAAAACGGAGTAATTTTCCTTCCCCTTTAGTATAGGAAGAACTGATTAAAAGCCCAGGGTCAAGACAGGATAGTTTCTACCAAGGAACCTGGGTGACTGCTTCTAGATAGCTGCATTGGATTTCTTTTCCGATGCTTCTGGAATACAGTCTTCTGACTAAGATCTTCAGCCTTCTCTGCTTCCTGTTATCTGTTAAGTTTTAAAACTCCTCACTCAAGCATTTGATCTGTTTTCCTACAGTGTTCAAACCAGGAATAGGGTCTTAATTAACTATGCCCAGAGTTTTGGCCTGTCAGTCAGTATCTGCAAATTGTATCCACCATCCAGTCCTTCCACTTAGATCAGCATATACTCTCATTTTCTAGACCCAAGCAGAAGGCCCTGCCTATATTAATATGTAAAAACCTCTGTGATTAAAACTTGCCCTAACTGGGAGTCTTCCTGCTTTACCTCAGTTCACTTACTATATAGTAAAATGGATAACAATCCAGTAAGTAAAGATGTGTAAAATTGTAAGGAAACTCACAACCTAACAGTATGTAGTTACAGAAGAGTTTTGCTTTCTGGATCAAAGACCCTTCCAGTTTTGCTAACTACACCAATTTGGAGTGAGAGTAGAATTGCCCAGTAGTGAAACTAGATTCACCCTCCTGATGAAAGGATGAGGGGCAAATCTTCCACTTAACAATTTTATAAAGTTCTTCACTGTTTCTGAACAGTGAAAATCTGAATACATTTTATGAGAATCCAATTAAGTTCATTGAAGTCATATTACTAGAATTGTTCTTATCTGTCCATGTAATACATGCAGCTTACACACTGTTAAACTGTTTTAGCTAGACTTTACTCCTTGGCTCCAGACTTTAGGTTATTTTGTATATAATCTGTATACTAAGATGATCTATACAAAAGTTGGTAAAATTAAAGTGCTTGAGTTACCAAAATTTTTTGGAGAGAAGACTATGTCTCCTAGTAAAAGACTTTAAGCTTTTAGTAGAAGAACTAGTATTTAAAGTCAAATTTTATAAAATGATAGAATCTCTAGCTCTTAATTGTTGTTTGTTTTATCTTGCTTTTCTCCTGTAGAACTATTTTTGCTGTCTTGTAGTAAAAACAAAAGGGGTTTTCAGGGGCGCCTGGGTGGCTCAGTGGGTTAAGCCTCTGCCTTCAGCTCAGGTCATGATCTTAGGGTCCTGGGATCAAGCCCCTTGTCAGCTCTCTGCTCAGCAGGGAGCCTGCTTCCTCCTCTCTCTCTGCCTGCCTCTCTGCCTACTTGTGACCTTGTGATCTCTGTCTGTCAAATAAATAAATAAAATCTAAAAAAAAAAAAAAAGAAAGAAAAGGGGTTTTCAGTGATTTAGGAATTTGGGCTTGACTCTTACTGTAATACAAAGTAGGTAAATTATCACTAGCTTATTAATTGTCCCTGAATGAACTAGTGACTGAATTTTTTCCCCCAGAAATCTTTATTTTTATTTTTTAATATTCCTATTTGTTTGTTTGTTTATTTATTTATTTATTTGACAGAGCAGGAGAGAGCACAAGCAGGGGGAGCAGCAGGCACAGGGAGAGGGAGAAGCAAACTCCCCATTGAGCAGGGAGCCAAATGTGGGCTCGATCCAGGACTCCAGGATCATAACCTGAGCCAAGACAGACACTTAGCCGACTGAGCCGACTTTCCCAGAAATCTTTTAAATCCTGGGCTAGGGACGCCTGGGTGGCTCAGTTGGTTAAGCAGCTGCCTTTGGCTCAGGTCATGATCCCGGCGTCCTGGGATCGAGTCCCACATTGGGCTCCTTGCTCGGCAGGGAGCCTGTTTCTCCCTCTGCCTCTGCCTGCCTCTCTGTCTGCCTGTGCTCGCTCTCTCTCCCTCTCTCTCTGACAAATAAATAAATAAAATCTTTAAAAAAAAAAAAAATAAATCCTGGGCTAATTGTTGTGAGCCATTGCTCACCTGTATTCAGGAATGGGGACACATTTTAGTATTTAGCTCAAGGAAACATAATTAATAGTTAATCTGTTGCTAACTGAAACCATATGATGTTCCACAGCAAAATACAAATATGGATTGACCTATTGCAAACCAGTTTCTTTCTTTTTTTTTTTTTAAAAGATTTTATTTATTTATTTGATAGACAGAGATCGCAAGTAGGCAGAGAAGCAGGCAGAGAGAGAGGAGGAAGCAGGCTCCCAGCTGAGCAGAGAGCCCGATGCAGGGCTCGATCCCAGGACCCTGAGACCATGACCCGAGCCGAAGGCAGAGGCTTTAACCCACTGAGCACCCAGGCGCCCCTGCAAACCAGTTTCTTTAGTTAGCATTAATTAGTGAGAGAAACGCTAGAAATGATCCCAGTTCTTGCCATAGAAGGAGAAGCTAGCAAGACTTTGTTTTCTACCATCCTCTGGAGCATGTGAGAATTTTGCCACTGTTGCACTCTATTACAGAAACTGACTAACACACATCAACAGTTATCTTGGTGTTATGCATGGTTATTTTATACAGAAGCATAAGAACAGTTGCAAATCATTTGGAGAATGGGATCATATTTTAAATGTACTAATGGAATTGATGAATTAAAGGAAATTTGTGCTAAGTTTACATTTTTAATGTTCTGTGTGGTGGTTCCTTTCACAACATGAATAATTGACCTATTTTATGTTTTGCCAGTCTGGAACAGAGCCATTAAACAAAGAAGATTATGATTTGGGGGATTTGCTTACTTGATCCAGTTTCTAAGAAAGAAAAGTTGAAATTTGTGAACATATTTTTAAAGCCACTACAGTGATCATTTGATCAATATGTGACAAGAGTCCGTCTAGTTAGTATCACCCAAGCACAGCTGTAACTGATTAAATGTTTTTTATTGATGGGTTTTTTACAGTTTACAACAAAATCTTATAAAATAAGTGGAAGGAAATTACATCTTTTTATATTAGCATCTCATCTTTGGTTATCTATCAGTTGGTCTACTGTTGAGCAAAAAGTGAGTTAAAGTGATAAACAATGATATCATTGAATTTACAAGTTGAGGAAATGAATATTAATAAGAATCCATCAAAAGATGACTTTATTCATGCATTTTACAGAATTCCTGTCTATAACCGTTCTTTTCCTGACTGTTCATTTTCAAAATGATTTAATGAAGTCTCATCAGACTTTAAGTGACCAACTGATAATTAGCAGCAATATATTGAGAAAAGTATAGGAGTCCAGCCCGTTTATTGAAGAAATCCTGGTCTTTAAATCATTTTAGAACAAAGTAGGGTTTAAATATGTAATGCTGAGGAATTGAACAAAAAAACTTTTTTTCAAGACTGATTTTTTTTTTTTTTCAAGACTGATTTTGTGCGAACAATAATTCCCAGGTATCTTCTGGGGATGACTATTCTGTGTTGTATCACCTGGTTTCTAAAGACTTCAGCTACTGAGGTTTACTGTAGTTCTAAGCCACATTGCTATGGTTAAGAATGTTGGATGGATGTGCTTTGGCTGAGAATTTTTAATAATCCCATAATAAACCTAGATTGATAATTTGTATCTTTGTATATGTGAGTCCTGCTGTTATCATGTGGCTCCTTATATAAAAGAGCTGTTTACCATTATGGAATTTGGGTATACAGTGAAAACTCAGCTTTTAGCAGCCACAAGAAAACCAAAATGATAGCAGTTTCAACTGGAGTTGAAGCTATTGGGTGGGGGCAGGGTGGGGGTTGTCTGGGCGGCTCAGTGGTTAAGCGTCTGCCTTCCCGCCCTGCTCAGGGCATAATCCCAGGTCCTGGGATCAAGTCCTGCATTGGGCTCCCTGCTCAGCGGGAAGCCTGCTTCTCCCTCTCTCACTTCCCCTGCTTGTGTTTCCTCTTTCGCTGTGTCTCTCTCTGTCAAATAAATAAACAAAATCTTAAAAAGAAAAGAAAAGAAAATCTTGTGGGGTCTATCCCTATTGTATTTATTTATTGTATTTATTTATTCATTTTTTAAAGATTTTATTTATTTGAGAGAGGGAGAATGAGCCATGGGGAAGGGGAGGGAGAAGGGAAGGGAGGAGAAAATGAAGGGGCAGGGGGGGTGAAGCAGGCTCTCTTCTGGGCAGAGAGCCCATCACAGGGCTCTATCCCAGGACCCTGAGATCATGACCTGAGCTGAATCCAAGAGTTGGCTTAATAGACTGCGCCATGCAGGCACCCCCAGAATAGTCAAATTTTGAAGAAAGAGATAAAACAGGGTTTCATGACTCAACCATGACCTTAAATACAAGTTACCAGGGGGAGTTTCTCTCTCCTGGAAGAGGAAGTAAAAACAGGATTTAGTGAGCTATGTGGGAGAATGGAGAATTCTCCCTGAACCATAGCCTATGCTGTACTGAGGGTATGGCTGCAGAGAGACTCACTGTAAAGGCAGCTCCTTGGAAACCACTTCTGTTCTCTGGGTCCCTGAGAATTGTGGTTGAAATGACCCAAGCTAATTTTGAGTTATAGAAACATAGTTGTAGAGCAGACCAAGTGATACTCATATATACCACTTTCACACTGGTGAATTTGTGGCATATTTATAAGGAAAGAAGCTTCCCTAATTTTTTAGAGTATGATATGATAAAAAATACATTTGGTCTTCATCCTGGGTTCCAGGCACAGAGCTCCTAAAGCCCTTGGAATTTCCTGAATGGTAGGAATTCTTTTGTTATGTATAACAAGCCTCCTTCCATTACACCTGAGTCTCTGTGAATGTGGTGATTTAAGGTGGTCATCTGATGGAAGACCAAGAGATTAGACAGTTGGAACTTTCCATCCCACCAACCACCTCTAACAAGGTAGTTGGGGGTGGGTGGCTGGAGGTTGAGTTTCATAAAAGCCCTTGAGCTAGAAGACCTGGGGAGCTTCTGGGTTGTTGAAAATATCAAGGTTTCGGGAAGGTCCTTGGAAGCCCTGTGGCTCCTCCTCCCACTTTGCCCTAAGCATCTCTTCCATTTAGTTATTTCTTAGTTGTATCCTTTATAATAAACTGGTAAATGTAAATAAAGTGTTTTCTTGAGTTCTGTGAGTCAGTCTAGAGAGTTATACAACTGGATTGAGGGAGTCTTAGGACCCTCAAATTTGTAGCCAAGTTGGATAGATACATAAGTGTCCTTGGGGCTTGGGACTCGTGACTTGCATCTGAAATGAGGGCAGTCATTTGGGACTGACCCTTCAACTTGTGGGGTGTGTACTAATTCCAGGTAGTATAGAATTAAATTTTTTGACACCCAGTTAGTGTAGGAAAATTTGATCGTTCGTGTCACAAAAAAGCAGTGTCTGCTTTGCTTTTATATGTTTTTAGTAGATATTAAAATTTGCATTAAAAAAACAATACAGGGACGCCTGGGTGGCTCAGTTGGTTAAGCAGCTGCCTTCGGCTCAGGTCATGGTCCCGGCGTCCTGGGAACGAGTCCCACATCGGGCTCCTTGCTCGGCAGGGAGCCTGCTTCTCCCTCTGCCTCTGCCTGCCTCTCTGTCTGTGCTCGCTCTCTCTCCCTCTGTCTCTGACAAATAAATAAATAAAATCTTTTAAAAAAAATAAAAAATAAAAAAATAAAAATAAAAATAAAAAAACAATACATGATGGGGGGCGCCTGGGTGGCTCAGTGGGTTAAGCCTCTGCCTTCTGCTCAGATCATGGTCTCAGGATCCTGGGATTGAGCCCCCTCATAGAGTCTCTGCTCAGCAGGGATCCTGCTCCCCCACCCCCACGCCTGCCTTTCTGCCTACTTGTGACCTCTCTCTCTGTCAAATAAATAAAATCTTTAGGAAAGAAAACAAAACAAAACAATACATGGGAATAAATCTGGTAAAAGAAAATAAAGATCTAACTAACTAGAGATAATCTTCCTGGGTTTGGAGGATTTGGAGATTCAGTTCAGTGCAATCCCAATCAAAATCCCAGCAGGCTTTTTTGGGAGGAGAGGAAAGGTAGGGAGTAGGAAACTGACAAGCTGAGTCTAAAATTTATATGGAAATGCAGATGAACTAGAAATAGTTTCAATAATTGAAAAAGAAGAATAAAATTAGATATTTTGCATTACTTGTATTTCAAGACAGTTTACAAAGAC
Source organism: Neogale vison (assembly GCF_020171115.1). Lineage (NCBI taxonomy): Eukaryota > Metazoa > Chordata > Mammalia > Carnivora > Mustelidae > Neogale > Neogale vison. The sequence continues at coordinate 12,223,702 of NC_058097.1, forward strand.
TTACTATAAAGCAGTTAAGATAGTATGGTGTTGCCAGAAAGATAATTTTATAAATCAGAGGTCCATGAAATGGATGTGTGGTTTTTTTTTCCAATTTATTTATTTTCAGAAATACAGTATTCGTTATTTTTTCACCACACCCAGTGCTCCATGCAAGCCATGCCCTCTATAATACCCACCACCTGGTACCCCAACCTCCCACCCCCCCGCCACTTCAAACCCCTCAGATTGTTTTTCAGAGTCCATAGTCTCTCATGGTTCACCTCCCCTTCCAATTTACCCAAAAGTACATAACCTCCCCAATGTCCATAACCCTACCCCCCTTCTCCCAACCCCCCTCCCCCCAGCAACCCACAGTGGATGTGTGTTTTATAAAGAAAGTCATGTTGAAACAAGGTAAAACCTGTTAGTTTATATACTCCTTAGTTTACATACTCCTTAAGACTGCTTTTGACCTGCAGTTACCAAGTTGAGTATAACAGAGATTATATATGGCCCCCCAAACCTAAAATACTGTCTGTCCCTTAAAGATCAGTGGTTCTGGATAGAAAGTCCATAACTAGGTCTGCATATTATGGGGTCCTCCAAATGTGGGGCAGCCTGATCAGGTAGAAGCTGGAGGTGCAGACAGTGAATTCACTTGAGCTAGGACAAAGGTGATAGAAGTTTATTGAATACACCACATGGGAGCCGTGAGCAGGACCGCAAAGAGAGATTGTCTGCATTGAGGCAGTGTTTGGGGGCTGTATCTAAAGGGGAAGGTATAGAGGGTATAGAGGGAACATAGGGAATTTTCCTTTTTTGGTACTTGTGCCTGGTTAGGAGTAGCCCACTGGTTCATTAGGCCTTCTGGATATTTTAAGATGGGTCACCCGATGGGCCTGTTTTGTATTCAGCCAGAGGGTTATGGTGGGCTCTTTTGCGTTGATCAAGTTTCCACTGCCTAAGTCTATTGCCTAAAAGCAGCCTCTACACTTATGTGTGGCCAAATAATTTTTGACAAAGGTGCCAAAAAGGAAAATTTAGTTGTGCTAGCACAGTTTATTGAGGAATCTGTTATACTTATTTGGAAAAAAAAATTAATTTCAGCGCTACTTCACAAAAATTAACTTGAACGCATCATAGACCTAAACTAAAACTATAAGAATTTGAGAAAATAGAGACTATCCTTCATCAACTTGGAATAGAGAAAGATTTTTTTAAGACACAAAAACAGTAGCCATTAAAAAAATTGGTTAAATTTGATTTCGTAAATAAAATTTTTGCTCTTTAAAAGTCACCGTCAGGGATACCCAGATGGCTTAGTCAGTGGAACACGTGACTCTTGATTTTGGGGTTGTAAATTTGAGCCCCGTGTTGAGTGTAGAGATTATTTTAAAATACAAATACATATATACATACATAAATACATAAATGTCACCATCAAGAAAATAAAATGGCAAGTCACAGACTTGTGTCTAGAATAGACACAAGATACTTGTGTCTAGAATAAATCAAGAAGTCTTTAATAATAAAACAACTCCTGGGGCACCTGGGTGGTTCAGTCAGTTGAGCATCTGACTCTTGATTTTGGCTTAGGTCTCAGGGTCGTGAGATGAGCCCCACTTGGGACTCAAGGGTGAGCATGAAGCCTGCTGAAGATTCTGTCTCTCCCTCTCTGCCCCTGCCCACCCCCCCACCCCCGCCCACTTGTGGCAGCATGCATGCTCTCTTTCTCTTTAAAAACAAACAAACAAACAAACAAAACCAACAACTCTATTTCCAAAAACAGGAAAAAAGATTTGAACAGTGCTTTATAAAAAATATTAAAATGTCCCTTATCACATGCATGAATTCTGTATATCATTAGTCATCAAGGAAATTCATATTTAAACCATGATATACCACTCACCATCCACTTGAATAGCTAAAATTAAGAACAGAAGGAATTGAAACAGCTAAGCTCTCATGCATTGCTGGTGGTGAGGGGGGGTCTAAATTGGTATAACCACTTTTGAAAACTGTTGTAATTTTTTTATATTTCAACATATACTTAACATATGACCCAGAAAGTCTAGCCTTTGAATGAAAACATACTCACATGTAAAGATCTGTACATGAATGTTCAGAGCAGGTTTTTTCATAAGAGCCCAAACCAGAAACACCCCAATTGTCTATGGGGGAATGGATAAACAAATTATGGTATGCTTATAAAACAGAGTACCACTCAGCAGCAAAAGGGATTAACTTAATGATACACAGAATGTCTTGGGTGACCTTCACAGACATTTTGTAATTGAAAGTGAATAGACATAGAAATTATTCCATTCATGTGAAATTTTGAATAGGGGGACATTTATCTACTATGATAAGAGAACAGACCATGAGCTGCCTAAGGCAGGGGTGGAGACAGAAGAGATTGTAGAGGGACACAAGTGAACTTTTAAGAGATGGAAATGTCCTGTATCTTGATTGTGGTGGGGATTACACGGATACATATATTGCTCAAAAGTCACCACCAGCCTGAACACTTAAAATGTGTGAATTTTATTATTGTAAAGTATATCTCAAAGTTTATTTTTTTTTAATTTTATTGAAATGTGATGGATCGGGGCACCTGGGTGGCTCAGTCCATTAAGCCACTGACTTTGTTCAGCTTGGGTGACCATCTCAGGGCCCTAGAATTGACCCTGCGTCGGGCTCCCTGCTCAGTGGAGAGTCTGCTGGTCTCCCTCTCCCTCTGCCTGCCACTCTGCCTACTTGTGTTGTCTCGTGCTGTCTCTCTCTCTCTCTCTCAAATTAAATAAATAAATAAATACACACACACACACACACACACACACACACACACACAAACACACATAATTTTTTAAAAAATAAAAATGAAAAGAACAATGTGATGGATAAGCAATATTTCTTTTACACAAGTATTTACATCGTGTCTGTCCCCTAATTGAAATCCTTTACACTTTCTCATTGCATTTCTTTTCTTTTCTTTTTTTTTAAAGATACTATTATTTGAGAGACAGAGCATGCCGGAGTGTGTCCACGTAGGGGCAGAGGGAAAAGAAGACATCCCACTGAGCAGGGAGCCTGATGTGGGGCTCTGTCCCATAACCCTGAGATGATGACCTAAGCTGAAGGCAGCTGCCCAACTGACTGACCCACCCAGGCGCCCCTCATTAAATTTCTAATAAAATCCAAACTCCTTACCAGCTTTCTTTTTGAATGTGTTTTCTGCTACTTTACCTGCCACTGGCTCTGTCCATACCTATCTTTAGCTGCTAAAACTTGGCTAGACTCTTTCCAGTGTGATGTTCCCTTTGCCTCGAATGCTGTTGCTACACCTCCACCTCCCCCCACCCACGTTTGCATAGCTGCATCCTCTCCCTTTAGAACTCAGCTTTTAAATGACAGAGCTTTTCCTGCCCTCCCCATCTAAAATGAACTTCCCACTGTTACTCGTTATTCATTAGTTTGTTTCTTTCACAACAAAATTTGCTGTTGTTTTAGTCGTCTTCCTATTTTCTCTTTACCTCCATGCTCTCAAATGACAGCTGCGTGAGGGAGTGCCCGTGACAGCCTCATCCAGCACCGCATCTCCAGCGCCTACATGAGGGGCAATGAAGGCGTGAACATTGTTCCCTAAGCCTGAAATCTCTCTTCCTTCTCCTCTATGGAAATTCCCCTTCATCTTTCATGGCCTAACTCAAATGACAACTATCCTTCAAAGTCTTCTTCCAGTACCCTGTTTAATTCCCCTAAGAATTATTTTCCTTCATGTACAGGTTAGTGTTGATCACGTGTTTTCAAAACTGGTGAGAGAACTTTGAATCAAAGCATCGATTGAACAGTGGTTTAAGCAGAAGGACCATAGCTTAACAGAGTTCATACCTTCTAAGTCAAGACACTTGAAGAAAAAGATGGCAGTTCACCCCAGAAAAGATGATGCCGAGTCTCAGGCAAATGTTGGATATGCTTCTGATTGCTCAGGGAAGTTTTTATATGGCTTACTTTCCACATTCACAGCCATAGCAATGGTTTAAACTATATACACTCAAAAACTTCTTTGGTTAAAACTTAATGCTTAAGGAGGAAGGGTGAAAGACTACAGGAAAAGAAAAACTAGAAAGGTGTTTTCCATTTTCTTCTATAATTATAATTATCTTCTTATTCTAGACTAGCTTCTGTTGTGTCTACTTGGACTAATGTATAAGATCTTTAATAGCTTGCAGGTGAAAAAAGTATTTTATTTATTTTTAAATATTTTATTTTACGTAGGCTCCACACCCAATTATGGGGCTTAAACTCACAACTCTGAGACCAAGAGTCACGTGCTCTGCTGACTAAGCCAGCCATGTGCCCTGAAAACAAGTATTTATTTATTTGTCAGAGAGAGTGAGCACAGACAGATAGAGTGGCAGGCAGAGGCAGAGGGAGAAGCAGGCTCCCTGCTGAGCAAGGAGCCCAGTGTGGGACTTGATCCCAGGACGCTGGGATCATGACCTGAGTCAAAGGCAGCCGCTTAACCAACTGAGCCACCCAGGTGTCCCTGGAAACAAGTATTTTAAAGGACGTGTCTTCTTTTTCCTCTTCTTCCTCTGCCGTAATTCTCCTGGTACATCATTTCCCTCATACATTTGAAATCAGCTGTATAACATCATTATAGTCTTTGGCATAACACTTAAAGGCAACCCCCTTTCCATCAACACACATACCTGCACACAAATTGACCAACTCCACTTAAAAGGCAGTCTTCTCTTTTACTAAAAAGAGCATTGGGGTGCCTGGCAGGTTGAGTAGTTGGAGCATGTGGCTCTTGATGTCAGGGTTGTGAGTTCAAGCCCCACCTTTGTTGTAGAGATTACTGGGAAAAAAAAAAAAAAAAGATGCAGCACTTGAAGGAATTTCTTATTTCTTGCTGTCATCAGCCTCTGATTAATATATAATTTGTAGGCATTAGTATTCTTAGGAAATTATAACAGCAGGTTTAATAGAGCAAGTGAAAGTTGTTGAATTGCTTTTAAGCAACAATCTGGTTTGGCATACTTTGTCTTTTTCTTTTTTTCTTCTTTTTTTGAAGATTTATTTATTTGAGAGAGCAAGAAGGATGGAGAGGGAAAGAGAGTGTCTCAAGCAGACTCCCCACTGAGTGCAGAGCCTGCCATGGGCCTTGATATCAGGACTACCTGAGCCGAAACCAAGAGCCAGACACTTAACTGACTGAGCCACTCAAGTGGCCATGCATACTTTGTCTTTTATATATCAGAACTCCTCCGTGGTTCTTAAACTCTAGCATCCATTGAAGCACCTGGAAGCCTTGTTAGAACACAGATTTAGTAGATCTAGGGGTGGAGGCCTACGAATTTGTAGATGCTGATGTTGATGCAGTTTGAGAACCTCAGTAGCTTGTACACCTCAGTAGTTTCTACATATTTGGGTTGCTGGACCAAAGCTCTCTTTAGGTGAATGTTATTTGCATTTACAGTTCACCTTACTTTAGATAATCTGTGTTTATTGTTGTGCAGTGTATTGGGTGGGCAGGAAAATGGAGTTTTCACTTGTGATTTTAGATTCAACCTAGTCCTTCTCTTAAATTTTTCTTCCTTTTGTAAAGCAGTTCCTAAAACCCATTTTATTTCAGGGCAAATGAAGAGCTATTTTTATTATCTATAATTAACCTAATTCGGGAAAAAGGAGCAGGCTTGGGGAAAAGGCTAGCATTGACACAAGTGTGGAAGCTCAAAAATTGCTTTTCTGAAATTAATATTACCAGCCTCAATAAAGCATTTAAAGTTGATTTTAGAATCCTGGACCTAATTATTCCAATCTAGGGCTACACTTGTAAGGGTTAAATAGTTTGTTGGACTCAACGTGAATATTTCCAGGCTTGCTCAGAGTTCAAACATTATATCATCTTATTTGAGTAGTTGAAATTGGATTACTTTGCTAGAACTTACAGAAGTGCTAGAGAAAGAACAGAAGCCGTCCTATTGATGAACCGTCTTTTAGCCATCTCACATCTACTGCGCTCGCTCAGTGTTTTCAAAATGTAGTATTTCAGAAACGGTTTCTACACATTACACCCTTACATTTATAATATAACTATAGAGTTTGTTTAAATCCTTAAAAAATACTATTTTCAGAGAATAGCTGCCAAGCTTATTCCCCAACTTTTGATTCTTGTTTGTGTCTTTGTCTTAATTCAAAGACAGCTGTTACCTAGTTGAGCCTTGAATTACAAAAGTCCAATATTTAAAATCTTAAAAAAGATCTTTTTTGGTTTAAAAATCATAATGTTTTAAATTTGGGAATTATCACGTTTCATGGCCCAAAATAGCACATTGAATTTTTGGCAGCTTCTGTCCTGCCTCTGCCAATAAAAGCAGCACCATATGGTGTGACTGCTGTTCCACTAGGAAACCCACACCCTGCGGAGACACTGCCTGGCATGAAGCAGAGCCGCTGCTCCCCATGTGCTTATCTTTTTAAGTCAGCATATTGGCCGAGATATATTAAGATTCCAGGACATCATGGGATTCTGTCAGTTGAGTCTTGCAGCTCTTTTTCCCACCAGCTTTAACGTTTGGCCACATTATAAAAACATGTACTCAAAACTTGATGGAATCTCTCACCCATCTTTAGAAAAAAGCTTTTGATGACTATTGTAAGAAAGGAAAGTATATACTTTTTAGGACATGATTAGTACAGTCAATTTTGTATTCCTTGCAGTGCTGGTACTACTCCACAACTGTGTCTTCTCTGAATAATCATCTCTTCCTCTTCTACTAACCCTCCTCCCCTGACCAAATATCTAGAAGGAAAGTGATTTGCAAATACTCATTCTAGGTATGGGTTAAGTGATGGAAGATGGGCTAGAATTTGTAGTTCTTTGTGATGGAAAGAGTTCAGAACATGACAAATAGAAGGAACCAATGGCTGTCCTCCTTTCTCTTACTTCTGTGTATTTTATCTTTTGTTGACTAGGTTGTATTATGTTTTCCAAATAAGTGGGCTCTTCCTTTCTTTGTCTGTCCTATGCTAGGGTGGTCATTTAATTCATTGTGATCTTCATCCAAATGTTTCTTAATCATATAAAATTACTGTTAAGGCTTTTCAATATAAAATTAGCTAATTCTCCTGAAAATAAAGGCACGCAGGTAGATTTTCCTTATCATATAGCTTACTAGTTTTCAGTAACTTTGTTCACTTATTCTTGAAACAAATGTAAGTACCTACTATTTGTACTAAATGTACTAGGCACTATGTATAAAAAAAATGGAATAGACAGATTTTCACCCTCCAAGAACATAGAACCCTTTATAATACAGTTTAAAGATTTTTAAAAATTATTCATTTATTTTAGAGAGGGCACATGTACAGGCAAGATGGGGGCGGGGGATGGTGGCTGAGGGGGGCAGAGATGGAGGGGGAGAGAGAGAGAGAGAACCTGAAACAGACTCCTAGCACGGATTCTGATGCAGAGCTTGAGACCACGACCTGAGCTAAAATCAAGAGTCAAATCCTTAACTGACCGAACGACCCACGCACCCCTGTAATATAAAGAGATACACTAGACTTGTATCTTGAGGCAACTAATGAAATTACACTTTCTAAAGATTCAAAGGAAAATACTACATTTCAGCCTTACAGAGAAGTGCTTATAAATGTTATTGCCCGGTTTGTCAAAAAAATGGTTAAATCTCAGAGGGAATTATAAGCCTGGTTCAAACTAAGTGAGAAATAACTGAAAAATTAAATATCTCTTAAAATAGTTGATTTTTTTTTCTAAAATTTGAATAGCTAATGGTTGTGTGACTTTTCAAACAAAATTTGGGGAAATTATATTTTCAATTTGCATGTAGTGGAATATTTTGTTGGTAAGACAGATATCTTATATTTAAATATTTTAGGATAAGAATCAGTAGGTACTTAACCTTTTGAGGTGCTAATGTGAACATGGTTTAAGTCGGTGTTTTTCAGTAGGAATGCTTTTGGTGGTTAGAAGGGACCATTCCTCAGTGTGCAGTACTGTCCTGTCCATTTAAGGACATTTAGCACTTAGCCCCTTTTCATAATTTTTATATTAGTATAAAAAGTTATGTGCCTGCTTATATCTGTTTGGCCCAGTAACACCAGGGCAGCTTTTATTCAGTGTTAGTGAATACCAGGGGGTGCCTGGGTGGCTCAGTGGGTTAAAGCCTCTGCCTTCAGCTCAGGTCATGATCCCAGGGTCCTGGGATCGAGCCCCGAGTCGGGCTCTCTGCTCAGCAGGGAGCCTGCTTCCCTTCCTCTCTCTCTGCTTGCCTCTCTGCCTGCTTGTGATCTCTTTCTGTCAAATAAATAAATAAAATCTTTAAAAAAAAAAGTGTAAGTGAATACCAGTGTGTATTCCTGATTTATTATTATTCTTTTCAGATTTTCTTTATTTATTTGAGAGAGAGTGAGAACACAAGCAGCAGGGAGGGGCAGAGAGAGAATCAGACTCCCCACTGAGCAGGGAGCCAGACTCCAGCTCGATTCCCGGACCCAAAGGTCATGACCTGAGCCGAAGGCAGAGGCTTAACCCACTGAGCCACCCAGGTGCCCTAGAGAAGCAGGCCCCTGCTGAGCAAGGAGCCTGATGCGGGACTTGATCCCAGGAACCTGGGATCATGACCTGAGCTAAAGGCATTGCCTTAACCAACTGAGCCACCCAGGCATCCCTAAATTGTAGTTTAAACATTGCCTTCCAAATGTCAGTGTTAGCCCAAGTCCGTGTGATAAACAAAAGTGCCGCTTCATATTTCCAAATGTACCTGATTGGGAATTGGTCACTGTTAAAAAACAAAATTCAACTGAGTAATTTGAAGGTCAGATTAGTTTTATACAATGATGAATTGGACAGCATCCTGTCTGGCAAATAGAAAGGAGCTCCAGAAAACGATACAAAATGGGAGACTTCTGTAGGCAGAAAGATCAGGGCCAAGGCAGGAGTGGAGTACCTTATCCTTGTGGACCAGAGGGGGTCTGCCAGGCAGATTACCTCACAGGTAGTGTTGACTAGGAAATTCTAGGTTGAGTGGTTTAAGATTACATTCCTGAGATGGATTGAAACTGTGGTAAAGTTAAGTGATAAGTCTTGGGTTAGCACAAGTGATTCCATTTGGGGCCTTTTTGAAAAATTAAACACCATCTACTTATTACATAGTCTCTTTGCTCTCTGTATATGTGTACCAAATTTTACTTTCTGAACTTTGAGGGCTGCCATGAACTTTAACAACTAAAACACCTCTCTCCTTTTAAAAAACTAGAATACGTGCTTAGATATCTGTGTACAGGGTTTCCAGCTTGCTTGGTGTGGAGCCCATAATTTTGGTTACTTAAATCTCACCAAACATTTTCTCGCACTGGAAGTAGTATCCATGTCACAGTGTGGAAGATGCAATACTCACCCTTCATTTTTTAAAAAACAGCGCTACTGAAGGATGTTTAACATAGTCACTCATTTCAAGTTTACAGTTATTTTTTAATAACTTTACTGAATAATGTAACTACCACTATAAATTAGTTTTAGAATATATTTATCCCCCCACCCAAAGGTCCCTGATGCCCATTTATAGTTAATTCCCATTAATTCCCATGCCTAGACGCTTCTGATCTACTTTCTGTCTCTAAATTTCCATTTTTGGACATTTTATGTAAATACAATGATGCATTTGTGACCACTACCTTCTTAAAACATTTTTCTGAGGAGGCAGTGACCTCTTTGACTTTGGCTGTAGCAGCTTTTTTCTGGATATGTCTTCTGAGGTAAGGAAAACAAAAGCAAAAAATAAATTTGAGACTACATCAAAATAAAAGGTTTCTGCATAGGGAAAGAAACAGTCCACAAAACTAAAAGGCAGCCTATAAAATGGGAGAAGATACTTGCAAATAATATTTCTGATAAAGGGTTAGTATGCAAAATATATAAAGAACTGATATAACTCAACACCCAAAAAACAAATAATCCAATTAAAAAATGGGCAGAAGACATTAACGGACATTTTTCCAAAAAAGACATCCAGGTGGCCAGCAGACACATAAAGAGTTGATCAACATAATTCATCATCAGGGAAGTGAAAATCAAAACGACACTGAGCTATCACGTCATGCCTGTCAGAATGGCTAAAATCAACAACACAAACAATGGGTGTTGGTAAGGATATGTAGAAAAAGGAACCCTCTTGCTTATTTGGTGGGAATGCATACTTGTGCAGGCCACTGTGTAAAATAGTGTGGAAGTTCCTTAGATAGTTAAAAATAGATCTGTCCTATGATCCAGCACCGGCACTACTGGATATTTACCCAAAAAATATAAAAACACTAATTCAAAGGGATACATGCACCTCAGTGTTTATACCAGGATTATTTATAATAGCCAAATTATGGAAATAGCCCAAGTATCCATTGATTGATGAATGGATAAAGAAGGGATGATATATATATTATATATATGATGGAATATAACGTAGCCATAAAAAGAATGAAATCTTACCATTTGCAATGATGTAGATGGAGCTGTAGAGAGTATAATGCTAATAAGTGAAGTAAGAGAAACACAAATATGATATGATTTCATACGTGGAATTTAAGGAAATGAGCAAAGGGGGAAAAAAGAGACAGTAAGAAACAGATTTAATTATAGAGAACAAACTGATGGGTACCAGAGGGGAGGTGGGTGGGGGTGGTGATGGGGATTAAGGAGTTGGGATGAGCACCAGGTGATGTATGGAATTGTTAAGTCACTACATTGTACACCTGAAACTACTGTAAGACTGTATGTTAATTAAGGAATTAATTAATTAAGGAATTAAAATAAAAACTTAAAAACATTTCTCTGTGTCTTTTCTATCAGACTCTTCTTTCTCAGTCACCCCCTTAATCAGGTGCTTAAATGTCATGGTTCTAGTCTCACTTGACGGAGGTGAGTTCATCCCAGGTAAATGTGATGATTCTTATATCTCTGTCATAGGCCTAAACCTTTTTCTAAGCTCCAGACCCATACTGCCAACTACATGTGTCGGGGGTATCCATGGGCACTTTAGTCTCCACAGCTCTGGAACTGAGCTGAGGACCTGATTCTCCAAGCCTCCTGGGCCCGGACTTTACTTCCCAGTGAAGCTGCCACCACCCACTTCGTCCCCCAACCCAGAAACTCGGGCACCATCATCCTTTATTCTTCTTTCCCTCACTTACTGTAACAAGTAAATTGCCAACTCTGCAGTCACCTCCGAAATACCACATACACTGAGTATAGTTAACCTAAATTTAAATGGTATAAGTATGCCATGTAGTTTGAGTCAAGAATATGTATAGAGATTCTTTTTTAAAAAGCATGTAGAGATTCTAAGTCAGGATCAGGCCTTAATGGGAAGCATAGTAAATTCTTATCCCTTGCTAGTACTTACAGGTTTTGAGATTGTTCAGAATAAACATAGCACAGTTTTAATAACATCTTTAACAAGCGTCAAAATTCTTTTTATCAGCTTTATTATTTTTTTTAAAGATTTTATTTATTTATTTGACAGAGAGAGAGATCACAGGTAGGCAGAGAGGCAGGCAGAGGGTTGGGGGGAAGCAGGCTCCCTGCTGATGCTGATGCAGAGCTTGATCCCAGGACCCTGAGACCATGACCTGAGCTGAAGGCAGAGGCTTAACCCTCTGAGCACCCTTTTTTATGAGTTTTAATTTTGTTATACTTTAGTTTTAGTTTTTTCTTTTTTTAATACAAGGTTTTTTTTAAATAAAAGTTTTTTAATAAAAAACAATGGTTTCAACAAGAGTTAAGACATAGCCGTCTGTATTTCCCCTTATACTTTTTTAAAAATTAAGGCTAGAACAGATTCTTCTGGCTTTTATCTCCCTTCTCCCTATATTATAAGAAAAGTTTTCTACTTTCTGTAGAACAGAAGTATAACTTAGAGTTTCATTTCTCACAAAACAAAATTGCCGCTCACATGACAAGTTGAATGTCTATTTGCAGTGGTTTGAGACAATTAGATGGAAACAGTTCCCTGTTTAGTGGGTGATGTATGTATTTCCCCTTTACAAAAGAGTAAAGTTCCTTTTTATTTTTTAATTTAGCAGCAAATTTTAGTTGGATAAAGACCACTGAAAATTTTATGCAGAATCTTTGTTGACTTAGATCCGGGGCACTCAGATGGCGGACCGAGTGGAGTTGAGTGAGAACAGAGGAGCGGCTTTGTTCGGCTTCGTGGAAGCTAGCTAGGAAGCCTTTCCTTAAGCAGCTGTTGAGAAACTAAGAAGAGGGGTTTTCTTTCTGTCTAGAAGATGGCTTTCCTATGATTTCCTCTTAATTATTTTTCCATTTTTTATCCTGGGGATATAGTCACATTTTGCTCTTTAGCTCTGTTTTGTTTTTTTTTTTTCTTTTAGTGGTCTGCCCCGGGGTGCCTGGGTGGCTCAGTGGGTTAATGGTCAGCCCCTCTCCCTGTCAACATTTCTTCCCTCCCCATGGAACTAAGAAAATGCAGGTCCTTTCCGCGCCTTACATGAGGCTGACTAGTGTTCATCCACACGCATTGCTTTGTGCCTCACATGTGCTTCCCAAAGTCAGGCAGTCTTGTAACTGTCCCAGATAGGTGCTTGCAAGAAGGAAATGAGGCAGAGTTTACTGAGAGATTCTGCATGAGATTGATTGATTTCTGACGCAGAAAGTTACCTTACACATAAGTTATAACCAGTTTATATCTGCCTGATTTTAGAAGTTATTAAAAGGATAGATATGGGGTGGTGGCAGGGTGGGAGTTAAAGAGACAACATAAGTTGTCTCATGAGATGAGTTGACTTTCAGAAGTTGTCTTTTTTTCCCCTTCAGATCTAATCCATTGGTGTTTATTCATGTGGGATTTTTTTTTTTTCTTGGTCATTTCTAAAAGCTTCTTTTGAAGCATGAGCAGTTTCTACCTGGAGAATTGGATTTAAATAAATAATGGTGATGAATTCCTTCAGACGTTTGCAGAGGAACTCCAGAAATGTAATTCTTTTTTTTTTTTAATAATGATAATAGACATCTATTTAAAGCAATATATTTGCAGCTCAGATAGTTCTAAATTGTACATTTCATGTTTATTTAACTTCTTAAAAATACTTGAGGGCAGCTGCAACCAGTTTTCAACTCCATGATTACTTCTTTGCCCCTTCTCTCTCTTTCCTTTCCCAAATAACTTCTTTCAGATATGGTTCAAGGTAGAATTCATTCTCCTCATATTTTGTCCATTGCTCTTTAGACAAGATCTGATGCCTCATGGTCAGTTCCAGTGCCTTCTTAATGCGAAACATCCTGTCATTGTAAAGGTTTTCAGGAAGCCTTCTTACATCTTCTTCCACATCATCTCACGTATCATGTCATCTCGCATTAACCTCATTCTGTTGAACCCTGCAGCATTGTAGTACCACTTTTGAATACCCTCCAGCCACTGGCTTGATGCTGCAGCGGCAGGCCGGCTCGCCATTTTGACCCCAGAAATGTAATTGTTGATAACCCTTTTCTTCTCTGTCGTAGTACTTTTCCATCAAGAAACCGAAATAGTGGGCTTAATTTTCTGAGAATAGTGCTCTTTGATCTCTTTATTTAGTAATTTCATGTCCCATCCAGCTTGAAGTCATTGCATAGTTTTGGTTTTAATGTGGGACGTTATTAGTGCACTGATGTTAAAATTTAAAAACCTGAAACAGGGGCGCCTGGGTGGCTCAGCGGGTTAAAGCCTCTGCCTTCAGCCCAGGTCATGATCCCAGGGTCCTGGGATTGAGCCCCGCATCGGGCTCTCTGCTCAGTGCAGAGCCTGCTTCTCTCTCTCTCTCTCTGCCTGCCTCTCTGCCTACTTGTATTCTCTGTCAAATAAATAAATAAAATCTTAAAAAAAAAAAAAAAAACCTGAAACAGACCCAAAAGGAAGAAGTTGGGGAGAAGCTCTTTATTTCATTATGACCTCAGTAACTGACAGCTTGCCTTTGGAAGCCTAGAGAATCAGGTAGAATTTCTGTCAACCAGATAAATGTATATTGAATGCCAGTGTGTCCCTCATGTTGTGATGGCCCAAACTATGATCACTGCCTTCCTGGAACTGCCCTCAGTTATTTATTTATTTATTTAAAAGATTATTTTATTTCAGAGAGAGGGGCAGAGGGATAGGGAGAGAATCCTAAGCAGACTCTGTGCTGAGTGTGGAACCCATTATGGGTCTCACTCCCACACCCTGAGATCATGACCAGAGCCAGAAACCTAAGTTGGACGACCAACCAACTGACCCACCCAGAAGCCCCACTGCCCTCAGTTATCTGAAAAGAAAAATACTGCCAGAGAGAGTAGGGGTTTTGTGAATTTATTTCATTAGGATTTTAATGTTTAAAGGAAGAATTTCGAGATAGGTAAAACTCGTAGCCGAATTACTGTAGCAGAATTTCTTGTGCATTTGCCTGCTCTGTGATGTCATGGTTGCACCAAGTAAGAATTAGAACATTGATTTGAAATTCTTATTCAGTTTGGAATGAATAAGGTGCCCTGTGGCAGATATTTTTAGAATGGAGGAGCAGCTCCAGTACTTGCTGTGAGTCAGGTTCTCATTCAGAGACTGATCCTGAATATTGACTTCAAGAGTTGAAATCTTTCATCCTGAATTCTTATTATTCTTCTGTTCTGAAAATCAAAGTTTAAGCTGCCGTCAGTAGATTAAATCAATACTATCTATATCTATATCTATATATCTCACAAGAAAGCAACTTTTGGCATCAGAGACAATTTAAATGATCCTTCTATTTGGAAGTGGATATTTTTCACAGATGTAAGCTGTTGTGAGTTGGTAGTTATACTATCAAAATTGTCAGAGGGCTTCAGAAAGGGTGGGTCTATTTTTTATAGGAGAATGGTTTTTTAAAAATGTGTTTTTCTCTTTTTACCATAGTTCAGATTCAAAAAAAAATTTTTTTTAAGATTTTATTTATTTGACAGACAGAGATCACAAATAGGCGGAGAAGCAGACAAAGAGAGGAGGATGCAGGCTCCCCGCTGCCGCTGAGCAGAGACCCCGAAGCGGGGCTTGATCCCGAGACCCTAGGACCATGACCTGAGCTGAAGGCAGAGGCTTTAACCCACTGAGCCACCCAGGCGCTCCTCAGATTCAATAATTCTAATGGCAAAGGATGAGATTAATGATTGGCTTCTCCCAAATAATAGCATAGGTTAACTGGTAGAATCAGAATTGAAATTAACAATTCATAGTCTTACCCGGTCTGTTGGTTTCCTCACTAAACAAAAAGAAAACTGAATATGAAAAAAAAATTGAGTTTTGTCATATATGGAATCTGTAGCCTTAAGTAGCAAGATACTTTTGTCTGATCTATTTTGGGGGCAACTGATGATGTAAACTATTTAATCTTAAATAGTTTATCTTAAGTTAATTAATAGTTAATCCTAAATTAAACTAATCTTAAATTCTAAGGCAAGGGTGATTATTCATCTCTGGAAAAAGAATCTGCTGTTTATTTTTTTCTGTTTTTGTGTTTCTGAGACTTAGGATATATAATTATATTTATTAAAATATTGGTGAAACAGGGAAAAGTTTGAAAGGTAACTTAGGAATTCTCTTGTGTTTATTTTATTTTTTTTAAGATTTTATTTATTTATTTGACAGAGATCACAAGTAGGCAGAGAGGCAGGCAGAGAGAGAGGAGGAAGCAAGCTCCCTATTGAACAGAGAGCCTGATGTGGGGCTTGATCCCAGGACCCTGAGATCATGACCTGAGCCGAAGGCAGAGGCTTAACCCACTGAGCCACCCAGGTGCCCTTGTGTTTATTTTTAATTAAGATACTACCCCAAGAGAGCAGAGGAACAAAATAAAACCAGAAAAACTTGAGAGTTTTTAATGGCCCTAAAGTGAACTAATAGGAGACTAGTATGTATGTATATATGTATGTATTTTTCAAGAGGGTCTGTACAAGCCGGGGTTACAGGGAGGGGGGCAGAGGGAGAGGGAGAGAGAATCCTAAGTAGTCTCCACACTCATCATAGAGCCTGATATGGGGCTCAAGCTCAGGATCCTGAGGTCATGACCTGAGGCAAAATCAAGAGTTGGACACTAAACCAACTGAGCCACCCAGGTGCTCCCAGAGACTGTCTTAAACCAGGGAAGTCAGCTTCCCGTTTCTATACACTGTTTCTTTGTCTAGAAGCCGGGACAATTTTAGTAACTGGTTGAATAAATTATTTTTATAAGTCATGGATAGTGAGATCATTTATTCAGTGGCAAACCTTTTGGAAAGAAGGTATTAATGTATTCACTTTTATGAAACCTCATCAACTTGCTCTGAGGCCAAAATTACTCCGTATTTATATTTTAAAATGAGCATTGGCTAAGTTTTTTTTAAAGATTTTTATTTTAAGCAATCTCGACATCCAACTTAGGGCTCCTACAACCCCAAGACCAAGTCACACACCTCACTGCCTGAGCCAGTTAGGTGCCCCTCCTTGTGTAATTGTTAATTTAGAGATTAAAGTTTAGAAATTGAAGTTCTAGCTAAAGGTTTTTAATAAGTTACTCAATGGGATAAAATAGTCTAAGATATCTTAGTATGTCCTAACTTTTATTTTTATTTTGAAATCTATTGTGGATCACCTAGTTTAGTTTGTGTATATGCATACATATAAGGAATTCAGATTCCTTACCTTAATGCCATAATTAGCTATCAGCACCATAGCATTGTAAGATTTTTTTTTAATATTTTATTTTTATTTATTTATTTGACAGAGATCACAAGTAGGCAGAGAGGCAGGCAGAGAGAGAGAGAAGAAAGCAGGCTCCCCGTGGAGCAGAGAGCTGGATGCGGGGCTCGATCCCAGGACCCCAGGATCATGACCTGAGCCGAAGGCAGAGGCTATAACCCACTGAGCCAGGCAGGTGCCCCACATTGTAAGATTCTTAACCACACAAATGACTCACAGTAGACATATACAAGTATACCATACTATTTACAACTGAAGTGGATATTTTAAATGAGTTGTAGAGTGTTTCATTTTGTAGATTTTATTTAGTACATGTTACGGAAAGGCAAGTCTCATTTAAATGCTTGAAGTTTTTTTCCCTTGTATAATGTGATAAAAATAAGGAACATAGAGAAAATAGGTAAATGGCCTAAAAAAAAAAATTCCTTGGCCCCAGAAGCAAGATTTTGAGAGCAAGAGAGCAATCCCAAATTGACTTTCTACTAGCCACCCCACCCCATCTCTTTTTCTCTTTTGAAATTGAAACAGAAATATGTTTTCTGTCATTAGGTATCATCTCTTGCTTCTGAATAGGTATATGAATTGGGTATGTTCTGCCTAATGTAGAGAGCATTTGCCCAGTCAAGTTCTGTGATGTGGGTTATTTAGTAAGATTTCTCTTGGAGAATGAACTTTTCCAAAGCTTTTTGTGGCTCACTTAAATTATTTATTCTGTACTCTTTCTGTGATCTATGAGGTATTTCATTTGTATCAGATGTTGGAATTTAATATATTATCTTCGACATAGCAAACTTTCCTCTAGTCCTTATCTTCTCTGTTTCTGATGTAGACTAAAGATTCAAAGACCTTTAGCCAAAGCCCTGTGTTTTAAACATTACATTTCCCAATATTCTCCTGAAGAATAATAATTGTGATTATCAAAATGTTAAAAGATAGTGTTGAAGATCTGAGTGTATTCAGAAGAATTATGGTAGTGTAGTCCTGGACCTCTTTTCCACCCTTTCTGTCCTTCCTTCCTTAAGATTTTATTTGAGAGAGAGCACAAGCGAGCACATGAGCACAAGCAGGGGGAAGCGGCAGAAGGAGATGAAGAAGTAGACTCCCCACTGAACAGGGAGCCCAGTGAGGGACTCAGTCCCAGGACCCTGGGATCATAACCTGAGCCCAAGGCAGAAGCTTAACCAACTGAGCCACGCAGGCACCATCTTGCACTGCATTATACTACCTGTTTACAGGCGGCTGTTAGGTGGTTTGAGATTACAAACCCAGATGAATGCAGGACATTTAGATTGAATTGTCAGTCATCGATCTTATTATTAAGTTGGCCAGTTGGCCACAAGTAATATTATTTTCACAGAATGAATCAATTTGAGTTTGATGTGATGAGAAAAGTGCATTGACTGCCCGTGGTGGGCTAAAAACATTTCCCAAGTGATTGAGAAAAGTGTTATTAGGTGACTAATAGCCTTGGTTTGTTTGCATATTTAAAGATAACTGCATCTGAACAGTTGCATTTAAATATAAAGGTTCTTGGAGACTTAAAACGTGAGTGAAGAAAACCAGAACTATTTAATCCTCTGAAGTTTACTTAGAAACAACCTAAATGAAGTTCAAAATAGATACCACGCCTGGATATGTATATGGATGTTAGATTGAGAGACTAGGGTGAGGGGCAGGCAGAAATTCTACACACACTTATTTGTGCTAAGTAAACTTGATGAAGCCATTTAAAGACTGTTCTTTCCATTGGGATAAGATTTTTCTACCATAATTTCCTAAATTAATTTATGCCTTGGGGGACCTGGGTGGCTCAGTGGGTTAGGCCCCGCATCAGTTTCTCTGCTCAGTGGGGAGCCTGTTTCCCCCTCTCTCTCCACTGCCTTTCTGGTTACTTGTGATTTCTGTCAAATAAATAAATAAAATATTTTTAAAAAAATTTATGCCTTTAGGGACGCCTGGGTGGCGCAGTTGGTTAAACGACTGCCTCCGGCTCAGGGCGTGATCCTGGAGTCCCGGGATCGAGTCCCACATCAGGCTCCCAGCTCCATGGGGAGTCTGCTTCTCCCTCTGACCTTCTCCTCGCTCATGCTCTCTCTCACTGTCTCTCTCTCTCAAATAAATAAAATTAAAAAAAAAAATCTTAAAAAAAAAATTTATGCCTTTATTCCAGTTTATCCTGATGTAATTCAACTATTTAAACTGAAGTTGCCTTCCTATACCTAAGAATCTATATGACTACAAACTTTTAAGTTGAGTTTTAAAAAGAAAACCTCTTTTTATTTATTTTTTCCCTTATTTTGGGGATTGATTTATTTATTTTAGAGTTAAGGCAGTACAAAGTTAACATTCTTCTAGAAGTATACTATAACAATATTATTATAGATAATATTTATTATAGCTTACAGTGAGCACTCATAGGTACTTTATATGTTTTGTCTTACTTATTCCTACGTATATAATAAATACTCATCCTCATTTATAGATAGGAAATCTAGGCTTACAAGAGTCGAATCAGTCCAGCTAGTACCTTGAAGAACCTAAACCTGATCCCAGTTCTTTCCAAAGTCTGTGCTGCAGAACCAGTCCTATAGACTATATAGTAATGAGTGCTTAGAAATAGTTGGGAGTGTCCTTTGTTTCAGTTACTGGAGGTGAACGTTCTTTACCTGAGAAGTAATACATGTTTGAACCATCGATGTACTTTATGAAGTGTTTTAAAACAGTGATTCTTGAAGGATCTGCAGTGGTTCCACTTACCTCCTTTCACTTCTCCCAGTGACTATTACTCCCTTTCTTTACTTTCACTTCTCCTTTTGTATGACAGTATTTCCCTTTCTTCAGAAAGGTAGTATTGTTTCTATGAAATCATATTAGGTATGCAACCAGTTAGAGTTAAAATGTCTCGCTTTTTATTTAGTTTTCCACCTATTCCAACGGAAGCATTGGGAGTTGTGACTTATTTAGGCCATGTAGTGATCATTAGTTCAGTTGGAGTACCATTAAAAGGATCCTTCTGGTCTTTTGTTCTTTGCACTTTGGTTTCAAAATCAAATCATTTTATAATAGAAAATTACGACTTTAAAAAGGCGAAGATATCTGAAGATTATGGGTAATTCTTGTAAAATACTGCATCTTTATTAATGTTTATGTTAATCCGTATTTCCCAAAGTAAGTGTTTAATTAAGCATTTCAGCATTTATAGTTTGACATAGTGGTGATTATTGCCATATACTTAGTAGTACCTTGTTCTCTCAACTGTAGATTGATATTTCTAAGAAAGAAAAAATGTGGGAAATTTTCAAAGATTTTATTAGATTATATTATGCACATTAATGATGTTTGTACCCCCCGCCGAAGATTCAGTTTTTAAAATGTTATCAATTGAGTTTTTTCCCAGTTTAGCTATGGATTTCCTTCCTTGAGCTGTACCTTAACCAAATGGCATAGACCCTGATAAACTCTCCTGAATTTCACCAGACAATCTGTTAATAAAGCAAAGCTGAATTTATTAGAGCTTAATAAGAAAGGAGGACACCACCTTGACAGGAAGAAGTCAAAATTGGTATATTTCAGTGGCCTTGAGGTCTGAGATCAAATGGTTTCAAATGGCCCTCTAAAGAAGGGAACTGATTGTTATTGGACAGACCTGTGATATAATAATTTGGGATTGGTGGACACTTCAATGTAAAGGTCTTAAAGCAATTCTTTTTTTTTTTTTTGAAGATTTTATTTGTCAGAGAGCAAGCAAGCAGAAGCAGAGGGAGAAGCAGACTCCCCACTGAGGAAGGAGCCTAATGTGGAACTTGATCTAGGACCCTGGGAACATGAACTGAGCCCAACTGAGCCACCCACGTGTCCCAAAGCAATTCTTGACACATAAACATATTCAATAAGGAAGTTATTTGCTCAGACTAGAAGACTCTTGATTCTGATATGTTGATCTCCTAGGAATTCCCTGAATCAAATAGTGAAGTTATTAACTGATTTATAGTCTGTCTTTTTTGGGCAGAGATTCCCTGAAATAACAAGCATGTCATGTGCACAGGCGGTCTTTAGTCTTAAGTCATGTCGACAGAGTTGGTCTTAGTTATCAGTGCCTTCTTGTGGTCCTTCTTCAGCCCAGACTGGAGAGTGGACCATTATCACCTAGGGACATGATCAATCCGGATATAGACCACTGTGTTAAAGAATCATGGTTGCATATCCAGTTTCTGGTAGTAGTCATTCCATCCACCACATGTATCAGCTTTTCTTGTTTTTGCTGTGGGATGATCATTTGTTTGTTGGATCATCTGATCCATCATTTAAGACTGGAGATTATGTATTTGTACACTGCACCTCCAACAAGAGAGAGATTATGATCAGAGTTTGCAGTTTATTTCTAAGCCAGGAGCCTAGTGCCCAAATTAAAACAAGAACAAATCTCATCCATAGTCCACAGAGCCTGTAGATTTATTTATGGGACTGTCAGTCAAATTACTTAATTTCATGATTTCTTTGATTGTCTAGTTCCTATTTCAAGCTGTGAACCCTAGCATATAAGAGTTCCCTAACTCTCTGCTCCACTTATAAAGTGTGTTTTAAGAGGATTGAGGCTAGAAGGAAACCATCCAGAATTCCTGTTGAGTAGTTGAGGGTTCAGATCTCACATTGAGGCCCATTTCTTTCTTGTATTGGTATTTTAGGATAAATACTCATAATATGGCATAAAATTTACAAAATTTACCACTTTAAAATGTATAGTTCAGCCCCAATGCCCACATTTTCTCTTTCTGGAGAGAAGTTACCAGTCTCATTTTTTTTGGAGGAAGAAGGGGGCCAGAGGACCAGGATGGACCCTGACTCAGCATCACTTTGCCATGCTAACGCGTACTCGTCCAGTTTGCTGATGGTAACCAACAGGCTTTTGTAGCACACACATCAGTACCAGTCACTAGGAACTACCCAATGATGAGTTCTTGACCAGAATATTCCTGTAGGTCTGCTAAATTTTAATGTGTAGTTTTGTTGTCATTCAAAAGAAGTTACATGCCAGATAGAAGAATATTAAGTGGAGGCATTACTAAGTAGATAGAGGATTAGATGTGATAGGGAATCAGAAGATTTACTTATATGTATGACGCACAGGTATTAAGCACACACCATCTTTTTCATATGACAGTTTGGCTACAGACTAGCTCCTGAAAATAGTCATTAAGTGTTGTTTCCTAGGTGTGACATGACAGATTTTAGATTTGGGGTTTTATCTTGGATAAAGTCTCTTTAAATTATGTTCCTTCCTTGAATTGGAATTACAGGAAAATAAAGGAAAAGGTGGAGTTTTCTTTTGAGTTTGGATTTTTGTGTTGGGGTACTGGTTTTGTTTTTGATATTTGAATGATTATATTTGTTTTATAGCTGTGTTTTCAAATCTCAAAAGAATGCTCAGATATGCTAAATTTTCCCAGTTCAGTTTTCACACAGATTTGATTTTTTTTCTGTACTTAATAGCATTTATATGGAACCTTAGTCCATTCAGCCAGCAGATGATTGTATGACGTTGCGCAAAAGACTTCCCCATTTTTTTTAAAAGAAGGGGGTTTATTTATTTATTTAAAAGATTTTATTTATTCATGAGAGTGAGGCAGAGGGAGAAGCAGGCTGTCTGCAGAGGAGAGAGCCTGATGTGGGGCTCAATCCCAGGACCCTGGAATCATTACCTAAGCCAAAGGCTTAACTGACTGAGGCACCCAGGTACCCACTAATTACCCATTTTTGTTTTTATTTATTTTTATTTGTTTTAAAGATTATATTTATTTGACACACAGAGAGAGATCACAAGTAAGCAGAGAGGTAGGGAAGCAGGCTCCCTGCTGAGCAGAGAGCCTGATGTGGGGCTCGATCCCAGGACCCTGAGATCATGACCTGAGCTAAAGGCAGAGGCTTAACCCACTGAGCCACCCAGGTGCTTGAATTCCCCATTTTTAACTTAAGTGGAAAGGTAGAATGGTACAGGGGTGCATGGGGAAGTGATTTTGGACTACATAGGTGGTGTTCATTTTGCAGTGCCTCAGACAGTTGTGAGGCGTATGGAAGAAGTCCCCCAAATTTGAAAATGTCTTGGATAAAGTCTCTTTAAATTATGTTCATTCTTTGACCTTCTGATGATTTTTTGAGTTTTAGGACATAATACCCTTTATAGCCTTTGGTCAGGACCACTTATAGGAGTTTCTATAGGTTCTAATAGCTGTATCTGTCATTATCTTTAACTGTATTCAGGTTTTCTTTTTTACATTTGTCTGTTATATTTATCTTTCTCCATAACTGCTATATTGTTCAGTAGTGATTACTTTTGCCTATTCAGTTTCTTGACGTGACTCTCTTTCAAGGAGAGACTATCTGTGTAAAAATATCTGCTGCTCTGATACTTTTCATGTCCACTGATGCTGAGGTATGAGATACTGTTCTTCCCCCATTTCAGCATAGCATTTCCCAGGATTCAAATGGTCTTTATCTCTCTTACCTAACCTCATTTCTGTCTTTGTGCCGGCTTCTGCTTCAAAACTTACACATCCTTCAGAGTTATGCTCTGGCTCTCTTATTCAGATGAAAGTCAAGTGCCTGAATCACAGCTCTTCTCTTTCAGAAGCACTAGTCATCTGCTCTGGGTTATACGGAAAGGGTTCTGCACATTCTGGCAGCTCAGCGCTGTGTGCTTCTCTTTAGACAAGTTAAAGTAAACAGTGCACTAACCACTGGTCGGAATGGAAGAAATGTGATGTTTTTAGATACTTGGGTATAGTGCATGAAAAATCATATTTTATTTGGGACTATTTTTGCATCTGGCAATTTTATATGCATTTTTTGGTTTTATGTTTTCAAACTTACAGAAGTAACATAGTCGGATTGGAGGTACTGAACTACATTGACAGAATCATTCCAGATTTACTGGGTGTAAACTTTAATAATATTGTCAGATGCCTGGAAATTTTCTATTTTAGTTTCCCGTCTTACATTTGGCTATAGTAGCTATTGCTATGACAAATTTGGACCTGTATTTAGCTATTCCAAATTAACTGAGATAGTAAATAAATGAAGAATATAAAGGTTGCCATACAAATATAAAGGATGCCATAACAAAATGGATACTCTGTTTCTTAATCATACCATGTCTTTCAAAGAATTTTGTTTGCACCTCTCACTCTAAAATTCCCACATTAGGGCACCTGGGTGGCTCAGTGGGTTAAGCCACTGCCTTCGGCTCAGGTCATGATCTCAGGGTCCTGGGATCGAGTCCCGCATCGGGCTCTCTGCTCGGCAGGGAGCCTGCTTCCCTCTCTCTCTCTGCCTGCCTCTTCATCTACTTGTGATTTCTCTCTGTCAAATAAATAAATAAAATCTTTAAAAAAAACAAAAAAACAAAAAAAACTCCCACATTAAAGTTGACCATACTAGGAAAACTAAACCATAAAATGGTTAATGTGATTTTCTTAGAACAGAATTACCAATCTAGGACTCTTGAGAGGGCCAGATTGCTACTTACCATGTCCCAGAGAGTGGATTTCCCATACTCCGCCCCCATACCCCCACAATCCCTTTGAAATAGACAGTGGAAGAGAAGGAAAATAGAAAAACATGGACTGTGATGAGTGTATTGTCAAACGCCTTCTGTTGCCTCAGCCATGAAGATGTATTCCAAATATTTTCATTAGTGTCTCTGTTTAAGCTTAAAGTGGAATTATCTTTGACTTTTTTTTTTCCATTTGGCACAAAATTCAAAAGGTACAAAAGGGTATGTAGTGAAAAAATATTTTTTATGTATTCTTTAGGGATAGTATGAACACATACAATTAAGTATGTATGTCATGTATTTTATTTATTTTTATATTATATTATATTATATTTATTTATTTATTTATTTTTAAAGATTTTATTTATTTGACAGAGAGAAATCACAAGTAGGCAGAGAGGCAGGCAGAGAGAGAGAGGGGAGGAAGCAAGGCTCCCTGTGGAGCAGAGAGCCCGACGCGGGGCTCGATCCCAGGACCCTGGGATCATGACCCGAGCCAAAGGCAGAGGCTTTAACCCACTGAGCCACCCAGGCGCCCCTGTCATTTATTTTAAATTCATATTCTTTGCATGAATTATGGCCTACTAGAAAGCATTACTGTTACTTTTGATGCTTAAATGATTGGATTATTTACAGAGAATGAAAGGCCATACTGTCTTATATTTGCAAGGCCCTCTAACTTTCAACGTCCTCATTCTACTTAAAAGAGCCCCGTGAGGTAGGTAAAGCAGGGTTTATCTATGTTTACAGACATGAAATTTAGAGCTTAAAGAATTATGGGACTTGATCAAGGGTGCTACACAATGAATATGCAGTGCAAGTGGAATCGTAACTCAAGTCTTTTGACTCCTAGTCCAGAGGAGGGTCTGAAACACAATGATATAAGGGGTTCTGTTACACTGTGTGTGTTTTTAGGAGGTATGAAAAGTACTATGAGTAGCTATTGTAGAAGAACTTTGATACTATATATATTTTTTTAATGATTTTATTTATTTATTTGACAGGCAGAGATCACAAATAGGCAGAGAAGCAGGCAGAGAGAGAGGAGGAAGCAGGCTCCCTGCTGAGCAGAGAGCTCGATGTGGGCTGGATCCCAGAACCCTGGGATCATGACCTGAGCCGAAGGCAGAGGCTTTAATCCACTGAGCCACCCAGGCGCCCCTGATATTATATTTTTATAGTATCAGTATGGTACTAGTGTTTTATAGTTTCACGTTCAGAGGAAGTATGGCCTTTGTGATGAAATTCCTACAAAATAGTTTATTAAAGCAAGCCGCTTTAGACTGAGTGATAATGGTCTTGGTGTCACTCTGGTAACATAGACTCTAAACTAACTTTATCCAGGAGACTGGGCAATGGAAAACAAGGCCTTTTATCCCATCACAGCTACAGGCCTGCCACGGCTGGGAGCCATGCTGATTGACTGACCTGTTGAAGATTCTTTCCCTTGAGGCTAGATGGGAATCTGGTCAAGCATTCAGTAGGAATGCCTGACTCTTGTTTCTTTCACCCATAAATTATGTAAAAATGTTCCCACCAGCACTAAACTAGATTCTAGATTTCTAAGTCATCTCCTAGGGAGCAGGAAAAAAAAATGAGTAATGGAAGGTAACTTTTCCCTCTCTGGTGATTCTAGGCTCTCATGAGGAAGGCTTAGTTCTCGAGAAGCTCATTCATACTGGGGAAATGAGGCAGAATCTTTATAAGGCCATAATTGTATTTTTAAATGCTTGTCATCATAAAACAGTCCCTACATTTCTTGAAATGGGCAGTACCCAATAGAAAGTTGATGAAAAGGTTGAGCTCTTATGTGAGAAGAAGTATCTCCAAACATTCTTTTGAGGATGACTTGTCTTTTATGGCTTATAGGTATCTCTATTTTTAATTTATAATAGTAAAACAGAGAAAATGAGGAAAGAGTTCTCAGTATTTCTTATGATAGAGAAATTACATGTTTTTGTAATTACATTTTTATTTTATTATTTATTTTTTAAAGGGTTTTATTTATTTATTTGTCAGAGAGAGAGCATAAGCAGGCAGAGTGGCAGGCAGAGGCAGAGAGAGAAGCAGGCTCCCCACTGAGCAAGGAGCCCAATGAGGGACTTGATCCCAGGACCCTGGGATCATGACCTGAGCCGAAGGCAGCGGCTTAACCAACTGAGCCACACAGGCGCCTCTGTAATTACATTTTTAAAATAAATTTTAAGATTTATAAGACCATAGTCTTGTGTGATTATGCCATAATGTGATTATGCAGGTTTTGTTCAATAGCTAGATTACTATTCTTATTTGGTATTTGCCGTTTCCTGCTCTGGGCAGAGAAGATGATAATTATATTCATTTTGAGTGTTTCTGTTCAGTCAGTTTAACTAATTCCAAAGTTTTCTTAAAATCATATGTTAGTTTAACATTTCAAAGTAAATTTGGGGGCATGGCAATTTCATGGATAGAGATCTTTCCATCACTGAGTGAAGAGTTGCTCAATTTGTTGTTTGTCTTTTGCCAGCCATTGACTTCAGTAATTAGCCAGATTGCTATGTGTTTTCTTATTTTCAGGATAGGGGTATAACCTCACTGAATATGAGTGGATTAGTACTTGACAAAGCTGAAAATCCCTACGAGTATTGGTTTGTATGGGTCAAGTATGCTATCTGAAACAAAGTAGAACTGTGTCCTAATTCCCACTGTAGCGTGTGTTTGTCCTTTTACTTTATTAGAATTAAAGGGCATTTGAAGGTATTTTTCATTTTAAAGGGCAGACCGGTCTTAACCTCAACCTAGCACCCTTACTGCTCTGCATGTAAGTGAGACTAACCAAGGCCCTAATTTATCTGCAGGGGTCTTTTTTTTTTTAAAAAGATTTTATTTATTTATTTATTTATTTATTTATTTATTTATTTATTTAAGAGAGCGTGTGTGTGTGTGTGTGTGTGTGTGTGTGTGTGTGTGTGTGAGTTGCAGGTGAAGGGGTGGATGGGGACAGAGGGGGAGAGAGAGACTCTTAAGGAGACTCCCCACTGAGCTTGGAGCCTGACAACACCAGCTTTGATCTCATGACCCTGAGGTAATAACCTGAGCCGAAATCAAGAGTCATACATCCACCTGAGCCACCCAGGCACCCCCTTCTCTGGGGTTTTTAATCTATCTTTTACCCCTTTTAAAGCTCAACATGTCCTTATAGACGTAACAAGTATACATTATTCTTGATGTTGAGTTTTTGGGCTCGCTTCTCTGCCTATGCCTAAAGTAATGTCCCAGTCAGAAGTCTGTACTGACATCTGGGACCAGAATGATGTCAGGGGACCCTTCCATGTCTACCACTGTTTGTGCAGCCAGATAATCCTGGTGCTGGACTGTCAGATTGCCCATGAGGTCCTGAGATTGGTTCCATGTGATTGATACTGCCAAACACGCCCACAAATTTTGTAACACACAGGATGAGACTGTATCTTCAGAAGCCTGAAGGCGTTGAGCAAAAATACACTCTTCTGCCCGTCCCAGGAGGAATGCTCCTGTGACCTTCATTGTGGATGGAGCACATTGTCAAGTTTGGTTGGAGTTTTGAAAAATCAGTATTTATACTCAGAAACAAAAGCCTCCTAAGAAATTGATGATGAGGGCACCTGAGTGGCTTAGCTGATTAAGCATCTCCCTTCAGCTCAGGTCATTATCGGGGTACCAGGGTTGAGCCCCACATTAGACTGTGCTCAACAGCAAGTCTGCTTCTCCCTCTCCCTCTGCTGCTCCCCCTGCTTGTGCTCTCTCTCCCTCTCTGTTAAATAAATATAGTTTTTTAAAAAGCGATGATAACCAAATGGACTGAAGACATGGGCAAGTTCAGTTTTATCACCGCGTC
The DNA here is from genome assembly GCF_020171115.1 of Neogale vison. Lineage (NCBI taxonomy): Eukaryota > Metazoa > Chordata > Mammalia > Carnivora > Mustelidae > Neogale > Neogale vison. Next base: position 12,251,852 of record NC_058097.1, read on the forward strand.
TCTATTGATGTGGAGGAAGAGATTGAGGCTAGGGAGGTTGTTGACTCATGCACCCAATGTCGAAATGACTGAAAAACAGCTGAAGCATAAAGTCCTGAGTAAAAGACAGCTGTGAGAGCTGGCTGTACTGGAAGCCAAGAAAGTGAAAATAAGTGGGACTTCGCTTGACAGCCAGTTCAAATGATGTGGCTCTTTCTCCGAACCCATATTGGAGGCAGACCTTTATTTTTTTTTTTTTTAAGATTTTATTTATTTATTTGACAGAGAGAAATCACAAGTAGATGGAGAGGCAGGCAGAGAGAGAGAGGGAAGCAGGCTCCCTGCTGAGCAGAGAGCCCGATGCGGGACTCGATCCCAGGACCCTGAGATCATGACCTGAGCTGAAGGCAGCGGCTTAACCCACTGAGCCACCCAGGCGCCCCGGAGGCAGACCTTTAGATCAGGGGGCCAAAGAACTTTTTCGAGACTGCACGGCCTGCCTCCTACCTTTTTGCCTCAGCCCACTGATTCTCCTACATCCAGCAAGGTCTTTGCATCTGTATGATCTGCTTTCTGGAGATGGATTTTTCTAAATCTTTCTGTACATGGATCTTCTGTAGTATTTTTCGTCTGTTTGATGTAAGCTTCTTCAGCTGTGTAGAAACTCTATGAATAGATCAGCGCTTGAGTGTCTCCAGTTTGTAAAGGAACTGTTCTTATTCCTTCTTCAAAACAAAAATGTTTAAAGATTTTTAAAAAATAAGGGTAGTAACAATACAGTATTTACCAGCTATTACCCCACTCACTTTCTGGGGAAGCACACAGGTAAATAACAGTAAGTTAAATCACCACTCTCTGCACTGTGTTTAGCATAACATACTAATTCGGATTATGGGAAACCATTATTGGATCAGCATTGGGATTTAATTAAAATGTGTAGTTATCTCCCTGTATATAAGGAAACATCAGATATATAAGCCCAAGAACGGTCACTGTAGGGATTCTCACTTTCTCACTCAGATCTCTTCCCTCTGCACTGAATGTGGCTTTCCCATTCCTCCTGTCCGCTAGCATTGTTCTGCCTTGCACAGACCCATCTGCCTCAGCATACGCACAGCATCACATCACCAAATCACAGCCTCCTTTTAAGGCTCAACTCAGATGTGCCTTACCCAAAAGACCCCCCCTCTGGCTTCCTTTCTGTCATCCAACTTGTGATGGTGGGGGGGTGAGGGGGGGCTTTTTTCATTCTTAAAGTATCAAGACTGCCCTCCACCCCAAGCTTTGCTCTTTTTGTGATGATTACATATAGATTCATGTTTTATCTACCACACTAGTTAATTTACGTGAGAGCCAACATCTATATCTGTGTCTCATACCCTTTTTTAAAAATCTCCCACTGGACCTTTACTAGAAATCCTTTTTGAAATGATGGTTGATGGGACACCTGGGTGGCTCAGTTGGTTAAGCTGCTGCCTTCGGCTCAGGTCATGATCCCCAAGGCCCTGGGATCGAGTCCCGCATTCTGCTCCTTGCTCGGCAGGGAGCCTGCTTCTCTCACTGCCTCTGCCTGCCTCTCTGCCTGCTTGTGTGTACTCTTTCTCTCTCTATCTCTGGCAAATAAATAAAATCTTAAAAAAAAAAATAAAGAAAAGATGGTTGAATGTTTAAGAATCACACAAAAGCACAGACCATTAGTAAATCAGGCAGAGCATTGTTGGAGGGCACAAAGCCTATGTTGATCACTATCCTTTTGGAAAAACAATACTTAGCAGCATTCCCTGGTTACAAATAAGGAAAGTTAATTCTGATTGAGCCAGAATAATGCATTAAGAGGCTATGAATATGACTGAGGGTTAAGATTCAATTTACACTTGCTCAGGAAGTTTACCGAGACTAAAAGACTGACTTTTTATCTGTCCATTACCAACTATTTTATGTTCAGTTTTTTTTTTTTTTTTTTCTGGTGGGCAGGAGGGGCATGGTTTGGGTCAAGTTAATAAATGAATTGCTCATATGATAATAAATGAATTGCTCAGGGAGTTTACTGAGACTAAAATACTGACTTTATCTGTTCATTACCAGCTATTTTATGTTCAGTTTGCCTTTTTTTTTTTTCCAGTGGGCAGGAGGGTCATGGTTTGGGTCAAGTTAATAAATGAATTACTCATATGAATGACTAAACTCCCCAAAGAAGATTCTCCTTACTACTACTGCAGGAGAAGGTTTCTAATTACAGGGAGACACCATGTTGTTGCCCAGCCTTCAGATTTTCGCAAGGCCATAAAAGCACAGATACTGTTGACATTTTTTGTCTGTTTTCTCCCCGGTGATTAATAAACAGAATCTGCTGCCACTTAATTTAGTGCCAGGTGTGATCTTGTGGGTAGTTCAACTTCAGTCGATCGAACTGTAGAGTGTTCCCAATTTTAGACACAATCCAACTCCCAAGCATTTCTTTTTCAAAAACTGGGACAATTTCCAAGTTAGTTTTGTGAGTCCTTTAATTTCTCCTGCCAGACTCATTAACTCATCCTGTTCACGTTGGGGAAATCATAGTTCAGACTTGTACTTTCTGTAAAAACCATCCTCTTAAGTGGATGTGATAGTTGATGTAATTGAGAACATTCAGACTCAAGCTTTTCTGTCATTTATTCTGAAACCTGTTTGTTGTGCTTTGACCAGGAGAGAATGATTGAGATGAAGCACTAGGAAACCATAATCATAATATGCAAATTACCTACCTTAAAAGACATGGAAATCAATAAATACCCCTATTTCTGTATTCCGTATCTCTGATCTTACAGACTCCTGAAGCTGCAGAGAATCTCAACGATCTTAGATCACTATTTCTTAATTTTTGGGTGTCTTATGGATCTTTCTGAGATTATGATGACAGCTGTAAATTCTCAGAAAAATATACTTACACACAAAAATTTGTGTACGCTTTCAAGACAATTTCACTCCTAAAGTCAGTTCAAGATCCTAGTTGAAGAAACCCCTGTTCTGCCCTCAGGGGTCTGGTGAAGTGATGTGACACACCCAAAGTCACATAGCTTCTGTAGCTGAATATTTCCACGAGTCTTTTGTCCTTTTTCTTGTGTCTTTTAGTTAAAACCCATTTTGAGGGGTGCCTGGGTGGCTCAGTCAGTTAAGCATCTGCCCATGACTCAGGTCATGATCCCGGGGATCAAGCCCTGTGTTGGGCTCCCTCTCCCCTTGCTTTTGCACTTGCTCTCCTCTCTCTCTCTCTGTGTCAAATAGATCAAATAAAGTACTTTTTTTACATACTTTAAAAAAATTTTTTGAATTACAGAGCTTAGAGGAAGGAATACTGGTTTTAAGCCTTAAAATTAACTATTTCATCTTTTGCTTACCCAACAAGATTAAAGTACAGTAATACCCAAAACATTCTCAATCTAAGAAAAAAATATTTATATATTTATTTACTTATTTTTTTGAGAGCGAGCACAAGTGGGAAGAGGGGAAAGGGAGAAGCAAATTCCCCTCTCACCAGGTAGGCGGCCCTACCCAAAATATTTAAGTCATTGATTTAAAAAGGCCAAGTGAACTAAGCAAAAGTTTTTTAGAACTTGCTGTGGTTATCGTATGGCTAATGCAGATTTGTAGTTGATCTAATAACTCCAGCAGCTTCTTCCCTGGGCCGCCTGCATCTAAATTCATCATGTAGCTGTCAGTTTATTCTAGAGCACTTGTTCTGTTCATTCATCCTGTCTGCCTTTCTTTTTCTTGCACCTCCTGAAGGTACACCCCCTACCCCATCATTGTGCTCAACTTAACCTACTGAGCCTTTTTTGGAGTATCAAGCTGAAAGCATCACAGTGAGCATTAGTCACCATTTATTATCATTATTTAAACTCCAGTTTTATTGTGTCCTAGAAGTATACTTTGGTCACTTACTTGGTTTCTCCAAATTTCAGTATCTTCTTCTGTAAAATTGGACACAATGCCATTTATCTTGCAGTCAGTACATCATGTAAGAAATTAAGGTAGCACCTAGTTCAGTTAAGTGACAACTTTTATCTTTCCCTGTACCCTTGACATTCCGTATTGGAGTTAGGCAGGTGTGTCCAAGCGCTCAGTGCTTATCTCCTTTAGAGTCTTATTGCCACATCGCACATTCAGTATTATCTGAACTTTTCTAGTTCAGTCTGGCTGTGTTGGGTAAGGTGGTATCACATTCTCTTCCCTTTATTCCTAATAGTTTCTGTATTGATACTAATGTATGCAACTTCAGCAGTTTCTTCTACAACGTTTGGTCATTAAATTAACAGCAAGCTGTTTATTTATGAGGCTTTTCATAAATTTTTCTCCTTTGAGTTCCATTGCCAAGTACTTACTTTGTATGAGGAAACACTTGATGTAAGTGACACTTGTTTTTGAAGTCCAGAGTCTACCTTCGAAGTGATAGAGAGCAGCTAATTGGTCTACCAAAAGCTCAGCTTCTGATCTGATGCTCCGCAGGCTGGGAACCAGCTCTTTGCTTCTGATTTGAAGCCATGGGAGTGAGGGGAGGACTCCTCAACTAGTTACCAGGAAGGTTTCAGCACTTAATTCTTTGTCTTGATCATGTTTTTCTTTATCATTTAAAAAAAATTACTACACATACACCTAATATTATATAGCTATTTTTAAATATTAATTAATATTAATTTACTAGGGATGCCTTCTTGACTCAGTCGATTAAGCATCTGCCTTCGGTTCAGGTCATGATCCCAGGGGCCTGGGACCAAGTCCTACATCAGGCTCCTTGCTTGGTGGGGAGCCTGCTTCTCCCTCTGCCTACTGCTCCCCCCTTTTGTGCTCTCTCTCTCCCTTTGATAAATAAAAAAATAAAATCTTAAATACTAATTATTTTAACATATACACTATAAAAGCATTAAAATATAAATTAAAATATGAGCTTTTAAAAAAAGGGGTTCTTTTATTTTGTTTTCTTGAGCCCTAGGGATCATCTAACCTGCAACTTCTTTGGAAATCATGCATTTGCAGCATTAATCATTTGTCTAATCCTTCAGGCCTATCTCAAGTCCCTATTCTTGCTTAATTGCATGACTTCACCATCTTCTCTCTCCAACTGGATTGTAAACTATCTGAGGTTAGAGACAGTGTCATATCTTTCTTCTGTATCCCACAACAATGCCTTGCACAATTTTAGGTACATCATGATTATCCAGTATTTACTTGCTGATTCATTTCTTGGGATCATTTCAGAGTATTCTTTCATGGATATTTAACAAAACTTAAAAAAAAAATCTTCAGCCTTATTCTACCTTGGTAATTCTGGGTTTTATTCCCCATACTATTCATCTTCTAAGATTAAAGATAATCAAGCCTATCTGCATTTATAGTTCTGCAGAAGTAGATATATACTCTGATGAAGTGATTTGATTGGGACATCACGGGAATGACGCAGTCTGAGAATCAAACCTGTGTCAGCACACACATCTGTTTTCACTCCTTCAGATTGAGTGCTAAACTATAGCATTTTCTCTTTATACTTCCTCTGGAGTTTCTTGGTGGTGGCATTATTTCAGGTTCCTACTGTTTAGGCATACTACTTTATCTTTTATATTTTGCAGATAGGTCACTGTTCAGTTCCTCTGAACATTAGACCTTTTAAATTTCTTTTTAAGATTTTTATTTATTTATTGGACAGAGATCACAAGCAGGCAGAGGAGCAGGCAGAGAGAGAAGGGGAAATAGGCTCCCCACCAAGCAGAGAGCCCGTTGTGGGGCTTGATCCCAGAACCCTGAGATCACTACCTGAGCCAAAGGCAGAGGCTTAACCCACTGAGCCACACAGGCGCCTCCCATTTTAAATTTCTGAAATTAGTTATTTACAATTACACATAGACATTCTTCATAGCTATTCAGTTCTATGGGTCTCAATGTTTTAATATCATGACCTTGTTTTTATGGCATTCCTACATTGTCATCTCTTTCTGGAAAGAGACATTAAATCTAAAATGAAAAAAAATAGAAGACCAATTTATTATCAATTATAAATTAAGTTGACAAAAGAGACAGAAACTAAATACTGGGTTCCAAATATACAGTTCATTTGTGTCCCCATGGTTCATGTCATTCTTTCATAAAAGGCTGCAGTACTGGGCGCCTGGGTGGCTCAGTGGGTTAAGCCTCTGCCTTCAGCTCAGGTCGTGATCTCAGGGTCCTGGGATCGAGGCCCGCATCAGGCTCTCTGCTCGGCAGGGAGCCTGCTTCCCCTCTCTATCTCTGTCTGCCTACTTGTGACTGCTCTGTCAAATAAATAAATGAAATCTTTTAAAAAAAAAAAAAGGCTGCAGTACTCTGTACTTACCATAATCCACTAAATGAGATGGTAGTTGTTAACAGTTGCAGCTTAAAGGTCTTAGAATTTTTATTATTTCATTTGCTTGATAGGTATATTGCCCATTTTTTTCTTCATAAAAACTCTTCAAATATTTCAAGTGCTTATAATGACAAATACTTATTTTTCTTGCCTGTGGCTCTGCAGGGCAGTTGAGATGGCTCTGCTCTGGGCTCCAGGTTAGGTTTAGGTTGGCCCCACCTGTCTCTCCTTCTCCTTGGGCTAGGAGCTACTTGGACTTGTTCTTCTCTTGGAGAATGGCAGGATTGTGAGAGTAAAAAGCTAAACAGCCCAAGCAAGTTTAAAACCTCTTCTATTAGGTCTAGGTAAAATCTCATTGACCAAAGCAAGTCAGGAGCCTAGCCTCCTAACTCTGGAGCAGGGTGTATACTCATTGAACAGCCAGAGCCTGTGTAGAGGTACAGGGCAAAGGTTATAGTTTCAGGTGCTATCAAAGAGGACTAAAAATGGGGGGAAATAACCCAGACTACTACTGTAGGGAAACAAACCCCTAAAACAGTCATTAATTCACTAATATAAGTCCTATGAATTGTAAACATGACAACACTTGCATATTATTTAAATACCTTCTTTTGAAAGTGCTCCAGTGCTCTGAATTTCTTTCCAGAACGCTCTATTTTTTTTTTTCCCTTAAGTAAGCTCCACACCCAAGGTACACAGAATTCACTTCCTTTGAACAGGTTGGAATGCTATGGAAACTGAAAGAAAATGTTTCTGTTCTTATAATTATATCTTTTTTAAAGGTATGAGCAACACTAAAGGAGATGTGTATTACAAAGTTATGTAATTTTAACATAATCTAGTCTACTTTTTAAATTACGGAATAGAAATTTCATTTGCTCTCTCATTCATAGAACCTGGCTTTGCAGAGTATATGTAGTCATGGGAACATATATATAATATCTGTTTTTATTTTTATTTTTATTTATTTATTTTTAAAGATTTTATTTATTTATTTGACAGAGAGAAATCACAAGTAGATGGAGAGGCAGGCAGAGAGAGAGGGAAGCAGGCTCCCTGCTGAGCAGAGAGCCCAATGTGGGACTCGATCCCAGGACCCTGAGATCATGACCTGAGCCGAAGGCAGTGGCTTAACCCACTGAGCCACCCAGGCGCCCATAATATCTGTTTTTAAAAAAACTTTCTATTTTAAATTATATACATGCAAGATTATAAACCCCTAAGAATTACTTGATGTCCTGTGTACCTATCACCTAGCTTTGCCTAGTGGTGACTTGAGATTAGTAAGTATTTGAGAGAGAGAATGTGAGCAGGAAGAACAGAGGGAGAAGGAGAGAGAATCTCAAGCAAACTCTGTGCTCAGCACTGAGCCTTGTGGGTCGGGCTGGGTCTCACAACACTGAGATTAGCACCTGACCCAAAATCAACAGTCCGTTGCTTAACCAACTGCACCATCCAAGCACCCTGACATTAGTTTTAAAATCATTGATGGACCTTCTTTGCCTTCTTTAATAAGCCTGGTTATTTTTGTTTGTTTGTTTTTGGGGGGGGGGATTTTTTTGTTTTGTTTTGTTTTGTTTTAGATATCTTCTGTCTTTAAAGAAAAGGACACCTGTATTGTGCCTGATTCTTTTTAGCTTTCAGAATTATGAAGTGTCTTGTAAGGATCCTGATGTCACTATTATTTTGTTTCTTTAGTACTTTTTAAACATATAATGTGTTATTTGGTTCAGGGGTACAAGTCTGTGATTCATCAGTTTTACATGGTACATGCCTTACCACAACACATACCCTCCCCAATGTCTACCACCCAGGCTCCCCATCCCCCTCCTATCCAGCAGCCCTCAGTTTGTTTCCTGAGATTAAGAGTCTTAGGCTTTGTCTCCCTCCCTGGTTTCACCTTGTTTAATTTTTCCCTCCCTTCCCCCTGTCTTGTTTCCAAATTCCTCATATCAGTGAGCTCATACAATAGCTGTCTTTCTCTGTTTGAGTTACTTCATTAGCATAATACCCTCTAGTTCCATCCATGTCATTGCAAATAGCAAAATTTCATATTTTGATGGCCGCATATTATTCCACTCTGTGTATGTGAGTGTGTGTATGTGTGTATCTTCTTTTTCCATTTGTGGATGGACATCTGGGCTCTTTCCATAGTTTGGCTATTGTGGACATTGCTTCTGTAAACATTGGGGTGCAGTTGCCCATTTGGATCACCACATTTGTATCTCTGGGGTAAATACCCAGTAGTGCATTTGCTGAATCATAGTGTAGCTCTATTTTCAACTTTTTGGGGAACCTCCATATTGTTTTCCAGAGTGGCTCCACCAACTTGCATTCCCACCAACAGTGTAGGAGGTTTCCCCTTTCTCTGCATCCTTGCCAACATCTGTCATTTCCTGACTTGTTAATTTTAGCCATTCTCACTGGTGTAAGGTGGTATCTCACTGTGGTTTTGATTTGTATTTCCCTAATGCTGACTAATATTGAACACTTTTTCATGTGTCTGTTGGCCATTTGGACATCTTCTTTGCAGAAATGTCTGTTCATGTTGTCTGCCCATTTCTTGATTGGATTCTTTGGGTGTTGAGTTTGACAAATTCTTTACAGATCTTTGGCTACTTACCCTTTATCTCGTATGTCATTTGCAAATATCTTCTCCCATTCTTTTGTAATCTTTTGGTTTTGTTGACTGTTTCCTTTGCTGTGCAAAATCTTTTTATCTTGATGAAGTCCTACTTGTTCATTTTGCCCTTGCTTCTCTTGCCTTTGGTGATGTGTCCAGGAAGAAGTTGCTGCAGCTGAGGTTGAAGAGGTTGCTGCCTGTGTTCTCCTCAAGTATTTTGATGAATTCCTGTCTCACTCTTGGGTCTTTTGTCCATTTTGAGGCTATTTTTTGGTGTAAGGAAATGGTCCAGTTCATACTTCTGCATGTGGCTCTCCAATTTTCCTGATACCATTTGTTAAAGAAACTCTCCTTTTTTATTCCATTGGTTATTCTTTTCCTGCTTTGTCGAAGATGAGTTGACCATAGAGTTGAGAGTCTATTTCTGAGTTCTCTATTCTATTCCATTGATCTTTGTGTTTGTTTTTGTGCCAGTACCATACCATCTTAATGATTACAGCTTTGTAATAGAGCTTGAAGTCTGGAATTGTGATGCCACCCTCTTTGGTTTTCTTTTTCAACATTGCTCTGGCTATTCAGATTCTGGCTTTTCTGATTCCATACAAATTTTAGGATTGTTTGTTCCATTTCTTTGAACAAAGTTGATGGTATTTTGATAGGGATTGCTTTGAATATGTAGATTACAATCTAGGTAGCATAGACATTTCAACAGTATTTATTCTTCCAATCCATGATCATGGAATGTTTTTCCATCTCTTTGTTCTTCCTCAGTTTCTTTTATGCGTGAACTCTGTAGTTTTCCAAGTACAGATTCTTTATCTCTTTGGTTAGATTTATTCCTAGGTATCTTAGGATTTTTGGTGCAATTGGAAATGGGATCTACTCCATAATTTCTCTTTCTTTTGCTCATTGTTGGTGTATAGAAATGCAACTGATTTCTGTGCATTGATTTTGTGTCCTTCCACTTTACTGAATTTCTGTATGAGTCCTAGCAGTTTTGGGATAGAGTCTTTTGGGTTTTCCACATAAAGTATCATATCATCTGCAATGAGTGAGAGTTTGACTTCTTTGCTGATTTTGATGCCTTTATTTCTTTTTGTTGTCTGATTGCTGAGGCTAGGACTTCTAGTACTTTGTTGAACAGCAGTGGTGATAGTGGACATCCCTGCCGTGTTCCTGACCTTAGGGGAAAAGCTCTCAGTTTTTTCCCACTGAGAAGGATATTTGCTGTAGGTTTTTCATGCATGGCTTTTATGATATTGAGATATGTACCCTCTATCCCTATACTGTGAAAAGTTTTAAATAAGAAAGGATGCTGTACTTTGTCATATACTTTTCACACATCTACTGAGAATATGTTTCTTGTCCTTTCTTTTATTAATGTAGTGTATCACATTGATTGATTTGCAAATGTTGAACCAACCTTGCAGCCCTAAATAAATCCTACTTGGCGGTGGTGAATAATCCTTTTTATGTACTGTTGGATCCTATTGACTAGTATTTTGGTGAGAATTTTTGCATCCATGTTCCTCAGGGATATTGGTCTGTAATTCTTTTTGGTGGGGTAATCCTGACCTCATAAAAAATGAGTTTGGATAATGAATACTGTTTTTCTGAAAATAAATAAATTGGAAAAAGAAAAAAAATGAGTTTGGAAGTTTTCCTTCCATTTCACAGCTTCAGAAGAATAGGTTTTTAATACTTCTTTAAATGTTTGGTGGAATTCCCCTCGGAAGCCATCTGGCCCTGGGCTCTTGTTTGTTGGAAGATTTTTGATTACTGCTTCAACTTCCTTGCTGATTATGGATCTACTGTTCAGGTTTTCTGTTTATTCCTGCTTCACTTTTGGTAGTTTTTATGTCTCTAGGAATGCATCCATTTCTAACAGATTGTGTAATTTTTCAGCATATAGCTGTTCATAATATGTTCTTATAGTTGTTTGTATTTTTTTGGTGTTGGTTTTGATCTCCTCTTTCATGTGTGATTTTATTTATTTGGGTCCTTTTTTTCTTTTTAATAAGTCTGGCCAGTGGTTTATCAGTCTTACTAATTCTTTCAAAGAACCAGCTCCTAGTTTCATTGATCTGTTCTCCTGTTCTGTTGGTGTCTGTTTCATTGATTTCTGCTCTGATCTTTATTATTTTCTTCCCCTGCCGGGTTTAGTCTTTGTTTGTTCTTCTTTCTCCAGCTCCTTTAGGTGTAGGGTTAGGTTGTGTATTTGAGACCTTTCTAGTTTCTTCAGAAAGGCTTGTATTGCTGTGTACTTCCCTCTTAGGACTGCCTTTGCTGCATCCCAAAGATTTTTGAATGGTTGTATTTTCATTTTCATTCATTTCCCTGAATTTGTTAAATTTTTCTCTAATTTCCTGGTTGACCCATTCATTCCTTAGTAGGATCCTCTTTAGCCTCCATGTATTTGAGTTCTTTCCAACTTTCCTCTTGTGATTGACCAGTTTCAAAGCATTGTGGTCTAAAAATATGTAGGGAACGATCCCAGTCTTTTGGTACCAGTTGAGACCTGATTTGTGACCCAGGATGTGATCTATTCTGGAGAATGTTCTATGTGCACTGGAGAAGAGTGTGTGTTCTGCAACCTTGGGGTGGAATGTTCTGAATATATCTGTGAAGTTCATCTGGTCTAGTGTATCCTTTAAAACACTTATTTCCTTGTTGATCTTTTGCTTAGATGATCTGTCCGTTTTAGTGAGGGGTGTGTTAAAGTCCCCTACTGTTACTGTATTATTATTGATGTGTTTGTCAATTTTGTTATTAATTGGCTTATATAATTGGCTGCTTCCATGTTGGGGCATAAATATTTACAATTGTTAGATCTTCTCGTTGGATAGCATCTTTAAGTATGATACAGTGTCCTTCCTCATCTCTTATTATAGTTTTTGGTTTAAAATCTATTTGATTGTCACCCCATCTTTCTTTTGATGCCATTAGCATGATAAATGGTTTTCCACCCCCTCACTTTAAATCTTGACGTATCTTTGGGTCTGAAATGAGTCTCTTGCAGACAGCATATTGATGGGTCTTGCTTTTTTATCCAATCTTGTACCCTGTGTCTTTTGATTAAGCCCTTTACTTTTAGGGTAGCTATTGAAAGATATTAATTTAGTGCTATTGTATTGCCTGTAAGGTAACTATTACTGTATATTGTCTGTTCTTTTCTGGTCTGTGTTACCTTTATGTTCTTTCTTTGCTTAAAGGATCCCTTTCAGGGGCACCTGGGTGGCTCAGTTGGTTAAGCCTCTGCCTTCGGCTCAGGTCATGATCCTAGGGTCCTGGGATCGAGTCCCATGTCGGGCTCTCTGCTCGGCAGGGAGCCTGCTTCTTCCTCTCTCTCTTTCAGCCTGCCTCTCTGCCTACTTGTGATCTCTGTCTGTCAAATAAATAAATAAAATCTTTAAAAAACAACAACAAAAAAAGGATCCCTTTCAGTATTTTTTGTAGGGCTTGTTTGGTAATTGCAAATTCTTTTAATTTCTCTTTGTCCTAGAAGCTTTTTATTTCTATTTTCAATAGCTTTTTATTTTCAATAACACCCTTGCTGGATATAGTATTCTTGGCTGCATATTTTTTTTCACTTAGTACCTGGATCACGCCAGTCCTTTCCAGCCTGCCACGTCTCTGTAGATAGGTCTGCTGCCAGTCAAATGTTTCTACTATTGTAAGTTACAGACGTCTTGTCCCGAGCTGCTTTCAGGACTTTTTTGTCTCTGAGATTCATAGTTTTACTATTAGGTGTCGGGGTGTTGATCTATTTTTATTGATTTTGAGGGGGGTTTTCTGAGCCTCCTGGATTTTGATGCCTGTTTCCTCCCCTAAATTAGGGAAGTTCTCCACTATAATTTGCTCCAGTATACTTCTGCCTCTGTCTTTCTTCTTCTGGGATCCCAATTATTCTAATATCGTTTCACTTTATGGTATCACTTATCTCTCGAATTCTCCCCTCGTATGCTGTTGTTTATCTCTCTCTCAATGTCTTTATTCTCCATCATTTGCCCTTTCATGTTACTAATTCTCTCTTTTGCCTCATTTATCCTAGTAGTAAGAGCTTCAGTTTTTTATTGCATCTCATGAAAAGCCTTTTTGATGTTGACTTGGTTAGATTTTAATTCTCCAGGGATTCTCTAGTGTCCTCTATGCTTTTTTCCAAGCCCAGCTAGTATCTTTATAATCGTTATTCTGAATTCTAGTTCTAATGTCTTACTAATGTCCATATTGATTAGGTCCCTGGCAGTTGGTACTGTCTCTTATTCTGTTTTTTGAGGTGAGTTTTTCCATTTTGTCCAGAGAAAAATAGATGAATGAGAGAACAAAATGCTAAAGGGTAATAGTGACTCCGGAGAAATGTAATACAGAACAAATCAGAAGAGACCCAAGAGACCCACAAGTGGGGTTGGGGGGGGAGAATATGATCAGGCTGTTTCATAGAACAGAGCCATATACTGGATTTTGGGTATATTTTGGTCTGTTAGAAGAAACTGGATCTCAAAATTTTAAAAGAAAGAAAAACTTATATAAAACTTATAAGGTTAAATACAATTAATGGAGGTGATACAACTGCAAAAATGAAATTTAAAAAAGGTTTTTAAAAGGGAAATGATAAGAAGTTGGTTGAAAAAGGAAATAAAAATGAGAAAAAGAAAAAAAAAGAAACAAAAAATAATAAAATTTTAAAAATTAAAGTCGAAAGACTAAAGAATCATGGGGGAAAAGCCATGAATTCTATGTGCTGTATTCCCCTAGCACTGGAGTTTTGCAGTAAACTTGGTAAACTTGGTCTTGGCTGGACGTTCTTACTGATCTTCTGGGGCAGGGGTGTTGCATTGCTTCTCAAGTGTATTTGCCCCACGCAGAATTGCATCGCCCTTGCCAGCGGCCAGGCTAAGTAATATGCTTGGTTTGCTCTCTCTAGTTTTTCTTCCCTAACAGCTTTCCACACAGCTTTTGAGGAAAAGAGTGAAAACGTCAGCCTCCCAATCTCTGGCCCCAGAGGAGCTGAGAGCTCGGGTCCCCACTCCTTAGTGCACCCTCAGAGAAAAGCAGTCCATCACTCCTCTCTCCCTGGTCTCCGGCCATACTCTGTGCTCACCCAGCTTGTGACAGTGCGTTTCTATTTCTGGCACACGGCCCCATTTGGCGTCTCCAAACCCAGCAGATCCCTGCATTGGGCTCCCCTCCCGCTCATTCTTGGGGAGGAAGGGAAGTCTTTCTGGTTCTGCCATGTGTTGGGCCCCAGCTCAAAGTGCAGTGGCCCAACTGTACTGCATATCACGGTTTATGGCAATCCCAAGCTGAGAGCCCACTCCTCGGCTCAGTCTTTGGAGCCAGCTTCCCTGCTCCAATGCCTGGGAGTTCTGCCACACTCATGCAACCCTGGTCTTTCTGTGACCCCAAGAGTCCTGAGACCACACTGTATCGGTGAGGGCTCCACCCCTTGCTTAGCCACCAGAGTTAAGTTCCTCACCGGAGCAAACTTCTAGAAGTCCCAATTTTGTGCTCTGCTGCTGTTATCATTTGCCAGTAGTCGGCTGACAGAAGTACCCCCCAAACCTGCGGTCTTCCCGTACATCTCAGTTTCACTTCTCTGCAAGTCCTACCTTCCAGAAAGTGGTCACTTTTCTGCTCATAGTGTTGCTCCCATTCTTTTCTTCAATCTCCTGTTGAGTTGGTAGGTGTCCAGAATGCTTTGATAGCTATCTAGCTGAATTCCTGGGACCAGATGAAATTTAGGTCTCCTACTCCTCTGCCCTCTTGAACTCTTCCCTCTTTACTACTTTCTTTTCCATTTTCCCCATTTTCAGATTGTACCATTGATTAGAAAGTGATTATGTCTCATCTACTTTTCTGGTATAGTCCTCCCTGGCAATCTAAAACATATATAAGCCCATTTTATTTCTTAAATTGAAGAAACATACTCAGTTAAATATTCAGATTTCTTGTTTTGAGTTTATTTTGGTGGTATTTGAAAACTTGAGGGTTGGTTTTTTTTTTTTTTTTTTTTAACATCATCTCTCTTTTTTTTTTCCTTTTAGCCTGAAAATGAGATTTCTTCAGACTGCAATCATGTAAGTATGGATTTTCCATAACTCACCATATGTGCTTTTTATATATGGCAGATTCAGGAGGCTTTTCCTTTTGTTCGGGAAACATTATGTCTTCTTAGATTCTCTTACTCTTTATTTATTTTTTTTTTTAAAGATTTTATTTATTTATTTATTTGGCAGAGACAGTGAGACAGTGAGAGAGGGAATACAGCCAGGGGGAGTGGAAGAGGGAGAAGCAGGATTCCTGCCGAGCAGGGAGCCCAGTGCGGGACTTGATCCCAGGACCCCCAGATCATGAACTGAGCCAAAGGCAGACGCTTAACAACTGAGCCACCCGGTGCCCCAGATTCTCTTACTCTTAACAAGGATGATAAAACTTATTTAAGGACCATGTAAATCTGCAAATACCCCTCCATTCTAGAAATAAGCAGATTTTGTCAAATATTTATGTACTTAAGCTTAAGTTTTACTTCAGGTATAGCTACCATTTGAAAATAATTTTTTCTATGCTTATCATGCTTACAACTTTATTTTTATATTTTCAAAGATTTTATTTGTTTATCTGAGACAGAGCATGTGGGTGGGTAGAGGGAGAGGGAGAAGCAGACTCATGCTGAACAGGGAGCCCCACGCAGGGCTCCATCCCAGGACCCTGGGATCATGATTTGAGCTGAAGGCAGACACATGGCTGACTGAGCCACCCAGGTGCCCTATGTTAAAGGTTTTATACACACACACACACACACACTCGAGAGATAACTAGAATTAATACATTAAAAATCATTTGTATAGGGGTGACCTGAGATCCTAACCTAAGCTGAAATCAAGAGGTGGATGCTTAACTGACTGAGGCACGCAGGTGCCCCAAAGAACTATATTCTTTAATAGAAAGTGCTGCTAATAAACATAGGCAACAGGGGCCCCTGGGAGGCTCAGCTGGTTAAGCATCTGCCTTCAGCTCAGGTCATGATCCTGGGGTCCTGAGATCCAGTCCTGCGTTGGACTGCCCCCTCCGCAGGGAGGCTGCTTCTCTTTCTCCCTCTCCGTCTGCTTGCCGCTCCCCATGCTTGTGCTTATTTTTTCTCTCTCTCTGTCAAATAAAGAAATAAAATATTTTTTAAAGATTTTATTTCTTTATTTGACAGAGAGAGATACAGCGAGAGAGGGAACACAAGCAGGAGGAGTGGAAGAGGGAGAAGCAGGCTTCCCGAGGAGCAGGGTACCTGATGTGAGGCTCAATCCCAGGATGCTAGGATCATGACCTGAGTCAAAGTCAGCTGCTTAACGACTGAGCCATCCAGGCGCCCTAAATTTAATATTTAAAAAAAAAATAAAAATAAAAAATAGGTGACAGGTATAAATAGATTATTTATAATGAAAAAGATATCTAATAAACCATTAAAATTTGATTGTCTCTTATAGTTAAAAGTGTGAAAATTAAAAGACAAATGAGTGCATTATTTTCATCCATCAGATTAGCAAATATAAAAAATTTGATAAATACATAATATTGATGGGAATATGGGGATATAAGCTTTCTCTAGCCCACTGATTAGCCAGCTGCTACCCATTGGCCTAATCCAGACCACTGCCTATTTTTATGCATAAAGTTTTATTGGAACACTCCCACACCCATTCAGTTACATACTATCTTTGGTGCTTTCCATGCTATAATAGAAAGATTGAGTAATTTCAACAGTTACTATTGTAGGTCCCTATAAGTATAAAAGATTTTTCTTTCAGGCCTTTTGCAGAAAAGGGGGTTAAACTCTGCTCTGCCTGTGAATAAGAATATAAATATTCATTTATAAATATAAATATGAAAACTTCTTTGTAAAGCAGTCAACTTAAAATATGTATATACTTTGGCCTAACGTTTTTACTTCTAAGAATAGAAGTGGTAATAGTTATACTTAAAAGAATGGATTCAAATATGTCCATAAGGGGATTTTGTGGCATTATTTATGAAGCAAAAAATTAGGGAAAATATTCAAAATCCATCAGTCAAGTGACTCTGGCATGGGGGAATCCCAGAAAGTAGCTAATTTATGACCTAGGAGTCCTAAAAGGCTCGAGAAGAGGAAGGATTTGACACTGTTAAAAATAGGGACAAAGTATACAGAAAATAGGAAATTATGTCCTTACAAAAAGAGAAGATTAGGACACAGTGACAGAGGGAAAACCATGTGAGGATACAAGAAGAAAAGTCTCAGAAGAAATCAGTACTGCTAACACTTTAATCTCAGACATCTAAACTCCAGAATTGTGAGAAAATAAATCTCTTGCTTAAGCCAACTGGTCTGTGGTATTTTGTTAGGCAGCCCTAGCAAACTAATACACTTTTTTTGGGTTGGGATGGGTTGCATGATAATCTTTCCCATTAAAATTAGTGGATCAAGTTTAAAAAATTAAACAGCTTTCCACCTACTGGGGGTGTTCTGGAATAAATTAGTGTTGTTAAGCAAGAGATAAAATTAGTTATGAAGAATTGTTAGGCCAATATATTTGAAAATGTTTGCACAGTGGACAAATTACTAGAGAAAGAAATTTACCAAAACCAACAAAATAAGTAGAAAATTTGTGTAGCCTATATTTATTTTAAAAAATGAATCTGTAAATAAAAATCTTTACTGGCTGACTGGCTCAGTATCTTGATCTTGGTGTTTTAAGTTTGAGCACCACATGGGGTGTAGAGATTACTGAAATGAATAAAACTTTAAGTTTTTATTTATTTATTTGAGATAGAGCCAGAGAGAACAAGTGGGGTGAGAGAGAACAAGCAGGGTGAAGGGTAGAGGGAGAAGCAGACTCCCCGCTGAGCAGGGAGCCTGATGTGGGGCTTGATCTGAGGACTCCAGAATCATGACCTGAGGTGAAGGCAGCCTCTCAACCAACTGAGCCATTCAAGTGTTCCTTTAAAAATATTTTTAAAAAAATAAAGCTTTAAATAAAAATCCCATAAAGAAAGCTTTAGGACCAGATGGATTTATTAGTGGAAGGTAAAAAACAACACCAGTCTTTTATTTACTTATTTATTTATTTAAAAGATTTTATTTATTTGAGAGAGCAAGAGCATGTACAGGAGGAGGGGCAGAGAGGGAGGGAGAGGAACAAGCAGACTCTCTGCTCAGTGGGAAGCATGACGCTGGATTCCAGAGCCCTGAGATCATGACCCTGAGCTGAAGTCAGATGCCCAGCCACCGAGCTACCCAGATGCACCATCACCAGTCCTTTATTTTGTTTTTATTTATTTATTTTTAAAGATTTTATTGGGCACCTGGGTAGCTCAGATGTTTAAGCATCTGCTCTCGGCTTAGGTCATGATCCTGGGGTCCTGGGATCGAGTCCCACATTGGGCTCCCTGCACCTTGGGAGCCTGCTTCTCCCTTTGCCTCTCCTCCTCTCTGTCTCTGTCTCTCTCATGAATAAATAAATAGAATCTTTTAAAAAGGATTTTATTTATTTATTAGAGATAGACAACTTGCACACAAGCTGGGGGAGATACAAAGGGAGAGGGAGAATCAGGCTCCCCACTGAGCAGGGAACCCAGTGAGGGGCTCAAACCAGGACTCTGGGATCATGACCTGAGCTGAAGATAGATACTGACTGAGCCACCTACGTGCCCCAATATCAGTCTTTTAAAGGATAAAAAAAATCAGAAATGTTTTTCTATTCATTATGAGGCTAACATAACCTTAGTATCACATAACAATGATAAAACAAGATGGAAAACATAGGCCAGTGTTACTTGTGAACCATAGATTAAAAAATGTTAACCAAATTAGTAGCAAACTGAATCCACTAAAATAAAAGAAGGGAAATACATCAGGACTGCACTGGATTTATTGCAGAACTGTGAGGTTAATTTAACATTTGAAAAGTTAGTTACAATAAAGGAGAAAAAGTTACGTAATCATCTCAGTAGGTACATTAAATCATTTGACTAAATTCAATACTGGTTTTTTAAGCTTCTAATACGGGAAATTTTCTAACGTTAGTAATTAGACTGCAGGCTGCAGGATATAAGATTAGTAGATTAAAAAACCAGCTGTATTGCTACTGACAAGCAATGAATGATCTGAAAATGAAATTAAAACAACTATATTTACGATAGCATCAAGAAGAATCAAATACTTAAGAATAAATTTAACATGGGGTGCTTAGGTGGCTCCGTGGGTTAAGCCTCTGCCTTCTGCTCTGGTCATGATCTCAGGATCCTGGGATAGAGCCCCGCATCAGGCTCTCTGCTCAGCCGGGAACCTGTTTCCGCCTCTCTCTGATGTCTCTCTGCCTGCTTGTGATCTCTGTCAAATAAATAAATAAAATCCTTTAAAAAAAAAAAAGAATAAATTTAACCAAAAAAGTATATAAGACTGGTATACTGAACTCCATGGAAAACATCTTTGAACAAAATTAAAGATGATTTAAAGGAAAAGACATCCTGTTTCTTGGATTGGAAAATATAATATTGTTAAGATGGTAATACTCTCCAAGTTGATCTACCTTCAGGCAATTCCTGTCAAAATTTCTGCTGACAACTTTGCAGAAATTGACGTACTGACCCTAAAATTCATATGGAAATGTGAGGGATCCAAAAGAGCCAAAACAGTCTTGAAAAAAGAACAAATTCATAATTCCTGATTTCAAAATTTACCGTAGAGCCACAGTAATCAAGACTGTGTGTTACTTGCCTAAGGATAGATATATAGATCAGTGTAGTAGAATTGAGAATTCAGAAAAAAACACATTCATTTATAGTGAACTGATTTTCATCAAGGGTGCCAAAATAATACACTGGGGGGAAATAGTAGACTTTTCAACAGATGGTTCTGGAACAGCTTGATATCCACATACCTCCAGATTAACGTGGACCCCTATTTCATACCATATATAAAAATGGATCAAAGACCTAAATATAAGTGCTAAATTATAAATCACCCAGATAAAACTGTAGATGTAAATCTTAATGGCATTAGATTAGGCAAAGGTTTTTAAGGTATGATACCTAAAGTACAACTAACCAAAGACAAAATAAAGTGAAATTCATCAAAATTTAAAACTTCTGTGGCTTCAGAGAATACTGTCAAGAAAATTGAAAGCCCAAGGAATGAGAGAAAATATTTGCAAATCATATATCCAATAAGGGTCTAGTAATGAGAACATACTTTAAAAAGCTTCTTACAGCTCAACAATAAACAAATTTTATTTTATTTTTTTTTTTTAAAGATTTTATTTATTTATTTGACAGACAGAAATCACAAGGAGGCAGAGAGGCAGGCAGAGAGAGAGAGGAGGAAGCAGGCTCCCTGCTGAGCAGAGAGCCCGATGCGGGGCTTGATCCCAGGACCCTGAGATCATGACCTGAGCTGAAGGCAGCGGCTTTAACCCACTGAGCCACCCAGGCGCCCCAACAATAAACAAATTTTAAAATAAGCAATGGATTTGAATAAACATCTCTCTGAAGAAAAATACAGATGGCCAATAAGCACATGAAAAGATGCTCAACAACATTCATCTTAAGGAAATGCAAATCAGAATTACAAGATATTATATTATACCTACTAGGATGACTGTAATAAAAAAGACAGACAATAATGGATGTTGAAAATATGGGGAAATTGGAATCCTCATACATTGCTGGTGGGAATGTGAAATGGTGTAGCCACTACAGAAGATAGTCTGGTAGTTCTTCAAAAGATTAAACAGTTGTGATCTGAACAATCCGTTCCACTCCTAGAGACTCCCAAGATGGTTCAAATCATGTTCACATGAAATTGTGTACACAGGTGTTCATAGAAGCAATAATTATAGCATTGAATAAGTGGAAACAGCCCAAATATCTATCAACTGATAATGGATAAATGAGACATGATAAAGCCATGTAGTAGAATAATATTTGTCAGGAAAAAGGAATGAAGTACTGATAACCTGCCACAGTAAAGATGAAACTTGGGAACTGGCCACAAAAGGTTACATATTTTATGTTTCTGTTTATATGAAATGTCTAGAATAGGCAAATCAACAGAAGATTAGTGGTTGCCAAGGGCTGGGGGAAGTGGGGAGTAGGAAGTGACTGCTACTAGGTATGGCATTTCTTTTTTAAAATTTATTATCGTTATTATTATTTAATTCCAGTACACTTAACATACAGTGTTATATGAATTTCAGGTGGACAACATAGTGATTCAACAATTCCATACATCCCTCAGTCCTCATCCCAACAGTTGCACTCCTTAATTCCCATCACATATTTCACCCTCTGGTAACCATCAGTTTGTTATCTGCAGTTAAGAGTCTGTTTCTTGGTTTGTCTCTCTTTCTCTCTCTTTTTTCTCTCTTTGCTTGTTTGGTTTCTTAAATTCCACATATAATAAGATCATATAGTATTTGTCTTTCTCTGACTGACTTACTTTGCTTACCGTTGTACCCTTTAACTCCATGAACTTTCATGTTGGGATGATGAAAGTATTCTAGAATTAGATAGTGGTGACAGTTGTCAAAATTTGAATATTCCAGTGGACACTAAATTATACTTTAGAGTGTGAATTCAGTAGTACATAAATTATATCTCAGGAGTATAATATAATCAACCCTCATGTAATTACCACCCAGCTTCAGTTATTTGTTCGGATCCATCCTGTGTCATCTCTCTTCCTGCTTACTTCCTCTCCTTTTGTATTATTTTGAAACAGAACCCAGAATCATTTCATTTGTTAATATTTGGTTAAATACCTCTAAAATATAAGGCTTTATTTAAAAAATAGCCACAATTCTGTTATATCTGAAAATGTTGTAATTCCTTACTATCATCAGTTAGCTAATTAAGGTTCAGATTTCTAACTTCAACACCAATCTTAGAACAGAATTTATTTAATTAACCTGATAATGTGTGGTTATAAAAAGACCAATAGCAGCAAAAATAAACCATTGGGACTACATAAAAATAAAGTGTTTCTGCACAGCAAAGGAAACAATAAACAAAGCTAAAAAGGCATTTCCAATAAAGGATTAATATCCAAAATATATAAAGAAGTATTATAATTCAATACCCCCAAAATAAATAATCTAATTAAAAATAGGCAGAAGACATAAACAGACATTTTTCCAAAGAAGACATCCAGATGGCCAGCAGACACATGTAAAGATGCTCACCATCATTCATCATCAGGGAAATGCAAATCAAAACTACATTGAGCTCTCACTTTACACCCGTCAAAATGACTAAAATCAACAACACAAGAAACAACAAGTGTTGGTGAAGATGTGGAGAAAAAGAAACCCTAGGGTACTGTTCATGGGAATGCACACTGGAGCTGCCACTGTGAAAAACAGCATGAAGTTTCCTCAAAAAATTAAAAATAGAACCTACCCTATTATCTAATAATCACACTACTTGGTATTTACCCCCCAAAATAGAAAAACATTAATTCAAAGGGATAATACATGCACCCTGATGTTCATAGCAACATTATTTACAATAGCCAAACTATGGAAAGAGCCCAAGTGTCTGTACATAGATGAATGGGAAAGAAAAGGTAATCATAAAAGAATATAATAAATACATAGGAATATGTATTTATTATATTTATTACATATGAATACTCAGCTATAAAAATGAATGAAATCTTGCCCCTTGAAACAACATGGATGGATATAGAGAATATAATGCTAAGCGAAAATAAAAGAAAGACGAATATTGTATGTTCTTATGTGAAATTGAACAAAACAAGGTAGCAAAAGACAAAAAGAAGAAACAAACTAAGAAACAGACTCTTAACTGTTGAAGACAAACTGTTGGTTACAAGAGGGGAGGTGAGTGGGGGGATGGGTGAAATAGGAGGTAGGAATTAAAGAGTACACTTGTCATAATGAAAATAAAATAAAATGATAAAGAAAAACCACTTCCCAATTGGATATAAGCAGAAAAAAGAGCAATATACATTTTCTTTTGTAATCAGAAAGACTGATACACATTAGTAGCAGTGAAGAAGTGATAGAATTCCAAATATGTATTAAGTCCTAATGTCTAATAAAGTGCAAAGGGCTGCATCTAGACTGAAAGAAAAAAAAAAAAAGACCTACAGCAAACATGATGAAATATTAACAGCTTTCTACCCAAGATTGGCACCAAGACATAGTTGGCTCATGGTCACAGAGATCCTAGCCCATGTGCAGTAGGGTAAGAAAAAAGAAAATAGGTAAAAATTAGAAAGGAGGGTGCCTGGCTGGCTCATTCGGTGGAACGTGAGACTCTTGATCTTGGGGTTGTAAGTTTGAGCCCTGGGTTGGTGTAGAGATTACTTAAAAACAATTGGAAAGGAAAAAATAAACTCATTATTTACAGATGACATGATTGAGTAGAAAACCCAAAAGAATTTACAGATAGACTATCACTAGATGAATTTAATAATGACCTTGGGTATAAGATCAATACACAAAACTTAATTATGTTTTTCTATAGTAGTAACAAGCATATTTCTCCAGTGAACTTAAAAGTGACACTGTGGGGGCACCTGCATGGCTCATTTATTAAGGGTTTTGGCTCAGGTCATGGTCCCAGGGTCGTGGGATTGAGCCCCCCGCACTGGGCTCCCTGCTCAGCAGGAAGCCTGGTTCTCCGTCTCCCTCTCCCACTCCCCCTGCTTGTGTTCCCTCTCCCATTGTATCTCTGTCTCTCCCTGTCAAATAAGTAAATAAATAAATCTTAAAGAATAAATAAACTTAAAGAAAAATAAAAAATTAAAGTGACATTGTGTAGGGGTGGTGCAGTTGGTCAGGCGTCCAACTCTTGCTTTCCGTTCAGGTCATGATCTCCGTGTTGTGAGATCAAGCCTCACAACCAACTCTGAGTTCAGTGTGAAGTCTGCTTAAGACCCTCTGCCCATCCCCCCATAAATAAATAAATGTTTTTTTTAAGTGACACTATTTAGCATATAAAACATCAGATACTTAAGAATAAATCTAACAAAAATGTGTAAGACCTCTCCACAGATAACTACAAAATGTTTTTCAGAGAAATTAGAAGACTTAAATAAATGAAGGAATATATATATACTATGCTCATGAGTTGGAAGACTCAGTATTATAAAAATATTAGAACTCTCATTAAGTTGTAGATTCTCTGCCATCCTTTACTTGTTGTTATTAAAATGGCAAGCTGATTCCAAAATTTATTTGGAAACACAGAATTCCAATAATAGCCAACACAGTCTTGAAAAGAGCCACACACAAAAAAATTTTACCACCTGGTTGAAGACCTAATGTTAAGTAGCAATAAGTGATGCAGAATGATAGAGGCACAAGGGTCAACGAACAGAACAGTGGAACAGAGTGAGTCCAGAAACAATCTATGTATGTATCTTTCTATATCTAGACAGAGAGACATTTGAATAAAGAATTTCATCCCTGTTGTACAGGACTCACAGAAAATCAGTTCTAGATGTTTATAGATCTAAATGTGAAAATTAAAACAACAAAACTTTCAGAAGGTAGCATAAAAGAATACTTTCATGACCATGAGATTAGCAAAGAATAAATGGGAAACAAAAGCAGTAAGCATAAAGCAAAAGATTGATAAGTTACATTACATTGCATTTTATTTTGTTAAATATGATGTTAAGAGTGTGAAAATGCAAGTCATAGAGGAGAAAACATTTTAATACATATCTCTGACCACATGTCCAAAATATTTTAAGAATTCATACAAAGCAATAAAGAAAAGACAAATAGAAAAATGGGTAAGGTAAATTTAACCAAGGAACTAAAAGTGCTGTATAGTGGAAACTACAACACATCAGTGAAAGAAATTGAAGACAAAAATAAATGGAAAGATCCTCCATGCATATGAATTAGAAGAATTAATATTGTTAAAATGTCCATATTATCCAAAGCAGTATATAGATTCAGTGCAATGCCTATCAAAATTCTCATGGCACTTTTCACAGAAATAGAACAAGTGATCCTAAAATTTGTATGGAACCATAAAGACCCCCAAATAGCCAAGAACAGTCTTTTTTTTTTTTTTTTTAAAGATTTTATTTATTTGACAGAGATCACAAGTAGGCAGAGAGGCAGGCAGAGAGAGAGAGGAGGAAGCAGCTCCCTGTGGAGCAGAGAGCCCAATGTGGGGCTTGATCCCAGGACTCTGGGATCATGACCTGGGCGGAAGGCAGAGGCTTTAACCCACTGAGCCACCCAGGCTCCCCACCAAGAATAGTCTTGAGAAAGAAGAACAAAGATGGAGGCATCACACTCTCTGAATTATACTTACTCACTAAGGGTGTCATACTTTGGGCTTCCCTGATGTGGTGACTGGTACCTGAGTATTTCCCTCGTGGGGACCCTGAAAGCTATGACCAGAGGGTTGTTACTGGGGATGGTGGCTGCCATGGCTCTTGAGTCTTCTAAGCCAAGGCACCTCCTTCCAATGCCCATTGTGGGTCTTGTCTTCTCACACCTGAGCTGTTATCTGGAGAGAACTTACCTCCAGATGACTATGTAGACTGCAGCCAGGATTTCTGTTGAAGAGTAGTTGGTGATACTCTGGTGACAAGTTGTGGTTCCTGTCTCCTATTTTTTCTACAGACCTCCAGACTCTAGCTGCTGATTTCACATTTCTACTCTGTCTGATAATAATAATATTATGTATTTCTCAGGATATATGCTCTTTTACATCATCAATAATGTAAATTCTATCTAGCATTGTGATTTATCTGTATCACAATATCTATATCAGGAAAAAGCATATTAAAGTTCATTCCTTATCTTCTGTAGTATAAAGCTATTACAGAATATCTAAAACTAACAAGTCAGGAAACAGCAAGTAGTTTAATAAAAGTGTAGAGTTAGGGCCGCCTGGGTGGCTCAGTTGGTTAAGCATCTGCCTTCAGCTCAGGTCATAATCCCAGGATCTTGGGATCCAGTACCATATCATGGCCTCCCTCCTTAGTGGGAAGGCTGCTTCTCCCTGTCCCTCTGGCCCCCCCACCTCACTCTCTGTCTCTCTCGCTTTCGTTCTCTCAAATAAATAAAATCTTTTTTAAAAAGTGTCGAGTTAATTACCCTAAGAAAAAGCTAAAGGAATTTAAAGTATTTGTCTCTGGGGAGTTGGTAGGGCTTCAGAAAGGGACTTGTCAGGGAACTGGTCTGATTTTTTATCTGCGTTTATAGAACTATTTGACTAAACAGCTTTGATCTAAAATTTTTAAGATGAATAAAAGAGTAAGTGGATAAAATGAGCTATACAGGCTTTCAAGGAGCTTGACTATGAAGGAAGGCTTTTCATTCACCATCTGTACCAAAAACTTGTCACTATCCTGACTTTTTCAGATACATCCCATCTTCTCCCATCCAGCGTTTCTTGCCTTTAACTGGTCTGCTAACCTCCCCTAGTCTGGCCTTTCTTTGCACTGCGACCAAAGTTGACCTTTTGAGTTCTCTGGTTAAATTGTTCACTGGCTTCCCGTTTCCTATTAGATAAACTACACATTCTTTAAGGTGAGCTCTGATACTCTGTGTCATCTGATCCCTGCTTACAGCCCAGCCCCATCTTTCATTACCTCAACCCACCCATCCCGAGCTATAGGTGTCCTTAGAAGTTGTAATTACTCTTTCTGTCCTTTTTAGCCTTGTACTCCTAGAACCCCAGTCTCCCTCAGTTCACCTGACAAAATTCCTTCTTATTCCTGGGGATCGAGCCCAGTATAGCAATCACTACTTCCCCACGTATCCCTCCTCTACGTTCACTGAGTTATGTTCTTCCATCGTATCCCCATAACATCTCCGGTATGCCTCTGGTGTCTCATTTATCACACACTATTTCCATTGCTTATTTGCTTCCCAGGCTGACTGTTTGTCTCTTGGCTCCCGTGGTTGAGCTCCTTGAATGCTGAGACAGTGGCTTTTTTTCTTCTTCACCCTTCATGTTGTCATCTAGCAAGATTCCAGGTTATAGTAGTTACTCAGTATGTGTCTAGGAGAGGGAGATGGGTAAGTGGGTGGATTCGTAAGTGAACATCTTGTGTTTAAGAAAATTGAAGCTGAACTACATCCTGTTAACCGATAGCACTTAGTGTCAAATTGCAGTTATTTTTCTAGTTGACAGTAACCACTCAGCTACTCAGGAGGTCGGGACAGGTATCAAATATGATGCAGGTAATCAACTCCCAAAATCAGGTGTGAGTGTGTGTTTATATTCTCTTGAAGAAAAGGTACTCGTGAAAACCTGTGTTGAATTCCCTTTGTACTTTCATTCCTGAAGGAATAATAATGCATTACTAGGTCATACTAAAAATAAAAGACCAGGACGTAGATTCATAGTTGGTGAAGCATGGGTGGAGGAAGGATGAGGAGTGATAAAACAGCTGCGGGGTTTCTGTTGGGGACGACGAGCAGGGCCGTGAATTAGACACTGGTGTTTGCACAACCGTGTGAATGTACTGAAAGCCGCTGAATCTGGACACTTTAAAATGGTGACTTTTATAGTCTGTGAATTAAACCTCAAAAAATTTTAAAAAAAATTAGATATTCCAAAGTTAAAAGTTAAAGACATTTTAGAAGCTCTAAGTGATTATCTAAATGGCTTTGACAGAAAATCAGTTTCTAGGCCATTACAGGACATCTGAGTTTGTGTTAGATAAAGTAAGGAAGCCCCCTGTAGTTTGTATTTTATAATTTTTCTGTCATTTGTTTTTGTTTATGCTATATCCTTGAGCTACCAGACAGGTTTTCTTTCTTATTTCTCCCTCCCTTCCTTCCTTTCCCTTCTTCCTTTCTTTCCTTCCTTCTACCTTCTACCTTCCATCGTTTGTTCCTTCCTTCCTTTCTTTTTTTTTTCTTTTTAAGATTTTATTTATTTATTTGACAGAAAGAGAGAGAGCACAAGCAGGGGGAGCAGCAGGCAGAGCAGGCGAGGGAGAAGCAGGCTCCCTGCTCGTCATGGAGCCTGATGTGGGACTCAATCCCAGGACGCTGGAATCATGACCTGAGCCAAAGGCAGGCACCTGACTGAGCCACCCAGGCACCTTTCCTTTCTTCCTTCCTTTCAAAGAAATCAGCCATAGGTCACTCAGTAAGGAATCTTTGGTTTGATGTACACACAGAATGTTCTTAATTTTAAAAGAAGAATGTTGCTTTAATTTTAAAATACAAAAGTTAAGGAGTACCTAGGTGGCTCATTCGGTTAAGCATCTGCCTTGGGCTCGGGTGGTCCCAGGATCAAGCCCCCACATTGGGCTCCCTGCTCAACAGGGAGTCTGCTTCTCCCTCTCCCTCTGGCCTTCCCCTGCTCATGCTCTCTCTCTCTCTCAAATAAATAATATTTTAAAATATTTTATTTATTAAATTAAAAAATAAAATATAAAATGTAATCACCAAGTAGTACTGACTTAATTCATAGATAATTGTAAAATGTGTTTGTCTAAATTCTAACCTTGTCTTTTTAATCACTGGATTCGTCTTTGCTTGTGTGGAGCCAGGAGGCCCAAGATTCCTTCAGTTAGAACTAAGTTTCTCCCATACACACATTCTCAGTTTGGCCTCATATGTCCTATTGGTTGAACTTGTCACTCATTATGGTATAAATTTTTTTTTGTTGTTCATCTATTTAACAAATATTTGTTGATGTCTATGTGTTCCGTCACTCTCTCTTGTAGGCACTGGGCATACACTGTGCTGAGCAAGGCACAGCTCCTTTTAGAGCTTTTGTTATAGATGGTGGCCAGTGTTTTTTTCTAAAAACTCACTTATTGATGGTAGTTGAAGGGTTAGAGCTTTTTGCTGGCTTGCTTTTTTCTTTAGGGGGGAAGAGAAGAAATACTACTCATCCTTCATATTTTATTTATTCACAGATTTTTTTTTCCAGTACTCCTATACGGAATTAAGTGCTTATTTCTGTGTTGTTCCCAACACAGGTGATATAAGCCTCTGTTACACTTCTAAAAAGCAGATCTGGCGGGGCACCTGGGTGGTTCAGTGGGTTAAAGCCTCTGCCTTCGGCTCAGGTCATGATCCCAGGGTCCTGGGATCGAGCCTCGAGTCAGGCTCTCTGCTCAGCGGGGAGCCTGCTTCCTCATCTCTCTCTCTCTCTCTCTGCCTACTTGTGATCTCTGTCTGTCAAATAAATAAATGAATAAATGAATGAATAACTAACGAACGAACGAACGAGAGAGATCTGGTCACGTCACTCCCTTAATTTCCCTTCAGTGACTCTCGGGTTGAAGTTCAGACAAGGCTTACAAGGGTTGTCAGAATCAGTCTTCCATTGAACTTTCAGTTCCTCTAACATGCTCTGTTTTCCTTTTGGTGAGCTTCTATGCATGCTGTTTCATTTACCTAAAATAGTCTTCTCCCAACCCCTTTACTGTGGCTAATGGCTAATTTCTCAGGGTTTCATCTTAGATAGCACTTTCTATAGTACACTTCACTTGACCAGACTCCCCAACACAGTCCGGGGTCCTCCTCCCCTTGTATTGTCTTCACCCAAATGCTCACACTGCTTGCCATTGACCATAGCCACCACTGGATAGTGTAGTCTTTTTTTTTTTTTCTCCTTTTGTTTTGTCCCCTACTTCCTAGTACAGTACAAACTCAAACATGTTCTTCTGTTTCCTCTAATAGCCTATGAAGACCTTGAGTTCAGACTGTGTGTGGTATAGTGCAAATGCTAAGCACACGTTTCAGTGCATCAGTGAGTGATTGTATTGTTTATTCTTGGAATATAGCCAAGAGAAAGGCTTGGAACTGCATCTCTCTCCCCCAGTCTTTTCATGTTCAGCATCATACAAAGTCTGTGCTCTGCCTTTCCATCTGAGCTGGGTGTAAGGGCCATTTATGCTACTTTTCAGAAATTGAATCATACATTGAAAATTGTTAACTAAATCTGCAAAAGGTATGGTAAAATTCAGCACTCATCTGTAAATAGTAATGGCTTCAGGTAATTTGGAGTTTAAAACATTTTAAAAAACAGTTGTGTAAAGTAGACCTTACGGAGTATGTGTCAAGACAAAGGAGGGTTTTAAAGGAATGAAGATAGATAGGCCTGCGTACTAGACGCTTGGCATCTCCCCTTTATGAAACTGATCTGTGGAAGCCCTGGGGGTTGCGAAATCTGTGAGTAAACCCACCAAGTCTGAGCTTCTGGGTTAGACTTCTTAATTTAATAGAATTTGTCTTATACAACCTTGTTAATGTTTTCTCTGAAACCTTACCAGAGATTTTAGTTGTAACTTTTTTCTTGAGTTAAAAAAATTGTCCTTAAGTGGAAAAAGAAGTATGCCTGAATGGTAGTGTTTTATTTTGTCTGCCCATTTTTTCCTTTTATCTGTAAACATGATGACATTTTTATCTTCCCTTTTCTTTTCATTAACTGAATATGTTTTATCTGACTTTGTATAATGGACTTTAATCACTTACAGTAACCATCGATGAAAAATTTCATACTATTCTAACTGGAGTTTTTATTTGTTTTTTCTCTTATTCGTAGTTATTGTGGAATTACAAGCTGAATCTAACTACAGACCCCAAATTTGAATCTGTGGCCCGAGAGGTTTGCAAATCTACCATATCAGAGGTAGGTTGTAAAAGATTTTTGTGGGTATTTAATGACTTAGAAGAAAACATTACATCTGTTGACCTGGCCAGTCATTAAGGGAGGAATGACTGGACTCAGTTACTTTACTTTTCTTGGAATTCCCATCTGTCTTGGCTGAGAGAGAAGCCACAGTGGCGGGGTGTGTAATCAGCCTCCTTTTTGTTAATGTTCACCTATATTTATCTTAGGATGCTGTTGATTCAGACAGATTGAAAATCGGGCTCTGTTGATCCCCAAACAGAGGACACAACTGCTTCTGTCATCAGTGCTCCACTCATACTTTTTGCACTCTGCTGATGTCTGAAGCTTTTCAGAATGGTCTCCCCAGGAGGCCTATAAATGTTTCTAAGTTACGCAGTGGGTTCAGTTGAATCATAGAGGCATATGCTTCAAATAATAGGAATTGACATTAAAAAAGTTTGTGACAAGAATTGTGTCTATTGTTATAGATGGGTGTTGAGTATAAAAACAAATAATTAATGAAAATGTACAGCATTGTACAGATGCTAACTGGGGAAAATTTTCAATTGTCTTGGTTCAGTGTGAACTACAGATAGTATGGTTAGTTGTATATACCAGTTTGATTGTCATGTGAGTCTATCCAGATTCATCAGAATAATTTCCCTCTTCACTGGCTTATAAAACACACACACACACACACACACACACGTATGCATAACTGGCTTTCTTATAATGTTTATGTAATGATGGTCCTCTTGTAACCTTTTGGGGTGTTGTGGTTTTGTGAATGATTTCAAGTAAAAATGAGAATTCATCCCTTCCTAGAGGGAGATTATACTGAAGTCAGGAAAATTAAATATCAGGAAGAACATAGTTGCCAACCAAATGTTTTACTTTACATCTCCTTCTCTTTCCTATCCTCTTTCTTGCAATTCTGCTTACAAGGAGAAAAAGAGTATCACAAGAATACCTGCAAACTGCAAACCAAACTTTCATTTACTCTCCATTTTAAAAAAAATTTTATTTATTTTTTGACAGAGACACAGTGAGAGAACACAAGCTGGGGGAGTGGGAGAGGGAGAACAGACTTACCGTGGAACAGGGAGCCCGACATGGAGCTCCATCCTCGGACCCTGGGATCAGGATCTGAGCTGAAGGCAGAACACCCAGTGACTTAGCCACCCAGGTGCCCCTCTCCATTGCTGAGCCAAATACTGCTGGCTTTACTCCTGCTTCTTGTCAAAAATAGTGATGGCAGCACTGCTCCCCGGTCACTTCACAGTTTACTCCTATTCGTGACATGTTGATGCCTTACTATGGTGTTTTTTGCTGTTAATCATAGAAATTTTCTTTCTGTTGTATTAAGCTTCTAGCCAATAGAATGATTGAAGAAAAGCATCAACTTTTAATTCAAACACTACCCCCTGTCCTAATTGATGATGAACTGAAATGCAAAGAGGTACTACATCTCTGTGTTTCAGTAAAATCCCAAGAGATTAAAGCTAAATATATTATGTTCTCATTGGGACTCCAATTTAAAATGTGCTCCTCATTTTTCTTCAGATATGTAAACTATTGATTGCCCAGTATAAGAGCTGTAAGAATGCTTGCACTTCACTAAGTTTTTTTTTTCCCAATTTATTTATTTTCAGAAAAACAGTATTCATTATTTTTTCACCACACCCAGTGCTCCATGCAAGCCGTGCCCTCTATAATACCCACCACCTGGTACCCCAACCTCCCACCCCCCCCCGCCACTTCAAACCCCTCAGACTGTTTTAAAACCCAGGCTTCTATTGCTAGCTCTTTGTTCTTATACAGGCTTTTCTTTGGTTGAATTACAAATGCTGAGATTTTTTCAAACAGCTAGTCCTCCTTTTACTTGTGAAACTTAACTCTATTTTGCTCAAAATCAAAACAAAAGCCTTTTCCTGGAAATACATTTATTACCCTCTTTCTGGGTGTCTCAAAACAAAAAACAAAAAACCCTCAAGGTTAAGTTGAAAGAGTTGCATTCATCTTGACTGTGGAAGATCTCTGCTGCCTCTTGAAGCCAGAGCAAGACTATTTTCTTAAATTCTCAAGTTTGCTTCTTTGAAAAGTAAACACCATTTTCTGTCTTGAGTTGAGTGTTTCACTTGGTTTGGATTTGATACAAGGACTGGACGTAAAGAGACCGAGGGGGCTATAGGATAGTGAGTGTGTGGTATATTCTTCACCAGGCACCTTTTGGAAAGGGAGAGTGTAATTGTTCTTGCTTTCTGTGTGTATTTAGGATAGGTGGTGTGATAGTAGAGAGTGGTTACTCTTGGTTTCAAAAAGCCAATAAAACATTTTCTTCTTGTTTACATTAAAAATAAACATTTACCTTTGGGCCCCTTACTCGTCAAAACTATCATTTTTGTTTGTTTTTAATTTCTTCAAATGCAGTAGGATTTTTCCAAACAACCTTCCCTGTTTTATAATTCAAGCTTACAACCCATTAAGTAGATTTTACTTTTTTGTGCCTGAATTTCAGCTTTTTTTTTTTTTTTCTGGCTCATTGGCTTCATTCGCACGTGTGGTTTGGGATGCACTTTGCCAGAACCCAAACCATGTGGAATTACGCTGTGCTTGATCCAGTAGAACATGTGTCTAAACCGCCCAAATTAGACTTACAGTGGCCTCCCCTTTCTCAGACTTCTTCCAGATTGCACTGAGCATCATTTTAAACATGTTTCTGTTCCAGACCACAGTGGTGAAGCTGGGATTCTACTAAGTTCAAAAACACATGTCTAAATCCACAGTTAATTTAGAACATATTAATATCATGTCGAGAAGTAATATTATGCTTTCCTGCCTGCCTTCTCTCAGCCATTAGGTTTACCTGACACTAACAGTGTCCTGTGTAGCTTGGCTTGGGACATGCCCCTAGACTTCAGTTCTGCACCTGTTTTCCAGAGCTGTTTCCCAGATTAATCTCCTCACTGTCCATTGTATTCTTTGCATGGATAAAGGGACTTCTCAATAGAACCATTCTGAAGCTATAGATGGTTTTTTTTTTTAACATTCTTAGTTTATTAATCCTCTCATGAAAAATCTGCACAATCACCACAGATAAAGCCACTGCAGCATCTTTACTCGTTCTGTTGTCCAGTCTCCAGCTCACTTTTTGCCAGCACCAGCATTGGCTTTCACAGTCCCCCTGACTTTCTTCATTCTGTTCTTGCATTCTTTTTGCTGTTTTCTTGAGGTCTTTTTCTTCTCATACAGACCATGTCTTGCAAGTCTATGTTTGGGTTCATTTTTCTTTGCATAATCCAAGGAATCCTAAATCATGCCAAAGCCATTTGTCTTGCCACCACCAAAATGGGTTCTGAATCCAAATACAAATATGACATCTGGTGTGGTCTTGTACATTTTGGCTAGTTTTTCCCGAATTTCTGTCTTAGGTACTGTTGTATTTCCAGGATGAAGGACATCAATAACCATTTGTTTGCGCTGAAGTAGTCTGTTGGTCATGAACTTCCTGGTCTGGATAGTTACTGTGTCGTTCATGATGGCGGCTGAGCTTCTAGCAGCCGGAGAGCTGAAGCTATAGATGTTAAAAGCTTTTTTAAAAAATTCTATCTCAGTAAAGCTGAAATTCTAAAAATTTGTTGCCAAACACATTAATCAGATATTTCCTAGACCCCACAACAATCTGAGTAGGCATGACACTATTTTCTTTATAATGAATGTATTTCTAAGTGCTTTCCTCTTTTTCTCCCAAATATAGATGGGAAATCAATAAGAGAATAGCAGACATTCTCTTTTGTAAAAAGTCGTTTGATAGAATAAAACACTTGTGTAAAACAGCCACTTTCTTTGGAGCAGATTAAAGAATGTGCTGATGAACCGGTTGGGAAAGGTTACTTGGTCTCCTGCTTGGTGGATCACCGAGGCAACATCACTGAGTATCAGTGTCACCAGTATATCACCAAGATGACAGCCATCATTTTCAGTGATTACCGTCTGATCTGTGGCTTCATGGATGACTGCAAAAATGATATCAACATTCTGAAATGTGGCAGCATTCGGCTTGGAGAAAAGGTATCTACTCTGTTTATACTGGCTTCACCAAAGGGGTCCTATGAACTTGACGAATGAAAAGTTTTGTATACCTGGCATGGGAAAAATTTAGGCTGGAGGTGGCCTTAAAAGTGGAGGTCCAGTCAGCCGCAAGATCTAAGGCTAGTTGACCCGTGAATGCATTTCATCTCTTTATAGTGTTTCAGTACTATAAGGGGAAGCAGAGGAATTAACATCAGCCAAGAGTAGTAAATACTAAGCCAGTTGCTGGTTACCTATAGCGTTCCCTAGCAGAGCATTTTGTTGTTTTGTGGACAAAGTAGTTGGAGTAGCAGAGACTGGAGTTGTCTAACCTTTCTCTGCGTGTACCTATTTGCTGCAATAAAAAAATTACCAAACACATTGGTATAAAAGAAGATTTAAATATTAGAAAAGTTTAAGTTATATGAAGGTACTTCTGGCTTGTGAGAAGTAAGATACTCTATAAATGTGATTTGTTGCTATTTTTATCTTATAAGAACTAGTTTTAGTAAAGACAAAAAGGAAAATACCTAGTTGACGACTTCTGTCTTAATTATGTTTGGTCTTATTTTTGTTCTTGTGAGTCTCTTGTCCAGAAGGTCACAATGGAGGTTTGGCTAGGTTTATTCTAAATCTGTTGGCTCAGCAAAATGAAAGAAACTCCTGAGAAGTAACAGATGCTGGGGGAGAGGTGGTCTGAGGCATATGTCTGACCTCAGCTATTAGTTGCCACTGCTCATTAATCTGCTCTTTAGGAAATATGATGGAAAATAAAATCCTTTGTCTCTTTGCCCTCTATTTGTTCCTTGCCCCGTGGTTTGCTGGCTTCTGTCACTGACAGAGAGTAAGGGGCATGGTGTCGGAATACTAGAGCTGCACACACCAGTTTGGGTGATGGTTTTAGTGCTGGTTATTGTCTCCCTGTCACCAAATACCCTTTCCTTTATATCAGCACAGGGCTCTGGCCCTTTCACAGGGTACCTATGGGTCAGTTTTGAGAGCACTGTGAACTTGGCATAGAGCTTTTGGCAGCTTAAGAAAGGCCAGTTTTGTTTTTATTTTTTTTTTTTTAAGATTTTATTTATTTATTTGACAGAGAGAAATCACAAGTAGATGGAGAGGCAGGCAGAGAGAGAGAAGGAAGCAGGCTCCCTGCTGAGCAGAGAGCCCGACGCGGGACTCGATCCCAGGACCCTGAGAGCATGACCTGAGCCGAAGGCAGCAGCTTAACCCACTGAGCCACCCAGGCGCCCCAGGCCAGTTTTAATAAAGAAGGCAGATTTCTTCCTTTCCAGCAGACTCTAGAAATGGCACAAAAGCACTTAAGCTACCCTAATAATTCAGGAAGCTCTTCTGACTTTATTTAGCATGTTAGAGATCATGTCCAGTTCCGTATCTCACTCCTTTTAAAAGCTTCACATAAGTGTTCCAAACACCTTTCTTTGGGAATCAATAATAACACTTCTCCATATATTTGTGATTAGTGGTCCACACTGTAGAGTAGACCATTACAGTTCACCTCTTTCTGTGGTAGTTTTTCCCTCTTGACACCAAGATAGTCACTGGTTAGCTTCCCCCTCGCAATCTGAATTGTCAGTACAAAACCTGCTTTCAACTGCGTGTTTGAGTTACTAAGGTTTAGTGCTAGAAACAATCACAGAAAACAGTAGTACTAGAGCCCAAGAACTGGACAGTGAGGATTGTCTGCCCAGCTTCGTTAAAATAAGAAAAGAAAAGAAAAAGGTTTCTGTGGATCATCAAAATGCACATTTTTAAAAATTTTTATTTTTTCAGTGTTCCAAGATTTCATTGTTTATGCACCATGCTCAGTGTTCCGTGTAATATGTGTCCTCCTTAATACCCACCACTAGGCTCACCTACCCTCCCACCCCACAAAATGCACATTTTTGTCATGTTTATCTTATGCTACAGGTGAATTTCTGTTTATACCAAGCCTCTATCCTAGCACAAAGGCTTTTTGTATTTTGGGGACAGTAAGATAGCTTCATGCTTGCACTCTTGAAAAAACATGTTCCTTCCTATATAATCCATTTTGGTGCTACAGCCATGTTTAAAAGTGAGGGAGGCATGTCCTCAGCCCTTACTGGCTTTTCTAACTATAGTTTATTTCTCTGAGGCCAGTTATTTAGATATGCAGATTATCCTGGAAATTAAAGAATCAACTTCTTGCTTGTTGATTTCAAATTTGGCACTGAAGCTTGCAAACTCCTCTGTGACTGGCTTTGAACTGACTTCTTCCAAAGGTCAGAGGAGGGGGTAATGGCTAATGTGTTTGTACCCTGCTTCTGGATGAATGTAAAAGAGTCATGGTGTCAAAATTGTGGTTTTTTTTTTTTTCCAAAATGTTTATATATGTAGATTTGAGAGCAAAGACTATATATTAATAACATTTTTTCTAAGTAAATACAGTTAAAATGACAGATCTTCAAAAGTAAAAGTGTAAATGATTTACATCATCTGAAGAAAAAGTACAATGTGCAATCCAATACCGGAACTTAATTGTGGACATGTCCTACATCATTACTACTTTTAGACTTTTCACTTGGTACTTCTATAATCTTATCATTCCGTGCTTTTAACTGGCTACTTTGAATATTTTAGACAGTTTTTCTCTCCTTCTGTAGTGAGAAAGATCACAGAAGACACCAAAAATACTGAACTAGAGAGTGGTTTATAACAGAGATGAAAACTGAGTTCTTCCCTTTTGGGATTAGTGTTATTTTTCTCTGTTCCTTAAACAATAACAACAAAAAAGGATAAGGTTTATGGGGAAGAAAAGATATTACCTATCAAATTGCTAAAAACTGATCAGGACACTTTGTAGTTTTAAGAAAGACATTTGTTTCACCACAGTAGAAGTCCCTTTTAAGTCCATTTATAGGATCACTTGTTATTCCTATGTCAAGCCAGTGAGTGTATCAGTAACTTAACCTTTTTTAATCTAAGTAATTTTATTTTCCTCTAGGTGCTGTGCCAGTGTGTAGTTTACCTCCCTTGCTTTGATTCTTATTCAGTAATTAGCCATACAGTCTTGTCAAATATTTGCATACGTTTCAATTACATAACTAAAATGGCTGAACTCAGAGACTTGAGAGAACCAAGAAGAATTCTTGAAGATATTTATTTGAAAAAATATCTAAAGTTAGCATGAAGGAAAACATCTAATGGAAATGATGGTATGGCCCAGCACCAGTATGTGGTGCTGCACTTGCGCTGTAATTATAATTAAATTTCAGATTCCTTAAGGGACCTCAAGCCACGATGATGCTGCCTTTATTTAAATCCAAGAAGAAGCATGTGGAACCATTAAGAAATATAAT
The DNA here is from genome assembly GCF_020171115.1 of Neogale vison. Lineage (NCBI taxonomy): Eukaryota > Metazoa > Chordata > Mammalia > Carnivora > Mustelidae > Neogale > Neogale vison. The sequence goes on from NC_058097.1 coordinate 12,289,827, forward strand.
AGCCCTAAATAGATATTCTTACTGGTGGCACATTTAAAACAGTTACAGACCCTAAGTATACGGGGAAACACTTAGACTCATTAAGTGGAAATTAAGTGGTGCCAGGACTAACAGCTAAATCTGAATCGGGAGTTGACTGTCAGATTATTGTTTTATTATTTTCAACCCCTTTTATATGATTTTTTCCTAAGATTTTAGTTATTTATTTGACAGACAGAGATGACAAGTAGGCAGAGAGGCAGGCAGAGAGAGAAAGTGGGGGAAGCAGGCTCCCTGCTGAGCAGAGAGCCCAATGTGGGGCTCGATCCCAGGACCCTAGGATCATGACCTGAGCAGAAGGCAGAGGCTTTAATCCCCTGAGCCACCCAGGCGCCCCTCAACCCCTTTTATATGATTAAGACTTATTGCTAGCAGCCGTCCAAGTGAGTTTTCATGGGCTACTAAACCTTGGTGTTGGATATTGTTTTGTTGTTTTATAAACTAATTCATGTTTATAATAATCTTTTGTATGCCATAAATAGTAAGTGCCTGATAATGTTTCTGTCAAAATGTTATCATGTTTGTTTTTCCTTTGGAAAGTGAAAATGCATAGGCCTTGCTTAAGTGGGCCATATTCAGACAACTTGAGTGTTGCTTATAAATTAGGAAGAAAAATTAAGCCTTATTCTGGATTTCTGGGGTTTGTGTTGACTCTTCTCTCTGACCTTTTTTGTCACTTTGTCCCTCAGAGTTTGTTTATCTTATTCACAATTACCCTCCAAAATGTCTTTTTGGTCCTCTCGGGTTTTTAATGCAGTGAATAGAATCATACAACTAGTGCTCAAGGTTCAGGTGCAGATAGAGGACGGGGGCATGAGAATCTGCTAGTAGAGTGTGCTTCCTGATCTTTTTTGGGTCAGCACACCTTTTGAAAATTTAATGAAAGCGGTGAGCACTCCTCAGGAAAAATGTGTAATACCCACATACAAATTTTAGGAGTTTTCTAGAACCCCAAGGTCTAGAAAAATAAATGATGGACTGTTAGCTAGGCACCTTACCTTCTGCAACCCAAGACGAGTCGGTAAACTCCTTCAGGCCTGTGTTGACTCCTCTGCGCAAGAGATACCGCAGCTCTCACCCCTTTCCACAGGTATCAGAGGAGAGAACATGGACGTTTTCATGGAAATACTTAGAAATTAATGTGCTATCAAACAAAATGCATTAAACAAAGCTTAGGGGAAAAACTACATACAACTTTTGTTATTGTTGAATTTTTGCTTCAAGTAGGTGCTTCCCTGCCTGGTTTTGGGACTCTTTTTATTACCTACAGATGATTTCATAGACACAGTATTTTACCAAAACAAGATGGTGTGTGCGTAAATAAGAGATCGCATATACTTCTGGCTGCTTTGGTTTGCTGTATTTATAGTTACAGCTTTCAAGTGTTTAAAGCATGTCTTCTGAGTAGAGCAGATTGGGACTCTTGAGTAGAAATATTTAGGGGAAATTTCTCATATTTTGAGTGAATGAATGCTTGTGGTTGCTATGGGGCTGATGCAATGTACAATTAAAGATAATTGGATGGTTTCAAGAAAGCTCTCAAACTCAGTTTGTATGAAAGGTGGTAATCTCATTAAATCGTATTAAGATAAATCTAACATCAAAGCGAGTATTACGCTACAAATTGTACATATAGGGGTCTTTGTGGACAGCATAGAGTAGAAAAATGAGAAAGACATCTCTGTAACATCTTTTCTCAATGGATTTTGTGGTGGGTTTGTTTTGTTTTCACATGACTAGAAGCATTATTGGGGAAATACCTCTCAGCCTTTGAGGTTAATTTACAGAGATTTCTGCAGTGTTAATTCAGTATTGATATGAACCATGATCAGAGCATTGGGCTGATGTAAATTCTTAGAATTTTTCTGACATTTTAAACATAAAGAATTCAGGTTTCTATTTCTAGTGCTAACTAAACTATACTTAAATCTCCCAGGACCTCTCTTTCCATTTGTTGCATTGCAAGTATCTGTTCTAAAGAAGAGTGTTGAGGGCATTTTCTGTAACTGCCACAGTGTGGTTGGTTCCCACCTCCTTTCTCAGCAGAGTGCCAATAAGCCAACTATATATTGAATTGAGGTGGTGGTGGTTGTTTTTTTAAACAAATGATGTTTAATTGAAACTCATTGTGGTGAGAGTTTTACAATATTACTACCCTTGCTATTTTAGGATGCACATTCACAAGGTGAGGTGGTATCATGTTTGGAAAAGGGCCTGGTGAAAGAAGCAGAAGAGAGAGATCCCAAGATTCAAGTCTCTGAACTCTGCAAGAAAGCCATTCTGCGGGTGGCTGAGCTGTCCTCAGATGACTTTCATCTAGACCGGCATTTATATTTTGCTTGCCGAGATGATCGGGAGCGTTTTTGTGAAAACGTGAGTCAGCTCAGAAGCTCTTCTTCTCCTTTAAAATGTTTTTAATACCCTAGTCCAAAGTGAAATAAACCAGCACACTCTCCTGTGTAGATAAGGCAGTGAAATGGAAGGCGGAGTTGTTCCCAGGATAACAGAGAACGATGTTAGATGTTCAGCCTTGATGATTTAACATCTAGTTAACAGTTGGCTTCCGACAGTCTCCACACATTATTTTTTCTACTTTATCTCACTTTTCAATTTTAGATCTTGGAAGTCTATGTTATTTATATACTAGAATCCCATTTTACTGGGGAATCCTAGTCACACCTATTCCATGGCTAAAACTGCCGTATTGCATGCTACATCTTTTTGGCTAAGATGAACAAAACAGCAGGTGGCTAACTTATAAAACTAAATCCTTGATTACTATCTCCAGACCTTACAGAAGACTTGCTAACGCTTATCTCCATCCTTAGAACAAAGAGCTGAGAGTAACTTGCGTGTACTCCTATCCTCTGCTCTTGAATTATTAGCAGCTTTAACTGTCAGAGCCACTGGTTATGAGTTTTATGGACTCCAGCATCAAGTCGTAAGAAAAGACTCACCGACACTTCTCTTGGTTCCCTAAGTAACAGTGTATCTGAGAACAAATGACAATAGCCAAGCATCATGGGAAAATTTTTTTCATCTGTCTGCAATACTGTTTTCTACCAAAGGCTACTAAATGTTGTAAATGGCTGAGCCATTTGTTCAAAGGTACTCACGTTTATAATAATTTAAAGAAAGTTCTTTATAGGATCGTGGATAGTGCCCCAAACTACTTAGCTAATTGTCGTCATCCACATGATCATGTGTGTGTTCATCTTACAGACGCAAGCTGGTGAAGGCAGAGTGTACAAATGCCTCTTTAACCATAAGTTTGAAGAATCCATGAGTGAGAAGGTAAGTATTACTTTGAAACAAACCAATATTTTATTCATTTCTTTAAAGTTCTCTTAAATCCTCTCAAACAATAGTCTTACAAGTTCGTATCAGAGTATGAAATGGCTGATAAAGCTTACCCTTTTCAGAGACAAGACCTTTGGCTTTTAGTAGAGAACCAAAGCACATTTCGCTTAAGCCAAGAAAATGAAGCTTTGTAATATCTGGACATTGGGAAGCCCATTGGGAATCAACGTGGGGAGTAAAATTAGAGAATTTTGTATCATAGTCACACTAAAGCCAGCCCTTCATACTCAGGAAGCTCAGGCTAACCAAACCAATGTGCTTTACAGGTAGTTACCTATTTAATTTTTCAGCAGCTGTTTCATCAAGCATTCTTATTACTATTAGTCCTCTGTCCCTGGATGAATGCAAGAATCTTTTATGACTTTTAAAAAGAAAATTATTCTTGGTTTTCCTCTCCTGCCTTTTGCTTTCCCGTACATCTGAAGAAGTGTTTCAGTTGTTTCTATCATTTACTATTGAATAATTCTATTTTAAAAGCACAGAATGTAGCAGCATAACATAAGAATGTTATGTCAGCTGCCATTTTGATTTGTGTGAGCTTGACTTGAGGGACACTGTGTAAAAGGAAGAGGGCTTGGTGAAGTCACTGTATTAGATCCCACCAAGGACTCGGGTGTGTAGGACAGCTGCTCTGCTACTGCAGCAACCACCGGCGACTCAGGGTGGGAATCCAGGCCTTCCCCATCCATGCATCCCTACCTCCACACTAGTTTCGCACACTGGATTGGAGGCTAACCAAATTCAAAGGTAGGCTTTTTGATGACAGTTGCAGTTGTTGACATGTACTTGGCCATGAGCCTCTGCTGGCCCTAGAGGTTCCTGTGAACAGCAGAGCCACCTGAGTGGTATTACACTCTGTTGTTGCCCTCTTTATTCAGTGTCGAGAAGCGCTGACGACCCGCCAAAAGCTTATTGCCCAGGATTATAAAGTCAGTTATTCGTTGGCCAAATCCTGTAAGAGTGACCTGAAGAAATACCGGTGTAATGTGGAAAACCTTCCGCGGTCCCGGGAAGCCAGGCTCTCCTACCTTCTCATGTGTTTGGAGTCAGCCGTGCATAGAGGTAAGAGTTCATTTCTCTTTATCTTTTTCAGTTTTTTTTGGATTCACGTCCTAAAGTCTCTTGTACCTGTAAATGTTATTTTCTTCCTGCATTTGCTGTTTTGAGTGCACCTGTGCCTTGCAACTCAGAAACCTTTCTTTGTAAGCATAACTCCAAGAACTAAAGGCTTGGTGTCCTGAAGCCTTTTTGAAGGCTCTTTCTTTTAGCTCAACAATCTCCAATTTTTTTTTTTCTATGTCTTTATTTGAGAGAGGGAGAGTGAGCAAAAAAGACAGAGAGAGAAAAGGAGCAGGGGAAGAAGCCAAGAGAGAAGCGGACTCCCTGCAGAGCAGGAAGCCCAACATGGGGTTCAGTCCTGGGATTTCAGGATCATGACCTGAGCCAAAGGCGGACACTTAATCGACTGAGCCACTCAGGTGCCCCCACCCTTTTAAGGAAGGTAGATTTCTCAAACCCAATGATTTTAATTTTTTAAAATGCATGGTCAACATTTTTAGGAGAGTCAGGGTAGCATAATGATTTAACATACAAGCTTTGGGTCGGAGACATAGCTTTAAATTAATGGCACTATCATCAAATTAACTGGCTGGGTGGCCATTGTTTACATTTCTTAATCTCTCCTCAAACTCATTTTTCTTATCTATAAAACAAAACTAATATTTATGGTGAGGATTTATTTATTTGTTTATGAAAATTAAATGAGGTTTTTTGGAATAGCACTTAGCATTCAATAAATGATAGGTACCATTATTGTTATAACACTAATGATATTAAGGAACTAGAAATTTGGGGGCACCTGGGTGGCTTAGTGGGTTAAAGCTTCTGCCTTTGGCTCAGGTCATGATCCCAGAATGCTGGGATCAAGCCCCACATCAGGCTCTCTGCTCAGTGGGGAGCCTGCTTCCCCCCCCCCACCACCTCTCTGCCTACTTGTGATCTCTGTCGGATAAATAAATAAAATCTTAAAAAGAAACTAGAAATTTTTGAGTCTGAAAGTCAGCCCCTGACAAAAGAGCCAAGATGGCTGTATAGAAGATAGGGGCTGTCTTTTGTAATATTGGCTACAAGCTGTGAAGATGAAATGTCCCGGGACGTTAAAACTCTGAGCTTTTGATGAATTTTTTTTTTTCCATACCTGGATAGTGGGGAAAAACTCCTAACCTTGAAAGTGGTGGAGTAGCACCCAGGGACAGTGCATGGTCTTGAATTGAATATCAAAGGATATTATAGAGACAATTGGAGAATGTTGACTATGGTCTGGATATTAGATAAAATGGTCCTAAAATGAAAGGTAGAGTTTATTAACTTACAAAAGAATATTATAAGACAGTATACATAATACCATCTAATTTGGGTGTTTAAAAAAATGTTCTTAAATTGTAAATTAACAAGAAAAGAAAGACTCAGTAAATACATGGCTAAAGGCTACATGCAGATAATTCAGAAAAGTTACACAGATTGCTAATGTTAAAAAGACTGACCTTACTAAGTGTTGATAAGGGTATGGAAGAACTGGACTATTGAACACTACTGATGGGAATTTAAAAGTAGTACAATCATTTTGGAAAATAGTTTGCCAGTTTCTTAAAAGTTAAATATATCACCTACCATATGACTCAACTGTATTTACCTAAGAGATACAAAAGCATGTATGCATATAAACTCTTATACCTGAATACCCAGAACAGCTTTATTTGTAATAGCCCAAAACTGGAAATGATCCAAATGTCCATCAACAGTTGAAGGGATAAGCACATGGCAGTATATCCACATAATGGAATCATATTACTTGGCAATAAAAAGGAAGAATTGATAATACATGGATGAACTTAAAAATAGTTATGCTGAGTGGAAGAAGTTAGACCAAAAAAGTGCATACTCTATGACTGTGTCTATATCAACTTCTAAAAAGTGGAAACTGGTAAACTAATCTGTAGTCACAGAAAGCAGCTCATTTTTTGCTGTAGGAGGGGTCTGGGGGAGAGAGGGAGGGAGAGAGTCTCAAGGACCACGAGAAAATTCTGAAGTTAATGGATATGTTCAGTATCTTGATTGTAGTGATGGCTTCAACAACACACACATGTCATACCTCTTCAGTTGTATGCTTTGAAAATACAGCCTTTTTTAATGTTAATTATACCTTGGTAAAGTTGGGGGTTTTTGTTGTTGTTGTTGTTGTTTTTAATTTTCTTAATTTTCCCAGTTGGCATTTTTAGCTCAAGGAAGGAGGCTGGGGAGGCTATAGTGAATGTTTGAAATGTGGTCATTTTCACAGGCTTTTAATTCTGTAGGCCACTAGGGATTGTTCTTGTCTTTCATTGTTACCCCCATAATTATCTTATTGATAAGACTCCCATTGGCAAAGCATTTGCAGTTTTAGTTTAGTAGTATAAAACCTATATAATGCAAAACACTGTCAAGATAAACCCTAGTCTCTGGAGTCTTAAACTCATTTTATGCCAATGAAGCTCTTTCTGTATTCTGAGCTTTTCAGTCTAGATGATGGCATGACTGGTATATTATATTCTAAAGTAGAACGTGTGCTTTTCTCTGCAGTGATACCTGATTGTAATGCTCACCATCCATAATGTTGTGACTTCACTCCTAACTTAGGGCGCCAGGTGAGCAGCGAGTGCCAGGGGGAGATGTTAGATTACCGGCGCATGTTGATGGAAGACTTTTCTTTGAGCCCTGAGATCATCCTGAGCTGTCGGGGGGAGATTGAACACCACTGTTCTGGATTACATCGAAAAGGGCGAACTCTGCATTGTCTGATGAAAGTAGTTCGTGGGGAAAAAGGGAACCTTGGAATGAACTGCCAGCAGGCGGTAAGGAAAAATTCTCTACTGCCCTTTTGTATGTTACATTCTGTCAGGTGAGGAGCCTCTTTCTGACAGTCCCAGCTTCCTTTATCTGGATCATTTGTGACATCACATGAACATCGGGTACTAAGAACCAGATACAGAATATTGTTCTGGCATATCTTAATAAGAACGTGGAATTGATTACAGAGGAGAAGTTTGGTTCATAAACAATAAATGGGGCTATATACATAAAGAAATAGATAAAATGCATTGTCTGCTGCAGTTTTTAAAGGAGAGGGTAGCTTGCCAGATGGAATTTCTAAATTCAGAACCAAGGCAAACCAGATTCTGGTAAATCAGAAAACGTCCTCCACCAAAAGAGGATTTGCCTGTCTCTATAGGTGCGATTGAGTTGAAGCTGAGAGAGAGCAGTAACAATTGAAATTTTCTAAGAGTTGTTTTTTTTTTTTAAGATTTTATTTATTTATTTGATAGAGATCACAAGTAGATGGAGAGGCAGGCAGAGAGAGAGAGAGAGATGGAAGCAGGCTCCCTGCTGAGCAGAGAGCCTGATGCGGGACTCGATCCCAGGACCCTGAGATCATGACCTGAGCCGAAGGCAGCAGCTTAACCCACTGAGCCACCCAGGCACCCCTAAGAGTTTGTTTTTATTACTGATATGCAACATATCATGAATTCCTGGCCTGAAGGATCAAGAGAGCATGTCATTTTCAAAAACCACACCATTTTTCTTGTTAGTAAGGCAACTGTGCATGGAAGGGCCTTTCTTTCTCTGTCCCCAAACTACCATCAGTTCTATAAAGATATTTGGAAAAAACTAGTGTACTTCTTGAGAAGATAAAGTTAATTTTTTTTTCTATTTTTCCTTTTTTTTTATTTTTTCTTTTCTTTCTTTTTTTTTTTTTAAGATTTTATTTATTTATTTGACAGACAGAGATCATAAGTAGGCAGAGAGGCAGGCAAAGAGAGAGGAGGAAACAGGCTCCCCACCGAGCGGAGAGCCGGATGTGGGGCTCGATCCCGGGACCCTGTGATCATGACCTGATCTGAAGGCAGAGGCTTTAACCCACTGAGCCACCCAGGCACCCCTTTTCTTTTTTTTTTAAAGATAAAATTATTCTTGCTCCAGAGTTCACGAACAGTTGAGTAACTACAGATCAGGGATATAATATAAAGTTAATAAAATACTATAGATGCAGTGCATCTGTTTCATTACCATAGTCCATATTTATTACTTTTTACTAATAAGAGTCTTTGAACAGTTCTCAGTACCAAATGCAACAGTGGTACCCTGTACAGTGTATCCCATACATCCCTTACGATGCACAAAAGATAGCATTTAGTTTCGTATCCTACAGTAGGGAGTTGAGGTTCTTTACCCAGTGAAAGTTTAGAAAACCGTAATTCAGTTGGTCTTTTTGTTGGCATTTTTATTAAAAATCAAGTATTTTAGAAAAATCAGAATTTTACAGTCTGAAACAAAATTCTCATAGAATTTTGATGTAGAGTAAAATTTCACCTTAGCTCCATTTACTCACCCTGAGCCAGAGTATACAGTAAATTGTACATCCTGTGATGGAAAAAGTAGAAAAATTTATAGACTCTTCTCCAAAATCCCAAACCCAGCTAGAAGGGGGGCTTCTGGAATCCACTGTGGCTTCAGTTGGCACAGTGTATTTCTTCAGGAGCAGTCCTTGCTGGTGATTGTCCTAGGAAACCTCTACAACAATATGTGTGCCTGGGCCTCAGACCAAGTATGTATCAGAATAGCCCATATTTGCATCTCATTCTTAATGCAGCATATAAAAGAGAGGGAAGTGGTCAGGAATAAAACTCTTTTTACTGAGGCTACACTTGTACCAAGGTGTACAGAAAAAAAGAAGAGAAATTGGTTTAACTTTATTTCACGGCATTTACCTCCAGGGCTTTTTATAATTTAGTTTGTTATAAAGAACTAGTGAGTCAACTTGAAAGATAAATAAGGATGCCGGTCTCATGCTTTGTGCCTAGAAGAAAAGTGGTTCCAAACCTAGAGGATAGTCTCAAATAATGAAGTATGTGGTTTTGCCCACATCAAGTTTAGCTAAGTGGGAAATAAACACTGTATTTTGATTATAATGAACCCATGATTTTTAGTCTTTGCTCACCCATACTGAAGGAGTAAATGATCCGAAGGGAGAATATTTTCCTCAGTCGTCTTCTCCTACGTTATCCATCCTCAATCAATTGGAAGAGTTTTTTGAAATAACTTCTCTTTTTCAAAGTTCTCTTCCTTGATAGAGTAAGCTTCCTTGCGTGTCTATGGTTGGCCTCTAATTTTCCCCGTTCCTGCTTGGTGATGCTTTGACTCAGTGATCTCTCAACAAGTAGTAAACTGTGAAACGTCGATAATTTTTATCTTAATGAGTAGACACTTTTCCAAATGTACGATAATCATGAACTTACTAAATTCTCCTCAGTTATGAGTGAGCACGTCTGGGCCCAGTTTCTCCTTGGCCAAAGATGACTGTGCAGTGTATTCTTAGACTAATTGTTTCTCAGAAGCATTTCCCCAGGTTTTTCCTAAGCAGTCAGGGGCTGGAATGATTATATAGTCATGTAGCAATTCATGTTCTTAGTGTTTATTTCCTACACTGCTGTCCCTGGATTCCAGAGTGGCAATGATCCCTTGAGCTGTTAGCGCATTAGCGTCTGTAGGGCTTTCATTGTCTCCCTTTAGGTGCTGCAGTCTGTTGCACTCATTGTGAATTCTCAAGGTTTGCCTGTCAGTTGTAGATATTTAACATACACTTCTTGCAGAGACTTCCAGATTCCCATGATACTTACAACTTCCCTCAGAAGATGATGTAAATATTTTTGCCTTTGTCAGCAACCATCTTTACTAAAACTGGTAGTAATCTATCAAATAACCATAGCATTTTGTAGCTTCTCCAAATTGCTATCAAGAATTGGTATAAATAACTTCCATCCCAGAATACTGGAAATCTTTTCTATTTCTCTCTTCTTGATTGTTGATTTTAGGATAGAGAGAATTGAGATTTTCTTTTGTCATTTCCTTTTGATGTGTGTTCTCTGATCAGTGTGCGATGGGGTCATTGCTTTCATATGAGCCCCTGTGGGATTGTATCGGTCACATGAATGAGGATCATAGAAGGCTCTCCTCCAGAGGCTACATCTGTGACACGAAAAGGGTTCCAATTCTTTAACTTGGAAAAAAAAGGAACCCAAACCAGAAGGATTATAGTTTCCAATTTTGCTTTCTGTTATTTAAGATTCCCACCCCAAAACACCATCTGCTATCCATCTGTACTAATAATGGTCTTTTACATACATAGAATGCTTTGCTGTTTATACAACCTTCTCCTATATATTACTCTTTCTTATAATCCTGTTCAGTTCAAGAAACTGCAACTGGAGGTTAATCATGCCGGTGCTCTCAGAGCTAATGTCTGGCAGAGCCAGAACTATTAATAGAACTCAGGGGGCCGCCTGGGTGGCTCAGTTAGTTAAGCGGCTTCCTTTAGCTCAGGTCATGATCCGTGGGTCCTGGGATCGAGCCCATATCCAGCTCCCTGCTCAGTGGGGAGCCTGCTGCTCCCTCTTCCTCTGCAGCCCCCCTGCTTGTACTCTCTCTCAAATAAATAAATAAAATCTTTTAAAAAAAACAAAAAACTCAGGTCTTCTGATCTTAATTTAGAGCTTTTTCCTCTGTGCCCCAACTGCTGTCTCCTCAAAGACAGGAAAAAAGAAGTAGAGGCACGTCTTCTCATGCTTTCACTTTATTCCATAATGAAGAATGGACCAGGCAGAAGTAAATGTTAAAGAAAATACCCTGATTTTCAACTGCATAATGACAAGTATTTTGGGGGGATATGTTTAACAAGCAAGCTGTGGTTTACCTCTTAGTTGTATAAAAGATAATTTGGGAAAAATGGGAGTTATAAGTATTGTATTCTTGTTTTTTGCAATTGATATTTCTTGCAAGTTAAATCAAATCCCTCCTCTGTTTTTAATAACATGGAGCGTGCTTGTCTTAATGCCAGTGTATTGGCAGCAAGATTCAAATTCTAGATTCTTATGACCAAATTAGGTATCTGACTAGAAATGTCTCCTATTTACCCTTCTCCACTCAATTCTGGCTTGGCCATGAATGTCAAATTTAGCAATCTGATTTAACAAGCAGGCAGACAGGAAGGAAAAGGCAGACTTTATATTGCAAAGACCTTTTACATTGCAAATGCCCAGGGATAATCCAGACAGGTAGGCAAGCAATCCCCACCATGGCTAATACAGAAAAACTTGCACTGGAGACAGAGAAACCAGTGGAAGGTATTTGGGGCGAGCTGTTGAGCTTAGCTGGTGACAAGTGTAATACCTTGTTAAAAGTCCACTGTGATGTACCAGACCTAGTAACTGTGTGAAGAAATGACTTTGCTCTTCCCTGATGAGTAAGTGACTTTCTTCTTTCTTAATTTTTTTTTTTTTTAATCCAGCTGCAAACACTGATTCAGGAGACTGACCCTGGCGCAGATTACCGCATTGATAGAGCTCTGAATGAAGCTTGTGAATCTGTGATACAGACAGCCTGCAAACACATAAGATCGGGAGACCCAATGTAGGTTGTCTTATTTGGGGTATTTTATTTGGCAGTGTATTATTGAGAACATTCCTTTAAATGATTTTTGGATGGTTTTAACATCTTAACTAAAATTGTGTTAAACAGAAACACATAGCAACTTTTGTTATAACCAGTATTGGAATTGAGACTTCCACTCTGCCTCCTGCATGACGTAGATACTAGACCCGGCATTGTGATGATGTTTATTGACTGTGACTGAGTGTGTATGGGCCTGTACCTTAGGCCACTGAATAATTCTGTTTAATGATCAAATAAAAAACAAAAGAGAGAAACACCCAGGGTAAAATGACACATACTTTGTCTCTATACTTTCATCATGTTTGTATAGTGACTTGTTACATATATTGTATAATTGATAATTGTTAGAAATTCATTTATTATAGTTGAAATAATGTGGTTGTGTTGTGGTTGGAGGACGTAATCATGGACAAAGGGAACTCCGAAGTTGCATCCAGGAAAGCTATAAAATGCTATAATACAGTATTTGAATCTCATGTAGTAGTTTTATTCCATATGATGCGAAAACAGCTCTTAAGACCAGGTTGCAAGTAAAGAGCAGGTTTCCCGCTCTGCAGAAACCTTTGTAGCCCACAGCCAGCAATACCCGGCAAGAAAATGAATACAGTTGATGTTTGTCATCACACTGCTGTGCACAGACTCCTGCTGTTGAGGCTGTGGCAGGGGATTAAAAAAAGATATCCTTCTTTAAAGCTTTTGTGCAGTTGGAGGAGATAGACAAACACAGTGAAGACTAATTAAGAGTATTTACCAATATAAAAATAATTGCATCAAGCATGAGGGGTCAGGGGTGAGGGAGGGAAGTGGGGAGAACTGCTACAGCTGAAAATCATTTGAAGATGCTATCAATCAAATGCAGTGTGTGTGCCTTTTCTGGGTCGTGGTTTGAACATAAAAAAGCACCACCAAATAATTGCAAAAAGAATTTGAAAACTAATAGGATATTACATAACATTAAGGGTTTTTAAAATTAATTTCTTCTGGTAGATTATGGTATTATGTCCTTATAGAGAAACACGCTCAAGAATTTATTAATAAAATGATATGGTATCTGCGATTTTCTTCAAAATATCAGCAAGGGGGAGTGTGTAGAATGAAAACAAACTTGGCCATAGGTTGATAAAGCTATGGGAAGGGAAAGGGGCTCTTAGGATACTTTACTTTTGTGTGTGTTGGAAAATTTTCCTAATAAACAGTTACAGCAACTGCGTGCTGATCTTATGCAAGCCGAGTCCCAGGTGCTGAGTGGCCCTGAAGTTGAGCGAAGGCACAGTCACTAACAGGCTAAGTCAATTTGAGTTATTCTCCAAGAAGTAAATCCCTGAGTGCCCTCAAAAATAGCTCAAGGGCTTTTTCTACAGACCAAGGAAATAGTGGTGTGAGAGTTCCAATCCTGTTCTTAAAATTTCATCCCTGTTTTATGCCCAGGATCCTCTCGTGCCTAATGGAACACTTATACACAGAGAAAATGGTGGAAGATTGTGAGCACCGTCTATTAGAACTGCAGTATTTTATCTCTCGAGATTGGAAGTGAGTATTTTGAAGCCAAAGTCAAGTGTAAGCCTTATCCTGTTCTCCCGTTTAGTCAGGATCCTCCTCTCTGGTTTGAAATAATTAGTAAGAATATGTTTTGCTTAAGTTCTGGGGTGCTGACACGTTCCAGTTCTCTGAAGAATAATATCTTTCTTCTTGCTTCCAGAATAGTATCTAAAAGCTGAGGCAGCCCTTGCAGGTCTGCCCCATGTGTCCCCATTTACTACAACTTTGGAAATCAGAGTCAGATGTTTCTGATAGCACAGACATCCATCCTCAAAGAACTTGGGCATCTGTGGGGCAGCGGAAGCATCTTCAGATAGGTCTCTAAGCAGATAATAGTGCATTTTAATTTTTATTGATTTGTACTAGATATGGGAATTTACTTTTATTTCTCTATTCAAAGTTGTTGAATTTCTATCTTAAGAAGCTCTTATCAGTGAGTGACAACTTGATTCTCTAATTCTCTTCTTTTCTCATACTGTTATCCAAAAAAAGGTGGGGTGGGGATCAACTAGGAGAAGAATTTATGTTACAGTCAGAATCAGTATAACTTAATGGCTTCACTGCCTTCCTCTTTACATGTTCTAGTTTGTCTTCCACCCAAAGAGTAGCTGGTACAGAGCCACTTGGGAAGCTGGCTGTCCCTCCTGTTCCCATGGGAGCTCAGCTACTTCCTGATTCAGCTTTAGCCAGTGTAGTTGCCTGGTGATTGAATATGTTACCCACATACTTCAGTGGAAAGAGATGATTCAGAAGATTCAGCGTATTTTTTTTTAAAGATTTTATTTATTTATTTTTATTTTGAGAGAGAGAGCACACATGGGCAGGGGGAGGGACAGAGAAAGAGGGAGAAAATCTCACGCAGACTCCATGCTGAGCGCAGAGCCCAATATCGGGGCTCAATCTCATGACCCTGAGATCATGACTTAATCTGAAACCAAGAGTCAGACGCTCAACTGACTGAGCCTCCCAGGCACCCCAGATTCAATGTATTTTATTTCTGTTCCCTCAGATTAGCTCTGGAAAGGACTACAGAAAACTGTGTGGGTATTTCTCTGTACTTTCTCAGGCCAGCTAAACCAAAATAACAAGGTTTACTGAGGTTATTATTGCTCTAATCAAAATCATCTTAATTCCTCTTCTGTAACTTTTTCACCTACGATCACAAATTGCTTCATAGGCTTAAAAGCTACTCATTAAGTGTTAGCATTTCTCCTACCATTCAGTAGCTGTCCCCCAAAGTTGACATTATGATGTGGATAGAATTAAGCATCCATTGGTCTGATCTGGAGAAACAGCAGGCTCATTGCCTTAATCCATTGTCTCCAGAGTTCAAAGTTAAATGTCAACGTTTTTTAAAGTTAATAAGCATATTCAAGCAAACTAAAAATAGAATTTACTTACTTGGCATGGGAAGAAGAAAGAAACAGTTTGACTAGAAAGCAAGTCGAGTTGGGAGATTCTGTTTATCTTGCCATTTCCGAATCTTATTGAATCTTGTCTATCAGGTAGGATTGAATTTCATTCATGCTTTGAGAAACCTTATTGAGTGAAGAGTTGTGAATCGCCTGGTGACAGCTCCAGGCCTCATGGTCTCACTTCAGCCAGGGCATGTTAGTGCTGAGTCCGCTGTAATGTGCATCTTACGTAGCCAACATGGCCTCCTTGAGGTGGAACTTAAGCTTCTGCACCAAGATCCCCAGACTTTGACCAATTGACCACTGTGTGTTCCTGAAGAACAAAATTCAGGAATATCTTTTAACTCTTACCCTTATAGGCTGGACCCTGTCTTATACCGCAAGTGCCAGGGAGATGCATCTCGTCTTTGCCACACCCATGGTTGGAATGAAACCAGTGAACTTATGCCTCCCGGAGCTGTGTTCTCTTGCTTGTATAGACACGCCTACCGCACTGAGGAACAGGGCAGGAGGGTAAGCACCCAATATTGACTTCATTTCTTCTTATCTGCCATTTGTTTTTGAATTAGTTTGCTGTATATTGTTCTGATGTCTGCTGTCGTCGGAAACTTGATCAGTGTATGTGGCAGGGAAGGGCTGCTGCCCTTCTAGGAACTTCATTCAGTGAGTGCTCAGAGAGTTGCTTCACCAGCTTTCCATCTGATTTTACGTTTTCAACAAAGTATTTCGACAAAATGTCGGCAGACATTTCCAGTTTTTTCTTTAAATTACTGAAATCTAAATGACAAAGAGACAACTAAATATTGCTGCCCTAACTTCATTTAGCTTAAGGATCCATTAGAAACTCTTCACCAGGATACAGATGGTTTTTAGGCTTGTTTTGAGCTAGGTAAATTTGAATTCAGTGTTCCTGACCCAGGTGTGTATTCTCTTCTGAACAGAAGCTGGCATTCTACTCTGCATTCATAGAGTAGTAGCAGATTAGTTTTCCTAAACAAAAAACTTAAATCCAGTTCACTTTTTATCCATGTACTCTGAGAAAAGGATATTGTTTCATTCAGTAGATTAGAAAACATTGAATCTAAGATCTCCTTCCTTGAGTTGTGGGTTTGTAGAAGCCTCCCAGAAGATTTAATCCTCACTCTGGAAGAGATTTGGGTTATAAAATTCGTATAAGTAGCTATAACATTATTAGTTTCCTAACGCCAGATTTCCTTTATGTGTTGTCTTTTTGTTTTGGTTCTGTACTTTTAAAGTGTTTTGCTTATTCTTTCTCATATAGCTGTCTCGGGAGTGCCGAGCTGAGGTGCAGAGGATCCTACATCAACGTGCCATGGATGTTAAGCTGGATCCTGCCCTCCAGGATAAGTGCCTGATTGATCTGGGAAAATGGTGCAGTGAGAAAACAGAGACCGGACAGGTAACTGACATAGCTATACCTGTTTATCTTATAATAGTAATAATAATAATAATAATAACATTCATGATGAACACTTTACATAGAGTACAAATGCTATAAAATGTATCTCTATTTTTGTTACATAATTCAATATCTTCTTCGTAAGAAATCCTAAGGAAAATTTTCCCTTTGTTCTCTTTATCAGGAATAATTATACTTTTCCAAAGCAGTTGTTTTGTTTATATATTATGGTTACTGTATTTTGTAAATGATTTTCCCTCTTTGTGTTGCCTGTTAAAAAACCTGACTCCAAAGTTATGGCTTGCCTGTAGCAAGTATGTAAGATTTTGTGGTAGGCATTTTGTGTACCAAGCTTACCGCTAGCTTCATCCCACACTTTATTTTTTTTTTAACCATACTTTCTTTTCCTTTTTTTTTTTTAATTTGTTTTAAAGTTATTTTATATTGCTTTTTTTTTCTTTTCTCACCTTTATAAGGTACATTAAAGTCCTTTTGAGGGAGGGCAGGGTATCAACATAAACATAAATAAATACTGGCATGCGTGAATAGTGTGTGTGTTTATTTTTTCCATTTAGTAATTGACAAAATTGAAGCCCATAGGAGCTAAGTATATTGACTTCCTTGGTTACTACTCAGATCTAATCCTTGCCACACATCAGGTCCATTGTCTTACAACCTCTTTATACAGGGGAGTGTAGAGAAGAAACAGCCCCCAAGAATTACATGCATGTTACGAATGGTTCCTAAAATTTTGTGCCTGGTTTGAAAAACGGAAAAGCTACATTAGTGCATTCTAGCACAATAAGTTAGGAGGGAGATTTGTCTTCTGTCTTAAGGCAGGGAAACCAAGCATGGAGGAATAACTACTTGTTTAAAGCTCCAGTAATACTAGAACAAGGTGTGAACTTAGGTTTCCAGATTCCACTTTTACTACTCCAGAACATCCTCTGGGATTAACTACCAGCAACTCACCATGAACAAGAGTTGGGCATTTTTAAGAAGCGGCACTGGCTCACTACTCAGATCTGTTGGCCCTGCCAATATCATTTTCAGCAGTCTGCTTCCTGGGCCTGCTGCGGTTCTGTCAATTTTATTGTGAGAAAATGCCTGCAGTTGAGCTTTCTGCTGCCTTTGTCTAACAAAACAAAGGATGGGGTCATATGGAATCCGAGAGAACAGTTTCCTTTCACACCCCCTTCAAAGTAACATTGAGGAAGCTGCACTGTATTGCCCCCCATCGCTGTGAAGCTCCAGTTAGGAAAGGGTTCTGTGAATGGGATTTTTTCCTTAGCCATTTCTCTTACTCCAGAGGTTTTATGCATGTTCCTTCAGGGTTCTTTACCCCCTTTCTGGCTATTGTATAACTCCTCCAACCCTGCTTGTCCATTCCTATTCTAATTCTAAAACAGATTCTTGCAGATACTAAGTTAAACTTGGTCCTTTAATAGAGCCTTTGCCGAGAAATAGCTGTTGATAGCTTTGGGAAAGTGAGCTCCTGTTCTGCTTAAAACCTCTAAATTTCTAAAAGGAATAGTAATGGATTGATGGTACAAAGTCACTCCAGGTCAGGTTCCAAAGCCCAGACAAGATAGCTTTTTGATGCCCAAACCCTAGTGTGCTCACTTGCTCTGCAGTTTCCCTCAGGATTTTTCCATGTGGGCTAGGGTTAGAATCCCAGGTTTGACTGGGAGGAGCTGTCAGCTCTATGCTGGATTTTGGACACCGGGTCCCAACCTGTGTTGCTTATGAAGGATCTTAAAATACTGCATGTCATTCTACTGTGACTCTGTTGTTCACTGATTATTATTGACATGCAGATATAAAACAGGAGCAAAGATATCAAAACACAGATTTTAAAAATGGAATAACAGGTTGTTAATGGAATAGAGTAAAGGCCTGATAAAATTTTTAGACACTGAGGACATCTGAACATTGATTCTTGTTGGACTTATCGATTTGGCCTTCTGGAGGATTTGTATGGCGCTTGTTTCCCCTTGACCCTATCAACCACCCTGTTACATCAAGTGCTTATCTTCTCTACAATCCCGGTTTGGGAACTCAAATAAAGCTTTAGTGTTCCATTCAGTGAAATAGTTTTTAAAAAGAAAAGATAAGGAGGACCACTGCAAAGGAAATAGATACTGTTCTCTCGGCTTCCCTTGTTCATTTATATAATTGAAAAATGCCAGGGGATTGCTTTCTTATTTGCAGGAGCTTGAGTGCCTCCAGGACCACCTTGACGACCTGGCTGTAGAGTGCAGAGATATAGTCGGCAACCTCACCGAGTTAGAATCCGAGGTAAGCGACTTGTGGCTCAGAGACTACGGGCATCCTGTCAGGGGCCTGTCCTCTTTTCTCAGTCCTGCCCTTTCTCTGCCCCTGAGAGTGCCCATTCCCTTCGTTGGCTTTACAGAGAAGTACATTGTGTTGCTTCCTGAACCCCTTTTCTCATCTCCAGAGAAATATGCTAGACACTTAGCCCTTTGGTTTTCTTCAAAAATTAGAATTATCACAGTGATTAGACCAATCTTTTTCCTCCCCTTTAAGAAAAGATAGCAGCTGTGCTTCAGATTGCTTAATCACATGCATGAATAGTCCAAGCATTCCTGTTCCTGTTCTCTTATCGCAGCTCTTTCAGTTAGGTCATCTGGCAATGTTTGTGTCATCAGTAACAAAATAAAAGCCTGGGATTTCCACTTAAACGTGGAAGACTGAATATGTATGTTTATCCCTGTTTCATCCTGAAACCCACAGAAATATTAAAAAAGAAGTTAGAAAGTCTCGTAGGCATAGACATATTATTTAGAAATACAGAGAGCATTACTGGGGAGAGAGCAGCTAAAAAATGTTAATAAAATTGTCTTATGGGAGTAGAAATCAGGGAAACAGGGGATTGCTCTTTTTTTTCTTATTTTAAGCTTTTTAGAACAGTTCGAGTTGGCAATATATAAAATTACATTTCCCAACTAGTCTTTTTTTTCTTTTTTTCTTTTTTTTTTTTTTGCTTTCTATTTTTCAAAAGTTTATTGCTTTCTTTCATCTTGTATCATCTGCTTCTCCCATCCTCATTGTCCTTTTAGGCTTAGGAGGACATTCTGGGGTGTGTCCCTCGTGAAAGGGAGTTGTTATTTCAGCAGCTAGTGCGGCACAGAGGTTACTGTCTGCTTAAAGACATTCGTGTGCATCCCCCAGAGGCAGTGGTTTGTCATCGTTTTGGGGAGCTTATAAACTGAAGACAGATGTCAGTTACCCACATTTTCATTTGGAACTGCTTAGCCATTTGGAAAAAGTCCAAAAGCTAAACTCCAGGATTACTGTTAAATGCTTTTTCCTCTGCACTGTTCTTAATTCTGCCTTCTCTTTTTTTTTGCTCCGGCTCATGGGGTATCTACCTCTAGAAAAACTTGCCCTTTAGAATATAATGGAGGAACAGTTCAGTCTGTGCTGGGGCTCGCTAACCTAAAAACTAGAATTGCTCCCAAATGTACATCTTAGATTATTTGTCCATCACTTGCTACTGATTCAGAAACACAAACTGCCACTCTTGTCACAAATAGCTCCTTCTAAAGAAGAATTATTATTATGTTTAATCTTCTACAGGACATTCAAATAGAAGCCTTGCTGATGAGAGCCTGTGAGCCCATAATTCAGAACTTTTGCCATGTGAGTAATGTCTGGAGAAACAGAAGAGGCATAAACCAAATTCACTGGGACTTTGGCCCTCAAGTATATTGCACTTAACCTCTCCAGCATATATGACTCCTGAGTGAAAGTTGAAAATGTAAACAGATTCGGGTCGGGGGTGGTGGGGGGGTGCCACGATCCTGGAAAACCTTATCTTATTGTGCTTGGGAGGTGCCCTGGTACGAGGTTGGCAGGTTGGCGGCAGTCATCGAGATGCCCGCCATAGGGGATCCCGCAGCGAATCACTGAGCACCGCTGAGGTGCTTCCGCTTCATCATCTCAGGCTTTGTTAGCACTGATGATAGCTTCTCCTTGTAAATTGAATGAATTCTGTTACTTTATTAGTTTATTCACTTGTTGAACTAGCTAAATGGTGGGGGTGGAGTCATGCGGGAACCATAAGGATCTGACAATCAGGAGGCAGCATTGGGTGTGATCGTGAAGCCAGCTGCTGACAGCATGGAGTTGGGGTGGTGGGGGGAGTGGGGGGGGTGGGGCAAAGCCCCACACAGGACATGTTCTTGTCGCAGCTTGGTGCAGGGCAACTTGCTGTGCAACTTTTAGTCCACTAAATGTTTATCCCTTATAATTTCTTAGGCTGATTTTGATATAAATTATGATATATCATGTTGAGGGAGGCCCTAGAGTCAGTCTAGTTTTCATTTTTTTTATGAACTGGGGTGCAAGATTTGTTCATTAATTGTTAGAAATGAAGTGTAAATGTGCACTGCCTTCCCCAGGACGTGGCAGATAACCAGATCGACTCTGGGGACCTGATGGAGTGTCTGATTCAGAACAAACACCAGAAGGATATGAATGAGAAGTGTGCCATTGGAGTCACCCACTTCCAGCTGGTCAGTAATGCCAGGCAAACCCTGCCTGTCTTGGCTGCCTGGATTCTTCTGAATTCCTTTCTCTTCCAGAGCGTCAGAGTACCTCTTCTATGAGAAATCATTTTTTCCAAATATGCCTTTTCCAGGTTCTCAAAAACAGTGGTCTTTATCCACTATGGCCAGGCACAATGGCAAGTTCTGGGAATGCAGTGCTAAATAAGATGGGAGTCTGTTAAAAAAAAAAATTTTTTTTTTTAAAAAGATGGAGTCTGTACCCTTAGGGAACAGGCAGCCCAGTGGGGATAGAGATGAGTGACATTGCTTGCTTTTGTCAGGTGTGTTAGCCTTTGCTTACATGGCTGGTATCAGTGGGATTGCCATTTCATGTCTCTGTTCAGTGCAGCAGTCCAAATGTCTATCAGTACACTAGACCCTAAGCCTTTTTCTCTTTTAAATCCTATTGCCATATCAGGACATCCAACTAAGGTTAAACTGTATTCAAAGTTGGCACAGATCTAAAGGAAGTGTTTCCGGTAAAACAAGCTCTTCCTTCCCACAAGGATGAAATCTGTCATCTGTATAAAATTGATCTCTTCTTGGGGCCTTTGGTTTATCATTTGCCTTTACCAAATGATATTGAGGGCCTCTGAGGGCACCCATCCCAGACAGTGGGCTCCTTGAGCAGACAAAGCCTGCCCTTGTCAGTTCTATGTTCTAATAAGAGAAAGACACAAAAACACATTTAAACGTAAATACAGTCTCAGGTGGGCCTGTAAGGAAAAATAGAGCCACCTACAGGGTGGAGGGTGAAGGAGAAAGGGGTCTTCAGAAGGAGGTGTTTGAATAAAAGTGCCAAGGAGGTGACAGAGCAAACCATGGGGGATCTGGGAGAAGAAGAGCCCTTTTGGCAGAGGGAGCAGCGTGACTAGAGTGATAGGGAAGCCAGAGTGGCCATAGCAGAGGGAGGAATGAGGAGGTGGGTCGGTCATAAAGCCCGAGACAGAAGAGGAGTTGCATAGGGCCTGGAAGGCGGGCATCTGCAGTCTTCAAGCGCATTGCTGGTTGGAATGTGCCACAGAGCTGCTCATTTTCTTTCACATCATCTTTTTCAGGTGCAGATGAAGGATTTTCGGTTCTCTTACAAGTTTAAAATGGCCTGCAAGGAAGACGTGTTGAAACTTTGCCCCAACATAAAAAAGAAGTATGTAGCTTTTACTTGATTCATTCTTCTTCCCTAAAGTCTGGACAAATACCCTGTGTTCTGGTAGGATTAGCCTTGGAGGCCAGCACACGCTGTGGTAGTATGGCCAAGCACTTGGATTGTGTGGCCAGATCATCTTTACAGCTGCCTGGAGCCACAGGGACCCAGGCAGTTCTGCCGTGGAGAGGCCTGGAGGCCGATTTTACTGTTCCCAGGTTCGAGCTGTCTGACTGAGGAGGCAGATTCAGGTTGCACACTTAGAGGAGCAAGTTGCAGCGTGAGTGAGAGGTTAACTGACTTCCTCCCAACATCATCCCATTACGTCAGCTCTTCCAGAGAGCAGCAGGGGTTTTTACTGAGTTAAGAAGTATAGTGAAGGAACGAACACTTGATTCATTTAAGAATCAGGTCTCAATGAGGAGAGTGATGTGCTTTTACCATATGGCTGCCCCAGTTCTTCCATCTCACTCTTTGCAAAGGTACATTTCTAGAACACATCCTCCTCGTATAAACCAAGTTCCCATTTTGCTTAGGTTTCTGTACCTTTCAGAAATGGATTTCACCATTCATCAAAGACACAGTCTAGTTAAGAGCCGCAATCCTCTCTGCTCACATGTTTGTAACAAAACAAGCATTGAACTGTCCTTGCATACATGTCCCCCCGCCCTGGCCTACCTGCCAGTCAGGAATGTAGTCCGCCTTCAGCCATTTGTAACATACACAGTCAGATTACTGCTTTCGAGGCTCTGAAAACACAGTGAGACTTCTAGAAAGAGCATTCAGAAGCATGGTAAAAGGGGGTCATGCACTCTGGGGTGGTGGTGTGGCCCCTGCCTCAGCCTGGCTCTGGGCCCTCTGCCCTCCTGTGGCTCCAGCCAGTCTCAGCCTTCTCCTTTCCTGGACAGGGTGGACGTGGTGATCTGCCTGAGCACCACCGTGCGCAATGACACTCTCCAGGAAGCCAAGGAACACAGGGTGTCCCTCAAGTGCCGCAAGCAGCTGCGGGTGGAAGAGCTAGAGATGGTAACGCCTCATAGCACGGCCTCCGGGCCCACAAACACAGGGTCTAGCAGCTTGGGGTGAAGGGTGAGGGCAGATTGGAAGATTTAGCCACTACTGTAATGGTTAAGACTTGGAGTCTTGTGCTAAAATTTTACCATGTGACAGCTTCCTGCTTCACTTTTCCTAAGTGATAAAATATTTCTTCCACGTGTCACTGAAAGTTCAGCCTTAAGCATGTGACACAATCATTGCATCAGTGATGCCCTCAAGGATCAAGGGTCTCTCCCTGTTGTCTCTGCTGTTTGTGGCACCATCTTTACAGCAATCCTGGTTTCCTTCACCATGGCTGCCTACAGTAGCCGGGCCACCTACTCCAAATTCGTGTCCAGCAGCAGACTAGAACAGGAGAAGCCTCCTCTCTTCCTGACGGCCTATAGCAAGGTCCTCCCCCTCAGTGTGTGTGTGTGTGTGTGTGTGTGTGTGTGTGTGTGTGTTTGGCTTTTTTGTTTTTGTTTTTTTTTGAGAGTGAGAGCATGAAGCTGGCCAGGGGGGTATGGGTGCAAAGGGAAAGGAAGAAGCAGGCTCCCCACTGAGCAGGAATCCTGATGCACGGCTGGATCCCAGGACCCTGAAATCATGACCTGAGCCAAAATCAGATGCTTAACTGACTGAGCCACCCAACCGTGCCTCCCTCAATTTTCATCTTTCAGTTTGAGATCTGTGCCCGCTCCCTGAGCAGCAGCACCCTCCAGGGGAGTGCCGCGCACGGGTGAGCTGACGGGTCGTGAGGTGAGACAGCTGTCGGCAAGTCAGCTGTCGTGTGCGCTGTAAAAGGAAACCTCCTACTTTACTTTTGAGGTTAAACCATGTTAAGAAAACAGCTAAAAGTATGTTTAATATGTTCTGTATTGTGAATCATACTTACTTCACCTCAGTCTAAGCAAAAACTAGTAACAAATACCGAATATCAATAATACCGCAAAAGCTGCATTACCAGATTTTCGCATAGGGTGGGAGCGATTCAGTGATAATTATGTTTGACTGGAGCTAGCGTTGATGTCCTCTTATAATGGAGACTTTGGGTCCCTAGCTTTGAACCTTACTCCTTCAGTAAAATAATAATAATAAAAGTAAGATCCTACATTTATGTAATGGTTTTGACTTTCTGAAGTAGTTTCCGCATCATATGATCTAACTTCATGTCACAGCAGTGCTGTGAAGGGACCGGGCAGGTGACAGCATTTTGTTTTGCAAAGAAAGTCCAAGGCCATCTAGCTAGTTACCAGCGGGATTGAAACTAAATACCAGCTTTCCTTGTACTGTGGTGGCCACACTGCTGCTGCTTTGCTGGGTGTGAGTTGTGGTCACTAGGTAAGATCTAGTCAGCACCTGAGTTGTAGAACATTTGACATCGTGAGTTTAGAATAAGCTCACTTTTCCATACTGGCTCCCTCCCGTGCAGACCGAGGACATCCGTCTGGAACCAGATCTGTATGAAGCTTGCAAGACTGACATCAAGAACTACTGTTCCACTGTGCAGTATGGCAATGCTCAGGTGACTGTCTCTTTTTCTTTTCTAATTGTGAAAATGGGAGGGTAACATTTTAATAATTCTTTGGTGGTGGGATGCGCCTCCTCACATTCTCTCCAGCCTAAACATCCCCTCCTAAGCTTTACCAGACTTCTCCCAGAGTACGTTCCTTACATGCATTCATCTTGATCTCCTGTTCATGGTCTTCCCTCTTTCAGGTTACCTTGTCCTGCCCCACCGTGTCTTCCTGAGACATGCTTCCTCCTCTCCATAGCTTTCCTAACACCATGTACCTCCAAAACTGATTATTCCCTTAGTCCATGCCCATTACACAGAAGTTCTTGACTAGTTCTTTTTCTTAACATAAAAGTCACCTGGGAAACTTTGTTTCCTTAACGCACAGAACAGGGTCCTACCCAGAATTGTCAGGAATGAAGTGCAAGCACGGGATTTTTCCCGTCAGTGTTCTTCCAGAGGCTCAGCTGCCTTTTCTAGTCGGGGGCATTGCCATGGTGCATTGCCCGCAGTTGCTGTTTTTTCAAACACTGCCATTTCCTTCCTTCTGGAACTCGTAGCAGATGGCTGGAGTGTTTGAATCTGTCCTCCTTGTCTCTTTTTCTTTCATACTTTCCATGTCTTTGCTCTTTGTACTGCACTGAGGTAATTCCTGAGTTCTACTTCCCAGCGTAAAAATGTATTCTTCAGTTCTGTCTGTTCTTCTCTTTACAGAGACCACCAATTAGGTTTTATATTTTGTTCCCAAGATCTGTAATTGGTTCTTTTCACAACCATCTGTTCTTGCTTCTGGTTTACCATTTTTTTCTGTATTGTTCTAAGGATCTTAAATGTATTTTTTTAATTGCTCTGTTACTTTTCCCTCTCAGTTATTTGGTGATTCTTGGTTGTTCCTTGAGGATTTCCTGGAAGTCTCCTGACTTTATGTACAGCCCTAGTTATTGCAGTTTCCCATCTGCTTCCCTTCATCATTTGTTTATAATATCTATAAAGTGGAATGGGAAGGGCAGGTTCCAGGATACCTTTAATTCACTATCTTAAAATCCATCATGTGGCACTTCATGCTTTTATGTTACCCCCCCCCACCTTCTTTCTTTCTTTTTTTTTGGTAGTTATTTGTTTACAAAAGTTTACCTTGTGAGACTATTTATCAGGGGTAAGGACTCTCTCATGCGTCTGGTAAATGATGAGTTGAACTGAGCCTCCTAGCTTGTGCCCACTGTCTAGTCAGGGCTCTTGCTCCAGAGAAAGGCAGAAGAAACCAGGAATCTTGAGTGGGTTTCCTTCCTTTTAGACTCCAGTGCAGCCTGCTCAACTCATCCACTATTTTTATATAGTCTGGTTCACTCTTAGCCCTGAAGCTGTAAATCTATAAATATAATTCTCCTTGGTGAGCAAATTCTGATTCCTATTGCCTAGGAATTCGGAATAGAGCAAAAGATGGGGGATGCACTAAGAACCGAAGGCTGCTGTCAGAACACATGAGTTAGCAAGCCGGGATACACCCCTTAACACAACCATAATTCTTGTGCCCTAGATTATCGAATGTCTGAAAGAAAACAAGAAGCAGCTAAGTACCCGTTGCCACCAGAAAGTTTTTAAGCTACAGGAGACAGAGATGATGGACCCAGAACTAGACTACACTCTCATGAGAGTCTGCAAGCAGATGATAAAGGTAAGGACCCCAAACCAGGGGGTGGTAAGCACAGGGTCGGTAAAAACAACAACATAAGCTTCTTTAAACGTCGGAACAAATCTGTGTAATCTTACCACTCAACCTGTTCTATACAGATGAGACTGTGGTTCTCACAGTGTGGTCCTTTAGCATCACCTGGGACTGACCAGTGCTTGGTCAGTCTGGGGGCTGACCATATCTACTGAATCAGAAACTCTGAGCAGAGCTGTCAGTTTTAACAAGTCTCCCGGGTGATTCTGGTGCTGGCTCAAGTTTCAGAACCACCGAGCTAAGCTAACTGAGCTCACCTTGACCTAAGGCATGAGTGAATAGATACCCAGTAAATACATGATTAGTCTTTGAGGGTGGGTAGTGGTCAGTACACCGAAAAAACCACCACCAAGTGTCCTGATCAGCATCCTTCCACAATCAAAAGGCTTTTCTCTTCTACAAGTTCTGTCTCATACACTTCTCCAGTAAGCTTTCTTTATAGCAGGGCTGACTTGAGAACCTAGATGCCAGTTCCTGGATCTGTCCCCATATATGAAGAGATTAAATTTGAAGTTCTCATGCCTTACTTAAAACAAAATGATTTATTATAATTTACTTAAAAAATAAAATGCTACTTTAAAACAAAGTGATATTTTTTACTCTATCAGATAGCAAAGAGAATTGTGAAAGTTAGAAGTGTCTTTAGCTGGGCCTGGTAGATTTGAGTCCTATGTAAAAGTGGAACTGTCAGGGCACCTGGGTGGCTCAGTGGGTCGAGCCTCTGCCTTTGGCTTGGGTCGTGATCTCAGGGTCCTGGGATCGAGCCCCGCATCAGGCTTTCTGCTCAGTGGAGAGCCTGCTTCCCCCTCTCTCTCTCTGCCTGCTGCTGTGCCTGCTTCTGATCTCTCTCTCTTTCTCTCTCCGTCAAATAAATAAAATCTTAAAAAAAAAAAAAAAACCTGTCAGGCTTTGATTTGTGGGAGTTTTGTAAGATTTTGATGACTTTTTCAGCAATCTGAAGTAAGATATCAGTAGACTGTGATTAGCAGATAGACTGTTGATTAGCACATAGAGGTGGTATTTATTTTTAGTCCAAAGTGGATCTCTCTGACTTCAAGGACACTAACAAGTGTACAGAGGCTAGCCGCACAAACTTTGATAGGATTATAGCCCCCGTAGTTAAAAGATGAACTAGCCTGGTCCCTTCCCCACATGCCTGTTCATGTTGGCTGGTAGGTAGTTTTTAGTTTCCCGTTTGGGTTGGGCATGCCTTGAGGGCTATCTGGCCACCTGTTATGGCATTACGTTCATACTTAAATAATACTTAAGTTCAAGAGATGTCATGTAACGTAGCCATGTAGGTACAGAGTCTGTCCTATGTAAAGTAGGAAACGGGGTAGTAGAACTGTGAGCAACATAGTAGTGAAGAGATGAAGAAAGGGGAAATTGAGGCTGGGTTCAGATTCAGACTTAGCTCTTTCTCTTGTACCACAGTCTCTTTTTTTTTTTTTTTTGAAGGTCAAGCAAAGCTTTATTTCCTGTACCGCAGTCTCTTTAAGCCGATGCTGTCGTTAGCACACCAGTCGATGGAAGAGTGATATGGGCGCTGTTAATTGCCGTATTTGGGTAACTGCTTTTGTAAAACTTTATTTCTTTCAGAGATTCTGTCCAGAAGCAGATTCCAAAACTATGTTGCAGTGCTTGAAGCAAAATAAAAACAGTGAACTGATGGATCCCAAATGCAAACAGATGATAACCAAGCGCCAGATCACCCAGAACACAGGTAGCATCATAGCCTGGCTTTCCCGTCCCACTGAGTGTGGCTTCTGTGCAGTTGAGTTGACATATACCAGCCTCATTAAACTACAGTTGCTTTGTTGGCCGTGGGTTTTAAGGGAACAGTCTGGATGCAATAAGCAAAATGGCTTATTCTTCCTTCAAAGAGTAGCTGGGAGAACAGAATGGAAGTCATAGGAAGGAGGAGACAGAAGGAGTCAGGACGAGAGTTCTTTGAAAAGTCTAGATTCTTAACAAAACTTCCTGCATGTGGTAGGAGAATGTATGGGTAATGTCTTTTAGAACAGAGAAATTTCGGCTCTTGTTGCAAGACCTTGTAACATAATGGGTAAGATGAGTCAGGTAATCTCAGTGCTGTCCAAAGCACCTGTTATGGGAAAGGTTGGTGATGGGAGCTTGGGCTTTGTGACAACTAGCAAGAATACTGGTGCCGGCAGAGTGCACGGAGCCGCTGCAAAGTAGAATTCCTGGGGTCTCTGTGTCCACCTCTCCTCTTTCATTAAATTCTGTTGCTGATTGAAAACAGCATAGTAAGGGCTCTGTAAACATTTAGCAAATAAACGAATCAGTGGTTCATTTGTGGTCACTGACATAATATGCCCCCCTTCGAAAGGCAGGCCCCCCTTCTTATGTTTGTGAATCAGGTATTTACCACTTTCCACTCTAGATTACCGCTTAAACCCTGTGTTAAGGAAAGCCTGTAAAGCTGACATTCCTAAATTCTGCCATGGCATCCTGACGAAGGCCAAGGATGATTCAGAGCTGGAAGGTCAAGTCATCTCTTGCCTCAAGCTGAGATACGCTGATCAGGTAAACTGGCTTGGACTCTCGCAGAGGTGTGTTTGTAGAGGACCCTCGACGCCCCCGTAGTTTTTCCTTCACAAGTCCCAAGCTTGCTCCTGCTCTCCCAAAGCCTTTTTCCTACTTTCCCAAATCAGGGGCCAAATAAAAAGCTGAAATTGCCCGATAGGCTGATGAAGTCTCCCTTTGTCACCCGCAGCGGCTCTCTTCAGACTGCGAAGACCAGATCCGGATCATTATCCAGGAGTCCGCTCTGGATTACCGACTCGATCCCCAGCTCCAGCTGCACTGCTCAGACGAGGTAGGGTTTGGGTATGAAACTGGTTACAAACAGAGGTTTTTGGAGAAATGTTTATTGGAAAAAAGTTCTGTATTGTCTTTCCCTTCAGCTTTAAATGCAGGATAGTTGAAGGCCCATCTTCTGGATTCTCCATTGTTTGAGTTTCTGGTTCTCTGTGACACTGAATTAGACTTGGCACTGGTCCCGTCACTGTAGTGTTGATTCCATATTTCTCTGTTGTCCTAGTTCTCCTTTATTATATGTCATGCATACATATGTCTCCGTGTAGTTTGTTCTTCCCTTCTCCTCATTCTGATGGTCAACCTAGAATACCCTAAGACTTGCCAGAAAGATAAAGTGCTCTTAGATTAGCACCAAAGAAATGCCTGTCCTTGGAAATTATTTGACTTTCTAGCTCGAAAAGGCCATGTGAAAAACTGGCCTTGTTCAATACATGTCAGTTTTAGGGGATCATAGCTAAAGATTTTTATAAGAAGTTTACTCATAAAGCTGTCCAAGGAGGGCTAAGTTTTTAGTTTTTGGTGTGGACTGTGTTTTAGAACGCCTTTATATGTTGGTGTGTATATTGCCAAGTTGTGAGTCTGGGTTGACCCTGCACCTTTTAAAGCATTTGCTTTTAGTATTTCACTTGGCTATATCACCTTCCTCCTGTGTCATCAAGGGTTGCCTTCTTTGTGACCAGTCCTGGGACAGTCTTGTCTCTAATTTTGGGATTGACAGCATAAAGATGGGTACACTGACTGGCTTTCAACTCTGTGTGCCAGTCCTTGGAAAGAAGAATGGAGTCTGGCAGTTCGTACAGGAGGGAGGGGAGTGAAGTACATTGGGAAACTCTTGGAGAGGACCTGTGGCCTCATGTGGGAGGATCACCAAATCTACAGACTGCAGAGACAATTCTGGTGAGAGTAGAGACAGCCTTGTGATTCATGTGTCTCCCCGACAGATCTCTAATCTGTGTGCTGAGGAAGCTGCAGCCCAGGAGCAGACGGGTCAAGTGGAAGAGTGCCTCAAAGTCAACCTGCTCAAAATCAAGACAGACACCTGTAAGAAGGTAACCACCACCATCGGATGCCTCTTCTCCTGTTGCTTTCACTCCTTTTTGTTTTTCCTTCCAATGCTGTCCTCTGACATCTCAGTGATAACATCGAAACCTTCCTCCCCAGAATTATACACTGTTACCTCTTAGGAAACTTTAATTGGGTTCTTGACAATTAATTGCCTATACCTTAAATATTCTTTCGCATGTCCTACTTTTTTGCGAATAGGTCTCATCCCCATGGCCAGCCTGTTGTTGAGGGGCACCGTGAGTACACTGCCAAGAGCAAAATGTCAAGTCCAGCATATCAGTACATCCTCTGCATCCGTGAAAATCATTTCAGAAACAGCACATAAAAACAAAGTTAACAAAATACAACTGCTAAACGTATATTATCTTGCAGAATTGCTACTGAGATGATCTATTTGATCTTTTTCAAAAAGCTTTTTCTTTTCTTGAAAAGTGCTTCAGTGATGTCACTGTTGAGTCACTGTGACTTTGTACACGGCTCTTTCATCTGCTGAAATGCTTCCGATTGCACATGAGGAATAAGGGGAGTTGGCGGAAAGCTAAATCCAGATACTTTCCTTGGACTGCTTTGCCATCAGATGATCCCATTTAACCTTAAGGAGGACTTTTTGAACAATATTTGAGTTTTGGTTTTTGTTTTCTTGTTTTGGTTATTGTTCTGTTATAGAGACTATATTTAGTCTTTCCATGGAAGGCAAACTCTTTATTTAAGAAAGCATTTCTGGGGGCGCCTTGGTGGCACAGTGGAGCGTCTATCTCTTGGTTTCAGATAGGGTTGTGATCCTTGGGATCATGGGATTGAGCCCCACGTCAGGCTCAGCATAGAGTCTGCTTGAGATTCTCTTTCTCGTTCTCTCTCAAGTAAATAAATAAATTTAATTAAAAGTTAAAAAAAAAAAAAAGGCATTGCTGGCCTATTTTTACCTCCTGTTTCATCGTGTATAAATGGAGAGACTGCAGAGCTGATTTCAGTTCCATCACTTTTATATTCCTCTTGTTCGGAACATTTTTAAACTCAGTAAGAATTGTTCTTGCAGTAAAATTTATGCTCTCTCAGTCTTTTTTTTTTTTCTTTTGAGGATAATAGAGGTAAAGTAAAACATTTTGCAAATATTGACCATTGTTTGGGAATTTTAAGATAGCATATTAGTCTGATGATCAGATTTCACATTTTTCAGTCCTCTTAAATTAAGGAAATAGCTATATTATACCACTATAAATACCAACACTTAGTATTTAATAATATGGCATAGCAGACTGGCAAAACCCAAATGTGATTTTATAACCCCCTGCTTTACTTTGCACATGGCTTTGCTTACACCAGGTCTCTGAGTGTATTTATGGAATCAAATCAGTTGCTAAAAGTCTACATTCTTTGCATCATCACCAGTTTGCCACCTGTCTCAGCAAGTTCTGTTGTTAATCTCAAGCTTCCCTCCTTGACTTTTTTGTTTGTGTATAAAGTATATGCAGATGACAGATCTGATGCATTTCCTCTCTAAAAGCTCTCTCTGCGATGTTTTTCCCTTCCTAGGAAGTGTTAAACATGCTGAAGGAGAGCAAAGCAGATATCTTTGTGGACCCAGTCCTTCATACAGCGTGTGCGCTGGACATTAAACACCACTGTGCAGCCATTACCCCTGGCCGAGGGCGTCGTAAGTCACTGTTCACTCTGACCCTCTCTGAGCTCTCGCTCGGACTCCCCTCTGCGAGTGCTCACAGCTGCTCCATTCTACAGCTGCAGCTCAGCCACAGACAACATCCTCTGGGGGCCTGGTTGACGCTGCAACTAGGGTTTTGTGGCAGAATGAATTTAAGAAGAATCCTGCAGGTTTGAACTGACCTAGCCATGACCAGATGTACGCACCTGATGAAAAGGGAGGGTTGAGTTACTTATCAGGAAAGCAAAACTTAGTCATCATCACCGCCCTCTTCCCCCTTTTCCAAACTGGAGCTGCTTCATCAGCTTTCCCAGTGGCCACACTGGGCAAATCCTGGTAGAAGGTTGTTTCTGAGCCAGATGTGCCCAGTAAAAATGAGAGAGGTTTTAAGGGATGGGCAGCTGGCCTTGGAAGTTCAACATTCTTCTTCATGTGAAATCTTGGTTCAAGTTTCCTAGAATGGATTTAACTTTGTGTAGCCTCCAAATCTGCATTTTCTGGTGGTGAGGTCCCTTTCTCCCC
This sequence comes from Neogale vison, assembly GCF_020171115.1. Lineage (NCBI taxonomy): Eukaryota > Metazoa > Chordata > Mammalia > Carnivora > Mustelidae > Neogale > Neogale vison. Next base: position 12,322,224 of record NC_058097.1, read on the forward strand.
AGCCTTATGGAGATTTCTGTTCTGGACAGTGTGACCCTTCTTATCCCTTTTCTTCCACAGAAATGTCCTGCCTCATGGAGGCCCTGGAGGATAAGCGGGTAAGGTTACAACCCGAGTGCAAAAAACGCCTCAATGACCGGATTGAAATGTGGAGTTACGCTGCAAAGGTAAGGACTGAGGGAGTCTCCTGAAACAACCACCTCTGTCGGTTCCCCAGATCCTCCACCGGCCTTCCTGTCCTTGCTGCAAGACCAGCAGTAAGGGGACTTGAAAAGTCTGTCCGTGTCCTTGAAGCTTCCCCAGCTTGACCACTTTCTTGAACAGTTCCTTCTGTCACCTGCATGAAAGGTCAAGGGTAACAAGCAGACAGGAAGGACCATGAAAAGTCTTCACACCCAGATGGAAGGGAAGGGATCACAGCTGTACAAGTAGCAAGCACGTCCCTCACCCGTTCTTCCAAGGAAACATAGTCAGCTTGGAAGCCCTCGGTTCAGTGCGGCAGCGGAGGGCGCCACGTTAGTCTCATCCTCACTCGCCATCTCCACGGGTCAGTTGCTAAGTTGCTGCAGTGACTACTGATCACTTCCTGTTGGCAAATGTCAGTGCTCAGATTCAGGTTCATCTGAAACCTCCTTGTGCTATGCGATGAGTAGAGAAGCAGATAGACATAGCCACATGTCTGGGCAGACCCTCTCAGGTACCCAGGCTAAGTTGAGAACCGAAAAGAGCAGGTCCGTGTCCCTGTGCACCTGGGGAGCCTTTGGGCCCTGATTCTTCTGTTGTGGGCTGCATAGAGGTCCATTCGAGAAAGCAGAGAGGAGCCTGGGATGGAAACTGGCTAGACTTCAGGTCCATAACTGTGGGAGCGGTGCCGTGTGTTCAGTCAGCCTGAGTCATGTTTACACAGTGTTTCTACCGGGGGCAGCGCTCACGATTTAATGGTGAGTAAAAGGAAGTTAAGATACAGAAGTAGCATCCAACACATTCTCAACTGTTCTCTCTGTTTATAAAAATAAATCTGAATACTTAAGAGCTTGCGACATTGTACAAGTAACCATCTCACACCCCTTGGGCCTCTGGGTCTTCAGCTGTAATGTGGGATTGGTTTGAGGACTAAATGACTAAAAACATGTCAGTGGGGCCCCTGGGTGGCTCAGTCGGTTGAGCAGCTGACTGTTGATCTCAGCTCAGGTCATGAGTTCAAGCCCCGCTATGGGCTCCACGCTGGGTATGGAACCTCATTGGAGAAAAAGCAAAACCACTTGGAGCATTTTGCCAGGGCCCCACCTGCGGTGAGGTCCCTAGTGTAAGGGCTGCTGCCAGGTTGGTGGTGGAGGTCACCGTGATGGATCATATGAGATCCCACCTCTTTGTGTTTGTCTGTATTTTCTAATTTTATTCAGTAGATATGCACCATATTACAATCAGGAAAAGGAATTGTAGCTCTGTGTTTGATTTTCTTGTCCCTCGTCTTCTCTCCCCAAAAGAAAGGGCATCAACTAAAGATTGAGGGGGGCCAAGTTAGAGCTAACACTGCCCCAGCACAGTTCTCTCAGAGGCCAATGCTGCGGTGTGTCGTTCCAGGTGGCCCCAGCAGATGGCTTCTCTGACCTCGCCATGCAAGTGATGACATCTCCGTCAAAGAACTACATCCTCTCTGTGATCAGTGGGAGCATCTGTATATTGTTCCTGATCGGCCTAATGTGTGGACGTATCACCAAGCGAGTAACACGAGAGCTCAAGGACAGGTAGAGCCACCTTGACCACCAGAGGAACTACCTGTCCAGTGCCCGGTTTGTACAGCCCTCCTGTATAGTGTACCCACTCACCTCGTTCTTCTCAGAGGTGGCACCAACACCCATGTTAGAGCAGCTGCAGGTGTCCTCTGCATTGTCCCGTCTCCGACTTCGCCCGTGTCCATGGTGCCCTCCTCCTCCTCGACCATTTTGTGCAGCAACAGCAGTTGGCCGCTTGGGTTATTGCCTGTATTGGCAAATTTGGGTTTACCTGCCCGTAGGCAAATCTCTCTCATACCAATGGAACTACCAGTACTTCCAGAACCAACTTACCTGACCTGCAACTCAAATGATTTTTTTAAAAAAAACAAAAACAAAAACAAAACACCAAAAAAAAAAAAAAAAAATTTTTAAAGAAAGAAAAAAATGTATATAGTAACACATCTCCTCCAGGCTTGACTTGGGCAATGGGGTTATTTCTTCTGTGCGACTGTAAAGCGAAGGCAGGACTTTAAGGGAAAACACACCACCCAATATGCTGTTACCGGGATGTCTTGCTCATTTCTCAAAAGCACCTTTGGACCATGCGGGGGCCATGGACTTCACCGAGGAGTGGGAAACCACTAACCAGCCTGCTCTGGGTCTTGTTTTCTTCTGCTGAAACAGTGATGCCTTCCAGTTCCCACCTTAATAGAGCCACTGCTGGTCAAGACACCACGGCCATGAGTATTCCTATGATCTCCTCACTTCAGTGAAGTAAAGCAAGCATGAGCTTCCCCAGGCCAAGGGTGAAGGGTTGGGGAGGAGATTGAAAGTGTGTGAAGCTGGTCAGTCACTTGATCTGCGCCGAGAGGCTGGACCCTGAGTCCCAGGGAGCAGGATCCCAGGCATCTTCCTCCTCCAGGCTAGCACAGGACTCAGTCCCATTTGGACTGACCCTGGTGGGGATAGTAGTAGTTTAAGAAGGCCTGCCGGCAGGCAGTAACCACACCATGGGAGGGAGCTCGGGGCGGGAAGGAGGGGCAGGGATTGATTCACTTTGCTTTATGCTTCGGGCAACAATGCAGGTCCGAGACAGTGGCTTATAAAGATTTAGCGTGGTCTCAGGGTGTGACTGGCCGTCCAACTTGACCCTTCTGCAGGCTCAAGACCGTCTTCCCAGACAAGTTCCCTCATGCCTCTTTGTGGAGAGGACTTGGAAAGTTACTGTGTTAAAAGATGGAGCCTATTCTCCGTGGTTTTTTTCCTTTCTGTCCATTTGCTGTGTACACCCACTGTAGTAGGCATTGGCCAAATGTTGTACTTTGATGATTCACCAGTCTTTCCAGAATCTGAGCTTGATGGAAGCAGTCTTCCTGGCCGTCCTCCCTCGTCCCTCCAGTGTGGGATGACAGGTTTGGCGTGTACAGGGGAGTGTTGCAAGCATCAGGGTGCAACCTGGCACACCTTGGTTTGAGTTTGGGGCCTGGAGTCACGGTGGCTGCACAAGGGGGCGGCATGTACAGGAGGAGATATATTTATATAATATATATTTTATTAACCTGTTAGACGTCCACAGAGTATTATAAATCACGTGCCTAAACTGTCCACATAGACCATGGCGCCCTTCCTTGCCCTGCCCCTCGTTTGCCACCATCCACATGAGCTGCGGGACCTACACCACATTTGTCTCCCCTGAAATGTGTTCGATACAAAGTGGGTCAGTGTGTGGATCAGTTGATTCAAATTACTTCTAGTCTAATCTGACTGACATATATTTGAATACTGTGGTTTTCTTCTTTTTCTTGTTGCTACCCTTCCTGGAGGCAGTGGGGTCCAGAAGCCAGCTCTGTTCCCCTGCCTAGGGTACTTTAAGTCACCAAGGGGAGCTGCTAAGCTGCTTGGTCCCCTCATTCATGCTCTTAGGGTCTTCCTGATTCTCAGCACCTACCCTGGGATTGAAACTCTTGGAGTTCGGGCAGAAGCCCCCTACTGCCACCATTGTGGAACTGAATTGGGCTGGTCCGCATGGTCCACCTCCAGGAGTGCCCACCTGAGCTGTGGGAGCTTGGGAATGAGAACTGGGGATGTCGTCTAAACGCCGGCCCCCACCAGCTTCTGGCATGGCTTACAGGATAGAATAAACGTTCACCGTTTGGTGAGTGTGCGGGTACCGCGCTCCATCTGTACATTTTTCCTCCCAATGTGTGTAAAACATCTCCATGGTTTAATGTGTCTTGACATTTTGGGTTTGTCTTAGTTGTCTACAGCAAATCTGGAAGCCTGAGAAGGAGTTTGATTCTTGAAGCATTTGTCATATTTAGAAATAGAATAAAAGGGATAATTCTGCCAGTATTTTCAGTTGCTTGTTGCTAGAAAGCATTTCACCATCCTGCTTGGAATAGTTTCAGGTGACCCGTTCTTCAGAGTCCCAGATAGTGTCCTGAGCAGTTTCTACCTCCAGGGGGCCCAGCACCATCCGAACCTGCAGCTCAGCTGTCTCCGTTCTGTCCTTCAGTGGAAAAACACGGGTGCTGTGCCTCATGGATTGCGGCCCTTATGGGTCAGTCGTGGATCAATCAGCTAGTTGAGAGTTAGTCGAGAAGAGGAAGCCGTGGCCCTAGTGGAGGAGCCAGTGATGGACCTTGTCCTTATCTCTTCTGGTGTCTAGCCCAGATGGTAACAAGCATCGGGTGATTGGTGGGGAGGTCCCCCAAGGTCAAGGCTTCAGGCAGTTGCTGCAAATTACAGTAGCCAGGTAACTCATCTGGCCTTGTCAACTCACTCCGGTGTCTCAGGGAGTCCTACTTCGTGTGCTCCACGACCCTCAGGAGCCAGGAGGTTACTCTCCCGGGCTAGAGGCTCTGCGGTACAGGAAATCAGAAATACAGGCAGGCTGTCAGGAACAAGACTGTTCCTTTAGTGTCTCTCACAGAAGGGTAGCTCTGGAGGTGAGACCTTTACTCTGGTGCGTCCCTGGCCTCCTTCTGCTCTTGCTGCTGTCCTAAGAAAAGTCTGCTAGCAAGACGTGCTGAGGTGGGAGCAGAGTAAGGCTTCACCCTTTCACCCAGAGTAAAGGTTCACCCCAGCAGGAAAGCCTTCGTCCTCTGCATTCCCTGAAGACCCCTCGGCTGCCACTCCTGTGCTGTGTGTCCAGTCGGCTTGTTCTGAGCCGGCCTGTCCGTGGAAGCCAGGGATTCTGGTACTCGCAGGCATCGGCTTGAATTCCCTGCAGGCCTTCCACTGTCTCATATCCTGCACTTCCTTTTCTGGGGGACAGTGAGCAGCTCTGTGGGGGGAGAGGGAGGGAGATTCTGCTTTCCCAGAAGAGGTGACTGAATGATCAGATTTCACTTCCTCCCATTTCCCGAAGTCGCATAATAAAAGAATCCAGTAGTAAAGAGGTCTGTATTACCCGTTTTCGTATCATCAGACAAAATGGAAAGGAACTTACATGCCGACTTTTATTTTCCCAAGAGAAGATTCACTTTCATGTGTGCGTATGACTTCCAGAAATGGCTCCCATCCTCCCCACCCCCAGGCTGTGGTATAGCTTCTTTCCCAAAGACCCCACTATAGTGTGATTCATCCAGGGAGAGGTGGATTGCTTCATGGGGCGGCCTCCTTACTTAGCTGGTCTCAAGTTCTTCTGAGGAAAGGCTTTCATTTCCTGTTTCTTGCCCTCTCCCACCAAAAACTACCCACACCCCGACTACAGCTTATGTTCAGTGAGCAGATAACGGAGAGCCCCAACGCCAGCCAGCCCAGCCCGACACGTTCAACCTAAATTTTGCCGTAAAACAAAGGGGAGACAGCTGGTTTGAGTTGTGTGCCGTTAGGTATATAATACTTATATTTCAGATTCTTACAAATTTGAGAAACCTGGCAGATCCTTTTTATTTCCTACCATTTGGACGGCACATGCCTCACTTTATGAAATGCAGTGCTCCAGTAGCCTGAGTTTCTCCTGGGCCTTTAGGGACTCCCCTGTCTTCACCTCTTCTCTCCTGGTCTCGATTCCCAGGGGCTGTGGACCCAGACCTGATGTTCTGGCCTGCCTCTTTCTTAATGTCTCCCTCTCTCATCTGTCTTCGGTCAGCCCCCTCTCTAGTACTCTCCTCTTGGTCTTCCTCTCCATTAGGACCAGGGTCACCTGTTAATAGCAGTCAAGTTCAAAGGCGAAGCCCCCTTCCTGCCCCGACCTCAGACAACAGATAAGTCCTACAAACTCAGACTGACTTTTCATAGTGACCAGCTTCCCTGAGCCATCTAGTGAGGTCACCGTGGGGACCCAGGGAGTGTTCTCGTCCAGAGCACAAGGTGGGACTCTCTGCTTGGACTGGGGTGACAGGATCCTGACGGCGGTTTCCTCTCCTCCCCTCTCCCAAGATCTGTCACCACACACCATTAGGGATGTTGGGATACGGGCAGTAGAGAGACCTGCCTAAGCAAGGAGAAAATTCAGATAGTGCCTCTATGTTCTGTTCTTGCCTTCCCCCATCATGGAATTGACACCTGGACCCCAGAGCCCAGTAGGCCTGTGCCAGAGCCGGGGAGGCAGGAGCGGGCCCCAGGGCAGGCTGCTGCACACGGGCCGGGGCGGCCACGGCAGCGCTGGGCCACGGCAGGCTTCCCCAAGCGGCTCCCGTGGCTCAGCGTGCCCAGGTCAGTCCCAAGCAGGAAAAAGACTGAACAGCAGATGCTGTGCGAGATCTTAGGCCTTGAACTTTTTTTTTTTTAAGAAAGAGAAAAAAAAGTAAAATTAACAAGCCTCTTTTGTAAATGATTTTTCTTTCTATGTATAAAATCCCGGCAGTTCCTTGTTTTTACATGTTCATGCTGTGTAATTTTGAGATGTTACTGAGATCCTGAACATAATGTGCATTTTTTTCTGTACAGATGAAATGGGAGAATTTAATAAAGAGTTTGCAGGTTTTTACTTGTGAAATCTTCTCTGGTGACTGGGAGGACCCCGCAAGCCCCCTCCCTGCTCTGCCAGGAGCGGCCGCGCGGCTGTGCCGTGGCGCTCACTGCTCTCGCCGCTGACTCGCCGCGTTCGCTGGCGTCCTTTGTCTCCTCGGCTGGGACGGTCAGGCAGCGTAGGACGCAGGACCTTTGGAGGAGAGCCAGAGGCTAGATCCAAGGTTTTCTGTCAGGCTGAGGTGCTAGAAATGATTCACTTGATGGTTGTGTTTAAGGCACAGCCTAAGGCTCTCCTGGGGAGAGCTCGTAGCGGGGACCCGGCCTTACAGACGGCACACGTGGATAGCAGCAGTGGCTCCCGGCCACCTTCCCGCTGGGGCCACAACTAGGCAGTGTTTCTTCTCCGTGCCCCACCCTGTCCCCGTTGGTCAGCGCTTGCCTCCCCATCCCAACAGCCTAGTGACCTTTGTGACCCTATTCCTGAGCCTTCCGCCGCCTCCACTGTCAGCAAAGCTAATTTGCGTCAGGGTGTTCCGAAGTCCTCGCTTTAAGGAGTTGGCATGATAGCAAGGATTTCTCAAAGTAGACGTGCGTGTACTGGGATTCAAGTGCTGGGATGCCCAGTGGGATGACTGGGGGGTCCTGGGACCAGGGTTTCTTCTCAGATCCATTTTCGGCTGCTGCCACATAGGTGTAGCTTAGAGGCCAGGAGAAGGTGAAGTGTAAAAGAAAGGCAGAAGAGGGCTTGGGGGCCTTTGAGCCTGAACTACAAACACTATGTAGGGAGCTCTGGGCAGCCTTCACCCTGAATGGGAGGAGTCTGGGGCCAGATTCTCTAGAGTCCTGGAAAGCCTCCCCCCTGTGGTGTAAGCGTGGGAAATGAGGGGCTGGGTTCAGGCTCCTTGTCACTGGTATTCCCACAGAGGAGAAGTGGGTTACCTTGCCCCACTGCACCTGGCCCCTCAAGGGGACACTACTATGGTCATGGGGACCTTGCTGCCTTAGCAGTCTGATCGAATCCCCTTACCATAAAATTTTGTGTAATATTTCTGATAAAAGATCCTTGACCAACTTTAATCCTCAGAGGCATTTGGCATTCGTTCTCAAAACGGGGTGTAAGAAGGGGCGCCTGGGTGGCTCAGTCGGTTGTGTCTGCCTTCGGCTCGGATCATGATCCTGGAGTCTCAGGATGGAGCCCCACATCTGGCTCCCTGCTCAGCGGGGAGCCTGCTTCTCCCTCTCTCGCTCCGTCTGTGTTCTCCTTCCCTCTTTCAAATAAATAAAATCTTTAAGGGGTGGGGGGTAAGAATGAAAGGATTTTAACCAAAAAGAGGAAGACCTCAGATACCCAACTCTCAAGCAGATAAAGAAGTAAGAGAGGGTTTGTGTGACCCGGCTTTCTCAGTTGGTGAGCAGCAAAACTTGATTGTCTGCCTCAGCCATATGTGTTTCCCTCTGACAAGCCAGACTGGCTTTGGGACCTGGATGACCATCAGGTTCCAGGCTGGGGTGGCTGACCTGTCCCCAGAGTCAGCTGACCCTGGACAGGTCTCCCCAGGGTGCTGTTGGTCTTGGTCCTACGATCCCACCTCCCTTGCCCAGAACAACCAACAGCACAGGTATCTTCTCAAATTTCCTGTATTTATGGAAGAAAAAGGGGCACCTATATAGGGTAACAAAAGGCAGCAGACTAGAAGGAAGCTGGCTGGAGTAAGGAGGGAGGGTCCAGTACACAGGCAGCCTCTCAGAGGACGTGCGACCCACTGGGACTTGGCCCCTTGTGCTGCTCTGCAGCCCTGGCAGCCTCCTGCCAGGGCACCTTCTGCCCACCTGCGCCCTGGAACCAAGGGCTGCTCCTTGACCCTGTCGGGTGAGTAGCTTCGTAGGCTGGGCCCAATGGCAGTGATTCCTCCAGGGGGCAGCCAAGATCAGGCCATAGGTCAGAGCTGCACCCACCAGTCCCACGTAGCAGTCGGCCGCAGCAGTGAGGGTCTGTTCCAGCTCTGCTTCGAGGGAAAGAGCACAGCGTGAAAGTCGGACCCACCTGCCACCTCCCCCCGCCCCGCCACCCCCGATGCTGCCTCCTTCTGAAGAGGTCTCTCTGGCTCACTTGATCCTCCGGGAGGTTCTATTACTCCCCATTTTTACAGATAAAGTTAGACTTAAGATCTGTAAGGGCAAAGACGGTTTGGACTGGGGGTGGTAGGTGGGTGGGTGGCTATGAAACCGAGAGAAGGTAAAAGACTCACCCAAGGTGCCACAGAAAGTTGGCAGAATTGGGACTAGACCCCGGTGCTGTTGACTAGGTGGGTCTATACCCTTTCCAGCCAGAATCTGAGGGCTCACCTCTGACTCTGCATGGTCCACAGGAGCTTCCCAGACCCTCCTGCAGGAGGGCCCCTCTGTTCTCTAAGCTCTTGAATATCCTGTGTTCCTGCCCCTAAAACCCTTAGGGCAGTTTTCCTTGCATTTTATACATTGGTTCAGTGTCTGACCAAGCCTTCTAGACTCACTAATATTCAGACTGTTCCAGTCATCTCTCTGCCCTGGGAAATACTTAGTACCCCATAAATGCTTGCTGAAGGGGTCGTTTTCAGTGAGAAGTCACGGCCTTGCTACCTCGGGGGTCCAGGTCCCAGACAGTGGGAGTCCATCCTGGACAAGTGTGTCCATTCTTCTTGTGAGTCTCATTCCCATTCTTCAGTTCCAGCTTCTGCAGCCTGGAACAGAGAGGATGCTCTCCAGAGAGCTTCCCTCTGCTGTATCCCCCAAAGGAAATATAGGCATTCACCACTAGAGAATGGAGAAGCCAGGAGTGACAGAGTGGGTGTTAGGGCTTTGGGGGTAGTTGGTCCCATGTCACTGCATAGGCTCCAAAGCCAAGTCCAGGCTTCACCCAGAAGCTGGGGCAGAGCCAGGGTTCTTGGCCACACACAGCAGTGCCTATCTTGACCTTCCAGTTTGCCAGGAGGGAACTGGTGCCAGTGTTCCAGCTGGTTGCATCGGGGGGCTGGAGCACACCCCCTAGGGCCTCTGTTCTCACCTTGGCCACAGGGCAGGGGCAGCACAACTTCTGAGACTCCAGTCTGGTGCAAGCCTCGGCAAGTCACAGAAATTCCTGCCATCTCCCAAGGCAGCTGCAGCCAGCTGACCACGGGCTCCCCAGCTCCTCCAGTGGTGTCCTCGTCCTCCTGGTATTGGCTCCTCCAGTGGTGTCCTCATCCTCCTGGTATTGGCCTTTCAGGACCCAGGAGACCCTGAGAGGGTCAGGGTTGTATCCTAGGGCCACACAAAGTACATGGAAGGGAGGGCCAGAGGCTGGGATGAACAGGCTCAGCTCAGGTGGCTGGAAACTGGGGCTTCATCCAAGCTGCAGGGAATGAAGGGAAGAAGGATGTCACCCCATCCCACCAGCCTCTTGCAAACTCCTAGTCCACATGCATCTCCTTCCTTCTGGGTCCTCTGGAGACACTTCTTCCCTTCCTCTACGGCCTTCCCTTATCATTCTCGGAATCTACCTTCCCCATCAGCTAGCCTTCTGGCCAGAATATGAGCTCTGAGCTTGTCTCTGCCACCTACTTGTCATCCTCTGGGCCTCCAGTGTCCTTCCTATAGAGCAAGGGAAGGGAATGGATTTAATGTTCTTGATTAGGCTTCCCCTCCCAGGCCTAGAAGCCTGGGCCTAACGTGTCTGTATCCATCCTCAAATGCTCCCAGTCAATTCCACCGTCCAGAAGCTTGAGGCTTTCCTCTGGGGGCCCTCTAGGCTTCTGGGCCTTCCTTCCTTTCCACTGATCCCTACTGACCAAGGCTGCTTCCAAGCAGGACTCCATCATCTGCACCTTTCTGCCCACTGCCCCCCACTCCGTTGCAGTCTGACAAGGGGCACCAGATCCCTACACTTTTAGACTCACCCTGATAGAGCAGACGGGTACCTTCTCCAAAGACATACTGGCCTGAAAACCACAGGGCACAGTAGTAGGTGCCCTCGTCAGCAGGACTGGCGTTGCCCACGGTAAGGAGTGCAGCATTCTTGGCTGGGTCCATCTCTGCCAGGAAGCGAGGATTCACACCCAAACCATAGGTTGGGGGCGTCCCTTCTTGCTGACTTAGCAGGAAGGAGGGGCCACTCCCCACCAGCTGCTGGTACCAAGACACGACATGAGCGCTGGCAGGGCTGCCCAGCACCACACACCAGATCTGCGGATTGCCTTGTCCACTCAGCACAGAAGACTGAGGCTGGAACAGAGAGGGCTGGGAGACCTCTGAGGCTCCTGCAGAGGCAGAGAAGATAGTGACCGGCTCGAAACCACTCAGTGGTCATTTATAGACACTGTCAGCTCAGCCTAGCATACGGTCTTACTAGAGGACCATTTGACAATACCTACCGAGACTGCAAATCATCATACTCTGTGATCTGGCAATTTTATTTCCATGAACTTATCTTGTGAAAATAATGGAACTCATGTATGGGTATATCTACAGAGATGATTATTATGGTACTCATTTGAATAATGAGAAAATAAATATAATTAGAAGAGGTTACATTTTTAAGCAAGACACCCAAATGATACAGTAGTCTGCAGTCCCCCCCGCCAAGAGGAAAATATAGAACTCCTGCTTCTGAAGACAATGGAGTAGTTGGCAGCCAAATAATGTTCCCTATGAAAATAACTTAGGAAAGCCAGAGAACCTGGTGATATTTCAAGTATAAGAGAATTACAGAAGCAACAGCATCCAGAGGGTTAAGGATGTAGAGAAGGGAGAACCGTGGAGATGCAAAGTGACTATGTTCAGCCCCTTGCATTTGCTGACTCTGGTAAGAGGTTAAGGATCCAGGTTTTCCCCAGGTAGAAGAGTTTTTACAATAAGACAAGAGAAAGTAGCAGAGGTTTTTATAGTCTCATAGGCTAGAGTGACAAAATTGAAAGCTTGAGAAGCCTCAAGTGTAAGTTTCAGGTTTCTTTCTTTTTTTTTTTTTTAAAGATTTTATTTATTTATTTGAGAGAGAGAGACAGTGAGAGAGAGCATGAGCGAGGAGAAGGTCAGAGAGCGAAGCAGACTCCCCATGGAGCTGGGAGCCCGATGTGGGACTCGATCCCGGGACTCCAGGATCACGCCCTGAGCCGAAGGCAGTCGTCCAACCAACTGCGCCACCCAGGCGTCCCTAAGTTTCAGGTTTCATGCCATTTTCTGAAGTCTGAAATTTTACAAGATGGGAACCCTAAAAGCTAAGCCCAAACCTCTGTAAAGCAGAGCAGAACTTTTCAGAGTCACAGTGCTGAGAAGATAAAAAAGACCAGACTTCAACCTCTCTCAAAAGGAAAGACCCTGCTGAATACACCAGGATTTCAGTCGAAAACCCCAAAGGGATATGCCCTAGGAACAAAGCAAGTGAGAAGTAGATGGAATTATATTAAAACTGCTTCCTGTAGACTTCCAACTAATTATAGAAGGAATTCTGGGATTAGCCACCATTTGACAACCACACAGTAATAATTGCTCAGGCAAGATGCATCAGTAGATGATGAAGAATTTTGGGCTTTTGGTTTGATTTGTTTTTGTGTATGTGCTTTGAGATCGGTAGCTTCATAGATTCTAAATATTTCTGCCCCAAAGTATTTGTTAACTGCAGAGAGAAAAAAATACTAATTTATAGTGGAGAAACTTGGCAGACACAGTCTAACCACATGATACTAGTATCAGCAGGAATGGGGCAAGTAGTCATCCTGTACCTCCTGATATAATACAACCTCCTTTTTGTGGCATTCCTGTCAAAAATGCAAAACCTGAATCTAATCCTGAGGAAACATCAGACAAACCCAAGCTCAGAACCCAAGTTCTACAGAATAACTGGCCTGCACTCTTATCATGAAAGGTGAAGACTAAAGGAACTGTTCCACATTAAAGGAGACAAAATAAAGAGATATGGTAACTAAATACAATGTGATCCTAGATTGGATCCTGGACCATATTTTTTGTTGTTTTTCTAAAGAATACTGGAGAGAGAACTGGTGAAATTTGAGGAAGATTGGTAGGTTAAGTCCCATATTAATGTTAGCTTCTTGATTTTTTTTAATTTAATGAGACTTTTTAAATTAACATTTAATGTGGTGTTTCACGGGTACAGGGTTCTTGATTTTGATTAATACACTAACTTTGTTACACTAAGACTGATGTCAGATATAATGAAAGCCAGAAGACAGTGAAAAGACATATTTAAAATTCTGGGGTGAAAAAAAAAAACCTGCCAACATACTTTGTTTGTTTGTTTTCCTAATGAAAACTGCTTCTAAAAAAAGGTATTCTCAGATAAAAGCTGAGAAAATTTGTCACTATGAGACTTTCACGAAAGGAATCCTAAAAGGTAATCTTCAGGCAAAAGAAAAATGATCCTAGACGGAAATAAAGAAATGCATGAAGGAATGAAGAGCACTAGCACAGGTAAATATGTGGTTAAATATAAGAAAACATTGTCTGCACAAAGCACTACAAATGTATAACTAGCAAGTTTTTTTTAAGATTTTATTTATTAGCAAGTTTTTTTTAAGATTTTTAAAATTTATTTGACAGAGATCACAAGTAGGCAGAGAGAGAGGAAAGGAAGCAGGCTCCCCACTGAGCAGAGAGCCTGATGCAGGGCTCAATCCCAGGACCCTGAGATCATGACCTGAGCCAAAGGCAGAGACTTTAACCCACTGAGCCACCCAGGCGCCCCTAATTACCAAGTTTTTAGAGGAGGGAATGATATTTTTTAAAAGAATCCAAAAGAAGACAACAAATGGAGAAAAAGGAAGAAGAAACAAGCAATAGAGTAGATATAAACCCAAATATATTAGTAATTATGCTAAATATAAGTGGAATAAATTCTATGATTAAAAGACTTAGAATGGATCAGAATCTAACAACTATAACCTGCAAACCAAAGATACACCCTAAATACTAGGACATCAAAACATTGAACGTAAAAATACTAATATAACTGGTATAGTTATACTATCAGACCAAGTAGACTTTACCAAGAAATAGTATGAGAGATAAAGATGTACACTTAATGATATAAAGGGATCATTCTACCATAAACCCAGCTATATCATATAATCATATTAAATGTAAGTGGTCTAAACACCTCAACTGAAAGTCTGATTAGATAAGAAAATAAGCCCAACTATATTCCATCCCAAGAAACCCACTTAAAGACAAAAATATTTTATTTTATTTATTTTTTTTAGGTCTTTTTTTTTCCAATTTATTTATTTTCAGAAAAACAGTATTCATTATTTTTTCACCACACCCAGTGCTCCATGCAAGCCATGCCCTCTATAATACCCACCACCCGGTACCCCAACCTCCCACCCCCCCGCCACTTCAAACCCCTCAGATTGTTTTTCAGAGTCCATATTCTCTCATGGTTCACCTCCCCTTCCAATTTACCCAAATTTCCTTCTCCTCTCTAACGCCCCTTGTCCTCCATGCTATTTGTTATGCTCCACAAATAAGTGAAACCATATGATAATTGACTCTCTCTGCTTGATTTATTTCACTCAGCATAATCTCTTCCAGTCCCATCCATGTTGCTACAAAAGTTGGGTATTCATCCTTTCTGATGGAGGCATAATACAAAATATTTTAAAAGAGAAAAGATGGAAATGAGATACTATGCTACTATGATTTAAAAAAAAACAAACTGAAGGGGCAGTTTCAAAAGCAGATAAAGCTGATTTCAGGACAAAGACTATTGCTGGTGATAAAAACTTTTATTTCAAAATTTTAAAGAACTTAGTTCAACAAAACAATTTAACAATCCTAAACAGTTAGTCACATAATGGAGTTTTAAAATAAAAGAAGCAAAAGTAATAGAACTGCACAGAAAGGCAGACAGATCCACAATAAAAGCCAGAGATTTCAACACCCATATTTTAATATTTGATAGAAGTACACAGAAAATCACTGGGAATAAAGATGACTTGAATAATACCATCAAACAACTCTTTTCTTTATCATCAACCAATTTACTAAATGCTAAATTTATAGAACAATCCACCCCAGCAACTGCCAAACACACTTTCTTTTCAAATGTCCATGGAACTTTTATAAATGTAGATCATATGCTGAGCCATAAAACAAGTCTTAATACATTTAAAAGGATTCAATTCACACATAGAATGTCCTTAGACCATAATGGAATTAAATTATAAATCAGTAACAGAAAGATATTCAAAAAGTTTCCGAATGTTTGGAAAATAACATACCTCTAAATAACCCTTTCAAAAAATGCTTTAAAACTCGATTGTACACTTAAAGTGGGTAAATTGTCTGACATGTATACTTCACAGAAGTTGTTTCTAAAAATACCAGATAAGGAGGGCGCCTGGGTGGCTCAGTGGATTAAGCCTCTGCCTTCAGCTCAGGTCCTGGGATCAAGGCCCACAGCAGGCTCTCTGCTCAGCAGGGAGCCTGCTTCCCACCCCCACCCCCCCGCCTGCCTCTCTGCCTACTTGTGACCTCCCTCTCTGTCAAACAGATAATAAATAAATAATAAAAATAAAAAATAAAAAACACATAAGGACTGGAAAAGAAGAAATAACATTTGTAGACAACCTAGTGGTATTCATTTAAGTTTTTAAGTGTACAGACTATTAGAATTAATAAATGAGTTTAGTGAGGTCACGAAATAAGGTGAAGATAGATAAATTATATTTCTACATTAGGTACAAGTGGACAGTGAAATTAACAAAATAATACCTATGATAGAATAAAAAACCAGATACCTAGAAAAGAATCTAATAAAAATATGCAAGTCCTCTACATTGAAATCTACACAATATTATTGAAAAAATTGTGAAAATGTAAATAAGTAGAGGGATACACTATGTGTATGTATTGAAACACTCAGTATTTTAGTGGTCATTTCTTCCCAAACTGGTACACAGTGTCAAAACAGTTCCAATCAAGCCCCAGCGGGTCTTTTTGTGGAAAATGATGGCTTCTCATTCTAAAATTTTTGTGGAAGTATAGAGTTCTAGAATATCTAGGGCAATCTTGAAAAACAGCAAAGCTGGAGGACTTAAACAACCAGGAATCAAACCTTTAAAGGACCGATGTTGTGTGAACGGTTGTGCTATTAGTGCAAGAACAGACAAGGGGTCAGTGGAACATGGGACAGAATCCAAAACACATATACAGTTTTATGACCAAGGGATACTACAAGGCTATGGAAAAGTGATGGTCCTTTCCATCAATGGTGCTGGGTCAACTTGATATGCGCAAGAAGTGAATTCTAACCTCTATTCTTCCTAGATACCAACCAAAAAGCAATTTCAGCTGGATTGTATATCTAAATCTGAGAGGTAAACCAGAAAAGCTTAAAGGAAAATATAGGAGAATATCAGTATAAATCTGAGAAATCTTAGTAGGCAAAGATTTCTTAAATACAACACCAAAAAAAAAAAAAAGTCAATTATAATGGAAAAACATTTATTCAAACGTTAAAATTGGGAGCCTCTGTTTATAAGAAGACACCATTCACAACAGTGAAAAGATCCACGGAACGGAGGTTACTCACACGTATATAACCAACAGAGGAGTTCTATTTAGATTATATACAGAATTGCAAACCATTAACAAGAAGTCAAACAAACCAAAAGAAAAACAAACAAAAATCCAAACAGGCCCTTCACAGAACAGGATGTCTTCCAGGTCAATACACGTGAAAACTCGCTCACTCCCATTCTTCACTAAGGAGAAAGAAATTAAGACCAATGAGATCAGGTGCCCGCAGACACCTGAATGGCTAAAATGAAAGGTTCGTTTTGTCAGAGATGTGTAGTAATCAGAATTCTCTTCCACAGGTATGTGTCTGTCTCGGTTCTTATCCCCAAATCTGAAGGAAATTTTAAAACCATTAATAGCAGTAGTGTGTGGGTTTGGAATCATGGGAGGTCTTACACCTCTTAATATTTCTACCCGTTTAATTGTATTTTTCAGGCTTTACTATTACAGTCAGAAATGAAGTTTCACATTTGGAAAAGAACAAGCCCCTCTCTCCCACCACGCTCGATGACCACAACTAGTATGTAATAGGATCTCCTGGCCTTCATCTCTCCTGACCTTTCTGCAGCACTGACCTTGACCACTGCTGTGTCAAAGCCTTGTCTGCCCTCAGCACCGGAACTAGCCCTTCTCTTCTCCTCTCCCAGTGCCTCCGACTTCGTCCCTCCCGTCTCTCCCTCCCCTTCTCTCCTGGCTCCTGTACAGCGCACCTGGGGTAGCTCTTCCTTGAGGACTCAGTTTCTCTCTGGTCTCCTTTCCACAATTAGTGCGAGGAAGATTCCCCACTGCCTCCATTCCCCAGCCTCGGAGCTTCATCAGCCTGCAGACAAGTCTCCATCTCCAGGTTCTGCCAATCCTGCCACCCAGCTCTCCTGCCCTCCACCAAAGCCTCCCCAGTTGGGTCACCTCCTGCCCCCGGGATGGCCCCCAGCCTCCCACTGCTCCTGCCGACGCCTCTGTCCTGCCCCAGCCCATTCTCCCGCCAGGAACTCCACCTCCGCCACCAGATCCACAGCAGCTCCCAGGTCAGCTCCCCATCTGCTGGCTGTGGGACCATGGACACCTTAGGTAAGCCTCAGAGTCATTGAAAAGTGAGGGTTGTAGAAGCTACCCCACAGAATGGTCATAAAGATTAAATGAGATAGTCTAGCATACAACGACTGCTTAATGTCACGAATTTCTACTATTTCTGTTCAGCTCCTTTGGACAGCATCCCACAAGGGATCCGTCCCCCAAGTACCAGTCCAGAGCCTCCCATCCCTCAACTGCCCTTCCCAAGGCCCTCTGTCCCCCAGCCACCCCCCTCATCCCTACACCTTCTCGGAGCCCTCTTGTCACTCAGGCCTGGGTTCACCACAGGCGCTGGGAGTGCGGGGTCCACGGGGCTGTGCACCCGCCACCCTCGCACCCACAACCCACTCCTAAGCTCCGAAACCAAGGTCTGTCCCTTGGGCAGCCCTCCGCCCCTATAAAGCGGAGAGAGAGATCTAATTAGGCTCTGGGACAGGGAGAAGGGGCGACCTCACCGGAGACAGAGAGCAGTAGCCAGACACACAGGGCGCAGCCCCGCCAGGAGGTGGGGACCCTGCTCGGAAGCTCTGGCTGGGCTGCCATCTCCGGGACCGCCTTGGGTGTGAATGGAGCTTGCAGCCTTGTCAGACTGAGCGCTCCCTGAGGCCCCAGAGCCAGGGGCTTGGGGTCTGCTTCCTCCCTAGGTCTGGAGGGGTCTCTCGGAAAGCCCCTGGGGGTGAGGGTGGGGCATGTGGGGCATCTGAGTGTTAGGCCAAAGCATAGAAGATTACTCGGTTTGCAAGGAACAGAAATCCAGATACAACTGGTTTAAGCAAAGGAGGTGGTTTTTTGGCCCCTAAAACACGTCTTTAGGACGTCCCAGCTTCAGGAATGGCTGGATCCGCAGGCCTGGACGTGATGTCAAAAACACATTTTCCTTCTCTCCTTTCCTTCTCTCAGTCCTGCATCCATCTTTCCGTCTGATTCTCAGGCAGGCTCTCCACATGTGGTGGACAGATGCCCTCCAGCACCCAAGGCTCCCATTGGCCTGCACAGCCACTCCAGGGAAGAGGAAAACTCTCCTTCCTATTACTTAGAGCCCAGGTCCAAGGCTGATACTTGTTGACCTAGCCTGGTTCATGCATTTGCTGGAGCCAATCACTGTGGTCAGTGGGCTGGCCGGGCTCTCTGGAAACCGGGGCTAGGGATGGGGGGGACGTGCAATTTCAGCTGATCTTTTGAGGACTTCAGGTCATAAGATGGTGGTTCTCCGAGGAAAGCTGGATGCAATTACCAGAGGGTCCTGGGCAGGCATTTACCTGTCCAAAGGGGTTTATGTAGCAGAAGGAGGAGGGACCACTCCTGCCCAAGAGAGACCCCTCTGCAGGCCCCTGCTTCTCAGTTCACCAGCCATGTCCCGACACCCACCCACAAAGCCTCCACCTCATTGTGTTGCTCTCTAAAGGGCACCTCTGCCTTCTGTTGTGTCTTAAGAAGTGGGGAGCAGCTTCTCCTGCCACTCAGGGAGAAAAGTCCTGATGTCCTGCTCACCAGAGCCCTGAGGCACCCTTCCCTCCCGGAGACCAAGAACTCATGGCTCTGTGACCACAGTCAAGATAACAGTAGAGTTGGTCACTCCCTCATCTTGCCTTCGGCTTGGGTTGCTGGGTGGATGTAGCAGCGGCCGCTGTAAAGTACTTAGCACACACCTGGTTGAAACAACTGCTGAATGAGGAAGGTTGTATTTGCCAAGATGGCGGCCACAATCCATCTCACCCTACACACCCTTCCTTTTTTCCACCGTAGTATTTGTTTCGTAAGTTGGGAAATAATTGACACACAGTAAACTCTCTGTATCTAAAGTGTACCGTTTGGTAAATTTTGTCATGTATATGCCTGTGAAACCATCACCACTATCAAGATAGTGAACATACCCATTAATGCTTTCTGTCATCACAGGTTTGTTTTTTTAGGTTTTTATATAAATTGAATCACACCATTCCTGCACTGTTTTGTCTGGCTTCTTTCACTCAACCTAATAACTTGGAGAACCGTCCACACTGTTGCATGTATCACTGGTTAATTTTTATTGATCAATCGTATGTCACTGTATACCAAAATTACTTCTCTGTTCACTTGTTGATGGACATTTGGGTTTTTTCACATTTTTGCGAGATCAAATAAAGCTGCTGTGAACATACACTTTCCTTCCCCTCGGGTGGTTACCTTCGAGTTGCATGGCTGGGTCATACGGTAAGTGGATATTTCCCTTCTGAAGAAACTGCCCAGCCCTTTTGCAAAATGGCTGTGTGAGAGCATCCTTGACAACACTGGGTATATTCAGTCTTTTTGCTTAGACATTCTGGTAGGGTGGTTTTAATTTGCATCATCTAACAACTAATGATGTGCTTGGGCTGCCATGCTGGGGGGAAGCCAAGCAGCAGCAGGCAGAGCCTACATGCAGGGGTTCAGCTGACGACCGGTCGCCGCCACTAGACATGTAAGTAACCCTCAGGTGCTTCCAGCCCCCAGCCTTCAGGCCACCCCCATGGGTGCCCCATGGAGCAGAAATGAGCTGACCCCACCAAGCCTGGCTCAAATGACAGATTCCTGAGTAAAACAGATGATTGGTGTCTTAAATCCCTGTTGGGCAGGTGTGCTGTGGTGGATAGCCGGAACAGTGAATCCGCTGGGTGTGGCGCTCCTACCACCACTGACCTAGATCTGTTCATCTACCCATGGGTTTGTATTTGTCTTTTCAGCAAACCCGCAGCCCCTAGAAGACAGACATCAACCCTTCGTTTCTGGAATCCAACCCCTGAGCCTGGCTTCTGACTTTCATTGCTTCTCCCGTCGGGTCTCTGCCTTCGACCCTTGGACCCATCACCTTCTCTTAGCCACCTCTCTGGAGAGCCAGGGTAGAGGTATGGAAGAGCTTAGGCTCTCCTGTGACACTGCCTAGATTTGAATCCTGTCTCTGTGACTTCTTTTCTAAACTGTAAGACGTTAACCAATTCTTTAAATTCTCTGAAGCTGAATTTCATCTTCTACAAAATGGGAACTGCAGCTACTCCCCCAAGAGTAGTTATGAGTCTAGAACGATCTGTGTAAAGAACTTAGCAAACTTAGCCTGGTCCCTGCTGCTGTTATTTTTACTAGTGTTGTCTGAGGTCCGTCTGGTTATAAACATACCCTCCCCTTTTTCCCTCCCGGGGAACTTGTCTGCCCAGCTCCTGGGGGAACAGCCTCCAGCATGTGGTAGGAGGAGTCGATTGTTCTAGATGTTGTACAGACATGAAATTACCTGGGTTGTTGTTTTTTTTTTAATCTGGACTCTCTCCTTAGAGGTCATGTATTGCCAGGCAAAATGTTCTGCCCCTCTGAGCCAGCTTCCTGTTCCCCAAAATGGGGGTAACGCTGTCTCCCAAACAGGGGTGAATGTAGGGATATGTTATAAGGCACCACCCTGACACAGGTCCCTGATAAATTAACACTAGTTAACACTAGTAACTTTTAACTAGTTAACACTAGTAACATTTACCCTGTGATACAGCAGGTAACTAATTATTTTGGAAGGGAAACAAGGGTGGGGGCTGACTTGTTAATGTATATTTTTTGGAGCGTTTAAATTTTTGGATGACCTGTATTATTTTAAAAATTAAATCTACATTTTAATAAATTTTAATAACATTAATAAATTTATTAATCAAAATTTAAACCTGATACAGTGCCACATAAATACTTTTATCACAATATAGGTGAAGAAACTGAGTCACAGCCAGTCACAGCCAGCCGAAGCCAAAACAGGATGAGAGCCCACATCTGCCCGATTCCGGAACCCCTGGCCTTCCCTTGCACCTACCGTCTCCTTTCTGGGTAAGTAGCGCTTTGGTGGTCAGGCGACATAATGACTGGGAGTAGCTTCCTGGTGAGAAGCTGGCCCATGCCTGATCCCCCCGGGCTTCTGAAGATGGGGCATCTCGCCAGGCAGTGTTCCAGCGAGGAGTCCTAGCCTCCTCGCCTTCGCATGTTTGCTCCTTGGGTCCCCATCCCCTGGACAGCAGTCATGTCTAGGACTGAGCTGGCCGTTTCCAAGGTGCCTCAACTACCCACCACCCCCTCTCTCCCAGGTCCTGTAACTCAGGGTCTCACATGAGCAGTGGCCCCATCCCCAGAACCCAAATGGGGGCATCCATGGGGTTGGGGAAGTTTGGGAGGGCTTTAGCAACCCCTTAATCTCCATCCACCCCTTCCCCCTAAATAAGGAAACAGCTTCACGACAAGTCCTCGAACTCTCCTTCCTGACACTCTTCACTCATTTCTACCAGACATCCCACATGTGACTGTAGCCGTTGGTCAGAGCTCCGTTTTCTGACCATGTCTCTGCTACAGCCTGCCTCCTGTTGGCCCTACAGAAATTCAAACCAAGTCTTCCAGAAACAGCTACCAGAAACAACTGCATTTTTTTTTTTAAAGATTTTATTTATTTATTTGAGAGAGAGAGACAGTGAGAGAGAGCATGAGCGAGGAGAAGGTCAGAGAGCGAAGCAGACTCCCCATGGAGCTGGGAGCCTGATGTGGGACTCGATCCCGGGACTCCAGGATCACGCCCTGAGCCGAAGGCAGTCGTCCAACCAACTGAGCCACCCAGGCGTCCCAACAACTGCATTTTTTAAAAAAGATTTTATTTATTTATTTGACAGACAGAGGTCTCAAGGAGGCAGGGAGGTAGGCATGGGGCAGGGGAAGCAGGCTCCCCGCTGAGCAGAGAGCCTGATGCGGGGCTCAATCCCAGGACCCTGAGATCATGACCCGAGCTGAAGGCAGAGGCTTTAACCCACTGAGCCACCCAGACGCCCCGACAGTTACATTAAAAAAAAAAAATTACATAGCTGTGGGGCAGGGGTGGGTTTGGCCCCATCATTTTGCACTTGAGGAAACTGAATGGGGACAGGCAAAGACCTGCCTCTGGACAGTAGTGGCCCAGGTTCTCCCAACTCCCAGTCACGCACCAGTGCCCTTCTGCCCCAAGGCCCTGCCCCTTGCAGGGAACTGGAAAACAAACAACAACAACAAAAATAACACTCTGCCTCCAGGGCTTATGAATGTCCCTGCTAGAGAGGAGAAGATGGAGTGAGGATTAGGGTTAGAGTTAGGGTTATCTGGCAATCTGGTTAGCACCAGATGCATATCAAAAATGAGGGAAGCCATGGTTATTCCATAACAACGTCCTCTCGAGGCCAACAGGCAGACCTCCGCTGGCCTCGGGCACGGCGCGAGTGTGTGGAGTGAGGGCAGGGAGAATATCGTGGCCGTATTTTTGAGTCTTTCTGAAAAGGTTAGGTCTAGTCACTTAGCTGTGCATGGAAAGAGACTTAGGAAGCAATGAAAGAAAGAGCCGCCCTAACTCTGATGTAGGAGTTTCTCAATGTGGGGCATCAGCTTGTCTGGTGAGAGCAGCTGTCCTCAAAGGGAAGATGAAACAGATTTTGCTCAATGACACACTATGGACATAACTGTCCAAGTGTCTCAAAGTGCTCAGAGGAGCACCAGGGACACAGATAAAATTACCTTTAAAGGGAATAGAAGATTCTGAGACAGGACCAGTGTCAGGTGTGAAACAGGAAACCCACAGCCCAGAGCTGTTCTAGCTGATCCTTCTGCAGATAAAACCGAGTGGCTTAACGCCCTGATCTTAGGCAGTCATTAGAGCTTCAGCCCAAACCCCACAAGGAAGAAAAGCAGTTTTCATTTTTTAAACAGAGAAACTTAAAAAACATTGCTTTAACAAAAAAGCACACATACATTATGTCCCCAAGAATTGTATTAAAAAAGAAATGGTACACATAATGTTTTCATTGTGACTAAATGTATCCCCATCCGCCCGCTTTAAATAAACATTGAACTCTGGATAATGACATGAAAGCCGAGCTTTTCTAATGGAGGAGAAGGTTCCTCACAAATGGATCTTCCAGCAAATGACAGTTATACACTTCGGACGAAATACAGAACACAGTGACTTGAGAGCTCTGAAGAGTGAAACAAAGCAGGAAATTTTTAGAGGGGAGTCAAAACTCGGAGCAGCAGCCTGAAACACCCAGTGCTGAACCTCCAAGATTAAAACCCACCCAGTTCTCCTTCCGCAGAAGACCCCGGCTGCTGTAGAGTGAGGAGGAGCCTGAGAAAGGATTGGTCAGAGAGGGAGGATGCCTAATTTCAGTGAAAACTCACCCAAATCTGGCTGACCTCAGAAATGTGCATGGGGGTGGGGTGCCAGTGATTCCAGACTTGCCAGCCCGCATCAACGGGGGAGTCAAGACACAGATGCTTCCAGGTGTCCATGAGAGGTAGGAACATTGGAATCTGTATATACTGCTGTTGGCAAATTTTTTTAAAAAAAAGTACACTTTGGGAAAGAGTTGGGAAGACTCTTAACGAGTGAAATATATATTTATATGAGCCCCAGAAATTTTACTCCTAGTTATCTGTCTGGGAGAGACAGACATGCATGTCCATACAAAGACTTGGTCACAAGTGAGCACAGCACCATTCATAACAGCCTCAAACTGGAAACAACCCACGTGTCCCTTGAATGTTGAACGGATAAACTGTATATGGCCACAAAATAAAATACGATTCAGCCTTAAAAGAGACTGAACTTCTGTTCCTTTATTGAGTTGTCACTGACAGTCATGGAACAAACTTGTGACTTGTGCTAAAACACGGATAAACTTCAAATGCCTTCAGCGAAACGAGGGAAGTCACACAAAACACCATACGTTGTGTGATTTTGTTGGTAGGAAATGTCTACAAAGGCAAATCTCTAGAGGCAGAAGACAGACCCATCAGTGCTTGTCTGGGATGGGGCTGGGGCCTGACTGACTAGAAACATCCATGAGAGAAGGTTTCAGGTGATAAGGACGTTCTGAACCCAGATTGTGGTGATAGTTGCACACATGTATAAATTGGCTGAAAATCATCCCACAGCACCTATATGATGGATGAAACTCCTGGCATGTAAAATAGATTCCCACGAAGCTCTTTAAAAAATGACAAATGGTAGGAAACACCAACTCCTTTTGTGAGTCTGGCATTACATGGACACCAGAAGCAAAGAGAGATAACACAAGAAAAACATGTAGGGTGAAGAGCACCATGTCTCCATTTACTTTGAAATGTACCAAAACCAAGACAGATGAATGAATGGATGTAGGGATGGCCAGATGAATAAAGAGGTGACAAAGGATATTCAGTAAAATGGGAGGTTCTAGCATTAGGTATTTTGGGGTTCGCTGCAAAATTCTTCCAACTTTTCAGCACCTTTGAAATCTTGAATAATAAAATGGAGAAGGGGAATGAAATCATAGCACGTGACACGGCTCAGGTGTATTTTTTATGAAGTCAAAGAATGTAAATAGCATTGATTTCATCCAGAAAAGAGGAGAAAATGTTTAAAAACTGGGAGGCAGGGCACCTGGGTGGTTCAGTCTGTTGGGATATGACTCTTAATTTTGGCTCAGGTCATGGTTTTGAGGTCATGAGTTGAGCCTTGCATCTGGCTCCACATTCAACAGGGAGTCTGCTAGAGATGCTCGCTTCCTCTCTCTCTGCCCCTCTGGTTCATGCTCTTTCTCTTTAAAACAAGGAAGGAAGGAAGAAGGAAGGAAGGAGGGGAGAGGGGTGGGAAGGAGGAAGGAAAAGAGAAAAGAAGTCTTTAAAAAAAGTAGCTCACGGAGCTTGAACAATTTTGCTGTACACACAATTTTGCCAGGCACATCCTGGAATAAATGTACATCTAGTATAGGTCCTTAGTAAACTGGTTGGTCATGATAAGATCAGTTCAAAGGCATTAGCCCCATTGGCACTTGGAGACCGGAGCCCAGCTTTTTCATAAGCATCTGCCTCACAGGTCCTTTGCTCTGGGAGCTTCATGACTCTGTTTCCCTTTGGGTCACTGAGTGTCACTCATCCCCCACAGTCTCCCACCCATTAAGGTGCCTGGCCATGCAGCTCACCTTGCAAGAGTAAAACATAACCGACTGTCATGCTCTCAAAATTGTGCTCTGAGGCAAGTATTTTATCAACATTATTTGAGTCTTGCCAAAAAAAAAAAAAAAGGAAGGAAGGAAAGGTGTCATGGCCAACTTTCCAAGCAAGTAGACAGAGGCTACGATCGTTAGTTTCACATGTCAACTTGGCCAGGCTAGGGTACCCAGACATTTGGTCAAGCACTAATCTGGATATTCTTGGGCAAGTGTTCTCTAGATCTGATTAACACCGAAACCCATAGACTGATTAAAGCAGGTCACCTCCTCTAACGTGGGTGGGGCCCATGCACTCACTTCAAGGCCTTAAGAAAAGAACTAAGATCTCCAGAGGAAAAAGGAATTCTGTCCCCAGACTCCCCTCAAACTCAGGACCTCGACATCAGTGATTCCTGGGGTCGCCACCCTGCCTGCCTGTCCTGCTATTTCAGACTTTCCAGCCGCAAATCCTTCAGATAAATCTCTCTATAGAGACGCACTTGCTATATGCCACCCCCACCCCCCACCCCCCGACCGCTTCTTTATAGTCTGTATTGGTGATGACTAGAGAGGAGGCTCTGGGAAGGTAACATCCCAGAGTCACACACCAAGGGCGAGGCAGTATGGGCATTTGGACCCAAGCCAGGTCAGCTCCAAAGTCATGTTCTTAACCAAACAGGACAACAGCCCTTTCACCCCAGGGCATCGTCTGACTCATCCCCCAGAGCCAAGTGTCTGAGGTCCCTAACTCCACAGACCCCCTCCAGGGGAGGACAGCAGGACAGAAAGGGCACATCTCTCTTTTCAAGGCTGCACAAAGGAGCCTCTCCTCAGCCCCTCCTGAGTCACGGGGGCCACACGGGATATCCCCTCTCAGGGGGAGATTTGATTGGTCTGATTTGGGTTTCTAGTTCACCCTGAGGACCTGCACTCCATTAGCTGGCCTGGGAGGCCCCAGGGAAACCTCAATTCGTGTGTCACAGCGCCATCTACTGGTCGGATTGAGGGGCAGCTGCAGTAACCAAATGCCCTCTGCTCCCTGAGGCCAGGACATTATCCCATTTTACAGATTGGCAAAAGGAGTTTTTGCTCGAAACGTTGCCCCATTTGCTCAATCATGTGTTAGCTGTCAGGCACGATACTAGATGCTGGCGGTTCAGAGAAACCAGTCCTTCTTGGAGAGAGTGACAGAAGGCGTAGGGGAAACTACCAGCAAAGACAGAGGTGGAAAGAGTAGAGGTGACACGCCAAAGGGAGGCCAGTTGTCCTGGGCAGGAAAGGCTGCACCACCAACGTGGTGATGGTGGGAGAAGGTTTTGGAATTCTGGAGGGGTCTGCCAGGCTGACATGAGGGGCCTCGGGGGCATCATTTGATTCTCAGTTCAGAACTCTTCCCCAAGGACAGAAGGACAGGTGCCAGGAAGTGTACCTTAGTGAGCAAAATATGGGCATGGTGGAGTGTGACTTGAACGGAGGGTGGGGGATAGGATCAGTCGCACAAAGGGGCAAACGGGCCAGGATCCGGGCCCCCGAGTCACACACAGTTGGCCCCAAAGCTGCCTGGGGCAGCTCTGCCAGTCCCACTATGGAGACTGAGCTCTGCCACACTAAAGAGTCTGAGCACGGTCACTGTCTCTCTCTCTCAAATAAATAAAATAGAAAAAAAAAAAAAAGGGACGCCTGGGTGGCTCAGATGGTTGGACGACTGCCTTCGGCTCAGGGTGTGATCCTGGAGTTCCGGGATCGAGTCCCACATCAGGCTCCCAGCTCCATGGGGAGTCCGCTTCGCTCTCTGACCTTCTCCTCGCTCCTTCTCTCTCTCACTGTCTCTCTCTCTCAAATAAATAAAATAGAAAAAAAAAAAAAAAGAGTCTGAGCACAGTCTCCCCAGCAACGGGGAGTCCCAAGGAGCTGTTAAGTTACGCCAGGGAGTAAAATGATCTCACGTGCTTGGGAAGGACAGCCCTGCAGAGTGAGGACGGGGGGACACCAGAAGCAGGGACATCATTTTAGGGATGATCATTGCAGCACGCTTGCCAATGCTCAGAACTCCAGCGGCGGGGGTGGGGAACGGGAGGCCAGAAGAGACGAGATCTGGGGACCCAGTCTCCGTGGAGCTGGGCAATGAGGTAGAGGTCCAGGGAGAAGTCGGGGGAGGGGGACAGGTGCCTACCCGGTGTGGGGCTCGGTCGACCATTCATGGACCTGAACTAAAAGGAGATTTAGAAGACAGGATGAGGAGGTTGTTGCTGGCATATCAGCCTGCGGGATTCCCGCATGGAGTTGCTGGAACATGGCTTGGATGAGCAGAATAGATACCAGTGACTCCATGCTGGCAGTGAGTGGAGAATTCCTCAAGGGGATGAGGCCCTGCTAGCATCACTCCTACATGGCCACGCCGTCAGAGACACCCCCCCCCCCCCCTGAGCTGCACAAGGTGTCAGACGAGACAAGAGAGAAGGCACCAACAGCCGGTGCCTTCCACAAGTGTTTCCTCTCGAGCTTGTGGGCCTGCAGGTGACTGCGGTTTGGCTGGGCAGCCGATTTAGGCTGCGGGTCAGTGGGCCTCACACAGCCTCCCGGCTACCTGCCCTGTGCTACAGTGCACGGACCTTTCTGGTTCAGCTCCAGCCCTTCCCCCGAGCTGTGTGATCTGGGCAACGTCATGTTCCTTCTGAGCCTCCAGCATCCACTCAAACCTCCCCTCCCGAGATTGTTATAAAGGTTACATGGGATGATGTATAAGAAACCCCTTGTCCTGCTCAGGGACCAGCGAAAGTTCTCCCTAACCCACGTGCCTTGCAGTCTCTTAAACAGTTGGCATCCAGTGGTTTCTAGGCACAAGAGCAGCTCCTGGAAGGGTCTCAAAAGTCCTGAGCGGATTTCCAGCCCTGTTGGTTCCGATTCACTTGGAGGGGATTGCTTTAGGTGCCCCAGATGACTCTCAGGCACCACCGCTGGCGTCTAGCCCATGCTTAGCACTCACTGACTAGTTCACAGTTCCGTGTGTTAGAGACTTAGGTGTGAGTCTTTGTGACCTTCAGAAGGAGAGAGGGAGGCTTTCAGTTTCCAGCCATGCCACCACCATGTGGAGGGTGATGTAATCCTGTGTCTGCCGGACCTCGGAGTCCCAAGTCTGTTTCGCACTCTGGTGACACAGATGCAGATGGTCTTATGTACCCTGTTCAGCCTTTGTGATGGCAAATACATACACCAATAACTAGAGATGAAGAATGTTTCACAAATAAACACAGCCAGAGTAAGGAACGTGTTTGTTTATTCATTTACAAACCTAGCAGCATGAAAAGAACATCTTAACTAAAATCTGGCTTGATAGAAGTACAGGTAACGATGTTCCTACCGCCTTCGTGGAATCAGAAATGCTGGTTGTTCTGGGTGCCAAAAAGTCACCAGGGCTCCTGAGAAAGATACTGTGCCCTAAAGTGCCTCAGATGTCCTCAGGACCTCTTGCTGTCGCTGCTCTGGGACGGAAAGGGACTGAGCAAACAGCATGCTCACAAATGCAAATAAGGAGTTACAGCCCTGTGCAGTCATTACAATGGCATTTCCCAGATCCTAAGGGTAGACCCGAGAGCGAAGTGTGAACTGGGCTGCTAGAAACCCCTTGACGAAACCCGTTGACGGAAACAAGCTGCGGAAAGGCATTTGATGTGGGGACGGGAGGCTCTTGGGGGAGGATGGGAACACTTGGAATGACTGAAGGTGCTTTGTTGTTCTCTTTCCTGTCTACACCCACCTTGGGACATTCTAGAGTAAGGCCCGAGAACCTGGCTTGGAGAAGAGAGACGCTCCCAGCTGCCATTCTTGGTGTGCAAAGGATCAAAAGATCGGGCACAGATACTTTGAGAGAGATGCGAGAAATACCCTCCCCACCCCTTTTAATTTCTGTCCTTGAGAGAAGGCAGAAGTTTTACAAAGGCAAATCCAAATATCATGAGAATAAAGTCCCCCTAGGATGTGTGTGATTGTACATGGGCAACTCTGCTCTGTGAAGTATCGTGCAAGAAATCACTCCGACCTTTCATGCACGAGGAGCCAGAACAGAAAACAATGCTCAGTCCTCTTGAGGAATAGCGCAGTTGGTGGGTATGAGAGGCTATGGAGTACAAGAATCAACAAGAAAGGACAATAGGAGGAGGCTTGGGACTTTGCAGAGATGAACAGCGATGGCTGAAGGAAGCAGGAGAAATCCGTATGGCTTGTTCGCCAAGCACTGCTTGTCTACAGAATGGAATGAACACCTTAACGATCACTTTACTTCACCCACCGGTTCCCACACACAGCGAGGTTTCTCCCAAATTCATAAGCCTGCAAACGGCATAGGTCAAGTTGCTCATCAGGAAAGCTTGCAAAGGTTTTCTCCCCACATTACCACGTCTGGAGATCGGGAAAGACTTGCCCAGGAATACACCTCAGATGAGTTAGTCTCTCTCTGCTTCTTTTGGGGCGGTCAGGTGACACCAGGCTCTGGGTCCTTAGCCAAAATATTCAAAAGTATTTCTCTAGCACAAGAGCCGGGACGTCTTAAACTGTCATGGGTCAGACTAGCCAGGGCGGACCTTCTGTCCTCAGGCAGCCAGAACTCATCTGCACTGTATCGAGTGAGTTAACCCGTGAGTCTGGGCTAGAAAGTATGCAGCTCATTGGGCTGGTGTGGTACCACAGGGATCCCGGGACCTTTCTTACCCCTCCCTTACGGAAGAAGCCCTCTCTTTCTTGTGCACTGCTGAATCCCTTTGCCCAGCAGGGTGTCTGGCCCAAAGAAACCAAAAGGAATCAAGATGGGCTCAGTGGGGGTGAGGGGGAGCCCGAATTTAACCAACAGGAAATAGTGTGGCGCAACCCGCAGGGGCCGCTGTACCCCCAGAACACTCTCCATTCAGAGAACTAGTGACTGGACGAGGTGCCAGGAAGGGCTGAGAGTGCTGAGGACATAGCCGTGCCTCAGACTGAGCGTCTGTAGGGAGACCGCAGGCTTGCACCTGGCGGGAAAGGCAGTCGACCACCACAGACTGCACCTGGCGATGAGTTTCACCAGGGAAAGAAAACGGGGCCGCTGACAGTGAGGAGGGGCTGGACGGGGTCCTTGTCAGAAGATGGACTGAGAGAGTCCATTTCCCTCGTCCCAGACAGGCCAGGAAGGTGCAGGGTGCCAGAGCTCAGGGCCTCTATAAATCCCGCCTCGCCCGGGAAGAGCCGAGAGCCTGCGGGTCCAGAGCGGCTTTGAGCCTCGACCCACCCGGGGACAGAAGTGGGAAAGCGCCTGGAGGGCAAAACGAAGCTCCGCGCTCCCTAGAGCACCGCAGGGCGAGCGCCCCACCGCGGACCTCCCGGGTCCACCTGCAGAGGTCAACCCGCTGGGCAGCCCATGTTCAAGAACATCAGGACCATCGCGGCTGACGCCCAGAGTCCCGGGGCGGGGCCTCGCGAGACCCAAACAAGCCCCACGTGGCAGGGGAGGGGCCGCCACGGGGACGTCACGGCGCGCGCGTGCGCAGGAGGGATCTCGCGCCGGCGTACCCTTGTGGGGGCCGTAAAGCGCGGAAGGTCGCGGTCCCCGGCGTTCCCCGGAACTTTTTACTCCCTCTGCCCCGCCTCTTTCCCTTCCCCGTTCCCCGCGTTCTGGTGCCGGGACCCCTCACAACTGTTGTGGCTGCTGCCCCGCTGCCGCCGGGGTGGTGCTGACCGCGGAGCGCTCGGAGGCCCGTGAGGTAAGGAACCGCTGTGGGACCGCTCTGGCCTCCTCTCAGCGCGTCTCAGCGCCCCCCTTTCCGCTCTGGTCTCCCTCGGGGCTGGTCCCGGCCGCCCCGCGTTTCGTGTCGCTTGCGCCGGGTGGCCTCAGACCTTTGGCGGCCGGGGCCGAGAGGGATTCGCCTCATCTCTCCCAGCCTGTCCGCGGCTGTGCTCCGTCCGGCCGAGGTGGTCCGGGTCTCGGACACTAGTGCCCGGCTGCCCCGGGGCCTGCGCAGCCGCCCCTCAGGGGGCGTCCGCCGCCTCAGCCCGACGTCCAGAGCGCCGGCGGTGACCGCGCTTCGCGCTCCCGGCCTCGGGCTTGCAAGCCCCTAGCGCGGAGGAGGCCGGGCTCGCCGGTCATCGTCCGCTGCGGGCGCAGTTGCTTTCCCGCCTGGAGACGCGCTGCGGTCCGCCTGTGCCTCACTAACTTGCAGGACTGCTGCAGAGTGCGGCAGCCAAGTTAGCGGGGACAGTGTAGGCCCGGGGCAGTGGGCCGTCTTCGTGATGCGTGAGCACTCGGCACCGATGTGAAGGACACTGAGATGGGATGCGGGCGTCTTCGGGTGTCCTTTGCCGGTGTGTGTGAGCGTGACGTACGGGGCTGCGGAGGGAAGGAGGTGGGGAGCCGCGCCCCAGGGCACACCTGGCTGGGCCGGCGCTGGCGGTTCGTATTGATGTCTTAAACTGGTCTGATCACCTGGTGGCACTTGAGAATTACACACCCAGGACCGGCAGGGTCCGACTCTCCAGGGGCGGAGCCTGGGAGAGAAAAGTCCTGGGGGGCTCTAGTGCTGAGGCAGGTGTGGGACATCTTAACCGCTCTCCCCTCACCAGTCTTCGTTGTCCCCAGCGGCCCGTTTGTACACACGCTGTGACCGTACAGAGGAACGACTCAGAGGGACTTGGAGCTGCCCTCTTGGTCGTGTTGGTGTAAGCAGATGTGGGCATACCTAGTCCCGATATTGAGTTTGCTCGGCAGATAATTTTTCTTCTTAGCAGAAGGCATTGTAGGGTCGTCTTAGTTTTTTAAAAATATAATTTGTTTTGGGCGGTGACTTGTTTAGTCGGAAGAGCATGTGAGTCCCGAATGGGGTGTGGAGAGTACTTAAATAAAGCTTAAGATATATATTTTTGCACACACACACATTTTAAATCCAGTTATCGCTTTTCTTTCTTTGTTTTTGACACCTTCGGTTTCTTGTCTAGTAGCTTTCCCCTCTCTGCCGTCAGGCTTGGCCTTGGTTTTGCTGCCCAACCTACTTGGATACTCTGGCACCTGCCTTCCTTTGTTTGGATCCACTTTAAATCTTTTTTGGTTCTTGTTTGCCTCCACCACTCACTGATTCTTTCAAGGTCATGATGCACACAAGGTCACAAATCCTCTACTTGGTTCTTATCACCCTAGGCTGTTTTTTTTTTTTTTTTTTTTTTTTTTTTTCCTGGAACAGTCTAGGTTTCTAACATTGTTTATTTCATCTTAAACCTCATCTGTTAATATGTGTCTTCTGTGGCATTTGCAATTCCTTTTATCCCGCCAAGGGATGTGTCTTGTGGTTCTGGCCTCACAGCTACCGGTTCTGTACTCGTCTGAGGTTGTTTGATGGGTAGCAGGGAGTAAAGATTCTAGGGTAGACTCTGTGGTGCCTTCCCGACAGGGTCTTACTCCTGGCTCTGCCACTACTGGCATTAGAGAAGCTTGGTCAAGTTCCTTCCCTGTGCCTCAGGTTCCCCAAGCAGTAGAAAAGTTTTAGTGCCTTATAGGTTTGTGAGTTTTAAGTCAGTTTTAAGTCAGTTGTACACCTAACGCAGCATCTGGTAGATTGTAACTGCCTTTGAAAATATTCCCATTTTCTTTTTAAAAATTCTTTCACGTGATTTAGATATCCCCTGAAGTCTGAGAGCCTAGCCTTGAGATCTCTGAGCCCTCATTGAACTCCTCCCTCCCCACCCCCATGTGTTCTCTCTTCTTATCCATTTAGCAACTTATATTTCCTAAGTGCCTATCCTGAATGCTGGGAAAAGCATGATCAAGTTATATCATTGGTCCCAGCTCCCAGAGATCTCCATGGTTATATGATACTAAAAAGTATCTTTACCAAGTGCTTCTTAGGTCCAGTGGCCATGTTTTTCCTTCTAGTCTGATTGGGTGTTTGTAGCAGCTGTGTGAGGCAGGTTGTCCTAGCTTACCTCGTGGATGAGGAGCCCAAAGCATGGGGATGGAATAACTTGCTGCAAGTCATAGAGCTAATGAGAGGTGGGCGGAGGCTTTCAAACCCCCAGCTGTCTGTCTCTCTGTAAAGCCTACATTCTCAGCTGGGCTGTTGTGCTGTTTCCCTGATTGACCAACATGGTCCGGGAAGCTCTGTGCTGGAGAAGCCCAGGGTGCGATGGGAGAACATACAAGGGCCACCTGACCCAGTGCTGGGGGAGGGGTCTGATAAGATAGATAGGCTGAGAGCCTTGGCGGTTACCTTTGTTTGGGGAGTGGGGGGAGAGTGGCAGGAGCTATACTGTTTGGTTAGAGGAACAGAGTGCCCGGATCCCGGGGGTTTCAGAATCCTGTCCTGTTTGAGGAATTAGTTACAGAAAGGTTCAGCCTGGCTCCAGAAAGAGCAGAGATAAGAAATGAGCCAGAGAGTGAAGGGTCTTGCACTTCCTGCGAAGGAGATTACCTTTTCCTGAGGGCATCAGAAAGTCACTGAAGAGTTTTAAGCAGGGGCGTGAAACAAGATTTTCATTTGAGAAGACTGGCTTAGAGTCCTGTGTCAGGATTGTGGAGTGTGGGGAGAACGGGGTGTGGAAACCTTTTCAGGAAGCTTCTGCAGTAATCTGAGCATGGGTGGCCACCTGTACTCAGGTAGCTGCAGCAGTGGGGGGTAGGAGAAGTTGGTCCACCTAAGGGAAATGAAGCCTGTGGAATCCTTGGTCCTTGCAGGTTGGCTGCATAGAGGAGCCAAGAGAGGAGGAGCCCAGGGTAACACCCAGGGTTCTCGCATATGGAGTCACACTGGGGACACAGAAATGGAGAAGATTTGGAGATTGTGGAGGATGGCTTTCCCTGTTGGATGTGCCCATTTTAGACCTCTGGGAGCCCAAGTGGACTTGCTGTTGTTCCCTTGGAGGTGCAGACGCAAATGTTGGGGCCGCTGTGGGTTGGGCCCTCGATCACGGTAGGCAGTGAAATCCCCCGGAGAGTAGGGGACCGAGGGGAGTAACTGGTCCCAGAGCGCCATGAGGGACATGGACTCGGAAAGATGGACAGGGGAGAGCAGCCAGCAAAGACGTGGCCAGGGTAGTAGGAGTCAGGATTAAACCAGGAAAGAGGGTGTGAGTAGAGGGAGCGATGGGCGAGATACGATGCTTGGAGAGGACCTTATGAGGAGGGGGCCAGTGTTCCCAGAAGTTGGCAACGTGAGCCTTCTTGGTGAGAGCAGCATTCCTAGCTCGGGGGCACAGAAGCCCAATGGCTTTGGGTTCGGGACAGACAGGAAAGGGGGGGAAAAGGGACAGATCATACAGGAAGCCCTTTCCTGAAGGTGTTCGTCAAGTGAAAAGACAGGTTGTGAGTTCGCATTAGGAGTCACTTCTGGCTCAGGACGCCTGGGTGGCTCAGTCAGTTAAGTGGCTGCCTTTGACTCAGGTCAGGTCATGATTCCAGGGTCCTGGGACCCAGTCCCGCATTGGGACCTTTGCAAGGCGGGCAGCCTACTTCTTCCTCTCCCTGCTCTGCTTGCCACTCCCCCTGCCTGTGTACGCTCTCTGTCTCTGATAAATAGATAAATAAAATCTTCAAAAAAAAGAGGAACCTCTGGCTTGACCACCGGCAGACCGTGCAATCACTAAGGGGTAAGGGAAGAAGGACACAGTCAGGCAGCGGCAGTTGGGTGAAGAGCAGAGCAGCACATGGGACTGCTTATTTCATATGGTGGGAAATCATTGTTTTAAATTTTATTCATTTATTTGAGAGAGAGACCACATGCAGGTGCACATGTGCCCATAAGTGGGGAAAGAGGCAGAGGGAGAGAGAATCCCTGTATGGGGCTCGATCCCCTGACACTGAGACCATGACCTGGGCTGAAGCCAAGTCCGACATTCAACCAACTGAGCCACCCAGGCACCCTGATGGGAAATCATAATTGCCTTCTATGTTTGTGTTTTCCGCCAAGACCATATTTTTTATCATTTAGAATGTTTAAAGTGAAAAATCGCTACTCAAAGACATTTATGGAGGCTTTGTTCTGTTTCTTCAGTGGATTGGGAGGACTTGAACATGTGAAAACACTGAGGGTCAGGAGGGCACCGAAGGCACATGGAGGAGGAGTTGGGTTCGTGGACCTGGGTTCCTGGGGAGGAGGGGGAGGGTTCTGGGGCTCTTGCAGCCTTGAACTTTGGACCCTCTGAGGGAAGGAGAGATGGTTGCAGATGCCAGTGGGATTGTCGGTGGAGTTTCAGGGGAGGAGATGAGCGGGGTTCTCTGCTTTGAAGGAAGGAAGGTGGGGGGGGGGGTTCCGAGGTCTGGAGAGGATCAGTGCTGCGGGTTCAGAGGCAGAACATACACAGACGTCTGCCTGTGGCTGAACCCGTGGTGGCCCCCGGGTTAGGCAGGGGGTAGCCACTGGCCTGAGCCATGGAGGAACTGGGTCTGTTCCAGTGTGACCAAGCTGTAATCCTTCCGAAGGGAGGGGGAGGGGGAGGAGGATGCTCCCCGCCGCCCCCTGGAGGCGAGCTCAGTAGAACGCGGCTGGCCAGGAAGGGGTGGCCCCTCCCTCAGAGGAGCTGCGGCTCTGTGGAGACCCAGGGGAGAGGTACTGGGCAAAGGGCCAGGGCTTAACTTTGGAAAGGATCCTCTGGAGGGCACAGTGGAGAGGTCTGGAGGGGCGGATGCAGGGCGGTGGGGAGGGAGGGAAGCACAGAAGTTGGTGCTGTGGCCACGAGGTTGCAGGAAGAAGCTTCTCTCTTGAGACCCTTGGGCAGGGACCAAGGGTGCCAGGAGGCCTGGTGACTACTGCGAGGCGGCCGAGTGATCGGCCCTGGTTGGGTAGGATTTGACTTGGGATGCGGTGTAGGCCTTGCTCAGTCTCTGTTCTGAGATGTTTGTGGTGGATGGGCGCCACACCTTGGCCTTGGACGAGTTGGGATTTTGGGGCCCCGCATGCTGCTGGGCGTGCTTTCTGCCGGGGATCTCCTCGGAAGTCCCCCTACCCCCCACGCTGGTGACCCTGCCGTCTCCCGGCAGGTGTGTCTGCAGTTTCTTGAACCTTGAACAGGCCTCTGCTTTGCTGGGAGAGTAGTTCTCCCTGGTGACCCGATCCCATACCCTTCTGCTTCTCTGTCTGATGATGCTGGTCCCAGCCTGTGACACCCGAGGGTGCGGGATAAGCCAAGCTGGACTCCCCTGCCCCTGCATCTGAGAGGAGGCCTGCCGGTCCCCGAGTCTCCCTCCAGCCCGCGGCCTGTGCAGACACGGAGCACGCCGTCCCTCTCCGCGGCTTTGCGTCCTCTCTCTCCTCTTCCAGGACCTCATTCTTTGTCACCAGCTCTCCTTCCAGACCCACCTCTTTCCCTTTTCCCGGCCCTTCCCGCCAGCAGTGAAACAGGCTCAGGGCCCGTGCCTTTAGAGACCAAGAGCCTTGCTCTGCTCCCGTTCTTGCTGCTGGCTGGTGCTCTGCTCCCTTCAGAACAGAAAGTGAAGGAACAGTCCTCACTCCCTCATCTCCTCGCTCGGGAGCTTGCTGTGGCCCCGGGTTCATCCCGAGCACTCCCCTGGGAATGTTTTTTTTTTTTTAAAGATTTTATTTATTTATTCGACAGACAGAGATCACAAGTAGGCAGAGAGGCAGGCAGAGAGAGAGGGGGGAGGAAGCAGGCTCCCCGCCAAGCAGAGAGCCCGATATGGGGCCCGATCCCAGGACCCTGGGAATGTTCTTTTGGGGACACCAAGGACCTCTGCTGTCCCAGCAGACCCTTGTCCATCGTGGTGCAGGGTTCCCTCAGGCACCGTCCGTAGGGAACTGCTTCTTAAAGCCCCTTTCCTCTCTTGGCTTCTGTGACACCACAGCCCAGGCCTCTTTCTGCCTCGCCACGGCTCCTTCTCTGTCTCTTGAACCACGTCTGTTTGTCTGGATGCTGTCCGTCTCCCCAGTGCTCTGTCCTCTGCCCGGTACTTCTTCCTCTTCCCAAGCTCTGCCTGCTGGGGAGCCTCAGGGTCCTTCTTGTTCCCCAGCATGCTGGGTCTCCAGATACCCGCGCTGTTCCTTGGCTTCAGGCCTGGATGTCTGGCCACTGCTGGTCCTTTCCCTGTGGATGCCCGCCAGACGTCTTGTGTGTAACCCCTAGGGTGGGCTGTTGGCCCACCTGTGCCCCTTCACAGCCAGTTGTGGCTCTGACTCCACTGCCACCATCCTGCACCGAGTCTCCGTGCCCTCCCTCTAGAACTACGGCGGTCACTTCCCAGCCCTGCTTTTCCTCTCGTTCTCCAGTCCTCTCCCCACCGTGGAGCTAGACTGATCTTGGAAAAGCATATCCAATTATTTCATTCCCTGCTTCTGTATTTTCCTTTGCACTTGGAGTGGAATCCCAGCTCGTCACAATGGCATCCAAGGGCAGTGTGTCCTCGCTTTCTGACTGCCTCTCCAGCCTTGTCGTGGGTCCCCTCCGCTGATCACACTGTGGGCACATTGGCCTCCTTTCTGTGCTGGGACTTCTCAAAGTCTGCCCCGCACCCCACCGGGGCCTTTGCACATGCTTGTGCCTCTGTCCTGAAGATGCAGCCCACCGATTCCTGGTCACCATCAGGTCTCTTTTCCAATGTTCCCTTGTTCCCGTCCGTCCTATTTGGCATATGACTTCAGTTATTCCAGCACGTTGGCTTTGCTCCTTGTTTGATCTGGGTACGGGCCGCCCCTGCCGTGGGCACCCTCACAGACACTCCGACGCCCCCTTGCGCTCTGTGTCTCTAATGAAAGTTGCATAAAGGTGTCGTCATCCCTGCTGTCTCTATAGCTGGCGAAGCATCTGGAACTGTGCAGGGCCTCAGACACTGGCAGAAAGCGTGGCTAGCTGGTCTCTGTCGCCTCCTTTCCCTTTCTCAGTAATCCTGAGCACGGAGTATGGTGGAATGAAATCTGGTTGCTTTTTCCGTCTAGTGTGAATGTCGGGGATCTCCGCCGTAGCCGAGTGAGAGCACACCTCCGAGCTGCCGACAGACGGGATGTTTTTTCGTTTGCTGTCGGCGGTCCGAAGACAAAGGCCCGGCCAAGGATGGCAGAACCGGTCGTCGGGGAGGAGCGGCGCGTCGGCCGCCGAGGCGCATTCTGTCGCCCTGCCCGCCCAGGCGCAGGTGGTCATCTGCGGTGGCGGGATCATGGGCACATCCGTGGCCTATCACCTATCCAAGATGGGGTGGAAGGATATTGTCCTTTTGGAGCAGGGCAGGTAAGGAGCAGACACACACGGCGTGGGGCCGCGTTGCACCCACTGCTTGGGCTCCCCTCGTCCCCTCCCCTCCCCTCCGAGTAACACGGGCCCAGCAGTAGCCAGGCTGACTGGCACTAAGTAGCAGGAGAAGAGCCACAGAAAGGCTCCTGGACGCGGTTGCGCGATGATTATGCCCGTGTTCTTCGGCTCAGAGTGAGCTGTCCGGTTCCAGCACGGCAGGTCTCCTGAGAGGGCGCGCATCATTTCGGGGTCACGGCGCACCTCGCCGTCTTGTCCTCTCCACTGTAGTCCACAGCAACACCAGCCCTGTGGCTCGGGAGCTTCCTCTGTGAGCCGAGCCAGAAGAGGCTGTGCGTCTCTGCTCCTTTCCTTCACGGGGCTCACGCGCTCGAGTGCAGTGGTAAAGGGACAGAACAGTCACGAAGGTCGTGCGGCGTGCCCGTGCGCCTCGGCCCAGGAGGCGCGTTGCAGAGCGGGGTCCCGGTTGGATGTCATGGATCCGGCGGGTGCTGCAGTGGTTAACTGAGGTTCATGCTCTGCTCAGGCTGTTTCACTTTTCCCTGAATGTCCCCTTTCTGTGCTGTTGCCTGCCAGAAAGTGGATGACCTTTACCACGTCTGTTGTATTTATTTCTGAGTAGGCAATACATGTACACGACTCAGAGTGAAAATTGTAAAGGAGTGTACAGGGGAAAATCCGCCCCCCGCTCCCGATTCTAGCTCGAAGTTTCCCTGGCTGGAGGCAAGTTAAGTTCCTTGTGTATCGTTCCAGATGCTCCCTGCGCATATGAGCGCGTCTGTATCAGTCAGCTTGGATGTGTACCTGGGCATTCATTTGTTATTTTTTCCACTTTTGTGTTCAGGTTGGTAGCGCACCTTAAACAGTGTCCCTCCCCTTGCTTTGCTCGTTAGGGTTGTTCCATATTGTGGCAGAAAAACTTTCTCTCGTTCCTTTTCCTGTGCCCGTGTGGAGTATCCCGCCTCAAGGGGATTCCGGGCTGCTCGGTGCCACTGCTGTCGGTGGCTAGGGAGGTGGCCTCCCCCTTCCCAGCTGACGGACGACGCCGTACTGAGGGTCTCTGACCTAGCTGCCGTCACGCGGGGGGAGCGAGTCCACCTGATGGCATTTTTGGATGCGTCCTGCAGGCTGGCTGCTGGCTCCACGAGGTTCTGTGCTGGCATCCTGAGTACCGCCAGGCACCTGACCATCGAGCAGAAGATGGCAGACTATTCCAACAAGCTCTACCACCAGTTGGAGCAAGAAACGGGCATCCAGACAGGTAAGCAGGTAACGTGCCGCCCGCCGGTCAGCCTGCGGCGCAGACTCCGGGGCTCCGGGGCTCCGGGCCGTCTGCGCCCGGCACCGCGTCGGCCCACAGGTTCGGTGGTCAGGACTCGAGTCCCAGGCCGGCGCTGCCGCTCGCCGGGGTCTTTTCCTGGCGCGAGTCTGTCAGCGTGTTGCGCTGTGTCCCGTTTCCCTGCCCGCCGGTGGAGGGGATCCGTCCTGACCCCGGATCCTTTCCAGAGCCTGTCATCCTCAGGATGGGAGCGGCTCCCTGGGCCGTTTGCCGTGACTTCACTCACTGAGGTCTAGCAAGTGGCCACACGTGGCTCCTGAACGAAGCCGCCGAGGACTTGCCCCCGGTTCGGTGCGTGATGGTGACATTGCTCTGAGCCGCGGCACCTGCCCAGTTGCTCTGAAGGCTGTTTCCGACCAAAGAGCTTAAACGTAGGTTACCCCTCACGTGTGTCGTCAAGGGGAAAGACCCCAGGCAGTCGCGAGCTAAGTATGACCGGAGCAAGTAGAAGGGGAGGGCCGAGCCCCGGGACGGCCCCGCGGGGTCACAAGGTAGAGGCGTGTCTGTCCGCGGGTCGTCAGGTGACGGATCGGCCGGAAGCCCCGGGGCTGATGAAACCGTTTGGTGGCCGCGGGAGTTGTGCTGGGGGAGTAGTGGGGTCTAGAGCTGAAAATTCAGGACTCCCGTGTCCGTCAGGGTTGCTCTTCTGAAGACCCGCATAATTCAGATCCCAGATGGTTCCAGGCTGATCCTGGCAAGGTTGGTAGTAGCCTGACGCGCTTGCCCGCTGAGGTGGCCCTGGCGGGGGTCGCAGTGTAAGCACCGCGGATGGTCTCCTTTGCTGCCCGTTCAGCGCTTATGTGACCCGCGACACGGCTGTCGTTGGGAAGGTGAGAGTTGACGTACTCAAAGTTTTGACGACAGGCTGAGGTTTTCTGGCATTTCCCTTTCACAGGATTCCCACTCTGGCGAAGCGTCGCCTCGCGTGTAAATCCTGGATCAAGACTGAATGTCTGGGAACTGGGAGCGGGTGGCTGTGTTCGTGCAGAGGGGAGATGCCAGGAGAGGAGCTGGAGGAGGGGAGGGAAGAGGCCGTGGCCCTCTGCCCAGTGGATGAGCCTGGTGTGTCCCCCCCCCCCCCAGGGTCCTCAGTCTTGGCCAGGCTTCCTCTGGAGCGGCGCGGACTCTGAGTGAAGATAGTAAAAGGCGTCCCCGCTCCTCACCACCTCTGCTTTTGTCACGGAGGATGGCTGCTGCGTGCCGGACAGGCGGGAGCGGGTCCTTTTGGTTGGATTTAATTTGGGGGCAACGGGTACTTGAATCGGGTGGGAGCAGAGTTGGAGTCAGGAGAGGGTCTGCCTCGGGGGCCCCGAGCCGGAACTGCCGACTTGCGGTCCCGGGTTCGGTTCCTCGTGCTTTGCCGAGCCCTGCATCGCTTACCTGCTTGGATGCGAGAGGAACCCGGGCCGTAGGCCTCTTGTCTGTAAGGGAAGTTCATCTCACTTGAGTTCTGGGTCACTTCCTGGAACCGCATTTTGGGCCTGGTGTCTCCCTGATGCTTTGCAGGGCAGCAAGGAAATCAGGCCGGGGAGGGTCCAGGGGTCATGCTAGTCTGTCACCCCCATTGCGGTTCAGCCGTGGTGCAGCGGAAAGGGGACGTGGGGTCCCCAATGGAGAATTCCGTTTCCCGGCAGGATGTGCAGGGGTCAGTCGGGGGACTGGTTTTGAGCCATTAAATGAAGACACGTGACCTGTGTACAAGCTGGATTTCCGGATATTACACGCTAATCCTCAGAGAGTGCATTTACGTGAGGGGTGTCTTTGCTCCTTTACTAATCTGACACGTCACTACTTCAGATGAGGTGGTCCATGCAGATCTTGTGTCTCCAAAGTTTCCTTTACCTTTTGTTGGTGTTTATCAGTTCATCATATGCTCTTCGTACCATCTTTTGTACCGGGAATTGTTTGATACATGTTCATTTTTTGTTTCATTAAATGCAAAAATATTTTTAATAATCATTAAAGCATATTATGGAGAGCTCTGTGAGGCAGCTCATGTGA
This sequence comes from Neogale vison, assembly GCF_020171115.1. NCBI lineage: Eukaryota > Metazoa > Chordata > Mammalia > Carnivora > Mustelidae > Neogale > Neogale vison. The sequence goes on from NC_058097.1 coordinate 12,363,998, forward strand.
ACAAGTGCTTTGAGGCACCTGGGAGGCTCAGTCTGTTAAGCATCTACCTTCAGTTCAGGGCATGGTTCTGGGGTCCTGGGATCGAGCTCTAGCTTGTGCTCCCTGCTCAGCGGGAAGCCGGCTTTGCCCTTTGCCTCTCTCTCCCACTCATGCTTGCATGAGCGCTCTCTCACTCTTTCTCTCATAAATGAATAAAATCTAAAAAAAAAAAAACCAGTCTGCCTTTCATAACTGCAGAGGAGGGTGCCCCAGTATGCGCCGTTGGTTTGTCCACTTCCCATTACCTGATGTTCATAGTATCCTTTTTTGGTTGTTGGAGTGATGCAGTACAGATCCCTGTAGTTTGCATTTGTTTTCTCTTGCTGTTACTAAAAGACAGAGTTCTAGAAGATTGATGATTTGAGCAAAAAGCGTTCGTATTTTCAACTCTGATAGGTATGGCCAGATCTGTCCCTGAAAGAGCTACCCGTCACCAGCAGGTGTGAGCGCGCTTACTGCCTCAGCGTCTCCTCAGTACTACATATGGTGTTTCCATTCTACTTTCTTGTTAACTAATCTCTCTGCCCAACGTGAGGCTTGAACTCATGACCCTGAGAGCAAAAGTCGCGTGCTCTATCAGCTGAGCCGGCCAGGTGCCCCATGGTGGGTATTATTTTCATTTTTACTAATATGAGAGATGGAAAAAGTTATCAGATTCCAGTTTGCATCTTTACCACTTAAATATTATCTCTTAGGTCTATTGGCCATTTGTATTTCTTCTCTGACTTGTTTTTTAACCCACTGAGCCACCCAGGCGCCCCTCTGACTTGTTCTTTAATATCAGATATCTGTCTTCTCTTACCAAACCTGAGAAGTTCTATGTTATGGCTTCAAACCTGGGATAAAGCACGTTTTATGTCAGGAAGCTCTAGACCAAATTTTAAAAGTCCTCTGTGGGAAGACAGTGGACAGGGAGGCTTGTGAAGCAGTGACAGACTGTGTGGCCGGTGGTTCTGTGGGGAAGAGTGCAGTTTGGCCTCATGCATGTGCTGTGATGTGCAGCTTTGTGCACAGTGGCCCTGTCCTCCCGGGGGACTGTTTGCTAGGGAGTGGGAAGTGACTGCTAAAGCCTTGTCTGCAGGTGAGACTCCGTGTGATCAGCCCCCTCACTGGCCATGATCACCGCACTGGCCCGGTCTGTCTGCAGTTTTTAAAAACCAGTCTCTGAAATTTAATCTCCGAACTGAGACGTTCTTGTCGTGTCAGGGAAGGGCATATTTACCTGATGATTTCAAAAGAGACGAGAAACATATTTAAGAGATCCTCCTGTGCTGTCTTTTAAAAAGATTGCCTGATTGATTTAGCTTTTTCATCATCAGAACTGAGAGTGAAGTACGTTAGGGAGCTTGTCACTGACCCAAGCGCGATCAAGGTTGTGTCGGGTATGCTGACTGCGAAGAGCAGGAATTGACTCCGGCCAACTTGGACAGAAGGGAGTTTGTCGGAAGGCCATGGGAGCCGGTCGAGTTGGCGGAAGGCTGCCAGCTGGAGGAGGGAGCATAGGGGGAACCCAGTGCAGGCAGCCCCTCAGCTGAAACAGGGCCCGTCTGGCCAGGATGCTGCTGCACCTGAGATGACCGGCCTCCAGCAGTCACCCGCTTGCTCCAGACCCAGTATGCCACCCAGGAGGGTCTGTCTGGTGGGCTGACTGCGGCCACAGGCCCGCTGGCTGTGCTGCAGTGAGAGAGGGAGGGCCCAGCCCGTGGGCACCGGTGTTGTGAGTGGCCTGCATCGGGGTCACACTCCCACCAAAACCCACAGGGAAAAGGCTAAAAAGACTGAAGAAGGAGATGGGTTCTGGGGTACATTCCCTTTCAAAAAGCTCTGTGGCAACAGTATCTCTCATTTTTATTTTACGAGTGATTATTGAAGATGTACATGAAAATCCAATTCGATCCTCCCAAAACCCTAGCCGAGGATGTCTGGGTGGTGGTGGTGCCAGGACCCCTCACTGGTCTTCGAACTTACAGTCTAGGGGGCTTGCCCCTCTGACCCCTACGGGAGGCCTGGGCTGCTCAGTCTGGGCTGGTTTTCCTTACAGGTTACATAAGGACAGGCTCGGTCTTTCTGGCCCAAACTCAGGACCGGCTGATCTCCCTGAAGCGCATCAACTCAAGGCTGAAGTACGTATGAGGCTAGAAGCCTGTCCTGATGCTCCTGTCAGACTGACCTCTGCCAGAGGGCCATGCATATCATTGTCCCCTTGTGTTCTGCGGCAGTGTCATAGGCATCCCTTCTGAGATCATCTCTCCCAAGAAGGTCGCCGAACTTCACCCTCTCCTCAACGTGCACGACCTGGTGGGGGCCATGCATGTTCCCGAGGACGCCGTGGTGTCCTCTGCTGACGTGGCTCTTGCCCTGGCCAGTGCTGCCTCCCAGAATGGTAAGCGGGTTCCTGGGTGAGGAAGGAAGAGGTTACATAAGAAGGTGTCTCACAACTGGCAGTGACACCAGTTCAGTTTCCGTTTCTGAGCATTGCCTCTTCGAGTGTTTGTTTGAATGTACTATCTGTTAATAAATGTTTCCTCAGGGCCATATTTTTCTTAATAAAGTTCTAAGGAACTACTTTTAGTACTGATCAGTGCACTTCAGGCTTATGGGACTCCCCCCACCCCCAAGAACATGAGAAGCTCCAAGGTCAAAAGACACAAGTGGACTAAATCCACAGCTGGTTATGTCCTGGGGTTGGAATGAACGAGGGGAAGACTAACCACTGTCTACGGTGTTCTCTTTGGATGAACTGATTCACGGTGTGGGTGCATTAGGATTTAAGGTGCTTTATTTGAACTTTTTCTCCCCTACCCCTTTTATGATTCCTGGAATGGAGTTGTGTGCTAACGTTGCCCGCTGTTTTAAGTCTTGGAAAAGGCCCACTGATACAGTCTCAGGATGTGATTCCTGGGAGGTTTTTGTTGTTGTTGTTGTTGTTGTTTTTTAAATAAATCACTGACCTGGCTTTTTCAGTGTTTCTCAGGGGTTGAGAATCTGCTTCAGAGACCTTAATTCTGGGCCATTAGAGAATGGATGCATCAACTTTCTTTACCTTGGAACAGGTGTCCAGATCTATGACCGGACCAGTGTTCTTCACGTAATGGTCAAGAAAGGTCAAGTTACTGGTGTGGAGACAGATAAAGGACAGATCGAGTGCCAGTATTTTGTCAACTGTGCTGGTCAGGTAGGTGAGCAACCATACTGGGTCACTGATTTTCTCACTTCACTGTTACCTCTGGGATTTTAGGTATGGAGATGTAAGGTTAATGCAGTGATGAACTCAGCAGTCCTCAGGGATTACCTGTTCCTTGTTTGGACTAGAAACCTCAGAATTCTTTTATTCTTTTTTTTCTTTTTTTTTTTTAGATTTTATTTATTTATTTGACAGAGAGATCACATGTAGGCAGAGAGGCAGGCAGAGAGAGAAGAGGAAGCAGGCCCCCTGATGAGCAGAAAGCCTGATAGAGGGCTCGATCCCAGGACCCTGAGATCATGACCTGAGCCAAAGGCAGAGGCTTTAGCCCACTGAGCCACCCAGCCACCCCAGAATTCTTTTTTTTTTTTTTTTTAATATTTTTATTTTTATTTATTTGACAGACAGAGATCACAAGTAGGTAGACAGGCAGGCAGAGAGAGGGGAGGGGGAGAAGCAGGCTCCCTGCCGAGCAGAGCAGCTGATGCGGGGCTTGATCCCAGGACCCTGGGATCATGACCTGAACAGAAGGCAGAGGCTTTAACCCACTGAGCCACCCAGGCGCCCCCAAAATTCTTTTATTCTAAATCAGAGGCCTCCAGCCAGTCCTCAGAGAGGAGCACCAGTGGTGACCTTTTCCTCCCGCCACCCTGGGTTAATCGGTGCCAGGAAGTCTGCGAAATGGTCGGGCATTGACAGAAATCCTTGGCGTTGGGTCTCCTTTGGTGTTTCATTTCATCCTGCCACCTAGCAAATAAAGCACAGGGCTATTTTTTGTGTCGGGAGTGTGGATTCGGTTCAGAACACTAAGCTGCTTCTACTTTTAAGGCAGATTGGTTTCTTGCCTTCCACTCTACAATCTTCAGAGGACCTGGGGTGCTTTTTGCCTTGTGAACATCACATATGACGGTATCTGGGATTTGTAGGTATCGGGCGTTTTGTTACAAGGGCATCACTTGCCCCCCAATGAGCTCCTTTTACGAGTTGCTAAATCTCTCGTTCTTTGGTCTAAAAATAATTGTTATGGTTTAAAAAGGACCGTGTTGCTCCCCGCCCACATAACTAAAGCAGGCTGCACCTTAGCTTCCCACACCTGACCTTGGGGCAAGCGCACACACAGGCCACTTGAAATTAAGCTCTGGCAAGCGGCTGAACATGCTCATTTGTCTTTCTTTCCTCTTCCCACCCACAAATCAATCTGTCCGTTTGTAGTGGGCATACGAGCTGGGTCTGTCCAACGAGGAGCCGGTTAGTATCCCGTTACATGCCTGCGAACACTTCTACCTTCTGACTCGCCCCTTGGAGACCCCTCTGCAGAGCAACACACCAAGTGAGGACTTACACTTTGTTTTTAATCTTGTTTCCTTGCCACTGTCCTGTCCTCTGAAAAGGAAGACTTTCTCCTCAGATAGTGCTCGGAAGAGCCTCGTCTCTTCTGGAGCGTGTTACGGGGAAGCCGACCCAGTTCTACCTTTTCTCTAAGGACTTTTTCTGAAAGGATGGACAAAATGGGCATTCCACCGAAGCAGTTTTTTGGTTGGTTCATTTTGTAAGCTGATTGCAGCCCCACACAGAGGTCCAGGCCGAGAATATTTGCGATGTAACCTGGAGTTTTTGACAGGAATGGCGTACACTGTAGAGGGCTTCTAGGTGAGCTCCAGTCCGGTTGCTCCATGGTCCCGAGTGCCGCAGGAGAGGGCTTGACATCATCTGGAAGGTCTTGACACTGACAATGGGCTTGCGGTCCCCCTATTCTGCTAGGCTTTCCTGCAGCACTGCGGCAGTGCCGTAGTTTGGTTGCGAGCCCGGGTCAGAGCTTTTGGGTAACTGATCAGAGAAGCGGTGTCCCCTGTGACTCTGAGAGGGGCAGGTCCTCCCCCGTGACCTCGAAAGGTCTGCATTCCCTGGATGCTCTTTGGCTAATAAAGCTAATAATGGGTGTCTGGGTCCTGCTTTTTCTGTGCATTTAGAGAGCTGGCCTACCTCTAAACCTTCTATCCCCCACTCCCTTGTTGTTTCTCTTCCTCAGCTATTGTGGATGCTGACGGAAGGATTTATATCCGGAACTGGCAGGGTGGCATCTTGTCTGGGGGCTTTGAGAAGAACCCGAAGCCCATCTTCACTGAGGGCAAGAACCAGCTGGAGATTCAGAATCTGCAGGAAGACTGGGATCACTTTGGTGTGCAAACTAGGGGATAACTGTAATGCCCCGTGTTGTCTAAGATGCTGTCTTTCTGAAAGCATTTTCAAGAAGAGTTCATTCTTCGATCTTTGTAACAGCCCCATGAGGTGTTCACAGAGGGTAGCCTACGGAGTTTGCCTGGTCTAAGGCTGTGGTTACAGGGTAGCAGATTCTGGGGACAACGATCTTAGTTAAGGGACTTCTGGCCTATTACTATACCTAAAACAACTGCTAAAATTCTAGGCTAGGAGGAAACCTTTTTGTAGGCAGCTTGGAAAATTAAATTTTTAGAAAGCAGAATCTTTTTGTTAATGTAGTCTTTTAGACTTTTTTTTTTTAAAGATTTTATTTATTTATTTGACAGAGACACAGCGAGAGAGGGAACACAAGCAGGGGGAGTGGGAGAGGGAAAAGCAGGCTTCCCTCTGAGCAGGGAGCCCAATTCAGGACTCGATCCCAGGACCCTCAGATCATGACCTGAGCCAAAGGCAGACGAGTAATGACTGAGCCACCCAGGTGTCCCTTTTAGCTGGTTTTTGTTTTTATTGAGGAAGAATTGACCTATGATACTGTATTAGTGTCAGGTGTATATCACAGTTATTCAGTATTTATATGCCCCTTGATTTTGTAATTTTTTTATTTCCTTACTAAAAAGAAATACAGATAGTTAATACAGTCCTGTGGCCCAGATTCCAAAGATATGGTGTATAGTGTAGAGTTTCCCCTCCCACCCTTAATAGACTTTTTTTTTAAATAAACTTTTTATTATGGGAGATTTCAGACTTTTAAAAGTGTAGAGAATAGTATAGAGAACCCTCTGTGTACCCACCAGCCAGCTTCTGTCTGGTTTCATCTGTTGCCACTGTCCCCCCGGAGTAATTCCCAGATGCCGGGCTGACTTTCCAACAGGCTGGTGACCTGTCTTTTGTAGCTGTTCCAGTTTGGGAAATCCTTGCTTTTCCCCAACTACCAGTCCCTTGGCGATCTTACTTGTCCTTCTGTGTGCTGTGTGCCCTTCCACAACTCCTCGCCTTTCTAAAGAGTGTCTTTTTTCTCTGTCTTTATGCCAAGCACTTCGTAGGTTTGTCCCTTAACTCCAGCATGGTTTCTGCTTTCTGACTCGGGCCATTTGGCTCTTCAGAGAAAGCCTCCTTCAGGAGGTTCTCTGTGATACGAGGGAGTCGGGAAGCAGGAGTTGGAAGGTTTTGAATCCCCTAAAGCTGAGGACTGTGTTTGGGTTTGTTTTCACGGTTCAGAGCCCCTGCTGAGTTCCCTCCTGCGTCGCATGCCCGACCTGGAGACCCTGGAGATCCTGAAGTTGGTGAACTGCCCCGAGACCTTCACCCCGGATATGAGGTGCATCATGGGCGAGTCTCCTTCGGTGAGGGGCTACTTCGTCCTGGCGGGAATGAACTCTGCCGGCCTTTCGTTCGGTGGAGGGGCTGGGAGGTAAGTCTTCCTTGCTCTGCCCCCGTTTGCCAGGCGCTTCCTACAGTCACGTGTTGCTCCTGTGGCGCGTCACGGGGGTGGACAGTGTGGCATGTTAACCGTCAGGAGGTAGCCGTGATCGGAGTGTTGTGCCCTGAGGTCATCACTGTGGCATATTCCGGAAGTGTCACTGTGCATAGTGGTCGCGAACTCTTTGGAATTAGTCTTGGAGCCTGTGAGATGTACTTTTGGGCTCCTGCAGTGGTTACAAATGTTGATCCTTTGAGTGCATTTGAGTTTGGAAACCGTAAGTGCTGTGAGACAGAGGATCATGCTGAGTAATACAAGTCTTTTGAAAAGATTACATACTAATTAAAAGCAGCCAGTCAGAAAGGACAAACACTGTGTGGTGGAACTTCTCTGAGCTCCTTGGAGTGCCGGGGCGGCTGGCAGGCTGGGGCAGCGGAGCGGGGGGCTGCGGGCTGCGCGGAGGGAGTTTCGGTTTGGGAAGTTGAAGAGGTCGGGAGGTGTGGCGGCGGCGGCCACCCGGCACTGTCAAAGAACGGACTGCCCCTGAGCCTCACACAGGAAGACGATTAAGGTGTTCAATTTTATGTTCTGTTTTGTTCTATGTTCTTTTATGTTCTGTGTATTTTAGCACAATTAAATTTCTGAATTTTTTTATTGATCTGAATTTTTTATTGATGAGGCCATTTTTCTTGAGTGACTTGTAGAACGGCTCTGAAAACAGGGAAGGGGAGTTACCCAAAGTGTTTGGAGCTGAGATATGGTCAGATAGCTGTATAACCTCCAAGGGTTTTCCAGGAAAAATCCACTGGATGGATAAATTAGAGTACATCTCTATGTTCGTCTTTTTTCACAGATGTGGCTTGTCTTATAGCACTTTCTAGGGAATCTTACTAGAGTTAAAATTCTCACAGTGGTTTTGAGAGCAGTAGATGGATCACATTTGTTTGTTCAGAAAAGTTAAGGGATTTGCCCACAATTTCTCAACCGGTCTGTGACAAGACGGGCTGTTTCTGTTGGCTGTTGCTTCCTCGTACAGTTAGGAGAGTGTCCCATGGGAGGTATAGCAACTTCCCCCACGTCTAAACAGGTACCTCGCTGAATGGATGGTGCACGGTTCCCCATCAGAAAACATCTGGGAGCTGGACTTGAAGCGTTTCGGAGCCCTCCAGAGCAGCCGCACCTTTCTGCGTCACCGGGTCATGGAAGTCATGCGTGAGTGGAGCTTGGTCCCGGCGGTGCCTTGTTGAAGGTGTCTGCCCTGGGGCCTGCTTGATCATTCTGAGGGGCAGCTGTTTAATAACTTCTGATGTCTGGTTGAGGCATTAGGCCCTGGGTGATATTTACAGAACCTTCTCTTTAGTATATTGTCTTTTATTTACCTCTGGGAATAGGAAAGAATAGGGCTTCCATGCGGATTCCTAGCATCATCTGCTTTCCACAGCGCCTGCCAAGCGCCCATGCCAGGTGAATGCTCTCGCTCCCTCCTTGATCTTTGAGACCATGATTTGGTCAGGCAGAGAATTTGCCACATTATTCTCAAAGCTTCAGGCTTCTCTGAGTGATTTTTGTCATTAACTGTTACATGCTAGCAAGATAGGAGACCACTTCTCATGTAAACATAAAACATATGCTTCTGTTCTCCTTGGTCTTCCCTCCAGCTTTGAAGGCCTCTTCGTTTTAACTTGTTACTGTACCTTGTCTCTGATTTATTTTCCAGTAAACCCTCAGAGTCAGCTTTTGTATCAGAAACTGAACCAAATCAGACTGTCATTTCACTGTCCTATACTGAGGAACTATTATTCTGAGAGTTTGCCAAAATATTCCTAAATATTTGGGGCATATTTATACTCACAGCCAAGTTTCTGCACTGGCTCTGAGCACCAGCTTTTGTATCAGAAACTGAACCAAATCAGACTGTCATTTCACTGTCCTATACTGAGGAACTATTATCCTGAGAGTTTGCCAAAATATTCCTAAATATTTGGGGCATATTTATACTCACAGCCAAGTTTCTGCACTGGCTCTGAGCACCAGTCTTGATTAACAGTGAATTGTTGATTAAGTAGTGGTGGGGGTCGGGGGCCCATTCACGATGAGGCCTTTGGTTAAGCATTAGCATCTATGTGCTCACTTCTGGCCTGTGGCAGAGAACTGTCTGTGGGAGACAGAGGGCCTGGCAGCAGTGTGGGTGGCCACTAAGATTCTTTAATTTTAGCAGAGATTTTGGTTAAAATGATGAACTGCCTTAATAAGTCCTGATTTTCCCAGCCGTAGTTTCTTTAGAACCTGTGCAAATTGTAATGGAGCTTTAGTTTCTCCTTGATGACGTGACACTTCTGGTGGCCACCTCCGATTCTCACATGACAGGAATCGCAGGCACAATAGAAAGTGGGGAAGCTAAGTAGGACCTTAAATGTGAGAGGGGACTGAAACATCGTCACAAGTTAAGGCAACCATCGTGGGTCCCTTCTCTGCATTTCTCAGCCTCCTCTGCAGCCCGCTGTCCCTCTTGTGTGGCATGCCACGAGGTCAGGTTTTCTCTGTGCTAGGACTCGAGCTCCCACTCTTGCTGGCTGTTTTCACATCTTGCTGTCGGAGATTAGACACTAGGAGACCTGAATTCTGACCTTGGCTTTGTTATGTGACTCTGTCACTGGGCCAGGGCTCTGCAACCCGTCCTATACCCACGGCCACCAAATCAGGGTATACTCTGTGCCCTTTCACTTCGAAAGCGGGTCAGATGTTAGAGAGAGGTGTCTGTAGCAGTTCTGAGGCCTCAGCGACTCTGGCCCCATAAAGACGCACACGCCGTGTGTTCACACATTGTTGCCTGCTGTGTGCTGTGGCGGTGCAGCCTTCCTCTCTGCTGGGGAAATCGGACCTTCCTCCCATCGACTCTGCCTGCGGACTCGAACCTGGAGGGTTCTGCGGCTCACAGCTGTGTAACCGTGAGGGAGGAGCACGGCTTCTGCAGCATTCCTCTTTCTTTGGGAGCTGGCCTGTCGCGCTGGGCACTGGTCCATATTAGGCCCTGTTAGCCCGCAGAGCGTGCTCTTGTGCATAGGAGCAAGTCCTGAACCTCGTGGATGCTGTGTTCTCCGCCCTGTGGTTTGGGCTGGCAGAGACTGTCCTTATCTGTTCCAGCTCTGCTGTACGATCTGAAGGTTCCCCGTTGGGACTTCCAGACCGGGAGGCAGTTACGCACCTCCCCTCTCTATGACCGGCTGGACGCACAAGGAGCCAGGTGGATGGAGAAACATGGATTTGAGAGGCCCAAGTACTTTGTGCCACCGGACAAGGGTAAGAAGGCCTGTTTTCATTTTTGTTCCTTTTTGTCCTGAGGGCCAATAAAACCCATTTAAAATGCATTACAGCTAGAACATGCTCCTAGAGGAGTAAACAAAATCTGTCACGCTCTACTAAGCTCCACACAATATAAATCTCCTTTTCTCTTTTTCTTTTGTTGTTTTCTGGTCCACAGACCTCCTGGCATTGGAGCAGAGCAAGACGTTCTATAAGCCAGACTGGTTTGAAATTGTGGAGTCCGAGGTCAAGTGCTGTAAGGAAGCTGTGTGCGTCATTGACATGTCTTCTTTCACAAAGTTTGAAATAACAGTAAGTGCTTGGGAACCAAAAGAAGAGATTAGGAACCTTTGCGTATTCGTTGAATGCCCCGTTTTTCATCTGTCACTTTAAAACTGCTTCTCTAAGAACTCTGGTATATCTTAGTGTTTTAGCTGTATTATAGCATTTCTCTAAATTCTGAGCTGTTTCTGGGTTGTAATCCGCTCGCCGAGGCCCACTTACCGGCGGAATCGAGCTAGCTTTCTGTGGAGCTTCTGGCCGGTGGAGTAAAACCGCAGGCACCGTTGCTGGGGGATGATGAGGGGAATCTCCTCAGCAGGTCCCAGTGTCACCTGGCCACAGGCTGTCGTGCTCACGCTCTCTGCTTTGTTCCCTAACCCGGCAGTCCACCGGGGACCAGGCCCTGGAAGTCCTTCAGTACCTCTTCTCCAACGACTTGGACGTGCCTGTGGGCCACATCGTGCACACCGGCATGCTCAACCAGGGCGGGGGCTATGAGAACGACTGCAGTGTCGCACGCCTGAGCAAGCGCAGGTGAGACCCACGTCCCCCACCGCCCCCCACGGCCCCCCGACTCCATGTGGGGAGCCGAGCGCCCAGCCCTGGGCTCCAGGAAACCAGCTTACACCCAGGACACAGAGATTTTAGACATTCCTGGCCTGGTCACTGGCAGTGCAGTACAGACAGAAATCACAAGGGAAGGAGAAGAAACCCCCAGATTAATAAAATTCTCTGTGAACAGAGGAGTCACCCTAGGGGCAGAGATGGTCGCTTACCATAGTCTGTCTTGTATGCTGTCTTGGCACTGACAGGAAGCCCGGGTCTTGTTTTGTGCTTACTCGTTAGATCCTGGGCTTGGGCACTGCTGGCCCTCTCTTCTGCTCATGGGTTGCTTTGAAATGAGTTAACCTGCCTGCTTCCTGAGCCTTTCTCAGCTGCCTGGCTTTGATTACTCTCTGTCTCCCTCTCAGTTTCTTCATGATTTCCCCCACCGACCAGCAGGTCCACTGTTGGGCCTGGCTTAAGAAGCATATGCCGGAAGACAGCAACCTGCTTCTGGAGGACGTCACCTGGAAATACACCGGTAGGCGGTCCCTCTGGGGTCAGCTGCGCAGGGAAAGGCCAGCCTGTCCAGATGTGTCTTCTCCATTTGCCTTCTTTCTATTTGACATTCAGAAATGGGGATCAGAGTCAGAGGCGTGCAGGAGGCTCTCTGGGCGCACAGCGTCGCTCTCTGATACCCAGGTTTTTGTCAGTGCGGTGTGCGCTGAGTTGTGCTTTAGTTGTGGTTTGTTTTGTTTGCTGCTGTATCCCTACAGCCAGCATGGAGGAGTGCAGATATTGCCTAAATGAATGAGTAAATCATTTGAATAGTATTTTTTTTAAAGATTTTATTTATTTATTTGACAGAGAGTGAGAGAGGGAACACAAGCAGGGGGAGTGGAAGAGGGAGAAGCAGGCTTCCTGCTGAGCAGGGATCCCAGCGTGGGGCTCATTTGCAGGACCCTGGGATCATGTCCTCAGCCAAAGGCAGATGCTTAACAACTGAGCCACCAGGGACCCCAATAGTTTTTTTTGTTGTTGTTTTTTTTTTAAAGATTTTATTTATTTATTTGACAGAGAGAGATCACAAGTAGGCAGAGAGTCAGGCAGAGAGAGAGGAAGGGAAGCAGGCTCCCCACCAAGCAGAGTCCGATGCGGGGCTCAATCCCAGGACCCTGAGATCATGACCTGAGCCGAAGGCGTGGCTTAACCCACTGAGCCACCCAGACCCCCCCCTTTTTTTTTTAAAGATTCTCTGTATCTGTTTGACAGGGTGCCTGGGTGGCACAGTCGGTTGGGCATCTGACTTGATTCCGTCTCAAGTCATGATCTCAGGGTTGTAAGATCAAGCCCTACGTGAGGCTCATTGTGGAGTCTGCTTGAGATTCTCTCTCTCCCTCTGCCCCTCCTCCCCATCATGTGCTCGCACTCTCTCTAAAAGAGATAAATTTTCCTTTAAAAGATTTATCAGGGGCACCTGGGTGGCTTAGTCATTAAGCGTCTGCCTTCTGCTCAGGTCATGATCCCAGGGTCCTGGGATCAAGCCCCACATCAGGCTTCCTGCTCAGCGAGAAGCCTGCTTCTCCCTCTCCCACTCCCCCTGCTTGTGCTTCCCTCTCTCACTGTGTCTCTCTCTGTCAAATAAATCAATTTTTTAAGAAAAGATTTTATTTATTTATCAGCAGAGTCCATGCTGAGCGCTGAGCTCAACATGGGACCTGATCCCATGACCCTGAGATTGTTACCTGAGATAAAATCAAGAGTCGGATGCCCAACCCACTGCATCACTCTGGTGTCCTGAACGGTATTTTTAAATTTATTGCTGATGTATTATTCTCCTCAGAATTTCCCGTTACCTTTTCTAAGTGAGTGAATAATTTTTGAGGATGACTTAATTTTTTTTTTAAGATTTTATTTATTTATTTGACAGAGAAGCAGTGAAAGAGGGAGCATAAGCAGGGGGAGCGGGAGAGGGAGAAGCAGGCTTCCCACAGAGCAGGGAGCCCGATGCGGGACTCAATCCCAGGACCCAAGATCATGACCTGAGCTGAAGGCAGACACTCAGCTGACTGAGCCACACAGGCTCCCCAAGGATGACTTAATTGTCTCCTCCTGAGCAGTCCTGTGGGGGAGCAGCCCCTCCTTCTACCTGCTCATTCTAGGTTTAATGCCTGCCAACCCCCCATTAAACTGACACCCACCCCTCGTCCCCAGCAGGCCCTCGTTGCCAATTCATAGCAGCTTTTCCTTCTTGCTACCAGACTAGCAGACTGTAGAACCGGAGTTGTTTTCTAGCCCCTGAGGGTGGTTGGTGTGTAGTTCCCACAGGCTGCTGTCACATGATGGACTCCAGGCTGGTTGGGCAGCTCTCCTCAGGGCTGTCCTCCTGGTGCAGATCGGGGATTGGGCTCCTCACGTCACGTAGCAGCGTGGGAAAAGGGAGGCAGTGGGAACTGTGCGGCCAGTTCAAGGCCAGGCCTGGCAGTGGGCTCCTGTCGTCAGCCAGGACGTGGTCTCACGATCCCAGTGTCCCTGCAGAGGCGGCCGTGGGTTGTCTCCCAGCGCAGCCCGGCAGAGGAAGCAGCTCGCTGGGCGCTGTTGCCAGCAGTCAGTAGCTGCCTGTGGCAGCCTGTCAGGAGGGGTGTGTTTGTCAGAATGGAGGGACTCTCTCTCTGTCCATTCTTGGGTTGCCTAAGCAAAGGGTTGCTGTCGTGGTCTCAATGCCCAGGCCTGGCAGCAAGGGATCAAGTCCAAAACCGACTTTTCTCTTTGGCCCCGCTGTCACCTGGACTGGCATCTCTCGTTCCTTTCCATTTAGCCCTCAATCTGATCGGTCCTCGCGCTGTGGATGTGCTGTCCGAGCTGTCCTATGCCCCTATGACTCCGGACCACTTCCCAAGTCTCTTTTGCAAGGTGGGTGCTAATAAAGTTTTAGTTGTTAAGTGGGTTGTTAAGGGAATACTTGTTTTATAGTGATGGCAATTACATGTTCTTACTACAGCAATTGATGCCCACAAAGGGTGTTGTGGTTTTCATTAAGCAAACAAAATGACTCAGTAAATTCGTTTATTTTTCACCCTGCCAGGTCTCCTTATTCAGTAAGCATTAGGCTATCTTTGAAAGTGGATTTAACTTCTCGGAGTATCAGCCCTATATATTTATTGCTTTATGTAGCAGTGGCTTAAATTTCCTAAGTTAGAGCATTATTACACGGATGCCAAAAATGCTGGTTAAGGTCAGGTCCGCATTCTCTGTGCTTCCCCTTCCCCTTCACAGAGTAACTTCTGTCTGTGTGGTATCTCTGGGTGAGCAGCTTCTGTAAGTTCCTTATGTTTGGCAACAGTAGCCACTGATAACTGAGTAAAACAAGTGGGAACTGAATGCTGGTAAACGAGGTCTAAACAGACCAGTGGTTTGGTGACCTGTAACCAACAGCCGTGGGACAGTTACTCATAGAGGCTTCTCGAAATTCGGACCCAAGCTGGGATCCAGCTGCTGACTGTACAGTTTTCCTTTTCCTCCGCGGCAGAATGGAAGCAACGGAAAGCTCACGCCATTAGCCGTTAGCAGGCCCTTCCCTGCAGGGCTTGCTTCCTGACGAGTGGTCCATGTGCATGAGCCTGCGGAGCAGCGTGTCCTCTTGGGCTCCCTGGGGGAGTAGCTTGCTTCACTGCCATCTGGGACTTAGCACTTTCCATGATAGGAACAACAATGGTGCCAGAGGGCCGTTAGGTAACTAAGGCTCCATAAACACATTCTGAGGGTGAGAAGCCCAGCCTCTGACCCGAGTAGCAGGTGCACCACGTTCTGTGGTCATCGGGTGCCCTCTTGTGGGGCAGGTGCCCGGGACTTGGCTGCCAGATCCCCTGGAGAAGACATTGACCCGGTCTTCATCACTCAAGAGGCCCCTGACTACAACCAGTCCTCAGCAGGGCTTTGTGACAAGAAGTGTTTCTTGCTTATAAAGACTTTGCCTCCACTTCCCACCAGCAGCTTGGCTGGCCCTCCTGCAGTGGCGACACTCCTGGGAAGAGAGATTGTAGCGACTCTGCTCCGTTCCTGGTGACCCCAGTACTTGCAGACAGACCACTTGGAGGATGAATTTTTCATTCACATGTGCCCTTGTCGAATCAGAGGTGCAGAGCGAACGAGAGGGGCTCACCTCAGGTGTTCGTCGCTCCGCAAGCACTGGGTGCCCAGGACCTCTGAAGTGCCCGTGCTCAACCGCTCCCTCTGCTTCCACAGGAGATGAGCGTGGGCTACGCGAACGGGATCCGGGTGATGAGCATGACGCACACGGGAGAGCCGGGATTCATGCTCTATATCCCCATAGAGGTGAGCCTCCCGGGGAAGGCGCCGGCTTCCCCACGCCGGCTGGGCACTGGCAGGGCTAGAGAGCATTTCCAGCTGGGCCTTGGGAACTGAGGTAGGCTGCAGTGGAAGGACTTCAACATTTGAACTAAGATATTTACTTTTTGAAGAGGAAATACATTTACATGGTTTAAAAATCAAAACCTAGGGGCGCCTGGGTGGCTCAGTGGGTTAAAGCCTCTGCCTTCGGCTCAGGTCATGATCTCAGGGTCCTGGGATCAAGCCCCAAATTGGGCTCTTTGCTCAACAGGGAGCCTGCTTCCCCCTCTCTGCCTGCCTCTCTGCCTACTTGTGATCTCTGTCTGTCAAATAAATAAATAAAATCTTTACAAATTAAAAAAAAAAAATCAAAACCTATAGGAAGGATTTAGTGCCACCTGAGCAGTTCCCAGCAACCACTAGTGACCAGCTATTTTTTGTAGGTCATGTCCAAGATTTCTGTGCATATGCAGATAAGTTCAAAGACACCATAACCCTTTTTTAGAAACACAGATGGAAGCATCCAGATGTTCTTAATAATCGTAGAGCTCCTTCCGGGTCAGTACCTAAAGAGAAGAGCTCCCTCTTTATTTTTTAACAATGGTGAGTCTTACTTCACATCACATCATCAAATCATCATTTACATGATTAGTCTGGGACTAATGGACGTTTGTGGGTGTAGCGCTTTGTAGGCCTTTGTTAGAAGCCGCTCTGTGTCCCGTTGTCTTCCCGGGCCGCACACGCGCACGCCCCAACGCTGCTCTCTCACACGCTGGCTGATAGGTACGGCGTTGTCAGCGCACTCTTCACTTTCTTTGTGAGATGAAGCAACTTTTCAGAACCCATTTCCAAGTAAAAGCTCATCTGTAGGACCTGTGCACTCCTGCCTGCCCCTCCCGCACCTTGTTCTTCTGACCTTATCCTTTCTCTGCCTCTTCTGCTCCTTGCCAGTCCCTGACCGTGCTGCTGCTCCTGCCTCAGGGTCTTTGCACTTGGCTCTTCCCCTTCCCTGGTGTGCCCTTCCCCCATCGGGAGGCTCTCAGAGCCGCACCTGCTTCGGGTTGCGTTCACATGGCATCTTCCAGATGAGGCCTTAACGGGCACAACAGCCACCCCACCCCCTGGTTCTCCCTCTCTGCTTTCCATGTGATGAAATGTATTTTATTTATTTCATTCATCAGATTACCTTTATTTAAGTTCTCTGAAGGCAGGATTATTTATCTGTTTTAACTTTTATATCCTAGGCACCTAGAGAAGTATGTGGCACACAGTAAGTGGTTAATAAACGTTGCATGAATGAATGTTCTGGTCATAACCTTTGTGCACTTTTGTAATCAATGATTGGTCTTTTTTTTTTTCCACTGAAGATTTTTATTTATTTATTTATTTATTTTAAGATTTTAATTATCCATTTGACAGAGATCACAAGGAGGCAGAGAGGAAGGCAGAGAAAGAGGAAGGGAAGCAGGCTCCCCGCTGAGCAGAGAGCCCGATTTGGAGCTCGATCCCAGGACCCTGGTCCCGGCAGAGGCTTTAACCCACTGAGCCACTCAGGTGCCCCAATGATTGGTCTGTTTACCAGTTTTTAAGCATTGTCTAAATCAGTCCTTGCTGTTGAGGTGTATCCCAGTTTGTCTTTTTTTTTTTTTTTCTTAAGATTGATTTTATTGGAGAGTGTGCGCGCAAGCAGGGTGATGGGCAGAGGGAGAGTCTCGGGCAGACTCGGTGCGGGACTTGATCTCAGAACCGAGAGATCGTGACCTGAGCTGAAACCAAGAATTGGAGGCTTTAACCACTGAGCCACCTAGATGCCCCCCAGTTTGTGATGGGCAGAGGGAGAGTCTCCGGCAGACTCGGTGCGGGACTTGATCTCAGAACCGAGAGATCGTGACCTGAGCTGAAACCAAGAATTGGAGGCTTTAACCACTGAGCCACCTAGATGCCCCCCAGTTTGTCACTGGTCTTTTCATTTTTTTGCCACACAGGGTTTAAAAAAAAAATTATGAGAAATGTTTCATACATTGCAGAGATTTGATTTTTATGTAATTGAGTTGATCTTTTGTGCCTTCTGGAGTGTGATGCATAGTGTCAGGATTATAAGATTTTTTTCAGTTTTCCTCTAGTGCTTTTATAGTTGTGTTGCTCTGTTGTATGGGTTTGTGGGGTTTTCATGTATTTTGATGCCCCATCCTTTCGCAGTGTCTCTTGCTGTACTTCATGGGATATGGATTAGACTTTTTTTTCTACATGGATAACCAGTTGATTTGACATTCCGTCCTTACCGGATCCTAAATTCCTCTATGTTTTTGGATTAATTTCTGGACTTCTGTTTTTATTTTTGGACTTCTGTTCCCTTAGTCTATCCATGATCAGGGTCACTTATATATTGTAATATTTGGTCGTGCTTATCCTCCTCCATAGCTTGGAAAACTCTGGGGAAAAAACCATTCATGTTTTCTTATTTTCCCTTGGAAACTATAATTATCTAGTTAAGAACACTGACGGATTCTGGATTATATTACATTTATACATTAGGAAGAACTGACATGATGTGCTCAATCTTTCTTTTTTTTTTAAAGATTGATTGATTTATTTGACAGACAGAAATCACAAGGAGGCAGAGAGAGAGGAGGAAGCAGGCTCCCCGCTGAGCAGAGAGCCCGATGCGGGGCTCCATCCCAGGACCCTGGGATCATGACCTGAGCCGAAGGCAGAGGCTTTAACCCACTGAGCCACCCAGGCGCCCCTGATGTGCTCAATCTTAAAAAGAAAAAGACTTTGAGTTTTTATTTAAGTATTTTTGGTGACCTTTCAGAGATATTTGAAGTTTTCTTCTTACAGATGTTAAAATATTTTGTCGCTATTGTGAATGAGAGGAGTATCTTTGTTCCATTATCTTCTAAGTGATTATTATTTTTTTAAAAAGATTTTATTATTTGAGGGCGGGAGCATGCACAGGTTGGGAGATGGGCAGAGGGAAAGGGAGCAGCTTAGCCAGGAGCTCGAATCGGGTCTTGATCCCAGGACCCTGAGATCATGATCTGAGCTGAAGGCAAATGTTTAGCCTTAACTGAGCCACCCAGGCGCCCCAAAGTGATAATGAAAGCCATTTTTTTCTATTTTTTATTTCCTTACTAAATTTTCTTATAGTTGTTTTTTAGTTGAGTCCTTGGAATTTTCAGGGTCCAGGCTTAGGTACGTAGGGATCCTAGGCATCTCTGTCTTGTTCTTGATGTTAGTTGCATTACCTACAGCCTTAGGCTTTCTTTCCGTTACTGGCGGAAGTATGCATCTGCCAGCCCGTGGAATTTTATGTCCTTGTCCAGACAGATATAACCGTTTTAAGATGAAGGGATTAGTCATAATTTGGGAAGAGTTGATGCAGAGTTAGCTGACTTGTGCCTGGCAGGCAGGGATCGATTCTGAAGTGCCACATGATCAGTCAGCTTTGCCACTTGGGTGCCTGTGTCATTAAGTGGCCAAACCTGGTCAAGAGGGGGATGCTCTGTGGCTCCAGTAGCTTCATTAGTTAAGGCCTTGGTTTCTATGTCTATCCTGGGCTGGTCCTGCTTTTATGATTATTTTCCATGAGTCCAAGAGGTGATTTGTGCCATGCCTGGGTTCTTCTCAAGCGCTTTCATCCTCAAGAAGGTTATGCAGTTGACCCTTGAATAACGTCTAGGTCAGGGCACCCCCATCCCGCCCCAGTCAGAGCCCCACATAGAACTTTCATCTCCTCAAAAACATGATCTGCTAAGAGCCCGCTGTTGACTGGAAGCCTTACTGATCACTCGAGGAGCTGACGGACACATACTTCGTGTGCTCTGTGTACTGTGTACTGTCCTCTTACAGTCTAGGAAGCTAGAAAAAAGAAAATGTTAGTAAAATCCTAAGGGAAATATATTTACAGCCCCGTACCATGTGCAGAAGTCCATGTAGAGGCGAGACCCACATGGTTCAAAGCCATGTGAACTCTACTGTCAACTACATTGGTCTCTTTGAGGGAAATGTATTCCGAGATGTGGTGGCAGATGGTAGGTTCTTGCTTTGCTCACACTGAATCCCCAGCACTTAGACAAGGAGTACGTGCTCGGGACCTGCTTTTCTCATCCAGCCCTAGTTGCCTACTGAGTCTTTCTTCCCTGGCCTTCCTCTTCTCTCTAGTATTCAGCTCAAGACCGGAAAGCACTGAACGGAAGGCACCAGGGATGCGGGCCCTTCATTATTGCCACGTCCCTGTCACTGTCCCCTCAGCCTGCCCCCATGCAGGTGTCTGGGCCACAGGCACCATAGCTGTGTGTAGATGCGGTCGCATGGAGGCTGTCCCCGCGGGTGGCCCGTTCAGCAGCTGCTGCCTCAGCTGGAGGAATGCACCAGACAGGCCAGGGGCCCCACCAGGGGAAAGGACTTCCATGCCGAGGAGGAAGCCAGGTGTTTTTCTGGTTTTACCGTGGGCACGTGTCACTGGACAGGTTTGCGTGCGCACGGCCTGGTGGACTGACCAGCCCCGTGGAAGAACTGCCGGGCTAAGTTCCACAAGCGTCGTTCATCTCTCAGGGAAGAGCACACAAAGGTGTTTTCCTTGTGACGAAGATACTCGGGACTCACTCTTGAAACAGCCCATGCGTCTGTCACACAGCAGGGTCCCCGCCAGGGTCATCAGGTGGTCTGCTCCCTCGCTAGCTCTCATTTGTCTCCTGCCTGGAGTCTGTACCTTTTGTCCCCTCCCTCCACTTCCCCTCCTGGAGCCCCCCAACTCTCGAACCACAACTCTAGTCTTTCTGGAGGTGTGGGTTTGCGTTTCTTCGTTGTTTTGGGTTCCACTTAGTGTGATCACACAGCGTTTCTCCGATTTCTCGTTTGGGTTTTTGTTTCACAGTTTTTCTAGCAAATAACGTTGTCTGTTCTGGGCTTTAAAGATTTTATTTATTTATTTGTCAGAGAGAGAGGGAGAGAGAGCAAGCATAGGCAGACAGAGAGGCAGGCAGAGGCAGAGGGAGAAGCAGGCTCCCTGCTGAGCAACGAGCCCGATGTGGGACTCGATCCCAGGACGCTGGGATCATGACCTGAGCCGAAGGCAGCTGCTTAACCAAGTGAGCCACCCAGGCGTCCCTGTTCTGGGCTTTAGATTCCACACAGCGTGTTTAGGTAGGGATTGAGCATTCGCTTTCCATTTGGAAAACTTTGTTTGCTTAAGGTATCTGAGTTTCTAGAACCAAGAAAAGAATGCCACAAGAGGCTGGCTGCTGTGGGACATGGGCAGGGCTGTGCTGCCTTCCTGGCTCCTCTGTGACTTGATCTGGTTGTCTGGATGTGCTGTCATCTGTGAAAAGTCAGAGACTGTGCAGAGTTGTGTGTGATCCATTTCCTAGCCCGGGCAGTGCATGAGGGGTCACGGGGGAGCCAAGCGGGGCAAGAGAGCAAAGCCCGTGGCAGATGACTGGGCTGCTGCGGAGGCGGTGATGGGCCTGGCCATGCCGGGGGGTAAGCATGCATCTAGGATTGGTACTCGCGACCTGCTCCCTGTTCGAGGCGCTGGAGAGAAGGGAAAGATACGGGTACTGCTTTCATGGAGCTTAATGTTGGGGTTGGGGAGACCCTGGCTCATTATCCCTGGAGGGGGTAGTGCTTTGGTTTGTCAAAGATGAGACATCCTGAGAATTTCATACACCCTCTGCCTTGTCAGAGTCGAGGTGGCCTGCCGTCGGCACTGCCAGACACACCCCCATGTCGAATGGATGTGTGAGTTACTGACCTCTCCTCTCCCCCTCTAGTATGCCCTGCACGTGTACAACGAGGTGATGAGTGTTGGGCAGAAATACGGAATCCGGAATGCTGGGTACTATGCTCTTCGTAGTCTTCGAATTGAGAAGTTTTTTGCCTTCTGGGGTCAGGATTTAAATACCCTCACCACCCCCCTGGAATGTGGACGAGAATCGCGGGTGAAACTGGAGAAGGTACTGTGTCTGCGCGGCCCAAGGGCTCCCCCCACCCCACCCCCTGCCCCTGCCGCATGAGTGGACGTGGCCTCAGAAAGGAGCGGCTGAGGTGGAAGGCCCAGGGATGGCCTTGGATGGACAAGGACAAGGACGTCCTTAGAATGAAAAATGTGTCTGTCCTAATAAGAAAACTGGTTTTGAGCTCTTGGCTCCCCCACCCCTTACACCCCTGAGATCAAGAGCCGCGCACCCCACCGTCGGAAGCAGCCAGGCACCCTGCTTGGCCCTCCTGCAGATGGAGGGCTGTTGGGGAAGTTTCTCCATTTCCATGCCATGGACCTTTGTACACGGTATGCCTCTTAGAGTCCGCTGCCTCAGTTTTCTTTCTTTTCAAAGTGAATAGGAACATCATTTTTTAGAAAAGTGCTAGGTCAGGAGGATGTTAGTGCAAAGTCTCTTTCCCACGTCTGCCCCCCACCAGCCTGCCCCCCGAGCTGCCGTCTCTCCCTCTGAGCGTGTGCTCCTCTCCCCGCCGCCCCCGGCCGGGCTCCCCGCACTCGCTCCTGCTGCGCACATGATCTTAGGCCTTCCCTTGCGGTACAGCTCTGTAGTCTTCTTGGTGCACAATTACAGGTAACTATTTTCTCTCTGATAAAAAAGTAATGAATACTAATTTGGGAAGATAGCAAAGAGTACCAAGAAAAGTAAAACACACCATTTTGTCTGTTCATAATCACGGTTTCTAACTGCTGGGCTGCCTATGCGAACCTACAAGCATTGAATATAGATGTACATGTGTGGGCTTTTTGTTGAGATGCTACATATATAAAAACGTAGTTTTTCTAAAATAATTCTAGCGAGTACGTTTGGAGGATTTTTCTTAATATTTTTTTCTGTGTGGTCTTGTGGTTGAAATCTGAAAAATGCTTGTGTTACAGAAGTTCCCTGAGGAGGTCTTTACTATGGTGAATGCAGTTGTTCATGCAGCGGGAAACCGGTGGGGAGGGGGGGGTGCTGCCCCAGGCCAGGGACGCCAGGGGCCCCTTCGCACCCAGCACGGCCGTCCCCTCTCAGCCTTGCCTTCTTTCCTAGGGGATGGACTTCATTGGCCGAGATGCTCTGTTGCAGCAGAAGCAGAACGGGGTGTACAAACGCCTCACCATGTTCATCCTGGACGACCATGACACCGACCTGGACCTCTGGCCGTGGTGGGGGGAGCCCATTTACCGCAACGGGCAGTACGCGGGCAAGACCACCAGCAGCGCCTACAGCTACACCCTGGAGCGCCACGTCTGCCTGGGCTTCGTACACAATTTTTCTGAGGACACAGGGGAAGAACAGGTGGTGACAGCAGATTTTATTAACCGGGGAGAGTATGAGATTGACATCGCGGGACACCGGTTCCAGGCCAAGGCCAAGCTCTACCCGGTCACCTCCCTCTTCACTCACAAGCGCCGAAAGGAGGACGTAGAGCTAAGTGACTTGCACGGGAAGTAATGCCGGCGGCCTCACTTCCCCACCTACCCCGCACCCCACCGCAGGGCTCCCCTCTGCCCCCGTCGGTCCTGACCTCTGCCTCCCAGCTCTCAGCTCCTCGACGCCATTTTAAACTTCACCTGCTTTTAAACCTTTTGCTTTGCAACCTCTTCGCCTTCCCCCTTCCCCCTCCCTTCTGCACTTTTCCATCTACTGCTCACTCCGGGCTGTTCCTCCCTCCCCTTTTCGCCCGCCAGATTCCCGTGGTGACAAGAACCATGTCTAATGGGCAGGACAGGCGCCAGCTCCACCTGTGGAAGTAGGTAACCGAGACAGTGGGATTTCTAATGCTGTGTCTCGAAGCAAGGGAAGCTGGTGGTGTGCAGGCCGCAGGCCAGGAGTTCCGTGAGGCCGACTTTTCTCGGAGCGGTGGCTCGCTGTGTGTGCGGCTCAGCCTTGTGCGAGCGTGGGCCGTGCTGCCGGGCCAGGCGGGTCCCTCTCCCTTTCCCCGTGCTGTGGGCTGGCCCCCCGGTACCTCGAGCAGGAGGACGACCATCTACCTCACCCCCCGAGGCATCCCGTGGATGCTGTCTGGTCTCTAGTGAACAGCGGCCCTGGCACCGTCCTGAGGTCCCTACCAGCCCGGGTGTTACAGTGGCAGGCCGGGGCCACCGGCCTCAAATTCTCTGCGTGTCTCGCTCAGCTCTCCCAGAGCGTTTGTCGGCCTGAGTAAACAAGCCAGTGTTGGAAAGGGGAAAACCATGTTGCCTTTTGTGTTGCTTTTCCCAGCTGCAAGGGTCTGCTCTCAGAAGGTGCACAGCCCCGCTGCGGTTTCCTGCGGCTAGAACGCTGCTGCTGCTTTCTGCCTCTAAGCTCAGTCTCTCCAAGCGCACTGACTTGGCCCATCCTCTCTCCCCTGTCCCTTGTGCAGTGGCCCCTCCGCCACTGAACACTGCTGTCCCTTTGGAACAGGAGGGTTGTGCGGTCTTGGGGAGGAACCAAACCTCGCTGGCCGTGCTGAGTTTGAGAAAGCTGTTGGCCTCCCCAATGTGGCTTCCTCTGGCCCAGAACCGACAGATCCACACAGCGCTGCCCCTGCCCCCGCCATGGGTCTGCGGAGAGTTCGGAGCGTGGAGAGTACGCCCTGAGTCCGCTCTCAGCCAGCGCTCTGGGGCTCCGGCACGGAAAAGGGCCTGGGGCACCGGAAAGGCCCTCCGTGCTGTTAGGTAGGAGTTAGCTGGGCTACCTCTGCTGTTACAGATTTTGAACTGTTGTCTTGGTATCTTGGATGCATTAGCTCTAGTGAGATCTCTATACTAAAAAGCCTTTTGTTTTAGAGCAACTTAGAATTCTCAGCTGTGTCTGCTGTGGCATTTCTTGGGATCTGTTTACTCAGTCAGACAGATTCCTTCTAGACACTGCTTGCCATTTCCCCAGCCAGACAACGCCTACTTGATCACTGACTGCTTAAGGAGGTCTTAAAGTTGATTTATTAAGGGAGTAGGTAGTGAGAACTCTGTTCCCAGAGAGATGTTGCCCCACTGGACGGCAGGCGCGGCAGCTGTGAGCAGCGGGGGCCCGACTGAGGAAGGATCGCGGCGCTAGAGGCAGCCTGTGCTCTGTGCCACACTCATCTTTGTAAATGAAAAACTATTTCAGGTTGAATCTAAAAGACATTCTAGCTTTATTAGTTACTTATATCTTAGCTGTAATTGGCAAGATGTTAATTTTCTGGGGCATCACTGTTTATCGAGGACCCTGACACACACACTTCGCTTCTGACACTTGAACACTCACCCTTGAAATCTCTTGGTTATGTCAGAATTTGTCCATCTGAATTCGGTAGTTTCCCTCTTTGCTCGTAAGTGTGAGGGGGATGAGTCTTCCGTGCCTCCCCGCACACCTGACAGATGTCCGTTCTGCGGCGGTCAGGCCCCGTGCGTCACCGTGGATGACCACTCACCTCTCCCTGGAGATCCCAGGGCTCCGGACTGCTGTGAACGGTTAGCGGGACTTTGTGTTCAGACACGCGGTCTTCTCTCTGAAAGGATCCACTGTCACCTCTTGTGCTGTCTTGATCTTGTGCTCTCTTGAGGGAGGGCCTCTGCGCTCTTCTCTTTGAAGCTAGAAACACAAAGCATACCGGCCTCAAGCAGATGAAAACTTGGGGCTGCGGGTCCCTGCGGCCCCTCTCCTCCCCTGAAATACCTGCTAAGCCCCCACTTCCTGGCACCACATGTAAATCCTGGTTCCCGGCCCTACCACAGTCACTTGTCTTCTGGGGAAGCTTGCAGCAGAGAGACGCCCGTGCGTACCAGTGGCACTGAAGTCAGGAGTGCTCTAATTTGGAAAACTTTAGAGCAAAGGACAAGAACTATCTGCTGTCCTCTAATGTGTGTCAGAGCCACGGAGCACTGCACAGGGGACCTGCTCCAGGAGAGAGAACCAAACAATCCCCCTACGTTTCTAGTGCTCTGCTGGGGGCAGGGGTCCCTCCCTGTGCCCCTGAATACAAGAGCTGCCCTTCAGAACAGGGGCACAGAGACCACCAGGCTCAGTGATTAACCTCAGTTACCCCATTTCTGCAGGAGGAGAAGCCTGGTGACTTGGCTTCTCACCAGGAGATCTGGTGTCCATGGATGCTACCTTGTACAGACCAACAGCTTTACCTCTTTCCCCTCTGAGGCAGTGAAACAAGTGAAAAGTAATAACTCGTTCCTCCACTACCAGCCTCTGAGCGTATTTGCAGTGTTAACCACCCCCAACCCCCGCCGATGCGGTGGGACTGAAGCTTTCTGGAAGCGGCTTACCCTCACTGGAGAGCTGACCCCTCACCTTGCTTTCTGGCTCGGTTCATCCTCTGCCTGATGGACACATCTGCTGGCATGTGAGTCTCTACCCTCCGCTGAGAACCTGAGGGAGATAAAAGGGAATCTTCTATCATCTGTCGTCACAATTCTGACCCCAGAAGGCTGCATCCTGGCTGACTTCCAGGGTTAGCTCCCGGGTGCGGCCTGCTGTCTCTCTGTAGCTGTCTCACCAGTGGAAGCAGCGAAGGGCCCCGCTGGTATCCGAGGTGGAGGTGTGGGCACCTTGCTTAGTACTGGAGAACTTTCCTGCTGTTTCCATTTCCTTTGGCACCCACATCCCTCCCCAAATCTTCTATCAGAACGACAAAGGGAACATTTTCATGAGTCACGAACGGTCACTTGCAGGCGCATGGGTTCAGAGCAGCACAGCAGAGGGCAGAAACGGTAGCTGCCCCGGGAGTCTTCGGGCGCTAACCGTGTCTCGCAGTGAGCCCTGAGCGAGCCCCGGGCTCTGCCTGGCAGCGTGTCCCCGGCAGCCCCCCTTGGCCTCCTCCACTTCAAGGTGCTGAGTTGTAAGGCTCCCCTCATCTGCCCACAGCTGCGTCTGCAGCCCCTCATCACTACAGATGCACTATTTTTCAAGAGAACTAAATATTTTTGTATGTCTTTGCCTTCTCTTTGTTCATTAAACACCAGAGTTATTCATCATATAATGTGATTTTTGACTTCTCCAAGCAGAGAATCTGCATCCCTTGAAGAATTACATATTTCTTCCTGGGCTTTCTCGTCATATCTAGAGGTACCTATTTTTACCCTTCACAAACCTTTTCTGCCTTCTTGGTTTTCTGTCCCTCAAAGACAGAAATTACAAGAGGGTGGGAAGGATATTTTTAGCATCAGATTCAAAAGATCTATGCCAGGATTTCCTTTGCACACCAAGAACTGGAGCTGGGAGCACCTCTTTTCAAGCCCGGTTCTCGTGCCTTATACCAGGATGTCCCATGGTGGGTGCAGGATGAAAAGAAACTTCATTTCAGTCTGAGGGTTCCCAGGCACCCCGCCATCACCTCCCTTCCCCAGAGCAGACAAGTGAGGGGGAGAAAGCTTCGGCAGCTTCTTTCACTGAGGGGGTTTCTAGCAGCACAGTTAATGCTTCACTCTCGAGCCTACTCTTGGGATCCAGGAAATGCCATTGTAATTATCGTTCAGGCTGTGACTCCTTATTTACGTCTCTAAGTGTGCAGTTCGCTTAGCCCCTTTCGGTCCCTCTGCAGCATCAGCTTCTGGTGCTGAAGACATCTGAGGCACTTTAGGGGATGGGACCTTTTCTCGAGAACTCTGGTGACTTTAGGTACCTGGGGTGAATTTCTGCCTCCATGAATGTGGTATTAACATTGTGCACTGTGTTTCTATCAAGCCAGATTCCAATTCAGATGTCCTTTTCATGTTACTAAGTTTGTAAATGAATAAACAGACATTTTAATTATTCTGGCTGTGTCCACTTGTGAAATGTTCATCTCTAGTAACTCAATAAATGTATTTGGCCATCGCCAGAGGTAAACACTTTCCACAAAACCATTTACACTGATACCAAAGAGGAAGAAAACCACATGGAAACCAAGGGTAAGCTAGAGGCATCGGGAAACCTCCACACACTGGTGGCAGCCTGGGGAGAGCCTCTGGTTACTGTCCTGAGGTTCCGATCTCTGTTGAAGGCTCTGACCTCCCCTTCTGCCTATTGATTACACAGTAAGAACCTGATACTTGACATACCACCCATCACCTGAGGGCCCACACTGGTGTGCAAAACAGACTCTGTCCATGCTTGCTCACATAGTAGGAAGAGAAGAAAACACAGACGCACCCACATCTTTCACTATATGACCTAAAAATCCAGTCACTGGACTTTACTTACCCAGCGGTTTTTTGAGCGATTACATCTGTGAATCTGTAGATATTTTTAAATGGGTCTATAAAATCTCATTGTGTCTTCCAAACATACTTGTTAAATTTCGAGATAACTGTAGGGCAGCATTCAATACAAAGGTACATCCCACACTCTACCAGACTAATTCCAAAGGAAGGGTTCACAAAACACTGTGCAGTGACACTTCCGGAATATGCCACAGGAGCAACAAGTGACTGTAGGAAGGAAGCACCCGGCAAACGGGGGCAGAGCAAGGAAGACTTACCTCCCAGCCCCTCCACCGAACGAAAGGCCGGCAGAGTTCATTCCCGCCAGGACGAAGTAGCCCCTCACCGAAGGAGACTCGCCCATGATGCACCTCATATCCGGGGTGAAGGTCTCAGGGCAGTTCACCAACTTCAGGATCTCCAGGGTCTCCAGGTCGGGCATGCGACGCAGGAGGGAACTCAGCAGGGGCTCTGAACCGTGAAAACAAACCCAAACACAGTCCTCAGCTTTAGGGGATTCAAAGCCTTCCAACTCCTGCTTCCCGACTCCCTCGTATCACAGAGAACCTCCTGAAGGAGGCTTTCTCTGAAGAGCCAAATGGCCCGAGTCAGAAAGCCTGCCCCTCACATAAATGCACTCTCTGAGGATTAGCGTGTAATATCCGGAAATCCAGCTTGTACACAGGTCACGTGTCTTCATTTAATGACTCAAAACCAGTCCCCCGACTGACCCCTGCACATCCTGCCGGGAAACGGAATTCTCCATTGGGGACCCCACGTCCCCTTTCCGCTGCACCACGGCTGAACCGCAATGGGGGTGACAGACTAGCGTGACCCCTGAACCCTCCCCGGCCTGATTTCCTTGCTGCCCTGCAAAGCATCAGGGAGACACCAGGCCCAAAATGCGGTTCCAGGAAGTGACCCAGAACTCAAGTGAGATGAACTTCCCTTACAGACAAGAGGCCTACGGCCCGGGTTCCTCTCGCATCCAAGCAGGTAAGCGATGCAGGGCTCGGCAAAGCACGAGGAACCGAACCCGGGACCGCAAGTCGGCAGTTCCGGCTCGGGGCCCCCGAGGCAGACCCTCTCCTGACTCCAACTCTGCTCCCACCCGATTCAAGTACCCGTTGCCCCCAAATTAAATCCAACCAAAAGGACCCGCTCCCGCCTGTCCGGCACGCAGCAGCCATCCTCCGTGACAAAAGCAGAGGTGGTGAGGAGCGGGGACGCCTTTTACTATCTTCACTCAGAGTCCGCGCCGCTCCAGAGGAAGCCTGGCCAAGTCTGAGGACCCTGGGGGGGGGGGGGACACACCAGGCTCATCCACTGGGCAGAGGGCCACGGCCTCTTCCCTCCCCTCCTCCAGCTCCTCTCCTGGCATCTCCCCTCTGCACGAACACAGCCACCCGCTCCCAGTTCCCAGACATTCAGTCTTGATCCAGGATTTACACGCGAGGCGACGCTTCGCCAGAGTAGGAATCCTGTGAAAGGGAAATGCCAGAAAACCTCAGCCTGTCGTCAAAACTTTGAGTACGTCAACTCTCACCTTCCCAACGACAGCCGTGTCGCGGGTCACATAAGCGCTGAACGGGCAGCAAAGGAGACCATCCGCGGTGCTTACACTGCGACCCCCGCCAGGGCCACCTCAGCGGGCAAGCGCGTCAGGCTACTACCAACCTTGCCAGGATCAGCCTGGAACCATCTGGGATCTGAATTATGCGGGTCTTCAGAAGAGCAACCCTGACGGACACGGGAGTCCTGAATTTTCAGCTCTAGACCCCACTACTCCCCCAGCACAACTCCCGCGGCCACCAAACGGTTTCATCAGCCCCGGGGCTTCCGGCCGATCCGTCACCTGACGACCCGCGGACAGACACGCCTCTACCTTGTGACCCCGCGGGGCCGTCCCGGGGCTCGGCCCTCCCCTTCTACTTGCTCCGGTCATACTTAGCTCGCGACTGCCTGGGGTCTTTCCCCTTGACGACACACGTGAGGGGTAACCTACGTTTAAGCTCTTTGGTCGGAAACAGCCTTCAGAGCAACTGGGCAGGTGCCGCGGCTCAGAGCAATGTCACCATCACGCACCGAACCGGGGGCAAGTCCTCGGCGGCTTCGTTCAGGAGCCACGTGTGGCCACTTGCTAGACCTCAGTGAGTGAAGTCACGGCAAACGGCCCAGGGAGCCGCTCCCATCCTGAGGATGACAGGCTCTGGAAAGGATCCGGGGTCAGGACGGATCCCCTCCACCGGCGGGCAGGGAAACGGGACACAGCGCAACACGCTGACAGACTCGCGCCAGAAAAGACCCCGGCGAGCGGCAGCGCCGGCCTGGGACTCGAGTCCTGACCACCGAACCTGTGGGCCGACGCGGTGCCGGGCGCAGACGGCCCGGAGCCCCGGAGCCCCGGAGTCTGCGCCGCAGGCTGACCGGCGGGCGGCGCGTTACCTGCTTACCTGTCTGGATGCCCGTTTCTTGCTCCAACTGGTGGTAGAGCTTGTTGGAATAGTCTGCCATCTTCTGCTCGATGGTCAGGTGCCTGGCGGTGCTCAGGATGCCAGCACAGAACCTCGTGGAGCCAGCAGCCAGCCTGCAGGACGCATCCAAAAATGCCATCAGGTGGACTCGCTCCCCCCGCGTGACGGCAGCTAGGTCAGAGACCCTCAGTACGGCGTCGTCCGTCAGCTGGGAAGGGGGAGGCCACCTCCCTAGCCACCGACAGCAGTGGCACCGAGCAGCCCGGAATCCCCTCGAGGCGGGATACTCCACACGGGCACAGGAAAAGGAACGAGAGAAAGTTTTTCTGCCACAATATGGAACAACCCTAACGAGCAAAGCAAGGGGAGGGACACTGTTTAAGGTGCGCTACCAACCTGAACACAAAAGTGGAAAAAAATAACAGTATTTTTGTTATTTAACCCTGTATAATATTTTGTTATATAACCCTGTCCATCAAGGTTGCTCTTCTGAATGCCCAGGTACACACATCCGAGCTGACTGATACAGACGCGCTCATATGCGCGGGGAACATCTGGAATGATACACAAGGAACTCAACTTGCCTCCAGCCAGGGAAACTTCCAGCGAGAATCGGGGGGGGGGGAAGATTTTCCCCTGTATACTCTCTACAAATTCACTCTGAATTGTGTACATGTATTGCCTACTCAGAAATAAATAAAACAGATGTTTTAAAGGTCATCCACTTTCTGGTAGGCAACAGCACAGAAAGGGGACATTCAGGGAAAAGTGAAACAGCCTGAACAGAGCATGAACCTCATTTAACCACTGCAGCACCCACCAGATCCATGACACAGAGCGCAAGGGGGCATCGGAGTGTCTGTGAGGGTGCCCATGGCAGGGGCGGCCCGTACCCAGATCAAACAAGGAGCAAAGCCAACGTGCTGGAATAACTGAAGTCATATGCCAAATAGGATGGATGGGAACAAAGGGACATTGGAAAAGAGACCTGATGGTGACCAGGAATCAGCGGGCTGCGTCTTCCGGTCAGAGGCACAAGCATGTGCAAAGGCCCCGGTGGGGTGCGGGGCAGACTTTGAGAAGTCCCAGCACAGAAAGGAGGCCAATGTGCCCACAGTGTGATCAGCAGAGGGGACCCACGACAAGGCTGGAGAGGCAGTCAGAAAGCGAGGACACACAGCCCTTGGATGCCATCGTGACGAGCTGGGATTCCACTCCAAATGCAAAGGAAAATAATGAAGCAGGGAATTAAATAATCGGATATGCTTTTCCAAGATCAGTCTAGCTCCACAGTGGGGAGAGGACTGGAGAACGAGAGGAAAAGCAGGATCAGGAAGTGACCACCGTAGTTCTAGAGGGAGGCACGGAGACTCAGAGCAGGATGGTGGCAGTGGAGTCAGAGCCACAACTGGATTGTTCTGGACGCGAAACAACAGAACTGACGTGCCAACAAATGGGATGTTAAAATGGGGCAAGGGACGGGCGCCTGGGTGGCTCAGTGGGTTAAGCCGCTGCCTTCGGCCCAGGCCATGATCTCGGGCTCCTGGGATCGAGTCCCTCTCTGCTCGGCAGGGAGCCTGCTTCCTCCTCTCTCTCTCTGCCTGCCTCTCTGCCTACTTGTAATCTCTCTCTGTCAAATAAATAAATAAAATCTTTAAAAAAATAAAATAAAATAAAATGGGACATGGGGAGAAATAAGGATGATGGCAGAGTTTCTGGGTTAAGCAACTGATGCCACTTACCACAGTGTGAAGGGCTAGGGGAGGGAGGCAGGGAAGGAGAGTGAGCGAGAGGGAGGCTGTGAAGGGGCACAGGCGGGCCAACAGCCCACCCTAGGGGTTACACGCAAGACGTCTGGCGGGCATCCACAGGGAAAGGACCAGCAGTGGCCAGACATCCAGGCCTGAAGCCAAGGAACAGCGCGGGTATCTGGAGACCCAGCATGCTGAGGAACAAGAAGGACCCTGAGGCTCCCCAGCAGGCAGAGCTTGGGAAGAGGAAGAAGTACCGGGCAGAGGACAGAGCACTGGGGAGACGGACAGCATCCAGACAAACAGACGTGGTTCAAGAGATAGAGAAGGAGCCGTGGCGAGGCAGAAAGAGGCCTGGGCTGTGGTGTCACAGAAGCCAAGAGAGGAAAGGGGCTTTAAGAAGCGGTTCCCTACGGACGGTGCCTGAGGGACCCTGCACCACGATGGACAAGGATCTGCTGGGACAGCAGAGGTCCTTGGTGTCCCCAAAAGAACATTCCGAGGGGAGTGCTCGGGATGAAACCAGGGCCACAGCAAGCTCCCGAGCGAGGAGATGAGGGAGTGAGGACTGTTCCTTCACTTTCTGTTCTGAAGGGAGCAGAGCACCAGCCAGCAGCAAGAACGGGAGCAGAGCAAGGCTCTTGGTCTCTAAAGGCACGGGCCCTGAGCCTGTTTCACTGCTGGCGGGAAGGGCCGGGAAAAGGGAAAGAGGTGGGTCTGGAAGGAGAGCTGGTGACAAAGAATGAGGTCCTGGAAGAGGAGAGAGAGGACGCAAAGCCGCGGTGAGGGACGGCGTGCTCCGTGTCTGCACAGGCCGCGGGCTGGAGGGAGACTCGGGGACCGGCAGGCCTCCTCTCAGATGCAGGGGCGGGGGAGTCCAGCTTGGCTTATCCCGCACCCTCGGGTGTCACAGGCTGGGACCAGCATCATCAGACAGAGAAGCAGAAGGGTATGGGATCGGGTCACCAGGGAGAACTACTCTCCCAGCAAAGCAGAGGCCTGTTCAAGGTTCAAGAAACTGCAGACACACCTGCCGGGAGACGGCAGGGTCACCAGCGTGGGGGGTAGGGGGACTTCCGAGGAGATCCCCGGCAGACAGCACGCCCAGCAGCATGCGGGGCCCCAAAATGCCAACTCGTCCAAGGCCAAGGTGTGGCGCCCATCCACCACAAACATCTCAGAACAGAGACTGAGCAAGGCCTACACCGCATCCCAAGTCAAATCCTACCCAACCAGGGCCGATCACTCGGCCGCCTCGCAGTAGTCACCAGGCCTCCTGGCACCCTTGGTCCCTGCCCAAGGGTTCTCAAGAGAGAAGCTTCTTCCTGCAACCTCGTGGCCACAGCACCAACTTCTGTGCTTCCCTCCCTCCCCACCGCCCTGCATCCGCCCCTCCAGACCTCTCCACTGTGCCCTCCAGAGGATCCTTTCCAAAGTTAAGCCCTGGCCCTTCGCCCAGTACCTCTCCCCTGGGTCTCCACAGAGCCGCAGCTCCTCTGAGGGAGGGGCCACCCCTTCCTGGCCAGCCGCGTTCTACTGAGCTCGCCTCCAGGGGGCGGCGGGGAGCATCCTCCTCCTCCTCCCCCTCCCTTCGGAAGGATTACAGCTTGGTCACACTGGAACAGACCCAGTTCCTCCATGGCTCAGGCCAGTGGCTACCCCCTGCCTAACCCGGGGGCCACCACGGGTTCAGCCACAGGCAGACGTCTGTGTATGTTCTGCCTCTGAACCCGCAGCACTGATCCTCTCCAGACCTCGGACCCCCCCCCCCACCTTCCTTCCTTCAAAGCAGAGAACCCCGCTCATCTCCTCCCCTGAAACTCCACCGACAATCCCACTGGCATCTGCAACCATCTCTCCTTCCCTCAGAGGGTCCAAAGTTCAAGGCTGCAAGAGCCCCAGAACCCTCCCCCTCCTCCCCAGGAACCCAGGTCCACGAACCCAACTCCTCCTCCATGTGCCTTCGGTGCCCTCCTGACCCTCAGTGTTTTCACATGTTCAAGTCCTCCCAATCCACTGAAGAAACAGAACAAAGCCTCCATAAATGTCTTTGAGTAGCGATTTTTCACTTTAAAAATTCTAAATGATAAAAAATATGGTCTTGGGACGCCTGGGTGGCGCAGTTGGTTGGACGACTGCCTTCGGCTCAGGGCGTGATCCTGGAGTCCCAGGATCGAGTCCCACATCAGGCTCCCAGCTCCATGGGGAGTCTGCTTCACTCTCTGACCTTCTCCTCGCTCATGCTCTTTCTCACTGTCTCTCTCTCAAATAAATAAATAAAATCTTTAAAAAAAAAAATATGGTCTTGGCGGAAAACACAAACATAGAAGGCAATTACGATTTCCCATCAGGGTGCCTGGGTGGCTCAGTTGGTTGAATGTTGGACTTGGCTTCAGCCCAGGTCATGGTCTCAGTGTCAGGGGATCGAGCCCCATACAGGGATTCTCTCTCCCTCTGCCTCTTTCCCCACTTATGGGCACATGTGCACCTGCATGTGGTCTCTCTCTCAAATAAATGAATAAAATTTAAAACAATGATTTCCCACCATATGAAATAAGCAGTCCCATGTGCTGCTCTGCTCTGCACCCAAGTGCCGCCGCCTGACTGTGTCCTTCTTCCCTTACCCCTTAGTGATTGCACGGTCTGCCGGTGGTCAAGCCAGAGGTTCCTCTTTTTTTTGAAGATTTTATTTATCTATTTATCAGAGACAGAGAGCGTACACAGGCAGGGGGAGTGGCAAGCAGAGCAGGGAGAGGAAGAAGTAGGCTGCCCGCCTTGCAAAGGTCCCAATGCGGGACTGGGTCCCAGGACCCTGGAATCATGACCTGACCGGAGTCAAAGGCAGCCACTTAACTGACTGAGCCACCCAGGCGTCCTGAGCCAGAAGTGACTCTTAATGCGAACTCACAACCTGTCTTTTCACTTGACGAACACCTTCAGGAAAGGGCTTCCTGTATGATCTGTCCCTTTTCCCCCCCTTTCCTGTCTGTCCCGAACCCAAAGCCATTGGGCTTCTGTGCCCCCGAGCTAGGAATGCTGCTCTCACCAAGAAGGCTCACGTTGCCAACTTCTGGGAACACTGGCCCCCTCCTCATAAGGTCCTCTCCAAGCATCGTATCTCGCCCATCGCTCCCTCTACTCACACCCTCTTTCCTGGTTTAATCCTGACTCCTACTACCCTGGCCACGTCTTTGCTGGCTGCTCTCCCCTGTCCATCTTTCCGAGTCCATGTCCCTCATGGCGCTCTGGGACCAGTTACTCCCCTCGGTCCCCTACTCTCCGGGGGATTTCACTGCCTACCGTGATCGAGGGCCCAACCCACAGCGGCCCCAACATTTGCGTCTGCACCTCCAAGGGAACAACAGCAAGTCCACTTGGGCTCCCAGAGGTCTAAAATGGGCACATCCAACAGGGAAAGCCATCCTCCACAATCTCCAAATCTTCTCCATTTCTGTGTCCCCAGTGTGACTCCATATATGATAACCCTGGGCTCCTCCTGTCTCGGCTCCTCTATGCAACCAAACTGCAAGGACCAAGGATTCCACAAGCTTCATTTCCCTTAGGTGGACCAACTTCTCCCACCCCCGCTGCTGCAGCTACCTGAGTACAGGCGGCCACCCATGCTCAGATTACAGCAGAAGCTTCCTGAAAGGGTTTCCACACCCCGTTCTCCCCACACCCCACAATCCTGACACAAGACTCTAAGCCAGTCTTCTCAAATGAAAATCTTGTTTCACGCCCCTGCTTAAAACTCTTCAGTGACTTTCTGATGCCCTCAGGAAAAGGCAATCTCCTTCGCAGGAAGTGCAAGACCCTTCAATATCCGGCTCATTTCTTTTTTTTAAGTAATTTTTTATAAACATATAATGTATTATTAGCCCCAGTCTGTGAATCGCCAGGTTTACACACTTCACAGCACTCACCATAGCACATGCCCTCCCTAATGTCCATAACCCAACCATCCTCTCCCTACCCCACTCCCCGCGGCAACCCTCCACTTATTTTGTGAGATTAAGTCTCAGAAAAGTCCCTCCCAATCCCATCTTGTTTCATTTATTCTTTTCCTACCCCCCAAACCTCCACATTGCATCTCCACTTCCTCATATCAGGTACATCATCTGATAGTTGTCTTTCTCCGATTGACTTATTTCACTCAGCATAATACCCTCTAGTTCCACCCACATCGTAGCAAATGGCAAGATTTCATTTCTTTTGATGGCTGCATAGTATTCCATTGTATATATATACCACATCTTCTTTATCCATTCATCTGCCAATGGACATCTAAGTTCTTTCCATAGTTTGGCTATTGTGGACATTGCTGCTATAAACATTCGGATGCACATGCCCTTTGGATCACTATATTTGAATCT
Source organism: Neogale vison (assembly GCF_020171115.1). Taxonomy (NCBI): domain Eukaryota; kingdom Metazoa; phylum Chordata; class Mammalia; order Carnivora; family Mustelidae; genus Neogale; species Neogale vison. The sequence continues at coordinate 12,400,076 of NC_058097.1, forward strand.
TTAAGGTAAATACCCAGTAGTGCAATTACTGGTCATAGGGCAGCTCTATTTTCAACTTTTTGAGGAACCTCCATGCTGTTTTCCAGAATGGTTGCACCAGCTTGCATTCCCACCAACCGTGTAGGAGGTTTCCCCTTTTTCCACATCCTCACCAGCCTCTATCATTTCCTGACTTGTTAATTTTAGCCATTCTGACTGGTGTGAGGTGGTATCTCGTTGGGGTTTTGATTTGTATTTCCCTGTTGCCAAGTGATGCGGAGCACTTTTTCATGGGTCTGTTGGCCATCTGGATGTCGTCTTTGCAGAAATTTCTGTTCATGCCCTCTGTCTGGCTCATTTCTTATTCTGCTCTCTCTCTGGAGCCAGGCTAAACATATCTGTAACTAATTCCTCAAACAGGACAGGATTCTGAAACCCCCGGGGTTCCGGGCACACTGTTCCTCTAACCAAACGGTATAGTTCCTCCCTCAACTCTCCCCCCACCCCCCCAAACAAAGGTAACCGCCAAGGCTCGCAGCCTATCTATCTTATCAGACCCCTCCCCCAGCACTGGGTCAGGTGGCCCTTGTATGTTCTCCCATCGCACCCTGGGCTTCTCCAGCACAGAGCTTCCCGGACCATGTTGGTCAATCAGGGAAACAGCACAACAGCCCAGCTGAGAATGTAAGCTTTACAGAGAGACAGACAGCTGGGGATTCGAAAGCCTCCACCCACCTCTCATTAGCTCTATGACTTGCAGCAAGTTATTCCATCCCCATGGTTTGGGCTCCTCATCCACGAGGTAAGCTAGGACAACCTGCCTCACACAGCTGCTACAAACACCCAATCAGACTAGAAGGAAAAACATGGCCACTGGACCTAAGAAGCACTCAGTAAGTGGTACTATTGAGTGTCCTATTACCATGGAGCTCTCTGGGAGCTGGGACCAATGATATAACTTGATCATGCTTTTCCCAGCATTCAGGGTAGGCACCTAGGAAATATAAGTCGCAGAATGGATGAGAAGAGAGAACACACGGGGGGGGGGGGCGTGAGTTCAATGAGGACTCAGAGATCTCAAGGCTAGGCTCTCAGACTTCAGGGGATATCTAAATCACGTGAAAGAATTTTTAAAAAGAAAATGGGAATTTTTTTTAAGATTTTATTTATTTGACAGACATCACAATTAGGCAGAGGCAATTCCTCTCACAATTCCTGAGAGAGGAAGGGAAGCAGGCCCTCCGCTCAGCAGAGAGCCTGATGCCGGGCTCAATCCCCGAACCCTGGGATCATGGCCCAAGCCGAAGGCAGAGGCTTTAACCCACTGTCCCACCCAGGCGCCACGGGAATATTTTCAAAGGCAGTTACAAGCAACAGATGCTGCGTTAGGTGTACAACTGACTTAAAACTCACAAACCTATAAGGCACTAAAACTTTTTTACTGCTTGGTGAACCTGAGGCACAGGGAAGGAACTCGACCAAGCTTCTCTAATGCCAGTAGTGGCAGAGCCAGGAGTAAGACCCTGTTGGGAAGGCATCACAGAGTCTACCCTAGAATCTTTACTCTCTGCTACCCATCAAACAACCTCAGATGAGTACAGAAGCGGTCGCTGTGAAGACAGAACCACAAGACACATCCCTTGGCAGGATAAAAGGAATTGCAAATGTCACAGAAGACACATATTAACAGATGAGGTTTAAGATGAAATAAACAGGGGCACCTGTGTGGCTCAGTGGGTTAAAGCCTCTGCCTTGGGCTCAGGTCATGATCCCAGTGTCCTGGGATGGAGCCCCACACTGGGCTCTCTGCTCAGCAGGGAGCCTGCTTCCTCCTCTCTCACTGCCTTACTCTGCCTACTTGTGGTCTCTGTCAAATAAATAAAAATCTTAAAAAAAAAAAAAAAAAAGGAAATAAACAAGGTTAGAAACCTAGACTGATGGGGGTGGGGGTGGGGAACAGCCTAGGTTGATGAGAACGGAGAAAAGGATTTGTGACCTTGTGTGCATCATGACCTTGAAAGAATCAGTGAGTGGTGGAGGCAAACAAGAACCAAAAAGGATTTAAAGTGGATCCAAACAAAGGAAGGCAGGTGCCAGAGTATCCAAGTAGGTTGGGCAGCAAAACCAAGGCCAAGCTTGACGGCAGAGAGGGGAAAGCTACTAGACAAGAAACCGAAGGTGTCAAAAACAAAGAAAGAAAAGCGATAACCGGATTTAAAATGTGTGTGTGTGTGTGTAAAAATATATATCTTAAGCTTTATTTAAGTACTCTCCACACCCCATTCGGGACTCACATGCTCTTCCGACTAAACAAGTCACCGCCCAAAACAAATTATATTTTTAAAAAACTAAGACGACCCTACAATGCCTTCTGCTAAGAAGAAAAATTATCTGCCGAGCAAACTCAATATCGGGACTAGGTATGCCCACATCTGCTTACACCAACACGACCAAGAGGGCAGCTCCAAGTCCCTCTGAGTCGTTCCTCTGTACGGTCACAGCGTGTGTACAAACGGGCCGCTGGGGACAACGAAGACTGGTGAGGGGAGAGCGGTTAAGATGTCCCACACCTGCCTCAGCCCTAGAGGCCCCCAGGACTTTTCTCTCCCAGGCTCCGCCCCTGGAGAGTCGGACCCTGCCGGTCCTGGGTGTGTAATTCTCAAGTGCCACCAGGTGATCAGACCAGTTTAAGACATCAATACGAACCGCCAGCGCCGGCCCAGCCAGGTGTGCCCTGGGGCGCGGCTCCCCACCTCCTTCCCTCCGCAGCCCCGTACGTCACGCTCACACACACCGGCAAAGGACACCCGAAGACGCCCGCATCCCATCTCAGTGTCCTTCACATCGGTGCCGAGTGCTCACGCATCACGAAGACGGCCCACTGCCCCGGGCCTACACTGTCCCCGCTAACTTGGCTGCCGCACTCTGCAGCAGTCCTGCAAGTTAGTGAGGCGCAGGCGGACCGCAGCGCGTCTCCAGGCGGGAAAGCAACTGCGCCCGCAGCGGACGATGACCGGCGAGCCCGGCCTCCTCCGTGCTAGGGGCTTGCAAGCCCGAGGCCGGGAGCGCGAAGCGCGGTCACCGCCGGCGCTCTGGACGTCGGGCTGAGGCGGCGGACGCCCCCTGAGGGGCCGCTGCGCAGGCCCCGGGGCAGCCGGGCACTAGTGTCCGAGACCCGGACCACCTCGGCCGGACGGAGCACAGCCGCGGACAGGCTGGGAGAGATGAGGCGAATCCCTCTCGGCCCCGGCCGCCAAAGGTCTGAGGCCACCCGGCGCAAGCGACACGAAACGCGGGGCGGCCGGGACCAGCCCCGAGGGAGACCAGAGCGGAAAGGGGGGCGCTGAGACGCGCTGAGAGGAGGCCAGAGCGGTCCCACAGCGGTTCCTTACCTCACGGGCCTCCGAGCGCTCCGCGGTCAGCACCACCCCGGCGGCAGCGGGGCAGCAGCCACAACAGTTGTGAGGCGTCCCGGCACCAGAACGCGGGGAACGGGGAAGGGAAAGAGGCGGGGCAGAGGGAGTAAAAAGTTCCGGGAAACGCCGGAGACCGCGACCTTCCGCGCTTTACGGCCCCCACGAGGGTACGCCGGCGCGAGATCGCTCCCGCGCGAGATCGCTCCCGCGCACGCGCGCGCCGTAAAGTCCCCGTGGCGGCCCCGCCCTTGCCACGTGGGGCTTGTTTGGGTCTCGCGAGGCCCCGCCCCTGATCCCTGGAGGTGCCCCTGCGGTAGTCCGGGTGGTCTTGACCTCCGGCCACCCACCAGGTTGACCTCTGCAGGTGGAACCCGGAGGTCCGCCCGGAGGGCGCTCGCCCTGCGGTGCTGTGGGGAGCGCGGAGCTTCGCTCTGCCCTCCAGGCGCTTTCCCACTTCTGTCCCCGGGTGGGTCGAAGCTCAAAGCCGCTCTGGACCGGCAGGCTCTCGGCTCTTCCCGGGCGAAGCGGGATTCATAAAGGCCCTGAGCTCTGGGCCCGAGGTCACTCTGCATCTGTCCCCCACACCCCACCGGCTTCTCCCTGGACCTCTACCTCATCGCCCAGCTCCACCGAGACTGGGTCCCCAGATCTCTTGACTCTTCTGGCCTCTTGTTCCCCAACCCCGCCGCTGGACTTCTGAGCGTTGGCAAGCTTGCTGCAAGGATCATCCCTAAAACGATGTTCCTGCTTCTGGTGTCCCCCCCGTCCTCACTCTGCAGGGCTGTCCTTCCCAAGCACGTGAGATCATTTTACTCCCTGGCGTAACTTAACAGCTCCTCGGGACTCCCCGTTGCTGGGGAGACCGTGCTCAGACTCCTTAGCGTGACAGAGCTCAGTCTCCATAGTGGGACTGGCAGAGCTGCCCCAGGCAGCTCTGGGGTCAACTGTGTGTGACTCAGGGGCCCGGGATCAAGGCCCGTTTGCCCCTGTGTGCGACTGATCCTATCCCCCACCCTCCGTTCAAGTCACACTCCACCATGCCCATATTTTGCTCACTAAGGTGCCCTTCCTGGCACCTGTCCTTCTGTCCTTGGGGAAGAGTTCTGAACTGAGAATCAAATGATGCCCCCGAGGCCCCTCATGTCAGCCTGGCAGACCCCTCCAGAATTCCAAAACCTTCTCCCACCATCACCACGTTGGTGGTGCAGCCTTTCCTGCCCAGGACAACTGGCCTCCCTTTGGCGTGTCACCTCTACTCTTTCCACCTCTGTCTTTGCTGGTAGTTTCCCCTACGCCTTCTGTCACTCTCTCCAAGAAGGACTGGTTTCTCTGAACCTCCAGCATCTAGTATCGTGCTTGGCAGCTAACACATGATTGAGCAAATGGGGCAAAGTTTTGAGCAAAAGCTCCTTTTGCCAATCTGTAAAATGGGATAATGTCCTGGCCTCAGGGAGCAGAGGGCATTTGGTTACTGCAGCTGCCCCTCAATCCGACCAGTAGATGGCGCTGTGACACACGAATTGAGGTTTCCCTGGGGCCTCCCAGGCCAGCTAATGGAGTGCAGGTCCTCAGGGTGAACTAGAAACCCAAATCAGACCAATCAAATCTCCCCCTGAGAGGGGATATCCCGTGTGTGATCCCCGTGACTCAGGAGGGGCTGAGGAGAGGCTCCTTTGTGCAGCCTTGAAAAGAGGGATGTGCCCTTTCTGTCCTGCTGTCCTCCCCTGGGGGGGGGGGGGTCTGTGGAGTTAGGGACCTCAGACACTTGGCTCTGGGGCATCGTCTGACTCATCCCCCAGAGCCCAGGTGAAAGGGCCGTTGTCCTGTTTGGTTAAGAACATGACTTTGGGGGCGCCTGGGTTGCTCAGTGGGTTAAAGCCTCTGCCTTCAGCTCAGGTCAGGTTCTCAGGGTCCTGGGATCGAGCCCCGCATCGGGCTCTGTGCTCAGCGGGGAGCCTGCTTCCCTCTCTCTCTGTCTGCCTCTCTGCCTGCTTGTGATCTGTCAAATAAATAAAATCTTAAAAAAAAAAAAAAAAAAAAAGAACATGACTTTGGAGCTGACCTGGCTTGAGTCCAAATGCCCGCACTGCCTCCCCCTTGGTGTGTGACCCTGGGACATTACCTTCCCTGAGCCTCCTCTCTAGTCATCACCAGTACAGACTATAGAGAAGGAGGGGCATGTAGCATGTGCGTCTCTATAGAGAGATTTATCTGAAGGATTTGCAGCTGGCAAGTCTGAAATAGCAGGACAGGCAGGCAGGGTGGAGACCCCAGGAATGACTGATGTCAATGTCTCGAGTTCGAGGGGAGTCTGGGGCCAGAATTCCTTTTTCCTCTGGAGACCTTAGTCCTTTTCTTAAGGCCTTGAAGTGAGTACATGGGCCCCACGCACGTTAGAGGAGGTGACCTGCTTTAATCAGTCTTTGGGTTTCGGTGTTAGTCAGATCAACAAAAACACTTGCCCAAGGATATCCAGACTAGTGCTTGACCAAATGTCTGGGCACCCTAGCCTGGCCAACCTGACATGTGAAACTAACCATCGTAGCCTCTGTCTACTTGCTTGGAAAGTTGGCCGTGACACCTTTCCTTCCTTCTTTCCTTTTTTTTTTTTTTTTTGGTAAGACTCAAATAATGTGGATAAAATACTTGGCTCAGAGCACAATTTTGAGAGCACGACAGCTGGGTTTTGTTTTACTTTGTTTTGTTTTGTTTTGTTTTTTACTCTTGCAAGGTGAGCTGCATGGCCAGGCGCCTTCGTGGGTGGGAGACAGAAGGGGATGAGTTACACTCAGTGACCCAAAGGGAATCAGAGTTATGAAGCTCAAGGAACAAAGGACCTGTTAGTGAGATGGTTACAACAAAAGCTGGGCTCCAGTCCCCAAGTGCCATTGGGGCTAATGCCTTTGAACTGAGTTTATCATGACCTGTTTACTATAAAGACCTGGGCTAGATGTAAATTTATCCCATGATGTACCCGGGAGCTCTACAAAATTGTCCAAGATCGGTGAGCTCCTTTTTTTTTTTTTTTTTAAGATTTCTTTTTCTTATTTTAGAGAGAAAGAGAGCATGAGCGGCAGGGGCAGAGACAGTGGGAAAACCTCAAGTGGACTCCCCACTGAGTGCAGAGCCTGATGCAGGGGTTGATCTCAGGACCTTGTGATCATGACCTGAAACCAAGAGTCATCTCCCAACAACTGTGCCACCCAGGGGACCCTCAGTGAGCTATCTTTTCATGCCCAGGCCATGCAGCTCTGTGGATGGTATGTGAGCAGTGCTACCCCGGGCCTCTGGGAATCTTGGCCCCTGAACTCTCTAACTTCTCCAAGGCTGCGCATGGAGCTGGATGTTTGCACTTCATTCCCTCCTTGGACCAGCTGGCCCTGGTCTGCTGGCTATGCCCTAGATCTCCTCTACTGGGGGACCCATTTGGATGCCCAGATTTTGCTCCTATAGGCTCCAGCTTAGAACATAACAGCAGCCTCCCAGGGAAGCTCTGCATCTAGTTTCTACAGCCCATGATGACAACTGACCCATGCCCACCAGCCTTGAGGAGCAAAGGCAGCTGGGACCCCTGGCCACAGAGAAGAGTGTAAATAGAGGGGATCCTGGCCAGAGCCTTCTTACAGCAGAGGTACCCCACTTGTGACAGGCCCTCCATCTCCTGAAGCTTCTCAGATGGAAGTTTGGCAGAATCACAGGAGAGAGAAATCCCAGTGGCAACAAGCATGGAGTGCTGGGCATGCAAGAGAGAGGTCCCATTCTCCTTTCCAAATCCACTAAGTCCAGAGGTCTGGGCCTGATGACACATGTGTCTGTTCTAGGCTCCACCTTTTCTTCTCAAAATGCTTTGTAATCATGGGGCCCTTTTACTCTTTTCTGGAAGGATTAGGCCCAGACCCCCTCCATATGACCTGTTGCCATGCCTCATCCCAAATATAAAAATCTCTTTGCCTAGCTAGGCCCTGCTTTCCTCCTCCAGGCAGGATGCCAGGCATCAGCCAGCCAGGAGCCCAAGAGTAACAACAGATGGGGATGCAGCCTCCAGGCTTCTGCAAATTCCAACTTCCACAGCACCAGCCAAGGCAGAGGCAGGATCTGGGGACTCTGGAGGGTGAGGGGCGCCCCCAGCACCCAGGACCGCCACTGCCCCAGAGAAGCAACCCTGACCTAAGGGAGCCAGCCCTAGGCAACTTCAGTGTCCTACCTGACTGTCCACTTCAACCATGCGAAGGCCCCAGGTCTTATTATTCTTCTAAGAGCTTAAGTATGTGCTTTTGATGACTAATTTTTATGATCTAGTGTTTACCGTATCAAAGTAACGCAGTCACTAGTTTTAAGTCGACCAATACTACAAGGCTGATAATGGTAAACAGCAGGTCCCTGACCAGCCTCCCCCGCTCTGGTTCTCAGTCAAGTCTTACAGATCTTTCTTCCTGTGCCTAAGTCAGTCTCTAAATGTACCCTTATTTCTCAGACCTGAAGTTCAAGTATTCTCCACTGACTTAGCAAGGTAGCTCTCACACCACACACATACTCATTCCCTCCACTTGCCACATAGTTTTTTAAAAAACTGATTTATTTATTTTGAGAGAGAGAGAGCGCAGGGGGCACGGGGAGACCCAGGGGGAGGGCAATGGGAGAGAGAGAATCTCCAGCAGACTCCCTGTTGAGCAAGGAGCCTAACACAGGACTCAATCTCATGACCCCGAGACCATGACCTGAGCGGAAGTCAAGAGTTCGATGCCCAAAAGACTGAACCACTCAGGTGCCCTGCCTCCTAATTTCCCAATTTTGTTTTTCCTTTCCCTTTTGGATGAAATCAGTGTTATTTACATTCTTTGACTTCATAAAAAATACTCACCTCTGAGCCATGTCACGTGCTATGATTTCATTCCCCTCCTCTGTTTTATTATTCAAGATTTCAAAGGTGCTGCAAAGTTGGAAGAATTTTGCAGCGAACCTCCAAATACCTAATGCTAGAACCTCCCATTTTACTGAATATCCTTTGTCACCTCTTTATTCGTCTGGCCATCCCTACATCCATTCATTCATCTGTCTTGGTTTTGGTACATTTCAAAGTAAATGGAGACATAGGTGCTCTTCACCCTACATGTTTTTCTTGTGTTATCTCTGTCTGCTTCTGGTGTCCATGTAATGCCAGATTCACAAAAGGAGATGGTGTTTCCTACCATTTGTTCATTTTTTAAACAGCTTCGTGGGGATCTATTTTACATGCCAGGAGTTTCTTCCATCCTATGTGTACTGTGAAATCACTTTCAGCCAATTTATGCATGTGTGCAACTATCACCACAATCCGGGTTCAGAACATCCTTATCACCTGAAACCTCTCATGGACGTTTCTAGTCAGTCAGGCCCCAGCCCCATCCCAGACAAGCACTGATGGGTCTGCCTTCTGCCTCTAGAGATTTGCCTTTGTAGACATTTCCTACCAACGAAATCACACAATGAACAGTGTTTTGTGCGACTTCCCTCGTTTTGCTGAAGGCATTTGAAGTTCATCCGTGTTGTAGCACAAGTCACAAGTTTGTTCCATGACTGTCAGTGACAACTCAATAAAGCTCAGGAACAGAAGTTCAGTCCCTTTTAAGGCTGAAACGTATTCTATTTTATGGCCATACAGTTTATCCATTCAAGATTCAAGGTACACGTGGGTTGTTTCCAGTTTGGGGCTGTTATGAATGGTGCTGTGCTCACTTGTGACCAAGTCTTAGTACGGACGTGTGTGCCTAAATTTCTGGGGTTCATGGCAAGTAAGTATTTCACTTTGAGAGACTGACAAATTCTTTTCCAAAGTGTAAAGTTTTACATGGCCATCATCAATAATATGCAGGCTCCAATCTCATTAAAACTTGGGAGTGCTTGTCTCTTGGACTGTCCTCCTTCTCCTGGATAGATAATGGTATCTCACTGGGGTTTTAATTTTCATTTTCGTAGTGACTAATGATGTTTATAATCTTTTCACATGCCTTTTCTCCACTCATACATCTTTTAGTGTGAAGCTTCTATTAAAATCTTTTGCCCACTTTTTTTTTAAAAGATTTTTATTTATTTACTTGACAGAGATCACAAGTAGGCAGAGAGTCAGGTGGGTGGGGGGGAGCAGGCTCCCCGCAGAGCAGAGAGCCCAATGTGGGGTTTGATCCCAGGACCCTGGGATCATGACCTGAGCTGAAGGCAGAGACTTTAACACACTGAGCCACCCAGGCGCCCATGCCCACTTTTTTAAATGGTTATTTGTCTTCTCATTATTTCATTGTAAAAGTTCTTTATGTACTGCATGTAATCCCTTTACCAGATAAAGGATTTTAAAAAATTTCCTCTCAGGAGGAGGCCTCTCTTTTCATCTTCATTATGGTGTCCTTCGAGAATGAAAAGTTTTGATTTTTATGAAATCCACTTCATTGATTTTTTTGTTTTATGAGTTATCTGTTTGGTGTCATATCTAAGAAATCATTGCCTGACCCAAGGTCACTAAGCTTTTCTCTGATGTATTTTTCCCCCTAGATCTTTTACAGTTCTTGCTTTTATAGGTAGGTCTATGATTCATTTGAAATTCATTTTGTGGTTGGTGTGAAGTGACAGCCAGTTCATCTTTTTAAATATGGATATCCAACTATGCCAGCACCGCTTGTAGACAAAATTATCCTCTCCCTATTGTATTGTTCTGGCACCTTTGTCAAAAATCAGTTGACCCTAAAATGTAATGTTTCTTTCTGAACTGTCTATTCTGTTCCCTTGATCTATATGTCTGTCTTTCTCTGTAGCCCGTATTTGTGATTTCTGTAGTTTTCATGACAAATTTTGAAATCAGGTAGAAGTCCTCAAACTTTGTTTTTTTTTTTCAAAAATGTTTTGGTTATTCTAATTCCTTCACCTTTCTTTGGCACATTAAGATCTATTTCTCACTTTCTTCAAAAAGGAAAAAGGCAGGGCTCCTGGATGGCTCAGTCAGGTGGACGTCTGCTTTCGGCTCAGGGCATGATCCCAGAGTCCTGGGATCGAGTCCCACATTGGGCTCCCTGCTCAGTGGGGTGTCTGCTTCTCCCTCTCTTTCTGCCCCTCCACCTGCTCATGTGCACGCGCTCTCTCTCTCTCTCTCAATTAAATACATAAAATCTTTAAAAAAGAAAAAAGGCTTTAGGATTTTGTTAGGAATTATATGGAATCTAGGAGTAATTGCCATGCTGACCACATTGAGTCTTCCAGTCCATAAACGAGGAGCATCTCTCCATTCCGATCTTTCATAGGGGCGCCTGGTAGCTCAGCTGGTTAGGCGATTGCCCTTGGCTCAGGTCATGATCCCGGGGTCCTGGGATGGAGCCCCCCCATCAGGCTCCCTGCTTTGCAAGGGAGTCTGCTTCTCCTTCACCCTCTGCCTGCCACCCCCCCTGCTTGTGTTCTCTCTCTCTCTCTGTCAAATAAATAAAATCTTCAAAACATAAAAGATCTTTCATTTCTCTCAGCAATGTTTTCTCGCCTTAGGTTTTCTAGTCTTAGGTGCTCTTCTTTTTGATGCCACTGTCAACAGGATTGTCTTCTCAGTCTCAGTTTTGGATTGCTTATTGGTAGCTGGTAGCTTGTATATTTATTTTGTATCCTGAGACCTTTGTTCTAGTAGGGTTTTCTTTTCAACATTCCCTGGGATTTCCTACATACGGGATTATATCATTTGCAAACACAGACAGTTTCACTGATTCCTCTCCATCTGGATGCCCTTAATTGCTTATTTCACCCGATTGCACTAATCCCACATCCAGAAGGATAGTGCTGAGCGGGAGTGGTGAGAGCTGACATTCTTGCCTTGCTTCTGATCTTGGAGAGAAAGCATTTAGTCCTCCATCAGTATGTATGATGCTCACTGTAGGATTTTCACAGGATTTTGTATAAACTTTTAATCTTTGCTCATTTTGTTTGATCCTCCTTAAAATTCTGATATAAGAGTACAACATAAATAGCTACACTTTAAAAGTGGATTTTAGGTGCGCCTGGGTGGCTGAGTGGGTTAAAGCTTCTGCTTTCAGCTCAGGTCATGATCCCGAGGTCCTGGGATTGAGCCCCGCATTGGGCTCTCTGCTCAGTGGGGAGCCTGCTACCCCCTTCCCTCTGCCTGCCTCTATGTTCACTTGTGATCTCTCTCTCTCTCTGTCAAATAAATAAATAAATAAAAATCTTTAAAAGTGGATTCTACTATAAGCAGTATGGACATTTTTAAATTTTGCAACTATTCAGATATAATAAAAAGCATATTTTAAAATGTTAATTATATTGAGAAATTCTCTCCCATTTGGTTTCTCAATTTTAAATGGGTATTAAGATTTCCTATTTCTTCTTGAATCAGTTTTGCTGATTTGTCTTTCTAGGAATTTGTCCATTATATGTACATTGTCTATTTTATTAACATAAAGTTATTCTTAATATTCTCTTACTTTTTTATTTCTATACTATCAGTTGTTATGATGTCTCCCTCTTGATTTGGGGAATTTTTGTCTTTTCTTTCTTTTGTAGCTGTTTATGAGAGGAAAATTTTAAATTGTACAATCATGTTGACAGTGGCTTTATTCATAAAAAACAAAAGCTTAAAACAACCCAAATGTCTATTTATAGGAAAATGAAAATATAAATTACTACCAGCAATTAAAAACAAAGAGGGGCACCTGGGTGATGCGGTCGGTTAAGCACCCAGTTCTTGGTTTTGGCTCAGGCTGTGATCTCAGGACCATGAGACTGAGCCCAGTATGGGCTCCACAGTGAGCACAGTGTCTGCTGAAGTTTCTCTGCCCCCTCTTCCCCTCCCCACCTCACATATTCTTCCTCTAATAAATAAGTAAATACATACATACATTTTTTTTAAAAAACCCAAACATGGGGCATCTGGGTGGCTCAGTTGGTTACGCATCTGCCTTCGCCTCAGGTCATGATCTTGGGGTCCTGGGATCAAGCCCCACATCGGGCTCCCTGCTCAGAGGAGGGTCTGCTTCTCCCTCTCCTGTTGTGCCCCTGCTTATGTTCTCTCTCTCCCAAATTAAAAAAAAAAAAGACTTTATAAAAAAAAAACCACATAAACAAAAACAACCTACTAAAACAGACCACAACATAGATGAATCTCATAGACACGGAGAGGAAAGGAATCGCGGCCTTAAAGTGTACATATCCTAGGAGTCGGTTCCTCTGACATTCAAAATAAGAAAATTAATCCATGGTGGTAGAAATCAGAAGAGAAGTTGCTCACTGGGGAGATCAGCCATGCAAGAAAGGACCTACCCATTCTCAACACCCAGCATGAAATGCCATGGAAAGCAAGGTACAATCCCTTGGTTAGGGAGTCCTGTTTAACACCAGTGGACATGGAGGCCCAGGGGTGGAAGTGACAATCCCAGGGTCTTACAGACAGTCTCAGTTAGAACCCAGGTGAGCTCTGGAGGAAAGGTCACTATTATTAAGCATTGCTAGGCCCCGGGCAGGATGAATCTGAAATCGTGTGGCCACCCCACTGGAGGGAGAAGAAACTCCCGAAGCCCCAGGTATTCTGGGGGGGGACGCACAACCCCAGGCCAGCTTAGGGGTCCTTGTGCCTGGCCCTGCTCCCATCCCCTCCCCCCATACCTACAACAATATCCACGTCCATGGATATTGTTGCATCTCAATGCATCTCTGTGGAATTTCCCAGGTAGGTGACGCCGGGCTCTGAGAGGGTGTCGGCCCAAAGGTCAAGGGTCACACAAACTCCAGAAGGAGGAAGTAGTTGGCTTCCAAGGCAGTCCTTTGCAGTGGGTGATTAACCTTTGGTCAGCCTGGAGGTGGTGTGTGGGCATTTGGCCACGGCCTGTGGGATAGCCTTGTCTTTTCTAAGAATCGTGGGCTTTGGTGCAGATCTGCATGGAGGCCTCAGCCAGCCCCAAAGCATCATGGCAGTTTGCTGTCCGCCTGCCGCACTGCCTGATCATCTAGGGTCCCACTTGTTCCCTGTAGGACTCCAGTCAGCTAAGGGCATCATGTGCTCTCCTCTGCTCGACGGGGCCCTCTCCCGGCCTGCAGAATGCTGGGGACAAAAGGGCTGTTGGGGCTGGGGCCCAGCCCCCAACACTGCCCAGACAGACACTGCCCAGAGTCCTAAGGCACTCTTTCCCTCCTACAGGTGCAGCCCTAACCCATTCCCCTACAAACCCAACCTCCCAGTGCCCCCACCCAGCGGTGGTAGCTGCCTGGTCTGTGGTTACGTCCATCATGTTTAATTCATGGCTGGGGGTTGGGATGAACTTCCCAAGAAAGGGAAGAATTCCCCTGGGGTCTCACCCAGTTCCTGCCTGCCTACCCTGGGCCTGGAACTGGGACTAGAGGCTGCCGGTGGGCCCAGAGGACACTGTCCCAGGCGGGCCGGCCATCATTTGCTAATCCACCGCCCTGGAATGTCTGCGGGCCAATCAGCGGGGTCTCCAGGGGCTCCCCGAGGGCTCCAATAATCCTGCAATGATTAGCAGGGGCACAGGGTCAGTGCACACTGCCTGGTTGGCTGTTGTGGGCAGGGCCGCTGGCCAGGCCCTCGGCTGGAGGAGGGAGGGAACCCTGGGATTGGAGCTGGCTGGCTCTTCATGCCAGTGTCGACAGGAGGCCTTTTGGATACACCAATTACTCACACCAGCCTCCCCCTTTTGTCTGCCCGTCCAGCCTGCCTCCTTGAGATTGTGAGTAGTTCTGTCTAGCTTGGGAAGCAAGCTGGACGGCTGAGCCAGAGCGCCCAACAGGCCCATGCTGGGGCTGGCGCCCTCCGCCCGGCTGGGGGGCCCCTGGCCTGGCCTCCTGCCCGTGCTCCTGGCTCTCCTTGGCATGGCCCAGACGGAGCCAAAGTTACTCCCACTGCAGGCGGAACAGGCTCCGATGCCTGGAGGTAAGGGACCCCCCCCCCCCCGGGGTGAGGAACGAGGGGAAGGAGCTAGGAGTGCCACAGAGCAGTGTCAGGAAGGCCTGAGCTCTGGGCAGACCTGTGGGGTTTAAATAGCAACCCCCCTGCCCCGAAGGTGGTCCTAGGACCCAAGGTGGATGGCGGAGGCTGGGACTGGGGAGCAGGAAGAATGAAGGGGAGTGGGCCCAGCCGTGGGGGTCAAGGAGGAATAGCAGCCCAAAGCCCAAAGCTGGCGGCTCCGGGGCTGCCCCCACCCCAGCCGGTGGCCCTACCTCCCTCCAGTCAGCCCAGCCCCCAGCTCAGGTCCCTGCATACCTGCCTCCCTCCCAGGCCCCCAGCTCCCGGTCTCCCGTAGGCCGTCCATCCCCCACCATCCCCGTGCCCCTGGCCCCATCAGCTCTTGCTCCCTAAGGGCAGGGCAGCCCTCTCAGCTTGCCACAGCAAGGGTCACCCCAGGGGAGACCAGGTCCCGCTGTGCAGGGGGCCTGACCTTGTCTCCTACCCCAGCCCTGAGCAGTAAGGAGACGTTCCTGCTCCTCTCCGTGCACAACCGTCTGCGTAGCCGGGTGCAGCCCCCCGCGGCCAACATGCAGAGAATGGTGAGTACCCCAAGGCGGGCTCACCGAGGAGGTGGCTGGAGGGGCGATCCCGAAGACGGCTCAGGAGGCCAGGCCTGTGGCAGGCGCCCTTCCGCCTGGGCAGGGCAGGGGGACAGCCAGTCCCCCTGCCCACGAGGGGACAGTTCCTGGTTGCTAGGGTTCTGCCACGGCCTGCTTCCCAAAAGGGCCAGTCCTTTGGCCTTTCCTCACATCCCATCCCGTTGCCCTGGAAACCAGAAGACATGGAAGGAGCCCGGCAGGAAAGAGGCGCTCCACAAAGGACTCCCCGCAGGATCAGAGGGGCAGAAGACTGGGAGGGAGAAGCGTCCTGCTTGAGGGAAAGGCCTGGAATGTGACCAGGACCCAGTGCTTCTTCATGGTTTATCTGGATGACTAGAAGGGGCCCCTCCAAGGTCTCTGCTCCTCTGGCATAGGACGGCAGGGTTGGCGGTGTCATCCCAGGGCCCAGAAGCACTGCCCCAGCACATGCCAACAGGCCCTGGGGGGTGAAGGCGGGATTGTGTGGGGGTGAGCAGGGTTCCCCATGGCTGCCTCCCATAAACTCCTCCAGGCTGGCTCAGCGGCGGTGACCTTGAGAGCTCCTGGGTCAGTTTCCCAGGAGGTGGGGGTGGGGCGGGCCAGTGGGAGGGGGTCACTTCTCTCCCTTTCCCTGCTCTGCAGCAGCTCTGGCTCTCCTCAGGCCCAGGTCCTGGCTCCCACTGCCCACGCTCAATGCTCCCAGCTCAAGTGCCTGGCAGGGAGGTGCTCCCCCTCATCTGGTCATCGGTTGACGCTTTTCATGCCCCTTTAGCCAAAGTCTTAGAAATCAGCATTTCATAGAAGATAAGCATGGAGCCCCACCACTCAGCCTCCCTCACCTGTGCGGGTCTCTAGTGCTTTTACCCAGGGGAGGCTAAGGCTCTTGAGGTGGTGCAGGGCGGCCAAAGGCCCCCCCCACCCCAGGCAATCCCCACTGCTCCGGTTGCGGTCTGCATCAGAGGTAAAATCCTAACAGCCGTCCCGCCCACGATGGGTCAGGCACTCTCCCCCTGTACCCTTTGAGTCCCCATGATAATCTTCCTCTGTGAGTGTCTTACTGTCCCAATTTACAGACAAGGATGTCGAGTCTCATGGAGATTAGGGGCTAGAGTCCACACAGCTGGGGTGAGGTGACCCAAGTCTTCTTGATTGTTGAGCCCTTCATTTAAGAGGCGAGGGGGACGATTTGGTAGCCGTGGGGGTATGGGGAGGGAGTCTGCTGGTGTGTGGATGGGAGAGATTAGGGCCACTCCAGAGAACAGCGCTAGCTGGGCCCTGAGGCCAGGAGCCTCTCTGGTCCTGCTTCCCTGTTGGCACCCCTCCACAAGGCCCAGTGAGTGGGCGGGACAGGACAAAGCAGCCTGGCCGCTGAGGCCTTTTTCATCAAAGAAAAGCCAGATGGGAGCAACTGAGCCTCCCTGACAATGGCTATAGCCCGTTGTACCTAATGGCAGGCAAAAAAACCATTTTGAATGGCTTGGGCCCTACCCGGGCTCACATTACTGGACAGAAAAGTCTACCACAGAAGCCCATCCCGTCACCCCGGCTGGCACTGCTCCCTCAGGAACGGGCATCCCCCTCTGGTGCGGCGCCTAAGGCGGGAGTCGGGAGGAGGGAGGCTGTCAGGCCCGGATAGAGCTAGGCTCCGGGGTAGGCGTCCAGACCTCGCTGGTGCTCTCACCCCCGCATCTCCAAGAGCAACTCACAGGCCCGGTCTGGCCCTCTCCAGCCCCAGGATGAAGTGGGCGAAACAGGACTCCCCATCCAGTGCTCTCAGCATGACCCCCACCCCGGGGCAGGGGCGGTGGGGGAAGTGGGATCACTAAGGCCTCAAAGGTCGCTGCTGACATCTCTTTTTGTGCCGCCCCCAGGACTGGAGCGAGAGCCTGGCCCAATGGGCTCAGGCCAGGGCGGCCCTGTGCGGTGCCCCAGTCCCGAGCCCCGCGTCAGCACCTCGAGCCCCCCAGCAAGTAGGCTGGAATGTGCAGCTGCTGCCGGCAGGCTCGGCGTCCTTCGTCAGCGTGGTGGGCCTGTGGTTCGCAGAGGGGCGGCGGTACAGCCACGCGGCCGCCGAGTGTGCCCACAACGCCACCTGCACCCACTACACTCAGGTGAGGCTGTGGCACCAGCCCCGGCCCCCGGGGTCAGCTCAGAAGGGCCACCGGTTGTCTTCAAACCTGTGGCTGCTCTTACGTGCTCTGTAGTTTTCCTTTTCTCAGCTCTAAGCATGAACTATTTCAAACGTAAATCTAGTAATGGACTCCCTTTTACCCATGACCTCCACTTAGACAATGTTTAACTATATTTGTTCTCATCTCTTAAGAAAAAACAACTAGGGGCACGTGGTGGCTCAGTTGGTTGAGCCTTCGGCTCAGGTCATGATCCCAGAGTCCCAGGATCGAGCCCCGCATCGGGTTCCCTGCTCAGGGGGAGTCTGCTTCTTCCTCCCGCTCTGCTCCCCTGCTTGTGCCCATTTCTCTCCACAAATGGGCACCTTCCATTGAATATTCAACCCTTCCCCCGCGGACTCACAATCCACCTGTCACACACCAAGCTCATGTCTGCCCGTGGATCTGTTGCTGAGTTCTTGATTCTATTTTGCTGCTTTTTAAAATTTTAATCCCTGCACAAATCGTATTTTAATTATTACAGCTTTATAGAAACTTTGGAAATGAAAATTCCCCATATTACTATTATTGTTCAAAACTGTGTTGTCTGTGCTTGGCTCCCGATTCTCTCAAACGCTATGTAGGTGTGGGTTTTTAGCTGCTGATTCAACTTTTGGAAATGGTCTACTTCGCGTTGAGATTGTTTTTGCCAAGTTCTGTTTTCTAGGAAA
The DNA here is from genome assembly GCF_020171115.1 of Neogale vison. Lineage (NCBI taxonomy): Eukaryota > Metazoa > Chordata > Mammalia > Carnivora > Mustelidae > Neogale > Neogale vison. Next base: position 12,417,869 of record NC_058097.1, read on the forward strand.
CTGTCCATTTTATGTTTCCGAATTGATTGGGAGGAATTCTTCAGTACTGAAGAGACAGTTAAGGCTAGGATTAAACAGAGTGGGGGTACCTGGGTGGCTCAGTCAATTAGGCATCTGACTCTTAATTTTGGCTCAGGTCATGATCTCAGGGTCCTGGGATCGAGCCCCGCATCGGGCTCCCTGGTCAGCGGGAAGCCTGCTTCTCCCCCTCCCACTCCCCCTGCTTGTGTTCCCTCTCTTGCTGTCTCTCTGTGTCAAATAAATAAATAAATAAATCTTTTTAAAAAATAATATTTAAAAAAATACAGTAAGCTGAATAAAGTAGGAGAAGGTAAATAATATGGGTGCCTGGTTCACTTAGTCCGTGGAGCATGTGACTTTTGATCTCATGGTCATGAGTTCGAGCCCCACATTGGGTAGAGAGATTATTAAGAAAAACAAAATCTAAAAAAACAAAAAAAAATTAAAAACAGAAAGTAAATAATAAAAATAAAAGCAGAACATCACTAAAGCATCCGATTCTTGGTTTTGGCTCAGGTCACGATCTCAGGGTTGTGAGATCGAGCCCCACATTGAGTTCTGAGCTCAGCATGGGATTCTCCCTCTCCCTCTGCCCTTCTTCCTGCTCTCCCTCTCTCACTCTTTCAAATAAAAAAATAAATAAAGTCTTTTTAAAAAAACAACCTAGGATTAAACAGGGATTTAAAATTTTCCTGGGACCCCTGAGTGGCTCAGTTGGTTAAACATCTGCCTTTCGCTCACTCTGGGACGGAGTCCCACATCCGGCTCCCTGCTCAGCAGGGAACCTGCTTTCCCCTGTTCCTGGCTCTCTTGCTCTCTCTCTGACAAATAAATTTTTAAAAAAATTTCCTGTGTCTGTTGCTAGATCCTTTTAAACTTTTCAGCTTTGTTTATGTGCACCTTCTTTCATTCTTTACCAGTCTTCCCAGAGATGTGTCTATTTTAACAAGTAAACTTTTGTTTTATCCTTTTTCTTTTTCTTAAATTTCTGCTTTTATTTTTACTATTTACTTACTTTTTTTAAGTTAATATATTTTAATGGGGTGTCCCTATTATTCACTGTCTTTTACTTTATTCAGTTTACTCTATTATTTTTTTTATATTTGATCCCAGGACCCTTGGATCATGACCTGAGCTGAAGGCAGACACTTAACGGACTGAGCCACCCAGGCGCCCCAACCATTCCTTACTTCTAAGTTACTTACTTGGAGATTGTATTGCATTTGAACTTATAGAATGCAGCCCATGGAATATTATTCCTTTGGTTTTTGTTGAGCCTTGCTTTGTTTAAGTGAAGGGGTCAATGTTTGCAAATGTTTTGTGCATTCCTAAAAAGAATGTATTTTCTCTAATTCTTGGACACATGTGTCTGTGTTTCCCCTACTTCATGGCTGTGTGAGTTTGATAACTAGTCCCCTGCATTGACTGTGCTGTTTCCAAGCTGTCACAGATTTTAAGATTTTCAATCCAAGTGCTGAATACTATCAGAGACCTGTACCTGTTAGCTTTTGTTGCTAACACACTACCCCAAAGTTTAGCATCCTTGGGCTGGGCCCTGTGTGGCCCTGGTTCTTCTGGTCTTTGCTGGGCCCAAATACAAGTGCAGTCAGCTGCTGCCTGGGCTGGGAGCTGGCCGTCTAGAGGGGCCTCACCTGATTCCCTTGTGCTTGTGGGGTCTCCAGCCCTAGGTTCAAAACCAGCTCAATATCATTTTTTTTAAGACGTTATTTTATTTATTTATTTTAGAGAGTAAGCACACGGGAGCTGGGGGCAGGTAGGGCAGAGGAAGAAACAGAATCCCAAGCAGACTGCTCTGAGCCAGGAACCTGACACAGGGCTAGAACTCACAACCATGAGATCATGACCTTAACCTAAACCAAGAGTCGGACGTTTAACCAATGGAGCCACCCAGCACCCCCCCAGCTCAGTATCACTTCTGCTGCATTCTATTGGCCAACACAAGCCCCAGGCCCAGCCGGGTTCCAGGCTAGAAAAGAGAGTCCTCCTCTCATTGCAAAGAACTGCAAAGGCACGTTTAAGAGGGGCCTGCAGGGAGGAGGGAAGGGTTGTAGCCACGTGTCGGTCTGTCACAAAGACTTTGAGGTCCAAGACTTTCTTTCAACACTCCTCCCCCTGCCAAGATTCTCTCCTTTCTTCAGGTATCTGCCCGTCCAAACCTCTCCACACCCCTCACCCAGAAAGCCTTCCTAAGCTGTGCCCACCTGTCCCCATAGCTCTGCCCAGCACAGCTACGGCTCCTGAGGCCCCGAGGTCTGTCTGTCTGCCTCACTGGGGGCAGAGACTGTGTCTGCCTCCGCCGGGGCAAGCATCATCAGTGTTGCCGGCCCCCAGACCGGGAGTGGGGGTGGCCTGTGACAGGGTTCCTGAGCCGCCGTGTCTCCGGCAGCTCGTGTGGGCCACGTCGAGCCGGCTGGGCTGTGGGCGGCATCGGTGCTCTGGGGCCCAGGCCGAGATGGAAGCCTTCGTCTGTGCCTACTCTCCCGGGTAAGGTCCCATCACGGCAGCTGCCCTGCCATCCCCTGCTGGGCTTGGGCGGGGTGGGGAGGGGTGCCTGCCTTCACCCAAGGGAGAACCCTCAGCCCCCCCCCACTCAAAGGCATCCACACCCTCTCGGGGAGAGGGAAGGAGGAAAGGGAGTGGGTGCGGAAGTGGGCAGCCAAGCAGAATGTGGCTTCTCCTCAGATGCCCCTCCTTGGCAGCACTATTCTGCTTTGGCCACAGAAGAATGGAGTGTTCGTGTTAGTCTGGAGGCCGTCTTTCCTTTTCTAGGACATCTCGTGTCTCCTCCAGCTCCCCGACTCACTCCCGGGGTTGGGCCAGCAGGAGCTGAAGGGGCCGTGGGGCATGCAGCAGGGCCCACGCCTGCCTTGCCCAAGGCCAGGCCCTTGCAGCCCTCTGGTGCTTGCTCTCACAGGGGCAACTGGGAGGTAAACGGGAAGACCATCGTCCCCTATAAGAAGGGCTCCTGGTGTTCGCTCTGCACAGCCAGCGTCTCGGGCTGCTTCAAAGCCTGGGACCACACAGGAGGGCTCTGTGGTAAGTGCCCGGCCCTGCCTGCCTCCTGCTGGGGCAGCGGGTACAAGAGAACTCCATGTGGTGACCCTTGTGGAGGGTGGCAACATCTGGTGGGACTGTCCTCAAGGCCTGGCCCTTGGCACCCTGGGAAGCAGCCCCCTGGCCTGCCAGAAGGAGGCGCCCTCTGAGTTCATCCTCATCTGACCAGAGGTCCCCAGGAACCCATGTCGCATGAGCTGCCGGAACCAGGGACGCCTCAACGTCAGCACCTGCCACTGCCACTGTCCCCCCGGCTACACGGGCAGATATTGCCAAGGTGAGGGGCACCTAGAGCTCCAGTCACAGCCACCCGGGGACCCGGTGAGTGAAGCCTGGGCCAGGGCCGAGGCAGGCAGGCAGCCGTGGTGGGTGAGGAGCGCCATGTGTCCCTGTGCGGTGTGTCCAGGGGCCGTGGGGCACCCACTGCAAGTGTCTGGAGAGAGCCCCGAGGGAGTGTGCAGCCACTGACCGGGTACTTGCTGATCTGAACACCGTGTAGTCATTCGACCAACAGCCTGAGCCCTGCCAGAGCCTGAGCCGTGTAGGGGATTCAAGGTAGAATCTAATTTGGCCCTTAGGTCCTGAGAGGGTGGGAGGAGGCCCCTATCAGGATCTGGAAGTAGACTCTGATCCCACTGTCTCCCTCCCAGCTCTGTGACTGTAGGCAGGTCACCCCTGAACCCTAATCTGCTTCTCTCTACGACGGAGATCCAGACACCAAGCGTAGCCGCAGCAGGAAGCCCTGATGGGGTCCCATCCTCGAGGGTCTTTCCTGTCACGGTTGACCATTGCCCACACTCTGAGGCCCATGAGGGGCAGCACGGGGTCCGGGGGCTGTGGGCTGAGCTCCGCTCTCCCTCCCCCCGCCCCCCGGCAGTGCGCTGCAGCGTACAGTGTGTTCACGGCCGGTTCCGGGAAGAGGAGTGTTCCTGCGTCTGTGACGTCGGCTATGGGGGAGCCCAGTGTGCCAGTGAGTCCTGCCCCGAGGTCCCCCGATGAGCCAGGCCATCCCCCGGGAGCCCCTCACTGGGCACATCTCCCGACTCCCCATGCAATCACATCACGTTGGTGGCATTCCCACCGCAGAATCTGGCAAATGCTACAGATCGTTCTTCTTTTTGGAAGAGAGAGCAAGCTGGATGTCACACATTCCCCAGCACGCCGCTGACTCCCCCACCCCCCGCCCCAGCTTGGAGACAGTGGCCAGAGGAAGGGGCTTCCCTTCCCTTCCCTTCACCTTAGCTCCCTGGCAGGGAGGAAGGTGTAATGCGTCTGAGGTCCCCACACGCACAGTCGGGCCCCCCTGTCCCCAGCCAAGGTGCACTTTCCCTTCCACACTTGTGACCTGAGGATCGACGGAGACTGCTTCCTGGTGTCTTCGGAGGCAGACACCTACTACGGAGCCAAGATGAAATGCCAGGTGACAGTGAACCTCAGCCTTCCCAGGGAACCCCAGGATCTCAAGCGAGGGTCCTTGGACCGACCTTGGATGAAGAGATGGTTCCTTCGATTTCTCCTGACCTGACTCTGGTCATTAGGATAAAGCAGGGGCCCCAAACTCAGAGGTCCACGGAAGCCAGGAGGTCACTGAATGAGCTGAGGGACTTGGGGTGGGGTGCAGGGGTGAGGCCCCACCCACCCCCCTCTAAGGAGCCACCCTGATTCAGCTCTAGTTGCGGGCTGCCCAGCAGGTCACCAAGTACAGAAAGGCCAGAACTTGGGATTTTTCAAGAGAATCAGAAATTCAGATTTTCATTGCCATCTCTCAAGGTGTTCATGTTGGCAACCGATTCACATGTGTTCAGGACATTGAACACATGAAACAAAAGTTTCCCAAGGGCAGGGCCCAGTCAGTCTTGGCCCCCCACCCCCCCCATGCCCAGAGAGAGGAGAGGCAGGCAGGGGCAAGGAAGGGGGACCCCCACTCTAGAAGGAGGAGGCAGAGGAAGAGGACATCCCTGGCTGTGGCGGGGTGGGCAGGAAGGGCTGGTCTGAGCTCTGGGACCCTGCCAGGGTGACCTGGAATGGGGGTTACAGGGAAAGGGCGGGATGCTGGCCCAGATCGAGAGCCAGAAAGTGCAGGACATCCTCGCCTTCTACCTGGGCCGCCTGGAGACCACCAATGAGGTGACCGACAGTGACTTTGAGACCAGAAACTTCTGGATCGGTGAGTGCCTGGTTGGGGGTGCAGGAATCTGAGCTGTGAAAACCCACCAGCAGACAGTAAGGATGTGGTGAGAGCTAGGGACCCAGGATGGGGCAGGCAACCTCCTTCCCTGGGGAGAGCACAGAAGAGAGGGAGAGGGAGAGCCGCGGGGGGGCTGGAAGAGCTAGGAAGGGGGCTAAGGGCTCGATGGCAGCAGAAAGGGGATTAGGCAACAGGCTCCAAGCTCAGGGAGCTCCTCTTGGGGAGCCTGGGCTCTGAGCGGGGGCCCGGGGTGGTGGGCCAACTCACCTGCCGCGGCCCAGGGCTCACCTACAAGACCACCAAGGACTCCTTCCGCTGGACCACGGGGGAGCACCAGTCCTTTACGAGTTTCGCCTTTGGGCAGCCTGACAACCAGGGGTGAGTCTGGGGTGCCTTCCCTCCCTTGGGCCAGCTTGTTGAGCCTTCATATGGGGGTGGGTCTGGCTTCCAGAAGCCCCATCTATGGGCCAGGCCATTAGACACAGGGGCCTGCTGGAGGGGAAGATGGAAGCCTCTCCCGGACTCCTACTTCCCTTCCCCGGCATTGAGCCCCCAGCGTCCTGGCCTGGCAGGTTCGGCAACTGTGTGGAACTACAGGCGTCCGCCGCCTTCGACTGGAACGACCAGCGCTGCAAAACCCGAAACCGTTACATCTGCCAGTTTGGTGAGGGCCCCTCACAGCTCCCTCTTCTGGTCCCTGCTGGCCTGCTCCAGGCTCTAGGATGTCCAGGTCACAGACCCAGAAAGCACCTGAGCATGCAGGGCCCGGGGATGTCCTGGTCCGAGTCCCGTGGGACCTGCGGGCCCCCGAGGACAAGGGAGGAGAGAGAAGCCCAGCCTCATGTCCACAAGGCCACAGGACGGGAATGACAGCCTGGCCAGGGATTTCTCCAGGGTCGCTTTCCTCCTGTCACCAAAGCTGCTACTTAGGGACCTGCTGGGTTCACCCATGTTCCCTGATTCCCTAGAGCCCAGTAAACTACAGCAGGGAACAGAGGTGGCCCAGCACCGACCCCCAGCAGCTCCTGCTAGAAAGGTCTGGAACTCCAACTGGGAGCATATTTCAGGACCAACTGCCAAAAGGTCCCCATCCTAGGACCACCTGGGCTGCCAGTGACCCTCGCTCTGTCCGGCTTCCTTTCCAGCTGAGGAGCACATTTCCCGGTGGGACCCGGGGCCCTGAGACTTGGCCGTGCCTCTCCCCTGCCAGCACCCAGATATGCAGCCGCGCTCACCCAGCTGCCCACCTGTCTGGAACCGGGGCCAGCTCAGGATTGCAAGCCAGTATCCAGAGGTCTCAGAGAGGCCCTGCAGGAAGTGGGGAAAGGGGGTACAAGTCAGCCCCCAGAGGGAGTCTGCACCAGGGGGAGGGACCCCTCAGCCTGCTGTGGATCGGGAAGGTGGGGGTCAGGCACCCAAACATGAGGCAGGGCCAGCAGCCAGAAGAGACCACCCTCCTCCACGGTCGCCGGACCCTCTGGGGCAGATGGAGGCTCCTCACTGCCCAGGGTGCTCCCTACAAAGGAGTAAACTAAGTTATGAATCAGCTGTACTTGTGACCACTTGTTTTTTTGTTGTTGTTGTTGTTTTTAGATTATTTATTTATTTATTTGACAGACAGAGATCACAAGTAGGCAGAGGAGATAGGCAGAGAGAAGGGAGGAAGCAGGCTCCCCGTTGAGCAGAGAGCCTGATGTCCTGATGTGGGGCTCGATCCCAAGACCCTGGGGCCATGACCTGAGCCGAAGGCAGAGACTTTAACCCACTGAGGCACCCAGGCACCCCTGTGACTGCTTGTTATGAAGGGGAATTCGGCCACCCAGGATGATCTCAGGAAGACCAGAGGGTGGCTGAGAGGCCTCACTGCTGGCTGCCCGCTACCTGCCCTAGTCCCTTCCCTGCGCACCCGCATGACCCAGACCACCTTCTGGAAGTTTTCTGGTCTTAGCCCCTGAGGGGTGCAGATTGAGCAGCTCTGTCTGTACTCCTGACTTCCTGCTCCCGCTCCTCTCACCACTGGCTCTGTCTTCCTGCTCCTGCTCACACCCTCCCCTAGGGTCCCCACGCCTGCTCCTGCATGTCCTTCCTGTGTCCTTTGTGATTATCTGAGCGGGGGTGTGTCATGGCCCCTTCTCCCTCTGCTCCCTACAGTGGTGAGAGAGGCCATGTGGGCAGGTGAAGGCTGGGAGGGGCTGTCATTAGGGTCTGGAAAGCACCGCTGGCCCCGTCTGCACACTGTGGAGTCGCTTTGCTGGTTGGAGGTCGGAGTGTGGTCCAGGACCATGGAATGGGGACATGCATAGCAGCCACAATTTTTACTGTGATTGCCACCAGGAGAAATATAGAAACTCAGCTTTGACTCATCATAGCAGAAAATGAATTAATCAAAAAGACATGACTTAAAAATGAGCAAAGAATGTGAATCCACTGCTCTCCAAAGAAGCTACCACTGCTCTCCAAAGAAGCAATCCAAATGGCCAGCAAGCACAGCATCACTACTCATTAGGAAATTCACATCTAAATTTACATCTAAACACCCCAGCAGCTGTTACCAAAGAAACAGACAATATAATGTTGATGAGGCCTTGGACCAGTTGGAGCCCTTACAGGCTGCTGGGGGGAGCAGGAAATGGGCAGCCACTCTGGAAGACAGTTTGGTGAATCCTCGAAAAGTTCAGAGAAGCTACTATTTGACCCAGCAATTCTGCTCCTAGGTCTGTACCCAAGAGCACCACGAACAAGTACTCAAATCCTTCTACACAAAGTTCACAGCAGCAGCATCACTGCCAACAGCAAAAAGACGGAAACCAGTCAAATATGCCGCAGAACGTGATTCAGCCATTAAAAGGAATGGAGAACAGATACAGGCTACAAGGCAGATGAAGCTTGAAAATCCTATTTTAAGTGAAAGACGCTAGTCACGGGGGTTCACGTACCATACGACTCCATTCAGATGAAATACTCAGAAAACCCACAGAAACAAAGCACATACTGGGGGTTGCCAGGGGCGACAGGAGAATGGGGAGTAACTGCTCCATGGGTCTGGGTTTTATTTTGGAACCAAAACGTTTTGGAACTTAGCAGTGGTTGTCTCACGACATGGTGATTGGACTTGATGCCCCAAATCGGTTACCTTCATGTTATATGAATTTCACCTTAATTTTTTAAAAAGGCCTGGTCCCAGAATCCTGGAGAGAGCCAGAGACCCAGGGCCCAAATTCTGCTGCAAAGTCAGGCCAGGTAGACACTTACACCACTGCTGCCAGGCCCTGGAAACACGTCTGTGCCAACCCCAGCCCGGCCCTCCAGAGCCAGGGCACCAGCTTCCTACCCAGAAGCAGCCTCCCCTGGCGGCCCGCCCTTTCCCTCACCCTCGCGTTTCTCTGTGCCACCGCGGGTTGGTGAGTGCAGGTGGTGGTGACCAGGTCCTACCTGAAGAGTCGAGCCCAGCCTTCTCATCCGGAGGCCAGGTGGAGAATGGGGAGATTGTCCATATCAGTCCGCAGCTCAACAGCACTGGCGTCACCCGTGAACTTGGTGGAAAAGCAAATTCTCAGCTGCCCCCAATGGACGGAATGGTGAGGGCGAGGCCAGGGCTTCGGGCTTTTTTTTTTTTTCCCCCCACAAAATCTCCAGCTACTTAAGACACCGGCTCTTTGGACTCGAGAACCACGGGCAGAGGTGGAGAGTTTGAGCCTAAATTGAGACAAAATTGAGACCACCTGAACATCAGGACAGGCTCTGCCACTTACTGCGTTCCTTTGGGCAAATTACTTAACACACACACACACACACACACCTGTCTACACACACACACACACGCCCCTGTCTACACACACACACACACACACACGCCCCTGTCTACACACACACACACACACACACGCCCCTGTCTACACACACACACACACACACACACACACACACACACACACACACACCCTGTCTGCCTGGAGCTGTCTGGGTCTTAGAACATCTTAGAACAGTCCCCGTCCCACCTGCTGGGAAACTCCTGGGTCCCAGGTCTCCCTAATACATCTCTCTACCTCGTGTACTTCTCCTGTAAAATGAGGATAATAGGGCCACCTGGGTGGCTCACTGGGTTAAGCGTCTACCTTTGGCTCAGGTCATGACCTCAGGGTCTTGGGATCGAGCCCCATGTCAGAGCTCCCTACTCAGTCTGCTTCTGCCTCTCCCTGTGCCCCTCCTCCCACTCCAGCATGCTCGTGTGTGCTCTCAAATAAATACATAAGCTTTTTTAAATTAAAAAAAATGAGGATAATTAATTGAGTTGGTACACTAATGTGTCTGGACCAGAGCCCGAGACCGGTACACACGGATGAACGTCAGCTCAGTCCTGAGCTCATGCCCTAATTTTTTCTATTCCTTCATCCACAGAACACCATCTAAACCTCACTTGCTAACTAATTTGTGAAATAAGTCTAAAGCCTGGTGACTAGTAAATGCTCAATAAGTCTTAAGCTCATTTTTCCTCTTCTTCGCTATTAGCAAAGGTTATCTAGCCACAGTGAAGACCAGGTTTCAAGCAGTCATCAGAGCAAACAATTAGAACCATCCTAGCTGGGGTAGCTGGATGGCTCAGTCCATTAAGCGTCTGCCTTCAGCTCAGACCATGGTCCCAGGGTCCTGGGATTGAGTCCCACATCGGGCTCCCTACTTGGCAGGAGGCCTGCTTCTCCCTCTCCTACTCCCTCTGCTCATGTTCCCTCTCTTGCCTCTCCCTGTCAAATAAATAAATAAAATCCTGAAAAGAAAAAAAAAAAAGTACTATCCCAGCTACTCACACTGGCCCTGCGGAATTCTAAGTATCAGTACAATAAACCCCATCTCACACTCTTCCCTCCCCAGGCCTCTGGTCTCAGATACCCTCCCCTGGTCACTTTGCCAAATTTTGGCCAATATAAATAAGCAAAGTCTCAGGGTCCCTGGGTGGCTCAGTTGTTAAGTGTCTGACTTCAGCTCAGGTCATGGTCCCAGAGTCCTGGGATCAAGGCCGCATAGGGCTCCCTCCCTGTAGGAAGCCTGCTTCTCCCTCTCTCACGCCCCCTGCTTGTGTTCCCTCTCTCGCTGTGTGTCTCTCTCTGTCAATTAAATAAATTAAAGAGGAAAAAAATTAGCAAAATCTCTTGGTTCTTTTGGTGATCCAATGTCCTCCTTTTGGATTTGGAGTCATCAGCCCCCTGGGGCCTGACTTGTTATTTCAGTCCAGCGAAAACAGGGGCTGATGGGGTAGGTCAGCTCAAAGTCATTCGGGGCTCTATTGTTTAAAGAAATGCTAGCTGCTGGCCGCCCCTCAACCCCATAGCACACTAGCCGTGAGGGAGGGCAAGACACCCCAGCGACACACATGCCCAGGAAAGGGGTATGGTTTTGGCAAGTAGCCAGCAAGTTTCTGCTTCCAGGATGTTCAGAATGACCAAGAGGCAGCTGCTGCTGACCAGAGAGGCTCCATCGGGGTGCGTATGTTTGTAGGGGGTGCCTAAGTCTCCCACCTTCCCGAAGAGCCCCGTTCTGATGGCCTCTGCCCTCCACTCTCCATTCCTTCCCAGTTAGAGACCAGGCAAGGGTATGAGGTCACCCAATGGCGTCATTTTCTAGCCATTGATCAAGCTGTTTTCTCACTCACTCATTCTTGTAGGTGCAAGATATAAATTCCCTGGTTTTCTAACCATGCCTTGAGCAGAGAATTTGGACTTGTGTTCCATGAATCAGGCACTCACAGCCTGGGGGAATACAAGAGGGGGTGTCCCTTTGTAAGAGATGAATATGGAGCAAAAACCTCACCTGTTTCTGGTGCTTGGCCCCTATAATAGTTAATATTATGTTTCAATGTCAGCCACAAGGTGGTCAGCCAGAGACTTGGCCAAACATTATTTGGAGTGAGTCTGTGAAAGTGTTTTTGGATGAGATCAACATTTGAAGGGACTAAGTAAAACAGATTGCCCTCCCCAATGTGGGTGGGCCACATCTAATCAGTTGAAGGCTTGACTAGAACAGAAAGGTTTATCTTCCCAAGAGTAAGAGGGAACTTTTCCTGTCTGACTGCCATTGAGCTGGGACACCCATTTTTGTTTTTGTTTTTGTTTTTGTTTTTTTTTCCTGCCTTCAGACTTGAACTGAAACTTTGACTCTTCCTAGGTCTCAGACCTGCTGGTCTTTGGACTGGAACTATGCCACTGGCTCTCGTGGGTCTCTAGTTTGCTGACTAAAGATCTTGAGACTTGTCAGCCAATTCCTTAGACTAAATCTCTTTCTGTATATGCCACCTATTGGTTCTGTTTCTCTGGAGAATCTTGACTAATACAGCCCCTGAGTGGGGGTGGGGCCAAGCCATGACCCCAGGCTTATCTGCTCTGGGCTGCAGGTGGCAGGTGCCCAGGAAGATGCCTATTACACATGTGGACAAGGTTTGCCATTGGTGGTGAACTTCCCAGATATTCCACCAGCACCCTTGATATCATTAGCCCATAACTGGCAATCTGGGGGCCACTGAGTGGTTTTTCCCACTTGACCCAAAGCTGGGTCCTGTGATGGAGGCCCCAGCAGGGTGTTGCAGGTTTCTTCATTCTCTCCTTTCTGGGCAATCATGTCTCACTCGGTATTCCCAATTTTAGGAGATGATGTTTAACCCAAACAGAATGGAAAGCTTACCTGAATGTTCTGCCTTCTATATGGGGCACAGCAGGCATTTCTAAGTGTCTGTGCCCTGTGTGGTAGACATGGGTGTCATTTTCCGTCCCCTCTGGATATTGCAAATGTGAAAGTGACCACAGGTATAAAGATATGCCGAGGGAAAAGATGCAGGAAGCCAAACAAGATGGAAATGTAGGCGTTTGCTTTGGCACACAGGGCATTTGTGTGATGTGTCCTTGAGGGGATGAATCAGGACCACAGATGAGAAAGAAAGGCCAAGGTGACAACCTGCCCACTTTCATCCAATTAAACACTAGGTCTGGATCGTCAGTGCCTTGGGGACACCGTCGCCAGTCTCCTGTTCTCCCCGGAAGCAAGCAGGGGCTGGGTGAGGGCTCCCGGCGCTCATGTGGCATGAAGTCTGGAGAAAGGGGGAAGAAGGTTCACATTCGCTTCCGTCTTGGCAGCCATGGTGGACCACGGATGATGATCACAGATTGAGGAAGAAAGGGATTGGGGTCAAGGAGGGGCCCTGAAGTCACAAGTGAAACTCTAGGGTCTGATGCAAACCCCAAACAAAAAAGTGAATTGATTTAATGGACTCTCATCTACATATTCCGCGGACATCAGCGGGCACCTGCTGAGTGCCAGGCCCTGAGCACAGAATGGGGTGCGCAGTGAACCGGAGCCCCGCCCTCTGCCACGGGCACAGCACTGCTCTCTCACGTGGGGACCACCAAAGGACAGAAGCCCAGACACGGGACAATCTGCGGTGACAGTGCACTGACGCCGCCTCGCTGAGTGTCTCAGCCCTCCCCTGCGTGGGTTCAGGGAACTCTTACCTCCCCCTCTGACCGAAGGCAGCAGGGAGTCCATTCCCTAGCCCAGGCCAGCTGCTGGCTTTGCTTCTCACTCACAGCCACCCTGGCCAGCTCCGCCGCGGCCAGCACCCACCCCCCGGGCTTATCACGCAGGCGGGGGCGCGGGGGCCACCAGCAGGCAGGCAAAACAGGCAGCAGGAGGACATTCGAGAATTGACTCTGCCAGGGCTAAGTGTCTGTTCAGAGGACACAGAGATCACGGATATTTTCCCTCCTGCCTTCTGACGGTACCACCCCCAATTCCAGGGCACGGGCGATGGGGTGGATTCCCATCGTGGGATTGGGGTGGAAGGAGATCAGACGGGGCTGCCCACTGACCAGGGCGGTGCTCTGCCTCACGGCCTCTTACGGAGCGATACCCAGGGCCTCGGAGCGGAGGAGCAGGGAAGGGCAAGCCTGGATGCCAGGGGGACCCGTGTGCACTTGGGCCCTTTCAATGCAGCCCCCCCGCCTTCCTCAGGCTCTGACCTTCTCTCTTGTTCTCTCTTCAGACTTCGCCATGGCTGGAGAGGCCAGGCCGGGCCCTGCCCAGCAGGGCGAGAAGAGGCATCAGGGCACAGCCTGGTGAGTCTGTCCGGGGCTGCCTGCAGCCTGCAGGGGAAGGAGGCCAGTGGCTGTCCTGTCCGAGGCTCTGGGTTCCCCTGAGATCAAAAGATCCCCAGGAGGCCAGCTCAGTCTACCCACTTTGGCACCTGCAAGTCTCTGCTCCCTTGGCCTCAGGTTTTGTCTGTAAACTGAGGGAGATGACACCGTTCATTCCCAGGGCCTTCGTCACTGATGTCACCCAGCACCATCCTGCTGACAGAGGCTGGGTACCCCTTCTCCCACCTGGAGCCGGGGCGAGTGGGTCCTCCCCGGGGAGTCCCACCTGCCTGGGGCCTGGGGGATTCTTCCAGCTAGAGATGTTTGGGAAGTCACAAATGGGAACACGGCCTGGATGAAACCTTGCCCCTAACCTGGGAATCTTAAAGAAAATGTTAAGAACTCTTGAAACATTTTCAGAAAGGAGTGTCCCACATTCTGCCAGCCTGCGTGCCACTTTCACCCGCATAAGGCGAGCGTGTCCCTGAGCTGGGCATCTGTGGTGGCCTCGCTCAGTTCCTGGCCCTCCTGTGAGCAGTGGGGGTGGGGTGGGGGGTGGAGCGGGGTTCCCACCTTGTGGTGGAAGAGGCTGTAGGCCAGGGGTTTGCTGTTAGGAACCATGCTGTGTAAATGCTCTGTGCCTTCTGGGTTTCGCCCTGCCTCGTCTTCCTGGAAAGGAGACGGCAGGGATGGGCTGGGGGCTGCTCTCAGAAGTCTCTGCACCTTCAGCTTGACCTTGACATAGATGAGGCCCAACCTCTCCTGTCAGCACCCGCCCAGGCGTGTGTGTCACCCTGTGAGTGTGCCAGTGTGGGTGGTTTTGCCACTGCTTTTGTTTTGGGCGGATGAGCAGGTGTCTGGTGCTGGGTAATGCGCGGTTTTTGAACTTGGCGTTTCTTCAGTGATATGGAGCTGCCTATGCGCTGTTAGCTTGCCTTGTGTCTTGTGGGAGACTCTAGGGGTTTCATAATGCTCTGTCCCGGGGGCACTCCAGGAGGGAGGATGAAGCCTTTTGTGGGTGGGCAGTGGTGGCTGTGGCTTGGGCCCCTGGGATAGTGCCCAGAGGAAGGGCAGGGTGGGGATGGGGTTCTGGTGGCCGCTGAACTGCGGGATGTCCTCCCCGTGAGAACGCGTCAAGTCCGGGCCCTGTGACTTGGGCCTGAAAATGGAAATTTTCAACCTGAAGGCAAAGTTTTGTGGTCAAAGACTTGCCCCAAGTCTCCTCCCCTTGCCCCTGGCCTTGAGGACACTGGAAGGGGCCTATTTCTCTTTTTGTGCGGAACCCCAGCTTGCGGACTGTACCGATTAGCCCAGACCAGGGACCAGATGCGGCTGTGCAGCCCTGAGCGCGGGCGCTGCCCCCTGGCGGGCGAGAGGCAAGGCCACAAAATCAGGGCACAGGCTTCAGCCGAGGCTGATTGCTGAGCGGGTGGGGTGCCGTGGAATGAGGATGAGAAGCAGGACCTCCCCCCTTCCTCAGGCCCAGGAGGACCCTCTGCCTGCAGGCTGACCCCAAAGTCCCAAACCGATCCTGCCCCGTCTCCACTCGGGAGCTCTCAAGTCCGTGCTAAGCAGTCAGTGAAGCACCATTCCTGTACCATTCATTCCTAGCTACTTCAAAATGTGATTTCAAGAAAAAATGCGGGGTGGGGGGTGCCGGGGGGATAAAAAGAAAATTATTAGAACCTGCATTGGCCGGGAATCGAACCCGGGCCTCCCGCGTGGCAGGCGAGAATTCTACCACTGAACCACCAATGCCGCACTGGCAATCACGCTGCCACAGAGACTCTGAGGGTCCACAGCGGCCACCTCTGCCTCTGCGCTCCACCGAGGTTTCCGGCCTGTCTAGTGGGTGGGTCGGGGGACCCGCCGGCCAATCTAAAGGGATCCCGACCAGTGAAAATTCTCTCCGAGCAGTCGCGCACAGCTGAGACGCACCAGCTTCAGGTTGGCCCTAGCCCCCAAGCCCCGCCCACTAGCAACCCCTCCCCCGCTCCCCGCCCCCGCCCCTCGCCGCCGGGCTGCAGGTTTCCGGCACCCCGCCGGGGGCACCCCGCTGGGGACCCACCGCCCCTACCGCGACCCCCGGGGGGCTGGGTGCGCCTTTCCGGACGCTTTCCTTCCTCCAAAGGCGGGCCTCCCACCACCGGAATCAGCATCCCTGTCGCTTCCAGGCCGCCCCTCCAGACCCCCTGATGCCAGAAAGCAGGTGCGGGGGTGGTCGGAACTCGCACCCACCGGCCTGGGGGTGGGGGAGCCAGGATGAAAGGGAAGGGGTCCCCTGAACGTCCCCCATTCCGACCTGGTGGCTCTATCGGCCTCGCCCCTCATGGGCTGGGCCTGAGCTGGGGTCGTGGGCGCACAGCACCCGAAATTTGTTTTAGAAACTGTGCTGCCCCCGCTCACATCCCCTGCCCTCATCACGCCTCTGGCTCCAGGCGCAGGGGGCTCCTGCAGCTGTGTCCCCACAGAGCATCGCTGCCCAGGCCGCGACCCAGCTGTCCTTTGTACCCATCTCCCCATCCCTCCTAGGCAACAGTTGGCTCCCTGGAGATGTAGGACACCGGAGACACAGGCAGTGAGAGTCTGGGACCTTCCAAACTCCTCTCTCCCCAGGCGCGTAGAGCAAAGAGGAAGGTGGCCTGGCCACCTTACAACTGCCTGGCTGGCCCTGCCAGAGCTGGGTTGCATCCTGGCCGTCCCCACGCAAGGATTAAGGGCTCTCATGCACCCACCGTGGCTTTGGGCCCTGACTTACTCCTCCCTTTCATCCTTTGCCAGATTTAAGTTCCAGAACGTCAGCTGTTCCTGGGGCAGGCAGAGGAACCTTTGGAGGGCCCCTGTCTGGCTGGCCAGAAGGCTGCAGGCAGTTGTCTCCCCCCTGTCACCTGGAACGTGACCCTTGTCAGAGGCCAGACATGGGGAAGCTGTGGTCCCCCAAAATGACCTTGGTTAAGTCCCTCAGGACTCTTTTGGTGGAAAATCCTGGGGTTCTAAGGAAAACTTGCATGCCTCAGTTTCTTCAAGCTAAACTGGGGTCTAGGCGAGGACTCTGGCCATGGAGAGTGAGCCCGTCTCCATTTGTCTCTGTTGCAGCAGGAATAACTATGACCTGGGCTACAAGCTGTACAGGGAAGGGGTCCCCTACAGGTCAGTGAGTCTTAATCCTCCCTCGGTCCTCTGGGTCAGGCTGCTTGGCCTGACTCCCTCTGTCCTGTGCCGGTAGGGTGTATGAGTACCAAAGGATCCCTCCGCTTGTCAATCGTGTGCCTGTCAAGATCCGGAGGACCCAGGTGGGCTTGGGGGTCAAGAGCAGCTTCAGTCCCCACAAGGGCACCAGAAAGAGCCACCTGCCCCGAGAGCAGATAAAGCGTGAGTGAGGGGGGACAGCCCTCACCTGCAAGGCTGGGGAAGAGCTGGGCGGACCTTAGCATTGAGGGCAGGCGGGGGAGCCCAGGCAGCAGAGTCCTCTGTCCTCCCGGCCTGGTGGGCACCAGCTCTGGCCCCTCTCCAAACAGTCCAGACTGAGGAGCTGCACTCCATCAGGGGCGAGCTGAGCCAGATCAAAGCCCAGGTGGACCGTCTCCTGGAAAATCTGGAATGCATGGACCAGCAGAGGGACCAGCTTCCAGGTGAACACCAACTGTGGACCCAGGCCACATTCCCAGTGAGCTCCAGCTTTTCCCACGGCTGAAAGTCACGGGGCACCTTGGATCCTGCCCTAGGGCTTTCCCTCTGCGGGGCTCCTTCCTGCCCACCTTTCCCCCACTCCCTCTGGTTGTTCCTATGGCTGGTAGGCCTGTGGCTTCTAGGTTGTTCTGTGAGCCTCCCCGACCCCCACCCCCCCATCCACTCTCCAGCTATCTGGAGGCAGAGCAGTGTCCCAGCCCCTCCCCATCTTGTCCTTTCAAGCCCTAGGCACCCTTGATCAGCGCTGGGCACCAAGTGGGCCTCCAAACCTGGCCATTAACTGGTGACTCTCCCTGCATAGGGTCAGAAGACAGTGAAGAAACCAAGGGCCCAGGCAGTAAGGGTTCCTCATGCAGAATCACTGACCTCCAGCAGGAGCCCAGGGGCCAGAGCGCCCATCCGGAATCAGACAACTTTGAGGACAGCGCAGACCCAGAGGAGGCAGTGAGTGGCGCGGCACTTCCCCTCATCCTCACCCTCCTTGCATTTCGCTCCTTGTGGCCTCCCTGTGAACAAGGGGGAGACATACGTCCCTGAGGCGCCTACAGTGGGGGTTGAGGGGACACCTGGGACAGGTGCCCCATGTGACCCCCAAGAGATGGACCCTGTACTGCTTGTTTTCCCTTCTCAACTCGGGCTGGGTGAACTCAGGGAACTCGGGGCTGGTTGTGGCCTGACATACCACCCTCTCCTGGAAGCTGGGAGGCGGGCTTTGAGCACTACACCGTGTCGCAGGTATGCCTCATGGCCCCAGACCCCTTGTCTGAGGGCCTGGAACCAGTTAAAACCCATTTTTGCCTTTTTTCCTGCCCTGCCCCCACATCTTGTGCGGTACCATGCCCCCCGGGGGAGCTGTGGTACTTGGACGTTATTGGAAGGAGACCATCAGAACCTGGATCTGATAACAGCCCTCTGGGTGGCATTAAAGGACCCAAATGTTCCTGCCTTACCATGTCCTCCTCCCTGATTGGAGGTCGCTGCAGCAGGCCAAGCCCCATGCTTGTTGGGGCCATCTCTGCAAGGTCTGGGATGCTGAGGGGCTGGCAGTAACGAGGCTTCCTGCCTCCACCTATCCGGCCCTGTCCCCTGGACCTCTGAGCTCTGAAGGGTCCTTACCCCTGCCCAGGCCTACACGAAGGGGCTACTTTGGTGGTTCTGGGTTTCTAGGCCTCAGGAAGAATCCGGAGTGGCCCTGAGCTGCCAAAGCTGCCGAGAAAGAGACATGGGGCTGAGGGAAGAGGTTAGCAGGCAGGCCTGTTTCTTAGGCATTCCATGTCTCTCAGCCCTCCTGGCCAGAGTCCTGCTTCTGTTTTTCCTACAGGGGAAGAACCATGCATCAGACCTGGAGGGCAGCCAGTAGAAGGATGGAACCCCTCCGGGCTCCTTCCCAAGTGGCTCCTTTGCTTGCCTCATGTGGATTCCTGAAGGCCTCTGTGCCACCAGAGACACCCGTTCTAGAATGAGCACAGTGAAAGTGGAAGCAAGGCTCAGCCAGACCAGCCAGGAAGCCTCCCCCATTAATGGTGGCTTTTGCTTTGGAGGTCGTGCTTCCAGATGATAGGGGCTGAAAGGGAGGCCTGCAACTGCCTTAGCACAAGCTCACTGTGCTCACGAAGCTGAGGCCATCTTGCAAGGGGCAGCTGCCCAGTCCCCCCTTGGACACACGCCAGCTCCTGGGGATAGCAGGTGCTGCGCTGGCTGCTCTTCTCATCCCCCTGCCAGTTCCCAGTGTGGCATGTCCCGCAGCGGCCAGCCAGTGGTGCCCAGGAAACTCATGTGCCTACAGTCCCCCTTCCAGTCTGAAACGGAGCTTTAAGTTCCTCAGTGTGTGCCCCCAAAAACCCCCTCTAGTTCCAGACTCCTCACCTACCCTATAAAGCCATCCTTCAGAATAGGGGTATCATTTTTACATCCTATTTCTATCTTGTCTCTTGCTGGTGTGATACTATGTACTTCAGATCGGCTCTGGAAATACTATTATGTCAAAAGGGCAAAAATAAAATTTGTGTTTCTTTTCCTTGGCCAGGGGTTCTTGGTGTGGTCTCCAAGGCTTATTCTGGTCCTGGGGCTCCCTAAGGTCAGGCCTTCCTGGAGAAGTTGAGCAGGCCCTTGAGTCACACAAGTTCAGAAGCTCCTCCTAAGCCAGGGCACACAAAGGGGACCAGGCTGCCTGCCTTCTTCCAATTCAGACCTGGGCACAAACCCACTGGGCTCAGCAGCCACACAGGGAAGAGCCCACTCTTGTGGTCACTTAGGCCAGCTCCACCACATGGAATAATGGCCAGGCTGTACCTGGTTTCCCAACACCCAGAAGCTCTTATCTCCTAGAAGTTCACCTGCCCTCCCCCAGGAGCCAAGACTGGATCGGGGCACCAAATAATAAACCCAGCCGGGCAGGGCGTCTGGGTGGCTCAGTTGGTTAGGCATCCGACTCTTGATTACAGCTCAGGTCCTGATCTCAAGGTCACTAAGATCAAGCCCTGCATCAGGTTCCATGCTCAGAATGGAGTCTGTGGGGTTCTTTATCCCGCCACACCCCTGCCCCCCTTGCATGCACTTTCTCTAAATTAATAAATCTCAAAAAGAAAAAAAGGAAAAAAAAAGAAAGTAAGCAAGCCAGCTTGGACCCCCAGTTCTTCTTACCAGTAGTAGAGGAGGCCTCTAGCTTCCACCCAGGACCAAACCCCTTCCAGGGACCCAACCCTGAGCTGGGGTCTTGCCGAGCACCAAACCAGAGGCTGGAGAAAACACCCAGAGTGCTCCTGGGCCCATACAACCCTCCCTACTCTTGTCACACCTCACCAATGGCCAACTCTGATACTCAAGGGGCAGGTTCTCCTCCTCCAAGGCACATTTCCCCACACCAGCCCCCGCACCTTTCAGTTTCAGCCCGTCTCTTCTACTTATGTTGGTCTAAGGAACAGGGCACATTCAAGACAATGCGGTCCCAAGCCCTGATACCAAGGGTCCATTACTTGTCCAAAAGAGCCTTGCTCCTTTAAATTCACTACTGAGAAGAACCACAATAGAAGACTTTTCCAGATACAAAGGAGTTTGTTTTAGCTCAGATATAAATGAGAAGGCCCAGCCCTCTTGTCCATTCTCTCAAGAGCAGACCAGTTCTACAGAAGGGAGTCACCAGCTGGCCTGCATAGGGTCCACCCCTTACAAGACAAAAGCTCCAAGGCCAGTTTTCCAGGCAAGTCCGCCTGAAAAGTCCTTTCCAACTCGGGAGTCAGGCCGCATTAGCAAGTGTCTTCAACTGGGTCGTAGCTGGGAAGGACCAGCTCAAGCAGAAAAGTTTCTTTAATGGCAGTGTGTAAGAAATCCGTTCCAACACGGCTGTCCAGTGCATCGGTTCTGTGCACGCCTCCTCAGACCCGCCCTGGCCCTCCGAATTCTCAGAGGAAGAGACGCTCAGTCTGGAAGCTGAGGGCACGGGTCCTTGGGAGGGCGGCGGCAGCTAGGTCCTCGCCCTCCGTCGTGGCTCGGGCTTCTGGTTCAGGACGGCGCGGCGGCGCCCCTCCGGCGCGCAGCCCGCACCAAGCACTGCTGCAAGACGGGGTAGAGGCGCTGGCAGCCCTCCAGGCCCAGACGCACTGCCTCGGCCCAGCTCTCGGTTGGGCCGCCCTCCCCGCTGCCCAGCAGCCCGGCCACCTGGTTGAGCACCGGCATGAGCGCCACGGTGAGGCCGGCGGCGGCGTGCTCCTCCTCGAGTCGCGTGGGGTCCAGCAGCCAGGTGGGCGCCGGCTCCGGCGTGCGGCTCAGGCCGCAGCCCACCACCAGGTCGTACATCTCGACGCCCGCGTCTGCCAGGGCGAGCGCGGCGGCCGTGAGCGCGGCGGCCAGCGCCGAGCCGCCGTCCTCGAGCAGCAGCGCCGACACCTCGAGCTGCGCGCGCGGGTAGCGGCCCAGGCGCACCGCCGGCTCCAGCGCCTCCTGCAGGGCCAGCGCCAGCTCGCGCTCCTCCCCGCCGCCCGGGGGCGCGCGGCGCCGGCGGCCCGCGAAGGGCGCGCGGCGGAAGTCGCAGAGCAGGCGGCCGCGCAGGGCGGCCGGGGCCTCGCCGCCCGCTCCGGCCGGGCCGCCGCCGCGCTCGCTGCCCTCGGCCTGGCGCGGGCCGGACACGGCGCACAGCACCTTGGTGCCTCCCGCCTCCAGGTAGGCCGAGCCCTTGGCCTGGCTCAGCAGCCCGGCGCGCGCGTACACGGGCCGCAGCCGCGTCGGGTCGCGAGCGGCGGGCGCCTCATCCTCGTCGGCCGCGTACAGCTGTGGCGGCTGCGACTCCTCGGGTCCGCGGATTCGGCGGTGGTCTCCGGGCATGGCGGTGCCTACCGTGCGAGCCGCTTCCGCCCGCCGTCCCGGCCTCGCGCGCGGGTTCTTCCGCCCGCTTAAAGCCGCGCGCCCGCGCGAGGGCTGTCGGGATAGCGGCGTGCGGCGCCGCACCGCCCCCTGCCGTCCTGGAGGGAGAAACCCGAGCGCGGCGGATCCCCGAGGCCGCTTCAAGGACCCCGGGATCTGGATGGATAAATGGATAGAAAGCCTGGGCAGGCCTGCAGGAGTGGGACCCGGTCCGGCCTGGCTGACCTCTAGCCTCTCGGGCCCGAGCAATCCTAGGGTGTACGTCTTTGTCCTTTCACTTATGAAGGTTGTGATTATTTTTATTTTGCACTTGTTTGTGTGACTATCTCCTACGTGTTTCCCTAGGACTTCCCCAAGAGGGCTGGCTTTTTGTCTTGGTCATTCCTCCCATCCTCAGTGCCCTGGCTGGCATCATGCTTGTTGATGGAATGGAGAGTACACACTGGATTGTGTACTCTTTGGACCCGTGGGAGTCCTCACCTGGCATGTGCTTGGTGAAGCCAGGTCCTCAGCACCCTCTCCCTGAGTGCTTCTCACCCCAAGGACTGCCCCTGGTGACAGCTAGCCTCACTGCTTCTTCCACCATAGACCCGCTTTCCCCCTCCTAACGTGTCAGCAGACCTAAGTCAACCAGGGCCCCACAGCCACCTGTTACACCCAGGGAACATGGAATCAGCCAGAGGCAGCACAAGCGACCAGTACCTTTACCTTTAACCTCCCCTGCACACAGTTTCCAAGCCCAGCTGTCTTCAGACCTGAGTGAAGGATTCAGGACCAGGCAGGTCCCAATCCTCACGGCCCATCTTTGGGTCAGAGGGGTGGGAGTAGGCAACTAATGCACCTTAAGTTTGTCCCCTACCAGAGAAAACCTCTGGTCTCACCCCTGACGACTCATCAAAAGGGAAGGGAAGAAGTGGACTTCTTTTATGAACTGCTTCCAGTAACCCCATGAACCATCTTCTATTCAATGATTAATGTCTCTATCATCTCCCCCTCAACTCCCCATTCTATGGGCCACCTCCTCCCAGCAGCCATCCCCGAAGTTCAGGAGTCTAGGGCTGGACTTAGTGAGGACCAGAGCCAGAAGCCAGCGGGAGCCGCAGGCTGCTACACAGGGGCTCTGGGGAGGCGGGCAGTTACGAGATCACATGGCATCATCAGGTATTGCACATAGTCCTTTTATTCTCTGCAGCACAAAGGACCCCTCCCTGTGGACCCAGACCCTCAGGCCCGCAAGGAACTCTTATCTACAGACACGAGCAGGACAGTGATAAATAGCAATCCTGGGGTAGTGGTTTCAGACGGATGGCGCTGGTGTGTAGGGCTCAGGGCAGAAATGTAACGTGGGCCAGGAGTCACAGGCCAGCTCCCAGGTGAGTGAGTTCGTTACTGCTGGGTTAGGAGCAGACAGGGCTGTTTAAAGGTCCCAAGATCCCAATGTCCTCGTGGCAGATGGAGAGCTGGCTGGACGGATCCGTCGGGTGAAAGAAGGATGCCTCCCACTGGAAGCTTCCCCTCCCCCTCAGTTCTTCACATCTCCCAGGCGGAGCTGCGCAAAGGAAGTGGCCAGCTCCAGCGCCTCCTGCAGGCAGCCCACATTCTTGCCTGTGGCCTGAGCTGACACATCTTTGCCACCACCCTTGCCGTCCATCAGGCCTGACACCTGCTGCACCCACTCACTGGCTTTCAGGCCCCGGTTGGCTGCATTCTGGAAAACAGAAAGAAGTGGGAGTCAGGACAGAAGACGGGACTGAGGAAGACATGGAGAGGGGAGGAAATGAAAAAGGATGGGGGAACCCCTGAGCCCGACTCCTGCCCTTCCGGGTGCGGCTGCCAGGGCTGAGACGGATCCTACAGCTGGTGCCCAGCCCAGGTGAGGCACACGGAGTTGCCAGGCCAGGTATCAGCACAGTGGAACGTGTTCCCCAAGGAGACGGCCTGAGGGTAGGGGTGCTGGAGGAGGTGACAAACAAGGACCACGAGGATGGCTGTTTCTAACTGGTGGCACAGGCACACAAGGGTCTTGGCAAACAACTGTGAGAAGAGCCAAGCTTCCAACACCATTCCCCGCCCGCACAGGGCTACAGGGTGTTCTGACCTGGGGGACTTGACACAGGCACGTGATCTTGCCAGCTTCATTGTCCACTGTGAAGAGCATGGCAGAGGTCTGAGGGGAATGTGTCTTGAAGAGCTTCAAGGCTTCATTCAGGGCCTGTGGGAAAACCTGCTGTCAGGCCAGGCCTGGGGACAGGGAGCCAAGCTCTCCACTGTACAGCGAGTCTGCAGAGCCCAGTTCTCAGAGCATCCCCTGTGCCCCCCTCTCTCAGAGAGGTGCTGGTCCCAGGAGACTGTACGGGGAGGAGAACCCAAGCACAAGGCTCTGCCCACCCTCCAGCTCTGAGGTTCGCCTTCCATCCCAAGGAGCTGGAGCTCTCCAGTCACTGGATCTCTCCATGGCGCAACCTAACCTCAATCCCAGAGAGCGGGCCCTCAGGCCACCATTCCACGAAGAGCCACAAAGCTCACAATTCAGCCACCAGAGGGCTGATCCCCTGAGAGGAGACAAGTACTGGACAGGCACAGAGCAGCACGTGGCATCCCAGCCCCTTGCCTTGGCCGAGGCGCCGCTCTCCATCTCCAAGATGACAAGGGGCTGGTTGGGGTTGCTGTCGATGAGCTGCTTTGTCTTCTCCAACACCTGCAAGGAAATCCAGGCTCAGGTCAAAGGCCCAGACAGCTGTCCACAGAGTCTCCGCCTGGGTCCTCCAGGCTCCCCTCCACCCACCAGCACGGCAGACTCACGCGCTTCTGAACATCGGCTTTGCTAGCCCGGTCTAGGTCATCCATGATCTTCTTCAGAGATTTGAGATTCTCCCGGAATTCATCCTTCTGCCACTGGGGGATGACTGCAGTGGCCAGGGCCTGGAACCAGAACCACAATACCACTGGAGTCCAGACCACAAGGGCTAAGATGTGAGGCCCAAGACCAGCCCACCCTTCTGGCTCTGAACACCACAGTCTTCCCTGACTCGTATCTAGGAGGAAAGAAAAAACAAAAAGGTACCCACTAGCCTAGAGACCAGTCACTCTGTGAGCAACTACTGGTGCCGTACTGAGTAGGGTGAGTGGGAAAGGGGCAGACACAGAGAGCTGGTCCCCACCAGGCAGTGAATACAGACTGCGACAGGCTCACAGGAAGCCTCTACATAACAGACATGAGGCAGCCTGGGAACAGTGGGCACCCCTTCTCCCAACTCCCTCAACTCCCCCTTGTGCTGAGAATGGGCCCTGCCATGGGCAGTGGGGCAGCTAGCGGATTCCGGGGGTCCACAGGCCAGGATCCACCAAGACCCCTGTGGGACCACTGCACTGAGAACCAGGACCTGAGGCTTCTACAGGAGCATCCGATGCATCCAGCCCTCAGCGGGGCCTAAGGAGGGAGGCAGCCCGTACCTCACCAAGGTCAGCAATCTCCCTCTGCACATCCTTATTTGGCGCAGTCTGAGCCTTCACTTTGGCCTCCATGACTGAGAGAGAGTTCTTCAAGCTCTCTGCTTTCCTGAGGGCCTGGAGAGGGGCAGAGTTGTAAACCGTGCGGTAACCTTCAGCTTCACTACCGGTAAACTGCGGGCGCACTGATGGCAAGCTACGGAACAACACGCCCCCGACATGGCAGAGGTTTCTCTTTCTTTAGGGACCAAGTGCTGGCAGCCTCATGCCCCAGGAGGGGCGCCCTCCTCACGTACCTGACTAGCACAAAGACTAAACCACCTCAGCCTTAGGGGAGAACCAAAAACTCCCGAGTCAGGAGCCCTTCTCACCCCAACACAAGAACCGATCCTCAAGCCTCAGCACACCTCAGGCCCCGGGTACAGTCCCCACCCCTCGGGCAACCATCCCCATGCACTGTGCGTCTCAAACTAGGCATGTACCCTTGGGGAGATGTGAGTGAGTGTTGGGGCACCGGAAGGTACAGCCAAATTATGGCTTACCCTCCTAGAGGCCGACAGATGATGGAACAAACAGCAGAATTTATGTATATTTTTAAAGATTAAAGCCAGCACAGTTAGGCAGTTCCGCACAGTGGTGGCTCTCTTTTGCCACGTGGGGGTCACTGGAGGACAGTTTGGGGGTAGCACTGTACTTCCAATTCTGAGCACAGCAGCTATGGAACCATCTACACTATAGACTCAGATTGCACGACTCCTGCCTTGTTCCCATAAGCCACAAACCAGCTGCTACACTTACCTTCTGGGCTTCGGCCCCCGTGACGGCAACGATCCTCCGGATGCCCTTGGCAATAGCTTCTTCACTCACAATCACAAAAGTGCCCGCGTGACTTGAATTCCGCAGGTGCCTGAATGGAATAACACAAAGTCCACATTGACCAGAGAGCCCACGTACCCTGGTCCTTACCGCACCTGGAGCCCATGGTGAGGGCCTGAGGTCTCTGCGATCCTGGGGAAGCTCCCTCAACAGGACAAGGGGAAGAGGCCCTTTACGTGGATTTCAGGGGAGGACTCAGGCCAGGAAGCCCAGCAGCAAGTCAGAGAAAGCCCAGCTGGGGCTGAGAACACGCAGGCACTGAGCGAGACACCACCTTTCTGAGCCTCAGTGTTCTCAGGTATAAAATGCAGAGAATTCTCCTGCACGGGACTACTGTGAAACTCAAATGAAATCAAACAAAAGTGCTCTGTAATCCTTAATGCCCAACACAATGTTCCTGCTGGCAGACTCTGTGTTCATTCTATTTCTGGTCCCCTCTGGAATAGAAACTATATTCTTCTGTCCCTGCCACTAGCTGAGAATATCCAAGGATTATCTTTAAAATCTCACCACAATCCTGTAAACAGATTTTATTCCCCAGGAGCTCAGAGAACCCTAAAGTTCTTGGGTATGCTGTCTGCAAGTAAATGTCTGAGAACTTTGTTTTAGCCTTAGAAAAGTAAGAGTGGATCTAGCCTTTTACTCACATCCTCCAAGGACAGCACCAAATTAACAAAAAGCGAGTCCATCCACTGTTCCCTGATGTACTCACGTTCCCCCACAGAACTCAACGGAAGTGAGTGAGCCAGCAGGGCCAGAGGGGTCATCCAGCAGCTCGGACACGGGGACCCCAATGGAGACGACTCGCACAGGGTCTGGGTAGGTTTCATCAAACACAGCCCGTAGGCCCTGGATGGCTTTAGCTGCTGCCAGGGGACAATCCTGGGTGTAGACAGGCTGCCATGGAAAGAAAACAGAACAAAGCTGGGAAAAGTCTCTGGAGGTGCAGTACAAAGCAGCAGGGAAAGCACAGTCTTACAGGCAGGACTCGGGTTTCTAATCCTGGCTCTCATCATGTACCCTGAGCCTCCTGGAATAAGGCACCCAGGTGTAAAGTCAAGAAGCTCAAAATAGGGGCGTCTGGGTGGCTCAGTGGGTTAAGCCGCTGCCTTCAGCTCAGGTCATGATCTCAGGGTCCTGGGATCGAGTCCCGCATCGGGCTTTCTGCTCAGCAGGGAGCTTGCTTCCTCCTCTCTCTCTCTGCCTGCCTCTCTGCCTACTTGTGATCTCTCTCCGTCAAATAAATAAATAAAATCTTTAAAAAAAAAAAAAAAAAAAAGAAGCTCAAAATAGGAATTCCCAATTGCTTTGCTAAACTGTGAACCGAATCTTTTTTCCTGGTGTACCAGATCTTAGACAGATGTGCTACATGTGAGATAGAACCAGAAGAGCTCTGGAGGGAGCAGAGCAAAGACCTCCCTCTGCCCCCTCCCTAGAGGCCCTAAGGTCCCTCCACAGGATACCACCAGAGCCCCTCCACCCCATGCAGTTAAGAATTACTGCTTCGAACAAATCTGTGTGCTCGGCAGGATGTGATCCCATGAGGAAGAGCATCAGAACTGCAGAGAGGGCTCCACGGAGAAAGACGCCGGCGTAGGAAGGAGCAGGGCTCACGGCCAGAGAGCTGACGCACGATCCAACCTACCTTGGCTGCCTCAATCATCTGGTTGGCTATCTCTTCGGCCTTCTTGATCTGCTGGGTGGACATGGCTCCCTTGGCAGTGAAGTCAAACCGAAGGCGGTCGGGAGCAACCAGGGAGCCTCTCTGGTCCGCTTCCCCGAGCACGGAGCGCAGGGCAAAGTTCAGG
Organism: Neogale vison; assembly: GCF_020171115.1. Taxonomy (NCBI): domain Eukaryota; kingdom Metazoa; phylum Chordata; class Mammalia; order Carnivora; family Mustelidae; genus Neogale; species Neogale vison. The sequence goes on from NC_058097.1 coordinate 12,445,453, forward strand.
ATGTGCGTGGCCGTGTGGTTGCTCATGATGGGCCTCCGTCGGGGCTGTGGAGGGCAGGGTCAGCTGGTGGAGGGGTCTGCCAGTCATCCTGCAATCCCTGCTCTCTCCCTCCCGACTGCTAGGATTCTTAGTTGGACACGGGGCTGCCCAGACTAAGGGCTACGTTTCCCCATTTCCCTTGCAGCGAATTGTGGCCATATGACATTCTGGTCAGTGTGTTGTGAGAAGATGTGATATACACCCTTAAAGGGAAGGAACAGGGGCACCTGGGTGGCTCAGTGGGTTAAGCCTCTGCCTTCGGCTCAGGTCGTGATCTCAGGGTCCTAGGATTGAGCCCCGCATCGGGCTCTCTACTCTGCGGGGAGCCTGCCTCCCCCTCTGCCTACTTGTGATTTCTGTCTGTCAAATAAATAAATAAAATTTAAAAAATAAATAATAAAAAATAAATAAAGGGAAGGAACACGCCCTCCCCTTCCTCTTTCCTACTACCTAGAGTAAGAATTAAGAGTTGGCCAATTATGGCCTGTGGGCCAAAATCCAGCCTTTTGTCCATTTCTATAAATAGGTTTATTGGAACACAGCCAAACCCACATATTTATAAATTATCTACGCTGCCTTTATGCTACCGCACCAGAGGTGTATGGTTGTGACTAAGACGATGTGGCTCACAAAACTGAAAATATTGACTATCTGGAACTTTGTTTAAAAAAAAAAGTTGGCCGGGCACCTGGGTGGCTCAGTGGGTTAAGCCGCTGCCTTCGGCTCAGGTCATGATCTCAGGGTCCTGGGATCGAGTCCCGCATCGGGCTCTCTGCTCAGCAGGGAGCCTGCTTCCCTCTCTCTCTGCCTGCCTCTCTGCCTACTTGTGATCTCTCTCTGTCAAATAAATAAATAAAATCTTTAAAAAAGGGACGCCTGGGTGGCTCAGTTGGTTGGACGACTGCCTTCGGCTCAGGGCGTGATCCTGGAGTCCCGGGATCGAGTCCCACATCAGGCTCCCAGCTCCATGGGGAGTCTGCTTCGCTCTCTGACCTTCTCCTCGCTCATGCTCTCTCTCACTGTCTCTCTCTCTCAAATAAATAAATAAAATCTTTAAAAAAAAAAAAAAATCTTTAAAAAAAAAAAGTTGGCCAACTCCTGGCCTAGAAATGGATCCAGTGGCTACCTTCCTGGACTGTGAAATGAAGGGCAACACCGCAGGAATAAGGACAGAAAAACAAGCAAGGAAAGGCTGGGCCCTATGACTCTGTGGGGCAGAGTATCTGTATCAGCTTGGACTTGGAGATAAGAAACACACTTCTACCTTGTTTTAAGTGACTGTTAATTTTGAGCTCAGTCACATGAACAGAACCTAGTTCCTAATTAATACAGGGTCCCAGGCTCCTGAGGAAGTATTTGCAGTTAATCTGTAGAAAGACCATCCATGAAACAAGTCTCTAAATCTCAAGTGAAGTCACTGTCCTCTGGGGCACGGGGCTGGCTCAGCTGGAGGAGCTGTTCATCTTGATCTCGGGGTTACGAGTTTGGGCCCCACACTGGGTATAGATTATTGAAAATAAATTAGTTAAAATAGAATAAGATAAAATCACAGTCCTCTGACTTAAGAACATATCCATTTAGTAACTCACAGCTGCACCCATCACAAAATTCTCTTGCATCAGACTCAGAATCATCTCACGAATTCACTTAGGAGTGACAACGATGACTGGACCAATTTAGAGCCAAAGGAGATGAATTCTTTTCATAATGTATATTGAGTCACTATGACATACACTTGAAATATCTTAGAATTTTATATGTCAACTATACCTCGATAAAAAAATTAAATTTTAAATTACAAAAATAAAAATAAAAGGGAGAGGATTACTAACCAGGTCCAATGCCAAGCAGCATAATATAACTCACCTCATCAATAAACAGCCGGACCTGGTCCCCGACTCTCAGGCTGCCATAGATGGTCCCTATGTGCAGCACATACCCTCCTCGCACCTGAGCGTTCTTCACTGTGAATTCTGTTTTCTAAGAGGAGTCCAGGAAAAGAAGAATATGTAAATAAGCCCAAATACATACATACATACATATATATATATATATATATATATATATACATGATCTCCTCTCTCTTTATCTACATATTACACATTCTCTAAGCTCCTCCTTCCTACTGTGTATATATATACCGTTATACACACATTATACCATTAATACCATTATTGTATATATACACGCGCACCATTATCCACTAAAAATTAATCAAAAGGAATCACACAGAAGTGGAGCCCAGTGGCTAGAAGGGGAAGCTAGAACAGGAGCGGTAATAATTTCAGAAAGAAAGAATTTGTCTATTACCCAACCAAGTGGAATGCTTGACAGGAAAGAACCATCAAGTACAGGCCCTCACAAGGAAAGCTATACACTGCATCTCCTAGGAGAAATCAACTACCCCTGCAACTCAGCCAATGAGAAACCACAATCACCCCAAGCTTGTGATTTTCTCCAGTGGACTTTCCTTTAAAATACACCCCCCCCACTTCCTCCTCCGCCTTCTCCATAAAATGGCAGTTCCCCTCCTTCCTTTGCTGGACTTGCCTGTGCTTCTGCCATAGCTTATGTGTCCCAAATTACAATTCTCTGCTACTTCCCAATAAACTCACTTTTCCTGGTAAAATACCAGTTTCATTTTTACAGTTGAACGGTACCTGTATTTACCATTAAAGATACAGACCACTTTATAGGTGTACAAATATATGTGTGTGTATATATACAGAAACAGATGTTCTCTTAAGGAGCATGCTAGAGAATGTAAAGCCATTGTAAGGAAGCTGAAGTCCAAGAGACGAGGTAATTCCTCCAAGATCACAGAGTCAGCAGTGTCAGAGACAGAGGCTGAGGCTTCTGCAAGGGAGTCTGCCCTCCACAGAGCTACCTCTTATTCATGAGGAATCCAGGATCAACGGACACAGCCCAACCACAGGGATCCTGCTAAGAGGGACCTAACCACAGTGATCAGTGGTACAAGAGGCAGCTCCCTTGGTCTCAGAAACACTGACAATGGACCACACCCAAAGACCACTTGTGTCTCCTCCCCAAGGACAGGAGTATGAGAAGCCAGAAAAGCTACCCCAGCCCAGGCCCAGCCCTCTGCTGGATGCCCCCATCCCCGGCTAAGGAGGACGAACTGTTGGCTCACATCTTCACTGTTGTCCTCAACCTTCACCAGGTAGCCTTCATCATAGATCTGCCCGCCTTGCTCGGCATAGAAACAGGTCTTGTCCAGCACCACTCCACACTCCTGGCCCGTGCACACTTCCTCCACGAACATCTTGTCCCTGCGCAGAGCCATCACTGTCGCCACCGCGCTTTCAAATGCTGGACAGAAGGGGGAAAAGAGGGTCAAGTACTTCACTCATACATTTGTGGCTGTCTTTGCTGGATTCTATTGCTCAAACTCTCCTTAAGTCCTAACTGTCTGATTTTATTTTACAATCAAGACCATTAGACTCCCCAAAAGGGCTTAAGAGCTGGGAATATAACACTCAGTAGAGTGACCACCTGTCAGTTTGCTTCGGACCAGGGGAGACTTTCACATCACTGGGACAGTTCTGGTCACTCTACCTCTGAGTTGTTTAACAGGAACCTACTGAATCTGAATATTTAGGACTAATAATAAATTCCCTACTCCCAAGGTCAAGTCATGCATGGGTGGTTCAGTGGTAGAATTCTCGCCTGCCAAGGTCAAGTCATAAAGAATGTATTCATTTTGTGGGCTTGCTTGGATAGATTTAGGGATCTCAGCTGATGCAAAAAAGCAAAAACACAAATTGCCTGTTTCTTTGATTCTTAACTTCAGAATGTCTCTATTCTATCCTTTTCTCTTTACTTATTTATTTAAATTAAGTAATCTCCGGGCACCAGGTGGCTCAGTCAGTGAAGCGTCTCCCTTCAGCTCAGGTCATGATCCCAGGGTCCTGGGATTGAGCCTCACATTGGCCTCCTGCTCAGCAGGGAGTCTGCCTCTTGCCCTCCTTCCCGCTCGTGCTCTCTCTCACTATCTCTGTCTCTCTCAACTGAATGCATAAAATACTTGTTCAAAAATAAAAAATAAATTAAGTAATCTCTGTACCCACTGTGGGGCTTGAACTCCAGACCGCAAGATCAAGAGTCACATGATCTACCAACTGAGCCAGCCAGGCACCCCTAGAATGCCGCTATCCTGATGCAAAATTCAGCAGCCACTGAAGATTGTATTAGTGCCAATTTCCTGGTTTTCTGAAAGGTGTTACAATTAGGAGAAAGTGGGTAAAGAGTACGAGGACTGTCCCTGTAAATTTTTTTCACAACTTCCTATGAATCTGTTAATTCTTCCAAAATAAAGGATTAGAAAATTAGTAGCCATGGGTCTCTAGGAGTATAAAATTACAGAGTACGACTCTGCAGGACTACAGGAGAGGCTCTGCTAAATACCCTAGGTTCCTAATCTTGAGACCTGGCCAAGGTACGCACAGTAACACAAGAACGCACCATAGCTCCCACTGGAGTCCGAATGGTAATTATACTTTGGGGAATCATCTGTTGCTTCCAGACCCTTCTCCCGGAGCTCTTCAATAGCATAGATGTCCAGCATAATGAGGTCTTCCCCTCCAGCTCCCTTGCCCTGTGATTTCAGCTGCCAGTAAGAGAAATAAACATAAGTTACCCCAATGTGGGAACAAGAATTCTGAAGGACCCCAGACTGCTAAAATAAGCCCAACAGAAAGCTCCAGAACAGTTTTTTAGTTTCAGCACTACCAACATTTGGGGCCAGGTAATTCTTTGTTTTGGGGGGCTGTCCACGGCAGGATGTTGAGCAGCTCCCTCGACCTCTACCCACCTGATGCCAACAGCATCCCACACTCTGCGAAAACCAAAAAATGTCTTCATATATTATTGCCAAATATCCCCTGGGGCCAACATGCCCCTGCAAGACACTCACTGGTCTTGGGAAAAATGGAATTCCGAAGACTTTAATGGAGGGAAACTCCTATTCTTCGCAGTCAAGTTCTGCCTTGTTTAGTGTTGGGTTTTCAGCTCACTCCCTAAATTCTTTACCTGGGCCAGTTTCCTCTCCTCTTCAAATCCATCCATATCCACCACCAGGCCCTTCTCTTCAGCAATCAGTCCTGTGAGATCCACTGGAAACCCATAGGTGTCATAGAGGAGCCAAGCAGTGTCCCCTGCATGGCACAAAGGAACTGTGTAAGAATGACATGGAAGTCCCCTCCTTTGCCATCTCAAGCACTTCCCAAAGGAAACTGGCAATGACAGAATGAACTGGAGACAAGAGTAGTTAGTATTGATTCTGTGCACTTGTCAGAAAATCCAACAAATCTTTCAGATTGATCTGGAGGAAGTACAAGAGGTCTCCCCGAAAAGTTTTGTTTCTTAATCGGAACACAAGTGTTCCCTTTGTGGAAATTCATCAGGCTTTCTCCTTGTGCATTATACTGCACTAAGATGTTTAAAAAAATGTTTTTAAATTTTCCAGTCTAGTTTAAAAAAAAAAAAAAGAAAGAAAAAAAGCCAAGCTGCAGAACAGTACATACCGTATGTTCCATTATTGCTAGAAAACACACACACACACACGCCCCTACATACACGAATGCAAACAGAGTAAAGTCCTGAGTAGTTAGACAACAAACTCTTAAGATCTGTTACCTCTGAGAAATGAGATAACAGGAGAAAAGAGAATCTTCATTTTTTACTTCTGTGTTATTTAAATACTTTGCCACATTAACATATTACTTTTACAATTTTATTATAAACCCCATTTTATACCAAAAGCAGTATAACCAAGCTATCCTTAGCCCTTGGAGACAGGGGACTCCACTGTCAATTGTGAAAAAGGGCTTGCCTCTTCTGGAAAGATGAACCTGGATGAAGAAAGGAACAAACTAGTCCTTACCAGGAATGGTTTTACAGTCTCCCAGGCTCTGAATTTTCCTGTCCAAGATGCGGCGCCCTCTGCTGAGAGTCTTAAGAAACTGCACTTCTTCTTCATTTATGATGTCCTTCACCATATCTGGGTCCTTCTTCAGCTCAGGAAATGCATCACCCTGGCAAAGGGAAAACAGAGACCTGGACTCCTTGAAGACAGACCATTCCATGAGCGCCTTAAAAACTCTCACTAACAATATGCTAACTCCCACCCCAGCCCTCTAAGCCGAACAGAGAGAAGCAGGGAGATACACCTACCAACGACTGGACGACAACATCTACTAACGTGGCAAAGAACCCCCTGCTGGCATTGAGTTTCTCATGGGAATATCGGACAGCCCGGCGGAGAATCCGTCTCAACACATACCTGAAACAGGCAGAAGACCACCTCCTCTAGACAACCTTACAAGCATTTTTTAATGGGGTTTTGGAATTCTACCCAAAGCAAATGACCAGCATTTTGACTCTTCCAGAGACATTCTTTTATCTAAGTCCATTCTCTGTGAGCCCCTGAGGACATTCATTCCAGCAGAAAACTCAGGAATATACCCAACAAATACGTCTGTTTTTCTACCACATTCTGCTGACCCAGAGATGGAGTCAAGTTCAGCCCAGAGGGCTGATGACTCAAATCTCAGGACCTGCCTATCAGTAAGAAAACTGCCTGGGGCTAATCAATATGGTGCCCATCCCGCCCTTCCAATATCCTACCAGACAACCTAAAACACAACCTGTATCTTCTTATCTTGTACTTAGCAACAAAGATTCAATAAAAGTGACAACTCTGTAACACAAGCTGAAACTCTCTTAATCCCTAAAAAATACAAGGATCCCTCCAACTACCTAAGTGACAAAGAAAACAAGCATAAAGAATGGCTTTAAGTTCCATGGAGAGTCATGAAACTCACAGTGGCAGTCCTAACCCCGCCCCATGTGTAACAGACTTACCCCCGCCCTGTGTTGTCAGGTCGGCCACCGTCAGCCAGTGCCACGGTGATGGTCCGGGCATGGTCAGCCAGCACCCGATAGGCCATATCGATCCCATCAGCATCATCGGCACCAACTTTCCCCGAGTATGGCCGGGCACCTGTGCCCTACAGATAAAAACCAGGAGGCAGCTTGTTAGGAAGCACCCTTCTGGTACCGCCTTGCCCTAGAAGATTCCAAGAGAACTGAATGGGCATAAGGGAAAGGATGACCCTCTTCCCAGATCTTTTAATACTAAGAAGAGGGACAAAAAGAGCCTCCAGCCAGACCCCTGCACTCAACAAACCTCAGTACCTTATGCTTAGAGCCTCTTAAGTTATTAACAATTCAATTAACAGATGGTCACAGGTACCCTTAGCTGGCAAAGACATGATTATTTTACCTTTGACAGTACTGCTGACAGTACAACCTAGAAACTTCCACAGACATCTGCATGTTTGCAATAGGACCAGTACCTTCTGAATGGCTTCAAAGTAAGGAACAAAAAGGTCAGTGTCATAGTTGGACATCTTATTCTGCAGTACAGACACCAGTCGCTCCAGGCCCATCCCTGTGTCGATGCTTTTCTTAGGAAGAGGTTTCAAAATGCCATCGCTTTCCCTGCACGATCCAGAGAAAGAGAAGTTGAAACAAGGACTCTAGGTGCCACCTCTCCCCGCTGGTTAAAACTGTTATGTAGCACAGATGACAGGCTGTGACTATTTGCTACCTGCCTCTGCCTGATTTGTTGGGAGGAGAACGGAGAGGAAAACGGAAGTACTCTGGGGCCTATGAAAGAGTGAGGCACGAGCCTGGGTGGCTCAGTCAGTTAAATGTCATGATCCCAGGGTCCTGGGATCAAGCCCCGCATCGGGATCCTGCTTCATGGGCAGTCTGCTTCTCCCTCCCCTTCTGCCTCTTTCCACCACTTGTGCTTTCTCTCTCTCTAATAAATAAAATCTTTAGAGAATAAAAAATAAAGGGTGAAGCAGGTCTCAAGGAAATGAGCTTTAAAACTGCAGTCCACAGGGGCACCTGGGTGGCTCTGCTGGTTAAGCATCCCACTCTTGGTTTTGGCTCAGGTCACGATCTCTCAGTTGTGGGATCAAGCCCCACATCAGGCTCTGCACTCAGTGTGGAGTCTGTTTCAGATTCTCTCTCCCTCTCTCTCCCCCACTCTTTCTTTCTCTCTCTGGTCAAATAAATAAAATTTTAAAAAAACGAAATAAAATAAAATCGCAGTCCAAATTATAGCAAAAATGACATTATAGGAATAGTCCTGAAGCAGGTCCTATGTGAAATAAAACTAATTTATAAAAGATTAGGTCCACCAGTGACTCAGAGGTCAGAGGGAAAACCTGAGAGAAAAAATCTAAATAATGTCCACAAGATCCCCTGATGTCTTTAGTCTTGCTTTAGCTCTGTTCCACTATCCTCAAAGATGAGGATGAGAAGACAGCCTTGTGCTCTGAGTCCCTCTTTCTCTACTTGGCTCAGGGAAAGGTGCTGCTATTAGCAGGAAGAGTTTAGGACCCCAAGGCCACCTGTTATACTGGATGAAGACAAGGTTCCAAATCTCCAGCACGTTGGGGTCATCCTGGTTGACGAGGTGTGCAGCATCCCGGCCACCAATCCGGTCATAGTGAATCTCACTGCAGGGACCACATGGGCCCGTGTCACCCATCTCCCAGAAGTTATCCTTCATGTTGCCAGGGAGGATTTTGGAGTCATCCAGCCTGCGGAGAGTAGAGAAGATAAGCTCAGTTACAGCCATTGACAAGGATCCTTTTTTTTCTTTTTAAATTAAAGATTTTATTTTTATTATTTATTTGAGAGAATGAGAGAAAGAGAGCATGAGAGGAAGGAGGGTCAGAGAGAGAAGCAGACTCCCTGCTGAGCAGGGAGCCCCATGCGGGACTCGATCCTGAGACTCCAGGATCATAACCTGAGCTGAAGGCAGTCACTTTACCAACTGAGCGACCCAGGTGCCCCCACTGACAAGGATTCTGCCCAGACTTGTATCCACTACTAAAGGAGATCCTTATACATTCCTATTAAAAAAAAAAAAAAAGGCACCCTCATTGGCAATGACTAACGCTGGGCCGACACAGCAGGGGCTAAGGAAGCAGGACAGGATTCTTCTCAGGCGTGACTACAACAGAATACAAAATACACATAAAGCTACGTTCATAACTAAACAAAAATGGGCAAAGACAAGGATAGAGCCTAGAAAGGAACACGTGAAAATGAAAACATCTATGCTCATATGACCAGAATTTAAGCAAATACTTACTCTGCAACTGTTCCTTCATTTTTAAAAAACGGAAACACCAGAAGAATTAAAACAGCTGCTGAATTTAGTCAACTTTCTCACCTTAAAATGATACCAAATGCATCTAGTAAAATTAAATTTATTTCTAAAATACTGAACCCTCCTGAGAGCTGCTAGGTAAGACAGGCACTCGGGAAAGATTGTGCATACTGGATAACAGGGTCCAGATACACACAAGCCAAGCAAAACAGGATTGCCACTCAAGTATCTAAGGTTCGCATGTGTTATCGGCCAAAATGTCCAAGTACTTGTAGATGACAGAATCTAAGCAAGGAGGGGTTTCAGACCAAGTACCAGGGGAAGCCGATTAGAGTAGTATTACTGGAGTCAAAGAAACTAATTCATAAATGAATGAATGAAACAGCAAAACCACTAAGTGTGATAAAAAGCTATACCTTTTCTAAGAGTTAAAGTAAAAAGAAAAAGAAAATGAACAGGGTGCCTGGGTACCTCAGTCAGTTAAGCGTCTGACTCTTGGTTTCGGCTCAGGTCAGGTCATGATCTCTGGGCGCTGGGATGGAGCCCCATGCCTGGCCCCCTGCTCATCATGGAGCCTGCTTGAGATTCTGTCTCTCCGCCCCTCCCCCTACTCACACTGTGTCGCTCTCTCTCTCAAATAAATAAATCTTTAAAAAAAAAAAAAAAGACAACGAATGCACCAAAGGGTAATTGTTCCTAGTCACTCCCACCTCCATCTCAAAATGCACAGGCTGCAACAGGACAAGGCAATGCACCCCAAGCCCTAATAGCCCATGGCAGCACCAAATCAGAAATCACTTCACTCCTCCACACTCTACATGTGAGATGCATTCTTACCCCAAGTTTTGCCAGATCTGTTTGCACTCCAGGTCTGGTTCTAAGCCAGCTGCTTCATCCCCACCAAAGTAAGTAACATAAAGCCTCTCAACTGGAATGCCAAACTCTTGGGTGAGAAGCTCCAAAGCCATCTTACATGCCAATTCCTACAAAAAAGAAAAAAGAAGAAAAATGCGGAACGTGGCCAAGCCAAAAATCTATTTAGGCTAAGTAGAAAAGTGCAGACCCGAGGAATGCAAATATAAAACTACAACATCTTTACTATCAACCCAGAAAAATTCAGGATCAATTTATAGAAGATAACCAAAACATAAACCAGAATCATCAAATGCTAGGCACTGCATCCTGGAAGGCTTAGATCTCCTCTTTGAGCTTACCTTGAAGTAATCTCCGAAAGACCAGGAGCCCAGCATCTCAAAGAAGGTGTGATGATAGACATCCTTGCCCACGTCATCCAGGTCGTTGTGTTTGCCCCCAGCCCGGATGCACTTCTGGGTATTGGCAGCTCTGCTCAGCTTGGCCATGGGGTGAGATGGGTCAATAGTGTTCAGAAAGATGGGTTTGAACTAAAAAAGAAAGGGAACATTTCAGCTTTGAAGGAGGTGTCGAGCCATCACGTGGTCACGTGGTGGCAGGTAGAGACCACACAGAAACTGTTGCTTTTTTTGTTTGTTTTTTGTTTTGTTTTGTTTTTTTAAAGATTTTATGTATTTATTTGACAGGCAGAGATCACAAGTAGGCAGAGAGGCAGGCAGAGAGAGAGGAGGAAGCAGGCTCCCTGCTGAGCAGAGAGCCCGATGTGGGGCTCGATCCCAGAATCCTGGGATCACGACCTGAGCAAACGGCAGAGGCTTTAACCCACTGAGCCACCCAGGCGCCCCCAGAAACTGTTGTTTGTGATGTATTTAATTAGCCTGGAATACGGAGACACTTGGGAGGCACCTGGCCTGACGGGGCAGCGGCACAGGCAGCCTGTCCGAGAGCAGCTTCTCCCTGGTCCTTGCTCTCAGTCTCCACCATTGCTAGTAACACCACCTGCACCCGGGAAACACCTGCTGGATCTGTGTATCAGCCAGAGGCCGATGTGGTGAAACCCACGCTTCCTCAGAAGTCTCTGGTGGTCAGGGCTTAGGACATCTTTCTGGAAGAACTTAGTCTAAAAGTGATGTGCTGGAGGCACCTGGCTGGCTCAGTTGGTAGGGCAAGCAACACTTTGATCTCAGGGTCATGAGTTCAAATCCCACATTGGCCACAGAGTTTACTTTAAAAATAATAATAATTATTATTATTTAAATTATTATTTTAAAAAATGATGTGCAGGCTTAATGGTAAAAGTGATAATGAAGAAAAAACTGAGATCTATTAAGGGAGTAAAAACAGCACAACTTGATGAACGACCCATGTGCAGAAAAGGTATTATTTTGCTCTCAGGATTTATCAAATTACACTTTGATGTAACATTATTATGTAAGTTTATTTATTTTCCCACTCACTAGACCTGTCCAATCTGGTAGCCCACCAGTCACCTGTGACTTGTACAATTAATTAAAATGAAATTGTTAGTAATTAATCAAAATTTTCTAAAAACAAAAAATTCTGTTCCTCAGTCACATCAGCTCACTAATCACGCATGGGGTGTCTGGCCAGCTCAGTCGGTGAAGCATACAACTTCGGATCTTGGGGTTGAGTTTGAGCCCCATGCCAGGTGTAGAGATTACTTAAATAAATAATATAAAAACCTAAAATAAAAAATCACCATACGTGGCTGGTGGCTGCCATACTGGACAGCCCAGCCATAGCCACAGAACATGACCATCATTGTCAAAGTTCCATTTGACAGTTCTGAACTAGACCATGAACCCCTTAAGAGCAAAAACCGTATTACTTATCTTCATATATCCAGAACCTAGCACAATACCTGAAAAAGGGCAGATGCCTAAGAAATACTATTTTTAAATGTTTAAAAAAAAAAAAAGCAAAACCCATCAAGGTATTTCTGATTAAGAAGCAGTAAGAGGCAGTACAGCACAAAAGTTAAGCTAAGCAAACGACTGCCGGGTTTCCAATCCATACTCCAGCATTCACCAGCTGTCAGCTTGGGCAATTTACCTGAGCTGTCAGTGCATCAGTACAGAGTGAGCATTAAATGAATCAGCTCACATAAAAGACTTAGAACAATTCCTGGCACATAGTAAGTGCAAAGTACATCAGACGAATAATTACCATTATTCAGAGAACATTAGGACACTGGACTCCCAGGGCGCCTGGGTAGCTCAGTCATTAAGCGTCTGCCTTCAGCTCAGGTCATGATCTCAGGGTCCTGGGACTGAGCCCACATCGGGCCCCCTGCTCAGCAGGGAGGCTGCTTCTCCCTCTCCTATTCTCCCTGCTTGTGTCCCCTCTCTCCCTGTCTTTCTCTCTGCCAAATAAATCTATAAAATCTTAAAAAAAAAAAAAAAAAAAAAAACGAATACTGGACTCTCATGGTTCTTCTACGAAGTATAGTTGACACGTGGGAGAAGATAAAACTCATGCCTAGGAATGCCAAAGTAAAAGAGAACCATCCCAGTATTCCAGAAAACCCATCACCTTGCAAGTCCACATAAAATTAGCGCCCCCTGGGGCACTTGGGTGACTCAGTGGGTTAAAGCCTCTGGCTTAGGCTCAGGTCATGATCCCAGGGTCCTAGGATAGAGCCCTGCATTGGGCTCTCTGCTCAGCAGGGAGCCTGCTCCTACCGACCACCCCTGCCCCGTCTGCCTCTCTGCCTACTTGTGATCTCTTTCTGTCAAATACATAAATAAAATCTTAAGAAAAAAAAAAAAAAAAATTAGGGGCGCCTGGGTGGCTCAGTGGGTTAAGCCTCTGCCGTCAGCTCAGGGTTCTGGGAACGAGCCCCACATCGGGCTCTCTGCTCAGCAGGGAGCCTGCTTCCCCCTCTCTCTGCCTGCCTCTCTGCCTACTTGTGATGTCTCTCTCTGTCAAATAAATAAATAAAAATCTTTAAAAAAAAAAAAAAACAGAAAAAGAAAAAAAAATTAGTACCCCCTGTTCCAGATGTAGACAAAGGACTCACACATATAACTGAAAACATGTGTATAATTGTACAGCTAATGTTATACAAGATGGAGAGTGTTCCCACTGGGGCACCTAGGTAGCTCAGCTGGTTAAGTGTCTGCCTTTGGCTTGGGTCATGATCCCAGGGTCCTGGGATCCAGCCCTGCATCAGGCTCCCTGCTCAGTGGAAAGTCTGCTTCTTCCTCCCCCTCTGACCCTCCCCTGTGCTCCAGTTCTTGCTGGCACACATGCTCTCTCTCCCTCTCTCTCTCTAATGAATAAATTAAAAATCTTTCCAAAAAAAGAGGGGCACCTGGGTGACTCAGTGGGTTGAAGCCTCTGCCTTCGGCTCAGGTCATGATCTCAGGGTCCTGGGAACGAGCCCCGCATCGGGCTCTCTGCTCAGCGGGGAGCCTGCTTGCATGTCTCTGCCTGTCTCTCTGCCTACTTGTGATCTCTGTCTGTCAAATAAATAAATAAAATCTTTTAAAAAAAAAAAAATTCTTTTTTTTTTTTTAAAAGATTTTATTTATTTATTTGACAGAGAGAAATCACAAGTAGACGGAGAGGCAGGCAGAGAGAGAGAGAGGAGGAAGCAGGCTCCCTGCTGAGCAGAGAGCCCGATGCGGGACTCGATCCCAGGACCCTGAGATCATGACCTGAGCCGAAGGCAGCGGCTTAACCCACTGAGCCACCCAGGTGCCCCCCCCCCCAAAAAAAAATTCTTTCCAAAAAAAGAAAGAAAGAAAGAAAGAAAATGTTCTTGTTCCTACTGCCTCTAATTTTCTATGTCAGGAAAGAAAAGAAAGTATCAACTTATCAGTTAGTACGGAGTAAGACACATTCTAAGGGCCAGTCGGTCCATAGGGCTAAGGGTTCTAAGGAAACCACCAAAGGAAAGTCCTGAAGGCATTATGTAACCTGAATCCAGTTCCAGGCCACAATCAGCCTGATAAACAGTGTTCAATATCACAACAAAGCTTTCAAAATATCTTTTAAAGCTCACTACTCTAAACATAAATCCTACTAATAAAGTTTCATCAGCAGTGGATCCAAATTGGCATTGGTGGCAGTAGCTTCAAGAAAGAGTTAAAAAAGGGGACGCCTGGGTGGCTCAGTTGGTTAAGCAGCTGCCTTCGGCTCAGGTCATGATCCCGGCGTCCTGGGATTGAGTCCCACATCGGGCTCCTTGCTCAGCGGGGAGCCTGCTTCTCCCTCTGCCTCTGCCTGCCATTCTGTCTGCCTGTGCTCGCTCTCTCCCCCCTCTCTGATAAATAAATAAAATCTTTAAAAACAGAAAAAAAAAAGAAAGAGTTAAAAAAAAAAATCATTATGGTCTCCTAGGTGTCTCAGTCTGTTAGGCATCTGACTCTTGATTTTGACTCAGGTCATGGTCTCAGGGTCCTGGGATCAAGCCCCATGTGGGCTCCAAGGTCAGTGGAGAATCTGCTTGAGATTTTCTTTCTCTCCCACTAACCCTTTCACCAACCCCTACACATGTGCACACACTCCTCTCTAAATAAATAAATCTTGGGGCGCCTGGGTGGCTCAGTGGGTTAAAGCCTCTGCCTTCGGCTCAGGTCATGATCCCGGGGTCCTGGGATCAAGCCCCGAATCGGGGTCTCTGCTCAGCGGGGAGCCTGCTTCCTCCTTTCTCTCTGCCTGCCTCTCTGCCTACTTGTGATCTCTCTCTCTGTCAAATAAATAAATAAAATCTAAAAAAAAAAAAAAAAAAAAAAAAAGAGAAAGAGAGAGAGCTTTATAAATAAATAAATCTTTATTTTTTTTAAAAAATATTTTATTTATTTGACAGACAGAGAGAGATCACAAGTAGGCAGAGAGGCAGGCAGAGAAGGGGGGGAAGCAGGCTCCCTGCTGAGCAGAGAGCCCCATGTGGGGCTTGATCCCAGGACCCTGAGATCATGACCTGAGCTGACGGCAGAGGCTTAACCCACTGAGCCACCCAGGCGCCCCAAATCTTTAAAAAGATTTAATTAAAAATTTAATTAAAAAATTTAATTTAAAAAATTAAAATAATATAAAAGGTAAAAAAATCAATAAAGTTACGTGACTCAGAATGGGAACAAAAGCAAAGCTTTTTTTTTTTTTTTTTAAAGATTTTATTTATCTCTCTGAGCAGAGAGCCTGATGAGGGTCTCGATTCCAGGACCCTGGAATCATGACCTGAGCCGAAGGCAGGCGCCCCAAAAGCAAAGCTTTGAAAGAATCCTGAAGTACTCACTTATTTTATAAAGAAAAAAAATAAGGGGGGGCCGCCTGAGTGGCTCAGTCCATTAAGTATCTGCCTTTGTTTTGCTCAGATCATGATCCCAAGGTCCTGGGACCAAGCCCCACAACAGGCTCCCTGTTTGGTGGGAAGCCTGCTTTCCCTCTCCCACTCCCCCTGCTTGCGTTATTGCTCTCTCTGTCTCTCTCTGTCAAATAAATAAATAAAAATCTTAAAAAAAAACACAAAAATTAAAGAAATTAAATAAATAAATAATGTTAAATCAAGGAAAGAAAAAGGAAAAACCTTTCTTACCTGGTTCATGCCCGCATTGGCGAAGAGCAAAGTGGGATCATCCAATGGGATGGTGGCAGATGAGTGAACATAGGTGTGCTCGTTTCTCTTGAAGAAATCTATAAATCGCTGCCGGATTTCACTTGCTGTTAGGGTCGAGTCCATCTTGAAAATAACCCTATGGAACTAAGCAGAGGAAAAAAAAAGAAGGAAAATTCGGGGAACTGAAACTAAGAGATAAGTAGGCATTACACAAGACTCCTGGCTTCTCAAGCCAAATCAAATCAGGACACCGGAAAGCTGTTTGATCCTAAAACCTCTATGTTGTAACGTCCAAGGCTAAAATCATTACCGAAGCAAAACTTGCTGCACTAGCAGACAATAGTCCCACATGTTCTTCCTTCCCATGCCGACCTCAACAGGTTCAATACACCAACACATCAAGTAGAGCAGAGTGTTTCTTCGTGTGCTCATTTATTCCAAAATATGAAGATGTATAGCACATCCTCTGTGCCAAGGCCTAGGCCAGGAATTAGGAAATGGGAATAAAAACCTCATGGTTTACCGTCCAGCAGAGATACCAACTGGGGATGCGGGGGATGCTCAGAAGACCTGGGTTCCAGTCCTGGCTGTAAATCCTTAATGGAATTACTTCACTTCGCCAACACAAGGAGGGGTCCACATGAGATGAACTCTAAGGCCCCTTCCAGCTCTGTGTTCATCTACATGCCTACAATCGTGCAGAGTCCCATTATCCCTAAAGCCAGGGTCTCTAGGTTTGGCCTGACCACCTTAGGGAGGCTGCTGTCAACAGTAGTGGACCTGGGGAGGGGGCCAGTTATACAAGGAACTGTCTGCAAGTAGGACGATACCTGCCTCCACCTAGCCGGAGCACCCCCCAGAACAACTGGCTGGCAGACGGCTACCTTCCCAGCTATTAGGTTACTAAGGGGTGAGGATGCTACAGCCACACTGAGGAGGTAGAGCTCAGAGCCAGTAAAAGAGAAAGGGGTTCAGAAGAGAGAGAAGCTAAGAAATGATACAACTTGACAATGTCAAAGCTCTTTCACACTTACTATGATTTCCCTGAGAGGCAGGTTGGGGAAAAGTGACAGTCCCTGATGAGCAGGTGCCCATCACCAGCATGGTACTACAGTGCCATCAGCACTGGCGGTCCAAAAAAATGGGAACCGTCTGGCTGACATTAGTCTCTAGAATTCGAGACCCAACTCTAACCATAAATAAGTTAATGAGTCCCAAATTTCTTTTTTGGGTTTTTTTGTTTTGTTTTGTTTTTGAGAGCTGGAGAAAGAGAGTGCACACGCTCAAGTGCAAGGGAGGGGAGGAGAAGCCAATGTGGGACTGGATCCCAGAACCCTGCGATCATGACCTGAGCTGAAGGCAGACGCTTAACCCGCTGAGCCCGGTATCCTTTTTGTGTAAAAAAGTAGTATCTAGGGATGCCTGGGTGGCTCAGTGGGTTAAAGCCTCTGCCTTCGGCTCAGGTTATGATCCCAGGGGCTCTCTGCTCAGCAGGGAGCCTGCTTCTGTTCCTCTCTCTCTGCCTGCCTCTCTGCCTACTTGTGATCTCTGTCTGTCAAATAAATAAATAAAATCTTAAAAAAAAAAAAAAAGGTATTTACTCCGCCTACTCCCAGGTGTTGTGAGACAAAACCCATCTGACACTTGGAAGCAACTTGTAAACTGGAAAGCCCTAAAGGAACATGGGTGCTATTACTTCAAGTCACTTAGTGTGCAAAGTTGTTTTTTCCCTTCTTCTAAGAAGATAAAGATGCACACAGTGATTCACGGTTAATCACAATTTCAAATGATTAATTCACAATTCAATCAACTACTTACGGGGAACAAAAGCCCTTTGGGCAAAAAGATGGTGAAACACTGGCTGAAAGAATCCCAGAGTGAACTAAAACTCCCACAGAAAAGGACTTTAATGCCCAGGCAACGGAGTCAAGGCTAGGGTTTTTAGAAACTTTGCCACACCCCATCCCTCCTCATCGCGGCTCTCAATCAATCTTAACGGTGACAAAAATTAATGTACAGTGCCAATTCTGACTGAGCAACATCAGAGCAGTTTGAAAACGTTCACTGCTCCTCCTCTGAACAGGCTGAGGTAAATAAGCTGCATCCCAAAAGACTTGTAGACTTCCCATTTTGCTTACTCATTCAACATATATAAACACATATTGTGCGAGGAACCAAGAATGAGTCTCCGCCCTCAACAGGGAGACAGTCATACAGAAAGAACTGCAAAATAATGTAAGGATCCGATATATTCACAATATGCCATATAGAGGCGGAACTCTTAAAAGGCATGTCACCATCACAAATTCATTTATTCAATATGTACGGGAAGGCTGTATAGTATTTATATGCACTGAAAAGTGGGAGAAAGGGTGGTCTTCAGATTCTACTTCCCAGCAGAGTCTGTAAAGGTCTGGAGTACCTTAAATCACAATGGCTTTTGGGTTTAAGGCACCAGTCCTAGGACCTTTCAATGTCCTCTTCATTTGCCAAGTAAGTTGTCTACCTTACCCCACTCTTTTCCATTTCCTAGTTAACTCCTGGACTTTGATATAGCAATTCCGAAGACACTTACTTAAGGAAGCCTTCTCCTTCTTGACCAGATTCTCACTATACCCCCCCCCAGGTAGCTTCAGGTGTCTTCCTTTAAAACCTCTACACCCACTGGACTGCTTGTTCAACGTCCATCTCCCCCATCGCGCTCTAAGTTCCACCCCCGTGAGAATCATGACTGATTTTTGCTCACCATACGGGAATAGCCTCAACATCTAGTCCAATGACTGCTAAGTAAATATTTCAGAATTAGGTATGATCCTTTAATAGCAAACTGTGAGCGAACTGGAAGCACACCGGGAAATGCACTCTCTTTTAAAGTACCAGCAGAACACGACGGGGCACACACAGTGCCTCCAGGTAAACCTGAATAAGTACCGCCTAGTTTTAAGAATTTAGGAAATGGCTCACAGGGGAATTCCAACCTTCTAGCCCACCCTCGCACACACCCCCAACACACACAGATCCTCCTCGCCCGTCCCGAGGGGTTAAAACCGGAGGAGATAAAACCTCAGCTTTGAGCAGGTAGTCAATGGCAACCGTGATCCTCCCAAGGTCTTGGTCCTCCGCAAGGCCACCCGAGGCCACTCCGGCCGCAGCGCCCCAGGGGTCGGAAGATGCCGCTCCCGCGCTGCGCTGTAGCCCCAAGTCCACCGCAGGCCCTGGTTCCAGAGGCCTCGTGGGGCCTGGCCCCAGGGACCCGCTGGGGCGGTTGCGCTTTCAGGCCCACGACCTAGCAGCTCTAGCGACACCGCAAATCTCTCCGAGGCCCGTCTACTTCTCCCGAGGGTCGCCTTCCCCAACTCCTCCATAAGGACCCCCCCACCCAGAGACCGAGGTTACCTGGTACAGCAGACGCGCAGCGGCACCGGCCGCGAGCCACGACAGACCGCAGCCTTCACAACCCTGCCCAGTCAGAGCGCCGCGATGGAAAGTGCACCGCCCAGCCTTATCTTTACGAGGTATTATTGGCCAGTCTAGATGCCAATCAACCTAAGCACGAATCAGCTTACTAGTTGGTTCCAGAAAGGCGGCTCTACGTCGGCTGATGCAATGGCCGGGAATAGAAGGGCAGGGATAGGGGATAAGTCACGTGACCGGGTAGGCTGCGGGCTTCTGGAGGTCGACATTTTGGTTTGCAAAGTCCTAATAGTTGACCTGGTTAATAACGGTAACCGGCGACGTGTGTTTGTTAAAGGTCACGGCTCTTGGTGTACAGTTCTGTTCATTGGGGAAATATGTTACTTTCGTATATAAAAGTGCATTCTATACATAAGGACGGCCACGCTCAAAAAGCTTGGACGGCCACTTTAAAAGAAAAAAAAAAAAAAAAAAAAACTTGAACTAGCTTCCCAGTTCACTAATCATTATCCCACCTAACATTTGTTGAACACATGTAGTATGCGCGGGCACTGATGTAAACTTTTGAGCTAATCTTCACAACAATGAATGAGTTATAAATGGAGTTACTAATATTACCTGTTTTTAACAGCTAAGGAGACTGAGGCACCCAGAGGTTAAGACAAGGACAAAACCAAGAAAGACAAGTGTTTGTTCTGATCCACATTAGCCCAAAATAACATATTTGGCCTAAACAATCAGAAATGGGTCAGACTTTTGTGCCACCACAATTAAAATGGAAAGCCAAAATTGTACAAGCTTATTTTCAAAATAAAGTGATATTGGTTGTAGTCTCAATACCTTTATTATGTTGCTGGAGTTGTCGCTATTAGGATAGCACCTTCACTCGTGAAAGAATTAGAGACACATTTACAAAAAATTTTTTCATTTCACCCAACAACTGTGTCAATACACATGAAAAGAAATAGTTGAGGCCCAAATGTAACATTTTTCTAAGCATTCTACTTGAATTATCCTGTTCTCTATGATATATTTCTCTTGTAGGTAATGCAACTATAAAATAGAAACTATTTTTTTAAAGATTTTATTTATTTATTTGACAGACAGAAATCACAAGTAGGCAGAGAGGCAGGCAGAGAGAGAGAGAAGAGGAAGCAGACTCCCTGCTGAGCAGAGTGACCGATGCCGGGCTCAATTCCAGGACCCTGGGATCATGACCTGTGCTAAAGGCAGAGGCTTTAGCCCACTGAGCCACCCAGGTGCCCCAGGAAAACTATTTTTTTTTTTTTAGATTTTATTTATTTATTTTGACAGAGATCACAAGTAGGCGAGAGGCAGGCAGAGAGAGAGAGAGGAGGAAGCAGGCTCCCCGCTGAGCAGAGAGCCCGATGTGGGACTCGATCCCAGGACCCTGAGATCATGACCCCAGCCGAAGGCAGCGGCCTAACCCACTGAGCCACCCAGGCACCCCAGGAAAACTATTTTTATTTTATTTTATTTATTTATTTGACAGAGATCACAAGTAGGCAGAGAGAGAGGAGAAAGCAGGCTCCCTGCCAAGCAGAGAGCCGGATTCGGGGCTCGATCCCAGAACCCTGAGATCATGACCCAAGCCAAAGCAGAGGCTTTAACCCACTGAGCCACCCAGGCGCCCCCAGGAAAACTGTTTTAATGCAACGCAAATTGTGTATTATAGGAAAATTCTTATTCTGGGCTAAGCAAATAGGTTTGCAGGTAAGAATAAGTTCTATACACATGACTTAATCTTAAGTAAAACATTGGCTGAACCTCTTGGGAAATGAGGAAGCTAATAGAGCTCAAGATAGTACAACTTAGATACTTAGTTTTGGAAATATGTAGTCCTGGGTTCTAATTCTCCCATGGCACCTAAAATATTTTTAGCACCCATAAAATGGACTTACACCGTTCATTTATTTGCTATCAGGTCAAATGGCAGTGACTGAATAGTTTTCAGACCATAAGTTGTTAAGAAATCACCTGATATATTTAAATTGAGATCCTGATCTAGTGGGTCTAGGAGTGAGGCCTGAGATTCTGCATTCTAATGGACTTCCACAGGTCCTGCTGATACCTATGTTGCTGCTGCTGGAGGAGGAGGATCACACTTGGAGTAGCGAGGGCATCAACTAGGAATGAGCTTCTTCCCCTATTTGTTCAGAGATAACAATTTAAAAGTTTGACCTATTTGGGGGATGTGTATACCTCACCTAGTCATTCACCAAGTGGGTGTCTATTATGCTTTAGTCCCGGAAGGTAACATTAAAGAATGCAAACTACCCTGCTCTCGTGAAGTTTTCAGTCTAGCGAAGGAGCTGGATATTCAGCAAAAAATAACAAAGTTCAATACACAAAGGACCCCTTGCTGGAGCCAAGGCTCAGCCTTTCGACGCTAGCTACCTGGGCACGCGTGCCGTGCCCGAGGCTGTGCCATCCCCTCCGCTGATTGGCTGGACGGACCAGCTCCCAAGCCTCAGCCAATGAGGCAGCCGCAGTGAGCGGCCGTTGGCGGAGGTAACCGCCATGCTGAGGGGCGATGGCTGGGGCTGCTGGCCGTATCCGAGGCCGCGCCTTGGGGTGCTTTCCGCTTGCCTTGCCCGTGGGCGATGTGAGTATCTCTGAGGTTAGAAGTAAGACCCTTTTTCCACAGTTAGGCGTCTTCCCCACCCCACCCCCCAACCCATGGAGGGGAGAGTCTGGAGTAGTAATAATAGCTAATATTTATCAAGCCTTCGCCGGAAGCCAGTCGCTATATCACATAAGCTTGTGACTGCTGAATTATTGAATGGTGCACCGGGTACTTACCCATAACTTCAGAGAATGTGGAGGCTGCCAAAGTCATGTGGGAGTAAATGCAGGAGGTTGCATTCTAATCCAGTGACTCTTGTAACCTTGATTCCTCTCCACGCTCTGCTTTGGAAAGCAGATTGCTTCTTAGCAGGTGTCTCACGTTGAGCTGGTATCTGCAGATGGAGACAGGAAAACTTAGCATCCTGATGCTTATTAAATTTGGGTGGTTTTTTTTTTTAGATTTTATTTATTTATTTGACAGACTTATTTATTTAGTTAGTTATCAAATTTATTTATTTTACAAGTAGGCAGAGAGAGAGGGAAGCGGGCTCCCCGCTGAGCAGAGAGCCTGATGCGGGGCTCAATCCCAGGACCCTGGGATCATGACCTGAGCCAAAGGCAGAGGCTTAACCCACTGAGTCACCCAGGCACCCCTGGCTTGTTTGTTTTTAAATAGAGAAAGCAACACATGATAAAAAGCATTTTTTTTAAAGATTTTCTTTATTTATTTGTCAGAGAGAGAGGGAGAGAGAGCGAGCACAGGCAGACAGAGAGGCAGGCAGAGGCAGAGGGAGAAGCAGGCTTCCTGCCGAGCAAGGAGCCCGATGTGGGACTCGATCCCAGGACGCTGGGATCATGACCTGACCCGAAGGCAGCTGCTTAACCAACTGAGCCACCCAGGCGTCCCGATAAAAAGCATTTATGAGAAGGATAAGCACCAAATTCAGGACAGCTTCTGTGTTTAGGGATGGTCCTACAGGGGGCTTCAATCAAATCTTAATTGTTTTTTTTTTTCTTAAGCCCTAAGGTGGGAACCTAGATGTTCATTGTATTATTCCCTTTTTTGTTTGTCTAAAATACAAATTTATTTTTTAATGATTTATTTGAGACAGAGAGAGAGTGCACAAGTGGGGAAAGAAGCAGAGGGAGAGGGAGAAGCAGACTCCTGGCTGAGCAGGGAGCTCCCAGGACTCTGGGATCATGACTTGAGCTGAAAGCAGACGCTTAACTGAATCAGCCACCCAGGCACCCCTGAAATACAATCTTAAAAGGAAAACATGCACATGGAAACTAAATTTCAGAGGATGAAGTGTACACAACGAAAAGGAAGTCTTCTCTCACCCCACATTTCTAGATCCCTCGCAAGAAGCAACTACTGTTAACAGATTTGTGTGTCTCATACATTTTCTATAGTATCTACAAGCACATGAGGGTTTTCTTTTTCACAAGTGAATCCTATTGTATATAGTCCTGCACCTTGGATGATTTCTTTTTTAACGTAAAAATCCTTAACCTCCATTGGTCCTGTGATCAATCTAATTTTGCCGGCAAAATATTCCTAGAATTGCTTCTGAATACGATGAGATGTATGTCGTGGCTTCCCTGGCTGTGTGTGTGCCTTTTTCTTTTTGCATATCCTCCCCTATAGGTTCCCAAAAAATCTTCACCAAATTAACCCCTGCAAGGGTACAAGAGAAAAAGAATCATGGCAGAGTATCGTTTGGAACTATTTTACCCTTTCCTGAACATTCTTACACTCTACAGGTCAAATTCCAGATAGAGCCCACTACTGCTTGAAATTAATTCACTGGAGTAGAACAGCGGCAAACAAGTGGGGATTCATTTTCTCAGCTTGCAGGAAAATACCCAGCTTCTTTCTAGTTAAGTAACAAGGGGAGGGGACCTTGTTTATTTCCAGTTAAGGGAAAGCGAGTGTCACATTTAATCCTTATTTTACCTCTTCTAAAAGCCCAAGATATTTTTTCCTTTAAAAAAAAATTCTCCCTAGGGACGCCTGGGTGGCTCAGTTGGTTGGACGACTGCCTTCGGCTCAGGGCGTGATCCTGGAGTCCCGGGATCGAGTCCCACATCAGGCTCCCAGCTCCATGGGGAGTCTGCTTCGCTCTCTGACCTTCTCCTCGCTCATGCTCTCTCTCACTGTCTCTCTCTCTCAAATAAATAAAATCTTTAAAAAAAAAAATAATAAAAAAAATAAAAAAAAATTCTCCCAACCATGCAGCCAGCGCTGGGATTGCAACCCAGGCACAGGTACCTCCAAAAGTCATGACAGATGGGGAAGAGTTCCCTGGAATGAACTAATTTGCTCATTAAGCGGCTTTGCATGGCCCTTTCCCTCTACCTACTACCAATCTCTTCATCCCCGGCTCTTGTCAATCCCCGCAGGAATTGTGTCCTTCAGACTCAAACCTCTTTGCTTTTTCTAGTTTCCGATCCTTCACCTGGAACGCATTTCCCTAGCACCTTGAGTATTTTTGAAGGTGAAATTCCTGTAAGTGGTATTGCCACATAGTCTACGGGACAAATTTTTAACCAAATGGTGTTTGACATGGCTGGTTGCCAATCCTTGGGCACTGAAAAATACCAACCTGAAGAGAAAAAGATGTTCCAATACGCTTTTGGTGGCTACTCTATCTGTAATGGTTCTGCGTTTTGACATATTCAATCTATATGAGCTTCTATGCCGGCGTGCTGGGTGGGAATATGGTTTTGCTCGTGCGGCGGAGAGCCAGTTGGCAGCCAGCGTTTCCGGACGTTATAAAAGAGCGTGAGCTAACCAAGGGTTAGGTCGGGGGCTCTGAAAGCGGTGGAAGTTACAGCTCGAAGTGGGCGAGGCGGCTGGGTGGGCGCAGAGTCCTACGTCACCGCGGCGCGCCACTTCCGCTCCTCAGCGGCTGAGCGAATGACTTCTCCCTTGGTGGGGCTGGAGCTGGGCTTACGGCGACCCGGGAGAGTCCACGATCGCGCCGCCCCAGCCAGCGAGTCAGTCACTCCAGCGCCTGGAACCATGGCCACCGATTCGTGGGCCCTGGCAGTGGACGAACAGGAGGCGGCGGCGGAGTCGGTGAGTTGACTTCAGCCGTAAAAGGGTCAGGGGGTCAGGTTTGGCGGGGGATCATCCCCGGATAAGACACTCACTACTTTGGTCAGGACGGGTATGGGATGCGTTTGAGGATGGAGGATGGAGCCTGGACCCTGAGCTGGCTTTGTTTATCCACCCGCCTCCTGGGTTACGTAAGAGCAGGTGAGTACTCCCATGGATGAAGAGCCCAGCCGCCTGTCTTCCTGGAATCAAGACTAATTGTAGATTGCACTCTCCCCACTGGGGAGTTTAATCACCTTTGTGTCTTTCTCCGCCTCTGGATTCTGAGCTTTCTGGGCTCTGTGACCGTGGCTTACTCCTCTTTGTGTACTTCTTTGCTTGCTTAGTGATGATGAATGACCTACTCTGTGGGCCCGGTAGTCAGTAAGTAAATCCTCTTCTCACCTAACTTTGTTCGGGGCTCACACACAGCTATCAAGATACGACTTAAACATGACTATGTAGAATTAATTCCTTCTACTTCAACACTCTTAAGTTCTGATAATGATTTGAACCTATTTCTGTTAGGCCTTGTATCTGTGAATTTCTTGAGAACAAGGACTTGGTCTTATTGTATAACTGATAATAGATTATATGCACATAATTCAAAGAGTCAAATAGTTTTAGAATTTTTAAAAGGTTTTATTTATTTGACAGACGGAGCGGGGTGGTGGGGGAGAGAACAAGCAGAGGGAGCGGCAGAGAGAGGGAGAAGCAGGCTCTCACGGAGCAGGGAGCCCGACATGGGGCTTGTTTCCAGGACCCTGGGATCATGGCCCCAGTGGAAGGCAGAGGCTCAACCAACTGAGCCACCCAGGTGCCCCAAGTCACACTTCTAAAAACTGGTTCCACCACCACCATTTTTTTTCCTCCTCAGAGACAACTAATAGTTCTGTTGGAGGTGATTTACATCATTGACCTCCTTGTTCTCCGAATAGCATGTTATGCTAGTTTTTGAACTTTCAGTTTAGCCTATTTACTGATTCTTATTCTTTCTCCATACTTTCTCCACCACCCATGCACACCTTCCCACTCCCTACCTTTTCATTATATTATAATTTCATTTAGATCAGTATTTCATGTTTACATTACTAGTAACTTATACTTTTACTTTCCTATAAAACTTTGTTTTTCCCTGGAATTTGTAATTGTCTTGCATTTTTGCTTCATGTTTTTTGTACTTATCACCAACTCAACCCCAAGCTCTTTGCTAATTGTTTAGTTTATCTCAGGATGTTCAAACACATTAAGTATTAGTTTGGAGCCCCTAGGTGGCTCAGTCAGTTAAACCTATGACTCTTGATTTCAGCTCAGGTCATGAGCTTGGGGTGGTGAGATCGATCCCCTCATGGGGATCTGCACTCAGCATGTAGTCTGCTTAAAATTCTTTTTCTTTCTCCATCTGCTTCCTCCCCCACCTCTCCCACTCTCTTTCTTTCTAAAATATGTAAGTAAATAAAATCTCTCATTAAAAAAAGTATTTTTTGAAGATTTTATTTATTTATTTGACAGAGATCATAAGTAGGCAGAGAGGCAGGCAGAGAGAGAGAGAGGAGGAAGCAGGCTCCCTGTGGAGGAGAGAGCCCGATGTGGGGCTTGATCCCAGAACCCTGGGATCATGACCTGAGTGGAAGGCAGAGGCTTTAACCCACTGAGCCACCCAGGCACCCTAAAAAAAAGTATTCTATTAATTCTGTTTCCCCCAGGTCTTTCAGCCTGCTTCATATTGGACTAGTTCTCCCTGTGCTTAGAGCAGAACTCATTTCAGGGACTGGAGGGACCAGGGCAGATTTCCCTTCGCCTTCATTCTGGGGATTCACTCTTCTCTTGTGTTGGATCCCCTCTTTTCATCTTTACTGATTTGGTGAAACCATTCATCAGCTTTCTGGAAGTGTATCAGAAGTATTGTTGTTGTTGTTGTTTTGTTTTTTTTGATACTGTTGCATTTCTGGAAATACCTTATCTTGCCCTGTCACTTGGATAGTATTATAGCTGGGTGTAGAGCTGTAGGTTGGAAATTAATTTCCTAATAATTTTTAAAGGCATTGTTTCATTGCCTTTTAGACTTGATTGGTTACTGAGATATCTGAGACCATTCTGATTCCTTATGTGACCTGTTTTTCCCTTTGTAAACTTGAACAATCTTCTGTTTGCTTCCAGTATACAGAACATTCCTGATAACTGGTATGGGTCTGTCTTCATCCATTTTGCTGGGCACTGGATATATCCTTTTTTTTAAAGACTTTACTTTTAAGTAATCTCTATACCCAGTGTGGGGCTTGAACACACACTCCCAAGATCAAGAGTTGGATGGTCCTCCAACTGAGCCTGCCTGGTGCCCCTGGGTGGGTCCTTTCAATCTGGAAAATTCTTATCCTTCAGTTATGAGAAATTTTCAAAAATTTCATTTTTTGTTTCTCCCCCTTTGTTTTTTCTTTGCTCTTTCAAGAATTCCTACTAGTTGACTGTTGGGTATCTCAGAGTGGCCCAATCATTAAGTCAAGTTTGTTGAGGTAAAATTTACATATATTAAAACTCACCTTGTAAAAAATAAATAAATACAATAAAACTCACCTTGTTCTTTGAATTTTGACAAAGGCATTCAGTTGTGTAACCATCACCACAATAAAGGTACGAAACATTTCCACCACTGCCCAAAGTTCCCTTAAACTTTCGCATTCATTCCCTTCTCCCCACCCTTCTCTGGCAACTGATGATTTGTTTTCTGTCTCTTGAGATTTGTCTATTCTGGATATTTTATATAAGTTGAATCATACAATATGTGTTCTGTTGTGTCTGGCTGCTTTCACGTAGCATAATGTTTTCAAAGTTCATCCATGTTGCAGTAGGTATCATTCCTTTTTATTGCCAAATAATATTCCATTGTCTAGATATATCACATTTTATTTCTCTGCTTATCAGTGTCCATTGATGAGCATTTCGATTGTTTCTACTTTTTAGTTATGAATAATGTTGCCATGATTATTCATGTACAAGTTTTTGTATGGACCTTTATTTTCAAATCTCTTGGGTATACACCCACAAGTGGCATTACTGGATTATGTAACTCTACGTTTAACTTTTGAGGAATTGTCAGACTTTTCCAAAGTGGCTGCACCATTGTATCACCCTTAAAATAATTGCTTTCTATGAGATTAGTATTATCTATGACAGGCACTATTGCGTAGAGGTTAAAACTTTAACCTTTATAGCCAGACAGTCTAGGATTTGTATTGTAGGTCCATGGTTTACTAGTTCTATGACTTTGGGAAAATTGTTTAATCTTTATGTGCCTTGGTTTCCACATCTGTAAAATGGAGATAATCATAATACCTACCTCATTGAGTTATGGACATGCCTGTTATATGTGCAATGTAAGTAATAGCAGTTGTTGTTATTATGTATAAATCACAGTTCCAATGCAGGAATCTTTTTTTTAAGATTTTATTTATTTGAGTGAGTGACAGCAAGAGAGGAAGTTGGGGAGGGGGAGAAGCAGGCTTCCTGCTGAGCAGGGAGCCCAATATGGGGCTGGATTCCAGGACCCTAGGATCATGACCTGAGCCAAAGGCAGATGCTTCACTAACTGAGCCATCCAGGTGCCCTGCAGGAATCTTTTAAATTACTTGTCCATATTGTATGGATGAGATAGTTGAACCTGGATAAGACTTGTGAATCTACTTAACCATGCACAGGTAAATTAGATCACAATTTTCCAAAACTGAGCAAATGAGTAAAGAAGCCTCTATTACCCTCTGCCTCATGGAACTCTCACTGAGGACACTGCATGACATAGGTAACACTGATGTGTTTAGTGCATAGTTACTGTATTTTTTTAAAAAATTTTATTTATTTATTTATTTATTTGACAGAGAGAGATCACAGTAGACAGAGAGGCAGGCAGAGAGAGAGGGGGGGAAGCAGGCTCCCTGCCGAGGAGGGAGCCCGATGCAGGACTCGATCCCAGGACCCTGAGATCATGACCTGAGCCGAAGGCAGCAGCTTAACCCACTGAGCCACCCAGGTGCCCCTGTATTTTTTTTTTTTTAAGATTTTATTTATTTGTTAGAGAGAGAGAGAGAGAGAGAGTAAGCACAGGCAGACAGAGTGGCAGGCTAGAGGCAGAGGGAGAAGCAGGCTCCCTGCCAAGCAAGGAGCCCCATGTGGGACTCGATCCCAGGACGCTGGGATCATGACCTGAGCCAAAGGCAGCTGCTTAACCAACTGAGCCACCCAGGCGTCCCTAGTTACTGTATTTTAAATATTAAGCTTCATTCCTTATTTATTGTAGGTAAGAAAATACTAGATTCTATTTTTATTTATTTCTTCATCCCCCAGTGGCTCCTGTCTTTGTTCCCCTTCTGTTCCATTGGGAAATTTCTTTTTAGAGGAGGGCAAACAGATAAGAAAACTGATGAGTATGACTATATCCTCTACTTCACCATTTTGGCAGAGATAATCCCTGTTCTCTATAGTTCACTATTAAATCTTTTATGTCTCAAGAATGCTTTCTCAAGTAGCTTTTGAATAAAATGTAGTGTGTTACTGTAGAGTTTTCAATTATTTTAACATATCTTAAAAACTAAAGTATTAAAGGCATTGAAAATGTGGGTATTACAAAGTGGATGTTTTTGCTTTTTTGCCTTTCGGTTAATTTCAAAATGGTTTCTGATGAAGTTGCAAAAGAAACTGGTTTCTCCTTTTTGGTCCAAGTAAACGGCAAATAAGGTATCTAACTGTACTTTCAATACAAGTTTCAGCGTTCAGTTCACTGACATTGCACTGGGTAAAACAGACGTCACTGTCTCTGCTTTACAGGCTTTAAGGTCCTTATAGCCAAGGGAGGAGTTTGTTTTTAGATTCGCTGGACCCTCTACAGAATCCTGATACGTTGTAATCAAAACATCTACTGGTTTCATTTACATTGTCGCTAACAACTTTACTACATATTGCATTTAGTTACTTTAACTGTTAACTTTGTTTACTGTTAACTTCAGTTTGAACAATGTATCAACAAAACAATGGTTTGTCCCTTTTATCATTATTAAAATTTTTTGTAATAGATGTTTGTAACTCATTTATACCTCAGCCCTGTCATTTGCTTTAGCTAGCAATTTTCACCCTAGGAGTGAGTACTATTAAGTTTACTGTTGGAGGTATTGCCAGTAAGTCAGGCAGTCTGTCTAGACTCGCTGTCTCTCTGTTCTCACCTTGCGCACTCTCTCTCTCTCCCTCTCAATAGATGTGGATACTATACTTAAAACAGGGTTTGTCAGCAGGATATGGAGAAGTGCTTTAGAGAAGATTAAAATATATTTAACACCTACTGTGTATCAGGCACTGCGCTGGTCCCTTCATATTCATTATCTGTTAGTGTGTTTGCTATCATTTGGAATTAAGGAAGGATTTTTACTGTTTTCTGATGATGTCCTTTCTTTCTTTCTTTCTTTTAAGATTTTATTTATTTATTTCACAGACAAGATCGCAAGCAGGCAGAGAGGCAGGCAGAGAGAGGGGAAGGGAGGCAGACTCCTTGCTAAGCAGAGAGCCCAATGTGGGGCTTGATCCCAGCACTCTGGGATCATGACCTGAGCTGAAGACAGAGGCTTTTTTTTTTTTTTTAAAGATTTTATTTATTTATTTGACAGAGAGAGATCACAAGTAGATGGAGAGGCAGGCAGAGAGAGAGACAGAGAAAGGGAAGCAGGCTCCCTCCTCAGCAGAGAGCCCGACGTGGGGCTTGATCCCAGGACCCTGAGATCATGACCTGAGCCGAAGGCAGAGGCTTAACCCACTGAGCCACCCAGGCGCCCCTGAAGGCAGAGGCTTTAGCCCACTGAGCCTCCCAGGTGTCCCAATGATTTCCTTTTTTTGCCAATTTCCTTTCTTGCTAGTCTCTCCAATATGTTCCCCCCTACTTCTCCCTCCCCTAACACCAAAGCAGAGACACCAGAAACTCCCTTTTCAGTTGGCAACAAAAGAAGTGTAGTTCCTCCAACCCTAATCCTAACCATCTATTAAAACAGACATTTGTGGGGCACCTGGGTGGCTCAGTGGGTTAAAGCCTCTGCCTTCGGCTCAGGTCATGATCCTAGGGTCTTGGGATCGAGCCCCGCTTCGGGCTCTCTGTGAAACAGGGAGCCTGCTTCCCTTCCTCTCTCTCTGCCTGCCTCTCTGCCTACCTGTGATCTCTGTCAAATAAATAAAATCTTTTAGAAACAAACAATCAAACAAACCAAAAAACAGACATTTGTTTCATTCTCTTGCCTTTCCCGGACTTAGAGGAAAGACAGAATGAACCCGAAAACATAAACCAACAGTGTAGGTGGTGCTTTAAGAAATACCCATTTTTCCCTCTCTCTCTCTCTGCCTGCCTCTCTGTCTACTTGTGATCTCTCTGTCAAATAATAAATAAAATCTTAAAAAAAAAAAGAAAGAAATGACTACTCTTTAAAAAAGAAAAAGAAAAAAAATAGCCATTTTCATTGTTACCCATCACTAGATGAGGTCCTA
This sequence comes from Neogale vison, assembly GCF_020171115.1. Lineage (NCBI taxonomy): Eukaryota > Metazoa > Chordata > Mammalia > Carnivora > Mustelidae > Neogale > Neogale vison. The sequence goes on from NC_058097.1 coordinate 12,476,776, forward strand.
AGCCCCACTTAATATTTTATGATTAGAGCACCTGCTTTGTGCTAGATCCAAAGATCAATTAAATAAAAATATTCCTGTCTTTAAGGTATTTTCTCCCCTACCCCTAGCATTTATGAGGTATAAGGGACAAAAGTATATTTTCTTTCTAATAGAGGAGAAAAGTCCCATCACAATATGCCTAATTTATGGTCTTTGATCAAAGTCCTAATAATTCTTTGAAATGTCTCTTTGCTCTGTCCCTTCCTTTGTATTCCCACTTCAGCTAGGTATTTTGATTACACAGTGTGCCACGATGCCCCACACTGCTCTCAGTTTAAAATATTAGACTTCCACCACAAGGCAAAAAACAAGGCAACCTGAATATGAGGGCGCGTATCTGCACATTGTGGTCCTGCAGCTCAAACCTACAGTGCAAGGGAGCAGACTCCCACCCACACACGGTTTTTGTTGCAGCCCTCCCCCCTGAAGTTCTCTGAAGTGTGACTGCATTTTCCAGTATCTTTTAAATTTTCCTGTCGTTTGGAATATGAGAGAATGACAAATGGTATTCTACTGAGAAAGTCTTTGTAATCAGGGCATTAAGCAAACTCATAAACTATAATTTTCTCTAGGGACTGTAATTAGGAAGTGTGGATTTTGAGTCATTTGTGTAACCAGTTTTTTCCTACTGCTGTGTTTATGGGAAATTTTGTTTATTTTCACTCAAACATTTAGTTGACTAAAGGAGCCTGGCAGAACAACTTAATGAACAGATCTTGAGAGTGGCTCGTTTCTCCCCAGCTTCACTGGGGAGGCTCTGTTGATACAAAATCTTTTAAGTGATTTTCCTGACACTTTCCCCCCTCCCCCCATATTCTCCATTTAGTTGAGCAGCTTGCATCTTAAGGAAGAGAAAATCAAACCAGATGCCAATGGTGAGTAAAAGCTAGTTTGAAAACAAATGTGATTTCCTTTAGTATTTCTGCTTTGACATAACTCTCTGGAAAAAAAGTTGTGTATGTACAAGTAGGGGGCTGGCAGATACTGGCAGTCATTTGATTTAGGAACTAAACTGGATTGTTTTGCTTTGTATTGTGCTTAAAATAAGCACAGGATGCCTAAGTGATGTGCTCGCTTCGGCAGCACATATACTAAAAATAGGATGCCTAAGTGACTTACTTATTACCAAACTTATTGCTGACCATGAGAATATACAAAGTATGAACAACCTGAGAGTTAACCTATTGTCATTCTGAAATCGTATCTACCCAAATCCAAGATTTCCATTAAATTTTCATTGATGTACATATAGTGGGCGGGGGGTAGTAACACTTACCTCATTCCAAATTCATTTACAATCTTTTTCTGTAATTTTTTCGTACCTACAATGTTGTGTGAAAATACATTTCTATTAAACAATTTATATACATAGAATATTAATGGCATTATAGTGTTCAAAACTGATGAAATACAGTTTGCACAGATTTCCTCTGTTTAGCATCAAGGTGGTTTGTGATCATTGCCTGCTGTGATCATCTTTCTATAACATTTCAGAAATACTGATGCTATGAGGGAAAGTCCCATTAGTGTTTGATGTACCGTGAGAGGACTCGGAATAGGAAAGAACTGCATATAAGCAACACTGTTTCATACCTTTGTTTATTTAAGAACAATAAAATGGTTTCATCTGTGGCTTGGTTTCTTCATTTATTGTTCTGCTCCCCAGGCCTTTTACATTTCTAGTGTCTCATAGAATCTGAACTGTCTCTGCTGTTGGGTATAGTATGTGATATTGAATGACGGCCACTTTGTGTCTGATAAAGGTGCTGTTGTCAAGACCAATGCTAATGCAGAGAAGGCAGATGAAGAAGAGAAAGGTAACAGCCTAGAGCTATACCCATGAGATTCCACCATCTTAAGACAATAGATTGTTACCAGGCTTCATTTTTAGACCCAACTTGGCTTGACTTTAAAGGGAGTCATATTGCTAACACTCCAACATGGTTGCTGGTGAAGGAATTCTCAGTGGTTACATTTTAAAGAAATTTTACTTTGAACAACTGATGGACTTCAGCAGCAGCAGCAGGAAATAAGCCCTGAATGATGATCTTTTACAGGGCATTATAAAAGAAATTTTAAGTTGAATCGCCATTGTCTACTAAAGTTAATGCTACTTGAACACATTAAAAGTGGATAACAACATACAAACAACTTATATGATATCAAGATACAAACTTTGTTAATTTCTGGGTTTTTTTTTTTTTCATTGTTGAGATATGCTGGCCAAGCTAATAATTTTCAATGTTCTATTGAGCACGAAGGAGGGAGTCAATACTTGGGTTTACATAGGAAGGAAGAATAGATAACCTCCAGAAAGGAGGGCTTGGAAGAGAGTCCTGGAGAGGAATAGGAGGCCCCAATGTATGACATCAGTATCAAAACCTTTTTCTTTAATAAAGCAATTTTAATTCTATTTATAAATCAAAACTATGATATACCCTGAATTATAAGTCCTAGCATACATACATGTAAGTGCTTAAAATGCCAATGAAAAGCGAATTCAGATGAGCTCATGGTGGATTTCATGGCCTTTAAAAATTCTTTGCTTAAAAAAAAAAATTCTTTCCTCTCTTTTTCCTGACAGAGGACAGAGCTGCTCAGTCCTTACTCAACAAGCTGATCCGAAGCAACCTGGTGGATAACACAAACCAGGTGGAAGTCCTGCAGCGGGACCCGAACTCGCCGCTCTACTCCGTGAAGTCCTTTGAGGAGCTTCGGCTGTGAGTGATTACTTTCTGACTCTCCCCTTTGTGTTAGATACAGATTAACATTGTTAGTACGTGTACATACGTGTACACACACACACTTTTTTTTTTTATCACAGCAGAACATTTTTAGCTAATACAAGTTTATCTTTTTACTTTATTTATTGGTATAAAAGGTGATTTTATTAAAGGAGGAGCACAGGATCCATGGGCAGAAAGAGCTGCTGCCAGCCAATACAAATTTAATCAAAGAATTTAGCTACTTTGGGCTATTAAGTAAAATTTCTAGCTAAAGTGAATTGTGCAAAGTGCACAGTTCAAGTATTATTAATTGTAAATAAACTGTGTAACAATAGTAAGAAAGAGAAAAAAAAAATCCCTCGGATATCTGGCTTCTTTCCTCAACCAAAGAGCTGGTGACTTTCATCTTTAACTGTTTTCCCAGGAAACCACAGCTTCTCCAGGGAGTCTATGCCATGGGCTTCAACCGTCCATCCAAGATACAAGAGAACGCACTGCCTTTGATGCTTGCTGAGCCGTATGTGTCCTGATAGAACTCTACCCCATTTTTAATTTTCCGTTTTTTAAAATTTCTATTATTTTAAAAATCTATACTAGGAACACATGTTTATTTTAGAAAAGTTAGAAAATAATTTAAAAATAAGAAAAATTGTTTGTAATCTTCCCCAACCTACTATACTAACATTTGGAGACTTCTAGACTTTTTAAAAAAAAACTCACATATTTATACCTTATTTAAAAAACGGAGCCATATAAAATCTTACGTGCTTTTTAAAAAACTTAGTGAGATGATCATCCTATGTTGGTAAATAAACATTTATCATTCATACACACCTTGCTTTCATTACATGGATAGATAGAATTTATTGTGTCAGAAACAGTAAGCAAAAACCAAACAGGGTTCTGGGAGGTCAGAATAGGGTAATTACCAAGGTTGTTTTGTAGTGCAGTGCTTTTCATACTTTCATAGGCACATGAATCTCTTAGGAATTTATTAAAATGCAGATCCTCATTTCAGTCCCTCTGAGGTTCACTATTTCCTAGAAACTTCTAAGTGATGCTGATGCTACTAGTTTTAGACCACATTTTGAGCAACAAGATTCAAGAGCATGTGGAGCTTTTTATAAAAACTGATCCCTACATTATATATGATTATGGAAAGTTGTACTGCATCTGATCCTAAATCCCGAAACTACTTTCACAGAGTCTAAAAATAGAAATTTTAGGTCTATATTAAAGTTTTCTTTGTTCTGTGTCAAAACTGTGCCTTTTTTCACTTGATCTTAGCCAGAAGCCTGGGAAGCAATTAGTGACTTTTTTCATGATGAATAATGTCTTTTTTTTTTTTTAAGATTTTATTTATTTGACAGAGAGAACTCACAAGTAGGCAGAGAGGCAGGCAGAGAGAGAGGAGAGCGCGCCGATGTGGGACTCGATCCCAGGACCCCAAGATCATGACCTGAACCAAAGGCAGAGGCTTAACCCCCTGAGCCACCCATGCGCCCCAAATAATGTCTCTTTTTAACTTGACATTTTGAGCATCGATGAAAGCACTGGGATCTATAAAAAGCGAATGACCAGTGTGAAACAAATACTCCATTTATGCATCTCTTAAGTATGTTCAATTTTTAAAATCATCAATGTTAGAAGAGACCTGAGAGAATTATCTAGTACCTCTCTTCATTAACAAATATGTATTGAGTGCAGGTGTGTAACAGATACTATTCTAGGCACTTGGTTACATTAGAAAACAAAACAGACCAAAATTCCTGTCTTTAAGGAGCGTGGTCTGGAGTATAGATCATTTATTTTTATTAAAAATAAATAAGATAATAAATAAATAAATAAGATATATAGTGTATTGTTTGTTAGATAAGTTATAAATGTAATTAATGCCACTGAGTTGTACACTTAAAAGCTGTTTTTAAAAAAGGTGATAAATACTGGGGGATCTGGGTGGCTTAGTCAGTTAAGCTTCTGCCTTTAGCTCAGGTCATGATTCCAGGGTCCTGAGATCAAGCCCCACATCAGGGGCTCCCCCCGCTTGTGCTCTCTGTCTGTGGGTCAAATGAATAGATAAAATCCTTTTTTTTTTAAAGAAAAGTGATAGGTGATAAAAAAAAAAGAAGGTGATAAAAAAAAAAGATGATAAATATGAATAAGAAAAAGAAACCATAAGAAGGGAGATCAGGAATACCAAGGGAACTGATTGCAGTTTTCCCCCAACATTATATTATGAAAACTGTCAAAAAAAAAAAAAAAAACCAACAGAGTTGAAAGTTTTTTTTTTTTTTTTTTGAGAGAGCACATAAGTGGGGTATGGAGGAGCAGAGGGAGAGGGAGAAAGAAAATCTTAGCAGGCTCCACACCCAGCACAGAGCCCCACAAAGGGCTAGATCTCATGACCCTGAGATCATGACCTGTGCCGAAATCAAGAGCTGGACAGTTAACTGATCTACTCAAGTGCCCTAAAGTTGAAAGGATTTTATAGTGAACACTCATATGTCCCCCATCTAGATAGCAGTCACTAACATTTTACCAAACTTTATCACATATCTATCTACCAATACATAATTTTTAAGGCATTTCAAAATAGGCTACAATTTTAATCAAGTGCTTAGGGTATGATCTCATCAAGTAGGTGATGTGTGAGCAAAGCCTTGAAGGAGAAGAGAGAGTTGACATGTCATCTGGGGACAGCTGTCCCAGCAGAGTACAGAAACCCTGGGACGGGGGCATGGCTGGCTTGCTTTTGGGGCAGCCCCAAGGCTTCTGTAGTGGGATGAGTAAGGGAGCCCGTGGTAGGAGCTGAAAACAGAGAACTACTAGGGAGCCAGATCAGGTAGGACCTTGTAATGCAGAAGGATTTGCACTTTTACTCTGAATGAAATGAGGGAGTGACTGGAAGGCTTTTGAGCAGAGCAGTGACATGAACTGACTCACATTTTAAAAGAATCACTGGCTGCCCTGTCAAGAATAAGAGAGAGTGCTTTAAATTCCACTAGTCTTCTCTCTGTGGTGCTTGGTGTTTGTGGGACTAGCATGTGTTAACTACTGCAGCAATCAAAGCCTCCTACCATAAACTCATTTATTCTTCACTGTTACTAACTAAAAGGGTACTTGAGATGTAAGCCCCTAAACAATGTTTTCTTGTGCAGCCCACAGAACTTAATTGCCCAGTCTCAGTCTGGTACTGGTAAAACAGCTGCCTTTGTGTTGGCCATGCTCAGCCAAGTAGAACCTGCAAACAGATACCCCCAGGTAAGGGCTTGGTGAATTTGGATTTTCTGTCGATGTGTAGCTAGAAATTACATACGATGGATTGAAAGCCAAAATGCATATTAATTTTTACATAAACAGAACCCGTTGTCGAGCACAAACAATATGGTTGACCTTCTGGTAGCAACACGCATCCTGTTCCCTTTCCACGGTTTGCCAGTTCTGAGATATTGCTGATAGGCTGGCACCTTTACTTTCAGGAAAGACCTCTTCTATCTACAGCTATCATCCTCTGGAAAGTTCTGAGAACTTCCCGAGTAAATGAAAAGGAAGCTAATCTCCACCTGAGATTTCAGATCCTTGTTCACATGTGGGTTTTGTATTCCTACAGCCAGAGCTATTTTCAAGTGTATTTACCAACCAGAGTTCTAACCTGTGACTTTGCAGCATAAAGAATCAAATGGCGTGCACTTTAATGTTCATCTTTAGCCTCAGCTGGAGGAGTAAGTCCTGATGGTGATTCCCCACTGCCCTTGAGATCTCACTCTGCACTCTCTCCCTGCCAGTGTCTGTGCCTCTCCCCAACTTACGAGCTCGCCCTCCAAACAGGAAAAGTGATTGAGCAGATGGGCAAATTTTACCCTGAACTGAAGCTAGCTTATGCTGTTCGAGGCAATAAATGTGAGTACGAATGTGTGATCCTAATTCATTAAGCTAACAACTTCTATTTCTTTTTTTTTTTTTAAAGACTTTATTTATTTGACAGAGAGAGACACAGTGAGAGAGGGAACACAAGCAGGGGGAGTGGGAGAGGGAGAGGCAGGTTTCCCGACGAACAGGGAGCCCGATATGGGCCTCAATCCCAGAACTCTGGAATCATGACCTGACCCGAAGGCAGATGCTTAACGACTGAGCCACCCACACACCCACAACTTCTATTTTTAAAAATTTCAAAACATACACAGTAGTTGAAATAATAAAAATTAACATTTCACTTAGACTTGAAAACTTGACATTTTTCTAAATTTGCTTTATGTGTGCATGTTCTGGGGGAACCATCTGAGAGTAAATTGCAGACATTGTGGTATTTACTTCTAAATACTTAAGCCTGGAGGCACCTGGCTGGCTCACTCAGGAAAGCACGTAACTCTTGACTTCAGGGTTTTGTGTCTGAGCCCCACATTGGGTGTAGAGATTAGTTAGAAATAAAATCTTGGGGCATCTGGATGGCTACCAGTCGGTTAAGCATATGACTCTTGATTTCAGCTCAGGTCTTGATCTCAGGGTTGTGAGTTCAAGTCCCACATTGGGCTCCACAAACGGAGTGAAGCCTACTTAAACAATTTTTTTAAATCTTTTTTTTTTTTAAGGATTCCATTCATTTATTTGTCAGAGAGACTGAACACAAGCAGAGGGAATGGCAGGTAGAGGGAGAATGAGGCTCCCTGCAGAGCAAGGAGCCCCATGTGGGACTTGATTCTGGGGCCCCGGGATCATGACCTGAGCTGAGGGCAGATGCTTAACCGACTGAGCCACTGAGGTGTCCCTTAAGGAAATCTTTAAAAAAAAAACTTTTTAAATAAATACTTTAGCATGCATCTCACAGTAAGGACATTCTTTTTTTTTTTCTTTTATCTAAGATTTTACTTATTTATTTGACAGAGATCACAAGTAGGCAGAGAAGCAGGCAGAGAGAGAGGAGGAAGCAGGCTCTCTGCCGAGCAGAGAGCCCGATGTGGGGCTAGATCCCAAGACCCTGGGATCATGACTTGAGCCAAGGCAGAGGCTTTAACCCACTGAGCCACCCAGGTTCCCCACAATAAGTACATTCTTCAGGATATCCACAAAATCCTTATCACAACCAAGAAAATAGGAGATTCTCTAATAACTAGTATCTAGTCCATTTTTATTTTTCCCTAATAGTCCCAAAAGTCCCATGGTCTTTATGGCTGTTTTGTTTTTGAACCAAGATCAAATTGGTGTGACTGCACTGCATTTGATGTTGTATCTCATACGTTTCTTTAAATCTAGAATAGTCCCTCCACCTCCTCCTCCCCCCTACTTCTGACTTTTTGAATGGTCCAGACCAATTGCTTATAATACTGTACATTCTGGTTTTGTTTAATTGCCCGATTTCTTTTTAATGTCATTAGAAGAATAAAAATGTTCCTGAATATTCATGACCATTAACTCTGACATTTAATTTTTTAACTGAATTATAATTAACAGTGTTTTATTAGTTTCAGCTATATAATATAATGATAGATCAAGTCTGTATTTTTCTCAGTTCTCATCAAAATAAGTGTAATAAATGTAAAGGATAATCCCCCTTATCTATTTCACTCACCTCCCTACCTAGCTCCCCTATGGCAAATCTGTTCTTGTATTTAAGAGTCTGTTTTTTGTTTGGAGCTTGTTTTTATTATTCTTTCTTTATTCATCTTCGTACTTTTGTTTTGCAACAAATTAACAATATTTAAGTAATATAAAAACTGTTGAAAGTTTGGCTGTGAATCTTTCACATGTGTAACTATGACTCACAAATCCACTCAGCATACAATACCAACTAATACCAACTTGAATTTGCTTCTAAAAAGTAATACAATTATAAAACTTAGTGGAAGATGATCATACACTTATTACGTAAATTGGTTGCAAACTGGGTTGAAGTTAGATGCCAGAGTCTGAATAACTTTTGTGGGAGGCAGTAATTGGTTTAAGAAAGAAGCAGCATTTATTAGGTTGAATTGACTCAACATTCACATCTGGGCAAAATTTTGGCAGTGATTTAGAGGGAGATTGTGTATGCCAGGTCATGATTGTAATTAAGAGACTTAAATTCAATATATAAGTGCCATGTAATTCAAAACGAAGAGGCAAATCTCAGTTTCAAACCACACAGAGTCAAGAATGTGCCATGGTCCGCTGGGCCTTGTTTGGGGAAGCACTTTACCTAAGAGAGGCAGTTTGTGCTTCTTTGAGAAAGCAAAGCCATTCATGATGAATCCTATTTTCTGACCTGGGCAAGGGCGTGTGAAGGCAACTGGCTTGTTTGATGTAGGTGCCAGGATGGCTGAGGGGCAGAGTGCACCGGAGAGAGAGAGGTGAAAGTCTGCTTGTGAGAAGTGTAACCCTGGGCTAGGGGAATGATGCTGATAGAGAAGAAATAAAGATAACAACAGATCCTCCTTGAAAGAGAACTGGATGACTACAGAGAACGGACAAGAACACTACTGAAGAGGCTTTCATCTTGTCACTGTTTCTATCCTATGTCTTTTCAGCATTATTAAAAGCTGTGGTGATATTATAACCTTACTTTAAGATATTAATGCAAACATCAAAACAGTTGACATTAAAGTACAGCATAGCTTTAGATTTTCTCAGAGAGGAAAGCTGGTTTTGCCATGGAAAATCCCCACAGCAAACATCTTGTCTCCACAGTGGAACGAGGTCAGAAGATCAGTGAGCACATTGTCATTGGCACCCCTGGGACTGTTCTGGACTGGTGCGCCAAGCTCAAGTTCATTGACCCCAAGAAGATCAAGGTGTTTGTTCTGGATGAGGCTGACGTGATGATAGCTACTCAGGGCCACCAAGATCAGAGCATCCGCATCCAGAGGTAGGAACTCTTGAGTCAAGAGCAACTTCTCAGCCTCCTGATCTGCAGCATCTTCTCCTTTTACTTCAAACACCTCTTCTTGCTCCTGTCGGGTTCTTTATCTAGTACCTCCAGAAGTATTTGTTTGATGGGCCACTTCCTCATCAGCACTGACTGGGGTTGAGGAAGGAGACTTAGGGAATCTAACCCCAGCCCCATTCCTGCCCCGTGGCTGCTCTCACCTCTTCCCCGCTGTTCTCCTCCCGCTTTTGCTGTTTTCCTGGGCACGTAGCCCACGCAAGCCCCGGGCCGCTGTCTTCTGTCCGTTCCAGAAAAGACTCGGGATCATGCCCCGTACCTGGGTCTTCCCTTGCAGGATGCTGCCCAGGAACTGCCAGATGCTGCTTTTCTCTGCCACCTTCGAAGACTCTGTCTGGAAGTTTGCCCAGAAAGTGGTCCCAGACCCAAACATTATCAAGTTGAAGCGCGAGGAGGAGACACTGGACACCATCAAGCAGTATTACGTGCTGTGCAATAACAGAGATGAGAAGTTCCAGGCCTTGTGTAACCTGTATGGGGCCATCACCATCGCTCAGGCCATGATCTTCTGCCATGTGAGTAGCAGTGGCAGCAGCAGCTCTGGAGGGTGCGCCGGCCCCTCCTCTCAGCCAGCGCCACCTCAGTGCTGAGGCGGGCCAGCTGCCCTGTGTGGCCAGAAAGGAAATGATCAATCACCTCCACCGGCCCCAGGGAGTATTCTCAGACTTAACTAAGGAGTTATGAGGGAAAAGACTGAAGATTTGAACCTTCTTTGGTCCCACTTCTTAGAGATAACTTGGAAAAAACTCCAAATAACATCCAGTGAAATAATTATATAAAACATTAAGAATATAGACTGTTTGGGAATGAAGACTTTGGCTTACACCACACACTTCCTAGCGGAACACTAAGATGATTTAAGTAATTCATCTAAAAACATGACAGGGCTAGAAGTATTTTTGAAATTGGTAAGCCTACCCTGATGACTGAACTCAGCAGATCTTCATGTACTTTTAATGGCAACAAGCCACTTTTTGCTGTTATCTTTTTCTTTAACAAGTCTCTTCATTTAAAACAATTCTGTTCTGTCCAGACCCGCAAGACAGCGAGCTGGCTGGCAGCAGAGCTCTCCAAAGAAGGCCACCAGGTGGCGCTGCTGAGTGGCGAAATGATGGTGGAGCAGAGGGCTGCGGTGATCGAGCGCTTCCGAGAGGGCAAAGAGAAGGTGCTGGTGACCACCAACGTGTGTGCCCGCGGTGAGCAGAGAACGTGTCTGTCCGCCAGGCCCCGGGTAGCCAGGGAGGCCTGTACGGGGCGCTCCGCCTGTTTGGGGGGAGTCCACGTGGGCTTGGTTCTCTCCTGGAGAGACTGGATTCCCCGGCACCTGAGAACTGTCACAGAAGCCAGAGGCGCCGATGTGCTGGAAGGACATGGAGCAGCAGCTCACTGGCCCAGGACGGTGTCTGCTCTCTTTGGGGCCCCCACAGAGGTTTCAGCTGCGTTTTCTGATACTTGTGTCTAGCAGAGGCTCTTTTTTTTTTTTTTTTTAAGATTTATTTATTTATTTGACAGAGGTAGAGAGGCAGGCAGAGAGAGAGGAGGAAGCAGGCTCCCTGAGAGAGGAGGAAGCAGGCTCCCTGCTGAGCAGAGAGCCCGATGCGAGGCTCAATCCCAGGACCCTGGGATCATGACCCAAGCCGAAGGCAGAGGCCTTAACCCACTGAGCCACCCAGGCGTCCCAGAGGCTCTCTTCTTGAGGTCACAATTTTGTCAGCACTTGCCTAAGTTCTCTTTCCCTCTGGGTTCTGCTACATGCCCCCGGTCCCCGAATCCCAGAGCCGGCCTGCCCCAGACGCTTCCTTCCACCCAAAGCTGGTGTTTGTTGGCCTCACTTGGTGGGCAGTGATTTTCAGCTCCTGTCCTGACTCCTCTGCACCTGCCTTTCATGCAGGTATTGATGTCGAACAGGTTTCTGTCGTCATCAACTTTGACCTCCCCGTGGACAAGGACGGGAACCCGGACAACGAGACCTACCTGCACCGGATCGGGCGCACGGGCCGCTTTGGCAAGAGGGGCCTGGCAGTGAACATGGTTGACAGCAAGCACAGCATGAACATCCTCAACAGAATCCAGGAGCATTTTAGTGAGCGCCTGGGAATGGCCCCCAGGGAGGGGGGGGAAGAGTCGGCTCTCCCGTGGCCCTGAGAGAGGCCCATGTCCTTGTCACACGTCCCCTCCTTTCCTACAATATGGAAGTTCTCGAAGAGCACACCTGGCAAGTTTTCAGGGTCAGGGATGCAAAGGACAGTGCCCCCCTGGCCAGGCCGAGGGACCTAGGGCTCTCTCTGTCCCTCACTCGGGCACCGGGAGTCTTTGGGGTCAAGTGCAAGACTGCTGTGGCCAGAGGTATGGTCCTGTTCCTAGGCCGGGCAGAACGCTGTTTCCTCTCTCCCTGCCGTGCTGTCCCTTTCCTGGGTGTGTGTCTCCATGGTAGACCCGCACTGATTTCTCATTTTCCTCCTCAGATAAGAAAATAGAAAGACTGGACACGGATGATTTGGACGAGATTGAGAAAATAGCCAACTGAGACGCTCCACCAGTCACCAGTGCCCACCCCTGGCACTCCGCCTGCATGGGAGACCAGTGCTTTCACGGCACAGGCCTCGACAGTCACCACAAAGACAAAAGCAGAGGAGAAGAAACTACCTACCTCATTTTAAATTACGTTTGGACTCGACAAAAATTGTGCAAATGATGGGGGAAGGTAGAAAAAATTGTTTACACAACTTCTGAAGATTAGGCGAGAATACAGAGAAATTTACTTTTTGGAAATTCCGTCTTCTTTTCCCCCATCTAAATGCTGTGGCTAATCACTGCTCAAGATCCTTGTGGCAGGCCCTGCCTATTCTCTGGCCAGAAGTGTTCAGAACATCCTCAAGCAGAACTGAGGTGAAGAGGGACACAGAGATCCCAAGTAGGACAGATACATCAGCCAGCCGTCATGTTTGTTGTCTGGCATGAGGCCTGTGAGCTGGTGCTCTGGATGTGGGGTGGTAGAGCTCATCTGAATGTTGTCATCTCCCTCTGTCCTGCTGCCCACACCAGGAAGGGATGTGCTTAGCATGGTCCAAAGTGCCACCCTGAGACTTCGGTGTATGCAGATTTGTGTTGCAGGACCACAACCTCCTGGTTCTCATCAGCAGGCGCAATGGTGCACATGATTCCTGGTAGGTCCCTTGCGTGTGCTTGAGCAAGGCCTGTGCACAAGTCATCGTGGAGAGTTAGCGGTGGCCTGAGCTTACTGCACATCCTGGGCTCACAGGCATTTGCAGCATATTTTTTATAATCTCTTGTCACCTTGACCCCTTAGGAGTCCCAAGCAAATAAAAGGTGATCTAAGGTTTGGATCTTCAGTGAAAATTAGGGCTTCCAATCACTCGTGGCCAGCTTCAAGGCAGCTCCAGAAGTGGTTAGCAGTAGTCACAAATACTTTGTCTCCAGATCCCAGAAGGCAAGATTTTTCAGAGCTAGGATATTATTTCAGTTATTTGCTGTCCTGGTTGTGAAGTGATTCCAAACGTTGTGTTCACAGTTCTTGGAATACAAAGAGTGCAATAAGGGACCAGAAGGACTGTGGTCATTCACCTGTGCAAGGCCGAAGTAACTGCCAAGGAACTGGCTCCCTCCTTACTGGGCATCTTTGTGCAGAACAGTCCAAGCAAATACTAGTGATGGACGCTTTTCAGACCTGGCCTAAGCTGATAGTACCCACAGAATGACACAGCAAGGATGAGATGAAACGGAGACCCCAGTCACAAGGAGTCCTCTCCAATTCTTTGATCTTGATACAGAATGGCTACTTTGGCTAGGCCCAGGCTTGGAAGAGGGATTTTCTATGATGAGAACTGCTCCATTCCCAGATTATCCTTGTAAGTGTTTCCATGTTTTATGGCCAGACCTGTTTCCTGGAAGGGAAGGTGCTAATACCAGCCTCCAGGTGGTTTTCTTAACTGGACATTACAGATGCTGCAGACAGACTGCCAATCCGCCACCCCAGTGGGCATTTGACTGTTTGAGTGTTCTCTGCTTCTGGACAACTGTGACCCACATTGGGAATCTCTTGAGAAGAAGTTTTTGTCTCCCACCCCCTGCAGTGCTGTGGACCAACCCTACAATAACTAAATCAAAGGCAATAATTAAAGGAGTACTGACTCCTCACAAAGCTGCAGGGTGACCTCCATTTCCCCCCTTCTCACAATATTTGTAACCTGCCTACTGCATAGCCCTAATCTAAGGAGGAAAAGGGGAAGGGATAGGCCTCAGACTTCTCAATACTAGGAGTAAGTAGGTATCTGGTAGAAGTCTAGATCAACAGGTTTCTATCTGGGGGCTTGGACTCTAAGAATTCACTAGATGGGTTTCATGGAGTCTATGAAGTATGTGCCATATCTTGAATTTGGATGCATTTTCCTGGGGTGAGACTCCCAAAGGAGTGTCTTTTAAAAAGGTAAGACTCACTGTTATGCTGGCTATGCAGTGTCACCGCAGTCCATATTTCTTCACGATCCATATTCATCCTTGCCAGAGCTTGGCTCCCAGGGTTCAGTGGTCCACAGCTGCCTCTGACTATGTGCTGTTTTGAGATACCACTGATGTACTGAAAATGTACTTGGTAAGCTTCAGTCCCCAGAGTTTCTCTTATTCTTTTTAGTAAGTTCTCATGTATTGAATGATAAACTGTCCTAGAACAGAGAAACTCACCTGGAAAAAAAGATTTTTGGTCCAATGGAAGATTCTGGATATGTTCATCCATAAACAATGGATTTTTTATTGGGATTTTCTGGAGTGTCATTGAATGGCTGTGTGCATAAGAACTAGTCAATTGCTGATGTATTTCTTATTGATGTTAAATGAATTATGAAGTATGCATGTTACTAGGATACCATTAATGAGTATAAAAAGTATGTTTTGGGTTGCTGGAATTAGTGATCATGCTTAAGTCGAGACATTTAAGATTCCATAGGTTAGTCATTACCTGATCCTACTACTACATGTCAAAATTACCATTGCTCCAGCATGAACAGTTCCAATGTCTCTATAGGCCAAGGACCCCTCTCGGTTGCCAGAGTGCTCCTCACATTCCTTTTTTCCTGCTGGTAAACCCAGAGAACACTGGCTACCTAATCAGAAAGAAGGTAGATGGCAGTAAAGACAAAGTCCTTACATTCTATTTTTCTAGTCCTAGGAAAGAAGTACAAATAGGCCTTGGAAGCAGGTCTTCTCCCCTTGTTTCATCTTGTTTATTATTTAACATAAAGGCAGTTTCATTCAGTGTCAATGGTATTCAGAAATTAAGGATTTCTGAGGCTAGGGATTTCATAAAGGAGTGGAGTTTGCTTCTGAGAGAAAAGTGACAAGGAGAGTGCTGTAGGCAACGGAAAGTAATATTAAAACTAAAATAGCTTCCCCAGGATAAACCTAGCATACTGGAAGGGCAGTGGGAGAGCAGCTTCGCCATGTGGACAGAGAAAAGTCTTGTTAGGTACAAAACGAAAACTTGATTGAACAGTGTTTGGATTTATTAGTGAACAGTCAAAGATTGTTAAATCACATAAAGGGAGTGATTAAATTAGTGGGAGGTTTTTTTTTTGGGGGGGGTCTAGCAGAGGTTTGTAGGATATATTGGAGCTGGGAAAGGCAAGCATCTGAGAAAACAGTTTGAAGATGATTGCGTAGTCCCATCACACAGCAAGTGCCAAGGTTGTACTGAAAGCACAAAAGAAGTGGACTAGACGGTTATCCCAGGAAAAATGATGGGCTTTTATACCTGCTTATTATTCCAAAAAGAATTTGTGGAAAGATCCACTGTACAAAATAATTCTGGGAAGAAGCCCAAAGGGAAGGTCTGGAAAGAACAGATGCATCAGGGTTGAGTCTCTTACACAGCATGTATGATTTCAGGCCTGTCACCTCTACAAGCAGGGACTTGGGCCCCTCTTCAACATCTTGTAGATTTCAGGGGTCTTCACATTTTTCTTGGTCCTAGACACAAATGTCAGGTTCTTGGGAACTCTGCAGTTTTACCTGACTTGACTTTTTCTGCTTGAGAATAATTATTCTTTATCCTGTTGATTGAATCAGATTGCAGCATCTTCTAAAAATGATATAATGGAGGTGAGGGAACTAGAGGGGCTAATGCTAGGAGGCTCCAAGACCCTGCTTTCCCAGTCCTGCATCAGGGACAGGGTTTTCCCAGAATAACTTCAAACACCTTGTTGGAAGTCAGACCAGGTAGAGATCTATTTAGAGGGTATCTGTCATACTCATACCTAATGCCCTCTTGTTCTCCAGTCCCTGCTGCTAGATGCTTCTGCCTTGACTTAGAAACCATACTGGTGTGAGTCTTCATCTGAGCAAGGGGCTCCATAGTAGTTCTAGTTGTAAGATGGGGGATAGGAGTAGGTGGAGGAAGATACTGGATGTGGTCTGAGATTGGTCATGGTTTGGGTGTCAGCTGCTCTGGTGAGATCACTCTCATTTCCACTTTAGCCATCTCTCTCAGGCAGATCTTTTTGGATCATGCAGATCTGCAGCCCAGGGCTACAGTCAGCACCCTTAAGGCAGGAGGAGGGGTTTAAATGGAACTCTCCTACAAGTACCAGTACACATTTCTTGATTCTTAACAACTGTTCTATCTTTATCCACATACTTCCACCATTTTCAGAATTCTCCAGGTGGAGGAAAGCCAAGTAGTCTCAGGTTAGCTTATCCCTGAGAGCACACATCCCCATGCTTAGACTTGAAAGAACATGAGAAAGCCCTGGTTGGGTGTGTGGTCAAATGTGCTAGGTGTTGTCCTCTGGTCTGTATTCCTCTCACACCAACAGCTTCTAAATTTACATGAGAAATGTCCTGATAAATTAATGCCAGTTGAATCCAGGTTTAACAACAGCACAGGTCCCAGTGTTTGGCACTGGTTTAATTTCTAAAACAAGGTTAAGTTAGAGGGACAAATATTGTTCTATTCATCTGATTTCGCATTTAATGCCCATGGAAGGAACAACTTCAGAAACAGCTGCAGTACCTCTAGTCTCCTGGTTCATTAGTTCTTTCTTTTTTTTTTAGATAGGCTCCACATCCAACATGGAGTCCAATTCAGGGCTTGAACTCACAACCCTGAGCTGACGCCAAGAGTCAGATGCTTAACTAAGCCACCCAGGTGCCCCTCATCAGCCCTTTCAGATGAACTCTTCCACGCTATCCAGTAACCATTTTAAGACTCACCTCAATCTTCAACTCCATTATCTCCATACTCAGAGTAAACAGTCAACACAAGGAAACCCCCTCAGCTTTCTGCCACCAGACCTTTCCCAAGCACGCCTATCCTTCCCTCTCCATCCTGTTACAATGGGAGAAGTGCCTACTGTCTAAATTTCTCTACCAGTGCACCGAATTCCCTCTACTGTGGCTGCTTAAGGACTTGCTCCATCTTCTCCCTCTCATATTTTCAACCTTTCCCATGCCACTAGCTGGTTCCCCCACCACCCCCATCAATTTTTCCGTGTGTGTGTGTGTGTGTGTGTGTGTGTGTAGGAGTATTAGTAGTAGTGGTAAAATACACATAACAAAATTTACCATCTTAACCATTTTCAGGTGTACAGTGTATGAAATACATTCATAATGTGATAAAGCAACCACCATCTATTTCCATAATTCTTTCAGATCTTGCAAAACTGAAACTATACCCAAGGAGGACAGGGAGAAAAATGGGAGGAAGAGAGAGAGAGAGAGAGAGAGAAGCAGACTCCCCACTAAGCGCAGAGCCCAACGCAGGGCTTCATCTCACGACCCTGACATCATGACTAGAACTGAACCCAAGAGTTGGATGCTCGACCAACTGCACCACCCAGGCACCTCTGAAAAACTTTGTACTTATATTTGACTCAACAGCATTTAGCACCATAACAGTCCCTTCCTCTTTTTTTTTTAATTAACATATAGTATATTATTTGTTTCAGGCATAGAGCTCTGTGATTCTTCAGTCTTACACAATTCACAGCACTCACCATAGCACATACCCTCCCCAATGTCCCTCACCCAGCCACCCCATCCCTCCCATCACCCTCCAATCCAGCAACCCTCAGTTTATCTCCTGAGATTAAAAGTCCCTGATGGTTTGTCTCCCTCTCTGGTTTCATCTTGTTTCATTTTTCCCTCCCTTCCCCTATGTCCTCTGTCTTGTTTCTCAAATTCCTCCTATCAGTGAGATCATATGATAATTGTCTTTCTCTGATTGACTCATTTTGCTTAGCATAATACCCTCTAGTTCCATCCACGTTGTTGCAAATAGTAAGATATTTTTTTGATGGCTGCATGATAACTCCATAATACACCCCCCCCCACACACACATCTTCATTATCCATTCATCTGTTGATGGACATCTAGGTTCCTTCCATAGTTTGGTTACTGTGGAACAGGCCCTTCCTCTAACCATTCTTTGGTGACTAAAGTGACACACCACACTTACTGGTCTTCCTTCACTCTGGCCACTTCTCTGTTTCCTTGGTAGGCTTTTATATTTACCTCTTAAAGGTGAGCACTCCTCATAAATCTGTTTTGGCGTATCTCTTCCTCTTTCCTTATTGTGGGCAATCTTGTTCATTCCTCTGGCTTTCTTTCTGCTGGCAACTCTAAAATCTATACCAAGACCCACTTTTCAAGCTCCAGGGTTAGAGGAACAACTGCCCACATGACACTTGCAATTGGAATGTCGTCAAGGATTCCTGTACTCAACATACCCAAAACTGAACCCATCACCTCTCCAAAAAACTCATGTTCTGCTCTTGGCTCTTCCTCTAACTTTATCTCACAAAATGGCACTGCAATTGTCTGTTGTTCAAAACAGAAATCTGGACTCATCAGGGACTTCCTGACCCCCAACCAATAATCACCAAGTCCTTTCATATGTATTATCTGTGGCTGTGTAACACATCACCCCAAAACAATGGCTCAAAGCAACTTAGTCTGGGTGGCTCTGCTGGCCTTTCCCAGGCTCACACATGCAGCTGTATTCCCCTGGCTGTTGTGTGGACTCTGTTGAGACAGCTGGGCCCCTCCACAGGGTCTTTCATCTTTATAACATGGCAGATAGTCTCTGGGTTTCAAGAGGGGAGAGCAGAAGCTCTAAGTTCTCCTGAAGCCTTGGCTCAGAACTCCCTAGTCCACTTTTTTTTTTTTTTTTTAAATAAAGGATTTCATTTATTTGCTAGAGAATAAGCAGGGGGAGGAGGCTCCCTGCTGAGCAGAAAGCCCAACTGGGGACTCAATCCCTGGATCCTGGGATGACCTGAGCCGATGGCAGATGCTTAACCAACTGAGCCACACAGGCACCCCTCCCCAGTGCACTTCTGTCACATTCTTTTAGTTGAAGCAAATGACAAGGCCAGTGCAGAGATGATGGGGAAATAAATATCTTCTCACAGGAGGAGCTTGAAGTATCTGTGGCTATTTTTAATCTACCACCTTCTATTGGGTTGAATCAAATGAAATATTGACCTACAAAGGTGGCACTTTCACATGGTTCAATCTGATGTTTCTTGAAGTCCCCCTGGTCTAGATCACCATTGTCAGTGGTCTACTACATTAGCTTCCTAGTGGAACCTCCCTCCAGTCAGGTTTTCCTCTAGTTCAACTGTCACACAGCAGCCAGAGTGATCTTTCTAACATTTCAGTCTTATGACCCCACCCTTCAGGTTAAAACCATCTCCTGCCCTCATACACACTTTCCATTTTTCTTGAGATAAGGTCAGAGGTACCTGGATGGCTCAGTCCATTTGCATCTGCCTTTGGCTGAGGTCATGGTCCGGGGGTCCTGGAAGAGAGCCTTGGGTCAGGCTATCCGCTTGGTGAGTAGTCTGCTTCTTCCTCTCCCTCTGCTCCCCGACCCCGCTAGGTCTCTAATAAATAAATTCTTTTTACAAAGGGGGGGGGATACCTGGGTGGTTCAGTTGGTTAGGCATCTGCCTTTGGCTCAGGTCATGATCCCGGAATCCTAGCATTGAGTTCCCATCAGGCTCCTTGCTCGGCAGGGAGTCTGCTTCTCCCTCAGCCTGCTGCCCTTCCTGCTTGTGTGCATGTACTCTCTGCCTCTCTGACAAATAAAATCTTTAAAAAAAAAAAAAAGATAAGCCCAAACTGCCTAACATGGTAGGTACTAACTAGGCTCTCCAGATCAGATGCCTTACTTGCTTTACTTTCTCCCTCATACTCTCTGCTCCACTATCACTGAAATTTGCCCTCAAGCTGGGCAAATATGTCTCCGAAGGTGGTGGTCCTGTGCATTTCCCTCCCCAATTTCTCAAAACTGCATTTCCTCCTCCAGCCCACTCTTTGAACAAAAATTCAAAGATAATGCTAGAAGAGGTTTTCACTTCCAGGATTGTGGCTAAGATGAGCATTGGGGGAAAAAGACGTAACTAAAAATGGGAGCCCTCCAGTGTTGCAGGCAGCTAGAGAGCAGTGTGGAAGAAGCTCAGAGGACACTCCCTTTGCTCCACCCTGGGGAGCTCCCTCTTGCCTGATCTCTTGGAAGTGCCTCTACCCCCAGCAGAGCACAGGAGACTGGGATATGCTACATAGGGAGAGGAGCCTGGAGGGAGAGACTCATCCCTCCCCAAGTTGCCCCCTAACAACCTGTGACCATTTGCATCCACTGCCATGGTTATAGCTCTCCTTGAAACTCCTCTCCCAATCCTTTTATCTCTTCCTGGTCCTTCCAATTTCAGTGGTAAAAATTGATTCTTCAGGAAGGCATGCCTCACTCCCCTGTCATAATCCCCCATCATGTCCAGTACTTGCCTTATTAACATTCTGTTAAATAACCTTCTAAAGGTCTATATGGATTAACTTATCAACTCTTCATAAGAAATATGTTATAAAAAATGTTATGATTCCTATTTTACAGATGAGGAACAGGCACAGAGAGGTTAAGGAATTTGCCCTACAACATAAAGCCAGGAAGTAGCAAGCCAGGCCTTGAGTCTGGGCAGTCTGGCTACAGGGCCAAGTTCTTTTTTTTTTTTTTTTTAATATTTGCTTATTTATTTATTTGACAGAGAGAGAAAGAGAAGGGAACACAAACAGTGGGAAGCAGCAGGTAGAGGGAGAAGCAGGCTCCCCTACCATGCGGAGTGCCAGATGCTGGGGTTTAATCCCAGGATCCCGGGATCCCAACCTGAGCCGAAGGCAGATGCTTAATGACTGAGCCACCCAGGTGTCCCCAGGGCCACATTCTTAACCACTAGGCTGTATATGCTTCACATACAAATATGCCTAGGTGTAAGACTGCTGGTTTGGTGTCTGTGTTCCTTGTACTTAAGGACAGTAAAGGCAGGAAATAGTTTTACTCAATCATCACCGAATTCCTGTCAGCAGGATGTGTTTTACAGAGAAATCTGCTTTGCTAATGTGTTAACCAATGAAAGCATGGAAGACGTTTTACATGTTTTCTTTTAAAATCATCCCCAATCACTTTTTCATATAATTTTTTTTGTTATTCAAAAAACTTTTTGAATCCTTACAGCATCCCCCTTCCCATTCCCCTCCTGTTGCCTCCTGTACACAGAGGCATCCTGAGAGAAGAGCAGTTCCCAGAGCAGAGCCATTGTCCTGCCAGGCCCACCCCCACTAGAGGAACAAGCAATGCAATTCCCTGTACCCATTCACTCAGAAGAAATGATGCCACAAAGGCAGGTGTGTCCCTGAGAGATGGTTATTTGTTGATCACCAGTTCATTCACTGATCTGTTCACTACCTAATTCAACTGTTCACTGTGTCCCTGCTCTGGGCAAGATGCTGGGGAACCAAATGTGAACAAAACAAGTAAGGTCCCAGCCCACAGGATTCCCAAATGAGTGACGAAATTGAAACAATCAAGTGATCAGGCAATTCCATGGATGATGCAGTTCAAGCTCACCCAGGCCCAAAGGGCCAGTTAAAAAGAATCCCAGGAGGGGTGCCTGGGTGGCTCAGTGGGTTAAGCCCCTGCCTTCGGCTCAGGTCATGATCTCAGGGTCCTGGGATTGAGCACCACATCGGGCACTCTGCTCAGCAGGAAGCCTGCTTCCTCCTCTCTCTCTGCCTGCCTCTTTGCCTCCTTGTGATCTCTCTCTGTCAAATAAATAAAATCTTAAAAAAAAAAAAAAAGAAAAGAAAAGAAAAGGTATCCGAGGAATGCTGACCCCTCACTCTGCCCTTAGTTTCCGGTTTTCTTGCCCAGTGATTTCTGAAACTGGGTTGCCCTGAATTCAAATCCTATATTTGCCACTTACTAGGCCACTGGTACCTGGGAAAAGTTAACTTTTTAGTCTTTAGATTAACCAAGTAAAGTTAATTAGATGATTCAAGTAAATCACGTAGGATGCATTTAAAATGTTAACACATTATGTCCTCACTACCCAGCAGAGCTGAATCTTACTCAGAGCAGGAGACTCTCTACTCTGCAGCTTCAGGAGAATTTGCCCTTCCTGTCAGTCACTGGTCTGGAGAAGAGCGGGATTCTCGGTGGCTTCCGGCTGGATGCCCTCCTTTTGGGATATAAATGCTAACTGAGGGGGAAGTGATAGCCTTGGCAAGTTCTCTATTGCCCAGAGCTGTCCTAAAACAGGTTGGCTGGTTTCATTGTTCCGGCTAGAGCTTCAGCCTCGATCTCCCTGAGAGAACTCACCTAAACTAAGCAAATGCCCGCCAGCCTTCTAACTGGAATAGTTTGTGAACTAAAAAGAAATTTCAGTAAACACCCTACATATCCGATGCAAGCAAAAGTCCTATCCTCAATTCCCCAGGAGACCATATTTAGCTTGAGGAGTTATATCTCAGTGGAAACAATGTAGGTGTCACCTCTCAGTGACAGAGCAGCTGACTTTGTAATAAAACAGCAATCAAGGACCCCTGGGTGGCTCAGTCTGTTAAGTGTCCACCTTCAGCTCATCTCATGATCCCAGGGTCCTGGGACTGAGCCCTGCATGGGGCTCTCTGATGAGCAGGGAGCCTGCTTCTCCCTCTCCCTCTTCCTGCTGCTCTAGCTGCTTGTGAGCGCTCTTTGTCAAATAAATAAAATCTTAAGGGGAAAAAAAAAAACAACCCTGCAATCAAAAGAGGAGAGTGGACTCCTAGACTCAGTTGTGCTCTATGCAAGATCCTCTGTCCCCAAAGAACTTAGAAAAACGAGGCTGTTCATGTTCTTGCTTTTGCTTTTCATGAGAGTTTGCTGCCTAGATGTTTGAGATAAGACAGACTGGGAGGGAGAGGTGCCTCAAAATCTAGTTGTTGGTATTTTCAGCAATTGCTGCAATAGTAAGACAGAAGAAACATTATTCCTCAGAAATGCAATTAGCAGTTTCTCTCAGGGTTGCTGCCCCACATAGAGTTAGATCATGGTGCTGGCTCCTTATAAGTAATGTAGTTTTCCAACTCACTGGTGCTAAGGATGCCGGGAATTAAACTAGTTACTTGGGAAGACTATTTGGCATTTTTCTATAACATAGGGTATACTCCTATGCATGCCCTCTTTTTAAATGAGTAGTTAAGAGCTGAGAAAACGTTCTAAACCCTCCAGGAACACTTTTTACAGTACAAAGTGTTACTACCTGTGCTTTTAAAAATTTAGGTTTTTTTTCACTGCACTACTTTGTAACTGCCATTCCAATTAAGATACAGAACATTTAAAAAATAAAAAAGATACAGAATATTTTCATCATTCCTGAAAGTTCTCTTTTGCCCTTCCAAACAATCCTACTCACCCCAGCCCATCCCCGAGCAACCACTGTTCTGATTTCTATCTCTAGAGATTATATATACATACCTATTTTGAACTTACATAAATGGAAACATGTACTACACACTCTATCTCTGGATTCTTTTGCTCAACATAATGTCTGTAAGACTGCAGAACTCCCATTTCTGTTGCTGTATTTATCAGTACTTCATTCCCTTTTTTGTTTTTTAAATCAATGTTATTGGGAAGGATAATTTATATGTAATAAAATGACATTTGAAATATACAGTTCCACTAGTTTGTTTTGTTTTTAAAGATTTTACTTATTTATTTGAGAAACAGAGAGAGCACAGCCTGGGGGAAGGGGCAGAGGGAAAGGTAGAAGCAAGCAGTCTCCCCACTCAGTGGGAAGCCCAACATGGGGCTGGAACCAACTGAGTCACCCAGGTACTCCCAGTTCCATGAATTTTAACAAATTTATACATCTATGTAACCAGGACCCCAATCAAGATACAGAACATTTTGGGTACCTGGCTGGCTCAGTTGGTGGAGGATGTGACTCTTGATATCAGGGTTCGAAGTTCAAGACCCATGTTGGGTGTAGAGATTACTTAAAAATAAAATTTAGGGGCATCTGGGTGGCTCAGTCGGTTAAGCGTCTGACTTAGGCTCAGGTCATGATCCTGGAGGCCTGGGCTCAAGCCCTACATTGGGTTCCCTCCTCGGTGGCTCACTTTCCCTCTGCCGCTCCCCCTGCTTGTCCTCTGTCAAATGAATAAATAAAATCTTAAAAAAAAAAAAAAAAGTACACAACATTTCTATCACCCAGAAGTTCCCTTGTGTCCTGCTCAACCTTCCCTCATCCAGATGCATTGCCCTCAGATGAGTGTTCTCACTATAGATCTCCCTTTTCCAATTTTTTAAAAAAGATTTTATTTATTTATTTGACAGACAAAGTAGGCAGAGAGGCAGGCAGACAGAGAGAGGGGAAAGGAGGCTCCCCACTTTTCCAATTTTTGACTTGCATATATGTGGATCCTACAGTATTGCATCTCTTATATCTGACTTCTTCCCTTCAATGCAACATCTCTTAAGATTCACCTACTTCATCATGAATAGTTTATTCCTTTTCATTGCTGAGTAGTAATTCAATGAATAAACATACCATAATGTGTGTATCCATTTTCCTGTTGATGGACATTTGGGTTTCCAGTTTGGGGCTATTTTTGACAAATTTTGCTATAAACATTTGGTACAAGTCTTTCGGTGGACATATGTTTCATTTCTCTTGGATAGTAACCAGGAGTAGATTTGCTGAGTCACAGAGTACGTATAGGTTTAACTTCTTAAGAAACTGCCTAACATACAAAACCACTGTGCCGGGGCGCCTGGGTGGCTCAGTGGGTTAAGCCGCTGCCTTTGGCTCGGGTCATGATCTCAGGGTCCTGGGATCGAGTCCCGAGTCGGGCTCTCTGCTCAGCAGGGAGCCTGCTTCCCTCTCTCTCTCTCTCTCTGCCTGCCTCTCCATCTACTTGTGATCTCTGTCAAATAAATAAATAAATAAACAAACAAACAAACAAAAACCACTGTGCCATTTTACATTCTCTGCAGAAGTTTCTGAGAGTTCCAGTTGCTCCTGACAAAGTTTCTTTGCGTGACCAAACTTTAGTCAGGTTCTTGAACCTTCTACTAAGCCTATCTGTGCACTCCTTGTAAAATCCAGTTTTAGCAAGACTCCCCCCCCGCCCCCCGCAACACTTGGTATCTGGCCACCTCAGTATTTGACAGCACCATCCCCCAGGTGGGGTCTGATTCATCAGCAAGAATCCTGTTAGGTTAGAATTCCACTAACAGAATTTCCCTACACCTTTATGTTTCCTCTTAGTAATTTTCAATCCACTGACCACTCCCTACCACCACCACCCTGCTCCTCAGCTATAAACTCTCCCTCATGTTACATCTCACCCTCACCAAAAAAAATCTCACTGTAGAGTTCCCTATACCTATCCTGTGTGCCTTGCCATCTCTACCATGTCGCTGAATATTCCTTTAACATTCCACATTCTTACCAACACAGGGTAGGTCAATTTTTAATTTTAACCATTCTACCAATGTGCAGTGGTATCTCTGTGTGGTGACTTCGATTTGCATTTCCTTAAGAACCAGTGATTTCCAGCTCTTTCTCATGAACTTACTCACCACAATGGTATCCTCTTTTGCAAAGCTTTCAAGTCATTCACACATTTTGACATAAATGTTGCAATTAAAAATGTCCTGAAGTGGGTGCCTGGTGGCTCAGTTGGTTAAGCCCTCCGGGTCATGATCCTAGAGTCCCGAATCAGGCTCGTAGCTCAGTGGGGAGTCTGCTTCTCCCTCTGAACCTTGGGTCTTCTCATGCACTCTCTCTCTCTCACAAATAAATAAATTAAATCTTTTTAAAAAGATGTCCTAAAGTAATACATTTTGAACTAAAATCTCTATTAACGTATTCATCCACACATTAAGAAGTATTTATCAAGAAGCTAGTATGTGTCATGAATATCTCACAAATTAACTGCGACTAAGACATAAAATGTTTGCTCTTGCTCGAAGAATTCATATTCTGGGGTGGGAAGCGAGAGGCAGAAGTGAACCAAAAGCAAACAAGATGATTTTTGATGGGAAGGAGATGTTCACTGAGTATAAACGAGAAAACGTTGGAAACAACCTATACATCCCCAAGCTGACAGAGGCAGGGGGAGTTAGGTAATTTATGTGACATGAATTTAATGGACTATTATAATGCCATGACATCGATAACTATAACATGAAAAAAATACTTAGCCATATAATACAAGGGTCAAATTTAAAATTGTATGCGTACGTTGTCTATGTAAAACACCCCTGTTTCGATGCATATGGACGAAAACTGGAAGGACCCAGAAGAAAAATAAAACGCTGCTGCGTGTATTCTTCGGAGTGATGGAATTACGGGGCGTCTAATGGCTCTTGGTTTCGTTTTGATTTTCGTCTTATTTGCTACCGCGTTAACACCAGACACCATCTACGGCATTCTCAGGGGACTTACCTTTGTGCAAGTCTTTAGAATTCAGAGACACGTGACAGGTTTAAAATAAAGCATGGGTTACCTCAGTGTGAAGTAAGGCACTAAAGCCAGGACTAAGAGTTTGACTTCGCAAAGCCTGGGGAGTTAAAGGCGCGACAACGGTGCTCCAGCCCGCGGTACACGCGCGTCAGCAAACGACCGGAAAAGGCGACGCTGAAGAACACGCCCGGCGCGGCGCGGAATACTGACGCCTTGCGCCGGGCAGGAACTGACGTCACTTTCGGCACCACCGCTTCCGGTCCTCCTGGGGGTGGTTCTCGGCGGAGACAGCGGACTCGGGACTGGTGTTGGCGCGCGTGCGGTGAATTCTTTAGCGAGTCGACCTCACTTCCCGCCGGATCATGGCCACCGACTCGTGGGCCCTGGCAGTGGACGAGCAAGAAGCGGCTGTCAAGTCGGTCAGTGACTTCAGCTCCCGCGGGGCGAACGTAGCAGGGGCCCGATCGAACCTTGATACGAGCCCAGGGAGCTGGCTACCCGGGTTGGGCAGGCTTGTGGCCCACATCTCCCTAGAGTTTGCTGCCGGGAATCACTTAGCCCCGATTTGCGCCTGGGTCGAAAGAGACCAACGTCGGCCTTGTACTGTTCATCTGGGCGGGTTAAAGACTTTTACCCAGTAGCAAGTTTTTTCCCACTTTGCTTTTTTTTTTTTTTTTTTTTTCTGTTGCACTTCCTTTTCGGCGGTGGGGTTTGTAGGGAAATTTTGGTGCTAATTCTCTTGTCTGTTTTCTGAGTGATTCTGTGCTAAACATTGTTTTTCGGTTTGTGCTTAACATGGTTGGCAGTTTGTAGCTCTTTGAAGAATAACGGATTCAGGTTCAGATTTACTGTTTCAGTCTATTGCAGATGTCAGCGGGAGGCCCTTCAAATTGTTTCGTTGATGTTTGAAGCGACGTTTTATTTCATATACTGGTTATTTGATTAATGAAGACCCACTCAGCTTAAGGTCATTAGAGTGGAAACTGGCTTTCTGTTCTGATATCTTAGTTAAGGTTAGTTTAGTGATAATGATAATTGATTTTAATAGTTTGTGTTTGATAGTCTGAAGTCTTATATAAGTTTTTTAATGGCTAAGTTACATTTTTTTTTCCCAGTCATCCTTGATTACATTGGGAGGATTGTCAGTGTGTCAGCAAATGTTACGGGCTAAATCCAGTGGAGTATAAAAAGAATCTTTACAGTCTAGTTAGGAAGGTGAGAATGTGGGAAGTGCTGTGAAAATGGTAAGAATAATGTGATAAGTGATCTCTGAGTGTAAAGAGGCCGTTTATGAGTAGGAAATAGCGAAATTCCTTGTGAAGAAGTTTTTATTTCAAATGGATTTTAGAGAATGAGTCATTTAGGAGAGAGGTGAATGGCATTTTAGGAGAAAATGCTCAGAGGGGCTGGACTTATCTAGAGAGCAAGAATCAGAACTCATTTTTGCTACAACTTCAGTTTATGGATTGTAGTAGAAGCTGAACAGAAAATACTGTATAGTGTGCTTTGCAACTTTCATTGAAAACTTAAAGAGGAGAGACTTAACTTAGTTGATTTGGGGATTTTTCGGGAGGATATTGGGCAAGATTAGATCTCAGAGCTGTCAAGATTTATCGAACTACAGAGAATATTAGAAGGAGTGATGTCCAAAGGAAAGGCATTCCCTGTGGCAGTCTAGCCCAGAGAGGGCGTATGTTGTTGGTTGGTGGAAGTGACAATGAAGAGATGAATTCAAGAGAATTGTGACAGTATAAAGAGCAGGGTTTAGGAAAAAGGCAAAGGTTGCTGTTTGCAGTCAGGAGCCCACAGGTGGTATTAGTAAAATGCTAATAACAGGACCAGGGAAGTGGGAGGATGGGCAGATTTTATATGGACGATATTGAGTTCAGGATTGGCTCTTCTTATTTTGAGGTAAAGAGGTCTCTTGGTAGGTACCTGTGTTGGGAATCCCCAGGAATAGTCCAGGTTCAGTGATTTCCTGGGAAGACTCACAAGACCTAGCATATGTTTGTACTCACAGCTATGATTTATTACAATGAAAAAATACAAAGCAAAATTTGCAGAAGGAAAAGGCACATCTGGCAAAGTCCAGAGGAAACCAGGTACCAGCTTCCAAGAGTCCTCTCTCAGTGGACTTACATACTCAGCTTAATTTGAGTTTAAGTCCTGCCGCAGCTAATTGTAACAGCACATGTGAAGTATTGTCAGGGAAGCTCATTAGAGACTCAGTGCTCAGGGTTCTTACTGGGGGCGTGGGTGCTGTCACAAACTAACCCTCTGCCTAGCGTGTACCAAAATTCCAGACTTGGAGAAGGAAAGCAGGTGTTTAACATAAATCACATGTTTTTACAAACAGTTTAGGCATAGCAAATCCTCAGCAGTTCTAGGAATGGTGGGAACCCTTCAGAAGTCCAAGACCCCAGATGCGAGACAGGGGCCAGCCTTGCAAGCTGGCTTTTCTAAGGATAGGAAGCTGTTAGCTGTGTTATGTTTTCTGCACAGCACCAATCTTGCATTTGGAAATGTGGCATTGGAGTCAGGAGAAGAATCAGGGCAAGTAATAAAACAGGCTGTTTCCCACAAATCAGAAAGTATGACAAAGGTTAAGGTTCCACTATTTCACACCAGAGCTTTCCTAAAAGATAATTGGTTTCAAATCTTTTTAAGCCTATGACTCTAATCTAGCTGTGATACTACGAATATTGTAAATATAGGTCTAAACATACTTGGTATCTGGTTTTAATCACTCTACTTCTCAGGAAGCTGGTATAAATAAATGTGTTATGACACTGCTTCCTAGGGGCGTCTAGGTGGCTCAGTCATTTGAGTGTGCGACTTTTAGTTTTCGGCTCAGTTCACGATCTCCAGGTTGTGGGATGTAGCCCCGTGTCAGGCTTGGAGTGCAGAGCAGAGTCAGCTTGGGGTTCCCTCCCTTTCCCTTACCCTCTGCCCCTCCCCGCTGCTTGCACAAGCTCTCTCTTTCTCTGTCTAAAAAAATAGAATCTTTAAAACAAAACACTGCTTCTAGTTGGGGAAGACCACCCCCCTTTTTTTATGTTATCATGTAGACTTGTGTACCTTAAGAATAATTCATGATATTAGGTTATGTGACTGTGCTCTCAAGTGTACAGGTAGTCAATGGAAATGACAGAGAAGAGGACAGAGAAAGCATAATGATAAAGATTTTACAATTACACACCGTGAGGATTTTTGTAGGTTTAAGCTTATGTGGTCAAGGATATGCCTTGAGTCTTCCCTACATATAAAAACAGGTTTGGAGGGAAAGGAGGGGTCGAGAAGTTTAGTTTGGTTGCAGTTTTAGGAACCCTGATAAAAAATTCTGAGAGTTTGAATTAGTAGAAAGGACCTGATGCCAGTTCACTTGTCGCTGTCATCTCTTCCAACACAAATGGCTTCCTTTGTTGGCTCTTTTTGGCCAAATCACCAGTTTAATTCCTTCCTTTTCCCTCATCAGCCAGAAACAAAAACCCAAAGGCAACCCTAAGAATCTTTTAGAGACATAATCTGACCCTTTTGCAGTTAGAGTTGTCATAGAGGTAGGTCTTAAGGCCTTGTTGAAGTGTCTTTGAGTGCCTTAGAGTTCACCCCTTCATGGATCAGGGACTCTGGGACTAACAGAAAACATTAGCCACCCTTCAGGAGCTACTCTGTTCGTTTGAATAGGGGAAGGATGCTTTTATCATAACTGAAAAAAAGGCATGATTAATAATCAGAAGGGTCCTCACTGAAGATGAATACAGAATGAAGGAGAATAAGAGTTGACTGGCCTGCTTCTTTCCCATGGTGGAGTTAGTCTCAAGACAGGAATACTCATCTGCCAGTAGTTTTTCCCTTGAATACAGCCTGATAAATGCTGACAAATTCTTAGATCTCTCTAGCTTCTAAGCTTGTCATCTTTTGTTAGCACATATGTTTGTCAAACAAATTATAATACAGTAGATTTGGTTATGGTTTTCTTTTCCATCAGTCAGACTTTGAGACTAATCAGCTTGGTTGAATTGGGCATACCAGACTGCCTTATTTGTATTTTCAGCCCATTGCAAGACTAGTCAGCTTCTGCAGATTCCTGTGTATTAGCCTAAAAATAGGCGTTAATCAGTGGATAAGTTCTGGTATAAAATACCTTCTCTGTTGTGTGCCAGCTTTCCCATTGGCCTTAGGGAAAGGGTGTCTATCTGCAGTAGTGTGTTGATCTGATTTTTCTCTGGAAGACCGTTTTAAAGAGAGGAGATGGATATTCCCACTGTGTGAGGGTGGACTTCTCCCAAAGACCAAGAGTAGAGTCAGTTGAGGAGAGGGGGAATGGAGGAGGAAGTATTTCTCAAGTGGTAGTCGTCATAAGGATAATGAATGATTGTGTCAGTTGAGGGATCATTTTGAAGGAAGGGCTTGGGGTCTAGCACTGGATTGGGGGTGCTCTTCAGACCCTGGTAACATACCTTTATAATACCCATACCTGTATCATACCCTTACTCTTAAGAATACCTTGAGCATGGAAAACTAGTTCTCATGAGATCGGAAACTTCATTACAAATGTATAAATTATTGGTCTGCTTGCACTTTCATTTGCAGCTTAGGAAGCAAGTTTGCATTGACCAGGACTAGTGGCCAAAATAAAAAATCTTTCGTTCAAGTTTCCAAAATATTCTAAATCAGGAATATGAATTTGTTGATTCTTTCATCAAAAATAAATAACTTTTTGGGGTGCTTGGGTGCCTCAGTGGGTTAGGCCTCTACCTTCGGCTGGGGTCATGATCTCAGGGTCCTGGGATCAAGCCCCGCATCAGGCTCTTCTCGGCAGGGGGCCTGCTTCCTCTTCTCTCTCTCATCTCTGCCTGCCTCTCTGCCTACTTGTGATCTCTGTCAACTAAATAAATAAAATTTAAAAAAAAAATAACTTTTTAACCTAATTCATAGTGGAAGTGGTTGATAAAGCAGAAAAGAAAGCTATAATTTATTTGCTAAGTGTTTACCCACCACAGCGTGGGTTTCAGGACTAAAAGCTGAGATGGTATTGTTTTTTACCATATCCAGAAGGAAAACTGAGTGTGTCCACTATTGAAAGGCTATCATAGGTATTTAATGAAGGCAGATGTTCTAGAAAGAGCATAAGTTGAAAGAAAAGTAGAGGTTTGAGACTGCTGTCAAACTTTATTCCCATCTGGGGCGCTTGGGTGGCTCAGTCATTAAGTGTCAGCCTTGGCTCAGGTCAAGATCCCAGGGTCCTGCTCAGCGGGAAACCTGCTTCTCCCTTTCCCACTCCCCCTGCTTGTATTCCCTCCCTTGTGCGCACTTTCTCTCTGTCTCTGTCTCTCAAATAAAAATAAAATCTTAAAACTTTTTTTCCCCATCTGCTCTGTTAGTCCCCTCCCCTTTTAAGGTTCTTGAGGATGTGAAATGATGTCTTCACCCAACCTTGTAGGATTTCTGCTTGAGCAGGACAACTCCCTGAATATAAGTGCTACTAGACTTTCACTAGGGAACTTCTCTTTGCTCAAGGGACTTCCTTTCTTTTAATTGGGTCATTTGCTTAACTCTGTTTCCTTTTATTTCCATTCAGATGAGTAATTTGCAAATCAAGGAAGAAAAAGTCAAACCAGATACCAATGGTGAGTCACTTGTAACTACGAGGTGGATACACACTCTACACGTGCTCTCCTGCTTTCCTGCTTTGCAGTAGTAGCTGCTGCGTGAAAAGGCCTTTCACTTAGCATAATGTTTCGCAAATGACGGCACTGTATTTGAGAGCCAGTAAATTCCGTTGCTGAAGAGGATACATTAGTTTTACAGATTTTACCTAGTCTCTGGCTCCTGCCACTGTTCTTTTGGTAGTGTTTCTTTACATTTTTAACCTAATTAAAAAAAAAATCTGGGTTCAAAATTCAGCGTGTAAACAGGTAAAAGGCTTCCTTTTTATCCTGGACTGTCATTGAGCCAGTCATTACTCTCTGTTAGTTTGGTAGGGTGGCCATTCCAGGTCACAGATTGAGTGGTTTAAACAGTCCAAGTTTCTTGTCTCACAGTTCTTGAGGCCAGAAATCTCAGATCAAGATGTCAGTAGGGTTGGTTCCTTCTGAAGTTTTCAGAACTTAATGTTCAAGTCTTTAATCAATTTTGAGTTAATTTTTGTATGTGGTTAAGATAGCAGGCCAGATCTGTTCTTCTACATGTAGCTGTCCATTTTTCCCAACACCGTTTCCTGAAGAGACTGTCCTTTCTCTGTTGTGTATTCTTGGCTCCTTTGTCATACATTAGTTGACTGTGTATGCATGGGTTTATTTCTGGTCATGGTTTATTCCATTGGTCAGTGTGTCTGTTGTTATTCAAGTACCATACTGTTTTAATTATATAGCTTTGTAATATAGTTTGAAACCAAGGAGCATAATGCCTCCAGCTTTGTTTTTCTTTCTTGAGATTGCTTTGGGGGGGTGGGGGCGGAGGTTGCTTTGGCTGTTCAGGAGTTTTGTGGTTGCATACAAATTTTTAAATTGGTCTATTTGTGTGAAGAATGCCATTGGAATTTTGTTAGGATTTGCACTGATTTTGTGTGTTGCTTTTGGTATGCGGACACTTTAACAGTATTCTTCCAATTCATGAATAAGGAAAACCTTCCTATTTATTTGTGTCTTCAGTTTCTTTCATTCATGTTTACAGTGTTTAGTACACAGGCCTTTCACCTTCTTGGTTAAATTTATTCCTAGGTATTTAATTATTTTTAATGTAATTGTAAATGGCATTTTTTCCTTAATTTCTCTTTCCAATAATTCATTATTAGTATACAGAAACTCGCCATATTTTTGTGTATCAATTTTTGTATCCTGCAACTTTCCTAAATTCATTTATTGGTTCTAACAGTATTTTGATGGCATCTTGAGGCTTTTTGTACATAATATCATATCATCTGGAAATATTGACAGTTTTACTTCTTACTTTCCAATTTGGATGCCTTTTATTTTTTGTATCCATTTACATTTAATATAAATGGTGGGTTAAAATTGATATGGTGGGTTTAGTTAAGTAATTTTACTATTTGATTTGTCTTTCATAATTTCTCTCTATCTTCCTGCCTTTTGGGTTCATTGAATATCCTAGAATTCCACTTTAATTTATTGACATTTTAGCTATAGTCATTGCATTATTTTATGACTTTTTTCAAGACTTCTTCGTATAAGTCTTGCATATTTTTTGTTAACTTTATTTCTGGGTGCAGGATTTCATCTTTTTAATTGCTATTATAAATAGAATCTTTTTAGTTATATTTCTGTATTTATGAAAGCTGCTGATTTCTATTTACTTCTTTTGTACTTAGCTTTTTTTATCTTTTGCTCAGATATATTATTTTATAGTCATTTTTAAGTTAATACTTAGTCCTGCAGGTTTACAATCCTGTAATCCACAAAAAGTGATTTTACCTCTTCCTTTTAAATTTCAATTGTGTTTGCTAAAATAGTAGTATATTTTAAAATAGGATAAGGAAGTCAGAGGTGACATATGCTGATCAGTATGAAGTCAGCCAACGTATCTAGAAAGTTGAAATTTTCATATGTGCTTTCTAGGAATAAAAACCCATTAAATATAAAGAAATGCCAAATATTTACATTTTGATCACTTAGGTAAGATTCAGTATTTATGTTGTCACACCTTTCACATGGGTTTGAAATTTGCCTTTATGATGACACCTGTTTTCTTGTGTAGGTGTTATTAAAACCAATGCCACTGCAGAGAAAACAGAAGAAGAAGAGAAAGGTAATTACTTTTTTAAAACACTGTAGCAAGAAACAACATGTGACCCAAGATTTGCCTTTCTGGAGACAGAGGCACTACATCAAAGACATGTAGAGGAATCACAAAAGAGATTGAGAAGCAGTCAGTGAGGCAGAAGGAGAACCAAAAGAGAGGGATATCCAGAGACCAGAAGAAGGAAGTGTTTCAAAAGTAGGTAGTCAAATATAGGTAATAAATCGATTAGGAAGATATAAAAATGGATTGTTCACTTGATATCATCGTAGAAGCCACTGGTGTGCTCAACAGGGCCTTTGAGGTCTCAAGCGCAGAGGCTAAATACAAAAGCCTATTCAGTATACATTTAGCAGAAGGGGAGGACAGGAAGTGGGGACAATGGGCATAGACAGCCTTTTCAGGGAATGTCCTATAAAGGGGAGTAGAGAAATAGGACAGCAACTGGATGGCAATGAGGACTAAAGGAAGAAGCAAGTTCATAATGAAATGTTAAAACATGTGCACATGCAGTGGGGGAATGTTCCAGTGGAAGGGGAAGCTGATAATGCAAGACAGAGTTAGTGTCGGGAGAAATATCCTTATAGGCAAAAGGGGCTGGGACCTGTTGCACCAATGCAAGGGTTAGCCTTAAGCACAGGCTTTTCCTTCCCAGGTTACCAGAGGGGACATAGAGTATGCACACAAAGCAGGTGGGTGTGTAGGTGTGTTACTGCAGTGTCTGAGGTGCTTCTGATCACTTGTACATCTCTGTGAAGGAAGACGCGGGTTCATCAGATGAGTGAGAAGGAGGAGGGCTGAGAAGAGAGGTGGAGGTGGAGATCTGAGAAGAGTGAATGAGTAGAGAATAGAAACAAGAAGACTTCCAGGGCAGGGCAGCCCAACTGAGTCTGGTGGTCAAGAATCTAAAGCGAGACCTGTCGGTGTCGGTGTGATTGTTTTTCTCCAGTCGTGCTCAGCGGCCCAGGTGCTGGTGCAGAGCCAGGGAGAAAGAGAGATTTCATGAGGGTGGGTTTGCCAAGTGAGTATGAAAGCGATCTGCTGGTTTCTTCCTGACAGAGGACAGAGCTGCCCAGTCCTTACTCAACAAGCTGATCCGAAGCAACCTGGTGGATAACACAAACCAGGTGGAAGTCCTGCAGCGGGACCCGAACTCCCCGCTCTACTCCGTGAAGTCCTTTGAGGAGCTTCGACTGTGAGTG
This sequence comes from Neogale vison, assembly GCF_020171115.1. Taxonomy (NCBI): domain Eukaryota; kingdom Metazoa; phylum Chordata; class Mammalia; order Carnivora; family Mustelidae; genus Neogale; species Neogale vison. The sequence goes on from NC_058097.1 coordinate 12,512,217, forward strand.
TCTGTTCCCTGGAACAGCTGTTCCTTGTTGGTCCCGCCTTTCTAAAACTGAGCGTCTCAGAGATTTTTTGGGAATTTTACCTTTTGCCTTTATTTTTAAGAATCTTAATGTATTTACTTCTTTGATTAGTTAATAATTCACATGATTCAAAAGTGAGAAAGTATGGAAAGTTTACGGTGATGGTTTCCCTCCCACCCTTGTCTCTTGGCTACCCAGTTCTCCTCCTCTTGGGAGGGATTTTTAAATGCCACAAATTTATTCATCATAGCTGAAAGTCTTTTTTCTTTTATGCTCTTAGAACTTTCAATAAAATATTGGCTGACAGGTGATTTCTGGATGTCAGGAACATTTCTTATTAGGTAAGCCCTTTCGTTAGACTACAGGGTTTACGGTCTTGAGAACACTTTATCTGCTTTTACATAATCAATCAAAAGAGCCTATGCAGGATTCCTAGTACCTACGGCGGAAAGCAGCCTTCAGTATTCTGGAATTTAAAAAAAACAAAAACAAAAACAAACAACAACAACCAAAAACCAATTCAGAACCCAGAATTAAGCCGCAAGGGCGCACTTTTATGGCACTGTGCTAAGAATGACTTCTAACATCTCTTTATTTTAAAGGCAGAATTGTGGAAGGTCATACCAAGTTTTTTTGTTTCTCTCAGTGTATTAGTAAAGAAGTATTTATGAATCCTTGGTTTATATACATACTACTGAGCTGGGTGTCGTGAGTAACATAAGACGTAACTACCGTTCTTGCTGCCTGCCGGGACCGAAATCGCAGACAGAAAATAGCTGGTGAACAAGAAAGTGGTGAAATTAATAGATTCTTTGCCTTTATCAGCAGAATCTATGGTATGCCCACTGTGGGCAAATAAGGGCTACATTCTTGCCAACTTATTACCACTGCTTTAGAGTAAGAGACATTTAAACTATGAGAGCTGACTAAAACCAAATCAAGTCATTACTAAACTGTTAGCTAAGAACAAGTTTTTTAAAGCATGGCTTTTTTTTTTTTTTTAATGTTCTTAGGATATTATATTTTTCCATGTGTATTCCCTCCATCAGGGGCTTCATTGAGCAAATCTGTCATCGCTGCCTCTGTTTATAAACTAGGTCAGGGCAGCAAGTGTGCTCTTTTGTTTCCCGAAGCCACAGTTTGCTTTTCCAAGGATTGATGGTTTTTAAACCCCATTTCTTTTAAAGGACTTGAACTCCCAGTCCAACCAGTGAGGAACTGTCCTCTCTGAAAAGTCAAGTTCTCTCTGATTTAGTAGTTGTTGGCTAGAGGAAACAAAAAATGAAACTTAAGTTGCCTTGCTTTGTTTTTGTACTTAATATTTTTTAAGTAATCTGCAAAATAAGAGAAAAATAATGAACCACCGGAAGCTCTTGGATCATTCGGATCTTCATCAGTTGTGACTTTGTTTCCTTAGCAACCAAATCAAAATCTGCCAAGATTCATATCCTTTTCTTCCAAACAGAAGACACCAGAGGTTATGCTTTCAGGTCTTTGTATCTGAGAACCAACATATGCCAGAAGAATTTGCCATTTAGAGAGCCTGTTAACTCCAAGGAGGGCTCAGAGAACAGAAGTCTTGACTTGGTTTGACTCTTCTTTACAGTCTGGTGGGATTTTTGTGGAACACGCTGTCAGTGTGGAGGTAGCAGAGAACTAATTGTAAATGCAATGGAAGAGCAACTTGAGGGGCGCCTGGGTGGCTCAGTGGGTTAAGCCTCTGCCTTCAGCTCAGATCATGATCCAGGGTCTTGGGATGGAGCCCCACATCAGGCTCCCTGCTCAGTGGAGATCCTGCTTCTCCCTCTCCCTCTGCCTGCTGCTCTGCCTACTTGTGCTTTTTATTTCTGTGTCATAAATAAATAAAATCTCAAAAAAAAAAGAAGACCAACTTGAATTTGATATTTTTTGTGCATCTACTTACATAAGCTGGTGCTTTCCTATTCTTCATTTTTGACTAGACATAATAACTAAATGTGAACATTTGGAAAGTTAAGTATGGTAATTGAACACTCCTACCTATTTACTATAGATCGGGTAATAGAAACTGGTTGAAACAATTTTCTTCTTTTTTTTTTAAGATTTTATTTAGCAAGAAAGGGAACACAAGCAGTGGGAGAGAGAGAGGGAGAAGCAGGCTTCCTGCTGAGCAGGGAGCCCAATGCAGGTCTCAGTCCCAGGACTCCCGAGCTATGACTTGAGCCGAAGGCAGTCGCTTAACAGCCTAGCCACCCAGGTGTCGCTATTTTCTTATTTCTTGACTGTCCTGAGTATTTGCACGGCTGGCTTTGAAAGGACCATGGAATACAAAATGACTGTGGTTCAGTTTAACATCTGCCTCCAGAAATTAAAACTGAATCTCATTCCTTAAGGGGACTTCTGTATGTTACTGGTATAGTAAGCAGTTTATTTTTAACTGTGTCCTTCATAATTCATTTTATGCAAATTATAAGATTGATATGAATTAATACATACCACTCTTGCAATAGTCAGGGGACATTTGTCCTCCAAGGCCAGTCATATTTGTGGATCTGCTGAAAGCATGAATTTCTCCAAGAACTGAAGCTAGTCTGTATTTTCGGAATTGCACAAGAGTTGCAAATTAAGGGGCACCTGGGTGGCTCAGTTGGTTACGCCTTCGGCTCAGGTCATGATCCCAGAGTCCTGGGATCGAGCCCTGCATCCGGCTCAGTGGGGAGCCTGCTTCTCCCTCTTCCCTCTGCCTGCTGCTCCCCCTGCTTGTGCTGTCAAATGAATAAAAATAAAACCTTAAAAAAAAAGAGTTGTAGATTAAGATTTAGTAGGAAAAGATGGTGGCTTGGTTTCATTTTAGACATTTTTTAAGGCATTAGAAAAATACGTCTGACAAAGATAGGAAACATTCTTTGCTAGATTTAGGGAAAGCTAAAATTCTAGGCTTTTAAAACAACTTGAGTGACTAGGAATCCATTCTTTCTCTCCCTGGCTTCCTAGGAAACCACAGCTTCTCCAGGGAGTCTATGCCATGGGCTTCAATCGACCATCCAAGATACAAGAGAACGCATTACCCATGATGCTTGCTGAGCCGTGAGTATGCAGGATTTGCTTTAATGTCTTATACCAATAACTGTTAACTCTACTTGAGAACAAGGTGGTATGTTTGGAACAGCATGTTTCTTCAGGAAAACCACTTGAGCAAGTGCAGAGAGTCATTTGAAATTTGGTACAGCTTCTGCCTTTCCACTTAACAGTAAAAACTGATGGGGTGCCTGGGTCGCTCAGTCGGTCAAGCATCTCGCACTCTTGGTTTCAGCTCAGATTGTGATCTCAGGTCATGAGCTCAGGGTTGTGAGGTCCAACTCCACACAGGGCGCCACAATTAGCATGGAGTCTGCTTGAGACTCTCTCCCTGTCCTTCTCCCTCTCCTTCTGCCTCTGCTCCTCTCCCCACTCCCATACCCACTTGCATGCACACGCTTTCTCTCTCTGTCTCAAATAAATAAAACCTTTTTTTTTTTTTAAGATTTTACTTATTTATTTGACACAGAGATCACAAGTTGGCAGAGAGGCAGGCAGAAAGAGAGAGGGAGAAGCAGACTCCCTGCTGAGCAGAGAGCCTGATGTGGGGCTCGATCCCAGGACCCTTAGATCATGACCTGAGCCAAAGGCAGAGGCTCAATCCATACAGCATGTGACTCTTGATATCGGGGTTGTGGGTTTGAGCTCCATATTGGGTGTAAACATTACTTTAAAAAATCTTTAAAACAGCGGCACTTGGGTGTCTCATTTGGTTAAGTGGCTCCCTTTGGCTCAGGTCATGATCTCAGGGTCCTCTCATTGAGCCCCACATCAGGCTCCCTGCTCAGTGGGGAGTCTGCTTCTCCCTCTCCCACTGCTCATGTGTCCACACTCTTGCTCTCAAGTAAATAAAATCTTTAAAACAAACAAAACTGATGAAGAGAGCTGATGTTGTTATTCTGTGCAGTTTTTAAATTTGGGGTTTTTTAAAAAAAGATTTCTTTGAGACATCATGAACATGAGTTAGTGCAGGGAGGGGCAGAGGAGGAGAGAAACTTCAGCAGTAGAAAATTGGCATCTTACTGTATGTAATAACCTTTTCCATTCAACTCCATTATTTTTCTTATTTAACGACAAAAATTCTTCCCATTTCCCTGACTGGGTTACGTTAAATAAAATGTGAAAGTTCCGTCTAAAGCATCTGTTTGACTTGGTGTCTTGTATTTTCGTAAAGAAGGGAAAGGGAACACACAGAGGGAGCCAAGTCCTGGAGACGTGTTATAGCTTGGCAGAAAATGCCTTCGGGGATTTCCCTCAGCACAGAGTTTACCTGCAGTGTTAATTTCCATGGGGCCCCTAGGGTACAAAACTTGGGTACGCTGGCTATGCTGGAGTCTAGAGTGAAGATTTTTTGGCGTGAATGCATCTAAATCATTATGTCCCTTAATATTTAAGCAGTTTTTTGACAACATATAAAAAATATACCATTGTGTTCAGTGCAGAAAAGCTGGACTAAAAGGAAAAAGCTCTGCATGCCTACCATCCAAAAAGAACTTTTGATACCGTATTGTGTTTAAACAGTATTATTTTCTTTTCTATTCTTCCTTGATCCAGCCCCCAGAACCTGATTGCCCAGTCTCAGTCAGGTACTGGTAAAACAGCTGCCTTCGTCCTGGCCATGCTCAGCCGAGTGGAACCAGCAGAGAAATACCCCCAGGTGAGGGCTGGGGGATCCTGAGGGCCCTGGCTTGCCTGCCCTGGGCAAGGCAGTGCCATACGGTGGGGAGTTAATGGTGGTGCCCCTAAAGGGATCTAAATGTTTCTTGTGGCTCAGGCAGAGCCAGGTCATGCACTAGGCCACAGTCTGGGTAGAATTCATTCAGCAGCAGTCTTCAGCAGTGGCTGCCGAAGGTATCCCCCCATCCAGGGCTCCCTGCTGTAGGTTTGGGTCTACAGCTGAAAAGTGGGCCTGGTTGGAAAGGATGTGTTTCCCTGCACTTTTTAGTGGTGGTAAGGTCAGCGTGTTGTTGCTTTAGGTCCTGTTGTCTATTACTGAAAGGCTCTTCTGAACTCAACCTTTATGATCTCCCTGTTAGTGTTTGTGCCTCTCCCCAACATATGAGCTGGCGCTTCAAACGGGAAAAGTGATTGAGCAGATGGGCAAATTTCATCCAGAACTAAAGCTTGCTTATGCTGTTCGAGGCAATAAATGTAAGTATAAAGGCCTGAGACCTAAGCAGTGAGCAGGATAGGGTGGTTGGGTGTTTGAATTTTGAAGGTATGATAATATTAAATTTTCTGGTTCAGTTGACCGTAGGGCCCACTCCATCACTTTCAGGAAATCTGTTTTACACTTGCTGTTTAACAGTCGTTTCTACTCTTTTTTTGTTTGTTTGTTTCTACTCTTAAAAAATTTTGAGTTGTTGTAAAAAATCTTTGTATGAGTCATGGAGTTCTTAAAGTCTGGCGTTCTTCCCAGAGAAAAGAGGGTTTTGAATTCAGCATGCAGAGTTCTCGAAGCTGCTTATTACTAACAAGGGATTAGTAGGTGTGAGGATGGTAGGTTGGAGTCATATCCCTTTGCTTAAAAACAAGCACAGCCTTAGTAAGAGTAAACGAGGAGCACGTACAGATAACTTGGTCTTATCCAAATCAGAAATCCTTCCACCATTTTTTCCTCCCATGTCTTTTATAGAATGTAATATAGAGAACATGGTGTAAAGTGGAGAGGAGGGGTAGGTAGAAAATGGTTCATTATAAAGTTATCAGAGTATATAAAACTATTAAGTCAGTAAGGAAAAAGTAAGCGGTCTAAGTAAGGGAAGAGTCTAATAGTTAGAGGCCCGGTTGAGCAGACTCTTCGCAAAAGCCGCATTTGTCATCAGGGAAATGTAAGTTAAAACCACCGTATGCCTCTCAGACGGGCAGAAGTGACGCAGTCTGATGATACTAAGTATTATTGATGGAGATGTCCAAAAACGGGAATGCCCATACATTCCTGGTAGGGAGTATACAATGGGACAGTTATTTCTGGAAGCACTTTGGCATTGCTTAGAAAAACTATGACAGACCACCCTTTGATCCAAGCAGTTTATATTTGCCTGGAGCAGTGGTTCTCAAACTTTTTGCTTTCTTTCTTTCTTTTTTAAAGATTTTATTTATTTATTTGACACAGAGAGAGATCACAAGTAGGCAGAGAGGCAGGCAGTGGGAGCGGGGAGCAGGCTTCCCGCTGAGCAGAGAACCCAGTGCAGGGCTCGATCCCAGGACCCTGGGACCATGACCCGAGCCAAAGGCAGAGGCTTAACCCACTGAGCCCCCCTAATGCCCCTTCTGATGCTTGAATATCCCTGCATATGTGTTGTTTCCCACATATTAATATACAACAGCTTAATTCCTAATCATGGAGTATTGGTCACAGGATATGTGCATTAGTAATGTTGATAGGTGTTTGTACCGGTTCAGCTCCCACCAGCTATAATTCGAAAGTAATATGTTTTGTTTTGTTTTATAAAGATTTTATTTGTTTATTTGACAGACAGAGATCACAAATAGGCAGAGAGGCAGGCAGAGAGAGAGGAGGAAACAGGCCTCCGGCTGAGCAGAGAACCCGATGCGGGGCTCAATCCCACGACCTGGGATCATGACCTGAGCCGAAGGCAGAGGCTTTAACACATTGAGCCACCCAGGCGCCCCAAGTAATATGTTTTTTAAACGAGAGAATTTGTACTTAGGAAAACTGTCTGCACATTAGAATGTCTAACAAAGCAAAAATGCATTGGGCCAGGATCCTGGGGCTCACAAGTACCAACTAAAGAAAAACCTATGAACCGTGAGTGAATGTATGGTAGGAAGTGAGTAAGAGTGATGTTGAGGAGAATGAGCGAGTTGATGTTGAATCACAGGAGGAAACAGGAAGGAGATATGATGCTTATTGAGGGTTCACTGCAGAGGATTGAATCCTGACCACGGTGCAGTGAGATGGGTGCTATTGTGCCTGCTTTACAAGAACCCAAGACTTTCGGATAACACTCCTGTATATGTGTTTTGACATCTGGAGTTAACTTGTTTTATTAACTCTGGAAGGGTGGGCAAAGCTTTGATTTCCAAAGCTGGTTTTGCCATGGAAAATCCCCACAGCAAACATCTTGTCTCCACAGTGGAACGAGGTCAGAAGATCAGTGAGCACATTGTCATTGGCACCCCTGGGACTGTTCTGGACTGGTGCGCCAAGCTCAAGTTCATTGACCCCAAGAAGATCAAGGTGTTTGTTCTGGATGAGGCTGACGTGATGATAGCTACTCAGGGCCACCAAGATCAGAGCATCCGCATCCAGAGGTAGGAACTCTTGAGTCAAGAGCAACTTCTCAGCCTCCTGATCTGCAGCATCTTCTCCTTTTACTTCAAACACCTCTTCTTGCTCCTGTCGGGTTCTTTATCTAGTACCTCCAGAAGAATTTGTTTGATGGGCCACTTCCTCATCAGCACTGACTGGGGTTGAGGAAGGAGACTTAGGGAATCTAACCCCAGCCCCATTCCTGCCCCGTGGCTGCTCTCACCTCTTCCCCGCTGTTCTCCTCCCGCTTTTGCTGTTTTCCTGGACACGTAGCCCACGCAAGCCCCGGGCCGCTGTCTTCTGTCCGTTCCAGAAAAGACTCGGGGTCATGCCCCGTACCTGGGTCTTCCCTTGCAGGATGCTGCCCAGGAACTGCCAGATGCTGCTTTTCTCTGCCACCTTCGAAGACTCTGTCTGGAAGTTTGCCCAGAAAGTGGTCCCAGACCCAAACATTATCAAGTTGAAGCGCGAGGAGGAGACACTGGACACCATCAAGCAGTATTACGTGCTGTGCAATAACAGAGATGAGAAGTTCCAGGCCTTGTGTAACCTGTATGGGGCCATCACCATCGCTCAGGCCATGATCTTCTGCCATGTGAGTAGCAGTGGCAGCACCAGGCCTGGCGGGGGAGGAGCGGCCCTCGAGGGTGTGCCTGCCCCTCCTCTCGGCCAGCGCCAGCTCAGTGCTGAGGCGGGCTGGGTGCCATATGTGGCCAGAAAGGAATGGTTTGTGAAGGTGTAAGATAGTTTCGTCTTAGTATTCTGAGGCATACATGGCTTCACAGTCAAGTCCCTCGGGGCGCCTGGCTGGCTTAGTCAGCAGAGTGTGCACCTTTCCATCGTGGGGTCCTAAGTTTAAACCCCACATTTGACCTAGAGCTTACTTTAAAGTTTTTTTTTGTTTGTTTTTTGGGTTTTTTTTAAGATTTTATTTGTTTATTTGACAGACAGAGATCACAAGTAGGCAGAGAGGCAGGCAGAGAGAGAGAGAGAGGGAAGCAGGCTCCTCTGCTCAGCAGGGAGCCTGATGCGGGACTCGATCCCAGGACCCTGAGATCATGACCTGAGCCGAAGGCAGCGGCTTAACCCACTGAGCCACCCAGGCGCCCCAAAGTTTTTTTTTTAATTATTATTTGTAGGTGATACATTATTAGAAAACCCAAGAGAACCAACAGATATTTAGGAAATAGATATTTGTGTCAAAAAAAAAAGAAAAAAGGAAGCCTAGATTTCCATTGATAATGGCAAAAAAAAAAAATCAGGAATAAATAGAGTGTTACCCTCAGATTGAAAATTGATCCAGAAAGGATGAAAAAAAGAAAACACTTTCATGCCTTCTGTTGTTAACATTTAGCCAGTTTGCTTTTATCCATGTGCTTGCATTTGACACATTCATACTTTTTGGTTTTGGTGAAGTATTTTATTTAAGATTTTATTTACAGGACACCTGGGTGGCTCACTGGATTGAGCCTCTGTCTTCAGCTCAGGTCATGATCTCAGGGTCCTGGGATTGAACCCCACATCGGGCTCTCTGCTTGGCAGGGAGCCTGCTTCCCTCTCTCTCTCTGTCTGCCTCTATCCCTACTTGTGATCTCTTGTGATCTCTCTGTGTCAAATAAATAAATAAAATCTTTAAAAAAAAAAAAAAAAGAGGGCGCCTGGGTGGCTCAGTGGGTTAAGCCGCTGCCTTCGGCTCAGGTCGTGATCTCGGGGTCCTGGGATTGAGTCCTGCATCGGGCTCTCTGCTCAGCAGGGAGCCTGCTTCCCTCTCTCTCTCTCTGCCTGCCTCTCCATCTACTTGTGATTTCTCTCTGTCAAATAAATAAATAAATAAATCTTTAAAAAAAAAAAAAAGATTTTATTTACATATTTGACAGAGAGAGAGAGATCACAAGCAGGCAGAAAGGCAGGCAAAGAGAGAGAGGAGGAAGCAGGCTGCCCGCTGGGCAGAGAGCCCGATGCGGGACTCGATCCCTGGATCCCGGGATCATGACCTGAGCCGAAGGCAGAGGCTTTAACCCACTGAGCTACCCAGGTGCCCCTTGGTGAAGTATTTTAAAGTTAATTGTAGACATCATAATAATCCACACCTAAGTACTTCCCAGAAATAAGACGTGCTCCTACATAAGCCCAGTGCCATTGTCATGCCTTTAACAATGACATAATAATAATACCCCTGTTTCGTCCTTCCATATTCCATTTCTCCACTTATTATTGGTTTGTTTGGGTTTTTTTCCCCCATTTCTCCACTTGTGCCAAAAATGTTCTTTATTGCTTCTGGCCGGTGGTGTTAAGCCTAAGAGCCGGTCAGAGATCGCTGCGCCTACTTGTCCGGTCTCTCGAGACTCCATTAACCTGGAGCAGTTTGCCCACCTTTCATGAAGCAAACATCCTGAAGAGTCCAAGCTAGTAAGCAGTCTTGAGAATTTCTTTCGTGTCCCCGCCTTGTGATTATATTCAGGTTAAATATTCTGTGAGATTAATTTCCACGTGACATCGTTACCTCCTGACACAGCATGTCACGTTAACAATTTTAGGAAGTTTAACCCTCAGCTACTGGGTTTCATGGAGAGTCTTCCAGATAAAAAAATACTCTCTTCGGGAAAAACAAAAACAAAAAACAAAAAAAACAAACCCACTCTCTTCAGGTACCTTCATTTCTCAAATAGTTCCTTCTTCCCAGACGCGCAAGACAGCGAGCTGGCTGGCAGCAGAGCTCTCCAAAGAAGGCCACCAGGTGGCGCTGCTGAGTGGCGAAATGATGGTGGAGCAGAGGGCTGCGGTGATCGAGCGCTTCCGAGAGGGCAAAGAGAAGGTGCTGGTGACCACCAACGTGTGTGCCCGCGGTGAGCAGAGAACGTGTCTGTCCGCCAGGCCCCGGGTAGCCAGGGAGGCCTGTACGGGGCGCTCCGCCTGTTTGGGGGGAGTCCACGTGGGCTTGGTTCTCTCCTGGAGAGACTGGATTCCCCCGGCACCTGAGAACTGTCACAGAAGCCAGAGGCGCCGATGTGCTGGAAGGACATGGAGCAGCAGCTCACTGGCCCAGGACGGTGTCTGCTCTCTTCGGGGCCCCCACAGAGGTTTCAGCTGCGTTTTCTGATACTTGTGTCTAGCAGAGGCTCTCTTCTTGAGGTCATAATTTTGTCAGCACTTGCCTAAGTTCTCTTTCCCTCTGGGTTCTGCTGCATGCCCCCGGTCCCCGAATCCCAGAGCCGGCCTGCCCCAGACGCTTCCTTCCACCCGAAGCTGGTGTTTGTTGGCCTCACTTGGTGGGCAGTGATTTTCAGCTCCTGTCCTGACTCCTCTGCACCTGCCTTTCATGCAGGTATTGATGTCGAACAGGTTTCTGTCGTCATCAACTTTGACCTCCCCGTGGACAAGGACGGGAACCCGGACAACGAGACCTACCTGCACCGGATCGGGCGCACGGGCCGCTTTGGCAAGAGGGGCCTGGCAGTGAACATGGTTGACAGCAAGCACAGCATGAACATCCTCAACAGAATCCAGGAGCATTTTAGTGAGTGCCTGGGAATGGCCCCCAGGGAGGGGGGGGAAGAGTCGGTTCTCCCGTGGCCCCGAGAGAGGCCCGTGTCCTTGTCACACCGTCCCCTCCTTTCCTACAATATGGAAGTTCTCGAAGAGCACACCTGGCAAGTTTTCAGGGTCAGGGATGCAAAGGACAGTGCCCCTCTGGCCAGGCTGAGGGACCTAGGGCTCTCTCTGTCCCTCACTCGGGCACCGGGAGTCTTTGGGGTCAAGTGCAAGACTGCTGTGGCCAGAGGTATGGTCCTGTTCCTAGGCCGGGCAGAACGCTGTTTCCTCTCTCCCTGCCGTGCTGTCCCTTTCCTGGGTGTGTGTCTCCATGGTAGACCCGCACTGATTTCTCATTTTCCTCCTCAGATAAGAAAATAGAAAGACTGGACACGGATGATTTGGACGAGATTGAGAAAATAGCCAACTGAGACGCTCCACCAGTCACCAGTGCCCACCCTGGCACTCCGCCTGCATGGGAGACCAGTGCTTTCACGGCACAGGCCTCGACAGTCACCACAAAGACAAAGGCAGAGGAGAGAGAAACTACCTACCTCATTTTAAATTACGTTTGGACTCGACAAAAATTGTGCAAATGATGGGGGAAGGTAGAAGGAAAATTTTGCATTTTGGAAAAAGTAGTCCTCCCCCTGCCCCTCCCCCCTTTTAAGCCATGGTTTTTCCCCATCTTTATAATAATCTGGTCGCTATGGATAATCACAGAGCCTAGGAATCCCGGCTTATTTTGTTGGTGGGGAGATAGGACCCGTCTCCCGCCCCTGCAGGAATGGTAGATGTAGAGTGCGAGAAAGACCTCACAGCACAGGTGTGCGGGCCCTGCTGCACAGATGGGAGTGTGGGGAGCAGCCACAGAGAGATCCGTGAGCTCTCCCCCTTCTCAGTCCCTTCCTGGAGACCTGCTGCCAATGTCTCCTGCCCTTGGGGCCATCTTCCTTCTAAATCCAGTGACGTTTCAGCTGATCCCTTTTACCTCTGTTCCCTGTGCCAGAGGATGTCCGTTTCTCTTTGGGTGAGCATCTTGGGTACTTTTGTAAATCTCCCCAATTTGGAGAGAAACACAGAAGTCCGTGAATCTTCAGAGGGATTGGTCTGGCAAGGGTAGATGAACCCTTTCAGAGTCTAGGCCTTCCTGTTCCTGCGGTTGCTGTGTCTGCTCAGGCACTGGTGGTCGGTCAGGGCACCCAGGAGACACCAGGTGAGTTTCTGACACACACCTGGCCAAGTGAGTTGGGTCTTATCCACGGGGTTTCACACTGTGTCTGGAGTTGAGCAGCAGTGTTTGGAAAGGAAGTTAGGACCAAGTGGAAACTCTGAATAATGCTCTTTATCTGTAATAGTGGACCTGTTGGCTACTTTAACTCAGAGGTCATCTATATGCATAAGGACAGATAAATTCGAGCTATACCCATCATTCATTATGTTCAGAAATTTTAAGGTAATTATGAAAGGCTTTACTAATCATGATTCATTTTTATTTGTATTTTTCTGCTAACTAGGCTAATATATGCTCATTAAAAAAGATGTGTGTGTGTGTGTGTGTGTGTGTGTATATACATACATAAGGAGCAGGTGCTGTCTCTCCCCGCCTCTCTGGAATCACCATTGCTGGCATTTTGATGAACATCCGATAGTATTTCCTTCTGTTTACATATCAACGTTTTTACAAAAATGTGAACATCCTACTCAGGCTCTAGTGCACCGCGCCTTTTCACTCAGTAGCGTTATCTTGGACGTGTCCTGTCCAGCACATAGGCATATGCATTGCGTTCTTGGCTTCTCCAGTGACAGGCGCGGGAGGTGGCCACGGTGCCACGGCCCACAGCCTCACTCACCTCTGCCCTGTGAAAGTCGCTGTAGGATCTCTTCCTGGAAGTCCTGGTGCTGGGTCAGAGAGTGGAGAGTTAGACGATTTTAATCCATTCCCAACTTACCCTACCAGAAAGTTTTTACCAATTTACATTATTGTAGTGATAACAAAAGTACCTATTTTCTTTCCTGCTGGCCAATTCTCTCTATTGTCAATTTTTACAAATTTGCCAGTTTGAGTAGCAAAAATAATGACATAATTGCATTCTGTATTTAGTGCACTTTGGCAAACTTTTTCAGTTTATTGGATATTCGTGTTTTTGCCCATTCTTGCCTCATCACTTTACTATTGATTGTCAGTCCTTAATGATTTTAAGCCACCGCTATTTTAAGGAAATGGGACTCTATCTTGAGTGGTGGGTGTTTTCCTCATTTGTCTTTATAAACTCAATTTTCATAATATTACACAAAAGTTTAATGTTACTCAGATTTCATTTTTAAGAAATCTGGATTTATGCCATGGCTAGAAAAGTTTTCCTCATCCCTGTGTCATAAACCCCAATTTATCCTGTACTCATCCCAGTATTATAAATTATTTACTCATGTTTCCTGTGGTGGCAATTGTTGGGGAGTAAACCTTCTAAATTCTTGTAGATCTTTAAATGTTTTTCCCTGTTTATTTGCAGCAAGTGATTATGAGAGTGAGTGGATGGCAGAGCTGTGGGTGAGGGCTGGAGCCCATGCGCCCAGGGAATGAGAATACGAGGGGTCCCCTGGGAACGGATGTGAGGGAATGAAGGGCTCCGTGTCCCTGCAGGTGTCACCAGGTGCAGGAGAGTGGCTGCAAGTACGTGAGGGGTGGATGCAAGCTGGAGGTGGGAGAGTGGTTTGGAAAAGAGAGGTGGGCAAGAAGGGGAGCCAGATTCCAGAGGGGACAAGAGGATGGGGAAAGAGGTCCTCATGGGACACAAGAAGATGGAGGAGGCCAGGTGGGGCACCAGCGCTCCAGTTAAAGTGATACCCACTATGACCCCAACACAACAGTGATCCAAAAAAATAAAAACCAGAAAACACCCTGCCTGACCCCAAAACAAGATCGATATTTCTGTAGACCCGCAATAGGGTAAAAATGCAAAATGGTGAGCCAGGGCTGAAGCCAAAAATTCGCTGGGCTTCAGTCCAGAAACAGAGTAACTACCGGCTGTTCTGTCTTACGGAGTGGAGGCCACGGGAAGCATTGCGTACCGGACCAGAACCAAAGCCAGGCTCGCTGCTGGGAAGGGGCCGGACTGGAACCTGAGCTGCGCACTGGCTGGAGGTGAGACTCTCATTAAGACCCAGACCCCTGAAGCAGGTGGGAGGACTTGGACCACTCACCCCCTGCTAGGACAGGCAATTGACATGATCCTGTTGACTGCCTGCTCTGTGAGATCCCCAGACTACTAAATGTCAGCAGACCTGTTCTAGAATAAAAGCCAAAAGGGCAGGAGCTGGATGGAGCCAACTGCTACACCCACCTGTGGATTGTCAGGGGGAAGAAATCTATGTTAAGAAAGAGTACAAACATCAAATTCACTCCAGATAAAACTACTTGTAAGGAATGGCCTGATAAAAGACTTCAAATATGTATGAATGTTAGAAAAAAATCACTGGGGTGCCTGGGTGGCTCAGTGGGTTAAAAGCCTCTGCCTTCGGCTCAGGCCATGATCCCAGAGTCCTGGGATTGAGCCCCACATCAGGCTCTCTGCTCAACAGGGAGCCTGCTTCCTCCTCTCTGTCAAATAAATAAAATCTTAAAAAAGAAAAGGAAAAAGAAAAAAAGCATTTCACTAAAAAAGAGCATGAAATTATTAAGTAAATTTAGACAAAAGCTGAAACTCAACACAAGCTGGCTGTTAAGTCACTGGTAACTGGAAGCCGGCCGTGCTGGGAGTGTTCACCATTGAAGTCAGCAAACTACAAATCAGAGTTTTGTTTTTAGACAATTCACCAGCATAGAACAAAATAATAAATAATATTAGAAATTTTAAGAAAAGAGGAAGGTAGTCATTGAGATAAAGTCAATAAATGGGAATCCTAGATTAAAATCCTAATTAGGGCCGCCTGGGTGGCTCAGTCGGTTAAGCATCTGCCTTCAGCCTCAGGTCATGATCCCGGGATCCTGGGATCCTGGGATCAAGCCCTGTATCAGGCTCCCTGATCAGCAGGGATCCTGCTGCTCCTCCAACTCAGGCTCTCTTGCTGGATCGCTCTCTGAAATAAATAAAATCTTTTTAAAAATAAAAAATAAAATCCTAATTATCCTCTTGGGGGTGCCTGGTTGGCTCTGTCCTATGCTCTGGTTGGATCATAGGACTCTTGGTCTCAGGATTGAGTTCGAGTCCCAAGTTGGGTGTAGAGATCACTTAAGCATACAATCTTAAATAAAATTCTAATTATATTCTCACTTTTTAAAAAAAGTATTAAAACAAAATCCAAATTTCAGTAGATTCAGCCTGGGTGGCTCAGTCAATTGAGCATCCAACTTTCGATCTCAGCTCACGTCTTGATCTCACGGTTGTGAGCTCAACTGTCCCCCATCACCCCTGAGTTGGGCTCCATGCTGAGCGTGCAGCTTACTTAAAAACAAACCAAAAAAAACATTTCTTGCTTTAAAGTCTAACATCGAAGTCCTTTAGGAAGACCACAGGGGCGCCTGGCTGGCTCAGTGGATCATTGATCTCAGGACTGTGAGTTTGAGCCCCGTATCAGATGTAGAGATTACTTAAAAATAAAATCTTTAGGGCGCCTGGGTGGCTCAATGGGTTAATCCTCTGCCTTCAGCTCGGGTGATAATCTCAGGGTTCTGGAATCGAGCCCTGCATCTGGCTCTCTGCTCGGTGGGGAGACTGCTTCCTCCTCTCTCTGCCTGCTCTCTGCCTACTTGTGATCTCTGTCTCTGTCAAATAAATAAATAAAATATTTTTTAAAAAAATCTTTAGGGTGCCTTGGTGGCTCAGTTGTTAAGCATCTGCCTTTGGCTCAGGTCATAATCTCAATGTCCTGGGATCAAGCCTCTCATCAGGCTCCCTGCTTGGTGGGAAACCTGCTTCTCCCTCTCCCACTCCCCTTGCCTGTGTTCCCTCTCCCGCTATGTCTGTTAAATAAAATCTTTAAAAATAAATCAGGGCACCTGCATGGCTCAGTCAGTTGGGTGTCCAATTCTTGGTTTTTTACTTGGATCGTGATCTCAGGGTCCTGGGATGGAGCCCCTTGTCTAGGCCTGCACCTCGTCAGGCTCCTGGCTCCGTGGGGAGTCTTTTTGAGGGTATATCTTCCTCTCCCTCTACCCCCTTCATAAATAGATATAGATAGATAGATAGATAGATAGATAGATAGAAAGAAGGAGGGAGACCACAGAGGTAAATTCTCATCTTCTTCACATCGTACCAAAGGCACATATAATTAGCATGACATCAATTGTGACCTGGCAGAGGTAGCGTCTGTCAGGTTTTTCCACTGTAAAATTACGTTCTCCCTTTTCATACCTTCCTCTTTGAAAGGAACTTGCTACCCATATCTAAGTTGTGGGGAGCCGTGCATTTATGTATTTATATAAGTATAGACTGGTGACGTTAATTTTGATCACTTGGGGGGCGCCTGGGTGGCTCTGTGGGTTAAAGCCTCTGCCTTCGGCTCAGGTCATGATCCCAGGGTTCTGGGATCGAGCCCCGCATCAGGCTCTCTGCTCCACAGGGAACCTGCTTCCTCCTCTCTCTCTCTCTGCCTGCCTCTCTGCCTACTTGTGATCTCTGTCTGTCAAATAAATAAATTAAATATTTAAAAAAAATAAAAAAAAATTTTGATCACTTGGGTAAGGAGACTTTGATATTTTAAGAAATATCAAGTTTAGTTAAGTCCTTCATAGCAAAGAAAGCTGAGATTCCAGACCCTTCCCTTGAATGGTCTTTAGTGTGGTGTTGAATGGTCTTTAGTGTGGTGGTTCGTGGAAGCAGGTTTCACAGGGGAGAGCTGTGGAGACAAAGCCTGGGAGATAAGAAAAGTGGTTCAAAGCGGGCAGGGATCCTTCTATGAGTCCCTTTACCCATTTTATGAAAACTTATAAATACAAATGAGCTATTGCAAGAAAGCCCTCCATGTTTTACTTTATATGTTTATGAATTGTTTCAATTATTTTTGTAATTTTTAATATAAAAAAGAGACAAAGTTAGCAGAGTAGAGCAAAGACAGGATTAAACTCAGAGCCCTCTGAATGCAGACACCATATGCTCACTCTACCTCACCAAGCCTTCTCCCTGGAGAGAAGCCATAATGCCAGAAAGGGCCTGTATTATTCTCCAGCACAGAAACAGTTGTTAGATGAAAGGTGTTAATTCTATATTCTCAGAGGAACAGGCTGGTCCTGATACCCATGGTTCACCAAGAGTGGGGGGAGGGGCATCTTCTTGCAATTTCGTGGGTTAGTTGTCATCCAGGCAGTTGCTGCAGAAGCTGTGATTTTTCTGGAAGGATAGTGAGAAGGGGCACCAATTCTAAAATCACACTCAGAAAATAATATTCTAATTTTTAAAAATACAGGTTTAGGATCCAATCTTTTCCCTCACCTAGCAAGGAAAGATGTTTCTTAACCTTGCCGAACATGTCACAGGAACCAGTTCCTTGCCTGCAGCTGTTCCTGTGATGGGGAAAACCCTTAACCGCTTCGTGCCCTTCCCTAGCATCCATCCACCCCTGCCAGGCCATAAATCCAAGCACTTCTCTTCCAAGAGGCCTCTGTGTCATGGACTGTATGACTACATCATCCAAATATGTTGCTTCACCCAGAGAAGGGTTACACATCTCCGCTCAGCTCACGCATGGCATGGGACTTCTTTGGCATCAAGAACATGAGAACTTCTTGGAGCAGAAGCCTTACGAGCAAGCATATGGATCACCAAACTCTCTTTTCCCTGCCCCGGAGACCCCAGATCCATCCCAGATGGTACCACTACCAGTCTGGGTCCCTGAGAGACTGTGATAAGCAGAGAACCCCAGGGTGGATACGTGGCTTGAGGGAGCAATAAACATTGCTATTTTGAGCCACTGGAAGTTTCACGGGTGTTTGTTACTATAACATAACCTAGCTCACCATTACCCTTCATGCCATGGAATGACTGGTTCCCTGTCCGGCCACCCTGATGCCAACCTGGAGAGCAGGTAAGCCTCAGCCACGTCCACAAAGTTCCCAAGTGGTTTCTTGACCCACTATCTCAGAAGAGAAAACCATCATCAATTCCCAATTATTTAAAAAGCCAGAGATGGGTTCAATAAACAACCACAAAAGAAGCTACTCTGTGGAGTCAGAGGGAAACAAGGAAGGAAAATGTGTCTGCTAAGTACATGAGTAAACATCACGCGTACCAAACTTTCCTTCCCACAACCCCTGTAACCTACAAGGAAGGAATGAAAAAGGGATCAACACCCATGGACAAACGAAATGGGGGCAATTACATCAGTAGGAAAGGAATTTAACAAAATGTTTGGAACATACACACACAAACAGGATGAAAAGCTCCCATTTTTAGCAATACAGGGTACTATATAGAGCATGAAAAATAATACCAATCTAAAGACCAGCTACAAAGCTCGGAAAAACAATTTATATATATCTATATCTATCTATCTATGTATATGTGTATATATGTATATGTATATGTATATGTATATAGATCTATGTATATACATAGATAGATATAGATATATATAATCTGTTTAAATATATCAAAGAGCTACCACTTTTAGAGTTTTATTTTTTACATTTAGTTCTGATTCACTTGGCATTTTGGTGACTGGTTTAAGGTATGGATATAATTTTATCTTTTTCCAAATGGTTATCCAGTTGTCCCAATAAAACTTATTTGAACCTCCCTCTTTTCCTAAGTGATTTGAGAGGCCATCTTTATGATTAACCACATTTCTATATAGACCGGGTCTAGCAATCAGGCTAATGAAACAGGGTATCCAGAAATAGACTCAAGTGATCATGATCATGGGAACATTAGGGTAGTGGTCACCCTCAGAGGAAAGAAGGGGTTTGTGCTTGGCAGGGAAGATGGAGTGGGGAGGGCTCTGGACTACTCCCACAGCCTGGGTGGCGGCTATGAGGATTCATCTGAAAAGAAGTTGGTTAAGGAGACTCCACACTGTTTTGCATACTGGCTGTACCCATTTATATTCCCACCATGAGGGCTCCCTTTCCTCCTCATCCTTACCAGCACTTCTCTCTCTCTCATCTTTTTTTTTTTTAAATTTGTTTATTTATTTGAGGGTGAGGGGCAAAGGGAAAGAATCTCCAAGCAGACTCCCCACTGAGCAGGGAGACTGACTGACTGACAGGTGCAGGGGCTCAATTTCATGACCCATGAAATCATCACCTGAGCTGAAACCGGGAGTTGGACGCTGAACGGACTGAGCCACCAGGGCCCCCTGCTCTCATCTTTTTGGTAACAGCCACCCCAACAGGTGTGAGGTGATCACTCACTGTGGTTTCGATTTGCATTTCCTGAGGATTAGTCGTGCTGAGGACCTTTTTCTGTACCTGTTAGCCATCTAAGTATCTACTTCGGAAAAATGTCTATTCAGATCTCTGTCCACTTGTTACACAGTCTGTCTGTCTTTATCTATCTATCTATCTCTCTATCTGCTATCGAGTTGTAGGCATTCCTTATATATTTTGGATATTAGCCCCTCTCAGATATGTGGTTTGCAAATATTTTCTTCCATTCTGGAGGGTGTCTTTTCTATCTTTCTTTCTTTCTTTCCTTTCTTTTCTTTTTTTAAAGATTTTATTTATTTGACAGACAGAGATCACAAGTAGGCAGAGAGGCAGGCAGAGAGAGAGGAGGAAGCAGGCTCCCTGCAGAGCAGAGAGCCTGATGGGGGGCTCAATCCCAGTACCCTGGGACCATGACCTGAGCTGAAGGCAGAGGCTTTAATCCACTGAGCCACCCAGGGTCCCTGGAGGTTGCATTTTCACCTTGCTGATTGGTTTTCGTTGTTTTGTTTGCTGTGCAGACGCTTTGTAGTTTGATATGTTCACACTTGTTTGTTTTGCTTTTGTTACTTGTGCTTTCAGTATTATATCTATAAAATCAGTGCCAAGATCAATGTCAAGGAGCTTTTTCCCTATGTTTTCTTCCAGGAGTTTTATGGTTTCACGTCTTAGAGTTAATTTTGGGGTTAATTTTCATGAGTGATGGAAGACAGAGATCAATCGACTTTCATTCTTCACGCTAATAAAGAACTATTCTATAGGGGCACCTGGGTGGCTCAGTGGGTTAAGCCTCTGCCAGCAGCTCAGGTCATGATCTCAGAGTCCTGGGATGGAGCCCCACAACAGGATCTCTACTCAGCGGGGAGCCTGCTTCTTCCTCTCTCTGCCTACCTCTCTGCCTACCTGTGATTTCTGTCTGTCAAATGAATAAATAAAATCTTTTAAAAAATGCATTTAGTGATTGGTACACCAGCATCTTTGAGGGACTCTGTGGTGGCTGTCCTGTGTAAGTCATAGAACAATGAGACCCCCAACAGGATAAAGGCCCAAAAGACATGCCTAACTAGTGCCTAAATGCTGAGATGGTAGTAAGCACATTTACCACAACAAACCACAGTATGGTAACTGGTGTTTTGACCTACAAGGATTTGGGACAAGTTAATGGACCATTAGAGTCTCTAGAAAGGACATAAATGCTGGACAGCCTGTTAATGTTCTGCTTAATGGGCATGGGAGGACAAAAACGAGGAGTACTGAGTCACAGTGACGGGATTTACAGCTCCTCGCCTAGTTCTCAGACCTAATTCAGGGCACACACGGAACCTCTTTTTCAAAGGGATCCCAGGGTCCTTTGAGGAGTGACTCTCTGACATAGCTCAGGTGTGTAGCATGAATCTTGCCCAAGCCTTTCCGGAGGGACCCATTTTCTGGAGTGACAGTGTGCTAGGGAAAGGAAAGTACCCAGAGAGTCAGGAATTATCAGATACCAGCTCTGATGTCTGAGTACCAGCTGTTCACCAGTTAGAGTTGGAGCTTATTACGGCAAATAACAAATGGAGCTCTGATCCCAGTCTATTTAACGGCAGGTGCAAGGAGACCACAGACCCATTTTAAGGCACAAGCATATTTGGGGTGCCTGGGTAGCTTAGTTGATTAAGCATCTGACCCTTGATCTCAGCTCAGGTTTTGAGCTCCTGGTCATGAGTTCAAGGCCAACGTTGGGCTCCATCCTAGGTGTGGAACCTACCTTAAAAAATAAAAAAATAGGGTGCCTGGGTGGCTCAGTTGTTAAGCATCTGCCTTTGGCTCAGGTCATAATCCCAGGTCCTGGGATTGAGCCTTCATCAGGCTGCCTGCTCAGCAGAAAGCCTGCTTCTCCCCTCTCCCACTCCCCCTGGTTGTGCTCTCTCTCTTGCTAGGTCTCTGTCAAATAAATAAATAAAATCTTAAAAAAAAAAAAAAAGAGGGTACAGACAAAACTGAGCTATTGCAGGCAGGGCTCCAGACCACAGCAATAAAGTGAATAGCACAATAAAGCGAATCTAAAGAATTTTGTGGTTTCCTAGTGTATGTTATGCTTACACTACACTCTAGTTCATTAAGTGTGCAATAGTATGTATAAAAATGTATATACCTTAATTAAAAATACTTTATTGCTAAAAAATGCTGACCATCTTCTGGGGTTTCAGCAAGCAGTAATCATTGATCACTGATTGCTACACCAAATATAATAATGAAAAGGTTTGAAATATTATGGGAATTGCCAAAATGTGACATAGAGATACAAAATGAGAAAATACTGTTGGAAAAATGGCATGGACGGACTTGTTCACCACAGGGTCGCCACAACCTTCAATATGAAAAAACAAACAAAAAACCCATCTGCAAAGTGCAAAAATATTAGTCATGTCTGTAATTTCCTCAGTCCCAAAAGAGAGACATTTACTCCCTGGCAAAGCCCCCATATTGGTAACCTGACCCATGGACTGAGGGTGATTAAGAAGGATAGGCCAAACATAAGTCCCTGGAACTCTCTCCAAGATAGCAAGTCAAAAGTAAAAAAAAAAAAAATCAATATCACTCTGGCAGGATCTATAGATTGGTGCTGCCATCAAACTTGAGTTATACATAGGTGGGTGATTTCTTCCTCATCCCATTTACTCACCATCTTGAGTCTTAGAGATTGACAGTAGTTTATTGCAAATGCAATCGAATGGTACTGCTAACCTGTGGTTCCAGATGTGGTATCTTTGTGGGATCAAAGCAACATAGCCCTTGGCCAACATGAAAAAAAAAAAAAAAGATACACAATTTGGTGGGACTCTTGATTCTGGAGGCAACAGGTACGATATTTGGGAGTGCTGCTCCAACCAATTTCAGTGACCTATCAGGCAGCTGAGTGGGACCCAGACAAGAAATGGTTCTCAGCAGTCCAGGCTACATTTGCACTGTCCTGCCACCAGGCCTTAGGACTCAGCCAACCAAATGCTATTACAGCATCTGCGGTAGACAGAGATGTATGGAGTCTCCAAAAACTCCAAATAAGAGAATTACAGCCCCAAGTTCTAGGGTTTTAGAAAAAGACCAATACCCTTCTTCACAAAAAGTATTCTCCATCTGAAAAGCAACTCCTGGCTTGCTTTTGGGCATTGGCACAAACGGAATTACAGGATACCAAGTGACTTTAGACTCGAAGATATCCATTGAGAGATCCATATTATTTGATCCACTGAACTATAAAACTGGACATTCAGTGGCATTCCATTGCCTGATGGAAGTAGGCTGAAGAGATCCAGATGGTCCAAGAAAAATGGTACAAGGAGGTGCCTCAGATGCCTGTGGCGCCTGCTCCTACCATTCTGTTGATTTCCTGCCAACCCACTCATACAGCATCTGCATAGCCTGGAAATGTAGGCAGAAAAGTCCCATCCTGGTGCCTATTGGGTGTGCATACTATGCGGCCTCTGCTGATCCACTCAGGTGCCCCAAAAGACAGTGGTGGAGAACCACCATTTCACAGGGCATCTGTGGTAGCCCAGGGTTGGGAGGCCTCATGTACAAGGGGTGCGTGTCTGGGAGCTGTAAGGGCCTATTCAGCCAGAGCGGCTCCACCTGGTTGAATAGACATTTTGTTGTTTATGCATTAAAACTTAAACCGACTCTGCCCGCCCCCCAGGGGACTTACTTAAAAGCAAGTCCGGGAAACCAGTAAAATATGGTCGACCAGGGGCACCTGGGTGGCTCTGTGGGTTGGGCCGCTGCCTTTGGCTGGGGTCATGGTCTCAGGGTCCTGGGATCGAGTCCCAAGTCGGGCTCTCTGCTCGAGGACAGCCTGCTTCCCTCTCACTCACTCTGCCTGCCTTCTGCCTACTTGTGATCTGTCAAATAAATAAATAAAATCTTAAAAAAAAAAATTGTCGACCAGTCCCTGATAACAGAGCCCATATACAAGGGTAGGTCAGGTCAGGTGGAGATAACAGCCGGAAAGCAGGGATGAGTTGGGCCAGGTGGAGACATCCAATCAGTGCGGCGCGCGTACTGTCTCCCTAGCTACCAAGGAATGTGGGCCCCACCTTTTGGGCGCCAATTCTAACCAAGGCGATAGATAGGCTAGTTCAAATAGCTACTATGGGGTGAATTGTAATTCAATTGGCCACCCATGTGTGACCTAGCATGACTGTGCAGCTTTCTCTGTGTGTTGCAATCTCTTTGGCCACCCGTGTGTGGCCAGGCTCAACCACACGGCCTTTGCTCTATAAAAGTCAGTCCGTAAGGCAGGGAGAGGTCGCCCTCTCTATAAGAGGTGGCCCAGGACGGTCGGTTTGATTCTCGATGCTCCGCGCGAAATAAAGCTTTACTCAACCTTTGCTTTGTATCAGTCTCGTTCCTTTGATTATGGAACTAACAGGAGTCATTCTTTTCCTCCTTCCTACGTTCCACTCGATGTTCTTAGTCATTACTCAGTCACAGCTCCCCAGTGACAGAGAGGCCTTCTTTCCACAACCGGACCCATTTCAGAATAGACAAATGACTATATGGTTTTTTGTTCTTTTTAATTCAGAAAGAGAGAGAAAGGGAAGAAAATTTAAGAAAAACAAAACAAAACAAAACATTTGTTTAAATAACTATTGCAGAAAAGGAGATCTGGGCTGGATGCTGGGACCTACCTCTTCCAGAAAGGGGATTTATTAATGTTTAAACAAAACAAAACAAGAAGAAAAAGGAACAAAAGGAAATAAATTATTCTGCTCAATACTGTTTGGCATAATTGCATTGTTTTTTCATCTTCTAAACACTCTGAACAGCCTCTCCAGGAAGCACGGAGATGAGACTGGCAAGAATGGCTGGTGCCTTGACTCTCTAAAATGGGGAGGGGGGTGTGTGCTGAAAGACGCATTCCGCTATAGGCCCCCCAAATCCACCCTCACTCTTTACTCCTTGTACTTCTGGAATTGGGAAGGAACAGACTCCTCAATATATTAACTTTAGGGGTGCCCACTGCCCTGCCCCAATCCTCCTCTAAAATCCTCCTCTGCATTACAGCCAGCTGCAGGAACTACACCAACGGCTAGGAGGCTGCTTGGTGGTATCAGCTCACTAAGATAGAGGGTGGGATTTGTGTTCCTCACTGTTGGGAAGGGGGAATCCCATTAGTGGTTTGGAAGCTTCACAGAAGCCCTTTCCCCTCCTCTGAGAAACTTCCCCAACCTCAAAGGGTAAGAATACCATCAGCAGCTTCCTCTGGGAGTTAAGCTGGGTTCAGTCATGCAATTAACTTCCAGGTGTAACCCCTGTTTGTTAGCATCTCTGCCCTTCTAGAGCTGGAAATGGAAAAATGGGTTAGAGCGAGGAGGCAGGAAGTGAGCACGGGGAAGGGAACGCATGGGGAGGAGAGGAGGCATGCAGGCGGGCAAGTCTACTCCTCCCCAGCTAGAATCCCAACTATTTGCATGGCCAGCTTAAAATTTTAAAAGAATCTTTGTTGGTCAGCCATCCCTAGTAATCTCAAGTTAATTAAATTAGGAGACCAAAGCAAATTTCACCCCCAAGCAAGAGGTTTCCTACTCCTCTTTGGGGTGATGGGTGAAGAGAAAAGGTGCATGCACCAGGCAGCTGGGCTCCCCAACTCCAGCCTTCTTTCCTACGTGTTGCTTCCAATCCCTAGAGCCGGCCAAAAACGAGTGAGTAGGGGGTAAGGGGTGGAGAAGCAGCAGTGCCCCCCCCCCCCAATCCCAGGGCAAGTTTTGATTTCTTTTCCAGGACAAGTAGGCTGTTGAGGAGGCCCAGGGCCAAGGGAGAGACACTAAAAAAGTTGTGGGTGAACAGTAAGGGGCCGAGAGTACACGAGAGTGAGAAGCACCTTACATTTGAAGTGACGGGGCTTCCTTGTCCCCTGCCCTGTTCCTTACACCTGTGTTCCAGAGTTAGGCCCTAGGCAAATTCCGCCCCCCTAGCAAGAGGTGAATACAGTTTTAGTATTCTGGTGAGATGTTCAATGCCCTGGTCAGAAAGGCCATTCCATAAGGTGGCCAAAGGTGGGGATGGGGAGAAGGGAGGATGAGAGGACCCACACGTCACTGCGTTTCTTTGGTGGGTTTACACTCACCCATGTGAGCCTGACAGGTAAAGGAAATACGGGGTCCCAAATTCTCTGAGGCCTGAAGCGGTCTGAGAGGGCTCTAGCTTTTCCCCTGGGATGAAAGCGCGCTCCCTGGAAACCACCTGATCTCCCCTAGACCACCAGAAAGGAACGGCCAACGCCCCTCGGCGCACCCCGAGGTCACGAGGGACGCCCGGCAAAGGGAAGCCCAGCGGCCGCTGCCCCCGGCCGAGTAAGGCCGACAGGCAACTGGCAGTCTTCCTGCAGAGCCTGAGGAAAGAACTTGGCTGAGGCCAAACCAACCACACTACTCCTTAAAAAGCATGAAATAAAATCCTACCCAAAGCGTAAGGAAGTGGGGATTCAGCGGCCGCCGGCCCGCCTCCGAAGGCCATTGATTGGAAGAGACGGGCCCAGCGCCGGAAGTTCTCCTTGAGTCGCATGATTGGTTGGGAGAGTCTCCGCTCCGACTGCAGCGCTGATTGGGTGCCAGGCCCGGGCCAGCCTCCAGAGTCTCCTGATTGGCAGGGGACGGCCGGCCCTTGCCGGACTTGCAGCATGATTGGTCCAGACCGCAGCCGCGTCGCCCCCAAGGCCTGGAGATGCCCAAAGGGGTGCCGCGCTCTTGCCGAGGCCGCCGCCCTCGGGCTGGCCCAGAGTCCCGGCCGGGACCGCGCGCCGCCGTCTCGCGGCTGTCCGAAAGGGTCACGGCGAGGCCGGGCTCAGTTGCCTCGGTAGACCTCGATCTTGCTGGCCTTGGCCAGCATGTCGATGATGTGGGCCTCGAAGTCGGCGTCGTGCACTCCCGTCTTCCGGAACTCCCCCGCGTACCGGTTATTCTCCCAGTAGTGGTGCCAGTTGCCCCGGCTGTCGGCCCCGAACCCGTACACGTTCACCTGCAGGGGAGGGCAACGCACGTCACCCCGCGTCGGGGACCGGGAGAGCCTCGGGTCGTTGACGGGCCGCGGCGTACACGACCGCGGCCGGTTAGCAGAGCGCGGGAGGCACCGGGAGGAGGACCGGACAGCCGGGCCTGGAGCTGAGGACACCGCCCCGGGAAGACGGCTGCTCCCTTTCGGTTCTTCCGCCCGGCTCCCTGCACCAGGACCCTCAGTCTAGGGCTAGGACAGCTCTCCAAGCTTGCTAACACCCCTTCTGGTTTTGGTTTTGGGGTACTTTTGGAGTACTTTACAGTGTTCCAGTACCACACACTCATTTACTGGCAGAAGTGGGTGTGCTGGGGCCTGAGCAGCGGAGCATGGCACAGCAGCCCTGTTGCTACTGAGAAGCAGCCCCTTGAACGACTGGCCTCCAGGGTTAACACAGGGCAGGCCTGTCGCCCACAGCTATGGGAGACCATCCGCTGGAACTTAACTACATTGTTTCCTTTCTATTTATATTTTTGATTATTTGTTTTCTTTATGGCAAGTAATAACCAATTATGATGGTAGGAGTCTATTTCCTTTTTAAATAAATTTAACTTCCCACTGAAATGATTTCAGGTTTGGTAAAATCATGGACATAGTGACTCTGGGAAATGAAGATGTATACTTTACAGCCCAGAAATGGGGAAAATCAGAGCCACTTGGTTTCTGCCTACAAAAATGCATTTCCTTACTCTTACCACTTAGTAAGAAGGACTGACTCCCTCTGCTCCACGGGTATCCCTATTTTACCCCTCACACTGGGCTACCCACCTCATCACACACATGTAGGGCAAAGAAGAGCACCAGCATCCCTGTTGAAGGGTACCGCCCATGATGCTCTGTCCACCGGTCATGGATGTACTTGAAGAAGGCTGGGTTATAGATCTGAACCTGGGAGGAGAAAAGGGAACAGATGCATGAGAGGCTTTGGGGGCCTGAAAACTCAGGTCAGGCTCTGAGCAGCTTCTGCCAGTTCCTCCATGCTTGCCAGCAGACTTGTTTGTCCATGTTCCCTGGTTCCTATGGCCTCTAAGGGGGGTCAGGCATACCAGCAGATGGGGGGGGGTTCTTTGAAGGTTCTGGAAGGGCACTGGGGGTATACCTGAGCCACCAGACCAGGCACACCATGAGTCAAGTCTGCACTGTTTCCAATGAGATGGGGATGAAGAAGGGGGAGGAGGAGGGAGCTTACCTTTTCTTTGTCCACTCGAAGGAAGGACTTCACTGGAGCATAGGTGCTTCAAGCAGAGAGAAAGATAACATTTAGATGGCCCCTGGAATCTAGAAAGGCTCAGAGATGCCTTTCTATCCTTCCAGGCTTGAGTGATGACAACCTTACAAAAGATCCCTGCCTCCAGACTGCTTCCCATAGCACATCTCTGCAGTACCTTGCTCAGAAACCTTCAGAAGCTACTCATGTCCTTCAGGAGAAAATGAGGATGTTTTAGACAAACACCGGGGTCTTCCATTATCCAGCCGCAAATTTTCCTTCCACAACGCTCAGTTGTGAACTCCCCCACTTGATTTAGCCAATCATTTCATGCCCACTGCGTCCCTGTCTTACTTGTGACCATGATGACCCTCTCGCTACTATCCTCACATTTGGCACAAATCCCTCCTTTCCAATTAGTCAGCCATGGCACCTATAATCTATACTCCTAACTATTAAGGGACTTAAATTCAATGGCACTTATTTTAGCCCCTATGTCTCCCAAACATAAGATAATGTCTAAGAAATGGTAACTTATATTTCTGTGTTTAAAAAATATGTGGTGGGGTGCCTGGGTGGCTCAGTTGGTTGAATGTCTGACCTTGGATCCGGTCATGATCTCAGGGTCCTATGATCCAGCCTCGGGTCAGGCTCTGTGCTCAGCAGGGAGTCTGCTTGTCCCTCCCCACCCCCCCCAAACCCCCCACCTCCCCACCTCACCGCTCCTCCCTTTGTCTCAAATAAATAAATTTTTAAAAAAGATTTTATTTATTTATTTGGCAGAGATCACAGTAGGCAGAGAGGCAGGCAGGCTTGGGGGACGGGAAGCAGGCTCCCTGCTGAGCAGAGCGCTTGATGCGGGGCTTGATCCCAGGACCCCAAGATCATGACCTGAGCCAAAGGCAGAGGTTTTAACCCACTGAGCCACCCAGGCACCCCTCAAATAAATAAAATATTTTTTTAAAAAATGTGGTGGCAGGGCCACCTGGATGGCACAGTTAATTAAGTGACTCTCGGTTTCAGAACAGGTTGTGATCTCAGGGTTGTGAGATCAAGACCCATGTCAGGCTCTCATTCAGCTCAGAGCCTGCTTGAGTTTCTCTCTCCCTCTCCCTCTGTTCCTCCCACCTGTGCTCTCTCTAATAAATAAATCTTTTTTATAAAAGTTTTAAGGGGCACCTGGGTGGCTCAGTGGGTTAAAGCCCCTGCCTTCGGCTCAGGTCATGATCCCAGGATCCTGGGATCAAGCCCCACATCGGGCTCTCTGCTCAACAGGGAGCCTGCTTCCTCCTCTCTGTCTGCCTGCCTTTCTGCCTACTTGTGATCTCTGTCAAATAAATAAATAAATCTTAAAAAATAAAAATAAAAAAGATTTTAAAAATGTGATAGCAGGCAAAAGGTAGAAACAGCCTAATTGTCCATTGATGGGTGAATTGATAAATAAAATATGGTATATCCACATAATGGAATATATCCAGCTTTTAAAAGGAATGAAATCCTCTACATGCTACAACATGGATAAACCCTGAAAACATTATGCTAAGTGAAATAAACCAGATACAAAAGGAGAAACACAATTATTCCACTTACATGAAGTACTTACAACAGTCAAATCATAGACACAGAAAGACTAGTGGTTATCAGGGGCCTAGAGAGTGGAGGAAATGGGGAATTATGATTTAATAGGTACAATTTCCATTTGAAATTGTGAAGAATTTCTGAAGACGGATAAGGTGATGTTTGCACAACAAGAAAATGTACTTAATGCTACTGGACTGTGTGGTTAAAATACATTTTATGTTACATACGGTTTTTTGGCTTATTTATATTCTTGGTGGAGGATGTGGGCAGTGACCTGAGAAAGCTAATTTTTACTTATTTTTGCTTTTTAAGTAATTGCTACACCCAACATGGGACTTGAACTCATGACCCCAAGATCAAGAGTCACATGCTCCACCGACTGAGGCAGCCAAGTGCCCCATGTTATATACGTTTTCACACACACACATACACACACACAAAAACATGGTGCGATAGTAGGTTATTGGCTACTGCCTGCGCCTTGAGGGTAGGGATGGAGAGAGTGAGTGTGATAGCTAAGGGATACAGAGGTATCTTTAGATCTTTAATCTTCTTTTTTAAGAAGATGAAAGAGTTCTAAGATAAATTCTGATGGTTATACAACACTATATTTAATAAAAGCCACTGACTTGTATACTTTAAATATGCGAACTGTATGGCATGTGAATTTTTTTTTAAGATTTTATTTATTTATTTGACAGAGAGAGAGAGAGAGATCACAAGTAGGCAGAGAGGCAGGCAGAGAGAGAGGGGGAAGCAGGCTCCCGCTGAGCAGAGAGAGCCCAATGTGGGGCTGGATCCCACGACCCTGGGATCATGACCTGAGCTGAAGGCAGAGGCTTAACCCACTGAGCCACCCAGGCACCCCATGGCATGTGAATTTCATCTCAATAAAGATGTTTAAAAAAATCCTTGAGCCTGGGTGGCTCAGTGGGTTAAAGCCTCTGCCTTCAGCTCAGGTCATGGTCTCAGGGTCCTGGGATCGAGTCCCGCATTGGGCTCTCTGCTCAGCCAGGAGCCTGCCTCCTCCTCTCTGCCTGCCTCTCTGCCTACTTGTGCTCTCTGTCAAATAAATAAATAAAATCTTAAAAAAAAAAACACAACAACTTGGTGATGAAACTAATGTAACATGTATGTCAATTATACTTCAATTTTTGAAAAGGGGTGGGGAGGGGCCCTGGGTGCCTCAGTCAGTTAAGCGTCTGCCTTTGACTTAGGTCATGATCCCAGGATCAAGCCCTGGGATCCTGGGATCAAGCCCTGCATCGGGCTCCCTGCTTGGCAGGGAGCCTCCTTCTCCCTCTGCGGGCTACTCCCCTGGCTTGTGTTCTCTCTATCTCTCTGACAAATAAATAAATAAAATCTCAGAAAAGAAAGAAAGGAAGAAAGGAAGGAAGGAAGGAAGAAAGGAAGTTGGTGAATTGAATTTCCCGAGGTTCCCAGCAACTGCCTCTACAGAAAACTCTCAGATGGCAGAGTTCCCACAGTCAGGAGCCACTTCCTGGAAAGGAGACCAAAACCTTTCCTCGCCTTTCTACTACCAGTATGCCCGCTGTGCCTATGCAGGAAGTGATACTGAACAGGGATGACTTCCCTCTTCCCCAGCCCCTCTTGGTCAAAATATTCAGTTAAAAGAATTCTCAAAGCCAATCCCTGGGAAGAGTCCTCTCGAAATGCCCCTGTCTCCCCTATTCCACTCCCAGTCCGCAGAGTGACTTACAATCGGATCTGCCCCGTGGACAAAGCGCTGGCAATCCACAGGAGGTCCAGGGCTTTGAAGGGCACCAACACAAAGCTGACATTGGCGGGCAGGTTCTTGGCACTCTCGGGGTACATGAAATGGTGGGTGGTTCGGCTGCCAACATCCTGCTCAAAGCCCACGGTTGGCGCCTGATTCATCCTGCAGGGACAAGAGGGTAACATGAGAAGAAGCCGCCATGGAAACCGGTGCAAGATTTTTAGAAGATGATTTGGTACTAGCCATCGAAAATGTAAACGGGTGTACCCTGTGACCCAGCAGTTCCATCTCTACATATCCTACAGAAATGGTGGCCCAAGTCTGCAAAGACATGTGTACGAAGATATTCACTGTATTAATTTTTAGAGTTGGGAAAAGGAGAATTAATTTAACAATAAAGACCAGTCAGTACATTGTGGCACACTCATATACGGAATACCACGGAGCCATGAGAATGAGTGGAGCGGATCTCCGTGTGCTGGTAGGAAATAAGTCCAGCAAAAAAAACCACGTGGTGTGAGGTGTCCATCCCCTTTCTTTCCTTTTAATGTGTATCTTCTGAATACTGCTCTGTGTAGCAGGAGGGAGGGAATTAACAACACACAAAAGGAAAACTTAAAACCAAATAGTGTGGTAGGAATTTTTTGTATACAAATGTAACAAAATCTGGAAGAGTACTAAAACTGGTAACAAAGGTTACTCTTGGGAAATGGGATGAGGAGGGATAATTCATCTTTCAGGGTATACATTTCTGGGTTTTTTTACCCCCCATTAATAAGCACATATTACTCTTATGCCTTTTTTTTTTTTTTTAAGGAAAGAACAGCCTTCTACAGCTTCAGTCTTCCCTGGCTGTTCTGTCCTCTTTCCTAGAAGACAGTAGAAGAACGGTAAGAAGCTGCAGTGTTCCCTCAGCCCCGGGGCTGGATGACAGCCTCTACAGCGCCAGGCCCATGCCTTCTGTCCTTGTACTTCACCTTCTTATCTGTCTTTTTGTTCCAAGGCCAAGTGGGATGCGCGGAGTTCTGACAGCACCCACCTCGGCTGTCCCCTGGTGATGTGCAGTGTGGCTCTGTCTCTCCTGTGCTGCTATGGAAGGACTCAGAAGCCCAGAGCAGGCTTGCCACCCTCCTGGGTATAACAAGCCAAGAAGGCTTCTACTTTCTTCCAAACAGTGCAAAACACAGGATCAATAAAATCAAAGCTCCCTCTTTTGCAGAGCATCTTCAAAACAGGTGATACAGTTTTGAACGCAAGAGCGTCGGTCTTTTCTGCTGTGACCGTTTATGAGAACATTCCTGTCTCGCGTGGACCACCGTGCAGAATCATGACTACTCAGGGAGATGGCCATAGCCTTGCCTTCCAATGGCAACAAAGGGACCTGGGAGAGAGGCAATCAAGTCTCCAGGTGCTTTCCCTGCTTTTTATGCCGATCCATAAAACATGTCCTTACAGTGGCCAGCACCACTAGCTGGGCTGGATAAAGATCTCCTGTGACACTGGGGCTCCCACAATGCCTTCCTCCTGCCCTTCTCCCACTGATGGCACGATGCAGTGCGAGCATGTCCAGAATGCCCCCCCGCCCACCGCTGCTCACATTGCTGTACCTCCTCTCTGCTTCCCTTCCCTTCAGGGACTGGAGACTCTCTGGGGCTGGGAAGCCATAAAGCCTAAGAGTGGCCTGCTTAGGAACTAGAGGGTGAGTCTTTGTTCTTGGCCATTTCTGTTCTAGTCTGGTTAAAGCAGAAGCCTAGAATCTTCCCTGCAGGACTGTGCTGTGGCTTCTATTTCTTTAGGTTAACTGCCGCACTGCCACCTGTTTTGGTGCCCCTCTGATCGCTGGTCTTTAGAGTTCAGAGATATTGTCTGTTAGAAGAGCCTAGAAGTATCTTTTCCCATGTATTAGTAACCATTGGTTGGGGCTCGTATAGCTCTGCACACAGCACTAGTATGTCCTGTGGTCACCATAGCTACAGTCTGGCTCTGTCTTCTGCCACATTAGCCCTGGGGTCTGTGAGGAACAGAGCAGTTTGGAGAGAAAGCCTTAACAGGGATGGTGTTTCTCAGCTGCCTGGGGTATGTAAGGGGGTAGCAGGAGGTGAAAGACTTGGGTGGGTGACACTCAAGTTGGCTGGGCCTGGACTGGGCAGGAGCTGGGGTCAAAGTTCACTCTGGTGAGTACCGAAGAAACAAACCTCACCTCACGTGAAGTGCAGAGGCCAGTTGGTCCCACAGATCAAAGGGCTGCAAGTGCCCAGGCTGGCCTCTGAAGATACCCACCGCCCCCCCCCACCTTTCCCACTGCATCTGCAGCCACAGTTTTGACAAAGTCCCGTCTTAGACCTGTCAGGCAGCATCACTGCCGCCAGCTCCCTTAGTCCCTTCCATTTGCTGGGCAGGCACCAACTTCCAGAAGTCTGGGAATGAATGGAGAAACAGGTCCAAAAAGATGTTTCAGAGCCTCCAAGGTAGAGGGTAGGCGCAGGGCATGCTTTTGAAGACAGGATTTTGTGTCGAGGCTCTGATTCATTCTGGAGAAGCCAAGCCCTGGAAAGGCGCCCGAGCAGGATGGAGGATGAACTACATCTCCATGACTCAGGGGAACAGCATTCTAGGAGTCTGTCTGTTCCTGGTTCCCTCCACCTGCCAAAGAAGCACCTGAGGATAGCAGCACAGGAAAGGCAGATGTGGACTCGTCCCTACGGTCTGGTATCCACTTGCCTTGTCTCTTTCATTCATTCATGTATTTCTGGTGAGCCTACAATCTGGCCAGTGCTTGTTTTAGGAGTTGTGGATCTATCTGCTGGTTGGCTGAGCAGGACCAGCTCAACTCCATTTGGAGTCACCAGCAGGGCTCAGAAGACACAGAAGGGGAAGAAGCAGCTGGGGAGCGGCATAGGAAGTATGGGTAGAGCCATCATCTCAATGTAATCCAGCTCAGTGGGGTCTTATGTTGGTCCTGCTTCCGTGGAGCAGAGAGACTTCCCCATGGGTTCCAAAACCAAGACATGCCTATAAGCAAAGAGTCAACTCCACTACCACATAGCAAAAAGCCAATTCACGCAGGGTCAGCCCTTCCACAAAGCAATTTTGGGGTCCACTCCAAAACGCACATCTCTGAACCTGGTCCAGGTAAGGGAACCTCTGTAAATTCCTCTCAGCAGCCTGGCCTGATCGAGTGGGTACCAGCCAGGTGTCAAAGGAGCCGAGCCTTTCTGGCAGCTTCCATGGACCCTGGAGCCTCCCAGCCATCACCGACATGCACAGTGAAAGCACCCACTTGGTACAGGCAGGAGGGCGGGGCAGCAGGCATTTCAGGGACTTAACAGCATTTCCCTGGGCTTTCCAAGGGTCCCAAGGCTGCAGGGGAGTGTGGACATCTCATTCCCAACCGGAAAGAACTCCCTCTCCAGCAACCAGCTTGCCTCCCTCACATGGGGAGTGCCAGGAGCGGGAGGATGGAGAGAATCTCAGGTGCCTCTGGGCTCCTGGATGAGGCCTAGTATCTCTCCTCTCCCTCACCCCCCACCATTCTCAACACGAGAAAGGTTTCGCAAGGAATGAGAAAGGTTTCCCAAGGAACGGTGAAAGCCTCAGAGACATACTGCTGCCTTGGTGTTGCTATGGTAACAGCAACAGTTTCTAAGACAAAGCCCTTCCTTCTGCCTCCTGGGGAACCTGGTCTTTCTGCAACAGCTCATCCTAAGAGATGCTTTGTGAAAACTGGGCATTTTCAGCATCTTCACTCTTAAGGCGCTTCTTCCACCAAGGAGTGGGATGGAAAGACCCCCCACTGTGGCACTTCCTGTCCCCAAGTCAGGGAGGAAGTCAGAAAACACAAGTTCAGGAGCAGAATGAGCAGCCCATGTTCAAGTTACAAGTCTACCATCTAGGGGCACCTGGGTGGTTCAGTCAGTTAAGTGTTCGACTCTTGATCTCAGCTCGTCTTAACCTCAGGGTCATGAGTTCAAGCCCCGTATTGGGCTCCACACTAGGCGGGGAGCCTATTTAAAACAAAACAGGGGCGCCTGGGTGGCTCAGTGGGTTGAAGCCTCTGCCTTCGGCTCAGGCTCAGGTCATGATCTCAGGGTCCTGGGATCGAGTCCCGCATCGGGCTCTCTGCTCAGCAGGGAGCCTGCTTCCTCCTCTCTCTCTGCTTGCCTCTCTGCCTACTTGTGATCTCTCTCTGTGTGTGAAATAAATTTGAAAATCTTTAAAACAAAGCAAAACAAAAAACAAGTCCACTGTCTAGTCCCTGTTCACCTCCAGACTCATAGCTCTGTGTCTTTGAAATGAACGCCCTCCCAACCCCTCTCCTTTCCTCAAGGCTGGGCACAGATCTCCGTTAAATAATCTGAACCTTATGAAATAAAGGTGAGGGACAGCAGCCCAGAGCAAGCACTGAGCAGTTCCTCTTCCTGCCCAGGACCTCTGTCTTCCGTGAGTCTGCCAGAAAGAATCATCTGTGGCTATTAATCAAGACTCTAGTGCAGGCTATCACTTTTGGGCCAGCACTGAGGGGATCAGGCTAGAACTCTGGTGGGAGTTTTCACCAGAAAACAGCCAGGACTCTACTCTCAGCTCTTTCAGGAGGAGTTCAGAGCTAGAAACTAAGTGCTGGCCTCGAGCAAAGTATACGATGGGGGCTCTGCCTCCCCGTCTACCCAAGGAACAAGAGAGAGACCTGGCATCAGAGACTCACAGCAGCGGGCAACTCCTCCACTGCAGACAAGGCTAAGGAAGCCAGTCCCTCCTTCTGGAGGCCTGTTCCGGGCCCACCCTTGGGCGCCCCGGGGCTCACCTCATGATGAAGTTGTGCCCATCCACATCTGGACCATAGCCAGAGCCCCGCAGGTTACCCGAGTTCCCCACGACGGCGCAGCGCCGGCACTGGTGGGGGTCCCGGAAACGGTATGGGTTCTCGCCTGGTACTATCTGGAACAGCTTCTCCAGCACCTCATTGGTGTTGTGTGACTTGAACTGGGGCTGCAGCATCTGTCAACACAAGGGGAGAAGGAAGGTGAGGGGATTATGCGAGCAGGGAGGGATTCCTGCCCACCTGCCTGCCCTCACTTTCCAGTCTCAGTCAGGGAGCGAAATCGTCTCAGCACTGAGCATGTTCCCCTTCTCCACACTAGCAGTGTCCCCTTCTCAGACTGGTACCCTGCTCATCAGGAGCGATCTAATGCACTGGAGGGGTTTTTTTTGGGGGGGGGGGTGTCAAGGGGTACTGCAAAGCAGAGAAACTTCCTGGGCTTGTCATGCCTGCAGATGCCCCTACTTTGCTGTCCTCTCAAGGAAGCTACAAGTCACCGGGAGTCATTCCGAGGTGCCGTTAACGTGAAAAACCCTGTTAAGTTTGGGGGCTCATTCCGAACCAGCCTACAGAGGGCGCCCCTGGGACTTAGCCGGAGGGCTCAAGGTTACAAAAGCTGCATATGAGACAATATCCACCAGATAAAGGCAGGTACCCTCCCCCCTTCCCGAGCCCTGGGGAGGAGGAGAAGGGAAGGCAGTGACGTACAAAAATTCCTTCCAAGTCAGGATGGCTGGAATGAAACTGGTTCCCTGAGCTTCCCACCACCAGTGACCGTGAAAGACCATGACACGAAGCTGCGGCAGCCCTCAGATGCCTACGCACCAGGCAAGCAAAGCTCAGAGGGAAGCATCAGATGGGGCCTATGGCAAACAGGAGGCCCCAGCAAAAACGAGTGACATCAGCCAACTGTTGCCATGTGGTATTGTGAGCCCCAAAAGACCAAATTTTCCAGTTTTTTGAGAAGCTGAAAATATACATTTCATGTGAAATATCCTAATTCCTAAACGTTGGCAATGAATGCAAATATTTTTAAAATATTGAGCAAAAAAGGAGAGTCTGGGTGACTGAGTTGGTTGAGCGGCCGATTTGATTTCAGCTCAGGTCATGATCCCAGGGTCCTAGGATCGAGCCCTATGTCAGATTCTGCACTACACGCAGAGTCTACCCCAGATTATCTTTCTTTTTCTCCCTCTTCCCCTCCCCCTGCTCTCATGTACTCTCTAAATAAATAAATAAAATCTTTATAATTTTTTAAAAAAGATTTTACTTATTTATTTGACAGACCAGATCACAAGTAGGCAGAGAGGCAGGCAGAGAGAGAGGAGGAAGCAGGCTTCCCGCGGAGCAGAGAGCCCGACGAGGGGCTTGATCCCAGCACCCTGGGATCATGACCTGAGCTGAAGGCAGAGGCTTTAACCCAATGAGCCACCCAGCCGCCCGTACAATTTTTTTTTTTTAATGAACTACTGGACTTGGCCCACAGGCCACAAATCAGTAAGGTAGAAACCAAGGAATACGCTCTATAGGGAACTCATGGAGGGCTTAGTCAGTTAAGCATCCGGCTCTTGGTTTGGGCTCAGGTCATGATCTCAGGGTTATGAGACTGAGCCCAACATTGGGCTCTGCACTGGGCACAGAGCCTGCTTAAGTTTCTCTCTCTCCTGCCCCTTTCTCCTCCCTCTCTTAAAAGAAAATGCTCTGTGGTAGGAGCCGTACCCCATCCATGGGTCTACCTCTGCCTAGCATCCTGTTTTGGCTCTCGATGGCCACCACAGAGACCTATGACCTTGGGCAAACCCTGTGCACTATCTAAACATTGATTTTCCCCACAAAATGAAGGCTGTGACTATGATTAACAGGCAGAACCCTTCAAGGGCTCCAGGCTGTCACAGGATGGGCCTGTGGAGTTCCTGGTGACCCTGGCTCTGTAGACCTCCCCATTCTTAGGGACTTGGACTGGGTCAGGAAGTGGGATCTGTATGTTGTTCTGATAAGCGTGATTGCATGAGCCCATTCTTACTGCCTCCCTGAATGTGAGAAAAATGGGGAGTCCTCATTCACCCCACCTGCCAGGTGGGGAAACCAGGAGCCATGAGCTGCCTCCCAAGTCCCCCACTGGGGAATGCAGGCAGCCTGTGGGCCCCTGGGAGAAGTACTGACACTGTTCCACCTGACATGTGGCAACCAGATGGCCCTGCTGGAGCCTGGGGAGTGATGCTCCAGAGATGACAGGGATGAAAGGGAATTAAAAGCAATAGAGGGGCGCCTGGGTGGCTCAGTGGGTTAAGCCGCTACCTTCGGCTCGGGTCGTGGTCTCAGGGTCCTGGGATCGAGTCCCGCATCGGGCTCTCTGCTCAGCAGGGAGCCTGCTTCCCTCTCTCTCTCTCTGCCTGCCTCTCCGACTACTTGTGATTTCTCTCTGTCAAATAAATAAATAAAATCTTTTAAAAAAAATAAATAAAAGCAATAGAAAGGTGACAGGATCCAGAAGTGCAGGGAGGCATGGGCACAACTGTCCCTTCATCCCCTCCCCTTCATCTTCCTTATCACCCAAAGGAAATGACAATGTTTTCTTATCCCCCACCCAGAAGAAAGTCTCTTCCAGCAATTGTAAAAAACAACAACAACAACAACAGAAGAGTGGCCCTCACAGTATTTAAAATTATTGTGAGCCAACATTCATAAATTGGGATAGTTATCAAGAAACTGTGGACTTCTGGGTTCTCTTAAAGGGTCAGAAGATGCAGCAGTGGCGGGGCGGGGGTCACACCTCTGCAAGAGGGGCTGCAGCTGAGATAGGCTGTGTCCTTTATCAAAAGCAGACCCTCTCCCTGCCACAGCCTTGACTTCTCACCATCTTCCTCCTTGGGGTCTGTTTCTGTGTGCCCTCCCAGGCCTACTAGGGATTCCTCACCTCCCCTACAGGCACTAGAAAACGGTTCTGCCTCCCTCCAGGTCCTAGTTTGCTCTGCCTTTCAGAATCTCTGACCCCAGTAGATGGCTCTGGTCAAGCGGACCTAATACTTTGTCAGGGCTCTGGAGGCCAGAGGACAGACAGCCCAAATCCCAGGGCTGGGGGGTGGGGGCAGGGCTGGAAGAGTGACTCCCAAACAGGGGTACAGAACCCTGGTGATGGGGCAGCCAAGGGTAGGCAGGAGGGGCCACAGCTCTCACCATCCACCACCTCTGGACATCTGGAGGCAGATCCATGTTCTCTCGGGTCCACACGGGGGAAATGTTGCTGTTGAAGTGACTATCAAACCAGTCAGAGGCGCCAGTGTCACCCATGCAGCGGCGGCAGGCACAGCTCTTGCCGGTGAGCCCCTCCTTGCTGAGGCGCTGCAGGCCAGCATAGCCGGGCACCAGCTTCACCCGGTGGGTCCCGCCCAGGCCCCCCGAGTCCAGGTAGGGCAAGGTGGCCATGCTGTGATGGGAGTAGGTGAAGAGCAGCGACATGATGAACACCAGCAGGAAGGCCACGGAGAGGAACCACACCCGCAGCGAGCACTTCATGGTTTGGCGCCTCGGGGGGCTAGACCACCAGCCTGGGGGGCGGGCGGGTGTCACCGTGGCCACTCCTTTCCCAGCCCACTGACGGGCCAGCCACAGCGGAGCCTGCCTCTTCTGGCACCACGTGCAAAGGGCATAGGGACACGTGCAGAGGAGGGGACAGAGGCAGGGGTCCCTTACCACACCCTCCCTCAATGTAAGGAGAAAGCACAGTGGGCAGGAGTGGCTCCCCTGTCCCTGAGCCAGTCGGGTGCCGGCTTATGGCTTCATCAGGTCTCTCTGTCACTAGCTGGGCCACAGAGGCTCTGACTCTCCTGCTGCCCTGAAGAGGGGGAGGTCAGTCCATCCCAGCCCTCTAGTCCCTTGGGGTTGCTCGCTGCCAGCTCTGGGGGGCCCCCTCTTTGGTGGCTCGAAATGGTCCAGTCTGGAGCATTCGGGGTCCTTGTGGTTCATGAGCAGACACGGAGGCGGCCCCTCGTCCCCTGCAGTGGGGAAACCCTAAAACCCCAATCACAGCAGAGAGCACATGGGCTTCAAACGGCCTGGATTCCATCCGAGAGTCCTCCCCAGCGCAGCTGGCCCTCCTGGCCCAATCCCTCCACCAGAGGAGGGAACAAGGCCCCAGTCCTGCGAGAAGAAACCCAAGAAGTGCTGTGGCTGTCGGAAAACTCTGCCGTAGAGACCAAGATCCTCCTTGCACTAGGTTCTGCCTTTCTACTTCCCATTCGAGGTGCTGGGCCCCTCTGATGGTCACAGCTCCAAATGTAATTAGAGGGTGGTTCGCAGAGCTCCTGTTCCTGCTGGGAGGTCCTCCAGAGCCTGGGAACAGCTGCTGCTCAGCAGGAACCTGCTTCCGATGCCGTCTGGGTCAGCTGAACGTGTGCTGAGCTCCCTGCCAGGGCCCAGCCCTCCTTGGTGCTGCCAGCCCAGCCTTGCAGGCAGGCTGTTCTGCCCATCCCCAGTCCCCTGAGGGCTGCTGTCCCGCTGTTAGCTCGTGCTAGCAGTAATCCCCCGGCAGGTTCCCCCTCACTCGTCAGGCGCCAGGCTGCCGCAGCATGACCCTGAAATTGCAGAGAGGAAAAGTAGCATGCAGATAAATGGCACACACACACACGGGCTCTCCCCCCAGCCCTGACCCCAAGTCCCAGAGGGGACACAGCTAGCAGTAGAGGAGACGCCCACTTAACCAAAGGGTGGACAAAAGAAAGGACTCTCCCCTCCACTGACCCACAGACAGCTCTCTGCTGGCTGCAGATGAAGAGATTAGCTCCCTCTCTCACTTATTAGCCAGAAGGTAAACAAGGACATAAAGTGATTTCCCTGGAGTCCATGGCGACTCCCTGGAAGAACCGGGTTTAGAATGTTCCTAGTCCAGCTATGTGAGGTTAATTTCAGGTGAAACTGAAGAGAAATCGGCCCAGAGGAAGATTACAGGAAACTGCAGATAGGACTCCCCACCCTGGGGCTCTCTACCCTCTGAGTGCCTGCGACAAACTCCTCTGAGCAAGAGACTGGGTGGTGAAGGAGGGGTAGGCCTCTGTCCTGGACCTGCCCCCTCCTCTCCTGGGTGTGGGCTATAGATGAGGTATTTCTGGGCTAGCTCAGTGAAACATTAACAATCCTTCTGACCCTGGTATCAGGGAGAGAACCCGACTGGGTCAGGATGGGGAGGTGCTGGGCTCAGCGTCCCCACCAAACGACCAACTGGACAGCTGCCTTCTTCTGTACCTTATGGATGAAATGGATGCCAGGGTCCCTGGGGGCATGGACAGTCTGAGGCCTTGTGCTGTCCTGGTGGGCAAGAGCAGGGAGAAAGGGCTGGCAGTGTGGGGATGGGCCCTGAGAAAAGGAGTCTGAATCCATGCCATGGGTAAGGGAGTCTGAGCCAGAGTCAGGGACAAGGCTGAGGGTGGAGGCCATGGCTCCACGCCACGGGGATCACTTAAATCTGGCTGCCCGCCTGTCCCCACCAGCTTTTCTCCAAATCCAGCTAGCCCCAGTTCTGATCTGGCCCCAGAGCCTCACAGCTCCTTGCTGAAAGGCCCAGTTCCAGCCAGCCCTTCCTAGGTTCTCTGTTCCTGGGTCCTCTGGCGGCTGCCGGCAGCTTCAGAGAAGGAGTCTCAGATTCTGTGTTCAAGAACCTCAGGGCGCCTGGGTGGCTCAGTGGGTTAAGCCGCTGCCTTCGGCTCAGGTCGTGATCTCAGGGTCCTGGATCGAGCCCCACATTGGGCTCTCTGCTCAGCGGGGAGCCTGCTTCCTCCTCTCTCTCTGCCTGCCTCTCTACTTGTGATCTCTGTCAAATAAACAAAATCTTAAAAAAAAAAAAAAAAAAAAAAAAGAACCTCAGCTGCCCCTTCCACTCGTGGCAGCTCAAATTTCTGGAGCCAAGCCAAACCACAAAGCCATCGGGGAACGGAACTAGCATGTTCCAGTAAGGAGAACATTATTCTGGGTGGCGAAACAACTCTTGCAGAAGTAAAGCAACTTGCCTAAGGTCACAGTCTTGGGAGCAGAGGTGAGATCTGTGTCCAGGTCTACCTGGGTCCAAAGCCTATGACTGGCCAAGGCGCAGAAAGAGGCCTGTGAGTTCTTTCAACTACCAAAGGGCTCTGAGATGAGCGACAAGGAGACCCAGGAGCTGGTTCCCAGGGTCAAGAGTGAAGCTTTCCTCATTTGCCTCACCCAGGGTTCCTGGCTCTAATTCCCAGGGGCTCCCGCAGCATCGGCTCCAAGGTGCTTTACTGTAGATGTTTTACTGCACCCATTTGGGAGGCCAGACTCCATGCATGGCCTTTGGCTGATAGTCTGTCAATAGGAAGCCAGGTCACTGTCTCTTCCCATTCTCCCTTTGTCCCTTTCTACACCCAACATCTAAGGAAAAGAACTTGGTTTTCCAGGTCCTGTGACCTGTGGGGAGAGCCAACCGCAAGGCAAGTGGCGAAAGAAAGCAGTGACTTTCTGAAGAGCTTCTCCATGGAGACCTGGTTTCTGGTGGGCCCAGCCCACTGAGACCACTGAAGGTGGGGGCTGGGCAGACGCTGGCACAGGAAGCTCCAAAGGAAATCTCTCCCCCACCAGGGAAGTCAGTAACTCCTTGGGATTCTAACTCAATGAAGGGGGCATCTGAGGTAACCAGCTGCTTTGTGGGGGAGAGGGAAAGCCCTAGTTTTGTCAGTGTGTTTGGGAAGAGCAAAGAAGTGGAGTAACCAGCAAAAGCCCTTGCTTTGTGAACCCCGTGGCCAAGCTGTTCCCGGAAGCTTGAGCAGCTCAACATGTGCTGAGGGCAGAGACACAGGGAGGAATCATTGCTGAGACTAAGAAACATCAGAGGCTCCTAGACATGAACCCCAAATCCCAGAAGTCACCCAGTGCTGCCCCGTGTGGAGTGCTTTCGCACATCTTGTTTCCTCCAGTGGAATCCTGTGCCCTCCAGTTGCACATGGCCTCATTCTGATTTCTCCCCTCGTAGCTGCCCTGATCATTCACGTTAAGCCGGTGAATGCACACACCCGTATAAAAAAGCTGGAGGGAGGACACATACTCTGCTGCCCACAAGGAGAAGCAGGCCCGTCTTCTTGGGCCACCTGGCTGCTGGGGACTTCTTCATTCCACTGATTCTTTCTTTTAGATTTTATTTATTTATTTGGCAGAGAGAGATCACAAGCAGGCAGAGAGAGAGAGAAGGAAGCAGGCTCCCGGCTGAGCAGAGAACCCGATGTGGGGCTCAATCCCAGGACCCTGAGATCATGACCTGAGCCGAAGGCAGCGGCTTAACCCACTGAGCCACCCAGGCGCCCCCATTCCACTGATTCTTAATGGGCCAACGCTGGGCCAGAGGGACAGTGTGGGACAGGACACTCGAATCCTGTTCACACAGAGCTTCTGGTCTAGGTGCAAATACAAAGGGAAATTACAGCGAGCCATGAGAGAAAACAAAAGAGTGGAAGAGTGCAAAGAGAATGAGGAGGTAACAAGCCTGACCTGTTACAACAGAGAAGGTTCACGAAGCAGGCGAGGGTGGCAGAGAGGAGGGCACAGAAGGCTGTGGGCCAGCCACAGAGGGCTTTGAAAGGATTAGGATTTATTATGAATCTGAAGGCAGGGTTTTGAAGAGGGCTGTGTGATTGTGACCTGATTTACATTTTAAAATGGGCTCTCAGAGGAGTTTTTAATTCTAGTATGGTTAACATAAAGTGTTATATTAGTTTCAGGTGTACAAAATACTGATTCAACAGTTCTGCACATCACCCCATGCTCATCAGAACAAGTCCACTCCTTAATCCCCATCACCTATTTCCCCCCTCCCCACCTCCCCTCTGGTAGCCATCTGTTTGTTCTCTAGAGCTCAGTCTGTTTTTTTGGTTTGCCTCTCTCTTTTTTTTCTTTGCTCATCTATTTTGTTTTTTAAAGCCCACATATGAGTGAGCTCCTGTGGTATTTGTCTTCTCTGACTTATTTCACTCAGCATTATCCTCTCCAGCTGCATCGATGTCATTGCAAATGGCAAGATTTCATTTTTTTCTATGGGTGAATAATATTCCATTGTACATATACACCACATCTTTTTTAAACCACTCACTTATCGATGGACACTTGGGCTGCTTCCATAATTTGGCTATTGTCAATAATGCTGCAATAAACATAAGAGTGCTTGTATCCCTTTGAATTAGTGTTTTTATATTCTTTGGGAAAATACCTCGCAGTGAGATTGCTGGATCACAGCGTAGTTGTAATTTTAATTTTTTGAGGAACCTTCATACTGTTTACCACAGTGGTTGCACAAGTTTGCATTCCCACCAATAGCACATGAGGGTTCCTTTTTCTCTACATCCTCCCCAACACTTGTTGTTTCTTGTGGTTTTGGTTGTAGCCATTCTGACAGGTGTAAACGGATAGCTTGTTGTAGTTTTGATTTGAATTTCCTTGATGATGACTGATGTCTATCATCTTTTCATTGGTCTGTTGGCCATCTGGATGTCTTCTTTGGAGAAATGACTGTTCAGGTCTTCTGCCCATTTTTTAAGTGGATTATTTGTTTATTGGGTTTTGATTTGTATAAGTTTTTTATATATTTTGGACACTAACCCTTTATTGTTATTTGCTATTTGCAAATATCTTCTCCTATTCTGCAGGTTGCCTTTTGGTTGTTGTTTTCTTTTTAAGATTTTATTTATTTATCTGACAGATCACAAGCAGTCAGAGATGCAGGCAGAGGCAGGGGTGGGTAGGGAAGCAGGCTCCCTGCTGAGCAGAGAACCCAAAGCAGGGCTCAGTCCCAGGACCCTGAGATCATGACCTGAGCTAAAGGCAGAGGCTTTAATCCACTAAGCCACCCAGGCACCCCTGCCTTTTCGTTTTGTTGACTGTGTCCTTTGTTGTGCAGTTTTTTATTTTGATGTAGTCCCAATAGTTTATTTTTACTTTTATTTCCCTTGCCTCAGGAGATACATCTAGAAAAATGTTGCTATGGCCAATGTCATAGACATTACTACCTGAGCTTTCTTCTAGGATTTTTATGGGAAAATTTTAAAGAAACTTATAGTACTTGGGCGCCTGGGTGGCTCAGTGGGTTAAGCCTCTGCCTTCAGCTCAGGTCATGATCTCAGGGTCCTAAAATCGAGGCCCACATTAGGCTCTCTGCTCGGTAGGGAGCCTGCTTCCACCTCTCTCTCAGCCTGCCTCTCTGCCTACTTGTGATTTCTCTGTCAAATAAATAAATAAAATCTTAAAAAAAAAAAGAAAGAAAAG
Organism: Neogale vison; assembly: GCF_020171115.1. Classification (NCBI taxonomy): domain Eukaryota; kingdom Metazoa; phylum Chordata; class Mammalia; order Carnivora; family Mustelidae; genus Neogale; species Neogale vison. Next base: position 12,557,090 of record NC_058097.1, read on the forward strand.
AAAACTAATAGTACCAAGAGTTGGGAGAGGAGGGCGCCTGGGTGGCTCAGTGGGTTAAGCCGCTGCCTTCGGCTCAGGTCATGATCTCAGGGTCCTGGGATCGAGTCCCACATCGCGCTCTCTGCTCGGCAGGGAGCCTGCTTCCTCCTCTCTCTCTCTGCCTGCCTCTCTGCCTACTTGTAATCTCTCTCTGTCAAATAAATGAATAAAATCTTTAAAAAAAAAAAAGAGTTGGGAGAGGATGTACCGTATTAAAAACACTTACACAGGGGCACCTGGGTGGTTCAGTGGGTTAATCCTCTGCCTTCGGCTCAGGTCATGATCTCGGGGTCCTGGGATCGAGCCCCGCATCTGGCTCTCTGCTCAGTGGGGAGCCTGCTTCCTCCTCTCTCTCTGCCTGCCTCTCTGCCTACTTGTGATCTCTGTCTGTCAAATAAATAAATAAATAAAATCTTTTAAAAAATTAAAAAATAAAAACACTCACACACCTCTTTTGGGACAATAAATGTAGAGTGGGACAATAAATGCAGTCGATACTGCATTACTCCTTAATGTAGCTGGTAGAAACAACAGTTCAAGATAATTTGGCAAGAGTTAATACAGACATAATATATGCCACTGGTGTTTTATGTTTTTTAAAAAGAAAAATTAAAAACCATCTTTCCCACAGAAAACATGGTGTGGGAACCGACTGTGAGACTCTAAGTTCCCCCATCTGTCCTGGGCTAATTTATTTTATGACTTCATTTGTGTGGACATCTTCAGAGATTCATCTTCCTCAGGTTTGGGTGGGAATGAATGGTTTCTCACTGAAAGGCTGAATATTTTGAATCATGAACAAATCCACTGAGTTCAGCCTGCTTGTAATTTTAAGCAGATTTAAAGCTTAAGGTAAACCCTGACAACAGGTTAAGTATAGGGTCTCATTTCCCCCCACAAATCTCACCCCCACTTGGGACAATCTGTCTTTTTTTCCACTGGAGTTTAATTCATACATTAATTCATTCATTCAATGTAAAGTTTGATGAATTTTTAACTATGTGTACATTGGTGTAACCACCCATTTGGAAACACAGCATTTTGATCACCTCAGAGAGTTAAATCCCTTGTGCTCCTTTCCAGTCAATACCCAGCAGTCCCCTGCTTTTCTGAGTTCTCTCACCATATGTTATATTTACTTGCTCTTGAAATTCATGTAAACACATACTATGTACTCTAGTGTATGTGGCTTCTTTTGCTCAGTGCAATGTTATGGAGACTCGTCCATACCTTACGTGTCTGTAGTCCGTTCTTCTCCACATTTGGATGTTTGAGTTACTTTCAGTTTGGAGTTGTGATGTGTAAAACTGCCCTGAACTTCCTGTGTAAGTCTTTTTGTGGACACTTACTCTATTTCTCTTGGGTCAATACCTGGGAGTGGAATTACCGGGTAGGTGTTCACTAAACTTTACTAGAAATAAGCAAATAGTTTTCCCAAGTGGTTGGAGCATTTTACATTTCCACCAGTAATGTACAGGAGTTCCATTTCTTCCATATCCTTGACAATTTCTATATTTAAAATTTGAGGCCTTTCTGATAGGTGTGCAATCAACTCTAGTATTTCCACCACCGGGTACATAGGGACACCTGCACCAAGAGACACACGAGGGTGTTGAAGACACCACCGGGTGAGAGCTGAAAACTGCCAACAGGAAAAAATGAATGAACTCTAGTTTCAGACATCAGTAGGGATGAATGTGCCCAAAAAACTATTATGTTGAGCAAGAAGAGTAAGTCATGGATGAATGTCAGTAGTAGGAGTTCACTAAAAGAAAGTATGCAGAGCTAAGTATATGTCTCTATGCACAGAAGATAAAACAATGCAGAAAATCGAAGAAATGGTGTAAATTCAGGAAATTCCTCTGGAGGGACAGGAAAGTAGATACGATCAGGGAGGGGCCTATGGAGGCTTCAGAAGTACAGGGTAATGCATTACTCCTTAATCTAGCAGGTGGAAACAACAGTTCAAATTTCCATTCTTTAAAGAGTATATATACGATGTAAGATTTCCAGACTAGTTAAATCCATAAAGCAGACAGTGGTTGCCTAGAGCGGGGAGTTGCGGGGAGACGGGGAGTAGCCTGCTCATGGGTTGGGCATTACCTTCTAGGTGATGAAATATTCTCAAATTGGTTGTGGTGATGGTTGCATAACCATGTGAATGGACTAAAACCCACTGAACCGTACACTTGGAATGTGTGAACTGTATGTTATGTGAATGATAACTCAGTGAAGGTGTTACCAAAGAAAAAGGAATGGGATAGAGTGGAATGGGGGAGTTAAGGTGGGAGATTGCTTATATGCTAGTCGAGGGAAAAGTGAATGCTGCAGGAAAAAGAGAAGATAGTCAAGAAGCAAAATCCTTGGGACGCCTGGGTGGCTCGGTTGGTTGGACGACTGCCTTCGGCTCAGGGCGTGATCCTGGAGTCCCGGGATCGAGTCCCGCATCGGGCTCCCAGCTCCATGGGGAGTCTGCTTCTCTCTAACCTTCTCCTCGATCATGTTCTCTCTCACTGTGTCGCTCTCAAATAAATAAATAAAATCTTAAAAAAAAAATTAAAAAAAAAAAAAGAAGCAAAATCCTTGGGGCACCTGGGTGGCCGTCGTTTAAGTGTCTGCCCTTGGCTCAGGTCATGATCCTGGGGTCCTGGGACGGAGCCCCGCTCGGGGCTGTCAGCTCAGCGGGGAGTCTGCTTCGCCCTCTCTCCCTCTGTGTTCTCGCTCTCTCAAATAAATAAACAGAATCTTTAAAAAACAAAAAAACAAAAGCCTGGAGTAGTAAGGAGGGATGGGAGCCGGTGCCTACCCGGGGAGGGTCTACCTGAGAAACAGGAGGCAAAGCAGAGTGTGGGGCACAGACACAGGGAGTGGCTGCACAGCAAGAAAATGAGGGTCTCTTTATTGTTGGGGTTGGAGACTGACAGAGATCAGATGTGAAACAGTCCTCAAGAGACAAAGGAAGTCACAAGGGAAATTTGGTAGGTAGCAGAGCAATGCTGGGTCTTCTGACTGGTTTGTGGTCACAAATTTAGCACATTTGGTGAGACCATTCAGCAATACGTGTCCCCTGAATGGCTGGCTGAGCTTGAGATGCTGAGGCTAACAGAGGAGCTGGCGACCATAATCCAAAAGGTCAGGGGCAGCAAGGGCCTTGAATAATGGATGGTCTCTCTCCCCGAGAGCCTTCTGCCAATCAAGGGATGCACGCTTGAGCAAGGGATGGAAGCTAAAGGGGGCTTTCAGCTCAAAGAGGAGAGGAGAGGAAGAGAAGGCATATGGCATCGAGTACCAGAGGCTGCCCCAAAAGGAGAATGGGGTGAGGGAGACTGGCTTTTGGAGGGTAAGGTGGTTTTCAAGCCTTCCTTCGGTCAGCTCCCAGGAGAAAAACCATCGAATTAACCTAATGAAGCACAGGATAGCACAGCCTCAGCCCAGCGCAGCTGAACACAATCTTCTTGGCAGGCAGAGAAAAGAAATGTCAAAATAAGGCTCAGAGGATGGGGGGAAGGGGAGGCTTGAATCTGGAAGGGGTGGGGAGAATGGAAAAAAAAAAAAAAGAAAAACAGCAAGATGCTGACTAAGTACCCTCTTTCCACCCACTGACACACAGCCTGAGGATGCGTCCCAGAGCCTCCATGTGAAGGCATCGAACCACAGATTACTCATACTGCATGATGTTATAGGAGCTTCTGAGCATTTGGGGGCATAGCCTCTCACTTAGTATGCACAGAAATCCCAAGACGAACCGAACGAGGTCAGCCAGGCGGTAAGGGACAGAGCTTTAATGCCACTCCAGGTCTGATGGCTCCAAGGCCAGTGCTCCTATCAGAAGCACCCACTGGCTACCGCAGACATTCTTTCCATTAACTGGGGTACGACAACTGAAGGGTTCTCTATGCCCCCAGATCCCTGCCAACCTAGCAACCCAGCAAACTGCCTGCCTCCTGGGTATGACAACCGCCTACCCTGGCAGAAGGTGCACTGGGGGGCCAGTCATTAGCTTGAGGAAGAGGCCTGACAGTCCCGCCTTCTCACGCATCTCAACCCCAGCGAGGCATGCCCCTGATGTGCCCGAGAGCTGGGTGCCTCACCTCTGCATGTTCGGCTAAGTCACGTCACCTCATTGCAACATCCTGGCGCCAGCCCCTGGCACGCACCCATCACAGTTCTCCCAGTGACTCAGGCCCTCCTGGCGCCCCAGTTACACACCCTCGGGCAGCCTTTGCCTCTCCAGGGTCTCCCTTCCTTGACTTCACCTCCACTCTGAGCCCTCAGCTCTGGGACTTCTGCGGCTCCTGCTCAGGGTTAGCAGTCAGGAAACCAGAGAACGAGAGCGAACACATTTCCTCAAGCCCATGGTTATCACTCTGGCTAACTTCCAATTAGGTCCTAGAAAAATAACCCATCAGTCTTCACTATGAGAGGATCGATGTCGCACCTAAGAGGTAGGCTCTCAGGAAAGGAATGCCAGGCTCTGGGAGTTGGGAGAGGCTGGGGGAGGGGGAGCACTGGGATGTGGGGCTCCTTCCGATCAACTACCTGCTCCACTGTGGCTGAGCTCTGCTCCACACTCAAGGGACCCCAGTGTCATATGTTCTTGTGGGGGAAAAGTCCAGGAATTCACTATACTCATCCATACAGGAAGCAAAGTCTAGAAAAACAATGCTCTCTGACAAGCAAGGCAGATAAGGCTAGGCAGAAACAGTAGGGGGGAGAGAAAGAAAAGATGAGGCAAAGGACAGAAGTCATTTAAAAACAGAACCTGCTGGTGACAATGGCCAGAGCCTTTCCTAGTTAAGTCCCTAAGTCTCACTGACGGGTCTCTCCATGCTGCAGACCACTTATTTGCTTTTTACACAATATGGTAGGTTTTTGTTTTTGTTTTGTTTTGTTTTTTAAAGATTTTGCTTATTTAGGGCGCCTGGATAGCTCAGTGGGTTAAGCCTCTGCCTTCGGCTCAGGTCATGATCTCAAGGTCCTGGGATCGAGACCCACCACATCGGCCTCTCTGCTCAGTGGGGAGCCTGCTTCCCCCTCTCTCTCTGCCTACTTGTGACTTCTCTGTCCAATAAGTAAGTAAAATCTTTAAAAAAAAGATTTTACTTATTTATTTGACAGAGAGAGAGAGAGAGAGAGAGAGCAAGCAAGCACACAAGCAGGAGGAAGCAGGCTTCCCCCTAAGCAGGGTCCCTGATGCAGGGCTTGATTCCAGGACTCTGGGATCACAACCTGGGCCAAAGGCAGACCCTTAACTGACTAAGCCATTCAGGTAACTATAGGTTTTTTTTTTTTTTAACACATGAATGTATTCCACTATATTAATGCATCTTCTGTTATTAACTTACTTTGTGTTTTCTCTATTATTTCTTTAGTTCTTTTTGCTTTCCCTGACTTCTGGTGGACTGACAAGCTATGCTATCCCTGATTCCACCATTCTTTTCCCTCCTGGCTTGGAAATGACACTTCTCTTTTTTTAGTGGTTATCTTACATTATTAGGATATATTCATTTTTTTAAAGAAGTGTGCAAGTTTTCAGCAGTGCTATTCCCTTGAACAAGGCAGCAACTGGATGTGATTTAACAATGAAATTCCCTACTTTATTCTAATTGTATTCTTCCCTGACAGTGTGGTCAACAATTTGTTTTCCTTTTTTTTTCTTTAATTAAAAAACAAATCAGACCCTGAATTTTTGTGTTTGGCCATCTGTGGCAGGCACTGTTGATTGCCTATCAGTAGCTACTCCCCCCCCCCTTTTTTTTCTTGCCAACAGAATCATGATTTTGCTCAGGCAACAAAGAAGCCAGTCCCAGGAGAGGAGGCAAGTCTGGTCCAAGCCAACCACAGTAAACCTGCTCCCTTTTATCTGGAATTGGTCTAAGGATGGACCAGCTCGGGCCAATGAGGCATAAGGAGACATCTTCAGAGGTTTTCCTGGAAAGAGTCTTCTTCTCAAAAAAGTGACACATTCAAAAGCTTCCTACTGGCTAACATTTACTTGCCTTTCTGCTTGGGATGTTATGGGGAAATGATATGATGCCTAGAGCTGCAATAGTCATCTCAAAACCATGAGAAGAGAGATCTCACACCCTGAGGATAGCAGAGCAGGAAGACAGAATGACCCAGGGTCCTTCTTATCATTACTGGACCATTGCCCCAACCCTGGAATTCCCTACCTCCATAGTTCTCATTATAAACGAATTAAGGTTTATCTTTTGTTTGTTTTCAGAGTTTAAGTCACTGTAAGTCATTCTGTTACTTACAGCAGAAAACACCCTGATGTACTGTCCAATAGTTATTTAAATTTATCAACATTATGTGTCAATTTCTGTGCTCATGATGGTGCTAACAACCTGCTCTTTTCCCTGGGTTTACTTTTCTTCTTAATGAAGCATACTTTTAACAGATCGTTTAGTGAAGGTCTGAAGGTGATAAAACTGCTTTGGTATGTCCAGAAATACCTTTATTTCATCTCATTCTTGAATGATACTGGGTGGAGAGTTCTAGCTTCCCCAAGATACCCCTTTATCATCTTCTGGCATCTAGCATTGATGAGATGTACATCAGTCTAATTGTCACTCCTCTGAGTTCTTGTTTTTCCTGGTTGCCTTTAATATTTTCTCTTTTTTCTTGCCTCCTGCTTCACTATATTACGCCCAGATACCTATTTATTATTTGGTATTCATGCTATCCCTTCAGTTCTGTAATTCTCAGCCCTTCTCTCTTCAAATATTAATTCTTTGCCATTTTCTAGACTCATATCTGGAAATCCTATTCGATGCAAGCTAAAGCCTATTAATCAGTCCTCCTCGTCTATGCTGCCTTCTGGGGGGCATCCTTAATGCCAGCTTCCAATTCATGGATTCTGTGTGTCCAGGCTAGCTATCGTTTCACACTATTTTTCAGTGCTTGAATTTTTAGTACTTTTCGTACTGACATTTTCCTCTTTCTTTCCCTTTCGCAAATTCACTTTTTCTTTCTTAAGTAGGCTCCACACCCAATGTGGGACTTAAACTCCTGACCCCAAGATCAAGAGTCACACATTCTGCTGACTGAGGAAGCCAGGTGCCTCTCATAACTTTGCTTTCTTTTCTTTAATGGATTTCCTTTTTTTCCATCTCTCTGAGGGTCCTTAACCTATTTATATTAAAGACATTTTCTAATTACTCTGTTGTTTTCATTTCTTCTGGGGTAAATTTTTCTTTGATTTTTATTGGTTCTTTTTTCTCGTTAGTTTTCCTTGCGTGCTTCTAAAATTTAGTGTACAAATTCACCTTCTCTCTTATATTTTAATTTGCCTCCCCTCCTAGAGGTTTTCACCTTTGTCTCCGAGGTCCTTTGGCTTTCCCAGGCTAGAATCAAATCTTACCCCAGTGACTCAGCTTAGGTCCGGGATGGGAGGTTCTTTCTCCCTAAATAAGCATCTTTACAATAAGTGGTAGCCCCAAGGCAGGGTGGGAAGCAACTTTCTTCAGCCCGCTTCCCCAGCCCCTGGATTTGAACAGTGTACAGACTCTAATTCCATGCTTCGTGTGGAGAACTTTATAGCTCTTTACCCCAGATTTCCAGTGGCTTCTTCCCGCTTCCAGACTCAGAGACCAGCAGCTTCAGCCCCGCTCTCCTCTTTGTGTTCCTGCTACATTTCTCATTACAGGGATGTTTGTCATTTCATGTGTGGGGAAGGAGGGGGAGTGTATGACTATGTTTTTAGAATTTTATCTTTTTGTGTATGACTGCTATGTGTTTAGATATAAATTTACAGTGCCATCTTGACTGGATGAGTTGGATTAAACCATCTGTACCGAGGAACTGGGGATCCCTGCCAATACCAGTCTCCTGGGAAGGCATATCAAACCATCTCTAACGAGATTCACAGAACTCCAGCCAGCGCTCGGGAAGGAAGCAGACTGAGATAGCCTGGGGTGAGCTGATCAGGAGTCCCAATTAAAACTGCTCTCCCATCCCCACCCCATTTTCATTCCAGTCCCCCTTGGGGGTAGGGCCGCTGTGGGTAGACATTTAAATAGGATCTTTCAGATGTGGTCTGAGCAGGCCCTCCCAGGGGAAGGGCACCCCAGCCGTCAGCTTCTCTTCCACACCACTTGACCACTCTACACTCTTTTTTCTGGCCAGGGAGAAATGCACATTGGCTCTAAGGACACCCTTGCTGAAAGGCCCATGTGACTCTGAGTTCCCAGCCTGCCGGCCCCAGGCCCAGCCCTCAGTTTCAATAACATCAGAAGAGCAGGGGATCGGGGCGCCTGGATGGCTCAGTCCGAAGAGCAGGCAACTCTTGATCTCAGGGTCATGAGTTTGAGCCCCAAGTTGGGTGTAGGCATTACTTAAATAAATAAATGAACAAATAAACAAATGGAGGAGGAGTTGAAGGACAGGAGTAGGTTTAGGAGCCAAATTTTAGTCTAGGCTGTCACTAGGCAGCACGCCACTTTTTCTAAGGCCGAGGTTCTTGAACAGTTAGAGAATAGCAATCCTACCTTCACCCTCTTCTTCACTGAGGACCTCCTGTTTGCTCCTACTGACCACCACTTTGACGCCTAAGTCACTGCAATCTACTTTCTTGACTTAGCTTATAATGCGTCCTGAAGTTTCTTTCCGTGGCCTTTTTTGCTTCTTTGCCCCATCCCCTTCCAAATCCAGCACTATCTTTCTACTCTGGATTTTCTTTTTCTTTTCTTTCTTTTTTTTTTTTAAGATTTTATTTATTTATTTGTCAGAGACAGAGCGTACACATAAGCAGGCGGAGCAGCAGGCTGAGAAAGAAGCAGGCTCCCCGCTGAGCAAGGAGCCCGATGTGGGACTCAGTCCCAGAACCCTGGGATCATGACCTGAGCTGAAGGCAGATTCTTAACTGACCAAGCCACCCAGGTGCCCCATACTCTGAGTTTTAGACTTACATTCTCAACAGCTTCTTTAGCATGCCCATATGGCACTTCAGACTTCACAAGCTCATCGTGCTCCCACATCCAAACGCAGAGATGGGGTGCCCATAAGGACCAAGGTCAGGCTCTTTAGCATAGCATTCAAAGACCCCTCAAACCAGGCCGCGTGCTAAGCTTCATCTCTCACTGTACCCTACCCTTGAGGGGTTATGAACTAGTTTGGACCACAGGCCAAATCTGGGCCATATTTATTAAGATCTTGTACAGAGTCTAAAAAAAGACACGTACATGTCCATCTCCTTCACTCAAAATATCAACTCTGGTTGTGCAGAGGTTAACCATGTTATTTAACTCATCATTTCTGTATCACTGTGGGACCTAGCATATAACTGTGGGCCTACATATAACAGGCATTAAAAAAACAAACAAAAAAACAAAACCAAAACCAAAAAAACCACTTGTCCAGCTGAGTATCATCTCCATATATAACCCCAGGATTATAAGAATCAGGGGAAGTCATGGTAATGAAGAAATGCTTTGAAATCATTTTATAAATCATTATATAAGGATGCAGATGGAAGTGATAATTATATTCTGCCTCCACTCTTCAAGTCCTGACATTCTAGAAGTGCAAGCTTTCTCCCATTTCTGGTGGACTACCAAGAAACATGTGGCCTCAGGTACAAAACAGATTTAACAAGTCAGAGGCAACGGGAAATGTGTGTGTGTAAACAGTCCAAGTACCCCGTTCTTCAATTTCTGTCAGCAGAGACACACCAGGGCTGCTAAAATGGAACTCCCTCGGGGCGCCTGGGGGGCTCAGATGGTTAAGCGCCTGCTCGGGTCACGATCTCCAGGTCCTAGGATCAAGCCCCATGTGAGCTCCCAGCTCCGCAGGGAATCTGCTTCTTCCTTTCCCTCTGCCTCTCTCCCCGTCTGTGCTCTGTCTCTCGCTCTTAAACGAACAAATGAAATCTTTGGAGAACTCTCTCCAGTCATTCCCCTAGGCACTACAGGCCACTGGTTGTAGTTCTTTCCAGGCAGGTCTTGGGAGAGCTCCCATCTGTTCACCCCAGCTCAAATCCCCTTTCCAGTCAAGCCTCCCAGAAGAAAGCGCCCAGGAAATCATGGGCTCACATTCTGGCATCACCACGTGTTAGCTACTGACCATTTAATCTCTCCGATCTGTGTCCTTATCTGTAGAATGGGAATATCACCCACCTCTGTAAGGATGAAAGGCATAAAGCTTCTAGATCAATGCTTGTGTGCCTGAGTTGGGTCTGTTTAGGGTTATGGTTCTGTCAGCCCCAGTTTGGGCAACTCTTCTGGGCTGGACCCCATAACCTTGGCCAGGCATCATGAGGACAGCCCCCACGGCACAGCCCCGGCTCAAATTCCTCACCCCCACCCCAACTGCAGCCCCTCGCAGGCCAGCACCACCAGGGTCTTGCTTGAGAACTTTCTTCCCTGGCTAACCACAGGAAACTGCCCCTTCTCCTCACCTTGGCAGGCATCAGCTTCCAGGAAGTGCGGTGGACATGCAGACCCGAGGTCTCACAGTCAGCTCTGCCCTGGCTGACCCTCACCCCAGGCTGTGCAGAGAGGAGTGCTCTATCCTGTCCATCCCAGAGCTTATGTGTCACAGGGTCTGTCACATCCTTCCTGACTGCTACTTCATTAGAGCATATAGAACGCGGGCCTGCCCTGAGCTGGTCTTAAACAGCTCCCTGAGGCCCAGCCATAGCTGTCTATGGGCTCTCTAGCCACGGTGGGCAGCAAGATTCTAGAAAAGACAAAGTTAATAAGGAGTTTCTCCATAGGCCTGAAAAACCTCAGACATTAAGAGAGGCAGGAGACAGGTAGAAGACCCTGAAGGCAGGAGATGAGAAAATAAATCTAAGTTTCTCTGGGGACTTTTGGAGGAAGCAGGAGTGGGATGAAGGAATGTGGCCTAGGGCAAGCCAGACAGGAGTCTGGAGAGGTGGGAGCTTAGATCTTACTGCCAAACTCTGCCTCCCTGGGATAATTACACTTGACCGTACCACCTCGCAGGGAGAGGGGACTAGAATGTCTATAGTGTGCTCTGATTTTCTTTAGAGATAACGTTCACAGTGCCCGGTGGCTTGGCGATTCATCACTGTTTACGGTTCAGATCTCAGTCACACCACAGATGTGGAACTAAAGAGCCCCAGAAACGCTGCTGGGGCTTCCTTCTCCTCCTGCACTTGTCTGGATGTCTGGGGTATGCCTTGAATCTCAAGAGAAAAGCAGAGGATGCATTCGTTCAACAAATATTTACCACCACCAAGAAGTGGCAGAACGGGAAGGACCCCGGTCCTCTCCCTCTTCGGATGGCTGCATCACCGCCCCTTAGCAAAACCCTTCTTTCTACAGCCTGTGGCCATTCATCTGTTTTGAGGACTCCCTCAGCTCCTCCAGCCTGCCCGCCACCCAGGGCTCCTTCATTCTTCCAGCCAGGCTTCCTCTAGGAGGGCTGCCCTACCAAGGATATGCCATGGGGCAGATGACCTCAGGGACCAGCATTCCAAGTCGCGACTGTAGACCCTGCCCCCTAAAGAGGTGTGATCTAGTGATGTGTTTCCATGACCTATCCATGGAGACACATGGATTGGTGGGGGGGGGCACATATGAGAGCAGTACCCACCAGCCAGAGTACTGGTGGAGGACAGAGACGAAGGCTCGGAGACGGAAGAGATGAGTCAAGTCTCACCTTACAGGCCGCCTTAGTGAAAAGGACCATGGTCTGCATCAAACTCACTCTTACCAAAGGGAGCCCTCCTTGCTCTTCTAGGAAACACGGATTAATCCAATCCTCCTTAACAGACTCCCTGCAAACACACATATTCCCTCTACCCTGTGCGGAGGGGAGGAGGTCTAGGGCAGGTTTAGAAGACAGCCTTCTTGCACTGCTCCCCCTCACCAAGAGGAGTGAAAGGGAAGAGTAGAAGTGGTTTTCCCAGGTAATTTTCAACCCTCTTTGGCACCCACGTGGCAGGGAATCAGCCAGTGAAAATATGACCCGCCATACCCAAACAGCTTTCTGGAACAATTCTAGGCAGGAACTAGCAAACTGAGAAGGAAGCTCCAGGGGCTGGGGGCAAAGGGCAAATGCCCTCCTAAAGGAATGTGAGTCATACAAAATGGTGGCGAGGAACAGGGCCTTCCTTCCCTCAGTTCCAACCAGCACTCTTTCTCCCAGCCCTTGGAGAGCAAAACCAGAATTTCTGACACATTTTCTGGACACTTCTGCCCTCACTTTGGGAAAAGGAACAGGACTGGTGCTTCTGTTTTCTGCCATTGTTCTTTCTTGCCCCTTTCCAAGCCTGGACCACGGCAGGGGTCTCTGGACGGAGTTCTCCCTCCCCTCCACTTGTACGCACATGACGGCTGGCCACCTGCAAGAAGGCTGATGCCTAACTAGACCCCAGCATGGGGATGATGAAGAAGGGATGCGCTACGGCACCTTCAAGTCTTGCCAATGCACATCTAGGGAGGAGAGAAGCTATTCTTCTAGAAGCTTTCAAGGCCACAGTCACTCAAAATTCCAGCTAGGCCTTAGCCCAGGCTGAGTTATAGGACTTTAAACTTTAGGATCTATGCCCACATCCTCTGTGAGAGGATAGGGGACGGAATGCCAGAGAAAAGGTCCTAACCCAGCTGCCAGTACCGTGAATCCATAAGGAAGAGGTCTAGGAGGCAGGGTGACCGCCCGCTTCACTGGCAAGAAAGGCTGCAGGACAGCTCTGTGCAGTCCTTGCATACGCTCAAGCCAACAGGATTCCAGGCCCTTGGGAAAGCAGACAGAAGACACCAGTTCTTCCTGGGTGGCATAATGGGACAGGCTTAGCCTAAAGCTCCAATGCAGAGAACAAGCTATGACCTTAAGAATGCTGACAGAGGGGCGCGTGGGTGGCTCAGTGGGTTAAGCCTCTGCCTTTGGCTCAGGTCATGATCCCACAGTCCTGGGATCGAGCCCCACATCGGGCTCTCTGCGTGGCGGGGAGCCTGCTTCCTCCTCTCTCTCTCTCTGCCTGCCTCTCTGCCTACTTGTGATCTCTGTCAAATAAATAAATAAAATCTTAAAAAAAAAAAAAAAGAATGCTGATGGAGCTTTTGGGACATGTGGGTCCAGAAGTGACACTGTCTCAGAGCGTACCAGCTCTGGTTCCAGAATTCTCCTTTCTCCCAGCCCAGGGGCTGAAGTCGGGAGCAGCACACTCACTTGGCGAGGGCGAGTAGTATGCATGAAGGTCCAGGTGAGAGAGGGGCTCTCTATCATCAGCCCCAGTAATGTGCCATCCCTCTTCCACTGGGCTGGTATGATCCGTGGCTTACCTTTTCAGTCCTCATGGCCTAGCTGAGCCCCCCCGGGGGGTAGTGTCTGCCAGGGCCTCTGGGACTGGGCAGTATCATGAAGGGAACAGTCTGGGCTGCAGGCATGAGGCCTACTCTGCACAGGGCAAATTTCTCTAAAGGGCTCCAACTGTAGCAGGGTGGCGACAGCAGGCTGTAACTGATGGCAGCCTCCCTTTTTCTAACCATCCTGCCCCCACATTTCCTTGTGAGGTGGTGGTTCTTTTGATTTTTTGTGTCTTCATTTGAACATTTGGTATGAAATGGGAGCATTGTGTATGCGGGCAGGCAGCAGTCTGGAGTGTGGAGACCTGGCTCCTGGGCGCCACTCACGTGCCAAGCAGGACACAGACCCGTGCTGAAGGCTAGAAACTCAGCTTTGTGGCCAGGCTCTTATCTACTTCCTTCATCAAGACCAGAGGACTTGGGGGGGGGTTTCTTTGTTTGTTTGTTTTGTTTTTAAACACAGACAATCTTTTCCTCAATCTACCCCCCAAACTCCCATGGAATGGGCCCACTTCTTATCAGCTTCTATTCTTGTAGCTCCCTGGGAGAAAGGAACCAGGTGGGGACACTTGTACAGTTCTGGACAGGATGTGATGTTGAGAACCACTGGCCTCCGATGACAGCTGTGGGCTAAGCTGGGGCACTGTGTCAGGGGATGGGTCCTGTTACAAGGTTTACTTAGAATAAGACAGAACTCCTATAAGGTATAGTTATGTAGGAACCTGGTCCCCTGGGACCCAGGACCAGAGCCAGTGAGCCCTGGGTAGAGAGGAGGGTGGGCCAGGCACTTGATCAGGAGGTTGTCCAACTTTCTTGGAGAGGATCATGGTAGTACAGGTTCTGGGCTTTGTCTTAGACAAGGAGACAGGTCAGCACTAGGAGGCCAGAGGCTCTGGCAGAAGGGCACGCGGAGGGCGCTGGCCAGGAGGCAGGGATCTCCAGCAGTGGAGTATTCTGAGAACGCCGAAAACAAACCTGTCGATTGCACTTTATGCGCCAGGCTGCTTTTATTCTCTATCTTTACCTTTGTTTTGTTCTTCCTTTATATTTAGTAATGTTGTTTGGAAAGGTCAGCCTACGGCAGCTACGCTAATGGAAACCCAAAGAAGGTGTTTGCAGCCATGCTTGGACAAGAGATTAAAGGGAAATGATATCTTCACTCTCCCCCTGGGAGTGGAGGTAGCGAGAAGCGGAATAAAAGGACGGACGAGCCCAGAATCAGGCCCCTTGCTTGGTGGCTGTGTCCACTGGATGTTACCTTTCCAACAGAGACCTTGGAAGTTCCAGTTAGATGCTCCGAGTCCATGCTCAGCCTGGTGCCTTTAGTACCCGAACCCCCCCACTTCTCCCTGTGTTCCTCCAGGCGGTACAGTGCAAGTGACCAGTAAACTGGAGAGCCCAGCTCTGAGTCATGCCCAACACTTGCTTTCATTTCTCCCTTGCTTTAGCTGAGCAATCTTCCTCTTTAGAGAGGAGCTGATGATACGCTGTGACTGACTCAAGCAGGGCTCCTGAGATAAAGACCATTCTCGAGGTTGCCGGGTAATGTACTTTACTGCCTCTGCAAAGTGGTGGTAATATCAATGTCAGCTGTTACAAGAAGGGGCAAAGGGAGCCTTCTCCTTGCGCTGCCTCTGACCCTCCCTCCTAGGTGAGGGGAGTCATGCACGTGGGAGCAAGAAGCCCTCCGCAGTCCTATTCTCAAGAAATGACTCATCCCCCTGGATCTGGCTAAGATGATATCCATCATGACACGCATTACTGTTGTTAACTTTGGGGGGATGTGGAAGGGAGGAATACACAGACCAGGGACTATTACAGTGGTCCCCAGGGAGCAGCCTCTACTGTGTGGCTTACTATGTCTTTTGTGGTCACTAAGGGCTGTGCTTGTTTGGGACTAGGGCTATGCGGGGGTGATCTGGGGGCTATGAAAGGAGGGGCCCAGGGCCTGCTTTCAAGCCTTTTGCCTTCCCTGGTGAGACTGGGGCATCTTCACCCCAACACGTGCCTATCAGTTAACATTTTATATAGTGAACTCTGGACTAAACCCAGAGTACCTCAATTCCAGAACTGGTTCTGCTGTTTGACAGTTATGTCTTTGGGTAGATCGTAATTCTCTGGGCCCCTGTCCTCCATCTGTAAAATGAGCTTGGTAATGCCGGCCCCACTTGCCTCTTAAAGTCCCTGCCAAGATGAAATAAGCGATGACTGTAAGATGCACTATGGGCCTGAGGCGGCACGGAGTTTCAGCCTCACAGAGAACAGAGAGAGGCAGGGACAAGAGCAGACACTGTGGCTCAGCCAAGGGAACACGGAGGTCTGAGCCGGGCTGCGTGAGCACTTAGAACACGGTCCCAGACAGAAAGACGCAGACCAGGGGGCCTCTAGGAGATGAGCAGGAGGGGCAAACAGAGCACATGGGCCAGTGTGGGCTAGCAGACAGTTTGGGAGAGAAGAACTGACTGGCTGTGAGCAACTATCTGAAGGGCAGGAGGAAAGATGTATGAGAAGATGGTCAGAACGAAACAGGAATTCTGTCCCAAACTCAGAAGACCCCATCTCACTCCCTTAGCACTGAGGACTTGGTGAGAATTGCCCTCAAGCTCCTAGGACCTCCAGCATTTTGTTAATCTACATTCACACTTTCAAATACCCCAAAGCCCTTCCTGGGGACAGCCTCTCCTTCCTGGATCAGAGGCCACCCAAGGCAAGAAGGCTGTGTCAGACTGAACTTGAACTTGAAGCCTCTTTCTAAGTCAGAGACTTGAAGCCCAGAGTTCTTTCTACAATACCTCATTCCTGGCTCTGCCAAGCTGGGTCTAATCTCTGTTCCCTCACAAACTGGAGGCAATGTGAAAGGAAGTCAAAATTGTGCTATTTGTCTTTCTGTACCTAAAACTGGCACCACTGCCCCAGGGTCTCCTCTTCCAAAGGAGAAGACAGAGGCGCACAATTTTCCCCAATAGGAAATAACCCAACCTAATCCAGAAAGCACACAGTCTTAGAGCTACATCCTTACCCAGGATCCACCAGGAAACAATATGGAGGAGGGTGAGCCTTGGGGAAGGACAAACAAAGCTAGCACCGGGGTAGAAGCCCACCAGAGTTGGGACAATGCTTCTTCTGTTTACTGAGACCAGTTTGAAGCCACAGTGAGTGTCTCCCCCATCTCAGATAGACCCCTGCATAACATTATACACAATGCAGATGGCCCTGGGCCACCAGGAAGAAGGGAGCCTTTGCCAGAATCTGCCTGTCAGTTCTCTGACCTGTAGCCCAAGGGATGAATCAGTCCTTGTGGATGGGCAGCTAACAGGGCTAGATATCACCTATAAACAAAAACAAAACAAAACCCACTTCACACTGGAAGTGTTAACCCTGCCCACATCAGATGACCTGGGTTCTCAGTGCTTCTACCTTCTGATTAGAGGACGGTGGGCAAATTTCTCAACTCTTACCTCCTGATCTGTAAATGGAATGACTCAATGATTCTAAGTTCCATTCTACACTTCAGCAGTTAGCTTGTAACAAGGTAAATTAAGAAATGGTAATAAATTCTTATCAATTGTCTACAGTGGTGTTTCTGGCATGTAAGTCAGGCCACAGAACTACGGCAAGATCTCCCTGAGTCCAAGTGCACACCTTGCACTGCCTGCTGCCTATTTTCTTTTGCGGGGCAACCTCTCTTCAAATTTCCCTTTCTGTGCCATGTCACCCAGGCCTGGCCAACCAGAACATCAAATGCACTCTGTCACAGTACTAGGTGCAGGGATGGGTCCTGCTGCTAGGCCACCGGGGACTACCATGTGGGAAGTGAGAGTGGCATCACCGCGGAGAAGGGCAGAATGCGATGGCTGTGGTTAGAGTCCCCCATCTTCCTGGCCTGTAGCCAGCCATACACTCAGGTATGAGTCAACAGATTCCCCTTTACCCAGGGGCTCTTCAAGCTGAATTTTTAGCTTTTGTAATGGAGTAAGTCCAATGGATAGAATCTTGCACACATGTACTGTCAGCTTCCATTTCATTTAAAAGAATTTATAAAAAGCCACAACAAATTGAAGGTTGCTGGGGTGAAGGGGGATGGGGTAACTGGGGGACGGGCATTAAGGAGGGCACTTGAGGCAATGAGCACCGGGTGTTCTAGGCAACTGATGAATCACTAAATTCTACTGCTGAAACTAATAATACAATATGTTAACTAAATTGAATTTCAATTAAAAAAATTTTTAGGGGTGCCTGGGTGGCTCGGTTGGTTGAGTAACTGCCTTCGGCTCAGGTCATGATCCCGGAGTCCCAGGATTGAGTCCCGCATCGGGCTCCCAGCTCCTCGGGGAGTCTGCTTCTCCCTCTGACCCTCTCCCCTCTCATGCTCTCTCTCACTGTCTCTCTCTCAAATAAATAAATAAAATCTTCAAAACATTTTTTTAAAGCCACTTACTGTATAACTTGCCATTTGACATAGAATGACTACCCTGAACCTGTCCACCAAATCCCATCCCTGATAGGTCAAACGAGCTCAGCGGCCACACAAACAGAAGTGGTGCTGGGATTCCCAGCAGTGGCTCAGTTCTGGCCAGGACCCAAGTCCTTCTCCAGCAAGGGACACTGCCCATATTTGCAGACGGTGAGGGAGGCTCTGACATGCATAGTCTTCCTGGGTGGCCTGGGGTCAGCACTGTCCACTGCCAGAGCCCCTCAACCACAGGGATGACTCAGCAGGGGAGGGTATTGTGTCTTTTGCTTTTCCATTCATTGCTGGGTGCCACCCCTTGATGACACACCTTAGAGGACCCAAAAGTACCTCAGAACTCAACCTGGCCCAAGCCAAACTCATGCATGCTCTAAGCCCCAAACCTGGTCCTCTTTCTGTATTCCTATTTGTATTCCTATTCCTAGGGAAAGGGACATTATCCTCCAACACTGACACCTGACAGGCCATCTATGCCCCCTCTTTCCTCTAATACCTCTCAGGCAACCTAGTATCAAGTCCACCTAATTTTTACCACCCAGATCTCTCATCTTTCTACTTTTCTCTGTGTCTATCATTATCACACTATCCAAGGATCTGTCATCTTTCACCTACATTAGTCCCCTCATGACTGAAGCCTCAGAAACCTACTAGAGACCTTTCCAATGCACTCTCAACAGATAGGCCAAAGTGATCTTTGCAAATGCAAATCCTATCAGATCCCATCAGACACCCCCTCCCCCCACCCCCGGTCTCTGAATCCTCCCAGCAAAATGGCCAGACCTCCTAATGCTCTGGGACAAAGGAAGGACTCCCCAAATGCCTTCTGGCCCCAGACCTGGCTGAGAAGTAGCAAGTAATCCTGAGACCAAAATGGACCAGGTAGGTCTGGAAGTCATGGCTTAGCCCAGAGCCCTGATCCCAACCTGGGGTGGCTTCCCACCCTGGTCAGGCTCAGAACTGGCATGGTCTTGCCAGGACTGACCCCTCCCCCAGTGCAGGCCTCATCTGACCACAGATGGGACTAGGATCCCGCTGCCAGGCAGGGGAAACCCAGCTGGGCCAAAGCCAGAGACTGTATTTCAGGAAGGAGAGGAGGAGACAGACTAAGAGCAGCGCCACAATAGACTGTCAGTATCTGTGGGGCCGGCTGAGAGAAGGCAGCTGTCGGGAGTATAAAACTCAAGGAGTCTATCTCTTCTCTCTTATCAGACTGACCCTTGGCAGCCTCACAGCCAGTGGAGAACAAACAGTCATTAACAATCCCTCCCACACTTCCAGCATGTACAATCCTTCCGTGACCAGCACAGTCCTGCAAGAAAGCCTGTGCCTTCCTGCACCAGAGTGGGTGTTGGGGCCCATTTCTCAGCCAGACCCCTCCATCCTGCCCCTTTTTCTTTGGCAATCATCCAACATACCTTATGCTCTGTCCAAATCAGTCTCCCCAAGGTCCCTAGTCATGCCCTGCCCTTTCAGATCAGGCCCTTCATCCTGGTGAGTGTGGCCTTTTCCTCACCAACCTCCTCTCTCTACTATGAAGTCCTCCCCCACCCGCTTCCAGGTGTGTTCTCAACTCCTGGGAAACTTGCCCTGGATTCCTGCCACTGATATGCCCCTTCCTATGATCAGCCTGTAATCTCATCTCCCACCCTGGCTTTGGGGAAAAAAGAAACCTGGCTAGAGCGGAGCCCAGGGCATAAGCAGGAGGAGGGAGCTGGGAACAGAAACAGGAACCTTATAAACAGTCACCCTGGGACCTAACCGGTGGCCAGCGTAGGAAGGGAGGAATGTGATGAGAGACCAGATGGTTTTTTCTGCCAGAACTCAGTACAGAATCAGAGTAAAGATTAGGAGGAGGTAAGCATGAGGCCAATGGGAGGCTGGGGGACAGATCTCCCAGCTACAAGAGCCCAATGTCTCCAGAGACACCAGAGGAGGCTGGCTGCTGTTTAATCATCTAAGCAGGTTAGAAGAAAGGTCAAATTGATTCCCATAAATGCCGCATAGTGGCATCCTGGGTCCACAGCACCACTGTCTCATTGAGGACATAGTGTTTTTCTGTTGGGTCTACCAGATGGCTTAAGAGCAAGTCCCTGAAAAGGTCTTCCAACTCTGTATTCCTGGAGCAGGACTCTGAGGCCTAGAGAGAGGCAGGGACTTGGCCTCGGTCACACAGCATCAAAGCCCTGTGGGTAGCTAAGGGCCCTGTATGCACACAGTCGGACTGGATCCTGGGCTGTGAAAATCAGTGAGAGGGCCCCCTCACCAAATAAATTGCTTCCCTTTTAGAAAAGCCAAAGAGCCTTGCCCTGAGGCTCTGGAGTCTAGAGCCAGTCCAGGCCTCCACATTGGCCTCACAGGCTGCTAACGCAGGGCCTACTGGCTGCAACCTGTTCTGCACAGCGTAGAGGGGAGGGTAGGCCCAAAGATCCCAGATGAGTAGGATTTCTATTACTACTACTATTACTAAGATAGGTGGCTCGGGTGGAAGACGCCCTTCAAAATACCTCACCCAGGGGCTCCTGGGTGGCTCAGTGGGTTAAGCCTCTGCCTTCAGCTCAGGTCATGATCTCAAGGACCTGGGGTCAAGCACCACTGTCGGGCTCTCTGCTCAGCGGGGAGCCTGCTTCCTCCTCTCTTTCTCTCTCTCTCTCTCTCTGCCTACCTATCTGCCTACTTGTGATCTCCCTCACTCTGTCCAATAAATGAATAAATCTTAAAGAAAAAAAACCTCCCCCAGATGTGAAGGGATGTGAGGAATCTTCTTGTTATGCAGAGGAAATGCCTCTTGAGAGATTAAAACTCCCATTCATCTTCCAAGTTTGCCCACTGCTGCTTTAGGGTCAAGCGTGAATTACTCCTCAGGCACTGAGAAAATTCTTTCATCAAACAGCTGCCACTCTAGCCCTTGGCTGAACCTTCTTGATGTAAACTGTTTACTCTACTCCCCATTTCACAGCACCTTCCTGTCTAAGGAAGACGGGGACTCCACTCTGCTGGAAGAGCCTGCACAGGGCCCCCATCCCTCTCCTCACCCCCTTCATTCTCTCCTGGGGTACCTAGGGTCTCTCCCTAAGTGATGCCAGAGGCCCCTGGAAGCCATAGGCTGAAAACACAGGTGTGGGTCTGGGGACACACCAAGCCCTTTGGGACAGAACGTAACAGAGCAAAGGCCACCCCTGGAAACTCCCTCACAGCCTGGCAGCCCTAGACTCCCATGGCTCCCTAGAGAACTCAAGCAAGAGAGGAACCAGGAGGGCCTCAGGGGCTCTCTCCCTTCCCCTGCCTTGCCCATATAGCCTCATACCCTTTGGCTGCTGCTTTACCCGCACAGCTGAAGGACTCAGCACAGGCCCACGGAGACTTTCATTTCCTCCTGACTCTGGTTCTAGTTCACCATCAGCATCAAAGGACTGGTATTTTGTCTTTAACTGAACTTGGGTGGGAATGAGGTTGGAGGGAACTTCACCTACAGGTCAGGGGAGATTCAAAGTTCTACTAATGTGCCTTTCAACCCAAAGAAAGCCTAAAAAGAAGGAAGGAGGAGTGGGGGTGGAGCCGTGGGGATGAAAGGAGTGAGAAGGGGACATCTCCAACTCATGTCCCTGTCCCCTCACTTGTGCCTCCTTCTACAACCACCTCCCATCCTCCCTGCTTCACTCTCCTTCCAAATTCCCTTTAGCCATACAAATAAATAACTTGATTTTTCCTCACCAGAACAGCTCCCCCTAGACCAATTAGCTATTTGCACTTTTTGCTGATTTTCTTCCTCAGAAGGCTACTGACCGGGCGCCTGGGTGGCTCAGTCATTAAGCTTCTGCCTTCAGCTCAGGTCATGATCCCAGAGTCCTGGGGTCGAGGCCCACATCATGCTCCCTGCTCCACTGGAAGCCTGCTTCTCCTTCTAACACTCCCCCTGCTTGTGTTCCCTCTCTTGCTATGTCTCCCTCTGTCAAATAAAATCTTTAGAATCTTAAAAAAAAAAAGGAAGGCTACTGACCTGGTGAGGCTGGGAGGCTGTTGCCTTCTGGTGGTGCTAGGACTTGACAGCTGAAGGATTCCAGGAAGGGCAGGGCAGGACCAGGACTGCTCTCTGGGGTCCGTATGTCATGCCACAATAGCTCGGGGCACCCTGCTCTTTCTCAGGCCCTGCTGCTCTTCTGGGAGCAAGAGAAAAGCTCCATACAGAAGTGGAGCCACTTTCAGGGTCCCTCTGGGATGCTTCCTACTCTGATCCTATGGAGGAAGAGAAGGAGAAGAGAGACCCTAATGGGCAAAGATGATAACCCAGGAAGAGATGAAAAACAGAGGACTATGGGACAGAGAACAAAGCCCCTCAGGGCTGCAGACTGACTGACTCTGGCTTCCTTCCCACCTCAGCAGCCAGGAAATCGCTTACCCTCCCTGGGCTTCCTCACTTGCACAGTCACATCCCCCTAAAGGAAAAAGCTGGGTTGAGGATGTTTGTAGCATTCAATATCAAAACTGGGGTTTTTTTGTTTATTTGTTTTAATATTACTATACACAAATAAAAATTTATCATTGTTATCAAAACTAAAATTACATTTTTCTCTAAATGTCCCTTGTCTTTGGTTCACCTTATTATCCACAGTACTATGCACTGTATTTATAGATGGCAAAAGATCACATGTATTTGAAAGCCAATAGTTGGTACTGAGGGAAATAGTCTTCTTGACTCCAGGAAGATGACCATCTTTCGGAGAATCCGGGGGGATAAAGTACCCTGTGGCAATAGCTTGTCCAGCCCCAGCCCCAGAGAGGACCCTGATCCTTCCCTCCCATTGCCGTAAGAAAAAATTTCCACAGTTCTCAGCTAGCAAGTTGGGGTGGCCCGAAGCCCAGCCTATGCCCCAGAGCCTTAGAGGAGATCTGTAATGGCAACATGAAGTCTCCACTGACAATATGTTGTAATTATGATAATGATTCATAAATCAGCACCAAGAAGTACTCTAGAATGGCTGGTTAGGGACACACGCAGGCATCCCTGGGGAACACAGCATAACTGGAGGAAAAGCCTGCTCTCCCCAGATAGTAAATTTAGACCCTCTCTTTCCAGAATGTCACTTAGAGATGTCTGCCCTAATAGCTAGCAAGAACTTATTGTTAACAAGCATTCTGAGCAGAAAGGGAGGAAAACTCAAAAATCCAGGTCCCCAGAGAGGTGAGCTGGGCCCTTAAAGTTGCTAAGGGCTCAGGTTTGCAAAACACAGTGTAGGTAAGCTGGGATATGGAACGGAGAGTAGAGAAGGGGAAGGAAGGCTCATGGGTGGAGAGAGAAGAGATGCAGGCGGGCTCAGCGCTGGCCACAAAGTCGAGGTGCTTTCAGGATATGCAGGGGTCCTGTGGCTTTGGGGCCCCACGTCCTCAGGGCTGAGGCCCCAACCTTAGGCAGAGTGGAGTCAGGAGTAATGAGCTCACCAAGGCTCCGGATGTGCCATCAGCATCCTGTCCACAGCTCCTTCAAAGCAGGGGCACATCGCCTTCTCCTGCAAATTCTTCCTCCTCCTGACTTCCCCACGTCAGCTAAAGGGACCAACCTCATCACACGGGCACTGAAATGTCAAACCCCAGCCGACCAAGTGTCTGTTCCACAAGATGATAGCTACTTTGGCAATCTCTCTAGAATCAGTCTCTTCTTTTCCACGTCTGCTGCCAAATTCCAGCTTTTCACTATATCTCACCTGGACCCTATCTACCCGGTTTCCTGTTTCCTCCCTCCCCTTATGACCAGCTATATATATCCTGCTCCTAGTCTGTCCTTTGCCCGCTCAAGAACTTGTCAGAACTAAGTGCTCCGTTTGCCACCTGCCAAGTCAAGTCCTTGTCTAGTGGCTTTCTGGACTGATCTCTTGCAGTGCCCATTTCCTCTTCTTCTGGGGACTTTAAATTTTCGATACAGTCTGGGTGCACTGCCTACCATGCCCCCAGCCCGCCCTGCTAGGCTGGGCCAACCAGACATCTCCTCCCTGGGATGTGCATTCCGAGCCCTGGTGACAAAATTACAGAGCAGGGCTGCAGCAGATTTATCCCGGCGGTAGCGCTACCTTGAAGTCAGCTGGCCTTTGGTTCCTGCCGTACCCACTCTGAGACCCTGGAGGGGACGTGTGTGTTGAGTCATCTCTCTGATTCTGGGAGTCCCCACAATCTTCTAAGGAAGTCCTTTCCTGCCAAAATCAGCCAAGCTGTTGCTTGTAACCAAAGAAGATTTTCTTAGTACTTTCTGACATACATTTCCTACATTCTAGCCAAAAGGGAAAACACCCTATAAATGCTACGATGGCCTCCCTCAGCACCCGTTGGCCTCTCTCCAGCCCCCAGGCACTGCTGAAGCTCTACCAGCCCCTTCAGAGCCCAAAGGCCTCTTCTGAAACCTCTATGGGGATGACTTCGGCTTCCTTTAAAGCAACATGCCACTAGCTGTCCCTTCTGCCTTCTTCCACTGTAGACACTGGGGTACCTGCCTTAGCCCCCTCCTAAGGGACAATGACTTGGTCATTATTTCCTCCACAACACCCACTCCAGGAACCCAGAATAGCTTCAGGTTCAGTAAAATTCACCAGACTCTGCGGGAAGACAACCCAAAGGACAATTACAGGCTCACTGGGCAAAACAGACAGTGAGTGACAAAGAATGTGGAGTGTGTCATCAGAAAGACTGGAGTCTCAATTCCGGGTTCTCCACTTACTGAACCATCTGAGTTCAGGGAAGTCTCGTAATTTCTGTAGGTCTCAGTACTTTGTCTATGAGGTAGTGACAATAATGCCAAACTCTCAATGTGAGGGCATTTAGGATGATGCCTAGCTAGCAGTAAGCACACAGTTAACACCAGCCATTATTCTAGCTATTAGTAGCTGGTTTGACAGATGCTCTATCAAAAAACAAAAACGAAACAGATGCTCTATCAAAGGGCTGGAATCAGGAGTCCCCGGGTTTACTAGGTAACCCCACCTGGATCTGGATTTGCCTTAAAAACAATAGTAGAAAATCCTTCACAAAGTAAAAGCACAATGGAAGTGATTCCTCCCACTTTTCTAAATTTCAGAGATTCCCAGGCGTCCTGCCCAGGGCACGACCATGGCAGGACTTCACCTTGCAAATACTCCAACCTGCTCAGTCTGAGAGAAAGAGTCAGGGCAAATGATGGTGTGGTTCAGCATCTACTTCCCCTTGTCCAAACAGCCATCCCTTTCCCAAAGCTTTAGTTCCTAAATGTCCTGCTTTCGTGGGGCCTTCCTTCAAACAACCAAGGGATAGTGTCTGCTATGTGGTTACAGTGGGACTGGGAGCTCAGGCACTGCAAGTCACCCCTACCATGAACCTAGTCAACACTGCGCAGCATCAGAATGAAAGGCAAAGGCCAATTCAGTGTAGCAGCTAGAACAAGCCTGGGTTGGGGAAGCAAGGCAGAAGTCCCTCTTAAGACTTCTATCTGCCTGGATTAATCTCCTAAGCAACTGTGACAGCCCAAACCAGTGGTTCTCAAAGTGTTCTCTCTGCGGAGCTGAGCAGAAATGCAAATTCTAGGCCCCACCCAGACTGACTGAATCAGAAAACTCTGGGAGTGGGGCCCAGCAATCTGTGCCTTAAACAGCTCTGGGAGGGGGGATGCAGTCTGACGCCAGCTCAAATATGAGGAACCTTGTCCTAAACCTTTCATGACATGATCCTCTGCTTTAATTCAAACATTTGCTGAATGCTATGTACCAAGGATCGAGCCAGGTGATGGTATTCCAGAAATGAGGACACATGTGAAGAACTTCCACAGTTTAATGGGGAAAAACACAAATACACTAGGCAGGATGTGGCATGAAAGAAGTCGAGGGAATCACTTTCCACCCCTCTCCCTCAGACTCCTACCCCTCAGACATTCTCTTGCCATGGCTGGGAAAAGAGAACACTAGTTCTGAAAACTTGGAAACCCACCCCCAATGCTGCTATCCTGGACTCTTCTACCTTGGGTAGCTTTCTCAAGAGGAGTGATCCTTGCCCAGAAGCACGTCTCAGGTCCAGAAGCTTGACATGTGGGGATATGCTCCCACGAGGCCACACCCAGTGGTTCTTAGGGACTTGGAAAATGGCTCTTTTGGAGGTTTGGGCTCAGAAAGTTCCTGGAGGGCCATGAACATGCCACAGCACATCACAACAATGCATTCCTGGGCAGGGTCACTCCCACAGGCCCCTGGCAAGCTTGCACACGAGTGTGCAGATGCAGATAAAAACACACAGACAGTTGGCCCCCTGGCCTCTCTTCCTCTAATCTCAAGTTACAAGGTTAAAGGCATCCTATTCGCAAGCCAAAGGGGAGGGATCAAAGAGGGGTTGCTGAAGCAGCTAGCCATCTGGTTCAGATCAAGACTGCTCATTCAGGACCCCAGCAGACTCCCTGATGGCTCACAGGTTTCCCTCCCTCCCCCAAATTCCCACAGGGAAACTGAAGACTGGGCTGGAAAGGGGTGACCCAAAGGCAAATTTGCCCAAGGAAGACTAGAAAAAAAAAACCTGAATTAGGCAAGTCTGTACCACCTCTCTGAGCCCTGGTTCCCAGTTCCCTTCAGATCCTGAACACCACGGCTAAACTCGAGATTACCGCCTACAGACACTGTGCCTTCCTCCACAAAGCACTCGGGGCACATACGCAGGCTTCCTTCCTGGAAGGAACCCCTTCCAAAGTTAGCAGCAGAATCTCGATAAGTTTTAGGGGTGTGGTCTCCCAGACTCCTCTTATGCCACCATCTCTACCAAGGTAGGAGGTTCCCTCCATCTCAGAGGGACTTCAGAGCCCACCAGGCATAATAAGAGAAAGGAATAACCAACTGGTGTCTAGGCAATTGTCCCAAAGACAAGATGGGAGTGTGAGTTACCCTGCGAGGAATGACTGTTTCCCAGAGACCCCAGAGTGCCCCAAAGCCCCCTCAGAGGCTTTGTCTGGAAGAGGCAGCCACTCCCTTTCTGCCACCAGCACTTCTCTTCCCCCTTTCCCCCAATACCTTAGACTCTGTTCTTCAGTGCTTTATGCAACTGTAAAGCAAGAGACAAGATGGGAGATGGATGCAGTTGGCAAGAACAGAAACTGAAAGGCTAACTTGAGCAAAGAAGCAATGGGTGGGTGACTCTTCACAGGCAGAGAGGACCAGAAGTGGGCTATGGGAAGGAGGATGGGGTTAGCAGAAGTGGTAGAAAGCTAAAGAGGAACCTAAAGTGAGCTCAACCCAGGGATGCATCAGAAGGCTTGGGAAGTCCGGTCCAATTACAGGGGAATGGCTGAAGGGGAAAAAAAAAAAAAAGACTTCCATTCCAAAGCATGGGCTCAGGACAGCCCTCATAGGACTGGGGCATGGCCTTGGCCAAGTTCCTGGTTTATGTCATGCCTCAGTTTCTCCAAAGTAGGAAGGAGGTCAAGCTGTTAGGTCTCATCAGAGGGAACTGGGCCATCGGGGGTGGCTGGGGGGAGTGCCAAGTAGGGGAAAGAGGAGAGAGGTGCTGATGGTGCAAAGGCAGCCTGTGGCCGAGAGAAGCGGGGCAGGGGTCTCCAGGTAGCTCAGAGGCCAAGAGCGCGCAGGGGTTGGGGGTACGAACTAGCCAGTGGACAGTAAGTCGGGACTGGGGCAGCGAGCGCTTCCCAGAGCTGGGGCTGGGGGCTGCCACCAAAGAGTGGAACAGTCGCGCCTCAAGGGCTGGGAGCGGCTCGAGGTGCAGAAGCAGAAGGCGGGGATGGGGATTGAGGCCAAGACAGGCGGACCCGCGCCCCCATGGGGCAACCCAGAGCCCAGACCCCGGGGAAGTTGTCGGGGTGGACCGGGCGGGTCTGGGCCGCTGGGCCGAGCCAGCTGCCCGCGCGTTAAGGGGTTCGGGCAGCAAGGGGCCCGGGGCGCCCCGCATCCCGCCCGCCTTCATCCCGCCCGCGCACCTCAGTCAGCGCCGGGCGCCGCGCGGGCCATGCTCGCCGCTCCTGTCGCCGCCTCCGCCCGTGCAGAAAGCCGCCGCCGCCGCTGGCGGCGTCCGAACCCGTTAGCTCCGCGGTTCCCCCGTCCGTCCGCAGCGGGCCAGTCCCGCCCTTGCCGGCTCTGCCCTCCCGGAGCTGGCCGCCGCCGCCGCCGCCTCAGTCCGGCCCCTCCCCCCACCCCAGCCCGGCTTGAAGGGAAGGGTGGGGGAAGGGGACGACTGCCCCCTCCCCATTCACATCCTCTCTGCCTCTCCCCACCCTCCTCCACACGCACCCTGGCGGGCATGCTGGGATATGGAGTGCAGCCGGCGCTGGACCGCTAGGGGTGCGCCACATTCAGGACTACAGCTCCCGGAAGACAGCGCGCGCGCTAAAGGGATTGTGGACTTTGTAGTTCTTCAGGGATGGGGGGGTGTCTACCGCGCAGGAGGTGGGGGTCGGCGCGGCGGGGGATGGGAAATCTCCATTCCCAGAAGGCTGGGCTCCCGGCGTTTTGAAACAGAGGGTGTGGGGTTCTGCGGTGCTCCGGGCTCGGGTTGAATACCTGGATCCCGAGGGAGGTGCAAACTGTAGCCCAGGATGCCTCTCAGACGCGTCTGTGGCCAGATGCGGCCGAGTCCGGCTGAAGAGGAAGCCTCCCGGCCGCCGAACAGAGCCTCGGGTACAGTTGCCACTAGCGCTCCCAAAGAGCCATGACCTGAGACCAGTTTGGCTGCGTGCCCGGGCTCTCCAAGCCGGAGGAGCTGTGGTGGGGCCTTTGTGCTCAGGCAAGAGGAGAAGCGGCTCCAGGAGCGGCGTGGGCGTGGGGTTTTCCCCACCCGGGAAAGAGGAGCCGAGAGACTGTGGGTTTCCCGGAGCACCTCGTTCAGTCTCACTCTCTTTTGTCAGATGCTCTTAGCTCCCTCCCTACTGTTTAGGGTAAGGCGCACAGGTTTTAAATATTTTTTCCATGTCTTCTCTTAGCAGGGACCTTCCCCAACTTCCAAACCTAACTCAAACCCTTTGAGAAGCTCCAGGTCGACTGCACTTTCGTCCTCCAAGCTTCATCTCCTCTGGCAGAGCGGAAGCCTGTAGGTCAGTGGTTCTCAAACTTTGGCGTGTTATCAGATTCTCCTGGAGAGCTTGCTCAAATACAGCTGGCTCCCCACTCGAGGTTTCTGTTTCATTAACTCTAAGGTGTGCCTGGGAATTTGCATTTCTAGCAACATCCCACGTGAGGCTGCTGGCTGCTGGTCTGGGGAAGCACTTTGAGAACTGCTACTGTTGCTGTTTGTTAGTTCTGACTTTGTCCTTCAAGGATGGGTCTGCTGTGGAATATTAGTCTCAGAAAAGCCAGGCCGTCTAAGGCAGGATTCTAGCATAGTTTAGCACAGGAGTGCTCTTTTTAATTGTAATAAGTAAACAAATCAGTTCATCCTGGAAAGAAAAATAGGGTGTGGGCCATCTGATTGAAAGGTGTTCCTGATCTTAGCCCTTGGTGTTTTCTCTAAAGCTGGGGAGGTTTTCTGGTGGTAACTGCCCCTCCCCTCCATGTATGTAAGCCAAGGAGTGTGATCTCAAATGGGGAGTACAGTGGACTCAGTAGAATCCACTCCCACTGGCTGGGCTACAACCTAAAACAGGTTGGGGAGGCACCTGGGTGGCTCAGTTGGTTAAGCATCTGACTTCAGCTTTGGTTATGATCTCAAGGTCCTGGGATTGAGCCCCATATTGGACTCCCTGCTCAGTGAGGGGTCAGCTTGTCCCCGCCCCCCGCTCATTTTTTTTTTTTAACCTCTCTCTCTCAAAGAAATAAAATCTTTAAAAAATTAAATAAATAAAAATAAAACAGGTTGGGGTGGTGAAAGATGAGAAGGTGGCTTCCTGACCTCTCAGGTAGGCTCTCCTTGACCTTGTAGTTCTGGGAACTACAAACCCCTGAAGACAACACTTGGTGACCATCACCCTCAGACACAATCCTAGACTCTACCAGCTGTAAGGTGACAAAGATTCACTGCTTGACCGAACTTCAGCCAGGCTGGTCTGAGCTCTCTTCTTCCATAGGCCTCAAACTTGGTCTATAAAAACTACACTCCTCAACACAAACGATTTCATTCATCCTCCACCCTGCACAGTAAAGACTTAAACACAATAACATAGTTAGTTTCTAACACCTCAAAGCCACATCCCTCGGATGACTATAGCTCCTCTCAAGTGCAGGCCAGGTAAACCAACCTCAAAGCTGCGAAAAGGATTTGTTGTTTGTTGTTTGTTGTAGCCAACCCCAGAAGATAGGTGACTACTCCAACTTAAACACTTACTACAAAGGGCTTGCAACTGTGACTCCTTCCTCTGTCCTTTTGAGATGTATATGTAGCTTCTACAGCTCCGGAGTGCCTTTACCCGAGGACCTGAAAGCCCTTCCTTTGAAATGTAATCATCAGGAAGGGTAGGGCCCGGGTCTCTCAAGCCTCCAGGGGAGGATTGCATCCTAACTTCCTAACAGATAGCAGGCCTAATCATTTACACCCACCAACCAATCCTTCGTCATTTTTCACTTCCCTGACTCCAGAGCTACTCTCACCTCCCTCCGTACTCCCTGATTCTCTCTTTAAAATGTGTCACCTCAGGGCGCCTGGGTGGCTCAGTGGGTTAAAGCCGCTGCCTTCGGCTCAGGTCATGATCTCAGGGTCCTGGGATCGAGCCTCACATCGGGTTCTCTGCTCAGTGGGGAGCCTGCTTCCTCCTCTCTCTCTCTCTCTCTCTCTCTGCCTGCCTCTCTGCTTACTTGTGATCTCTCTCTGTCAGATAAATAAATAAAATCTTAAAAAAATTAAAATAAAATGTGTCACCTCTACAAACTGAAACTGAATTCCATTCACACTGGACCCCTTCATTATTGTAGTAGTATATTGCTGGTTAAAATCTGGCCTAACACTTTGGTGTCTGGCTTTGTTTATCTTTGACAAAAGGGGTGGGTACACTGAGTCCTCAGGGCCCAGATTCTAGTGTTCCACCCTTCCACTGAGGGCCAAAAGGGTGAGTTACTCTCAGGTCCTTGGGCAATTAGCCAAGTGGCCACCAGAGGCGTTGGACCTTGACTAAAGTTAACTCTGGGATGCTTTTCTGCTTTTAGATTTGTGTCTCCATCACAGGCCAGTGGCAGCTAAGTCATCCACATGCAACCCGGTGCTCTTTCCATAAAACGAGTTGCCAGGCCTTTCCTAAAGGGACTTGACCTCTGCACCTGAGTCACGTGCCATGACAACATTCCCTCACATGCAGAAGGTTCATGAATTTTTGAGTTTACACTCGTCTCCCGAATCTCTGTTGGCAGATGGTTCAGGGAGAACTAAGATGCCCTTTCACGGACAGGGCAAAGAGACCTTCCTTCTACCTCAGCTCCAATGGAGACCCTTATCATAACCCTTACCACCTCCCACTTAGATGTCATATTGCTTCACCCTTTTCCCCTCGCTGGTTCTGTTTTCCCATCCCCTCCGCCCATCCAAATTCTGCCTGTCTGAAGTCTACCTTGAGTTTTCCTTCCTCCAGAAGGTTCTCCCCAACTGCCTCAGGGTAGCATTTGGATTTGAATCATTCTTTGACACCAAGGCGCCCCCCCCAAAGACCTCATTTTTTAGAGCTGTTGTAAAGATTGAAAAAAATACTATGATCTTAGGTAGGAAGACTATCAAAAATAAATGAAGTTAATCTATAAATTATTGTGATTCCAGTACAAATACTAGCAGGTTGTTTGCTCTTTTTGTTGTTCATTTTTTGGAGATGGGAGAGAGAAGTAGAGAAATTGATTTTTAAAAATTATTTGGATAAATAGGAGGGCCAGAGTGGCTCAGTCAGTTAATCATCTGACTTGGGCTCAGGTCATGATCCCGGGGTCCTGGGATCAAGCCCATGTTGGGCTCCCTGCTCAGTGGGGAGCCTGCTTCTCCTTCTTCCTCTACCTGCTTCTGCCTACTTGTGCTCTATCTCTCTGTCAAATAAATAAATAAAATCTTCTAGGGGTGCCTGGGTGGCTCAGTGGGTTAAAGCCTCTGCCTTCAGCTCAGGTCATGATCCCAGGGTTCTGGGATCGAGCCCTGCATCAGGCTCTCTGCTCAGCAGGGAGCCTGCTTCCTCCTCTCTCTCTGCCTGCCTCTCTGTCTACTTATTCTCTCTCTCTCTCTCTCTGTCAAATAAATAAATAAATAAATAATGTTTTAAAAAAGATTAAAAAAAATTTTTTTTGGAAAAATAACAAGCAAGAGTAGTCAGGAAATGTTTAAAAAAAACTACAGTAGTAAAGGATGTTAGCCCTCTCAGTTAGTCAACATATTATAAAGTCTACTCTTAAAGGGTATGGTAGATCAATGACAGACCTGCCAGTCTAGAAGTAAACTCAAATACTCATAGGAATGAGCTTAAATACCAAAGGGAAATTGGCATGTAGTAAAGATACATTCTTAAATAAGCAGAAGAGAAGGTGAATTACTCTATAATGATGGGGACAATTGGGGAAACCATTTGCTAAAAAATTAAGTCAACAGTGACTAAATTAGTGGATTGAAGTAAAAATCACCAATGCTTCTCAGTGTCATGAAAAACAAAGACAACCATACTTCATCCATAGAAGTAAGACCCTCTGATGGGACGCCTGGGTGGCGCAGTTGGTTGGACGACTGCCTCCGGCTCAGGGCGTGATCCTGGAGTTCCGGGATCGAGTCCCACATCAGGCTCCCAGCTCCATGGGAAGTCTGCTTCGCTCTCTGACCTTCTCCTCGCTCATGCTTTCTCTCACTGTCTCTCTCTCTCAAATAAATAAAATAGAAAAAAAAAAATTTAAAAAAAAAAAAAAAAAAAAAAAGAAGTAAGACCCTCTGAAAGTAGTGTTGAAGACAGAAATCACCCCAAAGCTAACAACACCAATATACAGAATATGCTGGTATCAGAGGACCAGGTTATTTGAAACCAGGTAAGATACAATCAAGAAAATGCAGTGAGAAACCATATAGGACAAATGACCCAGTTTCTTAATTAATTCTTAAATTAAAAAAAAAAGACATAGAAGAGAATCTGTAAATTTTAAAATTTTAAATTGGCCTTGTCAGCCAATCACAATGTATGGACTTTATTCAAACAACAAAACAAGTTGTTTTACAATAGGGGAAATTTGGGGAACCTGGGTGGCTTTGTTGGCTAGTCATGGCTCAGGTCGTGATCCCAGGGCATGGGATGGAGCAAGTCAGGCTCCTTGCTCAGTGGGGAGCTTGCTTCTCCCTCTCGCTCTGCCTGCTGCTCCCCCTGCTTGGACTCTTTGTTAAATAAATGGATGAAATCATTTTTAAAAAGGGGGGGAGACTTGAACACTGACCGTTGGATATTAATCGATTGCTATTAATTTTAAGTGTGCTAATGTTGTTGTGGTTAGTTTTTTGTCTAAGAGACCTCATTTAATAATATATACTGAAATCCTGAAATCCTATTTATGGAATGATAAGATGTCTGGGGTTTGCTTCAGAATAATTCAGGGTTGGATGAAGGTAAAGATACGAGTTTGACTGGATTGATCATTGTTGGAGTAGGGGGGATGATGGTTACTTGGGGTTCATTATAATATTTTTTCTACTTTTGCATGTGTTTGAAGTTTTCCATAATAAAATGGTTTAAACCTTTTTCAGTGACATCTCCACCTCATACCTCGCTAAAAACCATCACCAATACCACCACCAAAAACCAAGTTAATAGAAAATGGGAGACATTTTTGGAATTTATATTAAAAGGTGAAGAGCTGGGGCGCCTGGGTGGCTCAGTGGGTTAAGCTCTGCCTTTGGCTCAGGTCATGATCTCAGGGTCCTGGGATCGAGACCCCCATCGGGCTCTCTGCTCTGCAGGGAGCCTGCTTCCTCCTCTCTCTCTGCCTGCCCCTCTGCCTACTTGTGATCTCTGTCAAATAAATAAAGTTTAAAAAAAAAAAAAGGTGAAGCGCCAATATAAGATGCTTTTGTAAATCAGTAAGAAGACCAAGAACCCAATAGGAAATGTAAAAATTATATGAACAGTTCACAAAAGAAGGAAACACAATGGCTCTGATATGAAAGATGCAGAGCTTCTGTTTTTTAAAAAAATTGTAGTAAAATACATATAGCATGAACTTTACCACCTTAACCATTTTTTTTAAAGATTTTTAAATTTATTAATTTGACAGAGGGAGAGAGAGACAGAGAGAAAGGGAGCACAAGCAGGGGGAGTGGGAGAGGGAGAAGCAGGTTTCCCACTGAGCAGGGAGCCTGATGGGGGCTCGATCCCAGAACCCTGGGATCATGACCTGAGCCGAAGGCAGACACTTAACAAGGGAGCCACCCAGGCTCTCACTGCCTTGACCATTTGTAAGTGCACAGTTCAGGGACATTAAGTTCGTTCACCCTGTTGTGCCCCATCACCACCACTCATCCACAGAGCTCTTTTCATCTTGCAAAACTGAAAAGTTCTGTACCCCTTAAACAATGACTCCTCACATTTTCCCCTCCCCCCAGTTCCTGACAACCACCATTCTACTTTCCATCTCTATAAATTTGACTATGAAGTCATATCAGCATGAGGACAGTATTTGTCCTTCTGTGTCTGGTTTGTTTCACTTAGCATAATGTCCTCAATGTTCATCCACATTGTAGCATGTGTCAGGACTTCCTTCCTCTTTCAGGCAGGATAATATTCTATTGTGTGTATGTTCCACATTGTATCCA
This sequence comes from Neogale vison, assembly GCF_020171115.1. NCBI lineage: Eukaryota > Metazoa > Chordata > Mammalia > Carnivora > Mustelidae > Neogale > Neogale vison. The sequence continues at coordinate 12,591,560 of NC_058097.1, forward strand.
TTTATTTATCATTTGACACTTGGGTTGCTTCCATCTTTGGGCGATTGCAAATAAAGCTGCTATGAATATGGGTATAGAAATCTCTCTTTAAGTCCCTGCTTTCAGTTCCCTTTTTTTAAAAATTTATTCATTTATTTGACAGAGAGAGATCACAAGTAGGCAGAGAGGCAGGTGGAGAGAGAGGGGGAAGCAGGCTCCCCGCCGAGCAGAGAGCCTGATGCGGGGCTCAATCCCAGGACCCCGAGACCATGACCTGAACTGAAGGCAGAGGCTTAACCCACTGAGCCACCCAGGCACCCCCTTGCTTTCAGTTCTTTTAGGTATATACCCAACAGTGGAATTGCTGTATCATATAACAATTCTGTTTTTAATTTTTGGAGGAACCATCATAGTATTTTCCATAATGGGTGTATTGTTTTACATTTCCACAGCAGTGACAAGGGTTTCCGTTTTTCCACATCCTCACCAACCGTTATTTTCTGAGCTTCATGCTGAATAAATAAATGCAAATTAAAACCACACTGAAATATCATTTTTCACCTATCAGATTGGCAAAGACCAAATAGCTTGATAACTATCTTGGCAAGAGTGTGGGGAACAGGATTTGTGTATGCTGTGAATGTGACTGGAAACTGGTACAGCCTCTAAGAAGAGTAACTTAGTAATATCTTCAAATTACACATGCATACACCATTTGACCCAGAAATTTGTAAGAAAGTATCCTATTTACACATTTTCTTAGTTGCATACAGGGATGGCTATTTGTTACGACACCCTGTGAGCAAAGATTAAAAGTGATCTGTATGTTGTGGCGCCTGGATGGCTCAGTTGCTTAAGCATCCGACTCTTGGTTTCAGCTCAGGTCATCATCTCAGGGTCCTGGGATTGAGCCCCAGTTTGGGCTCCATGCTCAGCATGGAGTCTGCTTGAGATTCTCTCTCCCTCTTCCTTTGCCCCTTCCCCCCACTCATTCTCTCACAAATGAATAAATAAATATTCATGATCCAAATTAAGGAGTCAATGGATAGATTGAAGACATTTCAACTGATGGTGTCTTTTGTTATCATTAGCTCAGTGGATAAGAAACTATTGGAGAGCAGGGGACTGGCTTTTGTAGGTCAAAACAAACCTTCAAGAAATATTGATTAAATTAATGAAATTATTTCTTAGTCTCTGGCAGAACTGAATTGGCAGGCAGCTCAAGGAGGTTAAGTGGCTTGTCTAAGGTCATTCATATATAATATGTATTACCTATTCCTTATGTGCAAAGCACAATGGAGGGCACTAGGAAATTGAAAAATCACACCCTACCTTCTAAGAGATTGAGATCTAGCAAAGCACTCTGGCACACCATTAAAAATATCAAGGTTTTGGTGGTTTTTTTTTTTTAAGATTTTATTCTAATCTCCACACCTGATGTGGGTGGGGCTCAAACTCCCAACCCTGAGACCAAGAGTCACACACGCTACTGACTGCATCAGCCAGGGACCCCCAAAATACCAAGGTTTTTGTAATAGTCCTTTCAGTCATAGCAATGGAAACCATTATTCTGGTGGATAAATTGAGGTACAGATCAGAGAAGCAGTTTCTCAAAAGCCACATGAAGCAGCAGAACAAAGATGCTGACTTAAATAGAAGTCATCATTCCATTTGTGCCTATCCTTAGTGTCCTGGGGGATCATTTCAGGGGAACCATTTCCCACCAATGTTCCATGCACTGGATCAACCTTCTCAAAGGTGTGCAGGTTGCTCCTATAAAAAGGATTCCCTGGTGGAGCCTGGGTGGCTCAGTGGGTTAAAGCCTCTGCCTTTGGCTCAGGTCATGATCCCAAGGTCCTGGGGTCGAGCCCTACATTGGGCTCTCTGCCCAGAAGGGAGCCTGTTTCCCTTCCTCTCTCTCTGCCTACTTGTGATCTCTGTCAAATAAATAAATAAAATCTTTTTTAAAAAAAGATTCTCTAACCTGTGTGTGAAATGCTTTATACATGAGTGTAAAGTTATCCATGCGTGTAGGTGTTTTTTCCCTACCTTTGTCCGTTGAGAAGGCCTGAGAGCAGTGATACCCCATTAGCAACTGAGCTTTTGTGGCTGTCTTTAAATTTGAGGTGAAAATCACAAAACATAAAATTAGCCATTTTGTTATTTTAATTTTAATTTTTTTGGAGGAGGCACCCAGAAATGAACCACTTTATAGCATACAATTCAGTGCATTTAGTACATTCACAATGCTTTGTAACCAATACTTTTATCTAGTTCCAAAACATTTTCATGATCCCAAAAGAAAATCCTGTACCCATTAAGCAACCATGCCTCATGCTCCCTCCCCCAAGCCCCTGGCAACCACTGTGTTCCATCCCTGTGGATTCACTATTCTAAATATTTCATATAAATAGAATCATACAAAATATGGTCATTTGTGTCTGACATCTTTTAGTTAGCATGTTTCTAAGGTTCACCCATGTTATAGCATGTGTCTATATTTCATTCTTTTATGACCAAATACCACTCCATTGCATAGATATACTATACTTTGTTTATCCAGTATATTGATTTCTTAAAGTTGTGAGAAGAAATTAAGCCTGTCTACCTTTGTTTCGTGGTTTGCAGCAACCCTTGTTAACATCTTACAGAAGCTCTCTTTTGAAAATACTACACAAGATATTTGTGAATGGTAACAGTCAGGATTTGGGGAAGAGGGTCCACTAAATGATGAAGTACATTTAAAAGCTCTGCAGAAAGGGCTCGTTTTTTAGTCTGTCAAGTCTTTGTTTTAATTTTTTTTCCTTTTTTTTTTTTTTTTTAAAGTAGGCTTCACACCCAGCATGGAGCCTAATGCAGGGCTTGAACTCAAGACTGAGAGATGGAGACCTGAACTGAGATCAAGAGTTGGATTTTTTTTTTTAAGATTTTATTTATTTATTTATTTGACAGACAGAGATCACAAGGAGGCAGAGAGGCAGGCAGAGAGAGAGAGAGAGGGAAGCAGGCTCCCCACCAAGCAGAGAATCCAATGCGGGACTCGATCCCAGGACCCCGAGATCATGACCCAAGCCGAAGGCAGCGGCTTAGCCCACTGAGCCACCCGGGCACCCTCAAGAGTTGGATATTTTAAAAATTAAAACACTTGGGGTGCCTGGGTGGCTCAGTTGTTTAAGCATTGGACTCTTGCTTTCGGCTCAGGTCATGATCTCAGGGTCATGAGGTTGAGCTGGGCACTGGGCTCCCTGCTCAGAGTGGAGTGTGCTTGAGATTCTCTCTCTCCCTCTGTCCCTCCCCTTCCCCATCTGTGTGCTCGCTCGCTCTCTCAAATAAATAAATAAATCTTATTTTTAAAAGATTTATTTATTTATGTATTTGAGAGAGAGAGAGAGCACGCGAGCAGGAAAGAGGGGCAGAGGGAGAGGGAGAAGCAGACTCCCCACTGAGCAGGGAGCCCAATGTGGGGCTTAATCCCAGGATCCAGAGTTCTTGACCCAAGTCACCCAGGTGCCCCTAAAAACATAATTTTTAAAAACCATACCAGCTGCTTTGTTTTCTCCTTGGAAATCCCAGCACAAGAGTTTAATACCCTCTCTCCATTTTCCTCAGCTAGTCCCCATGTCTTCTCTACTCCTCCTGTAGTAAATGCTGCGGGCTACACCCTTTACAGCAGTGGTGCACCCATTCTCCACTTTTCTCAGTTGTTGTGTTGGCAGCTGATTACTCACAGTTTGACTCTTCTCCAGAGAATTGTCCTCAGTCCACATGAACTATTTCATCCAGATGTGCCTGGGAAATTATGCTCCTCCTTTTTCTACCTCCCAGTGGCCCATAGCCTATGAATGACTGATGTGGGGTACAAAGTCCAGCTCCCTTACTTTGGAGAGAGTTACACCTCCTGTTGCATTTTATGTCCCAGAGCTCACTGTAGGATCAGACCGAGGCTAGACATCTTTGCTTGGCTTCTAACCCTGCCCTAATCCTGCTTACCTCACCGCCCCAATAAATCCTTTGCACAAGAATCCATGTCTAAGGCTCTACATCTAGGGACCCCAACCGAGGATATCCCTGTGGGTAGTCCTGGCTCCCAGAGGTATTTCCTGCTACGAGCAGCAGGCATGCATCTCATCTGGGGCCCTGCAGATTGCACCTCCTTCAGGAAGCCCTCCTGGACCTGGGCCCTCACAGTCCTGCAGCATTTAATAAGGAAATTGGATGCCTATTCTGGCCAGGCACTGTGCTAATCCTTTTGTGTGCATTAGTGCATAATCCTCCCAACAAGCTGATTAGGCAAATACTCTTGTATTCTTACAGATGAAGAAAATAAGGCTCAGAGAGGTTGAGTGTCTTGCTTACTCAGAAAGTAACGGAAATTAAGGAGCATTTGTCTGATTTCTCCCGCTTGTATTTAACCACTATACTCTGTCCTAAATTATAGTATCAGAACTTTTATTTTTGTGGGTCTATCTACCCGAGACAGTGGGACTATGTATAGAGGAGAGGTACGTGTTGTATGTCTATTGCTGAAAGAGTGTGCTCAGAGCTTCATCTTATTAAAAATATTCTGAGTATCATTGCTACTCACACCAAGGAATTCCAGAGTGCCTTTGGAGCTCCCCCTTCAGTGTGCCTGCCCTAGGAAGTGGGGTGAACCCCTTTGCCTCTGAGCTCCTTGGGGCACACGGATCTCCGGAAGCCCCTGCCAGAGCTTCAGTTAGAGGCATCCCTGCCTTCCACTTCACTGCAGAGTGGGGATCTGCATTGCTGAGAACAGCAGCAGTGGGAGAAAGCTCATCACTTCCCTGGAGGCTTCCTGGGTTCACAGAAGACAAAGAGCAGGCACTGAAGTCGGGGTTCAGACCTGGACCAAGTGAAGAGGGGGAACAACCCCCGGGGGAGAAGACAAAGGGAAGGAGAGAGATTTGGGGGAGGAGGTGGGATAGTGGGGGCTGACTAGGGAATTGTTGGTTATTCATTCGTCTGACAAATTATTTTAACCACTTACAATGTCCTAGGCACCGTTCTGGGGACTGAGGATACAATCACGGACAAACCAAAGACCCTGATTTAATGAGGCAACATGAGAAGAACAATAAAAATAATGCTATTAATGATTAATAGGACTCTTTCTGAGCACCTACTACGGAGTCAGGAAGTTATCTTATCCTCACAACAATGTCAGGTATTTGATACTGTTATTAACCGGTTTTACAGATGGTGACAAGGAGAGACAGAGTAGCCAAGTGATTGGCTAAGGTTACAGGGTCCCTCATCTCCTTTGAGATGAATGCCAAGGCCTCTCAGGCTCCCTACTGAGGACAGAAGATTTGGAAAGTACATTCTTGAAAGAAAAATTAAAACAATAGCTACGAAACTCAAGCTCTCCTTGCCCATCTCGATCCCTAGCAGTCTCCATCCTGTTATGAATACTATGTGTCCATATACATTATTTTTTTTAAAAGATTTTATTTATTTATTTGAAAGAGATCACAAGTAGGCAGAGAGGCAGGCAGAGGGAGAGGAAGGGAAGCAGGCTCCCTGCTGAGCAGAGAGCCTAATGTGGGACTTGATTCCAGGACCTTGGGATCATGACCTGAGCCGAAGGCAGAGGCTTTAACTCACTGAGCCACCCAGCTGCCCCATATACATTATTTTTGACCCGAGTGTCTTCCTGTCCATATGGTTCTACGTTTTTTCTCCCTACCTTGAACACGGTTCCCTATTGTACACACAGTTCTACTTCCTTCTTTCTCATTGTGCATAGTATTCCACGGCATGGATGTACCCTAGAGAATAGAGAAAAAACAATTTTTCTCTATCATAAACAATGCTGCCATTCACAACTTTTCCAAAAACTCCGCAGATTCTCTTCCAACTACAGAGTTGCAAAGTTTCTTCTGGAAGGACCCATGTCATCAAATCCACAAAAGCACTAGCCAACTGCCAGTCCAACAGTAGCCACTTACATTCCAGCAACTACTTTTTTTCCCCCTCAATAGATTTTATTTTTTTCTGAGAAAAGCAGCTGCCCCAGGTCCTGGCTAGGGGTCTAAACAGACCCCAAACGAGGAACCTCGAGTCCCAGAAAAACGAGCCTGTGTCTTTAAGAAGCGTTCGTTCCTCTGGGAGTTGTAGTTTTATTGGGCTATGGAGCCCCCTTCTCATCTCACCTCCTTTCTCGATCTGAACTCACACATCCTTTAGGCAAGTGCTGCCCTCGCCAAATCTGTGTACCCATGCAATACAGAGCTCCGAGTCAGTTTTTTGGGGAGGACAAGCCAGGACAAGCGAAGGGGAGAAACTACATTTCCTAGGGTGCACCGCGAGGAGGGTGGCGGGGCTGGGGGTGGGGCAGGCGACCCGTGTTAAAGAGCCCGCGGCGCCGAACGCCCAGCAGAGGCAGGTATGTCGGTCCGTGTGGGTCCCCGCTTCGCGCGCCCCGGTCTCCCACCACTGTTTTTCGGCCCACGCTCTCGGACCGGCAGGACCGAGCTTGGCCAGTAGCCTCCAGGTTCCCGATAGGGAAGTGTCCGAGAACTCTGCCAGCGCCCCTGGGCGTCCCCTGGCTGCCGAGTACGTCTGCTACCGGTGGGTCTGGGATTTTTCAGTGGTACCCCTGGGACCTGGCCAGTGCCGGGCTCTTGGGGACGCCCGGGACAGGGAAGGATATGGACCCTAGAGGCCCTTCACCCCTGAGGCAGGTGGGGCGCTGGATGCCAGCGCTGCTGACTGCTTTGAGGCCGTGTTTCCTGCCTTAGTTTACCCCATCTGGGCTCATCATTATGCACAAATCTCGATTACAGGACGTTTGTATAATTTACAAAGTGATTTTACTCCCAGTCAACTTCAGTTTGCCATTTTATTTTCCAGAAGGCAAGACAGATCCCTTCATGAGCCTGTTTTTGTTTTGTTTTGTTTTTACCTTTCAAGCTCAGAAATGCAAAATCCCTGACCCAACACTCTTCCAAAAAGCATATATGAAGAGGTTTTATTATTTTGTTCTGTCCCTGGCTCCCGTTCCCTATTCAATTTTGGGATGGGGAAAATTGGCTGAGGACATTGAACTTGGCCTCAGTAGATGAAATGTTATTGAAAGTGGGCAGAATATTGGAATAGAACTCTATTCTTTTCTAACTTTTCTGTAAATGTCAGTATGACGGGATACACCGCAGGAGAGGTGTCTTACTCCTACTGGGTGCTGAAGAACATGAACCTTGGCGTTGCACGCACCTGGCCTGCCTGTACCACTGTGTATGACTGAGCAAACTCTTTCATCTCTTTCAGCTAGTTTCCTTATCTTTATCGTGTGTGATAAGATCCAATTCATAGGTCTATTGAGTGAGTCATGTGAGCTGATTATGCAATGCCGGTGGTGTTGCAAAAAAAGCACTCCCTGAACTTTAGCCACTAGTATCATTCCACCTTTTGTGTTACCATAAAATACCCTTTGGGCTGATCTGGTAAAGCGTGCTCCTTCACCTAGCTTGATATCCCTAGATCTTCCCTGATTTTTTAATCTTTGGGACATCTTTGACCTGGAGAATATTTCAGAGCTAGTGTTCACTCCCACTGCCTTCAGGGTCAAGTTAAACTCTCTTGTTCCCTTTCCCTCCTGGAGAGAACTACCACTCATTGAGCACCCCCTCTACTCCCATGCCACATTGTTTCCATTTTATTTAATACTGGCAACAGTCCCTAGGAGGTTGGTATCTCTGGCTTGCAAGAGATGAGCTAACCTGTTCAAAACCACACAGGAGGAGGCAGGGAGGGATGGAAACAGCCCAGGACTGATTTTCAGCTTGGGACTGCTCTTCTGACCTAAGGCTCTAGTGGGGTGCAGTCCAGATAGGCCTTCCCTCCTCCCCTCTGGCCATGATCTGTCACCTGTCCACGTCTCCCAGTCATTATGCTGAGACCAAGACTAGGCTCAGATTTTCTGGGTCATTGGACCCTCCTTGGGACATTTCTTCCTTGCTCCCTTTTTAGCATCTTTGCTTGGGACCAAATGTCATTATCATTGTCACCTGAATTAGAATTAGAGTGACCCAGGTCCCAGTCATGGCTGCACATCCATTAGCTTCTTTAAAGTGGAGATAATAATACTTATCCTGCAGGGGCGTTGTGAGGATAAAAAACCCAAATGTCTTAACTGCAGGCCAGTGAACTCAGTCCCAACGGCTGTTATCATTAACATTGACCTCATTTCATTATCACCTTGTATTTGTTTAGACTTTGTCACAATGGCTAATACACTCTGAGCACTTTCCGTAAATTTACACCTTTCATTCTTTCCTTGTTCCCACAAAGTAGGTTCAGTGTAGTGGTTTAAAGAATGGACTCTGGAGAAAAGTGTCTGGTTCATTTTGGCTGTGCTACTTGCTCGCTGTGCAGCCTTGGGCAAGTTACTTAATCTCTCTGTACCTCAGTTTCTTATCTTTGAGGATAAAGACAGTACTTCCCTGACACGAAGTTAGAGGTTTTTTTTTTGTTGTTGTTGTTTTGTTTTGTTTTGTTTTTAAATTAGAGGTTCTTACAGAGATTTTTTTTTTCCTTTGAAGGTGACAAGAGAGGGATGATATTATACTCCCCATTTTGGTTCAGGTCTTTGGAGAAGCAGAAACAAAGATGCAACTAGACTTGCAAGAGATTTTTTGGGGAAGGGGGAAGAAGGGGAGGGAGCTAGAGGAGACAGGGAGAGCTGTCAGGCTGCTGCCTGTGAAGGAGTACCAGAAGAAGGGAAGGAAGGAAGGAAGGAAGGAGGATAGGAAGGATGTTTGACACACTTGCAGCTCTGAGACTCCATCTTGATGGGAACTTCAGGAGCCCAGGTTGTCTTTCAGAGGATCCCCATCTTGCAGGAGTTGGTCTGTGTTCATGTCCTTGCTGCACGGAGTCATTGATGGGTTGGGAAGAGTTGGTGGAAGTGTTGCTTCCATGTGAACAAGCTGGGGGCACTTGTCAGTTAGACTCTCTGCTGCAGGAGGGTGTTAGGGTGCTGGAGATCACACGGTAAGTTTGTGGCCAAGCTCGAGTCCCACGAGGCTCCTGTACTGGAAAGGCCAGATGGACGTCCCGGGGAATGCCTTCTTCCTCAGGTGGCTGGCCAAGATCTCTAGCTCGGACTTCCCCTCTGGATTTCCCTCCTGGGCTTAGCAGGGAACAAAGCAATTTCTCTTAGTGGTGGAGGCTCTCCCTGAAAGCTGGTGGGGGTGTGGGTGTTGCCAAGTGGTGGTGTCTGTCAGCCCTAACCATAGGCTTGATGGCTGCAGAGTCTGGTGTGAGAGATGCTGTTGCTGTTGGCTCTTAGTGAGTAGAGCAGGCTGACTTAGAGAGTAGGCTCACTCCCGGACACACACTCTGGGCCCCGCCTCATCCCTCACCATGCTCAGCTTTGGAAGTCAGAGGGAAGAGGTGGGGGGCTGCTGCTTTGTGGGACAGCACTCAGACCCCTGCCAGAGGTGGATGCCAGGGGGCTTTTGAGGACTGTTTACACGGGGTCTTGGGGACTCAAGAGTCTGATTCATTTTCCATTTGGTAGGAGAGGAATGTTGAGGCCGGTAGGAGAGGGTGGAGCCATAGCTTTGGCCCACTTACCCCTCACTTGCTCAGAGTGCCCTAGAGGAAGATGGCTGCCAAGCGTCTTGTAGCCCCCTTCTGGCTTGGAGCTTCTGGAAGGGAAGGTCCCCTCTAAGGTCCCTGTAGTGGGCGCTGTTGGCACCCTGCCTTATCCTTTCGAACAGGTTGGTGCATCCCTCCCACAGCTACTCCCTTCTCCCTTGGCTTCAGGAGCCTAGGAGGTTAGAACCTTCCTCCCTTCCCCTCCCCTCCCCTCCCCCTAGCTCACAGCCAATACCGGAATGATGAGTGAGACTGAATAAAGCCCTTTGCGTTCAGATGGGGACGCACTGTCAACTCTACCCTGCTCCCCTCACTCCCTCTCCTGAGGAAATCACACGCAACCAGATTGAGAAAGTCAGATACACTCACACACAACCCATACCTGGGTGTACACTGGCAGAGATGAGGTCTTACGTTCACACGCAGCCCGCGCGCAAGTGTTTGTAGCAGCTCTTGTCCATGATTCTCCAAACCTGGAAACAGCCCAGGTGTCTTTCGAGACCACGGATGCCAGTCCGTGCAGTGGGATACTGCTTGGTGAATAGAGAGAACTACTGGTATGTGCAGTCAACTTGGATGAGTCTCAAAGGCATTACGTTGAGTGAAAGAAGCCAACCTCAAAAGATTGTAGCTGAACCATAGCTGCAGAGAACAGTGTGGCTGTCGGGGGTGAAGGATGGAGAGGGGTGTGCCCAAAGGGATGGCATGCAGGATTTTGTTTGTCTTTTGAGGTTTTTTTTAGAGAGGGGGTAAGAAGAGCAGAGAGAGAATCTTTTTTTTTTTTTAAAGATTTTATTTATTTATTTGACAGACAGAGATCACAAGTAGGCAGAGAGGCAGGCAGAGAGAGAGGAGGAAGCAGGCTCCCTGCTGAGCAGAGAGCCCGATGTGGGACTCAATCCCAGGACCCTGAGATCATGACCTGAGCCGAAGGCAGCGGTTTAACCCACTGAGCCACCCAGGCCCCGGAGAGAGAGAATCTTAAGCAGGGGCTTGACCTCACAACCCTGAGGTCGTGACCTGAGCCGAAATCAAGAGTCCAACACTTAACTGACCGAGCCACCCAGGCGGCCCCATACGTGTGTTAAAATTAATAGAACTGTGTACCAGCAGGAATCAATTTTAGGGTAAGATAATTTTTTTCCCCCAAAAGTTCACACATACAGCTTCATCTCTGTCTCAGGGAGCCCTGAACTTTGGCCAGAATGGAGCAGCCCAAGGGGGTCGATTGGACGGTCATCATCCTGACGTGCCAGTACCAGGAGAGTGTCCATGTCTTCCAGACAGGTGGGGGACCCTCCCTTCCACTTTGCCTCTGACGTAGATTCCTCATCACACCCTCACGCCCCACGAGCTGGGAGGACCTGGGTTAAAGCCCAGATTCTGCTGCTTTCTAGCCATGTGACCTCAAGACCCATCATGTCATTTTCATTGAGACTCAGTTTTTTGTGTCCATTAAATGGGACTGGTTGTACTTACTCATAGAGTTGGGTGAAGATCTAACAAGTGGCTCCATGAAAAGCTACTAAGTGTTTGCTTTGGCAGCATGTATGTTGAAATTGGAACCACACAGAGAAGGTTAGCAATGGCCTCTCTGCAGGCCTGGCATGCACATTTGTGCCACATTCCATTTTTCTTTTTCAAATACTGAATCATGACGTTGTACAGACGAGATGCACAGAATGTTAGATGTCCATTATACCTCAGTGCAAAATATGCTCTCCTGAGTTAATTAAGAGAAAATAGTGTCTCTCAGGAGATTGGCTTTTGCTGCTCTGGACCGGGGTGGGGAGGCTGGCAGCTGGTCCCAGCTTGCGTTCTGACCCCAGAGCTGGAGGTGCGCCAGAAGCGGGAGCAGATCCCGCCTGGGACGCTGTTACTGGCCGTGGAGGACCCTGAGACGCGTGTGGGGAGCGGAGGGGCCACCCTCAATGCCCTGCTGGTGGCTGCCGAACACCTGAGTGCCCGCGCAGGCTTCACGGTGAGTGCTTACGGTGTGCCCTCCTCCGGCACGCACGCTGGTCGGAATAGGGATGGGGGCTCACGACAGATGGTCTCCAAGGTCATCTCACCTGGCCATCACCTGGCCAGTTCAGCATCTGGTACCCATTTTCATACCTATAAATTGGGCAGACTTAGCAGGTGGGGTTCAGGGGGAAGGCAGGGCCAGACCTTCTAATGGTTCTAGAACATTGGAGCCAGGATCTCAGAATTAGCCTTTCCAGCTTCTCTTGAAAACTTCCATCTTTCTCTCCTGGCCTCTCTTTCCCCTGTGACAACTGTTTGCCGGCACTGGGATAGAGCTGCCCTCTTGTGCAGGGCACGGGGTCAGTGTTCCCACTGGGGCCAGGTCCCCGCCCCCTCACCCTCCCCCCCACAGCCCCTTCACTCAGCCACCTTGCCCTCATGGCTCCCTGGTGTAGGGAGCGAGGCTGGTCACGGGGACGGAGGTGGCCATGTCCGGGGAGGCCACCACTTTTTGGTTGCCGTGGACCTGACTTACCGTGAGTAACCCCGTTAACCATACATTCTTGCCTATAGATTCCCCTAAAAAATAGGGGCAGAGGGATGGCCCAGGTGGAAGGCTTCTAGGCTCCCTCATCCAGAAGGGGCCAGGGCCACCCCTTGCCTGCCTATGGCCATTGGTCCTGACCCTGGCTTTTCTTCCTTTGGTACCTGAGTGAATTTGTGTTGGGGGTCTTTCCCTGAACAAGAGGACAGCATCCTTGGGTACCGTCTGCCGAGGCTTCTGTCAATGGGGCTCTTGCACTTTTGACAGGTGGTCACATCGGATGTCCTGCAGTCGGCCCGGATCCTCATCCTGCACATGGTTAGTAGGGGGCTGCATGTTTCTGCGGGGGCCGTGCTGAAGGCTGGAACCATGGGTTAGATAGTTGTTTTATTTTTATTTTTTGTGCAAGGTGCTCATTGGGCAAATCCAGAAGAATCAGAGTCAGAATTGTCCGAGTGTCCGGAAATAGGGAGCAGGCTGAATATAAGCAGCACTTGTATTGGTGTGATTTATTACGATTTAGAAGTCCAGCCAACTCTACGCATTGGCCTGGACAGAGACTGAACCGGTCTGTGACCTTGGACGAGTCACTTGACCCTTTCTTTCTAGGCCTTAGTTTCCTCATCTGTAAAAAAAGGGTGATGCCAGTTTCTACTTCACATGGAAGTGCTGAGATGATCCATGCAGATGCTAAAACAGGGCCTGGCCTGGCTCGCTCTGAGCATTCAGGGAATGTGTTTTCATTGTTTACTGGGAAGAGCCAGCCACGTAAGTTTATATAAATGATCTCAGCTTTTTTTCTTTTTTTTTTTTTTAAGATTTTATTTATTTATTTGACAGAGAGAGAGAGAGCACAAGCAGGGGAAGTGGCAGACAGAGAGGGAGAAGCAGGCTTCCCACAGAGCAGGGAGCCCTATGCAGGGCTTGATCCCAGGACCGTGAGATCATGACCTGAGCCAAAATCAAGAGTCAGTCACTTGGGGCGCCTGGGTGGCTCAGTGGGTTAAGCCACTGCCTTCAGTTCAGGTCATGATCCCAGGGTCCTGGGTTCAAGCCCCACATTGGGCTCTCTGCTCAGCAGGGAGCCTGCTTCCTCCTTCCTCTCTCTCTGCTGCCTCTCTGCCTACCTGTGATCTCTGTCAAATAAATAAATAAAATCTTTAAAAAAAAAAAAAAGAGTCAGTCACTTAACTGACTGAGCTATCCAGATGTCCCTTGTTTAGATTTTTAAAAAAGTAATCTCTTCACCCGACAGGGTGCTCTAACTTAGAACCCGGAGATCAAGAGTTGCACGCTGTACCAGCTGAGCCAGTCAAGTGCCCTTTTATTATTTTTTTAAAAGATCTTATTTTATTTATTTGACAGACAGAGATCACAAGCAGGCAGAGAGGCAGGCAGAGAGAGAGGAGGAAGCAGACTCCCCGCCGAGCAGAGAGCCCGATGCTGGGCTCGATCCCAGGACTCAGGGATCACGACCTGAGCCGAAGGCAGAGGCCTTAACCCATGGAGCCACCCAGGTGCCCCTCCAGTGCCCTTTTAATTGGAATTTTGATTAAGATGAATACAGATCCACGTGCAAGAAAAAATACAAAGAGAAGCCTTTGCCAACTTGGCCCAGATTTTTCCAGTGGTAATATTTTCGAGATCTGTAATGTAACCGCAGCTAGGATATTGACATTGATATAATTCCCAGTCTTTCCCCCTGGTTTTACTTGTAGGTGTGTGTGTGTGTGTGTGTGTGTGTGTGTGTGAAGTTTTGTTGTCTCCACCTGCTCATTATCCCATTAAAAATGAAAAATCTGAAAGGATACAACTCAAAATGAGGGCAATGGCTATTATCTCTGAGGAATTGTCTTATTTTTGCAGATCTGCATTTTCTAATTTTTCACCATAATCATGTAATTGAAAACGTTATAAGAAAAAACTCTGGGGGCACCTGGGCGGCTCAGTGGGTTAAACCTCTGCCTTCGGCTCAGGTCATGGTCTCCGGGTCCTGGGATGGAGCCCTGCATTGGCTCTCTGCTCAGTGGGGAACCTGTTTCCCCGCCCCCGCCTGCCTCTCTGCCTACTTGTGATCTCTGTCTGTCAAATAAATAAATAAAATCTTTTCTTAAAAAAAGTTCTGGAAAAAAGAAAGAAAGAAAGAAAGGACTCTGATGAGGCCCTGGGTGGCTCAGTCAGTTAAGCGTCTGCCTTCTGCTCAGGTCATGGATCCCAGGGTCCTGGGATCGAGCCCCACTTCAGGCTCTCTGCTCAGAGGAGAGTCTGCTTCTTCCTCTTCCTCTCCTTGTGCTCTTTCTCTTCTCAAATAAAAAAAAAAAAAAAAAAAAAACTGAGAAAGCGCATTTCATATTAATATTTTAAGTAATTACACCCAGTGTGGGGCTTGAACTCATCATCCTGAGGTCAAGATTTGCGTGCTCCATGGACTAAGCCAGCCAGGGGCCAGAGAAAATGTACATTGTAAAAAGTCTTCTAGCTTAATGGCTTCCTGCCTCGAACAGCTGATAGGTTGTCCCCAGGCTCTCTGCCCTGAGGGTTCTTTCTGTTGTGGCTGCTCCCTCCCTAGGGCCGAGATTTCCCTTTTGAGGACTGTGGCCGGGCCTTCACCTGCCTCCCTGTGGAGAACCCCGAGGCTCCGGTGGAGGCCGTGGTCTGCAACCTGGACTGCTTGCTGGACATCATGAGCCATCGGGTGAGGCTGGCGGTGATCACGGGGCCTCGCCCCAGAGAGAGCCACGGCTCTCCCACAGCAGCCCCGGCTATGCCATCTGTGCCGGTGCAGACAGGAGATGCCGGGAGGAACGGCTCTGGGGTGCCCAGACCGAGAGCTTCAGGAAGTTAGTCTGGGCCATGCGGGTGGAGAGGTGTCCGGCTCAGAGTAGAGGGAAGGACCGGCCTCGGCACCATTGGTCGGGGGAGGCCCCAGCAGCCCGAGTCCTCCTGGACAGGCCACCACTGGGTTGTGTGGGAGCAGAGAGCTGGGCCAGGCCACCGGCTCCATGCTCTCCCTCCTCCACAGCTGGGCCCGGGCTCCCCACCAGGTGTGTGGATTTGCAGCACCGACATGCTGCTGTCCGTTCCTCCGAACCCAGGTGAGCCTGAGAAGGCTTGGGACTGCCTACCCTAGCCACAGCCAGCCACCTTTCTTCACGTGATCTCTGGGCTTCCCTTCCCCCTCTGGTTAGAGAATGGAGACACCCCACCCTGCCCCTTCCGCCCTGCAGGGCTCTGTGGAAGAGTTTTGGGAGGGCAGGTGTTACCATTCTCCCAGAGGAATGTCCATTGTCTTCGGAGACCATGTTCCCTATAGAGGTGTCTGGATGCCCCTGCCCAGAGCTCTTGCCTCCTCCTGGCTGGGGCCCTGTGTCTTGGGTTGGGGGGCCCCAGGGACCTGCCTGACTGCCTCACTCACAGGGATCAGCTGGGACAACTTCCGGGGAGCCAGAGTGATTGCCCTTCCGGGGAGCACGGCCTATGCCCGGAACCATGGTGTTTTCCTCACTGATGCCCAGGTAGTGCCCCTGCGACAGTGGTGTGGGCCACTGAACCATCTGGGTTGGCCTCCTGGCCCTGTGCTCAGGGAAGCCGCTCATCCTGGGCTTTCTGGCGTGGTGTGGATCGGGAGCAGTTCCCCTGCAAACAGCCCCTGTGCTCACTTAGTTGGCTCCTGCTGGGTCCTGCTCTCCCGGCTCGGGTGGTGAAGACTTTCAGCGCCTGCCCTCTACCGTCGGGGGCGGGGGTGGGAGTGTCGGCGCTCTTGTCTCCATCCCCCCAGCACGCCGGTTTTCATTGGGAGAACACCTTGCGGTCCCCTCCGGGCTGGTCCTCCATTGCTGTTTGCCCTAACTCTGTTCTCATCCCCACCCGACGCAGGGCTTCGTTTTGGACATTTACTACCAAGGCACCGAGGCAGAGATACAGCGGTGTGCCAGGCCGGATGGGCGGGTGCCACTGGTATGGCTGCTAGACCCACGCTGGGGGCTTTGGAGGCCTTCTGGGATGAGGCAGGGAGTGTTTGCCTTCCCGTTCAGGGCAGAGCTCCACTCCTTCCTGAAGATTTTGGGGCAGGCCAGAACCAGAAGCTGAGTAACGTCTAGAACTAGTGTTCAGAGGTACAAGTAGAGCTAGAATCTGTGGAAGGTGTGGCCTTGGAATTCAGGGTCTGGTCCCGAACCAGAATGTGGATAATTTCGGGAAGCAGTTGGGAGGAAGTCTAGAATCTAACTTGGGGGATGCTTTTAGAATGAAAGACAAGGATAGGGCTGTTGGGTAAGGGTTTGGGACTGGACCTTGAGGAAGATAGGGAACTCTTTCTCGTTCTCTATCTCTAGTTCAGGAAGACCTGAAAATTGGGGGGGGGTGTCAGAACGTGCCTGTTGAGGGGTCCCTGAGTGGGAGCCCCTCCCAGTAAGCCTGGAGGCTGGGTGCTGGAGTGACCCAGACACAAAGGACCCTGCCCGGTGTGGCAGCCAACCTTGCCTGACCCGTCTGCATGGGCCTTCCCACACCCTTCCCAACTCAGGCCCAAGCCTGGCCCCAGCATACCGTGCTCCCCACCTGACCCTGACCTCTTCAGGTGTCCGGGGTCGTTTTCTTCTCTGTGGAGACAGCTGAGCACCTCCTGGCCACCCATGTGAGCCCACCCTTGGATGCCTGCACCTACATGGGCTTGGACTCTGGAGCCCGGCCTGTCCAGGTGACCAGGGGTGTGGGCTGGGGTCCCCAGGCCTTGGATAGACACCCTGACACTGGCCGCCTCATTGCATGGCCTTGGGCCAGTCCCTTTCCCTCTCTGGGTCGGTGTCTCTGGGAATGAGACTCCCCAGCTCAGCCCAGGAACCTTCCCAATAGCTGTACTTCCTACCCCTGCCCCAGCTGTCTCTCTTTTTCGACATCCTGCTCTGCATGGCCCGGAACGTGAACAGGGAGGATTTCCTGGCAGGGCAGCCCCCGGAGATGGGGCAAGGTGACTCTGACGGCGCAGGTTATCTGCAGGCTGCCCGGACTGAGCTGTGGAGGGAGCTTCGTGATCAGCCCCTCACCATGGGTGGGTACTGCCGCTCGGTTTTCTGGGGCGGGGAGACCACA
Organism: Neogale vison; assembly: GCF_020171115.1. Classification (NCBI taxonomy): domain Eukaryota; kingdom Metazoa; phylum Chordata; class Mammalia; order Carnivora; family Mustelidae; genus Neogale; species Neogale vison. The sequence goes on from NC_058097.1 coordinate 12,608,760, forward strand.
GGAGTGAGGGCCCCTTGATGAGGAGGCTTCCTGCCCGAACCCTAGGCTCCCAGACCAGACAGGCCTAGTGCCTGCCGGACAATGACCCTCTCCCAGTCCAGAACCCATAACTCTCTTCCCTTCTCCTTTGTCTCATTTCCGGGCTCCAGTCGCAGTCTTTCTGCTCCTAGCTGGGTGACCTGGACAGGTGCTGAGCCTTTCTAGATTCCCACTTCCCCAGGGGCACAGGGGCACATTGGCCTGCCTGCCTTTCCGGGGCCTGATGATGTGTGTTCCGGTGGGAGGCCTGGCTGGCATCTGCCTCAGCAGGCACGAGGTTGGGGTCAGTCCTCGTATCTTTACAGCTTATGTCCCTGACGGCAGCTACAGCTACCTGAGCAACTCGGCCAGTGCCTTCCTGGGCAGCCTCACGTTCCCAAGGGCTCCCAGGGCCCGGGTAGTGCACTCCCAGGTGGAGGTAAGGCCTGCCTGGGGCGGGGGGGCAGCAGAAGTGCCTGCCGGGGTACCTGCGGCTTCAGGAAAGGGAAGGGATAGCCGGTGCTTGGAACAGAGCACCTACGAGTGTAGGCGCGATTATTCTCATCGTTCACATGAGGCACTGGAGGCTCAGAGAGGTTAAGTATCTTGCTTAAAGTTACAGAGCCCATGAGTGGCCAGGTCTGCCTGACTGAGAAACTAGAGAAAACTCACTCCACGCTTTCTGTGGGGTCTGCTTGGGGAGACAGGTACATTTGAGGCGACAGGCCAGGGTCAGTGCCGTGGGCTGAGGAAGCAGGCAGGGTGAGCTCACAAGTGGCCCTCAGGGTGGCAGGGGTGGGGGTGGCTAGACAGGTGGGAGAGGATTCCTGGGAGAGCTGTCATGGGGGACCTCTGTCACGGAGGGCAGATTTGGGCTGGGGGAGAAGGAGGGCAGAGTGTGCCGCTAGGGGCCAGCGTGGACAAGGGGTGAGGGGAGCTGGCCTGAAGTTGGGGCCAGGGTAGAGGGATCTGGCTGGCCATCAGGCTTGGGTAGCAGCGGGAATTCTGGCCAGAGCCTTGGATGCTCAAGGGGATTGGGCAGTCCTGGGCTTGGGGCTCTCACCACCAACTCCCTGGCTTCACAGGAGCTGGAGCTCCTGGGCGGTGGCAGCTCCGTGGTCAGCTGCCTGCTGGAGGGCCCCGTCCAGCTGGGTGCTGGGAGTGTCTTGCAACACTGCCACCTTCAGGTGAGGCCAGGGAGCAGGGCAGAGGGAGGGCAGGGCTTTAGGGGCCCGGGTCCAGAGTGGACTGGTGGGGGTACCAAGGGCTGTGCTGGGATGCTTGCCTTCTCTTTTCCAGGGTCCCGTTCACATTGGCACTGGCTGCCTTCTGAGTGGCCTGGACACAGCGCAGTGCGAGGCCCTGCGTGGCTTGGAGCTGCACGATCTCGTCCTGCAGGGACACCACGTGCGGCTGCACGGTGCCCCAGGCCGTGTATTCACCCTCGTTGGCCGTCTAGACAGCTGGGAGGTAGGTGTCCTCCCCACCTCCCTCATCGCCCGCTGTAAGGCTTTGGGGAGCCCCGAGCATCCCAGCCCAGCTCCTATGCAGCTGTGAGTGTCTCTAAGCCCTGGCCTGAGGGACAGGGGTGAGGAGGGTGTGGTTGGTAGTCTCAGCAGGCCTTTCCCTCCTCCCTCCTTGTCTGCTGTGTGGAGGGCCGGGTGGGGGTTTTATGCCCATGTTGTAGGCCAGATGCTGAGGTTCAGAGAGGGTGGTGGCCCACCTTGGACTGCAGAGCCAGTTATGGTCGATGGGCCTCGAAACAGGTTTCCACTCCGAGTTCCTGGAACCTGGGCAGGAGCACTGAGGCTCCAGAGCTTGGCACATTGTTTCAGAACTTGCTTGTATATGTGCCTGTCTCTCTTTCTGTCCCTTCTGGTCTTAGTGTCCCTCCCCCCTTCCTGTCACCCCCGATGCCCTGACTGCCTCCTCCTCTTCCCCCAGAGGCAGGGGACAGGAACGTATCTCAACATGTCCTGGAGTGAATTCTTCCAGAAAACAGGTGTTCGGTAAGGTGGGTGGCCCCGATGGGCCTCCATGAGCCTCAGTAGGCAGGGGGGCTGCCTCTCTGGGGCTCATCCCTGCCCTTGCTCCTGCCCCACAGAGCCACACCCACCCCTCCAACCATCCCTGGGGCCTGGGGTAGTTTGGGGCAGCCTGATTTGCCCCAGCATCTTCCTGGGCAACTCCAAATTCCTGGCTCTGCTCAGGCTTTGGGATTTTGTTCAGTGGTCTAGGAAAGGAGGCAAGGCAGCTGGGCCTCCTTCTCTGAATTGTCTACTTGGGCTGCCTCCGGAGGAGTTTGTCCTGTCCCCATGAATGAGCCAGCTCCCAGCTGACAGGCAGTCAGGGCTTGGTGATCAGGCAGGAGCCCTGGCTTCCCCCCTGCTAATGTGCCTTTTCCTCACATCAGGGACTGGGATCTGTGGGATCCAGACACTCCCCCTGCAGAACGTTGCCTTCTTAGTGCCCGCCTCTTTCCTGTGCTCCACCCCTCGAGGGCCTTGGGGCCCCAGGACTTGCTGTGGATGCTGGATCCCCAGGAGGATGGGGGCAAGGCCCTACGGGCCTGGCGGGCTTGTTGGCGTCTGTCCTGGGAGCAGCTGCAGCCATGCCTGGACCGGGCTGCCATACTGGCCTCCCGCCGGGACCTGTTCTTCTGCCAGGCCCTGCGTAAGGCGAGGCATGTGCTGGAGGCCCGGCAGGACCTTAGCCTGCGCCCGCTGATCCGGGCCGCTGTCCGAGAGGGCTGTCCTGGGCCCCTGCTGGCCACGCTGGACCAGGGTGAGTGTACTGGAAAGCCCGTCCCACCGTCACCTGCCCTCTGGCTCATCAGTCTGAGGGCACTAGGGAGCCAAGAGACTTTAAAGCAGGGGAGAGATGCAGTAGAGTGTACTTGGAACTTTGTGGGAAGTTTCATCCTTGTCTGTGGGGAGTTTGGTGAGAGGCTGAGGCCCAGGACTGAGCCTCTGGGTCCTTGGGGCATCAGCAAACCCTTCGTGTTTTGCAGTGGGTTGGGATGTGGTTGGCTCCATCTGGAGGCCCAGGCACACAGGCTAGGGGCTCAGCCTTAGCCTCATGGGCAGATCTCATTATTCCCATTTAAGCTGGTTGGGGGTAGGGCTGAGAGTAAACCCAGGTGGTCTGACCCGGAAGCCTGAGCTCCCAACCCCTGGGGACATCCCGGGTGAGGGGTGAAGAGGCACATCTGGGATAGGGTGATGAGAAGAACTTTCCCAGGCAGCAAGGCGGGGAATGTTCACGGGCAAGGACACATCTGGGGCAAAAGCGAAGAGGTATGAGGGACCTGGAGTGTTTGGGCATGGCCAAGTAGTCTTTGGGGGCAGGCCCCCTCCCCCACCACACTGACTCCTGGTTTCTCAGTTGCAGCTGGTGCGGGAGACCCTGGTGTGGCAGCCCGGGCTCTGGCCTGTGTGGCCGATGTCCTGGGCTGCATGGCGGAGGGTCAAGGAGGCTTACGGAGCGGGCCAGCTGCCAACCCTGGGTGGATGCGGCCCTTCTCGTACCTGGAGTGTGGAGACCTGGCGGGAGGTGTGCAGGCGCTGGCCCAGGAGCGGGACAAGTGGCTGACCAGGTGGGTGCTAATGACATCAAGACCTTTGGAGAGGTCCCTGGCCATCCTTGGAGGTGGAGACCCACAGGGAGGTGGGGCGTCTTCCTACCCAGGTTACCCAGAGCAGTCGGGTCCCCAAGCCCAGACAGTCCATTCCCAACTTGGGGCTGCATGCCAGCTTATCTCCCTGCCCTCTTGGCAGGCCGGCCTTGCTGGTGCGAGCTGCCCGCCACTATGAGGGAGCCGGGCAGATTCTCATCCGCCAGGCTGTGATGTCAGCCCAACACTTTGTCTCCATGGAGCCGGTAGAGCTGCCAGCACCTGGGCAGTGGGTGGTGGCCGAGTGCCCGGCTCGTGTGGATTTCTCTGGTGAGCCCCAGGGTGGTGGGGGTGAGGGTAGCCACCCCAGAGCTGGGCTCGCAGCCCTTGTGACCCACTTGGTCTTGTCCAATTGCTGAAGGTGGCTGGAGTGACACGCCACCCCTTGCCTATGAGCTCGGTGGGGCAGTGTTGGGTTTGGCTGTGCAAGTGGATGGCCGCCGGCCCATCGGGGCCAGGGCACGCCGCATCCTGGAGCCCGAGCTGTGGCTGGCAGTGGGGCCTCGGCAGGACAAGATGGCCATGAAGATGGTATGCTGGAGCCTGGATGACCTGCAGGATTACTGCCAGCCCCATGCCCCAGGTCAGGGCACTTGTGACATCTACAGGCGGGGATGGCACTTGTGGCCAGCTGAGGGGTGAGGGCAGAACCTTGGAGACCCTGCAGGCCACAGAGGCCTGGCCTGAGGGTGAGCCGGTCTGGTGGAGGAGTCCCGAAGTCATCAGAGGGCCTTTTATGGCTTAGAGATGGGGCCTACAATACTGCTGGGCTTTTGTCCCCCCAGTGAGCCCCATGCTGGGCTGGGCAGTAGTGGAGGTGGCTTGGAGTATCTGCTTCTACCCTTGGAGACCCAAATTCCTTGCTGGTCCCTTTGCAGGGGCTCTGCTGAAGGCAGCCTTCATCTGTGCGGGGATTGTGCATATCGGCTCCAAGCTTTCGTTGAGAGAGCAGCTGCTGCAGACCTTCGGGGGAGGCTTCGAGCTGCACGCCTGGTCTGAGCTGCCCCATGGCTCTGGTCTTGGTGAGCAGTTCTTGTCTCCCTGCTGCCCATCGCTTGCATCCCCAACCCCCGGCCTCCCCTCTGATCCCTTCCCCAACTTCTGCCCAGTGGAGGGAGCGGGTGGGGCAGGATGGGGCCGGGCAGGGCCGTTTCATGTCTGGTGTCTTCCTCGGCACCCTGCAGGCACGAGCAGCATCCTGGCAGGCGCAGCCCTGGCCGCCTTGCAGAGGGCCGCGGGCCGGGTGGTGGGCACTGAGGCCCTGATCCATGCAGTGCTGCACCTGGAACAGGTGCTCACCACAGGTATGGGACCGCCCTGGGGCAGGACGGAGGTCACAGGCATTTCTCCGAAGCCCTCCAGGGGCTCCCTGGACTTGCAGACAGCCATGTAATTATACTGCTTAAAGTGGCTACACTGTCCTTACTACCCTGAGCCTTTATGGTTGGTTTTCAACTTGAAATGTTTCAGCCTCCAAGGGCCTGATGCTTTAGGAGCACCTGCTAAATGACAGATTCTGTGCTGTAGCTTTCATGTGTCTTACTAGCCTGTTATACCCAGTGCTAGTCCTCATGATTCTGTCCCCACCAAGGGCTGTCCCTCAGGGTGGGTCTGGGCAAAGGTGGGTTTGGAATACGGGATAGAACTTTAAGCTTGTCTTCTGGGCACATGTGCCCCCCGCTATCATAGGGGGTTGCGCAGAGGGCCCAATACATGGCTGTGATCATAATGGAATGTTACTGGCACCTTCCTCCCCAATACTACCATGGCCCCTTGGAATCCGTGCACAAGGGAGAGCAGTTGAAGGTTTGTCTGACTCCAGATCCTATGGCACTCTGGTCACCTCCGGATGCAGGGCCTCACCTGCAGGACCCTGGGAAGGAAGCTGGATGCCTGACTATGGCATCTTCTCTGGCTACTTTGTAGCCCACCCTCCTCCCTTCACTGCCATGATTCACACCCCAGAAAGGGTAGTCATTAGCAGGGTGGGGGGAGGGGGCTTTTCACTTTCCTTCAAATCCTTCCTTAAGCCAACTGACAACAATTTAAGTATCCACTCTGTGTTGGGCCTTGGGGATAAAATGAGCAAGTGAGCAAAAACAGGGTTCTTGCTCTCAGAAATCCTATCCCCTACTGAGACAGACCTTAATCAATAACCACGCAAACGAACGTATCATTACACTCTGTGCTGAGTGCTCTGAAGGAGAGGGGTGCTGGTAAAGAGTTCTTGACATTGGGGGCCTGACGCCAACCGCCATGTCTCGGCTGTAAAGTTCCAGAAGCTTCCTGCCATTGGCATTTTGTACTTTAAATCCTTGTAGGCCCTTCCCCAGATGTGAAAGGCCTATCAGAATTCTCTCAAATAGTGTCACTTTTATGTAGCTGCAAGAGGAGATCCATACTGTTCATTGCTAAAGCAGGATGTGAACAAGCTCTTTCAAATTCAGTGATGCTGCTGAAAAGCTGGTTTCTAACCTCAGCACTCTTTGTTAGAAAAGACAGGGTGCAAGAGCCTGTTCGGCTGCAGGGAAGGTCCTATGTCATCTCTCCTGGAGGGGACAAGTTTACCATTAGGGCTTACCCTCTGATGTGGTTTACCCTATTCCATTTACAGTTAGGTCTGCAACGGAACTCAGGCCTTGTGAGTTCCAAGCTTGCTCCAGAGTGAAACCCTTTCCCCTTGCTGGGCTTGTCCTTTTCCCAGGTCTGGGGGCAGAAGCTGCACAGCTAACCTGGCCCAGCCTGAGCTGGGGGAAGCTGTCTTCCCACACCGGTCCCGGCCCAGGGTGTAGGGCTGGGAGACGGAAGTTGAGCCAGATAGGCTCCAAAAGTGATGGGACGCTGGGCTTGCAGGAGGTGGCTGGCAGGACCAAGTGGGTGGCCTAATGCCTGGCATCAAGGTGGGGCGCTCCCGGGCTCAGCTGCCACTGAAGGTGGAGGTGGAAGAGATCATTGTGCCTGAGGGCTTTGTCCAGCAGCTCAACGACCACCTGCTGCTGGTGTACACTGGCAAGACCCGGCTGGCACGGAATCTGCTGCAGGTGAGCCCTGGCCCCAGGAGGGAGGGAGGCAGGTAGCTCGGTTGGGCCCACATCCTTACTGCCTCCCTCCTGCCCCATCTGCAGGATGTGCTGAGGAACTGGTATGCCCGGCTGCCTGCTGTCGTGCAGAATGCCCACAGCCTGGTGCGGCACACCGAGGAATGTGCTGAAGCCTTCCGCCGAGGTGAGGTCCTTCTTGTTGGGTCTCAGGGCACTGGGAGTGAGTACCTTGTCGCCTGTGGGTCTGAGGTCAGGAGCCTTTGCAGGCTTGGCTCAGACCCCATATATGAGGCCCCTGGAGACAGAAGTCTACTGTCTCCTCTGTGGGGTCTCACACTTAGGTGGGAGCCCTATCTTAGGATAACACTTGCATCACGAGGCAGGCCTCTAGCCACACCGACCAGGCAGCAGACTGGGAAGGAGGCTCAGCCCCATTGTTGAATTCCAGACTCAGTGGATTAGGGTTCCATGTGTGTGGCCACAGTTGACTAAAAACTGTATTGGACCCCACGCCAGCTGCTCTATGCACCTTTAGTCCTCAAACAACCCTGTGTGGTGGGCTTCAGCACTCCTGTTTCCAGCCAGGACTGGACCTCGGTTTTTAACCATGACACTGGTTAAGTAGTGCCCCTTGGCACCTCTTTCGGTCTACAAATGGGTGTTGAAGGAATATCCTGGCTCAGGCAGGCCACTCCTCTCTGTCCCCTCTCCAGGGAGCCTGCCTCTGCTGGGCCAGTGCCTGACCTCATACTGGGAACAAAAGAAGCTCATGGCTCCAGGCTGTGAGCCCCTGGCGGTGCGGCGTATGATGGATGTCCTGGCCCCCCACGTACATGGCCAGAGCCTGGCAGGGGCAGGTGGCGGGGGTTTTCTCTATCTGTTGACCAAGGAGCCGCGGCAGAAGGAGGCTCTGGAGGCTGTCCTGGCCAAGACTGAGGTACCTGTATTGGGGGTGTGGTTATTGGTGGGGGACAGGAGCCCTCACTGTGGCCCACCACTAAGCAGGGGCTACAGCTGCAAGTCCCCAGACCACCTAGCAGCATGAAGTTTGTGGCCTGCTCAGAGCCTCCTATTCTCTGAACACCTCCTGTCCTTTGCTCCCAGGGCCTCGGGAACTACAGCGTCCACCTGGTACAAGTGGACACTCAGGGCCTGAGCCTGCAGCTACTGGGTGGTGAGACCTCAACCTGATGCTCCTTCCCAGAAGGCTTGTCTCTTTGTAAGAGGAGAAAACCTGGAGCTACAGCAGCCCTGCCCTTCCTTCCCCCATGGAAGTGTCAGCCTTCTACTCTGTACCTAGCCCTTTGCGAACCTGCTTCCAAAGGAAGCCAGCTACCGGGAGCTGGGGCCCAGCCCTTTCTGGAGCTTGGGAATGGATGGTGCCTGGGAATAGGACTGTGACCTTCTGGTTGACTGTGGCCTAGGCTTGGCCTCTGCTCCATCTGGACATGGGAAAGCCCTACGCTCAGTGTCCCATGTGGCCTTTACAAAGGCCCACCTTGGGCTTTGGCCTCCTTATTCTCCATGAGGGCCTGGAAAAAGGATGACCAGCTTCAGCAGATGGCTGGGGTCCCTTGGTTAAGGCCAACCCTGAAAAGGCTCTCTGAGGCATTTCCTGTGGCCTTCCTTAGAGGTCAGGCGTTTGCCTGAGAAGAGACTTCCTGTTCAACACTCACTGCCCTCCAGCCAGGGAGCTGGAGAATGAGGAATAATTCTGACTTGATGAGGAATTCTGAATGAGGAATTCAGCCTGACTTGATGGGGGAGGCGGAACAGGGGTGTGGGTCCATACTCCTGTTTGTGGCCATGAGCCAATGCAGTCTTAACAGAAAGTCACCGCTAATAGAGGCCTTAACCATTAACACTACGGACGATGCCACATGACCCAGTGCCTATGGGCAGTTGGTTCTCAGGATTGCAACCTTCTTGGAATAAATTTTCTCTGCCCTTCCAGGCTGTTTTCATAAAGCTCTTTTTTGTCCCTGCTAGGAGTAATTCTCACTTGTGTTGGCACTGTGGGCAACTGCCCCTGAGATGATCCAGCTCCTGGTGCTAAGGGCCCAGGAGGGGCATGAGGATCCAGGATTAGAGGAGGCTGAGGTGCGTGCTTCATTGTGGGTCCTGTTGGTGGCTGTGTACCTCTTGGGGTGCAGGAGGAGGCTGAGGCTTTAGGCTTTTGCTTTCACACTTCAGTGCAACTGTGGACCTGTCTTACCGTGTAGCATCCAGCCCTCCCTGGAAACAGCACGCTGGCATCTCTCCAAGGAGTGTCTTTATTCAGGGTGATCATAAACATCACAGCCTTTCAGAGTAAACCTAATTCCCCGGGGCCCCAGATATACCCAAGTCCTTTAGGGCTGGCTGGGAGGCAGCCCATTTGCTGTAGTGTCTAAGGAGGAGAGAATGGCTGCCCATGCAGAAAGCTGGCCTGCCTTGGCTTTCCCACATAATTAGGAGCCCGAGGGACTCACCTCTCCTGGTGGGGGGAGGCTACCTGCAAAGCACCAGGCAGACAGGCCTGAGTACAGACAGCAGGGTGAGCTGAGCCTTACGTCCTGCTGTTTGCAGGGGAACAGTCTGTGCTGTCAGAGCTCCCCAAGCCAGACAGCCTTGCTCAGCTACTTGGCCGTGGCCACTTCGGGAACAGAGCCTGAAGAACGACAGGCCAGATGGGCCGCGGCTACAGGCGCAGCCTCTTGATGTCCTCGCTGCGGAAGTCCATGCGCAGAGCCAGCACCTGGCGTACTTCGGCAGGGGTGAGGCGCCATGTCAGTGGGCCAGAGTTGGCGCCCCAGTAATCTAGGATCTCCGTGACCTGTGAGGAAGAACACTGTCAGCAATGAGAGGCTACCCTGAGAGAAGGCAGAGCAGGGCGATGCCCAGGAAGAAGATGCTCTGTAGGGCTGGGCTGCTGGTGGACACTTGGTTTTGAGAAGAGTCTATCCAAATGTTGTTTCTGCCTCTCTTCCCAGTTACCTTTCCCTCACCAGGTCAAGGGAGCCACACATACCCGCTCCAGATTGAGGATTGTGGCCATCTGGGAGAGCCGGGCAAACTTGTCTCGGATGGTCCAGGTGGTCACTGTGGTAAGGTAGGCGATGAGTGACCTCAGCTCCTTATCAAACTGCAGACCGCCCAGCTGCAAGGGAGCGCAAGCTCAGCCAGCGTTGAAGGCCTGGCCCTCCTACGCCTCAGGCAGCTCCGAGGCCTCAGATGCCAGGGCAGGATTGCAGCTGGATGTGCAGGGAGCTGCAGGCAGCAGACTGAGGGGATGCAAGGCCTAGGATGGCAGGTCTTGTCTTCCTCAGAGGAAAAACAAGAGCTGGGGACCTGTACTCCCTGGACCTTACCCGGTTAAAGGTGGATTTCAGCACCACTCTCTCCAACTCGACTGCAACAAGGCTGGTCATGAGGCCAGTCAAGCTGTCATAGATGACTGGAGACAGGCTGGCCTGCACACAAGAGGTTAGACATAAGCGAGAGTCCTACCTAAGCCCCTCTGCCTCCAACAGGAGTCTTTGGGGGGTTGGGGGCAGTAGGCACAGTTACAAGAGGCCATCGTCCCCGATGTCTACAGTATGTCTACAGGCTGGAGTATGTCTACAGGCTGGGGCCTGGAAGCGTTTTCGGAGTTCCCAGTGGAGTGTGATGAGAAGCCAAAGGCTGCTGATTTGGGCAGAAGTGGGTAGTTCCATAACCTGGTCTCTCAGCCCCTGCTTACCTTGAACTCCGCCATTTGTTGCTCCAGGTTAAGGATGAACTGTTGTACCCAGGGGTCATTGGCCTCATAGTCGTTGAATTCTTCCTGTCAGGAAACAAGCTGGGTCACTGGGAGTTTCTCCAGAAAGTTCCATTCACCCTACCCCCCACTTTCACCCCTCTAAGAAAAGAGAGGAAGAGGTCTTTCCTCTCTATCTTCTGACTCATCCAGGTGAAGCAGCTTGGACATCCAAGCTGACATATGCTACTGCTGCTTTTATATCACACTTCCAATCAGGAAATGGCCCTGGGCTGCAGTAGTGGCCACACAATATGGTAAAGCTCCTGGCATTTTATTTCCTTTTGGATCTCATGTTCTGCAGGAATGACATCATTAGGCTAAGAAAAAAGCTCCTAAGTGTGATAGATAGGGCAAAAAGCCTTAATAAAAGAGGATGTGCCAGGTCATGGAAAACCCCCTACAGGTGTCTTTCAGAGCCTGTCTGTCTGCAGGAACAACCTGTTTCCTGGGAAGAACCTCGTCTGCCAGGGTGAGGAAAGTGGGCCAAAGGGGCAGGGAAGGGCTGCTCTGTTCAGACAGCTCCACTGCCCTCCAGCCAGGGAGCTGGAGAATGAGGAATAATTCTGGGCCTGATGGCTGCCTATGGTCAGGCTGACCTCTTCGATGTTGTGGGAGACAGATAAGAAGGTGTTGATCCAAGGCTGCACCTGTGGCTTGATGGCTGTGCTGTTTAACTCCGTTAGCCCTTCCTGCGGAAAGACCGGCAGAGACACATCAGACACAGAAGATGCATATACTTTGCCCTTCCTTTCTTCTGCTCCATCCATCTTGTGACTGCCACGGTGTTAGTCTAGTTCTCTGGTTTTTCTGTGAGCCTGTCCAAAGTCTACCAGAAAATGCTAATCGAAGAGGTCATAAACAACCTGTTCCTTTCCAGATTTGTGCCAATTCAGATCCAGGCTATGGGGTTGGTTTGGCAAATTCAAGAGAAGAGATTTCTGAGTACCTGATAGTAGGCAGCACCTTTGCCCAAGGCCAGGCTGCAGGTCTGAGTAACCATGTGGCTGCACTTCCTCTGAGCACCTTTCTGGGCTCTTGGCACTGGGGGCTAAGTGGAGACTCAAAAGGACCACAATGCTGGCTTGTCAGGATGACAACTGCTGAAAAACGAATCTTCAAGGGACTCATATGAGCTCAGTGTCTTGCATGCTATTCCCTCACTTCTCCTTGTTCCTTATATATATTGATCCCGTAATAAACCAGTAACAATATTCTCAGAGCAACACACAGGCAAAGGATTCAGTCAACAACTGATCCTGGGGCTTACCTGCAGGAGGTCTCGGAATTTGTTGGACACGGCAGCCAAGTCAGAAAGGCAGCTGTCAAACTTGGCCTGGGCCTGCTCCCCTCCAATGCCCTGGCTGAACAACTTGGTGCAGTCGCTCTAGGGGAGAGTACCCAGTTATCAGGCTTCCAAGCATGGCTGGGATGTGCGGGTGTGGGGAGGGTGGAGAAGGTGCCCATGTGCAAGCAGCCATTTCTCCGACTCCAGCTTTCCCTGGGAATAGCTACAGTCCACTACACTCCTAGGCAAGAGTCCTTGAGAGGTTTCAGAAAACCTGGATTCTATCCCAGTGGCTAGCCACTTGGCTTTCATTTCTCCCTTTGTAAGATGAGAGTATTGGTATCAGGGGGTATGAATAAAAAACATAAAAACCGGAAGTTTTTTCATACCTTTAGAGTCAGCCATTCCTAGCTTCAAATTCTGGCTACATATTGGTTGAGTGACCTTGATCAAGTGATTTAAAAAGTTTCTGAGCTTCAATTACCCCGTTTATAAAATGGGAACACAAATTCCTGTCCCCATGGTAGTTGGGAGAGTTGGAGGAGATGATGCACGAAGTGCCTAGCACAGCTCCTGGCAAGCAGTGGACCCTCAGGCGATGCGAGCCTTTATTGTTACAGTTTCTGCTTTTTAGATAATTTGGTCCTGGGGTGCCTGGTGGCTCCGTCAGTGGAGTGTCTGACTCTTGACACCAAGATACCCCCCAAAATAAATCTTTATAACAAAATAAAATAATTTGGTCTGGGTGCCCAAGGGAGATCATCATGGTCACAGCTAAGTTTTAAGTGCTTACTGTATGCCAGGCCCTATTTAAAATATTTAACTTTTATTAATTAAGGTACCTGTCTTAAGAAGTAGGTACTGTTACTATCTCTTTGTATAGATGAGGAAACTGAGGCACAGAGAAGTTAGTAATTGGTCTAACACCACCCAGTAGTTAAGTGGTAGAGCTGGGATTTGAGCTGGGATCCTGGCTGCAGAGTGCCTGTTCCTAACGCCCGTACAACAGCCTAGGTATGGAGAACATCACAAGTGGAGCTGCCTGAAACTCACGATGTCTGGTTTGCCAGGAGCTCCTTAGAAGTCTGGGCGCTTCTGGCTATGCAGGCAGCAGTGCGGAAGAGCTGCAAGGGGCCTGATGCAGCCGGCGGGAGCCCTCAGTTCCACAGCAGCTGAACACGCACTGTCTTTGCCAGGCCTTGTAACCTCCTCACACCCGCTGACCTATCCCAAAGGGCTGCTGGTGCGGTTCAGGAAGAACACACGTGAAATGCCCGTCTAAGGTGGGTGGAATTCATGGGAACAGTTTTCTCAGCCCTTTGCTACCCTTTTCTTTCACTTGCTAATTCTGCTGGCTTAGGTCTAAATTTCTAACATTTCCCAAAATACTCCTTCCAAATTCAATATCCTAAGGACAAAATCTTAAGGACAAAGTCAGGAATACAATCTAAAAGGTGCTGTGACTCAACAATGATGACAGTTACCTTAGCAAACACGTAAAGTGTGACAAACACTATGCTTTTGGTTCACTCTTATTTTATTCCATTTTAAGGCCTTTTGGGGGGTAAATTTCTCATCTGAATCTACCACCTGGCTGCTCTCTCTCAGCCTCCTTCAGGAACTGCATCAGTTACAAGGATCTCGTCCCCTGTGCTGGCTCCTGGCCCCCTCAGTCTGCCCACCCCTAAGCCAACAATCACCATCAGCCTGTACGCTGAGCCCTGTGTCTCTGCAGTAACGTTTCCTCCTCGGACTCAGTGTCCGCTGGGATGGCAGGACCCTGGCTCCCCTCCTCTCCCAGAGGCAGACTTTTGGAGTGAGGGAGAGTTGGCCCTTCATTTTCTAATACTTAGCAACATAATTGTCTTGTGCTATTATTAGTTATTAACTGTTAGTACAGTTATTAACTACCCCGGCACGCCTCTCACAAGCAGGTATTTTATATTATTACATTCTGTTTTTGTAACTCTGTGAGGCAGATATTATTCTCCCTATTTATAGATGAGGACACTGAGGCTCCAGGAGGTTAGAGAACCCGCCTCCTGCCACACAGCTGGTCAGTGGTCAAACAGCTATGAACCCAGGGGGATCTGACTTCCAAACCCAAGCAATTTACACCACACTGTGCAGTCTTCCTTTAAAAAATAACGGTAACAGCAACAGCTTTGTAGCAGGTTTGGTAAACCTTATTTCATCTTAATTTCCTAATATTTTTACAGGACTTTATCATTTTTTAAAGTGCTTTCAACCGCTTTTTAATTACGCCCCCAATAAACCCAAATGAGGGCAGGAAGGAGATCTGTTTTATAGATGAGTGTTGAGGCTCAGGGAGTTAAGGGACTTGCCTGAGGTCACAGGCCCAGTATTTGCTGGAAGTGCTAATTTGAATTCTGATCTTCCAACTGGTGGGCTGATCACGAGCGAATCCCCTCTGGTGCTCTGAAGGAAGACTAGCTCTGTGCCAGGGGACGCACAGTCCCCACCAGAACCAGTACACAGCCCTCCCTGCACAGGCAGGCCCAGAGAGGCTGCAGCTGACAGGCAATGTCCTCCATACCTCCAGCGTCTTCTTCAGGGTGGAGATGTTCTCACTGCACACTTCCACGTTGTTCAGGGTGACCTGGGAGTTGAAGACAGAGGAATGTGACTTCCTGCTCACTGGTGTCTGAACCACTCCAGTGCCAGACTGGCTGACAGCTGTACTTCTGAGGCTCAGAGGAGTGCTAAGGAACACACAGAGCAAGGTCATCTGGAAGGGTGCTCAGGTCTTAGATTGGGCGGAATGGTAAACCAGGCTTGCCCTTTCTCCTATGCCTGACACTAAGACAGCAAAGCCATTTAATATCAGGGGTAATGACCCAAGGTTTCAGGACTTTTTGTCCCATGTTTAGGCACACAGGTCTGGGAGAAGTCCTGAGCTCCAAGCCCAGGTCAGTGAGGCAAAGGCTGACATTCATTTAAGAAATGCTTTCTGGGGCATCTGGGTGGCTCAGTTGAGCCATTAAGCATCTGCCTTTGGCTCAGATCATGATCCCAGGGTTCTGAGATTGAGCCCCATGTGTGGCTCCTTGCTCAGTGGGGAATCTGCTTCTCCGTAGGCCCCTCCCCCTGCTCATGGTCTCTCTGTCAAATAGATAAAATCTTAAAAAAAAAAAGTTTCCTGGGATCTACCCTCTCATAGAGTTCATATTCCAGAAGGCAAGTGAGATTAGAAATATTAGATAATGATAAACACAATGTAGAATAAAGCAGGATGAGAGGACAGAAAGTTAGTGACAGGCCACAGGGCTACAGCCAGAAATAGAAATCAGGTCTCCCTACTCTTGGCTAAGAGCTCCTTCTTTCATAACTGTATTGTCTTATAAGCTTGGTGCAGAAATACGAATCATAAAAAGCAGCGTGTAACAAAAGTGATGATTAAGGCACACTGCTATGGTCATTTTAGAAGAAAGAAACATTTTGGTCTAAGGCATTCAAGGAAAGCTCCTTGGAAGAAATCGGTGACTGAGATGAACTTAATTCAGCTCCAAAAGGCCAGAGTAATTCTGACAAGATGAGGGTGAGTGCATTTCTCCACCTGCATCGGCCTTTCTCTAGTGCATTGTCAGACCTCTTTGATATTTTCTTAATGATTTTTAGGATTACCCAGTAGTATTTTGTTTGCCTTTCCCACCAGAATGAGAGCTCCATAAAGGGAGGGATCTGTTCTGTTTTCTTTAGAGCTATATCTCTAGTAAAATGCTGCCCAACAGAACTTTCTTGATGATAGAAATATTCTATATCTTAATTGTCTAGTACAGTAGCCCCTAACCATCTGTACATGAGGCTAATGAACACTTGAAATATGGCTAGTACAACTTAGGAACTGGATTTTTGGTTTAAATTTATTATTTATTTATTAAAAAGATTTATTTGTCAGAGCACAAGCAGGAGGAGAGGTAGGCAGAGGGAGAAGCAGGCTTCCTGCTGGCAAGGAGCCCGATGCAGGACTTGATCCCAGGACCCAGAGATCATGACCTAAGCAGAAGGCAGACACTTAACAGACTGAGTCACACAGGCATACCCCCCCCAGCCTTTTTTTTTTTTATTAAAGATTTTATTTATTGGTTTAAATTTAAATAGCCATCTCTGCCTACTGGCTGCTACATCGTGCAGTGCAGTTCCAGAGCCTAGAGCAGTGCCTAATACACAGAAGCATCTCAGTAAGTATTTGTTGAATGAATGAGTAAATGAATGTGTTCTGCAGAAGGGAAAACAAACAGTTGCAGAGTGGCAGAAAACCCCAAAAGGTATTTGGGAATCAGCAGAATTAGTGCACAGATATGTGCAGGAAATGGCAAGAGGTAAAGCTGCAGAGGTGAGTGAAGTCAGACTAGAAGTTGGAAGCCACGCTCTCCTGTGGACAACGGGGTGGCACTGAGGATTACTACCTACCAGGTGAATGCTGGACAGATGTGGTTAGGGAATACTCATCTAGAGGCTGTGCGGGGGTGGAATTACAGAGTTTCAGAGGATCATACTCTCTCTGAACTGGTGTGCTGGGGGGATGACCATGAAGGCAGGGGGTAAGGCAGGGAGGAGCCAGTTTTCAAGAGATGAGTCAGAAGCTTCAGGATTTGGGGGTAAAAGAAGAATTCTAGAACTCCAAGGACTGAGATTAGGATGACCCCCCCTTGTGTCCCCAAGAGTGCTTCCCTCATCACTGTCCTGCAGCCAATACTGAAAGATCTTGCTGCTGACAGTGCCGAGGCCACTTTCATGGGGGATGGGTAAGACTTAAAGCCTTTCGTTAGCATGTCACACACAAGGCTGCTCACATCACAAGCCTGCAGAGAAATAAGTGCACTGTCACGACAGCTCAAGGATGAAGGCCACAACTTAAATGTTTCCAAGGCATTTAAGGGCGTAAGAAAAATCTATCATAAGGGGAAAATGGATTTGAGTTCAAAAGCTATTGATTTCAAAGTTTCATTTTACTGACAGTCCTTGTAAGCATGGATTCACTGGGCTTATCCGTGGCTCGTGGTGACTGATCTGTCAGTACCGATGGGGAATTCATCTTGACAGCCAAATGAATCAAGGTGACATAAGAAATAAGTGCCGCAGTGGGAGTGATGACATTTTAAGTAGATGGCGTTGGGAAAACGGGAAACCTGTCACAAAGCATTTAGCATCACCTTTCTTGTTGGCCTTATCTTCTGGGCCCTCAAACAATGAAGCTGTCTGTGTGGCAGCCAGTGTCATGGGGACTTGTGGGGCCAGGGGGAGGAGAACAGCACTAGTGTGGCAGGATGGGTCAGACTCCGGAAGCTGTCAACAAACCACCACGTGAAGGGGCAGAGCTCTGAGGTGGTCAGCAGCTAGGTGGTCATTTCTGAGCAGAGAAATGAAAGAATAAAAGTAAGTTCGGTAGAAAATGAAATGAATGCAAATAAAATGAAAAATTTAAGTCAGTTCGTGATCATAGGAAACTGGCTGCCAGACATTTTGGCAAAGTTCTCCAAAGGTGTCGGATTTCAGAAGCTTCTTGGAGCTGATCCTCTTTCTTGGAAACAACCAGGACATCCCAAATCACTAAGAACCCATGCTCAGGGACAATATTTTCAGTGACAGGAAGACAGCGGGGCTGCCTAAAGAGCCTCCATACTGAATCTGCCTCAGGATGAGTAACTGTGGGTTAACTTGCACAGGTGGGTGGATATTAGTATGTTTATGCTACTGTCTCCATAAACAACAGCTCTTAACTCTTTTGGGGGTCATGGATACCTTTAAGAAGCTGATAAAAGCCAAGGACCCTGCTTCCAGGGAGGGAAAAAAAAAGGTACAGACTTGGCATCTAACCCCAGGGTGTCCAGAGACTCTCTTTGTAGGCTACAAATGGAGAGTTCTATTGTTGGGTGTATCCTTCAGGCTCTGAACCCCAGGAGCGAAGAAGACTCAAGAGCCTGGCCGTTATGGGGGTGGAGCAGAAGGACCTGTGACAGCACTGTCACCACTCATGCCAATACAGCACATGCCAGGAAGGGCTGATCACAGACTCAGCACTCATCTATATTCTTTTGACTCATCACAAACTGGCTGTTAACCTTGTATAAGCCCTTTCATCCTTCCATGCTTTTCCATTCCCAGCTGTCATACAACTGGTAAGACACTGCTTCATGTTGTCCGTCATTCTGGCTAAGAGCTTCAAAAAGGTCATCTTTCTGAGGAAGTTGAAAGCCTAAGAAGTGTGCTAGGAAAACCACCCTGCTAGGCCTAAATGATCAGTACCCCTCCATGTTGTGGGACTTCCCTCAGAGAAGTGGGCTGGAGGCTTGGCACAGATATTACAGTCCGGTTCTGTGGCAGATGCAGCCCAGGCTTGATACTCAGTGGAGCCCCAGGAACCAGCTTCCTAGTGCTCTTGGGAATGAGCACCTGGGAGAGCTGAGGAGCCCAGCCTTCCAGGCAGGGAACAGCGATGTCCTGGATTGGATTGGTCAGAAATAGGTCCCTGAATAAGAAGTGGTTTCAGAACCTTCTAGGGGGAGCTTTCCTTAAAGGAGGAGTTTTCCTTCTACAGAGGGAATGGATGAAAAGTCTCTAGTTGAAAGCTAATTACACTGTGGCTTAGAGGTCACAATTTAACCTCTTGAAATAAATGGACCAGCTCCCAACCTATGGGCTACCTACCAGAAAAGACAGCTTGGCCTCGTCAGTGCTCTCAATGCCTTTTGTGTCAAATTTGCCTTGCTGGAGGCTGCTGTGCATGATGTTCACGGCACTTGTCACCCCTCGCTGGATATCCTGGAGGGTGGTGGCCGGGAAGCCCATCCGCAGCTTGTTGCACAGAACATCCCTGGGAGGGGAGCAGAATGGCATATGGAGATTGACAGCACTCGATCTGGCTTCCAGGACGGTGGAAGAGAGGGCGTACGACCCTAACCCAGCGGCATGAGCTGCTCTTTTGGGGGAATAACCAATCCTTGAGACCATTGTAGGAGAACTGGAGCATCCAGGGTATGAGAGAGACCAATGCCCCTTTAAGGGCATTGATATGACCAGAACATATAGAGGAGATTGGCCAGTTCTTGGCTTCCTATGAGGATTTCAGTTACTGCCACTGAGCTCCAACAAACACAAGAGGAGGCACAGAGCTTAGTGAAAGGCAGTACCATTAAGTGGTGAGAGAACAGGTTTTGGGAGTCAGTTCTGGGCTTCACTCCATATTCCACCATTTATGAGGTGCCTGCTCTCCCTGAGCCCTAGTTTCCTCATCTGTAAGAGAGGTAATGGTTCCTACACCATAGGGTTGTTATCAGGACTGAATGAGAACAGGACATTAGTATAGTGCTTGGTTTATAGCAATGGTAACTATGATTGCTATATTATACCTACTGCCTTCAGCTGAGCTGACCATTCTTTTTCCAAGGTCTGAGGGCCAGTAACCCCTCCAGTCCAGTTCAAGGAGCACAGATGCAGCCTGTAAGATATCTGGCTGCTCTACAGCTGCCTGGGCCCAAGGATGTTGTACCATGGATAGGAGCTTTATCCTGTACAGCACTGAACTAGAATCATATGGGGAAAAAAAAGGAAGCAACAGGGGCCTCAGGAATCAATATTAAATCAAACTAGGACCTTTCTCCTTCCTAGAAAGCAGAAAGGGAGTCAACCTTACCTGAAGTCAGACTCCAGCTCCGTGGTTGCAAGGTTGATCATGGCACAGAGACAGTCGATGCTAGAACTGGACAGAGCCCGCCCAATGCACTTCTTAACAATGTAGAAGACATCATCCACCATGCTGGATGTCAACTGGCCTTTCTCATAGGTGTCCAAAGCCACAGCCTAACCAAAAGGCAAAGCAGCCAGTGAGGGCTCCAATTCTGCATGGCACTGTTCTAGATGGTTCTGGAATAGGCTCTGGTTCTGCTTCTTTTTGAACTTGCCCTTTTTTCTCCCAACACGGCTTACTCTGGTCACAGCCTGGTGGGGATCCTCCTTGCCAAAACAGCTCATTTCTCCACTGATGACTATGTTAGGAATTAAGTATTTAGGGCCTTTGCCCTGGGGACACCTGTTACCCAGGACGTAAGACTTCAGGAGAGGCCCTTCTTCCCTGAGGTTCTTTACTCACATACTTCCACGGAAGTAGGTAGGCTCCCTGGGAGGGGATCACAAGTAGGGCTCCCTGAGGAGCTGAGGTGTTCTTTTGTGATTCTTGGGAAAGACATCCTAGCTAGGTCTTTGGAGAGCAGGACAACTCTAAAAATGCCCTCTAATCATACAAAGGGGTACTGCTCAGTTGCACGCAAGGATATTCTCAAAGCAGGCCAAGAAATGTGACATGCCTCGGCCACTCCTCCAGTCTGGTTTTTTGCACAGGAAGCCCCATTTCCAAGGAGTGTATCCTCTGTCCTACCTTGTTGACAGTCTCCCTCATGAAGTACTCCTCCATGGTGATATAGAAGCCAATGAGCTCCTGCATGGTACAGCTCAACAGGCAGTTATTAAGGAGCTTGTCCAGGCTCTTCTGGTGCTCTAGGAGACAGCCAGGAAAGGGATACTCACTTTTCTTCCTCGAGAAAAAGTTCGACTGTTTTAATTTTCCCAGGTTCCTTTCTAGTCTTTCCTCCCAGTCTGTACATAATTTACATGGTTATAATTACAGTCCAGACATAATTTTGTATTCTGCTTTAAGAAATTCTATCATATACACCCTGGGGGGCACCTAGGTAGCTCAGTAAGTTGAGCGCCTGACTTGATTTTGGTCATGATCTCAGGTAATGAGATGGAGCCCTGCATAGCGCTCTGTGCTTAGCGGGGAGTCTGCTTGAGGATTCTCTCCCCCTTTGCCCCTCCTGCTTGTGCACTTGCACGCAATGCGCATGCTCTCTCTCTCTCTTATTTAAAACCAATAAAGCTTTTAAAAAAGTATATTATATATGCTTGAAACTAATGTAACATTGTATGTCAACTATACTCAAATACAAAATTAATAAAAAAACCCCAAAAAGATTATATCATAAATATTTTCAATGTTTCTACAAAGCTTCTTTTTTCTTAACTTACGTATTTTTAATGGCTGTGTGATAGCTTATCAGGTAGACAGTCCACATTTTTTAAAACTTTTTTTTTAACGTTTTATTTATTTATTTGACACACAGAGAGAGAGATCACAAGTAGGCAGCGAGAGAGAGAGAAGCAGGCTCCCGCCGAGCAGAGATCCCGATGCGGGGCTCGATCCCAGGACCCTGAGATCATGACCCGAGCCAAAGACAGAGGCTTAACCCATTGAGCCACCCAGGAGCCCCTAAACTCCCATCTTTAGACACTTGGGTTATTTCTAAATGTTTTGTCCTTATTAGAAATAACTGGAAACCACAGTAATTGCAGATTATGGTAATTTTTTAAAAAAAGATTTTATTTATTATTTATTTGACAGAAATCACACGTAGGCAGAGAGGCAGGCAGAGAGAGAGGAGAAAACAGGCTCCCCGTGGAGCAGAGGGCCCGATGCAGGGATCGATCCCAGGACCCCGGGACCATGACCTGAAGCCGAAGGCAGAGGCTTTTAACCCACTGAGCCACCCAGGTGCCCCAGATTATGGTAATTTTTAAAAGATTTTTATCTTTAAGTAATCTTTGTACTCAATATGGGGCTCAAACTCAATCCTAAGATCGAGTCGTATTCTCGCTGACTGAGAAGGCCAGGCACCCCTACAGTAAAAGTGTTTGTACAAAGGACTTTTTACTTCTTTCCCATTAGAATTAACTAGTAAGCCTTAAAATTCTTAAGTTTCCAGGGCAAAAACTGAAATATATTGGGTACACTATATTTCATTCTTTAAACCAGTGTGGTCCAACAAAATTTTCTGTGGTAATTAACATGTTCTATATCTGTGTTGTCTAATATGGTAGCCACTATTCAGCACTTGAAATGTGGCTAATGTAATTGAGAAACTGAATTCTTTTTTAATTAAAAAATTTTTTAAAAAAATTTTTATTAACATATAATGTATTATTAGCCTCAGGGGTACAGGTCTGTGAATTTTTACACACTTCACAGCACTCACCATAGCACATACCCTCCCCAATGTCCATAACCCAACCACCCTCTCCCTACCCGTACTCTTCCCTCAGCAACTCTCAGTTTGGATAAACTGAATTCTTAAGTTTAGTTAAATGTAAATCTAGAGAGTCCTATGGGGCTGATGACTACTGTATTGGACACACAGCTCTGAACAGTGACAGTCTTTATGAATAGCAAGCGCATCAAAATCCAAATGAGCATACATCTTCCTTTAAACATCAAAGCAATACCATTCTGGGTCATATAAATAATTCCCTTGCCATGTATTAAAGTCATGTAGAATGCCAGAGATGCTGTGATAGTTTCAAGTCTCTAGTTCAGGGAATCCTGCATATACTTAACCACCAGGAATTAAATGGTCTTCTTAAAAATCCAGAGAATCAATCTGTAAATGAAACTGGACTATGGCCCACATTTCTTCCCAATGTATTTATCCCTTTAAAACTTGTGACTGGGGGAACTGGGAGACTGAGGGAGGGAGTGAAAGTCTTTCTTTATACTACATACTCTTTTCATATACTCTTTAAAATATATACTCTTTTTTCAATATTATGGCTCAATACTGTATTAAAGTGTTATTTTTAAAAAAAGATTTTATTTATTTTAGAGAGAGACAGAGAAAGAGAGGAAGTGTGCAGAGCTCGATCTCAGGACTCTAGGCTCATAACCTGAGGCGAAGGCCCACGCTTAACCAACTGAGCCACCCAGGAGCCCCTGAAGTGTTACATACTACAAAATTCACACCTTGTATTTGTACATTTCAATTTTTTTTTAATTTTTTAATTTTTTAAAAATTTTTTTTATTTTTTAAAGATTTTATTTATTTATTTGACAGAGATCTCAAGTAGGCAGAGAGGCAGGCAGAGAGAGAGGAGGAAGCAGGCTCCCTGCTGAGCAGAGAGCCCGATGCGATGTGGGACTCGATCCCAGGACCCTGGGATCATGACCTGAGCCGAAGGCAGAGGCTTAACCCACTGAGCCACCCAGGCTCCCCTCAATTTTTTTTTTAAAGTAACTTTACAAACTTTTGTAGTAATAGCCACAATCCAGTTTTAGAATATTCTTATCACTCCCGAAAGTATCCTTACGGAATTAAGTATATCTTTTTGTTCTGTGTACCTACACATCATGTACGCAAATCACCTATCTTAGTTATTTACTTATTGTTTATCATTATTATTTTTTAAGATTTTATTTTTAAGTAATCTCTGTACCCAATATGGGGCTCAAACTCACAATCCCAACATCAAGAGTCACATGCTCCACCAACTAAGCCAGCCAGGTGGCTGGCTTAGTTATATTAAATACTATTTATATTAAATTTATTTATTTATATTATTTATTAAGTACTAATACTATTTATTATTTATACTATTTATATTTATTTATTTTATATTTATATTAAATATTAAATACTAATCCCTAAGTCGAGCTGGCAACGAAACATGGTGTGGAGAAAGATTAGAGGAAAATAATTTAACCATTTTGAACATTAGCTTTCCTCACCTGTAAAAGGACTAAATGGTCTCATAGAGCGAGTCTAATTCTAATATTCAGTAAGTCTGTCTTTCTTTTTGGGAGTCAGTTTGCCCACAGACTACAAAGGCTAAGAAGTGCTAGTTATTTCCTTGTTAAGAGATCTGTGGCTCACAAGAGCAGTGTGGTGTGATTAAGAGATCAGTGCCAACTCTGTCCTAGCCCTCCCAGAAAATATAGGAAATGCCTTTTACCTTGTTTTACTTCTTCTGAGGCCATGGAGTCCCCCACCTCAAAATCAGAGCTGATCCTCTTCCTGAGGAAGCGTAAGTACAGCTCACTGCGGGCATTCATGAGGGTGACCTCAGTCAGGATAGGGTCCAGTTCCCTGAGATACATGGAGCAGGAGTAAGGAGGAGGACACTGGATTCCCAGATATAAGAACTACAGGGCAAACACAGTCCCAAACTCCCTCTCCCACTGGGCCCAGAAGGGTCAGCTCTGCCAGATAGTCATCCTGGCTCTGCTGGCCCGATTATACTCAGAGACAGCTTCAACCACATACTCCACTTACCTGTTTCACCTGAACCCACTCACCACTAAAATAATGTCAGGGCTAAATAAGAGAATGGGAGGTGTAGTTTTGCTAGTGGTTTACCTATGCTTCACGTGAAAGGAACCACACCTCCCCAACCTCTTATTTAGCTATGGTGGGATTTTAGAATACACTATTAAACTGTGACCCATGCCCATTCAGATGAAAAGGAAAACAATCTTGAAAAAATTAACAAAGTTGAAGGACTCATACTTCCCAATTTGAAAACATAAAACAACGTATGCCATACAGTAAACACTATATACATGTTAGGTATTATTATTATCTACTTTATAGACTACAGATGCCACAAGGAAAGAATTATGTCTGGTTTGCTTACTTTGCTTGCTGCCACATCCCCAGTACCAAAGACCAGTGTTTGACCCAAAATGTGTACTAAGTAAAAATTTACTGATTGAATGAATACATTTTTTAATGGCTGAATTTTAACAAGCATATTTTTATTAGAAAAAAATAAAAGCTTGAGTCAGAGTATTTCTGAAACACAGATCACATAGTAACAGAGCAGTCTCTGAATGATACACAATTACCGATTCAAACTCCTATGGGCTAAGAAAAAGAGGGTTATTACCTTGGTTCTATTTTTTCTGTTGTAGAATTTCTCATCAAGCTATTCTGGACATGCCGGAACTGCAATATACCAAAGAAATGAGAATGTTCTTCCCCACCCTTCTTCTATCTCCCTCTTGTTGGTGCCTCCAAACTTCTGGCATAAAAGAATGTTTAAGTTTAGTTTGCTTAACAGGCCGACCAAAAGTAGGCTATCAGCATGATGAGCCAAAAATTTACTTTTGATTTAGATTCTAATGTTCTCCTCTATTATTGCACTTAGAAGTGATGTTAATGCTGTTCGAATGAACTACTGCCTACTCTCCTAGAGTTCTAGAAATAAAGCTGAACGGCTACCCCTATTATTTTTTTTTAAGATTTTATTTATTTATTTATTTATTTGAGAGAGAGAGAGAGAGAGAGAGAGAGATCACAAGTAGAGAGGCAGGCAGAGAGAGAGAGGGATGCAGGCTCCCTGCCAAGCAGAGAGTCCGATGCGGGACTCGATCCCAGGACCCCGAGATCATGACCTGAGCTGAAGACAGCGGCTTAACCCACTGAGCCACCCAGGCACCCGGCTACCCCTATTTCTAAATCCTACTTACTTCCTCTGCTCAAAGGAAGGGAGAAATAAAGTTCACAAAAAAAGCAAGTGTTACCGTGAGCACTTAAAGAACTAAGGAGAAATCTGAGACAAATGACTTGACACTTAATAGGACCTTAAGAAATAGAATTCTTATACCACTAGAAGGTACTGTTGCACATTCTGTGATAGAGAGGTGCTCTAACGTTTCTGTTTGTTTTAAGAAGCCCCTTCTACTTCTTTCTCAGTCTTGTACTATATCATCAGAAGACCTCAAATCCAAAGTAAGTTGCTGAGAGGCAAGATGCAGGCAGTTTGCATTTGGCACGTATTTTTCTATCTATTTCTGCTTTCGTCCCTTTCCTATCGCAACTTAATTTTATTGCATTCAGTATCGCTGGCTCACACGGTGTCCAAACCCCCCTGCAGCTTCCCCTGCTCACCTGCTGATGGTAGTCCCGCTGCTTGATGAACTTGTCCACCACTTTCTCCACTTGTCTGTCACATTCCACCTGCAGATATTTTATCAGAGTATAAAGTCTCCCTGGCCCGTAATAGGTCTCCACTATTGGCTGGTGGGTCTCCACAATGCGGGCAATACCTAGAATGGAGAAAATGAGAGGGCTGGATTCTAAATATTCCTTCCACAAAATAAACTCCTTTCTTCTATCCAGGACTCTGGGGTCTAACTCAACCTCCCAAAATGAATACAAATGGTTCTTGCCAGTACTGGGAATTGCTAAGCAAATGCCTGTTTTATACAGTGCTTGGTAAATCAGAAGGCATTTACTTTATGTATGATAGTTTAACAGGAGCATCTTTAGAAATCAGCATCACTCTCTTCCCAATAATTTACTTTATGGTTAAATTTGCTCTTAGCATTTGGATCTTGAGGGATAGGGTGGCTTAAAAGACTTGAGAGACTAATTTTTGCTAATTAGATACTGAAATAAAAAGCTAATTCTCCAGGGTCGCCAGGGTGGCTCAGTGGGTTAAACCTCTGCCTTTGGCTCAGGTCATGATCTCAGGGTGCTGGGATCGAGCCCCGCATCGGGCTCTCTACTTAGCGGGGAGTAGGAGTACTTCCCCCTCTCTCTCTCTCTCTGCCTGCCTCTCTGCCTACTTGTAATCTCTCTCTCTCTGTCAAATACATAAATAAAATCTTAAAAAAAAAAAAAAGGTTAATTCTCTAATGTATCCATCAATACACAGCAAGCTATAGGAGTAAAATGAAGGCATCAGGCAAGCAAGGGGAGAAGAAAACCTAGGATGTGGGTGTTAAGTGGTGAAGTCTCCAGTCTCTCTCGAGTGGAAAAGGAGATTTACCTTCAAAAAGAAGAGTGAGTGTATCTGCAAAGATGACTGCAGCTCTCCGATCACTCATGTCTGTCCCCAGCACCAACAGCAGATTCTCCTCAGATTTACTGGCCACCTGAAAAGTGGAAAATCCACAATTCTCAGATCAAAGGCTAGTTTTAGTTTTCCAAAAAGACCTCCCTTGACTCTCTTTTCCCATGTTTGCTTTGATGCTTGAAGGCTTGGAGAGGATAGAGGAACATCCCTTGGGGGCTCTGAGTTGTCTGGGCCTCACGCAAGACAAAGAACTTGAGCTTAGTGGTAACTCTTCTTTAATTCAAAGATATAAATAATGCTTTCCTTTTCTTTGAAGGTATGTATTGCCATTACCCAAATGAGAAAGTCCCCACTTCCAATAATCACCTCAAAGGATAACTCAAAGTTATCATTAATGGTGCTTCATTGAGGGCACCCGGGTGACTCAGTCGTTAAGTGTCTGCTTCAGCTTGGGTCATGGTCGCAGGGTCCTGGGATCGAGCCCTGTATCAGGTTCCCTGCTCAGCAGGAAACCTGCTTTTCCCTCTCCCACTCCCTTTGCTTGTTTGCCTCTCTGGCTGTCTCTTTCTGTCAAATAAATAAAATCCTAAAAAAACCCCAAACAAACAAAAATGGTGCTTCATTGAGCAGGACAAGGAATATGGGTACTGCAGAAGAGATTTTAAAGGGATTTACTTATTTATTTTTTAAGATTTTATAATTTTTAAAAAATTTATTTATTTGACAGAGATCACAAGTAGGCAGAGAGGCAGGCAGAGAGAGAGAGAGGGAAGCAGGCTCCCCGCTGAGCAGAGATCCCGATGTGGGGCTCGATCCCAGGACCTTGAGATCATGACCTTAGCTGAAGGCAGAGACTTAACCCACTGAGTCACCCAGGTGCCCCAAGATTTTATTTATTTTAAAGGGATTTAAAGTAGAAGCCATTTCTAGGTCAAGATGGCAAAGTACTGATAAAAAATGGCCAGCCCCACATATCCCCCTTATATTTTATTTTATTTTTTAAGATTTTATTTATTTGACAGAGATCACAATTAGGCAGAGAGGCAGGCGCGGGGGCGGGGGGTGGGGAAGCAGGCTCCCCGCTGAGCAGAGTGCCTGATGTGGGGCTCGATCCCAGAATCCCAGGATCATGACCTGAGCTGAAGTCAGAGGCTTTAACGCACTGAGCCACCCAGGCGCCCCTTATATTTTGTTTTTTTTATAAATTTTTGAGAATGGTTAAGACATACACACTTAAATATTCAAAAGGAATAAAGGAGTGCTCAGTGAAAAGCAGTTCTTCCTTTACCTATGTCTCTTAGTCTCCTAAGTCTCTTTTCCAGAGAAAACCATTATTAACCCTTATACAAACATGTATTTTATTGCCACTTCTGTCATTTGAAGCAAAAATGCTGCATATAGTTGTTTAACTTAACCATATGTTAGAAAATGAAACAGGTCAGCACATTCAGAACTGTCTCATTTTTCTTTTTTTTTTAATATTTTTTTTATTAAAAATTTTTATTTATTTATTTGAGAGAGAGAGAGTAAGAGAGAGAGCATGAGAGGGGAGAAGGTCAGAGGGACAAGCAGACTCCCCATGGAGCTGGGAGCCCGATGCGGGACTCGATCCTGGGACTCCGGGATCATGACCTGACCCAAAGGCAGTCGCTTAACCAACTGAGCCACCCAGGCGCCCTGTCTCATTTTTCTTAATGCAGAACAGTGTTCTATCACAGAGAATTTGCTGGGAGGGGAGGTGGCAGGATGTACTCTGACATATAAACAACCCTCTGCACACATGTCTGCTGAGATTTGCATCTTTCCATCTAACATCAAGGGGAAGGGGCTGAGACTTTAACTGAAACCTGTCTCTTTTTCAGGATTTAACCTTAAGTGACCTCACCTCCTTCATCTCAATGTGACTTATTTTGAGACCCAATCCTGGTTATGAAGTCTGAAAACAACTAGCCAACAACTCTGAATGCTCTTAAAAGAAGCCAGTTTCTGGCTGACATCTTAAAAAGGGTGATTCAACTTGTCAGAGAATTTGCATTTTAATTTTCCCATGTTTTCACTTGGTCTGTCAGAACTGAATGTACATAGTAGATGTCTAGGCCATAGCTAGGTAAGTGTTGAATGAATGTATGCATCCAATCCTGCTACAGTGGGAGCAGGAAAGGGGAGTTAAATCCAGAAGTGAGAAAGAATCCACAGAAACTGGATCCACACAGTGCCCCAATCTGCAGGCAGAGAATCATATCACTCTCTTACCAAGCAATCAGGGGCCATACCTGCTTGCAAAGGTATTCTGAGAACTTGTTTAATCCCTCCTCATGTAGACCCAGCAGTGGGAAGATCTTGAAGAAGCGTTCCACCTGGGGCAGATCCCCTTCCTTAGTAGCAATGGCAAACTTCTCTGTTACAATGGCTTTGAGACGCAGCTCAGCTTTCTGCAGCAATTTCAGGTTGGCGTCAATCATGCTGCCTGCACAATGGGAGGAAAATGGGATATAATGTAAAGAATCGTACTCTCTCGGGTCCATGCCATTTTGTGCACCACTATTCATTCGAAATATACAGAAGTTCTAATCGAACGAAAAAAAAAGTAAGATCTGTGCACAAGTAACTATAACAAACTAAGTGTATAAGTATAGTATGAAAGTGTCCACAAATCACATTTCAGTTGAAGTAATTAGAAAAGTCTTCCCAGAAATGATATCCTATCTTTTAAAGATGGGCAGGGTTTTGATACCTGAAAAACAAGTACCTACATTTCAGGCCAAGGGAATGAAATGAGCAAAGGAATAGAGAGAAAAAGATGAAAAAAATATTTCTAGGGTATTGCAAGTAATATAAACTCTGGCATACAGAGTATTCTATATACGTGCACAATGAATGGATGTGTGAGTGAACAGCATGAAACAAAGTGAGAAAGACAGGGTGGGTTGAAATCACAGAAGGCCTAGAAAGCCAGGCTAAGAATTCAATTTTGTAAGTAGGTGATATGGTCAAGTGAAAACCCACTGGCCAGAGGAACAGCAGATCTGGATTCAGTTTCCTTTTCCATAAAATGGGAATAACAACACCTGTCCTAGGGTAGTCTACAACCTCTACAGGGTTGAGTATCAGACAAGGAAATTGCCTGATACCCTTTTCTTGGGTGAGTTTGCCTTGTTCAGATTACAGATACTTGTAGCTAAACCAGAATTTATAGGTACTTAAACCAGATTACAGATACTTTTAACGACCATAGAAATCAACAGTTTGGGATGGACGTCACCTTCTTTGCCCTGTCGGCTGAGCTCAATGACTGACTTGTCCAGGCACAAGTAGCGATGAATGTGGGCCGCAGCCTGCTCATAATCTTCATTCCTCAAAGCAGTCTGAACTCCATCCATGCAGAACTTCAGGTCCAAGATATCATCAGCTCTCTGAATGGCTTGATAGAGGCGGTTCTGCAAAAAGACCTGGTGCTTAGAAACAATGCCCTATTCTTTCAAAACATCTCTTCAGAAGGTAGGGAGATTCAGGAGGAGAATCCAGTTAACCCGAGGCTCTGAACCAAAACCAAGACCAGTTTTGTGATGATCAATAGCACCGACAGTATCACGCAATTTTATTTACGTGACGAGGTCATTCATTTTAATGGAAACAGGAACAGGGGCAAGCCATATTTATATTTGGCTGATGCTATTAAATTAATAATGGAATCAGGCTGTATTTAACATTTGGGAAGAGGATATTATAAACCAAGTAATAAGATAAGTGATATATGTGGAAAATATTTTTCTTTTAGAATAGGCAAGATTTTTTTTTCTTTAAGTTTTGTTTATTTAAGTAATCTCTACATCCAACATGGGGCTAGAACTCACAACCCTAAGATCAAGAGTTGTGCTCTCTTCCTACGGAGCCAGTCAGGTTCCCCTAGAATAAGCAAGAATGTGTAAAAAAAAAAAAAAAAACCTTAACAATGTGACTTGGTGGTTGTGTGGCTATTAGCATTTTGTGGTAAGTTATTTTTACAGAATCTCAACAAATAGATTGGAAAGAGTTATGGTATTTCACAGGGGTAAACTGAGACTGGGACTGACTTATTCAAGAGCCCAGATCCTCTGCTATTCACTACAGTAGTCATTAATACTCTGTGGCCATTGAGGACTTGAAATGTGGCTAGTCCAAATTAAGATGTGTAAAACACACACTGAATTTCAAAGATTTAGTTTAGAAATAAGGCAAAATGTCTCATTAATACCATTTTATAGTAATCATATATTTAAATGGTATTTTGGATACAATGGGTTAAATAAAACATATTACTAAGATTTTCACCTATTTCTATTTTACTTTTTATTTTTAAAATATTTTATTTATTTATTTTTGAATTTAAAAAGATTGATTGATTGATTTCACAGAGCAAGAGGGAGAGAGAGAAGCAGTTTCCCCACTGAGCAGGGAGTCTGATGTGGGGTTCAATCCCAAGACCCTGGGACTATGACTTGAGCCGAAGGCAGGCGCCTAACCAACTGAGCTACCCAGGCGACCCTCTGTTTTACTTTTTAAAATAATGAAAAAAAAAAAAATACTGGCTACTAGTGGGACACCTGGCTGGCTCAGTCAGGAAAGCATGATACTCTTGATCTCAGGGTCATGCATTTATTTTTTTTTTTTAAAGATTTTATTTATTTATTTGTCAGAGAGAGAGGGAGAGAGAGCGAGCACAGGCAGACAGAGAGGCAGGCAGAGGCAGAGGGAGAAGCAGGCTCCCTGCCGAGCAAGGAGCCCGATGTGGGACTTGATCCCAGGACGCTGGGATCATGACCTGAGCCGAAGGCAGCTGCTTAACCAACTGAGCCACCCAGGCGTCCCAGGGTCATGCATTTAAAACCCATGTTGGGTGCAGAGCCTACTTGAAAGAAAGATAAAGAAGGAAGGAAGGAAGAAGAGAAAGAAAGAAAGAGGAAAAATAGAAAAATGAAGAAAAATGGCTACTAGAAAAATCTAAAGTTAAATGTATGGTTTATATTCTTTTCCAATTTGGATGATTTCTATTTCATTTTCTTGCCTAAATGCCTGGCTAGGAACTCCAGTACAAGGTTGAAGAAAAGAAGAGCTGCATCCTTATTTTATTCCTGATCTTAGGGGCAATGCACCTAGTCTTTCACTGGTAAGTATAAAGTCAGATGTGGGATTTTTATCAGGTTGAGGAAGTTCCTTTTATTACGAGTTTTTTACGAGTTTATTACGAGTTTTTTTTGAGTTTATGCCTTTTCTGAGTTTACGAGATGATCATGTGTTTTTATCCTTTACTCTACTGATGTGGTGGATATATTAATGGATTTTCAGGGTTTTTTTTTTTTTAAAGGATTTTATTTATTTATCTGACAGAGAGTGAGTGCGGGAGAGGGAACACAAGCAGGGGGAGTGGGAGAGGGAGAAGCAGGCCTCCTGCTGAGCAGGAAGCCGATGCAAGGCTCGACCTCAGGACTCTGAGATCAGGTCGACTGAGCAATCTAGGTGCCCCTAATTTTCAGGTGTTAAAGCAACTCTGCATTCCTGGGATAAATCCCACTTGGTCATAGCATATTCTTTTTCATGTGGTGCTAGATTTGGTTTGTTGGTGTTGCTAAGGATTTTTATGTCCTTATTCATACGATGTACTGGTCTTGAGTTTTCTCTTCTTCTGCCTCTCTGTTGGGTTTTACTATCTTGGATTAAATTTCTATTGAATGGTGCTCCTCTAATTTCTAATGTGGTGGCCTCTCTATTGCCCCCTACTAACTCAAACATCAGAAGTTCAACAGGATTACCTTGGCCAAGTCAAGTTGACGGACTTTGCTGGATACATTCTCAGCTAGGTTGCAGGTAAAGGTGATCATTCCAGCTAGCTGCTTTGCATCTCCTTCAATCAATTGCAGATTGGGACTGGAGACACATGTCAGCACATATACATCCATAGAGGCAGAAGGTAGGAATAAGAGATGGAAAATTTTTTTGTAAATGGAGACTATGTCTTCTACTGTCTTTGTACTTCCCCACAACTTTTAGCTCAGTTCACTCTACTCACAGATTTTCCTAAAGAGCATTTTGCTGAAAATTCAGGTCTGTACTAAATTAAAAAAAATGACTTTTTATAACTACTAAACAGACCTCTAAATAGGTACTGCTAAAGAACCAGAGAATAGATGCTCCCCATTGCTGAGTATAAAGTGCACTAACCAACAATCAAAGAGGGTGATGAGATCAAAGAGCAATTTTTATGCCTAGCAAATACCCAAAGTTTGTAAAAACAGTGGTTCTCAACCTTGAACCATAATCAGGATCAGTGGGTGTGCCTGTTAAAAGCTTGTCAGATTCCTGACAATTTTCTGATCAGACAAGTTTCTGATTCAGTAGGTTTTGAGTGGCGACTCGTAATTTGCATTTCCAACAAGTTTCCCAATGAGTTTGATACTTCCAAGGACACTTTTGAGAACGACTTGACTATACCCTTAAGTGTTCACTTCATCCTGAAATAATCCTCCTCTACCTTTCAAAGTCAAGTGGCATTTTACAACAGAAAGTTAGGAAAAACAGTAATTTATCCATCCAGGGGACCTTGTCGGAATGACAATAGCTTTTGCTGAACTGCGAGACGAGACTCACCCCATTCGATGGAGAGTGACCATTTTACTTTCAATGGTGTTTTGCTGTTCCAAAAGAGCATCCAGTTCTCTCTCTACCAGTTTCTGAAACACAGACAAGCATTTTGTCATCAGAATGGTCAGAAGGAACCTTAAGAGTAATCTAACCCAACCACTTAGCTTAAGGGTGAATCCCGTTTCGAATGTCTTTCCTTTCACTGAGTTCTCCTAGGACTTTAACCAACAATACTTCATTTTTGCATGTATCACATTGCATGCTGGCTGCTACCTTTTGTATATTTTATCCCATCTAGCAGATGAACACCATAAAGGCCAGAAGTAAACTTTAATTCAATATAATTAGCATAGTACCTAATGCAGGAAGGCAATTGCTAAATGAAACTTTCAAAGTGGAAGTTACAAAAAGTCCCTTCATAGTGTACAGTCAGTACCCAGAAGGGATAAAAACATAATTCTCTCAGCAAAGTTATTTACTGCATTACTGCAAAAGACATTAACCTTCTTAAATGCTTGAGTTTCTTCATCTGTAAAACGTAATACATATCCTATAGGACTGTTGTGAGAGCCAAACAAGGTAACAAATGTAAAGTGCTTAACAGAGTATGTGAAGCATTGTTTATTAACAGCCATCAATATCAGCTATACATTTCTATTAAAATAGTTCAGTAGGATCCAGAGGGGAACGTCCCCTTGACAGTCCAAATACAAATACAGAACTAAAATTGTCCTGTCTGGAAGATGGGCTTAATTTCACCTTAAAAATCGACTGCCTTAATGAATGCATGCTTAGGATTGTTAAAATACTAAATTTTATAAAGCACATCGTGCTGAAAAATGTCACCATAAAATGCTTTACTTGCTGCAATTTAATATTTGAAGATATTCTTAGATATCAATAATCCCTCCTCCCTCCCGCTGAAACTGCCTTTTGTACTCAAACTTAATTAAAAGTTTGGTTTAGGGAACAGCTACTAAACTTTATCAGACCTTAGATCTCTTTCTTCTGAGTGGCAAGGAACCCAAATGATATTTAAAAATATACTGGCAGCATCAGGTTGCCACGGAAAATGGAGGGTGCAAGGAATCCTCAAGAGAATACAGTCTATGCCCCTGACACAATGCAGGGGTCCAAAAGATGAAAGTTCCTAGTCCAAGATTAGACAGTTGTGCCTGTCTTAAAACCTCAAGCTTCTACAAAGCTGTGCACTTACCGAACGCTAATACCACACCCCCCCTCAAGTCATTCCCTACAAAAGTCTTATAACGCTTCAGGTTTCTTTGCAAAGACTTCCTTCTTAAAGGAGGTAACGCGGTGAAAGCGTTTAGTAATTTTTTAAATTGCTAATTCAATGCAAGGGAGCCTTTCTTGCTTTGAGAAGCAAGCAAGTTGACTCTAACTGCTCTGGCCGAAAAACTTAGATTAAGGGCCAGGGAAATCAAAGGGAACGAAGCAGATCGCCGAAATAACACGGAAAACAAGTTTAGGGACACGAGATCAAGTGAACAGAGATGAGGCAGAGAGAGAACTTCCCACAGCCCGGAATTCCCAAGACTGACGTCTCCTAAGCCCCCTGCCCCTGGGCCATCCCGCCACCTCCTCGCCGCAGAGCCGTTCGTATACAGCCTCTAGCTCCTGCAGCTCGGTCAGAGAGCGAATGAGCTCGGTAGATATTTCCGAGCAGCAGCCTCCTCCCATCCCCTCAGGCGGAGGAACCCCTGACAGCTTCTGGGGGGACTCGAGATCCGCCATCTTGGTCCCCATTTCGCTCTTCCGGCCCCGCGAGGCCCCCGCCTCGTTAGCGCGCCCGGTCATGCGGCTGCCCAAGAAAATGCCCGACGGATTTATGGGTAGTTTTTTTTTTTTTTTTAAGTACACTTTAAAAGGTCTGTTTGATTTCTTTTCTCCTGGGAAAGTGACGGGCATAAGGTATGTTTAACTAATTTTCAATGTCGAGTCGAAGAAAGAAACATTTAAAAAAATTACATATATATTCTTCAGGCGTCGGTTGGGGACTTCTTATACGTCGCGCGCCCGCCGGAAGGTCCCTGCCTTTAGAGCTAATGGCGGACGCCGGTGGGTTGAAGCTGCCGGTGGCTTAGCCCTTGAAAGAATTCAGCATCTGTCGGATATCTACGCCATCCTCCCTGCTGCAGGGTAAAGAAGAAGGCTCCTAAGTTTCCCGGGCCTGGGGAGGCAGAGAGCGGTCAGGTAGGAGGGTTGGCCGGGCTTCTGGCCGGGTTTTGAAGCAGCCAAGGCCCGTAAGGTCCAGGCCAGGGGAAAAGGTGGAGGGGATTGCTTGGGTACGAAAACGCCTTTCAGGAGTCGTCTCCCACTTCCGTCTCCAAGGTGGGAACGAAGCCCGGATCGAAGTAAGACTAACAGAAATTGCCCGGCTTTTAGGCCCCGGGGGTGAGTGAGAGGAGGGGTTAAGATGGACGTAAACGACACGCCAACTGTAATGTAAGGTGGGAAGACTCAGTGTGTTGAAAGCGTAAATAACGGAAACAGTTTTTGGTGCCAAGACCCTCTTTTGAATTCGTGTTTTGGTACTTGGGCAACTGTTTCCTTCGCTGATTTTCAATTTTATCATTTGCAAAGTGGGGGGACACTAGTATCTATTCTGAAGATTTTGTGAAGTTTGAATGCGGTGATGTTCCTTTGGCACAGGGAGAAGGGATGGAGGCTAGAGAATGGATGGAAAGGAGCTTTTTGCTGTGCTTTTAAAGAATTGTGAACCGTGTGTGTGTAACCTGTGCAAATACAAGAACGTGCAGAGCTGCTTAGTTTCTTGATAGTAAAGGCACACAGTTTCTTAGTGGTACAGATCCCAAAGATTTTACCACTTGTTAATGATCTCAGGCAGGTGATTTAATTTCTTAACCTCAATTTCTTCATCTATATAATTAGTATAATGAGTTATTTGTAGGTAGTATAGATGTAGTTAGTATAACTCGTTAGTATGATGAGTTATTTGTAGGGATTTGTAGGGATTAGAGGCAAAGTATACAGCCTGGTGCATGGCATGTAGAATGCTCTCTGGTTAAAAATATCGTTATTCGTCAATAAGCCTTACTGTATGGGTTCTGCCCTTCAGCCAGAAGTTCCTTTGCAGAAATGTCTGTTAAAGTAAGTCTCCCAGCTGATATTTTTGTGCTTTTCTGTGCTCTTAGCTTGTTTTGACTCCTTACAACTGCAGCCTGATTGTGGAGTTGTGAGTATCTCAGTGTTGCTGCCATCATGTTCCTATACAACTTGACCTTGCAGCGGGCCACAGGCATCAGCTTTGCCATTCATGGCAACTTCTCTGGTAAGATATCCAGTTAACTTTCTTTCCGAATTAAACTTTTTTTTAAAAAAAGATTTTATTTATTTGATACAGAGAGAGACTGAGAGAGGGAACACAGGCAGGGGGAATGGGAGAGGGAGAAACAGGCTTCCAGCTGAGCAGAGAGCCTGATGTGGGGCTCAATCCCAGGACTCTGGGATCATGACCTGAGCTGAAGGTGGGTGCTTAACGACTTAGCCGCCCAGGTGCCCCCTAGGACAGAGTTTAGAAATAAATGGTATATATTAGATAGCAGCTTTAAAAGTTGTTTGAGATAATCCATCGAACTGCACAGGTAAGAATGTGATTTTCTAGTATAAAAGCTTTCAAGATGAGCTAAAAAGAGCCTTTGGAAATACTTAATTCTATGAAGCTAAAGGTATGTTAATAATGACTTGTAGACAACTCCCAATTACGCAGATTGTTGGCAAATTTTAGAAAAATAAAAAGGGTTTTTAAAAAGTACCTGTTGAGCATTTTTCTAAAAAGATTTTATTTATTTGTGAGAGAGAGTGTGTGCGCATGCATACATGGACACATGCAGGAGGAGGGACAGAGAGAGGAAGCCTGAGGTGGGGCTCCATCCTAGGATCCTGGGATCATGACCTGAGCCAAAGGCAGATGCTTAAGTGACTGAGCTACCCAGGCGTCCCTATGTGACTTTTTTTTTTTTAAGATTTTATTTATTTGACAGAGTGAGAGAGGGAACACAACCCCGGGGGAGCTAGAGAGGGAGAAGCAGGCTCCTTGCTGAGCAGGGAGCCCAGTGTGGGGATGGATCCTAGGATGCTGGGATCGTGACGTGAGCTGAAGGCAGACGCTTAATGTCTTGAGCCACCCCGGTGCTCCTGTGTGACCATTTTGTAAAAGTTTTTCTTTGATATCACTTTTGTTAAGTTTTATCAACTCTAGGAATGAAATAGAATTAAAAAAAATACCCCAACTTAATTATATTTATCTTGAGTGGCATTTTGACCCATCCAGTTTACTTTTTGGACTGGTTCTGATTATTCATGATCTTTATTGTTTTGGTGATCTAGGAACCAAACAGCAGGAAATTGTTGTTTCCCGTGGGAAGATACTGGAGCTGCTTCGCCCTGACCCCAACACTGGCAAAGTACACACTCTACTAACTGTGGAAGTATTTGGTGTTATCCGGTCACTCATGGCCTTTAGGCTGACTGGTGGCACCAAAGACTACATCGTGGTTGGCAGTGACTCGGGTCGGATTGTTATCTTGGAATACCAGCCATCTAAGAATATGTTTGAGAAAATTCACCAAGAAACCTTTGGCAAGAGCGGATGCCGCCGCATTGTTCCTGGCCAGTTCTTAGCTGTGGATCCCAAAGGGCGAGCTGTTATGATTAGTGAGTGACTTGATCTATTAAGTATATCTTTGAGACGTCATAGATTCTCAGTTTGGGGTAATAGTGCTGTGCTTTTGGCAGTGTGCTTGTAAGTTCCTTACCTGGGTAAAGTTTGGTTCACATTTGGATTAATGCCATGGTTTAAAGTTGCTTTTCCTTTTAAAACAATGGCAATGGTCTTTTTTTTTTTTAAAGATTTTATTTATTTATTTGACAGAGAGAGATCACAAATAGGCAGAGAGGCAGGCAGAGAGAGAGGAGGAAGCAGGCTCCCGGCTGAGCAGAGAGCCCGATGCGGGACTCGATCCCAGGACCCTGAGATCATGACCTGAGCGGAAGGCAGCGGCTTAACCCACTGAGCCACCCAGGCGCCAACAATGGCAATAGTCTTAACACACCTTTTTTATTTTCTTTCTGGTTGAATTAGATGTTTTTCCCATTTCTGTGTAGCAGAAAGCCTACAGTGAAATGATTGTACATAATTAGGCAGTGAATATGGTTGCTTTCATCAGCCTGAAGTGATGATTCACATTCATGTCTCTTCTCTGATGTATCTCTTGAAGAAACTTACGTGTATCTGATCAGGCCTCCAGAAGGCAACTCTTTTGACAAGTCACGAAATCATTAGATTTAATTCAGAGAATAAAGCTGGCAATTTTAGAAATTAACGTTTTGTTTCCCAGTATCATTAAATATAGGGCACGCTGAAAAGTTTTCTTGAAGAATTAGTGGGATATTAAGATCCCTATTAGGAAGGAAGGAAGTAAAATTCTATTGTCTATTTTACTGATAGTAAAATCCTAATTAATACACTTGTGGAGTTAATGTTGGAAATTAATAATTTTAAAGAAAGCATTGTGATGCGAGTCTGGCTGTTCTATAAGCCCTTCTTTATTTACATTTTCTGTTTTGTCTTCTTTATCTGTAGGTGCCATTGAAAAACAGAAATTGGTATATATCTTAAACAGAGATGCTGCAGCCCGGCTTACCATTTCATCTCCCCTAGAGGCCCACAAAGCGAACACTCTAGTATATCATGTGGTTGGAGTAGATGTAGGATTTGAAAATCCAATGTTTGCTTGTCTGGAAATGGATTATGAGGTAATGAGGACTCATTGACTCCCTGCTCTCTTCCTTTCTCCCCCTTCTTCCTTCTTCCCCTCCCCCCCACACGATGGTTTCTTTGATTCACCTCAGTGCTTTCCTGATTATTTCTTCATTGTGTTGTCTTTTGCTAACAAATCTTTTCTGTTTTCCAAATGTCTTATTGGGAGTCTTTGGAATGTTTCACAGCTTAACTTTAACTATATAATAGCACCTTACTCCGATTCGAACAATCTCCCTATAAAAATGGTATTTTGGGGGGAAGAGCTGTCTGAAAAAGGAGGTGGAACTGTATGTGGGACTTTTTTTTCAGGGAGGTAGTGAAGGTTGGGGCATACTGTTCTTTGCCTTGAAAGGAAGGCTGTAGCCTTCATTAGAGGGAACCTTGATCCCAAAAATAGAAGACCCATTTTTATGTTCCAGCTCTGCCATTACTTAGTAGTGTGAACTTTGGTAAACTATTGGGGACCTTTGCTTCCCCACTCGTGAGGTGGAGGGATCCTAATGCTGGGATTGTGCCATTGTCCTTTATAGGAAGCAGACAATGATCCAACAGGGGAAGCAGCGGCTAATACTCAGCAGACTCTTACCTTCTATGAATTAGACCTTGGTTTAAATCATGTGGTCCGAAAATACAGTGAACCTTTGGAGGAACATGGCAACTTTCTTATTACAGGTATTTTTTTTTTTTAAGATTTTTTTTTTTTTTTTTTTAAATTCATTTGAGAGAGAGGGAGAGAGCAAGAGCAGAGGTGGGGAGAGGGAGAAGCAGACTCCCCACTGAGCAGGGAGCCCAATGTGGGTCTGGATCCCAGAACCCCAGGATCATGACCTGAATTAAAGGCAGAGGCTTAACTGACAGAGGCACCCAGATGCCTTTACAGG
Organism: Neogale vison; assembly: GCF_020171115.1. Classification (NCBI taxonomy): domain Eukaryota; kingdom Metazoa; phylum Chordata; class Mammalia; order Carnivora; family Mustelidae; genus Neogale; species Neogale vison. Next base: position 12,648,509 of record NC_058097.1, read on the forward strand.
TACTTTATTCTCAGAACTATTCTGTACCTTTTGGTTAGCTCATTTTATATGCAAACCTAGGAGAGTTTACTTAAGAGGGTTTGGAAACTACAGTCTATTTGTGGTAAATCTAAGTACCTTGCCTGTGTTTCATGGAGTGGCTGACTCTTATCTTCTAATGGGGGCAGAGAAGAAAGGATGGGGAGAGTACGCAGCTTGGAACATTGATTACTGTTGGGTGCTCCGATATTTTTACTATAGACAGTCTTTCACTGTCATTAAGAAAACTAAAACCTAATTCTTTGAAAAGACAAATGAAATGGATAAATCAACAAGATAAAGTGGTATGTATGTCCATGAATTTAAAAACTTAGGAGAAATAGAAATGTTTTTGAAGGCACTTCCCAAAATTGACCCTATAAGAAATTAAGAACCTGAATAGACCAGCATCCATTAAGGAAATTGCAGCAGTAGTCAGAAATACTCCCCAAAAGATTTAAGGTCTAGAATTTTTAGGGATCTTAAATTTCTCCAGAGATAGGAAAAAAATAAAAAACTGTTGTACCTCTTTATAACCCTAATGTAACTTAAGTATCAAAATTGGGAAAGGTTAGTAACAAAAATCTATATATGTTGGTTATGGTTATAAATTTCTAAGGTCTTAGAAAATTGAAGTCTGCTTTAAATGCATCAGAGCTAAGTAAGATTTTTATAGGTGTTCAGAGATGTTTACGATTAGAAAATCAATATCCAGGGTGCCTGATGGGCTCAGTCAGTGGAGCATGTGACTCTTGATCTTGGGGATGTTAAGTTCCAGTCCCACGTTGAGCTCAGAGATTACTTAGAAAATGAAACCTTGAAAAAGAAAATCAGTGTCAGTTTATTATATTAAAAGACTAAATGGGACATGTATATTTGTGGTCCTCTAAGTTTCTTCCCCACTGTCTTGGGGAAGACAGTGATCCAGTGAGTCATTTACACTTGAATTGATGTCTAAAGTGAAATATGCCCTGTTGGGGGAGGATTTTGGAGAATAAGGTAGCACTTACCTTTGAGCATTAAATCTTAATTAAAGAGGCCATGTATTAAACAGAAGAACCTTGGACAATAGATTATACATCTCATTATTTGCTGTAACATTACCATATGTTCTGCTGTCAGGTCTTCATTTGTTCACCAATTTTTTTTTTAAGATTTTATTTATTTATGTGACAGATCACAAGTAGGCAGAGAAGCAGGCTCCCTGCTGAGCAGAGAGCCTGATGGGGGACTCCATCCCAGGACCCTGAGATCATGACCCGAGCCGAATGCAGAGGCTCAACTTACTGAACCACCCAGGCGCCCTGTTCACCAATTTTTTGTTGAGCCTCTACAGTCAGTATGTGCAGTCAATCTTCTGCATGAAGAATTATGTGTGGTGTTTCCTTTAATGCAAGGTTGAGTCTAGTGATGAATATGTCCAAGTAACAAAAAAATTGCCAGAGAATGTATCAAACGCCATGACAGGGTAGAGGAGAGGTCTCTAACCCAGGGAAAGAAAGGAATATGTTAGAGAAATCTTTCTGGAGAAGAGCTCTATGCTGAGACTGGAGGACTAGTTATTTAGGTATTGGGTGGGGGTTGGAGGAAGGAGTTTCTGTTGTGGACAAGGAGAGCGAGATGCACAAAGGCCCATGTGCAAGAAAGAACATTGTTCGTTCACAGAACTTACGGAAGCTCATGGATCAACAGTACTAAAGGGCTGTGGTGGGAAGGTAGCTACTGAAGGATTTTATTTAACTTATTTTTTGTTGATGTAATTGAAGGATTTTAAGCAGGGAATAATCTGTTAAAGATGAATATTTTGGAAACATCACTTCTTTACATTTTGGCTAATTAAGTGGAGGATAAGAATGTAAGCCAGATTGAGAAGCTGTTTTACTAACCCAGGGGATTGGCAGCATGAGCACTGCTAAGAAGGTAGACTCAGAGCTGTGAGGGGACAGAGACTTGAAGAGGGACACCCAGCTTTCTGGTTTGGTCTGTTGACTGATCGTGGTGTTCTCTGAGATGGAGGACCCAGGAGGTCGAACAGATTTGGGAAGGAACTTGAGTTTGTTTATGAATACAGTGTATTTTTAAGCTGCATGTGGAGTATTCTTGTAAGTGTCCAGTACACAGTTGGGTTATAGGGCTAAAGATGAGAACTGAGTTTTGACTCAGCTAGAAATTTTAGATGCGGCATCATGTACCTGCACAGGCTAAGGCTACCTGAACTGCACTTCATCCTTGTCTTATGCTAGTATCAGGGAAAAGAAACACTTTGAATATTTCTTAGTCTCAGGCACTTACACCATCATCCAGGTTGGGCTGAAGGAGAGAAGGAACTGAAAGCTAAATCGTAATTCATATTACATTATATCATTGTTAAGTTCTGTTTTTTTTTGTAGTTCCCGGAGGGTCAGATGGTCCAAGTGGAGTGTTAATCTGCTCTGAAAACTATATCACCTACAAGAACTTCGGTGACCAACCAGATATCCGCTGTCCAATTCCCAGAAGACGGGTAAAAATCTTTGCCATAAGAAAAGATGCTGGTTTTTGTGAAGTTAATTTATTTTTTGTAATTACAGTATAGCCTCTTAGTTTATTTGTTGTGAGGTTTTAGTTTCTTTGTAAATGTTTGTAATAAAACTTTTTTTTTAAAGGATTTTATTTATATGACAGAGAGATCACAAGTGGAGAGGCAGGCAGAGAGAGAGGGGGAAGCAGACTCCCTGCTGAGCAGAGAGCCCAGTGGAGCAGAGTCCAGTGCTGGGCTTGATCTCAGGCCCCTGAGATCATGACCCGAGCCGAAGGCAGAGGCTTAACCCACTGAGCCACCCAGGCGCCTTGGTGAAGCTGGTATTTTAGTGAAAGCAAAACACATTTTTTGAGAAAAGGAATTAAAAACATGGTTTCCATTTCAGAAGAATCTGTGGATGATCAGTTTGAAATTCCTGCGTTTCTAGTTTGAAGAAGCCAGACGTATTTATTTTTCTACTGTTTTGTCTTTTTTAAACTTTTTTTTTTTTTAAGATTTTATGTATTTATTTGACAGTGAGAAATCACAAGTAGATGGAGAGACAGCCAGAGAGAGAGAGGGAAGCAGGCTCCCTGCTGAGCAGAGAGCCCGATGCGGGACTCGATCCCAGGACGCTGAGATCATGACCTGAGCCGAAGGCAGCGGCTTAACCCACTGAGCCACCCAGGCGCCCCTGTTTTGTCTTTTTTGCCTCAGTTCCAACGTACAGGAAATTTTAAAGAATAGAAAAATGATTTCCTGTTTGTCTTTTATATACAAAAAAAGATGCACCAATTTAATGTTTTATTGCATTTGGGTTTTGTTCCTTTTTTTCAAAGACTTAGTTTGTCAGAGGTCGAGGGAGACAGAGAGCACACAAGCAGAGGGGAACTGCAGGCAGACGAAGAAGCAGGCTCACTGCTCATCCCTGCTGAGCAAGAAGCCCGATGTGGAACTTGATCCCAGGACCCTGGGATCATGACCTGAGCTGAAAGCAGATGCTTAACTAACTGAGCCACCCAAGCATCCCTTGGGTTGTTTTCTCATGATACATCTGTATACATTTTTAGACAAACGTTTTGGAAATAAGTTGCCGTCGTCATGACATTCTAAGAATGTCCTAAGAAGACGTATCTCCTAAAAAGAACTTTTCCTACTGTGTAACCACACTACCAATATCATGTGCAAGAAATATACTGTTTTGTGTAATACAGTTATCTTATGTACAGTTCATATACCAATATCTCTCATTGTCCTCCTCAAAGGTACCCTTTTACCTACTTTTACAGCGCTTTTAGAATATTTTGTCTCACCTTTGTTTGCTTTTGGTCTTTTATTGACTATTGTTTTTAATAGATTTTTATCTATTTATTTGACAGAGAGAAATCACAAGTAGATGGAGAGGCAGGCAGAGAGAGAGAGAGAGAGAGGGAAGCAGGCTCCCTGCTGAGCAGAGAGCCCGATGCGGGACTCGATCCCAGGACCCTGAGATCATGACCTGAGCCGAAGGCAGCGGCTTAACCCACTGAGCCACCCAGGCGCCCCTTTTATTGACTATTTTTGAGGGAGGGCTAATTTTCTTGACGTTTGTCCCATATTTTTCCATATGGTTGTATCCATGTTAATATTTTTTGATAGAATCATTACGGAAGGAGTGGCATATTTCCAATTCTGTCACATTAGGGGTACAGATTGTTGGTTTGACTTGGTGATGATAAATTGTTAAGGTAGTGTCTGCCTGTGCTGCTTAATTGTGAAGGTACCTTTTCCTTTTTGTAATTGGTGTGGAAGCAGGTGGTGAATTTTGAGGTGGTAAATAGTCTTTTCCCTAACATCTTTTCACACAGTGCATTTCCCCTCAGTTCAGTTACTACATTGGTGGTTAAAAGTGGTGTTTTATCAATTTTAATCTTAACAATGTACTGTGGAAATTATTAAGGATATGCAAAGTAGAATATAATGAACTGTATATCCAGCTTCAGCTAATCCCGTTTAATCTCTGCTTCCTCGGTCTCTCCTTTCACTCCTCGTTTTATATCTTTTTAATATTAACTTATAGGTCCTGGGGTTGAATCTTATAGGTCTTACTTAGTTGATCTAATATATGATATCCAGATAAGAGTTCATGAATTTTAGGAAATCTGAGAAGAAATCTGTTAAGTTAAATTCTTGGTAAGGGGCGGGAAGTTCAGTTTGGCTCATCAGACATTTACTGAGCACCTAAATGTCGTGCATCGTACTTGGTTTTGGGAGTATAAAAACATATAAAACATATTTTGCCTTCGAAGAACTAAGTCAGTGGGAGAAATACAAAATGTTGGAAACATTTAAAAAAAAACCAGCCAGGATTATGGTCCAAGAGTTGCCTTGTCAGAGTTAAGGAAGATGATGTGGAACAAGGCTAATGAAGGACAGTTTGGATGGTAGTGTCATGGACATGTAAGACTTTCTTCATAGTCTGAAATGATGGCTCTTTAAATTTCATATCTTTGACCTTTTTCTCTGAAGAAAGTTTTTTTCTTACTCACTGCATCAGAATGTAGAGTGAAATTGTGGCTTTTTTTTTTTTTTTTTTTAAAGATTCTATTTATTTATTAGGGAGAGTGCATGCACCAGCAGGCAGAGTGGCCGGCAGAGGGAAAGGGAGAAGCAGACTTCCTGCTGAGCAGAAAGCCTGACTGGCAGAAAGCCAGTCCCAGGACCCTGAGATCATGAGCTATGCTGAAGGGAGTTGCTTAACCAACTGAGCCCCCCAGGTGCCCTGTGGCTATTTTTTTATACACAGGCTTTGTCACATAGTTATAGTAAACAAGAATTTTGGCTACTGCATTTTATATTTTGGTGAACAGGCTTCTCTGGGTCAAAACTTATAAAAGACTGTGGGGTTATTTCTAGGCCTTGGGTGGGTGACCTGTATGATCCCTATTGGTAAGGTACTGCGTTCCCTAAATAAGTAGTACTCATTTCTAAGTTGTTGGTTCTATATTTGACTTTGCTAGAATGACCTGGATGATCCTGAAAGAGGAATGATTTTTGTCTGCTCTGCTACCCATAAGACCAAATCGATGTTCTTCTTTTTGGCACAAACTGAGCAGGGAGATATCTTCAAGATCACTTTGGAGACAGATGAAGATATGGTAAGCAGACTGTGGATGGAGAGGGGAAAAAAAAAAACACCATGAAGAAACACTTTTGTTAGGTTAGTCTGGTTTGATAAAATGTCCTATGGTATTCTAGTTTTCATATATTTAAATAATCTTAATTCAAAAACTGGTACTTAGGTGTACATTTAAGGTTTACAGAGTGGTTTTATAAACCATCTTCAAAATTACTCTGAGACAGGACAGTTAATACTTTACAAGTTAATAAAATGGAAATAATATCTGAAAAAGTGGTTGTCTAATGTGTTAAAACTTTTTATTTGTGCAACTAGTATAGAAATGTAGGTTTTCTCTGGTTAACAGATTCCTGGTCTGGTAGTCTCATGTATAAGACTGAGTAATGCCACTTCTGGTGAGTAGCAAGAAAAAGCTCTTGATGTCTACTGAAAACTGGTAATACACATGATCGCTGTTTTCATCCTGTGGAGGAGCTCTGTGAACAACTGAGCAATTTTTTAGATACCTGTTTAGCTGAGGAGTTGGCAGATTTTTTTTGTAAATGCCCAGTAATAAACATTTTCAGCTTTTTATGGGCAATACACTCTCTGCCTCAACTATACAACTCTGCCATTATGGCACAGAAGCAGCTATAGGAAGTACATAAACAAATTAGGCTGGTCTTGGGTTTTAGTTTGGTAACCCTGGATTTAGATACTGAGGACAGTATTTTATTTGCTGTTCTGCTTCTGCTGTCTTACAGTACTGGGCTACCTTCTGTGGCCTAGCTTCACTTGCCTACATGGTAAAATCTTTTTTTTTCCTCCCCCCTCCAGGTTACTGAGATCCGGCTCAAGTATTTTGATACTGTGCCTGTTGCTGCTGCCATGTGTGTGCTTAAAACAGGCTTCCTTTTTGTAGCATCAGAATTTGGAAACCAGTGAGTAATCCTTTTATTATCCTAGTTCACCCTTGTTATTATAAAAGTTGGCAGGAGGGAGATGTGGCTCTAAGGCCAAAGAGTTTTCCAAAAGAATGTTCTAGTTTCTTCAAAGGTTTTGCCCTCCTTTCCCCTTTACATTGTTTTTCTTGGTTATTTACTTTACTTCAGTGACTTTAGTCACTGTCTTCAGGTAACTGCAAAAGTAGCTTCAGAGGTGATCTTTTCTGAGCGTCTTGCTGGACATTTTATTGAGTATTTGTGAAACTACTTTCATGTTCTACCAAGGCTTCACTTGTACACATCTAAAGTTGAAGCTTGTCAGTACCCACAGCTGCCTGTCAGTACCCACGTCACTAACCTTCCCAACCTTGATACTTCTGTTAATGGCTAATGGGTGAGTTCTAGCAACTTGAGTTTAACATCTCAATTTTTGTGGACAAAAATCACTTTCGTTTGAGTGCTAACTTCTCTTTTTAACTTATTTATCCCTTTTTTTATAGTGCTAGTCTAAACTATTTCACTAGTTTTCTTACTACATTTCATTGTCTTTTCCTGTAAAACTTGTTAAGCAGCTAAGACAACCTTGATGAAATCTTTTCCCTTATCCCTGTGTTAAAATCTTTGATGACTTTTTATTACCAAATGGATAAAGTCTGAACTCTAGCCTTGAATTTAAGACCAATATCTAAGTCTCCAAATTACTCAGTGACTTGGTCTTGCCTTTTATTTTTAGTTTAGGTCTTGCCAGTATTTGCTAAAGTCTCTGCAATCACTTAACTAATGCTGTTTCCTCATGATTAAAATGAAGTCGTGTCTAGGATTCTAGAATTCTATCCCATTTCTGCCTTTCTCCTACTGTTTTTCCTTTCTTAGACATTCCTGTTACTCATCCTTACTGACTTTATCAGAATTTCATCCCACACTTAACGAATTTAATCTCTGGCTGTATTTGATTAACACACAAAGATGCACCCATGATATTCACTGTAGTGCTATTTGTGAACTCAGAAGTACAACCTAAATATCCCATCAGTATGGGGCATGGTCATAAGATACGCTGCCACTAAAAATGTTTTCTGTATGCTAAATGCAGTGTATGGGTTTGTTTAGATCCTGATCTAAACAAACCAACTTTATAAAAATACTGAGACAGACAGGACACAGTCAGTTAAGCATCTGACTTGGTTTCAGCTCAGGTCATGATCTCAAGGCGGTGAGTTTGAGCCCTGCACCAGGCTCCACATGCAGTGCGGAGTCTGCTTAAGATGGTCTTCCCTGGGCACCTGGGTGGCTCAGTTGGTTAAATGTCTGCCTTTGGCTCAGGTCGTGATCCCAGGGTCCTGTGATTGAGTCCTCCACTGGGCTCCCTCTCCCCTTTTTGTTCATCCTCTCTCGCTTGCTCTCTCTCTGTCTCAAATAAAACCTTTAAAAAAAAAAAAAAAGACACTCTCTCCCACTCCCTCTGTTCCCCTCCCCTGTGTGTGTGTAGGCTTTCTCAAATCTTTAAAAAGTGATAAAATATTGAGACAGTGGTAAAATTTGAATACTATTTGAAAATATCAAGAAATTAGTATTATTTTGGAGAAATGGGAAATAAGACTGGTCATGGATTGACCTTTGTTGAAGCTGAGCAATGGGCACATATGGGTTCATTAATTATACTCTTCTCTCTTACGTATGTGTTTAAAATTTTCCATAATAAATAGAAATTTTAAGTGAAAAATACTGATATGAAAAATATTTTAAGATACACTGTTTATTTAAAAATAACTTTTTTTTTTTTAGAATGATGCAGTTCTTTAAAATAAAATTACATACAAAAACTAGAAAATAAAAATACTGGAAGTAGATCTAGTGAAATGTTAATGTGAGTATTTTGGGATACTGCTAGGATTATGGGTGATTTTTATTATTTGCTCTTTTACTCGTTTCCCAAAACTTTCTGGTTTGAAATTTATCTCTTGGGGCAGAGAGTAGAAAGACTGAAGTATACAGGGAGGTACTTATCAGACTGGGATGGGTTTGAGCTTGTGAGAAATTATCCATTGTGGCTGAACTGAAGCTGAAGTCTGGAGCACTTAAAACGTGCTGATTTGCATCCTCAGGAACAGGTACTGTGGGTATTAAATCATAAAGCAACCTATTTATCAGACATTTAGCATTTAGTATTTACTATTTTCCATGCACTGTTCTAAGTGCTGCAAATAACATAATATCAGTGCATAACATTCTCAGTGAGACAGTGCCCTTACCTCAGTTACACTTTAGGGAATTGGGTCACAGAGCATTTGTGGAAAAAATTTGATCAGACATCTAAGTCCCAGACCATCTGGTTCCAAAGTTCTGCTCTGAACCACAACACCCTAGTCACAGAAACTTACAAGATTTAACCAACCTTCCCTCTAATGGGAGGTAGTGAGCCTAGTATCCTTTTGGTTATCTGGCAGTTAGTAGATACTGAAGGTATTTTTGTCAGGTGGACTCTGTCATCTGTGTGTACACCTCCTGCCTGAGTGAGGAATTTATACTAATTAACTTTTTATATGTGTATCTTATATTTTCAGTGCTTTTATACATTGTTGAAGGATAATCTATTTCCTTTTTTTGTAATTTAGCATAGAATCTGATGTGTTTACCAAAAGTGTTAAATGTTGAGGTTTATTTGGTAAATATTTCTTGAATAGCTGTGTATTTCAGATGTTGATTTAGTCATTTTATTCTGCTTCTAAAAAGCTAAACTTACAGTTGTTTAAAGTGCTGTATATTAAAGGCCCTGGTCTGTTACTTAAAGGGTTAACGTGACCAGTGATTTGGTGTTTCTTTTTAAATTGAGCTTCCCAAAAGCTAAGTGCATACTCAGCTTATGATGGTATATTGTTCTAGATTATCTACTCTTAAAGTTCCTTTACCTCTTTTTTTTTTTTTTTGTAAATCATTCCACTAAGTATTATTAGCCAGATTACAGACAAGAGAGGAACAGAATGATTTTGTTGCTTATTACCTTTGATATGTTTATGTTTTGTTTTGGGGAATGATACTGTAATGTCTGTATGGGGAGTGTTTTGGGGAATGATACTGTGATATTTGCATGTTACTGCAAAGTGACCACCAGTTCTTATTTTCTGTTAGACTTGGCCTGGTTTTGGTTAAAATAGGAAATGATTGTAATTTTGTTTGGATTTCATTTATGTCATTTTATTTTAGGGATTTACGTGGAAGTGATCACATTTTTTTCACAAATTTACAAATTTCACAGATTTCTCTGTGACGCAATTCCCTAAAGTGAAATTGGGATTTTTAAAAATTTTATTTTGTATATTCCATTTTATTTGACAAACGCTGGTCTTACTAGGTTCCATGCATATGCAGTTCTGCATACTCATTGTGTTCAATGGGACGGTACTATTTATTTTTATAAATTGATACAAGTGACGCATGTGCAGATTAATAATATGTAGGTAGTTAAGAGGCAGAGCTGGGATTCAAACCTAGGTACTCTAGTGGAAGCCAGGTGCTTTTAAACACTGTGGTGCTAAGGTCCTTTACTGTACCAATCTGAAATCAGTAGTTTTTTGTGTGTGTGTGTGTGTGTGTGTTGTTTTTTTTTTTTTTTTTTTTTAAGTGATCTGTGCCTAACCTGGGGCTTGAACTCAAAACTCTGAGGTCAGGAGTTGCATCTTCTATTGATTGAGCCAGTCACATGCCCCCTGAATTCAGTAGTCTTAATTTTTTCATCCATTCTCTTCTAAGAAAGAAGACCCCACTTAGATAAACAGATTTGAAACTAGGACGCTGACTCAATAGTGCATGTTAGAATTTTGATTAGATCTTTGGAAAGTGCTTTCTGAGCATTGTGTTTATGGTAAACATAATCTTTAGGCAGAAGGTTTTTAATTAAATTTTTCTGTGCTTCTCCCCAGTTACTTATATCAAATTGCACATCTCGGAGACGATGATGAAGAACCTGAGTTTTCATCTGCCATGCCTCTGGAAGAAGGAGACACATTCTTCTTCCAACCAAGACCACTCAAAAACCTTGTGCTGGTTGATGAATTGGACAGCCTATCTCCCATTTTGTTTTGCCAGGTGTGGGTCTTTCCAGTCACTTCCACAATGAACAGTACCAGCCAAATGTTTTTGTATCTGAATGAGTTGAAAGTTTTAACTGCAGTTAAATTAAGATATAGTCTTAAGAATGAGGGTCATCAGCGTATCTGTGGAAATCACCAGAGTGTAAAGGTGAAGCAGTTAAAGGTGAAAAGTGGAGAACTAAAAACCACTCCATCAATCCTTAGACTTTTAATTTTTAATTCTATAACTTGTGTTCAATATAAAAATTCCGGGGCGCCTGGGTGGCTCAGTGGGTTAAAGCCTCTGCCTTTGGCTCAGGTCATGATCCCAGTATCCTGGGATCAAGCCCCACGTCAAGCCCCGCATCGGGCTCTCTGCTCAGCTGGGAGCCTGCTTCCTCCTCTCTCTCTGCCTGCCTCTCTGCCTACTTGGGATCTCTGTCTGTCAAATAAATAAAATCTTTAAAAAAAAAAAAAAAAATTCCAAACCATACAAAAGGTAAATGGTAAAATTCCTACTCCCAATCTTATTTTCAACTTTCTATTCACCGAGGATGCTGCTATTAACAACTTGTGTTTGCTTGCAGGGATTTTCATTGGATCTGTCAGTGCACGTGTGTGTTTGTGTGTGTTACATGTTTCTTTTTTTCTTTTATTATTTTTTAGAGAGTGTGCGGGGGGTCGGGTGAGGGGAGAGGAAGAGAGAGAATCTCTTGCAGGCTCCAGGCCCAGCACAGAGCTCTCTGATGCAGAGTTTGATCTCAGGATCTTGAGACTATGTTCTGAAACCAATAGTCTGATCCTTAACCCACTGAGCAAGCCAGGTGCCTCACCCCTTTCTTTTTAATGTAAATTGACGTGTGTACTTCATAGTGTTCTGGAATTGATCTTTTAGCACTTAATAGTTATGAATATTTATCTTTAAGGAACACCTCTATCTTATTTTAACACACCATTTCTTAAAATTCTCCAGAGACATTGTGATCAGTCAGGAACAGCTTTTTTTAAATACATTCTCAGGGAGGAACCCAAGGTAGCCAGGATGGGGACTGTGCCCCTCTGGTGACCGTTGTAGTAGGAATTTTGCCATGCCTTTGTATCCTGGATTGCTGGAGTTTGAATGACCATTAGGCACCAGCCCCTGCCTAGTTGATCACACTTTTAATGAAGAGAGGTTTGTTTACTGAGTGCTTGGAAAATGAGTCAGCATTAAGTCACTATTTCTGGTAAAATTAACCATTTTTTAAAAAATATTTTTATTTATTTATTTGACAGAGATCACAAGCAGGCAGTGAGAGAAGGGTGGGGGAAGCGGGTCCCTGCTGAGCAGAGAGCCTGATGTGGGGCTCCATTCCAGGACCCTGAGATTATGACCTGAGCCGAAGGCAGAGGCTTTAACCTACTGAGCCACCCAGGCGCCCCAAAATTAAGCATTCTTGACATTAACTGCTTTTGTTCTTTCTTTTTGAGAAATTAATAAAGATTTTATTTACTTATTCGACAGATGGAGATCACAAGTAGGCAGAGAGGCGGGGGGGGGGGGGAGGGGGTGGTGGAGGGTGGGGAAGCAGGGTCCCTGCTGAGCAGAGAGCCTGATGCGGGGCTTAATTCCAGGACCCTGAGATTATGACCTGAGCCGAAGGCAGAGGCTTTAAGCCACTGAGCCACCCAGGCACCCCAAAATTAACCATTCTTGACATTAACTGCTTTTGTTCTTTTTGAGAAATTAGCCCTGAGGCAGTAGAAAATACTAAGTAATTCCTAAATAGATTGTTAGTGATTCCCTCCCTTCCATTGGAATTTGAAGAAATAATGGTATAGTTTGTAGATAAAGGATAAAATTAACAGAAAGTTCAGGTATCTGTAGTGGGGCTGAGTATTTTTTTGTGCCATGGTGTCTTTACTAGCCTGGTGAGGCAACTGGATTTCTTCTTTGAATAATGTTTTCATATTTATTTATTTTTAAAGATTTTATTTATTTAGAGAGAAAGCACGTGCATGTGTGCGCGCACATGTGAGCAGGGGAGGGGGCAAAGGGAGAGAGAGACTTTCAAGCCAGCTCTGCACAGTTTGGAGCCTTATGTGGGGCTGTCTTATAACCCTGAGATCATGACCTGAGCAAAAATCAGGAGTCATCCTGAACCACCCAGGCACTCCTTTTGTTTTTTGTTTTTTTTTTAAAGATGTTATGTCTGAATAATATTTTTAAATGCATATAGTAGTAAACATAAACCAAGATAACAAGGTATTTTTTCAGTTATGAAAAAATAATTGATGTGCTTCTTTATCAAGGCATTATTTAAATAACAAGATGGTGCGTTTGAAATAGGTGAGTTAATTTTTTTAAGGAAGAGATCATTGTGAAGGCTGTGTGCACTCAATACACATTTGTCTGTGTTACAGTAAGCTGTATTGTGACCTGTTTGACAAAACTGTAGTACAAATGATTGGACTCATTATTGACTAAAAAATGTACTGGAAAGCAGCCAGATGTCTGGGATACCAACATAACATGTCTTCCCCGTTTGGTGCCTGAACAGTCAGGTGTAGTTACCCAGTGGCTAGTCAGTTATATTGTAGGAGTATTTGTTGATAAGGCAACTTCGATAATGTGTAGTCAAGCAGATCTGTTGAATGTAATTTTGAAGTAGTGATGAGAGTAATAATTGGAGGTATATAAATTTTAATGTTATATGAATAAAGTCATTTTTATTGGTGACAGTCACTGATACTGTAATAATATTGTAGTTTATATTATTTAGTTGAAAGGATATACTAAATTTCAGTTCAGGGTTCTATAACACTCTTTTTACTCGCTGTTACAAATTTTGCTAACTGAAAAACTGATACAAGCCTTTCTTTCTTAGTAAAGTTTGTTGCTTCAAACTGGTTTGCTTTTTGGAACACGAGGGTTTTTCCCCATAATGCTACACGGCTTGTAGCCAATATATAATCTTAGTAAACTAACAAGTACTTTGTCCCCTGAGAAAATCAGGTTTAGTTTTGAAAACCTGGAACAAGTAGACTTTTTTTTGCCTTTTTCTCTGTTCAGATAGCTGATCTGGCCAATGAAGACACACCACAGCTCTATGTGGCCTGTGGTAGGGGACCGCGATCATCTCTGAGAGTCCTAAGGCATGGACTTGAGGTAAGCTGGCAATTTTTTTTTTTTTTTTTACATTCTTCTTTTTTTTTTTTTCTTCAATTTATTTATTTTCAGAAAAACAGTATTCATTATTTTTTCACCACACCCAGTGCTCCATGCAAGCCGTGCCCTCTATAATACCCACCACCTGGTACCCCAACCTCCCACCCCCCCGCCACTTCAAACCCCTCAGATTGTTTTTCAGAGTCCATAGTCTCTCATGGTTCATCTCCCCTTCCAATTTACCCAAAAGCACATACCCTCCCCAATGTCCATAACCCTACCCCCCTTCTCCCAACCCCCCTCCCCCCAGCAACCCACAGTTTGTTTCGTGAGATTAAGAGTCACTTATGATTTGTTAAGCTGGCAATTTTTATTTAGATATCTGCAGGGTTTGGAGAGAAGCATTGAAAAAGCAGCTTATGGCTTTATTCTAGATAAGTGATTAATGTCTCTGTGAAAGAAAAAATGTTTTTCTTTGTTCTCTTTTTCTGTAACGAAGTTTAAATTTCCGAATCTTTATCTTGTTAGTACAAGAGACACATTTTTAAAAATTGTCGAATGGGGTTGAAAGGGGGGGGAAATAACCCCTACTGGCTCCACGTTAACCAGCTAAAACATGGAGGAAATCTGCATGGAGCATTTTATTCTGTTTTCTTCTAATCTTGGTCTGTATTCTAAGTTTTTAGGTATTTATGTGTTTTTAACTATATTAATACTGCATATTTTATTTTATTAAGTTTATTTTTTTATGTTGTATTCTTTTTAATGTTTTTTTTTTTAAGATTTTATTTATTGACAGAGATCACGAGTAGGCAGAAAGGCAGGCAGAGAGAGGAGGGGAAGCAGGCTTCCCGCTGAGCCGAGAGCCTGATGCGGGGCTTGATCCCACAGCCCTGGGATCATGACCTGAGCTGAAGGCAGAAGCATTAACCCACTTAGCCACCCAGGCTCCCCTAATGTTTCTGTAATATTCCACTGTAGTGGATAGATCAGAATTTATTTAATTCTTTATTGCTGGATCTTTTAGGTGACATGGACACTCAAATCCCACATCCTCTTGGTTCTAGAGTTGATGCTTTTTTTTAGCAAGTTCCCTGGGGTTGATTCTGTTAAGAGCAAAATAAAGCTTCTTATGGCAGTTTGCTTTAGAGTTGGGGTTGGCACGCTATAAGCTCTCAGTGACCCACTGCCTGTTTTTGTAAATTTTTATTGGAATACAGACAAGATAACTGACCTTGGTTTTGAATTCTGGCTCTACCACTTAGTAGCTATTACTAAGCTTTTGTTTCTTCTCTTCTATAAAATGAGCTTAATAATAGTATCTGTTTTAAAGATTGTTGTGAGTTAAGTGAGAGAATGCGTAAGAAGCACTTAGCTCAAAGTCTGGCATAGAGCATCTTTTTAATTTATGCTAGCTATTAATACTGCTGTTTCAGGGTATTTGAAAATTTTTTGGCTCTGCCAAAATACTTATCAGGCTAGTAAATTTTTAATGACTTAAATCCAATATATACTAACAGTTTTTGATTACTCATCAGATACCATCCAGCATTTGACAAAAGCTAAATTCTCCACCAGAAGTGCGTATGTGCATTAACAGAAAATTTTGTGTACAGTGTAAGAGATAAAGGATCCAATTAAGAATTGTTGTTTTCGAGTCTTCCACCCCCTCCCACTTTTTTCCAGGTCTACAAAAGACTCTGTTACACAGAAAAACATTTTGAAATTGTCAAACATTACTTTGTTCCTCCATATTTATTTGTTGAACCTTGTTATTAAGCTAGATTATGGTCTCTTTTGAGCAGGGTCACTGTCACATGTTATAGAGTATACAGAAAAAGTAGGGATTGTATCGTGAGTTCATCTGTAACCTACACTTAGTTTTCCCTTCTAGATCATCGTTAGTTCATCTCAAGTATTTCATTTCCTCTCATGTTTGAGAACCTATAGTATATTCAGAGGATTCTTGACTCTAACCTTAAGGAGCGTAAAATCTAGTAGGAAGGACAGAATAACTCCTGAAATCACTTTTTAGATAAATGCCTCAGGAGACGGTGATTTCTTTGCAATCTTATAGGGGGGAGAGTGGACTGCCTCACAAGAAGATAAGGGAAGGTTTTTTCCTAAAGGATGTAGCATTTGAATTGGTCCTTGAAGAGAGATGGGATTTGGCCTTAAGGGAGCTAGGGAAAAAATGGGATGCTAACTTAGATCATGGCCTGTTTGATTCTATGTGTTCTCTTGAGGAAGATACAGCCATGTCATACTGAAAGAAATTGCATAGTTTTTTTTTTTTTTTAAAGGTTTTATTTATTTACTTGACAGACCAAGATCCCAAGTAGGCAGAGAGGCAGGCAGAGAGAGAGTGGAGGAAGCAGGCTCCCCGCTGAGCAGAGAGCCCGACTCTAGGATCATGACCCGAGCCAAAGGCAGAGGCCCAACCCACTGAGCCACTCAGGTGCCCCAGAAATTGCATAGTTTTTGATGCAACAGCTATCCTGAACGTTCCATCACTTTTTTCTAAAGTTTGTTAGGGAGATTGCCAATATTTCCAGTCCTTTTTGGTTCTAAACTTTTTTATTTTCTTTTTTTAATAAAGTGATTCCATTCTCTTTGTAAAAAAAGGTTTTTTTTCCCCCCTATTTTTAAGTAATCCCGGGCGTCCGGGTGGCTTAATGGGTTAAGCCTCTGTCTTTGGCTCAGGTCATGTTCCCAGGGTCCTGGGATTGAGCCCCACATTGGGCTCTCTGCTCAGTGGGGTCCTGCTTCCCCCCTCCCCCTTTGCCTACCTCTCTGCCTACTTGTGATCTCTCTCTCTGTCAAATAAATAAATAAAAATCTTAAAAAAAAGTAATTCCTGCAGCCCAACATGGGTCTTGAATTTACAATCCCAAGATCAGGAGTCAATGCTCTACCGACTGAGCCACCCAGGTGCCCTGGTTCCATTCTTTTAATCCAACATGCAGTATGAGCACTGCCTTTTCAGAATCCCATTATCTAGTGTAGTTTTAAGCAAGGAGCTAAGTTCTGTGCTCACTGGATCTGTGGTTTGTCTCCTATCCTGTCAGGTATCAGAAATGGCTGTCTCTGAGTTACCCGGTAACCCCAATGCTGTCTGGACAGTGCGTCGGCACATTGAAGGTAAGCAGCCCATTCCCAATAGTCAGAAAGCGGGTCTGGGTGACATTGACAATAGAAGGCTTAGGTGTCTGCATTCATAATATTTCTATATTGCTTTTTTTTAGCAATATACTAGAAACATTTTCTGGCTTGACATCACATTTCTCAGATTCTGAATCAGGATGTCTTCACCCTTTTTACGCATGAGTAAGGGTACTGTATTCATCTTGACGGTATTGGTTCCATCTGTGTAAGAGGCGTGGTGTGAGGGAAAGTTTTCACTTCTTCATTTTTCTTCAGTGTTTTCTTCTATTGTGCTGAAACCATGGTGAAGTTGAAGGTGTTGTTCTAGGTATTAAGAGATTTGATGAAGCTTATTAGTCCCGCTTAGTGGGTGTAGTTGTGCTTCAGAAAAGTTCAGATTAAGATTGATTGAATGGAATTAGAATTTTAGAGTGGGTGAAAAAGAGGGGATGGAGGCAACAGGAGTCCATGCTCCTGGATAAAAATGGGCCACTTCATCCTAAAATTTTGAAATTTATGTGAAAACGCATAATAGGGCAACAGCCAGCAGGAAAGTCTTGAGTTAATTGAATTTGAGAACTGAAACTTAACTCTCATTTTCCCTTGGATTCTTTGGGGGTGTAGGTCATTTCTATTCCTAGGCTTCATCTTCCTCTTGTTCCCTTAGGAATGTGGGCCTGCTGAGTAAGAGCACCCTGGCCAGCATACAAAGCATTTTCAAGAAAACAGCTGGAAATCTTCCTGATATTTTGATGTTCTGATGTTTGATTTTATGGGAGCTGGGAAATGTGTAGGAGGGAAACCTCTTCATATTAGTAGAATGCACATTGTGGTGGATTTTGTTTTCATGTGGACATTTGAGCCAAGTATGAGATGAGTAGAAAGAAAAAAGAAGCAGCAAACAGGAAATTAGTAGGTTCATTTTTGCTGAGAAGATAATTTTTAGATGATTGATTTAGAAGGATTTCCTCATTTTGTTTAATGTCTTCATAGAGAAACTGGTCAGTATTGATGTTACCTTTAGCTTCGTGACTGGTTGTTCTTACAGCTCAATGCAAACATTGTCTACACTTTGAATTTTTTGAGCCCTTGAGATAAAATCCTAGTATTCCGTACCCTTCCTGTCTTTGTGTTTCATTTTCTACTTCTTAAACTTCAACAAGGGTTTAGATTTATAAAAAGGTTACCCCTCATTTTTATGATGAAGGCAGAAAAGTCACACAGGTTGACTTTTCCGAGATAACACACTGAGGTAATGGAAACCGAAAGCACAGTCTCTGAACTTCCAATCCTGACTAACCCTGTACTGGGTGTCTGTGGTTCTTGCTGTTTTTTAGGTTAAGTTCTATTTTGCCATCTTTCTGGGTGTCCACCTTGCACTCAGAGTGATTAAGATAGGATCCTTCCTCTCGGGGCACTTGCCATCTAAAAAAGAAGACAAGTATACAAAACTGTGTGTTCTGCTGTAGAGAAAGGCACAGGCATGTAGCCAGGCTGTGCTAGAGGACAGGGAATGGGGTTATGTTGGAGAATCAGAAAAGGCTTTTTTGATAGTGCTTAATGAGTCCGTGATCAGCAGTATGCTGCATGGTGGAACTTGTAGTGGACATTTTTTCTTCTCTAAATACCAAAATCTAGGAAAAGACTTACATCCTAATAAATTTTACTTTTTAGAAACTTGTAATTTGGGTGATCACCCACAAAAAAAGGTCAGGTTCTCTCTGTTCATTCTCTTTCCAGATATTCCCAAGTTAACTGTTGAGTGAATAGCCCACATGTCCACACATGCTGTAGTCTTCCAGGCAACTACTAACCTTGGCTGGTACGTGGTGATGCACACTACCAATACCAAGCCTTTTTTTCTCTTCCACAGGTGGCTGGTGAAGGTGCTGATCACCACAGGTGTGTACGTACTGCTAGGGTCTACCATGGGGTCTTAGAGTTGCCCAGGGAGAGGGATCTGCACAAAGTAATAAGACTGCTCAGATGGCATCTCTCAGAGGGTAACTTTGCAGTTGGCTGTTGTGCATTATAGAGATGCACGCCCATCTGCCTGTATATTACATGGTCTGAGGCAGGAATCAGCTTTCTGTATTTTTTTCCCTTAGTGGAAAATATGACTAATTTGTCTTTCACTAAGCTGAAAGAAAGTATAGCTAGGAAAGCCTTAACTCCATACACTCCTTTGGAGTTTTGTCTGTTCCAGCTGTACTGACTCAAGTCCTAGAGAAAGCCACCTTTTTGGGGAGTGTAATCAGGACTGCTGAGGCAAGGCAGGCACCAAGTAGTCCCACGTATAAAGCGAGAATGGAATACTGGAAGCTCAAGTCATTGTATGGTCACTCACTTTGCCTTTTAGAGTGAGCTGTTTGTTGAGCTTCAGATACTAAGGCAGAGGAGAGAAGAATAAAGTATTCCCTCCCCTGTGGGCTGCTTTAGCAGTGCTCAGAAGTTTTATTTAAGTGAGAAAGATGCATTCTCATACCCTCATAGATTCTTCACTGAGGTATAAACTAATGTCCTTCATACACACACACACACACACACACACACACACACACACACACACACACACACGTATGCGTAAGATTTTTATTTTTAAAGTTTGTATTTATTAGAGAGACAGAGATAGAGCAAGAGCATAAGATAGAGCACAAGATAGAGCGAGCACAGCTGAGCAGGCAGCCTGACCTGACAGGGGCCTTGATCCCAGAACTCTGGGATCATGACCTGAGCCAAAGCAGAGGCTTAGCTGACTGAGCCACCCAGGTGCCCCTGAACTAATGTTCTTTTATATGAAAGTTGTAACTTCTGGAAAAAGGCAAGGCATTATTTATGGTCATTTCGCTTGATTATGTTCTGAATTCCAACTCTTAACCTATAACTTTCCTAGGACATGAGCAACTGGCCGCTGTAGGTCCTCTTGGCTGTAGCATGGAGAGGAAAGTTGGAGTGTGCTTAGTATTCACAGGGTAATGGATGTTATGAGGGAGTCTGTGATGTAAAATAGCTCTAGTGGTTGTTGAATTGCTCAGGGAATGTAAGAACCTATTTCAGTCCACTGAGCATCTCTTTTTATTTTTATATCTGAGCAGTCTGGGGCCTTGGATCAAAGGGAGGGTGAAGACCCAGGCAGCCCACCTTCCTTCCTCTCCTCATTCTCTTGCATTTTAGTTAAAAATTTCCATGGTCTCTGCTGGAAGTTTCTCCCTTTCCCCTTGACTGAAGGAAAAGACCAGAAATCCTGACCATTTAAGAGCCCTTTGTTGTTTGGCTTTAATTTGCTCTGGCACAGCTTTTAGGATATTGGGTTTCAGTAATGAGAGTGTGGAAAAGGACACAATATTCATATAGTTAAAATTAAGCAATTTCTGTTATTTTTACACATTACAGATTTCAAAAACAGCTAGAGTAAAGCTTCCAAGTTTGGTATTGTGTGGAGATTCATTTTGGTTTTGTTGTCAACTACTAAGTCATCCATTTCAGGGATAACCATGTCCTTACTCACGTGGTGGCGAACAGTGTTGTCTTACGGAGCCATAAAGTGTCCCCAAAGCATTTGATACATCTTAACGGTTGTAACAAAGATAATCTAAAACTAGCTATCTACTTCGCCAGTGTTTATGATTTGGAACTTGAACCCTTATTTTGGATTCCTACTATAGCCATTGGATTATACCCATTGGGAAAGATCTTTGATACTTGCCTTTCAGCCACCCAGTCAGTATACGCATGTATTAAGTAGGAGTTTGGAAAATAATACTCACCCTTTACTGGGTTATTAATTTCATGTGTACAGTTTCATAAATTATATTTATTTCTATGTATTTCTATTTTAAAATGCTGGTTATAGTCTGTCAAGTTGAGTATGTCCTGCTCGTAGGGCAGAGTACTACTAGTCTAGGCTACACTAGTGATATGTCTTCAGTTGACCTCTTTCTGTGAGGAACACTGATTCTGCTGAACTAGTAGAGTAGTCTTGGTTTAGCTGAACCACCTTTGGAACAATCAGAATCCAAACTATCCTTGATGCGAGTGGATCAGCTCTATGGTACTAAGCTTTGGACAAGGGCTCAGGCACACAGCGTCCTATAGCTCCTTCTGCTACGAGTGAGGTAGCCACTTTAATTTAGTACCTTTTCCAAAAAAAACCAAACAAACTTAATTTAGTACCTTGTCTACTTGTAGTTCTGTCCCTTGTTCCCCTGATTTCTTATGAGGGAAGGGGGACAGAAAGGGGAATTGATAAAGAAAATTCAGATGTAAAATAGGGAAATCTCAGTCCTTCATGAAAAATAAATACACCTTTCCTTTCTTCAGCATTTATCAAGCATAATGCTAAACATGGTGCTGGATGTGGGAGACACACAGAAGCTGTTTTTATGTGTAGGATGGAATATATGGGAAATAGGTGGCCTTTAACTATGGGGTCTGTATGAGAAACTTCTGGGATTGCCTGTATTCAGATCCTCTGACTTTGAGATACTCACTGGTGTTTGTTTATCCATAACTATGTTTTGTTAAAAGAAAAGCAAATCCTAATAGGATTGCTTGTCTCCACTGAATAGTTGCGTTTTTCAGTAATAAGAGTAGAGAGGTCAAGGACTGACAATATAAACAGACCCCCCCCCCCAACTTCCTGGTAATCCTCTTAACGTCTTCCTATTGGGACATCCTGGGATTCTCAGTTATGAACCTGAGAATGATAGTCTCATTGAGGCTTACGTAATCTGTTTTATTCATTAGGTCTTATGTTCCCACATTAACTTCTTTTGGAAGAGGCTGGAGACCTTTCTTGGTTATAAGGATTATCTTTAAGAGTGAATTGTGATTTGCATCTGGCACAAATAAACAAGCTCTCACTTCAGTATATGTAAATATTGTAGTATTCAAAATTTCTTCCTGCCTGGTTACCCTGCTTTGTCATCTTGTGTTTTTCCAGCAAATTCCTCAAGGAAAATTAACTTGCAGAGCTATTGGGGTGGGTATACTTACTCAATGTATTTAGGCATTTAAGGAAGCAGAGTGTATCTGTAGGCTGTTATGACCTTCAGTTATCTTTTGGATCATCCTGTGCCCTTTGCCACATGAGTGTGTGTGTGTGTGATGGCTACACATAGAAGTGCCTTGGAAGGTTTCTGAAGAGAAAACTTAGTATGTCTCAATTAGCTTTGTAACTAATGAGTTCTTAGCTAACCACCTCCTCTTCTGTTCCCTCTTGCAGATGAGTTTGATGCCTACATCATTGTGTCTTTCGTGAATGCCACACTGGTGTTATCCATCGGAGAGACTGTGGAAGAAGTGACTGACTCTGGGTTTCTGGGCACCACCCCAACCTTGTCCTGCTCGTTGTTAGGAGATGACGCCTTGGTGCAGGTGAGGATTCCCAGAGCGAGAGAACTTAACTCGCCTTACTTTGTCCTTTTATTGTGGTGTGGGCTGCTGTGCTGACATTAATGAGCTTTGAAAAACTTTTGAAGTGGACATTGCAAACATGAACTTGTTTTAACTTGATCTGTACAGGGCCTAGTAACTCCTTTTTGTTATTGACCCAATGGTAACTCAATGCAATGGCTCCCAATTCTGACAAAAGTGACCCATCTGTTAGGTGTGTGGTCTTGCTGAGCAGTGAGTCACATTGCTAAAGTCCAGTTTCCTTCTGGTCATTGACTTAGGTGTATCCTGATGGTATTCGGCACATAAGAGCAGACAAACGAGTCAATGAATGGAAGACCCCTGGAAAGAAAACGATTGTAAAATGTGCAGTGAACCAGCGACAGGTGGTGATCGCCCTGACAGGAGGAGAGCTGGTCTATTTTGAGATGGATCCTGTATGTTATTTTATCATTCATTGTGGGACTTGGTGTTAGGGTCCAGAGGTAAAGATGAGAGTTGTAGTCCAGTATCTAGATGATATTCACAGGAAAATTCAAGAGGGAAAGTGTACATAAGCCACTCTGGCCTGGTGGGGTTGGGGGTGGGGTGAGGGGAAGGGTAAGTTCATATCTTAATTCTAACTGGAATTATGAAATCTCATCTTAGCAGTGAAATATTTGCTTCTCTTGCCCTTTACACTCTAATTTTCCACCAAATATTGGCCACAAGTTTTAATTTTTATAATCTGAAGCCATTTCAGAAATTTCCTTTTGCTTTTCTGTATGGAAGGATGTTGGGTATACTTACATGCTTGTAGTTTCTGGATGTGGCCAACCTGAGAGTCTAACTGTACCTCTGGTTGAGATTTCTTTGTCTTTAAGTTCCATATTTGAAATCTCTTTCACCCAGAGTATTTTCATGAACAGATAATTTTATATATTTCTGTTTCCTGAGAACTAGGTTTGCTTATAAAATTTGTAGCCTGTTGAATTTGTCAAAGACAAAGACATTAGGTTGTTTTGATTGTCTTGTCAGGAATTTTGCTTGCTGTTAGCCTAAAGTATTCAGTCTTGGTATCTTAAGTAGAGAAATTCTTAGTCACTGATGATAGTAAGAGGAGTGAGAAAAAGTGAAAAGGAATTTAACAGTCCTTCCTTTCCCAGGCCCAGAGTTTAGGGGCAAGTTGGAGTGGTTTGTCACCTTTCTCTGTCTTACTTCTGTAGTCAGGACAGCTGAACGAGTACACAGAGCGGAAGGAGATGTCGGCAGATGTGGTGTGCATGAGTCTGGCCAACGTGCCTCCTGGAGAGCAGCGGTCTCGCTTCCTGGCTGTGGGGCTGGTGGACAATACTGTTAGAATCATCTCTCTGGATCCATCAGTGAGTATTACCCTTGAGTTCCAAGGATCTTCCCACTGGAACCTGAGCTTCTGGCCCACTCCTGATGGGCTTCTCTGGGATCAGTTGGGCTAGTCCCTGCAGTCAGCACTGGCTGCTTCTCCTGATAGCAACGCACCTCAGTACTTTAAAGATCCTGATCCCGGACTACTAAATGCTCTCTTGCCTTAAGCCTTGTTAAAAACAACTGAAGATTGTTTGCAAAAAAAAAAAAAAAAAAGGACTTGGGTCTGGCCCTGGGCTTTGGTTAACTTTCAAGAATAGGTATACTTTGCTTATTTACTTCGGATTACCTACTTTTACAGAAAGGAAAGCATGGTTCTTTCCAGAGCTCCAGAGCTTATTTTAAGATTTGGTTTAACTAGTAGTAACCCATTTAGAACTTACTGTATAAGATGTCACTGTCCACAAGAAAGTTGTTTCTCCATTCCTCCAATTAGATTTCTGTGGGTAGATTTTTCCAAAATTGGTCATTTCCCATGTTTTACTCTTACTTCTTTCCTCCTTAGGACTGTTTGCAGCCTCTGAGCATGCAGGCGCTCCCAGCTCAGCCCGAATCCTTGTGTATTGTGGAGATGGGTGGTACTGAGAAACAAGATGAGCTGGGGGAAAGGGGCTCTATTGGCTTCCTATACCTGAATATTGGGTTACAGGTAAGAGATCTGAGGCTCACAGTGTTGGTTTCAGAGCTTCTTTAGCTTTTGTGTAGTCCCGGTTCAATATGGGCATTTACTGTGCCTTTTACAGTTTCCCATCTTCTGAAAAGTGAACGGTGCTGCTCTGTGTTCTGTCTCTGTCAGCTCTAATTAGAACAAGTCAGGCCTAGGACAAAGTTTTCATAGTCTTTGATACAAATGTGTTGTCATCACTACTCTGGGTCACAACTAGAGGGGTTTCTTTTTTTTTTTTTTTTTTTTTTTTTAAGATTTTATTTATTTGACAGAGAAATCACAGATAGGCAGAGGGAGGGGGAAGCAGGCTCCCTGCTGAGCAAAGAGACCCTGGGCTCGATCCCAGGATCCTGAGATCATGACCTGAGCCAAAGGCAGAGGCTTAACCCACTTAGCCACCCAGTTGCCCCAGAACTAGAGGGGTTTCAAGAGTCCTTTGCAGTTCTTAGAATATGCAGCTTTTGGAAACTAAAACCTCTCGATGTATAATGGACTCCTTTAGTAACAGAGGATCCTTGGATGTTCCCTATTGTCAAAGCAGTGGGGCTCTTTTTCGCGTGAAAAGCAGGAACCTAAGGGTTCAGTCAGTCATTTTTTTTGACCATATACTTTCCGTTTTCCTTAATGATTATTTGCTCAACCCCCTGGGTAAATAATCTAGCCCTGGTACTTTTTGCTTTTTAATTTTATTTCCTAATTTAGAAATTTCTCAAACTGCACAGACGTTAGTCTAATGTAACAACCCTCAGTGTATCCATCACCAGTCTTATTAGTTACCAACATTATACTGTTGTTGTTTCACCTATTCCCCCTTATTTCTTTCTTCTGGAATATGATAGAACAAATCTAAGATGATTTGTCATTTCATCTATAAATACTTGAGAATGTAGCCACAACAGATGTACACGTTGTTTTCTTTTTTAGGCCACAATTTTATTACCATGCCCAACCCAGCAGTTCTGTAATATCTGATATCTTGTTCATGTTCTGGCTTTTCTTGATTTGTTTTGTTTCTGTTTTTCCAAAAATGTTTTACCTTTGGTTGTACTTAGGATCTGCGGAAAGCCATTTGCAGTTGCACCTTCTGCATAACCTATCCCTTTATGTGTCTTTTAATAATTTTTACCCCCTCCTTTTTTTTTTAAGAAACCAGATCGTTTGTCTTGAGAAATTTCCACCTTCTGAATTTGGCAGTCTTTCCTTGTGTGTTTAATGTTTGTCTGTCATCTGTATTTCCTGGAAAGTAGTGGGTGGATCTAGACCATGCTGTCCATTTAAAATACAGTGCAAGCCACATGTGTCAATTAAATATACCAGTAGCCACAAAAAGGGAACAGATGAAATTAATTTTAATGTTTTCTTTAACCCAGAATACTTCAGATGTCATTTCAATTTGTAATTGGTGTAAGAATTTAGACACTTTATTTTCTCTCTTTTTGAACAAAGTCTTTGAAATCTCATATATTGTATTTTATACTTAATGGCACATCATGATTCTGGCTAGCCACATGTGGTTTGATTATAGAATTGGATAGCACAGGTGGAGAGGTTGATAAGATTCAGATTTAATATTTTGTGGGAGACAGTGTTTTGTAAGTGGTGCCCTTTCTGTTACTTCACATCAGGAGGCATGTAATGTCTGCTTATGCTATTTTAGTGGTGTTAGAATGTTTGTATCTATTTTAAATTATCTGCTCCCTGTCAGCCTTTTACCCAGTAGCATTGCTACTAGGCCCATTGCCTAGATCCGTTATGTCATTAGGGATTGAGAAATGATGATTTTCTATTGTACTCTTCATTTCATTACCTGGAACTTCTCTCAAAAGACAAAATTTTCTTACCCCAAAAGATAGTTCATACAGGGAAAGGATAAATACTTTGTTTTTTCCCCTTTGTTCATCTGTTTTCATAGTAAGGAGTTGGTGCCACAGCAATCTCAAGTGGGGACTGATAAAGTAAAATATTTTTTTTAATAACCTATGACGATTTTTTTTTGTATCTGTGCTTCAAACTATTATGGTCTTTCAGTTAAATTGCCTCATTTTAGATGGGTGGGAGTTCCCTTTTGAAGTTAGTTCCTTTGTCCTTTTAAAATGACCCTGTTATCTTCGGGTGCTTCCTTCTGGTACAACAGAGTGCCCCTGTATTTACCTGAAATAGTCTTTCCCCAGAAGACCAGAAACAGTCTTTAGCCGTTTCTCGTAAGAGTCTTAATCTTTTTTTTTCTTTTTTTTAAAGATTTTTATTTGTTTGTCAGAGAAAGAGTGAGCGAGCACAAGCAGGGGGAGAAGCAGGCTCTCCACTGAGCAGGGAGCCGGATGTGGGACTCAGTCCCAGGACCGTGGGATCATGACCTGAGCACATGCTTAACTAACTGAGCCACCCAGGCATCCCAAGAGTCTTAATCTTTTTAGGAGAAATGGCATTTAGAAACCACAGCAGGCCATGTTTATTTTAACTATACATGTTGTTTTGTTTTGTTTTGTTTTTTAAGGGTTACTTATTTTAGAGAGAGTGCATGCGTGAGTTGGGGGATGGGCAGAGGGAAAGAATCTTTAAGCAGGCTCCCCACTGAGCATGAAGCTTGATGCAGAGCTCTATATCCCATGACCCACGAGATCATGACCTGAGCCAAAACAAGTCTTAAGAATCTTAAGAAAGTTCAACTGACTGAGCCACCCAGGCACCCCTTAACTATGCATATGTTCTAAGATTTAAAATTATAAAGAGGAGTTTAACATACGTGGTAGAAAGAATTTTAACAGATATGTAGTGAAAAATAAGTGCTTTTCACTTAGTAAATGTTCAGTAACTACTTGAGTGAGTAATTTAGTGGGGGAGTGAATGAGTTGTTGTCTGGTTATTGGGATATTCTTTAAACCCTGCCATTTCCTTTCACCTGTTCTGAACTTATGTATTCTATGCAGTAGCCAGGGAGCTTCCATTAGGGGTAGGCTTCACCCACTCTTTTCCTTTTTGTTAGAATGGTGTGCTGCTGAGAACCGTCCTGGACCCTGTGACTGGGGATCTGTCTGACACACGTACTAGGTACCTGGGGTCCCGTCCTGTGAAACTCTTTCGTGTCCGGATGCAAGGCCAGGAAGCAGTAAGTAATGAAAGGGGGCAGCCTGCATTTTTGGACATTAGTGGTATCAGCTTTTCTTTCAGTAATTCACCCTTACATAGTTAGTTTGATACTAGCTCTCTCTTAATTAGCTTTTCTGTGGGAAGTCTTGGGTCCCTTCATGCAGAGTTTTCCATGGTACTGAGCTACGTTTTGGTTATGGGTGAACTAGGTTATCAGTCTGTTCAGCTCTAGGGTGGGCAAATGGAGCTGACTGAGAGGTAGCTAGAAACCTCTTATCAGGAGTACAACTACCCATGAGCAACCTTATATCAATACCAGGGTTTACTTTGTAACGTGAAAGAGGTTAGGAAACATTGTGTCCTTTGTAACTAAGAACGTTATTGTTACTGAGTGTCATGCTAATTCTTTGTTACTGCATTTTTTTTTTTAAGATTTTATTTATTTATCTGACAGATAGAGATCACAGGCAGGCAGAGAGAGAGAGGAGGAAGCAGGCTCCCTGCTGAGCAGAGAGCCCGATGTGGGGCTCGATCGCAGAACCCTGGGACCATGACCTGAGCCGAAGGCAGAGGCTTTAACCCACTGAGCCACCCAGGAGCCCCTTTGTTACTGCATTTAATTCTTGAAATTATCCTCCCTTGTTACAGTGTTCGCATTTTACTGATGTGGAAATTGAGCCTTAGAGAGGCTTAGGGAGATTGAGTGATTAGGTCATATGGTTTGTGGCCCAGGCTTTTAGCAAATACTAAGGCAGTCCTCTTCTCCAGTCCTCCTCCTCCTCTTTTTTTAGAGAGGAGAGAGGGAGCGTGCATGTGTGCACAAGGAGGGAGGGACTCATGGGGAGGGAGAGAGAATCTCAAGCAGGCTCCACACTCAGTGTGGAACTTGACCGGGGGCTGGATCTCAAGACTCTTCAATCATGACCTGAGCCAAAATCAAGTCAGACACCTAACTAACCAACTGAGCCACCCAGGCACCTCTGGTGCTCTTTTTTCTTAAGGTAGTCTTAGGTTCCAAAAATTCCTTGGGATATTCTGTAGACTAAAATTTGCAGATAGGGTGTTTGGTTAGCATTCCATGTTTGTCTTTTCCCCAAGCATGTTGGAATGTTTTTCTTTCCTCAGGTGTTGGCCATGTCAAGCCGATCGTGGTTGAGCTATTCCTACCAGTCTCGTTTCCATCTCACCCCCTTGTCTTATGAGACCCTGGAGTTTGCATCTGGCTTTGCTTCTGAACAGTGTCCTGAGGGTATTGTCGCCATCTCCACCAATACTCTGAGGTGAGAGTCCCATGGTTCAAGCCCAGTGGGAATCCTTTCTGCCAGTGGCTGGGATTGTGGTTTTGCCAGAATGCTGGAAAAAGTTACGAAGCAATGGCAGAGAGCCAGCTCTTCATCATAGCACTAGAGTGTTGCAACTGAAACCTTCGTTTGTCTCAGGATTTTAAATACCTGGTAGCCAAGTTTTGATTTTTGGAGTTGTAGTTTCTGTTTAGATTTTCAGGGCCAAGTTCTAATATACTCCGCAGTATGGTTCAGTTTCCTTGAGATTAAACCATCTGTTTTTCCAGGGCAGTACTATTGGATTAGTTTTAGATCTGGCAGGCATTGGTTTGCTGATAACTTTTTCTTATTTGGTCCTGTCATTTGCAGTGTTACATCTTCTAATTTTAACCTCAGTATAAATTATTTAGGCCTTTTGCAAGTTGAACAACTATTGTTTACGCAATGATGTTGGAGCAAGCACTGTTCTGTTGCAAGATGGCTATTCGGTTTGAAAAATAAGCTATATTCAGTTTGACTTTCTCAAGTTTCGGGTTTCATTTTTTCTTCTTTAATCTTCTAATACCACCTGTGTTCTTGCCCTGGTTGTAACTGTTTGTAAGAGGAACCCTATCAAGAGGAACTATACCCTCTTGTTATGTGGGTAACTTACCAGGTGAACTCCTGGATTTCTGTGCAGCACCTTTCAGGATCTTTCCAGTCATCATTCTTTCTCTCTAACCCTCACGCCTTTATGTACGTTCTATTCCAGCAGAATTGCTGTCTCCTCTCTCATGGTTTTTTTACTCTGTGCCCTGGCATGCTTCCCACCCACAACTCTGCCAGTCAAGACCTAGCCTCATTCATGGACATTGACATTATCTATGGGTGCTGCTTCTCTTGAATTCCTATAAATGTGGCCACAGCCACAGATTTTTTCACTTTGTAGCAGAAGAGCGTTTCCTCCCCAGAACAGAATCTTTCAGGGAAGGCCACTGTGTGAAATAGTTAACAGCAGAATTCTTGGTAACACCAGTGTTTAGAGTAATTACTGTCAAAACTAGTCACTTCCACATATGAATAATGCTGCTGTGGATATTCTTGTGCATGTTTTTTGGGGGGCATATATTTTCATTTTTCTTTGATATATATCTGAAAGGGTGGAATGGTGGGTTCTGTGGTAACTCTGTATTTAACTTTCTGAGGAGTTTGGAAAGCAAATTGCTTTCCAAAGGGGCTGCACTGTTTTTGTTTTCCACAAGTAAGGTATGAGAGTTTCAGTTTCTTCACATCCTCACCCATATGCGTTTATTTGACTTCTTGATTCCAGCCATTCTAGTAAGTGTGAAGTGGTATCTCATGGTGGTTTAGATGGACAGTTTTTTGATGCTTAATGATAAGCATGTGCTTTCTTGCTATTTTTCTTTGGAGTACTGTTGAGATCCCTTGCTTATTTTTAACTGGATAATTGTTTTTTCATTACTGAATTCTAAGAGTTCTTCGTATAGTCTAGTTGTAACGCCCTTATCAGATAAGATTTGCACGTATTTTCTCCCATTCTGTAGATTGTCTTTTCACTTTCTCAGTGATGTTCTTTGGCGCACAAAAGCTTATTAATTATTAAAGTCCACTTGAAAACTGCCTGAAGTCCTGTTGGGTATCACTAGTGGTATAAGTTCTACTTAGATGTTGACTAGCCACATACTTTCTTAGGAATACAACATGGGACTATCTGTGCTGCCTTCTGTGTTGGGTGTGTCCTGAGAGCAGGTTTTCTCTCTACTTTGAATCTGCTTGTCGTGGTAGGGTGCCTTTATAAGACAGATCATTATGTGGGTTGGACCAGAAGAATCAAAACTGAAGGATCGGTGGTTTGGGTTTTGTTTTCTTTATGTGAAACTTTTTTTTTTTTTTCTTGCAGAATGACAACTTTTGATGCTTAAACACTTAATTTCATCATTCAGATATTTGTAAAATACCTGATTGAGTGTTTCTCTCCAAAGAGAGGAATATGCCAACATTAGAGCTTTTAGGGATCGATGGATTTGTGTGACCAGTCACAGGCCATTTCGATAGGAGTTTTTAAATCCTGAGTGAGTGATCTGTTGATTTCCTGCCTTTTCCCCCCGTAGGATTTTAGCATTGGAGAAGCTAGGTGCTGTCTTCAATCAAGTGGCCTTTCCACTGCAGTACACACCCAGGAAATTTGTTATTCACCCTGAGAGTAACAACCTTATCATCATTGAGACGGACCACAATGCCTACACTGAGGCAACAAAAGCTCAGAGGAAGCAGCAAATGGCCGAGGTAATGAGACTGACCTTAGGGTTTAGTTAAAAGGCATGCATATGAAATATCGTTGAAAAGTTTAAACTTGTATAATTGCTGATCATATTACACATTTTATATATGTATCTATATCTATATCTACAGTATATTATACATTAAAAAAAGACCCAGGTTCTTTTCAGGGCCTTTAAGCAGAGCCCTTTGCCCCTATCCTTGGTTTTAGAAGTTTTCTTGTGACTTGGGACTAATACACGCACCTTGGATTTATTGAGTTTTCAGCTTTCCTTCTGGAACAGAGTTCTTTAATCCTTGAGCTTCCCAAACAGCCTGTGTATGTGTTTCCTAGATTTGGGCCCAAAAGAGACAGTGTTCAATTCTCCACAACACTAGTTCTTTCCAGAAATCATTTCCCAGCAAAAAAAAAAAAAAACAAAACTAAATAGCCCCATCATGCAAAACTGTGTCTCGACTAGAAGAAATGAGACAAAGAGTCGTAGCAAGGGAAATCAGGGAGGTTAGGTCGAAAAGCGGTGTTTTTGTTTGATGTATCTGAGACCACTTGCTAAATATTTGCCACAGTCAATGTTAGGTTTTTTTGACATTAAAAAATGAAGTACCTGGTTTCCCCTTTAGTGGTTTTCTCTCTTCCCCTTGTCTGTATACCTTTCCCTTTAATCTTCATTTTGGGGAAAAATCTGGTTTTGACCTACAGACTTTGCTATTCAGGATATGAACTGTTGTGCTACTTGTCCACTTCTTACCCACCACCTACCTCTGAATATACCAACTCTTCTGTTTTTGTGTTTGTGATTTTATTTTTTAATTTAGGAAATGGTAGAAGCAGCAGGGGAGGATGAGCGGGAGCTTGCTGCAGAGATGGCAGCAGCATTCCTCAATGAAAACCTTCCTGAGTCCATTTTTGGAGCTCCTAAAGCTGGCAATGGGCAGTGGGCCTCTGTGATCCGAGTGATGAATCCTATTCAAGGGAACACGCTGGATCTTGTCCAGCTAGAACAGAATGAGGCCGCTTTTAGGTAAGGCGCTCTGGACATCTAGGGTTTTGAGGGCAGGAATTCTCTGGGCTGTAGTTAATGCCCGACTCCTGTTTCTCTGTTTACAGTGTGGCTGTGTGCAGGTTTTCCAACACTGGTGATGATTGGTATGTGTTGGTGGGCGTGGCCAAAGACCTGATTCTCAATCCCAGGTCTGTAGCCGGGGGCTTTGTCTATACCTACAAGCTCGTGAATAATGGGGAGAAACTGGAGTTTTTGCACAAGGTAAGAACCAGCCATTGGTTCTCCTGGATCTTAGGTCCTACTGGTCTCTCCCACTTTTGCTTAAGTCATGGGTCAGGTCTTCTGGTGGCCATTTTGGAAGCCAGCTTATTGATTATGTTCCATCTTTTGGTGGCACACAGAAAATGCTGGAGCTCTCATGCTCCAGTGAAGCTCCACTGCCTGGGAGTCTGACAGGAAGCCCGTATACTAACCAGCCACAATGGTGACATAGATGCACACAGAATTGGCCCCTTGTTTACTGGTTTTACTAAGCAGGCAGCAATTTGTGACCTCTGGAGAATTAACATTTAATGGATACATTTTCCCTTTGGAAAAATGAAAAAGTTCTGGGGGTGGATGGTGGTGATGGTTGCACAACACTGTGAACATGTTTGATGCCACCGAATTGTATACTAAAAAATGCTCAAAATGATAAATTTTATGTGTATCTTATCACAGTTTTTAAATTAAGAGGGAAAATATCCCATTCTCCCACATGGATAGCATATGCATGTAGCTGCTCTAGCCCTTCACCAGGGGAATGTCCTCTAGGAAGTAATTACTCATGTTCTTTTCTTTGTGCTAAACTCCTGGTACCTCCCTTCCGACTGAGATGTCGCTCGGCACTAGCACTCCTGCACTGTCCATCCACAACCAGGAATCACTTCCGCATTGAGGCTTCATTGTTTGTGGCACCAGTTGAATTAGCACAGGCTCTGAGACCACATTCATCAGGCCTCAGGGCTTCCTTCGGCTTGTGGCACTGATCCATTTGCTGAGTGACGTACAGTGCACTGTGGGACCTGTTCATAGACTTGTATGTGTGGTTTATTTCTCTGACGAGCCAAAGGGGATCACACACTGTCTCATAGACATTTTGGGTCAAGAGGGTACAGTTAGCATATGGCTGGTGTTTTAATAGCTGCATTGCCTGCTTTTCTTCTCACAGACTCCAGTGGAAGAGGTCCCTGCTGCCATTGCTCCATTCCAGGGGAGGGTGTTGATTGGTGTGGGGAAGCTTCTGCGAGTTTATGACCTGGGGAAGAAGAAGTTACTCCGAAAGTGTGAGAACAAGGTAAATAGCTTGTACAGGGCATCAGAACTAGCTAGTGAGGAAGGAGGAAACATTGGTGGGATAGTGGACAGTTACTTAAAATCATACGTCTTTTTAGGATCTTGTAGGTCCTCAATTCCAGCCTTAGAATTAGGCCTTTGTGACTTGAGAAGGACAAAAGTTAGGTCAGTTTCTTGACTTCTTCACACTAAGAACCATATTTCTGTCCTGTGGACACATTAAGAACCATATTTCTGTTAAATACAGAATATTTAACTGTGAGAATTGAGCATACATTTCCACTGTATTAAAACCAGTTAGCTCTTTTTCCATCTTTTAGGAATTTATTGTTGACTGCCATTCTGTAGGTCATATATAAATATATGCTTCAATCGGGAGAAGCTGAACTGTCTCTGGGTTCTGAATTTCAAGGTTATACCCATTGATGTCTTTGTTTTTCCCAGCATATTGCCAATTACATCTCTGGGATCCAGACTATTGGACACAGGGTAATTGTGTCTGATGTCCAAGAAAGTTTCATCTGGGTTCGATACAAGCGTAATGAGAACCAGCTTATCATTTTCGCCGATGATACTTACCCACGATGGGTCACTACAGCTAGCCTCCTGGACTATGACACTGTGGCGGGGGCAGACAAATTTGGCAACATTTGTGTGGTGAGTTGATGTTTATGTTGGTTACAGTGATGTGTAGGAAAGCCAGCTCTTTTCAGTGGTAAAGTCAAGGACATAGGACTATGATCTCTAGTATGGAAATTGAAAATAGGTATAAAATTTAATCCTAAAGCCAGCTCTAAAAAGGAAATTTTTTTTTTTTAAGATTTTATTTATTTATTTGACAGAAATCACAAGTAGATGGAGAGGCAGGCAGAGAGAGAGAGGGAAGCAGGCTCCCTGCTGAGCAGAGAGCCCGATGCGGGACTCGATCCCAGGACCCTGAGATCATGACCTGAGCCGAAGGCAGCGGCTTAACCCACTGAGCCACCCAGGCACCCTAAAAAGGAAATTTTGTGTTCTTGAAGCCATCTTCCTTTTTTCTTTTTTCTTTAAGATTTTATTTATTTGACAGAGCACAGGCAGGGAGACCAGCAAGGCAGAGCAGGAGCGAGAAACATACTCCCCAGTGAGCAGGGAGCCCAGTCCAGGACTCGATGTGGGACTTGATCCAGGACCCTGAGTTCATGACCTGAGCTGAAGGCAGACGCTTAACTGACTGAGCCACCCAGGCACCCTCTTTAAGCCCTCTTACCAGTCATTTATTTTTATATTTAAAGATTTTAAAATTATTATTATTTAATCTTCTGTACACCCAACATGGGGCTTGAACTTAACCCTGAGATTAAGAGTTGCATACTCTATTACTGAGCCAGTCAAGCTCCCCATTCTTTTTTTTTTTTTTAAAGATTTTATTTATTTATTTGACAGAGAGAGATCACAAGCAGATGGTGAGGCAGGCAGAGAGGGAGATAGAGGGAAGCAGGCTCCCTGCTGAGCAGAGAGCCCGATGTGGGACTCGATCCCAGGACCCCGAGATCATGACCTGAGCCGAAGGCAGCGGCTTAACCCACTGAGCCACCCAGGCGCCCAAGCTCCCCATTCTTATCAGACATTAGAATCCCCTGTCCCCATCCTTCCATCACCTGTACAGGTCCATCTCCCTCCCTCCTCCTTATGGAATATGATTTAATAGTGATGATAGGTTTTGCTTGAGCTAATGAGTAAGAATTATTTTTATCTGTGCGAGAATTTTGGTTTTCTCTTTTTAAGCCCAATTTGACTTCTTTTCTGTATGTTTTATAGCCTTTGTTTTGTTCTTGCTCATGGGTTGAATCTCCGGAGTTTGTCACTCAGACATCAGGTTGCAGGAGACAGGCTTAGGCTTTGCCGAAGGTGGTGGTCCCAGGCTTGCTTTCAGGGATCTAGGGCAAACATGTTGCTTGGTGATCCAGGTGAGTCGGTGTAGGACCCAGCCCCATGACTTCTGTCACTTCCTTCTAGGTGAGGCTCCCACCTAACACCAATGACGAAGTGGATGAGGATCCCACAGGAAACAAAGCCCTGTGGGACCGGGGCTTGCTCAACGGGGCCTCTCAGAAGGTAAGATTGCAGAAGCGACCTGGAAGGAGAGGTATCAGCCTGCAGACTACATTTCCCATGACCCATACTGAGGGAACATTTTGTAGTCCGTTGTCTGCAGTGCATGTGACTATGCTGAGTACTCTCCTGCCCAGGGGTGTCCTTTCAGAACCTGTGATGGGTAGATGCTGGGCTTGATGTACAGTGACCGAGTCACCATTCCATTTTTATCACTGCAAAATAGAATTTTTCCAAGACATTTTAGCAGTGACTAGAGCATAGTGTGTTCCTTGGAAAAAATCATTGCACACATTCCTGATATTAACCGGCTCTTCTCTGAGGGGTTGTTCTGGGCTCTTTTCTTTTTTCCTGTAGGTATATACTTCTGTAGTAGAGCATCTCTGGACTTTTAAAATAAGTCTGTTTTAGAGAGCTAGTCTAATGATTGCTGCTTTTTAATAATTATCTGTGGTTTCTTTTTTTATTGCAAACTTGGTAATTTAACAATATTTTTCCATTATAATTATCAGAAATGATTTAACATCAGCATTGTGACATTAATCTCAAGTAAATGTTAAGAACATTGTAAAGTATTTTTATATGTTAGTAATGTTTGGATTTAAAAGAAGGTGAAATCTGCTCTTTGGAGGCACTACTTGCTCTTGGGAATCTAGAACAGGTTCGGAGGGCAAGGGCACAGTTACTAGTCTGTTTTCACCTTACAGGCGGAGGTTATCATGAACTACCATGTGGGCGAGACCGTGCTGTCTTTACAGAAGACCACACTGATCCCTGGAGGCTCAGAATCGCTTGTCTATACCACCTTGTCAGGAGGAATTGGCATCCTTGTCCCATTCACATCCCATGAGGTGAAATCTCCCACATTCTTCTGGCCTTTGCCTTCACAAGGTTGTTTCCTGGTGCTAAATCAGCCTAAGAGGGCATATCTTCTGTCCCCACCGCAGCTGGCCATGTTATGGAAATATTATAAGGTGATAGAAGTGCCTCAGAAAATAGGAATCCTGATTTCCCTCTTCCTCCAAGCCATTTGTTTTTATACTGTACCAGGGTTTGGTTTAGTTCTTTTTTAAAGATATCTTAGAGAGAGAGAGAGAGAATGAGCGTGAGCGCACAAGCAGAGGAAGGGTCTGAGGGAGAGGAAAAGAGAATCCTCAGACAGACTCTCCACTGAGCATGGAGCCCAACCTGAGGCTTGATCCCAGGACCCTGAGGTCATGACCTGAGCCAAAGTCAAGAGTCTTTTGCTTAAGCATTTGAGCTACCCAGGCACCCCAGGTTTGGTTTCATACTGGTATGGGTATAGAGTTAGTGGCCAAAGCCCCAGAACCAAACCCCACAGACTAGGAATGATGATTACTACAGTGAGGTATACTGTGTACCTGCTGCCTCCTTGGCTCAGCTCTAGGATTGGCTAAATTGGGTTTATGTCATTCCAGCTAAGGAAACAGGGATCAGGAATCTGACTTTACAAATCTGTCTTTACATATGTTGTTCTCTTGTGTTCTGCAGATATAGGTGGGGTTTCTTTCAGGTTTTAGGTATCTTGTAGCAAGAAAACCTGGGGTTGTCACAGGAACAGTTTGATAGTTAACATCTGTTTGGATGGTTTAAAAAAAAATAATAAGATCAGTGGCTTGTCTGTTCATTGTGCTTCTGGAAACTGTAGACTAGTTGAAATCATTTTTTCTTTAGTGATAGATTTCTTTATATCTTCTATCAGGACCATGACTTTTTCCAACACGTAGAAATGCATCTACGGTCTGAGCATCCTCCTCTCTGTGGACGAGACCACCTCAGTTTTCGTTCCTATTACTTCCCTGTTAAGGTAGGTCTTTGTTGGAAATCTGAGTTGGAAAGGGAGATCCTTGCCCCATGTAACTTGTCTTTTCTCTGGACCTCCCTCTCCGGTAAATCAGAACAGTCCTAATTGAAGCAACATCGAAGGAGTGGATTGATGGGAGTCAGTAATGGCGGAGAAGAATGGCTAGTGATTTTCAAGGACCTCTTCCCCCGGGGCAGACCACAGCCAGAGAAGAGGCTTCCCCCAGTTTTGCTTCTCTGAACACAGGATACTAAGGGTGAACTTAGAGTAGTGTCCCTGGCTCTGAAACGGTTCAGATACCTGAGAGAGAATAAAAGTTTTCTTTGCTGCTGCTTTAGCATGCCACTTCCTTTAAGCATCTGACCTATTTCTTACTCACTTTTCTGTGTCGTAGAATGTGATAGATGGAGATCTCTGTGAGCAGTTCAACTCCATGGAGCCCAACAAACAGAAGAACGTCTCTGAAGAACTGGACCGAACCCCACCTGAGGTGTCCAAGAAGCTTGAGGACATCCGGACCCGCTATGCCTTCTGAGCCCTTGCTTTTCCTGTGGGACTTGTGTCAGAGACTGTTCCGTTTCCCCACCACGTGGCTCTGAACCCACATGGCAGAAGAAGGGTGGCTGGATAAGACTTTGTAATATTAAAGCTAGTAGGTCTTGCCTATCCAGTCTTCCCTGGAGTGACTGGTTCCCCCTAAAATTGGCACTGAACTTCGCTATGCTTCTTCCTGCCTAGTACCTAATACAGTGCTCCCAGTTTCTGGTGTGTAATAAGATGTTCCCTCTCCCCCAAACCTTTCCCTACATTGATACTTCTGGGTCTCTTTGTCTACTTTTGTATACACTCTTAGTTTTTAACTGGTTTTCTTGTAAATATAGTTTTGTACAATGTTATCTTTGTGGGAAGGAGGGAGGGAGGCAAGCTGAGGTGGGGACCAGGTTGAATATAGTATAACTCCTGAGTTCTGCCACTCTGGAATCTAACCAGAAATACAGATCTAGTTTTTAAGGTGGCTTGTGTCCATGTGTCTTTTCTGGGGGTGAGAATTTAGGTGGGGAATTTGAGCCCGAGTTAGAGCGTGAAGAACGGAGTCTCCTCCTTCCTTCCAGCTACCTGCTTGCACTTCGGGCACCCGGTAGCCTCACAATCCCAGTTCCGTGGTGGGTTTTTTGGGCTTCTTGTAGTTCTTTTTGCAGTACAAGTGAAACTTGGGCTCAGTAATAACCATGTGGTCAGCCATGCTTCTTCCCATTGGATATTGAGAAATGGTGGCTGATTTCTTCTCCCCTGTTTTAGCTTCCTTCTACTGCAAGGTCTTAGAGTGAAGGATTTGGCATGCATTCCAGTTGGGGGGTCTCTTAGGAGATGCTCCGTTTACTTCTACAGCTCCCGAAATGATCGTTTGGCATATGACTCCTAGAAAGGATCAGTAAGTACAGAAGAACCCAGAAACTAACTTGCCCTTGGGAACAAAATCAGTATACGTGGTCCCTATTTAAAGGCTCACGGGTAACCGTTGCGGGCGGGCGGGTTGCGTGGTGGGGAGTCCTGTCTGCATTGGACGTCTTAGGTAAACTCAGGAGGGCCTTTGGAGTCCGAGGAGGCAGCACTGGTAGCCTGTCACCTGTAAATGTCCACACCTGAAAAGGCAGCCTTAATCTTCCAGGCAGTTCCCCAGGTTTATTGAACCTGGAAAGACCTGAGCTCACTGCTGTTCTTGGTCTTTCACAGAGTGAAACATTCTTCATATGCATAGGCTCAGCTACTTCCACGAGCAGATTCTCTGTGGCTAGCACTGTGTTAGAATCAGGAATGGAGGTGGTTAGACACAACCTTTGGCCCTGAGCAGCCCACAGTCCACTGTTGAGAGGGTTCCTTATGCTGCATATCTCTAATTATGACTAGGTTTTAGAGCAGTGAGGAGAGATCCAGGTTTTGCCAGGAATTGAATCGCTAGTTAACACTTTTTTATTATCTCACTGATTCACATAGCAGGTGACACTTTAGAATCACATTTTTATGGCCTAATTCCAGGACTTCTTTTTTCTGTGAGCCCTACTTAAATCCATTCCGTTCGGGCTGTCAGATTGTCTGATGTTGACATGTGGTAGTCTGGGAAACTTCGCGTAGATGCTTGAGTAGTGGCCCCTTGTGCCCAGTTTTCTCCTGAAGTACTGCTTCCTGTAGTCATAGGGGGTTTATGTAAGAAAGGAAAACTTGATCTTTGTATAGAATTAGGAATTGTCTGTACAGAGGGGTTGGGGGGATGCAGCACTTCATGGGAGGCAGGCTTTGTAATATTAAGAAGGTGGGGTGCCTTAGATGTGACTGTGATTGGCTTGTTTGAATAAATCTATAGATTAGAAATCTATAGACTTGTTTCTGCTGCCCAGAAGTGAGCGGGAATGGTACAGTCCTTTGATAAAGAGGGCTTAGGTTTAGGTTGGGAACCTTATCTGTAAGAGCAGAGTTGGGAGGGGAACTTGAACTTTGGCCATTTGAAGCCTTTAATTTTACAGCATATAATACTGAATCTTAATTTTAGGTCTTTTCAGCTGGGAATGTGTGGAATGAGTATTGCCCCTCTGGAGAGCTACAGGTAGGGCAGGCAAAGGTTTCATATGAGATTCCCTCCTTTCCCATT
Organism: Neogale vison; assembly: GCF_020171115.1. Lineage (NCBI taxonomy): Eukaryota > Metazoa > Chordata > Mammalia > Carnivora > Mustelidae > Neogale > Neogale vison. Next base: position 12,688,429 of record NC_058097.1, read on the forward strand.
CCCAGGGAAAATGATAACAAACTCAGTGGGATTGTCACAGACATGTGGGTGCATATTGCAAAAGGTGGTAGATGACAGCAAATGATGAGCTAATAATATTCTGAGCATTGTACTAATAATAAGCACAGTAAGAAATTCACAGGGTTTGCTCTGTTGAACTTATTAATAGCCTAGTAGAGAGAAAAGGCTTTTGCGTGTGAAACAATCAAAATGTGTTTATGGTAGAAAGAACTAGAATCAGGCAACCTGTCTGATCCGTCTTGGCCAGATAACAGCTGAGTGAATTTGGGCAAGCCATTTAAAATTTGTGAGCCTTGGTTCCCGCATCTTACAGGGAGAGATGTCAGATAAGCTGCATGCAAGTCCATGACTGCGTTGCTCAACCTTCCTTGAGACAGCATCTTGGTTCCTAAGAGTCCTGACATTATCAAAAAAGTCAAAGTGACCCAATGCCTTTGGGCAGTACAAATTTTGTTAGTATGTTTTATTTATTTTTTTCTCTCAAAATTCTCTAATCATGAAAATCATCCCTTAAGCCACTCAATATAGATTCCTGGGCATGTTCCCCTAAAGATTGTGAAATGCTAAGTCTAAAATGGGAACTTGTAAATAAGTCTAGACATGAACTCACAGGCCTGAATTCAGTCAGTCAAGGCTTTGCCTCTCTGAATAGATCTATGACATTGGTAAGGCGGGTTGCATCACCCTAACATGGAGATAAACAGGGTTGGTGTGAGAGTAAAATGAGAACATGCGTCCGGAATACCCAGCACCCAGCTCGGCACATGATGGGTGCTCATTGAGCCAAACATAAACTCTACATATATGGGACTTAGGTCAGAAAGACAGTGAAGTCTTCCATTTTCCTTTAGGAGTCCCAGAAGAACCATAGAGGAGTCTTCTTCCCTCCCCACCCAGTACACACGTTAGGATGTTTTCTTTTCCCCTCATACTGCACTAACTTCTGATGTGTCAGTTGACTCTATCACATTCCCAAATGGGTGCTAGATAAGGTACAGTGTTGAGGGATATACAGATGAACATTTCAGCTCTGTAACTTAGAGGCCTTCTGGACTTGATTTCTCTACCAGGTTTCTAACAGCTGGAAAGATTTTTTTATCTTTTTTTGTCTTTTTTATCCCCCCAGCTTTGAGGTATAATTGACATCTATCACTGTATAAGTTTAAAGTGTACAGCATCATGGTTTGGCTGATGAATATACAATGTAAAATGATTACACTCCTCATCTCAGAGATAGAATAAAAAGAAAGAGCAAAAATACTTCTTTTCTCCTTGGGATGAGTACTTAGGATCTACTCTCTTAACAACTTTCACATATATTACATAGCAGTGTTAGTTACAGTCTAATATGTCTAATTATAGTCTAATAGACATATAAAATTATATGTCTAATAATTAGGACTAGAAGTTGATACCTTTTGACCACCTTGCTCCAACACTGCTGCCACCTCCATTCCCAACTACAGATCTCATATCCTTTTAGGAGTTAGGTGTTTTTTTAGATTCCACAGATAGGTGAGATCATACATGATTCTGTTCGACTTAATTCACTTAGCGTAATACCTGTGTAACAAAGGGCAAGATTTCCTTGTAGTTTTTTTTAATGGCAGAATAATATTCCATTGCATATATGTATGTCACGACTTCTGTTATTCTGTTATTTTCCAGTATGGTTAGCATACAGTGTTCTGTTGTGTTTCAGTATACAGGGTGTTGAATGTTTCCGGTATACAATAATGCAGTAATTCCACAATTCTGTGTTACTTAGTGCTCATCAGGATAAGTGCACTTTTAATCCCCAGAGCTATTTCCCCCTCCCCCCACTCATCTCCCTTGTGATAACCATCCATTTGTTTTCTGTAGTTAAGAGTCTGTTTCTTGGTTTGTCTCTTTTTTTTCCCCCTTTCCTCATTTGTTTAAGTTCCACATATGAGTGAGATAATACGGTATTTCTCACTGACTTAATTTCACTTAACATTATACTTTATAGCCGCATCGGTGTCATTGCAAATGGCAAGACTGCAGTCCTTTTTTTATGGCTCTGTGTGTGTGTGTGTGTGTGTTTACGTACCACATCTTTACCTACTCATCTCTTGATGGACACTTGGGTTGCTTCCATAATTTGGTGATTGTAAATAAGCTGCTCTAAACATAGGGTGCATGTATCCCTTTGAATAGTGCTTTTGTATTTTGGGGGTGAAAACCCAGTAGTGCAATTACTAGATAGTAGGGTAATTCTATTTTTAACTTTTTGAGGAACCATCATACTGTTTCCAGCGTGGCTGTACCAGTTTGCATCCTCGCCAGCACTGCATGAGGGTTCCTTTTTCTCCACATCCTCACCAACACTTGTTAACACTTGTTTCTTTTTGATTTTAGCCATTCTGACAGATGTGAGGTGATAACCTTATTATGGTTTTGATTTGCATTTCCCTGATGATGAATGATGTTGAGCATCTCTTCATGTGTCTGTTGGCCGTCTTTGGAGAAAGGTCTGTTCATGTCTTCCCATTCTTTAATGGGATTATTTGTTTTTTGGGTGTTGAGTTGTAACAGTTCTTTATATTTTGGATACTGATCATTTATCAAATAAGTCATTTGCCAAGGGTCTTCTCCGATTCAGTAGATTGCCTTTTAGTTATGTTGATTGTTTCATTTGTTGTGCAAAAGCTTTTTATTTTGATGTAGTCCCAGTGGTTTATTTTTGCTTTTATTTCTCTTTCCCCGGGAGGCCTGCCTAGGCAAATGTTGGCATGGCCAATGTCAGATATTACTGCCTGTTACCTCAGGATTTTTATGGTTTCAGGTTTCACATTTAGGTCTTTCATCCATTTTGAGTTTATTTTTGTGTATCTGCATTGGAGAAATGTCTATTAAGTTCCTTTGCCCATCTTTTTAAAAATAGAAATAGAATTAACAGTGTTAATAGTGTCAAATGTGCAACATAATGATTCAGAAATTCTACACATTACTCAGTGCTCATCAAGATAAGTGTACCCTAGGGGCGCCTGGGTGGATCAGTCCATTAAGCATCCGACTCTTGGTTTTGGCTCAGGTCATGATCCTAGGTCGTGAGATCAAGCCCCGCATGTTTGAGATTCTCTCCCTCTCCCTTCCCCTATGCCTGAGTGCATGTACTCTCTCTCTTTCTCTCAAATAAATAAAATCCTAAAGGAAAAAAAAGGAGAAGCGTACTTTTTTTTTTTTTTTTTTAATTTTATTTTATTTATTTGTCAGACAGAGAGGGAGAGAGAGCGAGCACAGGCAGACGGAGGCAGAGGGAGAAGCAGGCTCCCTGCCGAGCAAGGAGCCCGATGTGGGACTCGATCCCAGGACGCTGGGATCATGACCTGAGCCGAAGGCAGCTGCTTAACCAACTGAGCCACCCAGGCGTCCCGGAGAAGCGTACTCTTGATTCTCTGTTTCACCACTGCTCACAGTCTCTCCCCTCTGGCAACCACCAGTTTATTCTTTGTTTTTTAAGGTTTTTTGTTTGTTTGTTTGTTTGGTTTGGTTTGGTTTGGTTTGGTCTCTTTTCTTTGTTTCTTAAATTCAACATATGAATGGAAGCATACTGATTTGTCTTTCTCTGACTGACTTACTTCACTTAGCATTATACTCTCTCACTCTCTGTCATTGCCTAGGGCAAGATTTCATTCTTGTTTATGGCTGAGTAATATTCCATAATATATATACACTTCTTCATTGATGGAAGTTTAAACAACTTCTGTATCTTGGTTACTGTAAATAATGCTGTAATAAATATAAGAGTGCATGTATCTTTTTGAATTAGTATTCCCCTTTGCCCATTTTTTAATGGGATTATTTGCTATTGAGTTGTATGAGTTCTTTATATATTTTGGATGTTAACCCCTTACCTAAATACTTAGTTTGCAAATAATTTTTCCCATTCTGTTGGCTGTCCTCTCACGTTGTTGATTTTTCTTTTTGTGCAGAAGCTTTTTCATTTTTTCATTTTCATTCATCCCACTTGTTTATTTTTTATTTTGTTGCCCGTACTTAAGGTGTCATATCCAGGAATTGTCGCCATTGAGCTTCCTTCATTTGTTTGTCCATAAATTTGCTTGTGGTCTGCAAGTAGGTTTTCTGGAGCACAGGCACAGGGAATTAGGCTTGAATGTGTTGAGCTCAGGAATTTTGTCTAGTTCATAGCTGTTGTCCCAGAAGCTACAAAATGTGATTAATAAAACTTGATGGTACAGTGAGACTAAGTTACAGATCCCATCTATGTAGGTGTTAGGGGGACTAATGAACTCCTTTGGTTTAACTGAGCAGCCAGGTAAATGGGGAACTCTGTAGACTTACAGAACACATCGGAGTCTTCCATGGAACTCAGAAAGGAAATGTCAAGACTGAGGCATTTGCCCTGAGTTACTAGGATTGCTCCCATCCTGCTGCTCTGTTAGATCCCTGTAACTTGGATCTAAGAAAGAACTGAAAAGTTTTCAGCTGCCTCATCTTTCCCTGACCTCACAGTTAGAGGTTCTGCAGATGCTGTTTCCTCTGGAAGATCTCTTGCCAAGAATAGCATTCCTGGGGTGGGGTTGGGGGCCAAGTTGGACTATGGATGGAATGTTGCTTTTCTTGGTATTTTTTTAAAATATATTGCTAGCAAGACTGCTGTGGCTGGGAAAGGCACTTGGAGTTCACTCCTGTCATGGGGAGAAGAGCACTGGCCTTCAGAATGTCTGCTGCTCCTGTGATGCCGTCTCTCTTGAGTTTCTCATAAGTGGGAAGCCAGAAACGTTGGGAACATTCTTCAGATGAGATCAACCCGGCTTCTGATTTTTTAAAAAAAAATTCCTGAATTCTGTTTCTGTTCAAAAAAGAAATGACATGTGTTTGACTGAGTCATCTACTTGCTCACGTGCATATGGTGTATTATATGTGGGTATTTTGTTTATTATACCTTTAAAACACATTCAAGGGCTATATCAAGACCTCAGAAGGGGTGCCTGGGTGGCTCAGTGGGTTAAGCCTCTGCCTTCTGTTCAGGTCGTGGTCTCATGGTCCTGGGATCAAGCCCCACATCCGGCTCTCTGCTCAGTGGGGAGCCTGCTTCACCCTCTCTCTCTCTGCCTGTGATCTCTCTCTCTGTCAAATAAATAAAATCTTAAAAAAAAAAAAAAAAAAGACCTCAGAAGAACCATCTCTGCTGCTGAAATCAAACCTTGTCCACAAAAATAAGTGTGGGGGCCATTGGGCTTAATCTTGGGTATGTGGTAGGGAGTCATTAAACAACTGTGGTCAGTGGCTACTACATTTGGGGATCTGTTAGCCCAGTGTGTGGGGCATGTGTGAAGTTGAGCAAACAAATCAGCAGATACACACTACACAGCGGTCAGAAGAGTCCCCTCTGCCAGTCTGCACCGGCCTAGCCAACTATTCCTATAGAAGCTTGAAAACCAACCTCAGAAGACATGACCAACCCACTAGAGGATGCTGATAAATTTATTTATTCCACCAGGATTTACTAAGCACCTACTACGTGCCATCTCCTTGCAGGCAGGTCTGCTCTGCATCCAAAAGTTGAAGGACAGTTTTTATAACCTAGCAGTTCTGGTGAGTTTGCTAGGGAGCCTAGCGGCAAGTTTCTGAAGAGCCACGTCTCTTCGTCTCCTCAGTTAAAACAGGCACGGCCTTGTGACTTCTGGGAAAAGTCAGAAGATCCTGAATCTGAAAAAAAAGGTGGATGGTGGGTACCCAAAAGTTTTCAGACCAGAAAGAGAAAGAAACCTGTTGCAGCGTGCAGTGGTTTTTAATTCTTTTTTTTAATTAAGACTTTATTTATTTGACAGAGATCACAAATAGGGAGAGAGGCAGGTGGGTGGTGGGGGGAAGCAGGCCCCCCGCTGAGCAGAGAGCCTGATGTGGGGCTGGATCCCAGGATCCTGAGATCAGGACCTGAGCCAAAGGCAGACGCTTTAACCCACTGAGCCACCCAGGCGCCCCCAGTGGTTTTTAACTCTTAGCTGGACATTAGGATCATCTGTTTGTCAGAATAGATTGCTGCATTTTGTCCCCAGGTTACTCCTTTTTTTTTTTTTTTTAAGATTTTATTTATTTATTTGACAGAGATCACAAGTAGGCAGAGAGGCAGGCAGAGAGAGAGGAGGAAGCAGGCTCCCCGCTGAGCAGAGAGCCCGATGCGGGGCTCGATCCCAGCACCCTGGGATCATGACCTGAGCTGAAGGCAGAGGCTTAACCCACTGAGCCACCCAGGCGCCCCATCCCCAGGTTACTCTTAATCTCTGCTGGTATCTGGGCATATGTAGAATTCACTGTCTGGTGGTCATCAGACTTAGAAATCATTAGGTTGGGTAGGGAATGAGGGAACAGTGTTTATTATTCAAAATGAAGCCAAATAAATAGACCAAGGCTGTAAATTCCAGTTTGGGGGCAAAAAGGTGGGAGACTTAACTGGAGGTAGCTCCAGGCCTGTCAGCACCACCCACCCCCACCCTCATCCCCCAAATCTAGAAGCCAATATCCAGTGGGGATTTTTTTTTTTTTTAAAGATTTTATTTATTTATTTGACAGATCACAAGTAGGCAGAGAGGCAGCCAGAGGGGCGGGGGAGGGTGGAGCAGGCTTTCCGCTGAGCAGAGAACCCAGTGTGGGGCTCTATCCCAGGACCCTGGGATTATGACCCGAGCTGTAGGCAAAGGCTTTAAACCCACTGAGCCACCCAGGCGCCCCCTCAGTGGGTTTTTTTGTAAGCCCAAAGGCAAACCCATCTTAGTACCTCACCTCTGCCTTCTAGAGCCTTCACATTTTCATTCACAGGCTTACCCAGCAGAACTTGCCTTCTCTGACAGCAAACAACATCTCAGGGAATGTGAGATGCTTTGCATTAGTTCATTTAGGGTTTTCACACATTTAATAATTCGGGGCCATGAATAGATGTGCATAGGCTAGTGACATGATGGTCACAGAAGCATCGGCATTTACTGTGGGTTATTAGAGCCTAGTGTTGTTAACAAAGCAGTCCGGGGAATCTCTTGCCTTTACTGAGCTGATGCTGCAGCTGGAGAAGGGCCACTTTACCACGGAAAACAGTCAAAATCCTATCTCAAATGCCAAGTTGGAGTGAAGGCCATAGAAAGAGCCTTGAACACAGAGTCCGATGACCTGGGTTCACCAGTCTCTAAACATGGTCTCAGTTTCCTGTCTATAAAGTGGAAACCAACCTTCAGGGGTCATGCTAATAGCAAAGTGCTGTTGCTGAGCCTCCAGGGGATGAGGAGGTACGGCCACTGAACTTGGGTCTGGAACCCAGGGATATCTAGAGCCATCTCCATCTTGAACTGCAGTCCTATGTGCAAGGCTTCGAAAGGAAGGGACATTTCAAGCGAGGGGCCCCAGAGAGGGCACAGTGGAGTTTTCTGGCTTCTGTGAGGCTTCCATGAGCTCCTAGAGTTCCATTCTGCTACCCTCCCTCCAGGCCCCCTGACTGTCTGCCAAGGCCTTTAGAGGGGGAGGGTGTGGCTGGTGTAGGCACAGCCTTGGGGATGGGGGTGGAGAATTAGCCAAGTACATTCCAGTGAGGGCCTTGTCCTGTTGGAAGTTCAGGGCCAAACCAGGAATCCAATTTTGTCAACCCAACTGAGAAATCATTTTTTTTTTAACTGATTTTTTTTTTTTTAAGATTTTTATTTGTTTGACAGAGACACAGTGAGAGAGGGAACACAAGTCGGGGGGAGTAGGCGAGGGAGAAGCAGGTGCCCCACCGAGCGGGGAGCCCGATACAGGGCTCAATCCCAGGACCCTGGGATCATGATCTGAGCTGAAGGGAGATGCTTAACCACTGAGCCACCCAGGCGCCCCGAGAAATCATTTCTTAAACAACCATTTGTGCTAGATGTTGGTATTCAGAAAAAGACATGTTAACATCGAGGCTAGCATTTTTCAAACTAGGTGCTCTGGAATTCTAGATGTTATTAAGGGGTCCTGGGTGGCTCAGTGGGTTAAGCCGCTGCCTTCGGCTCGGGTCATGATCTCAGGGTCCTGGGATCGAGTCCCGCATCGGGCTCTCTGCTCGGCGGGGAGCCTGCTTCCTCCTCTCTCTCTGTGCCTGCCTCTCTGCCTACTTGTGATCTCTATCTGTCAAATAAATAAATAAAATCTTTAAAAAATAAAAAAAATAAAAATTTTGTGCTCCTTTTCAGAGAAATGGGAGCTGGAAATTACTGTCTTGAATAGTTCGATGCTTTGAACACAGCCCTTTCCCTGTCCCCTGATCCCTGTTGGTAACGTCCTCTGGAGGAAGCGCTAAAGGATCCTTTAGGGGGTTGGCCCACCCCTAACATCTCCAGATATATGGAGCTTACTGTGAAAACTACGTGGGGAAGGAGCTTCCCCGTGGTGCCCACGGAACTCTGCTGAGCAGAACCATTCTCTGCTTTTGATCTGACCCAGGCAAAGTGAAAGTGCCCTTATTCTCAGAGGTGAGGCTAAGCAAAGGGCCTCATTTCTGTGTCCTCAGGAACTCCCTGTGCTATGTGTCCTATCACGAGTTACACCAGAAGTCATGTCAGGAAGTCCCGGGCTTCATCTCTCTGGGTTCATGTCTGTCTCTCTCTGTACCCTGGGTAATGGATTGGTCCTCAGCAGTGGTGATATTTATCAAAGGCCTTTTCTCCATCTGTCCCTCTGTGTACACATGCACTGCAGTCACTTCCACATCATCCAGTTTTATTAAGTTTTGTAAGGAGAATTTTTTTGCCAGAGTAAATGTGTTTTGGAGAGGAGCTAGGGTATCCCCTTAAAATGGCCCAACCTGTCTGGGAGCCAAAATCTGACTCTGGGGACTGTGGCCATTAACTTGCCAGGCACTCTGAGCCAGGAAACAGTTCCTGGCTGATCGTCGGGGTTTGTGGCCCCCTCCTGCCCGCACTCCCAAGGCAGGCTGGGGACACGTGGCCCTGCCCCGCCCTTGCTGGCTTCAGTTTCTGAATCGGGAGCTGCAGTGGCCTGCTTTCCCCCGCCCTTCTCATCAGTCAGGAAGCCTGGATTGCAGGCTAAGGGAAGCCGCAGCCTCTCCCGCCTGACACCCACTGCCCCCAGCTCCTGGGCACCTGCTCCAGTCCTGAAGTCCATTGAAATCCTCAGCAAAGCCCTAGAAAACCACATCCTCCTGGGTGAACAGGTAAGAAGGCATTTTTTTTTTTTCTCATATGGTTTCCTATTCCTGACTTCACCTCAACTTAGCTGCCGCTTTTGCAGAGCACAGCAAGAAGGATTCGAGCAAAAATTGAAAAAGACAGCCCCCCCACCCCCACCCCCACCAAGCAGCTCTGCACCATGTCTCAGAAATGTGAATTCTCTACGTGTTTCTTCAGGCTTGCAGGGAAAAAAGGCAGATCCAAATAACCATAAAGCAAGTTACTTTCCCGTGTTCTCTTCTGGGTTTTGTAAGTCCTCAAACCCACATTTTTATTTATTTATTTATTTATTTTATAGAGTTTATTTATTTATTTGACAGACAGAGATCACAAATAGGCAGAGAGGCAGGCAGAAAGGGAAGCAGACTCCTTGCAGGGCAGAGAGCCCAATGTGGGGCTCGATCCCAGGACCCTGGGATCATGTCCTGAGGTGAAGGCAGAGGCTTTAACCCACTGAGCCACCCAGGTGCCCCAAACCCACATTTTTAAACGATTGTTGTGGGTTCACTGCATAGTGCTTTAGGTCTTGAGATCTTTAAGTACTCTGTGTGAATGAGTTGTCACATGCTTGCGTTACTTTATCAAAAATTAATTGACTTAGAGTTCTTTAAAAAGGGGGGAAAGAAAATGGCATAGGTGAGCCTGCCTCATTCAGATGGTATTCTGAAATTAAAATGAGTTTTACTTTTACACTTGACATTTGTTTTAAATGCACACAACCCACCTACTATAGGGCATACATACTCAAGGTGTACGTGCTGTCCACCACATTAACCATTCCTTCCCCGCACACGCAGCCTTCGCCCCTCAGTTGGGAGGCTGGGCTGCTTCCAGGTGTTTTGCAGTTAGTAATCTGGCTTTTATAGACAATACTGAAAATAACTTTTTTGAAGTTTTTTAAAGCTGTCCCCCCCTCTCCTTGGAGTTTATTTTCCATCTAGAATGAATGAACACTTGGGGCATAGGGCAAGAACATTTTTATAGTTCATGATACACATGGGGTGAACTCACTCAATTATGTGACTAATTCCTAATTTTCGGAACCATGATGGTATGAGGGGGTGGGTAAGGAACTTGTTTTCTCTGAGGATTTTTCAGGAAGGAGGCAGTTTGCGTGGTGGTTAAGACAATGACCTTTGAAGGCAGACAAGCCTGGGTTTGTATGCATAACCTCTTGACCTTGAACTCTCACTTAATAATTGTACCTCAGTTAGTTCATCTGCAGAATAGAGATTATAAAAATTTAATAACCGATAGAAGATCTGTAAAACGCTTGGCACAAAGTCCGGGACTTAAAGCACCCCTGGTAGGCTCGTCAAGCCTGCGGGTCTCTCTGGGTCATTTTGCCAGTTGGGCGGAGCTGAGAAGGTCATCCCAAGGGCATCTTTTTGACTCCTTGACTCTTCTTTTCCAGCCCCATTATAACTGGAGTGAAAGGCTTCTCCCCTGACAGAGGATTTCTTTTTTCACTTGGGCCCCTAACTGTACTATGGCTGGAGCGCTGGGGAGAACAGCAGGTCAGCTGTCAGCCTCTTTCTTTCTGAAGGTTCCCCAGACTCTCGACTTCTGCCGTCTGATCAAGATGTCACCCTTCCATCTCTCAGCCTCCTGGGTCAAAGTGCAGTTTAAGGGATCCCTGGACAGAGTGGAGAATTCCCCAGGCACACCTGTTCTCCCACTCTGGCAAGTTATTGGGAGGCCATCTATGAGGTGCAGTGGAATAAGCCCAGGCTGGTCAGGCCGGGTTCCAATCCTGACTGTGGGCAGTCAGTCATTAGACTTCTCTTTCTTTTTTTTTTTTTTTTTAAGATTTTATTTATTTATTTGACAGAGAGAGATCACAAGTAGGCAGAGAGGCAGATGGAGAGAGAGGAGGAAGCAGGCTCCCCGCAGAGCAGAGAGACTGATGCGGGACTCGATCTCATGACCCTGAGATCATGACCTGAGCAGAAGGCAGAGGCTTAACCCACTGAGCCACCCAGGTGCCCCCCATCAGACTTCTCTAAGCATGGATTTCTTCCTCAGTAAAATGGAAGTTAATGCCTATGCCATAGAATTAGATGCAATAACATTGACACATAGGGACCCATTACTGTGGAAGGTCAAGGCCATGCTCCAGAGCCTTTAGGAAGATACCAGAATTAGCCATAAAAGACAGGCTGAAAACTTACATGCTTTTGTTTTCTTGGTCAACAATCATTTACTGGGCTGGCTGGCCATGGTGCTGGAAACAGATTCCATGCCTTGATACAGGCACACAGCCCATCTCACAGGAGCAGAGGAGACGGTGACTGAGCAGCCTGGGGGCTCCGGGACAGCTCCCTGCTTACAAAGGAAGAACAGGCTATTAAGCAGAAGTGGGAGAAAGCAGTTTGGGGAAGGTGGGAAGTTCAGGAGGCTGCAAGGCTGGAAGAGTGGGGTATGAAGGAAGAGGAGTCAGCGGGGACCAAATTTTGAAGGACGTTGATAAGTTTAGTGAAAATATGTACTTCATCTTAAGGATGTGCAGATTTAAGTGGGATTGGGGGTGCCTGTTCTGGAGGCTTTGGGGGATGGTGTTGGAAGCCTGAAATGCACCCCAACTAAATAAATGCACAGGATAGGCTCAGTGTGGGAGAGCCTGGCCTGGAAGTTGGGGTGCTGGGTTCTGGGGTTCTGATCCCAGCTCACCACTGGAGTGGGTGGGTCCCCTCTTCTGCCTCAGTTGAGAGTTCAAGGCAGGTGGGCTTCCTATAGCTCTTTCTTCTGGGGATCTGCAAAATCCCCAGAAGAACTTTGGAAGCCGAAGTTCCCCTCACCTCCACACCCCCCTCCCCAAGGCAGTCCTGTCGGGCGGCAGTACCTGACTCGGTCTTGATAGAGGCATTTTGTCTGAAATGGGCAGTCTGGCCCTTTAATGCCGGGAGACTCCATGGAGGTCTGAGAACGGTGGTCTCCAGGCCTGTAGCAACCCCAGGGGAATTGTGGACTGTGTCTTACACACTTATGAGAGGGCCCTGTCCCACGAGTAGGAGATGATGTCCTCTGGGATCTGAGCTGCATTTAGCCTGGGAACCTGCCTCCAGAGTTTCCCAGGGGCTGCCTGGAGAGTTCTGTCTGTGCATTCCAGCCAGGAAGGGCCAGTGGCCACGCCTGGAGAACTTCAGTCTTTCCACATCCTTACCAACACTTGTTGTCTGCCTTTTTGATAATGATCGTCTCAATGGATGTGGGAAGGTAGTTCATTGTGGTTTTGATTTGCATTTCCCTAGTGACTAGTGATGCCGATCATCTTTTTGTATACCTGTTGGCCATTTATATATCTTTGGTGAGCTATCTATTTACGGCCTTTGTGTATTTTTTTCCCCAGTCAGATTATTGGACTTTTTGATATTGAATTGTAGGAGTTTTTATATATCCTGGATATTAACCCTTAAATTTGTGGATATTTTCTTTATAGGTTGCCTTTTCACTCTGTTGATTGTGTCCTTTGATGCACAGAAGTTTTTTTCAATTTTGAAGTAGTCCCATTTATCTATTTTTGCTTTTGTTGTCCTTGCTTTGGTGTTCTAGCTAAGAAATAATTGCCAAATCCAGTGTTAACTAAGTTTTTTTACTTGTGTTTTCTCCTATGTGAATTTTATAGTTTGGGATCTTATTTTTTTTTTTATTTGTTAAAATTTCATTTATTTATTTGTCAGAGAGAGAGAGAAAGAGAGAGCGCGTGCACGCATAAACGGGCAGAGTGGCAGGCAGAGGTGGGGACAGAATCAGGCTCTCCGAAGAGCAAGGAGCCCCATGCGGGCCTCGATCCCAGGGCCCCGGGCTCATGACCCGAGCCGAAGGCAGCGGCCCAACCGACTGAGCCACCCAGAGGTCTCTTATTTATTTTTTTCTTAAAGTTTTTATTTATTCATTTGACAGACAGAGATCACAAGCAGGCAGAGAGGCAGGCAGAGAGAGAGGAAGGGAAGCAGGCTCCCCACTGAGCAGAGAGCCTGATGCGGGGCTCGATCCCAGGACCCTGAGATCATGACCTGAGCTGAAGGCTAAGGCTTTAACCCACTGAGCCACCAAGGCACCCCCCCCTTTTTTTTTAAAGATTTTATTTATTTATTAGAGAGAGACAGTGAGCATGAGGAAGAGGGAGAGAATCTGAAGCAGACTATGCACTGAGTGCAAAGCCCGATGCTGGGCTCAATCCCACCACTGTGAGATCATGACCTGAGCCAAAACCAAGAGTTGGACACTTAACCAACAGAGATCTTATGTCTTTGCAAGCATTTTAAAGGCTTTATTGTTTTTATGACATGTGCTTATTAGAAAAAATACTAACAATTCAGAAAAGCAGAGGAAAAAAAGAAAATCTTAATCCCACACCCCTACTCCCCCAAAAGTAACACCCCTAATGATACTTTATTGGGCAGGTCTCCACACACTGCCTTACTTCATCGCTTCTCAAACTGTAACCTACACAGGAATCACCTGAGCGTTTTGTTAAATTCTGATTCCAGAGGCCTGAGGTAGGCACAAGTTGCTATAGTTCTTTTTTTACCCCCTGTCTTTCTCTTTCTTTCTTTCTTTCTTTCTTCGCTTGCTTGCTTTAAGTAAGCTACACGCCCAGCATGGAGCCCAAGATTCTATATTTTTAACATGCTCTTAGGTGATGCTATTGAGTGATCAGGAAGCCATTGGAGCACCTGTAGTCTATACACACACAAGCAGATCTGTGTTCTGTGGGATCATCTATACATACCTACTTGATAACCTGTGTTTTCTCCCCACTCAACATTTATTGCCATGGAAATGCCGATAAATGCCAATAAATACAGAGCTCCAATTTCCTTTATAGTGATCATATACTGTGCTATTTCATGGTAAGATGCTGGCTCAGCTAGTCCCCTTGGATGAAATTCAGGGTGCTACCAAATTATCATTGTTACAAATAACGCAGTAGCAAACATCTTTGCCACCATGTCTTTGTCTGGAGGTATTATTGTTACTTTTTTTTTTTTAAGTTTTATTTATTTATTTAAATAATCTCTACACCCAACTTGGAGCTTAAGTTTACAACCCTGTGAGATCAAGAGTTGCGTGCCCCTTGGACTGAGCCGCCAGGTGTGCCCTATTCATTTGTTTTTTCTAAGAAGCCGACCAGCACTAACACATTCAAATGCGTTACTCCTAAAAGGAGTCACCTGGGAGGGTGGACTCTTAATCTAAGGCTCTGCCATCCCCCATTGGTGGAGAGCAGGGCACTGTGGGATAAAGGTGGGCCACGCAAGAGCAGCGCAAGCAGCGGTGGTGCCCGCGCAGTCAGGCCCAGTCTTTGGCCTGGCCTTGTGGATCTAGTGCTCATTCAGTCCCCGCAGCTCCCGGCAAGCTGTCACTGTCTTCCTGATTTTGCACATAAAGAAACTGAGAGGTAAGGAATCCTAGTTTGCCCAGGGTCGTGCAGGTGGGACACTGCAGGGTCAGGGACGCACCGGCTGCGAGTAATAACCTCCTGGCCCTTCTCAGCAGCCCTACCCCTCCCTCCTGCCGCTCTGGTCCGGGCCTCCCTGCACTGAAGAAACCGGAATCCTCAATCCTAGAGCTGCGTGGGCGCCCCTCCAGCCCCTCTAGCACCTTCCCTCCTGCACTTCCCTCTAGATGCTGCGGAGGCAGCCTTGAATCCCACTCTGTTGCTAGGCAGACCAGCCAAGAAGGAGGCCCTCTGAAGAGGCTTCCAGGCCAAAGACTCTGTGGGTTGTGTGCAGGGTCACGCCTTTGTTGGATGCTAATTTCAGGATTGCCTGGGTCTGGGAGATCCAGGGGGCTGGGGTTTTGGCGGTGGGGAGGTCTTCCTCCCTAGCCAGGCCCTGAACGGAGCTCTGAGGACATTGGAGACCCTAGGGAGGTCACTGACGAGTTGGACAGCAAGCATTTGCGGGGATAGGGGCTGTCGAGAGTACCAGGCAGTTGCAGACAGCCCTGAACTTGAATCCCAGCTCTGAAATGTGCTGCCTGTGGGACCTTGAGCAGGTCACAGCGCCTCTCCAGTCCTACTTTCCTCTGCTGTGAAGTAGGGATAAAAAAAAAAAAAAAAAAAAAAAAGGCTCTCCCTATAGGTTGCATATGTTTTAGGATTGCTACTATTAAAAAACAAAAACAAAAAATTACAAGGCTGGGCAGGGGTGCAGAAAAATTGGAACCCTTGTGTGCTGTCGGTGGGGTTGTTAGATGGTACAGATGCTATGAAAAAGTTTGGCAGTGCCTCAAGAAATTAAAAATAAAACTATCATATGATCCAGCAATGCCACTCCTAGGTACATACCCCAAATAATTGAAAGCAGGGTCTTGAGAAGATAGTACACCCCTGTTCATAATAAAGCAGTCTTGTTTACAACAGCCAAAAGGTAGAAGCAACTCAAGTGTCCATCCACAGATGAACGGATAAGTTAAAGGTAGTAAACGCGTGCAATGGAATATTACTCAACCTTAAAATGGAGGGAAATTCTGATACAGGCTCCGACATGGATGAATTTGGAGGATGGTATGCTCAGTGAACTAAGCCAGACAAAGACGATCCTGTATGATTCCACTTATATGAGGTGCTTCGTGTTGTCCTGATTATGGAAACAGAACATAGGGTGGTGGTTGCTAGGAACTGGAGAGGTTATTACGTCATGGGTATAGAGTTTCAGTTTTGCAAGTTGAGGAGAGTTCTGGAGACGGGGCTTCGTGATGGCTGCACAGGCAGTGGGAATGTGCTTCATACCACTGCACTGGACACTTAGCAGTGGTGCAGGTTTTCTGTTCTGTGTATTTTACCACAATTTTTTAAACTGGGGGAGAAAACAGAACATGCCTCACAGGGATTTCGTGAGGCAGTGCACGTGAACTATTGTTGGTGTCAGGTCTGCGGACATCCTAGACTTTGTGCCTCGTGGATCTAGGTGTTGGGGGTGTGTGTGTGTGTGTGTGTCCTCCTGGGGAGTGCCATTCTGCATGAGGTGCTCAGTGTGGGGTTCTAGGGGGACTTTCTGGAGGACTTCTGGGACCGTGCTCAGGGTGATCCTAGTGTTTGTGGGATGGGTAGATTCCGGACCCTGGAAAGTCCCTGGCAGAAAAATCACTCCCACGGTAAGCCAGTTTGCAGCTCCACCTAGAGGACTTGTGATCAGAGCCATCCGCCTGTGGAGCACGGCCCACTCCTGGAGCCATGGAAGGAGAGGCTTGGCCAGCTGTGGAGGAGACTCCTGCACGGGGCGGTGGGCTTGGCGGGGGCCCTCCGAGGCTCTGTGCCTCTCTGATGTGATCCAGTCCAGAAAGTTACACAAAACAGGCGTATGTGAAGGTGGGACCCAAGTCAGAGGGAGGGACGGGGCAGGCAGGTGGGAAGGCTTGCCTCCAGACCTCCCCTAACTGACGGTAATAACAGCTGCTGCCATTTACTTCCGGCAAGCGCTATGTTAAGTGCAGAACAGAACCTGCTTGGTCTCAGATCCTTATTACAACGCTGTGCAGCTGGTGCTCCCCTCTCCCCATTTTACAGCTGGGAACTGAGGCCCAAGGTTTAAGTCACTGGTTCAAGACTGCCAAGTAGATGGAGAACTGTGACGTCAACCTAGGCGTCTGGCTCTATCTAGCCCTTTATATCGAGTGAAAATCTCCAAAATCCACCTGCCAAAACGTTGCCTGCTTCCTACCAAGCTGTGCCTGGCTGACGTTCCCAGGCTCTTGACACTCATAGGTGTGGATTCAGCTGCTGCCACCTCTGCTTGCCAGGTAACCGGTGCTGTCCCCCTCCCTCTGGCTGGTGGCTTTGTGGAGCCAGGCCCAGCCTGCTTGTGTCCCCAGGGTCCAAGGATAAAACTGCAGACAGCATTGGCTTTGATTGGGAGCCAAGCTCTGTTGCTTAGTGCCCCCCTTCTTCCATTAAATGGGACCCCCCCCTTAAAAACCCTCTTCCAGGGCTTAAAGTCTTTCCCATAGCTGAGTACATTTTGCTTTTTTGCAACAGTGTTTTTTTTCCAACCTCGCTGTCTGGGTGCAAGACCTTGTCCACATGATTCAGATGGTCCCAAGTTCCCAGTCTAGTACCTGCAAGGCAATAAATTCTATCTCTCATGGTGTCAATGTGGTGGCTTCCTTTGTCCTCAGGGCTGAGCAGGATTACAGAGGAAGCCCTGGCTGGGATGGTGGTTTATCTAGAATGACTCAGTTTGCTGGGGTGGCGTTCCTACCTTATAAAGGCACATGGAGCTCTCAATTAGGGACATCTCCGTGCCAGGCAGGTTGCTAATTCATACAGAAGCTGGGAGATAAAGGGGTGTGTTATTCCCCTAGTCGAAATGAGGAGAGTGAGGATTGGAGAAGTTAAACCATGTGTTTAGAAATCCAGCTTTTTCCCTGTCTCTGCTGCTGCCTTTGAGGCTCCGTGTCCGTTGCTGGTCTGACAGTAATATTCATTCCACATACTGCTTGGTAGAATAACTACATTTAAGCTTTCTCCCGACTGCCACCCTGGGAGTGGGTCTTGGGTGTGTTATTTTAAGGATGAAAAAGGTGATCAGGGGCTTCCCAACATCCTGCAGGGGCAGGGACATACCAGGACAGGATGGTGGTCCTTTTGGCCTGGTCTTGCCCTCCAGGTACCCTCCCACCTCTGCCACACTTGACTGTGGTCTTTGTAGCCCTCCTGCCTGCCTTCTTGGAGGAGCTGTCCCGGGCCCCAGTGAAACTGTGATTCACAGAGGCCAGCTGACTAGCTGGCCCGGTGGAGGCTGGGCTGGGGCCAGGTACTTTCCAGCGTGTAGCCACAGTTGGGAAACCTTCCTTGAGCGACACCTCTGCCAAGGGTTCCTCTCTGCCCTGGATCCCCTCTTGGCCGCGAGGCCACTCCTCTCCTTTTCCCTGGAAATCACACAGGCAGTGTACTTTTTGACTGTCCTACTGCAGTGACAACTTAGCCGTTAACCCAGCTCTATAAAGCCTGACTCTTGACCCCAGAGAAGGAAACGGAGGTTGGTTCAGGATCTTAAATTCTGGGCTTGCAAATGCATGGGCTTAATGCATTTTATTTTATACCTTTTAGGTTTTCTTAGATTAAGTTCTAACTTCTGAATGTTTGCTTTCAGAGGTAGGTCTGTTTCTGGGCTTGTATTCTGTTCCATTGATCTATTTGTCTCTTCCTCTGCCAGTACCTCACTGTCTTGATTAGCATACTTTTGTACTAAGTCTTAAAATCCGGTAGCATTGGCCCTCCAGGCTTGTTCTTCAATATTGGGTCTTCTGCCTCTCTACATGAACTTTAGAATCAGTGTTTAGATATCCACAAAAATAACCCTGTGGGATTTGATTGAGATGGCAAACGTCTTAAAAATTACTGTGTCTTTCTGTCCCTGACATGGAATCTCCAGTCATTTGTTGAGGTGTTCCTTGATTTCCATCAGAGTTTTATAGTTTTCCTTATATAGATCTTCTCCATATTTTGATAGATTTATACCAAAGGGTTTCATTGTTTTGGTCCTAACATAAATGGTATTGCGGTTTTAATTTCAAACAGGTAATACATGTGCACAGAAAAAAAAAAAGATACAGATTGATTTACAGTGAAAAGTGGTTTCTTCTCTGTATCCTATTCCTTGGGTCTCTATTTTCAACTATCCAAAGACCTTCACTGATGCTAGGTTCTTGTGGATCCTTCTAGAGATGGTATGTATATACTCAAGCTCCTGTTAATGTTTATTACGAATTCAACAAATATCCAGGAGCATTCGCTGTGGGTTGAGCACAGGAGATGGGACAGAGAACAAGAGGGGGTCCTGCTCTCAGCCAACATTCACTGTAGTGGGTACCACCAACTAGATCACCGGTCCCCACAGGGATTCTGCCCGGCAGGTATTATTATCCCCGTGGGAGGGCTGAGGGCCAAAGGAGGACTCTCAGGGGCCAACTGAATTGTCCAAGAGCTTAAGCAGAGAGGCTGGTCCTGCCAGGAGCTAGGCGCAAGGCTGATGCTGCTCCAGGACAGAGGAAGCAGGTTTTGCCAAGGCAAATAGGTACCAATGAGGAGGAAGGGAGGAGGTGGGTAGAGGAGGCTGCAACCCAGTCTGGGGCCAGATTCCTGTCAGAATAAGGACTTAGAAATCCTGTTACTAGATGGCTGCATTTTAATTCCTTAATTTCATTTCCTCTCTATCTGCTTAGACACATTCTTCTGAGGACCAGCCTACCCTTGTTTGGCTGACTCTAGGAGAAAAGGGATTTATCCATATTGATAAATTTATCCATACTGAG
The DNA here is from genome assembly GCF_020171115.1 of Neogale vison. Lineage (NCBI taxonomy): Eukaryota > Metazoa > Chordata > Mammalia > Carnivora > Mustelidae > Neogale > Neogale vison. Next base: position 12,707,898 of record NC_058097.1, read on the forward strand.
ATCAACATTGTCAGGGGAATGGCCAGGGCATCCCCAGAGGCACAGAAGGGGTCGCGTGCTCAGGACCGGCTGTGGTGGAGAGCTGAAGAGAAGCCGTGGGCTGCTGACGGCTGACTATCAGAGTGGCCAAGTATGGGCCAAGTTGGCTTCCCCACTGGGTCTCCCTGCCAGGTTGCGGGTAACTTTCCTAGACCTGGCACTAGGCTCTCTGGCCTCCCATTTCCCACCTCTGCCTCAGACACTGGGGCCAGTGGATGCCCTACAGCTCTTTGCATGCTGCCCCCAACCCTGGTGAGAATATTTACATCCAGCTATTGTCTGTTTGTCATACCTGGAGTAAGAATAGCTCCTCACTGACCAAGATGGCCATTGGCTGAAATTTCATTCCCATTTTACAGATGAGGAAATGGGCCCTGAAGCAAGATCTATGCTGTAACACTACATTGCCTCTGTCGGGTCCTAGCTCCCAGGATAGGGGCACTCGATAGCAGCCCTTCTCCCCAGCTTGATAGGTTTGTAGGTGCCTCACTTAAGCAGCTCAGACCCCTTCCGTCTGGCCCTGGGGTAGTTCTCTGGCTCTCCCCTCTCCCAGTGGCCCTGCTCTGGGCCATTTCCGACTTGATATTCTCAGGGCTCACCCTGTAAAGAGGAGTTACTCTTTCCTGCGGTTCATCCGATTTTATGGTTCTTACTACACCTTGTCAGGTAGCGCCCATTCAGAAAGACTACAGTGTTTTATCAATGAACATGTATCAGACATATGTACCTCTTATCAAAGACATATGTACCTCTTATCTTTGATTCCTGGAGGCAGAAAGGACTCACTTAACATGATAATTACATTCTGCACAAATGCAAACACTATGTCCTGCGGCCTCTGCTTCTGAATGGCACCAGTTTTACTGAGTAGGATGGTTCCTTATACAGCTGCACCCCCGAAGAGACCAGGCAAATGGCTGGTGGCCAGTGCCCTGAAGGGAGAGTTCTTAAAAGGGCCTGGGACTCCCTTCCACCTAGGCATGGCTCAAACTGCCAGGGAGAACGGCCCCTCAGCCCCTCTGGGCACATGAGCTCCATTAGACACGCCCTAGAGGCTGTCTTTCTTCATCGCTCCAGCTTTTGCCTCCAATTCAACTTGCAAATCAGTGGTCCCTAAGTTAATGTGCTCATCAGGTCACTCCCCAGCTCAAGAATCTGCACTGGCTCCCAGCTGCATGTCACATCAAGAACTGCCTGGCTCTGAAGATGATCTGTGGTCTGGCCTTGATTTTGCCTATTCAGTATAGATTCCATGACACCCCAGTGCAGCTTCTTTGCTCCAGATAAACAACCTTCTGTTTGCCATCCAGAGTATCTGCCACGGGCCTCCTTTCCATGCCTTGTTCACTTTATCTCCACTTTTCCCTTCTCAGTCTTTTCTTATCCCCATTCTCTGTCCTTCATCTTGGAGCTTAATTTGTGCACCCCTTTTCTTTGCATGAGGTGTCCTCTGACCAGCTGGCCAACTCTAGTCTGTCCGTTCTCCAAACACTTACTGTATTTATTGTTGACACCATCGAAACCGGCCTTTAACTGTTTTGTAGATGTGCTTTGGACCTGCCTCCAAGATCACCTACTAGACTGTGATTTCCAAACGGAAAGACTCCCAGAGTCTAGGATGGCTCTGGGCATACAGTTCCCTGCATACTAGCCATTCACAGTGAGGCAGTACACATGGAACTATCCTGTAACCCTCCGGCAAGACAACAAAGGCACAACAAGGCTCTTAGTGTTACCATATTCCACAGATTATAAAATACACATTTCTCCCGACTCCCCACATTTTAACATCTCTGAAATCAGGATCAATGGCATATCATAATTAGCACAGCTCCCTGTCCCTGTTTCTTAGTGGGATATAAAATATTGGTGCATTTTACAATCTGTTGTGCATTAGACTTGAAAAGAACATTACTTGATGGAAATGCTGGTACTGACTGACATGAGAATCTGTTGATAGCTGTTTCTGGATTGGACCTGGGAGAATGTATTTGGGAGAAGTGAGGTGATGTGGGAAAGATCTGGGAGGTGAGGGGATGCTGGGAGAAGTGGGGGATGCTGGGAGAAGTGGGGGATGCTGGGAGAAGTGGGGGATTCTGGGAGAGATGAGGGATGCTGGGAGAAGTAGGGTATTCTGGGAGACATGAGGGATCCCAGGAGAAGAGGGGGGTGTGCTGAGAAGGAAGGGGAAGGGCCCCTAATGGGGCACCTATTGGGTCCAGAAGTTTCCTGAGTCACTCTGATATGATTCAGCTCTTACTCTCTTCCATTCTCCTGTCCGTCCCCCCCCCCTCCCGTGTCTATGCTGGTTCAGAGGCTGATTTCTTGTTAACTGGGATCTCAACATCACCAGCCCCTGTGGGGTGGCGACAGGGGGTCGAGAGGCTGTCTTCCCTCACTGTGAGGAGACTTCTGATGGCCTTGGATTCATGGGTGCCCCCTGACCAGCCGGTTGCCCAGCTGGGAAGACAAAGCTGCGTAAGCGCAGACAGGGAGGGATGAGGGGAGACCAAAGGCCAAGGGCCACAGACTGTCTAACCTCTGAGGAAGCCCGGAAAGCCAGCCCATCCGTGGTGAAGAGGAATAGCTCCTCTCTAGGCCCAGCAGCCCGAGCTCCGGCCAGAGTGTCCTGCCATGACCAGCTGAGGCCATGCATGCAGCCTCTGGGCTGTGACTGTGAGGTGTCAGGGTGCTCAGGTCAACCCTTCAGCTCCACATCCCGTGGGCTCTGTCCCCTGAGTCAGGCCTCTCTTGGCCGCACAGGCAGGTTCCTCTGGCTGCAGAAAGCTGCTGAGTGGGGGCACGTGGTCTTTTCCTTTTGCTTGCAGGCCGCCCTCTCATGCAGTTATCAGCAAGGGCTTTGGGGCCAAACATACTTAGATTTGATACTTGTTCTCCCACGTGCTACCATGTGACCTTGGGCACGTTGTCAAACTTTCTGGGCTTTGTTTTCCTCATCTGGGTGTTTTTTTTGTTTTTTTTGGTTAACAGGTGGAGATTTTAATATAGTAAAGGGAATTTACATATGAAAGCTTGTCTTTTTTTTTCAACATGTGAAATCTTTTAAAGATTTTATTTATTTATTTGACAGCTGGACATCACAAGTAGGCAGAGAGAGAGAGGAGGAAGCAGACTCCCCGCTGAGCAGAGAGCCCTATTTGGGGCTTGATCCCAGGGATCATGATCTCAGCTAGAGGCAGAGGCTTTAACCCACTGAGCCACCCAGGCGCCCCTTTTGTGTTTTTAATCCCGTATAGTTAACATACAGAGTTCTGTCAGTTTCAGGTGTACAATATGGTGATTCAGCAATTCTGTACATCACTCAGTGCTCATCAAGAAAATGTACTCTTAATCCCCTTCACCGGCTTCCCCCATCCCCTGCACCTTTTCTCCCAACCATCAGTTTGGTTTCCTCATCTTTAATATGAGGGTGAAAATTCCTAACTCTGGTGTTTTGTGTGTGTGTGTGTGTGTGTGTGTAGGAATTAAGGGACAAAGTGATTAACATCAGCCACTATTACTGTCCCGTTAGCCCTTTATTCATTGAAAGTAGTCCCAGTTCCATCCTATGGACCCTTGCCAATGTTACAAACATAAGTTTTATGGGCCCCAAACATCCTTGAAGCAGAGGCAGCACCATCTGCCCCATCCCTTACAGAGGGTTCTGGCCCTTTTCCCCTCATACTTCTGGTTTTCATGGGGCATTTCCTGTATGTCCAGAGGGGACTATGCCTGGTGAATGCCAGACCTCTAGCTCCATTGGAGAAATAAGGCAGGAGCCATGCAAAGCTAAGGCTAAAATAACCTCTACAAAGAAAAAGAAATGTAAGGGAGATTGCTTTCCAGCAAGATGGAAGATTTGATAGTTAATGGGGAAAACGATAAAACATCCAGAAACAGGATGGGAAACAGTCAACACACTTTATGCATAGCTGAGCTGCACGGAAATAGGATAACCCTTGAGCAAGAGACCTAGAAGAAGTTGAGAGCCTTTTTTGGGGAGGGAGTGCGGCTGCTTTGGCTGCCCTTTGCTGGTCTGGACAATGCAGGGACTTGGGTTTGAATAGCCACAGGGACAAGAACAGTGTTTTGAACCTACCTGAAGCAGAGAAGTAGAACTGTGACTCCCACAGACAGCTGGGGTCCTCGAGGGTTTAAACTTCCAGGGAGAGTTAGGCCAGAAAAGAATATACTCATCTTCAAAGGCAGAGGAGAAGGAAGCTCTTCTAACCTGGCCTGGTTGGGGAAGGCCTCTTCTGAGAAATGTACGACTACACTCCTGCCTTCTTTTGAATCTTGGGTTCAATTTACGCAACTCAAGTGACCCTAGAGTGTCTAGGCCAGGAAATGAACATGATAGCGATTCCCGGCTGGAAAGTCCATAGAGACAAGAAAGTAGAGTGAGTGTTGGTTGCCAGGGCATGAGGGAAGGGGGAGATGGAGAGTTGTTTAAAAGACCTAGAGTTTCTGTTTTACAAGATGAAGAGTCCCGGAGATTGGTTGCACAACCGTATGAAAGTCCTTAACACTACAGAACTACACGCTTAAAAATGGTTCAGCAGCTGCCTTCGGCTCGGGTCATGATCCCAGCGTCCTGGGATCGAGTCCCACATCGGGCTCCTTGCTCCGCAGGGAGCCTGCCTCTCCCTCTGCCTCTGCCTGCCACTCTGCCTGTGCTCGCTCTCTCTGATAAATAAATAAAATCTTAAAAAAAAATGGTTCAGATGGTAAGTTTAATTTGTGTATTTTGCAAGGGAAAAAAAAAAAAAAGCTAATTCTGACTGGTGTCTTTTGGGACACCTGGCAGAAGCAAAAGCATTACCTCTTCGGAGAGATCTACCTTCAACTCAGCCTGCTCAGGCTGCCCGTGGGATCCTTGTTGAATTTGAGAGAAAAGTGCAAGTTGCAAAACACACGAGGAAACCAGCAGGGAGTGAGCAGCAAGAATGAAAAAGAAAGAGGGTAAATGTCCCCAGATGTTTACTGTGGAATTATTCATAATGTCCAAAAAAGCCAAAACCAAAACAAAACCCACCACCACCACGACAGCTGGAAATAAAGCAAAAGTCCCACGGCCAGGAAATATTCCAGAGCCATTAAGAGACTTAGGAGGATTTCCCTGAGGGACTTTAACATGGAGTGAGAAAAATTAGGAATGGAGTTGGGTGCTAATCTCCCATTTTCGCAAAGCAGCCCCACACCTGCGGAGAGGTGTGTATTTCAAAACAGATCTGTGAGCCTCAGGGAGAGGGAAGGCTGCCCAGCAGGGCTGCTTGGGTAAGGCTGCAGGGGAAGAAAGGGGGAGGAGAGAAGGGAAAGGAGGAGAAAAAGAGGTCTCAAGACGGCACTGAAAAGATCTCCAACACTTGGCGCTCAGCACGTCTGCTCTAATCCCATTTATGGACGGTGATCTCTGAATGGGTGTGTTTGTGTCTATAGGAGAACACAATTATGATACTGATTTGCCTACTGTGAAGCGGGGGACAAGTTCGGTGGATCTGGTTATTTGATTGTATTAATACCAGTGAGCAAACGTCCTCTGTCCGCGGGGTTTAGTGTGAGCAAGGAGAAAGCTGTGGAAGGAAAGGTGTTGCCACTTTTAACACTGCAAAGGAGACGGGCAGGAGAAGGAGGGGTAAGCGGGAGATGTCCGATCTGGTGCCCTTACAAGAAGAGAGACCCAAACACCGACATCTTTGTATTGTGTTGTTTTATTTGTGACCACAAATGTACATTGGTTCGGAAAAGGAAAAGCAAACGAGTGAGCCAATGAAACACTTTCGTACATTGCTTTTACCAATGTCAAGTGTCTGCTCTCTTTGGAGGGCCTTCTTGCGATAGCTTCCAAGAACGTACATGTACCCAGTATGCCTATTCCTCAAGTCAGGAGTTCTGCCTGTCCCCGTGCGTTTGCCCGGGAGCACACCGCCTTCGGGACTGAGAGCCGTTGCAGCGTCACCTGCGGAAGCAAATGACTGGAAACGGCCTGGATGTTCACCGACAGGAGATGGATGACGTCCGCCGTGGTCTCTACGCGGGGGAATACTTAACAGCGAATAGGGAAAAAGTGAGACTGTCGCGGTCTTCTGGAGAGGGGGAGTGAGAAGGGGTTTCCGTGCGTTTCCCAAGGCGGCGAAACAACAGACCTGCTTCCTCTCCCAGAAGGGAGTCCAGAAGCGCGAGATCAAGGGCCGTGCTCCCTCTGAATGCTTGGGAACGAGGGTCGTTCCTGGCCTCCTCCTAGGTTCTGGTGGGTCCCCAAGTCTTTGGCATTTTTGTACTTGTAGTTGTGTCGCTGTGCGTCTGTCTCTGTCTTCCTCTGGCCTTCCTCTGTGGGCGCGTCTCTCTCCTCCGAGAAGGACGTCCACCCTTGGATTTAGGGCCCCCCGTCATCCGGCATGACCTCATCTTAGTGATTACATCTGTAAAGACCCCATTTCCAAATGCGGTCACACTCTGGGGTTCCGGGTGGTTCGGAACTTTGGGGTCACTCTTCAATACACTTTAAGCGCTGTGGTGTACTATGGTTGGATTAAAAAGGAAGAGGGAGAGAGAGAGACGCTTGCTTATGTCGGACACTCTGGAATGGGAGGAGGAAGTGGAGGTTGTGGAGATTGTCCATTGGAGGGGCGCCTGTGTGGCTCCGTCGGTTAAGTGTCTTGCCTTCAGCTCAGGTCATAATCCCAGGGTCCTGGGATTGAGCCCCGCATAGGGTTCCCTGCTCATCGGAGAGTCTGCTTCTCCCTCTCCCTCTGCTGCTCCCCCTGCTTGTGCTCTCTCCTCTCTCTCTCTCTGTCAAATAAATAGTCTTTAAAAAAAAAAAAAAAAAAAGCATACCTAGGAGATGTCTCTGGAAGGAAGTATGTGAGGTCCAGAAGTAGAACCGTGACAGAGAAAAGAGGGAAGAGGATTTCGGTTGGCGTTCCTTCAGTTCGTGTTTGGCTTTGCGGCCCACTGTGGGAAAGTCTGGGGATTGGGTGAGGAAGAAGGAAGCTAGGGGGCTCGTAGAACCCAAGGTTGCTCACCCCCTGTACCTCTCTGGTGAGGAGAGATGGGCTATCCGCTGGGCCACTGACTCAGGTAACAAATATTTCTCAAAGTTCTGGAACTGCCCTTCTTGCCTAGGTTGGGTCCACTCATGAGGTCCACGGAGGTGTTTGTCCTCATTTGTTAGAAGGATGGGAAGGCCCCTTCAGGTTCCTGCTCCAGGAAGCCTGCCGCCCCCTTCCTAGTCTCCTGTTCTTTCTGTCCTGTCTGCTGAGGCACCTACATCCCCCCCCCCCCGCCCCCTCTTACCAGCCTGCTCTGTGGCCAGGGGCTCGCTGCTCCAGACTGGGGCTCAAAGCTTTTCATCTTTTTTGTGCAAAGCTCCGGGCACGCGGGAGAGGCTCTGTTAACAGCTGTGTGCAAGACAGAATTTAGCCTTGTGGTGGAGACTCTATGACCTGTTTAAAAAGTTTCATGTTCTTGCAGAAGGAAGTAGGGACATGAGTGGGGCTCGTGGTGGAACCAAGCCAGTCCTGAGTCAGACCGGGCACATGTGAGTAAGGAGGAAGGGATCTAGTGAGGGGGCTGGCGACTCTCCCCGGATCCCAGACCTTCCCTTTCAGGGAAGTGACTCAGGGACAGGGGCTGCCTGTCTCGTTCTTCCTTAGCTGTGACAGTGATGCATGTCAGCAGGAAAGATAGCCCCGCCCTTTGCCGCACACCTCCCTGTGTCTCCTCGTGATAGGGCGTAGCTAAGAATGCAGGGGGGCTTGTGTTGCCGCAGGGGAGGGAGCTGGGAAGCTACAGTGAATGACCGAGTCATCACAGGCGCACTGTTGTTACAAGCACAGATCCACATCGCTTGTGGAAGGTGAACCAAACACTGATCCAGCCATGGGCCAGAATGGGCCACCTGTGCACGAGGGCCTGTGAAGGGCAGGGACACACTCCCACCGGCACCCTTGGAAGAGCGAGACTTGGACCAAACTCAACGAGTCTGAGGCCAAAGTTCTGCAGGAAAATGGGCCTTGAGCGACCAAGATGCCGTCCGCGCAGGGACCCCTGCAAACACTCCCATGTCACCTCCACGACTCGCGTTCTCCGGGCTCCGTCTTCAGATAAGGAAAGTGAGGTCTAGAGAAAGGAAATGATTTGCTCTCTGGGTCCCAAGTCAGGAAGGGGAGTCCGTAAGGAGAAGCCAAGGCTAGGTTTCCCGGCACTGGGCACGGATCTGCCCAAGTCCCCAGAGTTCATCCTCTGTGAGCCAAAACTCAGAAACAAAGCTGCTCTGTTCACCAAGAATGCCGTTTTCCCACATTATTCTCCACTAGGGACATTCCTGCATTGGTAAAGAAGGGACTGGTTCAGCCCACATCCTGACAGTTGATGGGCTGGGCAGGCTTTAAACTAGAATCTGAAAGTTGGAGACCGAGGAGGTTAGACAGAGTCCCAGACCTGAAGGAGTTCTCAGCTCAGAGATGAGAGACCAGATGCACAGGACACCGTGAGGAGGGCCAAAGGACAAGGGGCCCCGGGGGTCTGGGGGCACCGAGGGGCAACCCCCTTGGAGAGGGGGACATCTGGAACAAGCAGAAGCCTGGCAGTCTTTTGTGGGTCAAGGGTGGCGTGTGAGAATCTGGGTGGAGGTGCGGCATGGAGGAGGGAGAAGGTGGGAGGGCTGGCATGTGCAGAGCGAAGGGCGTTCTGCTCAGGGAGTGGCAAGTCCAAGGGATCGTGGCCAGTCAGACCTCGTGGGAGGGTGCTTGCTGCAGAGGTGGGGGCCTGACCGTCCCCTGGCAATCCTAGGTCCATGGAGCAAAGTTTCATGAGGGTCTTGCTCTATGAGAGGGGAAGGCTCTCTGTCCTATGGGAGAGGGGTTGTTCAAAACCTCTTCGAGGACAGACATCCCTTAATACATTGAAAAGAGCAGAGAGCCCTCATCTTTCCCCTCAAATACAAGTGTCTACTTATATGACATATTTTTGAGTTTTTTTAATATTTTTTAAATTGTGGGAAAATATACACAACATAAAAATGACCAATGTAAACATTTTTTAAAAGTACACAACTCAGTAACATTAAGTACATTCACAGTGTTGTATAACCATCATCACTATCTATTTCCAGAACTTTCTCATCATCCCAAACAAACTCGACACCCCTTAAACAGTAACTCTCCCTTCCCAGCTCTCCCCAGCCCCTGGCAGTCAAAGCCCCTCTACTTTCTGTCTCTATGAGTTTGCCTGTTGCAGGGACCTTGATTTATATGCAGTGTTTAAAGAATTGCAGATTGAGGTAAAATAAGGTGTGGTAGACTACACGAAAGTGCACAATTGGCTAATTTTGAATATTGATGCCAGAACCCAGTCAATGACCATATCAATCACTGGCAAGAGTTTCTTTTCACCCTTGGAATTCCTCTCTCCCCATCCACCCTCCCCACACAGCCACTAGTTAGCTTTTTGTCCCTATAGATTAGTTTGGGTTTTCTAGAGTTTTAAATAAACGGAGTTCTACAGCAGTAAGCTTTCTCTGGGGGATGTCTGGTTCCTTTCACCCGGTGTGACTATTTTGAGCTTCACCATGTCATGTGTAGCGATCGTCCATTCTTTCCGTTGTATTGGTCTATCATATTTTTTTAATCCATTCACCCATGAGTGTGTGTAGGTTGTTTCCAGCTTTGGTGTTAGTAAACAGAAATCCAGTTCTATATCTGGGACCAAACCAAGATGGCGGTAGCCGGCCATGGATTTTGGCCAGTCTGTGCACCTCATGAGGGTGTCCCCTGATGCATGGGGCAGTGGCTTGTGGGCAGGTCCAGGGCTTGTGGGCAGTTTCCTCCCCTGTGAAATGAAGGTCATGATCTGTCTTTTCTGGGTGCTGTAGTCAGTGAGGCCATGGTGGCAAAGCACTTAAGTGAGACTCAAGCATTCAAGGTTGGGATTTGAATCCAGATGCTCCCCAGTCACTAGCTGTGTGTCCTTCATCCAGTGGCTGAATCTCTCTGTTTTAGTCTCCTCATTTGTAAAACGGAGATCATGCTGCTGCGAGATGTGGGGGTAGCCACGATAACTCAGGGTCATGCAGGGGAGCGAGCAAGTGTCTATTAGGCAGCTGGTGCAGGGCCTGGCACATTGAAAATGCTGCCTAATCTCAGAGGTGACAGAGTCATTGCAGCTGCAGTGGAGACTGTCCTGGAGCTTGAGCCACAGAGGGGGCCAGGAGAGGGAATGGGGCCTTGCAAGGAGACAGGAAATTACCCTGTGATGGTTTACCTTTTCGGTGGTGTGTGTTTGAGCTATGTGCCTCCATGTCTGGCACAATCCTTGTGCCTCACTTGGGTACCCATGGGGAAAGGGGGGGCTCAGAGCTAGAGCTAGAATTGGAACCCATGGTCATTTCGAGAGGTCTGAAAGGGGAAGGATCTCCACAAGGTTGATGGTAACTCTGGCTCCAAATTGAGGGGTAGGCGCTGGGAGAGGGAGCTCGGGGAGGAGAGAGGAATCGGGCAGACAAGGAAAGTTGTGGTAGCTTCTCTCCTTCCCCAACCTGCCTGGTTTTCCTCCTCCTCCTTGGGGTGCGGAGCGTTCAGCTGACCGACTTCTCTGTGGGCATTTTGGCATCCTGCCAAATGTCCAATTCATTCATTCAGGGGTTATTCCTCAGATGTTACGGTCTCCCGTGTACAAAGTTGTGTGCTCTGGGGACACAGTGATGAGACCAGAGCAAGGCTCCTCTCCAAGGAAAGAGAGATAATGCAGAATTAAGATAATGTCAGAGTGGCCACTGCTACACTGAAGTGCCACGGGGGTGTGGGACAGGGAACACCTGGGATGGTCAGAGAAGGCCTTTCTGTGCAGGTGATATTTGAGTTGACAAGAAGGAGCCCGCTGGGCAAAAAATGTGGGCTGGAACCTACAGGTCGAGGGAACAGGCAAAGTCCTTAGGGAGGAGCCAGTCTGAGGTGTGGTCACGATGGTGGGCGGAGCTAGGGGAGGGGCCACCTTGTTGCCTGCCGGGAAGTCAGGAGAGCAGTTAGGATTTATTCTAAATGCAGATTCCGAGATTCTTCTGTAAATGGAGGGGGGGGGGGTGTTCTTCTTTTACCTTCTCTCTTTTGTGATTTTTGGGGTCTCTTGTTTAGACACACATCTGAGACGCTCTCAGACCGTCCACCAAATCCCCTTCACCCACTGTTGGCTGCATTTCCCAGCAGCCGTGGGGTGGAAAGGGCTGGGACAATGGCAGACCTATGTCCTCCTCCAAGCCACCTTGCCAGAGATACTTGGGAAGTTATACCCCTCCCCTACCCAGGGGGGACCCCTGACTGAGTCAGGGCCCAGCCTCCTTGCCTCAGCTGGGAGGACTCTGCAGTGTCATTTAAAAATGCTTCAGAGGGGCCCCTGGGTGGCTCAGTGGGTTAAAGCCTCTGCCTTTGGCTCAGGTCATGATCCCAGGGTCCTGGGATGAAGCCCCACATGGGGCTCTCTGCTCAGCAGGGAGCCTGCTTCCTCCTCTCTCTCTCTGCCTGCCTCTCTGCCTACTTGTGATCTCTGTCTGTCAAATAAATAAATAAAATCTTTAAAAAAGAAAAAAAAAAAAGAAAACAATAAAAAAAAAATGCTTCAGAGCCTACCAGAACGGCCCTTCCCTATCCTGCTCACATTACCTCTCAGGCTTCTCTTGAGAGCATGCCCTCAGGGCCTCACGTGACACTGAACCCCTGTCACAGGCTCTGCTTCTGGGGAAGCCAACCCCAGGCAGGCCATTAGGGGCCATGCATTTTTTTGGTTTAGAAATTGAGTTCTGGGATCAGAGGACCAGGGGACCTGTTCCTTGCAGCTCTGAAAGTCTCTAAAACTGTGATTTACTCAGTCACCCAGAAAGTTGGCAGCAGAGCCCTCCCACAAACCATTCAGAGCTGTGAGGCCCCGGGACTGTGGAACAGAGGCCAAGCAGCAACTGGGCTCCCAGATCAGGCTCCATCTCAGGGAAGGCTCCCTCTGCCTCCATTAGTCCGGAGACGTTAGCGTCCTGAATTCTACCCGTTTCCCTCGGTGTCAGCTAATTGCCTGCGAAGCAAGAGAGACCGGCAGCTCAGAGACTGTGGTCCTGAAAAGAAGATGCTTGTTAATCTCAGTAAATCTGTAATGTGTTGGACTTTTCTTCAGGGTGATAAAGTGAGTTGGCAAAAGGCAAACGGCACAAGTCTATAGGTTTTGAGGTCATTCGGGAGCCATATATAGATGGCTTAGCTTTCCCAGGGATCTGCCCCCCCACCGCCTCCCCCAGAATCAGATCACCCATGATGAGAAGTGCTGAGTGTCCCCCCCCCGGGTTCCCACAGCAGGGCCTGACAGAGGTGTGAGTCACTGGAGGGGAAGGTGCTAAAGCTGAAGAAATATTTTTGCCAGAAGTGCATTTAAAAAAAGAACAGACTGGTGATTGGAGCTAAGCAAGCTCTCTGGTATGTGGCTTATTTCTCAGAAGAGTGGAGGACTTTTTTTTTTTTTTAAGATTTTATTTGTCTATTTGACAGTGATCACAGGTAGGCAGAGAGAGAGGGGGAAGCAGGCTCCCTGCTGAGCAGAGAGCCTGATGTGGGGCTCGATCCTAGGACGCTGGGATCATGACCTGAGCTGAAGGCAGAGGCTTAACCCACTGAGCCACCCAGGCACCCCAGTAGAGGACTTTCTATGCATTAATAATTTTGTCTGAAGATTTCTTTCTTTCTTTCTTTTAGAGAGGGGGGAGGGGCAGAGGGAGAGAATCTCAAGCACACTCCCTGCTGAGCATGGAGCCTGAAGTGGGGACTCCACGCGGGGCTCGATCCCATGACCCTGAGAACATGACCCACACTGAAATCAAGAGTCAAACGCCTCACTGACTGACGCCACCCATGCACCTTTAGAAAATTTCTATGCAGGGCGCCTGGGTGGCTCAGTGGGTTAAAGCCTCTGCCTTCGGCTCAGGTCATAATCCAGGGTCCTGGGATCGAGCCCCGCACCGGTCTCTCTGCTCAGCAGGGAGCCTGCTTCCTCATCTCTCTCTGCCTGCCTCTCTGCCTACTTGGGATCTCTGCCTGTTAAATAAATAAATAAAACCTTAAAAAAAAAATAGAAAATTTCTACGCCGTCTCTTAGAGGCGTCACTGTTGGTTCATGCAGCTTTGTGGGGTAGGTCTGGGGATGGCTCAGGGAGGCACCCCTGAGCGGCGCTGGCCATCATGGATTGGGCCGCAGCTGGTCTCTGCTCTGACTGTCCAGGGACCTGGGGCAAATCCTTTACCTTGTCCCAGGCACCGTTTTCTCTCTGTAAAATGGAGTTGGCTCTTTCGTGAACCTTGGTGCTCTGCGTGCGGTCTGCAGACCAGTATCCCCGCCCTGCAACACCTGGGTGTTTGTTTGGAAATGCGGAGTCCCAGGCCCGGCTTCAGAGAGGTCCTCAGACCTCTCTGAATCCAAATCTATATTTTAATAAGCTTCCCACGTGATTTATTCACATATCCCAGGTCTTGGTGCCTTGCTGTGGACCGGACAACTCAAATGTGTCCTTAAACGATCACCCTGGAGTAGAAGCTCATTAGAGATACAAGTTCATGGGCCCCAGACCTAGGGAGTCTCGTCTCTGAGGGTGGGGACAGGGAGCCTGTGTTTTCATGACGCCTCCCGGTGCGTCTGAAGCGCACTGACCTTTGAGAAGGGCTGAGGCTTGGCTGTGGTGTGCAGAGCTTGTTGGAGCCGCTTCCCCGAGAAACACTCACCTGCCAGCACTTCACAGCGATTTTGCGGTGTTTTCGCCTTCTTTGCTGTCTTAAAGAGACAACTTAAAGTTTAAGGTAGGTGAAACGAGTTGCTCACAATCTGCCTATCACACCGTGTCTTGCAATATTTATGTTTCTGGTAAAGTCGGGGAGCTCTTACAGGGTGATAAAACTTGTAAATATTTAACATTACCTGATTGTAAATAACAGAGGCTCTTGGGACAGGTGCTGGGGGGGGGTCTTGGGGGGGGTTCCTGATCAAGACCCTCTTATCTTGTACCGTTCACTGTTCTGATTAGATAATACATTCCTGCAGTTTAAACGTCTTGTTGAAAAGGATTATAGTGAAAGTTTTTCTTTTCCATGACCACCCAGTACGCTCCTCGCCCAGGAAACTTTTTGAGTTTTGAGTTTATTGGGTCTAATCTAATTAAGGCTGATCCTTGGGGGAACTAAGAAATCTCCTGGTACCTGGCTGCCCTCCTGACTCCCCAAACCTCCGGACTTGCTGGTTGAGCAACTTTGCAATTCACTTTATCACTCTGACAAAAAAAAATCCATCAAATTACAGATGTATTTATTTTTTTATTAACAGGCATCTTCTTTAAAGGATGCAATATTTCTGGGAGGTTCTGAGCTGCCAGTCATTCCTACTTCAGTGGGAATTATTCTAATACAGTTTTTTCATGCAAATACAAGTATGTATATTTTTACACATATAGTATATTTTTATATATGTAAAATTGTATATGCTTGTGTTTGCATTTAGAAACCTATATACACATATACGTGTGTGTGTATAAATAAATAAAATGCATTGCCACCTCTGCCGAGCACAATTCACAAGATCGAATACACACTTCTGTGCCTTGCTTGTTTCACGAATACGTCATGCTGTTCTGTGGTGCGGTGAACTCTCGGGTTGTATGGCATCTGCTGTCAAAGACACTGCTCGTAAGTGGGCTACTTCGCAGGTGCATATTATATATGCAGGATAGATCCCCAGAAACGGGATTCTAGGTATCTGCCTTACTAATAGCCCTCCACCAGCTTCGGATGAGTAGTTACAGTTTTCCCACATCTTTGCCAACGCATTAAATTGTTACATCACTGGATTTTTACCAATCTGATAGGTGAGAAAATGACTCAACGGAGTCTTAATTTAAATTTGTTATGAAAAGATTTTTTAAAGATTGTATTTATTGGGGCACCTGGATGGCTCAGTGGGTTAAAGCCTCTGCCTTCGGCTCGGGTCATGATCTCGGAGGTCCTGGGATCGAGTCTCTGCTCAGCAGGGAGCCTGCTTCCTCCCCTCTCTCTCTGCCTGCCTCTCTGCCTGCTTGTGATCTCTGTCTGTCAAATAAATAAAATCTTTAAAAAAAAGATTTTATTTATTAATTTGAGAGAGAAAGAATGAGGAAGGGATGGGGCAAAGAGAAGCAGGCTCCCTGCTGAGTGTAGAGCTTGACTCGGGACTCAGTCTCAGGACCTTGAGGTCATGACCTCAGCTGGACTCAGACGCTCAACCGACTGAGCCACCCAGGCACCCATTAAGAGAAGTTTTAAACTCCTGATACGTCTAAAGACCATTTTTATTTCTTTCTCTATAGCTGACTTACTCATAATCTTTTCTTTTTCTGTGTTTAAAATTAAACTATCTTTTGTTTTATTGAGCAGTCGACACACATCGTTGTATAAATTTAAGGCGTATAGCATAGTGGTTTGACTTACATATACCGTGAAATGATTACAATAACGAAAGTATTCTTCATTTGTTTTTTAAAAAATTTAATTCCAATACAGTTACCATGCAGTGTTATTTTAGTCTCGGGTGTACAATACAGTGATTCAGCAGTTCTGTGCATTACTCAGTGCTCCTCACATTCAGTGTATTACTAATCCCCTTCACCTGTTCCCTCCATCCCCCCCATCTCCCCTCTGGTACCCACCAGTTCTCTATAGTTAAGAGTCGGCTTTCTTTATCTCTTTTTTTCTTTGTTCAGTCTTCGCTTATTTTTAAAATTGGATTGTTGCCTTTTCCTTCTTCATTTCTAGGTGATTATCTATTAGGGAGATTAGCCTTTTGCTTTGCTACAAGTCGTGTCCAGTTTTAGCCTTTCTTTTATCTTGTGGATGGTTTTATTTGTTTTGTATGCATGCATTTTTTTATTTTATGCAGTCGAATTTATCAGTTTTTTCATAGTTTCTGAATGTTGACTTACGGGTGCAAAAATCTTCCCTACTTTTATTTTAACATTCAAATGTTGATCCATTTGGAATTTATCCTGATGCATGGTGTGAAGTATAAATCCAAGTCACCCTCCACCCCTACTGCCTAGCCTCTTCCTGCTAGAATGAGAAGCTACTTTATCATTAGCTCTTTCCTCGTGGTATGTGAGTCTCTTCCAGAATTTGCTAATCTTTTCCATTGGTTTCTCTTGATTCACGTTCATTCATGTTCCCACTGTTATGCTTGCTAAGATTTATAATATTTTTAAAAATGTATTTTAGTACATGGAAGGGCTGCTCCACTTATTTTTAGCTCTCTTTTGGGCTATTCTTGCACATTATCTTTTCTATTTGAAGTTTAAAATCTCATACCTAATTATACACACATGTTGGTTGTTTTTATTGGAATTGCTTTCGTAAAAACTGAAGTATAACGCACATACAGAAAAGTGAATGAATTTTGAGTATATAACATAATGGGTTCTCACAAAGCAAACACATAGTAAACTGTTCCCCAGATCTGGAGCTAGAGCATAATCAGTGTGCAGAAGCTCCCCTAGATCCCAGTCTCTTCTGAAAGGTAATCATCATCTTCGTTTCTTATGTAATAGATTGGTTTTGTTGCTTAAAAAAAAAAAAAAACCAAAACCTTGTGTACAGGTACTCTTTTGTAGATAGCTTCTTTGCTCAACATTATGATATTTTATATTTTATAATTTTTATTATAATACATTATAATATTTACATTATAATTTTATAATTATAACTATAGCATATATTATAATATTTTATATTTTATAATATTTTTCTCTAATACTGTGAGAATTATCTGTTATCCAATTGATGGACATTTAAATTGTTTCCAGGTTTATTTACTTATTTATCTATTTGAGAGAGAGAATCATGCATGTGTGTGAGTGGGGGAAAGAGCAGAGGGAGAGAGAGAAGCTCAGGCAGACTCCCTGTTGAGCACAGAGTCCAATGCCGGG
Source organism: Neogale vison (assembly GCF_020171115.1). Classification (NCBI taxonomy): domain Eukaryota; kingdom Metazoa; phylum Chordata; class Mammalia; order Carnivora; family Mustelidae; genus Neogale; species Neogale vison. The sequence continues at coordinate 12,724,906 of NC_058097.1, forward strand.
CTCCATCCAGGACCCTGAGATCATGCCCTGAGCCAAAATCGGGAGACAGCCACTTAACCAGCTGAAACACCCAACTGCCCCTGTTCCCAGCTTTTGGCTGTCATGAATAAGACTGCTATGAACAGCTTTTGGTGTCCATATGTACATATTTCTGTTGGATATTTACTTATAAGAGGAATGTCTGGGCCATGGGATATGTATGTATTCAACTTCAGAAAATATTGCCAGACTGTCTTTCAAATAGATGTGTAACAATTTACCCCCCTTCCAGTGGTGTCTGAGGATTCCAGTTATTCTACATGCTTGTAAAACCTGGTTTTGTTGGTCTTTTAAATTTGATTCATTCTGATGTGTGTTGTGGTAATTAATTTTGGTTTTAATTTTCACTTCTCTAATTATCAATGAGTTTGAGCACCTCTAAAAACATAGGTGTTTGCCATTTAAATATCCTCTTTGGTGGAATGTATTGAGGTTGCTTTAAATTTGCACATTAACTTCATAGAATGGACATATGTAACATGGTGTTGAATCTTTCTATCCAAGACCCTGGTATGTCTTTCCATAAAAATCTTTTTTCTGTGACCTTCAGTATTGTTTATAGTTTTTTAGTAAAAAGCTTGCATATTTTTTGATAAGTTTATTCCTAGACATTTATCTTTTTTGTGGAGACTTTTCTGTCTATTGTTTGTAGTAGTTTCTTTCTTTTTTTTTTTTTAAGATTTTATTTATTTATTTGACAGACAGAGATCACAAGTAAGCAGAGAGGCAGGCAGAGAGAGACGGGGAAGCAGGCTCCCCACTGAGCAGAGAGCCTGATGCGGGGCTCGATCCCAGGACCCTGGGATCATGACCTGAGCAGAAGGCAGAGGCTTTAACCCACTGAGCCACCCAGGCGCCCCTTGTAGTGGTTTCTTGGTTCTCTTAGATGGAATGCATGCCATATATAAATGGAAATGATTTTACTTCCTATCCAATTCTGACATCTCTAATTCCTTGTGGTTATTTAATTGCATTGACTAGTACCTTCTGTATAACAATTAGTTGGCACCTGTACATGTGCCTTGACTTTAGTGGGAATGTTTCTAGGGTCTTCCAGTTAATCAAAATGCCAGCTTTTATCCGAGTTTTATATGTTTTATCATGTTAAGGAATTATTCATCACATCCTACTTTAATGAGGATTTTTTTTTACCAGAAAATGGTGTTGAATTTTGTCAAATGTTTATTACATTCATGGATCTCCTAGGATCTATTATTATGTTGTATTCAGAAGTTTCCTAATATTGAACTGTCCTTGCCTTCTTTAAATAAATTCCCTGTGGTCTTTTACTATGCTGTGCGGCCCTGCTGGGGAAGCTTTGTTGACAGAGCCACTTGCCACTGTGAACTCCGCTGGAGAGGGTCTATGCAGGAGAGGGTCTAGAGTCTATGCAGGAGAGGGTCTAGAGTCAGTGCATGTGGGCAAGAAGTGGCTCTTCCTGAAGTAGGGAACCATTAGTTTGTTTCTCTTCCCGGCAGGCCGGCTCCAGACTCTTTCCTGGCAATAGAAACCGGGTTTGGGACACCTTGCTGGCTCAGTTGGTAAAGCAGGGAGCTCTTGTTGTGGTGGCCATGAGTTCAAGCCCCACGCTGGGCATAGAGCTTATTTCAAAAAAGAAAAGAAACTGGGCTTTTCCACCAATTCATGAAAAACTGCATGATTCTGATCCTAGTCTTTTTCGGTTTAGTTCCATTATTGTTTTGATTAATTTCAAAACAAAACATGTCAACCCCCCCCAAATGTACCTAAACAATTTTTATTATACTCAGTTTTGTTTACGTAATACTTGAGAGGATGTTGCAATAGGCTTTTAGAGCCACTGGGATATTATAAACTCGGGACTCACTGCCCTAACTTCTCTCAGGAAGAGGGAAAAATATTAAGAGTCTGGGTCTGTAACAAAGAAAAACCTCTGGGTTCTTGGTCACTGGAGGGATGCTGTGCCCAGTCTGTAGAAGAGGCATCCACTTGGCGGTGCCACTCAGTGATTAAGACAGTAACTGCTCGGCCAGTTTGTCTGGGCTTAACTCCTTGCTCTTGGGTTTACTACTTGTGTGATCTCGGACAAGTTACTTCCCGCCTCTGGTCCTTGGTTTCCTTACTGGAAAGTGAGGATGAGAACATTTCCCATGTCTAGCCTCGTTTTGAGGAGTCAGTAAGTTTAGTATATGGCAAACTCCTTGCAATAAACGTTAGGGAGCCTGAGTGGGGATTAAAGAATCCAGTGGGGATGGGACTACGGGGTCCCTGCATTCAGTGACCTTCCTGACCTTCGCTGATCTCAGCCCTCGGGCGGATATCTGCAGGGCGTGCTTAGACAAGTGATCAGCAAGTTCTGAAGGTCAGCAAGTTCTCGAGGCTTCTAAGATGAAGCAAACTGAAGGAAAGAAGATCTTCTGTCAGTGTCTGAGCTACAGAAGGCAGAGAAATGAAAGATTCCTTAGGGTCGACATTTCAGGTAATACATTTGTGAGCTAAGGAAAAAGAGCGGGCCCAATATTCTTGGCCTCTGACCAGGTTTCTCTGCAGCCTTTAATTCCAAGGCTTAGAGCTCCCTGGAGAGTGGGCTGGTTGGCTTCTGACCGTGGCGGCTGCAAGGTGACTGTCTTGGGTAGCGCTGCCCATACACACCTGTGGTATTCGTTTTTGAGAGGGTGTAGGGGAAATTTTTGCTGTGGACAGAGGAGACAGCTTCGACTGGTGGATGAGTGTAAAGGGAGAGGGGTCCAGCCGGACAGAGTCCAGGTTCTCCTGGTGATCGTCACTGGGCCGGCTCTCCTTCCAGTGTGGGGGGCCAGTAGCACTAGCTTGCTGTTTCCAATTAACTACTGAAAATGTTTTATTTTTCATTTTTTTAAAGATTTTATTTATTCATTTGAGACAGAGAGAGTGAGCACGAGCAAGGGGAGAGTCAGAGGAAGAGGGAGAAGCAGGCTCCCTGCTGAGGCAGGAGCCCGAAGCGGGGCTGGATCCCTGGACCCTGGGATCATGACCTGAGCTGGAGGCAGACGCTTAACCTACTGAGCAACCCAGGCGCCCCTAAAGTGTTTTAAACTGAAGTATAATTTACTTAAAATGCTCAGGCCTTAAATGTAGGTGGTGTGTTAGTTTGGTGGTGTATTAGTTTCTTAGGGTTACAAGCAAAGTACCACATACCTGGGGATTAAAGGAACAGAACGGTGTTGTCTCACAGGTCTGGAGACTAGAAATCCAAAATTCAGGTGTCAGCAGGGCCCCGATCACTTTGAAGGCCCCTGAGAGGATCTCCCACGGCCTCTTCCTGGCTTCCGGGGGTTGCTTGTGGTCCCTGGCGTACCTTGGCTTGTGGACGCACCGTTTCCATCTCTGGCTTCATCACCTCGCGGTTCTCTGCCACTCTTCTTAGAAGAACCTGAGTCATTGGATTAAGATCGACCCTAATCTGTGTAACCTTACTCTAACTTATTACATCTGCACAGTCCCTTGGACCTATTTCCAAGTAAGGTCATGTTCTGAGTTTCCAGGTGGACGTGAATTTTGGAGGGGACACTGTTCAACATAAATGCTTTTTGACCATTGTGTCTGCCCACACGACCACCAGCCCAGTCGGGAGCTGGAGCGTCGCCATCAGGCCCCTTTCCCGGGAATTCCCACCACCACCAGCCACCCCACACCACCAGCGTTTGGATTTCTCTCACCGTTGACCAATTTCCTGGCCTGTCCTTGCGTTCACCTATACATGGAATTCTGTGGCCTGTGCTTTTTTGCATTTGGCCTCCTTGGCTCGCAGTGATTTTAAGACTCGGCCGTGTTTTTGCACGGACCAGTAGGTTGTTCCCTTTATTTTGCTGCGTGGTGTTGTGTTGTGTGATCGGATCACAGTTTTTGCATCCATTCTTCCACGGATGGACATTCGGATGGTTTTCAGTTTTTGGAGCTTTGGATGATTCAAAATGTGTACCTAGTGGCAACGCATTTTCTCATTCATTTTCTGGTGGACACAGGCTGTGATTTCTCTAGGTTGGATATGAGGAATGGAATTGCTACACCATGGGGCAGGTGTACGTTTAACTTCATTAGAATTGCCAGTCTTCACAGTGACTGCACTGTGGACGCTTCCAAGGGGACATGGGAGAGTTCCACTCTTCTGTGTCTGCGGCTTCCCTGGTGCTGGTTGTTTCCTTTGCCACCCAGAGAGGGTAGCCCTCTGCGGAGGTGTCCCTCCACGGTGCTGCCGGGCTGAAGACCCTCCCGCTACTGACTCCTACCTCGCTGCTCTTTGATTTGTGTTTTTTTTTTTCTTTTACCTTTTTTTTTTTAAGATTTTATTTATTTATTTGACAGACAGAGATTACAAGTAGGCAGGCAGGCAGATAGAGAGAGAGGAGGGGAAGCAGGCTCCCTGCTGAGCAGAGAGCCCGATGTGGGGCTCGATCCCAGGACCCTGAGACCATGACCTGAGCCGAAGGCAGAGGCTTCCAGAGAGCCACCCAGGTGCCCCTGGTTTGTTTTCTTTTTCTCTTTCTTTCTTTCTTTCTTTTTTTTTTTTTTTTTGGTTTGTTTTCTTTTTTATGTTATTGCTCCAAAGATGTTTTCAGGCCCTAAGGTCTCCTGGGGTCCCTTTGTCCACTATCCCTGTCTTCCAAGAATAGCTCTAGTGTGGAGCCTCCAAACTGTGTTCTTCTACTCTTGAATCTCCTTGCTTGCCAGAGGTCAGAGGTTGGAGGTCAGAGGTCAGAGTCCTGCAAGGGGACAGCAGCGGCTTTCTCAAAGTCGGGGCTGTTTAGTGTGTACCGGGGTCCCATGTGACTACTTCCACACTGGGCTTCTTTCTTCTTTCACAATCAAGTAAGTGTTTTCCTCACAGATCTCTATTGAGGGTGCAAAGGCAACAGCAATAAAGGAAATCATTCAAAAACAAATGAGGAGGCACAAGTTTTCCAAAACTCATTTTGACTGCTATTTATAATAGTGAATGATAACAATGAAAAATACTGAGTACTTGGAACGCTACACCAGCTCATGTTCTGAGCTTTTCATATATTGAAACTTGGTAAATCCTCACATAACCCACTGAGGCTGGAAGTTCATTTCAAGCCCGTTTTACAGATGAGGAGCCTGAGGCAGGAAGCGAATCCTCACCTCTCCTACTGCAAGGTGGAGCCAGGGTTTGAAATCCGTTTCTAGTTTCACAGTCTGTATCTTTCCTGCACGTTTTCTTCCTTAGAGTCATTCACGTTTGAAAGACCCAGCCATGTTTATTTTAATCGGAGAGCCACATCACCTGCTATAAATAGCCACAAAAACGAACGCTCTAATAACATAATTCCAACTGGGTCCTGTTGAGCTTCCCTTACCGCCCTTCTTTTTCACGGTTTCTGTTTCTGGTTTCATATTAAAGAACATTCTGACCACCTCAAAGCCACAAAGATTTTCTCCCGGGTTTTTGCTTAGAAATTTTATAGTGTTAGGTCTTACTATTAAGCCCATGGACCATTTCAGGTTCTTTTTATGCACAGTGTGGGGTAAAGCTTATGCTTAATTTTTTTTAACCCCCCATCTAAGGATGTCCAGCAGTTTCTGCAGTATGGGTTGAGAAGACTCCCTTCTGTTTTCTCAGAGTCTGGCTTTTCTCATTAAGCGGGAGGGCTCATTTGCAGAGTTGCCGCAGAAGAGAAATGTGTCATCATTTGCTATACCCGTTGGCCATGGTCAGCTCCCAATAAGTACCAATTAGTTCTCAGATTACGCTGTTTTCCTGTAGTTTAGCCTGAGTTGTTTCCAGTTTTCTTTCTGCAAAAGTAAATAGCAGGGCAGCGGATACGCCTGGCCTACAGCCCTCTGTTTCCTTTAAAATTATTGGAGAGGGGCGCCTGGGTGGCTCAGTGGGTTAAAGCTTCTGCCTTCGGCTCAGGTCATGATCTCAGGGTCCTGGGATTGAGCTCCTCATTGGGCTCTCTGCTTGGCAGGGAGCCTGCTTCCCCCCACCCCTGCATCTCTGCCTACTTGTGATCTCTCTGTCAAATAAATAAATAAAATCTTAAAAAAAAAAAAAGCCCATATATCCCAAAGCTATTCTGTTCTCTATTTAAAAAAAAAAAAAAAGAAAGAAAGTGTAGATCCTTGCGCTCCCCTGGAAGGCACGCCTTGCTTTTGAATTAGCCCTGCTTCCACCCAGAAGGAGCTGCTCAGGAGGGTTAGGAATTGGAATCCATTCTTGCTTCGGAAATCTTTCCTGCCTCCCTGACCCCCACTCACCTGGGGTCCCCCCGTGGGTGGTTCCTCATCTTCCCTTTGGCTGCACAAATTTTTTTCATGATGCTCTTTTGTACCCGTGTCTTTCCCTCTTGCCCGCCCCACCATCCTGTGAGCCTCTTACCGGAATCACTGGCTACTAGTTCCCAGCAGGGCAGCCACACGGAGTGGATGTACAGCAGAATGGCGCCCGGTATTGCTGTTGCGAGCTCACCTTCGCGGTGAGCCTTCCGCGAAGAGCCTCCTTCTAGCACCCGCGGCTGGTGCTTCCCCTGCTTCCCTGCGTCTCCAGCTTCCTCTAAGTGAGGGGTTGCAGCCCTGGTTCACGTTAGATGGTGTTACAGATCCTTGGCTCCCTCCTTAAATCACGTTGGGTCCCAGAGGGAGGCAATGACTTTGCTGTTCTTTTTCAACCCTTCTGACTTATCTAGGAAGGGTTTCCCAGCCTCAGCACTACTGACATTTGGGGTTGGAAAATTCTTTGTTGTGAGGGGCTGCCCTGTGCACTGGAGGGCAATGACAGCATCTGTGGCCTGCTTCCACGAGACTGTTGGCCCCAGCACCCCCACCCGCAGTTGGGACAACCAAAAATATCTGTCGACATTGCCCGATGTCACCTGGGGGACAGAATCCAGCTCCTGGTTGAGAACTACTGCTCTGGCGAAAAGACTCTGCCCTAAAATATCTCCTTTTTTTTCCTTTTCTTTTTTTTAAATGATTTTATTTAAATTCAAGTTAGTTACCATATGGTGTGTTATTAGTCTCATGCGTAGAAGTTCATGATTCATCAGTTGCATGGAACACCCATTACATCATTACATCACAGGCCCTCCTTAATGCCCATCCCCCACTTACCCCTCCTCCTCCGTTTGTTCCTTACAGTTCTCTAACCTTTGCTCATCTCCCTTTTCAAAAAAAAAAAAAAAAAGAGAGAGAGAGAGAGCGAGAGCAGATCTGTAGCTCAGAGCCTTCAGCAGGCAAAGCTTTCTCACTAGAATTTAATTACATTTGTTTTTGCTTTCCTTGATGTGACCTTTTCATTCTGGCAAGTGACAACTGTTTCTCTCTTCACGAACGTGTTATCCCGTTTTCTTTACAAGTTAATTTGAGTTAAAAAGGCGAGTGACTATAGAGAAATATGTCTCAATATATGTAAATACAGCCCAAAGGGTGTTGGGCTAGGCACCTGACCCCAAGGAGAGTTGAGGAACATGTCTTCCTGTCTCAGCGCTTCGGTCATCTGTTGAACTGGGCAGGTGTTCATGTTCTGTTTCACTTAAGACAATATGCCAACTTGGAAGGTGCCCAAGGGATCTGGCCCGGGTGCCAAGCCTCCCAGCTGCTCCTAATCATTACATGCCGCACCTGCCAGGAGCGTCCTGCTTGCTGCGAGCCTTTGGTCTGTGGGCCCAGGAGTCGGGCTCACTTGATAAAACCTGCCAGGTGACTTTGGATGACAAGTGCAAAGGCAGTGCCTATCTGGATCCCGTCCAGTCTAGTCTGGGAAACAGGCACTCGAAAACAGATCACACAGGCCTGGAGCCCTTCTGATTTCATAGAGAGGTCAGCTGTGGGAGGAAAGCACAATATTTCATTCATATCAGGCATCTTGGCCAAACTGCTGATCCGCTCCTGCCTCCGCTTGCCTCGTGGGAAAAGCCTCGATCAGATACCAAAGTAAGTGAGAATATCACACTTAGCAACTGTCAATGAATTCATGGGTCTAGGCATGAAGAACCAGCGGTGGTCAACATCAGAAAAGAATAATTATCAGATGTTGCATACCTCCTGTTGAAATAACCCAGTTGCACTTATACTGGTAACAAAGGGTTTGAACTTGAATCTGATCCAGCTGCCAATGTGCAGAAACAGAGGACAAAGGAACATATTGAATTGTACCATGCATGTGCCGTCAATGAAGTCTGGACCGGGGACACTGTAGGGAGCAAATATCCCGGGTTCATCTGCAGATGAATTGTAAGGGAGGGAATGAGATGGAAGGGAAATTCCACAGATGAAAATAGACTTAAAGGATACATGAAATTTAAGAAAAAGATGAAGCTTGAAAGCTATAGTGTTGAGGGAGGCACAGTTAATAGTGTGCTGTATAAAGCCATAAAGAAACCAACACGGTGAATGCTGTCCTAGGACGGTGGTTGCTCTTAGGGGGATGCTGTGACTGGGGTAGGTCTCATGAGGGGCTCCTGGGGTGCCTTTCTCGATTCCAAGACACGATTGTATTACGGTAACTCATTAAACTGTACATTTGTTGGATGTTATCCCTGTGTTCTATTTTAAATATTTTATATTATTATTTTTAAGCATCCTCTACATCCAACATGGGGCTCAGACTTGCAACCCCGAGATCAAGAGTCCCATGCTCTACTGATTGAGCCAGCCAGGTGACCCAGCTGTGTTTTATTTTAAAATAAAAAGTTTTTAGGGGTGCCCAGATGGCTCAGTCGGTTAAGCGTCTGCCTTTGGCTCAGGTCATCATCTCAGGGGTCCTGGGATTAAGCCCCACATTGGGCTCCCTGCTCAGTGGGGAGTCTGCTTCTCTCTCTGCCCCTCCCCCAGCCCATGCTGTCGCTCAAATAAATCTTTTAAAAAAATAAAAAGCAATATGCTTTAAAAAATATTCTACCTTTTATAGGCAAAAAGATATAAAAACATGCTTTCCCCCCCGCCAAGATTTTATTTATTTATTTATTTTAGAGCATGATTAGGGGGAGAGGCAAAGGGAGAGAGAGAGAGAGACCCCCCAGCAAACTCCGGCTGAGTGTGGATCCTGACTGGGGCTAGATCCCGGGACACTGAGATCAATACCTGAGCTGAAATCAAGAGTCAGATGCCTAACCCAATGAGCCACCCAGGCGCCCCTGCTTCTGTTTTGAAATATAAACAATTCAATGATAAATCAGAATATATGAAATGTTTATCTTCAAGGGGAGGGAAATGATAGGAGTGAAAGATAGGGACTGGAAGCTAGAACTTTCTGAACATACTTTCTATAGTATTTACTTTGGAATTACGTGTTTTATGTAATTAAAGTTTTTAAAAATCCCTAAAAATAACAAGCAGATGGAAATGTATGGGTTTTGGACTGTACATGTCTAATGAGATAACTGAACATAGAACCATGAAGAAAACTTAAACTGCATGGAGTTGTCTCTTGTTAAGTGATATCAGTGTTACCATTTTGAAACTACTGTCCATACAGAAGGAGAATACAAATAATCATCTTAAGTGTCAATAAGAAAAAAGATTCTCAGTACAAGGCAAGTGAGATGCACATAATCCAAGGGAGTTAAAAGAAGCCTTATAATTCTAATGATTTATCTACAGATTATTTTTATACTTAAAAATAGTAATTTCTGGGGCACCTGCATGTCTCCATTGGTTAAGTGTCTGACTCCTGATTTCAGCTCAGGTCATGAGATCAGGATGGTGAGATCAAGCCCCGCGCTGGGCTCCGTGCTGAGTGTGGAGCCTGTTTAAGATTCTCTCTTTCCCTCTGCCCCTCCCCTCCACTTGGATGAGGGCTTGCTGTGTCTTTCTCTCAAAAAAAAAAGGCCTGTCCGCCTGAAGAGCCTATGGACACTGACAACCAATAAGCACCCCTAGAGCTCAGGCTCTGATTTCTAAGTATTATTCCCCACAAACAGAGCTCTGCGGAAAAGTAGCTCATTTCTAGTCTGAGGCAGAAAATGTCCAAGATGAGCCTCGAAACTCCATTCATGCTTGAAAGCAAGGAAGCTGTTGAAAACTATTGCAGTCATGTTAGTAGGACAGGACCCTACTGGAAGGAGCTCCCACTCTCTTCATGATGAAATAATCTGAGCGTTAAGAAGAATAACAAACAGCTTCGCAATTTCTTATTGTTCCATCTCTAGCTATCATACAGCCCCATGACTCACCCCTAGATAGTTCCCTAAGAAAAATAAAATATTTCCAGAGAAAGACCATTTGTATGCAAATGTATGTGGCTTCATTCATACTTGGGAAACCCTGGGAGCAATGCAAATGCTTGTCAACTGATAAATGGATCAACAAATTGTGATATAATGGAATGCTACTCAGTATAAAAGGAAAAGCCCACTGATCTCAGCTACACTCTGTTGAGTATCCCCAACACATTCGCTAAGTGAAAGAAGACACAACAGAAAGGGCAGCATACTTTATAATTCTGTTTATATAATATTTTGGGGGGAAACCCTATTAGGAATAGCAATTAGATAAATATTCATCAGAGGTATAGAGTGGGGAAAGGGATTGGCTACAAAGGGATACAGGAGAAGTTTTGGGGGTGATAGAAATGTTCCAGATCTTAGCATAACGTGTTTGTGTGTATTTATTAAAACTCATCAAACTGTACACTTAAAGAAGATGAACTTCAGTGTATACAATTTTACCTCAGTCAACCTGCCTTAAAAAGCAACTTTCATGGGTTGAAATGCAGAAGTTAGAAGATTAATGAATTCAAAATGTTACTGAAGAATCATTACTAGTTACCTTTGGAGGATTCTAGGGAAGAACCCATTCTGAAAACTGGTACATAAGCCAAGGGAAAGAATCAAACCATTACCCTGGTTTTTCTATACAGAACAAACTTTGAGGTAAGAAAACAAGAGGAGGAGGGAAAGTTCTCCATTCTAGGAGGATCACAGTAATAAATGTAGAAGGAAAGGTAGAAGCAGAAATTCACCACCCGGACTGACTAATGGAATACTGGATGCGGGCTAGAATCCTCAGTGTTTGATGAAAGATAAAAGGCTGATGGAAAATTTTGTAATACATGAATTATGGAGAAAGAACTTGACATTAGCTCACTAAAGGGGGATGAGAAGATGTTTGGTGCCTCCTGCTGTAAGGCAGTACCTCCTATGAAAACTACACCCAAACTTAATGAAGGTTTTTGATCTGAATATTAAGAAATGCATCGATAAGTATGTTGAATGGCATTCCAAGGATGCAGTCAACCAAATCCAGAATGACCCAGTTTCTTCAACAGTAACAAAAAAGGGAAAATAAGCTTTCATATATTAAAAGGCCTTAAGAGTTCAAAACTTACACAGATTTACAGAAATTTAAGATAGTGTGGTACTGGCATAGAGGGAAACATACAGATCAGTGGAATGGGATTGAGAGTCCAGAAGTGAATCCCTATCCGTCTATGCCTCTATGGTCAGCTGAGTTCTGGTGAGGGTCCCAGTACCATCCAATGGAGGAAATAGTCTTTTCAAAAAATGGTGCTGGGACAGTTGGATAGCCCCCACAAAAATGAAGTTGGGCTCTTACCTCAAACCATATGCAAAATCAACTCCAAATGCATCACAGACTTAAATGGAAAAGCTAAAACTATAAAACTCTTAAAATACTCATAAATCATTGTGACCTTGGATTAGGCAGCAGTTTCTTAGATAGGACACCAAAAGCACAAACAACCAAAAAAGAAAAAAAAAGATAAATTGGACTTCATCAGGCTTATAACTGTCATGTATCCTGGGACACTATCAACAAAGTGAAAAGACACCCTACAAAATGGGAGAAAATACTTAATCTTATCTTTAAAAATTTTTTTAAATTATTATTAACGTATAATGTATTATTTGTTTCAAGGGTACAAGTCTGTGACTCAGACTTTTAAGAGCCTAATGATTTGTCTCCCTCTCTGGTTTCATCTTGTTTCATTTTTTCTTCTCTTCTCCTATGATCCTCTGCGTTGTTTCTTAAATTCTGCTTATCCGTGAAATCATATGATAATTGCCTTTCTCTGATTGACTTATTTTGCTTAGCATAATACCCTCTAGTTCCATCCATATTGTTGCAAATGGCAAGATTTCTTTCTTTTTTTTTTTTTCCCATGGCTGAGTAAGACCACATGTTCTTTATCCATTCATCTGTCAATGGACATCTGGGCTCTTTCCAGGGTTGGGCTATTGTGGACGTTGCTGCCATAAACATTGGAGTGCAGGTGCCCTTTGGATCACTACATTTGTATCTTTGGGGTCAATGCCCAGTAGTGCAATTGGTGGATTGTAGGGTACCTCTCTTTTCAACTTTTCGAGGAACCTCCATATTGTTTTCCAAAGTGGCTGTACCAACTTGCACCCCCACCAACAGTGTAAGAGGGTTCCCTTTTCTCCACAACCTCTCCCACATTTGTTGTTTCTTCCCTTGTCAACTTTTGTCATTCTAACTGATGTAAGGTGCTGTATCAATGTGGTTTTGATTTGAATTTTCCTGATGGCTAATAACATTGAACATTTTTTCATGTGTCTGTTAGCAGTTTGTATGTCTTCTTTGGAAAAGTGTCTGTTCATGTCTTCTGGCCATTTTTTTTACTTGATTATTTGTTTTTTGGGTGGTGAGTTTGAGAAGTTCTTTATAGATCTTGGATATCAGCGCTTTGTCTGTAGTCTCATTTGCATTTATCTTCTCCCATTCCGTGGGTTGCCTTCTTGTTTTGTTGCCTGTTTCCTTTGCTGTGCAGAAGCTTTTGATCTCGATGAAGTCCCAATAGTTCACTTTCACTTTTGTTTCCCTCGCCTTTGGAGACATGACTTGAAAGAAGTCCCTGTGGCTGATGTCGAAGAGGTTACTGCCTATGTTCTCCTCTAAGATTTTGATGGATTCCTGTATCACACTGAGGTCTTTCATCCATTTAGAGTTTATCTTTGTGTGCAGTGTAAGAGAATGGTCCAATATCCTTCTTCTCCATGTGGCTGTCCAATTTTCCCAGCACCATTTATTGAAAAGACTGGCTTTTTTCCACTGGGTATTAATTCATAATAGCCTCCCAGTGAAAACAAACCAAATGTCCATCAATTGATGAATGGTTAGAGAAAATGTGGTGTATCTATACAATGGAATATTATTTGACAGAAAAAAAGAATGGAGTGGTAGTCTCAGGGGTAAGATGGTGATTGTCTCCAGCACCATGTGGTAATGGCAGTGACAGAGCCAGAGCTGCTCCATGGTGAAGAGGGAAGCAAAGTCTTTCAAGGAAAAAAGGAAATGCAAACTATGCCAAGAAAGATGTTAGTGAAGCTTATAATTATTGTACTAAAATCTAGATATGGGGGCGCCTGGGTGGCTCAGTGGGTTAAAGCCTCTGCCTCCAGCTCAGGTCATGATCCCAGGGTCCTGGGATCGAGCCCCGCATCGGGCTCTCTGCTCAGCAGGGAGCCTGCTTCCCTTCCTTTCTCTCTGCCTGCCTCTCTGCCTACTTGTGATCTCTGTCTGTCAAATAAATAAATACAATCTTAAAAAAAAATAAAACCTAGATATGCGTCCTAAAAATGCTAGCTATGTGAGAATTGAGCGGCTATTTTGATGATGCTCAGAAAGTTCCAGAAAGCTTTTGAGACACACAGCAGGGAGGATGAATGATAGTTTTGCCTGGGGATGTCTATGGGAAGGCCAATGCCCCCGACCTCTAGGGAATGCCATGGTGGCATGTCACCGTTTCCAGAGAGCTCTAGAACTGGCTCACAAAAGGGTTCAGGCACAATAATATATATGAGCATGAGAAAAGAACAGAAACAGATTCTGAGAAGCAGGATTTTTGGCAAGTGGTTTTCAGCATGGATGGTGCCCTAGAGTTTGCCCCATCTGCCGTTGCTTCAAAATTACCAAAGCACAATATTTAGCCATGCTGGGTCATTATCTAGAAGGACAGTCTGCGGCCGGTGACATTCCACTAAGGGCCATGCTCTGTGTGTAGGAGGTCTCTGCCATTTTTAGGAAGACCACATTGAGAAAGTAGTTCAGTTTTTTGCACAGGCTTCCAAGGTGACTCCTGACCACAAAAGTGCCTGCCTTGCTTGCAGAAATGCCAAAGCCCTTAAAGCAGAGAAAGAAGGTGGGAATAAAGCATTTAAAGGAGGAAATGACAAGCTGGCCTATGAGCTATATACAGAAGCCCCAGGGACAGACCCCCAATATAAAAACAAATGCCGAACCCTGCTGTAACTGGGGTATAGATCATTCCAAGCTCGGGAGACTAGATGGTGCAACAGAAGTTTGCACAAATGCAGCAAGGCTTGGGGCCACTTAATTAAAAGCCTCCTTGGGAAAAGCTCAGTGTTACATGGATACAGAACAATTTCAAAAGCAGGACAGGACTGCGGAAAAGTGTATCAGACGGAGAAAACATAAGAACATGCCCAGCTCCTAAAACATTGCACAGCCAGAGCTGAAGGAAAGCCTACTACAAGGTTCTGGGAGCGGACGTGAAGGGCTCTGAGGATGAGATCAAGAAAACTCCGCAACAAGCCTTGAAGCACCATCCAGACGGCCCAGGGGGAGCCAGTGCTGAAGTGGAAGAGGAGGAGGAGGAGGAGGAGGAGGAAGAGGAGGAGGAGGAGGAGGAGAGAACGTTCAAGGAAGTCAGCAAAGCTTTTGCTCTTCTCCCCGATCCCGGGAAGTAGACTCACTTTGACACTGGACTGGACACGGATGAGGAGGACAAGCATCTGGTCCGGGGGGAACTTAACTTTTTCACTTTGGGTAACCAGAGGAAGCCCTCCAGAACCCGGAGAGTGTGGATCTGCCCGGTGTGACCTGGAATGTGGACACAGCGCACCTGCTCTCTCCTCGTCTCTGTGTACTCGGAGCACCGTGGCTTTTTCCGTTGGATCGCCTGGGTCTGTGTGAGTGGGTGAGGGAAAGGGGACTGGCGCCAAGTGCGGGCGTGGGAGCAGGGAAGGGGATGGACAGGGAAGCAGCTTGCGAATTTTTGTTTTCCTGTTTAACTTTATTTAAAAAGGCAAAAGGGCGGGGGCACCTGGCTGGCTCAGTTAGCCGAGCATGTGACTCTTGATCTCAGGGTCGTGAGTTCGAGCCCCATGTTGGGTATAGAAATGACTTAAAATTAAAATCTTTAAAAAATTTTTTCAAATTAAAAAAAAAAAAAAAGGAATGAAATGCTGAAAGGTACCATGGCCTAGGCCGTTTGGGCTGCCGTAATAAAATGCCATGGATTGGGCACTTAAAGGACAGAAGTGCACTCGCTCACAGTTCTGGAGGCTGGAGGTCCGAGCTCAGGGACCAGCATGGCTTGTTTCTGGTGTGGACTCTCCCCGTGGGCTGCAGGTGATCGCCTCCTTGTGTGCTCACATGACCTCTTCCCTGGGCGGGGTGGAGGGGGCATGCAGAGAGAACAGGAAGCTCTCTGTCTAGTGGCTCTTCTTATAAAGTCAAGAATCCCATTATGGGGGCCCCACCCTTGTGGCCTCGTCTAATCCTAATTACCTCCCCAAAGTCCCATCTCCCACCACATGGGGGGCTAGGGCTACAACCTAGGAAGTTAGGGGGATACACTGAGTTTATCACACAGTACGAGATGAACGAACCCTGAAAACATTATACTAAGTGAAAGAAGCGAGTCCTAAAGGACCACACACTGTGTGACTCCATTGATCGGAAATGTCCAGAAGAAGCAAATCCATAGAGACGGGAAGAAAACCCATAGAGACGGAAAGCAAATTTGTAGGTTGCTTGCCAGGGACTGGATGGGGAGAAGAAGTAAACAGAGATTGCAAATGAATAGTTTATTTTGGGGGTGATGAAATGTTCTGAGGGGCGCCTGGGTGTCTCAGTGAGTTAAGCCTCTGCTTTCAGCTCAGGTCATGATCTCAGGGTCTTGGGATCGAGCCCCACATCAGGCTCTCCGCTCGGCAGGGAGCCTGCTTCCCCTCTCTCTGCCTGCCTCTCTGTCTACTTGTGATCTCTGTCTGTCAAATAAATAAATAAAATCTTAAAAAAAATTTTCTGAAAATAGATTGTGGGTGATTGTTGTACAACTTTGTGAATCTACTAAAAGAATCCCACGGAATTATACACTTGGAAATGGCAAATTTTATGGCCTATGAAGTATATATCTTAATATTTAAAAAAAAAGAAAAAAAAGATGTTGAGACACATCAATCAATGGACCTTGTTAGACTCTCAATTCAAACAAAGAAACTTAAAAAAAGACAGATATTTTTATTTTTAATTTTTTTTTAAAGATTTTTTTATTTATTTAACAGATCACAAGTAGGCAGAGAGGCAGGCAGGGTGGGGGGAAGGAGGCTCCCCAATGAACAGGGAGCCTGATGCGGGGCTCAATTTCGTGACCTGAGCCAAAGGCAGAGGCTTAACTCACTGAGCCATGCAGGCACGCCAAGAGATGGATATTTTTAAAACAATCAGGAAAAAGTAAACATGGATTCTATATTAGATGATATCAGGAATTCTTGATTTGGGAATGTGCAATAGTAGTAACGTGATTATAGTTTTTTAAAATGTCATATTCACAACTGAACTGCATAGAACATTCCAGCATATACTTTCTTCCATACCTGTCCCCTGTGTGAGCTTCCTAATGCCTGCTGTCAGCGGGGGGGGTAGCTGGGGGTGGCGTGGGAGAGGCACGTTCTCAAGCTCCTCCCCCGCCCCCATGAGAGAGGCGGTGCGGGGGACAGGGGTGTCCTCTCAGGTGTGGGGAAGGCCATTCTCTGAGGCTGTCAGGCCTCTGGTCTGGCCCCATTTGCTGTCAGGCCACTGGTCTGGCCCCATTTGCCAGGAAAGGGCCTACTTTCCTCCGTGCCACCCCAAAGGCTCTAGCCCCCGGGTCATCAGGCGACTCCGTTCGGTGTCTCCCTCAGCTTTCCCACATGTGCTCCATTCTGGAGGGGCTCAAGGGCTAGAGCCACAGAAGGCACCCAACTTCCGACTCTCTGGTGTGGCGTGAAGGCGGCTGCGACCCCATTTCTTCCTTTCTTGGCTTCTCCGTCAGGGCCTGGGGGTCTGGGATGTATGGTGGGGTTCGGGACCGAAGGCCTTTCCGGGAGATTCGTGCTCGAGGAGACTGCCCAGAGAGCTGCGGTTTTCACCTCCTGCAGCCCGAGTCCTTCAGGTACTTTACAACCTCACCTCCTTCAGGAAGCTCCCCGGATTGAACCCATGCAGCCATTCATGGCTCGGTCCTGCTTTTGTTCAGGCCCGTGTCTGTCAGCTGGTGTCCTTGTAACTCACTCCTGGGCCAGCACTGCCCTTGGGACGTTCTGAAGTCCCTTCTCGCATGCAGCCGGGTTGCCGGCCTCCGGACTCTCCCCGGGGTCCCCGGCCGGGCAGGGGGTGCCGCGCGCACACAGACTCCCGGTGCCCGTGGCTGATGTCTGAGTGGCAGCCCTGCTCTTACATAATCGGTTTCTCTCCTCCTTTCTCCCTCCAGAGCCAGATTTCACATTGAGCAGCTGCAGACGGAGAAATCAGAGAAAGCACAACCCAGCCCCGGATTCCGAGGGGCCTGCTGGGGACTCTCTCCTCCCGCTTGAGACGGAAGACCCCGAGGCCGGAGTCTCAGGCCAGGTCCCGCCAGCTGCCATGGGACTCTCGGCCGCTGCCCACCAGCTGCCCTCCGCACGGCCAGGCAGATAAGGGCGGGCACTGCCCCAGGAGCACCTGCCGCCCCCTGCCGGGCAGCTCCTCTGTGGCCAGCCCTTCCCCAGCCTTGGGGCACCTTCGCTGACCCGAGGCCATGTAGGCCCCATCTGGGCCTTTGTGGAGAGACACACACGGCTGGGGACACCGCCTCTGCTCTCTGGGGGGACACAGCACGCCACCATGTCCTGGGGAATCGCCGGGCTGCACTGTGAGTACCAGGGGCGGGGGCGGGCTGTCCGTGGAGACTGCCCCGGGAGGCATTGGCCCAGAGCCGGGCTCTGCTGTAACCAAGGCAACCGGGCCATTCCTGCTGGTGAGAAGTTGAGATGCTTCCCAGCTTAACAGCCTGGGGACTCCCGTGGCTGCTCTCTGCCCTGGCTGTAGCCCACCGCAGCTCAGACCCGCAGTGCGGCTCCAGGTCCTGGGCTGGTTGGCATGGGCAGTGGGTGGTCAAGGGGATGGGGCAGGCACGGGGTGCAAGGGGCAGCAGCACCTTCTTGGGCTGTCTGGTGCTGGGGTGCACGGGCTGTGGGGGCAGAGAGGAATTCTGGTCTCCCTGGATGTGGCCAGCCGGGGGCGGGGGCTTGTGGAAGTGTCTCCCAAGCCCCGTGGGAGAAGTGCCACCAGGTGCTGGAGGAGGCAGCCTGTTCCCTCTGCCCCTCCCTCCATGACAGAACAAAATTAAGAGGCAGAAAGAGAACAGTGTTGTTGGTAAAAAGAAAAAATAAGTTGAAATGAGGACAGAACGTGTCTAGAAGCCTCTCAAGCCCGCTGGTGGGAGGCCAGACCAAGATCCCTTCAGACTCCAAGATTCAATTGAATTGACTCAAATTCAACACATTTTTCTGGTGCCTCCCACATGCCCACTGGAGAGTGACTGCCATGGCAACAAGGACTGGGCTAGCTCGTGCCCCTCTCCCCGATGCCTGGCGCGGAGGTAGGCGCTCGGAGCTGTGTGCCTTAGGGATGAGGTCTGGGGTTTGATCCCGCAAGGGGTCCAGGCTGGCCCTTGGGGAGGGATACTGCAAAGGGTCGGGACACGCAGAACAGGCGGAAGGACCCAGGCCCAGTGTTCTGGAAGCTTCCAGATCACAAGGAGCAAGAAGAGTGGTGTGGTGAGGAGACACTTGAGCGGACAGGACAGTGTTCACACAGGTGGATGTAGGAAGGTGAGGACAGGGTCTCAGGTAGAGGGAACAGCGTGAGTAAGGGTTCAGCCTTGGGACCAAGAAAGGCCGGGCTGGAAAGCAGGTTTGGGCTCAGGTGGTGGAGGCCATAAAGGCCAGTTCATGAGACATCAGGGAGCCCAGGAAGGTTCAAGATCCGGGAGTGGGGCTGTGACTGGGAGTTACTCTGCTTTCGGAAGATCAGTCTGTGCTACTTGCTGGCTGTGCTGCGACCTTGTGGGCAGGAAGTGACGAGGGTCTGTTCCGGAGGTGGCCCTGGGAGCGGAAGGCATGGTGGAGGCCGACTGCCCGCTGGGGCCGGGATGGGCGGTGGGGTGGGAGGCAGGGAGGGCTGCAGGTCGGGGGCTCGTAGAGGGGCTGGGTGCTGGAGAAGGATGGGCTGCCATAACGATTTGCCACAAACTCGGTGACTGAACAGGGCAGAAATTTCTTCTGCCCCAGGTCTGGAGGCCAGAAGTCTAAAATTAAGGTGGGGACAGGGCCACGCCTCCTCCGGGGCTCTAGGGAAGCCTCCTTTCTGCCTCTTCCTGCTTCAGGTGGTGGCTGGCAGTCCGTGGTTTGGGGTGCCACCGTGCTGGTCTGTATCTGTCTCCTCCTGACTCTTTCTGCATGTCTCTCTGTCCCCTCCACTTCTTACGAGGACACCTGGTCATTGGACTTAAGTTGGGCCTTCATGTTATCCCCAAAGACCCCATTTCCTAATAAGGTCACATCTGAAGCCCTGGGTGAATAAGGATTTTGGGGGGATGTTGTTCAGCCCTCTGTGCAGGTTCAGATTCGGTTGCTGCGGGTGGTGGACAAGCCCCATTTGTCCCTCCGCAAGGGTCTGTCCCCAGGAGAGGCGCCGCCCCTCCCCCTCCCAGCCAGGGATCCGAGAAGGGAGCTCCTTCCCCACTTGCTTTTTCTTCAGCCTCCTCTTCTGTCTTGGGGATGTCTTCCTTCTGGAGGGTGGGGGACCAAGAGTGGCCCCCTTCCCGGGTCAGGGATGCCCTGGTGGTGGGGCTCTCTGGGGTTCAGAGCTGCTGTGAGGCTACAGCCATGCTGGCCCCGTGGAGTCACTGGTTGCTGGCCTGTTTCTTGGGGGTGGAGACAGCAGAAAAGGGGCTAAAATTCGGAGATGGTGGTCAGTCTGCAGATCTAAAGGAAGTCTGGGTCTGGCGGAAGGCAGATGACCCATGGACAAGGTTTCTGGCTCAGCCCATGTGTGCCAGGATGGCTTTTTCTGACTTGTTCCTGCTAGGAGCCCACTGCCGTCAGGACAGGGGTGAGGGCAGCAAGGGTGGGACTTCAGGATGACTGGCCCATGGGAAGGAAGGCCAAGTGTGGACAGAGATACTGATTTTAAAGACAAGATGCAAATTCAGATTTTTACGTGAAATCTCTGTGAACTGAGCGGTGGCCCTTGGGACACCAGTTCGCAACTGTCTCTGGAGGTCGGTGGTTCTCCAAATGTAGTGCCCACATCAACAGCAGCAGCTTGGAACTTGCTAGAAATACAAATTCGCCAGGCCCACCCCAGACTTCCTGACTCAGACACTCTGGGCCTTAATCAGCTTTCCAGAAAATTCGGATGCATGCTCCTCATCCCTTGTTCAAGATGAACCCCCCACAGTGCTCAGTCAACAAGACAGTGTTGTGGCTGACTGCATTATGGATTCACATACTGGGGGCCGGGTTGTCTGGTCAAGACAATGAGTGAGGTGGAGAGACGGCGCTAGAGACCGAGACTATGGGGGGCTGGTTCAGGCAGGGGAGAGCCTGGTTGGGGCTTGGGGGAAGGAGTCTCGGTGAGACCTTGAGAGAGGTCTGCCATGTGAGAGGATACCCAGGGCAGAGGCAAAGTGTTAGCAAAAACCATAAACCAGGAATGATCTCAGTTTGCCATGGTGCCAAGCTGAGGGGCTTCATGATTTAGAAACAAGATAGGAAGCAGCAGAAAACACTGGTTCCATTTGTGTTTATCTGGTCTTCTGTCCAAAATCCAGTGCAAGCACTTGGGAAGAGACAAGAGAGAGGAAAGGCAAGATGGGTTGCAAATTTGCAACCTTGAAAAATACGGTTGGCGGACTGCTGTGCGAGGAAGGGCTGGTGGGGCCAGCACAACCTGGACATGGGCTTGGGGCCATGTGGGGCGCTCCTGGGGAGGGTCCAGCCAGAGCCAGGAGCAGGTGGCAGCACTGAGAAGGTGGAGAGGTGGCCAGGAGCAGGCCCAGGCCAGGGAGGGAGTAAGCAAAAACCTTCTCTGACAAGGTGGTTTGGATCGGTGACGTTGGGTAAAGAACATGTGGGCCATTTACGGATCGTCATTCTTAGGGAGAGAATACCACAGCAGGACTCTTTGTCCACGAGCCTTTTGGTGATGGCTCTCTTTCTTGTTTTCCTTCAGGCTTATCCCTAGAAATGAAGTCAGTGGGTCAAAGGATGGAACATTTACAAAAAATTTTTTAAAGAGTATTTATTTGGGGGGGGGAGGGGCAGAGGGAGAGAGAGTCCCTGATAGACTCCCTGATGAGTACGGAGCCCAGTGCGGGGCTGGATCTCATAACCCTGAGATCAGGGCCTGAGCTGAAACCGAGAGTCAGATGCTTAACCCGCTGCACAACCCAGGCTCTCCAGCAGGTCAAAGGATGGGAAAAATTTTTAGGCTTAATAGGTCAACGGGTGTGGACATTATTAAGTCCACCAATACAAAACATGGCCAAAATGCTTTCCAGGATAAGAGCACCTGCCTCATGACTTTGCCAGCACCAAGTGTTATGAAAATGAAATAGAAAAAAACCCTACTTTCCTTTTTGATAAGTGAAACATGACATCTGATTGTTTTAATATGTATTTCTTTACCTTTACTGGGGAGTTTTTTTGGGGATACGTCTCCTGCCCATCTGTGTTTTCTTTCTGCTTTGATGAGTCTGAAGCGTTTTCCTATTTGTTGGAGACTCTGATATTTTTTGTAAGTGTGTTCGGGTCCAAGAAATCACAAAAGCTGTTTTTGAAGTCACAGCGACGCCCCCCAGCGGCGAAAGCTGGTAATGTTCGAAGGCCGACCTTTGGCTGGCGGGGCTGGGAGAAGCCGCAGCCCCAGAGCCGCGGGCTTCCCCAGGACAAGCACACTGGAAGGGCCACAGTGATTCGTGCTTCCTAGAGGGTTGCCAAGATCAGCTACAGCAGGGAGGGAAATGGCTCCAGACACCCTAGAGTCATTTGCAGAGTTGAACGAGCCTCCGTGTCTCCTGAATCCGCAGATGGAAATGCAGACCCAGGCTTTGAGGACACTCCAACCCTCGAGGGGGTGGGGGCCAAGGCTGCCCTGGAAAGGAGGCTGTGCCTGCCCCATGAGGAGACTTGACACCAACCTCAGGGTGTAACTGCTGGGGGGACTCTGCCTGCTGGGGGCAGGGATGCACCAGCGGGACGGCTCGTGCTCACCTGGCCGTGGTGCCTGAACCTGGACCCTGGAGGGGAGGGCGTCCTCTGGGTTCTGCACCCCCAGCCCTCCCATGGCCGGGAGAAGGGAGGGCACACCCAGGGGGCGGGGGAGTGGCACAGGGCGCTCATGTATTGCTGTTGGGTTCGGTCCACAGATCTCGGGATCCTCCTTGGCATGGCCTTGGGGAACGAGGGTTTGGAGATGTGGCCCTTGACACAGACCGAGGAGTGTGCGGTTACCGGCTTTCTGCGGGACAAGCTACAGTACAGGAACCGTCTTCAGTACATGGTAACTGTGTAGGCACCTGCCTAAGTCCCCGGGCTCCCAGAGGGTAGGGCCTTGTGGGCCCCGCCGTGGGTCTGTGTCAGCCCTGAGCCCATGGCCTCTTTCTCCACGGCACACATCAGTGTGCCTGGTCCACACTGACTGTCCCCTTCCCTTCAGGTGTCCCCCCAGGCCCTTCACCCCTGCTACTTGATCTGACCTTTGATCCTTTCTCCCCATGCCGCTCACCCTGTGACTCACGACTCACGAGTGGATTCCAGGAAGACTTGCGGGACTGGCAGGGCAGATAGATAAGGACCTGGCACCGTGGCTCTAAAAGTCTGTCTTTTTTCTTTTCTCCTTGACAGCTTTTCTAGATGTCATTCACACACCACACTATTCACCTGTTTAAGGGTACAGCTCAGCGGTTTTCAGTATCCGGCAGAGCACTGCAGCCGGCACCATAAGAAGTTTAGATCATCTTACTTGAGCTAGTTTTCCTCACCTCCAAAAAACATAGTACTCTTGGGGGTACTAGGTCCTCCAACCACTTCTTGGCCTAAAATTTCTGCCATTGTAGGAACTCCACACTTTGTCTCAGCCTCCCCTGTGTCCCAGAGGAAGGAGAGCTGTCGTTACCCCAGGGGAGAGCGGAGGGCTTCTTTTCTCTCAAAGGCCACCGCTGCCATCAGCGGGTTGGTCCTTGGCCCTCTCCTCCTACGGCAGATTGTCTGGGAGCAGGGGGAGCCTGTCTGAGCCATTTCTGACTCTGACCTCATGGTTTGTTCTTGTACTTCCCCAGAAACACTACTTCCCCATCAACTACAGGGTCAGCGTGCCTTATGAGGGGGTGCTCAGAATGGCCAACATCACCAGGCTGGTGAGAACCCCTCCTGGGCTGGGAGACCCCCTCCTGGGCTGGGAGACCCCTGCCTCCTGGGACACCCCACGGACCCAGCCTGAGAAGCACATTAGTCTTGGCAGGTCCTGCTGCCAGGGGCCTTTCCCAGCTCTGGGACCAAGCCTGCCCTTGGCGGAGGCCCCGAGGCTGCTCCTTGTTTACCATGGCTGCCCGTGCTCTGCTCCCTTCATGGGGCCGCGTGGGGCGGGGGGTGATCAGAGCAGTGGCGGGGCGGGCCCAGAGGCACATGTCTGCCGGCCGCAGCGCTCTCTCCTGTCCCCGCAGCAGAGGGCTCGGGTCAGCCAGCGGGAGCTGCGGTACCTGTGGGTCTGGGTGAGTCTCAGCGCTACCGAGTCGGTGCAGGAGGTGCTGCTCGAGGGCCACCCGTCCTGGAAGTACCTGGAGGAGGTCCGCACGCTGCTGCTGGACGTGCAGCAGAGCCTGACGGTGAGCTGTGCCCAGCTGTGGGCCTGGGGACGCGCATGCGCACAGGGCTGGCGGCCAGGGATGGTTGAGGTGTGAACACGTGGAAAGTTTCAGTGTGTCCTAAAGGGCGTGGGACAAACGAGAGAGGAAGACCGGGCCAGTGCCCGTTGGGTGGCCTTGGCTGGGGGCAGGAGAGGCTGTCTCTCTTGACCTGGGATCTTGGCCAAGTCGTTGATCCCTCTGGCTTTGTTTGTGGAGCCTCCTCTTGGGGGAGAGGAGAGGAAGCATGAAGAGGCAGAGGAATGAACACAGGTTTTAGGGTAAGGACGTGCTTGTAAAGGTGGATACATGACATCCTACGTTTGTTAAAGTCCACAGCTTGTACAGCGCAAAGTCAACTATGGGCTTGATGTCGTAAGAAGGTTCCTGATCATGGCCTGCCTGGCAGGGTTGATGTGAGGCCTCTATAAAGCCGGCAGCTGAGGGTCGGAGAATCAGCGTGAGCCCCTGCAGGCCATGGGTGTGCTGCGGGACCCCTCCCCTCACCCCCCTTCTGCCCTAGTCCCCAAGTAGGAGCCTTTCCGGGGAGCCCCACCTGCTGCCCAGCTAGAGCTGGAAGCTGCAGGGGACCCCGATGGCTGCTGGGAGTTCTGAGGAGGCTCTGGTTTGGGCGGAGGCTCAGAGGCCCAGTGGTTTCCTCGGTGGCTCTCCGGTGCCCGTGGGCAGCAGGAGTTGGAGCTGACCTGAAGAGACAGTTTTGCATCCTTGGTTTTCCTCGAGAGAGCTCTGAGTGCTTGGGAGCTGTGGAGGAGGTTGGGGGCGGGCTGAGGCTGGGGGCTCGGGTCCCCCAGGTTGTTCACATTTAACTGGCTTTAAGTCCATCTCATTCTCACGGAGTTAACGGTCTGTGCCCCGCTCCGAAAATGCCCAGCATCTGGTGGGCAGTCGGCTCTTCCCGCCAGGGACTGGGCCATGGGGGTGGGCGCCTTCTCTCTCCTGCCACCCTCACTGCTCTTTCAAAGCCTTTGTAGACTGTTTTTTTCGAGTTGCTGTGAACAGGACTGCTACCTGGTGGAATAATACAGAAATTCTCCTGCCACAGGCCTGGGGCCAGAAACCCTGCACTCAGGGTGGCAGCAAGGCCATGCTCTCTCTAAAGGTTCTGGGGAGGAGGGACCCTTCCTGCCTCTTCCCTGCTTCTGCTGGCTGCTACTGCTGTTGGCTTGTGGCCGCATGTCCCTCACGTGGCCTTTCCCTCGAGTGCCCCCTCTTAGAAGGCCGCCAGGCACTGGATTTAGGGACTACCCTACATTCAAACTGCTCTCATCTGGAGATCCTTAATTATATCTGCAAACATCCTGTTCCCAAATAGGGTCATGTTCACAGGTCCCAGGGTTGGACATAGTTTTTTTGGAGTGGGGGGTTAGGGGGACAGGCAATTCAACCCTGTATACTACCTTGAGGACGGTCTTTCTCAGGCTCAGGCCCTGCATCTCCCTTCTAGGCCACGTCCCCTGTACCAGCTCTGGCCCCCTGTTCCGTCCCCGGGTGTGCCTGCCTGCTCCCCAGTGTTCCCTGTTGTTGCATATGGTAGACAGAAGCACCCTGAGCTTGGAGCCAGAGACTGGCCTGGCCAGTATGCCTGGCTCCCAGGTGTCCTCATGAGGGTCCCTTGTCTTGTTCCCTGCAGGCAGTGCAGATCTTTGAATCCTGAAGGACAGTCTCCCGGGCCCAGGACCCCTTCCTTATGTGCTGGTGGCCAGGCCTGGGCTAAAACAGCAGGGTTGTCCCCTACTTTCCCCCATCCCGGACTGCTTCCTGCAGTCATTTTTCCAAAGATGGAAAAAGAGGAGCCTCTGCCTTGGGCTTGGGTGAAGGGTGTCGAGGTACCTTGTCGCCTGCAGGAAGCAGTAGAGAAGTTACCCATAGGCCTTCCGGTCACCGTTAGTCCCCTTCCTCTAGGGCTGGAGCAGCTCTAAGCAGGGCAGTTTCCAGGATTCTCCTGGGATGTGGCCTTGCGTCTTCCCTGGGGTTGGGGCGGTGGTACCCCTGGTCCTGAGGGCCTCCTTCTTTCCAGGATGTGGAGGTCAGCCCCAAGGTGGATGCAACAGTGTCACTCCTGAGTGCCCCGAGGCTAAGCCTGAAGCTGGTGCGACCCAAAGCCCTCCTGGACAACTGCTTCCGGGTCATGGAACTGTTGTACTGTTCGTGCTGTAAGGAACAAGGGGCTGGGGCTGGGGGCTGGACCCCAGGTTTCTGAGCTCGGGTCACTGAGCAGAGCCAGGGCTCTCCTGGGCTTGCCCTGCACTCCCCGGGGCTATAAGGCACTTCTGCAAGCCAAGAGGAGCCTCGGGTATGGGGATGAGAAGAATGTGGTGTGGGCTGGGCACGGAGCGTGCTGTTGACCACTCCTGCAGTCTTTTTTGTCCCCCCTGTCTCCTGCAGGTAAACAAAGTTCTGTCCTAAACTGGCGGGATTGTGAGGTGCCGAGCCCTCAGCCCCACAGCCCGGAGCCCTCATCGCAGTGTGCGGCTGCCCAGCCCTACCCTCTGTCCCAGCGGCCCCCTACCTCCCTCCCTCGCTCCCCAGGATCCGAGACCGGACCCCCGGCTCAGTGAAGCTGCTGAGGGCACAGGCGGAGACCTCTTGCCCCGAGAGGCCCGTGTGGTGACTTATATGGGGAAGCTCAAGGTGCTTCCACAGTTCGGTTGAACCTGAGACTTCTCTGGGCTGTGGTGAGGAGCCCCCCTATCCGCCTTGAGAGAGGAACCCCCAGGAGAGTGCTTTTCCTTTGAGGGGATTCTGTGCCTGAGAAGGGCTCAGCTCCCTGCATTCTGTACCTCACCTGGTCTCCCCTGGAGCAGCGGGGGTCTGGGGGTACCTGAAGTGGGACAGAGGTCTCTCTTCTTCCTGCACCACCTGGGCTGCCTCCCGGGCCTGGAGGCGGTGCCGAATGTCTCCTGTGGCCTGCAGAGGCGAGAAGCGTGCCGGGCAGGCGGGCGAGCACGGGGAGGGAGGGGGCCGGGCCACACACCCCGTCTTGCCACAGTGGATGCTCTTCCAGTTCCTTATATTTTCTATTAAACACTTGCTTGTTTTGTTTCGGTCTGGTTTGGTTTGCATCTGCAAAGATGAACCCCAGAACCCCTCTGCGGCCTCCGTGTTCCAGTTCCAGGACTCAGGAGACAGGTGGGCTGGTCGGGCCTGGGTCTCAAGATTTGGATTTGCAATGGATGAAGCCTTAGCCTGGAGGTCTGGAAATGGTCTTCGAGGGCCTGAGTTCCTTCCACACCTGCCTGAGCTGCCGGGACCTCAATGAGACGGAGACTGAGGGGCAGAGGGTGTTAGGCTGGTCCTCCTCTGCGCCCCCTGGTCGCCCTCCCTGGCTCCATCTGGCTGGGACAGGGTGCAGGTTTTCAAAAGCACAGGTCCTGGCACCAGACCCGGCTGCTCCTGCCCCCCTGCACATGGAGCCCGGGTGCCCCTGCCCCAGGCCCGATCTGGGGTGGGCCAGGGCCGGGGCTGCACGGCTGTTTGCAGGGGGCCAGTGAGCAGCCAGGGAGGAAGCCAGGCGGATGGACGCAGGGGTGTTAATTACAGTACAACTTTATTAATACTGGAATCTTCACAGTGCATTTGTTACTTGTAGCAGTGACTATTTAAATCAAGGGGGGGGTGAGGGGGCAGGGAGGAGAGGAAAATTTATCCAAAAACGGACAGAAAAGAAACAAAATGGCCCAGATGGGATGGGGGAGGGGTGTGGTGGGAAGGGAAGAAAGGGTGAGTAGGAACCAGGAGCAGAGACCCGGGTGGGAAAATAAATTAAAAAAAAGGAACAAGTTAACAACAGCACCAGAAAAGTTACTTCAGTCAAAAGACGCTTTTGAAAAGAATATTTCTCTGTACAAAATGGGA
Source organism: Neogale vison (assembly GCF_020171115.1). Taxonomy (NCBI): domain Eukaryota; kingdom Metazoa; phylum Chordata; class Mammalia; order Carnivora; family Mustelidae; genus Neogale; species Neogale vison. The sequence continues at coordinate 12,752,732 of NC_058097.1, forward strand.
AAAAAAAAAAAAAAAGAAAAAAAAAAAACGAATGTAAAGAAGTTCCCCAAACCAAAGTTTGTGATGTGGGCTGGTTGGCTCGGATCCCGAGGGGGTGGGCCTAAGAGGTGGGCGCTAGATGGGAGACAGGCGGTCAAGGGGATGGAGGAGTTATGTACAGCCCTGGGGTGGCTTGGGGGGGAGGAGGCCTGAGCCTGGGGGGGTGGCTCTGCCATGCCCACCCCCCTCCTTGGGTCTCCCAAGTCACCCCCTACCCCACTGCTCCTTGCCCTGCTCATATCACACACCCTGCATCTTACTCCCTCAGCCCACCCCGGGGAAATGCCAGCACAGCCCTGTGGGGGAGGGGCAGTGTATTTGCCTGCCCACAACACCCCCCCCCCCACCGCCCTGGCCTTCCCCAACGGGCCATCTACTCTCCTGTCGTCTTCAGGCCCTCCCTCACCTGGGCCCTCTCTCAAGATGCTCTAACCTGGGCTCTCGGGTTGGCCTGAGCGGTCAGCAAGGCTGTTCTCAGACCCAGCAACTTACAGATACCATCCTCCATCTGCCCTTGGGTGGCTGGGGGTGGGGGGGCTCCAGGCACCCAGGGGCCACCTTGGTGCCCCCAGACCTGCCTGGCCACCTTGCTTGGGCCCCGGTTCCCTGCACAAGAACTACCAGTAGCTCCAGCCTGGTGCTGAGCCTCAGCCCCAATCCCTGCTCTCCCGACCCCAGGAGGCCCCCTGCCCTGTGGTCCCGCGCCCTCCAAGCCCGGCCACCCTCACTGCCAGCCGGCGGGACACCAGGAAGCCCTCCACTCGCCCTGATGCACCTGCTTCTACCTGCTTCGAGTTGGCGGGACTCAGCACGTGGAGGGGAGGGAACCCCTCACCCCGCACCCACCACCAGCACAGGACTGGACTCCGGGGGGACCGCACTGGGTTGGCATCTCCTCTGGCGACAGAGAGTCAAAGCCAAGCTCCCTGGGCTACACCCCAGCCCCATCCAAGCAGATGTGCTGGCCAACCCCCAACACCCGGCCTTCTCCAACCTTATTTTGGCTTTGCTCCAGAAACTGGAGGAAAAAAACAGCTGCCCGCTGGCTTTGAGGAAGCAATTTGGCCCTCCTCCTCCTGCCATGGGCCCACCGGGCCACTGTGAGGACCCCTGTCCCTCAGGCACTCTTGGACACCCTGTATGGTCCACCCTGTCCCCACCCCACAGTCCTGTCTAGTCAGCTCTTTCGCTATTATATTCATAAAATAACCCCCACACCCTCTACCCAGCTCCAGCCCCTATGCCCAAAGGTGGCCGAAACCGTGACCAAAGTGCCACCAGAGTTAAATTCTCAACGTGCCCATGTGAGGGCCACACATCCGAAAGCAGCTCCTGGGGGGCCCGGCCAGAGGACCCTGTGGCCTGCCCCTCCCCCGCAGTCACACTAGGTCCTGAAGCCACCTTAGGCGCCACGGTCTTCTCCAAACACGTCCCCAAGACTCAACACAGGGCCCTGGGGCTGCGCGCCTCTTCCCTCCACAGGAGGCTGGGCCTCCCAACCTCAACCTGCTCCCCGCCATCCCGTGGAGCTTTTCAGTCAAAGCTCACACCTCAGCCGACTGGGCGCTGGGCCCCTCCGCAGACAACATGCCTCCCTGCCAGAACTCGGGAAGGGGAGAGAAAGGGGAAGGAGGGAGAGGGGCCTGGTCTCCAGGAGAGGCCGCAGGCAGGGCAGGCCCAGAGCAGGGCTCCCCCAGTGGGTGGGGGCGGGGGGGGGGGAGGGGAGAGGCAGGGCCTGAGGAAGAGGAAGAGGAGGGGCAGAACAGGCAGGAAACATAAAACAGGCTCCAGATCCAGTTCAAGGCCTGCAGGCTCCGAGCTGGCGGGCTTGGTTAAAGAAGTCACTTCCCATGTAAATGCTGAAATCCAAGATGAGTGTCTTTCCATCACACGTGACTTAAAAAACAGAAAACCAAAGGCTTGCCTGGCTCTGCTGTCTCCTCGCTGTGCCTTCGCTCTGAGCGGCCGTGGGTCACTGGTCCGGCCACCTGCGTCACACGGGGCCGGAGGGCGGGAGGGCGGCGCCATCACAAGATGCGGGGCGCCGACCTGTCGTTGGTGACGGTCCTGCGGAGCCGCACCCCGCGGCGGATGGCCACCAGCATGTCTTCGGCCGGGGGGTCGCCGGAGGCGGCAGGGGGTGGGCTGGGCGTCTCAGTAGGGGCGGCGGTGGCGGCCAGGGCCGTGGGGAAGGGGAACTGGCCCTCGCCCAGGGCGTGGGCGCCCGCCACCAGCTCGCCGAGCTTCTCCACCAGGCTGTGGCGGTTGGCGGCCAGCTGCTGCTGCTCGTCGTCGTCGTCCGCCGCCAGCCCGGCGTAGCCCGCCGCCTCGGGGGCCGGGCTGGCCCACGCCGTGTTGGGCAGGCTCAGCCGCTTTGGGGAGGCCTTGGCCAGGTCCGCGGCCAGGGGCGAGGCAGCCTCGTCGCTGTAGAAGACGCACTCCTCGCTGCCCGCCCGCGTGGGCCCCGCGTAGCCGGGGGAGTCGGGCACGGTGGGCGTCTTCACCGGGACGATGGGCGGCCGGATGGGGATGGGGCCGGCGCTGGAGAGCGCGCGGCGCACGGCGGGCTTCGTGGACGGCGTGCGGCGGATGGTGGCTACGCCGGGGGGCGCGCCCGAGGCGCTGGGCAGCCCCGCGGTGGAGGCCGGCCGCTTGGTCTGGATCAGGCGGCGGTAGTTCTGGGCGATGTTGCTGTTGCGGGGGATGGTGGATGACTTGTCGAACTCGGCCGGGCCCTCGCCATCTGCGTCCCCGTTCACGGAGTAGCAGTCGTAGTCGGAGCCTGGTGACACGGGATGCGGTGGGCCGGGGCTCGGAAGGCCGGCTGATCCGCCCCGGCCCCGGCCCCAGGGCCTACCTTGGGACGGGATGGTGTCCTCGGAGCACGAGGGCGTGGTGGTCTGCGTGCTGTAGCCGCTGGAGTACTGCAGCGAGTCCCGACTGCTCTTCTGGTGCTCCAGGCTCAGGCCGCGGGTCAGCACCATGGCCAGGTCACTGGCGGCGGGGGACACCTCCTCGCCGTGCTGGGGGCGGGAAGACTGCAGGCTGAAGCCCGGCTCCCTGCTGCCCCCCTCAGCCCGGATTCCATGTGGCTCCCGCCAAGAAGCCAGGGCTGGCCCCGACACCAGTTGCTGGGCCTTCAGGTACGGACCTGGGAGTGAAGGTGGGGCCCTGGCTGGGCTGCCGGAGAGCTGGCGCCTACCTTGGCTGCGATGGTGGCAGGGGACATGCGGGGTCGCGGTGCCTCCTCGCTGCTGGGGCCCAGGGCACCCCCGCTGGCCAGGCCTGGTTCTGTGTCTCGGGGGTGCTCCGCTCGGTCCTTTCTCCGCTGCAGGCTGGTGCCCGAGGGCTGCTCGTGGGGGCCCGCCTTGGTCCAGTCCTGCAGGGGGTGGCGAATGGGTCAGGGGGCCCTTGGCCCTGTCATCCGCAGTGATGGGTCCCCTCACTATTGTTGAGGTTCAGGGTTTTCAGGCCCATATACGGGTCAGGCCCATGATCATGGCCAAGGACAGAGCATGGAGGGTACCATGACCCCTCAGTCCCTCCAGGCCCAGGGGTAGGATAGCATGTCCCAGGAGGGAAAGATGTGTGTTGGGAGTGGCTGCAGGTGTGCCCAGGCGGCTTTTCCTGTGGGGAGCAGGCACTGTGTGCACCCCCCGCTGGTTGACCCTGGACCCTCCCTGCGTCCCACTGCAGGTGGGGAGCACTGACCGAGGTGGGGGAGCTGCACTCGCTAACGGACTGGCAGGTTTCCGAGGCCTCTGAGGACGCAGAGCTGGAGGACTTCTGCCATGCAGAGGCGAGCAGGCGGGCGGACGGGGCGGGGAGGCCAGGAGGAGAGGAGAGAACAGACCTGGTCACGGCGCCGGCATGCAGCGGGGCGCTCCGGCTCGGTGCCCCACCCCGCCCCCCCTGCGAGCATCTGCGGCAGATCTCAGCACCCTGAGTGTGCACGGCGGGCGCCGGCCGACTCCACGGCCCAGCCCAAGAGCCAGAGGCAGTGAGAGTTCACAACAGGACTCGCTGCCCACGGCCTGGATGTGGCAGGCCAGGGAAAGAGAGACACGAGGGAGGGTGGAGGAGTCGACGGCGTCCCTGTTGTGTCAAAAGAACACGCCTGCGGGAAGGAAGGAGTCCGGAGCTCCATCCTGCACGCGCAGAGCGGAGCTGCCTGTCCGCTGTCCACACACAGATGCGACACAGGCAACCGCATTTACAGGTCTGGAGTCGAGGGAGAAGACAAGGGTAGCAGCCACCAATCCACAGCCATGAGACAGAGTAAGGTCACCCCGGCAGCAGAGGCCGTTAGAAGGTACAAGGACCCAGGCAGGCCCATAGTCAGTGACTGGGAAGAGGAGGGTCCAGCCAAGGGGAGGAGCAAAGAGCTGCCAGAGAAGTGGGAAGAAAACCAGCAGCAGACGATGTTACAGAACTCAGAAGGAGCTGCCCCGCGGAAGAGGGACAGGCAGCGGCGCTAACGCTGCCAGGGGTCTATCAGATGAGAGCACAGAGGCCTCCCTGGAGACTTCAAGAACTAGGTCACAGAATGGTGGCGGCTGGGAGTCCACTTTTGAGTGGACCATGTGTGCAGGGGAGACTCCTGCTCTGGGCTGGTGCAGGGATCAGGTGGCCTGGGAAGCCCCCATCACAAGACGACACAAGAATGAAGACCAAAGCAGCAGCCAGGGCGGACGTAGGACCATGAGGGCTCCCTGAGGCACATGCTGAGAGCAATACAGTGACTGGGAGACTGGGGAAGGGCCAAGGTGAGGGGCAAGCCCTGTGATGGCCTGAATTAAGGGTCCAGCAAGAGGTGTGCAAAGGCTCCATTATTGGTACTGCACCTGCCCTGTCAAATTCTCCTTAATTTAGACCCCCAGATTTTTTACAGTTTCTGATGAACCAAAATCACCAAAATAAAAGGTAATAAAGCCCCACAGGTGAGGCTTCGATGAAACAAGAAGCAAATGTGGATTTACCCACAGAATTGTGAAAGCAAACAAAAACCAAGAGAAAAAGCATTAGGAACACTCCGTGGAAAAAGTCAATGTTAATTCATGAACAAATACTTAAACTGGGCATAGAAAAAACTTCCTTAATCTGATAATAAAGAGTGTCTAGACAAATACCAATATATTTCCCTTGGAGGGTGGGAAAGAGAGAAGGATGCCCACGGTCACCATTTCTGCTCAGTACTGGGAATCCTAGCAGGGCAGTGAAGCAAGAAGTAGCAGAAAGCAAAGGGATTGGCAAGGAAGAAAAAAGCAGTCATTACTCATCAAAAACATGATGGTTGTATATGCAGAATTCTCACGAGTCTACAGTTACCAGAAATGACAAGCGACTTTAATAAAATTATTCAATATAAGATTAATATGCCAAAGAAAAAAACCAAAATTTTAAATATCAGCAGCCAACAAACCAAAAAACCCCTAAGGAGCTAATATAATTTAAAATACTATCAACAGGGGCGCCTGGGTGTCTCAACCGGTTGAACATCCAACTTGATTTTGGCTCAGGTCATGATCTCAGGGTCATGGGGTCCAGCCTCACATCAGGCTCTGCGCTTAGTGTGGAGTCTGCTTGTCCCTCTCCTTCTGCTCCCCTTCCCACTTGCTTACTCAAATAAGTAAGTAAATAATAAGTAATCTTTAAAATGAATAAATAAAATATCATCAATAAATATCAAATATCCCGAAAAAAAAAAAATCCAGTGATAGATGTGGAACACCTTTACGTGCAAACTACGAAGCATCACCAAGAGAAGCAAAAGCCAAAATAAATGGAGAGACGTGAGCAATCCCCAGTCAAAACCCTAGGAGCTGCTGTTACTGTTGTTTTGATGGGAAATGACCAGCTGACATTAAGGGATACAAGGAATTGCGAAGGGCCAAAATTAGACAAGGGCATACTTAAGAATAACAAAGCCAGAAGATTTCTGTTAGCACGTATCAAAGTTTTGTACGAAGTGACAATAATTAAGGCGGTATGGTCTTGGTATGAGAACACAAATCAACCAACAGACAGAATACAGACTCCCAAAACGGCTACAGGTACATAGATCACACCTGATTTATAGCAAAGATGACACTGTAGTGCTGTGGGGGTAAGACACGGCCTCTTCAGTAACTTGCCAATTAGATATCTGTGTGGAAAAATGACCCCTACCTCCTATTACACACGCGCGTGCACGTATACAATCAATTCCTGATGAGGAGCAGATCTGGGTAAAAAAGAGACTTTTCTAGGGAAATATCTTTGTGACTTTGGAGTGCACAAACGTGGCTCAGAATGCAAAAAGCACAATGTAAAAAAATGAGTAAGTGGAACAAACTGGACATCCGTTAAAATTAAGAATTTTAGGTCATTAAAAGACTCCATTAAGAGAGTAGAAAGGGATGGGACGCCTGGGTGGCTCAGTGGGTTAAAGCTTCTGCCTTCGGCTCAGGTCATGATCCCAGGGTCCTAGGATCGAGCCCCACATCGGGCTCTCTGCTCAGCGGGGAGCCTGCTTCCTCCTCTCTCTCTCTGCCTACTTGTGATCTCTGTCTGTCAAATAAATAAATAAAATCTTAAAAAAAAAAAAGAGAGTAGAAAGGGAGCCCACAGAATCAGAGATCACAGATGAAGGAGTTGTATCCCTAATATATAAGAAGTCCTAGGAATTAATAAGAAAAAAAAAACAAAAACAAAAATCGGGGCACCTGGGTGGCTCAGTGAGTTAAGCCTCTGCCTTCAGCTCAGGTCATGATCCCAGGGTCCTGGGATTGAGCTCCGCATTGGGCTCTCTGCTCAGCGGGGAGCCTGCTCCCCCGCCCCCGCTGCCACCTGCCTCTCTGCCTACTTGTGATCTCTGTCAAATAAATAAATAAAATCTTAAAAAAAAAACAAAACCCACCTAGTAGAAAAACGGGCAAAACGTGAACAGTTCCTTCAGAAAAGAGGAGAGCCAAGTGGCCTGAGAAGGTGCTCAACCTTATTCCTTATCAGTGACCTGCACATTAAAAACACAGGGCACTACCAGAAGTTCCCCCCAGAATGGCTAAAATGAAAAAGATGTAAAAACACCAAGGGTTGGTGAGGACGAGGAGCAGCCACCCCCCACTGTTACAGGAGTCTTGCCAGAAATGTGGGACCCCAGTCTAATTATGGGTAGACACCAGACACACCCAAACTGACAGATGTTCCACGAAACAGTTGACCGGTATCAAAAGTATCAAAGTCAGGAAAGAAGGACTGAAAAACCACCACGGATTTGAGGAGCCACAAGAGATCCGACAACTAACTGTGACTCAGGGTCCTGGGCTGGATCCTGCCCTCCTGGACCAGAGAAACGGGCAACATTTGAGAAAAGACCTTAGGTTCATCAATAGTATTGTAGCTACATGAGGGGTTAACATCAGGGGAGGCTTGGGAGGGGTAGGTGAGAAGTCTGTACTCTTTTGACCACTTTCCTACAAGTCTGAAGTTATTTCAAAATACCAAGTTGGAAAAAAGCCTCAATGGAGAGGTTAAGTTCCTGTGACATGGAGAAAAAGGAAACTGGAAGACAGTCTTGAATAAATGATCCAGAACATCATCTAGAGAAGGGAGGAGAACGAAAGTGTAAGAATTAAGAGGATACAGAGCAGAATAAATGAATTGGAATCTCAGAGCCAATAGCAAGAATGAAAGTAGGAATACATAAATAATGGCTGAAAACTTCCAGAACATATGAAAGACAAGAATAGAAAGAGGGAGGTATACAAACATATCAAATGAGGTTACGTAAAAATGAAACTGCAACACAAACTGAAGGGCAAAGATCTTCAAAGTGACCAGGGAGCAAAGTAAGCTCACTCGCAAAGGAACAACAATCTGATGGACAGCAGACCTCTCAACCGACAGAAGCCAAAACTCACATTGGAAAAATACCCAAGTGTGGAGAGAGAATAGCTACTACCTCAGAATCGTGTCCCTGGCAAAACTTTCAAGAAAGATGACAAAATGACACATGTTTACAGAAAAACAAAACTCAAGAATTTACTACTATAGATCTATTCTAAAAGAACTTCTAAAGGGGGGAGCCTGGGTGGCTCAGTGGGTTAAAGCCTCTGCCTTCCGCTCAGGTCATGATCCCAGGGTCCTGGGATCAAGCCCCACATCAGGCTCTCTGCTCAGCAGGGACCCTGCTTCTACCTCTCTCTGCCTGCCTCTCTGCCTACTTGTGATCTCTGTCAAATAAATAAATAAAATCTTAAAAAAACAAAGAACTTCTAAAGGAAGTGCGATACTTCAGAAAGAAGATTTGAGGTGCAAGAAGAAATAATGAAGAAATGTGTAAACACATGGAGAAATCTAGACAAATATTGTCTGTGTGAAATGATAGTGAAGTTCAGGAAAAAACGTCATTTGTGACTGTTATAAAAAAAATAGAGAGTAACATGTAATAGCTTATAAGTTGGGAAGAAGTGGGTGACCAAGTTAAAATAATGATTAAGATCCTTGAATTATTCAGGAAGTGAGACCCTTTGTAAGGGTGTATGGTAAAATTTCAAGGTATCCTGTAAAAGAAAAGAAACACAGTATAACTTACAATCTAGCAGGGGGAACAAATGGGAAAAAGAAAAACAACTGCCAAGGGAAGAGACAAAAGAGGCAAAGAAAAAGCAGAATGAATAAAAAGAAAAAAGACAGGAATCCAAATATGTCAGTCATCACAATAAATATAAATGGACTAAAAATACCAAGAGATTGTCAACCTGTATAAAAGAAAACCTGGGGCGCCTGGGTGGCTCAGTGGGTTAAGCCGCTGCCTTCGGCTCAGGTCATGATCTCAGGGTCCTGGGATCGAGTCCCGCATCGGGCTCTCTGCTCGGCAGGGAGCCTGCTTCCTCCTCTCTCTCTCTGCCTGCCTCTCTGCCTATTTGTGATCTCTCTCTGTCAAATAAATAAATAAAATTAAAAAAAAAAAAAAAGAAAACCCAAGCATCTGCTGTTTTAGGAGACTCAACTGAAACATAAAGATACAGTGAGTTTAAAAGCCAAGAGAAGAGGAAAATAATATATATCTTGAACAGAATATAGCTGAGATAGCTGTAGTAACACCCAAAAAAAGAGACTTTAAGATGAAAGGCATTATAAGGAACAAAGGATCAACTACATCATGTTAGAAGATTCAAGTCACCACGAAAAGTTGACATTTTAAACGTGTATACACTTAATAAAAGAGTCTCAAAATGTATACAGCAAACACACATAGAACTATATGGGAGAAATTAACAAGTCTAAAATTTTTCAGTTAGACATAGGTGAAAAAGACAGAAGTGAATGGAAAATGAGGTAGAGATGGTCAGGGCAGACAACTCTTTCGAGAAGTTCTGCTATGAAGGATACTAGGTAGTTGGAGGATAACATGGGGGGAAGGGAGAGCTTTTAAGATGCAAGATGCTAGAGCTTGTTTGTGTTACTGATGGGAATGAGCCAGCACAGGGAGAGAGACTGAAAGTGTAATGGGGATATCCTTGAGCAAAGACCCCAAAACTTAAAATACTGAGCCCAAATGGAGGCACTAGCCTAGATGGGGAGGAACAGCAGACTGGATCCAAATGCAGTCACTCCTGACACCCTGAGGATAGCCCTCTGGGCAGGCGGCCTGCCGTTCTTTTGTCTTCTACTGTGGTCCCTCTGTTTGCCCATCTCACTGAGGCTGCAGGATCTAAGCCTGCTTCTGGGGAGATTTGTGGGGCTCCAGGGGATGACTTCTAGGGCCAGCCACCCCATTATAGTAAGCCTATGCAGGGGGAGGGTCACAAGGGATCCGAGCTGCTAAGCAGCCCCCTCGGGGCTCCCATGGCTGGAAGAAGGCAGGAGGTAGGGAATCAGGAAATGGTGAGGAAGTGGGGCCACAAAAGCCCCCGGCTGATGCCTCTGTGGCCCATGCAGGTGGCTCTAACCTTCTCTACCTCTCCGTAGCCAGGCTGGTCCCCAGTGAGGGGATCCTGGGGACCTCCAGGCCTGTTTCAACAGCTGCAGGCCCTGTAGACATTCCTCACCTGGCTGGTGATGTCGGAAGGCATGGGTGAGGGGGGCTTGGAGTACGTGGCGTCCTGGGAGACGAAGCCAGAGTCGTGGGACGAGACGCTGGAGAGGCGGGCGGCTGCGGTGGCTGGCTGGGCCAGGCTGCGGTAGCGACAGGTGGAACTGGGTGAGTATGTTTGGGCACCCCCAGGCCACGGGGCTCCGCCACCCTTGGCACCGCTACTGCTGCTGGGGGCACTGGGGGAGTCAGGGAGGGGGACAGCGGCCAGACAGGGAGACACAAGGGTGCGTGTGGAGGAGAGGGTGACAGACGAGGGTGGAGGAAAGAGGTGAGGGGCAAAGGAAGGAAAAGACAATGTCAGACTACAAGTTGTGAGGCCGGGGTGCCACAGAAGAGTTGGGTTGTGGGACGGTGGGGGGTAGGGGTGGGCAAGGGACCACACCCAAGAGCTGGCCCGGCATCTGCCCCAGAGAACCCCAGGGTTCCAGGGCATCCCTAGGGCCAAGCTGTCACTCTGCTTCCTACTTTGCCATTAACAACCGAGTCACAAAGCATCAAACCCCGGCCCATTTGGGCTAGAACCCAACACAAGTCGGCTTCTGGATTGCCTCCTCAAAGTCTGATTTTTGCCATGAAATCCTAACTGGGTATCTAGGCTCCGGTGACTGTCTGTGTGAGTCCTGGACCCACCATTGTCCTCATCCCCTCCACCCCCTTGACTGTGTCCCGCCCTCCACAGCTCCCACCCTCTGTGCAGCCACTTCACACTTGGCCAATGAGGGCGGCCTTCTTTCCGAACCAGATGCTGAAGTTACTCAGCCCCCACCCTGGGTCACGGGTGTCCTCTGACATCAGCCCTTCCTGCCGTGATAGACACCTACCTGAGGTCCAACAGACCTGGGCCCCCTCCCTCCCCAGGAGCTGCTGATGGCCATGCCCGGCTTACCTCCTTGCCCCGGTGCCCAGAGGTGGTTCTGGGGAAGGGGAGCCTGGGACAGAGGGGCCTGTCCCACTACTAACTCACTCTGTGCTCACTTCCCTCCCCACTAAGGAACCTTGAATCTTAAATGTCTCCTGGTGTCCCTGATCCTGAGTCTGCACCATGATCGAACGAGACTCTGGGGGCCAGCACGGGCTGGGGTTCGGGCAAGAGGCAGCGGCCAGGAACCAGAGCTCAGGAACCAGCCAGGTTGGAGTGTCCCTTCCTGTGGGACCTCAGCACACCTTCCCAGAAGCATCTGTGCCCCTCCCTGATTTTATATTCTTACTATCCCTCCACACCTGCCAACAGTCGTGCAATGCCACAACCCAGGCCTCCGTTTCCCCTTCAGTGAGATGGAGGACACCACCATACCTGATACGGTGGTGTTAGGATTCAGTGAAGAAAAGGCATAAAGCATGGCCCCTGGCACACCGTGACTGCTCTGTAAACGAAGCTGCTCTGGCCCCCGCCACCCCGCTTCCTGCTACCACACGCGTGCGTGGGCAGCAGCCCCAACACACAGGTGCGTCTGTCCTCCGTGCTTGCACGCAAATTCCTCTGTGATGCACTTGTGTGAATTCTGGGGCCCGGAAGCAGCTCTTGATGCAGCTTTGCCGGGAGCGTCCCAATCCTCTCCTTGGGGACCCCCGCCTCCCGGCCTCGCCCCCTGACCCCGTCTACCCTGCACTGACCTGCACATGCTGGACTTCCGTGAGCCAGAGCCGCCGGGCGACGATGGGGGCGTCTGGTAGGACCAGCTATAGTCCGAGCCCTTCAGGTCTTTGATCACCTGGACAGGGACAGGGTCACTGGAGGCAGCCTTCCTCTGCAAAGAGCCTGTGTTCTGGGGGCCTCCACAGAGGTCTCATAGGGCCAGAGGTCCCCCACTCTCTTCCCTATTGAGAGCCAAGCCTTGGCAAGAGACCCTCCAGGGGAGTCTGAAAGCAGGGCTGCCGGAGGAGGGGGAAGAGGAACATCAAGGGAGACTCTGCCCCCCCCTGCCGCTTCTCAGGGATGCTGCCCCCTCCTGGGGGGTAGCCACTGGAGAACCAGGTATCCCTGGGGACTCACTGTCCTGGCAGAGCAGCCCAGAGAGTGACCATGAGGGACACCATGGGGCTCAAACCTTGGCTCTGCTGTGCCCCTCAGGCAAGTTCCTGGAACCTCAGCAGCCCTGTGAGCAGCCCGTGGTTCCTGTCTTGCAGGGCCATTGGTGGGGGGGTTCAATGGGATGGTGTAGAAAGTGCCTGGCAGAGGGCCGGGCACACGGTAGGTGCGGGGTGAGAGCAACGTCACGGGCCTGTCCAGGAGGACCGCCCCTCGTGCAGTGGGAGCACGACAGTGAGCCGAGCGCGTAGGAAGTGTGGGCAGGTGTGTCTGTGTGCCTGGGACCAGGGGAGGGGCCAGGTTCCGGCTACAGACGACAGGAAAGCGTCACCAAGTCTGGCTTGTTCAGGGAGAGCCTGGGGGCAGACACGGGGCCCAGTGCCACGGGACCTCCCCACTTCTGCTCTCAGACGGAGGCTCCCACTGGGTCCTGGGCACACCATCCCTCCCTGGGGCAGGTGCTCCTGGATGTCCCACAGTGCGTGTTAGGACGTGTCTGGTCCTCTGTCCTCTTTTTTCCTCTACCGTCCCCAACCAAGGGCGGGCCAGCCCCACCCCTGTCCCCAGTCCCCAGGCCTGGCCGCACCTGCTCGCTGGCGGGGGGCAGCTTGTGGGGTTCGGCCGTCAGCACCACCAAGTCGTCGATGATGCCCTGCAGGTGCGTGATCTCTCCCAGCATGGTCAGCTCGCCGTTCTGGGGAAGCCGCGGGTCAGACCCACCGGCCCTGCCCATGCCCCCCACCCTGGAGGGACGGGCCTCCCCTGGCTTCTCCCCTCTCACCCAGCGCTGCTCAGGCCTGATGGAGGCTGGACCCCGACACCCTGGGGCCACTGGGACCATAGGTCCAGCCTGAATTAGCGCATCACGAGCTATGAGACCCGCCTTTGGGCGGTGAGCATGCGGCTCCGAAGACACGTGGCAGGGATGACTGAGCCGCGGCCTTTCTCAGAGGTCGCGGGATCAACCCTGAGCCTGGTCCCACCTCCTGGGGCCATGGAGTCACCCAGATGGACTCCCAGCAGCGGCTCCCGAATCCTGATTCTTGGGATTTCCTCAGGTTCTTGGAGACCCTTCAACTAGCCCAACGGCGGGGATGCTGAGAACAGCGCAGATTCCGAGGGACCCACCACCACAGGCTGCAGGAACGTGATGAAGGTGCAAAAGCGCCCACGCTCCTCGATCAGGGCCCGGCGCACCGCCTGCTTCTCTGTCTCCTCCAGCAGCAGGTACATGTCGTTGACGTCCTGCAGGGCGCTGTCCAGCTGAGGCTGCAGGTCTCCTTTCCCTGGAGGGGTGGGGAGGAGAGGCCGCGCTGGGGACGCCGCCCGGCTCGCCGCGTGTGTGGCTCAGGCCCCGTGGTACATCCCTGGAGGTGGGGCTGGGGACTGCCACAGGGGTTCCGGGGACTGGGGAGGACAGCCAGGACTCCAGGGCTTGTGCCGGGGCTGGTCCCAGAGCAGGCAGAGAGGACAGACAGACACACACACACAGGAAAGACACCAAAGCTGCAAAGCCACCGGGGACCTGGAGTGGGCGAAGCCCACCGGGAACCACCCCGGGAGCAGGTGTGCCCAGGGGAGTCCAGCAGAGGCCTCCACAGCTGAGACTTCCAGCCCTGGGGGTACCCTCACTGCCTGTGGGCCAGTACCCCCTCACCTCACCGGGCACAGGGAGAGGACAAAGTAGAGCCAGAGGGCTCAGCTGTAGGCCAGGCTACTGAGGGGTGTGGGGGCCAGGAGAACTAGGGGCTGGGCGCCTGGGGAGGGGAAGGGGCTTTTCTCAGTGTGGGCTCCCACTCAGCTCAGGGAGTGGTGCCCAAGGACAGCAACAGTGACACAAAGCAGCAGCAGCAAGAGAGAGAGAGAGAGAGGCAAGAGGGTGATGGAGAGATGGTAAGACAGGAAGTGAGAAGGCAACAGGTAATGGGGTAGGCCTGGTGGGAGGGGGTAGCCAGGGCCTGCGCCCCCCACCCTGCCCACTCCAACCCCTCTTGGCCTGGCAGACTGACCCAGCAGTGGCCTGGGACTCATCCCTGGCCAGGGGCCCCTGGAGCCCCAGGGGGACTGTGCCCCGGGCCCCTCCCTCGCTGGACCGACCGCCTTCCTCGCTCCTCCTTGGCCTGGAGAGGCTCCTTCCAATGGCCCTGAGCTGGGGGAGACAGACAAATGGGACAAGGACGGGAGGAGCAGCTGGAGGGACGGACATTTGACTTACCAAGTAGCTCTACAGGAAGGATGTGGGAGGAGGAGAGGAGAGACAGAGAAAGAAAGAATGTGTGAAAGACAGCCGGATGGAAAGAGCCACTCCTGGGGCAGGGGTGTGGGTGCCTGGGCCTGTGGGGCCTCCTGCTGCCTCCCTGAGAGGGGAGGGCCTGGGCCAGGTCTGGGGTGTGGGGAGGCTCCCTGTCCCACCCAGCAGGTTGGAGGGTCTTGTCCAGGAGAGGGTCCCTCCAGCCAGGATGGCTCCCTGGGGCACCCCATAGGGTGTGGGGGCTATGGAATGGGGCCCCGGGGGGCTACGTGTCCATGGGCCGCTGTGGGCTCTACCTTTGCGCGCTTTCTTCTGCAGCTTCAGCGTGTCTGAAGACTTTTTCTTGATCTCATGCCGGGCTCGCTTGTACTCTGCACACCGGGTGAGAGGGGAGAGCGGTGATGCGGCGGGGGGGCGGGGCGGGGTGTGCGCTCTGCACAATGGGGGCAGGAAGCCCTGGCTCCAGCCCAGGACCTACCTTTTGCGTGGTCCTTGTCCAGCTGGTTGGCCGACTTTTTCCAGTCCTCGATGCGCTCCTGCAGCGGGTTGATGAGGCTCTCCAGCAGCGCGCTGTGGGAGGCGCGGGAGGGTCAGGGCCACCAGCGGGTTCTCCCTGCGCCCCCCCTACCCGCCCGCCCGTGGCGCCCACTCACTTGGTGAACTGCCGCAGCTTGGTCTCGATGCTGCGGTGGCGCATGCACATGCGCGTGAGCGCCGAGCCAATATCCCGGGTGGCCCCTGGCGAGGCAAGCACGCAGCTTGGGAAGGGGCCCGCTGGGGCATCTGCAGTCCCAGCCTCGGCCACGAGGGGGCGCGCCGGCCCGCAAAGACCGAGCTCGCAGCCCGTGCCCCGCCCCCAGAATTGCGCTATCCCGCGCTGGGATCCCGCGATCTATTGAGGGGGGAATTTGGTCCGTTCTCAAGTATTTGCCGAGACTCTCCGTGCCGGACCAAGGCCCTGCCCATCCCGGCCGTGCCCGCCTGCCGCAGCTGGGGGTGGTCGGGTGGTCAGGCCGGCACGAGAGACCATCCGAAGGGCCTGCCCAAATCCCCTCCAGTCCTGGCGGGAACCCCCTCCGGATGCCCAGAGGCAGGCGTGAGAGTGCGAGCAAGCGCCCGCTACCTTGGTTCTCAGGGGACCCGGGTCCTTGCTACTTGAACTAGAAGGCAGAGGAGACGCCAAGGCCAACAGGGGCTTGGCTGCCCCTGCGTGCTCTCAGACGGACGAGGGGGCTGGTGAGAAGCAGCCATGGTCAGACGCAGTGTACAGAAGGCTGAACCACTGTGGCAGAGGGATCGAGCTGATCGAGGAGCCTCCGCTGTAACATCCCTATCCCCGTTCGCCCACCCCTACTCGCATGCCATTAGTGGTAAGAGGCTCACCCTCTCCACGACCAGCCTATTCTATTACGGAGCAGAATTCAGGGTCCCAACTCTAGGCCCAGTGTCCTCTCCCTGGCTCACATTTCGCTCAGCCTTTCCAGCCTCCAAGCCCAACCTGGGGCATACCCACCCTCCAGCCACGCCCCCTCCCCACCTCGGGTGTTGGTGGCCATGTCTGCCACTTTCTGGAAGGCATCCAAGAAGGCCACAGCAGCCAGCACAGTGGTCCTGGGGAGAGGGACAGTGGGACAGTGTGTGGGTGAGGTGTCCTCTCCTCTGCCCGTCCCCTCCCCAGTGGGGGCACCCTCAGGAGCCTCACCTCAGCTGGGAATGCAGCTTCGTGGCCTTGGAGTTGAAGTCCTCCCAGATGGGGTAGGAGCTCTGCGGAGGAGACGGAGAGTAGTGAGACTGAGGAGGCTTGCAAGGCTCCACCTGGGCTGGGCTCCCTACCTGCCTCCGTCAGGATTCTGGGCAGTTTCTGAGACAGTGGCCCTGCCCCCATGGAGACGGAGGCTCCTGGGTCTTCTGGGAGAACAGAGGACCAAGGACAGAGCCATGGGGCATAAGGAAGGCCTGGCCGTGGGAACGACTTGCCTTTGCTCATCCCTCCCTCCCTGATAGGAAGTCTGGCCTACGGTCTACAGTGGCTACCATTTCGGCCTACACCCTCCATCAGGGGAGACAGAAACAATAAATGGCAGGTTCTGTCTCCTCAGGGCTCCCCTGGGTTATGGCAGGGACTCTGGGCTGAACTGCATGAAGGAAACCATGTCCCTGTGGACATAGGCGGGCTAGTCCACACAGCAAGGGAGGGGCAGAGGGCCAGTGTGCACCAGCAGGGCTCAGGAATGCCAGTCTCAAACTGGGGCCTCTGGGGATCCCCCCATCCCGGGCCCCGGAAGCTGCTACTGGCCCAGACACCCATCCATCCCAGGCCGGCAGCAGTGGCTCCCAGGCCCGGGGAGGCTGTGACTGCTCCAGGGCCCAGCCAGCCTGCCCAGGACAGCCAGGCCCCAGGCTGAATGGGGCCTTGTGCGGCCAACAGAGCCACCTTTCTCCGCCCCCAGTTCCCCTCCCCTCCTGGGGACACAGTGTGGCCTTTATCCCAGTCTGGCCCAAAGCTCTGAATTGGGAGGGGGTTTCCCAGTGGGGAGGCTGGGCTCTTGGCGACCAAGTTGTCCAGTCTGATCAAGGGGCTTTTCTGGTTAATGTGCCCTCCCATGGTGGCTGGGTCCCGGAGAAACCCCGGCCCTGGCCTGAGGGCCCCGTGGTGGCCTGGATGCTTGAAGGGGAGCCCAAGGCCAGCAAAGCCCCGGCCCCAGAGGGCGTCTCCCTTCCATGTAGGCTGGGGCGCTCGGTGCTGGGGAAACAGGGAAAGCAGAGACCCCAGGCCTCAAGGCTTCAGAAGGAGGCTCTGCCAGATTGGAAGCCAAGGGTAGGTTCGAGATGACCTCCCCAGCTGAGGACAGCCGGCAGGGGTGGACAGGAGACAGGACAGCTTCTGACAGCCTTAGCAACTCCCTCTCCTCCCAGCCCAGCCAGTGCCCAGAGAAAGCAAATATTTGAGAAGTTCACACAGGCTGGCGCAGGCCAGGGGAGGCTGTGGGTGGGCTGTCTCCGTGTGCGTGCAGTTCAGGGTCAAGGAGCCTGGTAGGTTGTCCCTGGCAATCCCAAGGAGCTGACCCTCACCTTGGCACCCCCAAGAGTCTTCTGAAAGATGGAGCACTCACATCACCTCAACATCCCAGCCCCAAAGCCTTGCTAAGACCCCTAGGGAAAGGGGCCAATGCTGAGAAGAGAGGGGTCCAAGGGCAGGTGTCCTGACCCCCAGGACATCTTCTGAGCCCCTCAGCAGACTCTGGGCGGGCTTGGAGCACAAGGGACAGACCAGCCATCTCTCCGGCCTCCAGCCAGCCAGGCTCACTTCTTCCTAGACTTCCACCCCGTCAGCTTTCCCAATGGGGAGGAGACAAGACGCGGTGAGGGGGAGGCCTGAGGGGCCCTCAGCAGAGGGACAGGCGCACCTTGGTTTCTAAGGACTGGGGCTCTGCCCCCACTGGTAGGTAATTCATAAAGGACCCCGGATATGTAGAGGTGGTGGGGGGCGGCTGGAGCAGCCAGTGTCCCAAGGACGGGTCTTCAGGGGTTCATCTGGGCCCACGCCCTCAGCCTGGCCATGCCCGGGTCGTCAGGCTCTGAGACTCTGGGTTACCACTCGCAGCGGTGACCGCTGCCGGCCGAGCGCTCGCCGCAGCCAGGCGCTGTGTGAAGCTGTGGGAGCGCGTCGGGTCCTCAGCACAGCCCCGCGAGCTAAACACGACCGTCGCCCGCGTTCTGCACGTCAGGAAACTAAGGCTCAGAGGGATTAACTGATGGGCTCAAGCCCTGTGGATGGCAGGGGCAAACTCTGATCCCATGTCTGACCCGCCACTACACCCGCTTCCAGGGTACAGAGCGGTGAGCATCTGGGAGCTTCGAGGGGAGGAGGGGACAGGAACTGCAGGGACGGGAGAAACACCCACTCTGTCCCCAGTGCCCGTCACTGGAGGTGCTCAGGGGGATGGCACGAGACTGACGTGGAGGTGGCCGGGACTCCTGGCCCTTGGAGACTCGGTCTCTGACCTGGGGTGGGGGGGGTGTTGGTAGTCCTGGCTGTGACCCCAGAGAGAGGGCTTTCTGGGTGACCCTGGACCAGGGCTCCACTCTGGGCCTCAGTTTCCTCACCTGCACCTACATCTCTGGGGCCGAGTGGAGACTCCAGGAGGCGCTGTAGGAGAAGCACTCAGCACCTTGCCCAGTACAGGGCTCAGTCAATGCTGGCTGAAAACAGGGGACACAGGATCCCCCCCTAACTGCGGAGGCCCCTCCCACAGAGCAGGGCCTATGGGAGGACAGGCAAAGTTTATGGGCCCATTTTCTGGATGGGTCAGTGCCAAGTGGAGGCCCCCTTCGCTCTGTTGAAGGCACTTTGCCCTGTCCTGCCATCTTGGGCAAGCCTCTGCCCCTCTCTGAACTTTAGCGGGCGGCCTGGCAACCACCGGGCATCTGAGCTAAGTGAGGCACAGAGGCAGGGAAAGCTCCTGAGCACCCCACCCCAACCCTGACCCAGAGGCCCCCTCCCAGCCCTCCAGCCTCCAGGTGCAGCTCAGGGTCTCTGGCCTCCAGGTGCAGCTCAGGGTCTCTGGCCTCCAGGTGCAGCTCAGGGTCTCTGGCCTCCAGGTGCAGCTCGGGGCGGCTTCCCTCCACCTCTGCTGCCGACCCCAGGCTGGAGCCGGGGCTTCCAGGGGAGCAGCTATGGAGCTGTGGACAGGCCTCATGGGGCAAGCTCGGTTTCCCCAGCTCAGCCCCCTTCCTCTATGCAAGCCCCCGCTGCTTCTGGGGCTCAGACCAGTGAGGGAAACAGCCAGAAGCTGCCCCCCAAAACCAGGTGATCAACCTCCAGGTGGCCCAGTCCCCTGCTCTGTCCCTGGCCCGAACACATGCATATGTCCTAGGTACTTGGCATCACCCCAGGTGAAACTGCCACATGTCAGAAAACCCGGCCTGAATCTCTTGCTGTATCTCCCTTTTCCTTCTGTCCTGATCTCAAAGGTCCTTGCAAATTGCCTGGGGAGAGAGGAACAGTTGTGTCCCTCTTTTCAAGAGAGAAGCTGCTGCTCTCTGCAGTGTTAGCAGAGAGGCTGTCAGCGGGAGGAGGGGGCGGGAAGGTCCCATTCTCTGCCAGACCTGGAAGTAGCGGGGGGGGGGGGCAGGTGGTCTGAGCTGTCTGGTCCTAGGAAGGGATCCCAGGGCCAGGGCTGTGATGTCCCCAGGACAGCAGGGCCTGCTGAGGACAGAGAGGGGCCAGGACTTCTGAGGGCTGGTAGGGTGGTCCAGAGGTAGAGTTGCAAGGGATGGAGGTCTCAGGGGAGCACGCTCTGGGGGTTGGGGGACATCTGTATGCTGCTCACCCTGTAGTTCTCGGTGGTGATGGCCTCAGGCCTCTTCCAGGGGCAGGGATCCAGCAGCTGCCCCTAGGGCTGTTCCCTGGGTAGCACTGGGAGCCTCCGGAAGGGCCTGCCTGGGCACTGTGGGGCTAGCTGCTCTAGGCACTGTGTGGTGTCTCCTCCTGGGCCCGTCATGTCACCGTGGGATTCTGTGTTGTATACTTGGGAGTGTGTGACAGGGTGGGGGCTCTCTGGAGTTCATGTGCAGAGCCCGGTTCTTTCCCCTGCCCCACAGTCCTGCCTCAGAGGAGAAAGACAGGAGCGTTGTTCCCGGCTCCCATCCTGTCACTGAGGCTGCAACTCCCTCTGCCTAGTCAGCCTGGGGCAGTCCTGCCAAACCCTGGCCTCTCTGGGGAGAGGATCTCCTTTGCTCCCCAGATCAACCGAGAGGACTGAGGTCAGGGACAGAGTCAGACAGTCTCCTTAATGACCTTGAGCCAGTCCCAGGCCTCAGTTTCCCCAACTAGTGAGCCAGTGGTGGGCCAAGAGTTGGTGACCTGCTCCTGTCCGGCCTTGGCCAGTCGTGGGGGGGTGCGGGGTTGGGGGTTGGTGAAGGCCTAGGGTGGTAGTAGGCTCTCCCTTGGGGATCCTCCAGAAACCCAAACCCTCTCCCTTCCTCCTTCCAAGGTGAGGACAGAGGCCTTGGGATGCAGGGACAGTCAGCCTGGAGACCTTGGAGTCCTGCAGCTTCCTAGCGCCCGTTTCAGGGGACCTGGGCAGGGGTGTGTTGGGGTGGGGGCGTGCAAGAGTCGCAGGGTCGAGCACAGAGGCCGAGGCCGGCGGTGAAGGAGTTAACGGTTCTCTGCCTTATTATTTTCCCCTGCTTTGGCGGTGACAGCATTGTCTGGGCTCCAGGGCCGTCGGGGGGCGGGGGGATGGTGGTGGTGGTGCGGAATTGGGGCCGCGGAGGGTGCACGGTAGCGGTAGGGGGCGGAGGCCGGCGAGACCCGGGACCCATCACATTAGAACCGTAGTCGAAACCTGAGCCAAACCTCATTGATGATTTGGGGGCTGGGGGCACAGGGAGCCCGCGTGTGAGCAGCCTCCGGTGGGGACCCCGCGGGGGCGCTACGGCCCGGCGACCCCGGACAGAGACCCCGGGGCGCCCCTGGACACCCCGACACACGAACACCAGCACCCCTCAGACGGGGACCCCGAGACCCAGGCACACAGCCGACGCAGGCCGGACGCGTTCAGACAAGGACACACACAGCGCGGCGCGCGCACACAGCGGGGCCCGAACGCCCGCCGCCACTCGTCCCCAGAGGGACCCGCACCCGCGCGCCCGCCGGGCACCCGGCCCCGCCGCACCCCATTACCTTCATGTCGTTGACGATGGCCTGGAAGAGCCCGCCCAGGGCGCCGCACTCCTTCTCCGCCGTCTCCATGCTCCGGCCGGGCGGCGGCGGCGGCAGCGGGCGCGGGCAGGGGCGCGGGGCGCCAGCAGCCGAGGGAGCCGGGCGCGGCGGGCGCTCGCTCCGAGGCCGGGCCGGGCCTCCGCCTCCGGGCGGCGCTCAGCGGCCGGCCGCGCGGCGCTCGGGGCTGGCGGGCCGCGGCGGGGCGGCGCGGGCCATGGCGCGGCGGGGCGGGCGGGCGGCGCGGGGGGCGCGGCGCGGGCAGCTGGCGGCGCGGCCTCGGCGCGGGGACTGGAGCGCCGGCGGTAATCCGAGCTGCCGCGGCTCGGGCGTCACGTGGGCGCGGCGGAGGGAGGACCGCGGCGGGGGTGGGGGGCGGGGGCTGTGGGAAAGGCCGGCGGGGCGCAGGCCCATTCAGCGCCGGAGCCCGGCTTTGAAATCCGAGCCCGGGCGCAGCCGGACTGGCCGGGCGAGCGGGGCCGGCGGGCTCGGGCGCCGCTGCGGGCCGGGGGCGGTGCTGGGGCGGGGCCCGCGGGGCTGCCTGGCGGGTGGAGCCCGGGAGTTGGGTGTCTGCCCCAACCCCCCCGGGAAGGGGCTCGGCACCCCATTCCAGCCTGTGGTCTCGGGCCGGGGTCTTCGGGCGCTTTTAGGGATCGGGCGGTGGGCTGGACTCCTCTGGGGGCGTCCCGCGGGCGCAATACACGACACACAGCGCGGGGGGGGGGCGTGGGGTGTCGCCCGCCTTAGGACGTTCTATCCCAGGCAATGATGAGTCCGCACGGTCCTCCAGAAGCTCTTTGGCTGCTTTTCCAAGCGGGGCCGAAGCCACTCGCATTGGGGGTAAGGGAGAGGGCAGGATGAGGTTTTGGGGTGTCGTGACCCGGTCAGGGCAACCTGCTTACTCGGCAGCGGGGCAGAGGTGGGCTGCCGGCCCCAGTCCCCAACGTCTGGGCGCACGTGTTTGGGGACGCACGCCGTGTTCACGTGGACAACGAGCGGCGAGTACTGCCCTTAGTCCTGGAGACTCCAGGCGGGGAAACCCACCCTCCCCGAGAGGCGCAAACTCATTCCCTCCCACCCCGGGCGCCTTCATGAGAACCACCTGGGCGCTCATTAGGCCACTCAGAGGCTGCCCAGAGCTGGAGTCTGGTGGACTCAGGCCCAGGTGTGTGCTACTGCGGCTTATTTAGCCAAATCAAGGTGGGCACCTGAGATGCTTCCTCAGTCCCTGCCCTTCCATTTCCAGTGATGTGCAGCCTGGAGGGCATGCCCTTTCATTCAGAAACTCAAGGTTTGGTTCCCCTGTTCAAAGGGGACGTGGCTGCATTCCCCAGGGGAATCTGGGTGGATCAGGTGCCTGGGAAGGTAGGGTTCAGGGTTTCAGGCCAGGCCAGTGCTTGGTGATCTCCAGGAAGGGGCGGGTCCCAGTGGTGAGAGTGGCATCCAGAAGACACCCATCAGGGAACTGTCAGGTGACCAGCCTCCAGGTGTAGCCAACACTCCTTGAGGCAACACGGTCCTGGAGCAGCTGTGGGCATCAGGGAGGCAGAGCGCCAGTGCCAGTGGGAAGGAGCAAGCATGTGCGGCTGAGAGTTTCCGTCATTTCTTTATTGGGGCAGGGGGCGTGTCATCGATACGGACTTCCGGGCTGGTCCCTGTCTGCAGACAGGTACGCATACTCCAGTGTGCACACGCAGCACGTGCCAGAGCGCCGGCGGGCTGGAGAGAGGTCAAGCTCTTTTACAAGAGGATGTTAGAGACTGGTCCCAGAGAATGGGTGGTGTCTGAGGCTTCGGCCGCACCCCGGTGGAAGCCGGCTGCCTCAGCACCAGGGTGCAGCTGCCAGCAATGGGGGCCCAGAGGGCCGGGCTGTGTGAGGAGCTTGGGTGGCCAGCCTCTGTGCCCTTACCCCGAGCTGGTGGCCAGGCCCGGCCCTGCCCTTGAGGCAGGTGTTCGAGCCCCTCAGGGAGGAGGCCCGAAGACCCTGAATGCTCCACGGGGCCACTCCTTGGGCCCTTCTCCCTGCCAGGACCGTCAGAGGACAACCCTCCGGTCCAGGTGATCCCCACGCCCACTCCGCTGGTGCCTAACTTCCAGGTGCTTCTTCTGGACCTTCTCAAAGTGCTGCAGCAGCTCTGCGTAGTCGATGCTGGGGGAATCCGCTTTCTGCGCCTTGGGGGCTGCTTGTGGACTGTCTCTGGGGAAGAAGAAGGGCTCAGCATCAGTCTCGGCAAGCCAGGGAGGGAGCTGGGGGCCAGGTGGCACCGGGCATAGGAGGGCCGGGGTCAGGGCAGGGCCACAGGCTCACGGAGCTCAACCTTGGGGAGTACATCTGCCTCAAGCCCGGGATCCCTTGCCCAACGGTCAGCCCCAAAGCAGGGGAGCCCCGTGAACATCCCCTCCCCCTTAAGTGCTGGGACCAGTCAACAGTGCTGCTTGGATATGGTCTTCAGTCTGTGGGCTGGCAATGGGGCCCAGAGCAGGCATCGCATCGGGAAGCATTTCCTGTTTACGACTGGCTCCCTTTGGGGTGAAAGCCAGGGCTAGCAGCCAGCCAGGAAGCCAGCTGGGGCCTGGAACAGGGTCCAGGGAGAAGGGGGAGGAGGCAGCCTGGCCCTTTCTCTGGGGCAGGACTAGGCCTGCAGACAACAAGGATTGTCTACTGCTGAAGGGACTCTACTGGGCCTTTAGCTTGGCAGGACATCGATTTTTGAGTATTGAGGTCCAAAGGCCTGTGGTCATTTTCTGTCCCTGAGGGAGGAGAGCTGGTTTCACCACTGGGCATGCTGGCCATTCCTACAACTCCTGTTGTTACCACCCCCTCCCCCGGCTCTGTACGGTTGCACAGGTCATGCAGAGCGCAGCTACAACGTGCCTGATGCTCCCTGGGGTCGTGCAGGGTAATAGCCCTGTTCAGCTTGCCCCAGGGACTAGATCCCCTGGGGCCCTGCCCTGTTTATAAACACCCCTCCAGAGAATCTCCTGGAAGTCTGCTTCTCTCTCAACTGAGCCTCCCTGGCTTAGGAAACAGATCTGTGTGGGCTGGAAAAATATTTGCTTCTAGCCCCTAAGGCCTGGTGGCCCTAGTAAGGGGGGCTCTCAGGAAGGGTGTGGGCTGTTCATGAGAATCCTTGGACCCCCTGAGTTCATGGACAGACCCCAATATTGAGGCACAAGAACTGAGCACACATGCTAGATAAGCCGGGATCCAACTGGAATACAACCACTTCCTAACCACTGGACCTTGGGCCCATGGCTCAGTTTCCTCCTCTGTAAAGGGAGACGGCCACAGAAGCCACTCCATGGGGTAGGTGTGAGGGTTCCCTCAGATTCGACACGGAAGAGCTTAGCCTGGTGCCCAGCCCCAGCTTGATGGGGGGCCACCATGGCTACAACCCTGGTCCTCTGAGGCGAGGCCAGCCGGGGCCCAGCAGCTCAAGGCCACCTGTTTATCTGTGGCTCAGTCCACTTGGGGGGGAAACGATGGCACTTCACCCCAAGGAAACCCTTCCCAGTAAGCTTGGCCCCTCACAGGCCTCTCTGACCACTCACTTGGCTGCTGAGGCAGACCATAGGCGGTGGGAACCCTTCCCGTAGTCAGGATGGGGCTGGAGCTTGGAGGTAGCCCCCTACCTACTCAGTGTGTTCCCGTCTTGCTGAAGGCACCCTAGACAGTGGCGTGGCCCCCGCTTTCCTGGCCCTCAGGCAACATCGGTTCAACAAAGACCAGCAGGAGCCACGTGGCTCTGGTGGGTGCAGGCTGCGGGCGGCATTCTGAACTCCAGCTCCTGTATTCAGCTCCCCTGGGAACGGGGAAGGAGGCTCCCTGTCATAGTAGCTCTGTGGTCCCGGTGTCACCGCTCTGAGAGAATAACCTGGGCTTCTGGGGAAGCCGAGGGACACCCTGCGGTTTAGAGCTCTCGCTAGGGAGTGGCCAGGTGCAGCCCCAGCCCCTCAGGCAGAGATGCGGGACACCTGTGGGCCTGGGAACACGCGCCCAGACGGGACACTGCAGTACGTGCCTAGGCGTCCGTGGGTCTGTCTGCCGCTCCCCTTGACACTAATGGCAAGCCCAGGCGTCAGGTCCAGAGTAGGACTGAGATTAGGGGTTTCCGTGGAGACGTCAGCAGTGGCAGCCAACCCGGGGGTTCTGCCCAGAGGTGCCTGGGGCAGCGTGTGGGGGTGGGGAGGAGTGGGCCCTCGGTGACTTGGCTTCCCTCCCTGGACCCCTCCTGGCCTGAGGTCTTCTGTGTGTGTGTAGGGGGGGCGGAATGGGGAGGAGCGTGTCCCGTGGGGGTAAGGTAGGTCTCCTCTGAGCATGTGGGCCAGGGCTCCTATCCCTGCCTGTCACTGTGGGCACAGCTGTCGCGCAAGCCCTTCCTGCTCTGTTGACAACACCCCGCGGGCAGTCAGTGGCTGGAGGACACCCCACCAGCAGCGGAGATGGGATTCCAGAACCCAAAGCTGGCCCTCTCTCCTGCCACCCCCACCCATGCACCTGTGACCAGCTTTTTGCTTCAGAGGTTCCCTCCTGCGTCACTGAGATGGTTTCTGGGGAGTGGCCTGGAAGCCTGAGCGTGGCCAGGGTCTCCGAGCCCTGCTGGCGCCTTAAGCACACAGAATGAGGGATGGGGGAGGGGTACAGAACCCCCCACCCCCAGCTGTTCCTGGCTTGCAGGCCTGTAAGGCAACCCAAAGCTGTCTTCCAGCTGCCTGCCCCTCCCAGGGCTGAGACTGTCCCTGTCTCCCTCTCCTGGGTGTGAGCTGTCCCTCTGTGCCCAACCCTGCAATCTGACCCCTCCCCCAGCTGTTCTTGGGGCCCCCTCTCCGCCCAATGTCTCCTTGTGTGTATCTGTGCCAACTCTTCCAGGGTCCCTGCGAAGAAAGGCTGGGCCGAGCCTCAAGCATCCATTTAACCCAAATGCTCATTTACGAATGAAGAAACCGAGAACCAAGAGACGGATCTGAGGTCACACAGCAAACCTTGAGCAGAGCTTGGATCAGATCCTAGTCCAGGGGGCACCTGGGTGGCTCAGTGGGTTAAAGCCTCTGCCTTCGGCTCAGGTCATGATCTCAGGGTCCTGGGATCGAGCCCCACATCCGGCTCTCTGCTCAGCGGGGAGGTGTTTCCCCCCCTCCCCCCGCCTGCCTCTCTGCCTACTTGTGATCTCTCTCTCTGTTCAAAAAAAAAAAAATCTTAGATCCTAGTCCAGGCCTATGGCCTGCCCACTGACCTGAGAACCCAGAGGTCTCAAACCCTTGGCCCAAGACTCCCTTGACTCTGACCATGGGACGCTTAGGGAGAATCCTTTATCCCCAGCTTCCCTCCCTCTGCACATTTGTACCCGGGCCTGGAGCACGCCGTGAGGGCTCCTACTACCTCGAGCTTTACATCCCCACCCCCCCTACAAGATGTCGTGGGCAGAGCTCTGATAGGCATATGGCCCTCAGCAGTGCAGGGTCTGGAAGGCGGGCTGGTTGGGGGTGGGGACCAGAACCAAAGGTCACAGGAAGCAGCCCTTCCTGCCTCCTTCTCCCCTCCTCACCAGCTGCACTTTTCCTCCTAAGTGCCTGCCAGGTGACCTAGTAAGGTCAGACAGTAGAAAGGCTGGTGCAGAGGCAAGGCCAGGGACGCTACGGTGTGGCTTCAGGGCCTGAGTCCCGGGAGCTAGAGGTATCCCCACCAGGGGCATCCAGTGGGGACCACAACTCCCTGCTCCCTGGGGATCACTCAGGCATCACTAGGAACAGCCGGGACTGTGCCCAGCTCTGCCTCCCGGAGCACCACTGTCCGGGAAAGTGGGTGGGGTAGGCAGGAGCTGGGCCTTGGCTGGGGTGGGGGGTGGGGGCACACCCGCCGGGGACTCAAGCCCCTCCAGCCGGCCTAGGTAGCCAGCCTGTCAGGTGGTCTGCAACCAGCCTCTGGAGAGGCCAAGCGGGACGGGAGGGGCGGTGGGAGCCTAAAGCCAGTGCCACAGAGGGCACAGAGGCTTGGGTCCAGGGCCCTGAGTGTTAGGTTGCCCATTCCAAGGCTGCCCGCATCAGTCCCAGGGGCCGAAGCCCGAGGCCCTTCACTAGAGCGAGGTGCCAGGCCTGCCAAGTGGCTCTAACAGCCTGGGAGGGAACTCTAGACACACAGGGCATCTGATGCGAGCTGCGTGCGCTCCATTCAGCGTAAATCTCCTCAGTGGCTCTGCTGGTTTCCATGGCGACCTGACAAGTGAAATTTTCCATCTCGGATGCCAGATGCCTGTGGATGAGGCAGAGCCTGCAAGGGTTACCAAATATAGACACAGCCCCGCAGGCTCTGGGGGCCGGGCCAGCCGTGGGTTTGGGGTGGGAGCCGGGCTGGACAGCCCCCTCCCCCGGGGCCACAGCCCTCCTGCCTGGAGGCAGCCCTGCTGGGACTCGTGGTGGCGGTGTGCCCAGGACCTGCTCTTCCCATGGGCAGGACCCGAGCGGGGTGGCTGCGGATGCAGCCCGTCTCCCGTCCCTCCAGGGTAGGCTTCGGAAGGCCGCAGCGAGGCTGGGGTCTCTCTGAGGCCCAGGCTGGAGCCTCTGCCGTAGACCGAGGAGACGGCCACCCAAGGCCGGGCCCTCATGCCTGTCTGCATGGGACTGGGCGCTTATCTCTGGCCTAGGATGTGAACCGAACTCCCTCCACCTCGTCCTGCAAGTGGCTTCCCTCCAGGGGCATCCGTCTGGGTGACTCTGGCATGCTCTCTCATTTTTTGACTAACTCAACCCTGACCGTGTGGAGAAGGTATCGTTCGCCCGTGCCACCTTGTAAACCGTCCTGGAGCCCCTCTTCCTGGGGCCCTGAGAGGCCCGAGGGCCGGTGGCAGTGGGGTGGCCGGTCTCCATGGTGGCCGGGGGCTGTGGTTCCGAGGCGAGGGAGACCCCTCTGGCCGGCCTCCCCTGGGGGCAGGGTGGGGGGCAGCGGTCCCCAGCAGCACTCACTCGGTCTGGAGCAGCTCGGGGTTGGGCACGCACTGCAGCCGGCGGGACAGCAGCTGGAAGGCGCTGCTCTGCGGCAGCAGCATGAGCAGGCCGTACAGGGCCTTGATCAGGTGTGGGTGGCTCTTCACGTCCAGGAGCTGCAGGCGCAGATCTGCAACGGAGCAGAGGAGAGAGGTCAGGGCTCAGTCACCGCCCCAGGCCTGCCTGGGAACCGGCCAGCCCGAGGGCTGTGCTTTAGAGGGAGGCAGGGGCTCCCCACAGCCAGACACACCCACCCTCTCCTCCAGGGTCACCTCGCCTGTCCTTGGGGCATCCCCCCTCTTTCTTCCTGCCCATCTGTGCTGAACGAGCCCTCGGCCTGACAACCCTTGTGCTGCCGCGGGGCCTGGGCCCTGAGCCCCTACCCTCACTGCAGCCCGGTAATGAGGGGGCTCGGGGCCTGGAGTGTAACAGATTCCCCGGGCTGCTCTGCACGTGCCAACACAAGAGAGCTATAAATAGGGTGAGCAGGAGAGAAAGCCCGGATTAGGGCAGCTTTAAGGGAGGGCAGGATGGAAGAACGCTGGTGCGTGTGGCAAAACACACACCAAGCTCCGGAGTGTCTGGAAAGCCACCTCAGGTACCAGCCCTGTCAGTACCGCACTAGATGGGAGCAGTGCCCCAGTCCTGCCCAGCACCTGTCCCAAGTCAGCAGCCCCACGCCGCCCTCCTCCGAGCCCCTCCGGGAGAATCATGGGCTCCTGCCTTCTTGTGTCTCGAAGGCCCAGTCCCAGGCATCGCTGGGGGGGAATGTGCCACCAACACTCAGAGAGGCCATGCAGGGGTCTGGGCTGACCGCTGGAGCCAGAGCAGCCAAGCCCAGCTACCCCGGCCCCTGCACCCCAACCCTCTTCTTGCCGCAGGGAGGAGCCGCCCTTGGAGACCTGAGTAGCTGGGGCTGTGGGGCCAAGCCAGTCCCCAGGAGGGGCCAGGCAAGCCGGGAGTGGGATGGGGAGCCGAGCAGGAGCAGGGTGCATCTGCTGCGGTCACCCCCGCAAAGCCCTGGACCTGGTGAGAGGGCACTCATGGCTTCTCCGGGGTCAGGCTGGACCTGACCTCAGGAGAGTGTGTGTGCCTGGCTGCCCCAGAAGGCCCTTGGGGAAGTGAGATGTCAGGCCAGGGGACCACGTGGGACAGGCTTGGCTGCATGCCGCTGGGAACAGGGTCTTTGTCCCGGGCCTCTAGCCCTGCGGTGCCTGGCTGTGTGGAGAAGCTCGGACGGGTTCGAGGCGCTGCCAGGGAGCAGGAGGCCGGGGCAACCGGCAGGACAGGAGGGAGGCCACTGGCAGGGCTGCCTCCCTGCTTCCTGACTTACTGCAAGTGCGGGACTTTTATTCTGGGGGCTGCCCTCTCAGGGGAGCAAGCGCCAGGTGTGCTGAGATGCCAAGGGCTGTGCGCGCCCCAGCCAGCGGCCAGCGGCCACTTCTGCACATTCAGCCTGAATGTGACCATCTGGCGGCTCCTGCCCAGCCGCTCCCCGCGAATGCCAGCTCTGCTTTGCAAAGAGGGGAGGACGTGGCTCCCGGGCACAGAGAAGCCCCTGCAGGTGGGCCCAGGGAGCCCCTCAGCTTCTGAGAGCTGGGGCACAGGGCAGTGTGCTTGCAGGGGGCGCGGGGACAGCTCTGGACCGGCCGTTCCGGTCCCCCAGTGGGGATGTCATTCACCTTCAGACAGCCTGCGTCTGCGAGACCCACCTTCAGGCGCTCGCCCTGATGCCCCTCGTCCTGGTCCTGCTGGACTGGACGCCCCAGCCCTGTCATCCCCGGCCTTTTGTTCCGGCATTGGAGGACCCCCTCCCCACCTCCGCCGGTGGGGGAGAGCCCCCTCCCCGCCCCCTCCCCGAGGCAGGGCGGAGTGGCGGAGCGAAGGCTCTTACAGGTGAAGATGGGGCACTCGATCAGCTGCACCAGCTTGTCCACCTCTGTGAGGAAATCCACTGTGACCTCCAGGTCTCCGCTGGGTGGGGGTCAAGGAAAGTCTGACTGTTGGGCCGGGATGGCCGGTCTCTGGGAGGGGCCTCTGTGGCGGTGCGGGCCGCCAGACAGTGGGGGGACTCGGGGGCTGGGAACGCGTGCTCTTCCGACTCGGGTCCTGGCTTCAGAAGCAGAACCTGCTCTGCTGAAGCACGAAGGTCCACCAGTCCACCTGCCTCTTTACTTCTCCATCCCTCTAAGTGAAAAAGGGCCCGGGGTCCCCCTGCGTGGGCACTCCAGTTCTGCACGGGGACTCTCCTCTGCGCCCTCCCGGCTCTGAAAGGCTCTTATCTCAGCCCTGCAGACTGTGGGGGAGGGGGCGGGGGGAGGCTGAGGAGGAAAGGTCCCGGTTCTTGTGTGAGTGGACGCCTGTCGGCAGGGCCAAGGTCAGGGCTGCCGCAAGCAAGCGTGTGGCCCGCAGTCTCTGGGCAACGCCAATGACTGAGAAAAGCAAATCTAGGATGTGGACGGAGAGCAGGCAGCCTCGGGGAGTGAGGCGAGGCCACACCGACCCTCAGTGGAGGAACCTCAGGGGCCTTCTCTCTTTACCCCCAGCTCCCGTTCCCATCAGGAAAGGAGGCCCATTTTGTGTCCTAAGCAGCTTTTTAATCCAGGGTCAAGCGCTGGGCATTCACAGAGGAAGCTGGTGCGCTTCAGCCTTCTAAGAACTGTGACCAATCCGCCCACGGATGCCTTTCCAGGCCCCAAGGCGAGCTGCGGGTCTTCTCTTTGGCCGAGGCCCCTCCCCCCGCCTGTTTCTCCCCGCTGTCCCAGCCAACCTGGGCTCCCTCTGGCTCTGTGGCCCCAGAAGGTCCTTGAGTTCACCAGCAATGGCGCAGACACCAGAACTCAAGCGTGCAGGCCTCACCCAGGTCCCCCCACTGCAGTCCACCCACCTTCCCCATTCCTGGGGCCTCTCCCTGCCCCCACCCGGGGGCACCCGCACCTAGGTGGTCCCGTCAGCACCCCTCAGCCTCGGTCCCTGGCTTACAAGGTTCTGCCAGGGCAGCTCCTGCCACGAGACCCAGATGACCCTGTCTGCCGCCCCCAGCTTGCTCTCAAATACACCCGTCTCGGTGTTCTCCAAGGTTCTGGGGTCACGAGGCCTGGAGGCAGGGAGGGGGGTGATGGGGCAGGAGCGTGGCCCTTGGGCGGACGAACGGGAAGGATACAACTTCTGGATGAGGTCGTAGGCGTGCCGGTAGTTCTGGGTGAGGAAGCACAGGGACACGGTTGTGACGGGGTTGTGGCACCAGGAGCGGTAGAGGCAGCAGAAGAGGTTCTGGCTCTCCTGAGGG
The DNA here is from genome assembly GCF_020171115.1 of Neogale vison. Taxonomy (NCBI): domain Eukaryota; kingdom Metazoa; phylum Chordata; class Mammalia; order Carnivora; family Mustelidae; genus Neogale; species Neogale vison. Next base: position 12,784,126 of record NC_058097.1, read on the forward strand.
GGAAGAGGTGTGAGAGGCCCACACAGCCCCGACTCCTTCCCACCCGGGGCCCGAGATCCGGGGGCTCTTGCGCAGCCCCGGAGAGCCAGCTCAGCACCCAGGACTCTGTCTGGCAGCCCAGCTGGGAAACAAGCCGTCACAAAGGAAACGCTGACAGCTCTTCCTCAGACCCTGTCATTACTCCCGGTACCACAGAGCCACGTGGTGCTGGCTGTGAGGGCCTGGTCGGGCGTGAGCCTGTCCTCTGCGCCGGCATTCCTGCCCTTGGCAAGGAACAGTAACTGTCCTCCCCGGAACGCTGTGGTCCCGGAGCCTGTGGGGCTGGGAGGAGGCTTCCTCAGGCCTTGGGGTCTCCCCGGCAGCACCCCGTCTCATGCTCAGATGCCACATCTCCTCCCTCTCCAGCCCGCCCGGTGCTCAGCAACCAGCCCAAGAGCTGAGCCCACACGCAGGGAGCCCCTGCCCTGAGAATTCTTAAGTCAGTCCTCTGCAAGTGTGTGGAAAGAACCAGAGAAAGAAGGCAGAGGTGTGGCCTGGTCATTCCGAGTCTCCTGGCCTGCGATGCCCTAAAGCAGGCGTGCACATCCTTGAGACTCCCTGAGACGGAGCAGAGACAGGGTCTGAGCTGGGGGAGGAGGTGGGGCGGAGACCACGGCCCACAACAGGGAACGAAGCCGCTGGAGCCATAAGCACACCCAGAGGGGCAGCCACTTCCCGAGGCCCTCCGAAGCTCAGCCTCCTGCTCGTGGGCCACGCGAAGCCCCTGACCGGACACTGACCCCAGGGCAGGCTGGCAGAACAGTGAGCAGCCGCCCACCTCACTCTCACTGATCAGCCCCACTGGGCCCTTATCCAAAGCCTGGGCCAGGCAGCACTGGGACACCTTGGCTTAGGACAGGGGGCCTTTTGAGACAGATCTGTTCCCCTGTTCGAGGGAAGGACCATGGCTGAGAAGGAGGGTAGGGACAGCACCGATCCCTGATGTCTGGCAATGATTTAACCCAGAAGCCTGACTCACACAGGGCAGCATGGCCCAGGACACGTGAGCCACTGGGTCCCAGAAGCCAGTCTGCTCGGCGTGCGGGGTAGCGGGTGGGTGTCAACAAGGGGAAAATGCATGGTCTTTGGCAGCTCACGGAGGGCACGCAGACCCTGGAGCAGAGTCCAGAGCCTTCCGTGGGTAGAGATCTCTGCAGCAGGTGGCTCCAAGGAGACGGCCTCTGACTTACTGCCATGGTTGGCACTGAGCAGCAAGCCAGGGGAGTCCATAGTTCACACTGGACCCAGAGATCTCAGATTCTGTCCCGTCTCCCCCCCATGAGCCCCCCGGGGTAAGGGTGGCTTAGCACGGCTGTGCGCCTGTGTGCACGTGGGACCACACCCAGGACCCGAGCCCATGGACGCGGAGTACCAGAGTCTTCAGGTCCTTGAGCTGGTTTCTCAGCTGGAAGAGTTCCGTGGAGGTGAGCAGGATGGTGTTGAGGGTGTGGACCATGGTCGAGGCAAACTTGAGGTCCTCCTCTCGGAGCAGGATGTCTGCCATCGAGTGAAAGATGTTCTCTGCATTCAGCAGGAGGCAGAGCTGCCTGGAAGACAGGCCAAGGAGAGGTTACAGAAACCTCTGGGCTTAACCTAGGGAGCCTCTCCCTGGTCTTGTAGCATCCTGATGAAACCCGCTCTTTCCTGGGTTTGGCCTGGGACCCCAGCTCTCAGGCCTGTGGGGGAGGGTGGGGCGCGGCTCACGGGGGGCCTGGCTCCATGCCTCCAGCCCTGCTCACTCTGACCCAGCATCTCTGGAGCCCCACAGGCTGGGCTGACCTCCGTCCCCTGCCCCGACCCCAAGATAGAATTCTAAGAGGAACCGTAGGCCTCTCCTACCACTGTCGCTGCAGAAGCCCCACGTTACCTTCCAGACCTCCCACATGTCACAGCAATGCCCCCCACGTGCCGAGGCACTCCCTACCCCTTCCCACCTTTACTTTTTTGGATAGAGATGACCTCTATGCGACAAGTAACCCACGCACTGGTCATCGATGCGCCGTCCTCTGCGGGCCCCCCTGGGCTCAGGAACCTATCTGTGTTGTTCACAGGCGTGACCCCACCACCCCCCGCCCGGAGCGCATGGTGCCCGCCGACTGCAGGGCTCAGTGGGTGCTTGTGGGATGGACGGGTCCTATGACAACCCCGAGTTTTATCTCTGATGTTCACATAACGGAAATTCGGGTGCACGGACGCAAGATGACTTGACCGAGGTCACAGGATGAGTTAGGGCCACTTGTCCTTCCCCCAACTCTCCTCTTGGAAGTCCTGTAGGGTTAGGGTTATGCTTTGTGGAAAGGAGTCTCCGTTCTATAAAAAGGAAAACAGGAAATCCAGAGAATGAAGAAAAGCAGATTTTCCAGGGTCCCTGGGCCAAGATGATGTCAACAGTGGGAGGCAGGTCTCAAGGACAGGCTCGGAGGAAGCCTGCTGAGCTCCCTTTGCAGTGGCGCCCACGGAGGCTGGGCCTCGAGGGGACGAGTGGGCCTTCCCGTCGGGAGCATGGCCACTGAGCCACTGACTGCGCTCCGTATCCACTCCCTAACCTGCCCTGTGTCCCATCCAGGGTGCACGTATGTCCGCCTGACTCCTCGCCTCTGCTCCCGGCAAGTACACAGACCCCGACATGGGCCTTTGGGTACAAAGGTCTGGGGCCTGCCTCAAGGTCTACATGAACCGGACAACACGAGCCACATTGGCAGCCAAGATGCTGGACACACAGCCATCCCGGGCACCGAACTCGCACTAAGCTCTGCATTTATCAGGCTCTGGTTTCCTGCTTCCCTCTGAATACCAGCCATGCCTTGGGGCCAGACAGCAGAAGATTCCTCCCCACCCCCGGCTCCAGAAAAATCCCAGAGCATTTGGTAATAGAGAGGCCAAACCACGAAGCGCAAACAGTGGGCAGGCCGTCTCCAGCCCAGGCCCAACTGGAACTAGCAGCCTTGGGGAAGAAAGCACCAGAGAAGTGGAAACAAGGATGTTGGGGCGGGGGGTGGGGCTGGATAGTGGCGTGGGAGGGGCTTTGCCGTGGCCTGGGTGGCACCCCTGCTCACCTGTGTGCCCCCAGAGCTTGGTACTTCCAACAGCTGTGTGACCCCAGTGTCTCCGTGCCACAATTTCTTCACCTCCTACTTGGGGGTAATACCCCCTTCAAGATGGGGGTCACTCAGAAGAGAGCTGCACAGTACATGGTTAACGGGACCCTACTTGGGTACCCCAGTGTTACCAAAGGTGGGGGTGACAGCCAGCTCATAGAAAGAAGCTTGGCTCTTCTGCAGAGCACAGACAGTACTTTCTGTCCCCTCCTGGGCCTCCCACCCCTGGATGAGCTCTGTCTCCAGGGCCGTGGGATAGAAATGTTCCAGTAGGGCAGGCCAGGGAGGAAGGGGAGAATTCTGACAAATGGTCACAAATGCCCGTCGCCTGCAGCTGCTGCCGTCTCCATGACAGAGGCCAACAGCTGAGGCTCTGCCAAGGCAGCACTCTCCGGGGACCATGGGGCATGGGGACCTGTAGCAGCCAGAGGGCGGGGGTGGGGCACTCACATGAAGACAGCTGTAGAAGTGTGGAGGGGTAAGCGAAGGGGATGGTGGTGGTGAGGACAGGCGGGTGCCAAGGCCTCCTGGCGTCCCTCAGAACCCGGACCTTCTAGAAATTTCTAGCATTTTCTAGAAACGCTCTTCTCTCATCACCAGTGAGAGCACACCATCCTGGCCTTTCCCTCCTTCAGTGACTGCTTCTCCTCTCGTGTTGTGGTGGCCCAGCGCACGCGTGCTCTCCATCTCTCTCTCGTCTGCATCTCTCGGTGGTCACGCCTGGTCCCATGTTTTCAAGGCCATCCCAAATGGCTGCCCAACAGGCATTTCAAATCTGGCAGGGCCACGCACCACGCTCGGCTCCCTGCCTTCCTATCTCAGGAAGCAGTGTCCCTGCTGCTCTGCCCAAGGAAGGAGTCTCTCTTGAGCCCCTGGCTTCTCTGTCCAGTGCACCCGCCAGCCTGGCAAGTGTTGGCCATCTCTTCTGGTCAATTCCAAGCTGTCTCCTCACTGGTCTCCCTGCTGCTTCTCTCATCCCTACAATCCACCCTCCCAGAGGACTGCCCACTGGGGCAAGCCCTGAAAAGTGCCAGTCAGAGCACGCCACCCCCCGGCAGTTTCCCACGGGAGCTGAACAAATCCCAGCTCCTCACCACACCTCTAGGATCTTGCATCTTCTCGTCATTTCTCTCCAACTCAGCTCTTAGGGTCCCTCCTTCACTCTGCAGAGAGTGGCTTCCCAGATGTTACGTTTCCCCCCTCATCACTCAGGGTCTGGCTGCCCTGCCCGGGGCTCGGCTCAGGAGACCCCTGAACGCGCGCTGCAGGACACAGCAGTGACAGCGCGCCCTGAGGAGCCGCCCTGAAGCTCCGCTAGTTAAAGCAGCGGGACAGGGGAAGAGGAGAAGCCAGGAAGGGGCTCCTCAGAGAGGAGTGGCGGCGGGGGGCACGGCCTCCAGCGAGCCTCAAGCCCCTCTGTGCTCTGGATGTTGGCTTCAGCAGGGAGGTCTCCTCGCCCCGGGAGGCTGCTGGGCAGAGCCTGGAGGGGCTGTTTCGCCCCCCAGCCCTGCGGCCGGGCCACCCTCGGAGGCAGGGGCTGCACCTCGTCTCCTCTCATCCAGCCTCCTCCATCCCATCCCAAGGTCACCCGAGGTGTGGGAAGAAGGAAAACAATTCCCAGCCTGCTGGGTCACGAAGCCTCCAGAAGGCAGGAACAATGGAGTATTAGCTGCTCACTGGGAGCTCTTACCACACGCCAAGCACGTCCTCGCGGGATGGGCAAGGGCTGACGGGAAGTAGAGAAGCCCAGGTCTCTGTGGGCTCACTGGGTCCTAGCTAGGCATCTTCGGGGGAGGGAGAAGAGTAATCTGGGCAGGTCAACCGGGCCGTAGCCTGGAGGGCTCTGAGTACTTGACCAGGATGCTGATTCCTCTTCCTTGAGTAGGACGGTGGGCGGTGGGGAGGGAGGGACCCACTTTTCACTTCAACCCCAAGCCCGTGAAATGGCCTGCCCAGGGGGGCCTCCGAGTCTCCAGAGGCCCAGCCCCAGGGTCCTCCCAGGGCACTGAGCCAAGTCCTCACACCACGCTGTCAGGCACACCGCTGACCCGGGGAGCAGGGAGGATCCAGACCCAGGAGAGTCCCCTTCCAGAACCCGGTTCCTGCTCCGACTCCGCCTCCCTGGGGCCCGTCGGCGCCCAACGGGAGCCTGGCAGGTGGCGGCCTCGCAGGGCTGCGGTGTCTTCACTTCTGCTGAGCCCCACTTGGGTGGCCTGCCCGGCTCTCAGGCATGGCAGCGGTCATGATCATGGCTTGCAAGCATTAAACGTTTGCCCCTATTTTTTAATACTCATATTAAAGTACTATTCATCATGAGACGGCAGCTTGGAGAACACCTGGGGACAAGGCAGAGAGGCTAGGCAGGAGGAAACCTCCAGGAGGTCTGGGAGGGCACAGCCCGAAGGCCTGCCTCAGGGCTGGAAGGCAGGGGTCCACACGCATGTGGCCTGAGGGGGCCTCTGGGATGCAGCCTCTCACCTCAGGCCAGAGCCCTGTGGATGGGCTTTGCCTCCTCCTCCTCCAGCCCCCTGCTGTTTGCCTGTGCAGCTGGTGCCCTGCTCCTGGGTCTGGGTTCATGCCAGGGACCCCCACTTTCTCTAATGGATTGAGAGGACACTGCCTCTCCACAGAGGTGCTGTCCTTGGGGGTAACTTCAAAAGGCCAAGGTCTACAGCAGGGCCAGGGGAAGGCACTCTGGAGAGGGGCCGCCTGGAAATGGCCACACCACACTTGCCAGGCTGGCATGAGGTTTGTGTCACTGTCTCTTCAACCATTAACACTGGCTAAGCATCCCCGTTCACCAGACTCCAGCCCTGAATGGCCAGTGGCCTCAGTGGTGGCCCAGAGTGGAAGGTGTGCTCCTGAGCCCCTGTCTGCAAGCCACCCACAGCCCCTGCTTCAGGCCACCTGTGGGCCAGAGCAGGGAGGAGGAGGAAGGCATCCACCAGCCTTGCAGGTGGCTCGAGACGGGCCAGTCTCACCCTGAGGCCCTGTGGCCCAGGCCGGATGGGAGAACCCTGCTGTGAGGCAGTAGCTGCTGCCCGCTGCAGGGGAGACAGGCATGGCACAGGCTGGCCCCTACTAAGCCAGCAGGGGGCCCATCACTGTCCTTCACCCTGTCCTGGCAGTGGGAAAGGGGCCACATGTTGCTTTTCATCTAGGGACCAGGACAGGTCACCAACTCAGGCCAGGCCAAGCCTTGGTTTGGAGGGTAAGACCTGCCCAGCGGCTTCGCACCCCCTTCCCCCTTGAGGGCCATGTGCAGAACAGGAAAGAAGAGGCCATCACCTCTGAGGGTGTGAGTGGGGGCTGCTTCTGCCTCCAGATGCCTCTCTCCAACAGGCCAGCCCTGCCCCCTACCCCCAGGGCCTGGCAGGGCATGAAGGATAGGGGTCAGCACTGAGGAACCCTGTTTGGTGGTGAAAAGAGGGTGAGCAGTTTCTTTCAGGACAGATGAACCCCAGGGCCTGGGGAAGGGCAAGGCTGGCCCAGGGGAGGGGGTAGCTGGAGAGGGGGCTCCTTCCCTGGGCCAGGCTGGTCTGCAGGAGCAGGGACCCCCACACCGGGGTGTGGGCCCAGGAGGGTTGAGTCCTCAGCATGGACACATACCTTCCTTGGGAAGAAGCACTCCGCCTTCCCGCCATGCTGTGCCGGGGGAGTCTGAACTACGCCATGTGGCTTTGGGGAAGATGTCACACTTCTTCCCATGACCCCACTTCCCTGTGCCCTCTGGAAACGAGACCAGCAAAGCTGCCAAGGTCAGAAACTGCAGCTCCTCCACACCTCCTTCACGGTCAGCTGATGCTTCCCAGGCCTCTGGGCCATTTGCAAGATGCTTATGCTGGTTCTCTCCTGGGGCTCTCCTCCAGCTCCCATCCCCAAGTAAGGGCATGCTGATGCCCCCACAACCCCGCCCCGACTGTTCTGACACTGAGCCCAGAGCTGAGGGCTGGCCCGGGAAGTGCAGTGAGCTAGTCTACACTGGCTGCCACCCTCCACTCCCCTACCCTTTCTCCTTCCACAAGCCTGGCTTTTTATTTTTATTTTTAATTTTTATTTTTAAAAGATTTTATTTATCTATTTGACAGGCAGAGATCACAAGTAGGCAGAGAGGCAGGCAGAGAGAGAGAGGGGGAAGCAGGCTTCCTGCCGAGTAGAGAGCCCGATGTGGGGCTCCATCCCAGGACCGTGGGATCATGATCTGAGCCAAAGGCAGAGGCTTTTAACCCACTGAGTCATGCAGGTGCCCCAAGCCTGGCTTTTTAAAGAGAGACGAAAGGCAGAAGCAGATGGTGTGTCTGACCCTTGAAGGGGGTGCCTGGAGTGAGTGCTCAGCCTGGAGGGCCCAGGAGCGCCTCCCTCACCTGGTGGCCCAATGGCTTTGGCTCTCAGGTGCAGGGGACACAGCCGGCCCCGCTGGCCACTCGGCCCAAGGTTACTAGGCAGGGACGTGCGAAGGGCCCCAGATGGATTCAAGAGAAGTTTAAGGGGAGATAGAGGCCTTTCGCATTCTTGACTGTCCCGAGTTGACGGGAAAGCCACCAGCACAGGCCATGAACAGCTGGCCCAGTATGGAGAGACTTGGGCTAACAGCACATGTGAGCGGAAGGCGATGCCAGTGTTGAGAGGGAAGCTGGGGAACCCACCTCCCACACCCAGCCTCCCCCAGCTACTCTTCCTGCTTCAATGCTCTTGCCCCTCGGGGCCAAGTGCCCTGGGAATGACACCCCCCCCCGCCCCCAGTCTTCCACACGATCAAGGGGATGAGGCCTCCAGGGCCGTCCAGACCCAGAGGAACTGAGCCATTAGTGTCACACAGGAGGTGGCCCCATGGTCGAGTCCATCCAGTACCTCCTGCTGGGCGGGGCCCAGGAACCAGCTTCCCACAGACACACAGGAAGGTCTGCTTGCGGCTCCTAACCCGCCTGCCCATGCTGCCCTGCCCCACACCTCCACTTCCGCACTGTGGCCTCGGGGCCCCCTGGCATCCCGGATCCTGCCCAGGCGGGTCCAGGCCTCCAGCCTCATGAGGCCATGCTGGACCAGACTTGTAGCTCGGCTCCCCAGTGGGTAGCCAGGGGAAGGGAGGATCAGCTCTGGGGTTGAAAACACTGTTGGGCTGGGGTCTGGAGGGTCACTGGGCACGCAGGCCCGGATGTAGCTCCCTTGCTGAGGCTAGAACTGGATGCTGCCTTGGAGGAAAGCTCCGGCGGGGTAGACCCCATAGCCCTCTGCAAGGTGGTCTCAGGGCCAGACCCATCGGACTGAGGGACAAGTTTCAGGCACCTCTGGTGCAGGTGTCCTTGGCAGCAGGGCCAAGTCATTTCTGCTCAGAGCCCTCCCCTCTCCCTCTAGCTGGGCTTCCTTCCTTCATCTCCATCCCCAGCGCCTGTGAACTGACTAGGCCAACACCATGTACTGAGGTACAGGCCCTCACCTCTCTATTTTGGCTCCTGGCTGGGGTCCACATCAGTGGTCTGAGGCCAAGGGGATACGAGCTACCCTGGCAAACGCCCGGATCTCACAACTATAACTCCCAACTGCAGCCTTATGTCAGGTACAGAAAACACAGGGCCCAGAGTCACGGCCACCATTCCCACTGGAAAGGGCCCTCCGGCCTTGGCCTTGGCTCTGCCCCCAGGGGACAGCTGGGATCCTTTAGGCATTTAAAGAGAAAGCAGCTTTCAGGTCAGGGTAACATTAGAACCGGGAGGCAGGAGCGGCCTCCCATCTGCAGTTCAGAAGGCTCCAGAGCCTCACTGCCCCCACTTCTCCCCGTCCCATCCCGCCCCAGCTCTTCTTCCCTTCCCCCCACTCCTCTTCCCTTCCAGCTCCCTGCTTCCCAAGTATGAAAACTGTAAATCTGTTCTATTTCTTTCAATCAGTCCTCAGCAGTGTGCCCCTCAGGGCAGAGGCAACCACGGTAACCCTGCCAACTCACGCCTTAAAAATTCAGTGTGTTTAATGCCGCTGATACGTTTAAAAGTCTCCTTGGGGTGGGGGGGAGGGGGTGGAAGGAGGCACGAGGACTTGTTTTTCTGGGTCTTGCTGGGAGCTGGTGGAAAGGGATGGCGGGAGGGCCGCAGCATGACGGGGGAGAGGAAGAAAGGGTCTTTTATCGATTCCGTTCTCTGTTCCTCTTTACAGATGAGCCCGGCCAGCTCCTGGGGGCCACAGCCACCCTGGCGGGGCTCACGCAGACACCTCCAGCGCAGGCAGGATCTGGATGGGAGTGGTTAAGAAAACCAAATGGTCTCAGCTGGTTGGGGTGAGCCAACCTGTCTCTGGGTTCGGGGCTGCCTCTAGGGACCGCGATGGGAGCGGTGCAGAGCTGGGAGAGCGGAGCCCCCCGCCCTGTATACGGCCAGGGTGGCCAGATGGGCCCTTCTGCGTGTGAGGGGTCCCGCCTGCTCCCCAGGACAGAAGCTGTCTCCTGCACCTGATCCCTGACAGACCCAGCCCCATTTTCCTTGTGCTCTGGCCAAGCCTGTTTCCCACTGTCCATCCGCAGGGACCTCTCCAGCCCCCTTCAGGCCTTTGATCAAGCTGTCCCCAACCGGGACCCCTGGGAGGGCCTCTGGCCCCTCTCCTGCCCCACCCCTGCTAGTCCCACAGTCTCGTCCCTCCAGCTGTGTGGTCCCCCACCCCCCTGAGCTTCACCTTCTGGAGCTCGTGGCGTGTCTCCTTTCTCAGCCTGTGCTTCCCAGCGCAGAATGTGTCTGGGGCCCGGTCCGGGGACGGATGCTTATGTAATAGAGGATGAACGGCCAGGAGGGCCACGGCGGCTCGCATTCCTTCACCTATGGAACTTGGCTTATGGGAGGGACCACAAGGGACTCAGGACGGCTTGAACACTGCACGGGAGAGGTGGTTTGTGAAGGGTCTGGTTCCGGCTGAGGCGCTTTCGGATTACGCCAGGAGAGGTCTCTGACTTACAGACAAGGTCCAGGTTTGTGCCCCAGAAAAGAGGTTCCACCTTCTATCCCACGTGGTGGAGACACCCCGGAATATAGGTCAGATGGCAGGGGAGGGATCCCCGTGCTAGAGGCGCCTGGGACACAAGTCCTGCAGGGAAGACCCTGGGGGCCGGCTGAGTTGTGTTGGTGCTGGAGGAAAAGGTGCCGCTGGGAGGTAGGGCAGGGGGTAAAAGCCGGAGGCCATCCTTCCAGGCCTTGAACCCTTGGTAGAGAAGCCCACAGCTCCCGAGCATTTCATGTTTTGAACACTCAGAGCAAAGGAAAACAAAGGGAGGGCTCGCTAAAGGAAATCCTGTTGTCCCCAGGACAATCGGTTCCAAGAACCACTGACACACAGTATGTCCTTGAGAACAGCCGGGTCCTGTCATGGAGATTTCTGCCCAGTAACGACACACGTGACACATCTGTGAGTGCTTTCTCTACCTTGGGCATGTCATGTACCTTGAACCCCTTTACCAAGGCCCAGGTGGCACAGGGGCTCAGAAGATGGTTTAGGGTTACCTTGGCTGCAGATATCACTGGGTCCACTGATGGACTGAAGCCTGCCTGAGTTTCTCTGGAACCTTCCTGTGACTCTGGGGAAGTTTATCTATCTACCTGACCCTCCCCCCGGGTCTGTGGGTGGCAGGCAATGACCACACTGGCCACACCTGGCCAGGACAGTGCTGACCTGTGCTGGTGCTGAGTTCTCGTGGCTTTTTCTCCTGGTTGTCGAGTGGGAGGCAGAGTCCAGGCACCGCACCCACATCTGTGCTATGGTCAGAACCCAAACTCAGATCTGGTTGGGGTGGGGGTATGGGGTATGACTCTGTGCAGGTGACCCCATCAGCAGCTGCCCAGACACCTCTGCTGGGAGCCCTGGCTCCTGAGCACAGGTGGCAGGTCAGTTGCTGCCTCTGAGGTCTCAGGTGGGGAGGAGGGATTTCAATACAATGACTGTGAGGACTCTGAACTCCGGCCTACATAGTCAGGCAAACAGCAACTCGAAGCCTCTTGCGTCTGGGAGCCCCTGGGCTAACTGTTAGAGAATCACCGACAGAGACTCCCTCTCTCTCTTTGAAGCCCTCTTAGTTCCCACCCTTCCAAGCAGGATTTCCTCCCAAGGATGTGCTTAGCCTCCCTGCCCACGAAATGGCCGCACACTAATGCCAACACACACACACACACACACACACACATACACACACACACACAGAGCCTGGCAAACTGTTTTCAGGCCCCAGACGTGGCGGCCGATCCATGCCCTGGCCAACTTCCAGCCAGGTGCATGGATGTCCTCAGGGATCCTGTGCTCACAGGACAGAGGACCAAAGTGAAGCCAAGCACCAGTCCTAGGCCACACCGCCAGACCCAAGGAGGAGCAGAGTCCCTGTCCCATTCTGCCAGACCATCCCACGTGGTGTGGCACCTGCAGGACAGACCTCTCCTCCCTGGCGCAGCCCTTCTCTCCAGCTGACGGAGAGCCCCAGTGCCTTGTGACGCACATGTCCAGTGCAGGGGCACCGCTTCGCCCCATGGCTTGGAGTGAAGTAGTCAGACAGAGACATAGAGTCTGCCTTAGGACGGGTAAAGGGAAAGTCCCTCTCCCCGCCACCGAGCCATCTCTGCCATTTCTGCTGCAAACTACAGAGGTGATGACATGACATTCTGAGAACAAATGCAAGCAAGCAGGACAAGTGCCAGGAGCCAGAGGAGCCTGCCCAGGGCTGCTCCATCATCCGTGGGAATGGCCTGGGGACACCCCTTGTCCCAAATAGCTTCCTGTTACCAAGTTGCTCGGTGCAGATTTTCTACCACTTCATCCCATGATTCCCAAACTGGTCCTTTGTTCCAGGCCAAGGGATCCCTCCCCACTGCTGCTTTTACGACCACAAACTTTTCCAGACGGTGAGCATCTCCCTTCCGCCATGCTCGGCACTGAGCCCAGACACTGAGGCCCCCCCACAGCTCTGCCCCTCTCACCTCACAGCCATGCCGCCCACCCGAGCCCAGCGGCCGGCTGCTCACGTTGTCCCTGCTGCGGCCAGAAGGCCTCCCCCACCAAACCCTTCATGCAAGAGGGCCAGATGCCCTCAGAGTCGTGGGTTCTGGGTACGCACAGCGATGCTCCTCTATCTCTCGGTTTCCGTGGTGACTTTCCTCCAAGGGATTTAATGCGCCCCGAAGGGCTCCAACCAGGGGCTGCCATTTTGCTTGCTGGTGGCAGCTTCAGTTCTCCATCCTGGCAGCCCCTCCCCCACCTCTAAGAGGGGAGCCACCACCCCTTGTCCCACCAGTGTCCTAGCCGCCCCCACAAAGTCATGCAATTACTGTTTAGAACCAGAAAGGCCCTCCAAGCTAGGAACAGCGCCTTCCCAAGACATCCCTGAACCCGGCTGTATGCCGGAGTTGGCCGAAGACCATATGCGATGCCGAGACCACGCTGAGGCCCCCTCCGGAAAGTGGCGATCTGTATTCTTAATGGCCTTCACAGTAGGGACTGCGAACCACTGCCCCCAAACTGCCTCCCCAGAGCTACTGCCACCAGCCCAGCAACACCACTCCCTGGGAGGAATGGGGAGCTCTCTCTCACTAGCAGTCCCAAAGGACGCGCAGCCATGGAGCTTTGGGGAAGGCCCCAGGTTGGGGTCCTCACGACGTCTCCTCACCTCCCCAGAGTCCGGGCCTGGTCTTCCTAGGTTTCCACCCAGTGTCTCGCTATTTCCTGCCCATCTCCACCCGAGGGGTCCCAAGCCCGCTGTGGGCAGCCCCGACTCTGTTCAAACAGAAGGAAAAGGAGGGCACCCCGGCCTCAGGCTGTGGTCCCGCCGGCTGTCAGGACGCCGCGGGGGAGGAAGCTCGGCTCAGTGGCGCTGGGCACACGCTGCTCCTGCCTTTCTGGCCTTCAAATCTTTACTCTTGGGGGTCTTAGGACACTTATAAACTGAGACTGCCATCTGTAGCTCTTCACAAGAACCCGCTTACAGGGCACAAAGATAAGCGTCGGCAAGAGAATGGGAAGCGAAACAGGAACCCCGCACTGCCGGCCACAGAGCAAGTATCACAACGACCTCGCCGCGGAGTCTCTCGGAAGATGGTAAGAAGATCAGAGAGAAAGGGCCGGGAGGAAGGAAGGGCCACGGCAGAAGCGGCAGAAGCGACAGGACAAAGACAGCAAGGAAGGGACTCCCTCGGTCCTTTGTGGCTGAATGAAGGGGGTTTCTCTTATTTGTACCCTCCTCCACCCCCTGCCAGGAGGCTGTGAAAATTCCTCTTGTGATCAGTCATTTTCAGGGAGTTTTAAGATGCATGAAATGGGCTTTTCATCTAAACCGTTCCTTTCCAGCCCAGGAAATGCACATTGGATTAAATGAATAGAGCGAGAAAGGGCCCCAGGCGGGAGGTGTGCGTGAAAGTCCCTCTGGGGAAAGTGTCTGCAGCCATCCAGAGTCCCAGGTCTCAGTTACAGACCGGGTTCTCCGAGGCAGAGCTGGGCCAGGCGAGAGCCCTGCTTTGGAGCCACCCTCCTGCTCTCCCCGGCCCCTGCCAGGGCCACCACGCCCAGAGAAGACAGGCGGTGGAGTTGAACACGGTGAGGTGGTGGCCTCAAAAAGGGAGGACGACCCCAAGCTACTCTGCTTGGAGCCAAACCCCGTGTTCCAACAAGGCAGGGCAGTCCCGGATCTGCTGCTGGAAATGCACAGCCATGGCCAAAACCACACTCGGCCACGCTATGCACTCACGAGCGCAAGACTGAGTTTTGGAAGGAAATATGTGGCACCAAAACAGAGGCTACTCCTGGGCAGGAGGTGGTGGTGACAGGGCTTACATTTTATGCTACGTCTTCTGCACTGTTTGGATTTCTGTCTTACGTGGTTTACATTTTTTTCAACACGAGCTAAGAAGGAAGTTCTTCTGGGATCGTCTGGACTCCATCAGAGACGTTCTCAGGGGAGGTGTGGGGAGCAGGGTGCCGGGAAGGGGGCGCCTCCTCGGAGGGTGTCCAGGCTCCCACTCCTGCCCAGACCCAGACGGCAGAGTGGCTCTGTCTCTCTGGCGGGGGCTGCTGCACATTTGCAGATTTAACAATGGAAACATGCATTTTACAAATGAGAGGATCAACAGCAGGGAGATGGTATTTTTAGCTACCGTGGCTCTTTGCTTCAAAGGCGTAGGCTTCATCTAAAACCAGGCAAACCTCCTACAAAGTCTGCCTGTTTGCAAGGAGTGATTAGCATAATACGAGCAGGAGAAAAGGCCTGGCTCCACTCGGAGGCAGGAGTGCCTACTACATGGGAGGCTTTCTCTGGAAATAGAATCACGAGGAGAAAGTCTCAATGGAGATGAAGCCCCTGCCTTCAGTCAGAGCAGGAGAGCTGCCCCACGCCGCTGGCCGGGGAGTCCAGGGTAGTGGGTTTGAGCAGTGCGCAGCGTGAGTGCATGTCCATGTGCTGCGCAGGGCAAGGCCACCCTCTGGGCTGTTGTTGCTAGTGTCACTGGGGCCCCATACAGTCACCTTCTTCTAGTAGAAATAGAGAGGGTCTAAGGGCTGTCTTTCCAGATGTCCCTTCGGAGTGGTAGGGCAGAGCCGAGTGAAGGCTGAGGGAGCGCGTGGACTGGGAGACTGTTGGGGGCAGGGTGCAGACAGAGCAGGAAGACTCAGATGATGCAACCTCAGGGAGGTGTCCTCCCTGGAGGTCATGCCAGGGCTCCCGGCTCCTGAGAAGTGGTACAGCTGTGGGTTAGACTGCGCTGTGGCCCCTGGTCCCTGTCCTCATGCCCCTCGGGCCTCAAGCCTGTTGGGGTCTGTCCATCCTGCCTTCCTCTCTCCAGGCTTCCCTGTCCCTGCCCCCTGCCCTGCCATCCTGCTGGCTTGGGAAGACTAAACATGTGGAGAAGCTTGACATTTTCTCCCAACACCACAAAAATGCAACGAAATCTGTGACCTTCCGAGAACCATAATGACAGATACTCATTCCGGGAGCCGAGCTGGGGGCAGATATCGCCGGGCAGCTGCTTGGTCACACCAGTCCCAGAGCCCCATCCTGGGACGAGTGTGACCTTGGGCAGCAGTGGGGGACCGGGGGCAGAAAGCGGCAGCACTGCTGCTATTCCAGACTCTCCTGGCCTGAGAGAGAGCAGAGGGACTGCGGGGGTGGGCAGCTGACAGAGCAGCCGGTGCTGCGCGGCCCCCAACCCTCAGGGTCCCCACGGCAGTAAGATCACAGGTCTTCCTGCGGAGGATCAGGGGACCGGGAAATACTCCCAGACAGGGTGCGCAGCTGAAGATCTAAAAAACCAATTACCACGTTACCGGGGGGCTGGGAGAAGCAGAAGGGATGGGACCGGGGGCGGCTGCTTGGGCTTCAGGGCAGGAAGGAAGTGAGGTCACTCTAGGAAAACTGTCCAACTGTCTGGGCCAGAGGCCACTGATATAGGTGGGCAGGGGGGGCTCCTTTGGGAAAGGGGCTCAAAGGAGGAGGGAGAAAAAAGCTGATTCTTCTCAGGAGAAATGACCGGACAAAGCCAGCCGGCTGAAGTCCCAGGCACCTGAACTGACTGAAAGCAGGTCCCCTAAGCAGTCAAACAAGTTGGGGCGGGGACATCTGGGGTGCCGAGAAAGTTTTTAAATTTAGTCCAGATTATCTGCTCAAACTGCTGCTCCCAGCAGCACTGAATCTTCTGGAAGATGTAGCAGCCCAATCCCTTGTCAAGTAAGCTTCCTGAGCCACTCCTTAACTAGTCTTTGGTGTTTTGGGAGGCTAATGGCGGGCAAGAGACCTTAGTAAGGTCACAAGGTAGGAGCACGTACGAGTCTCCTCCTGCACCCTCTGAGCCCTGGGCCCCACTTCCCTTCTGTTCCCTGGATGTTCTAGAAGCATGGCAGGGCAGGTGGGGCGCCCATCCACCTCAGTGTGGCCTCACACAGACTTGCAGTCCTTCCTTGGCTGGGGGAGATGGGGGGTCTCTTCAGGAGCTTGGTGCCATCCTGCAGACTCTAGGGGCAGCCACCTACCAGTGGTTTCTCCTCTCAGGGTCTTATGCATGCTCACGGCAGGCAGAGAGAGCTTTTTGAACCTGCTCAGGCCCTTCAGTGGTCCACCAAGTGTCCCAGGGCTGCTCATGAGACAGCCAGAGGTCCCAGGGGGCACTCCCAGCTCCCTGGGGTGCCAGGGCATGGGCCCCCTGGCTTCTGAGCAGACTGCTGGCTCCATGAGAAACCTCTTCTCCCACCAACCCTCACCCAGTCCCTACTTCTCTTTCGTGTCTCTTTCCTGAAGCTTCCCTGGACCCCTCCATCTGGGGCTGGGCATTACCCCCCACCCCATCTGCTCCCCCAGACCACAAACCATCACCTCCTGATGTTTGTGAATGTCCCTGGGAGGGCAGGGACCAGCCCTGCCCACCATGGTGTCCTCGCCAGTGGGCACTGAGACAGGTCCGCTCAATGACAAATGGCATTTCCTGGCCGCCCCCTGGGAAGGCGGGGGCAGCACTGGGGCAGAGCCTCTTATCGGTCCTCACCGGGGAGGGGCCGGGTGCTTGCTCCAGGCATTTCCATTCTCAGAGACAGGACTCTCGCCTGGCCTGACAGCTGTGGCCTAATTTCCAGGGCTATACCCAGGCTCCTTATTTTAACCCACTTGGTATTTTTCATTCCTGAAGCATGGGGGGGGGGGATGGAGCGGGATTGGGGAATGGGGGAGGAGTGGACAAATGGAAGAGATGAGCTCAGTGGGGCTTGGAGGACTCAGGCATTCTGGGGCAGGAATGTGCCAAGAGGGAAAGGGATGGGGAGAGGAGGGCCAAATGGACTTGTTTTTTAAATTTTAAAAAGGAAAAAAAAAAAATCCCCAAATCCTACCCCCTTGATTTTCCTCAGTAAGCATTTTCAACAAGGTCACAAATGCACTGGCTCTATAGATTTTTGGCTGCAGACTGCATTTCAGGCAGCCTTTAAAAGCCAATTCTTGGCGTAGCTTCAGCTGAGCCCGAGGAGAGGGAAAACTAGGGCACACTTTTATGCTCCAAGAAAATATCGGATCCAGGTCACAGTTTCCTGGCTCCCCTGAAGCTGTGGGGTACCCTCCCCTTAACAAAGCCCAAACCTGAGGGACCCCCCCCCGCCCCCCCACCGCATACAACCCTTTCCCCTCTGCAGTTTCCTCCAGAGCTCGGATCACAACAGCAAGGACGCACATTTATCGGTCACTTGTCACCTGTCTGCCTATGTCACTAAACTGCTCCCTCGGTGCAGGGAGGGATGGGTTCTCCATCTAGTGCATGCGCAGCGCTGGCGTGGGGCCCGGCAGACCGCACAAACTCCAGGAAGTCATGGAAAGGACCTTGTGGAGAGTCCATGTCTGACCCTTAGTCCCAGTGGGGCTAGCCGAGCTTGCCCGACGGACAGCACCCCAGGCCCATCCGAGTCTCCGTCTGCAAGTTGTGCTGTTTCGGCTTGGGTCAGCCTAGCCCAGGCTGTGGCATGAAGGCAGCACGTGCAAACAGTCTGGAAAAGTCAGACCCTCGGTTCCTCCTGTGTGAAAGAGTCAGTTGATCTGTAAGGTCTCTTCTGGCCACTCCAAACTGAGCCGAAAATCCAGACGGGAGACTCTCCTGGTCTCTCTTCAATCCCGTGTCTAACCTCCAAGTCCACAGCCAGCCACGCAGGCCATGGCCCCTACAGCCTCTGGCGGGGCGCAGTGTTCAAAAAAGGAAAGAAGCTACAGAGAAGGATCAGCTGGAGGCTCCCCTGCCTGCCCTCGGGGTAATCTCTGGGAGGGTCGAGGGTCACCAGGCACTACACAACCCCACCCCTCCCCCCTTCCTGGATGGAGGGGGGATTTGGCTCCTGCTGCCGCCCCACCATGGGCCCCGCTTCACGCCCCCCTTCAGGCCACATATGGACCTCAACCACAGCGTGGACACCAGCTGGGGCTGCCTCCCCCACCTGCTGTCTGGGGTGCTGGTTCCTGTGGACAACTGTTCTTCCCCCCTGCACCTGCGGGCGCACCCACAATCTGGTTCCGGATCACCAAGGCACAGCGCTTCCCTGGCCATGGCGACAGGTCCGTGAGCCCCAAGCCCAGCACTGCAGCTGAAGGCAGCGCCGTCCTGCCACAGGGTGGATGGCCTGCCCGCAGGGGCACTGACAGAGCAGGAAGAAGAGCCAGCTACGGAGGTGGGAGGTGAGACCAAGTCCTGGGGACACGAGCCAATCCTTGTCCCTGACCGCACACTCCCGCCCTGTCCCTTGACACACAGCGAGAGCGGGTTTTCTGTCCCGCGCAGTCAGGAGCCCTGACTGGGCCGCCCTGAACAGGGCAGGGTCAAGGTCAGGGGCAGAGGAAGAGAGGACGCCCGGGGTCACGTGCTGGTTTGATCAGTGGGTTTCTCCCTCACCCTTCCTCAGAAGGGCCAGCCCCAGACCACGGAGGGAGCGGCCGTGTCAGAGTGAGCCAGCAGCTGGGCAGGGGGCTGCCGGCGACCCACCCAGGCCCGGGTTCCGAGCTCGGACAGCATGAAGAGACCGCAGATGCCACTTATCACAACCACCGTCACAGCTACCGGGTGCCGGACACACTTCAGAACATTTCTTGTTATGTCATTACACCCTCCTGAGCATTCAAAGGCAAGAGTAACGACCCGCATCTTCACTTTCCACGTGAGACAACAACCACTCAGGGAGCAGACACGCCGGCGGGCCCCCGGGGCTGCTGCCGGTCTGCAAATCCTTCCCTTTCTCGTGGGCACAGTGGCCCCTTTCCTCTGGGACCTGTTGCTCCCCACTCCACGCGGGTTCTGGTCGGGCTGCCGCTGGCCCACATGACCCAGTGTGAGCCACCGAGCACAGCCTGCGGGGACGTGGTGGTCATATCTCCAAGCCTTAAAGAGACCAAGACAACAAGGCTGACCCCAAACAAGGGCCGAGAAGAGAGACCGCACTGCCGGGAAACGCCGAGTTCCTGCATCTTGCTGCTTTCTGCCTCTGTCTGGTCACACAGGCTCGTCAAGCCCCTTGCTCACTGCGGTACCTGTGACCGGGTTCCTGCCTCCTGTCACTCAGAGCGCCCACCAATACGGCTGGGTGTGAGGTTCCCGACCCCAGGCTGCAGACCGCCGCCGGCCGGGCTGCACCAGAAGCCGCTGGGGTTCAGCTGGCTGGGAGGGTGGAGGGTGACTCAATATCCTTGCTTTGACAAGCACCAGCTGGCCGGACTAGGTGCCCTCCAAGACCCTGGCTAGAGCTAAGAACTAATACCTTGGGTAGGAGGTGAAGTAATATTCCAGCTCGGTGAGAATGCTGGACAAACGTCACCCAGAAACAGGCAGCTTTATGGTTCGTTTTAGGAGCTCCTAATCCCCTGAAAAACCACCACAAAACATAAACGCTAACTGTGAAGGAAAACCGATACCTGCGCGACGTTAAAGATCGGTAACTTCTACTTACAAGGAGGCACTATCAAGAGAACGATAAGGCAGGCTGCGGAGTAGGGCAAGAGGACTGTAGGGTGTACACCTGAGAAAGACTTGAATTCAGAATACATAAAGAATATATGTGGAACTTTAACAAATAAGCACCAAAACCCAATGGGGAAGTAACTTGAAAAGGTCATCGCAGAAGAGGATATCCAAAAGGCCAGTAAGTGATGAGAAGTTCTCCATTAGTCTTCAGGGAAGCACAAATTAAAACCACAAGTGGTATTGCCATACACCAACCTGAAGGGCTAGAAGCCAAGACTGAGGACACCAGGCGCTCGTGAGGATGGGAGAGCTGTGGAGCTCCCGGACAGGCCACGGGAGTGGACACCGATGCAGCCACCCCAGAAATATCTCCCAAAGCTAAACCATGTAGGGCTCTGAGCCAGCCACTCTTAGACATGTGTCTAAGAGGAATGTACCCGTACGTTCACGTTAACAGCGCCAGACTGAAAGTAAGCCAAGGCCCCGACAGGAGCAGAACGGGAACACGAATCCCGGTATCTTCATACCCTGAACACTCTCCAGAAGTGTGAACTACTGCACATCTTTTTTTTTTTTTTTCCTAAGATTTTTTTTTTTTTTAAGTTGACAGAGATCACAAGTAGGCAGGGAGGCAGGCAGAGAGAGAGAGAGAGAGAATGAAGCAGGCTCCCCGCTGAGCAGAGAGCCCGCTTCGGGGCTTGATCCTAGGACCCCGGAAACATGACCTGAGCTGAAGGCAGAGGCTTTAACCCACTGAGCCACCCAGGCGCCCGTAACTACTGCACATCTAACAAGGGCGACTCTCACAGACACAAAATGCATCAAAAGAAGCCACTTTGTCAAAGTACGAACTGCGGGATTCAGTTTATATCAAGTTCAAAACCAGGTAAAACAAACCTGTAGTGTTAGAAGTCAGGATAGTAGCTACTCTGGGGAGGAAGAAAGGGGTCCTAACTAGGAGGAGACATGAAAGGGACCTCTGGGTGCCAGAAATGCTGTACTTCTTGATCTGAGTGCTGGTTACATAGGTGTAGACATTTCGTGAAAATTAACTGAGTGGTAGTACACCTATGATTTGTGCACGTTGAGACAGTATGTTGTTTTTCAATGAAAATTTACATTGAAAAAGTCATCACAGGCATCAAGGCTTGGAGGGAGGTAAGGCTGCCACACTGCCCTGATCGAGAGAGGGAAGAAGACAGATCTGGGCACTGAACTGGTTAAGAAGGGAAGGGGGTTTTGCCAGAGACGGCAGAACAAGCAGAAAGAGCAGAAAACCAGTGAGAACTAGGGACGGAGCGGTTTCCGAGACACGTGCTCCTTCGAAGCCACACAAGGGCCGTTCTTCCTTCATGGGGAGGGGCTGGATACTCAGGTGGCAGACTGGGGCACAGGGGCCCCTCTGAGGACAAGTTCACTGACGACGAGGCTGAGGATGAACTAGAAACAGGTGTGCCGTTACAGACAAAGGCAGCAGCTCTCTGGCGGAGCACGACAAGGAGGCTCCGGTGTCTCCATGCCAGGAAACCCATCCTGCGTGAGGGCTGGAGCTGGGTGCATGGCCCAGAAAATGGACACTAAGCGCATGGGACAGCGGCCTCCGAGAGGAAAGAGAGGAAAGGCTCAGAACAGACAGCATGGGACGCCCGGCAGGGGACAGGAGAGAAATGAGGAAGACTCTGGAGTGCATCTGAAATCCATCCCAGCCCAGCTTCAGCGAGAGAGGTTACCGTGGACGGTGCAAGCGACTGCGGTGACCCGGAAGGTAGAACGTATCATCTGGGAGAAGGTGGGTGGGGGGGGGGTGAGGCAGATCCACTTGAGCAAGTAGAAACAGAGATTTAGACCCAGAAAGACACTCACAGTCCAAGTACCAAGCAGTTCCAATGAGATTATGTCATCTAAATATAGACCGGAAGTAGGCCAGGATAGTGGACGGGCAGCAGGCTGGAGGCCGGGGCCCAGAAGGCAGGCAGGAAAGGACATGCACATTTACTCAGCATTTCACTTCTGCATGGGAGGCGGAGGCTAGCGGGATGACAGCCCTGGCAGAGGCGTCAGTGGCCACATCAGGAAGGGTCTTGGTGGGCATTTCCTGTGGGTTAACACCCCTGGGTGAAAGGGAGATACCATGAGGGAGCACAGCTTCCTTCCCGTGAGGGCTGAGGAAAAGCAGAGTCCAGTCTGGAAACCGCAGTTTTCCCAAATGACCTCCACCCCCCAGTCTGGAAGAAACCAGGACACCCCGCTCTGGGGTCTCTGACCGGCTACCCAGCAGCTCCATGGAGCGTGGAGCAGGACCCAGAATGGAGGGCGGGGGCGGGGGCGCGCTCCTGGGAGTTGAAGCTGCCGACTTTTAAAGGAAGTGCCATTCTCCACTTTGGACCGCAAGGGCCGCGTCGGTGGGCCATCACAGCCTGGGTTACAGAGCACCCTTCCCCGAGGGCCATATGTACTCCTCGTGGGCCTGTGCTCGCCTTTGGAGGCTCAATTCAGCGCCAAGTTTCTCCCAGGTGAGAGTCCTTGGAGACGGAACCACCATGCAGGCTGAGACAGGAACCCTCCTCTGTGGAAGGAGCAGCTGTTCTAGGCAGACTTTCACAAACTGCACACGATAGAGACCTTCTCTACATTTTTCAGAAGACAGGGGCAGGGTCTATGTGTGTTGGGGGTGGGGGGGGCGGCAGGGTGTGTGAGTGCGTGTGTGTGTTTTCATGGCTCCTGCTAAAGGAAACCACTTGTGGGGAGAAAGGGGAGAACCCACACAGAGGCCCCAAAAACCTAAGCTGAAATGATACCAGGATAAAAGAAAGCGCTTCCTAAGAAACATTCTACGATGGGTGAATGGGATTCACTCTGTAACTGCTGTTCCAGAAGGAGTTCAGAGGCACCTTTAAAAGCAAGGACACCCTTTCGTCTGTCCTGACTCTGATGCAGCCCTACCTCAAGGCGGCAGGAGGATGGAAACGACTTCTAGCGGCCAATTCCTGCCACTACTTTGTCAAGATGCTACCTTATGATAGCCGTCAGCTACGTGCTAATTAACTAAGCTATCTGACTTACCAAGGTCAAAACTTTGTTGGTTTCCTGGCATCCTTAGGTAAAGTATAAACAGATCCAGACAGTACTGCCGATTCCATCCGGGAAAGCTCTCAAGCTTCAGAAGGAAATTCATTATCAAGTTCTCAGCCACTGGCAACGGCTCGTGACAGTCACCCCCAGCCCTGCAGGCTGCCTGAGCCATGGGCTGGGGAGCTGATGTTTTGTAGGTGCGGCGACTACCAGAAAGTGCTTTTAAGCTGAGGCTGGGAAGAACAGAGCAGGTGCCAGCACCCGCGTGCTGGGGGTCCAAAGCATGCCGTGCAGGGGCACCGAGACACTTTTCCCGCCAGTCCCTCCTGAACCCTCACCCTGTCCACAGGGGCTTCTCGGGTCACATGGCCTCCCACCAAGTTCATCTGTGACCTCTAACCTCCCATGAGCTCTGCTAAAGGGAGTGGACCCTTGGCCTTCTTCCAGTCCCCTGTCACAGGGATCCACTAGAACCCTTGAAACATGGAGAAGCTTTCCTCTGAAGCGCCTCAGACTCAGCACACACCGTGCAGGGCTCCCTCTGGCCAGCACTTCCTCTGTCCCCTGTCGTAGGACCTAATTAATCCCAGCCTTGCCTGACAGGGCCCACCACATGTGGTTCCCGTTTTCCAGAAGAAAATACGCCCTTCTTACAGGGAGTACCCGTGTGTGTGTGTGTGTGTGTGTGTGTGTGTGTGAGAGAGAGAGAGAGAGAGAGAGAGAGAGAGGGAGAGACAGTGGGACCCTGGAGACTGCCTGGAGGAGGCAGAGCAAAGCCACTAGCCTGCTTCCAGGTCCCAAGCCCTCCCCGGTCACAGATGGTTCTGTGAGGTGCTGGGAGGTGGCACCTTTCCATGGGTTAGGAGACAGTGGAAATAGACCAGGCCGGGCTCTCTGGGCTGCCTGAATTTTGCCCTCCCCAAGGACATATTCGTGTTTCACTTTTGAGGGCGGA
Organism: Neogale vison; assembly: GCF_020171115.1. Taxonomy (NCBI): domain Eukaryota; kingdom Metazoa; phylum Chordata; class Mammalia; order Carnivora; family Mustelidae; genus Neogale; species Neogale vison. The sequence continues at coordinate 12,807,711 of NC_058097.1, forward strand.
CTCCTTTCTCAGTCTTGTCTGGCGTGTCAGATCGTGCCTCCCCGCCAGTCACGGACTCTCAGTGCTGCTTCCAGTTAGATCAAAGCCAAGAGCCAAAGAGCTTCTGCCACACACTCCCTTTGCTGACCTGCATCTCAACCAAAGCAACCCAGACCCAAGCACCTGCATCTCAACAAAAGCACCCCAGGCCCCTGGTCTCTGGGGAAAGAATGACCATGGAAACTTCCAGAAGATGCACACAGGAGTCAGGCAGACTTACTTCAAGTCAGCAAGAACAGATCCTTCTGAGAGGAAAGTAAGAAATTCCTTGGAAGAATTCCTCTACCCCAGTTCAGGTCCTGTCTCCTTCCCCTCAGCTGAGGACCCCACCAGTATGGCTTCAGACAAATAAAATCTCAAACCCCACCTGCATTCTGGGTCCCTTCTAGCAGACAGCCTCTGGCTGGCACATGTTCGTCAAGGCAATTTATTTTTATTTGGAGCAAATGAATGCACCCCATTAAAGGGGAGAGTGAAAGAAAGCAAGGAGGGCCTCTTAGAAGCTCTCTCCTGCGGGCTGGGGGCCAGAGGCAAGGTGTGCTAGCCTAAAACACCGTTCGAACCAGGGATCTGGGTCTTGCCACGTTACTTGGATTCATCCTGCATTAGCATCAGCACCGTGGGCTTTGGGTAGGGGCGCCTGGCTAAGGCCCCCTGGCACAAGTGGCGCCTCTGAAAACTGTAGGGGAGGTAACCAATGTCAGTGAGCTCCGGGCGCTGGGAAGGTCTGGGAGGACACAGAGTGAGAAGGGGAGCGGGGTGGGGAGGGTCAGCCGGTGTGGGCTGCCCTGGCCACAGTGGTGATGTGGCCCTGGATGACAGCCTGTCTCATGGGTGACCATACAAGGACAGCAAAGTGGAATTCCTCAGTTACAGCAAGAAAGACAGATGCTTCTCAAGGCCCTGCCTGAGATCCAATTAAAAACAAGTCCAGTTTCCAGTGGCTTCCTAGGCCTCTGGCCCTACCACCCATGTCAGCGGCCGATCAATCTCCCTCACTCCCCACCAAGCCCAGGGCAAACGCGGGGGTGGGTGGGGGGCGGGGCGGGATCAGGAGGCGTACATCACAGGGACTGCAAGCATTTGCTGAACTGGAGAGGCTGCCATGCCCGTGTCTATCAGAGTCTTGAGAGGAGGACCAAAATGAACCAGAAGCTTTATCTCAGGGCTCCTCTGGGTGCAGGACTCATGGAAGAAGACGCAGGACTGCCTCCTGCTCTCCCACTTGGGCCCCCAACCCAGGCTCTTCAAATGCTCTCATCTTAGGGGCACCCGTGTCCCTGGGAAGGGTGCTCAGGACCTCATCCACCATCGGTGGGGCTGGCTGGGGTTGGAGCCTTTGAGTTCACAGCAGGCACTCGTTAAAAAGAAAGCATTCTCTGGCAAGTCCTCTCTGCGAGGCAGCAGGGAGGAGGGGGTGGGGGAAGCACAGTGGGTTAAGCCAAAGGACGGCTGGCCAGAGGGCCATCTTGGCGGGCGGAGTGGGGTGTCCCAAGACTCGCTCACTTCCCAGCACAGAAGCAGGCCTTGTAAGGATCACAGCTGTCGGATCACGCTGCAGTTCCTATCAGTTTATCAAAGAAGCTGCGTTTTCTCCCTCCTCTCCCTTTCTACTGAGTATAAGTGGCCCGGTTCATGGGAAAACAGCCCCGCGCTTGTTCTGCCGCATTGGCATGGAGGGTGGGAAGAGGCCGGAGGAGGGAAATGTACACCAACACCTACTCGGGGCAGAGTTGTTTTAATGGGGCCGGGGCCGGGCCGCTGGTGGGTGTCTGAGGTGCTGGGGCCGCAGGCCTGGCGCACCACGGCCAGCTCTCGGCACAGAAGCCTTAATTACTTCGCCCTCTCTGGAGTCTGCTTTCCCGTCTTCACAGAGCACCCTGGGAGGCTAAGGCCATGTCACGAGGCGGAACAAGAGCTCCCCTTCACCAGCCTGTGCTGAGAGTGACGGCGCGCACTGTCTTATGCAGCCCTCTCTGCAAAACCAAAGGCTGGCACCACCGCAGCTCAGGTCACGTGACCCAAAACTGGAAGAACTGGGATTTGAACCCAAGTCTCCTGGACTCCAGTAATTGCAATCTTAATCCGGATCCCGAGGACCTGGGGGGGGCCCATGGGCCCCATGCTGGTGGAGTCCAGGGAAGGGGGAGAGGCATGGGGAGGGCTGCGGGATGCCCACGTCTGGCACCCCTCCCCCATGTCCCCTTCCTCAGTTGTGGGCTCCGCTTCGACGCCCGCAGCTGAGAGGAGGGCCTGGGCCCACAGCGCACCTCAGCAAGTCTAGCCGAGATGAGGCTTTGCAGCCACGGGCCTCCCCGAGTTCACTACGCAGCTAAACTGTTATGTCCATAAGATAACAAGGCCATATGGACACAGAGGAGGTCTGACCCGCCCAGGAGCCTGGGGGGAGTTTGGAGGCCCCACTCCCACCCCCCACAACAGAGGTGCAGCCTGGGAAAGCTGTGTGGGGGAGAGGAAACCCTCCAGGGTCCTGAGGGAAATCAAGCATCTTCCTCAACGCCAAGACGCCCACCAGATGTTTGTCTTCAGCAACTCTGGCTGCTCTTGTCCTCTAGACGGCAAGCCCTCCTGCTCCCCGGGCTAAACACACTACTGTAGAAATGACGGCTTTTCACTGGTTTAACACCTGAAGGAGAGGGTTAAATCACTCTGTTTCTTATCAGGCCTGTGGCTTCATCTCAGCAGTCTGCACGGAACACTACTATGCTTTTCTTTAAAGCTGTCAGCAAAAAAGAAGGAAATGAAATGAGAAGCAGCCCGGCAGGCTGACGCTCCCAACGGCCGCTCCCCAGCAAACTCGGCTGAGGGGACTCACTCCCCCGTCTGATCACAGGAAGGCAGAGAGCCCGTGTCTTCAAGACCTCCTCCACGTCTGATGCTGTGCTTTGTGCCCCCCCAAGAGCCTAGACTGGCTGGCGGGGACAGTGACCCAGGCTGGTCAGTGGCGGTGGGCCCACAGGGCCCGCGCTGCACAGGGGAAGCAGGTGCTGGTGCTGCTTCTTGCGGTGGGGGGGGATGGGAGGCTGGACAAATGGCGCCAAGGAGCAGGAGGGACAAGGGGGAGGGGCCCACCGGGTTCCTACGCCAGGGCCCGGGGTCACAGGCTGCGCAGAGCCTCGCAAGGCGCCCGGCCGCTGTACTCTCTCACGGAGGCGATGAACGGTGGGTGCGGAATTAGCAGAGCGCGAGGGTCTGCAGCTCAGCTCCCACCAAGCCTGGCAGGCACGGGGCTTCGTCTCATTTCCCTCTACAAAATGAGGATGCCCGTCCGCCCAGGAGGCTAGGAAGACACTAGACAAAGCAAGTAAAGCCTCACTACCCCGAGGCTGTAAATGGGAATATGCAGTGGCCGCTGGGTCCCCAGCTTCAGGGAGCCCAGGGTCCCTGAACAGGTGGGGGGGGGACACCGACGCGGGCCCTTGCTGCCCACACTTCTGCTTGGTGCAGCCTGGCATTCTGCTGACTGCTCTGAGCTCGCTCTCTCCGAGCCCCTGATGGGACAAGGGAGGCTGCTAGAGGATGGAAAACCCAAGAGTCAGGTTCTCTGGAGGGGAACTAGTTACAAATGCCTTCTTCAAAGGCCTCTCTCTTCACTGGTGCCTGAAAGGCTTCCAGGCAAGGGGGAGCTCATCAAGTGAATGGACATGTCTGCAGTACGGAAAACCACGTAAAATACACTGTCACTCATGTGGGGACAGACTGTCGCTCTCCCAGTGGGGGGGTCTCCTGAACCACTTCTAATGTCACTTCAATCCCACGGACTGTCCAACCTGATGTGAAGTAAAACGGGAAGTCCTCCCCTTCTGGCCGAGTGGGGTGAGAATCCGCGTCTGTCCCTGTGTAACTGTGGGGCTCTCACCTGGGAGGATTCTGCTCCCGGGGGCTTGTGGGCCTGTCTGGGAGCATTTCTGATGTTCCAGCTGGGAGGGCGGGTGCCGCTCCACAGCCCACAGCACACAGGACGGGCCGGACCACCAGGGACCGTCCAGCCCCAACGCCAACAGCACCGAGCCTGCGAAACCCTGCTCTCCATGACCTCAGAAGAGCAAGAGGGCCGTGACAGCCTCCCACCACCACAGGGACACACCTTTGGTGGTCTGGACCATCAGAAGCCCCTCCCCCCGATGGGCAGAAACTTCGTAGTCCTGCTTTGGCCTTCTGGCCAGGCGGGCCTGTCCCCTCCTGCAGCTCGGTCCTCTGACCCCATGCCCTCAACTCTACCCCCAGTCCTCAAGCAAGGGCCTTGGCAGGCAGCTCTGGATGAAGAGGGAAGGGCCTGCTCTCTCCGTTTCCCTCCCTTGGCTCACATCATGGCGGGGCAGGCTCCTGGCATGGCTCCCGGCAGAAGCTTGTGGGTCTCACCTCCCCTCGCTGCCTCCTGCCACCTCCTTTTGCTTCTTCCCACCTCTCAGGGCCTTCTTCTCAGCTTCCTTTCCTGGCTTCTCTTTCTCCTCGACCACTACACACTGGAGCTCCCTGGGGCTCGGCCTCAGGCCCCTTCCCTACCTCCTCTGCCCCTCCTTACCACTGACCGTTCTTCTTCCCTAAGAAAGCAAGCTCCGCGAGGACAGAACCATCTGGAGCAGTACTTGGCAGAGTCAGTACTCAGTAATACCATCTGCTGAATGAATGAGTGAGTGAGAGAATGAATGAAGGACTATGCTATCCATTTCCACTTTTCTCTCTTGGGCACAGGTCCCTCTTCTCAGAGTCACGGGGAGCAACCTGCTTCATTCATCATCTCTCCTTTGAGGTTACCAAAGCAATTCCAACTCAAACGTGGGACCCTGCTCCCTCCAGAGCTCCCATCACAGGGACTACCACCACCAGCCAGAGTCCTGGTGTCACTCCCAACAGCCTGTCCCCTCAGGCCCTCACGTAATCAGTCACTAATCAATGATACATCTTACAAATTACAGAATGGTGCCGCTTCTTCCCATCCCCCTCCCAAGCAGCCACCATCTCCCACTTGGACAACAGCCCCCCACTGGTCTCCCACACGTCCGCCTTGCTGTCTCCATCCACCCCTTCTCCTCAGCAGCACAGGAATCTTTAAAAACACAAATCTGGTCACACCGTCCCCCCACCCAAGCCCCTCAGTGGCTCCCTCTGGCCTCGGGGAGAGGCCTCCAACCCCGGTGTGGCCAGCAAGGCTGGGCCCCTCTCCCGCTTGCCCTGTGGATCACACAAGAATGAATGCTCCGTGTTCTTTGCTGACTTGAAGACTCCGTACAGGCTGGACCCTCTGCCAACAATCCTCCAATCCCCAGACTCCACAGAGAGCCTCAGGAGCCTTCCCGACTGCACGCAACACTGTCTAGTCAGCTCCCCCAGCACCCTGGATGGCTCTAGAACCCCGTCCCCCCCAGAGGTGCTTATTTCATGGGTCAGGGTGAGGGCCCTGGTGACCGACAGGAAGCTACTGCTGCAGAGCACTGAAAGCTACTCAGACTATTCCAGAAAACTTCTCTCCTTGGCTTTGTGGGGGAGCCTGGAGAAATCTTTGCCCCATCTAGATTTTGATGACTTTAAGGTCACACTCTTCTGTGACCTGGCTACTTGGAGCTGAGGCAGCGGCAAAGGGCCAGAGCTGGCCATGTTGCTGGTGGTGGGAGTTCTAGAGGCTGAGAGTGGCCGGGGCCCTGGGACTGGCCAAGGCCAGGCTCACACGACTCGAGATCCCAGCTCCGCTAGAGCGACTGCTGCCACCAACCCTGGCCAAACGCTGTGCGGGCAGCTGGGCACCTGAGCCCCTTTTCGTGTTCCCTCCAGCTCACCTACTTTCTTTGCCAAAGACTCCAACAAGGACACACGGACAGGACCTTTAACCTCCAGGGAAAACAGTGTCTCGACAAGTGGAAAAGTAATTCGTTCGTTCAAGAAATGGCGACATGCACCTGTCCCGGGTTGGCAGCACCAGCAGGCCCGATGTGAAGCTGGGGGCGCCTCTGCTTCTTTAAGAGTAAACGCAAAGGAAAAGGAAGGGAGAGAAGTGGAGGAGAAAACGGCTGCTGGCAGCTCAGCCCTGGCGCGGCGCACAGTGAGAAAACGTGGCTGTGAGGAAGAGAACGCGCGCCGAGTCTGACCTGATGATGAAGGCGCCTCTGGCCTCCAGGAGCTTGCGTTCACTGCTGAACCTCTTGAGAAGGTTGATCATGAACTTATAAAAGTAGGAGTTCATGGTGGGGGTGGAAGGAGAACATTCCAAGCCTTTGGTACCTGCAAAGAAAGGGACAGAGCCAAGAGTTACTGTACGGCCCACAGCATGGGGGGACCCCCATGGAACATATGCCGTCGCAAATTCCAGAAAGGGGGTGTGTTGGGGGGTGCAGCTGTGTGCAGAGCGAGGTGAGGGAAAACCTTCAATCCAGAGCCTCGGGTCGACGGCAGGAAAGCAAGGACTATACAAGTACATGAGAACAAATACAACTGCTTACTGTACAAACACCCACTCACGGGTCCCCCTCTCCAGCCAGCCCCCAGTGACTTAGCAAACACCTCCTATCTCGGAGCCCCACTGCTACATGCTGGGAAATTTTTATAGACACACCTGGACCTATCATCCCAATAAATAAAATACACCTGGACTTCATTTTGGCTGGTTAAGGACAGGTGAGAAATCGAAAAGAAGAAAGGGGTAAAACAGGCATACGACCTCCACAGTCAACAAAACACATGCTCCTTGGCGCGCCTGGGTGGCTCAGTGGGTTAAGCCTCTGCCTTTGGCTCAGGTCATGATCTCAGGGTCCTGGCATCAAGCCCCCGAGTGGGGCTCTCTGCTCAGCAGGGGGCCTGCTTCCCCCTCTCTCTCTGCCTGCCTCTCTGCCTATTTGTGATCTCTGTCTGTCAAGTAAGTAAATAAAATCTTAAAAAAAAAAAAAAATCCCAAATCCAGAGTTGGCTTGAGAACCAGAAGCACATTCGGAGTAGCCCCCGGATAAGCATCCTAGCTGAAAATACTCCGAGGGCCAGGTCCAATCCCCCCAGAGTCCCATCCCACCGCGGGTCCCCTCCGCAAGGTATCGGTCATGGAGGGGATGACAGAAGGGCTGATGGAATGCCTGGCTGATCCCCATGTAGTACATTCATACACCCCATGCGAACTTTGTTTTTTCTTTGCCACCCATGCTGACCTCAACAGCACTGTTGGGAAGGTGTTAAGGATGGTAGGAATCTTCACTCCCTCTGCCCAAGGCACTAACAGGGCACAAAACGCACACACAACAGCTTGAGATAAAATTCACGTATCATGAAGTTCACCCTTTTAAAGTGTACACTTCAGTGTATTTTACGACAGTATAGTCATAAAATCGTGCATCGATCACCACGAATTCCAAAACATCACCCAAAAAGAAACCCTGTACCCATTAGCTGCCACTCCCCATCCTCCCCTCCTCCGGCTCCTGGCAATCATTAATCTACTTTCTGTCTCTGGATTTGCCTCTTCGGGAAATTTTGTACTAACGGAATCACACAGCAGGCAGCTTCTTTGACTCGGAGTGTTTTCAAGGTTCATCCACACTGTGGTACGTATCCACTTTGTATTCATTTTTGTGGTTGGATAATTCTTCATTGTATGGATATACCATATTTTATCCATTCATCAGTTGCTGGATATTTGGTTGTTCCCACTTTTTGGCTATTAAGAATAATGATGTGGAGCCCCGGCTGCCTCGGTCGGTAGAGCATGTGACTCTTGATCTTGGGGTCATGAGTTTGAGCCCCTCATTGGGCACAGAGCTTACTTAATTAAAAAAAAAAAAAGGATAATGCTGCTGTGAATATTCATGCGTAAATTTTTGTGTAAACATGTTTTCATTTCTTTTGGTTGTATACCCAGGAGTGGAATTTCTGAATTACGTGGTTACTCTGTATGTAACTTTTAAGGAACTGCCAGACCGTTTTCCATAAGGGCTAGATCATTTTACATTCCCACCAGTGGAGTGTGAGATTCCAATTTTCTCACATTCTTGCCAACACTTGTTATTACCTGTCTTTTGATTAGAGCCATCCTCATGGATGGGAAGTATCTCACTGCGGGTTTGATTTCCATTTTCCTGATGACTAATGACACTGAGCATCTTTTTATGGGCTTACTGGTTCTTGCAGATCTTTGGAGAAATGTCTATACAAGTCCTTTGCCCATTTTAAAACTGGGTTGTCTTTTTATTGCAGAGTTGTAAGAGTTCTAGATACATGTCCCTTACCAAATGTATGATTTGCAGATATTTTCCTCCATTTTTTTTTCCTTCTAATGTCCTCCATGGTGTTCTTTGAAGCACAGGATTTTAAATTCTGATGAAGTCCAATTTATAAATTTTTTTGGTTGCTTGTGCTTTTGGTGCCATATCTAGAAAGTATTACCTATTCCAAGGTCATAAAAATTTTCTGACACGCCTCCTAAGAACTGTTTTTTAAAAAAATATAGCTCTTATACTTAGGTCTCTCATCTATTTTATTTTTTGTATATGGTGTGAGAAAGATGTCCAAATTCTTTTGCATGTGGATGGATACCTAACTGTCTTAGTATAACATGATATCTTCTTTCTTTTTACTTTATAGGTGCTTTTTTTCAAGAAGTTTTTTTGGAGTTTATTTATTTAAGTAATCTCTATCCACAATGTGGGGCTCAAACTCATGACCCTGAGATTAAGAGTCACAAGCTCTTCCAACTAAGCCAGCCAGCTGTCCTGATGCTTTTTCACATTGTATTTTTTCTAGCTTTATTGAGATAGCATTGCCTATACCATTATATAAGTTCAAGGTGTACAATGTGTGGATTTCATACCTGGACACATTGCAGAAAACAGACACCACAGCGCTCTGGAGTCAGCCAATACCTTCCTCATTGCACATAAGTACCTTTTTTTTTTTTTTTTGTGAGAACATTTACCATCAACTGTCTCAACAACTTTCAAGTATATACTATAGTAATATTAGCTATCATCATGGTTTTGTATGTTAGATGACCAGAACTTATTAAACTCTAACTGGAAGTTTGTACCCTTTGACCAGTATCTCCCCAACATGGTATCTTTCTTTCTTTCTTTTTTTTAAGATTTTATTTATTTATTTGACAGAGAGAGAAAGAGAGATCATGAGTAGGCAGAGAGGCAGGCAGAGAGAAGGGGGAAGCAGGCTCCCCGCTGAGCAAGGAGCCCAATGCGGGACTCGATTCCAGGACCCTGAGATCACTACCCGAGCCGAAGGCAGAGGCTTAACCCACTGAGCCACCCAGCTGCCCACCCCAACATGGTATCTTAATAGGCAACCAAGAGCTACCATTTACCAGAGACTTATTACGTGCTATGCGAGTCTAAAGTCTTCACACATAGCATCTGATTAAATCTCAAAATAATCCTCGAAAATATGGGCTAATACTCTTCTCATTCTACAGGTAGAGAAGCTGTGAATTAGACTGAGGACTATCCGAAGTCACAGAGCTGACGAGGGGTGATCTCGGCGTCCACGCAGCTGGTTTCAACAGCTCCGCCGTGTTGCCCATCACTTGGGTGCTGGTGTTGGTGCAGTTTGGGGTTAGCAGGTTAGTGGGCGGTATGTTCCTAAACAAGGGGCAGAAGACTGGAATGAAGGCCCTGCCAAGACAGAGGACAGAGAGACAGTGGCACTGGCAGAAGCTGCGGAGGAAGCACCTGGCTGCAGCCCTCTGGGAACTCAGGGAGGACACCAGGGCAAGCACGGTGCCAGCAGAGACATGTGGGCCATTATGCGCCAGGCTGGTCTCTCTCTGGCCCTGAAGTCCTGACTTCCCGCCCAGACCAGGGAGAGGATGGCCACACACCTGTGTGTAGAATAGGGAACCAAGCTTGCCTGTGAGGGTCTATTGGGTCCCAGAAGCATCAGCCCCCGCACACAACACGAATGTACGGAACTATCCACAGGACCAGAAGCAAGGCCTACAGAGGCCCACGGGCTGACTTCACAAGATGCCAGTGGCCAGAAGAAGCAGTAAAACCCTCCTTTCAGGAGCTGTCTTTTTTGCTCAATTCAGACTTCCCTGATGTCCTTGCACGGTGTGACTGGGAACGGGAAGGGGTGCCTTTCTGTTTTTTTTTCCCCAGCTGTGAATTACTCTGTGAGGATTCCTTACTAGGAGCCATACCTTCAAACTATTATCCTTTCTCCGGAGAGCCTCCTGGACAGCCCCTGTGAACTGTGTGCAAGGGGCAAGCCTTGAGTAAGAAGCCCAGTACGAGGGCAGACCTCATTGAACTTCTTGATGTTTGCAGTTCGTTGTTCTGGGTCCCTGCCCAGAACAGCCTGGCCTGGGAGGTCCTGAGTGACTCTGGAATGGCAAACAGTCTCTGCTCCCTGGCCCAGAGGGACTGTTTGCAGAATCAAGTGTCACATTCTTACAGATCGAATTACCCCGGGCCCAGCTGGGGCCGATCTCTGAAGAGGTGGCTGCAGATGCAGCTGCCAGAGCCCCTCCTCCCCATCCCCGCACTGCCCCCGCGGTGGCCTGGCCGCACACCCCCAACGCCGGCTGCGTGTGTGAGCTGGAACCTTCTCCATGCTCATCTGTGAGGGCTCCTGTGTCCCTGTCCCCTTTTTGCTTCTGTATGTGCAACCCCAACCTACATCATTTCCAGGCTCAGGGTCATTTAGGTTCCAACATATTCCAAGAGACAAAGGGACCCAAATAGGGAGTGACCATAAAGAAATCTTCCACAATGTGGGGCTATGGTCTCCATTCCCAAGGAGCTGGGTATCGCGGGCAGGCAGAAACATCGAGCGCGCTGTTCTAGAGTAAGGTTTTGGAGTCCCGGTTGAGATCAGATGTCTGCCTCTTACTAGCTGTCCAACTCTGGGCAAGTTTCTCCCCCAACCCTCAGTTTCTTCATTTGTAAGGTGGGGCCAATAAGAACCCCTTTCCTTCCATTCAAAGAATTTTTTTTTTTTTTTAAATTAAGTAATCTTTAAGCCCAAGGTCAGGCCTGAACTCACTAGATCAAGAGACTGAGCCAGCCAGGCACACCCAGTAAGAGACCCTTTAAATGAGACAAAACACGTGATGCACCGGGCCCGGGGCCTGCCGCACAGTCCATGCTCAGTGAACGGGGGCTGCTGCTATTAGCAAACACGCCAGAACCCGGGGCACAGCAAGGGGCAGACTGTGCCCGTCTCCCCCTCTTGGAATACACGACCGAGGGCTGCGGGACAGTCTGGAAAGTCTCTTGAGCGGAGACTTCAGATCTGGGACGGTGTCCCAGGGCTCTGCTGGGAGGCAGGCAGGCTGTGAGAAGATGGGATCACCTGTGACTGTCCCCAGCCCCTGCCCCACATTTGGGCGGGAGATCTGCCCGCCCCTCGGCTGACAGCTGGCCTGAGATGGTAGGAGAGAAGGCTTGGGGCTGCTCTGAACACATTCTGGTCTTAGTCATAGCCCCCTCCGGGCCACATGATTAAGGCTCAACGACCAGGCCCGTATGGCAGCCCCGGAGTCGAGGCCCCCTAGCAGGAGGGAGAGGAGCAGAGAGACATCTGGGAGAAGCCCCGGCGGATGACTCCCGTTCTCACGGTGCGGTGGCTGCTGGGAAAGCTTCCATAGCTCAGCCTTCCCGTGAAAAGACTCTACGGAGAGCAGGAGGCTGGGTGCAAACCGAGTGGGTGCCGGGCGCCTGCCTGAGAGCCAGACCCGGCTGATGGGAGTGTCCGGGAGCTGCCGGGGCTTGCAGCTGCTGGGCAGGGACCTTTGTCCCTCAGGCTGTCCCAGCCGCCAGAACGGGCTCTCTGGAGGAGGAGCCTGGAAAGCTCCCTGCAATCCCGGCCCAACTGTGTCGAAAGGGCAGGTCTGGGCAAGGGCAGGAAACCCTTCCTGGGTGGGTTGGTTGAGGACAGGGTCCCCTTGGGGCTCCCCATGGACAGGGTGAGGGCCTCCTTGGTCTCTCCAGCCTCCATTTCCCACTGGCTCATCAGCCACTTTTCTGAGGAACCAGCCCCTCAGGCCCAGCTGGCTTGAGACAGAACCTGCGAGAATCAGGGCTGCAGGCGAGGGAGGAGGTGGTGGGGCGGAGAGACGGCAGACTCATGCCGGGAAGTGTTACTACAAGGAATGACGGGCCTCTCTGGGCCGAACCCAGTCTGCCCGGCAGCAGCGCACAGTACCTCTCCCCGCCTCTGGCTCAGCCTCCACAGCCGGGCGGGCAACCAGCCTCTTCTCTCCCACAAAAGCCACCTCTACTGGGCTCTCCCACAGGTTGGGGCCCTGGGCCAGGTGCTGCTGGTCCTTTAGGAAGAGGCAGAGCCTGGACAGGAGCCCAGCGCCCAGCTCCCGGCAGGCGCCCCAACTCTGTGCCCCGAGGAGCTGCGGGGCCGCCAGGGCCGGGAGGCTTTCGCTCGGCGGCACTGCTGACGACAGCCTTGCGGGCCCGCTAAAGACGGGGTGCCAGCTGTTCTGGCTGGGGCCCAGCAAGGCGGCTGGGGACAAGCGGGCCTTGGGTCTCCGGAGAGGCACGCTCCTCAGGGGGCCCGGGAGCGCGGGGTCTCCATTCCCCGACCCCGCTGGGGACCGGCCCCTGAGCTGAATGCCGCCCACCTGGCACTCCTCGCTGGGGAAGTCTGGACAAGCGGCTCTGGCAGGAAGTGCCCGTGACTGCTGGCTGGCCGAGGGGCAGACAGATGCTGTCGGGAGCGCCGGGAGTACAAACCCAGGCTGGTGGGGTGGGCGGCCAGGGAGCCAGCCGTGCAGATGGTGCTAAGTGAAACCTGATGTGGCGACATGAGGATCCGCACAGCGCCTCACAAACAGCCTTCCCTGGGATGCTTTAGATTGAGTTTTGTGGCTATGACGCGAAGGAGCCTCACATGTCAGGATAAAAATAGCTCTGGCCTCAATAGGCAAAACGACTTACAGTTCAACAAAACCAGATGCAAAAGCCTTCATGGCCTGGCCCAAAGCCGGCGGGGTCCCTGCTGGCTCCCTGCCCTCTCGCCCGTCCCCTCCCCCGTGGCGGGGGGCATCTGGACCCCGCCGCCCAGAGCGTGGGGAGGAAAGGCCGGGGGGCCGGGGCAGATCCAGGCCCTGTGGCCGACTGTCAGGGCAGGCTTGAGGAAGTGACAACCTCTCTGGGGCTACTTCCTGTCTGGGAACTCTGCGGGGGTAAAGAGCCTAGCACAGTGCCTGGCACGGGGATTCCTCCGGGGCGGGGGCTGCATGACTGGGAGGCTGGCACGGAACCCAGGGACGCAGGTGGGGAAGGGGCAGCTTCCCTTATGGGATCAAGGGGCTGGAAGAAAAGGCCTCGGACTCCAAGCAGCAGGGTCTCGCGAGGCGTGGAGCCTCTGAATCGGAGGGCCCAGGCCCCAAGGCCACATGGATAAAAGGGTGGCAAAGACGGTTGTGACAACAGCACCCTTGGGACTCGATCTAAGGGGCAGTTACCATCTTTGCTGTGAGCCGGCCCAGCTGAGGCGGGGGAGTCCTCGGCCCTGGGCAGTGACCCACATCTGGGGGGCTTTCCAGCTGCCTGCTTCAGAGGAAGAGTTAAGCTAATGGGCCACGGCAGGGCCCTGGAGGAATTTCCAGCTGACAGAGCAGTAGAGAGGGGCGGTGCCAGGAAAGACTGCTGCTGGGGGCGGGGGCAAGGGCGGCACTGGAGAGACACAGGAGGAAGGGGCCTGGGGGCCATCTCTGAGACCGAGCCTGTGTTGCAGAGGGCTAGGCTGTCCACCTGGCGACAAGCAAAGACCTGCGCAGTGGTGCTAGGGAATGTTCGATATGGCACTGGTGAGGGGGCGGCTGGGTCTGGCATCCCCTCCTTCCAGCATGTTAATGACTCTGAAAGGTACTAACCCCTCCTGGGCGCACAACTATGGGCTTCAGAGATGAGTAAAACTTAGAGCCTTCTGACCCTGGCACCCAAGCCATCTGGAAGAGTATGTAGGAAGGAGGCCTTTTAAGGCTCCAAGAGCAACAGAGAAGGCTTTTGGGGCTGGGAACTCGTCTGGTGCGGCTGGAGGAAGTGGAGGCAGGAGGCATGAGTTGCTGAGGCCACTGAGGCCAGAAGGGGGCCCCTGAAGTCACTGTGCAGAGGAGGGCTACCCTCCAGAGATAGGCCAGGCTGGGGCCGTGGCCCACCGCCCCACAGGAGAAGCATGGACTGCTGGCCTGGCCACCACTGCTCTGCTCCCCTCCTTGGGTGGTAGAAGTTTCCAGGGCTGGCCAAGTGCTTTTCTCCTCTAAGCGTCGGGGTGAAGACAGGAGACTCCCAGGCTGGGCTCCTGGGTCAGCACCAACACCTACTACACAACCTTCCTCTCCCAGCTAAGAATGACAACAGTGCTTTCTCTCATAGTTGTCGTGAGGAGTTGAGGGGCTAACCCACAGCGAATTTCCGTGAGGTGACACTCTGGACGACAGAGTCCAGTCCTAACAAGCTTAATGTATTACAGTCACTGGGAACAATGCCCAGGGATGGCTTCTTGGGTTTCTTCTAGAAATTGTTTGTATTGGCCACACCAGCCAGGATGATAAGGAACGAAATGGAATCAGAACATTTCATCTCTGCCCATTTTTAGAGCCGGGGTCAAACTCCACCTTTGACCAGAGAACCCCACAGGGCTCAATGATGTAAGCAGTTATTCCATTAAGAACGCGCCTGCTTGGCTGGAAGGAAAGGAAAGGGAAGACCGGGTTTTGGGGGCAAACATCAGTCCTGGGCTGACCTCTGACCTCAGACAGCCACACTGCCGTGGCGCCTGGCCAAGGCCGCTCCCTGTCCTACAGCAGGAACATCCAGGGCCCAGGAGGGCCCAGCATGTCTCAAATAAGGGACTGATTCCGGAAGCCTCCTACTTCTGCTGAGCCTCTGGCTTGAAGGGGGGGTCATCACCCCCTCTCCTCAGAGCGCAGGGGTCCTCAGCCGGCGTCCCTGAGTGGAGACGGGCAGAGAAAGCTGCCCACCCAGAGGAGACCCAAGAGGTTGTTTCCATTTCATTTCACCAAATCGCAATTAGGAGACAGCAGGACTCGGGCTTCCCTCAGGGCTGCCCACCCAGGTAGCCCCCTCCTGATGCCCCCGAGGTGAGCCTCTTCCCGGCCTGGGGCTCTGTGAAGGTCAGCAACCAAGTGGTGGTGGGAGAAGCAAGACCATCAGCTCTGCTCACACGCTCTGCCCTGGAGGGGGCGCTGTCTGCACAAAGCCGGGTGGGAGGAACGCCCCCTGCAGGCAACTCTGCAGGCCCCAGGGACTGCAGCCAAGGTGCCTTTAAGGCCCTGAGGCAGCTTCCCAGGTGGTGATGCTGCCCCAGCCCTCGCACTAAACCTGCACTATTTGAGTTTACAGACCCAGAGAGCAAGCAGGCTGGGCCACTGAGCTCCTTGCAAACGCAAGGATTTCATCTTTGCTCCACTCCCTGCCTCCCTGGCTTTCCAGAAAGACCCTTCACAGCAGGGGTGGGGGCTCTCTATCCTAAAAGGCCATAGCACAGCAGAGCGGTGCCCTAGAGAGCCAGAGGAAAGCCAGATCCAAACAGGAAGAGGGGCTGGCCTTGTAGCCTCTGTCCACGTGCATGCCCGGATGGAAACAGAAAGAATGACCCTCTTGCATGCCTGAGAAGCCCTGGGTGAAGGAGCAGCCCACAGATGAATGACTGTACACTTCCTGCGTGCTTTCTGACCCAAACAGCCACCCCCCACGTCCTTGGTGCCTGGCCAGTGCCTTCCCCAAGGCGGCTGAAGCAGGAGAGGGGATGGGGCCCAGCTCTGGTTTCCTGTGCTCTTCTCTTTACTGGTTTGAACTTGACCTTTTGAAATCATGGACCCACTTAAAAAATCTGGTGCCAGCTGCGGACGGGCACGCACGTGTGGTTCCCACACTCTCTGCAGGGAACATGTGAGTCTCAGGCTGAGTGCACGTGGTGGCCCACAGTGCACTGTGGATCCTTGAGGCAAGAAGTGATACTGACTGTAGGCACTTCCTTAGTGTTCTTTCCAGGATGGAATTTCTTCCATCTGGCACACTTGGTTGTTTTTCTATGAATTCAGGGTGAGTCCCTGGCTGATGTGAGCCAGTCCGACAGCCCTGGTGAGCTGGGGCAAATTTTCACCACCTCAGCCCCGTCAGCAGCCTACCCACCTGGGCAGGGCCAGGCGCCAGGGTTCCGAGCACCTAGCTGTCTGAGACTCCCCCCAGCTCCTGCTCCCCAGCGGCTGAAAGGGGGGGCTCCTGGAGCTCCCAGGTCTGGGCCTCCCCGGGGCACATGCCCCGCCCACTCCAGCAGACCTGGGCCCTGAGTCATCTGCCAGCACATCCTTCTGCTCATGAGTAAGCACTTTAAGAAGTCATCAGCTACTTGGTGCCCAGAGAAAGAGGAAAAACACCTTAGAGGTAGAGGGACAGATCTGGGAGTCCCGGAGACTGAGACAGAAGTGTCCTTCCCCTGCCCGAGGCTGCGCTGCCTCAGGTTTGGCCTCCCTCACCCTGAGGAGGAGAGGAGATTCCTTCCGGCCAACTGCTTCCTGTGGAGGGAGATCTGAGGGCTGACTCCGACCCACAGGATGCCTTCTCCTCGCTCTGCCCCTCTTGCAGTCACTTCTCACCCTCAGCCCCTCGCCTCCCACCGAGACCCCACCCCCACGCCATGCCTTGCTGCCCACACTCAACCTCTGGCATTCTTGCCATCTGTCCCAGGGACTTAGGGGTGCCGAGCGCTGACGTGGGACACAGGATGGAGAACGGACTCCCGGGCTGCGGGACAGAGGGTGGGGACCTCCCCGAGTGTCCCAGGGTCAGGATGTGGGCGCCTCCCAAGCATGGCCTCTGACTGCCTGAGGAAACTGGGCTCCTGGGCAAGGAAGCCGCTGCATCCTGGGGAAACAGGAGAAGGAAACTGTGCTGCCACCAGAGCCCCTTTCCTTGCTTCAGGCAGAAACAGCTGGATACTTGGGACCAGTTGCAGGCACAGCACGTGCAGCAGCAGTGGCCTGAAGCCTGGGGTCTTATGTGACACCCCACTGCAGGAGCCGGGGGAGCCCCTGACTTCACAAGTCACCAGGGAGATGTCTTTAGTGCACTGGCCTTCTGTGACTTGGCCTAGCAGCCCTGGGGTACGGCCAGGCCAGCAGGGCCCCGGGGGCTCCGCTGAGCAGGTGTTCTCAGAGCAGGGTACCAGAGTGCCTCCGGGGGCGCAGTCGGCTAGAGTGGCAGGACGGAAGCTGCCGCTGCAAGGTCCTCAATCTTTTTGACTTTTGGCTTCGGCATCAAAGGAGGAGCCATCTAGGACCTTGTAACTGGATGTCAAGAACCACTCAGGAGACAAAGACATACCCCAGGCAAACACCCAAGATTTGCTGGGACTTTCCTATCAACTTGCATCCTTGGCATTTCCGAGGATCATGTCCCTGGAGGGAACTGACGTCTGCCTGGGAGGGAGGAGTTGGGAGTTGCACTGGCCTAGGGAGGAGAGCCTCCTGCCATTTGGAAGGACCCCGAGGGGCGAGCCCCAGGAACACCATGGCCACCTTCAAGTCCAAGGACTGCCCAGAAACATCCTGTTTGAATCATCCCCTCTCTTGCCTGGGCTGCCTGCCATGTTGTTTGCTATTTTTAGCACCCCGATGAGGAAGGAAATGGCTGCCTAGTCTTCCACCTGTGAGACCCAAGGCTCCAAAGCCCCCTGATTCCTGACTGGGGAGACGCTGCCCCAGCGAAAGAGACAATCAGCTGATTCAGATGGTTTTATATTTAGCTGATGGTTCAAAAGTATGAACGGAGCACGAAGATGAGAAAAAGGGGATGGGAGGGCCTCTTGCAGGGGCGGGGAGGCAGCAGGAGGGCAAGGTCTGCCTGCCTCTCAGAAAGCAGAGGAAACTTCTGACTGCTCACACACCTACTGGAGCTCTGGAGCTCAAGAGCGACAGCCCAGAGCGGCCAGTCTAGGATGAGACTAAGCACCAGCATTCCCAGGGCCCCTGGCTATAGCCGGAAGGGGATTACTTACCGGGAGTATTCAGCAGGTTGGCTCTGCCAGGGGTGGGCACCTGAAGCTCTGAGTGGCTGACCCGGAGGTCAGGGCCATCCAGGGGGCCTGGGTCATCCGTCTGGCCTGCAGGGGAGGAAGCAATTTCTGCCAACACCTCTAGATCCTTCAGGATAACCTGGGGGAGAAAAACAAAGGATGAAGGACAAGGGCCTCTGGAGAGCTGTGGCTGGAGACAGAGAGCTGCCTCCAGGGGGTGGAGAGGGGTCTGCAGAGGGTGACAGGCTGGTGTGAGCTGGCAAGACTATGGCTGTTAATAGTGCTCAGAAAGTTCTGCAAAAGAAAGGATTGAAGAAAACACAGGCGAAGATGGGGGCAAGTGGAGGAAAGAAGCTGGAGTCAGGAGCTTGGGAGTAAGCTTTCCCCCAAGCAGGCATCTGAGAGGTCCCAGAAGATGTGGGACTCAGGCACCGGGGTGCAGCCCACGTGGTGTGTGTCCCAGGGCTCCTGGGCTGGCCACGCCACAAGGATAACCCTGTGAGGGACTGACAGTGCTCACTAGGCCATACGGCTGGTGTGTTGGCCACAGCTCGGCCCACTATCTGGTCACAGAGCAGATTCTCCTCCAGAGGTGACTCCAGGCCACCTTCTATATTCAGAACGGGACTCTGGGCTCCAAGAAGGGGGACTTCCTCCTAGACATGTCGTTCAATTCTCGCTGCCTCCTTGATGGTCATACACAGGCCTGATCCCCACCTGCTGCGTTCTTCCAGGGAAGACACAGAGGTGAGCACGGAGAACAGCTGAGCGTGAGTTCCGGTCGGTGGTGTGTGTCACAAGGTTCCCCAGGGCTGCTTCAGAACCCAAAGCCCCCATGCTCTTCGAGGCTGCCTGCCCCCGCACAGCACTCATCCCCTCTTGCTCTTGACGCGCATCCACAGCCAGCAGGGCGCTGAGCACGCTGCAGGGAGGGCTGCCTGCCCCTTCCCTCCCCCCACTCCTCTCTGCTCACAAGAGGAACGTGCCTGGCCTAGCACACGTGTGCCCCCAGGACTGTCCGTGGTGCTCGGTGGGTGCCTGCTGGGCACGGACAGGTGACTAGGGACAGATGAATTGCCACGGCAACCACAGGCTTTGGTCCTGGACCTGTGGCAGTGACACAGAGCACCGGTGGCTAGGGCCACAGTGGGGTTGGGGGGGTGGGTCGTGTGTACCATGACAGACCGGCTGGCTGGAATATGGTGACAACAGTCAAGATTAGGCTACTGGAGGGCTTTTTATGGGACGGTGAAAATGTTCTGGAGTTAGATCATAGTAATGGTCACACAACCATGTAAATACGCTAAAAACCACTAACTGTATATATTTTTTAAAAGATTTAAAAAAAAATTTATTTAAGAGAGAATGAGAGAGAGAGATAGAGAGCAGGAGTGGGAGGCTGGGCAAGGGAGAAGCAGGCTCCCTGCTGAGCAAGGAGCCCAACATGGAACTTGATCCAAAGACCCTGGGATCATGACCTGAGCTGAAGACAGACGCTTAACCTACTGAGCCACTCAGGTGCCCTGAACTCTGTACTTTAAAATGGCAAATTTCATCTTAAAAAAAAAAAAAAAAAAAAAAAAGGACAAAGCTACTATCCTCCCTTGAAGCTTCAGAGTGGTTCCTGTCTCAGTGCAAGTGACCTGCCAATGTGTCCTCCTGCCTGGCCCTGGTCATCACTTCTAGTATCTTCTCTGTCAGCCCTGGCCCCAGGCCTGCTCCCAGCAGCACAGCATGCCCAGCACTCAATTGTCCCACTAGCCCACGGTGGTTTTCTTCCCCATCCTGCCATGCTCCAGCCTCCTTCGGGCTGGACGCAGCGCTCACTCACACACACATCACCGCCCACGTCTAACTGCGTGCGTCCTTTCCATCGTTGCTCCCTGGCTCTCAGCACCGCCGGAGTGCCCCCTCCCGCCACCCCGGAGTGCCAGCCACTGTGCTGGGTGCCGGGGCCACAGGGGAATCCAACATGCCTCTGCCCACGGCCCAGTGGGGAGACCCAGGCTCGCCTGGCCTCTCCTGCACAGGTATGTGTAATTTTGGAAC
This sequence comes from Neogale vison, assembly GCF_020171115.1. Lineage (NCBI taxonomy): Eukaryota > Metazoa > Chordata > Mammalia > Carnivora > Mustelidae > Neogale > Neogale vison. Next base: position 12,827,802 of record NC_058097.1, read on the forward strand.
ATTCTGACCACTGGGCCTGCAGGGGACGGATCCATGCTGGCTGAAGATCGTGGCGGCTAAGCGGCCTAGACAGATGGCAGCAATGAGCGCGCTCCTGTGCCCAGGCCAAGAGCTGGGGGCCTGGTAGGGCGAGGCTCAGGAGCCGCGAGGCCCCGGCCATCTGCTCTCCAGGAAGCTCTCTACTGCGGTGGCGGCGGTGGCGGAAGTGGACACCGGAGGGAGGGGGTGGGCTGGGGGAGAAGTCAGCCAGGGGGGCGACAGCACCGCGTTCCATGGAGACAGTGGCCCGAGCATGGGCCACGCACTCAAGATGCTCAACCGTCCAAGCAAGTCACAGTCTGAAGGGCAGGGAGGTGAGGGGAGAGTGACTAACTCAGGGCTTGCCTCGGAAAGTTAAAGAGTCACCACACTTCCGCTCCCAGTGTCTACCCAAGAGCCCCGAAAACGTGTCCACCCAGGACTCACACAGACGCGTTCGCAGCATCAGTGCTCATCATGGCTAGAAAACGGAAACAACCCAAAGGTCCTGACACTGATTCTGATGTGCTTTTTTCTGATACCAGCTGGGGGGGGTCCTACAATTCAACTCCGTGCTGACCCGCTGCGTGGAGGGAGCGGCAGAGCCGCAGGGTGAGGGCTCAGTCCTATGAGGCCGCCTTCCCTCCCCTCCCCCCGGCTTTGGGTGCCAATCACAAGGCCAGCTGTCGCTTGTGCTTCTGATGACTGGCTCCAGAGCAGAGGTTCCCATGACCCACTCCTCGGGTTTGAGTCCTTTGCTAGAGCAGCTTGCGGTCCTCAGAGAAACACTTTACTGACTAGATCACTGGTTTCATATAAAAAGGTCTAACTCAGGAACGGCCGGATAAAAGAGAGGCACAGGGCACAGTTTGTGCAAAGGAGCCCAGAGCTTCATACCCCTGGGGTATCACTTTCCCCAAATCTCCAGATGGTCACCAACCCGGAAGCTCTCCAAACCCCATCCTATGGGTTCTTCTGGAGGCTTCATCACATAGGTAGAGCTGATGAAATCCACTGGCTGTTGTCAACTGGTTCAACCTCGGGGACCCCCTCTCCTCCTTGAACTTGGGTTGGAAGTTCAACGCTCTCATCTCGTGGTTGGTTCTCCTGGCAACCAGCCCCCCATCCTTTTGGGCCGCCATGTTGTCTCACTAACCTAACAAAAGTCACTTATATTATTTTCAACACTCAGGAAATTCCAAGGGTTTTTGGACCTGTGTGCCCAAACGAGGAATGAAGCCCAAATACGCACTGCTCACTGTGTATCACAACAGCACAAACCCAAATGTATATCAACCGCTAAATGGGTAAGCAGAACGGGGCATATCCATGCGAAGACCCATTATTTGGCAAGAAAACGAATAAAGTTCTGATACATGCTATGAAACAGATGAACCTTGAAGACATTTGCTAAGTAAGAGAAGCCAGATGCAAAAGGCCACGTACTGTACGATCATTCCATTTATGTGAAATGTTCAGACCAGGCAAATCTACAGAGACAGAGCACAGCCTGTGGCTGCCGGGGGCTGGGGGAGGGAGACATGGGGAGCGACTGCTGGTTGGTACAGGGTTTCTCTCTGGGATGGGAAAAATGTTCTGGGATTAGATAGTGATGTCTGCACAACCTTGTCAAAATAATAAAATCCACTAAGGTATATATTTTACTTTTTAAAAAGGTTTTTATTATTTATTATTTATTAATGAATTTATTTAAAGATTTTATTTATTTATTTGACAGAGAGAGATCACAAGTAGGCAGAAAGGCAGGTAGAGAGAGAAGAGGGAGGAAGCAGGCTCCCTGCCGAGCAGAGAGCCTGATGCGGGGCTCAATCCCAGGACCCTAAGATCATGACCTGAGCTGAAGGCAGAGGCTTTAACCCACTGAGCCACCCAGGCGCCCCTTAAAAAGGTTTTTGAAGTTATCCTTACACCCAACATGGGGCTCAAACTCATGACCCCAAGATCAAGAGTTGCCTGCTCCACCAAGTGAGCCAGCCAGGCACCCTGGATTGTATACTTTAAAAGGGCGAATTTTATGGTTGACGAACTGTATCTAAAAAGAGAGAGAATCAAGTCAACCCCAAATCGGCGCCCTAAGTCCCAGTCCAGAGGTACGTGTACAGCAGTTTGCTCTTGCTGTGCCCACAGCCCAAGGTGGTGGGGCCTTGCAGACTCCCCACAATCCTGCGCCTAGTTCTGACCCCCCAGAAGGCTGAGGGCACTCAGGGAGGAGCCCTGTGTGCCTTCCTCTCCCGGCATCGGCCAGCCCTACCGTGGCCCGGAGCCGCAGGCTGCTCCTCCCTGGGCTGGCTGTGTGGCTGGGCCGAGGCACACATCCCCTTGGTGGCAAATCCTGGCGGTCAGATGTGGCCAGTGAGGAAAGCGCAGGGCAGCTGGGGCCGGGCTGGCACTCAGCTACATCCCGGCCCCAAAAGAGCCATAGGGGCCCACACCAGGCTTCTGGCGGGTATTTATTCCTCTACCAGAAAAGATGCTTGTGAAGAACCACCGGCACCTGACAGGCCTGGCCCACCCTCGGAGCAGCCTGGGGGCTAGGCTGCAAGGGACCAGGAGACCAGAGGAGGAAGCTCTCCTCTCCAGCCAGAATTAATGCCCTCATTTGCTCTCAGTCTCCTGGTACAGAGAGTGACCTGCTCAAGGGATCACGGAGCCCGCTTCAAACACAACTCTGGCCCTGAAACCAGAGCCCGATAAACTACACTGGGCTTTGTGGTCAGACAGTCCTGACTCGCAGTCAGTTAACTTCACCCCTCGGACCCCTCCCCCAGATCCATAAGCACCCACTGTGGGCCAGGGGCTGTGCTGGCTGGAGAGACGAAGGGCAACCGGATGGCCCTGCCTCTCAAGACAGTGACCCTGGGGAGGGAGACAGGCGGTCAACAAACACTTACAATGCCACGCATGTGCAGCCTGGCCTGCAGGGAGCCAGAGGCCACAGAAGTACCGGGAGAGTGGTCTGCCAGGGAACCAGGTGCAGAGGGAGGCAGGCAAAGCATTCTCTTAACTAGTATCCACCTTTCACAGACACGGAGTCCAAGTCATGTGGCACGATCCAGGAACCAGAGCTTTGATTCAGCTCTGGAGTGGGGCATGGGGTTGGGGTAGGTGTTACACAGCAGACAGCAGGCCCAAAACAGAGTCATTTGGGCTAAATCCCACCACACACCAAGACTTAATATCTATCGTAATTGCAGTTTCAACGTTTGGCCAGTCAACAAGGAATTACCTGGTCAGCACTAGTGAGATAATCCTCCTAGCAGACCCCTTCCGGTCCTCTTAGAAAGGTGACCTTGCCTGAAACAATGCCTTCTTTGCAAATAATTTTCTCTCTCTGCCCCTTTCTGCCTTTAAAAACCTCTTTTCCTACAGCTTCTCTCTATTGCTAGATGGGGATGTTACTGCCTGTTTCATGAACTGGAGAATAAAGCCACTGTGATCTTTAAATTTGCTCAGTTGAACTTTGGCTATTTAACAGAGGGCACAGCCAGAAATGAGGCAAAAGTTAGAGGCAGGGGCAGGTCCACCAAGAGCTATGACCCAGACGAAGAGGTGTGAACTTGGTTTTGCAGGTGACGGGGAGTCTGTTTCCTTACATATGCCAAAAGAGCTTCACTCTCAGAAGGCTGTCATCATCATAAGAGACACTCCAAGTTCTCCTTCTGTTACGAGATTTTTGGTACCCCAGCTGAGCCTGGTCAGTGGTCCTGACTCAGGGACTGGGCAGGAACACCAACGCATATGTGCCAGGCTCCAGATTTCATTTCTCTACCAAAGAGAAAAATCTGCATGGACATCTTTGTACCACTTCCTCCAGCCCCACTGGAGAGCAGCAGCCAGCAAAAACTGTGTATTTTACATTTTGAATTCTCTTATTTTGGAAAGTTTAACACCAAATGGCAAATGAATGTAAATTATACTTCAATTGCACAATTAAAGCCGGAGATGTTGTCTACAGGTTCCTTCAATCATCCCAGCCACTCCTCTAGTGCTTACGTATCGAAAGATTTATCTCTGGTCCTTGGGGACTGGCAAAAATCTGAAAGCTAGCCCTGCCTGGGGCAATACCACATGTCCCTAACACACACACACACACACACACAGCACCCTCCTGGTTCTTTCCAATGGGAGTCCGAGAAGAGCACCACAATCTCCTTCAGCCTCCAAGACGCAAAGAGAGGAAGGGGCTGCCAAAAGGTCGGCAAGGAACAGCTTGAAAAAAGAGTGGGGAATCTGTGGGGACCATTCCAGGGCTCCTGTGCCCTGGAATCCAGATGCTGGTGCTCTCCTAGCTGACAGCAAATCCCACTGAGCCCTGGGGGCTGAACTTGAGGCTACGGAGCAATAATCCTGACACAGGCCTAGGCCAGGACTCTGCCTCGGCCCAGGGAGTGTGGAGCGGTCCGGGGAGGCAATGCTAAGGTGGGAGACGGTGCTAGGACCAAGCAACAGGGACCAAGGGGGAGCCATGCTCTGCCTTCTGCCTGAACCTGGCTTTGAATCTTTGTGCCAGGCCAGCGTTTTGGGGGCTCCCAAAACCAAAACCAAGGGTTTTGGTCTGTGGACAAGAAGGTCTGGGACAAGGACATGGTGACCTCAGCGGCCTTGCTCGCGGGGCACCAGCTCAAGGCCTGGATGAAAGGCCCGCAGCTCGGCCGCTGGAAATGGAGCTCGTCCCCTTCCAAGGAGCAGGCTGGCTGGGCCCAAGCCCTCACTGGCCGGCAGTCCTGGCTCTGAGAACGGCAAGACTCAAAGAAAGCAAGAGGAAGCCGCGCCAATTAGTATGCGCTACACAGCTTTTTGCAAAATGAATATAAAACACTTGTGCTTTCTTTTTGTGTGAGAGAAAGAGGGTGGGGGGAGAGGGAGGAGGAAGAAGGTTATAAGAAAGCAATATTCTGCAGGGGCAGGAGCGCCTGCAGTTGCCATGGCAACAAGCTGGGGGGTGGGGGAGTGGTGGTAGGGAAGGCACATCAGCTGGTCCCGGGTCCTGGTCCCGGAGTGGGGTGAGCTGTGAGCTGGCCATCGGTGGACTGAAAGGCTTGGTGACAACTGGGAGCGGAAAACATCTGACAAAGCAACTCTGAGAGGAAGGCCGCGGTGGGGGGGCGGTGGAGGGGGCGGCCTACCCTCTGTGGCTTGGGGAGCAAGGTCAAGGAGGTCTAAAGATTCCTGAGCAAGCCCTTGCTTCTAGGAGACTTGACACCGGCCAAGGGCATATTCCGGCGTGGGAGGGAAGTGGCCATCTGGACGGGGCGCCTGCAGGTAGGCACCGCTCTGCACCCCAGCAGGCCACAGGCCGGATCTCCAGGGTGGCGCCGCCTTTCTTCTTTTTATTAGTCTGACCAGGCCCTCCCTGCCCCAACACCTTGTCCACAGAGCAGCCCTGGAAAACCCCTTGATGTGGGAGGCCCCCTTCTCTCACTCCCCCTGGCTGTGCTTTCGCCACCCTGGGAATGGCTGGAGACCCAGCGCTGAACGAGGCCGACTCCCTGGGCTGGGGGTCCGCCCTGGCCTCCCACTGAGGCTCCTGACTCTGAAGTCCCAGGGCGAAGCAGCTCGCAGATACTGACTGAACACTTGCTGACCGGCAGCGCCCGGCAGGAAATGGAAGACGCGGATGGGTCTGAGAGCTTCTGCCAAGGGGATGGCTGGAGAGGCCTCCACTTCACTCTACCCACTTATCTCTAAGAAACTTTTGTCACAAGTTTGGCTCGGCCCCTGGTCAGCTGATTAGGCCCCAGATGTCAATTGGCTCAGCCTTCCAGCCCTCGAGGAGGGAAGGAAATCTTCACACTGGGCCTTCTCCAGTCCTAGTCAGAAGGAAGCCTCGAGAATCTTTCCAAGGGACACAGCTAGGTGCTGGCAGGAAAGGTGAATTCGGACTAAAGGCACTGGGGGCTAGGGTCTGGCCGGTGTGGGCCACTGCCAAGGCTACGTGATGCTTTTGCCCACAGCCATGGGGCCACAGGGTTGCGCCCGAGATCTGGGTCAGGTCAGGCTGCTTCTTATTCTTGGGAAGTGGAGCTGAAAAGGAAGCGTGGAAGCACGGAGGCTGGGCATCCCCGGAGCCTTGGGGCCCTCTGCTTCCGGCCACACACAGGCCTGATCGTTTCCTTCACAAGGGGTACAGGCCCAGCGGGTCAGGCCTCGAGTCTCTGACCACATACAGAATGGCTCCTGTGGCCTGTGGAGTCCGCCAAGGAACTGGCCCTAGGAAGCATCCCCTTGGGGGTACTGAGGAAGGCCACGGGATCTCCCATGGGCCCCAGAGCAGTCCCCCAGTGGAGCTCTGGAGGAAAGCACCCAGCGGCAGCAGCCCGCACCAGGGCCGGAGGATCCCGTCCCAGACACAGAAGGCAGCAATCGGGCCCAGCCAGGCCCGGGAAAGGGGTGGGATTCCCAGAAAAGCTTCTGGCCAGAACGGGGTCAGAGTGGGCCAAGCTCAGCATCTCCTGGGGGTTCGGGGGCGGGTCCCTCAGCCCTGCCTTCAGCAAAAGCAAGGAAAGCACTGCCAGAAATTCAGATTTGGAGGCGGGAGAGAATTGCTTAGGCTCGGATCTGTTTTATTTCCCATTGAGAAAACCACTCTGATTAAAAACCTCTTCGATCTCAGTAAAGCAAAAACAACTTAAAAAAGGAGGATTGTATCTTGTTTTTTGGCCTGACATTGAACACGCAAATAGGAATCGAGATTTTTTTCTTCTCCTCTTTTCTCTTTTTCCTTCCTTCCCTGCATTTTTTTTTTTTTAAGATTTTATTTTATTTATTTGAGAGAGGGAGACAGTGAGAGAGAGCATGAGCGAGGAGAAGGTCAGAGGGAGAAGCAGACTCCCCATGGAGCTGGGAGCCTGATGTGGGACTCGATCCCGGGACTCCAGGATCACGCCCTGAGCCGGAGGCAGTCGTTTAACCAACTGCGCCACCCAGGCATCCCGAAACCCTTCCCTGCATTTTTAATAAACTCTGAAATCCTTCCCCAAGTGCCCAGTTCTGTGCCATATGCGTGGAAGGCCAGCATTTGGTGCTTATAGTTACGTCCCCTGAACAGTGACAGCACAGTGTGGGCTCTGGCTGCTTAAACCGTTCTAACCTCCATCCGTCGGAGGGTAGAGAAGAAGAGAAAGGCCGGCCCTGGTAAGACGACTTGGAGGCCCGTTCCCAAGTCCCCCCACTGGGCACCGTCAATCCCGATCTTCCTCCTGGTGATGCCAGCCATCGCTCACTTGCATCCTGCCAGGCCCCCGTCCGGGGGTGGGGGTGGGGGCGTGCATCGCTCAGTGTTACACATTCTTGCCGAGAGCGGGCCGGAGGCTGGGGAAGGGCCTGCCGGGCTCCAGGCAGCATGGGAACGGAGCGCACACCGTGAGCCCTCGGTTACCAGGTAATGAGCCGAGGGCCCAGCTGTCTCCGGGCACCCATCCATGGCAACTGGGAGAGCAGCGCCGGGCTCCCCGTCCCCTGCCCTCCACCAGGCCTCTGCCTGACGCCAGTGTATGTGCCAGTGAGGCACACCGGCCCCAAGGAGACAGGTGTGCTCTGGCAGGGCTGGGGCCCAACGCAGGTGGGGGGGAGGGGTGGCTCACCAGCCATGGCCCCTCCTACGGTTTCTGAGCACATAGTGGACACAGTCTCTGTCCCTCCAAAGCGTGACAAGGGCTCTGGGAGGGTGTGAGGGCCCAGGACGCTGGGACACAGAGGGGGTCCTGTGTGATGTGCAGGAGGAGGGGTGGTGTGAGACTAGGCTTCCAGGGGCATCTGAGCTGAGGTCTTGACCAAGTTACTTCCCTCCTTTGGGCCTCGGTTTCTGCTTCGGTGAAGTGGGGGACACAGCAGAGGCCACCCGGGAAGGGTTGCTGTGGAGATGTGCTAAGGTAATGCATGCTCGAGGCTGTCTGGCACAGGGTCTGGCAGGCAGCAAGTGAATGGAAAATACCAGAACCCAGGCGACGAGGCCCGACCTCAGAGAACAATTAAGGAGGTCTGGGTCAAGGCCGAAGCAGCTGGGTTTTAAAAAGCTCCAGAGGATTCTGACAGCGGCTCCTGTGTGGATGGCTCCACTGTGGGGCTGACATCTGGTTACTGGACCTTGGCCTTTCTAGGTAAGGTTACCGATCGCTTCCCTGCAGGTCACTCAGCCCTGTAGCCTGGCCTCCCAAGAGCCACCAGCCCTGTCCCAGGGGAAGGCGGTTCCCAACTGGCTCTCCTTTGTGGAATCCCTCCTGCGCTGCTGGGCCCTCTATCAGGGAAGGCCTTATTCTCCCCTCCCGAGCCCCACCTCTGCCTTCCTTGGGAGCCTGGGGCCACCAGGCAGCAGGCCCCTTGCCCCCTGCATGTCCACTGGCTACTGTGCCAGCTTTGGCTTCTCACCTGCACATCAGGGGAAGGAGTCCACCTAGACAGAAACACTACAGAATCTGTGGGCACACAGACCTGCCTTCCCCAGAGCAGAATGCCGCCAGGCCGGCTGCGGTTACTTGGGTCCCCCTTCACTTGTGGCTGTCTCAGCAGGCACAATTCTAGAACCATCACCAAGGCGGTCCTCTCTCCTCCCCAGCAATGATCTGCTGCCAGAACTCCTTTCAGAAGACCAAATCCTTCCAGGACCCCTAGCGGTGATTGCTGGTGCCTCCGCTGGGCTGTGGGTCCGGGCTGGCTTTCCCTGGGGACTGTGAGTACAGCCCTGAGTTTTCCCTGTTGCCCTTCTCCCTGCATGTTCCTCCCTCCTCTCACTCTCTCTCAGAAGCCCCCAAAGGAAGTGGCAGCAACAGCCACAAGGAGAGCCCACAGGAAGAGCCGTGTGGGTGAGCGCCCTGTGTCCTCAGCATGGCCCCGGAGCAGGAGGTGGGGGGGGCCGGTGGCTCGGGGAGGCGATGGCAGGCAAGGGCCCTCTCCTGTTTGCGCTGTCCCTGCCGGGACCCAGCTTATGTCCCTAGGCTGGGGGAACTCTCGGCAGGAGGAACCACGTTCTTGGTTGTGGCCACCATGTGGCCCCTTGGTTTTCTGGCTGGTTTCTGCCCCATAGGCGTGACCTGACTGTAAAGGAATCCTGGGGACTGAGGAGTTGTTTTTGTTTGTTTTGGAGAGTGGAGGCAATGAACACTGGACTGAAAGGAAAACTGAGGCAGGGATCTCAGGAGGAGGAGCAAACCCCATTCATCTGGGAGACCGTCTACTCCGAGCACGCCCCATTAGTATTCCAGGGAGTGGGGTCAGGACCACACAGAGTCAGAGCTGGACGGGACAAATGCAGAGCAGGCCAACCGCGCTGGATGGAGGCAAGGAGGTGCCGGGGACGTGCCGGGTCCCACGGAGAGCGGGGCAGTGCAGGGCAGAGGCCTGCCCTCCCGGTCCTCTCCAGGCCACTTCCCACACCGCCCCTTGCCGGCCCAGCGGCCAGCACCACTCCTTCGGCATGGGCCCTGGGAGGGCGAGCAGCCCAACAAGGCAGGTCAAGGTTCAGTGCTACACTTGATCTTAGCCAAAAGGCCGAGAAGCGATTCAAGGTTCAGTGCTCAGAACCGAAGAGGGGAGGGGGGACAGCCTGAATGACGCTGTGCCTCCACTTGCCTGGACCCCTGCTCTGCACTGAGGTCAGCTCTTGTGTGCTTTTAGATGTTCTAGAACAGACAAACCCAACTTCTGGCTCCTGGCAGTATGAGCTTGGGCAAGTTACCCTCCTCACAGTTGGATGTCCTTTTAAGTCAAAGTGGGGATAATGAAAAGCAGTCCAAGAGCGCCAGGCCGAGCGGTCACGACAGAAACAATGTGCTCTGAGTAGGGCACCCGCCCCATCAACCTCGCCTTCTGCCCTCTCCGGCTCTCAGTTGCTTCCACGGATGCGGGGGTCTGAGCCCAGCACCCACTGTGGATTCTAAGGGCAGCCAGCGGTGGGGGTGCTGGGTGGGCCATCAGCTCTCAGAGCTGCCCTCAAAGGAAGAGACTGTAATGGCGTGGAAACCCCACTGCTGGGGCAGACACTGAGTGACAGCCCACCCCACCAGCTGCACCTGCCCCTGCGCCGCCCCTGGGGACAGGATAGTGCAGCCCCGGCCACCCTGGACCCTGAGTAAGAAAGTGAACCCAGCAGGATGGTCTCAGTCTGGGGCCTCTCTCTGGAGGGAGATCCCCTTGGCTAAGGCCTTGTTGCCACTAACTAAATCCCTTTGAAGCAGCGGACCCACGAGACCAGAGTGGTAAGAGTCCCCGGGAAAGGCAAGCCCGGTGAGCGCTCTCCTTTGAGAGACTGGAAAACCTCTCCATTTCTCCTAGGACCCAGACCATGAAAACATAAAATTCTCTCCTGTCTCCCTCAAAGTCATCTGTGCCCCCCTAAGCTGAGGACGTGGCAAAAGTGAGAGCCACCCATTGGGCTCCCTGCTCCACGGGTCTGCACGCTCCTCTGGTGTGCTGCGGGGTTGAGGACAGTGAAGGCCCCGGTCGCCCTGGACCAGGGTATGTCACAGCTCTCGCGCGGTGCTTGAAGAGATGCCCCCGATCACTGCCTACAGCCAGCCCGCCACACTGCCTGCGAGGGCCGGCCACACTCCGCACACGGCACATGGGCTCCGGCCCTGAAACCGGCCCCTGCCGCCTGTGCAGTCCTCACGGTCCTACCCTGCAGGCTTCCATGTTGACAAAAGGCTCATTCTTTTTTTCCGCTTGTACATCATGAGCCATCAACTCCCCTCAGCAATCTCTCCTCACCGATCCTTGGAGCCTAGAGGACTGGAAGCGGGGCATTTCTCCCGGGATGAGAAACTCTGCTCTGAAGCCTGAAGGACACCTCAGCTCCGAGAGGGGAGAGGACTCTGCGCGAGCTGGCTCTGGAGGCCCCAGGGGAGTGTGTGCCCTCTGGATCTCCATGGACCCTGAGGCTTGCTTCTGAGCCACTGGCTCAGAAGCCGCTGAGGCCGTCCCTCCGCTGATGATGCCGTCCCTCCTCTCTCCCCCGGAGCCAGGGCAGCAAGCACCACCGTTCCACCTGTGATGCTGCACACAGCCCATGACTTGGGCCGGGGCCGCTGGCGGAGGGGGGCGGGGAAGGGGCAGATACAGAGAGGGCTGCTGGTCCTACTGCTCACTGCCTTCCCCTTGGTCGTCCTGTGGCTGGAGATGGACAATGAGCTCCCAAAGAAGCCCGCCCACCCGGCCATCCGCACGGGGTCTGTGCGGTCCTAAGACAGGCAGGGAGACAGAGGACAGAGACTGGCTTCTGTTCTGGCTTTTGCAGCTGAAGCTGGGACAGGAAGGATGTGGGGAAAAAGCAGAGCCCATCTTCCTGATTTCCACGTGTATCGTCACCGTTTTGACGGAAATGAGTACCGGCATCAGAGGAGCTAGAATTTGCCACGTGTTCACATGTGTCGTGTACTCTAGACCCATGACCTCATTTAATGCTCGCCTGGGGGACCACACCTAGGCGGGTGCCTCTCCCATTATTCTCGGTTTTCGGATAAGCAAACTGGGGCTCAGGGAGACCAGCTCATTGGCTCAAGTTCAAGGTAAACCAGCTTCTGAGTGATGAGCCAGACTCTTGGACTGCCGACCCCAAAACCCGTGTTCTTAAACCACTGCACTGTCACCTGGGGAGAAAATGTTACTGAAAAGGGATGCCACTCAACATCACGACAAAATTTAAAATACTGAAAATAAGCTTCATGATGAGTAAGACCTACAAAAAAGGCTTGAAGGCTTTACAAAATGACTTACAGAAAAGGGATAAGCCCTGCACCTGGGTGGGAGAGTTCCACAGTTTACCTCACGGCTCGCTCCCGGCACTGTATGTTCTATGGGTTTGGACAGATGGAGACCAGTGGATGCCAGCTTTACACCCCGAGGGTTCTGGATGCAGGCTGGGAGGCAACGGTGCTTGGGGGTGAGGACTCAGGGTGGTCCCAAGGCCCCTCCAGGACTGGCCACACCTTCAGGGACATTGAGAGAAGCCATCCTGGGGCTCACGGGTGGAGCTTGCGCAGGCAGCTGCAGGCTTGGAGGTAGCCGACAGCTGGCATCCTGCAGGCAGGGGAAGAAGCAGGCCTACCTCCCTACCAGGGTCTGGCAGGAAGCTCCGAGCACCTACATTCCATGCTGTGGAAAACAGGGTTGCGTTTTCTCTTAAAAACATGTAATTGCATCTCCAGCTAATGGGAGGATTTCTTGTCTGGTGCCAAGAATTTTAATTGGATACCTGCAAATTCTTTCTGACAAAAGGAATTTTCATAAGAAGTGTGCAAGGAGCAGGCGATACTGAGGAAACAGCCACTTATCCCGAATGATGGAAAAGCAGATTCAACTGAGGGGGCCAGGAGGGCGTGGACTCCCAAACATCACTGGAGAAGAACTGAGTGACAATGACAGGCAAGACACCCCAGCAGGGCCACGTGCCAATGGGGCCACGGAACACGGTGGGTCTCTGAGGCTCTGCCCCTCCCTGCACCCAGCTCGTGTCTCAGGAACACCTGGGCACACTCTTTTTCCCAAGGCCAGCGACTCTCACCAAGGGTGAGAAGCATTTGAGTTTCTCACAATCAAACTGGGAGAGAAAACTATTTGCAACGGAATGTCCCCGGTCCGCTTTGTGTATTCAAAGAGCCTCTTCAAATCGATAAGAAAACAGACAAAGGGTCTGGGAGCTGAAACTTCTGTAGGATATCCCCAGCTCTCTCCACACTACCTGGAGAACTGTTCTGAAGAACTTGTGGAACAAGAGAAGGCAGCCAGAAATGGGGCTGCTGACTTACCAAACACAAGCTCCCCACCTCCCCGTGGCTCTGATGGGGGCCGGCTGGGACCAACACCTGGGGGAACGCAGGCCCGATGGCTGAGCGAACAAGAGGATGGCCTTGGAGTCACACAGATCTGGTTTTGAGTTTGGCCTCACACCTCCTAGCTGTTGTGAAGGGCTTCACCTCCCTCACTCTGAGTTTTCTGAACTGTGAGATGGAAATAGTAACTACTTCTCCGCAGAACTGTCTAGGGTTCCCCAGATACCCCGAATCAAGCACAGTTCCCGGCACAGGAATGACTTCATCATACAAGCTGTGGTTAAGAATCACCCAAAACAATGGGATAACCTAAGTTTTGAGGCCCCTTGGCTAGATGTAACACTGTAGCTAAATTCTGTTCCTGAAGGAGTCTCCGTGAGGCCATCGATAGGAAGAGGCCTGTCCCCACCAGTCTGGCTGTGATCTGATTTGACTGAATAGGTTTTCAGGGTCTTAAACCGCAGGGAACTCTGATTTGAAATCAGGGCTATGTTTGGAAATACTGGGAAAGCCCACCAAAGAGTGATTTCTAGATACCCCGGAAAGGAAGCTCCAGGATAAGGGAGACTGTGTTGTTCATGGTTGTATTTCCATTGCCAAGAACACAGTATGCCCTCAAGGTTACCAAAGAGATGGGTAAGGGACACTTAGGAATGGGAGCTGGTGAAGAACCAGGATGGGGCAGAAGCAGGACTCACCACCGATTATCCTGGTTGCCATCTCCCTCCCCTGGAGAGATGGGAAAGCAGGGACTCTCTGCTCCTGTTTCGGCAACAGCCCCCCTTCAGCCCTGTGACTGTCCCCAAGAGCTGCTGCAATCCTTTCCCAGCAGGAGCCCGCAAGATATGCCCAAAGCTCCGAGAACATTTGGCACTTCAGCAAATCGAGTTTCCACAGCCGCAACCCGAACAGAGCTGTTTAATGGACTGCATCTCCTCCTGCTCCCCGTAAATGCACACGCACACAGAAACCCGTCACGAGCAAAGAGAGCTGGATGGGATTAAACAACTCAATTTAAAGGATTGAAAACTCAGCTGCTTCCAGTGAAGTCCTAGGGAAGGAACCAATCAGCAAAGTTCTGCTCTTCCTTTCTGTACTGAAATGAGGGCTGTGACTGTGCAGTGAGTCACCCCTAACTCAGCCAGAACCGGGCTGTGTCCTCCTGGGCCCCACACTGCAGTGGGGTGCTGAGGGGAAGGCAGAGAGAGACCATGAGTGTGTGTGTGTGTGTGTGTGTGTGTGTGTTTGTGCGCGCGCACGCGCACGTGAGCGGAACAGCCAGGAGGGGTCAAGGGCAGATGCCCAGATCATCTGTTTTGGATTTTTCTGGAAATGCGGAGTACCTCAGAGTACCTCAGAGGACAGAGAGGTAGACACTTGCCTGTGTGCATCTCTTTTCAGCTCAGGTCCAAGAAAACAAATTCAGGCTGCAGGAAAACCACCCTGGGCCCCACATAGCCTGGTACCCGCCTCAGGCCCCTCATGCACAAAGAGCTGTGAGCGGTGAAGCCCCCCCTCCTGCCCACCAAGATCTTGTCCCCTCTCACGTTCCCAATGGGCAGTGTGGATTCCCATGCCCACCGCCTGATGGGGCACACACAGCTCTGCCTGGAGCCCACAGCTGCCCACAGCCCAGAAGGGGGAAGGAGAGGGAGCAGTCAAGGCCCACTTGTCCAGCATCTGACAGGCAGCCAGGAGCTGGCATGGGGAGAGAGAAGGGATGCTACCCTGGCTGATGGCAACCCCCAGGGGCAAATCCTGTCCCTTGGCTGGGAGGCTAGGGAGTCCTGAAAAAGAACTGCCTTAGCCTAATTGCACAGAATGGAACGCCACTGAGAATGGGTGGGGACAGGTGGGGGCTCCCCTGGACGGCTGAAGGACGTAGGACCCAGCTCTTTCCCCCTCTCTGGGCTAGCCTCCCCCTTCTGCTCTTGATGACCCCAGCAGAGCAAAGCTTAAAGGGATCATTTCAAACCAGAAGGCAGAATGAGGTCTGGGTGAAATGAACAGAGCCAGAGCTCCGGAGGGGCTCACGCTGTCGGCCCGGCACTCGGCATCTTCCAAGGGTCAAGTCACCCTCCCAGCCATGTGCTGCACTGCCCCACTGCGCAGAGAAGGAACTGGACGGGTAGAGTCGTGAAGCGATTTAACTGATGGTCAGGCAGCTAAGTGGGGCCAGACATTGCCTTCGGGAGCCCAGCCCACAGCTGAGAGGCCCACCACCACTTCCCCGCCTTCTACAGACGAGCCGGATCCCCCCGAGGCTGGTGTTCTGCCCATGCACTGAGCCGGTGCTCTTGACAAGGGCTAGTGGTGGAAGTCCTTGTTCCCAAAGCCAAGAGCATTAAACACGGCTTTCCCTGGAAGCAACACACTTTACCAGATAGGAAGAGAGCAATTCTGGGGATGCCGATTTAAGAAACAAAAGAACGAGCTCATCAACCAGGTCCCATCGGCCACTCAAAAGGGGAGGCCAGGCAGCCAAGCACAGACAGCAGGGGGCACAGGGGACCTACCTCGTCAGATTCATCCGATAGCGTCTGCAGCAGGATGGGGAAGAGGCTGTCGGTATGCCGGAACATCTGCAGAGCAGAGAAGGCAGCTGCCCGTCAGCTCCCCCTGCTCCACCACTGGATTTAGCACGAACGGGGTCTCGCTACCCTGCACAGACCACCCCCACGCCCTCCCGGGACCCCTCCAGCAGCTGTCACTCCTCTGCCTGCCTGGGGCTTTCTAGTACTGCACTGATCAGAAGCCTACCAAGCACGAGGCAGGCCCTGAAAATCAAGGTGGGCCCCGAAGCAGGCCCCGGCCTGGAAGGGCCTCTGGCGCTGACGGGCCCTGGGACTCACCTTTCGGGGAGTCTTGATATAGAGGTGGTACAGCCACTTCAGGACGGCGATCCTGGTCATCATCCCAATGGCCATGTCGCTGAGGTGGCAGTTGAGGACCTGCACGATGCCATCGAGGTGGAGGGTGACTGGGGCCCTCTCGGTGCTGTGGGCAAGATTAGGGAGGAAAGCCAGGTTGGAGCCACTGGAGCTGGTCCATCAAGGCCACAGCGCTGAGAACCGCACTCCACCTCCCTCTCCTGGGCGCGGGGGTCCGGGGCGGGCAGGTGGTACCCTCCCGGCATGGCTCCTGGAGGGCTGGCTTCATCCCCTCGGCCTTCCTCCTTCCTTTCTAAGGCCGGAGCCTTGACAACCACCCACAGGGGAAGAGGGCCAGTCTGCTGCGCGCGCGCCCGCCTCCCCAGCACGAGCCTGGCCTGGACAGGAGAAAACCTATCTGATGTCACGGAGCTGGGCCCCATCAGCCCTCAGGGCATGGAGTCCAGACCCTCAGATGATAAAATCAACCCGCCACCTTTGGCCAGTCCCGGGGAGAGTCCTGCAAGCAGTCTGAGGAACCAACAGGCTTTTCACCAGGCAAACGAAGAACATTTCTCAAGTAAGGACAGGGTCGTGGCTTTAGGTCTCGCCATACCCCAGGCCATTTGGCACGGGGCCTGGCTCACTTGAGAAGCCACAAGAGATGCCTGTGAAGCTGTAACTGAGCAGGGGAAGAGGCAACACAGCCTCTGCCTCTGAGAAACAGAGCTTGTTCTGACTGTGCTTTGCTCCGGCGGGACACAGGCTCCCAGGCCCAAAGCCTCGCTGGTCTCCAGGGAGAGAGAAGTCCTGCTGAGCAGCCCTGAGAAGGCTGGGTGCCGCTGGCATGGGGACGGACACAGTCCTCGGCCCCAAGGCAGAGGCTGGAGTTCTTGGTGATGGGGACAGCACGGGCAGAGAACCTCAGGCTATTAGGGAGGGGCTCTCTTCCTCCGACAAGTGGTACCATATTTTGCCCAGAGGTGTCATGACAGGTGCCACCCAGGGCTGCCTTTCCCGAGGACCCTGGCCAGGCAGGTCTGCTGTCGGTCGGTACAAAGCGGTCTCGCGTGGTATTTCTAGGCTGCTCAATTATTCATTTGCAGCAGAAACTCGATGCCTGCGCTTCCCTGATTCGCCCGCAGCTTCTCTGAAGCTCATTTGATGTGAATCCCTAAAGGGCCCCGCTCTCAGCTCTGAACTGCTCAGCAGAACTGCTATTTAGTATGATTTGATGACTCCCCGTGGCGCTCGTTCCAGGGGTGACAGCGGGCACTCCTGTAGCCGGAGGGGCTGGGCATGCTGAGCCTCTGGCCGGGCTGCCCCTGAGATGTCCCCAGGAGTCATGTGGCCAGAAGTTCTGGGGGCTTCTGAGACTATCCAAACATCTAGGTTCTTTGGAAGCCTAAGACAGATGGGGAAACTAAGGCACAGACAGACACGTTCAGGATGGCAAACACAAGTTCCCAGCCAATCTCTTCATCAATTCCTCTCTTACACTGTCTGATAGAAACAGAATGTGAGCCACAGATGGAATTTCCCATTTTCCAGTTTTGTACTAACAAGTAACAAGAAACAGGTACAATTTTAATGATACATTTTTGATGAATCTAACATACCCAAACAGTAGCATTTGAACATGGGATCAACATATAAATCAATATACATGACATTCATAGGATACTTCATGTCCTTTTCTGTGTCCTAAGTCTTCGAAATCCAGCAAGGTCTCACCCCGACAGCCACACGGCATGTGCCCAGCAGCCCCATGACAGCGGCTACCACCACAGACGACACAGCGCAGTGTCCAGCTAATGAGCTCCCTATGGCTTCCAGAGCATTCCTCTTCTCTGACCACTTCCTAGACACTCCCTCTACTCCTACCAGTGACCAGGACTTACTGTCTCATCTCTAAGTCCTACTTTTCCCCACCCTGCTGGCCTCCTACCTGGCTCCTTCTGGCGTATTGTAGCTCTTCTCCTTGAGAAGCTGGAGAAGTTCCAGAAGCATACCTGCAGCCCGAGGCCTTAACGTGGGAGGAGGTCGGGAGGCTGTGAGGAAGGAGCGGAAGCCGCCCCGTCCTGGCCTCTTCTGTCCTCACCTGGTGAGCCCCCAGTCCACAGTGAGTCCCTTTCCCTTAAGTGCTGCAGGACACTCCAGCTGCCACACGGGGCCCAGGGTGCCAGGAGGACCCCGTGCCTTGCACGCTACCACCACTTTCTTAGCCACAATGGAGCCCGTGGGAGCCAGGCCTTGTTTCCACTCCCCCGGGGGAGTCAGAACTGTACTGGGCAGCGAGGAGTCGTGGGGAGGAAGGCAGCGCCAAGCCCAGCTCCCCGACCTCCACCCTGCACGTCGGGCCCAGAGGGTCTCATAAAGCAGTCGGGAAGCGGTAGCACCAGCAGTATGAATGTGAGAAGCTGAAGTCGAGAGTGGCCTCGTCCACCACACTCCGCCGCCTCCTACTAGGCCAGGCTCAGCAGAGTTTCCATTTCCAGAGATTCCATTTCCAACTGGCCCCTGGCAGAGGCGGCAGGATGGCAGCCCCTCTGTGGGCCGGCCACGCCCTGGCCAGTCAGACCCGGCAGCCCCACGTACCGGAGGTAGAAAGAGGTCATCACATATGCTTTTCAATATATCTTCCCATCAGTACAGTAGACCGTCTCCGTGTGGGGCGACAGAGGAAACCGGGAAAGCGTGGTCTGACCTGTGTTGGGGGGGACGCCAGCGGCCAAGACGCTAGATGGTCCCTGGGGCAGCTGGACTCCTTGCTTTACGGGGGTCCCTGGCTTCACTTCTGGCCAGCTCAGTGTGTCTACTGAGGGAAAAAGCAAGGGCCAGCCCTCAAGGCCAAACGACGAAGGATTTCATGGAGCTGGTGTGCGTGAAGTGGCACATTCAGTGCCCTGACATTCTCCGATCTCCCCCACAGCCAAGCTCCCCAGACATGGGCACCTTCAGATCGCGGGCAAGGCAAGAAGAGCACGGCTGAGAGGGACCTCGTGGTTCATGTAACTGGATCCTTCCATGCACGGATGAGATAGCACGGGACCTGCTCAGGGCCTCGCAGCCATGCCCTGAAAACCTGTTCCCTTAGCTGGACACACTCTGTCTGGGTCTCATGTCCCCTGGCTGGCTGGAGGGGAGGCTCATGGGACGCAGGCTCACCCCAGGGCACCAGGGAAACTGGTTTCCATGCCTGGGAAGGATCCCACTAGCTGCCGAGGAGGCGGCTCTCAGCTGCTCGGCTGGGTGGGGCCGGCCGCTGTGTGCTGGGCCCCCCCGCCGTATGCCGAACCCTGCGGGAGCTCGGGCCCGTCTTCCGGAGGGCAGGCTGCATGGTGTGCTCGGCTGCTGAGCTGCTGCTGGCCTGGTCGGAGATGGGGTGGCCTCCTCCCTGGCTTGCCTTACCCAGAGAGCAGAAAGGAGCTCTCTCCCAGTTTAAAGCATATTTCTGTGTCGGTTCCAAAAAGTCTAGACTAGTCACTCCTGGGGGCTTCGGAGTTATTTCAAGGTGTCTGCAGAACTCCATTTCCACCGCGTGTTTTCTCATAAAGCATCTCATAACTCATGTCTTACACATATATGTACTACGTTTTCCAAATGCATGGCACTACTGTGGCTGTTAAAATACCGACCCATAAAATAATGCTTCTGATACTACCAATAAATAACGATAAATTCCAGTGGTTCTCTCTGGGAGGTGGCACTTCATGTCTGTAATGTCTAATTCTGTTAGTACCTTTGTATGGTACTCATATGGTACATGCTAATCAAACTAGAAGAAAGTTAATAATAAAAGATCATTGTTTCTGAACTCAACACTGGTTTTTCATAAAGTGTCTTTACACCTTCTTTTCAGTGAGCAGATGCTAAAAGTTGGGAAGCACTGAATTCCAGATCTTTCTACCTGCCTTTCTGCAGCCAGCTATACCAGGAGACCTACACCGAATGTCACGGAGGACACCACGGCCCTCGGCCCTCGACAAGGCCCAGGGCATCCGAACGGACGCCGGTGCGCACGGTAATACGTGTCCCGGGCTCCCGTGTCCAGCTCCCAGGCAGCTGAGTGAGGGAGGCTAACACGCAAAGCTTCTCTAACTCTCCCAGTGCGACCAATAAAGGTGGGCTTTGGGAGGCAGACCGGCCTGGCTTGAGAATTCCAGTTTGGCCAGTAAGTAGCTGAGTGACTCTGGGCAAGAAGTTAAACTCTCCGGGCCTGTTTCATTTGTAAAATGGGCATAATGATGAGGTTCTCGTTAAAGTAACTGTTGTGAAAACATGTAAAGTGCTTTCCGTGGGCCGGGCACCATTCCATTCTCTTTACATATTCAATTCATAGGTGCACCACAGCCCCAGGAGATAGGTACTATCACTGCACCCAGTTTACAGATGAGGAAAACTGAGGCAGGGCGCGAGGCCACTGAGTCAGGACGTGTGACCAGGCGGCTACACTCCACTGTGCAGAGGATTCATGGGAGCTGTGGGCAGGCAGTGGGACTGGACGGTCACAGGGTGGGATGTGTGTCCTGGTGATTCCGGAAGGCGCCTCCTTGCCCAAGCGCAGTCCCCCTCTGGCAGCACCTACTGGAGGAAGCATGCACCCACCCTACTGTCCTCCGCTGCTGTCTCCAAGGAGTGGGGGGCCCCGGCACCTTGGCTCAGATTTCATGACTCTGATGCAGACCAGCAGGTGCCATGAGGAAATGGCCATTCGTGGGAGACAGCAAGCATGAGATGATTTGCTCTTGGGTTTTTAATTTCAAAAGGGTAGATCTGGCACAGGCTCCCCAGTGACAGGTATAAACCGAAGCCTGCTTCTAATGAGGCAGTTCCAAGCCTCGGCGTCCAGAGCTGCCCTGGCAAATGGCGCCCCTGCCTCCTAAGTGAGACGGCAGAGAGTCGTGCCCACCTGCATGGTCGGTCGGTGAGATCCGATCTGTGCCTCCTCCTAGGCCTCCCTTCATCTCACACTACCACCCTCGTAGAGCAGGACAATTCCCTGCAGCCTAGACAACAGTGACAGGTCTGCGACGGGCTCCGGTGCTCCTGCTGTTGCCCCTCCTGCACGGACCGTCCCTGGGGCTGCCAGAAGACCTTCCAAGTCCCAGGTCTGCACGCGGCCCCGCCACTTCTCAGGCAGGCTCCCACGGCCTTGACAACAGAAGCTGACCCCTCTGCAGGGTGCCAGCTCCCCGCACCTCCATCCACATCTGTCCCCCAGCTCCAGAATCCGGGATCCAAACCTGCCTCCTTAACCGCCCCCGAGGGTGCTCAGGGCCACGGGCACAGAGCCCTTGACTGGCCACTCACACACCTGTTCCTCCTTCTAGCCCAGCCTGGGAAGTGCAGGATATCCTGAGTCGGCTCAAGCCCCAAATCTGGAGGCTATTCTTCCCCTCATGTCTCTCCTCTCGCTCCACCATGTGAATTCGCAAATCCTGTCAATTCATCCTTCCAAACGGAGGAAAAATCTCTCCAACTTTCTCCATGTCCTGCCGCCTCTTTGGGCGGAGCCTCTTCCCATCCTGCAGGGTTGCTGCTGTGGTTCTCTAGCTGGTCGGCACGCGACTGACCCCTCCTAAACCCCAGCTATACACAGCAGCCCCCAGATCACTTGTCCCTCCTCAGCCCAGAAATGCAGGAAATACTACTCCTAATGACCCCATGGAATTTAAACATCAGCAAAACCCAATGACGTGACAAGGCATTTGGCACGGCAGGCCGAGGAAGCACTCGCTCGTGATCAGCCTTGTTGGCCACGAAGCCAGGAGCTGAGGCTCAGGTACCATGGCTCGTCCCCAAAACTGAGTAGCTCCCCACCCAGAAACCACTGTGCTGTTTCTGTCTCCCCACTGGAGAACCTCAAAGTTGGGGACCACAGTCAGGGGTCCCATCTTGGAACCTGCGGGGCTGAATGCAGGCAGGTACTTAGGAACATGAGACAACTAACGGGCCGAACACACGTCTACTGCCTTGCTCGGGCGATTAGGAGAGGTCCCGGGGCGATCCACATCCACAGCCAGCACTCACACACTGTGAACACCCCCACAGGGTCCTGAGAGATGAACAAATGAACAAATGTCACAGAAGGAGGAAAGATCCTGAAAGTCTGGGGAGAAGAGAGCCTCTCGGGGGTTGAGCGCAGATCTCCTCCTCCAGAGTAAGCCGCCCCCCAGGGCCCGGGTGCAGTGTTGAGCTCAGAGGGAAGACACTCTTGGCAGGAGAATGCCATCCGCTGCCAGCCCCACAGAAAAACTGACATGAGGGCGAGTCCAGGGGACTCAGGACAGGGACAGAACGGCCAGAACTCCCTCGGGGGAGGGGGGAGAGGAGGCCATTCCCTGCACACAGGATGTGGGAAACCGCGGGGAAGGGGATGCTCCTGCTGCTGGGCCTGCACCGCCCCCACGTGGAAGGCTGCGCAACGACAGCCGACCTGGCGCCCGGGAGAGGCCTGCGGCTGCCCGGTCTCTGTGCCCCACGGCCTCTGGAACGGCCTTCTCCTTGTCAGTCCTAACAGCCCCACATTTTCCGGACAAGCAAAAGTGCTGGGCGAAGGTGTCTGTATGTGTGTCCCTGTGGTCACCACGCACTGGTGGTACTTTTACAGCTCGTACTTGCTGACCCCCAGCGGCTTCTCAACTCTCCCCACGGCCACCGTCTGTCACAGCTGCAGGAGTGGGTTCGCTGAGCGTCCTGCAGACTCCCTCCAATGGAGAGTTTGCCCCGGGTCTCCCCTGCGGTCTCCAGCACCCAGAAAGATCTAGGCTGCTTGCTTTCTATCAACACCTCCGGCTGGCACAAGCCACTTACCTGGCTGGCGTGAAGACGCCGCCGCCGCCGCCGCCACTGAAGCTGGAGTCACAAGAGCCATCGGGGCCTCCTGGGGACAGTGAGAAGAACAAGGGGTCATGCCCGAGCGCTGCTGGGGTCTTTGGAGGGAATGAGATCCCCGCTATAAAGACACAGACTCTCTAGCTCCCCAAACCTTGACTCTGGCTCTTGAAAAGGACTTAGCTCGGGAGCCCCGAGGACACAGTGCCACTCCTTCCCCAAAGCCTGCTGGAGAGCACCCATGCTTGGAAGATTTTAGGCGCCGCGATCTCAAAAGGAGAAGGACACCCGTGCTCACACATCTGGGAAATCTCAGAAGGGACTGCCGGCTGGAGGGCAGCGGTTGTCACAAACCACTCCTGGGACGGTCCAGGTCCACATTATCAGCCACCGGGGTAATGTAAATCAAAGCTTCCGGGAGGGACCACTTCACACCCACCACGGGGGCTAAAACAAAGACAGTAAGCCACGTGAGGCTGTGGAGAAACAAAAACCCCTGGACCCTGTGGGTGGGAATGTAGAACAGTGCCGATGCTCTGGCAAACTGCCTGGCAATTCCTTGAGAGCTCAGGCAGTTACCCTATGACCCGGCAGTTCCACTCCGAGACGGATACCCCAGAGCAAAGGGCACTTCTGGCCACACCGGAACCGCACACCATGTTCAGAGCAATCCAACTGCCGATGAGCTGATGAACGGATCAATAAAATGTGCTAGAACCGTACAATGGACTATTATTCAGCAATAACAAGGCGTGAAACACGGATATGTGCTCCAAAGTGGATCAACACCAAAAACATGCCAAGGCAAAGAACCTAGTTGCAAAAGCGCACATATTGTAGGGATTCCATTTGTGTGAAATGTCCAGAACGGGTAGATCTAAAAAGAGAGATCGTAGACTAGAAGTTACTGAGAGCTAGGGGTGAGAGCCTGTGAAACCCATTTTCTTAAAAAGAGCAAAACAAAACAATTATTTGAAAATAATTTTAGATTTTTGAAAAGTTGCAAAAGTAGCACAGAACTCTGTTTGCCCTTCACCCCGCTGCTCCCAGTGTTAACATCCTATGTTACCAAACCAGAGAAAACGCACTGACACAAGACTGAACAAAACCAGAATGCCCCTGGTTTTTCCACTCACGCCCTTCGCTCCGGGATAGAATCCAGGAGCACTTGCTGCATTGAGTAGTCCTGGTTTCATCCCCTCCCATCGGGGACCGTTCAGCAGACTTTCCTTATCTTTCATGAACTCAGTAATACAGAAGGCCTGGCCAGTTACTCTGCAGAATATGTTGTCACGTGGGTTGGTCGCGTGTTTTCTCATGATGAGGCTGAAGTTACACGTTTCTGGAAGAGCACCCCACAGTGATCTGATCACCTTCTCAGTGCCTCATGTCAGGGGAGATGTGATGTCTGTGTTGTTATCGGTGGTGCTAACCTAATCACCCGATCGTGGTAGTGTCTGCTGGGTTTCTCTCCTGGGAGTTACTAGTCTCCTTTTTGTAATAAGGAAATATCTTGGAGAAGACCTGAGACTAAACAAATATCCAGTTTTTTCCTCAAACTTTCCCCTGCAGATTTTGCATCCATCAGTGGGGTCTGTAATAATAATGACTGTAGAGTTTCCCTAGTGGTGATCATCTGTTTTTCTCTGTCCTTCTGCATTTATGAACTGGAATTCCTCTACCTTGAAAAACTGCCCCTTCCCAACCATCCATATCATTATGTATATATATTTTATTCTGTGGATTACAAAATAAAACTATCATTATTTATGTATTGTTGTTCAAATGGTGCTAGCCTTGACCTCTTAGAAGCTTTAAATTATATAAGCAAAACATATTCTCATGGTAAAAATTACAAGCAAAGCAAAGCACAGCCCATATCTCCCTAACCTTCAATCTTAGTTTATTGTATTGTGCAGGTAACAACTTTTGGTTAGGCAAGTATCCCTCACCAACTTTTGCTTTCCTTCATTTTGTTCTGTAATATAAATGGAATCATAGAATATTTTCTGCCCCCCCCCTTTTTTGGTCCTACCTTGTAGTATGTCTTAAAGCAGTGCTGTTCCTGTGGACCACAGACCGCCACCACCCCCCTCCCCATCCCCAGGTAAAGAGGGCCTTGATTTCTATGTTGAACAGAAAGGCTCAGAGTTGCTGCCTGTCTCCTCTAGTCCCAGAGGCCCTTTAGGGGATGGGGCACAGCTTGGTGGGGACAGGTGTGGCCTGAGACTGATGAAACATGTCTGGGCTCAAAGGGGAGGAGGACTTGCAGGGAAGCCTGGGTGGGCTAGCCTGGACTGGCGGCCAGGACTCCACGCCCCCGGCAGCCTCTTCCCTCTTGACTTCTAGAAACACACACATTTGTAGATGAAATGACCCAGTGTCAGAAATAGGCATCGAATTAATTCCGATTGTTTCCTAACCTTCACTCTTCCCCTCCCCCATGCCTCCTCCTATGTGAGCGCACGTCTCTGGGATTCCACCTCAGGGGATGCTGCTGGGGGAAAGGGTCAGGCATTTTAGGTTTTAATCCACATTGCTAAGTTGTTCTTTAGGAAGGTTCTACTGATGACAAATGCACTTCAGGAACACAGGAGCAGTCGATCCCCAGCAAGCCTCACACAGGGGTCTTAGTAATCTTTCACATTTTGCCAAGTTGATGAGTAAAAATGGTAGACTGTCTTGCTCTGCAGTGCTCCCATTCCCAGTCAAGCTGTACATCCGTGGCTTCCTGTTTTGGATTACTCCCTCCTCAGGGAGTCAAGGTGTGAGCAGCGCTAGCGGCCGGTCTCAGAGCCCTTGGGCCCAAGTCTGAGCCCGGACTCCTGTGTGACCCCGGGCGGCTCACCTGACTTCGCTGCCAGTCCCTCACCTGTATGACAGGGTAACCAGTGCCTACCGCACGGGCTCGTCGGGACAGTACGTGAGCTAACACCTGCTTCACTGGGAGCTTGATTTCCTAAGCACAAGTTCTTAAACGTTATGGCTTCCGACACAGGCTGCCGAACAGATCGACCACACACCGTACTTCCCTGGCTTACTCCGCGCCTCTCTCACAGGGAACGCTTCCTCCCCGCGAATCTCCACAGGGCACGTGTCTTTCCTTTACAATCAGAGTCAAATCCTGGGTGTGGTGGGGGCTGAGTGGAAGCTAAGGAGAAGGAACAGATCAGTTCAGATGCCTGACACGGACCTGGCATGGAGCCCCCCGTCCTGTGCGACCACATAGAGGGCCACACATGATTTAGTGGTTGAGCAGCTGTGGGTCTGGCCCTGAGCTCCCTGCGGGCAGGACTCGGGTCCAGTCCACCTGCATCTGCACGGCCCACAGACACTGCTGAGAGGTCCAGGCCCGTCAAAGTCTTGCGAATGGATGGAGTCCATTACACGCCCACCAGCGGGGGTTGGCAGCCCTCTCCTGGAAACCCTATTGACAGCTGCCCCCTCACCTGTGACATGAACTTCTGCCCCTGACCCTCTACGGTCCCTCATTTAGGACCTACCAGGGGTGCATTACCACCTGGGGAAGGCTGGTCATAAACAACTAGGACCTAAAAGCCCTGCGCTGAGGGCCTTGCTGAGTAGGTAGGTATGTGCTATGCATGTGTTATTACAATTTGACATGAAAGCGCCTGTTCCTGAGAGTGTCTGGCCTTTGCCATGTGCTAAAAGCTTTATAAGCAAATATCTTGCTTAAAACTGACCATCACACTATAGGTTTGGTATTATTATTGTTACCCAAATAAGGAATCAGAGACTTAAGAAGGCTCAGTGACTTGTCCAAGGGCAACAGAAAGGAGGTTAATGAAGCCAGGACTCAGCAGCAGGCCACTCTGACCCCAGAATCTAGACCAGGACTCTTGAGACACCCAGGCAGCATCATGGAGGGGAAGAGGGAACACAGATTAGATCAAGGGCTACAGGAACTTGGAGCAAGGACACTGCATTATGGACCCCTGAAGTGGCAGGGCCAAGGGGAAGCCAGAGCAAGTGGAGAGGGGCTGGGGGCAGTGTGGCACAGCGGAGGCCCCATGACCAGCGGTAAGGGCGAAGTGCACGCATGCACGTGTATGCCCACGCACAGAGGCCTGACTGATAAGCCTCGTCATGGATCTTATCTCCCCCAGCAACCCAGCGCTCCCCAACGATGAGGGAGAGGAGGCAGGAATTCCTGCCTCTGGCCAGGTGACCAGCGCTGGAGCAGTGGAGCAAAACAGTAATGAGAAAAAGGGCCAGAGGCTGGGATGAACCTGTTGACTCAACCGGCTGAATCATCGCCGTCTCCTGGCTGGCTGGGGCCTTCTCCCAGCCCTTTGGCACAGTTGTGGTTACAAACTGAGCAGGTCTGCGTGGATGTGGAGCCCCAGATTAGCTGTCATCATCTCTAGGAACTACCAGAAACTGAGCTTTGCATCTGCTGAAATGCTGTTTATGAGGCAGTAAAAGCCAGAGCCAAGCTGCCTGACTGTACCCCGGTCTGGCGTGGGAGCCTAAGCAGGGAGCTGCTGCGAGAGTGCTTAGGAAAATGATCGAAAACAGTGAAAGAAGCTACGCTGGCTGGCAGCGGCACCCTGGTTTCTGGCAGGCGACGGTACTCCTGTGGAACCCCAGGGCTCTGGCTGGGGTTTTTAGCAGCTGCCACGACCTGCAGAAGACAGTGGTTCCCTCCCACAGGGCCTGACGTGTTGCCACATAAGCAGAAAAGGTGGGGTTGGGGCTGCTAGGTTCCACTTTGGGGGACGACGCAACTTTTTTAAAAAAATAAGACATATTTCATGTAACATAAAACTCACCATTTTAAAGCATACAACTTGATGGTTGTTTGTAAAACCACAAAGTTCTGTAAGCTCACCACTATTTAATTCTAGAACATTTCCATCACCCCCCCGAAGATATCCACGATATCCGGGTATCCAATTCCCTCTTTCCCTCCGCCTTGGCAACCATTATCCTACTTTCTGACTCAATGGGTTAAGAGGCATTAACTGTTAAAGTCAGTATAAAATACAACTTCTCCGTGTTGCAATTTCTCAAGCAAAAAACAAAACAAAGGAAAACAAAACAAAAACCAGTAGAAGCCATCCCACAAACAAAAAAAGCAGGATGTGGGATTATGTAAACTGTATAATCTCATATATATATGTATATGTGTATACATATATACATGGAAAACATACATCTCATTATGTTATATGTATGTAATGGGAAAAAAATGCCAAGATTACATTAATTCTCTCTTGTAGGGGGCAGTCTTGCTTCTTTATATTTTTCTCTACTTTCCAAATTTTCTAAAATGAGAATCTAAAAATGAAAAGATGATAAAATACTCATACATCAGTCAAAGTACAGTAAGCAGGTCTATTCCTGAGATTCTAGTTTCTCCTGATAAGAAAGCTCCTGCCTTGAGAGGGGCTTTATCTTCTCAAATTTTCTTTTTCAAGGAGCTATCCAAAAGGTCACAGCTACTGCATTGGCCGGGAATCGAACCCGGGCCTCCCGCGTGGCAGGCGAGAATTCTACCACTGAACCACCAATGCTCCACCTGCGGGGTGCTGTGTCTCCAGCTGTTTTGCTGCTCTGGCTCACCAAAGCGATGCACAGCTGTAACCTGACCCTAGAGCTGGTCCGGCATATGGAATGCTGCTGCTGCTCCGGCCAGCCAAGGCCAGGCCATGTGCCTGACGTACTGCTCAGATGTTCAAGAGAAGTTGGAGAATGGCGACGGGAGAAATTCTTAGAAATTCTTTTGGCTCCTGGAAGTAAGGTTCCAGACCTGGGTCTGTTAGCCTTAAAAATGTGCATCAGCCTCATATCAGTTTACTCTCTGACTCCGCAAAGGAGAACATCAGCTCATCAGTGCCCTCTCACAGAAGACAGAAGCCTCTTAGTAAAAAAAGTCACAGTTTTGAGATAAGATTTAGAGAATCAGAGTTTGAGTTTGAGATAAGATTTTGAGATAAGATTTAGAGAATCAGCTCCAGACTCTAATTGACATAAGAGTGGTTTTCCTCATGTTTTGGAGAAATAAGACAACAATGTCAAAAGAGTCTGAAAGGACGGCAGAGCCATTTCATTTTGCGAAGACCCCGACTTGGGCAGCGCAATCCCCCAGGACTGAAGAGGCTGCATCCGCAGCATTCTTAGCCTCCTTCCCGGAGCGGCCGGCACAGTCAAGGTAGCCAGCTTCTGGGCAGCTGGATGTTTATGGCCAAGATCCACACAAGCCCTGCCACCCGGACCACTCTGCCAGGCCCCAGAGCTTCCCACATTGGAAACAACCATTTCCTGCACCCGGACACAGAAAAAGGTTTTAGAAAGGCTTAACACAGATCCTGGTTGTGTTCCCTGTGCCCGTCTGTAGAATGGAGAGAACAGCTACTGCTACCTCCCTGGGTAGTTACCAGAATTAAATGAATTAACACCTGGGAAGTCCCCAGGGCTGGTTCATGGAGGCCCCACATCAAGTCAGCCTGGGAGGGCAGGGGCAGGAGGCAGAGCCCACTCACCACTGGGTGTCCCTTCCTGCTTGGCCGGGGAATCATCGGGGTTGGGCTCTGCCTGCCTCTGCAGCACTGGCTTCGGCTCGTCAGGCTCGTCATCCTCAGGGGTGACCAGCTTCATCAGGCTTTGGTTGCACACGTTGGCCACCTCTTTGATGCCTGAGTCCACTGATGTAAGGAGTAGCCGCACCCTAGGGGTATTCCCTAAACCTGATGTCATTGGCTTTGGTCAAGAACTCGGTCCCCCCCAGGAGTGGATTAGTGGACAGTCTGCCCTGAGTCCCCGCGAAATGCTCTTGTCTTCTTGTAGGACCTTTCCCGGTGGGCTTCCTTCCAACAGGACTCCCCAGTGCAGTGTGAGCTTGTGGGCTTGCAATTGTGGGACCTGGAAGAGCTGCTCCAGATCTGTACGCAAGCAGGAGAGGCCTGGGGGCAGCGGTGGTAGCACCATGTCCCTGGTGCCACCCCAGCACCCCCATCCGTGTCCTGCTCTGCTGCTGGCTTCCTAGGTGCCAGGGGCTATCTGGAGGTATGATGGATCATAAGGGAACCCCCATCCTCCCACACCAGGGTCCTGCAATGGCCCAGCCTCCTTCGGAGCAAAGGATACTTTTCTTGCGGTCGTCGTAGGCCAGGCAGGGCAAGACAGCCGTCAGGATCCCGGAAGAGTAGGGCAGCATCACCCGGCCAGCCAGCTGGATGAACTCCCGCATCCAGCACATGGCCGTCAGCTGGATCAGGTCATCTGGAAGAGGAATCGGGGGGTTGCAGGAGGGTCGGCTCGAGCAGCTGGAGTGCTGCCTCCCACTGGGCAGAGCCTGAGGAAGGGACTGGGGGAAACCCGAGGGCCTGCACTGCTTCTAGCCTCACGGATACTCTCCTGCCTTCCAAAGATCCACGCAGGTGCCAGGTGGGAGGGCACCACAATGTTGCCGCAGACTTAAGGGCGGCCAGGATTCGCCACCCTCTGCACCCAGAAAAGGGCTCCACAGCTGCTCTCGTCAAGGGGTGACTTCACTTCCCCATTGCTTGAGTCTGGGCTGGCCTTCCTCCTGCGGCCAGCAGAGGTGTCAGAAGTGAAGGTGTGGTGGGTTCAAGTCTAGGCCTCCAGAGGCCTTAATCCCCTCTACCGCAGGTCTTAGGACCTCACGGATGTCATGTGAATGCATCTGGGCTAGCATGCTGGACGATGAGACCCATGGACCAACGGTCCCTGCTTCCCAGGCCAGCTAACTGGGAGACATGAGTGAGGCCATCCCAGACCATCCGGCCTCAGGGGACCTCTCAGGGGACTGTGGCTGTATAACCAAGTGCTGCTAAGCCTGGTCCAGGTGAACGGCG
This sequence comes from Neogale vison, assembly GCF_020171115.1. Lineage (NCBI taxonomy): Eukaryota > Metazoa > Chordata > Mammalia > Carnivora > Mustelidae > Neogale > Neogale vison. The sequence continues at coordinate 12,858,153 of NC_058097.1, forward strand.
CTACCAAGCTGACCTAGAGATTCCCGACCAACACTAAGTAGCCCCGCTGTGAGGCAGTCAGTTCTGCGGGGGTTTGATACTCAGCAGAAGCTCATGGATAAAGACCAACCTGCAAGTGTTTCAATTCACAGTGAAATGCCAAGCTTCCCAGCAAGACGGTCTCTAGTTCTTACTCCAAGGTCAGACCAAGTGCAAGGGCCTCCACAGTGTTGGGAGGACCTGATCTCCCTCCCCCAGGGACCCTCCACCGCACTGCCCCAGTCCAGTTGGGGGCAGGTTCATACTCCTACTGGGGCTCTTGCTGCTTCCAAGTTGGTGGCGGTGGCCATGGGTCCTTCATACCCACCTGTGGTCTGGCAGTGGATCACCAAGATGTTGGCCATCTCTGCAAACTTAACACTGGAGGGATTCTTCTTAATTTCTTTCAGGAATTCTCCAAGGACCACCTCACACCTACCAATGAGAGGAGGAGAAGGAAAATAGCATACACCAGCCAGGGCTGGAGGACCCTCTCCTGGAGCCCGCTTCTGCTCTGGGGGGGCCCTCTGAGAGGGGACCACACTTCGCAGCTGCTGGATGGCTATTTTCTAGAGGGTGGGGGTAGACGAGCTCTCTGCTTCCCTCGAGGCAGGAAGCACATGAGCCAGGCCTGAGAGACTGAACTTCTTCCCCCGCAGCCACCCCTCTGCTGGGTGTGGGGGGGGTGTGTACCGAGCAGCTGCCCACCCCCTCCCTCCACTCACATTTTCCGAATCTCTTTGCCGTTGTCTCCCAGGATCTGGAAGAGCCCATCCAGGATCTCCGGCAAATAATCCAGCAGGTTGATGTCTGGCACAGACTCCAGAACCAGGATCTGATCCAGGGAAAGAAATCGGGAGGGAAAGTTATACCAGCCTAGGATCCCTCCTCACCAGTGCTCTGGGGCTGGGCAGGGAGAAGGTGGCCCTGCTGATGATGTGTTTCACGGCCCTACAGCAACCCCCTCCACTGCCCCAGACAGGGCTTTTGTTAAACATGCAGGAGAACGGTGACTTGGCTCCAAGGGAGAAGGGAAAGGACAGACAAGGCTCAGGTATGGCTGCTGACAATGGCACCCCCAGCTTTAAAGAGGCATGGGGGTGTTTCCCCGGACAAGGAAAGAACTGCATCATCAGGGGCAAACATGACGGGCTCTGGGGCAGACCGAAATAAGCGTGTCTGGATGACCTTATGTAACTGGCCCTTAGAGGTTTAACAATGAGGCTACTCTCAGCCACAGGAACTGCCCAGGCTGTGCCAGAGGGCAGATTCTACTGAACCAGAGGCTCCTTGTGGCTGGAGAAACTGTCACGGGGCTGGCCCTTACCCAGGAGATGATGAACTGTCGGGCGTACTGGTTGTTGGAGTAAATCCTCTCCCTCAACAAAGGGATGAAGCCCACCAGGTCGAACTTGTTGCTTTCCGTCACAATGTCCTGTGGATCAAAGGCACATGAGCTGCTGAGAGCCAGAGGCTAAGGGCAGCCTGACCTGACTGAATTACGGGCCCAGGGTCTAGCTCCAGGGGTCAGGGGGCCGCAGATGAAAATGACAGAGCTCCGGCTACAGAGGAGAGGTCCCAGAGCAACTGCCCTCGCAACAGGCCAAGGGAAGAGCAAAAACACTGGGGTAAAAGCAGGAATCAGAGTCAAGAGGAAAATCATACAGTAAAACCCTACATCTGATCACACGCCCTGGTCAGCTGACCATCAGCAGCACTGTCACTGGGAGCAGGGTGGGAATGGGAGGGGATGGCCGTTCTTCCTTGTCCTGGGTGTGGCTAGCAGGAAGGGATGTTTGGGGTGATAAAATGTTTCTGTATTCTGATTGTGCTGGTGACACAAGTCTGTACACCTGCCACAGAACTGTACACTGAAGGCGTCTGGACGGCTCAGCTCGTTAAACGGCTGCCTTTGGCTCAGGTCATAATCCTGGCATCCTGGGACTGAATCCACTTCTCCTTCTCCTTCTACCCTTCCCCCTGGTTGTGTTCCCTCTCAAAAAAAAAAAAAATACACAAATCAATGAAATAAACAAGAAATGTACACCAGAGTCACTTCTACTGTACATAAATGAAAAAATTTTTGAAAAATAGGAAGAGCGACCCCAAAGACAGAATTTATAAGCTGTATAGACAGATGGAAGAGACAGATTCCAAAATATAAGTAGGAACCAAGTACTACCTTTAAAAGGCGGTCTAGGAGCTCAGATCCACTCTTCACATTGGGGTCTGGGTCTGCAGCCAACTACGAGAGATCCAGAAACAGAGAGATGATTACAGTCAATATACAGGACCAGGAAGCTACTAAAAACTCACAGAGCCAAGTCCCTGGCAGGAACCTCCTTCAGGGACTCAACCAAAGGATGGCAGGGAGGTAGGTGGGGAGGTAGGGGCAGGCAACATGGCACGTGGCTGAGGAACGGACATGCGCAGACTTCTGGTTCCGCGCGGGGACCTCTGGCACCGGCTGCCACCAGACCAGGTACTGGGTTCCCACCAGCCTTCCTCGGGGGTTTCCCATCCTAACACACTGGGTCCTTGCTCTGCTCTGGGAGGCGGGGACTGAGGCAGTGGCCCGGGGATAACTGGGGCGGTCGGCCAGGCTGCAAAGCTTCGAGGCCGCTCTGCCCAGAGGTGCGCCCAGAGGATGCTATGTCAGGGGCTCCTCGGCCTTTGTAAGCAGAGCTTTTTCCAGCGCTTACGGGCGGTGCTGCCCTCGTGGGAGAAATGCAGTATGTACTAGGGATTCACCGTTTTCGCCTTCTGTAAGGGAGGCTGGGACTCCTCAAACTACCTGTGTTTCTGCTACACTCTGGGGGACTGACACTTTCATCAACTGTGATAAAAATCAGTTACTAGAGAAGTGGGAAAAAAATAAAAATCAAACTTCCCTGCAAGGCCATGAGACAATGATGAGACTGCACAGACGGCCGGCGCCCGCAGGCCTGCGTTCATCCGCTCGCCTGCCTCTGCGGGGAGGGGCCCCAAGGGTCCCGTGGGGGCCAGGCAGGCTCAGGCTCAGGCCGGCCCTGGGCAGCGGGGGCCAGTCACCTTGCTGAGCCCGTCGAAGAGCACGTTGAAGTGGGGCAGCACGGCGCCACGGGCCACCTTGACGATGTTGTATAGCGCCTCGCACGCGTAGTAGCGCAGCCGGCTGTCGGCATCGTTGAAGCAGGTGAGCACGGGCTCGATGAGCTCCTTCAGGTACAGCCCCGAGTCCTGCAGGCAGGGGGACAGGAGGAGACACAGCTCACGGTGGGCCAGGCCATGGGCCCGCAGCCCCCCACCCAGCCCCAGCAGACATCCCGGCTCCCCTGGAGCGGCTCAGGCCTTCGGTGGAGGCCTGGCTTTGGGCAAGTCGGCCTCCCGGGCCAGAGGCCACACGGGTCTCAGGGTGGCGAGGATGGCGGTAAAGCAGAAGTCTGCGGCAGACCACTGGGGCGGGCGGTGAAAGCAAAGGCCACTGCTGCTGTATCTGCCCCTTCAGGAGAAAGGCCCACCTTGCCCAGTGCGATGGAGCAGGCGGCCAGGCCGATGAGGCCCCCCTTCCGGCTGTGGGGGTGCTGAGACAGGGCAAACTCCTGAGATAAGGTCTGGATCACATGCTTGATTTGCACGGTGTTGTTCTGGGCCACGAACTCCCGGACCAGCCTGGAGAGAGAGGAGAGAGGGGCTGCAGGGCAGTGGGGTCAGGCCTCCCCTGCCCGGCTGCTGGCTCCAGGGCCAGGGATGGGGCAGGGAGATGACCCATTTAGAAAGAGGAATCGGAAGTCCTGCACCTCAGGGTGGGCCTTTCCCGGTTCCGCTGCCGACTGGAAGGTACTGGCGGGGTGACAGGTCGTTTCCCTGTTCTGGGTCACAGTTTCCCTCTGTGTACAACAGAAAGGGGAACGGCAGACCTACCTCACCTCTGGGAGTCTGAGAGAATGCAAGGGAATGTCTTGCTGGGGACCAAAAATGGCAACACGAGCAGCTGGTGCACCACCCTTATTCGACACTGGCCCCGCCCCCCAATCCCGCACCCGAGAGGGCTTCTTTGCGTCTGTGCCATCACGTCCATGGATGGCGCTGCATCAGGTTCCAGTCCAGGGGCAAGATCCACACACAAACAAGTGAATGGTGCAATGTGCTGTGACTGATACAACGGGAGCCAGACAAATGCCACGTGCTCGTCTTCTTGGGCTGAACAGGAGGTGCCCTGTGGTCACCCTGGAGGATGATCCCACCGCAGGCCCTGCCCGGAGAGGCGGGGAGCAGAGGGAGGCCCCGTTCTGTCACAAGCCAGATCTGCAAAACACCCGCAGGCGCTTTTCAAGTAAAGGGCAAGGTACAGGAGAGAGACTGGCCAAAGGCAAAGAGCCCTGAAAAACATGGTATATTTAGAGAAGGACAGGAGTTTGGCCTGTGGAAGGAATGGCCAGACAGTTCAAGGAAGACAATCCAGTGGCAGTTTTCCAGCAACAAGATGACATGCTCAGATCTATGTTTTAATTAGGTTATTCCCGGTGGCAGCCTGGAGAGGCTAGGCTGTGGGGGTGTGTTTGACGGGAGACCGAAAAACCTCAGGGTCAGGAAGGAGGCCTGAAACACGCCTGAGGCAGTGGGAAAGAGCAGGAGGGGCTGCTTTACTTCGAAGACAAGAGCATCAGGAGCCCATGGAACATGGAGGCCAGGAAAAGCAGGTTGGCCTCCAAGGTGTCCACCTGGGAAGTAACGCTGAGGGAGAAGGGAGGTCTCAGGGAGGCCCCTGGCGTGGAAGGGAGCTCCTGTGGTCACGCTGGGGGACGATCCCACGGCAGGCCCTGCCCAGAGAGGAGGAGAGCAGAGGGAAGCCTGATTCCATCACAGACCCGTCTCCGAGAACTGATCCCCAGCTCCCCAGATAACTGATGCGGAGTTAAGGTCAGGGTGTCAGGGACATCTCCCCAGAAGTGCGATTTCAGCCGGACCTTGAAGGAGGCAGGGAGAGAGAAGGAAACAGGGCCGTTCCGGGCAGGAGGAAACATTAGAGCCAAGGCGAGGAGGCGGCTCTAGTCAAGCTTGTCTGGGGCCCCAGAGAACAGAGCAGCAGCGGGAGACGACCAGGATGGGCGGGCTGCGGCCATCCTGGCCGTCTCAGACTAGGGAGAATCAATCTCGCAGCATGCGTAACGACGAAGCTTCTTACGGGTTTTGAAGAGTACAGGGAAAGTGTCTTAGGGAGCTGTGAGATGGACAGAGCCCATCCCATCGTCCAGGCGTGAGGGAGACTGCTACCAGGGGGGCAGCCAAGGGGCCGTCTACAGACTACGGACTTTTCAAAGCAGCTGCCTGGACTCACCGGCTACCTGCTCTGTGGCCATGGCGGCGGGCCCACTGCTCGCCTGCCGCATGAACGGGGGTCTCCAGTTGGCTCAGAGAATTTTATGGACAGTTAAGTCCAAAAGGTATCAATTCGTCCATGTGGCTCCAGCTCAGTGTCAGGAAGCTGCCAGGAATAAGAGCTGTGCAAACGTAAACGAGCCGCCTCAGGAGGCAATGACCACTCCCCCAAAACGGCTGTTCAATGAGGGGTTGACACAATTTGATGAAGATTTAATACAGCAAGTTATAGTGGGCCAAGCTGAGCACAGCTGTGCACAAAACAGGCCCGGCTCCCGAGCTCGTGGATGTGGGAGCAGGGATGGGCACTTCAGGAAGGTGGTGTATGAATGGCCTGCGAGGTGCCTCTTTTTTTTTTTTTTTTTTTTTTTTTTTTTTAATCTTTATGGGGTGAAATTCCACCGAGCCAACCCCAGGGGGCTGAGGGCTCTGGATGGGCTAAGGGCGTCAAGGTGCAAGCTCAATGCCCCATACGCCAAGCCCCTCCTCCCCCCTCTTCCCAAAGCAGCCTAATAAGGCCCAGCAAGGATGGTTCCCTGTAAACCAGTCTGGCTTCCCAAACTGGACAAACTAGCCAGGTGAGGCAGTGATCTGCTGGAGCTCCCGAGTACCCACAGACACAGCCCCTTGAGAAAAGCCGGGCAGACCCGTCACAGAACAGCTGGAGCATTGGTGGTTCAGTGGTAGAATTCTCGCCTGCCACGCGGGAGGCCCGGGTTCGATTCCCGGCCAATGCAGAGCTGATCTTTTCGCCTTTTTCTGGCAGGCTTCCCCTCACACAGAGATCCTGCTGGAGGAGCCAATCTCCTCAACCCAGCTGGCCTACCGTATGTAGCCCAGGGTGCTGTGAATCTGACCTCACCTCCCTGCTCAGTGAGCAGAGGAAGAGCAGCTGGGCTCTCCGAGGAGGCACCACTGGCTGTGGGGACCACGGCCTTCACACCCTCCACCACTGAGGGACTCTGCCTGGCCGGGCTCCGGCGGGAAGCTGGGGTGAAACCCGAGAACACGGTGGGCATGGAACGGGGATCCACAGATGTGAGGGGCACAAAGTCATTTGAAATCCCCATGTGCTTTTGGCTACTGAGGAGGGACCCCAGCTCTGTCCTGATGTCTGAAGGCAAAGCAACTTCTCTCTCCCTCTCTTTCTTACACACATACCGTCTGCCTCCTTTCTTCAGCCCTGGAGCCGAAGCTCTCTGTTTCCGCAGCTGTGCTGATGTGGCAGCATCAGAGCCTGGCCTTATAGTCTATGAATCAGCAGAGCTATAAGGAGGCTCAGGACGGGGGTTAAAGGGAGGTGCTCACACAGCTGCTCACAGCTGGAGCATTGGTGGTTCAGTGGTAGAATTCTCGCCTGCCACGCGGGAGGCCCGGGTTCGATTCCCGGCCAATGCAAACAGCAGAATTTTTTTTTTTTTTTTTGAATCCCAGAACACTGGATTTGAGAGGTCACAATGCCTAAAGAGTATGCGACTACAGCCTGAGAACTGAGAAGGACTTGTTTCTAGCTGAGTTTTAAATATCTTTGATGAAAAATACTCACAAACATCTAGAACCCATGCCTCCCTGTTCTTGAGGAGGCCAGGGTAAGGGGATCACCAAAGCCACTGAAAGCAGCTGTGCCTCCCGCTCCTGCCAGAGAGGCTGCCCGGGGACTCTGGGTGCCGAGAGCCCTCCTGAGGAAGCCAAGTCGTGCTTGTGCTCAGGACGAGTTCGAGCAGCACCCAGAGCGGGACTGAGCACACCCATGAGGCTTCAGCAGGGCACCCGCCGGAGAGCCAGCCGTGCCTGCGGCATGTGCCACCCCGGAACCGCGGCCTCGCCTGTCTTCCTGCTTCAGGCCGCAAAGGTCCCTGAGCACCTGGCAAGGGCACTCTTCCCTCTCTTGGAGCAGCATACGGATGCGTTCCCTGGCGTGAGGGGCTCTCTGCTGGGGTAAGGCTGGGGAGGAAACGAGGCGGCACACAGGACTTGCATGCAAAGCAGAGACAGAACGATCCGGTGAGAAGCCTGTGAGGGGAGAAGCGCCAGCAAGAGGGAGCAGGCCTGCCATCTGGTGGGGAGGGACCGGGCATGGCTTCGCAAGGGTCATGAGAGAGGCTCTGAAGAATGAGTAGTGTTTGTCCTGGAACTGTTCGGGACCAGGAAGCCCAGACAGAGGAACAGCGTGAACGCTGGCTCAGAGGAAGGAGGGAGGCATCCGGTTTGGCAGAGTGAAGGACACAGGTGGAGAAGAAATGGGTGACAGGGCCGGTGAAGCTGTTCCCGGGCTTGCGCATGGCAAAGGAACGGGCATTTACGTCTGGTGGCAGGGAGGAGCCACGGAAGGTAAGAGCGATCTGCAGCGAAGGGTGGTGAGGGTCCCAATGGTGTCGGGGAGCTCCGAGAAGTCTGAAGGCCTCAGAGACCGCACGGTGCGGGTGTGAGGAATGGGGCTCTAATGCCGGGGCGACAGCCGGCTCGAGCACCAGGGTCTCCGGACAGCAGGGGACCGGCAAGCAGGAGGCTGGTTTGATTTAGCAACCCCTCCCCCACCCCCCTGCCTCGGAAGCCCAGGAGCACCTCTCACATGCTCGACGCCAACACCATCGGCCTCCCCACCCGAATCCTTCCAGGGCTCAACACAGGGCACCTCAGGCCACAGCAAAAGTAGTGACTCGTTTAAGTCTGGAGGCCCCAGAGCCCCGCATACTTGGGGACATGTTGATGAAGACAAGAAAATGGTTCCCCCGGAAGGGGAAGGCATCAGAACACGCGCTCACCAACGCGAGCAGCCTAGAGGACACTGGGGCTGGCTCGGTGGGCCAGGCCCTGGGGCTCCAGGGGGAAAAGCTGTCCCACAAGTCACGGCCATACTCTTTGCCTGGCACTCAGGGCCCCCACAAGAGCACTGGGCTGGCCTCGCTCGTCTTACTGCCCTGTGTAACTGTCCACTCTAGACAGAGCCGCCTCCGCCCTGTAAACCTGGGCCCTGCTCCCTCTGGCCCTAGGGCCCCACTCCCTGGGAAAGCTCCTGCTCCACATCCCACCCAGCCTTCAAAGCCTACAAATCCACCCCCTGCCCCTGCTTCTCCGGAACATCCCAGGAAGGGGTCACTCCTCCTCTGAATTCAGAAGGAGTCAGTGACCCTCTCCTTCTCTTCCCAGCAACACACTGGGGAATGCCACTGTCACTCTCAGGTGTGTATTTCTGTCTCCATAGTCCCTTGACTGAAGTCCCTGAGGACAGACTGGAGCCCCTGCGTCTCTCATGCCACCCCTCTCGGGGTCTTCTGCTTTGTACACAGGACGTGCGGGACAGCCATCACGGCCTGGGGACTGGGTCGAGGGGCCAGCAGCACTGCAGGACACCGCGAGCTGTGGGGCAAACACGGCCAGATCCCCACGTTGCCATACAGGCGACACGGGGCGGCCTGACTCTTCTAAACCTAACCGGCTGCTTAACCACATTGTATCTGCGGGTCCTCAGCCCCGAGTGTTAGGATTCAACTTAGGAGGAGCAAAGGGCACCATTACTGGCTCCCAAAGGCACAGCACGAACGGCCCAGGTCACCTGAGCTGGGGCTGGGAAAAATGCAGAAGCCACGGTGCGCTCCGGAGGCCCGCTGCCGAGAGGGCTCTGAGCCCCCTGTCCAAACACGTGCTCCAAAACAGGCCCAGCGACAAGACTCGCCTTTCCAGGCAAGACTCGCCTTTCCACTTCGCAGGAGCGTGCAGAGAGAAAAACGCACTACAAAGGCAGGCAGAGTTAAGTGAAGTTGAAACTCCAGGCAGTGCCGGCTGCAGGCCGAGCCTCTCTTCAAAGGCCCGCATTGTTTCCTCTTTCATCCACGGCTGCGAGCCACCGGTGGGGATCTGAAGCCGCACTAGTCTTGAAGTGAGTATCTGGCCTAGAAACTCGCACGATCACAAATCCCTGGGACCCTCCTGGACATAAAGGCTCTACTGTCCTGTGTGCTGGGGAAGAGGGGCTGAGGAGATGTCCTTAGAGGCTGCCCAGAGCCTCCACTCTCGCGGTCAGAGGTGTCGCCAGCCGGCAGAACACCCATCCCCCACAAGACACAAACCCAGAGTGGCAACTCCAAGTTCATGACGCGGCCCCCAACAGCACGTGGTGCCACACCGATGCCCCCGTCCTCGACAGAAGGAACCCCCGACAGGGGAGGACACATTCGGAAATTGTCATCAGAAGAAACCCAGAGCCATTGTCTCAGAGACACAACCACAGCCCCATGCTGGACCCCCCTGGCCTGTGCCACACAGTGGTGACTATCGTGGCCTGCATGAGGATAGGTGGTGGACGCCTTCCCAGGGACACTCTACACTGAGCACTTCTGTTCCTCCGTGGAAGCACCTCCTTCTGCTCTGAATACTGCCTCATCCTGCAGAGGTGAGACGGCCTCAGGGAAACCGAGTCCCCTTGCCCAGGCTCACAGAGGATCAGAACCCGTGAGCCCCGTCAAAGCCTAAGCCCCTGCAGCTGTACACCAGGTCCTCTCGCCTGTCTTCTGAAACCAAAGCTGCACAGCGAACACACTCAGTGACAGAGCGAACTCTCCTTGTGGAGAACAGAGGCCCCAAGCAAAATGCAGCGTTCTCCACACATTGCCCCATCCTGTTCAGTGCTCAGACATCCCTGAAGCATCCCTCCACCACACACAGGGAGTACAGATGACGTGCGCCCTGGGGATGCTCTGAATCGCTCTCCAGCTGGACTCCTACTGGGAATGCAGGAAATAAGTAACCACTTGCTGAGCACTTCCTAGCTGCGAGGTGATAAATGCTGGATGCCTTACCCACGTTATCCAATCTAAACTTTAAAACAAACCCTTGGGTTAAGTACTAGAACACCCATTCTACAGATGGGAGGAACTGAGACTCGGAGATATTAAGAAACTCACAAGGTCACGGGGCACCTGGGTGGCTCAGTGGGTTAAAGCCTCTGCCTTCAGCTCAGGTCATGATTCCAGGGTCCTGGGATCGAGTCCCAGATCAGACTCTCTGCTTAGCAGAGAGCCTGCTTCCTCCTCTCTCTCTCTCTCTCTGCCTACTTTTGATCTCTGTCAAATAAATAAACAAAATCTTAAAAAAAAAAAAAGAAAAGAAAAGAAACAAGGTCACGCAACTTACAGATGACAGGCGCAGAAATTAACCTAGGTTTTCCTGACTCCAAGGTCTAAAGTTGTTCCTGCTACGCTGCACACCCTCTGTCCTCAAACATCCCAGCTGCTGCTCGTCGGGTGCCTACCGGCTGCCAGGCACTTGATGTTTCTCATGTCACTGAATCCTAAAGCCCTTTTCATCTGGTGATGTCCAAATGCCCCAGCCAGGTCACTGGTCACTGCACTTACGTTCCTGTGTCTTCAGAGGAGACGTCCTTGGCTATAAGGTGGGGGCACACATTTCAACGACCTCACACTGTTTCTAGAGAATAAGAGAAAGCATGGAATGCGCTCTGTGTTGCACATGGTCCCGGAGCAGCGTTAGCGCAATGTCAGAATCTGAGAGAGGGGCTGTGATCTCGCACACACCACGCAAGATCACATTCACTCCCTAAATGTGGACTGAGAACCTGCCATGCTCCTGGCCCCAAAAAAGGAGAGGAAGAGAAATCCAGAGTTGTGTTTATTCTCATGTTGTGAAGCTCTCAGTGTGGCCTCGGGGCTGCTGCCTTTTCTCATCTTGCCGAGTTCACGTATCTCTCGCGCTTCTCTGTATCACGGGCTGTGTTCAGATGACATATCTGGGCAGCAACTTCCCAGGGACAATCTCGGTAAACATGTCCATCTCCTTGGCTGAGTATTTAAGTAATTTGGTTTCCACTTGCTCACCAGTCTCCACTAAGTGAACATGGAAAGTGTAATGTTTGCCTCTGAGCAAGGACCAAAGACCTTCTGAAAAGGCCCCAGAGTTAACAGACAAAATACAACAAGCTTCCACTGGCTGGAATCAGCAGAAAGACCATAAAGGAGAAACGAGTTCGAGACAGCAGCTGTTTGAATCTCAGGTGACAATAACTGTGACCACTTAATGAGTGCTTCCCTCACTGCAATAAAACACTACTCTTAGTTTTTTTAAATTGCTGTAATTCACATACCATAAATTCACTCTTTTAGTGTGTGTGGTTCAGTGGTTTTTTGTGTGTGTGCCCATTAGCAGTCACTCCCCACATTCCCCAAATCCCCTCCCCTAAGCCCTAGGCAACCACCAATCTACTTTCTCTCTCTGAATTTGCCTATTCTAGATAATTCACAGAAGTGAAATTTTCATATAAATGAAACTCATGGCCCTTTGTGACTGGCTCCTTTCACTTAGCCTAATGTTTTCAAGGTGCATTTGTGTTTAAGATGAGAAGACCGAGGCACAGAGGAATGAAACCAGAGGTCACAGACTCACATGCTGATAGGCACCAAGCAGGAGATACAAGGGAAGAAAGGTTGTGGTGAACGTGCCATTACAAGAAGCAAACTGGGGAGGCCATTTCTAGCCAGAAGGGAGGCCCCTAGGTCCCCCTTATCTGCTATGTGGGATGGTGAGCTCCACAGAGACACACTTCCTATTTCTCAAGAGAAGCCGAAAACCTGAGCTTCACTGTGAAATTTATCAATTAAAATACCTTGCAGTTCAGACCAACTCAAACCGGTTTATAAGCAGGACACAGCCCCTAGCTATGGGTCTGTACGCCACGGACTGAGCAATCTACCGCTGATTCCATCTAGTGACCCAGTAGTGCCGTAAGCCTCCTGGTGACACACAGTGTCTCCTTGCAGCAGCGGTGGAGTGGGGGTGGGGGTGGGGGTGGTAGCGGGGGGGGCGGTTGTCGCTCTAGAGCCAGGTCAAACTCAACAGTTAACCTTTATCTGATCACCCAGTGCCAAGGATGCCTGCCCCCTCTCCGGGAGGCAAAGGACGCATTATCCCATGACCCACCCCCTCGGGCTTCGGTGTTCTCAGGGGCATGGCCTGGGCCCCTACATTTGCAGGCTTTTGGAACTCAAAGTTCAGGAACACTAGAGACTCAGCACTGAGCCCATCCCTGGTTACCATGAAGGGCGCTGTCTCTCTGAGCCTGCGGTGGGGGGCCACTCTGAGCCAGAGTGGGGGACACCACCTCCTCAGTGAGCATCCCCTACAGTTCTCCAAGTGCCTCTTGGCATTACTCTCTCCGGGAGAGCACAGCCTGGCCAGGGTCTTACCAACTTTCATCAGGACTGATCCATGACTATATCCCCTGAAACTGAGAGCCCACCAAATCTGAAACAGACATTCTAAAATCCTAGCCCAAGAGCCTTATTCTTTAGCAACTGTGTGGGCATGTTGGTGGGAGGCTGCGGAGGGAAAAGCTCTCCAGGAGCACACATTTAGCGCACAGCAGGCTCACACATTTAGCGATCAGATCTTCGGTCATCAACCCAGCCTGCTCTTGAGATTTTGGAGTTCAAGTTTCTATTGAGCTACACATTCACATCTCTACATTTTTAGTGTCTGAGAGTCCTGTCATCAAGAAAAAAAACGCCCTCCTCTTACTACGAATTTTAATCCTTCATTGGAAAAACATGCAGCACTGGCTCTGTCCAACTGAGCAGATGTTTCTGGAAAACCCAAAATGGCAATTAAAACAACCATGGAAATGCTCAAGTATGAAACTTCCCTTATTCAATATACGTGCTCTTCTTGGTAGGGAAAACCATTCACTGCAGTGGGGAAGCTCTTTGAGATAGATGAACCTGGGTTTTTAATCCAGGTTCTAGTTGAGACACCTTGGGAAGAGTACTTAACCTCCAAGATCTTCTGTCTCTTTGTCTGTGAAATGCCATCACCTAGATTGTATACTGAAGCCATGCAAAATAAAGAGATGAGGGGTGTGCAATGACCAAATGAAAGGAGGCTTCCTTACCCTCCTTTCCCCAAATCAGGCAGAGAGCACTTCACGCAAGATCATTTTTTTTTTTTAAACGATTAGGGTTATGGATTGAATTGTGTCCCAATAATGTGCATGTTGAAGTTCTAAACCCCACTGTGACTGTATTTGGAGACAGGGTCTACAATTGTAGGAAGAAATTATGGTTAAATGAGGTCACTAGGCTGTAGTCCTGATCCAACAGGATTAGTGTCCTCCTCAGCAGAGATGCCAGAAAGCTCTTTGGTGAAGCAGAGATAAGTCACCATCTATCCCTAAGCAATTTGTGATACATATATTGGGGAAAATACCTAATGGGCACTCCTCATTCCAAATATGGCAAAAGAAGGCTAGAAACAGATCAGGGCCCTCTACACCAGTGCTTCTCAGACTTTAATGTATATACAAATCACCCACAGATCTCATCAAAATGCAGATTCTGATCCAGAGGTCTGGGGCGAGGCTGGAGAATCTCTTTCTAACAAGCTCCCAGGTGATCCTGACCCTGCCAGTCTGTGGGCCACACTCTTGGGTATCAAAGTCCTTAGAATGCAATGTTACTTCCCCACCAAAAATGTGCTGTCATTCACTCATCAAGACACCAACCATCAAATGCTGTGTCAAGTGCTGAAGATAAATAAAACAGAGTCTCTGCGCTTAAGAAGGAGTCCATCGTCTAGTTAAGTCCCTAGGTTTCTCTGAATTCCACAAATCAAGGGCAATGTCGAATACAAAAAGAAACCCCTTAAAGACCAACCCTAATGGCAGAGCCCGCAGAGTAAGAGCACTTAATGCGCTATGCTTGCGGCAACAGTAATGCTCAGATGAACACCTCAGTCAAGGACTCAACAGATAATTCAAGCTATGAGGAAAATCAGACAGTCCTGAGAACAGACTGGGTGACGGCCAAAATCGGGTGTCAGTGTAGCTTCAAAGCCAATAAAACCCATGGACATGGAGCCATGTTGACACATCAGCTCTGTGTCTCCTACTTAGTACAGTGAGCCTCATCTTTAAGACTCACTAGCATTAGTAAAAGCCAGGGCATAAACAAGCAGAAGTACGGAAACACAGCAGACCAGAAAGCGGTGCTTCATGAGAGAAGCAGCTAGGTGGTTTGGGACATACCGAATGTTAGTGCTGAATGAGAGGGTCCTCTTAACACAATCCAAACCCCTTAGGTGAGGAGGAAAGGAAAACCCAGAGCAGTTAAGACAGTGGTTCTCACCTGGGGTGATATCTGCACTCCCAGGAGACATCTGGAGACAATGGAGACATTTTTGGTTGTTAGAACTGACGGAGAGCTATTGGTATCTACTGGGTAGAGATGAGGGATGCTGCTAAAAATCCTACAGTGCACAGGACAGCCCACCACAACCAAGACTCATCTGTCCCAAAAATGTTAATCGTGCTGAGGTTAAGAAACCCCGAGTGAAGCAATCTGCCCAAGGTCAAAGAATGAGTATCATACCATGGATTAGATTGGAGCTGTCCAACATTGTGCAGCAACAGAAAGGTTCTAAGACCTCTACTGCCCATTATGGTAGCCACAGCCACACGTGGCTACTGAACATTTGAAATATGGGTAACTGGATTGGAAATTTTTATTTTATCTTTAGTAACTTCTGTGTAAAAAACCACGCAGGGCCAGTGGCTATCCTACTGGCAGGACTACCACCTATGTGTTCTGACTCCCAGTCTGGCATTCTTTCAAGTTTCACAGCTTGATTCTCTCTGCTCTTCTGAAATCATCCCCCCTCCCGACTTTATCACAAAGATTTGGCTGGGGGAAAAAAAATACAAATGTAAAGGAATAGCAGAAAATCTTAAGAAACATTCCTAGTTTAACACCTTGTTTTGTACATTGGGGAATAAAGGAAGATGTCAGGTCATGGTTACACATACGTGTAGTAACACTGGAGAAGTAAGAAAGGTCAAATTACTCTTTCCACCTGCAGGGAAGGGTGATATGGCAGGGATATAATGAACAGTCCTCTGAGTCTTGAGATTTCGGACCTGATTTCTCCACTTGGTCACCCAACAGTCCCTTTCACTTCTCAGAAGCTGGGTAAGAAATGAGTCAGGTCAACATCATTAGCATATGCTCATGCTTCTCACCTCCATCCCATCACAGAGACCCCTCTCTGATTTGCAGGTTTTGATGGAGTCCACACGCAAGACAAGCCGTGTGCCAGGCACAGTGCTATAGCACTACACATAGCTTTGTCGCTTTACCCGCATGGCAATCCTCTGGGGGCACCAGGCGGTTAGAGAACTTGGCCCAAGTCATACAGCCCGTCAAAAGCAAAGCTAGGACTCCTAATCTCCTGCACTGCGCTAAGGGCCTAAAGCTGGCTGGAAAGGCGTGAAGAGTCCCCTCCCGAGGAGCAGGAACGCTGCACAGCCAGGGCGGGGTCCTGGTTCTGCTCCCCACGCCCAAACCCGGGTGCCGGAGGCTTACTTCTCGATCTCCAGCGCAGCCACCTTCCGCTTTTCGTAGAGCTTGTCATTGAGGGCGCGCACGATGTTGGGCGTGAGCGGCGCGAAGTCTTTCTCGGGGTTCATGGTGGCAGCTCCGGGCGCTCCCCGGAGCCCCGCGACTCCTCAGCCCGCGGCTGCCCGGGCGGCGCCGGGGGAGTCTGCGGCTCCGCGCTGCCTCCGGCGCCGGCTCATGGACCACGCCGCCTTGGGCCTGCCTGTCTCGCTCCGCCGCCTCGCGCCGTCTCGGAACCCCGGGTTTGGACCCCGCCCCCGCACACCTGTTCCAGGCCGCCTAACGGCTCACGCGACCCGCTCCCGCCCGGCACCGGCAGTGCTCAAGGGGCAGCGGCCATGTTACACGGATCATGTGACTCTGCAGCCGCTTCCGCCTTCCGCTTCGAGGTCCGTCCCCTCGCCAGCCACGCCCCCGCACGCAGGCTGCAGGTGTGTTGTCCCCGCCCCCATAGGGGTCCGCCTCCTCCCCTCACGCCCGCGCGTGGCTCCAGATGGTGCGTGCGGGGCGCGTGGCCCGGGCACTCAGGTGCCTTCATGTGGTTGGCAAGGCGCGTGTTGGGCTTCTGTGTACGTTTAGGAGCACGGAGGGTTTCATGGAGCCTGACGCACGTAGCTTAGCTTGCTAAATACTCAGTGAACGCACTCGTTCATTTACTGTTTAGTCGCCAGTATTTCCCCAATTGGAGTAATTCCGTCGTTAGTTTCGCCATATTCTAGCCACTTGTACTATATTACTTTCGAAAATCTTAAATTCTTACTTTAGTCTTATGTCGTAAAACCATGGCTGTGAATAGTTAGGTATGTTTTTAAAACATTAAAATAAATTCTCAATTAAAAACAGTACTACCTACTACCTAAAAATCCCAGGTACCAACTGTGGCTGTCACCCCACCATTTGGGACTCAGGAGAGTGCGTTTACTGTGCTTGGATACCTTAGAGGGTTGGGTTTTTTGTTTGTTTTGTTTTTTTATGTGGCAAAATCTTTAAAAGCACTGTATGGATGTATTGTGGCTAATAGGGAGAGGCATCAGACAGAGTTCCTTATTGTAAGCTTCCATAGTGGACAGGGATCTTAGGACAAGGGCTAGACCACAGTGGAGTCCAGAGAGTATTAAATATGAGCATAATACACGACAGTACTTTTTCTAATGAGTGAAAAGTATGCATGTGAATCTGATAACGAAGTTGAAAATAGACTCTTATCCTCAATCCATAGATCAGAATCTATGGGACACAAGTGAGGGGGTGTGGTAGGCAGAATTCCAGTATGGCCCCCAAGATTTCCACCCCTTTGGGTACATACCCTGTATAATCCCCTCCCCTTGAGTGTGAACAAGACTTGTAAATATGGTGGACTGTCACTCTAACAATTATGTTATATAGCAGAAGGGAATTTGTAGATGTAATTAAAGTCCCTAATCAAAAAAAAAAAAGTCCCTAGTCAGTTGACTTTAGTTAATAAAAAGGGAGATTATCCTGGGTGGGTCCAGCCTAATCAGATGAGGCTTTAAAAGTAGTCAGGAGGCATTTGAAACAGGAGAGAGATTCTCCTGCTGACCTTGAAGAGTAAACAGTAACAAAAGTGAACCATCCATGATGGGCCACATGTCAAAGACCTTAGAATGGCCGCTAGTTGCCAGAAAGTGGTCTCCTGAGGGTTGCCCATTGGCAAGAAAATGGGTAAATTTTGTCAACACAAGAGAATTTTGTCAACACAAGAGAACTCAGAAGTGGTTCTTTTCCTCGTTGAGCTTTCCAGATGCAGCTGGCTGGCATCTTGATTTCAGCCTGTGAGACTCTGAGCCAAGAACCCAGTTGAGTCCATTCTGGACTTCTGACCCACGGACACTGCAAGATAAGAAACTTGTGTTGTTTTAAGCTGCTGCTTTTGTGGGAATCTGTTATGCAGCCATAGAAACAAGTACAAAAAGCCAACCCCAAATTCAGTAAGTCATGGAGGAATTGTTTCTAGAAAAATCTGTGAAAAAAGTGCTTTCCCTTACCAGTCGGGGTTTCACAGCTTTGAAAACCTTTGCCAGCACAATCCAATGAATGGAGGGGGGTGGACCACCAGTCTGAAACCACTCCAAATTTTGATTTGTCTCCAGAAAAAATGTTTTGCTTCATAGTTTTCTCCTCTTACCTTGACACCGGGTGGCACTGATAAGGACATTTCCAAATGTCTTCACAAAGTTTATGTCTAGTATTTTTGATGATGGCTGATGCAAAACAATGAAAAAAATTTAAATCAATGGGAATGATGTGGATCTATTTCTCCAGTGAGTATTCACATCCACTGGACCTGTATCTAATATAATATTTCATCTGTTTCTTTTGCTGTTAGGTTTGGCTTTTTCTTAAAGGTGAATTGAGTTTCCCGAGGGTCATAGAGAGATACGGTTTTTAATAATTGAAACAGTAATGTTTTGACCAGAAGGAACTCTTTTCTCCCGATATCACATTGTGGAGTAGGTTGCTAAGAAACCAGTTTTTTTATTCAAAGCTCAAACTAATGCTTTGTCCTACCTTTAGTTTAGAAATTCCTGGTGGGGGGAGGATGCTTTCTTTTCTCTCGTTCCATTACCTTGGAAAATGCCAACTAATTAAGGTTATTTGTGTATTCCTGGACCGGCTGTGGCAATGAGAAGAAAGCCCAAGACCACCCTTGCTTTCTCATGTGTTCACTCCTCTAACCCTGGTGGCCAGCTCTGGCCAGGCTGGCCACATCAGACACTTCTAGGCTAGCAGGTCTGCTTTGCTGAGAATGGATCTTTTTCAAGGTAATTTCTATTAGCTTGTATCAGAATGTTCATTTTCACCAAGCTTCTCCCCCAGAACTCTCTTGAGGTCCTTTGCCATTCCAGGTTTGCCAAAACGAAGCAGTTCGGTTTCTATCTTTTTTTGAGGCAGAGAAAGTACGAGCAGGACCTCCAGGGAAGAGATGTATCACATCTCAAGTCTTCCTGGAGAGGTGTCCCTGCTAGGGCAGGGTGTGAGCTGAGTTTGGTCCTAGGGAGATGGCCTGCCTCTTCACTCCAGTCCAGGAGGCTGTGGGCTCTGGACTGAGTGGCTTGGGGAGCTGGAGGAGGGATGAGGTAGGGAAATTGCCCCTGGCCAGCTGGCACCACTTGGCTCGTAGTGACACTGGGAAGTGGCCATTGTCTGTAGCAGCCAGTGTCTAGGGTTCTCACGGAAAGCACCAGGGCTGTGGCTTCTGGAAAGGCTCAACTTCCATAGTTGCCTTTAAGGCAGCCGCTCTCAGCTGCGGGGTACGCATCATCTCCTAGAGATGCCTTAAAAGGCACATGCTGATGCAGGAGGTCTGGGGCAGCCTGAGAGGCTGCATCCCTAGCACATTCCCAGGTGGTGGTGGAGCAAGGTGGCTCCGGCTGCACAGCTGTGCCTTGGCCTCATGGGGAACCTGGCAGAAACGCCAGTTCTCAAGCCCACTAAAGCTACTAAATCAGACCCTGTGGGATGGGACCCAACAGCCTGTAGGTTAGCAAGCCCTCTGGGTGATTTTGATAGATAACACAATTTGAAAAGCCTTGGTTTCATCAGACTCTGGGTGTTTGGTAGTAGTAACGCGGGCTCATTGATCTCCGCATCCTCTCAGATGGCTGTTCGGTGTGATCTTTGCTCATTTAAGCATCTGGAAAATCTGTCATCTAGTGTTTGTCTTTATCCCACGAGCAGCACCTTTGGTAGTTCTGCAGACCAGCTATTACGTGTAGCTTTGCAAATACTTTAGCTGAGTGCAAGGTCTACTGGGCTGAGGGTTGGCGGGGAGGTACAGAAGGGTTAGAAGAATATCTCTCCATTAAAAACAAAAACAAAATAAAAAACACACCACCCAAAGCAATAAGGGCGTCTTAAAACACAGGTTGCTGGGCCACACCCCTGGAGTTTCTGACTCTGCAGGTCTGGGTGTGCCCTGAGAATGCACATTTTTGATACATTCTAGGGGATGCTGTCACTGCCGGACCAGGGACCATTTTTCAGAACCACTGGTTTGGAGCACTGGTCATCTCCTTTCGTGCTTTCTCCGTGTCTGTGCAGGTGGGCTATAGGAGATGTGGAGGGGGTGAGGTGGAGACAGGGGACCCTCAGGCGTGAGTGCAGAAGCAAATCCACTCCAGGGCCAGTCCACAATCATTTATTTCATCAGGTGGTGCCAACAGGTAAGTGGTCCTATTATTATTATTATTTTAAGTGGTCCTACTAATACTTGTTCCAGGACCCAGGGCCAGAGCTTGGGCTAAGGCAGATGTCCCATGCCCCCTTGGAGGTGGAGCACTTAGGAAAGGCACTTAGACCTCACCCCGCACATACAAAATGGCTTCAGTTTAACCATTAGCAGACTGCGGTGTGGTTCTCCTTTGGAAGTAGATTCCTGACTCCATTGCAGCATTAATGGCCAGGTGGGCGGAAGATCTGTAGCACAGGTTCTCTATGCCGCTCTACAAGTTTGGAAGAGAAAAGGATGCATCCATTGCTCCCCAGACCAATTAAATCAGAACATGGGCTGGAAGGGTCTGGAGCAGAATTGGCCGATTCAGACCTGCAGGTGGGCCGGGGATCGCTGTGCTACAGACTGACTGCTAGGCACAGGGCCGGGCTTGGGAGTGGGGGACTGCAGGCTCCGCGTTTCTCCAGGACCTGGCCTTCAGCCAGAACTTTCTGTGGGGAACAGGTATGGGATTCCGAGATGGAGGGAGCATCCCTGGCCCCTGGCCCTACAATAATGGGCAGGTGTTATCTGTTGTCATTTTGAAAATAGTGTCTTATTTGGCTTTTATGTGAAAGCAGAATAAAATATCATATCAAAAGAGAGTTCTGTGTAAGGGCTTTTTAAGCCATTACGAATTTTTAAAAGGCACTGTGGGGGCCCAATGTCATGCGCTAAGTGCTATCTGAAAAGAGGTCACGCGTGTGAGATCTGTGTCATCTTATTAAAACTGGAGATTATTCCTTGAGTGTTGAGGATATGACTAGAAACCAAATTCAGGGACTTGCCCTTAAAAAGTACAATGTAGTTTTTTCCTTTCTTTTTGTAGTTACCATGTGTAATATGAAATATATCTGTATATATTTCAGGTATATATTTGGGGTGCATATAATATGGAAATAAGTGCCCTTATATTTGAAGGAGTAGATAAAACAGTAGCTGTAGAATTCTGGCTCTTTTCTCTGTTCTTTGCCAGGTAGAATAATATATACATTTGAAGGCTGGGATATGGCTTTCCACTGATGCAACTGACCTTAGTTAGTTACCACTAAGGGGTGATCCCCTTCAGGTAATAAACCCATTTAACCCCTGCTTCATTGCCTTCAGTAGGAGGACAAGTCACAATGAGCTTGCTGGTGATGGGTGTTTTGCTGCCCGATGGGTTTCCCTCAAAGGAGACGGTGATATTGTTGATCTTCTTGGGCCGCACGGAGTCTACAGCACGAACAGAGAAGGCTGGGTTCTCCACAATGAAGGAGAAGGTGACCGTATGATAGAAAATATTCTTGAAGGGGATGACTATGTTGTACCCGGCTCGGATCAGGAAGGGACCTTGGGGCTTCGGGAGCAGAGCCACTCCGAAGAGGGGGATGATATACTCCCCGCCTATAATCGATGACAGCGTCAGGATGCCCTTGGTCTCTCCCAGGTGGCTGGGCTCAAAATAGACTTCCACACTGACTTCGGTGCCTCCTTGAGCCCCTGGGGCTGCGTTAATGATCTTTTCCGTGTGAAAGTCTTGACAGTCAGTCTGAAAGAGGAAGAAATGCACTTGGTTTGCACAGGAGCCCAGAGGACACATGGGCGGCTTGGGCCCACCTGCCCGCCTGCTCTCGGACATCAAGTAACCTATGTTTGTGCGAGGCTGGGCAGGTCATTAAAAGTTGTGCCCTTGGGTGTCTGGGTGGCTCAGAGGGTTAAAGCCTCTGCCTTCGGCTCAGGTCATGGTCTCAGGGTCCTGGGATCGAGCCCCGCATCGGGCTCTCTGCTCAGCAGGAGTCCTGCTTCCCTCTCTCTGTCTACCTGCCTCTCTGCCTACTTGTGATTTCTCTTTCTCTCTCTCTGTTAAGTAAATAAATAAATAAAATCTTTAAAAAAAAAGTTATGCCCTTGTAAGTCCCTTGGAGAATAGATAATACTAATTATTACCCATTTTATTACAAAGAAATCAAGGCTAAGAGATATTAAGTGACTTGCCCAGAGACACCAAGCTGGGTTACAGCAGTGTGGCCTCTGCTGGGGCTATTCCCCACCCCCATCTTGTTCTTCTTTTCTCCTACACCCATGAGGAACACTCTGGATCCTCGTGGATGTTCTCATCTATTAGTTTTGAGCAGAAGTGAAAGGGGTCACTTCCACACCAAGGCACTCAAATGTCAGTGCTCAGGACCCCTTGGGATCTTTTCAGCTCTATGGTACTATGACCTGTGACATCTGAGCTCGCGGTGGTCCTTTAGCCTGGATCCCCAAATGGCTGTGATGAGCAGAGCCCCTGCTGACCCTCACTGGATAGATAGCACAAATGAGGGACAAACCTTTGTTGTTTTAAGCCACTGAGATATTGGGGCTGTTTGTTACTACGGCATAACCTAGCTTCTCCTGACTGGTATGATGGACCAAGAGCCCATGCCTCCTGACTGTAGCCATGGAACCCAGGGCACAAGATGTACCTTGTAGCTCCCCTTGTTGCCAGGTATGGTCTTATGCTATTTTGTTCAAGGGGATGTGAGTGGAAGGGATATATATAACTCCCTGCCATCCCCCCTGGGGCTGGCTGGAATGCAGACATCAGGGTAAGCCGTCTTGGTCCCTGTGGACCAAACAACTCTCAGCAGAGGGAAGAGTGTCAGGACCGAAGTCTGGACGCCTGATGTCATGGAGCTGCCATTCCAGCCTAAACTGCTCGTGTTCACACTGTTATCTCAGAGAAGAATAACTTTTACTTTGTTGTTATTTTGGGTTTCTGTTTCAGTAGTTAAAACTGGATTCCAACTTACGTAATAGGTAACATACATAAGCATTTACTATGAGCCAGGCTCTATGCAGACGGTTTCACAGGCATCTTTTAAAAGCCTCAGAGAAATCCTGTGAGGTTGGGGTATTATTACCACTTCTAGAAGAGTTCAGAGAGCTTTAGTAAAGTGTTTGGGGAGTAAGTGGTGAAGCCAGGGTTCAAATCCAAGGCTGTTGGATTTCACAGCCTATACTCGTGACCACTAAGCACTACTGTCTCTTCTAGTGACCACCGTCATGCTGTGGGAAGCACAGCTCCCACCCCTCACCCCACCCCAGCTTGTTAAGGTAGAGTCTGTAAGGAAGAACCCAGGCCCGATAGTGTTTGTTTCTAGCTGGGAGTTTCCAGGCTAGATGAAAACCCAGACTCCCTCTGCACCCCCTGTATCCTCCTCCTATTATTTTTAAGCTCAGACTTCTGGCCAGGGGAGGGAAGAGGGTCGGATAGTGGCTGCTCACCCTGCAGTAGTATTCGGTCTTCTGCCGGGTATAATTGATGAACTTGGCAAAGATGCTCTGACCACTGCCAAGAATGGCCTGGAAGTGGATGGGCTTTTCAGGCAGTGCTGGCGTGGCCTTCAGATTGAGCTCATACAGGTAGTAGCCCAAATCACTGTTGTGCAGTGTTAGTCTCCCAAAGGTTTCTCCAGCTCTCAGGGGCTGGAATTCAAATGTGAATGTGCCCTGCAAGAGAAGACAGAGGCTCCTATAAGGCCGAGAGTCCAACGCATACCTTCCCACACAGGGACCTCAGAGTAGGTTGGTGGGAAAAATGGTGCTTCACAGCAAATGCTCACACTGATCTCGAGCCCAGGGAATCTCTGTCCAAATAGCCCTTTTCCTCCTTTGTATCCTTTCTAGCTTTTTCTAGAAATACCTAGGGGTATTTATATATCTGGAATCTCTTTGCATCTAACAAGAATTAGATAGTCTCTTGAGAGCGCACACATAGGGTAAAGGCAGTGAGTTTTGCCAGCAGGAGGGCTGAAGGTCAGCAGCTCCTTCTTTGCTCTTAGCCAATCTCAGGACAGCTTCCTGGGTTCCACCTTCTTTTGGGCAAGATTTTCTCTTCCTCCTTCTACTATCACCCATAGCAAAACAAAACCAGGACCAAAGAGCATGGCTTATAATAACAGAATAAGGGAAACAACTCAAATGAGTTATTAGTAAGAACTCAGCTAAATAAATCATAGTTTATCCACGTTGGTGGAAAAGTATGTAGCTATTAGAAAGGAAGAGGCAGAGCTATAAACATTGCCATGAAAGGTGGTGGTGTTGATACTGTAAGTCAAAGGAAGGACATTCCATAAATGTATATAAAGCATGTGCCTATTATTGTGGAGAAGAATATGTCTATGCAGGTATAGAAAAGATACAGCAAGGATGTGTATCAGATATTACCAGTAGTTATCTTAGGCTGAAGGAAATGGGGTTTGGGGACTTTGATTTTCTCTTCCATATAATTTTGTGTAGTTAAAATCTTGTATTTATTCTGAGGTGGTATTTTTTCTTTTTTAAAAAAGAACTAGTTTTTCTCATTGACAAATAGAATAAAAAGAGTATCATTAAAGTTGTTGTAGCTGTTGAACGGAAAAGAATACAGTATACAAATTTAGATGATTTTACCACAATTTAAAAAATTAGATGAGAACGGACAAATGCATGAAAGATGTAACTTACAAGTCCAGACTCAAGTAGATAAAGAAAACCTAGGTATTTTTGTAACCATTAAAGAGATTTAAGCAATAGTAAAAAAGATTTCCCTTAACAAAATTCCAGGATCGTAAAGATTTACTTGTAAGTTCTATTAGACAATCTAAGTATTCCACAAATTCACCCAAAGAAGAGAAAAAGAGGGAACCCAGTTCAGATAGCATGATTTTGAGACCAAAACCCGACAAGGCTAATAGAAAAGTGGATGCCATTCTCTGCTCCCCCAAACATATATACAAAGCGCGCAATATAAATGTTAACCAACTGAATCCAGCAATATATAAAGAAGATTATGTTCTGTGACAAAGATGGGTTTATTCCATGAATGAAAAATTGGTTTAACATTAGAAAAACCAGTCAGTTGCCACACTGACATTAAAAGGAGAAAAAAAGAGAAGAGTCAAACATCTCGATACAGTAAAGGCATTTGATAAAACTCTATATCCATTTATGGAGTTAAAAAAAAGTTCTTAGAAAATTAGGAAGAGGGGGAACATCCTTAATTTGATAAAGGGTATTTATAAGAAATCCAAAATAAACACAATAAATGGTGAAACTTTGAAAGTTTGCCCTTCAAGATTGGGAACAAGGCAAATATGCTGTTTATTGCCTTTCTAGTCAACATTGTTCTGCATGTTCTGGGTAGCCCTCTAAGAAATGAAAAGGAAATTAAAGGAAGAAGTTTATAATGGAAGAAACAAAATTGTATTTACACACAGATGACAGGATTGTACATGTAGAAAACTTAAAAATCTATAATTGAAATTATTATTATTGATAAGTGAATTATTTAAGGCGGTTGGTTATAAAGCCAGTATACAAAAAGTTAAAAATAGACCTACCCTGTGTTCTAGCAATTGCACTACTGGGTTATTTACCCAAAGAATACAAAAACACTAATTCAAAGGGATATGTTCACCCTGATGTTTATTGAAGAATGATTTACAACAGCCAAATATCGAAGCAACCAAACTGTCCACTGATAGATGAATAGATAAAGAAGAGGTGGTATATAGACCACCAATGGAATATTACTCAGCTACCAAAAAGAATGGACGCTTGCCATTTCCAGTGACATGGATGGATCTAGAGAGTATAATGCTAAGCAAAATAACTCAGTCAAAGAAAGACAAATGCCATATGATTTCATGCATAGGTGGAATTTAAGAAACAAAACAAATGAGGAAAGGAAAAAAAAGAGAGACACATCAAAAAAAGAGAATCTGAAGGTTACGAGAGGGGAGGTGGATAGTGTGATGGGAGAAAGAGGTGGTGGGGATGAAGGAGAGCACTCGTGGTGAGGAGCACAAGGGGACGTATGGAAGTGTGGAATCCCTATATCGGACACCTGAAACCAATATAATGCTGTGTTAACTAATTGAAATTAAAATAAAAACTTTAAAAGCCAAAAAATCAAGGCAAAGTCAATACACAAAAATCATGAATATTGTTATATACTTGCAACAATAGAAAATGAAATTTTGAAAAGGTTTTACAACAGTATCAAGATAAATAAAACCTCGAAATAAGTCTAATGAAAGATGAATAAGGCTTCTACACAGAAAACTAAAAAGTATATTATTGAGAGAAATTAAATAAGAGGACTTAAATAAATGGAGATGTGCTCATGGATTGGAAATCTCGAGAGCATAAAGACTGGAATACTCTGTGACAGATATCCTCCAGAATGGCCCCCAGTGAGTCCTGCCTCCTGTCACTCACACTCTTGAGTCATCCTCTCCCATGTTGGACCAGGGCTGGTCCATGTGACCCCCAGTACACAGCAGAGAGATGGCATATCACTTCTGAGATTAAGAGGAGAAGAGTGGTTTCTGTCTATGGGGGTTCTCTTCTCCTTTGCTCTCTCAGCTTCTCTTAGGTCCCTCGCTCTGGGGGAAGCAAGCTGTCATGTTGAAAGCAGCTCTGGGGAGAAATGTACACGGTGAAGTACTGAAGCCTTGAGCCAACAGCCAGCAAGGAACGGAGACCTTTCCAACAACCACATGAGTGAGTCTGGAAGCAGGTTACCCAGCCCTAGTCAAGCCTTTTAGGTAACAATGGACTCCAACCTCATGAAGGATCCTCAACCCAAACCAATCCAGCTAAGCTGCTGCTCTTGGATTCCTGAGCCTCAGAAACGGGGTAGTAATAAATGCTTGTGGTTTCAAGTTGCTAATTTTTAGGGCAGCTTATTATGGACCAACAGGTAGCTAATACATTCTAAAAATAATCCAATCAAAATCCTAACAGGTTATTTAATGTTTTTGGAGGAAATGGACAAGCTGATTTTTTTAAAAAAAATTTTATTTATTTATCTGACAGACAGAGATCACATGTAGGCAGAGAGACAGGCGGAGAAGGGGCGGGGAAGCAGGCTTCCAGCTGAGTAGAGAGCCCCATGTGGGGCTCCATCCCAGGACCCTGGGATCATGACCTGAGCCTAAGGCAGAGGCTTACCACACTGAGCCACCCAGGTGCCCCAAGCTGATTTATATGGAAATGCAAAGGGCCAAGAATGGCCAAGATATGCTTGAAGAACAGGAATATAAGAGCTGATCAAGTCTTAATATAACACTATCAGAAGGACAGTATGATTTTAATTTAGTAATGTAGCTTCAAATTATATAGAACAAAAACAGACAGAACTACAAGGACAACAACAACAACAAAGGACTACAAGGACAAATGGACAAATCCCCATCACAGTGGTGACTTTAACATACTCTCTTAAATCTGACCAAACAAGTAGACTAAAATATCAGAAAATTAACAGCAAAATGGCAAACACATACTTTTAAAAAATATATGGAGGTTTTTTTTTTTAAAGATCATCTATTGAGCCGTAAGGCAAGTCTAAACAAATTCTAGAGGACTGGAACAATGTGGAAGATATTCCCTGACCACAAAATAATTTGAAAAACAACATGTAGAAAAATCCCCACATTTGGAAATGAAGAAACACTTACTAATAACCCATGAGTCAAAAAAGAAGTATTCATAATAATGAAAGTTAGAACATTTTTGAACCTAATGATAAAAAATGCTGCATATAAAAATTTGTACACTGCAGCTATAGCAGCACTTAGGATGGGGGGCTTCTGGTCTAAATGTGTATATGGGAAAATAAAGAGGACTAGAAGTAAATGCACTAAGCATTCAGCTTGGAAATTAGATAAAGCACCAGTAACACAGGAAGCAGAAAGAAGGAAGTGATTAAAAGCCAAAATCAAGCAAGTTAGAAAACAAACGTACAATAAAGAGTACAAATAAAACCAAAAGATGCCTTTTTGAATATAAGAGAGAAGACGGAGGAACCTGTAACAAAACAGATCAAGAAATAGAAGGCACAATAACCAATATTAGAAATGAGAAAAGAATGTCATTTAGAAGAGGTGGTAAGAGGATATTAACAATGTTGTGCCAATATTTTGAATATACGGATCAAATAGCATGCTCTTGTTAGTGATTCAGGAAGGACCAGAAAATTTAAACAGTGGAATAACTCATTTGAGGAACCAAGTCAGGAACAGACAGTCTTCCCCCCAAAAGAAATCACCAGGGCTCAGTGGCTTCATCTGTGAGTTGAGGAAGACCTAACTTCAATCTTTCATAAATTCTTTCACGGGATCGTGAAATTCTTTCACCCCGACTCTTTTTCTATCGCTGGCAGAATGGATGCTCAAATTGGGCAAGAAGACAAGAAAGGAAAACTGGTCCATTCTCACTCAAGAGCAAGGAGGCAGATCTCCCACACAGGCTGTTACCCAACTGAGGTCAATCTGCTTGTAAAAAGGTAAATTAAGATCACAAGGCACTATTAGTTTATCCCAAGTTTTATCAGATTGGTAAGCCTTTAAAAATGTGACAGTGCCAAAAGTTGGTCAGATCTCGTTACTGACCAGAGGTTATCTCCTGATGGGAGGTTACAAGCCTACACCCTCTACACCCCTGTGATTCTCCTGCTAGGTGCACACTGTGGACAGACACACGCCGTGTACATCAGGAAGGCACTTGCATGGTGAGGTCTGTGGCAGCATTTTTAATGATAGCCCAATGCTAACACCAACACACGCGTCTGGCCGCAGTAGAAAGGATATCTAAATTGTGGTTATGGTCATGTGATGGAATATTATACAGTGATGGGGATGAATGAACCTCAGCTGTGTGCGTCAACGTGACGGCCGTCACGACATAAGACGTTAACAGCAAAAAAACATAAAATGTTAGAGTGTTTATAGCATGATTTCTTTTAAAAAAAAAGATTTTATTTATTTATTTGACAGACAGTGATCACAAGTAGGCATAGAGGCAGGCCAAGGGAGAGCATGGGGAGTGGAGGTGGGGGGAGCAGGCTCCCTGCCGAGCAGAGAGCCCGATGCGAGGCTCAATCTCAGGACCCTGGGATCATGACCTGAGCTGAAGGCAGAGGCTTTAACCCACTGAGCCACCCAGGCGCCCTGTACAATTTCTTTTCTACAAAGTTCAAAAATGGCAAATCTAAGCCATATGGCTTAAAAGCAAGGAATTTATAAAATGAGGACAGTGATAACTTTTAGGAGCGAGGGACAGTACTGTGAGTGGAGACAGAGGTTTCTGGGTGGTGGCAATTTTTTACGTCGTGGACTGGGTATTGGTTATACAGATATTTCTTCTGTAGTTAAGTAAACATGGTTTAATATATATGTATATGTTACACATATATATTAAGTATATATATGTGTGTGTTATACATTCCTGCATAGATTTTTTTTATAATTCATGATGAAAAATATAAAGACAAAATGAAGGGCATGGCGACTCTCTGAAGAACAAAACAGATTTTGGGTTCTGAAGGGGAAGGAAGAATTGGAGTGGGCACAGGGACTAAGCTCAAGTTGGAGAAATAGAAGGGATTTTAAAAAATTATTATTATTATTATTTTAAGATTTTATTTGTTTGACAGACAGAGATTACAAGTAGGCAAGAGAGGCAGGCAGGGAGAGAGAGGAGGAAGCAGGCTCTGTGCGGAGCAGAGAGCCCGATGCGGGGCTCGATCCTAGGACCCTGGGATCATGACCTCAGCCGAAAGCAAAGGCCTTAACCCACTGAGCCACCCAGGCTCCCCAATAGAAGGGATTTTGAAGGAATCTGGACAGTGAGAGTTTGGAGCCCTAGACTGAAAAGAGTCCAAAGAAAGTTCCTCCCCACATGCACTCAGAATTCCAGGCCGTGTGTTCCCAGGTGGGCGCAGGCTTCCTGGGCCTCCCTCCTGCAGGGGTCTGCGCGTAAGCAAGTGTGTGTGTGAACGGTGCACATGCTGGTCACGCCATAAAGTTACGTCCCTTGCTTTCCCTTTCACCACACATATTCTACATTGCCTTTGTAATTAGCAAAAACCAAAAATAGTTGTAATTTGAACAAAACAGACAAGCGTATGACAGAGGCGAGTCTTTGTAGTTAGTAAGTCCCTTTTACATGTGTGAACCAAAGTGCTCACATGCCCGTGTTTATGTGAGGACTCGGGCAGAAGGGGGAAATGGAGATCAGGAGTGGGGCTGAGGGACCATCGCCTGCCTTCCCAACCACTGTCAGGGTGGGCCCAGCCTCAAGGATGCCACCCCCACAGGCAGGGCGCTCATCACAGGTATCGGGGCCCCCTGGAAGCTGGCCGGCACCGTACCTCGGAGTTGGCAGGCACCACAAACTGAGAGGGCAGGCTGATGTCAGGCACCCTGCATTCCGTGGAGAAGGTCACCAAATAGGGCAGGGGGTTCTCCACCTTGATGGAGGCTGACGTGCTCTGCCGGACGGGGCTCGTCATCTCGATGGTTTTGATGACGCCTGAAGGGATGACCCTGAAACTCACCAGGTAGTGTAAGAACTCACTGGTCACTTCGTTTCGGAAGATCACCTGGGTTCACAGGGAGAGGGGGAGGAATCAGGGCAGGGGGGTGGTTAGTGGAGGGGCTCCTGCTGTCTCAAGGAGCTCTGTCTCTCTGCTAGCGTGGCCTGGGGACATGAAGCGGGTCCCGGGCTGACACCCGCACTCCGACACGGTCTGCACCCCCACCAGCCAGCCTTTCTCCTGCAGCGTTCTGCTCTGGCTCCTCCCGGGTGAGAGCTGATGGAACAGCTCGGGTTTGCTGAGAAGAGGCCAGAGCAGCACTGTCTAGTGCTGAAGGTGAAGGTGTCCCGGGGGGACCGCTGGCTGGCCCCGGAAGACAAGCAAGCCCTCAAGAGGTTCGTGCTGTAGTGGGCTTCACTCCTCTGCTAGTTGCTGCTGGAACCCACAGAAATACCAATAATGGTAATGACAGCATCTAACATTTAGTGAACGATTCCTGTGTGCTAGGCCCTAGAAGTACTTGCTTCATGTACACAACTTATAGGGAGCATTATTATTCCCCTTGCTGTTTCCCATCTTTCATTTGTTTTTGTTTTGTTTTGTTATAGTTGTTTTTTTCCCCCAGGAAACTGAAGTTCAGCAAGGTTAAGTATCCTGCCAAGGTCCCATGCGGAGAGAAGTGTCAGAGCCAGATCTGACCAAGGTTGACGAGACTCCAGAGCCTGCCCTTGTGACCGCAGAACATTGTCTCCTCACCCCTGTGGCAGACACAAGCTTCTGGTGCCAGTAGACCCAGATTTCCATCACTATCATCTTCCCTCAGATTGAAGAGTCCTTATTAGTGTGTTGTCCAGTGATGCAAGTCTGTTGGCAATAAATTCTCTCATGTCCTTTTATCTGAAAAGATCTCCATTTTAAAGGATATTTTCAGTGAATGGAGAATTTTTGGTTGATAGCTTTCAGCATTTTGCAGATGGTTTCCATTATACCTGAAGAGAAGTCAGTGGTCATTTTTATTATTGTCTCCCATATGCAAGACTTTTTAAAAAAGATTGTTTATTTATTAATTTGACAGGGATCACAAGCAGGCAGAGAGGCAGATAGAGAGAGAGAGAGGAGGAAGCAGGCTCTGTGGTGAGCAGAGAGCCCGATGCAGGGCTCAATCCCAGGACCCTGGGATCATGACCTGAGCCAAAGGCAGAGGCTTTAACCCACTGAGCCACCCAGGCACTCCTGTAACAGATTTTTAAATATCTGTTTGTTTTATCTTTTTCTCTTTATCTTTGGTTCTCAGCAGTTTTACTATGATGTGCACAGACATGATTTTCTCATATATCATGGTTTTCTTTACGTTTTTCCTGCTTGTGGTTTGCCAAGTTTCTTGGATCTGTAAATATATCTATTTTTAAAATCATAGCAGGGAAGTTTC
Source organism: Neogale vison (assembly GCF_020171115.1). NCBI lineage: Eukaryota > Metazoa > Chordata > Mammalia > Carnivora > Mustelidae > Neogale > Neogale vison. Next base: position 12,889,919 of record NC_058097.1, read on the forward strand.
ACAAATTTTTTTTCAAATAGTTTTTTTTCTTCTTTGTGTGTGGTATGGTAGTCACGATACAATACGTCATTAGTATTTGATGTAGTGCATTCCATGATTCATTGTTTGCTTATAACACCCAGTGCTCCATGCAATCCGTGCCCTCCTTAATAACCATCACTGGGCTCCCCCATCCCCTCCCCCACCCCCAAACCCTCAGTTTGTTTCTTAGAGTCCACAATCTCTCATAGTCCTGCCCTATTCTCACTCTCTTCTCATTACTCATGTATTAGAAAATTGTATATTTTCTCACAGGTTCCCAAGGCACTGGTTCCTTTTATTCAATCTTTTATCTTTTTAAAAAAATTTTTAAATTTTTAAATAAAAATATAATGTATTTTTAGCCCCAGGGGTACAGTCTGTGAATTGCCAGGTTTACACACTTCACAGTACTCACCACAGCACACACGCTCCCCAGTGTCCATAACCCCACCACCCTCTTCCGACCCGCTCCACCAAGCAACGCTCAGTTTGTTCTGCGAGATTTAGAGTCTCTTATGGTTTGTCTCCCTCCTGATCATTTATTCTTTTCATTTATTCTTTTCCTAACCCCCAAACCCCCCACGTTGCATCTCCACTTCCTCATATGATATCATATGATAGTTGTCTCTCTCCAATTGACTTATTTCACTAAGCATGATACCCTCTAGTTCCATCCACATCCTCGCAAATGGCAAATCTTTTATCTTTTTATTCAATCTGCTATTAAGCACATCCAGTGAAACTTTCATTTTGGTTTATTGTAGTTTTCAATTCTAGAATATCCACTTGGTTCTTTTTTTATAGTTTCCATTTCTCTGCTGAGATTCCTTACCTGTCCCTATTTAATTATTTAAAATATTTTCTTTTAGTTCTAAACACGTTTATAATAGCTCTGAGGTCTCTGTTTGCTAAATCTAGTATCTCACCCATCTTGGAGTTCATTTTCATTGACTGTATTTTTCTTGACCATGAGTCACATTTCCCTGCTTCATCACAAGTCTAGTAATTTCTGCTGGTGCACTGGATGTTGCTGGTCATCATTGTAGAGATTCTGGATTCTGTTATAGTCCTTGAAAGAGTGTTGATTTTATTCTAGGAGGCAGTTCAGTCATTGACTTATTGACCTATCACCTTAAAATTGTGTAGCTTTTGTTAGAGCAGATGTATGGGAAGCTCAAAGTGTTTCTCAAGACCTTCCAACTTTGTGGGATTCAATCTCCAAATTTTATCCTCCCTGATCTTGTAGGTGCTTAGTTTTAGGCTTTTTAAGGATCTAAAAGGACTTATCCTAAGGGCATGGTCCTTTCTTTTGGCCTTTCTGGTATTTCAACTGGATTCTTAGGATGTTGGTGAAATGTTCATGAAACCTCTTCACTCTGGCCGAGCTAAACCTCCAAAGTTCCCCAGCACTGAGTAATGCATCTTTGTTCCTTTATCAGCTCTTTTGGAAGCTGTTCTCTGATGAATCCCATGTAGTCTCATCTTGTGCATGTGCAGGACAACTCTCAGCCAAAGACTCTGAGGGGGGCTTCTAGACAGACTGCGGTCTCCCTCCCCTCCCCACCCCCAGACTCTGCTCCTCTATGCATTACTTCCTCCACTCCTCTCCCACCCTGTAGAGAGCAGCTATTTCAGCCATATCAAACTCTGATTTCTGCATTTTCAGTTCAATGGGGGCAGCTGTGCTTTGCTTAGACTCCAGCTCCCTGCACGGCAGTCAGGAAATTGTCCCTTGGTAGTGAGCCAGGACAATTATGGAGATTCATCTCATTAGCTTTTCTTCTCTTTGATGGATTGCAGTATTGTGCTGCCTGTTGTCAATGCCTGAGAAGACTTGCCTCAGATATTTTGTCCAGTTTTATGATCATTTATGGTGGGAAGAGTAGTTACTCCATTATAGTCAGAAGAAGTACTTTTGATTTTTAAAGAACTTTTGTTAATTTTAATACATATTATTGTAAAGAGACTATGATCTGGATTCACCATCATTTTTACTTAATGCTTTAAAACATATATTTACTTATATTTTTCTGTTCACATCTATAGTTTATGACTATCTTTACTCTTTCCCTACCCTTCTGATGAATGAAAGAACATCTTTCATTTCCCTATTTGTTTCCCACTGAATGAGAAAATATTTTTCATTGTGTTATTCTTCCCCTGGCTATTTCCTGTATTGAGGCCATATGAAACGTTCATTTCAGATTGCTTTTCAACAATTATTTGAAATTACTTATCAATTGAATTTTGATTCCTTGTTCATTGTATCCTTATGTTTTCCTCTTGAATTCACTTTCTTATTTTTAAAATTTTGCTAATTCAAAAACTTTTATTTTTACAGTACTTATTTCAAACAAGGAAAAATAAATATATATATATATATGAATGAGTGGGTTACTTTGAGTTGTTGCATCTTTAAAAATGTCTTTATTTTGTCCTCATAATAATTTTGTTTGTAAAAAGTTCTAGATTGAACATCATTCTAAGTTATATGACTAGCTTACTCCATTGCCCCTCCCCCCCCTTTTGTTTTTTGGAAGAAAGAGAGTGAGCATGCACATAAGCACGCAAGATGGGGGTGGGGTGGGGCAGAGGGAGAGAAAGAGAGAAAATCTTAAGCAGGCTCACAGGCTCCATGCACAGTGTGGAGCCCAACACAGGACTCAAGCTCATGACCCTGAGATCAGGACTTGGGCCAAAATCACAATAAGCCATCCAGATGCCCCTCCCTGTTTCTTGTATTCAGAGTTACCATGAGAAGTCTGATGTTACTGCCAATAGTGCAGGAGGGTTCCCTGTTCTCCACATCCTTGCCAATACCCATTGTTTCCTGTGTTGTTAATTTTAGCCATTCTGACAGTTGTGAGGTAGTATCTCATTATGGTTTTATTTGTATTTCCCTGATGATGAGTGATGTTGAGCATCTTTTCATGTGTCTGTAAGCCATCTGGATGTCTTCTTTGGAAAAGAAGTCTTTTCTTTTTGTCTTCTGCCTATTTTTTAACTGGATTATTTGATTTTTGGGTGTTGAATTTCTTATTAGGTGGATATTAGAACTCTTTGGTTTTTATTTTATGTCTCACATTTCCTTTCATTCTTCATTTTGAAACAGCTTTACTGAGATGTGATTCACATACCATATAATCCACTGATTTAAAGTGTACAATTTAGTGGCTTTTAGTATAGTCAAAAAGTGATGCAAGTATCACCACAATCAAATTTGGACCATTTTCATCACCCTGAAAAGAAATTCAGGGTCCATAACCAATCACTCGCCATTTCCTCCTAATTCATCCACTCTTGCCACAGACACAATTAATTTGCTTTCTCTTTCTATAGATCTGCTATTCTGGACATTTCATATAAATGAAATCATACAATATGTGGCCATTTGTGACTGGCTCTGTTCAGCTAGCATCATGTTTTCAACGTTCATTTGTGTGTTGCATGTATTGGCACTTCATTTCCCTTTCTTTTTATTGCCAAATAATATTCCATTGTATTTATTCATTTGCATTGATGGACATTTGGTTTGTTTCTTCGTGGGTTTTTTGGTTCTTATGAATAATGCTGCCATGATCATTTACATACAGGTTCTTGTGTGAACATATGTTTTCATTTATCGTGGGTATACACTTAAGAGTGAAATTGCTGAGTCACATGGTAACTCTTTGTTTAACCATGTAAGAAATGCCAGACCATCTTCTGCAGCAGCTGCACCATTTACACTCCTGCCAGCAATGCCTGAGGGATCCAACCTCGCCATGCCTTCTCCAGCACTTCTCACTTCCTTCCATTCTTGCCCTGTCTTTGTGCTAAAGTCTGTGCTATTACTCAGCTCTATCTTCTAACTTGCTAGTTCTCTCTTCCTCAGAGTTCATTACACTATTCAGCCTTTCTCTTTGGTTTTCTATTAAAACATACTGTTTTTAAAATTTTCCAGGTCCCTAATTGATTATTGCCCACAATAACCTGTTCTTCTATTATGGGTAGGATTATCTTCCTTTATCTCTTTGAGGATATTAATAATATGCACTAAAAATCTTCTTTTTGCTTTAATACATCTTTTATCTTGGGGGTTCCTCTTTTTTGAGCTGGTATTTCTATTTATAGTGGTTTTTTTTCTTCAGATGTTTCATGAGACCTTGGTTTTAAGGTACTCTGTTCGCCTGTGAATGTGATCTGAGAGGAGCAGCCCACCTCAGTGTTTGTAGGAGAGGATGACATCCTACTGCATGGGTTTTCCCAGTATCTCTTCTGGAGGGAGGAGATGCATTCTTAGGTTTTTTTCTTTTTCACTTTAAAATCTTTCCCTCGCTTTTTCCATCCTTAGTCCAGGCTTCTAGTACTATCTATAAATGTACTAGAAGCCATAGTATAAATGAGTAATTTATACATATTATCTACAAATGAGTAATTTCCATATATTATCTTCAGCTCTAACCTCTCCTGTGAGCTACTGATCCATATTTGCTCCTTTTCTTCAAAGCACATATCTCATTTTGTGATTATACATTCACAGTACCATTAATGCCCTTCTCCTTTCACTGGACTGTGCATTCCCTGCAGACTGAGACTCTGCCTATTTTTGATCATTGCTGTGTTGCCAACACTCAGTATAGTATGTGGCAGACATGCTCATAGGTACTTGTTGCACTAATGAATGAATTAGGAGAAACGACTGATGCATGAAAGGCCCCGTGGTGGCTCAGAGTTGAATGAATCCTGGCTCTGACATTACTAGCTGTGTTACTGAGTGTTCAGTGTGGTGCTAGTCACTATCAGCACTCAGAAAAAGGGATCTTTTCTTATTATTGTGATCCGGTGTTTGCTGGCCCAGATTTATTTACTGCTCAAGGATTTTCATGATTCTCCTGCCTTGCATGTTTGGTGTGGGTCCACATGATGGACAGAGGGCCCTGCCGTCTGCTTCCATCATAAAGAGGCTGGGAATCCTGAAAGCCTTTGCCAGGTCACTAAATGGTTAGTGCAGCAGGATAAGGACAGGCTGGCAGTGGGAGGACATCTTCACTCCCTAACACCAGGGTCATCATCCTCAGGGGCAAACCCCCAGGGCTCCAGGGAAATGCTTTTAATGTGTAGATACCTTTGCACTGTATAGTCCCTCCTTGTGGGAAAAGAAATTCAGCTTGTAGTCTTTCTTGGAGCCAGACAGGACGTCAATGTAATCAAGGCCTTTTAAGGTGACGCTTAGGTCTGGCTTCTCTGGTTTTATCATTTCCACAATGACCCGGAATCTGGAGGGGGGACACAGGAGCACATGGGGAGAGGATAGAGAAAATGAGACCGTCTGCCCAAAGGATTGAAGGAAAGGTGCTATTTCTACTCTTGACTTTGGACAAGCACATGGGCCCAGGGCTCTGGTCTTCACTTTGTCTCTAACAACACCCATGACTACAATTTATCGACACCTGTTACATGCTAGGTGCTGAATCAGTGCTCGACATGTGTTCCTAGTGACACAGGGAGGTACATATGATGTCATCACCTCCATCTGACTAATGGGGAGATAGAGGCCAAGAGGAAACATGCTCAGATAACATGACTAGTTATTGGTAGAACCAGGATTCACACTTAGGTCTGGGCCTCCATCCGCTATGCTACCTGGCAGCCTTCAGTAAGAAAGTCTCTTCTCCAAGCCTTTGGCTCCTTCTATGTCAAAGAAGGGGACCAGGCTGCTGGTCCTCAACCTTCTCTAGCCCCTGTACTCTACTCCACTCCCACTGGAACTAAAGATCCAAGGGACGTCCTTCTCTGGCCAGTGGCTTAGGTGATATGGTAGAGCACTCAATAATAACCACCACAATTCTTATTTTGATAATAACAACAGCTAACATTTACTGAGCACTTATTTCATGCCAGGACCCAGTCCAGGAGACTTAGGTAATTGGCTATGCATGGATAGCCCTGGGTGTCTGGAAGCTTAGAGGTCAGGAAGTGCCCGGCCACATCAGGGAAATGCGTCTCTGAATCTTTCAGCCCCTCAGTGTCTTCTGGAGGCGCTGACCAGTGGAAAGTCCAGGCTAACAGTGGATGTCCTCCCTCCATCTCCTCCACTCTGACCCCTCGCCCCACTCTCTCACCTCTGGGGCTTGTTAAGCCAGTTGTTGATTGGCAGGAGTTCAACGTAGGGCGTCTTACATGGTACTTCACGGAAGATGTTGGCCACGGCTTTGGGGAGCTCGGCAACCCCATGCAGCACATATAGCCAGCCAGTCCCATCGGGGAGGGGGAAGAAGAGGGTGCCCTGAGGAGGGTAAGCATGGTCAGAATGGCACAGAAGGTCCCTTGTTAGCTACTGCTCAGGCATAGTAGTGACTCAGGGTTAACGAGGCCCTCACGTAAGCATAACTCTTAGAAATCAGCTTGGTAGTATGTTTCAAGAGTCATAAACATGTTCATATGTACTTGAACCAGGAACCCCACCCCAAGGAACTTCAGAGTCTCAGGCTCTACCAGTTGAGCTAGCCGGTAGCCTTAGCCATGAAACTTAAAAATCCTTGCAGAGGAAAAAGCTGCGCATGCGCGCGTGCACACGCACGCACGCACACACACACATTAAAACCATTTATAATATTGATGAAAATTTGGTAATAACTTTCATATTCAACAACTGGGGAATGTCAAATTCCCAAATTATGTTCCAAATTATGGAACTCTCATTCAAAGAAATATTAGGCAATCATTAAACATGATGATCACAAAGACTAGTGAAACAGAAAAATGTTCATGATATAATATAAAGTGAAAATAAACAGAAGGCAAAATTGGGTATGCTGATGGCAGCTACGGCTGTATCTGAGTGAGAGCTGGTAGTGAAGAGAGAAGAGAAGAGAATAGCTCTCCTTTTTTAAGGGTGGGTGATTGCAGCTTCTTTCCTTTTTTATTTTTATGACAGCCATGATGATAAAACTTTGTGCAGTTAAGCTAAATATTAATTGCTTGATGCTTAGTCCAGAACTCTGTGCAGGACTGTGTCCCTCATTCTAAGAGAATCTCCTATATATGATAACATGTGGGCACCGAGGGAGGCTTTGGACTCAATAATCTGCATGACTCCCTATTATTCCAACATTGTTAGAGGTGTCCCCTTTATTTGAACATTCCTGAGCCCCCAAATTCTGTCTCCTTAGCTCTTTTGCACCACTCTTCCCCCTCCAAACACACAGGGAAACCCACAGGGGTGGGGGAAGCCTCCATCTACCTGATGTTTGCGGTTCTCCAAGTTCATGGTGCGGGGTCTGTAGGTGATCTCATAGGGCTTGTTTTGCTGATGGGGCTCCAGGGTGATGAACTCAGGCCCCTCCCAGTGCTCACCCTCAAAGATGGGGTGCAGGTTCCAGGTCTGGTTGGTACGGTTTGAAAGCATGATGGTCTGCGTGTGCTTGGAGCGCACCTGGCAGGTGAAGTTCACCACCTGGAAGAAAGCAGGCGCCTCAGGCAGGCAGTGCAACTTACAAACGAGGAGTTCGAAGAAACGTTTAGGCTGGAGATACATATTTGGGAGTTGAGGGTACAGCAGTGTTTTGCTCTGCTTTGTTTTGTTTTGTTTTAAGACCAAGAAACTGGATGAGATTGTCAGGAAGTTAATTGGTTTTAGAAACAAGAAGAAATTTAAGAACTAATTCCTGGCTGGCACATGCCCACGTTAAGAAAAATCAGAAGAGGAGATGAGAGGGAGCATCTAATAAGGTAGGAAAAGCCCAGGAAAGGGTGGTATCCTAGGAGCCAAGTGAGGGAGGTGTTGGAAGGATCCTCCTTCAAGGGACTTGTTCAAGGTTCAATGCTATCAACAGGTCAACAGTTGAGAACTGACCACCGAATGTAGCCACAGGGCCACTGTGGCAGTGGCAGTAAGGAGAGTCAATAGACTAGGAGACAGGAACAGAATTCAGCAATAGACCCGCCCCTATACGGCCAAATGGTTTCTGAAAAAAGTGCAAAGGTATTTCAAATGGAGAAAGGGTGCGCTTTTCAACCATGTCCATATCCCAAAACATACAAGGAGATGAATTTTGATCCATATCTTGCCCTACATACAAAAACTCAAAACAGATTGAAGATCCAATTGTAAAATCTGTGTCCTGCATATATGAAGAGCTCTCAAAACTCAATAAGAAAATCAACAACCTAGTTAAAGAGATGGAAAATTTGAACAGATACTTCAACAGAGATGATATATGGAGGCAAATAAATGCCCACAAAGATGCTCAGCATCACGTGTCATCAGGGAACTACAAATTAAGAAACACAAGGAGACACCACCACATATTTATTAGAATGACTAAAATTAAAACAACCGACTATACCAAGTGTTGGCAAGATGTAACATAAGTAGAAATGTCAGCCATTGCTGGTAGAAATGCAAAATGACACAACCACTTTGGGAAACAGTTTAGTAGGTTCCTTAAAAAGTAAATATATGCCTGCTCTACGACCCAGCCATTTCACTCCTAGATATTTACCCAAGAAAATGAAAGCATATGTTCTTGCCAAGACTTGTAAGGACATGTTCACAGCATACTGTATGATTCCATTTATTTATTTATTTATAAAGATTTTATTTATTTGTTTGAAAGAGAGAGACACAGAGAGAGAGGGAACACAAGCAGGGGGAGTGGGAGAGAGAGAAGCAGGCTTCCCGCTGAGCAGGGAGCCCAACATGGGGCTCTATCCCAGGACCCTGGGATCATGACCTGAGCCGAAGGCAGAGGCTTAACCAACTGAGCCACCCAGGTGCCCCTGTATGATTCCATTTACATAACACTCTTGAAATAATGGGATTACAGAGATGAAGACTGGGTGTCATTTTTAGCATAAATGGTTTTTATCGTAAGTGGAACAGAGTCCACTCTCCGGTTTCTGTGGACATGGCTAGCAGAGGGTTAACCCAAGCCCCATTCTCCTCCTTTTTTTCCATGAGAGAGAAGGAGAGATAGGTGTGTACCCTTTCCTTACAGAGCTTGTAAGAGAAGTCGATCTAGCCAGAGACAGCCGTGCAAGCTTCCCTGAGAATGTGATGCTTGAGCTGAGAGCTGAAGAGTAAATAAGAATGAACTAAATGAAGAGGGAAAATGAATATTGCAGCAGTGGGAACAGAATATGCAAAAGCCCTGTGGTAGGGGCCATGGAGCAGGTCTGAATGTCTGGTGTTGGCACCGAGGACTGTTTGAACGAGTCACTCGTTTCTAATTGCGGAGCTTGCCGGGACCTCTCCAGCTGCTGGCCCGTCTGTGAGCAGCATCTACTGACCTCTTTTACTGCAGGTGGTCCCACGCAGACTCCAGAGAGGGTCAGGCTCAGGGGACTGCCTCCCTGGATGAAGCAGAGCAAGTTTTTGTAGAGACTCTCCTTGCCCACTTCAGTGGGGTGGTAGGTCACTTCGAAAGAAACCTCCATGCCCGCAGTGATATAGCCTTCTTCTGGGCTGATGGAGAAATGAGGCTCAAATTTTTTGACATCCCACTTAAACCTTTTCCAAGACAAAAGGAGACAAGAAAGACAGTTTACTAGTATCCTGGGGGTGTCTTCAATGCTGCTGAGATCAAGAGACGTTGCCTGGGCTTTTAGCTGGGACATTTACCCCCTTTGGGGACGAGATCCGGGTCAATCCTGGGTAAGACAGCTCAGCGGCTTCTCGGACCGAGCAGGGTGGGAAGGGGTTGCATATTATCTTGTGGCCCACAAGTGTCTCATGGGGGGACATGTGCATGAACGCACTAACATGTGTGTACCCAAGATCACGTGGCTAGGAAGCGATTGGGCTAGGACTGAACCCTCCCTGAGACCATGGCTATCAGCACTCCCTGCACTGTCTCGCAGGTCAGATCCAGGAGGTGATGCCCTCCTGTGAGCGCTGCACCTGCTCTTGGTGGTGCTGAGACCTGAGGGCCCCGTGTAGTCATCCCTCTGGGGCGGGGGGACAGACCTGTGCTTCCAGCACTGGGGAGCGGGGGCACCACACCACACCCTCAGGGTGCTGTTCTCACTGAAGTCTGGGTGAGGGCGCCCCCTGCAGGTATGCAGTGCCTCCTGCATGGGTATGGTGGCAAGCCTGAGCAGTGATTGGGATGGGTGCCTGCTAGCCAGGGGGAAGAGGCTGGAGAGGACAATGGTCATAGATATACTCGGGTTCCAATCCCGTCTTTTTCATTTCTTGCATAAGTGACCTTAGGTCAATCACCTAACCTCCTTGAGCCTGTGGAATGGGGACAGCAGAGGACCTTACAGGGGCCTGGGAAAAGTAATGGGAGCTTATTTGCTAGAATGTTCAGCACTGCACCTGCACAGTGTGAGTCCTTGCTAAATGCATGATTTTGGTAAAGTAATCTCAGTTGTTTCATCTGTAAAATGGATCAGTGATGGAACTACTTGGGATTAGCCAAGAGGAGCCACGTGAAGGGCATAGAACAGTCACCAAGCAAATGTTCTCGATGATATTAATTTTTGTCTTCCTGGCAGCAGCAGTCACCCGAGCGGGACCACCGTTGTCACATCTTGAGCAAAGGGAGGGGATGCAAAAGGGAGGGGAAAGAAGTAACAAGCGGCCAGACTTGTAACACAGATGTCCTGTCCAGTCTGGGGGCATAGACAGTGTCACAGGGCTGTGCTGGCCTCGGGGTGGGCACGCCGCTCTCCTACCTTGCGCCCACGTCACCCGTGTTCAACATAAGGATGCGACGTGTGGCTTGTGTCTGATACACGACTGGCCCGAAGGGGAGATGCTCCTGGTCCAGGGAGATCTCCAGGGCCTGGCAGCAGCCGTTCAGTAGGAAGAGGGGACGCAGGAGCCCCATACACTCCATTAACACCTCCTCAGAGAAGGGAGGGATGCGCTTCTTCGGGGCAAAGATGACTTCCAGCTTACAGACCTCTTTGTGCTTCAGAGTGATGTTGTGGAAGGGTATCAGGGTGAGGACCTGGACAGAAGCACAGTGAGACTCAGCCGCTGAGGGCAGGGGGCGTCCGAGGCATCCGTTTCTAGGTCTTGCTGTTAGGGCTGCAACAGCCCAGGGATCAGAGCCCATTCTGCTCCCTCCCACTGGCTGGGTCATCTTTGGCAAGTTACTTAAGCTTTCTGTGACTTACTCTACGTGAAGATTCAGATCATCTGCAGGTAACTGGCATTCCACAAATGCTAATTCTCTTTCCAGCCCCTTGCAGCACATGACCCCTACTCTCCGGTGGAGGAAAGGGCTCGATAAGAGGGCATGGAAAACGCTCAATGCTCTGATGTCTTTCCAGGGAGGACTCCCTGCGCTCCCTGTATCACACTACCTGGTGTGCTGTTTCAGATGCAGATTCCCAGGTCCTTCCCCAGGCCGACTGAATTTTGGGAGAGCCTGGAACTCACATCATCAAAAGTGCCCTGACCCACGCGTTCTAGAGTCTGGGAACAGCTGTTTAAATTCATATCATCTCCCCTTCCCACTCTGTCTTGGCAGAAATGAGTGAAAGTCAGCTCTAAGGAAGCCGAGGCTCCTTTGGCGCTTGTGCTCCCCTGGGGTGCAGAGCGGAGGACTGCAGTGGCTAGGGTAAGATGGGCTAGAAACTGCACCGGGACCGCGATCTTCACAATTTCTGCAAACACTGTGACACTGAAGGCCAAGCCCAAGGCCACCGGGCTAGTACAGGTTACTCATCCCTGAAAGAGACAAAAGTGGCTTGGCCCAAAGGTCAGGGGCCCCGGCCCAGTGGCACTGAGGACGTCGCCTGAGATGAATGAGGAAATGGAAGCAACAAGTCGACCCCGTCTCTGGATGGCAGCATGGCCACGGGGTGAGATGCCCACCGGCTCTCTTGCTCTGGTTAGCTCCCCAGCCCATTTTCCTGGCCACCCGCAGACAGTTCACAGTGCTCCTGCTGTACCGCCTCCCGCCTGGACGTCCGCAGGCAGAGTCTCCGGAGCACACGGAGCTTTGCCTGCGAGCGCACCTCTCCCCAACCTGTCTGCCTGCATTCGCCTCTCACTCTAGCCTCGGTGCAGGCCTCCCTCCACCGTGAGGCCTCCCGATAGCCCCAGCTGTCCTCTGAGCTGCCCTTTCCCAACTCACATCTGGCCTCTGCAGTTTCTAGGCTTTTCGGGTATTATTTCTGGGTCCCTGACCCCTGAAGACTAGAAACTCCACCAGACCTGTCTATGTCATATGACCTTGCTACAGCCTGAATGGTGACCCCCTCCCAATTCATATGTGAGTGGTGTTCAGCCTCTAGGGAATAATTAGGTTTAGATGAGGCCTTGAGAGTGGGAGCCTCATGACGGGACTAGAACCCTTGTTGGAAGACACCAGAGCTCGATCTCGCGTCTCTCCGCCGGGTGGACATACGACAAGAAGGTGGTCATTGGCAAGTGATTGTTTCTGGGTGTGAGATTATGGGGAGAACGGTTTTCTTTGTGACTTTTAGAGGATAGATATGATCATGAGAATCCGGATCTACTGAATCGCGTCCCTTTCTCTTTCACTTGCTGCCCTTTCGAAGTGTGCAGCCTCTCTAAGCCTTGGTGTCCTTCTGTGTAAAGTGAGAATAAAGAAAGCACCGGCCCCACACTGCTTTTGGGAGGACACTCCGAGGTGGCACGTGGGGAGCTCTTGGAACGGCCGGGCACACTGCAGGTGCGTGAGAAGTGGGGGTGGTCAGCGTGGCGAGCACGGTCATCCGTACCATCGGGACGAGGGAGCGGCCCGCCGGGAGCCCTGAGCACCAACCTTGGGTTCCTGGAGTTCTGGAACTGAGAACAGGACCGACAGGCTGAATGTGAGCTGGGTGTGGCTGTTGTTCATGATGGAAACTGTTTTCTTCACTACCTGTCCCGGCAGGACAGCTCCTAACTTCACAATCCTGTTGGCTGGATCTAGCACTGAAATCTGCGGAACAGGAAAGAAGCAGGGATGGAGGGGTTCATCGGTTACGGAGAAGAGTAACCGGCGTGACCCATGTGATCTGGTGAGGCGGGGGGGCTTCATCTCCCGCGGTGTCCCGCCGTCTTCATACGGGGAGTGGACATTCATGGGCATAAAGGAACCCCTAAGCGGTTCCTTACACAACTACATAATTACAACAGGGTGAAGGGTTGTGGAGGCAACGCTCGGGGTACCTTGAGAGCACACTTCAGAGGCTGAACTGGCTGGGGGGTCTGGGGAGGCGTCCCTGAGAGGGCATGTCTACACTGCACCAGGGAGCTAAAGGAAGGGCAGGATCTAGACAGTTTGAGTCGGGGTGGGTGTGAGGTTGGAGGGCACCCTGGGGGCAGGGGGACACTCTGTGGCAAGGCCCTGAGTCAGAGGAGTGGCTCAGTCAAGGCCTGTGGCCGGGAACGAGGGCTGCCCTAAGAAGACAGGCTGGCAGGTAGTGGGTTCGTGCTGGGAGAAGTGGGAAGCCAGGACAACACGGGCTGACCCCCTCAGACGCGTGTTTTGGAAGTGCTCTGGCTTGTGTCTCTTTGGAGACAGGCTGGAAGGTGGCGGGAGGGAGAGCCTGGAGGAGTGACAGGACTACAGACTACAATGGCCGCTGCAGAGGTGCCGTGGCAGACACACTTCCAAGTCCTCACAAGGCCCCGATCCTGGTGTTGGCCGGGATGGATCAAGGTCAGGCTGGGCCTGGCCTGCAGGACTCTGCAGCAGACTCTGCGTGCGTCACTGTCATTTGCTCAGTCCCTAAAGGGCACACCCCTACTCCTCAGCTTTCTTGATGTCCAGCCATTTCCACTGGGTCTCCAAAGCTGAGAGTCCCTAGCAGCAGCCTGTCCTCCTGGAGGTCCCCTTGGGATTTCCCCCAAAGGACCGACACACAGTGGGTACAGAGTGAGTGAGTAACTGAATGAGCAGCGAGAGCAGAAGAGGACCCCCCCCCGCCCTGTCCAGCTTGGGTGCAGACACACCAGGAGGCCATGTCCTGGGGTTCCTCTAGCTTGATGGGAAGGCTGCCAGGGACACCTCCCTCCCAGCCCTCCCCCATCTTCTCTGTCTGTGGCAGAAATGTCCCGTGCATTTCTGAGCATCTGGGAAAGCCTTCCATCTTCCAGAACGTCCTAGTAAAATGCAAATATGCTCACCAAACAGACACCTTAAAGGTTTACCAGACACTGGGGAGAAAGGGATTAGCACAGGACTTTCATTAGGGGCCCCTACTTAGAAGCCATGCCCGCAGTCGAACAAAATCCTGGGATCTGTGTCTGGCAGAGAACACTACTCAATGTGGCATTGAGGAAAGATGTTCCACAACTGAAACGCACATCTGCACACACAACCAAAATAAATTGCTATCCAAAACAAATCTAGCCTATTAAACCTGAAAACAAAACACACCCTGATATAAGAGGAGAAGGACGTGCGTGGGATTATGCATCTGATAGTCTCAAACTTCTCCAAGAAAAAGAATGTTTCTCTGGTGCCCGTGACTCCTCGTAGCCTATGGGTCACTGAAGTTTGGTCTGAGGAAGAGTCAGATTTGACAGTTCACCCTTCAGTGGGACTGGCTGGCCTCTGACAGAGGAGCTTGGGGGCCAGACAGGTGGAGAGGGGGAGGAAGAGTGGGCTCAGGGGGGCACAGGTGGCTGGGAGGGCAAAAAGGAGGGTGCCAAGCCCGAGGATCTCATCAAGGTTTCTTACCTTCATTTCGGTGCCTTTCCCTTTGATTTCAATTATTTGCTGTGAGAGCCCATTGATTTCAAAGGGGATGAGTTCTCGGTATTGGATACTTTTTCGAGGATAAAAGGTGATTGGAATCTCCAGTGTCTTTCCCGGTTTTATCACATCGACGCTGAAGTTCACCTCGAGGTATGTGGTATTGGTATACAGACAGTCTAAGCTGCAGAAAATCAGGAGGAAGGTGTGGAGATTAAAGGGTGCTCATATTTCCATTTTGTCTATAAAGGAAGAGGATCTCCAGGACCAGCCTGTGCTCCTGGAGGTCAGAACACATGTTTAAGTCCCGCAGAAAGACTGATTCCGTCCCCTTATCTCTCTGAGCTGGATACTGATGGATTTCCTGCCCTCTGCCCTGGAGTCAGAGGAGGTAAGCGTTGGAAGGGACCTTAGCAGTGGTCCAGGCCATGGCTCCCTGGCACACCCACAGAGATCCTGGAAGAACTGGGCCTCAAACTCAAAAGTGCCAAGACCCTTTGTTCCATGCAAAGGAAGGAAATACTTCCTGGGGTGCCTGGGTGGCTAAGTAGGTCAAGTGTCTGCCTCTTAACTTCATTCAGCTCAGGTCATGATCTCAGGGTCTTGAGATCGAGCCCTGCATCAGGTTCTATGCTGGGCATGGAGCCTGCTTAAGAGCCTCTCTCCCTCTCCTTCTGCCCCTTGCCCCCCACCCCAACCCTGTGAGAGTGCTCTCTCTCTCTCTCTGTAAGGAAAAAATGGAGAAGGAGGAAGAGGAAGAGGAGGAGAAGGGCTTCCTAAGTAACTGGGGGGCAAAGCACAGAAGAGAGAAGTGTGTGTTCTGAGTCAGATACACAGGAGTTTGGATCTGGGCTCTTAACCACTAACCAGCCATGAGACCTGAGAAAAGCCGCTTGCCCTTTGAGCCTCTATTGCCTTATCTGTAAAGCTGGGGCAGTGACAGCTACCTTGTAAGGCTGTTGGGGGCATTAAATGGAATAGAGTGACTGAGTCAGTCACTAAGCAGGGCACGGAGGAAACACTCCACAAAGGCGATCTGTTCTCATTATCACTACTCGCCCAATTACGTGGTGTCTTCGAAGACCATGTCCACCCTCCGTCCACTTGTGGGTAGGAAAGCACGAGACCTCCCCATTTCAGTACTTCCTTGTCTTTGTCTTCCAGGTATTTAGAGAAGAAGTCCTGCTAGGCCAATAAACGTAACTGAATGCCTTTCTGACTGAATTAAATCATGCAGGGAAGAGTGCAGGTAGATAAGAGTTTTAATGAGCATTTCCAATCACATGACACTCTCGTAAGGTCCCCTTCAGGATGATAACCATCAGCATCCCAGCAACAGCAGCAAACCATAACTGAGCATCGCGTATGTTCCAGGCACTGCTCTTAGGGCTCTCTCTGGGGGCTAATTCAATCCTCCTGAGAGCCCCATAGGAGAGGCTCTATTAGTATCCACCATCTCAGGCGAGGAGAGGTGAGAACATGTGCCCCAAGGTCGCACAGCTAGGGAAGAGCTGGGGCTCAAACTTGGGCCTGTGCTATCTACCTAGTGGCTATCTAGTGGCTGGTAGCCACTAGACTCTTGTGGCTATTCAAATTCAAATTCAAATGCATTAAAATTTAACAAACTAAAAATTCGGTCCCTCAGTTGCACCCGGCACAATTTATGTGCTCTGCAGCCGCATGCAGTCGTGAGGTTGCCATACTGGAAGCACAGACATGTAACAGTCCCAGCGTCCAGGAAAGTTCTACTGTATAGTACTAACCTAGCAAGCCTTGAGGAAACACAGGTCTCTGGGCTAGTCTCTGGAAATCC
This sequence comes from Neogale vison, assembly GCF_020171115.1. NCBI lineage: Eukaryota > Metazoa > Chordata > Mammalia > Carnivora > Mustelidae > Neogale > Neogale vison. Next base: position 12,906,401 of record NC_058097.1, read on the forward strand.
TTTCTCGATAGGTCTGGAATAAGGCCCAGAAACCCGTACTGGAACATTCCACACCGGGATGGTGCAGAGAGGCTAGAGTTTAATCAGAAGACTTAAACTCAGTATAGATCTGTTATTCACTATGAAGTAATGGCCTGAGAAATTCACTTTTTAACTCTTCAAACCTTGGTTTCCACATCTATTATGTGGGGAAAATACATGGAAGCCACTGAACCTCTCATCAGGCATTGCCCTCCTCATTTCAAGATTTTCAGCAGAGCAGCTCATGGCTACTCAGGTAGTAGTGGTGGGGAAAGGAGACTCGGGATTCATGCCCAGCTGTGTTTGACTCTTTCTCGTAATCTTTTTCTGTTTCGACAGCACTTCACCTGTATGACCCATGAGGAGCTACAGTCTCATCTGGAAGCTCTGGGAAGACCGCTTACCTCATAGACGTTTCTTCCTTGTTGGTGACAACCAGGATTTGTTTGTATGGGGGCATCCCAGCTTGGTAGATGAAGCAGGTCCCAAAGTTGTAGCTGGTGAAGGAGAAATGAACAGCGGGGCTCACAGCGCAGCCTGAGAAGCTGCACAGATATGTCGGGCCGTGGCTGATCTGTGGGGAGGCAATGGCAGGAAAAGCGGGATTACAAGTGTGAGCAAAGGGCTCCTCGAGTCCCCAGGTGAAGGAGGAAAGCAGTTGGTGATTTTCCAAAAAATAAATAAATAAATAAATAAATAAAATAAACAATAAATTCAGGTGCTAGGACTCCATGGGCAGAGAGTCTGATTCACAGGTTAGAAGTTTGTTTACTTGAGGAAAGCAAAGTGAGACAGTCGCAATCAGACTCCGCATTGGCTCTGCCAGCGAGGATTCAGCTGGAAGGCAGGGGTGTGGTGGACACTGCTGGTTACTGTCCCCCATCTGCTTCCCAGGGGTTGCCTATTGGCAGGACCCTGCTTAGCTGCCAATGCGCCCGCCTGGGGGAAAACACTTGAGTTTCTGTCCTTCCTTGGCACTAAGGGTGGTCCTCAGACATAGTTCTGGTCATCTGGATCTAAACAGAAAAGGACAAGAGGGTGTCCTATTTTGAATACAGAGGTGCTCTTGCTGAGAGAGCTGAGTTGCTTTGTTGTTGGTTTTCTGTTTGTTTTGCCTTCAGGCTCTTCCCTCTTATTTGCACTTTGAATGCAGACCTAGGGCTACAGGGGGGAAAGGCCACCTTGCAACCAGGAAAGGACAAGAATGAAGGAAGTCAAAACGCCCTACGTCAAGGGTGAACGAATGGAAGATAGAAACAGAATGGGTCATCCCTGGGTTCTCAATAAGATGACACAGGTGCCTACTGGGACATGAACTTAATTTGCTCTTCAGAAACTTAAGAATATGAAATTTGGAAGCTGAAAATTTATTTAAAACAAAGTATCCACTATTTATCCTAAATATCATTAGAAAAAGCATTATAACAGTCATTGGCACAAGTTTTCATAAGCAACTTTATAAACTGAAAAACAGTTTAAGGCTTTTAAAGTCTTTATATTTTGTGACTGATTGCCTAGAAAGGATTAAAATTGACCACCTTCAACTCTTCTGCCAGTTAGAGCAGGAAGGTACTATGATGTGTGTGTGATGTTTCTTCAGGAAGACATGGAAGTTCTGAAAAAGAAGTTTCTCCAAAGTGATGGGCTCATTCTGAGGTGGGGTGCCTGCCTCTTCCCAGGTAAGATGGCTGCAGCATTGCCCTTGAGTTCCAAACTAGGAATTTTACTCTTTTCTAATGAAAAAAAAATTTTTTTTAGACTGTACTGTGACTCCATGTCCTTCTAAATTATGGACTGGCCAGCAGCTGACCTTGGGTTCCAATTGTCATACTCCCTGGTTCCCTGTCAGTCACATTTTCTATAAGGATATGAATAAAGACCATGTCTCTTCACTCTGTCAATTTTTGCTTTTGCTGTGCATAAGCTTTTGAGTTTGAGATAGTCTTCCTTTTTATTTTTGTTTTTGTTGCCTGTGCATTTAGTGTCCTATCTGTGAAGTCACTGCCAAACCAAGTTCATGAAACTTTCCCCTGATGTTGCCTTCTAGGAGATTTATGGTTTAAGGACTTATGTTTAAGTCTTTAACCATTTTCAGCTGACTTCTGGGCATGGTGTAAAAGGCTCAGTTTCATTCTTTTGCATATGGATCTCCAATTCTCCCAGCACCATTTGCCAAAGAAGCTCTCCTTTCCCATGGTGGGTACTTGGCAACTATCTCAAAGATTGGTTGGCAGTATATGTGTGCATTTATTTCCGGGGCTCTCTATTCTGTTCCATTGGTCTAAGTGTCTGTCTCCATGCTCGTACTATGCTATTTTGATGATGGTAGCTTTGTAACATATTTTGAAATCAGGATGAATGATGCCTCTAGCCTTGTTCTTCTTTCTCAGGATTGATTGGCTATTTGTGGTCTTTCGTGGCTTCGTATGAATCGTAGAATTGTTTTCCTATATTTGTGCCATTGGGATTTTGATAGGGATGGCACTGAATCTATAGATGGCTTTGGGTAGCATGGAAATTTTAACAATATTAAGGCTTTCCACTCATGAACACAGGATGTCTTTCCATTTGTCCATGTCTTTAATTTCTTTCATCAGTGTTTGTAGTTTTCAGTACATAAGTTTTTCACCACCTTAGTTTATTCCTGAGAATTGAATCCTTTTCTGTGATATTGTAAATGAGATTATTTTCCCAATTTTCTTTTCAGATAGTTTCTTGTTAGTATATAGGAAAGCAACTGACTTTTTAAAAATTTATTTATTTGACAGAGAGAGAGATCACAAGTAGGCAGAGAGGCAGGCAGAGAGAGAGAGAGAGAGAGAGAGAGAGAGAGAAGGAAGCAGGCTCCCCGCTGAGCAGAGAGCCTGACACGGGGCTCGATCCCAGGACCCTGGAATCATGACCTGACCCGAAGGCAGAGGCTTTAACCCACTGAGCCACCCAGGCGCCCCAGCAACTGATATTTGTTTGTTGACTTTGTGTTCTGCAACTGTACTGAATTATTTTATTAATTCTAACAGATTTTTTAAAAGATTTTATATATTTGTCTTATAGAGAGAGCATGGGGTGTGTGTGCAGCAGGCAGAGAGAGAGGGAGAATCAGACTTCCCAAAGAGCAGGGAGCCTGATGTGGAGCTTGATCCCAGGACCCCAGGATCATGACCTGAGCAGAAGGCAGAGGCTTAACCAACTGAGCCATGCAGGAGCCCCAATTCTAACAGATTTTTTTAATGGAATATTTTGGGTTTTCTATATATAAGATCATGTTGTCTGCACAGAGGGACAATTTTACCTCTTCCTTTCCAATTTGGATACATTTTCTCTTCTTCTTGTCTAATCGCTCTGTCTAGGCCTTCCAGAAGTGGTGAGAGTGGGCATCCTTGCCTTGGTCCTGATCTTAAAGGAAAAGCTTTTAGCTTTTCACTGATGAGCATGAGGTTAGCTATGAGCTTTTCATATATGACCCTTATTATGTTGGGGGTACTTTCTTTCTAATCCTAGTTTGTCGAGAATTTTTTTTTAAAAGATTTTATTTATTTGACAGACAGAGATTACAAGTAGGCAGAGGCAGGCAGAGAGAGAGGAGGGGAAGCAGGCTCCCCGCTGAGCAGAGCCCCCCCCCACATGGGGCTTGATCCCAGGACCCTTGGATCATGACCCAAGCCGAAGGCAGAGGCTTTAACCCACTGAGCCACTCAGGCACCCCTTGTCGAGAATTTTTCTCATGAATTTTGTCAAATGCTTTTTGCCACTTCTATTGAGATGATCATGTGATTTTTATCCTTTATTCTGTTAATGTCGGATATCACATTAACTGGTCTTTGTATATTGAACATCCCTGGCATCTGAGAGGTAAGTCCCACTTGGTTGTAGTGTATGATCTTTTCAGTGTATTGCTGGATTTGATTTACTGGTATTGTATCGAGGATTGTTCTACCTGTATTCTTTAGGGATATTGGCCCATAGTTTTTTTTTTTTTTCTTGTGGTGTCGTTGTTTGGCTAAATACCCAGAAGAATTGAAGTCAGGATCTTGGAGAGGTATTCACACTCTCACGTTCAGTGTAGCACTAGTCACAGTAGTCAAGATGTGCAAACAACCTGAACGTTCATCGACAGGTGAATAAAGAAAATGAGGCATATACACCCAATTCAGCCATTTTTCTTGAATAAATGATCCTAGGATTCTTGCTAGCCTTTGCTTAACTTTAAGAGTTCTGAAAAAAATTGCTTTTGCTAGTTTTTGCCAGTGTTCTCATCACTATGGGAGAGCAGCTCTCCAGCGATCCTTCTCTGCCATTCCTGAGGGCATCATGAATCCTTGGTTTCTCATTCAGTGACGTATCTTGGAAAATGTTATACATATGTTCTCTCTCTTATTTCCTCTGCACCGCCCACCCATCTCCCTTATTCATTTTAATAGCTGCATAGGATTGCAGTGCATGGATGGTCCACTGCTTTGCAATGGACACTTATTCACTGGGCACCTCAACTGTGGATGAACCCTTTATACTAGAGATTGTGAGACTGTTTCCAACATGACCACTCTCCAGGAGCTTCTGGAAGGGTGGAGAAGACAAGGAACATACAGGAGAATTACTCTCTCAAGAGAGAGTGCTGGGAATGCTTTCAGGGTCAGACGATATTAAATGGTCTCACCTTGATTCTGAGTTCCAGGCCTTTCAAGACACACTTCTTAAATGGCTGGAAAGACACGGAGGCATGTGCAGTCTGGCCCACATCCACAATGCCATCGATGGGGGAAAATTCCAAGTATTGCAATAGGGATTTGGGGCCAGATAGCTCTGCCTGGAAGCTGAAGTTGAATTTTCCAGTGTTGATAAAGCTGAGTTCACACTGAACACATTCGTTCAACTCTACCTGAGAGACAGAGAACAGAGTAGTATGTTGATGGAATGCAAATCATGGTTCCTTTCTCTGGGGATAGGATATTTAAGATGTTGGGGAAAAATATCATTTGGGAGATAGGGATGACAGATGATGTTAGTGAGCTGAGTATCATGGGCTTAATGTAGTCAGATATTCCACCGAGAGCTGGGGGGGGGGGCTCATACCTGAAGTGTAAGATGGCAATTTAATTTTTAGACAACGCTTGGTGGACAAACATCCTTCCTGTATGTTGAAATCAAGTATTATTCCCTTCCCTACCATCTCTCCACCCCCTGGAAGATAAAATAAGTTTCACATCAAAACTATATGCTTTATGAGGGTGGAGATGCTTCTGGCATGTGCCGTTCTTCTGGTCTCCCTGACATATGAAACAGAGAGCTACAGCTAACATTCCCTTGTACTTCCTTTCCCAGCCAGTGTGGAAACAGAGAAAGAGAGAGAGGGAGAGGTGAGAGAGAACAATCGAGGCTCTCTCACACTCTTACCTCATAGAAGTTGATAATGTTTGTCTCTTTGGGAGTCAGGAGAGTGATCAAGCCAGTCCTGTCCTTGCACCTGACCTCTGCATTCATAGTATATCCCTCAGCCTTGACATTTAAAGTCAGAGGGTGAGCTTTCTTTTTCACATTGCAGATCAAATTAAAGTTCACATCTCCCTCCTGCTTTGGTGTGAAGAAAATATCAACCGGGAACCTGGTTGGGGAAGAAGACAGCAGATTAGCTGCCAAGGCCAACCTGTTATAACCTGCTAAAGAACATGAGCCTGATGGGTTAGCACCTGCTCTATGAGGAAAAGGCACCGTCATTCCAAATTATGATGAGTTTTGAAGATTTGCCAGTCATGGCTGAACATTGCTTTATGAATTCACAAATATAACAGAAAGAAAGGAAAGGAATATAAACACGAGAGAAAAATATTGAGAAGAAGGTCTTAAAGTTCTCAGTGCTCTACAATTTATCAGGAAAACGAATAATGGAAAATAAGGAGGACAGGGATGGGATTGTTCATATAAATTTTAGAGTTGGAAGAGATGTGATACAGGGCGCTCTGGGGGAAATGGATTCTCCTGGCTAGCAGGTCTAGAACCCTTGCTATAGTGGGGGTGTGCAGTTGTGGGGGACTTTTTCTTTACCTGGACAGTGGTGGGATCCAACCTTCCATGGGACATATGACCAGGCTGTTGCTGAAACCTTCGGAGTACCGGGAGTTGTCCTGGAAGGCAAAAGAGAACCCCTGCTCCTCCTTGTTGATGATGTGCACGGTCTCCCTGGCTTCTCTGCCTGTGGGAGAAACACCAGCCCTGAGTGAAGGCCTCACGCCTGCTCCTGAAGCATTCAGCAGATCCTGCTCCTCAAGCAAGAGGAAGCCTTCACAGAAAAAACTTTTCAACTTCTTTTCTCTCTTCTCCCAAGCTCCTCAGCTTGACTACCTCCCTTCCTTCCTTCTGCTCTACAAGGGACCTGTTTCCCCTGGTGAGATTCACCTCTCTCCTTCTAGAACTTTATTCCATCAATTTCCTGCTCCTGCTGGGTGGCCCCTCTGCTTTGGTCGCAGCTGTCCGAGGTGATTCTGATGATGTCATTTTCTCTCTTTGTTCCTTTGGAACTAATGCCTTCCTGCTTTCGGTAATGAGGGCTTCACCCTCCCTGGAAGGCCCATTTATTTGTAGATAGTCTCTGCATTACCCTCTTTTGAATCAGAGCTCAGGTATGTTGTGAGAGTCCTGTAGGGCCTGAATACATCTTCTGTAACTATTTTGCTTTTTCTTACTTTCCTTGACTATTATACAGCATTTGTTTCTTTACATATACTTTAGGATCATTTTATCTAATTCTCCCTCTGCCCTTAATCCTTTTGGGATTAAGGCTGCCAGATTTAGGAAATATTTTTTTAGTATAAGTATGTCCCAAATATTGCATGACACATACTTGTATTGACATACTTACACTAAAAAATTACTCACTGTTATCTGAAATTCAAATGTGACTAAGCATCCTGTATTTTATCTGGCAACACCAGTTGGAATTCTAATTGGAACTTGATTAAATTTGTATATAATCTTGAGAGAACTAGTAAATGTTCACATCTTGTTTGAGGGCATTTTAATAAGATTTTATAGTTTTCTTCATATAAGTCCTATGCTTTTCATTTACATTTATCGTTAGATATTATATAGGTTTTGTCAATATCGAATGGATTTTTTTTTCTGTTTCTGGGTGCTTATTGCTAAAAAGAAAGAGAAACTATTGATTTTTACATAATTGTCTTGCATCCAGCTGCTTACTAAATTATCTTGTTGATTCTAGTGGTTTGTTTTGCTTTTCTCTAGACCCTCTGGAGGTTTTCTATGTAAGAAGTCACCAGCAACAGCAAATGAGATAGTTTTATCTCTTTTTCCTTAATGTTTATGCCAATTCTTGAATTTTCCTTTTTTATTGTATTTGCTAACTAAAATCACAAAGAAAATATTCAATGATAATGATGATAATGAGCATCCTTGCCTAATTCCTGATTTTTAACTGAAGTGGTTCCAGTGTTTAATCACAGTATAATATCTGTCTCTGGTTTTGGTTAGTCTTCTTCTTCTTCTTCTTTTTTTTTTTTATAATGAGGAAGAGGGAGAGAGGGAGGGAGGGTGAGTGTGAGCGAATGTGTGAGCAGGGTTGGGGGGAGGGCCAGAGGGAGAGAGAGAATCCCAAGCAGGCCCCACTCTCAGCCCAAAGCCCCATGCGGGGCTCCATCTCGTGACCCTGAGATCGTGATCTAAGCTGAAATCAAGAGTCAGATGCTTAACTGACTGAGCCACCCAGGTGCCCCTGGATAGTCTTCTCTATTTAAGTTTCCCCCTCTAGTCCTTCCTATCTTACAATTAGAATTTTTGTTAAGAATTTCTGCAATGACTTTTTAGTGTATATTCAGATGATCACCTGGTTGTTCTTTAATCTGTTGATATAATCATTATATTGAAATGCACCACCTTTGCATTCCCAGATTAAATTCTGTTCGCCTTGCTGTTGCTGTTTCTATTTATTTAACTTAATTTTAATTCCAGTTAGTTAACAGTGTTCTGCCAGTCTCAGGTGTGTCATATACTGATTCACCACTTCCATACCCCACCCGGTGCTCATCAGGACAAGAGCACTCCTTAGTCCCCATCACCTGTTTCTTCACCATCCCTCTACCCCTCCCCTCTGGTAGCCATCCATCTGTTCTCTATAGTCAAGAGTACTGTTATTGGGGCGCCTGGGTGGCTCAGCGGGTTAAAGCCTCTGCCTTCGGCTCAGGTCATGATCTCAGGGTCCTCGGATCGAGCCCCACATCAGGCTCTCTGCTCCGTGGGGAGCCTGCTTCCCCCTCTCTCTCTGCCTGCTTCTCTGCCTACTTGTGATCTCTGTCAAATAAATAAATAAAATCTTAAAAAAAAAGAGGACTGTTATTATTCTTATGCTCTACTGCCCATTTATTTGTTTGAAACCTTCTGGAACATCACGGTCTCCTCCCACATACTTATATGTATCAGTATAAGAAATGTATGGAAATATTACATAATAAGCTGTTAACATGGGATTCCTTTGATGGAAAGGATAGGTGGAGATAAAATAAAATTTCCTTATATAATAGACTTATTGTCTTATTATGAAGTATATTATTTCCCTAAATAGTGAAAAAATAATGAATACTGTTATGCTGAAAAAAAATTATTAAAAAAAAATCACATAAATAAATAAATAAAATAAAAAAAAATCTAATGAGTTACTAAAAATCCTCTCCTTTAGTTGTATTTTATAGACACATACACACACACACTCTCACACACACACACACACACACACACACACACACACTGCGTCCATGTGATAAGGGACCTGGTGATCACTTCCTTTACTTCCTTCAGGTCTCTGATCAAATGTCACTTTCCCACCACCCACTGGAATAGGCGATTAACTTCTGACATGCTATATATTATTTTTTTCTTTTTTAGTAGTCTGCTTTCTTTTCTTTTCTTTATTTTTTTTTAAGATTTTATTTATTTATATGTCAGAGAGAACCAGAGAGAGAGAGGGGGAGAAAGAGAGTGAGAAAGAGCACACAAGTAGGGGGAGAGGCAGGCAGAGGGAGAAGCAGGCTCCTCACTGAGCAAGAAGTCCAACGTGGGATTGGATCCCAGGACCTGAGATCATGACTTGAGCCAAAGGCAGGTGCTTAACTGACTGAGCCCCGCAGGCATCCCTTGCTGCTCTGCTTTCTATTACTAGACTATAACCGCCGGGAGGGTGGGGACTTTGGCTGTACCCATGGCATTCTCAGCTCACAGAACCGTGCCCTGGTCATACAAGGGCTCAGTAATATTTGTTGAGCTGAATAAATGCATGAAAGGATGGCAGAGAAATCTGATCGCTGGGGCGCAGACTGAGAGGCGAACAAGTACAGGACGTCCTCTGGCGGCACGTGCAAGTAAGACGGGGATGACACGGGGCTCTGGAAATGGACACAGTCAGTCCAGGCCTTCAAGGAACCTAGCAAGCAGCATCCGCAGCAAGGCCCCTGAATTCTCATAGGCTCACAGCGTGTGGATTTAGAAGATACCTGGTGGAAGTTGGATGGAGAAATAAATATTTCTTGGCTTTGTGAACAGTGATAGAGAACGTCTGACAGGCACCAGGACGAGTTTGCCACCCAAGTCGGCTCCTGGCGCTCATTGCTGGGTCAGCCCTCACAGGTCCCACCAACTCACACATGAACCAGCAGGGCAGGCTTACCAATGAGGAGACAACTGAAGTTGAGGTGTGACTTGTCCAGATTGATGAGAGGATCGGTGGCTTTGCCCACCAGTAGGAAAGGGACGGTGATGTTGTGTTCGGGGATTAAGAAAGTCCAGAAGGCTTCTGTGATGTCCAGATGGGAAGGTGTGAACTGGAAGGTAATCTAAGAAGGCAGTTGGGAGCAGAGGGGTAAAAGGTGTTTCTGTTTGCTTGTTCCACGTGCCCTTGGAGGCTTCCTGGTGCTGGGGTTACGATGGCTGACATTATTGGGTCACACCCCCGCGCCCCCCCCCCCCCCGCTGTTCTCCTGTCTCTGTGAAGGCATGTAAGTGTGGCTGTTCCAGAAATATCAATGTCTGTTTGGACCTTGCCCACAGGTCCTTCTGAGGGGGTCTACCCCTCCCCACAGCCTCCACAGCCTCTGGTGGCTGGACCACCATATTTCACACCATGTCTGCCTGGCATGTAAAAACAGAGAGAATCTGAGAGAAATACGGAATTTTGGCTTTTCCCAAAAAGTTCAGGAAAATCGGCAGCCCTGGGCCACTTGTCTGTGTGTGGTCACCTGACAGAGAAGCACAGCAGGCAGCCAGGGGTGGGCTCAGCATTCCTTGTCATTGTCCCCTGGCCTGCTCCATTCATTTGTGGGACCTGCCCAAAGGCATTTGAATTCATCATTTCTGTTTCATGGATCTATTTCTGCCTGAGATCCTCTGTGGAATTTATAGGATATGGGGTCTATCATTCTGTTTTGGCCAATGAATTCATGCTTCCCTAGGTCTGACCCCACACTCCAGTCCCCACACCACTGCGTGAACATGAGGACTGAGCTGTGGGACAGGACTCACTTTTCTGTTTTGCCCTTTGGCCTGACCAAGTGAAAACACACCTGTATACTTTTACCACTGTCAGTCCCTTGGGGGGAAAACAAGCCTTCTTGTTTCTCTATGGGTCCTACAGTCCCCAGCCACAAGTGCCCAGATCTGCTTTAATAATCAGAGTGCCCTTCTCTGCTTTAAGAGTTTCAGTTTTTAAAACCGCAAATGCTAGAACTCTCCATCTCTCCATGGCCAACCAAGGGAGTGCAGGTATGTCTTGTTCATGAGGACGGCCTCCTGTCTATGCCACTCAAGAAATGCTTATTGATTCATGCACCCTCAGGCTGTGCTTCCTCACTCTACCTATGGTCTACAGCACACTTGGTATCCAGACAGAGAGAGAGGGAGAGAGAGAGAGAGAAAGAGAAAGGTCTTTCATCAGGCGGTCTTCATTCACATACACACCTCAGCTTTCTTTTCTGGGTGGATGAGGCCCTTCTCTGTAAGGCATGTGAAGGCTGGAGGGTTCTGGAGACTTTCAGTTTCTTCGGAGATCCAGCAGAAGGTGTAGGTGGTGTTAGTGGGGTTCAGGATTGTAAAAGTCCTGGCCGAGGAGGAAGAATTGATCACAGAGAGTGACACAGGTGGGTTGAGGAATAAGACAAACTTTCTTACGATCTTCTCTAGCACAGGCCTCCCTGTATGGGAAGTAGAACATATCTGGGCACTTCATTAACATAGAAATGAAAACTGCATCTCAGCTAGAGCTCCAGACTACGGCTAGCAAACTGGACTTTGGAGTAAAAATGACGCCCAGGGTGCTTCTGTCCCACTGATCCTCTGTGGTTAAGGGGGTGGTCAGGGATTCTGTGTTTATGTCTTCCAAACTTTCCCCAGTGTTGATACTAAGGAGACCAAATCCAGCTTCCTTACTAGAGCAGTTTTCTGAAGTCCAACCCCAGTAGTTCAAGCCTGCTTTTAGGATTTAGTCTCACTGACTTCCCTGCATTCTTCCTCCCCATTCTTTAGAAGGACAGAGTGATAGGAACTCGACTGATGCAAACCTAAGCAACTCACCGGAGACTCTTCCCTCCTATGCCCACACTGGTGAACTCAATCACCCGGGTGTTGGGGTCCAGAGCCCCACCACCAGGCCCTCGGAGGTCTGGGTTGCGCCGATGACCGCTGATGTAGTCCGAGTGTTTCAGGTCAAAATGGCAAAAGGGCAAGATGCTCCGCCCTTTTGTTGTTAGGACCGGACCTTGCTCCCCGGGAGGCAAGTTGGGAATCCTGAGAGGATAAAGTTATTCTTACTTATTTTTACATCAGCTGTTGCTTTCAGAGTTGGAAATGAATTATTATGTCCACCAGAATGTGAGCTTCAAGAAAGCAGAGACTGTCCTGGTCAATGACACAATCTCAGTCCCTGAACAGTGCGTGATATGCGGTAGGTGCTGACTCATTAACTGTTGAGTGGATGGACGTGGGAATGAGCTGAGGAGGAGGGGCTGAATTCTGGCTCCTGAACTTGGTGTTGAACTTAGCCCCAACACCAAGTTCAGGCAGCCAGGATGGCTTCCTGGCGGGGTTCGGGCGCGAGCGATCTCGCTCTGTACTGTACTGATTCTGAACTGTATCTAAGTTCAGCCTCAGGTCATCTCTCCAATAGTGGTGACAAAATCTCCCTCTGTAAACCGAGTAGAGTCTTACCCTCTGGGTCCTCTCATAGGCACCTACTGGGGTATGAAAATGGACAGAAAAATCCTAGAAGAGTATCCTGAGTGCCTTGGAGAAGGTGAGGTAGATGTGATCAGACTTAGCCCCAACACCAAGTTCAGGCAGCCAAGATGGTGGGGGGAGGGTCCCTGTGGTGGACTGTGGGGCTCCACAAGGCTCTCATGGCCCACATAGGTCTGTCTACCCCATGCTGGGGTTCATACAGTCCTCTGTAAGGTGGGTGTTCTGCCTGGAGCTTTCCTGGGAGTGGTTAGCCTATCAGGAGCTTTCAGTGCTAGAAGTTATAGATTGGCTTTTCTGGAACTGGGTGTGGGCCCTTCTATTCCTTACTGACATGTGTCAGGTCCACGCCTTCACCACCACCAGGTATGTGTATGGGATGATTGTGTGCCAAGTTCTCTGCTAAGTCTTCACTTGAATTGACTTAAGGTTCATGGCGATAGTACAAGGTGGGTATTGCTGTTTGCTTTCTATATGAGGAAACCGAGTCTCAGAAAACATACAAGAAAGTTTTCCTAAGTTCGTGCGTGCCCAAGGACTGGAACCCATCCATCTGTCAACCATTCTGTTGCTCAGTGGAATCCTGTATGTGGCTGGGAAGGGGGCAGGGGGCAGGAAGAAGAATCTAGAGAGTGTTGGTGAGTGATACAAAAAGCCCAATTCTCTGTATATTCCAAGCCCTGGCCCCTTTGAATCTTCCAAAAAGAAAATATGACCATTTGGGTGCTGTGGAGGGGCCAAAGGCGGGAAAGAATAGTGGTAGTGGTGGGACAAAAGAGAGGCCAGGAGATGCCAAACTTTGTTCTGGGGAGCACTTCTCCTTACTGGCAGAAAAGATGGCCCTCGAAGTCTCCAACCTCCAGCGGGGAGAATTTCACTTTGAGCTTCTGAGTCTTGCCTGCAGGCACAGCGCCTGAGGAGGGCTCCACAGAGAAGGGTGGGAGGGAATCTTCGTTCCAGTGGTTGGTGGCACTCTCCAGGGTGCTGACCGTGTGCAGTGTGCCCTGGCTAAGCTGGTCTTTTTGAGAGGAACCTGGGGGCAAATAGAGACAGCCAGTGATGTTCCGCGTTTGCAGTGGGAGAGCAGGTAGAAGGCAGTCCACTCACAGGTCCAGAGGGAGCCTCTGTGGGGTCTGTGGGCTCACCTCTTCTAGCAGGTATGCTTAATCTTGGGCACTGGGGGTAAGAAATTGGCTTACATCTCTCATAGGAGACTCCCGAAAATACTTCTATTAATTCTACAAGTTTTCTAAGCTGTTTCCTTCTGGCTCAAGGGGGTGGGTCAAAGAGATGTCTCTAGGTATTCTGTCTCAAGAATAATGGGCTGTGAACTTAATTTTTGGAGAATCATTGTTTTAAAAAAAAGGGGTTCACAACCTGGGGGCCCATTCAAAAGATCTGTGAATCTCCAAAACTGCAAGCAACAATAGTAATGAGTATCTGTCCACCAAGTGTTGAGCCCTTTTCTGAGGACTTTATACGTATCAAGTTGGGTAGGGGTGTGTATTTTCTTGGGGAAACATTTCATAGCTTCAGCAAGGGTCTGTAATCTTCCAAGAGGCTAAGGCCTGAAAAACAAGATTCCCAGGGCTCTGCGGTCAGCGTGGTGGCCTGGTGGATGGCCAGGGTTCAGGTTCCAGGAGGACAGAGGTCAGCTCTTGAGTTCCTCAGACCCTTTTTGTTCTGCAGACACCATGAGACGTTTTCTCTGCTTCTCCTTGGCTACTGGGGGGCGGGGAGCTGTAGGGGCAGTGCTCACTGCTCCATGAACAAGGCTCTTCTATTAACTGGGGACTCAGTTCAAGCCCTGGGTTTTGCCCGTCATTGTGTTTACCTTGGTTATCTGGCATTGCAAAACTGACAGACTTTGTAGTCTCTTCTGAGACCCAGTTGAATTCCAGCTGCACGCTTCCTGAATTAACCAGTTCAAACCTGCAGGTAGATCAGAGAATAGATTTGAGAAATGTGCTGTCAGCGATTTTTTTCTGTCCACCCATCATCTATACTGTTACTTAACTTCTTTCTTTAAGTCATCACTGTGTTTCTTAAACATTTTTTCAAAAGGCAAGTTTTAAGCATTTTATCCAGCATCATGCATTTGCTATGCTAGTTACATTTTCTTCTAAAACATGTAAAATATATACATAGCTATTAAAAGTAAAACTATCCAAATGTTTAGTACTGAAAATCATCTGGAACACCACCAGTAAGTACCCTACGCAATGAGCTCTCTGCATGCATTGCTGTAATCCTGAAACACTTCCATGAGAGAGGAATCAAAATGTATTTCCCATGACAGTACCTCCTTTAGGTGCAAATTTCATAGTCCCTCCCTTCCTGAAGCATCTCCCACTGGAAACAATGTCTCTGTGGTCAGAGGCTTCTTTATCCCTGCCTGAGATTCCTTCGCTGGTTGAGACTTGTCTCAAATTCTGAATTAGTGGAGCCCTTTCTTGCCTCAAGTTTCCCTGCATCTAAGACAAGAACAGGAGATAGAATCTTTTTTCTGGAATCACATTTAAACTGATCACAATCACAGCAGAAGGATGAGGTCTGTCACAAGAAAATGATTGTCCTAGAGAAAGAAACACAGTGCTATCCTAGTTTTAGGGAAGTGGTAGGAGTTGAGAGTTTGCGAGTGGGGTGCCATAGCACATTTTTTTTTTTTTTGGCTTTGTGTACCATAGGTCTTTGTAGCAACTACTCCCTTTGCTGTTGCAGTGCAGAAGCAGCCACAGACAATGGGAATAAACTGATGGGCATGGACCTGGCCAGAAGTAACTTTATTTACAATGAGAGGCAGCTGGCTGGATTTGGTCCATGGGCCAAGTTTGCCAACCCCTACTTTAGGAGAAATAGGTATCAGCGGGAGGTCCTGTCTCCTGTCTTATCCCTTTTGCTTCTATAAAAATTTGGGGAGAACATGTAAAGTGTAACCAATGCAGAATGACTGGAAGAAGTTAATTACTAATTCTTACAAAGTTGAAACAGATAAGTGGTTCACATTTTTGTGCTTCTAATTCTTAAAGAATAGTCTGTCCTTCTATGTGCTGTTCTCTCTGTCTAGAAGGCCCTTTCCTTCCTCACTTACTTCTTCACCTGGCTACCTCCTGTTCATCTTCCGCAATTCAGCGGGGCACCGCTTCGTCTGGGGCGCCTTCCCTGATGAGCTCTCTGCTTCCTGACTGTCCCCACATCTCAGGCTGTTTTAGGTACTCTCCAGAACACACACAACACCACACCGCAACTATCAATTCACCTATTTTCACCCATCCTCCCCCCACCCACCATGAGCTCCTTAAGATGGGGGCCCATGACATCCTGTATTCCCATGCATGAGTTCACATAACTCTTTTTCCTTCTGAGGACAATTCTGGCTACAAGTGAAATTTCTAGCTCTGTTTCCCTGGAAACACGATAAAGAAGAAATACCAGTTGCATTATTAGGCAACCCTGTTTATAGTAAAAATGACCCCTGATTGGTAAATTGCATCTGGTCTGGAGGGAATTATGATTCCCTGGAGGGAAGATATAGCTTTGGGGTTTTCTTAGTGTAGTGACTCTTGTAACTGGGCATGTCCCCCACGGGGATCCTAGAAGCTGTACCTATGGAATGGTTATGAGGAGTGTTGCCTTCTCTAGGTTGTGGGGTTTCTAAGCTGAGATGGACCCACTGGCATCAGTGCGGATATTGTCTGAACTGTGACCTGGAGTTGGGGAGAAAAGAGCCGTTCCTGGTTGGTGGTGTGGACTGCTGCTGCCAGGATGGTCCCTACCGGGGACCTGATGGCAGGATGCTGCCCCCGGCGCCGGCAGGCTGTGTTTCCTGGCCTATATCGTGACTTCAAGTGGGAACTTCCATAGCTTTGTGGGTCTGAAGGTTTCACTGCACCTGCAGAGTTACTCTGGTGAGTGCGAAGTGGCTCTGTTGCCTGGTATGTGCTGTCAGAGAAGCTGAAGAGATGTGTGGTGAAGTAGTGGGCAGATGATGGAATGAAAGAGTGTCCCTGTGAAGGTGGGGGCTCTTAAAGACTCACTCAAACACTCGGGTCTGGTAAACCAGCGTTTCTTTAAAGTGCACGTTACTTGTGAGGCATGTATACGAAGCGAAATTCACATTGGCACTGATCTGAAGACGCAGTTCTCGATAGTTCTCTTCTACAACAGAGTGGGCAGGCTCGGGGTCTGTCTCTACCACCTGTAACAAAGGTGGAGCCAGTTAACCCACAGGAATCAAGTGCTGTGGAGAAGCATGGTACTACATTTTACCCGTGCAAATGAGCACCAACACACAAACTCAAGTTCCAGAATAAATGATTCAGGCAAACCTAAATGACTCCTAAATGGGGAAGGAAACAAATTACTGAGAGTAGCAGGATTGCAGAGACATGAGGTTTTTTGGTTAGATGGACTCAGAAGAAGGCAGAAGAAAGGAAGTCATAAAGATAGGCAGAGATATTAATGAAATCAAGAATAGATCGAAAACAGAGAGGACCAAAATTTATTTATTTGGAATGACTTAAAAAGTCTTCAGTGAGATTGATCAAAAAAAAAAAAAAAGAATAAGTACAAGTAACCAATATCAAAAATGAAAAGGAAGATATCACCATCAACCCTACAGATTTAAACAAATGATAGAAAATATTATAAATAATATAATTAAAATACATATGAAAACTTAGTCAAAGGGCAAATTCCTAGAAAAATAATTTAATAACATTGACTCAAGAACAAACCAAAAGCCTGAAGAGTCCTAACACTATTAAAGAACCTGAAGTGTAGTTAAAAAAAAAATCTTAAAGATCTAACTAAAGAGATAAAATCTGTTAATAAAAGGGAGAGATTAATATTGTAAACTTGTTAATTCTTCCTAAACTGACTTATGGATGCAATCCAATTCCAATCAAGCTTCCATTCGTGTTTCCATAGCACTTGTTTAGTAGATTCCAAAATTAGATAGAAAAATAAAGGACCAAGAATAACTAAAACACTTCAAAACAAAACAGTATGGAAAAGGGACCTCCCTTCCAGACAACAAGGCTGGCTGTGAAGCTATAGAATTTGAGGCAGGATAAAACTGGCAGAGGGATAGACAAGTCAACCATGAAGCAGAATACTAAGATAAGAAACATCCTGGGTATGTATGGAGTTTAGATGACAAGGGAGTCATGGCAGATCACTAGGAAACAGAAGGGCTAAACAAAAAAAAAAAAAGGATTAGGCCAGGTTAGTTATCTAGATGGAAAACTATGAAATTGGATCCTTGCCTCACACTATACATAAAGTCCATGTGGGCCAAGGGCTTAAATATAAACAGCAAAGTTCTTAAACCTTAAAAAAAAAAAAAGCACATTTTTTTCTTCCCTGGTAGGGAAGGGCTTTAAAAATAAGACACACACAAAAAAATAAATGCAGAAAATGAGATTAATAGATGTGACTATATTAAACTTAAGAATATTTTTTGTTCATCAAAAGATACATCAAAAAAAGTAAAAAGCTTTAAATTTGGTGAAGATGTTTGCAGACAAATAGTAGGAAGGAATAGTAGAGTTTATAAAAAATAAAATGACTCATATTAAGGATAAGCAGCTAATTGAAAAATAGGTAAAAGGCATTTATATAAGAGGCAACTCTTATGGCCAATAATCATATGAAGACATATTCAACTTTATCAGCGGTTATGGAAATGCAAAGTAGCTCCCAAATGAGACCATTTCTCATTCACATAAATGACAAAAAGCGAGAGGTGTGGCAAAGCCAATTTGTGGAGAAAATGCGGATCAGTGAATTCCCTTTGCCAGTAAGAGTATACACTGGTACAGCCATTTTGGAAAACATTTGGGCATTGCCTTGGAAAGCTGAAATTCCCATATCCTATGGCTTGGCAATTCCACTTCTAGGAATATAAACTTTTACAAATGAACACCACTTGACATGAATAGTAATGTTTACAGAAACAACTGTGCATGATAGCAGAATCACAAATAATTTTCAAAAGAAGAATGAATGATAAATAACAACGGAATTTTATAGAGCAGTGAAATTGGGTGCACGATAGCCACATGGGACAATACAGATCACATGCAATCTAACCTTTTTAAAAAACTAAAGTGAAAAACTACAACTAAACAGTATGCCTTTTAGAATGCCTGGGTGGCTCAGTTGTTAAGCGTCTGCCTTTGGCTCAGGTCATGATCCCAGGGTCCTGCATCGGGCTTTCTACTCAAGGGGAAGCCTGCTTCTCCCTCTCCCACTCCCCCTGCTTGTGTTCCCTCTCTTGCTACGTCTCTGTCAAATAATAAACAAAATCTTAAAAAAAAATGCATAGGTTAAAAAAGAACGAAAAAAAAAACCCAAAAAATCAAGGGAATAAGTAAACAAGATTCAGGATGGTGATTACATCTAAGAGGGGTGGCAGGGGGAAGGAATGGCTGAGAAGCACACACATATTCCGTGTTCTACTTCCTGTGTTGCTGTGAGTTCATCTCTGTTTATTCTACTAGGCAAAAGAAACCAACCAAGGACTGATTAAAAGAGAGGCATGCTTGGATCACAGATGAGATTCTGTCATGAACCAAAGAGTCTAATCTAATTTTGGACACCCGAGGGAAAGAGGAACTGACTGAAAGGTGAGGCCCCGTGCTGTTGAAAAAGGTGGCGGGGACTTGCTGCGTGAGGCATCCAGACTGAAACCGAAGCTGGAAAGATCAAGCTGTGTGGGTGGGCATGCAAGTTCAGTTGTAACTTCTGAAATCAAGGTCAAGTAGAATGGGAAACATTTTTTTTCTTTTTTGGTTGGAAGGCAATGATGAGACACTGAAGTAGAGAGCAGCAGGCCCCCAGCTCTGGCAGGCCTGGTCAGATCTGTGTCTGATGTCCTCACTCACCTTTCGTTTTGTAGTCAAAGTCCCGGGTGGGTTTCTGAGCACATCCACCCACTTGACCGTGCGCATGCGGTCATCCCAGTCAGGGACCTGCTCTGCAGGGAGTGGAAACATGATCCTGGACAGCTTACACTTGATCCCCATCTTCTTCAGACTGATGGGCACGTCTGACTTCATGGTCACCACTGTGTCCTTGGCACACCCAGGGTGGAGGTGGCCCATCTGGGGAAGACCCTGGTATTAGTATTTTTGGGCGTCTGAGCTTAAGGACTTTCAATACCTGGTGGTGACATACTAGAGAAGGGGTAGAGCCAAAAATCTTGGCAAAAATGCGTCATTCAAACCTGCCTATGTAGATGGTCTTAAAGACGTATAAGAGGTTCTTAGATATAATTACAAGCCTAAAAATGAAAGCAGCTAATATTTGTTAAACTGTTACTTGCTTTGGGCACAATTTAAACCTTTACACAGTTCTGCTAATTCCTAGGATGACTCAGGGAGATGTAGAGCCATTGCACCTATTGTACAGGCAAGGAAACTTGTAACTTGTTCGTGGTCCTCCCATGAATACTGGAAGAACTAGATTCAGTCCCCGACAGCATGGCGCCAGGTACCACACTCTAAACTACCTGTGCTTCTTCATCAATATGACCTGTATGGACCAGAGACAGGCGCACTCAGTATATTCGCAGTTCTCAGAGTGTGGTCAGGTGACCCCTGGGACCCCATAGGGGTCCTTTTCAGAAGTTCATGAGGTCAAAACTACTTTCATCATAATACTAAGATGTTAGTTGACTTTTTAACTCTCATTTTCTCGTGAGTATTCACTGGAACGTTCTAGAGGTTGCATGACAGACAATATTGCGGCAGATCAATGAGAAGCAAATAGGAGAATCTAGCTCCTTCTACTAAGCCAGATATTAAAGAGGTTTGTAAAACTGTAAAATAATGCCATTCTTCTCACTAACTCTTGTATTTTGAAAAACATAGCCATTTTCATGAAAAATCATACTTATATTAACATAAATGGGTTTATTATTTAAAAATGAATAAATATATGTTTTCAGATAGTCTCAGTTTTAATTTCTAATACGGTAACTATCAACAGATATAACCCACATAAACAAAAACTTTTTTGAGTCCCTTGATAATGTTTAATAGAGTAAAGGAGTCCTGAGGCCAGAAAAGCTGAGATTCACTGAAGTAGACCAGATAAATGGGAAATTTAATTTGGTCTGTAGCATAAAATCATTTATGGTTTAACATATATAAACACGCATATGTATAAATATATATAATAGTCCTACAATGTTTCTGACAGATGTAAAAACTTTCCACTGGAAAGTGAAGGGAGAAGAAAGCTTAGTATTTCTCAAGGCACAAATGTGTGCATGGGTGGTGGGGGCGTCTCTGCAGGAGTGTGTGTGCATGTGGGGCACTAAATGTACTATATTGAGCTCATCTCTGCCTACTTTGACTGATACTTTACATCCCTCCAGGAAGCCAAACTCCCTGAGAGCATGCAAAGATTCGAAAGTGACAAAGTGGGTGCCTGGGTGGCTTAGTTAGTTGAGAGTCCAACCCTTGATCTCAGCTCAGGTCTTGATCTCAGGTTCATGAGTTCAAGCCCTATGTTGCGCTCCACACTGGGCATGGAACCTACTTAAACAAAAAAACTAAAAAATAAAGGTGACAAAGTGGGTCCCTAAATCTCCTTGCCCTCTCCCCCTGTCCATGTGTGAACAGACTTGGTGACCAAAACAGAACAGGAGCAGTGGACACGTCTGGGTATATCTACTGTTCTGGGAACTCAACAGTAAACTATGAAAAACAACTAGCCAGAGGCTAGATCTGCTACCACATTCTCTTAGGCCTTATGGGACATCAAGGTTTGGTCAGCAATTCATAAAATGTGTGCTGTGAGATGTTAAATAAGGGGCCAGAAAATTCCAGGTAAAACATAGTTAACTAGGTTTTAGTGTGCTGAATAGCACTGGGCATCTTTAAGAGAAAGATGTAATATGCAAATTTGATAAATCTCAGTTGTTCAAAGAACCTACTACCCCCATTTTAGCTTCCAATGAACCACTTTTGCAGGACTAATGCTCTAAAGAGCATACACTTTGGGGGACACAAGTCTATCCTCGGGGACACGAAGATGGGACCTGTTTTCATGCACACAGGTTTCCATGGAATTCCTCAACACCAGCCTAGCAACCATCTCAGCAGACCTCATTCTCTGTTCTTAGACCCAAGGAGACATGAACAGTGTCCTCTGGCATCTGGTCTGAGTAAGGGATAGTTCGTGGGCTGTTTCTCAGCTTGAGAACCATCTATCCCATCCTGCGTCTTCATGGGAAGAGACAGACAATCAATTTGACATTAGCTTATGCCTAAGGAAGTCCAGAGAACAGTGAATGGCTTTCACTCACCTGTGGGGAAAAGGAAACTGTAGCTAAAAGGGGCCATTCAAACCGTATCACGTCCACTTGGCTATGGTTTGTGATTGTGAAGCTCACGTTATAGCTGTTTCCAATGTGGCAGTCCCCAAACTGGATGTGGTCCACCAGAGAAGCTATGGACAGAAGCAGAAGGTCTGTGAGTCGTCCCTGGCCTCCTCCTAGGGCTCACTTCCCTAAGGAGGCAGCACCTGAAAGACATGAGGCCCTACCCTCATGCATCCCTCCCTTCTTTAATGATTATTCTGGAAAAATTTGGAGTCCCTTAGCTTAAACTTTCCCTCCTTGGGAAATCTATTTGTCTATCTGTCTGTCTGTCTGTCTGTCCGTCCGTCCATCCATCCATCCACATCCATCCATCTAGCTTGGCCCTCACCTCTAAGAGAAAATATAGGGTGCCCACTCCATTTGTTTGCTCAAACAATATTATTAAGGGTTAAAATAAGATAAAATAAGAAAGTCCTTGTTAAACTTGAATAATAAATAATTGATGAGTCACTTACAGTATCAGTATGTTCCATACAATATTTGGGGATGCACAAATAATAAAACAACTCTGCTTTTATCTGAAATTCGAATTTAACAGGGACTCGTATATTCTGATTTTCTAAACCTGGTAACCCTATTGTAAGGGTGAAATCTGATTTCTGAACTGGGGTTTATGCTGGCTCCTGCTTGACCCCTCACAAGAGAGATGTCACCTGGTAGCCACTCACAGGTGAAATGCCATATGTGTGAGGAGTGTTGATTTTAAGTCATGTCATGTAGACTGTCCAATGGTAATAGAGCTTCTAGAAAATGATGAAAATGTGCTTATAACTCAATTCATACCAATTAGCTATACAATTAGGGTGATGGACAAGTGCTTTTGATAATAATGATGAAATAAATTTTCTTCTGCCATAAAGAACATAGTCAACTAAATGAAGTGCGAGATGGACCACAGAGGAGCCCATCTTAAGCTTTAAGACACACACAAATCACTGAGGGATCTTGCTGAAATGTAGACTCAGTTTCGGTCAGCCCGAGGTGCTGGGGCAGGCCCTGCCATTCCCATTTCTACCAAGCTCCCAGGTGCTCCTGATGCTGCAGGGCCTCAGACACCAACAGAATGATGTTCTAGAAGTGGCACAAACCTACGCATTCTTTAATTAAAGAAGCCCACAATTTCTCATGGAATGTCTAGGATACATGAAACAGACAATGCCGATATTAGCCAGCTGAAAGAAATGGGGAAAACTAGAGAGATACGTGATCCCTTAGCTAATCTGGAATGTGAACTCTGAATTTCACTTACTAGCTAAACTGGAATTAGCTAAAACTCTAAGCTCCCCAAGGTGGAGGGCTCAGCAGAGTGCCTGGTTCAGGCATGTTGATGCTCAAGAAATGTCCCTCGAGGGAACACGTGATTGAAGGCATTGTCTGAGCCACAAATGAAGGGGCATAGAGTGAGGAAGAGGAGATGCTCTCCCAAATTCCCAGGAAGCTGGCTGAGCTGTTATTTAAAATGGCCTCACCCAACAGTTGTCAGTACCTCACTTCCATTTCTCTCACCTGTTACCAAGTCTTCCATACTATTTTCCTCAATGATCTCAGAGATCTCTGGGGTCTCAGGGCTGCCGGAAACCACCAGCCCATGGATGTTGCCCAAGGTGATGTCATCCTCATAACCTTCTCCCACCATGTGGATGATTGTCTCCTCATACTGGTTGTCGACCACTGACAAGTGGATGGTGCCTTTCATTCTCCCAACCTTCTGGGATTGGAAAACGACATCGAATCCAGCTGTGTTTCCAGGAGGAACAACCAGGGAGGCCGTGTGAGCTTTCTTTGCTGCAAAAAAGAGAGAGACACGAGATTTAGAACTAGTTTAAAGGAAGATGTAACCAGAGAGATCCTGACTCAGGGGAGGGCAGCTTTATGTGGGAGTGAGTCTTACCTACAGAGGCCCCTGGTGATGAGACTGAGTATCCTGCTGTGGTTGGGTCCTTATTAGTTCCCTAATAAAACAGCTCCTGGGACCCATCGCCCTGCAGAAGCTATACTCCCTCTACCTACCTTTGGCATGTGGTTTGTTCTCTTCTGTGATGTAGATGTAGGAGGTGGTGGGGATCCCTTTCAAGGAGAAGACACCTAGTTGGTCCCTCAGATCGACATGCAGCTGGCATAAAGAAAGCAAGGACGAGTGTTAAGCTTACAGGTGGCTCATGGGTTTTGAGTCTGGATAGAGATATGGTGGTGTTTGGAAAGTATTCAAAAAGTCCTTGTGCCCAGTGCTCACTTTTTTGAATTCTTACTAAAAGGGAAATAAAATAAGTATTAGACCTGGGGAGGAAAAGGAAAGCTCAGTTCAGCTCTGATCAAACAAGTAAGGAACTGGTGGTCCAGAGACTAGGGGTGACTTTATGATGATCAAGCTATGTAGGGTCAAGATGGGCTTGCCAAGGCCTCTGCTGCTGACAGAGGCAGTCGCTAAATATAGTCTGGAGTAATACAATGGAAATGAATACTCATCATTCTATCAAGGCTTACATGGATATGAGTTCCCCAAAACCAGCGTCTACTAGGTGTTAATCCATCAGTTGCCTGATACTATCATATGGAGGGGCCTGCTGAGTTAAAAAAAAAAAAAACAAACCAAAGCAGGCCTATGGCTTAGGTGAAGAAAAGGGGTATTTTCTGGACCACCATAGTGGATGCAAAAACAAAAGCCATATTTCTGATTTTAGGTCTGAGAAATCAGCAGACAGTTTTAGAAGACAGTCACGCTAGTACCATCATAAATACGATCGAATAATATAAGAAATGATGCAAAAAGAATAAAGAAATAGTGGTACTACATGGGAAGCTTCTGAGATTTAAAAAATGATATGTTTAGAAACAATCTCAAAAAGAAACTATATGGAGGAGTTATATGACAAAAATTGACATTAAAAAAATCTAGATAAATGGATGGGAATTTGAAATGTTGCTCCCGAGTGCCTAAATACTCTAACAGTAGAAATTCCTCCCAAATAATTCACAGGATTCCTAATTGGACCTTTTGAAGAACATTATAAGATGATGTCTAAAGTTCATCTGAGAAGACAGATATGTAAAAATTGTCAAGAAAAATTAGAAAAATGGGGAATGGGTGAGCATGAATTTACTCAATTAGATGCTAGAATATTTTATAAAGCTACAATAATGGAAACCATACAGGGCAATGGGAAACTAGGTAATGTAGACTCGAAACAAACAAACAAACAAACAAACAGAAAAACAGGACAACAACAACAGGAAAAACACATTTTTTAAAGCATCACAGAGTTAAGAAGGTAATGAGAAGCAGCCAGACCAAGATCTGGGAGAGCATGGGAATCCAGAAAGTCTAGCCTACATTTCTGGGCTGTTTTTGACTTGGAGTGTTTGCTAGTTTAGAAGAGGTAGGTGGGAGGCTCAAGTTGTGTTTTTGATGATCTCGGTGCTAAAAGGGAAAAAGTATTGTGAAAGGTGGGTATTTTCTTTCCTGTAGACTGTGACCCCCCAAAAATCTGCCGATAGGACCAAAGGTAGATAGGTTGGCTATAACCCAGCTCGCCTCTACTCCCGGGTAGCAATCCTGCTCTGAGTCCAGGAAATCTCAAGCCCTAAAACTAGTTTTAGGTGATCCTAAGTCTCTAATGTCTCAAAGTACTTGGCAGAAGCCAATGAAAATTGTCTCTGAAGAAAAGGAACATCATCTTTAGTGTTGTTACTTCTAAATAATTTTCAGGTATCATACTCAACATGGGATCGAAGATAACCAGGCACATGAGGAGAAAGGACAACATGGGCAAAAATGAGCAGAAATAGCAGATATCAGAAAAGACCCACAGGCAACCCAGATTTTGGAATGACCGGGTATAGATGGCAAAATGGCTGTGATTACTATGTTCAAGAAATAAACCCAAGTCTGACAGTTTCAGCACAAAGTCAGAAATCTTCCCAACTGACTACATATATTTGAAAAGCAGTCTAATAGAACTTCTAGAACCAAAAAATATAATAACTGAAGAACTCAGTGGAAGGCATAATAAAAATTAGACACAGCTAAAAGGAAAGTTAATGAGCTAAAGACAGGTCCTAAGAGATTATCCAGAATGGAGACCAGAGAAAAACACCAAAACTGATTTAAGACATTGATTGCAGAATCAAGAAGCCAGGTGAATTCCTGGAGGGATCAATGAAAAGAAATCCATACCTAGTCACGTCATAGTGAAACCATAGAAGACGAACACAAAGTGAAAATGCCAGATAAAGTCAGAGGAGAAAGATCACCTTAACAGGACCTTTTAGACGTAGCTGCTGTCTCAGCAGAGACAGTGGAAACCAGAACACCCTGGAATGAAAGCTCTCATCTGCTGGGAGAAAACAACTGCCGAGGGAGAGTTCTACAGCCGGTAAAAATGACATTAAAAAGGAAGAAGAGAGTCAATTATCATATGGTTTCACTTATTTGTGGAGCATAACAAATAGCATGGAGGACAAGGGGCATTAGAGAGGAGTAGGGAATTTGGATAAATTGGAGGGGGAGCTGAACCATGAGAGACTATGGACTCTGAAAAACAACCTGAGGGGTTTGAAGTGGTGGGGGGGTGGGAGGTTGGGGTACAAGGTGGTGGGTATTATAGAGGGCATGGCTTGCATGGAGCACTGGGTGTGGTGAGAAAATAATGAATAATGTTTTTCTGAAAATAAATAAATTGAAAAAAAAAAGGAAGAAGAAATGGAGATTTTCTTTTTTTTTTTTTTTAAAAAGGTTTTATTTATTTATTTGACAGAGAGAGAGTGAGAGAGAGAGAGACAGAGATCACAAGCAGGCAGAGGCAGAGAGAGAGAAGCAGGCTCCCCGCTGAGCACGGAGCCCGATGCGGGGCTCGATCCCAGGACCCCGAGATCATGACCTGAGCTGAAGGCAGCGGCTTAACCCACTGAGCCACCCAGGCGCCCCGAAACGGAGATTTTCAAATACAAGCTGAGAGAATTCACCGCCAGCAGACCTGTGTTGAGGGAACAGTATAGGTGGTTCTTCAGCAGGTAGAGGCCGAGGAGCTCAGATGGAAGATGCGCTGTGTAAAGGGGGAGCCATGAAAGGGACAAATGTGGGTGAATCTAAAGGAGCCTTAACTGTATGAACAACAAAACCCGACAATGAGGGGCGCCTGGGTGGCTCAGTCTGTGAAGTGTCTGCCTTCAGTTCAGGTCACGATCCACGGGTCCTGGGATCGAGCCCCACCTCAGGCTCCTTGGTCAGTAAGGAGTTTGCTTCTCCCTCTGCCTCTCCCCTCCCTTGTTCCTCCTGCTCTGTCTCTCACGTTCTCTCTCTCTCTCTCTCTCAAATAAATAAAAAAATCATAAAAAAAAAAAACCCCAACAAGATAGTAAGAACATCTTGCAGTGTTTAAAACACAGAGAGAATCCAAAGCCTCCTGCGAGGTGTCCTTACTCTCCCCCTCTATTTTTATCTCCCACTGCTCTTCCGGCCCCTGCGCTCTCACGTTGCTGGGGGCCCCCTAGTTCCTGTTGTGTGCCGGACACATTTTTTGCTTCTGTGCCTTTGTCTGAATAGTTTTCTGTCTCCAGCTGGGATGCAGTCCCTGCCACGCGCCCTTCCTGAAACCCAGCTGTCCTGCAATGCCCAGCTTCCGTGTCATTTTAGAGTGAAATTTTCCTTGATTCCCCTAGATGGGAGTAGATCATTCTCAAAAGTCCTCCAATTCTTCATGGAACCCTTACACAGTTTATCACTTTTTTTTTTTTTTGTAAAACACGGATGTGAACAGAAAAAAAAAATAATAAAAATAAAAACACAATTTAATTGCTGAACCAAGAGTCCCCTGAGATGTGGCATCTCTCACCCCTACTGAGGTTTCTTTTGCTTCTTCCTTATTAAAAATGCAATGTTCATTACAGAAAAAATGGAAGGATAAAGAAGACACCAAGAATACCCATAGTCCTCCCCGCTCGGCTCAGGGTATACCCCTGCACACGCTTCACGCAGGAACTCTCGGCGAGCTGTGTGCTCTGCTTTCTTACACTCCTTGAGGGCAGACACCCTGGCTGACTTGGCTCTGCGTGTCCCACGCCTTACACAGGTTAGTGTGTGAGGAACATCAAAGTCCTCACAGGTCAGGGATGGCCGAGACCTCAAAGCCGAAAGTCCGACTTCTGAGTCGTTCTTCTCCCTTTCCGTCCCACACTTTACCCCCCGCAGTACCTGGGCGGGGATGGTGCCGTTGTTCTTGAGGACCAGAGGCAGCTTCTCTGACTGACCCAGCAGAAGCCTCTTGAAGAGGAGCAAGGGGTTTCCATGCTGGTTGCAGAGAACCGGCCGCACCACGATCACCCGAGGGAGGGTCCCTTCCCCGACGATATCAAACCCGAGGCTGCGGTTCCTGGTCAGGTTGCTGCAGGGAACCGGAGGAGGGAGGCCCGTCAGCAGGGCCGGCTGGGCTGGGCATGGCATTCCCTCCTCGTCCTGCAGGGAGGGGCGGGGGAGCTGGTACCTGGGCAAGCCATCCAAGGTAGCCTCGAAGATACACTGGTAGGTCTGCATGGCCTGTGGGGTGAAGGTCACCGTGGCAAAGGCATGTGAGCG
This sequence comes from Neogale vison, assembly GCF_020171115.1. Taxonomy (NCBI): domain Eukaryota; kingdom Metazoa; phylum Chordata; class Mammalia; order Carnivora; family Mustelidae; genus Neogale; species Neogale vison. Next base: position 12,934,612 of record NC_058097.1, read on the forward strand.
GCTGGCGACACACATCTTATTAGGTTCCACTTCAAAAATGTCAGTGATTCGGGCAATGAGCTGGGGAGGGACGGCAGGGATCAGCGTGTGTCAGCATTTTCCCTGTCCCCCCCATCCCTTGTGGCATGTTTTTTGGGAAGACTGGAGGGACTGTAGGGACCCTGGCAAGGCCTCAAAAGGATTTTTTCATTTTTCAACCTTTTTTCATAAGGTTGGCCAGGGGGATTTGAGACTAGCTATCCCCTCTTGATTTTAAGCTGAGAGCACTAAGGTTTCTTTGCTCTTTTCAAGGGATAGTCTGCAAATTAGGGAGGAGGAAAATAAATGTCTGCAAATCCCTTGGTAAAGACCTATCTTTGAGAAATCAGGCTTGTTCGGTTTTTACGGTTTTAGGGCAGGACAGGAAAAAAGCTGCCCCTTCCTGTCCAGAAAAAGGTCAGAGAGAAATGACTGGATGTCACCAGGGCCTGGGAGAGAAGTCATGAAAGGGAAGAGATCATCTGACATCCCCCAAACCCTCATTTCCAGACAAATGGGCAGCACGAAGCAGCCTGCCCGAGCCGGCACTCGGCTTTGGCTGCGCCACAGTGTTTCCTCTGTTAGACGCGGAGCCGAGTGTTGGATGGCCGAGTGAGCTGCTCATTGGTGTGGACCATTTTAAAACCCAGAGGAAGCACCCATGGGGACAAAGGTCCGGTTTCTTGGGAAACTACCCAGTGACCTCATCTGACTTCTGGCACGGCCTGAGAGCCAGGTGGTCCCACTCAGCTCTAGCCGCTCTACAGCAGGATTTTCAAGAGCTCTTTCCAAGGCTTCCTGCCAGCTCTGGTGGGCTAGCGCCACTTGGGGCTGCTTACCTTGTTGGAGGTGGGCTTAACGACGATGTTCACATCACACGCGATCTTCCCCACGTTGCTGATCTTGAACCGAGCCTTGGCCTGATGACCCACCAGGACGTTGCAGAAGATGAACTTGTTCTCGTCCTCCACAAAGAGCCCCCCACTCTCTATGGTCTGGAGGATGTGGACCAGAGTAGCGCTGCTGCAGATCTGGTGCTCCTCAAATATCACGGCACTATTGTCGGTCACAAAGGCTGGGGAGAAGGAGACACGAGGCCTGAAGGCCCAGCTCCTGCTTTCTGTACTGGCTAGTGCGAAGGTTAGTGTTGTGATGGAGGGTGCGCATAGAGGAGATGTAGGGGAATTCCCAAGGGGGTGGGAGTGATGGCTTAAGTTCTATCTTCTCTTCCTTTTCTGCACTGTTCTTGCCGGCTGTCAGACAAGACCCCAACCCTGTGTTCCTTCCAGTGCTAAGGAGAGGTTAGATCCGGGATCTGGGGTGGGCATTTGGCCCATGTTGGTGCAAGGCCGTGTGGTACCTAGAGTCAAAGCAAGAGGAGTTCTCTCTGTGCTTTACCTGAATCCTGCTTAGTTAAAGTTAGAGTATGTGCAGTTGCTGACCATTGTTCTCTGTGCATATGTTGTCCACAGGGAATGGCCGGCTTTGGTGTTCCCAGGTCCTGTGTCATACCCCATTACACCACAATTCCCAGATAATTCTATTTGTCTGAGAATCCTGGAACAAACTCAGGAACACTAGGAGTTTAAAGCTGAACATCTTTTAGGGGTATATGCCTTGCAAGTCTTTAAGGAAAAACATGGCTGAAGACACCACAGAAAGTTCTAAGGACCCAGAGGAAGCAGTGTGGCCATATGTGCCAACCACATGCATGGTGGGAGGGGGAGGGCCTTTTAAGCGGGGAGGCTGTCCAATCTGAGTGCCCAGTACCTGGTAGACAGGCTTCGGCCAGCAAGCTGTAAGGAATGCCAGCAGGCTGGTCTCTTGGGTCTCGGTCAGATATATCGATCGCTATGAATTCCTCACACCTTCCCACGGGGTCAGCCACGCAGTCGACAGTGATGGCCTGCACTCCTCCCGGAGGGATGGAGCCGAATCCGGGGTACACAGTGAACATGCCGTGGGTGAAACGCGCCTGCAGGAATGGTGGAGGGGGTGGGAGGGGTGGAGGCAGAGGGGGTGGAAGAGTCAGAGCTCTTCTACCAGAGCTGTAAGCTGGCGTCGAGAGGGACCCACGGGGCTTCTCCTCACAGGCTCTCTCTGAACCCCAGCTTTCTCCTGGAGACAGAGCGAGCCCTGGGAATCTTCAGGGATGGGCCCCCTCAGTGCTTCCGTCTGTGCCCATTCCTTCTGACCAGCTGTGACGGAGTGCGAGCTCAAGGAAACAGACATACTCCACATTGCACAAGTCCTGCCAGATGGGAATCTCCTGGTGGAGGGGCACAGACGGGTAAGGCTGCGATTTCTGAGTCAGATACTCATGAGTCTGAATCCCATCCCTGCTAGATTTTAACTGTTTGACCTTGGACAAGTGACTTCTTTGAGTCTGTCCATCCATGATATGGGGCTAGAGCCCCTACCTTGAATCACTGGAGGCTTCAAAGGAAGAAATGTGTGTGAAGAACTTCCCCTAGCATATGGCACAGAATTAGGGCACAGAAAATGGGATATTATCACACACTCCTCTGGTTCCTAGGAGCTTCCTTCCTCTTCTTCCCCTCACACCCAGCTTCACTGACATATAATAGACATAGGACATTGTATAAATTTAAGGCTACAATGTGCTGATTGGATACTGGAATATACCACAAAATGATTACCACAATAATGTTAGTTAACATGTATCAGCTCACATAATCACCCTTTCTGTTTTTGTATGATGAGAACATTTACCATCTACTCTCTTAGCAACTTTCAAGTACATAATACAGTACTGCTAACTAGAGTCACCAAGCAAATATTAAATCCTCAGAACTAATCATCTTATAACTGGAAGTTTATATCCTTTGACCAACCTCTCCCCATTACAACCACTACCAGAGCCTCATGATCACATTGGGCTGAGGATAATCCAGGGTAATCTCCCTTATTTTTTTTTTTTTCAGGGTAATCTCCCTTATCGCAAGGTTTTTCATAAAATCTATCAACAAAGGTGATCACCTGTCATCAGGGAGATGCAAATCAAAACCACAACAAGATATCACCTCATGCCTGTTTGAATGGTTAGTATCAAATTTATTATTGTCCACTGTTGGTAGGAAAATAAATTGGTAAGAAGGAGAAGGTCTGAATAATAAGAGTATGGTTGAATGTTGTCGCAGAGGAACAAAGTCAGACTGAAGGCAAAGAACAGCAGAAAAGGGTAGACTCAAAACAGTGAGTAATGAGAAAGGAATGGTGGTCAGAGAAAGGAACCTTAGAAATCAAGAGTTCAGAAGCACCTCAGTTTCCTTTGATGGGAGATCCAGGGTGTGACCTTGAGAGTGAAGTGTCAAGGTGGGAGAGCAGACAGGGTCATTGGAACAAAGAGGTAGGGTATTAGAGAGAGGCTGCTTCACTGGGAGTAAAGAAAATACAGTGGGGGGGCACCTGGGTGGCTCAGTGGGTTAAAGCCTCTGCTTTCGGCTCAGGTCATGATCCCAGGGTCCTGGGATCGAGCCCCGCATCGGGCTCCCTGCTCAGTGGGGAGCCTGCTTCTCCTTCTGCCTGCCCCTCCCCCTGCTTGCGCGCTCTCTCTCTCTCAAATGAATAAAATCTTAAAAAAAAAAAAAAGAAAATACAGTGGGCTAAGAAGGCAAAATGAACAAGTGAAAATGAACAAAAAAACCCCAACTCTGAAGATACATATGTTAGAAGGGATGAGAGTTATAGAAACATATGTAGAAAATTATGCAAGTTAATTAAATAGAAGGCTTCTGTTGAAGAGGAAAATACTTGAGAAGACATAAAGACCAATATGTAGAAAATTCAATCCAAATGCAGCCAACAATTACTTATGTCCAGAAAGTGCGGAGTACCTACTTTCTCTTTATTTTTGCCTTGAATGCACATGTGCTGGCTAGAGCTGCTGCAGCTGTCTTGGAACCATGAGGAAAAGTCAAGAGACTCACAGACTTCAATGATCTTTGAACCACGAGGAGAAGTCAAAAGACTCACAGACTTCAACGAGCCTCTAAGCCAACACAAGCAACTACCTACCTTATTTAAACATACCCTAGACAAACCTAAGAGGCTCCTAACTTTAGAAAACAAACTGAGGGTTGCTGGAGGGGAGGAGGGTGAGGGAGGGCGATAGACATTAAGGAAGGCACTTGATGTAATGAGCACTGGGTGTTACATGCAACTCATGAATCACTAAATTCTACCCTTAAACTAATAAAAAAAAGAAGAAAAAAACCCCATATCCTATCTGTTTAGACCATTACTGTTGGGGTGTTAATTGTAATTAAACATAATCCACAATGCACTAGGAAGGCTTCTAGGAAGCCTTCAGTGACTTGCAACAGTTACCAGGAACAACAGAACTTATTCCTTCACCTTTCTGGAGCTTTTCCCTCCACACACACTTCAATTATAATATTTACCACATTGTTGATCAATTGCTTATTCACCCTCTGCCTTTCATAAGTGTCTAAAATATTTCCTCTACATCCATTTAGAGTCAGATCAGACAGTGTTCTAATGTTTGCTTTAATTGATAAACATTATTTAGAAAACTCAAGAGGAGAAGGGAAGTCTATCGAATTTACATACATAATTGCCTGCCACGATTTTACTTCCTACTTGATGTTTCATAATTTTTTTTTTTAAAGATTTTTAAAAAGATTTATTTAGGGCACCTGGTTGGCTCTGTTGTTAAGCATTTGGCTTTGGCTCAGGTCATGATCCCAGGGTCCTGGGATTAAGCCCCAAATTGGGCTCCCTGCTCAGCAGGAAGCCTGCTTCTCCCTCTCCCACTCCCCCTGCTTGTATTCCCTCTCTCACTGTGTGTCTTTCTGTCAAATAAATAAATAAAATCTTTTTAAAAAAGATTATTTATCTGAGGGGTTGTGAGGAGGGGCAGACTCCCTGCTGAGTGCAGAGCCCAGCATGGGGCTCCATCTCACAATACTGGGATCATGAAGAAACAAAATCAAGAGTTGGATGCTTAACTGACTGAGCCACCCAAGATTTTTTTTCCCAAGAAGTCTCTACACACAGCGTGGGGCTTGAACTCATGACCCTGAGATCAAGAGTCATATATGCTCTATCGACTGAGCCAGCTAGCTCCCTCCACAATTTCTTCTTTTATTATTTACTTTCTTGTTCAGAGAACTTCCTTTAGCCAGTCTTTTGGGAGAGACCTGCTGGTAACAAACTAATTTTCCTTCATTTTAGAATACTTTAATTTTCCATTTATTTCTGAGGCATATTTTTCCTGTAAGATTCGGGCATCACAGTTGTCTACTTCCTGCACTGGCAAAATGTTGAGCCATTTTCTTCTTGCCCCTATGGTTTTTGGTAAGAAATCTGCTGTCATTCAAATAGTTTCTTTTCTATATGTAAGGTCATTCCTCTTTCACTGGTTTTAAGATTTTTTGTCTTTTGTGTTGGGAAGTCTGACTATGATGTGTGTGGGTATGGATTTATTTAGGTTTGTCCTATTTGGGATTTGCCCAGATTTTGAATCTATAAGTTTACATCTTTTGTTAAATTTGGGAAGCTTTTGGTCATCATTTCTTTGAGAACCTTTTCGGCCCAACCTTATTTCTTTTCTTTTATTTTTTAAAAGTTTATTTATTTATAACCTCTATCCCCAATGTGGGGCTCAAACTCATGACCTAGAGATCAAGAGTCACATGAAAACACTCTCTACCAACTGAGCCAGCTAGCTGTCCCAGCCCAACCCTATTTCTTATCTCTTTCTGGAAATTTGAGGACAGGGATATTAGATTTTTTCCACAGGTCCTTCAGGGTCTGTTCATTTTTTAATTCATTAGACTCAAATAGATTTTTCAATAGAATTCAAAACAGAGTTTCTTTCTTCTCTTGTTTAGATTGGGTAGAATAATGGTTTCCCAAAGATGTCCACATCCTAATCCCTGGTACCTGCAAATATGTTACAGTAACCTACATGGAAAAAAAAAAACCTTGTTGATATGACTAAATTAAGAATCTTGAGATGGGGAGATTATCCTGTATTATCCTGGGACCAGTGTGATCACAGGGGTCCTTATATGTGGAAGGAGCAAACCTAAGAGAGTTAGACAGGGATGTGACTACGGAAGAGGCTGGAGTCATGTGATGTGAGAAGAACTTGATCCATCATGGCTGGTTTTAAGGATGGAGGAAGGAAATCATGAACAAAGAAAGCTGGAATCATGAACCAATAAGCTGGAAAAGGTAAGGAAATCGATTCTCTCCCAAAGTCTCCAGAAAAGAATACAGCTTTGCCAACACCTTGATGTTAGCCCAGTGAGACTTATGTCAAGCTTCTGACCTACAGAAGTATAAGCTAAAAAATTTGTATTGTCCTACGCCACTATGTCTGAGGTAATTTGTTATGAGAGCAATAGGAAAAAGAGAGAGGAATTTCTATTGTTCCGTATTCAAGCTCATGGAGTTTTTCTTCTAGCCCCTCTATCTTCTTGTTGAATCCACCAACGGAGTTAACTTTTGTTTATTTTTTCACTTTCAAAATTTCTATTTGGTTCTTTACATCTTCGCTTGCTTTGCTGAGAACTATGTTTTCATTTGTTCCAAGCATGTTTGTAATTGCTCTTTGAAGCATTTTTATGTTGGCTGCTTTATGATTTTTGTCATATAATTCTAACAGTTATATTAAGCCTGGCACCTATTGCCTATTTCCAATTTGAGATCTTCCTCAAGATCTCTTTGTTTCTTATAAATAGATGATCCATGATTAAAACATATATGAACAGATGAAACTTAATTTTAAGGCAATGAGAACCAATGAAGGTTTTAAAACAAAAGAGGATATCAAAAGAAAAGTCAATGCTTTGCCTGAAAATAAAAGTGATATTTCGAGAGAGCTAGTATTCCTGCCACAGTAGGTTCAGATCTTGCTAGCATAGGGAGGTATCTGTGGCAAGAACTAGGCAGGAGGGAACTAGTTGGAAGGCAGCCTTATAGGGTCCCTTTGACAAGGAAAAGGGTGCTCACCTGGTTTGTGACATTAAATTCTTTCTGAACTGCATCAGACAACTTGGTTGCTTTGGAAGGGCCAGGCTTGTAGAAGCTCTCGCTTTCCCGGGATCTTGCACGTCTGACATGGCTGACTCTGATTAAAGAAGCAAGAGGACACCCTCAGGTTGGGGTGGTGACATTAAGTACGATCTGTCAGCTAATTGCATGGTCTCTTCTCCCAAGAATGAGAGAGATAGCCAAGGGGGCATCTGGGAAAGTCAGCTTATTTATCATTAGCAGACCTCATTCAACAATGATAAGACAATTATAAAGTCATTGGACTTATTGAATATGATTCATAAGGACATTGAAAATTGCTGCAAGAAAACCATAATGTTTAAGTGTTTACTTGAGTTCTCTGGAAAGCAGTGTGTGAAAATCACTTATAGAAAATTATTTCTAGGGGCGCCTGGGTGGCTCAGTGGGTTAAAGCCTCTGCCTTCGGCTCAGGTCATGATCCCAGGGTCCTGGGATCGAGCCCCGCATCGGGCTCTCAGCTCAGCAGGGAGCCTGCTTCCTCCTCTCTCTCTGCCTGCCTCTCTGCCTCCTTGTGATTTCTGTCTGTCAAATAAATAAATAAATCTTTTTAAAAAAATGAGATGTCAAATAAAAACTTAAATTCTGTCCCTTTTCTTCACATTTATAGTCATGGTGTTTTTATTTATTTATTTATTTTTATTTTTAAGATTTTACAAAGTGAGAGAGAGGAGGGTGGGGAAGCAGACTCCCGAAGGCAGAGGCTTAACCCACTGAGCCACCCAGGCACCCCAGTCATGGTGTTTTTAAACTGAGTTTAGGCAATAGCTCGAACGTAAGTTCTGTTTGCTTCACCTGAAGCTAGTTTGTTCAGTAATTAGTTTTTCTGGAGGCCAGTTAACCTACAACATCCAATGCATTTGAGGTGCAATCTTAAACTTTTGAGAGTTTTATCTAGTTCAGCATTTACTTGCTCAGTGACCAGAAAAATTACATTTCAACCCCTTTTAAGTATTTTGCACGAATTTGTACACACTAAGATGATAAACAAATTAAAACTAAAACAACGTAAAGCAAATACAAATATATCATAATATCTATAAGCAGTATTAAATTATGATAAAATAAATGCTAAAAAAGTTGCATAAATTAAGTTGAAATTAAATTTGGAAGGAAGAGACTTATTTTTGTGTGTGTGAAGCAAACATTAGTATTAATAAGCAAGAATCATGCACCAACTTTTATTATAAAGGCTAAAAATAAAAAGGGCTAGGGCTTTTTTCCTATTTATTTATTTATTTATTAATTAAAGATTTTATTTATTTATTTGACAGAGAGAAATCACAAGTAGGCAGAGAAGCAGGCAGAGAGAGAGAGAGGGAAGCAGGCTCCCTGCTGAGCAGAGAGCCCGATGCGGGACTCGATCCCAGGACCCCGAGATCGTGACCTGAGCCGAAGGCAGGGGCTTAACCCACTGAGCCACCCAGGCGCCCTTTTTTTCTCTTTAGAAAGAGATTTTAGATAGCTTAGCCCAACATTTCTTAATATGTTCAAACTTAGCCACAATGGAAGAGGGTATCTACAAAAATGCAAAACAATTACAAACAAGGTATGTCTGATTTAAAACAATTAACTGGAAAGTCAATTTTAAACTAATTAATTAATTAGGGAGTCAATTAATTAGGAGAAAGAGCCTTGGGAATTGGTAAAACTATACTTTTTAAAAAATATATTTTATTTATTTATTTGACAGACAGAGATCACAAGTAGGCAGAGAGGCAGGCAGAGAGAGAGGAGGAAGCAGGCTCCCTGCTGAGCAGAGAGCCCAATGTGGGGCTCAATCCCAGAACCCTGGGATCATGACCTGAGCCAAAGGCAGAGGCTTTAACCCACTGAGCCACTCAGGCACCCCTGGTAAAACTCTACTTAATTTGCCAAGAAAAGGATATGATCATCAAAAGCCAAAAGCATGCAAAAAGGTAAAGTGTTTTAGAGAATTAAGAGCTGAAGAATACAGAGTTTTGTGAAGAATACAGAGTTTTGCCTTTGGAACAACTAAGAGAGCTGTTGTAACAGTGCCTTTATGCAGAGAAGGTCAAAGAAGGTCAAAGCAGGACCCAGTAGACGGAAGGCAGCAGTGTACTTCCCTTGTCTATATTGCTGGGGTACCTTCTGCCACCTCACATGTGAGGGACAGCTCTGATTTCTTTTGATTTAGTTTGTGGTTATACTAGTCCCTCCACATCCTACAGGACAATAAATAGGACAATGACTTACTGTGAGTCCTGCAGCATGTTAGAAGCACCAGGACAACAGACACAACCCCACATGGAAGACTTTATATTTGTTCAATTAAATCTATCACATGAGTGACAGTAAGAAAGCATATGAAATCTGAGGGCAGAGATGTGGGTTCAGAACTGAGATCTACTGGAGATTTCTTGCCTAATCTTAGACAAGCCATTTCATTCTTTCATATATTTTTTTAAAGATTTTATTTATTTATTTGACAGAGAGAGAGATCACAAGTAGGCAGAGGGGCAGTCAGAGAGAGAGGGGGAAGCAGGCTCCCTGCTGAGCAGAGAGCCCGATGCGGGGCTCGATCCCAGAACACTGAGATCATGACCTGAGCTGAAGGCAGCGGCTTAATCCACTGAGCTACCCAGGCGCCCCAGACAAGCCATTTCTAAACCTTAGTGACCTCACCCCACAAAAAGGAGATTGGGTGAATGTAGATAAAATATTTGAAAGCTCTTCATAAAATACAATGCACTAATTAACCAGAGAATGGCACGAGGTAAGTATAGACTTGTCTTACCCTTTCTTTTGATGAATGGGGCTCTCCCCGGTCAGCCTGTAGAGGGCGTACTTGAAGTCAGTAACACCTTGATTTTCTATGCTGAAGGTGGCGCTTTTCCGAGTGCCACAGATCAAAGCCCCAAAGTTGATGATGGAGGAGGGGCTGATGTTGTATTTAGAGTACACCGCATTCACAGAAAACTTGATTGGGATGCTGGCAATGGTTTCACCTCCTTCTGTGATATTGGGTTCAATAATCTAGAAAGAGAGGAAGGATTGGGAAGATGTCAGCTCCAGGAATTCCAGGACTGTCTACCTCATTCTGTTTTTGTTACTGCCATGAAGCCAATTTCATTCTTTCTTTCATTTTCTTCATATTATTGCACCAACAGTATTAGAAAATACTGATATCAAACTTACTAGGTGTTAGCCATGGGTCAACGTGGACCAAACTGGCCTCCTCTTTCACTTCTCTTCTCCTGCACTTGATGTCTGAACTCAGCTCTCCAAAGATCATGGCTCTATTGCCTGTCTGGTACTCTTGGTTGCTGATGACTTTGCACAGCCCCCCACCTAACCAAACCCTGGAGCATGGGCTAGGCGATGTAGCCTTTATTTATTTATATATTTTTGACACGAGTCCCACAATCCTGTCACTGAGTGAATCCTCCCTTTGAGCTATTTTACCTGACAGCGCAGAATTGGTTGGTGTTCAATCTTCACTTCCTTTTTTGCACGAAATAACACCTGGACATTTGTGGGCTTTTCTGCTGAGGTTAATGAGCCCTTCTTGGGTTGGATAGAGATCATGGAATTTACATTGGTTGCCAAAATCCCCAAGGAGTCCACAGAAAAGCTGAAAGATGAGAATGAAAGGCCAGTTGAAATCATTCTGGGGAACCCAAGATACTAGGGAGGAGACTCCAGATGGCTGAGTGCCAGCCATGTCTGCTTAAGCACTGTGTCTGGAAGTACCCGCTGTGCTTTGGACTCTGTGAGCCAGTCTCTGCAGCCAGGACTGACTCGGCCGGTGAGTGATGCTTGAGGCAAAGATAGCCATCTCTAGCCTGAGGTCAAAAGGTTCCTTTGCAGGAGATCTCTGTCCAACAGGGACACTTGATGCTGGATATGGACCAACTAAATGAGTTCATCTTTCTGTCTGTCTATTACTCCCCCTATCTCCCCCTTTCTCTCTCTGTTTTCCTTCCTCCTCTCTCTAGGACTGAATATTAGCACATACACAGGGTACAGTGATGCAGAAGCCAGGGGATCTAAAGACAGAGAGAAAGTAGGGGCAGAAGCCATTTAGCAGAGGCACTTGGAAAAGGAGGCCATGGCCCAGTGGGGACGAGGTGGGAAGTCACAGAGAGCAGCTGACTCATGAGAACGGCAGAGGGACTGCAACAGGAGCAAGGAACTCAAGCGGAGGTGGGGCACCTGGAGTTTCTTTGGGGACCTAAATGTCACCCCCATGCTCCAGGAGACATGGCCACACCATTGCTGCATGCTTGGTGCCTGAGCTTCCTCACTTTCCCGCAAGTTCTTTCTATGAATTTTGGTCACCTGCTCCATCCCAAGAGTGACTGGTCCATGTAATCTAGAAGAGCAGAACTAACTTTCTGTGATAACCTACAACAAAACTCAGAAGCCAGCAGGATCCCACTCAGCGCTAATTCCAAGGGGTCAGTGTTTTTCTTCTAGGTTTGTTAAGCTTCTGTTTATATTTATCTATTTCAATGCATGGGTAGCCCTGAGGTGGGACTTCTCCCATTTCAGCCTTCTTTTAGCTGAAATGAAGCTATGGTGAATGCATGGAATTTCTTCTGAGTCTGTGAGGGAGAAGTCCCTTTATCAACCACAAATTCTTCCAGCAGAAGGATCATCTTCCATAGGACAGATTGACCATAGCTGCTGGCATTGCCCCCAAGGGTTGTGTGGCCCTACCTGAGTGACCTGCTCCCCCCAAGCCGGCACCACCCTTTCCTCTCTGAGAAATCTCTAATTTAGTCCTTCATTTCCCATCCCGAGAGATGAGCACAAGCTGGAGCTCCTCTCCGCCAGGCCACCATTTGGGTCCTATAACACAGTGGTTCTCAAAATTAAAAAAAGAAAATTGGAAAAAGCCCTTTTTCCATATGAAATCTTACATGGAACGTCAACTTATGAAACAGACTGGAGCCGAGAGGAGGGCAGGCCCGCTGAAGGCCAGGTCTCTACCTCCAGTCCCTCCCCCCACCCACAGACCTCCCCTCGCCTAGCACGTCTTCTTCCCGATCTCTCCCTCTGAGGCTCTCCCCCACCCCCAGGGCCCTGTGGCTCTGGGTGCTTTGAGAGGGACTTCAAGGGTCCCTGTAAAGCCACAGGGTTGAGAGCAGCGTGAAAACCTCTGCTCTTAGCAGTTGGAATTTCATTCATTTGAAGCCTGAGAGAGGCTACAAACAGAAATGGTTCTTATGATGTCCTCAATCAGGTTTTTATTTTATTTTATTTTATTTTATTTATTTGAGAGAGAGAGACAGTGAGAGAGAGAATGGGCGAGGAGAAGGTCAGAGAGCGAAGCAGACTCCCCATGGAGCTGGGAGCCTGATGTGGGACTCAATCCCGGGACTCCAGGATCCCGCCCTGAGCCGGAGGCAGTCGTCCAACCAACTGCGCCACCCAGGCGTCCCTCAATCAGGTTTCTGTTTTTACCTCCCAGACAGCACTTCCTCCCCATGAATGGAGGTGGATGACCATATGCCTGATGCATCCCAGGTTACCTGAACATGATCTCATACTTCCCACGATTCTTCAGCTGGAGGGGCTGCTTCACCTCTTCCATGACCTTCACGATCCCAAAGTCAAGGCCTCCTTCAGCTCCTGCAGAGGCCAGCAACCAGGGTGGGGAGGGGGATTCGATGGCATGCGAGTCAGAAGCAGAGGAACTTCCTGTTGAAGTTCCCATGGAAAATCCATGGTGTCAAGCTCAGAAAATTTATTTTCTGAAAACACTGCAGCTGAGAAAACTGCCTGTAACTGAGTCAGCAAACAAACGATGGACTCTGCTTTGGCACCTACTTTAGCTCCCTCCATCTTAGGACCGCTGTCCTTCCCTTCATGCTTTCCATTAGTTAAAACTTCTAGTAGCTAAAAAATTTCTTGCATCAAGTATATACTCAACATAGTTAGAATATTACATATAAATTTGTATTGTTTTACTTAGCACTGCCTCATAAGCATTTTTGCACATAATTAAAAATTCCTTATAAATGTGATGATCTTAATGGTCATAAAATACACCATGATATGCTGTTCTATAATTTACAGTATAATTTCTATGGCAATAGTGTTCCATTCTTTTTTTTTAAGATTTTATTTATTTATTTGTCAGAGGGAGAGAGATCACAAGTAGGTAGAGCAGCAGGCAGAGAGAGAGGGAAGCAGGCTCCCTGCTGAGCAGAGAGTCTGATGGGGGGCTTGATTCCAAGACCCCGAGATCATGACCTGAGCCAAAGGCAGAGGCTTAACTCACTGAGCCACCCATGCGCCCCAATAGCATTCCATTCTTAATAGATATTTGGGTTATTTCCAATCCTCCATTAGTACAAATAATGCTGCAATAAATATCCTTGTACATAAGACTCACAACATCTAGGCAAACAGGCAGCTCTCGTGTTCTCTAAATCTTGCTGAGAAGGAGGGCAAGCAGAAGAAGCAAGAATAATGGAAAACTGCATGCCAACAGGGAGGGTCTAACCTGGGTGTGAGGGCAGTGCAGTGGGCAGAATAATGCTCTGTGCCCTCAGAAGGTGTTCGTGTCCTTATCCCCATGAATATGCTGTAAATATGCATATGAACCTGTGAATCGGCTTGGTCATATGGTAAAGGGGGATGATGGATGGAATTAAGGTTGCTCATCAGCTGACTCTGTCTATCTATCTATCTATCATCTGACTTTAAAATAGAAAGAGTATCCTGGATTCTCGGGGGGGGGGCACTGTAATCACTACACAAGTAGAAGAGGGAGATAGAAGTGGAGAACAAGAGAGATGATGGTGGGAGAGGGACCTGACCCAACGATGTTGGCTTTGAAGATGGAGAAAAAAGGACCATGAACCAAGGATGTAGGTAGCTTCAAGAAACTAGAAAAGGTGAAGAAATGGATTCTCCTCCAGAGTTCCAGAAAGGAACATGGCTCTGCCGATATCTTGATGTTAGCTCAGTTAGATCAGTTTTGGACTTCTGACCCATGGAACTGTAAGATGATAAATCTGTATTGTTATGAGCCACAATTTGTGGCAATTTGTTATAGCAGTGAGGGAAGACTAATGCAGGTAGGAAAAGAGCCAACTTTGTAATTATCGCCACCCCTTGTCATCTCTAGCTGGAGAAAACTAAGATTCTTGTAGCCATGTTGCTGACACTACTCTGGGGCTTGCATCACTATTTGCTGAAATTCCATGCCCTTGCCAACAGCCATTGGTCTTCCTCTACATAAGAAATACATTGCACTCAAAGATGTAACTTCTAAACACCCTTTCCCTGAAGGGGTCAACAGACCTTTGGGGAAGGTGATGTCCAAGGCGACGTCGTAAGATTCTGCAAAGACCAAGATGTTTTCAATCTGAACCACACCAACAAGATTTTCTGCATCTAAAACCTGTTAGGGTAAAAGGGATTCTTCAGTAAAAGCAAGATCCATGGGGGATTTGGAGCTGGAACTACGTGCCACGCAGCAGGACTGATGAAGCAGGAGATGTGGTAGAGAATATTTTAAAGATGTATTTAGCTTTTGTCTTCAGTGACCATTTGTTATGACTGGTGTTCTCATAACATCCTTTGGGAAACGCCAGTGTAGACAATCAATATAAGAATGGGGAAAAGCGACTGCATTTTTCATCTTGTCCACTTATGAGGTTTAAATTATTTGTGTGATTTTCACTGCATTATTGAAGTTTGGGGCTGTGAGTATACATACAAAGCAAAGTGTTCTTTGGAACTTCTAAATAAAATAAACCTGAAGAGCATTTTTCTGCCCATTGAAACAGAAAACTTGCACATTGTCAATCACCCTTGCTTTACTGATTTTATAAATCTGAATTCTTCTGTTTGTTTCTGGTTCAATCTATGGAAAAAGCACTAGATTTTCATATAAAATAAGTGTTTAGTGTTTCTCTCCAGGAAATTTCAAATGTTTTATTTAAGTGAACACCTTTACTATTCAAGTGGGAAGTGTAAAAAAAAATAAATAAATAAAAGCAAGCCTGCCCCCGTCCCCCAGTTGCTCACTGTCCCCTCCTCCCTGTCCCGAGGAGCACCTGAACTGCTGTCAGCAGTCAGCTGGACCTACTTTTAACTCCTAAGACAAACAAGGGGGTGATAAAGTGTCCATTCAGCAAGGGGAAGAGCCGTTGGCCATGGGGGGTAGCTCTCCTGGACACCCCTGCCTCTCTGGCAGGTGCCTCAAGTTGAGAAATAAAGTCACCAGCTCTGCATGACTTGTGCTTGGTGTCAAGTGGGAAATTGGTAGCTGTCACCAAACTCAAGTTTTAATTCAGAATTTCCATCTTTTCTTTCATTGTGCATTTTGCCAATGTTTCATAGAGCAAATTGGACCCACTTAAGTTTTACCTTCTTTTGCTGCTCAGCCTCTAACAGAGATGACAAAAAGGACTGGGAGCAGGAGGGCAAAACAGGACAAACAATCTGGATTACCATTTCCAGAATTTATACAGTACCTTTCTCCTGATACATGCCATGCACCTAGAACATTCTATTTCCTTTGCTTTCTTATTGGAGTAGAGGGTGGAGGTTAAATTTTGTAACTGAGGGAAACAGGATGAACAATTTAAGAGGTACACAAATAAAATAAAATGAGTTCACCAGAGCACTTTCCAAGGGGACCAGAAAACAAGGCATTTCCTCATGTAGATGTTGAAGGAATCTGGAGAAGAGAAACCTTAGACAACTTTAAGGAGCCAGAGGGGAAACCCATTGTGTCTGCTCTGATTAGAACACATAGGGATGCTATATCATCCCTAAAATTAAGAAATGTTTCCATACCAGCTGGTAAATATCTGTCACATGACCTCTCCAAGTATCCCATCTTGCCTGCCTCCCCCACACCCCCCCGTGGGTCAGTGGTTGTCAAACAGGGATCGGTAAGGAGCGTGTAACACAGAGACATGGCTCCGTGTGTGTGTGAGCGTGTGCTTGTCAGAGAACCCAAGATATACACATTCTGATGGCCAAGCCTGGAGATGTGCGGCACCTCACCTCCAACCGGATCATCTTCTTGATGTTGACAGGCTTGGAGGGCTGGAAGTACACCTGCAGGCTGTACTCTGCCTTGCTGGGGATGGTCCCCTGCATGGTGGACACGGCGAAGTCATCGCCCAGGTGATCCAGGCTGGTGATCCGCCAGGCCACCGGCAGGGGTGTGACGTTGCGGAGAAGAACCACCTTGCATTCTTTCCTGCAGAGACCAAAAGGAGTTTTGACTATCTCAAATGGTTCTGATTTATTCAGGCAGGTCCAAAAATGCCCTTCTGGTTACTTTCGTCATTGCTTAGCTCACTAACTGGAGTTCACCAGGGGACAGGGCCTTGCGGTGGCGATGAAGGAATGCAGGATACATATCAGTATCGTCTTTTCTAGTAGCTCCAGAAATAAACATTCTCTATTTAGAATAATATAATGCCAGTGGATAAAATGTTAAGTTCTAGTTTTTGTCTAGTGTTCTCTGTGCTTTAATTTCTTCCTTCTTTCCTTCCTTCCCTCCTTCCTTTTCCAGGAGAATCTATATTTTTTTCAATTTATTTATTTTCAGAAAAACAGTATTCATTATTTTTTCACCACACCCAGTGCTCCATGCAATCCGTGCCCTCTATAATACCCACCACCTGGTACCCCAACCTCCCACCCCCCACCACTTCCAACCCCTCAGATTGTATTATTTTTTTGTTGCATTATGTTAGTCACCATAAAATACAGCATTAGTTTTTGATGCACTGTTCCAAGAGTCATTGTTTACATAAAACACCCAGTGGGCCATGCAATACGTGGCCTCCTTAACACCCATCACCTGGCTCACCCATGCCCCTACCCGCCTCCTCTCTAAACCCTGTTTCTCAGAGTCCACAGTCTCTCATGGCTCATCTCCCCCTCTGATTTCCCTCAATTTACTTTTCCTTTCCTTCTCCTAATGTCCTCCATGTTATTCCTTATGCTCCACAAGTAAGTGGAGAAAGGGGAACCCTCTTACACTGTTGGTGGGAATGCAAGCTGGGTAGCCACTTTGAAAAACAGTGTGGAGATTCCTCAAAAAATTAAAAATAGAGCTACTCTATGACCTGGCAATTGCACTACTGGGTATTTACCCCAAAGATACAGATGTAGTGAAAAGAAGGGCCATATGTACCCCAGTGTTCATAGCAGCAATGTCCACAATCATCAAACTGTACAAAGAGCTGAGATGCCCTTCAATAGATGAATGGATAAAGAAGATGTGGTCCATATATACTATGGACAATTACTCAGCCATCAGAAAGGATGAATACCCAACTTTTGGTATGGATGGTACCCATCCATCAATATGAATGGGACTGGCGGAGATTATGCTTAGTGAAATAAGTTAAGCAGAGAAAGACAATTATTATGTGGTTTCACTTACTTGTGCTTTAACTTCTAAAGCAAAGATTCTTAACCTTTGAGGGCAATGGACTGCTTAGAGAATTTGGAAAAAGTGATTCCTTCTGAGAAAAATGCAAATATGCACACATTTTGGCAGTTAATTTTGGGGGGTGGTTGGCCCTGGACCCCATGGGTGAAACGTCTTGGTTTGTACAGGACCAGAAGTTTCCCCAGATGCAGGATTTTCAGTGCCAAAACAAGGAGAGGGCTGAGAAAATCGGGATGAGTTGACCACCCTAGAACTAAATGTTCTTTAAATCCCATCGCAGTCCTGGTATCACCCAGAACTCTGACCTGTGCAACAAGAGCCGGTCAAAATGCAATTGTTTGGAGTCCAGCTCGAGTTCTGGGCGGACCCCTTGGCAGGTTAACTTGAAGACAGCTGGCTCTGGGTTCTCCTTGATGCAGCAGACAATGCAGTCATCAAAGACACCGACCGCGGTAGGGTAGGCCCATATATTCAGCATCTAAAGGAAGCATCAAAACAGTACATTGATGCTAAGAATGCCGTGACCTCCAATTTCCCAGGAAAGACTTGACCCGGTGGACTTGTTTCCGTGTGGCTGTACCTGCTTCTCATTGGGTTTCAGAGTCATGTTGATGGGCTCCAGGAAGTAGGTGTTTGCTTTGACATCATTCTGAAAACAGAAGAATGCCTCCACGACCATTGGGGAGTTGTTCAGGATGGTCAGCATCTCCGTGTTGCCTGGGAACAAGGAGGACTTGTACCTGGAAGTGAACAAAGATTAGGGATGCGGATTTAAGGATGGACTGGGAGTTCAGGTGGCAAAGGAGCGTACGGCAGTGCCAGAGGGTAACGTGGTGCACTGAGGCAGCGGCCTGGCAGCTAAGCTTCACAGTTGTGAAGACTTGCAGCTGGACTTGACCTCCCCCCTCCCTCATCCCTGCCAAGCCTTGGTCTCCTCATCTCTAAGATGGGATAATACTTCTTCTTAGGATTCCTATGAGTATTACACGCAATGGTGTACCTAATGCTCTTCAGGACAGCTACAGATATCAAATGCCCCCAGATGGTAGCTATTATTGCAAAGTATTCTTTTTTTAAAAAAGTTTATTTATTTATTTAAGTAATGTCTATACCCAACATGGGGCTCGAACTCATGACCCTGAGATCAAGAGTCGCATGCTCTATCAACAGAGCCAGTCAGGTGCTCCATTATTGCAAAGAATTCTGAGAAACGTGAGGATCTACCCTTCCCAGGGCTTATATTCCCAGGACATATAATCCTTTGAGAGCAGTTTGTTCTTTCCCATCTGCCTTAGAGATGATCACATTGACCTCCTTCTCCTCGACCTGTACAAGACATTGCTGTTTTGACATGGAATCGTTTGGCGTGGTTCACTGTTGCAAGGCTGTTTCTGTTTCCTTGTGACTTGGGGAAAGAGCCACAGAGGTGAGCACTGTGGGCATTAGAAGCTGCTCGGTTAATGGTTAATAAAAAGGAACCACAGAAAGTACAAGGAATGCTGGTGAAGATGCACAGCCCAGGGACAGTCTGAAAAGCTTTTTGGATATGCAGTGATGGAGGAAGGAAGGACAGTAAACGGCAGAGAGCAAATCAGGGTCAGAGAGGCAGAGTGCGCTCTATGGCGCTGCCAAAGGGGTGGTGGCCTTTACTGTGCTAAATCCCATGTGCTAAGTCCTGATTATCCAGTTCAGTTTCACAAATCTGTGGACGGCTGCTTTTATTTTCCCATTTTGCAGATGAGAACACTGAGGCTCAGCAGGGTTTGAGAAAATAAATAACACCCGGTTGTACTAAGTCTTGTTTTTTGGGCCACTGTAATCCCTCTCCTCCTAGGCCAGTGCTATCTGGCCCCAAGTTCTGGTTGGTTCCAGGGCTGCCAGGACCCATGTCTCTCTGAATAGCAATGATTTCCCTGACTCTTGACCCTGGACTGCAGTGTCCATCATGTTCGTCAGCCTGAGCCCCCTTCTTCTCTCTGCGAAGCCCTTCTACTGGGCCCCTTCTAGAGGCTTATCCACTCCAGCATCAGTCAACCCTGTGCGTCTTGGCTTTCTGGTCCAGCCTCTCAGGAACCAAACTCCAGTTATTAAGAGTCTGGAGAACAAAGAGGCTCTGTTAGTTCTACCAAGTCAGCATGAACACAAACTCTAATTACCATAATAAATGCCAGACTGAATTAAGACGTGCTTAGAGCTGGGTCCAGTTCTGGTCACGCCTCCCTGCCTACACAGTGAGAAGTTTGTACATACCCGAAAAAACTGGTATCTCTAAAAACCTGTGACCGTCAACCTCACCCAGGGCCCCAATTCTGCCCGACAACCTTCCTCTGTTTCTTTACTATTCTACCTCTCCAACTTTCCACAAAAACTGTTTCATCTGCTCTCTATTTTCTCAACATTTTTATCTTCCCTCCACTTCCCTTCCTGTTAGGGATGACCTCACAACATGTGTTATGGAGAAAACAGACCATAGCATAGGAACCTTCTCCCGGGCCCCACCACATCTGCACCTGAAGCCGTCCGCCTTCACTCCTCCTAGTGGGCAGTGGTGTACCCTCTTCCTGGCAAGAACAACATCTCTGTACCCCATTTGTGTGGTCTCAGGGAGCTGTACCTCCAATGGCCCTTACTTCCACTGAAAACGCCTACCTCCTCCTCCCTGTGTCCCCTTGGCATCCAAACAGTGTAAGAACCACAGTGTGTGAGCAGTGTCCCTGGATCCCATGTCCCCTCTTGTCCTTGGCTGCCTGCACTTCTCTTCAGGGCCAAGATTTCCAGAGAACGACCTTTACACTCGGTCTCCATTCTCTCACCGCCCACTGATTCCTCAACTCACTTTGCTCGGGCTTCATCCACAGAAATCCCCAAAATGACCTTTGCTTATACTCCTGGGACCTCTCTGTTGTTGAACCCCATGGATGTCCCCCGAGAACCAGACCTCAGAGCTTATTCCTTGGTGTGTGTGGCTACTAGCTACATCTCCTGAGCATCTCAAACAACATATCCCAAAGTAGACATTTGGTCCTACTCTTTCCCCACTAAAACCTCATCCTTCTCCAGGCTTTTCCATCTGGGAAGATGGCACTCACATTCATCTGGGTGGCTTAGCAGAAACTTGGGGTACAAGAACCCGGTTCTCCTGTGGTTCAGAGCTAACCGAGGCAGCAATAGTAAAATCTATGTCCACAGAGCACCCCGGCATGTACCATTCGTGAG
Source organism: Neogale vison (assembly GCF_020171115.1). NCBI lineage: Eukaryota > Metazoa > Chordata > Mammalia > Carnivora > Mustelidae > Neogale > Neogale vison. Next base: position 12,955,307 of record NC_058097.1, read on the forward strand.
TCCAACGGGATGTCTGAAATTTGCCTTAAAATAATGGAACACGTACTTATCTCTTGATTTTCCGCAAAGCAGTGGCCCGAAGTAAAACCTCTCCGTGCTCATAATATACTTCTTAAAGATGACCTCGTTTTGCTTCATGTCTGGCTTTCGCTGAGGAAATACCACTCTGAACACAGGGGAGGAAAAGAGGAGGAGAGGCTGTCTGAGTGCAAGTTCAATGCCTCCATTTGATATTGACCTGAACCCAACACTCCTTGTTCAGCAAAGGGTTCAGGTATCTGGAGACAGAATGATTCTTAATCTGAGGACCTTAGTTGACCCTTATTCCTTCTCCCTCCCTTCTACCATCCCCAGGGATGAGAGCTTGAACTTGAGGAAAAAATTCCCAGGTGTCTTTCATAATGAGTGGCTAATGGTAGACTGAGGTAGATTTCCCATGCCAGTGCGCTCAACCAGAAAAACTGAAAATCTCTGTGGAAAACTAGTTCTGGAGGACATTAACCAGCTCCAGAGTTCCTCGTTTAGTGTGGGCTCTGGTAAGAACAGCAAAAAAGCTCCTCTTAGTGGATAAGCTATAAAAGGCCTCAGCCCTGGAGGGTTTGTCCCATTAGCTTGCCCAGCTGGGTGACTTTATGTTGTGGATAAGGGGTACGGTGGTGTTTGGTAGCTCAGAAAAATGTCCCCCCATGGAGAGTCACACCTTTAGTGATATTACAGGACAAAAAAAAAAAAAAAATTCGAGAGTACACATAAAATCCGCTTAAGTTTGCCTCATTGTCCAATAAGCAAACTAACTGGCCAGAGGACGACGCTTCCCTGGCCTTCGCACTATTAACATTCTCTGTAGCTCACTTTGATGGTCCATGCCATTCCTGTGGCTTCGTGGATGTTCAAGACAGCCTGTGGTCTTGGTCTGCACACGTATGGGACGCTTCATAAATCTGCATGTTGTCCGTGTGCAAGGGCCATGCTTCTATGTATCGTTCTAGTTCGATCAACTTTCTCTTTTAAGGTAAAATACACTTACTTTGGGTCTTGGCAAATGTAGGGGTAACAGCAGACACCTCGGCAATAGAGCTGGTACTGGCGGCGGGTTCCAAGGATCTCGAAGTTGAACGTCTGGTCGAAGTTCCCGAGGTCGTTGGAAGAGAAGTGTATTCGCAGCGTCACCTCACCGTTGGCGGGCACGATCCACCGGAAATGATTCAGCCTGCAAACGACCACAGACCTTTTAAAGAGAGAAGCCTTCCTTTGGGCCTCTAAGAGCAGACAGGGCTGCTGCCTGGGAGACGTCCTGGCCATCCGGAGGGCCCGCTGGCAGGACAGGCACGCCTTCTATTCGGGGCTCTAGCATTCCCTTCCCTGGGTGACTCAGAGGCCCACCTGATGAACTTCTCCTGGGAGAACTGCCCAGCGAAGTTGTTCTGGTCCATGTCTGACAAGGGGGCAATGGCTCCGGCTGTTCCCGCAGAGAGGCCCTTCCTGTTGACGGCCATGCGACGTTTGTCCTTCTGAGTGTCTCGGGCCTGGTCTGCTTTGTCTTTTGGTTTCTGTCTGCTCCCCTTAGAGGAGGTGGTCTGCTCCTCCTGGGTCTTAATTAAACACAAGCACAAAGCTTAAATACTCATTGACATACACGGAAGACAGAGACGCCTCGAATACGTGTATGCTGCGTGTTCAGGATGCTGGCAGCTGCCGAGGGCAGGGAGGAGGGCCTAGCCTACTTCAGCAGTGGAGAAGAAGAGGAGAGCCGGGGCTTGCCTGGGCTCCCCATTCCCTGAAGAGGAGGCCGAAGCCCAGAGAATGCTTCAAGCTGCAGGGAGAGGTTTCCTGCACTGCGTTTTGTTGGGGTGTGTTTTCAGTACCCTTGACTCCAGACCCCTCGCCCCTCCCAATCACACTGACTTGTGGGCAGACCAGATCTGTATTCCTATAGAATATTCCATACTCTGAAATTTTCTGACTATTCTTCGAGCGTCATTTCGCTTATTCCTTCATTCCCTGTGTTTTCTGTAAACTGGAAATTAGGCATAAAGTTTGATGAGATTCAGAGAAGGTGCTGTATATGTCACACTCCATCACAACAAGGGACCAAAAAAAAAAAAAGCCACCTCAACCCATGATTACCGATGCACTGTATTCACCCTGGAATGGCACCCGCCAGACCTGGCCTCCATAATGTGGGTGTTTCCCTTTGCTGCCAGCTAGTGCCCTGTGGGATGATGTTCTGGCTTGTAGTACCTTGTTTCCCAACAAAGTACTGCTTTTTAGGTCAGTTGGTGCTCCTTAATTGATTACTTCATTTCTAATTTTACTATTCTTTCTATAGTTTTGGTTGCCATTCTTCTAGAATGAAGAGCTTTCCTTTGCCAACTGGGGATGAATTAGAGTTCCTCCTAGAATGGTTAAGTTCAAGAATGCTTAACCCTTTTCTGTTAATGGCTAATTTTAAGGAAAGAAGTGGGTGTCATCGTCACCTCCGATGTGGGCAATTTTTTCCATTTTCTTTTTTATTTGGACTATTTTCTAGTAGGGCGTGTCCACTCATGCTGCTGATCTCAGATGATAATTCCCTATTTATTTTTAAATAGAAGTTTGAGTCAATCTCTTCACCAAATTGAGGCTGAGGCAGGGCCTACTGGTGATTTTGTTTCCTACTGGTGATTTTATTATTCTTTGCTGATGTGCCTGGTTTGTAGGAAGCTGGGTGGAGAGATTCAAATCTTGGGCTACCATATTTCTCTGGGAATAAATAACCCTTCTCCAGCTTTTAATAGACATACCTTCTACATATTATTGGTCAAACCTATTTTCCTTTGTGATTTATTCTATTAATTACATATCTATTTTCTTCTACTTACATGTGATTTCATTTCAGTTACTCATAGTTTTGATCTAGCTGGAATTAATTTTACTCTATTGTGTCAGGCAAAGAGATAAAAAGTGAGTTTATCACAATATCCAATCTCATACTCATAACTTCTTTGAAAATCTGTTCTTTTCTTAGTGTTGTGTGTTCCCTTAACTTGTGTCTAGTCTTTTCTTTTTTTTTTAAGATTTTATTTATTTATTTGACAGGCAGAGTCACAAGTAGGCAGAAAGGCAGGCAGAGAGAGAGGAGGAAGCAGGCTCCCTGCTGAGCAGAGAGCCCGATGTGGGGCTTGATCCCAGGACTCTGGGATCATGACCTGAGCCGAAGGCAGAGGCTTTAACCCACCGAGCCACCCAGGTGCCCCTAGGTGCCCCTACCGATTCTTGTCTTCTCATATACTGTGTGAATGACCTTAGGCTCCCAATACATTCTAATATCTTTAAGAGAGCTGCTTTTGGAAAAAAAGAGAGAGAGAGAGAGAGAGACCACCTGCATTTGCTTATTATTTCTCCCAAATGAGCTTTAGAGCAATTCAACAAGTTCCCTAGACCATTCCACGGGGACCAAAAAGGGTGCAAGATGAGAATCAGGCATTTTGAGAGAGGCTCATGTGGGGTCCCCAGCTGGGATACGCGACGAGTCAATGGCAAACATGTCAGTGAATGTGACACCCAACACCATACCCCGTTCTTGACCATGCGGAGGGGGATCTTCCTTGTCTGCCCAACTGAAGTCCTACCAAAATCAGGAGAACAAGAGGCTGGCTTGTTCCTTACCTTCCCAGAGCCCGCGGGGCCCAAAAGCTCTGCTTCTGCTTCCCCTTCTCTTTTCTCCTCCAGCAGGGACAGCTCTTCAGATGGGGAAATCACAAACACGAAATGCTTCAGGATTTCTGTTGTGGCCAAAGGTGGCCGCTTCAGGGGGTAGGAGATGACTGAGAATAAGGCGGGAGGTGGGATGGGTGGTCCCGAGGAACCCAGACCCAAGATGTCCAGGATCTAAAGGAAAAGCCAATGGTTAATTTCTGAGGCAGAGGGCAGGGTGTCCCAGCTGCTCCCCTGAGTGAGCACAGGGAGGTTTGGACTCTCCTGCCTCTTCCTAACATTCTTGGGAGGTGCCACTGCCCTGGGCACGTGGTGGGGAAGGGGGGTGAAGGGCCCGTGACACAGCTCTGCAGGTCTTTCTCGACCCCTGTGCCCCCAGAGCAGGCTGCGGCTCTTGCTGTGGACTGCGTGCCCCCTATCCTTCTCTTATCATGGTCTTAGTCCCCTTATCGTGTCTGTCTCTGCAAATGGATGTAAACTCCACTGGGACAGACACTAGGGCCGAGCACACAGCAGGCGCTCAGTGTGTTTTAGATGCCAGCTCTTAAGATTCTGATGTCAATGGTACAGAGTCGGTCCATCTGCCTCCAGATCCCATGTTAATCTTTCTGTTACCTTTAAATGTTCTTTCTTTCTGAGGCTGAAAGTAAGTGAGGGTTGGAGCAGGTCAAGTATGGCAAAGAAAACAAGTCAGGGTTCTGGGAATTGGGTAAAGGATGGGAAAGAAGAGAGAAGTCGAAAAGAAACCGAAGAGAAAATGCATTCCTCCAGCATTCTCCCCTTCTGCTGTTTCAACTGAGTGGGCACCCGCCGGAGCGGGCGGCTTGAATGCTTCGCAGCAGCTCCCATCTCAGCAGGGAAACCCTCTAGCCCAAGCAGGCGATCTCCGCATAAGTCACTGTCACAGCGGTAACCTGGACAGCCCGCCACAGCGTCCGTTCTGTGGACCAAGCAGGCACTTAGGCCGAGCCGGCAGCTGTGTGGGTGGAATCCTGGGTTTCTGACCTGCGGGTCAGGCCGCCAAAGGCTTTTCCTGCGTAAGCGTAGCCAGTGTTAACTCCCAGGGTTTGAATGTCTGTGAGGGAAAGGAATGGGTAGTTTGTACCAATTATTAAATGGAGCCAGGGGTCAAGAACTGTAACCAACAGTCTAAGCTGTCACTTGGGGTGTGCGGACAATGAGAATGGGCCAGAAGGTAACCTTGGCTATAGTCCTGGAACATAAAACAAGATGAGAAGAAGTTCTTTTTCAAAAAACATATTTCTGGGGAGAAAAGTGGCCAAGAGTCCCCTCAGGCTAAACGGAGGCAGAACTGTGAAACGAGTGGTTTGTTGTCATGTGTCCCCCAGTCACCTTCCAGCCTTCGGCCTACCCGGACCTCTGCGGCGAGACTCTCCATGTGCGGCCGCATCCCACCCCGATCTGCCCCTTTGAGGAATTACCTGTGTTTTCCCCTAAACTCTCACCTGCCAAACCTTCCTCCCTGGCTCTGTTCTCTCCCTGTTAAGGCTGCATCTAGTTTCCGATCAACTAAACTAAAAATCAGCAAACTGTGGCCCCCAGGTCAGATCTGGCCTGTTACTTGCTTTTGTAAATTAAGTTGTACAGGGACGGAGTCATGTCTGTTGAGTTACATGGTGGTGGTTGTGACAGAGACTGTAGGATTTGCAGCTTGAAATATTTGCTTTCTGGTGTTTTGCAGAAAAAGCTCATTTCTGGACAAAATGCTATAAAAACCATTTCCTCCAAACCCTCACGCAGGGGCTTCTGGCAATGCAATATTTTCTAGGGACAAAAAGCCATCTAATAGTATGATTTCTGTCACTATAAAGAAGCTTGTGGGAAGAAGATTTTCAAGTAATTGAGACTCTTGCTTCCACAGTACACCTATCTTGCCAGCCGATAACACTAGTATTGTCAATATTTAAAATCAACTCTGAAAATCTATGAAGAACTTACTAAATTTAATACCCCTAAAAGCAAACAATCCAGTTAAGAAAAGGTAGAAGACATGAGTAGACATTTCTCCAAAGAAGACACACAGATGGCCAACAGACACATGAGAAGGTGCTGGACATCACTCATTATCAGGGACATGCACATCAAAACCACAATGAGATGCCACCTCGCACCTGTCAGAATGGCTAAAACGAACAACACGGGAAACAGAAGGTGTCAGCAAGGATGTGACAAGGGGAGCCCTCCTACACTGTTGGTGGGAATGCAAGCTGGTGCAGCCACTCTGGAGAACAGCATGGAGGTTCCTCAAAAAGTTAACAGTTGAACTACCTTACAACCCAGCACTTAACACTACTAGGTATTTATCCAACTGACACTATAATATAGACTTGAAGGGGCACCTGTACCCCAATGTTTATAGTAGCAGCATCAGCAAGAGCCAGTTATGGAGAAGAGCCCTGATGGCCAACGAATGATGAGCGGAGAAAGCAGAGGTGGTATGTGTGTATAAATATATAGTGGAATATTACTCAGCCATCAAAAAGAACAAAATCTTGCCCTTTGTGGTGATGTGGATAGAGTAGAGAGTATTGTTAAGTGACATAAGTTGATCAGAGAGGCATGCCTGGCTGGCTCAGTTGTTAGAGTGTGTGACTCTTGATCTCAGGGTCATGAGTTCAAGCCCCATGTCAGGTGTGGAGCCTACTTCAAAAAAAAATAAGTCAGCCAGAGAAAGGCAAACACCATATGACCTCACTCAGATGTAGAATTTAAAAAACAGGCAAATAAACATGGGGGAAGGAAAAAAAAAAGAGAGGGAAGCAAATCATAAGAGACTCTTGATGATAGCAAACAGGCTTGCTGGGGGGAGGTAGGTGGGGGGTGGGCTGGAGGGGTGCTGAGGAGGGCACTTGTTGGGATGAGCACTGGGTGTCATATGGAACTGAATGAATCCCTAAATTCGACTCCTGAAACCAGCATTACAGTATACATCAACTAACTAGAATTTAAATAAAAACAAAATAAATACCCCCAAAAACTCTATAGGCAGTTTTTTTATGAGGTTAAATGGAGTCATTTAGATCTGTGGAAACTCCCATGTGTTTTCACCAACTAGAAAAAGGTCCTTTTAGCCACTGTTGTCTCCTATGCAAGGGGACCTCAGAGATGAATGGAATTAAGGGGGTACAGAAAGGAACCCTTTAGTGGCGATCAGCCCAGTACCCACTACCCGATTGATCACGTCTCCATTCCAGAGAAGAGTCTGTACCTGATCCCCTTTGGGAAGCCTGTCATTCTCCACGGCCTGCCTCCAGCTCACGCCTTCGACGTCGGGCGTCGGGATGCTTATGAACGGCACGCCCAGGTCCTTCTTCCCTTCGTGGTGGTCCTCCTCCCCTGCTTCCCCCTCGCCGCCCTCGCTCCGCTCCTCCAGGGCCCGGAGCTTCTCCAGACGCTCCCTCTCGGCCTTCTCCCGTTCCTGGCGCTCCTTCTCCGCCCTCTCCTTCTCTGCGCGCTCCCTCTCCCGGTCCTTGCGGCCTCGGCGCCCGCCTGAAGGGACCTGGCGCTGGTCGTCAGGCTCGTGGGTCATGTCCTCGGCGCCGGCGTGATGCAGCAGAACGCCTTGCTTCCGGTCCCAGTTCATGAGGATATTCTGAATATCCTTCAGAGTCAACTCGTAGGTCTTAAACTTCTGGGCCAGGTGCTTGTCGGCATCCTTCAGGAGGTCCCCTTCACTGTCCTCTTGCTCCTGCACCAGGGGGAGCCCGAGCAGGTGGATGTCTCCCAGCTGGTTCTTCCTCTTCTTGCTTAGATCATCCTTCTCATTTAAATGTTCCCTAACAGATGTTTTCCTCTCCGGTGCATCCGTCTTGACCTCTAGTTTGGAAAACGTAAGAATCTAGAAAGCAAAACACATAAAACATGCTTAAAACATGGGGCACCTGGGTGGCTCAGTGGGTTGGGGCCTCTGCCTTCGGCTCAGGTCATGGTCCCCGGGGTCCTGGGATCGAGCCCCACATAGGGCTCTCTGCTCAACAGGGAACCTGCTTCCTCACACCGCCCCTGCCCCCCCCGCCTGCCTCTCTGCCTGTTTGTGATCTCTGTCAAATAAATAAAATCTTTTTTAAAAAATGCTTAAAACAGTTCTTTAAGGGAGAAAAAACTGCCTGAGGCCCCACAGGATTGTAGGTGCCTCCTGCCTTACATCAGGGCTCTGAGGATCACCTGGGGGGTGTTTGATAAAACATCCTCTCTATGGCCCTTTGTTGGCAACAAACAGAAGTTTAGAATTTGGCTGTGACCAAGGCTTTTAAAAAAATATGTATTTATTTACGTAGCCTGGCAAAGAGAAACCAACTTGATTCTTTCTCTCTTTTTAAACTTGCTTTGTGGGCTCTGATTTTCTTCTCCCCTGGATGAAATCCTTGGGGAGGCTCCACAGGTTTCTGGTCATTCTTTGGTGAGATAAAGTCGAGTCGAGTCTAAAGATGACAGCTGGCAGGACAGCCCAGAGTCCCCGTTCTGGGTGACGGCGCTCTTCCATCCTAAGGACGGGCTTGGAGGCAGGCCTGGCCAGGGTTGGCTGTCCCCTGGCCTCACTGTACCCCTCCTTCTCCACATCGGTCCGAATCTCTCACACAGCCTGGAGAGTGTGGACCGGTCGGTGGTGGCACAGCTGTCTCCTAGAGCGTTTGCTCACCAAGGAGGGAGGGGGCTTGGCCATGACCCTCTCTTTCTCCATCGTTGGTAAGATGCGTGACCGCTAAGCTTGGCAGGCGGATAAACCAGCGCCACGGGTCTGCAAGGCCAAGCTGATGTCAGAGTGGCTCCCTAGACTGTGGTCAAGATAAGCTCTTGGTTGAACACTGGGGTTCCCCAGGCTTTGTGGCTTACTGGAGGCCCCCTGTTAAGGCAGCCTGTTCAGCAGCATCTAGGGGACTTGGGGGGGACAGTGGAAAGAGCAAGGACTGTGGTCAGATGTAACTGGGTGGTGTCCCGGAACTCTCTTGGGGTGGGGCTCATGTCTCTGAACACCAGAGGGCGGGAGGGGAGCCAAATAAAGTGCGGGCCGAGCTCTTGGCCCACAATCAGCTCTCAGCAAATGTCGGCCCCTTCCCTCCCACCTTCTGCTCCACCACGAGACCCGAACGGTATCAGGTCAGCTTTGTGGAAGGGACATGGGCTGGCTTGAGGGGCGAGTTACAGTGACCGCTCCCTCTGTTCTGCCTCTTGCTGAGGAGCGAGTGAGGGTTGCTACCTGCCGGTTGGTTTGAGATTTCTTCGCGGGAGGTTCCTCCTTCACTGGTAATTGCTTTGGCTTTTTGACTTTCCGTTTCAGTTCATCTTCTTCCCTTTGCCGCTCAAGCTCCTGCTGCAGCTTCTTTTCCTGCATCTCCCGTGCCAGCCTCTCCAGCTCCCTTCATCAAACCAGGCCGAGAAAACAAGAGTTCAGAGCCCCTCCGGCCCCGAGACCCTCCTCTGCCTGCGAGGGTCTGGATGGATGGACCAGGGAAGAGTTTTCTTGGGCATAAAAAGAATGAACAAAAGAAATCTGTGTAAACGGGAAGCAAGGAAGGAAGGAAGGAAGGAGGAAGGGGGGGAGGGAAGAAGGAAAGAAAGGAGGGTCTCTGAACGGTCATGCAGCAACACGGATGAACTCCCAACTCAACGAAGAGGAATTCTCAGTCTGTATTTCTATTCCAATCTTCTATCATAAGAGTACAAGGCAAGGACTAAAAATAAGCTTGATATGAACAGTTTTTAAAAAGTAACTTTCAGGGGCGCCTGGGTGGCTCAGTGGGTTAAGCCGCTGCCTTCGGCTCAGGTCATGATCTCAGGGTCCTGGGATCGAGTCCCGCATCCAGCTCTCTGCTCAGCAGGGAGCCTGCTTCCTCCTCTCTCTCTCTCTGCCTGCCTTTCTGCCTACTTGTGATCTCTCTCTGTCAAATAAATAAATAAAATCTTTAAAAAAAAAAAAAAGTAACTTTCAGGGGCACCTGGAGTGGGTAAAGTCAGGTAAAGGTCCTACTCTTGATTTCAGCTCAGGTCAGGGTCTCAGAGTTGTGGAATTGAGCCCTGGGTCGAGCCCTGTGTCAGGCTCTGTGCTCAGCAGGGCAGTGGGGGGCAGGGGGTGTCTGCTGGAGATTCTCTCTCTCCCTCTCTCTCTGCCTTTTCCCCTGCTCTTGTGCATGCTTTCTCTTTCTCTCTCTCTCGCTAAAATGAATAAATAAGCAATTCAGATGAGGCCCAGCTTCCGACACTATCATGTCTGATGTTCAGACAACAAGAAATTGTATTTTCAATAGCAGTCCCTAATGGCTAGCTTAGGGCCATGGCGCTGGATCTGAAAGCTGCATTCCTCCTCTCTCTCTCTAAGTGCACCTTGAAAGGAATTCCTGAAAGCAATGACCTGGACGAGAAAGAAAGGACCTTCCTTTGGAATCCCAAAGCCAGGCTTTTTATATCCCTGGAGAACCAGGCATTTTTACAAGGGACCATCCAGACGAAGAAATGAGGGCACACTGTGGGGGCAGAGAGGACATAAAAGCTCTTTGGGGGTCAGTGGGAATAATCTGGAAGTAGAGGAAGAGGAGAGAAGGAGGTTAAATAGAAGGGCAAGTATCTTGGGTCTGCCCCTTCCAATGTCTGGAATTCTATGGAAGATAAGAAGTCCGCCCTCTTTCCCTGGCATGTTTGAAGGTCTGAAGGCAGATAAGGACATTTATCCTCCACCTAACCTGTAGCTGAGATAGCCTGAGTCTCCTGGGCCCCAGGTGGTGTGGAGGGGATCCAGTCATTCCTGTGTGGTCCCCAGCGATGGGCACAGAGAGTGGCTGAGAGCCTGCCCAGGGTCTCTGGCAAAGCCCAGGCTGAGGATCAAGTGGGAGAGGCAGCCAGAACGCAGGGGACAGATAACACCACCAAAGGCCACGATGGTGGTTGGGGAAGGAGAAATGGCCGAGTTCTGGGGATAAGCATTCAGCTCATGTCAAGAGAGTGGCCTCTCGGTCACCAGCTGCGGACAACTGAGCACAGAGGCTGATTGATGAGCTGGACCTAGGGGACAGGTGTCAGGGGAAACTAGGGAGAGCCCCAGGATAGCCCAGGGGCCAGAAGTACCCCCATTCCGTCAAATAACCTCCCCCTAGTCAGACGCCCTCCAGCGAGAAGGAAGGAGAGAATGAGAGAAACCCAGGAAGGCTGCCGCAACCAACACCCTCGATGGGCAACGTGTTTTCCTGCTTTTAGCAGGTCATCCTCCGGGGTCTCCCTTGGTCACGGCTGCGCCCCTGGAAGGTGAACCCAGCCTTCAGGAACGGACTGTGGGTTACTCCCAGGAGAACCACTTCCGCCCTGCCTGGCCCTTGATTCTGACCTCTTTTTCCTCTCGCGGAGGGCCTGCTGAACCTCTCGATTGAACACGATCTTCTCCTCCTCTGTCATGGCATCATATTCATCCTCATCAATATTTTGGAGACGCTCCTTCTCTTTCTCAAGTGCCTCCCTGCGTTTGCGCTCTGTGGAGGGAACAAAGACAGGAAGGGGAGGGGAGGGAAGTCCCCAGCCTTGGCTGCGGGGTGCCCCGGTGGCTTCACTCCCTGCCCACACCGACTACAGAGCGGTCCGTGCCAGGGGAAAGGGGCTGGTGCCGGGGACTCTGGTGGGCCTTGCTTCACTCACACGGCTCCAAACCTGGTACCCATCTGGCATAGCAGTTCCAGAGATGTCCCAGTCCCCAGAAGGGTGACTGGGACCTGGGACCTGGCATGGCAGAGAGGATTTTGCAGGTGTGGTTATGCTAAGGACCCTGGACTGGGGAGACAGTCCTAGATTGTCTGGGTGGGCCCAGTATAACCACAAAGGTCCTTGTAAGAGGGAGACAGGAGGGTCAGAGTCAGAGGTCAGAAGGCTGTGAAGTAGGGACCGTGAGCTGAGGAAGGCTGGTGGCTTCTGGAAGCTCGAAAAGGCAAGGGAAAGGATTCTCTTCCTGGAGCCTTCAAAGAAATGGAGTCCTGCCGATACCACGCTTTTAGGACTCCTGACTTCCAGAACTGCAAGACAGTAAGACTGTGTCGTTGGAAGTCACCAGGTTTGTGGTAAGTTGCCACTGCAGCGATAGGGAAGGAACAGGCCACCTGCTGACTTTATCCATGACGAACATATGCCACCAGAATCCTCAGGGTGACAGAGCCATTTGCAGACAAAGGGGCACCATCTCCCACACCCTTCAGACTCCAGGTCCAAAAGCGAGGCTCGCTCCCAGCGCGAAGGCTCTCGGCCTCTTTTTCACGCTTCACCAGCACAACTTCCCACCTTCTGTTCTTCCAGGTTTGAGCTCTGGGCTCAGAGAGATGTGTCTGGAGATCTTTCTCTGACACTCACCAAGGGACAGAAACAGATAAGAATAATGGTTTCTCTTTCCTGGGCTCTGGTGAGGATCAAATAAGTAATCCTGTAAAGCGTTTAGGCTAGTGTCTGGCAGATTCATAAACGTTCAGTAAAAATTAGATTTTAATACAATACTATTGTTACTGGATGCTGTCTCAGGACTCCTTCAAAGGCAGAGGAATCTTCAAAGAGAGAGGAGCCCATAATGCAACTGCGAAAAACTTCAATCCGCAGGTAATTGAGAAAATGAAAGAGATATTTTCTTTTAAGTTGGAAATGAGCTTTCTGAAAAACCAGGAAGCTGGAGGTTGGATCACTGCTGGGGATGCCTGGTCATTCTTCCTAATTTTTCTCTGGTTGAGAATGTAAGGAAGAAGTCTTTGAACTCTGTTTAAGAGCTAAGAGACCTCATGTTTGTAATTATTTCCCTTAATGGAAAAGCATTACGATGTGTGTAGATTTTCCCAGAAGACAGAGGTAAGGCCAAGTAAGGAAGGGCTGTGATGTGACCAGTGCTGAGGCCAGGGCAGAACTCTGCCTCCCAGGGACCGCGTGGCTTCCTCCCCTGGGGTCCAAAATTGGTTACGACTGCTTCTGACTACAGCAGGAACTCAAGCTGACCTTACTGTGTATGTGTGTATATCTATTTTTCAGTCACTGAAAAAATTTTCAAGCCACTGTTGTAGCGACAGAAAATGCAAAGGTTTCAGAATTACACAGACCTTACTAATTTGCTGTGTGATTTAAAAAAAAAAGATTTATTTATTTGAGAAAGGGAGAGAGAGCAAGCATGAGTAGGGAGAGAGAGCAGAGGGAGAGGAAGAAAGAGAATCTTCAGTAGACTCCCACTGAGTGCGGAGCCCAATGTGGGGCTCAATCCCATGACCCTGAGATCATGACCTGAGCCAAAACCAAGAGTCATTTTCCTCATCTGTAAAGGGGGGACAAGAGTCATTTTCCTCATCTCTCCTCAGAGAGCCATTGAGAGGATCAAATAACCCCAGGTGCCATGCCTCGGCGTTTCAAATGTACGGAGTGTTTGCTGCGATGGCGGGACAGAGCCTGCTAAGATGTAGAAACGGGCTCGTGAGGTTTCTCAGCACCTCCAGCTTGGCAAGAAGTGCACAGCTGTCGTAAGCGAAAGCAAGCAGCTAATGAGTCACCTGAGTCAGGTTGGGACCGTACGGTGATGGGGTCCCCTTGGGTTGGCTGTGATTATAGAGAAGATAAAGGGACACACTGTAATATCGGGGGAAAGGGGAATGTGACTATTACGAGAGGAGCCGGCTGGGTTCATCCCTCAGCCTGTCATCTCTCAACAGGTCACCTGGGTCTGCCAGGTGCCTTACGGGACGGAGGGGAGACATGGCGAATGGAATATTCCTGGTGGGTCAGCCTGGTGGGGAAGCATTTCACACGGCCCCTGGCTCTGCCAGAGGGACAGCCAAGGAGGGCATGGGGCTTTACCTTCTTGCTCCTTTTTGGCTTTCTCCTGGGCCTTCATGGCTGTGTAATCCTGGGCCATGTTGATAACGTAGATGTGGTCCCGGCAGCCGATGGCCTTCAGAAGGCAGAGGAGAGCCACGGCCATGTTCCGAGCGAAGAGGGTCTCGAGGCTGTCAAACACCACTGCCCGGAAGCAGTCACTCAGCTGAAAGCGCAGTGAGCAGAGACGGTTAGTTAGCAGGGCCGCAGTTTCCCAGCTCCCTACGGAGAACGGCTGCTCGTGCGTCTGCGGGCGCTTTCCCTGGGGCTGCAATCAGGTCAGCAGGCCTACCGCGCCCCCGGGAAAACACCAAGGAACCACCCTTCCACCTGCTACGTTCAACGTGCTGTTAGAAAATACAAGAGAAACACCCAAAGAGTTTACCAGTCACAAGAGATCTTCATTATCTGTATTTGCAGAGTGAAAGGTTGATTCTGTCGCTATGGAAATGGGGGAAGCAAGCGGAATGTGAAAGTGAGGGTCTGGGAAGGTCCAGGGGGTGCAGGACGGAAGATGGAAAGGCAAGATATTCCCACGCACCGAAAAATAGACAGCAAGGGCCGCAGGAGCAGGTGTGCCATTCGTGGCTTTCTCAGTGTTAGTAACGCTCTGGCGGGGAAAGAGCTCCCACCCGTGAATCGTGGAAGAGCGCCCTCTGCTGCACTGATGTGTTACTCAAGGGTCGTACACACAGAGAGCACCTCTGGGCAGAGGCACAGCTGGGTTTTTTGGGTTTTTAAAAAAAAGATTTGGGGCGCCGGCGTGGCTCAGTAGGTTAAAGCCTCTGCTTTCAGCTCAGGTCATGATCCAAGGGTCCTAGGATCGAGCCCCACGTTGGGCTCTCTGCTCCGCGGAGAGCCTGCTCCCTCCTCTCTTTCCCTGCCTGCCTCTCTTGCCTACTTGTAATCTCCGTCTGTCAAATAAATAAATAAAATCTTAAAAAAAAAAGATTTCATTTATTTGAGAGAGAGTAAAAGCAAGTGAGCGAGCATGTATGGGAGGGGCAGAGGCAGAGGGAGAAGCAGGGCCCCCGCTAAGCAAGGAGCCCAATGCGGGGCTCCATCCCAGGATCCTGGGATTATGACCTGAGCCGAAGGTAGACACTTCACCTACTGAGCCACCTGGGTGTCCCATCACTACTGGTTTTTGATGAGGCAAGAATCTTGTGTCAGAATGTAAATCAACTACATCACTAAAGACACCATTTATTGCAACTGCTGTCTTTTTTTGTTTGCTTGTTTTGTTTTCTTTGTAGCAAGACTATCAATGAAAGAAGCAGGCAAACTCCATGTTTCATCCAGGATGGGTGTTTTAAGTAGGTCAGTTCTGTGGGGCCACTTTGGCTGCCCCGAGATTGAACCCGGGCCCGTGGCACACCGGTACACGTGCTGGCCTGCCTGGCTCACATCCACTGAAGGGGACAGCACCTTGAGCGCAGTAGCCATTAAACCTGAACACAAGTCATTTCCTCTATTAACACTCCTCTTGGGAAGCTCAGGCCCCGTTTCATTCTATTTAAATGCGCAACTACTATTGTGGCCCAGTTTGAAAAAACCTAGGCAAACGGACAACTCCAGGACCTGGTGAACAATTTAGCTCTCTGGAAACCATAAGAAGCAAACAGGCTTAAGTGGTACCCTCCCCATTCCTGCTGATCTTGTTTTCTTTTAACTGTACAACACATTCTGGAAAAAAAAAATGGAAACAGTTAATGTGTTTCTTGACTTTAAAAGCAATCTGCCATTGTGAAGTAGTTCAGAAATGTATGGAGAGAACTAAAAATCCACTATCCTGTTAACCAAAGATAACCAGTTACATGTGCCTTGGGAGTTTTTACTAGGTCTGTATGATACACATTTAGAAATGCTTTTATAGAAATGTACTTGTGCTTTATGTATTATTTCATAATCTGCTTTTCTCACTGAATAACATATTAAAGATGATTTTTTATAGAAATTAATGAAGTTCTAACTTTCCGTGACTCCATGAGATGATTTTTACTACGCTACCAGAGGGCTGTATCATGGACTGATTTTTTTAAAAAATATGTAACCTGCTCACTAGAACTTTAAGGCGTGTGGCTTCAGGCTGCACCAGGGCCCGGGACTGACCTGGGATGTCAAAAGGACAAGCAAATGGCTGTTGGGGACGAAGAAACCCATCCTTCCTGTCCAGGGCCCCCGGATTCTGAGCAGCCGTGGGTGCGTTATGGATCGGAACCTCAGCTCCCAGCACAGGGATGGTGTGGGAGCCCTGGAGCTCTGTGCAGGGGTAGGGGTGGGGGCACAGACCCACCTGGATGCGCTCAGCCAGGATCTGGGTGAGCAGGTCCTCGGGGAGCACACAGCTCACAAGCCCTGTCTCACCTCCGATACTGGGGCTGACGCTGAGCCGGCGCTGCGCGGGCCCTGTAGGGAGAGGGCTGGAGGAAACCTGTGGAGCGGGAAAAGGATCAGGAGTTAGAATCCAGCTTGGTGTCCCAGCAGCTCTCACACGTACAAGCCATGTGACCTCATGGAATGATGAAATCTCTCTGGGCCTCATTTCCTCGTCTGTAATATGGGGATTGCATCGTAAAATGGAAAATTCCTGTCTCTCTTAAAGAACTGCTGTGAGCTTCAAGCAGGACACCATGGAAGCTGCTTTGTGTATGTACTGAACACCCTGAATTTGTTCATTCAAGAAATAGTAATTGAGCACCTACTGTGCACGAGGGACCCCTCTAGCACTAGGGATACAGCAAAGAAGGCTGGCAATGTTGCTGTCCATGTGGACATGGACCAGCGGGGCAGACAGAAAAGGACGACGTGAATATACAAATCAACAACAGTCTCAAGTAGTGGCAAGTGCCAGGGAGAATGGCATGAGGTAAAGGGACAGAGAGGCGTGACAGTGTTGGACAAGAACCACAGTGTGCTTGCTGGGATCTGGGGAGTACATGGGAGCCTTGTGTAACTAGACTAAGTGAGCAATGGGGAAAAGGGCCGGGATTCATTAAAGTTGAAGACATAGTCAGGTGTGAACATGCAGGGCTTGTAGACCCCAGGGA
Source organism: Neogale vison (assembly GCF_020171115.1). NCBI lineage: Eukaryota > Metazoa > Chordata > Mammalia > Carnivora > Mustelidae > Neogale > Neogale vison. The sequence continues at coordinate 12,971,887 of NC_058097.1, forward strand.
GGAATTCGGATTTTATTTCAAGTATTATGGGAAGTTGCTGACATGTTTCAGGCAGACGTGTGATCTGAGTTTTATTTTTGAAAGACCACTGTGCCTGCTGCTTGGGTGACAAGAGTGGAAACAGGAAGGCTAGTTAAGTTAGTTAGTTAGTTAGTTAGATGTTTCCACGCTCCAAGCAGGAGATGGTGGTGGCAGGGATGAGGAAGGTCATGGTGGAGGCGGGGAGATGTGGTTGACGCTTTCCTTCACAACCCATTCCCCGAGGACTTGGAAGGGAGTGTGAAAGAAAGAGGGTCCCCAAGAATGACTCCTTGAGTGTTGGCCTGATCAAGTTGGAAAATGGTGAAGTCAATTATTAAGAAAGGAAAAATTGAGGGAAGAGCTTTTTTTTGTTTTGTTTTGTTCTGTTTTGGGAATGGGCCAGAATCACTTCTCAAACATGTAAATTTTGAGGGGTCTCTAAGCCATTCAGTGTGAGTTTGGATGTATGCACCTGAGCTGGGGAAGAAATTAGGATTGGAAATAGAAATCTGAGGGTCATATGCATACTGAAAATATTTAAGTACTTAAGCCATGAGTTGGATAAGATCACCTATGGAGAAAAGGTAGTTAACAAAAGGAGATGACTCAGTTCTAGTCTAGCCCCAAATCCCAAGGATCTGGAGGAGGTGGAGAAGCTGGAGGAGGTGGAGAAGCTGGAGGAGAGGAGGGAGTCCTTAATGGGGCAGAAGGAAAGTAGAAGAGTGTGTTGTTCTGATGGCCAGGAAGTGCTTCCAGGAGGAGGAGTTATCAGCTGCTGTGAGGTCACAGGGGATGAGGAGAGAACACTGGCCGTGGGATCTGGCAAGATGAATGGCAGTGACCTTGAGAGAAGTGGTCCTTGAGAGGAGTGGTGGTAAGGACAAGGGCCTCCCTGGAATAGGTCAAAGAAAGAATGTGGTGAGGCTGAAGAGGAAGGCCTGTGACAAGTCTTTGGAGGAACAGCTGTGAAGAGGAGTTGACTGGAGGAGGTAAAAGCGGGAGAGTGGTCTGGGGCCTCAGGGCAGTATTTTTAAAGACAGGAGGTGTATAACATGCATAGATGCTGATGGGGAGGAGTCACTAGGTAGGGCACAACGCAAGCAGGAGAGGAGGCCGTGGAACGGAGAAGTGTGAGTGTTGGATTAAATGTCATTCAAAAGACCAGGATTTCCAGCAGATGCTCTCCTATAACATGGTGATTTAGAAATAAATGACCTTATATTACAGGTCATATCTTCATTATTATGACCTAGTACACATTTCTTCCTACTTGCAACATGACTAAACTCCAGTCATTGGAGAGTTCATGCTTTAGGAGAGCTTTGGAAAACCAAACAGCCAAGTCTGGGTGAGGCACTCCAACAAGGCGACTGTTGTCCAAACCCTGAGTCCTGTCACACTGTGGCAGCCGCATGGGGGATGGGGTGATCTTGAATAGGTTCTAAGTTCCCTATTTATTGAAAGGGTAGGGGCGCCTGGGTGGCTCACTGGGTTAAGCCTCGGCCTTCTGCTCAGGTCATGATCTCAGGGTCCTGGGATCAAGCCCCACGTTGGGCTCTCTGCTCAGCAGGGAGCCTGCTTCCTCCTCTCTCTCTGCCTGCCTCTCTGCCTGCTTGTGATCTCTGTCTGTCAAATAAATAAATAAAATCTTTAAAAAAGGGGGCGGGGTTGGGGTCAGAATTGGGATTTTCTGGTGCCTTTGATACACTCTCACAGACTCCCGTGCAGCCTCCCCAGCCCCTGCAGTTGAAACGAATGGTTTCATCCTCGGCGTTCCTGTAGGATTAGGCTGAGCCGTAGGAAACTGCTGTTGTCGGCCATTTCATATGGTTCACCCCAATTCTTTTTCACAAACATCTTTTGTCACCAATCTCATTTTATTGCAGCTAGGTGTATGTGCGGTCACCTCCCTCATCGGACGCTTGGTGCACCGCGAGCACAGGGATTTTGCTTCGTTTATGTCCGCTTTGCGAGCACTCAAGCCAGTGCCTTACATGAAAGTTCTTGCTGAACCCCTGCCGGAGGAGCATGCCTGCCAGCGCCTGCACCATGAGCCTGGAGAGGGCACCCCCAGCCACGACGCCGTGCTGCCAAGGCTGCAGGACGCTGAGGAGGAAGGGCAGGGGGAAGGACCCCAACCCTCCACCGGGGGAGCCCTGATCTGTACCTGCGGCGTCTCAGGCGCGTGCTGGTGATGCTGCTTCTGAGACCCGGAGCCGTGGCTCTCCGTCTTGCTTTTGGCGATCACCATGCTTCCGCGCAGCGGCTTCGTAGGTTTAACTTCAGGGGTGACCAGCGTGGAATCTGAGGTCAGCTTGCCCAGGGTCTCACTGCTCAGACGTAGTTGTCCCACAGCGGTTTGGCCCGAAGCAGCCTCCTGGGCTACAGACAGTGAGTAGACTTATATTAAAAGTCACCCGAGGAGAGCAAGGAAATGATGGTGGGGATGGCACAACACCCGGTATGACGGGTGTGACTCTCTTGAGGACCACAAAGCCATCTCCACCTGCAGCCGTCTGGGAAGGGCTGGGAGAAGAGGCTGCAGGCCCTGAGGCTAGAATGCAGGTTTCTCCAGCGCCCACTGTCCCTGCAGATCCTGTGTTAGTCGCCCCACATTCTCTTCCAGCCCCGAGGGCAAGCACTTCTGAAGCCGCTGGTGCGCTAGGACCCCAGCACTAAGGCGGGGTGATGCGGCTGTGTGCCCAGGCAGCTGCCACGGTTCTCAGTGCACGGGCAGACTCGGTAAGGCTCATGACTCCGCGGTGACCATATTTCAGCAAACAGGTCCTCAGAACTCCCTTGGGAGCTGTCACTGTGCTTACCCCGCTCTATCTTTTCATGTGTTCCCTCTGTCTCTCCCCCAGGAGGTGATTCTCGGTACAAGGACTCCACACTGCACCTGGAGGCAGCGGGGGGTGGTGTGGGGGCAGAGGGGCAAAGAGCCTGAAGCCACCAGTGGAGCAACTGCGCCAGAGATCTGCAGGCCAGTCCTGCGCCCGGCCAGCCCCGTCACCGCCGCCTCCGGCTCTGCCTCGGTAACGACTGCGCTGGCCTCCCGCTGCCCGCGCCGGCTCACCTGGACCAGAGTCCTGCGCACCTGCCCTCCCAGCCCTCCCGCCATGGCTGTGCGATCTCTTCTGGGCTGTTCTATGGCTCTCAGCTTTCCCGGTCCTTGCTGTCATTCTGCCCTCTCTTAAAAAGCCAGCTCTTTCATTTCTTTCCCTCACAGCCCGACTTCAAAAACAGTAGTGTGGGCCACATCTGTCAATGGACACGTAATATGTATGTAATTTAAGCATTAAAAAAGTACACACGGCTTTTCATGGTGTGTTTTCTTTAACCTTCTATATCCAAAATGTGATCGTTTCAACATGTGAACAACACATAAAAATGGTTACTCTGCTATTGTATAGAATAGCCTTTCACTCATAATATGTCTTCCAGGGGCTCCTGGGTGGCTCAGTGGGTTAAGCCTCTGCTTTCGGCTCAGGTCATGGTCTCAGGGTCCTGGGATCGAGCCCCGCATCAGGCTCTCTGCTCAGCAGGGAGCCTGCTTCCTCCTCTCTCTCTCTCTGCCTGCCTCTCTGCCTACTTGTGATCTCTCTCTGTCAAATAAATAAATAAAATCTTAAAAAAAAATAATATGTCTTCCAACAACCCCCCTGGCAGCACACTTCAGTCTGGACTGGTCACATGTCAAGAGGCCAGTGGCTGCGGTGTGGGACAGGCGGGATCGTCCATAGGGAGTAGAGGTCTGGGGTTAACCCCTCCCTTGAAAGGGCTTTCTCCAAAGTGCCCGGTGACCTCTGAACTGTGAGCCACAGTGGCCCTCTCTCGGGGCTCATGCAATCTCTGACTACATTCCCTCGCTGATTCGCTACATTTTGGGAAGTCTTTACTCTGTGTCTGCTCTGTGCCAGGCGCCACGCTAGGGGCTGGGGATACCTCAGCGACGAAAACTCTCACGCATCTCTGCGTCCAGCCGACATTCTGGCGGGGTCGGCAGACAGTAGAATAAGGAAGTCGTGGAAGTGGTATATGAACCAGTGATAGGGCCTAAGAGACAAATGAGTCAGGAATGGTCCCCCAGACCATCGGGGCTCTGGAGAGGTGTGAAAGCCCTTCTCGCTCCACTCCTTCCCGCACCTCAGCCTCCCTCACTTCCCTGCACCCTGCTCTCCTGACTGCCCAGCCCTCTGAGTCTCCTCACTCTGCTTTCTTGGACTTCCTGGCTTCTCCTTCACCCACTCCTCCTAAAATGTAAGTGTTCCCCAATGTCCCTTTCCATCCCTCTCCTCTTTCTGGAGCTTTCTTTTCTTTTCCTTTTTTTTTTTTTTTTTTTTAATTTTACAGCCAGATCACAAGGAGGCAGAGAGGCAGGCAGAGAGAGAGGAGGAAGCAGGTTCCCTGCTGAGCAGAGAGCCTGATGTGGGGCTTGATCCCAGGACCCCGGGATCATGACTTGAGCTGAAGGCAGAGGCTTTAACCCACTGAGTCACCCAGGTGCTCCTTTCTGGAGATTTCTGGGTTGGTTTCCTCTCTTCCAGTAGTTGAACCTCTGATTTTGTTGAGGGAGACTCCCCCAGTTATGTCTTTAGCTTGATATTACCCTCTCAGATTGGAAACTGGAATCCCCAGTGTGTCATGGGACACCAACACAGCTCCAAAGACCTCTGTGAAGTGTAGTTTAGTTGAGAGAAAAGGAAGCAAAAATCTAAGAGAACCAGAATTGTGATGCAGCTTGGAGTTCCCACTGAAGGTAGACTAGGCCACCCCCAAAATACGATGAGCAGAGTTCTGGATATGTCATCTCAGAATATGCTGCTATCTTTTGAGCTGTCAGCTTCTTGCTTTCTTGGGCTGGAATGTCCTTGTCTTCATCTTTGCCTGTCAGCATTCACTTGATCCTTCAAAGCTCATTTCCACTAAAACTTCCCGAGATCACGCTTGTTGGAACCCAGCCATCCCAAAGTTGCCCTCCTGTCATGTTCTTTCCCTCTACTCTGAACAAACCCCTGTTTTCTTGCCTTCCACGGGCAACCTTCAAAGGTGGAACCTGCATCCTATTCATTGTCTTGTTCCCTGCAGTGCCAAGTGTGTGCCTGTCCCAGGCAGCACGGAGAGCTGCAGACGCCTGGTGGAGAGAATTCCTCCTCGGGCTCTAAGTTGGCAGCATGCTGTAAGTCAGCCTTCAGCCAGGCGTGGGGAGAAAAGTTCAGCGTGGGACACAAGGAAGATGGGAATTAGCAGCAGGGGTGCTGGGCACTTGAGCCCAGAAAGTCAGGGGAAATGGCTCTTACCAGACTCTTCTTCCTTCATGGACTGCTCTATGGCAGCCCTAATGCAGAGCTCCCGGGCCCGGATCCCCGGGATGTTGCTACCGTCGGAGATGGCTTCCAGCACGACGGAGTCGATGTTCAAGCAGGCTGCATTGTAGTATTTGGCCATGTTGACTGCAGTGGCTGATTTTCCTGCAAAAAAGGGGCAGGAGATTGAATTTCCTGGCTCTCAGCAGCTCAGTGTTCTAGACAGAAGAAGCTTCTAGAATGGAGACCGCTGTAAAGTGATCTCTCCAAGTGCTATGCCTTTAAGTCTCTAATATGGCCAGATGTGGCAGCAGAAGACAGAGGCAAGACCAGAACCACATGGATTCTGGTTCTCATTGCACTCACCAGTGCGCCGTGCACAGCGTGATGGCAACACGCAGCCTCTCTGAATTTTCCCCTCAGTTAAAAGGTGATTCGGTCATGATCTTTAAAAATTTTGTAGCTCTAAGGGTGCCTGGTGGCTCAGTTGGTTAAACATCTGCCTTCAGCTCAGGTCATGATCTCCTGGTACTGGGATCGAGTCCCCTATCTGGATCCCTGCTCAGTGGGGAGTCTGCTTCTCTCTCTGCCTCTCCTCCCGCTCTTGAGTGCCCTCTCTTTCTGTCTCTCTCTCAAATAAATAAAATATTAAAAGAATTTTTTTTGTACTTCTACTGTCTCTGATTCTAACAGGAAGACTTTTTTGGTTTAAAAAGTAACTTGTGTTAATCTTTTCTCATTTTAAAATGTCTGCTCATTAAAAAGGAAGCAGAAAACACAAATAAACAGGAGAAAAGGGAAGAAAAAAGATCCACAATTTGCTCATCCAGAGGTATTAAAGTTAGCCTATGGCTGCTAAGTATGGATGTACAACTCATGTATTTATATTTCTTACGAAAAAGAAACCTGCTCTGTGGTAGGCTGAACAAAGATCCCTCCAAAAGATATCCACATCCAAATGCCCGCAGCTGGTGGAAATGTTAACCTTAGGTGGTAAAGCCGCTTTGCAGTTGCAATTAAGTTAAGGATCCTGATACGGGAAATTATCCTCCCTTGTCTGGGTGGGCCCAGGGTAACCCCAAGGGTCCTTGTAGAAGACAAGCAGGAGGGCCGGTCAGAACAGGGGATGTGATGGTGAAGCAAAGGAATAGACACTGGGAGACACTACAATGCTGGGGTTTTCTTCCCCCCCATAAGATTTATTTATTTATTTGAGAGAGAGAGAATGAACGTGAGCAGGGAATGTGGAGGGAAAGGGAGAGAATCTCAAACAGACTCCCTGCTGAGCCCAACCTGAGGATGATCTCATGACCTGAGATCAGGACCTGAGTTGAAATCGAGAGTCAGATGCTTAACCGACTGGGCCACCCAGGCGCTCCTATGATGCTGGTTTTCAAGACAGAGGAAGGGGCCCTGAGCCAAGGAATGCAGGTGACATTTCTAGAAGCTACAAAAGACAAGGACATGGATCCTCTCCTATGTGCCTCCACCGGGAATGCAGCCTTCCCGACACATTTTAGATTTCTGATCTTCAGAAAGGACATCAACTTATATTATTTCAACCTACTAAGTGTGTGGCTGCCTATCACAGTGGCAATAGGAAATTAAGACAGATTGCAAATCCTAAGGATGACATTTTTTTTCTCACTTAAAGTGATGTATCACGAGTATCTTTCTATTCATTCAACATACTTCTACGGCGCTTGGAAAAAACTGTGGTGATGCACACACAAAATTTACCACCGTGACCGTGGGTACGTGTACGGGTAAGTTACGTTAGTCCATTCACACTGTGGTGTGACCGTCACCACCATCGGGCTCCAGCCCTTTTTCCTCTTCCCACATGGAAACCCTGCAGCCACCACACAGTAAGCCCCCTTCCTTCCCTCTCCCCAGTCCCTGGAAACCACCACTCTCCTTTCTGTTTCTACGGGTCTGACTCCGTTAAGTACTTTACAGAAGTGGAATCATGCAGTGATTGTCTTTGGGTGATGGTTTCACTCGGTATAATGTCTACGTGGTCATCCATGTTGCAGCAGGTGTCAGGATTTCCCTCCTTTTTGAGGCTGAGTAATAGCCTATTGGACCACATTTCGTGTTCCCATTCACCTGTCAATGGATGGTGGCGCTGTTTCTAGCTTTTGGCCATTGTGAATAACGCTGCTATGAACAAGGGTGCATGCGGCACTATTTTTAGTGGCAAATTAATTTACTCTACGGAGGTACTGAGGCTTAAGTAACCAGTCTTCTGCACTGAATGCTTCAGTTGCTCCCAGTTTTTCATTACGGCAGCCACGCTGCTCATCTTCGTCCGCGTCATTCAATATTTTCCCAAGATAAATGTATAGAAGGAATGTGGCCAGTTCAAAGATTTGGACATATTTCCCCCTCTCTTTTCAAATGACTTCATGTCTTGGATTTTTCTTTTATAGTTTAATGTTTTTAAATAATTGAAAGACTATAAGCTCAAACAAGTCAGAGACGTATTAATTAAAAATAAGGGGTCCCTGCTCTTTCTCTAACCCTGTATCTCTGACGTTGGCAATTGAGTAGTTTGGGGATAGTCCTGTGGTATATAAATTTCAAATGGAAGAGTCTTTTATTGTCTCAAAAATTACATATGCGAGCTTCACCATAAACCCCACCGGGGCAACCCTTCAGGGCCGTGCATACCGGACAAGGGCGTCCCATGGATGATAATGGCGATGCCTTTCCTGTTCTTGGATATGCGGCTTTCTGAGGAAATATCAATGCCCAGGTGCCGAGCGATCGCCTTGCTTACTGGGTTGTTCTCGACTTCTCCAACTTCTTCTGTGGAGTGGCTGTCAACGCTCTGTAACTTGTCAGCTGCTTAAATAAAGTAAAAATACACGTGTGTAAGTAAGTGCATGTGGACACACCTGGGATTCACACGGTCCAGTGGAAAGGGGAACAACTTTTCCTTTCTTCGACGCTTTTGTTTTACAAAATCACCTGCTGCAAGTATTCTCACTCCCTCACATGGCAGTGACTTTTTTGGCTAATAGTTTATCCACAACTGCTAGAATTGAAATATACTCTCTGACTGTTAACTCTGTTTTGGGGGAATGTGCCCTGCTAAAAAAAATACTAGACACTAGCTGAATTTGCAGCATGACAGGAAATGGCTGAATAAATATGATGGCATATTCATATGCAGAATTAACACCCAGCAGGGCTAGAAGGCTTGCGGATGCATTTCCGGGAGAAAAGTAAAGAGGTACTGGACAGTCTTCTCAACTCTGCATAGGGAGAACTGTTACCAAAACATTAAAATGCTTGTTTACTTTGAAACATGATTTTTTCCAGGCTCTCATCATCTTCCTCTTCATCTGGGTAGGTCTTGGACTCAGCCGTGGGAAGGTGCCGCTCTTCGAGGTTGGATGTGACCGAGATCCCTTGGCTCAGTGAGGTCCTCTTTGTACTGGCCGAGGTTCCCAGATCGGACGACAGCCCATCTTCCTCTTCTGCCCGAGAGCCAAGGATGCAAACACACAAGCGGAAGAGTTGGGAGGGGGACAGGGGTGATGGGGACACAAAATGAAAGAGAGATAAAGTGGAGAATCACTGACCCGGTCACCATCACCCTGGACTAGCCAACCCCAAGAAATGAGAATGGCAATCAGTTGGCTATGAAGAACTTTCCCTGCCCAGAGTGTTTCTACATTTTAACATAAAAAAAAAACCCACAAAAATTATACAGTTGTTTCAGGGAATTTACAAAATTCAGAAGAGTAGGAATTAGAAAATTCATCGGCAAAAGAGACGGAAAGACAAAGAAATGGTGATTGCAACTGCATTTCGTGATACCAGAACAGGAGAGCTCCAAGTTCTCAGACTGTTCCTTTCTCATTTTTTCAAGGCTGAACTTGGGATTATAGTGTATATCTCAATTGTAGCCTGTTTTCCCCCTTAACTTGTCATGAACATTTGTCCATGGCCTCGCTAAGAACATCTACCATTTTGCCTGCCCAGCGCCCTCCCCACTGGCACTATTTCACAACTCCAGGGGGGATATTGGACTGTGATTGCATAAAATGGCCCCCTCTTCCCCCCGGGGTGGGGGCCAAAACACTGCTCCTGGGAGGTGTGGGGCATTGACATCTAAGGCAGAGAGGTCGGAGCTCTCCTGTGACCGGCCTTGTTGGCCATGGCGTGGGAAGCAGGGAGGACAGTCTGCACACGAGAGCAGAGGGAGCAGAGGCTGAGAGAAGCCCTGGGGAAAAGCAGAGTACGCACCTGCCCGGTCCCCTCTGGCCCCCTGGGTCCCTGTTCTCCGCCACCTTTCAGTGGGCCAAATGAAAAAATGAACCTGTCTCTGTACTGTTGTAAGGATGGGGACGAGAGTGACAGGGCCCTTCTCTGAGGTCATGATGCCTTTGTGCCTGGCAGCACCTGCAGCTCTCTACCCCCGTGCCCCCGCCGCCCGCCTCCATGACAGTGGGTTTGAGTGTCAGGATCTGTCCTCCCTCCTCCTTCCTGACCCTGGGGCTCTCAAACACAGGGTCTTGTTTTAGTGATCTGTTTACCACACTTCAACTCCATTCTTGGAACATACATCATGGCAGCTTGTTATAGGCTTAATTGGTTCCCCTAAAATTCATACTTTGAAATCCTAACTCTCTAATACCTCAGAATGTGACTGTATTTAAAGTGGCAAATAACGTTAAAATGAGGTCATATGGGTGTCCTATTCCATCCATACTCCAGTATGACTGGTGGTCTTTAAAAGGAGATTTGAACAGACACCCAGAGGGAAGACCATGTCAACACCGGGGGAAGATGGCTATCTACAAGCTGAGGAAGGAGGTTCAGAAGAAAACAACCCTGCTGACACCTTGGTCTTAGACACTGAGCCTCCTATAGTGTGAGAAAATAAACTTCTGTTGGTTAAGCCCCCAGTCTGTGGTCTCCATGATGGCACTTCTATCATCTGAGTACCAATAGTGCTCAATGACATGACCAGGAGAATGCGGGGAGAGGTCTTCTCTCATCTTTGTCCTAAAAGGACAAACTAGTATTCTCTGATCAGCTTCCTTGAGAGGCAAGGTAAGCTCAAGGGTGGGACAAAATGGACTTTATTCAGTTCATTCATTTGCTCTCACAGCACATATTTATTGGGCACTAAGATGGGGAACGTGTGATCACTGCCTTTATGGGGATTTCTCATTTGGGGGTGGCAGACGGGCATGAAGAAAAACAATTACACACACGATGACTGTTACACAGAGAAAGAAAGCGAGTAACAGCAGGGAGGGCACATTTCCGGGATGAGCATGGAAAGCAGGAAGGAGAAGCATGCATCATGCTACAGGTCATCCAGGAGCCTTGAAGGTCAAGCGCACACAAGGGAGCACCATGGGTGTATGATGGGGTAACTCAGGGATACTGGGCTAGGAAAGGGCACATTATAAGAGCACAGTCAAGCTTTATGATTGGGATTTGGCCTTGAGGACCATGGAGAGCCAACCTCTTCCTTGTGTGAACCCCCACTCCCTACCTCTTTTAGGGCACCAAGCTATACCCTGTGGGATGTGTTACTGCATCACTCGGGCTCACACAGAAGCTATGGAACACTGCGGTTACCACCATGGACTCTGGAGCCAGAGAGATCTGGGCTCGAATGCTGATTCTACCCCTTCAACCTGTGGGCTTGGACTGTCAGTGCTTTAGTTTCTCATCTCTATGTGTAAAGCCCTCAGCACAGGGCTGGGTATCTAGCACATGTTCTTCTATACCTATATCTGTTATTATTTAAATTAAATTAAATATATCCTGTCTTACTGGTTTCAGAGGGAGAATTCAGTGTTCATCAGTTGCATAGAACACCCAGTGCTCATTACTTCAAGTGCCTTCCTTAATGCCTGCACCCAATGTTTTGAGGTCTTAACTCGTCGCTAGACTCTACAGAGAGGAGAACGTACCCCCGTCTCCACTTCCATGCAGCAGGGATGACCGGCCCATTCTGGGAGGGTTAGAAACAAAATCTGTGAGGCGCCTAGCACAGGCCTGGCTGGCCTTGTAGGACGCACGCCTCTGGGGCGCCAGGACGGGCCTGAAGCCGGGTTCTTGGCACTGAGCTCACCGTTTTCCTGGACCAGAGTCTCCAGATACTTGGCCTTCATCTGCTCTTCTTTCGACCGCTTCATCTCCTTAAAGTACTCGTACAGCTCTGGGGGCAGCTTCTCCCCCGGAAGGCGGGGGGGCAGCAGCAGGGTGTTGTAGGAATCGTAGCCTTTCAGCGTTCGTAAGATCTGCAAGAGGAGGAGGGCCACGGCTGTTGGCTGGCTGGAAGCTTCCTCCTGACAGCCCTCACAGGGTCTGAGGACCCACCTTGTAAGACCTTGGCTCCTGCCTGCGGCAGGGGTGTGTAGCATGGGCCTTCCGGGAGGTCTAAAAAGAAAAGGCTGGGCCGGGAATCTGGGGATATAAGATCTTGAATTTTGCCGCATTTGAGCCTGGGCATTTCACATGTGGGAGAGAATTTTCCTCTTGTTTTAATAAATAACATATACTGTTTTTTTGTTGTTTTTTTCTTCCCATTGACAAAAGTACAGAGCTCCGTTATCCGCTCTGAAGGACATGTTCTTGAAAAATCCTGTGGGGAGCAATGTTAGACGAGGAAGGTGGCTGTCTCATAAACAGATGATCCAGGGAAAAACTGGTAAAATGGTATTAAGTATGTGTATGCATGAATGTGTTGGGGGGGAGTGTGGGGTTAGGGAGGGAATGTGTTTTGGGGTTGTTACATGAAATATGGGATGTGCAGTTTAATCTGAATTACAGATAAACAATGAATAATTTTTTAGTATAAAAATGTCCATGTAAAATATGTCCTATGTTTTTTATCTGAAATTCAAATTTAACTGTGTAACTTGTTTTTCTTTCTGCTAAATCTGGTAACCTTAGTGTGTATGTATATTTATAAGACATAGAACAATAAAGTTCTAGAAAGCATTCGCTTCCTATATGGCCTAATTTACGTGAAAACTCTGTTTTGTTGAGTAACCTTTCCTTCTCTAGGATCACTGTTTTTAGTTGTGTGAAAACCACTGTTAAGAAGCTCATTCTAAAATTTATATGGAAGAATAAAGAGCTAAGAATAGTTGAAACGCCTGAAATTAACATAATCATGTATGTTAATTATACTTGAATATAAAAATTGATGAAAGAAAGAAAGAAAGTAAGTAAGTTAGGGCACCTGGGTGGCTCAGGGGGTTAAGCATTTGCCTTCCGCTCAGGTCATGATCTCAGGGTCCTGGAATGGAGCCCAGTGTTGGGCTCCTTGTGGAGCAGGGAGTCTGCTTCTCCCTCTCCCTCTCAGCGCCCCCCTCAGCTCATGCTTTCTCTTTCTTTCAAATAAATAAATAAAATCTTAAAATAAAAATAGTGTTAAAACATTAGTGAAGAAGAATAAAGAGAGAGGACTGCCCTACTAGATATAAGGACTTTTGAAAATAGGGTAACAGCGTGGAAGTGATATTGGGGTAGACCAGAGATAATATAGAAAAGAAGGCTTAGAATAGATCCATTCACATATGGACTTTGATACAGGACAGAGCTGGCATGGCAGGTCAGTGGGGAAAGGAAAGAACATTCCAAAGACTAGGTGATGCAGACACACAAAGGCCTGGCCAGCTTGCTTCAGCTGGGGCAATTCTGAAGAGCGGGCCCAGCTCTGGAGCTCCCTGTGGGGTCCGCCGAGGTCTCTGCTATAATCCCATCACGGCTCACCTCTCTGACCAGGTCTGCTCGCCTTATTGTTTCCTGGTATTGCTCCCGAGAGTGCTCTTATGAAGCCTGCCGCATGTCTCAGGGCCTTTGCTTCGCCTTTCCTTTGAACCTGGCACACAGCAGAGGATGTGGGGCCAACAGAAGCCACTGAGCACTTCATGAATACCTAATGAAAAGACTCCTGTCTACAGGGACAAATTCCCATTCCGAGAGAAACTTCTAGATGCAGAATCTAAATCAGGCAGAGCATAAACACTAGATGTAAAGAAGACAGAAGACAAACAGGTTGAGTTGGGGGATGGTCCGGAGGAAGCAGAACCATCTTAGTCAAGCCATTCCTAATTTCTGACCCACAGACAACATGAGATAACAAACGCTTCTTGTTTTAAGTTGCTAAGCTTGGGAGCAATCTGTTTTGCAGCCGTAGATAACGAATTAATATACAACAAAAATCCAAGCATCAGACTTCATGAGCAGCATAGGAGAAAACGATGAAGCAATGCATTTAAGATATTCAAGTACAAACCAAGCGAAAGGTATTGTATCCAACCAAAACTATCTTCAAGCATAAAAGCTGCAGGTGAATAGTTACACCAGGCATGTACTCAGGAAATAGCGTTCCTGTGAGCCCCTCCTGAGGAATCCACTGCAGACCACACAGAAGTGACTGGAGAAGTTTCATCACAAGGACTGGTGCTGAACACTGAACACACGTAAACACAGAACCAAGACTAAGTGATAGTAGGTTCTGACATCCTAATGCTGTAAGCTCTGACATGACAGATACGATACAAGAAGCAAAACATGGAGTGAGTGCACGTGACATGATTACCCAATAAGCATTAATTGAGAAGAATATCATTTTAAGTTAGAGGGTGGTGAGGAGAGAGAAAAAGAGATTAGTAGCTTATTTCATAACTGCTCACAGTAGGGAACTAAGAAGCAGTCTCTAACAGGTAGAGTACTAAGGGTATTAGATAAAGGGATAGTTTATACATCCCAGCCTCAAGGTAGCGGAACAGGGTGGAGATGGTAAGAACAGACCCAGCTAGATCAGTGGAACAGAACAGAGATCCAAATAGACCCAAGTGACCTGTCCAGTGACCTCTGGCAAAGGGGCAAATGCATTGCAATGAGCAAAGATAGTTTTTCCAACAAACAATGCCAGACCTGGACATCCGGATGCAAGAAGCACAAATCTAGATGGGTGGGACATCTTTAGCAAAACTTAAAATGGATCAAAGGCCTAAATGAAACACATATGGCCATAAAACTCCTAGAATGTGCCTTCAAGAGAAAATCCAGATGACCCTGGGTGTGGTGACAACTTTTTAGAAACACACTAGAAGCAGAGTCCACGAAAATAATAATTGATTATTTATTGGATTATTTATGGACTTTATTAAAATTAAAAACCTCTGCTCTGCAAAAGACAATGTTAAGGGAATGAAAAGTTAAGTTATAGAATGGGAGAAAATATTTGCCAAAAATACATCTGATAAACTTGTTATTCAAAATATGTCAAGAACTCTTAAACTGCAACAGAGAGATAACCAACCACTGGATTAAAAAATGGGCCAAAGACTTTAACAGACACCTCGCCAAGGAAGACAGATAGGCAGCAAATAAGCATATGAACAGATGCTCCACCTCAGAGGTCAGCAGAGAAATGCAAATCGAAACAAGGCAGGCTACATACCTATCAGAATGGCCCAAACCCAAAACCCTGACATCTACTGCCAATGAGAATGTGAAACAACTGGAACATTCACTCACTGCTGGTGGGAAAGCAAGATGGTCAACCACTTTGGAAGACTCTCTGGCAGTTTCTTATAAAACTAAACATACTCTTACCGCACGATCCAGCAATTGTACTACTTGGTACTTGTCCAAAGGAGATAAAAATTTATATCTACACAAAAATCTGCACATGGATGTTGACAGCAGCTTTATTTATGATTGTCCAAACTGAGAAACCACCAAGATGTCCTGCAGTAGGTCAGTGGATTAAAAAACTGCGATGTCCAGACCATGCGATATTATTTAGTATTAAAAAAAGGAGCTATCAAGCTATGGAGGAAACTTATATGTATATTAGTAAATGAAAGAAGCCCATCTGAACAGGTATGCTGTATGACAGCAATTATATGACATTTTAGAAAAGGCCAAACTATGGAGATAGTAAAAGGATCAATGGTTGCCGAGGGTTGGGAAGAGGGAGGGATGGGTAGGAGAACACAGAGGATTTTTAGGGCAGTGAAAATACTCTGTATGATAGTGTAATGGTGGATACGTGTCATTAGAAATTTGTCCAAACCCACAGAATGTACAACACCAAGAGTGAACTCAAATGTAAACTGTGCATTTTGGGTGATTATGATATATCAATGTAGATACATCAATTGTAACAAATGTACCATGTTACATGTTGGAGATGTTGATAATAAGAGGAAAGTATGTATGTGTGGGGGGCAGGGTTATATGGGAAATCTCTGTAACTTCCCCTCAATTTTTGTGAATTTAAAACTGCTCTAAAAATTAAAAAAAGAAAAGAACGGCTTGCATGGAGCACTGGGTGTGGTGAAAAAATAATGAATACTGTTTTTCTGAAAATAAATAAATTGGAAAAAAAAAAAAAAAGAAAAGAACATGGAGGAACAATTGGAAAAAATGTAGCCCAGAACAAACAGAAAAAAAAAGTGGCAGATTTAAGCCCTGAAATTAATTTTATTAAATGTAAATGGTCTAAATATACCAATTAAAGACAGAGACTACCAGAGTATATATATTTTTAAAAATCCGATTACATGCTGTCAAGAAGAAACTCACTTCAAATACAATGATTGCTGCTTACATTCTTTACTGTTTGAATTTTAACCATGAGCAATAATTAGTTTTTCAATTAGTTGCTTAAAATGTGTCATGAGATCACAAAGAAGCAACGAATTCTAATCACAGCAAGGGAAGGAGGTCAAGAAAGGCTACAAAGTGATATTTAAACTGACAAGGAAGGGTTTAAGGGGAGGAAGGGGTAAAGGTCAGGAGGAAGTTGTCCACATCAGGGGAAGAGCACCAGTACAGGGTAGAGACCAGCATGGGGAGGAAAATGAAATTTGGTTTTGGCCTCTGCTCACCTTCTCTTCTAAAAGATACTGCTGGTCAAATTCTAAGGAGTAAAACTCAATGGGAAAGCTGCAGGGATTCTTCACCACCACCTCACCCTCGTCTCCAGGTGCATAAGGGAGCAGAGGCCCCAGCTCCAGAACTGAAGGACTAAATTCCAAGCGTGGCTCTAGACCTTGCCCCTGTGCCAGCAGCATAAGCTTCTGAGCACTCTGGGAAATCTGGAACACCAGGGTTTGGCTGTAGAATTTCTGGAAGACATAAAAACAGAATAAGCATCTTAACTTTGTTTTTTTGTCACATGCAATGTAAACCTGGAAACCAGGTGGGGACAAAACTGATGCTACTGACATTAAGAGAGGACATTTTTTATGTAAAATTGCATGAGAACAATTTATAATTCTGCATTAATACTGGGTATCCAGCATGCCTGGCATTGTGCCAAGTGCTTCATCACTCATAGAAGGCCCTTTGGATGCCACACTCATCCTTCAGACTCTCCACTATCTGTACCTCTGCTCTCATGTCATGGGCCCTGCTGCATGCGGGCAGGGCAGGGCAGAAGTACTGGGATTAACATCTTCTGGAAGCAATCCTCAACCAGTGACTAAGGAACTGCCACACAAACACCTCAGTTTCCTTGCTCCTGGGAAGGGGTAGTTCTGAAATGTGCATTTTGTCCATTTCGTCAGAGTATCCCAGTAGGATTATGTTCCAGTCTCCAAGGCAGCTGGCTCACTCGCACACCCTATTAGCTGCCTTTTTTTCCCCAACCACCTTTCACTTCTCCATTAGTGTTTCCTGCACTTCTCAGCTAATCTGCTTGTGCTTGAATCCTTGTGTCCAAGTCTGTTTCTGGTAGATTCTGAATGAACATATTTCTGTTATTTGAAAATACAGTTAAGCAGCGGGTCAGGGATGGTCAGGGGGGCATTCAATTTATCAGATATAATTACAGTCTGAATACCAATTGATAGGGATAGCAACTATCCCAATCTGGTTTTACTAAGGAACCTATTAAAAATGTGGATTCAAAGGCCCATCCCTAGAGATCCTGACTTGACAGGGAGAGGGAAAGGCTGGGAAATCTGCATTTTTAACCACCTGCCCAGGTCATTCTGATATAGTTAGGCTCATGACTTGGGTTTGGGAGCATGACTGGCTTCACAGTTTGAAGAGTTTCTAAGAATCTTAGCTCAAGAAGGAAAAATCAGATGGATAGAATGTGGATGGACATAGATTCACACCCACAAAATATTGTTGGAGACAATAAGAAAATGAATTACTGGCTAAAAGGTTTTTTTTTTATGTAACTATGGACTTAGCACCTTTTGATCCAAACTTCTATATTTTGATTGCTTTTTATGGAAATATTTCTAAGACATTTTATTCATTTCCTTGTTTTCTAATGGAGTATTCTGAACATCTGGTATAACATCTGTGATTTCTCCTGTGGTGCCGATGCTGAAGGAGACAGAGATGTGGACTCTGTGAATTGCAAGGCTAATCAATTTCTTGCATATTGCCAATAAATTGCTCTCCCACTTGGTGGAAACACTTTATTAACTTTGACCCGTTCTAACCCAATGTTTATGGAGCATCTGAATAGATCTATTTTTTTTAAATTTATTTACTGATATGTCCCTCTTTTAGTTAAGTACCACAAATCTTGGCAACCCTGATAATAAAACCCCTAAAAGTCTTAAGACTCTAAGAATGACAAACATATTAATTCTCTTTTCTTTTCAAAGACAGGGTTGGGGAGATTTTGATAATGAAAGAAGCAGGGGTTTTATTTTAGAATCAGATATGAAGTCACTCGCTTTTCTTCTTTCTCTCTGTAGACTCTACAGCATTTCTTCAAAGCATTTCCATTACCAGGAAAATGGGCGTTAACTGTAGGCGTTCTATAAAACCTACATCGATTTTCTTCTTTTAAAAGAATAAATGAGAGAAAGCCATCTCCCTAATGCCTTAAGCTTTGAGCACAAGTCTTTACAGGGTAACCCCTTGAGATCCTCTCTGGCTGGAGGATTTTATTTTTACTCTGGTTCTTTGCTAGGAGTAGCCTTGTGCTAATGGTATTCAAAAAAGAAATGCCTACGAGGCCCAGGGAGTACATCCACCGGGAAGTACTTCTTATTATTCCAACGACCAATGACAACAGTAAATAGTTATTGAGATACTTACTATGTAGAGAGCCATTTGCTGTGCGTCTTATTCATATTAATTCATTTAATCTTCAAAATAACCCTAGGAAGTAGGTATGGTCGGTTGATACTGTCTTAACTGAAACCCTACGAGCGAGAAGCTTTCAAATTCAGATTTTTAAAAGGTAAACATAATGTACAGACTCTCTGTTATATAATATCCTCCATGGGGGATGGGGGAGGTCCCCTAAAAATAAGACACTAATATTTCCGCAGTTGCAATGTTTGAGTCCGCAAACTAAGTGGGATAAATAAAGGTTAAGTAGTCTCCTGTCAGTTCAGATGAGGTTTCTTCCACCAAATGAGTTTGGGTCTGAAACTTATGAAATTTTCCCCCCTGGTTTCCAGAGCTTATTGGATTTTAGAATTGCAATAGGGGATTTTTGACATGTGATATTATTTTTCATTTTATCTATGAGCAGACTGAGGTTTAGAGGCGAAGAGATTACTCAAAGCCGCATAGCCTCCAAGTGCAGAAGCAGAAGGCCACTCACCCAGGTCTGCCGATAAAAGCTGACATGCTAGATAGATCCGATTCTGGAGCTGGTGCTCTTAACTACCGGGTCACACGGTTCCTACATGAAGCAAATACTTAATGTCCTTATCACAATGCCAAAGCCAAGGTCACTCAGATTCCCTGGACACCAGCCTCAACAAGTGGGCCTTGGAGGAAAGCTCAAAAAACCCCAAAAGTCTGAATGGGACCACATTTCTTTAAAGCTTACCTCTTCTTTAGGCATGAATTTCACTTGCACATTGGACCTCTCCCCAGGATCCAAGACCCCAGACATGGGCTGGATCTCAAAGATGCGTGTCTTTGGCTTTAATTCAGCATGGAGTTTCCGTCTTAAGTATTTTGGCATGTGTTTCTCCAGCTGGTTAATAGATATTAGACAATTAGATCATCTACTATGGAAAACAGATTTATTCCATACTCCACTCAGTCAGCCTACATTTACTGAGGCCCTAGCAGCTGTCAGGGAATGGGTAGATACCAGGGCTATAGAGATAAGTAAGACATCCCCAGACAGCATGGCCTGGGAAGTCCTTGAATGCAGGGCTAAGGACTTAGATTGTATTTAGGAAGCAGCGGTTGTCACTATAGGTCTCGAGCCAAAGACTGAAATAATGAAAGTGTGAAGGTTTCGAATCATGATTCTGGCCAAAATGGAGATGGAAGAAGCAGACTGATGGGCCACACCCGTTTACCTTGTTAACTGGCTTATGGCTGTGGACGAACCATTCACAAGGGACTTGGAGAGGATTAGAAAACTGAACAGTTTCCACGAGGCACTGTCCACACTGAACTGTGGCAAACTCCACTTTCCCACAAGACAGTGTCATAGTGGGAATGGTCACCTTGGCTTGGAGACAGATGTGAACTGTTGGCCCTCCGACCACCTAGAACAGGCATAAAGCTGGTGTTACCATGTGGCATGGGGTTGGGAGAAGACTTGGGGCTCTGAAGTGGTAACTGGCTCATTCTCGGGGTAACGGTAGCTGGGGATGACAAGCTGGACCCTGCACTGCGTCGTACCTTGATGGGTAAGATGACCTCTTTGTTTCCAACAGGAAGACTGGCTCCTTGTGGGTCAAATTTGATTTCAAATGTTTCCGTTTCACAGTAAGGGAGATTCTTTACACGATCTAACTCAGTACTGAAGCCTAGACCGAGATAAACAACATTTCTTTGTGGGAAAGAGAAAGAGCAAACAAGCGCTGCCATAGGTATAGTCCTTCTGGGGCAGGATGACTGTTTCAAGTCTCGGTTAATGGGCCAAGAATTCTTTCAGCTGATCCCAGAAAAAACATTAACACAATTCTAGCAGAACAGTACAGTTGGGCACATTGTTAGAAATGACAAGGGCAAGAGGAAAAGGTCTCCCTAGCTTGGTTACCTGTATCATGAAGGACACGCTTTTCTGCATGGAAGGACACTGGGAAGTGACTGGTGTTGGTGATCTTGATGATATGTGTCCGGACGTCACCAAGGATGATGTAGCCAAAATCCAGGATATACTCTGGCAGCTGGATTCTGAAACAGTTAACGATCTCTCTTTACCAGTCACTTTTCCAAAACAGAGATTGTGCTGTTCTCTTCTATCTCTTGTCACAATTTTGTCCTTGGGAATGGAGAAGAACCACCCTCCAGAGAGAAGACTAGGAACAAGAAGCTCCCCCACGCCCAGGGGTCCATACTGCTGTTTCGGTCATTATCTCAAAACACATTCAGCCTAGGCCCTCATGAACCTGAAACCCAGCCTCTCCATTAGGCAAAGCCAGAGGTTTCTGACTTTCAGAGGCACAGACCTTCCTGGTGGCTGGATGCTGGAGGATGGCAGATACAGGAGGTGAGTAGATTTCATTTCTAGATGACCAACCATTAATTAACTCGGGCTGCACTCTGGTGGGTGACACCATTTGCTCTGATGCCCTCTGAAACAAGCCCCAAACAGAACGACACTCACTTGGCTAGTTTTTGACGACTCCGATAGCTCAGGTCATCTGTGGAATCGGGGATAATTGTTTTCTGATGTTCCATGGCGTACCCTTGGACTATAAGTCGCTCTACCTCCATCTGGAGCTGAGGACTTAACTGGAGTAGGAGAGAACAGCAAGTGAGAAAATTCTTCTGGAACATGCATTCTCAATGGGGCAAATCATCTCTAAGAGGGAAAGAATTGCTTCATGGAAGGGGGGGGATGAAAAAATTTTAGATATTACAGTGATTTGTGGCCTTCCAAAGGGCCACAATACATAAACAGATATACAGTGTATCTGTGGTATGGCAGTTTCCAGGGGGGTGGTGGAGGGGGCGGTAAATAGGCATGTCCACACCATGGAATTGTCCTCAATAATGGAAAGGAAAGAACTAGCGATGTTGATGGATCTCAAGGGCATGACACTCAATGAAAAAGGTTACACACTGAATGATTCTCTTTACATAACATTCTTGAAATAATGAAAGTATAGAAACAGAGAACTACAGTGGTTGCCACGGGTAAGGGAAAGGAGATTGAGGTTATGAAGAAGTAGCTTGTAAGGCCAAATACAAATGAAAGATAAGAGGTTGAATTTTCCTTGTTGAAAATAAGGGGAGAGACTTCTTCCCGCTCCCTTTTCTTAGGACAAATTGCTTCAAAAGCTTGTGAGTTCTTTCTCTGTTTTTCTGAAATACATATAGATCTTCTTAAAGCCTACATAAGACTCTGGTCAGCTTTATAACCCAGCAGTGTCTTCCTCAAGGCCCCGGAAACCTTCTCTTCAAAATGTGATCATTAGGTAAGATAGAGGTCCCACCTCCCAGTTTCTGTGAGAGGCTAGGAGCCTGAGTTCAGAGGGCTCTAGCCTGTAAACATGAGAGGTTTCCCTCTGGATAAAGCCGATTTTCTAACACAGAGGGTCGCCCTGATTATCATGTGAATTCAGGATGAATGATGTATGGCAGGTGGTGCCGTCAAGTTCTCTTACTTGAGGACTAGTTATAGTTAGTTATAGTTCTTACATAAGGGCTAGTGTTTACCTCGAGAGCATGTATATAAGAGGTCATATGTTTGGTTATATAAAAGGCTGAAATTTCTTTCTGTCTTTGCAATCTCTTAGTGGACGGTCTAGAATGCGGATCACATCCTGGTTTAATGCTTATTCAACAATAAAATTGGTGTTTTTTTTCCTCTTCTCCCTCTGTGGGGAGATTCTCTGGGTTGGAAGGAGATTTTGTTTTTAATTCTATTTCCTCAAGCACAAGGGATCTTTGTGGTGGTGGAACAGTTCTGTACCCTAATTGTGGTAGGGGTGACAGAAACCTACATGTACAAAAAAAATTACGTGGAACCACACACACAAATGAGCGCAAATCAAACGGAAATCTGATACGCTCCGTGGCTTGTACTGACGACCATTTCCTGGTTTTCATATTGTGGTACCATGTCTTACAAGTTATCTAAAATGTTACCTTTGGGGAAAATAGTTTCTCTTTGGCCACATCCTGTGAATCTATAGATATTGCAAAATAAAAAATTAAAAAATTTTATCGTCAGAGTGTTCAAAGAGATTTTTTTTCTTTTCTTTCTTTTTTTTTTTTTTTTTTAAATATAATAAGACTATTTCATGGGGGTGGTTAGAAAAAAAAATGTCCTGGGAGGTGAGAGTGAAAAAAGGCTGAGAAACACTGTTCTCGAAGACTCACACCTTAGGTATGGGACCAGGCGGGAAGGTTCATGTGTGGAGGGGCCCATGATGAGACCAAGCGACGCGGTGAGCTGCGGGGAGAGGCGCATGTGTCACCGACAGGTGTGTCCAGTCATCTCGACGCAAGCAAAGCCCACCCCGTACTTGTTCGGAGCCAGGAGTGGTGGCCCCGCTACCCTGGGCCCGAGGATGAGTTCGCTCTGCCGGGGCCTTCAGCCGGTTCTCAGAAGCCCCAGCCCGGAACTGGAGGCGCCGCCAGAGACGGCGGGGCTAAGGCTCTGCTGAGGAGCACGCGGCAATGCTGTGAGCAGAGTGGAGACGTGCTGCGGTCCTGTATGGACAGCTGGGGGCCCAGGGGACAGGACAGAGGCTAAGAACACAGTCTGGGGAGTCGGACAGGCCTGGATTCGGAGCCTAGCTTGGCTGCCTGCCTGGGGACCTGCACCTCACTTCCACAAATCCTGTCACACTGTGAAATTGAGACAAGAGTGGCACTCCCCACCGTGGGAGGGGAGAATGAGTGCAGGTCCGTAGGGTGACACAGGCTTGGGCAACATTCGGTAAATGGTAGCTCATGTTATTAATTATGATCGTCCTTGGAGCAAAGGTGCACTCAAAGTTTCAGCAAAACAAGACATCGCGGGTGGCCTTTGGGGCTCCCGGTCTCCCCAGGGACACTGCTCTTCCCCAGCCCAAGGGCTCTCTAGCTAGCTTCATTAATAACTCTTCCCCAGGACCACATTCTCATGCACATTTGCATTTTAAAAGATGAGCACAGGGAGAAAGCAGCCTTCATGGTGAGGAACGGACTGTTGAGAGAAGCATTTCAGGGAATAGCGAGGGAGAACATTGGGATTTTTGCTCTTACTTCCCCCCACAAGGGCAGCCTTTACAAGCTGGGTCGTTCTCTCCCTCAAAAGACCAATTCCTGGCTGGGCTCCCACGTCGAAGGCACCATGCTAAACCTCTTTGCCTGCCCCTGCCCCTACGGAGCTGCTGGAGACCGGAGACTGTACTCTGGATCGATGCTCTCCCTTGCTCACTCAGTCCACTTCCCGGGAAATCTCACCCTTTCCTGTGATCACAAGGACCGTCTGGTGACTCAGAGTACTTTCTCCAGCCTCTCTCTCCCCTCAGGTCCTGAGTTTCCCATCTCAGTGGGTCACCTCTGCCTCACCCCCACATCCAACCAATCCCTAATCACTGACCATTCCACCTCCAGAGTATTTCTTGAAACCACCAGAGTCTCCCTACCTCCTGTGTCATCACCCTTGTTGACATGACCACCACCTCTCATTTAGAGTTACCCCATCAGCTTCTAAGAAACTGAGCACACCTCCGCACATCTGTTCCCATCCTCTGCAGGCCCCTGAGAGCTTCTCGGAGCTCCACAGGGAAGCCAGAGAGATTTTTTAAAGATGCAAATCTGATTACACAAGGCTCCACTTGAAACACTTCAGTGACTTGCTGTTGCCCTCAGAATAAAGTTCGAAACCCTTAATAGGTTCCCTAGGGGACCCCTTACCTTTCCCCCTTCTTTGCTCTAGTTACATCTTTTTCTCCTTTCTGTTTCTCAGAGATACCATGTCCTTCTTGTCCCTGGGCCTTTGTACCTCCTGTTCTGCCACAGTCATTCTGTGCAGGGTGAAGCTAGTCTTACCTCCAAAGATTCATCCTCAGACATTTCTTCAGTTGTCTCTAAGTGAATGAGTATTTCATGTTTCTTGTGGTGCTCTTTTTCTAGGTTTTTTCTGGCTTGATTCAAAAAGGTTTCATACTTCTCATTTCCTGTGGGATTAGAAGGAGAAGGAAATAAGGATGATTGGAAATATATGAATTATGCCTAAAACACAGACTGTCAGCTCAGGGTGCATAGAGTGAGAAGGGAAGTGAACTTTTTGGTGCTTCGTCTGGCAGGTTTTCTCTGCCTCAGAGGGTGATGTAGTTTGTGAGTGAGTTCAGTTTGTGTCAGAAACCCCATGGAGAGGGGCGCCTGGGTGGCTCAGTGGGTTAAAGCCTCTGCCTTCGGCACAGGTCATGGTCCGAGGGTCCTGGAATTGAGCCCCACATCAGGCTCTCTGCTCAGCAGGGAGCCTGCTTCCTTCCTCTCTCTCTGTCTCTCTGCCTGCCTCTCTGCCTACTTGTGATCTTTGTCTGTCAAATAAATAAATAAAAATCTAAAAAAAAAAAAAAGAAACCCCATGGAGTTTAAGGAGATTATGCTGTAGTGAGCCCCCAACTGGTTCTCAAGAACTTGGTGGCAGTAATACCCTAAGTCACAGGGTGAGCAAGCAGATCCCAGATTCCTTGGTGCTCTTCTGGGTCTAACGCTAACACTGCATGACTTGGGAGCCCCCTCCATGCTGGACACACTCAGATGGTCCTGGTCATCCTTTAGGTCCCTTTGCACGTTTATTAAATCCCAGCAAACCAAAAGATGATATTTGCAACTACAACTACAACTGCAACTTAACAGGTTTTAATTCCCCCAATCAGGGATGTAGGCAATCAGTGGAGAGATTTCAGACACCCAAGTTCACCCGTTGGCCAATACGAATTCACATGCTTGAGGGACGAGGTAGGCAGAGAAAGAGAAGTGCGTACTCTGGGATAGTAGGAAGCACTGGACTTGTAACAAACTGGAACACAGGAGACCCAACCAGAAGTACATTCGGTACTCACAGTACTCAGATGGACATTCTCTGAAAGCCCTCTGCTGGCCAAACATGGATACTGCCTTACAAGGCCGCCTGGGAACCGGGTTTTCCACCCAGTGGCAAAGGCTTTCCGTCCAGACACTTCTCTGTGAAGCCGGACTAACTAACGTCTGGCTGGCAGGAGCTCTATATCCTAGAGTGTAACATGATCTTAAATGGACCAACAGTTGTGTTTATGTTTTCAGGGAGCAGTCAGGATATAATAGATGATCATCAATCGGCAGGCGAGCCAGTGACTTTGGGGCACAGGGGAGGGGGAAAGGCTGAGGACGAGGACGCCATCTGAAGCCATCTGTGGAATGAAGATTTCAAGGAGCTTGAAGGAGTCACAGAGAAGAATGAGAACTTTGTTTTAACCCTTCACCTTGTACCCCATGTCGGGAAGAAAGAGCCAGAGAGTCCATGGCTGAGACAGATGCTCAGCTGAGCTTTGGGATTTGCCACGATGGAAGTCTTTTGGTCTAGAGGGATGGCTCCAGGGGCTAGATGTTACCAGAGAAACCTTGGGTAAGGTGTGGGCAGACAACTAATCAAAGGCTAAATTAGCCACTAAACTGTGTAATGCCAAACCACAGAAGGGGTCGGAACCTTGGTTGCCTTTCTGTACACTTTTCATTTTGTGATTTCTACTCCTTGGAGTAAAATCAGCCTTTTGCGTCAGTGGCTGTCTGTGAGTGTGCCACAGTGAGGACAATCAGGGACAGGCTGCAGCTGGAGGAAAAGGCCTTTCCAAGTGCAACTTCCTGATCCCTCTGGATTGCAGTTCCCCGATGGCAAAACTGGCCAGGGGTCTTAATTTTGGGACTGCCATGGACCATATCCTGTCTCATTAAACTCATTCCCCGGGTCAATTTCAATTCGAGGTTTTTTTTTGTTTGTTTGTTTTGTTTTTGGTAATTGAGGAATCACACAGAAGGAAACTAGTGAAGACCGCTAAGCAAATAATGGGAGTGCCAATCAACCTTCAAATAAACAAAGCAGAATGCTTTTGTTCCCCAGTGGGGAAATTCTATAGGGGGTAGAAATACCGCGGAGCTTCCTGGGGAGATCGAGGCAGATTCGGGGGAAAATTCCCTCTCCATGCAGAGTGATGTTTTCTGGGTCCAGGTGTGCAATCTGTATCTGGAAACTCCTCTGAAAGACCTCAGGTACTCCAGGTAAGTAGTAAACCTTCAGCTCCTGCTCTTGATGTGAACTGATAAAACCCTACGCAGCACAAAGACCAGAGAGAATGTTAATATTTACAATGGGCCCTGCTTCTGGAGACTTAATGGACAGGACAGTCCCAGAGGCCTGTTTCACTGCTAACCCTCCGTTCAGTCACATGAAGATACGTGAAAACAAGAAAGAGAACAGTAGGTAGTATATGTGAACGGGTATTTCATAAAAGAGGAAATATGAAAGGGGAATGAATGCATTAAGAGAGACTCATCCTCTTAAACCATCAGGGAAATGAAACTAGGAACATGATGAATTTTTTTAAATGACATATTGCCAAAAAGGACCAAATTTTGGTGAGGACATGCATCAAAAGAAACTTATATATGTCCGGTGGGAATGCCAGTGGTGAGGGGGAGGTAAAAAACACTGTGAGAAATCTTATCAAAATTGAACACATGCAAAGCACATGACCCAGAAATTTAACTCCAAGGAAAATTCCCCAGGACAATGTTTCCAACTGTACACAAGGAGACAGGTATGAGAATATTTGTAACAGGATTGTTTGTAACAGCAAAATTTTAGGGGAAAAAAAAATCCCAGATGTGCTGACAAGAAAAAGAAAGACTGCTTTCAATATAGTTAAAGAAGGGATATTATTTAATGGTGAAAATAAATGAACTACAGCTACATGCAACAATGTACACTGGTCTTAGAAACACAATATTGAGGGGGGAAAAAAGCTAAAGGCACAAGCTGCCATTACCAGTGCCATTTTCACAAAACTCTAGATAAAGCATAATCTGATAAAGCAAAATGTCCAAGTTTTAGGATCAAGAATAGCTGTCTGTTTTGTTTACTACACTATGCCATCCCCAGTGGCAAGAAAGTGCCTGGTCATAGCAAGTGCTTAAAAGTTTGGAAAAATTCATAAACTAAAAGCAGTTTAAGGATGTATCCATGAGTAATAAAACTGTAGTTTAAAAAGGAAAGAGTAAGTCCAAGTGGGGAGGAGGTCCCTGGCTTCAAGGAATTACAAGGGAAGTGTGAGGACGTGAGTGGAAACAAACCACTCTTATAATCATGGAAAAAAAAAAAAAAAACCCAAACCATTGGGTTAGACTCTCTTGTTCACAGGGGAATCCCTTGTGCCTGGGCAGTGCCTGGCTCATGCAAGACTCAATAAATCCTTGCTTAATAAATGAGTAAAGTGCTTGGACTGATTGATTGATTGATTATTGCTGAGAACTCCATTTGTTGTTAAAAAAAAATCACACCCATTATAGTGGCAGTGAGCATCTAACATAATCCCACATTCCACGGGCGCGTGGCTTGTAGGTTTGAACTTGGGTCCTCCCTACCATTGCCCCACAGCCATCGTGGGCAAGGAGGCTACTTACCGAAACAGGCAGGATTAGGGGCACTCCAGGCAGAAGGTGGTCTGGTGAAGACAGGGGGTCAGTCAGAACCTTGAACTCAAAGCCAACTTTGCCAGTGTTCCTCAGTGTGATCTCATTCTCTGAGATGTGGTCGAACAGCTGGAGATGAGAAGGAGGGGGACTGCCGTCAGCCACCCTTTGGGATGCTGCTATTATCCTGGCAAAGGGCGGTGGACAAATAAACCTCACAGACACGGATTTCATTTTTCATGATCTAGACGCTGGCCAGTCCACATTTTACTATCACCAAGGTGGTCCCTGGGGTGGGAGGAGCACCAGACCCTGGAAGCCTTGGCTCCACATTAGCTCTACTGATGACAAGTTCAGGTTAGTGGGGCTGCGTGTGGGGGTGTCTAACCCTCCGCACCACAGAGACTCATAATGGAGGATCTTAAAAGTAAACTTTCCCATATTAACATTTATTTTTTGGATGAGATTTGCATTCAGAATTAGGATTTTTCTATTTATAGGGAAAGACATGGTGTAATTGGCAAAACATACTCACTAACACAGCTCAGCAGCTAATCAGCAGGGTCAATAACCACAGACTGAGGCCACTTTGGGGGTTCTCAGGATAGGCTAGGGGAAGGACTAGCTGTTTCAAAGAATATACTGTAAGCTGAGCCAGAACTACTTGCCCAGAAGACTCTGGAGATAAAGAATGAAAGAGAATTCCATTTGGTCAACCCAGTGGAGAAAGTCTCAACATGAGTCAGGTGAATTGCTTCTAGGCACAATCTTTAACCTATAAACACACGCACACCCACAATTCAGTAATTCTACATGCAGGAGCTGTATAAAGGGGGGGTATCTAATTCCCATTATAATTTGGTAGGAGATATGGTTTCTGAGAACATAGTACAAATCTCATTGGGAAAAGAAGGTGTACAGACATAGAATTAACAATTATTCTAAACCAAAAACTAGAATGTACATTATTTGATGGCAAAGACTATACTTAAATGCTAAGAGAATGTGAAGTAAGAGGAAAAAAAAGTAGAGGTTGGAGGGGGTGCTGAGTCTGACAGTATGTGAGCCTTGGGGTTGGCAGAGTAGACAAGAGGGATAATATAAGAAGAAGTATTGGGGCAGGGAGGGCTGGGAAGTAGTAGGGTCGGCATGTAAACTAGTTTGGGCACAAATGGATGAACGGGCTTGAAGGGGAAACTGTAATAAGTGAAATTTAATCTATAAGGAGCATCAGTTAATAGAGGGGCTTAGGAGACCCTCACTCAGGTGGAAGAGCTTGACTCTGATCCAGTGGGTGACAGAGAAAGGGCCTCAGGATTGGAGGCGTCCCTGCCCCATGCATAGGACTGTCCAGAGACTTGACTTAAATGACCATAACCACCTAGGAGACAGGCACTGCCACCCCATTCTTACTTTATAGATGAGGGGCACTGTGGCTTGGAGAGGTCTTGATACGTTCAAGGTTCTGAGTAGGAAGTCAGGCTGGGGGGACATCCCAGTTCTTCTGACTACAGAACCACACTCCTTTCTCAGTGCTATGTTGCTTTCCCAAATGCTGCTGGGGTTAACTGTTGCGGGACTTGAGAAGATGAAAATGCAGGTTTGGGAAAGTCTGTGTAGCAGTGCTGTGTAGATGCGTTGGTGGCGGAAGCGAGGAGTTGATGTAATCCCTTCTTCCGTGGGGTCCTCAGCCTCACCTGGGGGCCTGACAGCTTGAGAGAGTCATCTTTCTCAAGGCCCCACCCCAGACCTACCGAATCAGAATCGGCCCTGAAGCAGATTCCTGGGGGACTCATGCACACGTTACGGGTTGAGCAGGACTGCTGTCCTATCTCAGGACCGGCATGAGAAGCCCCCGAGCCCTGAGAACCTCAGTAGCCATGGGAAGGGCACACTGATGCCGAGGGATCCCGCTAGATGGATTAGAAAGCCCCGAGGCCGGCAAGGACGGAGAGGCGGTAGCGAGTAGCAAGAGCGCAGCGGCAAGTGCCTTGGAGATGGTAAGCTTAAGGGACTGAGAAGGTGACGGCGCTGTTGGAAGAGAAGCAGGGGTCGGCGTGGGCTTCTGGATTGCAAGGGAAGGCATCTACTATGAATTCCAGAAGACACAGGAGCAGGTGAAAAATGCCCGGCCAACAGCTGGCGGTGAGGTGATGAGGCTTAGGGAGGCAGATCAGGGATCAAGGTCGGGGTGGTGGCGAGACTGTGATGATCCGAGGTTCCAGGGGACGTCAGAGCACAGAACTCTGTGCGACGTTTGAGGAGAAACTGGGAAGTCCCCTCCCTGTAGTTGGCAATACCTGTAA
Source organism: Neogale vison (assembly GCF_020171115.1). Classification (NCBI taxonomy): domain Eukaryota; kingdom Metazoa; phylum Chordata; class Mammalia; order Carnivora; family Mustelidae; genus Neogale; species Neogale vison. The sequence goes on from NC_058097.1 coordinate 13,002,080, forward strand.
CCCGTAGTTAATATCCTTGGTGTCGAAGGAATAGTTGACCAGGGAAGCCTCTCCCTTCAGCATTATCTCATAGGTGGGCCCTCCTTCCACTTCGCACAGGGCTTTAGCCTGTGCAACGATGTCACAGTGTCCATAGAAGGTGACTGACATCTGGTGGCTACTGTGCGGCTGCAGCACTCCGTAGAGGGGCAGAATATCAAACACCTGGAACACCAAACACCGGTAAGTCACCCTGCGGGAGGGCCTCAGTCGGGATGAAGGTAGGGTAAGCTTTAGTCAATTTACGGGTTAAGTCCTGACCTTAACTTGTTTGACTCCGTGAAAGGTGGCTCGCCCAGCACCCTGCATGTAAGTCATAACAATCGGGGGCACAGTGGTCTGCCAAGGTTTACGTTTCCAACTTGGGTCAGGGGCTCAGCAAGCAGAGTCAGTCTCAAGTGACTTCAGGGCCCAGAAGGTGTTACTTACTTCTTCGATCCCAATGGAAAATATTTCTTCCCGCTCCAGGATCCATGGGGGTTCCTGAATCTCCACCTGGCTCGGGTTTGGGTCTGTTTTTTCTGTTTCATCAGAGTTGAGGTTTAATCCCTAGAAATTAGAGGTGTGGGGAAAAGCTAGCAAGCATTCACGACAGGTCCTCCATGTGCTGCTCTCCGCTCAGTGACAGAAAACTGAAGTATATTGTTCATACCGTAAAAATGCTACATGTTTCCTCTTATGGAGATCAATGGAAAAGTGCCCAAAATACATACATAAGGATGTGCACTGCAGAACTCCTTAAAACAGCAAAACTTTGGAAGCAAATGAAATGCCTATCAACGGGGGATCACTTCAAATGAAGAGGGTGTGGCACCTGCATCCACGGAGGATGGTTCAGTGTATATTTCGGGACTGGGAATCATATGCACAGCGTATTATGGAGTGAAAAAGCAGTTCCACTTCTGTACAATTGCATGCACCCAGGGATCACACCTGAAGGTATAAGCATGTGCAAATTCATTCAGAGATCAAAGAGTTAGCGGGGAGGTTGTCTGCTAAATTTGCGGTACCACTTTTCCATAAGTGGTGGCATTGTGAGGAAATTATCGCTTTCATTTTTCTGTATTGTTGAGTTTTCTAGGACAAACCTCTTTGAACATAGAAAAAAGAAAACATTTAAAAGACAACTGTTTTACATATACACATGTATTCTAAAAATCTGGAAAACATAGAAAGCTTCAAAGAGAAATAGAAATCAATTACTAAGTTACACTAAGTTATACGTATACATGTGTGGGCGTATAATGTGTTTATATAAGGGTATCTTGTCCGTGTTCTGACTTGTCAGTTGATAAGAATGCTGCCATCCATGTGACTAAATATTCTTCCCAAGGATCACCTAACATACTTTTTACAAAGAGAACATGTAGCCAAAAGGTACATGAAAAGATGTTCATCAGCACTCGTCATCAGGGAAATGCAAATTGAAACCACAATCAGTTCTTACCTCATATCTGTCATAATGGCTACAGTCACAAAACACAAGCAACAAGTGTTGGTGAGAATGTGGAGGAAAAGGAACCCTTGTGCGCTGTTGGTGGGAATGCAAACTGGTGCGGACAATGGAAAACAGTGTGGAGGTTCCTCAAAAAATTAAAAATAGAATCGTCATATAATCCAGTAATTCCACTACTGGGTATTTACCCAAAGAATATGAAAACACTAACTCGAAGGGATAGATGCACCCCCATGTTTACTGCCGTATTACTTACAATAGCCAAATTATGGACGCACCCAAGTGTCTACTGATAGACGAATGGATAAAGAAGGGGGGGGGGAGGGATCACCAATGGAATATTACTCAGCCCTAAAAAAGAATCACATTTTGCCATTTACAGCAACATGGAATGAGTATAATGCTAAGGAGGTCAGTCATCAGAGAAAGGCAAATACTATCTGATTTGACTCATATGTGGAATTTAAGAAACAAAGCAATTCTACAAAAAAAAAAAAAAAAAAAAAAAAGAAGAGACAAACCACGAGGCAGACTCTTCACCACAGAGAACAATCAGGTGGTTCCCAGAAGGGAGATGGGCGGGAGGATGGGTGAAACAGGGGGTGAGGACAAAGCGCACACTTCACACGACGAGCACCGGGCCGTGAAGAGACTTGTTGAGTCACAGAGTGTCAACATAGTGTGCAACCCACATCGTTGGGTCACTATGTTGTACACCTGAAGCTGATGAGCACTGTATGCTAACTCTATTGGAATTAAAATAAAAAATAAAAACAGAACATGGATTTATTTTACTTAATATATCAGAGGCTGCTCTAAATCAGTATTAGAGAACTTCCTCGTTTTTTTAAAAAAAGATTTTTAATACTCTGGTTTTTCTTCAGACTGCATAAATCTTTTGCCTTTATAGAAAAAAAGATTTTCGGGGTGCCTGGGTGGCTCAGTGGGTTAAAGCCTCTGCCTTCAGCTCAGGTCATGATCCCAGGGCCCTGGGATCGAGCCCCGCATCGGGCTCTCTGCTCAACAGGGAGCCTGCTTCCTACTTTCTCTCTCTGCCTGCCTCTCTGCCTACTTGTGATCTCTCTCTGTCAAATAAATTTTAAAAAATCTTTTAAAAAAAGATTTTCTAGTATTGCTTTGTGCAGCTACAATTTGGTTTATTTAGCAAGTCTCCTATATGGAGTAAAGTTGTTTCCAATTTTTCTTACTTTTACCACCAAAGCTTCAGTGTACAAGGAGAGTCCATGTCTACGAGAGCATAAAGGCGTATCCAGAGAAGAGTAACCTAGCAGAACAACTGTGCATTTTAAATTTTGATACACTCTCCAAATCGTATTTCATGGAGGCTATGCCACTTCATAATTACCTAGAAAGCATGAAAATGCTTGCTTACTCCCACTCTGCCACTATGGAGACAAACTCTATTTTATTTTTATTTTTTAAAAAATATTTTATTTATTTATTTGCCAGAGCGAGAGAGAAAGAGGGAACACAAGCAGGGAGAGTGGCAGGCAGAGGCAGAAGCAGGGACTCAATCCTAGGGCCCTGGGATCATGACCTGAGCTGAAGGAAGACGCTTAACCTACTGAGCCACCCAGATATCCCAACAAACCCTATTTTAAAAGATTTTATATTATCCATGGAGATATGCTAATTTATTTTTCCAATTTTTTTGCTATTTCCAAAGTGTTGTGACAAACGTCGTTGCACCTAAATCTTTATATCGCCAATGATTTCCTTAGGCCATCCTTCTAGAAGAATTTCAGGGTATGAATTTTTAAAATCCTTTGCTCTCCCCTTTGTTTTCACTATGGGATGACTGAGGAGAATCTTTCTCCTTTTGTAGGCTCTATCTAGGAGCTGGGAAGAATGCCTTGGGTTACAGATAACCAGCTTTTTCATTAAAGAGAAAAATCTATGTGCTGAGGTGTGTGGCTCTCAGTGGGATGCTGGCTCTGGGGGTGTTTGGTTGGGAAGTGACCCGGATGACATTCCCCAGGCTCATCCCACCCAAACCCAAACATGACACTTGCCATTGCTCCTGCCTCTGTTTTTCCTTTAGAGTAAGGACCCTCGGCTTGCCAAGACATGCTGTGGACTGAAAACTGTACATCGGAGATGACCACAGTGGGCACTTGTACATTCTTGTTTTCTCTTTCTTCACACCCGACACCTTCATCTGTGAGGACAGTCCTGGAGAGTTGAATGAGATGTGTTGAATAACTCATTCAGCAATCATCGCAACACGGTCTTCAGCTACGTTGTAGACCCACCTTCCTCTCTCCCCTATTGTACCCCAAAAGATAAGTGGGTTCTCACTCAAAGGATGCTTTTCTCAAGAGGCCAGCTGGGCAGTGCTGTTACTCCCTGCCCTCAAACATGGACTCTGGGACATCAGGCTGGCCAATTTCCCATAGACTCCAACCCTTCTTTCCTGGCCTAATGAGCCTATGACCAAATTATGAGAAATTCTGGGAAGCTCTAGCAATTCTCCAGACAATTTGCTGTGTCCCCAGAGCTCCATGTTAACTTTCGTTATTTACTGGAGCATTTTATTGTGAGGATATACTGTTTGGTCAATTGCCATATCCTCTTTAGCTTGCTACACTTGACCTGACCCTGGCCGCAGACCTGGGACGGATGGAGAGAGCCGTGTGATGGGAACGGCTTAGTCCTCCAGGGCTCAGGAAGCTGTGACTTCCGGAGAGCAGAAATGATTTTCTACTCTATCCCAGAAGCACGGTTGAGGGCGTCATGCGTGGAAAGCCCTCACTAAAATGCTGACTAGTGAGTGGCCAGTTGAATAAATAAGGGATGAGTTTGAGAACGTAAGTCCGTGTGGAGGAAAGAAATTGCTATTTTGAAAAACCCCATCTGGCTTTGCATTGGCACTTACTTAACAAAATCGTTCAGATCCATCTCGGGGGATTCTGTCGCTGGCACTGCTTGCAAGCTGGCAGAAGTTGAGGTGAGCGGGATGGACTCTGCCTGGGACAGGGGGGCACTGTAGGCCTTCCTCGGCCGTGACACAAACCTACAAAGGCAGGGGGGCCACAGGCACGCGTCAGCGTTTCCCAGCCAAGAATCTACCAAGTTTCTGAAATCAAAGGAGCGTTAGTGAGTGGAGGGGCCTGGCTCCTTTTCCAGCTGTGTGGGTGCCAGTTGGTTACTGCAGATCGCAGCCTCTGAGGCGGTGCCTCTTGGAAACAGATGCATTGGCGATCAAAGCTTAAGCCAGGGGCTTGTGTTCTGAAGAAAGAACCAGCCACCACCACCTGTCAGGGCTGCACCGTACTCCACCCGAACCCCACCCACCCCTCTCCCTAAGACCCTGAAGAAGAGCGCAAAAGCTCCTTCCGTCTTCTTCCATGAGCTTCCGTTGTGGTTTACTGCAGGCCAGATGTCTCAAGTTGACATTCTCGTGAATGGGTGAATTCTGATTCGGCAGGTCTCAGACAGGGCCCAGGAGTGCGATTTTTAACAGGCTTCCCAGGTGATTCTAATGTACAGCCAGATTTCGAACCCATGCTGGGTAGGGATGGCTAAGGACTGGCGCTGATAATTAATAGGCTAGCACTCGGGCTTCCCAGCGAGGGTCAGTGCTGATGAGCGGAGGACAATTCCGAGCACTCATTAAATCACCCCAGGTCAGCAGAGATGCCCAGGGAGACTCGGCCGAGCTGCCCCAGATCATAACACTCTCTCATCCAACATTTGCACACTCCTGGGATGTTGTGCTACATGGGTGGGGGGGGGTGCCCATGGGAATATCTGTAAAGGAAAAATTCAATGCTGTACTGTGTCTGCAGACCTGAGGACAAACAACACCTCCGAGGAGGATCGTGATACCTGAACAATTGGAAGTGAGAGGTCTCTGGAGACAAACAAAGGAGCCTGGGGGAGTGGCCCCATGGCTCACATACGAAGCCATAAGGAGACAGGGAAGCCTTTGTCATAGTGAAGGCTTTAATTTATCATTCAAATAAAAAACCTGCTCCAAAACAACTGAAATAGAATGTTGGTGGTTTGGGGGCTCGGATTTCATTTTACCCTCAGGAACAGATGATTACTTTCCTGTTATGCTGACCCCAAGAGGATTAGGTTTGGTTATTTTTTAAAAGAGCGTAGTAGCAAACAAGGAAAATCAATATTGCTCCGATTCCAGAGCTCCCCATACGAGCATCCCCAGAGAAGCCAGGAAAGAAACCTTCTCCCTTCAGCTGGGACAGATCACATGGACATCGGACACCCTGTCCGTCAGCCACACTGGTTTGGGCCCGGAGGCTTCCCCTCCTCCTATTTTATTTTCAACTCTTGGGTAAGTTAGAATCGATAACACTCTTTTGTGCTGCAGACTTAAAAAGTGCTCCGTCTTTTTTGCTCGTCTCCCTTCACCGGAAGCAGGGATAACGGTTCGAGCATGTTTGTTTCAGTTGAGATGCTGCGCTGTGGTCCAGGTGATAACGCGGAGACCGAAGGGTGCGTGTTCGTTGTGCGCTGGCGTCGGGGCAGGCAGCCACGGTCTCCGGGTGGCTGGGGGGCATGTGTCGGGTGGGGAACAGCCTTGCAGGAGACACAGTGACCTCTAAACCAGTGATTCCCTGCACCTGGATTCTGGGAGTGTGCCTACAAAGGGTGAAAACCACCCCTGACTGGACTAAAGGCGTTTGTTTGGCTCCTGTGTTGCCGCATGCATGGATATACACACCGACAGCTGTAGCTAGCACACTGTTACACCTCTCTCGCCGGAACGATGCCCCCACTCACTGGAAGCTCTGGGTGTCGGCTGCCCCTTTGTCTGGCTCATTGGTAGGAATTGCCTTCCCTGACCCTGAGATGCCTGGGAGGTTATGCCCTCCCTCCCCTTCGGGTGCCATCTGCAGGCTAGGATAGCTAGATGAGAGTGAGGGCTCTGACTGGGACAGACTCAGAGGCAATTTACACTCCAGAGCTCTCCATGGGGTTGGGCAGATGCCCTAGTTCTCCCCTTGCCCTAACTCATTTTTCTTACTCTCTCACAGTTTCTCCGGAGAGCCTCCCTTGATAAGCACCTGCCCAAGAATCAGCATCTCCGACTCTGTTTCTAGGGAGACCACCGCAGCACTGCATGCTTATCAAAGATCAGAAAGCCAGATCTTGCTTCAAGGGACCCAGAGGCCAGTGGGTCAGGGTCAGAGACATAGGGACGGGTATCATTCAGAATATGAGTGCTCCGGGACGCCTGGGTGGCTCAGTTGGTTGGACGACTGCCTTCGGCTCAGGGCGTGATCCTGGAGTCCCGGGATCGAGTCCCACATCGGGCTCCCAGCTCCATGGGGAGTCTGCTTCGCTCTCTGACCTTCTCCTCGCTCATGCTCTTTCTCACTGTCTCTCTCTCTCAAATAAATAAAAAAAAAAAAAAAAAAAAAAAAAAGAATATGAGTGCTCCAACAGCAAGACGTGTGGAGTGCCCAGTGATTCAGTTCAAGGCTGGGGGTGGGAGGGGTCAGACAGCCTGGGTTTGAACTCTGGCTTCCCTGTACACACACTGTGTCACCTGGCTACTGTGCCGGTGATAGAGTTCCCCTCACCTGATTGTTTGAGGCTTACACTGGACCCTCAGCAGGGTGCCTGAGTCAGGGCAGAAGTCCAATGCCCTGAGCTGCTCTTGTGTTCGGCTGACTGGGGAACACCTTCATTGTTGGAATTCAGATGAATGCCCTCCCTGCCTCCCTCCCTTCCTCTAACTCCACTCATCACAAGCCTGCTCCACATTAGACTGGCCCCTGTTTTCTATCTCTAAGTGGAGACTGGAATCATTGCTTTAAGTCAAGTGAAAAGGAGGCAAGTTCCAGAGCCCCTCTAGGCACAAAGTCCCAACCACGTTTCCTTATTTATTGCCTGGCTCTGTAGTCTTACAGTTGCTGAACCTCCCACATCGGGAAGCAAATGACAGATGGGGCTGGCTCAGTGCCTTCCATACCAGCTCGTCCCAGCTCTGGCACATGAGAAGAGGAAGCAAACTGCAAACACATACCCATTATGAAAGCAGCCTGCCTTAGCCCTTTGACTTGATCGTGTCCCAGAATGCTTCCAACTGGTCATCTATGCTAAGGGGGATGTTGGCAGAACATCAATGAGTAGCCAAAGTTCAAGTTTTAACCCCCACACCTTTGGGGGTAAAATCATATTTTTAAAGGTTCTCGAAAGGAGTTGCAGTTGAAGCTTCTAGAACAGTGGTTCCTCCTGTGGCTGTTCATTGGAATCACATGCCGAACTGTAACATCAGCTGATGCCTGAGTCCCAACTGCAGAGAATCTGATTCACTTCGAGTCAGGATATTTAAAAGCTTCCAACATGATTCGGCTATGCACTCAAGGCCAAGTACAAGGACAAAGAAGATGGTGGCAAGAAGGTCACAAAAATTGGTGGTCAAACAAGAGCCTTCTTGTTATGGTCTGAATGTTTGTGTCCTCCCCAGATCTTGTATGCTGGGATCCTAACCTGTAAGGCGATGGTATTAGGAGGTAGGCCTGCTGAGAGGTGATTATGAAGCAGAAGCTTCATGAGGGGATTCATGCCCTTATCCAGGAGAGCCCAGAGAACGAGCTCGGCCCTTCCACCTTAAGCATACAGCAGAAAGACCCCATCGGTGAACCAGGAAGCAGTTCTCACCAGACACCAAGTCTGTCTGCGTCATCTGCGGGGCTTCTCAGCCTTCGAAACTGTGAGAGATGGATGTGTGGTGCTTGGATTGGTATAGCATCCAAACAGACTAGAACAGGACCGAGGTAGGTACCTGCAGCCAACACAACTTACTCTCCACCTGGTACTGTATGAAACACTCCATAAGGTCTGCCTGATTAAATCTTCAGAATAGCTCAATGAAGCAGGTACTGCGATGGTCCTCGGTCTTCAGGTGACAAAACAGAAGCTCAGAGAGCCAGTAAGTTAGCCTGGCTCCAGAGCTCACTCTTCACCAGTTTGCTGGACAGTCCACCTCTTTAATGGGCAAGGGCTTCTCCTTGGTCACGTCTGCCACGCCAGGCCCATGGCAGTGCCTCACAGGCTTTCTCATTTTAGGGGTAATTGAAAGCCACAACGTAAAGAACAACGTATTGTCTAGAACCCTTCTTTTGGATGATGAGGGGTCCATCCTGATTGTAATCTAGGTAAGGAAAAGCCAGCCACATTTGACCTTGCCTTGAAGTGACTTCCCACGGAGTTTTGCTGCAAGGTGAGTGGTGGAGGAATGTACCCAGATCTCCCTGACGGTCTCCAGAGGGATTTCTGTGAGAAATGGCCACTTCTATAAAAGCTCCAGAAGATGTCCCCACTGCTACATACTCTTCGAAAGATGGCAGAACAGGTAGGCAGGCTGTGAAATCTCCCTTGTAATCAGTTTCAAAGCCCTTTAGAAATACTTTCAAAACAGGATGGTTTTTTTCAAGTTGATTTCTTTTACTGTTGGGTCTTCAGGAGACGTAGCTAGCTGTGGGGCATTTTAATTAATATGAACACACAGATAGATCAGGTAGGCCCTTTTAAAGAACCAGATCACTAAATGAACGAAGCAGACATAGCCCTAACTCAGGTTCAAATACGCACTGACGCTTTCCACTGATTTCTTTAGAAGCCAGCTTTGCTCACACTGAACGTCTACGAGGCTGATACCCGCCGCCAGCGCTGGAGGCACTGGGTAGATGCCTTAAAAAGAATGACTCTATAATAAGGTGACTGGAGTTCTACTGTAGCAACATTAAAGCAGGACGAAAAGTTTCATAACACTCAAAACTGAAATGAAAAACAGCTCAGTTCATTTCCCGATGGGGTAATGGATGTGGTATCTCAGGAAATTGGATGAAACGGTGGCAAACAGAAGTAGACGACAGGATCCCTTCCAGTGATCACCTTAAGTTAAATATGAAATGAGCAAAAAGCCTACCCTCTTCAAAGCTCTCCTTCAAAGGCTCTTGGCCTTGATCTCTTGCAGACTCACTACACAGGAACTTGTCTCTGGAAGCTCAGACTTGAGAGATGGCTACAGTCTTCCCATCAGTCCCAGAGGCTAATCTGACCCCTGGGTCAGATAAATTCACTGGCCTATCATAGCAGGAGAGGAGATCCTATGTGGATGGGCTACAGGATCCAGGCTGTGAGAGGCCTGATGAGGGAGGCCTGGGAAGCTTCTAGGGGGCATCACCATGGAGTATAAGCAGGTTAGCTGGAGGCTGGCCTCACACTGTTCTCTTTCACGAGGGGCTTAAGTTTATAAAGAGTGTCACATTTATAATGGGAGGTGAGGCAACATTCGCTTTATTATTATAAAATTTGGAAATTTGGCCACAGACATGTACAGAGGCAAGGCCCAGGGGGAAGACAGTCATCTCCAAGCCAAGAAGAGGGCCTAGAACAGATCTTTCCCTCATGGCCCACAGAAGGAACTAACCCTGCCAACACTTAGATCTCAGGTTTCTAGCTTCCAGAACTGTGAGAAAATACATTGTTTTAGCTTTCCAGTCTGAGGTAAACTAGCAAAATAATATAAAATAGCACACTAATATGAACGTTCAATGTTCCTTCGAACTTTCTCTGTGGGAATTCCTGTTAGTTTATCCAGACCTCAAAATTTAAAACAAGTATATATATATATTTTTTTTAAGTAAATATGTATATATATTTAAATTGGCATTTTAGCCCACTATATTACTAGAAATGGAACTGTTTCCCTCTAATTTAAAAACAAATTCCCCTTTCTTGGTTTATGTAGCCACTTTTTTCTTTCTCAGCCTTCTTTGCCTAGACCTCTAATTCTGCCAACTCTTCCAATCAGAGTCCCCTTCCTGGGCCTCCTCGAACCACAGAATGCTAACCTGAGAAAGCACCTTATCCTGATAACCCCAGCAGCTCATCAGCAGAGTGGAAAGAAGAAAGACCAAGACGACAAAACTGCATATCCCACAAACTTACCGCATGTCGTCACAGGGCAACTGATTTCCACCCTCATCTTTGCCATCCCCAGTTTCTGCCAGAAGTTCTTAAATGAACAGATGGGGCTGAGGGCCATCTGTAAATGATTTGTGAGGAGCTAAGTGTCTATGACAGAGATTTTCAAATCTGTTACTTTTTTTTCCCTTTTTTTAAGCGCATCTGTGAAGTCCTGCTCACTGGGAACTATTTCTATTGTTTACTCGGTGTCATGTAGCACTGGGCTACCCACCAGGTTGTGCTGAAGGAGCCCGATTTCTACACTGATTCTTGTTCTGTAGTGGCGGTGGGTGCATAGTCACGGACCTTTATTGTCATCTTCTCCAGGCCCAAACCCTCTTTGTCCTTCTACTGCCAAATCTGGACTGTTTCCCTCCTCACCCGACAGCACTATCTCCCACTCACCTAGTTACTTGAACTGAAAATCCTGGCACTGACCTTGACAGAACCTCTTCTTCCTCCTCCCAACCAGCCCCTCAGCAAGTCCTGTTCGGGCCTCCTCTAGCGTACCTCCCACCTCGCTACAGGCCATGATGGTGCTCACGTTCCCGAGGTCCTTGGGTCTTCATTAAATGAACCTTCATTTAAATGAAAGATGGATATCCAGTAATGGGATATATAGAAAAATGCTCTTTGATATGTCAGTAAAGACAGCAGTCAAGGCAGGGGCTTTGCACTCAGTGCACACCCAGAGTCCGGGTCCATTGTGGGAGCTCAATGTCAAGGGAAGGATGTTAGTACTTCCCAGGACTGTCATGTGACGTGAGCTAAGATACGTAATAGGGCTGTAACTGTGACTGGCACATGATCAACACAATTATCATTATTTCCACGGTCAAAACTACAGAATCTTCCTCTAATGCTTTTACTATGCAGGTTCGGCCTTACACAATGGTCTATAGGAAATAATTGCCATGGGAGACACATTTTGCTCAGGAAGGCTGTTAAAAGAGGTTTTTCTCTCAGTAAAGATACAGATTTGTTCACTGTATTGGTGGTCCAATCCTAAGGTTTCAAAGATGGGGATGTTGTCGTTCACATGGAAGGTCAAAGCTGCAGAAGCAGAGAAGGTGATGGTGCTTCGAAGCTGGAGTCTGTGCTCCATGGTGACAGGGCCATGGTGCAAGAAAAAGGCACAGGGCCTCACATGAGCTGCCTTTCCAGTCTGAGGGGCCTAGCAGCTTACCACGTCCCTGGGGCACTGCTAGGGTCCCTCAGATAGCCTTCCAAAAACCAGCTGCCAAATTTCATAATCAGATGCCCATTTCTTTGGCTTGAGACTCACCAGGGGAACACAAGGCATCTGATTGGTCATTGTGGTGGGCATCTTTGCTCTTGGCTACCTGGGATCCAGCATCCCTTTCTTGGCACAGGTGCCTCATGCTCCCCTCTGACAATGAGCCTGACTCTCACTTGCAGCCCAACTCCAGGGCACCACTGGGTTCCCCAGGCCTCAGCTGAGGAACCAACCACAGCCAGAGAGTTGCAGCAAAACATTTGCCAGTTGCTCATTGCAGAGAAAGAGCCTCTACCTCTTCTCCCTGGACTTGAACCTGGCATATGAGAGCTGGCACTGCTGGAGCTCGTGAGTCATCTTGCCGCTGTGTGTGCGGGATCTGCCCGAAAGTGGAGCTGACACAGCAGATGGTAGAGCAAAGAGATGGTGGGAGAGACGGGAGGGCCAGGTGACACTGCCTGACCTTGGTTCAAGCTGTGCCTGAATCCCACACCTAGACACTTTCTGTTACACAGGCCAAGGCATTTTTTTTTTTTTAAAGTTAGACTCTCATTTGCTAAAAATTAGAACCAAAAAGTTCCTTCTGGCATTATAAGGTAGTCAGTATTGAAAAATCCATTTTTAGAAGCTAATTTGGACTGGCAGAGAGTGGAGGAAGCATGAGTGCTTGGGGCCGGCAGAGCCGGGGAGTCTGGTAGGTTGAATAAGGAGCATCCTCCCCATGTCCCTGTTGGAATCCCCTTAACCTGTGAATGTTTCCTGGGGTAGCAAAAGAGGGACTTTTCAGATGTGATTAAGTAAAGTCTTGAGACGGGGCGATGGATCTGGGAGAGGCCAATGGTATAATCACAGGTGTCCTTACAAGGGGGAGGCAGAGCGTGATACGCCTGCCGAGAGTAGAGAAGGGCATGTGGTGATCTCAGCAGAGAGAGAATGATGAGAAGACACTGAGGTAATCTCTTCGATACCAGCCACAGCAACTTCTTTCAAGATATGTCTCCAAAGGCAAAGGAAACAAAAGTGAAAATAAACTTTTGGGACTTCATCAAAATCAAAAGCTTCTGCACAGCAAAGGAAACAGTCAAAAAAACAAAGAGGCAACCCACAGAATGGGAGAAGATATTTGCAAATGACAGTACAGACAAAAGGTTGATATCCAGGATCTATAATGAACTCCTCAAACTTAACACACACGAAACAGGCAAACATATCAAAAAATGGGCAGAAGATATGAACAGACACTTTTCCAATCAAGACATACAAATGGCTATCAGACACATGAAAAAATGTTCATCATCATTAGCCCTCAGGGAGATTCAAATTAAAACCACATTGAGATATCATCTTACACCAGTTAGAATGGCCAAAATTAACAAAACAGGAAACAACATGTGTTGGAGAGGATGTGGAGAAAAGCGAACCCTCTTACACTGTTGGTGGGAAAGCAAGTTGGTGCAGCCTCTTTGGAGGACAGTGTGGAGATTCCTCAAGAAATTAAAAATAGAGCTTCCCTATGACCCTGCAATTGCACTCCTGGGTATTTACCCCAAGGATACAGATGTCGTGAAAAGAAGGGCCATCTGTACCCCAATGTTTATAGCAGCAATGGCCATGGTCGCCAAACTATGGAAAGAACCAAGATGCCCTTCAACGGATGAATGGATAAGGAAGATGTGGTCCATATACACTATGGAGTATTATGCCTCCATCAGAAAGGATGAACACCCAACTTTTGTAGCAACATGGAAGGGACCGGAAGAGATTATGCTGAGTGAAATAAGTCAAGCAGAGAGAGTCAATTATCATATGGTTTCACTTATTTGTGGAGCATAACAAATATCATGGAGGACAAGGGGTGTTAGAGAGGAGAAAGGAGTTGGGGGAAATTGGAAGGGGAGGTGAATCACAAGAGACTATGGACTCTGAAAAACAATCTGAGGGGTTTGAAGTGGCGGGGAGGTGGGAGGTTGGGGTACCAGGTGGTGGGTATTATAGAGGGCACAGATTGCATGGAGCACTGGGTGTGGTGAAAAAATAATGAATACTGTTTTTCTGAAAATAAATAAATTGAAAAAATTAAATAAAAAAAAGAAGACACTGCTGTGGACTTTGAGGATGGAGGAAGGGGTCAGGATCCAAGGAATGCCAGGAATGCAGCTCTGGAAGCCAGAAAGGGCAAGAAGGGGGATATTCCTAGATTTTCCCTAGAGCCTCTGGAGGGAGTAGAGGGAGCCTGGCCATGTCCACACTTGGCTTCGGCCCAGAGAAATAGATTCAGTCTCTTGACCTCCAGAATGGAAAGAAAATAACGTGATTTTGTTTGAAGCCACTAGTTGATGGTGATGTGCAGAGGAGGGGGTGGAGGATAGCCCGCATTCCCACTGGCTTCATTCCTTGGGCTGTGAAATTACCCTGGCTCAGACACAGGTTGGGGAGAGTTAAGGAAGAGAAAAGGGGGCCTGGAAGGGCTTCGAGCTTGACTCGGCGTTGTGGCCACAGCCAGCTGAGGCCACCATTTACTTTGCCCCTTCTGCTCCTTCATCAGAGCTGCGTTTCCTCTTGAGCCAGGGCTCCCTGCTTGCTTTTATTGCTTATCCAGACTTCTCTGGGAGGTGGAAAAGAAAAAAACGGTGAATGCAGGAGCTTCAAGCATTCTGAGGCATGCAGGGCTAGTGGGGAACAGAAAGGGATATTTATGGAAGGGACTGAAGCTTAGGCCAGAGAGAGGCACTTGCAGCCCTCAGCTTCAGGCTTCAGACTGATTTCGGGGAAAAAGGTCTCAAAGCCACCCCTGGGATGCTGCTTCTCAAACGTGGTCTAGTATGAACATTTAATGAATGAACATTAATTAACATTAGCCGCCTCGGTTTCCTCAGTAAAGGAGTGTCTGTCGGGGCGGGCATTTACTGAGCACGTATTACAGGACGGGCACAACTTCAAGAGCTCTGCTGGGAGGGGAGTCCAAGGTCACATGCGGCAGGCCTGGCTGAGCAGCTTGGGATGGCCGCACAGAAGGATACCTGGGGCGTGCCCCCAGGCAATCAATAAAGCTGTTTTTGTTTCAAAAGAAAACTAAAGAACCTGGCTGTGGAGGGGTGGGGTGAAGAGGACCGGGAGGTGCACCGGGCTGCCCGGCTTCAGCCTTGGTGAACGCAGCCTGGCACAGGAAAAGGATTTTCTACCCCTCGTCAGAAAGAAAGGGGTCTGGGTCCTGTCATGTTGGTGTCTAAGGACCCTGTAGCTCCAAGGCTTTAGGGTCCCGGGGAGGGCTTTGCTTAGTGGCACTTGGTATGAAGGAATGAAGGAAAGGAAGCGACCCCTGGAGAACTGAAAGACAGCCACCAGTTTCAGATTTTCTTTTTGATCTCGGAGACACGTGCGCTTCATAGACACATCTCAGTCAATCGTCACGACAGCTCTCTTAGGTGTCTACGTTATCTGCACTTTACAGGGAAGTAAACCGGAGCACGGGGTCATATGGCCAGGAGGACAGAGCCCGGATTCTCACCAGCCACGTCCGACTCCACAGCCCAGGACCCTAATGACCACTAATATGTCTTAGAACAGTTCCACTTTGGGGGCAACAGAAATTGAGGAATGATGGAGACAGATGGAAGCATCCAGAAATGAGGCTTCCCCTACCTTCCTCCCAGTCCTTCCACCTTCCTTTTCCAACCACAATGTTGGACAGCTGATGCTCCTCGCAGAAAAATCAATGTGAGAACTGCACACGTTCCTTTGCTGCAGGGCTCGGTGCCCTCAGCACCGTGCTTGATTTATTTATTTATAATCTGATTTGGAAACCAAAAGGCCACACTGGAGAAAGGGGAACCCTCCTATACTGTTGGTGGGAATGCAAGCTGGTGCAGTCACTCTGGAAAACAGCATGGAGGTTCCTCAAAAAGTTGAAAACAGAGCTACCCTACAACCTGGCAATTGCACTACTGGGTATTTACCCCAAAGATACAAATAGAGTGATCTGAAGGGGAACCTGCACCCCAATGTTTATAGCAGCAATGTCCACAATAGCCAAACCATGGAAAGATCCCAGATGTCCATCAACAGATCAATGGATAAAGAAGATGTGGTATATATATAATGGAATACTATGCAGCCATCAAAAATTGAAATCTTGCTATTTGCAACGGCATGGATAGAACTAGAGGGTATTATGCTGAGTAAAATAACTAAATTAGAAGAAGACAATCACCGTATGATTTCACTCATATGTGGGATTTAAGAAACAAAGCGAGGATCCTAGGGGAAGGGAAGGAAAAATAAAAGAAGTTGAAGTCAGAGAGGCACACAAACCATAAGAGACTCTAAATCATAGGCAACAAACTGAGGGTTACTGGAGGGGAGGGGGGTGAGGGGATGGGGTCACCGGGTGATGGGCATTAAGGAGGGCCTGCTGTAGTGAGCACTGGGTAGAAGACTGATGAATCACTGAACTCCCCCTCTGAAACTAATAATACGTTATATGTTAATTAATTGAATTTAAATTAAAAAATAATTTTTTTTTTTTTAAAAAAAGGCCACAGTGTCACTGGAGACCACTTGGCCACGTGCTCTAGTCTCAGCATCGCCTCCCCTCTGCGGCCCTGAGCTGGGGCAGAGACAGCAGCCGAGCCGGCATCCACGTGGCTCTCTCTGGCTTCCAAAGGGTAAAGGCTGCCTCGCGTGTGGGCTGCCCTGGGTGTGTCTTTCCCGCAGATGCCATGAAGCGGCGTGTTGTCTACCAGCTGAGCAGTCCTGCCAAAGAGACAGACCCAAGGGGCAGGTTCCTACTGCTGGCTCTTACCCACAGACACACCCACGCCTTAATTTTCACCCCAGCTTCCTCACGACGCGTGTGTGTACACGCGTGTGTGTACACGTGTGTGTGACTCTGGCCCGTCAGCCACCAGAGTCTAGAACCCAGTCATGCTCATGAACTCACGGGGAGGAGCAGGAGTCTAAGACAGTGCCTGGCTTTCCTCTGAGACAGCGCTTTCTTAGCATGCCGGTCCATGTGGTTTCTTTCTTTGTTCTTTTATGTGACATGAGGGGCAACTTGGAAACAAAACAATGCTCAGACAAGACAGACGCTTTAAATGGCCCGGTCAGGATTGCCTGCAAAGTCACACCCATGCACACACACGTGTGTGTACACATGTGTGTGACAGGGAGAGATGGTGAGAGTGTCTGGGCATCGTCTTCCAAGCTTCTGTTTCTCTTACTAAAGGTGAGGCTTAGGAGAATTCTAATTGGAAAAGAAAGGTTAGTGTTGGGACACCTGATAAAAGGGACCTTTAGCCAATGAGTGGCTTATGTTTTTCAGACTGTCTGCAGGGAAAGCCTGTCTAAAAGGCAAGTGGCATTTTTTTTTTTTTTCTAATCAAGGTGACATTTATACCTTGAACCTTTCCATTTGACAGATGCCAAGAAGCCAACAGAAAAGAATCTTTAATCAGTGATGAAATGATTCTACCTTGCCACAAATACCCGGCAAGGCAGGAGCAGTCACCGATTAGAAAATACCCTTTGAGGATCTACTCTGTGCTGCCCACTCTGTGCTGGGCTGTGGGATCCAGAGGGGACAGGACAGAGGAGTTCCCTGGCCTCGAGGGTTTGAAGGGCCTGCTGGGACGTCGGACGCTGAGCCATAATTATAAGTGTGATGTGTCCCGGAGGAGATGGGCTACCAGAGTCTATGACAGGAGAGGTCAGTAGGGAAGGGTCTCCAGACGGCTTCCCACGGAAGCCTCCTGGGGCTGAGACTTGACAAGGGAGCAGGGGCTGGTGAGGCGGGGCATGGGAAGAGCTTGCAGTAGAGAGCGCGGGCTTAGGCAGAAACACACCGGACAGGAAAGGGGCTGGCATGGGGAGGGCAGAGTGAAGTGAGAAGCCAGGGAGGAACACAGGGAGGGCCCACGCGGAGACTAACCGAGCACAGTAGGTATTCTGTACTTCATCCTAAGAAGCACGGGTGCCCAATGAAGGCTGAAAACCCGGGCCATGATCTGTTCATCACTTGGTTACCTGGGGGGTGATGAAGCCCAGCTGGGGGCATCAACACAGTCTAGGGAAGAGAGGATGGCCCCTGAACTAGGACAATCACCATGGAAATGGGAAGGAAGGGGTCTGAGAAGGCAGATTAGTAGCACTTGGTGATGGGTTGCTGAGTGAGGTCAGGGACAGAAAGGAATCTGGATGCCGGTCAGGACAGTGCTGTCACTCTTGGCGATGGGAAGCCCCAAAGAGAGGCAGGGAGGGGCCAGCGAAGAGTCCGACTTTGGCATGGGCCACATTAGAAACGAGTCACCCGGGAAACATTCAAGAGGAGAGCTCAAGAAGGAGAGGCTCTTGGGACCCAGCAGAGGGTCCAGATGGAGAGGCAGGGGAGCCTCGGCAGCAGGGGCTAACTGCCTTCGCGAGAAGAGCGGGGCCTGGAAGGAAGCCCTGCGTCCCCCACACAGCGCACCTGTTTCTGGGTGAAAAGGACTGGAAGGTCGAGGGGTGAAGCTGGGAAGCAGGAGAGCGCCCTGTTATTCAAAGCAAGGAAGGCAGGTGTTTCTGAAGGAGGGTTGGGGAGTTATGTTGAATGAGGCGGAGTTTTCTTTCTGAAGGGAAAAAAAAAACCAAAACTGACTTTGTTGCCTGTTGATTACAAATCTCCCCACTACTTTCAAAAGTCTGAACTCCTTATCCTGGACGCCAGGCCTCTCACACACGACTGTCTATCTATAGCCCGGACTTCTCCCTGGCTTCTCCCCCGCCGGTGAAGTCTGCACAGCAGCCGCGCTGACGGGCCCTCTGCGGACACGGTAGATAGACGCATCCTTGCCCTTCCAGCATTCGTCCTCCAACACGGTCAGTTTTGCCCGCAGATCTGCCCCACTCCTACCCCATTCAGTCCATGCGGTTCTGAGGTCCCACGGCAGCCCTTGGTGTGGGGCAGGAGGCCAGGCCCGCGCTGATCAGTGCTTCGTCCTCCGTGGAGCCACTGACTTGGGGAGGGGACAGGAAATGGGACTGAGTTGGTCCGATCAGAGTGAATCTCCAGAGTTCTGGTACAAGGCCTAATGTTCCTTTCTGGGAGCTCAGACCTGCAAGGATGCAGCCCCAGGAGTGTCAGCAGCCACATGCGGACCAGGGGAGGAAAGCTGGCCCGAGAACTTGGCTAACACACCAGAGAGCAGAGCTGGGGGATGGGATGCCTGGGTCTGGTGACACTGCTTGAGCCTCGCTTTCAGCTGGGCCGGAAGCCAGAGTGAATCTGGACTTTTGAGTTGTAGGAGCCAGTGAATGTCCTTTCCTTTTTGTTTTTGTTTGGGATCAGGTTTCCTGTCACTTGTGACAGAATGGAATCCATGAACCCCAGCAACATAAACATGCTATTCCTGTGAGGCAGAGTGTTTCCTCGTGGCTCTGCCGGAGACACTGAAATGTGTTTCTCAGGACAGCCTTCTTGGATCCCTCTGGGCTGTCATCCCCGCTCTGTCCTTCCTCAGAGTCTGGTGTGATTACATGTTCCCTCCGCTTCCCCAAGAGCCTCAGGCCTGGGAAAATGTCTTACTTTTATATCCCTCACACCTCATACACTGCCTGATGTGTAAGAGTCAGTTATCAAATGTTTCCTGAGTAAATGAGTGAATGAGTGAACAAATGAATTATAAGTTCGATATTGAGATATAGGAAGATCCTGAAGACAGAGGGGTAAATAGTTAAAAAGATATTCAAACCAATGAAAAATTAAGCATATCATCTCTAGGATTGGTCAAGCACATTTTCAAAACACCATTATTTTAATTATGGAAATGGCCTCTCAAAAATGAGAAAGAAACAAAGCATGTCCCTTGCTCCCAGATAGAATAAATTCATGTCGCTATGTTACATCAAAAATAACTTCACAGAATCTGGTATTCAAAGCTCATTAGGTCAGGTTGGCTGATTTCATCCCAAACCGAAACAGTCCTTGGCACCTAATGAGCAGGGCCCGTCGTTCAGGCCCCGGCCCGGCTTCAATGCTATTAGATGTCTTCAGAAGACATCCAGAGCAAGCAGTGGTTACCGTGGTAACAAGCAAGGGAAGGGGAAGCTGGCTGTCATCTACAAGATGAGGGCTGCATACGGGAAGTACCGACAAGCCGAGGAAACAACATGAGCCTTCCCTACTCAGAGTGGCTCCTGGACGTTCAGGTGCCGAACACAGAGCCGGCTGAACATCCAAGAAGGAGGCTTTGGACTCCCAAGAAAATGTTCCTGAGGCCTGAAACAGGCTGTTTATATTCTTTTAAGGAGTGTTTTCCAAATTAAGTTTGGATTTAGCTTTTAATTGAACAGAGAGACACTTTGAAATCCAAATATTGTGAAGACGACTTTTCTCTTTTGGCACTCACCACCTCCCACTGCCTTGAGCAGATATATATGTCTGCATGGACACGTGTGCATATATATGGGGTAGACCGAAACCCACTGAAATATGTAGAGCGTAGAGCTCAGTGCAGCACATATCCCCTGTATCGTAATCCTTGACTCATGCTTTGGGTTTGAAATGCTTAAGAGAATGCTATCAAGACTTCATTTTTTTAGCAGCGAATTTCTAATGATCCAACCACTTGATTCAAAATTAAAGCAGGCTTATGGATATTGTGCTGCTAATCTGTGGGTAATTGGTGTTTTCAAAGATGTTTTATCTGCTCTTCCTGTTCGAAAATCTAGGATTGAACCATGATTTGAGGCCCTTTGTTCTTTCTGTTAATAATTAGCTGTCGGAACTGAAACTCAAAAGACCAGCGCACGGAATTCAGGAAACCCAGTGCAAAGCCTGCAGGAGAGGAGAAGGACCAGCGGAGAAGGGCTGTGAGGGACTGCTGGGCACGTGGTACCTGATCTGATTTTCCTCGTCGTCCACCAGGAAGAACCAGCGGAACTTCACCAGCAAGGGGCTGCAGTTGGTGATTGTCACGTATCGAATGACCTCGGTGTCGTTCAGGATACAGCCGAAATCCAGCTCCATGGTCTCAAAGCTGAGGTTGGGGTAGTTCACTTCTCCCCGCAGGTTCAGGCTGTCTACTTGGGGGTGCTCTATGTATTTGATCGCTAGAATCTCTTCTGCCACCCAGTTGTTCAAATCGTTTCTGTAGGAAGGGTCGAATTTGACCAGCAACTTTTTTTCTCCATCAATCTCCAGTTTAATGGGCTACAAGCAAGATAATGGGGAATTACTAACTTTTGTGCATTTCCAACAAGCTCCATGAAACAAGACAACCAAAGTGATCTATATGTATTCATACACATACACAAACACAGATGCACACATCTGTACACACAGATTAGTATGAAATGCATATATATCCACACTTCTTTGGTCCTAATTATATGTTCACACCTATGCATAATTAAATAGCTTGTATATCTAAATCTATATAGATATCTATACTATATCGATAACTATAGGTGTTTTATATACATAAAGGCACACACACATATTTTATTAGTTGGAAACAAAAGCAAGGAGAATCTGGATAAGAATCATCTGAAGGAAAGGATTTTGGTAATAGTTGTGGAGTGACAAGGATTGAGGAGTTGCAAAAGGGAAAGTCTGCAATGAATAACTATTATAAAATACTCTTAACTGAAAATGAATTAGATTTTAAAATGCTCTTCCTAGACAAGTGGGAAAAATCCGCTGCTTAAGAAATGTTTAAAAAGCCTTCTACAGCCCTGGGGGAGGGGCTCTGGACCAGGTGACCCAGAAAGGGATGGATGAGGCAATTTAATTTCTTTACTCCTGCCTCCAATTCTAACTCTTAAGCACCGTGTTAGCTACTTTCTGCTGTTTTCCATTCAACTTAAAATGACACTTGGGAGCTTGGCAGAGTTTGTTTAGTGGACGGTGTTTATCCTTTTCTCTCTCTGATGCAAATCCTCATGTGTTCCTTGCCGCCAAGATCACTGGAACACCTTAGGATACAAAGCCTGTCTACCAGCTGGCTTTCCTAGGAGTTGCTCAATTCCCACAGTTAATCCGCAGGAAAGGCACCTCCTGGTTTTGCAGAAAGCGCCCCGAGGCAGTCAGAGGCAGGACTGAGTGTTTTACAGAGCTCTTCTTGCCTCTCTGCGGAGTTGGGAGTTGGAGGGTTCAGGTGTTTCCCTGTGCACCTCAGTGTGACAGGATTAGATGGCTTCGATGGCTAAAGCCAACCACCTGACTCAAGAACCAGAGGAAGGGCAGGGACCCTTCAGTCTGTTCATCCCATCCGCGAGCACAGCCGGCCCCCTGTGCGGGTGGCCAGGGCACACCGACAGCGCATTCCTGCGGCTGCCGCCATGTCCAGCACGAGTGACTATGAGGCTTGCCATTTCAGTATCTTCGAAGATCGACTTAAAGGCTTTCTCCCCTTTGTCGTTTTGTAGAAACGATACACAGCTGCAGAAGGCTGCATTACGTGTAAAAGCACAAAAAAGAAAAAGGAGAAACTCATCTACAATGTCACCACATGTTATTTCTCAGAGTTAACGTTTTTTAAACATGAGTCCAGACAGAACGGATGGGTAAATATAATTTTTACAAAAAATGAAATTAGACTAATTTTTTAAGTATTTGGGTTTTTCCTAAAAACAAAAACTAAAACAAAAACCACCTGAAAAAAAATATTCTGACTCTGGAGCCAGACTGCTTGGGTCCAAATCTGGCTTCTGCCAGTTACCAGCTCTGTGAATATGAGGAAAGCTGCCTAGACTTCCTAGACCTCAGCTTCTCTATCTGTGAAATAGGGGTAATAACAGTCCCTACTTTTTTTTTAAGAGGCTAAAATGAGTTAATATTTATGTAATGTGTTCAGAGCAGTGCCTGGCACACAGTGCAAGTATGGTATATGAATGCCGATTACTACTAGTATCCCTTTATGATCAAGAAGATAGCTAAGTATTAAGCAGTTTCAAATTTAGCTAATAGCTTACTGAGGCCGCCTATAAAAAGGAAGGAAATGTCAACACACTTATGCTCCCTGCACCTCCCAGTTTTTATTGGCTGTAGTGTTCCTTTTTAAATGTAGAGCTTTCAAACATTCTGCTCCCAAGTCATAACCACCAAAGTCTGTAGTCTCAGTTCTATAGCTCAGTGCTTCCCACCAGTCTTTCCCTTCGAGGCTTTTCCATTGCCGAGAGCTTTATTCGGTTCTTCTCCTGCATTGTATGTTCTTTCTCCTGTTGTAGGCCCCAGTTGTCTGAAAGCTGTGTTCATTGATTCTCGCATTCTGAGAGTGTCTGCCTGTTGTCTTTACGCTCAAAAGACGGTAGCTGGGTTGCTCTTTCTTGGAAAACTCTGTAGTAATTGCTCCCTTGTCATCTGGCATTAAGTATTATCATGGAGAAGTCTGTGCTGAGTCTAAACTCCTCCCTTGACTGGCCCTTTCTTTTCTGCTTAGAGACCATAGAACTCTTTGGGTCTCAGTAAGGCCAGGAACTTCACTAAGATATGTCTCCCTGTTGAATATTTCATAACGTTCTGTCCCAGGACAAGGTATGGACTTTAAAAAATCGAAACCTCTTATTCAAGCCAACTAGTTCCCCTTCCCTGAAGTAACCAAGGTCACAAGTGTCTTGCTTATCCCTGTTGGAGATATTGTATGAATAGAAAATCATGTTCAGGTATGTATTTTTACAATTTTTTATACACATGAGAGCATACTGTGCGCTCCTGT
Organism: Neogale vison; assembly: GCF_020171115.1. Classification (NCBI taxonomy): domain Eukaryota; kingdom Metazoa; phylum Chordata; class Mammalia; order Carnivora; family Mustelidae; genus Neogale; species Neogale vison. The sequence goes on from NC_058097.1 coordinate 13,025,469, forward strand.
TTCGCCACTTGCTTTTTCCACTGGGAGATCACCCATCAGTGCATATGGAGTTGCTTTGTAGCAGCATTTTATTCCATCATAAAATTCTGCCAACACTGACTTAACCAATCTCCTACTGATAGATTTTGGCTCCCAATATTTTGCTCTTATTATCAATGCCTCAATGAATAACCTTGCTGAAGGGTAAATTCAGCTGAAGGGTAAATTCTTAGCAATAGAAGAAGTAGATCAAAGGGTATGGGCATTTAAAATTTTAAATTAAAATTTAAAATTTAAATTTTCACAGCTGTAGCCATATCACCTGATGTATGCCTTTCCCAACACTGTTTCCACATGCCTTCCCAACACAGAAAACTACCCAATTTTTGCTCTTTGCTAACCTGATAGGAAAAAAATGTGTTTCCTCGTAATTTGAATTTCATTTCTTCTAATGTAATTAAAGTTGAGCACATTTTCATGTTTAAGAACTGCTTTATTTTTCTTTCGGTGAACTCTGTTCATTTCCCTTGTCTATTTTCCTAATGGGCTGTTGGTATTTTTCCTATGGATTTGTAGGGGCTCTTTATTTTTTTAAACTGTACATATGCTTTTATTAAAGTTATACATGCAAATAATATGAAAGGTCAGACTGCACTTTAAGAGCTACTACAAGAAGCAGTAGTTCCTGACCCAACCTGGCATCCCAACAATCCAGAGGCTGTCTTGTCTCAATTCATATTATGGTGCTGGTCCATGGAACAGCTTCCTTGGGCAGAGATGGGATGATCAAGTTGTGGACATACCCCAGATGCCAGGCATAATGCTGAAGGGGTGAAACTCACACTAGAAACATCAGATTTCCCCTGACATTTTTACCAGTTTCTATGGGAAAGAGCACTTATCTTTAGGTCTTAGGATAAGAGCCAGCTGCCCACATTTTTTGTGTGGGGTCAGGAGGGACAGCTGTCTAGTGCACGTGGAATTCCTCTATTTCTAGTGCTTGCTTCACACTTCTTACCTCTGATCTCAGGCTATTTAGGCTGAATGACTCCAACATCTTTGAGATTTCACTGGAGAACTTTCTAGAATGCAGGTTTTTGTGGCTTTTTGTCAACCCATCCCATCCTCATTCTCTCTTCTAGAATTTGTTCAAATCTCTTATTATTTGGTTATCTCTATCCTCTTCTCACTTGATTTCATTGTTCTGGGCTTCTGATCATTTCTACTTTTATCTTAAGGTTTCAGGAGGGACAAGAGAGTGGGCCTGATCTACCACCTAGAGTGAGAAAGCTGGTCATGTCTGAATTTTCATTTTGTCATCCCACTTGTTCTCCTTTGCTCTGAGTTTAGTCTTTGTCTCCACTTAGAACACTTGTATCTCATCTTTAAGTTTTTTTGTTTTTGTTTTTGTTTTAAAGATAGGTCATACCATCTATCATTTCTTTGAGACTGTAGAGAACAACATTTATACTTTTGGTTTTCCTCCTTGTGTAGGTTCCCTGGCAGTAGGTTTTTCTTCTGCCTCTTCTGTATTTTATTCTTCTGTTCAAAGATCTTAGCTGTTTTTTCCCCCCCAGCTCAGGCTTGAAGGTAACCCAGTAAAGAATTGGGGGTGGGGAGGGGAGTGTGGTCATGCAGTTTACAGCCACCAGCTGGGTACCGTAGGCAACCCTCTCCCTAAGCAGTTCTGTACCCCCGCTCCCCCCAGGATCCATTTCCCTGAGTGAATCTCACAGCAAATCTTCAGTCATAGGTTCCCTCTTCTGAGGTCGCGCTGTCACTGCCTGGCCTCCCTTCCTCCTTTATGTCACTCCGTCATGAGCTGTCTCCCTAGCCTGGGAAGCTGAGCACAGCGGTGTGTGGATCTGGTTTCTCCTTCCCTCCTTCCCTACGGCTCTTCTGTGCCACCTGCCCTATGGCCTGACCATTTCCACTGGTGTCCTCATGTCCAGCAAAGAACCACGGCGGTGATCCTGTAGGGATATTTAGAGAACACTGCGTCCTGCCTCAGACCGGGGGCTCGGTAAGCTCACAGCCTTCTCCTTCGGCCCAGTTTGGATTTCTTAGTATCTGGAGATGGGCTCTCTGGTCTAGGGACTGGTTTTAGCTACTTCCTGTTGGCTAGAGTAGGGAGCTTTGGTCTGATTTGAGAAAGTAGAATTAAAAGATCTCTATTGTCATCAGTGGGAAGTCACTGTTTTCTGAAGATTCCAATAGGCAGGAATGAAGGGTCATCATAATGAGCCAAAGTTCTTGCACTGTTAATAACAGTTGGTTGACATCGGAGTTTATGACATTTAAAAGTGTCTATATTCTTCCCTCTTTGTTTCTTGAATTCTTTCTATTTGTCTAGACGGAAATTAGGTAGTATACTGACATTGTTCTCTGCCTTTGTCACACACACAACTCTCCCAGGAGCTCGTTAGGACAGCCTTCTGTCAACTTACCTCAGGAATTAATGGCAGGGGAGATTTATCAGTCTCGCAGATAAAGAAGGGTCCGCTTGTTGAAAGTAACACATTCACGGGCAGGGTGGAAATGTTCTTTATAACCAAGGGCTGGTAATCAGGTTCCAGGATAGTGTTAGGTTTCTGCAAAAGAGGAAAAAGAGGAAAGCGAGTTATGGCAAAAATAGTAAGCCTTTAGCAGCCAAAGTCTCATGTTCATTGTTAACAGTAAAATTAGCATTCCCTACCCATCCTTGCTCGCTGCCTTTTTCTCTTGAGTGGATTTAAATAAATCATTTGGAATTTACAGTGGACTATTGATAAATGAACTTACGTAAGCCAGAAAACACAGATTAGATTTCTTACTCTTTTGTTACCAGGGTAAACACACCTATACAAGCCATGCCTCTCAATAGTACTGTTACTATAGGTTTCTAGTATCATAAAACAAAATTTAATAAATTAGTGATATCTTGTAGAAGAACCCTGCCTCATTATAAGGAACAGAACATTTTCCTTTTACAATATTTCTTCTATGCTTAAAATATCCAAGTTGCAAAAATTTATATGTTTGCAATATATTGTTACAGTGACAAATGTTCACAACCATTTCCTGTACATTTTTCCTGGTAAGACTGGGATAGTTGATTTAGAAGCTTCTCTTCACTTTCTTAGACACATCAAATTTCGTTTTCCAACTGGAGAAAGCATCAGAAATGGATCTTTAGCTGAACATTTTTCTCATTCTGATGTGGGAGCCCATGTTATTTCTCATGTGCTGTGGAAAGGGTATCCTTTACTATCAGCAGGAGGTAACCACAAGCTCAGTCTCTGGCTTCTGAAGAGAGCCTCCCACCAATCATGCCCACAACTCTAGCCTGTTTTCACCAGGCCTCATTGTTTTGATTTGCTTTTTCTCCTTGTTCCAATTTCAGTTAAATCCTTCTGATTCTATATTTTGGTCAGACTCGGTCCCTGCTTCTTTGTTTGACACAGTCTTCCTTCTGCTGTGGTCCCTGTCCCCTGGTTCTAGCTCGGAGGGGCTCAGGGAACCAGGGCCGGTGATGTCTCTGTCAGTTTGGGCTGCTATAATGAATGTCATAGGCAGGGTGCTTTAAGCAACAGACATTTCTGTCTCAGAGTTCTGGAGGCTAGAGAGTCCAAGATCAAGGTGCCAGCAGATCTGGTGTCTGGCTTAGACGGCTGTCTTCTCACATGGCTGAGAGGGAGATCATCTCTCTTGTCTCGAATTTCAGGGCACTCATCCCATTCCTGAGGGCTCTGTCTTCACGACTTCATTACCTCCCAAAGGCCCCACCTCCAGCATCACCACTCTGAGGATTAGGAGTTCAGTCTATGAATCTGGGGTCGAGGGTTCGGGGGGACACAAACATTCAGTTCTTAACAGCTGGCTTAAGCCTCCTCTGCCTTAGTTGTACCCAACCGGTCCCCCGTGCACGCCCAGAGTTTGTTCAGGGGTTCAGTCTGGCACTTGGCATGAGATGCCAGCCATTGTTTCCCTTCACAAGGTGAAGGTACTGACTTCACCTTGTATTTGCAGATGATATAATACAGTTCGGGGAAGGAATGAAGCAGCACGTTGGGGCCATACAAAGGCTAACCACCCAGTGACCTTCCTTCAGACAGCTCTGTCACCTCAGGAAGCCGTGACGTGAAGAAGCCATACTTGGTTGGTTTTGGCAAGAGGCCATTTAGAGGTTAGCGATGACAAGGAGTCGATGCACACAGAGCCATTCTATTTTAAAATGACCCCTTCTCTCTGGGTTGTTTGTCTCCCCACATATCAGGAGACAGGATTTGCTGCTGGACTTCATGAAGCAAACTGGCTGCTACTTTCAGTTGACCTTTTCAGTTCCACAGAGATGTGGCTTTATCTGTGTGGTTATGAGTGGTCCCACAGTTATAAAGTAGATCAAATCTGAGGAAATGGTTATAGAAGAATTCTTCCCATAGGCAGGGCTGGTATCATCAGATATCTAACGTCCTGGTATCTAACGTCCTAAATCAGACCCACTGCCTTGAGCCCCAAAAGAGACAGGACAAATAATTGGGTGTTACATAATTAACTCGGAACACCAACACCAACAGGCCTCTTGGGCACGCTGGTTAATAAAGTTGCATTTCTTCATTGTCCCTGGTATGGCTTACATGTGAGTGGGAAATAATGAAAAACACAGTAGTTGAACAGAGTTCACACTTATGATATTTGGGGGGAAGAAGAGAAGGGCAAAAACAAATGAACACAGAGTTATGATAATTTGTTTCTTAATTCAATAAGTTGCTATCATATTCAAAATATTTGCTCTTTTATTCTAGTGATAACAGAGATTTAAACAAGAATTAAAAAAAAACACCTAAGGCTTAAGGATATAAAAAGAAGGAAAGGAACACTATGCACACATTTTTATGAGTGTTTATAGGTTCACAAAAAAAATCTAATAAGAAACCAGGCTGCATATTTAATATACACTGTAATGTCTTGCATAAAATATTCAATAAATATTTGCTGAATTCTCTCTGAATAACCAAATTTAGAGGAAATGCAATGCCATTGGATTTGGTGCAGCTGTTGCCAATAAATTTCTCTTCTGATTACTTTAAAAGGAAAATTTTAAGATAGAGTAATGAAAATGTAATAACTAAGCAGGAACTCGTGTAGTATTAATTTTTATATATCTCATAGAGCTTGTTACAGTTGACCATCCTGTAACTGAAACCCCTATCCTACTTCTTCAAAGTCTACTTTCCCCGGTAGCCTATTAAGCCAGGGTTTTGCTGTGTCTTTGCTGCCATATGATGTAAGTGCCCCCAAATTATCTGTTGGTTTGAAGTGAACTTGTACACCTGCCCTCCCCTCCTTGATTATAAGCTCCCTTATTCATCTCCTAGCAGAGCACTTTATCTACGGTGGATGCTCAAGAGATGTTTAATATGAACGAAATATAATGGAATCCACTACCAGAAACAATGGTCTTGAACATTCCCTGCGAGTCTCCAGGTAACAAGGATTCCTGGTGGCTTGCTCCATAATCAGTTAGGCACTGCCAAACTCAGTCCATCTGTAGGACACCACGTCAGGACCTAGCTTTGATTACATATGTTCCACACTATGGAACAACAGCTTAATTAATACTTAGTTTTCCCAGTTGGCTGTGAGGTTCATCTGGGAGGGACTATTCTCACTGTTCTATCCCTAGTCTCAACACAGTGCCTGGTATGTGGTAGGCCTTGATAAATATTCCATTAGGCAGCCAGTATGACTGTTCCAATGAATACATCTGACCATGTCACTCCTCTCCCTGCCTATAGCCCTCCAATGGCCACCCAGAACAAAACCCAAAGTCAAGAACATGCCTCCCAGTCATGCCAAACCCATCTGGCCTCTGCCCATTTTCTCTAGATGGCCCTCTCGTCATTCTGGGCACATTCTCTACGGTGACCTTTCAGTTCTGTATACTCCCAACCTCTTTCCTAACTCAGGCCCTTTGTATGTGCTGTTCCCTCTGCTTGTGATTCTCTGCCCTGCCCTCGTCACCAGACTAACTTCTATTTCTCCTTCAAGTCTCAGCGTGAGGCCCTTGCTGAAGGAAGCCCTCTGTGATCACATGTACAAATAAATCCATGTCTCCAAGACATGTTCTCACAGAGCTTTTTATCTTTTTTCCATGGCACTGTTTAAGACTGAATCTTAAATAAATAATTTTAATAATTTGTTTAGTCTCTAACCTCTACCAGTCTCTTAGCTTTGACTATGTCAGGCTGGTTCACCAGATTTCCAGCACCAATACAGTCCTCAGCTTGGAAGAGATATTCTCTACATCTCTGGTTTGGATTTTACGTAATTCTAGGATGGAAGTCTGCTTAGGAATAGGCGACATCCTGCTGTGATGTGTCGCCCACCTCCTCACCATCCTGACCCCCTGCACCAAGCAGCGACCATTCCCAGCTTTCCCCATCCTCTGCCTCTTCCATTCATTGCATGTCCCCAATGGCCATATAAGTCATGGGCATTTATAGCCACATATATTAAAGAGTGTGAATCTGTTTAAGTTGATAATTCTCAGGTGGTGTTAGGTGATCTGCAAAACAGCTTCCATTTCCATTTCCATTTCCTCACATGTGTAATGGGAATGACAACAGAAGATACAGCACAGATTGTTGTGAGGAAACAGCTGGGAAAGTGCATGTGAGAAGCACAGCTTGATGCCACTGGATACCATTCAGTTAAGTGGTGGCTATTCTTTTTTTTTTCTTCAAATTTTTATTTAAATTCTAGTTATTTAACATACAGTGCAATATTGATTTCTGGAGTAGAATTCAGTGGTTCATCACTTATGTACAACACCCAGGGTTCCTCAGAAGTGCCCTCCTTAATGCCCATCACCCATCCAGCCCATCCCCTACCCACCTCCCTCCATCAACCCTTAGTTTATTCCATGTCATTAACAGTCTCTTCTGGTTTGTTTCCCATTCTTCTTCTTTTCCCCCTCTGATATGTTTATCTGTTTTGTTTCTTACATTCCACATATGAAATCACATGGTATCTGTCTTCCTCGGATTGACTTATTTCACTTAGCATAATATACTCTAGCTCCATCTGTGTCTTCATGACTGGCAAGATTTCATTCTTTTTGATGGCTGAGTAATATTCCACTATATCTATCACATCTTTAACCATTCATCATTTGATGGATATTTGGTCTCTCTCAATAGTTAGCTACTGTTGATTATGCTGCTATAAACACTGGGGTGTGTGAACCTTTTCAAATCTGCATTTTTGTATCCTTTGGGTAAATACCCAGTAGTGCAATTGCTGGATCATAGGGTAGCTCTAGTGTTATTTTTGAGGAACCTCCATTCTGTTTTCTAGAGTGGCTGCACCAGCTTGCATTCCCACCAACAGTGTAAGAGGGTTCCCCCTTCTCGTCACCCTCACCAACACCTGTGGTTTCTTGCGTTAGTTTGAGCTGTTCTGACTGGTGTGAGGTGGCATTTCATTGTGGTTTTGATCTATATTTCCCTGATGCTGAGTGATGTTGGGCACATTTTGTTTTGTCTGTTAGCCATCCGGATGTGTTTTTTTACAGAAGTGTCTATTCATGTCTTCTGCCCATGCCTTAACTGGATTATTTGTTCTTTGGGTATTGAGTTTGATAAGTTCCTTATAGATTTTGGATACTAACCCTCTATCAGATATGTCATTTGCAAATACAGGCTGCCTTTTAGTTTTATGATTGCTTCCTCTGCTGTGCAGAAGCTTTATATCTTGATGAAATCCCAACAGCTTGTGTTTCCTTTTGTTTCCCTCGCCTCCGGCGACATGTCTAGTAAGAAGTTACTACGGCTGAGGTCAAAGAGGTTGCTAGTGGCACCTATTCTTACTGATTATAATTATCAATAATTCTACTCCAACCCTTTCTATACTGTGATGTTTATTTAATCTAGTTAGAGCAAAAAGATAAACTAAAATGCATTTTCAGTGTGCTGGAATACCCCTTCACTTACTTTGGTCTTCTAAATCAGGAATGATGGAAGTAGAATTTCCATAGCAATTTACATTTCAGAGGAAAGTAGGTTTAGATTCAGAAGTTTTAATTCAATGTGTATTGGCCTCTGAAGCTTAAAAAACACTGGCTGGGTGTGGGTGTCAACAGTCTTCCCATTAATTTAGCTTCCAAAATGAAAATGTGAACATGCTGACCCCTCCGCGACCCACCCCGGGCAGCAAGCCACACTGACCTTCTCCAGTCGGTATATGAGCTGTTTCGTGGACAGCTGGATAAGTGGCGCTATAAACTCACAGAGGATATTCACAGTCATCACCAAGCTCTTCCCCTTTTGTGCCCCGATCATGGCATGGCACACCAGCTTTTCTTTGACTTTCTGTAGAGGAGATACACCGGCACTTTTGGAATATCCATTGCTCCAAAAACTTATTTCTCAACAATCAGCAAGCTAATTCTCAACTACCTGCCTGGAAACCCCAGGGGAAAAGCACATTCTTCTGAGCGGTGCGTTTCAGGGATTGATTTCTGTCACACTATTATTAAAGACTGACTGGCCGACTATGTCCTGGGTGGATCCCGTGTTGGTTTCTGACTGCTCCTGAGGACACAATTGATTTACATTCAGTTTAACATGTATTATGTATCAGGATGGTTAGGGACTGGACATACAGAACAGTGGCAGACGAGGCAGGTAAAATCCGTCCTGGGCTTAAAGTTCAATGGTCGATACAAGATTTCTTATCAAGCTAGTCAGGAGCTACGACTAGAAAAATGTTGCCTTTCATTCTTGAGTATTTAAAAATCATGCTATAGAAACCAATATTTCTTTGGACCCAAGAGGCCCCGATTTTTATAAAGTACAAAGGGCTTAGAGTGAAGTGATATCTCGAATAGTTTATACTGAAGAATATTCAGGTTTTGGATGTTAATGAATTTAAGTCTCTTCTCAATTATGTACTACAACAGGGAAGAACATTCGGGAGGCTTTTAGTAAATCTTAAACTGAATTTAGAATCCCAGCTGCTCAGATTTAATGCCTTTAAAAATACGATCAGCTCTCGAGAACAACATTGTAGATGTGCTCCCGCAACAGACTGCCAGTGTCTTGAGATGAGGGGCTGTGTTCTAGCCATCATGCAGCCTCAGTGCCTAGCACAGTGTTTGTCGTGGGGTACGTACTTGGTAAAAGTTGGCTGAATCCCTGAATACCAGAAAGAAAGAGCACATTATCTACTCCACGACGGGAAATAACCTTTTCATTTTTGCACTGAGGATGTGTTTTGCCTGAAAATGCTCTGCGAAGAAAGAATGTAAAGCAAATAAAGTCTGTGACCCTAGAGGAGCTAAGGCAAGGGACGGGCTTTCCCATCTTGTCTGCTGGGAGACCAATTTCTCCCATTTCCTATTGCGTGAGGAAAAAGTTCAGTATCACCTCCTACTTTAGTGACACCAGCAGGAGCTCAAGCATGATCATTTTGTATCCACAGAGCTCGCATTTGTGAGGTAGAAGAGGTTCAGGTGTGATTTAGGATGTTTATTTTTTTGATGGTTTCCAATTTCTATGAGGGAATACAAATAAACAGACAATGATTTGGAACTGCTTAAATGTTTAAAGAAGAATAGTGATGATATAAATATGAGCAGGACATCAAAGCTGATAATAACTCAGCTTTTTAATTGATAAGCAAAACAATGATGGTTATAAATAGGAAACTGTTGTGTCAGGCTGAGAGGGAAGGGACCAAGGATGTCCCAATCCCTAGATAGGAGAGTTGCCTCAGAGTGTCTCTAAAAACATCCGTTTTGAAGAAATGTGAAATTAATATTGCTAAGTGTTGAGAGGAGGCTTAGCTTTGGCTGAACGCTGGCTATCCCTCTGCCAAAGACTTGCTGGCTGGTCCCTGCTGACCCTGGGGAGGAGAACCTACTTGAAATGGCAGTGTAAGGTTGGGCTCATGGTAGCTGTAGAAACAAACAGAACACTGAGCAGAGCTGAACCCTGAGAGCAATGGGTGCTGCCATGGTAACTCCGTGCTGTGTGAAATGAGCAACCACATCCTTTCTTCAGATAAATGTCAAGGGACTCTCCTAAGAAATAGAGCAAAGATTTATTTAGGGGAAAAATAGCTTCTAAATGTGCTATCCTCTTACCCTGGGAGTAGCAGAATAGCCTTCGAGTATCACGTCGATCGTCTGGTTGGGGTACAGCTCCATTCTGACGGGATGGAGCTGAAACACGGGGCCCAGGGGCGCCCTGGACTCCTGGGAGCCCTGAGGTTGGGGCTGGCTCTTAGAAAGCCCCTTCTTAGCCAGGCCCTTCTTGATCAGCTTGCCCTGTGGACGAAAATCTTCATTCATCCAGAACAACTGTTGGACCCGACGTCCTTTGTTGGTCAACTTGAAGCGGTAATAGTAGGTGTCCAGGCTGGAAAAGAGGAGGCAGGGGTTGAGAGCACTCAGCTTTGGGGTGTTCTGTTCAGTTTTCCACACTTGGGCTTTACTCCTCTGAAAGTATTTAAAAAGGGAGTAAAGAAATGGACATTATTTTTTTTTTAAAATTTAGGAAGGCTACATGATGAGGCTATGAGGAGGCTCCGCAGTAACACTTTTAACACAGGGACACTTTTATGTCCATTAAAACATAATGGAGTCCACAGCCTTGAGTCTGGCACCTGGGTCTGGTCCCTGAGTTGCCATAACCAGGGACGGGGCACAGAACACAGACACAGTATGTGCGAAAACCACTCTAATTTATGAGAAATGATTCTGAGGAGTAAGAGGAAGGCAAAATACCTCCTGGAGGAGAAATACATTTCAACCCCTGTTGAGTAAATTTCCACTGACTGAGCAAAATACCTTGTGATGTGCTCAACTTGAAGGGCACTTGGAAGAGAAACCACACATACCCAGCAAGCCCGGCCAGAGCTCAAGGGGACTGTATGATGGACCACAACCTCAGCTGGATTAGTCATTTTTCCTAGACTAGTCCTTTAAAAATGCTGCTATTTCATTCATGAATTCATTTATTCGTTCATTCATCTATACTATAAATATTTATAAAGAACCTCTTGATTGGCTCTTTGTGAGGCACTGGGATTTCTAAGAACTTGGCTCAAACATGATTTTGTTTAGTATTTTTTAAAAAACTGATTTAGGGGCACTTGGGTAGCTCAGTTGATTAATCTGCCTTCATCTCAGCATCTGCTTTCAGCTCAGGTCATGATCCCAGGGTCCTGGGATCAAATCCCACATCAGGCTCCCTGCTCAGCGCGGAACCTGCCTCTCCCTCTCTTTCCTGGTTATGTTCTCTGTTGTTATCTCTGTCTCTCTTTCTCAAATAAATATATAAAATCTCAATCTCAACACATACAAAACAGATAATCATATCAAAAAATGGGCAGAAGATATGAACAGACATTTCTCCAATGAAGACATACAAATGGCTATCAGACACATGAAAAAAATGTTCATCATCACTAGCCATCAGGGAGATTCAAATCAAAACCACATTGAAATACCACCATACACCAGTTAGAATGGCCAAAATTAGCAAGACAGGAAACAACATGTGTTGGAGGGGATGTGGAGAAAGGGGAACCCTCTTACACTGTTAGTGGGAATGCAAGTTGGTGAAGCCTCTTTGGAGAACAGTGTGGAGATTCCTCAAGAAATTAAAAATAGAGCTTCCCTATGACCCTGAAATTGTATTACTGTGTATTTACCCCAAAGATACAGATGTAGTGAAAAGAAGGGCCATCTGTACCCCAATGTTTATAGCAGCAATGGCCACGGTCGCCAAACTGTGGAAAGAACCAAGATGCCCTTCAACAGATGAATGGATAAGGAAGATGTGGTCCATATACACTATGGAGTATTATGCCTCCATCAGAAAGGACAAATACCCAACCTTTGTAGCAACATGGATGGGACTGGAAGAGATTATGCTGAGTGAAATAAGTCAAGCAGAGAGAGTCAATTATCATATGATTTCACTTATTTGTGGAGCATAACAAATAGCATGGAGGACAAGGGGAGTTAGAGAGGAAAAGGAGTTGGGGGTAATTGGAAGGGGAGGTGAACCATGAGAGACTATGGACTCTGAAAAACAATCTGAGGGGTTTGAAGGGGTGGGGGATTGGGGGAACCAGGTGGTAGGTATTAGAGAGGGCACAGATTGCATGGAGCACTGGGTGTGGTGCAAAAATAATGAATACTGTTATGCTGAAAATAAATTTAAAAAATTAATCACTCAAAAAATCCTAGAAAAATAAAAATAAAATAAAATAACTGATTTATAAGCTTACTTAAATCCCCCCCCCCAGGGAGAAAACTCATCTCAGAATGGAGGACTTTTTTATTTTTAAAATTTTATCAGGCTTTGAGACTTCATCCCCTCTGTTTCTCATTACAAATAGCATCATATCTAATAAGTAAGTTGAAGCATCAGATAAATAATGAGTATTTGCCAGCTGTCAGGTGTAACCATTTCTATCTAATTATGTGTCCACAGAGCGTGTTTACTACAGTAGCTTGACTTCATGGTTAAGTCCAGGCTTTAGGGAAATAACAAATAATACAAACTATTTATAAAGTAGGCAGTGTCTCTGTCACTTGTACATGGTAGGTGTATCTTTCATCCTTACAACAACCCAGTAATAATATCTTCTCCCATTTATAGGTAAAGAAATAGAAGCTCTGAAAATTTAAGGGCGTTGCCCCAATACACGCAACCAGAAGAGGTGCCATATGGGTTTTTCTTCAGACAATTACGTTCAAAAAGTTGGCCAACTGTTTCTGTAAAGAGATGAATAATAAATACTTCAGACTTTGTAGGCCATGTGGTCTGTCATGACAACGCAACTCTCCATTGTAGTGTGAAAGGAACCCCAGAAAATGTCTGTGTAGGAATGGGCATGGCTGTGTGCCAGTAAGACTGCATTTACAGGAGCAGGCAGTGGGCTGCTGTTTGCCCACCCCTGTTTCTGATGCTTCTCCTGGAGGTGGCTGGCATCATGATTTTATGGTGAAAAGAGTAACAGCAGGGTTTGTCCAGAGGAGAAATTGGCAGCTAAAAGCTGCTGTTTGCTTCTGCATTCATAGACAGCTATTAGCTAACCCTCCATTTCTAGGCAAGTGTCAGAAAATCCTCGGGGGCTATCTGACACTATTTGGAGACGAAGGAGAACATGTAATTAAGTCTGGCATGCAGTGTATTGTTTTCTATAATTATATTTGAGTGCACTTAACAAGAAATTTGGAAATAGAAGCATGGTATGCAATGACAAAATGCCCTAGCTTATGGCCACTAGATGGGTGGAGAGGAGTATTTTTATACCTAGTTGACACAAAAACTGTAATTGGATGCTTCTCTCAAAACATGTGCAATTCAAAGATCTGACTCGCCTGTTACTTCATGCCTATTGGTTAATGTAGTTTCAATCAAGTGTCCTGTGTTGTAGATGGAGCAGAGGAAAAGGGGTGTGGATGGGCTTTTGGGGAGGGCCCCTAACTGATTTTTGTCAGGTACCTCCTCTATAAGTATAGCGTGTCCATCTTGGTTTCAAGGCCTGTTACACCAGCCAGGAGCACCCCTCTGAGATCTGTTCACAGTATTGCCACAGACAGGCCGGATTCAGCTGGCCCCCAAGAGTCCACTGGCAGCAGCCATGTGACTTCTCTGGGGAGCCATGAATAAACCCCCACATGTTAAATACCAGAAAAATTGCCAGCCTTGTAATAACTGATAATATACATTTTTAATCTTCTAAGTTATACTCTACTCAGGTCACTACCGAGTTGCATCTGTATTTTCTACATTCATGGAGAGGAATTAGCAGTGCTTCGGAATTGAAGAGGAGACATCAGGGTTGAGATTCTAAATTTGTCACAAAGAAGCCACTATATGTTTGAGAGAAAAACGAACTTCCAGAATTCTCTTCTCTAGTGTGGAGGGATACAGCTTAGAGAACTCCACTACGCTGTGCCTAGGAAATGTCTTCTGGCAGATAATGTACCCATTTGGAGGGAGATTAAAGACAGGAAAAGGGAGGGGAGGCTACAGACACTAGTTCTATTTACTTAAAATAGTTTTTCAGGGTGCCTGGGCGACTCTTTGGGTTAAGCCTCTGCCTTTGGCTCAGGTCATAATCTCAGGGTCCTGGGATTGAGTCCTGCATCGGGGTCTCTGTTCAGCGCGAATCCTGCTTCCCCCTTTCTCTTTCTCTGCCTGCCTCTCTGCCTACTTGTGATCTCTCTCTCTGTCAAATAAATAAATAAAATCTTTAAAAAGAAATAAAAGTTTTTCAAGGTAGAGGAGATGCTCAGCTAATGCAACATCTCTAGTATCTGTAAGAATCAATCCAGGAAGTCTCCCTACCTAAAATGTGCTCCCAAATTGAGTTCTGGAGCAAAGGGCTTATCTGAAACAATGGTGGAACCAACTCCAGAAGCCTGGACAGGAATCCGGTAAGTGTTGCTATTTTCTATGTCCAAGACGACCGTGTCTTTGAATGTCAGGATGTCGTTCACATTGGCCGTCAGCGTCAGCTGAAGATCGGTTTCCGGGGGAACCATGCCCTCACTGGGTTCAACCGTCCACAGGGACTTTTTGTGTGCCTGCAACACAAGACTACAAGTTAACAGTGAAGATATTCTTGGCTTTTCATTCTGTTCATGTCGAATGGCTTCAAATGGCTGGCACTGCACATCAGAGACAAACATTATTTTTTTGAATCAAAGCAGCTGGGTGTTTGTTGGCTTTTCTTTTTTTCAAAAAGCAATCTGATTCTGAAGAGCAAACCTACAATTCCACTTTTGAATGCTCTGTGAAGATTCTTTATATCTCTTTCTCAGGATGACAGGCCCGTTCTCTAACAAGCTTATACTAATGATCTGCTCTAGTCTCCAAATTCTGAGATACCAACAGAAGGTACAGCATCTTTCCTGGAATCTGTAATTTTTAAAACAAATGTTTTTTCAAGGGCCAAGTTCCTATGATGTTATAGTGAGGATGAACAACTTTCATTAATGAACACAATACAGGAAGTTTTGATATATATTATTTCATAATAATTGATGGAATTTCGTTTGTTAATATTTCCAACTCATTTTGAAATAAATGACAGGACTCATTCATAGAGCTGAAGGTGCTGCCCACCAATCTATTTCCGTTAGCCACTTAGACTCTCATAGCTCACTCCTCCCTAAGGTCTTTGGCCAAATGATACCTCTCAACGAAATCTACTCTGCCTACCACATTTTAAATGGCAAACCTCCCCCCAGTACTCCTGATCCCCTTTGCCCTGTTCACCTTTTTCCCCCTGGATCTCGGATTTTGGAAGGTGAAGAATTTACTCCATCAGAACACAGAAATGGATGCATAACTTGGTATTTCTTCAACTCCTATGGGAATTGCAGGCCTGGGGTTCATACCTGTCTGCTGTTAGGAAAAATGGAAGGGCAGCTTCAAGAGAAAATAAGAAAGTTCTAGACCAGGTCATCTCAGCTGTTGGCCCTTATTCCCAAATTAGTGGTCTTGGAGCACTCTACATAGTTTTGCTCATTTATGAGACTCAGCTTACAAATAAAACATAAATCAATGCCATTTTTTCCTTCTTTTATCAAAAAGCAAATGCCTTTCAGAAGAAGGCTCTGCCCTGTTACAGCCATTTATTTTCCTCCTCTAGCCAGTAGCACAGGTCAATCCTCTGTTCACAACGAAGATAGGGTATCACCAGCATAAGTGCTATTTCGAGTCAGGGGACATTAGTTTTCAATGGATGCGTACCATTTCTATCCTGATTCCTGCTGACACAGGTTGGCTACTCTGGAAGGAAGATATGAAGTTGTTCTCAAGGGCTGAATTGGAGAGCTTTCTTTTTGATGAAGCTTATTAATCAATGTTTGGCATAAAAACAAGCAGCCAAGTATATCATAGAGCTCACGAACAAGGCACATTAAAATGCCAGCTGCTAAGGTACTGGACTATTCTTCTCCAAAGTCAAGCTTTAAACTGCTCTAACACCCTTGTGTCTCTTTGCTCTTTTGACTTTTAGGGATGTCCTTTGCTACGAGGAAGGACTTGGCATATGTGATATTTTCTGTTATTAGATGGCAGTTCTGATGGGTGAAGGAATGGATGAATGATGATCATCATAGCTATGGGGGACACTGCACAACATTTCAAAACCCCAGTAGAGTGAGATGAAGGAAATGGGTTAGGCAGAAGGGCTCTGAAGGAAAGGGATGTGGGTTCGAGTCCCAGCGCCACTGCTTTCCAACCTCTGGATCTTGGGTGTGTTACTTAGCCATGCCCAGGCTCAGTGTTCTCATCTGGAGCTTGCGACACCATCTGCACCCTCTGTGCTGACCGTGGTGATCCTTCGGCGAGGTCTGGCATGTGAAACTTGGAGCAGCGTCTGACAGAGTAAGTCCTCACAAATGACGCCACTGTCATCATTTCACCAAAGTATGAAATGCTCCACATGACACATGATTATAGGCTCCCTGGTATTTGCTAAAAAATAATAGATTACAAAACTGAGGAAACAAAGAGGGATGCTAAGGAAGCATCCTTCCCCCTTGCCAGAAGAGAAACAGCATGTGAGTGTCTGTGGAAGGCAGAGTTGTAAGGTGGCCCCCAAGGTGTCTGTGTCCTGGTGTACAGGTATCTTTTCCTAGTTATTTAATCGAACATGAATCTAGGTGCTATGAAGGGATTTTGGAGATAGAGTTAAGGTCCCATGTCCACTGATTTTAAGATGGGGAGATTATCCTTAGTGGATCAGATGAGCCCTTCAAAGGGATTGGGCTCACTCTGGAAGACAGTATGGAGATTCCTCAAAAAGTTAAAAATAGAACTATGCTACAACCCAGCAATTGCACTATTAGGTGTTTATCCAAAGGATACAAACAGTGATTTGAAAGGGCACGTGCACCCCAATGTTTATAGCCGCAATGTCCACAATAGCCAAACTGTGGAAAGAGCCCAGATGTCCATCAACAGATGAATGGATAAAGATGTACTGTACACACATACACACACACACACACAGACACACACACACACGGAGTACTACTCAACCATCAAAAAGAATGAAATCTTGGCATTTGCAATGATGTGGATGGAACTAGAGGGTATTATGCTAAGTGAAATAAGTCAATCAGAGAAGGACAAATACATGATTTCTTTCATATGTGGAATTTAAGAAACAAAGCAGATGAACATGGGGGAAGGGAAGGAAAAATAAGATGAAATCAGAGAGGGAGACAAACCATAAGAGGCTCTTAACCATAGGAAACAAACCAAGGGTTGCTGGAGGAGAGGTGGGTGGGAGGAGGAGGTGACTGGGTGAGGGGCATTAAGGAGGGCACTGGATGTGATGAGCACTGGGTGTTAATGCCGCTGATGAATCACTAAATTAGCTCTGAAACAAAGCAAAACAAAACAAAACAAAAAAGGTGGGGAGATTATCCTTAGTGGATGAGATGAGCCCTTAGGGTTTCACATATTTGTTCCAAAAATGATAAAAATGAGCTTTCCTAAGCCTTCCACCTAAACTTCAGCAATAGCTGTCTCTGGTTCTGGTTTTTTCCGAGAATTGGGGTTAAAAAGGCCGAGTCCTTAGAGCAGCCCGTGAACAACACATACAGAAGGTTAGTACATGCATGCCCACGGGACTGTGACAGATGGAAAGATGGTGATCTTCTGCAATTCAGAATTCCGTGCCTGCTGGTGATGAATGTGACACCCTGACATTTCACATGTCTGAAGATAACGTTTGCTTTTTACCTGATAATAGTGCATCAGCGCACTTCTTAGGCAGCGCTCAGCTCCCAAGGTAATACAGTCAGAGCTTTTACAAGTTTCCTCATGGTGTTTTTAATACTTGCCATGAAAGGTGGAAGTGAATGCTATTATTTGCACATGTCATCTCAACAATAAATGAGTGGGAATGTACTTAGGCAGACCTCCTCTTCCATGGTGCAAATGACCGTGGAGCTTGAAGAAAATGCTGTGGGCTTTCTCCAAAATGACTTGTTTGCCAGTTAAAATCTGCAAGAATTTCCTTCCATGGGATGAGAAGGCACAAATAACAACAGGAACCAACGTGCAGAGCTAGGGATTTCTTTGGATTAATGCAATTATCTCAGCAGACGATCAATTCTTTGTGGAATAAGGACAATGAACAGTCACAGAGGCCTTTCTCTTTTTCCGTCTGCTAAATGCTATCTCGACTCATTTGATTCTCTTCCCTGAAGTGAGTCACTTTGCTACTTAAAATAATTAACTGAGAATTAGGAGATGAAGTGTGAAAAAAAATGGTCCTGGGGCTTTACAAGAGAGGCAGGGAAGGGTAATGTTTACAGCAGTGGGCTCTGAAGTCACATGACTTGGTGGTCAACTATGGACTCTGCCATTTGTAGCCACGTGATCCAGGATTAATTAAAAAATCCATTTCAGTTTCCTCATTGTTAAATGTGCTGTTGGAAGATGAAATAAAATAGGTGCCAAGCATCCAGCATTTTGTCTACCATAGAGTAAAAGCTCAATAAATGGTGGGTATTACTAACATTATCTATCAAAACTTCACATCCAGTTCCCTTTCCTGCTGGTGTCCTCCCCAGTCTTCAGTAGTGACAGGGTTCTTTCTCCCAGGCCTGACCCTGCTCCTCTCCTGCTGTAGATACTGGAAGGCTCTCCAAGGTCTGGACCAATGGTGTCGAATCCTTTATCCCCTTTGAGAATGCGATGGAAACCCGCCACAGAAAATGTAAACACACACACACTTTACATATAATTTCTAGGGTTCGTGGTGGATATTTGCCACTTACTCCATTTGCAACATGGCAGACTGTAAACAAGACTGAAATACCAGACAGAAGCCTTTGGTCTGGAGAATCTATTCCCAATTCTTCATAAGAGGGCCCCAGTGCACTTTTCCAGGCTTCCTTCCTAGGCACTGTCAATTTTCAGCATGCACCCCTGGCTTCTGCCCTACCAGCTCACCCATGCTTCCCAAGGGTACCGTACGTCATCACTGCATTTAACCACACTACTCTCTGGGATCGCACACCCCATTTCTCTGTCTTCCTCCCCTCCTCCTTCCAGTCTCCACTCAAATGTTTTATGTACGAACACTTTAACTTTTATAGAAGAATTAATCCCTTCCTCCCTGTGGGTACATAACACAGTGCACTGTAATACTGTATTGCTTGTGTATTCATTTCTTCTTCTGAGATTGTAAACCCTTTGAAGAAAGAGACCATCCTGTGTGTTTTGATGCCTCTCACTTCAGTTAGCACAGTACCAGGCATGGGGAAGGTGTTCAAAAAAATTTTTTTTTGTCAATAAATACATGAAAATATTCAGCCCTACCAGTAAGCCCAAGAAGCACTTACAATAAGACTTTTTTTTTTCCCATCTGCCAGATTTGGCAAAAATAAACCAAATGCTGGCAAGGGTCTGGGAGACAGTGACATGCTTCAGCACTGCTGGGGGCAGGATGTAAATTGGTATAAATTTTCTAGGAGATAATTTCACAAGATGTGTCAAGTCTTTTAGTTATGTTCATGCCAAATGACCATTTCTAGAAGCTCAGTTTAAGGAAACGGTGAGGAATGCTATTGGCAATTAGGACACGAGCATTGTTTACGGTGGCGAAAAACTGGAAACAATTTATCAGTAGGGGATTAACTCATCAACTGTGGTGGAGCCAAGAGATGAAATAAAATCAGTCACTGAAATGATCTGAACAGGAATATTCCTTAATGATTCATATTGAACTTGACTATACTTCATTGTTGAGTGAAAATAGCTGGTAATGAAGTACTGTTATCCAATGGGAGGGGTTAGAAATACACAAACATACACACACACAGTGATGTTTCAGAAGATATACACTGAAAATTTAAGAGTGATTATATGCTTGGTGGCATCGAGTGTTTTTTTTCTTTTTCCATTTGTTCTACAAGGATAATGTCAATTTCATGGTAAGAAGACATGCATTTGTATTTATTGAAGAAAGAACCTGTCCTAAAAGAATATGGGCACTCTCTTTAGAGCCCATGTAATTTTAACTTTGTTTGCTCTATTGATTGCATTTCATTCTCAATTTCTTTATTTCTTAGAAGTTTTTCTTTGTAGGTAAATAATACAGGTATACAGCGTAAAACTCAAATGAGTATAAGGGTCAAGAATCTCTCTATCTCTCTTCTGTCTGTTGATGGACAGCTGCCATCCCGAGAGGCAACCACTGTTGGTGGTTTTCTGCATATCTTTCCAGAGATTCTTTATGACTTAAAAAAAAAAAAGCCCATTTACATATATACTACGTTTTCTTACTCAAATGGTAATAGCATAGTACTTTCCTGAAGCAAGATTTAAATTTTCAAATTTTTATGAAATGTACACATACAAATAATTTGCAAAGTCATATGGTTCTAAGAAAAAAAACATAAAAAATAGTAATCCCTTGAACCTACTCTTCCACCCTTCCCCACTATTCCCATCTTTGTCCTTTAAAAGAGGCAACAGCTATTCATTCTTTTTGCATTTTCTTTTGGCATTTACCTTCCTCTAAGGCATCTACTGCTACTTCTTAACTTTACAATTTGAGCATTACAATTTACTTCCCTCTACAGAAGACAATGACAGCTCTCTTCTTTTCCTCTCTCCATCACTTTCTTGCCCCCCATCCACCCAAATATAGTTAAAATTTATTTTCTGGTGAGAATCTATACTATTATGAGCATGCAAATACTATTCACAGCTGAGCTATGAAGAGCATACTGTGATTACATTTCCATTTGTGTACAACTTTCATTTTCCCAGGAGTTAGTGTCTTGTCTTTGCTTGTTGTTGAATGTATCTATCATGGACGCATCCCCAAGCTCTCAAAGGGGTAAATGTCGGGTGCCTGGCTGGCTCAGTGGGTTGAGCTGCTGCCTTCGGCTCAGGTCATGATCTCAGGGTCCTGGGATCGAGTTCCGCGTCGGGCTCCCTGCTCAGCAGGGAGCCTGCTTCCCTTCCTCTCTCTCTGCCTGCCTCTCTGCCTACTTGTGATCTCTCTCTGTCAAATAAATAAATAAAATCTTTTAAAAAAAGGGGGGGGTAAATGTACTCTCAGTACTGTCAGAAACATCCGATTTTGTATCAGCTGCATTTTCTTAGAGATAAATCTCTCCTGGATCTGTTCTGCAACCCCTGCCTGGAGTGGCTGCTCTCTGGGCCTGCAACATGGCTGGCCTCCTAAGAATGCCACAGAGCATGCTCTGTGTATTCCTTGAGTTTCTTTCCCGTATCTGAGCCCCTGTATCCCAGATCTCATGTTTTCCTCACTTTGGTGGAGAATGTTCTTCAGTACCTTCCCAAGGAATGATTCATGGAGGGTAAATGCTTTGATCTTGCATGCCTGAAATATCTTTATTCTACCCCTACACTTGATTAATCTTGTGGTTGGATGATGAATTCAAAACTAAAATTTATTTTCCTTCAAAAAGTCTTTTTTCCACCCCAAGTTTGTTGTCTAGAAATTAGAGGTCACTCTAGTTCCCGATTTTTTTTTTTTTTTTTTTTGGGCACGAATACTTTTCCATCTGGAATTTAAAGGTGTGTTCTCTAATGGGCTTATTTTCATCAATTATTCAGCATATTTGATGAGTCTTTTCCATAAGTTCTTCTCTGTCAGTTCTGGAGACATTCCTTGCATAATCTCCTCACCTCCATTTTTAAATTTATTCTTTATGGAACTACTTATTTGTATCTTTAAAATGCTGGAAAAAATCACTTAATTTTCTAATCTTTTCTCCTTGTTTCTAGCTTTCCCTCCTGTTGTTCTACTCTCTAATAGCTTCTCAATTTTATTTTTCAATTCTTTTATCAAAATTTTCCCTTATGTGACTATATTTTTAACTTCTATGACAATTTTATTGATCCTTTAAAAAATATATCACCCTGTTCTTATTCATGGAAAAAAAAAGTCATCTTTTATTTTCCTGAGATTACTAATGATCATTTTAAGTTTTCTTCTCACTGTATTGCCTTTGTCTCCTCCAGGTTCTCAACCTCATGTTTTCTGGTTCCCTGCTGCTGCATTACAGGCTTTCTTTTCTTTTCTTTCTTTCTTTTTTTAAAAAAAATATTTTATTTATTTATTTGACACAGAGAGAGAGAGATCACAAGCAGGGAGAGAGGCAGGCAGAGAGGTGGGGGGGAAGCAGGCTCCTTGCTGAGCAGGGAGTCCGATGCGGGGCTCGATCCCAGGACCCTGAAATCATGACTGGAGCTGAAGGCAGAGGCTTAACCCACTGAGCCACCCAGGCGCCCCTACAGGCTTTCTTGATGCAGCTTCATTCAGTCCTTGTGAAGCACTAAAACTGTACGTGCTCAAGCAAGGGCCACCAGACATTTTAAATGCCCAACTATCAGTTTATTTCTGCCTTTCCTTGAAGTTAGTGAAACTGCCCAGAGAATATTCCAATCTGCTGCTCATGTGCTGGGGATTAAGGGAAAAGGGGGCCTTTCAGAATGAAAACTTGCTAGTAGTCCTCTTATTTTCACAATGGTAGCCTGTCCTCAGCAGTGCCTGAGAGTCAGCAGCCAGTTTACTACCATTCCTTTTCAAATAAATGGTCTTTGTGTCTCTGGTTTTAAGCAGTTTTACTATAATGTGTCTAGATGTGGTTTTCTTTCTATTTATCTTGTTTTATGTTTATAATCTTTTTTTAAATTTATTTTTTATTTTCAGCATAACAGTATTCATTATTTTTGCACCACACCCAGTGCTCCATGCAATCCATGCCCTCTATAATACCCACTACCTGGTTCCCCCAACCTCCCGCGCCCCTTCAAACCCCTCAGATTGTTTTTCAGAGTCCATAGTCTCTCATGATTCACCTCCCCTTCCAATTTCCCCCAACTCCCTTTTCCTCTCTAACTCCCCTTGTCCTCCATGCTATTTGTTATGCTCCACAAATAAGTGAAATCATATGATAATTGACTCTCTCTGCTTGACTTATTTCACTCAGCATAATCTCTTCCAGTCCCATCCATGTTGCTACAAAGGTTGGGTATTTGTCCTTTCTGATGGAGGCATAATACTCCATAGTGTATATGGACCACATCTTCCTTATCCATTCATCTGTTGAAGGGCATCTTGGTTCTTTCCACATTGGCGACCATGGCCATTGCTGCTATAAACATTGGGGTACAGATGGCCCTTCTTTTCACGACATCTGTGTCTTTGGGGTAAATACCCAGTAGTGCAATGGCAGGGTCATA
This sequence comes from Neogale vison, assembly GCF_020171115.1. Lineage (NCBI taxonomy): Eukaryota > Metazoa > Chordata > Mammalia > Carnivora > Mustelidae > Neogale > Neogale vison. Next base: position 13,048,703 of record NC_058097.1, read on the forward strand.
GGGAAGTTCTATTTTTAATTTCTTGAGGAATCTCCACACTGTTCTCCAAAGAGGCTGCACCAACTTGCATTCCCACCAACAGTGTAAGAGGGTTCCCCTTTCTCCACATCCTCTCCAACACATTTTGTTTCCTGTTTTGTTAATTTTGGCCATTCTAACTGGCGTAAGGTGATATCTCAATGTAGCTTTAATTTGAATCTCCCTGATGGCTAATGATGACAAACATTTTTTCATGTGTGTGATAGCCATTTGTATGTCTTCATTGGAGAAGTGTCTGTCCATATCTTCTGCCCATTTTTTGATATGATTGTCTGTTTTGTGTGTGTTGAGTTTTTTCATCCTTTTATTCCTTTCCCTTTTCATTTTGGGTGGTTTCTTCTGACTTATCTCCCACTTCCACAATTCTCTCTTCATCTGTATCTAATAAGCAGTTAAGCCCATCCACCAAGTCCCTAATTCCAATTGTATTTTTCAGGTCATCAGTTCCATTTGTTCTCTTCTATACTTTTGTAGTTTTACCAAAATTTTAAATCTTGCCTTTTAGTTCCTTGAGCACATTAAGCATATCGTAGTTTTCTGTTCAGTAGTTTTATCTCCTTGTATGCCTGGTTACTTTTAAATTAACTGTTAGACTTTGTATATCAAAACTGTAGATACACAAAACATTTAAAGCTTAGAATAATGTTTTCTTCCTTTGGTGAGAGTAATATATATTTGCTTCTGGGAAAGATGTGGGGAGAACTAACAATTCTAGATGTTCTTTGTCCAGGCAGAGATTAAAATAACTTGAAATGAGGGTCTGTGTTAGTTTACTTTTGTTCCCAGGGTGTAACTTTGTCAGAGTACTAACCAAAAGTCTTAAAGTTTCACCAAGTCCAATCTTCTCCAATGTTTATCTCTCTAGCAAGTCCAGATTTCAATTTTTATCTTCACAGACCTGTGAGTTTTCTGAATGCTCTTTTTAGTTTTTCAACCTCTGCAGGGATTCCATAGGAAAAAGTCACAAATGTTGAGCATATATTTCTTGGTTTCCTTTTTCTTTTTGTTTGTCACTGGCTTTGGTACTTTTAAACTCACAGTTTTTCATAATTTTGCACAGATTTTCTCCTTGTTTTTAAAGGGAAGTAGTTTGGCATAGTAGATAGAATAAGAAGTGGTTGGTCACTGGTCTGCTAAAAGTTCTTAGAGGTCAAATAATTGCCCTAACTTTTGATTTCCCCATTTGTGGGGGGAAAAGTCTGCAGGAATTTTAAGGCCAGCTGAGTTTGGATGCATGAGGGAGGCAGGTATATGTAATTTACATCGCTTGTAAGTAATATGTACCACAATCTTTTCAGGTTACTAGGATGTATCTTTAAACAAGGACTGTAATGTCCTTTCTGAAAGTCATTGCCTTCTTGAAACTCAGTGAACGCTGTCAGATCAAACACAAAGCATGAAGATAGTTAACTAAAAGGAAAGAGGACAGCTCCTAAGCATGTAGACATGAGTTACACAAATTTCAGGGAGCATCTGCACAAATAAATGAAAAAAATAAGCTCCAAGGAGATAGAGAATCAGAAAGCTATTGAACTTGAAATTTCTAAATACTAACCTATTTTCTAATAAACCTCTTTTCTTTGATGTGGAAGAACATATATGCACTCAGTAATACAAATATTTTCTACTTTATAAGAAGGCTTCACTGTCAAAAATTTAGAGAAAAAAGTGAAAAGTGAGGAAAAAGGCAGCTTTAGAGCTCCCATTTCACAGAGCTCTATACTATATGGATCAGTTCATTTGAAATCTTAGGGCCTCTCTGAATGTGCCTTATTTATTTCTCTTTCTTATCTAGGAAAATAATATAAAGGACCTTAAGGTATAGTGTCATAAAGATTTAAGTCTTTCCACAAGTCATTTCACCTAGATCTTTCTGGCTGTCAACATTAATAATCAAAGCTAGCATTTATTGAATGCCGAATGCTTATTTTTCACCAGGCACTTTCTAGATATATTATCATGTTTAATCTTCTAGATGCCATTATTAGTTCCATTTAAAGGAAAGGGGTCAGTCTCAGAAAGGTTAAATAACTTTCCCAGAGTCTGAACATGTAGAATTATATGACTATAACATCCTTACTCTTGATAGTATGGAATACTACTTCAACACTCATATATTAAACAACTCTTTGTTGAGTGATTACCATACGTTAGACAACTGTGTGTGACACATGACTCTGCCGCCCTCTGAGAATGTTGCCCTTCCCTCTTAGACACATCCCAATTTAATGTACTAACATTCCATGGGGGGATTTTTTTTCTTCAAAAGTATGAAACTTAATGCTGCATACAACAATTTAATTACAGATGTTTCTTAAAAAGACCCAAATGCCATCCTATGAAGAGCTCTTCCATGTCATTTATGCCCCTCCAGTTTCTGTCTTTTTTGCTTGTGACAGGGAAGAGGAAATGGGCCTAAGAAAGAGTACAATTTTCTTCCTGAAAAACATTATATAATCTTGACATATGTGTGTTGGTGCTCTTATACTATTAATAAACCTTTACACCATACTACTTATCACTTCTTGTTTTTTTTTCATTATATAAAAGTGTTTCTTTCATTTTATACTAGCTTATTACTGAATATGACTGCTCTCCATGTACAGTCAGAATAAGTTTTTTTTTTTAAGATTTTATTTATTTATTTGACAGAGAGAGATCACAAGTAGGCAGAGAGGCAGGCAGAGAGAGAGAGAGAGAGAGGAGGAAGCAGGCTCCCTGCCAAGCAGAGAACCTGATCTGGGACTCGATCCCAGGACCCTGAGATCATGACCTGAGATGAAGGCAGAGGCTTAACCCACTGAGTCACCCAGGGGCCCCAGAATGAATTCTTTTGTTGATAATGACAATGATAGCCATCCCTTAAAAGTGACATGAGCTGGTATCTTAGTCAGTTAAGGCTGCTGTAACATAGACTGGGTGGTTTATAAACAAGAGAAACTTATTTCTCATAGTTTTGAAGGGTGGAAGTCAGATCAGAGCATCAAAATGGTCAGGTCCTGGTGAGAGCCCTCCTCCAGGTTATAGACAGCCATTATTTTCATTGTATCCTCACATGATGGAAAGGGTGGAGTTCTCTGGGGTCTCTTTTTTGAGGGTGCCAATCCCATTCATAAAGACTCCACCTTCATGACCTAATTACCTCCCCAACCCCTAACCTACTTATACCATCATATTGGGGGTTATGATTTCAACATATGAATTCTGGAGGGATAGAGACATTTAGTCCACAGTGATTGAGTACATGATGCTACTGGTAATGGAGAAGAAGTTATAAATTTTTATGGAGGAGGGAAGGTAGAATTTGGAAAGAAAAATACATCTGATCAATATAAAGGAAGTTTTCCTTAATCTCCCTCTGTGGTGACCAGCATTAACTGTAAAACTGAATAATAAATAATTAGAAAAAAACAATTTGCTAAAGTTAATTAAGAGCTTGAACAGGCAGAATAAAGATGGAAAGTCTTGCAAATCATGCAAGAAACCCATATATTTTTCTTTTATTTTTTAGATACCCTGTACCCAGAAATACCCTGTTCATTTGACAAATGAACAAAACCTCTGCCTTTCATTTTGGCTTTAGCTTACATTCAAACTACTCATATTCAATCAGTAGAGCTGTCGTTCTAAATTCAGGAAAGGTGCTGACCCATCATGTTACCTAGTATTCAATCGATAGCTTTCCTTTTTACAGTGTGGTTTATAATCAGTATGACCTACTGGAATTGCCTTCTGGGTTTCACATTTAGCTTTGCCAAAGTAAAAGAAGTCTCAAGTGAGAGTCAGGGTAAGAGGCTCACAGCTCTCTGTCAAGTACAATCCTTTGCTTCTGTAAGTTTCTTGATATTTATTATTGTCCTTTGTATTCTCTAGTCACTGAATAAGTCCTTTGGAATGGCTCTCAGGAAAAGCACAATTCATTTTGGAATGGCTATGACATTCATGTGTTAAAGAAAAGATGCCAGGGCACCTGGGTGGCTCAGTGGGTTAAGCCTCTGCCTTTGGTTCAGGTCGTGATCCCAGGGTCCTGGGATTGAGCCCCGCATTGGGCTCTCTGCTCAGCAGGGAGCCTGCTTCCCTTCCTCTTTCTCTGCCTGCTTCTTTGCCTACTTGTGATCTCTGTCTGTCAAATAAATAAATAAAATATTTAAAAAAAAATAAAGAAAGGATGCCCATCATGATAAACTAGAACGTTATCCTCTTATTTACCTATTCTTGTCAATTTATTTTTATAGATTTCTCATAACTAAAGCAAAGATATAAGAAAATTCTGCTCCCTTATGCCAAATGAAGACAAAATTCGCCACCCTTTTGTAAGTACTCACTATAAAAATTAGTATAGAGAACTGACTATAAATCAATATTTGAAACACAACCTTCACTCTAGAAAAAATCTCTAGAAAAAAGAGATACAATTTTGAAACAAGGAAGAACCTGGTATAGTTATACTCCAAAACAAGATTAACATTATGTGGAACAGAAGCAATAAGAGGGCCCTGAAGCCACAGATCTTCTGGGCTGTATGTCCTAAAATCAAAAAGGAAACTTGAGGGACAAAAAGAAAGCCAAAAAGATTTTGCAGGAAGTAAGGGATAAGAGCTAGAGTTCCCAGCCAAGAGAGCATCCCTGAATTTGAAAGAAGGCCGAGCAAAGCTGTGATGTTCCCAAGGCAATAGACACACAGTTGTGCCAGTGGTGGTGGTGAAGTACAGACTGTCATGTAGACAGGTCCTACGTCAAGCCATTGTCAAGTGTAATGACTGAATCTGATTTTTCCAGTATCCCCATGGGGGAAAAAAGGCTCAACATTTGATTCTGGGCTTATGATAGTTGTTCAGGGTTAAGGCAAATGAAGAAAATGTTAGACAAGGAGGCAAGACTACTGAGAATGAGAAAAAAATATACCTCATGCTAGATTAATCTATCATTTAAAATTCCAAATGCTAAGAAGGACAGTTACAAACAATCAGCTAATGAATTAATTCTCAATGAATCTATAGAACTAAGTGAAATTGATTATAAAGTCTTTCTGAGGTCCTCAAAGAGATGGATAGGATAATATATATGAAACAAAAATTATGAAACAAAAACAGATATGAATCAAGAATAGTGCTTTTGAGTAATCAATTATAAATCTTGGAATTGAAAAATATAGACACTGAAATTAAACTAAAAAATTAAATAGATGAGATAAACTTTAAATTTGCTGAAATCAAAGGCAGAATCTGTAAACTAGAGCATACTACTGAGGGGGCAGCACAGAAAGATGAAGAGATGAAAGACATGGATGAGAAATAAAAATAGACATGTAGTAATGTACTAGAATGTGTGTGTGTGTGTGTGTGTGTGTGTGTAGTTTGCTCAAAGCAGGAGAGAGATAGAAGGATGAGCAAAGAAGAAACATTTGAGGAGATAATGGCAAAAACTTCCCAGTATTTAGAAAGGTCAAACCTTTCAACACCTTTAAAGAAAAATCTACAAAAACCAAGAATAAAAACACAATCTTAAAAGCACCTTGTGAGAAAAAGAAATGATCTATAAAGGAGTAATAATCTAACAATGGAATTTTATCAGCAATGACTGATGCCAGAGATCAATCTTCAAAAAAAAAAAAAAATACTGTCAAATAGAATTTCATACTTAGCTAAACTATCGTGCAAGAGTGAAGGTGAAATCAAGATATAGTCAAATATACATAAACTATGAGACCTCTATAAAACACAGAACTTAGAGATATATAATTTAGCACAAAGAAATACAAACCAAGAAGGAAGCAGAGAGATAGAAAAGAATAAAGAAAAATCAGCAAACAATTTTGTTAACTAGTGAGAAATTAATTACTGACAAAAATCAACAACTTTGTGGTAAAGAAGAGAAGATCCAAAATTCTATACATAATAAAAAAATTATGGAAGAGGGGAAAGGTCAAGATATAATAAATGGGTGGTGGAGTCCTTGTCTTATTCTTGAGGAGGACCAAAATTCTTTCATTATTGTTACAAAAAGTTATGATACTTCTTAACAATATAAAAAGAGATAATTAAATAAAATAAGATCTTTAGCTTTCAAATGACTATAGGAAATGTATGAGAGGTAGTAGTGGTTGGAGGAGGGCTTGGAGAAAATTCATCAATACAATATAAAGCAGAAAAAGAAATAAAGAAGTTAAAAAGTCAGAATAGCATATGGGAAATGACAGGGTAGAAGTGAGTTCATATACATCAATAATAATAATAATTATTATTATAATTATAATAAACTTTAAAAGGTCTTGGTATGGAAGGTTGAATAATGGGCCTTTAAAAAATGTCTATGTTCTAATCCCTGGTATCTGTGAATATGCTGCCCTCACATGTCAAAGGGGCTTCCAGATGTGATTAAGGATTTTGAAATGAACAGATTATCCTGGGTTATTGGGATAGTCCTAATGTGGTAACAAAGGTCTTTATAAGAAAAAGTCAAGAGTGTCAAAGTCAGAAATATAAGGATGGAAGCAGAAGTCAGGGAGGAGGGAAGATGGTCTGTTGCTGGCTTTGAAGATGAAGGAAGGGGCCACAAGCCAAAGGATGTTGGTGGCCTCCAGAAACTGTAAAAGGCAAGGAATTAAATTTTTTTTCTAGAGTTTCAAAAAATATATACAGCCTTATAGATGCATTTTAGACTAATGTCCTCCGGAACTGTAAGATAATAAGTTTGTCACAGCAGCAATAGGAAACTAATATTCCTGTCAATTAAAAGTCAGAGGCTATCATTAGATTTTTAAAAATTGGGTCATATGCTACTTAAAAGAGATTTTAAGTTGACACACAAATCAAACACATAGACACACACAAATCTGAAAACAAAGGACTGGAAAGATATACCAGAAAAATGCTAACTGAAAGAAAACTAAAGTAGCAACATAGAATTTAAAGTTAGGCAAAATAGAATTTAAGTTAGAAAGCATATTTAGGAATTAAAATACACAGTGTCCTATGAAAAAAGGAATAATATACCAAGGAGAAATAAAAGTCATGAATTTATATGCACCTATTAACATAGTTTCGAAATATATGGAGAAAAAAATTGACATAATTACAAGGAGAAATGAAAAAGTGGAAGAGTTTGATAAAATTCTATCAGAAACTATTATATCATACAAATAATAAGGCTGTAAAAGATTTAAACAATATAATCAATAAGTTGATCAAATATAAATACACAGTCTTTCACACCCAATCACTTGGGAGTCTATATTCTTTTAAAAGGTAATGTGAGTGCAATTGCAGGGTCGTAGGGAAGCTCTATTTTTAATTTCTTGAGGAATCTCCACACTGTTCTCCAAAGAGGCTGCACCAACTTGCATTCCCACCAACAGTGTAAGAGGGTTCCCCTTTCTCCACATCCTCTCCAACACATGTTGTTTCCTGTTTTGTTAATTTTGGCCATTCTAACTGGTGTAAGGTGATATCTCAATGTGGTTTTAATTTGAATCTCCCTGAGGGCTAATGATTCCTCAAGAAATTAAAAATAGAGCTTCTCTACGACCCTGCAATTGCACTCCTGGGTATTTATCCCAAAGATACAGATGTTGTGAAAAGAAGGGCCATCTGTACCCCAATGTTTATAGCAGCAATGGCCACAGTCGCCAAACTATGGAAAGAACCAAGATGCCCTTCAACGGATGAATGGATAAGGAAGATGTGGTCCATATACACTATGGAGTATTATGCCTCCATCAGAAAGGATGAATATCCAACTTTTGTAGCAACATGGACGGGACTGGAAGAGATTATGCTGAGTGAAATAAGTCAAGCAGAGAGAGTCAATTATCATATGGTTTCACTCATTTGTGGAGCATAACCAATAGCATGGAGGACAAGGGGCGTTAGAGAGGAGTAGGGAATTTGGGTAAATTGGAAGGGGAGGTGAACCATGAGAGACTATGGACTCTGAAAAACAGTCTGAGGGGTTTGAAATGGCGGGGGGGTGGGAGGTTGGGGTACCAGGTGGTGGGTATTATAGAGGGCACAGCTTGCATGGAGCACTGGGTGTGGTGAAAAAATAATGAATACTGTTTTTCTGAAAATAAATAAATTGGGGAAAAAAAAAGAAATAAACATACATAAATACAGGAGAAAGAAGATACAATCAAAATACCGATTCTGTGGTTACCAGAATGGAAGTGGATGGAGGGATGAGTGAAATAGATGTACACTTTTCTTGATGACCGCTGAGTAATATATAGAATCACTGAATCACCACATTGTACACCTGAAACTAATATATGACTGTATATTAACTCTACCTGAATTAAAATAAATAATAAAAAAGTTAAAAAAAAAGGTAATGTGAAATATTTATAAAAACCAACCATAATGATGTCTCCCAAAATACAAATTCGAAGACTATGTATCATGCAATCAATGTGTTCCAACGTCATTACAGTTAAAAGTTATCTATTAAAATTCTATAAAAAAGGGAAATGTAAAGAATTAGAAATATATACCCCAACATATAATTCACATATTAAAAAGAAAATCACAGTAAAATTTACCAAATATTTATAATAAAAAGGTATTACAAATAAAAATGATGATTATGAGCCAAAACTTTGCATAAAGAGAATATTTATAAGCTTAAAGGCATGATAAAAATGATTTAAAGTATTGTTAAACATTCCAATTAAAGTTTCCTGAAAAAGAATGAAATAATTATAAATAATATAGGAAAATGTGATAAATTTTATGAGCAGAATTAGTGTATGAACATTTAAAAATCATCAAAATCATATTTGGAATAATTTTATGCCAATACATTTGCATTTAGATTAAATAAAATTTTCTAGAAAAATTTAAATAATCATTATACAAAATGAATTTTAGTTAAAATTTCATAATGTTTTATACACCTTTCCACCCTCAATAAACACATGAACTTCCTATGACTAAATGTCTTTATCATCAAGGAATGGATCCTACTTTATGTAGATTATATAAAGATCTTTTCAAAAATTTAAAAGAGGAAAAGCTAACTCATATTATAACAATATGAGATTCTTGATACCCAAACCAGAAAAATGCAATGTAAAAAAAATTACAAACAGATGCAAAAATCTAAATAATATGACAGCAATCATATCAAGAGTATACTCAAATAATACAACTGGTTGGAGTCATCCTAGAGAATGTAAATATGATTCACAACTGGAAAATCTATTAACTTAATCTACTGTATTAACATATTAAAGGAGAAAAATCATATCATTTGAATAGATACAGGAAATGCACTAAGTTTTAGTACATGTTCATGATATCAGAATAGGAATGGATAAAAAACTTCCTGAATGTGACATAAGTATTTAACACAAATCTGTAGGAGATATTATGCTTAGAGTAAAACATTTGGAGCTTATTCATTAAAGTCAGGGATAAAACAGACATGTTCACTCTACCTTACTTTACTATTCAATATTACATTGAAGATCCTACCCAATGTGATAAGGCAAGAATGAGAAGGAAGGTATAAGGACTGGAACAGAAGTCTGCACTTGAGCGTTTACCAACAATTAGAACTAATTAAGAGATGTGTGTCAATGCTGAAGGCTGATACAGATGGATACACAAAATTCAACAGTGTTATTGTACATGGTTAATATTTTTAAAATTTAAATTCAATTAGCCAACATATAGTACATCATTTATTTCAGATGTAGTGTTCAGTAATTCATCAATTGCATATGAAACCCAGTGCTCATCACATGCCTGCCTTAATGCCCATCACCCCATAACCCCATGCCCCCCACCTCCCTTTCCACAACCCTCAATTTGTTTCCCAGAGTCAACAATCTGTCATGATTTGTCTCCCTCTCTGATTTCCTCCCATTCGGTTTTCCCTCCCTTCCCCTATGATCCTCCATGCTATTTCTTATATTACACATATGAGTGAAACCATATAATTGTCTTGCTCTGATTGACTTATTTCACTTAGCATAATACACTCCAGTTCCATCCACACTGATGTAAATCAGTGTAGTAGGTAGTCATCCTTCTGAATATCTGAGTAATATTCCATTGTATATGGAATGTATTTATATGGTTTATACCACATCTTTATCCATTCATCTGTTGAAGGACATCTCCACAGTTTGGCTACTATGGACATTGCTGCTATGAACACTGGTGCAGGTGCCTCTTTGTTTCATTATATCTGTATCTTTGGTATAAATACCCAGTAGTGCAACTTCTGGGTCATAGGGTAGCTCTATTTTTAACTTTTTGAGGAACCTCCACACTGTTTTCCAGAGTGGCTATATCAGCTTGCAATCCCTCCAACAGTGTAGAAGGGTTCCCTTTCTCCATACCGTTGCCAACATTTGTTGTTTCCTGTCTTGTTAATTTTAGCCATTCTAATTGGTGTAAGATGGTATCTCTTTGTGGTTTTGATTTATATTTCCCTGATAACAAGTGATGTGGAGCATTTTTTTTCATGTGTCTGTTGGTCATTTGTATGTTTTCTTTGGAGAAATGTCTGTTCATGTCTTCTGCCCATTTCTTGACTGGATTATTTCTTGAGGTGTTGAGTTTGAGAAATTCTTTATAGATCTTGGATACCAGCCCTTTATCTGGTGTGTCATTTGCAAATATCTTCTCCCATTCCATAGGTTGCCTTTTTAATTTCGTTGACTATTTCCTTTGCTGTTCAGAAGCTTTTTATCTCAATGAAGTTCCAATAGTTCATTTTTGCTTTTATTTTCCTTGCCTTTAGAGATGTGTCTGGCAAGAAGTTGCTGTGGCCAAGGTTCAAAGAGGTTGTTGCCTGTGTTCTCCTCTAGGATTTTGATGTTCCTGTCTCACATTTAGATCTTGCAACCATTTTGAGTTTATCTTTGTGTATTCTGAATCAGAATGGTCCAGTTTCATTCTTCTGCATGTGGCTGTCCAATTTTCTCAGCACCATTTATTGAAGAGACTGTCTTTTTTCCATTGGATATTCTTTCCTGATTAGTTGACCATAGAGTTGAGAGTCCATTTCTGGGCTCTCTATTCTGTTCCATTGATCTATGTGTCTGTTTTTGTGGGAGTACCATGCTGTCTTAATGATCAGCTTGAAGTCAGGCATTATGATGCCCCCAGCTTTGTTGTTGTTGTTGTTGTTTTCAACATTCTCTTGGTTATTCAAAGTCTTTTCTGTTTCCATACAAATTTCAGGATTATTTGTTCCAGCTCTGTGAAAAATGTCAATGGTATTTTGATAGGGATTACACTGAATGTGTAGATTGCTCTGAGTAGCCCAGACATTTTAACGATATCTCTTCTTCCGATTCATGAGCATGGAATGTTTTTCCATCTCTTTGAGTCTTCCTCTCTTCCTCAAATTTTTTTCCTGAGTGTTTTATAGTCTTCTAAATACCGATCCTTTGCCTCTTTGGTTAGGTTTATTCCTAGGTATCCTATAGTTTTTGGTGCAAATGTAAATAGGATTGATTCCTTAAGTTCTCTTTCTTCAGTCACATTGTTACTGTATAGAAATGCAACTGATTTCTGTGCATTGATTTTGTATTCTGCCACATTGCTGAACTGCTGTATGAGTTCTAGCAATTTGGGGGTGGAGTCTTTTTGGTTTTCACATGAAGTATCATGTCATCTGCGAAGAGTGAGTGATTGACCTCTTCTTCGCCAATCTGAATCTTTTTGTTTCTTTTTGTTGTCTGATTGCTGAGGTTAGAACTTCTAGTACTATGTTGAACAACAGAGGTGAGAGTGGGCATCCTTGTTGTATTTCTGGCCTTAGGGGAAGAGTTCTCAGTTTTTTGTCATTGAGAATATTTGCTGTGGGCTTTTTGTAGATGGCTTTTATGATACCGAGGCATGATCCCTCTAGCCCTACATTTTGAAGAGTTTTCTTCAAGAAATGGTGCTACATTTTGTCAAATGCTTTTTCTGCATCAACTGAGAGAATAATGTTGTTCTTTTCTTTTATTAATATGATCTATCATGCTGATTGACTTGTGAATTTTGAATCACTCTTGCATCCCAGGAATAATTCCCACTTGGTTGTAAATAATCCTCTTAATGTACTGTTGGATCCCATAGGCTAGGATCCTGTTGAGTATTTTGGCCTCCATGTTCATCAGGGATACTGGTCTGTTCTTCTACTTTTTGACAGGTCTTCGCCTGGTTTTGGGATCAGGGTAATGGCTGGCCTCATAGAATGAGTTTGGAAGTTTCCCTTCTATTTCTATTTTTTTGAAACAGCTTCAGTAAAATAGGTATGATTTCTTCTTGAAATGTTTGGTAGAATTCCCATGGGAAGTCATCTGGCCCTGGGCTCTTGTTTTTGGGAAGTTTTTGACTATTGCTTCAATTTCCTAGCTGGTTATTAGTTTATTCAGATCATCTATTTCTTCCTGTTTCAGTCTTGGTAGTTTGTTTCCAGGAATGCATTCATTTCTTCCAGATTGCTTAATTTGTTGGCATAGAGTTGCTGGTAATAATTACTACTAATAATTTCTATTTCCTTGGTGTTAATCGTGATCTCTTCCCTTTTATTCATGATTTTATTAATTTGGGTCATTTCTCTTTTCTTTTGGGTAAGATTGGTTAGAGGTTTATCTATCATATTAATTCTTTCAAAGAACAAACTTCTAGCTTTATCTGTTTTACTGTCCTTCTGGTTTCTAGTTAATGATTTCTGATCTAATCTTTATTATTTCTCTTCTCCTGCTAGGTTTAGGTTTTATTTGCTGTTCTTTCTCCAGCTCCTTTAGGTATAAAGTTAGCTTGTATATTTAAGATTTTTCTAATTTTTTGAGAGAAGTCTTTTTTTGTATTGCAATGTTCTTCCCTCTTAGGACCACTTTTGTTGTATCCCAAAGGTTCTGAACAGATGTGTTTTCATTCTCATTAATTTCCATGAATTTTTTAAAGAAATTTTTAAATTCTTTAATTTCCTGGTTGACCCATTCAGTTTTTCCTAGGATGCTTTTTAACCTACAAGTGTTTTGAGCTCCTTCCAAATTTCCTCTTGAGATTGAGTTCAAGTTTTAACTGAAAATATGCAGAGAATAATTCCAATCTTTTGATATCAGTTGAAACCTGATTTGTGACATAGTATGTGATCTATTCTGGAGAAAGTTCTATGTATACTTGAGAATAATGATTATTCTGTTGTTTTAGGATGGAATGTTCTATATATCTGTGAAGTCCATCTGGTCCCGTATGTATTCAAAGCCCCTTGTTTCTTTGTTGATCTTCTGCTTAGATGATCTGTCCATTGCTATGAGTAAAGTCCCCTACTATTAAAGTATTAATATCAATGTGCTTCTTTACTTTGGTTATTAATTGGTTTTATAATTGGCTGCTCCCATGTTGGGGACATGAATATTTACAATTGTTAGATAATCTTGTTGGAAGACCCTTTAAGTATGGTACTATATCATACTCTTCATTTCTTAATATAGTCTACTTCAGAAACACTCCTTAATTTCTTCCCCTAACTTTTTAGAAAAATATGTTCTTCTAGGCATGTCTACCTATAAGGGAATTTCATGGACATGAAACCAAAATCCTTTCCCCATTTTCAAATCCTTTCCCCATTTTTACATCCTTTTGGATAACCACTGGTTGGGCAAAGTTAGGCAGTACAGTAGAAAAGAGTATGAGTCTGAAGTCAGACCACTAGTCCTGGGAACCAGGCTCTGCCACTTACAGGTTATGGCAATTTATTGAACCTGTCTGTACCTCTGCTTCTACCTCATTCAAATGGGCATTATAACAATATTTCTCTCACAGGTTACAGTAAGTGAAATACTGTACATAAAGTGGAAAATAGAACTAAATAACCATTAGTTACAATTAATGCCATCGTATTGTCATCATCATAATTCCAAGCCTGTTGCTAGGTGCTGGGAATTCAGATCAGAGATACTCATTATCTGAAGGAGACAAGCAGACAAACAAGTAAATATAAAGAGGGTGTCCCTACCTAGACAAGGAAAGGACCCAATGGCTTAGGGCCTGAAGATGTGAAATCCCAATGATTCCCTGAATGCTGTTATCACTGTGTATGGCTTGGCAAGTGACACAGAAAATAAATGTTTAAAAGGAGCCAAGCTTGAATGAAGCATCAGTATTCTTATTTCCTGGATCCTGGAAACTCTAAAGGTCTAACTGTAATGGCCTCTCCCACAGATCATGGAGACAGAAAGCCCATGCAAAATGCTTTAGTGCCAGCTGAATCACGTCACTGACATCTGGATGCAAATTCTCGAGCTAATTGTTCCCTTAGGTTGAATAGATTCCAGATGTTTCTGAATAAGTGCTGGGCAATGCACATTCTTTGCTTAGCAAGGGGCACCCATGAAAGATGTCTATCTTCCAGCCTGATGCTGAAGACCGAGGGTCCAGAGAACTACCATATTCTTGCCTTATTTCTGCTGTCACCCAGAGAGAAGAGAGGAGTGCTATGTGTGAAGCAGAGCCCACATACTCTTGCCAAAATGGCCTTTCTCGGCTCTGTTCTCACACTTTGATATTTTTAACCTCCAAACCAGCGGTGACTTACTCTATTGTTTTGAGTCTTTCATCTTAAATCCAAATAAATCAGCCACAGGGAACCGCTAGGGGAGGCTGGTATTTCAAGCATTCCAAAGCAAAGGAGAACTTATGGCTCGGGGTCACACAACTCTCTGCTTTTACTAATCATTTTTTTTTTTAGACTAGACTCAGGACAAGTTAAGCTTTACTGAAACAGAAAAGATATAATCTTCACCGTTTCTTCGCTCCATATTATACTAAGAAGTTTCAGGGGTTTTAATCACTTTTTAATACAGCATTTATTTCGGAGAAATTCAAAATCACTGCAATTCCAATTTATTTCCCAACAGCATGGTGAAGGTGGGCTTCCAGCTTCCTATCTCCTGCCCCTCCAGCTGATGACAAACACATGTCTCTTGCCAAGCAAGAGAGAATGTAATCACAGTGGCTGCCGTGACGACAGGCCATGCACAAGACTGAGCGTGGCAAGCGGCCGACAGTGGGAGCCACATGAGGGGAGGGCTGACATTTTCCGACAGCCAAGAGAGGAGACAGGATGAGCCCGCCTGTCAGGGCATCCAGCAGGAAGAGAGAGAGAACTTTCAGACCTGAATCCTTACTAATCCTGGAGGAAGTGAAGAGTGTGTCCTTGCCCTGCTTCTCTCTGAGTGAGAAATGAAATGCAACAAATATCGGACCACCGGTAGCCTGGGTACTGAGCTCTTGGCTTAGGGGAAAAAAACAACTACTAATTGAAACTTTTTCCTAATGCCTGGTAATTTCTATGAGGATGAATTTGCAGGTTCAGCGTTGTACAACAATTTCAAAATTTAGTAAATGGTATTTCCATTTCTTCCCACTGTAGTTAATGTCCCAGATAGTGTCATTCAATTCCTATAATATTAACACATGTTAGTGTTTTACTAGGATAGCCATCAAAACTCCAGCTGAAATATGAAAGGAGTGAACTGTTCACTCATGAGAATTACAGTTGAAACTACTTTTATGCTGGAAGGACAATCAGCTCAACACCACCAGTTTTTCAAGAGCGAATGTGCGGGGAAACAGTCTGCAACCAACTGCTTACATCACACATTTGGCTGCTTGGAACTGGAGCTTCCTGATTTAAGAGGATACTAAAGATCAAAAGATGGAATCACGAATCCTTTGTGGAAAAGAAAAAGTCCCGTTTTAACAACCAGCTGGATCACTCAATATATACACCATATTAATAAAAACCCATAGATCCTTGGTGTGTTTTTTGTTTTTTAATGTGTGTCAAAAAGCGAAATCTGAAACTACTGAGAATTTAACCAGGTGGCAGGTGCTACCCTGGTACCTAAGCGTTCTGGTGGTTTCTGCTCATCTCCTCCTCCGTAATCTGCTTGGACCCTCTCAGGCCACCTCTCAGTGTCCTTGACAGCTCGGCTGCGTCTGTGCCTCCTCCACTGTGAACTCTGCACACACAAAGCTGGCCACAAGCAACACTTCCTAGCAATACCCCTTGCTTTCCACCAAACACATCAACTAATTCACTGGATGAAGATGAGCCGAGGCATCCTTTCTGTAGGATTTTTCTTTCAACATCATTAGATATTATTTTCCATACAAGACCCACACAGCACTCAGACAAGGGTGGGGTTGTGTCTGAACCTCATGCTGCAAAGAGCAGTGACTATGCAGGAAATGGATGTCTTTATAAGGACTAATGACAACTGATAATAAGAAGGAATAATAATAATGATGAATGAATGCTTATTGGGACCAATGGCTCTGAGGAGCTGTGACAACTCAGCAGAAAACCATGATCCTGTTCCTTCTAATGGTGACTTTTAGAAAATTAATATTATTTTTCAGAAATATCTGACAAATACTGAAACCAAATGTTAGCATTCATTCAAATATCAATAAGTTGGGGAAAGGATGAGGGCTATACCATTTAATATTTTATATTTAAATTTAGAAAACTTTTTCTAAAATCAAAAATATTTTCAGTTGCTGACTGAGGAGTTTCTAAATTCTGTAAAAATTGGTATTATCTATTAAAAATGATTATAGAAGTCTAGCAGGTATATATATTATAAAATACATAGACATAGGACAAACTCATTTCTAGAATTATTACATATCTTTTTTTGTATCAATCCTTGTTTTAGTTTCCTTTAAGTTCAACTTTTGGCAAATATCTTGTTATACTTTAACTATCTTTATAAACTACATCAAAATATTGCTAAAAGGAAGAGAGGATAAAACTAGAATTAGCATAGTAACATATTTGTGACCAAAAGTGTTCAAATTAAATATTAAAAGGCATTTTTCAGTTACAGGGACATTTAAGAGGTGTTTTCCAGAGGTGGGGGAGTGGCTTAGGTATAGTTCAGTAAGAAGGTCTTGGAAGCATTCTCCCAACATTATACTAAATATATTTGCTTGTTTACTAAACTGTATGCACATTTTGTTTCCTAGTCAACAAAGGGATTGTAATAGAGAGGAACTGAGGATGAGAATGACAGAGCTTAATGTAGTCAAACCATAGAAATCTCTGCTTCTGTTGACCGGTTTCAAAGGCATTTTGTAAAAACAGGACCACTGCCTATAAGGTACAAGCAAAGCTGTGTTTTCACCCCACGATGGCCCAAAAACTACTCACCATGCGTGCCTGAAATAACGCAGGGATGAAGGACTGGTTAGACAGGTTGAGAACCCTTGAGGAGTCCTTTAGGACGTAGATATTGCCAAAATCAACTTGAGCGGGATGTACATAGATAACTGGGCCTTCTCCGATGCTCTTTATGCGACAGACCTACGTTCCACGCAAGAGAAAAAACAGAAGTAGAGCTGAAAATGGCTGGTTTCACTCCTTTTATAGAGAGTAGGGGCACTAAAAGGTGCTTATGAGAGCTGTCATTCCTTCCCTCTGTCCTCCGTGGTCAGAGGGACACAGAGATGGCCATGCTGGTCAGACCCACGAACCTAGCCTGCAATTCCTCCCCAGAAGGGATGATTGGCTTGCCTGGTCAGCCCAAGCGCACACTGAGAGGAAACAACAGGGCTGTCTGCTGCATACAGCTGTGCAGTCTGGGGACTGAAAGCCACCTTGTTGTGCTCCCGCTAGCCCCATGCCCCATCCAGGCATTGTATCTGCCTGAGGAAGGGGGCGCCTTCTTTTTTCATACAGTGCTGCCTGCTTAGCACAGGACATCGTCATGGGCTGCATCTGTGCAGGGTGGGGTGCCTGGACCGGAAGCAGCTTTCCCGTTGGCCTGCCTTTGTGAGGTGGCTTATCTATGGCATCTTACATGAAGAGATAAAAGCAAAACCCTAGTTTACTCTCTGAGCATTCAGAATCACTTCAAATAAATGTACACCCACATCGCTCAGCTCCCAACTAAACCAAATGTGTAGGGATTCACAGCCTGTTGGGCAACTTCAAAGTTCAAGATGTATCCTTTGATTCAGCTCAAGCAGCAGATAACTTTCCATATCTTCCTCTTCCCACAGCTTTAGTAGGTTCATCTGGCCTATGAGTCCAGTCAAAATACAGGAAAACACCCAGAGGGCAGTGACTGGAATCACACTCAGAGCCCATGTGCAGCCAGTGAAGGATACTCAGCTTTGCTTGGGAACAATGGAGAAGGATGAACCACGCACAGATGGTCTCTCTCCTCAGAGTTTCTGGAGGGGGGTCAGGCCCCCACTGTGTGTGTGTGTGTGTGTGTGTGTGTGTTTGTGCAACTCCTGATAGGAGTTTAAGAACAAACACTATTGATAAAGAAGGCATGATGTGTATGTACAATGGAATATTACTCAGCCATAAAAAAGAAGGCAGTCTGCCATTTGCGACAACAGGGATGGATCTAAAGAGTATAACGTTAAGTGAGATAAGTCAGTCAGAGAAAGACCAATAACATACAATCTCACGCATATATGGAATTTAAGAAACAAACAAACAAAAAAAAACAAAGAGAGGGGAAAAAAAGAGAAAACCAAAACACAGACTCTTAACTATAGAGAACAACAGGAGAGGTGGATAGGCGGGATGGGGGAAATAGGTGATGGGGTTAAGAGGACACTTATCTTGATGAGCACCGAGTAATAATAATATATAGACTTGTTGAAGGACTATATTGTACATCTGAAACTAACATAACACTGCATGTTAAGTATGCTGGAATTAAAGTTCAAAATAATTTAAAAATAAAATTGAAAAACGAAAAAGTTTACAAATTAAAACACAAAATAAAAAATTAAAAAGGACAAATGTTATAAAACTACTTCGTCTGCATGAATCTGAAGGTAGATTCCTGGAGTAACACGGCACTAGTATTTTACTATTGCAGAGTGAAAATGCAAAACCAGAAAATACACACATATGGAGTGTGCAAGAAGTACAGAAATTTTAACTGTAATTCTGAAAACGGGCTCTCACCATAGGGGGGTCCGGGCTCCCAAAAGTTGAGATGTAGACTGTGGACCTATATTCCCCAGTGACCTGGGTCTCCAAGGCCAGAGGTATGTGAACCGTGCTGTGGGGAGGGATGACTCCACAGGGCGTGGGACTGGAGAGTAACACAGCAGGCTTATCTCCATATACCTGTTGGGAGAGAGAAGCTGGATGGATAAGCAAGCCCCTGGCAGGGTAGGAAATAAAGAGCATATTAGGTTATTTTGAAACAAGCGTCATCCTGAGTCCTTGGATGACAATTGTGCTAAAGGGAGGCAGGGTGTGTGTTCGGCCCCAATCCAAAGTGCACAACCCAGCAAGATGCTGAAATTATCCGCAATGTGAATTAGTCCCTAAGCCAAATTCCTTGGCCTAGTCCTCCAGGTGTTCATGCTTTATCCCCCACCACCTCCTTCCCTTGTGCTCTGTCAACAGAGGCTCCTGGTCCTTCCTGAGCACGATACTGCTTCCTACCTCCAGCCTTCTGCATGTGTCTTACTCCTCCTAGAACGCCCCCTCCCTTTGACTGACCTACACATCCATCCGGAACACTTGCAGGTACCCAACCTGCTCTAGACTCAGGGCTTTTCCTCTGTCACCAGGGGGCATCCTGCAGCCCCAGTCCACAGTGTGTACTATCTGTGTGTCCATCTGTTGCATGGACTGTCAACTTCCTAGGGCACGACCTGGCCTCTCCTCAACACATGCCCATTTCCTGGCCCAGAACATATGCTCAGTCCATGTTTTATATAAATGGCAACATAGGTAGGTGAAAGAATGAATGAATGAATGAATGAGCAAATGTTATCCAGCATTTATCACTGTATGTTCTCCAAAACCCTGCTCTTAACATATTACTATTTTTTTAAAGATTTATTTATTTAATTTGAGAGAGAGAGAATGCAAGCAGGGGGAGGGCAGAGGGAGAGGGAGAGAATCTTCAGCAGACTCCCTGCTGAGCATGGAGCCAGATACGGGGCTTGATCCCAGGACCCAGAGATCATGACCTGAGCCAAAATCAAGAGTTGGCCACTTAACTGACTGAGCCACCCGTGTGCCCTACTAGCTTTTACGAAAAAGAGCAACAAATACAACTTTAAAAATCCCATTGGCCAAATAAATTTGGGTACTTCTGGGAAATTTCAGCTCCTAGAGAATGAAGACAGAGCATACAGATTTCAACTGTCCAGAGACCCCCAGGGTCTTTGTGCACCTGGAATGGGCTAACATGGCCTAATCCAACTCAGCGGGTCAATACGGCAGTGCTCTGCCCAGCCTCATGGGTGCCTGAAGCCAAAGGGAAGATCAGCAATGCTGATTCTGTCTTTATCTAATATTTGATACTTTGTTTTAATTTTGCATTAATTTTGATTTCTTAAAATGTAACATGAAAATGTGATTTATTTTGATGGCTGAGTTTTTGGGCTCCCCTCTAAATTCTGTGCTCCAAGCAAGTGTCTCACCCTTCTCCCAGCCAAGGTGTGCAGAAAAAGCTCCCTCATCACTGCAGGGGCAGGCTCTGCTCTGAGTTCTTGAGATGATCGTGTGCTACTCAAGGCTAGCCTATTCAATGTTAATCACCTAAAAGTTAGAAAAGTTGGCTCTCATCAAACCCAAATCCTGGCTTCTGGTTTTGTCTCAGAGAACTCCATAGGGTAATTCTAATTTCCTCTTTTACATAATAGCCCTTCAACTAGTAAAAAATGGCTATTTCATCCTAGCTAAGTCTTTTCTGTTCCTGTTTAAACACTGTGCTTCTCAAAGAACTTGAATTTCCAGATGATGTCAATTGCCATCCTGGTTACTCCACACATAATTTTTTTTTTTTTTAATGTTTCCACTAAAAATTTTGATGTCAAGATCTGAACACAAAGTCTGGCACTGCCTTGACCAGTGGCTATCTTCTTCCTTTAGCCGACCACTGTGCTCCTCTGATACAGCCTAACCTGTCTTGGTTCCATGGCCTCCATACTTGTCTTTGAACTCATTTTGAGCCTACCGGCAAATAAAAACCCCATATAATTTGGTTTTTTGGGAGTGGGTTTTTTTTTTTTTTTTTGGTATGAATTTTTATTAGAGTACTGTCCTTACAGAGCAATAGAGTTTTTTTTAATATTTTATTTTTATTTATTTGTCATAGAGAGAGCACACAGGCAGGCAGAGTGGCAGGCAGAGAGGCAGAGGGAGAAGCAGGCTCCCTGCCGTGCAGGGAGTCCAATGTGGGACTCGATCCCAGGACGTGGGGATCATGACCCAAGCCTAAGGCAGCCACTCAACTGACTGAGCCACCCAGGCGTCCCAGAGCAATAGAGTTTTAAATACAAATGCATTTGTATTTAAATTGCATCCCATTAGTAACCTTCCATTTCTTTGATCTGTAGAGATCTTTTTGAATCTTTAATTCACATGTGTTTAATTGCTTTGTGTCCCACTTAGGAAGTTGTAGTGGCATGCAGACAGATCCATTTCATAAAACATTAGGAGATGATTTCCTTTTTTTTTCTTTTTTGTAGTTACTCTAGCCTTCTAGTTCAACAAGCCCGCTTCTAAGTATTGTATCTTAGTGATGCTGTTCAAGCCACAGGCATGGCCATAAATGAAAACTCCTAGTTTAATTCATAGGCAATTATTTGCAGGTATAACTTCTTTATGTTGGCTTAATTGACCCTCTCCTTTCTTTATCAAAGGCAGTTTACCTGGGAAATTAATAACTGTTTACGTGTGTCGCCGCTTAATCATGTGGGTGGCAATCCAGCTGCGGCTTTATGACCCTGTGCCCAGATCTTCTCAGGGTTAAAAAATAGGAAGTACAGAAGGTCATGTGTTCAGGAACATGGCTCTTTAGAAGGGTTTCTCTTTCTCATCAAGAAAATCCAACTGAAAAAAAAAATCAACACCAGAAAAGGATAACGTAACTCACCTGAGGCAGGACCGTATAGCATCCTGGGAGGTCATCTTGATTGACAAGCTGGACTGTTTTCTCGTAGGGGTACTTCAGGAAGCAGCGCCCGAAGTCCACCTCTGAGTTAACCATGTGGAGGGTAGGTACAATACACCTGCTCAAAGGAAGGACACCATTAAAGAATTCAAAAGGATAGAGAGCTTGTTTACATATGGAGAAGGCTGAGTCCCAAGTTAAACACCATTTGTCACTGCCACAAAGTTTTTCTCTAACGACTACATTAATCATTTTCAAATCTCCTCTCCTGTTGTCCTTATCCCTTAGCCCTCAGTCACCACTTTTTAATCAAAAAAGGGCTAGAAGCAGGACTCCTTAAACAGCAGTCCTCCATGGGTAATGACTGACATTTCCATTGTTTTTCATATTTGGCCTTGTTTCCCCAAGGCGCCCCCACAGTGCAAGATCCTTAGGGTGGTGGATGGGTTTCCAAGTCAAATAGGGCCAATGCCACCAGCATGGGATCCTAACTAGCTGTGACACTTTGGACCAGTCAGAGTCCTCCAAGGACTAGCTACAGTCTGTACCAACTAAATTATGGTAATAATTCTAATTCCTATGCAGAACAGCTGTCTTGGAGCTGTAGGCTCAGACAGCTGCTCAACCCAGAACTGGCATGGACAGTGGTGGCAATACAGCGCCACGGTGGGGAGCGCTGGCATCTGAATCAGAGCCACTATCAAATGCTGACCTTAACAAGTACAAGCTTGAGCAAGTAGCTTTCCCTCCCAGAGTCCCACTTTGCTCAGAGGTGTGATGAAGGTAATTCTAGGGACTGACATTAGCATAATGAACTCTTCTCAGAGTGTTGAGGGAAATATAGGAGGTATTGCGAATGAATAATATAGCACAGTGCCCAGAGCACTGAACGAGAGCTCACTCAGTGAGAGATGATTAACCTGTGGTAGAGGGCACAGCAAGCTGTCACTGCCTGCTCTCTGCGAGTTCTAAAAGCAATTCTTTTGTTGAGGGTCTTCAAGCAGTTCCTACAGATTACACCAAAAATAATGACATGAGAGTCTTGTTAACCTCAAGTTTGAGGTTTCGAATGGGATGGGTGTTCGTTTTTAGCTAGAATGGAGTTGCCAGTTGACCTGATGACTTTCATAAAGCTAATCCTTTACTACCTGAAATAGGTAGGACTTGCAGTATTTGACTTGGGTCACAGAGTATATGGCAGGAAACTCATAGCTGCTGAAGATCCCCTGCCCCACCCCCCTTTTTAAAATTCAGGATCTGCTATTGATATCAGCTGGGAAGGGGGAGCTGAGAGGAGGGAAGTATCAGAATAAACCCACACAGAAAAGAAATGAAATGCAAGACTAAGCAAAAATGTAAACCTGGGTATAGAAAGAACCAGAGGAAAGTTTTTGCTATTTTTAAACAAACAAAATCATTAGGTAGGTCTTTGGAAAGAAGACTAAGTAGACCATAGCAAGGCCTTGACCTTCAAGTCCTTTGCAGTACATCTTCTGCAACTTGTGAGGGCTAAACCCTAGGGATGGATGAGTTATCAGGTTTTTGCTAAGTAATTTCATGTAGATGATGGCATTTTCATACATACCCCCTAAAGGCTCAGACCTGGACACCTGTTTGCTTTGGCAAAAGTGTGGGCCATATTTATTTACTTAGGATGACCTTCATCGTTGGTGTCATGCTCCAACCTTTGGAAAAGACAGTAACTTGGTCAAGGAGACACAAGTGATAAATGGCAGAGCTAGGATCTTCACCTGGCCCCAGAGCCCATTGCTGCCTGTATTAAAACACAGAGAAGGTGGGGATGGTTCTGAGGAGGTGATGTGGTTAGAGGGCCTCCTTCAGGTGGCATTGAACTCGTGATAACAGTGTCCTGAAGCAGGACTGTCTCGCTAAATGGATCTCGCACAGCAAGACTGGCAGCACTGTTCTTTCTGGGCATAACCCTGGAGTACTATATTTAAAGATAAAAATAAAAACCAGCAACTGTTTGCCTCTTTCTGGTAAAACCTTTTTAGTTATATACTGGGAAAGTCAGACCATTAGAAAGCACGATTATTCTTAACACCGGCAACACACATGCACATCCCTTCTCTTATGTCCACCAAAGGTGCAGTTGGCTGTTTCAAAGCTTTGTCATTTGAATATCAGATTCAGCCTCCTTCCCCAAGAAAGCAGAACCAAGGCAGTGTGAACCGACTGCAGGCACATTGCCTCTGGGAGAGGCAGCCCATCACTGGCGGCTCAGCGGGGCTGGGGAAGAGAGAAAGCAGGTGAGGGGGATACCTTGCAGTAATTAGGAGCGCCAGCACTTCTTCCCCGATGCCCTCCACGTCCACCACCAGGGCTAGCTCGTATTTCTGCACAGTGTTGGAGCATAAGGTCACCTGGAAAGGAAAAGGTGAGAAGCGGCTCTTCTGCAAGGCCAGCCCTCCCCCTACGCAGTGGGAAAGGAACAGAGGAGGACCACACGGGGAGTACAGCTTCTAAGTACTTTGTTATGGGATGTATGGGGTTTTACATTTTTAGCGGAACAAGTTACATTTCGGGTTCAGGGCCTGCTGAGTTTTTTCAAAGGCCAGGTTAGAAACCAAATGGCTTTTGGCACAATAGGTTTGCTCATTTCTGAGAAGACTGTATCAAAGAAGTCATACACTTGCATCAGGGGAAAAATTACCCTGAAGGATGAGCCATATCAAACAAACTTTAATCACTCAATTTAAATTGTTCTCTATGCCTCTGGGCTCTGTCAACTATGAAAATTCAATACACCAATAAAACAGTATAGCTAAGTCTCTCTTAGAGAAAAATAAATGAACATGACCATGTCAGTTCCAGAAAATGGCATAAGGAATCAACTAGATAATTTTTTGTAATATATTTTTTAAAGTTATACTTTTTTTTAAAAAAAGATTTAATTTACTTATTTGACAGAGAGAGAGAGATCACAAGTAGGCAGAGAGGCAGGCAGAGGGGGGGGGGATATAGGCTCCCTGCTGAGCAGAGAGCCCCATGTGGGGCTCCATCCCAGGGCCCTAAGATCATGACCTGAGCCAAAGGCAGAGGCTTTAACCCACTGGGCCACCCAGGCGCCCCTAGATAATTTTCTTTTTAAGAAAAATCAAAATCTTGGGATGCCAGGGTGGATCAGTTGGTTAAGCGTCTGCCTTCAGCTCAGATCCTGATCCCAGGGTCCTGGGATCAAGTCCTGCATTGGGCTCCTTGCTCGTGGGGAGTCTGCTTCTCCTTCTGTCCACCACTCCCTCTGCTTGTGCTTGCTCTCTCTCTCTGACAAATAAATAAAATCTAAAAAAAAAAAGAAAAATCAAAATCTCATCTCTCTCCTTTACCCTCCATGTTTATCATTAGAGCAAAAAACAGGAAGCTCCAAATAAAGGTCTATTCAAGGACAATATGTGCCCACTATATATATTTTACCCTATGTTTTTTATTTATTATTGTGAAATTTTCCATTCAGGCTGTTGAAGTCTTGTCACAATATTTAATTGCTTAAGATGATTTGTAGTGGAAGAGATGCTTCTAAGTGGGGAGAATAGCTTCTGGCAGAAGTGAAAGCTTTTCTACCTATAAATTATGTATGAAGGACTAATTAGAACTTTTTTCTTAGTTGCAAAGGGAATCACTGGATGCAAATTCGAGTCTACACAGACATGGCTGAAGTATAGTTCAGGAGAAAAAGCTGAAGCTTGGAGAAAGTTTTTCCAAATATAAAAGGGAAAAGAAGATGGAGCCATGGATTTGGAAAGGAAACTTGTCAGATTCAGGGAGAAGTAGCTGCCCCCACGTGCAGAAGGGCCTGGAGTGAGGAGGCCTTGTTTCTATCTGAGCTAGAAGGCAGAAAAATAAGAAGTTCTGGCAGAAGGCTGCTAGATGGATGCTATGGCTCCTAAAATCTTCCAGTGCCATGTGTGAAAGGCAAAAAGAAAAGGTAGGTAATGTGTAGGCTGTTTGCAACAGCATTTCATCCTGAGAAAGTCACAGCTAGGAACTGCAATCATCTGAATGGTTGTGTCCTCCCTACCCTGTCCCCCACCCCCAAACAAAATTCATTATATTGAAATCCCAACCTGTAGTGTGATGGTAATTAGAAGGTGGGGACACTGGGGGTGATTAGGTCTTGAGGGTAGAGCTCTTTTTTTTTTTTTTCAATTTATTTATTTTCAGAAAAACATTATTCATTATTTTTTCACCACACCCAGTGCTCCATGCAAGCCGTGCCCTCTATAATACCCACCACCTGGTACCCCAACCTCCCACCACCCCACCCCCCCACTTCAAACCCCTCAGATTGTTTTTCAGAGTCCATAGAGCTCTTATAGGAAAGCTCCCCCAGAGCGCCCCAGCTCCTCCCACCATGCGAGGACACAGGAAGTCAGCAGTCTGCAACCCAGAAGGGGCCCTTCACCAGAACCCTCCCATTCTGTCTCCCTGATCTCAGACGTCCAGTCTCCAAACTGTGAGAAATAAATTTCTGTTGTTTATCAGCCTCTCAGACTAGAGTGTTGGTAAAATTAGCAGCCCAAGCCGAGTAAGTACCACACCTCCGAGAAGTTGTAACAATATATAATATAAATTTCATTAGGTCCATGGAGAAGCCCTTCCAAGAGCCAAAAAGTCCCAGAAAAGATTGAGGATGAATGGATTCATGGTGAGATATTATAAAACATTTTTTAAAATGTGAGGGGATAAGGCCATAGCTGAATTAAATATTCAAACAGAAAATTACCAACCTTAGCTATGGAAATCTTACTTTTTCTTTCCCGGAAAAGATAAAATAATTTCAATTTAGTAGCCTTCAATAATGCTAGACCCAAATATTTGGAGAAGCGAAAGTCAGTGAGGGAGGACAGTAAAACCTTTCTCAGTCAGCTGTGAAATAATTCTGCTGGTGGCCATTACCAGAGAGCATCACACCGTGGGTCTAAATATAAACCACTGTGAGGAATATCACATCTACACTCACCATGAAGCCCAGATTTGTATTAAAAATCTGAATAAACTGGGTTATCATCTGGGGCACAAATCTGGACCTATAGTGGTATAAACGATTAGATTCCAAAGGAAAGTAGGACTTTAATTATCAATGAATTCTTAAATCTTTTACTATTTGTACCCATGAGTGTACTGTCTATACAGAGCAGTGGTTGTACTACAGATCGCTAGAATCCATCGTTCTGGTGAGGGCAGTGTATCTAGATTGATGGAAATCCACTAGGGCAGTGTCAGTTCTTTTCGCCCAATATATTTGTATCTGGTTTCTTTGGCCCCGGTAGTTTACTGCCTTAAAGGCCCACTTTCCCACGTGAATTAGGGTCACTGTCTCCCACTGATGGTGGGCATGTAAAGCACACCTTAGCTGTGGCCCTAATACATATTTGAGAGTTTGGCTCCTTGCCCATATGTGCTGGAAGGCTGTGCACTTTACCCTGATAGCGGCAAATCCTTGGGGGCGAATGGTACCACTGCTGGGAGTGATGGTGAATTCTTTTGGTTGCATTATGCGTATTTCGTCCTTGTTCCAAGACGGCATTTTGTAGTCTGAATACTGGCAACTTGAAATGCTTTCATGGCCATCACCATCCCCAGGGACACGCAGTTTGAAGGTCATGGGGACCAAGGAGGTATTATTGAGGGAACATATCAAGGTATGAGGGAAGCCTGGAAAACAAAATGTGAGGTAAGAAGTAAGAGCCTCACTATAGCCTCCCTTGAACTTCAACCTTGGCTAGCATTGTCAAAACTCTCAAATGTCTATGCAGCTCATTGCAGTTTGCTTAACTCCACCTCCCACTGACAGTCTTCAGTCTACAACAAACGAATACATTTCTTTATTTCTCTTTCCCCCTCCCTTCTTTCCTTCCTTCCTTTCCCGCCCCTTCCCTTTCCTTTCCTTTACTTTCTTCGATGAATACTTTTATACACTTACTATGTAGCAACAATAGACATGAAACTATGCCTTGATGTCCATCCAGGTCCCTCTCAGAAGCAGCCTCTTATTACCTGTGTGGTGACTTGCCCTCCAAAAGTATATTTTGCATTTAATTTTTACATAGAATATAGATTTTTTAAAGAAACTGAATCATATTTGCTCTTTTTATTTGCCGGTGTGTTAAAGGAGAAGCCTGTGTGGTTTTCCCCGCTGTGTCCCCGCTGTGTGACCTAGGGCCTGCCAAGACATTATATAACTCATCCTGGACCTGTCTGAGGCTCACGCACTCAGGGTCGATGACAAAAAATCGAATAATAGCCTCTCCTGAGAGAGACTTTACAAACTGCGTTTGAGCCAGCCAGGGACTGCCACACCAGCTTTTACCTCCCTTCAACAAAGCTACTTTGTCATGTTAAATCTAGCCTTCCTACATTCAGTTCTGGGAGACTCCTGGTCCTTTTCTAAGAGATATGGATCCTCCTTGTCTGGCAAGCTATAAACTGAGCTCTAATTTTGGACTCCTGAGGTGGCCACTGTATCTGCCACCACTTTCAGAATGAAACGAGAACAAATATGCATATTTCTACTAGATGCCAACACTACTCTTTCCACCTTGAACCCTACTGCAGTAAAACACAGCTGGTCTCGGGACTAGTTCCTATGTCACTGCAGGGGGTATTGTGACCACATCTGCTTCTCCAGGTCCCCATGACTGAGCCTTTCTCGACACATCAGGGCTGCTGGATGAAACACGTTTCTATCTCCTTTGTGATACCATCTGACAATCTACTTGGAAGAGATCTGTTATGGAAAAAGAATTGCCTGATTAAGTGGACTTGAAGGGTTCTCTTGGCAATTCCAGGGGAACTGCTCCAAAGTCAGTTTCACAGTCGGGTATTGCTGCATTCAACTCCTGAGCTCTCCCAGCAAGGATTCTTGCAATTATAGATGCCTCAGCCTTAGTCCACCTGACCATTTGAGGGAGAAGCAGTCTTACAACGTCAGGTGTGCTCTGGAAACGGTTTGTGTAAGGTTTCAGATGGGTCCTCCCAAACAACCGGCTCAGACTATTTCCCTGAAACTAAAAGTTTTTCCGAGAATAAAGCCAGTTATAACGTTCTAGCTAGAACAATTCCTTGCATAACTATCTGTAGACCCCACACTGCTTGTTAAGGAGACGAAAGAAGGGATGTTATTTTATTAAAGACTGCAGGCTCATTACGAATACAAGTGCCACCCCCTGGGCTTCTGCTTGCACCAACTCTTAATACTACAGGGTGTAGGGCTTTCCTCATGCTTTCTATGATTTTTTTCTGCTAACCTTTGTAAGACTTTCTATAATCATTGCAATTAAGAGTCTAAGAGACAATTACAATTAATTTACAGCCTACCTTATACCCTCCTAAAGTCAATTTAAATATTTTTTTTAAAAGATTTTGTTTGACAGAGAGAGAGAGATCACAAGTAAGCAGAGAGGCAGGCAGAGAGAGGGGGGAAGCAGGGTCCCTGCTGAGCAGAGAGCCTGATGCGGGCTCGATCCCAGGACCCTGAGATCATGACCTGAGCCGAAGGCAGAGGCTTAACCCACTGAGCCACCTGGGCACCCCTAAATATTTCTTTTTGAGTGAAATATGACCAGTTCATACCTGGACCATGGAAGATAACTACCATGTTGCTTTTTAAAAATCCCTATATTTATCCCAGCAAATTTGTCCTCAGACGTTAATTTCTTAGACCAAATTATCCAATGGTCAGATCCACTGAGTACCTGAACACTTCTAAACTCCTTATTCTCATTTAACATGTTCTTGTAGCTCCTGAAAAATAGTGAGTGTGCAGATACAGACCCTGCCGCTTTGGGCCTATCATCTGGCATCAGTTGTTACTTACTCTTTGATGAATCTGAGGATTTATCAAAGCTTCAATGTTCCTTCAGGGATAGTCACCACCCAAATTCTATAATCTGATTCTCTCATGCTACTGTAGCTTCAGGCGATGTAATTAATTATTAGATATGTCCTCTAACACCCAATCCTACCATTAAAATATTTATAGCCATACATTAAACATTTCAGATGCCAACCAACAGGACTAATACCTCTCGTTTACTTCAGTATATTAATAATGGTCTAACACGATCAATCTCAAGAGGCCCTGATGCCAAATCTAGAATCTTTGTCTCTAAGCAAATAAAGGCCCTGTCTCTAACACTAACCTATAACAGACACCTCTTCAAGAATGGGTCTTAGTGCCAATATAGGGACAATATTACCAACTCTAGTTAGCTCAATGTACTAGCCAACACTCCAAGTCTCTGCAAACCTTGTGTACTCCATCCAATATGCCAGTCATCTTGGAAGAAAACTCTTCCAGTCCCTGGCTCATTCCTGTAACAGTTAATTTCTCTTGCATCTGGAACTCTATGCACCTTTATTATTCTTTCATCCCTGAGCCAATAACATGTTTACCTTTGTCTGCCCCATCAAAGCACTAATTGCACACGTGAGATAGTAATCAGGATGGATGAAACATCATGGATGATGTTTCTTTGTGATGGGAGGCCAATCTTTCTAGAGAAATAAATAATGATACTTTCAGTAGGAGTCATGAGAGAGCTCTAGTTCCAACTTCAGGACTTAAAAATATTATCATGAAATAATTTTGAAATTTGTATCATAAAATTATCTCTGACTTTGGCTTTTAGGGTGCAGAATCCAAAAGCACAGCCATGTAGTTTGAATTAACTGGCCTAATTGGTTTTGAAAATGTAATAGCCCTAGATGTCCTGTTGGCAAGCAAAAACGTATGTTTTTGATAACACTTTCTGCCACACTGCAGAGAAGATTAAGGAATCTATATCCAGACTAAAAGAAATGAGACTTGAATTTTGAAGGTGGACTTAGGAGGGATAAGTTTTCCTATCTCAGCCCTGAGGAATCTTGGGTCATGGGTCTGCAGTGTCTTCCCACTTCTTGCCTACCTGCCTTATCACCAAATGGCCCAATAAGATGTCGTACAACAAAAGAAAAATAAGCTGTTCACAATTTTCACCTAAGCTAGTTACCAAAACTTCTAGCTGGACCAACCATGAGAAATAGCAATTGATTATTATCTCTATAGCTCAAGGAAGCAATGAATTAATTGCCCAATAATGGGATAACAACAGACCAAATGGAAGACATTAATGGGGGAATAAAAACCTACCTAGCTTTAGAGCATGCATACATGGTTTTATCCACTGTGTCAGCCAGAGCTTGCCAATATCAAATACAGCATTTTGAATAAATCAGTGGCATCTTAGGCACAAACATACACTTCCTGTTTGCCATATTTTGTTGAAATGTACTATTAGGGGCTTAGGTGCTTTTTAAATTTTAGACTCAGATATTCTTGGGGCTCAAAAATTGGCTTATCATTGGTATAGTATTGACATTAACCTTTCAGCAGTGAACAGTAAGACAGCTTCTAGACAATGAATCAGAATGAGATTCCTTGGAATGACTGAGGTGCTTATTTAGATTCTGCTTTCTGCCTCCAAGGCAATATGTAAGTGGGCACATTTTCTAAATATTCCATGTTAGAGTTCATATTTAAATGCCTGTTGAAGGACATGACGCTGTCATGCATCAGTTACCCACACCTCTCTATGGACTCAGGTGAGCTGTTGGAGGATAACTGCATAGATCTTTGGGTAAGTAATTGACCTCTTATTGTGGATCGGCCACAATTACCCTTGAGAGAGTATGTCTGTCATAGTTGGCCATCAGACAATTTTCAAGTTGTAGGTCACTTTTACTTCCCTTCAAAAACTCTATGACTTAAAATGCATAATAAATCTGTAAAAATTTCTCCAGCCATTTTCATATTCTATAGTAATTAAGAGACATTGAACTCCATTTATACAGATTTTCTTACATGTTAGGAAATGTTAAGTATTAAAGCAACTGATAAAGGAATTATGAATCAGCTTTTTGTAAAGAAAAGATACATTGTGAAGAAAAATTTTCCCCCAAGTAGATGGGCCTACTTGAGACAAAAGAAATGAAAGTCAAAATGGAGGAAACGAAAGAAAAATAGAAAGGACTGGGGAGTATGGATTCAGACT
Source organism: Neogale vison (assembly GCF_020171115.1). Classification (NCBI taxonomy): domain Eukaryota; kingdom Metazoa; phylum Chordata; class Mammalia; order Carnivora; family Mustelidae; genus Neogale; species Neogale vison. The sequence continues at coordinate 13,080,692 of NC_058097.1, forward strand.
GTGGTTTCTCAGCCTTTTCTAAATTATTATCACCTCCTCAAAGAACCACTGTGATGAATTAATTTTTCATGAAATCAATTCATTGAACATAATTTAAGTTAGATTAATTTCTCCCTAATGAGAATATTAAATACTACGGAATAAGATTCTGTTGGATAGGACTGAACTTTGGAGGACCATAAACATTGATTAGATCTATGCTTTAAAAAAAAAAAAACCCAAACAAACAATTTTTACCCCTTTGGGGCAACAGCACCCCATTCACTGTGCATGATTTAGACAGATCTCATTGAAATACTCATTCTGCCACTGCTGTGTGACCATGGTAAGTTATTTAACTGTTCAAATGCTCAGTTCCTCCAGCTCCAAAATGGGGATCCTAAATAACATCTCCTCAAAGGACTGCCAAAAGGTTTAAATGTAGTACTATATGTAATTCACTTAGCAGTGATTAGAATATAAGATGGAACCAATAAATGGAAACTTCCACTGCTAATGCTGTGATTTTTTATTGGAAATGCTGAGACAGGAAGAAATGACTCAGGGAAGTAACTGAGCAAGAAGACAACACAAAAATACAGACGTCTTCCATTTGGAGTGATAGAATACCTGAGTCAAACCACCACTGAATTCACTTGAAACTTGAGAGCATCTCTGTGCATAGGTTGCTGTGTAGCCAGACTGGCAAATCAGAATCTGAACATAAATAGAGTGTTCAGGGGACGCCTGGGTGGTGCAGTTAGTTGAGCATCTGCCTCTTGCTTTTGGCCCAGGTCATGATCTCAGGGTCATGAGATCGAGCTGGACACTGGGCTCCCAGATCAGTATGGAGTCTGCTTGAGAACCTTTCCATCTCCCTCTACTCCTCCCATTTGTGCTCTCTCTCTCTCGCTCTCTCTCTAGAATTAAAAAAAAAAAAATCTGATGGTAGATAGGTAGATAGAGTGTTCAGAACATTCAGATAGGAGTGTGAAGTCTAAGGCTTTCCATTTTTCCACTGCTGGAAGAGCCTGAGCGACCACAGCCTGAAAGCTCTTAATGCCTGGAACATGGTTATAACTTCCACATATAAATGGAAATGACATCAAAATGCACTGCTGCAGATAAAGGAGAGAACATTCCTAGACCCATTTAGCTGCTACTTATTAAAAAAATGGTAGGAGAGGTTCTTGGTAAACCTTCCTCCTTCCATGTAGAAGGAAAACTAATTCCACTCAATTTTTAACTTCAAATGGAAAAACACTCACCAAAGGAAACATCACCAAAGTGCAGAGCAGGAACATTAAAATGGAAGGTAGGTCCAATGACGCAGCCTCTGGAAGTAGAAATACAAATTAGGAGAGTGGATAGGGAGTCCAGTGAATTCAGAGTAGCAGTCATGAATTAGGGAGATGGTTAAGTCCAAAAACTGTAAAATGGCATTAAATCAAGTACAGAATCTAGCACTTAAAGAAACTTTGAGATGATGGTCTATCACAGTGGCTCTTAGAGTTCTTTTTCAAGACTCGAACCACTGGGTTTTAGCAAATGTTGCTGTGGTTAACTTATCACCAAATTCCTACCAATGAATGAGGCAGAGCAGACACAGCACCAAACCAAAGGCACAGAATATTAATGTGGATAAGATACATATCATAGCTCTATCATGCTCTATCCCTCACCCCCTGCCCTAAGCAACCACAAATCTATTCTCATTTCTCTCTTTGCTTCTGTTAGTTTATCCTTCACATATCTGGGGGCTCTGCTGTTTGGTGCATATATGTTTATAATTGTTATATTTCCTTAATGGCTTAACTCTTTTGTTACTGTAAAATGTTCTTTGTCTCAAGTAACAATTTTTTATTTTAAAGTTTGTTTTGTCTGATATTAGTACAGCTTCCTTTTGGTTACTGTTTGCCACTATATCTTTTCCCATCCCTTTTAGTTTCAACTTATTCATATTTTTGGATCTAAATATAGTTTGTGTTTTGTGGGTTTTTAAAAAACCCATTCTGCTGATCTCTGCCTTTAATTAAAGTGTTAAATATATTTACATTTAATATAATTATTGATAAAGTAAGATTCATGTATTATACTTTACTCCTTGTTTTTTATATGTCTTAATGCCATCTCATTCCTCTTTTTCTCCATTATTCCCTTTCTTTATGTTAAATGGATATTTTCTTTGTTTAGCCTTTTAATTCCCTTGTCATTTCACTATGTTTTTTAGTCAGTCTGGGAATTTTGAGAGAATGGGCAATCACATCCTGAATTTGGAAAATTTATTCAGAGCCAAAGGTTAAAACAGTAGGATTCATGCAACAGGAATGTCTAACAAACTCAAATTCGCCAGTCACTGTACCTAATATACAACCTTGCATGTAGGAGGTACTCAAAAAAAGTTGGAGTGAAGGGGTGCCTGGGTAGCTCAGTTGGTTAAGTGACTGCCTTCAGCTCAGGTCTGATCCTGGAGTCCTGGGATCAAGCCCCACGTCGGGCTCCCAGCTCAGTGGGCAGTCTGCTTCTCTCTCTGACCCTACACTGTCTCGTGCTGTCTCTCATTCTCTCTCTTTCAAATAAGTAAGTAAAATCTTAAAAAAAAAAAAAGAGTTTAAGTGAATATCCAAAATACACATGTTTTCCTAATAGAGTTTCAATGTGTATGTATGTGGGTCAATAAATGCAGTATTAATTATTAGGCTGCACTTAATTAGAGAGCAGACACTTGAAACTGGGATGGGTTTTCTTATTCAACCTGAAGGACAACTGGTCTGTCTTGGCAAGTATTTTCCTTTTTCCTACATGAAAAGTAAACTAATGGTTATTTTATACTATATTATTATATATATTATTCTTGCCCTCAAATAGGGTGATTGTTTTTTTATCTTAAATATTTGTAAGAGCAGAGTTTTAAGGTTTTGTCTTCCCCATTTTGGATGGAGGCCCATCAATGATGCTGGATGTTGTGGAGGATACTCAAGAGGCTGAGTGATACCTCTTGAAGTCAGGAAGTTGGAAGACCTTATTCAGTTGGGACTTTGAAGAGCTGATCTCCTGGAGCTTACTGAGGACCCTCGAGGATCAGACAATCTCTGAAAGGGAGACAGAGGTTGCATTTGCAGGTTTACTCTTCCTGCTTCTCCAGATAACCACCTCCATTGCTTGTCATGAAATGTGAATTGTTATTGAGGTGGGAGGTGACCAAGAGCTCACATAATATGAAAAATACTCCTGCCCTCCTCATGTTCTTTTTATCACTGAAGGATGTCCACCGTGGCCCAGGATGAACATGGTGCATCTTCTTGAAGAGTAAATGTTATTCAAATATTTAGAAAGCAACACTGATTTTTTTTTCAATTATCACAAACACAGATGTATTATGGAAGAAAATAGAAATGCCTTCTGAATGGTTTAGATAAGTCTTGAGACTTAAAAAAAAAAAGTGTAGGGTGCCTGGGTGGCTCAGTGGGTTAAGCCTCTGCCTTCGGCTCAGGTCATGATCTCAGGGTCCTGGGATCGAGTCCCGCATCGGGCTCTCTGCTCGGCGGGGAGCCTGCTTCCTCCTCTCTCTCTCTCTCTGCCTGCCTCTCTGCCTACTTGTGATTGCTCTCTGTCAAATAAATAAATAAAATCTTTAAAAAAAAAAAAAAGTGTATGATCGTGCCAGGCTCTCTCAACCTGAGTAGCTTAAACAACAAAAATTTATTTCCTCATAGCTCTATGGGCTGGAAGTCCAAAATCAATGTGGCGGCAGGGTTAGTTTCTTCTGAGGGATCCCTCCTCAGCTTGTAGACGGTCACCTTCTCTTTATGTCTTTATAGGGTGTTTTCCTATCTGTGTGCCTGTTCTTAAAAGGACAGCAGTCACATTGTATTAAGGCCCACCCACATGACCCCATGTTACCTTAATTCTTTAAAAGCCCTATCTCTAAGTACAGTCCCATTCTTAAGTATTGGGCATCAGAATTTCAATATAGGAATTTGGGAAGACACAATTCACTCCATAACAGGGACACTTAGGTGGAAGAATTGAAAGATGTGGCAATAGCCTTTAAGCTTCTCTTGAGATTCTGAATTTCCCGTAGATATTCTGAGACCAACGAATTTTCCTAAGATTCTTCAGACCACAATGTCTAAGTTATCCTCAGACCCTGAGGGAGACCTATGAGTAACCATAATAAGAGAGACTGCCATCGCAATTAACAACCTGTTGCTATGAAAATCCAAATAGGATCTGCAATGTATTCTGAAGACGTGATTTTTCTAAGCACCAGGAACCAAAGTTGTAGATCTGCCCAATGGGTTGGTCATAGAGTACTTTTTTTTAAACCCCAAGGGCAAACTCTGCTATTAATGATTTTCAATTATCACAAATAGCTGGAGAAGCCATCAAAGGACTTCTAGCACAAGAGCTGCAAGTCTAGCCTTGAATGACTGATGCTCTAAGTAGACTTTTTTTTTTTTTAACAATATCTGGAGGTATTATAGGTATGAGCATTTAAAATTTTTCCTTAAAATAAAAATGGGAGATGAAAGTTTAGAGAAATGGGGCTAATACCTAAAGCCTGGTCCAGAAGATAATTTTATCTAGGTGTTATTATAATGATTTTTCCCTCTGAATATCCTAAAACAGAGAATAACTGGAAACTAGCTTAATGTTTTAAGTCCTTATTTTATAAAGCTGTAGTTTGTAGAAAAACTAGATCCTCAAAAGCATCTTTATCCACATTACAATAGTAAGTTACCATGCTCAGTATGTAAATGCCAGTGGAAATTTAAAACATTCCATTATTTTGATGTGTTCCTACCAACAAAGACAATTATGGACATCCAAGACATGAACTAGTATTGAAGTTTAAGAAAGCAGTAGATAAAAGCTTCAGTTAGCTTCCACATTAGTTATAGATAATATCTTACCTAATGGTCAATTTCACAGGCTCAGGGGAACCATTGACATTGACCAGGAACACTTCTTCAAAGTGCCCCAAAATGGCAGAACTGAAAGAGATCTGGACCGCCTGGACTCCATTTGGTTCAATGATGCCTTCCCTGGGGCTGAAAACAAAGCAGGTCCCCAAAGCTGAAGTTGGAGGGATCACGTTGAAGAGGGCGTCAATGCTGCCTTTGTTGGATAGTATTGCCTATATCAATGAAAAGCCAAGAAGGCAAAGACAGAGCATGGACATCTGATTTATTTTCATATTAACATGTAGCTGTACTGTTTAATACCAACACAGAGAGAGCTGCAGGAATTAAAGCCAGAGAAGAACTCCAGGGGAGAAATGAACAGTCTTCTGCCTTGCAGGTCTGAAGATAAGAAACCCAATGCAGAAGTAGTTTTGTGTTTTTAGTAACCTCTTTGTAACAGAGTTGTCGCATGTACTATAGTCATGTTATAAATACTGATTGTAATTACATCTACTGAAAAGGATCCCTAAAATGCCTTTTTCTGATTCTCTGTAGGGTAACTGAGGGAAGGTAGGTAAAAACTACCCACCCCTGAGTTCTTAGTGTAGCCTGGAAAATGTGAATGAGACATCGCTGTGGATTCCAGAGGACAAGGATTCTCTTTGTTGTGCTATTAGATTTCATTCTATTGAGATACTGTCACTTCAAACTCTATTGCATGGATACAACTCTATTGTTCTGTGACACTTGTGTAAGCAACTGTTTTACTACAGAAAAGTTTCATTTCTATATACCACAAGCCCATATTTGCTTGTACACTAGGTGTGTATATGTAAAAAGCTCATGCCTGGCATTCAGAGTTGTCCACACCTGGCTCAGTCCATCGCCCCTGCTCCTATCTTCCGAGGGACCTGTCTGATGAGCCTGTGCTTTAACCACAAAGCTCTGTTCCTGAGCTTCTAAGATAGTCTCTATCTCTTGCCAGTGCTCATACCTGAACAGGTGAACAGCATGTTCTTCTGTTTACATACTGCCTTCGACCTACACTCAAAGCACCAAGGAGAAAAAGCACAGGAGATCAGGAAGAAAGGTACAGAAAAGTATGCAGGGCAATGTCAGGAACCTAGAAGAAGCGAAGGGAGGAGAATTTCCAGAAGGGGTTGAATGCGGGCAGAGCTGAAGGGGAACAAACTCTGAGAGAATGTCACAGATTTTTGATTTTTAATTAAAAGCCATCCCTGCCCTTGAAGAAGAAAGGAACTCCAGTGGAGTGTAACTGCAGAACCCAGAGTCCAAATGTTCAGGGAGTGAATGGGTACGGAGGAAATAGTGGTTGATTATTTGAGATTCCTGTTTGGAGAGGACTAAGGGTGAGGAGCGAGAGTGGGGGTGGCCAAATTGCGGCGAGTATGGCGGAGGAGACCCAGGATATTTATACTAAACGGGATAATGCATGCTCAGTCCCTGGTCCACATGTCTGTTGGAGAAAGAGAAGGGAGCTAGGTAACCAAGGGCGTGAGGTCTGGGTCGATGTGGGGTGTCCACCAGCTCAGGTTGCCTGCTGCGAAGCAAAGAAGGAAGAATCAAGAGCATGTGTACAACAGAGTCAGGGGCCTTCACAGAGGAAAACCACCACTTCTTCCCAGAGAAGAAGGATGATGTGCCAAAAGAGATCTATAACTAATTGCTGCTTGATATTTTATTCATCTTTTTACATTCATTTTCCATCTCCCTCACTCAGTTTTAAGTTCCCTGGTCATAGAATTCATGCTTCACCCTTCATTCCTTTTAAGCAAACCATGTAGAAAGTGATTATGGCCAGGGACTCAGGAGCCAAATTGCCTGGGCTCAAATCCCAGCTCTACCATTGACTTCCTAGCTGTGTGACCTTGGGAAACCTGCTTTGTTTCTCTGTGCTCCAGTTTTTCCATCTGCAAAGTGTAAGTACCACCAACTTCTCAGATTGCTGTGAAGACGAAACTAATTTATGTAATTCTTAGATGAGGATGCCTCCCCAAGAGTGCTCATCAACACCAGCGATTGCTATCTCTATTCTCAGCACCACACAGAACAGGTTTGAAATTTGCCTATGCTTAAGAAGGGACTGTAACATGTTCGTGGGAACTTCAAGGCAACTCAGAGATATTAGTGGTAGTTCAAAGGGAATCCCATTCAAAGGGAATTGTTTTTCCCTCTACGGGGATGCACAGATTGCATTTTTATTTTTTTGGTTTACCTGGATTTTGTTTAAGGCACCAGGTCTTCCAACTTCGAGAACATGCATGTCATTCCTCTCCCCCTGGGAAAGGAGCATCTTCATGTGTATGAAGAATCCAGCAAGTCATTTGGGATGAAATTCTGAGACCTTTTGATTACCGTACCTTTGCAGTGTAACTCCTTGGGGAGGAGAACATTTTATAGTAGAGTTTCACCTTGTTTTCCTTCTAATTACACTGGGGAAGAGTGTACACTCTTGGAGCTGTGGTTTACTTTTTACGTGTTTGCTAAGCTCAGCAATGACTAAGGGCAAGAGGTAGTTATTCAAATTCGTCTCGAGTAGGTAACATAATAAATGGAAAGAGAGATGCAATGAGGCATCAGCACTAAATACGCAGAGAGTGCAAAATATTCCTGTTGGAAGCACCTTACCATGTCCTTCTCTGCCAATGCGCAGCCCTCCAAACTGTCCGATCTGACGCAGCACCTCATCTAACACTTACTTAGCTGTCTGTGATTTACTTTACTGGTCAAATCTAGGAGGGTGAGAAGTGGTGGCCTCAAACACCCTTCGGTTAAATTTGTAAGAAATTATTATTATGCTCAGGGAAAACTTATCCATTTTGCATCAGAGCTAAAGGTCCTTTTCTGATGTGGCATCCACAAGACACAGTCTGTGAGATGTAAGGGAAATTCACACTGGATAAATTACGGACAGAATGTGAATTTCGTAAGAAGCAATGCACATGTTTTTCCTCCTAAAGTGACCCTTTTCTCAAAATGCAAAAGACAATGCAACAGAGCAGCTGTGCCATTTTTCAGGGCCTGATAGTCATGAGACCGTGTTCTTCATTGAAATCGTGCTCCATGGGTCTTCCGTCTCATTACGACATTCACATCTCCATTTACCTTCCATGCTGCCCCATTTAAGCCACAGCTACTTTAGTGGATGTGGGGAAAAATGACACAGTAGGAAGCTCCCAGCAGCAGCCCTCTTGTTGTCTCCCCTGCCAAGGTTAGGCTGGGCTAAGCTGGGCTGGGCAGAGCTGAGCTGGCTGCAGTCTGGATTTGCTTATGGTGAGGACCCCCAGGACTGAAAGGGGATCAAAAAACCTTCTCTTCCCAGGATACAGGGCCTTAGGAACCCAGTGCTCACTCACATTTACTAGCTGAATGACTTTGCCGAGTTACCTAACAGACGTGGGAGGGTCAGGATTGCCCTTCACCTAACCCACTTCCTCTCTCTCCTGCGCTTCCAACGAGACTGCATTTCCCAGATACTTGGGCAGCGATGCACAGCTGATGGGACGCGAACAGACTGGCGTGGGCCACCGATAGGGCCAACTGCTACGAAAGATCTTCCCGATACCTCTCTCCATGCTCTTTCCCCTCCCACCCGCGGGACACATGTGAGTCTGCAATCTTGCAGGCCACATGGGGCGGGGGGGAGGTGGTGCCAGAGCTATGGGCAGGAAGGAGCCTGGGACCAGATGCTCCACAGGCAGAGGGCTGTCAGCTGACAGGTGACCTTGCCTGAGACCTTAGGTAAGCAGGGAAATAGGCTTGTCACGTCTCAGAGAGTATGGGTCTTTGTATTTGTTACAGAATCTAGCATTACCTTAACTGGCAAAACTTCTCTAAGTGCCAGGGAACTGTCATTGCCCCTACCCCCTAGGGTTTAGTGAGGGCCAAGCCAACTACTGAATGTAAAAGTACTGGTATTGCGCTCAGCCTACATGATGTTGCTGATGGTATGAACTGGTATTGTGCTCAGCCTACATGATGTTGCTGATGGTATGAACCACTCTCTGCCTCTTCTTGTTCATTGTAGAGCAGGGACAATAAAACCTACCTTCACACTTTTGTAAGGACTGGAAGCTAAACACACGGAGACAGACGTGCACACACAAGGAAGCATGGAACCTGACACCTATTTGTCTCTCATTAAGTAACTGCTTTCATTACTACCTTCAGAGAAATACAAATATTTAAAGTTTAGGAATCAATGGTTACAATTTGATTTAAAAAAAAAAAAAAAAAGTACCCAAGATACAAAGTTAGTGGTGAAGTGACAGTGAAGTAACTTTGATTCTGAAGAACCCGTGAGTACATCTTGTAAAAGGATCTAATTGGAAAGACAAAGCAGGGAAATTTCTAAAAGAAAGTTCCAGAAAGTACAATGACCGGTTTTTAATCATGGATTGGAGACTAGTGCATTCAGAGAAAACACTGACGTGTGAAAACAGCTATCTTCATTAGGACCTTCTGGAAAATGTGAACATTTCTCTCTCCTCTGGTCTGTAGGATTTATGTTGTCAGAGAACATAGAAGAATGGGAGAAGATTATGATTTTCCCCTTTTCAATCCACAAGATGATGAGGATAAAACCAATTAAAGTAGGACTTCTTTGCCTTGAGGAAATTTAGAGGGGAGACTTTAAACATGGCTAGGGAGACAAGGAAGAGCCAGACCATTCCAGAGTCCAAGAATGAGTAATGGCAAATGGGTGTGATGGTGCACATTTTCTATCAATGCACACATACACAAAATAAAGTAAACCTAAAAAGCTAAGTACTGTTTGAGTCCTAATGAACAATTCTAGTGCTCACCTCATAACAATGTACAGATCCAATAAAAACTTTTCCAATGTCCAGCATTTCAAAGTTGAAGTGAATCTTTGGTCCCATTCCTTCCCCTCTGATTCGGAGGGGCAGACGGATCTCTCGGCCTATAAAAACAATTCAGACTTTATTACCCTGAAGGATGCTTCATTACCCCCAACACAACATGTTGCCAATGTAAGTGATCAACAGTACTGCACTGGACCCAGGGAACTCCAATTTAACCAATGCCAAGGATTTAGCTTATCTTTCAGTAACAAGAATACTGGTAGTTTTTTATTTTTAGGGAGCAGCTTATATTCTAATTTAGGCTCATATTTTAGCAGGAAAAAAAATTTTTAAAATTTAACCCAGTATTAATAGTAATCTTGTTTCTTATTTTTTTTTAAAGTAATTTCTCTAAATTAGAGAAGGGTGACCTCTGACTGATGCTTCTTAAAAAATAAGAATCACCTTAGGGCTCCAAAGGACATTGTTCTCACTGATTTCCCTAGATTTAGGAAGACCAGAGTATTAAGGGATCTGGGTCTAGAAGTCTTACCTGACCCTTATTTTGCAGACTTTCTTTCAGTAGAGGTAATAGGATCCACTGAACAATATCCGTGATTACACATCCACAGTGGACCCAGGGCATACAGAAAGCACAACCTTTAAAGTATTTATTGGTTTTGTTTCCTTTTTAAAAATGGGCATTTATTCATTTGATAATACATGGTCTTTATAAAAACATTATAAAGAAAGTGGAAAATTCTCACATAGCTCCACTACCCGAAGATCACTATTAGTATTTTCAGCAGTTTTACTATGATGTTCTCAGGTGTGGTTTGCATGTATCCTTCTTGGGCTTTGTAGCACTTCTTGAATCTATAGATGAATATCATCATCAGTTTTTGGAAAATGTTCAGTCATTACATCTTCAAATATTGCCTAAGCTCCATTTTCCCACTTCTTTTCATCCAGATAGATAAAATTTTGCTACATCCTATTCAGCTCTGATGCTCTTTTCTATATTTTGTCTCTGTATGCTTCAGTATGGGTATTTTCTTTACAATTATTTAATTTCCAGTTTATAAAATTTATCTCTGGCTGTACCTAATGGTCTATTCAATTCTATTAAGTTCTTAATTTGTCATTATAACTTTTCAGTTCCAGACTTCCTATTAGATTTTTTAGAGTTTCTAGGCCTCTGCTCAATCATTTTTAAAAAAGAACACTGAAAATCTTTTTGACACACACACACAAAATATGCCAAATAGTTCTACTTTCTGACTCTCTATGGAATTTCTATTGTTTATCTTGGTGTTCTATCAGACTGTGTTGTCTCCTGATATGCGTGGTTATTTTTGACTGAGTGCTGGTCAGCGTATATAATGATGGAGTGATCGTTTGAAGCCCTGAAAAGATATTATCTTCCTCTAGCTTCTGGCTGGTGTCTAGGGAGCATTAGAATTTCCTAATCTTACCACTCTCAGCTAAGTTTCTGGCAGAGAATTAATCCCTGTACCAAGTGATTTGAGTAACTAGCTTCTCAATTTTTCCAAGATGGGTATATAGCTAGTACTATCCAGCCTAGATATAAAGGAGATGTTAATTCCTCATATACAACTGATGCCTTAGAACATTAGAGATCATCTCCTGGAATCCCAGTGAAGAAGAACTGTTGTAATCAAATTGATAACTGAAGAAGAAACCGAAGCTGAGCTTCAGGCATTGTGAGGATCGGTACATTTCCAGTCCTCACTTCCCTGGGTCCCATCCTGAAGTTTAGGAGATTACTAGAGCCCTTTCTCTTTGGGCATCCCATGAAATCCTACATTTCTTCCCTAACTCTACTGAACTTCATCTTCTCTGTGATATCTAGCAAAAAGGTGGTATTGCTGAGGATAAAGTGACCCCCACAGTCTGATTGTTTTGGTTTCCTTCTTCTCTTGGGTCTTAGCCCTGTAATTCCCACTGTTCTGGTTGTTCTCTTCTTGCCTTCAAAAAAAGGCTTTGAAAATATTTTGCCTTGTTCTTCTACTTGTTTTTAGAGGGAGATGGGGGAGGGAAGAGAGAAGCCAAATTGTCTAGCCCACCATTAATGGAAATAGAATTGCCAGAACAAAGAGATGCACATTTAACATTTTGATAGTTATGGCCATATTGCCCTCCAGAATGGGTGTAGGAATTTGTACACAAACACCAACAGTATTTAAAGATTTCTATCTCTCCATACCTTCCCTGACAGTGGGGATATTGACATTTTTGAAAGTTTTTGATAATTTGATAGATTATCCTTAAATTTACACCATTTAAAGTTCTTTAAGCAAAAATAATATATTTGCTCTGTGTGTAACATTTTGAACACTAAAAAGACTCTGATGGTCGGTTGGATGTAATGTTTAGTATGACAGCAAATGTGCTTTCAACAACCAAATCATATTTCTAACTTACATTATCATCAATATAATGCCTTGTGTCACTTCATGTTCCAGTCTTTTGTTGCTACTTAACTAATGCTCTCTATGCCTGTCTTTTTAGTCAGGAGTTAACTGTCTCTGTGTCCCCTCTAGTGCATGGCAACACAGTAATCATTAGGCAACTATTTCTTTGATTATAAGAAACAAGAGCAATCTTAGCAACACTCGGGACAGCTGATTCATTCAAAGAGTTCCCCCAATCCATCTGATCCCTGGAAAACAGGTCCTTCTCTGAAGATGAGGTGTTTGTGTTGACAATCCTCTAAAATATAAGTAAAATTTTCAGAGACCCTCATCAACTTCCTCCATTATTTTAGAGTTCTAATCTACTGGCAATGATCTATAATCCTTTGTCAAGAGAAAAGTATTTTGACAGGGATCCAACTTTCAGAATGGCAAAGAAAGAGAATTGCAAATATATTGTGGAATAAACAGCCAGACTATTTATAACTGTCAGGTTTAAAGCTTTCCCCATCTGTTACCCTGACTGCTTTCCTTAATAATAATAACAAAAAAAAGGAGTTGTGTTATAATAAAGCAGTGAGCCAATGTTTCTTTGGGAATTATTAATTACTTCAAAGGATATTGTCTTATTTGTAGCTAGCCAAAACAGAACGGAAGTACAAGTGATAACCGGCCTTGCTTTTGCAAGAGTTAGTCTAAATTTTAAGGTTGTATTACAAATGCTACTTTCCTGCAAGATTTATGAAGCAGGGATTTGTCTTGTCTTAGCAAAAGACAGTAAGAGGGACACACCTGAAGGAACTAGTAAGCTCTAATGACAGTCTTTGTTAGAAGAGCCAAATATTACTATGTTTTTTAAAATAGGTAAGTTTCCCATCTCTGGTTACACTGTCTTGGTTTCACACAAGCAGCAGAGAGATGTACTGCAGAACCTCCTTCAACAGCCCTGAAGTCCCTGAATGCAAGACATCACACTGCATTAAATTCCAGGAAATGTAACTAGTTCTCAGAAATTTGCCAACTATCTTAGATGTCCAATATTATACTTGAGCTCCATTCCTATGCAGTAAGACAAGAAAGAAGGAGGAGAGTATAACTAGGGAGAGCAAGCTACCATTATTCACATATTTGGGAACTGTCTACCTGGAAAATCCTAAAGAATCTATAAACAATTTTTAAAAATTAATAAGATAGAGTTACAGTGATGGTAACCAAGTCAATATTCAAAAGTCAACTGCATTTCTACATACAGCAACAATCAAAATTAATTTTCAAGACACGATTTATAATAGCAATAAAAATATAAAGTACCTCAAATAAATCTAACAATATATACTTAAAATCTTCAAGGGAAAAATCATAAAACTTTATTGAAATATATTAATAAAGATCTAAATAATGGAGAGCTAGGATATGTTCTTGAAAAGGAAGACTCAGTGTCATAAAATTGTCAATTTTCCTCCAACAGATCTATATCTGTAATTTCAATGCTCTGTTAAAACAAAATGCTGGCAGGCAGAATTTGGTGGAATTTAACAGGATGATCATAAAATTTAAATGTAAAATCAAAGGGACAATAATAAGCAAGACATTCTTTAAAAGGAAAAAACAAGAACGACTTGCCCCTTGATACATTAAGATCTATTATAAAGCTATTGTAATTAAGATAATGTGGTATTGGGGCAAAAGGTGCAAAATGACTATGGAAACAACACAGAACTCAGAATAAATGTACACATCTATGTGAATTTACTTTATGACAGAGCAGGGGATGAACGTCAACACAGGAATATGGACTAGATTATATAGAGCCAAAACAACTGGGCATCCACACAGCAGCTTTGGTAGACTGAATAATGGCCTCCAAAGATGGTCAGTGTCCTAATTACAGTAAATATTACCTTATATGGCAAAATATGTGATTAAGTTAAAAATTCTGAAATGGGGAAATTATCCAAGATTACCTTCACTGCTGCAGCTTAAAAACTGTCTTGAAATCAGGTAATAGTAGCCTTCCAGTTTTGTTCTTGTCCAAAATTGTTTTTGCTATTCTAGACTCTTTGCATTTCTATATGAATTTGAGAATCGGCCTCTCAATATTTACACACACACACACACACACACCAGCTAGAATTTCTGTTTGGATGGCACTGAATCTATAGATAAACATGAGGAAGAAATAACATCTTAATGATATTGAATTTACTCACTTTTTAACAAGGTATAGTTCTTCATTTATTTACGAGACCAGTGCTCTAACCCCTGAGCTACGGAGCCAATTCTCCATTTATTTAGTTTCTCTCAGCAATGTTTTGTGATTTTCTGTATAGAGATCTTACACATCTCTTGTCAAATTTATCTTTAAGTATTTAGGATTTTTTAATGCTATTGTAAGTGATATTGCTTTTTTAAATGTCAATTTCCCATTATTCAATGTACAGAAATACAATTGATTTTCTCTACATAGATCTTGTATCCTGTAACCTTGCCACACACTTTTTGGCCTGCATTTAAGACAGATATTCTCTAACACAATTTACACAGATTTTCATTCAATAAAACATAGATGAAACCCAAGGATCTCCATTGTTAATGATCAGCCAGAGTAAGTCTATGCAGATTCTCTGGGGATGTTTCCTCAAGAAACATGAACAGTGTTAACCATGTTAACTTCTGAAACATGGCACAGTAAGCAGATTCAGTCCAATCCTCTATTTCAAATTTTTAAAAAAGCTTTATTTAAAATATGACAAATAAGTATTTTTAATACTTATCTGAGCTCAAAAGGAAGAAAGGAAAATACCAGGTGACAGAAATGAGAAAAGAATTTGGAGATTTGTAAAGTTCATAAAGGTCTTATGGTCTAGTGGCTTCAGTTTTAACACCCTCACAAAAACAGGACATTTGGCCTGCAGGAATAAGGACCTGAACTTAGATCATAAATACAGGACCTTGGAAAGGATACCTTTTTCTGGAAAGGAAACAAGAAGAAAAATTCTATCTATTGGTCTAGGGAAGCAGTTATGAAAATTGTCATTTATGTAGATCTCTCAATAGTGGACAGAGGTTCCTATGAGAAATTAAAGTCTCAAGTACAGATATGGAATCCAAATTTACCCTAGATGATAGGTAAAAGAGCCAGAAGCTGAGAAAATAATAGATGGAGGATCCTGAAAAATGCTGTGAAAGAATACTTCCATGAACCAATAGCCACGTTGTCTTCATCTGTTTGGGCTTCTCTAACAAAAATACCAGAGACTGGGTGGCTTAAACAACAAATATTTATTTTTCACAGTTCTGGAAACTGGAAATTCCAAGATCAAGGTGGCAGTAGATTCAGTGTCTGGGGAGAGCCATCTTTTCACACTGTCCTCACATGGAGGAAGGAGTGAGAGAGTACTCAGGGGTCTCCTTTATAAGGACACCAATCCCAATCATGAGGTCTCTGCCCTCACCACCTAATCACCCGCCAAAGGTCCCACCTCCAAAAAAACATCATACAGAGGATGAAGTTTCAACCTACGAATTTTGGGAGAACACAAATATTCAGTTCACAACATGTGCTAAAGAGGGGCTTACAATGCAAACATTTCAAGCCATCTGATGAAACAATCCAGTAAGAGGAAAGCATTTACTATAAACATGCAAATCAGCACACCAAGAGTTGGAGATAATAGAAAACTCATAAAGAAACTGTAACACTGCATTCTTAAAATCTTTCAAGAGGCAAATAAAGAAAAAGAAACCATCATGAAGGGGAAAAAAATGAAAGTATTAAAATGATACAGAACTTCTAAAACTGAAAAACCAAGTTGATGGAATTAAAAACTGAACAGATGAATACCAAAGAGTAGAAAATGCTCAAGAATTAGTCCACTGAGAGGAAGCTCTTAGAAAAATACTCAGGATATATCAAAGAGAAACAAAGAAATAAAAAATGTAACAAAGATGTTAGAAGACATAGTGATTCCATGGGAAAGACATAATATCTGAAAGAGTTTCCAGAAGAAGAAACCTGAGATTATGAGAGAAAAAAATATTGAAGTGATAATTGCTGAGAAATTCCAGGAGTGATCAAAGATGCTTAGACTGAGGAAACAGACCAAGAACCTAAGTAGGATAAACAAAGGCAAATCCATCGCAATGAAACTGTAGAATACCAAAGGATGAAGTAATTCTGGGTGTCACTCTGACACAGGAGATGGGTCACTTAAGGGAACAACAATCAGACTGCAGCAGATTTCCCACATCAACAATCTAGTCTGTTGTCCATGCTACAAGCAAGCAGCCTCATGGAGAGGCCGTGGACAGGGGGTCCAGGGAAGCAGAACCTGGTGAGGTCCCTGCCAACATGCACAATTAACTGCTAGACAAGTAGGTGGGTGAGCTGTAAAATGATACCAGCCTTCACCTTCTGGCCTGTCCAGCTGTCCCCCGGTAGAGCAAGGAGGAGCCGTCCTTGCGGAATCCCGACCAAACTACAGATCTGTGAGCAAAAGAAATGGCTGCTGGTTGTGTTAAGCCACTAAATTTAGGGTGGTTTGTTACTCAGCAAAAGATGAACAAAGTAGCTTAAATAAATTAGGGTTTTTATTTTGCTCACACATCAAGGACATTGGGAAATGAGCCTTGGGGGGAGGGGAGGGTTTAGGGGATTAGGGCGTGCTGCTGTTGCTGCTGCTGATGATGATGGATAAGGACGAAAGAATGACTATTGATTCAATAGCTTCTTTCTTTTCATGTTCCAGAACCATCCAATTGTACTTATTATAGATTTTAAATAAGTTTTAACATATGGTGGGGCCAGTCCTCCCACATTATTCTTGTTTTTCTGAATTTTCTAAGCAATTTTAGTTCATTTATTTCCTCCATAAGAACTTTGGAATCAACCTAATTTAAAAAAAGAGAAAAAAGGTTGATGTTACCATTGGGATCACATTATATTTACAAGAAGAACTGACCTATTTATGATGTTGACTTTCCTGGCCAAAAAAGCATCAAGAGAACTTTCCATTTGTTCAAGTTTTCCTAAATCTGGGTATGCATACACAGATACTTAGATATTATTCCTTGTGTTCTTTATTTTTGAAATCTTTGATAACTGAACATATAACTTAAATAGTGTAGTTGATCAAGAAGATAATTTCTCATTCATAGGACCAAGAAACCTTATATTATTATGAGGTGGCAGTCTGATGAGTTTTGAGGAAGAAACCCTACAAATATGTAGAGCATTACTTAATTATCACTCTGAAAACTCAAAAATGTTTTCAACATTTCTCTCTCCTAAGGGTCCATTCTTTAGTTCAGTTAGGATAAAGATCAAAAGCTCTAAATTGTGCTAACAATTCAGATTCTACTTCTGATGGACAGGACAAAAATGGACCCTCCAGTTTCATTTTAATTGGGTCCTGAAAGGAAGCAGGTACATCTGGCATCCTTTCCACCATGCTGCTTTTTCACATTTGACTCTGAAGCACCCACTAACGATGTTATCTAGCAATATATTTCACAGTTTAAATCAGTAAGTGTTGCTTCCTTTGAAGTTCCCATATGGTGATCCAAACCAAATATGTGTGGTTTCCCGTTGAGTTTTTTTTTTTTTTTTAAGGTAATCTTCATGATTAGATTAGGAATTTTCACATTACATTGGAAATTCAAGACAGATAGGAAGTAGTTTCAAGCCACAGCGTGTGGACCATCAGCAAGTCTTTATATCTAACATAGTTTTACTACTTCTAAGAAAATTTGAAAATTTCAATGAAGAAAAAATTTCAGTTTCAGGTGAGCCGGAAAGATTATAGTGATGTTATATTACCTGGGTTCAGATATAAGCAGGTCCCTCCCTTGCTTAGAGCCTTTCCATGTTTCCTGACTAAAGTCGGGAGCAATTCCAAGGTTCTTAGTGCTGCAGTCAAGGGCAGCCCTCCCTGAGCTACTTATTCCTCAAGCCTCCAGGCCCTTCTCCTGCCCCCACTTCTCCCAGCCCAGTCTCTGTCTCTCCCACAGCCACATGCTAAGAATTTGCAGTTCTTTGCCATTTCATGCTCTTGCCATGTACTTGCACGAAGGGGTCCCAGCCCCACATCCTTTTTTTACTGGATTAATGAATACTTCAAAGGGTCACTTTCACTGGGGATCCTTCCCTGAAAACCCGAGACCGGGCTGTATGCCTCGTACCCTCTCCTATTACACACTCATTCCCTGGACAGCACTGCAATGTAAGTGTTGGTTTACTTGTCAGTTTCCTCCCTCATTGCTATGCTTACTGAGGACAAGGAATCTGGTTTTGTACATCTTTGTACTCACGATCCCTAGATATAAAAACTTGCAAAAGAAAAAAAAAAGTTGCAGCTGGAGATGTGGGTTACATTTCATGTGTGTCAAGAGGCTTCCTTCAAGACCAATGACAAGGGCCTTCCCTGCTACCTCCTGTCTCTGAATGTATATTTCCGGGATGGAATACTACACAACATTGAAAGTGAAATACAACCAGGGCTACAAGCAACAACATGGATGAGATGTGCAGACTGATTCCAAATGTGCAGACTGATGCGTATGTTTCCAAAACAGGTAGTACCAAATTTCATTATTTATGTGCACATACTTTGGGGTAAAAACTATAAATGGAAGCAATGAAATAATGACCATAAAGGACAGAATGGTGATTATCCCAGGGGGAGTTTAGGGTGAGGGGAGTGTCACTGGGAAGGACACACAGGGAGCTTCTTGGAACTGGAAATATTCTATTCTGGATCTTGGTAGCAGCTACATAATATTTGTCTTATAATGACAATACATATGTATGTGTATTAGTTCCCTGTTGCTGCTGAGACAGATCACCATGAACAAAGGATTCCTATATGATCATGAAAGAGAACGACTCTTTTTCTTTAGTGTTAATGGAATAATATGCAAGAATTATGCTTAATGCATAAGTTTATTATCTTAAAAAATATTGGGTGAGCCTGGTGATGGGTATTAAGGAGGGCACAGGTTGCATGGAGCTCTGGGTGTTACACACAATGAATCATGGAACGCTGCATCAAAAACTAATGATGTACCATGTGGTGACTAATGTAACACAATAAAAAATAGAGAGAGAGAGAGGTCAGAAATCTAAGTTGGGTCTCCCTGGACTAAAATCCAAGTGTGGTCAGAGCTGCGTTTCCTTCAGGAGGCTCCAGGGGAAAATCCATTTTCTTGCCTTTTCCAGCTTTTCTCCAGCCCTTGGCCCTTTATCTTTAAAGCCAGAAATGGCTGGCTGACCCTTTCTCCTATCACATCATTGTGACACTGAGACTGATAATACTGCCTCCCTCTTTGACATTTAAGGACCCTTGTGATTATCTACTGAGCCACTCACATAATACAGATTAATTTTCCTATGTTAAGGACAGCTCATTAGTAACCTAAATTCCATTTTCTGCCCTAATTTCCCTTTGTCAGGTAATGTAACACAAACACGGCAACATATTCATTGGTTCTGGGGATTAGGCACAGGCATCTTGGGGAAGCTGTTACTCTACCCACCACAGTATATTTTATGCACATTTGTGGATCTATGTCCTATTTCCTATATGATCGTGAAAGAGAATGACTCTTTTCCTTTAGTGTTAATGGAATAATCTGCAAGAAATATTTAAAATGCAGTGTCAGAATCACTGTGTAAAGTATGCTATCGTTTATGAAATAAAGGCACGAGGGGGAAGCATAGTTGTACGTATTTGCTTCTATATGCTCAAAGTGCATTAAAAAACAAAAGCAAAGCAAAACAAAACAAGGGAAAGAGCTTTTTCTATCTGCCTAAGAAGCATTTCTTAGTGACCTAAAATCAGGAGGTTTTACCAGCTCTTTGAAGATAATACTAAGGAATCATCACCAGCCCTTGAAAAGACACAGAATTACATGGAATTTACAAGGAAGATAATATGGAATTACAATGTAAACAAAACCCTTCTCTGGCAATCATGTCTTTTAATAAACCACTAACAAAATAAAGAAGAATGTCATGCAGATGGAAAATTATACTATTCAGTTTATCCAGGATGTGAATTCTGTGGCAGAATTCAGAATTGCAAACACAACAATAGATGAATACAACTAGTTATGTAATGTTTGGGAACCTCCTGGAGAGCAGCCAACCCCCTGAAACACAGCCAAGCACGACATCCCGGGGGAGTCAGAGCTGGGAGGGAGGTCCCACCACCTGTGGCATGGGGGACACTGGAGCATTTCCAGCCTCTGCCTGAACACTGCTGTACCAACATTTCCTCCAGACCCATTAAGAATCTGGGATAAAGGATGCTGGCTTGAAGTGTGGAAACAGATTTATGTCAATCCTGAAACTCCTAGTCCATCCTGCATTCATTCTGGGGCCATCTTGAGAATCTTGCATTCATGGACAAGGGAAAGACCAAGATCAAAGACAAGATCAAATTAGGATTCATTCATTCATTCATTCATTCATTTCTTTCATGTAATTGCTCATCCATTTAATCAATGTTTACTGAGGGCTTTATCTTCCCAGTGCTAACGTGTTAGACACAGAGTATAGTTTCAATACATACATTTTTTAAACCAGCAAAATCATACTATTCTGCTTAGACATAAACACATAGGCAGTGAACTTATACAAACAAAAATAACTATCCTAAAAAGCAAAGTGGTGGTTACTTGCAGGGAAGATGAGGGAAACATCGTCAGGAAGGGACACAATACTTGGGGGAGGAGGAGGGCAGCACAGTCTTGACTTAGGCAGCCAGCCCATCCTTCTGCATTGTTCCTACGCTGCCTGGCCCCTTGATACACAGAGAAAAGTGACTATGTAGATGCAGACTAAAACCATGCTAGGTAGAGCAGAAGTGGGATTTTTGCACTTGAAGCTATAGCGATCATGTACTCCTGCTGCTCTCTCACCACTTAATATTTTATCATTAAAATAGCCACCACAGCTGTACATCCTGGGAGACCTGCATGTTACACAGGAGGGGTAAGAAGCACTAACCACTCTGAAAATTTGAACCCGTTTTCTCATTCTTATACACAAGGACAATCATGGACCAGAAAGCACTGGAAGGATCCCTATGACTGCCTGGTACTTTCTACCTGAATTTTCTGACAAATAAATATTTCTCTTGGCACCCTTATCTAATAGCATTAGATGGCATTTAATGTCATATATTACTCATGTTTGATTAAAATCTGATTCTTTGAGAACAGATGATCAATCCTGTAGGTCTAATACCAGACTGTTAAGAGTTTCAGAAGAATAAAATGAAAAATAATGGAGGAAAGTACATTAAAAAAAATACAATTTCCCAGAACTGAAGTAACACATGAGGAAGCAGACTCTAATGGTCCACAGAAAGCTGAGGAGGATAAATTATAAAACTTGCTCTTGGATATGGCTTCATGGCATTTCAGACCTCAAGTACAAAAAGAAAACTCTAGAAAACACTGTGACAGAAATAACAGGCCAACCACCAAGGAATGTGAATTAGGTGACTTCAGACTTCTGGACTTATACCATAAAGTTCGCACAATGTCTTCAACCTTCTGAGGAGAGATTACTTTGAACCTAGAAATATCAGCCAGGCTATCAAGTGAATATGGAGGGTGAGACATTAACAGGCATTCAAGGATCAAAGTTTCCCTCCTATAGACCCTTTCTGAAGAATCTACTCTAGCAAAGTGAGAGTAAAAAGTTATAATGGAACACACATAGAAACTTTAAAAATTCCTGAGTAACAAATGTGTAGGAGGTGGTCGATCTGATTTAGAATGAGAAGCTGGTAGGCTCTGAGAAAAAACGTCTTCAAGGAAAAGAAGAGCACACATTCTACAATTAGACGAGAGTGAAGAAATGAAAAATTAGAAATATTGGTCAGGGCGGGGGGAACCCAAAACCTGCACGGAAGAGTCGATTCAATGATGGAGTAAGCTAAAATGGAGCATAATGGTGAAAACTGATGGACAATGAAGAAAGAGAAACTACTTGACACAGACAGATCTTAGGGGAATTCTTTGAGCGGTTAACATCCACCAACAGAGGTCAGAACATTCAACCAATGGAGGGCAAAATGTAATCCTGGAATAAATTGAGCCCTTCAGTGTATATAAAATTCATGTAGACAAAACAGAGACCTTAAATATGGTTACCAACAATTCTAATATGAATGTAAAACAAATGACAGAAGGTAAGAGGGAGAAACAGGGTGGAATGGCAGAGGGCAGGTAAGGGGTCCCAATACTCTGACACGTCAAGAAATACTGTAGAGTTGATGGAACAAAAATACAGTTTTAAGTTTATTATTTAAGACTATAAATAAAACTCATAAAATAAAATATAATAAAAATAACTGGGTTGGCAGGGGCTGAGATGGGGAACGGGACGGCATGCAAAGTGGCATGAGGAAACGTTATGGTATGATGGAGATATTCTGTCTCTTTATTTTGTGCCATTACATGAATGTTTAGGTTTGTCAAAGTTTACAGGACTGTACACCAAAATAGGGTGAATTTCACTGCATGTAAATTATAACTCAATAAGGCCAGCAAGGGGGACAATGAGATCATATGTGAACTAAATTCTTATCTTTCATAGTGGGGACTCACATGTAGTATCTGAAGTTGATAAATCAACAAATAGCAATCAATTTAAGCATAGAACTAGCAAGGAAAATTACCCCTGCAAGAAACATCTAGAAGTGCTTCTTAAAAGTAACACTGGAGAAATAGACTACTAGTTAAATTTTTATTCTTGCTATCTAATTGTTTTACATATTTATCTGCACCAGCCTTTTAAAAAAGAATTCTGAGACATTTTTTAAAAACAGAAAAGTTTCCAGAGTAGTACAAAGAACTTCCATACACCCTTTACCCAATAATCTGCTTTATAGCAAAGGATCCAGCCCACACTCACGTGTTACACCCAGATGTGTCTCTTGAGTCTCCCTCAATCTAGGATAGTTCTTCGGTCTTTTCTTGACTTTCATGAGCTTGATGTCTTTGAGGATTACAGGCTGGTAATTTTGTTCTGTTCTCCAATCTGGGTTAGTCTAATGTTTCCCCACAATTAGATCCGTATTAGATATTTTGGCTCTAATAGCATTGAAGAGATCCTGTGGTCTGATGGTATCCTAGTGAGTAGTCCATGAGGTTGACCTGCCACATTACTGCTGGTCTTAATTAAAATAACATTTCCCAGACTTCTTCATGGTAAAGTTAAATTTCTCCCCTTTATAGTTAATAAGCATTTTAAGGTAGGATATTTTGAGGGCCATTAAATCTTAAGAATGTTATTTTACCTGCACTGATTATTACCATGATTGCCGAACAATAAATTTTTATTTAGTGGACTCATAGATTCCTATTTATTCAGTGGATTATAATCTATTAGTATCATTATTTTCTTGATTCTTCACTTGTTCCAGATTTGGTCAGTGGGAGTCCCTTTGCTGGTTTCTGTATCATTTTGACATGTCCCTGTCATTCTCTGAGCATTTCCTTAGTTTCCAATATGAAAGGGTGTTCAAGGCTCATCTTGTTCTTTCCCTGCCTTAGTCCTGGAAAAAGTCCCTCTTAGAAGAGATTGGGATTCAGAAACCAAGCTTTGGGTGTGAGGAGTTCTCATTGCTACTAGGCTTTCAAAGCTGCCAGGACCTCTCAGTGTTCATAGGTAGGAAATATACATAAACATATACCCACATTTACATATCTATTCTATATCTGTGCATAGCAACCATGGGTTCATAGCGATAACTCCAATTCTGTTCCAATACCAAAGACTTCTCATATATATGGAAGACATATATATATATCTTTCTGCCTCCTCCAAGGGAGAAAAATAATTCTGGCTCTTGTTATCCTGATTACTTTTTTGTTTAACTCTTCTCTCTGTATCCAATCTTCTGAAGCTACCAAGTTGCCACTCTCCTTGTACCTCCCCCATGCTGATTCTGGCCACTGCCAGGCTGCCTTTCTATCCTCCTTGGCATGCGTTATTTTGATTCAAAGCTCAAAAAGGAAAAATTAAATAGCCAAATATTATAAAAAGAACAAAAAACAAAATTCTGAAAATTTGTGTCAAGTAATATTGCTACTGCTCTAAAAATCAAGAGGAAACCCAGATCCATGGTTTCCCATCCCCCTTGCCCTGACCACACCACAGTTATAATGTACTTCAAAGTCTGCAAAGTCTGATCTATTCTAGAGTAAAATGAGAAGTCCATGACTTGACTCTGTTATTCCTCTATTGATATCAATGCACTTCCTATAGTCCAAACACACACACACACACACACACACACACACACACAGGCACCCTCATTTGATGCTCTAGGCACCTGGTTTTGCCACATAGAGTTTGCTGCTTAGAGAAAGTCTTTACCTGAAATGTCACAGTAAACTGTCTGCTGGTAGAGCCTGGCTTCCAGAGGATTAAAGTACACCGTGATTTCAGCTGATGAGTTAGGCCAGACATCACCTTCCTGAAAACCATGAAAAGAATCATTAAAAAACAGTGTGATGAAGAGGCACCCAGGTGGCTCAGTCGGTTCAGCATCTGATTCTTGATTTTGGCTCAGGTGATGATCTCAGTGTCCTGAGGTCCAGCCTCACATCAGGCTCCATGCTCAGCCCAGAGTCTGCTTAAGAGTCTCTCCCTTCCCCCTGTCTCTGCTCCTCCCCACCACTCACACACTCTTTAAATAAAATCTTTAAATAAAAAAACAAACCAAAAAAATCCCCTATGTGATGAAGAGAAGGCACTGCTTTTAAGTGTTGCTCCTATGGTATAACCCCAAGAAACCTGAAGGAAATGTTCTTACAACACATTAAATAAAGTACTATTTTACCCAACAGTAAATTTATGCTACTTGCTAAGAGATGGTACAATTTGGAAATGAGCTTCAAAGGTAATTTCAGTGAGTTCATGAATATATAAATACTAAAGGAAGCTTGGGTATTTAGAACATTTTCAATATTTGTGCATTCAATGGACATTCATTGTATCAACAGATGACCAGCACTAGGTTGCAGAGATGAAGAAGGGTGTGGTCTGAGACTGCATGGAACCCACATCTTAGAGGGAGGATAAATGTGCATACAAATACTGTATAATAAACCTGGGACGTGCTGCGCCTTATATATATGCATACAAGGTCCAGATGGGCTAACTTACTCTTGAGGTGACAACATAATAAAATACCGTAATTCTGCGCAAACATAACAATGGCCCAAGGCAAAACAATGACCAGGTCAAACACTGATTCTTTTTTTTCCAATTTTTAATTTTTTTATTAACATATAATGTATTATTAGCCCCAGGGGTACAGGTCTGTGTGTGTGTGTGTTTTTTTAAGATTTTATTTATTTATTTATTTGACAGACAGAGATCACAAGCAGGCTCCCCACTGAGCAGAGAGCCCGATGCGGGGCTCAATCCTAGGACCCTGGGATCATGACCCGAGCTGAAGGCAGAGGCTTTAACCCACTGAGCCACCCAGGTGCCCCTGGAGGTACAGGTCTATGAATCGCCAGGTCTATACACTTCACAGCACTCACCATAGCACATACTTTCCCAATGTCCATAACCCCACCACCCTCTCCCTAACCCCCTTTCCCCCAGCAGCCCTCAGTTTGTTTTGTGAGATTAAGAGCCTCTTATGGTCAAACACTGATTCTAATCCAATGTGATAGTTCTTGTTTTAATGCAAATCACTCAAAAGTCATAATAGAGAAATCTAGTTTTGAAATTATAATATACAACAGGCCACATATGGAAATTCCCTTGAAGGATCTCTTGAAAAATATTGTTGTATTGACCATGTAACCTGAGGCCTCTTCATGAACTTGTCAGGGCTATAAAAGGAGATGTAGTCCTACCTGCCTCGAAGGGTTTCCCACCCAAGGTCTGACAAGGTCATGCAGGTCACATGCTTTGCCCCATGCTCCGTACTTAGTAAGAGCTCAAAAAATGTTTACTATAATTGATACTATTTTTTTGCCACCTGGAAAGAATAAGATGAATGTATTGAAAAAATAGGGGGAGGAAAAAGCATATATTTTTTCAATGATTTTTGTAAATAGATCAAATTAGGCATAAGTATTATGGACATTGGGAAGGGTATGTGCTATGGTGAGTGCTGTGAAGTGTGTAAACCTGGCAATTCACAGACCTGTACCCCTGGGGCTAATAATACATTATATGTTAATAAAAAAATTAAATTGGGCATAAGTGATAATCACATCCAAAGATCTTTAAATGATACCACCAACTAAACAGAAAAATAAGAAAAGACAACCTGGTAAATAATTAGGTTCCAGTTTCAGAAAATCCCCAATACATATTCTATTCATTCTAGTCTGGCCAAAATGAACATAGTGCTGGAGTAAAGATTTGAGCAGAGAACAAAGTGGTTTAAAATGCAGACATCAAACAGGAGGGTGCAAATAGCAAACTAGAGCCTGCTTGGGTTTGTTTATGAAGGTAATAGACTGATTAGTGTACTTCCCAGGCAGTGTCCCCTGACTTCACAATGACAAAGGGCACAGAAGCAGCAGTGAGGACCATGAGCATCCTGTGGGTCCTGGGAGCTCTTACAGCCCAGATCAGCCCACGAGGATGAGGCCCCATGAACACAGGGACTGCTTCGTTCCTGGTCCTAAACCACTGGTGGCTCATAGTTCTCGACATATTATCCAATCAGTCATACGCCAATCAGCACACAGTTTTCACGCTGTGTTCTTATTAGCAGATGCCTATTCAACTTTGCAACCTATTTCTGCCACTTTCTCCTCAACTGGAACTCCAAATTCGTGCAAATTTAGAGCTGAAAGAAGCCTCTGAGAGCATGTGGGGAAGAGGGAAGCCCTAAGCATTTTCACTTTTTGAGGCGTTGCCCTGTGGCACTTATCCAAACCTTGAAACAAGTACCTGCTCCCTTCTGATAAATGGAAAATACTCGCCCTTTAATGATTTGTGGGGGTTCCAATGACATGGAGCATTAGGAACACCCATGGCTAGAAAGGGCAAAGAGGCCAGGCAGAAGAGGTGACTCATCTGTTCACGGGTCCATCAGTGGGCATTCCATCTCCGAACAGCTGAAGACCCGGGCTTCCTCCTGAGAGACAAATGTGTTCCCCTGGTGGGTTTAGACACTGCTTTGTTTGGGGA
The DNA here is from genome assembly GCF_020171115.1 of Neogale vison. Taxonomy (NCBI): domain Eukaryota; kingdom Metazoa; phylum Chordata; class Mammalia; order Carnivora; family Mustelidae; genus Neogale; species Neogale vison. The sequence goes on from NC_058097.1 coordinate 13,108,017, forward strand.
TATAGAATGGACACAACTGACCTGTTTCTATCCAAACTGACTGACCAAAGATGCTACCCTGGATCCTGAGAAAACCTATGCCAGAAAAGTCTCACTAGAACAGGAGGAAGTGGCCCTTAAGGATACACCAGAAATCATATAAGCTCAGTACCTGTGAGAAAATTCAAGCATTTTATGGCTTGGGGTAAGCCAGACCACTTTCAAAAACATTATCCCAGCAAGAGAACCCAAAGCCCATATGCATACAAAAAGGCAACACACTTAAGTTCTATCCCGGAAGCATTCCTGGACACCCCATCATCACAGAAGCCTGATTATCAGAACCGGTGAGTTGGAAAATGGTGGGAAGGCCCAATCCATGGGTGACCAGAAACCCCCCAGAGGAGGGAGTGCTGGTGTTTGGATGTGATCCGTAAGAGGATCCTCTGATATGGAGGCTCCCAGGGCTGAGAAGCACTTCTGCTTGGTGAAGGAAATTGAGTCCAGAGGGTTCAGCCTGAGTGAATGGGACTGTGGGCTCAGTGCTGTCTTATCCTGGGCTGCAGGGGTTTTGCCCGGCCTGAGACAGCTGTGGGTAACTTGCAGGTTTTACTGAGCCCTGGGAGGAAATTCAAGGATGAATCCGATTCTAAAACCCTCTTGAGGGGACAACATAATGGGCTTGTCACAGGTCATGTGCATTAAGAGGACTATGCGTATCTATAAAAACAGAAGTGTGGTCATTCAGTTCCCTTTCACAGAGGGATGTTTTCAATATTAGGTCATTTGAAGGAGTTAAGAACATGTAGAAGGACACTTATTTTTCAGTTGGGATTAAAATAAAAGTGAAATAACTTCTATTTCTTTATGGCAAAAACTCAACATAGCACTTTCTAGCAAATCAGAGAAAATAAACCTCAGAAACAGGCGATCAGCCTAAACTGACCCCACTTTTCACTTACAGAGCTCTGAAACATTTCACATCACTTCTCCAACCCTCCTGAAATTAAGTCTCTGAAAAGAATGTTCCCTTTGTTATTGTTCCATTCTAAAGTCTCTTTCTGAAAAGGAAAACATTCAGAATTTTCCCTGGCTGCTCTGCCATTAATATCCCTTCTTCCGGTCCTCGGAAAGCAGCCTCATGGCACAGAACCCCTGCTGCTCTGTGTTCCTTCCGTGCATGACCCCTCTCCTGTAAGTCTATTCTCCTGCTCCAAAAGAAAGACTGAGTATCTAGGATATGATCTGTAAGTGACTATTATGTTGTTTGTTGAAAATAATTGTCAAAATGGCCTTCAGTTATGTTACAAATATTTTCCTTTTCAGTCTTAATGTTTTGGTTTTGTTCCTCAGATCCATAGCTGCATTTTACTTACTGATCAAGTGGTCTTCTAGAAGGAATCAAGTTTGAATTGAACTGAATTCAAATTGAGCTCTGAATTTGAATCAAGTTTTCAGGTCTTAAGCAAACTCTCATATTGCAGCTTTTACTCAAATATTACATGACTCTGGAAATGGAACTTCATCTTTCCATCTGGAATAATTACAACCAACCAAGTGACTTGACGGATTCAGTTCCAAGACTTTCTGTAAGAAGTCTATGGACACCCTGCCACTAGTTCATCACAGGTGATGGATACCTTCAGGAGGAGAGTGTCCTTTTAAAATTATCTTCTTAAAAACTTACATTGACAATGACTAAAGTGGTTCTTTTAAAGATCTCCCATGAAAATCCTTAAATAAAAAGGGAAATATCTTAAAAATCACCTTCCTTCCCACTTATCACTCATCTCCCCTTCTCCTTCCTTCCTTCATCCCTCACTGCCTCCCTTCCAATGAAGGATTATTTTTGCGAATTTTGCAAAATCAGAACCCAACTGCAAGAAACAGAGTTACAAATACACTTAATCTACTTGGTTTATCTGGAAAACAGTTTACATAATGACTTAATGTCGACATTTGTCAATTTAATTAGTTGCATTTTAACCCCCAACTTAAATTTAGAAGAGCGATCTAAATGTTTGCCACTCTAATGTTATGTTTTTCCAATCATACTCCCTAATCTGCTGAGACGGAATCACATCTAACTCTAAATCATAATATCAGCAACCATTAACCAAGAGCGCATGTTCCCAGCACTGTGGTAAGTACCGGTGTACAATACCCACTTTAAACTTTGCAATCTTGTTAAGTATTATCCCCATTTTAAAGATAAGACAACCAAACAGAGATTAAGTATCTCACCCAAGACAACACCAACCATAAGTGGGAGAACTGGGATTTTACAATATATTTTTCTTTAATTTCCTGAACCCCCTCCAATTATAACAAAAGATCAGGCCTCACCTTTCTCACATCATTAAAAAAAATGCCAGATGAAATCTAAAAACATTACAACTGATAACCAGGCTTAGATGAGGCCAGGAGGACCTGGTGAACGAAGTAGGAGGCACTGTATGTTCATATGTGCAGGTACATTGGAAGGTGACTCACAGGAGTCTCCTTTGGACGACACACAGTCAACATTCATGCGTTGAAGCTCTTCAGAAATGTATTGGAAGGTCTTTATAAAGCTATCCTGGTTGGGTCAAGGTGCAGTCAGTTCAGAACAAGGTCAGTGAAAAATGATTTCAAGAGCAGCTGTGTAATGCGTGATGAATTTCATTATGTTCCACCAAATGGAAAAATTCCTGACTATGTAAACAAATACCTTTAGCTGTGTTATCATATTTAAGGAAAAAATGTAAAATTTCTCTTGGGAAATAAAAATAACTTCTTAATTAAATTCCTATCAATCAATTAAAAAGAGAAGCACTGATGAGAAATTATAATCTGTTTCACCATCTACAATTGCACTTCTAGAATCTTCCAGATCAATAAGAGAAATCATGGCTCCCTTTATCACCATTTAGGGCAAGTAGAAGTTGTCTCAAAAAGACATAAGGGAAAAAAAAAATGGAAGCTAACGTACTGAAGGTAAACTACCCTAATTATTATTGAGAGAAAAGACTGAGTTGGCACATGATATTCAAGGAGACTTTTCTACTCCACTGTAATTCCTGGGGCAAGACACTGTGATTTTAGTAAAGTTTTGATCTCAAAATAATGACCAGTAAACTTTCTAAGAGAGGGGTCTAAGGTCTGGCCATCTGTCAGAGCAAGTCTCACTAAAGTTGTGTTCTGTCTTCAGTGAGATACCCCAACCCCTATGCAATGAAAATTCCACTGGGGTTTTCTAGGAGCTGAGGCAGTTGTGTGTGACGTTCATGCCCTTCTGTAGAGAGACAAGATTCATGTCTCTTTCAACAGTGAAGGCTGTTAATTTATTTCAAGACCTACAAAATCTCTCCAGTACAACAGAGGACGTACCAGCACAGCTGGAAAAGGTTTGCCTGAGCATAAGGATCAGAGAGGACAAATAATAATAAAGGGAGGCTGAAGGATGGAAAATCATACTGACAGAAGAGCTGTGACTTGTCAAGGGCAGTTTGCTCTCAGCAGATTCCTGCCCTCCTTTCTCCCTTCTGGTGTCCATTTCCGAGGAGTCAGCTCCCACATGTTTGCAATGTGACTCATGACTAATGGTACAAGAAGTGGAAGGGGTTTGCAGTAAAGAGCTAGATCTTTCCTCTTTTGGTAGCGATCTGGGCTTCCACCCAACCTGGTTCTGCTGAGCCTACATGCTATGCCGATTTGGGGAAAATAAAGCAAACTAAATTTGAGCTCTGCTATCCGTCTGAATTGCTGAACGGCATCTTTTCTGTAGGCTTAGGTAACGACAAAGCATGGTTTACTATTACTTACATGGTAATAAAGGAATGATCAAGTTTCCCTCCCTTTTCGAGGCTTAGTTAAATTAAGGTAAAGCTTCCCTAGGGATACTGGATGAAGTTTTCTTTGATGGAAAAGACATTTGCTAACAGAAGTAGAAGTGTTTGCCCTGATCGCCGATGTCAGGCAATCAGTTAGGATCAGTTTGGGCAAGTATCTTTACTTTCCCAGGCCTTTCTTTTTGAGAAAATACCAAGTGTTCAATATTCAGAAAATTGCTACATCTTTGAAGTATGACCTGAACTAGGAGTACCAGAGTCCAGAAACAAGGCCAGCACGTCTGTGTTGTGATTTCTCAGAGGACTCCCAGATACCCATGGAAATTGAAAGCTTAATTCTCTTTTTGCCCTGTGATAGTCTTTTGCCTCGCGGTTCTCAGATTTGTGGTTTTTGTCTCTGAATCTCTCTCACTCAGGGTACCCAAAAGACCTAAGCAGAGGATATAACATAATGAGACTGTCAAAATCCTGTATAGCCAGAGTCCATCTAGTAAAATAGAATATTATAGTTCTGAAAGTAGTCGATTCCACTTGCTTTTCTGGAAGGCACAAAACATTCATAATAGACTCAGTTTTGCAATTTTTTTCCAAAGTGGGGGAAGAAAATACACAGAAGCAGATAGCTTGAGAAATAATCAGTATTCTGCAGAACTCAGTACCTTCCCTAGGCAAGGCATAAGTGGAAAATCCTAGGTTAATATTCCAAGACATTATCGAAAGAATTGACATGAGAAACTTGATATAAATAGTAGTAATATATCACATGTATTTATGACTAGAACAATAATCATGGCCTACCACTAGAAAATCAATAAATTACCGAGATTTTAAAAAAATCCTTCCAGACCTCTGTCCTGTATCTGCCCCAGTGGTCACTCTGGGTCCCTGTCTACCCCCTTTCTCTACCAGTGAACACCTCTGGGGTCTCTCAAAAGACAAACCCCTACCTCTGCATTCTGAGACCATATCAGTGCATACTCAAGGCATCCAGCATAACTCCAGGTTTGAACAACAGACTATATGGCCATGTTATATGATGAGCATATTGAGGAGAAAGTGAGCTAAGACAATATAACTACCCAGTGACGAAGTGGTGAACAGGTGGTAGAAGAGAGTAAGATCTTGCAGTTCTAGAATCTGGGTCAGCACTGAGTTAAACGACTTCTCAAATGATCAAATTAATACAATTTTATTAAATTCATACTTATCACTACCTGTGGGCCTTTTAGGGACAGTGACTGATCTGGATCCTAAATCTACTTGCTTTAAATTACAAGAGCCTCTGGAATAGGAACAATGTTCCCATAAAACATTCAATATGCACAGAACACAGTAAGGGCTAAACTAAACTTAGTTTTAGGTGATGCATGGAAGAGTCAAGATATTTAGATGTGGGTCTGACACAATAAGCATATCATTTCTTACTTCCTTCCAGACCCTAAGGTAATAGCTTTTTTTCCCCCCTTTTTAAGTTTACTTCATCTGAAGACAATGTCCTTCCTCAGGACACAGAGGCTGAAGAACCCTTCAGAAATAAGGTGGTCTCTAAGCCCTGACATCTGCCTTTTATTTTTATTTTTATTTTTATTTTTGTGGATAGGGTATCCATTTGAGATTGATTTTTAGATCAGTAGGTAACACTGCTTGGTTTTAATCTTCCCTGCTTCTACTGTGAACTCAACTCATAGTCAAAAAGCTAATTAAAAGGAATCACACTGTAATAAAAAAAACGAATCGCTGATGCATAGCTCATCTGTCAGAAATTAAATAGGGGGCATTTGGCATAGCTGATCTAATACATGAGCAAGGTTCAGAAGAAAACGGTGAAGAACCTGCCAGAATACAGTAGAAAGCTATGTGAGATATGCTGCTGTGCTCCCAGATGGCTGCTTCTCCTCTTAGCTATCCTTCTCTGCGAATTTACAGCCTCTCCTCTCTTCGCAGGCTTCTCAAGGTGAGCATGTCAGGTCTGTCTTGGGCCCTCTGCAATTTTCTTAGTTTGCTCTACGCTTACAATTCCCATCTTCTTTGCATGCCCTCAATGAAGACTTCTATGTAATAGTCATAAATCTTGCTTCCACTTCTGATTCCTCTCCTACATATTTAACACTGCATTTCCAGAACTTTTTGGACGTCTATTGTCGTCTCAAATTCAACATATTCAGAACCAGACTCATGATCATCAGCTGATTTCCATTCCTTCCTTTTCCCCTGCCTTTCTCCCTCCTTCCCTCCCACCCTCCACCTTCCATTTATTGGCAGAGTGGTAGGCCTGAGGTACAGATAAAGATAAGGCACTCCTTAACTTAAGGAGCTCAGAGTTTGTTACCGAATTGGAGAATCAAACTTTTTGAATCAAAAAGGATCTAAGGGTCCTACCCCAACATCCTTATTTTGTGTACAAGCAACCAAAGCCAAGAGAGATCAAATGGCTTGTTTAAGGTCACATATGCTATTAGCAAAGCCAGGAATTAAACCCAAGACTCCTTATTTGCTAATTTCCATCAAAGACATCATAATTCTCCCAGCCACTCTAGTTCTGATCTGAAGAGATGTGTAATTCATCACATTTCGCCCTCATCAACCAATCACAAAGCACTTGAATACCTTTCTTTTGAGTATCTCCCACATCTGACATTTCCTTTGGTTTCCAACCATCAGTAGGCTGACCATCCAGGTCAGCATGACCTTCACACATCACCCTGAACTTGCCTGCAGAGACGTTCGGTTTCCCTGGTACTTCCTGCCCTGGCACATTTCGCCTGACCCATACCCTCTCCCAGCCCCAATCCATCCTCCTCCAATTTAATCGACTTGTGGCTACCCAGGTAATATTTCTAAAACATCTGTACACGTCACTCACCTACTGCAAGCCCCACAGTGAGCCTCCAATACGCTGGGCATGCTTTGTAGGAGAAGGGGGTCTATGGTCATGGGGAAAAATACTGCTTGTACTCTACCCTCTGGAGAATCTTTTTTTTCTTGAACTATGTTTCTCAAACTTCTCTGACCACAGAACTTCCTTTCTTCAAGGAATGCACATCACCCCCCTCAGACCCAGTATTTGCAGACACACACTGTGAGAAGCAGGAGGCTACAGTCTACCATTCAACAGCTGGGCCAGGCAGCCCAGACCTTCCTCTACTCACCTTCCCATCCTTCCATGACTGTCTGCCCTAGCAAAACTGGTCCATTCATTGTTATTTAATATTTTAGTTTCACAATTTCCCCAGTTGGAAATATTCTCCTTCCTTTCCACTTACCCTTCTTCCAAAATTCAGTTCAGGTCTCATCTCTTCTGTAAGTCCTTTCCCAACTCTCTCATCCAAAACTACTGTAGCATTTATTTACTTGTATCAGAAGACCAAAACCTCAACAGCAGAAAATGCATATAGCACACATTTGCATCAGGAAGCTCATAAAAATGGCAAAAATTTTCCCTATAAAATAGCTTCAGATTAATTTACATTAAGGTAAGATTATATTACATTTACAAGAAATGCATTTCTACAAAACCATTAAGATCTCAAAGGAGGAGAAAAAAGGGAGATTTAAAATTAATAAATAATTCACTGACACTGAGTTCAGCTGTTTTGACCAGGATAACTTTAAGAAGACACTAGGAAAGTTCCATGCCTTCATTTTCATTTTGTAAAGATTGTCAAGAACTGGCTAATGAATATTATGAGAAGAAAAGAGAATCATATACAGAAAAAACAAAATCATTATAGATGCCATAAACACCACTTATATTTTAAGTGAATATTATCCCCTTCCTGTTTCCAGTGATTTTTTTCACACAATATAAACAAAATTAGTCTCATTTATTTGAAAGATACTACTTCTATATATCCCCATTTAAAAAAAAAAAGTTTTCTTCCTAATGGTGAAAAGATGCCTTGTGATAATAACGCCCAATTCAGTTCCTATCTAGAGTTCAAAAGCAATCATATTAAATACCACATTTTAACACACATGTGTCTCCCCAGTCTCCATAAGAAGCTTTAAGTTAAGGAAGAGCTCTTGAAGAGAAGTAAATCTGAGGTAACCGTAGTCTTTCTACTTTCTGAATTGAAAATGTGCAAAACACACCTGGGGTCCTCTCACCCAATACTGACCCCCAGTGTTTGCCATCCCAGAGCCATTCATTCCCAGAAGGCTAGGACAAACAGAACAGTAGTCATCAGCCCAGATCTCCCGTACCAGCTGGGAAGAATCTTGGACTTCTATGCTCTGGACCTTACCAGCGTGTCTAAGATTACCATGACTGACTGCTCTTCCCTGCCTCTGTCCAGCTCAGCCTTGGCTCGCTTGGACTTATAATGCCTTCCTAACATATTTTGGCTTGACCTATTATCACAGGCACCTGTCCTGTTCTCCCAAGACTACATGTCCATTTTGTTTTAACCTCTTGCTGGTCTAGCCCATCATATCTGAAGACCCCTTTGCTTAACTGAGCCCTGGACAGTCTTCTAAGGTGAGATTTAGCCTCAAGTCCTATCTCCAACCTTACTACCCACATCAACCCCTTACTTCAAGCAAACTGATCCATTCCTGGAGCCTTGAATTATCCATGTCCTACACGTCCCCCATTTTGTTTTTCAAAAGCCCTGTCCTGAAAGACCTAACTCAAGGCTCTTCTCTCAAGAAACCTTCTCTAATTTGGCCTATGATAATTACCTCAACCTCTGAACTAGTATACTGACTGTCTTTACCAAACAGTCACACAACAATAGTCCCAAGGCATGTCTCCAAGGGGAAGGCTCTCTCTTGGAAATTATAATGCACATTATCATATTAAAAACTAAGACGTCTTTCAAAACCTTTAAAAAAATATTGAAACTCCTGTTTGTGAAACTTACTCAGCTATGGAATCCCCTTTCTATCTTCTATCCTTTAAAAACAGTTTGGAAGCACAGACATAAGGAAAATAGGATGCCACAAGTCAGTGGCATTTCCCACCAGTAAGCTTGCATTCTAACATGTCCATGTGCCCATGTCTTCTCTCCAGATGATTTGGAAGTAACAATCCAGCAGCTCCAATTAGCTTTGGGCTTTCTCAACTACTTCTACTCCTCCTACTACTACTACTTCTTCTTGAGAGAGAGAGAGAGCGAGAGAGAGTGAGTATGCAGCAAATGAGCAGAGGAGGATGGGCAGATGGAAAGGGAGAGAGAGAATCTTAAGCAGTGTCTATGGCCAGTGTGGAGCCCAATGTAGAGCCAGACGTGGGGCTCAATCTCATGATCCTGAGACCATGGCCTTAGCAAAAATCAAGAGCCAGAACCTTAACCAACTGAGCTACCCAAGCACCCCAAGGCTTTCTCAACTTCTATTGCTATCTTTACCCTCATATCACTCTATACTTGTTGGGTGTAAGGTCATTAGCTACTTTCATTTTGAAGCAGTAGGGAATGTGGTCCAGAGCTGGGTCTGTAGAATCAGACCAAACCTGTTCTAGGTCTGGCCCAGCTCTCAGCAATGAGGTTGAGGACTAAATCTGTTTTGTTCACTCATGCCTTGTACACACATAGTCCCTAATATAGAACATACAGTCAGTAAGTATTTATTGAGTGAATTAAAGACAAAGTACTTCTCAACCCAAGTGATTCTGCCTGACAAGGGAACATGTGACAATGGCTAGAGACAGTCTGGGCTGTCACAATTAGCATCTGGTGGGTAAAGGTCAGGAATGCTATTAAACATCTTATCATGTACAGGACAAAGAATTATCTAGCTCCAGAGGTCAAGAGTGCAGAGGTTGAGGAAATCTGTCCTTGAGTCAGGCTGGTCAGGGAATCACTTCTAAATGTGGACACTACTTGGCTTAGAGAAAGTTACTGAATTTTTCTAAGTCTTAATTTCCTCATCTGTAGAATGCAGAACTGATTATATCTTATAAGGCTGTTGTAAGATAACACATATATAAACAAGATAAATCGAGTAACACATATGAGATGTTTAACACAGCAATTGGCAGGTAGAAAGTATGACCTATGAATGTGATCTGTGAGCATTCTTACCGCTAGCCTTCATTCAGTGTCCCATAACGACGTGAGGCTTTCAGCTAAAATCTTTATGCTCCCAGAGCTCAGTATCAATCCCAGAGTGAGTACTTTTATCAAAATAAGCCTTGTGCCCCCACTTATGTTTATTGTATGGTCAGATTTTATTTATGTGCTCACCAGGGGCTCAATAGTGAAAATGTTACTCAAGAAGAGCATGCTGTCTGCCTGAACCAGCCTCCTCTGATTCTCAAAGGTGCGGGAGAGAATGGAAAGACGTTCTCGAAGTGAAGGATCAATAATGCACTCTTCAAGAAACTCATCAGTCTCGTTCTTTTCCTCTTTGCTCAGGTCATCACAGACCCTAAAGAAAACACAAGAAATGTGAGACTCGTTTTGGTACTCCCATGAAGAACACTGCGAAGTGTTCCCCTCCAGTCCATCCTCCTGGAAGTGGTCTCACCCATCACCCTGAGGTGGTCCTTTTTTGCTGTAAGTCTGTAACATATGAGCTGAGTGACCTTGGACTTCATCCTCTCAAGAGCATCAGTTTGCTCATCTTTAGTCACTTTCTTCAACAAGTCCTCCTGGGCTTCCTGTTCTACTCAATGCCCATTTGCTTATTACTGAACCCTCATGTATATTTAGACAAATATTTTCTTTTAGAAAATTATGTTTTCCAGGCTGCTTTTTAAATAATATATACCCTGCCTCTCACACTTGAAAAACAATTTTTTTTCTTTTTAGACTTACTTAGCTCTAATACTTTCTTGGCTGTTAGTTACCTAGAGAACAGAATCTGAAACCAGCAAGGACTAGGCTTGGATGTTGATTCTGCTACCATTTACTAGCTCTCTGACCTTGGAGGTTCCAGAATTCCTCCTAGCCTCAGTACCTTCATCTATGCAACAGAGATAATACAGATGTGTTGAGGATAAAATGTGATGAGGGACCTGACAGTTCCCAGGACAAAGCAGGTACTCCATAAATACTGTTTTCTCCCTAGGTCAGTCATAAGCAACTATCCAGCTCTCAAGCTTATAAAATGCTCACACCACACCTCAAGACACCTCCTTTTTTCTCTCCTTCTAGCTCTTGATATCCATCGTGATAAGTCAGAAAAGCAGCCTTCCCCAACCCTCTCCTCATTGTCCTCACCAAAGCTGTGTTCCCATTACTCTTAGAACCTGTTACTTCATCTGCACTTGGAAGACTGAATTTTATCTCCTCCCAGGAACATAGGATCATTTTCCCACAATTTTCCTGATATTGCCAGTGGTGAGAGACAATTTATTCAGTTAAGTGAGTGCTCAGTAAGAACCTGGGGTGGCTGAATTCCTGTCCCAGCCCCAACTACTTTCTAAATGACTTCATGAAGACAATATGTTCAGCAACACCAAAGATCTCTTTTTAATGACGTAGCTCTCAGGGCCCTTTGGTCACAGAAGATAAAGAAGTCAAAGAAATGGGTTCAATGTGTTCTGTGTCCCAGGAAGAAAGCAACCTGTGCTTTCTCTTCATTGTTAGCTGGAAAGCAGTGTCCAAGGTAACCAGAGCAGCAGTCCTTCTACACTGCTGGGCTGAGCAGGTCAAATAAAGAGAAGTCAGTTCACAGAAAGAAAGGAAACCACTTACTCCTGTGAGTGGAATTTATGACACCTACCTTTGGGAATATATCCTGAAGAAACCAATCATGGATATAAGCAATGACACAGCCAGAAAGATGTTCATTGAAGTGCTTGCTGTAACACTAACAGGTGTGGGTAAATTTGATGTGAGAGATTGAAAAAGTAATTAAACAAATAATGGGAATCATAAACATTCTATTTATTGAGGGGGTTCTTGGGAGTGCGGTGTAGAAATAGAATGTCTTACATGGACCAAGGATGATAATGCTGCATGAACTGATGAGTATGATTAACTCAAACCCCACAACAGAAAACAGAAGAGAATGAAATAAAAGTTCCCAAATGCTCTTCTCCCACACTGCTGGGGCCCATGAATCCCTGACAGCCACATAATGCAAAAGGCGTGGTGATGCACTGTATGTCTTCCTCTTTGCCCTCTGATTAGAGCACTGGAGCCAAGGCTGCCAGTCTAAGAAGGGAAGGTGAGACACCTTGAGCTGAGCTGACTCCAGCAAGGGCTCGTCTAACCCTCAGTCTATTGCTGGGCCATCTTGTCCTGCTGCTGTTCCTGGTCTCCAACATTCAGAGGTGCTTCTGATTTACAGACGAGGAAACTTTTTATCAGACAGCAGAACCACACACTAGCCCTCTCTCTCAGTAAAACCATGGATTTAACCCATTTTACAAATGGTCTGGTAGCCACATTCAGGCATCAAGCCCCGTTCAGCCTATGGATTGTAATGAATGGGAAAGCCTTGTGTCTCAGGTACAGTAGCACTGGACAAGTAAATGCGCCCTTATATTGAGGTGTTAGAGACCCTGCTCCTTTGCAGTGCCCCCAAGAAGTGTACTTGGATGCTGAGGAGATTAAAAATTAAGAGCTTTGGCCTTCAAGAGAGAAATATTCTCATGTCCACAGTTGGCATAGAAAAGATGAAGTCCTCCATCTTCAAATAGACCATGTGACCCTGGACACCAAGCAACTCTGTGATGACTATTCTAAATCGAAGACTAGGTCTGCCTTCCTGTTTACCAACTTACCATCCATGTCTCCCGATTCTTGCATCACGCTGGGGAAGAGAAGGGACTCCCAAACACAACTATGATTAAATTTACTATTAGCTGGATGGCAGGCTCAACGCTCATTGAAACTGTTCTATCTAGAGAAACACGTCACTTCCTGTATCTGACAGTTGAGGAATAAATCCATGCTGACAACTTTGTGGGGGGGTTCCACTAAGGACTCTAGGAGTTCTTGTATAGAACAAGTCTTGGGTCCTTGGGAAGCTACAAAGGGAAACTATTCTTGCAAAGTATGCAGGAATGCATTTAGAGCAGATCTTTCTGTTCCAAGTTGAAGACCAAACTGCCTTCAGTAAAAGGCAAACCTCTCTGTATTTGTCTTGCTTTTTGAGAGGATAGGCATTCCATCTCCAATTATGTCCAGGACAAGAATTCATGACTAATAACACGAAGTTCAATTAAAAAAATATATTAAAAAATAAAAGTTATGGCATGGTTGGGGATAGAACAAGGAACAAGAGAGGCATAAAACAGAAAAGACAGTCTGGCCAAATAAGAAAGTGAGCATAAACGGCCTACTTCCCCTCTAACTCTCTTTCCCCTCTTGCTCTGGACATCTGGCCCGAGGAAAGGCAGAGGGAGAAAGTGAAGAGCAGCGTATTCAGTAACGTCTGCACTTAGAACGACCAATCCAGTTTGGAGAAACAGGAGTCGTGTTGCCATTTGCCACCCAAAGTGAAAATGGAAGTATTCTTATTTAGTCATCTGAAGCCACTGTTCAAGTTCATTGTTTAATGGAACGGCAAAATCCTTGATGATAAAAGAAGGCTGCCAATCACGATTATGAAAATGTTATTGCATATTATTCCCTTGCTACAAAAAAAAAAATTCTATAGGAACTAAGAGAGCAGGAAAGATAGTGAAAGAAAGAATACACAAGAGAAAAGGAAAAAGAAGCCTCGGGACGATACGAAAGAGATAAGAATAAAAGAAAAAAATGTCTATCCAGGTGTCGTTGAAATTACATTCTCTGTCCCTGGCATCTCTGATAATTATTGGTTTAAGTGTTTCTTGAGTTTCTCTGTTGAAATTAACTTCCTTAAACACTTTTTGTTTGGACATTGCCCTGGCATCAGGCATGGGTTAGACATATAGTCAAATACACATAGTTGAAGGTAAAGCTGGTTTCCTTCTGACGGTGTGTTCCCACACTCCCCAAAAGATTGTGCCTGCAGGACAAGCAGGATACTGAAACACTGTGTTTGCTGAAGTTTCTTCATTTGTACCTGCTCTTCCATTTTCTCTTTAAGGATGCTTGGACCATTTTTATTGTTGGGACACTCATGAATGAGGGAATCAGGACAGAAAAAGCAGTGGATAAGCAGTTTCCTCTTGCCTTTTTGAACTACTGGTATTTCTATGCTATGAGGCGAACTGAAGTTTTGAGGCAGGAAAGGCTTTTCTTTTCTCACTTTTTAAAGATGGCACAGTGGCAATCCAGTGATTAAAGCTCATTGTCTGAATGATAAAGCTTCTGGTCTACTGGGTCCGGCCATTGTCACAGCTCCTTCTGATTCAATTAGGGACAGAACACTGGGGGATTTCTGCCCAGTTTCCGTGGACCTAAGACTTTTATTTTTATCACATACTAACTTGGTTTTAAACAAAGCTTTGAAGCTTCCCAGGGCTAATCTTTAATGAAAATGGAGAGGCAAATAAAAAAGGCTGAAATGAAGTCCAATGAAAGCAGCAAAAGCACTAATTCAGGGAGGGTGGAAGGAGATAAAAATGAAAATGGACTTTAGAAGAGGCAGGGATAGATAGATTCAGTAAAAAGAAATATTCAAAATTTAACAGTGGTGAGATTAGTTAAAAAAATTTGGCTTGCCACTTTATTAATTTTCTCCCCTGCCTGAAGTATTTTAAAAAGGAAAAGATTAAAGATACCAACAAGAAATCATTAAATTATATGGTTAGCAGGGATTGAGCAATGCTACTAAAGCTGAGAATATAAAAGCCATTACATAAGCCCTTCTTGTTCCTCATTCTTCATATTTTCTGGAAATACCTTCTCATTGAAAAAAAAATCCACGCTGATCCCAATCCAAAAGAGATTGTTTTTAGAAACCATGAAATCTGACCAATCTGATTAGGTTTGTGAAACAAAATACAGTCCTATAGGTTAGTTTTGAGAGACTAGTGAAAAATTATATATTTGGTCTTAAAAATCTAGGAGTTTAGCCACTAATAAATTATAACCAGGTTGAGATTAACCATGGATGGACAACATTGTGTTCCACATAGCTCAATTCAAGTTCTTTAAATGAACAAAGGAGCATCATACATTGGGACCAAGTTATAAAAATCTGACCTTATTTGAGTTGGTTAAAAAGTTACCACAAAAGTCTCAGATTTTTCATGATAAGTGAGCTTTGAGTTCCCCCAAATTACAGCATATGGGTGATTTTTCTTACAAACCTAAACTTTTCTCTGTCTTCTTCTTCCTGGGTAGCAAATATCTTCCACTGGAAGTGGGCAATGATGTTACTGCGGTTGTGAATAGTTATAATTCGCTGGCTGGACAGAGATATGTAGGTTTTCTCAAGGATCAAGGAATTCCTGTCCAGCCTTATATTCATGTCTATGGCAGCTCCATACAGAGATAAAAAGACTTTTTCACCTAGAAATTAACAAAGTACAAAGACACTTTGAGATTTATTCTAGAATGACTACTAGGTCACTTTTTCCCCAAGGTGAAGTTACAGGACAAGCATTAGACATTTCATTCATTCATTCTCCCCCTACCCCGCAATCAATCCAGAGATCAGACATGATCAGAAAACTTAAGTATTATGTTTGGTGAAGTTATGGAGAGTCAAACTATATAAATTGTAAAAACCATATAAATTGTTATAGTGGGTGTTACATTTTCTTTTTTGTAATTTTTTAGAAGATTTTATTTATATATTCAAGAGAGAGAGAGAGCTTGGATAGAAGGAGCAGGGGGAAAGGGACAGGCAGACTCTGCACTGTGTGTAGAGCCCAGCACTGGGCTCCATCTCATGACCTGAGCGAAAACCAAGAGTCAGATACTTAACTGACTGAAACACCCATGTGCCCCTTTTTGGTAATATTTTTAAATCCTATAGCCTGACCACAAGGGTACCTGTGTTCTAGAATATAGCCATTTGTCTCTTCTTTATCCCAAGCATGAGCTGGCATTCTGACTCTTAAAGTAACTGTACCTGTACCAAGTATATCTAGGAAGAGCTGCTCAGCATGCAAGGATCGAAATCCAATCCAAAGGGGATCAGAAAGAAAGAATTGGGGCGCCTGGGTGGTTCAGTGCGTTACGCCTCTGCTTTTGGCTTGGGTCATGATTCTAGGGTCCTGGGATAGAGCCCCACATCTGGCTTCCTGCTCAGTGGGAAGCCTGCTTCTCCCTCTCCCACTCCCCCTGCTTGTGTTCCCTCTCTTACTGTCTGTCAAATAAATAAAATCTAAAAAAAAAGAATAACTTCATTAGTTAAAAAAGGAAAAAAAAAACAAAAAACACACAACTATTTAAAAGGAATCACTTCCTTAAACAGTAATTAAAACAAAAACAAAACATCTACATACTATATTTAGGTAGTAGTTACACAGAAAGAAAACAAAATATTAAGACCAAGGCTATGTGTAAATTTTTAAAATCTTAATGTTAAGAACACCTTTATTCAGCATAGTAATTTAAGTTCCCAATTTCATTCAAGATGCACCAATTACCTTGATTCCAGGTAAAACATGAGGCCCCTTGGGCTTCCAAGAAGATACAAACATACAAACTATGTTCTACCTGATCTCTGCAATGTCATGAGGGTGCCTCACTCTGACATAAGAGTAGAAAAAGGAAATAATTAAACACCAGAAAGGTCCTGTCCTGCTCTAAGTTTAATCAGCACCCAAAAAGCATAAGCACTTGTACCTTATTTTTTAGCAAACATTTCTGCTCCATTCACCATTGTATTAACCAAGCAGGTACTTAGTAAATTAATAATGTTTTATACAGTGCAAACATCCTTTATGCTCTATCACTTTAAACACAGAAAAGCTTTGAACACAGAAGAAAATATCCAGACATTTGACTCTAAAATTTTAAATTTTTATTTAAAAATATATTTTTTTAAATTCACATTCAAATACCATAAAAGCATGCATGCACTGTGAAAATAAAATGTCTTCTCCCCCTCACTCAATCTTAGGCCAGACTTTCAAAGGTAAGAGCTGTTAATATTTTCATGTACTCCCTTGCCAAATCAAGGTATGTACTCTTGACAACGTTTAAACTTTCTGATGAGCTAAGCTTAATAATATAAGTGAGAAATCATTGTTTTGTTTAATTTGCATAGTCTTAATTATGGATGATGTTGATTTTCTCATAGATTAAAGAACTTTAAAACACCTTTTTCTGTGAGATGCCTTTTATAGCCTTGTTCATTTTCCCTTTGAGAAGTTTACCTTTTGCATATCGATTTGTGAGAATTTTTGATATGAAAAAATTAGCTCTTTGTTATTCATGTTGCAATTTTTTCCTCCATTAGATATTTGAATTTCTGTATGACTTTTTTTTTTCAAGTTAAGTCTCTTTTCTCTTAGTCTTTATGTAGTCTAATTCTTTTCTTTATGGCTTTTAAAAATAAGTTTATGTTTTAAAATTTTTAAATTACATTTTGAAACTCAACTTCCACCTTCCCTTTAAAAGCAGCACCTTTCTTAAAGAAACTAAGGAGACCATAAATAGGTCTGGCTTGATGTACTTTTTAAAATGAGACATAGCTAATTTTCTTTTTCTAGCAAAAATAAGGTAGGTTAAGTTAATGGGATTTTCTGCTAAACTAACTTAAAAATCTGGACAAAATATGAACAAACATCTTCTTAAAGTCACTTCAGAACCATTGTCACATTAAAGAACTACCAGGCCAAAATTAAATGAAAAAGGGACCAAAGAGATCATTGAGCATGGAAGAAAGTTTTGACCCACGGATATGGTACTCTTGGCAATGCTGAGCTATTCCTGTGCAGGCAGGAAGGATGGAAATCAAAACCCTAAGTCTAAAGAAAGGGAGACTTAAAACAAACAAAAACATTTATCCACAATAACTTATCCTCAAAGGACTGTACCCTCAAGATGAGTTTGAATTAGAAGCAGACTAGCCCTAATTCAGAGTCAAATACTATGCTGGAATGTCTGTGATTGATGAGAATTTCAGTCCTTGGATTTGGTGATCATGGACTGGTTTCACTCTCAGAAACCTAGCAGAAGTAACACACTTCATGTTGGAGGAAAGAAATTTCAAATTTTTAACATTTTTTAAAATACACATTCAAACATAACGAGGCATGCAAAGAAACAAAGCTCCATTTGTTTGAACTGGCAAATGTAAGAAAGACAAAATGATATTAACAAATTATTACACACTAGAATCATCACATACAGATGGTAAACCAACTGTGTCTAAAGAAACAAAGGAAGACCTTGGAGCTATATCCAAGGAGTGGGAAATCAAACAAAGATCTAGAAAACTTGAACAATAGCCATACTAGGCTCTTATAGAAATAAAATAAAATCACCTAAATTTTTAAATCTCTAAGAATAAGATTAATAAAATAATTTTAATAATTTTATGAAAAAAATAGTCAACTGGACCATGGTTCAGAAAATACAAAAGGCAATATGAAGAAATAAAAATACATGAAAAATGAACAATGAATGAGTAAAATAGTAAGCAAATGGAGTGAGAAGGTATAAGTGTTTAATTGGAAACTCAGAAGGAGAGGAAAGATATAATGAAGCAAAGACAATATTTCAAGGGATGAGGGTTAAGAGTTTTCTATGGTTGACTGAAGGCATCAGTTTACAATTCAAAAAGCCCAAGGGAATGTCAAGAGGATATATTGTAGTGAAACTAAAGAAAATCAAAGACAAAGGGAAAGTCCTAAAAGCAGTTAGAGGAAAAGGTATATTATCTTCAAAGGACCCATTGTTAGAATTACAACTAACTTTTCAAATGAAACAATGGAAACTGAAAGAAAAATGGAATGGCTTCTTCAATGTGATGAAGGGGGAAACAATGCCAACCAGAATTTATAGTTTTTCAGACTTTGTTTGTCTACAAACATTTTTGTTTTATCTTCATTTTTAGGAATATTTTAAATAGGTTAAAGAATTGTAAATTAGCACTGTTTTCCTGCAGCACTTGAATAATATCACTGTCTTTTGGTTTCCATAATTTCAGCTGAAAACTTTTCAGTCAACATTATTAGTGTGCCATTTAAGTAATGTGTCTTTTTTTCTTCTGACTCCTTTTGTGACATTCTTTTTGCTTTAGTTTCCAGCAGTATTTGAACTAACAAGGGTTTGCTGAGCTTTATGAACTGTGAATTATTGTCATTATCCTTTGGGAACTGGTAGAATTAAAACATAGTATAAAGTCTCAGTAATTAAGACAGCTTATAAGAAAGACTGATGGAATAAAAAGTCAAAACAGGCCCAAATACATGCTAGAATTTATTATAGTATAAAGGCAGCAACTCAAATCATTGATATAAGAATAAACTTTAAACAAAAAAAAGCACTATTTGGACAACCTAGTAGCCATATGGAAAAACATACCTCACATCTAGCAATAGAATAAATGCCAAATTAATAAAATATTTAAGTGTTTAATATGAAACCATAAAAGTAGAATGACACATGGGAAAACTTTTTTGTAACTTTTGAGGAGAAAGTTTTCTAACCATGTCTCAAAATCCAGATTACTCTAAAAAATATTAAGAAATGTTATTACATAAAAAGGAAAAAAGAAATTTGGGGGGCCTGGGTGCCTCAGCTGGTTAAGTGTCTGACTCATGAACTCAGCTCAGGTCTTGGTCTCAGGGTTGTGAGTTCAGGTCCTGCATTGGGCTCCACACTGGGCGTGGAAAATACTTAAAAAAAAAAAGAAGAAGAAGAAGAAAAGAAAAAAATTTTGAATGCTACAAAAACTTAAGTAAAAACAAAAGTGGTCAAAATGTTTACAACTCATATCTAAAATAAATTAAATCGCCAAATATGTAAATAAGTCTTAGAAATCAATACGACAATCCAGTACAAGAATGGAAGAGAGTTTTAAGAAAAGAAATATACAGGTCCCCTATATGTGTTAAAAGATGTTCAACTTCTCTCATAATAAAAGCGACACAACTAAAGATGTATCTATATACCATTTCCCCCAAACACACTGGGTACAATAAAAGTTTGAGAACATAATCTGTTGCCATGGGAATGCAAAGTGGTGCATTCTTCCTCCCTCGTGGAATAAGTTGGGTGATATGGATTAAATATCTATCAAGCTTGCAAAATAACTCATCCTCTGGCCCTCTTCTAGGAATTTATCCTGTCGACGAGTGAGAACAAGATCAAGAGTATTCATTAAAACACTGACCTTAATAACAACAGAGAAGAAACAGCCGAAGTACCCACCAGGAGAAGACTGGCTAAATTATCTGTGCTACACCTAAAAGGGGAATGCCATGCAGGTGTACAAGTACAGGATTTATGATTAAGTGGAAAAAGTAAGGTTTAGAACAATTCACATAGTATGCTATTTTTAGGTAAGGAGGGAAAATAAGAATCTGCATTCATGTTTGCATCTATGTGTACAGAACACCAGAATAAAGTTAAGAGCTGGGTGGGTAAATGAGGCAAAGTAGAAATGACACCTTTCAATATATATTTTTAAGACATTGCTTTAATTTTTGAATACAGGAGTACATCACTTATCCAAAATTTTAACATAAGAAAAGAAACATGGGAAAGCTGCAGGTAACACTACTAATGAGAGAAATATAAAAGAAAATACTATTTCATAACCATCATAACAAAAATCAAATAGTTTGCCAGTGCTGTTTTGGAACTATGTCATAAGGATATAGGAAAACAATTTCCATATAATGCTGATGAAAATACAAATTAGTACAACCACATGACTGACCAATTTATTTTCCAGGAAAGCTCAATATACACCTGATCTGTAACTTTGCAATTTCCCTTCTTAAAGAAAATCTCCTATAGCTGCATAAGACATATACAGAGTTATTCATTGTGGTATTGTTTGTAATAGCAGAAAACTAGGAAGAACATCCTAATATCCAATAGAAGAACAGATTATAGCATGTTCACATGTTGGAGTGTGTTGCATCAGTTAAAATGAATCAGAGCTATATGGATCTATGCATTTAGATCTTCAAAATGTAGTGTTGAATGAAAAAGTCAAGTTGGGAAATGGTATATGCTGTATGATATCATTTATGTGAAGGTTAAAACTACTCGAACAGAGTGCCTGAGTGGCTTAGTTGGTTAAGTGGCTGACTCTTGATTTCAGCTTAGGTCATGATTTCAGGGTCATGAGATCGAGCCTCGCGTAAGGCTCCTCACTCAGCGTGGAGACTGCTTGTCCCTCTCCCTCCCCCTCTGCTCCTCTCTCTGGGCCCTCTCTTGTGCTCTCTTTCTCAAATAAATAAATACTCTTTTTTAAAAAACTACTCGAGACAATAACATATATGATTTATAGATAGATAAATATGTAAAAATACCATAAAAATGAACCAAATACAGCTCCTCTAAGAAGCCATAGGAATCAGATCAGGACGGAGTAAATGAGATAACTTCAAATCTGTACTCAGTTTAGTTATCCATAAAATAAAACATCTGAAAGAAACGTGCATAGCAAAATGTTGAGATGCATTAAACATAATCATTGTTGATTATATTACTTCTGTGCTTCTGTGGTGATTTGAAATATTTCATTGTTTAAAAGTCTAATCAAGGAAAAAGATCCAAGGGCTTATTTAGTTCATACAAATCTCAGGGTCAGAGGGACTAATGTCATCAATTTGAGTTGCTCCCTGCAAAACTCTTGCTTCTAGAAATATAGCAAAAGCCACTACACTCTTTTTGAAAACCGTCTAATATTGATTTTTTTTTAATCCATCTTCCAAAAATCATCAGATCCACAAAGTAAAGGAAGCAATAACTTTTGTCTCCACAACTTTAGGAATATGACTTGATTTGTCCACCCATCTCATGAAGACAACCTTAGAAAGGGCTCCCAAACCCTAGCTACTTAGAAAACTGGTTGGATGAAGGGAGGTTATGCCTGCCAGAGTTGAGTGGACAAGGCTGCTGTTCCCCAGCATTGGTATTTTTGTCTCGTTGCAGTGCCTGTTCCCATTCGGCCTCCGATTTGGTTTCTAGCGTTGAATGTTGTGATCACTGCAGATGAGGTTAGCCACTGTCATTTATTATGTCCTAGTAAAAATGTTTTCTGGAAGTCTCATTAGCTCTTGCTAGTTTTGCTACTATCAATCAAGCAAAACAAAAGAAAAAAGTGAACAAAACTAAGTTTACCAAAAAAATAAGAAGCTAGCTAAATACACAATATATTTCATACTGTGGTTTCAGTACTTTCAGACAACAGAGGGCAATAAATAAAATATATGAGTGGAGCCATAGATTCTCTAGGAACTAGCAAGTTGGTGGAAAGAGTGTTTTTCATTTCCTGGTCACAGCAGGGTCAAATTCACCCATGCAAGTGAATTGCTGAATCAAACTTCTTTAGAAGTGCTCTTTCTTTGAAAGGTGCAGGAAACAACTTCCAAGATTTGCTTGACTGAGCTCACCCAGTAAATCAGTGGCAATGTCAAAGTCAGTATTCTCCATCTCCATAGAAGGCAGTGGAGGATTACAGAAAGTATGCTGGCCTCGAGGATGCTAAAGACCTGGGTTCAAGTTCCAGTTCTATTTAGGTGGCTAGTTTTCAATGTCTCTGAACCTCAGTTTACTCATCTCTAAAATAAAGGGAGTTGCATAAATGCAGAGAATAATCTGGTGATTGCAGCAAAAGGGGTGGGGGGAGTGAAGTAGGTGAACGGTGTCAAGAGGTAAAAACTTCCAGTTATAAAGTAAGTCACAGGAATGAAAAGTACGGCATAGGGAATATAGTCAATTGTATTGCATTAATTTGGAATGGCGACAGATGGCAACTACACAAGTGTTTTGTGATGTGTATAAATGCCCAATCACAACGTTGTATAGCTGAAACTAATATAACACTATGTGTCAACTACACATCAAAAGATTTTTTTTTAAATAAAATAAAATAATGGGGTTACGAGATGTCCTCTAATGTCCTTTTAAATGTGAACACCTTATGACTCGAGTCTTCACTTGCTATGTAATTGACAGAAACCTCATTCCAACCTCCTAAACAATCTTGACCATCTGTGCATCCAAACTTGTGCTATTCCCTATCCTAAGGTATGGAAGAAGAAATGAAGAAAAGGAAATAGTCAAGGAATGTTTCCATTGCCACTGAAGCTATGTTAAAACATTTACTCTTTTACCATAACTATGTTTTGCTAGGTTTTCTAATTATAACAGCACACACTTATAATTAATTGTAATAATCACACAGCTGAAACAAAGCTTATGCTGGGAGGACTGCACCAGTATATTCAGATACATATTATTTAGTAGTTTCAACTGTGAGCTAACATACTGCACTCAATTACTTGCTATGTTCTATTTTGGTATTCCTTTCTTGGCCTTTAGGAGGAAAAAAAAGATCTTCTTTATGGTTTATTAGAGTATAATACATAAATGACTATAAAGCTGTCCTTTGAAGTACTAATATTATGATTACTTTTATCTTTAATAATAATACATCATGATGTCTTTGGGGGAAAAGAGCCTATTTGCCAACTTCTGACTCCTGAATTGAAATATCTCCTCTTCAATAAGAGACATAATACTTAAAAAATGCTGAGTAAGTGCATCAGCTCCATTTCCTGATTGTGCCAGTGGTTAATGTCACCTCTAAGATGACAGCAACCTCACCAGGCATTGAATAAAAAACACTTTTATGCTCTTACTTCTAGGGTTCATTCTGGTAACCAAAGGTTTAATAAGAATATGTTTTTCCTTAAAGCCTGTTCTAAAAACTAGTATCTCCTTGAACCCCTAGATTACCTAAAGTTTCTCAATACCCAGTTAAAAAGTGCAAAACTTAAGCAGTTAACCATTTATTAATCTTTTAAGAGTCAAATAATATTTTCACATCTCAGTTTTATTGAAAATGATAGAATTAGTTTACTCAACTATTTTGTTTCTGTGGTTTTGTTCTATTTTGTTTTTAAGAATGTAGTCTTGACTAATTGTGTTCTTAATCTCTTCTGGAAGAATTGGTTTGTAAAAGGTATCAAGTTACTTCAGTTCTTCTCTTTTAGACTATTATAAAAAGGTAACAAAATCATTTCTGTGGTAAAATCAATTTCCTAAACAAACTTGGTTTCACCACAGAAAGGCATATACAGAAGAAAGCACAGAAGAGTTCTGGTTCAGGTAAACACTGATGAGTAAAATATTAGATATTGGTGAAATTTACACTCAACCTCCTTGATTCTAGAGCACTGGCTCGAACTCTGGTTGATGAAAAAGAAAAATCTCCTAGCTGCATTTAATCAAGAATTGCTATCCAATGGAGGACCAGCAACTGAAGGGCATAAACATAACTGTTAGAAATGTGATTGAGTACTTCCCGCTGAGGATTATCAATGTTCCTCCTTTTTGAACATTGTTTGAGGAAGTATGAAAAAAAATCCAAGCGAAATTTCCCTCCTCAAATCAATTCATACTTGAAACAGCTGCAGAACATTCAATCAGACGCTTATTTAGTGAAATGAGAAGGCAATGATCATGGCTGCCTGGAAAAGCTCCATGATTGTGTTTAGACAGTCATTACTGTTTTTCACTAATGAAAGGTTATAGGTTCTGGTCATTGATAACCCACAATAAAGATGAAAGCATATTCTTATCAGCAGTTCATTTCATGTAAAGAAAAATGGTACAAGATAGTTTACCTCTATGCATCTTCAGAAAATGACTGTGAACCAAATTTGATGCCATAACCTCACAGTGTGGAAGTCAACATTGCCATGGTGATTCAATTTTAATACACGAATACTTGTTTCCTTTGGGACACGACTATAAATGCAAGTATGGGTGTCAACTCAAATACTTACCCAAAAGTTAAAATACAGATTGAAGGCCAGTGAGAGCTGCATTTCACAGTCAATAAATTAAGGGAGTAAAAGTACCTAGATAGTGACATGAGAGATTATAGAGGTGATCTACTCTGGTGGAAAAAGCACTGCACAGCAGATTACAGTCTGAGCCTGGGCTGTTTCTGCTACTCAAGCAAACTTGGAAGCCACATGGTTTCTTTTCTTTTCTTTTCACTTGGCTTCTTAAAGCTTCAGTTTTTCATTTGTAAAATCTAGATTTGATTATTAGTTAAGTCTTCTCTCAAGCTTTGATTCTGTTGCGCTATGGAGCATTCTAAACTGTTGGTCTCAAAATCCAACCAAATAAAATTTTTTTTTTCCTTCTGTAGTTCTTTTTTTTTTTCCAATTTATTTATTTTCAGAAAAACAGTATTCATTATTTTTTCACCACACCCAGTGCTCCATGCAAGCTGTGCCCTCTATAATACCCACCACCTGGTACCTCAACCTCCCACCCCCCCGCCACTTCAAACCCCTCAGATTGTTTTTCAGAGTCCATAGTCTCTCATGGTTCATCTCACCTTCCAATTTACCCAAAAGCACATACCCTCCCCAATGTCCATAACCCTACACCCCTTCTCCCAACCCCCCTCCCCCCAGCAACCCACAGTTTGTTTCGTGAGATTAAGAGTCACTTATGGTTTGTCTCCCTCCCTATCCCATCTTGTTTCATGGATTCTTCTCCTACCCACTTAAGCCCCCATGTTCCATCACCCCTCCCTCATATCAGGGAGATCATATGATATTTGTCTTTCTCCGCTTGACTTATTTCGCTAAGCATGATACGCTCTAGTTCCATCCATGTTGTCGCAAATGGCAAGATTTCGTTTCTTTTGATGGCTGCATAGTATTCCATTGTGTATATATACCACATCTTCTTGATCCATTCATCTGTGGATGGACATCTAGGTTCTTCCCATAGTTTGGCTATTGTGGACATTGCTGCTATAAACATTCGGGTGCATGTGCCCCTTTGGATCACTACGATTGTATCTTTAGGGTAAATACCCAGTAGTGCAATTGCTGGGTCATAGGGCAGTTCTATTTTCAACATTTTGAGGAACCTCCATGCTGTTTTCCAGAGTGGTTGCACCAGCTTGCATTCCCACCAACAGTGTAGGAGGGTTCCCCTTTCTCCGCATCCTCACCAGCATCAGGAGTGGCAATCCTTATATCAGATCAATTAGATTTTAAGCCAAAGACTATAATAAGAGATGAGGAAGGACACTATATCATACTCAAAGGGTCTGTCCAACAAGAAGATCTAACAATTTTAAATATCTATGCCCCCAACGTGGGCACAGCAAACTATATAAACCAATTAATAACAAAATCAAAGAAACACATGAACAATAATACAATAATAGTAGGGGACTTTAACACTCCCCTCACTGAAATGGACAGATCATCCAAGCAAAAGATCAACAGGGAAATAAAGGCCTTAAATGATACACTGGATGAGATGGACATCACAGATATATTCAGAACATTTCATCCCAAAGCAACAGAATACACATTCTTCTCCGGTGCACATGGAACATTCTCCAGAATAGATCACATCCTCAGTCCTAAATCAGGACTCAACCAGTATCAAAAGATTGGGATCATTCCCTGCATATTTTCAGACCACAATGCTCTGAAGCTAGAACTCAACCACAAGAGGAAGTTTGGAAAGAACACAAATACATGGAGACTAAACAGCATCCTTCTAAAGAATGAATGGGTCAACCGGGAAATTAAAGAAGAATTGAAAAAAATCATGGAAACAAATGATAATGAAAATACAACGGTTCAAAATCTGTGGGACACAACAAAGGCAGTCCTGAGAGGAAAATATATAGCGGTACAAGCTTTTCTCAAGAAACAAGAAAGGTCTCAGGTACACAACCTAACCCTACACCTAAAGGAGCTGGAGAAAGAACAAGAAAGAAACCCTAAGCCCAGCAGGAGAAGAGAAATCATAAAGATCAGAGCAGAAATCAATGAAATAGAAACCAAAAAAACAATAGAACAAATCAACCAAACTAGGAGCTGGTTCTTTGAAAGAATTAATAAAATTCATAAACCCTTGGCCAGACTTATCAAAAAGAAAAGAGAAAGGACGCAAATAAATAAAATCATGAATGAAAGAGGAGAGATCAAAACTAACACCAAAGAAATACAAACTATTATAAGAACATACTATGAGCAACTCTACGCCAACAAATTTTACAATCTGGAAGAAATGGATGCATTCCTAGAAACATATAAACTACCAAAATTGAACCAGGAAGAAATAGAAAGCCTGAACAGACCCATAACCAGTAAGGAGATTGAAACAGTCATTAAAAATCTCCAAACAAACCAAATAAAATTTTTGACATTATACCACCACCCTATGTATACTTGTTCATTTATAATTATATTCTATACTATGGGTACGTATATACATATACATACATATGAGTACTAGAGTACTAGAGTACTCATATGTCAAATATATTAAAAATATGATTCAAAATGAGCTAAAGATGAAAGATATTTTAAAGATAATTTGGTATGTTTATCAACGATTATGTTTACCAACAAAAATTGACTATGCTTCATTCTTTTTTAAACTCCTGATTTAAAACACTTTGTGATAAAGTAATCCAAACATAATTCTAAGGCCACATTTTTTCCAATACTTAATTTTAGGGGCTGACATAAATGAAAGTGATAACTCACAAAGATATAGAGATCCAGATGGAAGAAAATTATCATTGATTGAATTTATTAACACTCATATTTTTCACTTTCACCCACTATTAACACTAACAACACAAAGGCATTTATTGAAATTCAAGAATAAAAAAAGAAAGGAAGAAAGGAAAGGAGGAAGGAAGGAAGCAAGAAGACACAAATTACCAATATCAATAATGAAAGAGGAGATCTGCTATAAAACCTACAGACATCACAAAGCTTAGGGTTTTTTGTTTTCTTTTGTCTTTTAAAATTTTTATTGTGTTATGTTAGTTACCATAAAACAAATTAGTTTTTGACGTAGTGTTCCAAGATCCATTGTTTACATATAACACCCAGTGCTCCGTGCAATAAGTATCCTCCTTAAAAACCACCACCAGGCTCATCCATTTCCCGACTCCCCTCCCTTCTTAGGGTTATTATGAACATTTTATGCCAACAAATTTAAATTTTTAGATTAAACTGAACATTTTCTTTAAATAGTTTACCAAAAATTACACAAGGAAACAAAACAGAAACACCTTAGTAGATCTAAATGTACTAAATAAACTGAATAACTGAATAACTAAAAACCTCCCAAAAAAGGCTCTAGGCCCAGATAGCTTGAAAAGTGAATTTTTCAAACCCTTAAAGAAGAAATAATATGAATATTATAAATGACAACACCTGTAGAGAATGAAAAAGTAGAATAATTCCCAACTTGTTTTATGAGACTGATTCATTTTTTTCAGACCAAAGACGAAGCCATTGCATGAAAAGGTGAAATAATATATGACCATCTCAACAAATGCATAAGTAATATATGAAAGTCAACACCCATTCAAAATTAAAGTTCTTAGAAACCTAGAGATGGAAGGAAATGTTCTTAATCTGAAAGAGAGTATCCATTAAGAGCATCATACTAAATGATGAAACAGTGAGAACTTCCATTCTGAGACTGAGAACAAGAGAAGGATGTTTGCTGTCATCATTTCCATTAAACTCTGATAAAGGCCTAGCTGTGCAAGAAAGAATAAGAAATAAAAGGCTTGGGGCACCTGGGTGGCTCAGTGGGTTAAAGCCTCTGCCTTTGGCTCAGGTCATGATCCCAGGGTCCTGGGATCGAGCCCCGCATCGGGCTCTCTGCTCAGCAGGGAGCCTGCCTCCCTCTCTCTCTCTCTGCTTGCCTCTCGGCCTACTTGTGATCTCTGTCTGTCAAATAAATAAATAAATAAAAGCTTAAAAAAAAAAAAAGAAAAAAAAGGCTTAAGGACTGAAAAAGAATAAAACTATTATTATTTGCAGATGCCCTGTGTATATACAAAATCCAAAATCACCTACAGATAAAGTAGGAATTCATAAGTTAATTTATCAAGGTTTGAAGATATAAAAGATCAATATACAAAATACAACTCCTTTTTGATATGCTCCCAAAATTTAGAAAATAAAATTAGAAGAAACATACCACTCCAGCTATAAAGGAAGTGATAAACTGCACTTCATCAAAATTAAATTCTTTTGCTAATGAAAGATACTAGTAAAAAAATTAGAAAGATAATCTACTTTTAGGAGATACTTGTAATAACCGTTTCTGAAAGGCCTGTATTGGGAAAAAAAAAAAAAAACAACAAAAAACCATGAGTCAATAACAAAAGTTCAAATAACCTCCTAAAGTATAAGCAAAAACTCTGAATACACACTTGAGAATAGAATACATAAAAATGGTCTAAGCAAATGAAAAGATACTCAACATCATTAGTCACTGGAGAAATGCCAATTAAAAGCAAAATATTAAAAATAAGCAAAATATTTAGGCTTTTGTTTATATTTGGCTAATAATAACTCTGCAGCTAGGATGACTAAAATTAAAAGATCGACAATGACCCAGAGTTAATGAGAATGTGGAGTAACCAGAAGACCTATCTACCACCTGGCTTGGTGGGCGGGGGCTGTGGTTGGTCTTTAAAATGCTTCAACCACTTTAGAAAACTGGAAGCTTTTCAGAAAGTTAAAACATATACCTACTCTATGACCCAGCAACCTTACCCCTAAACATTTACCTGAGAAAAATAAAAACACATACACACAAACACACACACACACACACAATTTGTACAAGAATGGTTATTCGAGCTCTATTCATAATAATCCCAAACTTCAAACAAACTAAAGTTACATTAACAGAAGAACAAATAAACCATGGATAAGCCTACAGTGGGATACTGCTCATGGGTAAAGAAGGGAGTTTGCTACACTCAACCACATGAATACATCTCCGAAACATTATGTTGAGTGAAAGAAACCAGACACAAGAGACTATATACTCTAGTGAGCATATTTATTTGAAGTCCAAGAACAAGCAACACTATAGGGTGAGAGGATGCAGAATGTCTGGGACAGGGATGGAGGGACTGACTGGAAAGGGTATGAGAGGACCCTGAAGCCAGGCATGTTCTCTATCCTTAACGGAGTGATCATTACACAGGTCTTGCCAAAACTCACCAAACTGTACACTGAAGAACTGTGCATCTTATTGTATCTAGATTATACCTCACTAAAAAATGTAATGAAGATTATATAATAAATATGTAAATAATAAACATAAAAAATAAGGCTATAAAGGAATAAACCTAACCACAATGTTCAAGACTTCCACCCCGCACACTACTGCTGAGAGAAGTTAGCGAAAACCTAAATACGTGAGAGGTAAACCACATTCATACTATACTACACAGAGAGCGTTATAGGACAGTAGGAAAGGATGAACTACTCCATAAGTCATGCTGAATGATGTGAAAAAAGACATAGAGTCAGTTTTAAGCAGCAAATCAAACTGGAGACTGAAATAACTAAAATAGCTGATAAAAACAGTTTTTAAACTACTTTAAAATCCACCACTAACCCTATCAGAAAGTAAGAACATCAAAGTGAAAAATTCCAAGAAATAGTGTAGTGCCCAGGCTGTCTTTTGTCAGTTCTCTCTCAACAGTTCTCTGCTCTTCATCAAACCTAACAAAAAAACCAAACAAACAAACAAACAAACAAAAAACAACTCAGATTTAACCACTCCTCCAGGTGTTTATTTCCTTATGAAAGCTTGCATGCCTCGAGGAGATAGGCAAAGAGAAAGACTCCCTAAAAATCTGCTTTTGCTCCTTTTCCTGTTTCTGTTCTTACCAGAACCTGCACCCCCACCCCACTTAACACATCCCTCAGTATGTTCCCCTTGTAAGGGACAAGGAGTTAATGATTTCTCTAGAACAGATAACATCTAAGGAAGAACCAGATGAGAATGACCTGAGGAAGTCATCATATGCGCATTCCAGACCAGGGCTCCAGATATCTCCAGGCCAAGGTCCCCCTGGTGCCAAGGAATAAGACCTGGGCCTTTGTCTTCTTTGTTCTAACCAGTTTCTGGATGCCTGAGGGGATATGCATACCAGACCCTGACAAAGACAAGACTCCCTCTTTTCCTTTCCGAGTCTCCCAGAATCTCCATCCATATCTGCTCTCTCCTTATCTTCAATAAACTGTGCTCTCACTTCCTGTGAGCTCGCATTTGATTTCCATCCTAGTGAAGCCAAGGACCTTCTTGGCTGATCTTGAGGAACCCCTCTGGCTTCCTGGACTTGGCCTGCATGCATCAAAGGAAAACTTACATTAAATAAATGTGTATGTTTTTCTCTTTTTAATCTGTCCTTTGCTACAGGGAGCCCAGCCAAAAGCTTAGAAGAGTGGAGGAAAACCATATTCTTCCTCCCCCACAGATATCGTGGTTGAAAACCATCAGAACTAATAAAAAGCAAACTAACTAAATAAACAGATTTAATATATTTAAATGCTCAGAAACAGAATGAGAATGACAATGTTTAACGTGCTTAAGAAATAAAAGGGAAACTTGAAGAATAAAAGAGTAGAAAGTAATCAGATTGAAGAACAGATTGAATCAAGAACCAAATAAAATTTCAGAAATGAAAATACTTGTAATTGAAAAATTAAAACTCAGCAGATGAGACTTCACAAAAGAGGAATTACTGAATAGAGAAGAAAAAAGTATTCAGAGAAGTATTACAAAGACAAAGAAATGGAAAAAGTACAGTAGAGGTTTAAAGGAATAAAAAATCAGGGCACCTGGGTGGTGACTCTTGGTTTCAGCTCAGGTCATGATCTCAGGGCCCTAGGGTCAAGGCCCACATGGGCTACACACTCAGTGAAGAGTCTACTTGAGATTCTCTCCCTCTTCCTTTGCCAACATTCCTGTTTTCACGTTCTCTCTCTCTTTCAAATAAATCATTTTCAAAAATGTTAATCTCTTATTTAAAAAAAAAGGAATAAATGAGAATAATAATAATAGACTAAGGAACAGAATAACAGAGTAACTGATTGGAATTCCAGAACAAGATTACAGAAGGGAGAAGAGCCAAGAATCCACAAAGGGGGGAAATCAAACACAGTCCCTACCTCACATATATTCATACAATATGAAATCAAAGATCAATCATTAATCTCAACAAAGAAGCTACAACTATTACTCTTTTAAAAGTAAACATAGAGTATGTTTGTGATTCTTGATAAGGTGATGATTTCCTAGCAAGAAGGCAAAGAACATTAATCTTTTTATTTTTTTTTAATTTTATTTATTTATTTGATAGACAGATCACAAGTAGGCAGGGAGAGAGGAGGAAGCAGGCTCCCCGCTGAGCAGAGAGCCCAATGTGGGGCTCGATCCCTGGACCCTGGGATCATGACCTGAGCCGAAAGCAGAGGCTTTAACCCACTGAGCCACCCAGGTGCCCAAAAAGCATTAATCTTAAAGGAAAATGCATCAATAATGCATTTTGATAATGTCAACATAATCAAAATTAAAAATTTCTGCTGCTGAAGAAATATGAAGGAAATGAAAAGGGGGACGCTACAGACTGGAAGAACATATTAACAATACACATATCTGACAAGTGATTAGTGTTCAGAATACCAAGTTATAAAGTACTCTTACAAATTAATGAAAGAAAAAAACAACTCAATAAAAAATGAGCAAAAGACTTGAACAGACACTTCATTAAAAAAGATATATGAATGGCCAGTAAGCACAGGAAAAGGTCCTCAACATCATTAATCATTAGATAAAAACTAAAACCACTAGAAGACAGAGCTTCACACTACTAGTGGGTCTAAAATGAACAAGACAACACTATGTGGTAGCAGGAAAAAAAAGACGACCACAACTGTGTTTATCAGCAAGGATCTGAAGCAATCGGAAGTCCCAGGCTCTGCTGATGGGCCTGTAAAATGGCACAGGTACTTTGGAAACATTCATGTTCCTGATGTGTTATAAGCTATGCTTTTTACCTTTCTCTGCTGGGTTATATGGGTCAAAACTCCCCTTTTTGCTTAAGGTTTGCCTTGTTAGCAGCCAGTGAATCCTAACTTACGCTGAAAGATAAGATACACAGGGGGTATGCATTGCTCCCTCAGGCAACGTGGAACTTGGACCATTTAACAACCGGTCCTTAAGCACAGACTAGAGCTGCCCTGCTCAGAGGTGTGTCCACAAAAGCAGCAACTCTGAACTGTGACCCAGATGTCATCTGTTGCTCTTTCCCTGGCTGTGCACTTGTGTTTTCTGCCTACAGTGCTCTCCTGATGCAGACAATCTGGGTCAATAAACACAAATGGGGAAAAAAGAAGTGAGAAGGAAATGAGAAAAATCATGAAATAATAAATGGCAATGTAAAATATTAATCTAACAACCAACTTTGGAGACTTGCCTAGTGTACGTGCAGCCTACATGACCATCAATTAAATATTAGCAAAAACAATGTATAATTTTTGTTATTGTACAGACTGGAGCCTTCAGAAAATGCTGATAGCAATAGACACAGAATCACATTTAAGTAAGATGTTGTGCATTCTAAGGGTTAAGGCAAGTGGATCTTGCGTAGACTGGTCAGCATACAGGAGACATTCTGAACTGGGATTTACATTTTTTTAAACTTTAAGACAATTGCAGTAATAAATCAAATGGAAAATCCATGGGGTATTCAGTTACCATAATGTTTCATTTACATATAAATACAATTAAGCTACCGGTGTGACTTCAGGGTTTAGTTCCCTTCCTGAGAACTGTTATTTGTCAGGCTTTCAAGCATTGGAAAAACCAGTCTGGTGGGATTTATTTCTGGCTCAACATTATTTCTGTGGGAGACATTCATTCTTTGGTTCTTCACCTTATGGATCTTAGCTTACCTTAAAGCAGCCAAAAGAACAATTTCCTATTTTGTTTCACCATATTTTCCATCCGACCTTTCTTTTTTCTTTTTTTTTTTTTTTTTAAGATTTTATTTATTTATTTGACAGAGAGAGAGGTCACAGGTAGGCCGAGAGCCAGGCAGAGAGAGAAGGGGAAGCAGGCTCCCCGCTGAGCAGAGAGCCTGATGCAGGGCTCGATCCCAGGACACTGAGATGGATCCCAGGACACTGAGATCATGACCTGAGCCGAAGGCAACGGCTTAATCCACTGAGCCTCCCAGGTGCCCCCCATCCGACCTTTCTTAACATGTAGAACTTTTAACAAAGAAGGACACATACCTGTGTCGTAATGCACGATAAGCCTTTTGCTGTGGCTGCCCGCAGTCTGCGGCTCAAAATCCACTTCCAGCTGCATGGACTCCCCCACATTAAGAGTTCCGGAAGATGGCTCCACGGAGAAAGGCCTGCAGCACACCGTGAGACACACTATCAGAGCCCATTCCTATCTGGTGTGAGGGGGAGGAGGAAAGGATAGGGGAGTTCTTTTTTTTCTTTTCTTTTCTTATTATATTTTGTTATGTTAGTCACCATACAGTACATCATTAGTGTTTGATGTAGGGTTCCATGATTCATTGTTTGTGTACAACAGCCAGTGCTCCATGCAATATGGGATCTCCTTAATATCCATCACTGGGCTCACCCATCCCCCTACCCCCGTCCCCGCTAAAACTCTCAGGTTGTTTCTCGAAGTCCATAGCCTCTCATAATTCTTCGTCCCCTCTGATTTCCCCTCCTTCATTTTTCCCTTCCTCCTCCTAATGTCCTTGCTGCTATTCCTTATGTTCCACAAATTAAGTGAAACCATATGATAACTGACTTTCTCTGCTTGATTTATTTCACTCAGCGTAATCTCCTCCAGCTCCATCCATGTTGATGTAAAAACTGGGTATTCATCCTTTCTGATGGCTGAGTAATATTCCATCGTGTCTATGGACCACATCTTCTTGGACCATTTATCTGTTTAAGGGCATCTGGGCTCCTTCCATAGTTTGGCCATCTTTGACATGGGTGCTATGAACATTGGGGTGCATGTACCCCTTCTTTTCACTACCTCTGTATTTTGGGGATAAATACCCAGTAGTGCAATTGCTGGGTCATAAGGCAGCTCTATTTTTAACTTTTTTTGAGGAACCTCCACACTTTTATCCAAAGTGGCTGCACCAGCTTGCATTCCCAGCAAGAGGGGAAGAGAGGTTATGGAGGAAGGGGAGTTCTAGCACTGCAGGCACTAGAACAATTTGGTGATTCAGAAGTAAAGTACACTTCTCCCCTGACATGAAAGAACTTTGCTTTTAAGGTTAAAAATAGCAGTATTAGACCAGCAGGTGTAAGAGAAACTTAAATGATACAGTAATCTTCTCGTTTGGGTCCTTGCTATTCAGCCATTCTTTTAACATTCATGGAGTGATTCCAGTGGTCAGCCCTAAAACATGTCTGAAAATACTATAATTTGCAGAAGAAAAATACCTTCAAAGGGATAAAAAACCAAGTTTTGTGATAGGTCAGTGAAGAGAAGGTTTCATAATGGAAAACTCTGTGAGACTACCGAAGATCACACAATCACGTGAGGATGACTTTAGGGCACTTTTAATAAAGGGTCTGCTTAACAGAAGGGGAAGGGGAACTACAAATGATACAATCCCCCAGGGTTATAAAGAGTTAAGCCATTATGACCTCTAGGCCCAAAGAGCCAAGGAGAAGGAGTGGTTTTAAAACCTACAGGAGTCCTATGAGAACGCTGCTGTACCAGGAGCAAGGAGCTTTAGTCAAGAGAGACAAGACAGTCAGCCCACATGGCCTCACAGGGAAGACACTAGGGGACAAAGTGTCCCGACTTCGCATCCTCTCATCTGGTCACCTGCTGGGACTCCCACTGGCTGAACCCAATCAGAAGCCAAAGGGATGGGAGCCTATTGACCCATGCCACGCAGGTCAGCCTCCTGGGTGACAGCAAGCTGGAGACTGGTGGAGAGCATTTAGAAAGGCAAACTGGGGATAAGTTCTACGCCTTGAAAATAGAATTTGTGCACGGACACATGATGGGGTGGGAGGGTGGCTTTGGGAACAGGAAATCGTTTCATTTCATTTCCCTGGAAGGAAGTGGTAAGAGAGAAGCTGGATCTGATCATGAGGTACCTTAAATAACTTACAGAGTTCTTCCTTCTAAATAGAAAACCCAGCCCATTTAATTATTTTCATGGTCCATTTCACTTCTCTAAATTGCTGGTTTTTCAAAGTAATGTGTTGTACAATGTATCTGGCAGGCTACGTTTTTTCTGATTATTTACTTCTATCAGCACTGTTTTTTAGTTCTATCCCTAAAATCTTCCCTTAGGTAATGAACTTAATGTCCGAAAGCCTAAGCTTCTGTGGGGGTACAGAGCCATGGTGAGGGTAGGACGTGGTGGTACCTGAGATCTTCTCTGCAGTGCTTCCCACCATGGGAAACTGTTTCTTTTCTCTGGGGCTCTCGATTTGGAACTCCCTCTACATTCTCTTCTTTATCTTCCCATTCCCTTGTCCTCTTCCCACACCTATCCCACCAGCTCTCCAGTGAACCGCAGGCACTGTGCAGAGGCTCTATGCGGGTAGTGGTCCCTCGCCTGAAGCCAACAGAAAAAGTTCAAAACTCAGCTCTGCCATGACCTTGGGGCAAGTCACTGAAGCTTCGGTCTCCTGGTCTATAAGATGAGGGTAAGGACAGCACCTACTCCATAGGGTTGTCAGGTGGACCAAAGGAGCAGACACACAGGTCAAGTGTAGAGAACAAAACCTGGCACTAGGCAGTGCTAAACTAATGTTTATTATTATTTCTGTTATGTCCATCAAGGGTAGCCTCCAGATGGACGATGAGCCTGAGGATGATCTTGGGTGTTTAAATGAGTTCAAGTTTTTATTATTCTCCTCTCAATCCTTCACACTGCTCTAGGGATACCATAAAAAAACATCTATAGGTCATAACACATGCATCTCAACACATTCAGTGGTCCTCATAATGTGCGTAATAAAGTTCCAAGTCCTAGGCATTTGAGGTTCCACACAATCTGCTCCCAATAAGATTTTACATTTTCATTGAACACATAATGTCTGTGCAAATGTCCCACGTTATCTGTCACATTCCAAATCAGTTGAGGAAGGAAAGGGTGGGAGGGCTCCGCTCCCTTCACCATAACCTCACCGAGCAGCGCCCCCTCTCTGTTCCAACCAGACCGTGCCCCCTGCACAGACATTCCCCTGCTGCTAGGCTCCCACAAGAATATTTAGCATTTTCCACAGTTCCTAATGCCTCCAAAGTCACTTATCACTGCCCAGACTCAAAGGCACCTCTTAACTAGAATCTTCCTGGATTCTGTCTTGTTAACAAAGTCTCCTTCCTCAGAGGCTCGAACTTTCTTTTTACCTCTCACTTCAGTTCACCTTGTACTAGAGTTAGTTTTCACACCTGCTCCTGTCTGCAGCTACAGACGCTTGAGACAACACGAAAGGGAAAGCAAATAAGCTGCCATGAGCATGAACTCCACACCGGGCCCTAACTATGTTGGGTCCCTTCTGTATGCCAATCCTCTTAATCCTGGGGAAAATCTGCAGAAAGGAGGTATTGTTATTTCCACGTTAGATATGAGAATACATGCTCTAAAAGGGCAGACAACTGGCCCAAAGTTACCCAACGAGGTGGCCGTGGAGCAGGGTTAGAAGCCTGCCTGCAAGTTCAAGTTCTCTCTGCCTCCCCAAACCATGCCTGAACATTGAAGCCACCTGAAGAGATACATCTTTATGTCTCTCATCCTATGCACAGTTCTTTACCGAAATAAGCCTCTCAGAAGAGGTTGTGGATTGAATTACAACCAACTCTCAGAGGGAAATAAAAATATCTGTAGTCATTAAGCCACCTTTATAACATTTTGGTGGAACAAAAAAGGAGCAGACTTTTAGCATCTCAAGAATCTCTGCTTCCTGAGATGAAGGTAGGACATCCAAAGTAAGGCTCACAGTCTTAAAGCTTCCTTTTGGTCTCTGATGGTGTCGGTAAGAATCTTAAGAACTGAGAACTGGGCCCAGTTTCCTGATTTTGGGAACAATGTTGTAATATTTTCCTCTATTTTTGCCTCCCAGGTCCTAATATTTTTTCTTCCTACATGGCGCTTTCATTTTCTTTTCAAACATTTCTTGGTAGCGAAAAGAACAGTTTTGAAATGAATTGGATGGTACTGCACAGTAGGACCTAAGCTAATTTTCTATGGACAAAGAGATCCTTCTCTAGGACCTCCAGAAATCCAAATTCTATACAGAAGTAACAGATACTTTTCTGTTGTGCTCACTGTTGGGTTTATATTACACTAAATTTCTTCAGTAGTCAAAAAAACAAAACACCTGGGACAACCATTGCTACTTAGAGCTGCCTAAGCTTTCTCAATAAATCAGATGTTAATTGGGTAGAGTGTGTTAAGTTCTGGCACTTAAACATGGTCTATAATTTGATTTTGTACTTCATTTTACTACAGGCAGTCAGGCTGAACCGGCCAGAAAATATCAAGTATCAGAAAATACTCTTAACAAAGAGGTAAAAGGCATTGTTTCTCAAGGGCATAGAGCTGGCTCTGTCTACCAAAATGTTTGGTTTTGATATAATAGCCCGATTAATACCGAATGCTTGGTTAGGGAGGAAACTTGGGTTCGTGAAAAATCATGAGCCACAAAAAAGATTTTGAGTTTTTTGTTCAACCCACTGTAAACTGCTCTTGAAAACTAAAACTTTTCCATCCTTACAAATCGATATTTTAGCAGAAGGCTAAATATTGGCTCTGTTATATTAAATATGGAATTTAATATTAGTATGTTTTCTTCAGACAGTCTTTCTTATTAACTGATTCCTGACATAAGGTTTTGGATTTTGAGACTGCTTCTTCATCTTTCCTATTTCACCTTCCAAAATTAATCCCACTTTAATAGTCAGAATTATTCTGGTACCTACTAGAGTTTCAGGTCAAATCTGCAATAAACTTGAGGAGTATTGGTTTATATTCTCTGTATATTTTATAGCACACTGTGACTCCTTTTATTAGCGTAAAAACATTATGCCTATTTTATAGTACTAGGACCATTTTTTTTATTTTAAATTATTGTACGGGTTTATAGTTGTAGCTCTGCCTTGTGATATACTGTTGGTTAGGCATCCTATAAACATTTATTGAGCACTTAATTCTTCTAGGCATTATATTTGATGCAGGGAAAATAGAAATGAAAACAGATACAACCCTTGCTTTTGAGAAACTCACATTCTAATGGGGGGCAACAGACATATAAAGAACATTTTATTTTTTATAATTTATATGAACCTAACCATTTATAAGCTTAATCATTAATTCAATCATTATTTCAATGAAAAGAATATGATTTTTTAAAATAATTTCCCATGAGATATTGTTTCTGTGCATTGACTCTTAACGTGATCAGAGTAAGAGCGGACCCTGGGTTTTCTACTCCAAAATCTCACAATATATCCATTGCTCTACCACGTTGGCAATCATATTAACTGAAAGAGTGGTCCTCACCTTTGGGGCAACACAATCACTGTGCACTTTTTTTTTGAATGGACACTTGTCAGGGCATCTCCCCGAAGATTCTGATTTAATACAATGTGACCACAAGTTCAATTACATCCTTTCTCATTGCAACCCCCAGGGTTCTCAGTTGCAAACAACAGAAACCAACTCTGGCTAACTTAAACAGAAAACAGATTTACTGGAAGGATTTGGGGTAGCTCAAAGAATTGATGGCATGCTTAGAAAACATGCATTTTGTGGAAAGAACATAAAACTACTCTATCACGAATAGATAAGATACCTAAACAGGAAAGCAAAAATGTTTGCAAACAAATTGAATTGAGAGATTGATTGTCCAGAAGACGAGAGAAATGAGAAGCCCAATTTAAGATGACAAGATCTCCCAGGGATAAGTAACAGCAGTTAGCGATTCTCACCCCAGGGCTGGAGACAAGAGGAGGAGGAAGTGTTATCAGATCGTGGGAACTTGACAGAAGTTGGAACCATGGACAGGCTAGGCCAGCAGGAATCAGAAACATACGGGAGATGCAGCCTCTGCTGGGGCCTCTGCTGAAGGCAGAGAGGGTGGAGGAGAAATGCCCCAGCCCCTTGTTACTCTGCATTCTCCTTCTAGTGCCCTGCAGTAGTCAAAGTCAGCTGGAATTCCGCTGAGGCAGCTAGGAAATCTAACTGCCGAGAGATACTGAATGAAGCCTGGGAACGGGAAGGAGTGGATCCGAGGGGAAGTAAGCCCAGAACTGGCCCATGTTTGTTCTGATCCAGGTTTTGGTGTTAGTTCACGAAGGAACTTGGATAAGTCATTTCCCCTCTCGGGCCTTATTTCCTTCATCTGTAAAATGAGAATGTCGGACTAGAGTTTCTAATGGCTTCATGATTCCTAGCTAGTCCTTGAGTTGGCTCACTATTTTACCTTGGAAGTATTTCTGTATTAGAAGATGATTCACATTCATAGTTACATGGGCAGAAAAGTTTTACATCTCTTCCTGCAACTTCACACTATGAAGTGATCTATGAAGTGATTTTACTTCACTTTTGTATGAAGGCAATAAAGAGTAAACTGCCATTTATAGGTAGCTTTTAAGATTCAGCCTCAGTCCAGGAAGTGATGCTGCCTGCTCTTGTTTTTCCACCTTAGGTGGATTTTCTTTTTCATAGGAAAAATATGAGTATAACAGGAAGTTTTTAAGGTGTATTATGGAAAGTGGTTGTGGGAGGACTTTTTTAAATCCAAAAAGATTCGTTCTTTCGTAAGTCATGGCAAGCCAGTTAACCTGCTTCCTACTCCTTCCAACTCTGTGAATCTCACCAGGAGATGACAAAGGCCATATAAGCACTTAGGGACAAGGCCAAAAGACAATGATCTTCAAAACAACTTTGTCGTTGCTGATTGATTTAGCTAAATGAGTTCAAGGGGTCTTGCTTCTGCCTGGGATGCAGAAAGCTAGAAAGAGGTTGCCCACCCTAACAATGAAAAAAAAGCAGGTAAATTCAAAATCACAACTTTTCTTGAGCGAATCGGAAAGCAGACATTGCAGAGCAAACAAGCAAACTGAAATCTGAAGATGGACAATCCCCCCGCCCCCAGGGGAGAAGGAAAGGTGCAGACTGCTTTACTGGTAGCCGACAGAACTTCCCTATGGGCAGAAGAAAGTGCAAGAGAGAATGGAACAGAATTAGTGTTTGAAGAGATAATGGCTAAGATTTTCCAAAAATAACGAAAGATGTAGCAAGTGTGGAAACTCAGGATGAAAACCAAAACTAAACAAAAACAAAACAAAAATCCTTAAAACAAAAAAGACAAAAAAGAAAAAAAACCATACCTAGACATAGCTTATTTGAATTACTAAAAACCAAATATAAGGACAAATCTGAAAGGCAGCCCACAAAAAAAGACATAATTACATCTAGAGGAACAAAGAGTT
The DNA here is from genome assembly GCF_020171115.1 of Neogale vison. NCBI lineage: Eukaryota > Metazoa > Chordata > Mammalia > Carnivora > Mustelidae > Neogale > Neogale vison. Next base: position 13,149,118 of record NC_058097.1, read on the forward strand.
TTGGCAGAGACCTCATAAGAAATATGTAAGCCAAAAGACAATGAAATGCCATCTTTATACTGCTGAAACAAATTATATGTATACAGAACAGTCAACCCAAAATTCTAAACTGTAGAGAATGTTTCTCAAAAATGAAGGCAAAGAGATGCCTGGGTGGCTCAGTTGGTTAAGCAGCTGTCTTCAGCTCAGGTCATGATCCCAGCATCCTGGGATCGAGTCCCACTTCGGGCTCCTTGCTGGGTGGGGAGCCTGCTTCTCCCTCTGCCTCTGCAGCCACTCTGTCTGCCTATGCTCTCTCTCTCTCTCTCTGGCAAATAAATAAAATCTTTTAAAAAAATTTTTTAAATAAAAAAAATGAAGGCAAAATGCTTTGTTTCAGTAGATAAAATGAAGAGAATTTCCAATAGACCTGTGCTATAAGAAATATTAAAAGTAATATTTCAGCCAGAAGAAATAGGAATCCAGACATAAACTTAGGTCTACATGAAACCATTCAGAGATAGTGATGCTCCTGGGACATTCCTGTAAAGACTAAACACAAACTCCCTGCCAAGGAATGTGCCTCCACCCACATCCCCAGCAGCCCTACTACCTACAGTATGGCAGAACAGATAACCTGAAAATACCTAGAAAGACTGGATATATTTCCTAACAGATTTCCATGGGCCGTTCTCTATGCTAAATAAAAAGATTTGTACTAACATTTCAAAAAACCACCCATACCCAAACCCCAAGTGATTCTTGAATTTTAGTTTCCTCTTGGAATGAAGAGGAAGTTGGCCCTGTATCGGTGAGGTCTCCTGGCCCTGCGACTGAAGACTATAACAAGCAGTTCCATCCTGAGTGCCGTTCTAGCAAATTACCTGTGCGGAATAGATTTAGCTATAATCAATCAAAAACAAGAACTGGAGGAATGCATACCTGTGGGTTTTCATGTGAAACACAGCATCTCTGTTGCCAATGTTTCGTACCAGCAGAATCTTCTGAGTGCTGTATTTGACAGGGCAAGTGGAAAAATCCAGTTTGTCAGGAAAGTCTAGGATGGCTCGTGCACCCCTAGCTTTGATGGGTACAATAAACTTTTCTCTTTCAGTTATACAGGTCAAAATATGGGCATAATCCTACAAGAGAAGGGTATAATCATTATTTGTGGAGATGCCCACATGATCAAGATAACTGTGCAAGTAAAATGGCCATGTGCCAGCTGCCTTGCAAACCAACTTAATGTCTTCTATGAAAGCTCCTCAAGACAATTATAGATATGCTTTCCATGAGACACTCTTTTCTGAGAGAAAGAGAACAGTTCAAGTGTTAAAACCCACAAGTCAGTGGAGAAGCTTATGCTTCATGTGTTTTCCATATATTAAGGAGGTAGGATGCGGGCAGTCAAGGTACATTTTTCTTTAGATCAGAGGAAGTTCACACTAGTTGCTTCACATCCTTCTTCCAAATCCTATTTATCCTCCAAGCCATTAGATTAATGGCTCCAGTTTATGGTCCCTCCAAGCCCATACTCTTAGCATTATGACCTTGCAGCTTCTCCATCATGAGTAGTAGAGTCTATCTTTCCATCTCAAGCTTGGACCAATGGAACATGGTCAAAATTATGCTCTGCCGGTTTCAAGCTGAGGCCTCAAGAAGCTTTGGGCATTTTTAGTCTTGCTCTTGGAACCTTGCCACTGCCATATGAGTAAACATTGTCCAGCCTACTGCAGGATGAGAGCCCAAATGTCCCAGCCAGGACCATGCCAGACCAGCCTACAGCCCCAGATATGTGAGAGAGCCCAATCAAGATAAGCAGCATTTGTTGACCCAATGCATGAGTGGGCCCAGTCAAGACCCCTGAACCAGAGTCTTGTGAGCAATAATGTTTATTATTTGAAGTCAGTGGGTTTAGGGGTAATTTGTTACTATAGACAATAATAAACTGTTACATAGCCCAGTTTAAACCTCGTCTCTTGAGCAAAGCCATCACTGACCATTATACATAAAAATGCTGAGGTCCAAGACATGTATTTTCCCTAGTCTTGGATTTAAATGCAAGGAAATGCTGAAATTAAGGCACCCCCCTTTTTTTTTATTATTTCATAAGATAGAAAAATAGAACTCTCATCTTCAATATACCAAAGAAAAAGTAAAAATGGAACCCTCACCAACAAACAAATCTAGATATAAAAGGAAAGTATTAGTAGTCCCCTCAAGAATAGATCAGAAGCTCAGAAGTTACTATGAAAGGAATTTATCTAAACCAAGCTTTTGTTTTAAGTTTTCCCATCATTTAGATGCATGGCGACATTCGTAAATGTAAAGTTCACTTGGAACTTAAATTTTCTTTCAGCAGCTGTGTAGTAAACGGTATTAAAAGGTGGAGGTTACAGAAACTCTCTGCGTGGGCTTTAGGTAAAGAGTGGGAATGGGAATGTCTGACATATAGTTGGACACATAAACCTGACCATGCCCTCAATCTCAGGCAACCCACAGGACCAGGATAAAGCAATGGTCTCCCCGGTTAGTTTATTTATTTAACCACATTTATTAAGTGTTCAGGTACCAGCTACTGAGCTAGGTGTGCAAATACACTGAAGCAGAAAACAAGACGTGGATTACTTCAAGCTTGCATAACGACATAGATAATGAAAAGGTAAGTAAAGCGCTTCTAAGATACAACATAACACATACATAAAGATGAACTCGCCAGGAATGCTCACATGACAGCGCCTGGTACACCTGGAGTCTCTATGTCTCCCTGAACTCCAGACCCAGCTGCCCAGTCAGCACCTCCCTGGAGGCATGTCCCAAACGTAATCTGATCGATGCCACTGCCTACAGTTGCGTGAAGATGGAGAAGGAATAGGAGCTGAAATCCAGCCCACGTGGCTGGCTCCAACTGCATCAGCCCAGAGGGGGACTCTTTTTCTCATGCCCACATAGGCCCTATAATGCCATCCGGGTCCTGCTTGTGGCCCTCCCTACACCCTCCATCTGTTCCCCTACTGCCTCCCCATCTTGGTATTGGCATCACCACTGTGCCAGTGGCCTGGATTAAAAACCCTGGAATGAGGAATTCTTGATCACTCTATTTCTCAGTTTCTTAGGATATTCTATAGGACTGACCTTCAAAATACATTCAGATCACAATCCCTTCTCCCCATCTCTGCCCTGCCACCCTGACCCCAAGCCGCTCCAATCTCTCCTGGGCTAAGTGGCCTCTATTTCCACCCTTGCTCCCTTAAAGTCCGTGTTCCACACAAGGGCCCAAGGGGGTCCAGTTAAAATGCAAGTCAGCTCCGGCTGCTCCTCTGTTCAGCCTGCCAGGCTGACACCTGGAGGGCCTGTGAATGCTGCAGCCTGGTGTCCCGTCACTTCTCTGGCCACAGCCCCTTTCCCCACTGCTCACTCCCCGTCGCTCCTCAAACATGCTAGAGCCACTCCTCCTCCAGAGCCTGCAAACAGGATTCCGTTTCTGAGCAGAACACGCCTTCCCTAGTCACTCACAGAACTCAGTCCTTCACCTGCTTTAGGACTTGATAAGGCTCGTGGCTCACCAAAGCCTCTCCTGGCAGCCCAAGTTTAAACTTACCCCACCCCCAGCACTCCCCAGCCTTTCCTTCTGCCTCCGTTTTCCTGAAGCATCCAACATAGTCATATTTTACCTATTTCTTGAGTCCACTACATGCCTGCCCCTAATATCTCCAGCATCAATAGGGACTTCGCTCATCATGCTGACTTCGTGTATTCAGTGCCTAGAACAGGGCCCAGAATGTAGTAAACATTCAAAAAAGATTTGCTGAGGGCAGGAAAATGAGTAAAGCAATGTTGAGCAGCAGCGAGAAATGAAGCATGAGAAGGGGACGGAAAGTGATTGCTTGCTTGTTTACATGACGTGCTTGGGAAAGGCCTCTGTGAGCAGTAATAATTCAGCAGAGATCTGAGCAGGGTGAGACCTGAGCCGTCCTGGCTGTATAGCACACTAAGGGAAGTGTGATTTGGGGCCAGAGGTCAGAGGTCAGGAGAGGTTAGAGACAGGACAGGGAGGTAAAAGGGGCCAGATCCCACCAGGCCTGGTAAACTAGTTAGGACCCGAAGATGCCCGAAAGCCTGCTGCTGTTGAAAGCTGATTTATGTTTTAGGAAGATCACTAGCTGCTTTGTGGGCAGCAAATTACAAGAAGCTAAAATGGGAAAAGCTAGGAGAGTCAGGAAGCCCCTGCACCAGTCCACGCAGCAAGGCAGTGGCCTGGCCTAGTGTGGTACATGCTTTGTCTAGCATTTGGTGAGTCGTGAGTACTCCATAAACACTAGCTGTCATTATTAAAATGCTGTATTAAATACAAGGACTTGGGTAAGGTATACGGGTTTGTGTTTACTCTTATTGTTAGAATAATAATAATGAAAATCCTCATGATAATAATGCAATAAGATAATTTCACAAAGCAACAAGGGCTTTGAAGAAGATAAAACATGGTAACGTGATAATGCTGGAAGAGGCTGCTTTTGGTTAGAACAATCAAGGAGGCCTTCCTGAGGAGGTGGCCTTTGGATAGAAACCTGAACAGCAGAAGGAGCCAATCAAGCGAGATCTAGGAAGGGAGTGTTCCTGGCAAGGAGAATTGCAAATGTAAAGGCCTTACAGTACAAATAAGTAATAAAAACTAATGGAGAGTAGTCATGAAATTTATTAAAATTGAGTTGTTGGACTCTTAGCTCTTCAACTGATTCTGGTTTCTAGATGGAAATGCCAGGCTCAAAAATTATGCTAATCACACATAAGGGAGTACAAATTGCATTAAGCATACTTAATCCTAGAAAACCCCACAGAATTCACCAATGAAACAGTCTAGTCTGAATTCATCAGAATCCTAAAGAGATAAGTACTGTTTTCATTTTTTCTTAGTGGATCAAACCCAACAAGCAAAGGTTTTGTTGGGAATTAGGAACTGGAAAGCTTCTGGCACGTGTGGAGACTTAATATTAACAGAGGCTTTGAGAGAAAGAACAAAAGGTGCTACTGAATCCAGAATGAGAGGTGATCCCAAAGTAATTTGTCTTATTTTAGTCTGTATTTACAAACCTTCTGCTTTGTTCTATAAGAAATTAGGTACAGCTTAAAACAGTTTAGGAGACTAATTGAAATATTCAGAGAGGTTTTCAAACCATGTCAAATTTCCATCAGAGGAAGATTTCAAGTTTGGTCTGAAGTACATATTTTTTTCATAATCAATTCATATATTCATAAAAGAATATGAAGAAATTTTTTAAATAACTCCCTAAAAATGTATTCTAATCTCTGAAGTTCTATATTTAATATGACTATATTAGATTATGTAATATACAATTATATATTGCTCTACTGGCTTACAATTAATTCAGACGTAATGCCTGGGGAGACTCTGTCAGCCTTCAAGCTAAGCAATTACTTTAGTTTATGTACTCCCTTTCCACTGTATTTAGATTCAGAGCAATCAGGTCACCATTCAGAGCCAAAATATTTATTCCAAGCTCTTTCTGCTCTACTATGAGAGACATAGCCGTGAGTTACTATCTATCCTAAAAGGTTATCCTTTATAAAAATGCTCTCCAGACAAAACATCCAGTCTACTTTTTGTCCATTAGCTTTCCTTCCAAAACACCTAGCCCCCAAACTTTAAAAAACAGAGCAGCAAAATATGAAAATGGCAGATCTGACTTTGTGAGAAGGGAGAAGAATGAATCTTGATTTTTATATTAGCTCCACGATAGAGAGCAAACATGGCAATAATTCTGTCCTTCAGAGTCTCGGGCAAAGGAAAATGGAGTTCTCTCCTGCAGCCAGTGACTCTCCAGGCATTCATCAGAGGCAAGCATGGTTAGACCCTCACAATCCTCCCTCTGCCTTTCTTCCACACCTAAAGCTGATGGAAGAATGACTAGCACAGAGTAAAACTGGAGCTATATTTGATTAGGACTCAGTGAACTTAATCTTTGGTGTCCCTGGAAAATGTTATGGATACTTTAACCACTTAAAGTATTTATTAAATATGATCTCAATCTGAAATTCTTCCCTCTGCAGGGACGAATCAGTTCTGAAGTCCTAATCAGTTTGAAAACGAGACTGGTCAGGCACCGTGGGCCTCACCCTTTACCACCGACTCTTCATAAGACTCAGCGGGGTTCTCGGCTTCCTGGCAGCGGTTACATTCCTCTGTCTATTCAAAGAGAATGGCCTCTGACCTTTGGCATGAAGAGAGATCTGAGACTTTCGAATTTATTTTGACCATTTTTATCCGTAGTGTATGGTGATAATGCGGTTGCTTTCCGATTCATGTAGAAATGATCCACTTAAGGTAATTAACTTCCCCTGTAACTTTTTGCTTTCCAAGTTACCCCCAGATCTACTAATCCAATAACACCCATACCCGTCTACTCTGCCTTCACTCCTGTTCCTAAGCTCAACCCCTGTCCTTGTGCATTAGATCTCAATCCCTCTAGCTCACTCCAGGATTTTCTTGAAGCATCCATTTTCCCACATTACTGAGCACTGACACATCAGGATAGCTTCCTCTTAAATATTAACTCATCTACCCTTGAGCCCAACATCCACCTCCAGCTACGGCCCCATTTTTCTAATTATCCTTGACAGCAAAACCGCTCACGGGTGTTCCTTGTGCTCAATATCACCACTTCCTTGCTGCCATTCTCTCTTCAACCCACCCGCTTAGGCTTCTGTATACAGCATTCCACAGAAACTCTTCCTGCCAAGGTCACTAATGGCTTTGACAAATCCAGTGGCTAACTCAGCATCCTTATTCGATTCTACTTTTCATAGCTTTGGACATAATCCAAAGTTGATCTCTCCCTCCTTTTTGAAATACTGCATCCATTTGGGACTCCAGAGCACTGTAATCTTCTGGTTTTCCTCCGACTTCATGACCACCCCTTCTTAGAAGCATCTTCTGCAGGCACCTCCTCCTTTCCCCAACTTCTTCTTGATGCACACTCACTCTCAACGTCAGCTCATCCACCCCTGGGTGGAAAGGATCATCTTTATATGATTTTCAAATATTTGTCTCTAGCCAACACCTCCCTTTGGCCACAGATAATGGCATCCAGTGGCCTATTTGGTATTTCCACTTCAATGCTTAAAGGGAAGGTCCAACTTAATGTATAAACACCAGATTCCCTGAATCCTTCCAATTCCCAACTTTACTCCCACCCAGCCTCACAAACCTGCTTTCCCTCCACTTTTCCCGCCGTTGGCACCGCCGTTCAGTCAGCTGCTTGCCAAAACACTAGGAGTCAAATTAGACTCCTTTCTCACACCCATTATCCAGTCCCTTGGCAAATCCTGACAGCTCTACCACAAAAATGTGTATCCTTTTTCCACCTACTTCCCACACCTTCGCTGTCACTTTCCTGATCCAAATCATCCTCATCTTTTACCCCAACCATTAAACAGCCTCTTATGCCTGTAGTAAACAGGGTTGGATTCTGGTGCATATAACAGGAAACAGAACAAAATCAGAGCAACTTAGATTAGACAGGCAGAAGTTTATTACTCTCCCATAAACCAGTTCATAAGTAAGCAGGCTGGATTGAGATGGTGGCTCCGCAGTGTCCCCAGAGACCCAAATTCCCAACTTCTTGCTCTACCATGACTGCACTCAGCATCTATCCACAATGTCGGCCCGTGCAGCACAGTAACTCTTGGGATGCCAGCTATTTCTCCCCGCCGGGCAGCAGGCCGAAAGGAAAAGGCAGAGTGGCAAAAGGAAGCACCCGCATGCTGAGTCTGCTTTCGGCAAACACACACCTGGAAACCTCGCTCACGTCTGGCCAACACACAGACACACATAGCCACCGAGGAGGCTGGGGGAAACGCAGTCTTTTCTCTTAGGCAACAGGGACTCCAATCCCAATTTGGGATTCTCTTAGATGATAAGGATGGGCAACTCGCTGCCACACCTCACACTCCCTTCCATCTATCCTCATGCAGCAACCAGACGGACCCCAAAATGCAAGGCAGAGATGGCATTGCTAAGCAAAACCCACCCTGGGAGGTAAAGGAAAAGGATTCCGTTTGTATCTTATCTTCCCTGGAGGAGTTGCACCTCAGGATCCTCAATGGATCATTACAAAACCAGAACAGAATGACAGACATTTTTTGCCTCTTGATGTAATACAAGAGAAGAATCAAGCACCTAAGAATTCTTGCCCCCCCCCAATCAAATATGAATCCAGTCAAGCCTCTAGATGTAACCACCAGTTTACAGGAAACATAGGGGATAGAGGACCATTTGGCAGAACCTGACGGGGATGCATTCAGGTCTTTGTTTGGATCCTGACTTAAGCAAACTGACTTAAAAAATATTTACCTATATACATACATATGTGTATGTGTGCATGTGTATGTGTATGTGTATATGTACACGTGTATCTATATCTATCACCCAGATTTCCAAGTTTTCAGCACCTGAGCAGTCATGCTTCATCTATCCTGCTCCTGCTCCACAGATTTTGTAGTAAACCCATACACCATATTATTTCCTCTGTAAATACTTTGTTATTTGTCTCTTAAAGATAAGGACCTTTAAAAAGTTAACATAACCATAATACTGTTACCATACCTAAAAAATTACAGTATCTCCTCAATATCGTCAAATGTCTAGTCACTATCCAGATCTTCCCAGCTGGATACATCTAGCTATCATTTTCTAGCAGGTCCCTTCACGTCCACCACATGCCTCCCCGCTCTTCCCCGAGCCTGCTGTCAAGCGTGTTTCAGCCACAGGCCTTTGTAGTTGCTATTCCCTCTCCCCAACAAATGTCTTCCCACGGATGTGCGCAGCTTAATTTGGTTCTCTGCTCAGTGTCACCTGAGAACAGAAGGCTTCCCTAACCGCCCCCCGCCGAAAAGAAACAAGAGCCCATCACTCTCTATTCTCTACCATGTCAGTAGCTGACATTCCATTATACATCTGCCTGTTATTCATGGAGGAACGTAAGCTCCATGAAGGCCAAAGCTTGTTTTGTTCTCCAGTGGGTTCTGGCTCATAGAACTAGTCTTGGCCTAGAGCGAATGAAAAATATTACTCATTTTTAATATCTTCATTTGGGTACTAAACTATCAAGAGTTCTTCACAAAGAGAATTCCCAATAGCCTTGTTAGCTTTACTATAAAACGATGTTTATCAAGTTCAGAATGCTAAACAGTAGTGACAGACACTCACTGAAGATGTGACATAAAATGGAGAAAAACAAAAAGTGAAGGTCTAATACATTCATGGCACAAAAAGATATTTGAGCCCTTTTTAAATGTTTTTGCTTTGATCATCTGTAGGCCATCCTCAAGTTAAAGAAACTTCCCTAGATTTTCTTGAGATTAATTTTTACTTACTTATGTTACTCAACAAATATTTACTCCATGCTCCATATTTGTCAGGCACTGTGCGAGGCACTCGGGTGCCGGGATGACTCAGACAGACTTAGGGAGGGCGAATTCCAGGCAGGAAGAAGACAAATCCCTATCACAGTTTTTGCCAACAAAAATGGTTGATTCTGGAAAATTTTGTGGCATCTACACTTTAATTAAAGACACTGACAATATAATTATCATTGTACACCTGGACAGCATAAAATACGTTAACATTTTTCTAGTCTTCTTGGACAATTTTTAAATTTTATAGTAGCAAACCAGGAAAATTATTTTGACAACACATTATATTTTTTCTTAAAACATAACAGCAATAAAATTGCTCTTTAAATCACCACAATTATATCCATATGACAATTCTATAGTAAACAGATGCTTTCTTAAGTCTAAGGAAGCACCCATTTTGCTTTCCTACAAAAGCCCAATACTTTTCATTCTCCTTCTAATAGTAAAGATATAAATTCAAGAGGTCAAGGAAAGTGCAAGTCTCCAGAATTTTACAGTGTAATGAGAACACTAATATATCTCTACCACATTGACATACACCAGAATTATTAGATTAATAAGATATCAGATCATTTTTTTTTAAGTCTGTTTGACAAGAAGAGAAAAGGAAAGCCAGAGTGAATCTGCTGCACCTGTTATCTGGGCACTTGACGTTCTTAACAAGTTAAACCCCAGGAAGCCAGATTAAAAGATGACAGGGAAAAATGTAAATTATATGATCATCTTCGACGGGCTAATATACATGGGTGCTGAAAATCCAATTGAAAGGGGACTGGCTTATGAAGCTGTGGCATGCTGCAATTTACATATCTCGCCCTCCAGATGTGAGGAGGGTAAATGAGAATGGAGTGTGCTCACATCGGCAGGGGATAAGGAAGAAAAGTACATATGTATGTTGCCTATCAGTTTGGCCAACTGAAGAGAAAGTAACACAGTGAAAAGACTGACTTCTCTCTGCCCTGAAATAAACCTGGCTCCTATGCCATGTTCTGGAACGGCGCTGCCGACAGCACGACTCACCCTTGCTGGTCGTTCTGTGCATGGGTCCCCTGGCTTTCCAACGGTGAGGGAATGCAGATTCACCGGCAGAAACTCCTGAGAAGGGACCTGCTGATGGGGCACGTGCAACAGGATCGTGGCAGAAAAGGGGGACCAGAGCTAGCAGCAGGAGCTTCCCCAAATTCCCACCCTTGGTCTTAGACAAGCCAGCAAGAGGAGAAATCACAGTATTTTAGAAAAATACATTCTGTAAATTATATTATAGCTTGGAGTCCAAGCCCAGAAAAATCTTACTGTATCCCAAATTGGCTGCTTAAATTTCTCATAGGTAGCCATTGTTCTCACTCTGGGTTTCCTCCTCCATGCATGTAGACTTTGATGACGTTCAAATACTTAGAAGAAACAGTAAGACAACTTTGAACTTAATTATTTTTTTAATTAGGGGTTTGCCAAGAGACAGGAGTTTGTCAATAAGGTTTTTTTAATTGGGGGTTTGTTGGTGAAATGGAAAGGTAAGAGGGAATGCAAAAGCGAGGAGTAAGAAAAGCAGCCACAAAATACAGCCAAGTCCTAACCCTCAACAGGAAGGTTAGCATTTCATAGTTATGCAGTAAATACAAACATACCTAACATACATTTTGGCTCTCTATTTGCTATATAGATAAGCATCAATAAAATCTTTCCCTTTCAGCTTCTGCTTAGGGAAAATGGGAAAACATACACTAAGAAAAAAAAGAGTGTAACAAGCGCTGTGCCCCTGCCAGCCAGCTTCAACAAACATTCACCTTCTGCCATCCTGGCTTCATCTAGATCTCCATCTACTCCCCCCTTCCATTGCAATTATTCTATTTTATAGTTTTTAAGGTAGAATTTAGATAGAAAGCATAAATATTAAACATACAATTTTGACAAATGAATTCATCCATATAACCCACACACTTGTCACACATACAGAACATTCCACCTCCTCAGAAACTCCCGTGTGTTCATTTCTCAGCCAGACTCCCTACAGGTAAAACAATACTTATCCAACAGAAGACATATTTTCTCCAGCACAGAAAAGAAGTAAGGAACTCCAGATTCTCGAATCCAGCAAGCTTTCTATTTCAAACTGCACAAACGCTTCCTACCCAAAGGACAGTGGAGGAACTTGACACCCAAACTAAATCCGATACCAATCTCTTCACAGATGGTATTCAGATCTAGGTCCTCAAGAAAAAAACAAGGACTGTGATAGCAGAGAACAACAATAGCACATCAAAAACCTCACTACTTCTGGAACTATTTATCTTTCCATTTATTTCCCTAGGGCCCCAGGCAAAATTATAGGTCCGTGAATACAACCCAAGAAATAGACAGTAATGCTACAAAATGGCAGAATTATAACAGCAGCATTATTATAAGAGAATTTCTACCCACTCACTAGAGGGATACACACTTGGCCGACCACATGATATTCTCTATCCCTGCTCTCCAGGAAGCAGGAAGAGTAGCAATAGTGGCAGTAATACTGGTAATGGCATTAAAGCGGCTGATACGTATTAGTGATGAAGGAGCAGGGATTCAAAGCTGGTTCTTTCTGTCTCTAACATGCTTTTGTGGTTCTAACCCTAAGGGCACAATACAGACGAGCACACACCATTGACATTATATATAACCTGACATTTTATTCTGCTTGTTTGAGCCTTGTTTTTGTCCTCACTCCTTTAATTATGCCGGTAAAAGTCCTTTCCGCCTCCCCACAAGTCCCCACTTTGGTCCACAGAGAAGAAAACTCAACCCACAGTTTTGAAATCCTGGAAAAGGGCTGGGAGGAAGCCTCCATCCTCAGTCCCCCTTAGCTGGTCCTTCCCTCCAGGAGGAACTGGAATTTCTACAACTGAGAGGGCTTCATAATGGACTGGTTTGGAAACTGGGCTGGGCTGGTGTGGAGGGGAAATGGCCTGTTTTTGAACTTAGGCTCTTTCTGGCCTTTTGAGGTGTGGACAGGGCAGAGCGGACCAGGCAGGTCCCTGCTCTTGGCTCTAGCTGGTCTGCTCGGGCTTCAGCGGAGCTATCCGGACGTCAGCCCCTCAGAGCCCAGTTATCTGCCAACACTGGGGAGCAAGAGAAGGCTCTTTCCGGGCCTCAGGTACTGGCCACATTCCTTGCCATTAATAAGAATCTTACCGTGATCAATATTTGGATCTTCGGTCTCTTCTAAACTTGTTAGAACCCAGGGAGGAGGGACGCAACTAACTAAGATCCCAAATCTCCAAGAAGTCACAATCTCTATCTTTTGCCTCGACTGCCTGCATCTAGAGCACACCTTTTCCTTTTTGGTGACCCTCTGGCTCGTAGTCCAATATAAATATGCTGAGGTAGGTGAGGGGGGTGGGGGAGCACCCACGAAGATGACCCCTCTTTATACCCCGGCTACTTAGAGCTCATGGAAGCCCTCGGGTCTCTTTGACAGCCCTTCCCTCATCCCCAGGGGTGCGCTGCCCCCTCCTCCCGGCCACCCTTACTGCTGCTCTACCCAATCCCACCACTAACACCATCGACACCAGCACCACCCCCTCAACACCACCAACTGCCACCAACACTATCAGCGACACAACTACCAGCACCACGGACAACACTGCCAGCCCCAGCACCACCTCGGCGAATGTTCAGAATTACAAACCGCTAGTGACACGTATTCGACCACTTTCCTACCTTGTTCTCCTCTGGAGAGAAGAGGATTCGGAATATAGATGGCACGCCGGGAGCTACTTTGTGGCCGGAATCTTTGGGGCTGATGACTTTAAAGTAAGGTGAACTTTCCCCAGTGACTTTCACCAACCTTGGAATCTGCAAGAGAAACACACCACAGTGGACACTGTGCCTGTGAAAAAGCAGAAGCCGAAGCACGGGCTTTGCTGTCCACCAGGAAATCTCCATCGGCTTCTCATTAGCCACGCATGACCTTGGTCAAGGCTTAACTTCCGTTTCAGCTGTGAGAGGAGATGACTCAGTGCATTTGTGCTTTAATTTTTACTGAAGTTATTATTCATTTTTATTGTTATTGCAAGCCTTTGTTCATTGCATCATTTAAATGATACGGGGCACCTAGGTGGCTCAGTAGGTTAAGTGTCTGCCTTTGGGTCCAGTCATGAACCTATGATCCTGGAATCACGCCCCACATCTCCCGCTCCCTCTGCTGCTCCCCCTGCTTGTGCCCTTGCTCTCTCTCTGTCAAGTAAATAACTAAAATCTAAATAAATAAATAAGACCATGTTTGAAGAGGAACGGCTTGATCAGCTAAAACCCCAGCCACACAGCAGAGGTAAGCTGGATTTCCCAACATTTGAGAAGTGATCTGGGAGAAGAATTCACACTTCCTGCCTGCCTGCTGTGGACCACCCCCTACACAGAAGGCAGGCCTTAATCGTCTCAATATCCTCAGAGCTACCTTATGACCCCCGTTCTACAGACGCAGAACAGGACACTTGTCCTCAGAGTCCTTCAGCAAGCCCCAGCCTCAGCCCACCTTTCATCTGGGGCACAGTCCTCAGTAGACACCACTGTGAGCAAGAACAGAGCAATAGCACGGGGTCCCCAGGCCAGTGTCAGAGCGGCTTCAAAGAGCTTCTCCTTCTCTTCAAGTCCTCCTCTGCTCTGCTCTGCTCGCCTTGCCCAGAGTATGTATCTCTGTTTATCTAACACAGTGTAAGCAATAAAAGACATACAAATGCAAGAAGAATGGGGGCGGAGGTTCCAGGGACACAAGGAAAGGGCAAAGATTTTTCTTTTTTCTTCTTCTTTTTTTAAGACCAAAGGGGGCAGAAGACAGTGAACTATATAGTTAGTTAAAGGTGACGGAGAAGTCTCAGGTGCAAAATGAGGGCAAAAGAACCCACACAACCTCTCAAAACTGAAACCTAGATGGGCAAAGAAAGAAGAAATGCAGAGAGAGAATTCAGACAGATGCTAAGGCTAGAGAGTGGGGGTTAAGGAAGAGACATGCCAATGTGATAGGAGTCCATCTGGCTTTGCTGCTAAGGGGAAGGTGCAGTGTCATTTACGATGGACAGATCGACACTGTGGAAGCTTGCTGAGAATAATTCTGGCAAAAGCAGAATCATAGATTAAAAATGAAAAAGGAAAATACTGTTTTTCAGAGTCCATAGTCTCTCATGGTTCACCTCCCCTTCTGAGGGGTTTGAAGTGGGGGGGGGGGGGGGGGTGGGCGGTTGGGGTACCAGGTGGTGGGTATTATAGAGGGCACGGCTTGCATGGAGCACTGGGTGTGGTGAAAAAATAATGAATACTGTTTATCTGAAAATAAATAAATTGGGGGAAAAAAAAAAAAAGAAAAAGGAAAATACCAACAACAGTACGTAATAGTAATAGTAATGACAATAATAATGGTTTAGTGCTTCCTATGTGACAGACACTGAGCTGAACGCTTTGCGTTCATTACCTCATTTAATATTCCACACAGCTGATTGAAATGGGTACTATTAGTACCACCGTGGCCCAGAGTAGTGAAGCGACTTACCCACGGTCTGCAGCTGGGAGACAGCTCTGCTGGAATCCACCTAATTAGGTTGACTCTAGAGTCTGGGTTCTAATGATTATATCCTAAGTAGAATCAAGTTGAGCCTTGTAGAGGGTTCATAGCTTACTCCCACCTTGTATTGTGAGATAGAGAAATAATGACCAAACAGGCTCTATCTTTTGCATTCAGTGCCAATGAGGAAGGAAATAAATGGCAAATAAGATAGAAAGCATTTTTCTGTGCCCCATATCTATCCCAGCAATTCTTTATGAGTCCATGAACTAAGGAAGTAGAGAAGCAGGCTTGTTCTTGGGTGAGTTACCCAAGGACAAGCCTGCCTAGGCTAGAGAAATCAATCTACTTTTTGTAGCTGGGCTTTCCCTGGATGAAGACCTTCCTTTCATGAGGTCACTCTGTAGCAGCATTAAACCAAGAGGTACTGGGTTCCATGAGAACTTAGTGCCCCTTGACAGACAAAACTTACAAAATGGCCCATACCCTTTACTTGCTCATATTATACCCACTGGCAATCATTTCTTGTTTAGGGCCAAGGAAGAGTGATCAAAATATCCCTTGGGCTAGCTCCTTTCTGTCTTTAACAGCCTTAAAATACTTGAGCAAGAGTCAAAAAGTCATGGAGAAAGGGAAAAAGAGAACTGGACTTGACAAAGGGAACTGGTTGGCAGCCTATATGAAAAGAGAGAGTCCTGATGTCTATGGAATACATCTCTTCTTGAGGTCTAGGGGCATAATTCTGAGCATCTCAGATTCTTTTTCTTCTCTCTGCCTACCCTTTTAACTTCTGTCCCTTGAGCTTCTCTTGCTAACACTACTGTAGCCAAGAACTAAATATACTATTTTCTCCAGAGTCTGACTTCGCTGTCACCACATCACCCCATTGATCTCTGAAAGGCATCAGTGATTCCTTTAATGAGCTATTGTACCAAATATAACTAAAAGTTTTCTTGCATAGTCTTCATTTATTTTCCTTCTTTTTCTTACAGCTAGAATTTTTGTCTCCACATTCTTGAACTCCTGAGGTATTCCTACCTGTCTCCACATCTGAAGTTCAGTATCTCTCAGATGCTTTTCTCTCCATCTGATTACTTTTCACATTTAACTGTGCTTCATGCTGACTTCCCACATTATTCTTTCTTCCATTATTGTTAGATGTCAAGGAACTCTTCAGGCACTTAATACCTTTTCTTGAAGTATACCATAATTTATCTCTAGCGGGGAAAAAGGCATATGGATGGAGAAGAAACTCTCAGTTGCCACGACAAAAGGCCAAGGTATAGACATTGTGAGAAGCTGTCCAAAATGATCTGTATACAAAAATTTGAAGGCTATCTAAGGTAGAAAGGAGGAGAATGAAAAGGGAGAAAGAGAGATATATCTGTTTTGAAGTTTGGAGAAAGAAAAAGGAGAAACGGAGATTTGTTTTGAAGTTTTTAAAAAAGTAAAATTTATAAAGCATAAATAGTTTACCTCAACAACTGCAATTCATATGAGTAGAGTTTACAGAGGCCCTAATGCAGAAAACATAAATGTATGTTTTACCCCGTTTGAATGAAAACCTAGCTAAACTGGTCACACAAAAGAATTTCATGACATTTGGGGCACCTTGGTATCTCAGTCAGTTAAGCAGCCAACTCTAGGTTTCAGCTCCTGTCATGGTCTTGGGGTCCTGAGATTGAGCCCCGAATTGGGCTCCATGCTTAGAGAAGAGTATGCGTAAGGCTCTCTCACTCCCTTCCCATAACCCCACCACCACCGTTCACTCTCTTTCTCTCTAAAATAAACAAATAAACATTTTTTAAAAATTGAGACATTTACCTAGCTAGTATTTTACTCAACCAAATGTTACTGTACATATTGGGAGTTGATCATCTGGTGGACACTGATCTGGGTCAGAACACACATGAGTAAATCAACACCAATCTTGTCTTCATTAAACTTATAGTCAAAGTGCATGTTTTTAATCTACTTTTCTAGGCCTCTCAAATTAAAGAATTCATCTAAGACCCTATAGGATCCCACTTTATTTAATCCCTTATATATCAATAAAAGGTACATCCAGCAAACATACTCACTTTGTCATTATTCCTCAAAATGAGTGGAACTTCATAGACTTCACAGGGAGTATAGTTCTGAAACACAATTTCTGATGGAAAGGGCTGGAATAATGCCTGATCCAGGTCAACTCCTGAGGACTGCATTGAAAGAGGAAATCATTATACAGTCCCACAGTGGCAGAAATGACAGGGCAATAAATGAAAATACTACATAGACCTATGGATGTTAATACTAAAAACATACAAAACACTCAGAAGTGGGTAACTACTATAGACAATAATTGTTATAAGTACTGAAGTTATTGTGAACAATTTGTTTAACACAAAGAAAGTAGAAGATTTGGTCCTCGTTTAAAAAATACAGGCTAATTAGAACACCAACCCTAAACTTCCATTTACAGCAATGGTGAAAATAAGGTCATGATTTCCCTATGAAAATAACAAGAAAAACTCTATCAACAAATATCTATGTGAAGGAACTGAAGAGCTTAACAAGACAGTATGATTTAATGTTAAAAGTATGAATTATCTCAAGCTATTAGCTTGGGTAGAATCCAATAGGTTTTGAGCATTGCCATGTCTCCTTGAAATTTTAGAATATTCCATGTTTCTCTGTGAGTACACAGTTGCACCCTGGGGCACCTTAGTATAGTCTGCAAAATGAAGATGTAAGCATCCATCTCAATAATTTAGAAAGCAATAGCAAACATAAAAAAATCCAAACAAAATGAAAAAAATGATATAACCAAAACAATAAATATTCATAAAATGGAAAGTAACTACAGAATCAACAGAGCCAAAAGTCAAGCCTTTAAAGACTAATAAAACTGACAAAATATCTGGTGAGTATGGTCAAGAAAGTATTATAGAGGGCACGATTGCACGGAGCACTGGGTGTGGTGAAAAAATAATGATACTGTTATGCTGAAAATAAATAAATGGAAAAAAAAAGAAAACAAGACAGAAGTCACAAAGAGCCAATATAAAGGATGAAAATAAGGACATTACAACAGAAACTGAACTAACTGAAAAGATAATAACTGGGTATTATGTCAAGAAATGTGAAAATTTAGATTAAAGTTACAAATACTAAGAAAATACAATTTATCAACACTAGCACAAGAAGAAATGGAAAATATGAGCAGTTCTTGAACTACGAAATTGAATCTGTAAGTAAAAACTTTTGATAGAGAAAACGCCAGCCCAAATAACTTTACAAGCAAATTCTAGCAAACATTTAAAGAAAAAGCATGAATATTATAGAAACTCTCCCAAAGGAAAGAAACAAAATTAATATCTCCCAAATTGATGATGGTAGCACAACTTTCTTATAACTAAGAAACATAGCGGGAGAAAGGAAAACTATAGGCTAATCTTAGTTATATACAATAGATTTTTTTTTTTAAGGAACAAAACATTAGTAAACTGAAACCCACAATATATAAAAAGGATAACATATCATGACCAAATTGGGTTTGTCTCAGAAGTTCAAAGTTGTTTTAACATTAGAAATTGATTAAAAAGGGGGCACCTGGTGGCTCAATGGGTTAAACCTCTGCCTTCAGCTTGGGTTGTGATCTCAGGGTCCTGATCGGGCCAGCATTGGGCTCTCTGCTCAGCGGGGAGCCTGCTTCCCCCTCCCCCTCTGCCTGCCTCCCTGCCTGCTTGTGATCCCTCTCTCTGTGTCAAATAAATAAATAAAATTGTTATATATATATATATATATATATATATATATATATATATATATATATAGTTTTGGGGCCACCTGGGTGGCTTGGTTAAGTGTCAAACTCTTGGTTTTGGTTCAGGTTATGATCTCAGGGTTGTGATATCAAGCCCCCCAATAGGCTCTGCCCTGGGCATGGAGCCTGCTTATAATTCTCTCTGTCCCTCTGCCCCTCTTCTGCCACTGTTTTTATTATAGTGAAATAAATTAATATTTATATGAAATATATATATATATATATATATATATATATATATATATAGCAATTAAATACCATGTTTTGGATTTGAATAAACTGACCAATGGTGTGGATAAATCCAGAAACAGATCACTGGACCTATGACAGAGGCCCTATAGTGCAGAGGAAACAATGGATTTCAGCATAAATGACAGACTCCAAGATGGACTTTGTATAGATTTTAACTGGCAGCTTGAGCTCCCTTTCCCAGCCCTCCTGCCACAAATAACCAGGGTTAAGAGATACCCAGTGAGAACGTCCACAATTTCAGATCTCAGGTAAGGCTTGTACTATACAGACCTCTTAAGCAGGTGGCATACTCTGATAGGCAAAACCACCAACTCCTTGTTTAGAATACTAGGAATGGCAATAAGAAATTACCTGTATGCCATTTGGCATCGGGAAACAGCAGGGAAGGCAAGGCCAAATGGGCAACACATAAATTCACATGTTTATAGGAAGGAGTTTTTCCACTGAGGCAGGCTAGAAGAGAAGGATTCTGATTCCTAAGGGCCCCCACAAGTCACAACTCTGGGAAAAGGCTAACACAGCTCATTCTTCCTTCCTTCCTCTCAGCCCCCTTCCAAATAAACACATGCACACATCCTCTTTCATAAAATGCTGTGCTGAGAATCATGAAGGATTCCTATTGGTCTGGGACACCACTAGGACATGCCTCAACAAGAATTTCCTGCAGATCACAAGTCCGGAAAAAATGCCCCTCTTCCCTCCAAAAATGAGTGGTAACAATAATAGTAATATCTTGATAAATCAAGATCAGTGCAAAAATATTCAAGGAAAACAAAGGAATAAAGAAAATGGTAAGTGAAGAAGAGTTAATAGGAAAGTTGCCATGAACCAATGAAAATATTGGCTACACTGTTTGACTATAAACCCAAAAGACATAATGGAAAAAAATATGAAACCACAAAGCAAATAATTAAGAGGCAGGGAGGACTTAAGCAATCAAAGTGATGAAAAATTCATGTGTTCACTCATAAATACTAATTGAGTTTCCAATATTCTCCAAATTTTAAGCACACAGTAGTGAGCAAAGCCAATAAAGCCCTTGCCCTCATGAAGCTGACATTCTTGGGGAAATGGATAAAAAATAAAGAAATGTATAATATGAGGTCAGGCAGTGATTTGGCTACAGAGAAAACTAACAGACAAGGAGAGAGTGTGAATGCAAGGTGTATGCTCTTTTCAACAGGTGTCAAGGGAGAGCCTCTCTGAGGAAAATACATCCAAGCAGAGATCTAAGCAAATCCTGCAAAGATCTGAGAGAATAGATTACAGTTAGAATGACTAGCAGGTGCAAAGGTCCTGAGGGGTGGATTATCATTGAGTGTTCGAAGAGCAACAAAAGGGGAGGGGGCACAGCTAGAGGGAATGAGCTAGGGAAGAGTGGAAGGGAAAGAGGTCTGTGAGGGAAATAGGATTAGACAATGCAGGACCCTATATCTCTGAGGGTAAGAGGAAGCTGCTGGATGGCTTTACACATGGAAGTAACATGTCCTAGTTTACATTTTTAAAAAATCATTCTTTCTTCTTTGTGCAGAATTGATGATGGTCGAATGAGATGGGAACATGGAGACTATTTCAGTAGTCTAGAGAATAGTGGTTTGAACTGGGAGGGTATTGGTGCAGCTGGTGAGAAGCAGTTTGATTAAAGCCATATTTGTGAAAGCAGAAGTTTATAGCACTTGTCATTGGATTTCATATAAGATGAAGGAAAAAAAGGAGGCATCAGAGATAATCCCAAGGTAGGTTTCTGGCCTGAGAAAATATATACTAGATGGAGGAGACAGAAGAGATAAGATTGTGTCTTTAGGGAAGGAAGGAAACACAAAAGTTAGAGCTTGAATATTTTAAGTTTGAGCCGCCAATCATTCTTTGGACTGAATAACTGACCCAGAGTTCAGAGGATGGGCCACAGCAAGATAAACAGTTGTGAAAGTAAACATTTAAAAAAGTAGAATTTAAAGCCTGCTCCTAGAAGGGGTCACTTGAAGAATGAGTTCAAAAGAAAACCAAGTTCAAGGACCAAGTACTGGGGAGTTCCAACATTTAGTGATCAGGAACAGGAGAGGGATCCGAAAAATAAAAGAAGATAAAAACAACCAGTGAAGTAGGAAGAAAATAAAAGGAGTATGATACCTGAGCTACAAGTAAGTATAAAGGGATGCTAAGACTAATGCTGTGAGACAATCCAGAAGTGCTGAACTGGTCAAACTCAAGGATGAATGATAAGAGAAACACATATACACAAGATTCAAAGTAAGGAACATAGAGGATAACCTGATGGAAATAATTACAATGAAATGGAAATGAACAGAAAATTAAAAATGGTTGGCAAGGGAATACAATATGTAGAAAGGTAGACAAAGAAGGTCCAACATATTCAAAACTGATAGTCCTCAAGAAGAATGAAAAATGGCAAGAACAAATACTGGGTCATTCAAGAAAATTTTTCTAGAAGTAAACTAAAGATACGTGATAGTATCTCAAGAAAAGTTTAAAAAATTACTGCATACTAAATTAGAATAAACAGTCTTTGGCCATAAGAGCTAAAAGACTGACATATCTGTAGTGGGATAAATCAAGCTGGCTTCATCACACTTCTGCATTCCATTATGCATCATATTTCTGCTTACCATTAAAGCCAGAAGGTAGTGAGGAAAATGCCTGCAAAGCTTTTATGGGGAAAATGTGTGACTCAAGAATTTTAAACCTAACAAATCTGAAATCTGATATAAAGGCAATAGGCATATATTGTTAAACAAAAAACCAAGGAAGTATAGTATCCATAGGCTCTTCTTGAAGAGATTGGTGAAAGATGACTGTCGCCCAACTAGGAACAAATAAAACTCCAGAAAATAAAGTAAAAATAACCAAATGAGTTGAGAAAGAAAGAGGAGAAACGATGAAATACAGTAAAGTGTACTAATTATGTCATCTTTCATAGCAGGGGTCAAAATATGTTAAAACACACACAAGCAGGGGCGCCTGAGTGGCTCAGTGGGTTAAACCCTCTGCTTTCGGCTCAGGTCATGATCCCAGAGTCCTGGGATTGAGCCCCACATCAGGCTCTCTGCTCAGCAGGGAGGCTGCTTCCCTTCCTCTCTCTCTGCCTACTTGTGATCTCTATCAAATAAATAAAATCTTTAAAAAAAAAAACACATACAAACAGTACATACAGGAAAATAAGGCTGGTCTCAGTTACGCGATGGGAAAGGAGCAAATAGCCCTTGATCAGGATAAGTTAGTATTGGGAGAAGCCATGCTACTGGCCTCAAAAAAGAGAAGAAACCATAACTAAATTTGCAAGGCTCAGAGGAAGAGCAAATTTTGTGCAGATCCTACACAGGGAAGGCAATGGTGCTGCCGCAAATGCAAAAGAGCCTCAGGAACTCATTCATGACGGGGGAAAGATCTCTGAAAATCTCTCGGGATTAGCCCAGGGAAGCCTTTAAGAGGCGGCAGATCTCCATCAGTTTGATGAATGGAAGTTCATACCATAATTTGTACATAAAAAGTAAAGCATCTAATTCAAGAAATTAATTTAAAAGTAGGAAATAAGACCTTATTTTATAGCCATATACTCCTAAAGCCTGGAATTCATGGTTTACATTAGAATATAAAAACAGGTTAAAATAACTATTCTTTAGAAACTAAATGAATACATTTGCTATTGGAAGTGAGCCAGAACAGATAACAAATGCCGCCTTTAATAAACAATTCCACCTTCTTCCTTTCTAGTGATGACAGCTCAGGGAAGATGGGATTTCTTGCTGTGTTAAGAAGATGACTTAATTGGATTTGGCCACTATAATGCTTGGAACTACTCCTGACTTATAAACAATAGCGTCCAGAAGTAACTAAGAAACGTGACTAGTCAAAAGTTATTTGTACTTATTAATTATAATTCTATCCATATTAAATCAACAAATACCAAGATCAAAAGAGGTAGAAAAGAATATATAACACAAACTCAATAAGGAATTAGCCTGGAAACAATAACCATGACTTAGTTCCTGTTGTTCTAGAATGTTCACATTATTCCAGAGCCTGCCTCATTAACAAGTATGACAGGAAGAAGCTACCTTTTGATGCGTTTCCCCCATATCTAAAAGTTCGATGATCTGTGGTCGGCACATCAAACGTGTATTAGCCAGTCTCTGCTCTGTGGTAAGGGACATTTCCTTCAGGAATTCCGAGGGTGTCAGCTAAGATTAAAGAATAAAAAAATAAAAAACAGCTGAAGATTCATAAATATACCGAAAAAGTGTTTTCATAAGTGCCAGTAATGAATAATTTGTGTTTGCAGCTTTCAGGATAATTGTGGAATGCCACTAAGTTCTCTTATGAAATATTTAAATTAACTAAATAATACAAGAGAAATACCTGTGCACTTTTGAGCTCTTTGTACACTAATTTGAAATGACATGCGATTTTGAAGAAATCACACAAAAGAAACTGGGGGGGTGGGGAGTCAAGAAATTGCACTAGAGAGGAGTAGGGAATTTGGGTAAATTGGAAGGGGAGGTGAACCATGAGAGACTATGGACTCTGAAAAACAATCTGAGGGGTTTGAAGTGGCGGGGGGGTGGGAGGTTGGGGTACCAGGTGGTGGGTATTATAGAGGGCACGGCTTGCATGGAGCACTGGGTGTGGTGAAAAAATAATGAATACTGTTTTTCTGAAAATAAATAAATTGAAAAAAAAATTCAAACACACACACACCCAAAAAAGAAATTGCACTAGAACATATCCAAAGAGTTTAACATTTACGCTCAGAAGAAGCATCTGAGCATACAACCCTACTTCCAAAAATCACTTCTGGTGTTCAGAGCTGAGGAATATGAAATGCTTCTAGTTCTCAGTTGAAGTTACAACAAACAAGCAAAGTTTGGGTATTTAGCTATCCCACTACAGCAGGTTAAAGAGGAATTTTGTGAAATAGAAAGGATCTGGGGCACCTAGGTGACTCAGTGGGTTAAAGCCTCTGCCTTCGGCTCGGGTCATGATCCCAGGGTCATAATCCCAGGGTTCTGGGATCGAGCCCCGCATTGGGCTCTCTGCTCAGTGGGGATCCTGTTTCCTCCTCTCTCTCTCTGCCTGTGTTAAATAAATAAATAAAATCTTAAAAAAAAAAAAAAAAGAAAGAAAGGATCTAGGGAGTGTGACTGCACAGCTTAGGAATGAGTTTGAACTTTTTAGAAATCCCAGGAGCACGTTTAGACCTTGTTTTAAAAGAGCCCTAAGCCCATGATCAGATCCAGCAGCCACTTCTACTCACACCAAAACAGGAACACAAATGCTTTAACACTTTCTCGTGTTATGAGAAAAAAAAAAGTAACCTATCATTTAAATAAGGGCATTTAAATAACCCAACAAGACTTATTTACCCAGGACCAAACACAATTATTTACTTATTGTTGTTCTGGAATGTTCCAGGGTTTGCTTTATATGCAAGGGGAGGATGATCATTCACAGCAACATAATGTTTAAGTATGCACCGAGACTTTTAAAACAGCCAGAGGTATATAATTTAGCTGATTCGTTTCACCTTGGGTTAAAATCAATGCTCTTCAAAATCCCTACAAAATTAATTTCTGTGATTGAATCCATATAAATGAAAGCATATTTCTAATGCTGCTTCTTACTTACTTTTTTTTTTAGGTTCTTCTTGATTGGAACCCAGATTTGAATACGGAAATGTTAAGAGGTATCAGCTGTGTCACAGTTTAAATAAAAATAATAAAGTCTTAAAAGCAAAAAGTCAGGAGTTTAAATATGAAATGATGACCACCACAAAAGAGAGTGATGATAGGTTTTATTTTTTTTCCTCGGAACATAACTTGAGTCTGGCTTTTAAAATTTGATGAATACTATCTTGAACCCTGTAAATTGTTACTGATATTTTCTATAGCATGTAGTTTATAATTCCATTCTCATCACATTACTATAACCTATTAAAAATAGAAGTATGTTTTATTTTGAAGGACAGAGAAAAAGTGTATTTTTCCTTGATACCATATAGTCATCATTTTGATACTCTCTGTTCTACAAATATGCAAACAGAAATAACTCTTGCCAGTCAATAGGTTTTACACTGTTGAGGTCAAACCCTACGAAATTCTGATACCTCATTGTTTTTGAACTACAAACAAGGCAGTCTCATAGGGTTCAACCTAAAATTTAGAAAACCACCATAATTTCATTGCATAGTCTTACTTCAACTGATTAGCTTAAGCAATTCAAGTCTCTACTTTGAGGCATGTAATTTCAAAAACTTCTTGGGCTTTTAAGAGGAGCTGCTCCGCAGCAAGCTGCCATGTTACCTACATCGATATTGTCAGTCAGTAATTCCCTGAGTTCTGAGAATGCCAAGTAGCAGCTGTCACCCTCCTGAGGAGACTGCATTAAGTCTTTCACACTTGAAAGTCCCGGGTACATTACCATTGGATTTGCTTCTTCTTTTGTAACCACCCTTGGACTCAAGGGTGGCAGAACCTTGCTTTGGAATCCTTTCAGCATTCTGACTAACCCCATCTGAACAGCCCCCATAGACTCCTCAAGTCTTCTACTGGTCATTTTTAGTTATTTCCTTCATTCACCTAGAAGTGAAAAAAAAAAAGGGGGGGGTTTTAGAACAAATACAGTTAATTCCTGAATACAGGGCACAATTTTTTTTTAAGATTTTTCAAATACAAAATGTTTAGAAAAGACCAATCTTCAAAAATACATCTCAAATGCTTGTAACAAATGCCTTAACTAGAGCAGTCTATTCCATGTAATTAGTCCAGGTTTAACCTTAGCCCAAAGTCTAGGAAGCCCTTTAGACAAACCAAGTGATTCTGGACTGAGCTCAAGGAAGACCCAGATATACATGTAGTTCCTACATTTGGCACTTTTATTCTCCCAGATAAACAAACACTGCCCAATAAATACACTTCATTGCTTGCTACTTTATTTAACAATTCTCTCTCATGATGGCCTCTAAACAGAAAAAAACATAAGGCTTCAGGCCTTCAAGCTGAGCAGAGACTAAAAAGGCAGTATGAGATAAGGAAGAGGAAGTTTCTGGAAATTTTTTGACATTTATGGTCATAAATAAGTCATTAAACAGCCACTCTATATCTCGAAATCAAAGAGATAGGACATCTCCCCTCTATATATCCTTCCTTATGCCCTTTAGTACAACAGTTGCAACCATGGAGGCCCATTTGTGACAAGTGGGGATTTCTGTTTTCAGTAAGAGTTGGCTAGTTTATCTAACTCTGCCCAAAAAACATAAACAAAAACTAAAAATGCTTGGATACAATGTCAAGTGAGAAACCATAAAAGTCATTAAAAAGCTCACAAGACAATAAGTTATTACCAGACCAAAACAGTGAGGAAAGAGGTACATAAAGAAAAATAGATCTGAATGAAAATGCAGTAAAGTAAAGCAGTAAAACACCCCAGGAAATGAATATAAAATGTTTTAAAAGGTAAAAAGATAAGAGAACAAATGATTGAAATAGCAGACAGTCAAAAAGAAGATCCAGTACATTATAACCAGAACCCAGGAAGCAGAAAAATAAAGTTCTAGAGTGGAACCAATATTTAAAACTATCATCCAATAAAAAGTACCCCCCCCAAAAAGAAAACATAATGAAAAGGGATTGGTAGGCGTCTATGAAGACAGATGCAGATGGTCAACTCCAAGTTATATCTTAGCACAACTATTAGACTTTTAGAGAAATTTTTAAACTTCTCATAGCTTCCAGGCAAAAAAGGTAAAATAACTTAGAGGGGCAAGAGAATTAGATGTCAATGGACCTTGAAAAAGGAACCTAAGAAATGGGAAAGTGAAGGACAATATTTTCCAAAACTTTAAAAAGTATGAGCCAAGAATTTTATATACAGCCAAGCTCTCCCTCAAATACCAAAGCTACAGAAAGGGAGTTTTGAACATGTAAAAGCTCAGGGAAAATTGTGAACAAGTTCCCTTCCTGAGGAATGTACTAGACAATGGGCTTCAGCCAACCAATAGATGACTGGGGAACCTCAACGAAAGGACTTATAATGAACATTTCATGTATTTAATTAGAGTTAATTTTAATAATGAAGTTGAAGACATGAGGAGAAAATAGAATTTAAGCATATTTTCTGACAAAGTTGAAAGAATGCAATTTTAAAAGAAGAGTAAAAAATAGAAAAGTAAAACAAGATCATTAACACTAACTATTAGGTAGGAGTCAAACTATTTACCCAGGTAGAATAAAGGAGCTTATGGGAATTAGGGTAGAAAGCCCATAAGATGGCAGTCAATGACACCTGTTTCCAAGCACGCATGTATTTGCTAATGCCCTGTCCTTGAGAGCGGGCTGTCCTTAGGTATTCTAACAAATATAATACAGCACAAGTGATGAATGTCACTTCTGAGATTACTTTTATTTTTTTTAAGATTTTATTGATTTGACAGAGATCACAAATAGGCAGAGAGGCAGAGAGAGAGAGAGACAGAGGGAAGCAGGCTCCCCGCCGAGCAGAGGGCCGGATGCGGGACTCGATCCCAGGACCCTGAGATCACGACCTGAGCTGAAGGCAGAGGCTCAAGCACTGAGCCACCCAGGCGCCTCTGAGATTGCTTTTAAAGAGACTTGGATCCATCTTGGGTACTGTCTGGCACCCTCTCTAGATCATTAACTGCCACACTGTGAGGACACTCAGAAAGCTTAGAGAGAGGCCCACGTGGTGAGGGACCATGCCTGCTAACAATGACATGAGTGATCTTGGAAGTGGGTCTCCTGAGACCTGCCAACAACCCTGTGAATGAGCCTGAAGGCAGACTTGCCAGCCCCATTTGAGCCTTTAGATAACTAGAGGCCCAGCCAACAGCTTGCCTGCAGATGCATAACAGACACTGAGGAGGAAGCACCCAACTAATAAGCCACACCTAGATTCCTGACCCATAGAAACTGTGAGAGAACTAATATTCACCGTTTTAAGCTACTAATTTTAGAGTAATTTATTATACAGCAATAAATTACTAATGTAGCCATTTTAAAGTTTATATACCAAAAACTACCAACATAAACCTTCCTAAATACCAAAAGAAATTAGAAAAAGCAAAGTAGCCATACTAAACAGAGAAAGACAATGAATCAACAGTGATGCATCTAATTGATACAGCACAAGGTAATATGGGAAGTGATGTCAGCAGCATGTTGGAATGGGTGAGAGCCAACTTCAGTCTCCCACAAAAAGACCAAATAAAAACTACCCACAGACAAGATGTCTCTGTGAAAATCCCAGAACCCAGGGGTTGAGCCTGAAATACCCTCTTGGGTCACAGAGACATGGAAGAACCTCAAAAATAGGATGCTCAGTAAAAGAAGCCAGTCACAAAAGACCACGTGTTGTATGAGTCCATGCACATGAAGCGTCCAGAATGGGGAGCTCTCTAGTGAGAAGGAATAAATTAGTGGTTGCTTAGGGCTGGAAAAAATGAAAGGATGGGGCAGGGGTTCATGGCTAAAAGATATGGGTAATCTTACTAAGATGACAATGTTCTAAAGTGGACTGTGGTGATGATTGCACATATTTGTAAATACACTAAAAAACTGTGGAGTTGTATATACACCTTAGGGGTGAATTGTATGGTATGAGAGTTTTATCTCAATAAGGTTATTAAAAATACATTTTATTATTTTTGTTTGTTTGTTTCACTGGAGAATTCTGTGAAGCATTTCTTTCTTTCTTTCTTTTTTATTATGTTATGTTAGTCACCATATAATACATCTCTGATGTAGTGTTCCATGATTCAGTTTGCGTATAACATGTTAAAACACTTAAAAAATCAACTCATTTTTTTTAAACATTTATTTGAGAGAGATGGAGCATGCACAAGAAGAAGGGGCAGGGAGAGAGAAAAAATCCCAAGCAGACTCCACACTGAGTGCAGAGCCCAGGGCGGGACTTGATCTCACAGCCCTGAGACTGACCTGGGCTGAAACCAAGAGTCAGTAGCTCAACGGACTGAGCTACCCAGGTGCCCCTAAAAAAATCAATTCTTAAAAACTGAAAACCAACTGAAAGAAATGAACCTTGCTGTATATCAAGCTGGTGTCATAAGCACAAAGAGAAAACAATTACTCCAACTGACCTTAAAATACAGTATTTTGACTGTCTTCATTAAATCATAGTCTTCCTTAGTCATGATGTTAGTGACAATATACATTTTTTTGCTCTATGCCCAACATGGGGCTTGAACTCACAAACTCAAGATCGAGAGTTTTCATGTTCTACTGACTAAGCCAGCTAGGTGCCCCAGTAATAATATTTTCAAAACAAGTAGTTAAAGGAATATTGTGAGGAACCAAACAATTCAGCTTAAGAAAAAAATAAAATCAAAGAAGTTCTTATATTAAGAAACCCTATAATCTTATACTTAAATTGAAAACAAGTATGAGCTCATGATTATTTTCTCCTTTTAAATAACCTGTCTCCTGAAAGGGCCCAGAAACAATGAAGGCTCAGTAAGCAATAACAGTCAAGGACATATCATGGCCTCTAAATGCCATTTCCCACTAAAAGGAACCACAGTTCCTTGGAGAAATTGGTAATTTGAGGTCTGAGGCATGAAATGTATAAGATGAACTTGGAGTATTCTATTTTACTATAAAACAAGGACATTATCAAAGGCCACTGGAGAACTCTAAAAGAGTTCCCATTCACCAAAAATAGGACAATTTGAATATTTTTTTAAAGTCTGCAATGGATAAGTCTCTCAAAAATTTAAGTTCAAGTGATACTAAAAAATCACTGGTCACCTTTGGAAGTTGCGACGGCACCAAACTGATTATTTTGGAAAAAATAAAAGGAAAGAATCAGCCATTTATCATGCACTTTTTTGGGACAAATTGCATTGCAAGTTAACCAAATCATTAAGGAAGGAAAACAGTCCTTCATAGAAGAATTCCAGCTAATAAACTCAGAAGAAGCAACAGAAAAATAATGACCATTATGCAGGCCCTAATGAAACAAAAGATCATTCGATGCTAAAACCATTAGGAAAGATGTTGTTGAAGAACTCTATAATGACTCAATCGGGCGAACACCACTGGAGCCCTCTAAACCAATCCTAACATTAAATGCGTGAAAACCAGACATACCATGTTGCCTCCACATGATGCTCTACAGAGCCCCAGCTATGTAGAACTAGGAACAAAAACCCAATTACACCTCTAGACCTACCAGCCAGGTTACAGGAGACACAGAGAATGGAGGAGGAAGCATATTGTGGAGGAAGACAATTAAGCCAAATCAAAAATATGAGAAATGTTACAGGAAAATGTCCTACTTTATTCAAGGAATAAAAAGCATCAGAGAGTTGTGGGCAGGGGACAGTTAAAATATAAACTAAAAGAGCTCTGAACCAACCGAATGCAAGGGTGTGCCTCGTGTAGATCAGGATTCAAATAAATGAAAAGTAGATGATATAAAATAATTATTGGTTCTTTGGTAGGATAATGGTGCTGTGGGTATGAACTTTCAAAAGAATGTTCTTATCTGTTAGAGATATGTAGCATCTACAGGTACAGAGAAATTATAGCTGACATTTACTTGATAATACTCCAGGAAAAGATGCATGTGGGGAATATGAATGCAGGTATAGGTGTGTGGGTGTGTGAGGGAGGAGGATAGAAGAAATAAGAATGGGACAATACTGACAACCACTGAAGATTATACTATTCTCTCCACTTTGGGCATGTTTTTAAAATTTTCATAAATAAAAATACCAATACATACAAAATCCTGTGCATGCTTATTCAATGGCAGCTTTCGCTACCTAAATGTCCCTCAGCAGGGGAATGGTGAGCCAGATATGGTACCTGGTACCACAGAATACTATTCAGCAATAAAAAGGAACAGACTATTGATAATACAACTTGAACGGATCTCAGGGACAAAAAGAATTGAAAAAACATAATAATCCCAAAAGGTTGCACACTGTGTGATTCCATTTATGTAATAGTCTCAAGTAACAAAATTACAGAGATGAAGAACAAAGTAGTGGTCACCAGGGGTTAGGGATGGTGGATAGGGGATGTTTGTAGTGATAAAATAGAGACATTGAGAAGAAATAAGATGACAGGCAAAATCTTAAGGCTTATAGAGGTGAGGTAAATAAGAGAAAATTTGCTTATAGTAAGTTTTTCACTTCTTATAAGGTATGAGTTCACTTTCCAGTGCTATTACTGAACATAATAAAGGAATTTTCTGTATCTTGGTTGTAGAGGAAGTTATATAAATAAATGCACATAGAATCATACATATACGTTGTACCAATGACAATTTTCTTATTTTTATATTATGCTATAGTGCTATAAGATGTAGCGGTGGGGGGAATAGGAGGTCAAGGGTACATAAGACCTCTCCGTACTTTCTTTGCAACTTCTTGTGAATCTATAGTTATTTCAGAGGAAAATTTATTTTTTTTTGTTTTTTTTAAAGATTTTATTTATTTATTTGCCAGAGACAGAGGGAGAGAGAGCGCGAGCGAGCACAGGCAGACAAAGAGGCAGGCAGAGGCAGAGGGAGAAGCAGGCTCCCTGCCGAGCAAGGAGCCCGATGTGGGACTCGATCCCAGGACCCTGGGATCATGACCTGAGCCGAAGGCAGCTGCTTAACCAACTGAGCCACCCAGTCATCCCCAGAGGAAAATTTATTTTTAAAGCTTTTCAAGAAAAATTGAAAAAGGCAAAACTTGTTGTAGATAAGGATGTTATAAAGGTGGACAGTCACATGCTTCAGATGGCATATAAATGTGTAACTTCATTTTGGCCATCTTTAAAAACTGCTCAGAGACTGTGTATATCCTTTGATGAGTAAATATCTTTTGCTGGTGGATGTACCCCAGTTGTGTAAAGATGTATCCATGGGGTACCTGGGTGGCTCAGTTGGTTAAGTGCCTACCTTCGGCTCAGGTCATGATTTCAGGGTCCTGGGATACAGCCCCTCATCAGGCTCCCTGCTCAGTGGGGTCTGCTTTTCCCTCTCCCTCTGTTCCTCCCCTTGCTCATGCGTGCGCTCTCTCTCTGTCTCAAATAAATAAATAAAATTGCCAACCTGTGAGAAGAGCTGAGATGCTCTTCAAGAGATGAATGGATAAAGAAAATATGGTCCATATCTACAATGGAATATTATGCAGCCATCAGAAAGGATGAATAACCAACTTCTGTATCAACACAGACAAAACTGGAAGAGATTATGCTGAATGAAATAAGCCAAGCAGAGAGAGTCAATTATCTTATGGTTTCACTTACTTGTGGAGCATAAGGAATAATACGGAGGACATTAGGAGAAGGAAAGGAAAAGTATGTTGGGGAAAATTAGAGAGGGAGATGAACCATGAGAGACTGGACTCTAAGAAACAAACTGAGGGTTTTGGAGAGGATGGGGGTGGGGATTAGCTGAGGCTGGTGGTGGGTATTAAGGAGGACATGTACTGCATGGAGCACTGGGTGTGGTGCATAAAGAATGAATCTTGGGACACTGAAAACAGTAAAATAAAATTAAGATGTTAAAAAAAAAAAAGATGTAGGGCGCCTGGGTGGCTCAATGGGTTAAAGCCTCCGCCTTCGGCTCCAGTCATGATCCCAGGGTCCTGGGTTCGAGCCCCGCATCGGGCTCTCTGCTCAGCAGGGAGCCTGCTTACCCCTCTCTGCGTGCTTGTGATCTCTATCTGTCAAATAAATAAATAAGATCTTTAAAAAAAAAAGAGATGTATTCATAAGCTATGGCTGTGACATAAGTTGACCATTCTATGTCAACAGAATAGAAATACAATGACTTCCTCTTTATCAAACCAAAATACAAAGCAGTTATCTTAAAATCTGATGACTGGGGTATTTTTTATTAAAACTAATTTCTTTCTATAAATGATTTCTTAAGTACTTTAAAAATCTCAACTATTTTCCTGTTTTGTTTTGTTTTGTTTTTTTCCTGTTTTGGTCACTAAATACCTTACTACAATTCCAGCCTGACGTACTTGGATCGTGGTTTTGCTGCTCCTTAACTACAAGGGTTAAGATATTTTGCCCTAAAAATCTGTTCACACTGCTCCTTCCAACCGCAATGTCCTTTCTTTACCTCTGCACAGATCCCTTCCTGATTCAAATGTCAGTTCCTTATCAAAGCAATTTCTTTCTGATCTTACCAGCTGGAAGTGACTGTTCAACATCTCTGACCTTCCAGCATCTTACTTTTTCCTCTCTTTTATGACATCTAAAACTTTCTACTTTACAGTTATGTGTGTGCATATTCTGACCTTAACAGCCCATAGACACCTTGAGATAGAGACTATAATGCATACTGTCTCGCATTTAACGGACACCTGTGAATTTCTAATGAACAATCGACCAGTAAATTAGAGAGAGTCAATATTCAGGAGTGTTATTAAAAATGACAATCACCTAGTCCGGTGTTCCAATATCTAACACAAAACGGAATCCATGCAAATAGGCCAAATGCATTAATGTTCCTGGAATGCCTTGACTCATGTATTCCATTAACTCCCTGCTTTTAATGACCACCCTCAGGTCAAAAATATGGTAAAAGGAGCCATGAACCAAAGAATTTTTTTTTTTTTTTTAGCCAAATAACTTTTTAACTGAAGAGGTCTGGATAACAATACTTTTATTAGGATATTTACTGTGCCAGCTAGCCATATCGCCAAGTCTTTTGTTTCCACCAAGAATAAATTTTTATTTGTTAAAATTAACTTCAGAAGCTCTTAGAATTCCATTTTAGTTAAGTAGCCATTATCCCTCTTTCCCCCCGCTAGTCCCCTGTGCAGCCTGCGTGCACATGGATGTGGTTTCCATGATCACTTTCCCAAGTCAGTGGTCCCAGAATCACACTCCAACTCCTTCTGCTCCCTCGCCCCTTCGCGTCTCATCAGTCTTGCCCACTTAACCTCCGTCCAGTCTCTGAGCAGTGCTGTCAACATCCTGATTCCAGGTCCTGCTGTCTCAGCCAGTAAAACCCCAACCCTGGGTCAGTCCAGCTGCGCTTCTCTCCCACCCCCAGCGGGTGAAGACGGCTGGAGAAAACCGCACAAGAGCGCAGACCATGTCACAACAAATTCAGAGTCGCTGGCTTCCGCTGGCTCCTGTACACCTGCCATCCTGTTCTCCTTGGCAGCTGTCTCCTTGGCAGTGTATCCCAGGACTGTTCCATGCCCTCCTGCAATTCTAAAGGATTTATGCCTCCCCAGGTCCCTTCTGGGCTCCATTCCATTGACCCCACTGCACACAAGCTGTCTCCACCTGGGTGTCCATAGCCACCTCAAGCCCAGCATGCCCCCCAGAGCTGCTCTCTCCTGCATTCATTCCTCTGTGATGGAATCACCATTCATACAACTGCCCGCTCCCCAAGTTCAGGTGTCATCTATGACTGGCCTCTCCTCCAATGAGTCCTATAATAACTAAATGCTCACTGAACACTTACTATGAACCAGACAGTGTTCCAAGCATTATGCACTAGATGTAGGTACTATTTTTCTCCCCAAATCACAGATTAAAAAACCCAGAAGCGCAGTGAAGGTAAGTAAGCTGCCCCAGTTCCCCCACTAGTAAAGGCGAGAGCTGAGAGGAGAGCCAGTCGCTCCGGCTCCAGAGTCCACACGCTTAATCGTGACATTCCTCTGCCTCGACCCCCTGGATAGCTCACAAAGCCAACTCCTCCTTTTCATCCCTGTGGTCCTCCTTTGTTAATGTAACCCTCATGTCTTGACCAGAACAGCCTCTTAACTGACCTCCCTGACCCAGCTTCACATCCTCACAGCACCTCTATTCCCCAGCCGCTCTCTGCACTGATGCCACAGTGACCTTTCTAAAGGGAAAACAGGGTCATGTCATTTCTCTACCTAAAATCCTTTAGTCCAGAATATTCTGTAAGCTCCTTAGCAAGACATATGTACCAGGAACTCACTCTTCTTGTACATTATGTTCAATTTGCAGTTCATAATCATTCAAATGTTCATACACCTCCAGACTCGTACATTTCACCCAGAACGCCTTTCCTTCCAAACTCCCAACCCCACCACTAACTCCCATTTGTCTCTGTGGGCTCAGATGCCACCTCTTTCAGAAAGCCTTGACCCTCCAAGGCAGCCCCTTCTTTATGATCTCACGCTCACCCCTGTCATGGTTATTTATTCATCTCCCGCTGCCCATAGACTGTAAGTTCCTTGAGGACAGAAACTTTGTCTTTCCCATCACTGTATTCTCACTACCCGCTACAGTATGAGATACATATGCTTATTTAATAAGTGTGTTAAATTCATTAATTAATCCCTGCAAATGACTTTCCACAGTCCCCAAATGTACCTGCTATTTCATTCCTCTATCCATTTTATATAAGCTCATCCTTTCTTCTCACTTCCCTATCCCCATCTGCCCATCAAACTTTCATTCATCCCAAAAAAACCATCTCAAGGGTCCCCAGAAATAAGGCTTTCCCTAATACAAAGAGTGTCAATCATTCTGTCCTTTGCATATGCCTCTATTCTTGAAGTTAATACATTCTATTGCAATTATTTGCCTATAAGCCTGTCTCTACCTCCAGGATGTAAGCTTAACTGTAGGGATTATGTGTGAATGCAAAGGAAAAGAAGGCTCAGTTAATATTTGAATTTATTTTAATATTAAATTGCATTCATTAAAGGAGACTTTTTCACAATACTGAAATAGTTCTCAGAAGAACTGTTTCTCTCTTTTGTTTTGTGTTAATTTAAATGTTAACCTTGGGTTCCTTCTGTGTTTCTATGGAACAGAGTCTGGGTTAAGTCACAATATCTTCTTTCAGAGAAAAGACAAGAAAATGTATTCTAGGCTAAGTCTTAGGAGGGAGACTGGGCAGGATGGGGTTTTCATTAAAGATCTGCCTTATTGATTTGCAGCACTGGATTCTTTTTTTTAAAAAGTTTTAAGATATTCTTAAGCACAAAATTCATTTTCTGCGCAAACTTATTTTGTTCACCTCTAGGAACTCATAAGGGAGCTGAGTCTAAAAGCGATCAAATGCAGAATGGGTTTGCTGTCTGGTAAGGCAGAATTTCATGACATCTATCATTAAATTAGTGAACATCCCCTGACACAGCGGCAACATGTACATGTCACATAAATAACTATATCATGATCACCTGAAATCTACCCCATCTCTCATCTCTATCCATTTCTTCTTGCTTTCCCTTCATCCTGAAAGTCTCAAAGACTAATTTCCTCGCATTTTTATTCCTACCTTCTTCTTCCATTCCCAAGTCTCTCCTTTGTTGCAAAGCCAAATAAAAAACTGGCATATGTGTTCCCAGAACAAGTTAAAATCTTTTCTACCCAGCAAGCAACATGTAAGATGAAAACAAATCTCAAAGAACTTCCATCGGAAACACTACACTTCATACTTGCTGTGCAGTGCACTAGCCCACATGCCTCTAACACATTTTACTAAATATATAGGTTGAGTGACTAAAAATGCTTTTTCATAGTTTTGAAAAAAAAAAAAAAAGAACTTTTCCCCCCAATCTTCCCAAGCCTTAGTTCTCTCATCTGTATAATGGAGATAACAGTAGTTACCTATTACCAGGTAACAAATTGCCCCCAAACTTAGTAGTTTCTTACTTCTCACAGTTTCTGTGATTTAAGATTTTGAAAGACACTGGTCTAGATGATTCTGGCTTAGGGTCTCTTAGGTTGTGGTCAAAGATGGCAGTGAGGGTTGCAGCTATCTGAGGGTTTGACTAAGGCTGGAAAAATCCACTTCCAAGATGGCTGGCTCACATGGCTCTGGGTGGGAGACCTCGGTTCTTTCCTCATGGGTCTCTCAACAGGGCTGCCTGAGTGTCCTTGCAGCATGATGACTGGCGACTTTCACAGCAAGCAGTCAACAGACCATGAGAGAGGCTACAATGTCCTCTATGACTCCCAAATCACCACCAACATTCATGCAAAATCTACCAGTCCCACCGATCAGTCCTATTCAGTGTGGAAGAAGCCACACAAGGACATGAATACCAGGAAGGGAGGATCACTGGGAGCCATCTTGGAAGCCAGCTACCACTTCTACTCAATGTGTTCAACGTGCAGATTAGATGAGATAATGTGTGTAAAGTACTTCACTTTGCACAGTATCTGGCATATAATTGTTCTTAATGTTAGTATTCATAGAAGGTTTGGTTAAAAAAAAGAAAGCAATGAATCTGTTCATGTCTTCAGTTTCTGATACTCCAAATGTTTCTTTACCCCCCAAACACCATTTTAGCAGGAAAAGATCAAAGAAAAAATTAGGGAAAATGCTCAAATACAACATGACTTTGTTGCTAGTGAGGGGTTCTCCAGGAACTCAGAATAAAAGAATTAATTTAAATTTTTTTTTTAAGATTTTATTTTTATTTTATTTGACAGAGAGAGAGATTGCAAGTAGGCAGAGAGGCAGGCAGAGACAGAGGGGGAAGCAGGCTCCCTGCTGAGCAGAGAGCCCGATGCGGGGCTCGATCCCAGGACACTGAGATCATGACCCGAGCCGAAGGCAGCGGTTTAATCCACTGAGCCACCCAGGCGCCCCTAATTTTAATTTTTTAATCTTACTTCATCTTCTGTTTTTCTATTGTTTCTAAAGCTGTTATGCTCCTTGGTTTTCTATCTGTTTGATCTCTTTTAAATTGGATTACTTCAGATTTCATAGGTTTCACACTAGCCTCTGCTCTCTTCTCCTTGAAATATTTCCTGAAAATAATGTCTCTGCAGAATGTGTGACCTCTGATATCTGATATAGATAAAAGAGACAAATTTCAGAAAAGAATCCTCTTGTTTGACCCATGTTGAAGAAAAAGAAAATGAAGATGTTGTTTTGTTCTGGCCACCAATTCAATGAGGGGAGGGCAAAAGGGGGACACTATTCCCTGCACCAACAAGCAACACTCAGGATACCAGCTGGCTGTCCTACAATTCAACTCAGTTCTGACACCATCTACCCAGAGACAACACTAGATTCCACAGGTTAAAGGTTCAGTCCTACAAGACCATGGCCCCCATTACCAACAGATGCTAGTCACAAGCCCAGAGTGTTACTTTTGACCAACCAGAGACAAATCAGAGGCTCCTGAGATCTCCTTTTCAGGTTAGATTAATTCACTAGAGTGACTCTCAGAACTCAGAGAAACATTTTACTTATTAGATCACTGATTTATTATAAAAGGATATAATTCAGGAATAGCCAGATAGAAGAGATGCAAAAGACAAGATAGTGGGAAGAAGTGCAGAACTTTCATGCCCTCTCCAAGGGCACCACTCTCTCCAAATCTCTGCATGTTCACTGACCTGGAAGCTCTCCAAAGCTTGTCCTTTTGGACTTTTAAAGAGGATTTACCACATAGGCATGACTGATTAAACCACTGGCCTTTCAACCTCTCCTCTCCCCTCTAGCCTCCCCGCTTCAGCCTCCCCTCCCCAGAAGTCGGCAGGCAGGGACTGAAAGTTGTAACCCTCTAATCAGATGGTTGGTTCTCCTGGCAACCGGGCTCCTCACCCTTATGCGGAGTCCAAAAATTAGCTCATTACCATAACAAAAGATCCCTTTATTGCTTTCCTCACTTAGGAAATTCCAAGGGTTTTAGGACCTCTGTACCAGAAATAGTGAAGACCAAATACATATTTTGTATTATAAATCAAAATATCACAAGATGCATGGTGAAAATGAATTTTCTTCGGCATCAAATTACAAAAAGAACGGCTTCTCAAAGAAAAATGCCAAGTGTTAGAAACTTGTTCAAACTGTAGAACCAGGCCAGACACAGGCAGGGGAAAAGTCAAACAGCCAACTAAGGACCATACAGGAAGAGGGTGATGTTAAAAAAAAAAAAAAAAAAAAAAAATTCAGGGGCGCCTGGTGGCTCAGTCTTGGTTTCAATTCAGGTTGTGATCTCAGTGTTGCAAAACAGAGCCCAGAGTTGGGCTGTGCACTGAGCGTGGAGCCTGCTTGGGATTCTCTCTCCCTCTCCCTCCACCCTCTCACTGTCTCATGCATGTGCGCTCTCTCAAAACAACAACAACAACAAAAACAAAATTCAACAGAGTAAATTTGAAGATCAAATTGGCTTTTTTCAATTATTCATGAATCAGGCAGCATCTCTTTCTTAGATTCATGAATCAGGCAGCAAAAAGAAAGGAGTTTCAAAAAGCCCTACAAAACAGAGAGGTTTAATAGGCAGAAAGGGGTAGGAAATTAAAGTTAAAATAATAGATTTTTTCAGGCAACCTCACCTTCCTGTAGGGAATGGATGGGACCTATCGGGTAGATTACCTCACTAGTACTGCCCAGGTAATTCCAGATTGACTGATTCAAAGTAACATTCCTGGGACAGTCTGAAACTGCAGTTGGATTAGATATTAAGTCTGTGTTTGCTGACAGGGGCTTAGCACAAATGACAGTATTTGGGTTCTGCTGTGTCTTCTTTTTAACAGTAACAACAGGAACAGAGAAAGCCACAACTATAGAAATTTCTTACTTGTGAGCTCCAATTCACATCATTTTCATGATTTAAACCAAGAATCTACAAACATTACAGTTCCAAGATAGATTCCTTTTCTCACATGGGAATTCAATTATCTTTCAAATAAAAAGAGTATCTACTATCTGTGAAGTACTATATTAATTATAAATAAAATCATACTGGCTCTGAGGAGTGAAGATGAAACTTAGTGATATGACCTCCAGCATACAGTAACAAGCACCCAGAAATCAAACTGGAATCTGACTTTGGTTTTGCAGATCCACCCGCATTCGGGCTTGGTCACATCTCTAAGTGAAAAGCATTGTTGCCGGCTGACCGCTTGATAAATTCTGCTTTTAGTTACAATGAGGTAGATAAAAGATAAAGTGATATTGCCTTTTCAGATATTTTACTGTGAGATTTTATAGGCATACATAAAGATGTCTCCAAAATGTACAGCTCAATGAATTTCTTACAAAGTGAACATCTATGAAATGATCATCCCGGTGAAGAAAGAAAACGCTGTCAGCACACCACCCCCACTCTCCCGCAAAAGGACCCACACATCCCTTCTCAGTCACTAAGCCATCTCTTCCCACTAAAAGCAATCAGCATCTTCACTTTCCTAGAAATTACTTCCTTGACTTTATTACCTAAGTATACATCTCTAAACATTACAGTTTTGCCCAGTTTTTTTAATATTTGAAGCAATGGAATCACACAATATGCAATCTTCTCTGTCTGGCTTCTTTTGTTCTACTTTATGTATCTATTTCATTACATATACCTGTAATCTGTTTCTCTTCATTTAAGTTTAATAGTTCACTGTTTGAGATATACTATAATTCATTAATCTATTCTACTATTGGTTACTATCTGGATTGTTTCCAGTTTGAGGCTATCATGAATAAGATAGGAACAGTCTAAAAAATGTCTGCCTGTGCACGAGAGTGTATATCTAGGAGTGGAATTGCTGGGTCATAGGTAAGCATATCTTTGACTATAGGAGATAATGCTAACCAGTTTTCCAAAGTCGTTGTACCTATTTTATACTCTCACTAGCAGTGTATGAAAGATCTGGGGGCCACCCAAATTTGCTAACACTTGCTATTAGCCACCTAAATTTTAGCTATTTGGTGGGGCTATCATCATAGCTCACTGTGGCCATTAATTTGCATTTCCCTGATTACTAATGAGATTGAGTATCTTTGCATATGTTGATTGACCAATTGGACGTCCCCTTTTATGAAAGGTCTCGGTGAAGTGTTCAAGTCTCTTGACTTTTCCTGTTGGGTTGTCTTTTTCTTATTGATTTGTAGAGGTCCTTCAAATATTCTGGATGCACTTTTCAGTTATAGGCCTTTGTAGATGTCTTTGCCCACTCTATGTTTTTTTTTTTTTATTCAAATGGCATCATGTGCCAAATTCCAGTTCATCCCCATCCCTATTCCTCTTAAGCAGCCCTTTGAGGTCTAAACCCAAAGAGGAATTCACCAGGCCCCCTCTATCCTTGGCAAGCCCTGGTCACCAATCCCTGCTGCTTTAGCCCACAAACAATGCCCTGCCTCTTTGTCTCCTGGCATCTTCCTTGGAATGTGCATGTGCTTTCAGGGGTTCTAAGTTTGGAGCTCACTTCTCTGGGTCCCTGTTCCCCTTAGAGCTGGCCTGATAATTCTTCACCATCTTGTTATCCTTCTAGTGACCTGAAGCAAGCTCCTGTTGATAAACAGCCCAGGTTTTCCAGTTGTCCTCTACTGGAGGACAGACCAGTACTATCCTTCTACCCTTCTCAGAACAGAAATCCTTATTTGCCAAGGGTAAACTGTATAAGTAGAGAAAACCTAATCCATGCCTAAAGAATTTTCCAATGCAAAAATAGAGTTTTTTTAAAAAAAATTTGAAGATAAAACCCCAAAATGAAGCATAATACAAATAGTTCCCAGGAAATGAAGATAAAGCATGCTCAGATTCCTAAAATTAACTGGGATTATCCATTCATGCCACCTAATCCAAGATTTATAGAGCTGAGGTCATGACATCGTGGCGAGCACAAAAAATTTGAAGATAAAACCCCAAAATGAAGCATAATACAAATAGTTCCCAGGAAATGAAGATAAAGCATGCTCAGATTCCTAAAATTAATCAGGATTATCCATTCATGCCACCTAATCCAAGATTTATAGAGCTGAGGTCATGACATCGTGATTGATTTTAGGTATCAGGTTGAGAAACAACTGTTATATTGACAACTTGCTATAGTAACAATGAATACCTACTGTTATATTGACAACTTGCTATATTAACAATGAATACCTACTTGTGGAACTTCAATGTCCAGAAGTAAACATTTTACATTTCTCCCACCAAGCAACCAAAGACATATTTTCCCAGCCCCTTCTCACTTGAAGAACAATAACAACAAAAAGCATTAAATTATTTTGAAAATGTATATTAAAATTGAGACTCTTTGAGCTTTAGCTAGATTTTTCAGAAAGAATCTTCGTCCATGTATGGATCTGAATTATGAGACACTATTACAGACCCCCTCAGATGACATGGTAAAATGCATAGTTATCTCTGGAATGCCTAGCCTTTCCTTCCAAGTCCATTAACCCTACCAGTATACTCTGGTCCCCTTCAATCTAGTTGTCAGGCTGTCCTGTTTCCCCTGATCAAACTGCAAGGTTATTTAGAGGTAAAATCTCTGGAACCCTCTCCTTAAGTCCCACTTTCCCATGCTAACTTAGATTCACCCTACAGATGTCAGTTGAAACATCACTGCCTCCTCTAGAAAGCCTTTCCTAAAGTCTCATAGTAATTTCACTTCCCACATATTGAGTAAATAATTTGTGTAACCAGATTTCTTTTTTAAAAGATTTTATTTATTTATTTGAGAGAAAGGGCAAGAGAGCATGAGATGGGGGAGGGTGAGAGGGACAAGCAGACTCCCGGCTGAGAGGGTAGCCTGAGGCAGGACTCTGATCCTGGCACTCCAGGATCATGACCTGAGCTAAAGGCAGTTCCTTAACCAAATGAGCCCCCCAGGTGTAACTAGATTTGTAATCTGTAATCTGTAATTTGTAATCTGTAATCTGTAACTAGATTTCTATGTCATTCTTCTTCACTAGAGAACAAGTTTCATGGGTCAGATACCTTGACCATCACCCTCAACACTGCCTAACATAATGCCTAGTATGGAGTCAATAATTATTTGTTGAATGGTCAGATGGGTCGATGAATCACTAAACCACTTATGCTTGCTTTCTCAAAGATATCTTTTTTATTTTTAAGAAAAAAAATTTTGAGAGAGAGAGAGAGTGTAAATGAGAGGGAGGTGGGGAAGAGGAGAGAGAGAGAGGAGTGAGGGAACAGTCTCCACACTCGGTGCCCTGAGCCCAATGTGGGGTTCGATCTCATGACCCTGAGATCGTAACCTGAACTGAAATCAAGAGTTGAATGCTTAACCAACTGAGCCTCCCAGGTGCCCCTCAAAGATATCTTCAATTTAAAAAGGACTCATTTGTCAGATATTTTTAAGTTTTTACTACCCTGCATCTATTTACCCTTCTTCAGGGATTAATATCATTTTTCCTCAGGTACCCCACTCCTTACCCCAATGCAGGAGGGGTTTATCCTAATATCACATCTCTCTGGCCACAGTGATTGGTTCTGGAAATGCCAAATGACTAAAGTCAAACCAATCGGAGCCAATGAGGCTTAATCCTGACTTTACTGAAACTGCTGAAAAAGAGGGATGCTTTCTTTCCATTGAGGTTGACAAAGTGGGATGCTTTCTTTCCACTGAGGTTGCCAAAAAGTGGGATATGAGCTTGAAGCTGCTGGCAGCCCTATTGCCCCTATGAGAGGAGAGAGGCTGTTAAAATGAAGCCACACATGAAAGCAGTACCATAAGCCTGAGTTCTGATGACATCATTTAAATCCTGAGATCCAGCCAGGAAATTCCGAGCTATCTGAGCCAATTAATGTTCTTTGACACAAGTGTCACCTGAGCTGTACTCTGTGGCCACAATCTCTTGACAAAATGAATTCATTATAAATAATTGCAGTCTGTCCATTATTTGTAATGTGTAACCACAGCATGAATAACTTGAGAACCATTTAGATCAAAACCTGCAAAAGCAGTTTTTTATGGTCTTGTTCATTTTTCCAAATACGCTAATGTAAACATAACAGACAAGATACTTTAAAAACATGTTTGCTCTATTAAAATATAATAACTTGTGGGTGCCTGGGTGACTCAGTGTGTTAAGCCTCTGCCTTCGGCTCAGTTCATGATCTCAGAGTCCTGGGATTGAGCCCCGCATCGGGTTCTCTGCTCAGCAGGGAGCCTGCTTTCCTCTCTCTCTCTCTCTCTCTCTCTCTCTGCCTGCCTCTCTGCCTATTTGTGATCTCTCTCTCTCTGTCAAATACATAAATAAATAAAATCTTTTAAAAATATATATAATAACTTCCATTTTATATACCACTGAGTCTGTTACCACCAGATTCTAAAGACCAGTTGGCTTGTAGAAATACAAACAGAATGCCTCTGACTTCTACAGCTGTTCCACATGATGAATGTTCATTTGGAGAATTTGTTTCAATTCACACCACACACATCACTCAAGGTGAGCTCTTTTATAAGCTTCTTATGAACACCAGGCAATTCTTACTATTTTCATTGTATGAAACAAATACACACATATTTGTTTGTGAATTGTTGCAATGAAGAAGAGATACTGAAATTACCATTCATTGATTACTAAAATTCCTTATTTTGGATCTAACCATCAAATCAATGAGGGCTTACTCCTATTTTAATATCAACAACAGATGTAATGGCTCCCTCCTACTGGCTTAGCAAAATTTAAAAATAATTTTTTAAAAATCTGCAGCCTACCATTTCTCTGTGACTCTTTTGTTGAAGAAACATAAGCAAAGGAAAATATTGGGTATATTAATTTCTTTTTCTAACACAACAATCCCGAATTCAACTGTCCTTTCCTCCAGTGTGCCGTATCAATTATTCTAGTTGGGGAATTTTCTAACATAAGAAAATATCTTCTCATATGACCACAATGGGTTGGTAGATCATTTTCTCAAATCTACTTACCTTACTTGGATTCAAGAAATGCATACTCAATTAGGAATACTCTCCAACAGCTCTTAACTCCTTTTAACAATCTACTTTTATTTATAAAGGATTTCTTTTGGCTGTCTAGTATAATTCTCCCCGACCCGCTAGTTCTCCTTCTTCCTGTAAGAAGCCACTTTCCTGTCCAGAAAAAGGTCGCAAAACCTGGACAATCATAGTATCCAATTCTCCTGTGCTCTGACTGGTCTTGGGTATGAGCGTGGGACTCTAATAATGTCAGTCAGAATCCTTCCCTTTAATGATAGCTGGCCATTGA
Organism: Neogale vison; assembly: GCF_020171115.1. Lineage (NCBI taxonomy): Eukaryota > Metazoa > Chordata > Mammalia > Carnivora > Mustelidae > Neogale > Neogale vison. The sequence continues at coordinate 13,194,054 of NC_058097.1, forward strand.
GAAAGAGAATTTTCTTCCTTGGTTTTGCTGGGGTGAAAATGAATTTAAAGCTATTGGCAGCCATCTTTCCCACCACATGGAAAAAGCATTTTTTGAGGGGGGGGGGAAGACAAGCCAAGGAGATAAAATCAGAAATGTGAAAAGGATGGACAGATGATAGGAGGAAAGAATGATGAAGATGAGTGAATTACACTGCTGTTAAAAGCAGCTCTAGGAACACTTGGGTGGGCTCAGTTGGTTAAGTGTCTGCCTTCAGCTCAGGTCATGATCCCAGAGTCCTGGGATGGAGCCCCACACCAGGCTCCTTGCTCAGCGGGGAGGCTGCTTCTCCCTCTCCCTCTGCCTGCTGCTCCCCCTTCTTGTGCTCATGTTTTCTTTCTGACAAATGAATAAATAAAATCTTTAAAAAAAAAAGAAAAGAGGGTAGTTATAAACCTTGAGGCCCTGACACAAGTGGTTTATCTTTTGAACTTATCAGCCATCCTACTGTTCTAACTAAATGGACTAATAAACTCCTTACGCTAATTAAGCTGTATTGAAGTTTGAACTAAGTTTCTATTACTTGAAACCTATCACTCTCAAATGGATAATTGTTTTATTTTTAAGAATTGTAAATTTTTTATGAAGATTTTATTTATTTATTTGATAAGAAAGAGCACAAGCAGGCAGAGAGGCAGTCAGAGGGAGAAACAGACTCCCCAGTGAGCAAAGAGACCAATGCAGGACTCAATCCAAGGATCCTGGGATCATGACCTTAGCTGAGTGAAGATGCTTAACCAAGGCCACCCAGGCATCCTAGAAACCATACATTTACTTAAAATTTACTCCTGGGGTTTATTAGGAAGACTTGCAAATAAGTAATACGTGATGGTATAAGTTGCTATTTCCAAAGCCAGTTGAAAATACCTTACTTCTATTAGAATAGAAGAGAAAAAGCTTATACACTTTGCCCTTGTATATAATGCATAGACTAATTCATTTGAACCATCAGGGTATCAATCAGGATGTGCCATCCAGGATGCATAAAAATCTGGAAATCATAAAACGTCATTAGATATTTGGATTAGGTAACACAGGACAGGTAATTCCATACACAAATAATTCTGCTCTTCCCAAGTTCACATGTGAATAAAACTAGCACATAGCAAGGTCTCTGTGGAAGTTCACATTGATCCAAAAATTCTGGGTCATCTGGGTCCGAAATACTTCATACGTTACCTATTCCACACTTTTCATACTTTAAAGAACTATATAATCCTATAAATGGTTACAGAGAAAATTCTTTACAGAAGACTGGTACATTTTATTTGCATTTCCTCTAAGTATTAACAACTTAGGGTTCTTTGCAAACATTATTTGAAAGTGATCTTATTTGTTAACCAAATCCCACTGACAAAATAATGCCTGGGGATCAAATTTCCTTTCACAGAAAATAGTTAGAATCCCTTTAAGAAAGCCAGCCATACATATTAGAGCAAACCTGGATTTATTCATTGACCCTTTCAGGGCTCCAACCAACATCAATGAAGAAAGGGACCAGGGCTTTCATCAGTCTCTGTCAGCCATTAGGGATGTGGTAATTCCCGGGAGCAAATGAACAGCAAGTTAGCTTGACCCTGATCAAACTGAGTGCTTTCAACACTAATCACTAGCTCATATATCCTCATCAGCAGCTACTTGTTAAATGCTATATGTCTACCTTTATTAAAATGTCAAATGTATTTCTTTTAATTCACACTGGATGGCTGTCATAACAGAATTCAATAATGAAAACCAATGACAGAGGTTGGCTGCATACTATAAAACTGTACCTGAGCTGTCTGGTGTATAACAGGGTCTTTTTTCTTCTTTCACTATCACATTGGTAAATACTGACTGGGAAATTCTTAGTGTGTTGGTGTCACAGAGCTTGGCCAGATTGATTTCCATTACGATACTATGAAAAATACCTATATCCAACTTACATTTCTAATAAGGACAAAAATTAATTTTTCTCCTAAAATTAAAGAGGACTTCCATTTCCAGAAGTGGTAGAATGGTTGAACCAACCATTCATGTGAATGCTACTAAAAACTTTTTAGGGGAGATAAATGTTAATCTCCCTAAAAGTATTAAAAGCCTATCAATAATATGATTTTTTTTAAAAGCCTCTCAATATAATGAGCAATTACCAGACCAAAATCTAAATTTGATCAACACCAGAGGAGTAAGTGAAGCACTAAAACTCCATAGCCCCTTCTGCCGCAGAGCATTTACTACTCTTTAAAAATTGGGGCTTTGTTTGGTGGCTGTGCCGGGCAATGAGATGGAAGTCAACAATTAGAGCCTGCTAAAGATGGGAAGTTTAATGAGAAATCTCTCACCCTAGGCTGGGACCAAACTTAAGACTGGCCACTCCATCATCATCCCCAGAAAGCCATAGCAGAATTTGTGATGGTGCTAAGCAGAGAAAGAGAAGAAAAAGAAAAGGAAAGGGTAAAAAATATTCCACAAGTTGTGGGCACTACTGACTCAAACTGCAGCCCAAGTAAATCCACTAATCTGGCCAGAGAACTTCAAGCCATGAGCTAGGTTTAGGATAGTCTGACATTAACAGATCTTGAGGTGTCTCGCAGAAGCATATGTAATTCTATCACGGAAGGTAAAATCAATCCCATATTTCAAAAAGTACAAATCCCTACAAGCAATATTTTAAGGACAATGAGGAAAAGAAATAAGCAAACACACAAGAAAACTAGATACCATAAACAAAATTAGCAGAAACTAAAAATGTCAGAAAGATCATCAAAGGTTTCATATATGGGACTTATTAGATACACACTATAAAACAACTGCGTTTTTACTGTTTGAAGAACTAACAGATAAACCTGAAGATATCTTTAGGGCACACAAATCTATTTTTTTAAAAATTATGGCAATTCTGTAAATAACTGGACTCCCAAAATGCCAATGTCCTGAAAAACAAAACCCAACAAACACCCCACCACCACCAAATGTCAAGGAAACTGTTCTACATTAAATGGAACTAAAAAGCTTCATAGCTCAACATAGCATATAATATTTGGATCCTGGATTTCATTTTTTTAAAACAACTATTTTATTTTATTCAAAAACTGGGGAGGGGCACCTGGGTAGCTCAGTTGGTAAAGGCTCTGCCTTCAGCTCAGATCATGATCCCAGTGTCCTAGGATCAAGTCCCACATCAAGCTCCCTGCTCATCAGGGAGCCAGCTTCTCCCTCTCCCTCTGCCTGTCCCCCTGCTTGTGCTCCCGCATGTGCTCTAATAAATAATTAAAATCTTTAAAAACACGGGGACACATGGACATAGAGTGTGTATCAGACAATACTGTATCAATTTGATGTGAAAACAGCACTGTGGTTATGTAAAAGAATGTTCTTGACCTTAGCAAATACCTGCTAACTTATATAAAGGAGCAGTGTCACAACATCTCCCTCTACAAGTCATATATTGCTTTCAAATGGTTCAAAAGAGAGAGAGAGAGAGAGAGAGAGCAAGCCAAAGCAAATGTGAGAATGGTAACAACAAATGACGGATCCAAGTAAAGAATATTTGGTACAATTATTTCAAGTTTTCTTCAGGTTTGAAAATTTTTTTTTTAATTTTTTTTAAAGATTTTATGTATTCATTTGACAGAGAGAAATCACAAGTAGATGGAGAGGCAGGCAGAGAGAGAGAGAGGGAAGCAGGCTCCCTGCTGAGCAGAGAACCCGATGCGGGACTCGATCCCAGGACCCTGAGATCATGACCTGAGCCGAAGGCAGCGGCTTAACCCACTGAGCCACCCAGGCGCCCCAGGTTTGAAAATTTTTAAAAAACAAAATGCTGTCAGAGGAAGTTGTACAGCAGATTTGAAAAAGATTCAAACACAACATCTAACAATGAAAAATACAGTGACTAAATTTAGAAATTTCTCAGAAAAGTAAAAAACATTTTATTTTTTTTAAAATAAAGATCTTTATTTATTTATTTATTTGACAGACAGAGATCATAAGTAGGCAGAGAGGCAGGCAGAGAGAGGGGAAGGGAAGCAGGCTCCCTGCTGAGCAGAGAGCCTGATGCAGGGCTCAGGCCCAGGACCCTGGGATCATGACCTGAGCCAAAGGCAGAGGCTTTAACCCACTGAGCCACCCAGATGCCCCGTAAAAAAACATATTTTAAACAGCTGAGGAGAAGATGACTGAACTAGAAAATGGATCAGAAAAATCAGGCAGGTCAGTACATGAAGTGACAGAGGAAGAGAAAACATACAAGGGAAGTCAGAGACATGAAGGACAGAGAACTGATGTCATGGGAGCCTTGAGTGACAGGAGAGGAGTTAGAGGACATAACTGAAAACTAAGAGCTGGGTAATCTTCTGCATGTTGGAAAAGACCAACATATAGGTTTAAAAAGCCCATCAAATTCTAAGCTGCATAGATGGGAGAGGAAAAAAAAATTCCATACCTTGTCTTTGAGAGGGTAAAGAAAACCAAAAATAAAGAGAAAAATGATTAAAAGAGCCAATAAAAAAGATTATTTTCAATGGAGCTGTGGTTACATTGAGAGCTCATTTATCAACACAGTGGAAGCCAGAAGATAGTAGAATGATGAATTCAAATATGCTGGAAGAAAAAACTGCCATTTTTAATTCTATAACCAGCAAAAATATCTTTCAAGAGTAATGGCAAATTAAGGACAATTTTAGACAGACAAATACGGAAGTTCATCCTAGCAGATCTCCTTCACACTTAGTACTATCTGTGAATTTGAACTGCACTAAAATGTAAGAATCTTGTTTCCTCAAACGAATCATCCAGTAATGTACAACTATTGGATGGATACAAAAATAATGTATGACCACCACTGAAAATGATTCTGAAATAGTTAATATGCCAATTTGCCTTATTTGAAGTCTCCATACAAGTTCTCGAATACATGTATATCCATACTGATGTTCCACTTTTTCAAAATGAAGAACCAAAACAATCTGAACTCAGCAGGGATCTCATTGTCCCTGGCTCATAATAATATGGCTGTCCTATGGTTCTCCATTAATTGCTTTACAAATAGAAATATCATTACCCATATATAAATTTCACTTCTGAACAAAACAAAACAAAACAAAGATCCATGAGTGGTGACCTCCAACTGAACTGGTTAAATTTAGGGACTCATTTGTAAAGGTCAGTGCCCTTTGTTGCAAATCTGCTTCTTATGCAGATGAGAAGTTGAACCTGCCCTATGGCACTGGGCATAATTAGCCAGCTGCACTCCCATAATAAGGTGCAGATGGTTAATTACCCCAGCAAATAACTGCTACTTGTGGGCACAAAAGCCTGTACCTAAAATCATTGAAAGTATATTTGGGCCTATTTGTACTCGTGCAAACAAAACACTTCTTCCAAGGTTTCATCTGTGAACAGAGCACCACAGGCTCAAACCACACTGCTCTGGGGGAGACCCATTAACACAGCTGGGAGTTAGTTCAAGGGAGGGACCACTGGCCACAAAGCTGTACTTCAAATGGTGAAATATTTCACAGGGTGCTGAATCCTTGTTGAAAAAAAAAATCTCAAGTTTCTTTGTTGTAATAGGAATCATAAATGAAACAGAATTTGGTTTTCCTAGAATCCAAAGTAAATTCTATATTCTTTAGATAAAAATTCTGAAATGAAAGGACTTTTTTCACAAGCAAAACATGTCAACATTCATGGTCTTAAGAAGAAAGAAAAGTCTAATTTTCCTTGCCCTTAAGGAATTTATTAGCAGAGTGACCAAAATTTAGAAAGCCATGTAAGAAACAACACATCTAATGGTTGTTAGAGACTGTTCCAAAGATCCCATTTAAAAACAGGATCTAGGGGTGCCTGGGTGGCCCAGTGGTTAAAGCCTCTGCCTTCAACTCAGGTCATGATCCCAGAGTCCTGGGATCAAGCCCCACATCGGGCGCTCTGTTCAGCAGGGAGCCTGCTTTCCTTTCTCTCTCTGCCTGTCTCTCTGCCTACTTGTGATCTGTCAAATAAAGAAATAAAAATCTTTAAAAAAATTTTTTTAATTAAAAAAAATAAAAACAGAATCTATCAGGGGTGTCTGGGTAGCAGTCAGTTGAGTGTCTGACTCCTGGTTTCGGCTCAGATCACTATCTCAGGGTCCTGGGGTTGAGCCCCATGTCTGGCTCCACATTCAGCATGCTTGAGATTCTCTCTCCCTCTGCCCCTCCCTCTCATGCTCTCTCCCTCTCTCTCGATCAAATAAGTAAATTTTTTTTTAATTTTAAAAATTAAAAATAAAAACATAATATGTCAGTCTTCCTATGACAAGAGTAGGATTTGGGGAGAAAGCAGAGAAGAGGTAACTACTTCCTAAAACCCATGTTTGGAAGTCCTCTGCAGCTGCGAAGCTCTCAGTTTGCAGGGGCAAGATGACAGGGCTGGGGAACAGAATACTAATCTACTTGAATCTGCACAGAACCTTTCCTCTGAAGCACCCACAGGGTGTGCGATTCCATTCAGTTTAATTGTATGTTGGGGAAGAGGAAAAGCTGCTTGCCATGGTTTTAATTGCTAAGAACACACTATCTTTTCAGGAACCATCTGTTTAATTATAATTACAAGCAGCGATGTAAAAACACAAATGCTTCACAAGTACAAAACTCCCCTACCACTAACAGTTCTAACATGATGAGCCATATTGTGAAAGTATGTTTCCTTTTCCCTCCACAATATTTCATGATTTAGCAAATGACAGCCTACCATTTATTATGGAATCTCATCCTGGTAAAGCCAAAGTTATTAATTACTATTCTCAGATTATATCCCTTTGTTATTCCTTTTTCTTAAACTTTAATTCCCTCTGAGAATGACAGGAATTATATCATAAATTAAATACATCAGGCCCCCTTTTTTCTCTGCTAAAATCTTTGAGCTCCATATAATACACATCACCTATAATTAATTACCAGGGACATTCCCAAGCATTGCAAAACTAATTTTTTGGCTTTCATAAACACAAATTTCTGCCTTCCTGGTTTTGAAATATGCTTACAACACTGTTATTATTTTAAGAGCCACAAGTATAGGTAATTGTTTTCAGGCATGAATAAAAATAGCTTAACCTTGAAATCTATTCTAATTAGGGATTTTCCAAAGCCACGGCGGCAAACTTGGGTGGATTGTTTATAATAAAAATAAGCATCAACAACATAGTTGTACAGAACATAGAATTAGGGAAAGTTATTTAACTTGAGCTTACAATAGTGGTTTAGAGAAATAAAAAGAGACACAGACACAGTCAGATCATAATGTTATTAGAGCAACCTTACAGGATATTTTAGATAGTCTACTAAAGCAAGAAGGTGCCAAATAAAATGCAGGAGATTATGAACTGCCAAGAAATTACAAGAGATTTCTTCCTAAGTCATCTTGCAGAAATTTTTCTTTAAAGTCAACCAAGTTAACTCTTTTGTATTCACTGTAAGATGAAGAGCACTACTTTGACAAGATCATATACTTTCCGACAAGCCTTTCAATCAAGCAAAGAACATTTTTTTAAGCCAAGAATGCTTTTTTAAAAGCCCACTTTTCCTCCCTACCACAAGGGGTAACTATGACTCTTAAAAAAAAAATCAGAACTTTAGTGTTTTAAATTCTCAAAGAAATAAAAAGACTGCACAGTTTTTCAAATCAAATCACGGTGGAGGCATCTGGTGATTTGTCAATTTCTTACTTATCCTTCTCTGCCCCACCTGAAATCCTCCCAGCCATGATCCTACAATCATTTTTGCCTTATTTCAAGTCCTCATTCCCTTTGCAAGATATTGTATATGAAGAGCGGCCAAATGCTAAGTGTCTCTGAAGCATTAATGTGGGAACAGATCTTGAAAGGAATCATTTGAGAAGAGGCTGCCTACAGGAAATGGCTGTTTCTTCACTTTCAGTGATAACGACCATAATCGAGTGTATTACTAGCCCCTGTGTTCTGATACGTGCTCATTCTAAGCCAGTAATCTTTGACCTTTGAGGTCTCAGTCCCACTAGGAATCAGGAAAAATCTCGGAATCCTGTCCACCACGAGATGAACATGAACATAAAATCTAAAGATCCCCATACCCAGAATCAAGAATCACTACTTTATGCAGATCCCAAAGTGTATCAGTTAAAACATGATTGCAGTACTCACAAGCTATGCAGACTTCTTTCAAACTTGATGAAGAGTTTTCATGTTCTAAATGTTTTTGCTGCTAATGTGGAAAAACATTCTCAAAACCATTTTGAAGTTTGTGGAACTAACCCACTAACTAATAACAAATAATAACTTCCTCTCTGCTTTGTGGTTCGTTATAAGAATCATCCTCACACTCAAAATAAATCTAAGTTTGCTCATATACAAATAAAATGAAATAACAAAACAATAAAATGATTAAAATAAAACAATGAAAATGAAATAAAATGTAAAACATAAGTCTATAAAAATTTGAGAAGAAAACAGAAAAGAACATTGGTGTTACCTTGGATTAGGCAAAGAGTTTTAGATAGCATAATCCATGGAAGAAAACTGTGATAAATTGGACTTCCTCAAAACTAAAAACAACTCAACAAGAAGACAATCAAATAGGACATGGGTAAATGATATGAACAGAAACTTCACTGAAGACAAAAGAGAGTAACAAATAAGCACACATTGTTCAACACCTTTAGTCATAAAGGAAATGCAAATCAAAACCAGAATGAGATACCACTACACATCTACAAGAATAATCCAGATTAACAGAACTGTCACCTGCTGGCAAGGTTGTCGACCAAGTAAAACTCTCACACTATGCTGGCGGAAGTGCAAAATCGGACAGTCACTTGGAACACAGTTTGGCAGTTTCTTATAAAATTAAACACACACTTATCACAGAATCTAGCCATCCCACTTTGGGTATTTATCAAAAATAAAATAACATATGTTGATACAAAGACCTGTATGCGATGTTTATAGCAGTTTTATTTATTTGTAATCACCAAATCCTGGAGGCAACCTCCAAGTCCATTGACAGGTGTACATCCATTCAACTGAATAGTACTCAGCAATAAGGCATGAGCTAGTTACGTGTGACAGCATGGAGAAATCTCAAAATCAATGTGTTAAATAAAACAAGCCAGACAAAAAATGCTGTGTATTTTCTGATTCCATTTACCTGATGTTTTGGAAAACACAGAAACGGGAATTAGATCATTGGTTTCCAGAGACTGGAGGTAGGGAAAGGGGATTGACTACAACTTTTTGAGCTAATAGAATCATTCTATATATTACTGTGGTTACATGCCATATATTTTTCAAATCACATGGAAGTAAAAGAGGTGAATTTTATAGTACATAAATTATAAATCCTCAATTTGACTTTAAAAAATAGCTAAGAACACACTAGGAGAAATTTTAATTTAATTCATATCGTAACATAGCATACAGCATCAATATCCAGGGTATGTACAATAATCCTACAAATCAATACAAGAAGGACAGTCAAATTTAAATTGGGAAACAATAAAGAAAAAGGCAATCCCCAGAAGACCAATTATCAAGAGTGAACAGACATAAACCACTCGATTTCACTAGTAATCTGGAAAATGCAAATTATAGTAAAGTGATAACCATTATTTTTCCATTAAACACTGGAAATATCAAGTGTTGATGCCGATGCAGAGCAAATACAATCTCTAAAATAAGACCCCAGGAGAGTTACTTCAATGGAGATGATGGAATTTCAACTATATTCATACTTAGCTAAATCGAAAGACAGAAAAATAACCCTTAAAATAGTTGGGTGGTTAAAAACAAAGAAACAAATAAAAATAAAATAAATAGTTGGGTGGTTGTCTTTTCTGTTCCAGTCAGTGGGTTGTAGGACGAGGTGAGACAATCCTGAAAATGCTAGTGTTGGCGTCATCACTGCTGGAACAGTCTGTCAGTCCAGTACACGCTGGGGACACCACAGAAGGTCCATATGAATGATACAAAGGATTTACCAGCCCAAGAAGCAAAGAGTGATGTCCAGGTAGCCTTCAAAGGGTGCCAGCCTCCTCAACATTGTCAAGAAAGGAACTCAAGTAGGAAATGAGGGCCTCAGCAAAATTTAGAATAAAGACGTAATGGAACTGACAAATTTATCCTTCTTCTAATTTATGGAGACATACAGGAAAAGTCTATAAATTAGAATTTTAAATATTCTCAGAATGAAAGCTTTTCAATGGTTTGATTTCAGAACTGGTTTGCTCGAGGTGATTTAAAGGGATTGTCTCGAGATATTTTTGACTGCATCCAATTTTGACCTTAGCGCTGACTTCTGAACTTCACACAGTAAAATGTCAGTCCACTAGACAACCTCATCAAGGGTACACAGATCTCGTGTGTAACAGTATTTTTTCTTTCCAGCAAAACACCTGCCTTAGTACTGGACATGAAGGAGAACCTCAATTACTTTAAGGAGTAAAGAAGAGCAGGGAAGAATCCTCTTGATAAAATACAGTATTTGAAGTACTATGAAACGAAAAGGACAAGACCCAGTAGAGAAAAGGAGCAAGAAACAAATCCAAGGAAAACAGGTGAGCACACACAGAGGACAAAACACCTGGTATCCAGCAAAGGTGGGGATTAAGAATCATAGCAACGGCCACTGGCTAGTCCCCATCATGGGGCAGTCTCTGAGCCAGAAGGCTCCAGAGTAAAGGCAGGCTCATGATTAAAATCACCTCCCAGGACCATGGCTGTCAAATGTAACCACAGAGAGGAAGTATGTCTGAGGGTGTATGGGTCAGTCATTGATCCTCACAGTCTTTCTGGGAAGGAAAGTGGAAGGGATTGGAGGGATGGAAGGGGGGCAACTTATCTGGGCGAGAAAATATGGAAAACGATTGGCCCCCAGGCCTCACAGCTAAATAGAAGTTAGGAGCAAAGTGAACACCAAGGTCGGAGGTTCTGCTATTTTAATGGGAATAAGAAGGGGCCAGAGAAGACTGAGGAGGAGCGGGATCTGGAAAGCTTGGGGAACCCACGAGATAAAGGGTGGGAACATGAGGAGAAGATGCCCCGGCCAGTCCCTAAACCCCTCGCACTGTGACCCCTTGATCACTGCAAGGACCTCCAACTCCGGAATGCCCGCGACTGCCTGTCAATTCTGTCCCCGGCTCCTCACCAAGACCTTGCGTCCAACTCACAGGCGCAGCCGAAGCCGAGGAGCTCCGCAAGCAGCTCCAAGCCGCCCGCTCACCTCCAGCTTCCTGGCCCGAGCTGTTGCCATCCGTTGCCACAGCAACCACGGAGCACCCCCGCAGCCTAGCAAGCTGCAGTGTGATTGGACAAGGCAAGCGTCCATAGCAACTGCCCGGCTGCGCTGTTTGGTGGAAGTGACCTTGGTTTTCAGGAATTCTTCGGACGCCCTCTCTCCCTAAAGGCACCCTCCAGCAGGCACCCGTCCTCACTTCCGAAATGTGCTTCATGCCTTGTCTCATGAAACATTTGTCTCTCCTTGTTACTGCAACCGTTCTCGTTTCCACAGAAATTTTTTTAACTTGGCGCAATTTTACCTTCAGGTAGATTTACCTTCAGGTAGAATGTCCGTGAACTCTCTTAAGTTATATGCAAAAGTCTATGTCCACTCACCCAGGAGGGATGGTCCATAACTACAGAGTCTCAAAGGAGCCAGAACCATAACTCGAGACAGTCCAAAAGAATAATTTCATATGTATTAACCCCATCTTCCTTCTCAGAGACCACAGATAAAAAGTGTGATTCTTCCCAGACTTCATTTAGACGGTGGCCTCACTCATATCCTGCCTTGAAACATCTCTCAAAGACTCTAACACTTGACTTTCATTCATTCATTCAAAAAATATCTATTGATCACTAATTATGAGTCATACATTTGAAACAGAAGTGCCTTTCTAGCCACTGGAGTATAGCAATTGTGAAGACAAAGTCCCTGATTTCTCAGAGTTTTCCTTGTGGTGTGGGAAACAACAGATGAATAAACAAGATCATTTCAGTTTATGATAATAAATAAAATGTGATATGACAGGAAGTGTCTAAGGTAACATGTCCTATAGATAGGGTGGTCAGAGAGGTTCATACTGAGGAGACTGAATTTGAGCCAAGATGTGAGAAGACACCAGCTAGAGAAGAGCAAGGAAGACAGCATCACAGGCAAAAGATACAGTAAGCCAAAAGAAATGAATTAGAATGTTAGAGAAAATTAAAGGCCAGTACAGCTGAAAAGGAGACAGCTTGTAAGACTGTGGGAAGAGACAATCAGATTGCCCTTCCCCTGGTTTTTCAAAGGACTGGCACCTTCTCCTTCCTCCCTCACCCGGCCATCCCCAGTCACCCCTATCACATCACCCTTTCTTTCCTTCATAGCCGTTGTGACTTTGCAATGTCTGTGAGCTCCCGGAGGACAGAGACATCACTCAACACAGGAGCCCCAGCACCTAAAATAACTGGCCCAGCATGGACACTGAATAAATATTTGTTGACTACATGAACCCCCATATCACAAAACTAGAAATTACAGTGGATCGTGGGAATAAGACAGATACCTCTGTCTTTATGAAGCATAAATGCTTGTGGAATAAATAAATTACAAACTATGTGGGCTAACTAAATGTATGCAGAATTGAGTGATTTAGACTATATGTATTGTGCAAAGCCACTGAACAATTCCCTGGATAATTTCTTCATTCTATTATATTTCAGTTCAATTTCACAGATATCCAGTGCTTGGTCTATGGTACATAGTAATGACCAAGAAGAGCACCAGTCTTGCCTGTAAAGCTCACAGTCTACTGCCACACTGTCTATCATAGTATACACCTGATACTTGCAACCATTGAGCATTTGGGTTGTGGCTGGTCCAAACTGGAATGTGGAGCAATATAAACTCCAGATTTCAAAACACCAAGTGCAAGACAAGACTGTAAAATATCTCATTAAGAATTTTTAATATTGATTTCATACTGAAATAATAACATTTTGGATATATAAGGTTAGGTAAGATTATTATTAAAATTATTTTCACTTGTTTCTTGTTTTTTTTTTTTAAAGATTTTATTTATTTATTTATTTATTTATTTATTTGAGAGAGATCACAAGTAGGTGGAGAGGCAGGCACAGAGAGGGAGAGGATAGCAGGCTCCCTGCTGAGCAGAGAGCCTGATGTGGGGCTTAATCCCAGGACCCTGGGTTTATGACCCCAGCTGAAGGCAGAGGCTTAACCCACTGGGCCACCCAGGTGCCCCTTGTTCTTGTTCTTAATCTAATTGCTAGAAAATGTTAAATTATATATTTGGCTTGCATTATATTTCTATTAGCATTGGTCTAGTGGGAACTTAATGCTAATTGAATAAACAAGTGACATCCTATTACAGATATTAAAATGGAACTTTCAGGGGGCACCTAGCAGGCTCAGCCAAAAGAGGACATGACTCTTGATCATGAGTTTGAGTCCCACAATGGGTGTAGAGATCACTTAAAATAAATAAATAAAGGGGCGCCTGGGTGGCTAAGTGGGCTGAGCCTCTGCCTTCAGCTCAGGTCATGGTCCTGGGGTCCTGGGATTGAGCCCCGCATCGGGTTCTCTGCTCAGAGGGGAGCCTGCTTCCCCCCTCTCTCTCTGCCTGCCTCTCTGCCTACTTGTGAGAACTCTCTGTCAAGTGAATAAATAAAATCTTTTAAAAAATAATAATAAATAAATAACTTTTAAAAAATAAAAGAGATATTTCAGCTGAGGCAGGATAGATAGCAAACTGCAAATAGAGGAACTAGATAAAGAATTTACAAAGAAAATAGGTCAGACAACTCTTAAGCCTTTCACACATGAGTACATAAAAGGGTCAGGAGTAGGTGATTGGGGGTGGATTCCTTTAAAGAGAGCTAGCTGTGAGCCCCACCCCCTATCCTTCCATCAAAAAAAGGAGGCTTTGCAAAGACCACCAGTGAGTTCAACCTATCGGGGCCACCGGGGTCTTGTTTCTGAATCCCACCTGGAAATTCTAAAGGGTAAGGGATGGGTGAACTAGTCAGCAGAAAGCAGAGCAAAGCAAGAATTGGTTGGTTGGGGACAACCTGTCCCCTTCCCCCAGGATGTATCAAGGTAAAAAAAGGCATGAGGGTTTTCTATAGAGATCCTATGGGCCACTCAAAAAAGATGTGTAGGGTTATTTTGGATCCTTTCTAAGAGGAAAATCTGGTGAGACAAAGGGACTTCAGCAAAGGTTCCTAGGCGCCAAGGAAAAGTAAAGAACCAGGTAAATGGGAAATGCATTTGACCCCAGTAAGAGAACAGTAGGGTACAGATTCCTGGCGATGAGGTTAAACTTTCTGAAAGACTCTTGAAGTGCCCTGCAGGTGGAAGTATCATCTTAATCATGGCAGTATCAGACAAGTAACAATTTTCTTACTGCCTTTTTCTTTCCTCCCTCTTCATGCTCTAATCCCAACTGGACTGGAAAAGAGTTTCGAAACTTGGGGCACAGGTGTGGAGGCGGGCAATGAGCCCAAGTAGAAGACAACGGCAAAGAAGAAGGTGACCCCGCTTCTAGTCCTAAGCTGGAGGGTTCCTATGGGCAGCAGCCCAAGATCAAAAAGGAGGGAAGCCACAACTTTCAAAGTTCTGACTATCACCTTGGACAGAACATTTTAACAACTGTCCTGAGACTGGATTTTGACACTCAGGAGGGTCCACAAAAGTCTTGGCACCTGACAGAGTTAGCCAACGGGCAGGGAAACCATTTGTCCCACAGAGACATTTTAAAGAGAAACGAGAAGACAAAAATCAAGTTGCTTTATGACTGCAGCCATAAGTCACGCTTGTCTGACTGAAGGGTCACAGAAGAAATACGAGACAGGCTATAAATACAAGTAGGAATGTGTGTTATTCTTGAAGTGTACAGAACAGTCGATGTATAAAGTTAAGGATTAAAGTGCATGGTATTATAGGGAGAAGAAGAGGTTATCTAAAGACACGGAGCGCCTCGGAGCCAGACCTAAGCTAGCATTTAATCCCCAATCCCCAAAGGCCTTTCCAGGGCTTCTGAGAGCTGGGGCTCCCTCAGAGCCCATCTGCAGCTGCTGCATAGGGATGAAAGCTTGGCTTGTTCTCACTGCCAGATAGACAGGTGGGCAGGCAACACAGGGAAAAACAAATGCATAAACAAACAAACAAACAAAAACCTGTGTCTAGAAATGGATATCCCACTGAGAATTAATAATGGTATTCATAAGTAGATCAAATTTGGGGATCTTTAACTTACATTTATTTGCCTTCAACAGGAAGGATGAAGACGGTCTCTATTCTAGATCTGCCCTATGGAACCTCACACTTGTATTGGGTAAGAGATGAGGCCAGGGGCGCCTGGGTGGCTCAGTGGGTTAAGCCGCTGCCTTCGGCTCAGGTCATGATCTCAGGGTCCTGGGATCGAGTCCCGCATCGGGCTCCCTGCTCAGCAGGGAGCCTGCTTCCTCCTCTCTCTCTCTGCCTGCCTCTCTGCCTATTTGTGATCTCTCTGTCAAATAAATAAATAAATAATATTTAAAAAAAAAAAAAAAGAGATGAGGCCAGGTCCTGTTCTTTCTAAGGTGTGATCAGGTAATTGGGTCAACAAGAGTGAAGACTGAGCCTTCCTTCGACTTCAGTGGTTAAATATGCCTGTTGCCCTGGGGCCTCAAGCCACCCAGCCAGCCTCAGCAATCCTGGTTCACGGGGCCCATGCAGAGGAGAGCCATGGTCAAGAACTTAGGGGGCAAATACCCAGAAATCATGGATTCACCATTATAAAAAGCTGAAGAGATCAATGTGTTATAAAACTTTTAGAACGATACGTGAGCAATGATTTTTCTTACTATAGTGATAGGACTCCAGTTCCGAACTTACTCCCGGTGTGGACTTTGCTCCACAGCCTCTCAGTGCGTAAGTGGCCACATCTGTACCGTAGGGGAACTACTGCACCCGATGGGTGAGGACGGAATTAAGATAATAACATAAACCAAGGGTCTAAGAAGGAAAGCTGTCATTCTAATGAATATTGTCACCGTCCTTCAGTCTGGCTTTCTATCTCTCTGACATCACCTGTAGATAGTTGCTCAGCGCTAAAGACTAAATGTTTGCATCATTATTCAAAATTCAGAATTTACTAACCCCCAACTACTTGGTTGGTTACTAATAACCAACTAATACGCTGGTGTTAAGAAGTGCGGCCTTTGGGTAATTCGATCAGGAGGGTGGAGCCCTCATGAATGGGATTAGTGTCCTTATAAAATAGACCCCAGAGAGCTCCCTAGAGCCTGTCCACCATGTAAGGTTACAGCAAAAAGATAGCATCTACGAACCAGGAAGCAGACTCTCAGCCCATACTGAACCTGCTGACACCTTGATCTTAGACTTTCTGGCTTCCAGAACAGAAAGGAATAAATGTCTATTGTTTAACCCACAGTGTAGTATGTTTTTGTCACAGCAACCCAAACCAAGATACCTAGCCTCTGTTTAAACTCTTGCTTTTTGTTCTTCCCTTTACCAAGCTTTGACTGAGAAGCCACTAAGCACTGAACTGATGTTAGGAATGGAGTATACTCAGCATATAAGGTCCTGTCCCTGCCCTCAAGGAGCTCAGTCTTTTGTTTGTAGAAGATGCTTATTTTTCACACTTTCACACTAAGATCAAGCATCATGACACTCTGCATTTGAACAGCCAAAATTTTTGAAAACTTTTCCTGAAATAAAACAGAATATGACTCCTGTATCTCTTTTATGTGAAAATTTTTCCAATTTAAAAACCATCTGTTGTGGCTTTCCAAGTCCTCCATTTTCTCTCCAACAGTGCCTCACAGGGTATGAGTTCTAGTCAGTCCCCTTGTATCCTGACCACGCTGGGCAAATCCCAGAGTGCTCTCCTTTACTAGAGCTCAGAATGAAACACAGTTCTCTCAAGTCCTCTGAGAAGTAGGTAGAATGGGATTATTGTGGGGGGAAATTTTAATTCCTCACATTTTGAGACAGTGAGGTAAATGAACTACCTTTGCCAGTTTTATGCGGAAAAAAATTTAATCAGCCTCATTTTGTGAATAGCCACTGCCAATATTTCCTACTGAGGCTTGGGTAGCATAACTTACAGCCTTAAGAAGACTGAAGGTTTGCCAAAACTGAGACCCATCTCACCACCCTTCTGCTATTTCACCTTCATCAAGCCTCTTGGTTGTAATTAGAGAAACCAACTCCAATTAGTTTAAGCCAACTGGAGAATTAATTGAAAAATTCACCTAAATCTTAAATCCTGAGGGCAGCTGGACTTCCTGGGGGACAGGAACCAAGAAGTGGAAAATTAAACAGAACCAAAGTAGGGCTAGTCCCTCTGTCTGCTTCTCTCTGGGCCCAAATCTCCCTACTTCTCTATAGATACCTGTGTCATTTTTTCCCTTTCACCTTAGACCTGTCTCTCTCTATCCTCTACCAAATCTTTTTTTTTTAAAGAATTTATTTATTTAGTTAGTTGAGAGAGAGAGAGAGCACAAGCAGGGGGGGGAGCAGGCAGAGGGAAAGGAAGAAGCAGGCTCCCTGCAGAGCAGGGAGTCTGACGTGGGGTTTGATGCCAGGACTCTGGGATAATGATCCGAGCCAAAGGCAGACGCCTAACTGACTGAACCACCCAGGTGCCCCTATTCTCTACTAAATCTTACAAAGCAGTCATCCCATATACCCATCCTCTCAGTGCCCAAGCATCCCCAAATTTCCAAGTGTAGTGGATTATATGGTGGCTTTGAAAAAGGAATGCTCACATCCCAATACCCATACCCTGTGAATGTTATCTTATTCAGAAAAAAAGGTCTTTGTGGGTGTAATTAAGGGTCCTGAGATATGAGATTATCCTAAATTATCCAGGTGAACCCTAAATCTACCATCTGTGTAAGAGACAGAATGGGAGAAGTCACAGACACATAAAGAGAGGTAGGAATGTGACCACAGAGGCAGGGATTGGAGTGGTATGGCCAAGGAAGCCCAGGACCACCAGAGCCATTAGAAACTGGAAGAGGCATGGAAGGATTCTCCCCAGAGCCTCCAAAGCGAGTACAGGCCTGCCTATTCCTTGATTTCAGACCTCTGGACTTCAGAACCCTGAAAGAATAAATTTCTGTTATTTGAAACCACTAATTAGTGATAATTTGTTGCTGTAGTCATAGGAAACGAACATGCTAAGTTTTAATTCCAAATTCTTAGAAGAGAAAATCCAAGTGGCTTAGGCTGACTCGAGCGCAACATATTCCTCCAGCTCAATCATCTGCTAGAGATGAGCCACACTGAATGGTACGGTGGCCAGGGCCACCCCCTTATGGAGGACTGTGGTCATTCTCAAGGAAGTGAGAGTCCTTAAAGCCATCTACTACATGAGAGTTCTCCAATCAACCAGGCCCTAAATTTCATTCTTTCCTCCATCCTCACAACCTGTTTCTTCACCATTTTGGACCAGTTTTCCCTGGATTCAGTTTTTCACTTCTCCATATATACCCAATTTCCTACTTCTTTCCAATTCTCCGGCCAATCATCTACCTCAAGCCGGCTTCATATCTTGCCTTGGTCTAGCGCCACAGTTCTCAAATTGTGTGCTGAGGCACTTCAGGGTACCACATGGAATTCACAGTGGTCTCTCTGGATATTTTTAATCTTACAGGAATCACAGCAACATCTGTGGGAAACTAGTACCTTAAGATAGTCCACAGTTTCAGCACTAGATTATTATACTGTTTCCAATGACGAAATCATGTCAAAGCAGGTTTTCAAATAAGTGCTATGATGAAAACATGCACCACTTGGAAATCAGTGTGGCATAGAAATGTGGAGGATGGTGTGTGATATGCTTCCAAGGTTTCAAAGGTGTGCAGTGACCAACAGGCACTACGTTGTTAGGACATATGTACTTATTAAGCTATCTGGGGCCTGATTACTTAATAAACGGAATAGTTGGCTGCTTCTTTTGGCCCACAGATGCTTGGAAACAATTACTAAGACACTACAAATATTGTCCACCTTTTTATTCCTACTTCACCAAGAGCAGGAGATGGCATCAAGCTCCATCTCAAAGATGAGCCACGCAGAACGCATCACAAATGACCCCAGAGAAGACTAACGTGACTTTTCTGGATAGACTGTCTTGAGAACATTGACTGTGCCACTTAGAAAATATGATCTCATTTTGCTTCCTCTTGTGAAAATGTCTACTATGTTCAAGTCAACTCAAAAAGCATGTACTGGGCATTTACTGGTTAGCTTGGACTAAAAAGCCCAGGAGCTGGTAAACACTTAGGTCGGAGGCTCAGTTCTACCACCCACCACCTTTTGGTGCTGAGGCTGCTTCACCTCTCCCAACCTCAGTGTCTGCAGCTACTAAAAGGCACGATCAGACATTCAAAAAATATTATTTATGAGGCTACTCTATGCTCAAAAGTGCTCTATTCTGTAAAGCAGTGTTCTCAACCTTTTTTTTTTTTTCCATCACTGCTCCCCTAAGGAGACTTTTTAGACACATTTGTTCTAATGATGCCTCCGAAATGTTAATATGTATGTGCTGTATATTGGTCTATATGTTATGATAAATCTGCATTCTATGCATTAAAAAGTGATATTTGAAGGGGTTTTTTTTGCTTCCCCAAGAACCAGTTTTTGCCCCTTGGGGATTAGGTCACCCATACTAAGAACACATGGCCTAAGGAAACAGGAAAACATTCCACTTTCACAAGGCCCATGATGTAGCATGAGAATTTGGATAAAAAACAAATAAAATATCAGATGTGAAAAGTGCTATGAAATAGGAAAGTAGGATGCTATGATGGAGAACAGCTGAGGGGCTGAGCCAGAGGCCCCTGTGAAAGGTGACCCCAGTGGTGAGATGTGAATGACCCGCAGTCAGGCATCCATCCACAGTGGAGGAGCTGCCAATGCAGGGGAGCGGCGGGGGGGGGGGGCGGGCTGCCGGGCACCAGCCTCATGACGGGCAAGAGAAGGGCGGAGCATGGTGAGCTCGGTGACACCACCATTAGAGAGAGAGCCATTCGGAAGACTGAGTAATAACAGCGAAGGAAAACACTTGATAAATAGCAGATTGTTACATGAATGGGCGGGGTTATTATTTGCAAAACACGACTTTTAGGCATTACAGGCAGAAAATGACTTCGCTCTGAACCCTGTTATCAAAAAAAAAAAAAATAGGTGGTTTTGAAGAAAGCTGAAGAGGCTGGATTCTGGAAAAAGGCTTAAATAACCAAAGATATCAGATATCTTTGAGATATCAGAGAGCTAGACATCTAGATAGATGTAGGAGAGAAAGAAATGGTAGAAGAAATGGTACCTAGTGTTTCTGATGAAGTCCTTGCCCTTTGTATCCTTACAGAGTACGTGACACACAGGGGTCCTCACAAGCCCATGGGGTTATTCTCTTCATCTCACAGATGGAGCTAAGGCTCCAAAAGCACAAGTCAGTTGCCCAAAATCACCCGGGCAGTGAGCAGAAGGACTTATTAGGTCCGTCTGGCCTGAGACTAAGGTCTTCACCTAGATTGACGTCACCCTGTTTCCTCATCTAATTCTATGTACTCACCATCTTCTGTGCCTGCTGTGTGTGATGCTGTGTGTGTGCTGTGAGTGATTTCAATTTATTCCATTTGAGGAGCTGGACTAGGAGAAGTTAGGACATCAGACTCAGCTCAACAATTAAAAGACTAATTATAATGTTCTTACAGCGCCTAGGAATAAAAACTGTCAGCACCGTGTTGAATGACCCACTCTCTTGCTTGTAGGGGGAATATATCTTGCTTCATGTCCTGAGGATTCGTCAATATAGACTATGTCTGGGTTGGAAGAGAACTGAAAAGCAGACTTGACTCTGTTTTGGACTTCCCGAAAATGCAAATCCGAGAACTGCCAACAGGACTGCACCGCCTGTGATTAACTGTCAAGAGGAGACCCAGAGAGAGGCACTTGTCATGAGGAGACACGAGATGCTTGTTGTGTCTGGCAGCTAGGAGCCATAATTTAAATGGTCGTGGATGTGAATACCCAGGATCAGGGACTGATTCATGACATGAAGGTGTCATATGGAACCAAAAGCGTGTGGTAGAGAAGACCTACAGTTTCAAAGGGAGGACCAGGAGCTCATCTGCAAAAAATTCTGCCAATCATCAGGTATGTATGGTTTCAAGCAGAGGCCTTCATTCTTATCAATATGCAGGCAAAATCAAAATTGTCTCCTGTTAGGAAAATACTTGATAATGCAGTATATACAACTATAGATGCATTTCTGCTTGCTTCCCCTTCTTGATGAAAATCTCACATAATAGAGTTCCTGTGTTTGCAGGGCCCACGGATGTAGCAGAACTACAGAGTGAATGGGTCTGTGTGTGAGGCAGCACACAATATACATGAAACTAGCAATAATTAAAAACACCAATTTATACCAACCATCCTACAGAAAAAACTGAACTATCTATTATCTCTAGAAAATGATGTGACAGAATCACTCTCCTATGAAGAGGCAATCAAAGACTAGGTAAAGAGTAGAGAAGAAAACCATCATAAAAATGTGGCAGGCAGGGGCACCTGGGTGGCTTAGTGGGTTAAGCCTCTGCCTTCGGCTCAGATCATGACCTGAGGGTCCTGGGGTCTTAGAATCCAGCCCCGCATCAGGCTCTCTGCTCAGCAGGGAGTCTGCTCCCCCTCCCCCTCTGCCTGCCTCTCTGCCTACTTGTGATCTCTCTCTCTGTGTCAAATAAATAAAATCTTTTTTAAAAAAATGTGGCAGGAGGCGCCTGGGTGGCTCAGTGGGTTGAAGCCTCTGCCTTCAGCTCAGGTCATGATCCCAGCATCCTGGGATCCAGCGCCCACATCAGGCTCTCTGCTCAGCAGGGAGCCTGTTTCCTCCTCTCTCTCTCTCTCTGCCTGCCTCTCTGCCTACTTGTGATTCCTGTCTATCAAATAAATAAATAAAATCTTTTTTTAAAAAATGTGGCAGGCAGTTGATGAATAAAAATCTTATTTTTTTTATTTTGTGATGTTGTGGTACTCATCAGTTCTTTTAAAGTTATAATTTGTTACAACTCATCCTAAAAAAAATTCACTTTTGTATTGAGTTTGTGTTTGTACCAAACCCCACTGGAAGTGGAGTCTGCTTAAGATTCTCCCTCTGGGAGACTCAAATCAAAACCACATTGAGATACCATTTTACACCAGTTAGAATGGCCAAAATTAACATGACAGTAAACAACGTGTGTTGGAGAGGAGAAAGGGGAAGCCTCTTACACGGTTGGTGGGAATGCAAGTTGGTGCAGCCGCTTTGGAAAACAGTGTGGAGATTACTTAAGAAATTAAAAATAGAGCTTCCCTATGACCCTGCAATTGCACTACTGGGTATTTACCCCAAAGATACAGATGTAGTGAAAAGAACGGCCATCTGTACCCCAGTGTTCATAGCAGCAATGGCCACAGTCGCCAAACTGTGGAAAGAGCCAAGATGCCCTTACAGATGAATGGATAAAAAAGATACGGTCCAGGGACACCTGGGTGGATCAGTGGGTTAAGCTGCTGACTTCGGCTCAGGTCATGATCCCAGGGTCCTGGGATTGAGTCCCACATCGGGCTCTCTGCTCAGCAGGGAGCCTGCTTCTCTCTCCGCCTCTGCCTGCTTGTGCCTGCGTTCGTTCTCGCTCTCTCTCTCTCTGACAAATAAATAAGTAAAATCTTTAAAAAAAAAAAAAAAGATACGGTCCATATATACAGTGGAATATTACACCTCCATCAGAAAGGATGAATCCCCAACATGGATGGGACTGGAGGAGATTATACTGACTGAAATAAGTCAAGCAGAGAGAGTCAATTATCATATGGCTTCACTTATTTGTGGAGCATAAGGAATAACATGGAGGACACTGGGAGAAGGAGAGAAGTGAGTTGGGGGAAATTGGAAGGGGAGGTGAACCATGAGAGACTGTGGACTCTGAGAAACAAACTGAGGGTTTTGGGGGGTGGTGAGGGGATGGGTGAGCCTGCTGGTGGGTATTACGGAGGGCACGGATTGCATGGAGCACTGGGTGTGGTGCATAAACAATGAATTTGGGGACAATGAAAAAAAATGAAACTAAAAAAAAAAAGAGACTCTTCCTCTGCCTGCCCCCTCCCCCCCCAAAAGAAAATGTTTGATTTGAGTCCATATAAAAAGTCTGCCTGATGATCATAAGATCCTAATTAGAGAAATGGAGACGAATATATAAGAACTCACCCATTCATTCAAACACATATTTCTCAGATACCTAGATATTCAAGACTGTATCAGCTGTGTCAGATACCAGGGACAAAGAGAGGAAAATTTTCAGTTGTTTATTTTCCAGGCAGACTAAACATAAAAGATAGAGCCTCCATAATAATGCCATGGGAAAGGGCTAGAAGGAGGCAGGGACTGGGCTAGTAGTTTTTTGTAAGCCGAGCAGACTCAACACTAGAAGTCAATAAGAAAACAAATTTAAAAGCTCTCCATTGTCCTCAACTTCCCATTAAACCACTGAGGCTTTGGAGAGTCCTCAGGTCCCTGCTTCATTAGAGAAGCAGATGGATACATCAGAGGAGTTAATGACAGCCAGGGATGACCCTGATATGGTTTGGTCCTAGTTGCTGACCCTATAGAGATGGTTATGACTTTGAAATCGGAGGCCAATGACTTTTGGTAGGCAATGAAGGGCAAGGTAAAATCTAAAATTATGTTAGGGTTTGAGAAAAATAACCCCCCCCCATTGGAAGGGGAGGAAAGGGGAAATAAAAATTCAAATCAGGTAGCAGCAACATCGCCAACCATTTTTTAAATCAAGTTTTGTGTACCTGCACTAATAAAGGTATAAACAACATGGATAATACACCAAAAGTGAGTATTTCAAAATATTGTTAGCATTAATGAGGGAAAATTGGGAGCCTAGTGGAGGAACATTACTGATACATACACGAATGGATAGTGAATGTGTATGTTTCAAGTCCACTTGGATATAGTGGAATTACAAGACATGTTCCCTCCATGTGTTCTTCCTATCTCTGACCCATTGTCTTGGTCTGTCAAGGTCTGCACCTTGCCACCTAAACCCTTAATAAACAGTCTCTGTTTCTGCTGCAGGCAACACAGAGTTATCCAGAGTCATGTAAAATGGAAGCGTTCTACACCATGGATAAACGGGATTCCTGGACTGTGAAAACATCGGCGGTTTGGTTACAGGTGCCGCTTTTATTGGATGATCTGGGGACGTTTGCCATCCCAGAGTGACAGCTCTTATTCCACTCTCAGAAAACCGCTTCACCATTTAGGAACTCAAAAAATGAAAACAGTTTCTGAATGTTATAACTATTTCTGCACAGTCTCTGCCTTTTCCCAAAACACAGCTTCACTGGGCTGCTAACAACTCAATATTTATAAGCAGGCAGAGAGGGCATTAATCTTTCTGATTAATTCTGATTAATTAATTCAATGACTTATCCAAACTCTTGCCTGTGAGCACTCCTGGACCTGTGGTTCCCTCTCTCTCCACTCTTGCTTCCCACCCCTGTTAGCCTTTCTCTTCATCTAGTGCTGGGCATAAAAAATGGTCCCTGGTCTACACTGCTTATGCATTCCGCAGCAGGCACCGAAGAGACTTTCACAAATTCCTCATGCACTTCTAAACTTTAATAATGAAGATCGTGGACTTACATGAATAATTGGCAGATGAAATTTGAAAGCCAATTTCTTTTGCTCATTAAAATTTTGGACAGCCATATTATACACTCAAGCACAATGAAGGAATTTAATGTTCATTTAAACACCATTCCTGGAGTGTGACAAAAGCTCTCTGAATTACAGAAGTTCGAAGGAGGTGAGGTTTAGCCCACGAATTTTAGAAAGCGTGGCCCTGTGGGAAACCCAAAGGTGGAGGAGCCAGCTAAGCTGGGCCAGGCTCCTGAGCCACAGAGAGTGTGAGAAAACAGAGGTTGTAGTTCTAGCCCCTGAGGAAGGAAAACGAGTAGAGGTTTTGTTGAGTGCAGAGATACACACACACACACACACACACACACACACCTTTGATCAACAGTATGTCCTTCTTACATTCTTTTGCCCTTTCCTCTTCTCTAACTTGATATAAACTATGCAGCAAGTGGACCCATCCTATTCATACAGACTTTCAGCCATGGGCAGCTCTTTTTCTCAGAGAAAGCTGTGGCCTGGAGAGGTACACATCACTGGTGTGATACACAAGTTACACACACACACACTGTTTCATTTACTCTAACGGGGGGAGGGAGATTTACTTATAGAATACATTTATTTATTTTTGAGATAAATATATTCCCAAAAACCATTAGCGGTAAGAGTTGGGGAACTAGTAATTACCATAGCAAATGAGGTTGTTTGGAGTTAGCACTAGATGAGCCTTGAATTCCACACTAACAAATTTAAATGTTACTCTGTGTGTGATGGGGAACCATTCTGAGATTAATGAAAGTAGAGTTGATAGAACAATACTTAGCAATGACACGCAGAGGTCAGGAAATAGAATCAGAGAAACCAGGTAGGGGGCTAGGGTAACAGTCTAGGAAAAAATAACAGTGTTAACCAGAAGCAGAGTGAATGAGATATGGGGAAAAAAATACAAAAAAAAATACACTAGCATCTTATAATTGATAAGCATGGCTAGCTGGACGGAAGATGGAGAAGAAAGAGCAGATGCAATGTGTAACCATCATGACTACGTGTGTGATGAAGCCATTAACTGAGATCCAAAATACAGACAGGAGCACAAAACTGAGGAGAGGGAAGAGTTATTATACATTGACATTTTTTGAAGTTTGCTTATACTCTTGACATGACATGATGAAAATGACATCTTACCTGTGATCTTCCTCCCCTCAAAACTATAACCCCAGTCTAATCATGAGGAAAACATCAGTCAGATTCTAATACAGGGGCATCCTACAGTATATATGACCAGTACTTATCAAAACTGTCAAGGTGATCCAAAACACAGAAAGTCTGAGAAATGGTCACAGTGGTGAGAAACCTAAGTCAGCATGATAACTAAATGTGATGTCTTATCCTGGAGGGGATCCTGGAACAGAAAAGAACATCAGGAAAAAGCTAAGGAAGCCTCAATACATGATAAACTTCAGTCAACTGTTCTAAAAAGTAAAATCAAATTTTTAAAAATCTGCTTGTTAAAGCTTTTGATACCTGCTAACCCATCATGGGAGCTGGGAGGGGCTGATACAAATAAGTTCTTGCTCCCCAGGCACAAATGCTCCATTACATAACAGATTACATCACTGATAAGTCCATCGCCATCCTACCACCCACTCCAATGAGAACGCTGAGGTGGAGGAAAGCACCTCGTGACCGGCCCTTAAAAGCTAGGGTTTCCTGGACTAACACTGAAGTGACAAGAAGGGTCCATATGAGAAAGCAATATGACAACAGAGAGGAAAGCTGGCCTAAGAAAAGCTTTTTTTTTTTTTTTTAAATCAGTGCTATATTGGGGTTACAAAGAAACTATGATCTAACACCTTAAAACTCTGTGCTTTTGGATTTCATCCAACAACTGTATCTTCAGCACCTAGACAAGCTGAGTACTGTTAGCTGCTAGGGCTGTGATGGACAGGCCACAGCTCCTGCCCATAGGAAGCTCACTGTCAACTCCAGGACAGGATTGCAAATAGTCTCTAAATCTGTTAGAGCAGGGATGTTATACTGAAAAGATGGAGATAGGGGGTGCCTGGGTGGCTCAGTCATTAAGCATCTGCCTTCAGCCTGCGTCCTGTTCCCAGGGTCCTGGGATCAAGCCCCACATTGGGCTCCCTGCTCAGCGGGAAGTCTGTTTCTCCCTCTCCCACTCCCCCTGCTTGGGTCCCCTCTCTCTCTGTGACTCTCTGTCAAATAAATAAATAAAATCTTAGAGAGAGAGAGAACACATTTTGGGCATACTGGGGAGGAAACAATTAATTGCCCTTGCATAGCTAGTTAGGAAGGGCAAGGCCAGGGAGAGGTCTTTGAACTGGGCCATCAAGAATAAGCTGTCTCAACCATAAGAGACTCTTAATCTCACAAAACAAACTGAGGGTTGCCGGAGGGGGGGGGTGCTAGGGAGAGGGTGATGGGATTATGGACATCGGGGAGGGTATGTGCTATGGTGAGTGCTGTGAAGTGTGTAAGCCTGGCGATTCACAGACCTGTACCCCTGGGGCTACTAATACATTATATGTTTATAAAAAAATATTTTTTAAAAAGAATAAGCTGTCTCTTTTCATGTAAAAAGGGAATACTCAGAATTTGGAAAGACACTGTGAGAGTCAACAGAGTGGTGTGCTTGGGGCAGTGGCAGCCGGTGCTTTGGGTATGGACTTAACGTCAGTCTGGAGGAGGAAAGGCTGTAGTTAGGGAGGCCAGGTAGGAGGCCACTGTAATGACTCAGGCTGGAGACGATGTCACTCCATAATCAGGAGGAAATATTTTGAAAGGCTTCAACTCTCCTGCTTCTCATTCCTCCAATACAGTCAAGCAAAAGAACTTGAGTCCCCAGAGTCTTCTGCTCTTGGCAAAGCAATAAGGCCTCACATCTGTTCCTTGAGCAGCCAGTGGCTAGAGGGTATCAGTGTCCAGGCCTCCTCTCATTAAAGATCCTTGGGGTACAGGCCCATGCCCACTTCAGAGTTCACCGGAGAATTCCATGTTCAGCTCCACCATCTGCTAAGAAACGCTCCTCCCTAGTACAGGTCCTCTCAGCTCCGGATTGAAGAAGGGGCCCTGCTCACAGCCTGCTTCCAACACTGCAGAGATTACCAATTACCTTATTTGTTGCCAGAAAGACATGGTCCAGGCTGTAGACATGCAGGCTTCTTCTTCCCTTGAAAGTGGGTCAAGACCATCTACGGCAGATACTCAAATTCTCATCACTTTTGTCGACTGGGACAGCTCAAAGAACTCACATCCTGTGACCAGAAGCAGTAGTCCCTGCTGGCCTCTGGCCCTGCAGCTTTGTGGCGCTGGCTGGTAAGGAGGCGTGTGTGGGATGGTCAAGGGCCCAGACTCTGCAGCACACAGACTGGGCTTTGAACCCTGGCTCCGTCGCATACTAGTGATAAGACCTGAGTCAATCACTTTACCTCTCCCTATCTATTTCTCCAGGCGCAACAGCACCTGCTACTCTAGGCAGGCACCGTTGTGAGGATGAAACATGTTGTTCTAGGTGAAGCACTTGTATACAGCCTGGCGCGTGGTGATCACACTTGGGTGGAAGACGCCTTTCCCAGGACAGGCCGGTACCAGCCCCACCGTGTCTTACACTAACGCAGCACAGACACGAAACGCCCGCTGTGTGCACGGCCAGAGGCTTGGGGTCGCGGGACACAGTGCTGAGAGGGTGGGACTCAGCTGCCAGGGTTTCAGACCCAGCTCCTTCCTAGCTGGGGCTCGAGCAGTAACGCCCCCTCTCTGCCCTCACTCACCCCATCTGCACAATGAGAGTAAGCCACGGGCTACCTCACCCAGTTACCGTTGAGTGAATGAGATTCAGCCAGTGTTGCCTGCCGTGGGAGCGCACTCACCGCCACCGCTGCCCCGTAGAGCAGTCTGTGAATATTCTGTGCGTTAGGTATCCATTCTACTCTTGATGGAGATTTCAGTTGTTTACAGTTTGGGGCTCTGACAAGTAGTCCTGCTTCGAAATTTCTTATATAGAAATATGTGTAAAATACGCACGCATAAATATATGTAAAAATACATAGACCATTTCTGGGTCGGGTGGAATTTCTCAGTCAGAGGTATCGGCTGTAGCAGACTGCCCTCCCCAGCCAGTTTTCCAAAGTGGCTGTTCTAACTGAAACCCCTACGAGCCTCATACGAGAGAGAGACCAGTTGCTGAAATCCTTCCCAACACTCGGCATTTGTCCACGTTTGCTTTTCCCCACTCTAATGGGTTTGTAGCATCACCACCTTGTAGCTTCAGTTTGCATCTCTCTGGTGACTTAATAAAGCTGATCACCTTCTCATGTACACATTAAACACTGTGCCTGGTATAGAGTACGCATGCAATAAATGCTAGCTCTTATCATTCTTCTTCTTCTCTGGTGACCAGAGCACAACGTTTCAAGTCGGGGCACAGAGATTTCTGGAAGCTCCCAAACATGTTATATTCTCTTGGCTCACCTTCCATCTCCTGTGTTTGCTTTTCCCCACGCCTCCCTCTTCTCCTGGCTAACTTCCCTACAAATAACATTCCTTGACTCTCCCTGCATCCAGACATATTGAGTAAGAAGAAATGAAAGCCAGGTGAGACCTCTGACCTCCACCCCAATCAGGTTCCCACCCTTGTTCAGATGTGCCCAGTCCAAAAGGAACAGAAGGGATCCTGACTTGGAGGCTCTAGGTCACCCAGAGTCTCATCCATCTGACCTGACCTCCCTCTAGCTCTTTCTTGATAAATGGCTTTGACAAGTTTCTCATTATTATGGTGTCTGGTCAAAAATCAGACTTGAATCTTTAATGCTTCCCATTAGGAAAAATGCATCACTTGATTTTTAAGATGCAGACACAATTCCCCTTGCAGAGCCAGTATCCTGAGGGGTTTGCTAATGCATCAAGCCACACACCTCTGAGTAAAATTCCATGATGTCCCTAAAACAAGAAAACAGTTCAGATCGATCCTCAGTTTAGCTCTTCCTGACAAACATGAGGAGAAAAGAACAAAAAAAAAATGTGTAATTGGGGGTGGATTTATATCTTATAAGATCGTGGGAGAGAGACCGAGAGAAGACAGTTTACTATTTTCCAAACCGAGTCAAAAATTCTCTCCATATTTGTACAAAATATTCATTATGTAATGTAATAGACACAGTTTTATTCTCTACATAGCTGGAGTAAGATTTTCTCTTAGATGAGATCCACCTTTGTTAAGACATTTCACGGTATACCCCCATGGAATAAAATGTGGGATCCCTGCCCCCAAGGACCTTGAGAGGCAGAACTACTCTGGATGAGAAAAAGAAATCAAAGTTGCTGACCACAACAGAGGTTGCAGGGAAGAGAAAGAAAGAGGGACACCAAGCAGTCAAAGACATGGTTTATGGCTGCTGGGCGGGAGCATACACGACCCCTTAAGTCTTTGGGGGAGCTGCTTCCTTCATTAAATGCAAGCAGCCTGGAAACAGCCTGATGTGTAGTGACGGCTCCTGACTCAGTTAAGCTTGGGGCAACCAACGTGCAGTGGTCTATGCAGAACTTTCCGATGTTAGCATTCCAAGGATGCCCTCTGGTCCAGGCCAACTCTAGCCAGGCTGGAAAAGGGGGGATTTGAATCAAGTTTCCCTAAACTTCCTACGGCTAGGAAGGTCCCAGTTGACAAGTGAATTATAATTAAAAGAGCACATATATTAACTATTCAACCTTTGGTTTCTGAGTGTGACAAATTCCATATACAAACCATAGACACAGATGCACCAGTACCAAGAGGATATGCTAGAATTAATAAAAATGCCTCCTGACAAGTTAAATCCCCCTCCTGATCAATAATTTAAGTTTTTCACCATAGTTTACTTAAGAACTTGCCTTCCTTTGTGCATTGAGGGAGATACACTTCGCCCCAGCTCCTGTGTAAGCCCTCAAAATCAGCTGCCTTTCCACTCGAAGATTTTCTTTCTGATCTTGTACTCTCACGAGGGAGAGAAAAAGCACCAGAGCAAGAGGCTCACTTATGGGACTCCACTTGCCCCCTTTTTCTGCCTCCCCATCAATGTGCTCGCAACGTGGAAGAATTGATGGAGGGAGGGCATGTGTGCTTGCAAAATCTGGGCCCACTGAGCTTCTCGCTAAGATTAAATTATGTTTTCAATAAATTTAACTCAGAGTTTCTATTTTTGTAGTCTTAAAAACCAGTAGAAATAAATTTATTGAGAATCTGATCTCATCTCTAAACATTCACTCAGTTCACAGTGTCCTAAATTAGAGTGCACATTCTGAGACTCAGATCAGAATTGCCTTTCATCAAGCTAACAGGATTAGAAGAAAGCAGTCTAATCTAGGTATGTCTGAGAACAAGACATGCCTGGATTTTAATTCCAAACCTGGCCAGGAGTCCCACTAAGGCCTCTGGTCACAGTCCCCATGGATGAGGGTGTGAACGAGGCATCAGGAATCTGGGCCTGACGAACTAAAAGGGTGCAGAAGTTACAAGCGAGATGGTGCCGGCTGCAGGTAGAGCTGGCTGAGAGAAGAGGAGCCAGAGCTGGGTCCAGGGTATGTTGAGGAGAGAACGCTACACGGAAATACAAGTTTGTGAGTCACTGACATACTGACGGTATTTAAAGCCGAGACCGGATGAGATTACTGAGGGAGTAATGGCAGGGAGAGAAATATCTGTACGTCCACGGGTGGACCACCCTAGCATAAAGTTGGCTGGCCACCACATTCCCTCTCCCCCACCTCCCCTCACTCCTTCTATCACAGTGCAAATTTTGATGCTCCATGTGAAAAGCCAAAGTGCTGTAGACCAAAGTGTAGGAATTTCAGGCTTCTAAACAGGAGGGACTTGTCCAAGTGTATTACCTCGGCCACGTCCAAGTGTATTACCTTGGGCAAATCGCTTAATCTCAATGAATTCCCATTTCTTTATCACCTCCCTCTAGCATATTTGTGATTGTTCAACAAATAAATAAAAATAATTGTAAAATGGGGCACCTGGGTGGCTCAGTGGGTTAAGCTGCTGCCTTCGGCTCAGGTCATGATCCCAGGGTTCTGGGATCGAGCCCCGCATCGGGCTCTCTGCTCGGCCGGGAGCCTGCTTCCCTTCCTCTCTCTCTGCCTGCTTGTGATCTCTCTCTGTCAAATAAATAAATAAAATCTTAAAAAAAAAAAAAAGCGTACCTGCAAAAAAAAAATTGTAAAATACTTAATCCTTTACAAATTATTATTATTCATCTGGTTATAATCTCTGATAACTGAGGGGAGAAAATGCTGGGCTTCTATTAGTGATTTACATATAAAGTTTAGGACAGTATCCACCAACGTGTAAAATGTACATATCCTTTGATGAAGTAATTCCAACTAATCTATAAATATAGCTACATAAGCATAAAGATGAACATGTTAGGCACTGGTAATAATGAGAAATTTGCAAAAAAAATTTATTAGTAATGGATCAGGTAAGTAAATCATGTACATTCATCCTCTGGAATCCCAGTTCTTAAGTGTAATGAGAAACATTATGTGCATTGATATGAAAAGATGCCCGTGATGTTTATGTAAAATAATAAACAGCAAACAATATATAGAGGATGATGCAATTTGTTTTAAGTTTCATATATTCCATATTTCACATTTTGATACACACATGGCATAAAGACCAGAACTATTGATAGTGGTCACTGTGTGTAGCTGAGGAGTTCATGTTCCTCTAAGGAATGCGACCGATGTTGGACAAAATGCTTTCACTTTCTCATTTTTACACTTTGAAATCTTTGAAGTTTTATAACAAACAAAAGATAGTTTAAAGACATACTCCAAACTAAACCCTGTGCCCTAAGATCTTTAAGGGAGTAGGTGCACCAGGAACATAGAGCATAGAGTCCAGAAAAAATGCCTCTGTGGGGTTGCTGGTTATATTTCAGTTCTACAAGCCACGGCTTTCCCTCCCACCAGTCCATGTGGTAACACAGAAGCAGTCCATGACGGGGAAATATAGGCCCCAAAGTAGGGACATGTTGGGAAGGAAAAAGGAAATGCAAATGTATTCTGAAAACAGATGATGTCTGGAAGAGAAAGTGTGTTTGGCAGCGAGAAGGAAAATCACAGGAAGAGGAGAGAAGAGCAGTAAAAGAGAAACAGCCAAAGGAGGTGGTAATTAACTGCGAAGCTGAAGATTTCCAAGGGATTTTTCAGCTTTGGCAACAGTCAGGCCTCTGGACAATTCTGCCTAAGTGTGTAGACATTGCTTTACGTTTCCTTTTTTTAAAAATTTAAAAGATTTTATTTATTTATTATTTATTTGACACACAGAGATCATAGTAGGCAGAGAGGCAGGCAGAGAGAGAGGAGGAAGCAGGCTCCCTGCTGACCAGAGAGTCCAATGTGGAGCTCCATCCCAGGACCCTGAGACCATGACCTGAGCTGAAGGCAGAGGCTTTAACCCAGAGCCACCAAGGCGCCCCTTTATTAATTTTTTTAAAAGATTGTTATTTATTTATTTATTTATTTGATAAAGGTAGTGGGTGAGAGAGAGCACAGGGAGAGGGAGAAGCAGGCTTCCCGCTGAGTGTGGAGCCAACTGGGGGCTTGATCCCAGGGCCCTGGGATCATGACCTGAGCTGAAGGCATGTGCTTAACTGACTGAGCCACTCAGGTGGCCTTATTTCTTTTTTTCTTCACTGAAATTATTCCATTAGAGCAGTAGCTCAAGACCATGATATCCTGCCACTACTTGTTAGCAACGTTCCAAGGATTTAAGTTTTTGAATAATTAATTTCGTAGTTAAAGAGGACTCGAGGTTATTAGCCCTCTCATTCATTTTGATATGCTTCCTGGAGCGGGAGATAAAGGGTAGCATCATTGCCAGTGGTGAGGAAGTTACTATAATCCACAGCCTCATGTCCTAACACTGTCGCTCTTCTTCTCCGGACTCTGGAGCCCCCCATGGGTCACTGGTTGAGTAGGCAGGAAGACCACGATGGGACATGCCTGTGACGATTAAGAGTCATTCCACTTCCCACCTCATTTACAGTATGAACCAAGACACAAGTGTCTGAAACGTCCAATAACAAAGAGATTAATTGATAGATTCTTTTGCACTAAATTGCTTGCTGTTACAGCTGCTGAACAGGTCAAAGAGCACCTGGGAACTTGACCATTCCAGCAGGGAACAGCTGTGGGGGTTAGAGGCCAGCCCCATACCCAGTGCAGGGCAGAAGAACTAATGTCTGTATCAAACTTTCCTGGCACACCCATGACAGTCCACAGACAAGAGGACGAAAGACAGGTTTTGCATTTGGTCCTAAATAACTGTTTAACGTTACAAAAACTGAAACAAAGCCAAGAATATGTTATGATGTCTCCAATGATCAGTTCTATCTTTGGAATAAAATGTATACAATACATAAAATTCAGGGTCAGGAAACAAGTCTTCTCCTCCAGACACAGTTAAAACCTTTCTGTGTCTCACACAGCTTGTGATACAACTTCAGTTTAACAAGGAGATTTTGGATTACATGAGCTCTAGACATTGGATACAGAGAGCTGAGACTCCAGACACTCATATACCAAATTATTTTATATACGTGTCTGTACATGTGTGTATGCATATGTATACAGTGTGTATATACATGAGCATATACATATGTGTATATATGGAATAATAAATTATTTACATAGTCCTTTCTACCTATATTATTATCATCTCATTTAACCACTTTGAAGATATAGTTCACCTGAAAGTATGTCAGTTGCCTCTCTTAGATAAAGGGAGAGAGAGAAAGAGGGAGAGAATCCCAACAGACTCCACATTAAGTGCAGAGCCCGATACAGGGCTCGATCCCATAACCCTGAGATCATGACCTGAGCTGAAGCCAAGAGTGGGACACTTAATTGACTGCCCCACTCAGATACTCCTAAAGACCTTTTTTAGAGACATAACCACAAGGTCTTTACTGCATGCAACAAAATTAACAAGTCCTTTATAAAAGTTCCTATAAAGTTTCCCCAGTTAGTTCACCTGAATCTAAATACAAACAAGGTCCACACATTACATCACACACACACAGACACACATACACACACTCTCTCTCTCTCTCTCTCTCTCTCTCTCTCTCTAGCTCTACCCACTAGGAGGGTGAGAGGGACTGGGGGCAATGGCACCCAGCAGCAGTAACAACTGATCTTGGTCTCTAAAAACTGTTCTCCACTGAAAGGGAATAAGAGAAATGGTTGACCCCAGGCTTGGAGCAAGGAAAGTACAAGATGCTCTTGGGACATCCTGTGCCAGGAAGTGAGGAAGTACTCAAAGTAGGATGGGACAGACACACAGGCCGGATTGGTGGGGTTCCTGTATTTCTAATCTGAGAAATATTAGCATCAAAATAAATAATGACTGTAACAGACTAGAACCCATTAAATAAAATGAGAATGCATTAATTTGCTGATATAAATAAATGAATAAAATAAATGTTTGATGAAGAACAGGATATTTAAATATTTCCAAAGTACCTCCTCATAAAATACTTATTAATCACAAAGAGAAAAGAGTAACTTCACAGTGAAGAAGTCTGATAGACTCCACCTTAATCAACTAATCAAAATGAACATCATCAGGAATGGGACCCACCAAAATCAGACACCACCTGACACAAAAGTACAAAAGGAAGGACCCTATTACAAAGGATGTTATTAGTATAGCTGGACATCAATGTTAATTTCTTAAATTTGATGACTATGTTGTGGCTATCTAAGAGAGTGTCCTTATTTATAGGAAATGCAAAAGAGTTCACCGTATTTAGTGTTCGGGGGTGATGGGACATCAGGTTGGTACCTTCCTTTCCAATGGCTTGGGGGGCAAAGTAGCTTTTGTACTATCCTTGACATTTTTGGTAAATCTGAGATTATTTCAAAATAAGAAAATATTATACAATTAAATAAATACTTTTTCTGCATCTATTGAGAGGATCATATGGTTCTTATCTTTTTTGATTAATGTGGTATATCACGTTGAGTGATTCACAAATATTGAACCACCCCTGCATCCACTGACTGATGAATGAATAAAGAAGATGTAGTGTATGTATATCTATAATACATACACTACATCGGAATATTTTTCAGTCATAAAAAAGATTGAAATCTTGGCCATTTACAACGATGTAGATTGAGCTAGAGGGTATATTATGCTAAGCAAAATAAGTCAGTCAGAGAAAGACATACATCGAATGATCTCACTCACTCATACAGAATTTAAGAAACAAAAAAGATGAACATAGGGGAAGGGAAAAAAGAGATAGAGGGAAGCAAACCATAAGAGACTATCAACAATATAGAAAGAGGGTTGCTGGAAGGAAGATGGATGAGGGGTGGACTCCATAGGTGATGGGCATTAAGGAGGGCACTTGTGATAAGTACTGGGTGTTATATGTAAGTGATGAATCACTAAACTCTAGTCTTAAAACCAATATTACACCATATGTTAATGATCATGAATTAAATAAAACTTGAAACAAAAAAATAACTTTCCTCATCAGCTATTTTTCCCTGAACACAGTTCATACAGCAAAGACAGAATACTTAATTCAGTACCTTTATTAATTTTCATTAGCATAAATTCAGGCGTAGTTGAAAGGGCCTAATGATGAATGATAAAAAGATGCTCCCATCGGCCCTATCACTCAGGAAATTCAAATTTTAGGAGCTCTGTGCTAGGCACAAGGGAAGAAGAACAAATTTATGTATTTCTTATGTCACAGTATCACAATGATTAAATTTGTTATACCTTTTCTCACTCCAGGCACTAAAAGACAGATCTGAGGTTTTAATTTTTTTTTAATTGTTTATTTCTCTAATAGAAACATTTACAAGTAGCAAGCAGTTCAATTTCTAGAAGCATCTTACCCTAAATTTAGAGCTCCCAATGTTATATTATTTACTCTAGTCTCCTAACATTCAAATTTGATCTTTTTCTGATGTAAGGAAGGCTAACCCCAAAACCACTCACCAATGCTAAAGGGAACTCACGCATCCACGCAACAAATTTTATTGAGTACCTACCATGGGTCAGACACTGTTCTTGGGACCGAGAGTACAACAGTGAACACTACAGGAAAAAACTCCTGCCTTTGTGGAGTCTACTTTTAAGTGGGAGGAAAGAGACTACAACAGGATAAATAAGTACACTATAGAGTACAAGAAAAACAAAGCAGGAAAGGTCAATGTAGATACAACTTTAGATAAATGGTTTCAGGGTGGACCCCACTGAGAAGAAGACATTTGAGCAAACACTTGGAGGTAAGAGAAAAAGCCATGTGCTTTTCTCAAGGAAGAGATTTCAGGCAGAGGAAAATAGCTTATGTAAAGATCCTGAGGTATGAATGTGCTTTGAATATTATGAAATAGTAAGGAAGCTATGGAGATGAGGAAGCTACTATGGCTGGAGCTGGAATAAACAAAGTGAAGAGAGAAGAGAAAGTCGAAGGAGTCATTTGAAGGTCAGAGGGGACAGAGCACCACTGCAGGCCACTTTAAGGACT
Organism: Neogale vison; assembly: GCF_020171115.1. Lineage (NCBI taxonomy): Eukaryota > Metazoa > Chordata > Mammalia > Carnivora > Mustelidae > Neogale > Neogale vison. The sequence continues at coordinate 13,231,346 of NC_058097.1, forward strand.
TGGGCTTTTACTCTAAATCGTGCAGGAAATCACTGATGATTTTTTGGAAGGAGGAAAGACTTTAAACAACTTGCATTTTAACAAGATGGCTCTGCTGCTGTGTTGAATACACAACAAGGGGGGGAAGCAGAGAGAGACCAACTAAGAAGCTACTGTAATGATGTAGAGGGGAGATGGTGGTGGCTAAGACAGAGTGATAGCAGGGAGGGAGGGGAAAAGTGGCCATACTATGGATAGCTTTAAAAGTAGAGCCACCAGGATTTACCTGAAGGACTAGAGATAGCTACGAGAGACAGAGAGAGTGAAAGAGCGAAGTCAAAAATCATTCTTGGGTTTTGACCTAAACAACTAAAAAGGTGGCTCCATCAACTGATATGACAGAGACTCAAGAGAAGCAGGAGTGCAGGAAGCTGCTCAGGAACCCAGTTTTGGACAACCTAGGTGTCTATTAAACATCCAAATGGAGAAATCAAGTAGGTAGTTGAATGCGTCATTCTGGAGTTTGGGAGAATGTTCCAGGCTGGAGACATGTATATGGGCATTGTGGTAGGCAGAACAAGGTCTCCCCAAAGATGTCCAGGACCTAATCTTCAGAACCTTGGAATATATTATCTCCCATGGGGGGAAAAAATAGATTTCGCAGATGTGATTAAGAGTATGGACTTTGATAAGCAGAGAAAGTCAATTATCACATGGTTTCACTTACTTGTGGAGCATAAGGAATAACATGGAGGACATTAGGAGAAGGAAAGGAAAAGTGAACTGGGGGAAATTGGAGGGGACACGAAGCATGAGAGACCGTGAACTCTGAGAAGCAAACTGAGAGTTTTGGAGGGGAGGGGGTGGGAGGTTGGGAGGGCCTGGTGGTAGGTATTAAGGAGGACACGTATCTCATGGAGCACTGGGTGTGCTGCGTAAACTATGAATCTTGGAACAGTGAAAAAAAAATAAAATAAAAATTAAGATGTTAAAAATAAATAAATAAATAAATAAATAGCCCCCCCTCCCCCCCAAAAAAAGAGTAGGGACTTTGAGATGAAGTGATTATCTCAGATTATGTGTCTGAGCCCAATCAAATCAGAGAGATCCTTAAAAGCAAAGAACTTTCCTTGGCTATGGTGAAAGAGGGAGAGCTGATGGAAGAAGGTCCAAGAGGTAAGAAGTCAAAGGCTTTGAAGACACAGGAAGGAAACCACAAGCTAAGTCATGTAGGAGGCCTCTGGAAGCTGCAAAAAGCAAAGAAATGAATTGTCTACTTGAGCCTTCAGAAAGGAATGCAGACTGGTGACAGGTTATTTTAGCCCAGTGAGGCTAAGTCATACCTTGAACCTAAAGAACTATAAGATAATCAATCAGTGTTGTTTGAAGCCTCTAAATTTGTAGTCATTTGTTACAGTAGGAATGGGAAATGAATGCAAACATCATCAATATTTTGGTAGTATTTAAATCCATAAGGGTGGGTTATTGGTGGCAGAAAAGAGAGGAAGCCGAACTGAACTTTGGCAATTTGAATATTAAGTCAGGAAAGTGAGGAAGACCCAGCAGAGATGACTGAGATGGAGTGGACATGAATAGGAAGAAAAGAGAAGAAAGCAGTGTTCTGGAAGTCAGATGAAGAGTCTGTGTCCCATGCCGCTGAAGGGTCAAGTAAGATGAGGAAAGAACTGGGAAACAAAACAGGATAGGGAGAGCACACATGTCCAATGCAGCTGACACACAGAGAAAGGCTATACACAGAAGGAAAACAGTGGACCGGGTCCTCAAACTCAGGCAACTTGGATGGGGGAGAAACATGAATGGTACCCACCGAGAGTGACCGTGTTTTCACACAGGGATTGAGTCTCTAGCCAACTTGGCCCAACTAGAACCCTGGAATGTTTCCAATCAGCTCAGCACTCTTTTGCCTGGGGAATGGAAAGCGTGAAGGTCAGTAGCAAGAGGAGGAAAGCAGAAGAGAAAAGAACAGAAGGACTTTCCACTTTATCTTACAGACCCGCATGACTGTCTTTCCTTCTACCATACAACACAGTTTTAAGCCCTCCTAGGCCCCAGCTTGTTAAAAGGCATAAACCCTAATGCCAAGAGAGTTAAGAGAATATCTCAAGACCAGGAACTAGCTTTTGCTTAGAAAAAACATGACCTCATCAGAACGAAAACAAAAACAAAAACAAAAGCCACACAGCATTCTAGGACCTGACATTTCATGTCAGCCACAGCCTCAGATGACTTTCTGTATTCTGCCTTCCTTCACCTCAGAACTCAAGGTTAGGTGACCATCTATAAAAGACTGATTGAAGTCACGCATGGAAGACTCTTGGAGCCTGAGACAAATACAGCCTATGTCACATTGCCTCACAGTTATAATTATTGGTTTTCCTGTTTATCGTTTTTTTTAAATTTTTTCAATTTATTTATTTTCAGAAAAACAGTATTCATTATTTTTTCACCATACCCAGTGCTCCATGCAATCCGTGCCCTCTATAATACCCACCACCTGCTACCCCAACCTCCCACACCCCCGCCTCAGATTGTTTTTCAGAGTCCATAGTCTCTCATGATTCAACTCCCCTTCCAATTTACCCCAACTCCCTTCTCCTCTCTAAAACCCCTTGTCCTCCATGATATTTGTTATGCTCCACAAATAAGTGAAACCATATGATAATTGACTCTCTCTGCTTGACTTATTTCCTGTTTATCTTTTCCACTAGACTCAGAAGTCCTCAAAAAGGTGAGACTATGACCTGACATCATTGAATTGTTAAGAACAATAATTCATTCACTTTTCATTCACTCAACTAATATGTGTCAGACACGTAGCAATTTTTAGTCATTTAATCCTTAACACAACCCTATGAGATGGGTATTATTTATGCCACTTCCCAGATTCAGAAAGGTTAAGAAACTTACTTAATGGTCATGTTAAGTTACTGAGGGGCAGAGCTGTCCAATGACAAATTCTGTGCTAAATAATGGTCCCAGCAGAGCCCACTTACACTGCTGGTGGGAATGCAAGCTGGTGCAGCCTCTTTAGAAAACAGTGCGGAGATTCCTTAAAAATTTTAAAAATAGAGCTACCCTATGACCCTGCAATTGCACTACTGGGTATTTACCCCAAATACACAGATGTAGTGAAAAGAAGGGGCACATACACCCCAACATTCATAGCAGCAATGGCCATAGTTGCCAAACTGTGGAAGGAACCCAGATGCCCTTCCACAGACGAATGGTTAAAGAAGATGCGGTCCATATATACAATGGAATATTACTCAGCCATCAGAAAGGAAGAATACCCAACTTTTGCATCAACATGGTTGGGACCTGGAGATTACGCTGAGTGAAATAAGTCAAGCAGAGAAAGTCAATTATTATATGGTTTCACTTATTTGGGAGCATAAGGAATAACATGGAGGACATGGGGAGGAGAGGAGAAGGGAGTTGGGGGAAATTGGAGGGGGAGACAAACCATGAGAGACTGTGGACTCGGAGAAACAAACTGAGGGTTTTGGGGGGTGGTGAGGGGATGGGTGAGCCTGCTGGTGGGTATTACGGAGGGCACGGATTGCATGGAGCACTGGGTGTGGTGCATGAACAATGAATCTTGGAACACTGAAAAAATAAAATTAAATTTTAAAGAAAGAAAGAAATAATGGCCTCTGCAAAGACATCCAAACCCTAATTCTTAGAACCTGAAAATGTTACCATATATGGAAAACAGAACTTTGCCATGAGATTAAATTAAGGGTTTCGAAGTGGGTGAATATCTTAGATTACCCAGATGGGCTCAATGTAATCACAAGAATCCTTTTAAGAGAGAGATAGGAGATCACATTGAGGAGCAGCAGATGTGACAACAGAAGAAGCCGCTGATGTGACTTAAGGAAGGAGCCATGAGCCAAGGAAAGCAGGCAGCCTCTAGAAATTGGAAAAGTTAAGAAAACAGACTCTCCCCCAGAGCCTTGAAAAGGAACCCAGACCTGCCAATACCTTGATGTTAGACTTCTGAACTTCAAAAGAGGAAGACCATAAATCTTTGTTATTTTAACCCACTAAATTTGTGGTCATTTGTTAATGGCAGCAGTAAGAAACTGACACGGTGCTCTTTGCCTCTGTCCTCATATGGCCTTTACATCCCCAGGACCTAAGGTGGTCAATAGATATTTGCTAATTACGGAAGGGGCAAGAGACTCTCCTCCAGAGTGTCTCCCACCTGGCCCTACCTGAACTCCTGACAGGAAGAACCTAGTCTTCCTTAGACAGAGGGAGGCAGAAGCAGCCCAGGTATATCTGGGGTGGTATGTTTTCCTAATTGCTGAGTTGAATGGACAGCGCCAGTAATAACCTGAAGCTCATTCTATGTCAGTAAACGTGCCCTTGGAAGACATGACAAAATGCAACTCTAACTTACAGCTGGAATTTAGAGCCATGGGGGGTGGGGGGAGTGCTGGAGGGACATAGAAGAGGGGGGGGGGAAATAAGCTACTTTAGGGCACCAATTTAGGCTCTTTTTTCCATGTCCTATAATGGTGCATTAAATACCACAAATGATTTAATTGAAATTATAAGCAGCATCAGTAAGAAGATGAGCTGAGGCCACATTTTATAGTCTAATTCCTTAAATTACTTCACAACAAACTGGAGCAATGCATACACACATGCATACTGCAAATGCACAAACTCCACCTTCTTCTTTCTCTGAGATCCTTACGGCCCTTTCTTCAAACAAGGAAGATGATATCAATAAGGAAATCATTTTCTGAATGAATAAACTCAATATAATTCACAGCTTAGCTGCTTAAGAAATGAAGAAATATGAACATTGCTTAACTTTTGCAAATGGCTCACCGTGCCTTGAAGGGTTACTCCCCCCACTTGCATCCCAGTTTCTCCAGCCAAATTAAAATCCTATGCTTTGACAGTAAAAGCTTCAAGACAGCCTTTGCTCTTTTGAGAACAGGTACTATATAAGCATAAAGATGGCTACAATCCCAACTAAAAGCAATCATTTACAACTGAATCTCAAATTCACATATGTTTGTATTCCATAATCTACGGGTAGTTGACATAGAAAGTAAAATAAATTGGGTAGACCTAAGGTAAAATCAGTCACTGCCCTTGGTCTAGACCTTCTGATTAGACTGGCAATCCCCATGGCGTTCCCCGCTTGCTGGGTTTGCAGCCAAGCTTCCCAGGGGGCCTGAATAGCTTTGGAATCTGAATAAATCACACACACTAGGCGTCCATTGAAACCACCAGAAACTCAATTTATTTGGGACCCAAGATAGGATTTTATTGCTTCTCAGATTAACAGTTAAAAATGTTTTGCTTTTCTGCCTCGGGGGTGTTAGGTTGATGTATGAGGCAGGGAGATTATTAAATCTTCGGTGCTTCCAAAGATGTAAATTAAACCATAGTACCTCCTAGCCACCTTCCCTGGATGAGCTGGAGATTTATTATTAACTTGTCACTCTTGCATGCTCATCAAAACAAGCAAACCATGATTAATTACACCTATATCTTTAAGGATACCTGTCCTTTCAAATTTTGCCGACAGGATATTACAGAGTCTCCTGATTTCCTTGCAGAGTGATATATAGCATTAGGACTTTTAGAGGGGAAAAGAGAATCACCGTCCTTGCCTAATCATTTCCATGATTATATTTGAAAGAAAAAAGGTGGAATGTATGTAACTGTATATTGTTCTTTCAGATGCAAATGAAACTGCACTTCATTTTGGTTTCCCTTTCCTGTTCACATACATCACATTGGCTGATTCGGTTCTTCTGAGCATCTTTCAAAGACTTGGAAGAGGTCCAGCACGACATGGATACATAAACTGAAATTCTCTTTTCAGTTCTGTCACTCACAATTCAATTCAACAAATACAGCATTTATTAGATTCCTTTTATGTGGAAAGAAGCAGATGTGACTTGATTCATTCATTTCTTCATCCAATATTTATTTCATGTCTTTTATGTGCCACTAATGGTACTAGGTATACCACTATTAAAAACAGTGAACAGTCCTTCCCCTCATGGAGGTCATAGCCCTGTTACCCCCCACTTCTAATGTAAGTTTTCATGAATCCCTTCTAACAGAAGCTTGCACGAGAAAAGAGTGCACCCCTTCTAACGTAAGTTTTTACAAAGGAGACATTAAATGGAATCAGCATTAAGACACGCCCTCCTCCTAGTCCAGTGTGAACTGCAGGACTGAACTGCATGGAAACCATGGTATTTCACCTCTTTTTGGTCTCCCTGTACCTAGCACAGCACCAATTATCTGGTTTGCTAAAGAATCACAGAAGCATAGAAAATTTTCAAACGAAATTTTAGGCATGGCTACCTGGCCTCTCTGATCAGCCCCAAGAAAAAATTTACCTCCACCAGTATAAACTGTAGGATAATTACCTTTTTTTTTTTTTTAAAAAGAACTAGGTTCCTGATAATATCATTGTCTCTTTTTAAAGTTATTATGGAAATTGATAAAAATAAGAAAAAGATGAGATAATAAAATAATGAACCCCACCTACACATTACTTAACTTCAGTAATTATCACTTCATCATTCTTGTTTTTATCTACATTTCTCTCCTCTTCACCTTTTTTAAGTATTTTATTTTATTTTTTTTTTAAGATTTTATTTATTTTTTGACAGAGAGAAATCACAAGTAGGACAAGTAGGCAGAGAGGCAGGCAGAGAGAGGAAGGAAAGCAGGCCCCCTGCTGAGCAGAGAGCCCGATGTGGGACTCGATTCCAGGACCCTGAGATCATGACCTGAGCTGAAGGCAGCGGCTTAACTCACTGAGCCACCCAGGCACCCCTTTTTTAAGTATTTTAAAATAAATTCTCACTGTCATACCATTTCACCTTGAAATGCACCAGAATTTATCTCTGACAAATAAGATTTTTTTAAAAATGTATCTATAATATCATTATAATACTTGACAAAATCACAATAAGTCTAGCCCATGTTCTAATGTCTCTGATTGCCTAACGAAAATTCTTTCAGAGTGAAACAAGACCCAGAGACTACATATTGGGTTTGGTTGATGTGTCTTTCATTAACACCTTTTCTCCCAAATTCCTTTTGAATACCACCAAAACAATCAATATTTTAGTTTTATCCAGGATAAACAAATCCATCCAAACTTAACACATGCTCCTGGTCAACCTTCGTTATGTAATATTTTTGAGGAGAGGGTGATCATTTATCATTCAAACAAACTCTTGAGTGAAAGGAGGGTGCTACTAATAATTATACTAGTGTAAACCAGGACAAATAGTCACCCCACCAGTAGTGATATCAGGAATAAACAGGGAGATCCAGTTTCTGGTGTCTACTTGGTTATAGAGAGCAGGAAAAGAGCTAGAATGAATGTCCCTCCCATCCTGACAATAGAAAGAAACACACACACACATACACACACACACACACACACACACACACAGAGAGAGAGAAAGAGAAAGGAAGCTGAACAAACTGCAAGTGAATAACTTTTCCTGGATCCATCACAGATGAAGCTGAGGAAATGCCAACTGGTCCCAAATCTGGGTTGAGACAAGTGCCTATAGAGAGACACTAAGTACAGCATCTGTTTACTTGGAGCAGGTGAACACAGGGAAGAAGAATTCACCTACAATTATTAACAAAACAGAAGATGGCGGAGGAGTAGCAGACTAAGATGACATCAGGTCGCAGGAGTTCAGCTAGACAGTTATCAAACCATTCTGAACACCTACAAACCCAACAGGAGATCAAAAAGAAGAAGAGTAGCAATTCTAGAAACAGAAAATCAACCACTTTTTGTAAGGTCGGGCATGTGGAGAAGTGAATCCGAAGTGACAGGAAGACCGACCACAGGGTGAATAGCCAACTCCCGGCAATTGGTGGAGCAGCGGAACACAAAATCCAAACTTTTAAAAGTCTGCTTCACCGAGGGACATCGCTCCAGAGGCTAAGCAGGGGTGGAGCCCTCGCAGGGATAGTGTGGTCTCAGGTGCCACGGGGTCACAGAAAGATCAGGGGTGTCTGCGTGTAGCAGAGCTCACAGGTATCAGAGCAGGGAAGCCGACTACAGAGATGGAGCCAAGGAGTGAGCTCTGAGCTCAGGATTACCTTAAACTGTGATCTGCGGCACAGTCAGACCACTGCTCTTTCAGCAGGGAACCCCCAAGTGGCAGATCTGGGGAGACTCACCTTCCTTCTCTGGAGGCAGGAATCTGCTGAGTTTGGAGACTCCAAAGGGGCTGGCACCAGAGACAGAAACACTTGGTCACAGGCCAGGTGAGCTTGGAGCATGGCCGGAGACCAGGGAGATGGGAGTGACTGACCGCTTTTCTCCAAGGGCGCACTGAGGAGTGGGGCCCCCACGCTCTTGGGTCCTCTGGCTGGAGTCTGGGAGGCTGCCATTTTCATTCCCATCCTCCAGAGCTCTACAGAAAGCATTCAGGGAACAAAAGCTCCCAAGAGGGAACTTGAGCAGATTTCTAAACCTGTCCCCTGGCAAGGACACTGCAATTCTGCCTAGGGCAAAGATACTTAAAAATCACTACAACAGGCCCCTCCCACAGAAGATCAGCAAGAACATCCAGCCAAGAACAAGTTCACTGATCAAGGAGAACAGCGGAATTCCAGAGACAGGGGAAAGCAATGCATGGAATTTATGCATTTCTCCCCATGATCCTTTAGTCTTATAAAGTTAAATTAATTTTTTTTAATTTTATCTTTTTCTTATTCTAATTTTTTTTAACTTTTCCTCTTTCTTCTTTTAACATCTTTTAACTAGTTTATCTTAACACTACCTTTCTAAAAAGAAAAAAATTTTAAACCTTCATTATTATAGTCATTTTTTATCCTTCATTGTATCTAACTTTATTTTTTGTATACATATAGGTTTTTTCTTATAAAAAATTTTGGGATACAATTTCTTCCAATAGTTCAAAATATACCCTAAATCTAGACAGGGCTTTGTTCTGGTCTCTAGCCTGATCAAATTCTCTCCACTTTCTTTTTCCAACAAACTTATCTTATCAATTCCTTTTTTAGAATTTTTTTTTTATTTTCATCTTTACAGTCATATTCCATCCCTTCATCATGTTTACTCATTCTGGTATATATATATGTTTTTCTTTCTTACCTCCTTTCTTCTCCCCCCAATTTGGGGTCTCTTCTGATTTGGTTAGTGTGCATTTTTCTGGGGTCTTTGCCACCCTTTTGGTATGTTATTCTCTCGTACATATATTCTCATCTGGGTAAAATGACAAGGAGGAAAAACTCACCAAAAAAAAAAAAAAGAACAAGAGGCAGTACCAAAGGCTAAGGAGCTAATCAATACGGATGTTGGTAATATGTCCAATCTAGAGTTCAGAATGATGATTCTCAAGGTGCTAGCTGGGCTCAAAAAAGGCATGGAAGATAATTGAGAAACGCTGTCTGGAGAAAAAAAAAAACCCTTTCTGGAGAAATAAAAGAACTAAAATCTAACCAAGCTGAAATTTAAAAAGCTACTAATGAGATGCAATAAAAAATGGAGGCTCTTACTGCTAAGATAAATGAGGCAGAAGAGAGAATTAATGATATAGAAGACCAAATGATGGAGAATAAAGAAGCTGAGCAAAAGAGAGACAAACACTACTGGACCACAAGGGGAGAATTCAAGAGATAAGTGATACCGTAAGATGAAACAATATTACAATAATTGGGATTCCAGAAGAAGAAGAAAGGGGGGGGGCAGAAGGTATATTGGAGCGGATTATTGTAGTAAATTTCCCTAATATGGCAAAGGGAACAAGCATCAAAATCCAGGAGGCAAAAAGAACCCCCCTCAAAATCAATAAAAATAGGTCTACACCCCATCAATTAAAAGAAAAAATTACAAGTCTTAGTGACAAAGAGAAAATCATGAGAGCAGCTCGGGACAAGAAGTCTGTAACATACAATGGTAAAAATATTAGATAGGCAGCAGACTTATCCTCAGAGACCTAGCAGGCCAGAAAGAGCTGGCATGATATATTCAGAGCACTAAATGAGAAAAACATGTAGCCAAGAATACTATTTCCAGCTAGGTTATTGTTGAAAATAGAAGAAGAGATAAAAAGCTTCCAGGACAAACAAAAACTAAAGGAATTTGTAAACAGCAAACCAGCCCTACAAGAAATACTGAAAGAGGTCCTCTAAGCAAAGAGATCCTAAAAGTAGTAGACCAGAAAGAAACAGAGACAATATACAGTAACAGTCACCTTACAGGCAATACAATGGCACTAAATTCATATCTTTCAATCATTACCGTGAATGTAAATGGGCTAAATGCCCCAATCAAAAGTCACAGAGTATCAGAATGGATAAAAAACAAAAATCCATTAATATTCTGTCTACAAGAAACTCATTTTAGACCCAAAGATCCAGATTTAAAGTGAAGGGGTAGAAAACAATTTACCATGCTAATGGACATCAAAAGAAATCTGGGGTGGCAATCCTTATATCAGATCAATTTGATTTTAAGCCAAAGATTACAATAAGAGATGAGGAAGGACACTACATCATACTTAAAAGGTCCATCCAACAAGAAGATCTAACAATTTTAAATATCTATGCCCCCAACATGGGAGCAGCCAACTATATAAGCCAATTAATAACAAAATCAATAAACACATCAACAATAATACAATAATAGTAGGGGTGTTTAACATCCCCCCCTTACTGAAATGGACAGATCATCGAAGCAAAAGATCAACAAGGAAATAATAACCTGAAATGACACACTGGACCAGATGGACATCACAGATCTATTCAGAACATTCCATCCCAAAGCAAGAGAATACACATTCTTCTCTAGTGCACATGGAACATTCTCCAGAATAGACCACATCCTGGGTCACAAATCAGGTCTCAACTGATACCAAAATATTGGGATCTATCCCTGCATATTTCCAGACCACAATGCTCTGAAGCTAGAACTCAATCACAAGAGGAAAGTTGGAAAGAACTCAAACACATGGAGGCTGAAGAGCATCCTACTAAAAAATGAATGGGTCAACCAGGATATTAAAGAAGAACTCAAAAAATTCATGGAAACAAATGATAATGAAAACACAACTGTTCAAAATCTGTGGGACACAGCAAAGGCAGTCCTGAGAGGAAAGTCTATAGTGATACAAGCCTTTCTTAGGAAACAAGGTCTCAAATATGCAACCTAACCCTACACCTAAAGGAGCTGGAGAAAGAACAGCAAAGAAAGCCTAAACCCCAAAGAGGAAGAGAAATAATAAACAGCAGAGCAGAAATCAATGAAACAGAAACCAATAAAACAGTAGAACAAATCAACAAAACTAGGAGCTGGTTCTTTGAAAGAATTAATAAGATTGATAAGCCCCTGGCCAGACCTATCAAAAAGAAAAGAGAAAGGACCCAAATAAATAAAATCATGAATGAAAGAGGAGAGATCACAACCAACACCAAAGAAATATAAACAATTATAAGAACATATTTTAAAACCACATTGAGATATCATCTTATACCAGTTAGAATGGCCAAAATTAGCAAGACAGGAAACAACATGTGTTGGAGGGGATGTGGAGAAAGGGGAACCCTCTTATACTGTTGGTGGGAATGCAAGTTGGTGCAGCCTCTTTGGAGAACAGTGTGGAGATTCCTCAAGAAATTAAAAATAGAACTTCCCTATGACCCTGCCATTGCACTACTGGGTATTTACCCCAAAGATACAGATGTAGTGAAAAGAAGGGCCATCTGTACCCCAATGTTTATAGCAGCAATGGCCACGGTTGCCAAACTGTGGAAAGAACCAAGATGCCCTTCAACGGACGAATGGATAAGGAAGATGTGGTCCATATACACTATGGAGTATTATGCCTCCATCAGAAAGGACGAATACCCAACTTTTGGAGCAACATGGACGGGACTGGAAGAGATTATGCTGAGTGAAATAAGTCAAGCAGAGAGAGTCAATTATCATATGGTTTCACTTATTTGTGGAGCATAACAAATAGCATGGAGGACATGGGGAGATGGAGAGGAGAAGGGAGTTGGGGGAAATTGGAAGGGGAGGTGAACCATGAGAGACTATGGACTCTGAAAAACAATCTGAGGATTTTGAAGGGGGGGTGGGAGGTTGGGGTACCAGGTGGTGGGTATTATAGAGGGCACGGATTACATGGAGCACTGGGTATGATGCAAAAATAATGAATACTGTTATGCTGAAAATAAATTTTAAAAAAGAACATATTATGAGAAACTATACACGAGCAAATTTGACAATCTGGAAGAAATGGATGCATTTCTAGAGACATATAAACTACCAAAACGGAACCAGGAAGAAATAGAAAAACCTGAACAGACCCATAACCAGTAAGGAGATTGAAGCAGTCATCAAAAATCTGCCAACGAACAACAGCTCAGGGCCAGAAGGCTTCCCAGGGGAATTCTACCAAACATTTAAAGAAGAATAATACCTATTCTTCTTTTTTTTTTTTTTCCCAATTTATTTATTTTCAGAAAAACAGTATTCATTATTTTTTCACCACACCCAGTGCTCCATGCAAGCTGTGCCCTCTATAATACCCACCACCTGGTACCCCAACCTCCCACCCCCCCGCCACTTCAAACCCCTCAGACTGTTTTTCAGAGTCCATAGTCTCTCATGGTTCACCTCCCCTTCCAATTTACCCAAATTCCCTACTACTCTCTAACGCCCCTTGTCCTCCATGCTATTGGTTATGCTCCACAAATGAGTGAAACCATATGATAATTGACTCTCTCTGCTTGACTGATTTCACTCAGCATAATCTCTTCCAGTCCCGTCCATGTTGCTACAAAAGTTGGATATTCGTCCTTTCTGATGGAGGCATAATACTCCATAGTGTATATGGACCACATCTTCCTTATCCATTCATCCGTTGAAGGGCATCTTGGTTCTTTCCATAGTTTGGCGACTGTGGCCATTGCTGCTATAAACATTGGGGTACAGATGGCCCTTCTTTTCACGACATCTGTATCTTTGGGGTAAATACCCAGGAGTGCAATTGCAGGGTCGTAGGGAAGCTCTATTTTTAATTTCTTGAGGAATCTCCACACTGTTCTCCAAAGAGGCTGCACCAACTTGCATTCCCACCAACAGTGTAAGAGGGTTCCCCTTTCTCCACATCCTCTCCAACACATGTTGTTTCCTGTTTTGTTAATTTTGGCCATTCTAACTGGTGTAAGGTGATATCTCAATGTGGTTTTAATTTGAATCTCCCTGAGGGCTAATGATGATGAGCATTTTTTCATGTGTCTGATAGCCATTTGTATTTCTTGATTGGAGAAGTGTCTGTTCATATCTTCTGCCCATTTTTTGATGTGTTTGTCTGTTTCGTGTGGGTTGAGTTTGAGGAGTTCATTATAGATCCTGGATATCAACCTTTTGTCTGTACTGTCATTTGCAAATATCTTCTCCCATTCCGTGGGTTGCCTCTTTGTTTTTTTGACTGTTTCCTTTGCTGTGCAGAAGCTTTTGATTTTGATGAAGTCCCAGAAGTCTATTTTCGCTTTTGTTTCCTTTGCCTTTGGAGACGTATCTTGAAAGAAGTTGCTGTGGCTGATATCGAAGAGATTACTGCCTATGTTCTCCTCTAAGATTCTGATAGATTCCTGTCTCACGTTGAGGTCTTTTATCCATTTTGAGTTGATCTTTGTGTACGGTGTAAGAGAATGGTCGAGTTTCATTCTTCTACATATAGCTGTCCAGTTTTCCCAGCACCATTTATTGAAGAGACTGTCTTTTTTCCACTGTATATTTTTTCCTGTTTTGTCGAAGATTAATTGACCATAGAGTTGAGGGTCCATATCAGGGCTCTCTACTCTGTTCCACTGGTCTATGTGTCTGTTTTTATGCCAGTACCATGCTGTCTTGGTGATCACAGCTTTGTAATAAAGCTTGAAATCAGGTAAGGTGATGCCGCCAGCTTTATTTTTGTTTTTCAACGTTTCCTTAGCGATTCGGGGTCTCTTCTGATTCCATACAAATTTTTGGATTATTTGCTCCAGCTCTTTGAAGAATGCCGGTGGAATTTTGATCGGAATGGCATTAAAAGTATAGATTGCTCTAGGCAGTATAGACATTTTAACGATGTTTATTCTTCCGATCCAAGAACATGGAATGGTCTTCCATCTTTTTGTGTCTTCTTCAATTTCTTTCATGAGTGTTCTATAGTTCCTCAAGTATAGATCCTTTACCTCTTTAGTTAGGTTTATTCCCAGGTATCTTATGGTTCTTGGTGCTATAGTAAATGGAATCGATTCTCTAATTTCCCTTTCTGTATTTTCCTTGTTAGTGTATAAGAAAGCCACTGATTTCTGCACATTGACTTTGTATCCTGCCACGCTGCTGAATTGCTGTATGAGTTCTAGTAGTTTGGGGGTGGAGTCTTTTGGGTTTTCCATATAAAGAATCATGTCATCTGCGAAGAGAGAGAGTTTGACTTCTTCATTACCAATTTGGATACCTTTTATTTCTCTCTGTTGTCTGATTGCTGTTGCTAGGACTTCTAATACTATGTTGAACAAGAGTGGTGAAAGTGGGCATCCTTGTCTTGTTCCTGATCTCAACGGGAAGGCTGCAAGCTTTTTCCCATTGAGGATGATATTTGCTGTGGGTCTTTCATAGATAGATTTGATGAGGTTCAGGAATGTTCCCTCTATCCCTATACTTTGAAGCGTTTAAATCAGGAACGGATGTTGGATTTTGTCAAATGCTTTTTCTGCATCAATTGAGAGGACCATGTGGTTCTTCTCTCTTCTCCTATTAATTTGTTGTATCACATTGATTGATTTACGAATGTTGAACCATCCTTGTAGCCCAGGGATGAATCCCACCTGATCATGGTGGATAATCTTTTTAATGTGTTGTTGGATCCTGTTGGCTAGGATCTTGTTGAGAATCTTAGCATCCATATTCATCAGTGATATTGGTCTGAAATTCTCCTTTTTGGTATGGTCCTTGCCTGGTTTGGGGATCAGGGTAATGCTGGCTTCATAGAAAGAGTCTGGAAGTTTTCCTTCTGCTTCAATTTTTTGAAACAGCTTCAGGAGAATAGGTGTTATTTCTTCTTGGAAGGTTTGGTAGAATTCCCCAGGGAATCCGTCAGGTCCTGGGCTCTTGTTTTTTGGGAGATTTTTGATCACTGCTTCAATCTCGTTATTAGATATCGGTCTATTCAGGTTGTCGATTTCTTCCTGGTTCAATTTTGGTAGTTTATATTTTTCCAGGAATGCATCCATTTCATCAAGGTTGCTAAGCTTATTGGCATATAACTGTTCGTAGTAACTTCTGATGATTGTTTCTACTTCCTTGGTGTTAGTTGTGATCTCTCCCCTTTCATTCATAATTTTATGAATTTGGGATTTCTCTCTTTTCTTTTGGATTAGTGTAGCCAGTGGCTTATCGATCTTATTGATTCTTTCAAAAAACCAGCTTCTAGTTTCATTGATACGTTCTACTGTATCTCTGGTTTCTCCCTCATTGATCTCAGCTCTAATCTTGATGATTTCCCTTCTTATGTGTGGAGTTGGTTTGATTTGTTGTTGATCCTCCAGTTCTTTAAGGTGTAGAGACAGCTGGTGTGTTCTGGATTTTTCAATTTTTTTGAGCAAGGCTTGGATGGCTATATATTTTCCCCTTAGGACCGCCTTTGCTGTATCCCATAGGTTTTGGACCGAAGTGTCTTCATTCTCATTGGTTTCCATGAATTGTTTCAGTTCTTCTTTGATCTCCTGGTTGATCCAAGCATTCTTAAGCAAGGTGGTCTTTAGCTTCCAGGTGTTTGAGTTCCTTCGGAACTTTTCCTTGTGATTGAGCTCCAGTTTCAAAGCATTGTGATCTGAGAATATGCAGGGAATAATCTCAGTCTTTTGGTATCGGCTGAGTCCTGATTTGTGACCCAGTATGTGGTCTATTCTGGAGAAGGTTCCGTGTGCACTTGAGAAGAATGAGTATTCTGCTGTTTTAGGGTGGAATGTTCTGTATATATCTATGAGGTCCATCTGGTCCAATGTGTCGTTCAATGCTCTTGTTTCTTTATTGATTTTCTGCTTCGATGATCTGTCTAATTCTGAAAGAGGCGTGTTAAGATCACCTACGATTAGTGTATTCATATCAATATGACTCTTTATCTTGATTAACAGTTTTCTTAAGTAATTGGCTGCTCCCATATTGGGAGCATAGATATTTACAATTGTTAGATCATCTTGGTGGATAGTCCCTTTAAGGATTATGTAGTGTCCTTCTGTATCTCTGACTACAGTCTTTAGTTTGAAGTCTAATTTATCTGATATGAGAATCGCTACCCCAGCCTTCTTTTGAGTCCCATTGGCATGAAAGATGCTTCTCCACCCCTTCACTTTCAGTCTGCGTGTATCTTTAGGTTCAAAATGGGTCTCTTGTAGACAGCATATGGATGGGTCCTGTCGTTTTATCCAATCTGCAACCCTGTGCCGTTTTATGGGTGCATTGAGGCCATTCACATTGAGAGTGATTATTGATAGATACGTTTTTATTGACATCGAGTTACCTTTGAAGTCTTTCTTTCTGTAGACTGTCTCTATATTTCTGTTCAATGCTATTCTTGGGATTTTTCCTCTTTTATAGAACCCCCCTTAATATTTCCTGCAGTATCGGCTTGGTGGTTGCATAGTCTTTTAAGTCTTGCCGGTCTTGGAAACTCTTTATCTCTCCATCCATTTTGAATGTCAGTCTTGCTGGATAAAGTATTCTTGGCTGCATGTTCTTCTCATTTAGTGCCCTGAATATATCTTGCCAGCCTCTTCTGGCTTGCCAGGTCTCTGTGGACAGGTCTGACGTTATTCTGATGGGCTTCCCTCTGTAAGTAAGGAGCCTCTTTGCCCTGGCAGCTTTCAAGAGATTATACCTACAATTATAATTTCTCAATTTGACTATCAGGTGTCGTGATGTTTTTTTGGAGTGTATAATCTTGGGTGGAGACCGTTCAGCCTCTAGTACATGAACGCTGGTTTCATTCGCGAGATTCGGAAAGTTTTCATGAAGGACTTGTTCCACGACATCTTCTAGACTTCTTTCTTTCTCCTCCCCTTCAGGAATTCCAATAATTCTGACGTTGGAACGCTTCATGGCATCACTTATTTCCCTAATTCTGCTTTCGTGGGATCTAAGCTGTTTGTTCCAGGCTTCCTCCTGATCCTTTCTCTCTATCTGTTTGTCTTCCAGATCACTAATTCTATCTTCTGTCTCAGTTACCCTAGCTTTGAGAGAGTTTAGATTGGATTGGAACTCATTGAGAGCATTGTGGACCTCCTCCCTGGTAGCTTTAAGCTCCGCCCTAACATTGTGAACATCCTGTCTGGTCGCTTTCAGTTCGGCTCTAATCAATTCTGTTTGGTCATCCATGGCTTTCTCCAACCTAGCTATTGCCTGGATAATTGTTAGCCTGAATTCTCTTTCCGACATATTGTCTATGTTGATAGCCGTTAGCTCTGTTGCGGAAGGTCCATCCTCTGTATTTTTCTTCTGTTGGGCATTCCTCCTCCTAGTCATTTTGGTGGGAGAAGACTGAACAGATGTAGCTGGATGTATCAACTCTGGTGCAGTCAAGGTGCACCCTGGAACACTTCCTGATCTCCGTCTCAGAAGCCTCAGTCTGGGTGCAGAAGCTGAATAAATTCCCCCTTGGATGCTGGCAGTGCAGGTTCCAAGTTAAAGACCCTGGGGGCGCAGGATCTTTTGCTCGTCCCCAAAGCCAAGGCAGTGGCGGCTGTCTGGGAGCTCCTGACCGCCAGAGAGGTTCCAAGCAGCGATCGCACACTGAGATTTTGCCGCTGGCCGGGGCTGGGAGTGCCCGGCTTGCGCGCACCTCTTTTCAGAGGCGGCTGTGGGTCGGGCGCGCGTCTGGGGCACTGAGAACGGGGCGCTGGTCCGTAAGCCGCAGGCTGGGCTTTTGCGCGCCTCTGTCCGGGGAAGAGTTTCGCGGGCGCGAGGCTTAGACTTTGAAACAATGGCCCGGGTCAAGAAGCGCCCCAGGGCCTTAGAAACCCAGGAGAGCTGGAGCGACGTGCACGCGCATCTCAAGCTTTGTGGTAGGGCTAGCGCGCGTTCTGCAGACCGGCTCCCATCCCCTCACAGGAGCCGGAACCCCGCGCTCTGGGGCACGCTGGCGGCTTAGGGACCAGGAGCCGGTTTCTCCGCCGCACTCTCTCTGCCTCCGCGCCGGGGAGGCCGTCTGGGACCGGGGACTCAAGCCCCTGTCCCTAGCCGCCCTGATTCCCACAGTTTGCCCCCGCGATCCTTTGCTCTTTTGGAGTGCTTTCAACCAGTCTCCGAGTTAATGCTGGTCCCCAGACGCAGGGCACTCTCGCTCGTATCGGGGTATTACTTTTGCACCGGTCGCCTCTGGTGGCTCCCTCCCCCTTTTGTTTATCTTCCGATATCAGTCCGCTGTTCCCATTCCGCTTTACCTGCTCACTGGCGTCTTCTGCCCCTGTAGAGATCCAGACGTGTATAATTCTGATCTCAGGCTGATTTCATGGGTGATCAGAGTTCTTTGGTAGGTAATCAGCTCACTTTGGGGTACCAGCTGAAAAGACGCCTCTTCCTAGTACCCCGCCATCTTGTCCCCCCCAATACCTATTCTTCTGAAACTGTTCCCAAAAGAAAGAAATGGAAGGAAAACTTCCAAACTCATTTTATGAGGCCAGCATTACCTTGATTCCAAAACCAGACAAAGACCCTATCAAAAAAGAGAATTACAGACTAATATCCTTGATGAACACAGATGCAAAAATTCTCACCAAAATACTAGCTAATAGGATCCAACAGTACATTAAAAGGATTATTCACCACGACCAAGTCGATTTATTCCAGGACTGCAAGGTTGGCTCAACATCTGCAAATCAATTAATGTGATACAATAAATTAATAAAATAAAGAACAAGAACCATATGATACTCTCAATAGATGCTGAAAAGCATTTGACATACAGTATCCTTTCTTGATCAAAACACTTCAAAGTGTAGGTATAGAGGGTACATACATCAATATCATCAAAGCCACCTATGAAAAACCCACAATGAATATCATTCTCAGTGGAGAAAAACTGAGAGTTTTCCACTAAGGTCAGGAACACAGCAGGGATGTCCACTATCACCACTGATATTCAACATAGTACTAGAAGTTCCAGCCTCAGCAGTCAGACAACAAAAAGAAATTAAAGCCATCCAAATCAGCAAAGTAGTTAAACTATCACTCTTTGCAGATGATATGATACTTTAAGTGGAAAACCCAAAAGACTCCACTCCAAAACTGCTAGAACTTGTACAGGAATTCAGTATAGTGTCAGGATATAAAATCAATCACAGAAATCAGTTGCATTTCTATACACCAACAACAAGACAGAAGAAAGAGAAATTAAGGAGTCAATCCCATTTACAACTGCACCCAAAACAATAAGATACCTAGGAATAAACCTAACTAAAGAGGCAAAGAATCTGTACTCAGAAAACTATAAAGTGCTCATGAAAGAAATTGAGGAAGATACAAAGAAATGGAAAAATGTTCCATGCTCATGGACTGGAAGAACAAATGTCTATGCTAACTAAAGTAATCTACATGTTTAATGCAATCCCTATCAAAATACCATCAATTTTTTTCAAAGAAATGGACCAAATAATCCTAAAATTTATATGGAACCAGAAAAGACCTCGAATAACCAGAGGAATGTTGAAAAAAAAAAACCAAAGTTGGTGGCATCACAATTCCAGACTTCAAGCTCTATTACAAAGCTGTCATCCTCAAGACAGTATGGTACTGGCACAAAAACAAACACATAGATCAATGGAACAGAATAGAGAGCCCAGAAATAGACCCTCAACTCTATGGTCAACTAATATTTGACAAAGCAGGAAAGACTGTCCAATGGAAAAAAGAGAGTCTCTTCAACAAATGGTATTGGGAAAATTGGACAGCCATGTGCAGAAAAATGAAACTGGACCATTTCCTTATTCCACACACAAAAATAGACTCCAAACAGATGAATGACCACAATGTGAAAAAGGAATACATCAAAATCCCTGAGGAGAACACAGGCAGCAAGCCCATCGACCTCAGCGGCAGTAACTTCTTCCTAGAAACATCACCAAAGGCAAGGGAAGCAAGGGCAAAAATGAACTATTGGGACTTCATCAAGATCAAAAGCTTTTGCACAGCAAAGGAAACAATTAACAAAACCAAAAGACAACTGACAGAATGGGAGAAGATATATGCAAATGACATATAAGATAGAGGGCTAGTATCCAAAATCTATAAAGAACTTACCAAACTCAACACCCAAAGGACAAATACGAACAGAGGACACAAACAGACATTTCTGCAAAGAAGATATTCAGATGGCCAACAGACACATGAAAAAGTGCTCCACATCAGTCAGCATCAGGGAAATACAAATCAAAACCGCAATGAGATACCACCTCACACCAGTCAGAATGGCTAAAATTAACAAGTCAGGAAATGACAGATGCTGGCGAGGATGTGGACAAAGGGGAGCCCTCCTCCACTGTTGGTGGGAATGCAAGCTGGTGCAGCCCCTCTGGAAAACAGCGTGGAGATTCCTCAAAAAGTTGAAAATAGAGCTACCCTACAACCCGCAATCACACTACTGGGTTTTTACCCTAAAGATACAAATGCTATGGTCCGAAGGGGCACATGCACCTGGATGTTTATAGCAGCAATGTCCACAATAGCCAAACTATGGAAAGAACCTAGATGTCTACCAACAGATGAATGGATAAAGAAGATGTGGTATATATATACAATAGAATATTATGCAGCCACCCAAAATGAAATCTTGCCACTTGCAACGACATAGATGGAACTAGAGGGTATTATGCTTAGTGAAATAAGTCAATCAGAGAAAGACAATTATCATATGATCTCCCTGATATGAGGAAGTTGAGAGGCAAAGTGAGGAGGTTCGGGGGTAGGGAAGGAAAAAATGAAACAGGAGGGAGACAAACCATAAGAGATTCTTAATCTCACAAAACAAACTGCGGGTTGCTGGGGGGATGGGGGTATGGCGAGGGTGGTTGGGTTATGGACATTGGGGAGAATGTGTGCTATGATGAGTGCTGTGAAGTGTATAAGTCTGACGATTCACAGACCTATACCTCTGGGGCAAATAATACATTATATGTTAATTAAAAATTATTTTAAAGAATTATTAACAAAATAGTGGAGGCTAAGTACTGGCTGGTGGCACAATAGGGAGCCCTAAAGGCTACAGATATAAGGGGAGTTAACACCACCTGCAGGCTTCTCTCTCTACAGATATCAGCAATGTGCACTCACAAAAAAATGATGGCAAGAGTCCTGAGAAGGCATCCCTCATACGTGTTACAGGCTTAAGGGTGAGGAAGAGCAGCTGCAGAAGGATGGCCATGGAGCCCAGCCCAGATTCTTCTTCTCCATCTCCCCTATAAAAACACAAACACAAACAAACAAAAAAATCACTGGTGATACGGTGTAAAAAAAAAAAAAAAAAAATCAAGGGAAATAACTTCATAATACCAAGAGACAAAACAACCAACAGAACCAAACCTACATATAAAACAGATGTTGGAGCTATCAACATTTAATAAGAAATAACTATGTGAGTGCCTGGTTGGCTCAATCCATGCAACTCTTGATCTCAGGGTTGTGAGTTCAAGCTCTACATTGTATATAGAAATTACTTAAAAATAAAATCTTATAAAAAAAATTTTAAGTAAAATAACCACAAAAATTTGTCAAAGGCTCCAATGGAAAAAGTAGCAACACTCATTGTCAGATGAGTAATTTCAACAGAGATGGTAACTAAGAAAAATCAATGAAGATGCTGGAAATAAAAAACACAGTGTTAGAGTTCCAGATTGTCACTGGCTAATTCATCAGTAGACATAGCAGAACTAAGGGAAGAATTACTGAATTTGAAAATACCCAAACTGAAAGAGAGAAAAGAGGAAAAATTTAAATATATATATATGAATGACAATATCAAACCATCTAACAGATACACAATTACAATTCCAGAAAGAAAAAAATGATGGGAAATTGGGTAGAATAAATATTTGAAGGGATAATGGTTAAGAATTTTCAAAAGTAATGGCATCTATCAAACTACAGATCAAACCACCAAGCAAGATAAATATCCAACTTCTGAAAACACAAAACAAAGAGAAAATCTTAAAAGCAGCCAAAGGGGGAAAAATTTATAAAGAGAAATACACATACAAATGATAATAGCCATCTTGTTAGAAACATGCAAGCTAGAAGACAGTAGAGTGACATTTTTTGAGGACTGGATGAGAGAGTGACATCAAGATGGAGGAGGAGGTGACTCCAGCCCCCATTTTCCCCCTCCACACACACACACACACAAAAGCAATTAGATACTTAACCATAAATAAAAAATAGCTCTGGGAGAGTTCAAAAGTCCACCTAAGATGCTTCACCAACAGAGGTGTCTCTGTGGTGCAGTTGGTTAACCATCCAACTCTTAAGTTTGGCTCAGGTCATGATCATAGGGTTGTGGGATCAAAACCTGCATCAGACTCCCTGCTCAGCAGGAAGTCTGCCTGAGATTCTCTCTCTCCTTCTCCATCTGCCCTGCCCCAATAAACGATTAAATCTTTAAAAAAGAAGACGACGACGACAAAGAAGAAGAAGCTTCAGCAACACAATAGAGCAAAAAACCTGAAAATAACCATACATAAAAGGTAGAAAGAAGTTTCATTTTGCCTGCATCATTCCATCCCCCGGGCTGGCACTGTTCTGTGCCAAGAGGGAACTCCCCCACCCAAGAGAGTTCCCCATGCTGGTAAAAGGAAAGCAGGGTGAGCAACAAGTTTCCCCAGCCTTCAGAGCACTGCACAAAGAACCCACTTCAGTTTTACCCTCCCCAGAAACCAGCAAAGCTGAGACCTTTAGAAATGGCTAGGAACAACGAACAAGGGCAGGGGCTCCCAATATCACTCACAGTGTGATCAACTGTGGTTCCTAGTGGCCTGCTCTGCAGAGGACCACAAAAATTTTCAGGAATAAGGACCTCAACAGCCCTTGCAGATGCTACAGACCCCAACCCTGGCTTTCTTCGCTGAGAATTTCATTACAGACCTCAGCAGACTGCTTCACAGAGGTCCCCACCAGCTTTTTTTATTGCTGAGGAAGCCAACAGCTAGCACAGCCCCTGCAGACAGATGTCCTGCAGATTTTGCCATGATATTTTCACCCTGCAGGTTTTTAGGCTCACAGATATCAGCTACCTGAGTCCCTCCATGCTCCCTCCACACCAAAACCCAGGTCCACACTGCCAGCATCAGCTTCAACAGCTATGTGCATGCAAGATACCAGCACAGGGCCCCACAGCTGCTCCCCATCTGCATGTAGATAGTTAAGGCCCCCAGAATGGCTTGTAGACTCAGAGATGGCCGGGACTCCAGTCATTGCCTACACTGCCACGGGAGGCCTGACATAGGAGCACCTAAATAGGTAAAGTAAATATTAACAAAGATAAAGGGAGAGTTAGACAACAATACAATAGCAGCAAAGGACGTCAATACTCTATTTTCATCAATGGATAGATTATCCACACAGAAAATCAGTAACAAAACACTGGCCCTAAAAAAACACATTAAATCACATGGACTTGATATATTATACAGATCATTGCATCCACAAGCAACAAAAGACATGTTCTTTTCAAGCACACATGGAACATTTCGCAGGACAGATCATGTTAGGACACAAAACAAGTCAATAAATTTAAAGACTGAAAAAAGATCAAGCACCTTTTCCAATCCAGTGGTATGAAACTGGAAATTAATTGTAAAAGGAAAACAGGAAAATTCCAAAATTGTGGAGATTAAACAACATGCTACTAGACAACCAATGGGTCAAAGAAGAAATCAAAAGGGAAATCAAAATACACCTTCAGATAAAGGGAAATGGAAATACAACATACCAAAACATGTGGAATACAGCAAAAGCAGTTCTTAGTTCACAGCAATAAATGCCTATCTCAAGTAACAAGAAAAATCTCAAATAAACCACTTACTCTTGAGCCTCAAGGAATGAGAAAAAGAATAAACAAAGCCCAAAATTAAAAGAAGGAAAGAAATAATGAAGATCAAAGTGGAAATAAATGAAGTAGACTAAAAGGATAATAGAAAAGATTAATGAAACTAAGAGTTGTTTTTCTTAAAAAATAAACTAATATGACAAAACTTTAGCTACACTAAGAAAAAAAAGAGAAGGGGCTCAAATAAAATCAGAAATGAAAGAGGAGACATCACAACTGTTACCACAGAAATAAAGGATCCTAAGAGACTATTATGAATACATACCAACAAATTAGACAGCCTAGAAAAAAATGGATAAATCCCAGAAACATACAACCTACCAAGAACTAATCATGAAAAGAGAACACCTGAACAGATTACTAGTAAAAAGGCTGAATCAGTAATAAAAACCACCAAAAAAACAAAAGTCCAGGACCAGACAGTAATTCACTGGTAATTCTACAAAATACTTAAAGAATTAATACCAACTCTTGTCAAACTCCAAAAAAAAAAAAAAAAAACAAAAAAACAAATGAGGAAGGAACACTTCCAGACTCATTTTACAAGGCCAGCATTATTGTTACTATTGTCACTATTGATACCAGAAGCAGACAAGGATGACACAAGAAAACTAAGGCCAATATCTGTCATGAACATAGATGCAAAAATCCCCAATAAAATATGAGCATACCAAATTCTACAATACATGAAAAAAATCACATACTATGCAAATGGGATTTATTCCAGAGCTGCAAGGATGGTTCTACATCTACAAGTCAATTAACATTTTATACTACATTGACAAAATGAGGGTAAAAATCATATGATCATCTCAATACATGTAGAAAAAACATCTGACAAATTTCAACACTTACTGATAATCAAAACTCTCAGTAAGTTGGGTATAGAGAGAACATACCTCAACATAACAGCCATAAATGACAGTCAGACAGCTAATGTCATATTCAGTGGTGAAAAACTATAATCTTTTCTCTAAGATCAAGAATAAGACAAGGTTGACCACTCTCACCACTTTTGTTCAAAACAGTATCAAAAATCCTAGCCAGGATTTTTTTTTTTATTTCTTCGCAAGAGAAAGAAATAAAAGTCACCCATGGGGCACCTAGGTGACTCAGTCAGTTAAGCAACTGCCTTCAGCTCAGGTCATGAACCCAGGTTCCTGGAATCTGGCAGTATTGGGCTCTCTGCTCAGTGGACAGTCTGTTTCTCCCTCTCCCTCTGCCCATGCTCTCTCTCTCAAGTAAATGGTGTTTTGTTTTTTTTTTTAAGTCATCCAAATTGGAAAGAAAGAAGTAAAACTGTCACTATTTGAGGTTGACATATTATAAACAGAAAATATTAGGACTACCAAAGAACTGTGAGAGCTAGTAAAAAAATTTCAATAAAGTTGTAGGATTCCAAATCAGTATACAAAAATCTATTATGTTCCTATACACTAATAACAAACTAACACAAGAAAAATTAAGAAAACAACCCCATTTTCAACTGTGTCAAAAAATAAAATAAAATACCTAGGAATAAATTTAACCAAAGAGGTAAAAGACCTATACATTGAAAACTATAAGACAATGATGAAAGAATTAAAGAAGACACAAATAAATGGAAAGATATTCCATGTTCATGGATATGGAGAAAATAATTGCAAATAATATATTAGATAAGGAGTTAATATCCAAAGTACATAAAGAACTCAAACAACTCAAGAGCAAAATAACAACAACCCAATTAAAAAATGGGCAGAGGATCTGAATAGACATTTTTCCAAAGAAATAGAGATGGCAAATAGGTACATGAAAAGACACTTAACATTATTTATCATTGGGGAAATACAAGTCAAAACCACAATGAGATATTACCTCATACCTGTTAGAATGGCTATTACAAAAAAAATAAGAAATAAATGTTGGTGAAGATGTGGAAAAGGAATGCTCATGCACTGTTGGTGGGAATGTAAATTGGTGCAGCCTCTATGTTTTACTCCACTGAAACAGTGTGGAAGTTCCTCAAAACTATCATATGATCCAGCAATTCCACTTGAATTTTTAATTTGAAAGAAACAAAAATGCTACCTCAAAAAGATGTCTCCACTCCCATGTTCATTGCAGCATTATTCACAACACCCAAAACATGGAAATAGCCTAAGTGTCCACTGATGGGTGAATGAATAAAGACGATGAAATATTATTCAGCCATTTAAAAAAAGGGACATCCTGCCATTTGCAACAACGTGATAGAACTTAAGGGCTTTATGCTAAGTGAAATAAGTCAGATGGAAAAAGATAAATACCATATGATCTCATTTATATGCATAATATTTTTAAAAATTTAAACAAGCTCATGAATACAGAGAACAGATTGGTGTTTGCCAGTGGCAGGGTTTTTTGTGTTTTTTTTTAAGATTTTTTTATTTCTGTATTTCAGAGAAAGAGACAGAAATAGAAAGAGCAGGAGCACATAGGAGAGGGAGCAAAATGAGGGGGTCCATCCCAGGACCCTGGGATCATGACCTGAGCCGAAGGCAGATGCCATCCAGGCACCCCAGAGGCAGGAGTTTCATCCAAATATAAATAAATACACACACACACACACACACACACACACACACACACAAAACATATATGATACATATATAATATATATTTAATAATACTGTGTTAGAGTCAAAATTACAAAGAAAGCAGATCTTTCTTATAAGAAAAATATTATAACTGTACAGTGATAAATGTTAAACTTATTGCGATGATCATTTCACTATATATATATATATATATAGAACCATTATGTTATATATCTGAAACTAATATATTACATGTCAATTATATCTTAATTTTTAGAAATAAATCAAGGAGTTAGAAAAAAACAGTTAGTAAACCAAAATAGCTCATTCTCTGAAAACTAATCAACAAAACAGAAATTGTTAACTTGATTTCTAAAAGAAAGCACAAGCAGACAAAAGAAATAAGGTCAAAATGGGATTTTTTTTAAATCATGAGACTACTTTGTACAACTATATGAAATAAAAACATTTTAAATAATATATAGATGAAATAAACAACATTATAAACAAGTGAATTATGTAAAAAGAAAAACAGAAATAGAAAGTCATAAAAGAGCTCCTCTGACAAAAAGACAGTAGACTCAGTCAGTTTCACAAAGAAATCCACTAAACTTGTAAAGATCAGATTATGTAAACACTGCTTAAGCCATTTCAGAGCACTGAAAGAAACAACATCCAAATTATTTTTATAATGCAAATTTAACATCAATTCTAAAACCAAATACTGCATAATAAAATAACTATAAGCCAATCTCATTTATTAATATTAATGCAAAAATTATAAATAAAATATTAGCAAACACAATCCAAAAACCCATCATGATCAAGTAGTGTTTATTCCAGAAATTTAAGAGGGGTTCGGTATTTGGAAATCCATTAATTAATCACTTTAATAGAACTACTTTTCTAAGTGATGGAACAAACAATCGTAAAATTTGTAGGGAACCAGAAAAGAATTGGAATCTCCAAGGAAATGTTGAAAAAGAAAAACAAAGCTGGGGACATCATATTGCCTGATTTCAAGCTATATTACAGAGCTGTGATCACCAAGACAGCACGGTACTGGTACAAAAACAGATCAAGGGAACAGAATAGAGAGCCGAGCTATATATCTTCAACTCTATGGTCAAATAATCTTCAACAAAGCCAGAAAAAATATCCAATGGAAAAAAGACAGTCTCTTCAATAAATGGTGCTGGGAAAATTGGATAGCCACATGCAGAAGAATGAAACTCAACCGTTCTCTTACACCATGCACAAGATAAATACACAAAGATAAACTCTAAATGGATGAAAGACCTCAATGTGAGACAGGAATCCATCAAAATCTTTAAGGGGAGCATAGGCAGAAACCTCTCTGACATTGGCCACAGCAACATCTTTCAAGACATATCTCCAAAGGCAACAAAGCAAAACTGAACTTTTAGGACTTCAAGATAAAAAGCTTCTGCACAGCAAATGGAAGAGTCAACAAAACAAAGAGGCAACCCACAGAATGGGAGAAGATATTTGCAAATGACACTACAGATAAAGGGCTATTACCCAAGATCTATAAAGAATTTCTCAAACTCAACACCCAAAACACAATCAAGTCAAAAAATGGGTAGAAGACAAGCACAGACACTTCTCCAAAGACATACAAATGGCTAATGGATACATGAAAAAAGGTTCAACATCATTAGTCATCAGGGAAATTCAAATCAAAACCACACTGAGATATCACCTTACACCAGTTAGAATGGTAATAATTGACAAGGCAAGAAACAACAAATGTTGGAGAGGTTGTGGAGAAAGGGGAACCCTCTTACACTGTAAGCAGGAATGCAAGCTTGTGCAGCCACTTTGGAAAAGAATGTGGAGATTTCTCAAAAACTTAAAAAAAGAGCTACCCTATGACCCAGTAATTGCACTACTGGTTATTTACCCCAAAGATACTGATGTAGCGAAAAGAAGAGATACATGCACCCCAATGTTCATAGCAACAGTGTTCACAATAGCCAAACTGTGGAAGGAGACTAGATGCCCTTCAACAGGTGAAGGGATAAAGATGTGGTCCATATACACAGTGGAATATTACTCAGTCATCAGAAAGGATGAATACCCACCATTTGCAATGACATGGATGGAACCAGAGGATATTCTGAGGGAAATAAGTCAAGCAGAGAAAGTAAATTATCATATGGTTTCACTTATATGTGGAACATAAGGAATAGCATGGAGGACATTAGGAAAAGGAAGGGAAAACTGAAGGGGTCAGGGGAATCAGAGGGGAAGACAAACCATGAGAGACTGTGGACTCTGGGAAACAAACTGAGGGTTTCAGAGAGGAGGGGTGGGGGGTGGGTGAGCCCAGTGATGGGTAGTAAGGAGGACATGTATTGCATGGAGCACTTGCATGGGTGTTATATGCAGACAATGAATCATAGAACACTATTTCAAAAACTACTGATGTACTATATGATGGCTAACACAATAAAATAAAATTTTAAAAAAAGAACTAAAGAGAAAAATATACTTATCTCCACAGATTTTAGCAATGGAAAAACTAAACATTTATATTTTTTAAAAGCCTCAGGGGCACCTGGGTGGCTCAGTGGATTAAAGCCTCTGCCTTCGGCTCAGGTCACGGTCCCGGGGTCCTGGGATCGAGCCCCACATCAGGCTCTCTGCTCTGCGGGGAGCCTGCTTCCTCCTCTCTCTCTCTGCCTGCCTCTCTGCCTACTTGTGATCTCTCTCTGTCACATAAATAAATAAAACCTTAAAAATAAATAAAAAATAAAAGCCTCAAAAATAGGAATAACTCATGGATGTAAATAATATTAAAATAAACTTTAAATAATTTTTAAAAAAATAAATACATTTTTAAAAATTAGTAGCTGATACAATGGGAATAGACTAGGATAGCAGAGCAGTTTTCAAACTATGGTCTGTGGATCCAAACCAAGACATTATGTATTTCCGCTTTATACTCTGATGAGCCAAAAGCAGTGGTGGAAAAAACTGCTGGTGCCTTAGCACAAGTCAAGGTAGTGGCACTAAACTCCTCTAAACTGTCATTGCATTCTTCAATGCACATATTCGTGGCAGTGGAAAAAAAGTGATTTTTTAACTTAAGAATATCCTGAAGTAGTAAAAATAATCCAACTTAGTAAGTTTTGATTCTTGAGCAAATGACTTAAATATTCTAGGTGAAGAAATGGGAAATACATATAAAGCGTTTCTACTGCATACCAACATAGGACGGCTGTCTCCAGGAAATGCATTTTTGCAACCAAGTTGCAAACTGAAATGGTGTATTTTTCTTTTCTTTTTTTTAAAGATTTTATTTCTTTATTTGAAAGACAGAGATCACAAGTAGGCATAGGCAGGTAGAGAGACAGGGGGAAGCAGGCTTCCTGCTGAGCAGAGAGCCCAAGCGGGGCTCGATCCCAGAACCCTGGGATCATGACCTGAGCTGAGGGCAGAGGCTTTAACCCACTGAGCCACCCAGATGCCCCGAAATTGTGTATTTTTCATGGAACATAGTATTTACTTGGAAGAATAACTGGGAGACAAACTATAGCTATTATATAGTTGGTAATTATAGTTTCTAGTTATTCAACAAATATTTCCTTAATAATTATTTGACAGATATTTCCTTAATAATTAATAAGGTGATCTCTCACTTCAAGGAAAACTGACAAAGTTGTCGCTTAGAGAGAATTCAAGCATTCAAACAAAAATTAAAATTTTAGAAAATTTTTGTCCACCCCCCCGAGTTTGACAGCTTCTCAATACTTAGATTTTTTTCCGATAAGATCAGCAGTGAGTTATTTCACTCAGCATAATACCCTCTAGTTCCATCCACATCGTCGCAAATGGCAAGATTTCATTTCTTTTGATGGCTGCATAGTATTCCATTGTATATATATACCACATCTTCTTTATCCATTAATCTATCGATGGACATCTAGGTTCTTTCCATAGTTGGGTATTATGGGCATTGCTGCTATAAACATTCGGGTGCATGTGCCCTTTCGGGTCTCTACATTTTTATCTTTAGGGTAAATACCAGTAAGTAATGCGATTGCTATGATCTCCCTGATATGAGGAAGTTGAGAGGCAAAGTGGGGAATGTGGCGGGGGGCAGGGGGTAAGAAAGGAATAAATGAAACAAGATGGGATAAGAGACTCATAAGAGACTCTTAATCTCACAAAACATACTGAGGATTGCCGGGGGGAGCAGGGTAGGGAGAGGGTGGTTGAGTTATGGACATTGGGAAAGGTATATGCTATGGTGAATGCTGTGAAGTGTGTAAACCTGGCAATTCACAGACCTGTACCCCTGGGGCTAATAATACATTGTATGTTAATTAAAAAATTAAAAAAAAATTTTTAAATAAGCACAAATAAACAATCCAAAAAAAAGATTGGCAGTGAGTTTAAAAATAGTGATTTTTTTTGGTACCATATAAATCAAATATGTCAAAAACATTTGCAAGATCTGCATAACTCAATGAACGCATTTTCCAAATGACGAATTTGTGGGGTTATGAAACCACATGTAAGCAATCCCTTCAAAGTACAAGACACACCAATGGATTTTAACAGAGTACAAAAAGTCTCATTAATATAGTTTAAGATTCTTCTTTGCAATCAACTTTATCACCTGTCAAGTTTTGAAAGAGCATCAAAGAATATCCACAATTATCTGAAAAGGTTATTAAAATACACCTTCCTTTTCCAACTACCTATTGAAGTCCAGATTTCCTTAAGTACTTCAACTAAAACAATGTAGTGCAAACAGACTGAATCTAAAATGGATATGAGAATCTGTCTTCTACTATAAGACAAAAAAGATCTGCAAAAATATAAACACTTCCATGCTTCTAACTTGTTTTGAAAGTTATTTTTTGTAAAATATGTTTATGTTAACACAGTATTTTATCACTGTTATTTCTCAATTAATGAAACTTAAAATTTTTATGAGGTTTAGCTTCTGACATGGAACATCCCAAAAGATAAAATTCCAATGGACAAAAGCTCTTTGGATTCTTCAGTAATTTTTAAGAGAGTAAAAGAGTCTTGAGATCCACTGCACTGTAGACATTCCCATTAAGGTCAGGATGAAATCAGATCTGGGCAGAAATATAGATGACATGGGTATATGTTGTGCCAGAAAGTAGAGACGCTTTCAAAGGTTGTTTAAATTATGTAAAAAATGACATAGGTATTAACCTGAAGGAGACCATCGCTCACCCACCCAAGTCAAAATAGGATAATTTGAGCATCAAATGAGAACAGTACTTGTAACTGGTTAAAATACATCAAATACACAACCATCCATGAAATCCTAAAGACAGTTTAAAAACCACCAAATAAAATTTCATTAGTCACCTTTGAGGGTTGCTAAAACATCATCTTATTTTTCTGAAAACTGATAAAGTGTTTTAAAAAATGAAGCACTTTTTCCATGTTTTTTCCTGAATAAACTATTTTTAAAAAACAAATGATGATGACTTCAAGTACATATTATAAAGTCCAGTTAATAACTGAAGAAATGTTGTTAATCAATAACTTGCAAACTCTAATAGAGCTAAGTATCACTACCTATTAAATATAAAATGATGAAGTGAAAGATCAACAGAGGGCGCCTGGGTGCTCAGTGGGTTAAGCCGCTGCCTTTGGCTCAGGTCATGATCTCAGGGTCCTGGGATCCAGTCTCGCATTGGACTCGCTGCTCAGCAGGGAGCCTGCTTCCCTCTCTCTCTCTCTGCCTGCCTCTCTGTCTACTTGTGATCTCTCTCAAATAAATAAATAAAAATCTTTAAAAAAAAGAAAAAGAAAGATCAACAGAAAAATGCAGTGTATAAATAAGTTTGACATTTGAATCCAACTGACCTTAATGTCACTGAGATGGGGCAACTAGCCATTTTGTGCATCCTGATCTGATGAAAAAAGGAAGTACACAGTGCCATTTACAAACTTTTCCTGCCAAAGGTAATCAATCCTCTACTTCTAACTACCAATTTATAAGAAATATGTGGCATAGAGATACAAATCAAAACACAATCAAATTCAGCATGAGGAAAAGCACCGGCCAGTTAACATGGCATAGAAAATAAAATATTGGGGCTACAGGAGAGGGTGAGGAACTTTTATATAGAGAGACTTCAGAGGCACATTAAGCAAATACAATGTGCCAGCCTTATTTGGATCCTTATTTGAACCAACCACAAAAAGGCACTTTTGAGACAACCTGAAAAATTTGAACATGGACTAAGTATTGGGTGATATTAATTTTGTCACATGCAATAAAGTCTTTATCTGTTTAAGATTCCATGAATTTGTTTTCAAATACTCCAAAAAAAAAAAAAAAAGGTAGGAGGATAAAGCAAGTTAAGCAAAATGTTGGTGGTTATGGAACCTGGCCAAGGATTGTTAATATGATTTTAATTTTGTGTATGTTTGTAAATTTTATATAATAAAAAAAATAGTATTCTGAAGACACATATATTGACTACAGGAAATATAAAATAACACCTGTACTGATAATATGAAATATAAAATAAATATATGCCATATCACTCTGCCCTTGAATTTATAATTCTGGAAAGAAAATGAAAGAATGGTGGGAAAAAAAGGAACAATGTAATATTGCTTTATTTAAGATAATACTCAGATTGAATGATTCAAGCAGTAAGTGTAACAGCTCCAAGAACAGATTAATATTACTGGAGTTATCAAATAGTTACAGGAATGATGTTTACTCTAATAAAAAAAAAATCACTAGGATATGTTTGTGCTTCTTTTTAAGTTTCTGAACCGGTCTAGTAGGTAGACTAATTTTTCAATCCTGAAATTCACTGAAAATAATAGAAATGCTCAAAAGTCGAGACCATAAAAGCACATCTGTCTTGCCCAGTAAAATAATTTGGTTTTGAAGCAGAAGTTTAAATAGCAAAAAGATGCAGATACAAAGGTAAATAAAATATATTTATCCACAAAGGTCTATGGAATCATTTTAGTAAAAGTAGCTTTTTGGCAAAATGTACACAAACAGTTTAAAGAGCAATCTCTACAAATGTTTTAATTATATCATGACAAATTTAGCCCACAAATCAATAATGTGGCTGCAATTTTAAATAATAAATTATATTAAAAGTCCAGTAACAGACTACACTGATGCTGCTACACTTGGCACACAGTAAACACAGAATTATACCTCACTGGGTCTATAAAGATACTCTGGAAAGACAGAAAGAGTAGAATCTCAAGAA
Source organism: Neogale vison (assembly GCF_020171115.1). Lineage (NCBI taxonomy): Eukaryota > Metazoa > Chordata > Mammalia > Carnivora > Mustelidae > Neogale > Neogale vison. Next base: position 13,265,294 of record NC_058097.1, read on the forward strand.
AATTAGAGAAAACACTACTCTGGGTACATCTTGTAAATGAGTATACAACCTGTATGTGACCAGAAGCAGACCAGACTTTTAAATAAAATTTTCACTTGAGTAAGATTAAATGCTAACCCATGCTCAATGACAGGTCATTTCTAAATATTTTTACTAACAAAAAACAGCAGACAACTTCACCATATCTGTGGTTATAAAGCAGCTTCTCCTCTTCCCGAAATATTATCATATAAACTTACACTTATCCAAAGGTAAGTTACTTTGATCTTCTGTATTGGCTCAAACTAATAAAATATAAATAACAGATTGGGGGGACAGAACTCCATATTCAAAGATTGCTACTTTATATAAAGAATACATTGATCAGAAAGTACAAAATAGTAGGAACTCATTATAAATTTTGAGGATTTTTTGCTTTAAATTCATGCCCTAAAACATAGCTACTTATTATGAGTTACTATACATCATACGCTTTTGGTTCACCTGCTATCATGAGGCCAGCTCTGAAAAATGTTTTCCATCCAATAGAAATCCATTAGGGAATACTGAAATTTTTGTTTTATGGTTAGTTCTGCTCCCAAGATCAGCCTGAAATAAATTTTAATCCAGTGGGGGGAAAAAAAAAAAAGATAGAAAAGGGCTGGGGAGGCCTATTATCAAACAATTGAATCTCTGTTTTCAATAGTAACTATGTAATAAACAAATTTTCAGTCAGGCCTTGCATATCTGTACCATCTATGCATAATAATTTTTCATCATTTTTAATAGAGGATAATATTTACATTAAGTCTAAGTTTTCTTCAAAATGTATTAAACAGGTAACAAAGGACATTTAAATAAGGCCTAATTGTACCAGTTTAATTAATAAATGTTATTTTTTAGAACACAAAAATTAGCAAAAAAAAACCCCTAATGCTGTAAAATCTTTGTACTGCTTACCTTAAAAATGATAATTGTTTATTGTCTCAAATAATTAAAAAAATTGAAACTAAAAATGTCTTATCTCTTATTTTAATCTCAGAATAAAGCAAAAAAATACACTAAATGAAGTATAAGTGTTACCCTTTTGTTTTCAAATCAATTTAAATGTGGAAAAGTATTTAAACATGGAAAATAAAATTTTGGTTGGGTTGATAATCAACATTTTCATTTCTAAAAATATGAGAATGTAAGGGATTAACTGATTTCATTTACCCATGCCACAGCAATCTGACTATTATGAGTTCAATTGGAAATGAAAAGTAGGTTTACATATTTTTAAAGACCAGGTATATTCTCATCAAAAATAAGTAAAATAACAAAAGCATCGAACAACTTTTTCTTCCAATTCTTCCTAGTATTTTAAATACTTTTCATTCCACTCCAAGATCTCTGGGTCTTTTTAAACATAAAAAACTATTTTAAAGATGGAGTAAAGTCCACAAACTCGATGTTTAATTTACTCGAGAAAAGATATTTTCAATGCATTAAAATATTTAAGCAACATTAGGATAATATATAAAGGCCTCCACTAAAATATATTTTTCTTAGGGAGGACAAAAATGAACAGTGGAAAAATTAAATTTATAAAACCTGTTTCTCATCTAAGTTTTTAGAAAACACATTTATGAAGTTTACATTTTCTGGTTGTTAAAATACTTTTTCAACAAAACTCTTAATTTCAACAATTAAGTTAAAAATCTCAAAATCTACAAAAATAATTTTTTTTAAAGAACCCTATTTTACTATATAAATCATGTCTCACCTTACAGTCTTCTTGTCATTCATTTTTTGGACAGCACTTTTCCTCCCTTTTTTCACAAAGAGAAGTTCCTATAAGTCATTGGTACCTGTCATCCACATCAAGTTCAATCTGAACCTTCAAGTCCTATTCTCACCTATGGAGCAAACGTGAATCCAAAAAAATCAGATGAACAGCAATTGATTCCAAAAGTCAAGTTAAATACCAAAATATATTCTAATATACACCATTATGCTATGTATTCCAACAGAGATGGATTAGTGTAAAAAAAACAAAAAACAAAACAAAACAAAAAAACCACAAAAGCTTTCAGTGCTTATTTGAAGTGCTTAAAAGAAAGTTTTAACACCAGTACCAGTATTCAGTTTCTTTCCTGAAGTAGAAATTCTATAAATATTACAATATTAAGGACTAAATTTTAATGAATACAAATCAGATGAAATGAAGGAACATTAACTCCCATTCAAACCTTCCTTTAAAAAAAAATGTTTCCAAGATGTATTTTTAACTTCCCCCATGATTCTCCTTAAAAAAGACGAACACAAAATCTCTCTACTAATGACTTTATTCATGAATCTATAATGGAACTCAAAATAGCAAAGAACATGAAAAAAATTCAGATTAATATTTATCAACCAAATACATCAGAGAATACATCTATTTTTTAATAACTAACAAAAATGTCTAAAATGCACATGTGAGAATATAAACATTCCCCACTTTGTGGAACTTCGAAGTAATGAAGATCTGCTAAATACAGTTTGCCAGAAAAGCTCATTTACACGTCAAATACATATAATTCAAAAGAAATCAGACACAACTGATAAAATGACCATCTCATGGTCAATCTTTTGGTAAAGTGCTACTTTCAAAGAAACAAGACTGAAAAATTTTGAATGCTGAGCCATCATTCTGGAAGTGTTAAAATTTTTCTTTAGGATTCACTATGTTCATTACATTCATATGTCCCCAAAAGGAGTCCATACACACTATTTTACAATCTAAAAAAAATCTGTTAGCTCACAGATTATTTCCCGGAAGTTAAAGATTTCTACACCATTCCTAAATGAAACTTTTCATGATACAAGTGTGTACTAGACACAGTGATTTTTCATTGTTTTAAACATGATCTTTGGTTTGAAGCTGTCCTGATATCCTTTCCGGCTGGATGGCTGTGGTAATTAAATATTCAGGAAACAGCACATAGCTTCATTTAAACCACACAAGTAAATTGGGTCAGGGGCCTAAAGGCAAGGAATGGCACATACTGAACATCTGGCAAGAGGAGTTCCCCCGAATCCATAACTGACACGGTCAGTATTAAAGAACCAGTGCTGCTGAGGAGTGGTTCGCCTCCTTTCATCGGAGACCTCTCTCGATTTATTAACAGCATTAGTCAATGAGGAAATCAGTTGGGAAAAAATCTAATCTGAAGGAAGGCACATGGGTGCAAATCTTAAAACAGATAAATAAGACCAAGTAAACTGCTTAAGTAAGTATGCATGTGTCCATCCCAACTGTATACACACATCTCATGTCTGAGGCTGAATATCATCACTGGAGAGACTGCACCACATGGCAAACTCCACGCCTACAGGCATGTATAGGAGATCAGAACTAGCTGGTGGTTTTCCCAAAATAATGAAACTTTCAATGATGCAAAAGTTGGCCCTTCCCTCAAATGAATGGTTTTTAAATAGCAAAGGACTGAAATTAACAATGGAAACCATAAGAAGCCATAAAGTTAAATCTCAGAAAGGACAAGTTCAACGTCATAGCTGAAGGCTGCCAATGATTTCTTCTCTCTCTCCTTGAATAATTAGGTGCAAATGCCTTTTAGCAATGGCAGCATTCAAATCCCACAAAAAATCAAGTAGTGCCCCCTTAAGGAGCACCTCCATTGGCACAAACTGTAAAACCTGCTGGGGTGCGTCAGATTTAAGCAAAGAGCTCAACAATTCATTCACATTCTGCAGATACTGGAAAACAGGATTTGGAAGGTCCTGATAACCAACACACAGCAGGACTGCACAGGTCTTCAGGGGCTCAGAAGAAGTGGGACAAGAAAATGTGACGAATCTGAAACAGCTGTGCAGTACAAAGATCAAACCAGCCATAAATCTTGTAAAACAAGAAAGTACAGGCAAAATCATAACATCCCCTGTATGAAGCTGCTGCAATGATTGTAGAAGGCAGTCCAGAAACAGATGCTGGTAAGTCGGGTCTCCATCATGAAGCAATGAACAGCTGAAAGTCATGAGTTCAGTTGATTCCAAGAGGTGAACTTCCAGTGGTGTATGTGTTTTGATATCACGGAGGGTTGGAAAGCCCACAAGCAGGCACTTCATTTGGTTGCTGGGTTCTACCACCTGCTCATCCTGAAGGCACTTGGTTAGGTTAAACAACTCAGAAAATATCAGTTCTTCAGTAAAAATGTGACAAGAACAATAAAACTGCTGTTTGGGCCAGAACTTGGAATCCAAATTCAAGGCTCCTCCTGATGACTTTTCAATTGCTTCATTAAGAGTCTTTAAAATTTCACCATCACAGAAAGGAGAACACTTTACCTTTGGCAGTTTCTTTCCCTCTAAAATATGCCACAAGTGACACTCAAGACTGGACGCTGTCCCTTCTAAGAGAGAATTTTGCCCAGAATGATATACAGCATGTTCTTCTGCCCAACTATTAAAGTATCCTTTGGCCACCTTATCTTTCCATGAAAGGGTTTCCAGCATTTTCCTTTCGTTATAGGTTTTAAAATATCTGTTCCTCTGCCCAAACCATTTTGTATTTGTACTACAACCAATATTAGATTTTTTAACTAGCCAATTATTTCTGGAAAGAGGCTTCAACTTAAACTTTTGCATGAAATACTGAACAGCACAGTCCCTTAAATTATTCAGCTTTGTTTGTTCCCCTTTTCCCATGCACTGAAACAGACGAATATTCTCAGAAATAGTCTCTAGCTGGTATTTATGAAAGAACATACAACATTCTTCATGCCTTTTAAGAAAAGATTCGGGAATCACATGATGGGGAAAGAGAGCTTTCTGGGTCATTTCTGTCCCGAAATTCAGGACCATCTTGGATAACAAAGGATGGATTGCCTCTCTTCCCTTATAGTGGAGACAAACCACATAGACTTCTGAGTTACCTGCCTTGCTAGTAGCAGGTTTAAAAACATGGACTTGGTCAAAGGAACAGTTTAGCAGGTACATCAGGTTTATGGAACAATGTTCAAACAAAGTAAACATCTTCAGAACAAAAGAGCCACCATTTCCAAGAGTTGTCAGAGCAGTGACAACTTCACAGTAATGCAAAGAAGAAACTAAAGCTTCTTGTTCACCTGGGTTTCCTTGGCAATCAAAACTCCCATCTGCGGTGATCAAGTGAATAGGAGCCATGTTGCTTACGAAGTTCTGAAGTCCAGTCAGGTATTTCAAGGTCATGATATCACCAGTGTTATCTGGACCAAAGTACCAACAACCCAAGGTATTTGCAATAAGTCGGTCATCCATAATCATCATAAGATTGTCATTTGCTTCATGGTATGGGTTCAAAGTGTTAGCTACCCAACTCCAATCACAGGGGAATCGATGGGATTTTAAGTAGTGATTGAGGCTCGCTATAAAAGCTCCGGGAGCTTCACAAAGGTGTAGAGAATTCAATTTTCCATTCTGAAAAGCCTCCTGTGGAATAAGTGGAAAACTGCACAAAATTTCATGAAACTTACACCACGCCTGAGTACAAAGTTCAGCATGCACAGACGTTTTCACATGAGAAATGATTTTTCCAGCTTTGTTAGTGAAAGCGGTGTGCTCGTGCCACTCATCCAACTTCTTATCACTCAGTAGGTTTTTCACTTCATTTAGGGAGTTCTTCAAATCAAGCAATGTATTAAATTCCATGTGATCACAAGTGAAAACCTCACTGGGATCTGGTAACTGCCACTCATGATTAAGTGGCTTGCCATAAGAAAAGTTCTTGGCAAAGAGTTCAAAAATGTCAGCAAGAACATCTGGGCTGAATGTCTCAGGACTTGAACCCAGTGGTGGCTTTCTGCACTTACTCATTTTCAAATTAAATTAAAATCTAGAAAAAGAAAACACACAATTAAATGAATCAAATTTATTAGTGAGTGAAATCTCATCCACAGCATATCAGATCATACTCAGGACAAACTACCTAAAATGGGAAGAGTAATGTCAGCACATTCTGTTACACAATGAAGCAATTTGGAATAAAGAAAGAGTAAAGGCTTTTACATCCAACAGACCTGAACTCAAATCCACAGTTAAAAAAGTGGGCCTGGGCAAATTACATCTTTGAGTGTGTTTCTTATTTTTAAAAAGTTAGGGCATCATTTTTCTTTTTTTAGATGAGGATAAACATGTTAGCATATAAAAAGCATATACCAACGAATATTCATCTGTGATGGCGGCTCATATTAACAGAATAATCTGTCTAGCTCCTACCCAAAATTTTCCTCTATCCATGGCTGAGACACCACCCACACGGCCCCAAACACACTGTCAGACTAAGAGTCATCCCTCGAACTTTGACCAAGCTTTAACAAGTGACTTTCAGCTTTTTTAAGTTCCTTCAAATCTCACCTCCTTCCAGGAAAAGATTCTACACCTGAACCCATTACTGGTATTGATACCAGGCCTCTCTGCCAACATACTTATTTACAACTGCCAAATACATTCTCCATCCAGATCTCACACTCTTGCTAAGACATGCACTTTGGTACCCATGTGATGTAGTACCAAATCACCTTTACAGGCCACCAACTAACACTCATCACCATACTGCTTGTTAACTGTGGTATACCTGACCGGTTAGCCTCTATTCAGCTCAATGCTGAAACTGAACTGTAGCTCAACCTGGCATGTCTCTAAACTAGATTCCTCTATTACCTGCTCAGACAACTCCATGCCTCCACTATAAAATATTGTATCTTCCTGCCACCAAAATGTAACACACTTTGATAGAGGATCTTTAAACTGAAGAAATATCCTCATTGAATTTACAAATTATAAACAAGTCAGTGTACATTCTGTGTTCTAACACCGCCTAAGAAACCAAAAACACTGGAGAAGGAAAGAGATATAAGGGAAAGAAGCATGCTTAATGGCATAGTGTTGGCCTAAGTTATACATCCCAAAAGATAGAGCTGTAAGTATTACATAGTACTTGTTGGCTCAGTGTTAATTAATAGGCACTTTAAGTTCCTAAGCTCTGCATTTACTTAGTATCCTCAATGCATTCTACACCAGCTTCTCAAAAGGAATCTAAATTTGTAAAACAAAACACTGACAACACAACCATCATCCCGCAAAAAGACAATGTTTCATGATTAAAATGGGAAACAAAAGTGAGCTTGAGCCACGATAAACACAATACCCGAAAGACTATATTCTATTAGCATTTATTTTATTAATAGCACACTTTTTTCATCCTCTTATGTTTTGTTTATTTACAACCCTGTATACTCAACTAACTTGTAAGCTTCTTGAAATAACAAGTATCTTCTCAGCCATTTCTGTTCGTGACGGTGTATTTAAAATATGCGTAAAGTACAGTTAATGGTCACACTTGCCTAGCAATAACTTTTTCTTAGATTTTTTTTTTAGTTAGAAGCTATATTCAGACAGACTTCTGAAAGAAAGCAAAAATGAGGCATTGTCACATTCAACAAAATACTAAACAAAAGCAAGCGAAGGTTTGTTACAAGTTATTTTGTCTTAATTTCCACTGTGCTTACTGGAAACTACAACCATGTTTAGATGGCAACTATAGTCTATCTTGGAAAAAAATCTGATTTTAGTCTAATTTCACATACTAATTAATGGCTGTAGATAAGCTCTGAAATCTTACGTAAGCTAACAGATAATTACCTTCACATGAGAAAAACTAAAGTGATTCAAACACACCTCTGTTCTTTCAGACTACACCTGTGGTACACAATTCAAGACTATATCTGATATATTTATATACAAATTATAGATATTGACTATATATATGTATATTCTGAATAATGCTCAGGTCTATAATCCCACCATCGTTTCCTCCTATCAAATTCCCAGAAGCCACCAACCTCCAGCTACCAGCCTCCTGATTATAGATAAGACACTGTCAATTCTCTGCTGGATTACTGCCATAGCCTTCTAACTGGTCTCTTCTATCTTTGCCTGCTTTGGCTCCCCATTTCACTCAAAGTAAATGCCACAGTCCTTACAGTAGCCTACAAGGACCTTGAAGATTTCTGCCCTCCAGCCCCAACCTAATTGTCGCTAACCTAATTGTCTATTATTCTCCTTATTCATTCTGCTCCAGCCACACAAGTTTTATTCCTGCTCACTTACCACCAAATACAATGCAACTTGTAAGTCTCAAACAATTCCTCTTCCTGGAACCCTCTTCCTCCAGATTGCCTGCATAGCTAACTCCCTCATCTCTTTCGAATATTTACTCAGGTGTAATTCTTCTATGAAATCTACCTTGACACCCTAGTTGCATCTTGCATTACCACCAACGGTAAAGGTATGGGTCTAGCTGTACTTTTCTTTTTCCATGACTTTCTTTTCCTTCTCATATATTTTGCTTATTATGTTTATTTTTTGTCTTCCCCAAATTGGAATCTAAGCTCCACAAGGCAAGGACCTTTGCTTTGTTGACTCATTTATATCACCCCAAGGTTACAACAGTGCTTGGTACACAGTAAACACACAGTGCTTATTGAACAAATGAATGTATATGATACTTAGCACAAAGGGCACTCCTCTGATTAGGTTCTGAATAGGAGTCATAGTAATTCACTTCAACTTCACTCCAGCACTTCAATGCACGACCAAAAATAAAAAACAACAACAAAACGCGTGGTTTACAGAATAGAAGGAAAGTTTCTGTATGTTTCCCCTGCCCCTTTCATTAAGCACTCCATAGAGCTCTGTGGCATCATAATTCTGCCAGGAGGGTCAGCATTACCATTCTTGTTTTGCAGATTAGAGTGGAAAAGTCCTGTAGCTCCCTGCTCGAAGCCACAAAGGAAATAACCTGCAAAATTCGTGGGCCTGACACAAAACCCACAAGATCTCACCAACAGTGCTCTCTCCAATTAACGCTTACAAAGGAGTTTTAGAAGTGTTTCTGGCAACTCCTCCTCCCAGCAATGGTGAAAATAATTAGCTAGAGTGTATCCAGCGCTTTAATTTGGGCCAGGGGCACCCACGATCACCTTTCACCTGATGGAAGGGAGTCCCAAGCTCCATTCGAGCGGCCCGATCCCTCCTAACCAGGAAGAACCTCCGTCCCAGCCCCTGCTTCACTCTCAGGAAAGTCGCAGGCGGACCTGGCCTCAGAACCCGGGTCTGATTACCTTCGCTCACGCCCACCTCGGCCCCCCGAGTCTAGAGAGGCAGCGCTTCACGCTCTCTCCTCACTCGAGGGAACCATCCTCCACTTCCGCTCCCGGGCCGCTTCCCGGAACGGTCGCTCCTAAAGGTCTGCGGCGCCCCCAGGCTCCCTGCCACTGCAGAGGTAGGTGGCGCTCCGAGAGGCCGGGAATGAGGGCCTGGCCCGCTCCTGCCACACCAGAAGCGGGAACCCACCTCCAGGTCGCGCCGCCGCCGAACGTCGGCAGACAGTGGCCCGAGGGCCCTGAAAGACACACTGCGCACGCGCCTCGAGGCCGGGCTGGCGTCACGCGTCAACGTTACGCACGCCGGCGACTCTCGCCGCCCGAAGCCCTCGCTACCTAGGTTTCGTTTCTCCGCCAGGTACTGAAGCTGGGAAGCGCCAAGATCCGCGCCCAAGGCTTCCATGGCAACGGAGCGTGCTCGCGGAGGCGGGGCGTCTTTTGTCTACGCCCCCACCGTGAGTAGGGGAGGGGCAACCCTTCCTGAGCACGCTGGCTCCGCCCACCTGGCCTTTGGGCAGTGAAGGCTTTTTAAGGCCGTTAGGCAGAAGGTGGTTTGTCATGCAACTTAAAACCGGTGCTGGACAGTATGAGCTTAAAAGCCAAACAAGGGAAACTGCAAGAGAACACTCTGTTATTATAACATATATATGCTTATAAACCAGTAAGGAAAAGACAATCCCAAAGGAAAATTGGGCGAAAAGTTGAACAGGCCATTCAAAACAAGTAAAAAAGCCAATAAGGATATACAAAAAATTTTAACCTATTATTTTAAAAAAAAGTTGGAAATGAAAACAATAAATTTCCTTTTCACCTAATTTAGCAAAAGATTAAGAAGATCGATAATGGCCACTCTTGGCGAGAATATGATGAAACACTTTTCTAGACTGTGGGTGGGCATAAAAACTGGCATAATCCTTACAGAAGGCAAACTTTAAAATGGCCTTGCACCTGAGCTGGGGGATTCCCGCGCTTCGCACTTTATCCTTCGGAAACAAACAGGCACTCTCTTTGAACAAAATGTTCATTTCAGCACCTTAACAACAGCAGTAACAAAAACTGGAAACTCTAAATGTCTGCTTTTAGGGAAATAATTGAATTCTTCATGATACGTCCATATAATGGGATACTATTCAGCTAATAATGGGTTATGTATGTCAACAGTGTTGCCTAAAAATAGGAAAACAGAACTGTGTGTAGAGTTTGAACCATTTATATAAATTATATATATATGTATATAAAATACATTATTTTACAAGTCCTCCAGAATGTGCATCAATTGAGGGAAAACAATTGTCTTTTCAAAAAAATGGTGCTAGGTCATTTGGATATTCATATGGAAAAAAATTTATTTGGACTTTTACCTCCACCATAAAAATATATTTCATTTGGGTTGCCAATCTATATTTTAAAAGTCAAGCAACACTTTTAGCAGAAAACATCTTCGTGACCTTGAATTAGGCAAAAAGTTTCCAACAAAGCAGAAAAAGCACTAAACATAAAGGGAAAATATATAAATTGAACCATATTAAATTAAGAATATTTATTCACCAGAAGACACCATTGAGAGTGAAAAGACAACATACAGAGTGAGAGAAGATATTTACAATACATACGTATGACAAAGGCCTTGTATCCAAAATATATAACTACTACAAAAAAAAATAAGAAAAGATGCCCTAGTGGAAAAAATGGGCCAAAAAAAAAAAAAAAGTCCCAGAACAAACACTTCTAAAAGATGATATCCAAAAGACCAATAAACACATGAAAAGATGCCCAACTTCATTAGTCTTTGGGGAAATGTAAACTAACCCTGTAATGAGTTACAATTATACATTATACTGGCAAAAACAAAAAAGGAAAAATATAAGTTTTGGAGAGCATGAGGAACAACCAATGGAGAGCTGTTTGGACAAAAAAGATCTCCCAAGAACTTCCAAATTGACAGGTTAGTTGCCCCCCCCTTTTTTTTAATTTTCTAATTATATGCAGTCATATGCTGAAATCCTACAGGCACTATTCAACTACTTTTGCCAAACAGCCATTAAATGTTCCAGAAAGTTCCCTTAAGCCCCTTCCCAGTCAATCTCCCACTCCCAAGAAGCAACCGCTGCTCTGTTTCATACAGTCATTGTTTAGTTTTGCCTGTTTTAGAATTTTATATAAATTCAGTCATTAAAGTTTGTTTCTTTGCAGCCCATTTCCACCCAGTAAGCTTTTTTTTTTTTTTTTTTTTTTTTTTTTTTTGGTAGGAAAGAAAAATAGTGTCTCCCTTCTACCCTTCTAAATTCTCAGCTGGGGCTCTGAAACAAAAGATAGATTAACAAGAGGAAAGCATGTAAATTTACTAACATGTTTTATGGGCCATGGGAGCCTCCCCCAAGGAAATGAAGATCTGGAGAAACTGTTAAATCTGAGTATTTTGGGCACCTGGGTGGCCCAGAGGGTTGGGTCTCTGCCTTCAGCTCAGGTCATGGTTCCAGGATCCTAGGATCGAGCCCCACACCAGGCTCTTTGCTCATCAGGGAGCCTGCTTCCCCCTCTTTCTGCCTGCCTCTCTACCTACTTGTGATCTCTCTCTCTGTCAAATAAATAAATAAAATCCTTAAAAAAAATTTGAGTATTTTTGTACTAAGTTTAATGAGGAGTAGAAAGTTGTGGGAAAGTGTGACAAATGGGTATGAGCTAACAGTAGTACAGTCGGGGAAATTTAGCAAGCCTGTTCATCCAGAGTCCTCTTGAAGTTCTTCCTTCTTCAGATAAGGATGTTCCTTTCCTCCAGTTATAGGGAATGCGTGTCTCACATCAGGATCTTACGACCTACTTCAGGGCAAAGTCAGAGGGTCCTTCCTGAACCTACCTTTTCTCAAATTCCTTTAACTTAAAATATTTCATATGCCAGTCACCATATTTTGGGGCAGCACGTTCTGACCCCTGTTGATATTCACCCTGTCAAGATTCAATATTCATGTTGTTTTATATATTTGACGTTCATTCCTTTTTTACTGCTAATTAGTATGTCATTGTATGGATAGACCATAATTTAGTTATCTATTCTTTAGCTGATGGACATCTGAGTTCTGTTTCCAGTTTGAGGCTATCGTGAATAAACCTGCTATGAACATTCTAGCGCAAGACATTTCTGTAAGCATATGTTTTCTTTACTTTGGGGTAAGTAGATCTATGTGTAACTTTGAAGAAACCTCCAAACAGTTTTCTCAAAGTGTTTGAACTATTTTACATTCCTACTCACCATACCTAAGAATTCTGGCCCTTGTAGACACCACCCAGCCACGGTCGATCCTACCTTGCCAGGAACAGTGAGCCTTTGGGGTACATCTCCTTTGAGCTGTCTGCAGACAAAGCTCCAAAGACGGCAGAACACTTGCGTGCTCTAAGAACTGAGGAGAAAGGATTTGGTTATAAAACTTCCTGCTTTGACAGTATTATTCCAGGATTTACAGGCTGGGGGGCAGGGTGACTTCATACACCATAATGGCCCTGGCAGCAAATCCATCAAGGGGTAAAAATTTGATGAGAATTTCATCCTGGAGCATATGGGTCCTGGCATCTTGTCCTTGGCAAATGCTGGACCCTACACAAATGGTTCCCAGTTTTCCATCTGCACTGCCAAAACTGAATGATTGGATGGCACGTTTGTATGTGGTCTCTGGCAAGGTGAGAGAGGGCAGGAATATTGTAACAGCCACAGAACACCTTGGATCCAGGAACGGCAAGACCACCAAGAAGATCACCATTGCTGATGTGGACAAGTCTAATAAATTTGACAAGCACCAGATTCTTCCTCCCGTAGCTTAGGAGAGGACCCCCTCACCCCCATCTGCTGAAAATATCCTATGATCTTTGTGTTCCCTGGGGCAGTTCCATGGTTCCATGTTTTCCTTATCCCCCTCCAAGTCAACTTAGATTACAGAGTTAAGATTATGATTATGAAATAAAAACTAAACAACAACAAAGAATTCTAGTTCCTTCATATCCTCACCAACTTTTGGTGTCATGAGTCTTTCGTTTTAGCTATTGGCGGGAGTTGGTGGCTTTTTACCTCTGATTCTTGATCAATATTAACTTAAAATGAAAAGCTGTGGATATTGTTCTTTTAGGGGATTAGATGCTAGATGAGGGCTATATGATCTCTTAAATACAATTACTATGTTCCCTGAGCTTTATAAATATTGTCAGGAGTATTTCAAACAACAAAGCATATACTGAGCCAGTCTTTACTAAAATAATCACAACATTAACTAACAGTTTTTGAGTACATAATACGTGCTCAGCACTGAAAACTGCCTTTTTTTTTTTTATTTTGTGCATTACTCAGGGCCTGCAACTTTTTTTTTCCCAATTTATTTATTTTCAGAAAAACAGTATTCATTATTTTTTCACCACACCCAGTGCTCCATGCAAGCCGTGCCCTCTATAATACCCACCACCTGGTACCCCAACCTCCCACCCCCCCGCCACTTCAAACCCCTCAGACTGTTTTTCAGAGTCCATAGTCTCTCATGGTTCACCTCCCCTTCCAATTTACCCAAATTCCCTACTCCTCTCTAACGCCCCTTGTCCTCCATGCTATTTGTTATGCTCCACAAATAAGTGAAACCATATGATAATTGACTCTCTCTGCTTGACTTATTTCACTCAGCATAATCTCTTCCAGTCCCGTCCATGTTGCTGAAAACTGCCTTTTTAAATTCATTTAATCTTCTCAACAACTCCATGAAGTAGATACATGTATTGTCCCCCTTTTATAAACAGGGAAATCAAGGATCGAAGTGATTAAGCTATTTGCCAAAGGTCATGGAGTCAGTAAGAAGCACAGTCAGGGTTTAGACCTAGCTCTGCCTCATTCTAAGGCCAATCTGTTCTGCAGAGAATTCCTAGAAATTGCCTCTAGTAATTTAAAAACAACTTTATAATCCACATTCGTGGTGAGAAATGCTTATATGAGGCCAGAAGTTTTATTTAAAATGATATTTCATTTCTTTTATCCTAAGAGCAGGAGGGTTTACAAAATTGGGGGGAAAGATAAAATGTTAGGAATGAATAAAACTGGTATCTGAACCAGGTGGCGGGTATTAGAGAGGGCACGGATTGCATGGAGCACTGGGTGTGGTGCAAAAACAATGAATACTGTTACGCTGAAAAGAAATTAAAAAAAAAAAAAAACTGGTATCTGAAACTTTAAAAAGTTCAAGGAAAATAACCAAGCCCTGCACTGACATATTTGGAAATTTGGATAAAAATGCATTAATGTGAAGGCATTTGGTACCAACTTTTAAATATGTACTTTTTTGGTACCAACTTTTAAATATGTACTTTAACAAATATCCATAAGTGTCTGGGTGGAAGCTAGCTACATTAGTTACTCTTTTCCAACTCCTGAATATTCTTTATACTCAACTGGCATGACAATGAGAAAATAATTAGCATAGAAGAATTAAAGCAACCAGCTCTCCACTCCCTGTTCTGATTATACTTCAGTGTCAAAGAAAACAGAGACAAAACTGCTTTGTGGCCCTTCATCACCCTTCAAATTGCTGAGTCTCTAACTACATCTCCAGACCAGTTCTGTGGGGCAACAATGTATAAATCATGGTTCCAAAATCCCAGCGGGAGTTATCTGGGATGTCTGAAATGTTCTATAGCTAGACAGGGGGGTTAAGTTACGAAGTATATGTATCTGTCGAAATTCATCAAATGGCGTAATTAAGATTTGAGCATTTCACTAAACATAAATGTTACCTTGGAAAACAAGAGAGAGCCGTAAACAAATATTCAAATATTGAACTCTAGTTACCCATATGCTGAAGAATTTAGAGAGAAGTGTACTGACCTCTGCATCTTACTTCGAAACGCACCACACGTAAGATGGACAGATAAACGGACGGAAGAGTGGATAAGGGGTGAAGTAAGTGTCATGTGATGTCCACAATTTTTAGAAGCTAGATGGTGGATTCTATGACTGTGCACTCATTTGTTCAACATTCCTCTGTTGAAATTTTTTCATGATAAAATAGTGGGGGAAATATACAGATTCACATCATAAAAAGCAGGAATAGCATCACTTCCTATTAAAAAAAATACATACATAAAATGAGTATCTAGCATTTCCTATTAACACAGGAATCAGAACCACTAAATGAGTGTGAAGGGAACAGCACTGGATTTGGTGCCAACCAGACCTGTGTTCTTATGGCTCAGTCATTTGGACCATTTATTTGATTTGGTGAACCCCATTCAGGCTTGGTTTTGACCATTACACGATCTTAAATTGTTCCCATTCTTGGTCACACAGTGGGCCACTTTACTCTCTTCTCGCCACATGGAATGGACCATTGTTTAAAGGCAGCAAGCCAAGGAAGGGAACATGGATATGGAAATTCCAGAAGCTAGCAAAGTTTATAAACTTGCTAATAATTGTTCCAGTTTCCCTCACGATGATCTTCACTAGATCTTTAAATGGCATTTTGACCAAAATTCTTACACAGCGTTAAAATACATTGTTAAAAAGAGAAAATATGGCAAAAATTATACCAATTTGTCTATTCAACTATTAGGTAGAGCATCTGAATGGTAGTATTTGTGGGAAAGTGCTTGAAAACAGCAGCCAAAATCTCTTCTTTCTTACTGTTTAGAAACTAAACAAAAAATATTTAAACAAAAGCAATTAATTTTTAGGCATAAATACAAAAAATTATAAACAGCGGGTTATGAAAGCAGTTTTCATCTTGTCTGGGCGCTATAACACATAAATTAAATCTCATTCTGCACTTTAATAAATATTCAGAACTAAGATACAGTAGGAAATGTCTTTCTTAAAACTTATTTTTTCACAATTCATTAATTTCCTTACCTAGTTAAAGTTAATAGATCGAGGGCATCTGGGAGGCTCAGCCACTAAGCGTCTGCCTTCAGCTCAGGACATGATCCCAGGGTCCTGGCATCAAGCCTGGCATCAAGCCCCGCATCGGGCTCCCTGCTCTGCAGGAAGCCTGCTTCTCCCTCTCCCACTCTCATTGTTTGTGTTCCCTCTCTCACTGTTTGCTGTGTCTCTCTGTCAAATAAATAAATAAAATCTTAAAAAAAAAAAAGTTAATAGATCGAGTCACTAAATGGGGGAAAGCCAAACGTGTTTTTATGTTGTGAATATCAGTATCATGTTATGAATATCATGATATTTTAAATGAACTTTAGAATAAGATTCATAATACAATCACTAATACTACATTGACCTAAAATACTTATTTACTTAAAATCACATCTTTGTTCTCTTCCATGTAAAAAGCGCCAAAATAACTTTTTCAAAAATGCTTAAGGGTTTAAGAAGCAACATATATTATTGTGAGATGGGCACAGTTTGGAAAAAAAAAAAAGTTGGGAAATAGTGGCATATGGAATAGAACAGAAGACATGGCCCACCCTTGAAGCACTAAATCGTTTTACTGCAGACACAAGATTTTTAAAAATAAATAACATTACACAACTAAGTGCTCCCTTGTATGGTACAGAGTATTTCAGGAGTCTAAGGAAGGGGAACTAGTAGGAAAAAGATGGGGAAAAGAGACTTCACTTTTTGTCTTAAAAGGCTGCTGTTATTTGGGGAGAGGGTGTACCAGCCTACCTTAGGAAAAATACGTGGGTGAATCAATGGACAAGAAAGGTAATTGCAGAAAAGGGATGGAAAGGTTAAGAAGACTGAAATGCTATAGAGATAGTATCTCAGTTCAGGCTGTGATCAGAAAATACCATAGACTGGGGGACTTAAAGAATAGAAATGTATTTCTTAGGATGCCTGGGTGGCTCAATCAGTTAAAGCATCTGCCTGCAGCTCTGGTCATGATCTAGAGGTCCTAGGATCAAGTCCTGCATCAGGCTCCCTGCTTAACAGGGATTCTGTCTCCTTCTGCCTGCCCTCTTTGTGTGTGCACTTCTTCTCTCTGACAAATAAATAAATAAAATCTTTACAGAAAAAGAAAAGAAACATATTTCTCACAGCCCTGGAGGCTGGGAAGTCCGAGATTAACGTGCTGGCAGATTGGGTTCCTGATCAGGAGTCTGTTCCTGGCTTGCAGATGGCCACTCTCTCACTGTGTCCTCTCATGGCAGAGAGAGAGCAAGCTCTCTGGTCTCTTCTTATAAGGACACTCATCCTATCCTGGGGACCTCCCCCTCATGAGCTCATTTAAACCTAATGACCTCCCAATCTGGCTGCATCTCCAAATACCATCACACCCGGGGCCTGGACTTCAACATCTGGATTTTGTGGGCAATACGCGGTCCACAGCAGGGACTGAGCATCCAGAGTCCAGAGGGCTGTGGAAGCCAAACAGAGGTGCCAAAATCTGCTGCAAGAGGAAATGGTCAAAGTGGGAAAGAAATGGCTGTGTTCGGTTCATAGAGCGTTAGGGAGGGTCATGGAATAGTCAGGCAGAAACACCCCGGAGGGACCTGGAAATCAGTGGGTGGCTGAAGATCAGGTGAGAATACGAAAGTGACCTTCAACTCTTTGGATTTTTTTAAATACCTGCTTTATTATTATTTATTATTAACAATGATTATGGTACTTAACTTAAGTGGAATCAATACCAAAAGTTGTTAAAGCACTAGCCTTGGGGGACTCCTTCCTGTTAATAGGTTGCCTAGGGCTGTCCCGCCTTGAGATCAATATGGCTTCTCTCTCTTTTTTTTTTTCTTTTTTTTTAGTTACTATGATGTTTATTGATAAAGTAGTTTTTTTTAAATTATTATTAATTTATTTATTTTCAGCATAACAGTATTCATTATTTTTTCACCACACCCAGTGCTCCATGCAATCCGTGCCCTCTGTAATACCCACCACCTGGTACCCTGACCTCCCACCCCCCACCCCTTCAAAACCCTCAGATTGTTTTTCAGAGTCCATAGTCTCTCATGATTCACCTCCCCTTCCACTATGGAGTATTATGCCTCCATCAGAAAGGATGAATACCCCACTTTTGTAGCAACATAGACAGGACTGGAAGAGATTATGCTGAGTGAAATAAGTCAAGCAGAGAGAGTCAATTATCATATGGTTTCACTTATTTGTGGAGCATAACAAATAGCATGGAGGACAAGGGGTGTTAGAGAGGAGAAGGGAGTTATGGCTTCTCTTTTTGAATGGCTAAGGACGGCGCTGACTTGTGAGTGCCTGGGTTAAACTCTCCACCTCTTAGCTACATGACCTTGGGCAAAGCAGACCTCCAAGGGTCACACTGAGGATTACCTGCCAAATAAAAAATGCTGAGCCCGGCTTCTTGCTCTCAGCCAGCATCTGAGAGATGTGGGCTGCTCCTGAAAAATGTCTGTTCTTTTCTGGAAGATGGGGTGCTAAATTCAGACCCTCCTTACAAGGTTCTCCCATTGCTGTTTTTTCTTTTATTCAAAACCCTTAACAGAGCGAGAGAGGAAAAGAGGCAGGGAGACGTAGGAGAAGAAAGGGAAGCAAAGAAGACAATTGAGACCAAATTATGTCATATCGGTCACTGAGAAGCTTTCAGATGTTTCTGCTTCTGTTTTCAACAATTTGGGCAGGTTTCAAAGAGCAGAAAGAAGACTCTCTATAAAATGAATGAACAGGGTCGCCTGGGGGGGCTCGGTGGGTTAAAGCCTCTGCTTTCGGCTCAGATCATGATCTCAGGGTCCTGGGATCAAGCCCCGCATCGGGCTCTCTGCTCAGCAGGGAGCTTGCTTCCTCCTCTCTCTCTGCCTGCTTCTCTGCCTACTTGTGATTTCTGTCTGTCAAATTAATAAATAAAATCTTTTAAAAAAATGAATGAACACATGAATCAACGTGGATGCATTTTGAAAACATAATGTGGAGTGATAAAGGCAAGTCACAGAACAGTCTTGCGTTGCCTGCCATTTACATAATGTTTGAAAACACATGAAACAATTCTGTTTGATGTTTATCCATACAAACATAGTAAAAATACAAAAAAAAAATGATAAAGACACACTCACTTCCAGAGAGTGGTAACCTCTGGGAAGGCAGAGGAGATGGCAGTGAGATACAAAAGGGCATCAACTGTATCTAGAGCCTCTTTGTTCTTTTTACTAAGCTCTGAAGCTCTAGCAAAATATTGGCACTTTTAAAATGCAGGTAGCGGATGCATGGATGTTACATTATTCTCTTGTCTGAATCTTTGAAATATTTCCTAAAAATTTTAAACCAAGAAAAGAAGACCGTCGGCCTCATTTCTAAATCCATTCAAACTCCCATGCACTTTAGAAATCCATCTGTCCAGCCAAATCACATTGTATGCACGATTTTCAGGAATGAGAGTGTGCTTCTCAGCTTCAATTAGAGAAAATTATGATGAACCCATGAAAAATGGGTTTTGTGTTCGGCGTACATTGCCAAAATATTTGAAATATATTTCAGATTCTGATATCTGGGTTGAGCCACACATATTATCATATTCCTAGATTTTAATTTCTTTCACACCACATTACATGTTGGGGGTGTTTTGTGATTAACAAATTGCTTGTGTGTACCTTAAGATGCCCTACAGAGCTCCTGTCAGGGATAAACTCCGACTGATCAACGGCAGCTGGCCAGAGCGCTCTGCTGAGACAGTTGAGAAACCACATCTGGGCTCCACAGGAAAGGCCGTGATCCGGGAGGGAGCTGCGTCAAGAGCAGGTGAAGGAATGGTTCCCTGTGTGTCCCAAGAATATTCTTGACAATTTTCCTGACTCTCCTTCATTTCCAGCTCCCATCACTTACCCCTTCTAAGTTGGTGCTTCTAGAATCCCCCTCCCTGACTTTCCTTTATCTTTTTTAAAAGATTTATGTACTTATTTGAGAGAGAGAGAGAGAGTGAAAGAGCAGCAGAGAGGGGCAGAAGGAGAGGGAGAGAAATCCTCAAGCAGACTCCTCGCTCAGCATGGAGCCCCATGCGGGGTTTGATTCCAAGACCCTGACATCATAACCTAAGCCAAAACCAAGAGCCAGCGCTCAACCCACTGACCCACCCAGGCACCCCATATATTTACTCACACTGTATAACCCCTGGCTGGTTTCATTCTCATCCTTAGCAACCCTAGAGGCTGATGAGCCAGCCCCTCCTCTTCTGTTTTTCTCTGAAGCCTTCCCAGTCCCGTCTGGGCCAGGTGAGGCACCTCCCTGTCATCCCCATGGAACTCACATCGCATTCATGTCTAGGTCTTCCAACGATTTGTTTACCCATCTGTCTCTGCCGTGGGCTTTGAAAGGACAAGGCTGGATCTTATTGATCTCTGCACTGCCAGCTTCTGGCACATAATAAGCAATCAATAAGTGTTTGTTAAATGAAAGAATGATTTAATGAGTGGTGTCCTTATTCTGCAGAAAAGGAAAGAGACACAGAGTTGGGATTTTTCTCAAGGTTATATTTCCTCTGAAACCTTCCCATCTTTCCTCTAGAATAGAGACTGACGAACATTTTCTGTAAAAGGACCAGAGGGTCAATATTTTCAGTGTGCGGTCCAGAAGGTCTGGACCACTCCACTCTGGAATGGTAGCTGAAAAGCAGAGACATGGCTTTATTGCAATAAAATTCTATTTCAGAAAAAGGCAGTGGAACTGGATGTGGCCCAAGGGCCAAAACTTGTGACCCTGCTGTAGAAGATGGTCAACAGAATGCTCACATGTCTAGTTCCTTTGCTGAACATCCTTTCCGCCTCAACCCAAATTCTATTGTCCCGATTCCAATGTTTCCAGAGTGCCTTTTGGAGTTAGATCGAATCCCCTCATATCTCCAAGCCGAGGAACTGAGGTAGGCTCACTAGAGAACTAGAGGCAAAGCTGAGACCAGAAGGGACAAAAGGACTTTGTTGACAATGACCTTTAAGAGACCTAGAGGAGGGACACCTGGGTGGCTCAGCCGGTTAACCGTCTCACCCCTGATTTTGGCTCAGGTTATGATCTCAGGGTCATGATCTCAGGGCCGTGAGAGTGAGCCCTGTGTCGGGCTCTGCGCTGAACCTGGAGCCTGTTTAAGATTTTCTCTCTGGCTCAAGCCTTTGGTTTGGGCCATGATCCCAGGGTCCTGGGATTGAGCCCCACATCAGGCTCCCTGCTTGGTGGGGGGCCTGCTTCTCCCTTTCCCTATGCTTGTGTTCCCTCCCTTGCAGTGTCTCTCTCAAATAAATAAATAAAATCTTTTCTAAAAAAATAAAATTCTCTCTCTCCCCCCTCTCTCTCTGTCCCTCCCCCTGCTGCAAAATAAAATAAAATTTTAAAAAATTACCTAGAGGAATTCAAGCCCAACTTATCCACATCCTGATTGAGCATCCATTTTGAACACTGAACATTTTAACAAGGAAAGAGGTCCATTTCTCGGGTGCAGTGGACAAAGGAGAAAGGGGAACAATTAACTCTCTTATATTCTGATTCTCTTACATTCTTCCTACTCCCTTTTCTATGTTTCTAAGCAACTAGTCTCTTTTTCTTTCCCAGAGATTATTTTAAAATTCTTCCACTTTCCTCATAATTCTTACCTTATCGTTCACTCATTCCTTGTCAGGAAATGACCTCATCTCCTCCTTCACGAAGGAAATAGAAGTCATCAAAATAGAACTCCAGTATTCTGCAACCCACCACTAATTTATGTGCATCTATACCCATTTTATTATCCTTCCTCTCATAATGGAACAGGTGTCTAAGACTAATCATTTCTGTTCTGTGTCTCAGGTCCTTCTACCTTCTCAGGGAAACTGATTCCACCAATGCACTCTCTCTCTCGGTCTCTCTCTCTCTCTCTCTCTTTCTCTCTCTCTTGTTCTCCTGTATTTATCATTATCTCTTCTCTATCTCCCCAAACTGCCTCCCAAAGGCACAGGGGAGTTTCTCCTCACCATGAGAAACTTTCCAACAACATTTAGACATGCATGTCTCCACCATCTTGAAAATAAGTTTCTGAAACCTGTGTCTTCCTCCAGTTACTGCCCTATCTCTCTTCTACCTCTTTTTCAGCCAGAGTTCTTAAGAGAGTTGTGTCCTCATGATTTCCACTTCATCATCTCCCAGTAAGTTTCAACTCATGAAAACTTTGCTTCTCCCTCATTATACCCCTGAAAGTCTTTTATTAAAAGACCTCAAATAACCTCCTTCATTGCTACATCCAACCTAGAATTTTTTACCCTTATCATTTTTTTCTTTTTTTTTTGAATTAATTTCTTTTCAGCATAACAGAATTCATTGTTTATGCACCCAGTGCTCCATGCCATACGTGCCCTCCATAATACCCACCACCTGGCTCCCCCAACCTCCCACCCTCCGCCCCTTCAAAACCCTCAGATTGTTTTTCAGAGTCCACAGTCTTTCATGGTTCATCTCCCCTTCCAATTTCCCTCAACTCCCTTCTCCTCTCCATCTCCCTATGTCCTCCATGTTATTTGTTATGCTCCACAAGTAAGTGAAACCATATGATAATTGACTATCTCTGCTTGACTTATTTCACTCAGCATAATCTCTTCCAGTCCAGTCCATGTTGATACAAAAGTTGGGTATTCATCCTTTCTGATGGAGGCACAATACTCCATCGTGTATATGGACCACATCTTCCTTATTCATTCGTCCATTGAAGGGCATCTTGGTTCTTTCCAGTTTGGCGACCATGGCCATTGCTGCTATAAACATTGGGGTACAGATGGCCCTTGTTTTCACTACATCTGTATCTTTGGGGTAAATACCCAGTAGAGCAATTGCAGGTTCATAGGGAAGCTCTATTTTTAATTTCTTAAGGAATCTCCACGCTGTTCTCCAAAGTGGCTGCACCAACTTGCATTCCCACCAACAGTGTAAGAGGGTTCCCTTTTTTGCCCTGATCTTTACTAAATTTCTGGCACTATGTAACCTTGTGATTTTCCTTCTTGAAACAGTAATCCAAGGTTATCTCAGCTAATTTCCTGACAATCTTAACTATGTTGATGATTCCAGAGTTACTTCTCCAACCCAGAGCCCACTACTGAGGCTAAAGCCAGCCAGTCAATCGCCTAATAGAATTAGAAATCATCCCTCTTCTTCTTAATTCACAACGAGTCCCATTTTAAAACAATTATCTTGACCCATCATCCTAGCCACCTACTGCCTCTCTTCTTTGCCCTATTTGCAGCAAAAGTTTCTGAAATGTCTTTAAAACCCCCTTTAATCAGGCTCTCAACTATACAACTCCACTGAAATGGATCTTATCATGTCACCCATGAATGAAAATGAAAAATCCTATTTTACTTTGATCTTCTAACAAGCAGCATTTGACACAGCTGGTCACCTACTTCTCATTGATACCCATCTATCTCTTGGCTTTCCAGATACCACCCTCTTCTGGTTGACCTCCTCCCTCACTGACCTTCTCTCTCCATCTTCGCTCGTTTCTCCTTTATCCCTGACTCTTAACATTGGGGGAAGCCAAGTCTTATTCCTTGGCCTTCTTCTCTACATCCATTCCTTGGGTGATCTCACCCAGTCTCAAGCCTCAAATGTCCTCTCTATATCTGTGATTCTCAAATGCGTATCTTCCACCCAGCTCTAGTCTCTTATATACAGCTGCCTACCCAAACTCTCAGCTGGGATGCCTCACAGGCCTCTCAAACTGAACTGAAACCGAGTTTTAGCCCCAAAGCCCTCTTCCATGCACAGCTGTCCACATGTCAATAGATGGTAACTCATTCCTTGGTGTCGTCATATCTACGTTGATTCATCTGGAGTCCTTTTACCATTGTTTCTCCATCTATGTCATTTTTTACCATGATTTTAAGAACTTTTTTTTTCAAGAGGGCTCATAAGTGCCAGGTTTGAGCAAGTTTAAAAACGTCTCACATGCCCTTTATTCTCAAGGACATTTAGACTTTCTTTCCCAGTAAGACGGTCGAATTCATTCCATGATAACTGCTGATGAGCCCTGCCTTTGCCCTTCTTTTCTTGACCAATCCATTCATCTTTTGGTTTGTTAAACTTCGTCCCTGAAATGAGGTTTTTCCTTTGTTTTGTTTTGTTTTTTACTCTGGTCTTACTGAATTCATGTTCTTATTAATTTACTCTGTAGCTCAAAGCAATTGCGGGGGACTTCTCCTATGTTCCTTGGTGTTTTTTGTTTGCTTCAGTTTTTGGTTTTTTTCCTTGCAGTCTCCATCTGTTTTATGCTGGCTATGCTCATTTAACTCTTCCCTTCATTTCATTCACCTGCGGAATGTTCACTTCGTTGCCATGTTGCTTCTTTCCATCTTGCTTAGGCTTCAAATAGACAGCTCTCCCCCAGTTCTTCCTTTTGCTTTGATAGATGGATTCTCATGAACCACTTCTGAACCCTATCTGGGACCCTCTTCCCTTCCAGCAACATTTCCACGCCTGGGAATTGCATTCCACCCACCTTCTTATAGCCTGGGTGCAGGAACATGGAAAAAATTTGGCTAATTTCCTGCAGCCTTTGGTATACCATCGGACATTAACGTCCAGATTGAGGTACCCCTTTTCCCTCAGGGATAGTATCCTTAGGTTTCAACTCAATCCCCTGATTCAGCATGGAACCCTGGCAGATATGGCAGCAGGGGGCTTTGCCTGACTTAGCTGTGATACTGACATCATAGACGGGAACCTCTGCTCTTAGAAGAGATTTCTTCGACTTTTCTCTAAGTTTCCTACAGCAACTTCATCGTCTCCTATCCAGATCAGGGGGGTATTGGGCAGAATTCTCAAAGTTTTGCAAGTCACTTCCTTCCCTTGTATCACTTGTAGGAAAAAGGGTGATTTAGGAGCTGCACGGACTCACACCAAAATCTGTTTTTCTTCTCGTCAGGCACTTTTTAGTCTAGAGCAGGAGGGTAACCTCTTTCCTTGTTTCATTGTTGGTAGTAATTATTTTTAACTCATTTATTTCACTGAATGACAGAGGATGGTGATTCTGGAAGCCAAAACGTGTTGTTTTATCATTATGAGGAGACTGGCACTTTTACCCTACCTATCCTCAGGGAGAGGGCTGGATGGGGGAAAAAGGTGAAATGCGATTACCCAAGCAGGCCCCAGGCTCCTGGTGGTGAGAGGCCCTACTCAGGGAGCCTGCTAGTTTTCATGAAATCTGTCTGGCTACCACACTTACCATCAACTCTTTCTCCTTCCCCTTGGTTTCTCAGCAAGGAGTGGTGTCACCCCCAACACAAAGGACTTTTGTTGTGCTTAACTTTAGGATAGCTAACGTGAGGGAGGCTCAGAAAGCACTCCCCCAACTCAGCAGCCAGTTTCCAGAAGGACACAGCTCAGCCCTGTGAATGAGTGGAGAAGAGGGGAAGGCGGGTCGAGCCCCCCCATCTCCCCCCACCCCTACCCCGTGCTACAACAAACACACAGTGTGGAAGGAGACAGGTAGGAAATCCAGACCTGGGCAGCAACCTTGGGATGCTGTGCTGTAAAGAGGGAGGTGAGGCAAGTGGGAACTTTGCAAATCCAACACCTCCTTCCCTCCTCTCAGCCCCCTCCCCCCTGCCAAGCTCCCAAGGGGAGAAAAACAGCATCCCTGAGGAGAAATGAAAACATGCTAACTAAGCACCCAGGCTTTGGAATTAATGAGCAAATCCCATCAAACCTTTTGACACCATGGGCTTTGGCCTCAAAGGCAGAAACCTTTTAAGCACCCATGATTACCCCTGCGTTCTTCATCTTCAGGTCTCGTCTCTGTGATAAATTGCCACCTGCGTCGTGCCCTGGCATTTCCACACAGCAAATAATTGGCTGCAGACAGTTGTTGGATGCCTTTGTGTGAGGGAAAAACTGCGAAAATAAATTCCATTCCATCAGCCCACATATTTTTTGACATTTTGAATCTGAGAGCATGAATTCTGTCATTCGGCTTCTCCGTGATACCGAAATGGTTCTTCGCTATGAAAATCAAAATGAGTGGAACGGAAATAGCTCCTCATATTTAGTAGCTAAGTAGCCATTTGCTTCGAAGAGCTTTCTGGGTATTTTATGTTCCTCTCTATAGCATCTCCATAAGGGGCACCGAGTTCTTTAGACTTCTTTGAAGAAGAAACGGAGGCACCCATAACCCCAGTGTTTAGGGTTAGCAGAGTTGTGAACAGTAGGGAACTTCATTGCTATCACTAACACTAATTAATTAGTTAGCTATTAATCTTAGCATACCTAATCTGCAAGTAGGCACTAGGTTTACTCACTTAGTCCCCATAACAACCATATTCGTACTATTATGTGTATTTTGCAGACGAGAATGTGACTTGAAGCAGTAGGGTAACTGGCACAAAACCACCTCGCTGGTGCATGGTGCACTTAGGACAAGACACAGGTCACGTGGCCTCTGAGCCCTTCACCCACGGAGCACCTGGATTCATTATCTGTTGTTACACAATGAACTATAGCAAAATTTAGTAGCTTACGGGCAGGGCTTCCAGAATGGTGGAGCAAACCTTCGTGACTGAAAAAAAACATGTGTTATCTCACAGTTTCTGTGGGTCAGGAATCCCGGCACAGCTTAGCTGGGTGCCTTTGGCTCTGGGTGTCTTCCAAGGCTACCTTCATGAAGCCAGTCAGGCTCAACTGGGGAAGGCTCCGCTCCCAAACTCACTCCCATGATTACTGGCGGGATTTAGTTCCTTTCTGGTGCTTGGCCAGGTGCCACCCTCCATGCCTTACCCCATGGACCTCTCCATCCTTGGGCACAATATGTCAGCTTGCTTGATCAGAATAAGGACACAAGAAGAACCAGAGAGAAAGAGTTTGAGCAAGACGCAAGTCCCAGTCTTTTGCAACCTAATTTGGGCGTAGTCTACTCAGTCGAATCAAGAGTCACTAGGTGCCGGCCACGCTCCAGGAGAGGGGATGGCACAGAGGTGGGAACCCCAGGAAGCAGGGATCACTGGGAGCCATTTCAGAAGCTGCCTGCCACAGCGCCCTTCTCGGGTAACCGCCCTCCTCCTCACCACTCACGTGGGCAGGCTAAATGGTATCACATGACCGTGACCCTCTAGCCACAGCTGACTGGAGATGGACACCTGACCCAAACCTGACCAATGAGATACCTTTCCCCCCAAGAATTCTGAATTGCCACCTGGAGACTGGTTAGTTTCTGCTAGAAGCTTGAAATGAAACAATATTAATTAGGAACTGTCAGTCAGCTAGTTTCTGCTGTGCTCACAGATGAGGAGAGAGAGCCAGGTATGAGGAAAGAGAGAAAGGCACTATGCTTCCTCCCCTGATTTGGAGACATAGGATAAAAACTGTAGGTTTCTGTCACTTGCATCCAGGGGGGATGGTCGTAATGTCTAGTAACCAATAAAGCCCAAACATCAAACACTCCAGACGGAACTTACTGTAACCATCTGGTGAAGCCCCATTTCTGGACCCTGGGAGCCCATCAGCCGCTTGCCAGGTTGAAGCATAGCACCCGCTCACCTTGACCACCCTGCCGCCCTCAGGGAGCTAAGCCGAGGGGAAGTCTGACCCAAGAACCTCGGGATCACTTGTGTGGGAGTCCGGTAGCAGCCTAGCACAGAAACCTCAGTGTGATCACAGATTTCCTCTGTGGCCCACTGGAGAGTCAGTATGTCTGCCAGACGACTCACAGATGAGTTCTTGTGATAATGTCAAGTGCATTCACTGTGATCCCTGGAAGAACATACGGGGAGGAAATGCCTCCATCCGATCTGTGTGAGAAGGGGCTGGAAAAGAGCCATCACTGGGTAATGGGACTTGGGACACTTGTCATTCCCTTTAAAACAGAACCATGGAACTCACTGATGCACTTGAGAGACTGGGAAGCCCTTGACGGGATACACAGAGTGCTGTGGGTGTTCATAGGTATATAGTTAACATCAGATACCCCAATGACACGACCAAGACAAAACAAAACAAAAAAGGCTAAGAGCCAGTGTTTTGGGGGAAGGGGTCAAGTTTGGTTTTTTGTTATTGTTTAAATTAAATCAACTGAGAGTCAACAAAAACAGTGAATGCTCACCCAACCTACTTCTGCTCAGGACCAAAACGTTAGCACAGCATTCCTCTCCAGTCCAGAAAGAACTTCCACCCTGACTCCCCATCTCCCTCACAACTGTCCATCTCCACTAGGAATAAACATCAACTAGTGTATCTGAAAGCCAGTGAGGAATTGATCACCGAAGGAAGTTCTGCCCTGAACATCAAACCTACATCTGATTTCCTTTTCAGATTTCCTGTGAAGTTAAGCCTTTTACATGAGAGCTCTATAGTCAGATGATTTTTTCCCCACATTTGATATTGTGGATAATTGCTGTTTCCTTGTTCAACAAAATAGGAGGTAGGCTGTTGCAACTTGCAGCAAAGAGAGATTTATGCTCCTGTCTCACCACCGAGCATGGTGTGCACATTTCCTTTCTAAGAAAATAAGGTCTGCCATGAGGCACTGAAGTAGGGTTCAATATTCATAATTGCAAGTCATAGCCCACAATACAGGTTTTCTTTGAATCAGGAATTTTGCCCTTTAAGAGATTTTGATTAAGGTATACAATATAGATGACTTTTCTAATTAAAGAAAGGAGAAAAAATATACATGCGATTGCAATTTTTCTTGTATCAGAGCTGTAGAAGCCTTCACTGCAAAGTCCTGTCCTGGGTTTGCAGTTGGACCTGCAGCAACCATGTGACTGTATGTAGCAATGTCATGTGAAGGTTAAATATAGCACCAGCAAGAACGCTTAACATTTACTCAACATTTACTCAACATTTGCTACCTTCTACATACCATGCTAATTACATACATTAGCCCGTTTTATCCTCACGACCTTTCCAGTAACTATTTTTATCCCCATGCTACAGAAGAGGAAACTGAGTCATAGAGAAATTGGACCAAAGGTGCCTAATTAGTAAGTGGTAGAGCAGGGATCTGGAACCATGTCTGTTTTATTCCAGGGTTTAGGCCGAACTACCATGAATTATATCTGACCTTGAGCCTCTAAAAATATCATCCTGCTTTAAGTGTTCAGTAACACAGTTTATAACCCTATGAGTAGTCACCCCCACATTATGCTCCTATGGTTAGCCTATATAAAATTTTTAGTGCATTGGTTAGCTATGGCTACATAATAAACTGTCCCGGAATTAAGCAATACTATACGATAGGGACTTGCTATTTTCATGATATATGGGTCCGCTGAGCACTTCTTCTGGTCCCAGCTGAACTTATTGGTATACCTGAGGTCAACCGTGGCGTGTGTGCAGTGGGCAGTCCTACTGGTCTTAGTTGGGCGCTCTCGTGTGACTGGGGGTCTATGGGCTGTAGCCCTGTCTGATGTCTCCCGCTGCGTGGTTCTCATCCTCCGGCAGGCTAGCTGGGCTTTTTCATACAGTCGTGGCAGCGTTTCAACAGCAAGCAAGAGGCTGCAGACAAGTGCAAGGCTCTTGACACTAACAGATGCTACATCCTATGGGTCAAAGCAAGACACGGGCCAGCTTGGAGCCAGAGAGGGTAAGGTCCAGAAATTATCAAGGCAGAGGGTAAGGATACAGGGAAGTAATTAATTAGAGCCATCGATGTAATCAACCTTCTATAATGAGTGGCTATGAAAATAGTAAAGCCCCCTTTCACCAAGAGCAATACTGGCTCAATGCAGAGTGTGTAGGCTCTGCCACAACTGCCCCATCACGGTTACCCAAATGCAATCGTACATGAGAAGAGACGAGGTTTAAAGAGATGGAGACATTCGCTTACGGCCGGATGTTTCCACACAGAGGACATGATCTTAGCTTTCACCGGTTCGTTCCAACCAACTGGGCCCTAAGCCAGGGACTCCTGCAGCTTCTTTTCTTAAAAAGCAGAAAGATGATCCATCCCCACGTGGTCCTGTGTGTGTGTGTGTGTTCAAAGGGTTTTGCCCTCTGGCTTGGGATCCTTTCCCTGGAGGCCCTCATGAGATGCACAGTTCACCAGGACCCACAGCTCTGAACAAGCCCCTTCTTGTTTTAGGACTTTGGCAGCTTTTGCTCTAATTCCAAGGTGAAGGTAGTTCACTGGTGGTGGAGTTCCCTTCTCCAGAATAATAAACAAGACAGGCCTTGACCCCTGGCTTCAGGTCCTGTAAGTATATCAGAGGGAGGAGCTGGGGCTAGGGACCGGGCACCTCCTTGAGCATCTGTTTCTTCATCTGTAAATGACAGATCGCTATCCTAGCCCAGCCTCTCTCAAGAAATATTTGGGAAGATGCCAGGAGGGAAGGGGTACGAGCATGCTTTACAAAGAAAAGGGGAGGCATGAGGACGACAGGTAGAGAAGAGGATGCGGAATAGAGCAGGAGACGAGGAAAGACAGAAGACGAGGGTCCCGGAGGAGGAGAAAGAAGGTGGCGCTCTGTACTCAGAAGCTGCTCAGACGGGTGCAGTTTCAGGCTGCATAAACTCTCTCCCAGACCCCTGGGCTACAAGCAGACAACCCCTCACTCACAAGGAATACATTGGCTGCACTGCCCCCTGCTGACCATCGCATGAAAGAGCACAGACACTGAACAGCGTGAAGCCGGTGAAGTTGGTTTTCGGGGATCGCCAGACCACAAGTGCACCACGGAACCCACCAGGACTTTCTGCCTTCCCAGCCCCAAGGCCGCTCAGTAGGACTAATTCAGAATCCTCCCACCCAAACCCCCTTTTCCTTTTTCTTGGGAATGCAGAAGATAGGCATCCGTCCCTTTCCCTGAGGCACCGGTACCATCTACCCTGTAAGCCATAGCTATAACACGGACCCAAACTTCCCAGCTTCTCCATTCTTTGCAGAGACAAAGCACAAGGGTCACACCGCTCCCCAGAGGTTTATTACTGACCACCATGGGAAGTGGTGGGGAGAGGGATGCGATATAGCAAAAATTTCAACCATATTACAAACAACGACGTGACATGCCCAAGGTGACAGAGTTAGTAAGCAAGAGAACTGGAGTGTGAACCCAGATGGCCGGGCTCCGACACCCACCTACCTAACCACTAGGCTAGACTGCCCCCACTGCAAATAACGAGATGCGCTTTGGGGCATGTGGGCTCTATGGGAGTTAGTTTGGGTTTTAATCCTCTCTCCGCCTCTCTGTCATTTGGTATCTGTGTGAACTTGAAGCTTCAGTTTCTTGATTCATAAAATAGAAAGAAGAAGAATGAGACTCACTTCAGATGACTATGACAACTACGAGCTACGATGTTGCATCACTGAGCCTGGCAACACTAAGCATTTAATAAATGGTAACTACTCTTTTACTTTTACATTTTTTCAACTGAACTGAATCCATTTGTTGTTGGAAGAAACCTAGTATTTTTACCCCTGGCTCTGCCATTAAGTCACTGTGTGATTAAGGAGGTATCACGTATTTGGATCAGGTTTCTCCATTGTCAGCGCCAATGGACTATTTTCCTTAAGCAGCTAGAGTCGTCCTTTAAAAAGACAGTATCAAATCACTCCGCTTCCCTGCTTAAAGCTTCCCCATGTTCTCCCACTGCACCCAAACCACTTGCCATGACTTGCAAAGCCGAGCATGAGATGCCGGCCAGCCGCCCGTCTCTCGCCTCCTCCCCCTCCCTCATGGTGATCCCGTCACACTGGTCTCTCTGCTCTTGAATCTCACGACTTATTCTCATCTTGTGGTATTTGCCAGAGAAGCAGCTGCGAATTCTTCACATGGAACTGTGCAAAGCTGACTCCTTCTTGTCATTTAGATGCCAATTCAAATATTCCCTGCAGAGGCATCTTCCCTTCTTCTCAGACCCAGCCCTCTCTCAGTCACGGTCTCGTCCCCTTGTTTTATCTCCCCCAGAAGGATTCACCACTATCTGAAACCATCTCGCTCCTTTACTTCTTCAACTGCTTTTCTCTCTGTCATTGGAACGTAGATGATACAAGAGCTAAGAGTGTAGTCTGGACTCTCCTGATTTGTTTACTACTGTGTCCCTATAGTAACACGAGCTCAGCGCCTGGCATCTGGTAGACCTTTAAGGTCTACAGAGGCTGAATCAATGAATAAATGAAGGAATTCAATTAGCCCGAGATGGTTATGAAACAAGGTCATTTGAACTCAATGATATTTTTTTTAAAGATTTTATTTATTTATCTGACAGAGAGAAATCACAAGTAGATGGAGAGGCAGGCAGAGAGAGAGAGAGAGAGAGAGAGAGAGGGAAGCAGGCTCCCTGCCGAGCAGAGAGCCCGATGCGGGACTCGATCCCAGGACCCTGAGATCATGACCTGAGCCGAAGGCAGCGGCTTAACCCACTGAGCCACCCAGGCGCCCGAACTCAATGATATTAAAAGTTCTTTCCAGCTCTAAAATTCCAATAACGCTGGGGGCATCTTGGGGTCCTGAGCCGATACAGAGAAGAGAGAGAGGTCTGTCTGGATTGTGTAATTCTAGGAGACGTTATAGATAACTGACATTGGCCCAGCTATGGAATAGGCTTGGATCATCTTTCCATTTGTGCAAATGCCCCCAAAACTTCTCTCATGGTAATACTTAATGGCCCACTCCTAGGTTTAGCTTTCTTATCTCTTCGATATGCCCATAATCACATCCCACGACAATCAAAAGGGCACCATCAGAAAAGATGGTGGTTGACATTGGCTGCTATGGCCTTTGCCTCTAAACCAGAGATGTCTGTTGACTCTCAGGGTTTTCATTTTGTAAGTATTTTCTCTTGATTATGTCCCATATTATACCACCAGGAACAACACAACCATTTCTAGATGGACCCAGGCTTTATTCAACATCTTGGCATGAAGACCATCGTCCCATGGACTCTGGCTCATGTCACTTTCTAATTAATTAATTCAACAAGCATGTATCCAGACCTACCATATGCAGTCAAAAGGAGATCAGAAAAGATGCCAATACCTACCCTTATGGAGTATCGATGGACCAAATACCGAAGTTCCATATGTGCTACTTATTAACCATGATAAAAATGATGGCAAAATATTCTCAGGAATCCTGCGTGGTAGGTAAGAGAATGCAGGTTGAGAGCAGAAGAATACTTATTGGTAAAGAACAAAGGACAGGAAATATGAACCCACAACATCAGCAGAGTTCAGAACAACTTTGCACACTTCGCCTCTTTGAAGCCACCGTCTGCTTGTTTACGAGGTTCAAATTAGCATAGTTGGTTAGAAGTGGAGGAACCATGGGGAACAGAGCCTATCATGTCCACCACAGGGAAAACTGGCTTTCTTCAAATCCAGATGTCCCCATGCGCCGGTCTTCAGTGCACACATTAATTTGTGTTCGTCTCTGGGGAAAGGAGGGAAGAGTTTGCAAAAACAGAACAGAAGAACCGAAAGAGACAGATGATGCCTGGGGCAAGGCACAAAGCCCCGTGACAGGCAGCTGTGGAAGGGAGGAGACAGCATCACCTCAATAGCAGATGAGTCTTGTCTTATTTTTCTTTGCTCATCTGACCAGGTACTCCATAAATGTCAGACAGAGGATGAGAAGAAGTAAACACGTTATTATGAAAAAAGAAGGGAGACATCTGGTTCATGTCAGATGTCTGGACTGCAAAATGTTGCAATGCCCAGGTGACCTTGGGGAAGCTTGCGCTGGTACAATATTGGCCATTTACATAGGTATCTCCGACTCTCTCGTTGGAACTAGAGAGTGTATTTATGTGGATTGCAAATAGACGTACTTTGAATACGTACGCTCCTTCCCCACTCCCGGGAGTTGGCTGCGCTCCCTTGGCTAGACTTGCGGGAAGCCAACGGACAGGCATGTGGAAGGTATATTCTGCTGCAGGAGGGTCTTATGGGCTTAGCAGCTCCTCACAAAAGAAGCATTTCTCCAGATGGCAGCCTGCTTGGAGCTCGGAGGAATGCTGTTTGGGCCATGAGCAAGGCGGAGTCATCAGTGTTGGCCAGTCACCGGCGCTGAACTTCCCGTGCCATTGTGCCCTGGGACAACACGCCACTGCCATTGTGCCCTGGGACAACACGCCACAGCCCGCGGCCCCGGGGTGAGGGCTATGATTTGGACCTTCTGTGAAAAAGTAAATACTGTGCTGTGGAATTAATCTGATTAATCTGAATTATTCAGCTCCCACACCCACACTTCTTTTTTTTTTTTTTTTTTTGGACAGACAGAGATCACAAGTAGGCAGAGACACAGGCAGAGAGGAGGCAGAGAGGAGGAAGCAGACCCCGTGCTGAGCAGAGAGCCCGATGCGGGGCTCGATCCCAGGACCCTGAGATCATGACCCGAGCCGAAGGCAGAGGATTAACCCACTGAGCCACCCAGGTGCCCCCCACACCCACACTTCTTAAAGAGAAATTTTACCAAACATCTTTGAAGTCAGAGAGATCGGGTTGAAATCTCAACCCCACCTCTCCATAACTGTGTCACCTTGAGCAAGTACAAAATCTCCTTCAGAATCCGCTTGCTTGAAAATAGAGATAAGAATTAGGTCTATTGGGGCGCCTGGGTGGCTCAGTGGGTTAAGCCTCTGCCTTCAGCTCAGGTCATGGTCTCAGGGTCCTGGGATGGAGCCCTGCATCGGGCTCTCTGCTCAGCGGGGAGCCTGCTTCCCCCACCCCTCTCTCTGCCTGCTTGTGATCTCTGTCTGTCAAATAAATAAATCTTTTAAAAAAAACAAGCATTAGGTCTACTTCTTCTGAATGGGGTTATTGTGAGGATGAAGAGAGAGAACATGTGCAAAGCGCTCAGAGCTGTGGGTGACTGTTATTAGCAAGGGCTGTTTCCATTACACACAGCTCTGCATTGATACATCCGGCCCTGTGGAAAAGAATATCTTTTCAGGGTGGGAAAGAGGGAAAACTGAGCCTAAAAGTGCCTATTCTGGGTGGTTGGGTTATGGACATTGGGGAGGGCATGTGCTATGGTGAGTGCCGTGAAGTGTGTAAACCTGGTGATCCACAGACCTGGACCCCTGGGGCTAATAATATATGTTAATAAAAAATTAAAAATTTTTAAAATAAAATAAAAAATAAAAAGTTAGCTGTTGGCTAACTCAAGAGGTTGTAGGATGCTTTTTCCTATATAACAAGTCAGTCTAGGAGGCAGAAATCAAGAATATGGACAGCTCCACCAACAACAAATACGGCAGAAGTTGTTGGCTTTGAACTTGGACCATCTTTACCCCTGTTTTTAAAACTGTGGAACTGTGCAAAATCCATACAAGGGGGTTTTGACCAGCGTTTTGCAAAGAAAAGAAAGGAACAAAAACTCACCGTGTACTTGCATGTAGTCAGGCTACGTGCTACCTCATAAATGTTGTGCTTCTGTGTGTGTGTGTGTGTACTGAAATTTTTTAAATATATATGTATCTGTCAGAAGCTGGAAAAGCACTGATCCATTAGATGACTTTCACCAAAAAAATCTACTCTTCTGGGATCGAGCCCCATGTCAGGCTCTCTGCTCTGCAAGGAGTCTGCCTCTCCCTCTCCCCACCCCTCACTTCTACTCTCTCTTGCTCTCTCTGTCTCTCTCTCTCAAATAAATACATAAAGTCTTTTTTTAAAAAAAAGTTCAGTCAGACATTCAGGGTTCAATCTACTTGATGCCAAAAAATTAACTACTACTTCCCCCCCACACAGAAGGCTGATAAATTGGGGGGTACTGCATACAAGTTAGTTTATTTTGAGGCACCAGTAAAAGTGCTTATGACTGAGGGAGGCCTCCACAGACTTATCTGCGACAGAATACCTACCTGAGTAATATCAACCCAAGAGAGATACTGGGAGGTTTGCCTTGGCCTCGGGCCACAGAAAAATTTCCTAGAAAGCATTTGCCAGAGATCTTGAAAACTACTCAGTGAAAGGAACTGGGGCTCAAAGACAACACTTTAGTCACATACTCATTAAATCCCACATCTGTGAGGTTTCATTGTCCTTGTTTTATACATATTAACTCGGAGTTTTACCTACATTAAGCAAAATAAGAAACTTACACTCAAGCTACAATGATTTTTCTCATTAAGTACACAAGTTTTGGTTAGTATAATAACATAACATGGAAATATAAAATCTCTAAGAAAAAGGCACTTCTTTCCCATAAATGGTTAGAGGGTAAATATTACCATTATTTTCCAACCTGATTTTTTCTAGGAAAACTCATTTTCTTCCCATCCCACAATTATTCCACTAAGGAGCAAGGTACCTAAGTTGTTCTCCCCCAGATCTGACAAGACAATATATTGGATACATGTTACTTATTTATATATAATATAATACGATATAATCTGAACCTGGAGCCCAGCAAGGGGCCTGAACTCACAACCCTGAGATCAAGACCTGAGCTGATACAAAGAATCAGACAATTAACCCCCCACCTCGAGCCACACAGATGTCCCACACACGTTGCTTTTTGACTACCTAGCACCTCTGTTTCCTTTTGAGAATTCACCTCTTTGGGATACAATAATCCAGACCTTGCCCTTTGTCGCTCAAGTTGCATCTGGTTAACCAAGGCCTCCAGCAGTCAGAGTCTCCCTCTCTGGATTTTAGTCTTGATCAGACAGCCAAAGAGACTGGGCCTTACGGGTCGACCCCCACCAGCATCGGGGCCTGACCAAGCAGTGTGTCCCGCATCACACCACCCCAAACTGACCTCGGTTCTGCCCCATCCCCAGCCAGGTTCTTCAGCCTCCAACCAAGTTCTATGAGAACTCAGTTCCTTCCAATGAATCCACCCCACTTTGTTATTTTGAATTTGTTTCTGTTGGTTGCCACTGAGAGTGATACCCAAAATACTTCACAACCAACCCATCTGAATAAACCAAAGGCAAGGCATTGAGCAATCAGACCAGGCAACAGCCATAAACATCAGGGCTGATGATCCTGGTGTGTGCTGGCTGGAGATCAGCCCGGTCCGCAACCAAAGAAATACACGAAACACCCAAGGCAGAGCACCACAGCGTTCGTGACCCACAGAGATGATCTTACTGCAGACGGATCACAGGGATGGGAACAGAGGAGGGATCTAATGAACGTCAAGCCAGTGAATGCACTGGCGAACTAACAGCTTCCCAGAAAGAGATACATGAGAACCGTGTCCCTAGCCCATTAGCTATGTATGACCCCCAGCTCGGCATCCGCTCCTCTCCACACAGAAGGACTCAGACCTCACGCATCCCACAAAGGGCGTGCAAAATGCAAAACGTGCAGATAAGCCTTTATAAAACTGTAGCAAACCTTATCATCACCTTCTATGTATGCCAAGCAACAATGGCTTTGGCCTAATGGTGGTGAGATAAATTTTCCTTATAGAATAAATTATTTAAGCAAAAAAAATATGGGTCGACTGCTCTGAACTGTGTAAACGAGAGCAGAGGCTGTTCCGAGATGTGGTAAGAATCATCACGGCGACATAAGAGCGCCTGACATTGAGGAAAGTGCACAGCAGGCAAATAACCTAAATTCAAGATCGCTCCTTGGAGCGTGGCTTCTCCTTGGGCTCACTGAACACCGCAGCCCATCCCCCTTCTCCCTCCGTCCCTATGGCCACTGAGCAGGGAATGACAGCGCTGGCTGGCGATGTGCGCGTCTTTGTTCTCAAGGGTGGCACCTAAGCACAGCCTCGAAGTGAAACAGAAAACCCAAATATCGTAGCAAATTGAGATCCCGAGTCCCTCACACACGGTCCACCGGGCAGCTGTTGATGCTTACACGTTTTGGACAGTTTTGCCTCGGGCTGGGCGTGATTCAGTGACCTAGACAGCAAAGACTGTCTGTGTCCCAGTTCTAGGTTCTCAGCTGAATTGTCCTCTCCCTCTGCTCTTACTCTTGCTTTCAAAGTGGGCTCTGAAAGATCAAAGAGTTTTCCTTAAACCACCTTAAATAAGGTGGCTTTCACAATCATAGTAATACACACACAGCTAAATGCACGTTCATGCCTGCACCCTCTAGGGACACCTCACTAATCTTACTAGCCAGAGGCAAGCTTCGGAGAAATTATTCTTAACGGATAATTGTTGTACAGCTAAAGTGCCAAGCTTGAATTTTGAAAAAGATCAAAAAGTAGCAAAGATGAACTAGTATCTCTCTAATGCGGATTTCCACTCTTAAGTAATCTACTCAGTGGCTATAAAGCAAAAATTGCAAACCAACAGCCCATAGATTGATCAGACTCATGGTGGGGTGGGGGAGGG
The DNA here is from genome assembly GCF_020171115.1 of Neogale vison. Classification (NCBI taxonomy): domain Eukaryota; kingdom Metazoa; phylum Chordata; class Mammalia; order Carnivora; family Mustelidae; genus Neogale; species Neogale vison. The sequence goes on from NC_058097.1 coordinate 13,303,580, forward strand.
GCAGAGAATGTATATGGAGAGGGACGGAGGCGGTGGGGGAGACGGGAAGATTTACTAGAAAGAATTGTCCACATCTTAAAAGTGGGAGCTCTCACATACGAAAATATGTAAATATCCAGCTTCTTTTGACAAAATCCAAATATCTAACCACACTGCGTCGCAGGACCACACTCAGCTGGAATTCAGGACTGGCTATCTGCTTTAGGTGGGCCATGAGCTTTCTAGTTTACCAGAATCCCCCGCTTGACTCTATTGTATTATACCCTACTACTTTGTCTTCCTTCTATTACCTACAGAGACCAGAGGATAGTATAAGGTCACTCTCACTGCCCATCATAGAATTGGTCTTCTTTGTCCAAAGGTACTCGGAGAGGAGACAGTAAGTTTCATGAGGGCAGGGATTCACTGTGTCCTTTTTATTTTTTATTGTATCCCGAGCATAGAACATATTCAGAGCATCAGTATATTCTATGATACATGGGTGGATGGATGGGTGGATGGATGGATAAATGAAAAGATCTTAGGCCCCATTTGAGAAGAGAAATATATGGAGAACCTCAAAGTTATCAGAGACTACTTCCTTATCAATGGGGTTCAGGAGACATATAGTGGCTCCATTGTCCAACCACACAAAGGGTTATCAGCCCACACTCTACCCATTTCTTGAAAGACTTTCTCTGAAGAGGAAAGAAGCAAATGAAGGAAAGACAAGTGAGAATTTCCCCCAAAGATTTTTTTAGTATTAGCTTCAGAGCCCAAAGATTTTCTTTTAAGTACATTGGCTAAGACCATACCAGAAAAACCTGATTTGGATCTTGGATCTGGCACCCACTAGGTGTTTGACCTTGGCTAAGTGACTTGACCTCCCTGGCCCTCAGTTTCCTAATATTTAAAAGGAGGATAATGTTTACCTTGAAGGGTTTTTGTGAGTATTTAAAAAGATGATTCGTATATAGCATTTAGCAAATAGCAAGGTCTTAAGATGTAATCACTGTTATTGTTCCCTCTTTCTACTGAGACACTAGTTTCCAGAGCTCACACTTGTCTTGGGTGCCATACAACTAATGAGTAAACACGAGTTCTCAGCATTCCCTGAAGAACTTCCTGGCTCAAAAGTCATTAGTTACAGAGGCCACTGATTCCTATATTCATTCATTCCGTGTTCATTCACTGAGTACCTAAGATGTCAGGCACTGATGCAGGGCATAGGACCACCTGCTGAATTATTTTCAACTGGTAAATATTCCCAGGAGGTCTGGTTCAGCCTGGAGATCCAGGAGTGGACAAGGTGACTGTAGCGTTCCCTTCCAGCTTTGGGCATGCTGATCCCGGGTGCTCCTGAAACCATTAAGGAGGCCAGAGAAAACCTTAGAGCTATTAACAGGACAAACTAGTGGCACACGCACCCCAAATGCTTGGGTGGCCACAGTGCTCAGCCCTTGAAAGAAGCTGGGAAGACCTGAAAGAGCTCCAAGGTGTCCCCTGTGGGATCTCCAGGACGGTTTGCTAGGGTCTAGCTGGCATTTTCTATAAAGGTCTCTTAAATCTGGGCCTTCTTCTTACAGCTTGGACTCTGGGACAATGCCTGCCAAATAGCGGGAAAGAGAAGTCAAGGTCATGGCATGGGCCGGAACCAGCAAAAAACAAAAACAAAACAAACAAAAAACCCTCCTGTTTAGTGCTGACAGAAGGAAAGCTCATCTGATGGCTGCTTTTCCACACGGGCAGCAGCAGGGCCCATCCTGAGTGTGTCACAACGCTGCAGGCCTGGCGACCACAGCAAGTTCAAGAACTACCGCACAGACGCCATGGCGGGGAAAGGCTTCGGTGGGGGTCTAACTAATTTCCTCCCATGGACTTCCAGATCAAAGAGGTTTGGCTCACAATTCAGAAGATGCTTATCGCTCCCTCCTAGTCCGTCTGCGGCCTCCCCCAGACACCCCTTTGGTCTCGATTTGCCTGGTTTGGAAATGGTGAGGAGGCGGCAGGGATCCTCAGGGTAATTCTGGACCGTATCAGTCCGCATGGCCTGGGTGATGCTCCCAGGTCCAGAGCAATGGGACCATGCAACTCAGCAGTGAGAGGCCTATCCACCTGCTTGGTTTACAAGCTTTTACAAACCACTTTAACCTCCTTTGGGTTTCTTTTTCTCAACTATGAAATAAGAATAAGAGCTAACCTAGTCTTATGGTTAAGGAGCAGGGGTTTCAGAATCAGACAGAACCAGGTTCAAACAGCAACCACATCCTCTGTGACCGCACACAAGCCAGTTTTCCTCTCAGAGCCTCCACATCTTCATCTGAAAAATGGGCTCCCAGCAGCCCTGGCCCCTCGGTCACTGTGAGAATGCAGCATATAGAAGTGCTCGGGATTTCCCCCGAAACTGCAGCTGTTACTACAAAGTGAGGTTTTGGTGAGAATAAAGTAGACCCGTGTGTGGAAGAATTTGAGAAGTACAGAGTAGTAAAAAACAAACAACAAACTCTGGAAGTTTCTGGAAATCACGTTAGCGTACCTCAGACCTGAGGTTTGGGAGGATGTCCTTTGAGGAGGGGTCAAAAGAAGAACACACCAGAGCAAGAAGCTGTAGGAAGCCCGAGGGAACCACTGCCACACAGGACAGTGACTTTCTAGGACCCCAGGGCCTTTCTATGTGATTGGGACATTCATGTGCCCTACCTTAGCCCATTGTCCCCCCAAGAAATGCCTGTTCAGTGCCAACTCCCCTCACAGGTGAGAGCCATGCCGCTAACACTGCCTGTTGGGAGAGCCCCCTGCAGAGGCAGAGGCTGCTGGGAGCTTCTCCTAGCAAACCATTCTCACCTTCCTTCTTTATAATGACATGCCAGTTGTGTTTCAGTGGCGATACTTCCCAGACTCCTTTGAGTTTAGCTACAGCCAAGTGACTAAGTTCTGGCCAGTGAGATATAAACAGAAGTGTCAAATGAGACTACTGGAAAGACTCTTTTAAAATGAAGATAAGCCCCCCTTTTATGTCCCTTTACATCCTGGCCCTACAGCCTGGCCCAGATATGTAATGGCTGGTGCACTGGCAGTCATTTTACGCCCTGTGGTGACTTAACGATGGCTGTGCCCTGGAAATGGCAAAGCAGAGAGAGGACAGCTGGCCTCATGGCACTGTGGAGTCTCCAGTATGAGGTCCAGCCACCCGCCTCCAGATTTCTTCAACATGAGAAAAAGTCTCCTGTGTTCAAGTCTGTGATCTTTTTCAGCTTTGAAATGAAGGGAAGGAATCAGAGTAGCTTGAACTGTTTAAAATTCTGCTAAGGTCCTAGCATCTATGGAGATTATTCCCACCCTGAACCTTGACCTGAGACTTTTTTCCTGTGACTTTCAAATCAGCAGGAAGCAATCTGGGGACCTGTCCATCACCCTCGTAGGTAAACACTAACACTCCACCTGTTCCTTGGAGGTAGAAGAAGAGGTGGGCTTCTCCACTCCCCCACCCTCCCTACCGCAGGATATGTCCAGGTAGAGGACTAATCTCTTCTGCCCCAGTTCATAGGATGAAGGAGGGTTTCATGCAAAGCACTTGCGTTAGGTCCCAAAAGATGAGTCCAATTTCAACCAGCAAAAAAAGAGAAGGGATGCCAGACAAAGGGGGCGTGTAAGGAAAGGTACGGGCAGATACTCAGCCTTTGGAGAATGATGGAGCCGTGCAGGTTACAGACAGCTTTGGAGGTTGTGTCAGATTATTCAGGCTTTAATGTATCAAACTGTCCCTCTAAAGACTTCCATAAGGGATCACTGCTTTTTTTTAATTGTCTCAAGTCAGAACTACTAAGAACTGTGATCACAATTTCAGACAATATATAGATTACATATATATGCACATAATATACAAATTAGATATACATATACGTATGCTTTAAAAACGATTGGAATGAACTAAAAATAGCTAACACTGATTGAACATTTATTACATTCGGGGTGCTCCTTGTGCATTATTTAATTCCAACACTCCAACACACAGTGACAACACTCCTAGACAGGTATTGTCAGGATCCCTTACTTGGCAGCTGAGAACTTGCATCACTTGTCCAAGTTCTCACGTTTAGTACGTGGCAAGGCCAAGGTCTGAACACTGTTGGGTCAGTTTAACTCCAGAGTGTTCTCCTTAACTACCGAGCTCCACTCCTTCCAAAAGGATTCACGCCAAAATGTCAGCTTCTAGGTAGAGTGCTCATAGGTGACTTTTCTCTTTCCATTTTGTACTTCTTCCTATTTTCCTAATTTCCTATGGGCAAAGTATATGGTTTCTATTTCCATATCGTGAAACAGGACACATTTAGAGGGCCCACATACAACATCAATTTGCAGCTTCGTAAACTGGAGGACAAACACCCACATGACCGCCACCTGGATTGGACCCCAGAAGCCCCACCTGTGTCCTTTCTGACCCTAGCTCCCTCCTTCCCCCCTAAAGATACCCATTCTCTGGGGCACCTGGGTGGCTCAGTCGATTAAGCACCGGCCTTCGGCTCTGGTCATAACCCCGGGGTCCTGGGATTAAGCCCCGTGTCAGGCTCCCTGCTCAGCGGGGAGCCTGCTTCTCCGTCTGCCCACTGCCCCCTGACTGTGTACACTCTCTCTGTCTCAAATAAATATAATCTTTAAAAAAAAAAAAAAAGATGCCCATTCTCCTCACATCCTTCTTTTTTCTTAAAATCACCACCTAATCATGTATCTCCAAACAACATAGTTTAATTCTGTTCTTTTTGAGTTCGATATAAATGAAATATTAGAGACTATATTCTGTTATATTTGGCTCCTTCCACACATTACGATTTTTTGCCATGTTACTTAATAACATCTTATTAAGACTATGTTACTTTCATAAAGAGTATTGGTGGATACATTCCCAGTGATCCCTTCTAAGGAAGGCTATACCACCTTTAAAAATGGGATTTGTTTGCTTTACAAGGCCCGGGGCACACCACCCCTTGCTCCCCAGGTCTCTCTGCCTATGCCAGGCTCCCAGTGGCTCGTCCACCAGGCCAGCTCAGCCAGCTGCCTCTAAATAGATTATCCAATTCACTGCTGTGATTCCTGAATCTCTGTCTAGGTCACCAGTCATATGTCTCTCTGCCTGGTAGGCACTGCGACCTTTGGGTCAGAGAGACATGGCTGTGTTCCCTGGAGGCCCAGACTTCTCTCTTTGAGGACAACCTGAGATTGCTTTAACTTGGGATTATCTATGGAATAGCCCCTCCTCTTCCTTCTCCTCTTCCTCCTGCTTCTTCTTTTCTTCCTACTTGGAGAAAAAAAATTCTATGTAATTTAGACTTTTTTTGTCTTTACTTCAACTTAATCTCTACTCTCACTCCTCATCTGCTGTAGAATAGACACTAAATCTGGGCCAAACTGAGGATCGCCAGTCCCATTTCCCCACATACTTGCACCTGGATTTCCAAGACCATTGAGGAGTGGTGGTGGAGGGACATCTGATTCTAGCAATCCCCCCCACCTGGGCCCCCTGATTCAGCCACCAAGCCATCCTCCCTGATTGCTGGTCCACAGAGAAGTCTGCTCAATCATGGCGTATCCTGCCCCAGGATCGTTCGTCTCTCATGGCTGGCCCTGAAGCTGTGCCCACAGCACTGAAATCATCCTCACCTTTTGAGGCCTGGATCTACCATGCAGCAATTTCTTTTCTGGAACACCATCTGGGAAATGGGGCACAGGTCTCAGAGACTCCCAGATTCAGCTGACTTGTGGGGTTTTTGCCATACACGCCCCCCATCCCCTGACCCAGACTTGGCCCAAGTTGCAGAGTTCAGGGTCCTCTTCTCAATGAACCACTACCTCTCTTCTCCCTCTGATACCTCTGGGGCTGAAGAATCCTTATTCTTGGTTATCCACCATTCTCTCATCCTTTCATCTATACTTAGAGATCATTTTGTTCCCCCAAGGCCAAGACTTCTGAATGCAAAATCCCTGAAGCATCCCCCTTTTCTTTTGTTACCTCCCTTCCCAGGGAAAGCACACTGTACAATTCAGGGAGCCTCATGCACACAGCCTGGATGGACTTACACGGTCCACAACCTGAACAACTGTATGCATATGCACAGTCATATGTGTTGCAAAATACTGACCACATGGCAGTACAGTCTGAATGGGAAGAAAAAAATGCCATGAGGAAAATAATACTAGTTAATGTTTCAAAAACAATGTCCTACCACTTGAGAAAGCTCCAAGAGGAGGATGTGCCAGTGAGCCTGGATTGTCACTTCCAAGTTTGACCAGAGCAGAATATTAAAGGTGAGAGTGACCTTCCTCTCCCTGCTTTACTATGCCCCTTCCCAGTCCTACCACCTCAGCGTCCCAAGAAAAATCTCAGCCTACCTCATCTGAGCCCCAGACCACCTGGGGTCCAAGAGGATAAGCTGATGATAGCACAAATATGGTTGGTGAAACCCCTGAAGGTCCCTTTCCAGAGAGAGGGAAGCACTGAGTATCAGCATCGGGGAGCGCTTGGGCAAAGGCAGATCTCCTTTGTGAGCTTCCACACACCAGCACAATTCAAAAAGGGCCTCTTGAAAGTTATCTGGTCTCTGGTCTGCTCCCAGTCCCCAAGTTCTAAGATTCAGCCCGTTACCATGGCAGCTGCTGCCCAATTGAAATGTTCACATTTATAGAAACTGGCTAAAGCATTTGAATCTGACAGAGCTGGGACACCAAGCAGAGAATGTCACTCCCCCAGACACATAAGGATGCTTTATCCAAAACACTGTGGAAGTGCCTGGCCCGAGACAGAACCCAAGACTCCAGGCCCTGGCCCCAAGACCCCAGGCCCTGGCACCACTTCCCCCCGTTACCACAAGCAGGTGTCCCACCCAGAAGCCATTCCCCCCCACCCCCGACATTTTTGGGTGCCTTATTTCCTCATTATCAATTCATTCACCCGACAATACGAGCACCTTCTTTGTGTCAGGCAAGGCACGGAGGACACAACAGTGAGGGCTGCACTGTCCCCATGTCTACCAGGACGGTTGTGTTGGAGAAGCCAGTAAGAAAACACGGTGTGAGAAAAGCAATGTGGAGAGAAGCATGGGGGCTGCAGACTCATGAGGCTGGGGTGGGGGGCAGGGATCGGGGGCACTTCTCAGAGACCTGAGCAGAGCCCTGAAATGATGGGCAAGGGGTAGTGGGATGCGGTGCGGGAGGGTGGCGGGGAGGGAAAGACCCCCCTGCAGAGAGAACAGCACTAAAAGCATTGAGGAGGGGAGCAGGCAGGGAGAGCATTCAGGGCAGCAAGCAATTCCAGGCCACTGCAGCAGAGATTGAGTGTGAGTGAGAAGAGAAATGGAGCCCAAAAGAGAGGGGGCTCAGGACTAGGAAGGGCCCTCAGTTCTTCCCTGGGCTTCCAGCCGCCTGGCTGCTCTTCAAAATCAAACAGCTCAGGGGACGCCTGGGTGGCTCAGTTGGTTAAGCAGCTGCCTTCGGCTCAGGTCATGATCCCGGCGTCCTGGGATCTAGTCCCACATCGGGCACCTTGCTCGGCGGGGAGCCTGCTTCTCCCTCTGCCTCTGCCTGCCATTCTGTCTGCCTGTGCTCGCTCTCTCTCCCTCTCTCTCTGATAAATAAATAAAATCTTTAAAAAAAAAAATCAAACAGCTCAGGGAGGGATTCACTGAGAGGTGATGCTGTGTTTGGGGAAGGAGGGACAGTGTCCTTGCAAAGGGAGCAGAGAAATGAGAGAGGGGGGCACCATGGCCACACAGCAAGTGCAAAGGCCCTGTGGTAGACATGCCACTCGCACATTCCCTCGGTGAGGCTGGGGGAGCAGAACCAAGGGAAAAGTAGGGGGGAACCCTGCCAGAGCAGTGGCAGAGAGTCACGTGGTTATCCTAGGAGCACAAAGTTGGACAGTACTGTCATTCCAACATTACAGATAAAGAAACGGAAGTTAAGTCATGTGCCCAGGGTCCCAAACGTTTTTTAGACAGAGCAGGGATTCAAACCCAGCTGCTCAAGCTTTAGAACCTGTGCCCCTAATTGCCCCCTCAGAATGTCTTGTCAAGAGGCTGCAGATCATTTATAACAGATCGATGAGGATTCAACTGCCCCAATGGCTCCCTCAAGCCTCAGCCATTCCACACCTAAAAACGTAAGGGGATCATCAAGGACTCAAACAAAGACTTAGCTGCTCTGTTTATGACAGTAAATGACTTAAGCGCTGCCTTTGGCTCAGGTCATGATCCTGGGGTCCTGGGATAGAGCCCACATCAGGCTCCCTGCTCAGTGGGGAGCCTGCTTCTCTCTCTCCTTCTGCCCCTCCCCTTACTCGTTTTTTCTCTTTCTCTCTCTCTCTCAAGTGGATGAATAAAATCTTCAAAGAAAATAACAGTAAAATGACTGGAATTGGGGCGCCTGGGTGGCTCAGTGGATTAAGCCTCTGCCTGTGGCTCAGGTCATGATCTCAGAGTCCTGGGATTGAGCCCCTATTCGGGCTCTCTGCTCAGCAGGGAGCCTGCTTCCCCATCTCTCCCTCTGCTTACTTGTGATCTCTGTCTGTCAAATAAATAAATAAAAATCTTAAAAAAAAAAAAAAGACTGGAGTTGATGCTTTTCCCCTAATAATAGTGAACTGGTAAGTAGAAAAGTTAAGGTCTAGACACAAATAGTATAGCACACATGGTCATTTCAAAAGACACTGTAGAAGGGTACACAATGCCATGGTCAAAATATGCCATTGACTCTAAGCTATAGGCACAGAAGGATCCCATTTTTGTAATAATAATATCTAGAGATAAGCATAAACAAAAGACTGGGAGGAATTAAGCCAAAGTATTAATAAATCACTAACCCGGGCATGGGATTGCAGGTGGGTTTTCTCTTTTTGATTTAGCAGCATTTACTACAATGAATATATATTATTTTTACTAAAAAAAAAAAGTTCACACACACACACGGCTGGCCAGAAAGCTCAGCCCAAGAAAGCAGGGTTCTGCCACTTCCCTGCAAGAATCACATTCAGGTTGGAGACCCTGACAGTGAAGCAGCTCCCTGGCCTGAGCTGGAAAATTCGGGGCATACGGACAGCCTCCCTCTGAGCCTCTGCGGTGCCGCACACTGCTGGGGCCCGGGAGCTTCAGGGTAATTAACGCTCATCTTGTCAAAGGGCCCGGTGCTATTTTTAAAATCGTTCCAACACGTAGGTTTTGCAAAGGATTCCAGGAGTCCTTCTCAGTCCACCCAGAGCTTTAGGGAGGCAAGCGAACAGACCGAAAATCAGTGGCGAACACCTAGGACTTTAGGGGACATGCATCCCTGCCAACCCACCCCAAGTACACACTGGCCAGTCTTCCTTCTGGAGCTGGAAGGGAGATAAGTCAACGAGGACTTTCTCCCCTGCCACTCCTTTCTCTTACCTCCCTGCTGGACACCTGGAGCCTTCTGCTTACTAGACCTCTAACTGCAGGGACCAGTTCAGCATACAGGATTCAGAACCAGTCCGCAGGCCCTGCCTGTACATGACCCACACGTGACCTTGGACCGGCTACTCAGCTTCTCTATACCTCAAGTGTTCTCACCTGTAAGGATGGGACAGAGCACCAAGCTTCTAGGGCTGTTGTCTTCAGCCAAAGATCAGCAAACCATGACACCCCTGGACTCCATTCAGCCCCCCTCCTCTTTCTGTCAATAAAGTTTTATTGGGACACAGTCATGTATGTTCATTCACATATGGTCTATGGCTGCTTCCCTGCTACAACAGCAGAGTTGGGTAGTTAGGACAGAGACTATCTGGCCCACACAGCCTCAATATTTATGAAGTCCTTATTATCGGGCCCTTTGCAGGAAAAGTTTGCCAACCCCGTCTTACATCCGACTCTCCCACAAGCAGAGCTTGAGACAAGGATTTGTGATTTATCTGTGTGTTTCAAATCACTTGAGACAAGTGATTTACCAAGGAAATGCTGCCACAGGAGGAACCAGGAAAGGGGTGAGGGAGCAGGACAGAGAGGGAAGGAGGCCAAGCAGGGGTGTGACACTGAATAAAGTCTTGGCCTCTGCCTGACCCCATATAAGCACTTCCTGTCCCCTTGCAGGTGAAGCAGCTCGGGGTGAGCGGGGGGTGGGGGGTCGGAGGGGCTGAAGAAGGGAGCAGGTGTGAGCTGGTGGAAGCAAAGCCCATAGAAGCTGTCACACGCCCATGTCATTGTGCCAAACATTTCAGGTTCATTATATTTACTCCTCGCCGCAGAATAAGGAGACAGAAAGTGTAGGACGTCCACTTTAGGGCTGGAAGGTAAATGAGATCATGCAGATGAGGTCTCAGCCCAGCACTGACCTCCAACAGTGCACTCACCAAGAGGAGCCACGCGTGCCACAGGTCCGACGGTGAGTGGAGCCCTGGGGCCACAGGGATCCATGAGGCTCGGGATTCATCCATCAGGAGCACCCGGACTGGCTGCTGGGGAATCCAGCATGGAACGGCCCTCACAGCCCCACCTGGCATTCCCCTCAAGGAGGCCAGAAGAGGAGGTGCACTGGGAAGGAATCGAGAGGGTAGGAGGGATTTGCCAGGTTGGGGAAGGAGCTTTCCAACCCAAGGCATGGCACGTGATAGAGAGTCAAGGATTTTAGACAGAGAGGTAAGCTGGCATCTGTCTTCTAAGGGCTCCCGTAGCTGTATTGTGTCAACAACAGAAATTTATTTTCATGCAATCTAGAGGCTGGAAGTCCAAGATCAAGGTGTCAGCAGGGCCGTTTCCCTGGGACGCCTGACTCGGGCTTGCAGGCGGAGACCCTCTCACTCTATGTGTACCCCTAGTATCTCTCTGTCGGTTCAAATATCCTCTTCTTGGGACACCAGATTGGATTAGGGCTCACCCCTACAGCCTCATTATTACTTAATGACCTCTGTAAGGGGCCTATCCCCAAACACAGTCATACCTGCGGTACTGCGGGTTAGGACTTCAACATAGGAGTTGGGGGGCAGGGGACACAATCCAGCCCATAACAGCTGGCATTTCAGAAAGCTCACCCTGGTTCTGGTAAGGAAGGGCAACCTGCAGAATTAACAGCAGGGGGGAGGCAGGCTGGGCAGAACCCCACGGCAGCCATCCAGCCAATGAGAGCCTGAAGTCAGAGGCCGAAGCCACAGCCTGCGGGACAGCCGAGGAGCAGCAGCGGGCACGCTGAACCTCCCGGCTCTCCCACTGGGACTGCCCTTCAGATCCAGGCAGCAGGGAGAAGGGAAGGACAAAGGTGCACTGCGGCACCAAGGCGCACCAAAGGCCGGCAGAGGCGAGTGTTGAGGCCAACAAAGGCACAAAGCCAGCTATCACCTGTCCTCTGGCCACACCATGGGGAGGGGGTCGAATTTCTGGGCAGAGCATCAGGAGAGGGAAGTACCTCCAACGTCCCACCTTGTTCTCGGACTCCCAGCTTCTCTGGCCATCAAAGGAGCCTGCCCTGGGCAGCTTTAGAACTCACATCAGAAGAGGAAACACCTGATCTAACTTGTCTTCCGAGGTTCCAGGAGCTGCTAAAGTGAGCTCCTCCCGCTCATTCCCCGGTTTGTTCCCAAAAAATCTATTTGGCCTTTTCCTTTGGGCCAGGACTCAGCAGCTTCCACTCTCTGGGATAAGTCTCCTCTCCTGTCTCTCTCACGCACGCACAAACACACGTGCGCACACAAGGACACAGTCCACGTTTCCCCAAATTCCACCACGCAAAGATTTATTCCCTGAGTCCAGCCTCCCGGGAGAAGAAGGGTGACATGCATTAGGTCACCGACACCTTAGTGCGAGTTTATTCAACAGATTCATCCCTTGGCCTCAGCCAGGCATTAAGAAAGGACCGAGCATTGCAAGGGAAAGGTTATTAAAGCGGGGAGGCAGAGGAAAACCAAAATGTGAGCAGGGGAGAAGCAACGTGCTTTTTGCTTTTCTTACTTTCTGACCTTTCTTGATCAGCCCGACGCTCTACGTCAGGGCCTGGCCACCTTGTCCCGGAAAGGGCCAGAGAGCAAATGTTTTCAGCTTTGCAGATCATCGGGTCTCAGCTGGGAGCTCTCTCCATTCTGCCATTGCCCCATGTAAGCCGCCACAGACAGCATGGCTGGGTCTCCGTAAGACAGTTACAGACAACGAAATGGGAATTTCATATCATTATCATTAAAAATATCATTTTCCAGGGCACCTGGGTGGCTCAGTGGGATAAAGCCTCTGCCCTTGGCTCGGGTCGTGATCCCAGGGTCCTGTGATCGAGCCCCATAGAGGGCTCTCTGCTCAGCGGGGAGCCTGCATCCTCCTCTCTCTGCCTGCTTGTGATCTCGGTCTGTCAAATAAATGGATGAAATCTTAAAAAAAAAAAAAATCTCTTATAAAAATATCATTTTCCACTTCGTTCTTTTGAAGCCCTTACAAATGGAAAAGGCCGTCTCTCGCTTGCAGGCCACACAGACACAGGAGGCGGCTGGATGCACCCGGGAACCACACGTCACTGACCCCAGCTTCACCCGAGCAGCAGAACTCACGCCCTTCCCACCAAACCATCCTCTCTGCAAGGACAAGCCCTTGGTCACCCTTCCCTGTTTGCCACCCTTGCTTCCCCTCCTCCAGACCTAGAGAAGAAGGCGGCTCCTTGTTCTGCGTGCTTGGCGCCTGATCCCTGGGGAATGGCTCTCGGGTGTGGAGGAGATGGCAGGATGATAAACCCCTGGTCCCGGGGTTTGCGCTGGCCAGCTATAAGCGCTCACCGCGCACATCAGGCCCCAAGGGTCCAATACGCCACACTCCTGGGTCACCTTTTAGGTACCTCTCCCAAATTACTTAAGATTATTATTATTATTATTACCAACTAAGTGTAGACATATACCTCTTACTCAGAACAACATTCACTCTGTATTGAGTACTTAGTCTGAGCAGGCCCCATAGAATCCTCCTCTGGCTCATGTTTACTAAGGGGCCAGGCTTTGTATTAAGTGCTGTACGTATCCTTAGTGCCCTCAGGAACCTGTGATTTCACTACTCGTATTATCCTCGTCTTATGGATTAGAAAACAGAGCCTAGAAACATTAACCACACACCCAAGTGCACGCAGCGGGGCAGATCTCTCTGACTCCGAGCAAGATTCTTTGTCCCTGGCTCCCCGGCTCTGCCTACCTCGCAGCCCCCCCCGCAAGATTGTGTCAATGACCCCAATGCCTCAGACGCAGAAAGAGAAACTCTGAGAAGCTAAAGTCTTGGTCCAAGTTCAGGAATCTGATGAGCGGAGTTGCTAGAGCTTTGTGTCAGAGCCGCTGACACACCGAGATTTTGGAAACTACCTTGCCCTCACGTGAAAACGCACATTTCTAGACACCGTGGGAAACCAGTGTCCTGACGGCGGAGCTGGGCTTCTCAGCAAGTGGCAAGAGAGATTTTAGTCTGAGGCTATGTCTTAGGTCTGATCGGAAAGCAGAGCCCGGGACAGGGATTCTTATGCTGGTGAGTTACTGCGTGAATGGGGAGGGACCCCAGGAGGAACCTGGCAGAAGCAGGGAAGCGGGATGGGGCAAGGGGAAAAGCCAGGCAAAGGTGCAGGTTCAGCTGGTCTGGTCATGGCCAGATCCCACAGGGAGTTCTGGAGCACAATGGTACCACGGGGTTCTCTCTCTCTCAAGGCAAGGGGCCGGCCCATGGCACCATGTACCCATCAGTCACTGGCCGTGGTCAGCCCACGCGGGGTTGTGGGGAGCATCTCTGGACGAGGTGGCAATTCTCCAGAGAACAATGTCCTAGCAGTCAATACTCACAGCGGCTAGAGAATGATGTCCCTTTGCTAGAAGGACCTTGGCAGGGTGCCATTGGCATCCACTAGAAACAGGTGACCCTGGAGGCCCAGACCTCACTAACTAGCTCTGCAGCTCCTGGAAAACCACATTCCGTTTTCCCTACTCCCCCTCTTCCTTCTGAACCTCCTCCTCTGTCACCCTCCGGCACCAGCTGGGCTAGGCTTGGCCCGGCCTTCTGGCTCCTGTCTCAGACCATCAGCGATCCCAGCCGGAGCTGAAGGTTCCAGGAAGTGTCCCACTGCGCTCTCTTCCAGCCTAGAACCACTCCCCACATGCCCCATCCTGTGGCCTGCCTCTGAGGGGATTCCCAGTGACGTGGTCAGGAAGGCAGGGCAGGCTACAGCCCGGAGCCGGGCCTGGGAATTAGTGAATGAGGAGATGCTGAGAGCCAGCCCGCTCCGCCCCCACCAGCCCGTGCTGCAGCCCCCACAGAGAGAGCAGCTGCCCTCCTGAGGGCAACCCAGATGGGCCCACTGCCTGGGCCCTGACTGCCAGGAGATGAGCGGGCCAGGTCAGCACCTGGGGTCCTTTCTAGAGCCTCCAGAGGGTCCTGATTCTATACAAAGAAACATCCTCTTCCTCTCTGCTGCCCTTCATTCATTCATTCAACAATTATTCACTGAGTGCCCAGGAGAGCTGGGAAAATCTGAACAGATGGGTCCTGACTTCCGTTCCAGTGGGGGTGACAAAGAAACTGAGTGTAGTAGGTCACAGATCACTCAGACAGATGCACAAGGAATATATAGGCTTTTTCTTTCCCATAGTCGATGCGATCATCCTCCAGGGGCTCCCATCCTGCTGGGAAGCAGGGACAGGAATGGGGGAGCTCACGTTAAAATTGCCAATTTATGGCAACACCGTGCTGTTTGGCTTAGGTGGGAACTTTTGGAGGAGTTAGTTTCTTTTATAAATGCTATCTCTTCCATCCTTTTCTTGTCTGTGTCTCCAGGACAGTGTCTGAGTATGAGGAAGGGCAGGGATTATCAAAAACCTAGTCGTGGGGGGGTGGAGGTCGCTTGGAGAAACAGTGGGTCCTCCCCGTGGCCACTGGTCCAGAATGGCAGCCTTGTCTCTCCCCACCTGGACCCCCCAGGTGCATCTGGTCCTATGCTGGGGGCAGCAGCTACTGTTGGGTGCCCCCCCACCCCCTTCCCTGGCCACGGGTCCCACCTCGGCATGGAGGAATTAAATTTTAAATGAATTCATTCATGAATGGAATGCATCCCTTATCTTTGAGCATTTCATCCCAGCATCCCCGCTGCATCCTGGGAAATCCTGGAAGTGGGACACTGATCCTTCAGGGACCCTTTTCCCAGCCTTGGTGAACGGTTCCAAATTCCTGGCCACCAGGAAGTCCCACGCTGGCAGGAAACAGAGCAGGTTTGTTTGCAAATGGAGTCCAGGGCTTCCTGCCAGATCCCTGAGCAGAGGCCAAGCCAGCCTCCCAAGGAGGCCACACAGATTGGGATTCATGGCAGCTACATTTCCCTTTGCCCTCCTTGCCTGAGTCTTGCCTTTCTCCAGCTCCTCCAACCCTTTCTTTGGTAATGCCATCCCACCTTCTGAGAAGGTGAGGACCAGCTCCCAGCTCAGCTCAGAGAATATGAAGGGACTCTTCTAGATCACAAAGCAAATTGATGGATCTAGAATCCCGCTATTCTGCGATCCCATCCAACAATAAAGAGAATCAAAGCAGCCAGTATCTATCACCCTGTGCCAAACACGGTGCTAAATAATTTCCATTCATCATTTTACTGATGTGTTCCAACAGTCTTTCTACATGGGTGCTATTATGGTCTCTATTTCACAGAAGAAACAGAGACTTGGAGAGGTTAGAGAGAGTTTAGAACTCTTTCCACTAGATCAGGGGTCAGTGAACTATGGCCCATAGGCCACGTCTAGCTCAGCACATGTTTTTGTAAATAAAGTTTTATTGAAACAGAGTGATGTTCATTTGTTGGCATATTGTCTGTGGCTGCTTTCGTGCTACAAAGGGAGAGCTGAGTAGTTGAGACAGAGACCCTGTGACCTCCCTGCACTGCCCTCGCTCCCTGTTCCCAGCCATGGCTGATTGGATCAGGAGGTGGGGGCCACGCCCAGAGCAACAGCAACCTAGGATCTGAATGGCCCGACACAAAAAGATGACCTGGACCAATCACGTTCTTCCCTTCAGAATTTGGAACAGGGAAATAGAGAGGCCGAGACTGTGGGGAGAAATGGAAGCTATGACTCTTGAGGACACACTGACACTGGGTGGCTGTGGGTGGGAAGGAAAAGGCAAGGTGTGAGGGTCCTTGCTGTGTGAGAGAGCAGAAAATGGAAGAAGGATCCAGATGGAGGCAGAATCTATGAAAGGGGGTCCTGGTACCCTAAGAAAACAGAAAAGACAGAAGCCTTGTTTCCAAAAGGTTTCCCAATTCCAGCTTCCTTTAGAACAACTGCCCTCTCCTTGGGTCAAGACTTGGAACTTTTTCGTTGCAAATGAAACAAAACCCAACATAAACTGGCTTAAACACTAATGGGTGTATGTTGATTCACACAACAGAAAGTCCAAAGGTACTTCAGGCTCAGCTGGATCCAACAGTTCAAATGATGTCAAAGACCAAAGAAATGTAAAAAAATAAAATTTCCTTACAACTTGCAGCCCATTGACAAGTACCTGAGACAAACAGAGTGACCTCCTTGAGGAACTCAACTGCCTTAATGTTCATACCTTGCTAGATGAGGAAAGCAACCTTACCTTGACATTAGCCTGACCTCCGAGATCCTGTAAGTCTTTTTAAAAAATCCCTTTGGAAGGACACCTGGGAGGCTCAGTCCATTAAGCGTCCAACTCTTGATTTCAGCTCAGGTCATGATCTCAGGGTCTGAGATCCGGCCCCGTATTGGGGGGGGGGTGTCCACACTCAGCGGGGTGCCTGCTTGAGATTATTTCTTTCTTCTCCCTCTCTAAAAAATTTTATAAAATGAAAATAAATAAATAAATATCCCTTCGGAAACTTCCCTTATCTCTACCCCCCATAAGATATATGCTAGCAATCATCCTTCAAACACACGGCCCACTGATAGGCATCTGAATGGTCTCGTGAATCTTCTCTTCCCAGCTGCAAGACTTAACACCATCTCTAATCCCCACTAACTAAAAAATATACAATCAGTCACTCCACAATCCCAGGACAGCCCTTCCTGCCCACGGGCCCTGTCCCCGTGCTATAATAAAACCACCTTTTCTGCACCAAAAATGTCTCAAGAATTCTTTCTTGACCATTGCTCCAGGACCCCAACATCACATGCACCCAATTTCTTACAGTCTCTCTGTCCCACCTTCTGCAACGTGGGCTTCCTCCTCGGTCTCCATCCTGTGCCCTTCCTCAACTTGGACCACTCTAGATTCTTCACTCATGGTGTCAACATGGCTGCAGCAATTCCAGACCTCACAGCTTCATACCAGAACGTCTGCGAGTGGAGAGGGAGCCCTTTCTGTAGCTCTTTCACATTCTGAGAAATAATCTTTCATTGCCTATCCCTGAACTGGTCAGGTTGGTTAGGAGGATGGGCTACACTGATTGAATTAGACCTATCAACTGCCATCAGTTTTCCCACCTGTAACAATATTTAAGTGCTTATGACTCCCCAGGCCCTACACCACCCTTTACATGTGTTACCATGTTTAACTCTCACAAAAGCCATACAAGGAAGTTACTAGAATTGTCCTCATTTCACCAATGAGAAAAATGAAAGCTCAGAGAGGGCAGATACCTTGCCCAGGCTCACACAGCCATCACTTGGCAAAACTGCTGATTAGCAGCAAAAGCAAAAGCTAAAAGGGACCTATGGGATTCTGGAGCCTGAGCTCTCAGCCACCGTGTCCTGCCTGTTGGGGGAGGGTGTCACTCACCAGCCCCCCGGCTTTTCTTTTTTTTTTTTTTTAAAGATTTTATTTATTTATCTGGCAGACAGAGATCACAAGTAGGCAGAGAGGCAGGCAAAGATAGAGGAGGAAGCAGGCTCCCTGCGGAGCAGAGAGCCCGACGTGGGGCTCGATTCCAGGACTCTGGGACCATGACCTGAGTCGAAGGCAGAGGCTTTAACCCACTGAGCCACCCAGGCGCCCCCCCCCCCCGGCTTTTCTTATTCCACAACCTGTTGCTATCCTGGTGACCCAAATCTCTTCCTCAGAGGCAACTATTTTGTCCATAGATTCTCAGGCTTCAGACAGAGTTTACTCAAAAGTCCTGCTCCTACCTCTGGGTTCCTCTGGACTCTATTCTCCTCCATCTGATCCGTTTCCATGGAAACTGCTGGGCTCCTGCGTCCCTTTTATCCTCCTTCCCGGGAAGTAAAGCCAGCTTTCTGGCACCCGGGCCGCTAGGCCTGACCATTATAAAGACCAAAGAAGCAATATCTGGAAGAAATAGTTCCAGGCAGAGGGAGGAACGGGATCGGGCTTCTGGTTTTCTCTTTGATGTGCTCCAAACGAACACCAGGTGCTCTGAGGAGCCCTGCCAATTATCTGGGCCCAGTAGGTGCTGGCTGCAAAGTTGTCAGCTGTTCTCCAGCCTCCCACCACCTCACCGTCCGCAGGCCCCCTCCCTTCGGAAAGCGACTCAGGGCTCTGAGGCAGAAGGTGAGTGGGGCAAGCCTCCTTGCTGATCCTTGACATCCGGTTGCGGCACCTGGGGTTCAGCTGGTGAGCTGGGGGAGCAAAAAGGAAAAAGGCACCCAATTTTCCCCTTCTGGGGAAGGGGGGTGCCAGCCATCACTTGAACTCATGGGCATCCTGGAAACAGTGGACATGACATCACTCCTGGCCACAAGAAAGGAACCTGTGGCCAGGATCTAGGAAGCATGTTGCATAGTTGCATACACACACTTGGGGGAAAGAGGAGGTCTGGAATCTGGTCCCCAAGAACTGCATATACCCTGGAAACTGGAAAATGCAGCAACCAAAGGGTTCCCAGAATCCCACCCCTGCTGGGGCTGGGTTGTGTATTAATCTCTCTGAGCTTTGGTATCCTTATCTTTTAAAATGGGCATTGCCTATCCGATAGGCTAGTTGTAAGGCCCAAACCAAACAAGATATACCAAAGCCCTCTATCAAAGCATTTAAAGGTATCCTCAGGGTTGTCATCCCTGTTAGTGTTATAAATGAGAGAGGGAGCTCCGGGGAGGGTACCAAAACCTCAGACATCTAAGGGAATTGCAAAAGTCTCCATTCATGGAGAAACAAACGTCATCACTGCTTTCAAACACACTCCTTGAATCTCTTTCCCATCCCTTAGCAATCTCCTGTTCTGGGTCTACGGCTTTCTCTTCATGTTTAGTTATTTAAACTTGGTCCAGTCTAGCAAAACCCCATTCTTTTCTCGGATGTAAAGCTTCCCATTCCCCCCACTGCCAAACAAGGACCTTGGCTCCCTCCTGGGCTAAGCATGATGTGGGGGATGGAGGGGGTCTGGCTCTGGGACATCTCCTCCCCAGGAGGAGAGGGGGAACAGGAACGCTCCTCACCTAGCTGCTCCCCGTGGGCTGGAACTGTTGCTGGGCTCCGGGGAGTCCAGGGTCCAGCAGAGTGGAACGACAGTTTTCCTAGATCAGTTTTCAGCTCTACCCTGACTTCCTTCAATACCAAAGGCGAACCGACAGGTCTGGCTTCTGCTCTGCCCTTCAACTCCATGCACCTTTCTTGGGAGGCACAGCGACCTCCAAAGGCTGCTCAGAGCAGGGATGGGGTGCAATCCTTCCAGGCACTGGACAGGACAGTGTGGGCCTTCAGACGACTCTAAGTCTGAAACAGCACCACTTCTGTCTTCACAGGGGGCCGAGACTCCAGAATTCTGCTGCAGGACTGGCTGGGCTGGTCAGAGCCCCCCGCCCCCACTGCAGGCACTCCTAACCTGGAAAGGTCTTCTGGGGACTCCCCAACAAAACGCGGCTTCATAGAAGCCACAAAGGCTGCACTCCCCAAAGACTGAGGCTCTCTCCCTAAACCCCCCTACATAGCCTTCTCCCAGTACAGCCCATGGCCTGGGTTGACGTGAAGGTCAGGCTTCAGGAGTCCTGTAGACAGGAGGTGCCTGGCTTCTGCAAGAGCTCTACAAGTGGGGCACTCGGCCCCTTTTCAGAATAACCAGGAAAATTCCTTCTAACATCCTGTGTTCATATAATAACTATGTTTCAGTTAAGCAAACATCACTGCCAGGATTTTTTTTTTTTTTGGTAAGTTTTTTTTAATTTATTTAACAGAGAGATCACAAGCACGCAGAGAGAGGGGGGTAAGCGGACTCCCCACTGAGCAGAGAGCCCGACATGGGGCTCGATCCCAGGACCCTGAGACCATGACCTGAGCTGAAGGCAGAGGCTTAACCCACTGAGCCACCCAGGCGCCCCCACTGCCAGGATGCTTGCTAGCTAACTCCTTGACTACAATATTTTTGGTCCCTACACTGACTTTGTGTGCCCAATATGACTTTTTAATCTCTATTTTTTTCCTAAGGGTCAAAGAGCTTGCTCACGGCTTCACAAATACTAAGTAGGTTTTGAACCTGCAGCTTTCTGACCCCTGCGCAGAGCCTGTAACTCCTCAACACAACTGCTTCTGCAGTGCTTGGCTTGGGGACAAAGGACAAAGGGACTTGCTTGGGCTTTGCAGCCCTCTGTGTCTGAGATGGGCCCAGGGATGGGCCTCCCAGAAAGACTCCAATCACGCATCTAACATGAATGATGCTGGGCTGTCCCGAGACAGAGTTGGCGGTCACTGTGGCCACGCTACCATCATACCCAGAACGTCCCCCAGGCAAACCAACATGCCCCCCCACCCACCCCGCAACGTACCCAACACCCATCTCAGCCTCTGGAAAGTAGGAATCATGAGCTCTACTCTCTCTTCTTCAACAGGAAAACCAAAGCAGCAAGGAAGTATTGGCTTTGCTCCTTAGAGAACCAGGGATGAGCTCACTGGCCCCGCCGATCTGGGCCAGGGGAGGAGCAGGAGGCGAAACAGAGGAGCCCAAAGGACAGTGGCAGAGCTGGAAGGGGCTGAACCTGCACCCTGCGGGACTCTGAAGAACTGTGGTGAGGAGCTTGTGCTTGGACTTCCCCTTGGCCTCCCTCTGGGATTGGCCCCTTTGGGAGTCATGGTTACCCTGGAGAGGGATGCTGGCCAAGGACTCTCTTGCCAAGCTCATCACTGCTGATCTCTGGATCCATGAAGGGCAGTGGGAACATCAATTCATTGAAACCTCAGAACAATCCTAAGAGGTAAAGACCCACATTCCCATTTTGCAGAAGAGAACATTTGAGACACAGAGAGGTTATGTCATTTGCCCAAGGTCACACAGCTTATTCTGGGATTCAGACCTGATTCCAGAGTGTCCACCCCCAACTCCTGAGCCATTCTACCTTCCCAGAGGCAGTACAAGAGAAACCCGGCAGCTTTGGTGAATTTCCCAGGCCCAGGCTCTCCTGTGGCACAAGGGGGAGGGGAATACATTTGGGCTTCTGGCTTTTTAGGACTCCTTCTCTCCCTTTGTGTGTTCCTGCAAGAGACTCTAAACACATTTGCTCCAAGCAAAATCAAGAGGTTTTGGAGCATTCGCTCTGTACTGCCCCTCTGAGTCTCGCTCTAAGCTGTCCCTCCCTCCAAGGGACAACCTTCCCCCTCTGTCTCCCGCTGGCTCCTCTGCCCCAGCGACCTTCTTTTGATTCTCACTTACCTCCTTCCCTTTCGCTCTCCCTTCGGAAGGCAGTTCAGCTAACACTCATTAGCACGTGTTAATGAGCATCAATTCATTTCTCAGTCAGCCAGCAGGAGAGGGGAGAAAGGAGGCCTACTCCAGGGGTAATGGGTACCCACAGGCTCTTGGAGAGAATGGGGAGGGAGCCCAGTGCCCAGTTTGGGGAGTCCGGTTAACTGTCCTCAGAACTGAGCCCTCAGCAGCTACTTCTGTTTTCTCTGAGACCAGCATGGAACATTCCAAGGTCAGCAATGGATGTTCTCTGCCCGCTGGCAGAGGCAGGTTCCCATGATGTTCTTAGGTGGATGGGGTTAAGCACCAATAGGGGAGACACTCCTTGAACAACTGTCTAAAAGCCCTCAGAGCCTGTTCAGGGAGAGGTGGGTAACCAGAGCGCTGAGGGACACAGGCGGGGGAGGGCGACAACCACCACCCAAGGGGACCGTGGAAGCCCTTCCTCCATTCCATCTGGATCCTCCCTGGGTGTCCCTGATTCCAGCCGCCCCGCCCCAACAAAGCCTTGAGAACTCACGGCTTCTCCCCCAAGCATGGGCCATGAGAGCACGGGAAAGAGCTGGGTTCAAATTCTAGCTCGGCCCCTCTTTGCTGGGCAAGTCAGTTCGTCATGTGAAGTCTCAAGTCCCCTCCTCAAAAAAGCAGTCCCTGTTCTTGCTACCGTGGAAGGGCCGGACAAGAGGAGCCCCGAGAGAGACCTAGCGAGCTGCGAGGTGCAGGTGCTAACTCCTTGTCAAGCTCGTATTATTATTACTACTCGTGGAGCTGCTGTTACTACTGCTATTACTACTGCTCCATGCTAGTAACAATACGGGGTGGCTGTACTCAAGAAGGTCAGAGAGAGGCAAAAATAGCCTCTCCCTCGCCTCCGCACCCGGGGGGCCTCTGCTTCCAGGGGTCTCAGGGCCCACCTGCGCGCCGCTGGCCCCCACCCCGCGCTCCCGGCCAAGCCCCGCGCCGCCGCCGCCCCACCGAGCCCCGGGCCGATTCTCTGAGCGCGCGCGCCCCCTGCCGGCACCGGGCGCGGGCGCAGCCTCCGCACCGTATATAAAGGCAGCGTGGCGCGCAGGACCTGGCCGAGTGCGGGAGCGGAGCCGGGCGCAGGGACAACGCTGTGCGCGCCTGAGGTCTCCCAGCAGCTCGCCATGGCTAGCCCGCAACAGCAGCCCCCCTACCTGCACCTGGCCGAGCTGACGGCATCCCAGTTCCTGGAAATCTGGAAGCACTTTGACGCAGACGGTCAGTAGATCTCTCAACTTCTGGGCCCGTTGGCCCCCAGGGAACCTGCGGTGGTGGGGAAGGGGACAGCGCTGATGCGGGCAGGTGTACGTTCGTCCCGGGGGCACGGTGGTGGTGGTGTTTGGGCCCCAAAGCCTGCTGAGGTCGGGGTCTGGAGTTTGGGAGATGCCCGGGCTGCTCAGGTGACAACTGTCAGCAACTTTTCTTCTCCGACATAGACGGCGGAGAGCCCGCCGGCTTTTGCAGCCTCATTCTGGGCAAGTTGGAGCTTTCCCAGAGAGGAGGCCTGGGCGGGCAAGGCTCCCCTGCCATCTTATCATCCCTGCCTTTCTCTTCAAGGTAATGGCTTGCCTTCAGCTGCTGCAGCCACAGGTCTCAAGCCCACTCTCTTCTTTCTCGGGGTTCTCCTCTTGTTTAATGCCAGCTTAGCACCCCCCCCCCCACTGTCCTGGAGATTAGGACAAGCAGGGGGATACTAAAGGGAAAGCCTGGGCCTCCCCCAGACAAACTGGCTGGGAGTAGGAGTTGGGAGTGACCTGGGGGCCCTGAACACCCCTTGGGCTTCCTTTGCCCATTTCCCATCCTCCCTGGGCAAATGCGTCTGTACACAGCAGCAGTGGGTGTGGTGGGGGCAGGGTTGGGGGACCAGCCTAACATATTCCCTCATGGTGATAGTCCTGGCTGCTTTAGGTGACATCTCTGGGTGGAGGGAAGCTCAATCTTAAATGCCTACTGAGACACTGACTCCCCCAGAAATCGAGGGCCGGACAGAATGACCTTAGGAGGTGTCTCCCTGGGCTGGCATTCCATGAGTCTATGATGGTCTGATTCAGGCATAAAGGGAGACCCCCACCCCTTTAGGAGCCTCTGATCTTACTAGAGACGTTTTCTCCACCCCTCCAAAAAAAACTAAGTGATCTGATTCCCTTCTCAGGGCCTGGCCGGGATGGGCATCCCAAATGTTCAGGCATCTGCGACTCCTGGCAGGGTTGTGGCGTCGGGGTTTTAGCCTGGGATTGACAGCGAGGGGGGATGGAAACCAGAGGGAGGATCAGGGGTGGCTCACTTAATTCCTCCCTCCTCCTTTCCTCATCTCTGCAGGGCACCCAGGTGGCTAAACAGAGGCCCTCTGCCCAGGGTGCTTGGAGAGGCAAGGGTTAATGTCTAGTAAAGTTAATGAGTCAAGTTTTGTTCCCTGGGAGCCACCTGAGAAAGCTGGGTTGAGAGCCAGGCAGAGGACCGGGCAGGTAATCTCCGGGTTGGGATGGTGATCTGCCTGTGAATTACTGAAGGAGGCGGGTAGGCTGTTAAATCTGTAAAATGGGGCTAAGGAGGGTTTGTACTTCCGATCCCCAGCTTGGACCATAGACTGCCTGGGTGAAAAGGGATGTAAGGTGCAGCCTCTTAGTATTCCAGATGACACGCACATTCCCCGAGGATGCTTCTGCCAGTTTATCTGCACCAGAGACTTGCAGGATTCAAGGAAAGTTACCAAGTGGCCAAGGTTATGCCACCAGCCTCCTGCCAGATGAGTCAGCTATAACAGACAGAGGACTCCATGGTTCCTACTTTCCCCTGTCCTCGTGGGGACAACCAATAGCACACTCAATAATCATGCAAATCCTTACA
Source organism: Neogale vison (assembly GCF_020171115.1). Classification (NCBI taxonomy): domain Eukaryota; kingdom Metazoa; phylum Chordata; class Mammalia; order Carnivora; family Mustelidae; genus Neogale; species Neogale vison. The sequence continues at coordinate 13,328,006 of NC_058097.1, forward strand.
TCTATCTGAGACCTCATAGTGTTCCAAACACAATCACACCTCCTGGAGTCCCTGTGAGGCTGCTGGGCAGGGGAGGTGCTCCTGGCGCAGGTGAGGACGGGGGGGGGGGGTATGAGGGGCGGGTTCTCACAGGCTGTACAGAAAGGGAGTCGTGGGGCTCCTTCCCGGCCAGGGTTTATTCCCTGGGAACATGCATTTGGGTTGCAAGAGGGATTTTTCTGTGATGCTGGAAACCACCTTCCCACTTGCCCAGCGAAAAGCCTCTACCACCCCCTGCCTCCGAGGCAATAAGCTGTTTCTTTAATCTCAGAAAGGGGTCCTGGTGCGGGCTGGAGCAAAGCTAAGCGCTAGCACTAGACGCCAAGAGTCCGACAAACACCCCCAAAGCCACTGTGCCTCTGGTTCCATCCTGCTCCCATAGCAAAGGGGAGTTCAATGCCTGCTTCTTGATTCCTGCCTACCAGACACCCCGTTGCCCTCTCCGGCCACTGCCTCAGGGAGGTCCCAAGGAGGAGCCCCAGACCTAACACAGAGAGAAGACAAAGGGGCTTACAGTGCCAGAGATGGCACAGAGGTGATTTAGGAAAAGAAGGATACAGCCAGATTGGAGTTCCACAGAAGGATCCAGAAAGAGGCTGTGGACGGCCTTGCTCCATACCTTTCCTACCTAACCCCTCGAGCACAGCCAAAGACTTCTGGGGAGCCCACCCCCTCCCCTGAGGCACTCCATGCCCTATCTGGGCCTCCCCTTACTAAGTCTGGCTTCTGTGTTCACTTTGGACTTGCTCCCTGATACGGAGTCCCCCTGCCTCTTACAAACTCAAAGAGCTCTGGGAGGACTCCCGTTTGCAACCCACCAGGACCCGGGAGCCCAGTCAGGCACAGCCCCCCAGGGGAGGGAGCCACTGCCCCACTCTTCCCAGACCCTCTAGGAAACAGATGAGGCAAACTTAGGAGAAGCTGGATGCCAAAGAGAGGGGAGCTGGGGCGGGGGACTCTGACCCTAACTCAGCCCATTACTAACCAGGAGGAAGGTCAACCTGGTGACGCTGCCCTAAGAGATTCTTTTCAAAATCTGCATCAGTCTCATGGAGAAAGGAAGGAGTAGGTGTTTGGAGAGAGAAAAACTGGGACTCAGAGAGGCCAAGTTCTTTTCACACGGCAAAGTGGGAGGGTGGGGGGCACCCAGGGATCCTGTTTCCTCGTGCCTGGTTCCATCCTTGGGCTCTCCCTCCAAGGTCAGCTGCAGCCATGCATTTGGGAGAATTCAGATGTCATCCCCCCAAGGCAGAAGTAGGGAAGACCGCAGGCAAGCCCACGCTCTGACCCCACATGCCGCCTCCATGCTCGGAGTGACCCTTACACGGCCCACCATGTCTGAGCCCCATCCCATGCTGCCTGGCCACCTCTTTCTCCGGAACGTCCTCACCCTGCACGATCCAAGCAGCTGTGCGAGGCCCAGCTTGGAGCCCACACTGGCCTGTCCGTGTCGTTCCGATCAGATGAGCCGCCAGGCTCCAGTTTCACGGATGACCAGTAGGAATCTCCATGGAAAGCCAAGGTGTGGCTCAACAGGGAAAAATACCACAGCCTTTAGAAGCCACTGAAATCACAGGGACAGGATGGGTTCTCTCCCAGAGGCCAGCAGACACCTGGATCCAAACAGGGCCTGCAACTCACCCCCGGAATCTAACATAGCTCTACCGTGACGTGTACAAAAAGTTAGACAAACAACGGCATCTGTTACCGAGTTCTTGGGAATGCTGAAAATTCGAAAGGAAATGCCCTTCACCAGGGAGGAGAAAAATGAATTGTACCCATCTCTACAGGGGAATATTATGCAACCAAGCATAGGGAGTGGGAGCTTTTCCACTGACATGGGAAAACATCCAAGATGGACTACTAAGGGTTTTTTTGGTTTTTGTTTTGTTTTGTTTTTTAATGGTAGCAGGACGCTATTACCCTATGAACCCATTTTCATTATTCACTAAGCTCAAATGCTGGAAGAGATTCGAGAGAATGCCACACATTATGCGGCATGGAAAATGGTGGTTCTCTCTACAGAGCAGGTGAGGTAAAAATTAGAAGGCATTTGCTTTAACTAAGTTAATTTCCAGAATGTTTGCAAATATTCTAAGAGTTTATGTTTCTGGGGTGAATCCGCAAAACAGTAAAGATGTAAGAAGATCTGTATCTCCAGGTGTGGGAATCTGCCCAGATACTTCAGGGTATCTGCCTGCGTCCAGGTGGCCCTGGTGTTGAGGGGATGGGGGGTGGGGTTCAAAGCCTCTTACAGGGAGTGAGCCTTGTTTGCTACCCATGGGGGCCTCAAGGCCTTTGAAAATGAGCGAGAGGAAGGCCCTGACCTGTCTTCCCTCCTCTGTCCTCCCACACCCGACGGTAATAACAGAAGATGCAGGCACCATGATCACCTGGAGGCCTGAGCACCCAGGCAGGCCTGGTGGAGCCTCACGGCTTAGCCCGTGTGCCTGCAGTGAGAGGGGAGGACAGCGAAGCCCCAGGGCCTCTCCAAGCTGGGGAGAGGTCGGGGCAGCTTGCACTGGGATACTAAGTGAAGGCTTTTGGAACAGTAAAAAAGACTTGCCCAAACAGGGCTACAGAATACTTGGTATATATTAAGTATTTCGGCAAACACTGTAACATGTACAATGCAGTATCACTGTGCCATTCCTAGGGTGATTCCAGGACTCCTACAAACGATTGCTTCTTGGCACAAGAGAGTCCGGGGGGTCTGGTCCGGGGAGCCGAGGTGGGAGCTGTCTTTTTTAACCCTGTCTGCCAATCTCTGTGGGGTCTGTGGGTCTCATCAGGGACAGCAAAGAAGGGGCTTGGGGGTCGTGATGGCAGAACGCGGGGTTCTTTGGGGGCAGCCTCCTGGTCCACCCGGGGTAAGCCTTAGGAATCAGCCCCCATTCCACTTTCACCCCTAAACCCCCAAATGCTTTGCTAACAGGGCCCTTTGCTGTGGTGTCTGCAGCGTGCTGGGTCGCCCCGCGCTGGTGGCCTCTGGGGACGCCCTGGGCCCCGCAGCCTGCCCTTGGGGATGATTACACCAGCCAGGGAGGCGCTGTGTCTGTGAGGAGCTGGGGCTCCCCGGGGAGGCAGCCCTGGGACGAGTTTTCACAAACAAGGTAGCTTGAGCCCGCCTCGCCCAGGGCAGCTGCCAGCCCAGGGAGCCTGCGCCTCTGCCTGCTCAGCCAGCTTATTCCCCTCCGGACTTCAGTGGCTGTCCTGGCTGAACCCCTGAGGGAGGTTTCCAGGGCTGAGAAGACCCTTCGGGGAAATTTCTTCCAACACCTGGGGAGCCCGAATTACTAGCACAGGCACGAGGCTCTTGGAAAACAGGGCCTCTCCTGGCGGCTCTCCCGGCCTGTGGCAGGCCATGCCCTCCTTGGCCCAGCCGGACCCATCTGGGGCCTCTGGCCTCGCTTGGCCCTCCCCCGCTCCTCCTTGGCTCTCTGCTGTCCAATCTGTCCCCAGCCTTCTGGACTCCCCCAAGTCTGGGAACGAGCCCAGCCTTCGGCGGCCAGATGTCCCCAGGTTCAGAGGACCCAGAGCAGCTCCAGAACCACTGTTCGAGAAGCAGCTCGGCCCAGAAACACAGACTGAAAGTCATGTCTGAAAGCTCTGTGTTTTCTCAGCCCTTTTCTTGCCCCAGGGGGTGGGCTGTGACTATCCCAAAGGGTGCTCAGGCTTGGGTGGGCAGAGGGCTATTTGCCTTTCCATAAATCTGAACTCTGGACAGACAAGCAGCGGCTTGGGTCTCAGGAACACTTCCTTAACGAGGACATCTGGGATTTGGCAATCCGTCTCCTGGATTTCTCTAACCTGTGCATCACGGGGAGACACGAACTCGTGAGCGCTACTGCGGCCAGGCCCCTAGTTCTCAAACGTGAAGCGTAGGAACCTTGTGAAAACACAGATTTCGGGGTCTCTCTCCCAGCACTTCTGCCTCAGGAGTTCTTGGGGAAGGCCTGGGATTCTGCACTTGTAACAAGCTCCCAGGTAATTCTGATGCTGCTGTTCCACAGACCCCACTAGAAACAGCAAGCCCTTGCCCTCCAGACCTGCTGAATTAGACTCTGCACTTTAATAAGATCCCCAGGTAATTCTTGCACACCTTAACACTTGAGACTCACCATAAACCGGTCCTTAATTCTGACTGCACGTTAGAATCACCGACAGAGCTTTTGAAAACAGGCTCACGAGAAGTCCCCACCCCCATCAATTAAATCTGAACCTCCAGGGGCTGGACCCAGGCAATGGTGTTTTAAAAGCCTCCCAGGTGACTCTAATTTTTATTTTATTTTATTTTATTTTTTTAACCCACTGAACCACCCAGGCACGCCTCCCCTTTTTTTTTTGACAGAGAGAGAGATCACAGGCAGGCAGAGAGGCAGGCAGAGAGGGGGGGAAGCATGCTCCCTGCTGAGCAGAGAGCCCGATGTGAGGCTCCAATCCCAGGACCCTGAGATCATGACCTGAGGTTTAACCCACTGAGCTAACCAGGTGTCCCCCAAGGTGACTCTATTAGAGAGTTTGGCTAAAAACCAGTACTCTCTGAGCTGACGAGTTGACAGCCATGGACTGGTTCAGAGGACAGAGGTTAGAAATGATGCTTTCCATTCGTGTGAGATTTTACATTTTCTGGAATGCTTTCACAATAATACCTTGTGTGGCTCTCACAGCAGCTCTATAAAGCAGAAAGGGCATAAACAGTTATACCCATTTTAGGGATCAAGAAATGGAGGCTCAGTGAGATTGATTCGCTCGATGTCACATGGGCAGTCATGGAGCTGGTAGCAGAATTATACCTCTTATTCTCTTCCTTGTTCAACTCTTAGAAAATCTTTACATGTGAATCTCAGTGAGAAACAAGGGGGCCTCTTTCCAACAGGGGGCAAAGCATCCTTTAGTCAAGGCTTTCCAGGTGTCTGTGATCACCTTAATAGTAAAGAAGTGGTGTGTCACTTTATTTTGTTTTTTAAGATTTTTTGTTTGTTTGTTTATCTGGGGGGTGGTGCATGCGGGCTCGAGGGATAGGGGAGGAGCAGAGGGAGAGGGATAAAGAGACTCCACAGTGAGCGGGAAGAAGTAGCCGGACAAGGGGCTCTATCCGAGGACCCTGAGATCCCGACCTGAGCCAAAACCAGACACTCAACTGAGCCACCCAGGCGCCCCCAAGAAATGCTGTCTCGGTTTCAACTGGGGGAAACTGAGGCACGGTGGTGACAAAGAATGGTAGCCAGAGTACAGTAAGGAAAGATGCAGGGTCTCTGACTCCCACCCAGCCCCCTCTTCCTAATATTCTCAGGATGCAGTTTGATAGGAAGCGAAGGAGTGGCGGTTGCCATGGTAACCGCATTCTTATCAATACCGGTCCACATGAGATTTGCTGGGTGGCCAGTCACCCCACGCCCTGATACTGGGGTCAGAGAAAAAAGCAATCCATTCGTCTGGTGCTGAAGTCTGCTCTGGAAGGATGTAGGTCAACCCGGCCTACCCCTCCACACAGATGAGACGGGGGTAGCAGCTGCCTCCTGGGGGATGGATGAGATTTGCCTGAGAGAGACCAAGTAACAAAGGCCTTTCCCTCCAGTGGTGGAGGATGCCCCCTTCCGGGCCCCACAGCCCCTGCCTCCCTATCCAGTCTCTGCCCCTCTCCTTCTGCGTTCAGCTTGTAGATCCTGACAATTCTTATTTGGCTGCTTTGCCTCCGCTGGACCATGAACCGCTCTGGGGAGTAAGCCCACATCGAGGACTTGTCTATAGCCCCCCCAACCCCCCACCCCCCGCCGCCGAGCACCAGGCACAAAGTTGAACTATTGTTACTTCCAACAGTATAGGTTTGTTGGATTGAGCCGCCTTTTGTCTCTTCGTTGGGGGCACGGAGAGGAAGTGGTGGTGGGATTTCTAGTAGGGTGTGAGGGGCTTGCCAGCCTCTGGGACCCTCCTGCTGCTCAGGCTGGGCAAGGTAGGCTGGGGAGGGGACCTCTTTCTACCGTTGCTGGGTCCTGGGTTAGTTTTCCCTTTCTCCTCCTCTTCCTGGTAGCTGGGGGTTCTCAGAGCTTTCCCTGCCCACCCTGTCAAGTAGCCCTGGGAGCCCCTCCCCATTCTACTATGTCATCTTTCCTTTTCCTTGCTGTTTGTCTGCCCAGCCCCACCCCCACCCAGTTAGAACATAAGACCCATCCTGGCAGACCCCATCTAGCTCACTTTTATACCCCTGGGGCCTAGCATACAGCAGGCACAAAGAGAATGCTCAAGAAGTGTTGAATGAATGAATGGATGGATGAAACCTAGACCAGCAATTAGGATACTCCAATTCTGGTCCCGCCTTGCTGTGTGTCCCTGAACAGATTGCTTACAGTCTCTGTGCCTCAAGTTTCTTTGTCACAAGAGGAGGACTCTACTCTGCCCTGTTACGATCCTGTGAGTCTGGAAGGATTAGGACAACTTGGAAAATGGGACCTTGGTCTTGTGCAGTGTCATATCCCTCCCCCATGGCAATCTACACAGGGCTTCACACATAGTGAGGCTTCAGATTATCTCCTGAAGCAAAGAGAGAAGCGAATGTGCTTTGAAAAATTCAAAGCGTTGTATCCGTGAGCCATTCCTGATGTTCACAAGTGTCCATGTCTCCTGCTGGGCAAGGCACAGGCTGATTGTCAGGTTCTGGAGGTTATTAAACCACCTTAAAACCTTTCTAGAACAGGAATAAACACAAGGACATTTATTCTTAGTAAGTTTCAGAGAAACTGCAAGGAAAAGGTGGGTCCCACAGGTCTGTACTCTTCTAGATTTCTTCTTCTCGTTCATATTGCTCAGTGGGAGGTGGTTCAGTGCTGGCCTCACCTGCTTTGGCCTCCTGTACCCAACTCTTCCTGGCTAAAAGCAAGCAGCCCAAGGACAAGGTGTCCCCTGGCCTGGGCAGAAACACCTGCCGTGGTGGTGATGACCACTGGCATTTTGGAGGCTCACTGTGGGCCAGCACTTTCCATGTGTTTTTACCCCCGTGGAGTCTTCACTGCCAACAGTAGGAGGCGGGCGCCGTCATTATCCCTATTTTATAGGTGAGGAAACAGGTCCGGAGAGGTGACATCCCAAAGCGAAACGTTGAGTAATAGAGGCAGGACAGGAAGTGGGTGTGGGTGCCTCTGCAAGAAGTGTGGGTAACCCGCCCGCACCCCCCTTCTACAGCAGGTGCCGCGCTGGCAGGGAAGTGGCATAGCAGGGCCAGCTCTGAGGGTGGGGAGAGATGCTGGTCAGAGCTGAAACCCATCCTTCCGGATCATTGCAGGGACTGGCGAGGCAGAGAAAAAGCACTTGTTCCTTCAACTCCGAGGCATCATCAACTAGACTGCCTTTTGCCTAGAAAGCCCTTGGCCCTTCCGCTCACACCCCCTCCACCGCTGGCCTCACAGGCCATTAGACGCACGCTCATGAAATTCCAACCGTCACAAGAACGATGACCACTGTATGCCAGGGGGGAAAAGGGAAGCTCCAGTCCCCTTCCCCCACCCCCTAAAAACAATCACACATTTTCCCTGCTGAGAAAAATATATCATTTATCTCATGGGATCCTCTCCATGCCATGTTTATTGTGGCATCTTCTCCACTAGGGGGCGCCTCTGTGGTTATTTATTGGGAATCTAAATTTTCAGGGGATGCCAGGGGCAGAGGGTGGGGAGAACCCCCACCCCCACCGCAACCCCATCCTACCCCTAAGGGCCAGGATAAATACTCCTTTTTTATTGTCTCTGTTTCACTTGTAATTCCATTTGCCCTTGACGAAAGCCACCAGTTGGCTATTCTCTATAGGAACCTTGCTCGATTGTTTTAGATCAGATTGGAAAACTTGACTTTAGGCCTGTGGTTTCCAAACTTGCTGCTCATGGAAATCATCTGAGGAGCTTAAAAACAAAAACAAACCGTGATGCACCCCTAAACCAATGGCACCAGCATGTCTGGTGGAAGCCAGACACCCATATGTTTGTTTGTTTTTTTTAAAGATCCCAGGAGAGAGGCGCCTGGGTGGCTCAGTGGGTTAAAGCCTCTGCCTTTGGCTTGGGTCATGATCTCAGGGTCCTGGGATAGCGCTCCATATCGGGCTCTCTGCTCAGTGGAGAGCCTGCTTCCTCCTCTCTCTCTGCCTGCTTGTGATCTCTGTCTGTCAAATAAATTTTTAAAAATCTTTTAAAAAAAAAAAGATCCCAGGAGATTCCAGTTTGGGGGAGTGTGGGGGAGCACTCCCTTCGGCCTGTCTGATTTCCAGCCCACAAATGCCTGCTCTCAATCACAGCAGGGACTAGTGACCTTGGCCATGGGCTCAGCTTACCCAGTCTCTAGGCTATCTTGGTTTAAGACTTGAGAACCTAGGGGTGCCTGGGTGGCTCAGTGGGTTAAAACCTCTGCCTTTGGCTCAGGTCATGATCCCAGGGTCCTGGGATCGAGCCCCACATCGGGCTCTCTGATCAACAGGGAGCCTGCTTCCTTCTCTCTCTCTGCCTGTCTCTCTGCCTACTTGTGATCTCTGTCTGTCAAATAAATAAATAAAATCTTTAAAACAAAGACTTGAGAACCTAAAGGGCCTCTCACCACTAAAGGTGATCTTCAAAGTCAGGCACTGACCTTGAGGCCCAGTCCTGATCATTGCAGTTTTTGCCCTAATTCATTCCATCTTCTGCACAGGTTCTGGTCATTGAACTGGAACAGCAGTCACGTTCACGGTGCACTCATAATGGGTGGCTTGGTACATACAAAATCCCATTTAAGTGTCAGAACTCATTTTGCAGCTGATACGGGTTAATGACTTTCCCAAAGCCCTACAGGCAGTGAGTGAGCAGAACAGGGTTTTCCCAGGCGCTCACAGACCAAAGGGCCTCCTCTCTTCATGGCCATGCGGCGGGTTGCCTCCCCTCCTCATAATCCCGGTGACCGATGCTCTCGGGTGCCCCCAGCCCGAAGGAGGGACGCCCTGCCTTTCTCTTCCCACTCTTCCCTTCTGTGTTAGTTTCCCAGAGCTGTTGTAACAGAGTCCCACAGGCCAGGTGGTTTAAACCAACAGAGGTTGGTTTGTTTGTTTTTTTTTTTTTTTAAAGATTTTATTTATTTATTTGACAGAGAGAGATCACAAGTAGGCAGAGAGGCAGGCAGAGAGAGAGGAGGAAGCAGGCTCCCCGCCGAGCAGAGAGCCCGATGCGGGACTCGATCCCAGGACCCTGAGATCATGACCCGAGCCGAAGGCAGCAGCTCAACCCACTGAGCCACCCAGGAGCCCCAAACCAACAGAGGTTTTTTTCTCTTCCTGTTCTGGGGCTGGAAATCCATACCTAAGGCATTGACAGAATTGCTTCCTTCTGGAGGCTCTTGGGGACAATCCTTCCGTGTCTCTCTTCCAGCTTCTAGTGGTTGCTGGCAATCCATGGCGTCCCTTGCTTGGAGATAACATCACTCCAGTCTTGTCTCAGTCTTTACATAATCTTCTTCCCTGTGTGTCTCCACAAGGCCTTCTTATAAGGACACACGTCATTGGATTAGGGCCTACATAATCTACTATGGCTTCATCTTCACTAATTACCCTATTTCCAAGTGAGGTTACCTTCTGATATTCTCCACGGACATGGATTTGGGGGCACGGGGGACACTCTTCAACTCGGTATACCCTCCCACTCCAGAGACCCAAATTCTGTCTCGGGCCTCATTCACCCCTGCAACCAGGGTCTGCCACCTGCTGACTAGCTGGGATGCTGATGACCTTGTGTCCCCCCCCCCCACTCCACCATCATCCCGTTAAATTCTGGATCCTGGGCTCACCCAGCCAGCTGCGGACCGTTCCGCCCACTTCTACCAGCTTGGCCCGGATCCTGGTCCCTGCCAGTGTTCTCCCCTCTACTGAATGTATACCCCAAAAGCCCGCAGTTACTGATCTTGCAGCTGTACAGCTGGAAACACCCTGGGGGCAGGACCCACGTCCCTCACGCTGCACGGTCGGAGGCAAACCCAGACACACCTGCTTGTTGACCAAGAAGTTCTCCCTGAAGCCCCTGACTTCCCCACCCCTCAACCCACCCCATCAGTCCTACTATTCAGCTCCTAGGTCAACTGCTTTTTTCTTTTTCTTTGCTTTCTTCACAGGAAATGGGTATATTGAAGGTAAAGAGCTAGAAAACTTTTTCCAGGAGCTGGAGAAAGCAAGAAAAGGCTCTGGCATGGTAAGCCCAGTACTTTGTCGAACTGTTTGATTTTTTCTATCATCCTGATCGTGGCTTCGGTCAGCATTGTCTGTCTCAAATTCTGCGTCTCCTAAGCCAGCCTGACATCTCTGGTCTTGACCTTCCAAGTTTTTCTTTCATTTGTAAGAATTTTTTTTTTAATTGGAATAATCCCTTAAAAAGAGAACCTTCCTGCAATACCTTTGGGTGTCTGGGATTGAGGGGTGTTCGTGAATGGGTACCAGGGGGTTACTGAACCCCCCAAAACTGCAAAGTTTGTGTCTATGTATATGTGTATAAAACCCTTTTATTTTCCTAAGGAAAATAAAAATAGTCCAGAGCCTATCTAAGATTCTCAGGGGGGTCATGACTCCATTGGATGCTTCAGGGGTTTCAAGTGTCTTTATTCGAGACCAGAGTTTCTCAGCCTCGGCTCAATGGACAGGGCTGGATAATTCTTGGTCGTGGGGAGGTGGGGGGGTGTCCTGTGATTGTAGGATATATAGCACCGTCACTGGTTCTCCCCATGAGATGTCAGCAACATCCTCTTCCAGTTGTAGCAATCAAAAATGTCTCGAGAAATTACCAAAGGTTCCCTGTGGGAGCCACAGAATAATCCTCACCCGAGAACCACTGTTCTAGACCAACAGAGTTCTGGAATCCTCAGCAAGGACCTAGAGGGAAACTTGGTTGCTCCAAACCAGCATCTGAACCAGAGAGTACGGCCTGGCCTCATTCGTGGTGGTGTCAGTCTGCCTTTCTTAGCCTGCCTGAAGCGACTCCAAATCACGTCCCACCCCTTCCCGGCAGGGTCACTGTGGGGCCTGTAGTCACAAGCTTACACTATTAAATTCACAAAAGCCTTGGGAGGACTGTCTGAAATACCGAAAAGCTGAGGTAATTGGACCTAGTTTATTGCAATCCCCGCGTCTGGTTCTCAGATATACACAGTCAGACCCATCACCTCCCCCAGCTCCCGCTGGTCCCTTGGGGGTCTCCCCACTCTCTCCTGCTATGTGTGTCTGTTGGCCAATCCCCTGCCTCTTAGCAAGTCTCCATGGGGCAGTCTGGGAGACAAGCAGCAAATCCGCCAGTGAGCTCCTGGTCCAGAGCCCGGCAGAGCGCCCCAGCGAGAAGGAGGGCCAGCCATGGGCTTCAGCGATGGCCTTGATTCATGGGTTTGTTTATCAACTGTTCCCCCATCACCCCTCATTACTAGGATAATGAAGCCTGCATCCTAGAAATCCCAGGCATGAAAACTGATTCTGGGATCAGTGAAATCTCAGTCACTCCCCATCTCAGATGGCTTCAGGGGTGATTCTCAAGTCTGTCAACAACATCTCAACTGACAGCATCCGTGACTGGTGTTCAGAGCAGCTGGGCAGAAGGGATAGTAGCCTTGGAAGCAGGAGCCTCAAGTTCCAATTCTAGCTACACCGGTTGGTGACCTCGGGAGAAGACACGGCACCCCAGCATGCACCGGTGTGTAGAACGGACAGACCACTCACCCCACTGGGGCTGCTGTGAAAATTCAATCAGCTCACCCCATCTGGGATCCAGGCCTAGGAGCATCCCGCGCACACTCGAACATATAAGGCAGGAAATACTGATGAATAAATCCTGGCAAATTAAAACCGCTTCCCAGGTAGAAAGAACAGACTCTAATCTGAAGAATGGGTAGAATTCTCCGGGGCCCGATCTGAGGAAGCGCCCAAGTCATCAGAGAAGGCAAGAGGCGCCATCAGCTGTACAAGCAGACTGCCCATCGGTGAAGGTTAAGGAAGAACGTGTTCATACACGGAACTATTCAGCAGCACCCAAAACAGGCTAAGATTGGAGAATTTCAGAGAGCCTTAGATTTACAGTGGGCAGTGATGGGCCAAAGGAGCTTTTGAAGTTCTCTGCCTTGGGAGTAGTCACAATAATCGCACAGATGATTGAAATTACCCCTCAGCTCTATGCAGACTTTCTCCTCACCTTCCTCCTGGCTTAAAATCAGAGTGAAAAATACCGTAAATTCCCTTTAGACCTGACAGAAGAAAATGCATGATTTACCTTGCTCTCAGGTAGTGCTAGTTTCCTCCTGGAATAAGTTGGCTTGTATGAGAAGCTGCCTTGGTGAAATGTTGGGGCCTCAGTCTGAGTGATGGGAATAAGTCCTCGCCCTTCTGACAAAGCTGTGGTTTAATCCCATCTCAAAGGCAGAGGGGCATGTTTGATTGCATAAATTACATGGGATGGGGGTGTATGTCCCCATGTGACCAAGCCTCAGAGGAGAGATCGCTTGGACTTGGAGGGATCTTGAGAAGAAGATCCTTGGGAAGGAGTGGGGCCCTGACCAGTCAGAGCGTCGGCCCGGCCCGGTTCTGGGCCTGCAGATCTGGGGCATAGAACGCTCCATGCCACTGCCACACCAAGCAGGTGAGAGATCTGTGGTTCCCGTGGGGCCCGGCAGCACAGTCAGCCCCCACCCCTTTGTTTTTCCCCAGATGTCAAAGAGTGACAACTTTGGGGAGAAGATGAAGGAGTTCATGCAGAAGTATGACAAGAACTCCGACGGCAAAATCGAGATGGCAGAGGTGAGTCCTACATCCTGGCTAAGAGCTATGGGGGAGAGGGGTTCCTGTCACCTCCACTCTGCCAAGCACAAGTGTCCTTCTAGGCCTCTAAAAGGGGGTAGGGGATGGTCTGGAAGCCCCCACCCCACCTCCAGCACTTAGGCTGATCAACAAGAACAGGCAGGATTTTTCTGAGCCTCACAAGGAAAGAAGCAACAAACAGTGGCCTAAGACAGGGAGGGAGCCCTTACGCGCTCTCACGGTCCCAGCAGCTACGCCGAATGGGTGAGGAGCCCAGCTTGAGAGAGGAAGGAGCAGGACCGTTGGAGAACAAGAGAGTTCATGCCCCGCCAAATGGCATCCCAAGGCAATAGTTTTAATTACTTAATTAATTTGTAAACACATAATTTACATATGTAACACATATTATTTATATATTATATACACACACATACATTTGCCTAAATACAGATTGCTAAAACAAATCGAGGCATATTAAAAATTTTAAGAGTGTATTTGGGCAAAAGTGCATTCAAATGGGGCAGTGCCAAACCACAAGTGATCAGGAACACTCCCACCAACAGTAGCCAGGGAAAAAATCTTATAGAGAAGAAGTGGGAGCAGAGCAAGGAAGGTCTTTGATTGGCTATCGCTTAAGTGGTTGCATTATTCGGGAACCCCTCCTGGGCTGCTGTGACTGGTTTCCATTTGGGTTTGCTCACATAGGCTACTAAGGCAGTAAGGTCATCTCAGTTTAATGGCTTCCTTGTCTAATTAAACAACTTACGAATCCACACATATACACACATACATTCCTACGTACACGGTACGTGCGCGTGCGCGTGCCGCTCGCGATCCGTTTGTGATGTGTGGTCTAAGGCTCGGGAACAATGACGGCAGCACAGGAATGAGGGCATAGTTCCTCCCAGGGTGGATTGGGTGGGATGCTGCCTTAGTCCGTGCCCCGGAAGCAGAGACTGAGAAAGGACTCAAGTGGAGGGGATTTATTGAGAGAGAACTCTCGAAAGAAGGGAAGAACGTAGCAGGAACAGGCAGAGGAAGGAGCTAAGGAAGGACATGGTGTCCGACGGAGCTGGGTCTTGACCCGATCTCACCGGGACCTCTGGAATGAGGACCGCACCCGAGGTGGTCTCATCCTGGGGCAAGGGATGGGGTGGTCCTTCGTACCCCCAGTTCAGTCAATCGTTGAATACAGGCTGCCCCCTCCAGGTCGGGGAAAGTGGAGGTGGGTGCCTGAGGCAGTGGTGGTTTGTTGGAGGGCAGCTCTGATGCAGGGAGCAGCTCTGAGCCATTAGCAGGTGTCCTTCACGGCATGAGGGGTGGCCCACCAGCCTAGCTAAGGGGGGTCTGGGAAGGGCACCAAGAGCATAGATGTCTAAGCCGCAAGTCTCAGAGAATCCTGACTCAAATGGGCTTAAACCGGGGGGTCACCAGACTTTTTTCTGGAAAGATCCAGATTATGGTACATGTTTTAGGATTTTTAGACCACATAGTTTCTGCCACAATTCTTCCAACTCTGCCACTGTGGCAGAAAAGCAGACATAGACAGTATGTAAATGAATGGGCATGGCCATGTTCCAAGACAAGTTTATTTGTAGAAACAGGCAATGGGCCAGATTTGGCTCACGGGCCATTGTTTACCTACTCCTGGCTTAAACCATGAGAGGCTCCTAGTGAGACAAGTGCCACGAGAAGGAATGGCTCTAGATGAAGGAGGCCAGGTCCCCAGCTCTGCTTCTCTGCACTTCTCTGCCCCCCAAAATACCTTCATCTTCAGGCTGGCCTGCTGCTCCAGCCACCCCATCTGCAAGCACCCACGTCGGGATGCAGAAAGGATCCGTCCCATTTGGCTCCTCCTGGGAGCGAGGAAAGCTTTGCCAGGAGTACTTTTAGCAGACCTCCCTTCACATCCCATTGGCCAGAACTGGGTCACATGCCTGTTCATAAGCCAGTCCCTGGCAAGGGAATTAGCCCATTTACCTGACTCAGACCAATCAGGATTCGCCTGTGACCCAAAGAAGCTGGGAGCAAAATAAGGGGGGCTGAACAAGGGTATTTTTGCATTTTCTGAAAATCAGATTTGTTGAGGTATAATTTATATACAATAAGCTGCACTGATTGGGAGAGCCGAGTTCTGGGAGCTTAGACGGTGTGCACAGCCTTGTAATTACCACCGCGATCAAGATAGAGCATTGCTATTGCCCTTAAAAATCCCAGGCCAATTTGCAACCACGTGGATGGAACTAGAGGGTATTATGCTTAGCGAAATAAGTCAATCAGAGGAAAGCAACTATCATATGATCTCCCTGATATGAGGAAGTGGAGATGCAACTCATATCGGAAGGTGAGGGGGGTAGGAAAAGAATAAATGAAACAAGATGGGATGGGGAGGGAGACAAACCATAAGAGACTCTTACTGTCACAAAACAAACTGAGAGTGACGGGGGGGGGTAGGGAGAGGGCGGTGGGGTTATGGACATTGGGGAGGGTATATGACATGGTGAGTGCTGTGAAGTGTGTAAACCTGGCGATTCACAGACCTATATCCCTGGGGCTAATAATACATTATATATTTATTTTTAAAATTTTAAAATTTTTTTAAAAATCATAAATTTTGGTAAAATATTAAAAAAAAATCCCAGGCCACCACTCATCTCAGATTTGTTTGCCTTCTTTAGAATTTTATATCACTGGAATCATCTATCAAGTATTCTTTGGGAGACTAGACACTAATTTTTAAAGGGGCTCCACTATCTGTCCCTCTAGCTGTGGTGGGGGGGATGCACTCCTCAGAACATCCTTCTTCCCTTTTGAGGGGCTGTTCTCAGGAAGAAGAGCAAAATGCGGGTCCCACACTGCCTTGCCACTGGCCATTCACCACCTTCTGGCAAAGTGGGCTCCGCTCCTGGCAGGGCCCTCCGGTAACATGTCTGTGTCTCTGTGTTGCTCTCTGGCCCCCCGCAGCTGGCACAGATCCTGCCGACGGAAGAGAACTTTCTTTT
Source organism: Neogale vison (assembly GCF_020171115.1). Classification (NCBI taxonomy): domain Eukaryota; kingdom Metazoa; phylum Chordata; class Mammalia; order Carnivora; family Mustelidae; genus Neogale; species Neogale vison. The sequence goes on from NC_058097.1 coordinate 13,343,822, forward strand.
GTGCTTTCGGCAGCACGTGGGCTCCAGCACCGAGTTTATGGAGGTGAGGCCAAGGCTCTGCCTTTCTCCCATGTTCAGGGCCAGGCCCACCCCAGTGCCTGGAAGTGGTCCCCCCCCCGGGGGCGATGCTAAACCCCTAAGAGCTCCATGACTCAGAGTGTGGTCCCTGGACCAGCGCCGTCTGCATCACCATCACCTGAGTGCGTGTGAGAAACACAGAGTCCCTGACCCACTGACTCAGAATCTGCCTTTCAGCAAGATCCCCATATAATATGTGCACATCAAAGCGTGCAGAATACAGTGAGAAGTAAGTGTGGGGACGTACATGTGGAAAATGCCAGATACACGCTTATCTCCCCTTTGGGAACTGGTCCATAGACATTTGCATCTTGCCGTATCTCAGAAATCTTGCAGTGAAGAGACCTGTTTCACGTCCTTTGGCTTCCAGAGCTCACGCACTGTGTTCTCAATAACACTGGTGTCCCTTGAGGTCAGGGTTCCAAGGAGCATGAGTGGGGAGCATACATTTCTGTGCCATCCCAAAGCTGGAAAAGCCTGGGGGAGGGGCGGAATTTCAGTTTGCAGCATCTTCCAGTTCTGATTCTTTTTTTTTTTTTTTAAGGTTTTATTTATTTATTTGACAGACAGGGATCACAAGTAGGCAGAGAGGCAGACAGAGAGAGAGGAGGAAGCAGGCTCCCCGGTGAGCAGAGAGCCCTACTCAGGACTTGATTCCAGGACTCTGGGATCATGACCTAAGCCGAAGGCAGAGGCTCTAAGCCACTGAGCCACCCAGGCACCCCTTCCAGTTCTGATTCTTGACTGTGGTCTACACATCAGTGCCCATTCCCCCCCCCCCGCCTAAAAGAGATCTTTGCAAAAGAAACTCTGAAATCCTCAAGTGAAGTAGACCACTCAAACTCAATTTTTTTTTTAGTAATATTGAACAGATAGATGCAGCCATGTAAAACCGCTGATATTTGACCGTTTTTGATTTATAAAAATTGGAAATTCCATGATTCAACCAAATACATGACTAATCCTGATACCAGGCAAACTGCTGATTATTTCTTGGTATTTTTCTGGACTCTGCACCCTAGCTGTTTAAGATATATGTCCCCCAGAGGGAAACTTAACCGATACCCCACACACACTGCCTGCTAGGAGAATGACTGGCCTTCAACTTGACATTGCCATTCCTCGTGTTAAATCCATGTCCAGACACCGGTAATCCCCTCTCCGTGATTTACTGCCTAAAACTAATGGAGAGTTAGCCCAGAAACCCACACGGCATGGAGTTCCCCACATGGGTAGAAAATTGGTTAGAAAGAACCAATTCTCAGGGCAGAAAAGTCATTTTTTAAGTGGCAGCTTGCCTAAGCCTCAGATATGGATTTAATTTTATGGTGCCTTAACGGATTTTCTCCAGGCTTTTCAAGATGGCCAGATTCTGTAAGCTAGTCATTGACATTCTGGATTCTGTTCTTAGTCCTTCTCTTGCCTGTCTTCTGGGGGGGTGGAAAGTCTGCATCTCCTTGCCAGAGCGCTGCTTTTGTGAGAGTCCATTTTTCTGTCTGTAGAAAAGAGAGCCTTATGCCTGATGGTTCCTTCCCTGATGGGGAGGGAGGCAGCCAAAAATCGGTATCTCTTCCATCTCTGATCTGGAAAATGGGGATGATGAATAGTTTGCGGGGGTGAGGGGAGCTGGAAAAAAGACCTTTCTCTCTCTGTGTCCCTCTCTCTCTCAAAGTCATTAGTGGTTTATCTCTGTGTCGTTGATATGATTCCATATTCTTATCTGTCTCCATCCTTTAATCCCCGGTATAGCTGAGACAACCCCCGCAGCCGAGTTTCCAGGGGACCCCACCATCCCGCAGCACACACCCACCCCCCCCCCACCCCCCCCCCCCCCCCCCCCCCCCCCCGGGCTTGGCCGCTTCTTCCATTTTCATCAGCTGGAAACAGGAATTGGTCCCTGTGCCGCCTTGAAAGGCTAGCGCGGGCAGAGAGCTCTGTCCCGCTGCTAAGCACAACATTGTAATTTCTAATTTTAGTGATGCCTCAGGATTTCTTTGACATTTCACAAAGCCCAGGTCCCTTGAACTCTTTTCCTTGAATGGGAAGAGAATGACCCACTGATGGACGAGCACAAAGCACTGGCGGGAAGAGAAGTGAACGGGGAGAGCCTGGGGAGGAGGTGGGGGAGGCGGGGCCAGGGGGGAGGGAGGTCAGAGCCGCTGAGGATCTCCGCCCCCTCCACCACCCCCACCCCCCACCACCCCCACCCCACCCCCGGCAAAAAAAAAAAAAAAAAAAAAAATCAAAGCGATGCTTTGCTCTGAGTGAGGACTGGGGTGCCTTCAGGTTACCCTCCTTTTTTTTTTTTTTTCCAAGATTCTATTCATTTGTCAGAGAGAGAGAGAGGGCAGGGGAGGGGCAGAGGGAGAGGGAGAAGTAGGCTTCCTGCTGAGCAAGGAGCCTGATGTGGGGCTCGACCGACTGAGCCACCCAGGCACCCCCAGGTTACCCTCCTTTTAGGCAGCTTTAGCCCCAACTTTTAGGGGCTATCTGCCTATTTTCTCAGTCAAGACTCCGATAAGCTAAACTCTAAGGCACTGGGTACATGCAGGTGGTTGGTGACATCATATTTATAAACCTGCTCTTACTGGTTCTTTCTCAAGGGCAGGCTTTCTGGGCACAGGAAGGAATATTTGAATGGAACCAAAGCATTTTTCCTCCCCAGAGAAAAGACAATTCCCTGATCAAATACCATCTATCCAAGTTGTCCGTGGCATAAGTTTACATTTTTGCTGGGATTTGCTCATGTCTCATAACTTTTTAAGCAATCAGGTTCCAAAAAAAAAAAAAATACTACCAAATTCCCTGAGTCACTGCCATCCCATGAGAATTACACAGCCTTGTTTGCTGGTATGGAAGAAAGGTCTTGGGTTATCTGGAAACTCACCCTCTGGACAATAAAAGGGAGACATGACATAGAGAAGGGAGTGGATACAGGGGATCCAAATTTGGCAAAATAATTAGTACCTGCTGATTCTTAGTAAACCTGGTGTCACCGGTGTGGGGTGTGCACTTTGGAGGTGAGGGAGAAGAGAGAAAAAGTCAAGGGAAGAAACCTTGAAAGAAAATAGAAGGAATATATTCAGGCACCAACTTAGATCAAAGATTTGGGGAAGTGGGGCCCTCTGGATTGATCAGGGAGAGGGGTGGTTTCCTTAAAAAAAAAACAGAGAAAGAAATGCTTTTTATCACACAGATGGGGAGTAGCCTTGGGACAGTCTAAATGGGCTGACAGCATACCACTTCTGTTCCCCTTCAGCTGTGGATGCCTTGTGCACCATGGTGATGGAGGAGGGAGTACAGTGACTGTATCTGACCCTTCCAGAAGATTCTCACCCTTGGCCCAGGCCCCACCCAGACAATCATAAGCTTCCAGAGCAGAACATGCTGTATACCCACAGCAAAAATTGGATCTACCAGATCCTAGTGCTAGAAGTTGCTTGGTTAGCACCTTAGAAAACCATAACCCTGTCCAAAAAAAGAAAAGAAAACCATAACCGTAGTTACAAAATGATCCAAAAAAGAGACCCCAGCCAGTTAAGAGTAGGTAGATATCGTCTCAGGGATTTTTTTTTTTTTTTCCCTTCTCTGTGTGACCTTGGCCAAGACACTTCCCCCATTTCTTCATCTGTGACACGGAAGGGACTGGGCTAGACCATCTCCACGTCCCCATCCCCGGGTAATATTCTTGAACATCAAGACCCAACCTGGTATATTAAAGGGAACTGGAAGGAGGCTTAGAGGTATTGACGGGTCCTTGCACATAGGCTGTTGCTCCCATTGCAGGCTTGGCGGAAGTATGACACAGACAGAAGTGGCTACATTGAAGCCAACGAGCTCAAGGTAGGATGGGCCTTGGGGAGGGTACGGTATGCACAGAGAATGGACTGAGGCCAGAGTGGTATCCAGGGAGGGAGGATAGGCAGGGAGCCACGGGGCCAGGGAGCTTGACCAGACTCCACTCCTTTGCACATCAGTGCCCGGGACAGGCACCTTCGAGACAACTCCAGCAGATCTGTCCCCCACCTGTGGGTCTAGCCCACCACCATCCCTCTGCAACCAGTGGTGCCCAGGCCGCTGCTTAGCCCTGGGTCCTGGGCTCCCTAAGGTGCCAGAGCCAGTCTCTGCAGCCTCTCCGAGGGGCTGAAGTTGCATCCAGGCCTTCGTGATCATCCCACAAGCATTAGGGATTAGGGAATCAGGAGGGATGTAAGCCATACAAATGGGAGACCTCAGAAAACAGTGTTGACTGACTGAAGGAGCAAGTAATGAAGGAGGAACTGACTGCGTCAGGAGCTCTCAAGAGACCTTTTGTGTTCTAGGGATTTCTGTCTGACCTGCTGAAGAAGGCGAACCGGCCATATGATGAACCCAAGCTGCAGGAATACACCCAAACCATAGTGAGTGGGCAGAGGCACGGGACTGGGGCCCGCCCCACGCCAGCGGGATTCTGGGTTTCCAGGGTTCTTTGCTGGCTGAGTCTTCAGGCCCTGGTGAAGTGACTCCCAGTGGCAAAAGGGTTGCTGGTCCCTGGCCTCACGCACCCTCTGTCTGAGATCCTCACTGAGCTAGGAGGAGACGGGAGCATCTGTTTCCATGACAACCTCCCCAGCTCTGGGAGAGGGTGGTGGGCCTTTGCTGCTGGCCAGCCCAGCTCCTGGGGCCCTCCCCCAAGAAGAGGAGAGAGGAGCAGGGACCCATTTAGACCCTGCTGGTCTCTGGCCTCTGGGTGACCTCAGAGGGGGCAGAGCACACCCACCCCTCTCCCTTCCTCTCTTATGCAAGGGGATGGCGGGTCAAGGTCCCCCCTGAGAGGTCAAAGCGAATCACCCAGGCACCTCTGTCTGTCCCCAACAGCTACGGATGTTTGACTTGAACGGGGATGGCAAGCTGGGCCTCTCGGAGATGTCCCGGTAAGTGCCCGAGCCCACTCCAGGGTCACTTCTCCCAGGACCTCTGCCTGCGGTCCTGTGCCACCCTCCCTGGCTCGAAGACCAGTCGGGGGTGGGGGGAGGACTGTAAGACGTGACAGGTCAGGTGTCATGAAGCTCAAGACCAAGCTAGAGAGAGTCCCAGCACCTCAGTGCGTCCGCCTCCCTCCGTGCAGACCTTGCCACTAATTCCTCCGTGCTCAGAGACAGTTTCCAGAACCACAGGCGCAGCTTCCACATCCCCCTCCATCCCGTTGTTCCAGCCTCTGCCCTGTCTCCTAAGCTCTGCTCTAACGCTTCCTTTCCAGACTCTTGCCTGTACAGGAAAACTTCCTGCTTAAATTTCAGGTAAAAGAGCCTCTGCTTTTCTTCGCTTCCTCCCTTCCCTCAACCCCACGCACTTCATGCTGTCACCCTACTGTTGGCACCCCAGCACACGGGGGCGCACACGCACGTGCAGACACACACGCAGCCCTGTGTCTGCTCACGTGTACACACATGCACCCATGCACACATCCTTGTACACACACTCCCACATACACACATATGCGCTCACTCACACGTGTGCACGCAGGTGCACACGGATATACACGCCCTCTCGTGCACACACAAGCGGTGCACTAATTTGCATACACACACCGGCATGCACACACGCAACGTGCACGCACACACACTCTCCCAGGCTTTTCCTTCCCTCTTTAATACCTCGGGCCTTACAGGGCATGAAGCTGACCTCAGAGGAGTTCAACGCGATCTTCACATTTTACGACAAGGTAAGACAGAGAGCAGTGTGGGAGACAGAGAGCAGTGTGGGAGGGAAGAGCAGGGGCCCCGCCAGCAGGGGAGCCCCCAACCACTGGCTCCTCTTTGTCCTTTCGGGGGAAGGAGGGGCTCAGTATTGCTCCCTTGTTGCCGGCTCATCATTTCGCATCGGAGCCAACTCTTTTGCTAGGCATTTGGGAGGGAGAGGACCCCCTTACCGCTGTCACCCCTTCCTTTGCTGCCTCACCTGTGTGACTCCAGTAGTCTCCCTTATAACCAAAGCCTGGAGGGTAAGCTTTAAATAGCCCCTGTGTTCATCCTGACATCTTAGGGAGTTAGCTAAATGCTTCTGGAACCTCATCTGTATTTTCAATGCAAATGCAAAACACCAGGACACACACTTGCCCTGGGGTGTCCCGTCCCTGCCTTGGCTGGGGAAGTCAGCAGTTCGGTGTTATTTTGACACCACGGGGTGTGAACGCCTTCTGCACGGAGCAGAGGGAAGGTCAGACTCCGCGGGCTCCCTGGGAGGAGCCGGGGGAATCGGGAGGCCAGGTCAAGGGTGGTGGGGCCTGATTCTCGAGCTCTGTGTGCCCCTGCTCCCCACCGCCAGGACGGGAGCGGCTACATCGACGAGAACGAGCTGGACGCCCTGCTGAAGGACCTGTATGAGAAGAACAAGAAGGTGAGCCGCGGAGCCCCGAGGCCGAGGGAGCGGGCCCTGGGGCAGGAGACAGGCTTCTGAGGGAGGGGGAAAGGCCTGTGGGGTGCGTTCGCTCTCCTCTGATCACCCATAAGTAGGCAACGGCAGTGTGGGGGCTGTTGTTTGGTTTCTGGATGGATGCTCCGTTGACGTTTCTTTCAACTGTAGTAAAACCCCCTTCGCACAAAGCTTCTTCCCCATTTCTGAGCAGCCCTCAGCAGTGCTGAGGACACCCACACTGTAATCACCACCCGGTCCAGAACGCTCTTCCTCTCGCAAAACCCAAACTCCGCGCCCAGCAAACAAGAGCTCTCCAGCCCTCCCTCTCCCAGCCCCCAGGCCCTCAGGCCCCGAGACCCCCACCAGGCTACCCTGTCTACAACTTGACTGCTTTCGGCACCTCCTACAAATGGTGGCATCCAGGTCCTGTCTCTGTGACAGACCTACCTCAGCAGAACGCCTTCCAGGTTCACCCATGTTGTGGCAGTGCCGACATCCTTCCTTTTTAAGGCCGAGTAATATTCCAGGGTTTGTGTCCAGCACTTTCTATCTGCTCAGCCATCCCCAGACACTCAGGGTGTCCCCACCTGTTGGCCCTCTACAGTGTTGCGATGATAAGACGCTGGCAACCTAACCGCCATCGGAAAAGACTTTCCCCACAAAGAGAGTTGGGGGAACTTCCAATAATAATAGATGTTCATTGAATTTAAATTTAGCAAAAAAAAAGGGGGGGAGTGATTTGGGAAAGAAGGGGCCGGTGGGAGGTGAAGGTGAAGATATTTCTCCCTCTGCCCCTCCCCACTCCGTGTGTGCATGTGTGCTCTTTCCCTCTCAAATGAATAGATAAAATCTTGGAAAAATAAATAAATAAATGCAGAGTCTGGAGGTGGGCAAGAGGCTGAGGAGCCACGTAAGCATTTGTTCCCCTCAAAGAAAAGGCAAAAGGTGGGGAACCAAACTATTACTTTGCCTGGTGGTGTCGCTTGAAGGATAGACCCCAGGCGGATAGACCCCAGGCGGATAGACCCCAGGCGGCGGGCTCATCCCAGGCCGGAGGGCCGGCGGCAGCAGGGGGACCAGGAGCCCACGGCTCTCTTAGCAGCCACCTTCCTTCACCTCCTGGGATGCCTTTCTCTAAGCAAAGGGTTTTGCTGTTTTCTTTAATTAGATGATAAACACTCCATACTTCCTCACATTACCTAACCGCCTTGCCTGCCAGGAACAAGCTAAATTTACTGCTCAATTTCAGGGAAAAAAAAATTCACTGCAGCCTGAATCTGTCTCCCCTGCCACTTGCTTGCTTTCTGACCGCTTCATCTTTGTCCTGAATATCATGATTCATTTCTTTCATCCTACATTTTTTTTTGTTACCTACAAATGCTTTCTGAAAGAGGCAGAAAATAAATTATAAGTAAACACATGCTTCGTAGGAAGAAGGATATCTTCACTAGGTGTTTGAATTCAGCGGACTCCTTCCTGGCAGCAAACTTTAGGAGAAAATTATTTATGCAACCTTATGTGTCCAAGGAATGTTGGCATCCTAGTGGAAAATATCTTCAACTGTAATTGTATTAATGAGGCATCATTATTCTCCATGTGGTCCTGCTCGACACCTGAGGTTGATCGACCCTGAAGGCAAGCATTAAATCTTGGGAGTGACCTCAATTTTCTGCTCTTCACCTAACTTTTTTTTTTGTTAAGACTAATTTATTTGAGAGACAAAGAGAGGGAGAAGGCCAAGGAGAAGCAGACTCCCTGCTGAGCTAAGACCCCCCCCCAACACTGGGCTCGATCCCAGAACCCCAGGATCATGACCTAAGCCGAAGGCAGATGCTTAACCCAGCTGAGCCCAGGTGCTCCTAGGTTCTTTCTTAATTACCGCAAAATACAAATCCTACAGCCGCACAGGTTCACTCAAGATGTAGAAACAAAAACAGGTGTTGAGGGTTAGGAAGCAACTCTGAAGGTTGGAGAACAATGATACAGTCATTTACCTGGGAGTCTTCCACCTGCCCTAAGTTCAGGATGTGGCCCCTGGGGATGGAGAGCAGGAACCAGTAGAGAGAGCCACAGGATTGGAAACAGCACCTGTGCTGGGAGGGGAGCGGGCCGTGTTCTGTGAACCCACATGGCAAGTGACATTCCATTTGGATGGAGCGAGGTCTCGGACATGGTTTCTGAACAGATTCATGTTTGAGGTCCCTGAGGGACAGGCTGGTGCCATCAAACCTCAGTATTTTTTTTTTAAGTTTTTTTTTTTTTTTTTTTTTTTATTTGACAGACAGCAATCACAAGCAGGCAGAGAGGTAGGCAGAGAGAGAAAGAGGGAGAAGCAAGCTCCCTGCTAAGTAGAGAGCCCGATCAGGATCCCAGGACCCTGAGATCATGACCTGAGCCGAAGGCAGAGGCTTTAACCCACTGAGCCACCCAGGCACCCCAAACCTCAGTATTTCTCACCACTCCTGGGGCCACTGCAGCTCACTAAAGCCTTCCTCAGCTTCAAGCAGAACTTCTAGATAGAAAGTGAGCACAGCCCTCTCATTGAATCGGCGTGGGGGGCGGGGTGGTTCTCCAGCTCCATGTTGATATATGGAGTCCCTTCCTTGGCTCCTAATTTTTTTTTAAGAGTTTATTTATTTATTTAACAGACAGAGATCACAAGTAGGCAGAGAAGCAGCAGAGAGAGAGGACGAAGCAGGCTCCCTGCTGAGCAGAGAGCCCGATGTGGGGCTCGATCCCAGGACCCTGGTATCATGACCTGAGCCGAAGGCAGAGGTTTTAACCCACTGAGCCACCCAGGCGCCCCCTTGGCTCCTAATTTGAATGGTGGATAGTATAACAAACTAGGTGGTATTTGCAGGGACATCAGACCTTTAGGGAAGATGCTCCCCAAAGCTAACGATGCTTGCAAAGTGCCTTTGGGGTGGCTGCTGGCACAGAACCAGGAATCAGTAACATGAGGGAATGTCCTGGGACCCCGTAAAGGCCTGACCTTTGAGCACTCAAAAAAGAGGTGACTGAGGACAGGCGAGCCAGGCAAAGAATTACATAGACTCGGGAGACCAGGGATATTGTGGCTGTAGAGTTGGTCCAGTCCTTTAACAAATACCATAGTTTTTATGCTTCCGTTTTTTCATTAGCTGAATGGAGATAAACACCATCAGCCTGAAGGGGTGGTGAAAAAAGGAAAAGAATGAGAGAGAGAGGAAGGGAGGGAGAAATGAAGGGAAGGAGCGAGGAAGGAAGATCTGCCAACATTTTCAAGACAAGAGGAGGGAAGAGGCAGGGGAGGGAGGAAGGGAGACAAAAAGATAGTGTACGTGATGGTTCCGCTGTATGTTAGACCTATTGGCTATCTGTACCCCAATCAGTTATTGTAAAGCATGTATTCGACCCAAGGCATATTAGGTATTGATGTTCTAATGTTGGCCTCCATTTTACACAAGACAGTGGCCCTATGTCCATGGCTCACCTGTCCTCGTGGCCTCTGAATGGCCACAGAAGCCAGTGAACAAGAAGTAGGCCGGACAGCTTTGCTGCTGGGAGGCGGCAGGAGTTAGGATTCCTTGTTTAAATGGGGGAGGTTTGGGAAAGTATTTTCCGTGGGGCCGGGGGACAAAATCAGGGAGCTTCCCTGGTGCTCGCTTCCTCACCTAAAAGGACCCACAGCGAGTACCAGAGCCCCAGCGAGAGGAGAACTTGATACAAGGCATGCAGATAGGGACGAGCCGATTTGGGAGGGCGCGCTGTGTGCCAGGGGCCGCACTGCCCGTCGTTTGCGTTCATTCCCTCAGCTAACCATCCTAACACCTCAATGAGGCAGACGCTGGTAATGTACCCATTTCACAGATGAGGCAGCTGAGCTGAGACTCAGAAAGGTTGACTGCTTTCCCCAAAGCAAGGCAGCCTTGCTTTAACGCAGGGCTTTCGGCCTCCAAAGCCCACGTTTGCAGGGATGGGAGAAGAGGAGCCTTCTGGTGGGTGTGTCTGTGAATGCGCAGAAAGGACGCTCCACTGGAGCCATCCAGTGAGGGGCTCTTTCTCTCTCCGTGTGTCTCCTAGGAAATGAATATCCAGCAGCTCACCAACTACAGAAAGAGTGTCATGTCCTTGGCTGAGGCGGGGAAGCTCTACCGCAAGGACCTGGAGATCGTCCTCTGCAGCGAGCCCCCCATGTAAAGCGGGGTCGGGGGCTGTTTCTCCGCCTCCCCCAAACCCTGCCCCCGCTGCCCTGCCACTTCTCCCCGGACCCCCGAGATCGTGAGCACCCCTCCTCCGCCCCTGCCGCCTGCACCCACCAGCCTGCAGAACAGGCGAGAGGAGAGGAGAGGAGGGTGGGTTGCTGACGGGCCTCCAGGAGCCCTCTCCAGCCTCCCCGGACCTGACCCGACCGGCACGCTGCTCTGCCCACGGAAGTGCACCACCCTAGTGGGCGGTGGGCGGGGACATGGGCGGAGCTTCCCTGCCCCTCTTCGCTGTGATGCATGAGCTCCTCTGCTGTATGATCCAGGCTTCTCTGTCCCACCGAGCAGACTCTTCCCTCCCACTCCCCTCTGCCCGGTGCCACCGACCCACCCAAACTCCCTAGTTCCACCCACCACCTCGCTAATGGCATAGCTGTCTTCTCAGAGTCCCTGTTCGTGGGTGCTGGCCCTTTGTCTTCTGGACTCAGCGTGCTCCTTTGCTCTGTGGGTTCCTTGTCTCCTTGTTTACCAAAGAAGAGTTTACAGACAATAAAGTGGAAACGTTCTGCGTGGAAGCTCACCCAGTTCTAGTCAAGTGGTCAACTTCTCTCTGCCGGCAGCAGCTCTTGAGGAGAAAAGCGCCTGTCCTATGGGGTGGGGAGGGGGGAGCCATTGGGACCACCCAACTGGGGAGTAACCACAAAAAGCAGGGGCATAGGACCCCAGGACTCTGGGCTGAAATGTCCCTCTGGAATGACTCTGGAATGACCCTCGTCATTCCCTGCCTGTCTCTTCACCAACCTGTCCCTTCTTTGCTGCATGTCTGTCTCTTCACCTCTGAGATAATGGCAGCAGTGATCCCTTCCCTGAAAGCAAAGTGCCCCGTATTATGCTAAATGGTGGACCTGAGGTATCCCCCACTCCTTGGAGAGAGGTGCTGTGACCGCCTCTACTGCACAGAAAAGGAAACTCAAGATTGAAGAGGTTAAGGAAGAGCCCCACGTCTCATTGCCAGTGTGGGGGCAGAGCCAGGGCACACTCCCACACACTGTACCCACGTTCTCTCTACGAGGGACACCGGCTGGGTGTGGCAACAGTGGGACCAGGTGATGTCCTCCAACCTGGGGACACCTCCGACCAGGAGGTCTAGACCACCACAAAGCCAACCTCTCCTCCTCGCAATGTAATGAGCCCCACCACTCCTCAGATGCCCCATGGCAGGGGGCCAGCCTGGCCCAGGCATACACAGAGTTGAGATCCTAGAATACAGAAATAACTAATTTTTTAATGCAATCATTCATGGTCTACAGGATGCATTTTGACATATTTAATGCTGCAGGAATCCTATGCAATGGATCCTATTTTCAGACGGAGAACCTCCTCGGTGAGGCCCACCCTGATTAAACTGTAGCCACTGCACCCCATCACCCCTAGTTCCTCCAGGCAGCATTTTCCCCCATGGCACCATGAGCATGTGACCTGGTGTGTGTTCCGGGCGCTCCCTCAGCCAGAGCGGGAGTTCCCGAGGGCGGCAAGCTCCCACTGCCCATGCCTGCTCCACTCACACACCTCGAGCCCATTCCTCCCAGCGTCCCCACCCAGTACCCCAACACTGTCCTGCGTTAGGGGCCCCCAAAGATGTCAGGACGTACTCAATATGTCCTCTTACCAGGCAAAGGGGAATTAAGGTCCTGGAAGGAATTAAGGCTGCTCATCAGCTGACTTTAGGGAGATCACCCCAGTGCCCCAAGTAATCCCAAGGGTCCTTAGGTGGCAAAGAGGGAGGCAGAAGTCAAGGGAGGCACTGTGGGAAAGGTTTGGCCATCCCAGGTGGAAGCTGGAGGCATCCAGAAACTCAGCGAAGCAGGAAAAGAGATTCTCCTCAGAGCTTGCAGAAGCCCCTCGAGGCTTTGACAGCAGCTCATTTTGGACTTCTGGCCTCCAGAGCGGTAAAATAGTAGCGTGGGCTGTTTTAAGGCCCAAGTCTGTGATAACTGTGATAAATACAGCAGCAAGAGCCTATGAGTCCACTGCAGACACACAAGGTTGCCCAGGTCCAAGAGCCGGAGGCTTCCTCGACCGCCAGCTGGGAGTTCCTGGCTGCCCCAGGACTCTCAGGGACTCACTCAGCTGGTTCCAAATCTGGGAAGTCCTACTCAGCTTTCAGAGAATGTGCCCGCCCTGATGCACTGTCCCCTCCTGCGGGGACGGGAGTCCTCCAAACCTGGCAGACACCTTAGGGGCGCAGGTCTGTCTGCCACGGCTGAGGAGCTGAGCAGCCCACGCTGACCCCCGGCAGAGGCAGGAAGACACCAGAAAGTGTCTGCGAGCAGCGAACAAACACAAAAAAGACGGACATCACTGGGGCACCGGAGTGGCTCAATTGGCTTAGCATCTGAGTCTTCATCTCAACTCAGGTCTTAATCTCAGGGTTGTGAGTTCAAGCTCCAAGCTGGGCTGCACCCTGGGCAGGGAGCCTACTTGAAAACAAACACAAGATTGACATCGCTAGCCACTGGCGGGATGAGATACCATTACACACCAGCGGGGACCAAGTACCGTTTTTAAATGCCTTATTTCTGCTTCGAAAAGCAGAGTCTACTAAATTGTGTGAATTACAGGGAGCCCGAAGAAGAGAAGTCTTCCCCACAGAACCAGAAAAATATAGAGCCACAAGACATTATTAGTTTAAACACAAAAGCACAATAAAATTCCCACATCATTTCATGCAGTCCTATGTAATCCATTCTTGTTCCACTGGAGCTTGGATTAGCGGTCTGCTTTCAGGACGCCTTCTTGCTTCTGGAACAAAGAGAGTTCTGGAAATCCTGTTGCGGCCCACAGGGCTAGTCGGAAAGCTGCTCTAGCGACATCTGCTCAGAAGCCCGAACCCTTGAGTCTATTCTTTCAAGGCGGGATGGTTGGAAGTACCTGGTACAGTCATTCTTCATGAGGCTATAGGACTGTCCCTTGTCTCAGACACACAAACTGCATCCTGGGGCTTAGAGCAGAGCCCCCGGGGAAACGTGTCCCAGAACAAGTTGTACAGTGTTGCCCCAGAACGCCTGTATGACAAAGCCTGTGAGCTGTGGTTTGTCTATTACTCTCACCAGGATCACCAGAATGGGGAAGAGCACATGTCTCTATCTGAGGACAGTGCAGAACCATTTCCTAAGACTTTAGACGGGCGCTTCCCCTGAGGGTACACACACATGTGGGCAGTGAGGGCACGGACAAATCTCCAGGGACTTCCCATCACTCACACTCACAGACTCACAATTCTTCTAAAATATTTACACTCACATTTCATCCATATAAGCTTAACTTCAGGAAGGAAGAACGTGTCTTCTGATCTGACAACTCCTCTAGTACAAATCTTATGACAGCAACACTTCAAACCAACCTAATAATTGCTAGAAGCCCTCTTCTAATAAGGAGCAAACCCAAATCTTCGTGATTTTCCAGGACTCCTCTGGGGCACCTCAAAGACCACTGCAGGTGTAGAAGATATCCTAAAAAGTTCCCTTTCCTCTGTTTTCTTTCCTCCTCTACTTATTAAAGTATTTGAGAAGGCAAACATCTACAGAGTTGTCAGATGAGATTTGGACACCTGGTTAACATACGATCATGGGCGCCTGAGAAATAACCCGTTGGTCACCCAGGTCAAAAAGTGCCGACTGTTGAAAGTAAACAGACACGGGGCTAATGAGAAGCCCTCCGTCCCCATAAAAACTAGCACACAGTGTTCACAGCAGCATCATTCATAATAGCCAAAGAGTGGAAGCAAGTCTAATGTCCATCAAGCAATGGACCAACAAAATACAGTACATCCATACAAGGGGATGACTGGAGAGTCGCCCACAAAAGGCAATGAAGTGCTGACACGGCTACAACACGGATGAACCTAAAAAATGTGACACTGCGTAGAAAAGGCCAGACAAAAAAGGCCCCATCTTGGGCGATGCCACGTATACCCAGAGGCCAGGAGAGAAATGGAGTCATGGTTGCCAGGGGGTGGGGAAAGGGAACCTTAACAGGGAGCGGCCACTAGTGGGCGCAGGGTTTCATTTTCAAATCGGGAGCTGGGGAATTAATTAGGGCCCTAACAATCAGGAATTCATTAATTAGGAATTAATTCTGTCTGTAATCAGGCAGAATTAGAGAGTGGGGAGGGCTGCACAACCTAATAATATACTGAAAACCAAGGACCAAAAATAAGTGAATATCCTCTTCGTTTCCTTAAAAAAAAAATCCTTATGGATAGTAAAATAAACAGGAAATGCCTGTTTATATACATATACATATGGCATGTTCATAACGGATACGTTTTTGGCTTTTTGTGCTTTAAAATCACCTATCCTACAACCGGACAAATTCAACATAAAGCACCAAAAAGTGTTCTGGTAAGACACAGTCTCTGCTAGAGACTCTGCTAGAATAACCTTCCATACTGCAGGCAATGATCAGTAAACCAGGGAGGCAAGCCCATCAAACCTAGCAAACTTTCCTACAATACACTACATTTCACCATTTCTCTTCAGATGCAGGTTTTATAAAGCAAGACAAATGAAATTCACTTTACAAACTTTACCCTTCATAGTATCCTTCTGGATCCTGGAACAAACGGACACCGTACTACAGGGCAAGGAGTCTGCAGGGTCAAAACTATTTTCATAATAATGCTAAAATATTATTTATCTTAACTTGCAATGTTTTCACCATTTCTATTTGCAAATGAATAAAAAAAATTTGTAAACGTCTGTTTTGATTTCTAATGAGGCAAGTATCGATAGTTTTAACCCACTTAAACAAAAGCTCTTGGGGTAATCGCAATACATTTGAAGAACGTAGAGCGGGAGACTGCACCTTAAAACACAGTGCTAAAGGAGGAAGGAAACAGAATAAGAAATGGCGTAACAATTTCATCTATGTGAACTAAATGTGCTTATACACAAGACAGTAACGATGTTTTGTTAGAGCATTAAAAAAAAAAAAAGGACCCCCACTGAACATCCCAAATGGTTGTCCCCAAGGGGGATGAATGGCTGTGGGAAATCTCACCCCAAGGGAGTGCGACACCAAGAGAGGAACCCGGCATAGACCACTGATAATGACCTGCCAGGAATTGAGAAGTGTGCTTACAGGAACCCTCTGCACGTGGGAGGGGAGGATCCCAAGCCCCCACCCCCAAAACAAAGTACCTCTGGGCTCCCCCACTGAGCTGTAGCTGCCCAGGACAGAGCAGACACCACACACAGACCCTCTCATAGGCTCCAGCACTACCTCCTTCCTAAAGACATATCACCTATAGGCAGTTTTTCCAGCAAATCCACGCACAGTAAAGAGCAGGGAAACATCCACACCCACAAGCTGGGAGGGATTAGCTCCCAGGACAGGGAAGGCAGGTCGGGGTAGGGAGAGAGCTCAGAGGTCCATGCGAGCATCTTCACTATGTTCAGACCACCTCACTGGTGACCGGAGCGTTGGTTCAGTTGCAGGGATGAGTGCGGGAGGGCCAGCCAGTGGGGAGGCCCGCGCAGGAAGCCTCCGCCATCCCGTTCAGCGGACGTTTTTAAGGTGCGTGAGTTAAGAATGTCATGGTGCCCAACTGGGGGAGGTCGTGGGGGTTAGGAAAAAGCAACCCAGCAGAGACACAAAGAATCCTGACTGGAGGGCCGGAGGCTGGGAGAACAACGCTCTTCAAAAGGCGCAGAGTAATCCACACGTTCAGGGCCACGGAAAGGAAGGTACCAAAGGCGGCATGCTCCCGTTGTGTGAAAACAACGAGAAAACCATCACGACAACATCAAATAAGGAGCTGGTTTCTGCTTAGCCAGTGCCCTGACCAGGAGGAAACTCACCAGTTGCCAAAGCAGCACATTCCGCTGTCACTCAATTGGGTTCTGAGGCCTGTCACTGGCTAACAACCATTCTCCGGGGGGTTAACTACAACCAAGAGTTGTGCTGCACCCATGCGGGGGGTGACAGAGCCAAGAACCAAAGCGCACCTGTCCCCGCGTGCCCGGAGCTCCCAGTCTGATGAGATGGCGGATGATCACACGGATGTTCTTGCCTTGAGTCCCATACAAAATGCCTAATCTCGCCCTCCTCATCCCATTGATTTTAAGACGGCTCCTTCCCTTCCCATCCACACCCACCCTCTACCCCCCCGCTCGTCAACCCCCGCCTCTTTCCACAGCTCCCTCACCGAACTGCCCCTGGTCAGGACGAACCACGTCAGTGATTCGTAGGGCCCAGTGCTAAAAGAAAACACATGGCTTCCTTCTTCCAAAAATTACGAAGAATTTCAAGACAATGACAGCAGAGCATTAAACCAAGCAGAGGGGGCAAGTCCCTGAAGCCAGCGCCCGCCCCCCATCCCCACCCCACCCTGCCCCTCTGGGACACAGAGAGACCAGTGAGCTGCTGACCACCAGCCCTGGGCCTTACAGGACAGACCTGCCTGCAACACCCGGTCCCGGGCTCTCACCACTAATAGGACCCAGAATCTCACGGACTCCCCCCCTCTTTAAAAGGGATCGATACAATTTGTTAGAGCAGAAACTGCAAACAGATTTTAAAGGGTTAAAGGAAAGCAAGGTTTTGGAATGGTAATTTTAAAAACCAAAGTGAAGTTCAGAAGGGTTCTTCCCCCCACAACAAAATCCAGCTCTAAATCACAAAAGGCGGGCCCTGGCTTCAGGGCGGAGCAACCCCCAGGGGTTACTGTCAGCGCCCCCGGAAAGGAGAAAATGAAGGTGAAACTGAAGGCAGGGACCGACCGCCTAGAGGGCAGAGTCTTAGTCCGTCTCCAAAGGTGGCCTGAGTCCTGAGAAGCCGGGCTGCTGCTTGCGACCCCCTTTCCGGGGCCACTGTTTCTTTGGCCTCTGGTTTCGTGAAAAATCACTGAAGTCAGGAGACACTCCTCAGAAGGCAGGATATTGCATCAAAGACCACACAGCTGAAGCCACAGCTGGATTAACTGGGAAGAAGCGGAAGAGCCAAGGGCAAAAGAAATGGGCCCCCAAAGGTGAGGAGGCTACAAAAGCTCCGGAGAGTTGACACGTGCACCGCATCCCTCCACCAAGGAGGCTGGACAGGAGTCCACATCCTCGGGGGCGTTTACCCTGGCTCACACCGCCAACCCCCTCCCCCACCAGCGTGCAGTTCACAATGAGTCAGAAAGCAGTTTTATCCCAGGCTGAGAAAAGACAAAGTCTGATGATCGTGTCTGATCATGATCACCCCAAGACAGAAATACTGTCCACCCTGGCTTGAAACGGGCAGCCTCCTTCTCTTCCACCAGGATAGGGAGGGGCCACCAGGGTGTAGCAGGAAGAACAAGGAAGAATAGGTAGGGTTCAGACACTACCCAAAAATCGAGAAGAACATCACACAAGCCTTCAGGAGGCCGCTGGCAGCGGGTCACGGCCCTGCAACACAGAGTCGGGAAGAAAGAGAGTGGTTTGAGAAAGAGGCAGCCGTCCAGTCCCCCGCGGGACCATGGGGCCGGCGGCCAGAACTGCGAGAGGGCATGAAGCAGCGAAGGAGGCAGGTGCTCCCTGCCCTGGGTGACTGCTCGCATGGGGTAGGAAGGCAGCACCCCGCAGGCCCTAATGAAGTCCACGGGCAACACGTCATGTCCACGCACGGACAACCCAGCAGGAAGGGAAAAGAGCAGAAGCTGCTTGAGGAAGGGAAAATGAACCAGCAGGAAATCCAGGCCCTGGAGAAAAAACTAAAAAAAAAATAAACAAAAGCAAAAAACCACCATCAAGAAAGGTCCTGTAAAATTTACAGTTGCATTTTAAACAGGAAAGCCATGAAATCCCATCCATGGCACAGGACACTACAAGAGCTCCTGCCACAGAGATGGGAAGCTTCCAATCGGAGATATGTTTCAGGACAAACACACCAAGATAGAAAGAGAGTTTCAATAAACAGTGTCCCTCAAAACAGCTCCAAGAAGTAAGCAGTCACCAG
Source organism: Neogale vison (assembly GCF_020171115.1). Lineage (NCBI taxonomy): Eukaryota > Metazoa > Chordata > Mammalia > Carnivora > Mustelidae > Neogale > Neogale vison. Next base: position 13,362,463 of record NC_058097.1, read on the forward strand.
AAACTTCCTGGAAGGCGCCCTCAATGACCAGAGAGCTCCTCTGGCCCAGCTACCATAACAGGTGGGGTCTGCCTCTTGGCATCGGAAATAAGCCAACCCACAGGGTCTTCTTGCTGAAGGAGTCCAACCTGGACTGGGAGCCCCAACACTGATTCCTAGGGGTCATCTGAGGCCTTGAGGGCACGGCAGGCCTCCTCGCTGGCCCAGCTGGGGTCCCACCAATAGAGGCAAGAAATCCTCCCCTCTGAAGAGCCGGATGTCACAGGCCACCTGCTGTTTCCATCGACTCCACGACTTCCAAGATGGAGATGCCCAGCCCACTGGGGACAGAGATCACCACCCCACCCAGAAGGACCTCCTGTCCTTCCCTCTGTTTAGAAAGCCCACAGTCCACCAATTTTGAAAAACCCTTAGCCAGGATTTTCACTGGACCCCATGTGGACCGTGCACAGGAGGAGGCAGACAAACGAAGGCTCAGAACCTGTGGTTCTCCTTAGACCTACTGAGAAAACACAATCTGCACCTTCCCCAAGTAAGAACATGCTTTTGCCCAAGAGGGTGCATGCAGACAACAATCTGAGGTTTGGGGGTTCAAAAAACTGTCTAAGCACTACAAAGACCATCACTCAAACTGCTTCTTTCCAGCGCCAGCAATGAGCCAAACCGTAAGATTCTCCTCATGGTTCACTGGAGGAGCTTAGCCTCCACCAGAGTCCAGGCCTGCAGAGGAAGCCCCCACAGCTTGTCCTAGGCCTGTCTGAGGTCTCGGGCTCCTGGCCTCATCTCTGTGCTTTGCTGAAACCCTTCACTTCGGCAGGCAGGTGCAGGAGAACCACTGTGTCACAGTGTCAAAGAGGACCCAACTCGGTGCCCACAAAGATGGCCAATCCAGGGCCAACCCCGTCATCGTCTGCCCCATCCGTCCTCCCTGGCTCTTCTAAATGAGATTGTGGCCCCACCAGAGGAGACCGGATCCACTCTAGCATCAGCTAGACCGTCTACACAGAAAGATCGTCTACACAACAGCTTTACGTGGTTAGGGCGATTTGCACCATAACCCTTGGTGTTAGCTTGTCTGGCTTGAAGAAACTTCCTCTCTGAGGGGCCCATTTGCAACTAACTTCATCACAGATATCCCTGCCCTGGGGCTGCCACGCCCATCTGCCAATCATGAGTCTCCTACAGCTCAGGCTGGGATGACCCACAGCATCCACTTTGTCCACACGGAACAGCATCCAAGTGCATTCTTAAGAAACCCCGCATTTGCTCTGCCCCAAGCCATCTTGATGCCTTCCAAGCAGCCAGCATCCTTGCCAGGGTGCACACACCTTAACGGACCCTACATGTCTCCGTGTAGGTTCCATCTATCCTGGTACAGCCATGGTGTCCCCAGGCGCTGGTTGGAATCTTAATCACCATGCCCACAGGACCAGCTGTGCAGATGACAGCCCAGGCCACCAAATACAAAGGGGACTCAAATGACCACACTCCGTGCTACGGACACACACCTCGGCGAGCTGGACGCCATGCTGCTTCTGAACCCGCGTGTTACTGACAAGACCCCCCAAATCCCACAGGGCAAACACCAGCCGCTTCGTTTAAGACAATCCGTCACCCAGAGGCGCTCCCGGCTGCAACCCCAATATTTCCAAAGCTTGCTTCTGATGCCCGCTCCTGGGCACCCTGGTCCCGAGACAGGGGGCCTTGGTGCTGGCAAACCCACGGCTGAAAGGACTTGCCCCAAAGCAAGCTCCACAGCATTTAGGAAAAAAACAGGATGCCTCAGCACAAGGGTACCTGTGCCGGGAAACCTAAACAGTGGGAACCTCCAATGCTTCCGAATCCTTTTCCACATCTGTTTCTTGCTGGGTCTTCTCCTTAAAACCCTTCTCTGGCCTTTCCCCTGAATGTGGAACTACCCATTTGAGGTCTGTGGTTTAAAAAAAAAAAAAAAATGTATTCACCACAAAAGAAGATTACCTCAAGATCTTGTTCTCCACAGAATTAACTGTTTCATTTTCATCATAGCTCGGGTTTTAATAGTAAAGGACTAAGTGATTTATGTTGCATTTAATGCTCTAAAAACCCTTTAGGTTTGAGCGAAAAAGAAATATAATAAAAACCAAGTTCCAATTGATCCAGCTGCCCAGCCAGGTTAAGGAACCAGTAATTTCTATCAGACGGGACTGGGGTTTGCAAAGCCCATGGTCCACCAATTTTGAAAAACCCTTTGCCAGGATTTTCACTGGACCCCATGTGGACTGTGCACAGGACGACGCAGACAAATGGGAGGCTCAGAAAAGTGACTTTGTTATAAATTTCAGGACAGTGAATAATGTCTACTTAGGGAGGGCTCGCTGCCTAGAAAACTGGACAAAGCAGGAGCTTTCCGGCAGAGGCAGTCTGTCCCCTGTCCCCCTCTCCCCTCCTTGAGGACATTTAGCAACATCTGGAGACATTTTTGATTGTCACAACTGGCATCTCGTGGCGAAGAGCGACAGATGCTGCTAATCATCCTACAATGCACAGGACGGCACCCCACAGCAGAGAGTCATCCGGCCCCAAATGTCAATAGCACCAAGGCTGAGAAACGCTGGTCTCAAATAAAGACACTTGAACCACCCCCCACCACCACCCCAGGCATCCAATCTCCAGTCAGGACCCGCCCCCTGAGCATCTTAGTATAGAGAACCTGTGCTGGGGAGGGAGGGGCAAGTGACTTACGCACAGACACACAGACACAAGGCTTTGCGGTCTGGAGGAGTCCTTGATGCCATTCAACCCCTGATGCCCTTCCACACCACCCCCCCCCGCAATATCAGGAACCCAAAGATATTGAGATCAGGAACCCTTCTTAGGAAGTATTCCATTTTTTTTTTTTTTTAAATCCTTCTAAGTAAAAGAAATCCTGCTCAAAAGAACCTGTGGCCCGTTTTACCTCATTTAGACCTCACAGCCCAGTAACCGGGTCACGACTGTTATGATCACCATGAGACAGAGGACGACACTGGGGCACAGAGAGCCTTAAGAAAACTTTTCCAAGGTGGCACAGCCAGCAAGTAGCAGAGCCGCGGGCGAGGCCCCGGCACTCCAGCTCCAGGCTGGCTTTCCATGGGGTTCACGCTCCTGGGCCGCCCTCCACTCGAGGGCCAGCGCGGTGACAGCACCCTGTGCAGGGCCGCAGCTCCACAGGCGCTGGCCTGGGTGCGGACACCCACCCATGTGGAGGCAGTGCCCTCCCCTGGAGGCCCCATCTGCGGGCAAAGGGCCCTGTGCTGCCTCCCCTGAGTGGCAGGGCGGGGCAGGGGCCACCCTGGGCTCAGGCCAGGCAGGGAGCAGCAGTCTGGGTCAGCGCCTGGTCATCTCCGACCACGCTCACCTGTGGACACCACCTGCCACCCCGGCGATCGACGGACGGGGCCAGCGAAGTCAGCTCCCAGGCACATGGCCTGTGCATCTGTGGGCACCAAAGCCGCCCAGCCAGGCTTCCTCTGGGCCCCTCTCTGAGCTCCTCACGGGCCCCGCTGCCAGTCAGCCTCTGGAAATGACGAATCACCGGAGCCCCCGAGGAGTCCTCATCCTTCCTCCATTAAACCTCTCCTCGGTCCTGGAGTCTGTGTCTGCTTTTGTTCCACGGCAAGAGATGGCTGGGGACGCGGGGCGGGCTGGCTGTGGTGCGGGGACCGAGGGGACTCTCCTCCTCCAGCTGAGATCGATGCCCGCGCTCCGACACCCGCGCACGGGACTCCTCCTCTGTCCTCATTTCCAGCCGACGACTCTCCAGTCTCGCCACCGGCTTCCTGTGGAAAGCCACCCAGCGTGGCACCTTCGTGTCCCCGGAAGGCCTGTGACAAGCAGGAGACTGCGTTCCAGCCAACTGTCTTCCCAGGCACATTTTTCTGATAGTTTGCAAATAGTCATATTCCAATGGAAAAATTTTTGTTTCAGAAAACAGCCGCCACCCCCGGGCGACAGCCCTTCCCCATCTGCCGTGTGTGCAACGCGGCCTCCATCCGCCCCGCCTGGGGCTCCTCCCTACGAGGCCCCCCTCTTTCCTTGCCTGGCTTGCTCGTCCCTGTAGTCGTGTCTGGGTGGCTTCTGGGAAGGGGACGGGAAATACCCGGTGTAGGGCCAGTCCCCACAGCAGGAGGACGTGGATTTTCTGGACTCCGGTCCCCTAAGGGCAATGTCTAAAGCCACAGAGCATGAAGGCTCCACAGAGCAGCACCACAGCCCGGGATGGTCTGGGAGATGGTCTGCATCCTAGAACGGGCTGGAGGGTGTGAAGAGGAGGGTCTCTTTCCCCACACTCAGCCCCACGAAGAGGAGCCAGCCAACCGCCCTAGGTTCCCAGCTGCTACAGTGTCACCTGTGGGCATCCTGAAGCTGGGGTCAGCACTTCCTGGCAGGAGGGAGAGGACTAGCGTGTCCGAGGTAGGGCTCTAGGTGGGGCCAGAGCGCCCCCTGCTGTCTAACTGCTAAGGAACCCAAACCTCAGGTAGGCCTCACAGATTTCTTTAGGTCCCTGCCCAGGGAAGCTGAGGGTGGGGTTCAGTGCATACCCCCTCCCTGGGGAGTTTCTCCTTTCGCTCTAGACAACCCCGGAGGAACCGCCAGTATCCCTGTTAATGGGAAACTCATGCCCACCATCATTTCCTTTCTCTCCCTTGCTGCATCCCTGAATGTGTCTGGTCAGGATCACATACTGGTGGCCTTCGGCAGCCCAGCCACTGGGCTCTGGTACGTTAAGAACCAGCGATGGTGAGCCACTGTTCCAGCCCCCGTGGAGTTTCCAGAGTGAGGCAGATAACCAAGGAAACAGTGAAGCAAAGATTTGAGGAATGAGTGCAGAGGGATGGGGGACCCAGTACCAAGCAAATGGATTGGGGGATGGGGTACTCTAGTGGCAGATACGGTGAGCTCTAGAGGAAAACAGAGGGAGGCAGAAGAACATGGAAAGGCATTTCTGGGGGCAGGAACAGACACAGCCAACGTCCCTCCTCATTCATCCCTTGTCCCAACTGCTTCCTCTTCCTTCCTTCTGCTCTCCCCCCTAACTCACCATGGCTCACAGTGGCTGTCCACCTCAAGAATCTACCCACCTCTCTGGGCCGGCCACTCTGGCCAGGTCCACGTCTGCCGGGATCCGTGGGACTCTCCCAGCCCTGCTGATGAACACTTGGGTTTCCTGAATCCTGCACAAACCTGTCCACAATCCGGACACTTGAGAATTCAATCCCTGGGAGATGTTTCTTACCCAGGGAACTCAGCAAAGTCTAAACCAGCCGAAGAAACAGAAATCCTCCGGGGCAAGCAGGAAAGGTATAAGGGAGTCATGCTGAGGGAAGTTTCTCTACAAGTTCAGAGGAAGGATCAAGTTCACTCTGGCCCCTTTTAAGGCCAGAGGAAGTGGGGAGGAAGGGATGTGGTCCCTATGGGCAATGGTGGCAGGTTCTGCATGGGTGGGATGGAGAGGCAGAGTCAGGAGAAAAGACCTGGAGCAGGAAGGCTCAGGATGAGTCCGCCGGATGTGGGACGTCTCAAGGAGTGATTTCCCAGATGGCAGCTGGAAGGTTGGATGCAGGAAAGAGACATAGTGAGTATACTTCTAGAGACTTCCAGGACAAAGGATGGCCAGTCTCTCTGCAGGAGCTATGATCAACCTGCACTCCAGCTAGGGAGGGTGGGGACAGCTTAAGGTCACCTGCACTTAGCAGAGCCTCAGCACTTAAACACATCCTGCAAATGACTATCTCCAGAGGCGGCCAACTTTTAACCCAAGGGCCACTTAATACTCAGAGTCCAGATCAGAACAGAATATGTAAGTCACACTCTTGTATCTTCAGCCTGTTTCAGCATAGACTGGAGATGGTAACCAAAAAATCCCTCCTGAGATTAGAGTGAGGACTGTCTATGCTATATGCCTTCCCTACCTGGCATCTAACGGCTGCTTGAAATCAGGACGACTCCATTCCACTTCTTAGGACTCACTCTTCCCAGGGCTTGGGAAGCCTCTGCAGCCCCTTGACTTGCTCCTTCAGTCTCCTCCTGACCCCTAATTAAATGGTAGCATTTTTAAGTCCTGCACACAACCTGAAGTCCCTTTACATATGTGAGCCATTTAATCCTACCACAGTGCTTTCCAGACGTGTTGTGTTCCTTCTGGATTTTAAGGCGAGAAAACTCATGAAGGACAGAGCTCCCACATGCACACAAATAGGGGTCAGAACGGGGGTTACTGGATCAAACACCCCTCTCCTAAGCCCCGGTGCACATGGCCCCACCCAGGACCCTTGAGACACGCCTTCTCCCTCCATAACCCCTCCCCTGGCAGCTGGGGGGGGGGGCATCTGTTTTGAGTCTCCCTCTTTTCCTTTCAACACACCCACATTTTCAAAGGCCAGGGAAATATATGCACACGGACGTCTGTCTTCCCCTGAAACCCAACCAGCTCCAAGTGCCTGACTCTTCCCTCCAGCCTCTGCCACCCCCCCCCCAAGAGCACTGGGTCCACTCTCTCCAGAAGGCTAGTTCAGCGTGGCCATGCTGGTCTCCTGCCCCCAATGTAGGGTCCTCAGGGGCCCCTCACAGACCCAAGCACGGTAAGGGAGACTCGCCTATCTCAAACCAGCGAGCCCTCCCGGCTCCCCTATTTTGGTTCATAGCACTACCTTTCATCAAGTCATCTCAGACCTGAAGCTGTCCCCTTGAGCCACCTCTCTCCAGGAACCTTCTCATTCTCCCAACGGTCCTCTCTGCTTGGAACCAACCCCCCCAACTGCCTCTCAGGCTGTTCCCTTTCCCCACATTCCAACTGACCAACCGCCCATCTGCAGCCCAGCTCAAATCCAAGCCCCCTGAGACTTGACCACACTCTGGCGTCTGTTAGCGTTATTTCCCAGGGTACGGTATGTCTCAGCCAGTGAATCATAAATTCCTTGGGGACGGGAACTGACTCTTCTTCCATTTTTCATCCCCACAAAACAGGGTCAGCCTGGCACACAAAGCCATCGATATATTTTGAGTAAATGAATTTGGGGATTCAGTTAATGCACGAAGTATCTGATCCATAGGGAGACTTTGATTAAAAAAAAATGGGGGCACCTGGGTGGCTCTGTGGATTAAAGCCTCTGCCTTCAGCTCAGGTCGAGATCCCAGGGTCCTGGGATTGAGCCCCGCATTGGGCTCTCTGCTCAGTGGGGAGCCTGCTTCCTCCTCTCTCTCTGCCTATCTCTCTGCCTGCTTGTGATCTCTGTCAAATAGATAAATAAAATCTTTTTTAAAAAATAAACATTTTTTTAAAAATATCAGATGTATTTCCTGACAGAGAAACATGAAATTGCCTGGCACACCCACGGCCCAGGTCTGTGCTCCAACTCGGGCAGCCATTATGCCTGCAGGTTTTATTGATTATTTATTGAGGTTGGAGACTCTCAAACATCTCTTGCGCCAATGAATAAAACAGATGTTACAGCCCACCTGGTCCAGGGGGCTTTGCACCCGAATACCAGAAGAGCTTGTTAAAAATAGAACCCCCATAGCCCCCTTTCTAAGAGTCACTAATAAGAATCTCTAGAGGGAGACCAGAGGGTGCTCACTTTTATCCGTTTGTTTTTTTAATTTTTAAAACTTTTCTCTAAGTAATTTTCCGACTGAATAATCAAGCTCCCACACACGCTTCACCCGGCTTCTCCAGATGTTAACACTTAGGTAACGGCGAACGCCAGGAGCAAAAGCAGGGAATGAACGTGGAGATGCTAACTAATTCACAGACCGCGCTCACATTTCGTCAGTTGCTCAGTAATGTCCTTTCCACGTTCCAGGAGCCAAGCCAGGGCAGCACCCAGCCCTCAGCTGTTGGAACCGACGGATCTCGGGCTATGAATGTGCTTATTCACTATGTCCCATGTTCGCGGACCATGGTCTTCGGGCGTGTGTGCAAACTGTTCAAGTCTTGTTCTATTTTTCCTTTGGAGATTTCATCCTCTGTCCCTCCGTTCTCCAGAGTTCTCTATGTATTAGGGAGCATAAGCTCTCCATCTTTGTCGAGAAGCCCTTCGTTTTGGGTGTTGCAAATATTTTCTCCCTATTTTTTAGTTGTCTTTGGACTTTATGGTGTTTGAAATCCTTTCCTTACATGGAGCTTAAGTAGAATCTACCCGTGCTTTTTCTTTTCACACTAGTACTTATATGGCTTCATTTTTTTACATCTACATTCATGAACCATCTGAGGGCACTCTTCCATGCGATGTGACCTACGAATTTAATTGTTTTGAAATAACTGCCCCATTTCCCAGCACCATTTATTAAAAAGGCTATCATTGCCTCTGAGATTCGAGATGCCACCTTTATCCCACACTCAATTTCCTTTTGTACTTAGGTTTATTTCTGCACTTTCTGTTCTATTCCACTGGTCTACTCATGTGCCACGGCCGCGCTGTTCTAATTACGAGGATTTACTTTTTGCTTTAATGTCTGGTGAACAAGCACTAATGGACCCTCCCCCTTTTCAACATTGCAATGTTTCCCTGGATATTCTAGCAAGTTTATTTTTCATATGAATCTTACTATCAACAAACCCCATCCCTCAAAACAACTCCAAGAAGTAAGAAGTCACCAGAAACTTCCTAGAAGATACCCCCAATGGCCAGAGAGTTCCTCTGGCCCACCATCAGCACAGGTGAAATCTGGCGACATCAACAAGAAGCCAATCTGTGGGGTCTTATTCTTCCTGCCTTCCACATGGACCAGAAGCCCCAAAACCAGTTCCTAGGAGTCACATGGGGTGTCAAGTGAATGGCAGGCCTCCTCCTGGCTCGCCTAGCTGGGGTCCCACCAATAGATATGAGAAATCCTTCTCCTTGGGGTGCCTGGGTGGCTCAGTGGGTTAAGCCTCTGCCTTCGGCTCAGGTCATGATCCCAGGGTCCTGGGATTGAGCCCGGCATCGGGCTCTCTGCTCAGCAGGGAGCCTGCTTCCTCCTCTCTCTCTGCCTACCTCTCTGCCTACTTACGATCTCTGTCTGTCAAATAAATAAATAAAAATCTTAAAAAAAAAAAAAGAAAGAAAGAAATCCTTCTCCTTGAAAGAGTGGATGTCACAGGCCACCTGTCATCTCTGTGATTCCCATGAACATCCCAAAACAAAGACGCCCCGTCCACCAGGGAGCTCCAGCACAGCCCCACCCAGGAGGAGCCCCTGAGCCCCCCCCAAGGATTTCACACACAGTTAGTTCCCTGAGACCTACTGAGAAGACGCAATATGCACCTTCCCCAAGTTGAGAATTTCCTTTTGTCCAAGAAGGTGCACGCAGACAACAATCTGAGGTTTGGGGTGTTTCAAAAACTGACCACTACAAAGACCACTGCCTGAACGCGTTCCTCCTACCGAATGACCTTCTCATGTTAGGGTTAGCTCTTCTCAGCTCTACAAGTAACTCAGAAATTGACGATGAATTTAACGCTTTAAATAAGTACTTTTCTTGTGGGTGAATAACAAGCATTCCTCAGTTATTTTGATGGGCAGCCAGGTTTGGAAACCAGGGGACTAGAACCAAGCGGACTGGGGTGGTGCAGCTCGGGGAGGGGGGGGTGCTCCTGTTCCCTAGCAGATGCCCTTGAGAATGCTGGACCCTCCACACCAGGCAGTGAGCAGCGGAGCTCAGCAAAGCCAGAAAGGTCCTCCGACTCACAGTGCTCGAACGATCAGTGATAACAGTCACCACGGCTGCCTGTCCATGCTAGGTTGGAGGCTGCAGCCTGTCAAGGCCGGTGCAGGTGTGGTCACCACTTTATGGGAATAGAGAGGTCAAGGCCACCCATCACGGCCGACCTGGAGATGAACAGAGGCCCCTCACTCCAGCAGCCGTGCACGGCTGTCTCCAAGACCTGGTCTTGTAAGGGTATTATGAGAAGTAGACGGCAGAGGACTTAGTGCCCCCACCCTGGAGGCATGGGCACGGCTCAGGGAATTTATGGGATGCTGGCAACCTAGAATAAGATGGAAGGGATTGGCCCTGTTCCTTCATAGAGGAGAAACAAATCCAGAAAGTGAAGAGACTTTCTGCGGATCATGCAGCCGGTCAAAGCCAAAACAGAAACCAGAGGCCCCATCTCATAGGCAAGGCTCCTGGCATTCAATGCAAATCATTTGGATGTTAGAGGCGATGCAAGGCTGCCCCCTGGTGGAAGGGCTGGAAAACTGCAGGCATCCTTTCCTGGGACCCTGAAAGGCTTCACTTTGCATGCTGGTGGATTTCAAGACCCTGACCCTCCTTGCCAGGGCAGAAGGGCGGGAGGTTCTAGTTGATTTGCTAGTGCCCTCCTGCCGAATCCCCAGGACCCTGTCAACGAAGTCCTATCAGGGACCCAACATACACAAAGCAGTTTTTCCTCCCTGCATCCCTGAAATCACAGACTGCAGGAACACCTAGAGAGAATGGCTTTTCATTCATGGGCGAGGTCCTGGGATGGATGCCGAGGAGACCGACTGTGAGAAGATAAACCTGTCTGTCTCCTCGGAGGTGATAAGGTGCTGGGCATCTCAAACACAATGTGCAGCACCCAGAAAGCTGGAGGGGAACAGAAGGGAGGACCAAATACCCACCAGCGAATCAAGGGAGGGGCTCATGGGAGGCATCATAGCTGAGCTAAGTGTGAAGAGGGAATGATTTTAGTAATGAAGAAGCCAGTAAGAAAGCCCCAGGGAAAGAAAGAAAGTAGAGACCCCCCTCACATTTCCTGGGGTCTGCTTTTCCCCTCAGCTCCTCACTCCCTGCCCACCCAAGTCCTGGGGGGGGGGTGTCTCCCAACACTGACTCTTCACAATAAGCCCCCACCCCCACCCCTCCCACTGCACCTGCCTCTCCTCTCAGGCCCTCCCCTCTCAGGCCTATCAATGAGTTAAAACTAGTTCTTATATACCTGCTGCAGAGGATCCAGAAGATTCCATACCCAGCTCTGCCCCAAAGAAAAAGCAATCATCTTAGGGGAATAGCAAAGGTTTCGAAGAATTGATGGAGAGAGAAAAGCATCTCTGCTGGTCTCAGGCCGCTGTGCAAGAGGAGCCCAGGAAACAGATTAGGAGGAGCCGGCAGACGGGAGGAAGGCAGGAAGGCCCTGGATGGACAGTACGTCTCACCTGGCTGGGAGGCCAAGGGTCTGTCTTACCACTGCAGGGCCCTAATGGCTATTTCCCCTAAAGGACAGTGAGAAACGGCTCAAGCCTAGGCATGGGGACACCTTGCAAAGCATGTTTAGAGAGACTCCTAGAACAAAGTGTGTCCTTCCCTCTGCAACTTCTCAAGGTGGGAGAGGTAGAGGGAACTCGGGCTTCACGGCTCTGATACACCCTGTCCCCCGAAAAGCCCTTCCCCTGTCAGATTCAGCCTCCTATTCTTGGGGCAGAGTTTGTGCCACCCCAGGATGAAAAGGAGGGGAAGCCACAAAGTCAAGGTTGGGTAGCAGCTGAGAGAAAACCAAACCCAAGCCGTTGACTCTCCATGCAGTACTCGTTGCTCAGTGCACATTCTCCCACCCGCTCTTGAGTCTGGGCAGGAGATGGCAGCAGAGGGTGGCTTGGGGTGGGGCCCAGAGCCCTGCCACCCATCCTTCTGAATGTGGCGTACTTAGAGGTGGGTCAGCTTCTATCCCTGGATCACCCAGTCAAGACAGGAGACAGAACTGACACAGAGGGAACAACTGAGAACAATCTGGAAGCACAGGATAGGAAATCGGGGAAATAAGAGGGAATCAATGTGAACTGTGTTATAAGAGTGACTTGAAACCTGTTTGCAATGGAGCACCAAAACCCTTCAAGGTGCAAGGAGGGGGAAGGGGCTAGTCCTACCAGATATGAAAATATATTGCTACTTGGGTGAAAGCAAGAATCCCACAAGAGCTGGGGAGCAAATAAGCTGACAAGTCCAACGTAGTCATCTTACCTGTAATAATCGCTGGGTACATGGGACAGGCAATGAATGATTCCTTGGGAGCCATCTGTCCGGGTATCTGCAGCAGAAATTTCCCTTCAGGAATAAGGAAGAGGGGAAAGAAAAAAAAAAAAAGGAATAAGGAAGGAAAGCCTTTCTAGGGATGGTTGTATGTTCTGCCACTCACCCATCTTATTAAAATGAAACTTAAAACCCTGCTGGGGGCAATGGTGCCGGCCTTCTGACCTTCCAGATGAGATACCCTTATGTGTAACAAGGGAGCAAATCATTGAAAAGAAAATACAAAAATACCGGCAAGTCCAAAGTTACCATAGTTTCTTCCCTGTGCTTCCCTCCCGAATTCACATCCCAAGAGTCCTCTGAAATCTTTTCTCCCTTGCCCTACCTCACTCCCACCCCTAATCCAGGACCAAGCCTGGAGACTTCATGCCCCGCTCTCCCGTCATCCGCTCCGCCCCCCACGCCTGCAACCGGGGCCCTACCCACCCCCCCCTTACTCGGGGGCGCCCCCTGCCGCCCACCCGCAGCCTCTGTCCCAGAGGGTCAGCACCGCCAGCCCTCGGTCCTCCCTCCCGCCCCCGCCCTCTGGACTGACACCTGGAGTCGGAGGCCCCCTCTCACCTGTCCGCACCCGAGCCAGGCGCGCGCCCCCCGAGTGCCGGAGCGCGCCGGCGGGGTCACCCTCGCAGCCTGGGCACCTGCCCGGCGCGCCGCGGCTCGGCGCGCGTTCTCTCCGCGGAAACCGCTCCTCTCCCAGGAGCGACCCTCCTCCCCCGCGTGTCGGTACAAGCCAGCCGCTTGGGGTCCGCCGCGGGGCAGGGACCCCCAGGTCTGCGGGGAGAGACACGTCCCTTTAGCGATAAAAAGAAACGGACCTCCCGGGGCCCTCTTAGCGCAGGGGGCAGCGCGTCAGTCTCATAATCTGAAGGTCCTGAGTTCGAACCTCAGAGAGGGCATGGGGGTTTTGCCGCGCTCCAATGCACTGTGAGCAGAAAAACTTGCTGCGACGGTGCATTGAAGCCCCCCGGACACCGAGACGCCGCGGACGGAGGGACGGAGACCCCAGCTGCCGGGGACCTCACTCAGCGGGAACGCGAGCCCCAGGCGGGAGCAAGGGCCATGGTCCCCTCCCAAGAATAAAAAGCCGTAAGTGAGAAAACTCGCCGTGCTGTCGCGACAGCGGGGAGATGGACAGAGCGTGGCCGAGTGGTGCGCCTGCTTTTGCAGCACTTGCGAAACCGCGTCTCCTGGACCCCTCGCTTTGCCCCAACTTCACTCGGAGCAGGACCAGGTCTCTACGTTCATTTCCGGCTGTCTCCGGAGACTGTGTCCTCGCTCCATCCCAGACCCCGCTTTCAAGAGCCCGCCCAGGTGTGGTGGGGGAGGACCTGGGCGCTCAGGGCGGGGGCGCCCCCCACGTGGCCCAGGACGGCAAGGTGGGCCGCGACCCTGGCGGCCCGGGCGAGGCCACGGCTCTACCCATAGCTCCAGCTGACCCCTGCAAGTTTTGATTATTCGGTTTACAATAGCCTCCAATTACTTTGTGATTTAGTCTTTTATTATTTAGAAGGATATTTCTTATTTTCCAAAATAGGGAAATTTCTAGTTTTTATTATTGATTTCTATCTTAATTGGTCGCACTGTGGTCATAGCGATGTGGTTTGAAGTGGGGTTCCCGAGCAAAAAGTCAAGAAAGAATCCTTGAGAGGTTTTTGGTGCAAAAAGGGGGGCTTTGTTATAGACCCGAGGTAGGACCCTGGGCAGGAGCTGAGCTGGGATTGTTGAGGGGCAAGTGACGATCTGCTTTGGAGCTGGGGGGAGGTCAAGACAAAGGAAGTTTCCAAAAGGATTTTCGTATGTTAAAGATTTAGAGGATCCTGGAGGCCTAGGTAGGGATCGTCTAGCCAAGGTGGTTTTTCCCTTTAGCAAAGCATTAACAGTAAAACCGTCGGGAATTTCTGGAGGAATGTCATACTAGGCCTGCCTCAAGTATTTGTCAATGGGCAGCAAGTTAGAAGAAAATTTAATTTTATCTCATTTTGCCTTTGTTCTTCACATCAATAAAACATATATATTATATAGTTTTTATATATGTATATTTTTTACTTATTTTTAATTTTTTTTTAAAGATTTTATTTATTTGACAGAGGCAGAGAGCCCAATGTGCGGCACAGGACCCTGAGATCATGACCTGAGCCAAAGGCAGAAGCTTTAACCCACTGAGCCACCCAGGCGCCCCTTATTTTTAATTTTTAAAGTAAGCTCTACACCAGTGAGGGGCTTGAACTCAAGGCCCTGAGATCAAGAATCACATAACTCTACCAACTGAGCCAGCCAGGCACCCTGGTCATAGAATATACTCTGTAAGAATTAAATCCACTGAAATTTATAGCTCAGTGTATGATCACATTTTGTAAATGCTTTTTGTGTATGTGGGGAAAAGTATGTATTTTGTATTGGTCATAGGCAATGAACTACATTTTCTACTCCTGTTCATCTTCTATATTCTTTTTTTTAAAATCTATGGTTTTTTGGGTCTGCTTGAAATATTACTTATTGATAAATTTGTCTGTTTTGTCAATTTGTATATATTTTGAGCCCATATTAATGCATGAAGCATAGAATTCTCCTGTCTTCCTGCTGAAATGAACCTGAATTGAACACTTACGAAGTGTTTCCTTTACTGCCAGTATTGCTTTTCATTTTAAATGTGTGGTCTAACAGTAATATCAGCTTGCTTTGTGTGTAGAAGCATCTTTTTCTGAGTTTCATACTCTATCCTTGTTTTAATGTTTCTTTTAGGGGCACCTGGGTGGCTCAGTCAGTTAAGCATCTCCCTTTAGATCAGGTCATGATCCCAGGGTCCTGGGATCCAGTCCTGCATTGGGCTCCCTGCTCAGTGGGGACCCTGCTGCTCCCCCTGCTTCTGCTCTCTCTGAAAAAATCTTTAAATATATATGTCTCTCTTAAATATACATCTCTTTAAATATACATATATATATCTTTCTTAAACACATATTTGAGGTATTTTTAACACAGTCATACAACCGCTACAGATTAATAGGAATATTTACTCTGTTTGCATTTAATATAATTACTGGTATGTTTGGATTTAAATCTACCATTTGAATAAGGTTTCCCTTTTTGTTCTGCCTGTTTTATTTTAATTCTAGTTATTTTACTGGTACCTGGGTGGCTCAGTCTGTTCAGTGTCTGCCTCTGGCTGAGGTCATGATCCCAGGGTCCTGGGATCAAGCCCCGAATTGGGCTTCCTGCTCAAAGGGGAGCCTGCTTCTCCCTCTGCCCCTCCCCCCTGCCCACTCACATGTGGACACACATGTGCTCCCACTCACGCACACACGCTCTAATAAATAAAATCTTTTTAAAAATTTTTTTAAAAATTCTAGTTAGTTAACATATATCCTCTCTTCTTTTGGAATGCTTTATTATTATATTTATATTCATAGATTAATATCAAATTATACATATTAAGATCATACTGATTCTAAATACTAATATTAATGTTATTCTTATATTCTATTATGCCAACATTTTCCCTCTATTTTGAAACTGTACCCTTGTTTAATATTCTTTTAGTAATTAACCTAGAAGTCCCAATGCCACTACTTGACTGATGAAGACTACTGTTAACTGGGACTTTTACCTTTTTTTTTTTTTTAAGGTCATCTTGGGCACCTGGGTGGCTCAGTTGTTAAGCGTCTGCCTTGGGCTCGGGTCCTGATCCCAGGGTCCTGGGATGGAGCCCCGCTCCCTGCTGAACAGGGAGCCTGCTTCTTCCTCTTCCACTGCTCCAGCTTCCTCTTTCACTGTCTCTCTGTCGAATAAAATCTTAAAAAGAAAAAATAAAAATCTTTTTGCCCAACATGGGGCTCGAACTCACAACCCTAAGAGATCAACAGTGGTGTGCTCTACTGACTGAGCCAGCCAAGCACTCCAGACTTTTACTTCCCCAGAAAAAAATTTAGAACTCTTTTATCACTCTAGTTATTGCCTCCGCCCTTACATGGTTTTCTTCTTCCTCCTGTTCTCTCGGACACATGCGCGAGAGTGGGATTGCTGGGTCATCGGGTAACTAGGGTGAGCGCTCTGAGCTACCCAACTGTTTTTCAAAGCAGCTGCTCCCTTTACGGTTCCACTTTCTCCACATCCTTACCAACACCTGCTGTTGTCTGTCTTATTCTAGCCTTCCTAGAGGGTGGATTTGATTGGCACTTTCCCAGCGATGGTGAGCAGCCTTCCCCGTGCTTACTGGCCATCTGTGTGTCTCCTTTGGAGAAAAACCTATTCAAATCCTTTGCCCCATGTACAATTGGCTTACTCGTCTTTTTATTGTTGAGTTATAAGAATCCCTGGTGTATTTTGGATAGAAGTCCCTGACCAGAAATAGGATTTGCAAATATCCTCTCCCCTTCTGTGGCCTGTCGGTCCCCTTTCCTGATGGTCTCATCCAGGTGCTCATTTTTCATTTTGACTAACTTCATTTTTGAAGAAAAAAAACACTGCAGATGGAGTCAAAGCTCCCTCTTTCTCACTTTACGGCCCAGTTTCTCTCCCTCCCTCCCCAGAGATCACCACTATTCTGAACTTGATCTTTGCAATTCCCTAGTTGTTGATTTAATGGTGTAAAATGCACGTAACAGATCTTACACCATCGCCACCACCTGGAGGTGTACAGGTCAGCAGCATTGAGCACGCCCAAGCTGCTGTGTCACTGGGGCCACCCTCCATCTCCAGAATCCTTGTCACCTTGCAGAAGTGAAACTCTGTCCCCATCAAACACTCACCTTCCATTTCTCTCTCTCCCTCAGCCCCCTGCAACCACCCTTCTGCTGCCTGTCTCTGTGAGTGATCGGAGGCCCTCACAGGAGTAGAATCACAGTGTTTGTCCTTCTGGGACATTCCACTTCCCACAAGGCCTTCAGGGTTCATCCGTGTTGCAGCAGAGGTCAGAATTTCTTCCTTTTAAGGGCTGAACCCGACATTCCCTTGTGTGTGTATTACCGATATATCAGATTTTCCTTGTCCATTCATCTATCAGTGGACACTTGTAATTTTGTGTCTGGCGCAGTGGATGCTTCCACCTCATGGCCCTGCAGTCCCCAAGAACCTCCACCTCCTTGCCTTGAGCTGGTAGAAGGGGACCCAGAACCTGGGGGTGGAATGCCCCTGACTCCTTTAGCCTTGATCCAGGAATGAGAGACTCATTCCTCACTCAAGATCCGTCGGCAAGAGCTAGGCACCTGACTGTATCTCGGTCAAAGGATGGCACACTTGGTCCCTGGCTTTGCATCTCCTCCCAATGACAACTCTGAGCTACAAACTTGAGCTGTCTCAGCCGTGCCAACCCTAAGCAAACAAAGAGGAGGCAGAATGGGTGAGGATAAGGAAGCAGGCCTACATGGCTTGATTTCAGGAACTGGGCTTTATCCACCTGCTGGGGACCAGACAAAAATATTACAGAATGCCAGAACAAAACTCAAGCCTTCCAAAGACTCAGATAAAGCCACATATCTTCACACAGTGACTAAAAGCAGAGAGGGGGAGACAGAGAGAGAGAGAGGGAGAGCGCAAGCCCTTCCTTGGGATATGGTTAGACCAGCTCATGGACTATTAACCTGGGTCAGGAATGGAGAGTTGATGGGGTGCTGACTCCGTGACACAGCCTGAAGGTTTGCACAGGCGCATACCTTTCTTCTTGAGCTTTCTGAAGTTTCCAAGACATCTCTGACCCGCCAAAAAAGTTGCAAGCCAAACTAAGTCTGCTATAAAATTCCTTCCCCACCTTGGAAGTTGCTGAGTGGGGTCTAAGAAATCCATCACAAGGGTTTGCTCTTTGAAAAAAACTGACCATGTTATCATGCCATTTTGGTTTCTGCTTTTCTATTTTGTTAATTACGAAGGCAAGTTTCCCCACCCAAACCCAGACATCAGCAGTAAGAATAGTAACAAAGGAAAAACCCCCTACATCGTATCATAAAAACCTGCGAGCACAGGCAAGGTGTGTCCGGGGCAGAGGGAGCAGACAGAGGCCCAACCACCGAGGGTCACATGAAGGTATCGGGCCACAGAGGCTGCCGTGCCCTCGGCCTGCTGGCCTCCTTTGGGTCTTCGCCAGCAGGAACACAGCATGCAAACTTCAGTACAAGAGCTGGTAAACCGTGGCACTGTTCTTGGAGCCCGTGACCAGATACTGGTTGTCAGCAGACACATCACAACACAGGACATCTGTTGGCTCCTCTACCTACAGGGAAGGAGGCCAGAAGATCGATTACAGGCAGGGGCCAGGCGTGGGCCACAGATGAAGACCACACTTGGGGGCAGTTTCAAGGTGAAGGACAGACCTGAGGTTCAGTCTGGAGACAACGGGGCAGGTCTCGGGGCTCATGGCAGAGCCCATGAGGTCACAGAACCTGGAGTCCCCATTCCCCTGGGTCGAGTAAAGGGCCCCATATACTACCCCAGGGATGGTTTCTGTCACTGTCCTCAGGACCCGACCCACTGGGATCTGGGCCTGTGAGCTCGGAGAGCCTGGGTTTGCAGAACCCTCCTCCCGATACCTGAAACAACCTTTGTAGAGAAGGTGCGGCTATGCAGTGGATCGACTCATCGATCGCGGTCACAAAGTAGCTCCCTGGCGAAGGAAAGGCAGGTGGAGAAGCCAGAGACCAAGCTTGCATTCCGGGCCCAGGTCCCTCCCCAAGGTGACTGAGCAGAGAGAAGCTCTTCCTCTGGCCCACTGTGCCCATCTAGAAAAACCAGAGACAAGAGCCAAACCATTCCTTCATCTGGCCCTTCCCTCCAGCCCCACACGGGACGGGGCTCAGTATCACTGCACAAAAGGACAATCACATGGGGCTTCATGCCTTTTCTGTCGGCCCTGGTCTCCAGGCTGCTGTTCTGTGTAGGAAGGCACCGTTACAGGAAGAGTCGGAGAGGAGACAGATGGGGACAGAAGACAGGTAGGAGGCCAGGAGATGGGGGGAGAGGCAGCAGTGGGAAAGCGGTTGCAGAGGTGACAGCAGCAGGGAACCGGACACCTGGGTCTCCACTCCAACAGGCGTGGGGCTGGGCGGGGGAGGGGAGGGGAGAGCAGAGCCTGAAACAAGGCTGGACCCAGACTCTGCAGAGGACCAGACATCCTGGGGGCGATCAGGGACAGGACCCCTAGAGGGGTCACTTGGCTTCCACTCACCACAGGAGGCAAACTTGAGGTTGTGGTGGTTGACGTATTTATGCAAGACTGCCTTAAACTTCTCTGGCCGGTGTGTGTGGAGAATTATGATGTCGCTTGTTCTCAGGCCTACCAGCACCCACTCCTCAGTGGGCTCGTGGGTAATGCTGAGGATCTGTTTGGAAGGAGGACCGGAGTCAGCGGTCCAAGCCGTCTACACAGTCATTCACACCCCGCCCCCCTGTGGAACTCGGGCCCCCACTCCCGGCCACGGGGACCGCCCGCAGCCCACCGGGGGCTGCCAGACACCTCATGCCGTAACTCGTGTTCCTGCAACCTCTGGTAGCTCCTCAGGTCCCAGGAATAGAGTCTGGTGTCTTCACCTCCTGTCCAGAACTTATTGCCGGCGATGTCCACGCAGCGGGACCCATATTCAGGGACTTCATGCTTCCTGACAGGAGAAGATCTCCGAGGTTCACGCACTGTGTCAACACCAGGACATTTCGGGCCCAGGAAGCCCCCACATCTAGTCTCCACACGGACTCACCGAGTCCTACTGCACAGAGGGGCGAGGGAGGTCCAGAAAGGGACACAGGGCTTCCCAAAGACCTCACCGTCCAGCCCTCCCCGGGGGCGTACCTGATCAAGATCTGGTTCTGCAAATCCCAAATCTCGACAAATCCTTTGAAACACGCCAAGCAGATCTGGGCATCGGAGGAGAGCGCCAGGGAATAGCACAGGGGGCCCGTGGAGGCCAGCCGGGCCCTGACGCGCGGTGTGGGCGCCAGATCCCACAGGGTCAGGCTCTGGGACAGACCCCCGGTGATGAGGCACTGCTCGTCCGGGAACAGCTTGCAGGCCAGGACACAGTTCTGGCGGTCCTGCAGGAACAGTCCCCGCCCTCACTTAACCTCCTCGAGCGCCAGGCTCGCGTCACGCGACAGAAGTCACGTCTAGGTCCCCCCAGCCCTTCCCGAACACCGCTCACCTGCAAGTCCAGCTGGGCCTGTGGGGCCTTGCTGCGGGCATGCAGGGCGCTCTCGTCCCAGACCTTAATGTAGCCGTGGCCACACGTGTACACGTGGTGAGTCGAGCTGCTAATGGCCACGGCGTAGACTTTCTTCCCGTGGCGGAGCCTGCCAACCTTCCAGCACCGCCGGGGGACCCTCTGCCTGACCACCACTTCATTGGGAACAGGCGGCTAGGGAGAGGAGAACGCGGGTGCCCATCAGAGGGCACAGTCCCAGCCTTCCGTCGCCCATGGGCGACCACCTGCCCAGTCCTCTGACTGAATTCCTCAGTGTTCACCCGAGGTTCTGAGACAGCTCCGGCACCAGCACGGACAGCAGGGTCCGGCTCAGACACCCCCCCCCGCTCCCGACACAGCTCTAGTAGAGGAGACACTGTGAGCCAAAGGCCCCACACAGCGGCAGCGAGCGCCTGGCAGCCAAGTTCAAAGGCAGCAGGGAGCTGCAGGACACCCACCGCTCTGGGAGAGAATCCAGGCACTCCACATGCCCTCCCCTTCCCTTACTAGCTTCTCTTTTGGGGAGGAGTGGGGAAGACAAAGATCCCAAGCGTAGGAAAAATAAGACACTTACAATTGTCCCGAGGAACGACCAGACTTCTTCACTGGGCAGAGGTGAGGGACAAGGCTGGCCTGCAGGGAAATATCAAGGCCCACCGGCTCACGGAGAGGGCGGCCCACAGCAACAGAACCGCAGGACCCAAGGAGAAGCCTGCTTCCCCGACACCAGGCCTCACGCCTCGTCCCCCCATCTGAGGCCCGGCCTGGGGCTGCCACCTTCCCTGCCCACGCGTCCAAGCTGGGACTTACCAAACATGGGTCCTGGCAGGAAGCTATGACACGTGGACGAAGGGTAGGGGGACACAGTGTGATCTGGAGAGCTCGGTGCCAGGATCTCCTCTCCCCAGGACAGCTCCTGCTCCCTCCCCCCGTGGTCTGGTTCAAACAACACCTACCTGGGGGCCAGCTCTGCGGCTGCTTCTGGCTCTGCCTGGGGGAGACAACTGGCCTGGAGCTCAGATCTGCCCAGAGTCTGGAGGACCCACTGCTGTGGGATCCCGGCGCTCGTCTCCTGATAAAGCGGGCCCCGCGGTGTCAGGAAACCGGGGGCCTGCGGGGGCATTCCATACACCCCCTCCGGTTGGGACTGTGCTTGGTGGGACTGGGAGGAAATGTCAGAGCTTTTGGGCACGTTGCTCGTCTCCTCTGGCTCATCATAAATACGGAGTATGCGAAACAACGCCTCATCCTTCTGTCCACTCATGCTCTCAGGTCAGTGCCGTCCCCTAGTCACCCAGTTCTGGGGCTGTTCCAACAGCGTCCGGGCAGCCAATTCGTCCTGAGCTCCTGCAGCAAGAGAACAGACGCAGATACAGGCATGGGCCCTGCTGGGGGTCTGTTTGCAAGGGTCCGAGAACACGGTGTTGCAGAAAGGATGCCAAAGACTGGCTGCAGACCAGTGTTTTATCCTACATGTTGGCAGTGATGGTGTTAAGGGCGAAAGTGCACACAGACGTTTCGAGATGTTAGTAGCAGGTGTTTGTTTTTCCTTCCAGACCCACAGAGGACATTTCTAGTCCTACGAAATCCAAGTCACCCTTTAGTCTGGCACCATACCTCTCCACGGAGGACTCCTGCCCAGTGTGAACATGGGGCAACTCTGCTCGTGTCACGGGCTCCTTCCCTGCCTTGAGGGGGGCAGCGTGGAAGAACCGTGCGGCAAACACGAGGTTCCGTTTGGATGGAGCTAGGCCCCCCCATGACCGAGGGGCTGGCTGGTGGGGCTATTCGTGTCTCCTACCCTACGGGGTAATTCTGAGGAATGAATGGAATCACGCAGGTAGAATACACAGAATTCTGTACGGTAGCGGCAGCCCTGTCACCGGCAGCGAGTGCATTCATCTGTGGACTGTGCCGGGGACCAGAGCTTTGAGGACGTTAAGGCAGACCACGTGCCTTCTCCCTCCAGGCCTCCCAACGGGGAGCCCCAGAAAGGGCCTGGGGAGCCCCAGTGTTCCACAGTGGAGCACAGCGGCTCAGGGACAAAACGAAGGGATCTTCCCCAGGGAACCACTGCCGGCCGACCAAACTTGGTCCTTGCTCATAGACCCCCACGCTCCCCACGTGCACCGGCGGTCACCCCAGGGACGATGTCGGGCCGCTGTATCGCCACTACTCTGGACGCTACTGGACGCCTCGAGCTCTCTCGCTCTGCATCTGGCCTTGAACTAAACACTTGACACAGGGGATCCCACAGCATCCTCCCCACATTTTACATATTTTAAAAACTGAAGCTCAGGTGAACAAATAACTAGAAAACACAAGGAAAAGGTTCAAATCCACCTCCTCCTCCCTGCCCACCCTGCCCAGGTCTGGCTCTGAACAGTGTCCTTCCTGCCTCCCCACCAGAAGGAAGACAAAACAGCCGCTTCTTCAGCCATTTGATTCTTCCCTCTAGGACAAAAAAAAACCCAAAACAAAAACGGTACAAAGGCCGTTGCCCTCTGACCTAACACTGAAGTCCAGGCAACAGGAGGCTCTAGCCACAGTGCCGGCCGGGACAGCAGGTGACTGGACAAACCCCCGTCCACGGGAAGGGACCGGAGAAACGTTACAGGACCTGCATCGCCTGGAATACAAAGCCGCTGTGGAAAAAAAAAAAAAAGGACACAACCTGGAGGACCAGGAAAATTCCCAGGTGGGTCAGTGCGGGGAGGGGTGGATCCAAGGTTCAGAACAAAGTGCCTAATACGCAGCTTTAGAGAGGAGCGTGGCCATTAGAACCTGTCTTTGCATATGTTTGTGTGCACCTAAGAACCTAGGAGGAGGAGTTGCCTTTGGGAATGCAAATTGCCACGCGGGCAAGAAGAGCAGGAGGAAGATGGGTCTCTGCCCAAATTGGGCTCGTTTCTGCACAGGTGTGGCTCTTTGAACCTAAATTTAAAATTTAAAATTTGGGGTCCTCTGGATGCCTACCTACGTACTTGTTTAAAAATTTTAATAAATGCACCCTGACACGCTCCTCGAAGTGGGCCAATTCGCAGAGCAACACCCGCCCCCCACCGCCCCCGCCGGCCAGTGTGGTGAGGCGAGGCGGGAAGGGACGAGCAAGTGGCCCTCAGGTGAAGCTTAAAGGCAGTGAGGCCATTTAGCCAGGATCTCACATATGAAGAGGACTTCACCCTAAGAGTAAGACAAGGCTTTCAGCAGAGGGAAGAATCAACATCACTGAAACCCCCTATGCTCTGACCCCAGAACTGGAAATGCAGGGACTCCTCCCCTTACCGGCAACTGTTGTGCAAGCTTCAGTACAAAATGTTAGCTGCGGGGGGCGGGGGGGGGTGTTGGAGGGGAACGGGTCCCTCCTGCCGGCAAGTCAGGCCCTCACCAATCCCCCCACTGGCAGGAAACTCACCCCTGAAGGTAGAAGGTCAAAGCCGGAGCAGGGAAGGCCGCAGAACTGAACCCGCGCTGGGACCCTCCCTCCCACACCCAGGTACAGCCTTCTCCCCTGCAGGGCTGCTATTTTTAAACCTTAGCTTAATTGATAATCAAGCCCTGGGTCAGAACCTGGGGCAGGTGTCTTCCGGGGCGTGGCCACCACTGACGTCTTCCTATTAGCCCCCGTGGCCTTGGGAGAGGGATGGGATGGAGGTCCGTGGAGGAAAGTCAAGGGCTGGAGGCAAGATGGAGAAAGTTTTAAGGGCTAGGTCTTAAGCTCGGGCTCGGGCTCGGGCTGGCCCCAAGAGCCAGTGTTTGCGGAGAGACGGAGAGCTGCTTGAGCTGTCCCCAGGAAGGGGTGCGGATTCTCATCACCAGGTGCACCCCATTAGGGTGAAGCCTGGCTTGGGCTGAGGCTACTATGGGCTACGGAGGGGGGGGGGGGCACCTCTGCCGCCCTGAATGCGCCTGGCTCTGTGAGGCTTTGTCTTTCACCAGTGTCTCTGAAAGGGAAGACCAGGGAGGCCTCTCTCCTCAGTGGCTGTCATGCCAGGCCAGGACGGTCTCCAATTTGAGCACCTGAATCCCCTAGATTGCAGGACCCACCCCAGAGACCCTAATTCTGTTGGCGTGGATGGGGACCCAAACTGTTTCCAAAAAGGTGCCCCATTGGAGAACCCCGGCCAGCCCCTCTGCCTGGTGGTCCTCTTCCGCAGGAGTGAGCGGGAGTTGAAGCGTGATCCCCCTCCCGCTCTTCTCCCCCAGGAACCTCCTACCTCTGGCCCACCCCTCCCCCTGAACACATACTCTCTTTCACTCCGATTCCTTTCTTCCTTCTTTCGAAGCAGAATTCCTGAAATCGCTGCTGTGTACAGAGAAATCTTTTACTACCCCTCATCTCTTCTCTCCAAAGCTCTCCGTCTCTCCTTCATTCCCCATCATTTATGCACCCCTTGTCCCACAACTTTTATGGTTGCCTGTGGCCTTCCCGTTAATGCCTGGCATTATCCTCGGTCCGGTATTTAAGATCTGTCCCCTGCCAAGCCCAGCCTGTTCTCACTTTTCCCCTGATTGTACCTTAACCCGACCCCCCAAAGAACTTGACTGTACCTTTCCACCCTCAACACTTCTCGCATGCTGTTCCCTCCGCCAGGAATGCTGGTCTTTGTCCACTCACATATTACATTCACACTCCCCTGTACTCTGAACAGGTTACCAGAGACCAGCCCAACACCTGCCCCAAGTACTTGGGGAGCTCTGACGTGTGAGGGAGGGACAGAGGGCTATTGATAGAATTCCCCAGCTGACCGATGATCCATTTTTGGCGAATGAGTCCCTTTTTTGATTCTTACAGGAAACACAACAGTGAGGCAGGGATTTTATCCCCAGTTTGGAAATACAAGAATTAATTCAGGGGCTCGGAACCTCGTAGACAGGATCTCACTGAACAGGGGAGAAGGGCTAGGGTCCAAAGCCAGGCCTACGTGATTTTTAAAAATATGTTTGTGAGGGAGCTGTATTGAATCATAGGGGTTCTTTCTCTGCTCTGCCTATGAATCCTTTGGCAGAACATATGCCCCGGCTGTGTCTCCAGCCAGTCTCGGACTGGCCTTTGAGCTCTCCTAATGGTGTCTGTAGATGAACAGAAGTTCTTAATTTTAATTCAGTCCAGCTTATCTAGTCTTTTAAGGTTAGCCCTTTTTTCTTTTCTTTTCTTTTCTTTTTTTTTGAGTCTTATTTAAGACATATTTCCTAAATTCGTTAAGTGTCTGCCTTCAGCTCAGGTCATGATCCCAGAGTCTTGGGATCGAGCCCTACACTGGGCTCCCAGCTCAGCAGGAAGCCTGCTTCTCCCTCTCCCACTCCCCCTGCTTGTGTTCCTTCTCTCGCTGTATCTCTGTCAAAGAAATAAATAATTTTTTAAAAATCTTGAAAAAAAAAAAAGATGCCCAACATTAGGATTCACCCGGGAAATAGAAATCAAATCCAATCCATAACAAGATTCCAATTCACACCCACTAGGATGGATAGAACAACAACACAAATTACAGCAAGTAATAAATGTTGATGAGGATGTGGAGAAACTGGAATGCCTGGGCACTCTTAGTGGGAAGGTAAATGGTGCAGCCCCTGTAGAAACAAGTTTGGCAGTCCCTCAAAAAGTTAAACACAGAATTACCACATAAACTAGCCATTCCACTCCTAGGTATATACCCAAGAGAACTGAAAACAGAAGCTAACAACCCAAGTGCCCATCAACAGATGGATGGATAAATGAAATGTGCTATATCCACACAATGACTTATTAGTGGCCAATAAGAAGGAAGGAAGTGCCGATTCATGCTACAATGCGGGGGAACCTTGATAACATTACACTAAGTGAAAAAAGCCAGACACGAAGGTCACATATTGTCTGATTCCATTCATATGAAATACCCAGAATAGGCAATCCACAGAGACAGAGAGCAGACTAGTGCTTGCCAGGCGCTGGGGATGGAAGACTGCTTTTGTAATAGAGATTCCTTTCGGGTTGATGGAAAAGATCTGAAACTAGGTGGTGGTGATGGGTACGCCACACTGTGAATGTACTAATGCTACTGAGTTAGACACTCTGAGATAGTTAAAATGGTCAGTTTTATGTCATGTGTATTTAACCACCATAAAGAAATAAAAACGGTCGTTCTGTCATGAGTTAGAGGTCTTGCAAGTTCCCACGGCGTTTTTTTTCTTCCTTCATCTAGCAAACACCAGGCAGTTTAGCTGGTGGTTTTCTTAATCTTTGCTCCCCAAGGAGAAGAGCCAGCCAGTTGCAGGTGCCCCTGTCCCCAGACACCCTGGCCAGCTATAGTCTAATGGCAGCTTGGGGGCGGGGACGGTGCGCTGCAGCACCGGGGCCGGGCCAGGGGAGGGGGCAAACACTGAGGTCAGAGAACTTGAGTCACCAGAGCGGGATCTCCAACGTCAGCCTCCGGATCTTTATTTGGGGGTGGAGCGCCCTCTGGTGGGCAACCGGAATGCAACCAAATTCTAAGATGTTAGCGCTCCTAGCCCAGTGCGCTGGATGGCTGTGCTTGTCTGATGGCTCCCAAGCCCGGGGAATTTATTTCTCTTTCAGCATGAGAGCCTCCCTGAGAATTCACCTGGACACCCATTGTTGATGAAGACATATAAACCATATAAACACAGGCACGAAACACGTCTTCCCTTACTGACTCACTAACATTATCCGCTCAACTGAAATGATTCGACCAGCAAGGTCTGGCCTAGCCAGATGAGCTGCCCCCACGCCTACCCCCCAGTGACTTCGTGGTCCACAGGATAAGGTCGTGAAACAGCAACTTCAGATCGAGGGCTCAGAGAACTGGTGGAGGACCCAGCGCGGGGCACCCAGTGCTGGTGGAGGAGACCAGGGAGACCAGCAAGGCGGGTGTGGAGTTCGGCTGAGTGAGCTCAGTTGGAAGGCAGGGAGAGCCCTCTGGGCAGAAGGGACAGGGCAAAGCATGACTAGGTCTCTGCTGCCTGTACTAACTCTCTTCCTCCACTGCCATGGGGAGGCCAACTCACCATTCTTTTCTATGTATCCTTCACCGGGGAGCCCAGCTGGGGACCCCATCTCCCTCATCTGTTGTCCTTCCCAGCCACCTCACATCTGTGGTCCTGCGTGGGACTCTTGGATTCTGTGGAAGACGTTCCAGTTTCCGTCCTGTATCCCCTCTTACCTTCCAAGGCATCATCCTTAAGCAAAACCCCTTCCCTTGACTCTGGGACCCACTGGCATCTGCCCCCCACCCCACCCCGGGGTCTTCCACACAGGCTCTACTTAAGAGTATACAATAAGCGCCTCTAAGATTTCCCTGTGGGGTGGGGAGCGGGGAAGAGGGGATGGGTCGAGAGGGATCTACTTCTTGAGAAGTTTGCAATACGCTGGCCTAAGCGTTCTAAGGGTCCTGCGGACCCCGCCCTGCCTGGCATCTAAGGTCAGGTCCACCCCACCCCCGCCGGACCTCCAGGAGAGCTGCCACCAAGCTCAGGCTCGGCTGCCCCAGGACTCTGCTCCAGGGATCAGGGCAGGGAGGAGCGGCCCGCGGCCGGCAGCCTCACGGTGGTGGCTCTGCGGAGAGCCGGCTGGGCGTCAGGAGCCCTGCAGGGAGAGAACCGGCCACCGGGGACAGCAGGGGCTCAAGGCTGGCGGCCACTGGCTGCTAATGGCTTCTCATGCTCAAGTGCAGGTCACAGGGCCCTGGACGCGCGCGGCCCGGCCCGGCCCGCTGTCACACAGAGGCCAAAATAGTGCCAGGGCGGCCAGGCGCCCCGGTGCGGGGGCGGGGGGAGTGAGGCGGCCGCAGAAAGCCATCGCCTGGCTCCCTACCCACGCGCGGTGGCCCGGGGCGGCTGGGATCCGGAGCCTCCAGTCCCTACCCTGGGAACACGTGGGCCAAGGGCTCACAGGCCAAAGGAGGGTGGCCGACACGCGGAACTGGTGGCTCAACTGCCCCTTACCGTAGCTGGCTGGGCGAAGCCGGCGGAGCAGCGCGGGGGGATTCCCGGAGGCTGGGCTTCGGCTGAGCGCGGGTGGGACTTCGGTGGCCGGCAAGGGTGGGTCACACTGCAGGATCCCAGAGCCACCCAGGGCTGGCAAGCCGTGGCAGGGAGAGCTGGAGCGGAAGAGAGGCTCGGGCCGCTGGCAGTCCAGGACAGGCGGAGGAGCCAGGGCCCCGCAGAGTGGGCTCAAACCCAGGCTAGAGCCCGGGAGCCCTGGCACGGCTTGGATTTGCTGAGGACCACGTGGTCTGTGCTGCGCCCGGGCCTGAGAGCCGGGGAAGGGGACTGCCGGGAGCTCTCCCCGCCCGTAGACCGCAGACGGGGACTATGGACTACAGACTACCGAGGTTGGCCTCATCTTCCGTTCCCCACCATTGGTCAGACTTGGTCTGTGGAAGGGGAAGGGTATCCTCAGTTGCCTATGGAGACAGGATGACACATAGTGGGGTTGTGGTTGGGGATAGTGGGGACCTCAGAGGTAGAGGTCCAGAAGCCTCTCCTCACAACCCCCAGCCCCAGTGCCAGGAGGGGGTTACCAACCCGGGAGTAGCTATGCCTGGCCTCTTGTTCCCCCAGATGACACTGAAGACTTGTCCTGCTTTGGCCTTTCTCCCCAGGTTGTCCCCTGACCTGCTGGGCGACTGTGGACAGCCATTTTCCCCTGACCTGGACATGGCAATTTGTCCTCCTGACCTGGACAGGGCAGAACTAGATGTCCTCTGAGGGCCCTTCCAGTGTGACAGGCCAGGCTGGAAGGGTGTGCTATAGGGGTAGAACACACTGACTGGGACCAAGGGAGAAAGGGTTTATTTAATCCTGGCCTTTCCGGGGCCACAGCTCCAGTTCAGAAAAAGAGAAGAGCTTTTGTGAGGTGGCCGAGGTCTTCAGTGCCATGGCTCCTTTGTTCCTGATAAGGCTTCCACTGGACCCAGGCAGCCCTGGGCTGCAGTAAAGAGCACTGAGGATACAGGATGGCGGGCTACTGGGTGATGGAGCCACGTAACTTCCTGAGGTTCTGCAGGTGTCTTTCTTCCTTCTCTTGTCCTTAGGCTCTGAGCAGAGGACCTGTCCTGGACAGTAACAAACCTACAGAGAGGAAGAAAACCCTCAAGGGCCATCTGGGTGGGAAGGGGGACCTTGAATTCTGGGACCAGCCCTTACCCATTGACAAGAGCTTGAGACCCAGAGAGAGACCATGGTCACATAGGACACTGGTAGCCGATTCCAGACAGTAGGTTCTATCCTTAGTGGTTCTTGACCCTCCTAGAATCCCCACCTTGGTCTTGCCATGGCAGAGAAACTGCCAGACCCTCCTGGGAGACCTGCAGGACCAGGCCTAGTTGGTTATAAACTCAACTAGTGGCTGCTCATGGACCAGGATGGTTTGGGGAGTGCTGTGGCATTGTGGACTGGGTAAAGAGACCACATCAGCAGCTCATTTGCTGTGTGACCAGAGGTAGTACCATCCATCTTTGGGCCTGTTTCTAAGTAAATGAAGGACTTGGACCCATGGCCTCGGGCACTTTTGGGTCTTAGTGTATCATCTGGAACTGCCAGAGGAGCAGGGTCAGATAGTCAGTGGGAAGAAAGGCCATGCTCCTTCCTATGTTCTGGGGGGGCTCCAGGGTCTGGCCTCCACCCTTGCTTAGCTGCCAGGAGCCTGGGGGCAGAGCAATGGGAGTTACACACAATGGCATCCCCCCAACAATCTGCTGGGGTCCTATATCACATCATTTGCTTTCTAACAGGAATGGTTCCTTTGAAATATTCAAGATAGCATCCCTAGCCAACAGTGGTTGCTTGAGCTACAGAGCACGGAAGGGCAGGTGTCAGTGGCCTCTGGGGGTGGACTGTCTCTGCATACATAGGGGACATTGTGGCTATGTGTGTGTCTGTTGGAGGGTCTGTGGAAGAGAGGTCGGAGGGCTCCCCATGTATGACTGTGTGCATGTTTCATTTTCAATCCTTAGAGGACAGAGACTAAACATCTCTTTATTATTTTAATATTCTTAAAAACTGCCTGCTGATGTCATTTTTCTGGGTTTTATTAGATTACT
Organism: Neogale vison; assembly: GCF_020171115.1. Classification (NCBI taxonomy): domain Eukaryota; kingdom Metazoa; phylum Chordata; class Mammalia; order Carnivora; family Mustelidae; genus Neogale; species Neogale vison. The sequence continues at coordinate 13,392,671 of NC_058097.1, forward strand.
TTTCTCTTGATTATAAAATCTATCTTTACATATTAAAGACTTATAAATTGCACAAAGGTATTTCTACTTTTTGTGCTTTATCTTTTAACTTTATTTGGGGTTATCTAGAAAATAAATATTTAATTTTGAAAAACCAGCAAATTGATATTTTCCCTTATGGTTGGTTTCTAGCTTTCATATGATGCTTAGGAAAGGTTTTCTCCCTTCCATGAACATAAAGAATTTACTCATCTTTTCTTTCTAAGGAAATCTTTATTGTTTATCCTCTTTACAAAAGGGATACATGCTTGGTGTCCAAAATGAAAGGGAAGTAAATTTACGTAGAGGGAGGATCTTCATGAGTCTTCCTATCCAAGAACAAGGTTTCCCTCTCTCCCCATTTATTTTTCCTTTTGTGGCCCTCAGTGGAGATTTCTTTCTCCATATAAATCCTGTGTAACACTTAAGTTTATTCCTAGGAGAGCCACTTTTCTTGATGATGTTGGGAATGGGATCTTTTCATATTTTTTAATTGGTTGTCGGTGTAAGACAAGCTATATATTTTTGGTTGTTACTTTTTAGCCAGTCATCATTCCTGATTTTAAAAGTAAGAGGGGAAAGATGTGTTTCCTTGGGAAGATGCCATATTCATTTCCCTCAAGGTTTTCCACCACAGTGAATCTGATGATACTTGATCCATTTCATTAGCTTTGAGAGTTTTCCACATCCTTCTCATTAGGATTTTCCTTCACTATGGACACTCTGATGCTGAGCAAGTTGGAAGCTAAACCTGAAGGCTTTCCCACACATGTTACACACGTAGGGTTTCTTCCAAGTATGGACAGTCTGATGTATAATACAGTCAGAACTATAGCTGAACCCTTTGCCACACTCCACACATCTGAACGGTTTCTCCCCAGTGTGGCTTCTCTGGTGCCGAATTAAATGGGCATTAACGTGGAAGGCCTTTCCACACTCCTTACACTGAAAGGGTTTCTCTCCAGTATGGATCCTCTGATGTACAATATAGTCAGAACTACAGCTAAATGCTTTTTCACATTCCATACATTTGAAAGGTTTCTCCCCAGTGTGTATTCTCTGATGCCTCGTTAGTTTGGCATTGATACTGAAGGCTTTCCCACATTCCTTACACTGATAAGGCTTTTCTCCAGTATGGATTCGGTGATGATCGAGCAGGTTTCTTTTAGAAGTAAAGCATTTCCCACACTCGTTACACTCAAAGGGTTTCTCCCCAGTATGAATCCTCTGATGCTGCATTAGTTTTGCATTAACGCTGAAGGCCTTTCCACACTCACTGCACTCATAGGGCTTTTCCCCGGTGTGGATTCTCAGATGCTGCCGCAGCTGGGAGTTACACCTGAAGGCTTTCCCACATTCGTTACACCCATAGGGTTTCTCACCTGTGTGAATTCTCTGGTGCTGGATTAACTTCCCTTTGACACTAAAGGCTTTTCCACATTCAGTACACTCATAGGGCTTCTCGCCTGTGTGGATTCTTTGATGCTGAATGAGTTTTGCATTATTACTGAAGGCTTTTGCACACTCCTTACACTGATAGGGCTTCTCCCCAGTGTGGACGCTCTGATGCTGCCGCAGCTGGGAGCTGCACCTGAAGCCTTTCCCACACTCATTACACTCGTAAGGTTTCTCTCCAGTGTGGATCCTCTGATGTTGAATTAATTTTGCATTCACGTTGAAAGCTTTCCCACAGTCTTTGCACTCATAGGGCTTCTCTCCAGTGTGGACCCTCTGGTGCGTGATGTATGCAGAGCTACAGGTGAAGCCACTCCCACACTCTTTGCACTGATAGGGCTTCTCTCCTGTATGGATTCTCTGATGCCGACTTAGACTCCCATTCACGCTGAAGGCTTTCCCACATACCTTGCACTGATAGGGCTTCTCCCCGCTGTGGATTGTCTGATGTGTGATATAATGGGAACTATAACTGAAGCTTTTCCCACACTCCACACATTTGAAGGGTTTCTCCCCACTATGAAGTCTCTGATGCCAAATTAATTTTGCATTAATGCTAAAGGCTTTGCCACACTCTTTACACCGATAGGGCTTCTCCCCAGTGTGGCCATCTTGATGCTCAGAGTTACACCTGAAGGTTTCCACTAATTCTTCACATTTAAAAGGTCTTTCCCCAGAATTTATTATTTCATGCTGAATAAGTTTTGTGTCAAAGCTGAAGGCTCTCTCCAATCCTATACATTCAGGAGGCTGCTCTCCAGGGCTGACGACGTGACACTGACCCAAGTTTGGACTCTGACTAAACAAACACTCCTCCACAGGGCTTGTGTTGTCTTTCGCTGTTCCATCTATGACGTTATTTTCTTTCTTCATGCTTCCTACTAAATGGACTTCCTGCTCTTTCTTTAGAATACAGGCTTCTGAAAAGTCCATCCCCTGGGAAAAGTGCCTCTGAAGTTCAAATGATGTATTGTGTTTTTCTTCAAACACTTCCTTTGTCAAATTATTGTCAGTCTGGATATCAATATCTACTATTAAGAAAACCCAGAAAACATAAAATATCATGTAAGAACCATGTTAGAGAAAAGAACTATGGTAAAAGGAATAAAGAATCTTAGTTAATCAAGGGTCTCTTGAATATCACCAAACTAGGTCAAAGAATCTAAGGTTCATCCACAAGGTAGAGTAATATGTAGCTGGTTTAAAAAGGGGGGGGGGGAAGGAAGAAACAAATCCATATGTGTTGATGTGAAAAGATGTCCAAGATACACTATTAAATGGAAAAACAAGCTGACAAATGGATGTAAGGCAAATTCCATTTGTATGAAGGAAAAATAAAATGGGCCGATATGTACTTATATATTTGTATGGGCATGCCTAGAAAACTCCTGGAAGAATACACAAAAAAACTGAGCAAATTAGTACAGGAAGTCTGGGAGACTTTGTTCTCCAATGTGCTTTACACACTTCCTGTACAGTTTTGAGCATGAACAATTTCAAAAGATTACCAACCTCTACACAAATAACCAGTAACATAAAGGTTTTATCCATTCATTTGACAGAGAAAGCACATAAGCAGGGGGAGAGGCAGAGGGAGAGGGAGAAGCTGGCTTCCCACTGAGCAGAGAGCCTGACACGGGGCTCAATTCCAGGACCCCAAGATCATGACCTGAGCTGAAGGCAGGGGGACTGAGCCACCCAGGAGATCCTGTTCCTAACATTCTTTTTGGAATCCCTACAGTCCCAATAGAGCTAGGGATGTCTTTGTTCCCAAACTTCTCAAAACTGACCTCAAAATGCTGCCTATTTTTCATCTCCTATCTCTCCTCAACACATGTCATAAGCCCCCTGCCCCAGGTTTCATTCTAATCACCCTCAAGAGACCCAAGTGACGTGGATTTCCCTAGCAATCATGTTCAAAACACTGCTGGTCTTTTCCTAATTATAAAAATAGTATTCATCCCTAATATCAGAAACGTGCAAAGAAGAAAATTCAAGTTACATGAAATATAACCATCTAACAACTATACCTACTTTTCTGATGTTATCTCCTTCCCCAAAGATTTTTCCTCCAATCATTTTTCTAAAAATGTTTTTATTCAAAATTGAAAATATTTTTCTTCCTTAACACTAATAATGACAATTTTCCAGTATCTTCAGTTCATAAAAAAAAAAAATTTTAAGATTTTATTTGTTCATTTGACAGACAAGAGATCACAAGTAGTTAGGCAAGCAGAGAGAGAGAAGGGGAAGCAGGCTGCCTGCTGAGCAGACAGCCCGATGCAGAGCTTGATCCCAGGATCCCGGGATCATGACCCAAGCCAAAGGCAAAGGCTTTAACCCACTAAGCCACCCAGGCTCCACTATAAAATTATTTTTTTAAATAGCATTCCATCCTGTAGAGGTATCTTAATTTAACCAGTTCTCTTTATACTGAATGTCTCTATACTGAATGTCTGTTGGAAATGTTATTTCCAACATTTTATTATATAAAATTATGATGAACTTTTGTGCATGTACATCTTTGTCTGTATCTCTGATTACTTTATTAGGATAGTCTAGGAGAGAATATCCAGACTATGAAGGACAGACTTTAAAAGGCTCTTGATATGTACTGCTAAAGTACTTTCTAGAAAGACTATAGATTCACATTCACTTCCCAAAGTCTACTCCAGTTTGGTGTCTTCTCTCCATCAATGTAACTGTTCTCTGTATGAACTAGGGAAACTGAAGGAACTCCATGAAAACTGCTTTTTGCTTATTTTCCTGCTTCTGTTCTTGCTAGGACCTGTACCCCTGCCTTGTACATGCCTTATAGTACAAATGATGTATGTCCTTCTTACAAGGGTCAAGGAGTTAATGATTTTTTGGAGTCTTCCAGCACAGGTGATAACATCTAATGACAAGCAGGGTCGTCACATACGTTTTCTAGACCACTGACTCTAGAACTCTTGATGCCAAAATCACCTAGCTCCAGGTAGTAAGTGCTTTACGGAGGACACCTAGGCACTTGTCTTTGTTCTGACCAGCTCCTGGGTGTCTGAAGAGGACATGTATACTGGACCCACCCCAATCCTCAGTAAAAACCCTAGACCCCAAAGAAGACACTCACTCTCCTTTCCTTTGAGTCTCGCAAACACTCCATCTGCTATATTCTATCACTTATGCTGTTCAATAAACTCTGCTCTCACTTCCTCTTGGCTCGCACTTGATGTTTTTCCTGCTCAAAGTCCAGGACCCTCTTGGCTGGTCCTACAGGAGCCTCCTCACCCCCGGGTCCTTGGACGCAGCCTACCTATGTCAAGTGTGTCAGGTAGAACATCTCTATTTTAATTTGTATTTCATTGGTTTCTAAGCAGGTGAAGATTTTTCACATTTATTAAAATTTGTACTTCTTATGTGGATCACACTTATATTCTTTGCCAATTTTTCTATACTAGTGACCTTCTATTTACCAAATCCTACGGTGTGGCAGATGCTATCAGTTGCTTAACCAATTCCATTCTCCCTTTCTTCCTTACTAATATGTTTTCCAATTTTTTTTGAGGTAGCAATAAAAACTACAGCTAAAAACTGTATTTTCCACACTCTTGCAGTAGGGAGGCCATAAGACAGTTCCAGCAAATGAGATCTATTTATTTATTTATTTATTTTAAAGATTTTATTTATTTGTCAGAGAGAGAGCGAGCACAGGCAGACAGAATGGCAGGCAGAGGCAGAGGGAGAAGCAGGCTCCCTGCCGAGCAAGGAGCCCGATGTGGGACTTGATCCCAGGACGCTGGGATCATGACCTGAGCCGAAGGCAGCTGCTTAACCAACTGAGCCACCCAGGCGTCCCAGCAAATGAGATTTAAACAGAAGTCACCAAATAGGACTTCTGAAAGTTTTTGTTTTTTTGTTTTCTGAAAGTTTTTTCTTTTAGAAGAGAGTCCACTCTGCTGACATGGGCCTTGGGCCCTGTACCTACCTTCCCCTTCTGTCTGCCTACAAGCCATTTGATTCCTTGTTCCAATTAACCTTCACACACTAATTAATGTTTCCATTCTCAGCATAGATCATGATGGTTATTTGAAAACTTCAGACTTTGGGGTTTTCTGTTAACTACAGAATGAACTCCAGACTCCTTTGAGGAGCTCCACAACATCACTTCTTTTCCCTTCGATATGCGATCCGCTTTAAACTCCTCATTTTGCAAAACATGTCTTCCTTGGAATGGTCACAAGGAACAAAAATCCACTGGAACTATCTTTTTATTTTATTTATTTTATTTATTGAAAAATATTTTATTTATTTGACAAAGAGAGAGAGAACACAAGCAGGGGGAGAAGCAGGTTCCCTGCTGAGATCATGACCTGAGCCGAAGGCAGCCACTTAACCAACTGAACCACCCAGGTGCCCTGAAACTGTCTTTTTAAAAAGAAGGATTCACTAAAATCTAGACCCCAAGCAAAGAAGACACTCACATACAAGTGGGAAATGGGAAATCATTTCGCAACAACTCTGCTTAAGCCAAAGAGTAGCATGCTACTTCAGCTATGGTCTAGGAACCAGAAACATTGGCAGAATCTGAGAATTAACAGAAATGCAGAATCTTAACCCTACGCCAGACTTACTCAATGACAATATGCATATCTGCAAGACACCCAAGGGATTCATTTGCGTATCATTTGAGAAGCACTGAATTGAGAACACTTTCTCCTTTCCACCTTATTTCCCACAGCTTACTATACAGCTGTCTCCTCCAAAAAAACAAAACAACAACAAAAAAAAACCTAATAAAAACTAATACTTCATTGAGCACACACTACAAGTTATGCACTTAATATGTATTATCTTGTGTAATCCTCAACCCATAAGACCAGCACTATTTTCTCATATAATGTTACCCTACTTTCAGGGATTAAAAACACTGAACCTTCGAGAACTCAAATAATGGACGTGCTTAAAGTCACAAGTAGGAAGTCATATAACTAGGAAGAGCAGTTAGGATGGTACCTCAGGGAAGTCTACTCCAAAGACTGTACTTTTAACCACCAGGCTATTCTGTCTTTCTGTATAAAAAGACTGTTAATTCTCCACCCATCACATTAAGTGTACAATGCTTCGAAGTAGCAAGGACCTAAACACAGCATCCATTAATTTCATCTGAGAAAGGTAGAATTCCAAAATTAGGACTGGAAAGAATCAGAACGAGACATCTGAAAAAAGATCTGTTCTTGGAATCAGAAAGAAACAACAAACTAGAAAAAGAGGTCCAACTGTACCTATCTCTATGAATCATCATTTATTTAAATTTTTCTCTGTATAGCTGGCTCGTAAATGTGGCAGGCTTATATGCTGGCTTGAGCTGACCTCCTTCTTAAAAGACTTAAACTTTCCCCCATATTAGGCAACCTGTATGTCCCTTACCAGTCCAGAGGCCCTGGGGGCCTATTTCTGTTCCAGCCAGCAGTGGAGATGGGCGCCCCAGCTCACCTGCTCCCTCCAGTTGTGAGATCACAGCAGGTTTGAGAATCGAAAATCCTGTTTAGGGGGAAAGAAATGGAAGACACAGGTGAATTAATGTCCCACAGATGAGTTCTTAAGCATCTCCTCAGACTGTCTTGGCAATGGGATGGCAAAATAAAGAGTGCTAGGGGATCCCATGCCTAAAAACTATGGGAAAGCGAGGGTTCAGGGGGACAAGTGGAAAGATGGGAGGCTTGCAAGGTATATGTGTGGGGGGGAGTGCCTGAGACGGTGTGGGAGGAGCTGAGAATGGCCCAGACTTGGGCCCAGAAGGCCTCAAAATACACAGGTTGGGTGAGGGTGGACCCAAAGATAATGCTGTGTGAAACAGTAAGTTTCTTTTTTCCACACTGTATCCAAACCACAACTTCTAGAGGGTGGATGAGAGGGCACACCAGTCCTGGCAAAGTCCTGTATGGGCCCAAAAAAGGCTTGAGGTTCACCCTTCCCAGCAGCCCCTGACTCAAGGGGGGATTAGGAATCTCAGCCCCTGGGGTTCCCACTCAGTAAAGGATTACCAGAGACCCCACCTGCAACCTGTTAGGGGGCAATAAGCCAGGAAACCCCAACTGGCAGAGTCCGGGTCCCAGGGGGAGAGAGGCCTTACCCAGGGAGGCCACATTCCCATAATTCTCCAGCATCACATCCCTGTACAGGGCCCTCTGTGCAGGGGACAGGCCATCCCATTCCGTCTGGGTGAAGTACACAGCCACGTCCTCGAAGGTCACCGACTTCTGAAACAACAGGTTCCTGCTGCCCTAGGGCCAATTCCATGGCTCAGGCCCTAAGTGAGGGGCAGAGGGCAGTATAAGGGCTTGGGGAGGGAGCTTGCGAAGAGCACAGAATTAATGAAAAGGGGACAGGTTTGAGAAATAGCACCTGAAAAATACATGATGGAGAATATCTGACTTCTCTCACAGCAGGGAACCTCATGCCATATTTTACATTTATAAACGATATCCTAAGTTGAGATGACAGGAAGAAAATTCCCATAATCCAGTTCCCCAAAGCAACCCAACTGTTTCCATTAGGCCCCATCCTTAGAGGCAGATGCAGCTCAGGACCAACCCACCAGCGTTACCACTTGGAATCTCGGCTTCTCCATCCTGCTCCCCTCCCCTGATAACCTCCATCCACCCCCGAAGAAGAGCTATGGCCTCCATCTGGCCCAGCGCCCGGCTGTCACTGCTGCTGCTACAACAGGCAGTGCAGCTGCCTGAGCACACCAGCCGCTCAGCACTGTCCTGACTGGCTAAGGTGGGGCCGCGGTCCATCCCGCTTCCAGAGGCATCTGCTGAAAATCCAACATTTTCTGTTACCCTCTCCCGTTCAAGCCTCTCATCCTTTTCAACTTTACACAAGAATTCACTGTTTCTCCGAGAAGGTTCGGGAAACAGGGGAGGTCAGCCTTCCGGGTGGCCAGCTGCTCGTCTCTGCATCACTACTCCATGTGCCCAGCACAGGCTCCGCCATCAGGGCTGATGCCTCCCTTTTGAGGAGCTGTAGCCTCTGGTTGCTTTCTCTCTCTCTCTGCCCCCTTCCCAACAACCTTGGAGACACACTGGCAGGGATATAGGCCCTCAATTCCTCTCTTCCAGGATCTGTCTAGCTTCCTTCTACTGACCTCAGCCATCAGCAATTCTAGTCCAACCTCTGCGTGAGTCTGCAAGTCACTTGTCTGTGACCTTGGATGGGTCATGGAACTTCTCTGAACAGTATTAAATGCCTTCACTGCCGCTACCACCACCCTTCACCCTAGGAAGTTGGCGCCTCTTCCTGAACCCCAACATCCCCACCATGTATGCAGGAAGCCTCAGCCAGAACCCTGGGGACTGTTCCTGACTCCTCCCTCTCCCTTACCTACCCCCCAACCCAGTCCTTTGACTCTCAATATCCTAAAGCTTTTCATGTTAAGCATTACTTGAGCTGGATTATTTTTCTTTAACTACTTTCCCTGACGAAGCCCACATCAACCTGGACCAATGGAATTCTTACTGAAGTGGTCAGCTTCTTTTCAAATCACCCCTTAAAATTATTCCCTACAAAGCCATCGCAACTCTGACCGTGTTAACTTCACGGGCCGCACACGTATCATAAGGACGAGCAGTGAAGAATCAAACCCGGGGGAGGGGAGTGCACGCCTGGTAGCTCAGTTGGTTAAGCAACTGCCTGCGGCTCAGGTCATGATCCTGGAGTCCCGGGATCAAGTCCCGCATTGGGCTCCCTGCTCTGTGGGGAGTCTGCTTCTCCGTCTGGCCCTCCCCTTCTCGTGCTCTCTCCTTCTCCCATTCTCTCTCAAATAAATACATAAAAATCTTAAAAAAAAAAAAATCAAACATTGGCTGTATGACCTTGGGCAAGGCGCTCTACTCCCCGTTGCCCTCGTGTCTTCTGTGGCAGAAAGAGCACGACCCAGCCCCTAGCGCAGGGGCGGGTGTCAGGACTAAGCGATCCACCCGAGCGCTGAGTGTGGTGCCCGCAGGAGAGCAGGCCTCAAACAAGGTTACTGGAATTCCTGTGACTACCGCTATTGGCAACCTGTAGTCCATGGAGGCCCATGGATGCGCTTCAGGGCGTCCATGAAGTCCCTGAAACTGTATGGAGAATGTGGTTTGCATTTCTCTGAGCCGGGGGAGGGTCCAGAGCTCTCATCAGAGACCTAATTTGGAGCTCCTGCCCCAAGCCCTGAAGGCCTCTCCGGGACACAGTGAGACATCGTGTCCCACAGGACTTTCTTTCCCCCTCTCTGGACCCCACTCTTCTGTCTCCCTGCCCCCACCAAGCCAGCCTTCATGATGACCCAGTCCCACCGCTCCTCTTCGCCTACGGCCCGGCCCTGGGCAGCCTCATCCTCTGCTACCCCCTCCACGCACACCCACGAATGGAGCACCCTCTGCGGGCGGCTCCATGCTTCCTTGTCACCAGAGGAGCAAAGCACCTCGGTGTGCAGAGCACTTCACTCCTGCCTTCGGGGCTGCTCTCCCGCTGCTTCCGTCCCTTCACATCTCCGCTCTTCTCACAAGGGCCAGGCGGAAGCGAGGAGGGCCCCTCCAGCCTCCACCACAAAGCTCACCAGCTTCCCTTCTCGGTTTGCTTCAGTTTGAAACTGTTCGGAGGAAGAGCTGAAGGAGCCACAGCTCACCTGGGGCCGGGCGGTCAAGGGCATGGCTGCCATCACGTGCTTTCCCTCTCAGAGCAGGGCTGGAGCTGAGGAAAAACAGAGAGAAGTGTGAGGTGAACCCCGTCCCAGAAGGAACCACAGAGCCCCTCACAGGGGCTGCCCTGGACAGGCAGCCACTGTCCAGACAGGAGAGCAGCAGGCGCTGCCACACGAAGAAGGGGGTGATCCGTTCACTGGCTCAGTGCCCAGCCCCCCCCCCCAGCCAGGACACGGATGCTGTCAGGAACCCCAGGATTTCACAATTCTGACACATACCACACACACCAGGGCAGACATAAAGTGTAATCAGAGCCTAAAGGATAATAAACAAAGATCCACATAGCAACAATTCAGCTTAACAAAACATTACCAAGATGTTGGACTTACTTGCTTCCCTCTAAACAAGCAACACCCTCGATTACGCTGCAAGAAAAGCCACGCCGGCAGGACTGCGGCCCCCGCACAGAGACCTGAGCCAGGCCCCTGGGAGCTGAAGGAGACAGCTGCCCACTTCCCCCACCCCCCAAAATCCGCCTGCTCCCTCACACAGCTGAGTGTCCTCAAGAGCCCCACTATCTCTGTAGAGACCTTGGGAAGCCAGCCTCCGCATGGCCCAGGCTTACCTTTGAGGTCCCAGGCCGCCTCCTCATGTTCTCCAGCCTCTGACAGTGAAGCAGCCAGAGCCTCAGCTCCCTGAGAGAGGGGGTCACTGTATCATCTAGGGTCCCAGGACCCAGCACCCCTTGTTCACTGTATTCAAAACATATGGACTGCTTATTTTCGGGTTTTTATTGCTGCCAAAGTTAGTCTTGAAAATACATGTTTTCCTAAAACACCCTCATGTCTTCTAAGATTTCAACTTGAGTGCAGAGTTGTGGAAACCACTGGTTCAGGATTCTTTCCATTTCTTCCATATCTGGAGCTACTTTGCTTTTCCCACTTTTGAATACATGGATACATGTGTTTTCTAGACCCCTTCCCCATTGTTAATGTTACAGATGGAAGGTGTCCCTTCCAACATTCATACGCTGAAGTCCTATCCCCCAATGTGACTATATTTGGATATAGAACCTGTGAGGAGGTAATAAGGTTAAACAAAGCCATAAGTCTGAGCCCTACTCTGATAGGGTTGGTCCTTATAAAAAGGAGGAAGAACACCAGACGTCTTTTTCTACACGTGCAGACCCAGTGAGAAGACAGCCACCTGCAACCCAAGGAGAGCCCTCACCAAGAGCCAAATTGTCTGGCACCTTAAACTTGGGCTTTCAGCCTCTAGAACTGAGAAAAATAAATTTCTGTTGTTTGAACCATGCAGTCTATGGTATTCTGTATGGTGGCCTGAGCAAACTAATAAAGTTAACTTGAACAATGGTTTGTGTACCTGAATGCTGTTTTATTTTTAAAGAACAATTTTTTCTATTTATTTAGAACACTACTCTTTTCTATTTCCTTTTAGCTCATTAAGTTCTGCTTTCTTTGTTTCCTCAGTACTTCTGTGGGAGGTACACCTTCTGTTCCCCTCTAAATCCTCTCGTCTCAGTCCAGTACCAGAGACTTTGACCGGCTTTGTGCGGGTATAACCCACCAATGCATCCTCAAGGATCTATCTATACCACATATAGCTGATTCCTGCCCTGGGGCTTCTCTGGTGTCCTGTGGGGGGCATCTGCAGATACCCACGGACACCTGCTAGGTCCTGAAGGCAGAAGTTAATGCCTATGAGAATACCCATTACCAACAGGGGACAGAGGTCAGTGGATAAATACTTTCCCCTTCAGTCTCCTACGTGAGATTCCAAGGCTCCTCAAGGATCCTACAAAAGTGAGCACCAGTAGCCTGTCGACAGGCCAGCCAGACAATGTGCCCTTGGACTGGCTCTCCCTCTTGTTTTGCTCCCCTTGTCTTCCACTCTGCCCTTGGGAAAATGTTCCCGAGTAAAATGCCTGCACACAAGCTTCTGTCCTGTGTTCTGCTTTTGGGGGAAGCTGGACTACAGGCTTTTTTCTACTTTTTTTTTTTTTTTTAAGATTGTATTTATTTGAGATAGAGCGAGAGTGAGAAAGAGAAAGAGCACAAACAGGGAGAGCAGCAGGCAGAGGGAGAAGTTGGCTCTCCAGGGATCCTGAGGCGGGGGCTCAATCTCAGGATTCCAGGACCATGACCCAAGCTGAAGGCAGACACTGAATCGACTGAGTCACCCAGGCATCCTTTTTTTCTACCTTCTTGAGGTTGCATGATTTATTCATCTACTTTCATTCTTTCCCATTTAGCAATTAAAATCTGTAAACCCATAAATTTTCCCTTTGAATACACTATTGGCCACATGCCAGAGGTGTTTTTTTAATATTTCATGTTTTAATTATGTTAATTACATTCCGTAGCCTGTCAGCAACTGTGTTTTGTCTCCGACCACAGACTGTTAGGATAGTTTGTTGCTAATTTCTTCTGTTCATAATTTCTGGCTTTACTGCCAGTGTTTAAATAACCTGATCTATTTACTTCTGCTTTACAGATTCTGAGTCTTTTTCTGTTGGCTGAAGTGTAAGTACTTACAAAGAAAACTTATTCTATGATAGAAGAACATGTAATTCTATTTGGATCTAATAAATCAACTCTACTAGTTTTATTATGTAGACATTTCTCTGGAATCCATGATTACTTTTACCTAATTAAACTGAGACAGCCAGTAAAGAGCAAACTCTCACAAAACACTGAGCCTGTATGTATCATGGACAAATCTTTTCAAGTCTTTAAGAAATGAGTAATTCTAACACTACTGAAACTGTAGAAGAGAACAGCAAAATAAGTTTCCTGGTCCTTTTTATGATGCCAGCACAACACTGATACAAAAACCACAAATCAGTCTCATTTATGAATACTGACAGAAAAATCCCCAATATAAAGGATTACACTTCAGTATTTCATTACAGTGACATACCATGACTAAAAGGGACCATCCCACGAATGCGAGTAAAGCCCAATACTACAGATTAGTATACTCCACATGAATAAATCAAAGAAAGATAAAAACACTCTCCATCCCAACAGATGCCAAAGGCATTTGATAAAATTCAATACTCATGCTTACATTTTAAAATTTATGCCTTAGAGAAACCCTCATTATGTAGAAAACATGTACAAAATTATTCATTGTGAGTATCTGAATACCAAACACTGTAAATAACCCAAATATCCATTTAGAATACATAAATAAACTGTCCTCATCTTTAAAAAGGAGTATTATCCAGCAGCAAAGATGAATGGCTCACATTATACGCCACAACAGAGATGATTTCAGGAACATAATATTGAGTCATACAAGTCCCAGATGACTATATACACTACAAGGCCATTTGCATAAAGCTCAAAAATTAAACATATTGTTTACAGACATATTTTATAAGATAAAATTATTTTTATAAATAGGTAAGACTATGACTAACACAAAATTCAAGATAGTTGTTACCTCTAGAGGGTTGGGAAGCTGGGAGCTGTGTTGAGAAGCAGTACTGGAAACGTCCTCCTTAGCGGGGCGGTGTGTTCATGGGTACACATTTTACTACTATGCTTCCTCTTTTTTCTTTTTTTTAAAAAGATTTTATTTATTTATTTGACAGAGAGAGATACAGCAAGAAAGGGAACACAGGCAGGGGGAGTGGGAGAGGAAGAAGCAGGCTTCCCTCCGAGCAGGAAGCCCAATGAGGGGCTCAATCCCAGGATCCTGGGATCATGACCTGAGCTAAAGGCAGATGCTTAATAACTGAGCCACTCAGGCGCCCTGCTACTACTATGCTTCTTAAATGTCATGCTAGATGATGTGCTCAGTATGCATGAGTAACATTTAAAAAAACATACTTAGCTCTATAATAAGGAGTGATTTCCAGAATATATTGTTAAATGAAACAAGCAAAGTGCAAAAGGCAGTGTGCTACCTCTTGTGTACAAAAAACAGGAGTATAAAAAAAATATGTGTGTATCTGGTCACCTGTACAAAAAAGAAATAGAAGGATAAATAAGAAACTAAGGAGAATCATTGCTTCAGATATGGACAGGAAATGAAAGGAGTCTGGGATGGAAAAGAGGATGAAAGGAAATCGGGTAGAAGAGAGGAGGGGGGGAGTGAAGCTTCTGAGTTTGCCTTTCTCTTCTGACCTTCTTTCTTTCTTTCTTTTTAAAAGATTTTACTTATTTATTTCACAGAGAAATCACAAGTAGGCAGAGAGGCAGGCAGAGAGAGAGGGGGAAGCAGGCTCCCTGCTGAGCAGAGAGCCCGATTCGGGGCTCGATCCCAGGACCCTGGGATCACGACCTGAGCCGAAGGCAGAGGCTTAACCCACTGAGCCACCCAGGTGCCCCTTCTTCTGACTTTCATAACCATAGTAATGTTTCATATATCCAAATAAATAAATAAACAAATATATGTATATTAAATAAACCAACCAGGATGGGATGGGGTGACAAATCAAAAAGGAATACAAACATCAAATGAGTCTAATTATACTACAACTGAATAACATAACCACACTGAAGTGGTGGGAAAGAAAAGAACTAAATAACTTCGGAAAGGAGTGTTTTAAGTAGGAACTAGGTACTATAAGGTTAAAAAACCTCTGTCCAAATGCTTCTTGAGGATGCACGATTTATTATTTCATGCTTTCTTATTTGGTAATGAAAACCTATAAGAACGTAAATTTTCCTCTGAATATATGACTAGCCACATTACAGAGGTTTTCTTTTTTGTGTTTCATGTTTTAATTACTATTTCATAATTTTAGCGTAGTATAATTTTCGTACAACTTTCATTACGGTATGAATGAGTCACTCTGGAACTATATTATGATGTGTATTTCATGTGTATTCTACAACTGAGCAAATAAGTGATTACAACGTAGAAATCATGCCCAAGTCGTTGTCATCCCAACAGCCCGAGACACGGCCAAATTACCTTTTGGAACTGCCAGCTCCAGAAGACGATGGTCTCGAAAAACCGGACTGCTTCTACTCCCCGGTGACCCGGAGGGGCTCTGCTTTTTCTGTGCTCACGGAACCCTGATTCACGACCCAATGTTAGGTGTCAGGGGGCATACAGTCCATACTTGAAACGCATATAGGTAACAGCCCCTGTACGACTTCAACATGTCAAGACTCGCGATATCATAACCTGCTTCACCCCTGCAAATATTCCACCCCGGGGCTGCTCCGACACATCTTCCCGAAAGGTCAGCGGCATCTTCCCGGAACAGAGTGCTGTGGCAGTAATCCACGCCGCGCCTTCCAATTCGGTCACCAAGTCCAAAGCGGGAATCTAGGACGGACGCAGGAGGACCGCGGACCATCGCCCTACCCACTCCCCCAAGAGCCGGAGGAGCATCCCTACCCAACCCACAGCTAGCGGCCAGGGCACCGCCCCCGCCGACCGCAGCCCGACACTCACCTCTGCCGCGGAAGTTACCACGGCGCAGTCGGAAGTGCGTCACCACGCCGCGGCCGAGCCTCTCTAGGAGCAGCGTTGCTCCCTCTTGGTGGTGCTCTGTCCCCGCCCCTGCAGCCCGAGTCTCAGTGACAGGGGCTCCTGGGCCCCGCGCCCCCTTCTTGCGGGACCTGGCCGAAGGGCCATTATTCCTCGAGGTGGGCTGGGAAAGCATCAGAGGGGAGAGCTGGATTCACCCCTGGGGGTGGCGCCAGGTATCTGTATTTTAGTAAAGCTGCAGGTGCAACCGGATTGGGGAGTTCTGGGCTGGGCCTGCCTGTGCATCTATCACAGGCTGTCACACCTAAGGCTGCCTTTTTGTAACAACTGTTTTCTAGTGACCGCTTTAGTCTCCTGTCATGAAGCTCACAGATCACGCCTTAGAATATCATTGGAACAACCCAAGTTTTAAAGACTGATGAATGGATAAAGAAGTTGTGAGATAGGTAGATAGATGAATGGAACATTACTCAACCATGAAAACTGAAACCTTGGCCATTTGAAACAATGTGGTTGGAGCTAGAGAGTATTATGCTACGTGAAATAAGTCGGTCAGAGAAAGACAAATACCATATGGCTCATATGTGGGATTTAAGAAACAGATGAACATTGGGGATAAAGCAGCAAACCATAAAGCAAATTCTTAAGGATAGAAAATAAGTTGAGGGATCCTGAAGAGAGGTGGGTGGGGGATGGGCTGGATGGATGATGGGTATAAAGGAGGGCACTTGTGATGAGCACTGGGTGTTGTATATAAGTGATGAATCACTAAATTCTACTCCTGAAACTAGTACTGCATAATACACTAACTAGAATTTAAATAAATACTTGAAACTACCAAAAAAACCCCATAATACTATGCTTTCATAGAGGAGATATAAAAGGAAAATGATTTGTAAAAATACACATTTCAATATGTAAATGTCTGGTCATGACTGCTATAGACCTAAAGGTCAGATACTTGCATTTTCATGTTGAATGTGCCTGAACGCCAAAGCCACAGTGCTGTCTTTTACTGATGTTTCAAAAAATCGCAAACTGTGATCCAAAATGGTGAATGCTTCTTGGTAAGGTTTAAGTGAAACAGTATAATCTTCTTTTGATTATACAGTAGTTATATTCCTGGAAAATCAACGTATGTTAAAACTGTGTAAAAATTCATTTAGCTGAAAAACAGGTTCTAGATTCGGGTCATTTATAAACAGTTTTCCCTACATGAACATCCACAAAGACCAAAAAGTCTGTGAAAACTTTTCCAAGTAGGTGGAAAATACTCCCATAAAATTTCAAAATGAGCCAAGGGGGAAGGGGAACGGCACTAAAGCCACTGGATTAGACCATCCTTAAGTTCCCTCCCAATCTTGATAGTGCGGGCCTTTCTTCTAGCTCTGATCCCTGAGATGCTACAGCACTGGAATGTGGTTGGCAGTCAGTCCGACTTCACTCTCCCAGCCTCCTAGCTCTCCCATTCCTCCTCCTCTCTCAACTTCAGTCCCACTTCCTGAATACTGTTCTCTAAATTTCTTTTGACACAATGCAGCAAGAACTTCAGATTGGAGCCGATGATGTTGAAGCATTTGTTATTGATGCAGTAAGAACTAAAATGGTCTACTGCAAAATTGATCAGACCCAGAGGAAAGTAGTTGTCAGTCATAGTACACATCGGACATTTGGAAAACAGCAGTGGCAACAACTGTATGACACACTAAATGCTTGGAAACAAAACTTGAACAAAGTGAAAAACAGCCTTTTGAGTCTTTCTGATACATGAATTTTTATGCTATATATAAAATTTTGTTGTTTTTGGAAAAAATCTAAATCATAGTAAAACAAACTGAAATTTGAAAAAAAAAGAAAGTAACACACAGAGAAAAGAAAATTAAAAATAAATGACCACTAACAAAACATGTAAAGGATGTGCATGGTGAAAGCCACAAAGTGCTGATGAAAGAAATCAAATCAGATCTAAACTATTGGGAATAAATACCAGGTTCATGGGTTGGAAGATTCAGCCTAAGAAAGATGTCATGTGTTCCCCAAATTGATATACAGTTTAATGCAATTCACTGGCTCCTTCACTAACTAACTAGCTATGACACACTGGGCAACCTCTTCATTTTTCTGGAACTTCACTCATTTATCTGAAAAAAGGGTAAGAGCACACAGTTATTGTACATATTATATGCTGTTTCACTTAAGGCGCACAGTATGGCCTGGGATTCAGGCATTGCTCAATAGTTAACTTCTTTCCTCTTCCACCTGACTTGTGCGTCTGAGTAACAGCCAACCAGATACCAGGTCCTGACTTCTAGAACCTGGTAAATATTGCCGTAAATGGCAGTTTTTGCTGGTGTAACATGGATCGCCTGGGTGGGTCCTAAATGCCATGTTTCCTTATGAGAGAAGCAAATAGAGATCAGACATGGGGGGGTGATGTGAAGACAAAAAGCACAGACTGAGGACCGATGTGGCCACAAGCTAAGGAATGCTGGCAGCCACCAAATGCTGCAAGAGGAAAGGCATGGATTCTGGCCTAGAGCTGCCCCAGGGAGTGCAGCCTTCCCAACATCATGACTTCAGCCCAAGAAAATGGATTTCAGACTTCTGGCCTCCAGAACTGAGAAAATAAATTTGTTTTGTTCTGTTCCACTTAATTTGTGGTAATTTGTCACGGAGCCACAGGAAATTAATACACTAACCATCACTAATTCAAAGACAGTTACTAAGTTGGAGAGGGCTTCCTGATAGTGGCAATGGGGTCAGGGACCATGGATGCTAATTACTCAATAAAGAAGTCCACAAAGATGAAAACGGCTACACATCTCTCAGGCTGTCACCACATCTCAAAGCTGAAACACCTCAGAGGACCCAGCTGTCTGGTTTGGGTACATGATGGAAAATACCCAGTTTCAAATGGTGTTTCTGAGGGAGAAGGGACCTAAAAGTCAGGTCTGCAGCCTCCTGGGTGTGCCATATTAAGATACTGTCTGTAGTAGACATGTCTGTTTTAGTGTAATCTATGCTTTCCCTCGCTGTTGCCTATTTCCCATCTACCCCTCAGGTACAGCCTGATCTTGACTTGTTCTTTTTTTTTTTTTTTCTAATTTTTAAAATTAACTATATAATGTATTATTAGCCCCAGGGGTACAGGTCTGTGAATCGCCAGGTTTACACACTTCACAGAACTCCTTGATTTGTTCTTGATGTTCTCCTCCACCTCTAAGGAACTTACCAGTCTCCTCCAACAATCCCTCTACTGTTACTGACCTTCCCTCTGATCTCAACAAGGCAATACTGGAATGGCCAGGACACTGGTGGGTTCTGAAATCTGGCTGCCTGTATTTGAACCCCTGCTCTGCTACTGTGTCCTTGGGTCGCCAAATTAATCTTTGCCTCAACTGTAACATGGAGCTAATGACAACAACTACTTCATACAATTGTTTAAGTATATGCAGTGATTTAGGAAAAGTGCCTGGCACAGAATGTGTCACAAGCAGATCACTGCTGTGACATCATTTATTGAAGGGCAGCTATGGCTGACGTGGCAACATGTGAAACTAAGTCCCAGAGCCTGTTACTCTCACCAGTTTTATTCTAAGTGACTTTTACATGATCTGCCCTCAAAATAATCCGCCTCCCCCCGGGGCACCTGGGTGGCTCAGTCAGTTGAGCATCATCTGCCTTCGGCTCAGGTCATGATCCCAGGGTCCTCAGCAGTCCACAGGGACTGCTGGGACTACAGCTAAAGACTTTCCCACACATTATACACATAAAAACATTTCCCCACCAGGTTTATTATTCCTGAAGATTTTTGTTACAGTGGCTCTTTTGCAAGGGAAGAAAACCTACCCTAACCTTGCTTGAACAAAAAGACAACGAAACAAAAACAGAGTTAAATTGTACTGGTTACTGGAACTCAAAAGCCAGGCTGTATTTCTGGCTTCAAATATAGTTTAATGTAGTTGTTCAAACAGAAGCTTTGAGGGTGACTGCTCTTCAACTCTGATTTCTCTTTTGCTGCGTTGACGTTCTCCTCAGCCTCCACAAGAATCTAAGAGCTCCTCTCAGCTTTAAGACTAGGGGGGTAAAAGAAGAGTATTTCTTCCTAGTAACTCCTGCCAAGTCCTGCAGCTGTGACTGGACCACGCTGGGCAAACTACTGACATCTGAACCACCAGCCATGGCCGAGGGAAAGGAATGTGCAACTGAACCGGGCCTGTGTCACACATCCTGCTCCTGAGTGGAAGACAAAAAAGCCAAAGGCAAATTCAGTAATCTACTACCAGTAAAAGGGGGTGAAAAACTCTGGAAGGCCAAAATGACAAATGTCCAGGACAGGTTTGTCTCCAGGGTGGACACGCTCATGATGACCTAGCTTGGAAGAAGTCCTAAAGGTTTTTCCGTACTTGACACACTCATAGGTTTTCTCTGCAGTATGGCTTCTTTGATGCTGAAGAAGATTTCTTTTGCCAGTAAAGACTTTCCCACACGCATCACATAAATAGGAGGCCTCCTGAATATGGATCCTCAGATGCCTTTTTAATTGTTCCTGAGCACTAAAGGCTTTTCCACAATCTACACAGTCAAAGGGTTTCTCTTCACTGTGGACTCTCTGGTGCCGAGTTAATTTTGTATGAAAATTGAAGGCCTGCCCACAAATTTTACAAGAATAAGGCTTTTCCCCCGTGTGAATACGCTGATGTTGGCTAAGATGGGACGTCCTTCCAAAGCTCTTGCCGCACTCATTACATTCATAGGGTTTCTCTCCGCTGTGGATTTTCTGATGTCGAAGTAGTGGTGAATTACCAACAAAAGCTTTTCCACACTCATTACACTCATAAGGTCTCTCCCCAGTGTGGATTCTTTGATGTATAACAAACTCGGAACTGCTGGTAAAACTGTTTCCACACTCTCCACAGAGATAGGGCCGGTCCCCACTGTGGATTCTCTGATGCCTGATCAGATTGGCGTTATCATTAAAGGCTCGCCCACACTCTTCACACTGATAGGGTTTCTCTCCAGTGTGGATTCTCTGGTGCCGAATTAATGAAGAATTGCCATTAAAGGCTTTTCCACACTCATTACACTCAAAGGGTTTCTCCCCAGTGTGGATTCTCTGGTGTCGCACATAATACGAAAAATAACTGAAGCATTTCCCACACTCCTCACAGCTGAAGGGTTTCCTTGCACAGTGCATTCTCGGAACCTTTCCTTTAATGTTTTTCACTGTGGGGATTTCCTGGTGCTTTTCCAGTTCACAGGCTTCTAGAACGTTGGCTCCCTGAACAGCACTCTTCCGCAACCCATGTGACAATATCACATCTCTTTCTTCAGAAAGTCCCTGTGTTGATGTGGACTCATTGCCAATGCTGGTCTCAGTATCTAATATAACATAAAACACAAATGCCACCTGAGAATTATGCTAGAAACAAAACAGTATTGGAAATTATAGAGCCTTTAGAGATTATTATTCCAACCCCCACACTGGACTGCTGGCAAGACTAAAATCAAAGTGCGAACAGTCGAGGAGACATAGGGTATCGGTATACACAGCACACACCAGGTTGCTTCCCAAAGTTTTCCAGACTCCAGACTTTTTGAATAACTTCTCTCTGGTACATTCCATTATCTTTCCACCCTACCATATTCATAGACCTACAAAATAGCAAAGGCACAGGCCCTAAGAGCAAGTGGTGACACTGGGGCTGCGAGACTCAGAGTCAGAATGTACAAAAGAACAGAGTCAGAATACAAAGGTGATGAAGGAAAAAGATTCTTTTAAAAAATTCATACACTCAAATGGCCCCAAAGCCTGGAGACACTAAGCATTAAAGGCACTAGGCTGTGACAAGGCAGAGAGAGAAGAAAATCCCAGTCAGAGGTTCTCAGCTGCAGGACATCCCCCCAAAGTTGTTCACTGCAGGTTCACAGAGGACAACGAACTCCCTAAAATTGCTGGAAATTCCTGTCTTGTTATCAGACTCTCACAAAAGTCTGACTCTCAAACATGCAGAAACTTTATTTGGAAAGGAAGAATACAGCAAGATACAGCAAGACTGCAGAGCAGTTCTTCTCATTTTAGAAAAAGAAGACAAACAGCCACCTGTAAAATGGCATTCGTATTCCAAGACTGGATGCCATTTTACCTCAGTTAAAGTCAATCTAATTTTTTTTTTTTTTTTAAGATTAGTTATTTGCCAGAGATCGAGCGAGAGTGCACAAGCAGGGAGAACAGCAGGCAGGGGGAGAAGCAGGCTCCCTGCTGAGCAACTAGCCCAAGGCCAGGCTCAGTCTCAGGACCCTGGGATCATGACCCAAGCCACAGGCAGATGCTCAACCAACCGAGCCACCCAGGTGTCCCCAAGTCAATCTGTTTTATATAAAATGCTGGACTAATTTTGTTTTAACATTAATTTGGGTTACCTGGGACTCTTCTGCTCATTAATCAAGTTCATCCTTCCAGTGTGAGTTAAACTAGCAAGAGCCCTTGGAGAAAGGCGGTGGGAGAGGAGACATTGGAGACTGAAGGGAACAGGGCAACGAGCAGTATGGAAGAGAGTGCTCACAGCTGAGCCCTGGCGGTCTGCTCTTTACACCCGGCCTCGTTCTTGCTACGAGGGTGCTCATTTACGAAACCAGGACTTGGGCAATCAATGACCAAAATACTGTTTCTTTTCCTGCTGCCTCATAATCTGCCATCATCCAGATCAGGATCCCCTCAGCAGTTCTTCCAAGACACCACCTTCCTAGCCATTACCGCCACCTTCCTGCTGAAAACACAAAGCTGCCCAGATGCAGTGCCCTCAAGGTCTTTCCCTCCCACTTCTGCCCCCACTCATTCAAGCCATGTGCTGCCCTCTTACATCTCGTGCTTCCCAGCCACCTCAGGCCGTCTCCTCCCTTCCCCAGCTTCACTGCTCTACCAGCTCTCTCATCCCTCCTCTTCATCACCAACCATTTCCTTCTGCAGACCCTCAAAACCACTTGGGCTTAATGATCACCCCTTCACATCCAACCTTTTCTTACAGCAGTGTTTTTCAAACTGCCTTCAGATCAGGTCATGATCAGGGTCCGGATCGAGCCACACATCGGGTTCTCTGCTCACTGGGAAGCCTGCTTCCACCTCTCTCTGCCTACTTGTGATTTCTGTCTGTCAAATGAATAAATGAAAAAAAAAAAGGATAAAGCACTCAGATCCACCACACACCCTGCATTCTAGATTTTTAACACAGGCTGAGTGGCTAAGACATAGCAACTACCTTCATCCACATCACTGGCTGAGTAAAGGGGGTCAGGGTATACTGTAAACTAGGCCAACCTCAGACTCTAGAAAGCTTACTTGGGCTTTGTGTCCTAAGCTTCATGCTCCTCTACTGCTTACTAGAAAAGACAAATACTTATAAGTGCTCCAGAAATACCCATTTTAAAATATGCTCTCCAGGTGACTGTCCCTGGACATTAAACTGTAAAATTCTTCCGAACAATTTACTGGATACTCTACTCCTTTTCTTAGGCCAGATAATCTACCTCCTTTTTTTCCATATGGGATCCATTGTTGTAAGTCAAATTTGGAACATAAAACCTGCCACTGAAGCAGCTTACTTGAGCTGGTAACTTCTCAACTTCTCCTTCTGCTGTGCTCCCACAGCCCACTACCTATATACAAACAACAGCTTTTAACACACTTTTTAAAAGTTCTTTACATCTATCCCCATAGCATGTATCCTCCAGAGGTTTTTAAACAAAGCTTGGCACATGGCAAGGCTGGAAACCACCTGTGAACAAATCCATCTTGTCCAAAGAAGGGGGAACCACTTAGATAGGAAAAGCTGAAACTCAGAAAGGAGTAATGGATTCAAAAACTACATGAACCCTAAGGGGAACCTGTTATCTTGTTAAGAGTTAAAATTAATGGGAAAGGTTTCATATTTTACTTATAAAAGAAATCAACCATTTATTTAAATTCTTCCCAGCATGGTTTGTTTGAAAATACAGTGCCCTATAAAGTTCCATAGTTGCCAGTTCTAAACATTCCTCCTTACCTTTACAGATGTCTTTGGTCCCCTCTGCAGATGGGTTCTCCTGTGCCTCCAAGCCCCAAGGCAAATTCTCTCCCTCCAGAAGTGAGATCAGGATAGGTTTGGGCACTGGGTATCCTGCAAAGGGGGAGAAAACAGCACCTTTTAGCTGTGTGTCCAATGTGTCAAAAGAAGGAAAACCCCAAGGGCCTCGTAAGATAAGATCCACAGAACAAGGCTCAGGACTGGAGAAAGCCAAGATTTGATCAAGAAACCAAGCATCTGTGATCCTTTCCTACTTAAAGAATAGATAAGTTAGGGACGCCTGGGTGGCTCAGTTGGTTGGACGACTGCCTTCGGCTCAGGGCGTGATCCTGGAGTCCCGGGATCGAGTCCCACATCAGGCTCCCAGCTCCATGGGGAGTCTGCTTCGCTCTCTGACCTTCTCCTCGCTCATGCGCTCTCTCACTGTCTCTCTCTCTCAAATAAATAAATAAAATCTTTAAAAAAAAAAAAAAGAATAGATAAGTTAGTGAGATCCTACACACACAGGGAAGGGGTCACACCCTTCCCTAGACAAGCTAAGAAATTAGCTCTGGCAATGAAAACTATGTACTCCTTACTGTGCAGAGCCCCTTAGAAGATGGGATGTACTCTTACCAGGGGACAGCAATTCCATAAATTGCGACCAAACTGACCCAAGATCTCTCCCTACCCAGCAACCTTTGAAGTGGGTCATTTGGTTTCAGCCCTGGAGCCAGAGTGGAGGATACCAGAGACAACCACTCCCTCTCCACAATGCACACCCAGCCTATTAGGAGAGAACAAGGAAGGAAACAGGAAAGCACAGCTCTGAGTTCCAGAAGGAAAGCAGACTTACCCAGGGATGTCAAGTTCCCATAATTCTCCAGCATCACGCTTCTGTATAGGGCCTTCTGTGTGGGAGAAAGACCAGCCCATTCTGTCCGGGTGAAGTAGACAGCCACATCCTTAAAGGTCACCAACTCCTAAAACAAGAAGTTCCTGCTGCCCCAGAGCCAATTTTCTGACTCAGGGACAAGAGTACAGGGCACAGGGGACACTATGTATGAGGGGTCCTAATAGGGACAGCTAATAAGAAGAAGGGAAGAAACTGGATGTTGTACCAATAAATCACTATTTCTACAACCCAAAATCCAAAACTTCTTTAATTAACAGAAGGGCTTCCATTAGGACATGAAATATAATATTTCATAACATGGTAACACTCAAAAACCTTGGATAATCTCCCATTAATTAAACTTCCCAAAGCAAATTCTTTGATTTTATAAATACTTCTAATATTTTGTTGTTACACCTACGAATGGACATTAGCTTCAATCGATCTAGATTCCCACTCACAGGTAGCATGTCAGGACCTACCTGTTCCCCCTTCACTGCCTCAGTGCCCAGGTAATCAATCCATCTGTACCCGACAAATGTTCATTCTTTTTTTTAATTTTTTTAAAGATTTTATTTATTTGAGAGAGAGACAGTGAGAGAGAGCATGAGAGGGGAGAAGCTCAGAGGGAGAAGCAGACTCCCTGTGGAGCTGGAAGCCCAATGTGGGACTCAATCCTGGGACTCTGGGATCATGACCTGAGACAAAGGCAGTTGCTTAACCAACTGAGTCACCCAGGCGCCCACAAGTGCTCATTCTGCCCCAGATCTCAAGTCCACCTTAACAAGAAGAGCATCATGGTCTGCTCTGATGAGCCTGTCTCATCCAATCCCGATCTGTGTTTGAAGAGCTATACTGCCTGTCCTCAAGAACATCTAGCAGAGATCTTAGTGCCGCCTGGAGCAGTCTACTCTGATGGACTTCCTGATGGGTCTTCCTGGGAGAATCTGCTTTTGGAATCAAATTGCTGCTGGACAGCTCTTTTAGGGGATTTTCTTTATACATCCAAGACAATCTACAGTCGCTTCTACCAACCAAGTCTCAAGATTTTTCAACAGCCCCTCCTTTCCCTTCTCTGACGGCCCCAGCTTTACCTCCCCAGAAAGTGCCACCATCTGGTTTAGACCCTCTACCTACTCCTTAGACTTCAGTATCAACCTGGTTACCTGAACATGCAATGAATATCCTCCGACTTCCTAATGCCTCAGCTGATTCTGCAGATCCCCATCTTCCACTAGTTCCAGCACTCCCTGGTGACCTAATATGCCTGACCCATCAACTACACCAAATTTATCTTCCAACCAAAACTGGCTTTTCTAACTCACATAAACTAATCGGCACAATGAGCGACAATATTGTTTCCCTCAGTTAACAGTACCAATTTCAGCCCGGACACCTACACTACAACCTAAAATTTACCCGAGACTAACTCACTCCAGTCACTCCCCATTTCTCATATGCAGCTGGTAATCAGATCCTGCCATTTCATTGACCAAATATTTCCAGAATCTGACTCTTCTTCACCATCATATAATCAGTACCCTAGCTCAACAGCTGGGGACACTTAAACAGCTCCAATTCCAGGCTGTCCTGCATTGAATCCATCCTCAGCCAGCATATACAATGATCTATTTTAAAAATGACAACATGACCCACTAAACTCAATGACTTAATGAGTCAGCACTAACTACAACAGTGGTTCTTAAAGTGTGGTTTCCCAGAGCATAAGCAGCAGCAGGAGGAAGACCAGGAGAAGGAAGAGGACTGGGGGGGTGGGGGAGAGAAGGAGGGGAAAGAAGGGGAAAGGAGGAGGAGGAGGAGGAGGAGAAGAACCTGAAAACCTTTTGGAAATCAAACTGTTAGGCCCCACCTGAAAGCAATTTCTGCTTTAATGAGCCCTCCAGATGATTCTGGAGCACACTAAAGTTTGAGAACCCTGGACTAGAGGATAAAACCAAAGCTCAGGACACTGAGCTTCATCAGGTGGTAAGTAGTGAGAGGAAGGCATGAGACTGTACACAGAGCAACTAGCTGGAATGATCTGCCAACAAAAATCCCAGAAAAGGAATGATAAACCATGAATGATGGCAATATAAAATATGGGACAAGTGAGAGATAGCAGGCAGAAGGAGCTGGGACTTGGTGCCTCTCTAGAAGTGGTATCAAAGGAGAGTGAGTCAACAATCGCTCCACAGTCTGGAAACTGACTGGTCAGGACTGTGTGATATGGTGGTACCAGTGACTCACTAGCACTTACAGAAGGTCGGAAGAGGGTGGAAGCTATCGGGAAGATACTGCATCGATTAAAGTGAAGGAGAGGGACCTAAAAGATGTCAGAAATCCAGGATTGGGACTTGGGATATGATTCATGGATGTTAAGTTACTGGATAAATAAGTCCCAAAAAGAGGAAATGATAATCAACACCTAGCGACTCCCCAGTTAAAAAGTGAACTACAACTCAAGAAATCAATTTCCCAGTTCCACAAATGTAAAGTCTTTAAGGCTTACTTTACAAATGAAAGTCCATCAGAATACAGAGTTCAACCATTTGGCTCAAGACCACAGAGTCCTGATGGGTGTCCCATCCTAGCGCAGAAGATTTCCCCCATCACAGCCTGCTGGTGCCTCACCTTAGCCAGCAATATTGACATTAAGGATGATATATTTTCCCTGGTTATGAAGCCAAACTTCTTTAAGAGGACAAAGGCTAAGAGCCCCTTTTTTCTTGTCTTCTTCCTGCTTGCCCTCTGCCCCCACCTCCCAAGAACTTCGAAACTTCACTGATCTCAATCACTTCCACCAAACACTGGATACTTATGCCACCAACCTGAGTCCCTCATTCTCAGAGATCCCTCCATGGGGGTCCCTACTGAACCTGGGCGCTCTCCAGTTCAGCAGAGAGCTAGAGAACAGGAGACCACTGATTCCCCGGACACTTCCTCCAGCCAGTGTTTGCCAAGCTTCTGGCTGCTTAGCCCCTCACCATCAACATCCAGTCCTACAGGAGAGAAAGAAAAGATGCCTTCCTGCTGCTTTGGCTCTAAGAGTCTCGCCAGAATTATCCCTCTCTTGTCCCATTTCTTTCAGATTAGATCTCTGAAGGCTAACTTGAGGGAGTCACAGCTCACCTGGTGCCAGGCGTTCAGGGGCATGGCTGCCATCACCTTGGCTCCCTCTCGGTGAAGGGCAGGGGCTGAGGGGAAGAAGCAAAGAGAACCATGAGTGAGCTTGGCCCAGTCAAAGGCTCTCCTTTAAACCAACAAACCTGGGGCCAATAACAACAGCAGCCATCATTTATCCAATGCCCATTGGAGAAGTGGCATGTATTTCTTCCTTCACCCACTCCATAAAATGAAGTGTGACTTCGGAAGAAACAGATTTTGAAAGGGTAAGTAACTTGCCCTCAGGCACCGGAGCCTGTACCACCATCGAGCCATTCCGCCTGTCCTGGGTAAGATGTAAGTGCGGGGGGAACAGGAGTACACAAAGAGCAAAACAAGCAAAGACCAAAGAGCAAAACCTAAGAAGAGGAAACCCAGGCTTTTATTTAAAAAAAAAAAAAAAAAAAAAACTGATCCTGGTTAGTTCAGTCTGTTAAGCATCCAACTCTTGATTTCAGCTCAGGTCAGGATCTAGGGATCACGGATCTACTCCCACGTTGAGTACCCCCCGAGCCCTCCGCGCAGAGTCTGCTTGTCCCTCTCCCTCTGATCCTCCCCCTGCTCGCACTCTTGTGCTGTCAAACAAGCAAATAAATAAAAATTTTTAAAAACTCAAAACTTTTACAGAGAAACCTAAAAAGGAAAAAAATGTTATTGGATGTAAAATCCATTCAGTCTCCACTTTAATGCTCTGAATTTTCTTTTTCCCAAATGAGAAAACAAGGCTATGAGAATAATTTTCTTTACCAAGGTCACAAGGTGGTAGATGAACCTGGATTCCAACCAGATGTACCATATTCCAAAGGTCACATTTTCAGTTAACTACACTAGATCACTTCCAGTAATAATCCCAAAAGGATCTTTTAGAGCCTGATACAGTGATTCTGAGGTTAATATGGAATAGTCACCAAGAAAATCGAGAGAAGAGAATCACAGAGTAAGTCTTTCTTTTCTTTTTGTTCACCACTCTATTCTAGGACCCAGTGGTGACTGATTAGCAAAGGACCATGAAAGGCCACCTCACCAAGCCAAAATGCTAGGTTATTACTTTAACCATATCATCCCCTACAGACACTTTGTATTTTTTTTTTTTTTTAAGATTTTACTTATTCATTTGACAGAGAGAGACACTGCAGAACCACCAGCAGGGGGAGCGGGAGAGTGAGAAGCAGGCTTCCTGCTGAGCAAGGAGCCTGATGCGGGGCTAGTTCCCAGGGTCCTGGGATGAGGACCTGAGCCAAAGGCAGATGCTTAACAACTGAGCCACCCAAGTGCCCCGACACTTTGTATTCTTACTAAGCAGTCATATCCTGCCCCAAAGCCACCATCTTCCCTAACCTCACTGTATGCTGTCATTTCCTGCTGGCCTCATCTTGTGCCACCCCCTCCTTCGTTCAGCCACTCTGGCCTTCCTTCAGTTCTCTACTGTGCTAATCCCAGGCCTTTGTACCTGCTATTGCCTCTGTATGAACTAGTCTTCATCAGCCTTAGGACCTTTGTAACTGATAGGGTCTGCCTACAATACTCTCCAGCAGCCTGACCCTAGTTCACCTAGATAATACTAGATCATCCTTCAGATTGTCCTCTACAAACCAAGTTAGCTTCCCATGTTAGAATCTCCACTCATACCGTGTTCCCTTTACTGTATACCACCTCTCCCAGTTTGAGATTATACATTTGCATTAATTTGTGCTTTATTCACTCAACATTTATCGTATACCTCATTCACTCCAGGCCAAGTGTGAGATACAGGAGAGAGAGGGAAAACGGGTGTGACCTTCTGTCATGGAGCTTTGTCCACACTAAAGGAAGGACACATACAAATCAAAGATTCTCATAAATAACAAAGATCATAACTGCGATCAGTGCCAGGGAAACCTATCCTAGATGGGAAGACTTAGGGATAGGAATTAACTAAGTTAAAAACGCATGTTCTGGGAGCGCCCGGGTGGCTCAGTGGATTAAGACTCTGCCTTCCGCTCAGGTCATGATCCCAAAGTCCTGGGATGGAGTCCCGCATCGGACTCTCTGCTCAGCGGGGAGCCTGCTTCCTCCTCTCTCTCTCTCTCTCTCTCTCTCTACTTGTGATCTCTCTCTGTCAAATAAATAAATAAAATCTTAAAAAAAAAAAAAAAACAAACACATGTTCTGGAGGTGAAAAGCCAAGAAGGCTGTAGCATGGCCAAGGAAGAGTGTGCTGCAAAACGAGGGTGTAGAGTTGTAGAAGACGCAGCCATGCAGGGACCTGTGCACACGTTAAGGAGCTGGTCTTTCGCCGGAGCGCAACAGGCCACAGCTACTGGGCTGCAAGCAGGTGGCGTCCATCGATCACGTTTGAGGACTATGTGACTTTCCCACTAAACTGAAAGCTCCCGGAGGGTGAGGCCCACGCTGGGCTCCTTTCCAGCCGCATCCCCGGAACTTGGAGCCGCAGCTGCCCGGCAGCGGCTCGGTAGGTAGTGGTGGAGCCGAAGGGCAGGGCTCCGCCGCCGTGTCGCGCACACAGAGCGCCTACTTTCCGTCCACAGCTCCTCGTCCCAAAGCGGCAGCTGTGGGCTGGGGCGAGCGAAGCCACCCAAGGGACGGCAGCACTGGCCGGCAGGCAGCCAGCCTCCGCCTCCCTCCACCACGGCTTCCGGGACGCTGGAGGCGGCCTCCTCCAAGGGCGAAGGGTGCGCCCCTAGCAGAGACGCCCGGCGACGAAGCCCACCACTCACCTCAGAAAAGGCGCAGTGTGCAGCGTGACCGGAAGCGCGTCACCGCCGGGCCCCGTCGCCCGAGACTCACGAGCTCCTCTCTAGGACGTCGGAGCGCGCCGCTCGGTGGTCCCCAGGCTTCGGGCCCCGGGGGGCGGGGGCTTCTTAACCAGCGGTCCTCGGAGACCTTGAATGGCAGAGAAAGCGGACGGTTGTTTTCGCTGATCTCTAACTGACATTTAGCATTTCCTTCAATTATGTATTGGCAACAAACCACATTACTATCAGCAGTAACCTGTGACTTTGCCACCAAAAGAAATCACAGATATTTTCATATCATATCACAGTTAATGCAGGTATCTCAAAATATAAGCTATTCTCATCCCTAATTTGAAATTGTCATTGTTGTTATTAGGGCTCACCTTTAGATTTTGACATTTCATTTTACCACAGTGGTAAAGGCACACATATACTAATGTATCCCAGATTTTTTTTAATTTTTTAAAAGATTATTTATTTATTTATTTATTTGACAGAAAGAGATCACAAGTAGGCAGAGAAACAGGCAGAGAGAGAGGAGGAAGCAGGCTCCCTGCCGAGCAGGGAGGCCGATGTGGGGCTCGATCCCAGGACCCTGAGATCATGACCTGAGCCGAAGGCAGAGGCTTTAACCCACTGAGCCACCCAGGCACCCCAACCATTTAACTATATTTTAATATAACTAGTTTTAGAGTGGTCCACAGATGTCATCACAATGCCAAAGAGATAGGCAATAAAACCAAACCAAAACAAAACAAAACAAAAACAAACAAACAAAAAATCCTGTCCTCAGGGGTAAAGATCCAGTCACATTAAGAAAGACCAGGATTGAGAAGGGATACTATTTTAGAACTATTTAGGAAATGAAAATAGTGGAGATTTTTTTAAAAAAGATCAAATAACGGATAATGAGGAAAGGGAACAATCTATTCTAGCCACAAAGTTTGGGTAACGTGATAGATGAAGGTGTCATTAACTAAGACTCAGTTAATTCAGGAATTCAGGAAGAGGAGCTGGACTCAGGCAGGAAGATTATAGAAATTGGTTCTAGAAATACTGAATACACACACACAAACACATGCTTTATTAAAATGTAATTCATATCCCACACTAATGTATACAACTTAGTAGTTTTAGGTATATTAAAAGAATTGCACAACCATCACCACAATCAGTTTTAGAACAGTTTCATCATTCCCAAAAAGAAACCCTATAACCATCAGCACTAGCATTCACTTTCCATCTTCCCTGTGATAGGCAGAGTAATGGTCCCCTCAAACATGTCTGGAACTTACATGTTAGGTTACGTAACAAAGAAACAGTAAGGTTGCAGATGGAATTAAATTGCTTATCAGCTGATTTGAAAATAAGATTATCCTGGATTATCTAGATGGTCCCAGTATACTCATAAGAGTCCTTAAAAGTGGAGAGATCACAGGAAGAGGTCACTGGAACCACAGAGGTGACAGATTGAGAGAAACTTGTCCCAACATGGCTGGCTTTGAAGCTAGAGGAAAAGAGCCACAAACCAAGAAAAGTGGCCTCTAGAAACTAGAAAAGGCAAGAAAATAGTCCTTCCTTAGCCAACACTTGGAATTTAGCCCAATGAAACACATTTTGGACTTCTGACTTCTAGAACTGTAAGATAAATTAATAAACACATAGAGTAAGTGTGTGTTAAGTCACTGTTCATGGTAATTTGTTACAGCAGCAAACAGAAAATTAATACAACCCCCATGTGAAGATTTCCTCCATTCCCAAACAACTACTGATCTACTTTCAGATCTACAGACTTGCCTATTCTGGGCATTTACTCATATAATGTCCATTAAATCTGGACAAGAAACAAACAAAGTTTTTACTGTTGGTAATTTTATTAGTCTTTAGAATAATGGAAACCTATGTGTTTACTGAGTGGCAAGACTTGGGAAGAGCTTGATTAATTTGCTTGGGGAAGAAGGTTGCTATACTTTTAATCTGCACAAACTCAAAAACAACAACAGCAAAAGACTACCCCAATGAGGAGAAATGTCTCAATTATCTCTGGTCAATGACTACTCCAAGCAGAGAGACAGTGTGATTTGAGTTGTACTCTGAAGTACTTTGGACAAACTACATATTGTGTCATCTTTCAACCCTGGCCGTGAGCATTAGCAGATGTGTCCGACCAAGACTTGAACTTAGGTGCCCTATTTCTCCATGACATTGTATTGATTTTTATGCAAGTCTTTTTTTCCCCTTCAAACTATTTAGTAAATATAACAAGATTACTGTCACAGGTGAATGGCAGGTGAACAATTACTGTCACAGGTGACTTATGGGGGAGAATTAGAACTTAAGCAGTGTTACTTATTTCCTGCATAGTCACATTTCATGAATCAGAGTGCATACTATTCTTGATATTTAGAGAGAAATTCAGCAGGATTTTGCAATCTGGGTTTCCCTGTCCAAGACTCTAATCCAATGTCCTTAGGATCATTAGAATGGGGAAAAGCTAGCCACCTGAAATTCTTTTTGCTTAAATGATGAGTAATTTCCACTCCCAGCTGCCCACATGGTATTCCAGTTGAGTCTTCAGGGTTAATAAATAGCTAACTGGTACTGTTCTATTGTACCACCTACAAGAAAATGTATACTCATACCCAGGTCTATTGTGATATCTACCATCAAACATAATTATCTTAAAGCCTTGGCCACTCCCCAGATTCCAATAGAGGCCACTTCCTGTCTTGGTCACTTCATGGCCTGAATAACCGGCTCTCCCTCTAACTCCTATGTTATCTAACTTAAATTTAGACTAAGAGCACTGTAAGTCAGGGGACCCAGAATATAGCATATGATCACGACACATTTGCTGTTATTCCTGACTTTAAAGTGGTGGGGGAAATATCAACTTCTCTCCCAGCTCTCTGAAAAGCCTGGCCACAAATGGATTGAAGTTATAGTGGAACTTAAGTTCCACACACAAAACTTGGCTGCCCCAAAAGGCACTGTTAAAACTCAATGTTTTGTTGCAGTGGCTACAAAGACACAGGATTTGGTATGGATTGTTTCCTTGCAGCTGAAAATATACTGAATGGTGACAGAAAGAACGCCTTCCATCCAAGATTGGGTACAAGGCAGGTATGTCTGCTCTTACCACTACTATTCAACACTGTACTGGGAGTCCTAACAAGTACAAGGAAGGCCAGAAAAGAAAGGGCATACAGATCGGAAAGGAAGAAATAAAACTTACTATTTGCAAAAGGACATAACTGTCTACCCAGAAAATCCCAGGGCACCAGGGTGGCTCAGTTGGTTAAGAGTCTGCCTTCAAGGGTTTTAGAGGGGAATGGGATGGGTGGGTGGGTGAGACTCGTGGTGGGTAGTGAGGGCACCTACTGCATGGAGTCCTGGGTGTGGTACATAAACAATAAATCTTGGAACACTGAAAAAATAAAAATAAAAATAAACTTAAAAAAGAGTCTGCCTTCGGCTTAGGTCATGATCCCAGGGTCCTGGGGTCGAGTCCCATGTCGGGATCACTGCCAGTGCGGAGTCTGTTTCTCCCTCTCCCTCTACCTGCAGCTCCCCCTGCTTGTGTTCTCTCTCTCTCTCTGTCAAAGAAAAAGAAAGAAAGAAAGAAAGAAAGAAAGGGAAATCCCAAAGAATCTACAAAATTTCCTAGAGCTAACAAGTGAGTTTAGCAAGGTCACAGAATTAAAGTCAAGGTACAAAAAAGAAAAAAAAATAATTGTTGGAAACTGAAATTTCTAATAGTAATCTTTTCTATGATACAAATACAATTTTAATAAATTTTCAAAAACAGTACCATTTACAATAGCACAAAAAAATCACAAAATATTTAGGTATAAATCTAAAAATATACCCAAGATATGCATGCTGAAAACTACAAAATAATGACAAATGAAAGAATACCTAACACACAGAGAGATGTAGTATTCATTGACTGAAAAATATTGTTAAGATGTCAATTCTCCCCAATTCATCTATACATTAAAAGCAATCCAATCAAAATCCCAGCAAAACCTTTTGCAGAAGTGAATAAAATGACTCAATTATATGTCAATCATACAATAAAGCTAACAACAACAACAACAACAAGCAGTAGAGACAGGAGGGCAATACTGGGTAATAGTGCAAGGGCTCTTAAGTCAGACTGCCTGGGTTTGAGTCTCAGCTCCTACACTTATTTGCTGTATCTCTGGGCAACCTACTTAACCTCTTTGTTCTTCAATTTCCTAACTGAAACAAGGTAACAGTATCTACTTCAAAGGATGCTGGGAGGATCCCAGTTAATGGGAATTACCTAGCATAGGAAAGCACACACAATGTACTGGTTATTAGTGTTTATTAAAGAACAGCTATAACAATAAAAGACTAATATTCTGTTGGGGAGGCAACAATTGAAACAAACTTTAACTCAAGTGACTTCAACCATTTCCTTGCTTGAATGACTTTGGGCATCTCTGCACAATTTTAAGTCCATTACTAAAAGATGACCTCCCAATGTCCTCCCCACTGGGGAAATTGCTGTCAAATAAGGAGTTGATAAAGTTGTCTTCTCAAGGCAAGACTGCAGACAGCAAGGTAATATGGAATTGAGAACTGTCCTGACAAGCAGACGATAGTACGGGGAGGCATGGGACAAAACAAGGTACAGACTGACATGCATGCAAAGAAGAGGATTTGTTCCTAATTTTACAAAAATATACCTTTATGATCTCTCTAGATTAGGGGACAAAAATTCGATTTTCATGACTGGGGTCAGGCAGAGTGTTACAAATAGTATCTAGTGGGGAGAGGTCAGTGGGTAAGTTAAACATCCTGCAATGTATAGGATAGCATCAACAAAAAATCATCAGGTCCCAAATGCTGACAGAATCAAGTTTGAGGAATCCTGCTGTAGACAGATAACCAAGGCCATTTCCTTGGTTATTAGAGTCCCCTAACCAAATCAAAGGTCATGGTAGCCATGTTATTCCAGGCATTATAAGGATGAATGTCAAGATTTTGCATGCAAATGTATAAGTAATAAAAACTCTTCATACAGATTTTGCTGACCAACAGATTTAGGAATGCTAAGGAACATATATTGAAAATATTTTTAAAAATAGGATCGTCTGGGTAAAAGGCAGGGCTAATGATTTGTAAATGTCAGTAAGAAATTATAAATTACCAACATTGGTTCAAGAAGAAAAAGTGAAATTGGATCAATGCCATAGAAGGAACTGATAAAGTAATCAAAGATCTCTTGTCCTCTATGCTACCCCCAACTAAAGCAACTGGCCTAGCCAGCATTATTAGGTGGACTTTTCTCCAAATTTCCAGGGAACAGATAATTGCTAGGCTTTTGAAACTGTTCTAATGTACAGAAAAAGAAGAGCCTCCTAGCTATTTCTAGCAATCTCATATAACTCAGTTCCCAATCTTGACAAAGATGGAAAAAAATTACAGGGCACTCATACATATGAATATAGATGACAAGATCCTAAATATACTAACAAATACTATCCAGCAAGATATAAAGAAATGTGTACTACCATATCCAACTAGGATTATGAGAATATAAATATGACTAAATATTAGAAAAACACTAGTATAATTAACTATAGATAGGTCAAAAAGGAAACATCTGGTAAGATCTAAAATAAGATTAAAAATTCAGCATCCACTTCTGTCAGAAACTGAGTAGGAAGTAAACAAGGCTTTCCATTTAATACCATACATCTTCCCTACAGAATATTCATTGATAGAATTTAGTTTTTTGTTTGTTTTGTTTTGTTTTTTTTAAAAGATTTTATTTATTTGACAGAGGGAGGGAGCAAGTAAGGGAGAGCGGCAGAGGGAGAGAGAGAAGCAGGCTTCCCACTGAGCAGGGAGCCTGATGTGGGGCTCGATCCCAGGACCCTGAGATCATGAGCCAAAGGCAGATGCTTAACAGATTGAGCCAGCCAGGTGTCCCAAGATTTAGTTTTTGAGTAACTTGAAAGCCTGGCTGGCTTATTCAGTAGAACATGTGACTTCTTAGCTCATGAGTTCAAGTCCTGTGTTGGGCAGGGATCCTACTTAAAACAAAGAAAAGCACTTACAGTAACTTGAAATTTTCATTTCAGTGCTTAAATTGCTGTAACTTCCATTCATTTGGGATACCTGAATGTTAACATGCCTTAACTGAGAGTTAATGGCTTTCCCACATTCATACTAAAGTGCCTCTGCACAAACCATCAAAATCACAGCTACAGTGTTGCCAACATACCATACGTACGAAAGGTTTCTGCATACCATGGACTTAGTGACTCCAAATTAAGTTTATGCTAACTCTGAAGGCTTTGAAACATGTGAGACATTGAAATGGATCAGTATCACCAAGGAAAGAAAACCCAACTCAAAATTACCTAAGCAAAAACCTGAAATTTGTTGATTCATGTCACTGAAACACCCAGAGGTAGATCTGGTTCTCTGCATTTCTCTCTTATATGCAGGGCTAGCCTCTTCTCACCCTTCATGATGGATCAGAGCTAACACCCGAGTCCGGCAGAATGAAATGTTGCTTCCTGGTAGGTTCAGCGCCTGATTAGATGGGCCTCATCACCTGAACCCAACACTGTGGCAGGGGAAGGAACATAGAGATGGGTTAGACTAGGCCACATGTTGCGCCCCTACAGTGGGGTAGCAAGCCCCACCTACATACCATATCAACTGCTGAGTGAGAGTTGAGTGGCTTTCCAAAAAAAAAAGCAGAAGGGTAATTACCATGAAAAGGGGGTAAAAAATGCTGGGAGACCAAAGGAACCAAGATCCAGGACAGGTCTCTCTCTAGGGTGAGCATACATGATGATGTAGCGGAGGAAATTCCACCGGTTTTCCCACATTTAAGACACTCATATGGTTTCTCTCCACTGTGGATCCTCTGATGCCTACTTAGTGTTGACTTAACAATGAAAGCTTTTCCAGACTCATTACATTCATAAAGTTTCTCCCCAGTGTGGATACTCTAGTGTATAACCAACTCAGAACTACTGAGGAAGCCGTTTCCCCACTCCTGGCAGACACTGGGCCTGTCTCCACTGTGGATTCTCTGATGCCTGATCAGATCTGCACTATTATTAAAGGCTCGCCCACATTCCTCACACTGATAGGGTTTTTCTCCAATATGGATTCTCTGGTGCCAAATTAATGAAGAATTGCCATTAAAGGATTTCCCACACTCATTACACTCAAAGGGTTTCTTCCCAGTGTGGATTCTCTGGTGTCTAACGTAGTAAGAAAAAAAGGTGAAGCATCTCCCACACTCCTCACATCTGAAGCGTTTCCTCGAACAGAGGATACTCTCATCCTTACTTCAAGTATTTTTCACCGTGGAGATTTCCTGGTGTTTCTCTGGATCACATGTCTCTGGAAAGTGACTTTCCAGAAAAACACTCTGTGGCAGCCCATGTGATATCATCACATCTCTTTCTTCAGAAATTCCCTGAGTTGATGTGGACTCACTGTCAATGTTGGTCTCGGCAACATTCCAGACATGAGAAATGGAAGACATATGCCACCTGAGAATTATTCTGGAAACAATAGAGCACTAAAATTATAGAGCCTTTGGAGATTACTATCCCAACCTCCATGTAGCCTGCCAGAAATAGAAACCTGTTAAACTGGAAGAGCCAAATATCACAGAGGCAGAAAATAGTAGCTGTGGAAGAGGAGATGAGATTTTGAGTTTGTCCCTGTATGTCCCCAATAAATTGTAACTTCATAGTACCTAAATGCTTGAAAATGCTCACAGAGGAAGAAACACAGAATCTAAGAGCAAGAAGCAACACCTGGTGAGCTACAAGAGTTGAGCATATGCCATCTAACTGTTAGAAATGGCTGAGTATGTGCTGTTGTGGGACTTGTGGGACCGCTCAACCACTTAGAAAGGGGAGAACACGGTTTGCTTTGAGGCCCAGAGACCGCACAGTGCCCTCCTTTGTCTACTGAACAAAAATGTCTCCAGACATTACCAAATGTCCCCTGGGGGAACAAAAGTGGCTGGCCCTGTGAGAACCACGGATTTAGAGGACTCTCACATATACAGGGTGATCATAAAGTCTGGAAGAAGATATATTTTTTAATAGATTAAAATGTCTTTGACACCATTATGTATGCCTGCCTAGGTTTCCAGACTTTGACACCCTGTATAATCCCAGCCCTGACCCTGTCCCAACATCACAGTTGCATTCTCAAGAGCCTGCTATACCCAGGGAGCTGTATGTCCCAGAGAAAATTTCATGGGATAATTCTACTGTGCTTGTCACCATATCAAGGCTCATTTATGTTTACTGGTAAGCTTTACCAGTGCTACCCTGACACGTCTACAAGCCTTTCTATCCCTGCATCACCCTGTCCCTACCCTTATGAAGGCCTCTGAAGTTACTAACTGCAATACAGTAATAATGTAACAGGATTTTATACCTTAATTTCCCCCATAGTCCAATCAATGATGTCCAATATATGATGTCCAGCCAATATTTTTAAAACATAGCAATCATGGGCTTACGTCATCTGCCGCTAGTGGCAAGGTCACTGTGGCAGGGGTCCCCACTCCTGCTCCATGTTGTTTTGCCAGCTCTCTCATTTCCTATTTCCATGCAATAAGCTCCCTAGGACAGAAGCCTTCAGAAGTCTATGGTTATCTGCCATAACCTCTATGTTCTAGGCTTTTCTAGACACACCTACGATGTTTATGCATGGTTGGCTAAATAAGAGGGCTTAAGGATATGCTCTGTAGTAGAGCAGGGCTGTTTAAAAGAAATATAATGTGAGCCATAAACAAAAGCTACATATGTAATTTTGTTTTTATGGGAGCCACATTAAAAAAGTAAAAAGAAAATGGTAAAACTAATTTTAATAATGTATTTTATTTAACCCAATAAAACTAAAACATTATTTCAACATGAAGTCAACATAAAAATTATCAATGAAAAAAAAATTATCAATGAGATCATTTACACTTTTTTTTTTTACTAAGTCTTCAAAATCTGGTATTTTATACTTAAAGGACATTTCAATTTGAATTAGCCCCCCCTTCAAGTGCTTACGAGTTTAGTAAGTACACAGGACCAGTGGCCACCATGTCAACTGCACAGAAGTAGACAAAAGGAAGTCCTGCTTAGGCTTTCAGTCCTAAGCCTATGTTCCTGAACACTTACTTAAAAAGACAGAACAATGAATGCTCACAGTTGGCCCCAGAAATGTCGATTTTAAACAGATTTTTATTTATTTATTTGACAGAGAGATCACAGGTAGGCAGAGAGGCAGGCAGAGAAAGAGAGAAAGAGAGAGAGAGAGAAGGAAGCAGGCTCCCAGCGGAGCAGAGCCTGATGCAGGACTCAATCCCAGGACCCTGAGATCATGACCCAAGCCAAAGGCAGAGGCTTAACCCAATAAGCCACCCAGGCACCCAAAATGTCCATTTTAAAATACACTCTCCAGGTAATTCTCCTGCACATCAAACTATGAAGCTCTTCACAATTATATGGTGACATACATGACCAAGGTGTAGTGATATCTCACTGTGGTTTTAAACGGCATTTCCCTGATGGCTAATGATGTCAAGCATGCTTTCATTTGTGTTCCCTTTGGTGAAATGTCTGTTCATATCTTTTGCACATTTCCTAACTGGGTTGTTTTTTGTTTTGTTGCTGAGATTTCAGAGTTGCTTATATATTCCAGACACTAATCCTTTTCCAGATATTATATTATGCCAGGAATTATACTGGATCTTATATTATTCCTTTCCTCCAGCCAGATTATCTTCCCCCACCCCATCTGCAATGTGTTCTTATCTGCTGCATGCAGAACATATAGCCTGCCATTGAAGAAGCGTCACCTGATATTCGAGGCGGGAATTCGTCTAACCCTTCCTGCTTGTCCCATAGCCTGCTGCGTATATATCAACAATATACCAACAGTACTTAAAAGTACTTAACTCTTTTTTAGCTCTCTAACTCTGTCTCCGTAACTGGTATCATCCAGAGCTTCTCAAACAAGGAAGTGCTATTTTAGCACACAGCAAGTGCTCAAAAACTGGCAAAACACGCATCTAACAAAGGACTATGGTTGATGGTTCTAAACCTGCCTCACCTACCTTTAGAGACATCACTGGTACCCTCTGCAGGGGGATCATCCTGTGTCTCCAGACCCCAAGGCAAATCCCCTCCTTCCAGAAGTGAGATCAGGGCAAGTCTGCAAACTGGGTATGCTGAAAAGGAAGCAGAAAATGGCACTGAAAGGGAGTCTCATGTTAGTGTTCTTGAGATACCACATAAGGCTGTGTATGCAGTCAGAGGAGGAAACCCCAAAGCAGCTCAGTAAGGATAAGGCCCACAGAAGTGGGCTGGAAAATGGGGAACCCAAGATTTTTGATCAAAAGGAAACTGAGTATTTGTGACCTCTTTATGAAAAATCACTTAAAGTTTGTCAGTGAAATCCTGTGAGACACATGCAAGCAAAGAAAAGCAATGAGGGAAGTCTTCTTTAGACCACTGGAAGAGCTGAAGGCACTACCTTCAACAGAAGATACTTCTTTCCCATGGTGCCCTGCACAGAACTCCTATGGTGGGAAGTGTTCTCACCAGAGAATGGCCAATCCACATTAGACCCAAACTAACCTCAGACTTCTCCCTCCATCCCTGCCTGACATCTTCTGAGGCTGAGGGTGTAGCAGTTTTTCCCCTGTAAATATGTAAAAGGTTATGAGATTCACACCACAATCCACCCTACCCTCGTCCTAGGCATCTGAGTCCCAAAGGCGAAGTAGCCTTACCCAGGGAAGTCAAGTTCCCATAATTTGTCAGCATCACCTCCCTGTACAGGTCTCTCTGTGCAGGAGAAAGGCCAGCCCATTCTGTCCAGGTGAAGTAGACATCCTTGAAAGGATGTCTTGAAAGTCATCCTTGAAAGTCACCGCCTCCTAAAACAAGAGGTTCCTGCTACCCCAGAGCCAATCATCTGGCTCAGAACCAGAGTGTGGAGCACAGGGGACATTGTGAGGTTCTGAGGGACAGTCCCATGATGGATAGGAAATGAAAAGTAAAAGGACATGGCGCTGAGTGCTAACGAATGACCACACCTACAATCAGCAACTCTGAGACTCCCTTCACTGTCAGAGCAGCTTCTAATTACGCATAAGACTTACTATTATAAGAGGCAATGTCACAATATAGAAAACTGGAAGCAAGAAAATCTTTCACAAATTCGCCTCCCTGAAATAAACCCTCTTCATTTTTGCACATGCCCTTCTGGTGTTTCAGACACTCTATGAACAGATGATTGGCCTCCAACTATACTTCTCATGAGTGACATCCCAGGGATGTCTCTGCTGCCGTCCCCACTTTCCTGATCAGAGTCCAGCCTACCCATCCTGCTCCCTGCACTTACACCGAGCCCTGCTATATGTCCACATCTACCTGCCTACCCCAACCCTTACAGCCACCTACTGAGAATAGTCATGGTTTGTCCAAAGGGGCCCCGCCCCCTGAAGCCCTCACCTGATACAGAACCCTGTTATGCCATCCACCCTTCCACCCTCACCAAAGGGGCCTATGCTGCCTCTGCCTGAGCCCCTCCCTCAGAAAGAACTCTGGTGTTGGGAGAGCCTCTTTAACTCCAGGCAGTCTTCCTAGGACAAAATGCTTCCTGATTCTAACTGCTGCTGGGTGGCTCCTTGGCTGTCTCTATACCTCTTGGATAAGCTGTCCTCTGCCAATCAAACAGCTGCCAGCCCAAACTCTTCTTTCCCAGACAGCACAATGATGTGGTCCTTCTTGTCTCCTTGGTGCCTTCCCCATGTGAACATGATCCTCACTCCAAGGTCTCATGTGGTCCTGGCATCAGTCACATGCCTGCCTCAGATGTCAATGACCCACATGCCAGTTATAATTCTGACATGTCCAATTCTGAACCCTCACTCTCCCTTAAAGTGCTTCTAATCCTGCTCAGTACAAGGAGAAACAAATGGTAAGTGCTCACATCTGATGCTGGTCATTATTTTGGTTCCCAGTCTCAGCCAGTAGCAACACTTTCAGCCTGGTCCCCCTGGATGGGAACCTGAGAATCATTCTCAACTATCTCCCTAGTCACTGCTTAGTTCTGGCAAGCAATCAGTAATCAAATCCTGCCAATTCTCTCTCCTAAATATTTCTTGAATCTGACTCCTATGCAACACCATGAGTCACCACATAATTCAACTCCTCAGCAACTGCCCTTTGGACCATGGCGACTTGCAATCCCTGACTCCAGGCTTATCCTCCAAGTCCACCTTTGTCCAGCACATAGAAAGATCTTTATAAAATGCGAGTCTGACCTCAACTCTGTGAGCTAATGCACTCAGATGGATCACTATACAACAACAAACTCAAATTCAAGAACCTGAGCCTGAGTTTTAAAGGCAATAAATGTTAGAGGACAGGATGGCCCAAGATAGAAGACAAACGAAATTACTGAAAGGCTCTGCTGACAATATCCAGGAAAGGGATGATAAAATTAGGAAAGCCAGGGGCTCCTGGGTGGCTCAGTCAGTTAAATGTCAGACTTCAGCTCAGGTCAAGATCAGGGTCCTGGGACTGAGCCCTGTGTCACGTTCCTCCCTCAGCAGGCAGTCTATTTGTCCCTCTCCCTCTCCTTCTGCCCCTCCCCCCACTCATGCTTTCTCTGCCTCTCTCAAAAATAAATAAATAAAACCTTCCAAAAAAATCA
The DNA here is from genome assembly GCF_020171115.1 of Neogale vison. Lineage (NCBI taxonomy): Eukaryota > Metazoa > Chordata > Mammalia > Carnivora > Mustelidae > Neogale > Neogale vison. The sequence continues at coordinate 13,435,854 of NC_058097.1, forward strand.
GGAAAGCCAAAGAAGGGACAAATGGGTGCTGAGATAGGAACAAACGAACCTGGATTGAATGAATAAGGTGACAAAGAAGAGTGAAGAGTTAATGATAAAAATCTGAAAACAGTGACCATGGATAGTGGCATGGGGAAACTAGCAATTATCAGGAAGTGCAGGAGGAGTGGGAGGTACAATGGGTACAATAAACTGATGCATCGAGATCAGGCTTCCAGGCAAAGCCATACTAATGGAAAGGAACCCAGATAATGGATGATCTGGGAATGGTACTAGGGATAGGATGATGGACGACGAGATGCGACATGAAGAAGACTGAGCCCATCAAGCTGCACTCAACAACCCAGCAAACTGCAGAGCTGAAAGGCACCTGGCAGAATCTTTCTCCTAACCTGGAACGCGCAGCACTGTTGTCATCTGACAGATGAGGTCAGCTGAGGCACAAAGAGGTTAGGTGACTAGCTCAAAGTCACAGTGCCCCTGAGGGCTGATGGGGTTCTCCTCTGAAATTAAATTTCCTGTCACCTCGTATCACATTTCATATTGCAGCATGCTGCTGGCCTCAACCAGAAGTACTGACTCTCAAGACAGACATTCATGTGCCCTTCCTGGAACCAATTCTTTCCTCACTGATCCCAAGCCTCTAACTTTGCTCTCTTTTTGGAGGACAAATGCGATAGGCTCCCTTTTTCTTTTGTTTCTCCCACCATCCCTCTGATCCCACCTCCCAAGAATCCTGCCACCTTGTTGATCTTGAATACTCCTACTGGACACTGGTGCCTCCACCACCAGTCCAAGTCTCTTATCTCATGGATCCCTGTGTCGGGGTCCCTACTGAACGTGGGAGCTCTCCAGCTCAGCAGAGATCCCCAGAGGCTGTACTTCTGATTCCTCACTCTCTCTAGCCATCTCCAGCCATTGTTTCCTGGACGCTGGGGTCTCTGGCTGCTCAATCTGTCACTGTCCAGTCACGCTGTGGGGATGAAGCGGGGCCTTCCTGCTGCTTTGGCTCTAACACTTTTGCCCAAATCACTCCTCTTATTTCCCATTTCCTCAAATAAGATTTCTTGATGGATCTGAGGGAGGCACAGCTCACCTGGTGCCAGGCATTCAGGGGCATGGCTGCCATCACCTTGGCTCCCTCTCAGTGAAGGGCAGGGGCTGAGGGAAGAAGCAAAGAGAACCAAGAGTGAGCCTGGCCCAGTCAGTGACCTTCCTTTAAATGTGCAAACCTGTACTAGCTGTTAATAACAACTGACATTCTCTCTAGGCCTGCAGTGTGCCAGCTTCAGAACTCAACACTTTATATTCATTATAATACTAGTGGATATGTGGGGCGCCTGGGTGGCTCAGTGGGTTAAAGCCTCTGCCTTCGGCTCGGGTTATGATCCCAGGGTCTTGGGATCAAGACCCGCATCAGGCTCTCTGCTCAGCAGGGAGTCTGCTTCCTCCTCTCTCTCTTTGCCTGTCTCTCTGCCTACTTGTAATCTCTGTCTGTCAAATAAAATAAATAAAATCTTTAAAAAAATACTAGTAGATATGTAAAACCATTGTCTTCATTTTACCAAAACAAGGAAAGGAGACTTAGAAAGTTTAAGTAATTATTTTAGGCCACAAGAGCTGTATTCATAACCACTACGTAGTGCTATCTCTCCTCAGTAAAAACAATACAGCAGGGCAAAAATATAAATAAACAAAAGCAAAACAAAGCAAACATTTAAAAAAGAGCCCAGGGAATCCATGTGAGAAACTGGCAACAGAAGTTGCTTCTGGTGCAGGAAGACTGGGAAATTGGAATCCAGGACAGAAAACAGACTTTCTTTTCACTCCATACCTTGTGAACTGTTCAAATTTTTAGCATGTACCTTAACACATTTTTAAATATAATGGCTTGTTTAAAAATCTTAAAAAAAAAAAAAACCCAGGAGTAAACTCAGTAAGAAATATAACAAATTTATGTAAAGAAAATTACATAAAATATTATTGACAAACATAAATGAAAAGGTAAAACATGTTCCTGGATTGAAACAATCAATGTTAAACTTCTTGTAAATGCTGACTTTCCTTCAAATTAATCTACATATTTAGTAATAACTTCCTTTTACAAAGAGCTTGTGCATGCTCAGCACCACACTACAATGCTTTATACCCATCTTCTCATCTACTTCTCACAACATTCCTTTAAAAGAGATTTAGGGTGGTGTCTGGGTGGCTTAGTTGTTAAGAGTCTGCCTTCAGCTCAGGTCATGATCCCTGGGTTCTGGGATCAAGCCCCGCATCAGGCTCCCTGCTTGGCGGGAAGCCTGCTTCTCCCTCTCCCACTCCCCCTACTTGTGCTTCCTCCCTCTCTCTCTCTCTCTCTCTCTCTCTCTCTCTGTCAAATAAACAAATAGAAGCTTCAAAAAAAATAAATAAAAATAAAAGAGATTTAGGTTTTGGGTTCCCACCCCCCTCCAAACAGATGGATTAACAAAAGCTACGAGATTAACTTCACCATGTTCACACAAAGAATAGAGAATCAAACCTGGATTTTAGGCCAAACTTGGATTTCAAGTTTGTCAGATTCCAAGAGCCATACTTGTAAGCAGCTAACCAATACTACTTTCAAGCAAATTATGAACATAATTTATTTAGAAATCTGATAAAGTGATTCCAAAGTTGATACAGAACAGTCAAAATAGTCACTAAAATATAAATAAAAACGGAAAATAGGAAAGAAAAAACTTGCAATACCAGATGCGAAATGTATAACGAAAAAGGTACACTCGTACAAGAACAAACTGCTAGAACAATAAAACAGAATCTAAAACCCAGGAAAGACTAAAGCATAAAAGTAAATCAGAAAGATGGCATTCCAAATCAGTGGGGAAAAGGGACAGATTATTCAATGAACAACATTGGAAAAACTGGTTAACTACTGAAGAAAAATGTGTAATTAAATTATCTCCTATCAGGGGCGCCTGGGTGGCTCAGTGGGTTAAGCCGCTGCCTTCGGCTCAGGTCATGATCTTAGGGTCCTGGGATCGAGTCCCACATCGGGCTCTCTGCTCAGCGGGGAGCCTGCTTCCCTCTCTCACTCTCTGCCTGCCTCTCTGCCTACTTGTGATCTCTGTCTGTCAAATAAATAAAAACAAACAAAAAAAAATCTTTAAATTATCTCCTATCATATACTGAAATAAATTACATATGCACTAAAATTCTGAGTGTGAAAAACAAAATCAAAGAAACACTAAAAGAAAATAAAGGTAAGTCTATATCCCTGGGTGCAGAGACATCTAGCACAAGCAGTTCCAGCACAGTGGTAGGATCACAAGCCAAATGACAAAGAAACAAAGAGAAAAGTCTTAAAATGACAAATTAAATTACTTTAAAACTTCTGGTTTAAATGACTAAGGAAAACTCAAAAGCAAACTAGGAACTACCTCTACAAAATATGTAAAAAATATAAACAGTCCAGGTCCTTACAAAACCAGTAAGAAAAAGTCAAACATTCTAGAAAATACCATTGATAGGCAATTCTCCTATATGTGGCCAGCAAACATGCCAAAAGCTGTTTACCCTTTACTGTATAAAGATGGAAAATTAAAACAATAAAATGTAACTTTTCTATCTATCCAATTGGGAACTTAAAAAAAAAAGGGATAATGCTTTATACTGAAGAAAGTACAGAAAACCAGTATCTGCTGGTAGGAATGTAAATTGTTCCATTTTTTCCTCAAAACAAATACCTACTTAAAAATATTCCTATCTATACTGTTAAGTATAAAATGCCAATTCAGTTGTGTGTGATTTGCTCAAATTTAGAAAACTGTTAGTAGTGGTTACCTCCAGAGAATGGACCTGTGGGTCCAAATAGAGAGGGAGATTTCTTTTTTACTATACAATCTTAAGTAATCCTTTTTCTTTACCACACACATGTAGTACTGTTTAAATTTGCTTAGGTAGTTAATTTTTTAAAATTCCAACTTGAGGAACTTATCTGAGATGTGTTCAAAGACATGTCTACTCATAAGCATTCATCACAGTCACTTCTAATATGAAAAAGATGCAAACTTGAATATCCAAATATCTGGTACAAATCAGAAAAAGAGTAGCCATTAAAAACCATGCTGTAGGATATTTCACAACATAGGAAAATATTCAAATGCTGTGAGAAAATTTCATTACTTCAACCTTCAATTGCATAAAAATCATGTGTGTGCTTACAAATATCCACAAAACCACTCGATGGATATAAATTTGAAAACAGGGAATGGTAGTCTTACTGATGATTTTTTTCCTTCATGCCACTTTAATTATTTCCCCAGTCTGCTTACTAGAAATACACTACTTTTCAAATTAAAAGAAATGTCATAGTGCAACTATTAAATGGCTTATTGGGTCCCAAATCCATCCTAGCACCTATTTCCCCCTGCCTCTAACAGCCTTTCCCAACTTGCCCACCTTTTTTAACCTGTTAACTCCTCTTCAGAGCTTCAGAACTCAATCTGAAAGTCCTATCCTGGAAGATCCAAATTAAGTGAGATCTGGTGGGCATATATCCTTTTCTTATATCAAGTATCTACCTATCTATCTATTTAGATATATATAACCTTACGCTGCAATTACAAATACATCAGCCCTTTCAGTCAATATTTATCGAGATACTGTGTGCACGGCAATGTGGTTGGCACTAGGGATTCAAACAACTTCTCGTGCAATTTACACTAAAACTTAAGTGTGAGGTTACAACATTTGTTATGTGCTAAGTATTCGGTGGTTTGAAAACCCATGATGAGGTCAACAGTGCCAGTGCAAGCAGGGGATTGCCCCAGTCGAGGGAAGACTTGAGAAGTGCAATTAACTAGGCCAAAAGGTGCATGTTTTACAAGTACCAGGCCAAGAAGCCTGTAGCTGGGGCCGAGGGAGTGTGGGGCAAGACCGAGGAGAAAGAAGCTGCGGGACACCAGGCGAAGCGGGGCCCGTGAACACTCCGCGCGTTTTTGTCCAAAATCAATGGGGATATTACGAGCAGGGGCAGAGGCATGATCAGAATTAGCAGCCACTTCCCCGTTAGCCTCAAAGTCCCTGCGGCTGTCTTCCTTAGTGCTGCATCCCCGGAACCGGAATGACACTGCACTTAACCTGCGCTCAGCGAGGGTAGCGGCCTAAACTGCGGCACGTCGGTCACCCAAGGGGGCCGCACCTTCCACCGGCGGCCCACAGCCTCGGCCCCCATTTCCTGAAGTGGCCGCCGCAGCGAGTGAAGGAGCGCGGCGGGAAGGGGCGGACAGCCCGCAAACCGCCCCGCTCTCCTCCATAGCGAAGCCGTCGCCGGACTCCCTCCTGGGTCAGCCTCCCGGGACGATCTCCCAGAGGCCTCGGGAATCACGGAACTGCCAGCCTCAGGCTCCACAACGAAGCCTCTCATTCCGCACTCACCTCAGGAGGCGAGCGGCCGGCGGCGGGCGGCCGGCGCACCGCAGCAGGCGCACCGGAAGTGCGTCACCGCCGGCGTGTCTCCCGGACTCGCCCTTCCTCGACTTGGGCTGCTGGAGCTTCTTGGGATTCCTCCGGGGTCCCCCACGCGGGCCTACCCCAGCGAGGAGGAGGCGACCTGCTCTTTGAAGGGCTTGCGGGTGCACAGAATTTAAACCTTCGCAAGAGACGGAGGAAGCCAAGGGCCATCCTGGATGAGCGCTAGTATGGGGGGATTCTCTTATTTGCTGTACTCGAGCTAGTTCTGCTCTTTGGACCGGGTCTGATTTCGTTGTAGATCTATGAGTTGTACTTGCAGCGTGAAAAATGCATTTAAGATCGGCAAGAGAGCAGTCAGAAGGCTAATAAAACGTCCCCGTCAGCAACGATGAAGAGCTGGATGGTCGCAGTACTATTTAGAACTCTACCATTAGCATCTCTCACAGACTGTTCTATAGCGGGAAGCAGCTGTAACTGTAGATACACACAAGCATATTTATCTGTACACATTTATTCAGCCTTCTGGATGGTACCTCTCTAGAAATTAATCTTTTAAGTGTTCTTCCTTTCCCTTTACACGTGATCAGTACCCAAACTGCTCCAAAATCGCCAGTGTTTATTCTGTCTCAATGCCCTTGGCTTGACAAAAAAACGAAATGTTGGACATGTGCCTTCTTCACCTCAAGATCTATTATTCCACTGAGGGAACTGATCCTAGAAAAATAAGACATCAAAGATCTCACGGGGATGTAGGAAGCTTCTTGGCCATTTTAGCATTATGATCCTGGCTTTTATCTCTGTTCTCATTGCCTCAGCTCAGTCACTGAGGGCCTCAACCTCACTTGGGAATCTGCAAACGCTTCCAGTCCTGTATTTCCATATCATAAAATTGAAAAACCATAGGCACTATGACTCTGTTCCTATAACCTAAAAAAACTCTTGCACACATGCACAGGGAGTCATTATGCATAAATTAAAAAATTACCAGCTCCAAAAGTTTGATTCAGTCATGGTTAAAACTTTGTTAATACTCTAAGTAACAAGTAACAATGGTATTTAATGAGAAACCTTTAAAGGGATGAATACTCGTATACCTGCTTTTGAGAAATCAATGCCTACATTTCCTTAAAGAAGTATTTTATTTTATTTTAAAGATTTTATTTATTTATTTGACAGACAGAGACCACAAGTAGGCAGAGTCAGGCAGAGAGAGAGGGGAGGAAGCAGGCTCCCCACTGAGCAGAGAGCCCGATGTGGGGCTCGATCCCAGGATCCCGGGATCATGACCTGAGCCAAAGGCAGAGGCTTTAACCCACTGAGCCACCCAGGCGCCCCTAAAGAAGTATTTTAAAACATTATATACCAGTTACCTAAAGGCATTAAGAGGAGCCTAAGCAAAATGGGACACCAGTGTAGTATGAGTCCAATCAGTGCATGGAGTCCAATGGAGTGTTTCATTCAGCATCTTTACCAGCCTTCTTCTGGGGTGCCTTTCTGTACTGCAAGATGGAAAGCTAAATACCAAATGTCCCATATCTGGGTTTCTGAATGGGCTCCACTGGTAGATGTATTCATGCAGGACTAACATAGAATTTGAGTCTCTGTCTAAGGCCTCCATTAATAAAGAGAAAGCATTATCACTGACTACCATAGTTTTATATTTGCCTCCTAGGTAACCTACTCTAAATGGCAAGATTAGGATTACTGCAAACTTTTAAATATTTTTTGTAGGAAATTGTTCTGGCATGCTCTACTTGCTATAAAAAAACCCACACTTGTTAGCATATGCTTGTTGTATGAAATTGAGTTTATTCACTTAATATGTAATGAGCATATTATCTCTACTGATTTCTTACTATTTGTGAGTCATTCCCTTCATTCTGTAACCCGTATTATATAAGTAGTATGTACTTACCAACTATTAAACATGAAAACACCTTTGCTTTTGCTTTCTTCTTACAGACCTCTTTGAGTTTGCTTCTTTTTTTAAATAAATATTTTATTTATTTATTTGACAGATCACAAGTAGGCAGAGAGGCAGGCAGAGAGGGGGGTGGGGAAGTAGGCTCCCTGCTGAGCAGAGAGCCCGATGCAGGGCTCGATGCAGGGCTCGATCCCAGGACCCTGAGATCATGACCTGCGTTGAAGACGAAGGCTTAACCCACTGAGCCACCCAGGTGCCCCGAGTTTGTTTCTTTAACACATTTGAGGATATTCACTATGGCACTCCTTGAAATAGTAAAAGTAGATAAGTAGGCTGTAGAAAATTCTATTCATTAGTTAAAATGAACTAGAGCTACAAGCTTCAACATGTAAATCTCATAAAAATTATGCTGAGTTTTAAAACTCAGGATTTCTCCACAGTGTGGCTTAATAATGCCAAGTTAGTTTTGTACTCCTATCGAAGGTTTTCCCACATTCCTTACATTGAGATAGCTTCAAAACTCTTCTGTGGACTTCTCTAGTGCTAAGTTGGGAGTTACATCCAACGGTTTTCTTAAGCACTATATATTTGAAGAGTATCACCCCCATGTACATTCTTCAGTGCTGAATCAGTTTTGAATTAAAGCTGATACCTTTCCCACATATCCTACATTCAAAGGACTTCTCCCTAGTGGGAATGCTTTGAAACTGATAAAATGTCTACACATTAACTAAAATAACCTCTCCAGTTGAGATTCTAATCCTGTCCACCCCTGCTGGAAAAAAACTTTTATTCCCCTCCCCTTTCCCCACCATGGATATTTCCTATTGTCTCTTCAGTTCTTAGTCTTCTAGAAACATAGTTCCTTGGGGTGCCTGGGTGGCTCAGTTGTTAAGCATCTGCCTTCAGCTCTGGTCATGATCCCAGGGTCCTGTGATCGAGCCCTGCATTGGGCTCCCCGCCCAGTAGGAAGCCTCCTTCTCCCTCTCCTACTCCCCTTGCTCGTGTTTCCTCACTTGCTGTGTCTCTCTTTGTCAAATATGTAAAATCTTTTTTTAAAAAAAGAAAGGTAGTTCCTTGGAAAATGTTTCTTTGGAGTTTACTAGAGAGCATAATCTCTTCCTTTGCTGTATCATTTGTTGTTATGAATTTATTTGCAGTCTTGGTTACATCATCTGTACTTAGAAGTGGAAAACAATATTATACTTAAGAATTGCTCCTGAGGTCATGATCCCAGCATCCTGGGATGGAGGCCGGCATAGGGCTTTCTGCTCAGTAGGGAGCCTGCTTCCCTCTCTCTCTCTCTGCCTGCCTCTCTGCCTACTTGTGATCTCTGTCTGCCAAATAAATAAATAAAATCTTAAAAAAAAAAAAAGAATTGCTCCTGAGGGGCACGTGAGTGGCTCAGTTGTATGGTGTATGACTCTTGATTTTGGTTCAGGTCATGATCTCAGGGTTGTAGGACCAGCCCTGTGTCAGGCCTCTTGTCAGGCTCTGCACTGGGCATGGGGCTTGCTTGAAATTCTCTCTCTCCCTCTCCATCTGCCTCTTCCCACTCTAAAAAAAATTGAAATAGAAAAAAAAATTTTTTAATTGCTCCTGAAAAAGAAACAGGATCACAAAATTATAGAACTATTGAATATCATTGTCCAATCACCTCAACTAACCAATGACAAGCTGAGGTTATTATAAAGGAAATACACAGTATCTCAAAAAAGGGAAATGGTCAAGGTAGAAAAACAAACCAGGCCTTGTTGCCAGTTACATGTTCTTTCCATCACCAGCATTACACTTTCCCTCACCCTACATTTGGACCCAACAATTATGTCAGAGAAAAATTATTTCACATGTGTGAAAAGAAACATATCCAACAATGTTCATGCATCAGTTTTTCAAAAGAAAAAACGCCAAACAACCTTAATGTCCATTATTAAGGCAATGGCTAAATCAACTGAGCTTTAGCTCACCAAATGAAATACTATACTAAACATAAGTAGAAATGAATGAACTTAAAGTATGCGTTTAAATCTAAATTACAGGGTGCCTGGGTGGCTCAGTCAGTTAAGTGGCTGCCTTTGTCTTGGGTGATGATCTCAGGACCCTGGCATCGGGCCCCATGTTGGGCTCCCTGTGCTGCACTGGGCATGGAGCCTGCTTGAGATTCTCTCTCTCCCTCTGCTCCTCCTCTCCCTGCCCACTCTATCTCTCTCTCAAATAAATAAATGAAATCTTTTCAAAAAAATCTCAATCACATCATGTTGAATTTAAAAAATAAGCTGCAGAAAGATATACCATTTATGTGATTCAAAATGTGCAAAGTAATGTGATGGTGTTTATGGAAATAACCATATATAACAAGTTTAAAAACATCTATGGGCACAATTAACACCATATCCAGATGGTAAACTGCCTCTGGAGCCACAGAGAGGGAAATGCAGTTTAATATAGAGGACTTCAATTACATCTGTACTGCTTTAGTTCTTAGAAACATGTGAAACAGCCATCACAAAACATTAACATATGATAAAGCCAAGAAGAGGTAACATAGAGGTTTATTATATGCCATTTTTCTACACCTAAAATATTTCTAAGAATTTTTTAAAGTCTCAATGGTACCACTAGTAGAATAAAAACAGAAGAAATCTTCCAAAATACCTAAGGATGATAAGAGTAAAGAAAGCCAAGTCCACATAGCAAAAGGGACTATATAGGACAGCAATAAACATCAAAAATTAAAAGCATTTAAGATGACAGATGTCAGACCAAATTTTATCACATTAAGTGTAAACAGGTTAAAATATTCCTAAAAGCATCCATACGGCAAATGGATGAGACATACTCTACCTACATCTAGGTTATAGTAACTGTACTACTACTGTAGAAAGTAACTGGGTTACTTTCCATAAGTACAAGGGTAAGTAAGCCTGTGAATAGGGTTATTGCATTTGCCTAGATAGCATTGCAAATGGGAAATCTTATATTTCTAATATGTGGAGCGCCCTTCCTCTTTTCACTCAGGACAAACCCAGGTATCCATGAAGTACACTATCCTAAACAGAAATTCCTAAATTACTAACTAACTACTCATGCAACAAATTAAATATAAGTGAGCTCTCTTCTTCTTTATTACTCTCTTATAGCTCATGTACAATATATTCTTTCTTCATATTTCTTGCCAAAGTCCAGGAATCATTAAAAACTGGGAACAATAACTTCTGTATATTACATGTGATTTCTTGTACCTAACTGGTAGTTTTGGATGGTCCCAAACAACTGAATAAGAGCCTTGGTTAAAGCTTCAGCTTTTGGTGACAGAACCCAGGAGGCTGTTCAGTTTCCCAGGACCAAGAAGTCTCCCCATTTTAAATGTGTGTCTAGCCCCTTAGGAGGTGGGCTCCTTGTCTCTCCCTTTCTCCCACCTGGGCGGTGCCACCTGCACACACTTCCTCATGCTCCCCATCCCTGGGTCGCTCTCTTTCCGACTCTAGCAGTGGAGCTTGCACCTGTCAGACCTCCAAGGAGATGGAAGCACAGGTCCAAGGCAGAGATAACACAGGAACCCTGTATGTTGCCATCCTTCACAGGAAGCACTGAGGCTGGCACACACACACACACACACACACCGCCCCCTCCCGCCCCCGCCCCGCTTCGGTGTGTCCCTTAGAGCTTGGCTCCAAGCAGTACCAAGCACGAGAGATGTAGAATGAATCATAAACAAGAGAAGATCAAGGTTCAGGGAGTTTTGGTAAAGCCACAGTAATCATATTCCAGCATCAAACGGGGGTGAAAAAATGAACAATCTTGAAACGCTCTTTTGAGGACCCCGTCCTCAATATTAAATAGCACGCCAGACCGCCAGCTATATTTGCACAGCACAATGGTGACATCTAGTGTTGGCTGGTTAAATATCAGCGAGCTCGGCAATTTACTTGAAATTTCGAGAAGTAGGTTTCTTGGTGCCTCCCTTTCTCTCAGGATTCCTGCAGGGCTAAGAAATTTGTTTGTCTGTTTGTTTTCTAGTTTGTAACTTGCCTTTTAATTTACTTAACAATCGCTCTTATTTTTCACATTATTGAAATAAAATAACAAACTGGATGGTGTTTTTTTTTTGTCTTTGTTTTTGTTTTGTTTCGTTTTGTTTTTGAGAGAAAGAGCAAGTGGGAGCAGAGAAGGGGCACATAGACAGAGATAGAGAGAGAATATTAAGCAGGTTCCACAATGGAGCCTGACGTGATCTCACAATCCTGAGATCATTACCTGAGCTGAAATCAAGAGTCAGATTCTTAACCGACTGAGCCACCCAGGTGCCCCTGGATGTTTTTTAAACTGAAATATATTTAACATATAACATCGTGTAAATTTAAGGTGTACAACGTGTTAATTTTGTACAATTTACATATTGTAATATGATTGCCGTTATAGCAAGAACCACCACCTCTATCATGTTACATAATTATAATTTATTTTTAGTGGCTGGAATAATTAAGTCCTAGTCCTTGGAAATTTGATGACTATAATACAATATTGTTGTTTATATTCACTACATTGTGCATTAGATCTCTAGGACTTATTTACTACTGGTTGCAAGTTTGTACCTCTGAACAACATCTTAGCTTATCCTCTTTAAAGAATTTCTTTAGATGTCTTGTCTTGTTTTGAAGTCTGACCTCTTCAAGGACAAGGACTGGTCATTACTCACCCTTGAGTCCCAGCACAGTGTGACTTATGGTAGTTCAGTGTCCATGGAATGCATGAGTGACCCATTTCGGTGGCCATGAGTTCCAGTAAGTCATGTCCTCCCACTCCCACAATGTTCCTAATCCCCACGCAAACTGGATATTTTTAGAGTGTACGATTTGATGAGTTTTGACCAGTAGAGAACAAGATAGACAAAAATCCCTGTTCTCATAGAGCTTACATTCTTAGTGGCCAAAATTATATCACGTAGCTACTCCCAACAGCAGAGAATCTAGAAGGTAATTCCCCCCCCCTTCTGGCTTCCATGGCAGAAAGAGGATGGAAAGAGTGTTGTGTGAGCCAATCTACACTTCTGGCCACCTGGGGCTGAACAGCATACTCACAATGTGTAAATATTATGTACATCACTTAGGTTTAAAACATATTTCAAAAGCTTTTGACATGCCTATTCCTTAAGCCAGACCTATTTACTATTAGTACTGTTATTAAATTAGATGTCTTTTTATTTGTTGACATGTAAATAGATCCCCTAGCACAAGACCATGGCCCACATAGGACCTTCAATCAATGGCAGATATTATCTTGGCACTAGTAAGTATACCCTGTGGGTCCTTGAGTGTTGCTTAAACCTTTCTTTAGTTCAGTCTTTTTTTTTTAATGTCTTCAAAACATAGGAGGGCTCATTTAGCAGGGAGCAGAGAAAGAAGATTTGGTATTATAAATTGTAGTTTCAGTCTGCACAGACCCGCCAGCCACCCCACTGAGAAGGAAATTATTTTTTTATTTTTAGTTCTGCACCTCTAGATGGGAGGAGGGTCACTCAGACAGACTCGCAAAGCCTTGAGGTGAGAGCACAATGCCGCTGGAAAACCGAAGAGTACTAGACAAGGCCTTCAGAAACACAACAGCTTGTGTCTACAGCCGTGGACCGTAACACTTTTGCTTGCACACCCCTGAAAGTAATTCTGTAAAAAACTAGGTAGTCATGGCCAACAAGCACATGAACAGATATTCAGCATCATTAGGGAAATGCAAATCAAAAACCACAGTGAGATACCACTCTATACCTACCAGGTGAGTCACAATTTTTTTTAATGAAAAGAACAAGAGTTCTCAAAGAGGCAGAGAAATTGGAACCCATGGTTGCTGGAAATGAGGTACAGTGGCTGTGGAAAAGTCTGGAAGTTCCTCAAAAAGTGAAACAGAATTTTCAATGATTTTGTTCCTAAGTAGAGACCCAAAAGAGTTGGAAATAAATATTCAAACAAATACTGGTACATGCATGTTCATAGCAACACGATCCTATTAGTGAAAAGGTGGAAACTAGACAAATGTTTATCATCTGATGAATGAATAATCACAATGGGATATATACAAACAATGGAATATTTTTCAACCATAAAAGGGAAGGAAGTGCTGGTACATGCTTCCACTTGGATTCACCTCAAAAACATTATGCTAAGTAAAAGGAACCAGACACAGAAAGTCCAATATTGCATGATTCCATTTATAGGAAACATCAGAATAGGTAAATCCATAGAGACAGAAAACAGATTAGAGGTTGCCAGGAAATAGGCGGGGAGGGATGGAAGTTATTGCCTAAGGAGTGCAGGGTTTCCTTTTGAGATGATGCAAATGTCTTGAAATAGAGGGGGTGGTTGCACAATATTATAAACATAGTAAATGCCACGAATTGTATGCTTTAATGTGGTTAATGGTTAATTTTATGTTATGTGAACTTAACTCAATAAAAAATTCCCAAACAAAAGTCTCCCTACATATTTTTGGTTAATATTTAACATTTTTGAACATAAGTATAAAGAATTGCAAAGGATGTAACTTCTGGTAGATCATATGATACTGATGCCCTGCTGGGGGCGTAGAGGGCAGCTCTACAGTATCTCATAAATAACACTTCAAAATAAAACGGTTACGTCATTCTTCTAAATACATCCATATGATCTTAATGCTCTAATTTGATACCCCATCGCCTATTTTTTTAAGTTAATTTTCACCCCCAACATGGGCCTCGAACTCACGACCTGAGATCAGGGGTCGCGGGCTCTACTGACAGAGTCAGCCAGGCACCCCAAACCCATCACCTATTTTTAAAAGTATATGAACAACCTCTTGTGTAACTCTAAGTTATATCACTCCTTTTTCTTCTTAAAATTATATTTCCATTGCATTTCCCCTTAGATTTTTATCTTAATAATGTAATTTTTATTTTTTTTCTAAGATTTATTGATTGATTTGGAGAGGAGAGTGGGGGAGGAGCAGAGGGAGAAGGAGCGAGAGAATCCCAAGCAGGCTCCCCACCGAGTGTGGAGTCCCACAGGGGCCTCGATCTCATGACCCAGAGATCATGACCCGAGCTGAGAGCAAGTTTTGGATGCTTAACTGACTGTACAACGCAGGTATCCCTTTTGGTATAATTTTTTTTTTTATTTGACAGAGATCACAAGTAGGCAGAGAAAGGCAGGCAGAGAGAGAGAGAGGAGGAAGCAGGCTCCCTGCTGAGCAGAGAGCCCGATGTGGGACTCGGTCCCGGGACCCCGAGATCATGACCTGAGCCGAAGGCAGTGGCTTAACCCACTGAGCCACCCAGGCGCCCCTTGGTATAATTTTTGAAGTTTTTTTTTCCTGATCCCAAAGTCTCCAAATATTAAAAATTTCTTCTGGATTGGGTTGTTACAGTTGATATTAGTATATAATTGATCAAAACAACATAAATATTACTCTGATAAATAATATAAATAATTGGGGCACCTGGGTGGCTCAACTGGTTAAGCATCCAACTCTTGATTTAGGCTCAGGTCATGATCTCAGGGTTGTGAGATCAAGCCCCAGGTCAGACTCTGCACTGGGCATGAAGCTTGCTTGGGATTCTCTCTCTCCCTCTCCCTCCCCACTCTCTAAAAAGATATAACAATATAAGCAACTATTGAACATAAAAAGAAAAAAATTCTTGAAAACACAGGTCTCTTAAAAGACTGGATGGGGCTCTTCTTTTTTTCCTGTTTGCTCATGAATTCATGGATAAATATCACCTCTTGCTAAAACAAAAGAGTTCAGGGTGCCTGGTGGCTCGGTCATTATGCATCTGCCTTTGGCTCAGGTCATGATCCAAGGTCCTGGGATAGAGCCCCAGATCGGTCTCCCTGCTCAGTAGGGAGCCTGCTTCTCCCTCTCCCACTCCCCCTGCTTGTGTTCCCTCTCTCTCTGTGCCTCTGTCAAATAACTATATAAAATCTTTAAAAAAGTGAAATGAAATGAAAGAGCTCTGCATAAACAATCATTGCTTGTTTTTGTCTCTACACATTTAAGCACTGTCCATATAAACAGGCATACAGGAATGGAGAGTTTTGTTATACCAACATCAGTCACTCAATCCTTTCAAGGTATATGCCAAAAATCACACAGTGATATATCATCAAAAAATTAGTTTTACTGATCTATTAGCTGAGAGCTAGAGTAGGTACTCCTTCAATGAGTTTTTTTTAGATTTGTTATCTTTTAATTTTTATTATTAAAAAGTTCAAGTCTGTACAAATGTGGAAAAATAATAAAATGAATCTCCACATGACTCCCATGACATGACAATTTCAGCAACCCACAGCCAACCTTCTTTCATTTCAAACCTTTCCTGCTATCTGTCCTCCACTCCCACCCCTTCACCACCGTTGGATCATTTTGAAGCAAATCCCAAGAATCATCTTGGGATGAGAATAGAAAGAATACCTCTATAAATATCTCTTAAAAATAAAGACACTTTTGAAACAAAGCAGTATACCTAAGAAATGTAAATCATCCAATATCCAGCCATTGTCTAAATTTCCCTAGGTTGTATCATACATGCTTTTGTTTCGATTTGGTTTGGATTTTAGTGTTGGCTTTTCAACTCAAGAGTCTAACAATGCCCACAAATTACATCCGGCTCTATTCATCTTTCTCTTGGTTTGGTTTTGTTTTAAGTAGGCTCCACACCTAGCATGGAACCTAACATGGGGCTTAAACTCACAACCATGATATCAAGCCCTGAGCTGAGATCAAGAGTCAAGAGTCAGATGCTTAGCTGACTGAGCCACACAGGTGCTCCTCTGAAGTCTTTTTTTTTTCAATTTTAATTTTTTAAAAAGATTTTATTTATTTATTTGATGAGAGAGAGAGCACGCACGAGCACAAGCAGGGGGAGGAGGAGAAGCAAACTTCGCCAAGCCCTTACCCAGGGCATCATCCCAGGACCCTGAGACCATGGCCTGAGCCGAAGGCAGAGGCTTAACCCACTGAGCCACCCAGGTGCCCTAAGTCTTCTTCTTCTTCTTCTTTTTTTTAACCAATAGATTCTTTCTCCTTGTTTTTCTTTCCTCTTGCAATTGATTTGTTGAAGAACTGGGTCATTTGTCCAGTGGATATGTTTTCCATGTTCTGGATTTTGTTGATTACATCTCTTTGGTCTCTGTATTTCCTGAAAATTGATATTTAGATCTTGAGCCTTGATTAGATACAGATTTGATACTGTGGCAAGAGTTCTTCATAGCTGGTGTGTTTGTACTTTTTATTTCATTGGAGGTACCTAAAGTCTGGGTTTCTTGTGTGTGTGTGTGTGATAGGCTGTATCAGTGGGTTCAGTGTTATTAGCTGTATCCACCCATTACCAAGGTCTCCATCATTTTTTCACCTGATGGTTTATCAGCCATTAATGATCACTGCCTAGATCCAGCATTTCATTACTTGTTCTTCCTTCAGTTTTTTAAAAAAGATTTTATTTATTTGATGCAGAGAGAGAGAGACACAGCAAGAGAAGGAATAGAAGCAGGGGGTGTGGGAGAGGGAGAAGCAGGCTTCCCTCTGACAAGGGAGTCTGATGCAGGACCAGAAAATAATTTGTTTCCTAATTAGAGTCATTCACTTTCCTAATTTCTGGAAAGTAGTATACTCAAATAGCTTTAAGAATTATTAATTATCAGGGGCGCCTGGGTGGCTCAGTGGGTTAAACCTCGGCTTCAGCTTGGGTCATGATCTCAGGGTTCTGGGATCGAGCCCCACATCGGGCTCTCTGCTCAGCAGGGAGCCTGCTTTCCCCACTCTCTGCCTGCTTGTGATCTTTCTCTCTCTGTCAAACAAATAAATGAAATCTTTAAAAAAATTATCATCAGATTATATAATTGTTAATATTAAGAATTATACAGTTATGCCTATTACACCTTTTTTTTAAAGATTTACTTATTTCTTAGAGAGAGAGAGTGCATGTGGGGGATAGGGGAAAGGTAGAAGGAGAGAATCTTCAAGCAGACTCCCCCATGATCACAGAAACTGAGGTAAGCTCCATCCCATGACCCATGAGATCACGACAAGAGTCAGACGCTCAACCGACTAAGCCACCCAAGTGTCCCTGCCTGTTACTCTTTCATGTAAGAGACATCTTGTTTAATCTGGTATGTTCAGAAAATATTGGGAAAAAAACCCAAAATATTAATTCTAATGCACATAGCCAATTCAATATTTTTTTCTTTTTAAAAAATATTTTATTTATTTATTTGACAGAGATCACAAGTAGGCAGAGAGGCAGGCAGAGAGAGAGAGGGAAACAGGCTCCCTGCCAAGCATTGAGCACCACACGGGGCTTGATCCCAGGACCCCGAGATCATGACCTGAGCCGAAGGCAGAGGCTTAACCCACTGAGCCACCCAGGTACCCCTCAATATTTTTTCAATAAAAGTAATTTCCTCATCCCACATTTTAAATATATATATATTTTAAAAGTCTTAAAGATAAGTCTCATTCCATTTATGAAAAACATGCATCATACTACCTAATTGTCAACTCTGATCCTCATTTTCATACCAATAAACTACATCAGAGTTAATTTCTGCCTAACTTTTAAAAGTCAAGTAAATGTGTTAATAGGCATTTTTGAGGAATATTATAACAACTACTGAGAAATAAGTTATGGAACACATCTGGTACAACACATTACTAAAAGCAGGTAAGATTCAAATAATGCAGCTGTTATATAATTAATTTATTCAGATTTAGAATAATTTATAAAAACAAGGTAATTGTGCTATTTGTCATCACTTATGTTTCAATATAAATTCAACTAACACGGGCGCCTGGGTGGCTCAGTGGGTTAAGCCGCTGCCTTCGGCTCAGGTCATGATCTCGGGGTCCTGGGATCGAGTCCCGCATCGGGCTCTCTGCTCAGCAGGGAGCCTGCTTCTCTCTCTCTCTCTCTGCCTGCCTCTCCATCTACTTGTGATTTCTCTCTGTCAAATAAATAAATAAATAATCTTAAAAAAAAATTCAACTAACACTGTAGGTTATTTACAAAGCAAGAAATAGAGGAAGATATAATATTTCTTTGATGTGTGCATGTACATATATAAATACCAGGTGTTCAGTTTTTGAAAATAAAACAATGTACAAAAATCAGAATTTAATTTTACTACTTTTCTTGACATCATGATTGAACTTTCCAATGTAAGAGAAAGGCATATTGCGCTAATTAGCCCAACACTGCATCATTAAACATTTCATAAGTGAAATAAGATGAGCATTGACTGCTATTGGAATAAATATTTCAGGATATGCTTTGATAAAAGTAACTTATTAAATACTGTATCAATTAATGCACAGAAAATCTGAAAGAAATCACATGGAAATTTTGCTGGCAAACTGATGCAGTGTATCTTGAATAATATGATAGTCCCAGATGAAGTTTCCTTGAAAGGAATCAGCATTATTAACTTGTACCCATTTAAAGGTAACTTTTCTTTCCACAAAAGATGTTCTGGGGTGAGTACTGAAAGAAACATACTGAATGGAACAGCTTATCTTAAATATGGGGGGGTGGGTAGGCATTCTGATGACTGGATGTTTGCTTTGATTTTGTGGGGTTGTTGCTAGGAACACAGGTTTTTCAACAATGAACTAGAGATGGAAGAAGTGAAGTCACCTGCGCCCCACTGCGTCGGTACACAGTATCTGAATTCAGACTATCATAACACAGGCCAATTCCTCCCAATAAAAAAAATGTACAAGACAATGGAAGACAAAAGGGAGGCAGGACTTTTTTTCCCTTTGATTAATTATTAAAGGATCCTTTTCAGAAATCTATATTTCAAAGTGTCTTTTTGTTTGGTGCCCCAGAGGTTTTAACTCCCCCGGGGCAGTTCAGGGCAGGTTAGGAGCACGCATTCTTTTTATCAAGCAGAAGGGCAGATTGTGAAATTGGTTTTGGAAAGGAGAACCCGAGGGTGGGGTTTTGCGAAGGAGAACCAGAGCGAGCAAGAAGCCCTGCTCCCACACAAAGCTGAGGATCTGGAAATAGATGGTGCTATTCCCACTTTGAAGACCACTGACCCGGACTGACCTCCAGCTTCAAGGATATTTCTTTGGGCTGGAGAAAGGCAGATACAGCAGGCTCCACCACTGACTTGCTTTGGAATTTAGCCTTCTTGTTCTAATCTGGCAAACTGAGCCAATGTCTAGTTTTTGGTTTCCTTCCATAGTGTTCTGAGAATTAGGCATGAGAAATAGTTACTACAACTACTACTACTTAGGTTTCGAATAGTACTTCTAAATTTCCAAAAGGCTTTGAGGTCTGGACCTTATGTTTTCCTCACAACTGTCCCTCAAAGGCAAGTCTTCCCTCTATGGGACAGACGTGGGTCATGGAAATCCAGGGCAAGACTTGGCCAAAGATCTCACAGCAGATAGATGTCTTGGTTGGGAATAGCACCTTCTTTCTCCACATGCATCCACAGAGCATGAAGAAATCACCAATTACATCAAATACCAGCAATTACCATCAAATACCAAATGAATTAACCACTAATTATATCAAATACTTTAACAGAAAGTATAAAGTATATCCAGTATGTATACTATATATACAATATATACTCTATCTAAATTTATGGATTTTTATAAAATATCATTTTCATGAAATAACAGAGGCCCATGAATATTCTCAGTCTGTTCCATCAAACTGTGACTCGGTTGACTGAAAAGCAGAAAAACAAAACAAAACAAAACACCATAAAGCTCCCCAAAGCAGTTTCCATCCCAAAAGGCACATTCATTTTTCACTGTCCAGTGATCTGTGATCCACTTTGTACTTCTGTAAGCACCCTGCAAGATGAGCATTCCCAGGGTAGAATGATAACTTAATGATAATTTAACAAGGAAGTTATTTCAGGATAAATTATTAGTTTTTTGCTTCATTTGAAACAAAGTTTTAGTTTATTTTTTGGCTAGTAATTCAAAAGGTATTACAAAAGATTGACTTTCCCTTCCACCTCTTTACCTTCCCAGACATAATCAATAAGAAAGAATATAAATCATGAAATCTGTTGTAACCCCGTATATCCCTCGGACAACATGAAATAAGATATTTGGGGCTAATCTGTTGTTCAGGAAGTGTTTGGATATTGTAAGACCTTCATTTATGGAAGACTAAGTGTAGAAAGTTGGCAGCAGGGCAGGGCTGGATGGATAGTAGGCGGGATGAAGACGACCTTGGAGCAGCACTTGGAGGACACAACGAAGAATCGAGCCATTGTTGGGAGTCCTGGGCACAGGTGTGCAAGGACTTAATCTGGGCTGCTGTGGGATGCCAGCAGATGAGCATGCTGGGGTGATATCTGTTCTAGTCTAGCAAGCAGCTAAGCTAACCTCAGACTTCACCAATATTCCTGTGGTGTGTCTGGACTCCGATAATGGGAACACGGTTCCCCTCTCTTCCTCGGCTCTGCCTGCACAGGTGGCAGCCATCTATTACTGGGCAGCATGGCTGCCCTCAGACCTCTGGTGAAGCCCAAGATCATTAAAAAGAGGACCAATAAGTCCATCTGGCACCAGTCAGACCAATAGGTCAAAATTAAGCACAAAAGGCGGAAGCCCAGAGGCACTGACAATAGGGTGCATGAAGATTCAAGGGCCAGATCTTGATGCCCAACATTAGTTACCGGAGAAACAAACAAACAAACAAAAAAAAAACATTAACTGCGTTAACTACACTCTGCAAGGAAATCCCTTGCGGAGTTCCTAGTCCACAATGTCAAGGAGCTTGAAGTGCTCCTGACGGGCAACAAATCTTACTGTGCAGCCACTGCTCACAATGTCTCCTCCAAGAACCACAAAGCCATTGTGGAAAGAGCAGCCCAACCAGCAGTCAGAGTTACCAATCCCAATGCCAGGCTGTGCCGTGAAGAAAATGAATAGTCAGCTTGTGTACACGTCATATTTGCATTAATAAAACCATAAAACTACAAAAAAAAAAAAGATAATGAAGGGGCGCCTGGGTGGTGCAGTGGATTAAGCCTCTGCCTTCAGCTCAGGTCATGATCTCAGGTCTTGGGATGGAGCCCCGCATCGGGCTCTCTGCTCGGCAGGGAGCCTGCTTCCTCCTCTCTCTCTGCCTGCCTCTCTGCCTACTTGTGACCTCTGTCAAATAAATAAATAAAAATTAAAGAAAAAAGATAATGGAACATGATGATCCAGAAATATAATGGCATCATAGTGGCATTGCACAAAATGACCCCTTGATAAGTTCACCCACAGCCTGTCACAGGGGCTCAATATTAATTACCTTGTAGAACTATTAAAGTTCCAGTAGTGAGGCCATTTCTTTAGTGTGTATTGGGCACTTTCCTATTAATTTCAGAGTAAGTTGCCTTTGGACCCTCAATGGACTGACTTATCAAAATATTAGTAAGAAAGGATCATGTTGTGAAGCAGCAGGTCCATGTCACTTTGTACACAGAATTTTTATATGTTCAATAAACCTGGTTGGAAGATAAAATAAAAGTTGGCAGCGGGGTCTAGTCAAGGGTCAAGGAAAACAGTGACACACATCATATAAGCATAAAAGAGGATGAGGGACAAAGATTAAAATAATGAGTCTTGGAGAACTGAATCATAACTGGGAGTTATGGGTGAGTCCAAAACAGGAACAGGAGTTTCCAGAAGTCCACAGAGCAATTAAGAGCAGAATAAATCCAGGTGCCCAAGACCAGTGAAACAAAGTGGAACCTAGACACAGACAGAATTCAATCCCAAGATGGCCCCTCTTCCCTGAGCTGCCCCAGAGACTGCCTCGTGACCTGGAGCCCCTGCCCCTGCCTTCCAAAAGTTATGTATGACCTAAACTGCTTCATGAGTAGAGAACCCTGAAATTTTAGAGCTGCTAAGAAACTTAAATATTACCTAGTACATCTAATACTCAAGCAATTTGATCCCTGGGCCCCATAATACTCTTAAAGACATTGAGGACCCCAAAGAGTTTTTGTTTAAATGTGGGCCACATCTACTGATATTGACCATCTTAGAAATTAACACCAATAATATTTTTAAGTATTTGTTAATTTATTTTAAAATAACAATAGTAATCACATTACATGCTAACATAAACAATATGTTTTATGAAAAACAACCATATTTTACAAAAGCTTAAAAAACGAAGTAAAAACATTCGCATTTTTTTTACATTTTTGGAAATCTCTTTAGTGTCTGGCTTAACAGATGACAGCGGGATCCTTATCCCTACTTTTGCATTTTAGGTGTTTGATAGCACATGGCATGTAACCTTGAGAAAATACTGTAGGCACACAAGAGTGGTTTTCAGCGTACAGACCCCTTGAAGGGCTTTGGGAACCCCAGTGGCTCCTGGACTATGCTCTGAGAACTACTGATCTGGTATAATTTGGGACCGCAGTTTCCTGTCACGCCATTTATTAGCAATGTGATCTCTGCCCTGTGACTTAACCTCTCTCTGCCTTGCCTTCCTTAACTGTAAAGTGCAACTAAAAACAAGAGTTCTTTTATGACTACTTGCACTCCTACGGATGTTGCATCCTCATAGTCATTTAGGTAAATAAATGACGTGATGGATACCTGTAAATGTATAACACAAGGCTTGGCTCAAAAAAATGACTCTCCCTACTCTCATTGTTAGTGGTTGTCATTAACTACATTCCAAGCAATGTGCCAGGCACCAATGGTCACATCAAAGTGAGTAGGAAGACGGCCTGAGTTGCTTAAGAAGAGGGGAGGTAAGATAAATACACATCTATATAGAACAAAACAGATTATGTCAGGAATGATACAAAAAAAAGGGAGAGGCCACATTCACTCATTCATTCATTCACCAAATATTAATCAATTGCTCCCCACGCGCCGGAAGCGATAGCCAGGAGGGGGCTAATGTAAAGGAACCAAGTGAGGGAGAGGGCAGGTGGCAGAGGCCATGAAGAGACAGGGGTGCCCCATGTACACATTGTGTGGGCCTTCACAGGCCAATGTGTTTGGGGATATAAGGAAATATTTCATGAGAAAGTGGCATTTGAGTTAGAACTTGGGAAGAGGTGGGATTTGGAAATAGAGTTGATATACACATTTCTTAATTCACTCGTTCAACAAACATTTGATTTTGTTGCTGAGTCTGCTCCATGTTGCATGAATAAGAGTCCCTACTTTTGTTTTTAAGTTCTTTTTTTAAAGATTTTATTTTTTTATTTGAAAGACAGAGAGATCATGAGCTGGGGAAGAAGGGCAGAGAGAAGGAAGCAGATTCCCTGCTTAGCAGGGAGCCCAGCACGGGACTCAGTCCCAGGACCCCAGGATCAGGACCTGAGCTGAAAGCAGATGTTTAACTGCTTAACTGACTGAGCCACTCAGGTGCCTCAGGATCCCTACTTTCAAAGAGGAAAATTTTGCATTTGTTTTTATTATACAAGGAACACATGTTCACTTGAAAAATCAGAACATACAGGTCAGCAAAAATGAGAAAATAAAAACCACCCACAATACCTTTATCCAGAGAGAATCCCTCTAGAACCAGGATGAGAGTGTGGCCAATGGCACAAAATGTAAAGGGGGCGGGCAATGCTAAAAAATTCAGTCATCAAGATAAATAATATTTTATTTTATTTTTTAAAGATTTTATTTATTTATTTGACACAAAGAGATGACAAGTAGGCAGAGAGGCAGGCAGAGAGAGAGAAAAGCAGAGCCACTGCGGAGGAAGCAGGCTCCCTGCTGAGCAGAGAAGCCAGATGTGGGGCTCGATCTCAAGGCCCTGAGATCATGACCTGAGCCAGAGGCAGAGGCTCAACCCACTGAGCCACCCAAATAATATTTTATTTCATTAGTCAGACAAATAATATTTTAATGTAATAGTTTTTAAAAAACAAAATTAGTGCAAAAAATCCAGGATGACACAATGCCTAAATTTTAATAAAGGCAGGATCCCACCCTGCATTTGCCTTCCTCAGTCTCCCTCTCCCCACCCTCATTCTGGTGCTGACTGGGCTTGGTCATTCCCTGCATGTCCCACGTCCCCCAGATCCAGTCTCCGCCCTCCTCTGCCCTCCTTGGGGCCCTGGGCAGCTGATCCCGGAGGGTGGCATCAACGGGCTTCTTCGCCTTCTGGCTTCCAGCTGGCTTCAGACAATGGGAAGCACCGGAGGCCACCAGAGGCTGGGTGTTTCTTTCCCACTCCCTCCCTTCTCATCACAGAGGTTCAGGCAAGGGCTGCTCCTGCCGCTGAAACAGCTCCTGTCCAGGGGCCGCTCTCCCACACCTTCAGCTTTCACAGAGCTCCCTTTCCTCCTTCAGGCCTGTAGGTGCTAAGGGCTTCCTGCTTTCGTCAGACTCACGTTCTCTTGATTCCCTTAATGCTGCTTATATTTCTTTCTTTTTTTAAAAAAAATATTTTATTTATTTATTTGACAGAGAGAGAGATCATAAGTAGACAGAGAGAGGGGGAAAGCAGGCTCCCCACTGAGCAGGGAGCCCGATGCAGGGCTCGATTCCAGGACCCTGAGACCATGACCTGAGCTGAAGGCAGAGGCTTAACCCACTGAGCCACCCAGGTGCCCACTGCTTACATTTCTATAAGCTGAAATTTCCTACTAAATTGCAACTTCGTGTACCTTTTACTTCTTATGGGAACCTTGACTGTTTTCAACGCTGTTAACATTTCAGGTCTCAGATGTTTGCATTTTTTAAAAAAAGAAATGTTTGTTAATTTCAAGCCTCCAGAAAGATTATAACTGTTTTATGTGATTATATTATGTGTTTAGGAAAACTGTTGCTATAGAAGCTTGAAACATCCTTCTTGTGGAGACTTGCTAGAGAAAAATACAAGGAAAAATCACCATTCGTGTTTTCTATCTCTTTTCTACTTCCTCTCCACAGGCGACTGGTCAACCCTGCTTCCTTCTCTTCTCCTAGGCCAAACTCTCCATTTCCAACAATTATAGTCTGGGGCCTGGGGTGACTCTCATATAAATTGTTCCCTCAATGAAATGCAGGGATTGGGGTGCGGGGGCATGGTTGAACAATGACCTGACTGTGCCACCAGGGAAAGTACTTGGAAAAAGACATTAAAGGTAAGAGCAGTGGGGTCACCTGGGCTGTGCTTTGTTACACATTTGAGTTCAAAGGGGTTATCAGCACACTTTTGCCCCGCTGTCCACCCTCAGCCTCTCCTAACTGGTCCCCCACCCAGTCCTTGAAACTTGCCTGCTCCTTCCCTGGTTCTTTTGGCACCCTGAGAACCGAGCTGTGTGTGAAGATTTGTGCCTTGGCTTCCCTAAGACCCACGTGCCAGATTCAGCCCTAAGCCAGTGGTACCAGAGGCTGTAACCGTAGGAAGCTGGAAGGAGCTGGAAGAGCCGGCCTGCCAATGTAGACTTCTTTCTCGCCCCCTAAATAAACCATGCTCGTTTTCATTCAGTCCTCACTGTCTACTGACTACACTTCATGCCTATCTGATTTCAGATTTGAAAAACTGGAGGGAAGGTACATCAAGTAAAAGAAAACACACAAGAGGGCCCAGACAATGCCTCCTCTTGCCTGCTCTCCTGGGAAGCAGTGGGTGGAGGAGGATGTGGTGGGGAAGACGGATCTCCTCCAGAGGAAGAAAACAAAGTTCTTGGATGGAGAAAATGTGAGAAAACCAGGACAAAGCAAGTCGAGTAAGCATCCACACAGAAGACTCAGTGAGCTGGAAAAAGGAACCACACCTGGCGGGGCCCCTGGGAGGGGTCAAGATGTCATGGGAAGAGCTCAGCACACAACTTTGGGAGTCCGTGGGGGAACCCCTGAGGGACAGCACTGACATCTCCTTGATGGCTGTAGGAAGGCTGGGAAACTTCCACTCCCAAACATTCTAAAGACGAAAAACATGAATCTAGGTGGAGATGGTTTTGGGTGTTGCCCCTTAATCTTCTGCTTAGATTGTTAGGAGAGTTTAGAATTTTCCTTTTTGATTCTCTCCCTTTGGATTTGCAACATTGACAGAGTTCCTACTGTGATTCCCAGCCTGGTGCTGGGGACACAACAGGGAGGAACACCAAGGCTCCTACAGTCCAACAGGAGAGTCAGACATGTAAAGGAATATGCGTAACTACAGACGTTCATACAACCCAGAGAATGATCATTTCTATCAGGGAGGTGGGGGGTGAGAGGAGACAGAATTGGGCATGGGGATAAGGAACAGTTGCACAGAAAAGGCATCTCTGAACAGGGTTTAAAAAGCTGAATGGGAGTTTTTAAGGTGAAATTCAGAGTGAGGTGGAGAAAAGAACATTATTTAAAAAAAAAAAAAAGGTATAAAGGAATGGAGTTTGAAAAGACATGCTTCTATCACTAACATGACAGAAGATTTGGGTAAGATATGTACCTTCCTGACTCTAAGTTCCACTTGAATAAAAAGAAATAGTGACACTCACATAGCAAATATAATTGGTAGATTAAGAAACATTTTCAAGAACACAATGACACCCTCACACCCAAAAGGTAAATACTACCAAAACTCAGGTGAGATGTATCTTTGGAAAAGGTGCCTAGAAAATTTTATCCCAATATTGATTCTGGTTTTGGCTACATGGAGTCCCATTTGATCTTATTTCTGACTTCTACCCCTGACTGTAATAGTTTTTTATAGAGTTGGACAAGCAGAGGCAGGGGAGTGTATTAAAATCAGAATAGAAGAAAATGAGACAGCCCAAGAGCCAGAGGGGGAAAGATAGTAGCTCAAGGACTCCTAACGCACAACAAGCTAAATGACTCTCAGGAAGAGAATAGCATATCTTATGATTTCAAAATAATTCCTTGGTCATTTACATCCAGCATAATCATAAATTTAATATGACTATTAAATGTGTTCCTGTGAAAACCATCACACACAATACTGCTAGAATCTAGCGGTTAAGATTCACCCAATCTTTTATTATGTCACTCCTTTGCTCAAGAGCTGTTGAATGATCTCTCCTGAGTAAAAGATAATGTCAAAATGTCCCTAACCTTTTATTCAAGGACTTCCACTACTGGAATCCATTCTACCCTGCCACTTCCAACCTTTTATTAAAAAATGTACATGTTTAAAGCCCCTGCCTTCGGCTCAGGTCGAGATCTCGGGGTCCTGGGATCGAGCCCCGCATCGGGCTCTCTGCTTAGCGGGGAGCCTGCTTCCTCCCTTATCTCTTTCTGCCTGCCTCTCTGCCTACTTGTGATCTGTTGAATAAATAAATAAATTTTTTTAAATGTACATGTAACTGACATCTAACATTATATTTGTTACTCCCAGTCTTGTTTACTATTTCTCTACAGAATCTTTCTTCTTTGGTAAAATTACTCTCTAAGTTCCCAAAACATGCCATACCAGGTGATTGCTGACCTTTCACAAATATGATCTTTGGCTTCAATAAAAAATACAAGAAACAAGCTTTGGTGAGGAAGCGAAGGAAAAGAAACCCTCAAAAACTGTTGGTGGAAATTCAAACTGGCATAGCCACTGTGGAAAAGAGTACGGAGGTTCCTAAAAAAATTAAAAACAGGGGCACCTGGGTGGCTCAGTCAGTTAAGCATCTGCCTTCAGCTCAGGTCATGATCTCAGGGTCCAGAGATCAAGCCCTTCATCAGGGTCCCTGCTCAGTGGGGAGCCTGCTTCTCCCTCTCCCTCTGCTATAATCCCCTGCTTGTGCTCTCTCACACTTTCTCTCTGTCAAATAAATAAATAAATATTTTGTAAAAATAAAGCATATTTATGGGATTTAGATTATCTCTAAACTTCTTATACAATATAATAAACTATGAAACTGAGTCCCCGGTGTTTAAGACATGACCATCTATGGTAGAAAAGCACTTTCATCTGGGATGAGAGCTTATTTTTTATTGTAGTTTCACATACCTTGTTGAGTCGGGTTTTCTGTGGGTGAGTTCATTCGATCACAGTTTAGTTATGGGGAATTTGGCACCTGTTGTGTAGCTTGAACAAAGGTTCATTCATTCATTCCTTTCACAAGGTTCACTGAGCACTTTCTATGTGCCAGGCACTATGCTAAGTGCTAGTTATACACCAATAAAATGTGACCCATCCTAAAGGAGTTCCCCAACATTGGTTGGGGAAACAGGGCTAACTAAGGCTTGGGGCAGAGCTATGCTCAAGGGATTCCGCAGCAATGATCCAAGGCCACCCTCATGCTGAGTGACAACCAACCACACAATTTCGGTGATATAACCAATGGTGGGGAACTCCTTTAGGATGGGTCACATTTTATTGGTGTATAACTAACACCTAGCACAGGGCCTGGCACATAGAAAGTGCTCAGTGAATCTCTAAAAGGAATGACCTCTACATCGTCAGTGCCAAGCATCAACAAGTGGCCCCTGGACTACCAAGAGTATTCAGTTTGGCCACTTTGAGACCATAGACCAAGTCAATAACCCAATGATGGTCCTCCTTGAAACCATCATGTTACCATGATTCCCTTTATCCAGCTTCATGCCAGTCACACAAGGAGCCCAGGATCCTAGGTTCCTTATCTCTCACATTTCATCCCAAATGGCCCTGTACATCTCGTTCCCTGACCCGCATTTCCCAGCTCCCCCACATCCTGAAACCCTTAGCAATTAATTGTCAGAATCAGCAAACCCCCCCGTTTTTTTCAAAGTCTTTGAATTTTTTCTTCACCTTTTTGCTCTGGAAACTGGGGTCTCCTCTGAGGACACTGCTTCCTCTGCAGCCCTCTCAAGTGGTGGCTGTTTTTCTCCCATATCCTACGGTGGAATAATCACTGTCCTCTGTTATCACTAATATTCCCCACTGCTGCTTCCAGAACATACTACTTCCCTCCTTCTTAACCCTGCCCATTTTGACTCTGAGGTTAACCAGACTATGTTACTCTTACTGCAGCCATGTGGCCGCTCTTCCTTTGTAACCCACCTCTGACACAATCTCAACATCCTTACAGATGACCCTTCCAAAATGCTTATTTCTAAAATCCTTGACCTCCTCCCCTCGAAAAGCCTGTCTTCCTCCTTAGCTCGGTTATTCCCTTCGTGTCCTTGTTTCGCCTCTCATCCCACTTAGATTCTGTGACTCTTTGTCATAATCACTCTTTTGAATACACCCTTGGCTCCCTTTCTCCTCTCTCATTTCATTACACTCTGACAGAACATAAGCCTTAATTAAATCTAACTCTCCACCTATGTCTACACAAGTGCAACAGCTGACCATAGCTTGAAAATTCACACACCTATGCCAACTGCTCTCACTTTAAGTTTATGACCATGTACCTGCAGAGGCCTTCAATGTCACTCATCAATCTTACTTACATTACCCTAGCGTAGTTACTAACACTGTAGTTACTAACCCTTCCTCATTAATGGCCATTCCATACCTTCTCCTCTCTCTCCAAACTTTCTACAACTTCTCTCCTATCCTCAGACTCAGATGACAACCCTGTCAACTAGTTCACCAAGAAAATAAAAAGAGTAAGAAGAGAATCTTCACAAATTCCCAGAACATCATCTCCCCACCTACCTGCATCTGGGCTCATTCAGTCAACCTTCCCTCCTATTAATAAGGATGACCCATATGTGCTCCTAACTTGGGCCAACTCTCTACTCGTGTACACCTTATTCCATCACTCTAACCACTCTCCTCTCTGTCCAGGACCATTTCCACCAATTAGTAAACAAGCTGTTATTCCTCCCATCTTAAAACAAAATAAAAAACTATCTCTTGACCTCACTTCATGCTTATGATTCCTTGAATGTCTTCTAGTCAAGGTCATTAATAACATCGATCTTGCTATATCCAAGATCAATATCCAATGCTACATCAATATCCTTGCTACATCCATAGTCAATATCCAGTCTCTAACTTGCTTAACATTTCTGAAGTTTTAACATAACTAATTACTCCTTTCTCCTTGATACACCTTTTTCTCTTGGCTTCCAGGATACTACACCCCCTTGTTTTCCTCTTAACTTGCTAGTGATTCCTTCTTCTGGTTTCCTTTGTCTTCCTTCCATCTTCTCAATCTTTCAGAGTGTTCTCATCCAGCCTCATGGTTCTACGTACTATTTCTATCTTGATGATTTGCAAATGTGTGTCTCAGGCTGGACCTCTCCTTTGAACTCCAGACTGTGTATTTACCTGCCTACGCCAACATTCCTACTGGGATGTCCAACAGGCATTGAAATTAACATATCTCAAATCTAACACCTGATTTCCACCCTAAACCTAATTCTTCCCATTTTTGAAAAATGGCAACTATATCCTTGGGTCAGCCCTGACTCATCTTACTCTTATCCTTACATCTGATCCATCAGTGAATTATTTGAGTCTCTTTTTAAAAAACGTTTTAACAGATATTGTAGAATTTACTACTTTCACTGCTACTACCCTGATCCAAGCCATTCGTCTCTTGCCTAGCCTCCTAGCTGGTCTCCTAGCTTCTGTCCTTAACTCTATTATGGTTCATTCCCCTCACTGTATCCCAAATGATCCTTTTAGAATATGTCATCCCAAATTCATACCCTCTAGTAGCTTCCCATTTCACCCAAAGTAGGAGTCAAACTCCCACTAATAAAAGACAAACACTCAACTTCCTTGTTTACTCCCCTATTACTCCTTCTGACTAGTCACACCACTTTCCTTGAGATTCCTAGCGTAGTACCTCTGCACTTCCATGTTCCCTTTGCTTGGGATGGACCTTCCTCAAATATTCTCTTGTTTTTTCCCCCACACTCTTTTCAAGTCCTTGGCAAAATGTACTTTCCCTGACCCCTCAATTTAAAATTGGAACAACCTCCCCCCCCCAGATCACAATCTCTATCTTGGCTTTCCTTATTTTTCTTCATAGCACCTACACAATCTGATATACCACATATTTTATTTATGTATTTGTCCCCCATCCAGCAAGCTCCACAAAAGCAGAGAATTTTTTTCTTTCATTCACTGCAGTTTTCAGGGCCTTGAGCAAAGCCTGGTATGTGATAGGTAACCAATAAATACTTCTGGAATTTACTGCATGAAGAAGATTATGATAGAGGGTAGAGAGACACCTGCTTTTAAAAGAGCTTAGTGGCAAGCAAAAAAAAAAAAAGTTCACCTTGTCTATAATGAGGTCCACTGCAGCATTTCATCAGAGAAGTGACTGGGATTGGATCTATACAATGAAAGATCACTCTAGCTGTTGGGTGAAGCAAAGACTTGAGGGGGTAGGATTGGAGGTTGAGGGAAGAGTTGAGGGGTTGTTGGCAGAAATTCAAACAGGAAAAATTGAGAGCCTGAGCAAAGACAGTGTCTGTGAACAAAAAGAAAAGGAAGCAAATTTGGGTTCTATAGGGGTGACCAATGTGATACATGGGGTTGGAGCCCATCAGAAGACACCTCTCTGCTCTCCTCGGATTTCATCCCCCAGGACTCCTTGACTAGGCCATCGTGGATCACCTCTATCGATCTCTGGCTATCTTTTGAAAGCCTGGAGATAGAATTCTCATCTCAGATCATATCTTGATCTAATCCCTGGTAAGGTCTCTCTTGTCCAATAATGTCCAGCTCCTGAACCATCAAAAACATAGGGGACTGAGCTTTAGGAGGAACTCCTGACTCTTTATTCCCCATTTTCACACCCTCTTTGTCCTATTAAGAGGCCTCAAGAAAGTAAGAATGAATAAGAAACTTAATACCATGTTTACCTTTTCCTTCATCCTGACCTGCCCTAATCCAACTTGTTCTCCCACTATTGAAACAAATACTTTTAACAGAGAGATAAGGGCCAGGGGATCCCCAGTCAGGTGTCTGCCCCCAAGGCCCAGCTCAGGGAAGCAGATTCTACAGCAGGCAATTGTCCATTTGATATTAGGATTATAGCAACCAAAATTCCCTTCTTGGCACACTTCTTCAGGAGGTGCTGACTCTCTAGGATGTCCAGGTCTAACCTTTGCAGCCTGCAGATGTTTAACCAAAGTAGAAAGCTGTAGTCCTCTAGAATCCATTCTCCAAACCCAGCCTGTATCCTTGTCAAGCCTGACGCCAGGCTTTGGTAAGTTACACAGGGCTGGTGACCAATGTAGAGAGGGTAATGTCACTCAGGTTTCAAGTCTTGACATTCACACTGCAAGCTGTTTCATATTGACTAAAGATAATTCTGGACCCCCCATGTGAAAAGGATCCCAAGGAAAGCCTGACTATTCTTTTTTTTTTTTTAAGAGGGTGGGGAGGGGGAAAGGGAGAAAGAGAATCTTTTTTTTTTTTTTTAAGATTTTATTTATTTATCTGACAGAGACAGAGATAGCCAGAGAGGCCACACAAGCAAGGTAAGTGTGAAAGGGAGAAGCAGGCTTCCAGCTAAGCAGGGAGCCCAGTGCAGAGCTGCATCAGGACCCTGGGAGCACGACCTGAGTCGAAGGCAGATGTTTAATGGCAGAGCCACCCAGGCGCCCCAAGAGAGAGAATCTTAAGCAGATCCCATGCCCAGCACAGAGCCTGACACGGAGCTCAATGTCACAACCCTGAGATCATGACCTGAGCCGAAATCAAGAGTGGGACACTTAACCAACTGAGTCACCCAGGTACTCCTAACTGTTCTTTTAATGTCAGTGTACAGGAAAGACATGTAGCCAAGTGTAGCAGTGAAGAAACTCCAGTCCTTGTACACAGGAAGCAATGGTCTCAGTAAAGGTAGGCGTGGGTATATAACCAGCAGAAAGATTCTTTTTGACCCTGAAAAAATCAGACTCTGGCCCAGTGGCTGACTCCTTACCATGAGGGATGGTCTCCAGGCTCTAAAGATGGCAAAAGTCCAAGGGGGAGGGATGGAGCACAAAGCTCTGCTGAACAGTGGTCCCTGAGAGTCAACCCTCTTGAAATCATGCTTTGAGAAGCACTTAAAGTACATACAGCCCTTTGTCAGGATTCTTCAGTAGGGACCCCTTGCAACTGGATATGATTTTGCGTTTGTATGATGATCAAGTGTACATTTTCTTTCTTTTTTTTTTTTAAGATTTTATTTATTTGACAGAGAGAAATCACAAGTAGGCAGAGAGGCAGGCAGAGAGAGAGGGGGGAGAAAGCAGGTTCCCTGCGGAGCAGAGAGCCGGACGTGGGGCTCGATCCCAGAACCCTGGGATCATGACCTGAGCCGAAGGCAGAGGCTTTAACCCACTGAGCCACCCAAGCGCTCCAAGTGTACATTTTCTAGAGAGATGGTCTTTATCTTTCATCAAATTTTCTGAGACTCAAAAAGAGACTGGATCTATACAACCTTAACCCAGCTCTCTAATCTGGTACATTAGCTACATTTCAAGTGTCCAATAGCCTCATGTCTTAGTGGCTGTTGTATTAGACAATGCAGATACGTAACAGTTTTTCATCACAGAAAAGTGCTGTGGATGGTGTGGACTTAAAGGAATGGTCTTTTCCTTGTGACTGTTCCACAAGAAGGCCTGGATGTCAAACACTGGCGTTCAAATTTCTTCCTGGTGCTGTGGAATACTAGAGAGTCTTAGAAGCCGCATATCTGAATGTGCTGACTGCCAACCGGGGGCTAGTAACCAAAGGAGGTTTTTCTTTAGCTGCTAGGCACTCTACCAGCACAAATTCTTCTCAAGGAATAGACAGTAGGTGACATGAATTATTTAGGGATTTTGGTATATCTGAGTGATCACTATATTTGGGAAGGCTTCAGAAAAGCATGGAAAGAAAGTAGAAAGGGCTGGGTTAAATTACTGGTGTTCATCAATGACTGACAAAGACCCAGTTTCTCTCTTTTTTCTTTTTACACGAGGCTAGTAGAATCCCCCATAAGGTCTGCAAGGCCGGAGGATTCCATGGTGATACACGGAACTGAATGAGTTCTTTCTTCTTTATGAATGTTAAATTTCTATTCCTATAACTGTAGAAAGAGTTCTCCCTGAATGAACCATCAACTACTCTTAGGAGGACAGCAAAAGGGACTTGACTCACTAGTCCTGTCCATGATCACAGAGAGAGGCAGCACTGCCGATGAGTGGAGGTTGGGTCCATACTTTTCCACTATAAGCCATATAATTGTGAATATTCTGTTTAGCTTCTACAAGCCTCTATTCTATCATCTGGAAAATACGGAAATTACCTCTTAAGGCAACAGCAAAGAGGACAATGCAATGACCCCAATAAGCACACAGTACAGTGCTTGACTTGTCCCCAGCTCCGAACAAGCAGGAGCTATCCTATCGTTTTCTTTTATAGTCTTTGTGTCTCCTAATTCCTTCCTGGGAATGCCGTCTGTTTGGGATACCCTAGGTTTTTTATTACTGTTTCCTTATGACTGCTTTCAGCCCAAACTTTCTGAAAGTTCTTCTGAACTAATCTATGAGTCACAAAATAAAGAGGCTAAGGTCTGTGTTATTACCTGCAAGGAAAGAGGCGGGGCAGCTACTTGTACAGAGAATTATGCTAAGTGTTTCATTAATCATTAAGGTCGCATATTTACCACAGTGTTCTATGTCACAGGGAAACTGGGAACAATCTCGGTGTCTGACGAGTAAGCACTAGAACGTTGGCATACGACAAATCCTTTCAAAGTAATGTTTTCCATAAATATTTGTTAACATGGGTAAATGCTTATTACATAGTATGAGGTGAAAAATATCAAAGCCAAACACCCCCCATGTCTTAGCATCCCCTAGAGACACTTGTGTAAATGTGTGCCCAGAGATAGGTCAAGAATATTTAACCACAGCTCCAAACTACAAACACTTCAGATGTCAGTTAATAAGACTGTGGACAAATTGTGGTATATTCACGATATGTTTCAAGGATAACCAGAACAAATTAAAAAGCCTCTATAACTATATGTAGCATCATGATGAGTTTTACAAGGATAATACGAAACCAAAAAAGCAAAAATCAAAAAAGCACATGTGCTATGATTCTACTTACATAAAGCTCAAATTGGGGAAATTTTAATTGTCTTGATTAAGATGACCAGACTGCAGAGGGCTCCCGGCTGGCTCAGTTGGTGGAGCGTACAACTCTTGATCTAGGGCTTGTAAGTTTGAGCCCCACGGTGGATGCAGAGATTACTTAAAAACAAAAAAAATTTTTTTTTTAAGATTTTATTTATTTATTTGACAGAGAGAGATCACAAGTAGGCAGACAGGCAGGCAGAGAAGGGGGGGGGGGAAGCAGGCTCCCTGCCAAGCAGAGAGCCTGATGCGGGGCTTGATCCCAGGACCCTGAGATCATGACCTGAGCTGAAGGCAGAGGTTTAACACACTGAGCCACCCAGGCACCCCCCAAAATAAAAAAATTTAAAAAAAAAGATGACAAAGCATAAGAAAAAGCAATGAACCACTTATCATGACAGCGATCACCTCTGAGTAACAAGGGCAGGAGGAGGTTGTGGGAGGGGAGGGATACGGTCAAACAGCTCTGATAATGAATGTCCTGGTTTCTTTTTTTAAGAGGCAGTTCCTTTATGTTACTTGTTACATTGTACCTTCCTGCCCTTATTCTAATTTTGTAATTCCAGATGTTTTAAAATAAAGACAAAGGGAAAACAAGTATAAATCTTTGTTTTCCAGGGTGTTCTCAATAATACAGATTTCTGCATGTCTGGGGAAAAAAGATCAAGAGTGATTTTCTCTGGGCAGCAAAATCTAAAGGGATTTATATTGTCTTCCTTACACATTTTGTAGTTTCCAAATTTTTAACGAACAAGTATTCACTTTTTTTTTTTTTAAAGATTTTATTTATTTGTCAGAGACAGAGGGAGAGCGAGCGAGCGAGCACAGGCAGATAAAGAGGCAGGCAGAGTCAGAGGGAGAAGCAGGCTCCCTGCCGAGCAAGGAGCCGGATGTGGGACTCGATCCCAGAACCCTGGGATCCTGACCTGAGCCGAAGGCAGCTGCTTAACCAACTGAGCCACCCAGGCGTCCCACGTATTCACTTTTATAAAAAGAATAAAAGCAAAAAAAAAAAAAAAAAGAATAAAAGCAGAACCACCAACTGCTCGGTTCTGGCTCTTCAATGTACAGCATGGAGTCAGTTTGAGGAAATCTGTCTCTTCTTCCTGCTGGGGAGTGATTGGGAGAGTGGGAGGGCCACACAGTTGAAATCCCACCACTATAGGTCTGGTCATTTGTGCCAGTGTTGAAGCCTGAGGAGGCTCAGCTGAGGGAAACCAGGAAAGATGCTTTCTAGATTATCCTAGAACTCCTACAGCTCTGCCTGCTCTCTCTTTCAAACCTAGAAAGTGGGCCAGCGAGTGAGCAAGAAGAAAGAGGTACTATGATTAACTATCACTCTTTCTCAACATTTATTTTTTTATGTCAGTGATAGCGCAGCGGGGAGGAGCAGAGGAAAAGGGTAAGAGAAACCCAAGCAGACTTTCTGCTGAGCGGGGAGCTGGACTTGGGATGCATCTGACCCTGAGGTCAGACCTGAGCTGAAACCAAGAGCTGAAATGTCTAACCGACTGCGCCTCCCAGGCGGTTCTTAACTGCCACTTTTTAATTCATTATTGTCATAATATTGTATTAGGGGTATGACATGCATTAATCCTGCCCTAACATTCACAAGAATTTTATAAAGTAGGTATATATTTTACAGTGACAGTCCGGGGCTCGGAGAGGTAGGAAGGACTTGCTTGCCCAGATGTCTGAATGCAAAGTCAGTGGCTTTTACACTTGGCTGCAATTTACATTTACTTGAGGATTCTCCTCTGTTGTTTACACTCACAACGATCATGTGAAGTAGCTCAGAATAGTTGTGTGATATGCCAAAGGCCACGCAGCTAGTAAGAAGCTACAAGTTTTAATGACTTGTTTCTTTTATTCTTGTGGAGGTAATTATGTTTCTTGCACTAAATGCCAATAGATTTTTGCCCTCCCATACATTTAGTTATTTCATGTAGCTAATTATCTAGTTAAAATCTGTAAGAAGGGTCGAAGATTTTAAACAGGACACAGAGGCCAAAAAAAAAAATCACGTTATCTCCCTAAATCCAGTGGCGTGAGCAGGCAGGTACAATTCAGAAATAGCATTCAGCTTTTCTCTTTTTTGCAACAGAGATAAGATTAAGGGAAGAACAAGGCTTAAGATCTTGTGGGTATTTGGTTTGTAATTGTCTCTGATTTCCCTATCGACCTCATCTCCCAGGTCTCCTCCTTCTTTTACTGCCCTGTCCTAAGGGAGTTAACCTTTTCAGCTGCCTTCCAGGAGCCTACCTTCCAGCATCAGCTCCCGTCTAGGAGAGGACGCTTCCTCCTTTGCTTCTCCCGGTGTGCCGGGAACAGACTCTCCCAGCGCCTGAGTCTCTCCGTATTGAAGCTGCTAATACCAAGGCTACTCGGGAGTGAGCGCTTTCTCAACACCGTCTTGGAAGGTGGGTCACTCTGGCACAAGGGAGAAGGCAGTGGAATTTGTTCTGAGTAAGGATGGTTATGCAAAATGCAAGGAGGAAGAGGAAGCCGATAGGGGAGTTGGTGAGTCAGAGGAGAAAAGCACAACTTGGCTAGCAGTGAGCCTCCCTCAAGGAGTGGAGAAGTCTAAGCTATTATCAAGGTAAGAAGAGAGTTTTCTCTATACACCACTCTGCAGCGGGGCCATTGTCCCAGGGCTCCTGGGACGGAGTATCAGAAAACCTCCCCCAGCTGAGCTAAGGATTTTAAAGGCAATGGAGGAGAAGGGGGGCTGAGGAGGACGGCTAAATCAGAGTCACCTGGAGAATCTTCCTGAAAAAGCACAAGCTGCTTGCCAGTAGCTCCCTCGTCCCCACCCAGCACCATCTCTCACAGGATCTGGAAAAGCAGAGAATGCCAGTAGGGCTATCCTGATAGATGTTCTGTAGATGGTCTCCTGGTGCATCTAACTTAACTCCGATCCCGGCTTCTGAGTTCAAGTTTCTATACTTCCTGGAGCTTCTCTGCTCGGGTGCTAGAGAATGGCAGACGGGAGGGAGCTGTAGGTTTTCTTTAGCTCAGGCAGGGTGTGATGGGATCATTGAATGCTCTCATCCCTGACACTCAGCGGACCTGGGGTCTGACTCAGGTAGGGCTATTGCCACCGCTGAGTCCATCACTTAGGGTTCAGTTTACTCTGAAAAACGAGTGTGTGGATTATCCGTGTCATGATCAGCTGTTGTGGTTGTGGCTGAACAGGCTTTCAAAGTTGCGGAGCGTTACTCGGACGTGAAAGATTAAGTTACGAGGCAGACACATCAGCTGAAGTAGAAGAGACTTTTGTCCCGTCGGGCCTCAGACCAGTCTAGGGCTTCTAATTGGAAGTGAAATACATTTATATGCGCAAAATAAAACTATCTTGCCTACCTTCCTCACCCGCAGCACGCTCAAGCACTAAAAACTGCTCTGCAGATGATGTTACTTGGTCATCATTCGGTTAATGCTGCAGGCGCTGTTTCTGGCACCCTGGAGACAGTGGGGACTGGAGATGGAGCAGTGGTGGTGGCCCGGGGCCAACCCTCCTGGCGCTTTCGGTCTAGTCAGCGTTTGTGACCACAGGGTCACCTTTACCCAGGTGCTTATCCCTGTGGTTTTTCTGGGTCTGTAGGTGTTACGTCTGGATTTCAGTTTCTCCAATCCAACTCTGAATTCTCGGTTTGTGAAAATATCTTCTGCCATCTGTAATTTGGGGTTATGGGAGCACAATCTCCCTGGGGGATCTAAGTTAGGAATGTGCCAGGGGCTGGAATCCAGGGCTCTTTAAATTGCTGCCTGTTATTTTTCCCCTCAGAATTCCTCGTTTTCTTTCTTTCTTTCTCTCTGTCGCAGGGAGAGTGTCAGGCAGGGGGAGAGGGAGAAGAAGGCTCCCTGCTCCCTCCCAATGTGGGACTCGATCCCAGGACCCTGAGATCATGACCTGAGCTGAAGGCAGAGGCTCAAACGACTGAGTCACCCAGGCGCACCCTCCCGCCCCCGCTCACTTTGTTTCTAAAAGAACTACACAGCACCCATTTGGGGGTCATCCAGGCTCCCGGGTGAGGTCATGTTGATGATAGTGTTTTTTAAGAATATACCACTCACCCCTCATTGGCACAACCTGTTTTTAAAATATTGGCTGGGGGGGCAATGATGACAGGATGTGGTGAGGTTTTTCTCTGTTGTTTTTTTTTTTCTTTTCCTGACTTAGCTAGTTAGACAAGAGAAGTAGTCTGTCTGAGTGGTCTTGTGCCTTGCAATACGCTTTTATTTCTTTTCTTTTTTCTTTTTTAAGATTTAGTTCTTTTTAAAGATTAATTAATTATTTAGGAAGAGGGTGAGAGAGGGAGAGAAGCAGACTCCCCGCTGAGCAGGGCTGATTTCACAACCCTGTGATCACAACCTGAGCCGAAATCAAGGGTCAGATGCTCAACCGACTGAGCACCCAGATGGCCTGCTTCTGTTTCTTATTAGTTTTAAAAAAAATAGTGTTCATGGCCTTTTATTTGTAGCTTTCCTTAATACATACTCACTGTAGAATGCCCCCCCCCTTTTTTTGGAGTAAGGTTAGCTGTGCCATACCATCAAATCTCTGCCTTTAACTTTAATATTTCTCTCCACTTGAGATAGTTTTGGTCAATATTCAACAGAATCACCTAAATTTTAGTAACTGATACTACAGAGACACACATGTGCATTTTTAAAAGTTTCCGCTTCTCAAAGGATCTCATTCAGTTATCTGCTTTCCAGCCATTATTCCTCTTCCCCCTGTTCAACTACTGATTTAGTCAACAAGTATTTAAAGAGCCTTAATCACTTACAAGATAAGACATAGTATTTTCCCTTAAGTTACAGCAGCCCAGAGGTAGAAATAAATTCTTCTATGGCTATTTACTATAGAATGAGAGATGGATGCTACTCGAAAGTTTAGAGAACTCAATCTTGGGAGGAAGGGCTTCTAAATAACAGGAAAGAACTGAAAGTCAAGTCTGGCGCCTAAAGTGCTGAAAAGCAGGGGACTGACAGGGGATCAAAGTCCAGACCATGAAGGCCCCAGGCTATAAGTCTTGGGGATTTTGATTTAATCCTGTGTGTGCTGGAAAGTTACGGAAGGATGTCAAGGAGGGGACTGATAGACTTGTGCTTTAGAAAAGACAGATTTTGGCAGCAGAGGTTGATGGGGAATTTGAGAGACAGAAGAAAAAGGCTACTTACTGTCAAAGGCCAGGCCAGAGATGAGCACAGTGGGGATTCTGACAGCAGGGAGGGAGGGGTTCAGGCTTGCAATGCAACATCCAGGAAAGAACACCTGGGAAGGTGGACCAGGGACTCGGAAATGGAGTCGTGACACACACTTCTCACAAACGCTTACCAACTCCAAGGACTATAGAGGAGGTTAGTGCAGGACAAGGGGAGAGGTGGAAGTTAGATTAGAGGAGACTGCCATAAAAAACCCAATTTGCCCTTTCTTCATGGAGCCACATTTGCTCGCTTCTCCCAGGTCCTCAAGAATATCCATCTCTACGGCTGATTACAATCTCTGCAGACATGAGCTTTGCCTGTGGTATTTCTTGGCTGTCCTGGCTAGCCCCATCATGGGTTGCCTAGATCCAGGAAGTACCTAGATCCCAGTGACAAGAGATGGGACTCACTTTTCAAAAGCATATTTTCTTCCTGGCCAGGGTGAATGCTCATGGTAAGAATAAGCAGAGAAAGAAATCAAAGGGTTTCCATGGGAATTCCTGAGAACTGTGAACAACTAAAGCCTGAGGATAACTGGGGACAGGGTCAAGAGGCGTGGCTCCAGCTCTGGGAGAGAACAGGCCTGAAGCCAGGAGCTACTTGTAGGCAGGGAGGACTTACAGCCATTAATCCTGCTCAGGACACTGAGCCAGGATTAGGGAGAGAGTATAATTCTGAAAGATCTATATTCCTAATCCTTAAGAAATGTTAGTTTCTTTGTGAGTTGATTACAGGCCCTGCATATAAAATTCTACCATGCTTTCCTTATAAATGTGCACAGGTCAAGTCCTTCTCTTCTTTACTTTTCTCTCTCTCTTGCTCTGTTGTTTCCTATCTTTGTTCCAAAATTTTCCAGATGATCACAGTACCTTTGGGAGAGGATCTCTTGCTAAAGTCATTTCCTAAGTCTTTGGGAGGTAGGGGTAGAGGAGGCCAGTCTTGGGCTGTTATTAATAATGTCCTGGTTTCTAATCATTTCCTCTTGGGCTTGAGTCTGAAAGACCTAAGAGCATATCTTAGCTTCTCCTGTTC
Source organism: Neogale vison (assembly GCF_020171115.1). Taxonomy (NCBI): domain Eukaryota; kingdom Metazoa; phylum Chordata; class Mammalia; order Carnivora; family Mustelidae; genus Neogale; species Neogale vison. Next base: position 13,477,432 of record NC_058097.1, read on the forward strand.
TAACCTTCAGGGCAAAGGAAGGAATTACCACTCACTGACATTTCCCTGGCATATAGCAAAGTAATCTTGGCAATGAAGGAGAGATGACCCTCACTGGATCCTTTTGGCGATAAGGAGGAAATACACTGTTGTAATGAATGCAAGAGAAGAGTTTCTATGGCACAAGGTTTGGCTTGGGTCAGTACATACTTCCCAGAAGGTTCAGGGGACTTCCAAGGGAAGCATGTTGCATCTCTTCAGGAAGCAACCTATAAACTTGCTTTTATATTTATATATTCCTCCTTGAAAATCTACACCCTAGAATTTCTGCAGCTCTGGATATAATGAATGGTTTGTGACAAGTATGAAGACCACCTGGGTGACAGATAGCAAAGCTACACGCAGGTGTATTTTTTGACTTGGCAATTCCCCTTCTGGGGATTTAGTTTACATAAATGTGTAATGATGTATAAGCATCAGGTCATTACCGACGTTTCTGAATGGCCAAAGAGCTGGAAATAAGCCAGAAGCCAAGCAGTGAGGCAACTAAATAAACTGTGGTGTATCTGCATGATAGAACTCTATGTGGTGGTAAAATGGAGTGAGGAAGTGCTTTATGTGCTAGCATGGAAAGCTCGCCAAGACACATTATAAAGTTAAAAAAAAGCAAGGTGTGTATAGCTTGCTACGTTTTCTGTTATAAAGAGGGGGAAAATTAAGACTGCACGTACATTTGAATTTTCTTGGGTGTGTATAAAGCAAATGAAAAGACACATAAAAAAACCCAGTTGTACCTGGGGGCAAGGTGGGAAACGGACAGATGGGGGACATGGACTGGAGTAGACTTTCTCTGTACAGTAACGACCAAACACCAGCGAGCAGATTCATCCTAGCTGTGAGTACAGTGGAGGTTACTGATTCAACAACTGGCAAAATTCTTAGGTGTTCTTTCCCCCAGAAAAATACTGTGACCCGTCATTAAGGTATGTCATTAACCCTGTTTACAAACAGCTCTAGAAGTTTTCTAATTTACAGCTATAATCTTCATCCACAGACATAACTGCTTGTCATAGTACTCCACCCTCCGCAGCCCGCCGACACCTGTTAAAGACTTGCAGTATGACAGGCTAGAGACTCAGGCTGGTACGTGCTCCTGTTAGGTCGGTCCTGCATGCAGGCAGGATTGTAGGAAGCCTTACTTTATTTTTTAAAAAGATTTTATTTATTTGACACAGAGAGAGAACACAAGCAGGGGGAGTGGCAGGCAGAGGGAGAGGGAGAAGCAGGATTACTAAGCCCAAGGCAGATATGTTTAACTGACTGAGCTGCCCAGGCACCCCTAATGTATTTTGTTTTTTAAAGCTGGAAGGAAGAGTATCTTGGGTGTATAAGAATTAGCACCCTGTGGGTGCCTGGCTGGCTCAGTCGTGGACGTCAGAGTACAGGACTTTTGATTGCAGGATTGTGAGTTTGAGGCCCATATTTGGTATGCAGATTATGTAAAAATAAGATGTTTTTTAAAAAAACTAGCACCTTGCTACTATTAATATTTTATACTGTGTGAAAAAGCTATTCTATTCTATCTCTCAGTAGTTGTTTGTGCTACAAAGTCATCCAAAATGATCCAGATTCATCTTAACCCTTAAAGAACCCTTAACCTTAAACCATTAAAAAAAAGCCCTCAGAATAACATTCTAGCATGGCACTGGGAACCATGGTCTTTTCAGCCTTGATTATAAAGGGAGTAAGTTGAGGGCTGCCACCAGTCTGTATTGAGTCTTGGTGTGAATTATTAAGTAGAATTCATTTCTCTAGATATATTTTTTAAAGATTTTATGTATTTATATGTTTATTTATTTAATTGATTTATTTCGAGGGAATGCACAAGCAGCGGGGAGAGGGAGAGAGAGAATCCCAAGCAGACTCCCTACTGAGCATGGAACCCAACATGGGGCTCAATGAAGAGTTGACCGCTTAACTGACTAAGCACCGAGGCGCCCGTCTCTAGATGTTTAACATCTAACAACTGGAAAATCATCCTAATGTTCTTATTATGTTGGACCAAAATACTTTACTGTCTCCTACGAGAACATTTTTTAATAAGAAATATCTTAAAATTTTGAGGAGATGGCATTCTCTAGGGTTGTGCAGTACATAACCTGGCCATCTGTACTGAGATGCCCTGATTGGATTGCGTCAAGCAGTTAAGCATTCCCCCAAGCAGCGGCACAGTGGCTAACAGGTCGCAGGTAACTGTAGCTCTTAGCTTGGCTTGCCACACTGCCACCGAGTCAGCTATTGAGGAGACAACAATTCAAGCTAAATAGATTCAGACAGTTTCCGAGCTATGCAGATGTCAGCACTGGGCCGGTTCCTCCTGTTCCTAAACCCACAGGATGATGCCAAACCAGAGGGGACCAGAGGACAGGTGCCATGGGCAATTGGCTCTGCCACTGAGGAGACAGCTCCAAACTCGAGCCAAACAGTTTTACAGCCTGCAACCATATCCTTCAGGGGACTGAAGCCTGTGCTTGGTTGAGATGAAGGAAGGTAATGAGAAATGGCCTATGGCAATCTCCCTCAAGACAGGAGAGGTAGGTGAACGGTGGCCGTGAGGTCAGTCCTCTCAAGTCAGCTTATCTCCCTTCGTTTCAGAAGGAATCACAGAGCATTCAGCCAAAATTTGGTCAGACTGTGGTTAAGCTTTGCCTAAGTGGCCTGTGTAGAGGCAAGCATGTCACCGAGCTCTCAGAATGGAGCTATTCCTCTAGGTCGATGAAATATGGCTACGTTCAGGCACTTTTGGTAGCTCACTGGACAAGAAAGACCAGGAGAAAGGGAGTAAAGAGCCTAAAATAAATAGAACTTATTGACACACTAACTGCAAGGGATGGGAATTGATTCAAAGGATTTGCATAGTTGGCTGCCAGAAGTTTCCAGCGCTCTAGGTTGCTCCTTGCTGGGGGCCGGGGGGGACAAAATGGCTTTGTCATTTGAAAGGGACATGGAAGGGAATGGAAGAAAGGGAATGAAAGAAGAAAGGGAATGGAAGGCAGACACCAAAATGGAAGCCTAACACAGCCCTTCTGCTTGTTCCTTAAAGCTCTTCCACTTCACCATGATGATACCGCCCAAAAAAATGAGGCCACTGCTGTTTCTGATTTCCCAGATGGCCATCTTTGCCCTGTTGTTCCATCTGTATGGCCACAAACTCAACTCCCTGTCCACGAAGGAGGAGCCCAAGCCCATGCATGTGCTGGTCCTGTCTTCCTGGCGCTCTGGCTCTTCTTTTGTGGGACAGCTTTTTGCACAGCACCCGGATGTCTTCTACCTGATGGAGCCCGCCTGGCACATCTGGATGACCTTCACACACAGCACCGCCTGGAGGCTGCAAATGGCAGTGAGGGACCTGATCCGTGCTGTATTTCTGTGTGACATGAGTGTCTTTGATGCCTACATGAAACCCGGTCCTCGAAGACAGTCCAGCCTCTTCCAGTGGGAGAACAGCAGGGCCCTGTGCTCCCCGCCCGCCTGCAACGTCTTCTCCCGGGATATGATCATCCCCCAGGCTCACTGCAAGCTTCTGTGCAGTCAGCAGCCTTTTGAGGTGGTAGAGAAGGCCTGTCGCTCCTACAGTCACGTGGTGCTCAAGGAGGTACGCTTCTTCAACCTGAAGGTGCTCTACCCACTGCTGAGAGACCCCTCCCTCAATCTGCACATTGTGCACCTGGTACGGGACCCCCGGGCGGTGTTCCGTTCTCGAGAACGCACCACTGGGGAACTCAGGCTTGACAGCCGCACTGTGTTGGGGGAGCATTGGGAGAAACTCAAGGAGGAGGATCAGCCTTACTCTGTGATGCAGGTCATCTGCCAAAGCCAGCTGGAGATCTATAAGGCTGTGCAGTCCTTGCCCAAAGCCCTGAGGCAACGCTACATGCTCATACGCTATGAGGACCTGGTCCGGGACCCCACTGGCCAGACTGCCCAAATGTATAAATATGTGGGACTGAAATTCTTGCCTCACCTCCAGACCTGGGTGTACAACATCACTAGAGGCAAGGGCATGGGTAGTCACGCCTTCCACACTAATGCCAGGAATGCCCTCAACGTCTCCCAGGCCTGGCGCTGGACGTTGCCTTATAAGAAGGTTTCTCGACTTCAGAAAGTCTGCAATGATACCATGACTTTGCTGGGCTACCACCTTGTCAGATCGGAGCAAGAGCAGAAAAACCTGTCCCTGGACCTTCTGTCTGCATGGACTCCCTCCAAGTAAGTCTACCAAGAGGGCAGAAGAGGCTCTGTTCCCAGCAGGCACCAGCCTCAGGCGAGTTAACTGAAGGTTTCTAAGCCTTAACGACATCTCTGTCGTGTACGTGGAAGCTTGAGTCGCACCCACACGTGCTCAGGCTGAGAAATGTTCGTGTCTCTACTCCGGCCTAGAAGAGATTCGGCAGCATATTCCGCCCCTGACAAAGGAGTATCGCCTTTCTTCTCTTTTTGGCCTTCCTCTCCATGGATACCTCAAAGACCTGGTGGCCTGGAGTCCTATTCGGCACCACACAGATCAGTGGAGTAGATCCATAAACTTTTCTGTCCCCATCTCACCCAGTGGGAAAGGGAAGAGACAGGAAAACCAGGGAAATGGGTCTCCTGCCAAAGAGCCCACCAGCACATTCCACAGGGATGTGAACTCTGAGCCCACGGAACTCCTGGTGGATTCAAAAAGGGGACAGAGAACAGTATTGGCAGCTTACGGCGAGCCAGGCCGTCACAGCTATCCGTTATTGCAAATACAAAATAAGATCCCTGCACAACAGAGCGAGCTCTTAAATTCACGGGGGTGGCTGTGCCTGACGCAGACGTCATTTCCCCTCAGGGTTTGCCTAACCCGTGGAAGAGTTTGACTCATAAAGCTGCCATCCGTTCACGCTAAAATTCCAAACAGGATTCTGTTAGGAGTTCCCCTGGTTATGCTTTCTAATTACTTAGTAGTAAATGCTAACTAATTCTTATAGGATCCTAACCTGATAGCATAAGCATCTTTACAGATTTTTTACACATTTGCTATTAGATATTACCTACACATAAAAAAATTTCTAAGACAATATTTGGTGTTAGCTGTTAGACTGATCAATAACTGACCATCACACTGTGCTTTTAAGAATCTGTAGAAACTAGGCAACTAGCAACTAAGCCCTTTCTAGTGTGAGGTGTGAGTTGTGATAATAACTGTATATATCACCCTAGAGTCTGGGCAAAGGCTTCTTTTTTTTTTAAGATTATTTATTTATTTATTTATTTGTTCGACAGACTGAGATGACAAGTAGGCAGAGAGGCAGGCAGAGAGAGAGAGGAAAGCAGGCTCCCTGCCGAGCAGAGAGCCTGATGCGGGGTTCGATCCCAGGACCCTGGGACCATGACCTGAGCCGAAGGCAGAGGCTTTAACACACTGAGCCACCCAGCTGCCCCGCAAAGGGTTCTTTTAATGTTCTTTTAATGTGCTCCTCAGCCAGAGGACCTCAGGTCTAGTCCGGCTGGCACTGTGCAGCCCTTCCAGGTCACCTCTCCAAATGTCTTTGCAGCATAGGAAGTCTTTGCAGCACTCTAGGTCTAGTGATGCATCTGAATCTACGGTTAGAAATTGATTTTGCCATGCCCCACCTCAAGTCAGCTGGAGTTGGAGTCCGCCAGGGTGGGAGCTGGGCTTCTTTGTATTGATCAGGCGACCCTGGTGATCCTTTCATGGCCAGCCCGGCAATACCACACCCTCCACCGGGAAGCAGCACTGTCTGCCTTGCTTCTCCGAGACAAATGCCTTTTTGGCACATGCCAAGTACCCACGCGGCTGACCCCTGACACTAGCGCTGTCCTCAGGGTAGAAGGAATAGGAAGACAGTCTATATTTGTCTGGAACTCCAGGGACCTTTGAATCCAGGCTCGCCTAATATTTCACTTTGTCCAAACCTGAAGGATACCACCCCTTCCTCTTCCCTTTTGTGCCTACTCCCACTTTGGACGTGGTCCTCACCTCATAAAGTGCCCTCGGTGGCAGAGGGAATGCTCACGCTTGATTCTGCAGAGGAGCTCCTGGGCTCTGGCGCTACCTGAGATGCGTGGGTAGCCCCCTTTGCCAGCTGGATCTAGCAAAGTTCATTTATATGTGGCTCTAAAGGAGTGAATTTATTCTAACATATAAACCTAAGACACTCTAGATGCACCTCAAGAGCCTAGCTGGGATCTCCCAAGCAGTAGGTGATGGTGCAAAAAGGGTGAAGAAGTCCAGTGAGGGGGACAGACAGTGACAGACTCAACTTCTTCCGATTTTCCCTCTGAAATTCTGCCTCCACCTGAATTGTCTTAATGTTAGCAACTTCCTTAGGAAGCATCTCTACAGGATGCTGGAGTGCAGAGCTTCTTGCTTCTCCTTCTCCAAAGGAGTCATTACATGCTCATGAGCCCATGGGCTCCAGAGCCAAGCCTCCTGGGTGACGCTGCTATTACCAGCTGGGTGACCTCCAGCAAGTCCCCTAACATTTCCATGTCTCATTCCCTCAACTGTAGGGTGGGCAGAATGATGGCGGCCCTGACTTCCTGGAGTTACTGGGAGGGCTGATGAGTTAATAAATGGAACACGTGTAGCAAGCCTTTGGCACTAGCACTCACTAAGTGGTAGCTGTGACCATCTTGGTAACAAGGCTGGTTTTAGCGCTCCCGGGGACCATCTTCCATCATTTCTGGTAACATCTTCATCAAGGCGATGTCCAACAGGATCACAAGCCCTTTGTCGCGTTTCTGATCACACTGATAGGATCAGATTTATAGCTTTCTGATAGTCTGTATTATCTATATCAATTGTTCTCAACCCAAAGTGATTTTGTTCCCCAGGAGACATTGGTCAATGGCTAGAGACATTTTTGGTTGTCCCAACCGGTGGGGTGCGTGTTACTGGTGTGTAGCGGGGAGTGGCCTGGGATGCTGCTAACCCTTCTGCGATGTACAGGAAAGCCCCCACCCCGCCCCCAGCCAAAATTCTCTGGTCCAAAATGTCAGTAGCACAGCTGTTAAGAAACCCTACTCTGTGCTGGTCAGATGCTGAATACATGCAAGATGAAGAGCCCGTGATTCAAACGGATTTCTCTTCTCTCCTCATTCAGTCACATCCAGTCTTACTCAAACAGTACACCCCCAGGCCAAGCGTCCTGACTGGGGAGATATGGCAACCCCCAGGGCTCTGCCGGCACTCGCTCAAGTCATCTCAAAGGGAGTAAGTAGTGCTGCGGGTGTTTTAAAAACACAGAGCAGCATCACAGGGGTCTGATGAGAGGAAGTGAGCAAAGCCAGGCTTCCTGGGACCAGTTATGTACTGGCCATAACTGGTCTTGGCTTATATCCTCCCTAATTCCATCAGCTGTGGCCAGAAGACAAGAGCTTAATGGGGGCAAAACATGGTCATTTAGGGTCTGGGGGAAGATGTGCAAGACAATTGAAGCCAGAAGCAGACACTGTGCTAGACAAATGAGCTGTCTGACATGTCTGGGAACAGAAGAATCATTATAAATGTAAAAAATTCCACGGGCACTACAGGACTTAACACCATGGCTCCCCAATCTTTTTTTCATTATCACCCCCGCCAGCAGGCCTACTGTAGACATTTTTGTTCTGATCGTCCTCTACCATGAAATGTTAGTACCACAAATATATTGCATATTTTATACAGTTTTTGTGGCCCTCTAAAAGGCCACAAACCAGTGTAATACCTACATTTGTTGTCCCCCACAAACCACTTTTACCCCATCGGTGGCAACAGCAGCTCCACTGACAATGCACGACCCAGACCACTGTCCCTGACACTTCGCTCCCTCCCCAGCTCCTGTCCATTTTCCTCAACATGTCTTTTGTCACCCCCCTAAACTATGTTCCTTGCTCTCACCAATAAGATTTGTACCTTGCTCAACTGTAATTAAATGTGATGATGCAAAGTAACACCCATGAGAGCAGCTTGTAAGGACCTATGAAAGTGTTGCTGCTGCTTATTAGAATAAAGCTAATTCTACAGCTAACTCGCACTGCCGCCCTCCCTGCCAGCACCAGTCTTAGCTATTCGGGATGGCTGCTGGCCCTGTTTGCCTTGCCACGTTTCAAGATGGCTCTTAGAGTCCTGGAAGAACATACTGTTTGTTTTCAAGTTTATGACAAGAATGGAGAACAAGTGCAGCGGGCACACAGCGCTGCTGTTCATGAAGAATGAGGTGTGTTTCAGGAAAAGTAAGCTATTGTTCCACCCTAAATCAATATGGATTTAAATGGCTAATGACAGATAATGTAAACATGTTGGATGAATGGGATAAAGGCCCCCCAGTAGGGGCGAGGTGAACTCCTGATTAGCTGATGAAATGATGAGATAAACCGAACAGGAGATTTTAACAAATGCCGTACAGGAGCCCAGGTGAGTGCACACGCGCGCACACACACACACAGCATTCCGAGAGCAAATAAGCTTGAAAAAGTTGACAAAACTAAATTTAACCAGGTTTTCAAATGCAAGACCCTCAGAACTTCAAATATGTCCATGTGAATATTAAAAATGGAAAAGGGCATTTAGTGGTTCTCCCAAACTTCTTTGACCAAGGAAGCTTCTTTCCCCTCAGTATACCTAGTAACACCTTTCAGGGGAATGTTTCGAGAAAGGCCAGTCTGAGAAATGCTGAGCTGTCTTCAGCAACCCTGGCTGACCCCAACACTCTGGCTTCTTTTTGCCTCCTCCCGAGCCCGGGCCGGCAAATGCTGAACAGAGGAGATCACACGGGGTTAATTCACGGGGGCTTTATGATCACCCACATCAGTGTAGGATTGCCTCAACACTCACAACTCTTTCCCCCTCAACGTTAAGAACTTTTCCTAGTCCTATCCTGGCTGCATACCTCCCCCTCCTCCCCAGAGAAAAGAAAAGCCATCTGATACCCGACTTCTCCACTCCTCACTGTGAATGTCTGAAGCTCCCTAACATTCTGTCTCGCTCCTGATACTGTGTTACAAGATGGAGACTATTCTGTCTCCTGTGGAAGGCTAGCCTCCCCACTACCAGAGCTTTGGATTCTATCTCCTCACCTTTTCAAGCACTGTGTATTTTCAGTATTCACTCCCTCTCGACTCAACTTCTCCTCAACTGAATCCTCCTCTTTTTACCTCTGTACATACTCACATCTTGAAAAAAAATTTCTGTCCTTCCCATATCCGTACCCACCTACAGAACTTCTTCCATTTACACTGGGGTTAAACCCATCCTAGATCAAAACTATCCCAAGTCAAAAATGCAAGTAATACCCTTAACTGAGTATCACAGCTTAGCCTGGCCTACCTTAAACATTCTCAGAACATGTACATTAGCCTACAGTTGGGCAAATCATCTCCCAGAAAACCCATTTTATAATAAAGAATTGAGTATCTCCTGCTATTCATTTAACACTGTATTAGAGTGAAAACTGGGACAGTTGTATGGATACAGAATGGCTGTCTGTGTATTAGCTCTTGACGCCCGTGACGGTGTGGCTGACTAGGAGCCGCAGCTCGCCCCCCATCCAAGCTCACGACAGAACTGAACCACTTATCCCCAGCTTGGGAAATGGTAAGAATTCAAACTCTGATGTACGGTTTCTAGTGTATGCATATTGTTTTCACACCATGATAAAGTCATAAAGTCTTTAGCCTGAGCCATCAGAAGTCGGTGAGTCACCAGGCTACTAGCCTCTCCTTACCTCACAGCCAGACTGCTTTGACTAGTTGTCTATAATCAGTGGCTTTTTATTTTCTCATCTTTTACTTCCTCCTCTACCCACTTCAATCTGGATTTTTCCCCCTTCTCTAAACTGCTCTAGATAGTAAAATTCCGTATTATTCATTCACACAATGGACATTTTCCAATTCTCATTTCACCTGAACTCTCAGCAACATACTTGATCAAGAACTTCCTCCTTCTGGGACGCCTGGGTGGCGCAGTTGGTTGGACGACTGCCTTCGGCTCAGGGCGTGATCCTGGAGTCCTGGGATCGAGTCCCACATCAGGCTCCCAGCTCCATGGGGAGTCTGCTTCGCTCTCTGACTTTCTCCTCTCTCGTGCTCTCTCTCAAATAAATAAATAAAATCTTTAAAAAAAAAAAAAAAAAAACTTCCTCCTTCTTGAGACACTGTATCCTAGTTTTCCTCCTATTTCTCTAGCCACTTCTCAATTTTTTATAGAATTATTCTCTTCTACCCTGCTATTAAATGTTGGCATTACTTAAGGCACAACATAGATCCTCTTCTTTTCCCACTCTATGCTTTCTCTCTAGACTATCTCATTTATGCCCATAAATGTTTTCAAAATCACCTACATGTAGATGATCCACAAATCTGTATTTTTTTTTAAGATTTTATTTATTTATTTGACAGAGACACAGCAAGAGAGGGAACACAAGCAGGGGGAGTGTGAGAGGGAAAAGCAGGCTTCCCGCTAAGCAGGAAGCCAGATGCAGGGCTCAATCCCAGGACCCTGGGATCATGACTTGAGCCGAAGGCAGATTCTTAATGACTAAGCCACCCAAGACCCCCCAAAATCTGTATCTTTGATGTATATCTTCTCTGAGCTCCAGATCTGTAAATCCAATCACTGACTGACATCCCTTGAACATCTCAAAAGATATATCAGACTCAATTATGTCCAAACAGCACATCATGATCTTCCCCTCCTCCACCCAAGACCCGCCAAACATCTTCATCCCTCTTGGTCTCTTCCCCAACTTTTCAACCTGTTGCCAAATCAAAACACTGGACTTTGCCCTTGACTTTTCCACCGATCAATCATCAGCAACTGTCGATTCTATCCCATCAACATTTCTTAAGTACGTGTTTTCCCTTTTCCTTGTTCCTCCAAATCTTCACCCTGTTTTGTTCATGCCATCACCTTCTCCTGAAGCATTGACCAGTCTTCCTGCCTCCAAGCTTCCCACTTCAATACAATCTACACTGTACTGAAAATTCAGAAAGTCTAAATTTCTTAATACAGTTTAAAAGATTTTTCCTTATTTATTTGACAGACAGATCACAAGTAGTCAGAGAGGCAGGCAGAGAGAGAGCGGAGGAAGCAGGCTCCCCACTGAGCGGAGAGCTCAATGCGGGGCTCGATCCCAGGACCCTGAGACCATGACCTGAGCCAAAGGCAGAGGCTTTACCCCACTGAGCCACCCAGGCGCCTGCCCCCCAACACAAATTTCTTAATACAGTTTAGATAGCCTTTCATGCTCGGGCTCTCGCATCCTTCCCTTGTCACTCCCTCTTAGACTGTACCTTCCTACCATCTCAAATTTGTGGTTCTGCCAGTGTGCCACATACATGTCTAGATCTTAGATCATCCTATTTCTCCCACCTAGAATATGCTGTTCTGTCCCATCCCCAACTTCTCTGCTCATTTTTTTTTAAATTCCTTCTCAACTAAAACATCTCCTCTGGGAGTTTTTCCCAGCTTGACCCTTAGGCCTCTGTTCAGCGTCACCTGTACTGGCTTTCTACTATCACAGCACTTAATACCATATAACAAAACCATCCAGTGTTTGCATCTTTGAGCTCTTTGAAGGCAGAAACTATCTTGTTCACTGTGTCATAACTGATGTCTGGCACAGTTCCCTGCCTCAGTTCCTGACACTCGTTAAATGTTTAACAAATGAAATCTTGACCTTATTTGTATTATAGGTAAAGAGCTCATTCTTTATGTAATACTTAAAAAAAAAAAAGGCTAATCACAGAACCGTCTACTATGAGAAACACAGTGACATGTTTAAAGATTCAGATAAGGGGCACCTGGGTGGCTCAGTCAGTTAAATGTCTGCATTCAGCTCAGGTCGTGATCCCAGGGTCCTGGGATTCAGCCCTGCACTGGGTTCTCTGCCTATGGAGAGCCTTCTCCTCCTCCTTCTGCCCGCCACTCTGCCTGCTTGTGCTCTCCCTATTTATGCAGATAAAAAAGAATCAACATTTAAAAACTTCCTGTTTGAGAGAAATAAGGGAAGTTGAATCTCAAAGCCAGTAGCTCAGAAGTGCTGGGTCAAGTGGGGTGGCAGATGGGAGGTAGGGGATAAAGCAGAGATTCATAAATTAAGTTGACATATATTTCTAATAGTGATATCACTGTGGCAAGAGGAACTACAAATTATGCTGGTTTCTGAAGAGTTGCATGTGTTCACAGGGTATAGCATATGAACGAATCAAGTGCCACCTGGAAGCGTATGGCAAATACTTGCTTAGTGATTGCCTTCCAACTGGCTTTTAGCCAAATCTCCAAGCAGAAATTATAAAAAATTACAAAAATTATTTTAAAAAAGGAATTATTAAAAAAGAAGCTAAAATTACTAAAATTGAATAAACTATGACAGAATTTAAAAAAAGAAGGGGTACAATTACAGAAAATCAGAGACTTGAAAAATAGGAACCTATCTTTTTTTTCATTTATTTATTTTCAGCATAACATCATTATTTTTTCACCACACCCAGTGCTCCATGCAATCCGTGCCCTCTATAATACCCATCACCTGGTACCCCGACCTCCCCCCCCCCCCCGCCACTTCAAACCCCTCAGATTGTTTTTCAGAGTCCATAGTCTCTAATGATTCACCTCCCCTTCCAATTTCCCCCAACTCCCTTCTCCTCTCCATCTCCCCATGTCCTCCATGCTATTTGTTATGCTCCACAAATAAGTGAAACCATATGATAATTGACCCTCTCTGCTTGACTTATTTCACTCAGCATAATCTCTTCCAGTCCTATCTTGAACAAATATGTGATACTTGAAAATTTAGAGAAAATGGACTTTTCAGTTTATTTAGGTAGGAAGGGGCACAAGGAAAAGGAGAGAAAGAATCTTAAGCAGGCTCCACACCCAGCACAGAGCCCCACGAAGGTTCTCAACCTTGGCATCATGACCTGAGCCAAAAGCAAGAGTTGGACACTTAACCTTCTGAGCCACACAGTTGCCTGAGAAAATGGATATTTTAAAGAAAGATGTAGTTTATTAAATTGACTATGGAAGAAACAGAAAATATAAGTAGGCTTGTAACTTATAACCATGTAAGAAATTGAATCAGTGTCTTAACATCTACCACCCACTGTGGTTTGATTTCTCATGCAGCTTGACTTCTGAAAAAGAATAAATGCTGATTACACTTGCATTACCATTTCCAATCAGTGACAATTCAGTTTTTCATCAGAAATAAATAAAATGACATTCTGATGTCTAAATTGAATAAGAAGCAAAAAATCCTGACTCATGGGAGTTGAATCCCTACTGAGTCCTACAGGTGGTCATGGTTCTCTTTGTGTTTAAGTCTTACATCCTTTATTAAGGGAATTTCCTTAGAAAAAGAAAAAAAAGTTCTTTCAAAAATTTTCCTGAAAGGATGTGCAAAAAAAAAAATTAAAATAAGCTGAACAGATATCTAAGGGAAATGGAAATGAAAAAGAAAATATCAAGGCTTAAACCTTATTGCATTTAAATGTCCTTCTTAAGAAAACCCAGAAATTTGTGAATTTTCAAAAAAAAAAAAGATGCATAGAAGGAAACACCTTGAAAATTTTAAACCTAAGTTCTCATGAAGCTTATTTATCAAAATCTCAATTATAACTGAAGAGTCAAATTAATACATAAAAGAGTGATTTTAAAACCTAAATAGATGGTTCACTTTAATTCCATATGTAAATTAGAAATAACTGGAAAATTTATTAATAATTTTACTATGTGTTAAATTGAACCATATAAAATTGTATACAAACTGATATTTTACCATTTGAAGATACAAAAAAAATGGCAATTCTGTATGACCCAATGTGTTTATTAAAGGAGGGGGAAAAAAGGTGTCCAGACTATGCTGAACTATTTTTAGTTGTTTGGTTAAAATTTATTTGTTACTAATTATTATTTTTATTCTGTTTTAATACTCCCTGCAAATAAGCAAGAATTGGTGGAAATGGTTTATGAGAACAATTCAGGAGACATTTAAAGTGGACAGAATTCTATTTACTGGAATTTGGTTTATTTAAAATTGAGACAAAGATCACCATTACTCAAATCTTGCATTATTCAAATGTTACTCAAGACTGCAGTTGCAGAACACTGTACTGGGCAGGAATGTAGTTTGGTACCCAAAATTAAAGAACATATAATCAAGTAATATGAACTTCTACAAATGTATTAATTTGAAATCAAAGAAATGTCAATAATTAGAACTGGTTTTATGGAAGTAGATGAATTGACATTGGTATTGAAGGTCATCTGAGCTTTGGCAGATAGGTGAAAGCCATTAGCAAACATAAACACAGGCGAATAAATATGGCCAGTTTGAGATCAAAGAGCATCTATCTAAGACAAGTTGCTGGAGAGTATTGACAGAAAAGAGTGACCATGAAAGGAGGGGCCAGGTGGTTTTTTTCCAGTGCCTGACTGTCTAAAGATCTTTAGGAAGGTAATTATACCAAGAAAGTAATGTTTTAGGGAGACTAATCTGGTAATGGCAAGCAGGATAGCTTTCAACAGAAGAAGAGAGGAGCCAGTGAGATCAGTTAGGACAGTCCTGCCATGATCTGCATAAGAAGATAAAAAGTCGGGGCACCTGGGTGGCTCAGTGGGTTAAAGCCTCTGCTTTCGGCTCAGGTCATGATCCCAGGGTCCTGGGATGGAGCCCTGCATCGGGCTCTCTGCTCAGCAGGGAGCCTGCTTTCCTTCCTCTCTCTCTCTGCCTGCCTCTCTGCCTACTTGTGATCTCTGTCTGTCAAATAAATTTTAAAAAAAGATAAAAAGTCCAGGACTAGGGTGATAGATGGTAGTGTAAATAAAGGGGAAAAATGAAGCCAATAGACATTTTGAAAAGAAACCTGGCAGTGTTGGTGGCATAAGGGGTACAAACCAACATTGCAGGTTTCTCCCTTAGCGGATACCTTCACTAAGAAGTGGTATCTAACGTAAACATTTTTTGTTTTTATACAGCGCTATATGTATATTTGGTCCTCAGTACATAAATAAGTTCTCATCTTTATATCAGAGGCCAATCATTTGTGTTTTCAAGGCTTCAATACTTTCAGTACGTTCTATTAATGTCTGTTTTGGAATAAAACCCAAACTAGTCTTTTAAAAACATTAATAAATAAAATAAAATAAATAACTAAAATCGAGAATGAAAGCAGGGATATTACTACTGACTTTACAAAAATAAAAAAGATGATAAAGGAGTGCTATGAACAACTACATGCTAACAAATTAGATAACAGACAAAATGAACAAAATCCTAGAAAGATACAAACTACCAAAAACAACTCAAAAAGAAATAAAGTCTAGAAAGACTGATAACAAGTAAAGAGATTGAATTAGGGGTACCTGGGTGGTTCAGTGGGTTAAGCCTCTGCCTTTAGCTCAGGTCATGATCTCAGGGTCCTGGGTTCAAGCCCCGTATTGGGCTCTCTGCTCAACAGGGAGCCTGCTTCCTTCTCTCTCTCTGCCTGCCTCTCTGCCAACTTGTAATCTCTGTCAAATAAATAAATAAAATCCTTTTTAAAAAAAGAGATTGAATTAATAATTTAAAACTTTCCATAAAGAAAACCCCAAGCCCAAATAGCTTTACTTATAGATTCCACCAAAAATTTAAAGAATGAATATGAATCCTCTTGAACTCTTCCAAAATAAAGAGGAGGAGGAAATACCTCTCAACTTGTTATAGAAGGCCAGTGTTACTCTTGAGACAAAAACCAAAAAACATTTTACAAGAACCCCTATTTAACAATATCTCTTATAAATATAGGTGCAAAAGCCTCAACAAATACTAGTCAACTCAATCCAGCAACATGGTACACCAGAGTAAGTAGGAATTATCCCAGGAATACGAGGTTAACTTTACATCAGAAAATCAAATAATGCAATATATCATACTAATAGAATATAAAAACAAAAACCAGGGCACCTAGGTGGCTTGGCTGGTTAAGCATTTGACTCTTGATTGTGGCTCAGGCCACGATCTCAGGGTTGTAAGACTAAGTCCCAAGTTGGGCTCCATGCTGAGCATGGAACCTGCTTAAGATTTTCTCTCTCCCTTTCCCTCTGCCCCTTCCTGCCAGCTTGTGTGCACACTGGTGCACACTCTCTCTCTAAAAAACCAAAAACACCCACAAAAACCAAAAAAACTTTTGATAATCTCAATAGATGTAAAAAAAAAAAAGTACTTGATAAAATCCAAAAACCTTTCATAATTAAAATACTCAATAAACCAAAAATAGTAGGGAACTCCTCAAACTGGAAAAATGGCATCTGTTAAAAACCCACAGATAACAACATACTTAATGGTAAAAGAATGAATGCTCCCTCCACCCCCAAGATCAAGAACAAAACAAGAAAATTCATTTTCATCCTTTTATTTCGTAAGGTATTAGAGGTTCTATGAAGGTCAAGTGGGCAAGATATAAAAGGTATCCAGATTGGAAAGAAGACATAAAATGATCTCTATTTGCAGACAACATGATCTTATATATAGAAAATCCTAAGGAATCTACTAAAAATATTAGAATAAAGGAGTTTAGCAAGGTGGCAGGATACAAGATCAATAAACAAATACCAATTCTATTTCTGTATACTAGCAAACAATCCAAACCATCATCTGGCTTCTTTGCAGAAATTGACAAGCTGATCCAAAAATACTGTGGGAAAGAAGTCCCAATTTCACAACTTACTACAAAGCTCCAGTAATTAAGACAATATGGATGGCTCAGTCAGTTGAGCATGCAACCCTTTTTTTTTTGTTGTTGTTGTTGTTTTTGTTTTGTTTTGTTTTTAATCATGAAAAAACTGTATTTAGATTTAGCCAGCTGGACTCAGTTTAGATGATCCCAATTTTGTTGGCAACATCCAAAGCATCATAGTCAGGGGCCAGCCGAACGTATGCCTTCTTCTCTCCATCAGGCCTGATTAAGGTGTTGACCTTGGCTACATCAATGTCACAGAGCTTCTTCACAGCCTGTTTGATCTGGTGCTTGTTGGCCTTGACATCCACAATGAACACAAGTGTGTTGTTGTCTTCTATTTTCTTCATGGCTGACTCAGTAGTCAGGGGGAACTTGATGATGGCATAGTGGTCAAGCTTGTTTCTCCTGGGGGCGCTCTTTCGAGGATATTTGGGTTGCCTTCAGAGACGCAGAGTCTTGGGTCGTCGGAAGGTAGGTGATGTGCGGATCTTCTTTTTTTTGTGACTGTGGACGCCTTTCAGCACCGCTTTCTTGGCTTTCAAAGCCTTTGCTTTGGCTTCGGCTTTGGGAGGGGCAGGAGCTTCCTTCTTAGCTTTCGGCGCCATCTTCGTAAAAGGGCAGAGCATGCAACTCTTGATATCAGGGTTGTGAGTTTGAACCCCATGTTGGGTGTAAAGGTTATTTAAAAATAAACTCTTAGAGATGCCTTGGTGGCTCAGTTGGTTAAGCATCCAACTCTCAATTTTGGCGTAGATCATGGTCTCAGGGTCATGAGATTGAGCCCTGTGGAGGGCTTTGCACTGGGCATGGAGCCTGCTTAAGATTCTCTCCCTCTCTCCCTCTGCCCCCCCTCACCACTCCACTCACCCACGTGCACTCTCTCTAAAATAAATAAATAGATAGATAATAAAACCTTAAAAAATGACAATATAGTACTGGTGTAAAGATAAACAGATCAATGGAATAGAATAGAGAGTTCAAAAATGAACCTTTGCATTTATTGTCAAGTAATCTTTGACAATACTTTGACAAATAATCTTTGACAATCCAAGACCACTCAATAGGGAAAGAATAATCTTTTCAACAAATGGCACTGGGACAATTAGATCTCCATATGTACAAAAATGAAGTTAGACCCCCTACCTCACACCATATACAAAAATTAACTCAAATGAATCATAGGCCCATATATAAGAGTTATGTGGTCCATATACACTGTGGAGTATTATGCCTCCATCAGAACGGATGAATACCCAACTTTTGTAGCAACATGGACGGGACTGGCAGAAAGAGTCAATTATCATATGGTTTCACTTATTTATGGAGCATAACAAATAGCATGGAGGACAAGGGGAGTTAGAGAGGAGAAGGGAGTTGGGGGAAATTGGAAGGGGAGGTGAACCATGAGAGACCATGGACTCTGAAAAACAACCTGAGGGTTTTGGGAAGTTTTCAATTAGCAATAATCGCGCCTCGGATAAACCTCATTGGCTACGATACTGCCACTGTGCAAAGCTAACCTGAGGGTTTTGAAGGGGTGGGGGGTGGGAGGTTAGAGGAGCCAGATGGTGGGTATTAAGGAGGGCACATATTGCTTGGAGGTATGGGTGTGGTGCAAAAACAATGAATACTGTTACGCTGAAAATATTTTTTTTTTTAAAAAAGACTATATAGCCTTTAGAAGAAATCATAAATCTTCATGATCTTTGGTTAGGCAGTGGCTTCTTAGATATGACACCAAAAGCATAAGCAACTAAAGGAAAAAGAGATAAGTTGCACTTCATCAAAATGGAAAACTTTTTTGTTTCAAAGGACACCATCAAGAAAGTGAAAAGATAACCCACAGGATGGGAGAAAATATTTGCAAAGCATACAACTGATAAGGAACTTGGGTCTGGAATATACAAAGAACTGTTACACTTCAACAATAAAAAGAAAAATAATCCAATTTAAAAATGGGTAAAGGATGCAAACAGACATATCTCCAAAGAAAATATACAAGTGGCCAATATATACATGAAAAGATATGCAATATCATTAGTCATTAAGGAAACACAAATCAAAACCACAATTAAAGTGCTCGCTTTGGCAGCACATACACAAAACCACAATTACATGCCTACTATGATGGCTGACATAAAAAAGGCAAACAATGTTTTGCAGTTCCTCAAAAGGTTAAACATACGACCTAGCAATTCCACTTAGTTACGTGCTCAAGAAAAGTGAAAACATATACCCACACAAAAATTTGTACCTGAATGTTTATAACAACATTATTTTTTAAAAGAGTTTCTTTGTTTGCCAGAGAGAAAGAAAGGGAGCACAAACCAGGGGAGCAGCAGGCAGAGGGAGAGGGAGAAGCAGACCCCCTGCTGAGCAGGGAGCCTGATGCAGGACTTAATCCCAGAACCCTGGGATCGTGACCTGAGTGGAAGGCAAATGCCCCACAGACTGAGCCGCCCAAGCATCCCTATAGCAACATTATTGATCATATCCAAAAAGGGGAAACAACCCAGATATTCATCAACCAATGAATGGACAGAGAAAGTAGTATAATTTATATAGTGTAATATTCTGCCATAAAAAAGAATGAAGTACTGACATGTGCTACAACATGGATGAACCTTGAAAACACCATGCTATAGACATGAAAAAAGACCACAAAAGACCATAAATTGTATGATTCTGTTTCCATGAAATGTCCAGAATTAAAAAATTCATACAGACAGAAAACAGATTAATGGTTGCCTAAAACTGGGGGTGAGAATGGGATATAGAAGTAGAAAGTGAATTTTAATGGGTATAGGATTTCTTTTAGGGGTGATAAAAAGTGTTCTAAAATTGACAGTGGTAATGGCTGCATAATGTTTTGAACATACTAAAAACTACTAAATTGTATACTTTATCTTTTTAAAGACTATTTATTTGAGAAAAAGCACTCACAGGAGTTGGAGGCAGAGGGAGTCAGGGAGAGGGAGACGCATACTCCCTGCCTAGCAGGAAGCCCAACAAGGACAATAACACAAGCCGATCCCAGGATCCTGAGATCATAATCTGAGCCAAGGCAGATGCTTAATGCTTAACCAACTGAGCCACACAGGCGCCTCTGAACTGTATACTTTAAATGCATGCATTTAATGCATTCATTTAGGAATTACATCTCAATCAAGAAAGCCACTGAAACAAAGAGAAGAGAAACCTCCAGGGGTTTCCCAGACCGCACAGTCCTCCTCTCTCCATTCACTCACTTCTATTCATATTCTCTTCTTTCTACCAATTTTCTGGCCTTTGCACCTGTGGTTTCTGTATCTCAAGCCCATCTCCTTCTCATTATTTAGTCTCAATTCAAATCCATCCTCCTCAGAGACAATTTCCCACAAGTCTCTCTCCCTTCAAATGATGTCTTCTTTATTTTGGCAAGGGAAAAAAAATTAGTTGAAGTGACTCAGAGGTTAATGTGACTTGGGTATTTAGCTGATGTGTATCAGGCAATCCCTCAAAATGACAAAGCTCCCTGAGCTAAAGCAGGATGCGAGTTTTTATACATAGGGCACAGAAGAGAGTGGCCCATGGTTAGGATCTCATCCCAGCTGCAATTTTCTTTATCTGTAACTGCTGCAAAACTTTGCAGCTAGAATGGAAGGGTTATGTTGGGGTTTCCATGCCTCTTTCTCATGACTATTGGTGCAATCTTAACTTTGGTAGCTGTTGAAACAGTTCTTTTTTTTTTTTTAGATTTTATTTATTTATTTGACAGAGAGAGAGAGATAACAAGCAGGCAGAGAGGCAGGCAGAGAGAGAGAGGGGGAATCAGGCTCTCCCGCTGAGCAGAGAGCCCAATGTGGGGCTCAATCCCAGGACCCTGGGATCATGACCTGAGCCGAAGGCAGAGGCTTAACCCACTGACCCACCCAGGCACCCTGAAACAGTTCTTTTGAGAGCTATCTTTGTAAGCCCTGTGAGTCACGCTAGTTAAGGTCCAAGGGAAGGGGAGGTAGAAAGGGCAAACGGGGAAGGAGAGGAGAGAGAAAGAAAAAGGAAAGGAGGTAACGATCAAAACAAGGAAAACCAGGGTCTGTTTTAATTCTTTCATAATTCTTTATAATGCTTCTTAGTACGGTAATGGTGTCTTAGTTATTTGCATGTTTATCTTAGTTATTTGCATGGCCATCCTCTGACAGGACGTTTCCACCCCTTGTTTGTCCACATAGTAGATGCTCAATAATGATGGCTGACTGGACAAATTCCACATCATTCTGGTAAAACCAGAATGAAAGCGTGAGCAAACTCTTTGAGGCTTTCTAACCATGCATCTCGTTTCTCATGAACATAACTAACACCTAAGGCAGCTATGGGCTGCGTCTCCACTACCTGGGTGCTTATCAAAGTTAGGAATTCTTGGGCTGCACCCTCCACAGACTGGTTCATCTGTGCTTTTAACTACACATCTGCTTTGCCTAGAGAAACAAATGTATATAACAAAAGGTAAAAATCAAAGTCTGGTAACAGTCTGTGTAGTGCTTCCACTTGGGGACCTCTGTGTTAAGAAAAAGAAGAGAGATGGGACGCCTGGGTGGCGCAGTTGGTTGGACGACTGCCTTCGGCTCAGGGCGTGATCCTGGAGTCCCGGGATCGAGTCCCACATCGGGCTCCCAGCTCCATGGGGAGTCTGCTTCGCTCTCTGACCTTCTCCTCGCTCATGCTCTCTCTCACTGTCTCTCTCTCTCAAATAAATAAATAAAATCTTAAAAAAAAAAAAAAAAAGAAAAAGAAGAGAGGCTCAAAAAATAAAACTCAAAAGTAATTCCAGAGCTCTGAATATGGTTTGTTTTTAGGTAACATTGAGGGATTATTTTTCATTTCGTTAGATGTTACAATGTTATCATGGTTGTGTGGGATGTCTGTGTAAATCTATGTATGGGGGCGCCTGGGTGGCTCAGTGGGTTAAGCCTCTGCCTTCGGCTCAGGTCATGATACCAGGGTCCTGGGATGGAGCCCCACATCGGGCTCTCTGCTCAGCGGGGAGCCTGCTTGTGATCTCTGTCTGTCAAATAAATAATGTTAAAAAAATAAATCTATGTATTCATACATGTAAGTACGTGCATACATACATAGTCTCTGTTACTGATGTACTGTACTTCAGTACTTACGGATGAATTTATGTATCTTGGATTTGCTTTAAAATGTACCAGAAAAGAAAAGGAGGAAGCAAATTAGCAAAATGGTGATTATTTAGAGAACAGGATGGTGAATACACTGAGATTCATTATACTACCCTCCCCACTTCTCTGTATGTTTGGAAGTTTCATAATAAAATATTCTTTTAAAAATAGTCTCAACTTAGTGAAAGCTACAGTCCCCCCAAGAGCATTTGTGGTGGTGAAGTACAGTCAGAAATGTGTATTTGCTCCAAAGCCATCCAAAGTTGAAGGGGAATGGGCAAGAGGTAAGGTTTATGGGCCAGACCTTTTGGGTACATTTCTTCATATAATCCTCCCCTTCCCCCGCCCCCAATTCTGTTAGGTTAATGCCACCTTAACAGTGTGACTGAATTTAGCATCCCTAATCATGCGACAAACTGATATTGAATGCCTCCTGGTGGAGGCAATGGGATCTACAAATCATCACTGAAGTGGTCCTCCTGCCCAAAACTGTTCAACCCGAATCTAATCACAAAGTAGCAGTTAAGTGCTGAACATGGATGTTCTACCAGACAATGGGCCTGGACACTTCAAAATTGCCAATATCAAAAAAGACAAACTTTTTTTAAAGAAAAGTGTATTGAGGGCGCCTGGGTGGTTCAGTTGGTTAAGCAACTGCCTTCGGTACAGGTCATGGTCCTGGAGTCCCAGGAGGAGTATCGCATCGGGCTCCCTGCTGAGCAAGGTGGTCTGCTTCTCCCTCTGACTTTCCCCCTCTCATGTTCTCTCTCTCTCTCTCTCTCTCAAATAAATAAGTAAATAAAATCTTTAAAAAAAAGACAAGTGTATTGCATTAAAGAAGACTAAAGAGATAGGACATCACAATGCAATGGCTGAACTTTGATTGGATTTTAGATTCAACAAAGGCAGGCTGAAAAAAGACACTATGGGGACAATCAAAAACTTTCAAAAGTGGACAATGTATTAGATAATATTTTTAGCTACTGTAAATAGTGCTGCCAAGAGTATTTATAAACAAAGTTTTATTTACATTCCTTTTTGCAATTATTTTGGATATATATAAATCTCGAAGTAGAATTGCTAGTAGTTGTATGTTTATCTTTTCAAGGAATTAACAAATGGTTTTCCACAGCAACCACACCATTTTATATTCCCACCACCAACATACAAGAGTGGCTATTTCTCCACGGTCTTGCCAACACTTACTACTTTATTGTTTGTTTTTGTTAGGGTCATCTCAGTGGATGAGAAGTGATACTACACTGTGGTTTTAATTTGCATTTCCTTAATGACCAGTGATGATGTCGGACATCTTTTTATAAGCTTGCTGGCCCCTGCATGGTTTTTTTTGAGAAATGTCTCTTCAAGGGCATATGATTTTTTTTTTCAAGATTTTATTTTTAAGTAAACTATAACCAATGTGGGAACTCACAACTGTGAGATCAAGAGTCACATGCTCTATTGACTGAGCCAGCCGTGTTCCAAGGGTGGATGATTTTTAACTGTATCTTTAATGATGCATTTTAAATTAAAATAAAGGGATTAAATTTTGTGTTACTGTTTCTGAATAGAATTTTCTCTAATTACTGATGAAAATTAAAATATCAAAATGGGGGGGCACCTGGATGGCTCAGTCAGTTAGGTGCTGGACTCTTGATTTCAGCTCAGGTCAAGATCTTGGGATCATGAGATCGAGCCCCATGTCAGGCTCCATGCTGAGCACAGATGGAACCTGCTTGAAATTCTCCCTTCCTCTGCCCCTCCCCCCATTCACGTGCTCTCGCTCGCTCTCTCAAATAAATAAATAAAATCTTTAATAAAAAAATTCAAAATGCTATTTTATTGCATTGATTAAGCTAACTGTAGCTGCTTTAACAAATGAATCCCCAAATGTTTGATGACTCAGACACAAGTGAAGTTTCTTTCTTGTTCAAATAAAGCCCAACATGTTCAGTAAATGGCTTTCTCAAGAAGCAACGCAGACACTCAAGCTCCTTTTATATGTGCTCTGCCATCTTCAGCTCAAGGCTTCCAAGGAGTCATTGGTCCAGTATTTGTAAAAGGGTTGCTGACACAGGGCTGAGGGCCCAGTGAGGCTGGAGAACATGCACCAATGGCACCAACTTACCATATTTTTATTTTAAGTATAGAAGATGGAGAGGGCTCACAGATTAATCCCAGGTAGAGACTTTGCGTGGTAAATGCGATAGAAAATAAGAAGGGGAGAGGCTGAACTGGCTGGCAAGAATGTGAGTATTGCACCGTGGGGTACACACAAAAAGAAGCAGAAGAGTAACAGTGCGAGAGAGTGAATGGACTGAGGGGAAAGGTACAGAGAGATCAGAGGGCTGAACAAAGTCAAGGTGTAAACTCATGAGCAAGTTGGAGGGCAAGCAGATTGAGAGGAGTATACAATGCATCAAGGTTTAAGATTCTTAAAACTGTCTACTTCAGGATGACAATGAAAAAACAAAGGTGTGGCTCTGGGAGTGGGCGGCCAAAAGGGAGTAGGATTTATAGCAGCTCAAGTTTAAGACCAGCAGGAGGCCTTGAGGTTAGGGTGTTGGTTAGTCAGTCATCTGCAGAAATGCTGAAATGTCCCACAGGTCAAGGCCCTAAGTAAACAAAGGAGAGTGCACAGAAAAGGTATAAAGTAATGAAGCCTCTATTTTAAAGAAATATAGTTACCGCAGGACTCTCTCTGAGAAAGAGTTCGAACTGGTTCTAGGCATGACAGTGTCTCTGGGGGAACAGCCAAGTTACAGTTAAGACAAAGAGGAAAGGAACATTCTAAAGAATTTGGGAATGACAGGGAATTTTATCTGCATTGGAACTCAGATTCCTGGGGGAAAGAATCAGATTGGAGGGAGCTAGAAGCATGGGAATTTCTATCACCATATCAGAAACTAGATAATGTGAAACTGTTCGGCCTTCAAAACACCGAGATAGGCCAAGATGTGCCGGATAAAATCTAACAAACATTCTCAGATTCAGAGCTAAACTTGCAAGACAATAAGGCAATCTCCCAAGAAACACAAGTAAAGAGGGACTGAAAACTAGGACAGTAATAGTACCCTTAAGCTGGGCCTACCTCAGCAATCCACGAGTTTGAATTTTAACACTAGGAGGGGAACCCATAGGCCCATATAAGGCAGGGAGTTAAAATTGAGACTCTGCATGAAGTCAGGGCCCTCCCAAATGTTAACCTTGAATGAAAAGATGGATTTTTAAAAATCCTTCTTCGTCTGACTTCTAAAGAGAAAAACAAAACAAAACAAAACAAAACAAACGACTCTCCCCTGAGAATCTGTAACCATGGGCATTCCTTCACAGGGGTTTGGTGTTCAAATGTATTCCCGGACTATCTCAATAGTCTGGGACCTCAAGTGGAGAAATTACATGAAAAGGAGTTTCTGTCCAGGCATTCCAATACTGGAAAAGAGGGCACAATGGGTGTTAGAATACTTAGCAATCTGCCACTCCAGTCTATATTTTTGTTAAAGAGAAATATGATCAACACAACACTTTCAAGGATAATAAAGGATTAAATTAACATAAAATTGGGGGAAAACATCGACTTGAAATACAAGATCAAGAGAGAAAAGGAATAATGTAAAATTTCTAATACCATCCCTGTTGAAATGCATGTTCTACAGCTAAATTCCACTTAATGGACATTTGGGGTTTAGAGGAACCAGTTAAATGACACCACAAGGAAACAAGCACATTCAGAGCATGGGACAGTTCACAGGACAACAATTTCTGCAACACATCAGTGGCATGAAAAGATTGAGAGAGATTTAAGAGCCCTAAAACTAAAAGTAAGGCGCGCCTGGGTGGCTCAGTTGGTTAAAGGTCTGTCTTTGGCTCAGGTCATGATCCTGGGGTCTTGGGACAGAGTCCCACATCAGGCTCCCTGCTCTGTGGGAAGCCTGCTTCTTCCTCTCCCTCTGCCCCTCCACAACTGCTCCTTCTCACACACACTCTCTCTCTCTCTCTCCCTCTCCATTTCTCCCTCTCTCTCAAATAAATAAAATCTTTTTTTAAAAATTAGTATTTGAACCTTGTTTGGATCCTAATTTTGAATGTAACTGAAGAAATCTGATTATTTGGTTCAATGTGGCACCATGATTAAGCAATCCGGTTTTTAGACATGTATACTGGGTATACAGGAAAAATGACACATGCCTAGGATTTACTTTATAATCCAAAAAGGAAACAAGCAGGAAAGAAAAAAATATAGCAAAGCCTTGATAAT
The DNA here is from genome assembly GCF_020171115.1 of Neogale vison. Classification (NCBI taxonomy): domain Eukaryota; kingdom Metazoa; phylum Chordata; class Mammalia; order Carnivora; family Mustelidae; genus Neogale; species Neogale vison. Next base: position 13,503,580 of record NC_058097.1, read on the forward strand.
GAACGATAGGTATATGGGTGTTAATTGTACTCTTGTTTCTGCTTTATGTATGTTTAAAAATTTCAAGGTCAAAATTCAAAATTATTTAGAGAACACATGAACAAAAATGCTTAAAGAGCACTAGTGTAGCATGTAAGTTACACTAGAAATTTCTTATTCTCCTCAATGTGGAAGCCCAACCGATGTTTTTCTGCTTCTATTATAAAATGCCAGAATGAACACAACCTAACTCTACACCTAAAGGAGCTGGAGAAAGAACAACAAATAAAGCCTAAACCCAGCAGGAGAAGAGAAATAATAAAGATCAGAGCAGAAATCAATGAAATAGAAACCAAAAAACAGTAGAACAAATAAACGAAACTGGGAGTTGGTTCTTTGAAAGAATTAATAACATTGATAAACCCCTGGCCAGACTTATCAAAAAGAAAAGAGAAAGGACCCAAGAAAATAAAATCATGAATGAAAGAGAAGAGATCACAACCAACACCAAAGAAATACAAACAATTATAAGAACATATTATGAGCAACTCTATCCCAGCAAATTTGACAATCTGGAAGAAATAGATGCATTTCTAGAAACATATAAACTACCACAACTGAACCAGGAAGAAATAGAAAACCTGAACAGACCCATAACCAGTAGGGGATTGAAATAGTCATCAAAAATCTCCAAACAAACAAGAGCCCAGAGCCAGACAGCTTCCCAGGGGAATTCTACCAAACATTTAAAGAAGAATAAATTCCTATTCTCCTGAAACTGTTCCAAAAAATAGAAATGGAAGGAAAACTTCCAAACTCATTGTATGAGGCCAGCATCACCTTGATCCCAAAACCAGACAAGGATCCCATCAAAAAAGAGAATTACAGACCAATATCCTTGATGAACACAGATGTGAAAATTCTCACCAAAATACTAGCCAATAGGATCCAACAGTACATTAAAAGGATTATTCACCATGACCAAGTGGGATTTATTCCAGGGCTGCAAGGTTGGTTCAACATCCACAAATCAATCAATGTGATACAATACATTAATAAAACAAAGAATAAGAACCATATGATATTCTCAATAGATGCTGAAAAAGCACTTGACAAAGTATAGCATCCCTTCCTGATCAAAACTCTTCAAAGTATAGGGATAGAGGACACATACCTCGATATCATCAAAGCCATCTATGAAAATCCCACAGCGAATATCATTCTCAATGGAGAAAAACTGAGAGCTTTTCCATTAAGGTCAGGAACACGGCAGGGATGTCCATTATCACCACTGCTATTCAACATAGTACTATAAGTCCTAGCCTCAGCAATCAGATAACAAAAAGAAATCAAAGGCATCCAAATCGGCAAAGAAGAAGTCAAACTATCACTCTTTGCAGATAATATGGTACTTTATGTGGAAAACCAAAAGACTCCACTCCAAATCTGCTAGAACTTGTACAGGAATTCAGTAAAGTGTCAGGATATAAAATCAATGCACAGAAATCAGTTGCATTTCTAAGCACCAACAAGAAGACAGAAGAAAGAGAAATTAAGGATTCAATCCCATTTACAATTGCACTCAAAACCATAGGATACCTAGGAATAAACCTAACCAAAGAGGCAAAGAATCTACAATCAGAAACTATTATAAAGTACTCATGAAAGAAATTGAGGAAGACACAAAGAAATGGAAAAATGTTCCATGCTCATGGATTGGAAGAACAAATATTGTGAAAATGTCTATGCTACCTAAAGCAATCTACACATTTAATGCAATCCCTATCAAAATCCCATCATTTTTTTTCAAAGAAATGGAACTTATAATCCTAAAATTTATATGGAACCAGAAAAGACCTCGAATAGACAGAGGAATGTTGAAAAAGAAAGCCAAAGTTGGTGGCACACAATTCCAGACTTCAAGCTTCTATTACAAAGCTGTCATCATCAAGATAGTATGGTACTGGCACAAAAACAGACACATAGATCAATGGAACAGAATAGAGAGCCCAGAAATAGACCCTCAACTCTATGGTCAACTAATCTTCGACAAAGCAGAAAAGAATGTCCAATGGAAAAAAGACAGTCTCTTCAACAAATGGTGTTGGGAATATTGGACAGCCACATGCAAAAAAATGAAACTGGACCATTGTCCTTACACCAGACATGAAAACAGACTCAAAATGGATGAAGGACCTCGATGTGAGAAAGGAATCCATCAAAATCCTGGAGGAGAATACATGCAGCAACTTCTTCCTAGGAACATCTCCAAAGGCAAGGGAAGCAAGGGCAAAATGAACTACTGGGATTTCATCAAGATCAAAAGCTTTTGTATAGGGGCGCCTGGGTGGCTCAGTGAGTTAAGCCGCTGCCTTCGGCTCAGGTCATGATCTCAGGGTCCTGGGATCGGGCCCCACATCAGGCTTTCTGCTCAGCAGGGAGCCTGCTTCCTCCTCTCTCTCTGCCTGCCTCTCTGCTTACTTGTGATCTCTGTCTGTCAAATAAATAAATAAAATCTTTAAAAAAAAAAAAAGCTTTTGTATAGTAAAGGAAACAATTAACAAAACCAAAAAACAACTGACAGAATGGGAGAACATATTTTCAAACAACATTATCAGATAAAGGGCTAGTACCCAAGATCTATAAAGAACTTAGTAAACTCAATACTCAAAGAACAAATAATCCAATCAAGAAATGGGCAGAGGACATGAACAGACTTTTCTGCAAAGAAGACATCCAGATGGCCAACAGACACATGAAAAAGTGCTCCACATCACTACACATCGGGGAAATACAAATCAAAACCCCAATGAGATACCACCTCACACCAGTCAGAATGGCTAAAATTAACAAGTCAGGGAATGACAGATGCTGGCGAGGGTGCGGAGAAAGGGGAACCCTCCTTCACTGTTGGTAGGAATGCAAGCTGGTACAGCCACTCTGAAAAACAGCCTGGAGGTTCCTCAGAAAGTTGAAAATAGAGCTACCCTGTGACCCAGCAATTGCACTACCAGGTATTTACCCTAGAGACACAAAGGTAGTGATCCAAAGGGGCATGTGCACCCGAATGTTTATAGCAGCAATGTCTACAATAGCCAAACTATGGAAAGAACCTAGATGTCCATCAACAGATGAGGATAAAGAAGATGTGGTATATAAATACAATGGAATACTATGCAGCCATCAAAAGAAATGAAATCATGCCATTTGCAACAACGTGGATGGAACTATAGGGTATTATGCCCAGTGAAATAAGTCAATCAGAGAAAGACAATTATATGATCTCCCTGATGTGAGGAAGTTGAGAGGCAATATGGGAGGTTTGGAGGGTAGGAAAGGAATAAATGAAACAAGATGGGATCGGGAGGGAGAAAAACCATAAGAGACTCTTAATCTCACAAAACAAACTGAGGGGGGTTGGGGGAGGGGAGTAGGGAGAGGGTGGTTGGATTATGGACATTGGGAAAGGTATGTGATACGGAGTGCTGTGTGGAGGCCAAGAAAATTAATGTCATCCCACCTTGAGTTTAGCATTAGCACAAGTATAGCCATCTTAGCTTTGGTAGCCATCTCAAGCCCCTGTGACCAAGGGCTGAACTTTCCCCCACCCTGCTTTAGTTCCAGAGACCCCCCACCCTGCTTTAGTAACAGGAATACCTAACCCTGTGAACACTTCCAGGAAAAACCTCTACACCTAACCCTGTAAACAGCCCAGCAACAGCTAATCAGCCGAAGGCAGAAAAGTCTGAAACTCCCCCCCCCACCTCCCCACCCCCGGCCCCAAGCCTCTTGTAATGACCCATTAAAAACCCCTGCCTTAACTAGCCTCGGGGTCCAAGTCCCTACTCTGCTGTGTTTTGTATACTTGGGCCCAAGTTTAAGCTTGTTGAATAAACCCTCGTGAGATTGCATCGGTACTTGGCTCCTTGTTGATGTCTTGGACACGAAACTCCAGCGCTACACTGTGAAGTGTAAACCTGATGATTGGACCTGTACCCCTGGGGCTAATAACATATTATATGTTAATTTAAAAATTTAAAAAACAAAATAAAATAAAATGCCAGAATGAGGAAAAACGCTGAGTACCCTGAGATGAATCCGCAATGATGAAGTCACCTCACTAGTTTCAGTCCCCAAGAAAAATTGTAAAACTAAGTAATCTCTAGTGCGGATTCCCTAATAAAAAATGGTGTCACCCCTTTTAGAATACTAATGTCTAAAAAAATGTCACAATCTTTGTGGGTATGGCTAGCATGAGAAAAAGTTACTATTTTCCACCATTAACAGATACATGAAACTGGTAATTTTATTCTTACCTTTCTTTTAAAAACCTGAGATTCCTTGAAATGCCAGACAAATACTTGATCTTCCTGAAATCTGACTCCCTTGCACCTTTAAAAAAGAAAAACAGCCTACTGAAATACAATTCATACTATAAAATTCACCCACCTAAGGGTAGAATTTAATGGTTTTTAGCATATTCAAATTTGTGCAACCATCAACACAATCAATTTGAGAACATTTTCATCACCTCCCCCCAAAAATCCTGTACCTGTAAGCAGTCACTCTCCACCTTCCACCCGCCAAATATACCCTAACCCTCACCTCCAGGCAATCACTAATTTATTTTCTGTCTCTATCAACCTGGCTAATTTAGACATTTGACATATATAGAATCACACAGAATATATACTTTTTTTTTTTACTCAATTCTTTCACTTAGTGCAGTATTTTCAAAGCTCATTGTAGCATGCATCAGTACTACATTCCTTTTTTTTTAAAAGATTTTATTTATTTATTTGACAGAGAGAAATCACAAGTAGACAGAGCGGCAGGCAGAGAGAGACAGAGAGAGAGAGAGAGAGAAGCAGGCTCCCTGCTGAGCAGAGAGCCCGATGCGGGACTTGATCCCAGGACCCTGAGATCATGACCTGAGCTGAAGGCAGCGGCTTAACCCACTGAGCCACCCAGGCTCCCCTTTTTTTTTTTTTTTAAAGATTTTATTTATTTATTTGACAGAGAGAAATCACAAGTAGACAGAGAGGCAGGCAGAGAGAGAGAGAGAGAGAGAGAGAGAGAAGCAGGCTCCCTGCTGAGCAGAGAGCCCGATGCTACATTCCTTTTTTTACTGCCAAATAATAGTCCACGGTATGGCTATGTCACACTTTTTTTTTTAAAAGGTTTTATTTATTTCTCTGACAGGCAGAGATCACAAGTAGGCAGAGAGAGAGGGGGAAGCAGGCTCCCCACCTAGGAGAGAGCCTAATGTGGGGCTCGATCCCAGGACGCTGGGATCATGACCTGAGCCGAAGGCAGAGGCTTTAACCCACTGAGCCACCCAGGTTCCCCTATGTCACACTTTATTCATCCATTCATCAGCTGATGGGTATTTGGGTTGTTGGCTATCTTTTAGCTATTAATGAATAATGCTGCTATAGACATTCTTATAAAAGTTTTACGTGGACATAGTTTTCATTTCTCTTGTTTTCTTTACTCTAGGAGCAGAAGTGATGATCATATCTTAACTATATGTTTAGCCTTTTGAGAAACTACCAAACTTCTTTCCAAAATGGCTGAACATTTTACATTCCTACCAGCAGTGGATAAACATTCCAATTTCTCCACATCCTTATCAACTCTTGACTGCTTTCTTTTTTTTTAATATTTTATTTTTTTATTATTTTACAAGTAGGCAGAGAGGCAGGCAGAGAATGAGAGAGAGAGAGAGAGAGAGGAGGAAGCAGGCTACCTGCTGAGCAGAGAACTCGATGCGGGGCTACATCCCAGGACCCTGAGATCATGACCTGAGCTGAAGGCAGAGGCTTTAACCCACTGAGCCACCCAGGCGCCCACTTGTCTGCTTTCTTAATTGTAGCCATCATCAAGGATGCCTGGCTGGCTCAGTTGGTAAAGCAAGCAACTCTTTTTTTTTTTTTTTTAAGATTTTACTTATTTATTTGATAGAGATCACAGGTAGGCAGAGAGGCAGGCAGAGAGAGAGAAGGGGAAACAGGCTCCCCATTGAGCAGAGAACTCGATGCGGGGCTACATCCCAGGACCCTGAGATCATGACCTGAGCCAAAGGCAGAGGCTAATCCACTGGGCCCACCCAGGTACCCTGAGCAATCAACTCTTAAGCTCATGAGTTTGAGCCCCACCTCAGGCAGAGACATTACTTTAAAAGTAAAAAAAAAAAGTAAATAGCCATCATAGTAAGTGTGAAGTGATATCCCATTGTGATTTGGAATAGCATTTTCCTAAAGGCAATGATGTTGAGCAACTGTTTGAGTGCTTATTGACCATTTCCTTGTTATCTCTTTGAAAGTAAACTTTCTAAATGTCTTTGTCTCTGGGTCTTCCTTCTGCCCTACTAATATTTTCAGTTAAGCTCAATATCTACTTGTAGTTCACATAACAAGAAAATTAAAAAGTAATGGCAATACACTGGTCTTTGCATTTTCTCATTCATTCATTCATTCATTCATCCATTCATCCAATATCGTTTGAGAACTGATTATGTAACAGAGGCTGTTCTGGGCACTGAGCATATACAAGAAAATAAAACACACAAAAAAGTCCTTGTCTTTGTGAAGCTTACATTTTTGTGTCTTTCAATTTTTTTTCAGCTTTATTGAGATATAATTGGCATACAGCACTATATAAAAGTTTAAGGAGTACATCGTAACAACTTGACTGAGATATATTGTGAAATGATTTGTAAGGGGCTTCTGGGTGGTTCAGTTGGTTAAGTGACTGCCTTCAGCTCAGGTCAGGATCCTGGGGTCCCAGGATCAAGTCCAATATCAGGATCCCTGCTCAGCAGGGAGTCTGCTGCTCCCTCTGACCCTAACCCCCATCCCCACCCATCCTGCTCTCTCTCTCATTCTCTTTCAAATAAATAAAAGCTTGGACACCTGGGTGGCTCAGTCAGTTAAGCCGCTGCTGCCTTCGGCTCAGATCATGATCCCAGCGTCCTGGAATTGAGTCCCACATCCAGCTCCTTGCTCTGCCTCTGCCTGCCACTCTGCCTGCTTGTGCATACTCTCTCTCTCTGACAAATAAATGTATAAATAAAATCTTTTTTTAAAAAATGTAAAAAAAATAAAAGCTTTACAAAAAATGATTTGTGCAACAAAACATCCATCATCAGATACAACAAAAAAGAAAAAAATTGGTTTTTTTCCGTGATAAGAACTCTTAGGATCTATTTTATTAGATACAAAGAAAACATGGCATAAAATTTACCAGCTTAATGATTTCTAAGTGGAAGTGTACAGTTTAGTAACGTTCAGTATATTCACACTGTTGTAAAACAAATCTCCAGAACTTGGTTCATGTTGCAAATAGGAAACTCTATACCCACTAAACCAGAAATCTCTTTTTCTCCCTCCCCCCGAGGCCTGGTAACCACCATTCTACTTTCTGTTTCAATGAAATTCACTACTTTAGGTACCTGGTAGAAGTGGAATCATATTATTTGTCATTTTGTGACTGGCTTATTTCATTAATATAATATTCTCCAGGTTTAACCATGTTATAGCATTTCCTTCCTTTTTAAGCCTGAATAGTATTCTGTTGTATGTATATACCACATTTCGTTTATCCATTCATCCATCAACGAACATCTTTGGATTGCTTCCACCCCTTGACTCTTGTGACTACTACTACTATGAATACAGATTTACAATATCTCTTTGACACCCTGCTTTCAATTCTTTTGGATATATGCCCGCAAGTAGCGTTGCTAGATTATATGGTAGTTCAATTTTTTAATTTTTTGAGGAACTGCAATGTTTTCCATTGTGGATACATCATTTGACATTCCCACTAAGAGTGAACAACAATTCCAATTTCTTCACATCCTTTCCAGAACTTTTTTTTCTTTTTCTTTCTTTCTCCTTTCCTTCCTTTCCATCCTACCTGCCTTTCTTTTTTCTTTGTAATCATCCTAAAGGACAAGAATATCTCATTGTAGTTTTGTTTTTCTTTTTTCTGATGATTAGTGATGTTGAGCATCTTTTCACCTTTCGTTTCCTTGGTTAGGTTTATTCCCAAGTATTTTATTCTTTTTGATGCTATTGTAAGTGAAATTAGTTTCTTAATGTCCTTTTCAAATTGTTGATGGTATATAGAAACACAACTGATTTTTGTGCATTGATTTTGTATCCTGCAACTTTGCTGAATTCAGTTGTTAGTTCAAGTAGGTTTTTTTCATTTTTGCTTTTTTTAATTTTTTTTTTTAAGATTTTATTTATTTATTTGACAGAGAGAAATCATAGGTAGATGGAGAGGCAGGCAGAGAGAGAGAGAGGGAAGCAGGCTCCCTGCTGAGCAGAGAGCCCGATGCGGGACTCGATCCCAGGACCCTGAGATCATGACCTGAGCCGAAGGCAGCGGCTTAACCCACTGAGCCACCCAGGCGCCCCTTAATTTTAATTTTTAATTGAAGTATGGGTGATATGTTCTAACAGTTTTTTTTCTTCCTAGTAGTTTTCTTGGGGGAATATTTAGGGTTTTCTACCTATAAGATCATGTCATCTAATAATAGACATAATTTTACTGCTTCCTTTCTAATTTGGTTGCCTTTTCTTTTCCTTGCATATTTGCTCTGGCTAGGACTTCCAACATAATGGTGAATAGAACTGTAGAACTGGCCAGAGTGGGAATTCTTGGAAGAGCTTTCAGACTTTCACTATTACGTTAGCTGCAGGATTTTCTAGAGTGGCTTTTATTATGTTGATGTCATGTCCTCCTATTTCTAGCTTGCGTGTTTTTATCATGAAAGAGTGTAGAATCTTGTCAAATGCTTTGTCTGCATCGACAGAGATGCTCGTGTTGTTTTCATATGTTGAACCATTCTTGGATTCCTGGAATAAAGCCCACTTGGTCATGGTGTATACTCCTTTTAATGTGCTGTTCAGTTTGGACTGCTAGTACCACCTTCACCTTCTCTGTATTGTGCCAATTTTAGGATACATGCTGCCAGCGTAAGGACTTCTGTGGCTTTTTAAAATGTGGCATGATGTACTCTGAATTGCATAATGTACTTTACATTTCAGTGCAATTACTGAATTACTCGTTACCAAATGAGTAAATGCCTCAAAGAGCAAGAATTCTTTTCCATGCTTGAAACGCTGATAGAAAATTAGGAGACACTTACTAGTTCATCTCATTGCTTCCTTTGCAGAAATGGCATCACCTCCTACATAATATACTTCAGCTGGAATGTCGGAAAGCGACTGCTTCTTTGGAAGGTGCTCTGTAACAATGCGACCCATAGATATCATCCCGATTTGCAGGTTCTAGGAAACCCCATGAAACTTGCTTACAAAAAATATACCCAAATGGGTTAAAATACTCAGAGTATGAAAGAGATGTGCCGGGAATTCCGTTCTTCTCGAACTACGAAATCAGTAATTCAACCTTTAAGGTGCTTAAAACACAGCCCCTCCCGATGGTAATGTGCGGAGTGTGTGGAGCAGAGCGGTGGACTCACTTTTTTCTGCCTGAGTAGAGATCCGAACAGAAACGCCAGATACTTGGGACCACGAGGGACACAATTCTTTGGAGTCAAGTTTCAGGGACACAACTGTTGTCAGCTAAGAACAGCTACGGGGAATTTCTGCTTCTGTATCACAACTCATCAGACTTGTTGGGATTGGCCCAGAGGGAGGAAAAGAAAAACGTACATTTCACGTATTTAACAGGTGTTTACAATACCTAGGGATGTGTCAACTTCCAGGAAGTCTCCTGCCAAATGTGGCCCAGACAGGGGACAAACGAAGAAGAGAATCTCTCCACAGGGCGCGGGTCCCAGACAGAAGCTGCAGGAGGAAACACTGAAGCCCCCAAACGAGAAAAAGCCAGCGCCAGCTAAAGTCCTCTCAGGTTCTACGCCTGCGCCCTGAGCGACGCTATGGTGCCCGCGATGGCGCATGCTCCCTGCGCTGCACGGCGCCCCGCACGTGCATCGGCGCCTGCGCAGCGAGGGTTTCTCCTCACCTGAATCCACTCCTGCCGGGTTAGGGCGTTGTTGGTTTTTAGGGTGTGGGGTCGGGAGTGTTGTGGGACCAGCTGTGTGGTACTTGCCAGTTACCCAGTAGGCGGTGTTCTGGCCTAGCATGAAAGGTGAATTCACAGACTTTTTTAATGCAGTGTTTTTTGAGACGCTCCGACGCCTCCGTCTCTCCTGCTGGGGCCCTCCGAGAGCGCTCTGGAAAGCTGTTCAGGGGGGAATTTTAATCTTGTTTGGAAGCAGCCCCGCCCAGGACTTCTTTTTATCTAAACATCCAGGAGGTGTCGGGCACCTCAGAAATACCCCTTATTTGTCTTCCATAGGAAGCTGAATTATAAAGTTGGGTAAAATTTGAAGAAAGGGAAGAAGAAAGGAAAACTTAGCGCGCGCGCGCACACACACACACACACACACACACACAAGTTTACCTATACACAGAATAATCTCAAAGAATGGACCAGCAACTGCTAACTGATTACCTCAGGGGACAAGAGACTGGGTGGGTGAAGGACACCGGCAAGAGAAATGTTTTTGGTTTTTTGTTTGTTTGCATCCTCTGAAATTGCTCAGTGTGCATGTATTATTTTTTTTAATGTTTGAGTATTTCCTTGACTCCTCTATCAAAATATAGACACTAAGTTGGAAGTTTAAGACGTCTGAGTAGAAATCAGTAAGCTGGTTAGAATTATATGCACATGTTAAGATAAAACGTCTTATGTAAACCAAGTCTTCCTGTATAGTTCTGGACAGAGATCTTTTGGGGGTTGGGGCCAGGGGGGTATAGGAAAAGAGGAACCGGGTACTTTAGGAAAATTATTAGCATTGGTGGCATACAGGAAACATATCTTTATCATCTCAATTGTTTTATGTTCCCTTTGGATTTGACAAATTTAAAAGGTAAATTCTAGTGGGAACTCACTAAATACGGACTTTTGATGTTTATTTTTGTAAAGGAAATTGAACGGGTGTGACTGGCAGGGTTGAGACCTGAAGTTCCTCTTCTAGATAAGGAAAATTTCTCTTAGTGAGTAATCTCCAGACTGATTATAGTAGACCCCTGCCCCCAACCTTGCAAGATAATTTCATGCTTCCTCCTTTAAGGGAGGTCTTGAGGAAAAAAAACTAGTCAATTGGGCATAAGAGAATTTGAAGGCAAGAGGCCCATAACGAAAGACGTCTCATACCTCTCGTTCCCTGGGTCAATAACCCCTTCAGTTTCATTCATCAGTGAGTGGTTAGTGGATCTAGAGCATAGGAATTCGGCACCAGAGATTGGGAGTCCAAAAAAGTAGGAAGTGGGAAGTCAAAGGTCAGAGGTTTATAATGTTGCTTCTTGGTTTGCCTTGTTTTTAAGTAGGAAGCCAAAAGTTGAACTCCCAAATAAGATGTTTCAGGAATAGTGTTTCTTAAGTAATTCCCAATGTCAGAACATGGACAGAGAAATGAAGCCTAGAATGCATCAATCAGACTCATCAATGAACAGGACCTGGAAATAGGAATTCCCCACAGAGGAGAAGAACCACATCACAAAAGAGCATACTTAGTAAAATTTATTTTTTTAAAAAAAGAAAACAATAATTTATGCTCTTGACAAAATAAAGGATCTTGTCAATATAAATGTTTCTTAGAAAACATATGAAAAGATAATATAATATATATATCAATAAATCAATATTAACCTTACAGAAAAAGCAATGATTCCATAAAAATGATAAGTGAGGATCTTTCTGGCCCTTACACCACAGTATTTTGGGAAGGTCCTATGATTGCTCCTTTTTTTTTTTTTTCATATAGATGTGCCCTCATTTTAAGAAACCCTGATGTACACACATCTAAATTTAGAAAGTTCATTGATTACCTTTAAATCAATAATTCTACTTATTTACGTATGTATGTATGTAATACACTTCATGTGGGGCTGAAACTCATGATCCCAAGATCAGGAGTCACATGCTTTACCGACCAAGCCAGCCAGGTGCCCTGTACAATCAATAATTCTTTTAAAAAATCAACAAGAAAGTTTCTGTAAGGGATCCTTCAAATTAGAAAATTTTCCTACTGTGTTTAAAATGTAATTAACGAAATATATGTGTCTCCAACTTCTTTCGTTTATGGTTCTATTGCATAAAGCAAGGTATACCTGAAGTGAAGCAGTAACAGAGCTGGGCCTCAGACCTGACTGGAAAGAGTGTGCTCTTACTTACAGCATGAGGAAATGTTTGGGGGCACAAATTCTCTCAATCTTTTATTTCTCTCATCATGAGCTTTTTTTTACTTTTCTAGTCTCTACCACTTTCTGGTAAATTTTGCTCACCTAGTACTCTCAGGGAAAAAGGAGGAAGTCATACAGGAGGGGGCAGATTCCTGAATTAGTGAGTCACTCCAGCAGAGCAAAGTGAGAGGAGATTCTGGGATTCGGTGTGTGTACATGGACATAGTTGGGGGGAAAGCAGGAGCAATTCTGAACCCTTGATCTGCTTTTGAGGTCCCTCTACCAGTTAGGGCATCTGATTCCTCTTTAGGAATAGCAACGCCCAGTCCAGCCCTCCCTGGATGGGACACATACTCAAGAGAATGGACTTGGGCCTATTTGTCACACTCCTCCTGGCTCCCTTCAGCACAATGGTAGTGCAGCTCACAAAACTCCTGGATCCGGCTACAGGCCTCCAGCATCATCACTTTGGGGACCGTGATTACCACTCGGAAGAAATTCGGGTACTCGAAGCACTGCAGAAATAAGAGCCTGTTATTTTTGTAGCAATTGAATCTGGTACTGAACCTCCCTAAAATGATCAAGGTCCTAATCAGCAGGAAGCAGTGACGTCATTGACTCAGAGCTGTCGGTTTGCTCAGTTCCACCATGGAAGGTGAAATGAAATGGGATCACTTATGTCAGGGGGTTTTAAAATGGACCCAGGAGGTTATTAAGGAGATGGACTTTAGGCACCTCTTCACTGGTGAATCCATGAACTTTTGAACTGGGCCAAACCACCAATCTTACAAGGACTCAGCCAGAATCCTTCTTGACTCCTTCCTGCAACTTGCTGTAGTAAGAGTCTTTGCTCAGTGATAGCCTTAGTAACAAATTATATTCAGCCCAGATTAGTTTTCTGCCACCAATCAAAATTCTATAAACAATAAATACAAGCATTTCCTTTTGTCTTTAAAAACCCTTGACTTTTGTTCCGGGGGGATGGGGAGGGTGGGGAGTGGAAGGACACTATTTGGATTGCTGTCTAAATCTTTGCTCCCCGAATTCCAATTCTGAGGCACCAAATAAATGTTTTTGTTTTATTTTGGTTCTGCTTCTTTTCTCAGTTGACACCATCATTGAGGTGCTAAGTCTATAACAGTTAATTCGTCTTGAAAGGGACTTGTGAGACAGGCTTGTCTCCCCTCACCTAAAATGTTCCACCACAACTTTTCTCCCCAGTACGGATGGGATAATGATGGAGGAGAAACACATCTTAAAATCGAGGCCATGAGACACATCAGTTTAAATCTTATCAAATGAGAATACACTTTGTTGGGGCAAAAAAAAAAAAATCAGGTTAAAGACCAGCTCAGGGAGAGCTCCTGAGGCTCTAGAAACAGTTGAGAATGTCCTGAGAGAGACGCAGCACTCACCGTTGCTGGGAGGCAGTGGACTGATTGCTCAGCAACTAACCGCTCCGTGAACTCCACATCATTCTCAAATTCTGGGAAATGTTCCATCTCAATTCCAACCTATACCAATAACAGGGAGAGGCAAATTTATCAGAAGGAGGGAAAACAGACCAACTTCCTATGCTAGAAATTAAGGTAGGGACTGCTCTACAAAGTATCTTGGAACTCCACTACTGAAAACTAAGAGTTCTAACACTTATGAGGTCATGGGATTTTTCTTTTTTTTTTTTTTAAAGATTTTATTTATTTATTTGACAGATAGAGATCACAAGTAGGCAGAGAGGCAGGCAGAGAGAGAGAGGAGGAAGCAGGCTCCCTGCCGAGCAGAGAGCCCCATGCGGGACTCGATCCCAGGACCCTGAGATCATGACCTGAGCCGAAGGCAGCGGCTTAACACACTGAGCCACCCAGGCGCCCCTAAGAAATCATTTTAAAGGGTGTTTTGTTGTTGTTGTTGTTGTTTAACACAGGTTAAATCATGTTAGTGGGCAATTCAGAATAAGGAATTCCTAAACTGCCTGGCCTGGAAGCTCAGTTGGTTGTCTCTGTGAGTGCTGCAGACTGGCTTGTTTGCCCTATACCAACTACCCGCCACCCACATACTTACCATGAGGTACATGGCCCCAGAAGGGCGGACTGGCTGGAGTCCTGGGATGGCAGCCAATGCCCCATAGCAAAGATCAGCATTGGACTGTAACAGGAGGCAGGAAGATGTCAAGGGACAAAATTTAAGTGAAAGAAAACCAAGTCATTAAAAGTAGAACCCACACCGAAGGCAAGGAACCTAAGTTTGCTCTCCTGGCATAAAGGGTCAACAAGAAAAAGTCTTATCCCTGGAAGCTTTCAACCAGGAGCTGAGTGAAGTACCAGAAATGAGATGTCAGGTGGCCGGTTACACTGATGCCACCTCCTGATTTGGAAGCCCCGTCATGGAACACTGCTCCAGAAATGAAGTCCCATTATCCCTAATTCCTCTGGTGACTTTCCCTGACTGCCAGAGTGGAAGGTCACAGGCTGCGCTTACCTTCAGGAGGCTCAGGGTGTTGTGGTAGAACTCCTGAGGGGTGCGATGCAGGATGCTTTTCAGAGCTCCCTGGACAATGGTGCAGGGTCCCAGGATCCGCTGACTCAGCTTCACCAGCCCATCTCGGATCTAAAGTGCCCCGGCAAACAGATTATTTAGCCTTCCTCAAGCATTCCAGCTTTGGGGATTCTTGTTCTGACCATTCTTTTCATCAGGCTTTACATCTCTGAAGAAGCGATGGTGCCTAGTGGCATTCTTGGATTAGACCGCTTGGGTTTTAGCCCAGCTCTGTCACATACCTCCTCCACACATCTCCTCTCCTGTATGACTCTGGGCAAATGATACAATGTCTTAGTGCCTCACTTTTCTCAGCCATAAAAGGTAGATGATACTAATCCTGGCCTCACTGGGTTGCTGGGAGGATTAAATTAAGATGATGTATTTTGAACACTGGCACATCGTAAGTCTGCAAATAACACCAGGGATCATTGCCGCTATTGTTTCCTTTTTTGCGGTCTGAAAACTAGAAGCAGATGGAACTTCTTCACAGAGCCAGGTACAGGAAAACTGAGTTTTGGAAAGGAATAACTAGTACTCTCTTTACCAGCATTTTTCCAGGCACTCAGAACTACAGGACCAAGGAGAAAGGAAAAAAAAAAAAAACCCAAAACAGAACAACAACAAAAAAAATCACCTCCTAACCACTATGCGTGCAAAGTAAATATATACATATATACTAAATTAGAAGTACCATTTCACCAAATTGTTCTTACCTCGTTGCCAAAAATGTCTCTTCGGTCATGAATGAGGATCCAACCCAACCTCCAGCCAGGAACCAGCCAGCGCTTGGCCAGACCTCCACAGGACAGGATGGGCACGTTGCTGCTGAGGGTGGCCAGAGGCTCAAATGTGGAATCCGAAAACACCTGAGGAGAGTAGATGCTTGTTAGAGTTGTCTCCTGGCTTACTTTCCTCCAGATCCCATGCCCCCCACCCTTTACTTTGTATAACTAGGGGCGGGGCCTTGGATTCCTGGGCTCATCCTACCCAAAGCATGAATGAGAGCCCAAGAGGCTTCAAAGGAGACTGTCCCAAGATATTTAACCTGGTATCTGGTCTGGATTAAAGGAAGCCTACAATGAGGACACTGATCCCAGCCCAGGAATATGTATATGTATAACTCAATGAAGCTTGCTCTAGGGAATGAATGCCTGTTGGAATTAGAAATCTAAAAGTAAAATTGGGGCCCACAACTGTTTGTCTGAAATTCCTGGGCCCATATTTGTTGCAGAACGCAGAATTTTTTGGATTTTGGAGACGTTATGTAGCACATGTATCATATATTACGTAACACCCCGAAGACGGTCGGAAACCGCACTCCTAATCAAGCAGATTAACATTTCTGTCCCTTTCCCTACATTTTTGACAAATATATAGATCTGTAAGTGAGATACATCAAAAATCTTCAAATATCTTTGTATCAGGTCAAGTCAGGTCTTTCCACCAAATGAATTTCAAAAATCTTCAGATTTTCAGCTTTTTGGACTTTGGAAAATTGGCTAAGGTGTTGTAGATCTATATGTATGCTTTTTTAAAGTGGGGGGAGGAGGAGTAGAGGGAGAGGGAAAGAGACCACCTCAAGCGGACTCCACACCCAATGTGGAGCCTGACAGAGGACTCCATCTCACAAAACTGAGATCACGACTTGAGCTAAAATCAAGAGTCAGATGCTTAACCGACGGAGCTACCCAGACACCCCAATCTATGTATACTTTTAAGAGTGCAGGGATACTGATTTGCTGTACTGAAATGATTAGCAATTATAGAATTACTTCTGGTTATTCTAGATGCTAAAGGTCCCATGAAATAATTTGGAATTGAGATTACTGTAGTGATATATCCTGCCTAAGACTTACCATGTCGCCATAGATCTCATCAGCTAAGATGGGTACACACTGCCTTGCAGCCACTGAAAAGAAGAGAAATGGGCTGAAATCATTTACTGTGAATTGCCTTAGCAATTAATATTCACCTGTACTTGTTTTATTTTGCATTCCATGTTTGTGTGTTTTGTTTTCCTCTTTAAGAACTATATACACTTCTTATACTCTTCGAGGGTACAGAGCCTAAATTTTCCATTTAATCAACTCTTCTTCCCTCTCTTCTGCATAGGGGAATGGTGCAGGGGCAAGTGTTGCCTTCTTCCCCTTGTAGACAAGCCCTACCTTTCCAGTGGCATGTTATTCACTGGGAAACCCCGTGGAGCTCCCCCATTTCCATCCTCAGCTTAGAATGGACTCTTTTCTCAGTCCAGGAAACAGATAAAGGATTCCATACCCATATCTGCTCCTGTCAAATGAAGTCTGATGGACTTACCAGCCAGAATTTTCTGGAGATGACTTCTACTGAACACTGACCCACAGGGGTTTGATGGGTTGTTAACGATGAGACAAGCTGTCTTTTCATCAATTAAAGATTCCAGTTGTTTCAAGTCGATTTCCCAAGACTTCTCTGGCTAGAGAGGAAGAAAGGGTAAGACCAAGATGATTCTGAAAAATTCAGGGGTAATATTCACCTAACACTGTCTTCTAAATAAAATGTGTTTGTGGCCTCCACCACCCATTTCTAGATCTTTCTGTGCTAAGATAATTGTCATATATTATTATGACATAATAATTGAGCACTTGGGTCTAAAATTAAAAAGTTGTTTACCAATAAATTGTAGAGTTTGACCTCAATTCCCATCGATTCAGCCAAAGTCCTGTAGAGAGAGAAACCAGGTCTCGGAACTAGGATGTTTTGTCCTGGGTTGGCCAACACAGCTAAACAAAGTTCAATAGCCTGACTGCAGCCACTAGTCAGAATGACATCCTGAAAAGAAATAAAAGGCTCACTTTGTTAGGAGTTCCAACAGCAATAGAAGAAAAGAGATTATCCAATGGGTGAGTGGCAAGCAAGAATAAACTTACTTTTACAAGTTCTAAGTGAAGTAGTAAAGGACTATACTAAGCCAAAATTAAAAGAAATTAATGTTTATGTATATCCATATCTAAATGTTGAAAATGTTGACCACTTAAAAGACGTAAATTACTTGGGGGCACCTGGGTGGCTCTGTTGTTTAAGCATCTGGCTCTTGATTTCAGCTCAGGTCATGATCTCAGGGTCATGGGATCCAGCCCAAAAGTCAGGCTCCACACTCAGCAGTCTGCTTGAGATTATCTCTTTCCCTCTTCTTCTGCCCTTTCCTGCTCTTTCTCTCTCTCTCTCTAAACTAAATAAATAAATCTTAAAAAAAAAAAAAAGGAAGTAAGTGACTTTAAAAAGGACATAGCAGCTGTGACTCAGAGATTTCTATGAGAGATCATTTTGACCTTGGACTTTTTCACTTGGCTAGTTATTTTGACCAGAAATTTAAAGCCTGACTCTTCTCTGAAATATAGACTGAGGGCACCTCTTATGTTAGGAAATATCAACCACACAGAATAGACAATAGAAGGAGAGGGACATTTAAACTTGGCACAGCCATCAATTTGATATGCCATAGTACCTTGATCTTCCCAAATGAGTGGACTTCAGGTGAATGAGGGAAGTTACAAACTTAAGAAAAGATCCTATTGGTAAAATTTTTAAAAATGTTACTTATTTGGTGTTCATGAATTATTGTTTTTTTTAAAGATTTTATTTATTTATTTGACAGAGAGAGGTCACATGTAGGCAGAGAAGGCAGGCAGAGAGAGAGGAAGGGAAGCAGGCCCCCTGCTGAGCAGATAGCTCGATGCGGAACTCGATCCCAGGACCCTGAGATCATGACCTGAGCCGAAGGCAGTGGCTTAACCCACTGAGCCACCCAGGTGCCCGAATTATTGTTTTTTAATGAACTTTTGTGAAGAATCAAATGTAGGGGGACCTCGGAGTCCTTTGAGACTCCTTAAGACAGGAGACCACATAAGTTGTATGCAACATCATCATCATATTGTAATGACATTAAATTTAATCATGGGTTAAATATAATCATGATTAAATATAGTCATGGCACAGTCAGTTAAGCATCTGCCTTTGGCTCAGTTCATGATCTCAGGGTCCTGGGATCAAGCCCAGCATCAGGCTCCCTGCTCAGCAAGAAGTCTGCTTCTCCCTCTCCCTCTGCCTGCCACTCCCCCTGTTTGTGCTTGCTCGCTCTCTCTCTCTCTCTTTCTCTCTCTTTCTCTTTTTCTCTCAGACAAATAAATAAAGAAAATATTTAAATATATATGTATATAACCATGGATTGGCAGCTTCACTATATGAGAAGTCCTCCAATTGCCAAAGGGAAATTCTCCACATCTTTTCCCCCCTGAAACCCTCATTCCTTGTGGGACAGAAACAAGGAAGAAGATACATATTGTCCAATACTGCAGTAGTGCTTCAGAGCTGATACGTTGTCTAAGACTTACCTTAGCTTCCAGGGGTGCCTCTGGCCGGTGGTAGTAAGAAGCAATCTCCTCCCGACTGGATAAGTAGCCTGAAAGTGTAAAAGGGAGAAGCTGACCACTATGCCTGAGAGCCAAGAGGGCTTCCTGCGACCTTCTGCTCCTGCTTAGAGTACGTGCTATTCAGGTTAGCTCTCAGCCACCACAGAGAAAGGAGATTGACTTTATGTTTTATATAATAAGCTGAAATGTATGGGGGCTCCTGGGTGGCTCAGTCAGTTAAGCATCTGCCTTCGTCTCAGGTCATGATCCCAAAGTCCTGGGACTGAGCACACATCAGCCTTCCTGCTCAGCGGGGAATCTGCTTCTCTCTCTCCCTCTGCCCTGCTCCTGTTCTCTCTCTGTCTCAGTGTCTCTCTCTCTCTCAAATAAATAAATAAAATCTTAAGAAAAAAAAAAGCTCAAATGTATGATTAATAACAAGGAGAACTCTCCAAACCATAAAATACTCTGCACCATCTTGGTTACTGTGATTATGTTTTATTTTTCATAAAAAAAAGAAAGCAGGATTCAGATTATTTCTAAATCCCTTCAAGGCACTATATTTTTTGAAAAGTTATAATCAATGCATTCAATACACTGGGTCCCTTTTAAGTTTTTTAGATCATATGATATACCTATTTGTGGTTTTGCACAATATTTTTCTTTTACATTCTATTCTTGAACAATATTTCCAAATGTTGGCTTACAAACATGAAGTAGAGTTACCATGATATAAATTATCTTTTACAAAATTGCTTTCCATAAAGATTCCACCTCCAATCAGAAAGTCCAGATGCACTATTTCATAATGTTCCACTTAATAAAAATAAAAGTCCTGAAGTTATACAAATCAGCACTTCCTTAAGTATTCATAAGGAAGAGCATTTTCTTATATATACATTATGATCTGTATTTCTTTTGGCATGAAATGTTCATATCCTTTGAATATCTGTCACATGAATAATTGGTTCTGGTTTTTCAGGTTGAATCAGTTCCCTAGTACTTTGGGTATAAAAGTTATAAACTTGTTTTATAATCACATTTTAGTATGGTTTTTTTTTTAGATTTTATTTATTTATTTGACAGAGAGAGAGAGTGATCACAAGTAGGCAGAGAGGCAGGCAGAGAGAGCAGGGAAGCAGGCTCCCTGCTGAGCAGAGAGCCCGATGCGGGACTCGATCCCAGGACCCTGAGATCACGACCTGAGCCAAAGGCAGGGGTTTAACTGACTGAGCCACCCAGGCTCCCCTTTTTTTAAAATTTTTGTTGTATGAAACTTTAAAAAGCGTAAAAAACAAACCTAAAAGTTTTGTCCCTCAGACCTCTCTGAAGTATTTTTAAAATTCTATTTTATGGGGCACCTTGGTGGCTCAGTGGGTTAAAGCCTCTGCCTTCAGCTCAAGTCATGGGATCAAGCCCTGCATTGGGCTCTCTGCTCAGCAAGGAGTCTGCTTCCTTCTCTCTCTGCCTGCCTCTCTGTCTACTTGTGATCTCTCTGTCAAATAAATAAATAAAATCTTTAAAAACAAATAAATAAAATAAAATAAAATTCTATTTTAGTGGGGCACGGGGTTGGCTCAGTCGGTTAAGCCCCTGCCTTTGGCTCAGGTCATGATCCCAGGGCCCTAGGATTGAGCCCCACATCAGGCTGTCTGCTCAGCAAGGAGCCTGCTTCTCTCTGTCCTTCTACCCGCTGCTCCCCTGCTTCTGCTCTCTTTCTGTCAAATAAATAAAAATAAAATCTTTTAAAAAATTCTATTTTAGCATGAAACTGGATTTGTATTCTACATTAGAAATATGTAATTATGGCTTGGCTCTGTGACAACATGGATGGACCCTAGAGGGTATTAGGTCAAGTGAAATAAGGCAGGCTGAGAAAGACAAATTCACTTACATGTCAAATCGAAAAAGCAAACAAATGAACGAACAAACAAACAAAAAACCTAAATCAGACCTATAAATGCAGAGAACGAACTGATGACTGCCAGAGGGAGACGGGCTGGAGGATGGGCAAAAATGGACAAGGGGATCCAGTTATGAAATGAGTAAGTTACGAGGATCAAAGGCACAGCACAGGGAATACAGTCAATGATACTGTAATGCGGTATATGGAGACAGATGGTCGCTACGCTGTGGTGAGCACGGCATGACATACAGAGATGTTGAATCATTAGGTTGAACACCTGAAACTAAGGTAATATTGTATGTCAACTGTATTCAAACAAAAAATAAAAATAATTTTAGAAAAGAATATGTTGCTAGGTGCACATAATAGAGAGATGGGCAACACTGAAATAAAGCCAAAGGAACACTGATTTTATTACAATGCTTGATGGGGAAATGTTTAATAGATGGAGACAGTTAAACATAAATAAGAATAGGAATGGTTAAAATGGGTGAAGAGGTCAACTGTATGGTGATGAACAGTAACCAGACTTGTGATGGTGATCACTTTGTAGTATATAAAGTTATTTTATTATATAGCTGTACATCTGAAACTTATATTTTAAAACCACCTACATAGGAATATTTCTTTCTGTCAGAAAGAACCTTCTCATCTTCAGGAGGAAAACCCCTTCTTTATATTCTAGTTTGTTTTTATCTCTTTCACCGGACGTTTAAAACAGCACTTGAATGTGGTTAGAACTCAAGTTAAAATAATTGTCATATGTATGGAGAAGGGGAAATAAAGCCAAGAAGCTATTTACATATGCATTAAGTAAATTAATTTAGGACCTGGAGGGTTCAGTAAGCAAGCAGCTGCAATGACACCCCAGGCCTTCCTATTAGAATTAGCAATGATACGATAGGAGTTCTGAGAAAGAAGGAAGCTTAGAGAGGAAGGCTCCGCGTGCCAGAGGAAGCGAGGAAAGAAGCTGGACTTTGCTGGCTGTGTTTAAGCATTCTGAGATCGCCTTCCCCAAATCCAAATGACCACTGCATTTTAGCCCTTCCTTGGGAACTATGCATCAAGGAAGCAAGGAGAACCGCTAGAAATTTATTCCTAATAGAAGGGCACTAAAGATTTGGAAGCCACTGGTAAGAGTCTCAAGAGAAGCTTACCAATGGAGGGGGCATAGCCGTTATATTTCCCCGAGTCCAGGGCATCTTTCATGGCTTGGGTAACTTCGGGGTCTGTAGGCAGGTTTCCAAACACAGTAGGGTCACCTTTTCATGGGAGAAAAGAAAGAGCCACCAAGATGTTACTTTTCCATGCCCAGTGCTCAGACTCCCCCTCTACTCCCATCTTCTCCAACCAGCTGTAAGGTTGGCGGTAAGAACAATAGTGATCGCCCCTCACCCAAGAGCCCCCAACTCACCAATCGACAGAGCAATCATGGTTTTGTCTGGATTTGGCTTCACCTTCATGCTGTCCACGA
This sequence comes from Neogale vison, assembly GCF_020171115.1. NCBI lineage: Eukaryota > Metazoa > Chordata > Mammalia > Carnivora > Mustelidae > Neogale > Neogale vison. The sequence goes on from NC_058097.1 coordinate 13,526,095, forward strand.
TGGCCCGGATGGGATTGAAAGTTTTGTTGGACATGTCTGAAGGCTTCACAGACCATCTGGCCTTCCTGCCTTTCCTTTTTTCTGGTAAGGAGCTTCTCCCACCAATGTTGACATGCATATCCAGAACGGAGGGGAGGCTGCTGTTGCCATTCATCTGAATCACATACGGGTCCATCACTCGTGGAGCCTATGGGAAAAAGGAGGTCCCTGTGACTCTACCAACAGAGCACCATCCTGAGGGGCCATATTTGGACCTACAAATCAGAGTGATTTCATTAAGCATCTCTTTTCAAACTGCCTTCTTTTGCCAAATTTCTCATGCTTTCTTGTGAATGAGGGGAATTTTAAGACCTGCTGAGATAGAAGACAAAGCAAGAACCCACTGTATAACATTAGCAGAGACTGTTCCATTGAATACTTATCTACTGTGAGATTTGCTGTATGCAACCCTAATGCCTGTAAAATTTTAACAGCTCTCGGTGCAACTGAAAGGAAATGACATGAAAACGGTGAAACCGTCAAAGATTATGTGTGCCTCCTTTCCAAGCAAAGCCTACCCAAGAATCTCCCTAATGCTTCAACAGACCACGTCTTGCCCTCTGCAGAGAAGAACCAGGAAAAACAATTCCACGTGGTTAGAAATTTAGCATTAATCTTGTCATCAGTAAAAATAAAGTCCTGTCCCATAAGCATCTTACTGCCCTGTGGAAAAAGAAGTCAATACACCATAGAGGGGAAAAAAAGCTTACATCCCAATTACCACCACCAGATTAGCTGAGGCTTGAGATTTTACCTTCCAGCTAAAGGAGAAACAGTCTCTAAGTAGAGAAACCTGGAAGCTCTCTTAGTGTCCTTCTTTCACAGGGTACAGTGACAACGGCCTCAGGTGCAGTTCTTTACTCCTGAAATAGTCTGCACATATGGGCGTTGGGCCCAGAACTTTTGCGCTATTGGTTAGGGTGAGATCTAGGTGGCCAGCCCTCCCTCCACTCCCCTCCTCATTTCTGAGGCTTCTCACCTCTAACCCTTCCCCCACCCCACCAGCAAATCAGGAGTTTGTCCTCACTTCACACATCTGGAATGCTCTGTGTTAACTCTTTCTGGACACTTTGTGAGACGTCTCAGAGGACTGTCAGAGGATCAGTTATGATTACAGTCGGCAATTTTTATTAAATCTCTTTTGATCCAAAACAACCCAGTAACAAGTTAACAGCACAGAAACGTGTAAGGTAAAAAGTGAGGGTCCTTCCTTGTACCCTGGTCTCTGTATGCTCTATTCTTGCTTCCAGGGGTAGGGAGTGGTAATGATTTGGCCATTTCTATCATTCACCAAGATGGATTCATAGGTAGGTATGCAGATGACAAAATACATAGATACAAGATAGATACACAGATACATAATTTCATAGGTTTTCAAAACACTGAAGGGATCAGGTTTACAATTTGTTCTGCAACCTGTTTCTTTACTTCCTACATCTTGTCTTCCTTTCCTGGTCCAGGAGGTTCTACTTCAAGTCACAACAAACTGTGCAGTTGAAGCCAAGTAAGTCCCACTCAATAAATAGCTTAAACGACAAAAGGGTTCAAGGCAATTAAAACCTGAGCAATGTCATCTTGTCCTCTGAATTCTCCCTCATGTACTGGTTAAGAAGTTACTGGAAGGGGCGCCTGGGTGGCTCAGTGGGTAAAAGCTCTGCCTTCGGCTCAGGTAATGATCTCAGGTCCTGGGATCGAGCCCCGCATCAGGCTCTCTGCTCCGCAGGGATCCTGCTTCCTCCCCCATCTCTCTCTGCCTACTTGTGATTTCTCTCTCTCTGTCAAATAAAATCTTTAAAAAAAAAACAAAAGAAGTTACTGGAAGAAAAAGATGTCAGTTGAGGTCTAAACAAAACAACTTCCCTAAACACACACAGCGGAAATCTCAGCATTCTGGCAAGCCTATGGAAAATACTGTCCATTCAAGGGTTAAGAGAAGCCTGGGGACTCCATGGCTCGGCTCCTATCTGTTTATTTATTGGAAGACAAAGAGTTGTTACATAAGTTCTTTCTTCTCCATTTACTTTTGGGTGATTCCAGTCTCCAGGGGAGTTGAATAACCTTTTATTTTTCTGGACCTTTCTTCTCTTAGTGCTTTGAAGAACTTATCTAACACATTCCCTTCCCCAGACCAAAGAAGCAAGCATTCACTACCTCATCTTACGAGGGGAGCAGCAGAAGCATAAAGCAAGGACAGGAAGCCTACCAGGTCAAAGAGAATTTTAGTTCTAAAGCTGGAAGCCAGGCACCCTGCGCTAGAGACCTATTGCTGCTCTGTTTCAAAAATGCAAACACACAGCCTGTTCTTGTGACATCCAAAGACACAGAGAAGGAAAGACCTGTCAGTTCTGTAATTTGGCACCCTATAGCAAAAAGCAAAGCCTACTTTGTTTTACTAAATGGTGGTTAAATATGGCACAGATAGATGTATACTTCACAGGATGGACAAGGGCTCGACTTTGCATACTTGCCAACACAATGAGAACACAGCATTGTTCCCAAAGCACACAGATTTTGTCAAGGGAGAAGACCTTTCTCTCCTAAATGCTTTTATTCCTCAACCACCTCTATTTGAAATACATACATGAGAACCAGAGAACATAAGAAAAAATTAAAAGCATTTATAATCCCATCACCAGTCCTAACACATTAGTCTTATTCCTCCCTGCCAAAGTTGGGAATTGTGTTCTATATCTTTTTTTTTTTTTTTTGAAATTGAGATAAAATTTGGGTAACAAAACATTCACTGGTATCTTCATTTCAGATTAAGATTCAGTGATTTCTGGTACACATTGTACATCACCACCATCTAACTCCAAAACATTCTCTTTTACTCTTACTTCTTCAGTAGTTAAAACCCTCATATAGTAAATTCAAATAGAGATGTTTATAAACTAATCCCTGAACACCTTTCCCCACAACCCCACTCCATAATGATGGCTGCTTTAGTCATTTCTTGCATATATTTATTGTTTTCTGTTTCTTTTCTTTTCTTTATAATTGAGAAAGAGAGAGGGTGAGAGAGACCGTGAGCACAGCTGGGAGGAATGACAGAGGGAGAGGGAGAAGCAGGCTCCCTGCTGAGCAAGGAGCACCACGTGGGGCTCCATCCTAGGACGCTGAGATCGTGACCTGAGCTAAAGGCAGATGCTTACCCCACTCAGCCACAAGCCACCCGTGTTTTTGGCTTCTATACAATACTTATGTAGCTGGTTTTAAAGTTGTTTGAAAATCTGGATACTACATATTTGTTCTGCAGCTGCTCTGTCCCTTATTGCAGCCACTAGTCAAAAGTAGCTACTGAGGGGCGCCTGGATGGCTCAAGTGGGTTGAGCCGCTGCCTTCGGCTTGGGTCGTGATCTCAGGGTCCTGGGATCGAGTCCCGCATCGGGCTCTCTGCTCAGCGGGGAGCCTGCTTCCCTCTCTCTCTCTCTCTGCCTGCCTCTCCGTCTACTTGTGATTTCTCTCTGTCAAATAAATAAATAAAATCTTAAAAAAAAAAAAGCAGCTACTGAGTACTTAAAAGGTGGTGTTGGTATAAAATACACATCAGGTCTTGAAGACATATAAAAATAATGCAAAATATTTCATCAATAATTTTATATTGATTACATGCTTAAATATTTTGGATACATTGGGTCAAATAAAGTACACTATTAAAATTAATTTCGAGTCGCGCAGCGGAAGCGTGCTGGGCCCATAAAATGAATTTCACCTACTTCTTTTTACATTTTAAAGTACTTCTACCTGAAAATTTGAAATTACTATGTGGTTTGCATTGTGTCTATTGAATAAGGCTGTTCTTTTTTTTCATAAATCATTAAATTTTTTAAAGTTTTATTTATCTTTTTAAATTCAACTAGCCAAGGTACAGTACATATCATTAGTTTTTGATATAATGTTCAATGATTCATTAGTTGAATAATGCTGTTCTATAGCTTGCCTTTTAAAAAATTTTTTTTAAGACTTTATTTATTTATTTGACAGAGAGAAATCACAAGTAGATGGAGAGGCAGGCAGAGAGAGAGAGAGAGGGAAGCAGGCTCCCTGCTGAGCAGAGAGCCCGATGCGGGACTCGATCCCAGGACCCTGAGATCATGACCTGAGCCGAAGGCAGCGGCTTAACCCACTGAGCCACCCAGGCGCCCCCCTTTTAAAAAATCTTAACATGTTGTTGGGGTGCCTGGGTGGCTCAGTGGGTTAAAGCCTCTGCCTTCGGCTCGAGTCATGATCCCTGGATCCTGGGATAGAGCCCCACGTCTGGATCTCTGCTCAGCAGGGAGCCTGCTTCCTCTCCTCTCTCTCTCTGCCTGCTTCTCCGCCTGCTTGTGATATCTGTCTGTCAAATAAATAAATAAAATCTTTAAAAAAAAATCTTAACATGTCGTCTTGACATCCTTTCCATTTTCATACATGGAGATCAATTTCATTCCTTTTAATGGCTATAAAGTATTCATTTAATAATTCTACTCTTGTTGATATGGGACAGATTCTCATTTTTTTCTCTTAAAATAAAGCATATTAAACACACTCATTAATAATGATTGAGAATTTTAGTAAGTATCCTATAATGTATACTTTATAATGTATAATGTGTGGGATAGTTTCCTAGAGGCAGAATCACATTTTGAATACTGATAGACCTGCCAAACTGACAGCTGATGGGCTACAGAAAGAAGAGACAATATAGATATGTTATCTTGACAACCTGCCACTCAAGAATTAGACTCTCAATGATCTCAGCTACACATGAGACTCCGGTTCAACTCCCCCTCCCACACAACCACACACTCTATGGGCTTGGTGTTCGGTCCTTACCGGGAAGTTAACACAGGAGCTCCAGATTACTCAGATAATCAATTCTGGGGTAGCAGCAGTATCAACCCACCTATGTCTCTGGTGTTCCATTCCTTCTCATTGTTTGGCCTCTGGGGTATTCCCTTTTTGTATCTTTGGAGCTCAGTCAGACATTTTGTTATATATTTTTAAAAACATTTTATTTATGTATTTGAGAGAGAGACAGTGAGAAAGAGTGTGATCAAGGAGAAGGTCAGAGGGAGAAGCAGACTCCCCGTGGAGCTGGGAGCCCAGTGCAGAACTTGATCCCAGGACTCCAGGATCATGATCTGAGCTGAAGGCAGTTGCTTAACCAACTGAGCCACCCAGGTGCTTTTTTGTTATATTTTATCCAACATTTCTAGATATATATTTTTAGATTAAACTGTAGTTGATATATAATGTTACTTTAGTTTCAGTATACAGCATGGTGATAGGACAATTCTACATATTATGTTGTACCCATCACAAGTGTAGCTACCATCTGTCACCGTAGGACACTACTACAGTATCATTGATGGTATGTATCCTATGCTGTACCTTCATTCTCATGACCTACTCATTTTATAACTAGAAGTCTATACCTCCCACTCCCCTTCACTCATTCTGCCCATCTTCCAATTCTCTTCTCCTCTGGCAACCATCAGTTTGTTCTCTACTTATAGGACTGATTCTGCTTTTTTGTTGTTTGTCCATTCATTTGTTTTTTAGATTCCACATTTAAGTGAAATCATATGGCATTTTTCTTTCTCCAGGTGACTTGTTTCATAAACACAATACCCTCTAGGTCTACCCATGTTGTCCCAGATGTTAAGATCTCATGTTTTATGGCTAAGTAATATTCCATTGTGTATGTGAGTTGTGTATGTGTATCAAACCTTCTTTAACCATTTATCTATCAATGGACTTGGGTGGCTACCATATCCTGGGTGTTATAAATAATGATGTAATAAACATAGGGGTGCATATATTTTTTTGAATTAGTGTTTTGGTTTTCTTTGCATAAATACCCAGTAGTGGAATTACTGGATATTTCTATCTTCATTTTTTTGAGAAAATTCCATACTGTTTTCCACAGTGGCTGCCCCAATTTGCATTTCCACCAACAGTATATGAGGGCTCCATTCTCTTCACATCCTCACCAACGCTCGTAATTTCTTGCTTTTTTTTTATACTAGCCATTCCAGCAACTGTAAGGTAATAGCTCAATGTAGTTCTTTGATTTGCATTTCCCTTATTAATGATGTTATGCATCTTTTCATACGTCTGTTGGCCATCTGCAGGTCTCTTTGGGAAAATATCTATTCAGGTCATGTTCCCATTCTTTAATCAGATGATTTGGGAGTTCTTTTGGTATTCAGTTGTATAAGTTCTTTATATATTGTATATCAACCCCTTATCATATATATCATTTGCAAATATCTTTTCCCATTGAGTAGGTTGCCTTTTCATTTTGTCGATAGTTTACATCACTGTGCACAAGCTATTTATTTCAGTGTAGGCCCAATAGTTTATTTTTGCTTTTGTTTCCCTTGCCTGAGGAGACATGCCTAGAAAAGTGTTTCTATTGCTGATGTTAAAGAGATTATTGCCTATGTTTTCTTCCAGGAGTTTGATGGCTTCGGGTGTCACATTTAGGTCTTTAATCCATTTTCAGTTATTTTTGTGTATGATGTACGAAGGTGGTCCAGTTTCATTCTTTTACATGTAGATGACCAGTATCCTCAGCATGATTTATTAAAGAGGCTGTCTTACCCCATTGTATATTCTTGTCTCCTTTGTCATAGATTAACCATATAAATGTAGGTTATTTCTGGGATCTCTACTCTGTTCTCCCGATCCATGTGTCTGTTTCTGTGCCAGTACCATACTGTTTTGATTATTATAGCTTTGTAGTATCTTGAAATCCAGGATAATGACACTTCTGCTTTTGTTCTTCTTTCTCAAGATTGCTTTTGCTATTCAGGGTCTTCTGTGTTTCCATACAGGTTTTAGAATCATTTCTTCTAGTTCCATGAAAAATACAACTGATGTTTTCATAGGGATTGCAATGGATCTGTAAATTACTTTGGGTAGTATGGATATTTTAACAATACGAATTCTTCTTATCCATGAGCATGGTATGTCTTTCTATTTGGTTGTATCATCTCAGTTTCTTTCAAAAATGTTTTGTAGTTTCCAGAGTACAGGTCTTTCATGTCCTTGGTTAAGTTTATCCTAAGTATTTTATTCTTTCGGTACAATTGTAAATGAAATTATTTTCTTAATTTCTCTTTCAGCTATTTCATTATTAGGGTATAGAAATGCAAAAGATATCTGAATATTTTGCATCTTGCAACTTTACTCAGCTTATTACTTCTAATAGCTCTGTGTGTGTGTGTGTGTGTGTGTGAGTGTAATCTTACAGTTTTCTATGTATAATATGTCGTCTGCAAATAAGGACGTTTTAACTTCTTCCTTACCCATTTGAATGCTTTTTATTTATTTTTCTAGTCTGATTGCTGTGGCTAGGACTTTCAGTACTAAGTTGAATTAAAGCAGTGAGAGTGGACATCCTTGTTTTGTTTCTGAGCTAAGAGCAAAATCTGTTTTTCACTTCTGAGTATATTAGCTGTGGGTTTGTCATATATTGCCTTTATTAAGTTGAGGTATGTTTACTCTAAGCTCACTTTCTTGGAAGTTTTAATCATGAATGAATGTTGAATTTTGTCAAATGCTTTTTCTGCATTTATTGAGATGATCGTGTGATTTTTATCCCTCATTTTGTTAATGTGGTGTATCACATTGTTTTCTGGATATTGAGCCCTCCTCTCATCTCCAGAATAAGTCATACTGAATGGTCCTTTTAATGTATTGTTGAATGTCATTTACCAGTATTTTGTTGAGGATTTTTGCATCTATGGTCACCAGGAATATTGCCTTACAATTTTTTTTTTTTTGTTTGGGCTTTTTTTTCCCACTGTCTTTGTCTGGTTTTGGTATCAGGGTAATGCTGGTCTAATAGAATATATTTGGAAGCTTTCCTTCCGATTTTTTTTGAGTAGTTTGAGGAGAATAGGTATTAACTCTTCTTTAAGGTTTGGTAGAATTCAAATGTGAATCCATCTGGTCTTGGACTTTTGTTTGTTAGGAGTTTTCTGATTACCAATTCCATTTCATTATTAATAACTGGTCTGTTTTTCCGATTCAGTTTTGGAAGGTTGTATATTTCTTGGTATTTTTTCATTCTTCTAGGTAATTTATGATTCAATCTGTTGGCATATGGTTTTTCATAGTAGTCTCATATAATCCTTTGCATTTATATGGTGTCAACTATTCTCCTATTTCTTTTTTTTAAAATTTATTTTTATCTTTTTATTAACACATAATGTATTATTTGTTTCTGGGGTTCAGGTCTGCGATTCATGAGTCTTGCACAATTCACAGAAAAATATGGAACACTTCATGAATTTCAATGTCATCCTTGCACAGGGCCCATACTAATCTCTGTATCATTCCAGTTTTAGTATAAGTGCTTCCAAAGAGAACACTATTCTCTTTCACCTATGATTTTATTTATTTGAGTCCTCTTTTATTTTTCTTTGATGGGTCTGGCTAAGGTTTATCAATTTTGTTTATCTTTTCAAAGAATCAGCTCTTGGTTAAATTTCTTTTCAGCATAACAGTATTCATTGTTTTTGCACCACACCCAGTGCGCCATACGTGCCCTCCCTAATACCCACCACCTGGTTCCCCCAACCTCCCACCCCCCCGCCCCTTCAAGACCCTCAGGTTGTTTTTCAGAGTTCATCGTCTCTCATGGTTCACCTCCCCTTCCAATTTCCCCCAACTCCCTTCTCCTCTCCATCTCCCCATGTCCTCCATGTTATTTGTTATGCTCCACAAATAAGTGAAACCATATGTTAACTGACTCTCTCTGCTTCATTTATTTCACTCAGCATAATCTCTTCCAGTCCTGTCCATGTTGCTACAAAAGTTGCGTATTCATCCTTTCTGATAGAGGCATAATACTCCATAGTGTATATGGACCACATCTTCCTTATCCATTTGTCCGTTGAAGGGCATCTTGGTTCTTTCCACAGTTTGGCAACCGTGGCCATTGCTGCTGTAAACATTGGGGTACAGATGGCCCTTCTTTTCACTATATCTGTATCTTTGGGGTAAATACCCAGTAGAGCAGTTGCAGGGTCATAGGGAAGCTCTATTTTTAATTTCTTAAGGAATCTCCACACTGTTCTCCAAAGTGGCTGCACCAACTTGCATTCCCACCAACAGTGTAAAAGGGTTCCCCTTTCTCCACATCCTCTCCAATACATGCTGTTTCCTGTCTTGCTAATTTTGGCCATTCTAACTGGTGTATGGTGGTATCTCAATGTGATTTTGATTTGAATCTCCCTGATGGCTAGTGATGATGAACATTTTTTCATGTGTCTGATAGCCATTTGTATGTCTTCATTGGAGAAGTATCTGTTCATATCTTCTGCCCATTTTTTGATATGATTATCTGTTTTGTGTGTGTTGAGTTTGAGGAGTTCTTTATAGATCCTGGATATCAACCTTTTGTCTGTACTGTCATTTGCAAAGTCAATGTACATTAATCAGTGGCTAACAATTACACTAACAATGAAATAAAAAAAATACACTAACAATGAAAATACAGAAAGGGAAATTAGAGAATCGATTCCATTTACTATAGCACCAAGAACCATAAGATACCTGGGAATAAACCTAACCAAAGAGGTAAAGGATCGGTACTCGAGGAACTACAGAACACTCATGAAAGATATTGAAGAAGACACAAAAAGATGGAAGACCGTTCCATGCTCTTGGATCAAAAGAATAAACACTGTTAAAATGTCTATACTGCCTAGAGCAATCTATACTTTTAATGCCATTCTGATCAAAATTCCACCGGTATTTTTCAAAGAGCTGGAGCAAATAATCCTAAAATCTGTATGGAATCAGAAAAGACCCCGAATCGCTAAGGAAATGTTGAAAAACAAAAATAAAACTGGCGGCCTCACGTTACCTGATTTCAAGCTTTACTACAAAGCTGTGATCACCAAGACAGCATGGTACTGGCATAAAAACAGACACATAGACCAGTGGAACAGAGTAGAGAGCCCAGATATGGACAAAACAGGAAAAAATATACAGTGGAAAAAAGACAGTCTCTTCAATGAATGGTGCTGGGAAAACTGGACAGCTATATGTAGAAGAATGAAACTCGACCATTCTCTTACACCATACACAAAGATAAACTCGAAATGGATAAAAGACCTCAACGTGAGGCAGGAATCCATCAGAATCCTAGAGGAGAACATAGGCAGTAACCTCTTCAATATCAGCCACAGCAACTTCTTTCAAGATAGTCTCCAAAGGCAAAGGAAACAAAAGGGAAAATGAACTTTGGGGACTTCATCAAGATCAAAAGCTTCTGCACAGCAAAGGAAACAGTCAACAAAACAAAGAGGCAACCCACGGAATGGGAGAAGATATTTGCAAATGACAGTACAGACAAAAGGTTGATATCACTCATCTTTTCTATTTCTATTTCTCATTTAGTTCTACTCTGATCTTTATTATTTCCTTCCTTCTGTTAACCTTTTTCTTCTTTTTCTAGTTTCTTTAAGTATAAGGTTAGATTATTTGAAATTTTTCTTGATTCTTTTTTTTTTTAAAGATTTTATTTATTTATTTGACAGAGAGAGATCACAAGTAGATGGAGAGGCAGGCAGAGAGAGAGAGAGAGAAAGGGAAGCAGGCTCCATGCCAAGCAGAGAGCCCGATGTGGGGCTCGATCCCAGGACCCTGAGATCATGACCTGAGCTGAAGGCAGAGGCTTAACCCACTGAGCCACCCAGGCACCCCGAAATTTTTCTTGATTCTTGAGGTAGGCCTATATCACTATAAACTTCCCTCCTAGAACTGCTTTCACTGCATCCCAAAGATTTTGGACCACTGTGTTTTCAATTTCATTTGTCTCCAAGTATTTTTTCTTTTCGTCTTTGATTTCTTTGTTGACCTACTTGTTTAGGACCATGTCATTTATATTCCAAATATTCGTTTTTTCCAGTTTTATTATAGTAATTGATTTCTAGTGTTGTACCATGAAAGCTGCTTGCTATGGTTTCAATCTCCTTAAATTTACTGAGACTCATTTTGTGGTCTGACATGTGATCTATTCTGAAGAATGTTCCATGTGCATTGGAACAGAATGTATATTCTGTTATTTAGAGGGGATGTTTTATATATGTATGTCCAGTCTATCTGGTCTAATGTGTCATTCAAAGACTCTTTTTTTTTTTTCCAAAGACTTTATTTGACAGACAGAGATCACAAGTAGGCAGAAAAGCAGGCAGAGAGAGAGGAGGAAGCAGGCTCCCTGCTGAGCAGAGAGCCTGATGCAGGGCTCAATCCCAGGACACTGGGATCATGACCTAAGCCAAAGGCAGAAGCTTTAACCCACTGAGCCACCCAGACACCCCTCAAGGACATTCTTTTCTTTTTTTAAAAAAAAAGATTTTATTTATTTATTTGATAGACAGAGATGACAAGTAGGCAGAGAGGCAGGCAGAGAGACAGGCAGAGAGACAGGAGGAAGCAGGCTCTCTACGGAGCAGAGAGCCCGATGCGGGGCTCAATCCCAGGACCCTGGGATCATGACCTGAGCCGAAGGCAGAGGCTTTAACCCACTGAGCCACCCAGGTGCCCCCCTCAAGGACATTCTTGATTGATTTTCTGATGGGTGATGTAAATAGGGTTCTACATTTGTTTCTGTTTTAAGATTTATTTATTTATTTTAGAGAGAGGGGGAAGGGGTAGAGAGAGAGGGAGAGAGAAACCTAAGTTTCATGTGCTCAGCATGGAACCTGACAGAGGGCTCGATCCCACCACCCCAAGACCAGACCCAAGCCAAAACCAAGAGTCCCATGCTCAACCGACTGTGCCATCCAGGGGCCCCTAGATTTGTTTTTAAGTTCAAGTACAGTTGTCACACAAGGTTACATTAGTTTCAGGTGTACAACATAATGATTCCACAAGTCCTAGATATTTTTGTAACTGAAGATTCTCTAGGTCATTCTGACCTTAATATTGCCAGAAGTGGAATTCTGTCTCCTAGTTATTTTGAAATTGTCACTTTCATTTTGTACCTAATTCCCGTATCTTTCTGAACCTTTGATGGAATGTTCCATTCTAGAACAAACATTTTTACAGCTCCTGATGTGCACTGCCAGCTTGCTTTCAGAAGGGCCAATTACCTCCCTGTTGGTAACTGTTTGCAAATCCTGGGAGTTGTTTTCTAAAGAAATCTTTGCCAAATAGATTGCCAGGTGGATAAAGAAAATGGCTTCAAGGTGTTGCTGTTATTTCTGTCCCTTTTTATTTTGATGAGCGTAGTCCTTTTCAGCTATTTCTTTAGTTCTTGGTGTTTTGTGAGTTACCTGCTCATGTCCACTACCTGACTTAGAGGGTGACTCGTTTTTTTCTTAGGTGAGAAGCAGACCGAGGAAGGGACTGCAGGGGACAGCACAGCCGCTCTGAGATCACCTGCCCGGCCGCCTCTGTCTCAACCCAGCTGGCTCAGATTCAGGTTTACAGATCAAAGAACGGCCAGCAGCACAGGATTTTGGTGGGTGGTCCTGCAAACAGTGCAGCTGACGCAGAATCTGCTGGGTTATGGGGGTGTGAAGGGGGCAAGGGTGGCTCTATCAGGTCATCCACATGGACACGCCCTCAGATTCAGTAGCTGACAACTGAACCTAGATCAGAAAGAAAAACAGCCAAAGCAAACAAGTTTTGGTAATTTCCCTCTTCTTGTAGCTCATGTTTTCTCTTAGTAGAATCCTGAGGGTAAAAACAAATCAGAGGAACCATGTCTATTTAGGAAGCCTTACTATTCTGCTCCTGGGCAGACAGGTTCCAATAAACTGTAGACATACTCAGAGAAAGCTACACAAATCAGCCTTAGTTATGACTTTCATTTAAAACCTAACAACTTGGGGCGCCTGGGTGGCTCAGTGGGTTAAAGCCTCTGCCTTTGGCTCAGATCATGATCCCAGGGTCCTGAGATCGAGCCCTGCATGGGGCTCTCTGCTCAGCAGGGAGCCCGTTTCCAGGATTCCATCCAGGAGCCCATGTTACATTTAGCAGTCATGTCCCCTGAATCTAATCTGAGATAGCTTCTCAGACGTTCCTTATTTTTCATGACCTTGGCATATAGAATATTCCTCAATTTGGGTCTGTCTGATGTTTCTTTTATGGTTAGAAGGGAAGATCAGTTGAACTATTATTAATGTTAAGGGCTCTAAAAGTGAAAAAGAAAGTAAACTGTCATCTGTTTGCTGACTGAAATGCCTGCTGGCCATTCTATTTTGGCTTGTTCTCTGCATAACTATTAAACCATGCTCCACTAACTCAGTCATTTTTCTTTTATGAGAACTTGGGTTTTTTCATTTGTGGATGGCTAGAACCTCAATCCAACACCAATTATTAGCATTCTTAGGAAGAGTATCATTTGTACTTACAGAGAAAGCCCCTGTTGTAAACAAACAGGCCCAGATTCCTGGGAAATAATGTGTGTTCTTCACATTCTGATGTTCAGAATAATCCAGAATTTATTTTTTTTAAAAAGATTTTATTTATTTGACAGAGAGAGACACAGCAAGAGAAGGGAACACAAGCAGGGAGAGTGGGAGAGGGAGAAGCAGGCCTCCCACCGAGGAGGGAGCTCGATGCAGGGCCGATCCCAGGACCTGGGATCATGACCTGATCCGAAGGCAGAGGCCCAATGACTGAGCCATCCAGGCGCTCCTGGAATAATCCAGAGTTTAAACCATGCTCCAATTCTTCAGCCTTTCTCTAGATCACGATCACTAATTGTTTTGTAATAATACATTATTGTTTTCTAAAATTGAAACATAATTCATAGACCACAAAAGTCAACCAAGTGCACAATTCACTGGTTTTTAGTATATTCACAAGGTTTCACAATCATCACGACTATTTAATTCCAGAACATTGCCATCACTCCAAAAAGAAACCCCAAACCTATTAGCAATCCCCGCCCACTTCTCACCGATCCTCACCCCACCCCAGCTCCAGCTGCCCTTGCCCAGCAACCAGTAATCTACTTTTTATGCCTATTCTGGATATTTTCTATAAATGGAATCATACAGATACAATGTGGTGTTCAAGAACCCTTTTTGGAAACTGACCCCAGGTACTTTCTCTGCCCTAATAGTGCTAGTCTCCCCTGTGAAATGGTGCCTCTGCTTGAATGGCAGAGAAAAGTCACAAATGAAGGAAAAGAAAAGCACTCTAATGCCCCTTCAAGATAATATTTAATGACTCATTACGCTAAATTTGATTACTTTTGTGATACTAGTGGCCACTTCTTGAGACAACCATAAAGATAACAACTTTGTCTGGTGTTCTCTTTCGAAATGAGTCGTTTGAGTTGGAAAGCGATTTTCTTACAAAATTACACACATGCAGGGTACCTGGGTGGCTCAGTGGGTTAAGCCTGTGCCTTTGGCTCCAATCATGATCTCAGGGTCCTGGGATCGAGTCCCACATCAGGCTCTCTGCTCAGCGGGGAGCCTTCTCTCCCCCCGCCCCCGCTGCCTCTCTGCCTGCTTGTGATCTCTGTCTGTCAAATAAATAAATAAATCTTAAAAAAAAAAAAATGTTAGCTCCTCCAATTCTTACAACAGGAGACAGGTACTATTACACAGCATAGAACCCAGGCACAGAAAGGTTAAGGAACATGCCAAAGGTCACACAGGGACTGAACAGCAGAGTCAAAACTTAGGCCATGGTAGCATTCTTACCCACCAGGCTATACTGCCTCGTAGCCATTAAAACACCCCACCCTGTGTTCATGGTACTTAAGTGACAGTTAAAAAAACAATAAAGCAATAAAAATCATTAACTTTTGTGACTAATTAACCTGAGCCCCTGGTTAATTAGGCCATTCGGTTTGCTAGCCAATTATCAAATGACGAAAGGAAGGCAGAGCCAATCCTCTCTGGTTGGCTTTTGTTCTGTTAACATTTGCTGAGTGCCCTTGACGTGACAAGCACTGTGATAGGCACTGGGGATAGATAAATAAAGAGGCTCCTACACAGATAATCACCGCCATGGAAGCCTACAGAAGATTCACAACGCACCCAGAGGAGCAGAGAAGGCTTTTTTGAACAGCTACCAAATCCATATGAGCAGTCCAACCAATACTGAACAGTTCGAGAAGGCTTTTTTGACACTTGCGTTGCAACTTGAAGAAGGAGTCCATTTGCCAACCAGACAAGCAAAGGAAGTCTGGACTCACTGTCTGGCAAACCTTCTACCCTCCAGACCCGAGGCCAGGCAGATTCCTTCCCCTCTCTTTACAAACTGATTTCAGTCCCTAGAACACAGGAGCAGCTCTGGCTCCCTACATCTGCCAGAGCAAATATTGAGAAATGTCCAGCTCAGTGACTTCAGTGTTGCACCTTATTGCGTGTGCCACAGAACGGATCTATTACCCCACCCCCAGCCACCTGAAGGAGAATCATGTGGATTGAGAGGCAGAGGAAAGTCCCAGCGAATCCGGGAAAAAACGAGAGGCTACTGAGAACGCAAACGGTGAGAAAAGAACAGAAAGAGAATGACCAGAGATTGATCCTGCTGAGTTTCCTGCACACCGGGGCACGGGGAGTGCAGAGATGGTGATGGAATATTGCCTGACTTCAGGACAACAATCCACAGCGACAAGGCATGTGAATGCCAACTCTCTCCCAGGAACCCTGTCTCCTTTCTTAAAAAATAAATAAACTAAGAGTTACAAGCATACCCATGAACATACATCAGTATTTTCTCGAGAGATTTTGTATATGACCAATCTATCAAAGTGACCGGTAAATTTGCTCACAAAAGTTATAGATTTTTACTTCTCTACTGATTTTTTTAAACTACCATTAAGTTCCCACTTAGATGTCAGTGAGCCCTAACGTGAAAATTATTAACTGCAATGCTTATGTGTCTTGTGAATATTTGATCAATGTATTCTTGGCTTCTTGTGCTTGTGCCAAAGTGTGGACTCTGGGAAGGTGTATATATCTCTAGTTCTTTCACATTTGTGCATTTCTGAGGGCAGGGGCCATATTTATTTAACTGGTTTTAAGGTTTTCTTTTATTCTATTTCTTTGACGGAGAGAGAGAGAGATCACAAATAGGCAGAGAGGCAGGCAGAGAGAGAGGGGAAAGCAGGCTCTCCGATGAGCAGAGAGCCTGATGCAGCCCAACCCTCTGAGCCACCCAGATGCCCCTATTTAACTGGTTTTATACAGCACTAGTTTTCACGCACAAGGGAACACTTAATTCAACTTAATCAAGAAGTGGATGCTTATTCCCAAGAAGGGGTTAAAGTAAGAGCACATTCACACGTCTCAATTTTTAAAAACTCATAAAACAAATGTAATTTACAAGTACCAAATAAATGAGACCAAAATATGCATCCTAATTAATAAAAATGACTCAGTCATTTGGCTGAGTCAGTGGCTCAGTTGGCTAAGTGTCTGCCTTGGGCTCAAGTCATGATCTCGGGGTCCTGGGATGGAGCCCCGTAACCAGCTCCCTGCCGAGCAGGGATGATCTAGCCTCAGAAGCCACCCTTTGTCATTTCTATGGTATCCTACTGGATACATAAGATTATCACTATTCAATAAGGAAGGACATTCAATCAGAGAAAGACAATTATCATATGATCTCCCTGATATGAGGAATTTGAGAGGCAGAGTGGGGGGGTTGAGGGGTAGGGAAGGAAAAAATGAAACAAGATGGGATCGGGAGGGAGACAAACCATAAGAGACTCTTAATCTCACAAAACAAACTGAGGGTTTCTGGGGGGAGGTAGGGTGTGGAGAGGGTAGTTGGGTTATGGACAGTGGGGAGGGTATGTGCTATGGTGAGTGCTGTGAAGTATGTAAGCCTGACGATTCACACAGACTTGTACCCCTGGGGCAAATAATATATTATATGTTAATAAAAAATGTCTAAAAAAATAAGGAAGGACATTGAGGGGCACCTGGGTAGGTCAGTGGTTAAGCATCTGCTTTTGCGTCAGGTCATGATCCCAGGGTCATGGGATCGAGCCCCACATCAGGGTCCCTGCTCAGTGGGGAGCCTGCTTCTTCCTCTCCTACTCCCCTGCTTGTGTTCCCTCTCTCGCTGTCTCTCTGTCAAATAAGTAAATAAAATTAAAAAAAAAAAAAAAAGAAAGGAAGGACATTGATGTCAAGAGGCAGAAGTCACTGTGGGCCATTTGGATTATGGCTACCCCATCATTCATCAAGTTATACAAACCAGATATCTAAGGTCATCTCTCCTCTCATTCTTATATCTACTACTGGTATCCCTTTCCTCTTTTTTTTTTTTTAAGATTTTATTTATTTATTTGACAGAGATCACAAGGAGGCAGAGAGGCAGGCAGAGAGAGAGGGGAAAGCAGGCTCCCTGCTGAGCAGAGAGCCGATGCAGAGCTTGATCCCAGGACCCTGAGATCATGACCTGAGCTGAAGGCAGAGGCCCAACCCACTGAGCCACCCAGGAACCCCTCCCTTTCCTCTTTTGATTCTGTCAGTTCTGCTTCTTATATTGCAGGGTTCTGTTGGGTGAGTATGTGCTTAGAAGTGTTATACCTACTATACCCTTTTATGATTATGAAATTTCCCTTTTTGTGTTTAATAATATTTTTGTCTTAAAATCTATTTTGTCTGATATTAGTATAGCCACTTTGGTTCATGTATGGTTACTATTTGCATGTGTATTTTTCTCCATCCTTTTACCATCAGCCCAATTGTGCTTTTGAATGTAAAGTATGTCTCTTGGGATGCCTGGGTGACTCAGTCAGTTGGGCATCTGCCTTCAGTTCAGGTCATGATCCCAGGATCTTGGGATCGAGTCCCACATCAGGCTCCTTGCTCAATGGGGAGCCTGCTTCTCCCTCTGCTTGCTGCTCCCCTGCCTGTGCTTTCTCTCTCTCTCTCTCCCTCTCTCTCTCTCTGACAAATAAATAAAATCTTTTTTTTAAATTGAAGTATGTCCTTGTAGTTAGCATATAATTAAATCTTTTTAAAAAATATTTATTTAGGGCGCCTGGGTGGCTCAGTGGGTTAAGCCGCTGCCTTCGGCTCAGGTCATGATCTCGGGGTCCTGGGATCGAGTCCCGCATCGGGCTCTCTGCTCAGCAGGGAGCCTGCTTCCCTCTCTCTCTCTCTGCCTCCTCTTTGTCTACTTGTGATCTCTCTCTGTCAAATAAATAAAATATTTAAAAAATATATTTATTTATTTGAGAAAGAGAGTGAGTGTGGGAGGTAGGGGCAGAGGGAGAGGGACAGAGAGAATCTCAAGCAGACTCTGCACTGAGCATGGAGCCCAATGCAGCACTCTATCCCAGGAACCCAAGATCACCATCTGAGATGAAACCGAGAGTCAGAATCTCAACTGACTGTGCCCCTCAGTCACCCCAAACTGAATCTTAAAAAAAATAAATTCAGTCTGACAATCTCTGCCTTGAAGTTGGGTAGTATCAATTCCTCTAACTTTGCCCTCTTCCAATATTGTGTTGGCTATTCTAGGTCATTTCCTTTCCAAATAAACTTTAGGATATGTTTGTCAATAGTCATAAAATAACTTACTGGGATTTTGGGGGGGTGGGTCATACTGACTCTACAGAAGAACTTGGGAAGAAATGACAATTTGACACTATTGGCTCTTCCTATCCAAGAACATGAAATATCTCTCCATTTATTTAGTTCTTTGATATTTTTAATCTGAGTTTTATAGTTTTCCAGATATATAGATATATATATCTATATATCTTGTACCTACTTTGTTAGATTTGTGGCTGTTTCGTTTTTTTCAGTACTAATGTAAATGGTATTATGTTTTTTAATTTCAAATGTCACTTGTTAAAAAAAAAAAACAAATGTCACTTGTTCATTGCTGGTATATATAGGAAAGTGGCTGATCACTGTATCTTAACCTTACATTCTGAATCCTTGCCATAATTGCTTATTTGTTCCAGGAGCTTTTGGGTTTTTTTAAAATTTTCTATGTAAATGATCATGTCATCTGTTAACAAAGACAGTTTTCTTTCTTTCTTCCAAATCTGTATACCTTTTATTTCCTTTCCTTGTCTTATTGCATTAGCTAGAATTCCAAGTACGATGTTAAAAAGCAGTGATGAGAAGGAACATCCTTGCCTTCTTCCTATATTTGTGGGAAAGCTTTGAGTTTCTCACCATTAAGTATAATATGATCTATACGCTGTTTTACAGATACTCTTCATAAAGTTGAGAAAGCTCCCCTCTATTCCATGTTTACCAAGAATTTTTATCATGAATGGCTGTTGGAGTTTATCAAAAGGTTTTTCTGATTCTATGGATATGATCATGTGGCTTTTCTTCATTAATCTGTTGATGTGATAGATTACATTAATTAATTTTCAAATGTTGAACCAGTCTTGCATACCTGAGATAAATTTCATTGGGTCATGTTATATAATTCTTTTTATACATTGTCAGATTTAATTTGCTAATATTCTGTTGAGAATTTTTATATCTGGGTTAATGAGAAATATTGGTCTGTAGTTTGTCAGGTTTTGATATCAGGGTAATGCTGGACTCACAGAATGAGTTAGGAAGTATATTCTCTGGTTCTATCTTCTGAAAGAGATTGGAGAGAATGGATATGCTTTTCCTCCTTAAATATTTGGTAGAATTCGCCAGTGAACTCATGTGCACTTGGCACTTTCTGTTTTGGAAGGCTATATACTGTTGAGTCAGCTTCTTTAGCAGATATAGGCCCATTCAGATCATCTATCTTGTACTGTGAGTCTTGGCAGATTGTGCCTTTCAAGGAATTGGTCCATTTCATGTAGGTTATCAAATTTGTGAACAGAGAGTTGCTCATAGTATTCCTTTACTATCTTTTTAATATCCACGGGATCTGCAATGATATCCCCTCTTTAAGTCCTGAATTAGTAATTTGTGTCACCACTCTTTTTTTCTTAATTATCCTGGCTAGAGTTATATCGATCTTTTCAAAGAACCAGCTTTGAGTTTTGTTGATTTTCTCTATGGATTTCTTGTTTCATATTTCATTGGTTTCTTTTTTTAAAAAAAGGTTTTATTTAGTTATTTGAGAGAGAGAGAGAGAGCGAGCCCAAGTGCGGAGAGGACAAGAGGGAGTGAGAGAACCAGACTCTGCTGAGCAGGGAGCGTGATGTGGGGCTCAATGCCGAGACTCTGGGACCATGACCTGAGCTGAAGGCAGATGCTTAACGGACTGAGATACTTGGGCACCCCTATTTCATTGAGTTCTGCTCAAATTTTTATTATTTCTTTTCTTCTACTTACTTCAGATTTGCTTTCCATTTCTAGTTTTCTTTTTTTTTAATTTTTAAAAGATTTTATTTATTGGACAGAGAGAGACAGCCAGAGAGGGAACATAAGCAGAGGAAGTGGAAGAGGGAGAAGCAGGATTCCTGTTGAACAGGGAGCCCAATGTGGGGCTCGATCCCAGGACCCTGGGATCATGACCTGAGCTGAAGGTAGACGCTTCACAGCTGAGCCACCCAGGTGCCCTCATTTCTTGTTTTCTAGAGTAGAAACTTAGACAACTGACTTAAAATCAACCTCTCCTGGTGAATGTTCCATGTGAGAATGAGAGGAATGTGCACTCTGCACATTGGTTGGATGAAGGAGTTTATCTATGTCTTTTACATTCCTAATCCTCTTCTTTGTACATAAGTATAAATACAGACAGTCTATATGTGTATATATACATAGGCATACAAACAATAAATACAATTTGCATAAGGTCCCTTGAATATATGGGTATAATTTGCATGGATATAATCTGATGGTATACTTTAATAATACAAACTATTAATATATGCTTGGAAAACTTTACCTCTGCCTTAGTACTACCACTCTCCAAAGAGAGGAAAAAGGAAGCCAGAATCACCAAAGAGACTCTAATCTCTATGGAGAGCATTAGTCTCCCAGAGTCTATGACTTCTTGAGGTCCTACTAGGGGGAGTGTACTCGTTTACTAGGGCTGTGGTACAAAGTACCAAGAACTGGGTTGCTTAAACAACAGAATTGTATTGTTCCAGAATTCCAGAGGCCAGAAGTCTGAGATCAATGCATCCACAGGGTTGATTCCCTCTCAGGGCTGGGAGAGAGAATCTATTTCATGCCTCTCCCCAGCTCATCGTGGTTTACTGGCAATCTCAGGCATTCCTTGACTTATAGGTACATCCTCTTTCTCTCTGCCTCATCTCCCTGTGCACTCTCCCTGTGTACCTGTCTGTGTCCAAAATTCCCCTTTTAATAAGAATGTGAGTCATATTGGATTGGAGGCCCACTCTACTTCACAGCTAATTACACCTGCAATAACCCTATCTCCAAATAAAGTCACATTCTGTGATCCTGGAGAGGGAACATAATTCAACCCAGAACAAGGAGCAACTAGGAGGGTTGATGTGAAAAAATGGAAATATGTTATAGAATTTGGGCTCCAGTCTTAGGCTGTCAACACTCTGTTGTTGACCCTGAGCAAACCGGGCAAATAAGGGAGGTCCTATAGATGATATCAATGCTTCTCTTCTGGTTCTGTTGTTCTCAAAATAGCACAGCTGTGGGAAGACTTAAACATAAAGTTTTAAATTAGATGGATTTAAAACAAGGCATCAATGAGAGAGAGATATATATATCTTTTGAGAGGACTGTAGAATGAAGAGGCCCAGGACGCAAGGGGGCAGGGTCCCTGGGACTGGTTTGCAAGAAGAGCTGCCCTTACCACACACGGTATCACAGGACCACTGCCTTCAGGCTGTGATCATTTCCAGCCTTTTCGGAGTTGCAACACCAAACATGTTACAGTTGTTTATTTGATTTTGTGACATTGCCCATTACTCTCTACCTCCCTGCAGCTTCCCTCTCCCCCAGCCCCAGCCCAAAGAAACTGCCAAACATGGACTTACTTTTAAAAATCAATTAGGTCTTGCCAATTTTGTCATACCCTAAGATAATTCTATCCCCTTTGTCAAGGATATAAACAAAAGCAGATGGCCATTGGGCACAGAAATGGATGGAGGAGATAATACTTTGGACTACCCAAAGGACCATGTTTAGAAAATTATAAATTATTATTTTTTAATCACCTTACATTATTTTATTTTTTTAAAAGATTTTATTTACTTATTTGACAGAAAGAGAGAGAGGCAGCAAGAGAGAGAATACAAGCAGGGGGAATGCGAGAAGGGGAAGTAGCCCTCCTGCCAAGCAAGGAGCCCAATGCAGGGCTCTATGCCAGGACCCTGGGATCATGACCTGAGCCGAAGGCAGACCCTTAATAACTGAGCCACCCAGGTGCCCCCACCTTACACTATTTTAAAGCACTTTCACTATAGCAAGTACATAAATCTGGATGTCCAAAGTTACTGGAAAAAAATATTAAACATTAACATTATTTGGAATAAGGGATTCTAGACTTATGGGTGACATTTTTATGGGTGATTTTAATTTCTTCTCTACATTTTTCTCCATTTCAAATATTTCTACTATAGTAAGTGCTTCTAATAATCCAAAATAATAATATTGACATTATTTATTTATAAAGCATTTTCATTTCTTTATTTGACAGAGAGAGAGAATGGAAAAGCAAGGGGAGCAGCAGAGGAGAGGGAGAAGCAGTCTCCCTCAGCAGGGAGTCTGATGCGGGGCTCAATCCCAGGACCCTAGGATCATGACCTGAGCTGAAGGCAGTCCCTTAACCACTGAGCCACCCAGGCACTCCAATAGTATTGGCTCTAAAAGATGAAGCTTATTCCTCTAGTCAGCAAATGTTTATTGAGCATTTACTACATGCCAGGTACTGTTACAGCAGTCAAAAAACAACAGCTCCGGTGGGGCTTCCATTTTGGCAGGTCGGGAGTTAAGAGATATTATTAGGCACAGATCACTTATTCCTCTGTGTAAAAGTTCACTCTGAGCATATTTTTTGGGGTAGCGGGTATAGGGGATAGGGGATAACATGAGCCCCCTAAGAAGGACATGATGCTGAATGGAGAAGTCAGAAGGTGAGCAACACCCTTTGTCTGTGTCCAGATTTTACTGGAAACTAGCTCTTGAAGTCAGAGCTTCACCCTCCCCAGTCCCAGGCTGCTTCTTGTACTCAACTGCCTTCCCAGGGACATTGTGAAACCTGAGTTGGGAATCACCCACAGCTGGGTGCTACTGGTCAAGGTGGTGCTAAGAACAGGACAGGGCATTCTGCTGACGTCAGTGTGCAGAAAGCCAACAGGGCCCACACTTATCAGCTGATGCAGATGCTGTTCCTGGGCGGGCCAGTGGGTTCTCTCTGAGTCACCTTTGAAGGCAACATGCTGGACATTTAGTGAGATGAAAACATTGAAGGAAACTGTTTTTGTTATTACTGATGTCCTAAGATTCTGAGAACTGCTAGTGTTTGCTAGCACCTTGCAGACTTTTTCACTGAACACTATAATAGAAACGATGATACTCCTAGAGGCTAGAGGGCATTACCAAGTGCGTGAAGTCCTAGAGAGACCAAGAACAGAGACAGGTAATTACCCAGGATTTTGATTTGCTAGGACCATGTTTCAGAATGGACCACCAGAGTGGCCCTTTAAGAAAACAAAGGCACATCAAGATATAAAAATATCCATATTCCCTGACCCCAGAAATCCCACTCCTAAGAATTTATCCTAAAAAGTAAATTATTTCCACACTCACTATAATATTGTAACACTGCAAACATCCTAAGTGCCCCAAGTGGGGGAAAAGCTAAATAAATTGTGATAACATCACATGTTTAATGAATACACATTATAATAATTAGTATAATCACAATTGTAAAGGTATATATTCCATCACAGAAAAGTGTATTAGTTTGCAACTGCTGCTATAACAAAATGCCCCAAAGTGGGTGTTTTAAACAAGAGAAATTTATTGTCTCACATTTCTGGAAGCTAGATGTCCAAGACCAAGATCCTTGTTCATAGGATCGGCTCCTTCTAAGGGTTGTGAGTAAAGAGTCTGCTCCAGGCCTCTCTCTCAGGCTTGCCAAGGGCTTTCCCCTCCCTGTCTCTTCACATTGTCTCCCCTATTTGCATGTCTTTGTCTGTCTTCAAATGTCCCCCCCTCTTTTTTTTAAAAGATTTTATTTATTTGACACAGAGAGAGACACAGCGAGAGAGGGAACACAAGCAGGGGGAGAGCGATAGAGAGAAGCAGGCTCCCCACTGAGTAGAAACCAAGGTAAGGCTTGATCCCAGGACCCTGGGATCATGACCTGAGCTGAAGGCAGACGGCTAACGACTGAACCACCCAGTTGCCCCAAATGTCCCCTTTAAAAAATTTTTTTTTAAATTTTTTAATAAACATAATATATTATTAGCCCCAGGGGTACAGGTCTGTGAATCGCTAGGTTTACACACTTCACAGCACTCACCATAGCACATACCCTCCCCAATGTCCATAATCCAACCACTCTCTCCCTACCCCTCTCCCCCTGCCCCCCTCAGTCTGTTTTGTGACATTAAGAGTCTCTTATGGTTTGTCTCCCTCCTGATCCCATCTTGTTTCATTTATTCCTTTCCTACCCCCCAAGCCCCTCCCCATTGCATCTCCACTTCCTCATATCAGGTAGATCATATGATAGTTGTCTTTCTCTGACTGACTCATTTTGCTAAGCATAATACCCTCTAGTTTCATCCACGTTGTTGCAAATGGCAAGATTTCATTTCTTTTGATGGCTGCATAGTATTCCATTGTGTATATATACCACATCTTCTTTATCCATTCATCTGTTGATGGACAGCTAGGTTCTTTCCATAGTTTGGCTATTGTAGACCTTGCTGCTATAAACGTTTGGGTGCATGTGCCCCTTCAGATCACTACATTTGTATCTTTAGGGTAAATACCCAGTAATGTGATTGCTGGGTCATAAGGTAGCTCTATTTTCAACTTTTTGAGGAAATTCCATGCTGTTTTCCAGAGTGGTTGCACCACCTTGCATTCCCACCAAGAGTGTAGGAGGGTTCCCCTTTCTACAGATCCTCGCCAGCATCTGTCATTCCCTGACTTGTTAATTTTAGCCATTCTGACTGGTGTGAGGTGGTATCCCATTGAGGTTTTGATTTGTATTTCCCTGATGCGTAGTGATGTGGAGCACTTTTTCATGTGTCTGTTGGCCATCTGGATGTCTTCTTTGCAGAAATGTCTGTTCATGTCCTCTGCCCATTTCTTGATTGGATTATTTGTTCTTTGGGTGTTGAGTTTGCTAAGCTCTTTATCGATTTTGGATACTAGCCCTTTATCTGATAATGTTGTTTGCAAATATCTTCTCCCATTCTGTCAGTGGTATTTTGGTTTTATTAACTGTTTCCTTTGCTGTGCAAAAGCTTTTGATCTTGATGAAGTCCCAATAGTTCATTTTTGCCCTTGCTTCCCTTGCCTTTGGCAATGTTCCTAGGAAGAAGTTGCTGCGGCTGAGGTTGAAGAGGTTGCTGCCCATGTTCTTCTCAAGGATTTTGATGGATTCCTTTCTCACATTGAGGTCCTTCATCCATTGAGTCTATTTTAATGTGTGGTATAAAGAAATGGTCCAATTTCATTTTTCTGCATGTGGCTGTCCAATTTTCCCAACACCATTTGTTGAAGAGACTCTCTTTTTCCCATTGAACGTCCCTTTTTTAAATAAGGACGCAAGTCACATTAGATTAGGGGCCCACTGTAATGACATCATGTAACTTGATTACCTCTGTAAAGACTCTATCTCCAAATACGCTCACAGTCTGAAGTACCAGAGGTTAAGAATTCCACATATATTTTTTTTCCTCCCCAGAAAGTCATGCCACTGTTTTTTTTTGTTTTTGTTTTGTTTTGTTTTTTTAAAGATTTTACTTATTTATTTGACAGAGAGAGAGATCACAAGTACGCAGAGGCAGGCAGAGAGAGAGAGGGAAGCAGGCTCCCCGCTGAGCAGAGAGCCCGATATGGGGCTCGATCCCAGGACCCTGAAATCATGACCTGAGCCAAAGGCAGAGGCTTTAACCCACTGAGCCACCCAGGAGCCCCCATGACACTGTTTTACAACAAAACTGTGTTCTGTGACATAATGCTAAGAGAAACGTTAACAATGGCAAACTCTCACTTGGCATTTAAAGTGTTTATAACACTGCCTCTTAACTCATTCAATCCTCACAGCTATGATGTATTAGTATCCTCATGTTGCCAATAAGAAAATTGAGGCATAGCAATGTTGTTATTTTCTCAAGGTCACATAGCTAGTAAGTCATGGGATCAGGCTTTGAACCCAGGCAATTTGGCTCCACAGACCACTCAACCTCCTCATCATATTGCAAAATGGTATGTGTTATATTTACAACAGTATTAAAATATATTTCAAATATTTTATAAGTATACACATATATGTATATATTTCTGCAAAGTTTTAATAGACTGTGCAAAAAAGAAAGTAGTTTATAATTATGAAGGGTTATTTTTTATGATATTGCATTACTTTTACAATTAATACATATACATGCATTTATAGACTTTTCCTAAAATCAAAGAATGCTTTGAAAATGCTTCCACAATCTGAGAAAATTCTTTTTTTAAAATTTTTTTTAAGATTTTGTTTATTTGACAGAGAGAGAGAGAGAAATCTCTGTCAAGTAGGCAGATAGGCAGGCAGAGAGAGAGGAGGAAGCAGGCTCCCTGCGGAGTAGAGAGCCCAACATGGGGCTCGATCCCAGGACCCTGGTATCATGACCTGAGCCGAAGGCAGAGGCTTTAACCCACTGAGCCACCCAGGCGCCCCTGAGAAAATTCTTAAGGATACTGTACATCAAAAGATTCGTGATGGGGCACCTGGGTGGCTCCATCAGTTGGGCATCTGCCTTCGGTTCGGGTCATGATACCAGGGTCCTGGGATCAAGGTCGGCAGGGAAAATGCTTTTTCCTCTGCCTACTGCTCCTCCTGCTTATGCTCCCTCTCTCTCTCTCAAATAAATAAATAAAATCTTTAAAAAAAAAAAAAAAAACTAGAGATAACACCCATTAGGGATAGTCAGCCTCCACAACAGCCCAGTGATCCTTGCCTTCCAGTGGTCATGGCCTCACATGATCCTTCCACAGGCAATAAGTGCTGACCTGCGTAACCAATGATTCCACTGAAGTGGTGATAGCATGTGACTTCCAAGGCAAAGGTCAAAATAAAAAACACTGCAGCTTCCACTTCGGTCTCATGGATCTCTTGCTCTGGGAAAGCCAGCTGCCATGTCTTGATACCCAAGCAGTCCTTTGGACAGCCCCAATGAAGAGGAACTGAGGCCCCCGCCCCCAACAGCAGCAGCGATAACTTGTCCACCACGTGAGTGGCTGACTTTTGGAGCAGATCCCCGAGCCCCATTAAAGCCTAGATAACTGCAGCCCAACCGAACTCTTGGCTATAACCTCACAGGAGGCTCATGAACCACCCAGCCAAAGCACTCCTGAATCTCTGCCCCATAACACTCCCCTCCAAGAAGTCCACAGCCTCCTCCCTGGCAACTGTGACTATGTTGCCTCATGTAGCAAAATCAACTTTGCAGATATGATTAAGAATCTTAAAAATAGAGAAATTATCCTGGATTATCTGGGTGGGCCTAGTCCTGGAGCCTGAACTCTATCCTTCCTGGGTTCTAAAACTTGTTTTTTGGGTAGGGGCTTGAGGGGTTGAGCGCTAAACCTTTTGCAGCCTTTTGAAATGGTGGCTACTGTAGGGGGGTGATTCTTAATTATGTATGTGGACAGCTTACAGGGAGGGGTATCCCTTAGGCTTTGATGACTCAACCTGCCCTTGATAATTTTCTTTCTTCTAGAGAAACCTTGGGGATGAGGAATAGAAACTACTTTTTGTTTTATTTTGTAGAGTCTTAAGAAAAGTTATTCAACACGTGGAAATGAGACAAGAGATAACTGCGTGTCTTCAATGTTCTAAGAAGCATTGTGAGACAGGCCCACACTAAAAGTACTGATTCTCTAGGAGTAGAGTCCTTTTGTTTGATTTATCACTGGCTCTTGATAGGGGCTCAGGTTCTACAAACTTGGATGCTCTTCTGGATTGGTCGACTGCAAATGCTTTTTGGAAACAAAAGATTGAAGGGATTTCTTGTCTAGTAGAAAGAATAACTTTAAAGTTTATAGCTTACGGTCCTGTAGCTTGGGTGACCAACTGTTCCCATTTGCCTGGGGATGAGGGACTTCCCAGGACAAAGAACTTTCAGTGCTAAAACCAGGACTGTCCTGGGCAAACCGAGGCTATTCCTCACCTGCTGCAAGACAGCAGCCAGTGTGGGAGCTCACCTGACCATCTTCTTTTGGTGGAAATACTTTGGTCTCTCCCATAGGCCTCTGGACCAGTTTTCTCATACTGCTGTTCTGTCATTAGTAATAAACAATCCAAATAAATAAATTAAGCTAAATAAATAAAAAGGGCTAAATAAAGCTTTGACACACACTTCACCATTTGCGTAAGAGTCATGCTTGTTTGGGGTGCCGACCTGGCTCTGTCAGTGGAGCCTGAGACTCCTGATCTCAGGGTTGTAGGCTCGAGCCCCAGCCTGGCTGTAAAGATTATTTAAAAATAAAACTTAAGGGGTGCCTGGGTGGCTCAGTCAGTTGAGCATCTGCCTTCGGCTCAGCTCATGATCTCAGGGTCCTGGGACAGAGCCCTGCATCAGGCTCCCTGCTCAACGGTGAGTCTGCTTCTCCCTCTTCCTCTCCCTCTGTGATTGTTCTCTCCCAAATAAATAAGTAAATAAATAAATCTTAAAAGGTAAAATAAACAAAATATAAATAAAACTTAAAAAAAAAAAAGATCATGGTTTTTAGCCATTTTAAATAATCCGTACAACAAGAGAAGGGATTTCTTTGGTGAGAAGTGGAGTAATACTGCCAGGGGACCAGGCCCTGGGGAGGCTACTGGGGAAGCTGTTTCCTTTTTTTTTTTTTTTTTTTAAGATTCTATTTATTTATTTGACAGAGATCACAAGTAGGCAGAAAGACAGGCAGAGAGAGATAGGAAGAAGCAGGCTTCCCACTGAGCAGAGAACCTGATGCGGGGCTAGATCCCAGGACCCTGGGATCATGACCTGAGCAGAAAGCAGAGGCTTTAACCCACTGAGCCCCCCAGGTGCCCCTGTTTCTATTTTTCAGTCCATTATTAATCCCCTCTTTCTTGAGCCTATAGATATGCTTAAGTCTCTTCCTTCTAGGAAAATTGTCTCCCTTCCTCCCTCCAATGGTCCTGCCTCCTATCTTCTCACCCAGTGCAGGCTGGCAAGAAGGAATTCCTTCCTAGGAAGAAGGAATCATCCTCCTCCCAAGATCTAGTGAAGGTCACTTACAGTCCAGATACAACTGAAATGTTTCTAATCTTAGATTTACTGAATTCTCTGTAATAAAAAAAGTAATAAAAAAATTTATTGCACCAATATCTGGTAGTCATTGGGTACCTGATGTTCTGTGAGTGTTTGTTTTGCATTGAGCATTTGACATTCTGTTCCCCAAGCTCTTGGCCACCTGGCCACTTACAGATCACCTGCTCCTCATTGGCTGATGGAACTAAACACCTCCTTCATATCACTCAAGTCCACGCCTTGTCGTCTCCAGTGCCAAGGCCTCAATGTGGGCTAGCTCGCCTTCTAGGACGTTCTGGAATATTATTACTATTGCTTCCATGATTAAAAGACATCTCTAGTGGCTCTGCAGGACCTGAAGTCATAAAGCTAGCATGTACCCCAATATACAAACACAGCTGACCCTTGAACATGGGTCTGACCTGTGCAGGTCCACTTACATGGGATGTTTTTCAATAAATACGGTACATCACTGTAAATGTATTTTCTCTTCCTTATGATTTTCTTAATAATATTTTTAAAAGATTTTATTTATTTATTTGACAGAGAGACACAGCAAGAAAAGGAACACAAGCAGGGGGAGTGGGAGAGGGAAAAGCAGGCTCCCCACGGAGCAGATAGCCCGATGCAGGGCTCGATCCCAGGACCCCGGGATCATGACCTGAGCTGAAGGCAGACGCTTAACGACTGAGCCACTCAGGCACCCCTTCGTAACATTTTCTTTTCTCTCGCTTACTTTATTGTAAGAATACAGAATGTAATACGCATAGCATACAAAACATTTGCTAATGCACTGTTATGTTACCATTAAGGCTTCCAGTCAACAGTAAGCTGTTAGTAGTTAAGTGTTAGGGAAGTCCAAAGTTATACGTAGATTTCCAGTGGGGTAGGGGCTTGGTACTCCACCCCCCATGTCATTCAAGGGCCACATATACTTATTTAAAATTATACCATTGTATTAACATATTACTTAATATTATAAACCAGATACAGAGAAAAAAATTCCCCAAAAGATAACATTCACACATTAAAGCGCTAATATGTCTTTCCTACCGCACAGAGGAGGTTGTACGCCCTTGCTGGGAGCCCCAGACCCACAGCAGTAAGTGCATGTGTTTAAGGCTGATTTTCAAGACTGGTCATGATTTGGTCCCTGCCCCTATTTCCCCCTGACTTCCTCCCTTGTTCCTTGTGCTGGTCCAAGTGGAAGGAATGGAAGCTGAAGCTACCCAAACCTGCCTACTTTCTATTCACTGCCCCTCCCCTACTTTGTTTGGAATGCTGCTCCCCTGCCTTTGTTCTCCAAGCCCCAAACCCTTTTGTCTTATTTATTCCTAAAAGCACTCCTTCTTCTGGCAAGCCATTTTTTGGTTGCTTCTGCCTCCCTCCATACCCCAGGCACACTCACGCACAGCTTTTCTTTTGCAATATTGTGTATTTCCCTCTCTGCCTTTTAGAGCTGCAAGCTTTCAAAGACAGTCCGGGAGGCACGTGGGTAGCTCAGTCAGTTAAGGAACCGACGCTTGATTTCAGCTCAGGTTATGATCTCAGGGTTGTGAGTTCAAGCCCTGTGCAGGGCTCCATGTTCAGTGGAGAGTCTGCTTGATACTCTTTTCCCTTTGCCCCTCTCCCTACTTGTGTGCATGTGTGCACACATACCCTCTCTCTCTCTGAAATAAATAAATAAATCTTAAAAAAGAAAAAAATCTCATTTACTTACGAGTCCACAGTACCTGATAAACAGTAACAGCGACAGTAATGACAGCTAGTACTTTTGTAATATTAATTATGTCCAACCACTGCTTCAAGTGTTTTACCCATATTTACTTGATTTAAACATCAAACATCCCTATTCTGCCAACAAGGACACTTGGGCACAGAGACGTTGAGGGACTTCCTGAAGTCATTTACATAGTATGCAAAGTTCAAGGAATGCTGAACTAAACTGAACTGTGTGTTTTCTATCACACCTGTGATCAGAGAAACAGTCACCCACGCTCAGGTGAGCTGGGAAAACGCTCAGGCTGAGAGAAGGGGAGATGGCGCAGACACCCCAGCCTGAGCCTGCGCTGCCCCCTGCTGGCCATCTCTGCCTTCGCGGCAGACTTCACTGCAAGTCCCTGTCACCTGAGCTTGAGCCTGGAGTCTGGCGCCCAGCACCGAATATTCTAAGAGGGAGAGGGACCAGGAGAACGTCGTGAGAATATGCAGGGGTAACCCGTGGATTCACACACCTGAAGGCCTGTCTTCCTGATAGGGACGGCTGCATGAAACCACTCAGAGTTAAGAACAGAATTGGGAAAATAAACCCTCTGCCCCCAAATGCCATAGACTGTACCCCAAACCAAAAGGAATGTTCATTATTTTAAAGAAAAAACTTAGGTGAGTGTCTGGATTCGTCTCACATTAGGTTCTCGTTCAGTTAGGATGGAAAACGAATTTACATGAATATATTAGTTCTCAAACGGGGTGCCTCAAAGAATTATTAAAAAATGCAGATGCACAGGCTTCACTGCGAGCCTGCTAAGTCAGAAGAGGCAGCGCATACTATTTCTCCTCAGGGAGAGCCCCTCACTACATTTCCCCAAACGCACAAATCTCTAAGACCGTTGAGCATCCAGCTTTCCCAGTTTAAATGACGGCAATGCCGTTCTGTTTGGGCCTCAGCAGAAAACTATGTTATTTTTGCAACACCAAACTGTAGATGTTCGATAGCCATGAAAACAAAAAGTTTTGCCTATAGACATGCAAATTCTATCCTGTCTGGTAACGGCTCAACTGATTTTCCTTTCCCTCATGACAAGCAATCAGTTTTGCCTCCTTCACACACTCATTTCATTATTCCCGACCTATCCTGGGTGTGTTCTTCAGATTTTCTTTTGAAACTGTTGTAAAGCTGCCTGAATCTCTCAGTGATTACTGAGTTAAATAAGATGTTTAGCATGTGTCCACTTTATATCTGAATAAGAATTCTTATCTTACCTTTCAGGAAATTTCTCTTGAACACACCAAAGGCAAGTACTTTCCTCTTCCATTCTTTGGCCATCGGCTACTGGTGCTCTGTATTTTGGCTGAACATTCAGGGGTTTCATCAGAAAAGGGCTCCTGCCCTTGTAACCTTTCACTATATGCATAACGTCCGTCCAAGGGTTCCTGGAAGAAGGTGGAATAACCAGATTTTATACTTCCAACTAAGGCAAAGGAGAGGTCAGAGCATTGGTTCCTAATCTTTTCTATAAAAATGAAAAGAACATACATTAGACTAAAATTAAATAAGCCCATCAAATTTTCACTGGGCTCTAAGTTAGCTACCTTACTTACTCCTTCCTTCCTTGTGTAGTTCATTGATTGATCAGAAAGTACACATAGTTGGAAGCTTTTCTTTTGAATGCCCCTTATGTCGCCCTGTACCATATGCAAGATATGGAAGATATAAGGTCCCTGTCATCTTTCTCAGAACACAGATTCACCAACAGAATTAATGTTATTTATCCAACAATTAGTTGGATACCAACAATTAGTCTAAATACCAAGCCATTATATTGTCAAAAATATCATTCCAGGCAGTCAACAGCCTAGAGAGAGACCGACAAATCAATACAAATAAATGTAAATTTTTCAAATATTGGGACCAACAGATAAACTGCATGTTTTGAACCAAAACTGCAATACATTTTGCAATTCAAAAATTTTCCCTACTCAGAAAAAGGAGAGGCCAAGGTGAGCTTGAGTCATGGAAGGTACTATCTTTTGCTGAGTAGCTAATCCAATCCCCTGCTCCCCGGCCAACTTAGAGGCATAAGAGAACCATTTACTATGCTCATGGATTCTGTGGGTCGGGAATTTGGAAAGGCCCAGTGGAGACGGTTTATCTCTCCTTGGTAAGAGTAAGAACTGAGCAGGAAGATCCAACGACTGGAGGTGATTCGAAGGCTAGGGTTGGAATCATGAACTTGCATTCCCCAGCCTTTGGCAGGTGACATGGGCTCTCAGCTGAGACTGCAGATCACCCACACGTGGCTTTCTCATGTAGACTGCTCGCATTACTGTGACTGCAGTCCAAGAGAGCCAGGGGGAAGCTGCATGGCCTTTTATGACAGGCCCTAGAAACCATTTTGTCCCTTTTGCCACATTCTGTTCAGGGCTAGCTTCAAAGGATGTGACCTGTGCAGTCACCCAGGACCCCTTGCTTAGAACATCCTATACTTGGTTTAATACTCTGCCGTCACCGTCTTGAAATTCCTAATAATATTTACACAAAGGGCCCCACATTTTTATTTTGCACTGGGCCCTACAAATTATGCAGCCAGCCCTGAATCTCTTCATCCAGACAATTGCAAAGGACTGCCCACACTTGGGGATAAAGACTCTCCGGCTTAAAGGGGCAGTGGGAAGGTTATGGAAGAGTATGTGGGACTGGAAATATTATTGTGACCTGTTTTAGAAAAGGCAATCTGCCCTAGACAGTTTGTGGCGAAGTTAAGTCATTACTTGGACTTTGGAAAGACTTTCTTTCACAGCCTCCCACAAAAACATATCCAGGTCCCCCTTGTTCCACAAGGCATCCCAAAGGGAGTAAAAAAGCAATATGTGGGGTGCCTGGGTGGCTCAGTGGGTTAAAGCCTCTGCCTTTGGCTCAGGTCATGATCCCAGGGTCCTGGGATAGAGCCCTGCATCAGGCTCTCTGCTCAGCAGGGAGCCTGCTTCCTCCTCTCTCTCTTTGCCTACTTGTGATCTCTGTCTGTCAAATAAATAAATAAAATCTTAAAAAAAAAAGCAATATGTATCTGTCAATCCTTCCATTTAGCAAATCCTGATTAAGCACAGAATGGGGAACATTTACAGATGACTCTCAGATACCCAGTCCAAGTGGACTTGGTGTTCAGAGTGATGGAATCTGTGAAGGGAGAAGAGAAAGCAAAGGGCGAACTACTGTTAAAAAAAGAGAAAACACTGACCCTCAGCCCTGGGTCCAGGGTCAAACGTGCTTTTGACAGGAAGCTACACCCTGGGTGTCCCGCAGTGTCCTGCTCAGGGGGACAGCAGACTGGAAGACCACTGATCTGAGTCAGGGCAGGCCAGTGTCGCATAAACAATGAATCTTGGAACACTGAAAAAATAAAATTAAATTAAAAAAGAGAAAACAATGTGGTGCCTTCAGGGCATCTGCCTTCGGTTAAGCATCTGCCTTCAGCTCAGGTTATGATCCCAGAGTCCTGGGATCAAGCCTCATGTCTAGCTCCCTGGTCAGTGGGGAACCTGCTTCTCCCTCTCCCTCTGTGGCTCCCCCTGCTTGTGTGTTCTCTCTCTCTCTGTCAAAAAAATAAATAAAATCCTTAAAAAAGAAAAGCCCCAAATGGAGTAATTTGTACCCTTTAACAGCAAACCAGTAAGTAGTGGATCGAGGTAAAGATGCCAAACAAAACAAAAACAAGGGAAATAAAAAGGTAAGGTGGTAAGGGTGTTCGTTTATTCAAAAAAGGGGTTCCAGGAGCCCAGAGAGAAGGCCTGAGAGAAGCAGCACTTTGCCATCTCACTGACCATCCCGTGTCTGCCTGTTCACCAGGCTTCCTGGAATGTCACAGCTGTCCCAGGCTCAGAACAGGGTGCTGCTCATGTAAATATCTGTGCAAGGCCCCAGGATTTGGCCCACGATGTTTCTGCAGGATGATGTCTGGCAGGTAGGCCTGTTGACTTCACCCTACCGGCCTTCCTCCTACCCCAGTCACCACTTCTCAATCCTTTTAGGGGTAGCTCTAAAGGTTAGATTTCCCTGGGGCTCAGCCCAAGGTCCTCCTGGCATTTAAACGTCTCCCTCTTTAGGTAACTGCCTTTATTCTCACAGAGTATCTCTGCCCCCTCTTCCTCTACACTCATTCATCCATCCCTTTGCAACTGGACGTCTACACTTGGATGAATCATTGCCACCTCAAACTGAGAATGTCTAAAATGGAACTCTCTACTTTGCCCCACACCCCGTTCCCTCCAGTCTTCCCATTTCAGTAAGCACTTGCCTCCACCACCCTCACCCCCCTACATCCAATCCATCCTTTAAGTGCTTCCTCCAAACCACAACCCGGATCCACCCACTTCTCACCAGCAACTGAGCCACTAGCTCCCCTTGCTCAGGTTGCTTTGGCAACTTCTTAATTTATCTCTTGCCTCTCCTCTTGGCTCCTTGTCCTCCACCCTCTACAAAAAAGCCACAGTGATCTTTTCAAACCATGTATCAAGGGTGCCTGGGCCACTCTGTGGTTAAGTGTCTGACTCTGATTTTGGCTCAGGTCGTGAGATCAAGCCCCTTCAGACTCTATGCTGGGTGTGGAGCCTGCTTAAGATTCTCTCTCACCCTTGCCCCCTCCCCTCGCCTCTCTCTCTCTCTTAAAAAAAAAAAATATAGTAACAACAATAAAAACCTAAATCAGAGCAAGTCACTTTCTTGCTCAAACTGTTCAATGTTTTCCGATTACTTTTAGAATGAAAACAACCTCTCACTGTGAACACCGGGCTGCTCCGCCTCTCAGCTAATCCCACATCCCCACTCTGTATTACCTAGCTTCTCTTTCTGGCACATTCTTTCAGCTATCCCCAAAGCTGCCTTCCGGGACTCAACTCATAGGTCCCTCCTGAGGTCTAAGGAAAGAAACCTGCCTTCCTCATTAAATTTTAGACATTGTCTCATTCTTCATTTAGTGCCCTTTCTCTCTTTTCCCACACGTGCTAGAAGGGAAACACCACGCATTGGGAGTTCGCCCCTGTCTCCACGGCCTGCCAGGGTAGCTGCTCACGTGTATTTCTCTAAAGGATTAATAGATGGCAGTTTTTATGTTTTTGTTTTTTTAAGATTTTATTTATTTATTTGACAGACAGAGATCACAAGTAGGCAGAGAGGCAGGCAGGGAGAGAGGGAGGAGGAAGCAGGCTCCCCACTGAGCAGAGAGCTCCATCCCAGGACCCCGGGATCATGACCTGAGCCGAGGGCAGAGGCTTTAGCCCGCTGAGCCCGTTTTTATGTTTTTAAACATCTGTACTTGGCAAAGGAAAAGCTGACTATTCTGTGCGGTTACTTTAAAAAAAGTTTATAAATCCGAGACTGTTGCAGTAGATGAACTGGCCTCTAGCCCCCTGAACAACACAGTTTTTTGTTTTGTTTTTCTTTTTTAAGATTTTATTTATTTATTTGAGAGAGAGACAGTGAGAGAGAGCATGAGCGAGGAGAAGGTCAGAGGGAGAAGCAGACTCCCCGTGGAGCTGGGAGCCTGATGTGGGACTCGATCCTGACACTCCAGGATCATGACCTGAGCCGAAGGCACTCGTCCAACCAACTGAACCACCCAGGCGTCCCTGAACAACACAGTTTTAAGGAGAGCGGGAGACGGAGGACGCGGGAGAGGGCAAGTGCAGGGGGGGACCGCTGGGTGGCTGGAGGGGCAGGAAACATGGGCGAGTGACTAGACAGGCACGCGACGGGAATGCGCACCCAAGGGGCTGAGGAAGTCCAGAGCTCGCTTCCCTATGCCACCCACCTTCCGGGGTCACGGAAAGGACGCGTCCGGGAAGACTAGGCGCGGCGGGCGCAGGGGTATCCGCTGAGACCGGCGCAGAGCAGCGAGCCACCCGCCTCCCCGGCCCTCAGCCTCGCACACGCTCCCCGCGCGCCTGCACGCCCGCCACGCACAGCCGCGCCCCCTACCGGCGCGCGCGCTCAGGTGAGCGCCCTCCCCGCCCGCCGCGCGGCTAGTGCGCGTGCGTGCAGGTGAGCGTCCCGCCCCGCTCCCGCTCCCTTTCCCGCCTCCGCCTCCGCCCCCGCCCTGGTGCTTGGCCACCTGCCCGTGAAACTGGTGGTAGATTGTTGCCCTCGGGTCGCTCCGGGGCGGGGACACGGAAACTGGCCATGGAAGGTACGTCGGGGGCTCGGGAGCCCCGGGCCCGGCCTAGAGAGCGGGACCCTGGCAGGCACCCCCGCCCGGACCGAGACCGCCACCCCGAGCGACACCGGGACCGATCCGGGGACCGGCGGAGGGAGAGAAACGGGGGCGAGCGGAGGGACGGGGACCGGGACAGGGGAAGGCACCAAGACCCTCGCCAGGACAGACACCGGGTAGCGGACCTTCGCGCCGGTGAACAAAGAGTCTGGGAAAAGTCCCATCAAAGTCGGACGCGGGACAGACCCCGGAGGCCGACCTGGGACGCAGCCCCGCCCCCCTGGCCCGCACCTTGGGAAACCCCGGAGCTACCGCCCCAGAGGAAGGAGCGCTTCGGAGCCAGTGGCCCGGCAAGGTGAGGTGGGGCTGCGGGGCGCCCTGCGACATGGAGACCCGGAAAGCCTGGGTCTGAGACACTCCCCCGCTGCGGTGCTCCAGCGCCCGACTCCATGGTCTAGGAAGGCGGCTTCAAGGAAGAACGTGCCATTCCCCCCTTTTGTGGTCTTAGAGGACACCTGGGAGGGAAGGAAAACCTTACGGTGCCCCACTTCTTGATCCGAACCCAATTAACAAAGCAGAAACCACCCCTGTTGGCAGTGGCAGGGCCGGGGACCAGATGAGGAGGAAGAGAAAACTTTCAGGAGCGGAAAGGGAAGGAGTGGGAAGGAGGGTAGGTAGGTGGGGTTAACCTGAGGCTCCTCCCTGACCTCTCCCCACCCTTCCGAGACTTGCCCGCAGGACCGTCCCGTGGGGCTTCGGACCCTTGTCCTGTGTTCCAAAACCAGCCTTCCAAAGTCCCGTCAGGGTCTGATGAGGTCAGCCCAGTGAAGGGTTAATAGTTAAATCTGTAACCTCTTGTAGGGGTATATGTATTTCAAAATAGACTGCTGGGAGAAACTACCCTTATACCCAAAGAACTGAATCTACCTAAAACTCCCCCACTGAAGGCCTGAGATTGCCCACCATTGTCCGTGAAGTCTTCTGGACAGCCTCCTGCAAATACCCTGACTGTTTCAGATCCCCCCTCCCTGAATGAACAAACTGGGCTGGCCCTGCATTTTATTTTATTTTATTTTATTTTATTTTATTTCATTTCATTTTTTTAAAGAAAGAGATCACAAGCAGGCAGAGGGTGGGGGGAAGCAGGCTCCCTGCTCTGAGCAGAGAGCCCGATGTGGGGCTCGATCCTAGGACCCTGAGATCACTACCTGAGCCGAAGGCAGAGGCTTTAACCCACTGAGCCACCCAGGTGCCCCTGGCCCTGCCTTTTAGAGCACAGATGATTCTGGTAAGGTCTTGTGAGGTGAAAGCCTCATGCTATCCTGGAGGACTTAGGGAGCTGCGAGAGGGAGTGGAAGGGAGGAGAGGAGGAAGTCAGCTCTAGACTCCACACCCCTGTCAGGAGTTGGGTCTTTTTTCCATCGAACATTCCATCCAGCTCCACAGATATTACTGAATTCCCAGGTTGTGTGCCAGGCCAACAAGGAGACACAAGTAGGTACTGGAATGACGACTGCCTTCTGGTTTTGGACACCTGCTCTTTTCTCTAAGGTAGAGTCAAGCTCCTCTCTGCTCTAGGATTTGAAGGTTTAAACTCAGTCCCCTTCCCAGTTGTGTCCACATAGCGGGAAAGCTGTTATCCTGAGCTTATGTTACATTATCTAAAACCAACTAGCCAAACTCTGACAAAGGTTATACCCAGATACAGTCCGAGGCACGAGCTGTTGTGCGTTCCTGATCAAAACCACATTGCATTGGTAGCTCCCGAGCTTCATTTTGGGTTTCTTTTTAAATCAGTATCCTTGTCCCTCACCACGACCCCCTGCCCCCTGCCCCCACACCCAAGGTGAGTGAAGGGATTACTTTTGCTTTTTTGGCTCATAGCCAGCTGGTGGTTTGAAACCAAAAGACTATTTCCGCCTTTCTTCCACACAGTAAACTTTGATTTAATGGGCAGGATGGAGGGGCCAGGGCTCCATTACTTAATGGGTGAGATCTACTGACAGTGTCCACAGTCTGGTAGGAGACTGACAGGTAAATCTGCCACTGCAGGGGAAACAGATTTGGAGAGAACAGATCCCCTGCCTGAGATCTGGAAGGTTTCCTGGAGGACATTGACCTCGAAGCTGAGTACTGGAAAAGGAGCAAGAATGAGGGGACTTGGGTGGCTCAGTAGTTCAGGTTAAGCATCTTCCTTGGCTCAGGTCATAATCCCAGGATCCTGGGCAGCCTGCTTCTCCCTCTTCCTCTTCCCCTGCCCCTCCACCGCTAGTGTTCTTTTTCAAATAAATGGATAAAATCGAGAAAAGAAGAAAGAAAAGGAGCAAGAATGGTAAGACTGGGAGAGGAAATGAAAGGGAGAGAACTAGCTTCCACAGTGACCTACAGAACGGGAGTGCAGGTCATCTTTTTGGGGACCAGGGAGAGGAGCAGTTCACTATGGTTGGGTCTTCGAGTGTGATGTTGTAAAGAGAGATGAGCAGGGCCTTGTGTGCTGTGCTGAAAGTTTGGACTTTATCCAAAGCCATGAGAGTTTAAGGATTTCAAACCCCAGAGATCCATAATGAGAACACTGGAAGGATCCCTGGCGCCCAGCAGGTAGAAAGCTCGGGATATGCTGGATAAAGCGGGGGAAGGAAAGAAAGTGCCAGAACTAGCAGAGGAAAAGGGAGAGACAGGAAGACACACAAAGTTATCTGTATTACCTATATGCCTGAGAGTTATTGTGGATTCAGCCCTTTGCAAAGTAACAAGAGAGGGAAGAGAAGGCCAGCCTGGGCATCAGAGTCTTGTGAACGTAAATTAGCTTTAAAGAAGGCCTGGTCCATGCTGAAATGGAAAGTTAGGATCACAAAGGTGGCTCCCAGCTACCTGGTTAGATAGCTCCTGCAGGTGGGCAAACCAGCATCCAATCAGTGCTCAGAATTATAGGGATGTGTGGCATGGTGGCTTAGCAGTGTTAGGCCAAGTGTTTGGATACCCTGTGGGGCCCCTAAACCAGAGAATTCTCTGGAATATGAAATGCTGCAGCAAAATCTCTTTCTGTTCTGCACATCTCTTTAATGTCTCCTTAATGCCAGCGTGAGATGTTCAGGGTTCTAATATTGAACAAGCTGTTGAGTTTGAAGCCTCTAATGGCCATGATGTTTTCAGTTACAGTGAACCCACTGCAGGGAGATACCTGCCCTCGAACCCCAGGTCTGGACTAGAGGAAGTGGAATATTACCAGTCAGAGGCTGAAGGACTCCTGGATTGCCATAAATGCAAATACTTGTGCACTGGAAGAGGTAAGCCATTTGGGAGGCATTGTGACCGTTTACTGTTTGCTGATGGTTCTGGAAGGGGTCTGAGCTAGTGAAATGAAAATTCAAGCAGATTTCCCTTTTGGGTTCCTAACATTTTCATGTATACAACTGCATGAGGTTCTCATTCCCCCAACCCCCGAAAAAGGTAGGCACATCTGAAAGGTACAGCGAGATTTCCAGTGCTTCTCTTCAAATGTCTGGCGGCCAGGCGAGCAGCCATGCTTGCCGGTGTCAGGTAGCAGGTGGAGTCGCAGGGAGAACCAGCTGTGAGCTGCAGACAGTGGGAGGGCTGGGTTAGAGACAGAAAGCCACCTGGAGGGGGCAGCCTGGTAGCAGTTCATGCCACAGGATGTCTTAAAATTTGTTGTCTGAGGGGTGCCTGGGTGGCTCAGTGGGTTAAGGCCTCTGCCTTCGGCTTGAGTCATGATCCTGGGGTCCTGGGATCGAGCCCCGCATTGGGCTCTGTGCTCGGTGGGGAGCCTGCAGAAAGAGAGAGGCTCTCTGCCTGCATGTGATCTCTGTCTGTCAAATAAATAAATAAAATCTTTTTAAAGAAATAAAGAATAAAATTTGTTGTCTGAGATCCATAGGAAGAAATAGATCTTCCTTGAAGGCCCAGGTTCACACACAGACACACACGTCGTGAAACAGTACTTACCTTATTAGATATCAGCTATGTGAGTAATTTCTGTTCTACCCTGTTTTACTGAGAACAAACCGGGGAAAAAAAAGTTATAGAACATGCAGTTTGCAGAATATGTAAATAATATGTGTCGGCTCCAAGTGTGGTGCCCCGAGTTCCCATCCAAGCATTCGTCCTGGTCTTGCCAATAATGAAGAAAATTTGGTTTGCCACGGTGAGCCCTTGTATCTCACATGATTTGGTGAGAAATTCTTCTAGACTGCCTATGACTAAGGGGGAAAACTTCTCAGCCTAAGGGAGAGAAATCAAGGAACTTGTACCTGAAAGTGTATCATGGGGTGATTCCAATAATGCACATGATTATGGGGTTCTCTGGAACTTTTGTTAAAGAGCTCTAGGCAATCCAGGTATAAGAATCGACACTCTGGTTTACATGTATTGGCATGACCTCGTTGCTTCGAATTTGCTCAGTAATTCCTGAGACTCAGAGAGGTATAGTAAGATAACAAAGCCACACAGCTGTTTCGTGAAAGAGTTGCAGTGGAAACTCAGAGCCTAACTCTAAGGCCTGAAATGGTTTACTTGCTTGCCCTTTCTTTTCCTTTTTTTTTTCCCCTTGATGATAAAAATAATGGAATAAGCCAGAGGCTGGGTGAACAGGTTTCTCAGTAGAAGTATGTTTTCCTCTGTGATTATTTTACCAAGAGGAGAGGGCAGGACTTGAGGCTCCTGACCAAAACACACCTTGATTTAGCTTTGACTGCTTCCGGCTGTCTGGCTTTGGACCTAGAGATCATTTCTGAGTCAAGACAGTGGAAGGCTGGTTTAGAAGTCAGAACCCTGGAGGGCCTATAAAGATCTCTGGATATGCAGAGGCCCACATCAGTACATAATTCTTGTATGTAGAGAAACAGCCATTGAACACCAGGAACTTGTCTCTAGCAGGCAGTGCAGGCCTGGATAAAGGTCACCCGAAGATTCCACCCCTATCTTCAGAGTAGGTCTCTTGTGACTGCTTTTCCTTATCAGTGAACTCATCTCCTCCCTCAGCAAACTGGTAAAAGTGGGAGGCTGCTATGGCAAGGTATTGGGAAAACCCTAAATGTCCTTTGCACTGGAATTTTTTAAATTCATTGTGGTATTCTGTACACCTTCTAAAAATACGAAGTAGATTTATATTTGCTGAGATAGAAAAAAAATGTTCCTCCTATATTCTTAAGTGAAAAAATAGGTTATATAATAGGGGCTAGAGTAGGACCCTGTTCTTCACCTAAAAGCAAGTAACAGAAAAAATGATGAATGTATGATAAAAGTCCAGAAGAAAAAATAATGGTATTTTTAAATAGTTGGATTTTAGGTAATTGTGACATTGTATGTTTTTGTCTTTATTTTTTCCCATCAGTATATAGTATTTTTATAATTAAAGACAACAATAAGGCTGTCTGCATCTTGGAGGAAAGTGAAGAGTGTAAAGACAATACTTGACAGTCTGTCATTCCCATTGGAGAGTGCGTAGATAGAGGTTCCATGACTTCATACATAAACCAGCTGGACCCAGGCACAAAATCCCGTTCTCTAAACACCCACCAGGGAGCTGCTGACCGTCTGCTTGTAGTCAACTGACCTACCAGGACTGTGCCAGCATACACAGTTTCCAGCTCAGAACACCTAGCTTTATAGAATCCTGAGGAAAAAGAAGCCACACACAAAAGAGGACATAACTGTATGATTCCATTTACATGAAATTCTAGAAAGGCCAACCTCGTTCCTAATGGCAGAAAGCAGACCAGTGATTGTCTGAGGAGGAGGGTGAGGCATTGACCCCAAGCAGTCTCTTGAGGGAACTTTCTGAGCAGATGAAGATATTCTGTATCTTGCTTCGGAAGACCTGGCGTTTGTGTTTGTCAAAACTCACCAAGCTGGACACTTAACATGGGTCGTTTTGTTCCGTATCCGTTATATCCCAGTGAAGTTGATTTTAAGGAGAGCAGCCAGTTTGGGCAGAAAGGCTGGAGCTCTTTCCTTGTCCAAGACAGAGAAGCCAAGGGTCCCCCAGAGAACCTAGCCCTGGGAAAAGAATCACAGCCCAGATTTGCTCTTGAGGGAAACCAAAGAAAACAAAGTTAAATTGTAAAACAGACTTACTGAGTTGAAATCTAAGACCAGGGAAGCCCATTACGTTTCTTTAATTCAGTAAACCTTGTGGGTTTAATTAACTTGATCTTTGCTCTAATATATGTGAACCATGGTTAACATTTTGATGTATGACTTCCATGCTTTTTTCCGACTTCATTGTATTTTTTAAGCTCTATGTTATTTTCTTCAAACTTGGAGAAGTTTCCTCTTTCCAACTGAAGCAAGCCACAAAACGTATCTAGAGAGGAGATCGGTCTTTCTTAGTCTCTTTGGCAGGGAAGGGCTAGGGCAGAGAATGTTCTCGCCTTCCATGGAGGATGCCTTTCTTTCCGGTCGGGAGCTGGCCTGATTTCTGCCGCCATCTTCCTGCACCCCGGCAGCGGGAGGCACCCTTGAGAGTTACTCTTATTTTTAGCTCTGAGCACCTCCGACAGCATTTCCAGAGCCCCCAGTTCCCTGCTCCCATCTGATGCCCCTCATGCAGCTGGGGCAGCTCGGGCCTCCCGGAGCGGAACCCAGAGCCCGCTGCGGCGGCGTGAGCTACCACGGGGAAGAGGAGCATCGAGGTGGACATCTCCGAATACGAAATAGCAGCTCTCAAAATGGTAACACACCCTTCTTTTGCAGCCTGCTGCCAGATGCTGGAGGTGCTCCTGAACTTGTTGATCCTGGCCTGCAGCTCTGTGTCTTACAGTTCCACAGGGGGCTACACGGGCATCACCAGCCTGGGGGGCATTTACTACTACCAGTTCGGAGGCGCTTACAGTGGTTTCGAGGGTGCCGATGGCGAGAAAGCACAGCAGCTGGACGTCCAGTTCTACCAGCTGAAGCTGCCCACGGTCACTGCGGCCATGGCCTACAGCGGAGCCCTCATGGCCTTCTGCTGCCTCCTTGTCCTCCTGGGCGTCCTGCGGGTCCCGTGGCACTGCCCCCCATGGCTGCTGATTGAAGGCTTGTTGGACGTGCTCATCGCGGGGGCCTACGTCCCTGCTCTGTACTTCTACTTCCACCAGCTCTCGGCTGCCTATGCGTCCCCGGTGTGCAGAGAGAGGGAGGCGCTGTACCAGAGCAAAGGGTACAGCGGCTTCAGCTGCACTTTCCACGGGGGGGATATAGGAGCTGCGGTCTTCGCCGTCCTGAGCATTGGGCTCTTTGCTCTGGGGGCTGTGCTGGCCATCCGCGGTTACCGGCAGGTCAGGAAGCTCAAAAAGAAGCCTGCAGAGATGTTGGAGTTTTAGGCCTTTTAAGCCAATCAGCCAAATGTCAGCGGTGGAAGTTATTCCGAACCACTGTCTTTCATGGAATACTTGTCCATGGGCCTTGCCTGCAGTTGAAGAGGGTGGGACTAACATCAGTGTCCTGGGGGGGCCAACATCGGTGTCCTGGGGGGCCCAACATCGGTGTCCTGGGGAAACTCCAGGTTACACGGAGTAGCGTTCTCTGAGGTTATAAGTTCTTGAGTCCTCTGCTGGTGAGCGAGTCAAAGTTACTGAAACAGACCAAAACTGGAAGTCAGGACCCATGAGGAAAAGGCACGGGCTGCAGCGAAAT
Source organism: Neogale vison (assembly GCF_020171115.1). Lineage (NCBI taxonomy): Eukaryota > Metazoa > Chordata > Mammalia > Carnivora > Mustelidae > Neogale > Neogale vison. Next base: position 13,571,005 of record NC_058097.1, read on the forward strand.
GCACTTTTGATTAGCTCAAGGGAGATAACCCCGTGAATCTGAAGAACCTTATGTTCCAAGTTGGTGGAAAGCCCCATACACTGGAGACAGCATTCTGGCTTGAACTTTTGTAAACACAGCTGTCTTAAGTGGATGAGCCCCAAAGTTTTTCCACACTGAGGGCTTGGATCCTTCACTTCCTTGATGCTCTGCAGGCAGGGTGTAGGGAAGCTGGCGAGACTCCGCCTGTAAGTTGGAGGTAGGCGTGGGCCGAGCAAAGAGGAATCAGATTCATTCACTGGGCTGCAAAGAAGCTATTCTAACAAGCCCCTTCCAACGGCCTTGAAAACTCAATAAGTGTTTTGTACCTCTTGTAAATGTACCATTGTATGGAGAATTAAACCCAACATCTGGAATTCAGGATCCATCCAGAATAAAAGAATGTAAAATCTTTCCCAACGGAAGAATGCAACTTTTGGCCAGACAGCTTCATGGGTTCTTACTGCATGTTAAATTGTGACTTCGGGAACATTACAACATATTCTGGGTACAAGTGAATATGATCTTTGCTTTACGTAAATCCAATAAGAGTCCAAAGAAAAATTTTAACTTGGAGGTGATGCTTCTCTTTACAGCACATTTTTAACAGTATACCCTTAAACACAGGCAACTTGTCATATTTAAAAGGTGAGTGAGTTCCATTTGGGTTTAGAAAGTGAAATAAATGCTTATCTATGATTAGATAGTTTCTTGAAGAATACATAAGAAAGCATGAAGAGTATTGGCTTCCGGAGAGAAGGAGATTTTATTTTCCATTTTAGCGTAGCTTGACTGCACGTTTCAGTTTTATTTTAGAGAAATAAAAAACTTGATTTACTTCCCTCTTTTTTCACATTTACAGTGCAAACGCAGAAGTAGGTGTCTAATTAAGCGGGATATTACATGATCAGCCACAAAACCAGTTTCACCCAAAAAGACCCCGTAACAAATAACAGAAATCTCATGTCTGTTTTGGTCTCCACTTCCCTCTCTAGAGCCCTCGCTCTGCTCTCTTTCCGGAGACTTGTCCCATCCTACCGTCAAAATAAGCTGCTGGCTCTGGCAATCACCCTTGTTCTCTTCTGAGAGCTGTGACTCTTTCTGCCCTAACAGCAAGGTTAGAAGTACATGAGCCTGGGGGTGCCTGGGTGGCTCAGTTGGTTAAATATCTGCCTTCAGTTCACATCACCATCTCAGGGTCCTGGGATGGAGTCCCTGCTCCGTGTGTGTGTGGGGGGGGTCTGCCTTTCCCTCTCCCTCTGCCCCTCCTTCCTCCTGCTTGTGCTCTCTTTCAAATAAATAAACAAAATCTTTAAAAAAAAAAACGAAGAAGAAGAAGAAGAAAATACATGAGCCTGTTTGATATTAATAGCTAAGTCTGGCCAGGCCTGCCTGGTCTGTGATGATACTCAGTGGCCATATTCCTTCAGCAGACCCAATAGCACTGGACCCAGCATCAGACCATTATTCCTCTCAACTGTCCTATCCAGGGGGGGTAGTTGACAAGATCTAGATTTATTTCATTTCAGCCCAGCAGATACATGCATGGATCACGACTGCACTGTTTTGGCCAAATCTGCCCCAGGAGGAAGCGTTCAGGTTTCTCCATCTTGTAGCAGGACAGTATTCCTGTCTCCCTTCAGGGGTGAGATGTTAACCTGCGTGCAGAAGGAAAACCAAGGCAGAGAAGGGTATTGGAAGCAGGGGAAAAGTGCTCCCCCTGAAGGAGAGTGATGTTTGGGCCAATTCATTTGTTCTGCTCCGGGGAGCAAGTGGCCAGTCCCTTACAGCGCCTGGGTGGTGAGTGGGCAGTTCTGATCCGATGTTATTTTCAGATATAAATTAGAGGAATGTAGCTTGTCGACTGTCGGAGACTTTGGCTGCTGTGTCCCGCGGACGTCCCAGGAATTCGTGTGGGGGCCAGCAGGAGTTAGGACCACCCGGCCCAGGAGATGGTGCCTCCGTCTGTTAGAGAGACTGGTATTTCGCTGCCCAGTTTTTAAATGCTATGGTACTCCCCAGTGTACTAGCGAGGCTTCCCGATTGCTGGGAAACCACACTTCTCATCATTTGTCTCATTTCTTAAATCTCTCACTAAGCCCCTTCCATTGTCTAAACGTTACTGAGTAGCATCACTTTCCATTTGCATTCACATTTTATGACTTTCCAAATATTTACATGTACTTGCTTTCACCGGGGCCTCAGCCCAGCCCTGCGGGATAAGACAGGCCGGCACCACTTTCCCTTGTCAGATGAAGTGTGGGAGGCTTCTGGTCAGGGCAGCGTCGCCTGCAGCGGAGTGTAGGGACGGGAGCCTGGCGTTCCCACTCTAGGTTCACATGCTTCTCTCTGAGTTCTATTCTCTGTCCCCTGGGGCATGACAGGTGACATTCTTCCAGAAGTACACCTAAGAAGAAGGCAGGGCCTCTGTTAGTGATGAATGAAAGCTGACCTTGGACGAGAAGATACTCAGTATCCAGTCAGCTCTCGCTTCCTTAAATGCATAAGAAACCCCCAAGTGAACAGCCCACGTGTCGGTCAGCTCAACAGACCGGTCTGTCCCCACAGTGGCATCGGAGCCCACATAACGAAGTTTGTGGACGCCGTGGGAGCAGATCTGAAAACACCTCCTAGAATAGTAAATGAACAAGACTCAGAACAGTGTGTGGGGTATGCTTCCTGGTGAAAAAAAAAAAAAAAAGAAAAGCAGGGAACGGGGGAATGAAAGGCAGATTTGAGTCTGCTTTTATATGCATGAAGGAACACTGGAAAGTTATATTAGGAAATAATGAAAGTGGGTGGGGGCAGAGAACAGGATGGACAGGGACAGGAGTGATTTTTCCTAGTGTATTCCTCTTTATGTCATTGTTTAGTTTAAAAAAAAAACTTTAAAATTTTAACTGTAGATTCAGGAAATGGTAACAGATGCGCCCTCCACCCCGTGTTCCCCGGGGCTCCTGTCTTGCGTCACCGGAACGCGGCGCCGGCAGCAGGACACGGACGTTGGAGAGCTGTGGATGTCACCGGCTGTACCGCACTTGTGTCTGTGTGTGTGCGCACTTCCGTGCCGTTTGGTCACACATATCTTCACGTCACCACCACCACCATGATCAGCGACAGACTCTCCTGTGCCGGACGTTGCTAGGGCTCCACATCTCCCCATCTGCCCACAAGCATGGGTCTGTGCTCACTCTCCAAATTGTGTGCTTTGAGACTTACACAACAGGAATCACACAGGGTATAACCTTTAACACTGGCTTTCTTCTGCTCATTGTAATTCCCTGGAGAGCCGTCCGAGCGGTCGTGTGTCTCCACAGCTCCTTCCCTGGGACCGCTGAGTGGAGTTTCCCGTGGTATGGACGGATCCGACTGCCGACCCTTCGCCTACGGAAAGACATCTAGGTTTCTGATAGAGGCAATGACAGATAAAGCTCCTGTGAGCTTTCAGATGCACAGTTTTGTGTAGACTTTCAGTGTTTCTTTCTTTAGGATAAAGGCTGTAGGAGTCTGGTCTTAGGGTCACACGGTACGTATATATAAAAATATGTTTAAGAAACTTGACAAAATTTTTTCCAGAGTGGCATTTTGGTTTTTTGAACATGTGAATATTAAGGAAAAAAAAAAAAACTGGGGTTCCTGGCAGGCTTAGTTGGTAGGGTATACAGCTCTTGATCTCAGTTTTCATGAGTTCAACCCCCATATGGAGCTTGGAGCCTGCTTAAAAATCCATCCCTCTATCCATACATACATCAGTTTAAAAAACAAAAACCAAGGATGTTAATATTGAATCAAATCGTGTCCTTAAAAGCAGGGCACCGGCGGTACTTCTCGAGTCTAACCTAGACTTTTCCGGTGAGTGATGTCGGTGTTAAATCCCAAATCTCTCTCCTCCTAGGTGTGGTACAGATAGTGGAGGTGATACTGAATGGCATGGTTCTCATGTGTGTCGTGTCCTCCTACTTTGTCCTTGCTGGATTCACTGCCACCTTCACCAGTGGTGGCGGCTTTGGGAACAACTACTACTCACCATTCGAGGGCACCGAGCTGGAGCAGGTTCGGCAGCTGGACCAGAAGTACACAGTGCTCCGGGCACCCCTGATCTACGGGGGCGTGGCTGTTTCTCTGGGGCTGGGTGTCCTCACTATGAGTGTTTTACTCCAAGGAGCCAAAAGTCTCGAGGAACTGTCGGGGAAGTGGCTCCTCCTAGAGGCCGCCTTCAGCCTCCTGGCAGCGGTGAGCTACGGCGTGGGCACCGGCATTTACCTGCACGTGGCCTTGCAGATCAATTCCACGGACACTTGCAGAGCGCGCGAGAGGCTCTATGCCCGCAAGGGTCTCACCTGGATGAACTGCCAGCTGGCGGGCACGGACGGGGCGGCAGCCACCTTCGCCTGCCTCCTGGTGCTGCTGTACGGGGCCGGCGTGGTGCTGGCCCTGCGGAGCTACCGGGAGCAGAGGCTCTGCAAGGAGAGCCCAGTGCAGCGCCGCAGTCACAGCGCTGCGCCCGAGTACCTGTGGTCGGGAACACTCTGAGACCCTCTTCTCTGTGGGCAGTCCACATCCCTGTTTCTCTCAAGAGGAGGTGTCTTTTCAAATGACACGTTAGACAACGGTGGATTTCACATCATTGATTTTGCAAATGGTCCCGTCAGGACGCCTGGGTGGCTCAGTGGTTGGGCATCTGCCTTCAGCTTAGGTCATGATTCCAACGTCCTGGATCGGGCTCAGCAGGGAGTCTGCTTCTCCCTCTGCCTCTTGTCCTGCTTGTGCTCTCTGTCTCTCTTTCTCTGACAAATAAACAAAATCTTGGAGAAAAAAGTCCCACCAGTACCAGTGCAGAGCTTGATGATCATCTCCGTTTTCTATCGAGAAGTCTTGTTGGCGGAGAACTTGGGAAAAAAGAAAAGAAAGAAAGAAATTACCTGTTGCAGCGAAGAACAGCATCCAGAGTCAGCGGTGATGGTAGGATCATGGTGATACAGAACTAAGGAGCCAGAAAAATTCAGAAGGAGAGAGACCTACACGTCCAGGGTAGCAGGCCCAGCGCTACAGCAGAAATACTCTTGTCTGACATGACTACTTAAAGTCACCGAAAGAAACCTGTCTTTGCTCCCCGTATTTGGTCCCTGGAGAATGATTTTAAAGCAGCTGTAGGACTGAATTCTAAACAAGTAGCTACAGTCTGATTCTCCTAGAAGGAAGCCGCCATGATTGCCGGGGTCCCAGGAGCCGTCCTCCCTTCAAGGCGGGAGGTGGGACTCCCGGTACACGAAGGCAGATGCCGGCAGTGTGCGAGTTCCTCCTCACAGTCGGGCTGAGAGAAAATGGGTTTTTGCCAGCATTCCAAGTTCCTTGTTTTTGTTGTAAGTCATTCATTTGATTTCACATTCCTGAAATATATTATAATTTTCTTAAATACAAGCCTTTCCAGAGAGAAATAAAATTTATGAACTTCTTCAAAGCATTATTCAACTGATTCAACGAAACTGTTAATTTTACTGGACTAGAAGGGTTTTTTGGAGGCTTCCCCTTTTCTGCCTTCCCTGATAGCACTCTCCAGAGTAGGCCTTCAAAGGCAGCTTGTCATCTCTCGTGACCCTGGACTGTTTTCGTAACGTAATATAGATCATTAACACTGAATATTAAAGTTTTCAGTTATTTTAATCTCAAGTTTTATGGCTGTTCTTATACTTTACGACCGGCCTAAGACTTTCGGTTCATGTCAGACACACCTCGAAATACACATGCCCTTATCATTAAGTTTTTCCCTAATTGCCCTCTTGCTTCTCAACAGCTAGTCCTTTTTTTCTGTAACATCACAGTTTTACTTTCATACTATGAATGAGGTTAAGCTATTTATAAATTAAATTTTTAGTTCATTTCTAAAAACAATTTATTTCCACAATGCAATTCTGACATCAATTTCTGATTCTTTAATTTCTAGTGAGTAAGAAACCAGCAGACATGAGCCTCCTTCCACATATACCAAAATGGCTGTTGGGAGAAGCTTCATTTTCCTCCTCCCCACTTTCCAGCTGCTGTCCTCCCTGGAACATACTCCTTTTCCTCTCCTCTCAAGTCCCTTCAACAGTTACTTCTTGTAGAACCGATCCAAGCTGAAAGGTCAAAACTAAACCTCATACAGAAATGCAAAAATACCTCATTCTCCTTCTATGTAGAAGTAAAGCTTGGAGGAAAATAATCAACTGAGCATCCACATTCTTAGGTTAACGTACAAACGCGGTGCCACAGAAAGTTTCTTCCCCGTCACCCTCAGCCTTGAGACCATGGCCAGAGCCCCGTTTTCGCCAGCTGGTAGGATGTTTAACAGGAGCAAAAGTCAAAAGTCAAAAGAACTCGCTCCTTCCTCACACACCCACCAGAAGATTCCTGCCCTGCCCCCCAAACCTAGTGTTCTTCCCCGAGACATGTCCCTGTGAGAGTTTTACCCATGTCTTGGTCTTACTCTTGATAAAACGGGGACTCTGGCCTATCTAGACCCCAGCACTGTGCCCCGGGCGGCTTCGCTACTGCTCTGAGTCCCCTCCTCCTGAGGGATCGGAGTCCATCCGTCACTGCAATCATAACCTTCCACCTGTGCAGTTTCATCATGTCCAAAGCCTGGAGCAAACCTAGCCTTATTTACTACCGCTGGTCTGATAGGCAAGTCAGGGTTTATTGTTCACTTGCTACAGGTGAGGAGATGAAGGTTCGAGAAGGTTTAAGTGGCTTACCTGACGGCTGATGTTTTGTTGACTGCCCATCATAGGCCAGGCCTGGTACTGGGCTAAGGCAGCATTTGCACGGTCTCGTTCAAGCTCCTAAGTTACTGCTGGGAGAGATGGGGTTACTTCCATTTTTAGCAGGTGAGGAAAACAGTCTTCGGTGATTTAACTTGCCTAATGTCAAATCTTTTTCTTTAAGAGAGGGAGGGAGAATCTTAAGTAAGTGCCACACCCAGCGTGAAGCCTGACGTGGGGCTTGATCTCACGACCCTGAGATCACCATCTGAGCCAAAATCAAGAGGTGGTTGCCTCACCACCAACTGAGCCACCCAGGTGGCCCTAGTCAAATCAAATCTTTTAGGTAGTAGAGACAAAACTTACCCCATACATTCAGAACATGTTCTGAGAGACTAACGCACTCTTGTGTGTACCAGTGGCTGACACAGGAAGCAGAGAACACATTCAGAGGACTTGACTTCTGTTGTTGACTTCTCCCTGGAGTAGGGAGGGGAGTGTCTCAGAGAGCTGAGGCACTAGAGCATACAGATGGTGGCCCTGAGCCCTGCACGTTGAACGCGCTCGATGAACAGCTGACACAGCAGGGTTTTAAAATGTTCGTTCTGCCAAATGAGGAGGAAACCTGCAAAAGGACTTCAACTTGCTTTTATTAGAGAAACCTAATCTTGCTTGGAAGTCCAGAGATTATGGAGGACAACCAGTGGGGGGAGGGAGGGTGGTGAGGAGATAATTTAGAGGCTGAACTGGATTTTAAGTATTTTGTGAGTCAAAGCGCACTCCTACAGCTAAGGTTCTGACACCAAACCCTCACCTTAGGACAAACGCGACGGCTAGGTTATCCAACTGGCCCTTCTGTGTCATCACCAGCTCTATGATTTGGGAGCTATCAGTTACTTAGAACTGGGATTCTTCTAGTCAGCTAATAGCCTGCATGCAAATAAGGACTGTTTCCGGTCTTTGGGATTTATTTAAACATATAAGTCAAGTCAGAATATGTTTCTTAACATAAAAAAATCTTTATTGCTGTTTCAGCTTAAGAGGTGAGCGAAAATATTTATTCTTGCCTTAACTCATTGCTCCATAGTGTCACGGAATGTGGTTTCATTTGTTATCTTCCTCTAAAGCAATAAATAAATAAATAAATGGGGGGGGGAGGCAAGAAAAATCCTAAAGATGCTTTTGGTTAAGAAACTAATTCTATATACAAGTTAGAGAAAATTACAGTTTCATGCCAAAATAAAGTATTTATAAAATAACAGGTATTCCATTTTAAAACAAAGCCATGAAAAAGATATTCCATTTTATTTTATTTATTATTACTGTTATTGTTATTTTTTACAAACAATAGATTTGCTGCAACATGCTCTGGCTCATATTATTGAATTAAAAAATTTAACACATTTCAAAAATATCAAAAATACACTATAATGAGTCTTAGGACTACAATACAACAAATGATTGCACAAAACCATAAGATATGAACTCACTGTCTGGATGACATCCACTGGCAACAGTGAGAGAAAACCCTAGAGCATCTGGGAGAAGTGCGTGAAATTCAGAATACAAGGAGCTTCTGTGTGACTGAATGATCACCAAATGAAGGAAATAGCAGGATTTATTGTAGCTGCTTTTCTCAATCTAGGAAGTGCTTGCCCAACTCCGGGGCAGAAGTCACTAACTGGAGAGAAAGATGAACTCGCCTCCATGACTGGGGGAGTCTGAAAAGGCCCCGCCCGGAGGGAAGTAAAAAGTGACGCGACACAGTTCTCTAGTGATGCTGCAGGCATCACTGAATGGCTTGGAGGCTAATTATTTAATAATTGGTACATTTATCGGTAACAGCCAAATGCTCCCTTATGGAGGTCTCTGCATTAATAATTATTGAGTAGATAGAGAAGGTGAGCCTGTGGCTTCCAAGTACCTGCTTTTGCTGAAGGTCTACATGGGAAGAAGAGCAACGTTTGAGATTCAGTAGATACGCCTAACCAGCTCTGCCTCCCGGAAAATAGCACTCGCTACAAACAACTGTAATAGCACCCAGTGATTACCAAGCTCTTGTGTTGGCTCTTCCATACACCAAGGAATGAATTCATCAGCTTATTGCACACAGACACTCTACAGTAGTATAATAACGCCCTCACTTGCATCAGGAGTGCCAACTCAATGACTCTACGGTAGACTCGTAATGACATAGTGGCATTCAAATGTTCAAAAAATGAATTTCCAACCCATTAGGATAAAAATAAGAATACCATGGCTGCCAAGACTCATGGATTTTTCTTTCTTCCACGGGACTCCTGAACTGCTCCCAGAAGCAGGAGTGATACCCTTTCACAAATCCTCTTACAGTTCTCTATTAAATGGGAGGTACACACAGAGACCTGAGAATCACCCAGAGGCCAGAATCTCCGGGCTAGAGATCAGTGGTACTCTGCCCACCTGGGGAAAACATCCTCTGGGTAAAGTCCTGGGCAGTAGATTACATTCACCTGGAGACAGATTCCTGGATTTCACCATGTGACAACCTAATCAGATCACACGACGATAAATGACCTCATAGGTCAAGAATTCTGTAATCAATTTTTGGTAACGGACTATGGCCTTCTTACCCTCTATTTTAATACAGAGCAATTATAGAGGGAAATGAATGAAAGGAAGTCACAGAAAAGAGTAGTTTGGTACTAATGATATGAAAGCCTGTATGAAAGGTTTTCAATGCAACCTAGTGTTTCCTGAAAATAAATCTACCATGTAAAAAGAACATATGAAATTTCAGAGTTCTTCTGATGAAAAAGTAAATACATTTACTTTGGGTAAAGTCATTTCAGAACTGGGTTTCAAGGTGGTTCCAATAAGTAGGGTGGGAAACAAAGATAAGAAAAGGGTTCACAGAGATAAAGAACTATTTTTAAGAAGCTATACTATGAAAAAAAAAAAAGAAGAAGCTATACTATGAAAGTGGTATATTCCCAAAGTAACTTTCTTCTGCAGACAGACAGCATCAGTGTTTTATAACTCAAAGATTCTGCTGTCCGGGTAGCAAGACTTTTCACATCACCCATCACTATTATTTTGGGCTTTTTCTTCATTTTCATTTCTCCTTCATCTCCCCCCCCCATTTCCCCATATAAAAATAGGGCAGCAACACACAATCCATTCCCCCTTTTCTAATAGCATCTAAACTTTGCATGAATCATTATTTTCCCTACTTCAAATTAAGACCTGAGTTCTGAAACTTTTTAGTAGCTGACCAGTAGTTTGATACAGAGAAGTCAAGTTTTTCTGACAATATGGGGACTAAAACTCAGATTCTTGAGGGGTTGAATTTCAGAAAGCCACTGGCGTGGTATGGAACCCCCCAAGAGTGAACCCCACTCACACACACACACACACACACACACGGATGTGGGGCCTCTGAGAAGATGAGGACACATAACCATTTGTGGACAGGTCATCTGGTTTTCTACTATTGCTTTAACAAAAACTTCAAAAACTCCCTCAAAGATATAAATAGATGGACAACCTGATCTATATATATCTCAACCCTATCTTTAACATTTTGTTTCTCATAAAGCAAATTCATGGTTCCGCACTATTATCTTTTTAATTGTTAAAGTATTCTAAAAATTCAAAGCACATTCCCCATCGGGTGAAATCAAGCAATGTCAAAATTTTATAGGAATAAGTAGGAATCAGTTTCCTAAGTAAGTCTTCTAATGGAAAAGGCAATAGAACAGAAATATGGAAGGAACTGCATTTTGCTAGGGTTATGTGGAATGTGCAAAAATACAGTAAACCAGGTTTTCTGTAAGCTTGGGATTTTTCTAATTAAGTCCTCCTTCCTCCTCCTATTAATTGAGCCTCATACTCCAAAACCATGTGAGGTGGATAAGCAGTTTTCAGAAGCGTACTCTGTTCAACATTAAAGATGTGAACTCATTTCTGACACTTTAGGAAACGATCCCTCTGCTCTAGAGTAAGAGAGGGACCATGTCTAACCCATGAGCTCCATCCACCCGTCTGCTCTCATTCAGCCTCAGTCTGTGTAGAGTCACCTGCTACACTCAAGGTTACCTGGAGGCAAGCAGCATCGGCCTTGGCCCTACATGTGAGGAGGCTGGCTGCCAACTCCATCACACGTCGTGGGAAGAGGCCAGTCCCCAAATACTTCTCTTGTGATCTCCTGGGCAATTCCTGGCAGGTGTCACACGTGTCAAGGAATTAGATCTCTTTTTCTGACCGAGGGGGAAGCAGCCTTAATTCTCTTTCCTTCCCGATCTTCATCCCCGAAGATCCTACTCCCCCAAGCTTCCCAGAAGCTTTCCCAGCCTGCCCTCCAACAGTTCAAAGATTGCCCAGGGCCCTTCCTGGTACCCTCACAGAACGCTCCAACACCTGATGATCATTCTGTCTACAGACAAAGGTGTCGGGCTGCCTCTAAGAAGATTGGCTCGAGTGCAGATTCAAAAATAAAAAGTTCACAGTCAATGAAAAGTGCTCTCATTACATTACATACATAAAGTATCGGTTTGATTGGTTCTACATTTCCAATAAACATCATTTCGAAAGGCTGTATTCTCGTAGAGAAGAATGAAAAGCCATGTGACTAGTCACATCACATCCCATCAGTTAGGCTGAGATATAAGGTGATTTCTCTGTCACAGAGATCCATCAGCAGCAATTAGTAAAGAGAATCAATCTTCAGTTATTTCCTCCACAGAAAAAGTCCCTTTCCTGCCCAGGCAGGCAAATTCTCAAATTATCCTAGGAGAGAAAGGGTTAATGGCAGGTGGCAGGACTGATACAGAACCACATCGGCTTTCTTCCCAGTAACTCTGGGAATTCCAATGCAGGTTAAATGTGAAACTTAACACTGATGGTGTTTATTAGCTTATCCTGGAGCAGGGCCCTGGTAGCTCTTACCACGTTTGGCTCCAAGTTCTACCCCCTCGGCTACGGTTTAGGAAAGCAAAGGCACCGTGCCTCCGGCAGGATCCCTACCCTGAAACGGCGCAGCCTTGCCCAACGCTCCGGCTCCCGGGGGAGGGTTACAGGGCCGTGTCAAACTCCTCCGGGAGCTCGGTCCGATCCTCTTCGTGGGGCTCAGGCTCGGGTCTGCTTTCCTGGTGTTGCTTCATTTGCTCTTTGACTTCTTCCTCCAGGTCACGAGGTACAACAAACTGATCCTCCGGCTCCAGCTGAGTCGGGGCAGCGAAGTAGCCGGTCTTCTTCTTGGGTGCTTCTGTGGCCACTTCAATGAGGTTCAGGCTATCTTCTAGGGGCACGATAGAGCCATTCGAGAGTTTCTTTCCGTAGAGACAGGAAGTGGAGGGGGACTTCTGTAACTCCATCCTGTCCTTGCTCCCTGGCACAGGTATGCCACTATTCACACTGTTCTGTCTTCGGATGCCAAAAAACGATCCTCTAGCATGTTCCTCAGGACCCGGGGTAGGAGAATTCTCTCTGAGAGGGGGAGAGTTCTCGAGATCCCTTCCCCGACAGCAGTGGATATCTACTTCGACTTCTACTTTGCTGCCATTTGTTATGACACCTTCGACAGGCTGGTCGTCATCACTGTCCAGGCCGTTGTCAGACTGGTTACTTGAGAAAGTCGCACAAGAAGGCTGGCGCTGGAAGAGCGCGGAGGTGGGTGTTGGGTGGAGGCTGCAGCGCCTCTCGGGCCTTGGAAGCAAGCCGGCGTCCAGCCCGACGGTGTTGTGTTCATCAGAAGCGGTGGACCCCACCTCACTGCTCACCTCCGAGGTGGACATCTCGCTGCCGAACTCAGAGGCAATGCCACTGCTGGACGAAGGAGTGGTTGGCTTGGGGGGGTCCTTGAGGACGGCGGTTGAAGCAAATCCCACAGGACCTGGGAGAGTGAGCCCATGCATTTCACACGTGCACCCCTCCTCTCCAATGTTCAAGTAAACCACCATCGCCCCCACATTGTCCTGACAACCATAGCTCTGGGCTAACGTGCACAGCTTCTTGGCAGCTGCTAACGGGTCCTGTACGTGGCGTACTGCGTCGACAGCTTCTGTATATGACAGGTGTTCCCACAATGCTTTGTTTCCCAGAATCAGCAACTCATCTTGAATGGTAAGTGGAGTGGCAGATATGTGGGGTTTAGGGAGGATCCAAGGGTAGAGGTATGTACAGCCCAGCATCCGGGTACAGCAGGTCACCCCGTTCACTTTGTTGTCCTAGGAGACAAGCAGAATGCAAAATTCTGAGTAACAAGCAACAACGATACAATTTCTTATCTTTCTAGATCACAATGCCTAGTGCTCTACAGTAAAAGAGAACAGACAGGTATGGTTTTTCCTCAGATCTCTATAATTTAAGTGGATTTACAAAAATGAATGTACAGAATTCTTAAAGGACAAAGTATCATGTGATTATTATACCAAATAGTTCACAGGACTGGAGTTAAAACCAATTAAAATGAAGTGGCGAAAAATTTAGCACCTCCATCTCAAAAGATACTGGCTCTCATAGAAGTACAGGCCTCAGCATGTCCTTAAACAGAGAAACATCTGTCAGAAAAACAATAAGCAGGGCTGGTATTAACCCTCCATCACCAGTATCCTCACAGAGGTGGGTCACTAAAAATGGTTTCACACAGCTGGGACAGAATATTAAACAGCTAGGAGAATCTTTGTAGTGCAAGCATTAAATGACCTCTAAAGCTATTTAGCCTAGAAAAGTCAAGTCTGAATTCCATGGCACAATTTACCTCATCTGTAAGGGCTGTACCCGGAATGAAGAGCAGATCAAGTCACAATGGATAGAATTCTAAACTTAGAGGAAAAAGAATAATCCTCTTTTGCAGGTTGGGAATGGTCATCTGCCAAATACTTTGTACTGATTTATTTTTAAGATAAAATCAAAGAAAACCTCTAAAAAGTCATCAATATATTTGTTTCAGAGCTGTGGTCATTCTCTGGGTAAAAATCTTGGCTGTCTCATTTACCAGACTCTGTCACAAACTCTAAATTTTATTTTCCTCATCTGTAAAATGGAAATAAAAGCACTTCTTTCATGGGGATTATTGTGAAAAGTAAATAAAACAAGAGTCAAGTGCTTAGCAAACAATAAATGCCTGTGGTTTAAAAATAATTCCTGCCTGCCTCTGGCGCCCCAAGAAAAACCAAAACATTATCTAAATCCTGGAAAAAGAGATTATTCAAACACAAAGTTATCTTTTATCTTTCCTTTGTTTTGACTGAAAGACCTTCCTGAGACTAATGCCTTGGTCTACCAGAATCTCCTTAATATCAACGCACACTGTAATGGCCATTTTTATGGTTTTGTGTTCTTTGGGTGGAATCTCCTCTGGGTAATCCTTACACAGAATTCTGACAGAACAGACAGCCCAGAAATGGACCCACACAAATATGGTCCGTTGATCGCTGCCGAAGGAGCAAAGGCACTTCAATGGAGAAAGGACTTTCTGGTCAATGACTACGGCCGCAACAGCTGGGCATCCGCATGCAAAAAGCAGAAAGGACTCTAGACACTGTGCTTATATCTGTCACAGAAATGAACTAAAACCAGATCCACCTAGATTAAAACATGAAACTTCTAGAAGATAACACAGAAGAAAATCTAGGTGACCTTGAGTTTGGCAATGAATTTGTAAACACCAGAAGTATGAACCCATGGAAGAAAAAAAGGTAAGTAGGACTTCATTCTCAACTAAAAACTTCTTGGGATGTGCCTGGCTGGCTCAGTCAGTAGAGCATTTGACTCTTGACCTTAGGGTCATGAGTTCAAGCTCCACATTGCGTGTGGAGCCTACTTAAGAAAAACATTTTTTTTTAATTTAAAAAAATTTGTACTAAAACTTCTGCTTTGCAAACAACACCATTAAAAGAGTGAAAAGAGGAGCGCCTGGTGGCTCAGTGGGTTAAAGCCTCTGCCTTCACTCAGGTGATGATCTCAGGGTCCTGGGATGGAGCCCTACATTGGGCTCTGCTCAGCAGGGAGTCTGCTTCCTCCTCTCTCTCTGCCTGCTGCTCTGCCTACTTGTGATCTCTGCCTATGTCAAGTAAATTAAAAAAAAAAACAAAAGACTGAAAAGACAGACACAGACTGGGAGAAAGTATGTGCAAAACACATGCTGATAAGGACTTGTACCCAAAAATACACAAAGAACTCTTAAAACTTAACAACAAAGAAACAATTAAAAATGGGCAAAGCATCTGAGCAGAATTTCACTTTTGCAGCAAACAGTGTTCTCGTGCAATTACTAAAGTCTCTTTGAAAGCGAAAATGTGATGCTAATTACTAGAAAAGGAGATAAGCTATAAAACAGTAGAGATACTGATGCTTCATTATTAAAAAGCAAAACCAAACCACCAGAGGACACTAAGCCGGACACAATATAAACAGTAAAAATATCTTAAGACTTTGCACTTCAGAACAGTGATGTCAAACCGCAGAATTTTTTCTTCTTCTATTTGGAATAACAAACCAGAGGAGTTGGAAATTAACCAAGGGAGACATCTGCATTCAGTTTATGTGCTAGCTATCAGCTGAAGGATCACAAATTAGGATTTTTCATTTCTAATTTGCCTTTTCTTTTTGTTAGTCATTAACTATTCATTAGATCTTCTAGTACTATTATCTGGATTAGATACAATTTACCAGACTTGATGGGAAGAAAATGGACCTTCACTGCCTGTATGCAGAACAGCGTTCAGTAGATTTGGGAAGCAGAAGCAACTGGTAGAGAGTGAGATTCACCTCTGTTATGATGGCTTTCTGGTCCTTCACCCTTTGAGCCTCCTCCGGGTCCTGCTCCAGGCTGAAGACTTTCGAGAGGGGCACTGGCTTCCCACTGCGGCACAGGACCGCTTGGCACGTGCCAACGTTGGCTACAGTCAGGCTGAAACTACTTGTTGGGTCGGCAGTGTCGGGGCGGATGTAACAAAGGAGAGCGGAGGAGCCCAGCTTCTGGCCAGCCATTCCCAATTTCCTATTGAGGGAAAAAAAAAAAAAGAATGAAAGAAAGAAAGAAAATGAAGTTGTCAAAGTAAGAAGCAGTCCTTTGTGTCCACGTGTTCCTCGTTTCTCTGCCGCATGACTAAGAGCCAGTTGCCCGGTGTTCACCTGAAGGCAGACTCTTAGCTACAGGACACGACTTCCACGCACAGCTGACTGAGAAAAGAGATTTTACGAACAGGCTGAGGGTGGGGGAGCCGGTGAAGCTACATCTTTGTCTACAGCTTCTGCTTGTGTCTGGTCATAGACTGTTTTTTCATTCGGTCACTTTCAACTTCAGCCCATCAGAAGTCACCTGGCGGCAGGCTCATTAGAACAGATGACTGGGCTCCCGCCCCAGAGTTTCTGATGCAGTGGGCAAGGGGCTGGCCCGGAATCTGCTGTTCTAACAAGTTCCTAGTGGTGCTGAGGGAGCTGCTCCTAGCACACCACTTTGAGAACCACTCACTTAGGCTGTGAGGTCTTCCAAAGAAGGACCACAACACTGTCCCTCCTCTATGTCCCGTACACATGGCATCCATCCCCTCGCACCTGGCACACAATGCTAAGCACAGAGCAGATACTTTGAGAAAGATCCAGTTGCAAACTCCAGCTTTGCCATTTGCTCACTGCAGATCCATAGCAAGATATTTCTCTGAGAAATTTTTCTGAGCAAATACCCATTTCTTTGGCTTGTTTGGAAAGTTAAAGATACGGTAGGAGAAAGACAGGCTGGTCTGCCTGGCTCTTGGGGTGCTTCATAAACCGAGTTCTCTTTCCCAAACTCTTTCTTTTGCCAAGTTCCTGGCTCAAGTCCATTACTGAAAAATAGACTCCTTTCCCAACGTCTTTGCTTTGTGTTATAATGAGAGGTAATACCAGCTTGGGCTCCAGGCTATTCCATCTCAACCTGGATGATACAAGGTTGTAACCTTTCATTTGTGCATGGCCTTCCCACAGCCCAAGTGATGGACACGGGGCTGTATTAGCTACTAAGAGATTTTCAATAGTTTGGTTATATAGTTTTTGCCCTTAAGTGGCTGATTAACTGGTAAATCCCCAAAAAGAAGTATTCTAAACACACAAATCTGATCAGTGCTTATTAACTTTTTGTAGGTCACTGAGTCTGTGAAGAATCTTACAAAAGCTTAACACCACCCAAATGTATAAATGCACTTATACACAATCAATCTTCTACACACGATTTCTGGATTTTCCAGATCCTCAGCAGCCTCTGGGTTCAACAGGGAAAACAAATGGCTCCCCAGGCTCTTCAAAGAACCAATGTCCTCGGGCTCCTGGGTGGCTCAGTCAGAAAAGCATCAGCCTTCAAGTCAGGTTGTGATCTCAGGGCCCTGGGATGGAAGCCCACTTGTGTGTGGCTCCACACTCGGCAGGGAATCTGCTTCTTCATCTCTCTCCGCCCCTCCCCATGCTCGTACTCTTTCCGTCAAATAAAAATCTTCAAATAAATAAATAAAGGACCAAAGGCCCCACATTTCTCCATGCTGGTCCAGAGAACAGTTGTAGCAGAAGGATCAAAGTGAGATCTTGATCCTGTACCTATAAATTTAGACCCTGACCTTCTGGCTTAGTGAGATTTACGTTCCAAAAGTAGAACCGAGTTAGGGATTATTCAACCCACCTGCTTACCTGTGAGATACCAAGAAGGTGTTAGCCATGAACACCGTGTCATTTGTTGACTGCTGCACTTCTTCCAAAAGCACGTCCGCCATGGTGCACTGGAGCAGGCGAGGGAGCTCCTCGTTCCGGTCCCCGTCAAACATACCGTACACCGCGCCCACCCCCTCTGCAAAGTTATCCACAGCCAGGGCAGAGACACACAGCCTGTAACACAAACAGGAGAAAAACAACCATCAAAGCAAGTTATGGTAAAAAGGATTCTTCTCCAGGTAGCCTTCTTTGAAAAGTATGAACCGCGGGTGGAAAAAACAGTAGCAAATTCTAATCTACACGTGAAAAAAGTATGAGGTAATTAGTAGCAACCTGAAAGAGCTGATGTCATAAGAAACGGGGGAATTCAGCCACACTCATGGGCAGTACATACTCGCTTTGCGGTGCTGCCGAAGGCTGGGAAGAGTCAACGTTTTCCTTTAGTAGTGATTAAGGACCAGTGTGGTCAACATCCTCAGAGACCCCCAGGAGCACAACTACGGCGGAGCAAACTAGGCTTCTTACGCCTCACGGCAAGGGACAGTGCCCACCACGGAACTCTGGGGTGAACAGGTAAGGGCGTACTAGAGAAAAGCCACAAGAGGGTTTGGGCTTTCGCTGGGTCATTTTGGGAAAGGGCTGATGAAGTGAACCAAGATTAGGTGCTGTCGGAAAGTGGGGTCGTTCTGCGGCTGGGTATCTCAGTGAATCTGATCTATACGGAAAGATTAGCGGGAGGAGAAAGTAGCAATCGCCGTTTCAGCCGTGAGAGGGGATGTCTGGTATTTTGTGGACTGTGCGTTCATCTTGGTTTTGTCTCACCGCACCGTGCTCTCAGAGGGATCTTCTCTCCTGCTGGCATTCTAGGATGTGTTTATGTCCCACAGGGATCAACGTGGCCCAGCTTTCAGCCCCAGATCAGATGTCAGGGGCTGCCTTTTTAATTTTTCTCCATGGCCAAGATACTCACTTATTTCTCTGCCCTGCCATCTCAGCCAGTCCGTGGCTCCAGAAGGTTGATGTAAGTGTAGCATCGGTGCTTGGCAAAGGTTTCTGGTCAATCTTCAAGGTGGTGATATGGCTGTGGAAAGTGCACGAAGGGAAGATGAGGCCACACAGGCTTCTGTATTTCACAAAAACTATCCCCAAAGAACATGTGTTTTTATAAAATCATTTGCTGACAGACAAGACTCATCTCCAGAGAGAACGAGGAAAGTAGTGTGCTGACCCACGGGCTAAGGAGGAGGAGAAAGAAAAAGGGTTGGAGGAAGATATAGGGGCCAAATATTGTGGCAATTGGTACTGTTCATTTCAATGAAAAACCAAGCACATCCAAAGATTTCCAAGCCTTAGCCAACTGTCTACT
The DNA here is from genome assembly GCF_020171115.1 of Neogale vison. Classification (NCBI taxonomy): domain Eukaryota; kingdom Metazoa; phylum Chordata; class Mammalia; order Carnivora; family Mustelidae; genus Neogale; species Neogale vison. The sequence continues at coordinate 13,589,791 of NC_058097.1, forward strand.
TAAATATTCTGATACAATGAAGGCTTGGTACAATGAATGAGGTTGCATCATCTCTTAGATGATGTAATGCAGTGTAATCCAAGCCACCTAAAATGTCTATGTACAGATATTCAGTGTGTGGCTGAGCAGTACCCATGACGCTGAGTTCCGATATAAATGGGCTGTTTACTGGATAGAATATCTATCCATAACTGAATTAAGTAAAAGAACAGAGGGGCTCTATGGCCTAATTCATTTTATTTCCTTTAATGAATCAAGATCCCTACAGACCTCTACAGGAGATCACCGGCATGGCTGACGGAATTAAAAGCACATGTGGATTCAGTTTCAAAATTTTTCCTACCTAAATGTGTCCAGCGTCTTGTGTTCCAGAACCAGATTTGTATTTCCAGTCAGGTCAAGGTCTTGTAAAGTAGCAGGCAGAGCCTCGGGAATCAGGATTTCTGTCAAGTCATTGCAACTTAGGTCTACAAACTGAGAGGAAAATGGGGAAATCAAAAGAAAATACATCACAGACAGTGAATTCTTAGATCCCTAAAAGTCCCCTACCATATCCTCAAAGGAAAGAATTTCTTCCCAGGAATCGATTAAATTTGTTGTGATCCCAAACTACCACTTTCTTCTCCTCTACGAGAAGAGAGTGACCTGCCGTTTCCCCAGCAGGACACCGCTCCGTCACAGAAAAGTACCTGGATCTGAGGCAACTGCAGTATCTCTGGGAAAATACTGATGTTGTTGGAGTGCGCCACAAGGGTGTGAAGCCTTTTGCAGTTGGCTATGGTCGTGGGAATGGTTTTAAGCTTGTTGCCACTTAGGTTCAGTTCTTCCAACTGCTCCAATTTATTTAGTTTGCTGAAAAAGAAACAACCACGTAGCACACTGCATTCACAGGGGGCAGCCACCAAGCCAGTGTGACAGCGGCGGCCTGGTCCGCTGCCAGAGAGCTGCTCAGAACGAAAAAGCCGGATGCCAGCAAAGGGAACAGCTCCCCAAGGTGACTGCTCCCCAGATCTCAGCCTCATCTGTCTCTCACTGGGTTCCAAGGCCGGAAGCTTCCCTTGCTTCTCTTAACAGCTCTTGGATCTGGTGGGTATGAACATCTTTCTGTTATCTGACTTACAGGGAAGAGGCTGAATCCGCGCTGGCCTGTGGTGAGTGGATTACCGTGGGACTAGCTTGGCCTTTGCTAACTAGCTGCAAAATACCGCACAATCTAATGTCAGCGGGCATCCTCAGCTATGAAATGAACAAGTTGTACTAAATCATCGCTAAGATTCCTTTCAGAGCTACGTCTCTTCAGCTACCTGTGCGTCACATAATCCACCTTCAATAGACATCTCAGGAGGGCTTGCACTGCATGCCCCAACGTGCCAAGGACTATGATGTGAGTGACTCACTGTTCTGCGGGCCTAAGCAGCTTTTACACAGCAAGCAAAGTATCTTCAGACAGCCTAACATCTTTACCTAAATTATTACAAACTGTTCTGTTTATAATTTATTAATTAAAAAATTATAAAAATAAAGTCCTATAACGTGAAGAGGAAGTTTAGAAAATAGGGACGCCTGGGTGGCTCAGTTGGTTAAGCAGCTGCCTTCGGCTCAGGTCATGATCCCAGCGTCCCACATCGGGCTTCTTGCTCAGCAGGGAGCCTGCTTCTCTCTCTGCCTCTGCCTGCCATTCTGCCTGCCTGTGCTCGCTCTCTCCCCCTCTCTCTCTCTGATAAATAAATAAAAAAATCTTAAAAAAAAAAAAAGAAAATAAATAAAAACAATAATACCACCAATATGAAATTACTGTTTCTGCTAAATGAGATGCATATGCAGAATTTTCATTTGCATATTTGTTTTACATAAAATTTATCTCCTGCCCTTTCCATGTATCATAAGTAAATTTTATTGCTAGAAAATTCATAGATACTTTCGAATAAGTTCAGTAAATTCAAATTGTTTTCTTTCTTACTATAACTGTAATGCATACTCATTGAAAAAAAACTGAAAAGTAGAGATAAACAGAAAAAAAATCTTTTAATCCTACTACCAGAGATAATCTCTCATAACAGTCTGGTGGAGGGTATTCTTCCTTGTCTTTTTTAATGCAATAAACTATATTTTTCAAAGTAAAAAATGTTACATATGTTTAATAAATTGTTTTTTTTTAACTCAACAATTTAACATTTTAAAATTAACAAATTAACATTTTTAAAATGTTCTCCTGTCCAAATCTCATGCTTTACTTTTATACTACTCCCTGCTTAGATCTAATTTGTAAATAATAATGTAGCATTCCTATTTCAGCCAGCCTCTTACTGGGCACCCAGAGCTACATTAGATTCTGAAAAAGCAGTCCAAAAGAAACAGAAGATTTGGACTACGCCTGTGTAATTAAACACTGCTCAGGAGATGACTTGTTAATGGGTTTATGATTCAGTGTAGAACATTTTCGTTAATATACTGCTCCTAAATTCCATTTAGTTTTATTATCTCTATTCAGAATACTCAAATTTTGTATAATCTCCTATTACTTTTTATCTTCTAACCTATTTTCGTAATCTTTGAGGTATTTTAAGTTCTGTATCAGTCTGCTTTTAATGCATCCAATGTCATCAGATTAAGAGGAATTCATCAGCTTCAGAGCATTCCATCTGCTATCTCCCAAAAGCTTCAAAAACCAGTATGACTTGTCAATGGTCTGTTGTTTCCATTTACAGGAACGTATCTGAGGCCAGTGGAATTAATCTGATAGGATTTCAAGAGGCCTCTCACATGCTGAAATTAAGATTCTGCCTTCACTTTTTTTTTTAAGATTTTATTTATTTGAGAGAGAGAGAACCAGACTTCCTGCTCGGGGGACATAAGGCTTGATCCTAGGACCCCAAGATCATGACCGAGCTGAAGGAAGATGCTCAACCGACTGAGCCACCCAGGTGTCCCAAGATTCTGCCTTCACTTAAAAAGCCATTGTTCATCTCCCTGATATGAGGAAGTGGTGATGCAACATGGGGGCTTAAGTGGGGAGGAGAAGAATCCATGAAACAAGATGGGATAGGGAGGGAGACAAACCATAAGTGACTCTTAATCTCACGAAACAAACTGAGGGTTGCTGGGGGGAGGGGGGTAGGGTTATGGACATTGGGGAGGGTATGTGCTTTGGTGAGTGCTGTGAAGTGTGTAAACCTGGCGATTCACAGACCTGTACCCCTGGGGATAAAAATATATGTTTATAAACAATAAAAAAATTTTTTTAAAAAAGCCATTGTTCAAATTCTTTTAGGAAGCCATCAAGTTCATCCTGTTTGTCTTTTATAAGCTGCAAATACCTCATTTCATAAACATTCACAAAAACTATGATCTCTATGAGTTTTTTGAAGTTTATCACATTTCTCTCTCTTTTTTTAAAAAGGATCTTATTTATTTATTTGACAGAGACACAGCGAGAGAGGGAACACAAGCAGGGGGAGTGGGAGAGGGAAATGCTCCCTGCTTGGCAGGGAGTCCAGTGTGGAGCTCAATCCCAGGACCCTGGGATCATTACCCGAGCTGAAGGCAGACCATTAATGACTGAGCCACCCAGGCACCCCAAGTTTATTACATTTCTAAGAAAAACCTATAAAATAAAATTAGAGTATCAAAATAAATAGTTTTGTTTTCAAATTATATCAAACATAATTTCAAATTACAGCAAACATAATTTTATATGATACATATAATTTCACTCAAATTATATCAAACATCATTTCCCTATTGGCTTCATTTTTGAAAACATCATTTTGGGGGCACCTGGGTGTTTCAATGGGTTGAGCCTCTGCCTTTGACCTAGGTCATGATCTCAGGGTCCTGGGATCGAGCCCCACGTCAGGCTTTCTGCTCAGCGGGGAGCCTGCTTCCCCCTCTCTCTCTGCCTGCCTCTCTGCCTACTTGTGATCTCTCTGTGAAATAAATAAATAAACTCTTAAAAAAAAAAAAAAAGAAAACATCATTTCTTTAATGACGACTTTCATGGTATAGATTCTTCTGGCATCAAATTTTCCAAAATCTTTTAATCAAATATATTTTGGAAAATATTGATTTCTCTACTGATACTGTTTAAAACTTTAACAGCATTAAATAGCTCTGTTATGTTTTCTTGTGGGTAGAGTCTGGTTAACTACTATTCATCTCTTCCTCCTGGAGGGCAACCCCATCCCCAGGCACTGTCCAGTGCAGCAAGCTACCTGTGTGTCATCTTGACAGCCCGCATTTGTTACACTGTACTGCAACTGCCCATTACTTGTCTGTGTCCCCAGCTTGACAGTAAGTTACTGTAATGATGACAGAGACTGTTACCTAACCACTGTTTCCCAGTACTTATGGAGAACTTGACATAAAGTAGACATACTATATATAATGTACATATATTATATATATATAAAGAATAAATTAATGGCCTCAACAATATATTATAAAACAGAGCTGACAAGGGAAAAGAAAACATTGTTTTCAGAATATATTTCTTAGGCCAGTACTTTTATAGGTTGAAAATTCTGAGACCATTATTAAGTACTTAGAACAAAGAATTAAATGCATTTTATCTACAACTTCTCTGGTTACTGATATTTAACAACTGGATACAGATTTTCTCATTCAACTAGTGGAAACACAGTACCAGAAAGTTGCTCAACACAAAGCAAGAGCCTCCAGTACGATAACGCTAAGGTAGACTGGCAAATCCAGATTTCACCCTAAGTGTCTGAAATGACCAGCGAGTGCACTTGCTCACCTTGCAGGAAAGGTCTGTAGCTGGTTGTTGGCAAGATGCAGGACCCGCAGGTGCGGGTGGCCCACCAGAACAGGCACGCACTGGTCTGTCAGGAGGTTGCTGGTCAGATAGAGCAGCTGCAGAGCACTCAGACTCTCCTCTCCAGCGCCAGCAGACGGCAAAGATTCCAGACTGTTCGCAGATGCATTCAAGTATCTGAGACTGACACAACACACAGAAATCACCGTTTCCTTTAAGGCTATTTGTTACCATCATCCCATCTCACTGTGGGACACTGCTCCCAAACTTCTGACACAAGTCAATTCCCCCAGGGTTTTTTTCTAATTGATTCTATCCACCCAACCAAAGTTCCTTTTATTCAACTCAAGCAAGCCAAGCAGAGAGCAAAGAATTTAGGTTTGCTTATGTTCCCAGGCTTCTGCAGTGGCCTGATTCTAACCTAGTTTCATCTTTTACTGTCTGTTGTCCACAGAAAAGGTGTTGTTGAATCTCATGTTTACAAATTTATCAATGGTGAAGACACCCTTCAGGGAAGTTTTGGTCTGATTTTAATAGGATCATATTTATTTAGAAAATTCCCTGACAGTCCCCTAATGATGGGCTTATAGGCTGTTGGCACCTATTTGCAATTATAGACAATAATAAGCAACTTTGTGTCCCTATCTAATTATTCCTTTAGGCTATATTCCCAGAAGCAGAATTTATAGGGTCAAAAGATACATTCAACTTTAAGATTTGGGATATATGCATTGTCAAACTGAGCTCCAAAAAAGCTTTATCAAGTTATACCTTCCACAAGAAGGCTATAAGAAAGTCAGTTTGCTCAATCCTTTGTCATCACTGAGTATCATAATTCATTTTAATCTCCACCAATCTAACAGATAACATATGGTATGATTTTTAAAAATTTGCCTAGCATGGTGTTTGGTATATACAAAACATGCTTAATAAAAGACAGCTATTATTGTTAACCTTGTTGTGTGTTAAGTCTTCTTCATATTATGTGATTCACATCCCTAATTAGCTTTTTAGCTGTTGAGGGTACTGTTAATATGTGTATGTCTTTATATGTCCCGAAAATGCTCTGTGCAGAGTTAGTATTAAATTAATATCATTGACAGTTTGTTATAGCTACTAAGTAGCTTCCTTACTACAGATTCTAAGGTTGTAAACTAATTTTATTCAGACTGTCATTAGAACTAAATGCAATGGGGAGGAAAAAAAAAAAAAGAACTAAATGCAGTGGGGCGCCCAGCTGGCTGTGGCATGTGCGATTCTTGATCCTGGGGCTGTGGGTTCAAGACCCATGTTAGGTGTAGATTGCTTAACAATAAAAACTTGAACAACAACAACAATCACAACAGCAACAACAAAGAGGGCACCTGGGTGGCTCAGTCAGTTAAGCATCTGACTCTTGATATTGGGGTTGTGGGTTTAATCCCACATTGGGTACAGAAATTCCTTAATAATAAAATCTTAAAAAAAAAAAAAAAAAGAGGGTGACTCAAGTCAAGTTAAGCATCTTGATTTTAGCTCAAGTCATGATCTCAGGGTTGTGAGATCAAGCACTGTGATGGGCTCCATGCTGGGCACAGAGCCTGCTCAAGATTCTCTCTCCCTCTACCCTTCCTCCTCTTGCTAAAAAAGAAAAGACCGGGCACCTGGGTGGCTCAGTGGGTTAAAGCCTCTGCCTTTGGCTCAGGTCACGATCTCAGGGTTCTGGGATCGAGCCCCACATCGGGTTCTCTGCTCGGCGGGGAGCCTGCTTCCCCCCCAACTCCGCCGCCTGCCTCTCTGCCTACTTGTGATCTCTGTGTGTCAAATAAATAAACAAAATCTTAAAATTAAAAAAGAGCTAAATGCAGTGTTATGCATTACTAACAAATATTTATTAATTAACAAGTTAAATGTTACTGCAGTAAAATCCCATATAACCTTTCCAAAAAGAAAATACCCTCAAATATTTTATAGAATTTCCAAAGATTTTTTTTGACGAAAATCCAAACAAATATATTATACATTTAGAAATACATAAACTGCCAAAGAGTAAGCCAGACACTTGTGAGCTAAACGCTTTTCATACGTATCCTATATAGCTTTATGTTAAATTACTAATGCTCATCTCTGTTTTCTCGATCTCTAAACTGAAGACAATAAAGCAGAAGACTATAATTAAAACGAGTTTTCACTTAATGGTAACATATGCATAAAATAAACCTGATTACAGGAAGTAATATGAAGACACACTATCTACTTGTTAATTTACAATGAAAACACAAAAAAACAACTTTTGGAACAAAGTTACCTTTAAATGCACAGTTTTCAAGGTAGCTAGTAAAAAAGCACTGCACATTAAGAATATAACTTGATGATCGCTTGGTAAAGCAAGAAGCAAAAACTAAATTAACTTTACTGATCTGTTCTTTTCTCCCATATGCAAAAGCTGAAAATTGCCCAAGAAAGCTTTATCAGAATGCTGTAATTTTTCTTTAAGAGGTCATAAATGTATTCATTTTCGGAGATGAAAGCCTGTTTGAAATTTCCCAAGCTGCTTGAAATTGTTTGCAACACTAAAACTTCTTCACCATTTGATGGTTATTTCAACTCTTGAGTTAAAAAAGACTACATCCCATGTTTCATTTCCTATAAATTACTCATATAAGTCAATCCCTACCTCTAGTTGGACCACATATGCTTACCCACCACCTACCAGCAAACACTGTAAATAGAGTTCCAAAGGTCACGCCAATGACAATTCAATACTGTTTGTTTTGATGACTCTCTTTTCAATAAACGCTGTGGCACTTACTTTAAGGCCTTGGAGAAGAGCGTATCTGGCAGCCTGGTGAGCAGGTTATGCTGAATATCCAGCGCCTCCAAAGGGATGTGCTCCGCCAGCACCGGGAGGCTCTGCACCTGGTTGTGCCCCACCATTAGCTTTCTGAGACTCAAGCTACTAAGGATTCTAAGGGCAACAGTACAAAGAAACAAATGAAAATCTTTCTTAAATCACAGTTTCTGAGTATACCGTTGGCCATCTCCCTGAAATCAGTAAACTAATAGGTGCCTATTCTAGACAGTCTCCTCACTGGCAAGCACCTGAGCCAAAAGGACGGCCACGAGCATATGCTTACCCACCACCTACCAGCAAGTCATTATAAGGTCATTTTGGAAAAAGGTGACTTAATGAAAGCAAACAATACAGATCTAAACAAACAAACAAAAGCAATATCTAGAATAAATTGATTTATATTTTAAGTCCAGACAGCACCAAAATTCAGTGAGTTTATTAACACACAGTTTATTCTTGAACGACATGGATTTGAATTGCAGAGGTCCATTTATGTGCAGATTTTTTTAAATAAAGGCAACAGAGTACTGTAAATGTATTTTCTATTCCTCATGATTTTCTTTAATGAGGTTTTCTTTTCTCTAGCTTATTTTAAGAATAGAGTATAAGATACATATAACATACAAAACACAACTGTTTATGTGATCAGTAAGGGTTCTGGTCAACAGTAGGCTCTGATTTTTGGGGGGGGGTGGGGAGTCAAAAGTTACATGTGGATTTTCAACTATGCGGGGTCCAGAACCCATAACCTCCACACTGTACAAGGGTCAACTGTAACTGAATGTAATAAATAAAAACATTTATTATAACAAAAACTACTACTTATTTAGAGTTTAAAATGTGCCAAGCCAATTTAACTATTAAGTTCAGAAGGATTAAGGGACTTCAATTTCCCAAAGATCTCACACTGAATGTGGGAAATCGTATCGTCGGGACTAGAACTAAGGTCTGAGTCCAAAGGCTGCATTCACACCTACTATGCTGCAAGCCTCTAGTTTATTTTAAAGACTCCACTAGGTACAACTACATATTTTACACCTCAGTGCTTCTGAATATTCCATTCCCTCATCCCTAGTATCTCCTCCTTTCCCTCTCCACGTACAGAAATCTTACCATCTTGTAAAAAGGTCGTCCTGAATATGCAAATCTCTCGTGAAAAATTCTCTAACCATTGAAAGTTGTGAATTTCTAAAACATTTGATTCATACAGTGTAATGATGAAGAGTGAGGGCTTCAGAATATGAACAACTACACTCAAATGTCAGCTCCCATCATTTCCTCGTCAAGTGTGACCTTGGGCAAGTTACCGAACCGCTGCAGGCCCTCATTCCCTCATTTGTGAGATGAGAATAAGTGTCTATCTAATAACATGGTTAAAGGATTAATAAAATAATAAAAATATTATTAATATTAGAATATTACTAATATTACTAATCTTAGAATATTACTCAGCTCCTAATAACTTATCCAATACAAATGATCTATTATCATAATCAAGTCCCTGATCTATGCCAATAACTCCTGTTAATTTTATCACAGTTATCTGTGCACAAGTCACCCCAACTATCCACTTACCAGTTCCATGCAAGCCAACACTGTGCATTAGCCATCACTGTATTCCTTACCACACTTCACAATGCCCTGCACTCAGCAAGTACTCAATATTTAACAACAACAACAAAAAAGAATGAAAAACCTTTGAAAGGCAACCCAAGGGTCATCTGGGTGGCTCAGTCGATTAAGTGTCTGACTTTGGCTCTGGTTGTGCTCCCAGGGTCCTGGGAGGGAGTCCCAAGTCGAGTACGCTGCTTGGGGAATCTGCTTCTCCCTCTGCCCCTCCCCTTCTGTCTCTCTCTCAAATAAATAAATAAAATCTTAAAAAAAGAAAAAGGGCAACCCAAACCTAGGAAAGAATTACAGATGCGTACAAACACACGTACCTCAAGGGAACCTCTGTCAGAAGATTATAGCTCACATCTAATATTTCCATCTTCTTTGCTTCACAGGCCCAGTCAGGGACACACTCTAGCAGGTTTCTAGAGAAAATAATTAAAAGGCATCGCTGAAGATGACAAGTGGAACTCATTTCACTAGTCTGTAATATATCTGTTAACCAGCCTGTGAGTGCCTTGAGGGCAGAAGCACTCTCCCCAAAGCATCCCTAGCGCGCCACCTGGAATATGGAAGGCGCTCAACGAATGCTGTTGATAGGAAGAGAGAGACAAACACATGAACATGTATTCTATTCCATCAATTATGCTACCCGCTCAAAGAAGACACCGAGGCTCTGAGCACCAAGGAAAGCACAGAGTAGAGAGATGGGCGAAGGTAAGACAATGAAATCAGTGGCATTCTAAACAAACTTTCAAAGATGAGTAGGATTTGCACAGGTCATAAACGACTGGAGGAGAAGAAAAGGAAAACTGTAGAGAAAATGAACCAAGTGAATACACAGGTGAGGAAGTGGGCACAGAAGGTAAGTGGTGGCAGAAGCTTCAAGTCATTTACAATGTGAGTCCAGGCCACCCAGCAGATAGTCAGCACAAGGAATTCTATGTTCAGATGATACTTAGCTTCGCAAAGGCTCAAAGAATCTACTGATGGACAGATCACATCATGAGGCAGAAAGAAGCAGATAGTGCTACAGCAGCCAAGCGAAGGGAGCACTCTGCCCGACGTGGATCAGGGCCAGCTCCCCCAAGACACATGACATCGGGTTAGAATCTGAAGAATGTTGTACATTGACCCAAGATGACAAAGACATACTAAGCAAGAGGTGACAACATGAGGTAGAGAAGCAAGAAGAAAAGAAAGGGCATGGTGCAGGTGAGGAATAATCAGCAGTCTGGTGAGGCCAGAGCAGCAAATATGGAGCCAAGGGGGAGGAAACAAGCTGGAGAGATGTAAATCATGTCTAGAAGATGGTGACTTTATCCTGCAGGGACAGGAGGATCACTGAAGGGTCTGTAAGCAGTAGGAAGACACAGTCCGTGTTGTACCTTCAAGAGCTCACCCTGTGGCTACTCCGAGGTCTGGCTGAGGTGCTTTTTTTTAGTAAAAGGAAGCTGCTACAGATTTCCAGACAAGACATGGTATGGGCCCAAGTGGGTGATAAGACAAAAGGAAAGGAGGGGAGGGATTCCAGAAATATCTAAGAGACAAAAATCAAAGCAACTGGGAGATGAATTAGACATGGGAGTAGAGCAGAAGAATAAACAATGATTTTCAGGCTTTTCATCTAGGGAGAAAAATCATATCCCGAGAAAGGACTGGTAGGCTCCAAAAGAGGTTGGAAATATAAGTTGCAAGTGGTGTCCATCTGATAGGACTATCTTATGATAATCCCAAAAGCTGAAGCAGACATAAGACGACAAGCTAAGCTAGGGTTGGAGGAATGAATAAGGAGTTTCACTTGGCACATGTGTGAAGTACTTGTAGACGGGCAGGCAAAAATCCCTAATGCGCAACTGGACACATGGGTCTGAGGCTGGAAGGGGCCGGACAGGCAATCTAGGTGATGCTGACACCAAGTGTAGCTGAACTCATGGAGTAAATGAGACTCTGTCGCATGAGAATGTAGCAGGCAAAGGCAGACCCAGAATAAGGAACCTGTAAAAGGCTGGCTGAGGAAGAAGAGTGCGCAGGAGACAGGAGGGGTCGAAGCTGCATGAAAAAAATCTGGTTGTATTAGCCAGCTGAGGAAAAAGCAGGCTTGAAGAAAAGAGAGCAGGAATGACAGTGTCGACATAAAGAAGTTCCATATGAGAAGGCTGAAAGCAAGCTGTGACGGGTAAACGAATGGGAACCGAGGAAACTGAGCCAACAAATGAACATACTTACTGAGAAATTTGGACAAAAAGGGAATGCGAAGAATTAGGTTAAGACCTAGAGGGGCTGCAAGTAGCTGTGTTTTTTAAGACAGAAGAGGTGTGAGTGTGAGTGGATGGAGAAGAGGGAAGACCATGACCACACACGAGAGGGGAGGAAGTGGTGACTCACAGAGTCCGGTGTGGAGCAGGGGAGCGGCTGCTGGCCGGGGCCGAGAGGCCGGCCTGGACTCGAACAGAGGAAAGAAATGGAGAATGGATGTCAATCTCCATGCCTTCAAGCAAGGTGGGAGGAAGCTGAGGGAGACTGCCTAAGATGATCTCGATTTTCCCAATCCAGTGAGGAGCTAAGCTCTGGAGCACAGGAGAAGGGGGGCAGAGCAGCGGAGGGAAGCCAAGCCATGTGGAGCAGATGCCCAGGACACTGGAAGGACCCGACAAGAGAAAAGACTGATCAGCTCCAGCTGAGGTTGGAAACTGTGACTTTACAGTGATGTCCGTATGATTTTCTTTAACAATGATCAAGCCCGGAGGAGAAGGTAAATCTTAGTATTGACCCATGCTGCGGTTTTGCTGAGAAGATATGACAAAAAGAAGGGGATGGAAAGGAATCTAGAACAACAGATTAATAATAATGGTAACAAAGTAACAACAAAAAGAAACCTGGCTCTAAGAGTTACTATTTCCTGAAAGACTATCTTGTGCCAGGCACCATACAAATCTTCTGCATTTAGTATCTCATTTAATCTTTGACACTAACCAGATAGGACCCCGTCCACCTTCTACCTGCTCTATCATTCCATGATCACAGCATTTAAGAAGCTACCCTGTAATTGTCTGTTTGGTTGTCAAACTCTCCACCAGACCATAAAACTCAACCACTGAATCCTGAATGCCCAACAGTGTTAAAAATGAAGGGAAGGAAGCATACCTCAGTTATATTTGTTCTCTCCCATCAATAAAATATAATTAATATATAATTAATACTTCTCTGACCATCAGACCAACATGAGTCATAAGAATACCAAATAATTAAGAGAAGAAAAATTTTAAAATAAGTCACTAAAAACCAAGAATTATCTGATTTCAATCAGCAAAAAGGAAATCATTGCCACGAAGATAAAAGATCTTCTTTGTTTGCACCTCATTCTAAATTCCCCGACTTTAAGAATAATTCACAGGCACCTTTCCGTTTCAAGAGGACCTTCCCTTGAAATAGACGGTATGGCAATTAAAAGTATTCCTCCTCTCATCCATTCTCCCTTCTCCAGGCTATCCAAATTTCCATGTACTTAGATCTCTTATACCTCAAAACCACCAAAGTATTCACATCTATCTCTTAAACATTAAGAATCAAACAAGCACCACTCTCATGAGACACACTCACCGGGAAAGTTCTAGAGAAGTGAGTTGACTGGGTACTGGATAGACATTCACTGCTGTCAGCCCTAATAAAAAAACAAACAGGTGTTAGTGACACTCTCCAAAGAAGAAAGTAACTGAGAGTAAACAAGGGCAAAGTGGCTCCGTGAGATCATCAGGGAGAAAACTGATGTCATCTACTGAGATGGACTGAAGGCAAAAACCTGGGTAACTTGCAATGACTAACTTTGACTACCTGAACCTGATCTGAAAACCAAATAAAACAACTAATAGAAGGATCCTATGTACTGGTCTGAATTCACATTAGCTCAGACAGTTGTTAAATGTCAACAGTGACTACTTAGCTCTTAAACTTAAAAAAAAAAAATTAATAATTGGATTTTTACTGGCAATATTTTAACTTTTAAAGTAAAACATAAATACAGTAAACTGCAACAATCTTAAGTGTATAGATCAATGAATTTTTACAAACAGAACCCAATGGGTAACCAGTACCCAGATCGAGAACCAGCACCTTACCAGCTGCCTGCAAGACCCCAGCTGCGGTCACTCCCCAGCTGGGCAACCCTACCCTGACTCCAAATACCACAGATCATTTTTACGTATCCATATAAATACACACAGTCTGCATAATTTTCTGTCTGGCTTTATTTCCTCCACACCGTGACTGGGAGATTTGGTGCTATTACAACATACGGCTGTAGTTCACGCATTCTCACGGCCATATCAAATTTTTTATGTAAGTATACCACAATTTATTTAACCATTTTAGAGCTGGTAGGCATTGAAATCTTTTACAGTTTGGGGTCACTATGAAATTATGAATACTGCTTCCATGAACATTTTTGTCCATGTCTTTTGTGGACACAGACATACCAGCATTTATGCTGGTATAAGATAGGAGAGCAAGAGAGAGAGTAGACAATTCTTTGGTTTTCCAAAGCGGTTGCACTGATTTACACCCACAACAGCAGATGCTGGCATTTTCAGTCTTTTCTGTTCTAGTCACTCTGGTAGGTGAGCAGCGGTGTCACGCTGGGGTTTCAATTTGCATATCCGTGATGGCCAGGGAGGCTGAGTGCCTTTTCCTTTTCCTAAGGTAACTTGGATAACCTCTTTTGCAAAGCTGAGTTCTTTACTTTTGAGGCATCAGAACTGCCAAGTGTTGGTATAAATTCTTCCAGGTTGTAGAACTTAAGGGTTCCTTAAGTTCCTTAAGTTGCTAACTTCAAGCAAGCCACATTTAGTAGGGCACCGTGAGAGAAAAATCAGTCCCTAAGACAGGGTGTACATCAATGAGTCCTTTTCCAGCAGGGACACTCTTTCAGATTCTCTACATAAAATGAGAATACAGAACGGGCCTGAAAACAAGTATTTACATGACAAAAGACAGACTATCATCTCACAGTAATATCTATAAACAGCACAAGTGGACACTCATCAGCTGTGACACTGTTTGGAGCTAAGCTATTAATCTAAGCTACAATTTGAAACTTCTCTAGCATGATAAAGGAAATGAAAAGAGAAGTCCTTATCTTTTATCCTAAAAATGTATTTTAGAAATTCAGAAAGGAGAATAATGAACAGTCATCCACCCACTATCCAGTTTTTAATGAATCTTCACATTCTGCCTTATATACAGACTTTTCAAAGAATTAAAATACTGCACATACCAAGAGGTAAACATCATTTTGAATAGGATTTTTCTCTCTCCTACGGGTACTTTTATGCCATACTGTTATGGCATACATATAGCTAAGGAAACAACATTTCTGTGTGTCTGAAAATCTGATAACAACTATCTTGATATACATGTAATTATGCTTTTCTTTCTCCCCCTCAAATAACGTTTCTAAGATTTGCCCAGATTAACACAGAGAGCTTCAGGGCATTCATTTCCATTGCTGTGCAACATTCTATTGTATAAATATGTCTTCCTATCAATAGTCATAGTTTTTTTCTTACTTTTTTTTTTCATCGTAAGGAACATCACCTTATGCACATGTGAGGACTTCTGGGAGATATCCCAAATGGAGAAACTGTCAGAATATGGGCTACACGCATCTTTGACTTCTTTTAACACTGTCTAATTGCTCTCCCAAGGGGTTTTACCAAATGACTCTCTCACTGACAGTGTGTGAGAGCTGCTTCTCCACATCTTCAAAGCACTTCGCAGTATTTTTTTTTTAATTTGTTGAGTATACAATGGCATTATCAAAATTTGCACTCTTTGACACTTAGTGATACTCAACATTTTCCCCATCCCTTCCTTAGTACAGAAAAAGTAATTATAATTTCCTTGGTAAAGAAAACTCCATAAAAAGAATGGCCCCAACAAATACAGGGTCTTTTACACCTAAAAATATTCCTGGAGCAAATCACTATTGAAGGGGCGCCTGGGTGGCTCAGTTGGTTGGACGACTGCCTTTGGCTCGGGTCATGATCCTGGAGTCCCGGGATCGAGTCCCACATCGGGCTCCCAGCTCCATGCGGAGTCTGCTTCTCCCTCTGACCTTCTCCTTGCTCATGCTCTCTCTCACTGTCTCTCTCTCAAATAAATAAATAAAATCTTAAAAAAAAAAAATCACTATTGAAGTGAGTGGCTTCTCATTCTAGAATTGAAGCAGCACAAAGTTTTAGACTAGAGATGGGCAAAAGTAAAGGGCTAAGCCTGTGACAAATATTTTAGGCTTTGCAGGCACGCCGGTCTCTCTTACAGCAACTTCATTCTGCCTCTGTCTCGTGAGACCAGTAACCTGTAAACAAATTGACAGTGGACATGTTCCAACCAAAGTCTATTCACTGAGATTTGAATTTCATAGAACCTTCCAAATCAAAATTACTCTTTTGATCTCTTAACCCTGCCACTAAAAAATGTATAAACCCACTTCCTTGTGGGCCCTTATAGAAACAGGTGGTGGCCAGATCTAGCCCCTGAGCTGTAGTTTGTCAACACTTTTTCTAGCCTATTATTGATACTCTATTTTGAACATGCTTGCCCACCTTCCTACCCCTCGTTATTTTGCAAAATGCCCATTATACTTCCTTAGTGAATATCCAAGTATCCTGCAATGCCTTTTTATGCATATCTCAACCACTTAAGTGTTGACAGCAAACTTAAAAGACAAAGTTGGTCTCCACGAACCTCAAACTACACTTTTGCAGAGTGGTTGAGCAACAGCACAGATGCCACTGTTCTTAGAAAACTCAGATGAGGGGTGCCTGGGTGGCTCAGTCATTAGCATCTACCTTTGGCTTGAGTCCTAGTTCCCAAATCCCGAGATCAAGTCCCATGTTGGGCTCCCTGCTCAGCGGGCAGCCTGCTTCTCCCTCTCCCACGCTCCCTCTTGTGCTCCCTCTTTCGCTGTGACTCTCTCTGTCAAATAAATAAATAAAATCTTGGAAGGCCTGGGTGGCTCAGTCAGTCAAGCACTTGCTTTCAGCTTGGGTCATGATCCTGGGGTCCTGAGATGGAGTCCCGCATGGGCTCCCTGCTCAGTGGAGAGTCTACTTCTCCCTCTGCCTGAGGCTCCCCCTGCTTGTCCCCTCTCAATCTCTCTGTCAAATAAATAAATAAAATCTTTGAAAATAAAAAAATAAAATCTTAATAAAAGAGGAAAAAATATATATATAAAAAGAAAAAACTCAGACAAGATCTACATGAGAAAAAACAGGAGGCTGGATGGAGAACTCACTGTTGGAACTGGCGTAGAGAGTTCGGAGGGAGAAGCCACTGAGCGTCAGCTCTCGCAGCTGGTTCCGTTCACAGTGCAGCTGCTCCAAGCTACACAAGGAGCTAAGATCTAAGTCAGACAGTTGATTGTCCCGCAGATCTATATGAGTGATGTACTTATTTCCCTCCAGATTTTCCGTAACCACAGTTTTCAAATGGTTCATCCTTAAATATTCAGAAATAAGGAAATCATTAGAAATAAATTCTACTGAATGTGCTTACCAAAATAAAAATAAGAGAAGTATGATCCCTTTCTCTTTCCTAAACAACTCAAAAAGTTAACTACTTGTTTCATTTTGCACGGACAGCTGCACCCTGAATTCTCTATTTATAAACTTAGACGACCCAGACTTGCAAAAACATATACAAGTTAAAGAGAAAGGGAAAAGGGACCACGCTTACAAATCATTAAAACCTTAGGAAATTAGGCAGGGATGAAGAAGCAGGCCAAAGGAAAAAGAAGAGGAACATAACTTTCAGGTTAGTGAGAAACAAAGCAGTCGTGGTGTACCACGTAGAAAACAAGAGGAAGCAGCTATACTTTCTCTCGGGGCTCTGCCTTTTCTTCCTTGTGGTAAGATTCACATCACATTAGTTATAGCGGAGGAAAATAATCTGTATCTATATGGAATAGATCAAGGGTGAATTACAGAAAATGGCTTCTTAGTTCTCTTCTATGTAGAGAACACACAGACATGTTCTCATTCCCTTGTATTTCAATAAATTTTTGTGTTACTATTTCTTTACAAGGAACATCAATGGCTTAGTGTAAATGAAAGTACATTTACACTATGCATATGTGTCTTTTATATGTACATGTCTTTTACCAGCCTCCTTTAGGAAAATATTATAGCTAGAAAATAAAACCTACAAAAAAATTGACAGGAAAACCTTTAACATTTTAATTGTAATTACAATGGATATTAAGAAGAAACCCAATGATTCAACAGAAAAATGGTCAAGTGTAAGGAAAAATACAAACTACCAATTAGCATATTAAAAAGATGCTCAACCTCACTCATAAATGTTATTTAAAGAATACTACTATTCTCTCCTACTATACTGACACTAAGGAAAAAGACTGCTAAAATCTAACACTGACAAGGACATGAAGAAGTGGGCATTCTATAAAAGGCTGCTGAGAGGGTAAGTCAGAACACCCTGTGTCAAAGGTACCGTGAAAGTATCGTGTGGTACACCCAACTTACTCATAATCTCTCCACTACTGAGCGAGAAATGAAGCTTTACTATAGTTTGGACAACAGACACTGTTCTAAAATCCTGATGTTTTGCAGAAGTGTTCACACAGAGCAAACATAAGAAAGCATCCGAGATCCCTCTGAAGAACGGCCTCACCTGAAATCCACATGTCTGATATGGCTCATCCTGCTCAGAACCCCAAGCTTTAGGACTTCCAGGCGATTTCCCGCCATAACCACTTTATCTAACATACTGAGTTTCTCATAAACCTCTGGAATTTGACTGAAGTTGTTAAAGGAAATTCCCAGGGAAGAAAGCTGTTGCAGATTTCCCAATTCTTCTGGTAAAGTCGTCAGAAAGTTGCCATCAAGACAGAGGGTTTGAAGACTGTAGTAAGAAAACAAAAAACAGACTTCAGGAAAGGTTTTAACTGGAATGGATAGCACTAGAGGGATATATTCTGACTGTATCACTAATTTATTATGAATCCAATAACGATAAAATACGCCACCTATGGAGACTCAATGACCCACATAACTGCCATGGATGGTCCCTCCAACATCAAAAATAGTCAGAGCTTCTGCTGTTGAAACTGAGGGGCTAAGTAGTTGCCCCTGCAAGCTAGTAACAGCTGCTGTCTAGAATCCTCATAATTACATGATTTACTTCACTGCCAGAGCTCATGTGACTACCTTCACTCTGAATGCCAGACAAGCTCCTTATGCTGCCAGTAAAAAATGAGTCTAGCAAAAGTCAGATACTCACTTTAGCAGACTGCCAATCTGACTCGGCAGGTCATGAATTCCGTTACAGGAGAGGTTGAGCTCAGTGAGGGTAGAAATCTCACATAACAATACAGGAAACAAACCAAGTTTATTATGGGACAAGTTTAGGCCCTTCAGCTGAGAAAATCTAAAAAGCAAACATACAAATTACAGTAATGAATGAAAAAGCCATCTGTTTTAAATGTCCACAGCAGAATCTGTTCCTCAAATATCTACTGAGTACTCACTACATGCCAAACATCGTGCACAGCACAGAACGCTGAGATGCCTAACCCCAGCTCCATACCAACAAGGAAATCAGGTCTAGGGCCATGGGAGTTCCTTTCCCTTCTCCTTAAAAAAGGTACAAAATCTTGGAGAGCCCATGCTGGTTTAAGTATTTTATATCAAGTCATACTGATATGCTTGAAATCTCTTCCTTTATCAAATTTCCATATGCAATATAAAAAACCTTGTAACAATTCACCAACTCATGGACACAGGAAGAGCTAACGAAAATGCACATCAAATCCCATTATAAAAGCAACGTTTTACATATTGAAATTATATTGACTCAGATGTCACTTGAAATGAATGGGCCACTTAAAACTTACAAATGTGAATGTGATATGGAGTCTGACTGCAATACAATCTGATAATAATTTTCAGTGCTTCTGTTTTGTTCCTAGAAGTGCAAGTATCTACACTGTCTTACCCAGAGACTGTATCATCACTCACTGGATCCACAGGCATCACTCTGGCAATTCTACTCAGAAGGATTAATGATTTTATTAGTGCAGGGTAAGCCTGACGTGGTGCTCTCCACGATGATGGTCTGTATCACCTGCTCCTATACTGGAGTCTGGTACTTCACTTTAATGCTCCTCTTTCAAATTTTCAACTTTTGATTTCCAATTGTCCTGACCTTGAGTACTTTGGCTTGGTGCCTTGACTTCAGAATTCCTAATGCTGCTCTCAAACTTCATTAACCCTATGTTCACAGTGACTAAGAAGAAAATACTAGAAACCCACTTCCTTAAAATTATTGCTTCTGTAGTTTCTACATACTAATATAATTAAAACTATTATCTCATTACTAGATAGAGGCTTGCTTATACCCAAAAAGCTTCGTAACACATCATATGGGATAAAAATCACAGTGCTTTCTCAAAATTATTCTAGAAATATTAAAGTAAAATATGCCATTTCAAGGAATATTATCTTTTTTTTTTTAAAGATTTTATTCACTTATTTGAGAGAGCGCGCACAAGCAAGAGAAAGCATGAATGGGGGAGGGGCAGACGAAGAGGGAAAGGAACAAGCAGACTCCCCGCTGACTGGGGAGCCTGACACTGGGCTCAATCCCAGGTCCCTGGGATCATGACCTGAGCTGAAGTCAGACACTTAACAACTGAGCCACACAGATGCCCCACAATATGTATTATTTTTTTAATCACCACTTAGTTTAAATGCTTTAATTTCCAATTTCTCCCTTGTTCACTAGAAGCCCACACAATTACTTATACTAGGTATTTATTCACTTCCACCCACTTTTAAAGGGTAGAGGGTTGGAAGGGGGAATATATTCTAACAAAGAACTTGGAAAATATATGGGCCATAGTCCCTTAGGAGTAAAATGATTCCTTTATCAGAAGAGAGAGGTTTCACAGCTGTCAAAAAGCTTAGAAGCTAGCATTAGTGGGTACACAGGAAAGATAAAAGCCCCAACCTGAAAATGGAATTCTTGAAATTAGGCCTATTTCCTTAAAGCTATTTAAGTTTGATACTTATGATTCAAAAACTTGCCATATACTCAATCTCCCAATTTATCCTGGCTTCAGATCATGCATCACTGTCAGTGACTTACGTAACAAGATTATCCAGATCAATGGCAGCTCAACACTGCCTCCGTAACAGAACAATTGCATCTATCCTCTTGCGTGGAGGGGAAAGGTCGGGGGCAGGGGTGGTGGTGGTGTAAGAAAACTGTATGGATAAAAAATTTTACTTCCTCTTCTAAATGGAGGGGAAATTTTCAAAAATATATACAATGGTAAGCGTGCTGACTTCCAGGCACAGATGACTAAGACGGTGATCATGATTTGATTTGAATAAGTTAGTCGGGAAACCCATTCCTCACATACCTGTAGAGAGTGTCAAGGCCCCCAGGTCTATCCAACTGCATAAAATTATGTCGCAAATTGAGGTAGGTGATATCTTGACTGTAGAAGAGATGCTCAGGAACCTCCTCAAGGCTGTAACATGACAGGTCAACAGTGCTGATTCGCTGGGACACCACCTGAACAGGGTCAAGGAGAAGAGCCATCTGAGCTACCACCAAATGTCTCTCACCCAGCATAGGAATGAATCATATTTACATAAAAAGGCACTAATTTTAAAAATGCGAAGTAGAAAAAGGTAATGAGATCCAATTAGTTATTTATAAAAACCAGTTCATTTTTGCTTTTTCCTAAAACCATAAACCATAAACTGCTTCAAAACACACAACAGTGTGTCTATAAGTAAAAAAAAAAAAAAAAATCATAAAGACAGAAAGTTAACATTTCATACAAGAAGTTGAGATGATCCAAAATATTATACAAAACTCTAACAGACAGGGTGAAATTGAAAGCCATGGCCTTTTGTATCCACACGGGCTTCGCTACTTACCAGAGCAGTTTCTTTTTTTTTTTTTTTAAGGATTTAATTTATTTATTTGACAGGCAGAGATTACAAGTAGGCTGAGAGGCAGGCAGAGAGAGAGGAGGAAGCAGGCTCCCTGCTGAGCAGAGAGCCCGATGTGGGGCTCGATCCCAGGACCCTGGGATCATGACCTGAGCCGAAGGCAGAGGCTTTAACCCACTGAGCCACCCAGGCGCCCCACCAGAGCAGTTTCTTCATCTGTGGTGAGGATAAAATTAAATAACCCAGTACACAGCAAACTAACTAGTATGCAAAAGGTGCTCAAAAAATATTAACTTCTCTTTATAAGGTCAAAAGAATGGAATAGCTACTTAAAATTGAAACTAGTTTTATTCATAAGAGATTTTATTACAACTACAATGTATGTATAGAAAATTCAATAAAACCAAAACAAGTTTATATTTCTATAACAGAATGCTAATAAAAGATGGGTTGTGAAAATTGGTCTAAAAACCAAACAAAATGCCACTGGAAAAGTCACTCATGTTTTATGGCATCTCATTATACGAAAACTATCCTTTATGCAACTATTTAGCTCCACAAGAAAAATGTGCTAAAATTCTGCAAATAGCTAGAACAAGAGAATTTGGAAACTGCAACACAGTTTTAGAGTACTTCATCTTTAAAGACTAAAAAAGCAGAAATTATGCTGAAAAGCTAATTATCCTCAGCATACAGTAACAATACTTTGTGACAGGAGCACAGGTCATATCCCATGGTAAGTTCAAATTTAAAGTGGTTCATCATGGCTGTGCTAAATACATACAAGACCAAGAAGCACTAGGCTAGGAATTAGGGAATGGCACCATCTCTCACTGACTACAGTGGTTGAGGGAAAGTCATCTGAATTTCATTGTGTCTCAATTTCTTCAAGGCCATATTCCTCTCACGAGATGGTAGAGGGCACCTGGGTGGCTCAGTCGTTACGCAGCAGCCTCCGGCTCAGGTCATGATCTCAGGGTCCTGGGATCGAGGCCCACATCAGGCTCCCTGCTCAGGGGGAAACCTGCTTCTCCCTCTGCCCCTCCTCCTGTTTGTGTTTCCCCCTCTCTGTGTCTCTCTGCCAAATAAATAAAGTCTTTAAGAGGGAAAACAAAAAGAGAGAGATGGTAGAGAGGTACATGCACCTGTAAACACTTCTGAAAGCTTTTTCTTCTATACAAATAATAAATTAAGGACCTGCTGGACTTTCACTCTTCCGTTCATTATATACTTAGAGGGGCCTAAAGTAAGATACATAAAAATTATAATTCACTCTCCTGGAGAGAGTTCAGTTTCAAATTACACCTCTCGTGGGATTTTACAGTCTTATCCCACATCAGGACGTCCGACAGCTTATCACCTTGGATGCCTGTCGCTGCCATCTCTGGCACTCGGCCAGCGTCTCAAAGCTGACGTGATAGGTCTGAGCTTGGGCTCCGGCTGAGCTGAACGCCAGTGAGTGCTGCCGTCGCTTCACTTCTTCCACCTGAAGGGGAGGAGGGGCGAGAACCAGAACCAAGAGAAAAAAATCCCAGTCAGAGAGCAAAGGACAACAAGACAAAGAACTCAATTTTCTAAAACAGGCAAAAGATTTGCATAGACATTTCTCCAAAGAAATGTATCTCAATAAAGCCGTTTAGAAAAAGCAAAGGAGTACTTCACTGAAGTATGTTGAAGGAATAGGACTCGGAGCATACTCCTCCTTAAATCTATTTATTAATTCCTCTGTAAGTCACAACACAGTCCCAGTTTGATAATTAAAGATTTGTTGCATGAATACATTCTATGGTTCTGCGCGCTGGGGGCAAGCAGGGGGAAAACACAGAGCCCCTGCCCTTAGTGTAATCTGTATTTGAGAAGGGACAAACACTCTAACACCAAAATGGTGACAAAACGTAGCATAACACAATATAATATATAATGAATAATATCAAGAAAAAGAAAGCAGGAAAAAAGCCTGGCGAACAGGGTTGGTGATCTGAATTAAGAAAGGGCAGTCAGGGAAGGCCTCACTGAGGTAACACGTGAGCAAAGACCCTAAGGGGGTCCAGGCGTGGGAACCTCCTAGGCGAGGAGCATTCCACATACAGGAACACCAAGTACAACTCGCTGCGATGCAGGGCTACATGCCGTGTTTCAGAACAGGAGTCTCTGGACCGTGTGATAAGAGCCAAAGTCTCCACTGCAAAGGTAACCCAGTTCCAACCCTTTCCACCTACACTGGGGCACAATGGAGGTAGCCGTCTGCCTGCAAAGGGTGCCATGGCCTGCTTTTTGGACTCCTCTCCCTTCTCACTAAGCCCTGGGCTAGCTCCCATTTTGACCCCCTCCAGGGCTGAAGTAGAAAGGGAAGACCAAAGGTTATTACTAGACAAGAATCATAACTTGATTTCACAGTCTCTGGGCCGAGGAGATTCTAAAGGGATGCTTTTCCACAATGGGTCCATTTAAGGGTTCTTTTGGTTACCCCCCCACCCCACCCCAAACAATGACAGTGTCTCACTTACAGATCACTTGACCTCACTAATGCATACTCTTCCAGCAGCTGACCACTCCCTCCTCAGACAGGAAAGAATCCTGTGGTCCACTGTCAGCCTATCCTCAAGGGAAGCTTATCTGACCCTCAAGATGGCCCTGCCAGGCAAGTTCTAAGAGAATCCACCCACTCATCCATCAATCTACCCACTGGCTTTTCCTCTCTCAACCCATCTGGGTCACTAACAAACCCAAGGAGACACAATGATCCCAATGCATGACCTAGGCTCTTAGGCTACCTGGCTGCTCTGGTGACAGACTCATCTCTGTCCTCAAGACTTCTTGGAGGAGGCAGGACACCAATCCACTATGCCCCCCTTACTGCAAGGGACCCATATTAAGCTCTCTTGAATCCTGCTGAAACCTCTTTCACTAGGCTTGAGGAAAAAGGCAGAAGCCATTCCCAGCTAGGAAGGCTGTAGGGATTCACAGCACAATAGCAATTCTCTTCAAAGCAATTCTCCCCCAAAATCCAACAACCCAATTCACATAGCTTTGATGAAGATGAAGTCTCTATAGTTATGGAACCACTTACATCTTTGTCTGACATCTCACTTTGATATGTCATAACTACTGAATCTTGGTGAATCAGCTGGAAACTTCCAAATTATACTCGTAAATCATTAGGTTTCTAGTAAAGACTGAATCGAATGGCAAAAACACAAAATACTTTAAGCAAAAAAGAATCATATTAAAAAGATCCCAATAAGGGGCACTTAGGTGGCTCTATCAGTCAAGCATCTGCCTTCAGCTTAGGTCATGATCTCAGGGTCCTGTGATGGGGCCCTACACTGGGCTTTGCGTTCAGTGGGGAGTCTGCTTGTCCCTCTCCTTCTCCCTCTTCCTCTGCTCATGCGTGTGCATGCTCCTCCTCTCAAATAAATAAAATCTTTTTTTAAAAAAATTTAATTATTTCTTTGACAGAGAGAAATACAGTGAGAAAGGGAACACAAACAGGGGGAGTGGGAGAGGGAGAAGCAGGCTTCCCACAGAGCGGGGAGCCCAATGTGGGGTTCAATCCGAGGACCCCTGGATTATGACCTGAGCCAAAGGCAGATGCTTAACAACTGAGTTACCTAGGCAACCCTCAAATAAAATCTTAAAAAAAAAATCAATAAAATTAAATAATATTTATAACACTCAACTGTGATCTCACAACAGGATCATTTT
This sequence comes from Neogale vison, assembly GCF_020171115.1. Lineage (NCBI taxonomy): Eukaryota > Metazoa > Chordata > Mammalia > Carnivora > Mustelidae > Neogale > Neogale vison. Next base: position 13,614,695 of record NC_058097.1, read on the forward strand.
TTACTAGTAATAAATCATGCTAATGAATACATCAAAATAAAGGATCTTACTGAAATGAAAAACAGATAATTAATGATTGTTTTAGAATAATCTTTTTAAAAAGATTTTATTTATTTAACAAAGAGAAAGTGAGAGAACACACATAAGCAGGGGGAACAGCAGAGGGAGAGGGAGAAGCAGACTCCCCGCTGAGCAGAGAGCTGGATGTGGGACTCAATCCCAGGACCCTGAGATCATGACCTGAGTTGAAGGCAGATGCTTAACTGACTGAGCCACCCAGGCGCCCATGTTTTATTTTTTTATTTTATTTTTTTTAAAAGATTTTATTTATTTATTTGACAGACAGAGATCACAAGTAGGCAAAGAGAGAGAGGAGGAAGCAGGCTCCCCACTGAGCAGAGAGCCTGATGCAGGGCTCGATCCCAGGACCCTGAGATCATGACCCGAGCCAAAGGCAGAGGCTTTAACCCACTGAGCCACCCAGGTGCCCCGCTCATGTTTTAGAATAAATTTTAAATATTTTACTAGGGGGCATCTGACACAGAAAAATATACTCACATGATGCCAAATACTGAGAAAGGTTTGTAAATCTGAAATTCTCTTTCTGCCTCTCCCTCTGCCCTCCCCCTACCTCCACGCTTGCTGGCTTGAGCACTTGCTTGCTGTTTCTTTTTAAAATATATAAATAAATCTTAAAAAAAGAAAGAAAGAAAATAATGTTTTTGAGATTCATCCTCATTTTGGTGTATATCAGCAGTTCATTCCTTTTTACTGTTCAGTAGTAGTCCACTGTGTGGAATGTACCACATTTGTTTATTAATTCACCAGCAGTCAATGAATTTTGGGTTGTTTCTAGTTTTCGACAATTATAAATACAGCTGCTATGAACATTGATATAAAGTCTTTGTAAAGACAGATGTTCATTTCCCAATACCTAGGAGAAATGCTGGGTCATCCGATATGCATATGTTTCAGTTTATAAGAAATAAGAAAACTGTTTTCCAAAGTGACTGTACTCCCACCACTGATGTGAGAGCATTCCAGTTGCTCCTCATCTTTGCTAAATTTGGTACTCATCAGTCTTTTGATTTTAGTCATCCTAGTGGTTTGCAGAATCTGTGATAGTGATTTGCATTTCCCTAATGACTCATGATGGTGAGAATCATCCTATGTACTGATTTGCCATCTGTAGATCTTCACTGGTAAAGGAGCTGCTCAACCCTTCTGCCCAGTTTTTACTAGGTTATCTGCCTTTCTGTTGCTGTGTTGTAAAATTTCTTTATAAATTCTGGAGAGAAGTCCTTGTTGCAGATAAGCTTTCATAAAAATGTTTTGTATGTTGTTAATATGACCACACCAATTCTCTTTTGGTAGCTATGTGACTAGCATGCTTTTCCCACCATCCACATTCAACCTTCTAAGTATAGGGTCTCTTACAAACAGCAAGTACTGGGGGTATCTGGATGGTTTAGTAGGTTAAGTGTCTGCTCTCAGCTCAGGTCATGGTCCCAGGGTCCTGGGATTGGGCCCCACGTTGAGCTCCCTGCTCAGCTGGGAGCCTGCTTGTCCTTCTCTCTCTGCCCCTCCCCTGCTCATGCTCTTTCTAATAAATAAATAAATAAAATCTTATAAAATAAACAGCAAGTACTGGGATTTTAAATGACAACTTATATCACAATTATGATTACTGATATATTTCTATAGGTTTCTGTCACTATAATTTGTGATAATTTACCATGCCAATCATTTCGTTCATTTCTCTCCGCTCCTTTTCCTAAGATCCCTTAGCACTACAGAATGTTTTATGTTTTCTTTCCCCTCTCTACTTTTAGTGGCTTTCCTTAAAATTTTTACACTCATACTTTAGGTTTTTCCTAACAAACTTAAACGTTATTTGGTATTTCTATTCTCTTATTCCATGGCTGTATCACATGTTACTTAACAGACATACCACTATATCTTAAATATCATTCAAGGCAGTTTGAGCTTTAAGAGTTTATATTCATATTTAAAATATTTTAAAAATTTCAACTTTTTAAAATCAATATTAACTTTACCATCATATTTTGTCAATGTCTGCACTTATCATTATTTCTTATTTCTTACAACTTCCCTTTGAATATCCTTTCCTTTGCTATATTCTTTTCCCTTTTATTTTTGGTGGGGTTGGGGGTGGAAAGGGCTGTTATTTTCTTTTAACCTGTTTTCTTCATTCTGTCCTTCAGCCCCCAAGACCAGAACCAGGTCTCACATCAGTAAGTGCTGGGCTGCTGCCCCTGGTTGAGAGCGGAGCGCGCACATTCAATTCAGTGGGATGTGTTCACTTCCTGGTCACAGGGCACATAACTGGCTCCTTCCACTTTTCTAGGACCACAGCGAGAAAAAGACTTGGTTCCAGTCAGTGGTTAACAGCTGTTTTGGGATGTTTGTTTGTTTGTTTGTTTCTTTCTTTCTTTCCAGCCTTCCTTCAGGAGCAGAGTACCATTCGTCTCCTGCTTCAAGGAAGAAGCCTGGGCCAGGTTCTTCTTATGAGCAGAGGACTTTTAAACCCAAATAATTATAGGAGCTGAACTCCTGGGCTGCCAGAACCTTTCAGGCCCAGAACCCAGCAGGCCCTCAGATTCAGACCCTCTCACAGCATCTATTCTACATTCCATAGCACAGCTATGTCTTTTTATATATTTACCTATTTTGAATATATCTATTTTACTGATATTGCTATGCATCTAGGCCAGACTGGACATCTCAAAGCATGAATGCACCAAGTTATTTCATCTGGAAGTTCTCTAAAATTCAGACTGTTTTATGATACTCAAGATGGAAAATAAAGAAACAAAATGATGTACAGCTTCATATAAATATTAACATATACCTGTTTCTAGTCATCTGTCAGTCTGTTTCAAAGACTTGCAAATGAACTTCTGCCTAGGACGGGGAATTCTCCAGCACAGACCAGAAACGGTATGCCTCCACTCCCCTTGCTGCTGGAGAGGCGCTTGTGACCGCCCACGACTCTGAATTTAAGTCAAATGGGGAAAACGGAGAAGCTGGAAAGAATCTGTTTTGGGGATGGATGTGGCCGGAGACTGCAAGAGGCAGCATTGTTGGGTGTCATGGGGGCCCAGCAGGGGAGGCAGACGCATCATCAACAAATGGGTTCTGCAGCAGAATTTGGGGTATGAACAGGCTTTGGACCTCCCAGAGAACCTGTGATATAAATAAGCCTGCTTTATGCTTAAATTAGCCTGAGTAAAGTTGGGGTGCCTGGGTGGGTCAGTCAGTGAAGCGTCTCACTTGGTTTCAGCTCAGGTCGTTATCTCATGGGTCATGAGACTGTAAAATCATGAGATCATGAAATCAAGCCCAGTGCTGGGTTCCAAGCTCAGCAGGGAGTCTGCTGTTCTTCTCCCTATCCCTCTGCCCCTCCTCCTGCTTGCACACTCTCTCTCTCAAATAAATGAATCTTAAAAAAAAAAAAAAAAAAATTAGCCTAAGTCGGTTTCTTCTGGTTAAAACTAAGAACTCTAAAAAGCAAACTTTGTAATGCAATCTTTAATAATGCTCATACTGGCTTCTTTAAAAAGATGTGGGGAAAACGCCAAAAACTAAATGTGATTTTAATTAAGATCAAACAAATGAAGAAAAATCATTTTTATGAGTCTTACCTTTCCCCCAACCAGAGGCAAAATGTGCATCTTCCCAGTCTGACAATCCTTCACCGAGGAAACGATGAGGCACGTCCCACAGAGAACAACTAGGCGTTCAGCCCACTTATGCAGCTGGGTCTTTCCCTTGCGTACATTATAGATGCCAGACAGAAGGATTCGATCCAGATGATCCATCTGGCATGGTTTTTCTAAAAGAAAACAGAACAGGAGACAGCATTCAGAAGTCACCATTCAAGTATATGAGACTCCTACAAGGAAGAAGAAAGTATTGTGTGCCAATATTCAACAACCTCGTTTACAGATTTAAGTTACCAAGCAATACATGTATCATAAGATATGACCTCAGTTCTAAAATGTTATCTATCACTTCAGTTTTACAATGGGGGTACTGTGGATGTTCGGCCAGGGAGGAAGATTTTATTTTGGGTGCAATTGTTAATTCTTCTTCCAACACAGTCCTATCTCCGTGTACACAGAGAAAGGCAATCTGGCAAGTCATTCACATCACAGACTTTAGGGCCAGGCATGCAAACCTGAGTTTGAATCCTGGTTCTGCCACTTAGCTTCTTTGAACTACTTAATATAATCACTGAGGTTGACCTTCCTCATTTATACAGTCTGGATCATAATACTACTTATCTTTAGGGTTTTCTTTTTCAAAAATTAGCATAATTAAAGTCCTGAGCATACTTTTGGGTAACAAAAGGAGTACTGAATAAATGATAGCCACTTTTACAATGAGTCCATTCTAGACAGAAGAAATTAATAAGTACGGGAGCACACTAGTTCTGTACACATTACTCCATTCTCCAGTTCCTTGTGAGGAAGAGCTTATGGCCAATACTTCAATCAACTATCCCAATCTTGGTGGCAGAAGCTCATACGTGCATACAAAAGTTTCTTTCTTTTTGTACCTTCCCTCCCCGTCAGAAATCTTCCTAAGGCTGAGACACAGTGAATGAAACAGCACATTATGACAGAAGACAGGTTCTTGATTAAAACACGGCTAACACCAGACTACACAAAAATGAACAGGAGCACCACTAGTATGAGGTGCTGCAAAGAGCAATCAGCTGGGAGGAGAGAAGACTGCATTATACTTGATATTGTCACAGGATTGATTATGGAACCTGGCCATCCTGTCACCCTTTTAACTATGTGTTTCCCATAGATGATCTGAGGAAATGGGTTAGATCACTTCAAAGCTTTAAAACTTTCTATTTGACACTAGCTCTGGGGGAGACCCACCTCTCCTTCTATTTGAGGCCAATCCTTGGATCTATATTCCAAACTCCACCTTTCTCGGGGAGTTTGGTTCTTTTCTCTTCTCGCTCTTCAGCTCCACCCTCCTTACTGTTCCTGTCAAAGCTACAAGAGCATTCCCATTTTCTCCCGTGCCCTCTCGGTCTCAACTGTGGAATTTCTTTAGTTCAGTGATCTCCGATTTGGGAGTGTCCAAGACTTACTATGTAAGTTCAGTTTAAAATGTGGGACGCTGACACCCATCCATGGAGAGTCTAATTCACAGGGCTTGGGATGGAATACAGGGAAATGCATTTATTTTAGAAAGATTTTATTTATTTGACAGACAGAGATCACAAGTAGTCAGAGAGGGAGGGAGAAAGAGAAGGGGAAGCAGGCTCACTGCTGAGCAGAGAGACCAACTTGGGGCTCGATCCCAGGACCCTGAGATTATGACCTGAGCAGGCAGAGGCTTAATCCACTGAGCCACCCAGGCGCCCCCCCACCCGGGAAATGTATTTTTTTTTTTAGGATTTTATTTATTTATTTATTTGACAGAGAGCGCACAAGTAGGCAGAGAGTCAGGCAGAGGGAGAGGGAAAAGCTCCCCATTGAGCAGGGAGCCCAACATGGGGCTCGATCCCAGGACCCTGGGATCACGACCTGAGCCGAAGGCAGATGCTTTAACCCACTGGGCGACCCAGGCACCCCGGGAAATGTATTTTTAACAACTATTCCAGGTAGTTTAAGTGCAGTTGGTCCACAAACTGTATTTTGAAAAATTGTAAGTTTACTCTTCAAGACTCTTCTGTTTTAATTTGTGCCTCTATATGAGCTATCTCTGCTACCTCACCTCCTATTTACTCAATTTTCTTCAGTCTGGCTTCCAGCCTCCAAACTGCCCTATTCATATGATGATCATGGCCCTCAGAATCCTATCTCCTGCCCCAGTCTTCCCTTGGTTCTAATTGCATATCTAATTGTCTGCAAGACAATTCCAAAAGATGTCCCCAACCACCTCAATTTCCAGTATCAGACTAGAAAGAAAATTATCTTCATTTGCAAACTACAAGATCTTGTATATAGAAAACCCTAAGTGAGCCACAAAAAAGATAATTAGAACCAATAAGTGAGTTCAGCAAAGCTACAGGATACAAATTTTTTTTTAAAGATTTTATTTATTTATTTGACAGATCACAAGTAGGCAGAGAGGCAGGCAGAGAGAGAGCCCGGGAAACAGGCTCCCTGCTGAGCAGAGAGCCCCATGTGGGGCTGGATCCCAGGACCCTGGGATCATGACCTGAGCTGAAGGCAGAGGCTTTAATGCATTGAGCCACCCAGGCGCCCCCCAATTTTTTTTATATATACTTAGGATTTATTTATTTTGGGGCGCTTGGGTGACTCAGTCAGTTAAGTGTCTGCCCCAAGCTTCTGTCAGTTAAGTGTCTTGATCCCAAGCTTCTGGGATGAAGGCCTGCATCAGGCTTCCTACTCAGCAGGGGGTCCTCTTCTCCCTCTCCCTCTGCCTTCCCCCTCATGCTCCATCTCTGTCTTTCTTTCAAATAAATAAAATCTTTTTTTTTAAGATTTTATTTATTTATTTGACAGAGATCACAAGTAGGCAGAGAGGTAGGCAGAGAGAAGGGGAAAGGAAGCAGGTTCCCCGCTGGGCAGAGAGCCCAACTTGGGCCTCGATCCCAGGACCCTGAGACCATGAACTGAGCTGAAGGCAGAGGCTTAACCCACTGAGCCACCCAGGCGCCCCACAAAAAAATAAGTTCCTTAAAAAAAAAAAAAAAAAAAGATTTACTCTTATTTGAGAGCAAGAGAGAAAGAAAACACACAAGAGGGGGAGGGGTAAAGGGCAGAGGGAGTAAAGTCCTCAAGCAGACTCCCTGCTGAGAGTCTGAACATCTTTAGAGACTTGTATCCAGAAAACCCAGTGCAGAGATTCATCCCGGGACACTGAGATCATGACCTGAGCAGAAATCAAGAGTCAGACGCTTAACCAACTGAACCACCCAGGCACCCCAGATACAAAAACTTTTAAAAATCAACTGTATTTCCATGCATAAGGAATAAATAATTCAAAATAAAATTAGGAAACTTACTACATCTAAGATAACATCAAAAAGAATAAAATGAAAATAGTATAGGGAAAACTACAAAACATAGTTGAAAGAAGTTGCAGACCTGGGGCACCTGGGGGGCTCAGTGGGTTGAGCCTCTGCCTTTGGCTCAGGTCATGATCTTAGGGTCCTGGGATCAAGCCCCACATCGGGCTCTCTGCTCAGCGGGGAGCCTGCTTCCCCCTCTCTCTCTGCCTGCTTCTCTGCCTACTTGTGATCCCTCTGTCAGATAAATAAATAAAATCTTTAAAAAAAAAAAAAAGAAGAAGTTGCAGACCTAAATAAATGGACAACATTCAGTGTTCATGGGTTAGAAGATATAATATTGTTAAGATGAAAAATCTCCTGAAACTGATCAACAGCCATGTAATCCCTATCAAAATTCCAGCTGCCTTCATGGCAGAAACTGACACATTAATTCTAAAATTCACATAGAGAAGTACGGTAGACTCAGAATAGACAAAACAATTTTAAAACGAATTTTAAAACAAAATTGGAGAACTCACATTCCCTAATTTCAAGACTCAACTGTGGAGTATGGAGTATGAAGTTGGCATATACAGTATAGTACTTAGGGCATCTGGCTGGCTCAGTTGGTATAGTATCTGATTCTTGATCTTGGAGTCATGAGTTCGAGCACCACACTGGGTGTAGATATTACTTAAAAAAAAAAAGCACAGTACTGACGTAAGAACAGACATAGAACAATGGAACAGAGTTCATAAATAAACCTCTACATTTATGGACATTTGATTTCTGAGCAGGGTGTCAAGATAACTCCATGGGGAAAGAAGAGTCTTGTCAACAAATGGTGCTGAACAATAAGAAAGCCACAGGCAAAAGAATAAAGTCAGATCCCTTACCTCATATCATATACAAAAATTAATTCAAAATGGATTACAGGCCTAAATGTAAGACCTAAAACTATAAAACGCCTAGAAGAAAACAGTGGAATAGATCTTGTGGTCTTAAGTCACGCAAAGGTTTCTTAGGCATCAACACAAAAGGTAAAAGTGACATGGGATGCCAGTCGTTGAAGCATCTGCCTTTGGCTCAAGTCATGACCCAGAGCCTTGGGATCCAGCCCGGAGTCGGGCTCCCTGCGCAATGGGGAGTCTGCTTCTCCCTCTGCCCACAGCCCTATCTCGTGCTTCTGTTCTCTCTCTTACGCTCTCAATCTCTCAAATAAATAAAAACCTTTAAAAAATAAAGTGACAAAAAAGAAAATATAGAAAAATGGACTTCATCAAAAGTAAAAAACTGTCATGCTTCAACAGACACCATCAAGAAAGTAAAAAGATGACTCACCAGCTAGGAGAGAATAGTTGCAAATCATGAACATATTTAGAGACTTGTATCCAGAATAAAGAACTGCTACAATTCAGCAATAAAGACAAATAGCACAATTAAAAAATGGGCAAAGAATCTGAATAGATATTACTTCACAGAAGATATATAAAAGGCCAGCAAGCACATGAAAAGATGCTCCATCTCATTGTGACCAGAGAGATGCAAATCAAAACCACAACGAGATAGCGGTTCACATCCACTAGGATGACTATAATCGGAAAAGACAAACACTAGAAAGCGTTGGCAAAGATGTAAACCAACTCCACTGCAACGATCATGAAATGGTGCAGCCAATGTGGAAAGCAGTCTGATAGTTCCTCAAAAGTTTAAACAGAGACCCCTCACACGCTCCAGCAATTCCGCTCTTACATCTATATCCAAGAGAACTGAAAACACATGTCCACACAAGAACTCATACACACATGCTTGCTCAGAGTAGCATCATTCGTAAGAGCCAAAAGGTAGAAACAACCAAAACGCCCAGCAGCTGAGCAATGCATAAACCAAAGGCGGCACTGTCTGTCTACGCAACGGAACACTGTTTGGCCATAAAAAGAAATGAAGCACGGATACCTACAACGACATGGATGAACTCTGAAAACACTAGGCTGAGTATAGGAAGCCAGCCACAGAAGGCCAAGAATGTATGATTCCACTTACAGGAGCTGTTCAGAACAGGAAAGTCCATAAGGAGAGAACGGAGATCTGTGGTTGCTAGGTGCTGTGGGAGTGGGGAATGGAGAATGATGCTAATAGATACGGGGTCCTGTTTTACAGTGATGAACACATTCTAAAATTAGACTGTGGTTATGGCTGGATACTTCTCCGAATATACTAGAAGGCACTGAATTGTACACTTTTAGAGCATGAATGTTATGAGATGTGAATTATACCTCAATAAAACTGCTATATTTTTTAAAAATCTCACTATTCTCCCCAAACATGCCAATGACTTCTATATCCCCCACTCTGGTTAACAGTATCACCTACTACAAAGTTGGCTAAATTATGTAAAAATGGGACTTCATGATTGTTATCATGTTTTCAAATTGGCTAATAGTCTTTTTAAAAGTTTACATAAAAAAGATGTTATATCAATTGATATATAATTCTGAGTCTGTTCTTACTTGGCTTTATTTCTTTATATTTTATTACAGATAAATCTATCTACCACTACTCTCGTTGTGTTTTGGATAAGTCATTTACATATGAAATAACATGCTGTTTTATTAATTTTGGAGTGTTTGCTAGACATTCAGTCTCTGATCTGAAGTGATTATAAAAAAAAGGGAAAAAATGAGGAGTGCCTGGGTGGATTAGTTGGTTTGAGTGTCCTACTATTGATCTCAGCTCAAGCCTTGATCTCAGAGTTCAAGGCCACACTGGGCTCTATGCTGGGCATGGAGACTACTTAAAAAATAAAACAAACAAACAAACAAAAACGAGAATGAGAAAGTTCTAGTAAATACTCAGAATGTGTAAAAGTTCGAATTAAAAAATAGTTTTACAATCTCAAAAGCCAAGGTTCTATGTGGAAAATTACAGATAATTTTAACTTCCTTATATTTATACATCTAAATGTTCTGTAAAGAAAATGTAATGTTTTTATAATTTTAAAAAGTTGCTTAAAAAAACAATCAAGGGCAACCCTGTAGCAACGAGTTCCTCTCATATAATATAATATATAATATAATCTCTAAATATCATTTTTCATTAAAATGAACCAGGAGGGGACGCCTGGATGGCGCAGTTGGTTGGACGACTGCCTTCGGCTCAGGGCGTGATCCTGGAGTCCCGGGATCGAGTCCCACATCAGGCTCCCAGCTCCATGGGGAGTCTGCTTCGCTCTCTGACCTTCTCCTCGCTCATGCTCTCTCTCACTGTCTCTCTCTCAAATAAATAAATAAAATCTTTAAAATGAACCAGGAGTCCTTAGAAAAAGAGTTTATTCCTGGTCTGAGTCAGACAATGAAAAGATGAGCTTAGGACATCTTGTTGTGCCAAAACTTAATGGAAAATCCAGAATGCTATCATAAACTCCTGGGGTCATGCTGAAAGGACCGAAGCCAAGGTAAAGAGCTCCCACTAGCTGAAATGGGACAAAATGAGCAACAAAAAGAGTAAAGGCTGTAATGAGTCAAAACAAATACATAGAAGCCCTGAACTCACAATGACAGACAAAAAGAATCATACAGACTGTGAATATAAACTGAAAAACAAAACAATAGAGTTTCTAGAAAATAATAAAGGTAAATTTAGACTGTTCAATTGGACTATATTAAAATGAAGTAATCAAAAGACACCATTAAGGTTCTGGTTCTGAGTAAGATGAAGAAGGCGCACTCCACCCTGTCTTTCCCACTAAATGCACCTATAAGACCTAGACAGAACGCACGGAGCAGCTATACAAGGAAGCCGAAAAGTAAAGAGCAGCACGCAGATTAGGGAAGAAGAACACAATCTGAATTACCACCCAAGCGGTGGCAAGTTTCTCATTGTTTCCTCCTGTGACATCTTCCAGCCCAGGACTCGAGAAGGCCCAAGATCAGAGGCAGGTGCTGGTGTGGACAGACAGCTCTAGGAAATGCCCTCAGGTCTTATCTTAAGGAGGAGAAAAGGGGTCTCCTAACACTCAGAGAGAGTGGGAGAAATTCCTCATCCCTTTCCCTCTTTTCATTTTCTTAAGTTCCAGCCCCCCAAAGTGAAGACACAGGCACCTAAAACTCTGAGGGGTGTGACTTCCTCTCTGGTTGGAAGATCTGCAATCCCACGGTGAAACCTGTTCAATTTTTGGTCTCCCTGTCCCACTGGGAGTCCTGCAGTATGGATGCCCTTGCAGGACGTGTCCAACAGGGCAGGTTAAATAAAACCCCAGGAAATAGCAAAGAGGAAGGAGATCTGGAAAATGACCCCCCTAAAGTTGTCTATGAACTCCAGGCTCACCCTTGAGGTATACAAATGTGAATGTGATCCCAAGCAGCAAGCCAAAATCTCTGACAACTGAACTAAGGGATGGAGCCAAAGGGGGAGAAGAAACAGCTCAATGCTGAAAAATGGTTTGAAGAAATGAAGGAAAACTCCTCGAGTGAGAAAGATTATAGTGAAACTTATGGATTCAAGAAGTTCAGTGAACCCCAAACAAACCCAATGGAATTCTAGCTCAGATACTATATAATCAAAGTGCTGAAAATTAAAGACAAAGTCTCAAGAGAAGCTGGAGAAAGTGGAAGTACTATTTATACCAGAACAACAGTTCAAATGACGACATGAAGGGTGAGCGGGAGGAGTTCTCTGTACTAGCCCTCCCACTGCTCTGAAAATCGGAAGTTAGCTCCAAAAAAAAAAAGTTAAACCAAAAAATATTGGCAGATATGTAAGAAGGTGAAAATGAAATATTTACTTACATTCAAAGATCAAAATAGGAAACCTCACAACAAATTTCAAATTTGCAACAGGCTCTCATACCACACAAAAAACTTCTATTTGAAGTATTTCACTAGAAAACTTGGCAAAGCAGTGGTGGCTAAAGGAAGTCCACCATCTGGTTTCATGATCCCAAATAAATCTTACATCTTCAGGCCTTAGTTTCCTAAGTTTAAGACCAAGAAGTTGGATTAGGTGTGCTCATGGATGGATCCCTCATCCTCCTCTAAACTCTCTCCCCAACAACTGAACAGCGGAGTATCTTAGAAGTTAAAAAGATGAAATTTAGAAGCAGACAGATGTATCTGCTTCCCGGCTCTGCTATTTGACTGGGGCATATGACAGTCTCTCAGGAATAATCACACCTACCTAGAAGGTTTTAAGGGTTACATGAGACAAGGTATGCAGAGTGCTCAGCACTTGAGAAAGCACTTGGCACACAGCAAGGGTATAAAACCAAAGCTAGTTATTATAATGAAAATTCTGCCTGCGTTAAGCCTCCTTTCCCTACGTTTAAGAATTCTTTCCGGGTATCGTGACAATTTCCACAGTTTTAACATCCCCACCTACCCTACCCCCAGATCTGTATGTCCTAAGCTCTAGTTTCACATTGTCAACTACCTGTCAGACATCTCACCACCACTTAAAATGAAACATTCCCAAAACCAAGTCATCACCATCCCTATGAAGCAGCTCCTTCTTACAACTCAAGCCCTGACATTCTCCTGAAGTAACCCCGGCTTAAAACCTCAGTGTCAGCTTCAATTCTTACGTTCTCTTCCTCACTTCCCCTTTTCAGTCAGCCATCAACTCTCACCGATTATGCCTTCAAAAAGTCTCTCGTTTGAACAATTCCTTCCCATTCTCCACTCCAGACCCCTATTAATTCACATCTGAATTATTCTCCACACTGGTGCCAGACTCACCTTCTCTGGCTCACTTGGATCCTCTCCCTTCCTGCTATCATCTGCCAAATGAAGACTAAACTCCTGATACTGCCCTCAACACCCAGAACAATCTGGAATCAAATTCTCTGTGATTCACAGGACATATACTGAGGTGTCTACCACCCAAGTCCTCCTTTTCCTTTCTGCTTAATGAAATTCTGACAATTTTTAGAGAACCAACTCAAATACTACTTCTGAAGAAGGCTTCTGAACAAAGGCTTCTCTGATTCCAGAGATCTCCCTGATTTTTCAGAGAAGAACAGTGATATGGTACTTCCCTACCAGCTATCAAAATGTGTTATACAAGTATATTATTTAAAATAATTTTGGCATTAGCACGAGACAAATTGGTCAGCTCTATCGTGTCCAAAAACAGAATCCAAAAATAGAACACTGCCTTTATAAGAACTTAAGAATAATAAAGATGATATTTCAAATCAGTAGGAAAAGGATGGTGTATTCCATAAATGTTGTTAGGACAAAACACTATCTACCTATAGAGAAAAAGTAAAGTTAGATCCCTATCTTATGCATATTTCAAAAATCTAGAGTACTGAAAAATACAGAATGCCTTTATGACCTAGGTTAAGGAATATAAATGCATTACAGGAAAAGACTCACCAAGTCTGACTAAATAAAACTTCTGCACAAACAAAGGATAAAAAAACAAAAAAACTTCTGCACAATTAAAAACAATAAACAGGGACACTTTGGTGGCTCAATGGGTTAAGCCTCTGCCTTCGGCTCAGGTTATGATCTCAGGGTCCTGGGATCAAGTCCCACATCATGCTCCCTGCTCAGCGGGGAGTCTGCTTCTCCCTCTCCCACTACCCTCTCATGCTCTCTCTCTCTCAAGTAAATAAATAAAAAATCTTAAAAAAAAATCAACAACATTCCAGGGTTCCTGGGTTGTTCAATTGGTTAAGTGTCTGACTCTTGGTTTCAGCTCAGTTCATGGGCTCATGGGTCCTGAGATGGAACCCATGTCCGGCTCCACCCTCAGGAGGGGGTCTGCTGGAGATTCTCTCCCTCTGCCCTTTCCCCACTTGCATGCGTGCTCTCTCTCTCAAATCTTTAAAAAAAGAGTAACAACAACAAAAAACTATTCTATCATCCTTACACAATTATGTTTATGATTATGCACATCTTAGTCATATTTTATATGCGTATTTCACATTTGTAATCACTGTGTCCATATATTTTTCCTCTGTAAAAAATGTAGTTTTAGGGGTGCCTGGGTGGCTCAGTGTTAAGTTAAAGCCTCTGCCTTCGGCTCCGGTCATGATCCCATGGTCCTGGGATGGAACCCCGCATTGGGCTCTCTGTTCAGCAGGGAGCCTGCTTCCTCCTCTCTCTCTCTGCCTGCCTCTCTGCCTGCTTGTGATCTCTCTCTGTGTGTCAAATAAATAAAAATCTTTAAAAGAAAGAAAGGAAGAAAGAAATAAAATGTTCAGGCTGGGACTTATACTACCTGAGCCCCAGAGCCCCAGAATTACTTCACTAGTAAATCACACCTTCTAGACTCCTTTTCCTCATACACAAATAAAGAGTTCATTAATGTGCTCTCTTAATCTCTGTGACTGATCAGGCTACCTACTCATCTTTAGTCAATTATGTTATTTCCACAGCTTTTATCATGAATTTGCACTGAGCCAGTCATTCCACTAACTCACTTTTCCCCAGAACTCCCTTTCCAGCAACAGTACTAATGAACATTTGCATAATGGCTGCTTGGGGTACGGGGTACCTTTTAGATCCAGCAAGCACAGCAACAATAACTGGTTTGAACTTAGGCCTTTATGACCCTGGCCTCATTAACATTATATGCTAACTAAGCTAAATCACCAAAGATACTCTATATAAAATATTTAAAGCTGATTACTAAGCTATTTGCTTCTAAGAGAATATTTCAGATATTTTTTTCTTCTCCTATCAGTGGCTGTCTCGGGATTCAGGAACTGAGTGGATAGAGGAACAAGGTGAGAGGGAAGCATACTTTTTGTGATCGTTTTAAGACAGGTCCACAAATTCTTTGGAGAGTTCTCTCTCCAAAAGGTGGGGCCTAACTTCCCTCTCTAGAGGGTAGGCTGTATAGGGTGGCTCACTTCGACTAAACAGAAAGTGGTAATAATGTAGGTGACTTATGAAGCTCGATCATAAAAAATACTGAGGCCTCTGTGTGTGTGTGTGTGTGTATCTCTGTGTGTATGTGTCTGTGTCTGTGTGTGTGTGTGTGCGCGCACGTGCACACGTGTGCATGTCTGTCTCATCATTGACAGAAGCTAGCTGCCTAATCAGGAAGATACTCAGGCAGCCTTAGAAAGAGGTCTATAAAGTGAAAAACTGAGACATCCTATGAAAGCTGGGTACCAACTACTGAGACCTACCAGCAGCCGTTTGAGTGAGCCACGCTAGAAGCGATTCTCTCAGCCCCAATAGCCACTGGATGACTATACCTTCAACCAAAAGACTGACTACAATTTCATGCAACCCAAACCAGAACCATCCAACTAAATTACTCCCAGATTTTTAACACACACAAACTATATAATAAATACTTATTATCATTTTAAGTCACAAGTTTTTTTTTTAATTAATTTATTTTTTTTAGTAATCTCCACACCCAGTGTGAGCTGCATGTTCTACCAAATGAGCCACCCAGGCGCCCCCTAAGTTACTAAGCTGCTCTTTTTCTAAGATTTTATTTATTTATTTTAGAGAAAGAGCACATGACTCAGGGGAGGGGCAGAGGGAGAGGAAGAGAATCTCAAGCTGACTCCACACTGAGCCTGGAGCCCCATGGAGGGCTGGATCTCACAAGCCTGAGATCATGGCCTGAGCCAAAAACAAGATTTGGACTGAGCCACCTGGGCACTCCCGTAAGTTACTAAATTTTGAGGTACTTCATTACACAGACAAGAGATAATTAATATATATATATATATTTTACTTTTGGTTTTGGTGCCATTTATACATATTTTCTAGTTTCAAAAATAATTAGCTTTAAAAACCTCTTTCCCAAACATAATTTTCTCACTCAAATTATACTAGCTTCTCTAAATTAATAGAGCCCATTTTTGGAAATGTTCTCTGTTAAAGACCCCCTCCCCTCAAAAGCACAGTAAGAACTACAAACCGGTACTCTTTTAGACTCTACTAGAAATATTTTCTTAAGGGTATATGAAGATCCTGGGCATGCTATCATGCTCATCAGGTGCTGGCAAAAGATTACTGTATTAGGGCCAATACTCCTGCAATATACAACTGGGTGCAATGCAATCTCAGTGCTTCAAAAGGAGCTCGCTGACACTTTCAAGCTCAACTCTCACCTTAGAATAAAACACATAAACAGAACTCATGTTCAACCACAATCACAAAAGGAACATGTTACTGATCCAAGTTGTTCTCTTTTTTAACCCAAGTTTTATAGGCTTAAATGGGCTGTGCTCTTCAAATTAATCTAAAGAATTTTCCTCTTTAATTCCTTTTTTTTTTTTTTTTTTTTTAAGGAGGGGTGTGGTGGGAAGAGGGAGAGGCAGAGAGAATATTCTAAGCAGGCTCCATGCCTAGCGCAGAACCCGACACAGGGCTCAATCTCACCCTGAGATCATGGCCTGAGCCAAAATCAAGAGATGGACCCAGGCATCCCATGGATTTTTCCTATTCAATTTCAATCTAGCAACTATTTTCCTTGCATGAACTAGCAGTGAATACAAAGTAATTAAAATAAAATAAAACAAAACCAACTTTTAAGGAATATGTCACAAAATAGTGTTATGATAAAAAATTAAACATAAAATCTTTTGTGAAGTGCATTAAATAAAGCTGTCTTGTGACATTATGTCACAAAAGTTGTATTATGAAGTATACAGAGGGCACCTGGCTGGCTCAGTCAGTAGACCATGACACTCTTGATCTCGAGTGGTAAGTTCAACCCCACACTGGGTATAGAGATTACTTAAAAATAAATACCAACCAAAAAAAACCAAAAAAAAAAAAACACAAAAAAAATACAGAAATTTAATCAACACTTTCAGGAATGAGAGCAGGGAATTTTAGTAAATAACTTTGCCTACTACATACTAATCATTCAGTTATTAGTTCAACTGTTTGATAAGTGGGTCATACTAATTCAAATCTTTCAAAATCACTTGGTGTTAAACGGCTCTGTCACTTAATAGCTTTATGACCTTGAACAAGTTGTTTAACTTCCCTGCCTCAGATTTCTCATCTGTTGAAGCATAGTTCCTATGGCATAAGGTGGTTGTAATAAACCAGGTAATTCACAACCATAAAATCACACAGTAATAATCACACAATAGTACTCAGCAGTCATAGTATTAGTAGACTATATTTGGAAAGCAATATTCAGAAAGTATTAGTTTTAGTAAGTCTAATTTTATTATTGAAGTGATCAGGTGAAAAACAGATGATGGGGGGGAAAATGCACCAAAAAAGAAACAAGAGTTAAAGATATCCTAGATTTCAAGCCCACTAAATTTAATAATATATAGATGTGACAAATGTATTCATCAAATATCAAGTCATATCTGATAATGACCACCTAGCTCTCAACATTCTTGAGCTATCCAGAACTCCATGGTTTTTATAAGGTACCCGAAAGTAAAACTGATACTGAAAAGCATGATTTGATCAAGATTCTGACAAAGAAATAAAATGATTCTAGTTTTAAGTCAGCAAAAACACAAGAACAAGAAGAACAAAAATAAAGACGGGAAAGTGTTTTGGCTAATACTTCTAAGTCTCTCTTAAATACAACTCACCTTCTTCTTTTTGTTGTTTTTCTAATCACACTAGTTAAGTGGCTTAAAAACACCTTTTGTTAAAATGCTTTTAAAAAGCTGAAGACAGAGAGGGGCACAAATGATCAACTAAAAGCAAATTAAACACATTCAGAAAGCCACTGATGAATTCTTACCGCCATAAAATCGAAGCATACAGCCAAGGTCAGGATCTGTTGCCTCCTCCTGTATACGCACAGGGTCATCAAATCCCAGCCTGGATAAGTAATCATACACAATCTGAAGAGGTCGTTCAGTAGGTTCCAGTCTCCTGCTTACACAATTCAAAAGAGAAGTATTTAGTAAGAAAAAATGCTTCACTTAATATTTATAATCTTTTCATATGTTCTAGATTTTTACTTCTGTATCAAGATTTTCTTTAATATCATATGATACAAATAATCTAAACAGGAAGTGCTCAGAGGTTTTGGTCTCAGGACCCCTCTTTAGTCTTCGAGGACCCCCAAAGAGCTTTTGTTTACATGAGGTATACCTACTGGTATTTACTCAATGAGGAGCTCAAATTAATGATTTCCAAATAATGGGGATGCCTAAGTGGTTCAGTCATTTGAGCTGCCCACATAATCAGAAATGCAGTCATGGAATTGCCTACTGCGTCTCAGGTACTATGTTTTCCACTGGCTTCAGAGATGATTCTTGCATAAAAATTAGGAGTGAATAATTCCCCAGAAATCATTCTACCATGTGGTCCCAAATGAAAACTAAATTAAAGTCAGAATGTCTAGTAATTATTTGTGGCCTCTGGTGACACTGCACATTTTAAATCATATAGAACTAAAACACTTAAAACAAAAACCTTCCAGGCTTATTTTGATAGAAGGGGCTACATCAGTAATAACACAAGTCAGCCCTTTACAACTGTTTATCAGAAAGCAAATAGTTATAAATCAATACAGTCACTAAGAGTATAGGCTCCAAAAGTCAGACTGCCTGGGTTTAGTCTTAGTTCTGCCATTTATTTATCAGCTGCATGCCCTGGGACAATTTATTCAACTTGTCTTAAATTCCTCATCAGTATAATGGGAATACAATAGTACTTAAAACTCACAGAGCTGTTATTAAATATATTTACTTACAAGATATTATATAGTAACTAAAGTGTTCAGCAAGACATCTTATATATAATAGTGTTTAATAACACACTGATGACTTAAGTAAAAAAATTCCTGAAATTTTAATTTTAAATTAGAAATTTTACTTAATTAGAATAAAAACAGAATTATCTCCCCCATCTGAAACAACAACCAAGAAACAAGTATAGGAAACTACATGTGTGCTCAAAAGGTCTTGAAAAGGAGCACCTGTGTAGCTCAGTGGGATAAGCATCTGCCTTTGGCTCGTCATGATCTCAGGGTCCCACGAGTCAGGCTCCCTGCTCAGCAGGGAGTCTGCTTCTCCCTCTCCCTCTGCTCCTCCCCATAATCATATTCATGCTATCTTCTTCTCTCTCTCTCATAAAAAATTTAAATCTTTTAAAGGACCATTCATCTTTATGTCTTAAAAGGATTCTGTTTAGAAAACTTAAGGAGCACCTGGCTAGCTCAGTCAGTAGAGTGTGTGATACTTGACCTCAGGGCCATGAGTTTGAGTCCCATATTGCGTGTAGAGATTACTTAAAAATAGAATTAAAAAAAAAAAAAAAAAAGAGGGGCACCTGGGTGGCTCAGTTAGTTAAGCTTCTGCCTTCAACTCAGGTCATTATCCAGGGTCCTGGGATTGAGCCTTGCATGAGGCTCTCTGCTCAGCAGGGAGTCTGCTTCTCCCTCTCCCTCTGCCTCTGCCTCTCCCCCTCCTTGGGCTCTGTCTCAAATGAATAAATAAAATCTTTAAAATAAATAAATAAATAGAAAACGTAAGAATTGTGTTAATTACAAGAAACATGATACACCTCCCATCACTGCAAAAAGATATGAAGGACATCTCTGTTTTACGGTGAAAGGAGTAGAAAATACTGTCGGCAGTAGATTTAAGTAAAACTAACATGAAAATAGTAAGACTACAAAGCTGAATGTAAACAACTACCAAAACTGTAGAGACTACTTTTAGGCAACAGGCCTCAGCAATGGAAAGTTGGAGCAAGGCAAAAGGGCCCACAGCCACTACCAGGCTGACACTAAAGGCTCTCATTAAGCCACAGGCCCTGATCGACCATAGTCACTTACAAGCAGGCATAGTTCTTAAGATCACCAAAAAAGGTAAAATTCCATACGTTTCATATTCCCTCATTCCAACCTATAACTACAACTTCTGCCCATCACCTGTGGCAGTCTGTCCTTTGCTGTCCTGCCTACTACTTCATTGCAGCGTACTCGATAAACTTCTATCTCTTCTGCTCCGCCTTGCGTGACTTCTTTCACTGGCCACACCACCAGCCCCCATCCAATCAGAACAGCCCACAAAAAATGATAATTTAGTTATATAAATCATACTGATGAGCACAAAAACGCAAAAATAAAACAACTTCCTGGCCCCTCCTGACTGCTCAGTGCAGACTCTTATCCATAAACTCCGAACTACTACATGAGGTATGACCAAGAACTAAAACCCTACAAAGACAAATAAATACTGAGTTTAATAGAAACAAAAAATTAACTTTTCAGAATAAAAGCTTCATCAATTACAACCAATCTCTAGTCAAACTAAATAAAAATTCACAAAGTATTACAGCGATATTAAGCACTTTCCCAGTACAGTGGTAGAATTCTTCTAAGGAGGATGTATTGTAAGAGGGACTTCTTTTTTTTTTTTTAAGATTTTATTTATTTATTTTTCAGAGAGAGAGCGGGAGTGAGAAAGTGAGCGAGCACAAGCAGGGGGAGTGGCAGGCAGAGGAAGAAGCAGGCTCCCCGCTGAGCAGAGAGCCCGATGTAAATTCTACCTGAATCCTGCTATTATTTTTAGATACAGAGTTCAATGTACTTAAATATCATAATTCCATATAATGATCACATAGCCAGGATCAAGAAATGATATATTCAGGCTAAATCTCACCAGCTCCATTTTTCAATTTCTGTCTAGAAAATCAAGAGAAATGGAAACATCCTAATTCTGCATTTTTTGCATGATCAAATTTTCTTCCAAAAGGGGCTCTGTAGACTTTGAAACCCTGTTTATACATTCCCACCTAAGGGAAGTCATGATCCTGGGGACTTGGGATTGAGTCCCTGCGTCGGGCTCCATGGTTGGCAGGGAGCCCATTTCTCCTTCTCCCACTCTCCCTGATTGTGCTCTCTCTCATTCTGTCAAATAAATAAATAAAATAAAATAAAATAAAATAAAAGAACAGAACAACAAAAACTCAATCTCTAGCTACCTGTAGAGGTAAAATCTGCAAATGTTATGATTAATAATCAGACAATACTAATACAAACAGCAATACTAAGGATACTTCAATGAATGTCTACTCCATGCCTGACTCTATGCTGAAAAGTACTTAACATTTTATCAAGTTATGTCTGTTCTGCAAATAAGGAAAGTGAGATTCAGAATCACACAATGAGTACATAGTGGCATCAAGATGTGCTGGTTTCATTAAAAATCCTAGTTTCGGGGTGCTTGGATGGCTCAGTGGGTTAAAGCCGCTGCCTTCAGCTCAGGTCATGATCTCAGGGTCCTGGGATCGAGCCCCACATCGGGCTCTCTGCTCATCAGGGATCCTGCTTCCTCCTCTCTCTCTGCCTGCCTCTCTGCCTACTTGTGATCTCTGTCTGTCAAATAAATAAGTAAAATCTTTAAAAAAAAAAAAAAATCCTAGTTTCTTGGGGCACCTGGGTGGCTCAGTGGGTTAAGCCTCTGCCTTTGGCTCAGGTCATGATCTCAGGGTCCTGGGATCGAGCCCCGTATCGGGCTCTCTGCTCATCAGGGATCCTGCTTCCTCCTCTTTCTCTGCCTACCTCTCTACCTACTTGTGATCTCTATCTGTCAAATAAATAAATAAAATATTTTTTTAAAAATCCTAGTTTCTTTTGGGTAAACCACATTATTTTATACAGTTAAAATAATTTATGCAGAAGAGAGCTCAAAACACTTCATATGTTAACTTACACCAAAGAACCTCAAGAGTGATGTTTTAAAATTATTGTATTCCAGGCTATAGGGCACGTGGGTGGCTCAGTGGGCTAAAACCTCTGCCTTCGGCTCAGGTCATGATCTCAGGGTCCTGGGATCAAGCCCTATGTCAGGCTCTGCTTGGCAGAAAGCCTGCTTCCGCTTCTCTCTGCCTGCCTCTCTACCTACTTATGCTCTCTGTCTGTCAAATAAATAAGTAAAAAATTATTGTATTCCAGGCTAATACATCATTTGAAAGATACACTACCTTTGTGTGCATCATTGTATAATACAGAATCTTACACTAGTCTTCCATCCCTGATTCTTGGGGGGAGATTCTAAAGCCTTGGAATTTCCTGAATAATAGGAATGTCTTAGTCATTCTTGAGCCCCTGGCATCACCCCTCACAGATGAGATGACTCAAGATGCGGGCTGGTCACCATAAAGACCAACCAAGTGAAGAAAAGGCTAGGGTTTAGAGCTAGCCTGACTACAGGGAAGGAAAACATGGCTGGAGATTGAAGGCCAAGCATGAGGTCAATGAACCAAACAAGCCTACCCAATGAAATGCTAATAAAAACTGTACTGAAGTTCCACGGATCTTTCTGGTAAGTGACAAGAGGAGACATGGTGAGAGGATGACAAGGGTGAGGGCACGAAAGTTCTATGTTCCTGACCCTCCCAGACCTCCCTCACCCTATGTGTCTCTTTATTTGGCTAGTTCTGATTTGTATCTTTTACTATCCTTTACTAAAACTGTAATCATAAGTAGAATACGTTCTTGAGTCTGAATCATTCTATTATTATTAAACCTAAAAGGGTCATGGGAACTCCCAAATTTATATCCAGTTGGTTAGAAGTGTGGCTAGAATCTGAACGGCAGTCTTACTGTGGACCATGGCCTTTAACTTGTGAAGTGTGCGAAAAGTCTGGGTGGTTAGTACCAGAATTGTACTGCAGTAAACCAAATGGTATCATAATAACCATTATGAAAGAAAAAAACATTGCCAATTAAACTATGACCCATCAACAACTATAGAACACAAGCTGATATCAGCAGTATTATGATGTAAAAACAAAAACAAAACAAAAATGAATTAATGTATAACAGATAATTTTTAAGTTTTAAAATAGCACAGAAAAATGAAGCAAAAAACAAAACTAATCTTTTCCATCCTCAGCAGTAATCAGCTCAGTATGTATCCTGAAAGAGAACTGTTCACACTACTTTTACAACACCAAAATATGGTAAACAAGGTTTTAGTGACCTGTACAAGGTCACCCAGCAAGTCAGTGACAGAAAAGTTATTAGAATACAAGATCCCAAACCCCAAGGGTATTTTGTTATAAACATCTTACTGCCTCCTAACTTATCTTAAAAAGATAGTCTATCAAACTTAACAAGCTTCAAGAAGAACAGAAATCTTACTCAATTTGATGACTAAGAATAAAAGTAAATATATGATCATGAGCCAAGGGGCACTCCACTTTGTCATAAATGATCTTGTTACAACTTCTCAGGCAGAAGGCAATAACTACACTAAACTTCACTAGTGAGTCAGTTCTCACTTAAACAGTTCAATAAAAAAGACAAACCAAGTGTCGTCATGTAAGAGCAATGGAATGGGACAGCGGCAGACCAGGCAGCAGCCAGAATGTGCCATCCACCAGCCCTCTCCAGGCCTCAGTTTCACATTTATGAAACAAAGGGAAATGCTCTCAGTTATTCCCACTAGGAAGTTACTGGTCTTTTGGGCAAGACAATTCTTGGTTGTACAAGTCTATCCCGCATACTGAGGACATTAAGCCTTTCTGGCCCTTCCCACTAAATGCTGGTTAACTCTCCCTAGTAGTTCTGACAACCAGCAAAACTACCCCCACATATATTTCTGAATGGAGAGGGCAGGGGGTGCGGGGGGTCGTTAAGTTGGGTACACTTTGTTCCTTAGTAGATGATCTCTTTGAGGTTCCTTCAAGTGCTACAATTCTATAAATTAGTAATCTTTCAGCTTTACTGAAGTGACAAATCCGTGACTAAAAAAAGAGAATGGAAAGAAGGAAGTCATGGACGGTTTAGAAAAACACAAGGTAATTTTCGACACAGCAATCTCATTTCTAGCATGGAGCCTAGGGAGATCAACAATATAAGGATTCTGGGGTGTCTGGGTGGCTCAGTCATTAAACGTCTGCCTTCAGCTCAGGTCATGGTCCCAGGGTCCTGGGATTGAGCCCCACTTTGCTTCGGGCTCACTGCTCGGCAGGAGGCCTGCTTCTCCCGCTCCCACTCCCCCTGCTTGTGTTCCCTCTCTTGCTGTGTCTCTGTCAAATAAATAAATAAAATCTTTAAAAAAACAAAACAAAACAAAATAAAGATTCATGAGCTAAGGTTTAGTCATCACAACACCACTTCTAAGAGTTGAGTGATTTGAAACAACCCAAGTAGGTAACACTTACTGAGCACTTACTGGGTGTCACAGACTGGGTGACAGACATAAACACTTCCTTTCCACTCTAAGTGAAGCTTATCACTTAGGAGCTTAATACACAATCTCAGGCCCCATCCCAGATCTTCTGGATCAGAATCTGTAACTTAACAAGCTCCCAGGTGAACAGCAGAGTTTAAGAAGCACTACTTTACAAGTATTAATTTATATGATCTTCATAAGGTGTAATTAATTTTCATCATGACAGCTCTATAATGTAAATAGAATCATCCTCCATTTTACACATTAGTAAATTAAGGCATAGAGAGCATCATACAACTTGCATAGTGACGGTAAGAGCCAGGATTTGAACCCACACACTCTGGTTCCAGAATCCAAGCTCTAAATCATCATTGCCTATTATTTCTCAATTTTTAAACAAGTTATAGTAGCATTTCTGTAAAATGTAATTTCCTGTAGAGATTAAAACCAATGTCTAAGCTCACTAAGTGACCCACCCTGAATTAACCATAGGCCCTAAATGAACAATTACAACCAGGCACAGTTCCTAAGATCAACAAAAAAGGGAAAATTCCATTTGTCCCCATACTCACTCCACCCTATACCTGTGGCCCCTCACCATGGCCTTGTGGCAGACACCTCTCCTTTGCTAGTCTGCTCACTGCTTCCTTGCCGTGTATTCAATAAACTTTTATCTCTTTTATTCTGCTTAGGGTGAATTCTTTCACCACCAGCACTGCCCGCCTCTACCTCATCTGAGTGCCCCACATGTGGTGCCCCCCCCAACACCCCACAAGTGATCTTAGGTGAGAGGCTGAACCTTTTTAAGCCTCATTTTCTTGATCAATGAAATGAAAATAGTACCCTACCTCCCAAGATCATTGTGAGGATTAAATGAGGCACTCTACAAAAAGCACAAGCACTGATGGTTATTTCTCTTTATACTTCTTCATTTGCCAAAATTTCTACAGTGACTACATGTTACAATTCAGTAAAGAGAAAAAAAAAGATAGCGCCTGAGATTGTCAACTGTCTCACGGGCTATTCCAAAGAAAGTACCTATTCCTCTGATTAGATAACAGAAGACTGAACTCAAGCAGTAACAGTTGAGTAAGATATCCAAAAAAAGATCTCTAAGTATGATTAAATAGCACCATTTCCTCTCCAGGAGGGCCTTTCCTCGAACAAAGTCCACCACCTACTTTAATGAGACATTCCAACTGCCTGGCAGTACCTGCCTGACCTTGAACAGGTTACCAGACCTCTTGCAAAGCCTCACTTTTCCTCATCTGAAAGAAAGGATGCTACCGCCCTTGGATCTACTATGAGGATTTAATGAGAATATGTCCGTAAAGAACTAAGCACAGAGGACTGGTGAAACAAAGCGTGATGTCAGCCCAAATCTACCCTCATCGCCAGAGGCGTCCATTCTTTGGCTGAGTGACACCTCTTAAGCTGTTCCAAGCAATGAAAACATACTCATTCTTTCCAGTGGCAGTTCAATAGTATTTCCATTATTTTCTAACCAATTAGATCTATGAAGAGCTATTTCATTACAAAATTATCAAGGCCACTCTCCATTTTAAGTAATTTAGATTCACTAAAGTATATTATTTCACATGTGGATTCTTCACTACACAACTAGTAGTAGCAAGCTA
Organism: Neogale vison; assembly: GCF_020171115.1. Taxonomy (NCBI): domain Eukaryota; kingdom Metazoa; phylum Chordata; class Mammalia; order Carnivora; family Mustelidae; genus Neogale; species Neogale vison. The sequence continues at coordinate 13,640,427 of NC_058097.1, forward strand.
ATTCAGATGGGGGTTTCTCCACATTTCTAGTACCTCTCTATACAAATACATTAGTATACAACTGGTCTTGGGCTTAAATACACGAACTCCATCAATCACTACCAGCTATAATGTAGGTCAAGGCTTTCCACCTGATAAAATTAGATCAGAATCAGTGTTAAGATTTAGAAAAGCCTAAGGATCACCCAGTCTGATCCTTTCGTTTTGCAAATGGATTTAGGAAATGTAGTTAACTAGTGAACAAGGAAAACATTCAAATGCTAATCTACTTCTTCAGGAATTAGTCCAAATCCTAAAAGGAACACATAGTAAACCTCAATTTAGACTTTTGAAATGACATCAATTTTTAGCTCAACTGAAGGTGTTACTATTATTACCACATTCTGAGGTGTAAGTGGGAGCTTCCTTTCTCACTTTCAAGAGTACTGAGTCTACGGCTCTGAATTGTTTCAAGACATTTATTTATTACAGGGAAGAGGGAAGAGAGAAAGGTCAGTCACTTCAAACTCTTATTTGACATCTAATTCAAAGAACTAATAGTCATTTTCTTTTTAATTGAAGCAAAGAGTTCATAAGCACAGTAAAAGATTCTATGAGAATACTCTCCTTCACATTCATATAAAAGATTTTAAAGAAACACAAATGGCAGCTGAATCTACGAAAATATGCTCTACTTCACTCATTAAGATAAATGAAAATTAAAATGACAAAAACAACAAAATTCTATCAGATTTGCAAAAATCTAAGTCATTAGGCTTGACAAAAGATTTGTCTTTGCAATGCTGACTTTGCAATTCCCTAATCTAAAAACCGGTGACAATCATTTCTACTCACAAGCAAATATGCACTCATGCATGGGTATGTGTCTATACTTATATATAAAATTTAATGCTAACATGTTCTGGAGAAACTAAGGAGAAAATAGGCTTACTTTTATATTACTTGTTGAAGTTTAACTTCTATAAAGAGAAATCTGAAAATATGCATCAAAATTATAAATGCATATATCCTTTGACCAGCAATCCCACTTCTAGGAGTTCATCCTACAGATTACTTCCACATAGAGAGATATCATAGGCAAAAGGATGTTCACTACAACACCGCTTGCAGAGCGAAAAACTGGTAACAATGCGAATGTCCCTTAATAGGAGATCGTCTAAAACGATGGTAGACTCATGAAACAGAGTATTATACAGCCATTAAAGAAATAAAATTATATAAATATTAATATGGAAAGATCTCTAAATGATTTCAAGTCAATAATGTGCTGCAAGTCAATAATGTGCCTGGGTGGCTCAGTGGATTAAGCCTCTGTCTTCGGCTCAGGTCATGATCTCAGGGTCCCTGCATGGGGCTCTCTGCTCAGCTCCCACTTCCCCAACCCTGGCCTCTCTGCCTACTTGTGATCTCTGTCTGTCAAATAAATAAATAAAACCTTTAAAAAAAAAAAAATCTTAAAAAAAATAATGTGCTGCATATAGCACCATTAATTTTAAAATTTACATATAAATAGAAACATACTTATTCATGAGCATATATCCTTCTCATTCTATTTCCTTCTATACATTTCAATTTCATTCTATTGACATTCATAACCCTGAGATGGAGACCTGACTAAAATCAAGAGTCAGATGCTTAACCAACCAAGCCACCCAGGTGCCCCTATTTTTTTAAATGACTTTAAAATATTTATTTTAGGGGCGCCTGGGCGGCTGAGTGGGTTAAAGCCTCTGCCTCAGCTCAGGTCATGATCTCAGGGTCCTGGGATCGAGCCCCACATCAGGCTCTCTGCTCAGCAGGGAGCCTGCTTCCCTCTCTCTCTGCCTGCCTCTCTGCCTACTTGTGATCTCTGTCAAATAAATAAATAAAGTCTTAAAAAAAATTACTTATTTTAAATTTGGATATCTGACACATGGTGTAATCCAAATGAAGTAACTATCAAATTTTCCTTCGTGCACTGCTTTTAAATTCAAGAATCATAATTTCAGCATTCCAAAGACAAATCTTATTTCAAGCCAAGTGATCCCATAACCATTGTCAGTTCTAAGCAGCAGTCAAATGCTACAGCCCACTTCCAAGCAGAAATGCAGATTATTTACACTATAATGGAGTTAGAGGGGTAAAACGCAGACCTCACCTGACCAGGTCCCCATGAAGCTGTAAATAAAGACTTTCCCTTCCCTCGCCGGCACAGATCTCTGATGCTGGCGTCTCCACAGTGCACAGAACCAGATGCAAGTCGGAGGAGGCGGAGGCCGAAGCGCTGGCCGTGGCAGTGGTCGAGTCCGCGCCGTACAGGTACACACAACCTCTCCTGACATCTTCTCTCAGCCAGTCTCTTTCTCGAGAACCAAACCTACTCCGCCTATTCAAACAATTCCTGCTCCCATTGCGTTTCATATTTCTCTAAAAAACATCAAGAGAAAGAAATTATATTTCTTCGCCACGTTCGGGCCTCACCCCACCCTTCCACTCTCTATCCACCGACCACACCGCCCGGCCGTGGGGCCTTCCACACCGGCCATGCCCATTCCTAAGCTGGGAAACAATTTCCTCTCCTGCCAGCTGTTCATGGCCTGTCCGTCACCCTGTCTGACCCTTTCTTTTTCTTACGTTTTCATAAAAATGTAAGAATAATAAAATATCTGTGTACCTACTACCTATTGGCACAAATTTTAATATCCTGTCAGATTTATTTCAGATCCTTATTCTAAAGAACATACATTCTTACATCTAAGACTTACATGTCTTACACACATATAAGAACATGTATATATATATACATACACAGCTGAACTCACCTGACACCCCACTTCAATCCCATTTCCTTCCCTCTCTCCCCAGAAACACTCTAGTGTACTTCCTACTCGCCATTCCGTGCATTTTTATGTCTGCCCTATTTGTACATATCTATAACTGAATACAATTGTTTTCCATGATTTAGAACTTTAAATCCTAACATACTTGTTTCTTTTTTTTTTTTCCTAACATTGTTTCACACTGACATTTTTTTCATTTGGTTCAACACTGGTCATGCTAAGACACCCAGCTCATTCATTTAAGTAGTATCTCATTATGCGAATATGCTGCAATTTTTCCATTCTCCTGTTGATGGCATTTAGTTTCTAATTTTTTCACTTTTAAAAACAATCCTGCATTAAACATTTTTGTATATGTCTCTACAGTGCAAACTGGAAGCTTCTCTAGGGTCCTGACCCTCTGCCTCATATCACAAATAACACAATGTTGCACAAATATTCTTTCTGTTCTAATGTTTCCAAAAAATTAGTGCTGCGTTTAATAATTTAGGTATGTGAAATTCACACAGACGGTGGTTACTTCAAAGCAAAAGCAAACGCTACAGCAATATGACAAATCTCTAAAGATCAATAGTGACTTACTCTATTTTCTTTTTTTTTTTTTTTTTAAGATTTTTTATTTATTTATTTGAGAGAGAGAGACAGTGAGAGAGAGCATGAGCGAGGAGAAGGTCAGAGAGCGAAGCAGACTCCCCATGGAGCTGGGAGCCTGATGTGGGACTCGATCCCGGGACTCCAGGATCACGCCCTGAGCCGAAGGCAGTCGTCCAACCAACTGAGCCACCCAGGCGTCCCTGACTTACTCTATTTTCATGATGGGCCAGTTCTGTTCCCTTTTTTAAGATTTTATTTATGAAATTATTTGAGAGAGAGAGAGAGAGGAGGGAGGTGGGAGGGCATGGCAGGGAAGAGGAGGGAGAAGGACAAACAGACTCACCGCTGAGTAGGGAGCCCTACACCTGCAGCCCCATCTCACGACCCTGAGATCATGACCTGAGCTGAAATCAAGAGTCGCATGCTTAACTGACCGAGCCACCCAGGCACCCCTGTTCCCTGATATAAAGGCATTTCCATTAACACACTGCCATACCTCTCTACCATCATTCTCTGTTACCTGTCACTGCTTCAATCATACCCAGCTTCTTGTAACTCCCCAAACACATCATGAGTCCACAATTCTGTGACTTGTCTGAAATGTCCTTCCCCATCTTGTCCATCTGACTAGATGGCCTTCAAAACTCTACTCACGGGATGCCTCGGTGGCTCAGTTGGTTAAGCTGCTGCCTTCGGCTCAGGTCATGATCCCAGTGTCCTGGGATGGAGTCCCACATCGGGCTCCTTGCTCAGCAGGGAGCCTGCTTCTCCCTTTGCCTCTGCCTGCCTGTGCTCACTTTCTTGCTTTCCCTCTCTCTGTCAAATAAATAAATAAAATCTTTAAAAAAAACAAAAAACAAAAACAAAACTCTACTCACATCACCCTCTCTTGTGTTCCATATGGAGCCTTCCATGTATCCCATCCCCATTTTCTCTGGACAGCTAGAATTAGTGACTCTACTCTCTTCATAGGAGAACCTCTTCATCTTGAATGTATGCCTTCTAGTCCTTTGGGGGTTACAGTGGGATTTTTTTTTTTAAAGATTTTATTTATTTATTTGACAGAGATCACAAGTAGGCAGAGAGGCAGAGAGAGAGAGAGAGGAAGGGAAGCAGGCTCCCCGCTGAGCAGAGAGCCCGATGTGGGGCTCGATCCCAGGACCCTGAGATCACGACCTGGGCCGAAGGCAGAGGCCCAACCCACTGAACCACCCAGGCGCCCCTAAAATGGGTTTTAATCATGCCTTTGATATTTCTTCCTCTCTTCTACACTGAGAATCTATTATAGTGCCTTAATACCTGAGTGGCATGCAGAACTCACAGAAATCACATCACATCACAGAATATATTATCAGTCTGTAATGTAGCCCAATTTGCTCTGGCAAGAAGTTGAACAAACTTGAGGAGAAGAATCTCCTTTTTTTTACAGGGAGCACTAAAATCTTTTTACCAACCACAAAGTAAATACAAGACTTCTGTTACTATTCCTCATTCGAAGTCAGAAATACCTATAAATAAAGCAAATATTACTGTTGTAGTTACTGAGATTAAGTATTTGAGGGTAATTGTGGCACCTAAATTTAAATTTCTAAGATGATAAAGAAAAGTGAAGGAAAAGTGAGAAGGCACTTCCACGTGGGAAGAAAGAAAATTATGAGTGAGAATGGCTTCATTGTTTAAATTAAGGATAACAGAGGGCGCCTGGATGGCTCAGTCTAAGCATCTGCCTTTGGCTCAGGTCATGATCCCAGAATCCTGGGACTGAGCCCTGCATCAGGCTCCCAGCTCAGTGGGAAGCCTGCTTTTCCATCTTCCACTCCCCCTGCTTATATTCCCTCTTTTGCTGTCTCTCTCCCTCTGCCAAATAAAATCTTTAAAAATAATAATAATAATAACTTTTAAATTAATTAATTAAGGATAACAGGTAAATCCATCATTTTATAGATATTAAGGATTAGAATATAGCTATTCAATAAGGATCATCACTGATTCTAACTTTAGATAAGTAGGATAAACCCCAGCTACAAGTAGGAACTAGGTCTCTCTCTTGACCACAAGAGCATTTTCTCAAAGCTGAACATCTCAGAATTAATAAAGGGATTTCAAGTACTTATTTTATAAAGACAAAGATCATCACATTTGTATCAGTAATTTCAGCCACTGAATACAATTAATCGCTGATTAATTTTAAATATCCCCTATTTTTTAGTCTTTGGAAAAGATCAATGGGCCCATCTAAAAACTGTATTCTATAAGGTATAGCAACGTTATACAAAGAAGCTCTGCATTCTGCACTGACTGGAGAGAAATTTTGCTCCCTGCTACTAAGAGAGTGCAAGTAGACACTATACCACAAAACCACCAAAAAGCTTTATTTTTTTTTTTTAAGATTTTATTTATTTATTTATTTGACAGCTATCACAAGTAGGCAGAGAAGCAGGCAGATAGAGGGGGAAGCAGGCTCCCTGCCGAGCAGAGAGCCTGATGTGGGGCTCGATCCCAGGACCCTAAGATCATGACCCGAGCGGAAGGCAGAAGCCCAACCCACTGAGCCACCCAGGCACACCTGCCACCAAAAAGCTTCTTAAAAAAAAAACTTTATCAAGTCAAATAATAGCCCAATGATCTTCTCAATCCTAGAAAAGTCAAGAAAATCCCAGGAAGTTATATTGGTTCATCCATGATTTTTCTTCTGGGAGGATTTTTAAAAGTCATTTTTAGGGGCGCCTGGGTAGCTCAATCAGTTAAGCAGCTGCCTTCGGCTCAGGTCATGAACCCAGGGTACTCGGATCCAGCCCCACATCAGGCTTGCTTCTCTCTCTCCCTCTGCCATTCTCCTTGCTTATTCTCTCTCTCTCAAATAAATAAATAAATAAAATTTTGGGAACAAAAAATTCTCAAAGTCATTTTTAAATGTATTTATGAGGGGCTCGGTTGGTTAAGCATCTGACTTTGGCTCAGGGTCCTGGAATCGAGCCCTATGTCTGGCTCCCTAACTACCAGGAGTCTGCTTGTCCCTCTCCCTCTACCACTCCCCTGCTCATACTCTCTCTCTCAAATAAATAAAAACTTAAAAAAGAAGTGTTTATATATTTCCCTTAAGACTATAAATCCCTGGCAGCTCTTTCTGCCCATGGGTTCTGTCCCTCTACTTTAATAAAAACACTTTTTGCACTGGGGGGAAAAAAAGACTAAAAATTTCTCATTGAAACACATGTGCTGTTGGTCAAAGAATGTATCTCCTATTTATATGATATATTCCAGACCCCATGCAGATAAACTGCTGAGTTAAACCTTTAGTAGGTATCATTCCCTTAAACCTGTTCAATGGGCATTTAAAAGGCCTAGACAGCAAGCAAGCATAGTCTTCCAGCCACAGTCTAGATGGACTGTTCTGCTATTATTAGCTATTGCTGAATTACTTAGTGCTTCCGTCTCCATTGCGAAAAGCATCAGATAATTGCTGGAAAGGCCAGTCTATCAGTGTCCGCTGATAGACTCTCAGCTTTTAGAATCACTTTTCCACTAAAACTGCTAGATTAAGAACATTCTGTTGCTTCCCTTACTTTTATATAAATCTGTTGACAAACTTTTCTAAAAGGGAACAGATCTATAATCAACTCTCACATCAAACAACTGTAAAAGAGCACATTTCCGATTTAAATAGGGGACCCTGGGTGGCTCAGTTGGTTTAAGCAACTGACCTGATTTCAGCTCAGGTCATGATCTTCAAGATCCAGAGTCTCCCAGAGCAGAGCCTGCTTGAGATTCTCTTTCTCCCTTTGCCCCTCTCCCATACTCTCCCCCTTCCAAAAAAAAAAATTAAATTAAATTAAAAAATTTAATTATATTCAGAAAGTGCAAGTCTTTAAAGTAAGCCATGAATTCAGTACTCACTTCAGTTTTAAGTTTTTAACTCTCTAAAAATGAAAATAACATATGAGGGCTGTGATCAATTCAAGGTGATAAACTATTAAACGCCCACATACAATTAACTCTAAGATATGTATGGGAAAAACAGAGTCTGATCAAGTAACTCTCCCTACTCACTGAGTTCTATGAGAATGTGAAATACTGTAACGTAGGAGATTTGCTCCAGCATTCAAAACTTTAAAACAATATGGGCTCATCTTTAGGAACATATATATTAAGGATATTTTGCAAAAGGCTGGGATAAGATAAGGAGAAGTATATTTCCTTTCATTAAAAATCATTTTGGGGATGCCTGGGTGGCTCAGTTGGTTAAGCAGCTGCCTTCGGCTCAGGTCATGGTCCCAGTGTCCTGGGATCGAGTCCCACATTGGGCTCCTTGCTTGGCGGGGAGCCTGCTTCCCCCTCTGCCTCCGCCTGCCATTCTGTCTGCCTGTGCTCGCTCTCTCCCCCTCTCTCTCTCTGATAAATAAATAAAATCTTTAAAAAAAAAATCATTTTGGTGGGGCGCCTGGGTGGCTCAGTGGGTTAAAGCCTCTGCCTTCGGCTCAGGTCATGATCTGAGGGTCCTGGGGTGGAGTACTGCATCAGGCTCTCTGCTCGCAGGAGCCTGCTTCCCCCTCTCTCTCTCCCTGCCTGCCTCTCTGCCCACTTCTGGTCTCTATCTGTCAAATAAATAAATAAAATCTTAAAAAAAAAATCATTTTGGTATTCACTGATTTTTTTTAAAAAAACATATAAACACATTACTTGGATAAAAACCTGGAACTAGTACTGACAGAAATGGATCTCAGGGGACTTGCTGCTCAGTTATAACTTCATGTTTTCTACAGTCCGAGTAAAAAAATAAGCCCCAAATTATCGAAAACATCTGGAAAACTATGCTTCACAGGTACTCCCAATAATCTTAAGAGTACCACAAATATCATATTCCAACAACAGTAAAGGGGTACATTCTAACTAGCAATTTGCTAAATAAATCTGGGAGCAGATTTTGAATCAAACTCTTCAATACCACATACTGATGGACTGAGATCTAATCTGGCTAAATTATACTGGTTTCATTATATTATATTAGCCTTTTTATGAAGATCTGTATTATTTGACAATAATAATGCTCATGACTTCGTAGTTAGTAAAAAAAGCATCACAAAATAGAATAAGCCTTTTTCAAAGGGTCTTCAAAGAACAAGTAGGAGATTATGACTTTTACCTAGATATTCTTTTCCAGTTTCACTTAGCACAAAACTCAACGACTCAGCTATTTAACGTAACTTCTGTATACAGAACACACAGGACCTATTCTCCAAAGCCAGTCCCATTTACATGCAAGGATTACTTAAGTGTTGACCATGTGCAATAAAGCAAGAGACACAAGGACACTGTGGGCCTCCCATCCCACCAACTCAGTACCATACTCATGACCAATTTCTGGTATCTTTCTAACCATCCCCAGACTGGAGCCCCAGGGAACCAGTGGTAAATCTGACCACTTCCTAAGTCTAGGAAGACAGGACCCTCGAATCAAGAGCCTCCTATCTCAGTTCCTTCCATCTCACAATTCACTCCTTCCCCCACAAAAAGTTGTTATAAAAAATGCCAAGGTTGTTTATCTTCTAGGCCAGAGGGCATTACCTATCTCTCAGACCTGCCATTTCCGATAAGCCAGAGCAGCACAGCATTATTTTAAAAGCTCATTCACAATTTACATTTGATGACCTTACAGTTTTAAATAAATATCTAAAAGCCTTAAAGTAATAAGACTTAAAACTTATGGCTAAATAAGTTAAAATAAATATGTACAAGCTTTATGCAGAAGTAAAGGTAAACTATGAAAAGTTATTGCTTTAAGTCACTGCATTAAGATTGGGAGGTAACAGCAGAAAAAAAAAGTGTTTTATATTTCATGGAGTTCTATTTTATGTTGTTTCATGGATGGATTCACCAGATCCTTCACATCTATTTTTTTTTCAGTGTTTCCCTCTTAGCAGTGTCTTGCAAATAATCTTAATATACAGCGCTCACCCTTAATTCCAATGAACAGCTATTTCTTAATGTATTTTTTAACATCATGTATTTTCACTGTTGCAAAGTAGTTTTGAAAGACATCAAAACCTCTTAATTTTCTTTCCTCTCTTCCGCCTCGCTGGCAAGTTTTAAATCCCGCTGATTTCCTCTTCTAAAACTCTAGAAGGAATTCTATTTCATCTCCAGAAGGACATCCCGTTGATATACTTGACCTACAGAAAAATTCCTCTGCAACTATTTCACAGGCCAGTAGAAAACTCCATCCAGTTAGTCTCCCAGAACCTCTCCTTTAAACCATCTTCACTGTCCCCTGCCGACCCTACAATCCTTGTGCATTTAAACTTCTTGTCATTCCCTTCAAGGCTCCACTCCCCGCCTTGCCAGCATCTGCTTTCATTTTCCTCCTACTCCCCCCAATTCCTGCCCCAAAACCCCGCTAGCTGCCTGTTGCATAACCGCTCCCCCATTACCGTCTCCCTGGATTGTTAGCCCGGCTCCCGCAAACGGGAATGCCCTTTTTGCCAAACCCCTCCTCCCTGCTGCAACACGCCCAGAGATTCCCCGAGATTAAGCTCCTCCGGGGATTCTCTGTCCGGGCGGGCAGGTGGAGCTTACAGGCCGGCGCCTCGGAGCGGGGAGCCGGGTCCTAACTTCGCTGGGGAGCCCCGAGGGCTGAGTCGGCCCGCTCCACCCGGCGCAGCCCAGAGCACACGGCAGCACCCGGCCAATCACCGCCGCCATCCTCCCGCTGGGGTGATGTCTTCAGGTGTCCGGGGAGAAAGCCCTGCGTACTTCCAGCCACGCTCTCGGGCCACGGGCGACCGGCCGCCGGCCCCCCAGCAAGGCCGAGGACAGCCGAGGCGGGCCCCCGGGTCCCGGAGGAGCCGGGTGGGCGGCGGCGACCGGGCGGACGCCGGACCGAAGGCGTGGGCCTGCGAGGCGGGTGGCGCGCGGCCAGGGATGGGCAGCGGAGGGGAGACGGAGGCGGCCGAGGCCTCGGTGGGGGACAGGCGCGAAGGCCTCCGCGGGGGCTGCGGCGCCCCCAGCCGGACTGCGGGACAGCCGGGCGGCGAAGCGGACAGACTGACGCGTCGCGGGGGTCGCCGGCTGCCTCGGCCACCGCGCGGGGCAGGGGCGGCCTCTCCCCGCCCTTGCTCTCTCCCCAGCCCGCTCGCCTCACCTTCAGGACCCGGATTCCGCCCGGCCGGCGGCTCGCGGGCGCTTCGGGCGGCTCCGGGGGCTCGAGCGGGCCCGCGGGCCCCGGCTCCACCTCCCCCATCGGTGGCGGAGGCTGCACAGGGACGCCGGGCCGGCGCGACGGCGCGCGAAGCCTCGGCGGCGCGCGCGAGCAGCCCGCGGCCCCGCCCCTCGCGGCCGCCCGCCCCGCCCCGGGCCCCGCCCCTCCCCTCCCGCAGCCCAGCGGGACCTGCGTAGCTGCGGACCCGGCGCGGCCCAGGCTGTGCGAGCCGCGGCCCAGGCTGTGCGAGCCGCATCCCGGCCGGGCGGCTGTGTCGACCCCGCGGGCAGAGCCCGCTGCCTCCGCAAGCCTGGGCCTGCGCCTCCCGCCCCGCCGCCCTCGGTTTGAAGCACTGAGGCACGGGGATGGTTATTTACTGCTATCCCCGCCTCCGAAGTACCCGCTGGACGAGGGACAGGTGGGGGTCTGCACCTGTTAATAGTGACAGGGCGCTGCCCTCCGCTAAGGGTGGCTCTTGTAACTTACCTCTCCCAGACGTTTCCTCTTTCTGCTTCAGAACTGGCCTGTCACCTTCACATGCAAAGCCACTGGATGGGTTGTTGAGAATATTCACCTTAGCAAGGCCTTTTCTCTTCCTTATTAGAGATGTTCACAATGTTCTTTAGCAAATTCGACCCAACCTCGTGTACAAAATGTCAACTCACCTCCCAGCCACATTTTAATTCCCTTTTCTCCTCCGTTAGTAGAAGTATCAGAATTCTTTACTCTGCCTCAAGCCACAATATAATCTAAGGCCATTTTATTATTTGCAAGGCTGATTCAGAAAATCTTTAATTCATTATTTTAATTCCTGCAGTGATGGTACTTTGTGGCTAGCCAGTCAGCCAAATTTGGAGTCGGGCAGCCTGATTCCAAATCTGAGCTTTACCTCTTACTATACCCTTGTGCAATTTATTTGATTTGAGCCTTTGTTTCTCAGCTGTGAAATAGAAATTAGTATCTTTCTAGCAGTTACTACCTAGATTTTGTGAATGCATACAAAGTGCTTAGTAGGGATCCATAATAGCCGTTATAATTCTGATTTTCCAAATCTAAGATTCACTCAATTCCTCAGTGTTCTCTTCTTGTAAATTCTACTTTAAATTTTCCCAGGATACCTTTTAGACTTCTGGATTTTAGGGCCTTCCCTCTTAAAAAGGTGTTAATGAATCTTCAAGCAACATTGTGAGGAATTAAGCAGCAAAAAATCAGTAATTCCCTGAGCTTTGAATTGGTAAAAATAGTATCACCTTATCCACTGCTCCAGCTTGCCTGGTCTATAACAACTATGTTTAAAACATTTTAATTATAGGTTTAGGACAAGAGAGTTTGAGATCTTACAGTCCATGCCCTCTCTACTATAAGATATGTAACCTCTTGGAGATTTTTCAGATTACTAGACAAAATCTGACCCTTGTAGATTCTGACTCTGTACAAAAGTTTAGTCACTACTTTCTCCCTTCACATGAGCTACTTTGCGTATACCAAAACTCCAATCTCCAATAGTCTTCATTTGTCTCATTTTAAAAATTAAAAATGACTTCTATGAGCCTGGTATAAAGTGTGAGAAAAGCTCTTAGGTTGACTACCTCCTGGGTCTTCTATTTGAAACTACTTTCAAGGAAGCTACTCAAAGTAGTTGAAATCCCATTTCCATGCTTACTGGGTAACTTCTTCCAGCAAGAACACTGGTATATAAACTATAGGCACCCATATGGGGAGAGAACTGGACTTTTGACAAAGGACAGAGAGACAGTGGAAAGACCAAAATGTGGTTCAGAATTAAGTATTTCTAAAAGCCTGTTTCTTGAGGTTTTATACATTACATTTTCCGGAACTCGTAACTTTTTTATTGATTAATCACCTGAAGGGAAAGGATTTTATCTCGGGGCCAGCATTTTGAGTTCATGCTGGGGAATAGCAGTGGTAGATCGGTGTTTTAATGAATGGAATAAGAGCTAATGCATAAATTCGGAATACAAGCATATGTTAAAAGTTACGTATTTACTACTTCTTCATCAAAAACAGTAGTACCTCTTTCAAAAGGAAAACAAAAAATAAAAAAAACTACCAACCCAGATGTTCCAGGGATTTACAATGCAACTCTTTAAAGATCTCTTGTGTTTTAAGATCCAGTTCAGTAATCAACCAACTGGATTCTCCTTTTTCTTTCCAAATCATGTACTGCCATTAACATTTTATATTGCTTCAAAGGTCACATATTCATGTTCTTCCCCAGTTCAAGGCGGTGTGCATTAATGTATGCCAAGGGTTATGTAACTACAATTTCTGGAAATGGTAAACAGCTGAGACTAACCCTAAAAATAAAATCCTCTGGGAATTTCTGTGCAAAAATCCATCTGCCCTCACTGCAGGTTCATCATTACACAAAAATCACTGTTTAGATCAAGCCAAGAGACAGAGAAGTCATTACTGTCTCCTCTCTGTATCCTTCCTGTAAGCAGCTGTACACATCTCTCTCTCCACCTGAGGGAAGGACACACATACACACACGCTTTATCCCAGGAGCTTTTCCTAATCCTCACTACAAAATCAAAAGAAAGTCTGGAGAAGAAAAGTTTGTCAAAATGTGGTAGAAGAGCCATAAGGTCTAATTACATTCACTTATTTATAGCTAGTTCCCACTCCTGTAATGACCACAAAATCATCTTTAGGCCTCTTCTCTTCTTTTTACCACAGGTTGAACAAATTTAGATATTCTTTTTTAAGATTTTATTTATTTGAGAGGGAGAGAGCACAAGAGTGGGACAAGGAGCAGAGGGAGAAGCAGACTTCCCGCTGAGCAGGGAGCCTGTTACAGGGCTTGATCCCAGGACTCCAGGTTCATGACCTGAGCCAAAGGCAGATGCTTACCTGACTGAACCACCCAGGTGCCCCAGTTTTAAATAGTCTTTATTTTCGTTCCAAAGAAACGGGTAGTATTTACCCGTATATACCCTCAGTATTTGATATATTTCAAAATATGGGGACAACTGAACTAGGGGAGGAAAGAGCACAGAAAACCCTTAAAAGTGATAAAAATTCACTCAGACCTTCTGGACTAAAGTTCAATTCTGAACATTATTCACTGTATTGTTGACTAAGTGCCTGAAATCTACTACTGGCTAAACTTTTCTACTGTAGCTTTTATATTTTCCTCTAATAGGAAATTGCATGCAGATGAACATGTTAATTAAATTTAATATTAGAAACAAAGATGAATTTTAACTAAACCACATATAGGATTACAGAAATGTCACTTATCAGTGCCAAAGGGCATTTCTGCAAAAATTAAATTAATGCTGAGGCTTCTTCTCCTTCTCACTTAGGGGGCTTTCACACTCTCCCCCTTCTCAAATCAAGGGAGTATCAGGGATCACCCAAGTAACAGAAAATGCATAGCTTCCAACATCCAACCACTCTCACTTCTCCAGAAGAATTCGTTTAAAATAGATCCTGAAATAGAATTCATTTTGGCTGGTTAAACCTTGCTCTTCCCAGTCACTGATACACTTGAACAGTTTACAAACTGCTTATAACTAAAACCCCATGACCAACTCTAAATACACATTTCACTTTGATACGATTTCTTTGCTTTGCTTGATAATTCACCCATGTGGAGCAGCATGAGCTAATAATCATTAGTAAAAACTTCCAATTGCACTTTTTGACTGGTATGGACTACAAGGTTTTTTTTTGTTTTTTTTTTACAATGTTCAAATTCTTCTGGGTGGGATTTCTGTGTTTAAGGAACATTAACGTGTCAGTAAGTTTAGCCCAAAGCTCTGGAATAAGAATTCATTCAAGGCTTCTCTAATCTACTTGTAAGAAGCAAGGAAGCAAATTTTAAATCATTGAGTATTGACTTTTTATTATTAGTCACTGTTCATAATTTGTTTCAACCAAAAGACAATACACACAGCAGAATTCTAATGCATCCCATGTAAATGTTTACATCCATTTTATTCCTCACTCGCCTCTAAGACTTATCATTTAATTTTAAATTTCTTTTTACATCTCAAAAATATGTCTGCAATAATTAGAATTAGCCGTCCCACTTAGAAACAGCCTTTTAATATTTTTACAGTAAAGAAGATGTGATGGGGCTTAATGAAAATGTAACTTACAACAATTATGAGAGAAAAGGGACTTTACAGGGACACAGTGGGAGTTCACAAAGGAAAGAGTCCAGAAGCTCTTTCCCATGAGCGAGCCCCCCCAAACTGAAAACGAAAACAAAACACACAGCGCAACAGCAGGTTCCAAAAACAAAAACAAACAAAAAAAAAACTTGGATGCTCCATCCTGAAGCCAGAATCAGCCTCACAGAAGTTCACGAAGCAACTGCGCAAGCTGCTTCAGCACGTTCTTCTGTTTAAGTGTCCTGGGTCCTGGATCCCCGCAGATGGAGCCCACTCACTACTATTGCTTGAAAAAGAGTGATTCACTTCCACTTCCACTTCCACAAGCAGCCCCACCCTCCTGAGCCAAAGCTGGTCAATGTGTTTTAAACTTCAGGACTTTCCGCTCTTCAGTGACCCTCCCCACTCCCAAACACATGAGTATACAGTCGTGGACCACCTCTCCACCAACCACCAATTCGTGAATATCCACTTTTTGCTCTCTAGCTCTCACTTGGTTTAGGACAATGTGGATAAAATACATTCACTAGAAAAAAAATAAGACACATTCAAACTCTTTCTTTCCCCTCATTCTCATGGCCCAAGTATTTTCCAATGAAGAAAATAATAAAGCTGAACCTCAAAAACAGTATTTCCCTAACTTCCAACCTCTTCTAGAAGAACGTTAAAATGAAAAGCATGTTATACAGTAGATGGAAATACTCAAACCGTTAGTGCTGAACAGTTTTTAACTGTCTATTTTCTTATATGAATGGGACAAATAAAGGGTATGAACCACACCTTTAACCTGGTTGAGAGAAAGAATCCCCGCCCCAAAGTTACACTGGGGAATGTTTCTTTAAATGAAAAAGACCTTAAAATGAACAGATGATCACTACACACAGCATAAAACATTCTATGACTGTCCCAGTCACCTCAAGGTAACAGTACCAGAGCATTATGGGAGAAGCTTCTCGGGTAGAGCACCCTTCTTACAGTTTTTTGAGATTACTTAGATGAGTTCTCCCTTAGGATTGCTTGGGTGGAGGGGGTGGGAGTGAGAGGATACACTACTCTGAAAGGGGGGGTGGGAAATGAGGTCAAAGTGCACATGAAATTGTCCGAGTATGTGTAGGCTCACTGCTCATCACCCTGGGGTTATTAAGACAGCCATGGGAATCACTCTTTCCTCACAATGGCTCTGACGTTGAATAGCCATCCAACTTTGCTCCCCCTTGCATGGTCATCCCAGGGAAAGAAATTGCTGAAATGTGTAAGTATTTATAGAAAGTAAGAGATTTCTCCTGTTAGCAGCAAGGCCAAGTATGAGGAGAACTAATTCTGATCCTAGAAACTAAGGCACGCTGAAGCCTTCAGAGATCCCATCATTTGAAAGAGTCGTCACAACCGGCAGGATCCTAGGCAGCTTTCTGGCCGCGAGTTCTTCAGTGTGGTGCTCAGCTTCAACTCTCCAAAATCACTTCAAATATTCTAGGCAGCACCCTCTGAGTTAAGGCCATGATTTTTATCCCGTCTAGACAAGGCAATGGAGAACCACATCACTCCACCTCAAAACTACAGTCACCCACGGAGACGCTTTGTTCCTAGAGCAGACCCTTTCCAGCTCCACTAGCTAGCACGGTCTCATAGCACGGACTTTGGCAGGTTTCTGAGATTCAATTCAGTCCAACTAAAGAAACTTGAGCTGGTCAACTATTAACGTGAGAGAAAAAGAAAGCCTCTAACCCAAAGAGGAATGTTAGATAAATTCTATTCGAGAAATCCACCAATATTATGTTAATCCTATCATGTTTCACAGCATTAAGTATCCATCCAATGAAATCAGTCGGCAAAGAAACCTTGAAAGGCTACTCTTCATTGCACAGGCAGAGCAAGTTGTCTGAAACACTCTCTAATCCACAGTTGCCTTTACTGAAAACTGTGCACCAAATAATATCCTGTTCTTGACTCAACCATTTATCCAGCAGAGTAAGTTTTAGCAAATCTTGCTCTTGTTTACAAACAAGACCAGAAAGTTTCCCCTTTGGAGCCTTTTAGTTCAACCCCAGTTTGTCAAATGTTAGGAATAATCTAGCATCTGATACAGAGCTAGATCTGCCAAGACACTGAAGATTTTAAGTAAAGGCTTGGTGAAATGAGGGGTGGGGGGGGAGGAAGAGATTTGTACCCAGATTTTAAGACCGAAGCCAAAGTAGTCCTTCTACTGTACTCAATACAGTAATGATTGCGAACATTCAAAGAGCAAGGCAGGCCTGACTCTTCCTCTCTTCTTGAGTACGTCAGACATGGCACCCGTGCACCCAAACGTACACAGTACATTCACCATGTGCCACAGGAGTCACCTTACCTCATTCCAGCAACTCAGTGTTAAAGGTCTGAGAACACAAGGGTCCTTTCTAAAAAGCACTCGGCACTTTCCCTAGTATAAAAAAGCTCCAGACCTCAGGTCTTTGATGCTGATATTCACGAGACCAACTTCTCAGACTCAGGAAAGGATATGCCTACCCTGTGGTGTTCATAAGACTTCCTCTCACACAGGGGGCAAGGAAGCTACAAGGCTTCATTCCAACACCATAAAGTACAATATAGGAAAGATTTCTTTAACCGCGTGGTCTTTATTTCAGTGCCAGTGTTACAGATACAACACAAATGTTCCAGTTAGAAGAAGGAATTCAAACGGAATGCCAAGGTCCAAGCCAGGCTCAGGAAATAAAAAGGAAGGTTTGGAGTAATGGAGAAGATGACTCCAATATGCTCTAGGATGAGTCTGATACTCACTCTTCCTATGGGCAAAGGTGCTTTTGTTAAAGGAGTCTTATCTTTCCACCCATTTACCATAGTTCAACAGGCAAGTTACGGGCTTAGGAGAAACTTCAAAATTTGTGGCGGGGATGGGATGGGGCATTAATAACTATTAATATATCTTTTAGAAGTTGTCCACTTTGCATTTTTAGGGGAATCAATTTTGAAAATCAGGGAGAGTATTCATGACTACAGCTAAAGAATGGAGAGACAGGGGAGCTGGAAGAGCCTTGGGAGTTTCTGTTACAAATAGAGCACCATATCCTTCATGCCAAATCTCAACAAAAGCTCTTTTTAACTGCATCTGTCCAGTGTTTACAAATAACCTCTCCAGGTCTGCCCAGGTCTTGGTAACAAACATACATACACGTGTGTGTCTGTGTGTATACAGCAATGCACAGAAAAGGCTACCAGGAGCCTAATGCCTCTTTCAAACATTGGGGGAACCAGTAGAAAAAGGCAGGGCTCCCTAATGTCCACTGTTAACATTTTCATTCTGAATGCCTGATGTAAAAAGCGCCTGAAGATGGTAACCCAGCTCAGTGAGGAATGAATACCCCCACCTCGCCCAGTCCACAGAAAAACACAGTAGAAAGAAGGGGAACTCTTTGCTGCAGAGACAGAGTGAGTGTTTTCTTGCCATGGATTCCAGTCCTCTCCTCCAGACCAGCTGCTTACTTCCTCAGGGGCGCAGGGAATGTTGATTCTGGCTGTAAATGTGGGAGGGGTGGAGAAGTGCGGGCAAAGGAGAAGAGGAGGAGGAAGAGTGCAAAACAGCCCCCAGAAGCAGCCGGCCTCAACTCTGGAGGAGAGGAGATTCGTGTTTGACAATGCTTCGAGGTCAGCAGTAACTTCAGGAAAATCCTCCTCAACAGTTCTCTTCAGCTCCTCATGCCCATGGTACAGTTGGGGGGGACTTGCCAGCAATCACAACCTCCTTCCCAGAGTTCCTTTGATTGAGTGGGACAAGAATGAGAATGGTGCGGGCCCTCACTGCCAGGACTGAGGGGGAAAGTTGTTCACCTCTGCTAGATCTTGCATTGCTGAGCCCTTGTGGTTGTATGTGAGCTTGATCCGCATTCGCAGCTGTTGCTGTGGGAGAAAAGAGAATCGCAAATTATACACTGAAAGGAAATCTCTAGAACCTGTGTGGTCCACAGATTGTCTTTTAATCCAGAGAAAAGAAATTTTTTTAGAGGAAAGCTGTCTCTTAAAAATGACACACAGGCAAATAACCACTACCATCATCATTCCTGCCTAATCCTCCAGCCAACATCATGCAGTAGAGCAGAGAAAGTGCCCCTCCAGAACACGTCATCGGCTTCCATCCTAGAACCGCGTTAACAGGACAGAACCACTTGGGAGCGTTTTCAAAGTAACACTGGCTGAGTGCTTCTCAAAAAGATTCAACCCTTGCATCCGACTTCCCAGAAAAATGAGGTAAACATATTCATCTTATGCTCTACATTCAGAGATACTGTTGCTTTGTGTATAAAAACAATAGTAAATAAATATGAACATAAACTTGTTTTGTTCCCAAGACATAAAAGGAAAAAAAGTTAACTATGGGAACAGAAGTCATTTTAAGAGAACTCAATTATACACCCTTTTTATTTTATGTGGCAGATTTCAAATATTAATGCACTAAGAAAATTTTTTACTCTTTGTCAGATCGTCAAAGGAATCTGGGCTATGGCAGATACTCAGAATCCAGTGAGGAGCGGAGGAAAGGCAAAATGTTAGAAGAAATCATCACACTGGGATTATGAGACACTGCTAGAAATCTTTCAAGGTGAAGAAATCCTCTGGGCCATTTACAGAAACTGTACAAAAACTAGCCAATTGATTACTATTAAAAGTGGAGTCAATTTACTTCTTTGAGAAAATATAATGAAAATACTGCTTAATGTCAGTTTCTAAAGCTACTTTTCACTTGGCTGCTTCATTAAAAATACCTCCACTTACACTGGCATTCTTTTTTTTTTTTTAAAGATTTTATTTATTTATTTGACAGAGAGAGATCACAAGCAGGCAGAGAGGCAGGCAGAGAGAGAGGAGGAAGCAGGCTCCCTGCTGAGCAGAGAGCCCGATGCGGGCCTCGATCCCAGGACCTGAGATCATGACCTGAGCCGAAGGCAGCGGCTTAACCCACTGAGCCACCCAGGCGCCCTATGCTGGCATTCTTAATCATCACAGTAGTAAATATGGAGAGACGGGGTTCTGCAAATCCTCTTACACCGGACTGCAACTTGTGTAAAAATTAAGGGGCACATGGGTGGTGCAGTCGGTTGGGCACCTGACTCGTGGTTTCTGTTTAGGTCGTGATCTCCAGATCATGATATCGAGCCCAGAGTCAGGCTCTGTGCTCACATGGAGTCTGCTTGAAATTCTCTCCCCACGCCCCACTCATACGTTTGCTCTCTCTCTAAAATAAATAAATAAATCTTAAAGTTAAAAAAAAAAAAAAAGATTAAAATGTCTAAGCTTTCCCTCTTCTCATGCAAAAAACTAGACTTTGAAGCCTCTAAATAAGTAACTCCTTAAAACTATATTTTAGGGATGCCTGGGTGGCTCAGTCTGACTCTTCACTTCAGCTCAAGTCATGATCTCAGGGTCGTTGAAATTGAGCCCCTCATCGAGCTCGGTGCTAGGCATGGATCTTCCTTAAGATTCTCTCTGCCTCTTCTGTCCCCTCTCCCTCAAAAAAGAGCTGCATTTTAATGATGCCACTAAACCATTTCAAGTGTCTAAGCTACATTTATTATCTAATCTACAAAAGAATGAAGAGGTTAGACTAGACATTTTCACAGATTTCTTCCACAACTATGAGTCAGGAAAAACCCTAGAGAAACAAAGCAGAATTTTATTTCAGGAAATATACTTTCACCTCACTCAGATACTGTCTTCAAACGTGCTACTCACCTTCTGTGGGTTCAGAACTTTAATGACTTGTGTGATGGTCCCTGTATTAAATGCTGGGACAATGCTGCTGCTGGGAGACAGAAGCTGCAGCTGGAATGTCTGTGGGGAACAAAGGGCACTCTTCAGAAAAAATAACACATTCAATACCATATAAGAGATGTTAACAAATAAAAAAGCCAGACACCTGAATAATTATTCAAGTAACAGATTCACCTACTACTACATTGTTTGTTTTCCAGATATCAGCAATTCACAGTATGTGGGCTGACTATAACCTTCACGTTATTTTAAAAACCCCATGGTTAGGTCTTTGATCATGAAAACTAGCAATGAGCCACTCTCCTCTTTCAGGCAAAAGGAACTTTAGCCTACCACTTTTCAAAAGGTGACCAATTCTTGTTTTGGCAACCTTGCTTAATAGTAACTGATCAACTACGCAGGTGAAAAACGGGTCCATGTGGCTTAAAAAAAAAAAAAAAAGCTATAAAGAAATGAAAAAGAAAAAACACTTTCTAGAAATAACAAACCAGAATACTAATCACCAACTACAGGCCTTTATGCTATTGTTGATTTCCACAGTTGGGAAATGGAGACTTAAACATTTGTTTTCTCAAGTCTACATAATCCGGAATGTGTCAAGGGCTACATGACAGAGGTAAGGAAAAGCTGTAAAGAGCCAAGCTGTTAATATGTATGTGGAATACATCAAGATCTCCCCCACTGGGGTCACAGGTCTTAAGAAAACAATTTCGAGCAGAGGTAGCCTATACCGCAAAAGACCTGGAAAACCCAACTATCATAATTTGTAGTGTTGGTGGGTTTTATTTGTTTACATAGGAGAGAGATAAAAGTATTATCAGCAAGACAGGGAACCCATAATTGTTAGTACAGTATAGTATGTATGTAGCTATTCTACATACTAGGATTTTATTTTATTTTTAATTTAAGTAGGCTCCATGCCCATCATGGAGCCCATTGTGGGGCTTGAACTCATGACCCTGAGATCAAGACCTGAGCTGAGATCGAGAGTCAGACCCTTAACTGACTGAACCACCCAGGCACCCCATACTAAGATTTAAAAAATCTTTCCTGAAAGTGTGGCCTTCTAAAATAATGGAGAGTGAGGAGAGAAAAGAGAGAGGGAAAGAGAGGCAGAGGGAAGAAGACAGAGGGAGAGAAGGGGGGAGGGGAGAGAGAGGGGGAAAAAAATGGAAAGGAGGAGAGACACAGAAAGAGACAGGTAGGGAGCAGGGCTGGCAGGAGACAAGAGGAGGAAAGTCTATCCAGCCTTCTCTTAGGACCAAAATTGTAAGAGTAAAGAGATTTAGTACCAACTTAAAGACTTACTATGTTGAATCTTATTATAATTCTATTGTCAAGATAGATTATGTAAGCTGAAATATTATTTACATTTATTTCATCAAATAGAAGATGCCACTGTTTTTCACACCATTATTTTATATAACACTGAGAAGAAATTAAAGGCCATCAACTAAACTATGATAAAGTATCAATTTTAGGGGCGCCTGGGTGGCTCAGTGGGTTAAAGCCTCTGCCTCAGCTCGGGTCATGATCTCAGGGTCATGGTATCGAGCCCCACATCGGACTCTCTGCTTGGCAGGGAGCCTGCTTCCTCCTCTTTCTCTGCCTGCCTCTCTGCCTACTTGTAATCTCTGTCTGTCAAATAAATAAATAAAATCTTTTTTAAAAAAAAGTATCAATTTTAAAATGCATCTCAGAGATAATAAAAAGCAATGGTAGAATCTATGAAATATGATTATTTTGAAGTTCAAGATATATTGTGACATGCAAATAGGTATTAATAAATAAAATAAGGCCAAAAATAAGGCCATGCTTTAGTGGCAGAGATGCTATGTTGCTAGAGCACAGCCTAGAATAACAAGTATAAAAGCCAAAGTTACAGCAGTTAACATTTACTGAGCAATGAACATATGAAATGTGCTTAAAACAGTACATAGCCCATAAAACTCATCTATCCCTCAAATAAACCCCAGGAAGTAGATAATCACTGCCACCATCCTTTTTTTGTAAATGAAGAGACTGAGGCACAGAGGTTAGGAAACTTAACATCATATAACTAGTACTGAAACGACCCCAACTCTACTGCTTATAAAAACATCTACATGACTCTGGCTCCTAAAAAATCCAAGTAAAGGAGGCTGTAAAGTCAGTAGTAACCACAAACAAAAGAAAAGTTTTCAATTTCCAAAAATGTATCATTTGAATGCCATATTCCCATGTCACTGCAAAGATTAGATTACTTTAGCCTAAAACAAGGGCTGGCAAACCATGGCCCATCAGCAAGAATGACCCAACATCTGCTTTTGTAAATGTTTTATTGGAACAGAAACACACTCTTTCATTTATATATTAACTATGGCATTTCCCCCCCACTGTAACAGCAGAAATGAGTAGATGCAACAAAACCATATAGCCTAAAATACTTACTATCTTGTCTTTGACAGAAAAATTTTGCCCACTTTTCATTTACAATATTTCTTTATACAAAACTTTTCATTATTCAAAGGACATAAATATTCCTTAAACTAAGATTTGGTATAAACAAAGCTTCAATTCACAAAAATAGCCAGTCATTGTATCAATACTAAACTACATGTTAACGAAGAAGGAAATGTTTCTTTCACTTAAATAAATAACAAGAGATGAAAACTTTAAATTCTGATCCAGTAACTAGAAGAAAATACTAAAGAGATAAATTCCTTCTTCTTAACGAATTTTAATTCCGTGTTAGAATTTGTGTTTTTTAGGTTTTTAACCACTGAATTACCGAATTCCAGTCATCCTCCATGGCCTGAGCATTCATTACCAGACCACCTTGCAGAATTCTGCTGTAAGTCTCACTAGCTATTACAAGAATGTCCTTTCTTTATACTTTAAGAATATTTCTGACCAAGTAAAAGCTTTCAAAATGACATGCTTCAATGAACCATAACACACTATTGTTAATTTGGGTTAAATCTATCAATTTAGTTTAACGTCTAAACATTAAAGTATATCCCTTATTAAATGTATGGAAAAGGCAAAGAAGACACTGTAGTACCTTTGGTACTGCAGCCTGGAAAACAAAGTCTGTCATGTCCAGCTCTGTGCTGTTGGAGGCCTGTATCGTTATCACTGTGACGCTAGGGTTGGTATTTGACCGTTCAAAGGTGAATTCTATCTTCAAGCCATTCTTACTGTATGCTGTGATGGAGGGGATGCCTGGAAAGCACAGGAAGATCAGTCTAACTGCAGTCAGGTTAATGCTCACAGAATACTCTTCTTCAATAACTACCTCTCACTGAGGATGATAATACCAGTACCTGTAGTGATGTCATTGAAGAGAGGCTGTGATGAAAGCCCATCCAACAAGAAGGGGGGCTGGGATATCTGTGGGACAGAGGCAGGGGCAGGAGCAGCAGCTGGAGCACCTAAGTGAAACATTCCAGTGGTAAGTCAATCTTAACCAGCATGACAAAGCTCACCAAAAAAAACACCCAAAAACCCCAGGAAAAGATTGTTACATCTCACATTAAAAGGAGGATTCCCTAAACAAGCTGCGATACGCATAAACCAGGGGTGCCTCGCTGGCTCAGTCGGTTCAATGTTCCACTCTTGGTTTCACCTCCAGTCAGGGTTATGAGATCAAGCCCTGCCTCGGGCTCCATGCTGAGTGCAGAGCCTGCTTAAGATTTTCTCTTCCCCTCTCCCTCTGTCCCTCCCCCTCCTCGCACTCTCTGAATAAATAAGTAATATATTTCTTTAAAAAAAAAAAAAAAAAAACCACAAAGGGAAAGAACGAAACATTCAAATACTATAATAAAATAGGAAGAGAGACTACAGGCAGGAGAAAATGTTTGCTACAAAATGGCAAATGAATGAGTATCCAGAACTATAAATATTTTCTACAAATCAGTAAGAAAAAAGATGACCCAACTTAAAAAATGTTAAGAGATATAAACAAGAAGTTCACAGAAGAGGGAAACTGAGTAAAAAGAGAATCTACTTCTACTCTTTGCTATAGAGATGGCACACTAGTACAAACAAACCTGGAGAACATTCTGTCAATAACAGAGTTGAACATGATTATACCTCTAAACTAAAGCTCCTGAACCTCAAAAGTAATGAAATTGTAGGCTAATTATGTGCTGTAGGGGGCTATCCTGTGCACTGTAAGATATTTACCAGCACCCCTGGCTTCTACCCATTAAATGATAGCAGCATCCTCTCAGCTGTGACAATCAAAAATATCTCCAAACACTGCCAACACCTGGCAGGCAAAATGATATTTTAATAATAATTTAATAAGATTTTATTTTATAAGCTAAGTAGATCAAGACATTTATTAAATTATATAGATGTTAAATACTGCATAGTAAGATTTTAACACACATGCACAGACACCCTGGGAGAGGTGGTATGAACTGGAGGAAAGAAGTCACCAAATTACCATCTTCATTTGATCTTTCCAAATAAGAACAATCTCAGGATCATGCAAGTGATAGAAAATGACCATGAACTGAGAGAAATCAGGATTCCAAGAAAAGGCATAAGAAGACAGTGAAATAATGGGGCACGTGGGTGGCTCAGTGGGTTAAAGCCTCTGCCTTCGGCTCAGGTCATGATCCCAGGGTCCTGGGATTGAGCCCCGCATCGGGCTCTCTGCTCAGCAGGTTGCCTGCTTCCTCCTCTCTCTCTGCCTGCTTCTCTGCCTACTTGTGATCTCTGTCTGTCAAATAAATAAATAAAATCTTTAAAAAAAAAAATAAAGAAAACAATGAAATAAGGAGTTTTAGGTGTAAACAGATTTCAAACTACTTATGAAATTATCTGAAAATATACCATTTCAAAATGGATTAACAAAGTGAAGGAGAGTTAAAATCTTAAAAAAAAAATAACCCAAGTACATGAGGAAAAAGTGACATTAAAATTTAGCAAGGAAGGTAAAAATATATATTGTTAAGTAAACCTTAAGAAGCTAAAACAAATGTTAACACCACAGCAAGTATAGTCAAGCACATTACTAATAAGGTATACAGAGAAATATTCCTATAATTCTAACTTTTATAACTCCAATCTAGTAGTTTTCCCATAATTTCCATTTTCAAAACAATTTCAGAAATGCATTCCCATGGAAAAATCAGAGGCTACTCAAAATATACAGGCGGCATTATGGGTCCCTAAGTCCCTCAGACATTAGCTCTTTTCTCCTGTAAAGGAACATTAAGTAGTTTGGGGAAACAACAAAAACTCACTGCTCCAGTTCCCCTAAAAAGACACACTAAATTTATTTCCTAATTTCCACTTACTTAAATGATTATGCATTACAATACAGGACTATAATTAATGAGGGCTTAAAGAATATAATCCTCAAAAATGTCTAACCTAAAAAAAAAAATGTCTAACCTAATAAAGAAAATGGGAAAATACATTTAAAACACATTATAAGTAAGGAAGATCCAGGCTCTTTTAATGTTTTACCAGTCTGCTTTTTCATGTAACACTAGGAAAGAAAGTAAAAACAAAAACAAAACAAAACATTAACTGCTCCCCCACCCCGATAAATGAGTTTAAGATACAAAAGGAATATTCAAAAAAGAAATCCATGTGGAAAAATATAGATAGATGTAACTATCCCTGTGATGGAAAAAATTAAAATTTAACAAAATAATAGGGCCAATCTTTTACCTGGTAGGGTTTTTTAAAAAATGAAAATACACAATGCTTATGACTATACAGTGAAACTGGTAGCCACAGGCTACTGAGGAAAAGATACAACATTTACTAAGTGCCTACTATGTGTCCTGTATGTACTGAATAAGCCACCACTCCTCACAAAGAGCTCATAAGGTAAAACAGTTATCATCCTTCTTAAATTATTTTTTTTAAATGTTATTTATTTATTTGACAGAGAGAGCAGAAGCAGGGGGAGAGGCAAGAAGAGGGTGAGGGAGAAGCTGACTCCCTGATGAACAGAGACCCATGCTGGGCTTGATCCCAGGACCTTGGGATCATGACCCTAGCTGAAGGCTAATGCTTAAGTGACTGAGCCACCCAGGCACCCCCATCCTTTTTTTATTTTAAAAGATTTTATTTTTAAGTAATCTCTACATCCAAGCTGGGCTCGGACCCACAATCCCAAGATGAAGAGGTACATGCTCTACTGATTCGCCTGCCAGGCACCTCCCACCTTTACTTTGAACAGAACCAGAAATGCTGAGTAACCTATCTAAGAATGTAATCCAAAATAAGAGAAAATCAATGTAATGATGACATTTGTTGAGGCATTCATTACAAGAAATATCTGAAACAAAACATCTAATAGTAAGGAACTGAGTAAATAATGATGCAAATCTTTTAATGCAATATTGGACAACCATCTAAAATTATAATTGTGAAGAGTATGAACTAACACAGAAATGCTAATACGTGAATAAGTAATTGAATCATCTACACACTATGGTTGTTTTTTTTTTAAAAGATTTTATTTATTTATTTGACAGAGAGAGATCACAAGTAGGCAGAGAGGCAGGCAGAGAGAGAGAGGAGGAAGCAGGCTCCCCACTGAGCTGAGAGCCCAACTTGCGGCTCGATCTCAGGACCCCAAGATCATGACTAAAGGCAGAGGCTTACCCACTGAGCCACCCAGGCACCCCTACACTATGTTTTAACTAAGGGGCTGTTTTTGCTTTTTGATATATCCAGTAGAGCTATGGCATCTGAGGATGTGGAACTATGTGGGAATGACTCAAAAGTACGCATGAGGGCGCCTGGGTGGCTCAGTGGGTTGGGCCGCTGCCTTCAGCTCGGGTCATGATCTCAGGGTCCTGGGATCGAGTCCTGCATTGGGCTCTCTGCTCAGTGGGGCATATATGCAGTAACTCACCATTATACTTTTTTTTTTTTTAAAGATTTATTTATTTATTTGACAGACAGAAATCACAAGGAGGCAGAGAGGCAGGCAGAGAGAGAGGAGGAAGCAGGCTCCCCGCCTAGCAGAGAGCCCGATGCGGGACTCGATCCCAGGACCCTGGGATCATGACCTGAGCCGAAGGCAGAGGCTTTAACCCACTGAGCCACCCAGGCGTCCCTCACCATTATACTTTTAAAGAAATCACTTGAGATAGAAATTATATGCTACAGTAATACGTTTGGACTCAGGGTTCATAATGTTATGAATACATCAACAATCACTAATGTTTACTACATAAACAAACATAAGAAAAAAATGTGCCAGGGGCACCTTGGTGGCTTAGTCATTAATCATCTGCCTTTGGCTCAGGTCATGATCCCAGGATCCTGGGATAGAGGCCCACATAGGGCTCCCTGCTTGGCGGGAAGCCTGCTTCTCCCTCTCCCACTTCCCCTGCTTGTGTCCCCTCTTTCACTCTCTCTCTCTCTGTCAAATAAATAAATAAGATCTTAAAAGAAAAGAAAAAAATGTTCCCAAATGAAAAGTTATGTTTGAATATTATCATCATGGACAATTTTCTCCCTCCATTGTTTTATTAAGAAGGTGAGAGGAAAATAGGTTAACATCTCTCCACTCTCCACAAATGGCCTTGGCTACTGAAAGCTGATCATGAGTAGAAAGAAACATAGAAAAAGTGATGCCTTAGGACACTAAGTAAAAGCAGAAGTGACTTGAAATATATTTCTTTTGTAGCCTGAAAGAGAAAGTGCTTTCTATCTTAAATACTAGGAGAGCAATTTATCCTCCCAAAATTAAAAATTGGACTCTTTATTCCCTGTGAATTAGCTCTAGAATACTAGCATGGCAGTTTACATCCCAGATGTTAAGATTCCATTCCTACTTCTCACTTGGCTTCTCCCCTCTTTAGTTGCTTCACATGCCAGAAAGTCTTTGTTCAGTGTAGTTTTTCCCTAAGGCCTTTATCCCCACCCAAGCATTAAGTAACTCCAGTCTGGTCTCACCTGTAAGGTTGATGTCTCCCAGCAAATCAAGAAGTTCTCCACCAGCAGAAGCTGGTTTGCTTGTAGGTGCAGTTGGAATAACAGGTGTTATGTCATTTCCTCCCAACAAATCCAATAAATCATTGGCCTATACAAGGAAATAATACCTCAATTCATTAGTCATTTGTCTAATCTGCAACAAAGGCAAAGCTCTTTCAACACTTAAAAATAAGGAAGAGAGCCATCAATCAATCCAGGAACACTGAAGGGAATCAGCTGAGAGGTTATAAGGAACTGTTAAGATCATGAGGATTCCCAGATAAGCAAGTGAAAAGCTACCTGGCTGGTGGGCTGTGACCCAGAGGGTGGTGGTTTGGTCTCTAGTGGAGCTGGTTCTGTCTCTCCATTTGTCTGCACAATCTCAGTAGGGCCATTTGTGGTTACTTTTTCCATGACAGGCATTCTCTCAAGGAGGGCAGACCTGGAAGAATCTGAAGTGGTTAAATTCTAGGCAGTTAACCTAGATTCCCTACCCAAGACAATCACTGTTACTATATTGGAGTCAAATATGGACAGCCATCTCCCCTCCCCACTCTGTAACACACACACTAAAATAGAAGGTGGATTACAAGAATACATGACCTAAATTCCTGGCTGGATTAAGGGCAGGCAAGAAACCTTGAATAGACAAACTGTCTACTTAAATCCCGAGAGACTGGGATTTCTCGGTGGATAGAGAAATTGGAATGAAAGAGAGGTAAATAAGTAGGAATTAACAAGTTCCAATCAAGAAGACACTGCATAACAGAAGTGGAAAAAAAGATCGTATGTCACAGAGTTAAATACTGGAATGAGATTCCGTTGGAAAAAAAAAAAAAAACAACAACCACCACCAAAACGCCTATTTCTTAACCCAATAAAATGGAACATGAAGCAAACATTTCTCGCCAAAAGAAAGGGGAGAAGGTGAACAGGAGGACACGGCTGACTTAAGTCTTTACAGAGCAGGCAGAATAGAGGACAGACCAATAAAAGCAGTCAAGCAATTAGGACTAAACAGCGTTGTGAGGTCCAGGTAATCAAGCACAAGGAATGTGTCTCCTTTGTGGATTATCATGACAATGTGTTCAGGATGCTAACAGCCACATGCACTGCTCAGCTTCTTTCACTTACCTCATATGGTCATATTTCTTAAAAAGTGCATTATATTCTACTGCCCTCTGCTGGAGTTCCACATCAATGCTGCTTCCATAGATTGAAACCACTTTCTTAATTCGGCTTTGGGATAAAATGACAAACAAATTCAAATACCCAAAAGAAAGTTCATAAACAAGCAGAGAGAACAAACAAACCAGAGTTTCCACTCCTCTTTCCTTAATTTACGTATCTTTTCAAAAACAAAACCCCTTTCCTTTGTCTTCTTCTATCCAACACACACTTCAACACCATCGTGTATCCCTGTACTTGTTCTAACTGTAATGTTAGATTTTGTCTATTAAATGTCCCATCCCTAGGGCGCCTGGGTGGCTCAGTGGGTTAAGCCGCTGCCTTCGGCTCAGGTCATGATCCCAGGGTCCTGGGATCGAGTCCCGCATCGGGCTCTCTGCTGAGCGGAGAGCCTGCTTTCCCCTCTCTCTCTCTCTCTCTCTGCCTACTTGTGATCTCTGTCTGTCAAATAAATAAAAAATTAATCTAAAAAATAAAAAATAAAAAAAAATAAATGTCCCATCCCTAAAATTTGCTAGAAAAAAGTACCAATTATTAATCTGTTACAAAAGAAGCATGTAATGTTCATTCTCTCAACACCTTTAAAATAAGCTTTTATCACCAAAACATTATTACCTAACAATAAATTCTTCTAGTTCACAATTTAAAGAGTTAGTAAAAAATACCCCTTTTCACATGGCCTTACAGAAAATCTAAGAGAACTAAGTTTGCCTTAAGATACCTGGCTGGGAAACTAATCCAACTGAATTTTATTCAAAATAGTGAACAGCAGAACATAAAGTAAACATTAGACCACCAAAACCTTTGTGATTTTCTTCCTCTTCAGACATCTCAAAATACTATAATAAACCAGAGCCCTTATATAGGGAAGTAACTTCTCTACTTTAAACAAGAGAAAAGGCATTAGAAATCAGATTTTAAAAACATAACTTTTTACCTTCAAACAAATAAATGGTGGGGTGTCAGGGTAACAGGGATCAAAGTATAGATAAAATAAGGATGAACCACAAATTAATGATTACTATCATGGAAAAACAGGTATATAAAATATAAAATTCATTTTACTATCCTATTTTTGCCTTTGCTTGAAATTTTCCATAACAAGAGTTTTTAAAAATTATAAATAACATGTCCATTCTACTTTTTCTCCATACTCACTTTACAGTACAGGTGAATCGAGTAGAAAGCTTCATAATGGCAGTGAGGGCATAACCTCGGGTCACAGAGGTGGACATATTAGAGATTAAGACACTTTCTAAAATATCCAACACTTCATCTTCTGTTACCTGGGGAAGGAAAAAAAAAATAGGATGAATTCTAACAGTAGATAGCTAAATCTGATTTCAAGTCACAGGATGCCACCAGAAAGACAACCCTACCATCATTACCAAAACTTCTAACACAATCTGTGCTTCGCTACCATTAAATGTCCACGCTGATCCATCAATGAGAGGCAGGTAGGAGAGAGGTTTTTTAAATTTAAAAAAAAAAAAAGAGTGGAAAATACCCAATGGGGGCTGCGAGACACATTATATTAGTTTCAAAGGGCAGAAGTAAAGGAAGAAAATAAAAGGATAAATAGAGTCCAAGTGCTGTTGTCACAACTTCTCCTAAAGCCAGTCTTTTTTTTTTTTTAATTTTTAATTTTTTAATTTTAATTTTTTTTAAATTTTATTTATTTGACAGGCAGAGATCACAAGCAGGCAGAGAGAGAGAGGAATGGAAGCAGGCTCCCCACTTCGATCCCAGGACCCTGGGATCACGACCTGAGCCAAAGGCAGAGGCTTTAAACCACTGAGCCACCCAGGCGCCCCAATTTTTTATTTTTTTAATTTCCTTTCAGTGTACCAGAATTCAATGTTTATGCACCACACCCAGTGCTCCATGCAATACATTCCCTCCATAATACCCACCACTAGGCTCACCCAAATTCCCACCACCCCCGCCCCTTCAAAACCCTCAGATTGTTTTTCAGAGTCCATAGTCTCTCATGGTTCATCTCCCCCTCCAATTTCTCTCAACTCTTCTCCTCTCCATCTCCCCATGCCCTCCGTGTTATTTCTTATGCTCCACAAATAAGTGAAAACATATGAAATTTTTTTTAAGATTTTATTTATATATTTGACAGAGAGAGATCACAAGTAGGCGAAGAGGCAGGCAGAGAGAGAGGGAGAAGTAGGCTCCCCGCTGAGTAGAGGGCTTGACCTGGGGCTCTATCGAGGACCCCTGAGATCATGACCTGAGCTGAAGGCAGAGGCTTAACCCACTGAGCCACCCAGGCGCCCCTAAAACCAGTCTTTTAAGAAGCAAATGCAGGGATGCCTGGGTGGCTCAGTTGGTTAAGCAGCTGCCTTCGGCTCAGGTCATGATCCCAGCGTCCTGGGATCGAGTCCCACATTGGCCTCCTTGCCCCTCAGGGAGCCTGCCTCTCCCTCTGACTCTGCCTGCCACTCTGCCTGTGCGCTCGCTCTCTCTCTCTCTCTCTCTCTCTGACAAATAAATAAATAAAATCCTTAAAAAAAAAAAAAAGGAAGCAAATGCAGACACAGATATGTCTCATTTCTTCTCATCAAGTCACAGGGTAGGAGAAACAGTGTATTTTAGTCGGATGGAGCGGAGAATCAGTCTGCAGGTGGTTTAAAAATCTCACATAGGGGGGCACCTGGGTGGCTCAGTGGGTTAAAGCTTCAGCCTTTAGCTCAGGTCATGATCCCAGGGTTCTGGGATCAAGCCCCGCATCAGGCTCTCTGCTCAGCAGGGAGCCTGCTTCCCCCTGTCTCTGCCTGCCTCTCTGCCCACTTGTGATCTGTCTGTCAAATAAATAAATTAAAAAAAAAAAAAATCTCACATAGGGCTAGTAAGTTCCATCTCAAAAACTGGCAAGTTTCCCAATATAATTCTGGCATTACCATCTTTAACAGGTTTTTTAGGAATGAACCTCAACTCCTCATTGAACACTACCCTCCTGTAACCAAAACTACTATTTTCCCCCACCTGAAAGAGTAACAAGGAGTACCTGAATAGGTTCTTCCTCTTCACACTGGCCTGATACAAGAAGATCTCCATATTCACCTATACACCACGCAGCCACTTGTACCAAAGGTTGCTGTCAAAAGAAAGTCACCATTTGTCAAAGGCTTTTAATCCTTGCAAGGATTAATGCAAATCACACGTCATCTAATCATAAAGGTCAAAACCAAGAAATATGTATCTGGAGTGTTAATAGTAAGAACACACCAGGAACATAATGAGAAATTTCCCTGCCAAAGCAGAAAGTACCTACTTGAGAATAATCACCAAGAATTGCTTTGTATAAGCGCTGGACAGTATAGGCGTGCATCTCCACACTATTGGTTATTAACTGGATCAAGTTGGGGACCGCATCATCACGAACATAGCTTCCTGCCTAAAAGGAAACGCAGTTACCCTTAGAAACACACCGTAATGATCATAAAAGCTACTGCTTTTATTCAAAGGAGTCGACTACAGAGCATCCTCAGAGATAAAGCTGGTTCCAATTCTCAGATGTATACGCAGCTCAAACTTCAATTTTAATTATTCAAATGACTTACTTATTTAAATGAATATTCTTATTTTATTAATTTTATAAAAAATTTAAAAATCTCTTCTGTCAAAGTCAAAGTAAAATATAAAGGACCTTTATCAAAACAGATTAGGTTTAAGAGTTCAAAAACGTATGAAGTACATTCACTGGGAACTTAACTACAACAATCTGTCCCTCTCACAACTCCCCAACACAGTTAAAATCATATGGGCTAGCTAGAGAGGCCACATTACTCTGAGGGACGGAGAGGGGAGTGTATCAGCAGTCCAGAAAGGCAGCATTTTTTAAAATTTCTTTTAAGATTTTATTTATTTATTTGAGAGAGAGTGTGTGCCTGCATGTGAATGAATGGGGGATGAGGCAGAAGTAGAAACAGACTCCCTGCTGAGCAGGACCCTGGGGATCATGACCTTGAACCTAAGGTAGATGCTTAATTGACTGAGCCACCCAGGCACTCCCAAAAGGCAGCATTTTATTTTATTTTATTTTTTTAAAGGCAGCATTTTAAATAAGAATAGTAATCTTTCTGCAATTTATTTAAAATATCACACTGTCCTTTGAAAACTAGAGTTTATAAAAATTAAAGAACCATTCGTCCCAGAAAGGAGAAATATTTTGTATTCAATCATGTACACTAAAAACAAAAACAAACCTGGTCTCTCCAATGTCCTCTTGACTAGTAGAATCTGAGGTACTGTTCGCAACCATGCAACAAAGTAAAGCTATTTAACCTCTGAGGAAACTAAACCTTGGCCTTGTCAGAGGATTATAATAACCAAGCTGTGCAGGACATATAAACAGTGGAACCTGTGCCTCGTATCAGCCCACCTTGATCAAGGACAGAAGACCAGATCTGACCTAGAAGAATGAGACCAAGGAAAGGAAGAAAGAGAAACAAAGAGAAAGAGAAAAAGGGAAAGGAGAAAAAGAGAAACAGAAACAGAAAAAGAAAAAAAAACCCAGATGATTGGGATACCCACACCTGCTAAAAAAACACAAAGCCAGAGGAGAGAGAAGTTTGGGGAAATAGTCAAAAGGGAATGGACAGAAGTGAAAAAATAAGTAACTGTTTTACATTCTTCTTTCCTAATGAAAAAAAGTAATGTTTTAAATAAGAGAAAGCATTAACATGATCTGACATTTATACACCACTTCATCCAACAGCAGAAAACACATTATTCTCAAGCTCACATGGAACATTCACCAAGACAAACCATATTCTGGGCCATTAAAAATCTCAAATTTATTTTATTTTATTTATTTATTTACAGTAGGTTCCAAGTCCAACTTGGCGCACAGACTCCTGACAGTGAGATCAAGAGACACGTCCTCTACCGACTCAGCCAGGCAGAGGCCCCAGAAAGATCTCAAATTAAAAAAAAAAAAAAAGACAGGGGCATCTGGGTGGCTCAGTTGGCTAAGAGTCTGCCTTCCGCTTGGGTCATGATTCTGAGGTCCTGGGATCGAGCCCCATGTTAAGTTTCCTGCTCACTGGGGAGTGTGCTTCTCCCTCTGCCCATCTCCCGCCACTGTGTTCTCTCTCTCTCAAATAAATAAATAAAATTTTTTAAAAAATAAATAAATAAAGGAATAAAAGATTTAACTAGGAATTTAACTAGGAATCAGTAACACAAAGATAGCTAAGAAATCCCAAAATATTTGGAGACTACACAACTAAGTAACACAGAGGTCAAAGAAAATTACAGACCAGTATCTCTCACCAGCAGAGATGCAAAAGTCCTAAAAAAATCTATTAGCAAATCAAACATAGCAATGTATAAAAAGAACTACATACCACGACCAGGTTGGATTTATTCTAGGTATGGAAGGTTAGTTCAACATTCAAAAATCAATTAATGTAATCCAGCACATCAACAGGTTAAAGAGGAAAAACCATAGGACCATAATAAGACTAAGTCAATTGGAAAAATTAAAAGAATGAAGCACTGACATTTTTCTTCAAGAGCTTTAATTTTCTCTTCTCTTAAGCCTTATAAAAACTAAAAAATGTGTCCTGATTCACAGTTTTTGTTAAAATATGATTTCTTCATTAGTGCATTAACTTTTCATGAAGTTAATTCAAGTAAACTAGCAAGCCAGCATGTCAAAACAGAATCCCACAGCAACAAATATATATACACACACGGTAATTTTAACAATCTCATTCCTTCCTACAGACACGTTTCATAACTTGCTTAACCAATGCCCATTTGGAGACTTGTATTTATTTCCAGTTTTCTCCCATTATAAACAAGATTGAGATGATTATCTTTGTATATATGTTTCTGTATACTTGTCCTTTTATTTTTCCAAGATAAATTACTAAAAAGACAATGACTGAATTCAAAGGTATAAACTAGGGGTGCCTGGGTGCCTCAGTCAGTTAAGAGGCCAACTCTTGATTTCTGGAAGTCTACTCTGGAAAAATGGCACCATTTTATACCCAATACGAAGTGGAGGGTACTGCCTATTTCTCTATTTTCTAACTACCACTAGGAATTTGATTAAAAAGAACGACAAGTGAAAAATGATATCTCCATTGTAATTTTATAAGTAAAATTTCTTTATTAGTAAGGGTATTTGTCAATGTTAACTAGCCATTTCTTTCTTCTTTTGTGAAATGTCTGTTCAAATGCCAATTTTTCCATTACAGTGTTTGATTTTTCTTATTAATTGTTAACTATTTATAGATTAAAGATATTAACATGCTGTCATATGTTACAGTGTTTTTCTCCACTTGTCATTTGCCTTTTAACTCTGTAGATTTTTTTCCTTTTGCCTTACAAATTTTGAATTTTAATGTGATTAAACCTGTGGAAATTTCCCTTTATGGTATCTATTTCTGACATAGCAATTAAACATAGTAGTTATGTTTTCTTTATTTGCCACAACACTTTCATTTTAACTGTTAAATCTCTGATTTCTATTAATTAAATGATAAACAGAGATGCTCCAAAACTCTGGAAGACTGCCAAAGAAGAATAACTTATAAATCTGTAATTTTAAAACCAGAATAAATGTAGTCATCCAAAACCCTCCAACAGCTTCCAAACTCCTCAAAGGCCCTATATAACCTAGCCCCTGCTTCAGTCCTACTATTCTCTGCCTCTCATGCTACTGGCTTCACTTGCCTTCTTATTGCCTCCAAGCAGGCCACACTTGCTGCTACTCAAGAGCTTTGCAACACTTGCTGTTCCCCCAAACCTTGGCACGGCTCCTCCTTTCACTGAGCTCTCTCCTCTGAGTGACCTGCCCTGACTACTCTATCTAAAAAAAACTGGCCTGCTGCCCCCATATTCCACTCTCTCCTGCCATCACTGTAGTCCTTCATGCTGCTTCACTGTTTCTCGTAGTATTTTTTTTCTTGCCTAACAGGATAGTACGTATTTCTCCATGAATTTCCTATCTCTCCCACTAGAACTAGAATGTAAATCCTCCTGAGAACAAGGGATTTGTCTGCCTCATTAATCAGCACATCCTGCACCTGGTATATGTTGACTAAAAAAACACTACTTACCGTTGTCAGAACACGCATAATCGTGTCTATGTGCCACCGTTTGGAAGGTGCATACCTGGGGAAATAATGGCACCAGATGAAATTACTGGAACCTGTGAACTATATTCTGTGCTCAGTGACTTTCAAAAATCCTGTCCTATAATCTTTTTTAGGTTTACTGGTAAAGTGATTATTTTGGGGGCCAATCTTACCTTCGAATCTAGCAGCTAACCCCATTTCAAAGGGTAATGAAATGCTACACAAACTCAGATGTTTCCCATTAATAACTGTAACACGAGTTACTGAGCTGAGACATGGACTCCATCTCCAGTTTTTCAGAAAACAGATCACGAAGACAAAGCAGGAGGACAGAGAAGAAAGAAAAGGGATCCAGGCAATACCAGGACTAGAAACTCATTTCCTTAAATTCACAGTGCAGAGAGGAGAAATAACCACACTACTAAAATTGAGGTATTTCTTCCTAAAAGTTTTTCACAGAATCACAATTTAGATGCTGTGATGCTATAGTCTTTCTATTCTCTACCCAAAACCCACAAAGAAACAAACAAAAGCTTCTCTATTCTCTTCTTCATAGATGAGAAGTTGAAGAACAGATATAAGAGGAATTTTATAAAAGTGGGCTGTTTTTGGTCTTAGCATACCTAAATACTGGCTAGAATCACCTTCTAATGAAGCAAATTTCTAACTGGGAGGTTGAAATAAACATTACACATTTTAAAGAGGTTTACAACATTTTCCCCAAGTTGTAAAGATGCTTTCAAAAAGTTCCAAGCATCTTTTATCAATGAATGTAAAAATTAAATCTTACTTCTCTGCAGCAAGAAAGATTCCAGATGCACAGTCTGCTTTAAATTCTGGCTCACAGGAATCCAGAAAATAAAGTAATTCCTTCATCATGCCTCGGATATTATTCCCATTTACCAGGGCAAAACTCAATTCCATTGCACGCCTTGCAGAGGGAAAACATTAAAAAAAAAAAAAGTTATGATATTTATAGCAGGAACAAAACAAAGACCCAGGTGTATTGTTTCTGAACATCAAGTACTGGCAGATATATTGATGTCCTTCCATGATCTTGTAATTGCAATCTTTGTACATAAGACAACTAAGTTAACAAGGTTAGTTTTAGCATTTTGAATCTTCATTCAACACTTTTCCTCAAAAAGCTCTAAAAGATACACTACCTATGACCAAAAATGCAGTTTGGGTTCAACAGTCTAAGAAACTAAATTCAGAATACTTAAAAGGCTCAAAAAGAGAAGCAACAAAAGTATTACCGAAAGATACCCCTTTGCATTATTCCTTAAAAATGTGATAAAGCCAGGACATTCGCCTTTTATTACATCCATTTCTGTTCAAAGATGATATAACAGTCTACATCAAAAGATATACAGAAAACTGGAATAAAAACACACTTTGAAGGTATTATGATAAGTGAAATAAGTCAGAGAAAAACAAATACTGTATGATGTCACCTACACCTGGAAGCTAAAAAAGTCAAAAGCATAGAAATAGACAAGAATGGTGGTTACCAGGGTCTGGGGTGGGGGCGGGGGGATGTCGATCAAAAGGTACAAACTTCAGCCATAAAATAGGCAAATTCTGGGGATCTAATGCAGAGCATGACAACAAAAATTAATAATTATAAAAATGGATTATATACTTGCAAGTTGCTAAGGAAATAGATCTCAACTATTCTCAGCACAAAAAAGAAATGGTGACTATGTAGTGTGACACAGGTGTCCTAATGCCATGGTGGTAACTATTTTACAATATGTATCAAATCAATGCACCTGTAAACATCAAACTTACACAATGTTTATGTTAATTTTTTTCTCAATAAAGCTGGTGGGGGCTGGGAGGGCAAAAGAGAGAATGAGGGCCATGAAAAAGGAAAAAGGGCATGTGCTGTGGGGGCAAATAAGAGTTTCTGTAACTGCCTATCAAATTTGGCAACCAAGGCAAAATGGAAATGTTTGACATGCAAAAGTTAGAAGATTACTACATGCATCTTCTCATATTTGGTCAGTAATTTCAAACATGGTATATAATTTACTTTCAAAATACCAATTTAATAAGTAAGAAATACTTTCATCTTAGCTGATCTATGAACAACATTCAATCTTTACAGGGATACAATAGCTAATTCTTGTACAGTGCTTAAGTACTTTACATATAATCCAGTTAATCCTGCATAACCCTTTGAAGTGGGTGCTCACAGAGAGAGAATGAGGGATGGGGAGGGGCAGAGGTTGAGGGAGAGAGAGGGAAAAGCAGGCTCCCCACTGAGCAGGAAGCCTACTTTGGGGCTCAATCCAAGGACCCAGAGATCCAACCTGAGGCAGGTTAAGACGCTTAACCACTTAACCGACTGAGCCAAACAGGGGCCTCTGAAGTGGGTGCTCTTGCATTTGCATTTTACATATGGGACAACTGAGGCAGAGAAAGGTTAAGTGACCAAAGCAAGTTTAATAAATACAGAGCCAAAATTTGAAATGAGGCATTCGGACTGCAGAGTCTGAGCTCCGAGCGCGTTAAACAGCCTGTCAAGAAGACACAGTTTTTACTTTTGAAATGCAAATCCCAGTCAAAAGCCATAGAGAAACAACACAATAGGAGTCAGAAGTCTAATTTCTCTTCCCAGGGGCTCCTGAGTGGCTCAGTGAAAGCCTGTGCCTTCAGCTCAGGTCATGATATCAGGGTCCTGAAATCAAGCCCCACATCGGGCTCTCGGCTCGGTGGGGAGCCTGCTTCCTCCTCTCCCTCTGCCTGCCTCTCTGCCTGCTTGTGATCTCTCTCTCTGTCAAATAAATAAATAAAATCTTTAAAAAAAAAAATAATTTCTATTCCCAGGTCTGCCCATTATAGGGGCAGGTTTAGAGGAAATCATTTGATTCCTATGGGACTGTATTTTAACTAATTTGTTAAGTGGGGATAGAAGTAATTGTCTAGTCTGTCTCACTGGCTTGCTTTGAGAATCAACTGAGAGGGTGCTTATAAGCCCTGCGCAAAGCACCTCCCCACCCTCAACCACACACAAAAACCCTGGGGTGCCTGGCTGGCTCAGTTGGTGGAGCATGCAACTCTTGTAGGGTTGTAGGTTCAAGACCCACATTGGGTACAGAGATCACTTAAAAATAAAATCTTTAGGGGCGCCTGGGTGGCTCTGTGGGCCTGCCTCCCTTCCTCTCTCTCTGCCTACTTGTGATCTCTCTCTCTGTCAAATAAATAATAAATTAAAAAAAAATAAAATCTTTAAAAGAAAAAAAGAATTTTTTTAAAGATTTTATTTATTTATTTGACAGAGAGAGATCACAAGTAGGCAGAGAGGCAGGCAGAGAGAGAGAGAGAGGAGGAAGCAGGCTCCCCGCTGAGCAGAGAGCCCGATGCGGGACTCGATCCCAGGACCCTGAGATCATGACCCGAGCCGAAGGCAGCGGCTCAACCCACTGAGCCACCCAGGCACCCAGAAGAAAAAATTTTTTAATTAAAAAAAAAGTCCTGTGCAAAGCACTAGGTGAGTTATGGTGGCTGAGTTTAGGTCTGTCTTAACATTGCTCACGCGCTTAGCATCTGCTCTCTGAAAATAAAAGGAACTTAATATCAATAGATATTTGTTAAATGAATGGTTTCAGAGATCACTTCAAATCTGATTTATTCTGGATTTGAACAGACAACCAAAAGTTCACTGAGGCCAACTCTAACTAGGTTTTACAAACATCCCTCAGTTCTTCCCATAGATTCAGTGGAGTTACTCCACTGGGGAAAAGAAATTATGCCTTTTCAAAGTACTATCTGCTGCCTAACAGTCATTCTTAGATGCACTGTTCTAAAAAAACACAGCTGCTTCTAGTATCTCAGGGCATAAGTACTGTGGGAAAATGTGTGCTGTCAGCAACTGAGTTTCAGCATTGTGATAAAACACTTAGCCGATGGATCACTCCGCATTTTCATCCTCCAGCACACAGAGCACAGTACTTCTGTTAAGCAGACCTCTCCCCAGCTCATAGGTACCTGTTTGTACAAAGAACCAAGGAGAACTTCAGTGTGCACTTCAGTACTCCTTATTGGCCTCTCTCACTGATCTAACCTTCCCTCTGCCGATCCTCTCTTAAAAAGGATTTCCTCAGCAGAGAGTTCAACTGTGAAAATAATGACTAAAACAAATAGCAACATACTCCTTCTCAGATCTATTATGAAGTTATCAGGTAGGGGGTAGAGCAGAGAACGATCAGTAATCTGTTACCGTTTTATTGACACATCCAAATCCTTTAAGCAGTCCACAATTGTGCTTCTGTGCCTCTGTACTGCGTTATGATCTGTCTGCACCGTCTTCAACAAAGATGTCAAAGCTACATATCTGGATGAAACAAAGTTGCAGAAAACAGAAATGAAATGTAAAATTCAGGATAGTTCCTCCTCTACTTAAATAATGACAAAGAAGATGTCTAATGACTATGTATTTTTAAATATTTAAAAGTCAAGACAGAATTAGTGTAATAGTAACATACACTAAAGACATAAAAGACATACATTAAAGACATAAACGACACTACAATCTTAAGTAGTGGTAATCAAGAGAATTTATTAGATTTGCATTCATGGTCAAGTCCACTTAAACTTCTAAAAGTGACTGATTCCATTCTTCCAAATTCTTCCAAGTGGTACAACAAAACAAGCATATAGTATGCCTTTCCTTAGCCCCAAAACACAAGAGGAAATGATTTCAATGTTACCATTTGTATTTTCTTTGTTTTTATTGGATACTGGTACCACAACTGTCCCTATAAAAATCTGAGTTTAAGATTCAAATATTTAAAAATTCTTTTGGAAGGAGGAGATAATTCAGGGTACCACAATGATTATTTACACATTTTTAAATGCTCACTTGATAAGAAAGAATATTTTCTCCTGATTAAAACGGGGAAAAGGGCAAGAAGGACATAATACATGAAAGAAAGTAACAAAATAAAATACTTATAAATCCATCTACTTAAAAAAATTAGCTGGAGTTCACAAACACATTCCAGGTCTGCAGTGCAAAATGTTACATTTTTCTTCTTAATTTAGAGCAGAGGTCAGCAAGCCACACTCTAGCCTTATGCTGCATGGTTCTATAAATGAATTTTTATTGGAACACAGCCACTCCTCACTTACATAGTCTATGATTGCTTTCATACCAAGACACAGAATTCTGAATACTTGCCAGAGAGACCTAAGGCCCACAGAGCCTAAAATAGTGACCATCTGATCCTTCACAGAAAAAGTTTGCTGACTCCTAATGCTGACAGTGTAAACCAAAGTAAAAGTTAAGTCATGAGCCAAATTCTCAAATTCTTTACAAAATAGTAGCTTTAAGTTTTAAAATTTAAAAATAAAAATCCTGAGTTGAAGTTCTAGAAAAGTCATTCAGTACATATGTGATCTTGAGCAAAATCACTCTTGAAAACACTGAGTTTCTAATACCAATATACAAGATATTTTCCAGTTGACTTACCTAATATTCTTGTCATTGTTCAATAAGAAACGACCAAGGATGTTTATGGCTAAGACCTAAAGAGAAATAACACAGGTTAAAAATCTAATAAAATTAAACATTTATGTTGTATAAGGATCACCTCCTGACCCCTGATGGTGCAAACTATTTAAAGGTGATAGTGGATACTTCTATAGATGGCTAGCAAAAAACAAAAATGAAACAAAACAAAAACCTGAGGGCAAACTCATAAAATCATACTCTTTCAAAAGTAATTGTTAGAAGATTATGTTTTAAAGTTTTTATACTGTTAGTGGAAGAATAATACTGTCACCGCCTCACTGGAGAAAATTCTGGCAATTATACATATTTTAAACATCTCTGCTTCAACAATTCCACTTACAGAAATTTATCTGAAAAACACACTTGCACATATGCAAACAATCTACCGCAACACTATCTGTAATCACAAATGACTGGGACATGCTAAGTGTCCATTAATAGCAAATTTGCTAAGTACACTCTGGCACACCCACACAACGGAGTATCACGCAGCCATTAGGGTTCTGACACATACTATAACATGGATGAACCTTGAAGACATTATGTTAAGTGAAATAAGCCAGCTACAAAGGGATAATACTCTATGATTCCACTTTTATGAGGTATCAAGACTAGTCAAATTCAGAAAAAGAAAGTGGAATGATGGTTGCCAGGCACTGAAGGTAGGAAATAATGGAAAGTTATTGTTTAATGGGTACAAAGTTTCTGTTTGGAAAGACAATATGGTGGTGCTGGCTGCAAAAGTGAATTACTTAATGCCACTGAACTAGACTTAAAAATGGTTACCTTTTATATTATGTATATTTCACCATTTTTTAAAAAATGAAAATGGTCTCTATACATGAATATGGACTAATTCCAAGATAATGTGAGGTGGAAAGAGTAAGGTGCAAGACAATCATTTTGCTTGAAAGGGAGGGAGAGGAAGAG
Organism: Neogale vison; assembly: GCF_020171115.1. Taxonomy (NCBI): domain Eukaryota; kingdom Metazoa; phylum Chordata; class Mammalia; order Carnivora; family Mustelidae; genus Neogale; species Neogale vison. The sequence goes on from NC_058097.1 coordinate 13,683,614, forward strand.
AACTAACTTAAATTACTTTGGTTAAGTTATCTAGATACTGGAACGATAAGGACAAAATAACTGTATACATTTAAATACTGGACTGTATTTAGTAAACCTGTTTCTTACAAGGCTATGAACCAACAATTCTTATATCATTAAGTGACTGAAAAAATGAATAAATTCATGAATAAATTCCTCCTTACAGAGGAATTACAATTATTTAATGAGGAAAAAATGAGGCAAATAGAAAAGTGTCACTGGAACACCACCCTAATAACTACTGTAGAAAAGATTTTCTGATGGAGGGGTGCCTGGGTGGCTCAGTGGGTTAAGCCTCTGCCTTCGGTTTAGGTCATGGTCTCAGGGACCTTGGATTGAGCCTCTCATCGGGCTCTCTGCTCAGCGGGGAGCCTGCTTCCCCCCCCCCGCCTGCCTCTCTGCCTACTTGTAATTTCTGTCAAACACATAAATAAAATCTTAAAAAAAAAAAAAAAGATTCTTGGATGGATACTAAAATGGGTGGACAAAAAGGCTGAGAACAGGGTATTTGCAAAGTCTCAAAGTGTCTCCCTCAAACTATTTTTAATTACAAATGAAAAAGTAACAATACAGTGGAGAGACACAACAGACACCACCTTAACCAAATGACCAAGGTTAATACCACCAGTAATGAAACAAACAGATAGCATGTCTCTTCTGATAGGACACTAAGAAGGGCACATCGCTTCTGTGGTAGTCTTGCCAAAAAAGCATAACCTCAATCTAATCATAAGAAAACTTCAGAGAGAGCCAAATTGAGGGACATTCTACAAAGTAACTGATCAGTACTCTTCAAAAGTGTCAAAGTCATGAAAGGCACAGAAAAATGGAGGAATTGCCTCAGACTGGAGAGCACTAAGGAGACATGACAATTAAATACAATGTAGAATCGAGGATCAGCTCCTCAAACAGAAAAATGGCATAAGTATAAAAATTGGTGGAAGCTGACTAAATTCTGTAATTTAGCATGATACCAATATTAACTCTTTAATTTTGATAATTATCTCTAGTTATGCACGATGTTAACATTGGGGGAAACTGAGTGAAGGGCATGTGCAAGCTCTAAACTATTTCTGCAACTTTTCTGTAAGTCTAAAATTACTGCCAAAAGTTTCAAAAATTGGGGAAGAGAAGAAATACACGTGTACAGATACATTTTCAGATTTCTGAAAAAAAATACATGAGGAAAGGGTAACCATATGCCCCACTAGGAGAAAGTGAAAGCTACAGGCAAACATTTCCCTCCCTACATATCTTTGGTACTGTTTTAGCTTTTTTACTTTAAGTGTTCATTTCTTTAGAAAAAAACACAAATATTTAAGAAAAACAAAGTAACTCAAATACGATGTCTTATTTGGAGTGATGAATACAATTCAAATCATGGCTCTAATAAAAGCTTGTTTTGAAATGTTTCCTTCACTCAACAGTATCTATGTATCTAACTATACCTGAGAGCTTCCAAACTTTATTGTAATCAATATTAAAAGCCTTTAATGGAGGGAATGATACTTCAGATCCCAAAACTCAGCATTATACATTCCACATCATTTTCCTAAAGTTAATTTCCAAATGCAATTCATTTCTACAGTACTCAAGCCCAAGTTATTTATTCTAATTGAAATGTTTAGAAAAAGATTTAAAAAGACTTACTCGCAGTCCACTCTCCGACTTAATATCCATGATAGTCAAAACCGTTTCATAAAGAATAGCATTTCCTACATTTTTACTAGTCTCCGTATTTGTGGCAACCTGAAAAGTCACAAGTGGGCAGTACATTAGTGATAAAATAACACTTTCAAAAAATATCCAGAGGTAACAAGAGACAGTTTGTGAATGATTACAGCCCCCAATGAGGAGACACAAATAAATACTGCTCCATCTAACCACCATGTTCCACTCCCACTACATTAAAATGAAGATTTTATACAGCGCAGACTGAGTCTACTCACCTGTGCTAATATATCATTCATAGCTTCACTTGAGTCATCATCATTTCGTCCTAAAATTCTTAATAACCGCAAAATTCGTACCTAACGTGCAAAACATGATTAGTGTCAACAAATTACACCTGGCACAAAGGAACTTACTTGGTATGAAACTCAAGTAACTTAAATGAAGTCTCAGATCGCATTAGAAATGGTCAAAATTCAAACAGAAGAATTTTAAACATTATCTTTAGAGAAGTAGTAAATACTTCTAAGTCTGAATGAAGTAATTAGACAACCCACACTTCATCACTCCACAGCTAAAGGATACCACCACCTACAAAGCTATAGTATATTGATAAGTCTCTATGCAATAGATACTACGTAGTACAACTACAATTTTATTCTATTAATGCAGTATAGAACTGTCACTATTCATTTATTAATGTAATTTGTTTAACCAGATAATTATCAAATTCCTACTGACATTAAACTTAAGAGGAAAGAAACAATTTATTCCAAAGGTATTAAATTCTTTTCTCCAAAATTTTCTTTCAACCTCACCTGCAAAAAGGGGTCACTGATACCAGAAACATCATGTTCTGGTGAATATCCCGACATGATGAGGTTCTTTAGAATACGAACTAACTGGGGCACAAGCTGCAGAGAAGAAAAATGCATCAAAAAACAGTGAACATCAAAGAATTTCTCATGAATAGGCAGGTAATTTGCCTAAATAAAAAGGGGTGCAAGGGTCTGAATCCAAGAAAATTCTACTGATACCATACGCTGGTATACTGCTGATGCTTGATAAACAGAACTTAAGAGTACCTAGGCCAGGAACTCAAGACGGAAGATGTATTTTATCTGAATTAAAAACAAATGACGGTTTTACCCTAGAGTTATATATGCAAAGATACTACAAGTAACAGGAGGTCAGAAAGCCTGTGGGAATCAAGTCAAACAGATGCCTACAGCGCACACTGCATTTCTACTTCTGGAGAACTTGACATACCTCGGTAACACAAACATGTTCGGTTTTTACTCATTCAAACATTTGAATATAAAACATTATCACCAAAAAATACTGGTGATTTTGTTAAAATTACAGTTTTAAGATATACTATCTCAAACAGAGAAAAAACTTAAGACAAGGCTAGTTCTATTCTTTTCCAACAAACAACAGGGAATCCAAAGGCCTCCAACACTGACCAAGTGGAAAGACACATTTAAAAAAATTGTACTTTTCACCTTAAGAAGATAGCAAGGCCGTGAATAATTTCCTTTCCCTATTCTTAACTCATAAGATACAATTTTTGGTAAAATTTTATTTCAGCACTTAATTATACACACTTTGTTGCCTACTTTGTCTCATCTTGTTAATGAAACTATATATACCTTATGGTCAGAATTCCCCTCTTGCGCTTCCTTTACTTTGTCCACTAGAGTCATAACACATAGTAGAGGCAATTTTATGGCTAAGCTGAACTTCAAAGTATTGTTTTAAATGTTTCAAATGTTATCATTCATTTCATTCTGTTGATTAAGCACTTAATCTTAAACCCTGTTCCAAAATGTGCGCCACAATGGGAACTTTTCTGGGCTCCAACTAAAAACTCAATTTAGCTACATTAACAACTCCAATCACCTAAAATTAAGAAAACAAGTGTCCAAAGTGAAGCAAATCACATCTCTTTTGGAGGCGATCAGAACAGACCCAACCAATTTGCTGCAACTCAATGACTTTTTCTCACTGTGTTCTGGTTCTGTTCCTCCTTACACCTCAACTTTAAAAGGGGATCAAGATCAAAACAAAGGCCAAAGAATGCACTCACAATACTGAGGCCACTTTTCAATATGAGAATATAATCTGTATGAATTTAAAGAAGTTTGGCTGTAACACTTCAGAATTGTGATTCATCAGCCATTTAAACAAAATTCTAACTTGGACAACTCCAAGATTAAAACAAACCTAAGTTATGGTGACCTGTAAATTCTAAACAGAATCCCCATTAAATCTGTCAACTGTGGACAGATTTTGTAAACTGCTTTTAACATGTAATAAAGCCGGGATCACCTAGTTACCAAGCTCTGCACAAAAAAGTGGCTCACCCTGCATACTTCCCAATGGCCTCCTTTTTTGTACTACACATATTCCTAATTACTTGTTTAACCTGATTTCTTAGAGAAGTCTTTTTTCCTTGGGCTACTAAATTCACAAATTTTTAAATTCACAGACACAAGACCAGCACACCGCGTAAAATTGCCCTGGGACAAAAAGCACAAATGCCTAAAAGTTTAGCATACAAATTCTTGAAACCCAGCTTTATTTTTCAGACAAAAATACAAGTCACTAAAACTTATGACAAGACAAACAAGATAAGATGACAAAGGGAAACACTGCAGCCATGAAAATCAGTTGATGCCCACCCACTCTATCCCAAAACTTCCAGGAAGGAGTAAGTGTAGGTAAGGGAGAAATAAAAGCTCTAAGTCTGAACTGAGAGCTCCAGAAGTACATACAGAGCTTTTTATAAAGTATGAGGTTACCCACACATGATTCTAAAATATCTACTTCAAAAAGAAGCAGTGTTTTGTGCCAAGGCTCCAAACTGATCTGGAATTGCCATCACCAAAGCCACCGGGAAACTGTTCAAAGTTTCTCAAGTGAATATGAAGAAAAGGCAGAGAAGGAGGCTTAGAATTCAGGAAAGGCTGCAACTGAAATCCAAGGCTGACTTTGGAGTAAGGAGTTTAAGTGACAAGACAAAAACTGGACTCAGGAGTTAGCCAAAAATGCTAAAACAAATAACTCATAGTATTAAGCACAGCTTCAGCATTAGTGTATTTTTTAAAAAGCTGCATTTGTGGATGGATGCACAAAAGCTACTAAGGACCTAATGCCAGCATGCACCATCTAAAAGAGGGTTAATTCTTACCTTTTCATTCTAACATACAGCAGGATTCCAAACAGACAACAGGAACAAAACATACAAAGCAAGCATTAGGGACAGATACAGGCCTCATACTATTTTACAATAATTTAATCAAGACATGAACATCTAAGAGGGAAAAAAAATCAAAAAAATAAATGCTATTAGAGCCTCGTTAGATCTAAAATACAAAATAAGCCCCATTTATCGAGTGATCAGCACCTTAAAAAGGAATTAAATGCATGGAACTACCCAAAATACAGTTTTTCCCAGGCATCCTTATACCGTCTTCTAAAAGCCAGTGAAGAAAACAAAAATTTCCACTTTAGAATGCTGTAAGAAAGAGAGGGGGGAACCTAAGAGAGCTAGACTTCAGTCACCAGAGTCAAGAGTCTAAAATGAACAGAAGGTGACTCTGTGTTACATAAAAGTAACGTAAAACTTCACTTTGCAGTTTTCACTTTAAAAAAAATAAATTACCTGCCTTTAAAAACACACACCGCACCACCCACACCCACACACGGGCGCACGCGCGCATGCACGCGCATGCATGCACACACAATTCCTGTTTGTAATTTGACCTCAAGTTACATTTCCTGTCTTCAATGTGAAAACAGCAGATAAAGCACATGAGAGACTGGTAGGTGTGCCAACACCGAGAGACTTCTATTATGAAAGGGAAAACACTGTACTACTGCCAGTTCTTATATGCCTAAATCTGGCTTCCAGCCCTACCACATAGCAGGGCTGGTCAAGTCCTTTATTCAGCTCCATAACTTCCTTTCAAAAGAAAATTCCTAAGTGAGGAAATGATGTACTCTTCAGGAAAATTGTTTTTCAGTCAAGAAAGGCTTAGGCATACAGAATGGTACCTACCTTTCTGAAATGTGCAAGCATGTCTGGGCTTCGTTCACACATTTCTGTGAGAAGGACTACAGATGTGTGAAGGACACCTGGAAGATAAGAGCAAATGAAAACTAAAATGAGGCTGGTATGTTATTCAACTCCACAGAATAGGGCTTTGAGTTCTGCAGGTCAATTCCAAAAAATAGTTGCTACTTTTGTTTTTAATTTCCCCAAGAAGCTAAGCACTGAGGTGAATACAAAGGAAATATTAAACTGATACCTGGTCAACTCAGTTAAATCAGAACATTTTAAACTATGTAACCAAGATAACTCCAAAAAATGATAACCAACACACGTGTCTCTCCATCTGAGCCTATCCATAAGGAAATACTCACAGTCACTATAAGCTAGGTATCATCTGCCCTGTACTTATTAAAGAGCTGTTAGCTGAGATATGATCGTTCAAAAAGGAAAAATCTTAAAAAAAACTTTTAAATTTCCAGATAAAATGAATCAAAACTCCAAGGTAATTAGGGATGACAAAGTAAATACACTTGTTCCAGAGTAAAAAGAATCTCACAATAGTTTTCACTAATAGTAAGTAAGTACCCTACCACTCATTTATCCAACAAGTTTACTTTGAGCCTTCTAGGCACAGGACTGAATTAATCAAATTAAATATACCTTACCATTTTTTCTCTTAACATTTAGTAGGACAAATGAATTTTCTTTACTCAGAACTTGTTTCACTGACTTCAAAATAAGAATAAAAGTATGGGAAAAAATAGCCACGTTCCATTTAGTTTCTCTCAAATTTTATATAACTATATCTAAGTACCCATTATAAATTCCTGTTACAAGTAACCTAAAGGATTTTCATAAATTTTATACTCCTACCACAAGGTAATAAAAATATAATTTTTCCCCCTACGGCAAGATAGCTAGGAAATCAAAGTGTTTTAGATATGAAAATCAAGGCTAGGATCATTTGTATATTACATTGAGTATCAGTAACTTAACATAGTATTTTTAATATAGTAAAAGAGGACTGAAAATGGAAACCAAGTTTACTATGAAGGAATCAATCTCTAATTATAAAAGTAGGATTTGAGAAAAGTGAGACTTGACCCATCAACCGTTGCTGGCAAAGTGTCTAAGCACAGCAAAAAGGCAAGTCCACTGCACTCAAAGAGAAAGCCAAAACTCCCTGAAGCCCTTTTCTCTTTCCTCCTTTCCCTCAGTACTTCACAAGCACATCCAAATCACATTACCATGGTTCTTTTCATTCAATAAATTTTTTGTTGCTGGTAAAAACATCTCCATAAGTTCAGGAACCTTCCTGATGACATGAACAGCACATAGTGCTGCCTATGAAGGAAAAGGAAAAAGATTTATTTCAACTAAGTCAGGGCAACCAGTCTTACAAAAAATACCAACAAAAGCCTTATTATCATTTAGTTCACCTAATGAAAGAAGAAAGAATAAAGAAGTGAGACATCAGATTTATTATATATTAACTGGTCAGGACTTTCCAATTTATACTATTTCATTAATGAGAACTCTTAGCTCAGCTGTCCCTTTGTTCATGTATTACTAAATAAGTGGACAAAAACTTCCTAGACTAGACCATGGTTAACATGAATTTATCAAACAAATTAAAAATAACTTCTGTGTTTTTCAAAGTAAAAAATAAAGACTTCCATTTGTGATACTCATTCTTCTAAGATGACCAAAAGGTTTTATAAAAAAACCGTAAAATTTAAAGATACATTACTACTGTTAGTTTTAATAATACCTATTATCTTCCCCAATTCATTCTCTGCTGATATTAAGAAACGACACTTGCTCTTAGCCAAAGAAAATCATTTGATAATTAGCTAGTCTCTACTGAAGAAAAGATGGTCTTGACTTGTTCGCTGGAAGAAAAGGTACAAAGACTGATTTTGATTATGCATACCAAAAGTACCCATAAATACTATTTGCTGGAGTAAAATACCACAAACAAAATAGATATAGTAACAAGAAAAGATTTCAGCTAATTCTTCCCAAGTTATATTTGGGGGAAAATGGATTTTTTTTCCAATCCACAGAAGTGTTTTATTTCATGAAATAATGTACTTTTTGAACAAGAGCAGCCCACTCATACTTTAAGAGAAAGCACTGACTTTGGTTCACAATCATCATCAACAGTCCATGATTCTAGAAAACAGCTTGGGCCTTGTCACACCATTAATGTGGCGGCACAGTGAATGACAACCAGGCAATAGTAAGTGTTTGCGTCTTCTAAGTTCCACATTTTACACACTTTGTTTATGAAGGTTACAAGGTTCAAGCACAATTTTAAAAAACATAAATGTTTATATCAACATATAAAACCAAGTAAGAGAGTAAGATTATTGTCTTCCATTACTATTCCATTTAGACACACCAATTTATAAAGTATGTTCTAGATCATTCTCTAATAATTACGTAGGTCCCAATGGAACTGCACTTCCAGAGATTCAAAGTCACTCATACAAAGACATGGGCACTAATTATTAGGACAAAAGTAAATTCTTAAAGTTCTGTTCATTATCACTCTATTTAATACTGTTTAGAATCTGGCAAATTAGGAAGTAATCACGTATCTAGAATATCCTGTAACATTTGTTTGTTTATAAGTCATTTTCTTGAAAAAAGGGGAATTAGGAGAAGAATTAAAGTGTTCACAATTACCAACTGGAGTTAATTAATAATAATTAAAAAAAAACGACCTCCAAAATTAGTATAAAGACAGATTTTGACTTACAAACACCTGATTCATATACAATCATTTAAAATATATCTACTGCCAAGAAAGATACGTTATACCATCATCAGAGCTCTCAAAAATAATTTGCCTCCCCATCTCCATAATAGTCCCTGATCCAAATGCAGACATTTGGTTTCATTAAAAGTTACCTTTTTTCTTAAGTAAGAATTGGAGGTTTTCAGGAGTTTCTCTACCTCTCCTGCAAGATCTCTGCACATCTCTGAAGAGCCCATACAGCCAAGGGTACAAAGTGCTAGCCCCTGTACATATTGCGTGCTATGATTAAGATCACTGTAAAAGAATGGAAAAAGGTAGAAATGAACATGCTTTTACTTGTGCTCCCCATACAGAAGCTTCACAATCTAATGAGGCAACTCTGAATGATTCACAATTTGTCCAGTAAGAAAAATAATTAACAAAATTATTTGTTGCAAAAATATGTTTACCTTATTACAAATTACCAATACAGTGAACTGATTTACAGTGCCTCCTACAGGCTTACAACTCCTTGTTTCCAAATACCAAAGTAACAGAAATTCAGCAATATGTTATCTGTTGAAGACAAACTACTTCAGAAAATTCAGCAAACCAATGAAAGGGAAAACCAACAAAGACAGAAATGTGAAGCACAACTATATGTTTAGAAGATTTGGGGAGGTGCCTGGGTGGCTCAGTCAGTTAAGGGTCTGACTCTTCATTTCCCTCAAGTCATGATCTCAGGGTTGTGAAATGGAGCCCTGCACTGGGCTCCATACTGGGTGAGGAGCCCAATTAAGATTCTCTCTCTCTCCCTCCATTCCTCCTCCCCCTGCATGACACCCCCTTATACCCCCTCTTTCCACCCACCCCACTCTGGCGCATGCACGTTCTATCTAAAGAATAAAAATTTTAAAAATTTAATATGCTCTACTAGTATTCACTTAAAAAAAATGACAAGATATACATACATCAACCAAAACCTTAAAAAAAAAAAATCAAAAAGCAGCTCCCACCACTACAGCATTTTTTTTTTTAAAGATTCCATTTATTTATTTGACAGAGAGAGAGATCACAAGTAGGCAGAGAGGAAGGGGGAAGCAGGCTCCCTGCTGAGCAGAGAACCCGATGTGGGGCTTGATCCCAGGACCCTGAGATCATGACCTGAGCCGAAGGCAGAGGCCTAATCCACTGAGCCACCCAGGAACCCCTACTAGAGCATTTAAGGTGACTTAAATATCACAACAGAAATACTCTGAAACCTCTAACCTTATGGTATAACATTTACCTTGCTATCACATTAATTTTTACATTTTTTTAAAAGATTTATTTATATGACAGACAGACATAGCGAGAAAGGGAACACCAGCAGGGGAGTGGGACAGGGAGAAGCAGGCCTCCCACTGAGCAGGAAGCCCGATGCAAGGCTTGATCCCAAGACCCTGGGATCATAACCAGAGCTGAAGGCAGATGCTTAACAACTTGATGTTAAGCATCAACATGATGCACTTGATGCCCTAATTTTTACATTTTTATGTATTCAAAAGAAGAAAAAAATAGTAACTAGAAAAATTAGCTAATTAAACAACCTTTAACAAACTAAACTAGATATTTACGGTGAGGCCCAGTACCTGGTGATACAGATATACAAAATCCTATCTCTAACAGACATTGATTACTGTACAAAGGAAGAATACCTTCATAAAAAGCTGAAATACTAAAAAGCTTGAACCAGTAAATTCATCTATATATTATAATCAACTTCTACTATTTAGAAGCTGAATTACTATATGAGTTATGCTAATTCTACTGGCTTTAAGAGCATTTTAATATTCTTTAGTTGGTGGTTCTCAAGGATTTCAGTGGTTAACGGATCTCTGGAAGATCCCAAGACTGTTTCACAGGGTCCAGAACAGCCAAACTATTTTCACAATACTAACTCGTTATTTGCCAACTATACTGACATTTACACTTGATACAAAAGCAGTGGTGGAGAAAATTACTGGCAGAGTAGTGGCACCAAACTGTACTAGTGGTCACTGTATTCACTGCCACACATAGACAAATGAAGGAAGGGGGGAAGGAAGGAAGGATGGATGGATGGAAGGGAGGGAAGGAGGGAGAGAGGGAAGGAAGGAGGAAAGGAATGAGTCTGTTTCACTTAAGACTGCCTGTGACAGGACAGTAAAGAAGCTCAGTTTTACTGAATCTTGAGTCAAATGCATACTGTTTAATATTGTGTGAGGAAATACAAAGTATTCATAAAGAACTTCTGCACACCCAAGTGGCAATCTCCGAGAAAAGCACCTGTTCACTTGCAAGCTGAACAATGAACTTTATTTTTTTTTTAAGACTTCTGTTCTTATTTATTTGAGATAAGAGAGAGCACGAGCAGGAGGGACCAAGGGAGAGGGAGAAACGGGCTCCCAACTGAGCAGGGAACCCAATGTGGGGCTCGATCCCAGAACCCTGGGATCATGACCTAAGCCAAAGGCAGACGCTTAACCGACTGAGCCACCCAGGTGCCCCTAACTATGAACTTTTCAAATATATACAATATTTACTTGAAAAATAACTGAGAGACAAGCATAATTATTAAGATTTGGGCATGTAGCTGACATCTTCTGGAAAAGGAGCCAAGTTGGCTTATCAAGAGCAACAACTGACAATACTTGTTGCCAATGATAAAATCCAAGCTTTGAAGTGTGAGAGTTAGAATTTTGGATAATTTGTATTGCTATAGACTATGATAAACTTCATAATCTACCAATACTTTAACTAAGCCAATTTTTCCCAAGTGACTTAGGCATGGTGTTACAAATGCATACATGAGTAAAAGATTCCAAGTGCAAGAGGAGCAATGGGTTTAACAGAACAAAGTACCAAACTTCACTAATATGGTTTCAAATTCCACCTTGAAACTAATCCTTAAGAAACTACCATTTATGGAGTTTTGGTATAGTATCACAGAAGAATATCCAGTTATCTGAAAGGCTATTAAAGTCCTCTTCCTTTTTCTAACTATCCAACTATCTGTGAAAGGGTGGATATTCTTCATATACTTCAATCAAAACAACACAAGAAATTGAATGTAGAAGCAAGTATGACATCTGGCTGTCTTCCATTAGATCAGATGTTTAAAGATTAAAAAAAATATATGAAATAATGTTATTTTTCTCATTTGAATTGTTTTTATTTTGGAAAATAATTTTTCATTAAAAATGTTATTTATGTTAACATGTACGGGGATCATTACTGGTAATTTTAAATGAAATAAATGGTTTTAACCTTCTCTGAATAAAGAAAGGAAAAGAAAGTAAAGTATAAATTAGCCATGTTTGCTACTTTTTAGCAATTTGAATATTTAAGATAAAAATGACTGATAAGGGGCACCTGAGTGGCTCAGTCAGTGTCCAATTCTTGATTTTGGCTCAGGTCATGATCTCAGGATTGTGAGATAAAGCCCTGAGTCAAGCTCCAAGCTGGACATGGAGACTGCTGAAGATTCTCTCTCCAGGGCACGTGGGTGGCTCAGTGGGTTAAGTGGCTCCCTTTAAATCGGATCATGATCCAAGCGTTCTGGAATCAAGCCCTATGTTGAGCTACTTGCTCAGTGGGGAGTATGCTTCTCCCTCTCCCTCTGCCTGCTACTCTCCCTGCTTGTGTTGTCAAATAAACAAATAAAATCTTAAAAATAAATAAATAAATAAGAGTCTCTCTCTCTCTCTCTCTTTCCCTCTGCCCCTCCCCCCGATTCCACCCCCTGCTTGCCCTCTCTCCCAAAAAAGTATTTTTTCCCCTGGTAAAAATAATGTTTAACTCTTTTTTTCTTTTTTTTTTTTTTTAAGATTTTATTTATTTATCTGACAGAGAGATAGAGCATGCACAAGCAGGCAGAGAAGCAGGCAAAGCAGGAGGCAAAGGGAGAGGGAGAAGCAGGCTCCAAGCTGAGCAGGGAGCCTGATTTGGGGCTCAATCCCAGGACCCTGGGATCATGACCTGAGCTGAAGGCAGACACTTAACCGAGTGAGCCACCCACATGCCCCAATAATATTTAAGTCTAACTATGACTTTCCCATTTAGGCTCCCAGTTTCCAAGAATATTTAGCTGACTTTTCATTCATTTTTCAATGATTAATAACATTTGCATAATGCAAGCTCTTAAAATATCATATCCAATTTTTAAAGAAAGAGCTTTTCTAGGCCAATGAACAATGAGGGAAACATTCTTTTTTTTTTTTTTTTTTTTAAGATTTTATGTATTGTCAGAGAGAGAGCACAAGGAGGGAGAACAGCAGGCAGAGGGAGAAGCAGGCTCCTGGCTGAGCAAGAAGCCCAATGTGGGACTCAATTCCAGGACCCTGGGATCATGACCCGAGCCGAAGGCAGCTGCTTAACCAGGCATCCCGGAAAATATTCATTATTAAACATAAAAACCACTGGTACACAATGATGCCCCATAATAAAAACCAAAAGGAAAAAACAACAAAAACCAAAAAACCTCACGAAACAAACCAACCCATTCATTAACAAATATTTTTTTAAAAACAAAACTAAATAACCCAAAGTCCTTTAACTTGAGCTTTGACTAAGGGGTGAGATCAATTCCCAACTATTATTTCTCTCTAAAAAAGCTCACCTCTGAGGCCCGGTTAGGTCTCATTAAAATTCAAAACAAAGATTTCTTCCTTGCCTATGTGCCTCATTCTTCAATTTTTTATCAAGCTATAAACCTACACTTGAGTTTGGTATTAACTCTTTAATATGAACTTGCTGCTAGGCAGAACTGCCAAATCAGGAGCATGTGACTGAAGGCTTAAGTAATAAGGGCAACAGAGCATGCAAGAACCAAAATTAAAGAAACTCTCAGAGGCCTAGCCAGAGTAAAGGTATAAAAGAGTCATGCTGAACACTAAGACTGTAACCTCTGTAACACCAAGGATTTCTGCCAATTGTTTTCACTCTCCCTCCCCAGAACTTGTAACAGCTCCTGGCATGCAGCAGGTATACAAGTATTTGCTGAATACATGAATCAACTCAGTATTTTCATTAGTATTTATTTCAAGACCCAAAATTAAGATTCCCCCAAAATTAAGTTCACAGACTCAATGTATTTACATGACACCCTCTATATTTACAAGCAAATCGTAATTCTCATTTTGGGATTTTCTATTATCCACTGGGAAATTTTAAAGTAGAACATTACTGACCATATAAAAGCGTAAGAGCTCAATAACTACAAACGTGATTACCTATATCCCCTGCATCTACTTTCTGTCAAACAAATACTACAAATGAAAAAGAAATTTACAGGGGCGCCTGGGTGGCTCAGTGGGTTAAGCCGCTGCCTTCGGCTCAGGTCATGATCTCAGAGTCCTGGGATCAAGTCCTGCATGGGGCTCTCTGCTCAGCAGGGAGCCTGCTTCCCTCTCTCTCTCTCTGCCTGCCTCTCTGTCTACTTGTAATTTCTCTCTGTCAAATAAATAAATAAAATCTTTAAAAAAAAAAAAGAAATTTACAAAAGGAGATTAAACTAACAGATACACCAAAACCAAACCGAAAAGTACCTTTAACCAATAAGGCCACCAGAACTTCCACAACTTTCAAATAAACATTTGATGTTTATTCGAAAGTTAAGGATGCTGGGAAGAACTGCTAATTCCCTTGCTTAGCTACTCTAATTCCTCTGTATAGCAAGCATTCCTCAGTTTTTAAGTTAAACAAACATGACTGGACTAGTAAAGCTCCCATTAGAGGGAAAAAAAGACACATAAAAATTCACAAGCCTAAGTAAAATTTCATGCAAGTAAAATCTTGAAAGACCACTAACAAGCAAGACCTCTTCTTTTACCTTTAAATGGTATTTACTCAGAACATACACTGGTAATTCTTTAATAAATGTAAAATTTCATTACTCATGGTATTCAAGGTCCTGGAAATATAAGAAATCTCTGATTTACCAATGCTTTTTCTATTCCATGTAGGTCCAAATTCTTGTTTCATTTCTAAACTGTGGTCCTATGCCTGAAGATGTTGTACATGCAATGCCTTCATTTAATTACCCCCTACAGGGGCGCCTGGGAGGCTCAGTCAGTTAAGTGACCAACTCTGGATTTTGGCTCCAGTCATGATCGCAGGGTCATAGGATGGAGCCCCGTTATCAGGCTCTGTACTCAGTGCAGAATCTGCTTGAGATTCTCTCCCTCTCCTTTCCTCCCGCTGCTTTCGTGTGCTTTCACACACACTCTCTCTCAAATAAATAAAATCTTAAAACATAATAATAAATATGGCCCTACAGAAGTTTTAATCCTTTGTTTACCTTCTTTACACACAAACTGTAAGAGCAATTCAAATATATTCTAGGTAGTAAATAAAGTCAATAAACAGATGCTCTCAATGTCATATTGTAAGAAAACTTTAAAAGCACAAAGTAGTTATTAAAAGAAGGAAAAGACTTACTTCTTGATACAGTTTGTCATGAGAAGATGGACATCTTGTCTTTCATCTAACAGCAGCATTGCCCCTAAATAGCCAATGCGTTTGTCTGTGAACTTTTGAGAGGCGATAAGCTTGAGGCACTCCAACTGTAAATTTTTTAAAAAAAGAAAAGAAATTAAAGAATTGCTACCACAATCAGGAAAGCAATGTTTTTAACCCAGAGTCAATGGATGGCTGAAATAAGTAGATATCAAATCGCCTAAGATCTTGAGATATCCTGATGATAGGACACCAACTTCTGGAATAGATCATCTCAGCAAGGTCCTATGATATGAACTATCCAAATAATCTGTGAGGTTTACCTTACTTCCACAGACTGAAGTAAGTAGTTATTAATAAAGCATTATAATAGAATATTAATAAACCCAATTCTCAATTTAATCCCCAGTTGTACTAAATGAGCACCTGACTTACGGGTACATTTATGGTCTTTTCTATTTTGAATATCAAAACACTCAGTAACTGGAAATACATTAAAGTGCCAAACACTATCTTAAACATCAGGAATATACAACTGAAAAAGAGACAACAACTAACATTAGTATGATGTGGGAAGTGCTACATTTAGGGCTTGAACCAAGGAGAAGGCAGAAGAAAGAGTTTAGCATATGAGGAATAAAAATACAGAGTAAAAAAAAAAAGGCCAGAGGAAATATCAGGAGTGGAATAAACCTAAAATGTTTTATATGACTTTTTCTTTATGTAATTTATAAAAATTCTAAGAGCTTAAGACTCTTTGTAGTTAAATAGATCGTCTTGATACTTAGCCTTTCTTGAATATCACAATCATTTTGATATACCTTATTACTCCACCTTGACTAACATGCAAAAGGCCAAACATCCCCTTGACAGTGATGGTTTTCAAAGCATGTACCTAAGTTAGACACTCCAAAACTCCAAGAGGAGTTTTGCAAACTATGTTCCCATTTAGAATCACTGTATCCCAAGGAAAGGGGTTCAAATGCAGACCTATATACAACAGTCTAAAATCATGAGACTATTCCCATCTGAATTTGCCTATAAGTTCCAAAGTGAAATTGAGGAAAATAAAAGCATTTGCAAATAAAACTGTTTCAAGCTACTTAAAAACTGCTCTTGATATATCTGCATTAAAAACACCTCAAGTTAACAGAATGACTATACTATCATGAACAAATCAAAGCCTCCAAGAATAACCAGGATCCAAAAGGGAAACTGAAATGCCTCTGAAACTGACAGATTACATAACAACCCTTCCCTTCCTTCTATGCATTCAATTTAAATTTTAAAAAACAATATCTGAAATAAAAAATGAATAAAGTAATTTTCACAATCTCAGCACAAAAATTATTGCTGAAGTGAATGAAAAGACAGGAGCTAAAATATTATCAGAAAATCTTACTCTTTTTCAAATAGAAGGATTTTTAACCTTCCCATTTAATAATCCTAAAAATGAATATTTAAGCAGTGAAAAAAAAAACAGTTCTAAAAGAGTTTCAGGTATGACGGAAATTTTTAATCATCCTTATTGAATCGTGCCTTTAACAAATACCAGGCATTAAGCAAATAAATTATCCAAAAATTTGTTATTAAGATGAACTAATGAAGAAGACAGACTTTACTCTTAGGCATTAATATGACTGTGTATTTTTTAGGCCAAGTTTTAAGATAGTCACACTAAAAGTCATCAATGACTTGAGAGTACAATTTGTTACTCTTTGTGACACTTGTTTAAAACTTACCTAAAAATGAAGGAAAAAACTACAACTTAAAGGGACAAACACTAAATTAATTCTTTTTCATATTCCCCATTGGTACAGTGACTTTGCTTCAAGAATATACATTTGTTTTACGAAGGTGGCAAATTTTGAGAGGAAAATCCAAGATTAAAGACTGGAAATGGCATTTGAAAAACATCCTGCACTGAGGATTAATTCTCATCATCCTCTACACTTTGGTGTTAGTGGCCAGCAATAGTGCTAAGAAAGCACTGTGTTTCATCTTTAAGAATACTATCAAAGTTTTCAGATATGGTAAAAGAAAAAAGATGGAGGGATGGACAATGGGGTTTTGGGGGAAATACTAGGGGAAGGCATCCATTTTTGAGCAGCAACCACTAACTAGGCAACTCTAGTGTGAGTTACAGAAGAAAAATGGTAAAATCAATTATATGTTTCTGCCCCTTAGGTAACAACCTCAAATTAAGTTCTACTTCATCTCACTTAAAGCTACTTGAAAATCCCACCTGAAACATTGCTAACCTACAAATCTAACATATGCTTTAAGACCACAGAAAACAGTCTAGCTTTTATATTCACACAACAACAGAGATAAAAAATAACTTTTGATTTTACTCCAAACTCCCTGAGCAAAGTAAAAAAAACAAATGACAAATGTGGAAAAAAGATTTCCAACCTGTTTCATAGACACGAAATGCTATATATATAACAGGATCCTACAAACTGATTTTCAAAGAGACCAACAACTAAAACAAACAAACAAATAAAAAGACCAACAACTCAATATAAAAATGGACAAAGAATATGGACAGTTCAAAGAAAACAAAAATAATTCAAACATAGGAAACGGAGTTCAACCTCCTCATAAAACAAATGCAAATCCAAGTAGGTAAATTTACTTAAAACAAATCACTGTACCATATACTTGAAAAGGGTGAATTATAAGATATGCAAAATATGTCTCAGTGAAGTTACTGGAAGAGAAAAAGACATGCAAATGGAAACCATAGTGAGACAGTTTTTAACCTCTTATATTAGCAAAGTTAGATTGTCATTACGGAGCGAGGACATTAGTGATTGGCTATGAAGTGGCAGAAGCTGTAGACAGAAAGACCTGGCCTATCAAAAATACAAATACATATACCTTTTGGCTCAATAATTCCACTTTTAGGAACTTACACTACCTTTACATTTCATATACGTGTAAAATAATGGTGATTATTCAATTGTAGTACTGCTTTAAGCAGTAAGACTGGAGGGGCACCTGGCTGACTTAGTTGATAAGAGCATGGGACTCTTCATCTCAGGGTCCTGAGTTTGAGCTTCACAATGAGTGTGGAGCTTACATAAAATTAAATAAATAAACAGTTAAGACTGGAAATAAGTGTCCATTAATAAGGCATTAGTGTAAATAAATAATGATCCAAAAATATCATGGAATATGGGCACCTGAGTGGCTCAGTTGGTTAAGTGTGTGCCTTTGGCTCAGGTCATGGGATCAAGCCCCACACTGGGCTCCTGGCTCTGCGGGGAATCTGGTTTGTCCCTCTCCATCTGCCCCTCCCCCCGTTTGTGCTCACACTTGCACTCTCCCCCCACCCAAATAAATAGAAACTTAAGGAAAAAAAAGTATCATGGACTACTATGCTAGATACATTACCATGAGTATGTCAAAGAAGCTGGCTAAAAGAATGAGTATGTCAAAAAAGCTGGAAAAAAGAATGAGGACATGGGCTAATCTTCAAGACAGATTAATAAGTAGACACTGCACACATGTATTTTACAGTGGAGTAGGCATTTCCATTGCCTGGAGATGTATTAAGTATCTCTGGAAGGATAGACACAGACAGTTGCCTGTAAAAAGGAAACTAAGCAGGGACGCCACATAGGCTCAGCCAGTTAAGCCTCTGCCTTCTGCTCAGGTCATCATCTTGGGGTCCTGGAATCCAGCCCTGCATCCATCCATCTGGCTCCCTGCTTCGCGGGAAGCCTGCTTTTCCCTCTCCCCTTGCAGCTACCCCTGCTTGTGCTCTCTCGCTCGCACTCTCCTTCTCTCTCAAATAAATACATAAAATCTTAAAAACAAAACGAAACAGGAAACTAAGTGTCTGAAAGTGAACAGAAAGCAGGGTTTTCATCATATATTCTTTTCTATCTTTTAAATTTTGCATTAATGAACTGTCATTATCTATTCCAAAGATAAAGAATATTGGACTAGAAGGAAAAAGTTTAAAACTGCAAGATAAAGGGAACTTTTATCTAATTTGTGGTTACAAAAGCTAATATAATGATATCATTAAAAAGGAGAGGGAAAAAACCTAGGGCAATTACTCCCTCTCCCAAACTGAGTAACATGTAATTTCAAAAATTAACAGAAAAGCATTTGAGTCTTAAAATAGTTTTATGAAAAGACTTTGAGAATTTAAGACCGAAAATCTTATGAAAATACAACTCAGCAAATGGGAACAATCAGCCTTTTTAAAATAACTTAAATTCCTAATGAACGATTATTGTGCACACCTGTAATGCTGTAAGAGCTTACAAAGTTATGTCCATTCCTTATCTCTAATGCCCTCGATGGCTAGGTTTTCTTCTGCCGGCAGTTATTCTGTATTTTTCACTATCAGCTTCTTCCTTTTCAACAACACTCTTACAACTGGCTTTTCAACAGCAACCTCCTCGCTCTCCCTGCTATCTTCCATCCCAAAGGTCTGACTGCGATAATTTTTAGCTGTTCCCTGATTTTCTTTATATTTACTTTCCCGTTGTTTTTAAGCTGTGATTTTTCTTCAACTTCATAAACTCCTGCTGTGTAAAAACCAATGAGCTAGACATTCTCATTGATACCCAGTTGGAAGGGCACACAAAAGGAAACCAACATTTGGATATATATTACAAGTATGATATATACATATACATCGTAGTATATATATATAAGTATTATATACATATGACAATTAAGCACAAGCTACTATGCAAACAAGTTAAGAAGGGCACTCGATTCAAGGTGAGAAACAGTAAAAAAACATCAGAGAAAGATTCCTATCCCTTTATATAACACACTAGAACAGAAAGACACTATTTGACCTAAAAGCCCTAATCCTGGTTCTAGCTTGAGACCTAAGCAAGTTATTTCAACAACCTGGGCTTCAGTCTCCTCTTCACTAAGATAACTGGGTCACATAATGAAGACAACCTTAACGCTCCCCTCAACTCTTTACTTTCAAGGCAAATACAGTAGTCACTAATTCTTCTTTTTTTTTTTTTAAGATTTTTTATTTATTTATTTGACAGACAGAGATCACAAGTAGGCAGAGAGGCAGGCAGAGACAGAGAGGGAAGCAGGCTTCCCGCCGAGCAGAGAGCCCGATGCGGGGCTCGATCCCAGGACCCTGAGATCATTGACGTGAGCCGAAGGCAGAGGCTCAACCCACTGAGCCACCCAGGCGCCCCCAGTAGTCACTAATTCTTAACAGCTGACCCTTGAAGTGGCCTAAGAATTTTTCTCAGCAGAAACATTCCATGCAGCCATTAGCAAGCCTAGAGAGTGAAGTTACCGGCTCCCTTTGGAATAAATATAATGCCTTAAGGAAGTGGTTTCCAAACTTGACTGATCAAAAACAACTGGAAGAGTTTTGAAATACGTAGCTGAAATACGTAGGTCATCCCCCCAAAATATCCTGATGGAGTAGGTTTCAGGTAAAGACTGTTTTCATAAACATTTTCTGACTCAATATTCCAATTTTTTCTAAATTTCAAAGCAATTTTTTAAAAGAAAGGTTTTGGGCCTTGTTACATTGTTCTAAAGCAAGTATAAATATTGCCCTTTATAAACATTTAATCTGGTTGCCCTTGAAAGAATCTACACCTATTTTGTTAGCTTTCAGAACAATTACCCACAAGGTCAAATGCATATATACATTTGCTTTTAAATTTAACATCTAAGCTTTATGATGTGAACAATCACCTTGATGAAAATATGCAACTATTTATTAATGGAACTGCAACTGATTGGTTAGGTTTTTAAAAATTACCTTTATTTCTATTTAATATTCAGAAATAACTTTCTAGTTTATACACACAGCGCGCGCACACACACACACACACAAAGAATAAGCTTGGAACAGCTTTACCACTATGTAGTATGGCAACATAAAAATCTCTATGAGACCAGGTTGTTTTTTCATTCTTTTGGCAAAGGGGAAAAACAAACACAAAATACTTAACATTGCTATTGCATCCCATTTTTCCTCTTGAGAAAAATTATGAAATTATGAAATATTTCACTCAAAAATACACAAAAATCATGCAATACTCATTGAGCCACCAGCCAGCTTTAGCAAATCTTGAATTTTTAACCTACTCACTTTATTTTACATTTTTTAGTATCACAAATTCAACTGAAGTCCTCTGTATACTCTGCCTTGGTCCCATTTCCCTTCTCTCCATCCTAGGAGTAACCAGAACTCAAAATTGTTGCTCATCATTGCCATGCCCCATGCCTTTACTACATATGTTGAGACAATTATTTTTTAATGTCTTAAGCTCTATGTAAGTGTCATACCATATCCCTGTTCTTTTCATTCAACGTCTTTGAGTGTTACTCATATTCAGATAAGAAATTGTAATTCAGTTATATTCACTGCTAATATACTATCCCACTTGTGAATATACCACAACTTACCTATTCTTTCTGTGGACACAAAGATTATTCCCAATGTTTTCATATCAGAAACAATGCTGCAATGAACTCTTATGAATGTCCCTTGTTAAATGGACAAGATTCTTGATCAGATTCAGATTTTTCAGTTTTTATTTTGTTTTGACTTAGCAACTACACTTCATAGGTGGTGGTATGAACTTTCATCAAGAAGTATATAATTATTTCTGGTGGCTCTCTCTCTTTTGTGACATTAGTATCAATGATGATCACCAGGAATTACAAAATGGTAATCTTCTAATTCTTTTATTCTTTCTTCATTTATTGGTTGGGCTTTTCCTCTAAGAAGCAATTTCTCTACATGTAGCCTTGGGTTACCAAGAGTTCCTTGGAAGGAACTTACCAATAATTCCTTCAGAAGGAACTACTGGTAAAAAAGGCAGGATAGGGGCACCTGGGTGGCTCAGTGGGTTAAGCTTCTGCCTTCAGCTCAGGTCATGATCTCAGGGTCCTGGGATCAGGCCCCGCATAAGGGTTCTCTGCTCAGCGGGGAGCCTGCTTCCCCTTCTCTCTCTGCCTGCCTCTCTGCTTGTGAACTGTCTGTCAAATAAGTAAATAAAATCTTAAAACGAAAAAAGGTAGGATAAATGTTTCTTTCCTTTTATTTACCAATTTTCAAAATGAGATCCTAGTATGCTCCAAAGATGACCAATAAAGTTTTTAAAAATTTGTTTAATACTTATAAACTCACTAGGGCCCCTGGGTGGCACAATCGGTTAGGCATCCAACTCTTGATTTTGGCTCAGGTCATGATCTCAGCATCGTGAGATTGAGCCCCATGTCAGGCTCCTTGCTCAGGGCAGAATCTACTTGAGATTCTCTCTTTCCCTCTTCTTCTGCCCCCTCCCTGCTCACTTGTGAGCGCTCACGCTCTCTCTCTCTCTCTCTCTCAAATAAACACTTAGGATAAAAAAAAAATTATGAACTCACTGATAGAAACTTACTTGATATATTCAATTATAATTACTCATATTAATGCTCGAATTTTCTTATTTGGGGGCACAACAAAAAGCTACTTCTGGTGGCTAATAAACCTTTTACCATGACCTCTGTAGTTTTTGTTTTCTGGCACAGTAAGAGTTCAGGCTTATTTTGGGCACAATCTGGGCTTAACGGTGCTCAAGACAAAGGCACCTACTATCACCATCCAATTACAGGTATAGTGTAGTAAAGAAAAAGAACAAAAATGACTAAGGATGGAAAGTCAGAGCATTGCCAATGCTTACAGACAACAGTACTGCTTATACGGAAGCAGTGGAGTCTACAGGGACTCTCAGAACCAAAGGCAATAATGTTGCTAAGGAGATAAATATGCAAAAATGAACTATATTTCTGTATATCTAAATCCTAATTATTAAAGTTTTAAGAGTGTTATTTGCAATAGGAAGAAGAGCTCCAAGGAACCTACAAATTTCACCAAAGGTTTGTAAGACTTTATAGGGAACACTGGAAAAACTTTAAAGAACATAAGGAAGTGAAGTGCTACACTGTACTGATGGAAGGGAAGACTACTATGGACCAGTAACTGAGTTCAGCAGGCCAAGCTGGGATGGGAAAGAAATAGACAATGCAAGCCCAGCCTGGAAAAGGTCACCAGCCTACAAGTGCCATGGCAAAATGTGGATCCAGTGTTGTCAAATCCTACTGATTTTCTAAGAGAAACTAAAAATCCAGATTTCCATGAGAAGTTCCTTGATTTTTATGTCAGCAGCAAATTCAAAAAATTTAACATTCTGTGCAAAACAAAACCCATCTGTGGAAGAATCTGGCCCCCAAGCCACTATATTTTACCCTTGCAATCTACCCACTTTTTTAGATACTCAACTTTACTTCTGGGTCGTGTTTAAGCCAGACACATGAAAGGTTACAAACCCTACAGGATATTTTATCACGGCTTTTGTTGTAAAAATACTGAGTTACAGTGCTTTACATTACTAAGAGACTCCTAGATAAAAAACCCACATAAGAAAATTTATTTTAAGGGTGCCTGGCTGGTTCAGTTGGAAAAGCATGAAAATCCTGATCTTAGGGTTGTGAATTTGAGCCCCACACTGGGTGTAGAGATTACATAATACATAAATAAATGAAAACCTATTTTAGAATTCAGTGATTTTCTTAAAAAAAAAAAAGTTTGCCATCCTTGAGGAAATGGTAAAGTCAGTAATATTTGAGTTTTTTACACACAAAACATAAACACTTAACATTTCCTCATTTAATTTACTAATCTTCATTATAACCCCATGCAAAAGTATGAAGATTGTTCCCATTTTAGAGATGAGAAAACCGAGAAAAGAAAGGTTAAGGATCCAGACACACCTGGGTTGCTCGGTCGGTTAAGTGTCTACCTTTGGCTTATGTCACGATCCTAGCCGCCTAGGACCAAGTCCTACAGGGGGCTCCTTGCTCAGCAGAGAGTGGGAGCCTGCTTCTCCCTCTTCCTACAGCTCCCCCTGCTTGTGCACTCCCTCCCTCCTCTCTCTCTGACAAATAAATAAAATCTTAAAAAAAAAAAAATGCATTAATGATCTTGCTCAAAATCATAGATAGTAAAGAAAGCCAGAACATCCAGGAATCCTGGTTCCCGCAGTCATCCTCTTAAAACTCTGGTTATAACGACCACATAACTGAATTATTTTTCTTGGCCTACCTGCCTCACCAACAGCAAGTACAGTGACTTTGGGTTCTGAATTCTTCCTTCTCTCAACTCTTATTTTCTACTATCCTTTTTTAATTTTTTTTTAAAGACAGATGCTGGTCATGAATGTCACCCCAAATCCTCTGTACAGTAAGTCAGGGCTAAAGTCATTAGTTAATACACTTATTTATAGATTTAAACATATCCAAAGAATGAATCAGTTTTAGAGTTATACAAAGTTGAATTCTAATCCTCTCCCCAATATCTGCTAGCCGTGTGAATTTAAACAAGTCCCTTAATCTCTGCATCTCAGTTTCCTCATCAGCAATATGAGGATATTACCTATCTTGGGGGTATTACTGTAAAATTTGAAAGACTTTCAAATGTGGCTACTAGAAATTTTTAAATTATACATCTGGCTCATATTTTTATTTCTATTGAACAGCATCATGCTAGATACTGCAGTAAAAAGTAAAAAGAAACAGGTGAAATTAGTTTGAATAATAGATTTTATTTAACCCAATATATCTAAAATATCATTTCAACATATAATCAACACAAAATTATTAGATATTATACAACTTTCTTTTGTACTAAAGCTTCTAAATACAGTATGTATTTTACACTTAACAGCACATCTCAATTTGTATACTACATATCCATCAGAAATATTTTAACTATATTTAGATTTCATAAAATTTACAATTGATAAAGTAGATTCACATACCCAAGTTGTCGAAAACATTTAAAAGTTTTCCAGTAACTGCATCAAATACCCATCAAAAATTTATTTTCCTTGACTATTCGCCTCAGCTGAAACAGCCCCATTTCAAGAGAACGGCGGCTACACATGTACTGGCTATCATAATGAACAGCGAAAGTCTAACAAGCCTGATAAAATGCAATCAACGGTAGCTGTTTTTACACATAATTAAATGAAAATGATACTGTGATTCATACATGCAAGTGAGAGAACCTAGATAAGAATCTTTTTATGGGTACATTATAAAGGAAATTCTGATGGGCAGGATACCAAATTACTGCTTGGATAGGGCCCTGACTTATTCAAGTAGAGGAAATGGAGTAAGGGACTTACAATTATGATTTCCTATCCCTATTTGGAAAAATCTTTTCTTTGGTACCAAAATTTTAGTACAGTTTCCTTAAATATTAACACTTCCTACCTAAGAATTAAATGTTTTATCAAATAATTAAATTCCAGAACACCTAAAAAAATGCCATCTAGTAAAGTTGGAAAGTATATTTTATTCACATAGTAATGACTCTTAGAAATAGAGAGTACTCTTTCACAAAATGAAATATCATGGTGTTAAATCTATCATATGATTTTAAATTCAACTGTTGGTCTTTAAAAAACTCCTTTAATTCCGTGATGATAACAATGGTTATTTCTGAGTGTAGAGATTAAAAAGTCTCCCCACCTCCACCCCTAACTATCTTTTAGAGCGCAACATAATAGATTTCTGTAAATCTAACCTAAATGTGTCTACTTAGAATCAACCAACAAAAATATACACATCTATTTGCTTTATACTATGACATTCACTAAATGTATAACCACCTGGATGGCTTTTTGATGTGGTAAAAGCATACAACGTGTTTTACTCAGAGGAGAGTTTGCCTAGTGCCTGGTCCTCCTTTCCTCTGATAGTAACACCTCAATTTTCCTTTGGGAAATTAATGCTCTCCCATTTTCAATCATGTTTTTCTAGAGAAAGTGACCTCATTCCCAGCCCTAAGAAAAGCATAAAACTAACCCAAGTCAGTCTGATAGGATTCAATCCCATTACTGTTTTGTTTTAATTCAGAGGTGGGGAATCTCCTTTCACTGGACTTACTGGGCTGAACAGAAGATAAACATGTCCACCTTTCCAGGTAAATTAAATATATCAAAACATTAACAATAGTTATCTTTGAATAATGGAAACATGGGTGGTATTTTTCTCCTAATGTTGCACATTCTTTCAATTTTGTAGTCTTTTCCTTAAAAAGACTATTTAGCATGTAATACAATTCCTAAATTCAGTGAGATAAAATTTAATAGCATTAATAAGAATTAAAAAACAACCTGCTATACCCTTCTCTGTGACTCAATCCCCCTTAACATGTATAAACATGGAAAGAAGAAAGCAATTATCACCAAGAATACCCTTCTCAGAGCTTAAACTGGCTGTATCTAGTAATATGCATTTGTGTGTAGGAGAAAATCAGGAGGCAGACGTGCACAGTGGCTATAGCAATCGAGTAATGAGCTAATTACGACAAAATCCACAAATGCCATTATGTGGCAACCACTTAATCTCTTTTACTTAAAAACATCTGTTCTGAGTGGTCCTTCTTATATCATTGTGCATACAGAATAAAGCTAAGGAAATATTTAGCAAATATTTCTTAAATATTCATTACAGTCCAGCCCCTCTGACTGACCAATCACAACCTACTGGTTAATCTTAAAGCAAGCTAGCTGCCACCATCAAAACATACTCTAATCCACATAATAAGAGATTCCCAGTGGAAAGCACAACTGACAGCAATATCATATCATGCCTTTCCAGGTCTACATCTTTCTCAATTCTACCTTCAGTTCCACAATGATCAGACTACGTGACTATGAAAAGTATCCTGTCTTTCCTGACAGGAAAATACTGACCGACCCTCCCTGAGCTACTGTCATTCAAGTAAGATACCCTTGCTAGATGTGGTCTCAGCCCAGCCTACCTGTCCAAAGTGAGCAGGGTAGCCCAGCATGTGCATATATAGTAATTTTGCCACATTCCGACACCGGTATGTATTGTCTTCTTCTCTAAAAGATGATCGGATTGCAGCACATTCTTTCTGGATCATTTCTCGTTCTTCGGCTTGGGTTCGGGCTGTCCGGATGGTCCGGATCAGCTCCCGCAATCTGATGGGGGCTGGCATCCTCTGGATATGAAAAGACATTAAATAAAAATGTTCACTTTTTTACTATCAAAACCATTCACACAACTTCCCACAAAAATTTCTTATTTTTAAGAATTCAAGATTTGCTAAGTCCAAGGATACAAAGCTTCAGCAAAGCTATTACATACAAACTCAACTCAGTAAATATCTGGAAAGAATACAAACAAAAGTGCCAAGTATTAAGTTAAGCAAGATAAGACACAGAATCTACCAATATCTAAAAATCCATCATTATTATCAAAATATCTTAGGAAAAACTCAATCCAAATCTTTACTCCATCCTTAAAGTAATTAAGAAAAGGTCTATATGCCCAACCTTAAAGACAAATATTTTCTGCTAAACTGTTAACTAAGTATAACACAATAAATTATCAGATGAATAGTGAATATGATCACAAAGTTCAACTCAACAAAACAGAGATTACAAGACCAATTATTAGATTTAAACACTTTTTCCAAGAAACAACAATCATCTCAGTACACTGGGTACTCTCTGGAAATTGTGATGAGGAAAAAATAATAAACCAATCTCAGAGGATAAGACTACTAGAGTCATATCCTCGTATTTTTAAAATTGTAATAGTAACAGTAATAAAACCTGTAATAGCCAAAACAAGGAAAAAGAAAAAAAGGGGGGGGGGGAGCGCCTGGGTGACTCAGTCGTTAAGCATCTGCCTTCAGCTTGGTTCATGGTCCCAGGGTCCTAGGATCGACCCCCACATTGGGCTCCTCCCTGCTTCTCCCTCCCTCTCCCTTTGCTGCTCCCCTGCTTGTGTTCCCTCTCTCACTGTGTCTCTCCCTGCTAAATAAATAAAATCTTTTTTTAAAAAAAAGTATTTTTAAAAGACAAAGTTGGAGAAATTGTACTACCTAATTTCAAGAAATATTATAAAGCTACAATAATTAGGACAATGCGGAGATGAATTTAAGTGCAGACTCAAGAGAATAATGGAGCAAAAGAAAAAATTTGGGAATAGACTACATATAGCTCAACTGATTTTCAACAGAGACCAAGGTTAGTCAATAGGAAAAAGGGTATTCCTTCAACAAATAGTGCTGGCACAATTAGATATCTGTACAGAGAAAAAAATTAACCTTGGATCCTAACCTCACATAATATACAAAAAATTAATTCAAAACAGATCACAGCCCTAATAATAAAGCCAAAACTAAAAATCTTCCATTAGAAAACATAGGAGGAGGGGCGCCTGGGTGGCTCAGTAGGTTAAACCTCTGCCTTCCACTCAGGTCATGATCCCAGTGTCCTGGGATCCAGCCCTGTATCTGGCTCTCTGCTCAGCAGGGAAATCTGCTTCCCCCACCCCCGCTCTCTCTCTGCCTGCCTCTCTGCCTACTTGTGATCTCTGTCAAATAAATAAATAAAATCTTTAAAAAAAAGAAAACATAGGAGGAAATCTTTGGGAACTTAGGTTAAGCACCGATGCCATATATAACAAGCACAAAATACGAAAGAAATAATAAATCTGACTTGATAAAAAGTTAAAACTTTTGCTTTTCAAAAGATGCAAATAAGGCAAGCCACAAAGAAAAAAATAAAATTCCGATCTTACAAAGGACATGTATTCAAAATAGGTAATTTTACAACTCAATAAGACATCTTATTTAAAAATGAGTAAAAGATTTGAATAGACACTTCTCAAAGAAGATATATAAATGGACATAAACACATGAAAGCATGCTTAACATCATTAGTCAGCAGGGAAATGCAAATTAAACTAGAAGATATCACCCTACACCATAAGAATGGCTAAAATTTAAAAGACTAGCCATACCATGTGTTGACAGTGATGTAAAACTTTTTTCCTCATTTTTTGTTTATTATGTTCGGTTAGCCAGCATATAGTAGTGCATCATTAGGTTTTGATGTAGCGTTCAGCGATTCATTATTTACATATAACACCAGTGCTCAAATTTCACATGGAATGCAAAATGGAATGGTTCAACTACTCTGGAAAACAGTTTGGCAATTTTTTATAAAATTAAATATATATTTAGTATAGGATTCAGCAAATCCACTCAGTATTTACCAAAAATCAATGAAAATATATGTTCTCACCAAGACTTGTACACAAATGTTCACAGAAGCTTCATTTGTAATTACTAAAAACTAGAAACAACTCAAATGTCCATAAACTGGAGAATAATAAGGGTATACCCACATAAATGAATACTTTTCAGAATAAAACAGAACCAACACAACATGGAAGAGACTCAAAAACATTATGCTAAGCAAAAGAAGCAGGAACCAGAAAGTACACACTGTATGATTTCACTTCTATGATACTGTAGGCTCATCTCCAGGGATGCTAAAAAGATCGCTGATTGCCTGGCGTTGAGGGCGGGGATGGGAATCGGCCGGGATGCAAGGAAACCTCTCGAGGTGACAGAAATGTTTATGATGGGTCTATACATATCTCAAAATTTACTGAACAACTAAAACAAATGCATTTTTGTTGTATGTATTTATACCTCAACAGTGTTAAGAAAAATGATTTAAAAAATTAGATTAAAATATCATTACTATCATCTTCAGTACATACAAGCTGTGGGATCATTAAACCAGTAAGTCTCAAAGTTGTTCTAATCACACAGACCAGGAAGATATCCCAGTCCCAATAGTTCACTACAGCATCACTCCTCAAGGCAGGAATAGTATATTGGCAATTTTTTTGAAAAGTTCTCTAGGTACTGGTATGTTCCTCCCTATGGCCCTCTTAAAATCACACGTACTAAACTGTGTAACGCTACCTGTACAATATTTTGTTACTTCGTAATAGTAATACCATGGTCCTAGTGTTTCAAGGTTCATACATTCACTATCTTCATTATTTCATTTGTTCTAATCCATTTGAAGTAAGAGCAGAGATCATTATCCCTGCTTTGCCCATGAAGAAACCACCTCAGAGCAATTATGCAACTTCAGATTACCAAGTGGTAAGGGACAGAGCTAGCACATGAACTACAAGAATTAGAATTCCAAGGCTAGAATTTTCAGTACTTCAAATATGAACATTATCTTTAGAGATAAAATTATGTGACTGCTATGATTTGTTTCAAAATACTCCAGGGGGAAAAATACGGAGGAGGGAAAAAATGAAACAAATCGGGCAAAACACTGATTACTTTTGAGGGCATATGATGACTACATGAAATTACATTCTGTTATTCTCTATTTTTATGTATATTAGAAATTTTCACAATCAAAAGCTTTTTAAAAGTCAAAAACGGGGGCACCTGGGTGGCTCAGTGGGTTGAGCCGCTGCCTTCGGCTCAGGTCATTATCTCAGGGTTCTGGGATCGAGTCCCGCATCAGGCTCTCTGCTCAGCAGGGAGCCTGCTTCCTCCTCTCTCTGTCTGCCTGCCTCTAGGCCTACTTGTGATCTCTCTCTGTCAAATAAATAAATAAAATCTTTAAAAAAAAAAAAAAAAGTCAAAAACGTTCAATAAACAAAGCATTTAAGTCCTAAAATTTTTCATGAATAGCTCATTCGGTTAAACATCCAACTTGGTTTTGGCTCAGGTCCTGACCTCATGGCTCCTGATCACGATCCAGCCCTGGATCAAGACTGTGCTTAGCATGAGTCGGCTTGGGTATTCTTCTCCCTCTGCCCCTTACCCTGCTCGTGCACGGGCATGCTCACTCACTCTCTCTCTCTCAAATAAATAAATATATCTTTGGGGAAAAAAAAAATCTTATTTGGGGAGCCTGGCTGGCTTGGTGGGAGGATCATGTAACTCTCGATCTTAGGGTTGTGAGTCTGAGCCCCACAATGGGTTTAAGATTACCTAAAAAAAGATTAAAAAAAAAAAAAAAAGAATCTTATTTATTATTAACCCAAATTTGGTGTGTGAAAAACAAAACAAGATTACGGAACTTAAAAAAAAAGAAAATCAAGGTCAATTAGTAATACTCTGCTGGAAAATAACTTTTCTCTATGAAGGCCTGAATGATTCTATAAAGCAAACAAGACTATTAGAGAAAGCCTAAATCTATTTCCAAAACACTTGGGCCAACAGGAGGGTAAAAAAATCACAAGAGTTTAAGCCTGCCGAGAGAAAAGTTACCTGGAGCAATTTCTCAGCTCAGCCAAAGGATCACAGACAGACAGTTTATGCCACTAGCTTTTTATGGAGGAAACTGAGGATCCAGGCTGTTAACTACCATGCACAAGGTCAAAGAATTAATTACTAGCCTGACTCACATCTTGTGATTCCCCCAATCAGCTCTCTTTCTCCAGCACCAGGCTATCTCTAGAGAAAAGCAGTATTTTTTTCCCTTGGCTGTGACAACTTACTTCTACTTACTTCTTTTTTTTTAATCACAAGAAATTCTCTTAGGCATGAATGAAAAAGTTAATTTACAGAATAAAAGATTTAGTGTATTTCAAAATATAGTCTAAGTTCAAAACTAAACAAAAAGTTCTAGTTCCAGGGAAGATAAAGTAAACACACACTTCATGGAGACCTCTGTCTCTCCCTCTGACCATAACTATAAATCCTGGATAAAACGCATACCATACCCAAGGACTCTGAAAAGTAAATGACAGCAGATTTGAGAAAGAGAGCAGAATTTGAAGTTCTTTCAAAATGCCAAGAAGTTGTCATTTTTCTTCCAGTATTGCCCAGCCTAAATCCAATGGCAACCCAAAACCCAGAAGTGTTCACTAAGTACAGAGAAGGAGCTCTAAGAAAAACCCTCTCTTTTTCGTCCAGGAAGCAGGAAAAGAAGGATGGGAGAAATTTCATTTTGGCTTATACCCCAATTACAGAGACTTCAATATGGCCCCTAAGTAAATGATAAAATTACAGAGTATCAGCAAAGACACGAAAGACCAGAATGCCATCATTAACTGACTGGCTCTAACCAACAGTAATGGAACACCTCAACCAACAATGGCAGAATATACATTTTTCTCAAGTGCACACGGAACACTCACCAAAACAGAACATGTCCTGGGTCATTAAAAAAAAAAAAAGTTAATAAATTAAATGAATGGGAATCATATAAAATAAAGTACAGTCTCTGACCACTAACAGAATTAAACTAGAAATCAGTAACAGAAAGCTAACTGGAAAATCCTCCATGGACTTGGAAACTAATACATTCCCAAATAATCTGTTGGTGAAGGAGGAAATAGCAAGGGACATTAGTAAATACATGGAACCGAACAAAAATATAAACACATGTTAAAATCTGTGGTACACACCTAGATAGTGCTTAATGGAAAATGAATAGGATTAAATTCGTCTCTGTCACAACAGAAGAAACCTCAAGCAATCTAAAGGTCTACTTAAGAAACTAGGAAAAGAAAAATAAATCTAAGAGAAGTAGGAAAAAAGCAAATAATAAAAAGTAGAAATCAATGAAATTAAAAACAGAAATTAGGTCAAGTCAACAGCACCAAAAAAGCCAGTTCTTTGAGAAGACTAATAAAACTGATCAACCTATGCTGGGCCCTGGGTGGCTCAGTGGGTTAGGACTATGCCTTCGCCTCAGGTCATGATCTCAGGGTCCTGGGATGGAGCCCCGCCTCGGGCTCTCTGCTCAGCAGGGAGCCTGCTTCCCCACCCCCACCTTGCCTACTTGTGATCTCTGTCAAATAAATAAATAAAATCTTAAAAAAACAAAAAACTTAAAAAAACCTGATAAACCTATGGCTAGATGATAAAAGAGAAGTAACACAAATTACCAGTATCAGTAATGAAAGGGGATATCACCACAACCATTAAAAAGATAATTAGGTGATACTATGGTATCAAAACACACACAACTGGACATTCATATGGAAAAAAACTGAACTTCAACCTAAATCTCATACCTTACACTATTAACTATTAACTCAAAATGGATCACAGATCTAAATGTAAAACAAAACATACACCTGTATAAAACTGTTAGAAGACAAAGAAAATCTTTATGACCAGACATACCAAAGTCACACCCATAAAAGAAAAAAAACTTAAAAACTGGGTTTATAAAAAATTACAGACTTTTGCGCTACCAAAAACCTTGTTAAGAAAATGAAAAGACCAGTTACAGACTGGATATGCAAATCCAACAAAGGACTTGTAACCAGACTATAAAAGTAACCAGACTATAAAAAGGAACTCTCAAAACATGGCAGTCAAACCCAATTTTTAAAAATGGGCATTAAGTTTTGAGAATCTTGAATTCAGAAAGCAGCAGGATCAAAGTCTTTAATCAAGAAAATAAAAAAAAGGGGTGCCTGGGTGGCTCAGTGGGTTAAGCCGCTGCCTTCAGCTCAGGTCATGATCTCAGGATCCTGGGATCGAGTCCCGCATCGGGCTCTCTGCTCGGCAGGGAGCCTGCTTCCCTTCCTCTCTCTCTGCCTGCCTCTCTGCTTACTTGTGATCTCTCTCTGTCAAATGAATAAATAAAAAAATCTTTAAAAAAAAAAAAAAAGAAAAGAAAAGAAAAAAAAGTTTAACACTTCAGGACCCATTAACTACAGCTGACAGAGAAAATACCATAAATAATATCATTTATATCCATTTCAAAGGAGGCAGGGAGAATGTAAAAAAATACGGAATCATGAGGCGCCTGGGTGGCTCAGTGGGTTAAAGCCCCTGCCTTCAGCTCAGGTCATGATCCCAGGGTCCTGGGGTCAATCATCCCCCGCGATCACATCGGTCTCTCTGCTCAGCAGGGAGCCTGCTTCCCTCCCTCTCTCTCTCTGCCTGTCTCTCTAATTGTGATTCTGTCTGTCATATAAACAAAATCTTTAAAGAAAAAAAAAAAAAACATGGAATCAGAAGTTAGCTTCATGCATCTCTTCTTTTTCCCTCCTTATTCAATTTGTCACACTATCCCATAGATGACCTAAGAAATAGGGAAACATGTTATACCAAAAAGTTGCCAACCACTCATTCAACAAATATTTGCTGAGCCTTCTCTATGTCAGGCACTGTGATAAATGCTGGCAACAGCCAAGGTCATGATCTCTAACCTTAAGAACTCAAAAGTCTACTGAGGAAAACAGATTTTTACAATTCCAGCAATATAAAAAATCAGCAAGATCTGTTTCGGCTGACCAGTGACAGAACAGAAAATTATAATTATGGTAAGCTAAAGTGTGTCATGGCCAAACTAATTCAATATATTTAGAAAATTTTTCTTTTGCAAAATTAAGTGCCCTCTTGACTAAACCAACAACTCCAAAATTCCATGCAGAAAGGGATCCCACAGTACCAGTCCACAATTTCTCATTCAAAACCTTTAAGAACAAAACTTAGAATTTTCTGAATTTTAGAAAGGTAATGCAGTGCATATATTATAGGTCCTTACTCGCCTAGTATGTCTGGGACAGCAGTTCCATTATCAAACAATATCTCTGCAGCAACATATATGAATATTCACACCAAATGAGAAAAAATAAATACTACAGCCTCCTGTCCGGTCACATCCAATTTCAACAACCAAAAGAATTAAGAAGAACCCTTGTGTTTTTGTTTTTGTTTAATTTCAGAATCCAATGACCCTAATCATTGTTTAAAATGATGACTGTGGAGTGCAATCACCTGAGTTTGAATCCCAGTTCTACCACTTGCCTACTGTGTGTCCTGAACAAATGACTTAACATCCCAGAGGTTTCATTTCCTCATCCATAAAATGGGGAGAGTACCCTCCTCAAAGGACTGTTACAAGAATTAAATGAGAATACATTTAAAATCCTTAGCACAGTGCCAAACACACAGTATGCACTAAACAAATGCTGGACGTAATGGCTGGTTATATACACTATCCTTGAATAAATTAATTCTGAGCAAAAATAAGGTAGAGAAAGATATACTACTAATATTTTATAAAGATTTAAAATGTATAAAAGAACCTATTCTTTAGAGATACAAAACTGCAGTAAGAATAAGAACATACACATGAAACACAGACCAAAAAGTGGCACATCTGGAAACGGGAATATGATAAGGAATAGAGTAACACACAGGAGGCTTCAGTTATACTGGTGTTTTATTTGAGAGTAGGTAGTGGGTAAATGAATATTTATCCTTATCCTCCAAATATTTTATGTCCGAAATATTTCATATTATAAGATTAAATTCAGGGGCACCTGGGGTTGCTCAGTCGGTTAAGTGTCTGCCTTCAGCTCAGGTCATGATCCAGTTCCTTGGTCCTGAGATCCAGGGTCCTGGGATCCAGTCCCACATCCAGCTCTTTGCTCAGCAGAGAGCCTGCTTCTCCCTCTGCCTGTTGCTTCCCCTGCTTGTGCATGCACACTCACTTGCTCCCCCTCTCTCCAACAAATAATTAAATAAAAATCTTTTAAAAAATAAAATAAATAAAAGTTAAATTCAAATACATCTAATCTATGTAGTGACTATTGTAGACCTCATAAACTGGAAAACACAACCTACTGGCTCTTAATATAATGTTGAGGATTTCCTTACTTTTTAAGAATTTTTACTTGCCTTTCAAAATACTCAAAACCACAAGATTCCTTAAAATACAGTAGCTTAAACATCTATTACTAGTAATAACGACAAACTATCCTGTTTTTAAAAATAAAGGATGAATATGGTGTATAGTGATGACTCAGCTAAACAGGACAAAACTCAAAACACATCTTATAACCTCATGGAGCAATACAGAGTATCACAACAATATAGTAGAACATCTACTTTATTCTATTTGCAGGCTCTAATTTACAAATTAGAAAACTAGAGAGGAAACAGAGGAGAGCGGGAACCAGGAGACAGAGGCTGTTTAAGGGAAGAACACTGATGGTCGCCCAAGTGTCATCTAACAGTAAGGGAAGAAACAGCAGCAGCAGCAGCAAATGCAAACAAAACCTGTATTTAGCAGAAACAAGTATCCAAACATCACAGCAGCAAGATTAATAAACTCTACAGATCTGCTATACAAACTGTACCTACAGATAACAATACCATATTATTATACAACTGAAAATTTGTCAAGAGTAGAAATCGGCTTGCATTCTTACCAAAATTTTTAAAAGGCTTGTGCCCTTTAAATTATAGATTTTTATCCTATAAAAATTTTCCATGATTAATCAAAAGGAAAAGATCTAATCCCTTGCAAATCTCTGCCTCTGAGTTCCATAATAATTACCTTAATTTATCATTTTTTTACAAATCCAAAATTAAAGTCTTTATCACAAATACACACACACAACATAGTAATCTGAGCCTACTTAGTATACTGGCAAAAAGCATTCAAGTCTCCCTAAAGTCTTGAGTATTAAATAACAAAGAGTACTGTAATTGGTTTTTATAGTAAGACCCTAATTTATCAAGAAATGGTAATAATAACATCAACATTTAGCATTTAATGCAGAGGACAGAAAAACCTTAATATAAAATTTTATCCTAACATCAAATTATATAGATTAAATATGTACATTAGTGCATTTATGTGTATTATGAAATTTATAATTCAATCCATAATGCATTTATAATCCAATTACAGACATTAAATATTGATATACCTCAATAAAGCTGTTTTTTAAAACTAAGATGACAATCACATGAAAAAAATTATACCTGTGGAACAATTTCTAAAAATTATATAGTATAGTTCAGACACTGTCTGTTCTTATTAATGACTTGGCCCATCCAAGACTGAGAAAGATACGTTGAAGTCTACTACTACAGGGGTGCCTGAGTGGTTCAGCCAGTCAAACATCTTCCTTCAGCTCTAGTCATGGTCCTGGGATCAAGCCTCTCATCAGGCTCTCTGCTCAGCATGGAGACTGCTTTGCCCTTTCCCTCTTGCCCCATCCCCACCCTGCTCGCAGTTTCTCTCAAATAAATACATAGAATCCCCCCCCCCAAATTAAGGGGTTCATGGGTGGCTCAGGCACTTACATGTCGGACTTTGTCTTGGGTCATGACCTCAGTGTCCTGGGTTGAGCCCTGCACTAGGCTCCCTGCTCAGTGGGGATTCCGTTTGTCCCTCTCCCTCTGCCCCTTCCCTTCCCCCTGCCCTGTTCTCCACCTCTCCCTCTCTAGTAAGTAAATAACATCTTTAAAAAAAAAAAGTTTATGGGGCACCATAGTGGCTCAGTCAGTTAAGTGGCTGCCTTCAGCTCAGGTTATGATCCCAGGGTCCTAGGATCGAGTCCCACATCAGGCTCCTCGTTCAGTGGGGAGCCTGCTTCTCCCTTTCCCTCTGCCAACTCCCTTGCTTTTCCTTAGGACAAGCAATGAATTTTTTAAAAAGAATTTTAATTAAAAAACAGAGTCTGGGTGCCTGGGTAGCTCAGTTAATTAAGCGACTGTCTTCGGCTCAGGTCATAATCCCGGAGTCCTAGATCAAGTCCCGCATCGTGCTCCCAGTTCCGCAGGGAGTCTGGTTCACCCTGTCATGTTCTCTCTTGCACTCTCTGTCAAATAAATAAATAAAATCTTTGGGGGAAAAAAAAAACCATAAAGTCTACCACTATAATTGTTTCTGTCCATTACATTAAGTATTTTTTTTAAAGATTTTATTTATTTGACAGAGAGAGAGAGAGCACAAATAGGCAGATCAGCAGTCAGAGATAGAGGGAGAAGCAGACCCCCCACCAAGCAGGGAGACAGATGCAGGACTCGATCCCAGGACCATGGCATCACAACCTGAGCGGAAGGCAGCCGCCCAACTGACTGAGCCCTACATTTATGTGTCCATCTGTTTTATATTTACATAGTTGGTACATTTTGTAAAAATAAAATGTCCTTTTTTGTCCTAAAATACTTACTAGGGCAAAGATGGGAAAAGAACACAGAAAAATTAAAATTCTAACTTGTTAAAATACAGAGTGTGGATAAATGTATTTATTTCATTAATGGCTATTTGTTAAATAACATTGAGGAGTTCTTGGGTGGCTCAGTCAGTTAAACGTTCAACTTTTTTCTTCTTTTTTAAAAAGATTTTATTTGAGTGACGCCTGGGTGGATCAGTTGGTTAAGCAGCTGCCTTCGGCTCAGGTCATGATCCCAGCGTCCTGAGATCGAGTCCCACATCGGGCTCCTTGCTCAGAAGGGAGCCTGCTCCTCCCTCTGACTCTGCCTGCCATTCTGTCTGCCTGTGCTCGCTCTCTCTCCCTCTCTCTCTCTCTCTGATGAATAAATAAAATCTTTTAAAAATAAAAAATAAAAAGATTTTATTTGAGAGAGAGAGAGAGACAGCAAGAAAGCACAAGCAGGGGGAGCAGCAGAGAGAAAAGGAGAAGCAGGCTACCTACTAAGCAGGGATGTGGGGCTCAATTCCAGGACACAGGAATTATGACCCGAACTGAAGGCAGCCACTTCACTGACTGAGCCACCTAGGAGCCCCTAAGCATCCAACTCTTGATTCTGACTCGGGTCACGATCTCAGGATCATGAGACTGAGCCCTGCTTCAACACAGAGCATGAAACTTGCTTGGGATTTTCTGTCTCCCTCACCTTTTGCCCCTCTCCCTTTACCCAACCTACACACACACTCTCTCTCTCAAAAAAATAAAATAAAAAATAAAAAACATTGAAAAATAAAGAGAACACAAGCAAGTGAGAATTTAATTTCAAATGTTTCTATCCAAAATGTAAACAAAATTAGATTTTGGAACTTAAGCTAAATTAATTACTTTATATATCTAAAAAATAACTAAAATCATGAATACTTACTATAGGGGGAAAAAAGAAACATAAAAGACCAAAAAAAAAAAAAAAAAAAAAAGACTGCATATGTTCCAATTCTCCTAAACTTTATTCCAAAATGGAGAAAATGGTTATTTTCCAAACTCTCCACAAATCTCTGATATTTTTTAAAAGATTTTATTTATTTGAGGGAGAGAGAAAGAGAGAAAGTGTGCATATACACGCTTGTAGGACACAGGGCTCAATCCCAGGAGAGCAGGGACCACGACCCAAGCTGACGGCAGACGCCCATGACCAACCTACTGAGCCACGCATGCACCACACAAATCTCTTTAATTGATAAAAATTCTCCTCATACTGCAATACTAACCTCAGACCATGATTACCTTTTTTTCTTTGAAATGTGTATTATTCCCACTCAAATATAAGCTCCTAAAGGCTAGATCCCTGTGAGTCTTATTCATCCCTGTATTCCCCTTACTTAAGGGCAGGAACTTGAGAAACACTGTATTTAAATGAATCCTAAATGCTAGAAGAGTCTTGAACAAAGAAAATGCACTTGTCCTTTCCAAAGCAAACAAAGAAAAGGTGCGCTGGCTACTTACCAACAGCAACGAGAGGGAAGGCATCAGGACTCAATGCAGTCCTCTATTCTACCCTCTCAGTTAACTTTCTTTCTACTTCTCAGCTCATACTACCTGGCTTTAAGCTCAGAACCACTGTCAGCCCAGTTAAGAACATATAACCAAATAGCTGGGGCTCCTGCTTTTCTATGTTGTCCTTCTTTCCCCAAACGTGAAGCTATGTGAGCTCTAATCTAAAAAAAAAAAAAAAAAAAATCCTAAATTAAAAGCGATTTCTCATTATTAAAATTACCTCCTTTTCTAACCAACACAAAATCTGTACATGAAGTCTTTCTTGCTTAACAATGAGAAAACATTCAAGAAATCAGATTTCAATTAATTTTGCCAGTGATTACCCTATAACATCCAGTCACAGATTTAAGTATGGCTAAGAACACTCAAGGGACCTAAGTTAACACTAGGCAAAACCCTACAGAAGTTACTGTGCTCTCTCACCCACATATGCCACATGGCCATTTTTTTTTTCAAATTAATAACAACCAATACTTTTATTTTTTTTTAAAGGTTTTATTTATTTATTTATATGAGAGAGAGGGAGAGTAACAAGCAGACTGAGCACACAGTCTGGTACAGAGCTTGATCCCATGACCCTGAGATCATAACCTGGGCCGAAATCAAGAGCTGTTGGCTTAACTGACTGAGCCACCCAGGGACCCCTTTCCACATATATTTATTTGTATATTTAGATTATGCTCCACAGAGAAGCCTTATTTCAAATTTTTTATTGTATATGATATCTGAATTGGTTAATGCATTTACAACTTAGAAAACACTGACCAGGGGCACCTGGGTGGCTCAGCGGGTTAAAGCCTCTGCCTTCGGCCCAGGTCATGATCCCAGGGTCCTGGGATCGAGCCCCGCATCGGGCTCTCTGCTCAGTGCAGAGCCTGCTTCTCTCTCTCTCTCTGCCTACTTGTGTTCTCTGTCAAATAAATAAATAAAATCTTTAAAAAAAAAAAAAAAGAAAACACTGACCAGGGACACCTGAGTGGCTCAGCTGGTTAGGCAGTTGCCTTCAGCTCAGGCCATGATCCCAGCATCCTGGGACTGAGTTCCACGTAGGGCTCCTTGCTCGGTGGGGAGCCTGCTTCTCCCTCTCCCTCTGCCTCTGCCTACCACTCTGTCTGCCTGTGCTCGTGCTCTCTAACAAATAAATAAAATCTTAAAAAAAAAAAAAAAAGTAAGAAAGAAAGAAAGAAAAGAAAACACTGACCAAACTAGTAAGAAAGCTTACACCAAACTGACCAACAGTATTAAGCTTTGATCAGACTTTAATTTTCCCATATAATAGAGACCAACTGTCATTATTCTGGCTTAGCTGGGTTCTTTTCACCTTTTTTTTTTTTTAAAGAATTTATTTATTTATTTATTTATTTATTTGACAGACACAGATCACAAGTAGGCAGAGAGGCAGGCAGAGAGAGAGAAAGAGGAGGAAGCAGGCTTCCTGCTGACCAGAGAGCCAGATCTTTCCACCTTTTTATGTTTCAGCGGATTCCTCTGAGTACTGGGGGCAGGGAGGGGGAAGCAGTGCATATCTATCTCCCCTGTATGAGGAAGTGTGCTGCTTATAGGAGGGAAATGTTTTACAGAGTGAAGAAAAAGGGAGAGCAATGTTAGTACATCACTATTTGAATGAGAGAGACTGTATCTGAGGATAAGTATTTTGGTCACTGCAAAGGTAAACACCATGTGGGACAGGGATAGTTCTTTCAATGGGTTTCACAGGGCCTAGAATAATGAAACATTCAAGACCATTCAACTTTACATGCTCTGGCTTCAGGCTCATAATGCAACTTTGTAACTATCAATCATCTTTCCAAATAGCTTGTCTCCCAAATACCTACACATAAGGAAAAGGGAGCCCTGGAAATCACAGGTAATTAAGGATAAAAGCACAGCCCCTTGTGAATTACAACACTTATTCTAACTCACATCAGTGAGTTTGATTAGGCTAAATCACCCCAAAATAAATACTAAAATGGAATTTTTCCATCTTCAAGGCTAAGGAATAGACTGTGAAATGTGTGACCACATCAATATACCACCACACTCTGTCTAGGCAGCCAGTTGGCATTCCTCTAAGAAGTCCTAAACTCAATTCTGCCTAAAATGATACAGTAATTACAGGAATCTTCTTTTTAAATTACCCAATCAAAATTCACTGAAACTGAGAATTTAATAGATGTATATAAATGCAAATATGCCTCCTGGACAATTTAATTGCATAAAATGCATGAATATAAAGTCCAAATAAGGGGCACCTGGGGGTCTCAGTCGGTTAGGTGGTGAATTCTTAATTTTGGCTCAGCTTATGATCTCAGGGTCCTGGGATCAAGCCCTACATCAGGCTCCACACTCAGGAGGGAGGACACTTGAGAAGTCTTACTCTGCCCCTCCAACACTCTTTTGTTCTCTAAACAAAGAAACAAATCTTTTTTTTAGAAAGGCCAAAAGGGACGCCTGGGTGGCTCAGCAGGTTAAAGCCTCTGCCTTTGGCTCCGGTCATGATCCCAGGGTCCTGGGATTGAGCCCCATATTGGGCTCTCTGATCGTCAGGGAGCCTGCTTCCCTCCCCCTCTCTCTCTCTCTCTGCCTACTTGTGATCTCTGTCAAATAAATAAATAAAATAGTTTAAAAAAAAAAAAAAGAAAGAAAAGAAAAGCAATTTTCTACTCTCAACCCTAAAATTGGCACACACACACACACAAAAATCCTGAAGAGCCCACAAATATCAAGAATTGTAGCAAAATACCCAAAACAAAAATTTTGTTTTTAAAGCTATGCCCCAAAGGGTACAATAAATGTTAGAGATAGACTATCTTATTATCATCTTTTTATAAATACAGATGCCTTTTTAACTTCTCTGTATTTTCTGCTTTTATTTTTTTTTTTTAAGATTTTATTTTATTTATTTGAGAGAGAGAGACAGTGAGAGAGAGCACGAGCGAGGAGAAGGTCAGAGAGCAAAGCAGACTCCCCATGGAGCTGGGAGCCTGATGTGGGACTCGATCCCGGGACTCCAGAATCACGCCCTGAGCTGAAGGCAGTCGTCCAACCAACTGCGCCACCCAGGCGTCCCCTGCTTTTATTTTTTTTTAAGATTTTATTTATTTGACAGAGATCACAAGTAGGCTGAGAGTC
The DNA here is from genome assembly GCF_020171115.1 of Neogale vison. Classification (NCBI taxonomy): domain Eukaryota; kingdom Metazoa; phylum Chordata; class Mammalia; order Carnivora; family Mustelidae; genus Neogale; species Neogale vison. Next base: position 13,726,060 of record NC_058097.1, read on the forward strand.
AGGCAGAGAGACAGGGGGCAGCAGGCTCCCCACCGAACAGAGAGCCAGATCCCAGGACCATGAGATCATGACCCAAACCAAAAGCAGCGGCCTAACCCACTGAGCTGCCCAGGCGGCCCTATTTTCCGCTATCTTTTAAATAATAAACGTTTATTTCAGCAATAAATCTTGCTTCAAAAATTCAAAATAATAAAAATCAGGAAAACTGTGAACTTTCAAAATAAGAAGACAGTATTAGTATTCATCCTGGAAGGACATAGTCACATTTACCTAAAGGCATTTTCTACAGGAGAACATTAGTTTATTTCTAATCACTAGAAAGTGATTTCATACTAAAATAATAAAGTTTCCCTAAATATCCTTCACAAACCCAATTTCTGCTAATTCTGGAGGGGGATCTAGTCCACAGGAAATTAAAGATTCATTTTTAACCCATGTTTCTGACACTAGTTAGAAATAGATGGGGGGGGAGCGCCTGGTAGCTCAGTTGGTTAAGCTGCTGCCTTCAGCTCAGGTCACAATTCCAGGGTACTGGGATCAAGCCCCATATCGGGCTCCCTGCTCAGTAGTTTCTCTCTCTCTCTCTGCCTGTCACTCTGCTTACTTGTGCTCTCACTCTAATGCTCTGTCAAATAAGTAAATAAAATCTTTTAAAAAAGAAGAAAAAAAGAAAAAGAAAGAAATAGATGGGGGGAGGGGTGCCTGGGTAGCTCAGTCAGTTAAGCATCCAACTACTAATTACAGATCAGATCATAATCTCAGGGTCATGAGATTGAGCCCTATGTCAGGCTCTGCACTGGGCAAGGAGTCCGTGTTAAGATTCTCTCTCTCCCTCTCTTGAAAAAAAAAGAAAAAAAGAGAGAGAGAGAGAAAGAGAAAGAAAAAAAAGAAGCAGACAAGGAAAAATCCCATTAGCAATAGTATCAAAAACTGTAAAATGCCTAGCAACAAATTTAGCAAGAAAGGCAAAGAACTACATGAAGAAGACTGTCAAATCTATGAAACCTTTACTGAAGAACCTAAAACTGAAACAGGACCTGAACAACGGAAATTCATCATAAGGAAAAATTTTGGTCCTTAAAAATGTAAGTCCTCTCAGGATTAATATGTGAATATACTGCAATTCCAAACAGTGGGCTTTTGTGAGGTTTACTGAACCCAACAGATTTATTTTCTGTCAATAGATATAAAAACAAATGTTCAAGAATAGTTAAGAAAATGAAAAAGTACAGGGAAAGGAGTTTTTCTTTCTTTTTTCCCCTTAAGATTTATTTATTTTAGAGAGAGAGAGAGCATGAGCGGGAGGGGTAGAAAAAGAGGGAGAGAGCGACTCTCAAGCAGACGCCACACTAAGCACAGAGCCTGATGTGGGGCTTGATCTCATGACCCTGAGATCATGACCTGAGCCGAAACCAAGAGTCCAAAGCTTAGCTTAACCAACTGTGCTACTTAATTGCCCCAAGAGGAGTTTTCTTCACAGAGGGTAACTTTTTAAAAAACTATTACACTCAAACAGTAAAATAATAGTAAAGAGAAAAAAAGAACCAGAAACAGAGCAAACATATATGGGAACATAACATATAAGATGGCATTTAATTGGGGTGCCTGGGTGGCTCAGTTGGTTAAGTGTCTGCCTTTGGCTCGGATCATGATCTCAAGGTCCTGGAACAGAGCCCCATTTCAGGCTCCCTGCTCAGTGGGGAATCTGTCCCTCTCCTGCTGCCCCTCCTCCTGATTGGGCATGCTCTCACTCTCTCATTCAAATAAATAAAATCAATCTCTCTCTTTTTTTTTAAAGATGGCTTTCAATTCACTGAGAAAAAGACAGTTTAATCCTCATGTAGCCAGCTCTCTATACAAAGGAAAAGTATACAAGACCCACTGCTTCTTATCCTATAAAGGTTAATTCCAGGGGCACCTGGGTGGCTCAGTCAGTTGGGTATCTGCCTTTGGCTCGGGTCATGATCCCAGGGTCCTGGGATCTAGTCCCGTACTGGGCTCCCTGGTCAGTGGGGAGCCGGGTTCTCCCTCTCCCACTGTCAAATGAATAAATAAAATCTTAAAAATAAAAAGAGTTAATTCCAGATGAATAAATACATGTTGTCATACAACAAAAAATTAATGTATCATAAGATATTCCTACAAGATTAAAAAAAAGGGGGGGAGGAAAAACAACTTAAAAGAAAAATGAACCAAGGACATGAACAGAAAATTCTCAACAAAGGAAATTCAAACAGAAAAAACAAACAAAAACATATCAACAGAGGCTAGCTCTAATAATGGCCAGGAAAACTGAGACAAACTAAAAGAAGATTCATCATCTGGCAGACGAGTAAAAATTACATTATTTACATCTAAGGATGTGATGCTACAGAAAACCCACTGCTAGGGGAGGGAGAAATGACAACCTACTTATAGAATAATCTGACAATAAAAACATTTAAAGTATATTCCCTTTAACCCAGAAATCCCATCTTGGAGAATCTATTCTGCCGAAATAAAAGTTGCAGCAAGTAAGGTGACAGGTACAACGATGTTTACAAATACACAGTTTGTATTAACAAAATCTAGAAACAACTTAAATGTCCTTAAGAAAATCGCTGAGGGGCACCTGGGTGGTTCAGTGGGTTAAGCCGCTGCCTTCGGCTCAGGTCATGATCTCAGGGTCCTGGAATTGAGTCCCACATCGGGTTCTCTGCTCAGCGGGAAGCCTGCTTCCCTCTCTCTCTCTCTGCCTGCCTCTCTGTCTACTTGTGATCTCTGTCAAATAAATAAAAAAAAACTTAAAAAAAAAGAAAGAAAGAAAGAAAGAAAATCGCTGAATAGGGGCACCTAAGTGGCTCAGTAGGTTAAGGGTCGGACCCTTTATTTCAGCTCAGATCATGACTTCAGGGTCCTGAGACTGACACGGGGCTCCACGCTCAGCTGGGAGTCTGCTGAAGGATTCTCTCTCCCTGCCCCTCCTCTCCCCCATCCCACTCCCCACACTCTTATCTTCAAAAATAAATAAATCTTTTAAAAAAAAAAAAAACTTGACTAAGTTATGTATGGTACACATTCACGTTGAGACGGAATAAGGATGTTTAAAGAACAAAACTGAACTACATTTACTAACCAGGATGTGTTAAGAAAAGTTTGTTACAGAGTAATATAAGAAGTATGATGTCCCTTTTGTAAAAATAAAGCATCCTTATAAATGTGCACATTTAGGTTACTATATACAACACCTGACCAAGCATGGAGAGAAATACTGAAGTACATCCATAACCTGATAAAATAGCTGGGTAGTGGGCGCCTGGGTGGCTCAGTGGGTTAAGTCATTGCCTTCGGCTCAGGTCATGATCTCAGGGTCCTGGGATCGAGGCCCGCATCAGGCTCTCTGCTCAGCAGGGAGCCTGCTTCCTCCTCTCTCTCTGCCTGCTTGTGATCTCTCTCTCTCAAATAAATAAATAAAATCTTAAAAAAAAAAAAAAAAGAAAAAATAGCTGGGTAGTAACAATGAAGAGACTGAGGAAAATTAATAACTTTAAATATGTTTTTAGATTTTTTTATCATAATGGAAACCTATTATTTTATAAATTAAAAAGTTAAGATTTAAAAAACTCTTAGCACTATAAAAGTATATTATTCAAACAGGAAAAGAGAATCAGAAACAATTCATTGAACTGCATCGACATATTTCCATTGGGGGTAGGGGGAGACTGACATTCTCAACTTACTATCAGCTTCCTTAGCAAAATGAGTTACATATTAGTATTCAAAAGAAAGAAGATAGGGAAGAGTGGGATTCTTTGCTGCCACTTGAAACTTTTGCAAAAGAGTTTGAGTAAATCCCAAAGAAAAAAGAATAATGCCAATTTCAAAATTAAACATTTAAATAATATTGTCAAGGACACAGATATGAGGTTTCATATATATGTTCTAAATCCGAAAATAAACTTCACTGACATCAACTCTACAGGTCATAAGTAAATGACCTGCAGTACCTTCTCATAACTCAGGACCCTGACTGCTTTTAGCTCTGGCATCAACCAGTTACCATATATCTGAATACCTGAATAATTTTTCCATATTATTTTCATTCATAACATCTATTCCATGGAGTAGCTACTAGGGGCCAGTCACTGTGCTATGTACTATGGATGTCATAAATTAGATAGATCTTGTTCTCTGAAAACTCAAGGAAAGTTAGACAGTTGAAGTACTTTAAAGAAAGTGCTACACCCCTTTGCCTGGGGGTAGAGAGGAAGGAAGAACACATTCACTAGGTAGAAGGGAGAAAAGAAAAGCATTCCAGGTATAGGTACAACAGGTACAAAGAAAATGAAAGAATATGAAGTATTAGAGGAACAATATTTAAAAAAAAAAAAAAAAAGTTGTGTGTGTAGGGGCAACTGGCGGGCTCTGTCCATACACCATGCAACTCTTGATCTTGGAGTCGCTGAACTCAAGCCTCGCCTTGGGTGTAACAGCGCTTACATTTAAAAGTTTAAAAATAAATGAAGTTCAGTATGTGTAAATAAAAATAATACAACCAACTGCCAGTAAACTACTTCCCTAATTCTACTTTCTTAAATAATCAACACCATTTACTAACTTTCATCATGGAATGTTTCTAAGGAAAACGTAAAGCCCAACTTTCACTGGTAGAGACAAACACATATTTAAAAAACATCACGGGGGCGCCTGGGTGGCTCAGTGGGTTAAGCCGCTGCCTTCGGCTCAGGTCATGATCTCAGGGTCCTGGGATCGAGTCCCGCATCGGGCTCTCTGCTCAGCAGGGAGCCGGCTTCCTCCTCTCTCTCTCTCTGCCTGCTTCTCTGCCTAAATCTTTAAAAAACAAAACAAAACAAAACAAAAAACCATCACGTATCCAAAGTACTACCAGAAAAAGAAGCTCTTCTCACAACAGCATACCTTCAATAAATCATACCCAAAACCTACTATCTATAAAAATATTATTCTCACTTAGTTTCTCCACTCAGCTCAAACCAATGTTTTCACCGTATTTAAAAATATATGTTATTAAATATATATATATAGATATAGATATAGATATATGTTATTTATTTATTTGACAAAGAGAGACAGCTAGAGAGGGAACACAAGCAGGGGGCATGAGAGAGGGAAAAGCAGGCTCTTTGCTGAGCAGGGAGCCCAATGTGGGGCTCGATCCCAGGACCTTGGGATCATGACCTGAGCCAAAGGCAGATGCTTAACAACTGAGCGAGCCAGGCACCCCTTTTTCACCATATTTTAAAAGGATCACGTTCTCAAAAATATCAAAAAGTGGGAAGGGAACCAAATCTTTTGTGCAGACTTTAAAAATGAATTTTTAAAAATTAACTTCCCTTCCTTTTCTTCAGCTTCAAATGGGATAATTTCCCAATAGTGACATTTAGTAAATAGCTTCACTAAAATGAGCTGTAAAAACACTAATGGAACTCCTTTTGAGTTGTACAGCTATATGACTATTTACTAAAGTTAGATCTTTTAACCCAATAGTGTACATCATCTATTCTAATCAGTCTCATTTTTAAACCAAAGGTTTGTGAGGAGAGTGCAAATATTTTACAATCCCAAAGATCTAAAATCATGTCTTTCTCATATTTGCTCTTCCCCAAAACCCGTAACATTAACCGCAAGGCCAAACAAGCTGAAAAGCCTAGGATGCTCAGTAAAACACAAGCAAGATGGGTGAGCCAAGCAACTGCCTATCAGGTTACACTATGACTGCTGCACTGTAACAACAAGGAAAGGAGGTAAAAACTACTTGCCTTTAAAGATGTCTTAATTTATAAAGTGCAAAGGTCACGTATGTTTTCATCATCTTTTAAAAGACAATTACTTTTTTTCTTTTGAAACCTATTTTTCACTGACAACATTTATAACTCAACTTTCTCTCTCCAATTGTCTAAGCAAGCGAAAAAACGAAACAAAACAAAACTTCCAAGTACCTAATGAAAAATCATTTCTCATTTCAATCACAGTATCTTACACCTTGACCTTTTTATACAAAAGTGTTAGTTAATGCTGACTCAACAAGTCTGGCAAGTGTGAGAGTTTTTTTCACTTCTGGACCCTTCAAACTTTGACAAGAGATGTTCTGGTAACCAAGACTCACGCCAAATTAAATTATTCCTCCATGCCAAACTGTGTTATTACTCCTTCAGTGAAGGAGAAAAAAAAAAAGCAAACCCAAAAAAACAAACAAAAAAACCTTACGTGTATTTTCAAGATAGAAATGAATGTCTTCACAGATACAAAATTTTCTATACAAAAAGGCAAATGGAAAAATCCTAATACTTTCTGACAAAGATACAACTTTATTTTTTTTTAAGATTTTATTTATTTATTTGATGGACAGAGATCACAAGGAGGCAGAGAGGCAGGCAGAGAGAGAGGGAGAAGCAGGTTCCCGGCTGAGCAGAGAGCCTGACAGAGGGCTCGATCCCAGGACCTAGATCATGACCTGAGACAAAGGCAGAGGCTTAATCCACTGAACCACCCATGCGCCCCAAGATACAACTTTAAAAACCTATACACCCAGAAATATGAGGGCTTAAATAAATTTATATGTTCTCTTCATTTTAAAATTAGTTGTTACTTTAAACCTTATCCTGCATGAAAGGAACTGAGTAAAAGTAACAGAGGGATGAAGACGTCAAAATCAAGAACTCACAGCAATTGATAAAGCTGAGAACAAATGAATTTTAAGGACCAAATATAGTTAAACAAGTAGTTCCAGTTTATAGAAAGCTAAAGTAAAAGTTTTATATTCTCTGAAGCTAAATCTAAGAGCTTTAAAGTTTTGCTTTCAATTAAGTCCTGCTTTATACATAAAATTTTTAAATCCTCATCAAATGCAAATAAGGGGATTAGGCATTTCGAAAATCTGTTTTGGTATGTAGTTTCCTAATACATTTTTTTTAATTAAAAATAATCTCAAATTTTTCAATACGTATAGACTTTTAATAAATCACAAAAAACCCTGGGGTCACCTGGGTGGCTCAGTCAGTTAATGGGCGTCTTTAGCTCAGATCATGATCCCAGGATCCTGAGACAGATTGCCACATCCTCCTGCTCGTGGGGAGTCTGCATCTCCCTCACCTTCTGCTCCCTCACTTGTGCACACTCTCTCAAATAAGTAAGTAAAATCTCTAAAAAAATAATAAAAATAAATCACAAAAAACCTGGAGGTGCCTGGGAGGCTCAGCTGGCTTAAGATCCAACTCTTGGTTTCAGCTCAGGCTGTGATCTCAAGATGGTGAGATGGATCCCCAAGACAGGCTCCACACGCAGTGCGGAGACTCCTTGAGACCCACTCTCCCTCTGCCCCTTCCACCTGCTCTCGAGCTTTTCTTGTGTGCATGCTCTCTCACTCTCTCTCCCAAATAAATAAATCATAAAAAACTTGGGACTTTTGTTTTTGCACGTCACTAATTTCAAGACTACGTTTTAAAATAAACAGGGGGCAAATTATCACCAAGGTATTGCTGACAATTTTTGTACTTTATAGTTTCACTCTAAAATTCACTATTAAGGGGCACCTGGCTGGCTCAGTTGGTAGAGCATTCAACTCTTGATCTCAGGGTTTTTGAGGCTGACCCCCAAGTTAGGGGTAGAGTTCACTAAAAAAATAAACTAAAATTCATGTTTGGTTCAAATCTAGAACTGGTAAAAGGGAAACAGATCAAGGAACAAGAAACTGCTCCCAAAAGAAAATGAACTGAAGTTTCCTTAACAATAATGTTTCTTTCAAGTATAATCCTACAACCCTAGACAAACCGGACATTCAAATATGTGATCAATCAACAGTGCACTAAACAGCATTGTGGTTATAATTTGTAAGGCAAAAGGACACTTTCCAAACGAATACAAACTACCTAAGAATGAATAATGTTTGACTATCAATACATTATACCATGAAATGAACAGAGTTAAGTAACACCTACCCGATAGCTCTTCCAATAACCTTGTTTTTAAAAAATAACTCAGAAATGGAACATTTCAGTAACAATTACAAGGGGATATTTATTAAATGAATAAGCATTCCATAGATGTTCAGAGATGTGATAGTTCCTTTACCCAAAAGAGAAACTCCCTATCCCGAGAGTAAATACAGAAACACTAACATAATTTTGAAAAGTCTCTTTAAATAACAAGAACACTATTTACAATGAAAACATTCAGTCTCCTACTGAGACATCATATGACCAGTACAGGAATTTATCTACCTGGTGATAAGAATAATGCACTTAGACATGGATTAGAAGTATTAAAAGGTTTGATCCAAGTTCAAGTTATACGTTTTTTTTTTTTTCACTGTCCTCTTCATCCCCCTACAGGAGTCCATAAAGTTACATATTTAAATTTCAACTGTCACTAGGCTGTAATCTCAAATAAGCTCTCTTCAGCAGTTTTAAAAACCCAGGCTGAGATGAAATAGAGGTGATTCAATCACACTCGCCTAACTTGAAATGTAGGAAATAATCAGTGAAATACTGTGAAATACTTTTTATTCAAGCATGCCATAATGCAAACATACTTTAAGAACAGCATAAAAGTGGTGAGATTATAGATACCTGGAGAGTCTATATTTTTAAACCAAAACTTGAAGTATATAGTCTGACAAGTATTATGGGAGAACAGCAGAAGTGAATATTCAAAATTCAACTAACCGCCCCCCCCCAAATTCAACACACAGTCAACTTAAGTATTTTTCAGAATCCGTCAGCAAAGATCATAACCTGCAAGTTAAGATCACTAAGAAATCTACACTCCTCTCCTCTGTTAAACTAATCCTTACAGCAGCCAAAAAAGTTACTTCCCTTTCTGCAGACGTCGGATTAAGATCCTTCTCGGGCAATTTTCATGCCCAGGGATATATAACACCAAGACAAATACACGAGTGTCAGTAAGCACCAAAAAGCCAAGTCTTCACCACAAGGAGGGAATTCACAAATGAGACAACACTTGACAGCCTCCTCCCTACACCCCTCCCCAAAGCCATTTAATCAGCTTTCCAAACATTCACTGGGGAAGTATACTCTAAGCGAGTGGTTCGATGGCTCTCCTTCATCAAACCCTAACAGGGAAACATAACCAATCGTCCCGACTCTTCCAGACAGTCAAGAAAATCGGGAGAATTATTAGAAACTGCCGTCCGCAAGACCAAGAGTTTGAGAGGAGGGTAAGCAGGACACTCGCAGCTGAGTTAGGGAGTGGGGGAGGGACCCTAAAAATTGGGAAAGAAGTTGGTTGGAAGGGTAGAGAGAGGCGAGGGCAATGTCCGGTTCTGAGAGGACGGCACTGCAGAGCAGACAGCGATTAATTGAGCATTATGAGGAGCTAAAGAGAGTTCTACGAAAGACCTGACCCGAGTACAAGATACAAGAACGCTGATACGTGGCTCAGAGAAGACACGCGGGGGTGGGACCCGCCCCGCTAACCCCAGGTCCCTGAATGAGCCCTCAAAAGAGGATCGAAGCCCGAGAAAGTCAATGGGTCCAAAGGAGGCCCGCACCGGCCGGGCAAGGCCACAGCACAGAAGACAGCGGCGCGCGGAGCCTCCTGGTCCGAGGCCTCGGGTTGGCCCTCAAGAAGTCGGAGCAGCCCCTGGGGCTCCGGGCCCCTCCTGGGCCAGTCTCTGTCCTCTCTTCTCACCCCCCAAAGCCCAGCACCGGACCTCTGGTACGGACAGAAAGCTTCCGGCCGAGCGCTGCCGGCAGGCATGGGGCAAAAGAAGCAATATGTTCTTAGCGCCGCGAGTGACACTCACCGGCCCGAAACCTCGAATGAAACCAGCAGCTCCGGGGGCGGCGGCAGCAGTGGCAGCAGGAACCGAACATCCAAAATGGCGGCTCCCTCGGCCTCACCACCGCGACTGCAGGCGGAAGGATCCTTTTAGGAAGGAGGAAGTTTTTAACTAACTTCACACAGTAGAGCAGAAACTGTGGTCCCTGTCTTCCTCTTCTTGTCGATTCCGTGTTCCCTGGCTGCAACTTCTTGTGGCCCCCCCCTCCTATTATCCAAGAACTCGGACCCCGCCGAGGACTATTTGCCAAGGAGGAGGTGACTGCTCCTAGCAGAGCGACGCAAAGCGTAGCAAGGTACGGGGCGGTCACTGATGACGCGAGACGCTGCTGCCGAGTCACCGCTGCGAAGAGTCTGAGAGAGAAAGATCCGGCTGACCCTGGAAGCCTCCGAATATTGGTTCCGCTTGTGGGGGAGGAGGAGGCTGGGCATACCAGGAAGCGGCGGGGCCACCTGAAGAGGGCGGGGCTACCAAGGTGGCTGAGGAAGTGGGCGAGGCGAGGCAGGTGGCCACTGGGACTTAAGGCACAAATATCCCAAACTATTTCCTGTTGTGTTTGAGTCCTTAGCTTTCTCTCTAGGTTAACTTCGGGAACATGCTCCAAGTGGTCTCGGATTCTCTAGATTAGATTAGAGAATGATACAGAAGAATGGATTCCAGTTCCAGTACCATCGCTCAACCTCCTGCATTGGACAAGTCATTTAAGTGCTTCAGTTTCTTCATATATAAAAACAAAGGTTTTGGACTAGTGAGTGTTAAAACCCTTCCAGAGTGGGCTTTCTGACCATGTCTCCAACAACTAATGACCTGAGCCAAAGACAGTCTACTCAGACAGTTCCTGGCTTGATAAATAATTACTAACACCTGACTCAAATATTTTCCACGTGAACGGTAAAGAGCGTCATGATACCTTGGCCCATTTAAGGGAAAGGTGACCTACCTAAACTAAAGTCCTTCAGGTAGATTGGCAGTAAAGTAGTCCTGAAAATGAATAAAGTACTGCACCTGGCTGGATGCCAAAAAGAACTGTACTAACCAAGGGTGCCTGGGTGGTTCAGTGGGTTAAAGCCTCTGCCTTAGGCTCAGGTCATGATCCCGCTGTCGTGGGATCCAGCCCCGCATTGGGCTCTCTGCTCAGGGGGGAGTTGGCTTCCTCCTCTCTCTCTCTGCCTACTTGTGATCTCTTGTCTGTCAAATAAATAAATAAAAAATATATATATATTTATATTTATATATATTTATATATATATATATATATATATATATATATAGTACATATATATATGTACTAACCATACATCTTGAGTTTAGGACCTGTTATAGACAGGAGGTTGTGCTTTTTTCCTTAGGCACATTTATTTGGGGATTTCAAAATATTTTCCAAAAACTGAATTGAGGAGGGGCTCCCAGGTGACTCAATGGGTGAAGCCTCTGCCTTCCAATCATGATCCTGGGTTCTTGGGATCCAGCCCTTCGAGGGCTCCCACCTTAGTGGGGAGATTTCATCTTTCTTTGCCTTTTCCCACTGCTCCTGTTTCCTCTCTCTCTTTCAAATAAATAAAATCTTTTTTAAAAAACTGAACTGAGGGTTAGACTGGGTGGCTCAGTGGGTTAAGCCTCTGCCTTCGGCTTGGGTCGTGACCTCGGGGTCCTGGGATCAAGCCCCACATCGGGCTCTCTGCTGGGCAGGAAAATTGCTTCCCCTCCTCTCTTTGCCTGTCTCTCTGCCTTCTTGTGATTTCTCTCTGTGTGTCAAATAAATAAAATCTTTAAAAAAAAAAAGTGAATTGAGGAGGTCAATCTATACAATTTCACTCCTGAACTACTAGGACTTACCAAGTGACTGGAAACAAAGTCCAGGGGCATGATAATAGTAATTACCATTTTTTATTATTAAGTATTGATACCACATTGTTTATAAAAGCGTTTTCCTAATTTTCTAATTTGACCCTCCCACCAACCTGCTAAATCAGACTAGACAAGCATAGGTAACTTAGTTTTACAAAAAAGGAGACCGAGGTGCCTGGGTGGCTCAGTCAGGTAAGCAGGTGCCTTTGGCTCAGGTCATGATCCCAGGGGCCTAGGATAGAGCCCCAGGGCTCCTTGCTCAGCAGGGAGCCTGCTTATCCCTCTGTCCTGTGCTTGTGCACACTCTCACTCTCTCTCTGACAAATAAATAAAATCTTTTTCAAAAAATTAGACTGAGGCTCACAGAAAGTGTTACTGAAAGACCTCCCAGCCCCTCCCACATTGGGATTCTGCTACATGGTGCCACCTTCTGAATTAGAAAAGAGGACACACCCACCACCCCCACATCCACACACAAGGTAGAATCAGTCCAAATGCGGACGCCTGGGTGGCTCAGTTGGTTAGGCAGCTGCCTTTGGCTCAGGTCATGATCCCAGCGTCCTGGGATTGAGTCCCACATCGGGCTCCTTGCTCGGCAGGGAGCCTGCTTCTCCCTCTGCCTCTGCCTGCCTCTCTGTCTGCCTGTGCTCGCTCTCTCTCCCTCTCTCTCTGACAAAAAAAATAAAGAAAATCTTAAAAAAAAAAAAAAAAGAATCAGTCCAAATGGCCTGAGGAACAGAAAGCTTATGGAATTCAGTTGCCTCATACCCCCCAAAGCACTACTGTACAGTGCAGCCTTGGAACATGCATCTACTCAGTAGTAGCATAAAACTGGAGAACATGGTGATGTCACTAAAAATATTCCTCTGAAGTATAGCTAGGCATGAATACATTAAGAACAGTTTGGGTGGAGGGTACCTGGGTGGCTCAGTTGGTTAAACGTCTGCCTTCGGCTCAGGTCATAATCCCAGGTTCCATTGCATTGAGTTCTGCAACTGGCTCCTTGCTCGGCAGGAAGCCTCCTTCTCCCTCTGTCTGCTGCTCCCCCACTTGTATGCTATCTCTCTCTCTCTAAATATACAAAATCTTTTTTAAAATAAAGATTTAAAAAACCTTGCAGGTTACAAAGCAGTTAAGGTATTTTGTTTGTAACATTACAAAAATTTGCTTTGAGCTTGAATTTAAGTGTTTAACACTGCAAACCAAAAAAGAAAAATTAAACTATCTTCCTAAGAAAGAGGCAGGAACTTTTCTAGTATCATGCCAAGTGGCAGAACATTAAGAGAACATGACAGACAGTATAAAATGTAAACTCCCTCCCTGTATCTTTTTACTTATATTTATAATTACCAAACCCCTCCAATGCAACAAAAAATTAAAGAAATTGACCCAGTAGAGAGCATGGTCATCATTATCCTAAGAACTTTGGTTTCTGTGGCTAGCCATTAAAGTTTGGGAAGACTTACTCCCTGTCTAGTCAAGCATAATTCTCAGTTTCAGATAAATTACAACAATACATTTACAATACAATACAATACAATACAACATTACATTACATTACATTACATTACATCAATAAAATACATCAATAAAATAGAATGCTATGCTGCCAATAAAACTGAACCTCTAGTTCTATCTTTATTATCATGGTATGACAAATTAGAAAAAACATTACAAAATGGCATTATAATAATATTGTAGAAAGTGTATATGTACACAGAAAAAAGTTGAAGGACAAAACTAAAATGTGAGAATGGTTATCTTTGGATGGTGGGATTAGAGAGGATTTTACTTTATTACATTTTGGTTTTGCAATGAGCATGCTGTACTTTTGGGGGGAAAAAAAGACTTGCTTTTGGAAAAAAAGTTCTTATAAGATAATGCAATTGTACAGATCCAAATCCTAAAGGAGATCTTTGTTTTTTTTATTTATTTTAAAGTTTATTTAGTTTTTTTATTTTTTATTTTTTATTTTTATTTATTTTTTTAAAGATTTTATTTATTTATTTGACAGAGAGAGATCACAAGTAGGCAGAGAGGCAGGCAGAGAGAGGAGGAAGCAGGCTCCCTGCTGAGCAGAGAGCCCGATGCGGGACTCGATCCCAAGACTGAGATCATGACCCGAGCCAAAGGCAGCGGCTTAACCCACTGAGCCACCCAGGTGCCCTATTTAGTTTTTTTAGTAAAACTCTATACTTAATGTGGGTCTGGAACTCAGGACCCTGAGATCAAGAGTCATATGCTCTTCAGACTGGCACCCCAGGGGATTTTTGTTTTTATACAGCAACATCTTGAAAGAATTAGCAAAACCTGTAGGAAGAAAAAACAGCTGGGAGAAAGGATAATTATTTGTATAGTTCTGTTTATTACTAATAACTCATATGTTCAATTTAACAAATAATAACAACAAAAACCAAGGACAAAACCAAAGAGGCATCAGTCAGGAGTCGGATCATTCGCGTGCCAGTCCTGACTGGGTTACTGACTTCCTGCTGTAAGGAAGGTGTTTCCCCTATCTGGGCCTGTGACTTCAGCGGCCCCACATGTATTGATGACCAGCCTTGTTCCAAAATGGATTCAAAGTGGCTTATTATCCCGAGAGATCAAATGTGTGAAAGCACTTTGAAAAGTACCAAGGATCATTACAATGTAAGTATAAATACTTTTTGTGCCACCAAACAATTCAGCTAAGCCATTTATTGATTGTCCACTACAAGTAACAGGAGTGCATTGTGTCTCACAACTCACAAAAGTGTTTTCATACACACTGATTCATTTGCTCCTCGGGAGCCTGTAAACCATAAAGGCATTATACTATAGCAGTTAAAAATGTTGGTTTTTAGTGCTAGACTGCTTGGGCTTGAAATACCGCCCTTCTTCTCTTTACTGTGTGACCTACAGCAAGTTACTTCGCATCTGTGAAGACTTCTGAACCTCGGTGTCTCCATCTATCAAATGAAGTTAATAACAGCAGTAGCATTGGCATCTTAAAGCTGGTGTCATTATCAAATGAGCTGATACACTTGAACTTAGAACAGGGGTAGGCGTATAGTAAGGGCTCAATAAATATAAGGTCTTTCTAGGAAAAACCTTACCTTAATTTTAGCACAGATCTCAGGGAAGAAACTTGGCAGGGACACTTCTCACTGCTCCGTGTGCATGCTGCCTCAATGCTCACTGTGAAACAAACACTGAGTACCATTTTCGCTTTTTTTTTGTGGAAGTGAAAATCTTCAGATTTCCTTTGGTTAGGAAGAACAGGTACTAATGTAGGTCATTCATAAAAGTGAAGCGGTCTAATGTGACCTTTTGAAAAGTGAGGACTAACTGTATATTTCTTTTAGTCTACATGGCAGTCATTTAATAAATGGAATGCCTGAGTCTCTTCACTACACCATACTGTCCTGGGTGCACAGAATCTGTAAGAAACATTTTTCTTTTTTTCAATTTTTTAAGAAGATTTATATTTCACTACACCATACTGCCCTGGGTACACAGAATCTGTAAGAGACATTTCTTTTTTTATTTTCTTTAAAGATTTATTTTTCTTTCAGAGAGAGACTGAGAGAGCAAGCAAAAGCAGGAGAAGGCACAGAGGAAGAAGCAGACACTCCTGCCGAGAAGGAAGCCTGACGTGGGGCTCAATCCCAGGATCCTGGGATCATGACCTGAGCCAAAGGCAGATGTTTAACCAGCTGAGCCACCCAGGCACCCCTGTAAGGGACATTTGAAAAGAGACTGTCATACCTTCCTTAATCTCATTAAGGCAAGCTAGGTTTTTTTCAAAAATCCTCTCACACAAAAATGTCAATGATATTATCACTTAGCAAATAAGTCCTAACCCCAAAAGAAGCAGAAAAATGAGAGATCATGGGGCACCAGAACAGTGAAAGAAGTGTCTTGGAAGACATGGCATGTCATTTGCAATTGTTGGTATCCGGAGGGTAGCGTAAGGGGGGATATTCTTTTTTGGGCTTAGATGCAGTGGGGTTCTTAAATGACTCAGTATCAGCAGCTGAAGCCATATGATCTTTACAGCAGATAGGGAAAGCTCTCCCCGCAGAAATGTGGTGAGCATCCTTCACAAGGAACCCTTCCTGCTTCTCCACGTGCCAGAGACCTCAGCCAAGAAAGGAGAGTGAAGGAGATACAACCCTGTAGGAAATATAGTGACAGTGACGTGAGGCAGCTCCACTCTTTTGAGTCACCCAAATCTATAAATAAGCCTGAAAGTCAGAGAGAAATTAGTCCCTCTGTTGTTTACGTAATGTTTTCACAAAAAGCATTTTTACAATTCTTTTAAGCATGGTCCCTACTCACAATTTATCCTGGCTTGAGAAAAGGGTTTAGGAATTAATTTTTCAGTTGTGACAAAAGAGCTAGAAATGATGTAAAAATTGAAACTCTAAGGGCCAACTCCATATGCTCTTTAACCTCCTACCAAAACCAGCAGGAAATCTACTACATGTTCCTTCAAAGTCTATAGGATACAAGGCTCAGCCAAGCCAATTCTTTGCTTTAGAGATTTTTTTAAAAAGGCAGTCCACAGTGCCACTCGAGATGTTTTATGTCACAATATTTTCTTTTTTGTAAAATACTTATACTTGGTTTGTAAACGATTCTGTATCTTTCTTTAATGATTTTATTTATTTATTTGTCAGAGAGAGAGAGAGCGCACAAGCAGGCAGAGTGGCAGGCAGAGAGAAGCCGGCTCCCCGCTGAGCAAGTAACCCAATGCAGGACTCGATCCCAGGACCCTCGGATCATGACCTGAGCTGAAGGTAGCCACTTAACCATCTGAGCCACCCCAGCGTCCCTAATTGATTCTGTATTATGTTGGCACTTCTGGAGTGAAAACTCTCACCAGATATGAAACTGCAACCAACTGAAACCCCAGCCTGAGGAAATAGTGCCATTCTTTTTTTTTTTTAAAGATTTTATTTATTTATTTGACAGAGAGAGATCACAAGTAGGCAGAGAGGCAGGCAGAGAGAGAAAGGAGGAAGCAGGCTCCCCGCCGAGCAGAGAGCCCGATGCGAGATCATGACCTGAGCCGAAGGCAGCGGCTTAACCCACTGAGCCACCCAGGCGCCCAATAGTGCCATTCTTAATTTAGGGAAGACAAAACTGTGGCCACCAGAGAGGGTTGCACTATCCAGAAACACAGCAGGGCTCTGACTCATTTCTCATTTCCTACTCAAGTACTTTTACTTCCTTAATATGGGCACCATCATTTGCCTACAAGATTCCATGGTAAATTGGTTTTGTTTTCCTTTAAGTGCATAGCCTTATCCTTACTCCTCTAAAATCAGGCAGATAACAACTTGCTTTTTATTTATTTTTTTGATATTTTACTTATTTGACACAGAGAGAGAGAGAGAGAGAGTGTGTGTGTACGTGCAGGAGGAGTGACAGGGAGAAGGAGAAGCAGGATTCCACTGAGCAAGGATCCCAATGCTGGATTTGATCCCAGAATCCCAGGATCATGACCTGAGCGGAAGGCAGACACTTAACTGACTGAGCCACCCAGATACCTACAATTTGCTTTAAAATTAGTCTGGGAAGGGGTACCTGGATGGCTCAGCCAATTGAGCATCTGGCTTTTTTTTTTTTTTTAATGAGCATCTGACTCCTGATCTCAGCTCAGATCTTGATCTCATGGTCTCAGGTTTGATCTCATGGTTGTGGGTTCAAGCCTTTGGGTTGGGCTCCATGCTGGGCGTGGAGCCTACTTTAAATAAAATAAAATTAGCCTGGGAAGTCCAAGAAGTGTTGAGACATATACAGCAGCTGATGCAGCAATTTCCTTGTACCCAGTTAAGGAAACACCAAAATCCTCCACCAACCTGCTCACACATTCCAGAGGATGATCCAG
This sequence comes from Neogale vison, assembly GCF_020171115.1. Lineage (NCBI taxonomy): Eukaryota > Metazoa > Chordata > Mammalia > Carnivora > Mustelidae > Neogale > Neogale vison. The sequence continues at coordinate 13,743,600 of NC_058097.1, forward strand.
GACTCAAACAGGTGCCAGAGTGAGGCGCTATTCTCCACAGGAGAGGCAATGCCTCTCCTGTGCAAGTGCCTTGGATTTGGAAGATCCTCCCTCTGACCCCACAGTCTTTGAATTAAAGTGCTTTATACGAGGAGGGGGAAATCCTTCAATGAAACATTCAAGATCAAACTGATTTTTTTTTTAAGATTTTATTTATTTATTTGTCAGAGACAGAGGGAGAGAGAGCGAGTGAGCACAGGCAGACAGAGAGGCAGGCAGAGGCAGAGGGAGAAGCAGGCTCCCTGCCGAGGAAGGATCCCGATGCGGGACTCGATTCCAGGACCCTGGGATCATGACCTGAGCGGAAGGCAGCTGCTTAACCAACTGAGCCACCCAGGCGTCCCTCAAACTGATTTTTTTTAAAGAGAGAAGTTGGTTTACAGGTATCACTTTGTCACCTGCAAAGGGGGCAATGTAAACTCTCCTAGACACGTAAAATGGGATTCTGAATAAAGATTTTGCATAATCAATCATTGTATTTAGAAATTAATTTGGGGGCTGCACCTGAGTGGCTCAGTCAGTTGAGTGACCAACTCCTGATTTCAGCTCAAGTCATGATCTTAGAGTCCTGAGATAGCGCCTCACATGGGTCAGGCTCCTTGTTCAGCAGGGAATCTGCTTGTCCCTCTCCCTTTGCCCCTCCCTCTGCTCGTGCTCTCTCCCTCTCTCTCAAATAAATACATAAATCTTTAATAAAATAAAATAAAATGAAAATTAATTTGGGGGTGCCAGGGTGGTTCAGTTGGTTAAGCGTCAGCTTTCATCTCAGGTTATGATCCCTAGTGGTGGGATAGAGCCCCGTATAGGGCTTGCTGCTTAGTGGGGAGTCTGCTTCTCCCTCTCCCTCTGCCCCTACCACCTCTGCTCTCTCTCTCTAATTTAAATAAATAAATAAATAAATATTCATTTGGAAGTACCTGGGTCTGCTGACCTCGGCTCAGGTTATGATCTCAGGGTCCTAGGATCCAACACTCTTCTGCTTCTCACCCTCCCTCTCCCTCTGCCCCTCCAGCCTTCACTCATGTGCACGCACTCTCTCTCTCTCAAAAAAAAAAAAAAAAAATTAAATCAGTTTGGCTAAATAAAAAAAATATATATTTAAAAAATAAAAATGAGGGGGCTCCTGGGTGGCTCAGTGGGTTAAAGCCTCTGCCTTTGGCTCAGGTCATGATCCCAGGATCCTGGGCTCGAGCCCCACAATGGGCTCTCTGCTCTGCTCTCTGTCTGTCAAATAAATAAATAAAATCCTTTAAAAAAAATAGAATAAAAATAAAAATGGGAGGCTCCTGGGTGGCTTGGTTGGTTAAGTATCTGACTCTCCATTTCTGCTCAGGTCATGATCTCAATTGGGCTCCCCGCTCGGCAAGAAGCCTGCTTCTCCCTCTCCCTCCACTCTTCCCTGGCCCCACTTGTGATCTCGCTCCCAAATAATAAAATCTTAAAAAAAGAGAGAGAGAGAGAGACACCTGGATTGCTTAAGCAACTGCCTTAGGCTCAGGTCATGATCCGAGGGTGCTGATACTGAGTCCCACAACCGGCTCCTTGCTCAGAGTGGAGCCTGCTTCTCCCTCTCCCTCTGCCTGGTGCCCCCCCTGCTTGTCTGCACGCGCTCTCACTCGCTCGCTTTCTCGTGCGCGCGGGTAAATGAATAAAAATCTTAAAAAAAAATAAATCTGGCATTTTACTGTGAACCTAAAACTGCTCTAAAACATAAAGACTATTAAAAGGAAAAACAGGGGTGCCTGTGTGGTTCAGTTGGTTAAGCGTCCAACTCTGATCTCAGCTCAAGAGTGAGTTGGAGCCCCGTATTGGGCATGGAGGCTGCTAAGAACAAAAACAAAAACAAAAACAGTTGTACAAAATACAAAATAATTACTCTGACCATTTGTTTTCTCAGCCTCTCATTTATCCAGTTTCATAGAGTCACTAATATTTAGCTCACTGGAACTTAGCAAATAATAGAAATTGAAAAGGAAACTAACATTTATTAAGCACCTACTAAGTGCTAAAGGGATTTACATAACCATATCTTTTAATTCTCATTACTGTCTTTATTTTATGGGGGAGAAAAAGGAGGTTCACAGCTAGTAAGTGACAGGTCCCAGATGCACAGGATTCCTCTGATTTCTTGATAGCAGCTCTCATTCACTTTACGCTTGCACATTCTTTCTTTAAAATACTCATTTTTAGGGACAGATGGGTGGCTCAGTGGGTTAAAGCCTCTGCCTTCGGCTCAGGTCATGATCCTAGAGTCCAGGGATCGAGCCCCGCATCGGGCTCTCTGCTTAGCAGGGAGCCTGCTTCCTCCTCTCTCTCTCTCTGCCTGCCTGCCTATTTGTGATCTCTCTCTCTGTCAAATAAATAAATAAAATCTTATAAAAATAATTTAAAAAAATAAAATACTCATTTTTTAAAAAAAGATTTTATTTATTTATATGTTTGTTTGTTTGTTTGTTTGTTTTAGAGAGGGCAGGGAGGAGCAAAGGGAGAGGGACAAGCTGACTCCATGCTGAGTGCAGAGCCCACCAAAGGGCTTGATCCCATAGTCCTAAGATCAGGACCCTGAGATCACGACCTGAGCCAAAACCAAGCGTCAGACGCTTAACTGACTGAGCCACCCAGGAGGCCCCCCAAATACTCATTTTTAAAAAATGTTTTATTTATTTATTTGACGAAGAGAGATCACAAGTAGGCAGAGAGAGAGAGAGAGGGAAGCAGGCTCCCTGCTGAGCAGAGAGCCTGATGCGGAACTCGATCCCAGGACCCCAAGATCATGACCCAAGCCGAAGGCAGCGGCTTAACCCACTAAGCCACCCAGGTGCGCCCAAATACTCATTTTTTAAAAATATTTTTATTTATTTATTTGACAGACAGAGATCACAAGTAGACAGAGAGGCAGGCAGAGAGAGATGAGGAAGCAGGCTCTCTGCTGATCAGAGAGCCCGATGAGGGCCTCGATCCCAGGACCCTGAGATCATGACCTGAGCCAAAGGCAGAGGCTTTAACCCACTGAGCCACCCAGGCACCCCAAATACTCATTTTTTAAAAAGATTTTATTTATTTATTTGACAGAGAGAGAGATCACAAGTAGGCAGAGAGGGGGGGGTGGGAAGCAGGCTCCCCACTGAGCAGAGAGCCCAATGCAGGACTCGATCCCAGGACCCTGGGATCATGACCCAATCTGAAGGCAGAGGCTTTAACCCACTGAGCCACCCAGGTGCCCCCCAAATACTCATTTTTAAAAAGACACATATTTGGGACGCCTGGGTGGCTCAGTTGGTTGGACGACTGGCTTCGGCTCAGGTCATGATCCTGGAGTCCCGGGATCGAGTCCCGCATCAGGCTCCCAGCTCCATGGGGAGTCTGCTTCGCTCTCTGGCCTTCTCTTTGCTCATGCTCTCTCTCACTGTCTCTCTCTCAAATAAATAAATAAAATCTTAAAAATAAATAAATAAATAAATAAAATAAAAAAAGACACATATTTCTCTAGTTTCTTTGCTCTCTCATGCACATCTGACAAAAGTATCATTTACCGAGGAGTCTTATAGCTAGTAAGTGCAGGGTTTAAATACACACTGTTCTGCCTCCCTGGGAAAAGTGAGAATTATGAGAGAAATAAGGATCCAGAAGAAATCAAGAGCTTATTGACTGTAATTAATAAAATTCTTTAGGTCAGGAATCTTCATTTAAGATTTACAGAATTTTGGGGTGCCTGGGTGGCTCAGTGGGTTAAGCCGCTGCCTTCAGCTCAGGTCATGATCTCAGGGTCCCGGGATCGAGTCCCGCATCGGGCTCTCTGCTCAGCAGGGAGCCTGCTTCCTCCTCTCTCTCTGCCTGCCTCTCTGCCTACTTGTGATCTCTGTCAAATAAATAAATAAAATCTTTAAAAAAAAAAAGATTTACAGAATTTTAAGAGACAGGAATATGTGTATACACAGACAGACCCACATGCATATTATTACAGAGAACCACAGACTTTAAGAGATGGAAGGATAAAAATAAATAAAAATAAATTTTAAAAAAGAGAGATGGAATTATAAATGAGAAAACTTCAGACCCACACATGAGTAGCCATATTAAAATGTGCTGAAAAGCTCTGATGCTCAAAAAATTAATTGCCCAATCCAAGACCAAGGAATTATGTGGTCTTTTTCAGCATTTCAAGTCTCTGGTTAAGATCTTCAAGATCAACTTCCTCAGAACCATGAGGGTCAATGGATAGGCTTGCCTGAGGTTTTACTTTGGGCAAATCAGGCAACATAAAGTCAACAAAACCAACCCAGGATCTTGATTCTGGCTTTGGAGAAGTTGGGGGGTTGAGTCCTGACCTGTTCATTTCAATAAATATAATTCAAAGTCACAATAATACAGTCTTCCAGAAAGAAATCCCAGACTTAAAGACAGTAGGCTATTATTACTTTCGAGAGGGCAGCATATAATCTGGAGAACTAGACAGCTCCCCCAGCATGCAAACGGTGGTAGCAGTGACATTTTGTTGGTCCTTGCTTCAAGGGCAATCCGGACTTTTTTTTTTTCAAACTGGACTTTTTAAAAAAGAACACTTTTTAAAAATATGTGCCATGATGATCCAGTGTGGTAATGGTTTAAAAACCTGTGTGTGTGTGTGTGTGTGTGTGTGTGAAAGATCTCTCAGAGATCTATATACACTTTGAAAACTGTTAGCTACTATAAAGGAACCCACTGTACTCCTAGTCAATCACTAATAACCTTCTCTCACCTATGGAGGAATAGTTTTTTTTTTTTCTTAAGTGGAGCACATGGAGTCCTATGTGGGGCTTGAACTCACAACCCCGAGATCAAGACCTGAGCTGAGATCAAGGGTCAGATGCTTACCTGACTGAGCCACCCAAGCACCCCAAGGAATAGTCTTTTAACAACTGGAAAACTTCAACAGATATTAAGCAATTCCAGTTTCTACCAGCATTCCCTATACTTACTAGGAACCAGTGAAGGAAACAAATCATTCTTCTTATAGGAGTCACTCTGAAAGAAAAAAGAACACTGGGATATGATTGGTTGGAGTTCCAAACACACAATTTTTCATAGTAAGCCTTCAGTAAATATTTCATATAATTAACTTAAGTTAACTTAATCACAGTCAAGCTTCCTTTCTGTGAAAGGGAATTTTTTTTTTATGCCTTCTGGAAATTAGCTTTAGGAGTGACTATGGGTTTTGCTTCTTTTGCCACGTGTGGTCTCAAATAAGAATTGGGAAATCTTTTATCTTTAAGCCTGGAGATGCTACTTGTGAAAGACGATTCAGTTTAATAAAGTCAGAGGACCCTTTTTTCAATAAATAAGTGGCGAGGAGAAGAGGACAAGCAGGAAGAAGAGAGTGTTAGGATGAAAAGATTTTAAAGATATATTGGCAAATACAGTGTGTAGATCTTTTTGGATCTTTCTGGATCTTTATTTCAACAAAAAGCTGTAAAAATATATTTCTGAGAATAAATAAAATATAATGTATATTGAGTATTAAGGATTTATTAAGGAATTAATATTAAGGAATTATTTTTAATTGTATTAGGCATCATAATGGCATTGTTTTATGCTATAAAAACAAAGGGTATGTGTTAGAAATATATACTGAATATATATACTGAATATATACTGAATTATTTATGGGTGGAATTATATGACGTCTGAGATTTGCTTTAAATTCCTTCTTCTACACACACAAAAAAAGTGTCAGGAGGAGAGAGATAGAAGAAATAAAAGAAGCAGAATGTTGACAACTGTTAAAATTGATGGCTACCATTATATTATTCTAATTTTCTATATGTTTAAAGTTTCCATGATAAAGTTTTCTTTTTCATTTTTATTTTTCTTCTTTAAGGTTTTAGTTTCACTCCATTTAGTCAACTTGGGAAGTGTTCTATTAGTCTCAGGTGTACAATACAGCATTCAACAATTTCTTACAATACCTGGTGATTATCACAACAAGTGCACTCCTTAATCCCCCTCACCTATTTCACGCAGCCCATTTCACCTCCCCTCTGGCAACCATCAGTTTGTTCTCTATAGTTAAGACTCTTTCTTGGTTTGTCTCTCTGTCTCTCTTCTTTTTCCTTCTGCTTGTTTTTTCTTAAATTCCACGTATGAGTGAAATCACATGGTATTTGTCTTTCTCTGAATGACTTATAACAGCATTATTTACAATAGCCAAGATACGGAAGCAGCCCAAGTGCCCATCAAAAGATAAAGAAGATGTGGCATATATACACAATGGAATATTATTCAGACATAAAGGGAATGAAATCCTGCCATTTGCAATGACATAGACGGAGCTAGAGATTATAACTCTTTTTTATTTTAAATCAGAGTACTTGCATTCCAAGACTGGAAGCTGAGCAGTACACAAGGTGTGGTTCAGACAAAAATTTCAACAAAGAAGATCAGAGCTAAATTATGTCTGAAATATAAAATCTTTAAAAAAGAGTTCCATGGGGTCAGAAATGCCTAGCAAGGTAAAAAGAATAAAAACAATTTCTCTTGACTTCATACTGAAGGAGCAGAGAATAAGGAATATTAATGTCGATGGCTCCTGAACTTCTATTTATTTGATTTTTCTAGATTTATACATACAAAGTTCTGAGATTTTTATACTATTTTCATTAAAGGAGTAAATTATTTTCACCACATATAAATTAAATATTGAAACATGAGTCTAAATCACTGTACATTAAAGACTTTCAGATTTGCCCAGCTCATAAAAATGTTCCTGCATCCATATTGTGGTATTATCAAGAGGATGATAAAAGACCATCGGCCGAGAGAGCCTACAAGTGGTAGATCAGAAAGGAACAGAGACAATATACAGTAACAGTCACCTTACAGGCATTACAATGGCACTAAAATCATATCTCTCAGTAGTTACCCTGAATGTTAATGGGCTAAATGCCCCAATCAAAAGACACAGGGTATCAGAATGGATAAAAAAACAAAACCCATCTATATGTTGCCTCCAAGAAACTCATTTTAAACCCGAAGACACCTCCAGACTTAAAGTGAGGGGGTGGAAAAGAATTTACCATGCTAATGGACATCAGAAAAAAGCAGGAGTGGCAATCCTTATATCAGATCAATTAGATTTTAAGCCAAAGACTATAATAAGAGATGAGGAAGGACACTATATCATACTCAAAGGGTCTGTCCAACAAGAAGATCTAACAATTTTAAATATCTATGCCCCCAACGTGGGCGCAGCCAACTATATAAACCAATTAATAACAAAATCAAAGAAACACATCAACAATAATACAATAATAGTAGGGGACTTTAACACTCCCCTCACTGAAATGGACAGATCATCCAAGCAAAAGATCAACAGGGAAATAAAAGCCTTAAATGATACACTAGATGAGATGGACATCACAGATATATTCAGAACATTTCATCCCAAAGCAACAGAATACACATTCTTCTCTAGTGCACATGGAACATTCTCCAGAATAGATCACATCCTCGGTCCTAAATCAGGACTCAACCAGTATCAAAAGATTGGGATCATTCCCTGCATATTTTCAGACCACAATGCTCTGAAGCTAGAGCTCAACCACAAGAGGAAGTTTGGAAAGAACACAAATACATGGAGACTAAACAGCATCCTTCTAAAGAATGAATGGGTCAACCGGGAAATTAAAGAAGAATTGAAAAAAATCATGGAAACAAATGATAATGAAAATACAACAGTTCAAAATCTGTGGGACACAACAAAGGCAGTCCTGAGAGGAAAATATATAGCGGTACAAGCTTTTCTCAAGAAACAAGAAAGGTCTCAGGTACACAACCTAACCCTACACCTAAGGAGCTGGAGAAAGAACAAGAAAGAAACCCTAAGCCCAGCAGGAGAAGAGAAATCATAAAGATCAGAGCAGAAATCAATGAAATAGAAACCAAAAAAACAATAGAACAAATCAACCAAACTAGGAGCTGGTTCTTTGAAAGAATTAATAAAATTGATAAACCCTTGGCCAGACTTATCAAAAAGAAAAGAGAAAGGACCCAAATAAATAAAATCATGAATGAAAGAGGAGAGATCACAACTAACACCAAAGAAATACAAACTATTATAAGAACATACTATGAGCAACTCTACGCCAACAAATTTGACAATCTGGAAGAAATGGATGCATTCCTAGAAACATATAAACTACCAAAATTGAACCAGGAAGAAATAGAAAGCCTGAACAGACCCATAACCAGTAAGGAGATTGAAACAGTCATTAAAAATCTCCAAACAAACAAAAGCCCAGGGCCAGATGGCTTCCCGGGGGAATTCTACCAAACATTTAAAGAAGAACTAATTCCTATTCTCCTGAAACTGTTCCAAAAAATAGAAATGGAAGGAAAACTCCCAAACTCATTTTATGAGGCCAGCATCACCTTGATCCCAAAACCAGACAAGGATCCCATCAAAAAAGAGAGCTATAGACCAATATCCTTGATGAACACAGATGCAAAAATTCTCACCAAAATACTAGCCAATAGGATTCAACAGTACATTAAAAGGATTATTCACCACGACCAAGTGGGATTTATCCCAGGGCTGCAAGGTTGGTTCAACATCCGCAAATCAGTCAATGTGATACAACACATCAATAAAAGAAAGAACAAGAACCATATGATACTCTCAATAGATGCTGAAAAAGCATTTGACAAAGTACAGCATCCCTTCCTGATCAAAACCCTTCGAAGTGTAGGGATAGAGGGCACATACCTCAATATCATCAAAGCCATCTATGAAAAACCCACTGCAAATATCATTCTCAATGGAGAAAAACTGAAAGCTTTTCCACTAAGGTCAGGAACACGGCAGGGATGTCCATTATCACCACTGCTATTCAACATAGTACTAGAAGTCCTAGCCTCAGCAATCAGACAACAAAAGGAAATTAAAGGCATCCAAATCGGCAAAGAAGAAGTCAAATTATCACTCTTTGCAGATGATATGATACTCTATGTGGAAAACCCAAAAGACTCCACTCCAAAACTGCTAGAACTTATACAGGAATTCAGTAAAGTGTCAGGATATAAGATCAATGCACATAAATCAGTTGCATTTCTCTACACCAACAACAAGACAGAAGAAAGAGAAATTAAGGAGTCAATCCCATTTACAATTGCACCCCAAACCATAAGATACCTAGGAATAAACCTAACCAAAGAGGCTAAGAATCTATACTCAGAAAACTATAAAGTACTCATGAAAGAAATTGAGGAAGACACAAAGAAATGGAAAAATGTTCCATGCTCCTGGATTGGAAGAATAAATATTGTGAAAATGTCGATGCTACCTAAAGCAATCTACACATTTAATGCAATTCCTATCAAAGTACCATCCATCTTTTTCAAAGAAATGGAACAAATAATTTTAAAATTTATATGGAACCAGAAAAGACCTCGAATAGCCAAAGGGATATTGAAAAACAAAGCCAAAGTTGGTGGCATCACAATTCTGGACTTCAAGCTCTATTACAAAGCTGTCATCATCAAGACAGCATGGTACTGGCACAAAAACAGACACATAGACCAATGGAACAGAATAGAGAGCCCAGAAATAGACCCTCAACTCTATGGTCAACTAATCTTCGACAAAGCAGGAAAGAATGTCCAATGGAAAAAAGACAGCCTCTTCAATAAATGGTGTTGGGAAAATTGGACAGCCACGTGCAGAAAAATGAAATTGGACCATTTCCTTACACCACACACAAAAATAGATTCAAAATGGATTAAGGGGGACGCCTGGGTGGCGCAGTTGGTTAAAACGACTGCCTCCGGCTCAGGGCGTGATCCTGGAGTCCCGGGATCGAGTCCCACATCAGGCTCCCAGCTCCATGGGGAGTCTGCTTCGCTCTCTGACCTTCTCCTCGCTCATTCTCTCTCTCACTGTCTCTCTCTCTCAAATAAAAAAAAAAAATTTAAAAAAAATGGATTAAGGACCTCAATGTGAGAAAGGAATCCATCAAAATCCTTGAGGAGAACACAGGCAGCAACCTCTTCGACCTCAGCCGCAGCAACATCTTCCTAGGAACATCGCCAAAGGCAAGGGAAGCAAAGGCAAAAATGAACTTTTGGGATTTCATCAAAATCAAAAGCTTTTGCACAGCAAAGGAAACAGTTAACAAAACCAAAAGACAACTGACAGAATGGGAGAAGATATTTGCAAACGACATATCAGATAAAGGACTAGTGTCCAAAATCTATAAAGAACTTAGCAAACTCAACACCCAAAGAACAAATAATCCAATCAAGAAATGGGCAGAGGACATGAACAGACGTTTCTGCAAAGAAGACATCCAGATGGCCAACAGACACATGAAAAAGTGCTCCATATCACTCGGCATCAGGGAAATACAAATCAAAACCACAATGAGATATCACCTCACACCAGTCAGAATGGCTAAAATCAACAAGTCAGGAAATGACAGATGCTGGCGAGGATGCGGAGAAAGGGGAACCCTCCTACACTGTTGGTGGGAATGCAAGCTGGTGCAACCACTCTGGAAAACAGCATGGAGGTTCCTCAAAATGTTGAAAATAGAACTGCCCTATGATCCAGCAATTGCACTACTGGGAATTTACCCTAAAGATACAAACGTAGTGATCCAAAGGGGCACGTGCACCCGAATGTTTATAGCAGCAATGTCCACAATAGCCAAACTATGGAAAGAACCTAGATGTCCATCAACAGATGAATGGATCAAGAAGAAGTGGTATATATACACAATGGAATACTATGCAGCCATCAAAAGAAATGAAATCTTGCCATTTGCGACAACATGGATGGAACTAGAGCGTATCATGCTTAGCGAAATAAGTCAAGCGGAGAACGACAAATATCATATGATCTCCCTGATATGAGGAAGTGGTGATGCAACATGGGGGCTTAAGTGGGTAGGAGAAGAATCCATGAAACAAGATGGGATAGGGAGGGAGACAAACCATAAGTGACTCTTAATCTCACGAAACAAACTGTGGGTTGCTGGGGGGGACGGGGGTTGGGAGAAGGGGGGTAGGGTTATGGACATTGGGAAGGATATGTGCTTTTGGGTAAATTGGAAGGGGAGATGAACCATGAGAGACTATGGACTCTGAAAAACAATCTGAGGGGTTGAAGTGGCGGGGGGGGTGGGAGGTTGGGGTACCAGGTGGTGGGTATTATGGAGGGCACGGCTTGCATGGAGCACTGGGTGTGGTGAAAAAAAAATGAATACTGTCTTTCTGAAAATAAATAAATTGGAAGGAAAAAAAAACAAAAAAAAGACCATCGGCCTCTGTCTCATGAATTCAGCATAAAAACACATCAAATGTCAGTTAAATGACTGTAAATATGCCCCCTGGCCTTAAAAACTTCACAAGGGTTATTGTTACCATTCAAAAAGCTGATGTAGAAATATATTCTACCACTACTGGTGCTAGCATTCCAGATTCAGTTTCCCATTTCTGTACTGACCTGTCTTTCAGGAGGAAGGTGTGAGAAACAAGGGGCCCCAGTGCAGATACTGGCGATGCCTTGAGAGGATCACCGGTTTTTTCTAAAGTTCCACCAGTTCTGCCAAGGGCACCTTTCTTGACATCCTCAGTAAATCCAATACTGACCAGGTCTGTCAGGGCTTCCTCCTGAGGCAAGAAGGTAAGAATCACATTGGGTTCTCAGTTTATCACACATTTGTTTATTGCAATACCTACCATCTGCCAAACATTCTTGGAAACACAGGTGAAGAAGTGGTGAGCAAAGAGACATAGTTCCTACCCCCACGCAGTTTAGACTCTAGTATTAGTCAATGACTGTTAAAGCAGGCTTCAAGCCTCTGGCCCACAAGCTGCTTCTTTCTCTCTTTCAATGACTAAGTTTTGAGGGTCAGATCCTGTGGTACCTCAGTGATTAAGAGCTACACATAAATATGCATAGATAGATCTACAAGAAAGTTCACCAAGCTTTAGCAGTGGCAAAGTCTGGATTTATTCCCTCGTTTGACAGAATCCATTGACCACCTAACGTAAAGTCCGCACAGGGCTAGGGATGCTACAGTAAACAAAACAGACAGATGTCCCTGTCCATATACAACTGATATTCCAGGGGACAAAACATATAAACAAGATTGCTAAGTGAATGGTACAATATGTTGGAGATAAGAGCGATAGAGAAAAAAACATAAAGCAGAAAAGAGGGAAGAGGTGGACATTTCAGAGAAGGTAGCTGGGAAGGGACTCAGAGAAAAAAACATGTAAGTGCAGACCTGAAGGAAGTAAGCAAGGGACAGGGCAGATAGCTAGAGAACACAGAGTACCGGAAGTACAAAGGTCCTGAGGTGGGAATCAGCATGTGTGTTTGAAGAAGCAGGAAGAGGCCAGTGTGGCTGAGGCAGAGTAAACAAAGGGGAGAACAGAGAGAATAAGGGCAGAGAGAAGAGATGAGAGTGCCTATGGGCGGCCTCCTTGGTCAGAGGAAAGCTGCTGCCTGATACTGTAAGTGAAATAAAAAGCCAATGGAATGGGGCCTTTAAGTGGCTCTGTTGGTTAAGTGTCTGACTTCAGCTCTGATCATGATCTTAGGGTCCTGGGATTGAGCCCCACCCCAAGTCCCGGTCAGCGGGGAGTCTGCTTCTTCTTCTCCCTCAGCAATTCAAAGGCATTACGGGGATATCCCTCTTGCCCTAAAACACTCCATGACTACCTTCTGGAAGCTTAAACCACCCTCAGTGATGATGACAAAAAGCAAAACTTGATTGCATTGGTTATATGCCATGCATTGCATTTAACTTCCTTATTCATATTAGCTCATTTAATAATCTCAATGAATTTATGAGATTTGGTAATAATTATTAACTATGATCATCCCCCTTCTTTTTTTTTTTTAAGATTTATTTATTTGACAGAAAGACACAGCAAGAGAGGGAACACAGCAGGGGGAATGGGAGAGGGAGAAACAGACTTCCTGCTGAGCAAGGAGCCTGATGTGGATCTCGATATGGGTCTCGATGGGGGGCTTGATGAGGGGCTCAATGCAGAGCTCGACCCCAGAACCCCAGGATCATGACCTGAGTAGAAGGCAGACGCTTAAGGACTGAGCCACCCAGGCGCCCCAATCATCTCCCTTCTTAAAGTTCAGAGGACTGAGCCTTTGGAAGGGTAAGCCCTTTGCCCGAAGTCTCACCATTAATAAATGGTGAATCTAGGATCTGAATATAGGCCATTTCACTACTGAACTCATACTCTTAACCAACACCAAAAGAGAGTGCTTTATACTCTAGGATCTTGCAGCCCTTAATCCAAGAGCCCTTTATTAAAATGCAAACTATCTCTGGGGGGATAAAATCGAGATCTTAAGAACAAAAATGTTTAACACATTTCTTTGTGTGTGTGTGTATTTTTAAAAGATTTTATTTATTTATTTGACAGAGAGAGAGATCACAAGTAGACAGAGAGGCCGGCAGAGAGAGAGGGGGAAGCAGGCTCCCTGCTGAGCAGAGAGCCCGATGCTGTCCTGGGATCACGACCTGAGCAGATGCTTAACCCACTGAGCCACCCAGGTGCCCCGTGTTTTGTTTTTTATTTGTTTTTTACACAAGTACATTCTAAAGATATCTTCATCTTTATTTTCTACTCCGACGTTACCCGTTTATAAGGGACATGTGACAGCAGAAGTCGAGCTCTGTTAGGAAAAGTATGTGGGCAGAGAAAAGGTGCAAATGTCACCTGCTTTACATTCCTGCCAGGGTTACTCTGAAAGCCACATTCCTAAGCAGGAAAAAAAAAAAATCTTGTGGTGCACAATAAAAACCTCAGTTGTAAGTCAAGTCTCCCTTTCTGAAAGTACTCACCATAATGACTGCCTGGATTTATATGACACATTATAGTTCTTAGCAATTTCTATCAGCTGTTGTTCTACTAGAACTTGGGGTAAAATGTTCACATTTAATTTACACATGAGCAACAAGATAAAGAACATAGCAGACTTGGTCACACACATATCTACAAATTCGGAAACAGAAAGAGTTTAGTTTATGTAATATGGCAGACCCCTCCTGGGATGAAAGAGCCTCAGACCAAGTAAAATAAGAGGAAGAAAATAAACATAATAAAAAATACTTTGACTCAAGAATTCCGACTTTATACTTATTTGAATTTAGAGGTGATACAACACACTCAGCAACCAGCACAGCAGGGCACCATCCAATCAGAATGGGGTGGCTGGGTGGCTCAGTGAGTTAAGCCTCTGCCTCTGCCTTTGGCTCAGGTCATGGTCCCAGAGCTCTCTGCTCAGCAGGGAGCCTGCTCCCCGCCCCTCTGCCTGCCTCTCTGCCCACTTGTGATCTCTCTGTCAAATAAATAAATAGAATATTTTTAAAAAAATGGACACGCTAGAGGCTGAGAGTGTTTGCCAGCATTAAACAACACTGCAGCCAGATCTCCGTGTCTCAGCTGAATGTCAGTGCTGAATTTTATGTGTGTGGTCCTGATGGAAGATGTCCAAAAGCTGAAGCTTCTAAGTTTATTAACTTCCTTCTAAGTTTATTAACTTCCTTTATATCACTAGGCCAGTTTCATTTAGGAAAATCTATGCCTTCTTCATAAAGGAACCATCTCAGCTTGCTTGAGGCTAGATTTTGATAAGCATCTGAGTTCCCTAATCTAAAATGCTCTGTCTGCCTCCAATGCAAAACTTATTTCTAAACATCTTGCAGTCTGCAGAAAATTAAGTGTTCTTTTCCTAGATTTCTTGACATAGAAAAATGTGTCTCTGTAAGAGTATTACCTGAGAGCTGACAATTCCAATCTCGGTTCAACACAGCTGGCCATATTCTTGGCTGTACTTTGCACGTGGATGATTAGATACCTGGAGCAAACCATCAGTGAGAAAGAAATAAAGGCAAAACTCATCAAGTTATGGCAAATTTGCTTGAGATGAAGAACCACCAAAAGAGCAAAAATCACTTTCATATTACCTCATTGGAATTATATTCTTTTAGCATCAAAACAGCAGCAACAGCAACATTTAACAAGTGCTTTGCTTTGTTTTTAAATATCTGATAAACGTTAAACTTAGAAACTCTACTTGTAAACACCTTATAAATTAGGATTCCTGTTCTCCACACAAAAGAAATCCAATTTCAAATTTTGCTTTATTTTTTTAGGCGAGGTTTATTTATTTGTATCTATTATTGCCTTTAAAAGAAAACCATTTCTTCACTCAAAGACTAGCAGGAGAAAAAACTTTTATTGTTGTCCTTTAGGAGAAAAAAGGATTCCTCGAACTAATCCCACAATTCCAAACAAGAAGCACTAGTGATACCCTCTCCTACAGTCGTAGCACAGGCAGTGAAAACTTTTAGACTTAATATTTTCTTTAAAAAAAAAAGATTTTATTTATTTATTTGACAGAGAGATCACAAGTAGACAGAGAGGCGAAGGGGTGGTGGGGAAGGGAAGCAGACACGCTGCTGTGCAGAGAGTTTGATGCTGGGCTCAATCCCAGGGCCCTGGGATCATAATCTGAGCCAAAGGCAGAGGCTTAACCCACTGAGCCACCCAGGAACCCCTACACTTACTATTTTCAACTCAGGTACCTCTGACTGGAGGGCGGGGCTGTCCAGATTAGTGCAGACACAGATTCAGTGAGACCAGAATCCAGTTCCCTAAGAAAATCACAAAGTTAGGCGACACAGGGTTTTATGTTTCTCCCCCCACCCCCGCCCCTGCTTCAAAAGTAGCCCATGGAGGTGCCTGGGTGGCTCAGTTGGTTAAGCATCTGTCTTCAGCTCAGGTCATGATCCCTGAAGGGAACTGGGATTAAGCTTCTTCTTCTGCCCCTCCTCCCTGTTCCTGCACTCTCTCTGTAATAAATAAATAAATAGATAAATAAAATATTTAAAAAAAATGTAGGGGAGCCTGGGTGGCTCAGTTGGTTAAGCATCTGCCTTTGGCACAGGTCATGGTCCCAGGGTTCTGGGATTGGGCCCCTCATCAGGCTCTTTGTTCAAGAGGAAGCCTGCTTCTCCCTCTGCCTGCCACTCCCCCTGCTTGTGCCCGCTCTCTCTCTGACAAATAAATAAATAAAATCTTTAATAAATAAATAAATAAAAGGTAGCCCATGGACAATGTTCAAAATATGTCAAATAATTCCTCTTAACTGAAATTAGAATACATACTTATATGTACACATAGGTATATGTAACTATACACACACACACACACAATGTGTTTATGCAACATAGATAAATACAGAAATACATATACAGACTGAAAGAAATACACCAAAATTCTTAGCTCCAGACTCGGTGATTATGGATTCTTTTTTTGTCTGTATTTTCCCACTTTTCTACAAGCTCAGGGGGAAAAAGACAACCATATGATTCTAAAAACAGCTCTTTGGACTGACCTAGTCTCTTCAAACAGCATTACTTCTTCCTATAAAAATTAGAGACAGGGCGCCTGGGTGGCTCAGTGGGTTAAGCCGCTGCCTTCGGCTCAGGTCATGATCTCAGGTCCTGGGATCGAGTCCCACATCGGGCTCTCTGCTCAGCAGGGAGCCTGCTTCCTCCTCTCTCTCTCTCTCTCTCTCTCTGCCTGCCTCTCTGCCTACTTGTGATCTCTCTCTGTCAAATAAATAAATAAAAATCTTAAAAAAAAATAATAAAAAAAATTAGAGACAAAGTCCTTTGGCAGAGTGTCAACAAGTTGAAGCCCACCCTCTTCCTCACTATGAAGCAGGGATGTTCTCTCACCCCTTTGAGCCTAAAAGAATGGTTCAAATTCCATAGGTCTTACTTTGTGGCTTGGATCAAGCTAAACCAAGCCAGCAGCAGATCACAATATAGTTCCGGGATCTCCATGGCCTCCATGAAGTAGTCTTCTTGGATAATGTCTTCCACTCAGATCTGAGCTCATTCACCCTTCCTAGCAGCCAGATAGTCAGCAATGTCTTTCCTTGCTTTCTTGCTTTCTTTCGGTAGCAGCAGGAAGCCCATGTACAGAAAAATGCATGTACAAGGTGGAGTTCATTGAATAAAAAAGGCAGGTTACATGATAGGGTGAAACAGTGTTTTAATAAAAACAATAAAAAATATACACTATATATGCGTATATAAAGTTATCAGTGTTTCGCACTAGGTCAGTGGTTCTCAAGGGGCTATCCCCAGATCAGTAACACCAGCATCATCTGGGAACCTGTTAGGGCTGCAGATTCTTGGGGCCCACCCCAGAAATACTGAATCAGAAACTCTGGAAGGGAGTCCAGCAATTTGTGTTTGAACAAGCTCTCTAATTCTGACACCTGTTGAAGGCCTACAGCTCTACAGGGTGCTTTGATGAGTGGTCTTTGTTTTACCCTTTCAGCTTGTCTTGCTTTTCTAAAATGTCCCGCAGTGAACAATTATTATTTTTGTAATAAAAAGATTATTTAAAGATTTTATTTATTTGAGACAGAGGGCAAGAGTGGGGATAGGGGCAAAGGGACAAACAGATTCTCCACTGAGCGCAGAGTCCTAGGTGGGGCTCAATCCCAGGACTCTGAGATCATGACCTTAGCTAAAGAAAGACGCTTAACTGACTGAACCGCCCAGACACCCCCATAATAAAAAGGTTATTTTAAAAGAGGACGCATGAAGTGCTTTGCATTTAAAAAACTGTCCTCAGGATACCTGGGAGGCTCAGTCGGTTGGGCATCTGCCTTCAGCTCAAGTCATGATCCAAGATCGAGCCCCACATCAGGTTCCTTGCTGAACAGGGAGCTTACTTCTCCCTCTGCCTGCTGTTCCCCCTGCTGTGCTCTCTCTCTGAAAAATAAATGAATAAACTTTTTTAAAAATTACACACAAAAAATAATAAACTGTCCTCAGGGACACCTGGCTGGGTCAGTTGGTGGATCATGCAACTCCTGATCTCAGGTTTGTGGGTTCAAGCCCCATGTTAGGTGTAAAGATTACTTAAAAATTAAATCTTAAAAAAATAAAATAAAAAATAAGAAACTGTTTTCATATATACAGTTCCATTTGACCCCTGCAACACTTGTGCACTTGTGTGGGGCTCAAATTGTTATTTGCATTTTACAGCTGAGAAAACTGAGATACTGAGAGGTTAAATGGCTTGCCAGTGGTCACATGCTTAGGAGTGACTGAATTAGAACAAGGCCCAATCTTCAAACTGCAAGATCCTGTGCTTTTTCACCACAGTATGCCAATAAAATGAGCAAGTTGAGTCATGCTGGGGAGGTAACAAATGGAACCTGTCCCAGGTCAATCCACTGAGATAAGTCTTACCACCTTGTTTTATCAACTGATGACTGAGCCTGGGGAAACAGGCATTTCACAACTCAGGAAAACCTGAGCCTCCAAACTATGTAACACATCTGTTCACCAAATCATGCTCACCTTCTAATCAGGAACAGAGCTACTCTGTCATTGCAAGCAAATCTTTTTTTTTTTTTTAAAGATTTTATTTATTTATTTGACAGAGAGAGATCACAAGTAGGCAGAGGCAGGCAGAGAGAGAGAGAGAGGAAAGCAGGCTCCCCTCTCAGGAGAGAGCCTGATGCAGGACTCGATCCCAGGATCCCGGGATCATGACCTGAGCCGAAGGCAGTGGCTTAACCCACTGAGCCACCCAGGGGCCCTGCAAGCAAATCTTGACAAGAGACTACTTTGAATCTGAAATAAACACAAAGCTCAGGGCTTGAAAGTCTGCTTAGCCATGTCCAAAGTAGGAAACTATTCTCTGCTTTAGATGTCACAGGGAAAAGAAATTACAGTAGAACTGGACTTGTTTCAGTTAAATACTGAATTGTTGTTACATCACTAATATTGGCAAACACTTATTGTGTGCCCAGGTTATAGTTTGTGTTAAAAATAGAACCCTGGAGGGCACCTGGGTGGCTCAGTGGGTTAAAGCCTCTGCCTTCCACTCAGGTCATGATCCCAGGGTCCTGGAATTGAGCCCAGGATTGGGCTCTCTGTTCAGCAGGGAGCCTGCTTCCCCTCTCTCTTTCTGCCTCTCTGCTTACTTGTGACCTCTTTCTCTGTCAAATAAATAAATAAAATCTTAAAAAAAAAGAAAAGAAAAAATAGAACCCTGGAGCGATAGAAAGTCAAGATAACTGTCTCCCTTTAAAGAGTACTAAGTTGGGACGCCTGGGTGGCGCAGTTGGTTGGACGACTGCCTTCAGCTCAGGGCGTGATCCTGGAGTCCCGGCATCGAGTCCCACATCAGGCTCCCAGCTCCATGGGGAGTCTGCTTCGCTCTCTGACCTTCTCCTCGCTCGTGCTCTCTCTCACTGTCTCTCTCTCTCAAATAAATAAAATAAAATCTTTAGAAAAAAAAAGAGTACTAAGTTTAGGTAAGACAGGGCTAATTTGCTTTATTTACCTCAAATCAGTCCAGTTGATGGACTCCAAGTTTACACATCATTTGTAAAAAAAAAAAAAAAAAAAAAAAAGATATAATTTATTTGAATAATTATATGTGTCACTGAATTGCCAGGATCAAATAAGAGGACACATGGGCATGTAGTTGAAAATTCACAAGTTCTGTGTATACCACCAATATCATCATCATGGTTCATGGTAACAATGATGGGTACCACTGGGCTTGCCTAAATTTTCTTTGTTTAAGGTATTTTTCTTAGGCCCCTATTTGTCTCAAGAATGCCCAAAAATCAATCTGGAGGTTTAAGGAATAGCTGCCTCTCCACCAACAGATGACAGTAATTCAATAGTAAATAGTGCTATTTGAGGGGGACTCAGAAAATTGCATGCACAAGCAAAACTTGTTTTACCTGAACCTTCCTCATAATCAGAGATCATCGTTTTGGGGTTTTTTTTTTGTTTTTTTTTTGTGTGTGTTTTTTTTTTGCAGCTTTTTGAGGGGTTAACGGTTCATGTGACCCATTGAAATGAGGAAAGAATGAGAGGCAACAGAAAATAAGTTGGATTCAAAGAAAGAAGACAACACTTGTCAGCTACTACCCCAGCTCATGGGTTTAACACTACTTGAGCTGTCACCTGACAGAAGAAATAGCTTTTTTCTTTCTTTTTTGGCGTGTTAAAAAAACATAAGGAAGCCCTTCCAGAAAAATTTCCCCTTCAGCTCAAACTTAATAGCACCTGCACATTTGAAACGGCTTGACTAGATGAAGTTCTCTACTTTGAGGAAGAAGAGTCCAGGATTCTGGACATTGTTTTACATTTGAAATCTTTGGAAACTTTTTTCTTAAATTAAACTTCTTATTTTGTGATCATCATAGATTCACGTGCAGTTTGTGAGTAGTAATTAAAGATCCAGAGTACCCTTTACTTAGTTTCATGCAGGGATTACATCTTGCAAAACTAAAATACTGGTACCGATACCATCAAGATACAGAACAGTCTTTGCAAACTTTTAAGTGATTTGATCACTATAATCATCATTCCCACAAGTCAGCCACATTCCTTTGAATTCCAGAATTGCTAAGTAACATCTCAGGAGATCTATGGGGTGTGGGAGGGCAGTGCTCAGTGATGAGAAGCAGCTTGTTGTGCTGTCTGAACTGTTCACTCACTTTTCCTTTTTTCCAGGAGTTTCAGGCTACTGACAACCAGTAGAAAGTTGACCTGAAGGGCGATTGCCTTGGAAGATGTTCATGTTCAGAGATGAACATGATTCCACCACAAGGCACAGCAGCTCACAAATCACCTTGCCGAGCCAGTTTCACAGAGGAAGAGTTATCAGTGTCATGGGGCATTGATTTTTCCACATCTACTTTATTCATTCAGTAGGCCCCTGTAAGGAATTCCTGTCTGCTGAGCAAGGGTCTAAATGTACGCCTTCTCTGTGGCCCAACTCCCCAGATAGGACTCTTACAATTCAAGTAAGGGTTAGGTTTCCTTTGGTTTATTTCAATTGTCAGTGTTCTGACTGCAAATTTTCAGAGTTGTGCAGGAAGTTTCTGATAAAAATGAAAGCCTTTGGCAAGTGTCTGAGGAAGCAAACAGCAGATCAAGATTCCCTTCCCCAAAGGATGTATTAGTCACTTACAGAGAAATTCCAAGACCTCCTTGTAAATAAAATATTAATGAATTTGAAAGGGAAATACCCCTTGGAATCTGGAGAGGGTGTATAACATTAAAAGCATGTGGAAATAAGGACACAGCATTGTTCAGAGAAGTAGACAAAACAGAAGCTTGAAAATGGCACATTTCTACATTTGGGCATCTAGAAAAGCTTTTGAAAAATCATCTAATACCAGGCACTAACACATGTCTTGGGGAAGCTAAATCTGCCAAGTATTTCTAGAACTTCAACCTACACTTGAGATTGTTGTTTCTGCCATCGGAATTCAAAGATAAAGTTCTTCCCTACAATGACACATTTACATGCTGAGCAACACAAGCGAAGAGATTGATAGCACGAAAAAAAAAAACCCACCTATTTCTCTTGTTATGACAACATAGTTTCCCAAATTACCAGCTCTTCTCTCTGGTTTGATCCTGTAACATTGAAAAAGAGTTGGGGTAGTTGTCTGAATAGCCCCTGCCTGTACGACAGGTGTAGAAAAATCACCACGAGGAACTAGGCAACACAGAGAGCTGGTCTGAAACTTGTGCCTGTTTAGGAAGAAGAAGAACCAGCCCAGCAGGGTTTTGTGGTCATTGTTGTTTTCCTCTCAACAGAGTAGTTAAAAATCTCCCATCACACAAATTCATTCTACACACATCAAAGGAATTCAGTGGGAATCCAAGGAAAGAGCAGAGGTAGACAAAACAGATTGACTTGTAACTTTTCAGTTCCCAAATGTCTCAAATACATTTAAAAATCTTCTTTTATGGAGCAGGGAAATTTTTTTTAATGAAAAAAAAACCAACAAATGTCCTTTCACTACATCAGTTCGTAAAACTCTGTGCAAGTTAAACAAATTTGGTGTAAGAAAATGAAGGACTTTCGGATGACAGAGACTGAAAACAGGTAACAAATAGGCAAAACCAGGTAAGAGTAGAAATGAGGAAATGGGAGCAAAAAAATCAGCATGGAGAGTCTTGCAGTTTGAGATATATTTGTGAAATTTCATTCAACAACTATTCATTGAGTCAGTTACAGTGAATAAGACCCTGAGTTTACTTACTATAAATAACTGATATAGGGAATTATCCAGATTCCAGAGAATGATACAGATTTTGGGGGAAATGAGGGATTTTTTTGTTATTTTAGCGTCTTTTTTAAAAAGATTTTATTTATTTATTGGACAGAGAGATCACAAGTAGGCAGAGAGGCAGGCAGAGAGAGAGAGGAGGAAGCAGGCTCCCCGCTGAGCAGAGAGCCTGATCCGGGGCTCAATCCCAGGACCCTGGTATCATGACCTGAGCCAAAGGCAGAGGCTTAACCCACTGAGCCACCCAGGCGCCCCCTTATTTTAGCGTCTTAAATCCGAAAACATGTTAGTTTACTTATTACTAATACTCCTATCAAACTGTCACTATGGAGCTTCCTACCGTCAATATGTACAAAGACATGAAGATTGCTTGGAGTAGAGTTCTAGAAGAGAATACAGCAGAGATATGACCCACTCTTTTGGGACTGCCACACCAAACCAGGAATCACCTATGTCTCACCAATCAAAACATTCTGGTTTTGGGGGGTTTTTTGTTTGTTTGTTTTGTCTTTAAAACAAACACGCCTTTGCGCTATGTAATCATGTTAATGGCTGGTAGCCAAAAAATTCTTTTTGCTTGCATCTACCTGTGTCTGCTCTCTCAATTATGTCTGAAACACCAACTCTCTGAGAGTATACCTTAATCTAGGAGGAAATGGTTATCCTTGAATACACCTGTATGATCCAAAGGGTCTCTATCTTGGCAGATTGTTTTATATTGATTTGAATTTATCGATATGGAAACAATTGGCAAAGACAGCAAGCAGTATGTATAACACTCCGATTTAAAAAAAAAAAAAGAGCATAGGGGCGCCTGGATGGTTCAGTCGGTTAAGCATCTACCTTCAGCTCAGGTCATGGTCCCAGGGTCCTGGGATTAAGTTCTGTATCAGCTCCCTGCTCAGTGGGGAGCCTGCTTCCTCCTTTCCTCCTCCCCCTGCTTGTGCTCTCTCTCTCTGCAAATAAATAAATAAAATCTTTAAAATTAAATAAATAGATGGATAGTATAGGCTTGTTTGTCTATCCTGGCAGTTTTTAAAAAAATCTTGGTAGTTTTAATGCCAATTTAGTGAGCTAAGTAATGAATTAGAAGCCATAATTCCAGTTAGTGCTAAAACGGAATCACTGAGTAACCACAGGACTTCCTTCTTGGCTAAACTGAGGGAGAAAATGACTGTCATGACTAATACTAATTAGATGGTTACAGATCAGTAGCTTCAGTGTTTCACCCACTGGTACAAGGCATGTGTGTGGCAGCATTCAGTGATTTTGATGATATTTGTGCCCATCCAGGTGAAAAAATACCAAAATTGAGGTCTATTGATACCCTAGAAAGAATCTTAGAGAACATAAATTTTACTTGTATTTTAACTTACTCATCTTAATATTTCTAAGGTAATATTTTCATACGAAATTCAAACAATAAGTCCCTTTTGTATCTTTTGGTCACCAATCAAGGCTACTTTCCTCTCCAGAGATAACCAGTGTTAACTAGCTGTTACATAGCCTCCCATTCCTTTTCTGTACAGATTCATAAATGTCTTTTCATTAAATACATGATTTCATACTGTACATATTTGCTTATATTTTCACTTAAAATGGTTATAAACAGCTCTTTTTATCTACATTTTACTCGCATCCCTTCATCTAATTTAAGCTCTTCATTTTGCAGAAGCAGAAACCCAAGTCTAAAGTAGTAAAACGATTTTCCTAAGGTCCGATAGCTACAAAGCAGGGACCAGAGCCCAGCCAGTATCTTTTTTTTTTTTTTTAAAGATTTTATTTATTTATTTGTCATAGAGAGAGAAGCGAGAGCAAGCATAGGCAGACAGAGTAGCAGGCAGAGGCAGAGGGAGAAGCAGGCTCCCTGCCAAGCAAGGAGCCCAATCTGGGATCATGACCTGAGCTGAAGGCAGCCGCTTAACCAACTGAGCCACCCAGGCGTCCCACCAGCCAGTATCTTTAAAATCAAACAAAAATAAATTATTTAGTGAACAGAGTTTGCAGAAACTGAAAGGGGAAAAAACCCACTCAGATCCAATCTAATAGTTAAACTTATTTTTTCCTCAGTTTAGTTTGTTTCTGTCTGTATGCTGAACTTTTTTTTACATGGTTTCAATCAAACCACGAATTTGACTGGGGTTCACTTGTTCACTTATCATTAATCAGATGTTCATGTTACTATGAAGGTGACTAGTTAATTAGCAATGAATGGTGACCTAATATTTGACCGAGTAGTCAAGGCCTCTTCCCACTGTACTGAACCTCCTCCTATCATTCCTCAAGTTCCCACTACTTGGTTCACCTCCTAGAGCCTGGATCCCGTCTATTCTCATCCCTATCAAAGTCATTTCTCAACTCAAAGGGCTCCCCCATCTCCACTCTGGGTCTCCGGGGCCATCTTCTTACTCTCCTGGACAGGGGTCGCCTCGGGGTTCCCCGAGGTTCCCAGGAGGAGGCTTCACCTGTCAGGCCTCCAAAGTCCAGGAAATGAGGGTCGCAGCTGGCCACGCCCCAGGGCTGTCCGGGAACCCCCAGAATTTACTGGCGTAGAGAGAATGCAGGGGTCATGGTGGGGTCAGGGCGTGAGAGACGCCCCAACCTTCTTCACGTGACCCTGCTTCCCGTGGGGAGGAGCCCGTTTTCCTACCACGGGGGCGCTGGGGCCGAGGGTCGAGGGGCTAAGCGCCGTCTCCCTCCCTTCCCAGGGACTCCTGGGCGTCGCTCTTGGGCCTGGGCCGTGACGCCATCTGTCCGCGACGGGGGCGGAACGCACTTGACGCCATCTCCGGGCGCCCGGCTGGGGGGGGGGGCGCTGGGTGTGGGGCGGCTCCGGGGCCGGGGATGGCGGCGGCCGCGGTCGCGGCGGCTCCGGGACGAGCGGGAGGAGCCCAAGGAGCGCCGTGAGATGGGCCGGTGAGTGTCTCCGGACGTGGGGGCTGCTGGACCGGCCTCACTGAGGCCAAGCAGGCCTGGGCTCGGAGCTTAGGAGGAAGTGGCCCCCTGGAGCCCATTGCCCCGCCGGACCGGGGCCCGAGAACCGCGGACCGGGAGAGCAAAAGAGGCCGCGCCTCGAGTCCCGCGCGCTTTTCTCCGGCCCGGCCCAGAAGGCAGCCTCAGGTCCCGACACCCCCGCGGCTGTGTCCCCGCGGGCCGGGGTGTCCGAGTCTTTGGGGGCGGGAAGGGGCCCCCGAACAAGGAAGCATCGCCTGCGGGGCCTTGTCCCTGTCCCTCTGCTTCAAGGATCGACTCCCCACCCCTAAACGTTAAATTCCCGATTTCGGGCCCTACCCTTGTTGAAGCAAGGATTGCAGGATCACGGGAAGCCATAACCCATAGTCTCTTCAAGCTCCACTCATTTCTGGCGGGCGTACTTCTCGCCCTCACCGAATTTTGGGTTCATTCTCTTGATTCTGGGCTCTCACTAGCAGCGTTGGCAGCTCACCGGAATAGACTCCCTTCCCCGCCAGCTCGGTTGGGGTCAGAAGCTGCATCTTCCTTCTGAGAAGTCTTCATCGAGCCCCTCCTGAGGCCGAGATTTCAGATTCCGAAATGTGTTTTGCGTTGTTGGAACCTGGTGCACAGACTTGGCTCTTTGTTGTCATTCCTTCAGACCTCTTGCCTTTTTTATCCAGCCGTGTTTGGCTAACCTAGAGGCAGATTTCCCTTAAGGTTTTAATTGCAGGAAGCAAAGATCATTCAGGGATTGGAGATGTGACCCCAATTTCTTTTGCGAATGAGGGAGAAGGCTAATTGTTTTTTCGATTATTGAAACTGCTGGTGAAGAAGGGATGCAAGACCCGTGCCCCCTGTGTAATTTTGTTTGTGGAACTGAGAATTTTTCTTTCCCCCTTGTTTTCCTATCTCATCCATCACCTTTTCTTGTACATACACACCTTGCCTGTCTTAAGAGATAAATGTTGCTTCAGATTGGTTAGAGGCTTGCAGTTCTGTAGCACTTGGACAGAACAATGGATAGTTTCTCAGAGTACTGGTCAGTACTGCTTTATCTGTTGTCAGAGATTACGGCTCTTTTCTTCACTGCTTGATGTTACTGGCATGTGTAGATTCAGATATTGATACTTTTTTTTTTAAAGATTTTATTTATTTATTTGATAGAGATCACAAGTAGGCAGAGAGGCAGGCAGAGAGAGAGAGAGGAGGAAGCAGGCTCCCTGCTGAGCAGAGTGCCCGATGCGGGACTCGATCCCGGGACCCCGAGATCATGACCTAGCTGAAGGCAGCGGCTTAACCCACTGAGCCACCCAGGTGCCCCCAGATATTGATACTTTAATGTGAACTTTTTTCCCCATTGTTAATAGCTACCAGGACCCAGGCAGTGTTTGCATTTTCTGTCACACCTGATTCAACCCTTGGTACAAAGTTGTCACTCAGAAAATTTGACACACACACAGGATCCTATTTCTTCTATCCTGAAAATCTGTTAATAAGGCTTCCCCTTGAGTGACTCCCCCTTGACCTCTTTTTCTGCCCCAGAAACATAAATAAGTGTTCTTTTTCCTC
This sequence comes from Neogale vison, assembly GCF_020171115.1. Classification (NCBI taxonomy): domain Eukaryota; kingdom Metazoa; phylum Chordata; class Mammalia; order Carnivora; family Mustelidae; genus Neogale; species Neogale vison. The sequence continues at coordinate 13,770,307 of NC_058097.1, forward strand.
TAGTGGCACTTTTTTCATTTAAATAACCTCCACATCTGTATTTTTCAGTAAAGATTTAATTTATTTATTTCACAGAGAGAGACAGCAAGAGAGGGAATACAAGCAGGGGGAGTGAGAGAGGGAGAAGCAGGTTTCCTGTTGAGCAGGGAGCCTGATGTGGAGCTTGATTTCAGGACCCTGGGATCATGACCTGAGTTGAAGGCAGATGCTTAACGACTGAACCCAACCAGGCGCCCTGACATCTCTGTTTTCTTCAGCCCTGAATAAAGGTGAAATCCGTGCAGTTGATTTTTCCAGCTTCCCGTTGTTCACATGGGAATAATGTTGAATCTTACATTTTTAGTTGCACATTTACCTGAAATTGGGATTGGTGGTAAATTTAACCTTTGCGGAATAAGTATAGGTAGAGAATGAAGAATAAAACATTCAGAAAAACAGTGAAACGACACACCTTGAAAAAATTTTTTCAGGGATGTCCTTCCACAAATTAGAGCTTGAGAGATAGACTTTTCTCTATTCAAATGCCTAGAAACTTGATAAATGTGCTGTTACCTCTGGAGCAGAGCATGAGGCAGGGACTCATGGACTTTAGAATTACCTTGATGACCCTGGGGAAGCGAGAGGCTGGACTCCTGCTTACGTTATTCCTATTTCTGTCTTCTAGGCTCCCAAGGCAGCGGGGAGGACACTGCTTCTTACTACAGCTGCTCAGAGGCACTACTGGAAGCTCAGGTAATAGAGGGAAATTTGGATACCTTGTTGCCAGAAGAAACACTGGGATTCATCAGTGGAAAAACAGAGCAGTGTAACATCCAGATCTAAAGAACTGGAGCCTTGATTGGAAGAAATAGGTGACAAAGTTCATGCATTGAAATGTTTGGACCAAAAGGTTACTTTATGACAAGGGACAAACACATGTATGAAAGGTGACAGCAAGAGAAGAGGGGGAGAGAACTTTCTTATGAGTAATAGAGACCTAGACGGGTTTGGAGGAATGGGACAAGAATTTAGGAAGTGGTGCCTAGAGCAGACCTACAGTGGAAAAAGAGCCATTGGCAAAAGAAAACACACAGGAAAAAAGAAAGAATGAATGAAGAAAGTACACTGAAGATGGTTACTGAGAAGAAAAAGAAGTTTTTCTAGACTTGGGCGGGGGGAGGAAGTCTGTCTGTGGTCAGAAGAGTTTTGTTGCTGTTTAGGGAAGAGCAGAAACAAATACATTATAGAACACACTAGTACAGTCACTTGCCATAGGGCCCAAGTTTGAATGTAGTATTTCATGGAGCACAGAAGATGCTTTTTTTTTTCAGTGGCACTTGGGTCTTTGAGGTAGTGGTGATATGAGGCAAAGGAGGATGAGAGTTGAACCAGGCCTGGGATGGGGGGATGGGGAAAGGTGAGATCATAACCCAAACCCAAACTGGAAAGGAAGTGAGGTTGAGGTCATATGTTGGAAAGAAGATAGCATGGTAATCTTTGGTGACAAAAGGAGAAGCTTAGAAAAAAGAACCAGCAGCAACAACCATGTGGTCAAATCTCTTTGGGGAGAAGGCTGGGAAGAGTCAAGGTCCCCATCAGTGGCACACCTGATCATGAAGCTGTTGGTGTCTCTGGGGTTGTAGAGCTCACAGGTTGTTTACGTATTGTTGAATGTTTGTTCCTGTAGCTCTCTGTGGTTTCCGTGGCTGTTTCTTTCATGTCCTGGGCTGGATGAATGAGGGGAGGGTAGCATTCTTGTTTGCCCCTTTATCATGCCTTTTTTTTCCCAGCAGTCCCCTTCGTTACACCTTCCTCTGTGGGCACAGTTTCTGCTACTTCTTTTGACTTGGTTGGCCCCTAGGTTACTTTTCTTTGCTTCTGATTTGTTCCCTAGCAGATGTGGGCGCCCCAGCCAGCAGCAGAGAGGGGTGCAGGGGAGCCACAGAGAAGCCCCTTCTGATGCCCCAAGGAGCAAGCCGACCCCTTCCAGGCTCCAAGAACACCATAAAGCAATATGAAACCTGTTCATGAGAGGAGTCAGGAATGCCTTCCACCAAAGAAACGAGACCTCCCCGTGACCAGCGAGGATATGGGGAGAACTACCAGCTGCTCAACTAACCACACACCCTCCAGTGATGCCTCTGAATGGTCCCGAGGGGTTGTGGTGGCCGGGCAGAGCCAGGCAGGAGCCAGAGTCAGTCTGGGGGGTGATGGAGCTGAGGCCATCACTGGTCTGACGGTGGACCAGTATGGTATGCTGTATAAGGTGGCTGTGCCACCTGCTACCTTCTCCCCAACTGGTCTCCCATCTGTGGTGAACATGAGCCCCTTGCCCCCCACATTTAATGTAGCGTCTTCACTGATTCAACATCCAGGAATCCATTATCCCCCAATCCACTATGCTCAGCTCCCGTCCACCTCTCTGCAGTTTATCGGGTCTCCTTACAGCCTTCCCTATGCTGTGCCACCTAATTTCCTACCGGGTCCCCTCCTTTCTCCTTCTGCCAACCTCGCCACTTCTCACCTTCCACACTTTGTGCCATATGCCTCACTCCTGGCAGAAGGAGCCACTCCGCCTCCCCAGGCTTCATCCCCAGCCCACTCATTCAGCAAAGCCCCTTCTGCCACCTCCCCACCTGGGCAGTTGCCACATCACTCGAGTACTCAGCCACTGGACCTTGCTCCAGGCCGGATGCCCATTTATTATCAGATGTCCAGGCTACCTGCTGGGTACACTTTGCATGAAACCCCTCCAGCAGGTGCCAGCCCACTTCTTACCCCTCAGGAGGGCCAGTCTGCTCTGGAAGCAGCCGCTGCCAACGGACAGAGACAGCGAGAACGAAATTTAGTAAGACGGGAAAGCGACGCCCTCGACTCCCCCAACAGCAAGAGTGAAGGCCAGGGACTGATGCCAGTGGTAGAATGTGTGGTGGATGGACAGTTGTTTTCAGGTTCTCAGACTGCACGGGTGGAGGTGGCAGTGCCGACACACCGAGGGACCCCAGACACCGACCTCGAGGTCCAGCGGGTGGTTGGCGCTTTAGCTTCTCAGGACTACCGTGTGGTGACAGCTCAGAGGAAGGATGAGCCCAGCCCCCTCAACTTGTCGCATCATACCCCTGACCATCAGGGTGAGGGGCGAGGGTCTGCCAGGAACCCAGCAGAGATGGCCGAGAAAAATCAGGCCCGAGGGTTCTACCCTCAATCCCATCAGGAACCGGTGAAACATAGACCTTTACCCAAAGCAATGGTTGTAGCCAATGGCAACCTGGTGCCCACTGGAACTGACCCAGGTCTGCTGCCCGTGGGCTCGGAGATCCTGGTGGCATCAAGTTTGGACATGCAGGCCAGAGCCACCTTCCCAGATAAGGAGCCAACGCCACCCCCCATTACCTCCTCCCACTTGCCCTCCCATTTCATGAAAGGCGCCATCATCCAGCTGGCTACAGGGGAGCTGAAGCGGGTGGAGGACCTCCAGACCCAGGACTTTGTGCGCAGTGCCGAAGTGAGCGGGGGGCTGAAGATTGACTCTAGCACGGTCGTGGACATTCAGGAGAGCCAGTGGCCTGGATTTGTCATGCTGCATTTCGTGGTTGGTGAGCAGCAGAGCAAAGTGAGCATCGAGGTGCCCCCCGAGCACCCCTTCTTTGTGTATGGCCAGGGCTGGTCGTCCTGCAGCCCTGGGCGGACTGCACAGCTCTTCTCTTTGCCCTGCCATCGGCTGCAGGTGGGAGATGTCTGCATCTCTATCAGTTTACAGAGCTTGAACAGTAACTCAGTTTCTCAGGCTAGCTGTGCTCCCCCAGGCCAGCTGGGTCCCCCCCGAGAAAGGCCTGAGAGGACAGTCTTGGGACCCAGAGAGCAATGTGACAGTGAGGGGAAGAGCCAGCCGCCAGGTGAGGGCCCCCAAATGGTAGAGCCCTCACAGCCGGAGCCTGGTGCTCAGGCCTGCTGGCCAGCCCCAAGCTTCCAAAGATACAGCATGCAAGGGGAGGAGGCACGGGCTGCACTGCTCCGTCCCTCTTTCATTCCGCAGGAGGTAAAGCTGTCCATCGAAGGGCGTTCCAATGCAGGAAAATGAACCTCTCTCCCAGACCAGGACTGGGGCTTTACCCCAGAGCTGGGCCTCAGCGTGAGCAGGCAGAGGATTTGCACATGCCGAGCAGGGAATGGCTCTCTTGGCAGTGAGATTGGGGGGAAAGAGGAGGCATGAAGGCAGCCTCCCAAGGCAGGGTCTGTTGCTTATTACCCCATGGCATCCTTTCAGGGCAGCCCCAGAGGGTGCTGTGATGGGGAGCAGCAGGCCTGAGCTAAGGAAGGATGGGGGTGCACACACGATAAGAAACATTCCAAATATCAGGGCCTCCCTGTTCTTTCCTCCCCATCCCTAGCTCCTGCAAGGGGAAGGTCGGGCTTTGGGGGCAGGTGGCAGAGGGAGGGAGCAAAGAAAGAGCCAAAAATGATGATCCACAGCTTATAGTAGCAGTTCAACTGTCTGAAGTTTTTTTCCTTTCTTTTTTGTGGTGGGAGGGGAGGAAGCCCCATGATCGGGATTAAGAGGGTTCCCACCCAGACTCTTCTTTCGAGAGCTGTGCACTTTAAAGGGTGATTTTGTTACAGATGTCTGTGGGTTTGTGGGGGAGGAGCACTCATCTGCGGGACTCTGCTTGATCCTGTGCTTCAGCCCTTTCCATCCCCCCACTGTTCCTCCCACAAGGCTTCTAGCACCAGAAGAAAGAGAAGCCCCTCCAGGGTTCAGAGTGAAGTACTGCTTTGGCAGGGACCCAGTTAGGGGACTTTGGGAGAAAGACCTGATGGCCAGGTGACCGGGCTCTAGGCAGGGCTTCTGGAAAGGTAGCTGACCTAACAGAGCTCCTTGTACCCAGCATGCCAGACCCACTTCGAAATCGTACTGAATTTCTAGTTGGTAATGGTGACTTCTGAAAGAACCAGTGGACCTTTGTCCCCAGTCCCCTACTCTCCTCCTCTGTCTATGTTGTGCCTAAGTGCCTGCGCTGCCCCAACCCTTCTGCTGCCCTGTCCTCTGCATGGTGTCTTGACCTGGGCCTGATTTGTAGCTGCACTGCCTTTCCCCTTCTGCAAAACTGTTTTTGTCCACTCTGACCAAGACCTCTAGTGTTTGGTGTGGAGGGGGTCTCTCTGATTTCCTCTTCAGTTATATTCCCTGTTTTTCAAAACTCATAATCATGTCCCTTCCTCTTCTGCAGCTGAACAGCTTGGTAGAGAAACAAGAAGGGAACTGTGCCCTGGGTCAGGGCAAATACCCCTGGCTGGGCAGTGCCCATCCTGGTGTTTTTACACAGCCCCTCCCATCGTATTCCCCCTTCCGTCAGCATTCAGGCTTCTCCGAGCCATCCCCTCCCACAGCCAGCTCTAAGGTTCTGGGATGGTCTTGATCAGTTTCCAGTACCCGAAGTCTCCTAGGTCTCATTTTGTGGTGGAGCGTTCCTCTGCAAAGAGCATTATCAATCTTAGTTGCATTTGCCCCCGCCCCCCGCCGCCTTGTGTCTTAAGTCCACATTTTTTTCACAACTTTTAGCATCAGCTTGGACTGTGGGTTTCCACTGGGTATTGAGAATTAGGCTCCCCCACCAGCCTTCAGGTGGGTGGGTGGGTTTTTTGTTTGTTTTTCAGGGGTCTTTAGACTCTTGAAGCAACTCAGGGTATCGTCCACCCCGCTCTCTGATGAGGCTTCTCTCAGTGTATGATCCTGGCATTTCGTTCAGAAATGTACGTGGACTAGCCGAGGCCTTGCCTGTCATCAGGAGTCCCAAACCTCTGAGGTCTGATCTCTACTCTGTCAAGGACTTCAGGCAAGTCTTGTGACCTCTCGCTCTTTCACTTCCTCCCCAGCTGCCAAATGGGGATAAATAATCTTACCTACCTCCTGGGGGGAGGGGGAGTTCTGAGAATGGAGTCATTCTTAGTGTTCAGGTGCTAAAGGTTGTTCTCCTGGGGGAACAAAGTGACTGAGACTGGCTTGTTTGCTACAAGCCCTACACACCACTGTTTCATTCCTAGAGAGCAGTCAGTCAGGTTTCAGAGGCCCATCCAAAGGAAGCTGCTGACCTGACTGTGAGTACTTCAGTCTCTGGGTCACCTCAGAACCAAACACCAACTCTGGTGAACACTCAACCTTGTATGCGTTTGGGATCCTCACCTTTCCTTGCTCTGTCCCCCATTTTCTCTGAATGCTGCTTTCTCTGGCTTGTTTCCTACCGAGGGGGCCTGTGGGGCTGAGGCTTTGAGGAATCCTCTCAGACGATAGCCCTGGCAGAGGACCTCATCTCTGCCTGTTCTGTGATCAGCTCATTTCTAGGGATTATTGTTTGCACAGGTTTCTCAGAAATCTCCTTCCTCATAGGAAGGCCCACCAACTGAATACAGTGGCATGCACACAGTAGACACTCAAGAATTGTCCATCAAGGACACCAGTTGAGCTTCCTCCTGATGGGAGCAAACCCATGCCCAACCAGACAGTAGTTTAAACCAAGTGACCCTCCACTTCTCAGCCTGGTAATTTCCACTTAATCCTGGAAAGAGAACATCTTGTGCATATTGGCAAGTTGGGCCCTGACCTTTCTGCTGCTGTTCCCCTTCTGTCTCTTGCCCGTGAAGGAGTATCACCAGCTCTTCTAGTACCATGCCATGTGTATGTAACCTCTTAATACTCCATTTGCTAAGCTACAGAGGTGTCTTTTGTAAAGTATGGGCTCCCAGGAAAAGAAGCTCTCTGCTCTAAATCTTGGTCAGAGCTGTGGCATTCTGCTTATCTTTTACCTCCGGTTCAGCCTTTTCTTCTAGGTATGAGAACTAAGAGGAGGCTATGGTGGTCTGTTCTTCCTTAAGGAATTTCATAAGTTGGCCAGAGACCTAAGAGTGGTATTGAGATAGTGAACATTTTAGTGGGAAGCTGTCAGCTTTTTGGGAAAAGGCATTTGAAGAAGGCCAGAGCCACTCCCTTGTCAGTGGTAGGAAATTCCCAGAATTGAGGAATAGAAAGGAGGCCTGTTAAGCCTCACGGACCGGGAATGCCTGTATCAGTTGGGGAGTAGAGATCAGGTAAAGGATGGGTAATATATCCAAGTCTTGGGTCATTGTTCCTATCAAGATGTACGTGGTGCACATGGTTGGGGGGAGGCGTGGAGGGTGGTGGCATGGGGGAAGGGAATTCAGAGCTGAATACTTACACCCAGGGGGAGGGCCCCTAGCAGATCTGGTCTGACCCTTCTACAGTCTTGGTCCCAGTTGGTCATAACACCAAGGGCTTTGCTCTTGTGCTGCTTTGCCACTGCTGCTGTCTGCTCACTGTCCTGCCTGCTACCCTTTATAGCTCCTTCTCCCTCCATGTCTGACCATATAGAGGAAATCCAGGCTTCCTGTCCATTCTTAACTGTGCAAGTGTTATTTTATAGCAAAGTCATATTGAATAGGGATAGTATGAAATGCTGCTGGTGGGCTGGTGAATCCAAAGGGAGGTGGCTTCAGTGCTTGTCGGCAGTCCTGAGGCTCCAAACACCTGACTGTCTTGAGGGAGAAGCAAACAGGTCTTATTAGTGGGCGTTTTCTATGTATTAACTGCTTTCCTTTGTGGTATCTTAAATCCTGTTTTTAAAAATAAATGACGGGGAACTGGGATAGGGCCTTTGTCAGCGTGGTAGGGTTAGGGTCATCTGGCTCCAGTTACGTGGATTCTGGGACTGAAGAAGGTTTGAAGTTTGACCGAAATAGCCCCTTGGTGGGGTTTAGTTTTATTTTTACCAGTGGACATCATAGGAGAGAAACAGGGTGGTGGTATGATTTAAACCTGCAACACGCAGGCACGTTGGAGAATTGAATGATCACACTGGAGATGAAGGGTGGACATGAGCTGACTGGGAAAGGGCCTGGGTCCTTTGGAGTAAAGATACCTGATTAACCGAACTGGCCATGGAGATGAGGTCACAGTCTTAAGAGCAAGTAAGTTGGGTAGAGGCCAAGTTTTAGGGAGACTGCTGGCCTCCTAGGGCTGAGTTTACTAAACCACACCGAAGCTACAATACTTTCCAGATGGGAAGAAGTGTACACTACAGTTGAAGAGCTGGACTGTGCAAGGTTGGATGTTGACCAGGAACCTATTAGCCCTTTTTGCTGGGAAGCCTTCACCGTCCAGCTTCCCTGGGCTCGGGAGGGCTTCCCACATTATGCAATAATAAAATAAGCATCTGGGTCTTTGCAGCTATCAGTTGCTCTTTCAACTCTAGGGTCCGTCTTTGGGCCAGAAACCGGAGCTGGGCCTCGGATGACGCCGACCCTCGAGATGCTAGAGCGGACTGCACTCTCTCCTTACCTGCAGACTATGCACAGTGCCTGGGGTGGAAGGAGGAGCGGTGGTGCGGTTTGCCCTGCTGAGCCTCCCCAGCGGGAACAGTAGTAATAAATGCACTTTTCACACTAAGGTTTATTAGTTCTTCTGTTAAGCCTAGATCCTCCCCCGGTAGGTTGCAAACTCAAAGTCTGTGTGATCCCAAAGCCATTCTACTGCAAATGCCCAGCAGTGAAGATGGCCTCAAATTGGGTTCCTGTCCGCAGTGTGTATGACAGCAGCCCATGTGCCTTTACCTATTGTCAAACTTGCAAGCATTTGTTTCTGTCTTTATGACTGTCACGGGGACTGAGGTTCTTCACAGAGTGAGCTGGTCATACCGTGGTTTTACACGCACTCCCTGGACGGGGAGTTTGCACGTAGTTGTGAGCTGTGAGTGGTTAGTGCATTGCTGGGATTGCTGAAGGCAGGGTCCATCCCTCGTTTGCTTGATACTCACACTCGAAAGAATATAGGTTGTGCTGGGAAGAGACTGACTGTACTCGTGGCAAACTTGAAGTATTAAAATAAGGCTGTCCCCTACAACCTTCCTAGTCACACACAGGATCCCTGTAGCCAAAACAGTATATGTTCCAGCTGCAGAGAGCGGACTGCTCTCAGCTTGCACAGCACCTTAGGGGAGGGAAGAATAGATGGATAGGGAATGGGGTGGAGAAAGGAAAGTGGGAATGTCGTCATCGGGTGGCTTTAGGGTCCTGAGGAGTAAAGAAGGACTGCACTGGGGAGGTCTGGATGGATCTGATTTGTGTAGGAGTTCCCTGTAGATAAATTACTGATCCCCCAACTACTATCCCCAGTATGTAATGGCTGAATAATATGTAATCAACTGCATTGTATCTAAAGCCTTAGAACTAGTCAGGTGCTCCCCCCACCCAGTACCATTTCTTACCCTCTAATCCTACCTGATCTTTAACAAAGCATTAATAATTCTAAGGATAATCTCTATTTTGTTGTGCTTTTTTGTAACTGTTTTAAATAAATCAATTTGTACTGTATATTTGTACTTTTGTGAGATCCTTTTTGCTGTTTTACCATTTTAAGTCTCTGTACTTGGCTACACACAGATTGTATTTTTATTGTTAATGCTCTTCTTATGGATACCTGCATTTAACTTGTGGACTATGTAAACACAATATATATCAATATCTATATATCTATATATCTATCTATATAAACGACTAGCTTTTCCTTTTGGTGTTTGCGCCTTCTTCTTATCCCAGCCTCAGACAGTGGCTGTTGGGTGGGGGATAGAAGCCCTTCATGGGAGAGCTTGTAGTGGCTAATAGTGCCCATCTTTATGTGGTGGGCTCTGACCAGATCTGCACATTCTGTTGTTGTGTCTTTCAGTGACCTGGAAGTCTACCTATAGACTTAGATACTAGTACAATCAATCACAAGGGCTTGTAGATGTCCTCCCTGCTGGCCTTTTCTCCATTTCTTTTCTTTCCTCGGGAATGCTGCCAAAAATTGTTGGAATACATCAGCTGCAAACATAGCTACCGCTTTTTTTTTTTTTTAAACTTTTTAAAAAATATATATTTTATTTATTTGACAAGAGAGAGAGAACGAGACAGAACACAAGCAGGGGGAGTGGGAGAGGGAGAAGCAGGCTTCCTGCTGGGCAGGGAGCCTGATGCGGGGGTCGATCCCAGGACCCTGGGATCATGACCTGAGCCAAAGGCCAACTGAGCCACCCAGGCGTTCCTAAACTATTGCTTCTAAACTAGAAAGCTTGCCAGTAGTAAGAGATGAAACACTCAGATACAGGAGTGTGACTCAGATACAGTATTTACTAGGTGCCACAAACCATCCTAAGTTACATATATTAATAACTATATCATATTAATATATATTGTATATTATAGATTGATAGTAATTTGTTGCTCATACTATTATTTCCATTTTGTGTTTGGGGAAACCAAGAGAGAGTTAAGTAACTTGCCCAAAGTTAGTTTTTAAATGACAGTGCAGCTTTTTAAATCCAGGCATTGGGCTCCTGAGTTTGTATTAACTCCTACTTTGCTGTGAAGATTAAAGGAGATAATTCATGTAATGTGCTCAGAATAATCTTTAACACATAGAGAGTGCTCAACCATTTTGAGGCATCCCGAGTAGGACTTCAGTATGGGGCTCTGTGACAGACAGACATTTGACTCAATTAAGTACTCTCTTTCAAATGTCCAGTACTTTTGAATAAGCTTATTAAGATTTTTATTTTCCCAGAACAGAAATTTTTCAGCCTGCTTGGTAGGAATTAACCGTAGCTCAGTGGTGGGAAGGGGGTCAGTTAACACTATTAAATAGCCTTAAACCTATGGAGGTCAGAGAGGAGTCCAAGTTTCCTTGTTATGATATTGGAAGAGGTCCACATTCCTGGCATAGTTATTTTTCTGGCTACAAGTTAACTAGGGCACTTCCTTCTGGACCTCGAGATCTATAATTATCTAAACTGTACACAATCTTTGGTGCAGGCTAAGGAAAATTCTGCACTTGTTCTGTACCATCACAGACACTTTTTAGAAATGACCTCAGCTCTTGTCTTCTTCTTGGTTTGGCAGACATACAAACTGTCATTTTGCTCTGGCTTTGACCACTGTCAACTTGAGCTCTCGTCTCACCTTAATTCTGGATTTTTCTCAGTGGGTATTATCCTATCTTGGCTCTGGGGTATAAATAAAAAGATGGATCATCTCTTCTCTCCGAGAGCTCCTCAGTACTACAGACCTTAGTATTAGAGCTGTTTCTATGAACATATTCCTAAATGAAGGTGACTACTATCTATGATAGAGTTTTTAAAGTTTGACAAACTGAAATCTGCTGGGAAAAGTAGCCAATACCTAGCCTGAATACTGCATCTCTTTAGAAAATGCCAGCTAGGAGGAAAGGCGTCTACTTCTGAGTTTGGAAAAGGTAAGCTAGGTTTAAGTGGCTTTTGGGACCATAGATGATCTTCATTAGGGTTGTGGGAATGGACCCACAAAGTTAGCATCGGTTCTTTCTTTAATGTCATAGTTATGCCTCACTGACCTGTAAAGGCCCAAACAAGGGATCTCTGGGCCGCCTAAAATGAGCAGCACCCTCCCTTCATAAGACAATCTGCCAGAAGTCCCTGCCTAAAATTTCCACCCAGGGCTCTCCTAGATCACTTCATTTGCTAGAATGAAATGGAGAGAAAAGCAGAAAAAGGCCAGTAAAGATAAAATTAATTTATTTGCCCTCACAATTCCGTGGGCCGCACTGGGCCCCATAGTCCTATAAGCATGCCCTGCAGCTTTGGGCTGGGAGTCCAGTTCCCTGGAGTGCCTACTCCCTCGTCCAGAGCTGCCTTAATCCGGCTCCCTGCTGACCCCATCATCCTGCTCCCACATGCAAGAGGTGCTTAGGTCCACCTGCAGCAAACCCAGGCCTTCCTCTGGCAGTAAGGACAAGGCCTTGTGAGTTGGCTGTAGCACAGATCCGTGTGGACCTGGGTGAGCAGGAGGGCAGGTGGGTTCAGTGCAGAGAGCCACTGTTCTGCTCTTCAAAGGCCATCTTGCCCAGGAGCTGGCTGTCCAACTCCACCCCACTCACAGGTAGCTGGAAGAAGTTCATTTCGGCTGCTAAGGCTGCCATGGCAGAAGGGTCCTGGCCAAACTGAGCTCGCAACATCATGTCCATTTTCTCCAGCCTCCTCTTGAGCCGCTTGGCTTCCCGCTCCCGGATGAGCCGGGCCTGCCTCTTCTCTGGGGTTTCATTGGCCCGCTTCAGCCTCATAGCCTCCCGATCCCGCTGTAGCCGGCGTGCCCGCTGCTCGTCTGTCTCCTGCATGCGCTGCAGGCGTTTGGCTTCACGGTCCCTCATGCGCCTTACTTCCCGCTCCTCTGGGGTCTCATTGTCCCGCCGACTTTTCTTGGCTGTACGCTCTCGTTCCAGACGCTGTAGCCGTACTTCCAACGGCTCATTCTGTCGGCGTAGGGCCCACTTGCGAACGCTGGGGGTCTGTGCTTCCAGTAGCTTACGGTAGGCAGCACAATTGTTGCACACAAGCAGAATTCCAGCAGGGTACACGGGAGGGCTAAAGGCAATGTCCTTTCCCTCAGCACTGGAGGGACCCTCACTATGGGCTTGGGGTAGGGATTCCATATTAAGTACTTCAGGGAGTTTCTCACTGGAATACAAAAATTTGGGTTGTTAGGGTCTCCTAGCAAGGCTCAGGTATACAGCTCTGATTTAACGCTTGTCCTACTAGGCCAGTTGCTCCAAGTTCACCACTAGGGGTCAGGTTTGAGTACTTGGGAGACCTCTGACCTCTCCCACCTCATACCTTCTCTGGGCTTGGGTGGTCTACCAAGTTTTAAAGCCCTCCCGGAGTTAGAGACTGAACCACCTGCCAGATATCCCCCACAAATGTGCAGGGTTCATTCCAGCTGGCTGGTGGTGTTTCTAAGAGCTGTGCAGGGCAGTCCTACTGTGGAAATGGTGGTCCCTCTTGAGGTAGAGGCTTTAGGGGAGTCCACTGGCCCAACCCCTCCTGCCCTGGCCGACTCTGCATTGTATCCTAGGCAAACTTAACTAGGACACAATTCATACAGTTCCAGCCTTCCTGGGACACAGTACAGACTGTGTCCTCACATCAGGGGCCTTTTAGCTCCCTGTAACTTCTCTAAGCTTTATCATGAATGTTATTGGACTGCCCCCAATGTCTCTGTAGATGAAAATATTACTCTAATAGGGAAAGAAATGAGAATTCATTTCCTTTTGGGGATATCTAATGGAACGGATTTATTTATTGGCTTCATTACTTGTATTTCCAGAGTCAGTCACCTTTGCATTACCTATCTCTAGGCTTTCTTTTCATTTGGGAAAGCAGAACCCACTCCCAATAATTTGTTCCCAGAGCAAGAGGGTTAGGTGACCAGCTAACCTGTTAAACGTGGCATGGCTGGTAAAACGGGCTCCACACACAGCACAGTTAGACCTCTGGTCCTCCGAGTGGATTAGGAGATGACGACCCAAGGACCCCGGGGAGCTTAGGGCCCGGCCACAGACAGGACACATGTAGCTCTTGGCGCTCACCACTGCCGCAGTGTGCTGTAAAACAGAGCCTTCATCTGTCAGCTCAGGCTTCCTTTAAAGTAATCTACACCCACTTAGAAACTGCTCTCTGGTAAATGTCCCTTTTCCTTAGTCTCAGAACAAGGAATTTGCAACTATTCTCCTTGCTTAAGCACCTGGAAAAGTAAGAGTCTCTTCTGTTAACGACCCTTTAGAAGGGCCAGGCCAATCCGATTATTGTTCAGATTTCATTACAGTTTTGACTATATTCTGGAACATGTAGCTGGCTTGTAAACAACAGAGCTCCAGAGCCAGAGCCCTTTTCAAAACCTGCAAAGAATTCATGGTTGGGATAATTTCTGTCTGTAGCCTCACACTGTGCAGGTACAGGTGCATATTAAGGGAGCAATGAAAGCCAAGTGTAGAAGCTGGCTAGGAAGATTGGTATCCAAAAGCATTTTGTCCTGCCTTTTCTTAAATCCTCTGAAAAACAATCTTCTAAAGAAAGGCCTCCCTTCACGAACCAACTATGTAAACCCAGGCTGCCATGTGTGCTAACGCCCAATACAGATCACAAGGCAGAGGTGCTCTCTGACTGGATCAGGGAAGAAAAGAGCACGAGAAGCTTGTGTTCTTCTGATCCCCTCATTTATACTTTCTCTAGTATTACAGAAACATTTATGTTAACTCATTTTTTCTTCTTTAAAACAAGGCCTCATTATTAACAGATGTTAGTTTCTATTTCACTATTTAAAATATGCATCGAAGCACCTAGTGACTCAGTGGCTCAGGTCATGATCTCAGAGTTGTGAGATCAAACCCTGTACCCTGCACTGGGCTCCATGCTGGGTGTGGAGCCTGCTTAGGATTCTCTCTCCCCCTCTGCCCCTGCTCCACCCACCCCTAATCGATACATAAACAAACAAAAGTAAATTAAATAATTTGGGAAAAAAATATTTAATTTTCAGAGTGTGTCTGTCTGGGAACCCAGAACAGGTTTACCCAACACATTCCACTTATTCTTTAAAACATTCTGGGGACTAGAGTGGAGTCTTACTGGAAGCAACAACCCAAGGTTCCCCTGGGAGCTGGAGGCAAAGGCTAAACCAGTGCCGGCACCCGTGTTCTGGAGCGCGTGGCTCCCCAGCCCATACCTGGTACACGTGAGCAATCAGCTGCTCCCGACTCCCACAGTCGAGCTGGCACAGGGGACACTGGCAAAGTCCAAGTAAGGGGTCAGAATTCAAGTTCCCTGTGACCTGCAATTCAACAAGTAGGCAATTCATTAAGACTGTTTACCACTCTTTGCCCTACCCCTATTTCTTTTAACAGGGTGTCCTGTTAAAAGGAATACAACCTGATATCACGTGTTATTCTTAGGTTCCCATTACGGACTGAAGGGAAAAGTAATAGGGAAAGGGAATCACATTTACTCCTATCTTTATTTTCCCCAAGGCTTCCTGCCCTGAGGACACAGGGCGGCCCTAAGACAGCTGATCTATCCCCCACTCCCCACAGTAAACTCTGCAGAGAGAAGATTAGTTTTCCTCCTGCTCTGCTTCTTGCAGGAATCCTCAGGAAACACATTAGAGAGAAGTTGGCACCTCAGGTAACACTCTGACTTATATTCGCAGAGTACACTTCAGAAGTCGGCTGATAGTCTTGTAAAAGTGGGTGTTCTGTCTGGAAAGAAGTGGGGAAGCTGTACCTGGGTTAGTGATATGTGCAAGGACAGGAAAGCTGGTGTGATGAGAGCTGTGTGTGGGGTTTGGGTAAATGGAGCTGTGAAGGAAGAAACTCTTTACATGAAGGCCTACGAGACCACCAGAGGCAAGATCGTTACTGTGAATCAAGCACATCAGAGCCAAGTAGAAAGGTTGGGGGTCCTGAATTCGGGAGCTGTTGTCACTTGCCTCGTGCTCTGCCACTTCATTCCCACCAACAGGCTGTTCCGTATTTTCTAACTCTTTTTCCACTTTGACCACCCCTCCATCTTCCTCTGATGTGTGGGAAGAGACTTCATCTTGTGTGGTCTCCTCTTCATCACCCTCACTGTCACCTGGAACATACAAATTGGTCACTTGTTCTGATTTTTGCATGAATACATCTTGAGTTGCTTTCCATCTTAGAGTTTGTAGCTATAATGGAAAACATATTCAAGTCTTCCACAATGGAGTTTGTATCAATGTACAGTTGGTATAGTTGGGTACAAATCATGTTGGTGGAAGAGCTATAGCTATTGCTTATAATGCCATTTACATTAAAGAGAAAATCTCAGGCAAAATTGCATTAGACAACAGTTACTGGGCCCTGTACGTTATCCTAAAAATAATTCTTACACGATTCCAAACATCTCATACTTGAAATCACACCTCCCACGCACCTCACACCATGCTCATTCCCACAACACACGAACTCTGCCTTACCCACGCTTCTTACTGATTCTATTACTTACTTTTCTCCATAACCCCCCTGGTACAGTTTTTCCAGTGGCATCACATGTACTATTCTATTCTGAGTCCCACTAATCCTTTCTCTCCCAACAAACCCTAAGGCACACTTAAGAGAAAAACCAACAAATTTTTTTCTTCCTCTTTTCAAGAAATGAGGTAGTGGTGATGTCACCTTATAGGGAAAGGTTTGTTCAGTCCAGTGGGAAAAAGAGTACAGCAACCGACCTTAGGCCATCTGTTATGCTACCTGACTCAGGGTGTTCTTACTCTGCTAGTAACTCAGAACTCTAGGCTAAATAAATACATTGTTTCTGTTGGTTCTCTGGATTATCTGACAGATAACTGACTGTATTAAGTAAAGGGAACAGGCCATTCTTTAGGATGAAATATACTTTCTTGTGACTAAAGTAAGAACTGAGTTTGTTTTCATTTAGGGGATAGGATGTGGCTATGGGGGAGTGGTCTGCCTGTGACTGGGGGATCTGCAAGGTTTTTACGGGCTGATGTTTTCCCCTATTACTTATAAAATGGTAGGGGAAACATTAAAAAAAAAAACCACACACACAATAAAAAAGGGAATTTCTAAAAGGGAAAAAAAGTGCTAGTACCTTGAAGATCACAAGAAGAAGCCAAGTCTAGGTAAGCTGTGAGACTCCAGCCCCAACCCAACCACATTAAGATCCTGGATTCCTGGGCCTGACTATGAGCAAGAGAAATACAAGGTAGACTTTCACCTGTGAGACTCAGCTTTCCCCGCTAACAGCGTTTCTTGTCTTCTTTCTACTACTACCTTGTATAATTCTGAAATCCACCAGCATCTGGGCAAAACTGATTACATTCCTTTTCTTCATAAGAAAATCTAACCAAATCATCTGCTAGTAGTTACATATGTCTCTATTAGATATTCTACTTGTTTGGGGGACTGGATTTGGGCCTTGGATGCCTTATTCCCTAGCCCAAAGCTTTCATCTGAATTCATCTAAATAATGAAGGACTGGAACAGATTAAATCATACCATATTTTCTCACCAGTTTATTTGGAATATTTGTAAACTTAGTCTAAGACAACATTATATCAGACACATTACATGAGTGATGAAAAAATCCAAACATACCTCTCTACTAAAATGATTTTTACAAAATAAGTATGCCATCTAGAGGGACGATGCAGCTTTTCCAGAATGGAAGCCTATTAGACTTTATAGATGTTGCCATTCCTATCCTGTTACTCAAACTGGTAGCTCCCACAGGTTTTCTAGAAATCTTTGGTTCATTTTTCTTTGCTATTAGACGCTAAATTATTACTGTTTTTTTGTTGTTGTTGCTAAGTTATTACTTAGAGTGAAAACTGTAGTTCCTAGAAGGTGCTGAATTCTTTCCTTTTTTATTCTTCAATCCCAAATGTGGAGAAAAATTTAAAAATGTCACTCTGAATTGACAGTAATACCAACCAATATCAGATGGATGTGATTAGTAAAGTAAGGAGATCATTCTAGGAAATGTGTTTGTTCAGGCAGCTCACGGAACAGATGACCTGTGAGGCTCAGCTAGATACCAGCCACTGTCTTTCCATCTCTTTCCAGGGATTTACTTAGGACTTGGTGTGGGAAGACCTTGACTTTAACATTTTACTCCTTTTTAAAAATTCCATTAAAAAAAATTTTTTTTAAAAGTAATCTCTGCACCCACTACGGGGCTCAAACTCACAGCTCCAAGATCAAGAGCTGCCTGTTCTACCGAGCCAGCCAGGTGCTCTGACTTTGACTTCAGCACTTCATATGATGCATAATACCATTAGTAAGGAAATCCTCTTATATAACGTTATAATGAAATCTCAAGCAAAAATTTCATTAATGCCACTCTTACATTTTGTTAATTATGAGTAAACAGATTCTAGGAGACAGCGATTCTTTTCAATTGACCTAACTCAGGAACAGGTTGAGCACTAATAATCCCTACGCCCCTGTCTAATCACAGTCATCACAAACCTATCTCTGTATGGTACTGCACCAAGTAAGCAGTCCATGAGTTAAAAAATATATATAATACCAAACCTGTCCTCTCTCTGGACAAGCATATGCTCGTACACCTTAGAACATCTTTGGGAACACTGAGGATCCACAAATCTTCTTCTTCATATCTTCCTCCCAACCCCCATGCACAATCCCCAGAGCACACACACTCTGATAATTCTTCTCCCATTGCCCTGAGTCATTACCAGAAGGTGCAGAACTCACTGCTACTGGAGTCCTGATCTCTTAGTTGTTGGATAGCTTGTCGCTGACTGCCAAGGTCTCCAGGAAAATCAGTTTTCATCATCGCCTGGCGGGCTTGCTCTTCTAGCCCAGCAAATACTTGATCCCCTGGTGGTCACAAGGAAAAATAGTCAGGCCACCAGCTGGGCAGCATGTATCCCCAGGGAAGCTGGTTGGAAAGTCAGACCATTCAAAGGTAGGAGACAGGCAGGTACCCCATGGTGGGGTCATCCATCACTAAGTCAGCTTGCTGCCTCCTGGAGTTCTGGGCACCACTACTCTTCCCGGGCAGTAAGCCAGATGCTCTAGAAAGCATCACTTGCTTAAATCCTCCTAATCTTGACTCCTTTCAAAAGGTAATCAATTTCTACTTTACAAATTTAACTTCAGAATCTCAATTCCATTTATAACCTTCCATCAGGATTGACGAGAGAGGCAGAGAGGCGAAGTGATAGGATGATAAAGATAGGGCAACAAATCTGGGCACAATCTCTGATTCTTAGTATACTAACACTATGGCCGTGGCTCAGGGTCTAGCTCTGACTACAAACAAGTGCTTCAACTAACCCTTACAGTAACAATCTCTCTAATCTCATCTTCAGCCATCTTCTTTCCAAGACATGCTCTGGAAGTTCTTCCTTGACTCTACTTCTGTGTCTATCAGAATTAACCGCAAGCAAATCAACAACTAGCTGAATAGTAGATTAAAAGAACAAGTAATACATGAACGAATTTTTGCTGAGGAACAAACTCCCTGAAAGACAGCAACCAATTTGCAACAATATTTTATCAGTTTCCTTGATCAACGTGGTCTGTTTTCTTTTTTCTTTTCCTGTATGGAATATCCAAAAGCCCTGGACCTGTCCTTGATTATGCATTTACTTTCAATGAACTCTGCCTAGGATCTGTGTGGTTATTGAAGAGTTAACATTTAAGTGCTCTTTTATTTCCAAGAGGCCAAGCAGAAGGAGAAAAGAGAATTGGGTTTCTCGAGGTTTCCATTATCTCAGTCAGAGTGGAAACTACAGTCCCCATTCTCCAGCCACCAAGAGAGACTAATAAAAAGCCCTAGTGAAATGTCTGACGATAGGCCAGGCGCTTTCTTAAGGGAGAGAAAGGAAAGTAAACAGGCTCAGATTCCAAGACAGGATACAATGAGGTAGGAGAAATGGTCAGTTGACCTGTGCTATAAGTCCTTGGGCAATGAAAGAACTGACATGAAGTAGGCTTCATGTGATTCACTTTAGGCATTTGTTCAGCCAAAATTCAGTGAGCATCCATATGCTAAATGTTAAACACTAATAATTACTATTTGGCATGTCCTAGTTCCAGGCTCTATGTTAAGTGCTTTATAATTTCTATCTTAAAGATTCTCTGCAAAACTCTATGTGTTAGGTATTCTTCCTACCCATACTTAAGAGAAAACTCAGGTTTATAGGAAAGCAAAGTATTTGAACCGAGGTCTGTACAGCTCTAAAATCCATATTTTAAACTGCTTTCAAGCAGAGATGTGGGGTTAGATGGTTCATCAGAGTGATTTTGCTGAAAACAAACACTTATCTCTGTGAGAAGAATGGTTCTGATCATAGCGATAATGTTACCTTTGTATCATAAGAATCTGATGCTACACCTCAAATACCAAAGTAACATTCTCAGGGCCAGTAATTGACAAAGAGACCTATCATTTTGATGGTTCTGATACCCTGTGGTAAGTTACCATGCTGGGGCTACTCTGATCCATACTGTGAGTGGGAGTAGAGGTGTTGAGGGTTCAAGTGAACTTCTAGCCACAAAGCCCTCCAGTAAGAGAAAAATAAGCAGCTTTAAGTCCATTTTTAAAATATCACAATCACAAACTGGGTATAAATTACTGCTAGAGAAGGCAAACAGTGAATTCTATTATAGCACCTCCTCACTCTTTTTGCAGAGGAAAATACTTTTCTTCATGGTGGTTATACTGTAACCACAAGACCATGGCCAAGTGGACTGTTACTGAATTCTTCTGGATAGATGCATGCTTCTGGACATGGAAACTATGGGCAGAAATGGCCCTAAGGGACATATTATATATCAGCAGATATATGGTTCTATTCCTGACTTACAAAGGCCAATGGAAACTTTATTCCTTAGGGCTATTCCTATCAATATAAAGCAAAATATATAAAAATTATTAGAAAAGTGATTTTGGCTTATCTCATAGGAGAAGGTAAATGAATGATCCTCCAGTAGTCACTATTTACCTAAGCTCTAAATCCCACTCTCCAGAATTATCCTTTCATAAAAAGATAGTGATACCTTTTACTTACCTAAAAGTATGTCATAATAACTCAAGTCAAATGTGATCCATAGAGATACAGGTGCTTAAGAAGTGTTACATAACTGCCTGCTTTTATAATGCTGAATTATTATTTCCTTCTATCTTGAGACTATTGGAGTAGGTTAAAAAAACCCTCAGGTCCCTAGATATTAATGTAGGGCAACCATCTTATTTAACATGGGTATTTATTTGTCTATTAATAGTTGAGAACAAGTCGTCTAAGCTCTACAGTAAAAATGAAGGTGCTAGCTCTCTCTTTTTTTTGGCGGAGGGGGGTGGTATGAAATCAAAATACTGTTTGATTTGGCTAAGGTTTTTCAGACCAGACAAGAACAAGGCCATTCTAGCAAGTTTGTAGAACAGACGAGAAGCCTGGGATGAAAGTTACTAGAAAGGCAAAGATTTTACAATTCTTTGTATTGAGTCCTTGGTGCAATTAAATAAATGCCAATTTCTGGCTGACTAAAATAAAGTGAAGCAAAGCAGCTATAAAAAAATTCTAAGAGAGCAGATGTCAAATTCAGAAAAAATGAGCTAATCTTGGGAATGAGGAGCTTAGGATTCCATTCCAGCTGACAGTCTCTAAAACGCAAGGTACTACCACATGCTGGGAACATAGCCATTTACCTCACAAGGATGCTGACAGAACGAACAAGGACAAAACAAGTTGTGCTTTTTGGAAGAGAAGGGACTTTAAAGGCTTTTTTCCCTACTTGTCTGTAAAAGCCGAGAAGATTTTTACTGAAGTTCAAAGTTTTTAGTTTTGTTTGTACTTTGCAATCTGAAAACAAAAGTGTCTTAAGAAAAAGTTTTTCTTAAGGAAAAAAAAAAGTTTTCCTTTTCTTAGTGGTTTGGTTGGCATAAACACACCAAATGAGAGTGTACAAGGGACTCTATTTTCAACCTCTCTAGAAACAGCTGACAGAAACTTGTACTCAGAAGGAGGTGAGATGAGGAAGGTCTAATAGTCCATCCACAGTTTCTCTAAGACTAACAATTCTGGGCTTTTATTCAGAAAGCTCTGTGTCAAATCTGTTAATGAACTGAACAAACTATACACGAGTACGCCTGGATGTTTCTGGGGAAAGAAGAAATCATGACAGTAATTTAGATACAGAGACAGTCCTGAGGAAAGCCGAGTAACTGCCAGCGCAGCCTGCCCATTGGCTTCTAAAGTGGATCTGACAAATGCTGTCACGCTACAGCAGTGGGATTCTTAATACATTCTTTGAGGCGGGCTTTGAGCTTCATGCCACACAATCTCCTTCCCAGAAGGCAGATGTAATGGAGCTCAGCCATTACTCTACTCAAGTGCCGACTGGCTTTAACATTTCAGCAAAGCTTGTGCAGACATTCTCGCCTCCCAGACCTTGAGTCCATTCCATTTACTTTAAATAGACGAGCAGCATTAAATTCAATACATTCAAATGGTTCAATTTCACTGCAAGGAAATAGGAGACTCCGGTGGCCAGAAGACTGAAATTACCTATTCCTACTTGCCGTTATTGTCCTGGGCAGTGAGAAGATGCCCTTTTGAAAAAGGTAGGATTGGCTTCAGTCCCCGCATAGTCATTAGGTAGAAAGTCCGGAGACACCAGCAAACCTCAGTGTCTTTTCTTCTTTAGTCAGGCTTAGTCCATTACCTGAGAAGCCTCCATGGTTCCCTACCCAAATGCATCACCGCCCTTCCCTGGGGGTCTGCTTTTTAGTTGCAGGTGAACTTTTCTGTTCACAGCCCTCTAATGGTCCCCAGCACAGAGCCCGCACAGTTCTACCCACTCTGCCACAATACGCTGTTCACACATTCTCGAAACGGTATTTCTGCCATTGTGTATGTGTGATACTCTCTTCTCCATGGTCTGTGTGTCCCTCTGTTTTCTCACCTAGTGCCAGCTCGTCCTGCATTCAGCTACGGTGGGAACAGAGTCAGCAGTCAGATGTAAGCTCTGTGGACACAGGCACGGACCATATGGGCCTTCACTGGCTTCCCCCGGCCTTATCACAATCATGCCATCATCTCCGCCAGCTACTCGCCTTAAATCTAACCAAGTCTTTTTGGACAGGTGCTTTTACAGGTAAATGCCCAACTCCTGTGACTGCCTTATTTGTGAACACCTCATCTCTACTAAAAGTACCTTTCCTGCCCTGCCTTCTTGGGGTCACATCTGTGTCTTTTATTAATACTCATTTTCAACCAGAGAGAAGACTATCTTCCTAAACCTCTGGGTTGGATTACCTAGGCTAGAGATACTGCTCTTAACAGTCCTCATATTCAGGCCTACCACATTTCCACTGTTTTAGCAGCAATTTCTAAACCCTATCTAAACCACTCATTCATTTTTGTAGTAAGCAGACTTCCACTGCCACCTATTCCAGAATATACTCCTAGAAATATCAGAGTTGTTCTCTTAAAAAACCTTCCCAAGGCTTAAGTTGAAGAATTATTGTATATGGAGGTCTGCCACCCTAATCTCATTAACCCATACAATGTTGAAGTCCTCCTACTTCCTCTGTTTGCACTGTTTTCTCTTTCTCTTGAAGTTACCCAATATGGTACATAGTACTTGACATCCGGTGTATTTGTAATAAATTTTAATCCTCTTATCTTAAACTCCTTGACTAATGTATTCTCTCATATGTAGTTCTTTCCTCAAGAACAGGTTTTTACCTGTGGTAACCATGCCACTGAATTCTCTTCAGATGTTGCTGTACCTTATTTAGTCAGTCCTCCATAACAATAGGGTGCTATTTGGCTCTTTTTTAAACATTTGGGTCAGGATGCTCCTCTGCCCAGATCATAGGAAACTGGTTAATTCCATCAAATCTGCATAGTTATATTGTTAAAGAGACACTTTTGAATACCCTCTATTATAAGCAGTGCTAGAAGTAGAGAGGAATAGCAGGAAATATAAAAAGGACATAGTCTCTCTCTAGAATTCTGTAGTCTAATTGATGAAATAAAACATACATATAAAACTGGTGAGAAACAATGCAAGGCAATAATGCATACCTGGTTTTCCCGTTACTAGTCTTTCTCTCATGTGATCCATCCCATATTCTGCTTCATAGTCCCTAAAACACTACATTCTAAATGTCAATCCACATGCTCTGCTTGAAAACCTTCAGTACCTCCCTATAGTCCATGGTATATAGTATGAACTTGGACTGGTCTTCAGGCCTCTACAATATAGAATTTAACATCTCCAACATCATCTTGTGTCCAGTGACATCCAGATAAATAAAACTTCTGCTTCATACAAAGTCTCCTTATCGCCTGAACATATGCATCCTTTTTTTTTTTTTTTAAGATTTTATTTATTTATTTTAGAGAAAGAGAGACACAGGGAACACAAGTGCAAGTGGAGGGAAGGGCAGAGAGAATTCCAAGCAGACTCCAAGCTGAGCATGGAGCCCAATGTAGGGCTCAATCTCACGACCTAAGATCACAACCCAAGCCAAAATCAAGAGTCAGACGCTTAGCCCACTGAGCTACCCAGGCGCCCCTGTGCATTCCCCCTTATATCTTTGCTCACATGATTTCCCCTACTGATTTTATCTCTTCCTTCTTCTTCTTTTTTTTCTTTAAATCCACTTCCTACCTTCTAAGGCCCAATTCAAGTTCATAGTCTAGGGCCTCTTCCATGAAGCATTCCCTCCTTCCTCAGTCCATGGAACTCTCTCCCTCTTCTTAACTTCTGTCGTACACACAGTCTACAGCACCCCTATATGGCACTCAGCATATACTATCTTGTGTTTTTAGATATTATTTTATGTATCTGTGGCTACATTATAGCCTTACATATCCTTACACTGTTTTATAGCCCTGGCATCTAGCACAAGGCTTTGTACAGGTTATCCTATAAATGTTTATTAATATGATCAAGTATACCTACTAAAACAGGTTTCTAACACCTCCAGCAACCACATTTTAAAATCTTGTTCAAACTCTTTAACCCTATTTTCCTTCACAAACTAGTGTGAGCCTTTCACCTAAATTCAGATGACTGTCTCATTTCAACCCTTAATGTACCCAGGTTCCAGAAGACAAAACCCAGTACTCACAGTGAACTTTATTCGGATTTGTCTGTTTCCGACGGGACATGTTTCCCTGATCTGAGAGCTCTGGCCTTTCCCAGTTTCACAACTGGATATGTTACTACCTCCTTGCAGGATGCTGACCTATAATAAAAAGGATATTGTTAGCACATGTCATTTCTGCCAGAAATTAGACAAAATTAAAGATAAAAGAAGACTTTAAAAAATAGTTATTAAGCATATAAAACTCACCAGTTATAAATAACAGAATCTTAAAAAGAAAGAAATGAATAGGTCTCTAGCACAACATCAAGATCCCAAGAAGTTTGAGAGGGGACTCCTTCAAAGGATTTAGAGAATTTCACTCTAAATCTATCTGTGGAATCCAGAATACTATTAAGTGATCATGATCAAGGTCAGAGGATAGAAAAGGAAGCAAAAAACTCAGGCAAACAGCTTCAGAAGCACTGCAGGCTCAAAGGGATAACCCCTGTGAATGCAAAAGGAAGCAAAAGGGGGTGGCAGCTCACGTATTACATGCCCACTGGAAGTCAGGCCCTGCAATCTGCACAAATGGGAGCCTCCAGATGTTTTTTTTCCAAAAGTTATCTTCTCTGGAGGTGACAAAGCATCCCATCCCTGTGAGACAGGAAATGTCTCAAAATTTTAGGCATCTATTAATGAGATCAACATGGAAAATAGAGCCTTTATCTAGTGGGGTACGCACAGTGCTGAGCACTGTGGATGACAGGGCACTAGAACCAATTAAGCTTCCAATGTTGAAGATGAGCTCTCACCAGAACAGCCAGATGCCATCCACACTGTTGCTAATTCAACACCTCAGTGTAGAACATCAGTCTGGCCCTGCTCACATGCTTTGGAGTGACGGTCAAATTTAATAACTTTAGTGCCTCCTTTCAATTCAGCCTCTATGTAGCAAGACATCAGTGGGAAGAACAAAGAGAAAAGCTCCCTAAATGAGAAGTGCTGCAGAGACCTGCATCTACTTCCCTGAAATTGGAGGGAACAGATACCTAAGCCTGGAGGTTCCTGGTTAGTTTATAAGAAAGACTTTCCCAGCAGTAAGTGTTGTTAGAGAGTCTGAAATGGATTAGTAGTGAAAACTGTGAAATTTTCTATGAAAGCACAGCGAATAAACAGATTAAAAAAAGAGATTGTCTTTCCTACCAAAGATAAGAATATGGATCTGATCACCCTCTAAGTTTTCTTTCAGTCCCTGCATTTTCAAACTGTACTTAACATTGAATAAACAAGTAGTTCAATGCCTTACAAGGCCTTATGAGAGGCACCGCTAACTATACTTTGCACTGCAGTTAGTGAAGACTCATCTCCAGTTATGCCAACTAACTCCTCAGTGTAGCTAGAAAGGATCTCAGACCTGTAATCAGATCCTGCCTCCCCTTACCAAAAGAAGAAAGAAACCGCAAATGGCAAAGACAGGCCTCCACAGGAAGTGGCAAAGGAAGCAGCTTTCGGGCAGTCTTCTATCATATCTGCATATCAAACATAGTTCTTTTTCAGACCTTAAATTAAACAACAACAACAACAAAAAACAACCAACAACCCCAACTCCAAATGCATACAGTATAAATCAATGTTAACTAGTTCAAGGGCAGTATGTATTTGTGTTCTAAGTTTTGTTTTCCTAGGTCATTTCTTTCTAATCAAGTAGTTACTTTATTAATGGAAGCAATGAAGGCATATTCACTTTGGGTCTTTTCCTATAACTCTGTGGAATCACAAAGTAGAAAGTTGAATAAAATGCAGGTTGTCTATCATTTTTTCCTAAAATTTGCAGAGCTACGCCTATTATGTAAGGGAAAAAATGAAATATTAACTAATCTTTAAATTTTCTCTCTTCATCAAGATTAGAAATTGAAACTGTGAGATAAAAGTAATGACGATCCTTCCGAATGAAGACCAAGTAACTTGGGACAGGCTCAATTCAGATCATCTTGGTGAGGCAACAGTTCAATACTAAAGCTCCAAGTCAGAAACACAGATGAGTATCTGCATATTTAAATAGGCAGTGTCCACTCCACTTCACAATCCTCCTAGTGGCCGAATGGGGAACTGACCAGATGGTACCCAATGGGACTTCACACCTGAGGGATTAAGGGGAAAAACAGGAAAACACCCCTTCCTCCCTCAAAAAAAGCAAGTCCGTGGAGTCGTGGACTCTAGAAAATAAAAAAACAGAAAGTACATACACACATAAACAGCAATGTAAGTGCATTCTTGACACTACAGCAAGATCTCAGAAGTTAGACAACAGTTTTATAGGCAGTAAAAGCTAAAATTCATAGACACATTGCCTTAAAGATCACGCATTCAGTTTTACTTTTAACACTGCCTCAGCTCCCAAACCCGAATCTAAAACCAACACAAAAATGTAAATGGAGAGCCGCCTGAACATCACCATCTGGAAGAAAAAACGGGACAGGAGGAAAGGTAAACAGTGAGATTCAGGTTTACAAGGGGCTCTATATAAAAAGGAAGGAAGCTTTGTCTTTCGACCGAGGTTATGAGTCCTTTGGAGAGGGGCCAACATCTCCCCTTCACATTATCCCTGCTCTCCCACAGGTGTTAGGTTGCAGCTTCCAGAACACACCACCGACTTGAGCATGAAAAAAAAAAAAAGGTGAAATCCAATCTTTAAAAAAAGAGGGTGCACTCCCACCTCCAGCTCTGGTGCAGTTCCCACGGAGCAAAGTAAACTCGCCTGAATCCCAGTGATTTTTATCTGCCAAAAGGGAAAGGACAAGAAAGCCGGTCACGTAGCTGCCTCACTGACCCTGTTCCCACTTTCTCTGGTCTGGAGCATGTGTACCGAGATGGTCCTTTTGGCTTCTTCAAGCATGAGCACAGGTAGATTCCCAGGAATTATCGACAAAAGCCAGAGGTCTTCCGAGGCGGCTCAGACAAACCCTCAGACGACACAGTCTTCTCAGAAATCTAAATTTAGAAGCCGTTCTGCGAGACCGCGACGCGGGACTGACACCCGGGTCTGCACTCCCACGCCCATCCTCCCCCTCCCCCGGCTCCACCCCAGCCTGTCAGACGCCGGGGCCGCCCCGGCTGTGCCCGGCCCTGCCCGACCTGGGCCCACCGCGGGAGGGCGGCGGCGCGGACGCCCCTCCCAAGCCCGAGACCGCCAGAGGGACTGAAAGAGGAACGGCCGGTGGGGAGCCAGCCGGGTCCGGCCTCGTCTCAGGAACCCGGCGCTGGGCGAGCGTCCGCGCCTGGGCTGCCCCCGCCCCCCGGCCAGAGCAAGCCGGAGCCCCCTCCCCAGACACAGACAAAAGGACCGACAGCCGGCAGCAAGAGGGAGGGCGAGGAGCCCCTGCATCCTCAGCCTAACCCAGGAGGGGAAGGAGACGGGGTTCTTTTTACCCGGCGCCTCGGCGCTCTGCGGCGCTCCGCGTCCGTGGGCCCCGCCTCCGGACAGACGGACCGCCGGACAATGGGCCCCGGACCGCAGCTCGGACTGGCCGGGCCGGGGCTCTCCGGGACTGAGCCCCGGCAGGCGGAGGGCGGCTTCGAGCCAAGCCGGTGGCGGGGAGCCGAGGGGCGGCGCTGCAGACGGACAAAGCCAACGGCAGACAGACAGACGGAGGGGGAAAAGATGGCGACGCGGGCGGCGGGAGCGCGCTGGTCGCGCACCCGCAGCCAGTGAGGCGCGTGCACGAGCCTCTCCTCTCCCCCTCCCCCCTTCTCAGGGCTGGTCCCCCTCCCCGCTCCTCAGGCGCGCGCCCGGTGGCGTGGGCGGGGCTTGAGGGGAGAGGGGGGTCTGGGGAGGCGGGACTTAAGGGAGCATCCAATCACAGACGTGTGAGGGGGGCCTCGCCTCCATCCTCGCGCCCCTGGGACCACGCAGCTTCGCCTCCTCTTCGGTCTTTCTTCATCCAGGTTAGCCCCTCGGCTCCCCTATCCTTTCCTGGACCTGAAAGTCACCTCCGATACTGTTTTTATTTTTTTTTTACCCCACCGTTGAGTTTAGCCACAAAACCCACATCCCCCAACCACAGCTCCACCGCAGGCTCCCCCTCGCCTTAGCTCAACCTTAGTCTCTCCCCCAACCCAAACCCTCTTCCCTTGGTTCCCCCTACAATTCGCGGTTTTTTCGACCCCCAAGGCATTTAATGTGGCCGAGACCTAGGGGCCACGGACCTTTGTGGGAGGGGCCAAGTTCTGCTGTCAGAATCTCAGAAGAGAACGACTTTTAGGCGTTTAAGTCTCCAGCATGATCGTTAACTAGTGAAATAACAGTAGCTGTAGACCTAGGGGCGTAAGATACAGAGCACAGTAACTTTGGCACGGTTGTCACTTAAGGGACATTTGGGGCAATTGAAAGTGTTTAGACTCATTTCCTCCTTCCCTTGTCATCATCCCTATTTCCTCACTGCTTTTCCTTTCCCTCCTTTTATTCTGTCTTCTTGTGGAATGCCTAAGACTGCCTCTAACACAGCTTACCTGAAGTAGGGGATGCAGTGAAAAGATGGGATCTGGTAATAGAAGATCTAGCCTCAATTGAGTCCCAGCCCTGCCACTGACCAGCCTGTGACTTTGAGCAAGTCCCTATGCTGAACCTCTGCTTCCCAAAATGTTAATTGGATAATAATGTAATAATTCGTAACCTCTGCTCTCAAAGGGCTGTTGTAAACAGAGGATTAAGTAAAATGAAGATATGAAAGCATTACACAAATAGTCCTTGTGATTCCTGGCCCCAGGAAGGCAGAAGAGCTAATGAAGAGGCTGACACTTGTTTTTAAAGCAACAAGTCCTGGTATTTGCATGAAGTGTTCTTGCAAAATGTTCTTCCCATAAGTCTCCAATGAGATGATATTATTTTCTGCCTCTTGTGTTTAATGCGAGAGAATGGCTATATTGAAGGAACTTGGTTCTTCACAATTGTGGGGTAAATAGGCTCATTCATTCATTTTATTGTGGCTGGGATATTTAGGTAGAAATTATTAATCTTTAATTTCAGTTAAGGAAACATTTTAATTTCATTTTAAATTTTAATTCCCAGATAACCAGAAAGTGGAATAGTCTCATCTAACCAGAAGTTTCTAAAACAGTTTCATATAAGAATGCAAGGTGGAAAAAATTGCATTACTAGTTATTTACTCAAAGGATACAAAAATATTAATTTGGATACATGCACCCCAGGGTTTATAGCAACATTATCTACAATAGCCATATTATGGAAAGATCCCAAACGTCCATCCACTGATGAATGAATAAAGATGTAGTGTGGGGTGAGTGGGTGGCTCAGTCGGCTAAGTGTTGGATTCTCAATTTTAGCTCAGATCATGATTTCAGGATCGTGATATCAAGCCACACGTTGGGCTCTGTGCTCAGTGGGGAGACTGAGGTTCTTTCTCTCTCTCTCTCTCCCTCTGCCCCTCCCCCTCCTCATGCATGCACATGCTCTCTGTCTCTCAAATAAATAAACCTTAAGAAAAGATGTAGTGTGTGTATACACACACACACACACACACACACACACTAGAATACTACTCAGCCATAAAAAAGAGTGAAATTTTGCCATTTACAGTGGCATGAATGGAGCTAGAGAGTATTATGCTAAGAGAAATAAGTCAAAGAACGACAACTACCGTAAGATTTCATTCATGTGGAATTTAAGAAACAAAATAAATGAATACAGGGGGGAAACGAGATAGGCAAACCAAAAAACCAGACTCACAAGTATAGGGAGGGGGAGGTGATGGGTTAAACTGGGGGTGGAGATTAGAGAGCATGTCACTTGTTGTGATGCGCAACCGGGTATTGTATGTAAGTGTTGAATCACTAAATTCTACACCTGAAACTAATTTAACACTGTCTCTTAACTAACAAAATTAAATAAAAACTTGGGGGAAAAATGCAAGCTGGAATAAACATTGGCTTTCATACTTAACAGTAATTCTTGATGAGTTTAGACTGAGCGATGCCAATATAGCTTTGTCACTTTAAAGTTGACATAGATGATATTTGCAACATGAAAATAGCAAGCAGGTAAAACATTAGGAGAAAGCCTTCAGTGAAATTTCTTAATTTCATCATTAAGTTACTGTGTGAAGCTGGGCAGCTTGTTCTATCTCCTTGAGCTGCAAATAAAATAGCATCATAATAATGCTATTCTTATAACCTTCTTGTGTCTCTGAGGTGGTGTGACTCAGGGTTATATTCAAATATGGGAAAAATTACTAAATAAGGAATTAGTTTCTTTTCCCTCTGTTCTCACCTAAACTTGTGGATCTAGAATACTTTTTCATTAATCATGGATGTTTTTTTCAGCTTCATTTTTTATTTCTACTTTCCCAGTCAACTCAGTTGTGCTATTATTTTGCCACTTCAACTCTATAAACTTTTCCTTGAAATATCTTCCTAATCTGTTTTATATTTACTGACTTCTACAATGAGCTCATTACGGCTTTACAAAATATAGGTAAGATAATTTAAAGAACTTCATTTAAACATTTATTAAGATAAAATTTACATACCATGAAATTCACACTTTTTTTTCCTCGTAAAGATTTTTTTTTTTTAAAGATTTTATTTATTTATTTCAGAAAGAGACACAGCGAGAGAGGGAACACAAGCAGGGGGAGTGGGAGAGGGAGAAGCAGGCTTCCTGCAGAGCAGGGAGCCCGATGCAGGGCTTGATCCCAGGACCCTGGGATCATGACCTGAGTTGAAGGCAGATGCTTAAACTACTGAGCCACCCAGGTGCCCCAAAGATTTTATTTTTAAGTAATCTCCACACCCAGCACAGGGCTTGAATTTACAACCCCAAGATTAACTGTCTGCTCTACCTTCTGAGCCAGCCAGATACCCCTGAAATTCATACGTTTAGAGTATGTAATTCAGTGGTTTTTAGTATATTCACAAGGTCGTGCCACATCACCATAATCTAATTCCAAACATTTTCATTGCCCCAAATAGAAACCCTATAATCATTAGCAGTAACTCCCCACTCTTCCTCCCCACAACCTTTGGGAATCACTCATCTACTTTCTGTCTCTGCAGATTTGCCTATTCTGGACATTTTACAGAAATGGAATCATACAATATGGGGCCTTTTGTGTTTGCTTCTTTCACTTGGTATAATGTTTTCAAGATTCATCTATGTTGTACATGTTAATATCCATTGTGTCAGTGCTTTATTGCTTTTTTTTTTTTTTAGATTTTTTCTTTTTAAGTAAACACTACCTCCAACATAGGAGTTCTAACGCATGACCCTGAGACCAAGAATCACATGCTCTACCAACTGAGCCAGTTGGTATGAAGATATGAAAGCATTACACAAATAGTCCTTGTGATTCCTGGCCCCAGGAAGGCAGAAGAGCTAATGAAGAGGCTGACACTTGTTTTTAAAGCAACAAGTCCTGGTATTTGCATGAAGTGTTCTTGCAAAATGTTCTTCCCATAAGTCTCCAATGAGATGATATTATTTTCTGCCTCTTGTGTTTAATGTGAGAGAATGGCTATATTGAAGGAACTTGGTTCTTCACAATTGCGGGGTAAATAGTGCCCCAATACTTCGTTCCTTTTTATGGCTGAGTAATACTCCACTGTATGGATATACAATATTTTACTTCCATTCCTCAGCTGATAATTATTTGTGTTGTTTCCACTTACCAGCTTTTCTGAATACTGTTGCTGTGAATATTTGTGTGTGATTTTTGTGTGAACATATTTTTTCAATTCTCTTAGGTATATACCTAGGAGTGAAATTACTGGGTCATATGATAACTCTAACTTTTTGAGGAACTGCCGGACTGTTTACCAAAGTGCCTGCATCAGGCTCTCTGCTTAAATCAATTTATATTCCTACCAGCAATTAGGAGGATTCCAATTTATGCACATCCTAGACGACACTTGTTATTGTTTTTCTTTTTTTACTATAGCCATTGTAGTGGGTGTGAAGTGACAACTTATTGTGGTTTTGACTTACATTTCCCTGATGACTATGGGTGTTGAACACCTTCTCATGTGCTTATTACTAACCATTTGAAGAATGCCTTATACAACTCCTTTGCCCATTTTTAAATTGGGTTTTTGTCTTTTCAGTGTTGATTTTGAAAGTTGTTGTTTTTCAATATTCTGGTTAGACTAGACTCTTAGAGAATCTGTGACTTCCAAAATTTTCTGCCATTGTGTAAGCTGTCTTTATTCCTTGGAAGCACCAACGATTTTTATGTATGAAGTCCAACTTGTGTATTTTTTCTTTGGCTGCTTGTGATTTAGGTGTCATATCTAAGAAGCCACCTCCTAGTCTTCAGTCATGAAGATTTACATCCATGTATTCTCAGAGTTTTCTAGTTTTGGCTCTTACATTTAAGTTTTTGATCCATTTTGAGTTAATTTTTGCATAAGTGTGAGACAGGGAGTCTCAAGTTTATTCTTTTGCTTGTGGATATCCAGTTTTTCTAGAATTATTTGTCGAAAAGTCTATTCTTTTCCCATTGGTTTGTCTTATTATCCTTGTTGAGTATCAGTTGACCATAAATGTATGGGTTTTCTTCTGGACTTTAAATTATATACCATTGATCAATATGTCTATCCTTATGCCAGTATCATATAGTCTGGATATAAATCTTATATTTTAAGGAGATTGTTTGAACTTTTGAGTTTATATTTAAGGTATTTTTAAAAATTTTTAATGAGTTTTATTTATTTATTTGACAGACAGAGATCACAAGTAGGCAGAGAGTGAGAGGGAAGCAGACTTCCCGGTGGGCAGAGAGCCTGATGTGGGACTCGATCCCAGGACCCTGAGATTATGACCTGAGCCAAAGGCAGAGGCTTTAAACCACTGAGCCACCCAGGCACCCTTTGAGTTTATATTTAGAATCTAGATTATATTTTCATCCCTTTGGAGTCATTTAAGGAAAAATTAAATTTTCTAGGATGATTGCAATGATAATAAATGCTATGAAAACAATCTGATTTGAGAACTCTCTTTTGCTCTTGTATATGAACCCAAGTCAGAATCATAATCATGATTTAATGCATTTTTCTTTTCATTTTTGATGAAATCAATATGCATGAATTTGAGGTAAAACGAGAATGCGAATCATTATGGATAATGGAAAGTATTATAGTCTCAAGATCTGGGTCAAGATCTGACCCTGGTGCTTACTGTTGACCTTGGACTCATCACTGTAGCTCTGAGCTTCATTCTTTTCCTATAAAAATGAACAATCACTTCTGACCCATCATTGCTTTATAGGAATGTCATGAGCCTCAAATTGAAATAATGTGTTTGTAAGTAACTTGTAAACTGAAAAATACCATAGAAATATTTAATATTCATATGTAGCCCCAATTAATGATATTAATAAGTTCTCTGAAGAAATCATTCCATAGGTGCTCTAAAAAATGCTCTTGATTTTTCTATAGGCCTATGAAAATGTCCAGACTGGTCCCTATTTTATATTTCTGAGACTTTCCCTTTTATTTTATTTCTTTTTTCTTAAAGATTTTATTTATTTATTTGACAGAGAGAGATCCCAAGCAGACAGAGAGAGAGGAGGAAGCAGGCTCCCTGCTGAGCGGAGAGCCCGATGTGGGGCTCCATCCCAGGACCCTGAGATCATGACCTGAGCCAAAGGCAGTGGCTTAACCCACTGAGCCACCCAGGCGCCCCCCTTTTATTTTTTTTTTTAATTTTTTTTAAAGATTTTATTTATTTGTCAGAGAGAGACAGGGAGAGAGTGAGCACAGGCAGACAGAATGGCAGGCAGAGGCAGAGAGAGATGCAGGCTCCCTGCCAAGCAAGGAGCCCGATGTGGGACTCGATCCCAGGACGCTGGGATCATGACCTGAGCCGAAGGCAGCTGCTTAACCAACTGAGCCACCCAGGCGTCCCCCCCCTTTTATTTTTTAAAATATTTTATTTATTTATGAATTCATTTATTGGAGAGAGTGAGGACAAGTGAGGGAGGGGCAGAAGTAGAGGGACAAGCAGACTCCCCACTGAGGGTTGAGCTAAAGTTGGACACTTAACCCACTGAGCCACGTGGGTGCCCCAAAACTTTCCCTTTTCTAAACGTTAATGCTTAAAAGAATAAAGACAAGGGGCACCCAGGTGGCTCAGTCAGTTGAGCGTCCAATCTTGATTTTGGCTCAGGTCATGATCTCAGGGTTGTGAGGTCCAGCCTGAGTTAGCTCTATGCTCAGCAGAGAGTCTGCTTAGAATTCTCTCCCTCTGACCCTCCCCTGATGGTCTCTCTCTCTCTCAAATAATAAATCTTAAAAAAAAAAAACAACAAAGGTTGGGGGGACACATGGATGGCTCAGTTGGTTAAGTGTCTACCTTCAGCTCAGGTCACGATCCCAGAGTCCTGGGACTGAGTGCCCTGTCAGGTTCCTTGTTCACCAGGCAGCCTGCTTCTCCCTCTCTCTCTGCCTGCTGCTCTCCCTGCTTGTGCTCACATGTGCATTCCCTCTCTCTCTCTGAGGAATAAATAAATAAAATCTTAAAAAAAAAAAAAAGGAGAAAAGACAAATTACTCTCTGCCCATCATCTTTCCCTTCTCTCATAAAAAATGTGTAGTACTTTCTTCCATTGCAGCAGTCAGCAAAACTTTTCCATAAAGGGCCAGTTAAATATTTTATTTGTGGGCACATAAGGATTCTGTCACATATTCTTCTTTCCTTTTGTTTTTTGTTTTTTACAATCCGTCACTGCTGCACAAACCATTCTTGGCCGGAGGGAGTGTGCAGAAACAGCTCTTCCTGATCTTGGCCTGCAGGCCGGTTATGGATCCCTATTCCACCGCGTTCAAGCACCATCTCAGGTTTTTGTGATGGCCTCTAGTTATAATCATTTACAGAAAAAAGAGGTACTGGTTAGTAAGCCAAAGACACATTATGCATTAATTTTTATCCTAAGAGCAAAACAGAATTTTCAAGCAAAATGATGTGAGTCAGTTTGATTTTTTCAATTATGTTTTGCTTCTGAATGAAACTGGGCCTCCAGCCATGGACAGAGGTACTGTTTGGATAACTGGCTGGTGTGGTATGATTTACACTGATGTGCTCTAGGATCTAAATAATTAGGACTGGGGCGCCTGGGTGGCTCAGTGGGTTAAAGTATCTGCCTTCAGCTCAGGTCATGATCCCAGAGCCCTGGGATTGAGCCCCACATCGGGCTCTCTGCTCGGTGGGGAGCCTGCTTCCTCCTCTCTCTCTCTGCCTATTTGTGATCTCTGTCTGTCAAATAAATAAATAATCTTTAAAAAACAAGCAAACAGGGGCACCTGGGTGGCTCAGGGGGTTAAAAAACAAGCAAACAAACAGATAAATAAATAATTAGGACAGAATACAGGTGATGAATGGTGAATTGAAGCAACTGCTGGGTAGGAAGCAATTTTTCTAAATGAATCATCTCACTTTTATTTCTTTTTTTAAAAGATTTTATTTATTTACTTGACAGACAGAGATCACAAGAAGGCAGAGAAGCAGGCAGAGAGATGGGGGGAAGCAGGCTCCACGCTGAGCAGAGAGTCCGATGCAGAATGGGGTGCCTGGCTGCCTTGGTCAGTACAGTCTGCAACCTGATCTCAGGGTTTTAAGTTTGAGTCCCACATGGGTATAGAGATTACTTAAAAATAAAATCTTAAAAAAATGATATACAGAATATATTAAATATAAAAAGCAGGTTTAGGGGTGCCTGGGTGGCTCAGTCAGTTAAGTCCTTGACTATTGATTTCAGCTCAGGTCATGATCTTGGGGCTGTGCGATCAAGTTTCACATGGCTCTCTCTAAAATAAATAAATAAATAAAATACTTAATTAAAAAAAAATAAAAAGCAAGTTTACTGAATAGTGTACATGTTATTATCCTATTTGTGTTAAATTTAAAATAAAAAATGCATAAATTTTTAATATTTTCCAAAAAATTAAAAATGGCATGGGGAGTCTTTCATTAAACTCCACACATGCACTCTCAAATTAGTAAAAACAAACATTTTTCTCTTAAAAAAAGAGAAGGTATTAAATTCACTCTTTATTCTCTTTTAAATTAAATGAAGAGCAGAATCAGAATATATTTATTTATTGCTGGGACTATGGCTTAATCTCATAGTTTTGGGGGGGGAATTACTATTTCCCATTCAGGTATATATTAGTTTAGTATAAAAACACACACACTTTTTTTTTTTCTCTGAGCAATTTGAAAGTAAGTTGCAGGCACTATGATCCTTTACTTTTACATAGTTCAACATGTATCTCCAAGAATAAGGGAACTCCCCTGCTCAACTACAATTATTACTGCCTGTGAAAATAAACAATAATTTCATAATACCTAATATTTGAAACATTTTTGAATACCCTAAATTGTTTCCCCAAGTATCCTTTTTTATCTAACCAGGATCCAATTGAATTTTATGTATTTCATTTGCTTATTATGTGTTATTAGTCTTTTCATTAGAGCCAGTTTTCTTATAGAAGATTCCGTATTTTGTATTTAAATGATTAGCATATATCCTGTTTATTTAATCCCCCTCATGACAAGGACTTAAAAATTTTTGTTATGAACAGTTTCTTATTGTGGTGAAATATATATAACCTAAAAATTAGCTTTTTAACTATTTTGAATTATATGCTTTAGTGGCAATAAGTACATTCACGTTGTCATGTAGCCTTCACCGCCATATATCTCTAGAAATTTTTTGTCTTCCCAAAATGAAACTCTGTACTTATTAAAGAACCACTTCACCCTTTCCCCTCCTCTAGCCTCTGGTAATCACTATTCTACTTTCTCCCTCTCTGAATTTGACCTCTGTATCTATACAAGGTCTGAATGAGACCTTGTATAGATAGAATTACACAGTGTTTGTCCTTTTGTGACTGGCTTATTTCACATACCATAATAGCTTCAAGGTGTGTCCATGTTGTAGATGATGTATCAGAATTTTCTTCTTTTCTAGAATGAATAATATTCCATTGCATATATGTACCATCTTTTATTGGTCATTGGACAATGGACGGTTGGGTTGTTTTCACCTTTTGACTTATTGACTATGAACATTTTAAAAAGATTTTATTTATTTATTTGACAGACAGAGATCACAAGTAGGCAGAGAGGCAGGCAGAGAGAGGAGGAAGCAGGCTCCCTGCTGAGCAGAGAGCCCTAAGCGGGGCTGGATCCCAGGACCCTGATATCATGACCTGAGTGGAAGGCAGAGGCTTTAACCCATTGAGCCACCCAGGTGCCCCGACTATGAACATTTAAAAACATACTTAAAGGCAGAGAAAATTGTACAATAATAACTCAATTAAATGATCACCAAGATTTTTGCTCCAATTTTAACCCCAATGCAATGTGGCCCATTTTAACCCCAATGCAAAGTATTTATCGTTTAAAAATTTCTCAAAGGAAAAAAAAATTCTCAAAGGACATTTTCTTACAAATTCTCAATGCCATTTTCATGCTTAACAAAATAACAATTCTTTGGTTAGTTGGTATCATATAATACCTGGTCCATATATGGTGCATATATGGTCCATATGGCATCATATAATACCCGGTCTAATTTCCCTGGTTGTTTAAAAAATGTCTTTTGTAGCTGGTTTGTTGGAATCATTGAACAAGACCCACACACATTACATTTGGTTGCAGTGTCTCTAATGCTTTAAGTTCGAGCAGTCCGCTCTCACTTCCATTTTTTTTTTTTTAAGATTTTATTTATTTATTTGACACACAGAGAGAAAGAGACATAGAACAAGCAGGGGGAGCTGCAGAGGGAGAGGGAGAGCCAGGCTCCCTACTGAGTAGGGAGCCTGATGGGGTACTCATCCCAGGACCCTGGGATCATGACCT
The DNA here is from genome assembly GCF_020171115.1 of Neogale vison. NCBI lineage: Eukaryota > Metazoa > Chordata > Mammalia > Carnivora > Mustelidae > Neogale > Neogale vison. The sequence goes on from NC_058097.1 coordinate 13,808,622, forward strand.
GAGCCAAAGGCAGACACTTAACTGACTGAGCCACCCATACGCCCCTCACTTCCATTGAGTCTGTGCGTGACAGACCCAATTATAGTTACATGCATTTACAGGGGAAACCTCTCCCCCAACACACACATTTTAAAAGAATCAAACACTGTATTTTGAGGTTCTGGAATCGGTCTTTTAAGGAGATATTACAAGTGGTTACAAAAACACGCTGTTTCTAAATTCATATAAACCTCCTCCAGTAACGCATAGCTCCATTCTTGTCACACGACCGCGTTACAATTTCCCAAACCAATTCTGGTCCCGGTAGATGCAGCCTCTACGGTAGGGGGCAGAATTACCTCCCCTAGAGGCCAAGAGCCGAGGAAGCCCCTTCCCTCATTGACCTGAGGACCGGTTTTCAAGTGAAAAAACAAAACTAAGTGAAAGTTTCCTCTGAATAGGGATAAGGTAAATTCCCGTAGAACGTGTTGTTAAGGAATATTAGTGAATTCAATAATACAGACTGGAGATTTGGCTCGAAAGAGCAATCAGATTTGTTTAAAGGAGGGGCAGAGCGATTGGAGGACCTCAATGGAGTGATGGAGGGCAACTAAGGGACTAGGATGAAGGGTTGGATAAACAGCATCTAAAGAATCGAAACCTGCTCAGTCATTGCCGCTGGAGCGAAGAACCCGACACCTGGGGGCAAGCTCCTAGGGCGACTGGAGTCGAGAGAAGGACGAGAGCCAATTTCAGGGAGTAACTCCGGGTGTCCAAAAGGTAGTAGTGGAGCCAGTTTTTCGAGGGACTGGAACAATCCGGGAAAACGTACTGGGCAACGGGCATGAGAACAAACCACGCCCGCCCGCCTCTCCAAGCCCACGGTAAGACCTGCCCTACCCCGGGTGCGCCTCCGCCAGCTGACCATCATCACGCAGGAGGCGTGACGTGTCCACGCAGGTGGCGTGACGTGTTTACGCGTCACCACTCGTGCCTCCGCCGCGGGAAGTAGTCCCCATCGCGCCGGCTCCAAAGGGAGCTGAATGTAGGAACCTCGAGCCCCTCAGGACGTGAGTTCCGGGAGCGGCGGGCGCGCAGCCAATCTCTGGGAGGGGGGCGTGGCTAGCTTGGTCCCGCAGATCCCTCCGCCCGCGCTCGTTTGTGCCGAGGCTGAGCGAGCCGCCATTTTGGATGCTGAGCTTTAAGTGCCAGGTTCCTCTCAGCCGTTTTCACGCTTGGATTCAGGCAGGTGAGTGTGGCAGTCTTCGCGTCAAGGATCTTTGTTTTTCTCCTCGCGCTGCGCTCCGGCTCTAGTGAGCCCCTAGTCTGGGATTCAGACGAGCCTTAGGTGGCAAGCGAGGAGAAAGGGAGGGATCCTGGGTTTGGGGTCAGGCCCGAGGTCAGGCCGGTGGTCCGTGGTTCGGGAGGCCGTCTGAGGCGGGGATGGGGGTCTTGGCAGGGCCGGGACCGGCTTGGATACCGCTAGTCCTGGCTACTTGAGGCGGCGAAACTTTCCTGTTGTTCTTCCTGCTTCGAGGAGTCTCTGCCAAGGCGGAAACGCCGCGGCCTCGGCTCCTGTTGGTGACAGCGCTCGGCCCGCGGTCTCGCTAACACCCCTGTGCCGTTTCCACGGGTCCAGAGAGACGTCGGAAAGATCCGGGTCTGCGTTTGACCGCGAGAGTCTGGTCGCCTGTACCCGGCGGGGCGGCCTCCTGAGGTGGTGCCTCCTTTGGCCGGAGGAGATTGCTCTTCTCTTTAGCGTAAGCGAGTTTCGGTCTTTGCCCGGTTTCGCAGACTCCTCCGTGTCTTATGGGAAACCTTGTGAGGAGCCCGAGGCCCTGTCCTTGCCTCTCTCCTCTTTGTGTTCTCAGCTCCCCTTTTCCGGGGTGCTGGAGCTGAGGACTTGAAACTCGGCAGCGTAAACTTTTGCCAGGATCAGGATCCATGGAGGGTCCGTTTACAATTAGGCAGTAGGAAAGACACAGCGGCTTTCATTCTCTGCAGTAGTAAAATTAAAAGCCGTCCATAAATAACTCCTATCGGGGATTGTAATTTTTTGTTTTGCATCACGAGTTTAACTTTAATTAAAATTTCATGTGGACCAAAGAGTAATGAATTCCGTCATCTAGCTTCAACAACGACCAGTTCAGGGCCAGTTTTGCTTATATCTCTCCTTGTGCGTGTATTTAACAAAATAGTAGTTGAGATATATGTGAGTGAGTGTGTATTCATGTAGAAGCCTCTGATTCCTTTACCTACAGTCCAGTAGTCTGTGGGAAGTTTTGCTTTTACAGCTTTCTCAGAATCACATCTAAAGGGTAATATTCTTTTCTTAGAAGATAAAAGAGTGTTTTGAAATTTTAATGTTCTGGAACTTTTTGAGTCCCATAGTTCCTTTGAATTTGATTGTTTTAGTGTCTTTTGAAATTTTAATGTTAACATTGTATTTTAAAGTCACCCAGTTTCTGAATCCTGTCATTTTTTTAAAGTACTGTTACTATTCTGTCCAAATTACTTGTTTTTACCCTGTTCCAGTGCCTCTGGGATTCTAAGTGATCAGGAGCTTCCAGAATCTCCAACTTTAGTCTACCTAAGTTCTCATTCCTTTAAAATTAGATTCAAGGGACACCTGGGTGGCTCAGTCCGTTAAGTGGCTGCCTTCCGCTCAGGTCATGATCCCAGAGTCCCGAGATTAAGATCCGCATTGGGCTCCTTGCTTAATGGGGAGCCTGCTTCTCCCTCTGCCAGCTTCTCCCTGCTTGTGCTGTCTCTCTCTCGCTGACCAAAAAATAAATAAAAATCTTTAAAAAGATACTAGAGTCAAGTCCCAGCTGTATGTAGTCTATTCTGATTTAAAAAAAAAACAAAACTACAAAATAAGGTGTAGTCTAATGAAGTAACTTCAAATATAGGAAATGTAGTATGTATATGAATACCGATTTCAGCATTCTATGATAAATATCAGAAAGTTGGGGGACTAATTTAAAAATTACTATGGAATATTAGACAGCCATTAAAATAAAGCTGAAGACTGTAGCATAACAGATACTACGTCACGTGATAAAAGGACTCAGTAGTGTCAGAGTCCATGATTACAACTGTAAAATATGAGGAAAAACTCTGAGTAAACATACACTCAGGGACTTTTCTATAATTGTTTTATTTAATTTTATTGAAATAAGACAATGCTTTCATAAATACATTTCAGTATTTATAGCTTCTTTCAGAATATCTTGGTGGTCTCTGCTTTCTGTGGTCAGTACTTGTGAGTTTATGCGTGATGCTGCTGGTCTTGTGGCCCTTCGTTTTACTTTTTAATCTTGTTCAAAAATTAAATTTAATCTTGATTAATTTGGTTAGCGAAGATTTGATAATGGATAATTGAAAATACAGTAAAGTTGGCATTCTATAATAAATCAAAGGTTTTAAGGATTGGTCTATACTAACTTAGAAGTGCTTTTCTAGGGGCGCCTGGGTGGCTCAGTGGGTTAAAGCCTCTGCCTTGGGCTCGGGTCTCGATCTCCGGGTCCTGGGAGCCCCGCATTGGGCTCTCTGCTCAGCAGAGAGCCTGCTTCCTCCTCTCTCTCTGCCTGCTTCTCTGCCTACTTGTGATCTGTGTCTGTCAAATAAATAAAGTCTTTTTAAAAAAAAAAAAAAGAAATGCTTTTCCAGCTTGTTTGTACTCTTGTTACCTCTTCATAGCTTCATTACAGTGGTCATACCTAAATTTGTTCATATTATTTATTTTACAGGGAAGAAGTATTCAAGAAAAGTAAAATAATACATTTCAAATACAAAGTTTTTTTTTTTTTTTTAAAGATTTTATTTATTTATTTGACACAGATCACAAGTAGGCAGAGAGGCAGGCAGAGAGAGAGAGTAGGAAGAAGCAGGCTCCCCACTGAGCAAGGAGCCCAATGCGGGGCTCGATCCCAGGACACTGAGATCATGACCTGAGCCAAAGTCATAGGCTTAACCCACTGAGCCACCCAGGTGCCCCCAAAGTTTTCTTTTATACGGCATAATATCATCCTTGCCACTATTGACTCTGCTGCCACCCTTCCCCACTTGGCACTTTTGGAGCTATATACTCTAAAGCTTGTTTCTTAGGACTTCAGGATCTTTTTTGCTTGCTTTATTTCTTTTTTTAGGCGAAATTTTATTTATTTGAAAGAGAGAGGGAGAGCACAGATGAGGAGTGAAAGGGAGAAGCAAACTCCTGCTGAGCAGGGAGCTGAGATCATGACCTGATCCAAAGGCAGACACTTAACTGACTGAGCCAACTGGCTGCCCCACACCTTTTTTTCCCCCTTCCTATTTTTAACTATAAATAGAGCTTTCAGGGTTACTACTGCTGGACAGCTTCACAATTTTGGGCAGCAGGTGTGAGCTGCAGCAGTCTCACCTTCCTCCTCCAAATAACATGAGGAATGACTCAATCCATAGTTTTACACCTTCTCTTATTTGGAGTAAAGAGATCCTTCTTTAAGAGGCTCTTGAAAAAAGCGAGAGAAAGAAAAGCCTCCCAGAATTGAATGATGAAAGAGGGACCAGATGGGTTTGTTGTTCCAGAGTTAAGGATTGGGATTTAATGAGGAATTGGGAAGAGCCAGGGAGGGCCCTTGACAATAGTGGTACACCAATAAAAATAGATCAGTATAGGCATACCCTGGAGATATTGTGGGTTTGGTTCCAGACCACCACTATAAAGTGAATATCACAATAAAATGAGTCAAATGAATCTTTGTTTACCTTTTTTTTTTTTTTTTTAAGAGTTTGTTTATTTGAGAGAACACAAGCAAAGGGACTGGCCGTGGGAGATGGAGTAGCTGAGTAGCCTCTGAGCAGAGAGCTGGATGCAGTCTCCATCCCAGGACTCCCGGATTGTGGCCTGATCTGGAGGCAGACTTTTTTTTTTTTTTTTAGATTTATTTATTTATTTATTTGACAGATCACAAGTAGGCAGAGAGGCAGGCAGAGAGAGAGGGGGAAGCAGGCTCCCTACTGAGCAGAGAGCCCGATTTGGGGCTCGATCCCAGGTCCCTGGGATCATGACCTGAGCTGAAGGCAGAGGCTTTAACCCACTGAGCCACCCAGCCGCCCCTGAGGGCAGACTCTTAACAGACTGAGCCACCCAGGCACCCCTAATTTTTTTTTCAAAGTATGTATAATAATTAATATTATAATACATTGTAGCCTGTTAAGTGTGCAGTAGCATTATGTCTGACAAAACAACATGCATATCTTTTTTTTTTTTTTTTTAAGATTTTATTTATTTATTTGACAGAGATCACAAGTAGGCAGAGAGGCAGGCAGAAAGAGAGGAGGAAGCAGGCTTCCCACGGAGGAGAGAGCCCTACGTGGGGCTCGATCCCAGGACCCTGGGATCATGACCTGCGCCGAAGGCAAAGGCTTTAACCCAGTGAGCCACTCAGGCGCCCCAACATGCATATCTTAATTTAAAAATATTGCTAAAGGAGTGCCCGGGTGGCTCAGTTTGTTAAGCGGCTGCCTTCAGCTTGGGTCATGATTCCAGGGTCCTGGGATCGAGCCCCGCATTGGGCTTCTGCTCAGCGGAGAGCCTGCTTCTCTCTCTCCCCCTCTCCCTGCCACTCTGCTTACTTGTGCTCTCTCTCTAGCTCTCTGTCAAACAAATAAAATATATTTATATATATATATATTGCTAAAAAAAGGCTAACCATCATCTGAACTTTCAGCAAGTTGTAACCTTTCTGCTGGTAGAGGGTCTTCCCTCCATGTTGATGGATGCTGACTGGTCTGGGTGAAGCTAAAGCTGTGGCAATTTCTTAAAATAGGAAAATAGTGGAGTTTTTGCATCAGTTGACTTTCATGACTAGTTCCTCAGCGCATGATACTGTTTGATAACATTTTATGCACCATAGAACTTTCTTTCAGAATTTGAGTCTCAAACTCTGTTGCTGCTTTATCAACCAAGTTTATGTAATATTCTGAATTCTTTGTTATCATTTCACTGATCTTCACAGCATCCTCACCAGGAGTAGAATTCATCTCTAGAAACCAAATACTTCGCTCATTCATAAGAAACAACTTCTCATCAAGGTTTTGTCATGCAATTCTGTCACATCTTCAGACTCCATTTCTAATCTTAATTATTTTGCTCTTCATACATTTATTCTTACTTCCTCCACTGAAGTCCAAAACCCCTCAAAATCATCCTTGAAGATTGGAATTAACTTTTTCCAAACTCCTGTTATTACTGATATTTTGCTGTCTTGACATGAATTAGATGTTCTTAATGTTATTTAGAATGGTGAATCCTTTCCAAAAGGTTTTCAGTTGACTTTGTCCAAATCCATCAGAGAAATCACTATCTATGGCAGCTCTAGCTACGTAGGATATATATCTTAAATAATAAGACGTGAATGTTGAAATTACTCTTTGATCCATGGGCTGTAGAATGGATGTTTTGTTAGCAGGCATGAAAACGATGTTAATCTCATTCATACCTCTCCATCAGAGCTCTTGGGTGACCAGGTGTGTTATCAATGAACGTAAAAGGAATCTTTTTTTTTGAGTACTAAGTCTTAGTGGTGGGCTTAAAATACTCAATAAACCATGTTGTAAACAGATGTGCTGTCATTCAGGCTCTGTTTTTCATTTACAGAGCTCAGGCAGAATAGATAATAGCATAATTTTTTTGGGCCGTAGGATTTTCAGAATGGTAAATGAGCATTGGCTTCAACTTAAAGTCACAGGCTGTATTATGCTTTAGCTCCTAACGAGAGTTAGCCTGTCCTTTGAAACTGTGAATCCACGGGTCGAGGTCTCTCGAGCTGTGGAAATTCTGGATGGCATCTCCTTTCAGTGTAAGGCTGTTTCATCTACATTTAAAATCTGTTGTTCAGGGGGTGGCTGGGTGGCTCAGTTGGTTAAGCATCTGACTCTTGATCTTATCTGAGGTCTTGATCTCAGGGTTGTGAATTCAAGCCCCATGTTGGGCTCTGTGTTGAGCATGGAGCACTTAAAAAAAATCTGTTTAGTATAGTTACCTTTATTAATTATCTTGGCTACACCTTCTGGATAATTTTCTGCGGCTTCTGCATCAGCACTTGCTTCACCTTCCACACTTGTATACTATGGAAAATGGCTTCTTTCTTTAAACCTCATGAATCAACTTCTGCTAGCTTAAGCTTTTCTTTTGCAGCTTTCCTTTCTTCTCTCAATTTGTAGAATTGAGAGGACCTTGCTCCAGATTAGGCTTTGGCTAAGGGAATGTTGTGGCTGGTTTGATCTTTTATCCAGACCACTGAAATGCTCTCCATACCAGCAATAAGGCTGTTTCACTTTCTTAGCATTGTTCACTGGGGTAGCACTTTCCATTTCCTTCAAGAACTTTTCCCTTGCATTCACAACTTCGCTGACCTGTGTGAGAAATCTAGCTTTTAGCCTATCTCCACTTTGACATGTTTTCCTTATTAAGTTTAATCATTTGTATCTTTTGATTTACAGTGAGGGACATGTGACTCTTCTTTTCCTTGAACACTTCAAGGCCATTGTAGGGTTATTGACTGGCCTAATTTCCATCTTGTGTCTTAGGGAATAGGGATGCCTAACTAGGAGCAGAGAGACGGGGGATAGCGGTTGGCGGAGCAAAGAATATACACATTTCTCAGCAAAGTTCATTGTCTTACATTGGAGTCATTGATGGCACCCCAGTACAGTTTTACAGTAGTAACATCAGAGGTCACTGATCACAGATTACTGTGACATATGTAATAATAATGAAGAGGTTTGAAATACTGTGGGAATTAGCAGAATGTGGCACAGACCTGGAGTGAGCAAATGCTTTTGGAAAAACAGTGGTGATAGACTTGCTTGATGCAGTATTGCAAACCTTCCAATTTGTTTAAAAAAAAAAAAGTATCTGAGAAGAGCAATAACAAGAGGTATGTCTAGGTAGATACTACCTAGTAGTATCTACTAGGTAGAATACTGAGAACTACTTTTGTAATCACTAGTTCATAGGGTTTATGTTATAGTTGTTTACATGTCTTACAGTTTAAAAATTTTTTTTTTTAATGTCATTCTCATAGATGGTGAACTCTTTGAAGATTTAGGGTGAGGTCTTATTTACCTGTCTGTGGTGGCTTAGCACAGTGCTTGGTAGAAGTACATGTAAACGTTTGGTGAGTGAGTGCATAACATTTAAGAATAACCTCTGAATAATAAAAGGAATTTTAAGTGAGTTATTGGGCAGTATTAGTACATAGTATGTGTATATGTATTCACATAAACATTTGCTCATATATATGTTTCTTTTTTTTTTTTTTTGCACCTCCACCCCAGCCTTCCCCCGGCCCACCCCGTCCCCCGTGTTTCTTTTATGTATATAGATGTTCGTGTATGTATAAAACAGTAACTTGACCAGAATATTTTATTAATTTTCAGATTAATTATTTTTTTTTAAAGATTTAATTTATTTATTTGACAGAGAGAGATTACAAGTAGGCAGAGAGGCAGGCAGAGAGAGAAGAGGAAGCAGGCTCCCTGCTGAGCAGAGAGCCCGATGCGGGACTCGATCCCAGGACCCCGAGATCATGACCTGAGCCGAAGGCAGCGGCTTAACCCACTGAGCCACCCAGGCGCCCCTTCAGATTAATTATTCCTAATCATGCCAGGTACAGAGGTTATAGTATTTAGCTTTGGAAGCAGGTTCAAGTCCTGAAATGGTAATTAAGTGATTTATATTAGACTAGTTTGGGGTCTAATAATTTATTTCCTATATTGATAATTATTTAGGATAAATCTTTAGTTACTACCTTTGTTGTTTAATGTCACTGTCCTTTTTTAAATTTATTTTTTAATTTTTTTACAGATTTTATTTATTTATTTATTATTTTTTATTATTATTTTTTAAAGACTTTATTTATTTGAGAGAGGGAGAGACAGCATGAGAAGGGAGAAGCAGACTCCCCAAGGAGCTGGGAGCCTGATGTTGGACTCGATCCCAGAACTCCAGGATCATGACCTGAGCTGAAGGCAGTGGCTTAACCAACTGAGCCACCCAGGCATCCTCAGATTTTATTTATTTGAGAGAGAGGGCATAAGTGGTAGGGAGAAGCAGACTCTTTTGCTGAGCAGGAAGGTGGGTGCAGGGCTCTCTTCCAGGACCCTGGGATCGTGACTGGAGCTGAAGGCAGATGAAACCCTTTTTTTTTTTTTTTTTTTTAAGATTTTATTTATTTATAACAGATAGTGAGAGAGGGAACACAGCATGGGGAAGCTGAACAGGGAGCCTGGTCTGGGGCTTGATGCCTGGATGCTGGGGTCATGACCCAAGCTGAGGGCCGACGCCCAACAGCTGAGCCACCCAGGTGCCCCGTATCATTCTCTTTAATGATTCATTTTTTAATTTCTGAAAGTTGAAAATCCTTGAAACTTGGAGGCTTCCAGAGTTGGTTTGGAGGCTTCCATACCTGGCTGGCTCTGTCAGAAGGGCATGCTACTCTTGATCTCTGGGTTGTGAATTTCCCTGAGTGCCAGGTTGGGTGTAGAGCTTACTAAAAACATAAATTTAAAAACCTAATTAAAAAAAAAAAAAAAAAGAGGGGGGCCTGGGTGACTCAGTGGATTAAGCCTCTGCCTTCAGCTCAGGTCATGATCCCAGGGTCCTGGGATTGAGCCCCACATCAGGCTCTCTGCTCCACAGGGAGCCTGCTTCACCCTATCTCTCTTTCTCTCTGCCTGCCTCTCTGCCTACTTGTGATCTTGGTCTGTCAAATAAATAAAATCTTTTAAAAAAATCCTCAAAACTGAAGTTTACAAAATACTTTGGCAAATTATTTTTCTTTCCTTAAATTTAAAACAAAACTAAATTATGTTAGTTGGTGGAATTAAAAAAAATACTATAAATTTCTTACTGAATAACAATAGTGACAGCTTTGTACAAAGCACTAGTGTGGGAATAATGATGGAACCACCGAAATAGTGTTTGATTAAAAAAAAAAAAAAAGAAAGAAACTTTGACTTCAAGGAGCTATACTGATTATATACAGTTAAAGTCTTCCAGTGACTGAAACTGGTTAATGAAAAAAGTTAAAGCTGGGGAGAAGAGATACAATGCATATCTTAAACATTTTTATTTCAACCTAAAACACATAAGAGTCCATTTATCATTTAATTCTCATACCAGCCTTAGGAAGTATGTGAGGGTTCATGTAATACTGGTACTAATTTTCTATAGATGACTGATGTATTAAGTGTTTAATAGAGAAGCCACTTGGGCCTGAATTTCTTTTTTTTTCCTTTGGAATGGTTTTTAATTTTAGATTCAATTTCTTTTTTTAAAAAGATTTTATTTATTTGCCAGAGAGAGAGCAAGCGAGCACAGGCAGGCTGAGTGGCAGCAGAGGCAGAGGGAGAAGCAGGCCCCCTGCTGAGCAAGCAGCCCGAAGTGGGACTCGATCCCAGGATGCTGGGATCATGACCTCAGTCAAAGGCAGCTGCTTAACCAACTGAGCCACCCAGGTGTCCCTAGATTCAATTTTTGTTACGTATGTGGGGTGATTACATTTTCTGTTTCTTTGTGTCAGTTTAGAGAGGGGCTCTAAATCTTGGGGGGGTGCCAGGGTGGCTCATTTGGGTAAGCATCTGCCTTTGGCTCAGGTCATCTTGGGGGTCCCTGGATTGAGGCCTGCTTTGGGGTCCCTGCTCAGTGGGGAGCCTGCTTCTCTCTGTGCCCCTCCTTCCTGCTCTCTTCTCTCTCTCTAAGGAATAAGTAAACAAAAGGTTTTTTTCTAGATAGCCAGCATTTGGTTTTGTTGCTTTTTCTCTAGTTTCCTCTTCAATTTTATTGATTTTTGCTTTGTTTTTATGGTTTCCGTCTGCTTGCTTTAAGTTATAATAATGTTCTTTTTGCAGTTCCTTATGGTAGAAGCTTAGATTACTAATTTGAGACCTTTTCTAACATAAGCATTTAGTGTTGTAAATTTTCCCTTAAGTACTGTTTTTTAAACTACATTCACGGGGGTGCCTGGGTGGTCAGTGGGTTAAAGCCTCTGCCTTCAGCTCTGGTCATGATCCCAAATTCCTGGGAGTGAGCCCCGAATCGGGTTCTCTGCTCAGCGGGGAGCCTGCTTGCCTTCCTCTCTCCTTCTGCCTGCCTCTCTGCCTACTTGTGATCTCTGTCAAATAAATAAATAAAATCTTAAAAAAAAATAAATTACATTTCACAGGTTACAATGGTTTTATTTTCTTGCAGTTCAAACCTTTAAAACCTTTTTTTCCCCCCCTGTTTGCAACTTCCTCTTTGACCAGTGGATTATGAAGAAGTGTGTTAAATTTTCAAGTGTTTGGAAATTTGTTGCTATCTTGTTAGCTCATTTCTAGTTTAGATCCATATGGTTAAAGATCATACTTTGTGTGATTTTCATTCTGTTTTGTTAAGGTTATTTTGTATCCTGGGATATGGTATACATTCAAGTATGTTCCGTGTATTATACTCTGTTGGGTGGATTGTTCTGTAATTATCACTGAGATACAGTTGGTGGTTTTGTTGTTTCTGCTGTTCATTTCTTGTATATCATTGCTGATATTCTACCAGTTTGATCAGTTACTGGTGAAGGCATGTTGAAGTCTCCAGCTGTAATTAGTGATTTATTTCTTCTTTCCTATTCGTCAGTTCTTGCTTCGTATTTTTTGAAGCTCTATTTGTTAGGTGCATTTACTGTTAGGATTGTTATATTTCCTTGGTGATTTCTCTCTATCTCTAAATAATTATAGCAGTATATAATACTCCTTTTTTATCCCTGGTTTTCTTTGTTCTGAAATCTAATTTGTCTAACATTAATATAGCTGCTCCAATTAACTTTAACTTTCTTTTTAAAAATTGATTTATAATTGACATAAAACATAAAACATTGACATAAAGCATATTTCAGATATAAAAACGTAATGATTAGGTGTTTGTGTATAGTGTGAAGTGATTGCCACAATAAGACTAGTTAATATCTAGGGCGCCTGGGTGGCTCAGTGGGTTAAGCCGCTGCCTTCGGCTCAGGTCATGATCTCAGGGTCCTGGGATCGAGTCCCGCATCGGGCTCTCTGCTCAGCAGGGAGCCTGCTTCCTCCTCTCTCTCTCTGCCTGCCTCTCTGCCTACTTGTGGTCTCTCTCTGTCAAATGAATAAATAAAATCTTTTAAATAAAAAAAAAAAAGACTAGTTAATATCTAACATCATACATAGTTAACAACATTTGTTTCTTGTGATAAGAACTTTTGGGGGCACCTGGTGACTCAGTCAGTTAATCGTCTGCCTTCAGCCCAGGTCATGATGCCAGGGTCCTAGGATTGAGCCCTGCACTGGGCTCCCTGCTCAGCAGGGGAGTCTGTTTCTCCCTGTCCCTCTGCTGCTCCCCCTTGTTGTGCTTTCTCTCTCTCTCTCTGTCAAATAAATAAATAAATAAATAAATTTTAAAGATTGTATTTATTTATTTGACAGAGATCACAAGTAGGCAGAGAGGCAGGCAGAGGAGAGGGGGAAACAGGCTCCCTGCTGGGCAGAGAACCCGATGTGGGGCTTGATCCCAGGACTCTGACATCATGACCTGAGCCAAAGGCAGAGGCTTTAACCCACTGAGCCACCCAGGTGCCCCAGTAAATAATATCTTAAAAAGTGTGTGTGTGATAAGAACTTTTAAGATCTACTTTCCTGGGCACCTGGGTGGCTCAGTGGGTTAAACCGCTGCCTTCGGCTCAGGTCATGATCTCAGGGTCCTGGGATCGAGTCCCACATCGGGCTCTCTGCTTGGCAGGGAGCCTGCTTCCCTCTCTCTCTCTCTCTGCCTGCCTCTCCATCTACTTGTGATCTCTCTCTGTCAAATAAACAAATAAAATCTTTAAAAAAAAAAAAAAGATCTACTTTCCCCAGCTTTCAAATATGTGATATGGTATGATTAACTAATTTGTACATTTTTATATCCCTGTGACTTATTTTATAACTGGAAGCTTGTACTGAATTGAGTGAAGGGGGGGAATAAAAACTTTTAACTTTCTTCTGATGATGTGTGATAGATCTTTTTCATCCCTTTACTTTTTTTAGGGATGCCTGGGTGGCTCAGTTGGTTAAGCAGCTGCCTTCGGCTCGGATCATGATCCCAGCGTCCTGGGATCGAGTTCCACATCGGGCTCCTTGCTCAGCAGGGAGCCTGCTTCTCCCTCTGACCCTGCCTGCCACTCTCTCTGCCTGTGTTCGCTCTCATTCTCTCTCTCTCTCTAACAAATAAAATAAATAAAATCTTTAAAAAAAAAATTTGAGAGAGTGCATGTGCATGTCAGTGGGGAGAGGGCCAGAGGAAGAGGAATAAGCAGACTCTGTGTTGAGTGTGGAGCCCATTGAGGGGCTTGATCTCACGACCCTGAGCTCATGATCTGAGCCAACATCAAGAGTTGGTTGTTTAACACACTGAGCCACCCAGGCATCCCTCATCCTTTTACCTTTAACATACTCATTTTATCATATCAAAGTGAGTTTCTTATTGATAGTATATGGGGTGGACCATTTTTTGGGCAGTTTCTGTACTTAGGGACTACAGTAGGTGTACTTTCATGCTGTACTTAGAGTCAGTAGTTTACCACTTCTGTGGAATATGGAAACATCATATAGATCACTTTACCCTGCCCCCTTTATCCCATTATGTTATGTTTATCTTACTTGTTTAGATACATTGAAAATTCCATTTGACAATGTTACTAGCTTTGCTTTTAACTATAAAAAATGACATCCTAAGACACTCCAGAGTCATCTGTTATATTTCCCAGATATTTTTTTTAATCTTTAAAAAAAAATTATTTATTTGTCAGAGAGAGAGAACACAAGCAGGCAGAGTGGCAGGCAGAGTGATTCGGGACTCGATCCCAGAATCCTGGGATCATGACCTGAGCCAAAGGCAGCTGCTTAACCAATTGAGCCACCCAGGTGCCCCTCCCAGATATTTATATCTGTAATGTAAGTTACAGATATTTTCAGTTTTTCTTTTTAATATTCCAGATTTCCTTGTGGTGTCACTTCTTTCTGCCTGAAAAACTTCTTAAGAGCAGGTTTGTTGGTGACAAATTCTTCTTTAGTTTTCCTGCATCTGAGAATGACTTTATTTCACCTTCATTTCTCAAGGGTATTTTTCAGTGGATAAATTTGTGCTTAACAGTTCTTTCAGCAATTTAGAAATACTTTTACACTTCTCTTTGGTCTCTATGATTTCAGATGTGAAATTTGTAGTCATTTGAATAGGTCATCTATAAGTAATGCATTTTTCTCTGGCTGCTTTCAGAATTTTACAAATTTAGTTTTCAGCAGTTTGATGATGATGAGTCTGGGCATATATTTCTTTTGGTTTATTCTGTTAGGAATTCCCTAAATTTTTCAGTCTATAGATTTATGCCATTTGCTAAATTTGGGAAGTTTTCAGCATACAATTTTCTTTTTTTTAGGATTAATTTTGTAGTGAGCCTGTGTGCAAGTGGTGGCGGAAGGGGGGATGAGAGACAAAGGGAGAGAGAGAATCTCAAGTAGCGTCCCAGCTGAGTGTGGAGCCCTGATCCCTGGGATCCTGACCTGAGCCAAAATCAAGAGTTGGATGCTTAACTGACAGCCAGCCACCCAGGTATCCCCTCAGCCTATAGTTCTTCACAGTTTTTTGGTACCACTTCTGGAACTCTTGAGGACATAAGATTAGATCTTTTGCTATTGCCCTATAGACTTCTGGGATGTTTTTCACTTGGAGATTTTTAAAAATCTCTTTTTTAAATTGGATAATTTTTATTGATTTATGTTCAAGTGCCCTGGCTCTTTCCTCTCTCATTTCCATCCTGCTGTTGAGCCCATCAGTGAGTTTCCTTACCTTGGTTATTGTTCGTTTTTCAATTCTAAAGTTTCTGTTTGTTTCCTCTTTATATAATTTTTTTTTTTTAAGATTTTATTTACTTATTTCACAGCCAGAGATCAAAAGTAGGCAGAGAGGCAGGCAGAGAGAGGAAGGGAAGCAGGCTCCCCACTGAGCAGAGACCCCCGATGTGGGCCTTAATCCCAGGACTCTGGGATCTTGACCCAAGCTGAAGGCAGAGGCTTTAACCCACTGAGCCACCCAGGCGCCCTCCTCTTTGTATCTTTTGTTTCTTTTCCTTTTTTCTTTTCTTTTTTTTCTTTTTTTTAAGATTTATTTGCAATAGTGAGACTGTGGGTGGGGGAGGGCTTGAGGGAGATAGTCCTCAAGCATATATATACCCTGTGGAGCCTGGAGCCTGACTAGAGGCTCTATCTCCTGACCCCCGGGGATCCTGACCTGAGCCAAAACCAAGAGTTGGACACTTAGCTGAATGAGCCATCCAGGCACTCTCTTGCTTCTGTTTAAGGACTACTCATGTTGCTCTAAGTATAGCTAGTTCATTAATTCTCACTGTGGCATAGTAGTTTGCTGTATGCGCCTGTCATATTTTATTTTTCCTCTTGTAATGGACACATAATGTTCTGCCACCTCCTTACTACTATAGGATCCTTATACATGTGTCTTCATGGCTCTCTGTACAAATTTCTTTGAGGGTATATGTGCAGGAATGGGATTGTGAGATCCTAAGGTATATGTGTACATTACCTTACATATTAAGACATACATTTTAGGGGCGCCTGGGTGGCTCAGTGGGTTGAGCTTCTGCCTTCGGCTCGGGTCATGGTCTTGGGGTCCTGGGATTGGGCCCTGCATTGGGCTCTCTGCTCAGGAGAGAGCCTGCTTCCCCCTCTCCCTCTGTCTGCCTCTCTGCCTACTTGTGATCTCTCTCTGTCAAATAAGTAAAATTTTAAGGAAAAAAAAAGACATACATTTTATTGAGTACTGTTAGACTGATAAGAGTATTACTCACCCTTGCAAAGGAAGTAAATCCTGTCATGCTACAAAATGGACTCAGACTTTACTATTATATATGTGTCAGAGTATATAAACAAAAATAAACAATATGTTTTCTTTAGCCATTCATCTGTCAGTGAACATTTGGGTTACTTCTACCTCTTGGCTGTAGTAAATAATGCTGCTAGGAACATGGGTGTGCAGATACCTCTTTGAAATACTATTTTCAGTTCTTTTGGATATATACCCAGAAGCAGGATTGCTGAATCATATGGTAGTTCTATTTTCAGTTTTTTAAGGAACTACCATACTGTTTTTCCATAATGGTACTCCATTTTTTAGTGTCACCAATAGTGGTATACAGGGTCTCAAGTTTTTTTTGATCTCCTTTCCAACACTTTTTAAAAAAGATTTTATTTATTTGACAGAGTACAGGCAGAGGGAGCTACAGAGGGAGAGGGAGAAGCAGGTTTCCTGCTGACCAGGGTGCCAGATACGGAATTTGTTTAATCCCAGGACCCTGGGATCATGACCTGAGCCAAAGACAACTGCTTAACTGAGCCACTGAAGCACCCTTACCTTTTTTTAAAAAAGATTTATTTATTTTAGAGAAAGCACACGAGGGGTGGGGGGATACAGGGAAGGGGGAGCAGACTTCTTGCTGAGTGTGGAGCATCACACAGGGGTCTGTCCTGTGACCCCAAGATCATGACCCCAGCTGAAACAAAGAGTTGGTTGCTCAACTGACTGAGCCATCTGGTTGCACCCACAGTTTTCCTTTTTTAGGCAACTCATTTAACTTCAGTTTTCTACTCTGGTTAGCCGAAATCTTAACTGCAATGTAATTCTGGGGTTGCTTTGGTAGAGATCTAGGTTCCTGTGTGTGTGTGTGTGTGTGTGTATAGTCTTTATGCTTAATACGTTCTTCTCCAGAGCCACATAGCATCCTTCCTCTGATACATGTCCCGGAGGCTCACTCTTGTGCACTATGTCTATAGGCCCTTTTTCTTTCTGCCTTCCAGTTGGGGGTAAATGGGAGGTACCAGGAGACCAGAGGGCAGGAGGAATGAGGGCTAGGTATTTATTTCCCTTTTCCTTTCCTGCCAGATTGCTACAAATTGTCTGCATGCCTCTTACCAATGACCTTGATTCCTGTCTGGAGATCCTCTTCATATAGCTACCACTGGGAGGTTTCAGTTCTTCATCTTGCCTTTTCAGGCCTGGATGTGTAGTTCTGGGGCAGTACACTGTCCTTTCTTGGTTTCTCTAAACCTTACCCACACCTTTGTACATAGTCTGTTCTTCTCCGATTACCCAGGTTGGGGATGCTAACCTGTTTTCAGCTTGAACCCTGATTGTTAGAGTCCCTGAATAGGCCCTACGATTTTATTTACTGCTTAAGATTTGAGCAAAAAAATGTTATTACTGAATGATAAAATTAGTAATTTGGATTTATTTTTATGTGCCTTCCACAGGTTTACAGTAGCTTTTGGAGTTTCTCTTCCCCGTAACATCCCCAGCTAAAAGATTGTGTGAAATATAAACAACTTTGCCACACCTCAGTATTTTCAATTTCCGTCACAGAATTGGGTTTCTATTTACAGCATAAAACATTTGTTAAGCGCCTCTTTCAGAGAATTTTAGCACTTTTCTTCTTCAGAGTCCATTTTCTTATGCCTTCGAATTTTTTTTTCCCCAGGCTGTTCAAAGTGTGGTTTGAAAACGAGCATTTGTAGACACTAACCATCTTAGGCAAATATGTGAAATAAAAATGTCTTTACACCCTCCAGCATTTCATGAAGCTAAAACCACTCCTTTGTTACCTAACATGTGTCTTTCAGTGTCTGGCTCACTTTAGGTACCTATTCTGGTGAATTAACTTTTTTGGGAAACTTAATTTCCCTAAATATCTATTAATGTATTAATCAGCTTTGCTTTTTTTCTGTTTATGTCCTCATTAGCCTTTGCCTATTTTTTAAATGGAGAGATGTATTGTTTTTGCTTTGAGTTTATTTTATTTATTTATTTAAGATTTTAAATTAATCTGCTTAACTGACTGAGCCACCCAGGTGGTCCTTTATTTATTTATTTATTTATTTATCTCTTTTTGAGATTTTATTTATTTGTAAGAGCAAGAACACAAGCAGGGGTAGTAGCAGGCAGAGGGAGAAGCAGGCTCCCTGCTGAGCAAGGAGTTTGATGTGGGGCTCGGCCAGCAACCTGGGATCATGACCTAAGCTCAAGGCGGATGCTTAACGTACTGAGCCACCCACGCATCCCTGCTTTGATATTTTAAAAATGTTTCTTAATCCTGTCAGAACTCTCCCTTTTGCCCTTTTTCCCCTTCACTATAGTTTTTTTAAAGGACCCCCCCCCTTTCCCTTCTAACATTCTTCTCCCCTTTCCAAGACCGCATTTGTGCATTTCAAATGCACTTTAATGTTCCTTCTTAGGAGGCTGGGCATTTGGACGCTTGCTTCTTACAGATGGAGAACTTTCGGGTTTCTGGTTGTGGTTTTACATCCATATTAGACCTGCTGCTAGTTTTTCTCTTTTGTCCTCCACAAACTTTCTTGCCTATTTTGCTTTCTGCTAAGGCATGTGGTTGATGCTTTGTGCATAGGAGAGTGCCTGATAGGAATTGTTAGCTTGTTCTTGTGTTTGTTTAGTGATACCTACTATTCAGTTCATCTTAAGGGTAAGGAAAATGATGCTCAGAGTAGTTAAATGGCATAAGCAAAGGTTGTTAAGAACAGAAGTGAGCATTGAGAATCAAGACTCTGTTAACCTTTGCTGCGTTGCTGGTCTACAGAGTCCTTTTCACACTTCAAGCCTAGTGCACATCCTTCTTGGAAGCTTCCCAGAGCTCCATGGCAGAATGGATGTTCTCCATAGCTCTTGCCTTGCACTGGCCCTCGGTGGAAGAGCATCTGAGTTAGGGATATCAAGACCATGTTTACATTTTTAACCACAGTTGTAATATTTTTGGTAAGTGGTCACCTTGTGTGGGTAATACTGTATATGGGCTTTGAACCCAAATCTTGCCCTTATTCATCTGTGGTGAGACAGATGAGCTGATGGATATGAAGGGCAGGGCCTGGCACCCAGTGAGATTTCTCCTCTGTGCTCCTTTTCTTGTGTTAGCTCTTTATCATAGGTTCGCACACAGTGTGCATGTACTCTCTTTTAAATGTTTATTTGTCAGAGGAGATGGTTATAAATTACTGGACAATTGGAAGCACTTTTTTGGTGCTGAGTAATGCACCATACTTATTTTTTTCTTTGTCGTTTCTGACATCTTCTGCTCCCTATCTTGGGCAATGACCAGTCCATTCTCTGTATCTGTGAGCTTGTGGGTAGTGATTTTTGTTTTTCCCAGATTCCACACATATTCCACTTATGATAAGGTGATCTTGATTAGTGTTTTCTGGTAAGTTAATACTTTGCTTTTCTAAGGAGACAAAGGAATTTATATCATTACTTGTCTTTTGATAGAAATTCTAAATTATAGGCTTTCTGAGGTGGGTTTTGTTCTTAATATTAGCTCTACTGTTAGTCTTAACTTACTGGGTTTGAAAAGAGTTTACATATAGTGATAATTAAATCTTTTTGCTTCCTTTGTTTATATGTGTATTTGCATTTTTTTTAAAGATTTTATTTATTTGGGGGCGCCTGGGTGGCTCAGTGGTTTAAGCCTCTGCCTTCAGCTCGGGTCATGATCTCAGGGTGCTGGGATCGAGCCCCACATCGGGCTCTCTGCTCAGCAGGGAGCCTGCTTCCCCCTCTCTCTCTGCCTGCCTCTCTGCCTACTTGTGATCTCTCTCTGTCTATCAAATAAATAAATAAAAATCTTTAAAAAAAAAAAGACTTTATTTATTTGACAGAGAAAGATCACAAGTAGGCAGAGAGGCAGGCAGAGAGAGAGAGAGGCAGGCAGAGAGAGAGAGAGAAGCAGGCTTCCCACTGAGCAAAGAGCCCAATGCGGGGCTCCATCCCAGGATCCTGAGATCATGACTCGAGCCTAAGGCAGCTTAACCCATTGAGCTGCACCCCGTATATTTGCATTTTTAAACTCAGAATATGGGGTCAAACTTCATATATGTAGTCCTGCCTTTTAATATATTTTCTCATCAGTAAATATGTTTTAAAAATTTTAGTGGCTACATAAAATTCCATCACAAATATATATAGTTTAATAAGCAATATTTATTCATTATTCTAATTTTTTGGTCTTAAAAATGTGCTGATAAATATTTTTATATAAAAGTCTGAATGAACCTCTGTTTCTTTTTTATTTATCAATTTATTTATTTATTTGACGGGGGGTGGGATCACAAGTAGGCAGAGAAGCAGGCAGAGAGAGTGGGAGAAGCAGGCTCCTGGCCAAGCAGAGAGCCCGATCTCTCGATCCCAGGACCCTGAGATCATGACCTGAGCTGAAGGCAGAGGCTTAACCCACTGAGCCACCCAGGCACCCCGAACCTCTGTTTCTTTAGGCTAAATTACTAGGAATAGAATTAATAAGTCAAAATGAATGTTTTTAAGCCTCTTAAAAATATAATACTAAAGTTTTGTTCTCGTGTATATTGATGCATCACACAATCGATGCTTAGAGATTAGTTAAGAACCACAGAGAAATCTTGACATTTTTCTGTCATACCTGTGACTATACTAGACCCCTGATACTGTTATCTTTTATCTTTGAAACCGTATCCAAGCAAGTGGCCAAAGAGGTCAAACTTCTAATAAGCTCCAGAGCACCACTTAAGTACTTGTTTACTATTTCGTAGTTACTGAGGTAATAGTTTTCTTTAACTAGACTGTGAACTCCATGAGGGCAATAACTGTGTCTCTGTTTTCAGTGCCATTGTGTCTCTCTCTCAGTCACAGTACTGTAGGCATTCAATGAATATTTGTTGAAAGGGATTAAACAATATATGTTATTAAAATTTTTGTACTGAAGTGCTATAGGAGTGTATGATTAAGATTGTTTACTTGGGTTTTGGATTTAGATGCACTTAGATTTTTTCCTTCATTATACCACTCAGTTGCTGGTTAATCATGGACCCAGTACTGCATATAGCAAATGATAGTCCTAGTTACTGTTTTTCTAGCTGTCTTTCTATCTCCCATCCATCTCTGGTTATGGAGGCCTTGAAAACAAGGATACTGTCTGGATCTAGTTAACACCAGAACCTACCACAGCGCCTCTTCTCTTATAAATAATTGTCAAATTGAAGTTTTGAATTTGATAATGGGAGTTGTTACGGCATAAACTGTAATTAATGCCATTCTTCCTTCACCTGTACTGAACTTGTGTTCCTCTGAAAGTTTCTTGTTCTCTCTGGTACCTGGAGTTTACATACACACTTCCTCTGCCTGAGGTAGTCACATCCTCTTTTTACCTTACAAATAATTTATCCTTTAGGACCCGACTTAGACTTCAGTTCTCCCAGAAAGCATTCTGTCATGTCTCTGAGATTGGGTGTCTTTCGTAATCTTGGCCCTACTGACATTTGGGCTGGATAGTTTTTTTTTTTAAAGATTTATTTATTTATTTATTGGACAGACAGAGATCACAAGTAGGCAGAGAGGCAGGTAGAGAGAGAGAAGGAAGCAGGCTCCCTGCCGAGCAGAGAGCCAGATGCGGGGCTCGATCCCTGGACCCTGGGATCATGACCTGAGCCAAAGGCAGAGGCTTTAACCCACTGAGCCACCCAGGCACCCCTGGACTGGATAATTTTTCTGTTGTGGGGTTCTGTCCTGAGCACTGTAGAATGTTTAGCAGTATTCCTGGCATCTACCCACCAGATGCCAGTAGCATTCCTTCCAGTCATGACAACCCAGGATCTCTAGTCATTGCCAGATGTCCCATGTGGGGCCAAAGTCACTTTCAGTTGAAAACAGCTCTAAAATTACACCTCTTACCAAATAGTATTATAGTTGTCAGGTTTTTTTAGCTGTTTTTGTCCATAGAATAAATTCCTTTGAGGGGAAGGACTGTACCCTCCACCCCTTTTATTTTCTTAAATCTTTAGCATTTAGCTATTGTCTGATGTAGAAATATTCGGTAAATATTTGTTGAGTGGATTGAACATAATTCAGTTATGGATCCTAGATATTTCATGACATACAAGCCCACTGTAAACTGAGACTTAGGTTAATTATTTAATGTATAAAGGCTTCTGGAGGCAATTTTACAAAAGGAGAATACATCTGATATTTCTTTTTAGTGGTTTTTGCACAAGTGGACAAATATCCCTAGTGTTTTTCCTTACATTGAATATCTTTTTTGGTTTGTCTGTTTATCGGTTAGTTTGTTAGACCTAACTTTTGTTTGGATGTTACATGTTTTGAAGTTCAAGTCCAGAATTCATTGAGAGGCGTAGAATTTGTGCTGTCTCAGTATGGCATGAACAATGGTGTACCCCCTTGTGGGTGGAGAGGAGTGGTTTTGTTGACTATAACTTTGCTGTTTGTTCAGTGTTTTGGTAAATAGCCTCTTGTTAAATTTTATAGAGCAGTTTTTTTTTCTTGGACTTCTCATTCCTTTGTATATTTCTTTGTATGTCAGTAAATACTAATATTTTTGTGATCTTAGGCACTGGCTTGAATTAGTAGAAGGACTTGAGGCACTAGTGGGAGAATATTTTTGAATTTGGTTCTAAATTTGATAATCTTTCCTCATCACTGCCCTGATGAGATTTTTGGGAGAAGTAGAAGCCGTTCCTGCTGCTGCTTTGTTTTTTTATCAACCCACTTCTACACCGATACATAGATATTAATTTTATCCATTACCAAGTCTTTTAGCTCTGCCTTACCTTCTCCCAGTTAGTTCTCCACACAACCAAAATGATCTTTAAGTAGTGTGAATCAGAGGTGCTTGGGTGGTTCAGTGGGTTAAGCCTCTGCCTTCAGCTCACTTCATGGTCTCAGGGTCCAGGGATCAAGCCCTGCTCTGCTCAATGGGGAGCCTGCTTCCCCCTCTTTCTCCTCCTGCCTCTCTGCCTACTTATGAACCTCTCTCTCTGTCAGATAAATAAATAAAACCTTAAAAAAAACAACAACTGTGAATCAGATCATGTTGTGTTTTGCCTGTATTAGGAAACCATTCTAGTTTATAGTGTCAGCTAATCCACCCTGTAACTGGAATAATTTCAACTTGAAAGTAGTAACTGTGCATTCTCTTTTTCCAGGAGGAACAGCACAGCATGCTGGGCTCTGGATTTAAAGCTGAGCGTTTACGAGTCAATTTGAGATTAGTCATAAACCGTCTTAAACTGTTGGAGAAAAAAAAAAGTGAGTAATGCATGATTGCCTTATATTTTATTTCCCAAAATATGTCGCTGAGTTTCTGGCTCTGTCAGGCTCTTTCAGGCTAGTACTGTGAAGTCTTATGGATTCGATATCCTTGAAGCTTTAGATCTATTATGGCTGCTCTTTGTGACAAGTAAGATTGAATCAGTTCCGTTGCAGGGAATAAGGTAGAAATTTCTGGCTGCAACAGCAATATTCTCATCTAGACAAAGGAACAAATTCTAGAGCCTGGATGAGTTGGGACCAGATTTGCGAAGAGAGAAATGAGCTAGGATGTACTAGAAACACCCACTTTGCTCTTGGGGTAGAAGTCTCCTGCAGACCAGGGCCCAGTGTACTGCTGTTATGTGACTGGATGGGATTTGTGCCTTAGCGGAACTGGCCCAGAAAGCGAGGAAAGAGATTGCTGACTATCTGGCTGCTGGGAAAGATGAACGAGCTCGGATTCGAGTGGAGCACATTATCCGAGAAGACTACCTTGTGGAGGCCATGGAGATTCTGGAGCTGTATTGTGATCTGCTGCTGGCTCGGTTTGGCCTCATCCAATCTATGAAGTAAGATATTTTCTCTCTCTTTTTTTTTCCCTAAATCTTAATTTAGGTTATGATTTATAGAAAAAAGCGTTCTTTTATGTACAATTTGATGAGTTTGAACATATGCATATACCTGTGTACCATCACCACAATCAAGGCAGTAAACATTTCTTACCTCCAAGTTTCCTTGTGTCCCCCTGCCTCACACTCTTTTTGTAAGAACACACAACATCAGATCTCTGGCCTCTTAACATTTTTTAAAAAGGTGTATGTTTATTTTAGAGAGAAAGAGCACGCATGCGCCAGCGGGGTTGGTGGGGTGGAGAGATGGGTAGAGGAGCAGAGGGAGAGAATCCCAAGCAAACTTCCTGCTGAGCGCGGAGCTTGAAAGGGGCCTTGATCTCAAGACTCTGAGATCATGACCGGAGCTAAAACCAGGTGCCTAACACTCAACCAGCTGAGCCACGCAGGCGCTCCTCTGCTCTCGTCACATTTTTAAGTGCTTAGTCTAGTATTGTTAACTATATGCCCAGTGTTGTTCAGTAGGTCTCTACAACTTAACCTTGTATAGCTGTAATGAAGTGAAATAAGATATTTTGAAGACCTAGATCAAATCATCTTTTTGAGAAAGGGAATTTGAGAAAGGAGTAATACTGGTCTCCTGCTGTATGTGGGGGAATAGCACTAGGGGACTACTTCACATACTTGAGTACCTTTTTCCTAATACTTTTAATGGAAGGGCTGATCTCCATGTAGACAACTGAAAAGAAAATAAGGACTCTAAAATCAAAACGTCTAAGTTTGAGTCTTGGGTCTACCATTTCCTGGCTTTGTGACCCTGGGCTTGTCAGTTAATTTCCCCAGAAGTGAAATAGGAATGATGAATAAGGCTAGAAGCCCTGGAATTATTTGTGAGAGTCCAGTGAGGTTCATGAAAGAACTTTAGAGGCAATCAAGCATATAATACAAATTCTAGGATTTTTTTGGTTTGTATTAAAGAATTTTTATTTTTTTAAAGATTTTACTTAGGTGTACCTAGGTGGCTCAGTTGGTTAAATATCTGTGTTTGGCTCAGGTCATGATCCTAGAGTTCTGGGATTGAGTGCCATATTGGACTCCCTGCTCAGCCTCTGCCCCCCCCCCCCAGCTTCTGCTCTCTCTGGCTTACTCTTGCAAATAAATAAAATCTTAAGAAAAAAAAAATTTTTTTTTTTTTAATTGATTTGAGAGAGAATGGAAGCGAGTGAGCACAAGCAGGGGAGGAACAGAGGGGAAGGGAGAAGCAACTCCTCACTGAGCAGGGAGCCTAATAACAGAGCTTGAGCCCGGGACTCTGGGATCATGACCTGGGTAGTCCAGGTGCCCCTGTTTCAGAGAATATTATATTTTATTAATTTTTTTCCTTAACTAGGGAACTAGACTCTGGTCTGGCTGAATCCGTGTCTACGCTGATATGGGCTGCTCCTCGGCTCCAGTCAGAAGTGGCTGAGTTGAAAATAGTGAGTACAGTGAGTTTCAGTGATGTCTGTAGTTTGTCATATTTTTAGGTTGGTTAATATAAATCACTTCTGCTTCTTTGACCAGATTATTTTGTACCTTTTACATGCTGTCTTTGAAATGGGCTTTATGAATTTGTCTTACCTCCTTTTCAGGACTTATATAATGCAATAGAACAGTGTTTTGAGACTTGAAGAATTTCTTTTAAGGAGCAAATTTTTGTGTATCTCCAGTTTTGTTTTATTTCTAGTGTAATATTACTTTAGTATATTTAAGAGAAAAAGTTCTTAACTCTAAACCAGTAAAGTTAGAAAGATGTTTTGCTTCATTCATTAATTCCACAGATATTCTTTGGGTATATAAGTTAGGTGGAACCTGAGGGTACAGTAGTGAGTAAAATATAATACCAGCCCCACTCTTGTAGCTTTAAAATCTAGCAAAAGAGATAGACATTAAAAACTTCTCCATTACAACATGGATGTGGCACTGACTGCCAGGATATAAATTCAGTTTAGTTCTCTCCTGTTTTTCCATTTTTGCCTTTTTTGTTTTATTCTGTAGATTGTTTCAGTCTTATATTCTGACCTATCTTTTGAGATCTTTTTAAAAATTCTCTCAATATATACTTAATAGTCTGTTGCTTTTGTTTCATAGCTATAATGTCTTTTAACTGAGAATATATTTTTTTAAGATTTTATTTATTTATTTGACAGAGATCACAAGTAGGCAGAGAGGTGCGGGGAAGAAGGCTCCCTGCTGAGCAGAGAGCCTGATGTGGGCCTCAATCCCAGGACCCTGGGATCATGACCTGAGCCAAAGGCAGAGGCTTAACCCCCTGAGCCACCCAGGTGCCCGAGAATATTAGTTTCTTAATAACTTTTCCTGTTCCTGTAATGATTGTTTCCTTCTGTTCCTTTGTTTTAGATTTTTTTGTCATAGAGGCTTTTCACGAAGTTTGGTGACCCTTGGTTGTTGGTTTATATTTAAAAGTGAGGCATTTATAAAGCAGCTTGGAACCTCTTGTGTGCCTGGGTGGGGCTTATTGCCAGATGCTTTCACTGTTGAATGATGTAAGCCCTTTCTTAAGGAAACTCCAGAGTATCAGGAACTATTTTTTTTCCCTTGGTGTGGTCATTTCCTTATACCCTTTACCTCAAGGGTATAAGCTGGCTGCCAGAATTTCTGAGCACCAGAGGAGAAGGGAGCCAAAGGTCTCATTCTTTTCTTGTAGAAGATTTACACTTAATTTTTCTGTTGTCATTAAGTGTCTCTGCTCTCTGCTATGCTTGGAGTTCAGAATCCCTGTAGTCTAACCTCCCCAGAGGGTAAACCTCCTGTATTCTGATCTGATAGGGCTGGTAACTATTGAGTTCTGAGTAGAGGCAACTGTTGCTGCTTTTACTTTTCTTTGTAAAGTAAGCTCTGCACTCAGTGTGGGGCTTGAACTCATGATCCTGAGATCAAGAGTCCTGTGCTCTACCGACTGAGCCAGCGAGGTGCCCCAGAGGCAGCTGCCTCTTGTACAGACTTCTAACCTCAGTCTCTTTTTTTAAAGTTTTTATTTAAGTAATCTCTGTACCCAACATGGGGCTTGAACTCATGACCCTAGATCAGGAGTTGCTTCTTCCTCCAGCTGAGCCAGCCAGGCATCCCAACCTCAGTTGCGTTGTAATCTCTCCTGTATTCTTCCTGTGTATTAAAATTTATTCAGGATGAAACAGATTTACATGATTTTAAAAAGATGAACTCCTAAGAGTACTAGAAAAAAACTTGCAGATTTAAAAAAATGATCTCCCACTGAGCCACCCAGGCACCCCCAAAAACTGTTACTCTAAAGACAAATGACAAACTTAAATCGAAAGTACCAGGTCCACATACTAAACAATGAATGCCTCCTCACTGAGCTCTCAGGTGTTGGGACCACTCCAGTTCAGTGCCCAGCTTCTCATGCCTGGGCTGTTAAAGTTTTTGAATCTTCTTCCTCCACCTCTTTTGGTTTCCTTGAGTTTATTCAGCATTCCATCAAATAGCTTATTATTCTATTCAGATCACAGATCTGATCCTGTCTCTACCCCTTGCTTTAAAGCCCTTTAGTAGCTGCTATTCTTGTGATAGGAGCAGTTCCTAACATGGCTCTGTATTATGTGGTCCCATTGTGCCTTTCTTTCTTCATTTCCTATCACACTCCTCCCTGGGGCTCAACAATGACTCTAATTCAGCTTGAGGATTGACCCTGTTTTTCCACCAGAGGCCTTTGCACATGCTGTTTTCTTTTCCTAGAATGTTTGTCTTCCCTCCCTCTTAACTCCTAGTCATCCTTTACATCTCAGTGGAGCATCCCTTTCTTCAGGAAGCCTTCCTTACCTGACTTCTTTTTTCCCTTTTTTAAAGATTTTATTTATTTGAGAGCAAGCGAGCACACAAGTAGGGGGAGGCATAGGAGGGGAAGGGAAAAGATCTTGAACAGACTCCGTGCTGAGCAAGGAGCCCAGTGCGGGGTTTGATCCCACAAACCTGAGAGCTGAAACCAGGAATTGGACGGTTAACCGACTGAGCTACCCAGGCGCCTCCTTACCTGACTTTTTTGATCAAATCTAATTTCGCTGTTCTAAGTTATTGACAGTGTGGTGTACTTTCCCTTGGTGACACTTACTATGGCTGCATTTTTTTTTTTAATTTTTAATTTTATTTATTTATTTGACAGAGAGATCACAAGTAGGCAGAGGCAGGCAGAGAGAGAGGGGGAAGCAGGCTCCCTGCTGAACAGAGAGCCCAATGTGAGGCTTGATTCCAGGACCCTGAGATCATGACCCAAGCTGAAGGCAGAGGCTTAACCCACTGAGCCACCCAGGCGCCACCTGCATTTGTATCTTTGTGTGATAAATGACTGCTTTCCTCAGAGATTTTAAGACTATAAGGGTATGAACAGTGTCTTTTTAGATTGTATTATAGCATCTATCATAATGTTTATGATCGAATATGACACATAGTTACAGTTCAGTGGACGGGTAGATAAACAAATATGAATACGTATCCCTAAAATTTTACAGGCCCCAGTATTTTTGAAATCCTGTAATAGAAGCATGGTTACTGTTGATAGGAAGCTTGAAGTAGTCTGTAAGAAAGGTTTGCACCCTCATTCACTGTTCTTTTCTCTCTGTAGGTTGCTGATCAGCTCTGTGCCAAGTATAGCAAGGAATATGGCAAGCTATGTAGGACCAACCAGATTGGAACTGTTAATGACAGGGTAATGAACACATTTGTTAAACAAGATGGAGTAGGCAGGGTGTGGGCATGTTCTCTTGCATGGATTGTAGTGGGTCTTATTGTATGGCTGAGTTAGTCTAGGGTTGCATATTTATAGTGAGGGTGAGAAGGCTCTCAGACTGGTAGTGCAGTCAACTCCTTACCTCTTCCCTCGACTTCTGATTGTGATGCCCCCAGTTCTTTGTGCCCTTTGTGATTTGTGGAGGTTGAAGTGAGGTGATGAAGAGTGGATGAATTCAGATGTGGAAGGCGGCATTATCAGTCTTACCAACACCTGTGTCATGTGTGACCAGAGACCATGAGAGGGGCATGGGTTTGTAATAATGCTTCATGAGTGAAAAAAAAATCCTTTAACTGGTCAGAACCTCCTTTTTTCTCAATTTACCTGTAAAATAAGAGGAACAGAGTTTAAAAGTGAGTCAGGTTAGACTTAGGCTAATTGGCATATATTTTAACCCTGGGCCTTTTACTAACAGCTAATGCACAAACTGAGTGTGGAAGCCCCACCTAAAATCCTGGTGGAGAGATACCTGATTGAAATTGCCAAGAACTACAATGTGCCCTATGAGCCTGACTCTGTGGTCATGGTAAGTATAGAGTCGTACAGAGTACAGAGGGGGAGATGAATCCCTGGATATCACTTTCTTAAAAAATAACCATATTCTTTGTGGTAAAGTTTGTGTGTGGGAGATTAAGCCTTTGTCTATTTAGTGTTTTTTGGGATAATGATAGATACGCCTGCATTTCTCGAAGAGTATTTGAAGATCAAATGAGATGAATGACTGGAAAGCACTTAGAAAAGGTACAAACCTTGATGCAAATACAAATGGCACTATTGCTGCTTTTTGATGAAGTTCAAGGAATTGAAGCAAGAAGTGCCCCAAGACCCCAAATGGATTCTGAAACTAAGTGTTAGGTGCCTGCTGTGCTATGTTAGGTGGTGCACAGAAAGCTGAGAATACAGAGATAAAAACAAGATCACTGTCCTAAAGAGGTATACAGTGTAAGGGGGCAAGTATACAAATAGTAATAATTCAGTTAAGATCAGTGGGTTGGTAGTGGGCTCTTTGGTGTGCTGCTCAGACAATTCATCCCCATCCCAGATACATACACTTAAGGATAAGAGCATTTATTTCTCCAGCTCTTGAAAATATCGATGACAGGTGGCTCATACCCTCCAGCAGTGGCCCTCAGAAGAAAGCTGCTTCATCCAAAGTTGACCTCTGGGACAGCCTGTATTCAGTAACTGGGTTTTAAGGACTGTCCCAGTCAGGGGTACCTGTTACAGGCCCATTGCAGCCGCAGAGCTCCTTAAGAAATTAGGAGTTGTTGTGACGGCATGGCAGCCCATCCCTGCTTCCTTCACTCCCCCACAGGTCTTTATCCCACGGGACTAGGCCAGTAAGCTTCTTCCACACTGGTCTCCATCTCAGAGTCTGCTTCTGGGGGAACCTGACCTGCAGTGTGGGTTAATGATATGGGTTTCTCTCTTCTTCTCAGGCAGAAGCTCCTCCTGGGGTAGAGACAGATCTTATTGATGTTGGATTCACAGATGATGTGAAGAAAGGGGGCCCTGGAAGAGGAGGAGGGGGTGGTTTCGCAGCACCAATTGGTGGACCTGATGGAACAGTACCAGTGCCTATGCCCATGCCTATGCCCATGCCCTCTCCAAGTACTCCTTTCTCCTACCCACTGCCAAAGGGACCAGTAAGTATTCACAGAAGCGTGGGTGTAAACTGTGGAAAATGTAACAGAAGCTGACACATTGGATGTATGAATACACTCAAGAGTTGTAGGTTGTCAAGAAGATTCTGCAGTAAAAACATTTGGTATTAGTGATTATATAGTGAAAAAATAGTAGGATTTGGAGAAAGTCTTGTTTAATGATGTGGGAAAATAGAGATGGTGCTAGAGAAACTTCTTGTAGGTTTACGGAATACCTTTGGGATCTGTTACAGGCATACTAGTAGTTCTTTCCAAAAATGACTGCTACTTATTACCAGGTAGAAAAACCCTCCTGTGTAGACAAGAAGGTAAAGGTCATTACTAGTAATAGGAAAGTCTGATTAGAATCTTCCCTTGTAGACATCAAAGCAGGTGATTAGTAATTTGAAGACTAGTCTTTGGCTCTCGATCTTTAAAAATCTGGAATCCTGGGCATTTTTTTCTCTTTTGAAGGTTTTGAATAATATACATATTGAAGATATATCTTGAATATTCACATTGAATATGTGTAGGTATTTCTCCCTTACCATACACAAACTTCAGAAATTGCAAAATAGGGCTGTTTCATGTCACCTTTCTTCACTTGCAGTCGGATTTCAATGGATTGCCAGTGGGGACTTACCAGGCTTTTCCCAATATTCATCCACCTCAGATACCAGCAACTCCCCCATCGTATGAATCTGTAAGTGCTTGAGCCTCTTTTGTAAGCAGCAGGAGAGTGAATCCCATGAAGAGAAAGCAAAATAATGGCCACAGGGAAGGCAAAGTTTTGATCAATTCCTAGTTACCGGCATTGCTCTTGCTTTGGATTTTTGTGTTGCTTTAACATTATCCTGGAAATGGGGTGGCGGCGGTGGCAGTGGTGGCATCATCGGTGGCAATGCTTTGTTTGCAATTAAGCCAGGAATCAGGAAGGAGCTGATTTCTTAGAGAGTTCCAGTAGGGCACATACCTAGTCTTCAGGGTTTTTTTTTTTGTTGTTTTTTAACTAATGAGGCAGAGAATTGTATTGAGCTGGTATAGTCTTGTTGCTAGATTATCATAATAAGTAAAATACAGTTTTATAAATTCAGCACTGTGTAAAGGAGTGGTGGCCAGATTTGTTTTTAACTGAAGTGTCCAGTTAATAAATTTCAGCCTGTAGCATTAATTTTACATTTTCATCTTATAGATGAAACTTGGTATAAATATGGTAATCATGCCTTGAATTGAATTGTTGGTGATTTCACAGCTTTGATTCAGAATTAGAGGGCTCCTTTTCTGTCAGCCTTTTTTGGTCAGCTAGTATGTGCCTTTTGAGACCCATTTCTATCTGATGCATTACAGAGAAAAGAAATTGGTAGAGCGTTTGCTGTGAGATCCCCCTGTTCCTGAACTTGTTTAGTTTTCTTTCCTTTGGTTTTCCCTTGGGCCTGGGTTTTCTTATGTTTCGGTCTTGCATGCATTGAAGCATTGCCCACAACTGTTTCTAGGAATGAGGTAGAAGATCTTCAGTATTTGAGGACTTGGTTCTTGGAGATGCGTTCAGTGGGTTAGTGCTTTCTCTCTGCCCAGAAGGTGAAGGTATCAAAGAGAGAGGTGTTATGGTGTGGTAAGAATTTTCTTTTTCTCTGCTTGGTGGTTAAGAGTTTAACATGGTATCTGATTGGAAGATAAGGAAGGAGAACGGGGTGGAGGGGCAGTTTCTTTGGAGCAGGTTCTGTTGCTTCTGCTGAGCAGCTTAGCTTTTGGAAAACACAGGGGCTTATACCAGTATGAGTACTTTGTCCACTAGTGCTATTGCTTTCTCCCCTAGTAACAATCTTTGTATTTCAGGTTGATGACATTAACGCTGATAAGAATGTCTCTTCTGCACAGATTGTTGGTGAGTGTGAATCAGAAACCCTCAGTGCTGAACTGTTTTCTCATTACTGCTCATTCCTCAGAATAGTGTTCATGTTTGTGGCATTTTACCCATATGCCCTGTGGGTAGTAGGTTCAGATAAAACTTAGGATTTCCCTTGTCCAAAAAGACAGTATCTTTCTTGGGTGCAGAGACTCTCCCAAGTTCCTTGTTTCTGTTACAGTTTTTCTTCCAACTTCAAGTTTTTCATGTTCCTGCTACTTCAGTTTCCTTTGTACCTAGAACTACCGAAAGAGATCAGTCATTCAATCCATCTGGCTATCTTTCCATCTAGGTATACATAACATATTTTTTAACTTGATCATTAAAGAGGGGGCAGTAGATAAAACCATAAGTGAATAGTTCTGTGAATTTTCGCAGAGCAAGCATGCTCCTGTGGTCATGTGCTCAAAAAAATAAAATATTACGAGGACTACAGAAACTAGTGTTGGGGTAGGGGGATACTTTTTAAATTGGAGATAGTTGTTTTATTGAGGTATATTTTGATGAGTTTTGATTTTATATAAACAACAATCTCAGTAAAACTGGTGTAGAACATTTCCATCACCCCAGAAAGTTCCCTTATGTTCCTTTCCAGTCAACTCCATCAGTTCACACACTGCTTTGGGGGCAAACACTATTCTTTTTTTTTTTTTTTTAAAGATTTTATTTGTGAGAGAGGAAATACAAGTGGGAGGGTGGGAGAGGGAGAAGCAGGCTCTCTGCTGAGCAGGAAGCCCAACGTGGGGCTCATTTCCAGGACTCTGGGATCATGACCTGAGCCAAAAGACACTTAACGACTGAGCCACCCAGGTACCCCCACTTCTTTTTTTTAAGATTTTATCTTCGGAAAGAGAGAACATGTGTATGCATAGGGTGGGGGAGGGAAAGAATCTCAGTCAGACTCCTCTCAGCATGGGGCCTGACATGGGCTAAATCCCATGACCCCGAGATCATGACCAGAGCCAAAACCAGAGTCAGATGCTCCACTGACTGAGCTCCTCAGGCATCTCACTATTCTTGTTTTCTAAAACTAGTTGAGGTTTGCCTTTTCTAGAAGTTAGACACAAATGGAAACGTACAGTAGGTGGGGGGGTGGGGATGATTTTGTAGAATACAAAATGGAGGACTGGTAATTCAGATCCTATTACACGAAACAGTAAGGACATTAACATTTTTAATAAAAAATTTTCCCCCATGGGGCACCTGGGTGGCTCAGTCGTTAAGTGTCTGCCTTCAGCTCAGGTCATGATTCCTGGGTTCTGAGATCAAGCCCCGCATCGGGCTCCCTGCCTGGCGGGAAGCCTGCTTCTTCCTCTCCTACTCCCCCTGCTTGTGTTCCCTTTCTCGCTGTCTTATCTGTGTCAAATAAATAAATGAAATCTTTAAAAAAAAAATTTCCTCCTAAGCCATAGAGAGTGGCTCATTCCAACAGAATTTTAGTAGCAGATCTTTGCGAAAGGGGAATGCTCTGTGTACCTGGTAATCCCAGGTACCACACTTTGAATTTCCTTTTTATCTTTTCTCACCATGGGAAAGTAAAACAGATAGGATTCAGCTCCATTAAGGAAATGTAGGTATTGTCCTGGATATTTATTGGTCTTTAGAACTATTAATCATTTTCTAAAAACCAATGTTTTCTCCTGTATTTTCATTGTTTCTGCCAAAGGGGATTGTGGGCTTTGAGGATCTGAGCCACTTTTCTCTGGTGTTTGTAAGACTGTGCTGCTTACCCTAATTTAATTAGGTCCTGGGCCCAAGCCAGAAGCCTCTGCAAAGCCCCCGTCCCGACCCATGGATACCTACGACAACTTTGTACTACCGGAGTTGCCATCTGTGCCAGACACACTACCAACTGCGTCTGCTGGTGCCAACACCTCAGCATCTGAGGACATTGACTTTGATGATCTGTCCCGGAGATTTGAAGAGTTGAAAAAGAAAACCTAGGTGTCTTAAATCAGGCAACCTGCAGGCTTTGAGATTTGTGGCTGAGCTGTTTCTCCTTTTAACAATCTCCATGAAATTCTTTTTCATCTCTTAACCATCACTGAGTACATTCTTCTCTGGGCTCTCTTCCTGCTCTAAATTCTGCTGCTTTCCAGTTCTCTCCTGCTCCTAAGAGACTAATAATTAGAGACTATGAGGCCAGAGCATCGGACTCTGGGCCGCTGGTTTTGTCCAGCTCCCATGAGTGTGAGCCCAGCTTCTCGTCACCTTCTCCCATCACAGAGAGGACTCTGGCTTCTGTGTCCCTCCACAGGGGAGTGAGAAGCATTATGAGGAGAGCTGCCAAAGATGGCTGGACACAGAGAAGAACATTCTATGAAGTCTCTCAGCTTGGTGCTGAAGTTCTAGACTTAGAAACAAACCCCTCTGTACAGAGGGATTTGTGGTGAGCAAGAATCAAAGCAAAGGTGTGCTATGAATGGGAGAGACTGACTCTGGATGCCACTGTAATAGTTCGCAGAAGCTGGGTCCTCTCATCGGCATATACACTACTCCTTGCTGCCGGGCACTGTCCTACCTGGATCCAGTTGCAAAGTTAATTTGGAAAGTGGAGAGCTTCTCTTAGTTCTACTGGATTCTCAGGGAGCCCTCCGTGGCCTTTTGCTTTGAATGCTGTGTTCCCCTTTTACCAGAGGGCAGCACTGCATAATTTCCTGTTTTTCCCCATAGCATGTTCTGTTGGATTGCATTTACTGGCAAACGAAGGACAAGTCACATACCGGGCAGAGTCACCATTCAAGGCTAAGGTGGGCTTCCAGTTGCCTTAATAGAAGTACTCAAATCTCTTGGGTAGTGAGCTGGAATGCCTACAGGAGAAGAGGGGTTCCTGTTTTCATTTGAAAACTTTATGATTAAGAAAACCTTTAAAAACTGATTTCAGAAAAGTTTTTGGTGCCCATAAAAAATGTGGCTGTGGTTGTTGACTGTTTTCCTAGGTGGATGAGACTCTTTACTATTGTAACTTAACGTGTTCCTTTACCCCCTAGCTGCAGCCATCCTTCCCCAGAGGGATGGCTCTGGGATCAGAAGACAAGATGCTGGCTTCTGTGTAGTGTACATGTACACACCTGTTTCAGCCAACTTTAATGTTTTTGATTGGTTTGTATCTCATAGCTCAGTAGCTGATAATAAAGTTAAAAATTCTGTGCCCTGCTTTCTCCACTCGTTTGGTCAAGTGAGGAGGTACAAATTTGGATTTTAGTGGAGAGTATTTTAAGTAAGTGACCCATGCTGGGCATAATCCAGACCTTACCTTTGGTTCCTTGGGTAATGTGTATGTCTGAAGCAGCAGCAAGTCTGTTTCTATTTCTATATTTAAGCCCAGGTAACATTTTTGGGTTTGCTTGCTTAGTCCTCTGGGACAGGGCTGCCCATTAGCCAGACCTCACACTTACATCTTTGATTTTAATAAGCTGCAGTGAGCTCACCTCTGACTCATACGTATTTCCCACAGCCACGCTGAGAACATTGGTGGTGAGTGTCTCTTGCTTTTTGGCAGCAGAGCTGATTATCCTTAGCACTCTTATGTTAACCCTTTCCTGACAGTGAGCCATAAACCCAAGAACTTGCTACAGGAGATTTTGATTCCTCAGTGATTACAAAATTAACAGTATATTAAACCAGTAATTTTCTCAACTATACCCTACAAAGGTAGGGAGAGGGAGAAGTGAGCTCTCCACTTAGCAGGGAGCCAGACGGGCTCAATCCTAGGACCCTGGGATCATGACTTGAGCTCAAGGCAGACACTTAACCGACTGAGTCACCCAGGCACCCAAGGTAATCCATTTTTTAAAGCCTCAGTGTTACTGCCCATTGCTGTCATGGCTGTTTGCTCACGTGTTCTGGTGTCGCTGGATTCCTAGTAAACTGGCGCGTTTCTGTAGCACCATCTCTATCAGTCCATCTTCTTTCAAAGTTGTCTCCTACACAAAAGGAGAAAAGTGAGGGAATTAGAATTGATGCCATTGTTGAGAGGGGAAATGGACCAAAAGATTTAAAAACTAGGATTAATGGTAAACATACTGTTCCTTTAATGATCTGCAGTCAGGCATTGGAGTGTTTCTGCTACTTCACAATCGAGGAACAGCTATTTATAAGACAGTAGATGTCCTATAAACTAGGTGTTCTATTAAAGTGGTTGCCCAAGCTATGGAGATTCATAAAGGGACTGTGCTGATTCTGTGCATTATGTCCGTCTATGATCTTAGGAGCAGCAACAGTTGAGTTTTTCTAATGATAAAATCATGACAAGTTTATATTTCACTTACCGAGTCAGTGTTACCGACCTACTTTAAGGGATTTTCTTTCTTTACCAAAGGCCATGAGAATCATCGAAACAAAAAGGTTAATGATCACAAGTAGCATCAGGAAGACACTGGTGAGAATCAAAGGATCCCAGGACTGGGTCTAAAGCAATAACCTGGAAAGGGACAATAAATAAAATGTTTTGATTTTAAACACTAACAGTTTAACTTACATTTTTAAAGTAGAAGTTCTATACTAATGTTTGGGATATATTCACATAAAATATTTGGTAGACAGTAGGGAGAGAAGCAAATAAAAAGGAAAATGCTTTTGTGTGGATAGAAGAATATGAATGACAGACAATGGGTATAAAAATAATTGACTTAAGGGCTTTCACCAGAAAACAGGTAAGTCCGAATAGAATTATAAGTGATTCAAAGCCCATGTGAGTTTTGGCAGCTCTGGAAAATATATCTAAGCACGGAAGCTTGAAAGAGTAGCAAAAGCACATTGAAAGAGTAACATCTGAAATCATCAAAACTGTCTCTGCCATTCTAAGAACCTCTATAAACACAGGAGCATTCCAATAAAATTTAAGAAGTTAACCATAAAAAACTGGTTTTTTTTGTTTTTGGTGTTCTATTTTAAAAGTAAGTTCTGAGTTTTGCCATTTTTTACTTTTCAGCATGAAGTGATCATTCTCAAATACAGGGACTGCAGTGGTTTCTGCAAGAGTATTTTAGTCTATGTGTTCATTTTAACAAATGTCTTTTTTCCCTTGGTATTGGCTTATTCACTGTTGCCACTAGGGTACTGTAAAAAACAAACAATAACAACAAAAAAACCAGTCCCAACAACTTAAGAGCATGAATGCTTACAATAAATATCACTGTGCTGGACATCTGTATGACCAGATACTGCTCAATTATAGCTACTCTAGGTCAACCAGATAATTTTTACCATCTTTGTTATACAGAACTTTTCCCAGTAAGTACACTCCATTTTCCCTTCACATTGTATTATTAGAAAAGGCTTTTTTTTTTTTTTTTTAAGACAAAAAGGAGGTGTTAGCAAAAGCTCATTGTTTTATTACTTCCTTAAGTGTCTTAGTATATAAAATGTTCCATGGGTGAAGGTTTCATTCCCCAGTTGAACCCAGAACCATACAGGTCTTTCTCTGATCTTAGGTGAGAACTTCCCACATTGGGAACTATGTTAAGAAACTATATAAACTTGCCCATTTGAGTTCTAGATTTTCAGAAGGTTAAACTTCATGGAGATCTTTACAGTTTCATGTAATGTGAACTGTAATGTGAATTAGTTTTTCTGTCTTGATCAAATCTATATATGCTAGGGCTCCAAATCCTGATTTGGGTTCCCTATTTTTTTTATATAGGATAGGGATTTGTGTTGGGAGTTCTTGAGGGAGAATAACGAACAGAAATATTATGGCTCTTGTTCTGGAATTGTACCTCCCTAATTTTTTTAGAAGGGTCAAAGGGCTACTGAGAAAGAAGCAGCAAATATTAATCTGGCTAGGTGACGAGAACATAAATTCAGGCCCAGCGTCCTGGCAGTAAGATTAAGAAGTGAAGAAATTGAAATTAGGTGCTTGAAAAAGGGACATATCTCTGAAAGTAATAGCCCCTCACATTGAATGCATAGGTAGCACCACAGAATGGGAAGGCAGAGAATCTATACTCTCCTTTTCCAGTGTGCAGGGGCACAGAAGGGGCTGCTATTGTAAGCAATTCTCGCCTTGTAGACAAAATAGGATCCTGCAGGGAAGCCAGGATGGGGTTTTTTACTTCCTCCGGATGAGAGATTCCCAGTAGAAGGCCAACAACAGTCACTGCTGAGCTGAAGAAAGTTCGGTAGTCAGTGATGCTCCATCCAAACAGCAGGTTAAACTGAAAAGGAGAAAGACTAATCAGAGGACAGACAGCACTAGTAGGGCTGATGTCAGTTCTTTCCCTCCTGGCTTCATAAGGAGCCAACACAGGACCAAAGGGGATGGAAATACAAGTGCCTAGTGGCCATTCAAATCACAATGCCTTAAAATTTTATAGTTATGTAGCATGTTCATATCGATTTATTTGGCCTTCACAAAGGCCACTTCACTTGTGAGCTAAAGTTGAGAAGAGAGAGAGGTCTGATTCTAAGCCATACTGCTGGTGAAGTGTGGAACTACAACTAAAAACCAGTTTTCATACTCTTTTTTTCCCAAAATTCATTGCCAACTTGAACTGATGGTTTGCCGTATAGTGCTTTCTTGGAAAGCAATGTGATTCCAAGGCCACAGCTTTGGGGAATGAGGGCTTACAGCAGTGGCATAGCCTGGGAGCAGGATCAGGATGACCAGCAAGAAGCCCACCACCTTGTCCCCAGGCTTTGCCGTGTTCTACCGATGACCTGCAGCCTGAGGTTACGGTGCAGCAGGTTTCAAAGTTAAACAGTTGCCAACAGAACCAGGAAGCCCATGAGGTGAATGATGGCTGAGTTGACTTGCACTGCCTCGTAGAAGCTGATGAACCTGTGCCATGGAAGGGTGACAGTTAACCGCTGAAGTCATGCCATCCATTTTTCCATTGCTTCCCCTGTTCGAGTGCAGCAGCTCTGAGAGTCCTATTAGGTCAAATACTTGATGCAAGAACTCTCCAGCGTGGCCTCCAGTATTGTGGATGCGAGAGCACTGGCAAAAGGCCGTGTATTTGCTTGGGAGAGCTGAAGAAATCCCGAAATAAAACCTCTAGCAGATTACTCCAGACTCATCCCGCCAATCCAGGCCGGTCGCCTCCACTGCTGTGGTTTGAGTTAAACCCCTCCTCTCAAAAGGAGAGGAGTTAGCCTAACGAGCGCTGTGTCGTGATGCTGGTCTGTTTTCTGTAGCGCTCTAATCCTGTATTCTCTGGGGGGTGATTGGACTAATAGGTTTAACAGTGCTGAAAGGAGAAAGATGATTGATAAGGACCCCCGGGTGGCTGAGCCGGTTAAGCGTCTGCCTGCAGCTCAGGTCATGATCCCAGAGTCCTGGGCTGGAGTTCCGCACCGAGCTCCTTGCTCAACAGGGAGCCTGCGTCTGCCGGCCACTCCCGTGCTTATGCTTGACAAAATCTTAAAGATGATCAATAAACTGGAAGGGAGGAGTGTTGTGTGAGAAACTTATTTATAATCTCTCGCAGCAACTAGGTTACTTGGAAAGACTCCCATAGATGGAGCATGTTGGCTCTTGGTCACAACTGTTTTTAGTGTCTAAGACCTAGTGCCATGCGGCAAGATGGACCTCAACTGTCAGCACCATACAAACTCTGTCCCTGCAAAAATGGTCCTCTGAGGATGACCTGGGATATTTTCTCATTACACAGATCAGCAGTCCACACTGTTGGCCACTAAAAAAGTAAAGTACCATGTGGCAATATGTGGTCTGGGAAATAGATGTTCTTCCCCATAGGAAAGACCACAGAAGGTGTCCAAAGGGGCACCAGAACGTCTCTTCGGTATGGATAAGCTAATGGACATCTCTACCCAGAAAACAACCCCCTTTGGTTTAAAAACAAAAACAACAAAACACTGGGTTGTTTTATTTAAAGGGTAATCATTTGTCATTCCTCAGGCTTTATTCTTTGGCCAGGGTGCAAAATGTGACTAATTCTAGGTCCTTGCAATGTGGAATTTAAATGCATCACCTTTGACAAACACATACCTAAGTTTTAGGAAGGCAGAGAGCGTTTCAATGTGATGAGCCGTATATGGTTATTGTTTTCTCAGCTGTGGACATTGGTCTGAGTTCTGTATTTAACTCTGGTATTATACAAACATAGGTCTGATTGAGCAGCGGAAGAGGAAGGGGAGTCTGAAAGAAGTTTAGGTGCAGTCGGGAAACTTTAGACATTGAACGGGAAGAGCCTGTGCTCCTCAGGCTCTGTCTTACCTGTCCCGCTCATAGCGGTATTGCGCCGTGTTTTTCTTATGCAGAGCAGTACGCTTCCTGTCCAGACCCAGGAGGACAAAGCTAATGAGGATTATGCTCACGTCCAGAATGTTTCTTTTCCTAGAGAAGAACCTCCACCTCTGTTGTTTCAGCCGATGACCCTAAAAGGAGACACACAGTCACTATTGCTTGCCTTGAGGATTAGCCAGGTCTTTCCCTAATGAAGCATTTCAACCCTGGCAAGACACTAAGCTGGGCCTTTGTCAGATCCAACTTGGACCCGATGGGTTATGGTCTTGGTGCTGCTCTGTAGTCACTCAGAGCTGCTGCTTATAGAAAAGCCGGCTTTCTCTAACCTGCATTGGATACACGATTTCATTCCTGTTGCTTAAATTTAAAATGGTTTTCAAATTAGTTATCAAGCCTGAAAGTAAGATGTGTTGTCTTAAGATGGATTCCGGTTTGGTGCCACTACTTGTACTTTTGAGTACTTGCTCTGTTCATCAGATTTTCAATTCTTGCTGTTAGCTTATAGAGGGATAATACAATGTACAAAAAATAATATTCTTTTTTTAAAGATTTTATTTATTTGACAGAGATCGCAAGTAGGCAGAGAGAGAGAGAGAGGAAGGAGGAAGCAGGCTCTCCCGGCTGAGCAGAAAGCCCCATGTGGTGCTCGATCCCAGGACCCTGAGATCATGACCTGAGCCAAAGGCAGAGGCTTAACCCATTGAGCCAACCAGGCACCCCCAAAATAATATTCTTTTTACAGAGTTAATTCCTTCACTCTTGAAAATTTAAAGAGCT
Organism: Neogale vison; assembly: GCF_020171115.1. Lineage (NCBI taxonomy): Eukaryota > Metazoa > Chordata > Mammalia > Carnivora > Mustelidae > Neogale > Neogale vison. The sequence continues at coordinate 13,849,688 of NC_058097.1, forward strand.
ACTTCATGGAAAGCCAGTCAGCCTTTAGCTGAATTCAGGCTCTGGAAGGGACCAACGTCAATTCTTGTAATAACTCATTGTGGAGCTCTCCTGATAGCATTGGAAACCTTGAGAATTTCTCACCTGTACAAAGGCTTAGTAACAGACTAGTAGGTAATAGATGACTTGCAAGATGAGAGACCAGGCAAAGTCCTTCTTTGATGCCTGAAGGGAAGCGTCCAGCCTCAGTGAGGGGGAGAATGCACCTGAGAACAACAAAGAACACCTAGAGTCAGGAATCTTCAAAACTTACGCCCTCTTCCTTTCAACCTCTTTAAAATCAGTGCAACTATTGCTGGATTATCTTTTTTTTTTTTTTTCTTTAGATTTTATTTGGGGGGGGGCAGAGGGAGAGGGAGATGATCCCAAGCAGAATCTGCTGAGCCTGGAGCCTGACGTGAGGCACAATCTCCCAACCCTGAGATCATGACCTCAGCCCAAACCAAGAGCCACACAGTTAACCGAGTCACCCAGGTGCCCCACCAGATTATCTATTCCAAATGTTCCCAAATCTCTACACTTCACTTGGTATTTCCTCTAGAGCTGTCAGGGATATTAACTCAGATCACACATGCATAACTACTGGAGAAATGCACTGTTTGCACCAGTCAGTAGAAGGGAAGATATACTCGTGATCCCACCTTGAGGGCACAGTCTGTGACTTCACAGCTGTTAACAGGTGTTGCTCTGGTCGAGCGAGAACAGGTGCAGAGATGCGCGGACTCTTTGTACCCTCTCCATATAAGGTTTGGTAGAGAGCAGATGACTGCAATGTGAAGCGTGGGGAGAATGGAATTTAAAGCTATTTAAAATACATTTTCAGAAATTAGTATGATAGTGCTTTGAGCCATTTCAAATGTAGTTACTTTCTAAAAGTAAATTTAGGTAAAGCCCTAATACCTGATGAATACTCAGTATCCTGGGAATACTCACACTTTTAGAGAAGGATAAACTAAAAAGCCTCAGATTCTACCTAGAAGGACAGTGAGGTGGTTGTTTCTAAAATCATGAAAGGTCTTGTGAATATAAACTTTCATAAAGCCCCAAAATACTAGAATTAAGATGTACCCCTTGTAGTATAAAGTACATTTAAAAATAAAAGGAATTCCTACTTCATATTGTTCGATCGTAAGACTGGGACTTTCCCATGTTTACTTCAGCCCTATTTGGAGTTTGTGTGTGTGTTGGGGGAGGCCCTTGGTAGTTCCTAACAATAAAAAACCCTATGAAAACCCACAGGAAGCCTTCATACTTCATTTAGAACAAGTGTAGAAGTCCAAGTATAAAACTCCTGATCAGAAGTGACATCTGGGGGCACCTGGGTGGCTCAGTGGGTTAAAGCTTCTGCTCAGGTCATGATCTCAGGGTCCTGGGATTGAGCCCCGCATTGGGCTCTCCGCTCAGTGGGGAACCTGCTTCCTCCTCTCTGCCTGCCTGCCTCTCTGTGAACTTGTGATTTCTCTCTCTGTCCAATAAACAAATAAAATCTTTTAAAAAAAGTGACACCTTGGTGGTAAATGGAAGGATACTAGTGGGCAAATTCTGGGAACAGAATAAAGAGTAAGTTTGATCTGGACAGACTTCCTGTTAGAGGTATGTAGAGGTAGGGGACACTGTTAGAGCGTCCCTCTAATCTCATAAAATGACACTATAATGATAGTGACAGGATTAAAAGTTGAAGGAAAAGGAGCATAGATGACAGCAACGAACTCTTGGAAGCCAGTAAACAGAAGAATGACACCGACAACAGATACAAGAAAGGGAAAGGCAAAGTCAGCCGTGTAGAAAATCCAGGAGCAAGCCCAGAAAGGCTGGAAAATTGCTGGCATTAGACACTCCTGAAGGTAAGGTCAGATGAAACTGGAAATGGAATTCATCCCAAGTCTGAATGTAAGCAGTTAGATCCCCGACTTCCTCCCTCTCCATTCACAACTAGGTATTTGCTACTCATCGTGCCTTCCACCACACTAAAACTAAAGGTTTATTTTCTATTGTTGAACTAGAGAGAGTCCCAAATCAGGGGCAACAGGTCTATTTGCAAGTAGTGGTCTATTGGGAAAGAATTAAGAGAAAGTTTTTACTTTTATTTTGAGAGTGAAGAGAGAGACAAAGTGTGCTCATGAACAGAGGAGGGGCAGAGGGAGAGAGAGAATCCTAAGCAGGCTCCAAGCTCGGTGCAAAGGCCAACTTGGGGATCTATCTCTGACCCTGAGATTACGACCTGAGCTAAAATCGACAAGAGTCAGACACTTAACCAACTGAGCCACCCAGGCACCTCTAAGAGAAAGTTTTTATGCTGCATGGCAATGCCTCCCAGTCCCTTTTCTCAATAGTCTCAGAGAAGTCCACAAGGCTGACATCCTCAAAGCAGGGGTTTGGAGGGTCCTGTATGTGAAACTGCTAGAAAGACATTAGGAACAGCCGACAAGCTCTTTCTATGAACAGAGAGCTTCTAACTAGCATTTATTTGCTTTTTACTATCTCTGTCTTCAATATGATAAAACAGCCACATATTGAACCTCAACACTGACAACTGGAGACCAAAACAAATAAAGAAGTTCAGAAGCATTATAGAAAGTGAAAGAGCAGGGAAAAAAAAAAGCCTGTAACTCCTCAGAGAGTTGAGAGGATACCATGTCCATAAAAGAACAGGATACGATGAAAAAAATATTGAGGACAAACACAAATCTTGAAAATTAAATTATCAAGATGAATACTTCAACTTCCAAACCACTTGTTACATTTATCTCCCAGAAACTAGAAGAAAAACATGGAAAAGCAAAAACAAGAAAAATAAAAGGATCAGTCTAGGCATCCCAATGTCAAATGCCAGGAATACTAGTAAAAGGGAACAAAGAAAACAAGAATTTGATAGAAATCTGTGAGAAAATTTCTCAGAACCTAAGGACACATTTCCAGGTTAAAAGACTCACTGGGTAGAGAGAGAAAATTTGAAAGACTTTTGGGAGTTGGGGGCATCATCACACTTTTTTAAAAAAATTATTTATTTGAAAAATAGAGAAAGAGCACAAGTAGAGTGGCAGGTAGAGGAAAAAGGAGAAGGCGGCTCCCCATCAGGGCTCGATTCCAGGACCCCAAGATTGTGACCTGAGCCAAAGGCAGACCTTTAATCCACTGAGCCACCCAGATGTCCCCATCATCGTACTTCTTAAGAACAACACAAGAAGACAGAAGGCAATGGAGCTATACTTTTCAAAATTCTGTAAAAACAACTATATCCAGAATAATGAGCAATCATGTGTGATGGCAGAGTAGGAACAGTTTTGGACCTGGAAGTCTTCAAAAAATTTGCTTCTTCTGTACCCTTGCAGTAATTTCCCAAAGGATATGCTCCAGCAAAATGAGAAAGTAAACGCAGAGAGGAAAACATGGGATCCAGGAGAAAGAAGATCCAACAGAGGGGAGAGGTCAAGATCATCCCCAGAATGATACTGTAGGGAGAATCCAGGATGAGCGTTGCACAGCAGACCCGGAGAATAACCAATCTGAACTGCACCAAAAGGATGGAGGGCATCAAAATAATAGGTTGCTTGATACTTTTTGAACAGAAAGAGATTTTTCTAGGAGGAGTTTGGAGGTGAATCAATCATAGATTCATGCAAAACCAACCAAATGGAAAAAAGAAAAAGAAATAATTATAAACTCTAAGGAAAATGTTGTAGAAGAAAAGAAATTATAATACATTACATGGTTCATCTTTAAGAAATCATTTAGATAATTACAATAATGGAAATAAATATTAAACTAACCATAAATTGTTACCATAAATAATGGAGATATTTGGAGAACATGGAAAGAGAAAAGTGTGTGTATGCGTGTGTGTTGTGTATAAGAAAGTTAAATGCTTATAATCATAGGAAGAAATAGTACCTAAAACTGAAAATGCATGAAATAAGTAATAAACACGGTAGTTGTTAAATTTCAAAGAACCAGGGTGCCTGGGTGGCTCAGTCAGTTGGGCACCTGCCTTTGCCTCAGATCATGATCCCAGGGTCCTGGGATCAAGTCCCGCATCCGGCTCCCTGCTCAGCAGGAAGCCTACTTCTCCCTTTCCCACTCCCCCTGTTTGTGTTCCCTCTCTCGCTGTCTCTCTCTCTGTCAAATAAATGAAATCTTTAAAAAACTTTTTTTTTTTTCCAAAGAGCCAGTTAAAAAAAAGCAGGCAGTAGCCTTCTCTGGGAAAGAGGGATGAGGGGAAGAGGAAGAAAGGACTGCTCATTTTTGCCTTGAATACTTGACTTTTAAAATTATGGATAATAACTTTAACTAAAATACTGTCTTTTAATGGTACTAAATAAAGAAACTGATCTTTCTCCTGAGATACCCAGGTCAGGACAGAAGAGATCTCTGTACCTGCATTGTTGGACTCCAAAATCAGGGTCACTACACAGAACAGGTTCACGTTAGCACTGAAGACCACAAATTCCACAAAGAGGCTTTTGGTGCAATGCTCAAGCCAGTGGCTCTGTTCAAGATGCTGTGGAACTCTGGGAAAACAGAACGACAGGGTCAGCTTCTTTCTCCATTCAGTCCCGCGAAGGAGAAAAATGGCCTGGCGTTTCCAATATCACATGCCAGTTGCAAAGCTACATTCCCAAATATCGTTTGCCTACGGAGTACTATTACTAACCCCCAAACTTTCACTAGTATTAGTTCACAAAGACAGAAGTTGAGAAGTCTATAAAGATGAAAGTTTTCATAAGAGCATCCACATCAGGTTTAAATGTTCAAGAGAACGCATTTGGTGTTTAACACCTAGGGTAGAATTATTTTATGTCAGCTACCGCTATAACTCTACAACTTCTAAATGTTAAATGCTTCTCTTTATTTTTTAAGATTTTACTTATTTGAGAGTGCAAGAAAGCACAAACAGGGGGAGATGCTGAGTGAGGGAGAAGCAGATTTTCCATGTTTTTGAGTAAATTCTTGCTGTACACTTAAATGAAGAGGTAATTTAAGCCTTTTCATATATAATGATAAAAATTCTTATCACATACACATACAAAAACCATGAGAGACTATGGACTCTGAAAAACAGTCTGAGGGGTTTGAAGTGGCGGGGGGGTGGGAGGTTGGGGTACCAGGTGGTGGGTATTATAGAGGGCACGGCTTGCATGGAGCACTGGGTGTGGTGAAAAAATAATGAATAATGTTTTTCTGAAAATAAATAAATTGGAAAAAAAAAGATAAAAAAAACACTCTTAAGTATCTGGAAAATTGACTGTGAATATTTGCATTGATTATGGCTCATGAAAGGCAATGCTTCCTCTTAAATCTGAAGATTATAGTTTGCCTAAACTAGGGATACCAGAATTGAGATTGGAAGGTGTTTTCCCACATAAGAAAAAAAAAATGAGTTTGGGCAAATTGCCAAACCAAAACATATCTGTAGTTTGAGTTTGAACAAAGAATTTTTAAACTAAAAGGTACGTTTCCTTAAAAGTCTAAGAAGTGTCCACAAGGGGGACACCTGGGTGGCTCAGTCAGTTAAACGTCTGCCTTTGGCTCAGGTCATGATCCCAGGGTCCTGGGATTGAGTCCCACGCTGGGCTCCTTTCTCTCTCTCTCTGTCTGCCTCTCCCATTGCTTGTGCTTGCACAGTCTCTCTGACAAATAAATAAATAAATAAATAAATAAATAAATAAATAAAATTTGGGGGGAAAAAAAGATTTCTCTGAAAAAAAAAATAAAAAAGAAGTGTCTACAAGTGTCACAGACAACTGAGCACCATTATGGCAGCTGTGACTGTCCTAAGAAGGGACGCGTCCTGGTTCTCCTGTCCAGGGCTCAGGCTTCCTCACCTGATGGCAGTACAGGAGCTTCTTCCAAGTCTCACAACATACCCTCCTCCTGAGAAAGTGGCAAATTCCCCTTGGACAGGATAGCCACCCGCTATCTCTTGATTCTGATAATGCCAAATGCTGTCTGATTTTGTGACGTTTGTATCGGGGGCCCCAGTTTACTCCATAGTTCTCTGTATCCTCCTGATCTTGGGGAGATGGCTTCGCCTGTTCTCGGGGAGACACCAGTTGGAAGGAGTACGGCGCTAGGAATGTGAATCTGACGAAGCAGAACATTGCCTAGAAGAAAGGAGTTCCCATCAGGAATAAATCCTAACAAAAAGAGTACAAGAAACCATTTTCACAACTGCCTTATTAAGTTAGTAACAGAAAATGCACACTTTCACCACTATTTTAAAAAAACATATTTGGAATTTCTAGTTAATGCAACCAGGCAAGAAAATGAAATAAGCATAAAAATAATGAAGTGAAATGGTCATCATTTGTAAAGGACACATAGGTGATCTAGATGAATTCGGAGAATCAACTGAAAGGCATCAGCGGGACAGTGAAATAGGAGGTGGCCTGCTTGTATCTCCTCTCAGCGACAGTAATCCACAGATGAAGGTGCCTTCGCGGGAGCCTTGGGATCCAAAGGTAGGGAACTGTGAAACCCCAGTGGAGTCTAACACTGACAAAGTCCATTCTGAGAAGGCACATCCATGCCCAGATGGCAGACTCACCACCTATGGTCCTGATAACAGACCCAGAAACAGTTCTGCCTCTGTGGACTTGGCTACAGTACCATGCACCAAGGGACCCAGGAGTCACTTCTGCCTGTGTCTCAGATAACAGGCCTTTAGACCTTAGTTCTGAGTGCCAGTCTCTCTCAGCCGCAGTCCAAAAGTCCCTGGAGGCAAGCTCACCAAACTCGGTCTGTCTGTAGATCCTGCAATGGCCTTTAGCTGGACTCCAGCCCCTCTTGGCTACAGTCCATGAGCAGTCCTGCTAGTCCAGAGACCGGCTGGGAGACACACCTATGAATGCGACTGGAGATAAGCCTACCAACCTGGTCTGACTTCAGATCCTGAAACTTCTACCTTGCCTCCAGGCCATTCCAGCCATGGTCAGGGAGCAATCCTGGTGGGGGACACACTCTTCCATCCCTCCAGAGCCAGGTCTGTAGATACTGGTCCTGGCTATGGATCCTGAACAGCCTGTCCCTCTCAGCCACAGTCCATGGCCCATCCTGCCTGCCCAGGGACCCACCCAGCGACCCAGCAGGAGCCCTCCCAGAAATCTGGGGGAACCACACTCATCCTTGCATCTGGTAACAGACCTGTTCTACTCCAACCCTTGTCCCAGTGCCAGCCCCATTGAACAGGGTTCTGCAGTCAGTCCTGTCCACCCAGAGAGTAGACCAGATCCACACCTATCCGAGCCTCTGGTAACAGGCCTACAAACTGTGGACCCCACTGTGGATGTAACCACAGCCACATGACCTAACGCCATCCCTGATCAACTTAGATTCTGGAGGTAACTCATCAGCCTGGGGAACTGTCAGGAGAAGGTTTTTAATTGCCAAAATTGATCTGTAAAGACCAGAAAAGGCGTTTTCTCCTTCAAATGCATGAACACCAACCCAAGACTACACAGATCCCAGCGTCAGGATCAGACAAACATGGCACCATCAAAGGAAACTCCTCAAGTTCCACTAAATGACTCCAAAGATACAGAGGTCCGCAAACTGCCTCAGAAATCAAAATAATCTTCTTAAAGGAACTCAGTGAAAAGCACGAGAACACAAATAGATGAAGTCAGGGAAACAATGCAGGGACAAAATGGTAATGTTAACAAATAGAAACCATAAAAGAGAACTAAAGAGAAATTTTGGAGATGAATAATTCCATGGTAGAACTGAAAAATTCAATACAAAGCTTCAACAGTAGACTTGATCACACAGAAGAAATAATCCGTGAACTTGAGACAGAGGTCATTTGAAGTTAGTCAGTTCAAGGAACAAAAAGAAAAATGAACGACAAAGAGTGAACAAAGCGTCTGTCACTTCTGGACACTGTCAAAAGGACAGATATACATATCATGGGAATCTCAGAGGAGGAGGAGAGACAAAGAGGCAGAAAACTTATTTAAAGAAACAATAGTTGAAATTTTGGTAAAAATAGAAACATCTGGTACATGAAGCACAAAGGACCCCAAGTCAGATCAACCCAAAGAAGATTACTCTGAGATACTTTATTGTGTATCAAACTGTTAAAAGTCAAAGACAGAAAATTCTGAAAACAGAAAGAAAAAAAAATAACTTTACACACACACACACACACACACACCCATAGGCTATCAAATTTCTCAGCAGAGATCTTGCAGGCCAGAGGGAATAGAATGACATATTCAAAGTACTTGAAAGAAACAAAACAAAACAAAACTTGCCAACTCAAACCACTATACCCAACAAAACCGTCCTTCAGAAGTGAAGGGAGCTAAAATCAGCCCCAGACAAACAAAAGATTAGGGATTTATCACCACCAGGTCTTACGAGGGATGTTAGAGGGAATTCCTTTAGCTGAAAGGAAAGGAGGCTGTGTGACAACATGAAAGTATAAAACTCACAGGTAAAGGTAAATATATACTCCAATTCAGAGCTTGGTACTACTGTAGTGGTGTGTAAATCACTTTTATCTTTAGTATAAAAGTTAAAGACAATAGTGTTAAAAATACCACTATAATAATACGTCAGTGAATGACAGCACAGGAAGAAAGGCAGTGGGGCATCAATTACATAAAGCACAAGGAAAGCAGAAGTAAAAGCACAGAGGTTTTTGTTGTTGTTGTTTTTGTTTTAATGTACAGGCAGAACAATCTTGTTGTTGTTGTTGTTGTTGTTTTAAATAATCTCTACACCCAGTGTGGGGCTTGAACTCACAACCCTGAGATCAAGAGTTGCAGGCTCTACTGACTGAGCCAGCCAGGCACCTCCAAATGTAGAGCTTTTTATGTGATTAAAGTTAAGTTGTTTTCAGCTTAAAACAGACTGTTCTAAAATATTTTACATAAGCCTTATGATAACACTAAAGCAAAATCTGTAATAAATGCAAAACAATGAAAGGAAGGGAATTAAAGCATACCACTACAAAAATATAAATCACAAAGATACCAAAAGAATAAAAGAGGAACAAATGAACTGAAAAAAAAAAAACCAATCAGAAAACAATAAGTGCCAATAGTAAGTTCTTATCAATAATTAAATGTCAAAAGATTAAATTCTTCAATCAAAAGTGTGGCTGTATGGTAAAAATACAAGATCCAATAATATACTGCCTATGAGAGACTCACTTTAGTTTTAAGTACACACGTAGGCTGAAACTGAAGGTTTGGAAAAAAAAAATCCCATGCAAATAAATGGCAACCAAAAGAGAATAGAAGTAGCTCTAACTTAAAACAGAAAAAACAGAATTTCAGGGGTGCCTGGGTGGCTCAGTCGGTTAAGTGGCTGCCTTCAGCTCAGTCACAATCCCTGGGATCAAGCTCCATGTTGGGCTCCTTGCTCAGCAGGGAGCCTGCTTCTCCCTCTCCCTCTGCATGCCTCTCCCCCTGTTTGTACTCCCTCTCTCTGACACATAAATAAATAAAATCTATACAAAATAAAACAAAAATACAGAATTTCAGTGAAACTCAGTCACAACAGACAGGGAAGGTCACTTGTGATAAAGTGATACAGGGCTCACTTCATAAAGAGGACAAAAAAATTGTAAATATATATGCACCCAACCTTGGAACACCAAAATAAGTAAAGTAAATGTTACCTGATAGAGGAAATAAACAGCAATACAGTAACAGTAGGTGATTTCAATACCCCACTGTCAACAATGGATAGACTGTCTAGACAGAAAATCAGTAAGTTAATACTATGAGCCAGATGGACCTAAAAGATATATGTAGAACATTCCACTCAACCAGAATATACATTCTTCACAAGTACACCTGGAACATTCTCCAGGATAGATCCTACATTGGGCCACAAAGCAAGTCTTCACAAATTTAAGGAGACTGAAAGCATATATATCAAGTATCTTTTTCTGACCACAATGTATGAAATCAGAAATCAGTAACAGGATGCAAATTGGAAAATTCACAAACACATGGAAATTCAACACCACACTTTTGAACAGCCAATGGGTCAAGTTAGGAAATTAAAAAGTACCTTGAGACAAACAAAAATGCACATAAAAACGTCATACCAAACTTATGGGATGCAGCAAAAGCAGTTCTAAAGAGGGCATTTTATAATAATAAACACCTATTTTATGAAAAAAAGAAAGCTCTCAACTAAACAAGCTAACTTTGGTCTTCAAGAAACTAGTAAAAAAAGAACAAACTAAGCCCAAAGTTAGGAGAGGGAAGTAAATAATAAAGATTAGAATAGAAATAAATGAAATAAAGACAAGTTAAATAGAACATACAAAAATAAAAATATTTTGAAAGAAACAAAACTGATAAACCTTTAGGCTAAACCAAGAAAAAGAGGATTCAAATAAAATTACTAAAGAGTAGACATTAACACTGGTATCACAAAAACAAAGGATTGTAAGAGACTACTGCGAACAACTGTATGCCAACAAACTGGACAGCTTAGAATGGATCAATTCCTAGAAACACACAGCTTATTAAGGCTAAATAAAGGCAAAATAGAAAATCTGAGCAGACTATTAACAAAGAAGGAGACTGGAATAAAAAATCTCCCAACAAAGACAAGACCAAGACCAGATGGCTTCAGCGGTGAATTCTACCAAACAGTTAAAGAAGAATTAACATCAATACTCAAATTCTTTCAAAAAATTAAAATGGAGGGGCGCCTGGGTGGCTCAGTGGGTTAAGCCTCTGCCTGCAGCTCAGGTCATGATCTCAGGGTCCTGGGATGGAGCCGCACAGCGGGCTCTCTGCTCTGTGGGGAGCCTGCTTCCGCCTCCCTCCCTGCCTGCCTCTCTACTTGTGATCTCTGTCAAATAAATAAATAAAATCTTTAAAAAAAATTAAAATGGAAGAAATTGTTCAAAATTCATTTTATGAGGCCAACATTACCCTCATACCACAGCCTACAAGAAAGGAAAATCACAGGCCAGTAACCCTGATGAACACAAATGCAAAAATCCTCAACAAAATGCAAACATATGAAGTTCAAAAGTACATTTAAAAAGATCACACACTGCAACCGAGTGGGGTTTATCTCCTGAGTTGCAAGGATGACTCAACATACACAATTCAGTAGATGTGATATACCACATTAGCAGAATGAAGGATTAAATCACATGATGATTTCCAAAGATGCACAAAGGAGCGCCTGGGTGGCTCAGTCATTAGGCGTCTGCCTTTGGCTTGGGTCATGATCCCGGGTACAGATAACATGATCTTATATATAGAAAACCCTGTAGATGCCACAAAAACAAAGACAAAGACAAATCCGTGACAACCAATAAATGAGTTTAGTAAAGTTGCAGGAAACAAAATCAGTACACAAAAATCAGGTGCATTTTGTTACATGGACAATGAATTACCAGAAAAAGAAAGAGAATAATCTCATTTACAAAAGTATCAAAAAGAAGAAAATATCTGGGAATAGATTTAACTGAGAGGGTGAGACGTCTGTACAATGAAAACCGGAAGACACTGATGAAAGAAATAAAGACATAAATAACTAGAAAGATATTCCCTGTTTATACGTTAAAAGAATATTGTTAAAATGTCCATATCACCCAAAGTGATCTACAAATTCAGTGCAATACCCATCAAAATTCAGGCATTTTTTTCACAGAAATAGAAGAATAATCCTAACATTTGTATGAACCCCACCAAACACGCCAAAGAGACAGAATGATCTTGAAAAAGAAAAAGCTGGAGGCATCCCATGTCCTAATGTCAAACCGCACTACGGAAGCGATCGTAATCAAAACTGTGTGCTATTGGCATAAAAACAGACACACAGGATGATGGAACTAAACGGGGAGGCCAAAATCAACTCACACATTTACGGCCAACTCCTCTATGGAAAGGGTGCCAAGTATACACAGCGGGGCAAGACGGTCTCTTTAACCAATGAGGCTGGAAAAACTGGATACTTGAATGCAAGAGAACCAAACTGGACCCTTTCCTTATGCCACATACAACAATCAGTTCCAGATGGATTCCCAACTCAACTGTAAGACCTGGAACTGTAAAACTCCTGGAAGAAAATAGGGGCAAAGCTCCCTGGCATTGGTCTTGGCAGTTCTTTGGAGAAAACATCAGAAACCAAAATTAAACAAGGGAGAATACAACAAAAAACTTTCTGCACAGTGCCGGAGACCAACAAGTAAAAAGTCAAACTATTCAACAGGAGAAAGTATTTGTAAACCATGCATCCAATAAGGGGTCAATATCCAAAATACCTAGGATCCCATGCAACTAAATACCAGAAAAATAACGGATTAAAAATGGGCAAAAGAGGGGCGCCTGGGTGGCTCAGTGGTTCAATCCTCTGCCTTCGGCTCAGGTCATGATCTCAGGGTCCTGGGATCGAGCCCCACATCGGGCTCTCTGCTCAGCAGGGAACCTGTTTCCTCCTCTCTCACTGCCTGCCTCTCTGCCTACTTGTGATCTCTGCCTGTCAAATAAATAAATAAAATATTTTTAAAAAAATGGGCAAAAGACCTGAATACACTTTATAAAAAAGATTTTATTTATTTATTTGACAGACAGAGATCACAAGTAGGCAGAGAGGCAGAGAGAGAGAGAAGGGGGGCGATGCAGGCTCCCTGCTGAGCAGAGACCCCCCCCCCCCATGCGGGGCTCAATCCCAGGACCCCAGGATCATGACCTGAGCAGAAGGCAGAGGCTTAACCAACGGAGGCACCCAGGCGCCCCTCGGTCAGCCCGTACTGAGCTCACACCACGCCGGCTCTAGGTGCCAGGAGCAGAGTGGATGAAAGAGCGTCCTCGTCCTCAGGGAGTGCACATTTGAGAAGCGAGAGAGACAGGCAGTACCCAAACGTTATCCAGGGCCTGAGAGCGCGAAGAACAAAAATTAGGTAGGATGAGGCACAGAGAGTGGTGGGGAGGGAACGGTGCTATTCACGGGTAAGGAAGGATTAGAGGCAGTTTCTCTGAGGAGTGGCTTGTGAGACAGGCCACAGGGCGGAGATCTCTCCGGGCATCAGCACGACCCCAGGCCCCTGAGGTGAGAACGTGCTCACGTGGGAAGGCACCGAAGCCTTCACGACTGACGGGGAGCGGAGGAGGGTCCCGGGTAGGAGTGGAGGGCCCGGATGTAGCCAGGGGCAGCTCTGGGAAGTCCCCTGTAAGCTCTGGAAAGGGTCTGCCATTTGAAGTACGATAGAAACTACGGGACGTTCTGAACAGGGGAAGAATACAGATTTATGTTCAAAACCATAGCACGGGGAGGACAGAATGAAGAAGCGCAGGGCAGAGGGAAGGTTGGCCCAAATGGGAGGTGGAAAATGGCACCTTCCTCTAGTTATGACTTGCATTTTCTCACGAGGGCGCTTACAAAGCCTCTCATCTATTCCAGAGCCCTTGGGTATTGTCTGAACCCACCAGTTTGCACTGGGCTGTTGGAGATGTGGACAGACTCAGACATTGCTCATGGGAACGTTAGTTGGTACAATAAGGAGAAGACTGGCAGTGTCTTTTAAGATTAAGAATGTATACATGGGGCGCCTGGTGGCTCAGTGGGTTAAGCCTCTGCCTTCGGCTCAGGTCATGGTCCCAGGGTCCTGGGATTGAGCCCCGCATCGGGCTCTCTGCTCCACAGGGAACCTGCTTCCCCCACTCTCTCTCTCTGCCTATTTGTGATCTCTGTCAAATAAATAAAAACTTTTTTAAAAAAAGAATGTATACACATGGTAGCACAGTCAAGGTATTTGTCGTGCAGACATACTCACATGCTTTAAAATAAATAAATAAATAAATAAATCTTTAAAAAAAAAATAAATAGGGGCACCTGGGTGGTTCAGTAGATGAAGCGTTTGCCTTCAGCTCAGGTCATGATCCCAGGGTCCTGGGATCGAGCCCCGCTTCGGATTCACTGCTCAGCAGGGAGTTTGCTTCTCCCTCTTCTTCTGCCTCTCCCCTCTACTTGTGCTCCCGCTCTCTCTCAAATGAATAAAATTTAAAACTGTTTTAGAAAAAACTTATCCAGTGTATACTATGGGTCAGACATTGGTCAAAGATCTACTGGGTTTTTAATCAATCTTCCAGGGCAAGTCCTAAGATTATCCTCATGATATAGATGGGGAAACTGAGGCACAACACGTTGTCATTTACCCAAGAACACACTGCTAATAGGTCGAGTGCCAGGATCTGAACCCAGCCAGAGTCTGGCTTCCGAGTCTGTCCTCTCAGACACTATACCGCTGAGCCCCAGACTGAAGGGGGACTACGTCTGTCGCGCTGGCATCAGCCGAGGCCACCCAGGGCTCGATTCACTTTCTATGTGCTCAGTATTTTATTCAGCACAAAGCTCCAGACCGCCCATACAGTGTATGCTGAACCTACAGCCGTCACCATCCAAACATGAACTAGAAAGAATCAACACACAGGGCACCCAAGGGACTCAGCCGGGCTTTTGATTTCGGCTCACGTTGTGATCTCGGGGTCATGAGATCAAGCCCCTCCGCTGAGCCCTGTGATGCGCTCAGCGTGGAGTCTGTAAGAGATGGACTCTGTCGTTCTCCCTCTGCCCCTCCCCCCGCCGGTACACATGCACTATAAATAATTAAATAAATACATTTAAAAAAAAAAAGGAATCAACATGCAATGCATAGGAGTTGCAATCTGTGTAAAAACCCTCCGAAATGAACTCAAAACACCTTTACTGAGATGAGCATGTCTTTTAGGTTTCTTTCCCCAGGAACCTAAGAGATGTTCTAAATCCCACAAGGAAGCCACCGATCCTGAGGATAAATGAACTCAACAACTTCCAGAATACAGCTCACTCAAGATCTAAAGTAACGACGGCGTGTTGGTAACTGGTGGAAAATATCGACCAAGAAGCGTCCAAGGAGCTGGCGCCCGGGACTGGGTCCGTACCTCTGTAATCCTCGTACAGGTTAGGAAGGAGGCTGCGATCGGCCCACAGGTAGAAATGCTTCGGAAGTCTGATCTCTGAGAGACGATGGGAAAAGCTCCTCCGGATCGCTTGATGGAGGTAAAACCTATTCGAGTTCTGTGCTGAGTAGACTGTGGTCATCAACAAGGTAAGGAAGAGGATTTGAACTAGGATACAAGAGGAGGAAACAATCAGTTGAGCGGTTAGCTTAGAAATTTTCTACACCTTCTCCATGGTTCCTAAGACTTGGCAATTCCCTATGGTTCAACCTAACATCTGTAAACAGATGAACCAATGTATTTGCCACATAGGGGGACCTACAAACACCGATATATGCCTTCCCAGAATTATTCTGCCGCTAATCAGAAATTTTACTTGAAATAAGGTACATAATATACCACAGGAAAATTGTTGTATTTTAATTCTTATAACTAAATGCACCCCGGCCCCAATCTCTCTCTCTGTGTTCAGACTGTGTTTACCGGAAAGGGAAGGCCAATAAACACAGAACTGGCCTTCTTTGTTCCGGGAAATCCAATAACCTCAACGCTGTATGTGCTGATGCAGTTCCCTGGCACTGGGCGGATTACCACTTTTGAAGGCATATCCGTTTTCCCTGCAGCCTGGGAAGCGCAGAGAGCAGGCCGTGTTATTACGTTCCGTGTGCCGAGGAAGGGACTGATCCAAGCACACACCAACCTACCATGACTCCTGAGTTCAAGCGTCTTCCCATTTACTGCACCACCTTGGGCTCCATGTTTTTCCCAAGGTGGGCAAATTTTTAAAAAATTTTAAAAAAATTTTTAAAAAGATTTTATTCATTTGACAGAGAGACACACACCCAGAGCAGGAACACAAGCAGGGGGAGTGGGAGAGGGAGAAGCAGGCTCCCCGCTGAGCAGGGAGCCGGATACGGGGCTCGACCCCAGGACCCTGGGATCATGATCTAAGCTGAAGACAGATGCTTAATGACTGAGCCACACAGGTACCCTTAGCATGTTAAGATAGCTTTTCGCTGTCCTGTATTTTCACTTTCTTCCCACTCCCCCTTTGCTGGGAAATGTGCTGCAGGATCGACCCATTACTGTTTGCCCTCCATACCCAAAATATCTCCTGCCAGCTTAAAAAGCTTCTTCTCTTTCAAGGTTCTTTCTGGGCGTTGAACCGGACTGTTGAAAGCTGGAGCTACATAGATGGGGTTGTTTTTATCTCTTGAACCAGGTAACGGTGGACATTTTGCTGTCATAAATGCAAATGTAGGCCAAAAATAGTTATATTTCATTAAGCAGTTATTCACCAACAGTTGCTGAAACTCCACTGTGCATACCGCTTATTAAATGCTGGAAAAAAAAAAAACCAAACCAAACCAAAAACAAAGAATAAACCCACTTTTGTGGCAATTCTCCAACTACCATGAAGGACTTAAAAATTCCACCACCCCCCCCCGCAAAAATTCCAACCCACTGGAGACTGATACTATTTTTTTTAAGTTTATGTGTTTTTATTTTTTTTAAAGATTACTTATTTGTCAGAGAGAGAGAGAGAGTGCGCGCGCGAGAGAGAGCCAGAGCGAGCGAGCACAGGCAGACAGAGAGGCAGCAGAGGCAGAGGGAGAAGCAGGCTCCCTGCCGAGCAAGGAGCCCGATGTCGGACTCGATCCCAGGATGCCGGGATCACGAAGGCAGCCACCCAACCGACTAAGCCACCCAGGTGTCACTATTTTTTTTTTAAGATTTACTTATTTATTTGAGAAAGGGAGAGAGAGCATGTGAGCACATGTAGGGGAGAGTCGGGGGGAGGGAGGAGAGAGGGAGAGAGAGAGAATCTTAACCAGGCTCTGCCCAGATTGTGGAGCCCATTGAAGGGGGGATGGATCCCCAGATCCTGAGGTCACACATGACCTGAGCCAAAACCAAGAGTGGGGCGCTCTAATGACTGCACCACCCAGGCACCCCAGGGACTGAGGCGGTTATAAAATACAACAGAAATTGATTTTCTAGAAAAACGAAGTACAATAGGAGCACGTAAAATCCAAACCCATTTTGAAAATTAGATACAGTATGTCTAAAATTGGTCCAACTGCCGTAAGACTTCCTCAACGTTTGCTCTCAATTTCTGCATTTATCTTGGACTAGACACGAACAGTTCTAGGAGTGACCCAGAGGTTGGGAGTACTGTCCTGTGGTGTTTCTCGCATTTCAATGTGCAAAGGGATCACCCGGGAATTTTGCTCAAATGCAGATTCCAGGGTGAGGTCTGCAACTGTGCATTTCTGAAAATCCCAGCAGATGTCAATGCTGCTCGCTGGGAGACACAGCCAGAGACACACAAACCAAGAAAAAGACAGAAGGAGTAACGGGACATAAAACTCGCCAGCCTGTATGTGCCTAGTGCTTGGGGAATCACCGAAAAGAAAATAAATCTCCTGAGGACGTCAGAGAAGGTGTCATAGACTGAAACTTGACACTTGTTTTGAAGGATGAGTCAGATAAAATTCTTCAGATGGACAAAGACAAAAAAAAAAAAAAAAAAAAAAAACCTTTTAGAAAGAGGGAAGATCAATCCAGCAATTCAAGACCATGGATAAATGAAAGGAGAGCTAGGAAAACAGTTTGAAATTGGATTGATTTTTAAAGATCTTGGAAGGAATGGGTTGCCTACCCCACAGCAGTGTCTCTCCAACTCAGCTTAAGAAAGAAGTGATTGCACTGGGCGCCCCACTGGCTAAGTCAATGGAGCACATGACTTGATCTTGGGGTCATGAGTTTGAACCCAATGTTGGGTGTAAAGATTTATTTAGGGGCGCCTGGGTGGCTGCGTCGGTGAAGCATCCGACTCTTGATCTCTCAGGTCGTATTCTCAGGGTTGTGAGATGGAGCCCTGCATCGGGCTCACCGCTGGGCGTGGAGCCTGCCTAAGATTCTCTCTCTCCCTCTCCCCACCGCTCATGCTCTGTCTCTCCCTAAAATAAATAAAGTGATCGCCACTTCTAGGGTCTGCTCGTGTTCATCTGTGAAGGTATCCCTTTCAGAGAGCTAATCTAATCCTGAATTTGAGTTTATCATTCCCATGCACTTTTTTTTTTTTTAAAGATTTTATTTGTCAGAGAGAGAGAGCATGCACACTAGCAGGCAGAGTGGCAGGTAGAGGCGGAGAGAGAAGCAAGCTCCCTGCCGAGCAAGGAGCCCGAAGCGGGACTTGATCCAAGGACCCTGGGATCATGACCTGAGCCGAAGGCAGCGGCTTAACTGACTGAGCCACCCAGACGTCCCACCCATGCACTCTTCATTAAAAAAATATCTACACACACACACACACACACACACTTCTGTGTATATTTATATATGGGTGTGCTATTTCCCAGGATTAGAGTATTAACTTTCTTGATTACCGCTGTGTTGGTGAGGTTCATGGGCGTGACAGGCGCAGCGCTAGTCTGTTATTTAGAGGGCAGTTTCCTGCAGCCTTGGCGAATGAATGTGAGAACTTAGGATCTTCAAATGGAAAGCTTCAACTACATTTTTTTATAGGGTTGGGGTTGTTCTTAATTGTAATGAGAAAGTAGAGGGGCGACTGGGTGGTGCAGGGGGTTAAGCATCTGACTCATAGTCAGATGTGACCTCAGGGTCATGAGATCGATCCCCATGTCCGGCTCTGCAGAGTCTGCACCGGATTTGCTCTTGATCACCATCTGCTCACCCCCCACCACTCTCTCTCTCAAATAAATAAATAAATAAATAAATCTTTCTTTAAAAAAAATGAGAAAATACAGTAAAGAAGTGGGTTTGCAGGGCAGGCCACCCTGACCGGGACTGGTTTGATTTGAGACAGGTGCACGCATCCAGATTCAGACAGTGAGTGGTCGGAAATGGCCTCTGGGGCTCAGGAGGGAAAGACTCTGGAGGAGATGGAGGACACGGACGAGAGGTGAAGCACCGAGAGGGCAGCAGAGGGTCTTGGGAAGAACGTGTTACTGATGCAAGGTTTGCCTGGGGCAGCGGAGAAGGAGCAGCCCCGCTAACCAGAGACAAGATCCCTGCGTGGATAAATGTGGGGCCGTGACAAAATCCGATGTTAGTAGTTAGAACTACTTGAATTACCCAAAAGAGCCAAGATCCTCCTTGTTTGTTCTCTTTGGAAAGCCACAGCATCCGGTTCAGCATCAGGGAGAGAGGAACGACCCGAGGAAGATCGCCTACAGGAAGATCCCAGGGCGGAGTCAGGAGCAGAGATCAAAGGACCCAAGGTCATCCCGTTACAGAAAGCTAAAGGTATGATTAATGCACTTCCACTATTTGACCCTTTACTATCATGGAAAACTGAGAATTAGGGAGTTTCATGATTATTTTTGCATCATTATAGGAACCCGATTAATATAATGTTAAGATTTATATTTTTGCCTGTGGTCCTCAAGCTGCCTGGGTTGGAAAGCTTCAGCCACTGGATGATTTGTGATGATCTGTGGAAGTTACTTAAGAGCACCGTCTTTGGAAGACCTCCGATGAGCAGGCTTGGAGAAGCTACGCTTTTAAAAGTTTCAAGGATTAAGTGTCCATTTTGCTAAAGAAATCCCGGAATCTTGGAACTGAGTAAGACCTTAAGTATCGGTTCCATGTGCAGCAAGTTTCCCCCAGTCCTTTAATTTCCATCGAGGGGAAGAAAGTGCTCCAGTCCTCAGGAGAATAAAGGACAAGGGTGCTATTTCCAGCCCGCTGCGTACACCCTCTTTCAGAGGTGGCCATTCTGGGTGTGTCTACTTTGGGGACCTAAGGTCGCCCCCTGGTGGATGGTCCTTGGATTCCACCTGGGGGAGAAAGCAAGCCCACTTGGTCCTGGGTCCAACCAAATTCAACACTGTAGCGAGACCAATAGCTAATCTGATACGGTGGCTTCCATCTCTTTTCTTCCTCTTTTTATATTTTTCCCCAATACTCCACTTCAACTTTTTAAAAACTGAAGTAACATACATTTATTATAAAAATTTGGGGAAAAAGAACTAAAGATTTTAAGAAAACATTAACATTTGGAATATACCCTTTAATCAATTGTCTTAATGTATTTGTAGACTAGCTTTCCACATCACTACATTTTCCTTAACATTTTAAAACATGATTTTACTTATTTATTTGACAGAGAGAGAGACAGAGAGAGAGGGAACACAATGAGGGCGAGTGGGAGAGGGAGAAGTAGGCTTCCTACTGAGCAGGGAGCCCGATATGGGGCTGGATCCCAGGTTCCTGGGATCATGACCTCACCCGAAGGCAGAGGCTTAACTGACTGAGCCACCCTAAGCATCCCTTAACATTTTTTCTTTTAATGATTTTATTTATTTGACAGACAGAGATCACAAGCAGGCAGAGAGGCAGGCAGAGACAGAGAGAAGGGGAACCAGGCTCCCCTCCAAGCAGAGAGCCGGACTCGGGGCTTGATCCCAGGACCCCGGGATCATGACCTGAGCTGAAGGCAGAGGCCTAACCCACTGAGCCACCCAGGCACCTCAAGCCATCCCTTAACATTTTTAATGGTTGCTTGGCATCCCATAAATGGATATGGCTGTCTCATAAATTAAGCAGTGTCCTATTTTGGGGTATTTACATTGTTGCCGATTTTTTTTTTTAATAAAGTACTCTGCATTTTCACAGGATAGGTCCTTAGAAGTGAAGCTTGCTTACTAAAGGGATGTAGAACATGAAGGCTTGTACACTGTATCACCAGATTTTCTTCAACCCAGAGCGAGTGCCCATGATCTCTGGCATTACCATGTATTAGGTTTTTGCCACTTTGTATTTACGTACTAACATTTTATTTAAGGGCTCTCAACACCCTGCATGGGGATCAAACTCCTGACCTCGAGATCAAGAGGCACAGGTTCCAGTGACTGAGCCAGGTGGGCGGCCCTGCTGCATTTACATCTTTGTTGGCCAACTGCCTCTTTCAATTATTATTATTTTTTTTTGGTAAAATGTCAGAGGGGTTTACAGCTGAGAGATAAGGAGGTAACACAGCTATACACTGTGTATAACTGTGCACAGGTGTTCCTGAAGTAGTGATGCGTGGATGGCAGAGCTCGAAGCACGCGGTTAGAACTGCATGCAACCACGCACAGGTGAGAGACCGCGGTAAATGGTATTTGACCGGTGTTGCTGGGACACCGGTGTTCTTTAGTGAGGCCACGTAACCAGAATTCACGCACACCGCAACAGCGCAAGGGAGGAGCGCCCGTATGCAAGCAGGGGTCACCTAAAAACCAGGACGTTCTCCTACCATTATCACACTTAAGGAAAGTCTCAATACGTGCCTTGTGTCATATCCTATCCATACTAAAAATGTATTCTTTAATTTAAGGATCAAGAACACTCTTCCATCAACAATTTTTTATTAATTTTTTTAAAAGATTCTATTCATTTACCTGAGAGAAAGAGATCACAAGTAGGCAGAGGCAGGCGGCGGGGGGGGATCATAAGCCCCATTGCAGAACTATCCTCCATTTCAGCATGTCTTTTAAAACTGACTGTGCCTGAAACCAGCTGAGGCCTCTCAACAGAAATTCAGTATTTCTTTGCCACAGTGGATGGTTTAATTATCACCGCTCCGGAGACCCGTATGCCCAGGACCCTGGATCTCCCGAGTCTCTTCTCTTTCAGTATTTTGATATATGGATTTCATATTTTGCATTATTTTGGTTCATTTGATTTTCCTGGTCATTAATCTGAGTTTCATTAGTGACATCTCCTTCAACTCGACTACTAGAATTTGAGTATTTGGTAAGTGACCTTTTTCATTTCCCGAAACCCTTTGTGTTTCATTCAGCTGAATCTCCTGATGGGAGATCTTGTTATTTTTGGTCTCCCCCAGGAGTTTTTTGTTTGTTAAGATTTGAAAAAAAAAAAACTCAGAACCATGAGATGGGGCCACATGCTCCACTGACTAAGGCAGCCTGGTGCCCATTCTCCAGCAGTTTTCCATTAAGATCTACCTACTCCGTGCTCTCCCCGGAATGGGTGGGTCTCAAATGGGACCGTACACCAGAATCACCAGGGAAATTTTAAACCCGTTGGGCCTTGGAATCCATCTCCAGAGATTACTATTTTATTGGTCCGGAGTGAGGCCTGAGTCTGGAGTTTCACGAGCTCCCCAGGTTTGCCTGTGGGAGCATGGGCCCACCCTCCAGGGTTCTTAAAGCAGAAGCAATCCCGTCACCCGGCATGCTGAAAACTCTACTGGCAAAATTCGGGTTTGTTTGTTTCCCAGCAAATGCCCTGTGAGAAATACCAAGAATGGAGAGTGGCGTGAAGAGAGCAGGTGCCTGCACTTAGTAAACCAAGTTCTCTGACCCAGACCAACTATGGGCAACACATGGACCTTATCTGAATCTTGATTTGAACAAAGTAACCATAAAATAGACATTTACAAAACAACTAGGAGAAATGGAACACTGACCCTAAAATAAAAGGGATGGGGCACCTGGGTGGCTCAGTGAGTTAAAGCCTCAGCCTTCTGCTCTGGTCATGATCGCAGGGTCCTGGGATAGAGCCCTGCATGGGGCTCTCTGCTCGGCAGGGAACCTGTTTCCCTCTCTCTCTGCCTGCCTCTCTGCCTACTTGTGATCTCTGTCTCTCAAATAAATAAATAAAATCTTTAAAAAAAATAAAAGTGATAAAATACATATAACAAAAAACATACCATTTTAACATTTTCAAAGGATAAGGTACATTCTATAATGTGTAAATATTAACACATTAGTGTGAATGGTTTTTATATTTATGTTGTTAAGAGTGATTATCTGGGGCACCTGGGTGGCTCAGTCGGTTAAAGCCTCTGCCTTCAGCTCAGTTCATGACCTCAGGGTCCTGAGATCAAGCCCCGCATGGGGCTCTCTGCTCAGAGAGGGGCCTGCTTCCTCCTCTCTCTGCCTGTCTCTCTGCCTACTTGTGATCTCAGTCTCTCAAATAAATAAAATCTTAATTAAAAAAAAGAGAGAAGAGTGATTATCTTTTTGAAACATATACACTAAGATATCTAGGGAGAAAATGATAGGAAGTGAGGCTTTTTATTTATTTTAAACAGATGGAACAAGACTGGCTTTTTTCTGGTAATGAAGTAACTAACTGTTGAAGCTTACACAAGGGTAAAATTCGTTAGACCATTCCCCACACATATCTGTGGACCTGGCATTTTTCTTAAAAGTTTTTAAAAATTGGGGCACCTGGGTGTGTCGGTCAGTTGAGCATCTGCTTTGGGCTCGGGCCATGATCCCAGGGTCCTGTGATCGAGCCCCACATGGGGCTCCCTGCTCCCCGAGTAGTCTGCTTCTCCCTCTCCCTCTGCAGCTCGCCCTGCTCGTGTTCTCTCATAAATAAATAAAATCTTTTAAAAAAGTTTTAAAAAGCTAAGTTTCCTGGTGTTTTTTCTAAGTGGTTTATGGTTGATTTTTTTTCACTTGTCCTCTCTTGGCAATCCTTTTCCGCTCTGCTTCTACTAGTCTGCTTCTACAGTTCTCACCAGTTTTTTCTGTGACTTCACACACTGAAATTTCATTCTGCCTATTTCTGCTGTTTTCTTTTTTTGGGGGGTCAAATTGTCAGAACCATTAGGCACTTTGAATGGACACCCAAGGGTGTCATCTTCCCAAGTGAGCAGCCCGCGGCGCGAGTGGGTCCCTCCCCACCCCCCATGCTGGGGCGCCCCGTTTTCACGTACCTTGACTGGCTGGCTGACGACGGGGTTGTGAAGCATGGATAACATCACTGACACAACCCAGCTGGTGGCCTGCTCTCTGGTCAGTTCCAAGCTATAAAGTGCAGTAAAAAAGTCTCAGCCAGGCTAGTGACGCCCAGAAAGAGCCAGCAGAGGTAAGTCAACTCTCGGCGCAGGCCATGAGCCACGGGCTTCCTCCCTTCTTCTGGGCTCAGGATGGGGAAACTCCCTTAAGAACAGAGGTGGAAGGAATGAGCTGAACGGCAACAGCTGAGAGAGAGACGCAGGATAATTATGGGTGATGCGGGAAGCCTGGTGCGGGGCCTTACCTGGAGGGCCCCTGCTCCGTGGGAAGGATACGTGTTTCCAAGAGCTCCTGGAGTTTTTGCAGTTGGCCGGTGGCATCAAGGACATCACGAGGCCGGTCGGCCTGGGTGGGATCCGGGGCGCGTGAATGCGACTGCAGCCGCTGCAGAACTCCGAGCAGGTAACGGGACAGATGATGGTGGCTTTCAGGAACCGCTGCAAATACAGGCCGGGCTCACATGTCAAGGGACAGGCACTACGGGCAGAGAGGAGCACGTCATTCACGGATGAGGGCGTTCCATTTCCCAGACCGTGGAGACCCAGCAATTAACGACTGTCTTCTCTGAGCGTGTCGGTGACTTGCTAACAATTTCTAAAATTCTACATTTGGATCCAGAATAGAAAAGAAAACACAACTTTTGATCTAGAAGCAAATTAAAATTGAAACCGAATTGGGCTTTCTTCTCCAGAATGGTGTTAAGTGCCCAGTGGGGCGTAAAGTATAGTCAAGATTCCATAAATCCCCTAATCTGCCTGTTCCATAGAAGAAAAAGAATGACAAATCTCAAGAGCCCCCAGCAAAGCAGATGGAGTGTGAGCGGGTCTGAACCAGAGGGCATTTCTGTGGGTTTTTCCTTCATCCTTTACTTTGTATCACCAGATATACTGTCTCAAAAGCGATCAGCTCTACTGGAAGTTTAAGGAAACGGAAGCAGAAGGTTCTACGGTGCCTGCTGGTTATGCCAAGAGGGAGGAGGGAGTGGGAGGCAGAGAACACCTCAGTTACCAACACCTGCAGAGCTTTACCATTTGCCAGATGGGGTCCTGCCTGCTGAGGAGAGCCGTGACCTTCCAAGTGAGAAGAGACGAGGCTGGCTAAAAGCTGCGCCATCTTGTTAATGCTGTGAGACGCCCATAAAGATTGTTCCCACTCTGAGAGGAGGTAGGTGTTTCTCCTGAGCAGGAATCCCACAGTTTCCTTCAATTCCTGAATGTGGAGCCAAGATGAGAAAAAGTCTGACATTCGCCCGGGGCTTGTAGCAGTTACACACGGCAGGGTCGTCTCTACTGAGAGTGAATACTCAGTGGGAAGAACCTCTATTTTTCATTTTCTTTCTCCTTTCTCAGAAAGAAATCACCTCCCAGTAGCTTCAAAACTAGTTTTATGAGGGATTACAGGAAGAAAGAAGGGACAGCTGGATCAAACACCACCAACGAAAACTGGAGAGTAGTACCTTCTGGACTCACACCCAGTCCTCAGAATATATCAAGAGGAAAGATGAGGGGCATGAGCATCATGGCCCAGGGCACAGGA
This sequence comes from Neogale vison, assembly GCF_020171115.1. Taxonomy (NCBI): domain Eukaryota; kingdom Metazoa; phylum Chordata; class Mammalia; order Carnivora; family Mustelidae; genus Neogale; species Neogale vison. The sequence goes on from NC_058097.1 coordinate 13,874,964, forward strand.
CTTAGGGAGAAGCTATCAAGGTTAATGGGACCAGCAAGCCTTCTAGAAGATTCTCTCCACCGACCTTTCTTTCTACACATGGAAGCAGGACCTGCCATCTTCTTATAAAATTAGGCACAAGGCTTACCTCAGCCACCTCTGTGAGAGACAGAGGCTCAAAAGGAGCCTCTGGGAGGCAGGAGGCTTGGCTGGGAGGAAAGGGAGGCAGGGGTTCGTGTGGCTGGATCAGCAGGAAGAGGCGCCCAATTACAAGATTGATGGGGAAGAGGAGGAGCAGTTTGGCCGCCGGTGAGCAGCTGGGACCAGGTCACAGGAAACGGCCCCACTGCAAGAAGAACACGACAGCAGGCTTCATCCTCAAGAGCTGAAGTCGTCTCAGTCGTTGCCCTCCCGGCTCCAGGCATCTGTTTGGCAAGTCCGCCATGATTATCCACAGACAGGACTTCCTCACGGACATTATCTAGGGACAGGACATCTAAGGCTAAGACTGACGTGTCGTTCCCAAGGCTGCTTCACTCATTAATGAACGGGAACAGGGTGGAAGTCTGTTAGAACATTCAAAGCAAAGCGAAAACAAAGGCACCTCAGGACCCTGTTTCTGACCCTGAAAGGAAGGCGGGTGCGGCACAGTGGACGGATTGCGCGCCACCAACACCGCACGCCAGGCTCACCCGCACCTGGCTCGTCTCTCTCAGCTGTGCTGCTGCTTCTCCTCCAGAACACAACACTGACCACCATGTTGCACAGCAGCGACGTCAGGCAGCAAGTGAGTCTTTGGACTCTCGTAAACCGGTTCCAGGGATGTCGAGTTAAGACCGAGAGCCACGGATGGTCCTGGGTGAGCTTCTCTACAATGAGGGACGAGAACAGGTGTCTAAGAAGATAAATGAGAACAGGACAGACGTGAGTTGGCATCCTGATGGCGTCCCAGGCCAAGATGTATTTTGTCCGGCCACAAGCTCACCGTGACAACTCAGCCACCATCTGCTACCTCTATCAAGATGCTTCCAAATGACATGGCAGTGGGACTCCTTTGTGATTTTAGGACACCAGATTTTTTAAAAAAATATTTTATTTATTTATTTGACAGAGAAAGACTCAGTGAGAGAGGGAACACAAGCATGGGGAGCGGGAGAGGGAGAAGCAGGCTTCCCGCTGAGCCAGGAGACTGATGCGGGGCTCGATCCCAGGACCCTGGCATCATGACCTGAGCCAAAGGCAGATGCTTAATGACTGAGCCACCCAGGCACCCCTGGACATGAGGTTTTTGAGGATAAGTTTAATTTATATTGTATGAGAGTTTAAAATTAAAAACTGGTTTTTTTTTTTAAAACTTCCTAAGAGTTTTGATAAATCTTTTGCTCTACAAAGTTTGCATCAGGCTTCCACTCAAGGTAGTTCAGTAAATTCACACTTTGAGCACCTGCTCTGCTCCAAATGTGGAGGAACTATCAATAAGCTACAAAAAGAAAGAATAACACATACTGGCTGGGCTTAAAAACAGGATAAATCTCTCTGAGGAGAAGTGGAATTAGAAAAAATAGTGGTAAGCAGGGAAGTCACAGGATTTCTAGGCTCCCGGTCTGGAAGAAGGTAGTACACAGGCGGGAGTTGCCTGGTGTAGGGTAACGGGAATTAAAAGTGTTTCATGGGTGGGGGGAGGGAGAGTGGCGAAGGGATGCCATGACTCGCCCACAAAACTCCCAGCAAAGACTGGGAGGCTTACTGGTTCCAGGCATTTACAAAACTTCTGTCTAAACATTAAATCACCATGAAACTAAGTGAGTGGAAACTTCACCTGCAAGCCATGATGAACACAGAATTCATTCAGAAAAAGTCACTAACCGGGCACCTGGGTGGCTCAGTGGGTTAAGCCGCTGCCTTCGGCTCAGGTCATGATCTCAGGGTCCTGGGATCAAGTCCTGCATCGGGCTTTCTGCTCAGCAGGGAGCCTGCTTTCTCCTCCTCTCTCTCTGCCTGCCTCTCCATCTACTTGTGAGTTCTCTCTGTCAAATAAATACATAAAATCTTAAAAAAAAAAAAAGTTTAAAAAAAAAAAAGAAAAAGTCACTAACCAGATAACAATGACAACTACTAAGAACAACAAATCCTGGAGCAGGGAAAGGAAATATGATTTCCAGCATCACCACATTCCGTTATTTAAAATAGTCAGTTTGGAGCGCCTGGGTGGCTCAGTGGGTTAAAGTATCTGCCTTTGGCTCAGGTCATGATCTCAGGGTCCTGGGATCGAGCCTCGCATTGGACTCTGCTCAGCAGGAAGCCTGCTCCCCACCCACCTGCCTGCCTCTCTGCCTACTTGTGATCTCTGACAAATAAATAAAATCTTTAAAAAATATATTTAAAATGGTCAGTTTTTAACAAAAGATCACAAGACACAAAAAGAAATGACAAAGTATATCTCACTCATGCATATGTGTGTGCACATACACAGCCATAAATACACTGTCCCTGAGGAAGCCAAGACACAGGATATACTAGAAAGAGACTTTAAATAAGCTATTTTTAAAAGATTTTATTTATTTGTGAGAGAGAGCGAGATAGCGAGAGAGCAAGAGCGCGTGCACAAACAGGGGGGGCAGCAGAAAGAGGGAGAAGCAGGCTCCCTGCCGATCAAGGAGCCTGATGCGGAACTCGATCCCAGGACCTTGGGATCACAACCCAAGTTGAAGTAGATGCTCAACCCACTGAGCCACTCAGGCACCCCTGAATAAGCTATTAAAAAAAAAAAAGATTTTATTTACTTATTTGACAGAAAGAGAGAGAGAGAGCACACACAAGCAGGGGGAGTAACAGGCAGAGGGAGAGGCAGGCTCCCTGTGAGCAGGGAGCCCAATGCAGGGCTCGATCCCAGGATTCTGGGATCATGACCCAAGCTGAAGGCAGACGCCTAAGGACTGAGCCACCCAGCCGCCCCCAAATCAGCTATATTAAATGTGTTCAAAGAACCAAAGACAACCATGTGTAAAGAACTAAAGGAAAGTGAATGAGAAAGGCGTCTTGCCAAATAGAAAACATCAGTAAATAGACAGAAATTGTTTTTTAAGAGAACCACACAGAAAGGCCACAGTTGAAAAACACATGCATTGAAATGCAAAGTTCACTGGAAAGGCTCCACGGCAGATCTGAGCAGGCAGAGGAAACAATCCGCAAACCTGAAGACAGGTCAATTGGCATCATCCCATCCGAGCAGCAGAAAGAATGAAGAAAAACGCGCACAGTCACCTGCAGACCACCATTTCCCACCAATACCTAAAGGGAAAGAGCTCTTTCTTCGAGACTGGCACAGAGACCCGGTCACGCTCGCACTCTCCGAGGTCACCGCCAGCCAACAGTTGCACAGGAAGTACCATTTCCATTCACCTGCCAGGTCACCGACAGTGACCTGGTTTACGCACCTACGGTAAAATGAAGGTAGGTATGTTACGGGGGTGGGGGGCGCGAACCAGATGCTGCAACAAGAGGTAATCTTGTCCTGTCGGGAAATGGATTCTTTTCATTGTGAGGCAAGAACTAAAGAAAGAGACAAGAGCTGATCCAAGTGTTCCCTTCCTGACCTCTCAGGGAATTCATGTATCAAAACCAGAACGCAGCCTTCTGTCATTCGGGAACACTCCAGTGTGTGTATGTCTCCCTTAACCCTCCTTGTTCATACACGCCAGTCGCCTCTTCGTACAGCCCACCTGCCTCTGTCTTCGTCACCAGGGCCTGAAGGGGCGTCCCTGGCGGGTGGGGACTGGTCTTCAACATTCATATTAAGGACTTCTCATCCTACTGGGTTCTCTACACTCTACAGTTCAACACATTTTGAGAAATGTAAATACTGTGTAAGCACCACCACCATCAAATTATCACCCCCAAAAGTTCCCTGTGCCCCTTTCCAGTCAGCCCCGCTGAGGGCCACCCCGGCCCCAGGTGACCACTGACCTGCTTTCTGTCCCTCAGACTAGTTAGCTTTTTCTAGAATTTCATACATGTGGATGCATATGGCATGTTTCCTTTTGTGTCTGGCTTCTTCTGCTTTGTAAAATGTTTCTGGCATTCACCCGCGTCACTGTACCAATAGATCATTCTTTGTGTTGGTGGGTTGTACTCCTTTAAATGAACATGCTAACATTTGTTTCTTCATTCACCTGATGGGCACGTGTGCTGTTCCTAGTTTTGGATGACTATTAACAAAGCTGCTATGAATGTATGTGTGTAAGTCCTGGAACGGACGTGCATTTTCATTGGTCTTGGGTGATCACCCAGCAGTGCAATTTCTGGGTCACGTGGTACCTGTCTATTGGCCTTGACAAGCCCTGCAAACCATCCGTTCATGTGGCTGCACCGCTGTGTGCTCCTGCCTGAGGCGCATGAGTTCCAGTGGCTCCCAACGTCACCCCAACGTCACCCCAACTCGATTTTGTCAGACTTCATTGCAGTCATTCTGGACGAGATGTCCAGTGCTCTCACTGTGCTTTTAATTTGCATTTTTGATGATCAACGACATTATGCATCTCTTCAGGGGCCCATTATATGTTACTCTCCTTTATAAATCAAACCACAGTCAGTGTCCAAGTGCTTTGTAGATGCCTGAACAGAGCAAACAGCAAGCAAATGCTTAGACTCGACTGGCCTCACGTAGCGCGGAGAGACTCCTGCTGCTAATGCTTTTGGGCAGGGAGTGCGCTCTTCTTTTTTTTTTTTTGGAAAAGAGCTGAGTGTCACTTGGTGGGCCAGGGTTGAGGGTCAGTGATTTTTTTTTTTAAGACTTTATTTATTTATTTGACAGACAGAGATCACAAGTGGGCAGAGAGACAGGCAGAGAGAGAGAGGAGGAAGCAGGCTCCCTGCTGAGCAGAGAGCCCGATGCGGGGCTCCATCCCAGGACCCTGGGATTGTGACCCGAGCCGAAGGCAGAGGCTTTAACCCACTGAGCCACCCAGGCGCCCCAGGGAGTGTACTCTTTACAGGTGGGCAACACTCAGCAACTGACTGACCAGAGTCCCTGTGCCTTAGACCTTTGACTCCATTCCCTTCTTTTTTTCCTAATCCCGGTCAATAGTCTTGATCTCAGTTAACGCCATCTTTACTCTCTCCACGCACCTCCCCTCGTTCTGAGTGCGGCGGCAGAAGAGCAGAAGCACGTGGACTTCATGCATGTCATCACTGACCCTGTTCCTCACAAATTCCCTGGGCCTGTCCCACATCAGGATTCTGCCCTCCTTTCCTCTCTTCTAAAGCTCTTAATATTGACTGAGAGTGTATTTTTAGTGAAGAGTCATTTATTAAGTTTACTCTTCAAAGATATTTTTCTGGGGCACCTGGCTGGCTCAGTTGGTTAAGTGTCTGCTTTGGCTCAGGTCATGATCCCATGGTCCTAGGATCAAGCCTTGTGTTGGGCTCCTAGCTGAGTGGGATGTCTCCTTCTCCCTCTACCTCTGCCCCTCCCCTGCTCACGCTCTCTTTCTCTCTCTCTCTCACTTGCTCACTCTTTATCTCAAATAAATAAATAAAATCTTTTAAAAAATAAAGATATTTTTCATGTGTAGGGATACTTCTCATTTACAACACTTTGGGCAGTAAATTGCCATGATTTGGTCTTCACAATCATAACACCATTAAATGAAAATAAAAGACAAAAATCACCTGTCACTTTACCATCCACACAGAATCCTATTGTTAATTTTCCCTGTTTCTTTTCAGAGTTTCCCCTTTGTAGATGCTTTGAAATTTAAATCTACTAGTCATTTGTTATGATTTGGCCCAAAGTGTTAAATTGTTCTGCGTGGCGGTGGCATGCTGGTCTTGCCCCAGACTGGGGGATCCCCAGAGAAGGAAGGACAAGGCCGCCCGACGCAGGTACTCACCAAGAAGGGCCACCCCCGAGTTGTCACGCCAGAGCCTCAGGCCGTGCAACTCCCCGAGGGAGGCCTGGGTGGTGAGGAGGAAGACATCCGGTCCCCCTCGCTCGAACACTGCCTTCTGGGGGTCACAAAGGTGATGGGGCTCACTCCGTCCCTCTGATCCATAAAGGGTGATAACCACCTAAAACACAACAAGGAAAGATAAAATGCAGGACGTTCTAACATGACCCCTGGAGTTTATCCTTCAGGGAAAAGGAGACAGAGAAAACTACCAAGGTAAAGTCATTGGGGGTGCTGGACAAGTTCAGTGGACTCTACACACGTACAGTTTAGAACCAGGACCTGTGGGACGCCTGGGTGGCGCAGTTGGTTGGACGACTGCCTTCAGCTCAGGGTGTGATCCTGGAGTCCCGGGATCGAGTCCCACATCAGGCTCCCAGCTCCATGGGGAGTCTGCTTCGCTCTCTGACCTTCTCCTCGCTCGTGCTCTCTCTCACTGTCTCTCTCTCTCAAATAAATAAAATAAAATCTTTAAAAAAAAAAAAAAAAGAACCAGGACCTGTGCTCCTAACGTGCTCCCGGAGGGCGGGGTGTCACCAGGGCAGAGCGCATCTTGTGCGCTAGAAGACACAAGGCCAAGGGCGAAGACCACCCATTTCACTAACCTTAGCTGTTGTGGCAGCCCTTCTTCGATAGCCAGTGGAGACCTGAAGCAGGCAGTGAAACTGAGAGCTGGGGCCATTATCGGCTGGGACAGTGACCTTCACCTGCAGGGAAAGCAGAACCAAGAAGGATCTTGGCTTGAGAAGCAGGAGGATGAGCGGTCCAGCTTCAACAACCCGATGGAGAGCAAGGGGGACTTGCGAGTGGGAGGTAAACAAGCAGACCCAAGGGACGGAACAGCGGTGAAGGCTGGAAGACCCAGCTTTATGCCTCGAAAATGAAATAGTCACAGAATCCCCAATCAGGTCTTGGGCTTCAAAATCTTTCCATCTCCCTCCCCTGCAGAGAGGGTTATCACACAACCTGGAGGACACTTACTTAAGTGTGAATCTCTGATAAACGATGAATCACTGGGGAGCACGCTTACACTAAAAATGCATTCAGTATATGAAATTCAAATTTAACTGGGTGTCCTATGTTTTTATTTACAAAAACTGGCAACTCTTCACCCATAGCAACATAGAAATGGATGGCATGTATTCTAGAATTTCCAAGGGTAAGAAAACATATGAATAAAAGACGCATGCAATGGATGCTAAGAAGAGGCTGTCATCAGGGCGCGGGGCATCCGCGGGACAACATGTCGGTTGAGCATCTGACACCTGATTTCAGCTCAGGTTGTGATCTCAGGACTGTGAGATTGAGGCCTGCGAAAGGCTCTATACTCAGCACAGAATCTGCTTATGTTTCTTTCTCCCTCTCCCTCCGTCCTTTCCCCTGTGCACTTGCTCTTTCTAAAATAAATAAATAAATCTTTAAAAAAAAAAAAGCAGCAGCAGCTGTCATCAAGGGATTTTTTGTTGTTATTCAAAAAAGAGATTCCTTGGGCGCCTGGGTGGCTCAGTGGGTTAAGCCTCTGCCTTCGGCTCAGGTCACGATCTCAGGGTCCTAGGATCGAGCCCCGCGTCAGGCTCTCTGCTCAGCAGGAAGTCTGCTTCCCTCCCCTCTCTCTGCCTGCCTCTCTACCTACTTGTGATCTCTGTCTGTCAAATAAATAAATAAAATCTTTTAAAAAAAGAAAAAAAGAGATTCCTTACAGTTTTCTTATCTATCGCAGTTACATGAAATTCTCATTTCACTTCCACATAACTTTCATATCCAGTGTATAAAGTGAGACAAACTTGCATTCGATTTTGGTTACGTTCTCTAGATGCTCTGGGTGATTCCTAAACTAAACAAATCACAGGAAGGTTCAACCTCCACTAAAGGAAAAGAACAAAAAAAAAAGGAGATAGAGCATTAAGTTGCTAAGCAGACAGGAGACATGAAGAGAAACTTAAGAAAAGTCCCCCCTGGGGGCGCCTGGGTGGCTCAGTGGGTTAAGCCGCTGCCTTCGGCTCAGGTCATGATCTCAGGGTCCTGGGATCGAGTCCCGCATCGGGCTCTCTGCTCAGCAGGGAGCCTGCTTCCCTCTCTCTCTCTCTCTCTCTGCCTGCCTCTCCGACTACTTGTGATTTCTCTCTGTCAAATAAATAAATAAAATTAAAAAAAAAAAAAAAAGTCCCCCCTGAATTTCTACGACACCAAGTACCATGCTACCAGCCTCTTCTGGTCAAGGGTTTTTTTCCATCTTGTTCAACACACTCAAGACACTGTGGTAAAGCTTCTAGAATCAATGTCTCACCTGCTGCATGTCTGCTTGATCCTTTCTCCAAGCCCCCACACACGTGAGTATATAGAATCCGAAAAGGCTGGCCAGCAAAGACACCCCAACAGGGTTGTTGGTCACATGAAGGAACAGCTTGATCGTGTCCTTAATGTTCACGGTCTGGGGCACAATGAAGAAGTCGCTGCCCAAGTAGGCCAGGCGGTTACAGAGACACTGTGTCCTCAAGACCGTGCTCTGTGGCCCAACCTGTAAATAGAACCAAGACGCTGATTCTAACTGAACAGAGTGCTAAGGAAGGGACAATCATAAAACGCAAACCTAGGCAGTCCTGAGCGGGAAAACTGTCCGGGCTGCGTATTCAGTGCTGGTGGTCGCGGAGGCCGGAGGAAGCAGCGTGGAGAGCGATCTGGCAGCCTCGGACTCTGGCCCTTCCAGGAGTGAACACAGACCCCAGGGGAAGTCTGCACATGCACACAAGGAGACGTGAGAAAGAATGTTTCCGTCGTTGCTGTTCATAACCAAAGAATCGGAAACGACCTGTGTATGGCCAGTAACAGTGGAACATACAAACAAAGAAGTAGAGGGCTGCTACTCTCTACTGATGGGATATTCTCTAGCAGTCAAAATGAAGGAGTCAGAGCTAGATAATAGCATTGTGCATAAACGCTGAGTGAAAAATACAAGTTAAAGGGGACACCTGAGTGGCTCAATCGGTTAAGCATCTGCCTTCGGCTCAGGTCATGATCCCAGGGTCCTGGAACTGAGCCTGGAATAGAGCCCTGCATCGGGCTTCGTGCTCAGCACGGAGTCTGCTTCTCCCTCTCCCACTCCTCTTGCTTGTGCTCTCTCTCCCTGTCAAATAAATAAAATCTTAAAAAAAAAAAAGTTAAAGAAGGATGGTACAAATGGTACCATTTACACAGAGACCCAGAGCATGCCCAACAACACTCGTGTGTCGGTGTGACTGACTGTTTTCCATGCCACAAGGTCAAGCTCTGGGTGCCAGGTCTATCTCTTGCCCTGGGAGGACTTCGGCAGCTCTGTTCCTTGCATGGTGTCCAAACGCTGTACAGGCCTTCAAGGAGGCAGGAAACCCCCTGGTGCTTTTTGTGAGTAGTGGGGTCACTGCTGGGTGAGTCTTGCTACTCAAAGTGCCGTCTCCGCAACTCGGAGCACTGACATCACCTCGGAGCCTGTTAGAAAGGCAGAAGCTCAGGTCCCACCCTCCTTGACTACAACAGAATCTGCCATTGAACAGACTCCTAAGTAGAGGATTTGCTAGAAAGGCTTTGCTTCAGATCTTCCAGAAATCTCTGCTGAGGCCATGAATGGTGTCAGTGCCTTCCAGAGCATCCTCTTTCCCTCTACTCCCGTGTGAATGACCCCTCTCAGCTCTTTTACGAACAGCCTCATGATTTCCAGAACCTTGCACCAGAGTCTTTGTGCAGCTGAATCAGGACCTAAATCAGATGGGATCGCACAAATTCACCAGTGTGAAAATGCAGAGTGCCATTTTTTAAAATAGATTTTATTTATTTATTTGACAGACAGAAATCACAAGTAGGCAGAGAGGCAGGTGGGGGGTGGGGGGAAGCAGGCTCCTGGCTGAGCAGAGAGCCTGCTTCCTTCCCCCTCTCTCTCTCTGCCTGCCTCTCTGCCTACTTGTGATTTCTCTCTCTGTCAAATAAATAAAATCTTAAAAAAAAAATAAAGTGGGTGCACACTTGGAATTAGGTAACCATGTGGAAAGTCCCCGCCTAGGGGCACCTGGAGTTGCTCAGTGGGTTGAAGCCTCTGACTTTGGCTCAGGTCATGATCCCAGGGTCCTGGGATCGAGCCCCACATCGGGCTCTCTGCTCAGCGGGGAGCCTGCTTCCTTCTCTCTCTCTCTGCCTGCCTCTCTGCCTACTTGTGATCTCTGTCAAATAAATAAATAAAATCTTAAAAAGAAAGAAAGAAAGTCCCCACCTAGCCTGGAATGTACAAGAATCTGCTAGCATTTTTTTTTTAAAGATTTAACTTATTCATTTGACAGAGAGGGCAAGCGAGAGAGAGCGAGCACAAGCAGAGCGAGCAGAGGGGGAAAGGAAGAAGCAGACTCCCTGCTGAGCAGGGAGCCTGATGCAGGGCTTAATCCCAGGACCCCAGGATCATGACCTGAGCTGAAGGCAGATGCTTAACTGACTGAGCCACCCAGGTGTCTCTGCTAGCTTATTTTTATAAAAGTTCTTTTTTTTTTAATTTTTATTTTTTGAAGATTTTATTTGCCAGAGAAAAAGCATAAGCAGGGGAAGCAGGAGAGAAAGAAGCTCCCCGCTGAACAGGGAGCCAGATATGGGGCTCGATACCAGAACCCTAGGATCATGACCTGAACTGAAGGCAGATGCTTAACTGAGTCACCCAGGCACCCCTAAAAGTTCTCTTTTATTAAGCAATAAGTTTTCCTTTTACCCTCCACTATTTAATATTTGTAGAACTTATGCATATTACTTACTGTATCTAGAACTGTCAGATTCATCCTGGACTGAGTTTAGGAAAGAAATTACACATATGGGGCATAAGCCAGCTCCAAAGAGTCGCACTGTCCTGGCCCACTACACACATTCCTTCTCCGTTTTCCCAGGCTGACTTATTTCCCTTCTGCGGATTTTTCTTTCTAGGCTCCCTGCCCCCCCAAACAAGGTAAGAGTTGCTCTGCATTTTATGCCAGCGCAGGCGGTAGAGAAAGAGCAAGTGGCGTGGCTTCTTACGTGGCATCCACGGCTCTTCCACACGCTGTTGTGGCCGTCCCAGAAATAACACTGCGCGACGGCCGTCGCCACCGCGAGCCGGGCGGGTGTCTGCTGAGTGCTCTCCTTGCCCTCATTCCATGTGGCCGTCACGTGGTAGGGGCCGGTCCCATGCCGCAGGCTCTCTGGGCTCAGCACCCATGTATATTCCTTAGCTGAGAACCAAGAATAGTGCTTAGTTGCCTTTTAAATGGGACAAAAGTACCATGAGACCCTTCCTTATGAAGGATGTATTCTCATTATTTTATAAATAGGGAAATGATTAAGCCTGGAATTAACAAATGATTTTGTTTTCTTAACATCTGAGAGAGAGCAAGCGTGTGCAGGAGCGCACTATGAGCAGGAGGCAGAGGGAGAGAGAGTCTCAGGAAGAATCCATGCTGCGCACAGAGGGATCCCATGACCCTGACCTCATGATTGGAGCTGAAGCCAAGGGTCGGACACTTACCTGCCTGTGCCACGTAGGCGCCCCACAAATGATTTTCAAAATAATGACCGGTGATGCAACCTGGGGCTCTGTATCACTCCTGTTCCAATTAGAAACTATTTTTTTTAAAGATTTTATTTATTTGACAGACAGAAATCACAAGTAGACGGAGAGGCAGGCAGAGAGAGAGAGAGGGAAGCAGGCTCTCTGACTCGATCCCAGGACCCTGAGATCATGACCTGAGCTGAAGGCAGTGGCTTAACCCACTGAGCCACCCAGGCGCCTGAAACTATTTTTTTTGACGAATGAAGATTTAGGTCTAAGGGGGTCAGGATTTTATGAATTTTAGAAAAATGAAATCGTCATCCACCACAATGAGTAGCTACAAGACCTAGCGAGCAAAAGAAGCCCCCAAACGAAGCCATGATGGAAAGAGCCAGACCGGTTGCCGGAAAGAGAGCCCCGATTCCAGGTCTGGCTCTGTCACCAGGTGGCTGGGAAGGGCTACGGCGAGTCCCACAATCTCCCCAGCTTTCTCACTTTTCAGACAAGGACTGTGGACCAGAGGTTGTCTAAGATCCCCTCCAGCTCCAAATAGGATACTGTCAAGACGGGCACGGAAGACGGGAGCGCGTGCTCCGGGTGGGGAGAGCGCCCGCTGGTAGCGCAGACAGAGCCTTGCAGCAGTGAGTCCTGTGTCAGTGAGGCCGACATGAGAGCCAGGGGCAGCACGCTCAGCCCGGGCGGACCATAACAGAAGGAGCCTTCGACATGCTTTATCCATTCCGATGACTCCCCCCATCCCATTGTTTTTTAAATGCGAAGGCTTCGCTCTTAACACTTCCCTGTAGCTTTAAATTTTTTTAAAAAATTAACAATATAGTGTATCTCGAGTTTCAGAGGTAGAGTTCAGTGATGCAACAGTCTTAAATAACACCCGGTGCTCATCACATTACATGCCCTCCTTTGTGCCCATCTCCCTGTGACCCCATCCCGACTCCCCAGTACTACATTTAAAGTTGATATCTGGTGACTATGTCTCTCAGTCAAGTATATCCAGGTCCTATTTACGTACTGCAGAAATTCTTAACTATTCTAAGCCACAAAGTAGTCCGTCTGGTATTACACCAAGACCTACTGAGACACCTCTGTCCTTACCCAAACCTAAGATTAGAAATAAAGGTTGAAATATAGACATAAACCACTGTGCTGGGGTTTTATTCTCAACATGATGGAAATTTTCAACCATGCAGAAAGTGGACTATTACACAGTGAACACCCAAATAATCCCCGAACAGATTCTATAATTAACATTTTACTGAATTTGGGGCATCTGGCTGGCTCAGTCAGAAGACCATGTGACTCTTGATCTTGGGGTCATGAGTTTGAGCCCCCCATGGGGTGTGAAGACTGCTTAAATAAGTAAAATTAAAAAAAATATATACTAAATTTGCTTTATCACCTATAGATCTCGATCCATTCCACAATTCATCTTTTTAAAAAATGCATTTCATGGTCATGTATATTTACACATGTGATGCAATTCCATAGAACTAATAAACACATATACATGAGTGCATGTAACACTGGTGAATTCCAATGAGGTCAACACATTGTATCAGTGTCATTTCCTGGTGAGGATATTGTGCCACAGTTAAGTAGGATGTCACCAGTAGGAGAAACTGGGTGAGATACAGATCTGTTTAATTTTTCACAATTGCATGAGAACCCACAGTTACCTCAAGATAAAAAGTAAAAAAAAAAAAAAAAAATGGAAGAAGAAAATGCATTTCGAAGATTTCAGAATAAGTTTCTGGGGCACCTGGGTGGCTCAGTGGGTTAAAGCCTCTGCCTTCAGCTCAGGTCATGATCCCAGGGTCCTGGGATTGAGCCCCACATTCAGGGAGCCTGCTTCCCTTCCTCTCTCTCTCTGCCTACTTGTGATCTCTGTCTGTCAAATAAATAAATAAAATCTTAAAAAAAAAAAAAAGTAAGTTTCTGATTGGGGCTTTACCTTTTTGCCACACCTGAGTCTTTGGAAGGGAGACGTTAAGGTCAAAGTGGGTGTGGTTCGGCTGATACTGGAACCCCAGGTAAAGTGTCATTAAAAGGTGACTTTCAGGTTCTATGCATACGATCAGGGATTTCTCCAGGGAAGTGATGTTCACTACAATAATAAAATGATATGAGCTCACATTGGGGCTGGTGTGATGGATTTCCATGCTAACATTTCTCCACAGCATGATCTAGAAGGAGACAGTAAATCAATCTTCAAGTTCATGATGGTCCATCCACTGACGTCTTTCGGTCTCCTTTCTAGTGAAAATGGAATGTAACTTCCCAAGTCTTCCTCCCTTGAGTATTAATAGGTAACAAAGAGCCAGGCGTGAAGGGACAAGAACAATCTCAGACCGAAACACCTTCTTCTAACGGAAAAGAGGCCTCCTTGTAGAAGCTCCCCATTGGAGATGGGAATAATCAAACAATGGGACTGCTGCGAATCTCAAATGACTTTCTTCCATCCTGTTCTCCAAGAATTCCTATTCCCTTCTATTTCATTCCCTAATAATCAGGTCATACCTCGATATCTTCCATTAAGTCATCAACTTGGAACAATTTATGATTAGAGCTTAGCAACACACTCCCGATGCTTCCAACAATGTTCTTGTCATCAAAATCCCTGAAGGGACTGAAAGCTAGTCCTGTTACTAGAGACAAGAGAACTCGGTTTCATCCATTGCTGAAATCTTCAGAAAATCTTTAGAAATAACACCCCTATAAGTAATAAGGTGTCCGGTGTCCATAGTTAAAGTAAATGTTGGGATTTTTCCTTTTGCTAATATCTCAAGTGAAATATTGCTCATTAGAACACCATATGGGAAGAATTAATTGAAGATGAGTCATTTAATTGGGACCCTCAGAATTATTATTATTACTTTTTTACACCTTTATACCTGGAGGATTCATGATTACTAGGAAGTAAGTATTCTGCTCTCCCGGATAAGGCACCAATCTTATTTCTGTTTTTCAGGTAAGCGCTGAAAGAAATACAATGTACTGATGCAGCTAAGCTGATATACTGAGTCCACACTTACCCAGGTATTCCCAGCTTTGTATATGCACCAATTCAAACTTTTTTTTAAAAGATTTTATTTATTTATTTGACAGAGAGAGATCACAAGTAGGCAGAGAGGCAGGCAGAGAGAAAGGAGGAAGCAGGCTCCCTGCCAAGCAGACAGCCTGATGTGGGACTCGATCCCAGGACCCTGAGACCATGACCTGAGCTGAAGGCAGAGGCTTTAACCCACTGAGCCACCCAGGCGCCCTGTATATGCATCAAATCAAACCCCAGCACAGAAACTGTCAAATCCTGAAGTCTGTTCAATGCTCCCAACTTCTACCGTGGATCATTTTTAAGAGGCCTCCATTCCCGGGTGCCCGGGTGGCTCAGTTAGTTAAGAGTCTGCCTTTGGCTCAGGTCCTGATCCCAGAGTCCTGGGACTGAGTCCTGCATCGGGCCCACTGTTTGGCAGAGAGTCTGCGCCTCCCTCTACCCCTTCCCTCAGCTTGTGTGCTCTCTCTCTCAAAAGTAAAAAATAAAATCTTAAAAAAAAAAAAAAAAAAGAAGCCTCCATTCCTACCACTGTGAAACAGAGATCCAGGGCACCCAGCCTTCTTTTGTTTTCCGATCGGATCAGAATCAATTTCACACTCACTTGGACATTGACTCCCCGGTGTCTGTTCAGGAGCTCTTGCAAAGCTGAGGCTGATGGAAAGACTAACCTCACAGGTGCTGGGGACCAGAGACTGTAGGAGCTCAAAGGCCATGTTGACATGTTTTGGCTAAGGAAGGAGAAATTAAAGGGAAATAAATTTCTGTGTGTTTCCTAAGGAACAAAAACCTAAAAGGAACCTCTCCCCCCTCCTCCTCTGTTACCTGCTCAGCATCAGAGTAGCAATGGAAGAGGTCATAGTCACTAAAGACTCAGAAACCCGGTTCTGCTGTAGAAATACTTCTTGGATCTTTCCAAGGGCCAGCAAGGCCATTTCCAGCATATTTTCTACCTGCATTTAGAAGGAATCACTATGTGACCTGAGTAACCTCAGTGGATAATGGTTTTGGAAGGGCTGGACAGGGAACAAAGATCTTGATGGTGACATAAGGAAAGGTGACATTCTTGGAAAAGACCCAAAGAAAGTACTTCCAGTCGGGCTAAAGACTCAACATCCTTTGTATCAACTAAGAGGGCCACCCAAAGACATATTTCTTCGTCCCATGATATAAGCTGCCCTGGACCTTTTTTAAAGAGAGGGAGTGACAGAGAGGAGCAGAGGGAGAAAGAGTCTTAGGCAGACTCTGCACCGTGCACAGAGCCTGACGCTGGGCTCAATCTCACAACCCTGAGATCATGACCTGAGCCAAAATCAAGAGTTGGACACTTAACCGACTGTGCCACACAGGGGCCTCATGATTAAAAGGTTTCTTTTCTTTTTTTTTTTTTTTAAGATTTTTAAAATTTATTTGATAGACAGAGATCACAAGTAGGCAGAGAGGCGGGCAGAGAGAGAGGAGGAAGCAGGCTCCCCACAGAGCAGAGAGCCTGATGTGCAGCTTGATCCCAGAACCCTGAGATCATGACCTGAACTGAAGGCAGAGGCTTAAACCCACTGAGTCACCCAGGCGCCCCGACGATTTAAAAGTTTCTAAAATGAGATCAACGCGAGCATCTCCTGCACCTACCTGCTCAATGTCATTCTTGGATCTTTGCAGATTGGCTTCACCAGCTTCCACGACATCATCGAGGGAGTCAATGAGGCAGACAGTCACGGGGTTTTCGAAGCCCAGACTGCTGTTGCTCTCATATGCGCTGCCTGGTAACTGCCCATTCGGGTCACCAAGTGGACTGAGGACACTGACCTGGGAGTTTAAGGAAGCAAACACACACTCCTGAGCTGTATCTGTCTGTTTTGAATTTATTTGTGCTCTTCTCATCAGGAGTTCGATGTTCTCTATGCATTTCAAACACATTTTTATAAAAAAGCACTATTACAACCTGGCAGGAGAAGAAAATACATTACATATTACCTACAGGGAGGATTCGTATTTCATGTTATTCTAAGGAACCGACAGAACCCTCCTGGAGTGGTAAGTAGATCAAACAGCTAATTCACAAAACTAAGCTAAAAAAAAGGGAAAGGGCAGTACTGGCTGGAACACTGAGGAGACTATCCCTTTGAAACTCAGGCCTCAAAAGCCTTCGAGATTGACTTATGACAGAAAGCAGAAAAAATTCTAAATGAACCAGAGAACCCCAATTCTCCTTTTGGTAGGTTATTCTCACGCAAAACAAGTAAGAAGATAAGCAGATTGACAGACTATCCACTGTGGCTATGACTATTCTGGTTTTGAAATGTTTTTTTTTTTTCAAAGTAACATTTATTAAGAACTTCTGCATTAAAAAAAAAAAAGATCCAGTAGACAAAATGAAAAATAAGAGCTGGACACAAAGTATTTGCAACACAAATAACAAAAGGTCAACACCAATAGTAAATAAAGCTCTCTTACCGACACGTAAGAAAAAAATGACAACCCATTGGAGGGAAAATGGACAAAGGACACGAAGAAGCAACTGAGAGGTGACTGACTGACAGGATGTCAATCAAGACATATGATGATGGTCAATGTCCTCAGTAATCAATAAACTGTTCCCTCCTCCTTTTCTTTCTTTTCTTGCCTTTGAAATTGGGAGAGCATGGGCAATGGTTGGTAGGGATGTAAAACAGTGCCTATTTATTTATTTATTTGAGGGAGAGGGCACGTGGGGTGGGGGGCGCAGAGGGAGAGAGAGAATCCCAAGCAGGCTCCATGCTCAGCAGGGCTCGATCCCAGACCACAAGATCATGACCTGAGCCAAAATCAAGAGTTAGACACCCAACGAACTAAGCCACTCAGGTGCCCCAGAAAGTTGCCTTTTGAGACAATTCTGTCATCTATTGAAAATGCAAAAGACCCTGCTTCTATCTCGGGCACTCTATTCCCCAGGAACATCTGCGTAAGTATCGATGATGTGAGGACATGGATGTTCATGGGTGTGCTGTTTCTGAGGGTGGACAAATGAAAACTGTCCAAATGCACATGAGGAATGAGTGGTTCATTTATGTGTATGACACAGAGGTATCCATGACACAGCATTAAGTAAAAAAAAAAAAAAAATCAAGAGGCTGAAACATGTGTATACTTTAACCTTATCGTTGTTAAAATGACGAACTTGTCCACACATAGGAAAAGTCTGGCAGGCTCTGCGTGACAAATTAATAATAATCTGGTAACAGCGACTACATTTAAAGAGAATGGGACTAGCAAGAGGGACAAAGATGGTGAGGGTTTTGGCTTTATAACTCTATATGCTTTTCAGATTTTTTAATAACAAGCATGCGTTATTACCATAATTAAGAAGCCCAAATACGGGCACCTGGGTGGCTCAGTTGGTTGGGCAGCTGCCTTCGGCTCGGGTCATGGTCCCGGAGCCCTGGGGACTCCCAGGGAGCTCCCGGCTCCATGGGGAGTCTGCTTCTCCCTCTGACCTCCCGTCTCATGCTCTCTCTCAGTCTCTCTCTCTCAAAATAAACAAATAAACAAAAAAAAAAAAAAAAAAAAAAAAAAAAGAAGCCCAAATACGGGCACCTGGGTGGCACAGTCGGTTAAGTGCCTGACTTGATTTTGGCGCAGGTCACGGTCGCAGATTCCTAAGAATGAGCTCCCATGTCAGGGCTCTGCACTGGGCCTGGAGGCTGCTTAAGGTTCTCTCTCTCTCCCTCTGACCCCCCAGCCCCCCTGGCCCACACATGTATTCTCTTTCTGTCTCTCTCAAAAAAAAAAAAAAAAAAAGAAAAGAAAAAGAAAAAAAGAAGAAGCCCAAATAAACACAGATTACATTTATAGGTTTATTGCAGAATATCTGAAAATAAAAGGCATGGAAAAGATAAAATGAAAATGCCCACAGATTCTAGTCCCTTAATTTACTTATGTGTAGGGAGCAGAGCCAGGCACGAATAATTCCTGAGAATAACTGTGGCAGCCACAGATGCAAATATCACAGTGCACTGAAGGCCGATTGTCTGTTTCAGAGCTGAACTGCTCTATCTCGGCCAAGGAGTGGATCTGTTTCTGGCCCCCGTGATGTCTAACAAATGTATCAGAAAGGCAGTAACCTGATAAATGAACAAAAGAAACACAGCATACCCGAGAAGCTCACTACTGACTTATTTATTCACCATCTTCAGAGTTAAAAGTATAAATACTCTGGCTAAATATATCGAGTCTCTAAGAAATAGTTCATAAGGCGAAATTCTGCATAGGGCACCATCTCCAGATTTTGTATTTTCTGTTTTATATACTTTGTCTCTGCTTCGCTTCCCCCTTTCTCCTATCTCGTTTCCTCCCCATCACCCTATGCTTACCTGAGCTGAGCTTACCTGAGCTGACTTAGAAATTCCTGGGAGAAAGGCTGTCAGTTTCTGGAGTATCTCACAAGCTGTCTGTACTTTGCTGTGAGTTTGCATACCATAAATCACTTTGCTCATGTTCCCTGCTTTCTTGTTTATGACCTGTTGGGGATGAAGGATTTTGCCAGAATTATTCATAGAAAATGACTGCACGTTAGTAGTTTGAGACATTGTTTTAACAAGAGTTAACATGACAAACTCCATGAATCACAGGCTCCCCGTAACAGTTATTCCTTTCAGAAGCTTTTCTGCAAATGGATAGAATTTTTACCTCTCTCATAGAGGAATAGATACCAAGGTCATACAATAACCACTCTTTAAGAATCTACTGCTTTCGAACCAGAAGTCCCACCCTGAGATAATCTCTGTTTATACCAGCTACTTGCTGCCATTTCTAGAGAACAGCCCACTGCAGCTTGGTTCAGCCAATGTTCAGTAAATCTTTATTAAATGCCTACTCTGTGCAGCTGGGCTCAGGAGTTAGAGTCCATGAAGTCAGCCATGATACAGCCCTTGTAAGCCATACAGTTGCATAGGGTTATTTGTAATTCACAGGGTTTGCAGGAAGTTAGATCAATTACAGAGTGATCTTAGAATTGAGGACCACCCCGTTGCGGTTCCATACTTGGGGACCAACGTGTAAATAAGCAGGAATAAAAGTATGAGTGAGACCCAGGGGCCATGAAACTGGGTCTGTTTCAGAGCTGGGGAGGTCAGGTCATATTTAATGCCATTCTACCTACCGCCAGGAAGGACACTGAGGATGGTTTATGTGATGTTGCAGAGCTGGGCTGAAGCATGGTAGATCTCACCATTCACTTCGTCTTTCTTTAATGGCTCTTAATAAAGCTCTATAGTTGTCTCCATAGAGGTTTTGCCCATCTTTGGATAGATTTACTCCTAGGTACTTTCTATTTAATTTTATTTATTTTATTCATTTAATTAATTAATTAAAATTTATTTTATAAGAGAGCAACCCTATGTAAGGAGCAGAGGAGGGGCAGGGGAGAGGGGGGAATCCCAAAGTGGCCTCCCCCGCCGCCCAAGTGTGAAGCCCAACTATATGGGGCTCCGTGTCAGGACCCTAAGATCATGACTGAGCCAAAATCAAGACTCAGAGGCTTAAACAAAACAAAACAAAAAAAGAATCAGAGGCTTAAGTGACTGAGCCACCCAGAAGCCCCTGCTATTCTAGCTTTTATTATTTTTTTTTAAATCTAATTTTCTAATCAATTGCTACTGCTATGTAAAAGTACAATTAGCTTTATTAATATTGATCTGGTATTCAGCAACACTGATAATTCTCTTAATTTTCTCATAATTTATTTGTCGGCCTTTTTGGGTGTTCTACACTTCAGACTTCTCTCTGTTTAAGGAAAACAAAGCACTCTGTGTGTAAGCTACTGGGTTGAGTTTTTCTGCCAGGAGACATAGTACTAACTGAAACAATAATGAACATCTAGTTCCAATTCCCGCTGGAAGCAGATCCAGCATAAACAGGATTTTCTTTGAGCAAGGAAATGTTAGATGGCATGTAAGTAAGGCTTGTGTTAAAAAAAAAAATGATAGGGGGGCACCTGGGTGGCTCAGTGGGTTAAATCCTCTGCCTTCAGCTCAGGTCATGATCCCAGGGTCCTGGGATCGAGCCCTGCATCGGGCTGTCTGCTCAGCAGGGAGCCTGCTTCCCTCTCTCTCTGCCTGCTTCTCGGCCTACTTGTGATCTCTGATAAATAAATAAAAAATCTTTTTAAAAAATGATAGGGAAGGAGAGGCAGGATGATTTTCTTCAGTCAACATGATCAAAGTAGCTTTGCTTTTTTTGACGTTTGTGGGGGAAAAGGGAAAAAAGGAGAAAGGAGAGCGGGGTTGGTGAGTTGGAAGAACAGTCCAGAAGTGTTTGCCAGTGCCAGAAAATTGGGGGAGGTAGACAAAACTTCCTCCCCATCTGAAGTACTAAATTAAAGAGCATTAAATAAAAATAAGACATTAAAATCCCAAGGGGGATATGGAATCCACTGTGGACTATTGCCAAAGACTCGCTCACTGCTTGCTTCTCACTGGGGCAAACGCTGGTCCGTCAGGTCCTCTGAGGTAGGGTTCTGCTCAGAGGTAGAGAGCGAACTGGGCCCCTTCCTCACACAGCTATTCTGGAAGCATCACCAAAATCGAAGGAAAGAATAGAAGTACTTTCGCAGTGTCACAAAAGTCCCCAGGGTGACCTCTTGTTTTCTGTACTTACCTGATCAGATGTATCCTGAAGTGACGTCTGTGGGTTAGTGGTGAAGACCTCTGCCTGGGAGTCCCCTCTGTGGTCACCTCGACTGTGTTTGCCCGGACTGTGTTTCAAGCTCCGGTCTGGTGAGCGCCGGCGTGCCAGGGAGAGGCTGGCTGGTAGGCTCTGAGGTCACTGCCATGACCCGCCGTGTGACTGTGGGGAGTGTTGAAGGAAATGGGCTGATGGGAAGACACAGGATCTTGGACTAAAAGGTCCATAAAAGAAAAGGCTGAATCTGATTTTACCAAGTGAAAATTAAGGCAGAGTTTACAAAATTATTCTGGCATTCCCATGTCCCATGAGGTAATACTGGGTATTTTTCTCAAAAAGGTCCAGTGCTCAATGAACATTCTCCAGAATAGATCACATCCTCGGTCCTAAATCAGGACTCAACCGGTATCAAAAGATTGGGATCATTCCCTGCATATTTTCAGACCACAATGCTCTGAAGCTAGAACTCAACCACAAGAGGAAGTTTGGAAAGAACACAAATACATGGAGACTAAACAGCATCCTTCTAAAGAATGAATGGGTCAACCGGGAAATTAAAGAAGAATTGAAAAAAATCATGGAAACAAATGATAATGAAAATACAACGGTTCAAAATCCTGTGGGACACAACAAAGGCAGTCCCGAGAGGAAAATATATAGCGGTACAAGCTTTTCTCAAGAAACAAGAAAGGTCTCAGGTACACAACCTAACCCTACACCTAAAGAAGCTGGAGAAAGAACAAGAAAGAAACCCTAAGCCCAGCAGGAGAAGAGAAATCATAAAGATCAGAGCAGAGGGGCGCCTGGGTGGCTCAGTGGGTTAAGCCGCTGCCTTCGGCTCAGGTCATGATCTCAGAGTCCTGGGATCGAGTCCCGCATCGGGCTCTCTGCTCAGCGGGGAGCCTGCTTCCCCCCTCTCTCTCTGCCTACTTGTGATTTCTCTCTGTCAAATAAATAAATAAAATCTTAAAAAAAAAAAAAAGATCAGAGCAGAAATCAATGAAATAGAAACCAAAAAATCAATAGAACAAATCAACCAAACTAGGAGCTGGTTCTTTGAAAGAATTAATAAAATTGATAAACCCTTGGCCAGACTTATCAAAAAGAAAAGAGAAAGGACCCAAATAAATAAAATCATGAATGAAAGAGGAGAGATCACAACTAACACCAAAGAAATACAAACTATTATAAGAACATACTATGAGCAACTCTATGCCAACAAATTTGACAATCTGGAAGAAATGGATGCATTCCTAGAAACATATAAACTACCAAAATTGAACCAGGAAGAAATAGAAAGCCTGAACAGACCCATAGCCAGTAAGGAGATTGAAACAGTCATTAAAAATCTCCAAACAAACAAAAGCCCAGGGCCAGACGGCTTCCCGGGGGAATTCTACCAAACATTTAAAGAAGAACTAATTCCTATTCTCCTGAAACTGTTCCAAAAAATAGAAATGGAAGGAAAACTCCCAAACTCATTTTATGATGCCAGCATCACCTTGATCCCAAAACCAGACAAGGATCCCATCAAAAAAGAGAGCTATAGACCAATATCCTTGATGAACACAGATGCAAAAATTCTCACCAAAATACTAGCCAATAGGATTCAACAGTACATTAAAAGGATTATTCACCACGACCAAGTGGGATTTATCCCAGGGCTGCAAGGTTGGTTCAACATCCGCAAATCAGTCAATGTGATACAACACATCAATAAAAGAAAGAACAAGAACCATATGATACTCTCAATAGATGCTGAAAAAGCATTTGACAAAGTACAGCATCCCTTCCTGATCAAAACTCTTCAAAGTGTAGGGATAGAGGGCACATATCTTAATATCATCAAAGCCATCTATGAAAAACCCACCGCGAATATCATTCTCAATGGAGAAAAACTGAAAGCTTTTCCACTAAGATCAGGAACACGGCAGGGATGTCCATTATCACCACTGCTATTCAACAAAGTACTAGAAGTCCTAGCCTCAGCAATCAGACAACAAAAGGAAATTAAAGGCATCCAAATCGGCAAAGAAGAAGTCAAATTATCACTCTTCGCAGATGATATGATACTCTATGTGGAAAACCCAAAAGACTCCACTCCAAAACTGCTAGAACATGTACAGGAATTCAGTAAAGTGTCAGGATATAAGATCAATGCACAGAAATCAGTTGCATTTCTCTACACCAACAACAAGACAGAAGAAAGAGAAATTAAGGAGTCAATCCCATTTACAATTGCACCCAAACCATAAGATATCTAGGAATAAACCTAACCAAAGAGGCTAAGAATCTATACTCAGAAAACTATAAAGTACTCATGAAAGAAACTGAGGAAGACACAAAGAAATGGAAAAATGTTCCATGCTCCTGGATTGGAAGAATAAATATTGTGAAAATGTCGATGCTACCTAAAGCAATCTACACATTTAATGCAATTCCTATCAAAGTACCATCCATCTTTTTCAAAGAAATGGAACAAATAATTTTAAAATTTATATGGAACCAGAAAAGACCTCAAATAGCCAAAGGGATATTGAAAAACAAAGCCAAAGTTGGTGGCATCACAATTCCGGACTTCAAGCTTTATTACAAAGCTGTCATCATCAAGACAGCATGGTACTGGCACAAAAACAGACACATATACCAATGGAACAGAATAGAGAGCCCAGAAATAGACCCTCAACTCTATGGTCAACTAATCTTCGACAAAGCAGGAAAGAATGTCCAATGGAAAAAAGACAGCCTCTTCAATAAATGGTGTTGGGAAAATTGGACAGCCACGTGCAGAAAAATGAAATTGGACCATTTCCTTACACCACACACAAAAATAGATTCAAAATGGATTAAGGACCTCAATGTGAGAAAGGAATCCATCAAAATCCTTGAGGAGAACACAGGCAGCAACCTCTTCGACCTCAGCCGCAGCAACATCTTCCTAGGAACACGGCAAAGGCAAGGGAAGCAAAGGCAAAAATGAACCTTTGGGATTTCATCAAAATCAAAAGCTTTTGCACAGCAAAGGAAACAGTTAACAAAACCAAAAGACAACTGACAGAATGGGAGAAGATATTTGCAAACGACATATCAGATAAAGGACTAGTGTCCAAAATCTATAAAGAACTTAACAAACTCAACACCCAAACAACAAATAATCCAATCAAGAAATGGGCAGAGGACATGAACAGACGTTTCTGCAAAGAAGACATCCAGATGGCCAACAGACACATGAAAAAGTGCTCCATATCACTCGGCATCAGGGAAATACAAATCAAAATCACAATGAGATATCACCTCACACCAGTCAGAATGGCTAAAATCAACAAGTCAGGAAATGACAGATGCTGGCGAGGATGTGGAGAAAGGGGAACCCTCCTACACTGTTGGTGGGAATGCAAGCTGGTGCAACCACTCTGGAAAACAGCATGGAGGTTCCTCAAAATGTTGAAAATAGAACTGCCCTATGATCCAGCAATTGCACTACTGGGAATTTACCCTAAAGATACAAACGTAGTGATCCAAAGGGGCACGTGCACCCGAATGTTTATAGCAGCAATGTCCACAATAGCCAAACTATGGAAAGAACCTAGATGTCCATCAACAGATGAATGGATCAAGAAGAAGTGGTATATATACACAATGGAATACTATGCAGCCATCAAAAGAAACGAAATCTTGCCATTTGCGACAACATGGATGGAACTAGAGCGTATCATGCTTAGCGAAATAAGTCAAGCGGAGAAAGACAAATATCATATGATCTCCTTGATATGAGGAAGTGGTGATGCAACATGGGGGCTTAAGTGGGTAGGAGAAGAATCCATGAAACAAGATGGGATAGGGAGGGACACAAACCATAAGTGACTCTTAATCTCACAAAACAAACTGTGGGTTGCTGGGGGTAGGGGGGTTGGGAGAAGGGGGGTAGGGTTATGGACATTGGGGAGGGTATGTGCTTTTGGGTAAATTGGAAGGGGAGATGAACCATGAGAGACTATGGACTCTGAAAAACAGTCTGAGGGGTTTGAAGTGGCGGGGGGGTGGGAGGTTGGGGTACCAGGTGGTGGGTATTATAGAGGGCACAGCTTGCATGGAGCACTGGGTGTGGTGAAAAAATAATGAATACTGTTTTTCTGAAAATAAATAAATTGGAAAAAAAAAAAAAGGTCCAGTGCTCAAACAGTTTCGAAAAAGTGGCATACAATATTACCCTCTTTAAGATTCACAATTTAGGGGTACCTGAGTGGCTCAGTGGGTTAAGCCTCTGCCTTCAGGTCAGGTCATGATCCCAGGGTCCTGGGATCGAGCCCCACATTGGGGGCTGAGCAGGGAGCCTGCTTCTCCCTCTCCCACTCCCCCTGCTTGTGTTCCCTCTCTATGTCTCTCTCTCTCTCTCTCTGTCAAATAAATAAATAAATAAATAAATCTTTAAAAAAAAAAAGATTCACAATTTACATTAGTGTATTTATTATCAACCATTCAGTAAGTTATAATTAAACATCTACCGCATGCCAAAGAATGTTTTGGGGAACTAGGGATATAACAATGACCAAAATAAACTAAGTTCTTGCCCTCGTGGAGCCTCCATTTTCATGGCTGAGGCAAATTATATTACATATTAAATAAGTGCCATGAAGAAAAATAATAAGAGTAAGCAGATGAAAGGAAACAGGGTGCTTCAGATAGGGTACTCAGAGGTCTGAGACAGCATTTTTGCTAAGAATTGAGATAAAGGGAGAAAGCTCTGCCAATATACTGGAGACAGTCATGTGAGAAGTGCAAAGGCCCTGAGGTCACAGCCTGATGGGTCTAAAGAAGAGCAGGAGGCTTGATGAGCAGAACTAGGATGTAGGGGAGATCAGAAAGATCCTGGGGTTGGTGGTGGGAATGAGGGATGGGACCGGGGAGAGCATTCGTATGTCAGGCAATGGAGAAGAGTAGGACTTTACCTTGAATGAGATGGGAGACACTGGGGACGTTGAGGAACAGCAGTGTGAGCTGACTTGTGTTGTAAAAGATCGCTCCTCTGATTGCTGTTGTGAGAACTGACAGAAAAGGGTCATGGACAGAAGCAGGGAGAGATGAGCAGGAGGCAGATGCCAAGTTCGGCTGGGAGAGGATGCTGGTTTAGACTATGGTGGGATAGTGGTAAAACTGGTGGGAAGTGGTTGGGTCTGGCCAGGTGAAAGACAGAGAAGTCCTACAGTCAAAAATCTTTGTTTTCTTTCCTTCTGGAAATGTTTTAAGCAATACTGATTACTATTCTGTAGAACATCCCTTAGAAAATTCTCACTAAGGGATTTTTGACCTCATCCTTGTTCTCTTTCACACAACTAGAAACAGTTCTTTTTTGCAGCGGGTCAAGTAAATGTAAATCTATCTTTAGACAACCACTGAAAGGTTTCTATGTAGGACACAAAGGCAAAAAGGTTGAGAAATTTCTTGAATGTGAAATTTTATAGATTATACAGCTCCTACTTTAATTTTCCTTCCATGCAGATATTTTTTTCCTTTTTAACTATTTTTTGTTATTTCTTTATTTTTAAAAAGAATTTATTTATTGGGGCACCTGGGTGGCTCAGTGGGTTAAGCCTCTGCCTTCAGCTCAGGTCATGATCCCAGGGTCCTGGGATCGAGCCCCGCATCAGGCTTTCTGCTCGGCGGGGAGCCTGCTTCCCCCTCTCTCTCTGCCTGCCTCTCTGCCTACTTGTGATCTCTGTCAAATAAATAAATAAAATCTTTTTAAAAAGACTATTTATTTTTCAGAGAGAGAGAGAGAGAGAGAGAGAGAGAGATCGCGCAAGCACATACAAGCAGAGGAAGGGAGCAGCAGGCAGAGGGAGAAGCAGGCTCCCCTGAGCCACCCAGGCGCCCCTCTTTCAAGGAATTTTTTTTTAAAGAATTTTTTATTCAATTATTTGAGAGAGAAGGTACAGCAAGAGAGAGAGCATGAGTAGGGGTGAGGGGCAGAGGGAGAGGGGAAGCGGACTCTCTATTCAGCTCAATCCCAGCAGCCCAAGATCATGACCTGAGCCAAAACCAAGAGTTGGATTGTAACAGACTGAGCCACCCAGGCATCCCTGTAGTCTGATAGTTTAGAAAAAGATCATTGATATTTTACCAGATCTTGGTTATTGCTTTCATTCCCTTTCCACATTTTCCAGTAAGAAAACCATGATCTGAAGGCACTACTAGTGTGTTAACATGACTATTTGCTATTAACTTAGGTTGACTTCTTTCAAGCCATGTGCTCTAGACCCATTACAATTTATCTGGCTACAACGAGCCTGCTCTGCCATCTCTATCTCTTCCTCTAACAGTCTTTCTGCCTTGATAGGACTGATAGGTTTATTTAGCAAAGAAGCATTGTAACCACTACTGCTGGGGGAGGACAGAGTTCTGAGATGTACTGATTAGTTGCCATGTCTTTCTTTTTCCTCTTTATTTTTTAGAGTGACAGCCCATGTGTGAGCTTTTGGGGGTGGGGAGGGAGGGAGGGTAGGAAGAGGGAAGGGGAGGGGGCACAGAGTGCCACGCAGGAGCCCTGATAACTGGTATTTCCTATGGACAAAACTAGAACTAATGAAATGTAAGTGATGTATAGGTAAAAGAGAATAGGATTTTCATGAACTAAGAAAAATGTGTATATATAATATCACATTCTAGGCAAAATCAGTGAAAAGTGACCTGGATACCTGCTAAGAAAACTTCTGTATTACAAGATTAAGAAATTTTACAATCTGATAGAGGGGGAAAAAGGCTACCTGTTTAAAAAAAAAAAAAAAAAAGTCTGACTATATTCTTTTCCAAGATAACATGAAATGCCAAAAAGCAAGGGAATGGTGTCTGCAGAGTTTTGAGGGGAAGGCTGAGAAAGGAAAGGCTGTTCCTTGTACTGTGGACTACGCTTATCCCCCACCCCTTCTTCTAAGGAAACAC
Source organism: Neogale vison (assembly GCF_020171115.1). Taxonomy (NCBI): domain Eukaryota; kingdom Metazoa; phylum Chordata; class Mammalia; order Carnivora; family Mustelidae; genus Neogale; species Neogale vison. The sequence goes on from NC_058097.1 coordinate 13,903,090, forward strand.
GGCAGCTCCGTTATGGACTACATTTCCCAGCCTCCCTTGAGGGCAGCAGCATGGCGTTGTGATCAGCTCCTGACCAATGGGATATGATAAGTAACGTGCAATTTCCAGGCTGTGCCCTTAAAGGAAAGGATCAGGCTTCCCATTCTCCCTTCTTTTCCTAGTTGATAGAATGCGATCGTGGAGGCAGGGAGCTAACACAGCTTTTATAGACCATGAGATGCAAGTCACAAGGTGATGACAGTAGAACAAGGCAGGAAGAGCTTGGGTCTCGTCAACCATGGCGCCAACTTCTCAGCCCTGGACTCCTTACTTACACTGTGATGTGGAAGAGAAAGGAACTTCCATCTGTTCAAGCCTCCATTCTGACTTCTGCTACAGCAACTGACCCTACGTTTTTAACTTGTACATCCTGCTGAAACATGGCCTATTGGGAAGGGGCTAGAAAGACATTTTGAGTATCCATGAGTTCCCCAAATATTTCCACCAGTGGATCTTCCTTGTAAAAACAAGTGGAATAGAAATGATACAAAATTAAGAGCTCAAAAAGGGTAAAGTTATGGTATAAAAATGATTGGTGCTAAATGTGAAGCCAGTTAAAACAGATTTATGTTCGGGACGCCTGGGTGGCGCAGTTGGTTAAACGACTGCCTCCGGCTTAGGGCGTGATCCTGGAGTCCCGGGATCGAGTCCCACATCAGGCTCCCAGCTCCATGGAGAGTCTGCTTCTCCCTCTGACCTTCTCCTCGCTCATGCTCTCTCTCACTGTCTCTCTCTCTCAAATAAATAAAATAAAATCTAAAAAAAAACAAAAAACAAAACAGATTTATGTTCTAATTTGCTGGAAATAGGACTTTGACAAAAGTTTTTAAGTATTTTTAAGTTATATACTAAAAAACAAGGGCACCCCAGGTGGCCCAGTTGGTTAAGCATCAGCATCCAACTCTTGGTTTCAACTCAGGTCACGGTCTCAGGGTCGTGAGACTGAGCCCCATGTCAGGCTCTGTGCAGTCTGCTTGAGATTCTCTCCCTCTGTCTCTCCCTCTGCCTCTTCCCTTACTCTCTCTCAAATAAATAAATAAAATCTATTTTAAAGAACCAATATGGGCGGGGCGCCTGGGTGGCTCAGTGGGTTAAGCCTCTGCCTTTGGCTCAGGTCATGATCCCAGGGTCCTGGGATCAAGCCCCACATCGGGCTCTCTGCTCAGTGGGGAACCTGCTTCCCCCTCTCTCTCTGCCTGCTGCTCTGCCTACTTGTGATCTCTGTCTGTCAAATAAATAAATAAAATCTTAAAAAAAAAAAAAAGAACCAATATGGGGCACCTGGGTGGCTCAGCAGGTTAAAGCCTCTGCCTTTGGCTCAGGTTATGATCTCAGGTCCTGGGATCGAGGCCCCACATCAGGCTCTCTGCTCAGCGGGGAGCCTGCTTCCTCCTCTCTCTCTGCCTGCTTGTGATCTCTCTGTCAAATAAATAAAATCTTAAAATAAAAAAAAAAATATATATATATATATATATAATAGGGATGCCTGGGTGGCTCAGTTAGTTAAATGGCTGCCTTGGGCTTCGGTCATGATCCCAGCGTCCTGGGATGAAGTCCTGCATCCCAGGTTCCTTGCTCATCCTGGGTTCCTTGCTCAGCTGAGAGCCTGCTTCCCCCTCTCCCTGCCGCTCTGCCTACTTGTGCTCTCTTTCTCTCTCTGTCAAATAAATAAATAAAATCTTAAAAAAAAAAAGCCAACATAACAATAACCTGAAAAAAATCCACACACTATACTAACAAAATCTACGGAGGGAAGGAAAAACGACCATGTACTATATTCCTTTAACCAGGTGAGGGGGCTCCAAAAGAGACTGTTTCACTCCGGAGCCCAACCATTAGAGAAACACAGGTGCGGGAATGTGTTTTCAAAAAGAGCAACTCCTTGAAGGCAAACAATTAAAAGAAGAGTACTGAAGGGCAAAATTCCATCAAAGGACAGAAGAAAGCAGCAAGGAAGGATTAGACCCAGAAAGCACAAAACAAGGCCAGAAATGACATCAGTTATTGAAACACATTTAAGTGTGATAAACTCTACTATAAAAATATTCTTAGCATCAAATACACAAAATTTAACAGGAACACAGGTAAAATGAAGTGACACAAAATTTTCCAAGGACTTTGTTGGGGGCACCTGGCTGGCGCAGAGGAGCATGCAATTCTTGATCTCAGGGTTGTGAATTTGAGCCCCACACTGGGCATAGAGATTACTTAAAAATTGAAAAAAAAAAATTTGAAGGACCATGCGTACATAAATACAAGGCAACTCCTCAGATAAAAGCAAAGTCCTCCTTTCTCAATGAGGAGATTTAAAGATAGTTATTTTAGGGCAAACTTGACTGTATCATTTCTAAGGATGTAAGTGAAACAGTCCAACGTCTAGTTACTTAACGTAGTTAACTTCTTCTACAAAGGCACGTTTAAAACCGCCTCAGGGACGCCTGGTTGGCTCAGTTGGTTGGACGACTGCCTTCGGCTCAGGGCGTGATCCTGGAGTCCCGGGATCGAGTCCCACATCAGGCTCCCAGCTCCATGGGGAGTCTGCTTCGCTCTCTGACCTTCTCCTCGCTCATGCTCTCTCTCACTGTCTCTCTCTCTCTCAAATGAATAAATAAAATCTTTAAAAAAAAAAAATAAATAAAACCGCCTCATCTGGGGCGCCTGGGTGGCTAGGTGGGTTAAAGCCTCTGCCTTCAGCTTGGGTCCTGATCCCAGGATCCTGGGATGGAGCCCCATGTTGGGCTCTCTGCTCAGCGGGGAGCCTGCTTCCTTTCTCTCTCTCTCTCTGCCTGCCTCTCTTGCCTACTTGTAATCTCTCTCTGTCAAATAAATAAATAAAATCTTTAAAAAAAAAAAAAAACCCGCCTCCTCTGAAGTAGTGTATTAACTTCCCAGCACTGCTCTCTGGAAATTCACTTTTCACCACTTGACTTTACTGAAACTTTTCAAATGCGTCCTCAATCTCAGTGCCTTAATTATCATCAGAGTGACTTCATTACATCAGTGTAATTACTTCACAGTCTCGGAAGCACACCAATTGTACTTCAATCTCATGCTATTATGAAACACTTCTTGTCCACCTCACAAGTCCCCAGTTACAAAAGAGAAGCTGATTTTCACACTTGTTCTTCAGAAAGATATCCATGGGTCTACAGTAGCACTTTCTAGATTGCTCTTTTAATGGGTCCTTGGAGGGCTTCCTGACAAAGACACCTATAACTTGAAGATGTGAGGTCAGACCCTGCAGAATAATCACCAGATGCACTTTAAATTGGTCTCTTTTTCTACCTGGTTGGTCAGGTGATCTCCGTGGTCATCCAACACTGTATTGACTGAGGTCATTTCAAGCTAATGCATCTTCCCTAAATAGTATTTATTAAAAAAAAAAAAAGGAGGTGGGGAGAGGACACCACAATGTGAAAGACTCTGCAAGGACTTTAAGAAGACTCTTTGGATGAAAAACTTTGTGGGAGAAAACCTTGTCTTTTATTAAGGCACATGTGAAAAGAAGATGGCCAAAGGCCCATTAAGAAAATAAGTATCTATAATATCTATAAAATGAGAGCAAAGACTGCAATAACGAGATCAGACAAAACAGAACATAACAAATATTGATGGCGTACATGAAAGGATGCACACTTGAGCATTAACCGACCCTTCCAGAGAGAACTGATCTCACTACCCATTACCTGCGGTCGCGTTGGTAGTATAGTGGTGAGCATAGCTGCCTTCCATTACCTGCGGTCCTGTTGCTTCTCATTCTTGGGACTTCTCCTCTTGTCTTCTCGGGTCTCCGGTGTAAAAGAGAATTCACTCCATGTCTTTCGTCTCGGTCTGGAAAGGCATCTATTTGGAGGCCAGTGGAAAAGACAATTTCTAGTACGTAGTTCTAGCTCTAAGTCTGTGAGATAGCTGTCACCAGCATGTACGTGGGAAACAAGACAACACCAGGAAAGAGGACTATCTTTTTTTTTTTAAGAACATAGGAATTGTCAAGGAGCTCTTCTGCTCTTGACGTCACAACAGCTTCTCTTCCCCAACGTCACAAAATGAGGTCCGTGGACTGGGTCAACACTAAGAAGATAGAACTAACTTCATTTTAAGAAATTACGTTCTAAGTGTAATATTCTCCTCATAGTGTGTGATTCCTATCGGTAGAGAGAAAAGAGTTCAGTAGGTGAACAATCACGTTCTTGAACGTGCTTCCTGGTGTTGACTTACTGTTCCTCACACATGTGCCCAGCGTGGCTGGACAAAATCACACCACCTCACTGACTAGGTCTCACTTCAATTCAGATCATACTGTGTCCCCTGGGTCTCCTTGTGCTTCTGCTGAGAGGACTCCTTCCCATGTCCTCCTCTACTGTACTCCAATGACAAGGAAGTCCCTGATCTTCACCCTCAAGGCAGGTCATAACCTTACTTTTTGCTTCAAAAAGAAAATGGAAGCAATTAAGGTCCCTTCCAGAGTCCTGCCACCAAATCTGCTCCCAACCAGCAAGCATCCACACCCACAGATGCCACCTTCTGTCCTGCTCCAACAAGCTCCCTGCGCTCCTACCCAAACCCAACCCCTCTAGCTGCTCGCCAGCTCAGACCAAGGACACTGTCCTGGCTACTATTTTCTTCTGTCTTAAGACAAACCACCAATCCACCTTGCCTCAGGAACTGTTGCCCTAGTTCCTTCCTGCTCTTGAGCAAAATTAACCTTAAAAATTGTCTAAACTTGCTACATCCAATTCCTCTCCTGTTCTTCCTCATTTTTAAGAAAAACAACTTTTTTTTCTATTTATGTAAAACATTTATAGAGTTCCAGTGTCTGTCCTTTCTGCCCTATTCCCTCCCTCTCTCCCCCACAAGTAATTATTTTCATTAGTTTTTGTTTTATTATGCTTATGGATGCATGTGTTAGGCATATATTTACATATGTTCATATCACCCTCTGTCTTAGATTCAAGTAGCACCCCATACATTGTTCTGCAGATTGCTTTTCTCCACTAAAAAAAACACAGAAATGACCGCACTGCAGTACACAGAGACATTCCTTATTTCTCTTTACAACCAGTGTCCTGTGGACTGTTTCTACTTTTTTGCTATTGTAAGGAGACCCACAATGAACAGTCTCATTCGTGTGTCTTTATATTTTTGTCCGTGTAACTTTGGGATAGATTCCCAGCAGCAGGAATGCTCGGTCAAAGGGTATATGTACATGCAATTTTGCTAGAGAATGCCAAACATCCCTCTCCTTAGAAACTGTATCTTGGGGCACCTGGATGGCTCAGTGGGTTAAAGCCTCTGCCTTCAGCTCAGGTCATGATCTCAGGGCCCTGGGATTGAGCCTGCTTACTCCTCTCTCTGCCAAAAAAAAAAAAAAAAGGAAAGAAAGAAAGAAAAAAGAAAAAGAAACTGTATCTTCTTGCATTCCCATTAGCAATTTAGGGCAGTATCTATTTCCCTACAGTCTTGCCAATAGAATATGTTGTTAAGTTTGTGGATTCATGCCCATGTGTTAGGTGGGAAATGGTATCTCAGTTTTAATTTGCATTTGTCTATTTTTGGGCAACAATACTTCATAATATGAAACATTAAACTTCTCTCTTGAATGTTAAGGAACAAATTTACAAACACTTCTCCCACCAACATGTTATTTTGGAAGAGGCCTGCCTCCCTTCCTTCCTTGAGACAGAGAGAGCAAGTGCAGGAGCAGAGCGGGGAGGGGCACAGGAGAGCATCTTGGGCAGGCTCCATCTCACGACTCTGAGATCATGAACTGAGCCGAAATCAAGAGTTGAATGCTTAACCCACTGAGCCACCCAGGCGCCCTCTAAGAGTTGAATGCTTAACCGACTGCGCCATCCAGGTGCCCTGAAGAGGCACTTCTTTTTTTTTTTTTAAGATTTTATTTATTTATTTCACAGACACATCACAAATAGGCAGAGAGGCAGTCAGAGAGAGAGAGGAGGAAGCAGGCTCCCTGCTGAGCAGAGAGCCCGATGCGGGACTCGATCCTAGGATCCTGAGATCATGACCTGCGCCGAAGGCAGCGGCTTAACCCACTGAGCCACCCAGGCGCCCCTGAAGAGGCACTTCTTAAGTTCACAATAAAATAGCGATTTTTCTTTTCTTTTTCTTCCTGGGGCGCCTGGGTGGTTCAGTGGGTTAAAGCCTCTGCCTTTGGCTGGGGTCATGATCAGGGTCCAGGGATTGAGCCCCGCATCAGGCTCTCTGCTCAGCAGGGAGCCTGCTTCCCTCTCTCTCTCTCTGCCTGCCTCTCCGCCTACTTGTGATCTCTCTGTCAAATAAATAAATTTTTAAAAATCTTTAAAAAAAAGGGCAGTCTTTCTTTTTCTTTCTTTCCTCCTTCCTTCCTTCCTTCTTTCTTTTCTTCTTTTTTTATTTATTTAAGTAATGTCTACACCCAACATGGGGCTTGAACTCACAAGCCGGAGACCAAGAGTCACATGCTTTTCTGACTGAGCCAGCCGGGTGCTCCAACAATGGCTAGTTCTGAATACTAAGCAATTACATCATACCAATACTTTAGTTTTAAAGATAATTAGCAATACTGGATCTCCAAGATATCCAATGACCTTTGACAGGAATGTGATGCTATCTAGAAGCAGTAATGAACTTTACACAAAAAAGAGAAATTTCATAATATTATCAGTAATAACTGCCAGACTCTGTTCTAATACTGTACTTGTATTATCTTACTAATCCTCATAACAGTCCTCTGAAGGACTGCCGAGGGGCCACAACAGGAAAGCCCCAGAATGAAGACATGAACTCAGACATCTGACTTCACAGCCTGAGCTCTCAACCACAGAAACATTATATCTCATCACGGGATTGCAAGTTCAAAATTTGCTGAGTTGGCTTAGATAATGGAACAGAATTCTCTTTCAAAACATTTTTTGTTGTTTTTTTCCCAAGATTTTATTTTTTTATTTAGAAATTTTAATTATTTGTTTTTAAGACTTTTATGTGTAATTAATATCTCCACCCAACATGGGGCTCAAACTCCACCCCTGACATGCTGTGAGTTTGTATGCTTCACTGACTCAGCGAGATGCCCCTAGAATTCTTTTTGCCCAAGATTATCTCCTGTACGAACACTCCATGTTCCAGAGCAGTAATCTCTTGCAAGTACTTGAGTGATAATATCAGAAAAATGCATTTTCACTCCAAAACCAAGAGTAGGTGAAAATGTCTAAAAACTCAACTCTTGAAGAGTGAAAAATGAGTGGAAAATCAACATTTAGGCTGTATTAAGCGTTGCTTTTCCTGTCCTGGAGAGGATTTGGGCCCAATAACCTCCTGTAAGGAGGAAAAACAGTTCATAGTCATAAGGTGACACACTCACATTTGTGACAAACACAGGACCACTTGATTTGCGCAGAGACTGGCCTCACGACCTTGGCCTCACCAACAACAAACAGTGCTATCACAGCAAAATCCAGCAAGTTTATCACAGAGAGCTTGAAAGGATAGAGAACAAGAAGCTGGAAGCCAAAAATTTATTACCCTGAAATACAGGGTCCTTTCAATATCATCTGAGGAAGGGGATTTTTTTTTTTCCTTATAATAGACAATTATTGCAATGTGTTCTGTTTTATTAAGAACCCATAGATGTTTCATTTTTTTTTAAAGATTTTATATATTTATTTGACAGAGAGAAATCACAAGTAGGCAGAGAGGCAGGCAAAGAGAGAGAGAGGGAAGCAGGCCCCCTGCGGAGCAGAGAGCCCGATGCGGGACTCGATCCCAGGATCCTGAGATCATGACCTGAGCCGAAGGCATCGGCTTAACACACTGAGCCACCCAGGTGCCCCTGTTTCACATTTTTAAAAAAAGATTTTATTTATTTGTCAGAGAGAGGGTGTGTGTGTGAAAGAGCAGCAGGCAGAGGGAGAAGCCGACTCCCCGCTGAGCAGGGAGCCCAATGCAGGACTTGACCCCAGGACTCTGGGATCATGACCTGAGTGAAAAAAGCAGACACTTAACTGACCAGGCCACCCAGGCTTCCCAGATGCTTCCTATTTTAATAAGAATGCATTTGTGACTTTTTAAAGTGGAACAAAATTTTTACTCAGACTGCGACATTGTAAGGTCCTCGCGAATTCACTGAACTAAGAATAAATGCTGGACACACCCACCGTGAGAAACACAGATTGAAAGAAAAACCACGCACCCAACTTCAGGCACACAATTCTCATCGCCTTCTCCTGCGGAAGCAAAACCACACGACAACAGTCTCGTCACCCTTCACCTTCTCATCTTCCTCCACCAAAATTCTGTTTTCCTCCTTTGCTTTTGTGGTCTTCCCTCTGAAGCCCAAGTGCTGAATGGCTTAGGGGTGCACGTGAGGAAAACAGAGTTTACTGCGACCCCTTCTCCCACATCACCCAAGTCAAGAAACGAAGGCAACATCAGGCACAGGTCTAACTACCAGAGTGGGATGTATATGAAAGTCATTCCAGGTGAAGAGTTTCTCACTCCAATCAGTATCACGAAAGTCATGACAGCGCATCCTTTGCGCTATCATTCACGGACTCTGCGACAAGAAACCTTCTTAAGCACATTCTCCCCCAACCCCCATTTTTTTTCTTTTCATTTAACCAAACGCTTAAGTAAACCTTGAGGCATAATGTCCATGATCTGCCCTGGAGACAGGACTAGGACACTCATCTACTCTTAAGCATTCTCCTCTTGGGTGGTTCCTTCTTAAAAAACCACTTCTCGTCAAGCTGGACTTACCAGGCATTTTCTTTCCTCTGTTGCCTCCTCCTTTGGATGTCACTTGGCATGTTTCTCCCTTTCATGGAACAGACTCCTTAACCAATACGTCCACATGCCGTCCTTATGTAGAATCAGTTTCTAGAAATTATGAATTTGGTGGCATGGGACTTCATCACTTACCAGCCTGGCAAATGAAAGAATGTTCCAGAGGGCACAAGTCCACTTTTGATGAGATCCAGTTGGAGTTTCTGGACATGTAAGTGCAGCTGGGTGGGCCTGGGGGCCAGGGACCCACCATACCTGCCAAAGGAGGACCAGACCCAGATGAGCCTCAGACTCCAAAATCAACCTCTTTTCAAAGTAAATATGAAAACCAAATTTTGCTAGCTTCTAAGAGATGGAACTTAGGATATTCCCCCAATGCAATGTGTTATTGAGGGTCCAGGAGCAAATGGTCAAGAAAGAATTCTTGAGACATCTTCAGTGCAAGAAGGTGGTTTTATTAAACATTGGGACAGGACCTGAGGGCAGAAAAAGCTACCCTGGGATTGTGAAGAGTGACTGATTACATTCTTTCCAATTGGGAAGGGTTAGGGAAGTCTCTAAGTAATTTGAAAGCAAGGTTTCCCGGACCTTGAGGGGGTCATTTTCTACTGTGTAGTAAACCTTAGTTACAAGACCCTTTAGATGTCTATCACTGGGCCATAGGTTTGAAGGATGATTGCTAACCTATATCTCTCGGTAAGGGGACGAGATAAAGGAAGTTTCCAAAGGGTTTTTTTTTTTAATTTTTAATTTTTATTAGCATATAATGTATTATTAGGCCCAGCGGTACAGTTCTGTGAATCGCCAGGTTTACACACTTTACAGCACTCATCACAGCATATACCTTCCCCAGTGTCCATAACCCAAACACCCTCTCCCTCCAAAGGGATTTTTATATGTTAGGAAGACTTGCAGGATCCTGGACGTCAGGTAAATGTAAAGCTAAGGTTGCTTTCTGCCTCCAGAAAAGTATTAACACTGAAGCAGTTAAGCTTCTCTCTGCCCACACATTATAGATAATTTATTTTTTCATATTATGTGCTCTTTATCACAAGGTTTTGTATTAATTTACCTAGACTTCAGTGAAGATGATGGTCATATAACACGGCCTTAGCTATTTCTCCAAGACCACAATATTACGGCGCATGGCTTTGAAAATATCTCTGTAAGAAAGATAACAGGCAAATAATTTCTCTTCTGGCTTCTGAATTAGGAAACTTGGAGCCAAGAATGATGAGGAGATATCTGCCAGGAACAAAGTGGCCATAAAAAGTTTCCCATTTTAGGGGCACCTGGGTGGCTCAGTAGGTTAAGGGACTGCCTTTGGCTCAGGTCATGATCCTGGAGTCCTGGGATCGAGTCTGGCATCGGGCTCCCTGCTCTGCGGGGCGTCTGCTTTTCCCTCTGACCCTCCCCCTTCTCATGCTCTCTCTCTCTCTCTCTCTCAAATAAATAAATAAAATCTTTTAAAAAAAAAAAGTTTCCCATTTTAGAGTCCTACACAGCACTTTCAGTGAAATATCTAAGTAGGCTAGCTTTTGATAAACTCTGAGAAAATCTGTCTTTCTACACAGACAAATCCAAGGTTAAAGCCCCAAAATATAAATATGTCAGAGGAACTGTGGTAATGAAGTAAAGCCACTGATTTTTTCTATATACAAAAGTGGAAAGATTTCAATTTTTTTCTTTCTCCTGTTCCAGAATAAAAGTAAGGACTTTTCTTTCATAAACACTCATCTCAGAGCCTTACCTGGGTTGTTTTTTTCTTGATGTTTTCCCAGGTGCTTTAGATTTTGCCCAATCCACCACTTACTCCCTTCCTCTAGAGAGTCCCAGAGAAGATTCTGGACTTCCAGTTTTCCCCTGGACACGACAGTGATCTTCTGCTTCCTCATAGCTGCAGTGAAACCTGTTAAGTTGATAACAATGATTTTTACCGTGTTGCTCTGGGATATTTAGCTCATTTCCTAGAATGACACTTGTTCTGATACATAACCAAAACCAGATTCCTCACCTGAAGAACATTTTCTCTGTGAATTGTGAGCAAGAACAGTGTAGGGGCTCAGCAGCTTCCTGGTCCTTTAAATACATTTTTGGTGGGTTTGTCATATTTATTTATTTATTTTCTTTTTAATTTTTTTTCCAATTTATTTATTTTCAGAAAAACAGTATTCATTATTTTTTGTCATATTTATTAGTATCAGTGTTTTAGGAAGAGGGAATAATTTGTGAAGGAGATAAAAGTCTTTTTGTTTTTCTGTTTTTAAGAACCCAGGTGGAGTCCCTACCAGCTGAAAACAAACAGCAAAGATAAAGCAATGGGCATTTATAAATTACCCACACCTGTGTCTACAGAGCCAACTGTGCTTTTAGCTTTACAATAGCTCTTTGCTAAGCCTAGGCTGTAAAGGAATAGAAGATGTGGAATAGCTAAGTCAATGTTGCTAAAAATTAAGAAATGTAGTTTGTGTGTGTTTTAAAGGAAACCATTCTTACAGAACCCCAGGACAAATTTAAATTATTGTATTTTGCTTTTTAAATACGTTCAAACATAAAACTAGGCATAACCTATATGCTAAAGCTCTTACACAATCATAAAAACCAAAAAATAAATATCTGATAGAAGAATACAAATTAAATACAAACAGAACTGAAAACCAATGAAAAGAAATCGGGCTGCACTAAATAGCTATCAGATAGAGAAACATGTTTTGACCACTAAATTAGCTATCAGACAGAGAAAGAAGCTATGACCACACAGGTTGTTCTGATTTGGCAGGCACGCTCTCTCATACTGTAGTAAAAATCCATTCTCTCACCACTTTTCTTTATTTAACTTGCTGAAAAACCTTTGTTCATACAGCATGTCATTTGTCCTTCAACTGCAAGCCATCCCTCGTTTATTTCAGCCAGTTTTCTTTCTTGGTACCAAAATATAAGAATGAATACAATAAAATGCGGGCACTGAAATAGCTTGGTAGGTTTCAGGGTTCAGGTGGTTGTCCAAATGGCCCAAATGATATTATATTATTTTTAAAAATCATTACAGAAAGACACTAGTATCCAATATTCTCTTAAGTGTCTATGCCAAGAATACACTCCTCCCTCAGTTTGAAAAATAATGCGGTAATGGAACTAAAGATAAATACGGTATGTTCCTTACTTTTAAAACATGTACAGTCTAGTTAGGGGAGGGAAAAAAAGACCTAACAATTGTAGTTAATAAAGAGAGTGCCACTGGACAGCATATATCTATGAAGACTCAGATGAGGAAGAAATTTTCCCCAGCACTTGACCATCTTGAGATAGAGGGACTGGTCATCTCAGCAGGAGTCAACGTGAATAAATGCACGGCAAATGTCAAGTATTTAAAAGGGGAAAGAAATAATTCTGTGTGGGGCGGGTGGGATGGGCACTTGGGGAGTCAGTACTGGGGAACTGAAACTAAAAAACTGAAATGTCTTCAAATGCCAGGAAAAAGAGTATCCAATTAATATGGAAGGTTTCTAAATAGCGTCCACCAGGTTTTGGCCGCAATGAAATCGTTCGGGGGCAGGACTTTGCTGCAAAGTCTAGATTTCCCAAAACCTTCATCAACACACATACTTACGTACATACAGACGTTTTAGACATTTTTAAGTGAAACCTGGTGCTGATGGAATCTTCTCTGAAGTCAACTCGGGTATCTTACACAGTGCGGTCTTTCATTCCCTATTTACGGTGTCTGATACATACTCCCAACACGTGCTTTACCGAGAGCTTTCAATTTAAACGATCATGATATTGGTGAGCGCGTTGCTTAGAACTGAAGATCTACATATGCGACGTCTCTCGCCCACGTCGCTGGACCAGAAAGCGAGGACGTGCACGCGCCCAGCGCCAGCGACCCGCAGCACCGCACAGCTCAGAAACTAAGTACCACGCCTGGGGCGGAAGAGGCGTGGCCACCGTGACGGCACGCGGGGCGTCCAGCCACGCCCCCGGGGCGGAGCGAGGCATTTTCCGCCGCCCGGAGGCCGGCCCCACCCTCTTGCCCGGCGATTGGTGAAGTGGCAGCAGCGCGGCGGTGATTGGAGGGATCACAGCCATCTCCTCCAATGGAAATGAGCCAGAGGCGGGTCCAGAGGCGGAAGGAGCATGGCGTGGAGGCAGCTCAAAGTGAGTTGAGAAAGTGGGCTGTGCAGTAGCTAGTAGTGCGGGCGAGGTGTGGGGCAAGGGGAGAATAGAGGGCTAACATAAGCGAGGTGTGGACGGGTTTCGGCTCCGAGATCGTGGGCCCCCGGGTACGTCTGTGCGTGTGTGGAGGCACCTGCAAATGCCAGTGCGTGTGCATGAACACGCGTAACAGCACGTTCCAGTCTGGGTAGATGCAGGTTTTTGCCAACGCACGTGGGCCAGACCTTTACTGACCCCGAACCACGGGCGTATAGTGGACACATGACCGCCTAACACCGTGCGCAGGATCCAACGTGCAACGGCCCCAACCCTTCTAGATGAAATTTTAGGGCGGGGGCTTGTGAACCGCGTCCAGATACTTGCTGATTGACATTAAGGGGGCGTTCCTACAATCCGCTGGAGATTAGAAGCAAGACAACAAATACTTGCTCTGTATTAAGAGCTGGGAGTGATCCTCAAGGGCAGATCTGACCCCATCACTAACTTGTGTAGGGAGCAAAACTCAAATCTTTATTCTGGCCAGGGTCCCTGCTTATCTCCCCAGCTTCTTTTTAAGTCGTCCTTTTCCTTATTCCTTGGTTTCCAACAAGCCCTTCTCCTTCCCCTCTTCCTTGGATGCATCTCATTACCTTCTGCCTCTGAGAGCACCTTTACACTTTTTCCTGAGCCCCACTGCGTCCTAGTTAACTCCTATTTATCCTTTGGATGTCAGCTTTTAGTTGCTTCCTCAAGCAAGCCCTCCTCCAGCTCCTCGAGGTTCTATTATTACCCTATACGTTTTTTTCTTCATAGCAATCCTTACAGTTACATGTTTGCGTGATCATTGACCAATGACTGTCTCCTCCTGAGATTGTCCTCCTTGAGGAGCACTCCTTGGAGTGCTCTATAACTGTTGGGCAGATGATTGACTGAATGAATGAATGACTCATCACCTGGCAGTGATAACCAGAGAAAAAGCATTATGAAGCACGTTTTGAATAGGACTGTGATCTTGACTCATTAAGACCTGATGCTCCTTTTAAAAAAAATATTTTGCAACTGCTTTTATTATCCTGAAGTAGAATTTATATATAATGTGGTCTGTCTTTGTATTATTTTAAAAGTTCAACTAATGTCCTAACTGGAATATAAAAGAGAAATTGAAAGAATTTATAATAAAACATGCATTTCAGCATGTAAGTGTTATGGCATGACTCAGTGAGATATAGTCAGGTGTTTAAGTCTTTAGAAATTCTAGTGCCTCAGGGATGCCTGGGTGGCTCAGTCGATTAAGCATCTGCTTTCAGATCAGGTCATGATCCCAGCGACCTAGGATCAAACCCCACACTGGGGCTGATCAGTGGTGAGCCTGCTGCTTCTCCCTCTGTCTGCTTCTTCCTTTGCCTCACACTCCCCCTGCTTGTGCTCAGGCTCTCTCTCTCTCTCTGAGAAATAAATAAAATCTTTTAAAAAATTCTAAAAATTCTAAAAAAAAATTTCTCAGATATGTTTTATGGTCAAACACCCAAGTAAAGCACTATGCCATTCCTGAGATCTCTGAAATGGGGAACAATCCTTGGTAATGTTCTGTGCAAAACAGTGTAGTTGTCCCTCAGTAATTGAGGGAATTGTATTCCTGGAAAAGTCTGTGCAGGAGATAGTTGTGTTTATGTGGTGCACTGTAGGCTCAGATAATATGAATAGATTTTTTTACATACTGTCAGTAAGATGTTCAAAAGTAATACAGGACAGGGACAATTCATCTGTCTGATAGCCTACAACAATGCAGGATGTCTGCCTTTACTGAGTCCTCCAAAATACCTACCACAGGTCCCCTAGGAGGCGATACTGCCTCTCTTGAAACCTCTGGCTTGGAGTCCTTCAGGGCACGATGAGTGTCAGAAGTGTGGATGCAGGGGTGCCTGGGTGGCTCAGTGGGTTAAAGCCTCTGCCTTCAGCTCAGGTCGTGATCCCAGGGTCCTGGGATTGAGCCCCACACATCGGGCTCTCTGTTCAGCAGGGAGCCTGCTTCCCTTCCTCTCTCTCTGCCTGCCTCTCTGCCTACCTGTGATCTCTGTCAAATAAATAAATAAAATCTTTAAAAAAAAAAAAAAAAGAAGTGTGGATACAGCCACTGAAAGTTGAGGCCAGTGTGGGAGCAGGACTAGAAATGAAGGAGACCAGTGTTAGCAGAAGGCTGGGGATGTTTCTTCATGTGACATGTCTACATGTCCTGTGTGTATGGGTGTAAAGGGCACAGAGAATTTACTGCAGTGTGCCTTGTGGGACTCTAAATGGGCCTTTTTTCTCCCCCAGAAGCGGGCCCAGGATGCTGTGGTCATCCTGGGGGGTGGGGGACTTCTCTTCACTTCCTACCTGACAGCCATGGGGGATGAATATTTCTATGCTGAACACTTGATGCCGGCAATGCAGAGGCTGCTGGACCCCGAGTCAGCCCACAGGCTGGCCATTCGCCTCACCTCCCTGGGGCTCCTTCCTCGTGCCACGTTTCAAGACTCTGACATGCTGGTAGGTGCTCTCGGAACACCTTCTGATTAACAAGCTCTATAGGTAATTCTGACCTAGATGGGCTGTGGCCTGCCCTTGCAGAAATACCAGGATAGCCCGCGTATGTCTGGCTTTGTTTCCATCTTCCTAGGAAGTGAGAGTCCTGGGCCATAAGTTCCGAAACCCAGTGGGAATCGCAGCAGGGTTTGATAAGCATGGGGAAGCTGTGGACGGACTTTACAAGATGGGCTTTGGCTTTGTTGAGATAGGCAGCGTGACTCCGAAACCTCAGGAAGGAAACCCGAGACCCAGGGTCTTCCGTCTCCCTGAGGACCAAGCCGTCATTAACAGGTGGGTGAACAGCTCTGCAGGGGAGGCCTCCTTCCCCGCAGGGCACTTCGCGATGTAAGATCTGCTGGTTTTTTTCTGTCCTACAGTGTGGACATTTTCCTGCTATTTAGAATGTCCAGGAGCTGTGTTGAGCATCTCCTGTGTGCAGGCAGGAAAACAGGTTTTGGTATTCTACTTTAACACAAATACACACTGTAGCTCCGAGAGCTACATGACTTACCTATAATCTGGAGATCATAAGTGGGAGAACTTGAGTGCAGATGTAGACTTGACTTTAGAGTTTGTGCTTTTTCCACATTGTTATTCCAGTGCCCTTGCCCAGCACTGTCCAGTAGAAATAGAATGTGAGCTCTGCGTGTAACTTAACATATTCATGTGGCCACAAAAAAATAAGAAAAAGAAGTGGGTGAAATTAATTTAAATAATATATTCTATGTAATTATTGTTTATGGTTATTATCTTTAACTCTAAATCATGTATTCTAAATGTAATTTTAACATATAATCAAAATAAAAATGATTAATTAGCTATTTACCTTCTTTCATTGGTACTAAGTGTTCAAAATCCAGGGTGCGTGTGACTTACAGCGTGCTCCGTTTGGGCTGGCCACATTTCAGGTGCTCAGTGGCGCATGTCGCTGGCAGTTCTTGCATTGGACCGTGTAGCCCTGGCCTTTAGTAAACTGGAAAATTTAATAGTCCACATGTACAGCTGCTTTTAGTAAGAGAGAGCCTTCTAGTGTAAAGCCCTTCTCTTTGTAAGCCCTGGGCAATATTCACTACAGCGAACCCAGAAAATGAAAAGTCTGTTCTTTTTGGTATCGGAGTTTTGAGAGCCTCCTTGGGAGATTATGATCAGCATCTTTGGGCCCGGTGATGGCCTTCTGGAAGACCGCCCTTGGGGAATTTTATTGGGCCGCACATCCTGTTTCATCATGCTTGTTTAAGGGAAATTTTCCAATGTTAGAAACGAAGTTATTGACTTTCTGTTGCAATGCAGGCTGGGATCGATATTTCCAGGCAAAGTAGATTTGTTTATGATTCGGCTGCCACAAAAAACTGCAGGCACCAGGACAATGGTACTTCGCAGAATCCATAGGCGAGAAGTGGTTGAGGGAGGAGAGCCTGTGTGCTCAGCCTCCTCACTCTGGGAGGCACCGAGTGGGTGCCCAGTAAATACCTGCCACATGAATGGAGTAATTCATTCATTAAGTCCACAAAACAGAATCTGTTCAGTGTTTTTGGCTGCAAGTACCAAAGCGGCTTAACCAATAGGTGTTGGTTATTATTTCTTCTCTGGGAGGCATTAGTGGAGTGCAGGCAGGAGGTGGAAGAGGGGGTCTCTTGGTGGCAGGAGCAGTGAGTCGGGAGTGGGGGCTGGACCCAGACAGATCTGGGCAGCTATGTGGTGAGTCTGGGCTGTTGCCAGTGCTAGGTACTAGAGCGGCTTGTTCATAAATTTAAATCATTCCCTCTGTGTTTGATGATGTTCTGGCAAGTTCTCTAGGAGTTCCAGAGGTTAGACTTTGGAAGTCTAAGGACTGACTCTGATTTTTTTTATTATCCTGTTTCTAAAAATCAGAAGTATAGTGGAAATGGCCTTGAAGCCACCTGGCCAAAGTCTCTGTCTTCTGGCTGAGGGCTCTAACCTTGTCCCCTCTCTACCCACTTCTGTCCTCCAGATACGGATTTAACAGTCATGGACTCTCGGCGGTGGAACACAGGTTGCGGGCCAGAAAGGAGAAACAGGCCAGGCTCACAGAAGGTAAAGTGGGGGTGCTCTCAAATGACTTTCTTCATTTATTGGAAGGAAACCTGTGGGAGAAACATCAGGAACGTTCCTAGTGAAATAAACATGACTGAGCAATAGGAAAAAAACCACTATGGAACTAGGGAATTTTCCTGACTTTATCACAGCCGCCAAGATTTTAACTGAATTTTACAGTTTAGCAAAGACTCACTTAGTTTCTGTCTTGTTATATAACCTGGGTTATATCATAACTGGGGCAGCTTGGAAATGAGCAAAGCAAAGCGGCTCCTCTGTGGTCACATGGGTGGTTGAGACGTGAGCAGGCCTTGAACGCCGTTTTCCTCCATCTTGCTTTATGGTCCCTTTGTGTGTCTATAAATAATGCATGTTAATTATAGAAGCATTAGTAAATACAGAGAAGCATAAAGAAGGCCATTAAAATGACTCATACTCCTTCCTATTTGGGGAGAGCTGATCCTGGCATTTGGGAAACTATCCTTATGACTTGTTCAGAAACCCCTATTCAGGGATGCTTCCATATGTTCTCCGGGGACTCTGCTTTGCTGTCCCTCAGGATGCATGTAAGTGTGTGTAGCCCTATTTTGTCCTCCCCATACCTTCCCAGTCACCCTCTGAGATTGTGTGGGGCTGTGGCCATTTTCCTCACTGGGTCCGTCTGGACCTCTTTTCAGGAGTTCAGTCTCGTGTTCTCTGTTCTCTAAGGAACAGAAATTGCAAAAGCTGCGATGCCCTTTTAGGACGGAGTAATTCAGGAATTTCTAACTTCAAAGTCTTAGCCCTCTGGGTAGCTAACTGCTGATGGAGGATCCATTAGCTGCATGAAAGGGATGCTTTTTTTTTTTTTTTTAAAGCCAGCTTACCTGCTCAGGGAACAATCAACTTACAAATGGTTTGGCTTGGTGGAGGCTGGACTTGGGAACTCTGGAGGCCTTGTGGAGCTTTTGTCTAACTGAACGCTAACCCCCTCCTCACCTCCCTTCCCCCACAGTATATTTACTTTAAAGCTGATGACTAAAAGGATGACTAGTTTAGGGTATGAGAAGGTGGGATGCTGCTGTTTGATCCCACCAACCTGACACACATTTTGGGGGCTCACTTGTAGTTCCAGGTCTTTTCCCAATCACCAGCTGGAAGAAGTAGTGAGCACTCCTGAGGTATCCGTGACCTTTGCAGATAGGGTGGTCGCTTAGAAGTACAGACAACCTCTTGCTTTGATGGATAGCAGGTTTCTGAAATGTTTTTCTTAAAGTTCAAAATGCAGTTCGATAATCCCATGGGATTTTAAGTTGGTTGGCTTAGTACTTACTGTGCAAACTGAGACATTTTGGAGAGCGAAGGGGGCAGGCATTAATCATTATGCCCAGCCATAGGCTGGATCCTGGAGCCCTGGCATGAGCGCTCACCCTAGTTATGAGGAGGAATCCCTTCTCAGAGAGCTGAAATTCCAAGTTATTAAAGAGTTATACCTCTGTATTTTAGGCATGATTAGTAGAAAACATTTTCCAGTATTGTAGACATATTCTTTAATTTTGCTTTTTCTTCACCACTGCCCACCCGGTCACGTGACTCAAGGCCAGCAGACAGCCCTTGAGTGTAAACATTTGCCCCTTCTGACATGCCTGTGGATTTCCAACGGTCCGTGTGACACTTATGAGCTCTAGCTTTTTATCGCTAGTATTTGCACTCCGAATTGCTCCATTTTCCATTAAATTTTTTAAAAAAAGAAAAAGGGCACAATGCAGTAAAACAAGCTAGTGGTTGCCCTGACATTGCTGCGCCAAGGCGGTGAGCTCCTCTGGGTCCGCCGGCCGCGGCACCGGCCGCTGTCGTGGTGTTTGCCCACGGGTTCGGGAAGGTCCCGTGCAGAGGTCAAGACCTACAGGGCTGTTCGCTGGCCGGCCGGCCCTGTAGTCGAGGACGTCGTGAGCTTGTTACACTGGAAATGGCATTTGGGGACAAAATCTTGACGAGCGATCTTCACAGAGGGGCTGCCCCTGGGAATAAACCTGGGGAAGAATAAAACCTCGGTGGACGCAGCTGCGGACTACGCGGAGGGGGTTCGTGTCCTGGGCCCCTTGGCTGACTACCTGGTAGTGAATGTGTCCAGTCCCAACACCGCGGGGCTGCGGAGCCTTCAGGGAAAGGCGGAGCTGCGCCACCTGCTGACCAAGGTAGGCAATTACATGTCCGGGCTCCGTTCCGCCGCCTTTCCAGCCCACTCCTTTCCGGTTCTTTCTCCAGAGGGAAGCTTCAGCATCGCTGTCGAGGAGTGGGCCTCAGCAACTGGACCGATAGGGCCCCCTTCTATCCTTGTAATCCCCTCTGGTAACCCTGATTACGCTCAACAGTGATTAATGACTCAGTCACCTGTTCTTGCTATTACACCGTAAGGTCTGAGAGAACAGGGGCCTGGGTCTCTCTGTCCCTAGCAATGAGCACACTGAATGAATGAACTGGATGACTCTTTATCAAATAGTATTTGTGACAGTAATTCCTTGTTAGGAATTACTAACTTTTTAGGAAAAAGTCTCAATAAACCTTAATAGATTAGCTAATGCCAGTGACAAACTAGGGATTTAATCTTGGGGATCCCTTGGTTCAAGAGAATCAGATTCATCCTCATGGGGTCCTTGGCATAACTGAGAGCTTTACTTCTGGAAAGGGTGATGTTGCTGGTGCTTCCGTGTGAGAATGAGCTGATGTGCGGCTGCAGTCCTGTGTACTGGGGGCTGTGGCCTCAGGGGACCCCGTCTCTGGCCACATGTTACTGTAGGTGCTGCAGGAGAGGGACGCTCTGCAGGGAGTGCGCAAGCCAGCTGTGCTGGTGAAGATCGCACCTGACCTCACAGCCCAGGACAAGGAGGACATCGCCAGCGTGGTCAGAGAGGTGCGAGTCGGGCTGGGCCCTGGGACACCCCTCCCTGCCTGCGGGTTGGGGGCATCAGGCCAGCTGGGCTAGTGTGCGGTTTCCTTTCTGTGATGGTGAGAGCTGGTTTGGTATGTGCCATGATGTAACTCAACACGGAATACAAAGCGAATGTTTGGAGAAGTCCTTTCCCTGTACTTCTTCCCTCCCACATTCATCTAGCAAAGGGTCTGAGGCTAGCGCTTGCAGCTTGGGTCAGACTGGGGTATTCTGTCACTGTCTCCAGTGTGACCCCAGGTCCGTGTGTCATAGGAGAGTGGTGGAAACACAGACTGAACCTGGAAATCCTGGGTTCACATCCTAGTCCACCACTTATTACCTAGGGGCCTTGGGCAGGACAAAAGTAAGTGGTTCTCACCAGCCACGACTGGAGGGCTTTCTCTCTGTCTCTCACTGCAGCTGGGCATTGATGGACTGATTGTCACCAACACCACAGTGAGCCGCCCTGCCAGCCTCCAGGGTGCCCTGCGCGCTGAAATTGGAGGGCTGAGTGGGAAGCCCCTCCGGGACTTATCCACCCAAACCATCCGGGAGATGTACGCGCTCACCAAAGGCAAGAATTCGGTCCCTGTGTCTTCACACTTGTGTGAGGCTCGCCAGGCTCTGGGGTTTGATCCGAATCAGGGTTCCCTGAACTGCTGCACTCAGTAGGGGCTGGAGGGCGGCAGGCATACTGAGGCTCTCGCGTTGCCCACCTGTCCTGACGCTGTTGCATGTGCTTCGGTGCAGGCGGAGTCCCCATCATCGGGGTCGGCGGTGTCAGCAGCGGGCAGGACGCGCTGGAGAAGATCCGGGCGGGGGCCTCCCTGGTGCAGCTGTACACGGCCCTCACCTACTGCGGACCGCCCGTGGTGGGCAGGGTCAAGCGGGAGCTGGAGGCCCTTTTGAAGTGAGTGGGGCCACGGGTGGCTTGAAATAGGAGAACTTAAATGTGGCATCAATTCCAAAGACTCAAGGGAAGGAGATGCTCTTCACTGTCTCTATTTATTCCTCATTCAAAAAGGATTCAGAAACACAGGGCAAGGAGGCCCCTGGGTGACTCAGTCATTGGGTGTCTGCCTTCGGCTCGGGTTGTGGTCCTGGGGTCCTGGGATTGAGTCCTGTGTCGGGTTCCCTGCTTGGTGGGGAGTCTGCTTCTCCCTCTCCCACTCCCCTTGCTTGTGTTCCCTCTTTCGCTGTGTCTGTGTCAAATAAATAAATCTTAAAAAAAAATACCACACACACACACACAGGGAAAGATGACTGTGTTGCTTCTCTGACAAAGCACAAACAGGGCCAAGGAATTCAAGATTAACTTCCAAGACAGTGTTGTCTATGGGCCTGAGGAGTTTGGGCAGCTACCCTGTTCAGTAACATTGGCTTGAGGTCAGGGAGCTGGAGCTGTTAATATTTGACATTGATTCTCTTCCCGGTATGAAGACTTAGATGAAAATTCCTCTAGTTTCCTGGGCGAGGACCACAGAGGAGGCACGAGGCATGCCTCTAGGGGAGACAGAGGCAGGGGCAGTCATGGTGAACATGGGCTGCCAGCGAGAGCAGGAGCTGTCCTTCATCATTTGCTGAAATTGCTTTGTTTTCTCCTTTTCCAGGGAACAGGGTTTTACCAGAATCACAGATGCCATTGGAGCAGATCATCGGAGGTGAGGACGTTGTCGGTGGCAAGCCTCTTGTGGAATCTTCTCACTAAAGCAGGAGGGTCTCTGTGGCTGGATTGAGAGAGGAGAGCGACGTGCCCCACCCCACAGGAGCCCTTCCTCTGGCCCAGCTTTTGTCAAAGCCAGTCACGAGTGTCACCAGAACCAAAGCGGCTTTCTTTAATCACTTGTTGAACCACAACTGTGTTAATGATTCTTTCTGGACTCAAATCCCATTAATATTGCAAGGACATTAAATATTTGAGGGAAAAAAATCATGAAAAAATCCACGAAAAAAAAATCATGGAAAAAATAAAGCCATTTAAAACCTGATTTAAATCCCAGCCCTACCTGGAGGGCCCCGGGCTTTCCCCTGATACTGGAGGTCCTCGTGGGCCTCTGCTGTCTGGGGTTTGCATCGAGCTTCTGACGAGCTTGACTCTCTTTCATTCTCATTATTTACTTAGTTTTTCACTTTATTTTGAAAATACTTCAGACACAGACAAAGTTCCAAGAATCAGGCTTGTGGGTGGCCATCCTGTCTGCACGCTGTCTTCCCTCTGTGAATCTGGGTCCTCAGCTTTTCCTATAAGGACACGGATCATGTCAGAGTAGGCCCCACTCCCACGACCTCAATTTAATTTGATTCCCTCGGTAAACACAGGATCTCTGCAAATAAGGGCACACTCTGGGGGTCTAGGGGCTAGAAGATTTAACACAGCAATTTGGGGGAGACACAGGTCAACCCATCACAGGAAAATGTGCTTGCTGTCCCCTTTATTATTTGTGACTTGGGGTGCTGTCGGGCAGACAGGTTCTCAAGGTGCTTGAAGACTTTAGACAAGATGCTAAAGAGGTGTGTCATTAACTAAAGAGACTGAGCAACACCAGTCTTTTCGATACCGAAAAGCAAATGGCGGAGAGAAGCTGGAAGCCTTGTCTGGGCAGTGCCGTTAGGGTCTGGTGCACCTTCACAGCTGGCAGGAAATTACCTTTGTTCCCATCACCTCAATACGGATTTTATTCCAAATTCGATTTCTCAGAACTTCTGCAAGAGGCCCAGGATGGTAATGGCGCTTATGGGTCCCGTTGCCTCGTCGTTGAATCTTGGCCTCAGCTGGGCCTTCCTGTGTCGGCTCACTTTCTTGCCACGAAACCAACAGCTTGTCTCATGCTGTCCTTTTCAAAGACCTTTCTCTTTTTTTAAAAAATAGCCCCAAATAAAAGTCATGGACCTCTTTTCCCCTGTAAGTAACTCTTTCCCAGAGGTAATCACAGGTAACTTTTGAATCTTTATAGATTTTTCCAGAAAAATTTTTTAATATACAAACACATATGTTCATAGCTATCTTTTTATCTCTCTGTGCACACATGTATAGAATAATTTTAGGAAAATAATACAAAGAACTGTTTTTTAATACCAAGTCCTATGAGAGTAAATTGCTGGTCTAATGCCCCATCATCCTGAATACTGTAGTGTGGCTTTCTTGCAAACAAGTACATTTCGCTGCACAACTGCAACACAACCATCAAAAATCAGGAGATGAGCACAGACATGTCACTTCATCTACAGGCTGTGTGGTAGGCAGCATTTCTAAAATGCCTCCCCCGGTTCCCAATGCCCTGTCCTCATCTCTGGAGCCCAGCAACGTGATGAGCTATCCCTCCCATGACTGTTAAGTTACGTGGTTTAATGTTGGACCCGCCTTGAAGACAGATTATCCAGGTGGGCTCCATCTAATCACATGAGCCCCATGAAAAGCAAGCGTTTTCTCCGGCAGAAGAAGACATCAGAGAGATCAGAAGTATCAGAAAGCATCAAAGTGTTGCTGTTTTGAAGACGGGTGGGGGCATGAGAAGGAAGGTGTTGGCCCATGGCTGGTAGCCAGCAAGGAAATGGATCTCAGACCTGCAGCCACAAAGAGCTGGATTTTGCCAAACACTTCAGTGAGCTTAGAAGCAGATTCTTTCCAAACTGTCTGTGTAAGAACCCAGCCTGTCCAATGCCTTGGTCCCGGCCTTGTGATACCCTCAGCATAGAACCCAGCAGATGGGGTGTCTGGGAGTCTCCGTCAGGTAAGCGCTGGACTCCTGATCTTAGCTCAGGTCATGATCTCAGGTCCTGGGATTGACCCCTGCAATGGGCTCCCTGCTCAGGGTAGCGTCTGCTTGAAGATTTCCTCCTCTCTGCCCCTCTCTCTGCTTGTGGGCTCTCTCTCTCTCTAAATAAATCTTTAAAAAAAGAAAAAAAGAATACAAGTGAGCCTCAACTACTGATACAGAACCGTGAACTGGGGTGCCTGGGTGACTCAGTCAGTTGAGCCTCCGACTCTTGGTTTCCGCTCAGGTCATGATCTCAGGGTCCTGGGATCGAGCCCCTTGTTGGGCTCCCTGCACAGTAGGGAGCCTGCCTCTCCCTCTGCTTCTCCCCCTGCTTGTGCTCTGTCTCTTTCTCTCTCAAGTAAATAAAATCTTTTTAAAAAATCAAGATCTACATGGGGGCAGGGCTTGTTGCCACTGGGGAGGGGTTGCTGCTCCCAGGCCCTCTCAGTGGAAATTAGGGAATACACACATATGTCAGCACATACATACACACACACACACCCTTCAATATATTGAAAACCATGAGTTCAGACTGATGCCTTCAAATCCAATCCCAAGGGGCACCTGGGTGGCTCAGTGGGTTAAGCCTCTGCCTTCAGCTCAGGTCATGGTCCCAGGGTCCTGGGATCGAGCCCCACATCGGGCTCTCCACTCAGCGGGGAGCCTGCTTCCCTTCCTTTCTCTCTGTCTGCCTCTCTGCCTACTTGTGATCTCTTTCTCTGTCACATAAATAAATAAAATCTTTAAAAAAAAATCCAATCCCAAATCACAACATTCATTCTAGCTTCTTCCCTCCCTGTACTTGTGACTCCCGTCTGACAATGGAAACGCTGGCTCTCTTAACACTTACTCTGTTTTCTTATTTGGCCCATCCTCTCATGTATATCTTATTCCCGGTTTCTACTCTCTGCAGAGTGTGGGCATCCTTTTCCCTGCTTGGGGCCAGGCACCTTCTGCCCATACCCCCCCCTGCCCCGCCCTGGCCCTCCTAACGCCCTGCGGCTCTGACACCTGCTCCAGGCTGCTCCCGCAGCAGACATCCTCCGTACATTACTGAAGCTCTGATCCCTGTGTTGGCCTGTCGACTCTGTGTTCACTTTCCTGGTTGGCGGGGACTCTGGCGCGTGCCCCCTCCACTGCCTTTGCAGACATGCCCCCTCCTTCTGCGTGGGCTTCCATGCTCTGTGCCACCTGCTTGTCTTTTGCCCCATTGCGGGCACCTGCCTTGTTGTGTGCCACCTGATGGCTTTATGACTAGCTGCTTGGGAAAGGGAAGGGATCAGGAAGAGTTACCCTTTGGAAGGTTCTCAGTTGGAAACAGACGTTCTGTCTCTTAGCACAGTTGCACAGGTGGCTGTTTCTCCCTTGAGGACCAGAGTAAGGAGTTGGCTTGCGTTCAGGGCAATGTGAGAGAAGGAGTATGAATTCTTCTTGATTCTCAGAATGTTGCTCAGAGCCCAGAGAAGCCCACAGTGCTGCGAGACATAGACTGACGATGCCCAGGTAGCCCTTTGGGGCCCAGGATCATTGAATGGAATGGTGCTCCGAGTTTCTAATACCATTTGCTAATACATCGTTCACTCCTATATTTTATGTTCTGTGCATAATTGGCCTGGCCAATTTCACATTAGTTAAATATAAGCAGTTAGTAAGTTAAAGCTTATTCTGCAACTAGCTTTTTTCACGTACCATCACGGAATTTTTCAGTGTTCTTTAAGATCTACCATGTATTTTCCGGCAGAACTCTGGTTTTCGACAGTGTAGACACACATATGTGTGTGTAGGCTGTCTTCACGGTTCCCATCACAGACGGTGCTGTAGTGAGTGTCTTGGTTTATGTATCTTTTGTTCTTCCAGTAGAATTTCTGTAAAATAGACTCCCAGAAGTGTTACTGCTTGGGCGAAGGTTAGAGGCACTTAAATTGTTGATAGTTAACTGCTGAATTGCCATTAGAGAGAGGTTTGCCGAGTTTTACTTTCTCTCCAGCTTTGTAAGGGAGGGACTGTTTCCTCTTATGTTGCCCCACATGTGACTTTCCAACTGTGGGTTGGGAATAAGCTGTTCTTCCTTCTCTACTTTCTCCCTGGGAATAGCTTACATATGTCTCTTCCTTGTGGACAAAGAAAACAGGAACTGTGGGTTTAGCAAGCCACCTTGGGCTGCAGCCAGATTGACTGCCACATCCGTTTCTGTGTGTGTGTGTGTGTGTGTGTGTGAGAGAGAGAGAGAGAGAGAGAGAGGCTCCCACCAAGTCAGACCACAGGGAAGGAAAACAGAAGGGGAATAGTTTTCTCTGGGTTCTCTCATTCTTACGTGTTTGGGTCAGCCTCCGGCTGGTGGGGCCTACAGGAGGGCACAGTGCTGTATCAGAAGGGGCTGGGGTTCCTTCCGGCAGTGGTTTCCCTCTAAGGGGAAGTTCCAGGGGCACCTGGGTGGCTCAGTGGGTTAAGCCTCTGCCTTCAGCTCAGGTCATGATCCCAGGGTCCTGGGATCGAGCCCTGCATTGGGCTCTCTGCTCAGCAGGGAGCCTGCCTCCACCTCTCTCTCTGCCTGCCTCTCTGCCTACTTGTGATCTCTGTCTGTCAAAAAAATAAATAAAATCTTTAAAAAGGAGGGGGAGGTCCATCAAGTCACACACATCCAGTGTTTTTAAAAATAGCCCTTCTCTGCTGACCTTCCAACGGGCTGCTCTGGCTCAGGTGCCTTAGCCAGTACCTTTCGTCCAGTTATCCACGAGGACAGGAGCAGGAAAACATCCCATCAGAAAGGTGTTCTCGAGGTCAAGCAGGAGACCCACGTTGGGTATGGAGGGTACTTAAAAAAATGTTCATCTTCTTTTAACGGATAGACTTCCCCCTGTGTAGAATTAATTTTTAAAAAGCCTTCAGAGATACTGAAATACGGTGGTAGAATGGAGTTTGGTGATCAAAGCTCAGAACCTAGGAAAGGTGGGGAACTTTCTGTAGACACCTCCATGCCAGCCAGGGCTGAGCCTGAAACTCCAAGACGGAGCAGCTTGAAACATCAATGACTTCTCATCCCACACAGCGTCTCTGGGTCAGGAATTCAGAAGCAGCTCAGTAGGGTGGATCTGGCTCAGCCTCTCTCATGAGACTGTAGCCAGGATGCTGGCGGGGGCTTCAGTCAGCGGAGGCTTAGCTGGGGCTGGAGGATCCCCTTCCAGATGGTTTGCTCCTGTGGCTCGGGAGGAGGCGCTGGCTGTTGGCTGGATGAGTCAGTAGATCTCTCCACACGACTGTCCAAGGATCCTCAAACCATGGCATATGGCTCCCTGAGAGTGAGTCATGCAAGAGAGGAATGCAAGGTGGAAGCTGCAATGCCTTTCATGATACAGTGTTGGAGTCATAAACTGTTACTTAGGCCGCTTCATTCTGGTCATTAGAACAGGGCTGCTGGTTCTAGCAAAACTAACAAACACAAGCAACAGGATGCCCAGTTTAATTTGAATTCCAGATAATTGATGAATAAACTTTTAGTATAAGTATATCCCATGCAATATTTGGTACATACTTATGCTAAAACTTTTTTGGCATTCATCGGAAATTCAAATTTAATTGGGTATCATTTACTTTATCTGGCAACCCTATGTCAGAAGCAGGTCACTTAGTCCAGCCTACACTCAAAGAGAGGGGAAAAATGGTTACATTTTTGAAGGAGGAAAACCAAAGAATTTGTGGAGATACTTCTAAACTACTACAAGCAGAATTTTGAAAAGTTTCATTTGGTTATGGTGTCTGTGGATGATTGTATGGGAGTCTCATGGGATGAAGAAGTTCTGGATAATAATCTTGTACATTTGTAAGTTTACAGAAAACTACATACAATATCTCCCTTGGTCCTCGGACAGCCCTGTGAGGCAGGGGAAGCAGTGGTCATGATCTTTATTTTACAGATGAGGAGGCGGAAATTCTCCACAGATATTATGGGTACAAATGGTGGAGGGAGGACAGATTCTTCTGGTTTCAAGTCTAGTGTCTGTTGTACTCTACCCAGCAGTGTCTTCGTACACCACTGATGCCTTCACATTATATGATGATGATTTTATGTAGTAGATTCTTTTTCTACCTCCTATCATGTTGTTATCTCAAGTGGGTGATGGCATTTGTGGATGCTTGTTGCTGTGCTGTACCCTGGGTAATGGGGGGGGAAGCTAAGGGCCAAGATGTAGTCCTCTCTCTCCACACTCACAGGCTCTGGAATCCACCCTAGCCAACCCACTAGCAGACCCTCTGAACAGGGTGACTCAAGAGTGTCCAAAAGAACATCATTCCCTTTTGCCAGGAGGCAGCCAGTCTCATGCGAGGCTGTGCCAAACCAAATGGGGAGTTGCTCTCACCTAATTTTTATCACAAGGAATTTAGACATAATTTAAACATTGAAACAATAGTGTAATAAATATCCATACCCCCTACACTTAGACTCAGTAATTCTTACTATCTTTTCCATGTTTTCTTTATTGATATTTTTACCTATTGATATATTGTATTTTGATGTACCCATTTTGAGGGAAGTGGTACATTTGAGGACTTTTGATTCCTAAGTACTTCATAGCCTGCAGCTTCTAAAAATAAGGACATGTTCCTATGAAACAGTAATTATATCATCACAACTAAGGAAATTAGCTATGATTCTCAAATATTTTCTGACATTCAGTCCATATGCCAGTTTTCCCTATTGTCTTCAAAATACCTTCCACAGTCAATCAAGGCTCACCTATGTGTCTCTTTAAAAATTAGAACAGTAAACCTAACCAAAGAGGCAAAGAATCTATACTCAGCAAACTATAAAGTACTCATGAAAGAAATTGAGGAAGACACAAAGAAATGGAAAAATGTTCCATGCTCATGGATTGGAATAACAAATATTTTGAAAATGTCTATGCTACCTAAAGTAATCTACAGGTTTAAGCAATCCCTATCAAACTACCATCCATTTTTTTCAAAGAAATGGAACAAATAATCCTAAAATTTATATGGAACCAGACAAGACCTCAAATAGCCAGAGGAATACTGAAAAAGAAAGCCAAAGTTGGTGGCATCACAATTCAAGACTTCAAGCTCTACTACAAAGCTACTAAAAAAAAGTCATCATCAAGAGAATATGGTACTGGCACAAAAACAGACACATAGATCAATGGAACAGAATAGAGAGCCCAGAAATAAACCCTCAACTCTATGGTCAACCAATCTTCGACAAAGCAGGAAAAGAATGTC
Source organism: Neogale vison (assembly GCF_020171115.1). Lineage (NCBI taxonomy): Eukaryota > Metazoa > Chordata > Mammalia > Carnivora > Mustelidae > Neogale > Neogale vison. Next base: position 13,932,592 of record NC_058097.1, read on the forward strand.
CAATGGAAAAAAGACAGTCTCTTTAAAAAACAGTGTTGGGAAAATTGGACAGCCACATGCAGAAAAATGAAACTAGACCATATCCTTACACCACACATGAAAATAGACTCAAAATGGATGAAGGACCTCAATGTGAGACAAGAATCCATCCAAATCCTTGAGGAGAACACAGGCAGCAACCTCTTCGACCTCAGCCGCAGCAACTGCTTCCTAGGAACATTGCTAAAGGCAAGGGAAGCAAGGGCAAAAATGAACTATTGGGACTTCATCAAGATCAAAAGCTTTTGCACAGCAAAGGAAACAGTCAACAAAACCAAAAGAAAACTGACAGAATGGGAGAAGATATTTGCAAACGACGTATCAGATAAAGGGCTAGTATTCAAAATCTATATAGAACTTCTCAAACTCAACACCCAAAGAACAAATAATCCAATCAAGAAATGGGCAGAGGACATGAACAGACATTTCTGCAAAGAAGACATCCAGATGGCCAACAGACACATGAAAAAGTGCTCCACATCACTCAGTATCAGGGAAATGAAAATCAAAACCATAATGAGATATCACCTCACACCAGTCAGAATGGCTATAATTAATGCTGGCAAGGATGTGGAAAAAGGGGAACCCTCCTACATTGTTGGTGGGAATGCAAGATGGTACAACCACTCTGGAAAAAAGAATGGAGGTTCCTCAGAAAGTTGAAAATACAGCTACCCTATGACCCAGCAATTGCACTATTGGGTATTTACCCTAAAGAGAAAAACGTGGTGATCCAAAGGGGCACGTGCACCCGAATGTTTATAGCAGCAATGTCCACAATAGCCAAACTATGGGAAGAACCTAGATGTCCATCAACAGATGAATGGATAAAGAAGATATGGTATATTTACACAATGGAATGGAATACTATGGAATACTATGCAATAGTATGGAATGGAATACTATGCAGCTATCAAAAGAAATGAAATCTTGCCATTCGAATGACATGGATGGAACTAGAGGGTATTATGCTGAGTGAAATAAGTCAATCAGAGAAAGACAATTATCATATGATCTCCCTGATAAGAGGAATTTGAGAGGCAATGTGGGGGGGGCGTTGGGGGATAGGGAAGGAAAAAATGAAACAAGATGGGATCAGGAGGGAGACAAACCATAAGAGACTCTTAATCTCACAAAACAAACTGAGGGTTGCTGGTGGGAGGGTAGTAGGGAGAGGGTGGTGGGGTTATGGACATTGGGGAGGGTATGTGCTATGGTGAGTGCTGTGAAGTATGTAAACCTGGTGATTCACAGACCTGTACCCCTGGGGCTAATAATATATATGCTAATAAAAAATAAAAATTATTTTTAAAAATCTAGAAAAATAAACCTCTGAAGATTATCAGGTCAGTTGGCTTGTAAACAGGTCTACATTCTACATTTATTCCCAAAATAAAGGTTATATTTTAGCTTTTGAGCTGCATTGCATCTGGGTGTGGATATGTGATCACATCCTACTGAAAGAGATATAAATGGAAGCATTGCGTGTAGCTTCTGGGAAGTTTCTGTTGCCTGGAACACGGGTATGATAACCGGAGCTCTGGCAGCCACCTTACAACTGAGAATCAGGGTCACTACAGAGGCAAAGAGCTTCTTTGAATTTCCAACACCAGCTTTGTAAGTTTACTTGCCCACTTCTTTTGAGAAAATAAAGCATTGTGTGCTTAAGCCTCTGTTATTGGGGTTTTCTTTCATAGGTCGCCAAATTTAATCCCAGCTAAGGCCAGATGAAAGCCTACTGTAATGTTTTATTTGCCTGTGAGATATGCTAATCTGCTTTCTACTTGGCTAAGACATATTTCAAGATTTCTCTTTCCTGGGGCGCCTGGGTCCTGGGATCAAGCCCCACATGGGGCTCCTTGCTCAGCTGGAAGCCTGCGTCTCCCTCTCCCGCTCTCCCTACTTGTGTTCCCTCTCTCCCAATGTCTCTGTCAAATAAACAAATAAAATTAAAAAAAAAAGCTTTCTCTTTCCTCCAGATGTCGGTTGCTAGTGCCAGACCATCATGTTACCTAACCTCTAGTGTTGACTGAATCTTGGCAGCAAAACGTTAAGAGCCTTGCGGTTATTAACTGTGAGAAGTGAAGTGAGCGTGGCTTCCGCGTAGGAGAATGGCAGGGGACACGTGCGTGTGCGGGAGCAGAGCGGGGAAGACCTGGAACCGGCGCACAGCCAGGCTTGTGAAACCCAAACCCGAGCAGTGACTCAGGGGCAAGTCTCCAAAGGGCAGGGCCTTTAGGAGAGGAGATGCGGTAAGCATGCCATGCCGACTCCCGTTCCTGCCAGCCCAGGAGAGGCTTCCTGGGGCTCAAACACTCTATTTAGGAAGCGTCCCACGGGAAACACAAGGAGACACAGCATGTGGAGGCCCTCTGGTCACGCCACCTGATTCCCATTCATCGCTAGGGCTGACTGGGTGGGTCCAGGAACAAAGCTGTGCCTCGCAGGTCCGAATGTTTCCCGGGGGCAGTGGCAAGAACTCCCCCACCCCCTTCCCAGGCATGGGGAAGACTCTTAACCTTGGTGTGCCATTTCGGTCTTGGGTTTTTTGTTTTTGTTTTTTTTTTAAAGATTTTATTTATTTATTTGATAGAGAGAGAGATCACAAGTAGATGGAGAGGCAGGCATAGAGAGAGAGAGAGAGAGAGAGATGGAAGCAGGCTCCCTGCTGAGCAGAGCGCCCGATTCGGGACTCGATCCCAGGACCCTGAGATCATGACCTGAGCCGAAGGCAGCGGCTTAACCCACTGAGCCACCCAGGCGCCCTCGGTCTTGGTTTTTTGAGAAATCGGCCAGCCTTTTGAGCTTCGACCACTCTGTTGGATGTTGGATTTACAGTCCTCTAATGAATGCAGTCACATCTTCCTACCTTAAAGCAAAAAGTGTGGATCCCAAGTCTGGGGACCCAAAAGCAATCATTTTGGTTAGGGCAGAATTTCAACTATATTTGAGACTCTGGCATAACCAATGAAACGTGTGCATGAGAGAGAGAGAGACAGACAGAGAAAGACCGAGATGGAGAGACAGAGAGAGAAGAAGGCTAACCCACATTCATTTGCTCTTTCACTTTCTCATTCTCCCAACAATAATTTCCTGAGATTAGGCTTCCTGCCCGGGGCTGGGCTGCGTGCTGGGGATGAAGACCACTGAGCTTTCTTACCATCTCCTTGGGTCTCAGAAGAGACAAATCCGAACACAACCGACAGGAGTCCAGTGGGACACACTCTGCAACAGTGGAAGGAGCCCAGTGCTTCCCTAGAGAAGAGGAGTCACCTGGGGGCAGAGACTCGGGCAGCTGCCGTGATTTCTCTGTGTGGCTAGGACTAATGTCAGACAATTTCCTGGGGTCATAATTATGCCAATCCCCAATTTCTTGCAGAGTTTTAACACCACTCCTTCTGGAGAGATCTGTCATGGGACCAGAAGGGATGGCTCAACTCTTCCCGGAACTTGGCTGGCACTCTGGGGACATAGTTCCCAAATGCTTTGCTAGGCAGTTTCCTTGGTGTGTTTGCTAATGCTTTTTGCAGCCATGGCCCACGTGGTCTTTGGCTGCTTCCTGGAGGTGATGCCTCCAGGGCCTGGCAGGGGGCGGTAGGGGTTTGGGGGTGGGGAGGGCATGGGGCTGGAGACTGCTCTGCTCAGAAGAAGCCCCCACTTTGCTGCTACAGGCTTCTCCTGCTTTGCCTGTCAATACTTTAGGGTCTTCCCTAAAATACAGATGTGGAGGGGCGCCTGGGTGGCTCAGTGGGTTAAGGTCTCTGCTTTCGGCTCAGGTCATGATCCCAGGGTCCTGGGATGGAGCCCCATGGGCTCTCTGCTCAGCAGGGAGCCTGCTTCCCACCACCCCTCCTTCCCCTCACCTGCCTCTCTGCCTACTTGTGATCTCTATCAAATAGATGGATTAAGTCTTAAAAAACAAAAACAAAAACAAAAAACAACAAAAAAACCCCAAAACAACAACAACAACAAAAACCAGATGTGGAGCCTGCAAACCCCCTTTGGAGTTGAGTCTCCTTCGCCCTGTTTGCAAGGCCCGCGAGTTCGTCTCTGCCCGGGCTCCACTCTCTTTGCCTCAGGCTTCTGATCTCCTTGGCTTTCCAAGATGCCCTCAGTCTAGACTTACCGGAGGCGTGAACGCAGTGCCGGTCCTCAGCTCTTGGTTCAGCTTGCGGTTCTGCATTGAAATCCTGTCCACAGCCCGCACTTACTGGGGCATGCTGGTGGGGTCCTTGCCCCAGTTCCAGTCTGCTGTCTCCATACATGGGTGTGCTGACTTAGCCCGTGCTGGGAATTTCTGGAGGTGCGTACAAGGGATTATGATTATAATAATGTTAAAAAAAGAAACCACAAGCCCCAAATGAAGTCACACCCCCATCCCCCACAACAGCAAACCAAGACTTAACTACAGTTTCAACATTTTCCAGGAATGTGACCTTTTAAAAGTCAGTCTGAAATTTCCTGATCAGCACTGGCGAGATCACCTGAGTGATAAAAATCCTGCTTGTTCCCTTCCCCCCTTAAAGATGATGTCCTGACAAGAAACAATCCCTCCCTCCCTGCCTTCCTTCTTAGCCTTTCCTTGTTTCTTTGTGCTAATAACTTCCTTGCTCCCCCTTCTCCTATAAAAACCTTGTTTTGTACAACTCAGAGCATGGTTTTCTGCTTGCTAGACGGGATGCTGCCTGATTCATGAATCATATAATAAACCTAATTTGATCCTCAAATTTACTTGGATGAACTGTGCTCTTGGACAATATCCTCATACCTTTGACCTCTGACCAATTTCATATGGGCAGATTATATTTGAAGTTTTGACAGACTCTGCAGGTTTACCAGCTCTGCTTGGCTGTCTTACTGATAGGAAGCTGGTTTGAGGATAATATTTGATTTAAAATCTTGAAACTTAGCAGTTCCTCATTTATAAAGTGTCAGGATTGATGCTTTTTGGCAGGGGCGGAAGGGGTTGATGCTACTTTTGAGAACCTTTTTAAAAAGCTCAGAACATCAGTACGTACGCCTGTCAGTGACGCAGTTTTCCGAGGAGAATTGGTGGCCGAAGGAAGCAATGTCTGTGTTCCAGGCACAGCGGGATCTCGTCATTCCTGGGCCCTGGGGGCTGAGGGGAAGTGAGATAACCGAGATAAGCGAGAAAGAGGAGGGATAGTGGGAACACGTTTGTTTAATTTTCTTATCGAGACAAACTGAAGTTTTGAACCTGTGCTGTTCCGAATTCAGCACTCACTAAGGTCATGTACACTCCCGGGAGAATGTGGCGGTTCTCATTCTGTGGCGGCTCATGGCACTTGTGTCCACAGGATTCCATCAATTCTGAAATGTTGATTATTTTGCCGCTTTTAACATCTCTGAAATTGACATGCATCTTAAATTGATGGCATCTTAAGCATTTTGTCCAAGTTTAATTGGCAGGGTTTCCTCCGACTTATGACTCATAGCATATTAAATCTGATGAAATGTGGCCGTGGTTCCCGGTGTGGGGCGGTCGAGGGCAATGGTCAGGAATTCTTGAGATGTTTTATGGCACAAAAGCTGCTTTTATGATAGAACGGGGACAGGACCAGTGGGCAGAAAGAGCTGCACTTAGTGACTGTGAGGAGTGACTGATGATGTATATCAAGTTTGTGGAGGAAGGGTAGGTAGAGATAACATAAGTTTCTAAGGAATTTCTGTATGGGGTGAGGGGGTGTCCACAGAGCTTTGGAAGTCTGGCTTTTGTCCAGATAATGCCGCTTTTAGTCTGTAGCGATGAAGGCAGCATGAGTTCCTTGAACAATGTCAGGCTCCGCACATCTCATGTGTTTATCAGTGGGTTGCAAGTTGTAAGGAGATTTAATTTTACCTACACTTCTCTTGTCTTTGTTCTCCTCACCAGTTTCTCCACTTTGGCTATCTTTGAAAAAAAAAAAAATCCTAATGACTGGCGCACACCAGGATGCATTTTTACATAATAGGGATGGGGTTTGACCTGGGCATCAGGAGTTTTCAAAAACTCCCAAGAGATTTTAAAGTACAGCAAGGTCTGAGAACTGTTAAAGTACAGTATATCTGCCTTATTCAAGCCTTTCCCCAACTCCTAGGTTTCACGGACAGCATCCTCACAGATTCTACTTCTAGTATATGGTGCATCCTCTGTCTCAATTCATGATGTCCTTCCAACTCCATCCAGTAATCATTATTTTCTTACTAGAATGTCAGCTCCAGAAGGGCAGGGATTTTGTTTTCCTCTCTTACATCCTCAGCACCTAAAACACCTAGACACATTGTAGATGTTTGATAAAGATTTAATGAATGAATGAATAGTTCTTCTTTTATATTCAGTGCCCCGATAAACTCATTTCTCACACAATTTCCAATAAATGTGGTATTATATTTAGATGACTTCCCAATCTGGTCATGTTTCCAGTGGTCATCTTTTAGGCCTCAATTTCACATAAAATTCATTTTAAAACTTGAGCTCCGTGTTTTTTCTTCCCACCCAAGCCCTAGCATCCCAGTCCCAGCCAGTCCGTATGTATCCATCAGTTTCTTCCCTGAGTCTCAAGTTTAACATCTTGAGTCGTTTTCTTTTCTTCCTCTTCTTTTTTTAAAAAAATATTTTATTTATTTCTTTGACAGGCAGAGATCACAAGGAGGCAGAGAGGCAGGTGAGGGCTGGGGTGAGTAGGGGGAAGCAGGCTCCCCGCTGAGCAGAGAGCCCGATGCAGGGCTCGATCCCAGGACCCTGAGATCATGACCTGAGCTGGAGGCAGAGGCTTAACCCACTGAGCCACCCAGGCGCCCCATGAATCATTTTCAAGCCTTGTCTTTCCCATATTTAATTACTGAGTTTTGCAATTTGCTTCTCTGAAAATTCTCTTGAATTTGTCCCTTTGTTTAAATTTCCACAACACTGAATTTGTCTTCTCAGTTTCTATTTATTCACTTTTCAAATGGCCTCACATCTACCTGCCAGCAACTGTTTTGATTAAATGCTTATGAGGATTATAATATACAGATGTAAAATATATGACAAAAATAACATAAAGGATGGGAGAAGATAAAGAGAATTAAATTGTTGTAAAGTTCTTATATTGTTTGGGAAGTGGCAAAGGCACTAACTTAAAATAGATTATAATTAAAGGATGCAAATCTTGAACTCTTTGGGATAACCATGAGAAAAATAATACAAGAATATACAACAAAATAATAGGGAGGAAAAAATGTAAAAACTGAGTAATACAAAAAAGGCAGGAAACAAGAAACAAAAGATTATGGGTTAAATATAAAACAAATAGTATAATGGTAGACTTGAAACCAGATCTATTAGGAATTATGTTAAATATAAATAAACTAATAAACATTCCAATTAAAAGGCAAAGATCATCAGAATTGATAAAAAAATATCAGTATGGAAAGGAACACTCCTAAGTCAAGGAACCTGCTGTCTGTGTTTTCTTCTAGGAGTTTTACTGTTTCAGGGCTTACACATTCAAGTGTTTAATCCATTTTGAGTTAATTGGTGTATATGGTGTAAGAAAATGGTCCAGTTTCATTCTTTTGCGTTTAGCTTGCAGTTTCCCCAATGCCATTTATTGAAGAGACTGTCTTCAGACAAGACAGTATATTCTTGCCTCCTTTGTTGTATATTTTCTAACTGTATATGCATGGGTTTATTTCTGGGCTATCTAATTTGTTTCACTGATCTATGTATCTGTTTTTATGACAGTACCATACTGTTTTGATTACTTCAGCTTTGTAGTACAGTTTGAAATTAGGGACCATGATACTTCCAGCTTTGTTCATCTTAAGATTATTTTGTCTTTTAGGGGTCTTTTGAGGTTCAATACAAATTTTAGAATTATTTGTTGTAGTTCTGTGCAAAATGCCATTGGAATTTTGATATGTATTTCATTCAATCTGTAGATCATTTGGGTACTATGGACATTTTAACAATATTAATTCTTCCAGTCCGTGAATATGGAATATCTTTCCATTTATTTGTGTCTTCTTCAATTTCTCTCAACAATGTCTTTTTTTTAAAAGATTTTTTAATTTATTTATTTACAGAGAGAGAGAGAGAGAGAGAGTGAGATCACAAGTAGGCAGAGAGGCAGGCAGAGGGAGAGGGGGAGCAGGCTCTTCACCAAGCAAAGAGCCCGATGCGGGGCTCGATCCCAGGACCCTGAGATCATGACCTGAGCCGAAGGCAGAGGCTTAACCCACTGAGCCACCCAGGTGCCCCTCAACAATGTCTTTTAAAAAAAGATTTTATTTACTTGAAAGAGAGAGAGAGCATAAGCACAAAGGGAGAGGGAGAAGCAGACCCCCGCTGAGCAGGGAGACTGATGTGGGGCTTGATCCCAGGATGCTGCAATCATGACCTGAGAAGAAGACAGATGCCTAACCAACTGAGTCACCCAGGCACCCCCATCAATGTCTTTTTATAAAGAAAGTTTCCTTTCCTTCCCTAGTTCCCTTTCTTTTTTGACTATAGGTGATGCAAAATGTTACATTAGTTTCAGGTGTACAATATAGTGATTTGATAGGTTTATACATTATGCTATGTTCATCACAGTTGTAGCTACCATCTGTCATCACACATCACAATTGTAATATCATTGACTATACTGCTTTATGCTGTGCTTTTTATATCTGTGACTTATTCATTCTATAACTGGAAGCCTATATCTCCCACTCCCCTTCACCCATTTTCCCATTCCCCCATACCTCTCCTCTGGCAACCATTAGTTTTTTCTCTGTGTTTATAGGTCTGATTCTGCTTTTTGTTTGTTTATTCCTTTTTTCTTAGAGCCACATGACTGAAATCATATGATATTTGTCTTTCTCACTCTGACTTATTTCACTTAGCATAATACCCTCTAGATCTTTTCATGTTGTCTCAAATAGCATGATCTCATCCTTTTTATGGTTGCATAATATTCCCTTGCATATAAATACACCACAACTTCCTTATTCATTTGTCTATCAATGGACACTTAGGTTGCTTTCATATCTTGGCTATTGTAAACAATGCTGTATGGGGTGCGTATATCTTTTCAAATTCATGTTTTTCTGTTTTAGGGGTAAGTAGCCAATAGTAGAATTATTAGATCAAATGTTATTTCTTTTTTTTTAAAAGATTTTTATTTTATTTATTTGAGAGAGAGACAGTGAGAGAGAACATGAGCGAGGAGAAGGTCAGAGGGAGAAGCAGACTTCCCATGGAGCTGGGAGCCCGATGTGGGACTTGATCCCGGGACTCCAGGATCATGACCTGAGCCGAAGGCAGTCGTCCAACCAACTGAGCCACCCAGGCGCCCCTCAAATGTTATTTCTATTTTTAATACCTCCACACCCTTTTCCATAGAGGCTATATCAGTTTACATTCCCATGAATACTGTGTAAGTGCTCCTTTTTTCCCACATCTTCATCAACACTTGTTATTTCTTATAATTTTGACTTTAGCTATTCTGACAGGTATAACATGTCTTCTTTCATTTCTTATTTTATTTATTTCAGCCATCTTTTTTTTTTCTTGGTCTTGGTCTTTTAGTTAAAGGTTTGTTGATTTTCTTTTTGAAGAACCATCTCTTAGTTTCATCGATCTTTTCTTTTTAGACTTTTTTGTCTCTATTTCATTTATTTCTGTGCTGGTTTATTATTTCCTTCCTTCTACTAACTTTGGGCTTCATTAATTTTTTTTAGTCACTTTGGGTGTAACATTAAATTGTTTATTTGAGATTTCTTTTATTTCTTGAGGTAGACCTGTATTGGTGTGAACTTCCCTCTTAGAACTGCTTTGCTGCTCCTCATAGATCGGCCAAAAAGATGATCTATCAAGGAGAATGTTCTGTGTGCACTTGAGAAGAATGTGTATTCTGCTGTTCTTTTTTTCTTTTAAAGTGATCTCTATGTCCAGTGTGAGGATAAAATTCATGGCCCCAAGATCAAGACTCACATGCTCTACTGACTGAGGACCCCGGGAACCTCTATTCTGCTGCTTTTGGATGGAATATTCTGTATACATCTTTACATCATTTAAGGCTGATGTTTCCTTATTGATTTTCTGTCTGGGTGATCAATCCATTGACATAAGTGGGGTGTTAAAATCCCTTCTGCTATGACTGTTGTCAGTTTTTCCCTTTAGGTCTGTTAATGTTGGCTTTACATATTTTGGTGCTCCGATATTGGGTGCATATGAGTTTATATGTGTTATATTTTCTTATAGGATTGTCCCCTTCATCATTATGTAGTGCCCCTCTTTGTTTTCCATTAGTCTTTGTTTTAAATTCTATTTTGTGTGATAACAAGTATAGCTGCATCAGCTTTCCTTTTGTTGTCATTGCATGGGGTATTTTTCCCATCCCCCCACTTTCAATTTTTGCATGTCTTTACTTCTGAAGTGAGTCTCTTCTATGTAGTGTATAGATATGTCTTTTTAAAAAATCCTTTCATACACTTCATATCTTGATTGGAGCATTTAGTTCATTTACATTTAAAGTAATTATGGATAGATATGTATTTATTGCCATTTTGGTCATCGTTTTCCAGCTGTTTTTGTAGTTCCTCTCTTCTCTTATAGTTTGATGATCTTCTTTTAGTGTTGTGTTTAGATTCCTTTCTCATTTTCTTTTGTGTATTTACTTTGTGGATACTGTGAGGGTCACATATCTTATCCTATGCTTATAACAGTTTATTTTAAGTTAATAGCTACTTAAATTTGAACACATCCCAAAGCTCTACATTTTTACTCCCCCTGATGTTTTATTTTTTTTTAAAGATTTTATTTATTTATTTGACAGAGAGATCACAAGTAGGCAGAGAGGCAGGCAGAGAGAGAGAAGGAAGCAGGCTCCCCGCTGAGCAGAGAGCCCGATGCGGGACTCGATCCCAGGATCCTGAGATCATGACCCGAGCCGAAGGCAGCGGCTTAACCCACTGAGCCACCCAGGCGCCCTGTTTTATGTTTTTAATGTCACTTTTTATCTTTTAATTTTATGTATCCTTTAACTAATTATTGTTTTAGTTAATTTTACTATTTTTGTCTTTCAACTTTCTTAATAACTTTACAGGTGATTAATCCAACCCTTACTATATAGTTACTTTTTCCAGTGAGATTTTTACTTTCACGTGTTTTTTTCTTACTAGTTAGTGCCATTTCTTTTCAGCTTAAATAAATCCCGTTAATATTTTGTGAAAGGCTGGTTTAGTGGTAACAAACTCTTTCAGCTCTTGTTTGTCTGGAAAACTTCTCTCTCATTCAAATATGAATGATAATCTTGCTGGATAGAGTATTCGTTGGAAGCTTTTTCCTTTCAGCACTTTGAATATGTCATGCCACTCCCTTTTGGCTTGAAAAATTTCTGCTGAGGAATCTGCTGATAGCTTTATGGGGTTTCCCTTGTATATAACAATTTGTTTTTCTCTTGCTGCTTTTAAAAGTTTCTCTTTAACTTTTTTTTTAAGATTTTATTTATTTATTTGACACAGAGAGAGAGGTCACAAGTAGGCAGAGAGGCAGGCAGAGAGAGATGGGGAAGCAGCCTCCCCACCGAGCAGAAAACCCAATGTGGGGCTCGATCCCAGGACTCTGAGATCATGACCCAAGCCAAAGGCAGAGGACCAACCCACTGAGCCACCCAGGCACCCCTAATTTTAACTTTTAACATTTTAATTATAATGTGTCTTTGTGTAGTTCTCTTTGGGGTCATCATTTTTGGAACTCTGTGGACTCCTGGACCCAGACTGTTTCCCTCTCTAAATTAGGGAAATTTTCAGCTAATACATCTTCAAAGGAGTTTTCTGACACTTTCTCTCATTCCTCTCCTTCTGGGACCCCTGTAATGCAAATGGTATTTTGCTTGATGTTGCCCCATTGGTCACCTAACTTACATTTGTTTTTTAAATTATATTTTCTTTTTGCTACTCTGTCTGGGTGAGTTTCATGCTTTATCTTCCAGGCTGCTGATTCATTCTTTTGCTTTATCCAGTCTGCTGTTGAACCCCTCTAATGTATTTTTCATTCAGTTTTGTATTCTTCAGCTCTGTGACTTCTACATGGTACGCTTATGTTTTATTTTTCTTTTCTTTATTTCTTTTCTTTTTTTCTCTCCTCCTTCTTCCTTTTCTTCTTCCTTCTCTTCTTTGGTACTTCCAAAGTTTTCATTTTCCATCTGGGCTTGGTGAGTTTATGATCATTACTTTGAATTCCTCATTAGGTAGATTACTTATCTGTGTACCATTAAGATCTTTTGTCGGCTTTTTTTTTTTTTGTGAGGTTTCTGAGGTTTCATCTTATTCTTTCATTTGGAACACATTTCTCTTCTTCCTCATTTTGCTTGATTCTTTGTGTTTGTGTGTATGTATTAGGCAAAACATCTCTTTGTCTTGAAGGAGTGGCCTTGTTTAGGTGATTATCCTTCTCATTCAACCTTGCCCTAAATCTTGGTTTTCTCATAAATCTTTGTCTAAACTGCCTGATTTAGTCTTCATATGACCCCATTGTAGAGGTTGTGCCAAGACTTGTCAGAGACCCAAGAGGAGGAATTTCACTTAGTACCTAGTTTCAGGTTGATTGGCAGCCAGATCCTAAGGAAGCAGTTTTTAAATCATTCATATATACACATTCCAGTGGGGTTGCAATTGTAATCTCTGCTGCCTTCCAGACCGGGAGATCTGGAGGTGTCCTCTGGGTGACAATTGCAAAAATCAGGGCTCCAGATGAGCATATTAGCTTTCTGGAAGTCTTGCTGAACTGTAGGAAGGCCAAGGGGTACAGAAGGATGGTGTCTTCCTGCTTACATTCCCTGAGAGTGCTTCTTTAGCCTCTAGATTCATGGGACACCTGATGCAGGTCCCTCAAGCTGAAGTTCTAGGCTGAAGAAATAGACTTCTTTACAGGAAGACTGGGATTATGTTCCAGTCTGCCATCTGAGCAGTGCTCTGGGGGTTGTGGCCTGCCAATAACTGTTTTTCTGATTGTTACAGTCCCATTGAGCTCTGGAATACAAGTCCTCTTGGCCACCAGAGCCAGGCAATCAGGGGTGTCTCTGTGTGGGCTGAATGTGCCTGTTGGCTTTGGCAAGGCTGCCGGAGAGTGTTGGGGCTGGGGCACACTAGTAGCTTCAGAGAGGCAGCACTAAAATATCTTGACTTTGCTCACCCATGGGCTTTAGCAATGCAGTAGGATAGTGCCTTGTCTTTGCACAGATCCTGGCTTTAGACTGAAAGCAGGAGAATGCCATGACCTCTTGCATTTGCCAGCTTAAGCCAGGGGCAGCAGAGTATCACAACCACCTGTTTGAAGACTTTAGCTTAGATGGAGTAGGAGGTGCTGCCTCCGAGCTCATCTGCCTATGCTAGTAGGCCATGCGGAGAGAGTGCAAACAATGATGTCCTCCACTACCTCCATCTCCAGAGAGCATTTCACCTGGCCCCTGCCCCTGCAGGCAATGTCCCCAGATCAGCAAATAAATTTCCCTCACGTATGGTGTAGGTGCTTTTCAAACTGCTGTTTTTTGCTGGGTCTTTGCTGCTCTTTTCTGTGTGAGAGAGACCTCCAAGAGGGGAATCTCAATTTTCTAAAGCACTTTGGGACCTCCAGATGTCAGCCCCATGGGTTTTCCCAGTCCTACACCCTAGGTCCTGTATTTCTAGAGCAGATATCAGAGGCTGGAGTGTATGATATAGAGCATTATCCCCTTCCTCCTCTGAGAGAATTATCTGCCTGGTGCAGTCCCTCCCTATTGTGTTCGTGGGCTGGGGGTGGGCTTTTTTGGTGAGACTGTGTCTCTGTCTCTCTTACCCATCTTGATGTGGTCCTTTAAACTTTTGCTTTGTGGGGCACCTGGGTGGCTCAGTGGGTTAAAGCCTCTGCTTTCGGCTCAGGTCATGGTCCCAGGGTTCTGGGATCGAGCCCCGCATCGGGCTCTCTGCTCAGCAGGGAGCCTGCTTCCCTTCCTCTCTCTGCCTGCCTCTCTGCCTACTTGTGATCTATCTGTCAAATAAAAAAAAAAACAAAAAACTTTTGCTTTGGAGAGCAGTTCACTTAGTTTTCAAAGGGAAATTATCCATCTGTAGCTGTAGATTTGGTATGTCTGTTGGAGAATGTGAGTTCAGGATCTTCCTGTGCCACCACCTTGGATCCTCCCCATTCTTGCCCCCTCCAATTTAAAGCCCTTCAATAAGAGAACCAGAGGCCTATATGGCATCATTGGAAAATTCCTCCCAACAATTAAGAAAAATAATATCAGTCTTTGGGCACCTGGGTGGTTCAGTGGGTTAAAGCCTCTACCTTCTACACAGGTCATGATCTCAGGGTCCTGGGATTGAGCCCCGCATCGGGCTCTCTGCTCAAGCGGGGAGCCTGCTTCCTCCTCCTCTCTCTCTCTCTGCCTGCCTCTCTGCCTACTTGTGATCTCTGTCTGTCAAATAAATAAATAAATAAATCTTAAAAAAAATAATGTCAATCTTACACAAACACTTTCATGTAATAGAAACATAGGGAACACTCCCCATCTTGCATTAAGAGATCAACATCAACTTAATAATAAATCCTGACAAGGATATTACAAGAAAGGAAAATTATAGACCAATATTTCTTATGAAGTCAGTTGGAAAAATCCTAAAAAATAATCAACAAATCAAACCCAGCAATATTTGAAAATTATACTACATCATGAGAAATTGAAGTTTTTTATTCCAGAAGTACAATATTGGTTTAGCATTCAAAAATGGAGCAATGCAATTCATTACATTAACAAAATAGATAATCTTAATGAATAAAGAAAACATTTGATACCTCTTTATGTTTTAAAAAAACTCCACAAACTAGGAATAGAAAGGAACTTCCTTATGGGCACCTGCATGGCTCAGTTGGTTAGGTCTGCCTTTGGGGTCTGGTCATGATCTCAGGGTGGTCCTGGGATTGAGCCCCACATCGGGTTCCCTGCTCAGCAGAGAGCCTACTTCTCCCTCTCCCCTCCTCTCCCTCCTCGTGGTCTCTCTCTCAAATAAATAAAATCTTTTTTTTTTCCCCAAAACGGAACTTCCTTAATCTGATAAAGAATATCTACAAAAACAAACAAAAAAACAACAAACAAAACAAAAAAGCACTTAAGAGTGAAATTTTGAATGTCTTTTCCCTCCCTGAGTTTTGGAGTCAACAAGAATGCCTGTTCTCATTTCTATTTAACACTGTAACAAAAATCCTAGTTAGTGCAATAAGGTAAGAAAAAGAAATAAAAGGTATAAACATTAGAAAAGATGAGGTATAAGAGCCATTATTTGCAGATGACATGACTGTGTACCTAAAAAAATTTAGATTAATGAAATTATTAGATTTTTTTAAAAGATTTTATTTATTTATTTGACAGAGAGAAATCACAAGTAGATGGAGAGGCAGGCAGAGAGAGAGAGAGGGAAGCAGGCTCCCTGCCAAGCAGAGAGCCCGACGCGGGACTCGATCCCAGGACCCTGAGATCATGACCTGAGCCGAAGGCAGCGGCTTAACCCACTGAGCCACCCAGGCGCCCCTGAAATTATTAGATTTAATTAGTGCATCTACCAAGTTGCTAGATATAATTTCAATATACAAAAATCAAGTGTACTTTTCTATGTTCATTATAAGCAATTAGGAAATTAGATGAAAATATCATTTATAATAGCTATATGAATTGAACACTTAGGAGTAAAGCTAATGAAAGAGGTGCAAGACATCTACCCTAAAATGTACAAGGCACCGAAATTAGTGACAACTTAAATAAATGAGGGCATATACCTTGTTAATGGATTGGAATATTCAATATTGTTAAGATGTCAATTCTCCCCAAGTTGATCTAGAGATTTCATGTACTCTCAATCAAAATCCCAGCAGGACTTTCTGTGAAAATTGAAAGCTGATTTCAGAACTTATGTGAGATGCAAAGGACTTAGAATATAGAACAGTCCATACAGACAATCTTGAGGAAAAAGAATGAAGTTGCAACGCTTATAATACTGGAGAGAAAGATTTACAATAAAGTTCCTTATGAAGACAGAGTTGCATTGACTCAGGACAAGATAAATTGGCTAATGGAAGAGAAAAAAGAATACAGAATACAGAAAGAGACCAACACATATGGTTGCCTAATTTCTAACAAAGGTGCCACTATAATTTAGGGGTAAAGGATGATGCTTTACATGGAAAAAGATGACTTCAACTTTCATCTCACATCATATACAAACGTTACTTCCACATGGATTATAGAGCTAAATGAGAAAGGCAAAACAAACTTCTAGAATAAAATTTGGGAGAATTTTCAGGCAAAGAATTCTTAATCAGGACACAAAAAATTACTAACCATAAAATTTAAAAACTAAATAAGCTAGGACTTATTAAAAATAAGAACTTCTATACTTCTGTTCATTTAAAATGCATGTTTTTTTGTTTTTTTTTTTAAAGAGAGAGTGCCTGAGTCGCACAGGCAGGGAGCAAAGGAAATCCAAAGCAGGTTCCATGCCCATCTTGGAGCCCAATGCAGAGCTCAATCTTTCAACCCCAATACTGACCCAAAATCAAGAGTTGGATGCTTAATCGACTGAGTCATCCAGATGCCCCTGAAATATTCTGTATCTTGATCTGAGGGTGGATTATGCAGTTATTATACATATATATTCATTGAGCTGAACACTTAAGATTTGATGTTTATAAGAAATGATGTTGGATCAACTGTCTACCCATATGGAATAAAATTAGCCTGGCTTCTTACCTCAGTTTCCTGAATTTATGGAAGATATTTATAACAAATTAGAATCATCCTAAAGTCCCAACAATGAGGGAATATTTAAAGTATATAAGAGGGGCGCCTAGATGGCTCAGTTAGTTAAACTCAGACTTGATTTCAGCTTAGGTTATGATCTCAGGATTGTAAGATCAAGCCCCGCATAGGGCTCTGGGCTGGGCATGGAGCCAGCTTAAGATTCTCTTCCTCCCTCTCCCTCTGCCACCTGTCCCCATGCTCTCTCTCTCTAAAAAAAATAAATAAATAAGAAATAAAGTATATATGAAATATCCTTAAGTTAGGAATATGGTGTGGCATTAAAAGTGTTTGCTAAAATGTGGAAAATACCTATTACACTGGGTAAAAAAGGCAGACCACAAAAATTCTGTATAAAGAATTATCAAAACTATGTAGCAATATGTACAGTCTGGAAGGAAGCAACACCGAAGTGTTGGTAGTGGTTATTTGTCTTGGGGTGACAAAATAATGGGAAGACTTTTTTCTTATTTGCACTTTTCTGTAGCAAGCAAAATTTCAAGACTTCAATAATGGCAAAATAAACTTTTAACAACTATATTTTTCCTTCCAAAATCAAAAGTCTGCTCTTCACGTTTCTCTGTCAACTGCTGTCCTGCTTTATTAATCCTTCAAGCTTTTCTGCTTTCTGCTCTCATCACAAAATGTGTTCACCACTTCCTGCACCCGGCTACACTGCGTCTTCTCAGCTGCCACCTCCTCATCTTGTCCCAACCAAACTCCCGATTAAGACAGAAGGCGGGATGCCTATTAAAGGATGCCCAAGGAAGAGAGGCTGTGAACCCTCCCGGATTGCCCAACAAAAGGGACAGCTGTAATAGAGTTTAGGTTTTGTTCACGGGCAAATGCAAATTTTCATGCACCTCGTGGGTAAGCATTAGTTCTCCAGTGGTGGTGAGAAATGCAAGGGGCCCTTGCAGCCCCAAGGGAAAATCCTTCCCTCCACTTCATAGGACCACAGAGCTGCCATCGTGTCACAGCAGATATGCAGGGATGGGAGAAGCTATGGCCACTTACAATGAAGATTCTCAGACTGCTCAGACTCGTTGGAGCGCATCTCTGGAAGGGGGGGCCTGGGCTTTGCCTTTTAATGTCTGTCAGGTGATTCTCCCACCCCCTTCATTTTTTAAAACATCATTTGATACATAGATATATATTTTAATAAAGTACAATTATAAAATGTACATATATGAACCTATCACCCAGCCCAAAGCTGGATCATTAACATAATTTATCTATATGATTCTCTCTTATGCCCTCCTCTTGCCTCCCTATGAGAAGTAACACTACATTTTGTGTTTTCCATTCTACTAAAATATTAAAAAAAACACAGTTTTTGTCTCCTTGGCATCTATGCTTGCCTTTTTTTTTTTTTTTTTTTTTTAGCTTTTGGCCTCAAGAGAAAGAACTTTATTTTTTTCATGAAATTTTTATTGTGATAAAGTATATACAATTTTTCTCTTTTTACCAATTCTAAAGTATACAATTCAATGGCATTGATTACATTTATAATGTTGTGTAACCAACACCACTATTTCCAAAACTTTTTCATCACCCCAAACAGAAACTCTGTACCCATTAAGCAATAATACCCTATTCTCCTCTTCCCCAATCCTTGGTAACCTCTCATCTGCTTTGTGTCTGTAAATTTGCCTCTCCTAGATATTTCACATAAGTGGAATCATACAATTTTTGTCTTTTTGTGTCTGGTTTCTTTCAGTGAGCATATTTTCCAAGTTTGCTCATGTTGTAGCACGTGTCAAAAATTACACTTTATTGGGACTCCTGGGTGGCTCAGTGGGTTAAAGCCTCTGCCTTTGGCTCAGGTCATGATCCCAGGTTCCTGGGATTGAGTCCTGTGTGGGGCTCCTTGCTTAGTGGGGAGCCTGCTTCTCTTTCTGCCTCTGCCTACTTGTGCTTTCTCTCTCTCTCTCTCTCTGACAAATAAATAAATACATAAAATCTTAAAAAAATTACACTTTATTTATTCATCTATTGAAGGGCACTTGGATTGCTTCTACCTTTGGGCTATTGTGAGTAATGCTGCGATGAGCGTTGGTGTACAAGTATCTGTTAGAGTCCCTGTTTTCTTTTTTTTTTAAAGATTTTATTTATTTATTTGAGAGAGAGAGACAGTGAGAGAGAGCATGAGCGAGGAGAAGGTCAGAGAGCGAAGCAGACTCCCCATGGAGCTGGGAGCCCGATGCGGGACTCGATCCCGGGACTCCAGGATCACGCCCTGAGCCGAAGGCAGTCGTCCAACCAACTGCGCCACCCAGGCGTCCCTAGAGTCCCTGTTTTCAATTAGTTTGGGTACATACCTGGAAGTGGAATCGCCGGGTCAATGTTTAGCTTTCTGAGGGACCATGATACTGTCTTCTACAGAAACTACACCATTCTACATTCCCTCCAGCAATTCTCCAAACTCTTGACACACAACGTTACATTAGTTTCAGGTGCACAACACAGCGATTCAACATCTCTACACAGCCACGCTGTGCTCACGGCGAGTGTAGCTACCATCTGTCCCCATACGGCGCTCGTACAATACCACTGACTTCATTCCTTATGCCGTGACTTTTAGTCCCATGACTTATTGTCTTTATACCAGAAATTGTATCTTCCTTCTCCTCTTCACCCATTTTGCCCTCCCCCATCAGATAAGTAAATAAATCTTATAAAAAATAATTACAGGATTATAATACCAGGAGAACCACGGCCATGTAGCAAGGTTTGCGCCAGCCTACACTAGAGCTTTCATCATTTTATGTGATTTCTTGCGGGGAGCTATCAGAGAAGGCACAATAAATACATTTTACTGATTTCAGCATTGGAGAAATTTTATGCAATAGGGAGATGTCAACACTGGTGGGGGAAATGATTGTGCAAAGGAAATGTTTTCTTTAGAGCCCTGTCTCAGCCAGGTTGCAGGAGCGTCTATAATGGGTTTAAAATAACTCACAGAAGGGCTTTGTTTCTCAGAGCTGAAAATGCTCCAAAACAAAGAGACACAGATTGACGCTTCCTCCCCCAAGTCCTGCACACAGTGGCCGATTTTGGGAAACCCTTTGGCAGCCACATGGGGTCAGAGTGTGGCCAGGCTTCTTTGGGGTTTGTAAAGAAACCAGGGAAACTCAAGTGTGAAGCAAGAGCTCCACTCTGAACAGGGATGTTGTTTGTGGCTCTGTTACTGGAAAATGCAGTGACCTTATTAACAAGGTCAAAGTTGTGTAGACACAGGAATTACAGCATCAAGAAGGGGTGGAGTGAGATATTGGGGGCATAAAAGCATCGGCAGCGGACCCCACAGCACTGCTCTGCCAGAGGCAGGACAAACCGAGGATGAGGTGAGTCCGCAGCTCTGCTGCTCCTGCCTTTTCTCTAGATGACTGTTCCTTCTCTGTGTACAGCCTTTACCTCCAGGACAGTCCAGGTATAGGCGAAACCAAAGGGGAGATGCAAAACAAACCCAAAGAAATAGGGCAGATGCTTTAAATTAGAGCAGCTTAAGAGGTTTCGTGTGTTCAATCTTCTGCTTTTCTGCATCCGTGAGAATGCGACTTACTCTAATGGATAGCTCTTTCCTCGAGGTTACAAAGTTTTCACCTTTGCAGGGGATGCCTGCCAGCAGCTCCCATGGTAGGCTTTCTGGCAATTTAAATATATTTATTAGCATATTTTCTCATTTTTAAAAAATGTATAGGACCAAAGGTAACACATTTAAATGACCCAATGAAGGCACTGAGATTTTATCAAAATAACAGAAGAATTTTTTTTTTTTTTGAAATGTTGAAGTCGCACGACTCCAAACTTCACATGCCAAGCATTCTCCATAGAGCTGGCTTCGGTCAGCAAGATGGGGAACTGGTGAGTGCGGCCCGGGGCACTGGTGCCCTCAGTCCGGCTCTCAGGAAGCCAGTTATCTGCCTGGAACCCTTTTTTGGCATTTTGAGGTTTCCTGAAGGCAAATTATCATTAGTAGGAAAACCATGCAAGTGTTTCAAATTTTGTATATTTAAAACATCTTGGAAATGGAAAAATTTTAAAAGTAAAGAGAATAGCATAAGAAACCTGTTTTCCATCTTCTGGTTATCCACATTTCATTAGCAGCACCCTGTGGCCCAGGACCTCAGGGGTGCAGTGAGGGAGGCTTCTTTTCGCGGGGGAGTTCACGTGTTACTGGCAATTCAACGTTTCCTAAATGCCGCCAGAAACTGAGGCCCACAGATCTATATGCCTTTCTACCTTGGCGGTCCCTCTCGGAAGCCCATGCAGGATTCCTGGCGGGGCAGAGCACGCTGGAACCCGGGCGTACTGAGGACCTGCCCGAGTCTGTGTGTGGATGGGGGTGGCGGCCGCTTCTTGGTGCCAGCACTTCTGTACAGCTTCTTCTCTGGCGGCCCAGCGGGAGGGGTGTGGGTGCCCGGGGGTGGGGGTGTGAGGCCGGGAGACCAGGTGCTCACTCATTCCTGTTGTCTCTCGGCAGAGCCCTGGGAGCGGTCATTGCCCTCCTGCTCTGCGGGCAGCTTTGCGCAGCGGACACTGGCAGTGAGGCCACAGACCACGCAGGTAGGTGTTTGGGTTCGGGGGGGAGCCTCACGTCTCAGCACTGCCGTGCCCCTTGCGACCCTGCCGATCGGCACCCTCTCTTCGGGAAGAGCCAGTTCCTGCATCTCGTCCTGATGTCCGGTGTTTCATTCCAGTGGAGAACTCTGGGGAGCCGGGACAGAGCGGGGATGGCCTTCCCGTTGGCTTCCATTTGAGCTGGAGGGTGGCTGATGTGCACAGCAGCCTCTTCTCAACGGACTTCTCGGTCCCTGGGATCGGTTTCCGAGTCTCGCCCTCCTCCTCCAATGACTTTCTCTTTGCAGAGGTCAGTGTCCCAAAGCCCCCCGAGATTGAAAATGGCTACGTGCAGCACTTGATTCGCTACCAGTGTAAGCCCCTCTACAGACTGCGCACTGAAGGAGACGGTAAGACTTGGACAAGTGTCCCCGCACCCTCCTCTGCCCCGGCCTTTCTGTGATGAGTGGGGCCAGGGGCGATGGGCCAGAGCGCTGACATGTTCTCCTTGGAACCAGAAGAGGTAGATTCTAATAAGGGTTTTGTCACCAGTAACTGTGGCCTCTTGGGAAAATGAACTCAGCCTCGAGTTTGCCCCTTTGTGAAGGGGAGGCGATGCCGTGTAGCCTGCCCACCCCAGAGGGACATCTACATCTCCCAAAGGAGACGTGGTCAAAGAAGCAAGGGTGGCACTAGTGAAGACGGTGGGTGGCCCTGACCTAGCACTGTGCTCCGCGCGCCAAGTGCTTCACGTGTATTTGCTCGTGGAGTTTTCATGACATCCGCCCCCACCCAGGAAGCCAGTTACCAGTCTCATTGTGCTGATGAGGCACAGCGAGGTTGTGCAACTTGCTCAAGATCAGGCGGCCTGGAAGAGGGAGAGGTCAGGACCTGTCCCACGGCGAGTCTGTGTGGCATCGCTGCCGCCACCTGTCTGTCTTGCGGAGCGTCACCGGGCCCCTAGCACCTGGCTTCTAGCACAGCGCTCCTCCCTTCCTCCTCTTTCCTGCCCTTTCCTTCTCTTCTTTTTCTAGTTCTCTTTAAACACCTTCCCTCCTCATGCTCAGGGTAGACTCAATTTCTCTTTTGATTCATTTCTTTCCTTTTGTTTCAGGAGTGTACGCCCTCAACAGTGAGAAGCATTGGACAAACCCGGTCACTGGAGAGAAGCTGCCTGAGTGTGAAGCAGGTAGGAAGCCAGGAGCCCTGGGAAGCTGACCGAGGGTGGGTGTTGAGAGTCTCCTGCACGGGCAGGCATCTCGATCGAAAGGTCCCAAAGGTGCATCCTTCCCGACTGCTTTCCTTCAAGCACCTGAGAGCCAAGATGCGGGACCGGGGAGAACCACAAGGGGTCAGGCTGATAAGCGAACTTTTAGGTGAGGACACTCCCCAGCAAAGTTCACTAAGGATCTTGATCATTTGGACCTTCAGGATATTGGCTGAATCCACTGTCTACCCTGGCCTCTAGGGTCAGGAGGCCCTGTATGTTCACATAGGCTGTTCAGGGAGCCCAGAGTCAAGTGTAAAGCAGGAAGAACGGGTTGTGGGAGGGCCGAAACAAGCCAAATCCACAGACGGGTGACGCAGGCTGGCGAGGGGTTAGGACTTGTGTTTCTTGTTATTAGGAAGAGATGTTGCTCTTTCCCTGTCCCTCCTGGGACCAGAGGATTCTGCCTGCCCTCTTCTGCTACTACTTAACTACACTAAGTTCTAGTGCAGAACTATTAACCTGTCTTGTATTAACTGCAATATCTAAAATCTGAGTTACAGCCAGTGCTGCAACACATCGCTCTTTATGGATGAATCATTATAGCTTCTCATCCTTAGAACGAATTTCAGGGAGTTGCGGACGTCTTTTTGTGATAAATGATTTAAATATACATACAGTTCATCAGCCAGCATTTGAAAATCTCAGCATACCTTTTTTTTGTGTGTGTGAGTTAGAAAAGCACTTAGTGTCTCAGTGATGTACACAAGAACCGCTTTAAACTGTTAACTGTGGAAATGAGAGCAGCAGGTGGTAAAGGCAAGGCATGTCGATATTTCTGTGTAGAGGTCAACACGACAGTCTCGACAGCACCTGGCCCCGCCGTCCCCCTCTCTCCCACACCAGGAGACTCACATTCCTGCTCCTGATTTTCTCGCTCTCCCTGACAGTATGCGGGAAGCCCAAGAACCCGGTGGACCAGGTGCAGCGCATCATAGGCGGATCCGTGGATGCCAAAGGCAGCTTTCCCTGGCAGGCCAAGATGGTCTCGCACCATAATCTAACCTCCGGGGCCACGCTGATCAATGAGCAATGGCTGCTGACCACAGCTAAAAATCTCTTCCTGGGCCATACGGATGATGCGAAAGAAAAAGACATCGCCCCTACTTTAACACTCTATGTGGGGAAAAACCAGCTTGTGGAGGTTGAGAAGGTGGTTCTCCACCCTGACTACTCCAAGGTAGATATCGGGCTCATCAAACTCAAGCAGAAGGTGCCCATTGATGACAGGGTAATGCCCATCTGTCTGCCTTCCAAAGATTATGCACAAGTCGGGCGTGTGGGCTATGTGTCTGGCTGGGGGCGAAATTCCAACTTTAAGTATACCGACCTACTCAAGTACGTCATGCTGCCTGTGGCCGATCAAGACAACTGTGTCCAGCACTACGAAGGCAGCACAGTGCCCGAAAAGAAGTCATCCAAAAGCCCCGTGGGGGTGCAGCCCATACTGAATGAGCACACCTTCTGCGCTGGCATGTCCAAGTTTCAGGAAGACACGTGCTACGGGGACGCGGGCAGCGCCTTTGCTGTGCACGACCAGGAGGAGGACACCTGGTATGCGGCAGGAATCCTGAGCTTTGATAAGAGCTGTACCGTGGCCGAGTACGGTGTGTACGTGAAGGTGCCCTCCATTCTGGCCTGGATTCAGGAAACCATTGCTGGCAACTAACGCCGACTGTTGGCAGCCCTTGCCCAAGGACAAGAACTCACTCTGGAAGAGGGGAAAGTGGATGGGAGTGGAGGGGAGAAAACACGGTGTGAAGCGGTGTGAAGTCAATCAATAAAGAGCTTTCTTTTGAGTCATTTCTGTGGGTTTTTAGCCCAAGCCGTTCCCATAGTTACTGTGCAGCAACAGCTAAGCGGTGCTCTATATTGGGGCATGGCAGAAACCACCCCAAGCCAACCACAAACCCCTAAGGTGGCACAGAACTGTCCTGTGCTGGGTCACCGTCAGTGACCACATGCCGACCAGACAGCGGGCCTCAGAAAGGTCACGGTTACCCTTGTTTCAGAGACAAGGAAACAGACTTGGAGAAGGCAAGTGATCTGCTTACGGCTACACGGCTGGTAAGCAGGGCAGCTGAGGTCATCCACCTCGAACCCAGGCCGGTCTGAATGCGAACCTCAGCTCTCTGCCCCCCACTCTCTTGCTTCTGGGCAGTGAGCGAGGGGAGCGTGCGAGCTGAAGAGGAAGACGCTAGCTCACCGCGCGACAAAGACGAGGGACAAAGACGAGGGTTCTGACCAGGCGGAATCTTACCCCATGCGCTCCCCACACTGCGGCACTTCCGAAAACAAAGATGCGGTAAAGGCAGGAGCCGTTCTGGACTTGCTCGGTCTGGATCGCAGTGCGGCCGGACGTCTGCCAAGGGCCTTCAGTCCCTGCTTTCCTTTCTGATATGCTCAAACCAGATCATCTCGAATGTCCCTACCAACATTCTGGAACTTGGTAAAGAGGTACAGGTCTCTTCCTCAGTAGGGTAGGCTTTCCCGGGCTGGAAGAAACCCAGCCTTTACCAGGAGCCAAATGCAAGCCACCTGAGTCTTCCCTTTCACGAAGACAGGCTCTTGCTATTAAGGGTCTCCCAGAAGGATGGTTTCAGAACCCTTGTAAGCAGGAAGCTCTTCTAACTTCTTCCACTCTTCCTGGCTATTTAAGCCCTCAGGACACTGACCTTTCCTCAAGATAACCTCTTGTCACATGAAAATAGGGCCTCTCTTTCTCACTGGTGTAAAATGCCCCGAGGTCCTTGTTCTCACCCCAGGGCCCACCCTGCCCTGTGAAGCTGTCCTCTGTCCTCACACGCACTTCCACACACCCATCAGGACTTTTCAACCCCTTAGAGCTAGTGGGCCAGTGGAGATCTTCCACCTCTATTCTAAAACCTGTGAAAGAGAGAAGAGCCAGAAGCGGAAACATACTACACACACATGAACAGAATGCCTCTCAGAATACAGTTTTGCCTTTTCCTTCTGGTACCATCTTTAGCACTAAGTTTTCTTAAAAAAAAAAAAAAAATTTCTTTTTTAAAAAAGAATTATTTGGTTGCATTAAGTGGCTTCTGGACTGTTCAGCAGGAAGACTTTGGCATTTTCTCCATTCACTTGTCTTCTCTGGCTTCCTCCCCAGCAGCACCATCTGCCCTCCTGGGCTAGTCCCAGAGCTTCAGGGACCCTGAATTCCGTGCAGCTCTCTGAACATGCTCTGCTGTCTCCAGCATTGGGCCTTCTTGCTCCTGGCGCCCTCTCCTGAAATGCTCCCCCTCTTCCACACAAACATCTCCTTGCCTCCGGGAGGGGTAAGCCTTGTCTCCTCTGCAAAGCAGGAGTCGTTTGTATTTAGGGGAGCATCGGGCACAGGGCAGGGCACTCAGTATGAACTCAATCGGTACTTGCAGAATGGAAAGCAACTAAGGTAGGAACAAGCACACAAATCGGGACTTCAGAGAAACATTCCCTGAACACCTCGGTAGGAGAGGAGACAGGGTAAATTTACAGTGCAAATTGTGAGTTTTTTTTTTTTAAAGAGTTATTTATTTATTTATTTGACAGACAGAGATCACAAGTAGGCAGAGAGAGAGGACGAAGCAGGCTCCCCGCTGAGCAGAGAGCCTGACGCGGGGCTCGATCCCAGGACCCTGAGATCATGACCTGAGCTGAAGGCAGAGGCTTTAACCCACTGAGCCACCCAGGCGCCCCGCAAATTGTGTGTTTTTGCCGGTATCTGTGCACTTACTCCACGTCAAATACTGTGTGATTTAGGCTCTGAAAGAAAGTCCAACAACAGTGAGAGGCAATGAAGACGTTTTATTCTTTCACAGGGGTCTGGAGAGAGGTAGGTCTAGTATTTACTCACAGGCTCAAAACCTCTAGGGACCCAGGGTTTTATTGTTCTCCGCACATTCACTTTTCATGCTGGTCCTCATGGTCCTAGGATGGCTGCTTCAGTTCCACAGATCAGGAAAACCAGCGCAGGGAGAGGGGGAGAACACAGTGGTGGCGGCGGCTCCCTCCTTTCGTCAGCGAAGGACACCAAAGCCCCCAGCAGCCTTCCTTCTGTGCCCGTCAGTGGCCACCTCTTCCTGCAGATGAGGCTCGGAAGGGAAGCAGCTGGTGAAGGGGGAACGTACTAGCAGCGACAGTGCCAGCCTGCACAGAACCCGGCTTCTGCTGCCCAGGAGGCCTGCAACTGGCTGATCCTGCCTGGGCCCTGGCCCTCCGACTCTGCACCTCTTCACTTGTTCTAGAAAGTCAGGATCCAGAGGCTCTGTGAGGTTTTGAGAGAAGCAGTGACTTGCCCAAGTGGTTAGGGCAGGTCATGCTGGGGATGCCAGAAGAGCAAGAATTCTTCATCAAGTTATTAAAAGGGGCAAATACCATAAAGATGTTATTTCCTCTAACAACTCTGGCATCTCTTTCCAGTCTTGAGTCCTTGGAGTGAAAGCCCCAGAGAGAAGCAGAACTCTGGCTTCTGGGAGAAACCTGCTCCTACTAACGACAGGTAGCTCATTTTTTTGCTTAGCTCAAACTGGGTGCTGGATGGTAAAGGTTCAAGGTCTCATTTCTTGGGCAATTTTGTAACATAAAAACTAGTAAAATGAGCAAACCAGGATACTCTTTTAAAAGTCTAAGCTAGAAGGTTTCCAAAATAAAGCAAATTTGCCCACTATCAGCAGAGAATCACTTATCCAAGAGAAACAGGGATACCGGGGACCAGCGATGGCAGAGCTCACAGCCACGCGGGAAATACCTGAGCGGAGCAATGGGTGAGGGGGAGCCTGTGTGTGTACACTTAGGGTGCAAAAGAAGTATTTCTCTTCCTGTGCAAACAGATTTTCTATTTTCCTTGTGTATCACATAAACGTAATTAAACAGTAGTAGGTAATGTTGAAAAGGATTCTGTATTATCTTAAGGAATAAAGAGAAGTACAATATAAACTTAGAAAATCACGCTGGGAAAACGGACCACGGTTGTCTTGACTGCTCGGAGGTTTGCAGCAAGTAGACATTTCAGCATCGCTGCTCATCAAGGGACCAGCATGGCCTTCTACTCGGGGGCGGGATTTTCTGTCCAAGTCAGACCTCTTCTCCGCTGGGATGCTGAGCACCTTTCTGAAGGACTCCAGGAAGACAGCATAGTCGGATTCGGGTACTGCTTCAACATGTGCCTTTGTCTTCAACTTTGAGTAGTGAATGTGCTAAATGTCTTGATAGAGAAGGTCGTATTTGGGAATATTCTTGGGATCAATAGGACTTTGGACAATAAGTTTCCCCCTCATTGCTCCTCGATAAATTACTTCAATCAAATCTATGAAGTCCTGCTTGGTTTTGAAACTTCCCACAAACTTAGTGTGATCTGGAGACCTAGAGAGCATGGGAGAAAAACACGCTCGCTCAGAACTTCTGGCGATTACTTGTGGCAGACCTTCAGGATAAACAAAATGAATTGCTGCTCTGTTACTTTCTTCTCATCAGTGACACTTAAGACATGAAGCCTGACATTGATTTCTGGTTGCAGTTAAGGGGCCCATTTGATACAGGACTAAAACCAGTGCCATCAGCCACTGGGGCGGCATGTGAGCTCTATTACGTGAAGAGCCTCCACTTCAAAATCTCTTTTAATCACTTCTTAGCTCCTTCTCCAGTAGAGCTCCCTGGACGCTGGCCTGGGCATAGTTTGTGGCTGCTGCTGTCGGCTTCACCATGGAAAGCCCATTAACTGGTCATCGTCTCGGAGTTCCCCTCATGGATACTTTTGAATGGTGAGTATGAAATCTTTATTTTTTATTTTTTTTTTACTATTTCAAACTTCAAGTATGTTAATTGTAGAAATTTTTTAGAAAAAAAAATTACTAGTGAGGCCAAAAGGCTGCATTTCAGTACATCCTTCCAATGTGTGTGTGCGCGTGTGTGCACAGATGCATTTCTTTTTCAAAATAATGGCAATTATATCATGCAAACTATCTTGTAATGTGCTTTCCCAACTAACATATAACCTATTACTTTCAAAGTCATTAAACTTACATCTACAACATTATATGAAACTGATATCCAGTGTCCCTCTGTGGACATCTATGTTCTTTTTTTATTTTTATAAAGATTTTTATTTATTTATTTGACAGACACAGATCACAAGTAGGCAGAAAGGCAGGCAGAGAGAGAGAGATGGGGAAGCAGGCTCCCTGGCGAGCATAGAGCCCGATGTGGGGCTCGATCCCAGCACCCTGGGATTACAATCTGAGCTGAAGGCAGAGGCTTTAATCCACTGAGCCATCCAGGCCCCCTGACATCTATGTTCTATGTATTCTGCTTTCTAAATAATAGTGGGATGAATAGCCACACAGCCAATTTTGCCCACTTTCATGATTATTTTTCCTTCAGAGAAATTCCTGGAAATACAATTGCTGGGTTTCTTATTCTCTCTCTCTTTCTCTTTTTTTTTTTTTTTTGAGAAAGTCCATGAGTTGGGGGTAGGGAGGGAAAGGGTCTTAGGCAGACTCTGGGCTCCCTGCCTGACACAGGGCTCGATCCCATGATGCTGAGACCATCAACTGGGCTGAAATCAAGAGTCGGATGCTCAACTGACTTAGCCATCCTGGTCCCCCAAATTTTACAGACTTTTAAGATGGGAAATAGTGTCATAAATCACCCTTGAAAAAGACTGCACCAAAATTATACTTAACTGTATCCTAGGAGAATATATAGCTTTAAAATACTTAAAACAAGTAATATTTAACGTACGCTTAGAGAGAGAATGGCAAAACAGGAACACAGATCTGACAAGCAAATACCCCACTCACAGCAGGAAATGATAACAACCACAGACGGGCTGAAAATACATGCTAAGTATTAGGACGCTGACTGGATGCAGTGGAAGGTGTTAAAGATTTCATAGTGCTTATTCTTGACAGAATTGGTTGAAGAATGTTTTCGAAACCTTTTGAGTGGCAGAAGATGGGTCAGTTGGGCAGAGAGAAGCACATCTTAGTTTCCTGGAACACTTCTTTCCAAATGTAGCCTACCAGTCCCAGACGTTTAAATACAACAACCTATTTTGTTTTAAATGAAATTCCTGGGAAACTTTAAATAAAGCTGTTCTGCATTTTCTACACTGAAGGATGGTTAGCGCTTCCCAAATCGTACAATTCTTTCATGCTTCAGCAAGAGGTTAAAATCTGCCAGTCACACTGGAAACACTCTTTTTGGCACCCGCGTTTCACGTAACAAATGAGTGGCCCAGCTGAGGAAACCGCAGCAGCACAGGCAGGCAGGGGAGTTACGGCAACTACTTGGGTAAAAGCAACTCCCACCGCTATAGTAACTGCCAAGTCAATCAGACTTACCCATAATCCACTTTCATATGTTGCCCATTGAAGAAAAACACAGTAGACGGAATATAACTGATGTCAAAATAGTGCGTGTAAACGGGAGTTCGGTCCACATCTACCAGATAAATAGCAGCCATTTTACTCAGGTCAGAAGAGGTCTTAGAAAGCTGCAAAGAGAGAGAGACATGTACGTCATAATACGAGAGGCAGTTAAGGTTTCTTCTGTGAAAACTTTTTGTTCGAATATTCTGTTTGAAAGAAATTCCTGGGGTGAGACTCTCTCCTGAGTTCCACATTAGATACAGTATAACCTTATCATTCAGTCTGAGTTTCCTTTGGTAGACTTGTGAGACAGCCCTGGGTACAATGAACTCATTACCCCCCCCAACCCTTTTTTTTTTTTTTAAAGAAAAAATCTGTTTTTGGTTGTAAAACGTTTTTACAAACTTTTTGTGAATTTATAAAATCCACATTCACTTAAACAAAAACAACTCAGAACTATGTACTGTACATTGAAATTCCCTCAAATCTCTTTCCTTCCAATCCCCCTATGAACAATAATTGTAATCAAAATAGTGAAGACTTGCATGGCCGTTATTATGTGCTAAGTGTCCAAAGTGCATTACACCTGTTAACTCATTTAATCCCTGCAACATTCCTATGGTCTCCATTTCTTAGATGTAGAAATTGAGGTAACCTGCCTCTAGTCACACAGCTAGTAAGCAATACAGCTGGGACTTGAACTTGGGCAGTCTGGCTCGGTGATATTCCGTCCCCTCTACAGCTGAGGGTATAATCCTCTGGCCCCTTTCCCCCTCATGTTAACACATCATTTTTGTTAACACACTCATGTTAACACACTCATTTTTAATCACAGTACTAAATATTCTTATACGGGATTCACACTGTGGGTGGCAGCAATAGAGATGCTGGGAAGAGATCTCAGTTCTGGGGTAAGTCTCTCTCCATAATAAACACAGATAGGAATAAACCTGTTTTGTCTCATACTCCCCTCTCTGCTCATCAGAGCATGTAGATGTGTTATGAAACAAGAGATTATCATCGGGCACACATTGGAGGCAACACACTAGGAAAGCTTATCTGCAGGCAGAGAGAAAGAAGTTCAAACCCTAGCTCTTAGGTGGGGCACTTACCCCCTACCATGGGAGCAGTAATTTTCCCACTGTTGTGGGGACCGAGTAAAATAATGTTCACAGATGCTTGTTAATAGTGTTTCTGGTTCTCCACTGCCTTGTTGGTGAAACTGAACTTGGATGGCTGGTGTTGCAGGACATCTAGGACAGACTCAGCATAGTTAGAGCTTTGGGGGCTCAGCTCAGGCCAGTGAAAAGTGTGCCAACAAATGAAAAGTTGTGTCCCTGGGCCTGGCTGCTCCTTTCCATGTACTTTATAGATATTGAAGTGAGAATACATAGATTTTTTAAAAAACCATTTATTTAAAAAATTCACTTACTATATCATCTAGCTGCAGACAGACAGGATCCTCATCTCTCCCAAACCTGAGGACCAACACCTTCTCTGCGGTACTTTGTATTGCTTGGTCTACTTCTTTTTTGCTAGTTAGCTTGGGCAATAGGAAGCTCATGTTGAGAAATCCTAATAGTAATCCTCACTGTCAGTCCTGAAATACAGATGCAATATTTAAAGACAGATTAAGTGCACATGTCCTAATTAAAACAACAACAACAACAACTTTATTTTTGGAGTAGGTTATATGTATATTTTATTCCCAGAGGAAAAAATGGTTTCATACAATACAGTATCAAAAAAGTAAAAGGAAAACCCTAAACGCACAAAGTGGTGGCAAGTCCGTCAGCTTAAAAAGAAACAATGTAGAAATGCACGCTGTGAAAAATCTCCCTCCCCCTGTCTGCCCTCGACTGGCCCCATTCGTACTAGCCTATCTTTCCCTACACACCACATAGCTACTTTCATTAGGTTCTCATGTATCTTCCAGTTTTGTTATGCATTTACAGGAAAATACAAACATGCATTCCTGTTTTTTCCCTCTTTTACCCCAAGAATAGCCTATTCTATCTGCCAGTGTGCCAGCAGGAAAAAGATGGCATTCTCAAATTTGGTCGTTTAAAGAGATTTTCATGAAGGCAGTGTATAGGAAAACAACAGAGTACAGTGCTGTACTTCAGCTAGTAGAGCAGGGTGCTGCTCCTACCCCTAGGCCTGAAGGGGCCACAGGAGGGAGAAGTGTGTGGTGGGGACCATGGGGTGCAGAAGGTCCTTGTATAGGAGGCCAGCCTGCAGTGAAGGGATGCAGCCACTCTTTTCCCTCCCTCTGATCTCCTGCTAATGTGCCCACTGGCTGACTCAAACTGGAACCAGATGGCAGTGGAGATGCAGAAGGCAGCCCAGTCTCCTGATCCCAGTTTAGAGAAAGAGGAAGAGTGCAGGGGGAGTGACAAATGACAGATGTCCAGCACACATACTTTACCCACTCTTCTGCACTTTGGAGTGTTTCACCTAACATGGGAAGACCTTTCTATATCTCTACATATGTTGTTACAACAACATACTATTTTGTGCATGGACCATACATTTAAAAAAATTTTTAAACATTTTATTTAGTTAGTTGAGAGTGAGAGCATGAGCACAGGGGAGGGGCAGAGGGAGAGGTAGAAGTAGACTCCCCTGCTAAGCAGGGAGCCTGACAAGAGGCTCAATCCCAGGATCCTGGGAAGATGACCTGAGCCAAAGGCAGATGCTTAACTGAATGAGCCACCCAGGTGCCCCACTACGCATGCACCATATTTTTTAAGTCTTTTATGGATGGGAGTCTTATCTTAAGTCCTGGCTTCAAGATTCTTGGTGCATGCCTTACTAGACGTACCTCACACGGCAAACAAATAACAATTAAGAAGGGTGTGTGGGCCCACCCCACACAAAAAAGAAACAAGTCATAAAACACCAAGACAGAAGGGACCCAGTCCAATTCCCTCATTTTATAGACTTGTTTGCTTACAGTTTTGATTCTAGCTAAAACAAGGACTAGAATCCAAGTCACCAAATTTCTAGGGCAGTGTTCCCTCTGCTATAATCAGTACCTATTTTTATGGTTAAGAAAGGAACTTTATTTTTGAGTCCATCCACAAGAAACTCCATTGAGAACCTGACATTTTCAATCTGGTCCCAAAGTAGGTTAATGCTATGAAAAGGGAGGACTTCTTTATGTGTGTGTGCATGTGTGTGCATGTGTGTCTGTGTGTGTGTGTGTGTGTGAGAGAGAGAGAGAGAGACAAGTCACATTTTAAAATATTAACTAATAAAATTCATATAGGAAATGAAATTATTTCCATAATAAGTCATTCTTTAAACAGGCAAGCTAGATTGCCGCAAGGGACCTCATCAAATGTCAGTAGCAGAACAAATTACTTACAAAGGGGAAAGTCAAAGAAAGGATGGACCTATTCCACAAAAATTCAATGATACTGACACTATGATATTGACAAAGAGAAGGAAGTGAGGAGAAGGCAAAGCTGTTCAGCGGGGTGAGGGGACCGTATAAATGTTGGAAGGAAGAGAAGAAAACTGATGCCACACCTAAGAATATGTTCATAGCAAAGAATACCAACAGAAACTTCATTAAAAGAAGAAGCACAGGGACGCCTGGGTGGCTCAGTTGGTTAAGTGGCTGCCTTTGGCTCAGGTCATGATCCCAGCGTCCTGGGATCGAGTCCCATATCCGGCTCCTTGCTCGGCGGGGAGCCTGCTTCTCCCTCTGCCTCTGCCTGCCATTCTGTCTGCCTGTGCTCGCGCTCTCTCTCTTTCTCTGACAAATAAATAAATAAAATCTTAAACAAAAAAGAAGAAGAAGCAGCACAAATGGACCAAAATATTTGAAAAGTTAAGCTTTAATAGTAAACAAAAGCAAATTAGAAGATTTAAGCTGGTAAAGCGAAATAATAATGCAAGAGCGTGAACGGACACACACTGCCTGGTGCCCGCTGTAATACAGAGGAGCAAAACTTTTCTAGGAAGAAAACAATCCGAGGAACACTTCCATCTCTGAGGCTTAATTCGACACGTTCACAAATATTTATGCAGAAAAAAAATATTCTCAAAATCTTAGTGATGAAAAACTGGAAACACCCTAGATGGCCTAAAATAAAGGGACTGGAAAAATAAACGATAGTACAGTCCTAAAACATACTATTACACGACCACTGAATACGATGATACAAATGAAAATGTCAGATACCGAAAAGCTCTCACGGTAAAGAAGTTATAAAACAGTATACGAAGTGTGATTCTACTGTTGTACAAAACCTAATTGTAATACAAATACATACATTTGCCTAGAAAACCAATTGGAAATAAATTTCCCCAAACACCATCAGTGGTTATGCCTGCGAGTGAACAGACAGGTGGATTTTATTTACATCGGAGAGAGCGTCTTTCTTTTTCCAAAATATTCGACATAATTATACATATATTTAACGAAACCTGTGGCTAGGCTACTCCTGGCCCATAACTGCTACGGAAAACAATACTTACTTTATTTGCACAAGTCACCTCCCTCTCTTCCATTTCAGGACCGTCCACAACCGTCTCCAAACGAACTGGGACGCCAGCGACACCTTCTCTGTCAGCGTTAACCCACAGCAACCCAGCCGCCACTGCTTGGCAACTCTCCGCGTACCGCTCGAGAAAACGAAAACGGAAACGGAAAAAGAAAACGCACAGGCGCAGTAGGTAAACTTGCTGTCGCTCCCAAAAGTCCATCAAGCGGAAGTGGTTATTCTAGTTTCGCCCACTTTGCCCGGCTTCGGCCGGAAGCTGTAGAGTCACTTCCGCCCTTACTAAACATGACCGACCTCCTTCCCTCGCCCTCCTTCTCTTCTCGCCTCTCAGCCTAATTGTGATTGGTCGCAACGAGACTCGGCGGTGTCTCTGATCAAAGTCCCAGAGGAGGACACTCTAGCCTTGAGTGCTCGGTCGCTTTCTGTCTCACACTTGGAGGAAAGAACAGGCGTTTTCCGGGCTGCACTCGATGGTATCTTTGGATGGATAGAAGGGATCGCGCAAGGTATTATGGGACAATAATGGCCGCGTTCAAGATTGGTGTCTGGATCTGTAAGGCCTTCTGAGTGCGGGGTGGTGGTGCCGGCGCCCCAGAATCTGGGACAGAAAGTCCCGAGAGTCGAGCTTGGTGAGGTGAGTTTCCCTTCCTCCTTCCTGACTTGCCCTTCCCTAATCATGGCAGCTCCTGGCGGCGGATATCGGTCCTTCGCTCAGGTTCCTGCCCGGGTTTGCAAAGTCTCGTCCCTGTCACCCAACTTGCCTTTCTCACCTTAGGGATGCTGCGCCGGTCAGCCCTGGCCCCGTCCTTTCTCCTTGATCTGGTCAGATCCTGCTGCCTGGCGCGGCCTCATTGGAGGTGCAGGGATGCTGTCCAGGGGTCACCCTGCACCCTTCCTCAGGCTTCTGCATTAGCCCCCTCCCAGGCCGAGTCCGAGCACGATTAGGGATCCTGTGTCTTCCTTTTCTCAGTCATAGTGGTATCTTTATTAGGAGATCTCCTGGACTGGAGGGCGAGGATTTTTGTCTGTTCGTTCTCTCTTCTATTCCTGTTGCCCAGAACAGCAACTGGCTCACAGAAGGAAGTCAATGAAAAATTGTTGAATAAGTAAATCTAGTTTTTCGAAATTGATTTTTTGTATCCTGTGTGGCTTCTCTGTCATTAATCATTCACCAGAATCCAGCCCCTTAACTCCTTATTTGTTCTCAGCAGCTAATTAAGTCTTGTCAGAGGCCTTGTCCTAGACTGTTATGTACCTTTGCTGTCTCTAGAAATGTTTGGTTTCTCGTTCTCCATTACTCTGCTTAAATTCATTCATCCATTTATTCAGCAAACGTTTATTTTGCTAGGCACTGGGACAGCAACAGCAAGACAGATGAGGTTCCCTTTTTTCCCATTATAAAAGTATATTTTCTAGTTCAGACTACTGCTGAGCAAAACATGTATGTGTTTACCTTCCTATTTAGATATGCTCTCATGCATATAGATGTCACCAATATGCAGCTCTCCCTTTTCTCTTGTGCCTGATGGCATTTTTCAAAATGCAACTCTTCTGTGTATGTTCATGTTATGTGTTCAGTCTGTTTGGCTTTATTCTCTACAGAGCCGTGCGTGTTAATTATTGCTGGGCAAAACATTCTGGATTCTGGTGGTACCCTACACCTTGACAGTTACTTTGCTTCACTGACTTGTTGAAAGGGGAGCTACCCAAGCACGCAGGAATCAGTGTATGTTTATAAATGGATGGTGTGTCATGGAGGGTAAAGAGGAATTTGTTACAGGTTGAGTGCCAGAAAATCTTACAGTCACCTTAATACTTTTCATGAACACCATTTCATAACCCTGTGTTTCTCATCAATATTTTTGGAGAAGGTGGGTTGTTATTAAACAGATTTCAACTGCTGTGAGGTAATTGTTTTCTGTACAACACAACTGGTGCCAAAAAAGCCATTAGTGTATGGATCACATGGATGGCAGCCTTATACACCAATGTGCCTACTCTACTGTATCTGTAGTTTAAAGGGAGGGAGAGGTAGAACAACTCAGGTAGAAAATTTTGAGCCCCAGCTGGTATATAGGAGCACAGTAAGTAAAATAATATAATACATTTATGTAACGCTGTATGTTTACAGAGAGCTTTCATATACGCTCTAGTACTTAATTCTCACAGTAACTCCATGGATTAGATAAAGCAAAAAGTATTTTTGTTTTACAGATATAGAAATTATGCCTAACCAAATACTAAGTTATCTGCTTACAATCAAACAAGTAGAAAATGTAAAAATCTTGCATTCTAACTGAGGATTCTGACTTAAAATCTAGTGGTGTTTCCCCTATAGTCTCTTTCTGGATGCTATTATGTTCTGGCAAGT
Organism: Neogale vison; assembly: GCF_020171115.1. Taxonomy (NCBI): domain Eukaryota; kingdom Metazoa; phylum Chordata; class Mammalia; order Carnivora; family Mustelidae; genus Neogale; species Neogale vison. The sequence goes on from NC_058097.1 coordinate 13,969,512, forward strand.
GTCGCTTAGTAAGGTCTGTTCTTGCCCGGATGATATCCCCTTGGATCCTGGTGTTTGGTGGGTGTGCGAGTGTGTGTGTGTGTGTGTGTGTGTGTGTGTTTCTGATGTGTGTTGGGGTGGGAGTCAGAGGATCTTTTGAGATTGTCAGTGACTTAATGGAAAGGTCTTGGCAAGAGGTAGCTAAACAAAGCCTGGTCTTGATGGAGAGGTTAATCCCCTGAATATACTTCTAACTTCAGTTACCCTGGGTTATAGCAGAGTTGAACCTTCTCTTACATCCAGTACAAAATGGGTTGTCTTCCTTCCACAGACATCCCAGAGCCTGTCATGGAGGATACCAGCGAGGATGCCTCGATTCATCGATTGGAAGGCACTGATATGGACTCTCAGGTTGGCGGTCTTATTTGCAAGACCAAAAGTGCAGCCAGTGAGCAGCATGTTTTCAAGGCTCCCGCCCCCCGCCCTTCATTGCTGGGACTGGACTTGTTAGCTTCCCTGAAACGAAGGGAGCGAGAGGAGAAGGATGATGGGGAGGACAAGAAGAAGTCCAGAATCTCTTCCTACAAGGACTGGGAGGAGAGCAAGGATGACCAGAGGGATGCTGAGGAGGAGGGCAGTGACCAAGCTGGCCGACACAGCCGGAAAGACAGGTAAAAGCTGTGGGTTGGGTTGACCCAAAGGGAACGAGAATGCAGGCCAGGAAATAGCATCTCATGTTTATGTCTGTTTTCTAATTGGATGTGTAGATCTTCATGATTTTATTATGATTCTGTAATATTGAAGGTACATAGGAATTGGTGTTTTCTTCAGATTTGTGGGGAACATTGAAAGGCGACTAAAGAGAGGATGGAGGTTAGAAGTGCTTTGGGTGGTTGCTATAGTAAGCCTGCAGGAAGATAAAGTGGAAAAGGACAGGTCAGCCAGCCAGAGGTCTGGGGGCAAGGTTTTTCTCCCATGGAAGGGCCTTTTACCGGTTACCCTCTCTGTTTCAGACATTATCGGTCTGCTCGGGTAGAGACTCCATCCCATCCTGGAGGTGTGAGTGAAGAGTTTTGGGAACGCAGTCGGCAGAGAGAGAGGGAGCGGCGGGAGCATGGTGTCTATGCCTCGTCCAAAGAAGAAAAGGATCGGAAGAGAGAGAGATCACGGGATCGAGACTGTGACCGCAAGAGAGACAGAGGTAACAGTCGGCATCATTCATATAGTTCTGAGCAGAGCCATCGATAGTCCAGTCGTGATTGGGATAGGTGATACTCTGGGCAGAGCAGCCCGGTTAAACATTTGAATTAACATGTCAGCCTTTTTCCTGTTGCAGGAGTTTTTCTAATGCCCAATAATTAGGGAGCCCTATTGGTTTTGATTGTGTCAGGGTTAGGAATAGCAGGCAGCTTAAGAACTGATACTTGCAACAAAGCTGCTTTGCTTGAGTGTGTGCTCCTCGTTTTATTATAGTTGGTGATACAGGTGGTAACAGGTAATATGTACAAAAAGCCAGAATTTACTACAGTGCTGGTGACAGAGAAAGGACAGTGCTGTGGAGCAAAGCTAGACATAAAATCCAGTGCTGGCTTTGCTTAGTGTTGTTTTAAGTTTTATAGCTTATACACTTGTAACTATTAAACAGCTATTCACTGTAGACTTGTAACTATTGTTTTTTGAATTCTTGCAGGAAAATAACTGTTACTGTGAGTTTGAAACTTTCTAGCCAGTAACTATTTTTTCCCCTTGAGAGAATGGGGATATGTGAGTTTCAGGAGCCCATGGATCGCATTAGAACAGTGCAGGTTGCACCTGTGAGTGAGTGGGAAGGCCTGTCCTTTCTCTAGGGTGAAGACGGGTGGAAATTAGGATGGGACACGTATATCCTAAGCTCTGTGTGTGACTCTTGGCAGATGAGCGGGATAGAAGCAGACACAGCAGCAGATCGGAGCGAGATGGAGGGTCAGAGCGCAGCAGAAGAAATGAACCGGAGAGCCCGAGACACCGACCTAAAGGTAGACTGAACCATCGCTTGTGACTTGTGAGGGGTCGAGTGTATAAAAGGCAGGGCGAGTGAATCCTGTCCTCAGTTGATTTTCTGTGGGCAGAGTCAGAATTGCTGATTTCACTATGAACCTCTAGGAATACTTGCTTCTGAGTCAGGCAGGATGTCTTGGACCTGGTGAGTCGGATCTGGTCCTTTAAGCTGATAGGCCAGTTGGCTGAATGGCCAGTTCGCCAAATGGCAGGAAAGAATAGGGAGCTGGAGAAGAGGATTTATTAAAAATAATCATTTATATCCACAAGGAGTATGTTTGCTGAGAGAAATTGGCTGTTCTTTCAAATAAACATACTTTTAAAAAAAGAAAAATGTTATAAACCCATGAAAACTGGACCATTAAAATCCAGGTATATTTAAAACTGTCCAAACCATCTTACCTGTCACAAATAGATCTAAAGTTTATGCATAGCAGAAGAGAGAAATTTGGGGAATTGACTTTTGGCTGACAGCTCTAGAGCCTGAGTTAGAGGTTTCCTGTGGTTGTGTTCTTTGTGGCCGCAGATGCAGCTACTCCTTCAAGGTCCGCCTGGGAGGAGGAGGACAGTGGCTATGGTTTCTCAAGGCGCTCGCAGTGGGAATCCCCATCTCCAACGCCTTCTTACCGGGATTCTGAGCGGAGCCATCGACAGTGCAGTCGCGATCGGGATAGGTGATGTTCTGGGCAGAGCAGCCCGGTTTCTCTGGGTGGGTGGCAAAGGGTGGACGTGAGGAGGGCAAAGGGGTCTGGGCTGGGAAAGCAGGTGGCCACTGGGGAACATGTCTCAGCCTAGTGACCGCTCAGTGCTGCTGCTTCTACTGCTGCCCAGGTCTGTGCGGAGCAGGTATTCAGACGACACACCTCTGCCAACCCCATCCTACAAATACAACGAGTGGGCCGATGACAGAAGACACCTGGGCTCCACGCCCCGTCTGTCCAGGGGCCGAGGTAAGGCAGGGAGGGAGGAGGAGGCAGGAAAGCAGGATGACTCGTCCCAGTGAGGTCGAGCACAGCTGGACTCAGGAGCAGTGTGGCTCTGCAGGGCTGCTGGCATCCGCTGGGGATAAACTGGGGTCACGGGGACTGACCTGCTATGTGTTCTCCTTCAGGAAGACGTGAGGATGGTGAAGAGGGAATTTCGTTCGACACAGAAGAGGAACGGCAGCAGTGGGAGGATGACCAGAGGGTAAAAACTTGACATCTTTGACGGACTGAACGAGGGCTCGTGGCCCTCCGTGGGGAGTGGGCCGTGAGTGAAGTCCCGTGGAACTGGACTTTGGTGAGGGAGCTGAGCCCTGTTCAGTCCTGAGGCCCTGGAATCGGTTCACGGAGGCACAGGCTCCTGCACCAGCTCCTTCACGGGACGCAGGGCCGACCCGAGTTTTTCGTTGAGTGCTGGTGCCACCGTGTGGTAAATGTAGGAAGTGCCGTCACGAGTCCGCGCCCGGAGTTCTCCTCCAGGTGGCTCATCTCCTAGTAGGGCGGCCCTTGCCTGGCCCCGTCATCCCCCCAGTGACTTTTTCCCAGACATCTCTTCTCTGGCCTTGTCATTCACGTACACTCCATCTGTCCCTTGTGTTGCAGCAAGCGGACCGGGATTGGTACATGATGGATGAGGGCTACGACGAGTTCCACAACCCCCTGGCCTACTCCTCCGAGGATTACGTGAGAAGGCGGGAGCAGCACCTGCATAAACAGAAGCAGAAGCGCATTTCGGCTCAGCGGAGGCAGATCAACGAGGTGGGCAGCCCGCGGGAGGCGGTAGTCACTGATGTACCCGGTGTCACTGTACCTCTGGAGGCAGAGGAGGGGTGGGCTTCAGATAGCTTCCAGCTGCTAACTTCCTTCTTCTGCAGTCCTTCCTCGAGGGCTGCCATGGATGGGAACTGATAGGGTGGCTTCTGGCTCTGTGTTCTTGGTGTCTCCGACTGGGGCTGGGGACCCTCGCCATGCGTCTGTCTGAATAGAGGTTCTGACTTAGATATAAAGGGCTGCTGCATAGAAAAAATACTGCTGGTGATTTGGGAACAGCAACTCTGTTTTCTTAGGAGCTGCAGAGTACAGAGGCCCGGGACATCTCCATGGCATCCCCTGGCCCTTCTGTCAGGACTTGACGAGTGGACTTGCCGGTGACCTTTCAGGATGCCTTTTTGTTGCAGTCTGAGTGTGGCCCCCTGTTGTGTTGTCACAGGATAACGAGCGCTGGGAGACCAACCGCATGCTCACCAGCGGGGTGGTCCATCGGCTGGAGGTGGACGAGGACTTTGAGGAGGACAGTGCGGCCAAAGTGCATTTGATGGTGCACAACCTGGTTCCTCCCTTTCTTGATGGGCGCATCGTCTTCACCAAGCAGGTGAGGCTCCCGGGGCCTGAGAGAAGCCAGCTCAGGTAGAACTGAAGTGAAAAAAGGAGAGAGGAGAAAAAAGGCCCCTTGCCAGATGGGGTAGCAGTCTGTTCCATTTCCTGGGGCTGCTATGCAGTGGACCTTCCTGTTGAGTTAACCTTGAGTGGGGAATTTCTCTTTTTCCTCAACCTTTTGCAGCCAGAGCCCGTGATTCCAGTCAAGGATGCCACTTCTGACTTGGCCATTATTGCTCGAAAAGGCAGTCAAACAGTGCGGAAGCACAGGGAACAGAAGGAACGGAAAAAGGTTGGTTTCTTGTCATTGGGGGTTGGGCTGTCTCTTGTGAGAGTGGGTTTTTTTGTTTTTTTGTTTTCTTTTGGTCTTTTTTCTTTTTAGAAAAATCGTATTAGATCTCCCAGGTAGGGTTCTTGTTGGAAGTTCGATGACCCTCCCAGAGCAAGAGCAAGCTGTTGGAGGAGGGCACTGTGTTCTTCCGCCACGGCCTTAGTGAAGACAACCGCAGGGCCTGATGCTCGGGGAGCTTGACGTTGAAATGGGGAAGCAGGCTCAGTACCACTGCCGCCTTGTGGGGACTCACCGCCTGCTGGGTGCAGCGTCTTGTCAAGTGGGATTAATTTTCCATTGATCGAAATCGTGTTACATGATGTTTGGTATTGTTTTCAGGCTCAACACAAACACTGGGAGCTGGCTGGAACCAAGCTAGGAGACATCATGGGTGTCAAAAAAGAGGAAGAGCCAGATAAAGGTCTGACGGAAGACGGTAAAGTGGACTATAGGTAGGCGTCCTGGACAGCAGTGGGCTGTCTCCAACGAGGACACTTGCTGGATAGAATTGTGGATAGAATGGATAGAGTTGTGTTTTGTGAATAGGAAAATCATGTCACTTCGGGTCTTCTGGTCCCTTCTGGTCCCTTCCTCCTGGTCTTTCTCTTCTACCATCTGCGGGTTTTCCTAGATAGTCTTCCTCTGGCCTCTGCTGCCACTGCTGTAGGCGCCACCCCCGCCTGCCGGCCTTGGACACCTCACATGGGTCTCATGCCAGTCCCATGGGGTAGGTGCTGTCCTTCCCATGTCCTGCGTGCACCAGATGACATCCAGGGAGGTTAACTGGTTTGAGGTCACCTGGCTGATAAACGGTGGTTTGATGATGATCCCTGGACAGCGGGACTTGGAGCCCAGTATCTTAGTTACTCTGCTTCAGTGTCTTTCAGATGTTCAGTATGGGACGGTGGGCTTTGCCCCCTTAGATCTTAGTTTAATGGAAGGAGGAATTACTTTTAATAGTGGTTTGAACACTGAAAGGATTGTCTTGTCAGAGAGAGACATCCCCGTTCATAGAGGTTTTTAAACAGATGGTAAAGAGCTGCTTATTGGGGTTCCCACCTTGGGTAGGTGACTGGACTCAAATGTCCCTGGTGAGTCTCGTTCTCTGAACATTCTAAGGTCTTGCCGAAGCGGCATCTGAGTGAATAGTCCTCTGTACCCCTGTGAGAAATGACCCAAGTGAGAAGTCGGTACGACCGATCAGCCCTTGTTAGCCTGTAGTTGATGTAGTCCCATAGGCGTTGACTGTTAGCTGACCAGGAGTGATGGTCAAGTTAGGAATACCCATGGGTGGGCCTGCCAGGGGTCCAGTCTCTCGGGGGAGGGCGAGTGGCAGAGGCACGGACTCGGCAACACTGAACCGCTCTCTCTTTGCCGTGGAGTCTGGGGAGACTCACGTAGTACTTTTGAGTCTAGGCCTGTGTGCATGTGTCAGATACTTGCGTGCTTTCAATGAAAGCTGTTGGTCAGGACGCAGTGGGTGTGTTTGTTCTCGCAATTCTTTGAAAATGAAGCTGCTCAGACTGTGCTGTCCTTCCCAGAGGAGAGAGAAGAGGTCTGAGGCGGGTCCGGACACTGTGGCCTCACCTCCTCCTTTCAGCCCTTCGCACATCGTGCCAAAACCGCTGCTGGTGTTCTGTACGAGATCCCGAGCTGGAGGGCAAGCTCTTTAGGGCTGAGATTTGGCCCGTTTGCTAATCTGAGCTCCTGCATATCCTGCTGAGCCCTGTACTTGAGGGTGTCGTGTATGTTGTGGCTTCTCAGGCAGCAGTGCCAGTCCCTGAGGCAGAGGACAGGAGCAGCGTTTCAGGTTGCCTGGCTGCGCGGGGCTCTCAGAGCCTTCTTGTGTCTCGCTGGGGTAGTTCTCGTTCTGGGTGCTGGAAGAAGGGCAGGAGCCCGCTCAGGAAGAATAGCGTGGGAGATCGTGCAGGGTGATGGGGCTCCTTTGTGTTCTCAGGACAGAGCAGAAGTTTGCAGATCACATGAAGAAAAAGAGCGAAGCCAGCAGCGAGTTTGCCAAGAAGAAGTCCATTCTGGAGCAGCGACAGTATCTGCCCATCTTCGCTGTGCAGCAGGAACTTCTGACTATCATCAGGTGATTCCTTCCCGGGCCTGGGACAGCCACTGTTGAGTCGGGTTCCCCTTTGTCCCTTGAATTTACTCAGTAGCTCCTCTGCTTTGGGGCGTTGCATCTGATGGAGAACACGAAGAATTTTTTCTTACCTGGTACGGGTGCTCTTGGCTTTTTTGGCCAAAGCAGGAAAGACAGCGTTGCTTTGTTACAGTTCACTTGTTTAACCCCCACAGTCTTCTAGACATTTTAGGAGGTGTCTCGGTTCTGGGCCATTATCCCAGGGAAATCCACCTTTCCAAGCGGGTGTGCTCCTTGGATAGTGATGTGGGCATACGAAGTGGCCCCATCTTCTCAGAGGCTCCCTGGTGGCCTTCCACTCACTCAGCACGCCTTGCCCTTCATCTTCTCTTCGTTGTAGAGATAATAGCATCGTGATCGTGGTTGGAGAGACGGGGAGTGGTAAGACCACTCAGCTGACGCAGTACTTGCATGAAGATGGTTACACGGACTACGGGATGATCGGGTGTACCCAGCCTCGCCGTGTGGCTGCCATGTCTGTGGCCAAGAGAGTCAGTGAAGAAATGGGGGGCAACCTTGGTGAGGAGGTGAGTGGGCGTGAGGGCTGAGCCGTGTGGCTCCCATCTGGCTGAGCTGATCTGCTAAGGCCTGGACCCAGCACAGGGTGTGCCAGCCGTGACCTGGGGCCCAGGGCTTCTGAGCCCTTTCTCTCTGACCTTCAGGTGGGTTATGCGATCCGCTTCGAAGACTGCACGTCAGAAAACACCTTGATCAAATACATGACAGACGGGATCCTGCTGCGGGAGTCGCTCCGGGAAGCGGACCTGGATCACTATAGTGCCATCATCATGGACGAGGCCCACGAGCGCTCCCTCAACACTGATGTGCTCTTTGGGCTGCTTCGGGAGGTGAGGGCTTTGGGGTACACTCCGTCTGTGCCCTTGAGGCTTTGAGCAGCGCGCTGTTGGTGCTGGAGGTGGGCCTGGGCTCTCGCCTGGGAGGCTGAGGGGGTCTCTGACAGGCCAGAGTGTCCCCCGAGGCCTCCAGGTTGCCCGGCTCAGACCTGGTGTTGTAGTTCCCTCTGTTCTTGCTCAGCTGAGTACTCATGGTTCTCTTGGCTCTGGCTTCCTGGCTTCAGGCTTCAGGATTCTGAAGAGTCTAATGTGCCAGTCCGTTAGCTTCGGCCTCTGTTTCATTTGGGGGTAATGTTGGGTGCCGAGGGTTTTGAATCTCTGGGGAAGCCTCACACTGACCTTTTCTCTTAGGTGGTGGCTCGGCGCTCAGACCTGAAGCTCATCGTCACGTCAGCCACTATGGATGCAGAGAAATTTGCTGCCTTTTTTGGGAATGTTCCCATCTTCCACATCCCTGGCCGTACTTTCCCTGTTGACATTCTCTTTAGCAAGGTACTGAGGTTTCCTTTTTGAGTCAGTCCTGATCTCTGATGAGAACCCAGCCCCGTCTGTAGCCCTGAACATACCCCACTCTCTAGCCCCACGCCAGTGACTGGCCACCAGTTCCCAGAGGGGTGCCAGCCTGCATTTCCCTTGATAACTGCCCTCTGTGTCCCTGGCTGGTGTTGCAGACCCCGCAGGAGGACTATGTGGAGGCCGCAGTGAAGCAGTCCTTACAGGTGCACCTGTCAGGGGCCCCTGGAGACATCCTTATCTTCATGCCTGGCCAAGAGGACATTGAGGTGTGTGCCTTGGTCATGACTCTGATGAATGGGTAGTGTCCTGCCTGTGAGGGGCTCTGGTGTCTCATGGCTCCTCTCTCTGCCGTCAGGTGACCTCGGACCAGATTGTGGAACATCTGGAGGAACTGGAAAATGCACCTGCCTTGGCTGTGCTGCCCATCTACTCTCAGCTACCGTCTGACCTCCAGGCTAAAATCTTCCAGAAGGTGCAGTAGCAAGAAAGTCTGTCCTGGGTCCTCACCTTTGGGTCTCCCTGGATTCTACCCCAGGAAGGCCGAGAGAGAGAGGGTGTTACTTTTCTGGCAGGGGTGGGGGTGTTCTTTCCCCTGTAGAGTCTTTCCTACCTGTGGGCCTACAGCCTGCTCTTCTGTACATCCTGCCCGGCTCTAGGCTCCAGATGGAGTTCGGAAGTGTATCGTTGCCACCAACATTGCTGAGACGTCTCTGACTGTTGATGGCATCATGTTTGTTATTGACTCTGGTTATTGCAAATTAAAGGTAAGGAAAGACACGGTCCCTGGGGCCCTGGAACGTCACAGTAACTCAGTTGGGGGAGGGCAGGCCCTGGGTCCTCAGCCCATAGAGGCAGGATACACTCAGAAGTGCTGGTACTATTTCAGAGGCTAAATTTTGAGTGCTGATTTTGCCATGCACGTGACCGATTTAATCCTAGTGATAACACCACGAAGTAGATGATTTAGTAACTCAGTAGAGATTACAGAGCTGATATTTGTGGGGGAGATTTCTTAAGTTTCCTGACTTCAAAAGGCTGGCCGCTGGCTTGCTAGAACACCATGCTCTATGATATGTAGCAGCCTGGGCTGTCTGTGTTTCAGAGCTGCCTCTCCTTTGCCCTTGCTCTCTCCTTTATCAGCCCTTTACTGTCTCCTCTCCCAAGGTCTTCAACCCCAGGATTGGCATGGATGCTCTACAGATCTACCCCATCAGCCAGGCCAATGCCAACCAGAGGTCGGGGCGCGCTGGCCGGACGGGCCCAGGTCAGTGTTTCAGGTAGGAGCCCTGTGCTAGCCTGCTTTCTGGGGCAGTACTGGGATTGCGGAGTGTGGAGCTGGGGCAGTGGGTGCTGGGCTGTGATCCCGCACAGGGATGCCGGCCCCAGGGTCCCTGAGGCTGGGCACTGGTGGCAGGACTGCCACCTGTTGGTCTTCTCATCGTCCCCTGCCGAGCGGCAGCAGCAGCCTTCCCAGGCTCCTGTGAGGGGTGAGCGGCTTTGGGTTTCAGGCAGCCCGGAGTGGCAGTGGAGCCCAGGGCACTTCCCTTCAAGGGTAGATATGAACAGATTTATGGGGTTCTGCAGTTTTCGTTTTCATTGCTTCTAATTTTTAGAAATACTCACTATAGAAATCAGAAAGTACAGAAAACTGTAAAGAAAACAAAAGCAAGCCATGATTCTAGTCCCAGGCTCATTGGTTCCAGACATAAAACACACATGTAGGAGATTCCAGCAGAAGCGTGAACTGGCGGGACTGAATTTTGAACGGGTGGAAATGCGGGATGAAAGGGGAAGTTGGCCTCCATCCCCGTGGCTTTCAGCTCTTCCAGCCTTTCCGGGGCGCGGGCACTGGGGAGAGTTGAGCAGCATGGCTCATCCCCCGGGGGGATGCCCGTGCAGGCGTTGGGCCCGTTGGAGACTCAGCAGGGCCTGGTGTTCTCCCCGGCAGGCTCTACACCCAGAGCGCCTACAAGAACGAGCTCCTGACCACCACGGTGCCCGAGATCCAGAGGACCAACCTGGCCAACGTGGTGCTGCTGCTCAAGTCCCTCGGCGTGCAGGACCTGCTGCAGTTCCACTTCATGGACCCGCCGCCCGAGGACAACATGCTCAACTCCATGTATCAGCTCTGGATCCTCGGGGCCCTGGACAACACTGGTGCGTGGGCCCCGGCGGCTGGGGGAGAGATGGGGTTCTCTCTCAACCTCACTGCGTCTCCTCAATGTCTGGATTTGCCCCTCTCCCAGGTGGTCTGACCTCGACAGGTCGGCTGATGGTGGAGTTCCCCCTGGACCCGGCGCTGTCCAAGATGCTGATTGTGTCCTGTGACATGGGCTGCAGCTCGGAGATCCTGCTCATCGTGTCCATGCTCTCCGTGCCGGCCATCTTCTACCGGCCCAAGGTGGGGACGTGGTGTCCCGTGCTTCTACCCCAGTGGCCGCAGCGCAAGTCATGGGGCTTGAGGAAGGACTAGAGGGAACTGGTTTCCTCTGTTATTATTAACATGGGATGGAGGGACAGGAGTCAGAACTTTCAAAGAATAATCTTGCTGTTTTCTGGTAAGCAGTTTGGGGTGAGGGAGAGCCTGGGCTACACGAGGGGTTCTCAGAGAGTGATTTGGGAATTGGCAAGAGCGTTTTTTATCTTCCAGTGTAGTTGTGTCTCAGCCCTCGTGTTTTAGAGTAAATATTTTGTTATAAGCTACGTTATTTTCCGTGTTGTCGGGGTCACATATCAACGTGTTTGAAGTTGTGTGTGCCGGCAGGTGCAGGGTCTTCTCAGAGGGCCTGGACTGCCTGTGCTCAGAGTAACGGTCCTTTTTCCTTTCTAGGGCCGAGAGGAGGAGAGCGATCAGATCCGGGAGAAGTTTGCTGTCCCCGAGAGTGATCATTTGACCTACCTGAATGTCTACCTGCAGTGGAAGAATAATAATTACTCCACCATCTGGTGTAACGATCATTTTATCCATGCCAAGGCCATGCGGAAGGTAGGGGCAGTAGCCCAGATGAGCGGGATGTTGGGGTGAGGGGTGGTAGGGAGCAAGAGGGGAGGGCTCGCTCCTTCTCTGCTCTGTGTCCTGCTCTAGGTCCGGGAGGTACGGGCTCAGCTCAAGGACATCATGGTGCAGCAGCGGATGAGCCTGGCCTCGTGTGGCACTGACTGGGACATTGTCAGGAAGTGTATCTGTGCAGCCTATTTCCACCAGGCGGCTAAGCTCAAGGTGAGCTGGGGAAGCCTGGTTGTGGCCCCTTTCTGGCCTGGTAATTGTTCCAGAGCAAAGTTTTTTCTCATTGTCCAGTCCTACAGATCTGGGCTTTCCCCACCAAGGCCCTGTGTCAAGACAAGGGATGCAGTGGCTGCCCACATGAGGTGTGATTTCTTGCTGTGGTTGGTCACCTGTTATGTCTCTTCCCTAGGGAATTGGGGAGTATGTGAATATCCGGACGGGGATGCCCTGCCACCTGCACCCCACCAGCTCTCTCTTTGGAATGGGCTATACCCCAGACTATATAGTGTATCACGAGCTGGTCATGACCACCAAGGTGAGTCTTTTCTGACACAGCTTGTGTGACATAGGCTCACCTGGCTGGGCCAGGCCTCTGTAACCCTTCCTTGCCTTCCGGTATGTGCTTTGAGCTTGGGAGACTTGAGGCCACATGTGCTGCTTTGAGGGGAGTTGAGAGACTGGTTTTCAGTTGGGTTTCGGGGAGGCTTATGTAGAATTAATCTTTAGATGACAGTGGCCTCAGCTGCACCAGTGGCGTGTTTCCTGCTTCCTGCCTGGGTTAAGCAACCCCTCTTGGTGTCATGGGAAGGGCTTTCTGAGGGTCTAGGCCTTTTCTCTTGGATACTGGGGGGCATGTTTTCAAGCATGGAGACATTTCCATGGGAGAAAGGATTAAAATTCCGGTGTCTAGGGCTTATGCCTTTTTCAGCCTCAGAGAGCTGGGGATAGTCCCTTCCTACATAGGCCCTCATTGTGGAACTTCTGTGGAAAGCACAGCCCAAAGCGTTGGCCCTTCTGTGACGACCACTCTGTGATCCTTCCGCCTGCAGGAGTACATGCAGTGTGTGACTGCCGTGGATGGAGAGTGGCTGGCGGAGCTGGGCCCCATGTTCTACAGCGTGAAACAGGCGGGAAAGTCTCGGCAGGTAAGGGCCCTGCAGGTTCCATGGAGGTTTTGTTTGCCTCCATGGGTGGGACCCATTTTTTGCTTAGGCTGGTATGAAGACCTGTCATGATCTGACTCCTTCCTTCCTTACGTCTCTCGCAAACACATAAGCTGGGATCAAGCCAGATTGGTCTGTTAGATTTGCCCCATCTGCTCCAGTTGCTTGCTTGGCTGAGCTTTTTTTTCTTTTTTCTTTTTTTCCTTTTTATGATTTTATTTACTTATTCTGAGGGAGTAGGGACAGGGAGAGAATCTCAGGCGGACTCCGCCTTGAGCTCAGAGCCCAATGCTGGATTCAGTTCCATGACACTGAGACCATGACCTGAGCTGAAATCAAGAATTTGATGCTTAACCAACTGGGCCAGCCAGGCCTTTAAAAAATAACCAAAAACCTTATTATTAGAAAGTCCAGATATTCATAAAAGCATAAAGAACTGTATAGGGAGCCATCATGAATTCATCACCTGCTTGCCATAATGATGGACATTGGTCAGTCTTGTTTGGCTTATTCCTACCCTCTCTGCACACGCATTTTTTTTTCCTGGAGAAATTTTAAAGTGCATTTCAGACATATTATGTCACCAGCATAAACTTGAGTAAGCATCTTGTTTAAAACTTAGTTTTTAAAATGTAGCTTTTGTGCCATTATCGTTTAACAGAATTAATCCTTAATGTTATTTAAGTTTCCAGCTTCTATTCATATTTCTCCTTTTATCCCAAAGATAACTTTTTATGATTGATCTGCTTGAATTAGGATCTGAACATGACAATTAGTTGTTACATGTGTTAAGTCTTTCATTCTAGAGCATGCTCTGCCCCCATTCTTTATAGTGGCATTGATTTATTGGAGAAACCAGGTCACTTATAGAGTGTCCCATGTTCTGTATCTGGTTAGTTGCTTTTTCATGATGGTGTTTAACTTGTGCCTCTATTCCATGTTAATTTTATAAACCAGAAGTTAATCTCAAGGCCTGTAGGATAGATCTTGTCAGGAAGCACGTCAGGTCTGGTGGTCCGACTTTTGAGGATGCTAAGCTTGATCAGTGGTTCTCCCCGATCCCGCCAGCAGAAGTTCTCTAGCTGCTGCTCCGTCTCCCCGTGGTCTTACTGTCCATGGATAGCGACTGCCTAGAGCTAGGATTCAGGGCTACAGAAGGTGGCAGGGCTCCTGCTTCTCCTCTTGTCAGTACTGTCTGCGTTGGGCTGGTGCACATCTTCCTTGTGCGTATTTTTCCCAGTCAGGGGGTCATGTCTCCCTAGTTTCCTGTACCTCCTGGCATCTTCTGTGCACTTGCTAAGTGTGTAAAAGTACTTACTGAATTGAGTGGAGTGCTGAGGCATGACAGGGTTCGGACTGAATTGTGCAGCGTCTGGCTTGACTCAGTGAGGAGAATAGGCTTCAGCCTCAAAAGACAAGGCAGCCTTAGTGTTGGGGCACAGAGCCATATGGCCCCAGCTCTGGAAGCTGACCCAGAGGACACAGCACCTGGCTTGTGGCAGAGTGTGGATGAGGCCTCTTCACCTGCCGGTCCCCGGTCCATCTCTCACTTTTCTAGGAGAACCGCCGACGGGCCAAAGAGGAGGCCTCTGCCATGGAGGAGGAGATGGCCCTGGCTGAGGAGCAGCTGCGAGCCCGGCGGCAAGAGCAGGAGAAGCGCAGCCCCCTGGGCAGCGTCCGGTGAGCTTCGGCCTCGGAACCCTGGCTGGGATGGAGCCTGTCTGTGGGAGGCTCTGGGGACCAGCCTGAGAGACCGAGCAGGTCCCGACGCAGGGTTGCGATCTAAGACAAGTTGCGTGGAGGGCTGAATGGTGACAGAAGTTGACTGGTCCCGCTGGAGGCATGGGAGGAGTTCAGACACACTGTCTCCGGTGGTGATGTGTCTGCAACTCCTGGGCCCTGTCATGTTGTTCTATGGCCTGTGGTTGGCTGGAGAAGTTCCAGCTTCACTGACAAGCGAGGACTTGGAAATCACGGTGGGGATGGGAGGGGAGCCTGGGGGCCTTGGAGCCTTGGTTTCTGTGTCTCTGCTGGCCCGGAGTAGCTCAGACTTCACAGGTGAAGGGCACAGTTCTCCGCAAGACTGCCTTCACTTCAGACCCCAGCTGTAAGTTGAGGGGTTGCCAAAGGTCACTCTTACCTCTGACCAATTTGCTACAAATTTGGGGGTCCCCGAGGACTCCCCCACGTTCGATAATTTCTAAAATAACTCAGAATTCAGGAAGGTACTGTGTTTATGATTACAGTTTTATTATAGCCAAAGGATACAAATCAGAACCAGCCCGATGGAGGGACGCAGAGAATGAGGTCTGTGACGGTCCCGCATGTGAAGCTTCCATTGTCCTCAGGGCCCCACAACCCTCCTGGCATGCTGCGGTGTGATAGTATGCACAGAAGCGCTGCTGGCCAGGGAAGCTGCCATGTCCAGAGCTTCAGTGTCCAGCGTTTTATTGGGGTTTCATTCATGGGCGTGAATGGTTGAGTAAACATCCATGTGGTTGACTCACTGCCCAGCCGCCTCCTTTCCACAGAGGCTGGGCTGATACCACAAGGTCACATTACAGCCCTGAATCATCCTGAATCATCTCGTTAGGAGAAATTATTAGATGTGGTCTGAGGGCCCACCGGGAGTAACAGAGACATTCAGTCCCACGGGTTTAGAGATGACCTCCCAGGACCCGGGGACAGATGCATGGGTGGTTCAATGGTAGAATTCTCGCTTGCCAGCACCTGGGGACAAAGGCCAGTTAGATTCTTTATTAGACCGATGGAGTGGCAGCCTGGTGAGGACTGGAAGGCTGCTTCCACAGCTCGCCTAGGAGGTATGAAAGGAATTATTAAAAGAGCTACCTCCCAACAGTCCTTGGTGCATATCAGAATGAGGTGATACTTTGTTCTGTTCCCCATTACACATGAGAAAGGCAGCGGGGGTGGAAATGTGCTGGAGGAGAAGACCTTTCAGTCCCAAAGCCTGCTTACACACCACTTAGAAACAGCAAGGCCTTGGGCTCCTCGTCCTCCTGGGCATCCTGGTTGGAGTGAGCAGCAGCGTGATTCCTCGTCCCTCCTCCTGTGTCTCCAGGTCTACAAAGATCTACACTCCAGGCCGGAAGGAGCAAGGCGAACCCATGACCCCTCGCCGCACACCAGCCCGCTTTGGGCTCTGAGCTGAGGCTTTGTCTGCAGAGGATGCAGCCGTGTTTGGAGTCCTGAGCCCCACGGCTAGAGCACCTGGGGCCCGCCAGCAAACCCCTTCACCTGCGCGCTTTCATCTGTGTATGTCATGGCCCCTGGGGGAGGCTGTGGCAGGGGCCAGCTCTGCCACGGGGAGGAGGAGGTCCTCAGTGCAGGAGTTCCTCAGTGCGGAGCAGCAGAGAGCCGCCAGGGCCGTGAGAGGGGGCCGGACTCATCGTATCCAAATAAACCATTCCCGGGATGCTTGGTGTATAAATGACGTGGCCGTGACTATGGTTTTTTAAATTCTGTGTAAAGCAGCAAAATGGAGCTAGAGGGAATTGTAATTTGGTTATAATTCAGGATTTGGAAATAAATTTATTGTTTGTAAAATGTTATTGCATTTCAGACTGTTCCTTTTTCCCTCACTGCCCTAAATCACATAATAGGTAAGAAGATGGGCAGGACTCCGACTTGACTTTCCTTGGGTGGATCCTTCTAAAACCTCAGCTCGCCTTATGTCTGTTCTCTGGGTAGTGCCTCTTTGAGGCGGTTGGCAGATGGGACTTGGCTACAGGGAAGCGTAATGGCCTGGGGCCCTGGACAGGTTGAACTCTGGGGGTGCCTTGCTCTTCCTGAGGCTGGTGGGCAAGGCAAGGCTGGCCAGGGGCCAGGCGGGAAGTTGATGAGCAGCCGTGTGCCCTCTGCCCTTCCCCAGGGTTGGGTTCGAGGCTCTACTCCTCAGAATGGCAGAAGTTCCTGCTCTGCATGTGGAAGGGTGATGTATTGGCAAAAATAGACATTGCTGATTTTTACATAAAAGATGATCCTTGCTGGATCATCTAGTCCTTTCTCTTATGAAGCAGCCTTGATCTGCTGAGGTGGCTTTTTGGGTATTTGGCCTTTCGTATGACGCACGGCCCTTATTTTCTGATCGCCTGGGTGGGGCTTCTTCCAGGCATGCTGGTTACAAGGTTCTGTGCTGGGGCTGAAGAGCTGCCAAATGATGGGCTTGGCCTGGGCTCAGAAGCACCTTGAACGCAGCCAGCACCAGCCACTACCTCTAATTCCATTCTTTTTACCTCTAGCTGCTTTTATTGGGAATTCAGGTAGAAACTGACTTTTCATGGCTCTGGACTGAAGAGAGGGCTTCTGGCTGCTCCTCTGGGAAGGCTTCTAATCTTGGCATCGGGAGGGCTAGCAGAATGTGTCTACCTGCTCTGTAGAAAGAAGCAAGCTGAGTATGTGATCTCATTACAGACTTGGGCTAGGGATGCAACAGAACAGGGCAAAAACTGCCGTTCCAGTGAATATGGCTTTGTTAGTAAAAGGCTGTGACCTTGGCCACGAGCTTACCTTCACGTTCCCCAGGTCACAAAAATGAAGCCAGAGGTTATGGAAACCATGGGTCAACCCAGGCTTCTCATTTAAAAACAAGGAATACATACATGTGCCACAGGCTGTTTGGGGAGGGTCCCTGCCCAGCACTTCCTGAATCTTCTTTGGCGTTGGGACTTCTGCACAAGAGTTTCTCTGGACTTCTGTCTCTAATGTTTTCTTTAATTTATGGACCTTTTCCATTCAGATCCACCTTAAAATTCCTTCCAGCTTTATACTCTGATTCTTACCACTCTTCCTCAGATAATAACCAATTTTTGCCCCCAGAGATAAAAAAGCATGTCTGTGACAACGGCCCTGAAGTGGGCTCTGGAGACTGGCCTTCAGGCTTCCTGGTGTGAGGGAACAGTGAGGCCGCTGGACTGGACCCCTTTGTGGGGGCCTCCTCTTGCTCTCAGTCACGTGCATCTCTCCGTAAATGCCTAGGTGATGGTAATGGCGCTTTAGACACATTAAAGATGTCAGCATTTGAGGGTCTCAGGCTGAGATGGGGGCTCATTCTAGGGACCCCAGAGCTTGCCTGCCAGGTCCTATCTATGGCAGGAAGCCTCCTCCTCAGCGGGGCTGTGTAGAGAAGCCTCAGAAGCCAAGTGCTTATGGGGCACCATGGTGGCTGCAGAGAGCTCCTCCTTCCCTTTAGGCAGGTTGCAGTGTCTGACGTCTGCTCTGGGTTTCTTCAGCTTGGGGGAGGAAGTTATACTCCGGTGGGCAGAAGAGGATCTGCTACAAAGGATTCTATGCGTCCCAGGTATCGGAATCTGAGTGACATCTTCCCACTGGGTGGCTAAAGCACACACTTTACTGACAACCCCCTTGGCTAAAGTTAGTCCCTTCTTTCCTTCCTTGGGTTACTTCTTAGAGCAGTTGTAGGTGCAGAGCAGAATTGAGCAGGAAGTACTGAGACGTCCCATTTGCCCCCTACCCCCAACGCGCCACAAGCACAGCCTCCCCACTAACGTCCTCCTCTACCTGACCGGTTCATTTGTCGCACTCGATGAAGCTACATTGACACATTATCCTACAAACCCCAGACTTTACGTGAGGGTTCACTCCTGATGTTACATACTCCATGGGTTTGGGAAATGTATAATGACATGAAACCAGTGCTACTGTATCATAGAGACCATTTCTATTATTAGCTATTCAAATTACTTTTTAGAAAGCCCTTTGGTTATTTTATTTTATTTTTTTTTAAAGAATTAGGGTTAGCTTTTCTGGCCTTTGCCTTATCTTTAGAGAAACTACATTTCCCTAAGTTCAACCCTTCTTCCCCATCAGATCTCCCTCGCTGGGCTTGCAAGGCCAGATGGCTAGGTGACATGTTCATGTTTTTCCAACTCTGCCGCTCCTTTGCTCCCCATAGCTCACTACCTGCCCTGCTCTGGTGGAATGACCCCACAAGAAGGGAAAGATAACTTTGAAATAATATACCACATTCAAAGTATCCAGCTACTACTGTCCAACCAGTAAATATGATACATTTTCATAAATAGAGGGACAAAATGCTTTTTTTTTTTTCAGTAGACTGTATTGGGGATTTTAATGACGTTGAAATTTTGTTTGAATAAATGGGCCACAGGCCAGAAGCAGGAAATCATTTCATTACTACCAGGTTCTTCACTTTTTGTTTCTTCTGGAAAATATATCCTTACTCTAAACCTGATGGGGGTACACAGTCAAAAATAAGCACAAGCAATCAGACATCATCTGTCACAGTGGAGACTACCAGAGATGCCCAACATTCATGCCCCAACGCTGCACTTTCCTTATTTGCCCTTGTCAAGTACTGGCAGGGACATGCTATGTAACATGTCTTGGCTTTTGTCTGGCTGGGGAGGGAGGCAAGAATATTTAAGAATCTTTACCAGCTAGTGGGTTTCTTCACTTCCCCTGCGCTCCCCACCCCACGGACACAAACACTTCCATTTCTTTCTCTTACTTTACCTTAGTAGCTAATTTCCTACAGACCAAGAATATAAATTCCAGACATGTATTCAGTTTAACAAAATCCTACCACAATAAAATAGTTTAGCTGTCCTTGGAGTTTGTTGTAATGGAATTGTATTGAGCTGACTGGGGAGAAAAATAAAATTGTTAAAGGAGAAATGCAATATGGCGGAAAGAAAGCGGGTGGCTATGTCCCTCCTCCATTCAGAAAATGCATCACTCATGTCTCTGCCTTTCTTTTGGGTCTTGGGATTACTTTCCTTTTTGAGGTTTTTAAGTTTTTTTTCTTGCATTCCAGGCACATAGAAAAAAATAAATGGGGAGCTAATTATCTATTGTTGGTTTAAAAACTAATCCAAATAATCCAAATAAACTTGCTTAGAGAATTATGGCTTTCTCGTATATATGAAAGACACTAGGGACGCCTGGGTGGCTCAGTCGGTTGGACGACTGCCTCCGGCTCAGGTCATGATCCTGGAGTCCCGGGATCGAGTCCCACATCAGGCTCCCAGCTCCATGGGGAGTCTGCTTTGCTCTCTGACCTTCTCCTCGCTCATGCTCTCTCTCACTGTCTCTCTCTCTCAAATAAATAAAAAAAAAAAAAGAAAGACACTATGTCTTTTAGAATCCAGAGAAAACAGGGATGAACATGTTGCTGTGGGCTGGAGGGGGCAGAGATGTCTGCAAGACGCCAAGAGCTCACGGAGACTGCTATGCTCATGTCTTTATTTTAGAATTTGGGTCTGGAGATGGTAGTATGGTTCCAATGCTCACTCCACTGCAGAAAGTGGACAAAACTCAATAAAATGTTAGCATCTTGCAAAATAGGCAGGGACCTTGATGCATTCCTGTAAGAGCTGATCCAGGTCAAGAGAGAGAGGTGGAAAATCACTGTCCTCTGAAAAACGTACGTGGAAATGATGCCCAGGGCAAGGTGATGATTCTAGCAATATGAGGAACCTGAGGGAACAGGGAGGAAATGACAATCTTGATTTGAGGAGAAATTAATGAGATGATTCCTCAAGGACTGGCCTCATGGCTGGTCAGCTCAGTTGTGGGGTGACTTCTTCCCTTTGGGGTAACATGGGGGTCTGAAAAGGTAGTTATGAATCCAGGCTATACAGGGATCAGGGTGTTCTTGTTGGGTTTTCAGAAAACATTATAGAAGGAAGATGTTTATTCTG
The DNA here is from genome assembly GCF_020171115.1 of Neogale vison. Classification (NCBI taxonomy): domain Eukaryota; kingdom Metazoa; phylum Chordata; class Mammalia; order Carnivora; family Mustelidae; genus Neogale; species Neogale vison. Next base: position 13,989,614 of record NC_058097.1, read on the forward strand.
GCTGTTTCCCTCTTGTCCCCACACTTCCCAAGAGGGACTGGGTCAGGGGAAGGGATAAGTCTGAGATATGAGGCACTTGGCTATCATCAAAGAGTCTTAGATCAGAATGAGCCTTAATTCACTCACCTCTTCCCTCAATAAGTGAGGAAAGAGTGATCTCTGGTCCAGAGTAGCTAGAAATTCTGTCCCCCAGTTCCTACTTTGAATTCCCAATCTAATGATCTCTTCTTAAGAAATAATACCAGGCTGTTGCTATTTTTTTGAACCATGGGACTAAGACAGACAATATCATGTAAGTAGCAAAAGACAAATGGCAGACATACCGGAGCAGTGGGGTATCCCAACAAACTTGGTGATGTCCATTCTTTGGCTCATGTCCTGGGTCGTACCCCTCCAGCCCAAGGTGGCACACACTTTCCCCTTCTGTATGGGCTCCGTCTTGCTCGGGCCCAGGGCTTTGGTGTATAGCCTTGGGTGCCCGGTTTTCAGCTTCTTCTCCTCTATCTCAGTCTTCAGTTTCTTGTTTTCTTGCTGCAGATGGACCATTACATTGTGAAGGTGGCTGGGGAAGGAGGGAAGAACAGGAGTGTTTGGTCTGCTTCAGCATCTTTGTTCCCCACTTTATCAAGGGCAGATAAAGGCGCCACAGGAAGGAGGGCCAGTGACATTCAAGTCCTTTCAGAACTGGTGCTCTCATGTTCCATAGAGATGGAGGCCTATGTGTATCCACTGGAAGAAGCCCAGGCCCAGGGTCAGGGTGGGACCAAAACCAGTACTTCTGAGCCACGGTGTCATGTCAGCTCAGGGTTGGTTTTCATATCTGTCAGATGGGGACAGTTGAGTCTTATCTGCCTTTTATGCTTCGTATAAAGCTCCAGTTTGACAAATGATGGAAATTTGATTTGAAGAGCTGGAAGGCTGTCATGAAAAATCCCATGTGCCTGGGAAACACTCTCATCTAGTTCTGGTGCCAAAGCCAAGTTCTTTCCCTTCCCTTTGCTAGAAGGTTAAGAGCCCAGGGAATCCCAGCTCTGTTGAGAGCTTGGGTAAGTAACTTGTCCCCATCTTATGGATGAAGAAATGGTGCCTGTGATGTAGACGAGGTGAAAGAACTTAGCATATCTCTTAGGGCTCCATTACTGGTCATATTTCTCCAAACCAATGTCGAGGGCAGTGGGTGACCAGGGGCTCTGGAACCAGACACCCCAAGTTGGAATTCTGGCTCTGCCATTTACTATTCATGAGGCCAAGGACAAATTATTTAGCCTCTGGGTTCCTCTCTTTCTTCATCCATAAATGGGAATTTTAATGGTACTGAACTTATGAGTTCTTATAAAGATTAAATAAATTAATACATATAAAGCACTTAGAACAGTGCCTCGCACATGTAACAGATAAATATTACTTGTGTCATTATTATTATTAAAAGGTTCAAACTCAGGAATGAGTTCTTTGTGAAATAGAACTTCCTCGAACTTGGCATACTATAAGAAAAAGTTCTGTTTTTCTAAAATGCTCTGCTACCTTCAGATTTTTTACAATTTCTTTTTTAGCTAATCCCTTTCAGAAAATGCTTTTTGTCCAAGTGAAAAATTTCGTGGTCTATTCTAGAGGGAAATCAAAGAATTCTTTCTGAACTTCCACGGGCCTGGGCTTTGCCCTCTTGCTCTCTATAAACCTGGCCGGTGTTGGAGACACCCCTGGAGTCCCTCATGTCACTGCCATACTCCATATGCCACTGGGCCTGGAGGTGGGGTCCTCACCATGCCCTCATTCCCTGGCTCTCTGCCACTCTCTCTGGCCCACTCCTGTCAGCATTTCCAATGCCTTCAACATCCTGTACATTCTATCCAAGCCTCTCAGTTCCTTGACTTCAGTATTCCAATGATCTGTCCTCTCCTTAAAGTCTGCCACCATCCTATGGTCACAGCCCAGAACAGAGCTTTCCACCTGAGGCTGATGAGTGGGTTCCATGTGTGCTGAGATGTGGACACCCTCAGCTCTTGGGACAGCCACTGGTTGGTCAACTTGTCTCAAACAACACATCCCAAATTCTTCCACTGTGCCAAACAAATGTGGTTATTTTCTAAGTGTTCCCTGACAGAGGGTTGGGAGCCACTGCCCTAAAGCTTGTCATTATCTGTGACTATACCATCTCTGAAATCTTGATTTTAGACATCCATACTTTCCTCTCTGTCCCCAAACTTCCAGCACTCCTCCTACACTACCGTCTGATTAGCCACCTTTGACCATAAGAATGAAGCATGGCCACAGGAGAAGGTGGAGCAACAAGTAGAAGAAACTTCGGTCCCCAAATGACCACGTGGGACAGAGGAACCCCACCAACCCGGACTGTTCACTTCCTAGGGATGGTTCTTCCATGTTCTATGTTCCTTCATTTGGAGGTCTCTTTGTTATAGCACCTTAGCCTCTACCCTGCCTTTCAGCTCCTGTTTCCTTCTTAGCATTTTGGTCCTCTGAGAATCACATCGGGTGACAGTGGGAAGGGGCATGGCATAGGGATTAGTAACCCCTTTCCATATTGTTGACGAGGGAAGACCCAAAGAGGTGAAGTGATGTGCTCATGGTCACATAAATGCAGATTCATGACCCAGAATCTTTCCATAGTACCAGCACTTCCCTGAGGTCAGATGCATGTATCTAAGGATAAACCCAGACCTGGCTTGTGGCTGACCCTTCTCCTTAGGGCCCAAGCAGCAGCCTGGGTGGTGTGGGATGACTTACTCCTTTTCACCAGTCAGCTTGGCAATATATTTGACTTGCTCACGGAGCTTGTTTCCTAGTTTCTCATTGGCGATCCTGTAATAAAATCCATAAGAGAAATCCCCCCCCACCAATGAGAAGAGCACAGCTGCCTGGCTGGGAGGCTGGCGTTCTCAGCAAGGCGTCCGCTGAGCCCTAGACCCCAGCTCATCACCCACTCCCCGAGCTAGAGCCTCCCTGGCACCTGGCAGTTGAGGGAACCTTCCATTCTCAATTACTAGGCAAAATCACTGTGATCTCAGGTGAGTTCAAGGGATCTAGGCAGGGAAGCCAGATTCCAGGTTTGGAAGAGGAAATTTGACCTGCAGCAAACCATCTTCTTTATCATGGGGCTGCTCTGTTTCTAAGTCAGCAGTCAGCAGGTCTTCCCGATTCTGCCTGAAAAGTTGAGGCCCTCCCTCTTATTCCCAGCTCCTGAATGTGAGCTATCACTGAATTCATTTCCCTAGAAGGCAGCGTGTGTGTGTGTGTGTGTGTGTGTGTGTGTGAGAGAGAGAGAGAGAGAGAATGTGACACTATTCTTTGGCATATGTGCAGTTTCTCAGCTCAGCCCAAGCCTTGGAACCCTGCCTTTCTTTTTAATTCCTTACTTACTTCTGCTCTTTTGCCCATTGCTCCATGTTGGACATAATCTGATCATTCTCTCGGCGTAGCCTACAGGTGTCTTTAGTCACAGACCGCTGGGGCACACTAGAGGGCTTTGGTATGAGAAGAAAATGAGATGGTTAGGGGGAGGGGTGCGAAGCACAGGCCTGTCACCTCCCTACTCCCAAATCAGGTCTCTTCTCTCTTCCTGGAAGAAGGAACATTGGTTCTGCTGTCTAACCCCTAGGCCAGAGTTGGACCTGACACAGCAGCATCTCACCTCTAATAGTGCATGCACACAAAGATGACATTACTGAGCAGGGCACTGTTTATAGTAGAGACAAAGTAGATGTCTATACTTACAATAATGATTTTTGGGCAAAGGCATTAAAACATCTTTGTTTTAAAAAAGCAATATATTAAGCCAATTTTTTAACAGATGGAAGAAAAAATATCTTGAGGAATGGATGCCTTTTTTTTTTTTTTTTTTCCTAATGCAAGCAAAGGCCTTGTGGCTAAACCAAGATATCTGTGGCCACCCGCTGTGAACTTCACTGCTCCAGGACAGGGGCATAAGGCATGCTCGAAGATCTCTTAGCAGATTCTACTGCAGAGTAAGTGAAAATGTCAGGATGGGTTCTGGAGGAGGACTGCCCTGGGCGTTATCTAAGTCAGGGAGAGCTGGTATACCTGACCAGGCGATGGCAGTCTTCTCTGGAATGGGCCTTTGTTCTGCTCACTATCTCTATCAGTGAAGGCACAGGAAGATAGTTGGGTTGAGAAAACTGCTGTGGGCCTTAGAGCACCCAGACCCTACCTTGTACTGAATAGAGTGGGCAGGAGGTATCATTTCCTTGCTCTTAGGCACTCCCACCCCCACCAAGGTTGGTCTAGTATCCAGGTGGTCGTGGATGGGCTGGGAGGTCTGGGAGGAAGTGACCAGAAGCTGAGGAGTGCCCACCTCCTTCTCATCTGCCAGGAGGTTCTCTTTCAGGGTGGCCATTTCCTCCTGGAAAGCCCGGAGCTGCTCTTCTTTAGCTGCCAGCATCTTGAGGTCACTCTGGTGCTGCTTCTGCCACTGCAACACTTGGTTGCTCATCTCCTCCAGCTTCTTGTCGAAGGCTTGAACCTGCTCAGGGGCACAAAGTGAGGAGGGAGACCCAGGCTGGCCGGCTGCCAGCCCTGAGCCCAGAGCCTCTGTAACAAGGGAGGAGAGCGGCTTTCTTGACTTGGGGAGACTCCTTAGGGGGGGCACTTTGCTGCCAGTACCAGCAGAGGGCGCCCCTGCTCTGACTGTTACCACCTTTGCCTTAAGCTCCCTGAGCCCGCAAGTGGAGGGAACCCTTCCCTCAAAGGGAATGGCTCTGCACTAAGGACTTTCTGGCCGAGAGGAGAGAAATCCTGGGGACCTGGAACAGAAAGACAGCCTAAGCTCCTGGCTGCTCCTCACCTCTAGCTCACTCTGCTGTTGGAAGCCCTGCAGTTTTTTTAGTTCCATGTTGAGCTTTTTCATCCTCTCCTCGTAAGCAAGGATTTCATCTTCCAGCTGAGCTTTCCTCTCTTGGGCCTGTGCCAAGCTTCGGTGCAGGCTCTTGGTCTCTGAGGTCGTATGATTGAGCTTCCATAAAGACAAAGGGGATAAGAGTGGCTGTCACAGTTCTTTGGCCTGTTCTATTGAGTGCTGAATGGAGAAGGGTTCCAGTCCATCCTCATCCCTTGTTCAGGGTAGCACAGACACCTGCTCACTTGCCTAGTGTCCCAGAGAGGGGTGGGAAGTGACGGTGGTTGATTTGCTACACCCTCATTCCCCTACCCCATGTCCTCTTTTTCCATTTCTCTGAACTGATCAGCTAGGCACGATCAGCACTGGGTGGAGCACAAATTGCCCAGAAAACCTAGGTTTTGGGAAAACTTTGCCCCTGGGTCATCTGTGGACAGAAAGAGTTGTTAGATTTGGCCTCGTTCTTTGTGTTCCCTTTCTCCCCCCAAAGAATCCTCACTGCAAGGAGGCAGGCCTTTCCTGGAAGGACATCCTAGCTCAGGCAAGAGTTTGCAGAGGTCCTGGTGACAGCCAGTTGTGCGGGGAATTGACTTTTGCACTTTCCATGCTACTCGGACATTTCTTTGCCCCAAACAGCCCTGGAGAAGAGAGGGTGTGGCTTACCTTCTCAAGAGTTTGTGTCAGGTCATCTTGGCACGCGACTGACTTTCGGGACAGTTCCTCATAGGCTTCTTTAGTGACCATGGTCTGCAGATATTGCTTCTCCTTGTGCACAGCCTTCTCCAGCTGGACCTGCAGACTCTCTAAGGCATCCTTCTGAAGGACTAGCTTTAGGAGGGAGAACATCACTATCAAGGTTCATGCCTACAGAGGAATTCTCTGTGTCTACAGGAAATGGACAAGAGCGAGGCTCTCTTCTCTCTGCACTAACATGCAGAGCAGTCTGTGACAAGGCCCCCACCCTTCCCTCACTGTTATAAAAGGAACAGCTGCCTTTCCAGGCTCTTCAATATGCCTCTCCCCACATTTCCCCTTCTAAGTTAGCAGGTCCCCCCCCACCCATACAAGGAGTACTGACAGTACTGGGCTTTGATGTATTAAGTACATGAATAATCCCTTTCACAGAATCTGTAGCCTTTAATAAGGATTTGGAATTTAGTTCTAGGTCAGGAACCATGATACAATATTTCATTTGTACATTTTATACCTTCCTTAGTTCCTGACCTAGTCCACTATACTCGATGCACCATGAAAACATGTATGTGCTTCCTTCACTGCTGTATCTCCACTGCCTATAGCTCATGGCATGCTATATAATATGTGCTCAGTAAATACTAAATAATTGTTTTTGACTGAATGAAATATTTTGTATGGCAATGTTTGGAATTAGGGATGCACTGAACGTGTAGTTCTGATAAAACATGTTTAAAAATGAAGTTGGTGTCTTAAACTTAGTAATGAGTATTCACGCTATAGTTAAAAAGAATTGAGATGTGCAGTTAGAGGCTGTGGTTCTGTCACTTATTTAATCTCTCTGAGCCTCAGTTTCCCCTTCTGCAAGCCAGTTACTTTCAACTGTTTCATAGAATTTTAGTGATCAATGATCAATGATCAAATGAAGTTATATAGGTAAAAAGGGCTTAGTAAGGTAAAAATTACTATACAGTTGTGAGTTTGGTCATGAACATGCTAAGTAACAAGACATGTTTTTAAATACTTTTAAGTACAAGGCAGAGATCTACTTCCAGCTTCTGTTCTTTGGTATTTTATCTGTTCTTTGGTATTTTAATACACCTACATCCTCTATGTGGCCATCTACACAGAAACACACTAATTTGGGTTTTCTTCAGTAACTGCTCCAGGCTTGAAATTTATTTATTTTTTTACATGGAATTTTGAATATCTTCAACTCTAGGAAATGGTGAGATGAGAAGTGTCAGATTGTACTTTTGACTCTATATTTACATGTGCCGGGAAGGAAACCATTCCTAAAGATAAAATAATTTGGTCTTCTGGAAAAAGAAATGCATCTTTTGGGGGAGCTTCTGAAAACATGGAGTCACCTGGGTCTGCCCAATAAACCAGAGGAATCACTGAAGAAATTGCAATTCACTGTAATTGGTAGCCAGATCAGGAAATGTCATCACAGAGGTGGGATAACATAAAGAAAGATGGTGACATAAATCACAGGGATGTTAAAGGCTAAAATGGAAGCTTAATTATTTGATTTATTTATTTATATGTAATAGGTATATATCATTTATTATTTGTATTATTTATTTATTGTTTTTATTTTTAAAAATTTCCTGCAAAATATGGGTTTATTTGGGAGTGAGAGTGGACTATAATCTGGGACAAAGAAGCGGTGGCAAAATCATAGGGAAATCTGGGGAAGAAAGGAGCAGTATTTTTTTTAAGGAGAAAAGAGGTAAGTTGGGAAGGCTGTTATGAACAAAAAGTTCATTGGAGTTTGGAGACTTTTAATTTAAACTTCTCTAACATCAGTGGTTTAGCTTGGAGAAAGATATTAAAAATCTGTAATATATAGATATTTATAAATTATACAATCAAGAAGTTTTAATAAAAGTTCTTATAAAGATGTACTCTCTCCCTTGCCAAAAGCATTAGGCCTAGATGGTTTTATGGGTGAGTTTCTCTAAGTCATCTTTGATTCCTAGCTTCCTCTCACATTCAGTCCATCATTAGTCTGGTCAATTCCGTTGCCAAAACCCATCATGAATTTGCTAACTTCTGTCCTCACAGATGCTATGCTAGCTTGAATGGCAATAACATCCTAACCAGATCCCTCACTTCTATACCTACCCTTCTCTGCAATATATTTCCACACATTAATCAGAATTATGCTTTGAAAACTTAGCTCAAATTACCTCTCCAGTGCCTTTAAGGAAATATCATCAATGTCTTTTCATTGCTCTTAGAATAAAACCCCAAATTGCTCAACAGAAGCCACAATGTCTACCCCTACCTATCTTTCTATTCTCGTCCTATGCCCATATCCTCCTTGATTACTGCACTCCAGTCATACTGACCTTATTTTACTTCCTAGAACATTCCAAGTATTGTTTTAAAAGAGTAATACATGACACACTGTCAGGACTCATACTAGGAATATAATAAGGGTGGGCCAAAATTAGGATCAATTAATTAATTTTATTCACCATATTACAAAGAACACCATACCAAAACAGATGGATTCCATTAACATTAAAACAAGGAAAGGATGCTACTGTTGAATACCAAACTGTAAGTACTGTGCAATGCAATAAGGCAAAAAAAAAAAAAATTACAAAGACTTAGAGAACTGTTGTTGCTTGCAAATGAGATACAATCATCTACTCAGAAAATCCATGAGAAGTAACTGAAAAACTATTACTGCTTAGAAGTGAATTCAATAAGAATTCCAAATACAGAATAAATATGTAAAATAAATTAGCTTTCTTATTAACAGTAATTAATTATAAAATGTAGTGGAAAAATGTCCTAGAATCAAAGAGATGAAAAAAAAATCTCAAGATCTATTGCCTTCAGTTGGTAACTTTAAAAATTGAGATATGGAATATTGATGAAAGAAAATGCATTTTAGAATGCAAAACTAAGCCTCTTTCCAGTAACCTGTTTCAACTGATAATACATCTACTATATTTGAGGTATGCTTTTAAAAAGTTGAACATGCTTATACACACCAAAAAGCCCCTGCAGTCTCCTGATTTCTATCAAAGGAACTCTGAAATGAGTGTTTTTCCTTCCACCTTTACACGGCTTTCTTTCTTTTGGCAAACATGATAATATGCCCATATTAAATACTGAGGTAATATCCCTTATAATCAGGGAGGGTCCTTGGGAGGGGTCTCAGTGACTCAGACCTCAGCACTGGACCACAGCAAAGGAGAGATTTATATCTCTAGAGGACAAAACTCCAGAAATGTCAGTTTCTGTGCTATCTAATATGGTAGATACTAGCCACATGAGGCTATTTACCTTTAAATAAAACTAAAATTAGTTAATATTAAAATTAAAAACTCAGTTCCTTCGTCATACAAAGCCATATTCCAAGCAGTCAACAGCCATATGGCTAGTAGATACCGTATATTAGTAGAGAGTCCCATTGGCAGTGCTCTTCTTATACTTTGCATAGTCCATACTATTTTAAGATTAACATATTTTCTTCTTAAATTATAAAGGAATCAGAGCTGCTTTCATTTGTAACACAGAGACCACCTATCAAGATGCTATATTTGTTTCCGGCAGAAAGATGAAATCTATGCAGTTAGGGAAAGTATTGCCATTCCTGATGAAGGGGAAAGAGGTTAGGTGTTTGAGCTAGATGATCCAGGTTCAAGTGGTGGTCCCTCTCATTGCTTATTCATCGGTTACCTTGAGCCCCAGCCTTTCTTTCCTCTGCAAAATGAGGATCAGGGTAATGTCTATGTTTTTGGGAGTCAACTAGATGGAAGGCATGTGAAGGGCATAAGTAGATCGTCAATAAATGACTGACTGACTTCAAGCATGGTGCTTTGTATATGTCAGATGCCATTTACACTTTTCTGTCATTTTTATTTGTGTGATGACAAATAGCTGTCTCCATTTCTATGCCCTTTCTGTGCTTTGGCACTATTTTTGGCAGTGTTCCCTAGCAAATTGCCCCCAACAATGGACTCACTCCACTCTGGTCTGAAATCTTGCTGTGGAATATCGCTGCCAAAGCCCAGATAGTTTGGGAGATCCAGCAGATATCAAAAAAGACCTTCCACATATATTTCTTTGACTGAGCAAATGGTTGTGTTAGGGTTACCCCCACTTCGAGGAGAAAAGTGGAGCTAAAGGCACCACAAGATACACGTGGGCTGAGCATTTAGCTGCATTTCCGTGGTGGAGGAGAGGTCAGTGCTGATTTCAGGTCAAGGGTCACGGGGCTCACGTTTGCACTCCCTCAGGGTTTCTGTCAACTCACCTCATTGTTTAGCTCTTGGATGACTTGCTGGGAGGCGTTTTGTTTGCTCAGAGAGGATTCCAGTTGTGCAGAACATTGCATTAACTGTGCTTTGACATTCTCATTTTCCTCCTCCAACATCCGCAAATTTTCCTTTGTCTGCTCCCCCATTAGAGAACAAAACCCAGAAAAGAGGTGTTACCTCAGACTCCCAGAGCAGCCTGCTCCTCCTTCCCCCGCCCACAGCTCCATTCTGTAGCCTGTGGTGTCTTGGGCCTTCTCTCTCCTTCTACCTTGCCTTTCTTACCTTCCCTCCCTTCTCTTCTGAGGTTTGAGCACCCATGGCCTCTGTATCCTGCCAGGCTCAGTGGGGCTCAAGCCTTGCCCTGGATTCGTGAACCCAGCCCTTCCTGGACTCTCCTTCTCACCATTTTTTCTTTCCTTTTTTCCTCCTGGCGGAATGTCTCAAGCTCTTGCTCCAGCAACTTCTCCTGTTCTTTGCTCTTTTTCAACTGCTCCCGTTTCTCCTCCAGTAATCTTGTCACCTCCTGAAGCTCCTCAGTTAGACTGGTTTTGGCAGAGCCTTGCTCCCTGTGCTGAGAAATAAAGACTAGCCTGAAAGAGGACGCCCGGGTGGCTCAGTGGGTTAAGCATCTGCCTTTGGCTCAGGTCATGATCCTGGAGTTTCGGGATTGAGTCCTGCATCAGGCTCCCTGCTTGCTCTCTCAAATAAATAAAAAAATCCTGCCTTTTTTTGGTTTTGTTTAAAAAGAATGCCCTGAAAGACAGTCTTAGGCTGTATATTTTTGAAAAAACAAAACAACCACCCCTCCCCAGACAAAGAGAATGGCTGAGATAAATATGAGGGCAACCTGTTGGTTATTTAGCATGGATAATAAAAAAGTTTCCTCAGATGTCCAGCAATATTTTTTTGGTTCAATTAGATATACCAACTTATTTTATTTCTAGATCTAGTTCCCACAGCATCAACCTTCTCTCCCACTTACCAAATCTTTCCACATAAAAAGGAATAACATGGAGGACATTAGGAGAAGGAAAGGAAAAGTGAATGGGGTGGGGAAATGGAGGGGGAGATGAACCATGAGAGACTGTGGACTCCAAGAATCAAACTGAGAGTTTTAGAGGGGATGGGGGTGGGGGGATGGGTGAGCCCGGTGATGGGTAGTAAGGGGGACGTGTATTGTGCGGAGCACTGGGTGTTGTATGCAAACAATGAATCTTGGAACAGTGCATCAAAAAATAATGATGTACTGTATGGTGACTAACATAACACAATTTTAAAAAACCCTCTTTAAATAAAGTTTAAAAAAATCTTAGAAAAGCACAAAAAGAATAATTCAGAGATTGAGGACTTTAAAATGACTGACAAGGATAGTTCTGAATCCTATTAAAAAAAACTGAACATTGTACTCTGACTGTTTTTAAGCTTAGTCCTTGAGAATGCTTATTATGGGTCGCGGGAACTAGAGCTAATAGGCTGGCTTAGCCTTCTAACACAAAAGCTGGAAAATTAGTCTGAATGGATTGGTGGTAGCATCTTCCCCAATAAAAGAGCAATATATTTAATCTCAGGCAGAGCAGATGCTTGGGCTGGCAGCCTACTTGTCCGTTATACCTGGTGTTGAAGGAGTTTTAGATGGTCTAGCAGTTCATTCAGCTTCATTTCCTGCTCAGTCGTGGTCTTCTGGAGCTGCCTCTTTTCCTTTTCTGAATTTTCAAGCTTCTTCCGGGTCTCAGAGAGTTCCAATGTCAGCTCCTCTATCCGCTTCCTAAAGCAAAATGGCGACAAGAGGAAGACAGACTCCAGGGGCTGCGTTAGCAGATTGTGAGCCGGCTACCCGGGGCTTGCTACCTCAGTCCCAGGCAGCTGCTGCCGAGTCCAGACCGGCTCGCCAGAGACAGAGCCTCTCCCTGGAAGTGAGACAGTGGTACCTGTTGGGGGCGAGTTCCTCTCCAGCCATCAAGGAATCCTTCTGCAGCTTCTGAAGTTCTCTCTGCAGCTCCTGGATGGTCTCTGTCTTCTGCTTCTCCAGGAAAAGGTAGCTTTGCAGTTTCCTCTGCGCATCCTCCAGGTTATTCTTTGCCAGAAGGGTCTCTTCTTTGTACTGGGAGGCTTGCTGAGCTACAGAACCCAGCCGACAAGCCAGGCACATGTGTGTGGGAGAAGGGATATGCACGCGTGAAGATCTGACTCTCAGATAAGACCAGTTAGAAAGACTGTTCCTTCAACTTGTGACCTACTTCAATTTACAATCTGTCCTTGTTTCTCTCCATCTCATTATCACTCCTAAGGAGCTCTGTTAAGTCATCTGTCTTCAGCTGTCCCCCAGCTGTAGACTGCTTCTGGACTAAAGTTAAACAAATCAATATAAATTGCTCAGTATCTCTTATGTGACTCATCCTGTCGTTAGGGACAAATCCTGACCCTAATGGAGTTTAGAGTCTCGTGAGGGAGACATAACCAGCCCACGTGACCTAGTCATCTAGTCATGTGAACTGTGCGCTCACCGTGAACTCCTGTGAAACAGGATCAGTGTGGCTGAGAACAGTTGGGGATGGCCTTACGGAAGGACAGAGATGCTGCTGGGCCCGAGAATGAGGAGGAGGAAGGGAATTCCAGAGGGGGGAAGCATTAGAGCAAATGCATAGGAATGGAATGGGCGAGGCAAGTGGGAAGAGCATGGGAAGAGATTGGTTTGGCTGGGAAGGACCGTGGGAAGGAGTGCTGGGAGACTGCTGCGTGAGTGCATGGACAGGAGTGGGCTTTGGAGGATTCTGAAAGCCAGAGAGAAATGTTCAGAGTTAAGTTAGTGGGTTCTTGAGCGAGACCCGGCAAAAAGATTATTATAGGAAAATTGAAATGTATTAAAAGGAGAAGGACTTCCTCAAGTTTCTATTATTGTTTCTGTTGAAACATCACCTTTGTCTCCATTTTTCAGCCTGGGATGCTGGACAAAAGATGGTGTCGATACAGGAATAATGATCTACCTTGGAAGAAGGAGGGGGAATTTTTTTTCTAAGCAGAGAAGAGAAAGTTCAGTTTGGGGAATGCTGGGTTAGAGGGGAAGGTGGACTGCCCAGGTGGAGCTACTCTCTAGAGACAAGAGTGACCACAGGTGGCAAGTAAGGGTTGGGGCTCTAGGTTTTGGAGTTGTTCCAAGAATGAAACTAGATGGGGGAAGGCAGAGATTAAGGGATGGATGACTACTGTCAGAGAAGGAGGGAATGAGATTTGTGAAAGAAGAAGGGACTTGTTTGATCTCCAGAGATGGGAAAAAACTGTTGAGTGAGGGAGGCCAAGACCACACCACACTCAGACACACACAGTTACAGGAGGGTGGGGAAGGAGGCCACGCTATGGATACCCCCCCCCCAAATTGATATGTCACTCACATAACATAACGTTAAACACTTTAAAGCATACAGGTCAGTGGTTTCTGCAATACTCACAAAGATGTGCAACCATCACCAGTACCTAATTTCTGATTGTTTTCATCCCCCCAAGGGCAAGTCCATGCCCAGGGAAAGAAGTTATTAATGACCTCTGACAAAGCAGTTTCAGCAGAGCAGCAAGGACATGATCCGTAGCGCAGGCTATGCAGGAGAGAATGTGTTGGGAGGCAATAAAGGGGAGAGAAGGTATCTAAAGGAAGGGAAGAATAAATTGTGTGACGGAGGTCCTGGAGAAGTTGGGGAGGAATGCAGAGCTTTGCAAAGAAGCAAAGTTCCGAGCCCTGTCCTCCCTGTGATGGCGAAAGGTGAACTTCAGAGGACGCTGCTGGGAAAACAGGAGGTGTGCGTGTTCAGCAGTTCACCTTCCCAGTTAAGGGCGAGTAAAGGAGCTTGGGCAGGCGCTGTGATCCCTGTGAGATGTGCCATGAGATCATGACAAGGTCTGCAGTGAGGAGTGGGGAAAGGAGCAGGAAGTGGCCGTTCAGAGAAAGAGGGGGGACTGCCCTAGCCCCGAGTGAGGGTTTGAAGTGTGGTGGGGAACACCGTCTGCTGGGGGCCTCACCTGCCAGCTTCTGTTGCTGTTGGGCCTCTTCGAGATTGTCCTTCAGCTTCTGGATCTCAGCTCGCAGGGCCCCACACTCTGCCCTGGACTTATCCTGCTTTACCTCCTGGATGGTGCTTTCAAGTTCTGTTGTCATTCGTTGCTGCTTCTCCAACTCCATCTCCTTTTTCATGAGGCTGTTCTGAACCTGTGACAGTTCTTTCTCGAGCTCATGCAACATTTCATCTTTCTCTTGGAGGAGCTGAGGAAAGCAAAGGGTGACCACTGATAGAGGCCTGAGCAGCTACCCATGGGAGCTGGGTACAGATTATCTTGAGCCCTCTCCAGCCACCATCTTCTCTGGCCTGGATATCACACAATCTCCACCCTCTGCTTCCTGCCTTAAGTCAGTCCATTCCCAACGCAGCTGTCAGAAGGGGCCCTCTGGAAGCCTAAGTCCAATCTTGTTTTGCCTCTCCTCAGAACATGCTGGCTCCATGTATTTGGAAAAAGGCCACTATTCTTCTAGCAACCTCCTGGAATGCTCATGGTCTGGTTTGACCTCACCTCCAGCCACCCCTAACTCTCTTGGTTTGAGCTTGTCTCCTAGAATATTCTAAGCAGATTCCCACCTGAGGACTCTCGCCCTTGCTACTCCCTCTGCTTAGAATATTTTTCCTGGAGACCTCTGCCTGGGTGGCTCCCTCACTTCATTCAAATCTCTGCCAAAATGTCACCCTATCACCGAGGCCTTCCCTGACCACCCTGTATGAAACAGGAACTTATCAGTACCTGGCATTACATTATACATTAGTTTTGTGATTTGTTTATTGTCTGTCTTTCTGTACTAGAATGTAAACTCCAGAGGAATAAGCATGTTGCACGTGTTGTTATATTCTTTTTTAAAAAAAATATTTTATTTATTTATTTGACAGAGAGAGATCACAAGTAGGGGAGAGGTAGGCAGAGAGAGAGAGAGGAGGAAGCAGGCTCCCTGCTGAGCAGACAGCCTGATGTGGGGCTCGATCCCAGGACTCTGGGATGATGACCCGAGCCGAAGGCAGAGGCTTTAACCCACTGAGCCACCCAGGTGCCCTTGCTGTTATATTCTTAATGCCTCGATTTGTGCTTGGCATATCACAGGAGCTCAAAAATACAGGTTGAATGAATATATGAACGACTCAGAATTGTTTACCCAGACTCCTGGCTGCGTGTGGTCATCTTTCCAGACACTTCCATTTTGACTAATGGATTCCCCCCTGCACTTTCAAATAGGGAGCCTGAATGACCAGCCAGTCAAGCAGTTGGATGATTTCTGCTATCTCTGATAGAAGTGTAGAGTTGGAAGTGCGCTGACTGTATAAGCTTGCATTGGTTTTACAACATTTCTGTCCTTACTTCTATTCCTAGGCTTTTCCAGGACGTGGACTTATATTGAGAACTACAGATCTTCTAGGGCATAGTTCCATTAATATTTTCAAACTTCCTGTATGCATATTCATAAGGTATTTGTAATTTTATACACTGAAATTCACTTGAAGTTCTTAATAAGAACTACACAATATTTAAAGCATTTCATTCCACGATCAAGCATAAACAAAAGCATAAAAGAACAATGCAAGTGTGTCCCAAACTCTCTACCTTGAAGGCTGGGAAAGTACCTCTTGTAGAGTCAACATCTCTATGAAGGTCCCTGGATAATGGTATTTTATTTATTTATTATATGCTATGAGAGGTCCCAAAGAAGTGCTCAGAACTGCCTCTGGGCCTAAAGCGCCTGCAGTCTCATTGCTCATGTGTTGATGTTCCCCCAGGCAATCCCCCTGGGTGCAGAGCTCTAGGACCCGCCCTGGACCAGACCTATCCTGTTGGCAGTTCTAACCAGAGAGCTCCTCTTGCCTTACCTTGTCTTTCTTCAAGCCCAGCTTCTGGGTCTCCGTGAACTGCATCTGTAGCTCCTGCAGCCGCCTTTGCAGGATGGAAACCTCCTTATCCTTCCTCTCCATATGGGCAGATGTCTCCTCCCGCAGCCCGTGCAAGTCCAGCTCCAGCTTCATCATGTCTGTGCGGGAAGGGACAGAGTGCTCCTTACTCAGAGGAGGGCTCCAGCTTCCTTCTCCTCTCCCTGCTGCCCCCCACACCCCACCCACTCCGGGTTTACCCTTCATGATGTTTTTCTTCTGCTCTGACACAGCCTCTAGCTCCATGCGCAAGTCCTTCACTAGGTTCTGATACTCCTCCACGTGTAGGCACTGGCTGTCTTTCTGCTCCTGCAAGTGCTTCAGTATCTGGGTAGGTAAGATAGGACCAGGGCAGGATGAGCACAGGGGGCAAGATTGCTTTCTACAATGCCACCTGTCCAGATTTGGCAAATCCAGAGAGACAGAGAGGGGAGAAGTAGGTGCCAGGGACTGAGGGAGGGAGGGGGGGAATGACTGCTCATGCATACAGGGTTTCTTTTCAGAGTAGTAAAAATATTCTGGAATTAGTGGGGATGGTTGCCCAACCTTGTGACTGTTTTAAAACCAATGAATTGTATACTTTACAGTATGAATTTTAGGGTATGTCAATTGTATCTCAATTAAACAAATTAAATTAATTTTTAAAAGGATACGTCAAACTTATCACCCTCATGCAGAATGTGTACAAAAGCCACCATTCCTTCTGCCCTACAACAATTGACATTGATGGAACACCTATTATGTGCCAGGCACTGTCTTAGGTGCTGGGGGCCATAGAATAAGAAACACAGAAACAAATGTTTGACCCCATGGAACTGACTTCATAGTGGGGTGAGACAGATAAAGAGCGTAAGTGGTCACCTGTAGAAAATGTTAACAGTTGATATGTGCTATAGAAGAAACAGGTGCAGTTCCAAAATTTGGCTGTAAAACTGAATACTGCCAGACACATTCACGGGGAGTTGGCATATGTCACATACAGGATGCTTGTAGCAGGGTCAATCAAGTTCACACAAATATAAACATATGATATAAAAATAAAAAATAAGCAAGAAAACCCAGAATCAAACCCAACGCAACTTGACACCCCCCAGGCACAAATAAGCAAAAGCTCTCCCACCTTTTTAATGTCTTCACAATCTTCTGAGGAACTAGGAGGATGTCTGTGTGTGGCTGTATAGGAAGCAAAGTCTGCTTGTAATTTTATCAAAGCCTCTTCACGCTCTAGAACCTGCAAATGAGTGTGGGTTAGTTATGCTGAGTGATCAATGTAATGTGATTATTCCTAGTATGATTTTGGCAGGGTGTTCTTTTTTTCAGCCCAAGTTTGTTATAATATAAGTAATTCATCACAAACTTCCTGTGGGGTTGCAACAGAGGAAGAATTAGGTTCTCAATCTTACATCAAATCTCAGTAAGGCATAGACAGTGGTTTGTCTGAGTCTGCCAGTGGCCACATTTTGGACTCCTTCCTGAACCTCTGTGTGTTCCAGCTTATGAGGCAGAACGTTCCTAAAAGCTGTGATGGAAAGACATCTAATCTATCAGAGGATGGGATGCAAAATTCAAGTATTAAAGAAGGAAGTTTTTATGGAATGCACGGATGTGTAGGTACTTAAAAAAATTAAAAATTATGAAATTTTTGTTCTTGGTTTAAAATAATTCAAACAAAACACAAGCATCCAAAAAATAAGTGAAATCTCTCCACTTACTCTCCACTCTCAATTCCAGTAAGGGGTGGTGAGCACTATAGGCAATTTACGGTATGTACTTCTATATTATAAACAAAGACATTAAAAAATGAAAGTGGAATTGAACTTATACATGGGATTTTGCAACCTTTCTCAACAATAGCTCACAATCCCATTTAATTCTTATAGTCTGCTGAATCCTTTTTCTTGGTCTCCTTATCATTCTACAATATGGCTGTTTCTTTAACCATTTTTTTAAAAAAAAATCTATTCAACCATTTCTCTATTGATGAGCACTTAAGTTGTTGTGATAGATTTTAAGTCTCTTTAGAATCTCAAACTTAGTGTGGGTTGGGGGCATGTAACCACAGAGATGATGAACAAAAGGTAGGATCAAGTCTATATAAGACATTTGAGCAGTCTTGTTGACAGAAATAACTTTAGGTGACTCTTTTTCCCTCCTTTGTTTCTTCATGGGTTTATTTTTGGTCTCTCAGAAAAATATTCTAGAAGTCACTTACCAAAGCATTGCTGCAGGCTAATTTATTTCGAAGTTCCTGGATTAGATCATCCTGTTCAGAGACCTTTTGCCAGACTTCAGACAGTCGTTTCAGGGTCTCCTGATGCTCTTGAATCATGCAGGAAGATGTGTATATACGCACTTTTGAATGATCACCCTTATTCTCAGTCTCCTGGGATATTTGGAAATAATGAGTTTGTTTTGTTCATACTCTTTGAGTTAACTTCAGAATGCCATGTGCATGGAAAATCTCTTAGATCTACATTCTGAAAGTTCATGTTCACATATGTGAATCACAGCTTTCTTAATAAAAGAAAAAATTAACAAGTGCATATGCATGGTTAAAAGTTCAAACAGTTCACAAGAGAATATACTGTAAAGTTAGTCTTCCTCCCTCTTGACCCTCCATGACTCAAGTCCTCTCCTCCGTGACAGTCTATGTTACCATTTTGGGGGGTATCCTTCCAAAGATATTTTATGCATCTTTGTATATGCATATATGCATATGTATATAACCCTCTATTTTTTCCCCTACACAAATTAAACTCTTCTAAAATGCTATTCTAACATTATGTTTGCACTTGACAATTTATTTAGGATATTTTCCATATTGTTACTTTTATATTTATCTGATTTTTCTTTTAAAATTAATATCAAATTGCACAAGTAATATATATATGTTCTATCTAAAACAGTATAACATTGTGGGCAAGTCTAAATTTCTCTTTGACTGTACTACCTTTAATCCCATACTTGCTGTATTTTCCAGAGATGAGAATTTGTGCACATACTTCTAGAACTTTATCTATACACTTACATACATAATAAAGAATTTGTAGAATACAGATGATATTATGTTGGCCTTTTAAAATAGAAAAATAGATTTTTTTCACTCAAAAAGATGTATTAGAAACATATCCAGGTTAGTATATGTACTTCTAGCTATTTTAAATTGCTTTTCAATGGGTTTATCTAATTTCTTATTGATGGGAATATCAGTTGTTTCCAAGTTTTTTTTCTAAAATGAAGTTGAAATGAATATTTTTGCACATAAGTCTTTGAGTACTTATTCTGGTATATGTTTGGATTAAATTCTTAAAGTTGGGGGGTGCCTTGGTGGCTCCGTGGGTTAAAGCTGCTGCCTTTGTCTCAGATTGTAGTCCCAGGGTCCTGGGATTAAGCCCCTCATTGGGCTCTCTGCTCAGCAGGGAGCCTGCTTCCCCCTCTCTCTTTGTCTGCCTCTCTGCCTACTTGTGATCTCTCTCTGTCAAATAAATAAATAAATAAATAAATAAATAAAATCTTTAAAAATTCATGACATATTTAAAATTTTGGTAGATACCACACCATTATCCTTCAAGAAATTATACCAATTGACACTTCCATTAGCATGAGTATGCCCATTTTCCTAGAACCGTTTTAAAAAATTTCTTTCTAAAAAAAAAAAAAAATGTCTTTCTCAAGAGAAAAACCATGAGAGACTCTTAATATCACAAAAGAAACTGAGGGTTGCTGGGGGAAGGGAGGTAGGGAGAGGGCCGTTGGGTTATGGACACTGGGGAAGGTATGTGCTATGGTGAGTGCTGTGAAGTGTGTAAACCTGGCAATTTACAGACCTGTATACCTGGGGCTAATAACACATTATATGTTAATAAAAAATTTTTTTAATGTCTTTCTCTAGGTCATCTGAAATCATGTATGAGGGTTACTACATGCACATGGGTCTGCACCAATAATGAAGTGAACTGATTTAGATAGCCAGAAAAGAGGAAAGAGTTACAGTTTGGAGAATAGATCTTTCCCATTAAACTTTTTTCCTTAATTGGGCTTTTCCAGGCAAAGTTAGAAATAGTTTATGTTCACTAAGCATGAAAGCTACCCATGAGCAAGCTGTAGAACGGTCAGAGAGAAATCTAAAACTGACCATAAATAATATTCTTATAAGTAAGTTAGTGTGTAAGTGGGCAAAAGAATGGAAAATGACAGAAAAGTTAAGGAACAAGAAGATGATATCTAGAGGTCCAATGTCTTCTTTTAAAAGATTTTATTTATTTTTTTGATATAGAGATAGGGAAGAGAGAGCACAAGTAAGCAGAGGAAGAGGGAGAAGAGGGCTCCCTGCTGAGCAGAGAGCCCAACGCTGGGCTCAATCCCACGACCCCAGGAATCATGACCTGAGCTGAAGGCAGATGCTTATCCAACCGAGCCACCCAGGTGCCCTTACAGGTTCAATGTTTTAATACCACAGGATGAAAAATAGAAATTAATTTTAAAGTAATAGAAGAAAAATTCCCTGGGTTGAAGAAATTATCGATCTTCAGATTAAAAGTGTCGGTTAAATGTTGAGAGGCTTAATGAAAAATAAACTAAGAAACCTTGAGTCTAAAACCCTCCAGAATTCCAAGAAATAAAACTGGCAACTTACAAAAATGAGAAACATCAAAATCTAACAATTCCTCTTTAATACTGGATGGTACAAGACAATGTAGCAATAATTTCAAAGAGTTAAAGGAAGGTGTTCCTGAAAGTTTATATACCCAGCCAAACTAGCAATTAGGAATGAAGACAAAGTGATCTTTTTCAGACATGTAAATACTGAGAAACCTAGCTACTCACAATTGTTTCTGGAAGAATTAATAAACAAAAGTCCAAGAATTTAGAAGTGTTGGAGTATATTGCTTAAGTAATGATTAAAAATTGGTTTTATTTGTAATCTTAAAGAAATGCACACTTTATATGTTATATAAACAGTTTCAGAGATTAAAAGAGAAATATAAACCTTCTAACTCATTTATCTTAGGGTAGCATAATCCAGAAACCAATACTAGATGAGAGCACAAAGATTTGAGTAAGCAAACTAATCTCATTTCTGAAAATAGATACAAAAAATAAAACTTTAAGCAATTTAGTATAATAGTTTATTGTAATATAATGATATATTGTTATTATTAAAATAAAGTAAAATAATAAATAAAATAAAATAATATATCACAATCAAGTAAAGTTAATTTCAGGAACATAGAGATTGTCCTATAAATGAAAATCTATTAATGTAATTCACTTCATTAAAGGGAAAACCTCTATGACAACCTTGATAGCTGCTAACAAAAACATCTGATGAAGTTGAACATTCATTCCTGACAAAAATTCTCAATAAACTACATATAGACAGTCATGCTTCCACTTGAAAGAGAATATTAACAAGCAGCCAAGAACAAACATACTTATTAGTGAAATAATAGAATCATTTCCTTTAAAATGAGAAACAAGGCAAGGATGTTATAATTCAGCATTGTTCTGGGGTGTCCTGGTCAATGCAGTAAGATGCAAAATAAGTTGTATGATTATTGAGAAGGAAAGCAATTTAGAAATACCAAGCAGTCCACTGAAAATCTGGTCAGAGAGTTTAATAAGGTGATAGAACAAGTTTTCCTATACATCAGAAATAGTTAATAAAATTAAATGTATACAATCTCATTCACAAAATCAGTTAACAACTATAACATATCTAGGAGTAAACTTAGCAAGAAATATGTGAAATCTATATAGAAGAGTATAAAATCCCATTAAAGGGTACCTAAGAAAACTTAAATAAAAGTAGAAATAAGTCAAGCAGAGAGAGTCAATTATCATATGGTTTCACTTATTTGTGGAGCATAACAAATAGCATGGAGGACAAGGGGCGTTAGAGAGGAGTAGGGAATTTGGGTAAATTGGAAGGGGAGGTGAACCATGAGAGACTATGGACTCTGAAAAAACAGTCTGAGGGGTTTGATGTGGCGGGGGGGGTAGGAGGTTGGGGTACCAGGTGGTGGGTATTATAGAGGGCACGGCTTGCATGGAGCACTGGGTGTGGTGAAAAAATAATGAATACTGTTTTTCTGAAAATAAATAAATTGGAAAAAAAAAGTAGAAGCATGTTATGTCCCATAGAATATGCTAATTCCCCCAAATTAATATATAATTTGAAAGTAAATGAACATACATCTAAATTTCACCAAGAAATATTTGGAAGTCAAGAACAGGGAAGGAGGACCTACTTTGAAGGAGCTATCAAAACCTATCAGTTAAAGTCACTAAAAACTGTGATCTTGGTGCAAAAACTGGCAAATAGATCAAAAGAAGAGAGTTCAGAAAGAACCACATGTACATGGGGATCAGCATATATACTGAGTTGGCAATTCAAATCAGCAGGGAAAGTATTCAACAAATAGAAGTGGGACAGCTGGAGACACCTTTTGGTAAACATAAATTATGTGTATCTATAGCTATATATCTACATATGTATATAGGTTATCTCTCTAGCTAGCTATCATCTATCATCTATCTAATCTATCTATTCATCCATCCATATCAATTCCAAATGGACTAAAGATAAAAATGTAGAAATACAAAAATATAAAAGTGCTAAAAAAATGAGGTAAACTTTTGTAATCTTGGGGGGTAGAGAAGGCCTTCCTAAGCAAGGAATAAAACCTAAGGGCACCTGGGTAGTTCAGTCGGTTGGCTGTCTGACTCTTGATATTGGTTTGGGTCATGATCTTGAGGTCATGAGATCCAGCTGTCAGGCTCTGTGCTCAGTGGGGAGTCTGACTGGAATTCTCTCCCTCTGCTGTTATCTTTCTCTCTCAAATACATAAATCAATCTTAAAAAAAAAAAAAAAGGAGGGCGCCTGGGTGGCTCAGTGGGTTAAGCCGCTGCCTTCGGCTCAGGTCATGATCCCAGAGTCCTGGGATCGAGTTCCGCATCGGGCTCTCTGCTCAGCAGGGAGCCTGCTTCCCTCTCTCTCTCTGCCTGCCTCTCTGCCTACTTGTGATTTCTCTCTGTCAAATAAATAAATAAAATCTTTAAAAAGAAAAAAAGGAAAAAACCCTCAAAATCTATAAAGGAGGACTGAAAGACTTAACTCCATAAAAATTAAAAAATTTCTGGGTGGTGACAAATACCATTAATAAAGTAAAATGAAAAGTTACAAACTGGGAGAAGATACCTGTAACATACGTAGTAAAGCATTATTACCTGTAATATATTAAGACAATCCTATAAGTCAATACAAAAAAAACACTAAATACCCAATATAAAACTGGTTAAGGATTTAAACAAGTAATCCATCAAGCCGAAATCCACCTGACTGATACACTCATGAACAGTGCTCAATACTTTGTTAGTGTGGCGGGCACTGTGATGCGTCCCCTTCAGCAATGAAGGACTTACTCCCCCAGCTGCTGGGAGTGCTTCCCAAGACAACCCTCAGCTCTCAGCCCTTTCTGGGGATTGCCTGGGCTGAAGAAAACTGCTCTGCTCCAAGTCATGCCTCTCCCTAAGGGCAGATCACATCCATAACTGATCAACATGGAGGAAGAAGGCCAGCTCCCTTCTCCCTAATTTGGGACCCCTTTGTATGTCCATCCAGCCCCAGAGCTTCCACAAGACTGGCTGAGGCCTTTGTTGGGACTGCATTACAGCCCAATTTCTCCCTCTGCTCCCTGCTTCCTTCTCCTTCTTTTCACAGGTGTTGATACCAAGGGCTCTCTCTAAAAAATATGTACTGCATGTCAATCTGTGTCAGAGTCTGCTTCCTGGGGGAACCCAACCCACAACTGTTAGAATGAAAGGAAATGAAAACTGTAATGAGGAAACTTGTTTGTATGTGTTTGTGTGTGTGTGTGTGTTTTCTCCATGCATCAGTTTAGCACAACTTAAAATGACTAAAAACATACCATGTGAGTGTGGGGAAGCAAGTTCCCTTAATTATTATTGGTAAAAGTGTAAACTGGTAGAATCTTTCTGGCATTCAATTTAGAAGTATCTTTTGACATTAAAATAAATGTATTCCTTGACCCAGCAATCCCACTTCAGGAAATTCTCCCGTAGGAATAAGGATGTCCATTACATCTTGTTTGTAATAGACAAAATAGGTCAGCAGATGGTATAGTCATACCATAGAATACAAGGTAGTTACTAAAATTGTCAAGATATACATTTAAAAAGCAAGGTATAGAACCACATTTATAAAATGACCCATTTATGTAATAAGAAAACCCTAACCATTTATATATGTAACTGTATAATAAAAGACTGAGGAAGATTCCCAACAGATTATTCAAATGATTATCTAAAGGGAAGAGAGTAGGGTAGAGGAGGCTGAAAGCAGACTTTTACATTTAATTTCTGTGATTCTGTCTAGGGAACCTACATTGTTATATTACTTCTGTAATTAAAAAAAGCAATTAAAAGAAAAAGATTCAGGCATTTTTGCTCTGCTTTGTTACCTTTCATGGACTTCACCTCCTGTTTGATCCTGAAGTCATGGTTTGCATGAGTCCTGTGACCGAGAAGAGCCCCCCAGCCAGAACCTCATGAGAACATGGAAGATTTGGGAGCCCATTTGTTATTTTGATTTTTGCCTTATTTGAAGTGGTAGCACTTTACATTAATTAAGGAGCCTCAAAATTCTTAGGGAGGAATCTTAAAGGAGATGTGAAGGCTGGAAGTTGAAAGCCGGGGGCTACAAAGTTCAAGGGAAGGAACGACATCTGGTTGGAGGTTTGGGTTTCCCTCAGAGAAAGCAGGGACTGTTACCCGGTGACCACCTGGGAGCACGTCCACTTGCTGGAGCTCCTAGGCAGAGTGGCCTGGTGTGAGGCCTTACCTGACTGACGATCCCGCTGAGCTCCCCCTCCAACATCTTCACTTGGCACTCCAGTAACTCGATGTTGCTCAGGGAAGTCTGGTATTTATCCCTGTAAAGGCTTAAACTCCTTTCTAGGGAGACAATCTTGTCCCCGGCCAAAGCAAGTTGTTCCTGGGCCAAATGAAGCTTCTCGCCTGTGTTCTCATTATGATTCCCCATTTCCTCCTCATAGAGAATCACCTGTTGGTAAAGGAATGAAACTGCACTGAACTCATGGAAACATCGAATGAGGAAAGGGTATGGCTATAAGGACCTCACGCAGAGGAGTCTTATGTTTTCACTAGAAACCTAGAAGTACAGAATAGGCCCAGCACAGATTTAAAAGCTACAATATATACTATCAGAATGTTAATGATTAGAAATTAAAACAAAAAGATTGTCCTATTTGGATGGTAAGCTTCTTAAAGGCAGGGACCATTATCTATTTCCCATCTGTCTGGCATGTAGTAAAAAGTCAATAAGGACTTGTTAGTTGCTTAGCGGGAATGAGTCTATCTAGCTCCATTTTTTTTTTAAAGGCTTGAAATGCCCATGTTCTTTCCTTCCTAGGTATTCTCTAGAGATCTAATTTAGAAAATGTGGAGCCCCTCATGCACACAACAAATTTCCTAAGAGATTGAGGGGGAACAACCCCAAGTTCCTCTGGGACTTGGACAGTTCTTACTTAGCTTGCATTCTCTTCCTAATCTTCAGCTAATCGATTGATTAGTTGACCAACAGATATTTATTGAGCGCTCTTAAACAATGTCTTGGGTGCTGGGGGATATATACCTATTAGACACAGGCTCCTCCCTCAAAGAGTTTACAAACTCTTTAATTTGGGGAAGGTATGATTTATAACCGGCAAATAACTATATATAGCTGACTACGGTCAACTGAATGGCCAGATTTACATGTACTGAAGGAGTTAAGAGCAGGAGGGTCATCAGGGAACGTTTCCTTTTGGTTCAAATAGTTCACTGTGGAATTTGGATAGAACTCGTTCTGTCGGTCTAAGCTAATTATGCTTGCTGCCTGCCATCTGAAGTTCCTCATAGGAAGAGGTCATTTAGTTTGAGGTGTTGATCAGAAAAGGGGAAGACAGAAAGAATATTTTATATTCAAATGTTTATAACAGAAGCTGTCAGTGACTCTCTCACATTCCGGAGGCATTCACCGTTCCTTTGAATGCTAAACCCATTCCAACCACAAGCATCTTCAACTCTGCCTGGGATGCTCTGGCCTCAGGAGCCCACTCTCGCAGAGGAGCAAGACAAGGCAGGTTACAAGTATGGGGGAGTTAATACCCCCAGGAGCAGCCTTCAAGCAATGACTGGGTGGTGAGTTGGGATCACTGTGAGGCATGCTCTACTCTACCTCCCCCCAGTTCTCCAGAGGGGCTGAATCCGAGGTGCTCATGGTAGTAATCTTAATACTGATTTTCTTTATAGGGTTCCTGTCTTTCTTTGACTCACTTCTCCACTCTTTCTCTGGGATCACCTCTTGAATTGACTACTTTACATTCATCTCCTTGTCTTAGGCTCTGCTGTTGGGAAATCCAGCCTTACACAGAAGTCTGATGCTACTGTGCAACAAAGTATTGGGGAATATTGGCAGAATGCCTAGAGTAATTTTTTCTAATGTTTTCCCAGCTTGAGATCATTTTCAGTGACTGCAATTTACCAGATCCCACATCAATTATCCCCCTCCTCCTTAGAAGTTGAGACTTGACTTCATTTGGGACAGCAGTGCATGTCACTGAAATACATTTCCTTGGCTTCCTAAGAACTAGCTATAAGCCATGTGACTAACTCTGGCCAACGATACATAAATCAAAGTATTGTGTGGGACTTCTGAAAAGTGTCCTTAAAAGAGAAGAGCGTGTCTTTTTTCCCCCCACCTCCTTCCCTGCACTATCCTGCTTGGAACAAGGAAGTGATGGCTGGAGCTCTAGCAGCCACCTTAGGAGATCTAGAAAATGGAAGTTTTGAGCTGATGATGGTAGACCGAAAAGGGAGGACCCTAGGTACTTGATGACACATGCAGTTCCTGTAACATTCCTAGACCACCTACCTCCATCCTTCCTCTATATGTCAGAGAAATAAACTATCTAAAGTCACTATTACCTTGGGGGTTTTCTGTTACATACAGCCAAATAGAATCCCAGCTAATTCAGGGTTGCTCTATCCAAGCTGGACTCTTGTTTTAAGAACTGGTCAGTTTTAGCCCAACCCTGCTTTAGTTTTATTAAACTATGGTTTATGTTCATAGGCTTTGCCCTCAATTATCCTTTGTAGGATAGCTTTTCTCTGTTTCTTTCCCTTCCAATCCTTTTCAGCAAATTCTCATAACATTCCCTTTTAAAAAAATTCTACATTCTGTAAGTCCTCAAAAAGCCCCTGGAATTACTCCTTAAGCAACAGCACCATCTTAGACAGTCCTTGGAATTTTATCTCTAAAGGCAAAGGAGGAAATGCTCGGGGAGGCTGTCTGTCTCACTACTTAGAATCCATAGTTTCACTGCTGCTAGTGCTACCATTGCTCAACTGGTTTAAATTCTATAGTTTTGGTCTTTGGAATTTACTCGGGATTCCACAAGGATGCTCTTTTTGGTTTAAAAAAAAATACTATCTTGGGACATGAATGGAAATGAATGTTCAGAATATACTTGAGTTTATATGATCTAAAACTCCAGCCTGAAAAAAATGACTGATCTGGTACTCTCAGTGATTGACTCAGACTCAATGTCTGGTTATCTTATCAGCTATCCAAATGCTAGGAATTTTTATATTATCAAAATCTGGTTTTTCTAAAAATGGTTCATTTAATAGACTTTATACCTTTTTTATAACCCTCAGAGACCTAGAGTCTTTTGCATTTAAATTGCAATGATAATAGGATGGAAATGATGGACCTATAAGCAATACCCCCCCAACACACACACACATCACATCACATGTCCCATGTACACTGATACCAGAGCTCTCACCCAATTATGCCATTTTCTTTAGTTTTCTCTGTTCAGCTTCAATAAGGTTAAGAGTTAAAGAGGGGAAGTTGATAAAACCTGCTCAAGATGTTGAGAAGCTCTCTCCTGTAAGGCCAGTGTCTGCTTTCTAGCAGGTGTGGCCTGATTTCAGTGGGTACCTGGGCTCAGGAGACATTTCCATAGTTATTCTATCTTATTCTATCTATACCTCATCTTCTTTCAGTTTGCAGTGATGGTGGAGAAGAACCAGGTCAGAAGTCTGCTTCTCTAGGACAGACTGATACTGCAGGAGGGAACAGTAAGAAGTCTGCAACTCCTCTGTGCGGAACTCCAGTTCTTGCTGAAGGGCTAGCAATTTTTTCTTGAGTTGTTGGAGTTGTCTCAGATGGCACTGTTTACTGGGCTCAAACTCCATCCGCGACTCCTGGAATGCTAATGCTTGTTTCTTATTCTGCAATTGAGATAGAATATATCGGGAAAAATGCCTTTCGGTTGTCATTAAGAATACATTCATTCTTTGATTTTTTTTCATTTGTTCCACCATTGACATCCATCTCTCTGTCCTTTCATCCACACGCTTTTAGTAAACCTTTCACTCTATCTACACCGAAACATCATTTTGTATTTCCATCCTGTAAGGAGGATTTGAAAGAAGAAAAAAATCCTATTTCTTTCCTACGAGTTAGATCTACCACTCATATTACTCAGGCCAGAAGAAAAAACATACACTTAAAGGACCTAGAAAGTAACATAAAGATACACACAATAATGTGATTTTTTTTTTTTGTCTTCACATTTAAAGATAACCCAATTGATCTAGAACACAATGGAATTCTGTTCAGTTTTTGGGCTAAAATTGATTCACACTCAGATAAAAGGGCAAACTCTTGGGTGGGCTCTTGGGGAAACAGTTTTCTGGAGTGCTGGCCAATGGGAGGCAGAGATTATTCAGGCACATTGACTCTGTTGTCTCCTCCTGAAGGAAGATGTGACCTTATAGATGCTGTGTGTGTGTGTGTGTGTGAGAGAGAGAGAGAGAGAGAGAGAGAGAGAGAGAGGGAGAAACAGGGAGAGCTCTTCCTGACAATCCACAATCAGGTTGAAATGCTGCTAGACCCATCCTATATTTTCATTCATTCACTCAATAAACATATGTTGAGCACCTACTTTGTATCAGGTACACTGCTGGTAGGATACATCCCTGAGTTGTTTATTTCAGTACAGGCGAGGTCTTTGCACTGAAGTTCCTATATTTTCTTGCCCAATAATCTCTGATGACGTGTGAAAGAGAGGTGGATGAAGAGGGTGGCCCATGGGCATTCCTTAACTCCCTCCTCTGTTTATAATCCTCCTACTTATTATGTAAAATCCTGTCCAATTTTTGCTCTCCTTCCTCTTTTCCCTGCAAAGCCAACTTTGCACCAATACCATAGACTTTATTGGCATGTCTTTACTATGGCATTTCACATTCTGCTTTGCATTACAGTGACCTCTGTGTATCTTATCTTCTATTAGATTATAAGCCCCTGGAGGGCAGGGGCCATGTCTGCTTCTATAGGACCTAGACTAAAGGTTTATACACAGTTAGGTATTGAAGGAAAGTAGGAAATTAAATAGAAACTAGGCAATCTCACTGGTTCCCCAAAATTTGAACTTGTGGCCTTGGCCTCATTAACAGAGTACTTTCAAACTTTCTAAAAATTAACTTTTTTTTTTTTTTTACAGTTTTAGTGAAGTAAATTTGTATATCACAAAATTTAACCACTCTAAGTATATAGTTCAATGATTTCTAGAAAATTTATGGAGTTATGCAACCATTGTTAGAATCTGGTTTTAGAACTTTTCCATAACCTCAAAAAATTCCATCTTGTTGCCCATTTGTCACTCTTGTTCCCACCCCAGCTCCAGGCAACCACTAATCTCTCAGAGTCTTTCTGCCTCTATGGATTTGCCCTTTCCAGACATATCATATAAATGGAATTGTATAATATGTCATCTTTTGTGTCCGGCTTCTTTCACTTAGCATAATGTATATAGCACAAGCTATAGCAAGAATCAGTATTTTCTTCTTTTTTATTGCTGAATAGTATGAATATACCATATTTTGTTTATCTGTTCACCAGCTGATGAACACTTGGATTGTTTCAATTTTTGGCTATCATGAATATTGCGGCTATGAGGATTAACATAGTAGCCATGTATGGATGGGATATTTTCCTTTATTTTTTAATTTAATTATTTGACAGAGAGAGATCACAGTAGGCAGAGAGGCAGGCAGAGAGAGAGGAGGAAGCAGGCTCCCTGATGAGCAGAGAGCCAAATGCGGGGCTCGATCCCAAGACCCTGGAATCATGACCTGAGCCCAAGGCAGAGGCTTTAACCCACTGAGCCACCCAGGGGCCCCTGGGATATTTTCCTTTAATTAATTTGTTTAGCAAATATTATGGTGCCCCTAGTATGTGTCAAGCACTCTAGTAGGTAATGGGGATATAGAAGTATATAAAACAGACAGAATCCCTGCCTTCATGAGTTTGTATCAATGGGGAGGGGGGAGGCAGCAAGTTAAATAAGTGAATTATGTAGTATATTAAAAGGAAAAAGTGCGATGGAGGAGAGTAAAGCAGGGGAAAGAGATGAAGAATGCTTGCATGGAGGCAGCTGTAATACTGAATTAAGTATTTTCATGGGACCACATTGAGAAGATGACATTCGGGCAAAGACTTGAAGGAGGCAGGGAAGGAGCCTGGTGGGGATCCATAGCAGGAACATTCCTGGGAGAGATAACAGCAAGTGCTAGGGCGTGGGGGGTGGGAGGTGCCTGGTCTTGTCTGAGGAGCCACTTTATTCTGGCTGGAGCGGAGAGAGTAAAGGGGAGAGTGGTACCAGATGAGGTGAGAACAGAAAGGGAGCTAAACTCCTTTAGGGCCAGGTAGGCCCTTCTAAAGAACTTAACTTTTCCTTTCAGTGAGGTAAAAGGACATTGGAGGGTAGTGAACAGACAAGTGAAATGATGTCCTTTAGGTGTTACAAAGTACACACTGGCTATTCTACTGAAAGGCAGCTGTAGGGCGGCAAAGGTGAAAGCAGAGAGACCAGCAAGGAGGCTGCTGCAAGAATCCAGGCAAGAAGTGATGGTGGCATGGACCCAGTTGGAAGTTGGGAGAAATGGCCGGATCAGGGATAGATTTTGAAAGCAGATCTCATGGGATTGGCTGCTGTGTTAGATGTGGGATGGTAGGGAATGATGGTCATCCAAGGCAGGATGACTCCAACATTTTGGTCTGAGTAAATGAAGATAGAGTCTTAATGAGAGTAATTCTGTTAGAGCTTGGACTGGAAAGAGGGACAATCTCTGGTGAGAGAGAGTGGGAATGGCTCACTTAAGATAAGCAATGCTCAGCCCAGCTCGGAACCAGAAAGACAACAGCTGATTGTGTAAGTTCATTCTGAATGAGAAGACTGAAAAGGGACCACTGTGGTCACCAACAAGAAATCCTAGGCAAAGAGAAGCTGAACTCTTGGCCTGAACATCTGGTGTATGTGGCTGGAGGGAAGTTTTTTTTTTTTTTAAACATATAATGTATTATTTGTTTCAGGGGTACAGGTCTATGATGCATCTGTCTTACACAATTCACGGCACTCACGGTAGCACACACCCTCCCCAATATCCATCACCCCACCCCCCCACCCCTCCCACCCCCCTCCACTCCAGCAACGCTCAGTTTGTTTCCTGAGATTAAGAATCTCTTACGGTTTGTCTCCCTCTCTGGTATCACCTTGTTTTTTCTCCCTCCCTTCCCCTGTGGTCCCCTGTCTTGTTTCTCAAGTTCCTCATATCAGTAAGATCATACAGTAATTGTCTTTCTCTGATTGATGGAAGCTAATGATATTTCTTTCTTAAACAATGCTGATTTTTGTATTTACTCTGTGTAGCTGTAATTGCCAACATTTATATTACATGTTTTTAGTTAAATGTTCTCGTTCTTTTCAAGATAAGAGTGTTGTTATTCTCACAACGCATCCGTGAAGGGACTTGGGAGGGGCGTTTGTGTGGGTGTTCATGCACACAGTTGTGTATAGGGGATGTTATTAACAGCCCAAGTCTTCTGACTATACAGGTAAGATGAGAGGTGGGAAAAAGCTATTAGGAAAAAAACATGGTCAAGAATAAATACCTAATAAGTATTAGGTAGTCCTAATAAGGCTAGGACTAAAGCAAAGGAGTGAATTTCGTGGGGTAGGGCTAATTCAGAGGACTTTATTTTAGTGAAGCAGATACCCAATAAAATCCTTACCAAATTATGCTTAAATCCTGTTTTTCTTGGGTTTGTGGAAGTTGACCTGATCTCTGACAATTAAGAAACTGGATTCTTGGTCCCTCAAGGACTTGTGTTGACTGATGATTTGGACCCGCCTCTCCACTGATGGACAGTCATCAGTTGAAAACTAAATGTGGTCTCTTCATTGTTCATTCTTTCTTAGCTTCACCTTATTTTCATATCCCTGTTTTCTCTTCATTATACAAAAGAATGAAAGAAGAGCTTTTTTTTTTTTTTTTTTTTAAAACCCCTTTCTTTAGGGCTTCCCCTCTAGTATGTGGTACATCATCTATTCTTAGGTGTGTTTGTAATTGTTCTTTGCTTAAAAGACACATGTCTTTTCCTATGTGTATAAAGCTTAGTGACCTGTCAGTGATACTGGTGAACTGCTTGTAACTTCTCTTCCCCAGAGGTCATGATGAATATTTTGGGTTTAATTTTGGTTTGAGGTAACATGATAGATCAGCCAGATGATGAGAGTTCATCCAAATCTTCCAGTACAGGGCAAACACAGCACCTAACCCAATCTGTCTGGTTATAAAGATTCAAGAAGTGCTCACATATGCAGAGAAACTAGAGTTTCCTTGGATGAGAATTTTAAACATTTGTACACTATAGATACCTGTGAGTTTAGAGAAACCAAGTTTCAAAGTCTTGGAGAAATTCTTAGACTTATTTGAGACCTATTAATTTCTACTTGTTTATTGCTATGTACTCCAAAGATTCTTTTTCTTAATTGTAAATGAATAGAAAATGACATGCTATGATTAAACCTACATTTCACTCATATATACGTGCCAGAGAACACTGTGATAAAGGCATCAGTACATTTCCTATTATTTCTTTGTCTCCCTTTTTAAAAGTTTTCTTTCCAGGGAAGACAGACATTTTATTAGATTCTACTTTGACCTTTAAACTGAGATTTGGAGAAAATGAGCAAGTTGTAAGTAATCTTCCAGAAGTGAGGTTAGTTCTGGGAGTTACCACCCAGAGATGGACTTGATTCTGGAGGCTGGCCCATCTTGTTTCTCTCCAGGCCTGAACTGTCTTAAAGGATGGAGAGCACTGGCCACAAGTAGGAACTTGTTCTCATATTTAGTCAATTTTTTGGCCATACTTATGGTCAAAGAGATTATAGCTATTGCTCTTTCCTTGCCTATGTGGCTACTTGATCACAGAAGGAAATTAATTGGCCTGGCATGATTTGCCTTTTGAGAAGTCACTTTGGTTTCTACCCAATACTTTGCGCTTTTCAAGTTGATGCTAATTGATTGATGTTAAGTTCTATATTTTCCCTGATACTGAAGTTAAGCTGACAGGTCTATAATTACCAGGATTGTCCTTTTTCCCTTTTTAAAAAGATGAGCACTTCATTTACCCTTTTTCAGTCTACAGGGACTTTCTTTATCCTCTTGAGTTCTCAAAAAATAATCGCTAGCAGCTATGTAATAACACCTGCCAATTCCTTAAGTACTCTTCAAAGTATGTCATCAGGTCCTGCTGATTTGCCTAAAGCCGGCTTTTCAAAATACTTTTTAACCATTTTATTCCCTATTCTAGTTTGTGCTAACTCTCTTCTGTCTCAGATTGGCATTGCTCTGGTAACTGGATCCCTGCTGATTTTCCCCCTTCATTTAAGAACTGAAAGTCTCATCTTTCCCCAGTCATTGTCATGAACTTCTTTCCCTATCTTTGAGGTGTTAGGTGAGATATTTTCCCTGTAACCCTGGTTTAGCCTTGTACCACTAGATAGGTTTATCAGTTACTTTTTACATTCTCTACCAAGTACTTTTTTATATTGGTAGAGTGTAGAACTAGGTGTTTAAGTGACGTGCATTTCTTTTGGATACATCTTCATCGCTTAGACATTTTTCTCATCTGTGATCTCTGCTTACCAGAGAGTCCCTTTAAGGGGCGGGGGAAAGCTCTTCATTTTGGAATAATTTTAGATTTGCAGAAAAATTGCAAAAGTAGTAGATAGAGTTTCCATATACTCTTCTCCTATCTTTCCCTAAGGTTAATATTTTATGTAATTGTGGTACATTTGTCCTACTAGGAAATTAACATTGGCAGGTTACTATTACCTAAAGTACACCTTCATTTGGATTTTATCAGTTTTTCCACTAATGTTTGTTTGTTTATTTGTTTCTGTTCTAGGATCCAATCCCAGATCTTACATTGCATTTAGCAGTTCCATTAAAAATTTTTTTTCATTCCTAATAACTCAAAGTGATATTTCTGTGTCATAATTTCCATCAAGGATATATTAACCCATATTTGACCAGTGACTTTTATCTTCAGAAATCAAGCTTCTTTACATAGTTTAATGCTAAGAATAGTGTCCTTCATCCACTTCAAAGGTGAGTTTGACAGTCTGGACTGTACTAAATATCAGGGTATTCTCCCTAGGCCACCACCAGGGCCAAAGTTGTCTGGGCAATTGCTCAGAGAGACCCTTCTTTTTCTAATTTGCTCATTCTTATATTATGATATCTCTGTTGTTCTTTTCTCCTTTCACTTTAATTGAGGCACTCTTTGGTTCCTGGACAGGGCCAGAACTACCGTGGGGCATGTGATGTGCAATTTTTAAGGAGGCATTCCGCCTCAGGGTGGGGCAAGCTCAGGGCTGGCCCATGATGGGGGAGAACCCTGTAAATGCTGAACCCTAGCACTTCATTTGCTTCACCCTCATCTTCTCTCTGTTCCTGGGTTTTGGAGCACAACATATTCTTGGTTTAAAAGGTTACCCACCCCCTGCCTGCCATCCCTGTACTTACACATAACATCTGATGTAGTATTTTAATTTTCTCTCCTAACTGTAGTTCTGAACTATGACCTCTGCCTCATTTCTCCAGATCCTTGTTAGATATTAGTCAAAAATTTCAGAAAGTCTTGGGTTTCCCCTCTGTTCCCACATTACATTTCCTTGTAGAGGGCAGATCTTGCAGAGATTTTCTGAGTGGATGAGTGTAAGTCTACATCTAATTGTGTATTTGTATGCATAGTCTGCAATTTAAATTCTGCACTAAGTGCTAGGAAAAAAAGAGCCTGTTTTAAAGCTTATTTCAAGCTGTTAGACCTTCTTCTGGGCAATTAGTATAATAAAATGCAATTTAATGCCTTTCTCCTTCCAAGTTGCTAGGTACGTTTATAAGCCACATGGCTTTCCCTGACTGGGGGAATAAATAAACTTGGACAGCAATGGTGAAAATATCTTAAAATGTTAATATTTAGAAAGAAGTAAATTATGGTAATATTTTTCCTGAGATCCATTTAGGAAAACCGATGGATTTTCCTGTGTTTGTGACCTCCTGGGGAAAGGACAGTAACACTCAGTAGGATAAGGTGGAATTGCTTTGTTGGTAGCATTTTTAGGGCATTGCAGAAGACCAATCTGTGGTTTCTATAGGGAGGTAGTAAGTCCTGGAAGAACTCTAACAGACACAGTTAAGAGAAACCAGATCCTTGACCACAAATGTGGAAGACGGTGGAATCCTACACAGCAGCCAAGGCTAACTTGGGGGTCTGGTTGACAGGTCTGTGCAACTGGTTCCTGCTTCATGTTTGCCAAAGACTCAAGTCCCTAAAAGGAAATGAAGGCTGCAAGTAAGGCATTCTTTCAAACTCAAAGATTTAGAGAACTATGGGAAAATATTTCCCAGTTGTCTCCCCAGCTTATGGGGATAAGTTTAGTGACCAGTTTAAAGACCCTAGCACTAGAATTTCCAAAGAGAGAAAACCTCCGGCTGACATGAAGTTGCCCCAGCTGATGAACTCCCTAGCCTACAGTTAAGTATTAATCAAAAAAGATGATTGTGCTCCTGTTTACACACGTGCAGGGCAAGTGTTACTGAGTATCTGGGCTCCCACACTTCTGGAAGGAAGCCCTGTGAGAAGGGAAGGAGTGTCAAGTAGGAGTTTGCATGGGAAGTGATCTTGGGAAACCGTGGAGAAATGAGACAAGGAAAGGAAGGGAGCCTCAGAAGGGCGCGTTATCAAGCTAGTTCCCACGTTGGGCAGCTGACGAAGGATCCTATTGAGGAACACCAGGAAAGCGCATGTCTGGGGTGTTCCGTGACTGAGGGGCAAGAGTGATAGGTTATTTAACCACCTCCCCGTCAGTCATTGGTAGAGGACTGCTTTTGTGGGCATTAGTCATTCTGCATTTGAGCTTGACTGGTGACAGGGTTCCTGCATCCAAAAGGAAAGCTTGTAGGCCGAGAGCTGCCGATGGGGCAACCAAGATCACCTGCTGCACTGATGAGCAGTGACACCTCTGAGCAAGTGGGACAGTTGTGATTTTCATGGTTGACTTAGAAGTTTGTTTAAAATCCATTAGGAGAAGCTACTCTCCTTATATAACTATGATTTGGTCTTTCAGGGCCATGGGCCTCAGGAGCTGCAAATCCAGGTGTGAAAGGCCAGGAAAAGACAGGGCCTCAGATGTAGATGACCTTGGAGATAGCTAAATGGAAAAATCTTGAGGGCAGGGATGGGGTTTTTGTGTGTGTATGTGTGTGTGTTGCAGTGTAAGTGTGTTTAATTCTCTCTCATTGCCTGGTCAATCAATGCTCTTGAATGACTAGTGGAAGAATTTTCTATTATTGCTCCTAAGGGAGCAGAGGTGAAAGTTGAGGGAGCAGAAGTGGGTAGCAGCCGCTGAATCCCTTACATGGTTGTCGCTCATCATCGCCTCCTCCACGCAGAGCTGATTCTCCTGCAAGGTCTTCCCCTGTCTCTTGCAAACATCATGCAGATTTTTGATGTCAACTTGCAGGCTCAAGAGCTTGTTGTTCAGGCTGCTCACTTCTCTGTCTCTCTCCCCAGCCTGGGCAGTCAGGAAAACAAAAGCATCAATTATAAACTATCAAGAAAATGCTTACTTTCGTTCACTTAACTGGTTGACAGAGACTTTAAATTTGCTGGAAATTTGTCCATCTTAGCTGTTATTACTCTTAGCTGTTATTACTCACCCAGTATAACATTTACACAGTATCCATTTGCGAGGTGTCTGAGCGCTCTGCATTATTCAGACAATTACTTATTTACATTAATTAATCTTCACCCACTGCTGTGGGGACATCGCAGACACTTCCCCTGTTTTTCAAGAGGAAGTCAGTGCCTAGAATAATTCCAGGCACCTAGCAGACTGTCTATAAATATTAATGGCTCTGCCACCGATGAAATGAACATAGTGAGATGTCAAATGAACTTGTCAGGACTACAGTGAATCAGTGATGGAGTTGATGTCGATTCTGAAGTGTCTTAACTTTCTCTTCTTACCCACTAAACCAATAGACCTCCCTTCCCTGTAAACCTAGTGCTTGCTTCTCTGTGGAGATGTACACGAAGGAAAATAAAAGCAAAATCACTGATTGCATAAGATAATTTGCCTTTGATTACAAGTGAAAAGATTAGCTAATTACAGGTAGGTCAGAATGGAAATTAATGATCAAGAACAAAATAGAGAGTGTGGTGCACAGCAATTTGGGTGAGCTGTGGTAAGAAAGTGGATTCCCCATCACAGAAGGATGCCACCTTCCAATCCCAGTGTTCTGGGTGGTAACGGTATGAAAAGAAATTATGAAGAAGCCCTTTGTGAACCTGTCAGGTACTTTAGTCCTATCACTGTGCAGATGCTTCATAACACTCAAGAGGGCAGGTCCTACCACCTCTGAGTTTTAGATGCTGGAGCTGAGGCAGCTGCTTTTATGGTAGATCCTTGCCTTGTATTAGATTAGCCAAAGCAGGCTCTTCGGTGAAGATTCCTGGCATCTATTAAAGAAACACTCCCAAGAGATATCAACAAGGAAGTGGAGGAAAGCAGGACAGGAAAGAGGGAGAAACCAGTGAAGGGCATGATTTCAGACAAAGTCCTTCAGTCAGTAGCTTCAGCCTGATCCCAGAGGGAACTATGGAGTGAAAGTTACACCTCAGAGTTCGTCTTGATTAGTTGCAAAAGCTGGGCTGTCAGACTCATGATCAGTCAGTCAGTGGCTAAGGGCTGCCTCGTGGGATGTAAGCTCCCAAGGATTTCGAGCTTTCTGCTCTTATGAGGAAAGTGACCCCACTAGCCCAAAGGCAATTCTTCTAAGAGAGTTTCAGGTGCAAAAGTACACAGAAGCCATGGGTGCACAGAAATGGTAAAGTGATCCAAACGACAGTGCCCAAGGTCCCCTAGCTGGTTAGCAGCAGAATGAGGAGAGTTCTGCTCTTCTGACCCCATAGCCAATGATCTGCCACCATATCCCACTGATTGCTTTGGCTTCTTAAATATACGAGCTACATAACTCTCATTCCCAGGGGAGCTGGAGACCCGATATGGACATTGTAAATCAAGCCTTACCGGACAGGTCAGTTTAAGAGACCTCTGCACAAGGCCGAGGGGGCTAGAGGATAACCACGAGAATCGGACACCACAATGTCAGAGTATTCGGAATTCAGAAGGTTTCCCAGAAGTGCTGCTGTCTCAGCTGATTTATTTCTTCATTTCCATTTAGTACCTGGATTTTTTTTTTTTTACCACTTTACAGTTTAATTAGGTTAACGGCATGGCTCTGTCATTAAAAGGATTTCATTATCTCAAAACTCTCTCTCTTCCTCCAGTCCCTTGTTCCTCACTTTCAGAAAAATAACAGTGGATGTCAACTGCCCCAAGCATGTAATTACCATTACTACAATTTACCAGGGACTCTCTTAAGAGAATGTGTGTAGAGTAGCTTTAAAAAATGGTATATGGGCACTGTTTTCTAACTAGAAAACAAAATCCTTGACCTGACAAGGAGCAGCAGCTTGATCCTAGTGCTTTAAATTTCTTTTCTCATTGCTGCCACACTGGGAATAGGAAATAGAGGCTCTCTGGAGGTTGAGACCCTAGGGATCTCTTCCCTTCTTGCCCCAGGACTCTTTGGCATCTATGAGCAGATTAGGTGGCAATACAATGCCTGCCTGTTCAATGGAAGTGTCAAATGTTCTATACTCTTGCCTTACTGCTGAATATATGCATTTTAAAGTGAGGACCATGTCACCAGATTGTTCCATATGGAGCCTGACACACTGTGGACTCATTAACAAAGTAGCAATGATATACAACTTGAGCCTCTCCAACTTAAAAGCTAAATGCCCTTTCTCTGTCAGGCCAATAAAAAACCCTTCTCCCTTCAGTTTTAGATGTCTTCTGAGCAGAAGACTGCTTGGCCCCACTCTAATGCACCAACAGGACTTCAGAATTGGATTTTAATGTAGATGATCTCATCTAATTTGGACAGTAGCATTGACTCAGAGTCTCTGAGGCAATTTCTTCATTCAGAAAACAAGAGGCTTGGAATAAATAATTCTTTCTTTGAGGATTCTGTAAACCAATTGAATAATAAATGTGTCTTATTGGATGTCAAATGAAATTTGCTTTTGAAATCAAGGCCTAACCATTCATTTTAAAAGTCCAAATCATAAAGAGTTTTTAAAAAAATTTATCAGAACAGGTGTGAAAATGTTAGGAGAACAATGAGGTGACTTTCATGCAAAACAAAGTATTTTTTACTGCTGATAGTGGTAAGAAGAGCATGCGCTCACCTCAGAACTCCAGAGTGTTCTGGAGGCAAGTGTTTCGGAGGTTCCAGTAAACCTAATTTCTTGCTAATATCTTGCACAGAGGTCACTGTACACTATTTCTAATCCTATCTATTTTATGAAGGCTAAATTCCAGGCAGATGCCTTTTGAGTATCAATAAGTGGCAGGAATTGATTTAATCTGACATTTCATCAGTCAAAGCTCTGTAACCAGTACTGGGGCATGAGAGGAGCTGAGAGTCATAACACTGACCCTCAGGCACCATCTGATCCTGTCCTAGATCTGAAGTCATTAATGATGGCTGAAATCACAAGCCTCTGCTCCTAGGTGAGTTTTCACTTATGCAAGCGATGCTCTTAGATACCCCAGTTTTGCTTAGATGAGGTTGGGACCTGGTTACTGCTTAAAGGCATGTGACATCAGCAACAGCTACCAAGTGCTGGCCAAGTGGTGAGAGCTCGTACTGCGGTAGCAATCATGATAGTTATCGGAAAATAGATTGTTTACTGAAGCAAATTTTCTGTATTGATTCAACGGGTCTTTTTCAAAGAGCATGCCTTCTCGAACATACATTTCCAAGGATAGGAAGAAATTTTGCTCTAGACTTCAAAGTATTGACACATAGTCTCGTGCTTCCTCTTAGAGGAAGCTGATGTTAAATTGAGGCTTGTGACTCACAAACACTCTCAGAAGTCAAGAGCGTTAGAAATTTTTAAGATGGCAGCGGTCCCTCAGGATTCGGTACCTGAACAAGAAAGCTTGGGTGGCAGCTTCCAGGAGTCAACCAACGCCACCATAAAAGTCATCATCTGTGCGAAATTATCTTTTTTTTTTTTTTTAAATCTGAGGATAAAGGCAAATCTTTAATAAACAATGGAAAACTACTTTTAACCGCTACTACCATTCATTCAGAATGTATCAATTTCTCATGAGAGGTATGTTTTAAAAAGCATAAAACCTTAAAAATCATCATTGCTTCAGGAATCTTTACATTTTACTTGTGTAATAAGAGTTTACAGTTATCTATAGTAATTTCAAGCACTGTTATCAATATTACTAACTTGATTTCTGAGTTTACTTTACCATCAATAGAAACATAGCAGTTTTTGATTACTTATAATGGGAGTTAATGGGCACTTATACAAGGTTTTGCCTGTGAGCAAAAATTTTGGAACCAATTTTGTTCATCTAGTGAAGGATTGAGTATATTTTATTGTGTTTTAAACTCTTTAAAAAATTGGCACACTGCATAAATATATGGGTTAGGATACACATGGCATACGGCAGTGGTCCGCCACCTCTGGAATACGGGCTGATTTTTATTGGCATTTGGGCAGTTGCTACATACTTTTCTCTATCGTATCCTTGGGAGAAATTATTTTACCAGAAAGTAAGCTCCACGAGAACATGGATCTTTCTCTTTTGTTCACTGCTTTATCCTCAGCCTCTAGAACAATGCCTGGCACATTGAAGGTGGTCCAAAGATATCAACTGAATGAAGAAATGCCCTTCTAGAAAATCCATACCAAATCCTTGCTCCCTGCAGAACATACAGCAAATCCTGTACAGCTCCCTCCAGTAATCCAGCAGGAAAGGAGCTGAAACATCTCTTTTAGAAAGTATTCATCTCTTGATAGGGGGTCTGTTGAAAGCATTTGTCATGTGGGGCAATCCTATACTACCCTAAACATCCCCCCTTAAATGCTTTTTGGAACAAGTCAGGGAATAGGTAAACACGGTTTGACCAAAATATTAGATTAATTAGAACACTCCATTTCCATATCATTCCAGTTAGAGAGACAATGCTTGCAACATTAGCCACTACCTTTTAAATGCTTCCTATGTCCCAAGAACTAGTGTTTTACATGTGGTATCTTACTTAATCCTCACAGCAAACCTTTGAGAGGGGTGTTAACTATTCATATTTTCTACATAAGGGAAAGGAAGGTCCCAAAGGGTAAGTAACATGCCTGATATTATACTACTATTACATATGGACCCCAACCCATCCTAGCTCACGTCTGGGCTTTTAAACACTATTATCTGCTGCCCACCTCTGTTTGTGATATTCTGGGATTGTTATTCCTAGAATTTTGACTCATGAAACTTGAAAAAGAAGTTCACTGTAACATAGGTTCACCTCCCTGTGTGTAGGATAGTTAGGAGCCTTACCTCATCTTTCATTTCCTTGGCACCTCTCAATTCTCCTTTAAGCTTTAGCATTTTCTGAGCTTTGTTATAAACCTGCAAAAGTCCAAGAATTTAAGATGGTAAAAGTAGAAATGAGTCTGGACTTTTAAAGATTTTCTCATCTGGATCCACGCTCTCAGCAGGGAGCTTGGAAAAATTTCCTGAACTGTTAGCAATACCTACTTGTCTGTCCATCTGTGTTTTCAAAAGTGTGTTAACACCTTCACCAGACAGACAGAACTAAGGGTTTACATCTTTTCCCAAAACTAACACTTGGTGGACTAAATCATTTCTGAATTCACAGTTTCTTGGAAAGTAAGAGTTCTGAGATGATCTTACTTTCTGTTGTAAGTATTCAATGGCTCAAATATAGTTAATATTATGTACTAGTTATGAATCAGACAGAATGTGCACAGCCCACCTTCTTTCTCAAGATAACCCTGGGAAGTAGTTACTATTATGATACTTGTTTAAGGAGGAAACTAGTCCAGAGAGGCTAAGTGACTTACCCAAGGTCACATGAGCTGTCTTACTACTTCTTGAGAAGCTGTCATTAATTTGTAACTGTTACTTTGGAGATACCTGATGATGTGGTGTTTTTCAAAGCATCGGTTTACTGTAATGTGGTGCTTGTAAAGTTATGAAACTTGTAGAGGGCCGAGAATTATCCATATAAAAAGTCTCAGGGAAAACCAAAGTTTTTTGCATATGTATGTGTGTACTTAGGTACAGGATGATGCTTTTCAGGTCATAATGCTCTTACTCATTAAAGTAATCTAATTTATTATATTTTTCACTCTACAAATTTCCACTAGGCACTTACCTGCAGAATAGTTCCAAGAATGAGAAGCTATCAAAATACTCATTCTTTGTAATGAACCACATCCTCCACCCCTAATATAAGCCAAGAGGAAGAAAGAATGCTGGTGAGACATGGAATTCGGAATGTTTTGTGGGGTTGTGTTCTGGTGTGTTGCATTGTTTACTCTCTTTAGTCTTTGTGCACAGAGATGCATCATGGGAGTGGGGATTTAGCTCAGGCCTACTCAGTTGGGAGAGGCCAGGTGAAGTTGCAGGAACAAACATCCCCCAAATCTCAGTGACTTAAAACCATGCAGGTTTCTTTCTCACTGAGCTACATGTCCTTTATGACTCAGCTGGGGCTGCTCTTCATTCTTCTCAGCTGGTAGAACCTCCTCTAGTATGTTGCTTGTTGCTACGGCAGCAGAGAGAGAACACACAGGTTCTTAAAGTGGAAGTTGACACACTTCACTTCTGCTCATAGTTCATTGGCCAAAACAAGTCACATGGCTATGCCTGACTTCTTCCTTTATGCCTTAAAGGAAATAATGGTGAATGTCACAGATGATGTCGACATTGGGTGTCTTAGCTGGTCGTACTGCTGTAACAAAATATTACAAACTGGGTAACTTCTAAACAATGGAAATTTCTCACAGTTCTGGAAACTGAGAGATTCTTGACCAGCTTGCTAGAAGATTAAGTATTTGGTGAAGACCCACTTCAGAGACATCTGTTTTTTGTTTGTTTGTTTGTTTGTTTTTATTTGTTCTGTTTTGTTTTTGCTGTGACTTTATATAGCTGAAAGGGCAAGGGAGTGATCTGTAGTCTCTTTATAAGGGAACTAATCCCATTCATGAGGGTTCCCATCTCTTGACCTAATCACTACTCCAAGTCCCCATTTTTTAATACCATCATTTTGGGGATTAGAATTTCAACATGTGAATTGGGGGGGCACAAACATTTAATCTACAGCACTACACAAATGAGAAGACTAAAAATGGTGTGGTTTAAAAACAGTAAACAGGGCACTAGCCCACCAAACTTCTAAACCTCGTTCAGCACCTAAATTAAGGAGGAGTCTTTGGAAAGAAAAGTACTCACCTCTCCAAGGCTTTGTTTCTGGCTCTATAAACTGGGTGGTGGGTGCAAGTGTTGTATTAAATGACCACTGACTTTCCTAGTACTAAGGCTCACTGATTCAACGTTCTACCTTGATGCACATCTTTCTTTAGTCAGAACCATGAATTCAGCCCAAGCATCATACAAAAGTTGGAATGGAACAAATATATCCTTGAGAATAATATTCCTCTACAGGCCGACCTACAGGATGGTCAAGAGATGACTCTTAAACCAAGTGAAATCTTATCCCAAGACAGAAAAATGACTGTCTAGATTGTGATGATAACATCAGCTATGGAGTTATACAGCTATGGTTGCAAAGGCCTAAAGTATCTGGAAGGAAAAATGGAAGCAGAGGCTCTCTTATTTGCATGAAAAGACATTGGGCTTTACTAAGTAAAGTAAGTGAGAAGAAAAAAAAGAGGGAACTAAGTTGTGTTCCATGAAGGAGACGTGGGAATCCTGTGAGTCATTAACAACAGCAGTGGGCAATTTGAAAGTGCTTATGATGAATAAAATGGAAGGGTTATATGATAAATTTTCAATGCATTTGACAGTATGGTTTGCCAGATGGACAAGGAAGAGTGCTCTGAGGGAGCTTCAAATGTTTTATAAAATGGTCATGTGAGCCTTCACAACATTCTCTAAGGGGTGTGGCGGGACCGATATTTGTGGAGGAGAGAACTCATTACAGAGGGAGGCGCTCCCTACCTGATCTGTGGATTCTGATCTCTGGGTCTAGGACTTGAATGTCTTCTCTCTTCTCAAACGCTTATTCTGTGTCTTCTGTGGTGCTATCTCCTGCATCTCTTTTGAGACCTTCACTTCCTCATGCCTCTTCTCTTCTACTGGCATATCCAATTCTGCCGCATCTGCCCAGGGAACTGCTTTCTTGTATTCGAAAGTTCTGCTCCTTTTATCCTTCCAGCAGGCCTTCCCTTGGTGACAGCTGTGACCAGAAAAACAACAACAATAACAACAACAACAAAACCGGTTGTAGTGAAAACAGAAACTTGGTCAGAGCATCTCAGAGATGTTTGTGCCTCTGGGTAGGCTTCAACCCACACTCAGAGCACCTTACAGATTCCCAAGAAACACTGAGCACTGTACCTTACATGAGTGACTAGTTTAGCAGGTATGAACTCAAGTGTGCAAAGAAAAAGCAACCATTTTTCTATTGTTCAACCTGATTACTGAACTCCATTTTCATCGAATGTCAGAAAGCAGAATCTTAGTTATTTCTGAGAAAGCGCCATTGTTTTCAGGTTGAAAACAATCAGTTCATGATTCCTT
Source organism: Neogale vison (assembly GCF_020171115.1). Lineage (NCBI taxonomy): Eukaryota > Metazoa > Chordata > Mammalia > Carnivora > Mustelidae > Neogale > Neogale vison. The sequence continues at coordinate 14,034,577 of NC_058097.1, forward strand.
CCACCTTTTTAAGGTCTCTTCAGAGCACACCTAAATTCCGGGGTCCTAGGTTGGAGTCCGGCATTGGAGATGGCTCTAGTCCATGGTCATATTCCAGCTCTCCCAGCTGGAGTATGCTGAGATGTCTGTGTCTTGGTCAACAGGCTGCATGTACTGCATCTTCCTCGTACTGTGGGCTTTGGGCTGATGATCCTCTTTCATTATCCAAGGATGTTCCCAATGCAGAAAGAGACACATACACATGGCAGATTGGTCTCAGGCCCTCTCTTCTTAGGCTCGCCTTAACATTTCTGCATTTTGCCTAGAAAGGCATTGAGAGAAAGGGTACAGGATCCTAATTAAGATCTTGCTCACTTTTCTGCCCCCCATTCCTGGTATTGATCAAAAGTATCCTTTGCCCCTGGTTTGCTAAGCCTATCTGGGATTCTATTGTTTCCCTGACTCTTGCCCTCCTAATCAATCTCACCAGGGTCTAATTCTCTTGCTTATGCTCAAAGTCCCCTCTCCTTCCCTTTTCCTAACTCAGAAAGGCTTTGTTTAGTTTTTGGGAGGGGAAAGAAAAAGAGTACAAGTGAATGAATTTGATGAAGTGCAGGTTGAGTAGGCAGGATGGGAAACACGTGTTAGGGTTTCATACACCATTTACCTACATGAGGTAAATTGAGGTTACACTAATGCCATAACCACAGACTGCTGATGCTGGCTCTCTTCCCAAGGAACTGGTAACCAACTGCATGGGTATAAGGATAGACTACTAGCCTTAGAAAAATGAGCTAATGTTTATAAGAGAAATAAGAACTGGGGATGGAATGTACAACATGATGACTATAGTTATCACTGGTGTAGTCTATTTGAAAGCTGAGAGTAAATCCTAAGAGTTTTCATCATAAGGAAAAAAAGCATTTTTTTGGTATCTATATGAAATGCTAACTATGCTTATTATGATAATCATTTCACAATATATGTAAATCAAGTAATTATGCTGTACACATTAAGCTTATACAGTGCTGTTTGTCAATTATATCTCAGTAACACTGGAAACAAATTTAGGAGATAAAGTTAAAATAATCCCTGGGGGTTAATCAAAACCAGTAGGTTTACCTACACTCAGCCATAAGTTGTTCCTTTATAAGTTATTATTGGGTTTTAGATTTTTCTCCAATGTTCCACCCCCTACCAATGAAAAAGGTGTGATCAATTCCAGGGCTCTTAAATGAGAGGATGTTCCATGCTTCCTCTATTTTAAAAATATATGAGGGGCATCTGGGTGGCTCAGTGGGTTAAGCCTCTGCTTTTGGCTCAGGTCATGATCCCAGGGTCCTGGGATCAGGCCTGAATTGGGCTCTCTGCTCAGCGGAGAGCCTGCTTTCCCCCTCCCCCCCGCCCCTCTGCCCACTTGTGATCTCTGTCAAATAAATAAATAAATAATATTTTAAAAAACATGTGAGCACCATGAATTTATAGGGATGCTCCTTGTATAATAAATTATTCCTACCCAGAATGCATGGATGGAGCTATATTGTGCAGAAGCTTAGCATGAACAGGGTCTATTCTTTGGATCCAAACTCAGTTATTTTTTTTTTTATATATTTGACAGAGAGAAAGATCACAAGTAGGCAGAGAGGCAGGCAGAGAGAGAGGGGGAAGCAGGCTCCCTGCTGAGCAGAGAGCCTGATGCAGGGCTCCATCCCAGGACCCTAAGATATGACCTGAGCCAAAGGCAGAGGCTTAACCCATTGAGCCACCCAGGCACCCTCCAAACTCAGTTCTAAAAGAGAAATTTCTTAATCATGTAGGGAATATCTGATAGGGGAAGGTGGAAGGGGGAGATGACACTAGAGATGATTTTGCCAGGGTTTAGGGTTCTGGACCATAACTTAATGAATAGGAACTTGACACCAAGGTCTCTGATCGGGTTATTGTCCAACCCTAAGACCGAGGCTTTTCTGGAGAGGAAGCATGGCTAGTTGGGTCTTCCCAGAAGGAGACTTTGTAATGGTGGAAGAAATGAGGGTCCAGGAGGAACAAGAGCAGTGTTTCCAGGATTTATCAGCCTCATTGTCACAGGTGAAATTCTCTCCCCATGACTATCTTCTTTGATACTTTTCACAGAGGCTATCAATCACCTGTTCCAGCATCCATACTCCTTGTCTTCCTTCGTAATAGAGACTTAATTTTATTGGGGTGTCCATGTGCTCATCTAAAAGGCTATGAAATGAACAAAAGGGGAAAAATAAGAGACAAACCAAAACACAGACTCGGATCTACAGAGAACAAACAGACGGTTACTAGAGGAGAGGTGGGTGGAGGGATGGGTGAAATTGGTGAAGGGGCACCTGGGTGGCTTAGTTGGTTGAGCAACTGACTTTTGGTTTTGGCTCAGGTTGTGATCTCATGGGTCCTGGGATAGGGCCCTGCTTGGGGCTGCTGCCTCCACCCCGCATCAGGTCCCATGGGGCTCCCTGCTCAGTAGGGTGTTGGCTTGAAAGATTGTCTCTCTCTACCCCTCCCCTCACTCTCATGCACATGCTCTCCCTCTCAAATAAATAAATAAATCTTAAAAAAAAAAAAAGAGTACACTTACCTTGATGAGCACTGAGTAATATATGGAGTTGTTGAATCACTATATTATACACCTGAAACTAATATAACACTGTATGTTTACTACACTGGAATTAAAATAAAATAAAATAAAAATAAATAAATAGAAGACTAACTACCTCAGCCTCTCCTGTAGCTAGCTTGTTATGGCTGCACATCTAAGTTTTGGTCACTGAGATGTACAAGGAAATACTGTGGGAACCTTCCAGAAAATCTTCTTAGTTAGTAGTAGTGTACAGCTCTTCATTCTTTCCTCCTTCCTGATGGTTAACGCTGATTTAACCCAACAACCATTTGCAACCGGAGAAGATGCTCATAGAGACAAAACAGAAAGAGCCTAAGCCCCTGAATGCTGTGGAACCACCATTCAGAGAGCAATTTCTATCTTAAGTCTCTGTTATTTTTTTTGTTTCATGCAGCTGAATCTAATGCAAATAAATGGACAAAGTATCCTTATGTTCTTCTCAGAGAGACCTTTTGACAACTCCCCATTTTTAGCACCTCAACAAGCTGCATCTACCATACATTTTAGAACCCCTGTTCCATTGTGAACAGATATTTTTCTCAAATGCCTCTTCCTTTCCTTGACACTTGACTTGGGTTTCTCTTGATACATCAACTCTTTGCTTTCACTCTTTCTCTTTCTCCACTTTCTGTATGGAGTAGGGAGATCCAGAGTGGAGATCTGCCTACTGACACCGGCAATATTCCCATGCCATTTAGTAAAGTTTTCTCTGTTGAAGCACACACTCCTCTCATCGTGGTTGCCACTACGACTGACTGACATGGCAAGCACTCTCCCACCGGATTGTTCAGTATCTTTCCTTTTAAATGAGAAATCTTTCTGCCTGTCCAAAAATCACACACCTTCAAGACTCAACTCAACTGCCATTTCTGTCATCTTTCCTCCAGCCACATGCACTAGGAACATTTGTACGGCAACTACTATACGTCAGGCACAGTTATAAACATAAAATAACAGAATTAATCCTCACACCAGCCTTGCCAGGTAGGTAACACCTCATATGCTTACAGCACTTTATCTACAATTCTTTTAACCCACCACCACCTTCCTTTATTATGGCTGTTTGTGATTTGCTTTGTCTCCCCACACAGCTAACAGCGGTCTACTCTTGTGAAAAACTGGGAACGTACAGACCTATCTGAAATAATTTTAGATTTCCAGAAAAGCTGCAAAAATAGTCTAGAGTTCCTATATACCCTTTCTCCAACTTTCCAATGTTAGCATCAGTATGACATAATGTTAGTATGTCTTGTTATTGATGATGTTAACACTGGTCATTTGGTTATGCTACTGTTTACTGAGTTTATCCACTATGCAGTTATACTATTTTCTCCATTATAATTAATAACGTCTTAAGATGGGGGGGGGATACTTTGAGGACATATAAATATCCTGTTTTTTTTTCCCTGAAACTCTCACCTACTATTTTTAGCAAGGTGCATCCTGCTTGCAACAATTATTGCTGCAATGTCCTAATGGGGATTTTTTATTTCCTTTACTCCTTCTACATTTATTCACTGGAATTCTTCATTAGGAAGAGCTGCCCCTTCTCTCCCATTTAATTAATTATTTATTTAAAGCAGTATGAACTCATGGCTGTCTATTTTATTCCATGAGTTATAATATAATATCATCATTTATTTTGTTGCTCAAATGTTCCAACTTTGGCCACTGGGAACTCTTTCAGTTTGGTTCCTATATATATTTTTTTCCTTTTTAAGGACTTATTTATTTATTTGAGAGAGACAGAGAACGCACATGGTGGGGGGGAAGGAGGGGCAGAGGGAGAAGGAGAGAGGGGATCTTAGGCAGACTCCCTGCTGAGATGGAACCAGACTTAGGTTTCCATTTCAGGACCCTGAGATCATGATCTGAGCCAAAATTAACAATCGGCTGCTTAACAGACCGAGCCACCCAGGTGCCCCCTGGGTCATTTCAACAAGCCCCCAAACTTTCTTGAGTACTTCCTTACTTTTTGGCCCTTCAAGATGCTCCAGACTCATCTTTTTGCTTCCTTGACCCAGCCTATTTATGGAGTCACGCTTCACATTTTGATTCCAGTTATGTGAGCTTGGGCAAGTTACCTTTTCTGAGTCTCAGTTTTCTCACTTAGAAAAAACTGGAGTAACAGTACTTACCCTATAGGGTTGTTGTGGGGATTTAAAAAATTATACATATATAACAGGGGTAATATTAAAAAAAAAAAAAGTAATGCTCTGTTCTCCTTTGCCCTTTCTAGTATCGAATCTGCTTTTTGATTTGTCCTAGTCTGTCTTATTCCTGGCACTATGCAACCAGATTCTTGCCTTGAGAAAGGATTTTCTAAATTCCTTACCTTCTCTCCCCCCATGTTAGCCCCCTCTACCTTCTCCCAGATTTCAAAACGTTCAATGAAAAAACCAAGGCCTTTTGGAAGCAATGTTTTTAAGTGACATTTGCTTGGATGCCTTCTTTCCAGCAGGAGAGGGGTTAAATAGTTTGGGATAACTTCAGCACGGAACTGCCAAGTCTCTTAGGTTCAGCTCAGCAATCAAACTGCATAACCTAATAGAGCCCCCGGTGCTACGGGAAACACAAGACACTGATTTATATTTTAATATCAGTAATTTCCACAAGAGCAACATTTCTGAGTGTCATTTTACAATTTCTGTCAAATGCCAGCTCAGTTTTTCTTAATTCTGTTTATTGTGTCTGAATTTGCAACCTCATCCGCAATGCAGATTCTTGGCTCCCAGGAGAAAAGAGCATTTTCATCTTTCTCTGGAATGGGAGGGATGGGGATAGAAGCAGAAACAGGCCTATAAAATAATTGGATCTGTAAATGAAGTACTGTTTATTAAGAACGGTTATGAAGTACTTTTAGTTAAAAAAGAAGCAGGGTGTGGGGGGGCAAACAGTATGGAACAAAATGAAAAAAAGAAAAAGAACACACAAAAGTTGGTGCTTGAGATCCAAACTGGAATTGTTTGTTCCAGCATGGAGGACTGTTCTGTACACTGCAAAATTGAGAAGAGGGAACCAATATGGGGAATATTTGACCACATTTACTGTAAGTAAGGTGCTTGCAATGACCATTAGCACTGCAGCAGTTTATAAAGTGCTTTGGGATCCTTAAGGATCAAAGGCGCGTGGCTACATAAATGCCAGATGTTGCCATTAGGACGAAGGAGCCTGGTTCTCTCCTGTGTTCTTTGAACATCTCATAAAAATAAGAACAAAGCTGGTGCTGTTGGCACCAAACCACATCTACTCAGCGTGCCGACGGGGTAGGAGTGCTTCCTGAGGCTCCGGGCTGCAGATGTGTGCCCTTGAACACCCGGCGTCGTCCACCTGATCCCTGCAGGCCTGCAGCTCCGGTTTCTACCTCAGTCCTTTTCCAGACCGTAACGAGCAACCTCCTGTAAGAGCACGACACAATGCTCCTCTTTGAGGCCTGAAATTTAGCTTTGGCTGGAGAGGATCTCTCCTTTTCTTGTTACAGAAAGCCAGCCAAGGGTCTGAAGCAGGCACCCGTTAACCGTGAAGCTTCTTGTGAGGCCACTCGGGGCCTTTCCCAAACAGGAATGTTGTTGTCTCTATAAACCTTTTCTCCGAAGCCACAGCTCCCTTGAGGTCTGAGCAAGTCCCAGACCATTGGCTGAGACCTCGTGCCTTTCGCCAGCATCCTTCAGTTTCATACACTCCAAATCCAACATCATGTCTCATTGCCAAACCTCTGGCAGAAGCCGTGTTGAGTTTCTCTGTGGAGCTATCGACCACATTGACTGAAGCGGCAGCAACGTGTTTCTCCCCGTCCGAAAGGGTAAAAATAACAGGAACAAGTTGTCGGAAATGAAATTTCAATTCATCCACGCCCTTTCTACACTTCTGCTGCGACTCCCAAGCAGGGATCAATAGTGTTTAGACAGCCAAGGAGATTTTTTCCCCTCTTAAAGCACCAGATCAATAGTGGGAAAAAAAAAAAAAAGGAAGAAGGAAAAAAAAAAGAAAAAAATAATCCTCCAGCCCTCTGTCTGTGTTGTAGTAAATGTGAACAAATCAGAGGCCTTTGGCTAAACGGATTGACTGAAGGCAGGAGCGCTCCAGCGCTTTGTAACTGAGAGTACATCAACCGCACCAGGGGCAAGGAGGGAGGAAAGCCGTGAGGCTCGGGTGAGCCCCAGACCTCCCATGGTTCCGGGAACAAGGAGGATGTAAAGGGAATTTCTGTCTCCAAAACAAAGGGAAGGAATGAAACTTTGATGGGCGTGTTGTAGCATGGGTGCGTGACTTTTTAAAACATTGGAAATACCCAGTTGGGACCATCTATGGAAGTGCATTTTGTGGGAAGACATCTTGGGCCATGGAGTACTCCCCGCTTCTCCACTTTATCTTTTGCTTTTTGTTTTACTTTTTAATATCTTACTGAATTATTTTTTAGAGGGGGGAAGGGGCAGAGGGAGAGGTAGAGAGAGAATCCTAAGCAGTCTCCATGCCCAGAACCAGCCTGGATGCAGGGGTTGAAACCACAACCCTGAGATCATGACCTGAGCGGAAATCAAGAGTCTGATGCTTAACCAACTGAGCCATCCAGGCCCCCCATCTTTTGCTTTTTAAATGTTTATTTATTTTTTAAATTAAAATGCTCAGCTATGTATGGCTTTTCTTTTTACTTCATGAGGTGGTTCCCCCCCCCCCGCCCAAAAGCTGTCCAGCTCTCAGACATGTCCACCTGGAAAGATCCTGAAGGCTGAATTTCTGCCAGAGGTAATTTCTTCCACTCACAAAGGTTGCCTCCTTTGTCCTCAGTGATCTCTGAGGCCTATTCTAGCTCATTCTCTTAATCCCATTATTCATGAGAGAGAGAAACTGGGTCAAAGCTCAGTTTTGATTTTCCTCAAATGATTTACCCACGAGCAACTTCTCCTCCCACTATGACAGTTTCTGTATTTTATTACATCCCTTTTCCCCCCATCAGAGACAATACAGTGTGAAGATATTCACGTGGATAGTTTAGTTGTAAGAGTGACTTCCAAATCTAGTCCTTCTGCTTCAAGAAGCAAGTAACCAGCGGATTGCTGCTGTAATTATGGTATGAGAAGCTGAAGACTGCTGAAGTGGGTTGTCACAAAGCAGTTCCTTAATTTTACCTGGAAAAGCCAAGTGAAGGACTCAAAAGCCTGCCACATATCTGGTGCTACTTTGTGGAATTAAAAATTATTCATGTTGTAAAACCCAAAGATGAACTGTTATGAACATGTGTACATCAGCCTTTGTTACAAAAGACTTACTATTCTTATGATTATTGCATTAATTTCTGCAATGAATCAAGATTCCCCTTGAAACAAAGCATTGGTTAAAGCTAGTATAGAGGCATATAAAAGCCATAGCAAGACAACCTGTACTAGTTTAGATAATATAGCCTTTTGTAGTAGGTTTAGTTAAATAAATGTCTATAATCATTAGACAAAAGAAATGATTCTTACCGATTATGTTATAAACAGAAGCTTCTCTGGAGTCACTTGCTGTCTTTTATGAGCCCATATTTTAAACCAGACCTGTTCTGGTTACAGGTACACTCACTGGCATAGCTCAAAGGTATCGTAGGAGAGAGAGATACACCTCAGTCACTTCACATAGGCAAGAGTTCAGGTGATAGTAGAAAAAGTCGCTCTCAATGGATATTTCTAAGAGAAATAGAGATTATAAATATTAATTTATTCAGTAATTAAAAAGTGCAAAGAACCCAGTATGCATTAGGTGAAGCAGAAATGAGCAATGACAAATGTAACTACAAGAGTACTGGAACCATAAAATAGCCCCCTTCCCTCCCGTAGGGGCTTCACGCAGTGAGGGACTGAGTGACTCGCAACCTCTCCCTTTCTAATGATTCTTCTTATTAGCATTTTAAAAGTTTAAGCATTTGAATATATAACGTAGTCAAGCGGTTCCAAAGTGTGAAAAGGGATTGGTCTGGGTTTCCATTTGCCCCTTACTACTACTACTACTGCTACTTACTTCTTCTTCCTCTTTCTCCTTTTCCCTTCCTTCCCCCTCCTCCTCCTCTCCTTCTTCTTCTTCGAAGGGAGGTGGGAGGGACAGTGGGAGAGGGACACAGAGAGAGTCTTAAGCAGGCTTCCATGCCCAGTGCAGAGCCTGATCTTACAACCCTGAGATCATGGCCTGGAGTGAAGTCAAGAATCAGATGCTTAACCAGATCAGATCAGATGCTTAATCAGATGCTTAACCTGAGCCACCCAGGCATCCCTGCCCCTTCTAGACTCTACCTCTTCTGCTTTGGCCCAGTGAGGTGTACCTGTGGGCCTATCAAGCTGCTCACTTGCCCTCTGGCCTCTGGTTGGTTTGGTGGATTTGCAGCACCAGCAGGGGGATCAGAGGGAGGGAGGGCTGAGCCGTATTTTCACATATGACCTCAAATCTGGCCTTGGTAGCTCCCCAGCCGTGACTGAGTCTGGGGTCACACCTCTGTCAGGGTCCTTCTAAACAGCTGCTCCGTTGCCCATTTCAGTTTAGGTTTGCTCCATCCTTGGCCCTTGAGGTCTGGGAATGGTCAAGGCCCGCTCTTACTCTGCCTGGGCATTGCATGATAACATGTAGCTTCCTTATACCCTGTCCATGCCTTTATATACGGTTCCCTGATAAAACATTCCACTAATTATTCAACTTGAGCATGCCATCTGCTTCCTGCTGGGACCCTGATTAATTAGGTAAACAGTGGAATGTCCCATTAGCTGGAGACTTAGTTGTATTAGTTTCCTAGGGTTGGTGTAACAAAGTACTAGAAAATAGGTGGTTAATAGTAGAAATTATTTGTCTCATAGTTCTGAAGGCTGGGAGTCTGAGATCAAGGTGTGGGCACAGTTGGTTCCTTCTGAGAAAAACTAGAAGGGAGAATCTGTTCTGTGTCTCTCACCTAGCTTCTGGAGGTTTGCCTACACCCCTCCCATCTCAGACTTCATTTTCACATGGTGCTCTCTCTGTGTGCATGTCCATCTCCAAATTCCCCTTTTATAAGAACGCCAGTCGTATTGGATTAGGGGCCCATCCTACTCCAGGACGACCTCATTTTAACTAATTACATCTGCAATGACTCTATTTCCAAATAAGGTCACGTTTTCAGATACTAGGGCTTAGGACTTCAACATATGAATTTTGGGGGACACAATTCAACCCATAATAGCATTTAAATATGCTCAAGTGTCTTCTATTATGCTTAAAAAACCCCAAAAAACCAACAACCCTCTCCTGACCTCCACCTATTGTCTGTTCTCTCCTCCCCCCACTACTCCCCACTCCCCACGTGAATAAATTGTTTGCATTTGCTGTCTCTTTATTTTTCCTCCACCCCCTTCTCCTACCTCCATCCCCACCTAGTGGCAGCAACTCTGACTGGCCGAGGTCAAACTTTTGTCAGATCCAATGGGCTTTTTTTGGGTCTTAATTGTTTTTGACAAACTTGACACCAGTGGCTACTTCCAGCTTCTAGAAACACTTTCTGTCCTTGGTTTCTGAGAACCGCTTAGTTTTCTGAGAACTGCTTTTCTGACTGCTCCTCAATTTTTTTTCGCAAGTAAAGTACTTCTTATGCCCTGAAATTGTCCTCAAGACTCTCCCTTGTCTTGTCCTTCTCGTTCTCATATCCTCTCTGATCTGTTCTCTCCCTTGTCCTGATATCAGTTACTGTTTATATGCGATTGCTCCCAGAACAAAATCTCTAGCACAGATCTCCATTTGGAGCTCCAGACCTATATATGCAACTGCTGTCTAGAGAGCTATTCTTGATTATTCCACAGATTTCCGTAGTTCAGCATCTCAAAAACTAAGCTTATAATCCTCTACTCCAAACCTGTTACTCCTCCTGTGTCACCTATTTTATTTACTTAACAAACATACGAGGCGTTTATTATGTGCCAGCACTATTCTGAGCACATCACCATTAACTCATGGAATCTGCATGATGACTCTATGGATAGGTATTCTGGTTATCTTCATTATAGGTAAGAAAATGAGGCGCAGAGAGATTAAGTAACTTACCCAAGGCTACACAGCAGTAAGGGGTAAAGCAGGGATTCAAACCCAGGTAGTCCAACTCTGCAGTACCTGGAGTCTGTGCTCTGAACTACCGTTACAAGTTGCCTCAGTGAAAGGTACCACAACTTATTCCATCTGTTCAAGCCCAGAAATGCAAGCACCATCTTGAATCTTCTCTCTCTCCTTCCCTCCCTTTTTCCCCCTCTCTCTTACCAACTCCCAGCTCTCTCATCCCACCACTCAAGTCCTACCTGTTGTATCTTTTAAATAAATCTTTTAATTGGCCCTCTTTTCTTCGTCCCCAATGACCTTGCCTATTCCCCAGCAAGTAGAGATATGGTCATGTCATTTACTTGCCTAAAACCTTTCAATAATTCTCTACTGTTCTCATGATAGGAAGATTCTTAAAATGGTTTATAAGGTCCTCCTTGACCTGTGTCCTGCTTTCCTGACCTTCCCTGCCCTTCTTTGTATTCCCCACTGTAGCTTGGTTGACCTATGCTTAGTTTCTCAGACACCCTGAATCTTTTGCCCATCTGCTTGAGTTATACATAGCATTATATTTCTCTCCTCCCATCATCTTTGGGCTAACTTCAGCTGGTGCCTCAAGACTCAGGGTAAATATAATTTTGTCTACAAAATCTTCTCTGGTTCCCAAAGCCTGGGTGTTTTCTCCAAGCATGTGGTCCCACTCTTAGCCCCTGAACATCCCTAACAAGGCAGCCATTACACAATATTAGAATTGTAAGTGTACTTGTCTGTATTTCCTTCTATACTATAAACTCCAAGGGTCAAGAGACTGTATTTTTTCTTGTTTACCATCTTAACTCAAGTGAGTAGACAAACACATGGCACAGAGTAGATGCTCAGTAATATTTACTGAAAGAATAAAGAGCCAACTAACTACTTTATAGTGAGAACTCACTATCATGGGAGCTGGAACACTTGCAGTCCATATATGTATGGATGTACATACATACCCTCTCTGACTAACATCAGAAACATCAGAAACCAAATGGGTTTGGGGTGACAGAATCAGAACTAAGGACACTTCAAGAGTATAGTGTTGAATGGCAACTGGCCAGGATAACATCATGTAAACGTCTCAGATAGCAAAGACAGATAGTAACTGTCTCCAGTACCAATGGGACTGGTACTGTCAATCTGTTGGCCTAAGTTCCCTATGTCCTAGACATCCCTCCTAGACATCTGGAGGGGTCCAGACATCATTCCTTCTGGGACTATGTTTTTCTCCTCATTCTTCATCATGAGATTGATAACTCTTTCCTTAAGTAGGATACTCTGGTACAGTCGGGTCATCAGAGCTAATCTGTCTCTCTAAGGCGACTCTGGGTATGGTTCAAGCTCTTTTAGAACAATCTTTCTCTCATTTACAAGTTCCAGGGGAAGCCCCCTTGTAATCCACTATGAATTGGTGGACTATCCCAAAGGGTTACTGTAATTCAGAGGTGTACTTGATCACTTTCCTTTGGAACAATCAAAAAAGACTTTCTGGAGGTGGTATGTTTGGTCTTACCTTTAACTCTGATAAGGGCAGATGGGCTGTATTCTGGGATACCAGGGAGAAATGAGAACTTCTAACTAGAGCTAGAAAAGCGGGAGGGCAGTGTTGTGAAAAGCTTCAGATGCTAGAATGCAGTCTGGAATTTATTTAGAAACAATGAGGAGGCAACAGGGAGCAACAGGGAGGCAACTTTGAGTAGGGGAGTAACATCTCAAGAGTTGTTTCAGGCAGATTAGCCTGGTCTCTGTGTATAGGAGACAGGATGGACAAAGGTATGAAGTAGAGAAGGCCCAGAGAGCTAGACAAGAATTAGGAGATGACTATTCTCAAATAAAAACAGCCAGCTGAACAGAGGTGATAGATACGAAATCTGTTCCTGTAATTTGTCACTACAATAGTATAATATTATACCCAAATATATAAACACATCATACTGGAGTTTATTAAACACCAGTAAAAGCAAACAAATAAAAGAACTTCATTTCTAAAGAAATATTTACTAAATGAAGCCTGGCCAAGTGTGAGATTTAAAATTGCACCATTGGGACAATACTGTATTTCTTGAGTGGTTTATTTATTTCAGTCACTGGGTGAGTCTACAGATTAGATCTGCTTATGGTGGGCTCCAAGAACCGTCCACACTCTACTGGGTTAGGTTAAAGTAGTTTGAGATACTAGTTAAGTAATGGAGAGTTGGATAACTTTTCGATCTACACAACTTCCGTTGTAGTGGGATCCGTCCTGTACCCTGTAGGATTATTTGCCCAACATTTCACTTATAACCCTAAAGGGTTGAGGTGAGGTGAAGGTAGGGCTGATTTTGGATGGGGGGTAGTAGGGAGTGGGCAGGTAGACTACTTATATCAAACCCATTTGTATTTTGGTCTTTTTCCTGTAGCCATTCTCCCGTGATCCAGTTGTGGAGGGAAGGGAGAGTGAGGTGGTTACATATGGGCACTGCTATTGTTATGCTGGAAAATACTTTTTGATGAACAGTCATTTCCTTCCACTGCCAGAGGGTGTTGATAATGAGCAAATTACCTTTTACTCCCTCTGGTGTGGATGTGAAATTGGCTGTTAATAGAGTTGCTAATGCTACCAGGTTAGCATGTGATTGTTCTATTTTAAGCCAATTTAAGGTATATTTGGGGAGTAGCCAATCAGACATCTTGCTAAGAATATGGGCCCAACTGCAGCATTTAATATCAAGAAACCTGCCTCACCCACAGATGTGGCTGTGAACGGAAAGTGCTGAACATACTGTCATTAATATGAAATGTTTTAATACAATGTCTTTTTTCCTTTGTAGGTACAAGAATGGTCTCATTAGGCAAATACCAAATGTTTGCAACATAGGATGGGACCCATTTCAAACCCCAATAATATAGAATGCTATCAGCCAATGATGTACTTTGTTTAATCTAACAATGGGTTAATATCGGTCATTTCATTACTGCTTGTTATGCAGTGAAAGCTTACTAGAAAATGAAATGTTCAGAAATTAGTTGAAAGGAACAGAAAAGGTGAGAGATTTTTACCGAGTTATATGCTCGATTGGGCTAATTAAAGGCACAGATGCATTAGTAGGTTATGGGAACATCTTTGATTTCTAAAGATGCTTGCCTAGAGGGGGAGGGTGTATTCTATCTTACAGGGCATTGTGAGCCTCAAGGGAAGGGAACACAGCTTTTCTCTCCTACATTCTCCCTGACCCTCCCCCTACAGCACCCAGCACCACCTGGCCCCTGGGGGCTGAACGGAGTGTATTACTTGGGGGAATTTTCTTGATTAAAGAGGATATTCTTGAACAAAGCACTGTTGATTTGTGATTTTTGTGTTTTATTGGATTTTCTTGTTTAAAATGTAAAGCTCATTAACTACACACAAAGGAGGAAACAGGTATGAAGGATGGAAAATAAAACTCAACTTATGTGATACAGAAAGGTACTGTGTGTGCCATTCTGGTTTGGATTAATCGGGCTTGGCACTACTGTGCCTTTTGTCACCTGATCAGTTTACAGGGCTGAAGAAACTGGGGGAATGGAAAGTACTCCGTGCCTAATAATACCCCACCCTCACCCCTGCCAAAATTCCTCCCAAGGAAATTCTAGGCTCATGATCTCTGAGTTGCTATAAAGATCGGTAGCTGTGGAAAACTCCTCGTTTCTGATCTTCCACTTACTCAAAAAACATTTGCTGAGAGCTGCCTTGTGCGAGGCTGGAATCCAAAAGTGACTGGGACAGGGTCCCTGACCAAGGGAGCTCAGAGTATAAGGAGACACTTATCTAAAAACAATATATAGTGATAAGTAGACTGGTGAGGGGTGATTAAAGGCTTCAGCATTTGGAAAATACTTTTAGAGTTGACTTTTCTCCTCCAAACACACATGGTACTATGTTTCACGCACTACTCTAAAGACTTAAAAATATTAACTCATTGGTGCACCTGGGTGGCTCAGTTGATTAAGCGTCTGACTCTTGATTTGAGCTCAGGTTATGATCTCAGGGTGGTAGGATGGAGCACAGCACTGGGCTCTGCGCCCAGCGGGGGAGCCTGTTTAGTTTCTCTCATTCCCTCTCCCTCTACCTGTGCTCTCTCTCTCTCTCAAATAAATGAATAAATCTTTAAAAAATTAATTCATTAATTCTCATAATAATTTTTGGATGCAGCTACTATTATCTTATGCTATAGTTGAGGAAGTTAAGGAGTAACTTGCCCAAGGTCGCATGGCTCCTCAGTGCAGAGTCAAGATTTGAACCCCCATCGTCTGGCTCCAGATTCCATGCCCTCCATCACTAGACCTTTTAAGCCTAGACCCTGGAAGATGAGTGGGATTTAGGAAGAGGAGAGGGGGGAATGTGTGATATAAGTATTCTAGGGTCAGCATTCCAGACAAAGGGAAAAGCTTGTCCAAGATCCTCTCTGTCTGATTCCACGTGGCACATGAGAAGAACTTCCAAGGGTTAGGACAGCAGGGTAAGTGGGGGTGCTATTTGGGGTGTAAGTGCCAACACTCGAGGGATGGGAAGAGAAGGGAACTGGTTATGAGGGTTTCGAAGGGTCTTGCAGAAAGAAAGCCAGTAAAAAGATCTCTCTAAAGGGGAGAAGGCAGAGAAATGACAGTGGGGTCCATGGTGTAGCTGCTACAGAAGTTGAACTAAGATGAGAAGATCAGGCCATTATTTTGGAGATGAGGAGGCCATTGCTGACCTTTGTGACCTTGTGGCTAGAATTAAGGACTGAAATTGACCACAGCTGACCAGAGGTTTCTCGGAGGAGAGAGTGGTGTGAATGTTTTTCTACAAGTTTTATAGTAAAGGAAAGAGGGGAGGGAGAGAAGAAAGGGAACAGAAGGGAAGCCAGAGAGCTTAGCTAAGGATCAGAGAATGGAAAAGCAGAGAGTGAGGGGAGAGAGGGAGGTGGGGTAGGGGAAGCATGGGGAATGAGTAAGTTTGAGGTTTGGAATTTCTCCCCCCAAAACTAAACCTGAAATTGTCGCTGGAAAACAACTTATTCTATTATTATTTTAATTAATTATTATTATTCATTGCTACTTTATTATTATTAATTATTATGATTTTTCAGGCAGTGGAACATAACATATAGAGGGTCAGATGCAATTTAACACAGGGGGCTTTATAAAACATCCTAAGCTACAAGGACTTTGAGAGACTTTCGTGTCCCCAGCAGAGTGCCAGGCAGAGAGCGGGTTCTCAGAATGTGTTTGTTGAATGAATAAATGGGTTTTATTTACATTTTTATTGTGAATATTATAGAAAAAGAATATGGCACTGATTTTAAAACACTCGGAAATACAGTCATAAAAACTAACATTTTATGGACTACAAGTCATTTTATGGAGATGTTGCAAATACATATATCCATCCTGCCTGAGGCCTTGCAGTGATAGGACCATTATAGGATTTCTCATTGGGTCATCAAAAAAGTTTCTGATCTCATATTCCTGCTACTTTATAGACAGAATCTGTATTTTAATAAAGGTAGGAAAAATAAATTGTTCCTGAAGCATAGGGTATAGTTAAAGGTGTTAAGAAAATGTAAAACAATTTTACTGGTGTCTTGACTACTAATTTGGATAAATGTTTATTCTCAAAATGTTCCAGCATTGTCTTTCTCTTTCCCAAAAGGTCAGGCATGTGCCACTAAAAATACATTTAGTACATTTGAGAATATGTTTCAAGTGATTTATTGGGGTAATGTATGGACTATTTATTTAAATATATCTCTTATTTCCAGTAATGCCACAACCTCATTAGAAGCGACTTGGCTCATTGCTTAAGCAAAATGATATTGCTATTTAGGACATCTCCTTTAAAAATAGGCTATTTTCCTCTCACCATTTACCAGAATTCGGGATCTATTTTTAGAAAAGATGGGTAAGGTCATAGCCCTAAGCCTTAGGGAATTCCTCTAGAAGTTGTGTCCATTGTACATTCTGGTTCATTTTTCTCCCTTCCTGATTCTCCAGAGTAGAGGGAATTCTCCTTTTGAGGTGGGAGGATTCCACCGAGGATGGTGGAATCCTCGGGAGAGGCTCTGTTCTGTATTTTCAGTGGCAGGCACCCAGCCAGTAAAGTATGGGGCCCGGTTTTAGCAGTGAGAAATTGCTTGTGCTCTTTGGGGACATCAGAGGACTATTTGACATATTAGCTAATGAAATTTGCTAACAAGTAAGTGTGCAATGCATAATCACCTCTCTGTGGTTGACACATTTGATGCTTAGTACACCTATGCAAGCTATGAAACAGAACAATCAAGTGCTATACGTGATCCCATCGGGATCTGAAACATTTCTGGTGTGACATCCAAGAGTTGCCTCTGTTTTGTTCTTCTGACCCCGCCTTCCCCCTCAGAAATAACTACTCCCCTAAACTTCATGATTATTATTTATCTGGTTAAAAAAAAATGCTTTTATCATATATGTAGGTGCCCCCCCCCACAATATGTTATTTAAATTTATTGGCTTTTGAGCTTTATGAAAATTTCATCATACTGTGTTGAACCTTTTTTTTTTTTCCAATTTATTTATTTTCAGAAAAACAGTATTCATTATTTCTTTCACCACACCCAGTGCTCCATGCTGTGTTGAACCTTTTGCAACTGGCTCTTTTCACTCAAAGTTGCTTGCCAGATTCATTCATGTGGTTGTATTGAGCTGTGGTTCATACATTTCACCACCTTGTGACAGTCTATTGTGGGGCTGTGGCACAGTTTATTTATCCTTGTTGCTGGAGATGTACCGTTAGTTGTTGTTGGGTCCTTAATTACTGCAGAGCTGGGCTGCTGTATGCATTCTTGGGCATTCTCGGGTGCTTATGCAAGTGTTTCTCCAATGCAAATGCCTGGTTCATAGGCTTGTGAAAGTTGAACTTGATAAGATAGTGCTGTGCTGTTATTCTCAATAGTTTGGATTTCTTACCCAACTTTATGAAAAATGTGTCAATGCAGG
Source organism: Neogale vison (assembly GCF_020171115.1). Classification (NCBI taxonomy): domain Eukaryota; kingdom Metazoa; phylum Chordata; class Mammalia; order Carnivora; family Mustelidae; genus Neogale; species Neogale vison. Next base: position 14,052,230 of record NC_058097.1, read on the forward strand.
TATAATTCAAAAAGAAAGGGAGTCACAGGTGGGCAGGCAGGCAGGAGGAAAGAACAGAAGGGGAGAGAAAAGAGAATTCCTCTAAACTTAAACCCTGTTTAAGGCCAGGATAGAAAATATACACATTTCCTCAGATGTTTTTTTCTATCTAATGATCCAAATTAAACTATTATAAGATGTTTAAAATGTTATTGAATTGAAAGATTAAAATATTTGTTAAATCCAGTTGGTGTGCACATTGAGGAAACTGGCATTTTCACTTATTGTTTGTGGAGTGTTAACTGCCTTCTTTCTTGAAGGTAATTTAGCAATATGGAACAAAAGTCCTAAAAAAAGGACAATTGACTTGGCAATTCCCCTTGTGGGATTTTATTCTAATGGAAGAAAAGAGTACATATACGAAGATGTTTGCTTAAGGATGTTAACTGCAGAGTTACTGATAGCAAAGAGAAAGGAGAAATAATCTAAATGTCCAGAAGTTGTTGGTTAAACAACTATGCAGCAATTTGAGATAATGGAAGCATGTGTGTATTATAGCGTGTGGGAAAAAAACCAATTATATTATATTTATATAGGCCATCCCACATACATGACCCATTCAATTTTTATAAAAATAACTTCTATATTGGGATGCCTGGGTGGCTCAACTGGTTGAGTGTTTGACTCTTGACTTTGGCTCATGCCATGATCTCAGGGTCATGATCTCAGAGCCCTGCGTTGGGCTCTACACTGAGTATGGAGCCTGCTTGGGATTCTCTCTTTATCCCCTCGGAACCCCCCCCACCCACTCCTCCCTTCCTCACATGCTCTCACTCTCTCTCTCTAAAAAACAGAGTAAAAAAAAAAAACTTTTATATTTATTTCTATGGGAAAAATTATGGATGCAACTACATCCAACTTAGAGCAGTGGCAGGATTTGGGGTGATTATTATTATTACTTATCTATTGTTTGTTTTCTTCTACAATTATAATGTATTAATTATTTTGATTAAATTAAAGAATAATGTGTTGCAGTCTATTTATTAAAGAGAAAGTGTAGAGACTTTTGATACTGCCTGTACTCCATTATCCATCTGTGGATTATCTGTGGAAATTTTTTTTAAGAATTTATTTACTTATTTGAAAGAGAGAGGGAGAGAGAGAATGAGCACAAGCAGGGGGAGTGGGAGAGGGAGAAGCAGGCTCCCTACTGAGCAGGGAGCCTGAGGCGGGGCTTGATTCCAGGACCCCCAGATCATGACCTGAGCAGAAGACTGATGCTCAACAGACTGAGCCACCCAGGCGCCCCTCCTTAGAGATTTTTGCATCATAGATGGGCCACTAGCGTGAAGGCTTTTTTCTCTTTTTCTCCGGAGATGTAAACTGATTTTATATCAGCTTTAAAAAACAAAAATATAATCATACAACCTCCATATGCATTCCATGAACAAAAGGTCAAATATCTGTATTGTACTTGATCATATGTCCTGGCTCAAGTCCATCAGCCTGGATCATAAAACTAATACCCGCTACCCCCACATCCCCCAGGTTCTCCTCCGGGTAGTTTAATATTTCTAATCCCATTTGTCATTACAACATCCTCATGAGGTGGGGAGAGTATACAGCAGCAGGTATAATAATTATCAAGGCCTCTACTCTTGAAAACAACATTATAGTATATACTAAATAGAATTTAAATAAAAATTTGAAAAAAATGATCAAAGCTGCCTATTTTTTTTTTTTTAACTTGGTATAAGACTGGTCAGATATTTTCATTTTAAAATCCCTGGTCTCTTGGAATCTTTGAAAATAATGGCCAGTAGTTCAGCAAGTTCATTAACTAATTCCCTTAAGACTGGGGAATGCGTGTTATCTGGACCTGCTGATTTACATATTGTACCATGATTCCAACTATTCCCTTACCTGGTTTATTTCAACATCCATATTTAAAGTCTTCATTACTTCCTAATTATCTATGCTCCCTTCCTTTATTTTTCGTGTTAAAGACCAATTTAATAGAGCAGCTTGGTATCTCTGCCACTCAGAGTCATCATTAATTTCATTCGCCTTCTCATTCATTAGTCCAGCCACTTCATTGCCCACGCTTTTCCCTTCCTAGCCCGTTTTCCTTGCCTTTAACCTCTTTGGCGGTATTAACTCATTCTGCCTTCTCTGCTGCTCTTACCTTTCTTTTCTTGACAGGCCTTAGAAAGAGTTTGTGCATTCACTTTTTTTTGGGGCTCTTCTTCATCCTTTCTCTATTTCCACAGTGGGCATTCTTCCGACCTTAGATCTTTTCAAGGTTCTTTGTCAAGGGGCTCCTTGCATTTTTTATTCAAGGCATCCTGGCCCTTTGTGGCTTAACTGTGATTTGAAAACTTTGTGCCCTTGCCTGTAGTGCTATCTGGATTTCCTAATTCACCCAAATTGGATTTCTGAAAATCCTTGAACTTGAACAAGTTCCTTAATGTTTTTAAATACAGAGATCAGGTCATATCGCCAGGGCAGTGGTGTCTCACGGTCAACAGCATCAAAGACCATTGACAGGAGGGAGAGAGTCAGCACAGATGTGAGGTCATTGTTCATGCCTTGGGCAGGATATAGACATTTTCAGACCCAAATCCATCCCTAACAAAGAAGCTAAAGTGCTGTTTGTATTCCATGTTGTTGACATTGATCTTGGTTTCCTGGGCAGAGAACACACCACGGATGGCAGGCAGCTTGCTGTTTAGAAAGGCAAGATTAATAAATGCTGCTAAGAGTTTCTCTTTCTAGTTCACATTTGTTAATGCGATGAGAGCAATTGTTGATTTTTACACTCATCAATTTAGATGCATCACTCCACAGCGTTCCTTCATTCCGTTTTCGATAGTGTCCATGTGTAGACATGGGGATCTTCTGGCAAATATCTGATTTTGAGACAGCTTCCCTTTGAGTTTGTGGCAGCCATAGAGTCATGCTGCTCAGGTCTCCTTTCAAGAGAGAACCTGGCATAAGGAATGCAGCGAGCTGACAGCCTCTATCTGTGAGCATCTCCAGGGAAGCTCCTGGCCAGGGACCAGGCAGTGCTGGTACCAGGGCCCACCTTTTCTGGCCAGTACAGGACTCCTTTGCAGATAACCTTTGTACCAGATTGCCCTGTTGGGCTGACCAAGCCCTTCTCCAGAAGCACAGCACTCTGAAGCTCTTCCTATCCCATCTTCTTTCCTTCCCCTTCTTTTCATGGATGTCTGACCTGCATTGTGGCCTGAAGTCTCTCCCTGCCTACTCCCACTCCCTTTCCCCTTTATCTTTCACGGGTGTTAACCGCAATAAGTGTCTTGTTTCTAACTTTATCTCAGCATCTGCTTCTTGGAGGACCTGAACTGACACAATGACCCAGACCCCTTTAACCTTGCTAACCCCTCCTCCTTCTCTACCCAGCTGGCCTGGCATGAGCTTAGTCATCCTCTTTTTTATGTTACTTGATGGAAAACCCAAGTGCTACACAACCACAGAATGCCTGTCAGGCTAAACAAATACAGAATGGGGGGCAGTCATCACCAGCCAGGGATTATATATACTATGATTCTCACTCATTAATACGGGTAATTGATCCTTTTATAGTTGGATCAAGTTGGACAATTCCCAGGGAAAGAGCTTGTACTTAAACCACAGGATCACTAGGTGACGCTGCTGCCCTACACAAAGGCCACAGCCTGAGCTAGGCTTGGCCAGAACCATTCTGGGCTCTGGGTCCTGCCGTTTACTTGGCTGGATAGGGGCCTACAGGTCTGTAATTCACTATGGAACCTGAAAAAGTGATTTCTGGACCCAAGAAACCAGGCTCCAGAAGATCATGTTAAATCTCCCTCTGGCTCTTTCTCTCAGAGCTTACAGAATCTGGTGTATGTGTGTGTGAAGGAGTTCTCTGGAATTCTTGACTTGATTCAGCAACTAACCATGGCTGCTCTAATTTCTCCAAGTGCCCACCTTCAGATTTGACTGCTCACCCTTTGGATCAACAGATCAACTGAAAGTTCTTCAATCCCTGCCTCCAGATCTGGGAGAACCCTCTATCTGAGTGGTGTTGACACCAACGTCTTTACCTAGAGTTCCTCAACAGAGTTGCACATCCAGGCACCGCTCACTTCTGCTAGGAGTAGAGGGCTCAGGGGCCACAACTATGCTTGGTGCCTTCTCTGCTGAATGTAGCACACATGCCTGGATGGTTAGCGTTCTGGCTTTGGTGCTGCCATCTTTTATGCTGCCTCCCCTACCTGTTTATGTGCACAGTCAGCAATCTGTAAACATCCATCTGCTGTGTAAATCCTCATAGACAAAGCTGCTGAGTGGGACAAATATTTAACCCTTTGATTTGACTCCACCCCAGCCCTGAACAGTTTCATCTGTTTCTCAGGCACAGTCCTACTTTCTTAGAGCTGCTGGGTTGGCGCATTAGTGAAGCTGAGTTTTAAGAAGTTATTTTCTTATACATGGGATGACTATTTCATTGCATGGAAAACACTTTTATATTTAGAGGACTGAATTCATTCGTGTTTCCATTGGGGAGTCTCCAGAACAACAGCCATCAATCCATTCTTTATGTTTCTCTAATATTGCCCAATCTTTTTTTTTTTTTTTTGGTCACATTTGACATCAGTAATGGTTAAGAATTTCCCAGAAGACTTCTGGCTCCGTGCCTTATATAGAGACATTAGGAGTATGTCAGTGGGATAATTTTTGAAAAATAGCCCTAATATTGTTAATAGGTTCACAGTCCAAGTACAGTGCCACTCAAGTTTGCTTGATTGTAAGAATACAGATTCCCAGGCCCATCTCCTGGAGATTCTGAGTGAGTAGGTCTGGGGAATACCCTTGAGAATATATATTTTAAACAAGTAACCCAGTGATTCTATGATCAGGAAAATTCAAAAAACCATGCCCCACTGAACAAAGTGGGTTCTAGCTATGAATCATGATTCAATTCCAATCAGACACAGCAGAAGCCACAATGTAAGAAAAAAAATCTGGAGATTTTAATAGCTCGAGAGAGAGCCATCTGTGAGTCATGGGATGCCCTCACCAGGTAATTGGGCACCTAGGGTCATCACAGCCACCTGGAAACTTCTGATAGTAAAAGCACTAGGGAATCTTTTATTAACATATTTAATGTGCTTGACTAAGGGGAAAAAGTAGAGGAAGCCAGGAGGGCTTGTTAGCAACCTCTCCCCACATAGTGGCATGGCAGAGGAACAATGCTTGCTTTCTAAGGAAGTGTTTAGTTTAACCCTTGACTGTCTTTCTCTGGGGAGAAGCCAGGGGGCTCGTACAAGCCTAAACAGTCTTCATGAAAGGGCTGGGGGTCCCTGTGGCTCCGTGGGCAGTGCCTGGGAGGTATACACAGAAATCTTCACAGATCTCCATCAGGGAACACAGTTATGGCTTCTATGAGAGAGTGGTCTGCTATGGTACGTCCCAGGCTGCCCTCTCCTCTCCTGGGGTCAGCTTGAGAATATCTGGGCCCCCCAGAACATGACCCACCCAATGAGAGGGGTCCTTATCCCTTCCTCACGGCTGAGGGGTGAGTGCAGCTTTTTCCCAGCTGAGGGTTGACTAAGATAAAGCAGTGCAAACCTTAGTGGGAAACTGCAGCTGGAACCATGAGCCTCAGAGAAGTGGAAACTTTGATTCTTAGACTCTTTCTCTTTGCACTCAGACATCACACCTGCACACAAACCACAGTAGGTAAGAGTCCAACTTGCCCCCTCCGCAACTAAGTTGGCCACCCCATGGGGAGTTTTTTGTTTGGTGGCAACAGCTAAGTGAAAATGTAATAATCTCTTTTCGTCTGCAGATAAATCATTCTGCATTGGGGTCTACCTTTTTGTTTTCTATCCTTGAAAAGAGTCTGGGGGGTGGCTTTTTTTTTTTTTTTGCCTTTTTCATAAATAAATATTTTAACTGGAAATTTCCAAGCATATGACAGGCCTAGAATGTGAACTTGAATGTACTGTAATAGAAATCATCAGTTGCCATGGCGACGTGTTCCAAGAGCAGATTGCACGGAGTCACATGGGCAGAGAGTGCTCAGTAATACTAACACATCAGAGAGCGAGGCCACTTAACCTCAATCGCTTCCAGCTATTGTGCAGAATGCAATTGAATTTATTCCTAATTTCTGCCAGTGCTAAGGAACAAAATTTCCCTGCAGATTTTAATCTTACTCAGGCAGCCCCGGCCAGCGCTCAGACACGGTTCCACACCAATATTCAGCCCGGCTACTCGCCCACTTTACAGCTCTATTTTCTTATTCTTATTTTTAATGATAGCTTCCCTCTCCCTGCTGGATCCCGAGCGTCCCCCTGCCCTGGGGAGAACTGCCCTCCTCCTTTCCGAATGGCTGCACGGTTTCTCTGACTCCATTCTGCTAATACAAGGAGCACAGGTTCATAATAATACTGGTGAAAAAAAATGACCGGGCTCCACTCTCAGGAACAGCTTCCCCCCCAACCCCAAACCCGTTCTGAAATAGAATTCCCACCGGCTCTGGGCTGCACCTTGGAATGGCACAATTAACAGCCCCATCGAAAGAGGGCAAGCTGGTAGATCAGTGAATGATAGAATCAAAGTGTGTATTTTCTGTCCCTGTCACAGTCCCCTCCCCCTCCACACGTACACCTCACCCACCCCCACAACCAGGGGAGCGGCACAGATTAGCGGGAGGTACAACGGCCGATCACAGAACACTCATTTCAGAGCTTATCCGCTCTTATGAAGGTTGATAAATCAGAGTCTCTCATATGGACAGTCTCAAGTTAGCAGCGTCATCGATCTCCCCTGCCCCTTTTAAGTTATTTGTCTTATTCGCTTCCAAAGATGATATCAGAGATGCCAAATGAGCCTTTGTTTTCTGTGCTCTTGCTCTTCCCAGGGTGAGTTGCTGTGTTGTTGTGGGGAGCTAAGAAGCATGCTTCCGGGGCCCAGTTCTTTGTTTCCAACCCAAGGTCACCTCTCCCTGTCTGTTCAGGTGTTGTCAGCGGTCTGCCTGTGTTCTGAGACATAAGGCAGTGTCCTCCCTGGCTGAGATTTTGCATGGTCCTACTCGCCGATAACCGCCCCCTTTTACGAATGTCACTTTAAAATAGACATAAAACCTGCTTTGATAGCCAAATGAAGACAAAGCAGAGTCCAGCCCTTAGAAAGCCCAATGCTGAAGGTCAAGCAAAAGGAAACTTAAAAACATAGGGATCATATGAAAAAAAAAAAAAGGAGGGGGAGATAGTTTCTGCAGGGGCTTCCTTTAAGGGGGTGGTTTACTCTAACAAGGGGTGAAAATGTAATTGGAAATCACTTACTTAGCTAGTAACTCTGTTCTAATGCTGTGCTGCCACAGGAAACTTGCTGGGAAGTTGAGCAGAGAGGGAATGGTAGCATGGAATTAGGACAGACTGCTGGTGGTCCTTGTTGACTCTATGCAGAGGGCTTGGGGGCTATGGGGAATCTTCATGGAGCCTGCAAGAGAAAAATAGCCAGAGAGGAAATGAAGAGAGCTATTGCAAAGGATTTTATATCAGCAAGGTGACATTTAGATCTGGAGAGAGAAAACCACGTGCCAAGTTGTTGGCTGCACACACGGCTCTATGCCTGTCTTGCTGCGCCGGAGCCTCTAGAAGGTCTTTGCCAAACACCTTCACCCCACACCTGCCTGTCCATAGGGCAAGGGGGTGGGATGTCCTCAGAGAGAGCCAACCCTTTAGCTTTAATCAGGGACTTTACACTAGCCTGAACTCTCCCTGGCTAGGAGGGGAAGCCCTGTCCTTGTAACTAGCAAACTTTGCTGGTATTCACAAAACTGAACATGTTTTCTAATCAAAATGGGTTTGATTTATTCTGGAGAATCACTTTCCCACTTATCAGTTTAAAATATTTGCTGACTCTCTTGCTAGAGCTGTTCAAGCAGTTAGAACCTTGAAAGGTTCCAGGAGGATGTCTAATCTCTATCTGAGCAATGTCTCTTTAGGCAGAGTGGCCTTCTGGACCCTCTCCCCATACACAGGTATCCTGGGACCAGTGAGCTTCATGGCCTCCTACTGAAGAAAGATGGTGTGAGAACATCAGGAAAACGTCCAAGAATTTTATCTTTGATGAATTTCATTAAAGAGAAGGGCAATCTGTGCTATTATGCTAATACCTGCAATAGCAATTTTATTATGTTCGTTAATCTATAGTCAAGGAATAACATTATTATAGTTCTTACAGCTTTTCAAAGTACTTCCATAACTATTAGCTCATTTGAACTGCACAGCAACCCTATGATACAGGTGGGGCATATTTTATGGATAAGAAATTAGGATGTAGAAAAGTTGGGATTAGGACAAAAATCATACAGAGTAAGGATAAGATCTAGATCTCAGAATATTTGGTGCAGTGCTCTTTCCACACCATGGACAGGCTCAGGGCAAGAGCGCTGTTTTTTTCTGAGGAAAATGGCCCCAAATGCCTCCTTTCTATACAATTTGCTATGGTTGTATCTTAGGAAAGAACCGGCCCATAGATGAATGGATGGAGGTTGGTGTTTGAGCAGAGGATAACCATCCCTAGGTTGAGCATGAAGAGTACAAGTGCCTCTGATTCTATTCACAAGTGTGGATTCTATTCACTAGAATTTTTCAGATCAGACAGAGGCAACCCAACCCAATTCATCTTCTCTCTTGGGAATCGTGGATCCTGGTAGCAAATGAGAAGGTAGGTCTAGTTCCCCTTTGCAGGAAGCCTGCTATACAAATCTTCCTAAGAAGCAGTGGGCCTCAGAGTGAAGGTGCCATTTGAGGTTTTGATGTAGTCAAGTTGACTCTTCCAAAATACAAAGCATTGCATCTTCAGCTCTCTGGGGTAATGGAAGTACCAGACATCCTTACCCTCTGCTGTGCCTCCCACATCCAGAACCTCTTCCCTATCTTGTCCTTGGTGGTACGGGAAGGGGCCAAAAATGGGTTCAGAGTCTGACGGATACATTACTTTGTGATTAAAAAAAAAAAAAAGCCCCCAGAGTTTTAACACTGGTTTTTGAGATGGCTGGTGGGAAAGAAAAAATACCTTGTACTGTTCTAAGTTTCTGTGGATCCTATGAACCTCTATTGCAGAAAGTAACAAGAATGTGGCTGGATACTATTTAAATATATTAATCTATTTTATCTTTCTCTTCCTCTTTTCCTACAAACAAGTAATTTGATTGGTCATTGTGTTGGGGGAGACATATCACAAGGCAGGTGAAAGTCTTTCTGGCTTGCATATTACTAAAGCTTAAGTTCTTAGGGAAAATGTTCCAATGAGGGTATCTTCCCTAAAAAGAGCTTCGGAAATGCATGCCATGAGTTTTATTGGTAGCTTAGATGAATGGAAGGTACTGTCCTTATTTTGTTCTCTAGGGGCTAGAGATGCTAAGTGTCAATAATGAATGGACGGGAGCTGTCCTACACCAAATGCCCATGGTGGCCTGTTGTCAGTTTTGGAGAGGGGATTTGGGAGCACAAGCCTAGTGTCTTGAAGAAACATAAAGGCAGGATTCCCAGCACCTAAGAGAGATTTCCTCATAGCTGGGAAGAGTGAAAGGGGAGCAGAGAGAAGAGGAAGGGGAGAAGTAGAGAAACGTCTGTGAGTTCTGACTGAAGAAGAGACTTGCTCCCTGAGACCTGACAATATGTCTATGTAAGGGGCAAGACTTCAGAGTGAAGTTCATGCATGGTACATCTAGACCAGGTTTTCTCAACCTTGGCACAGCTGCAATTTTGGGCCAGATAATTCTTTGTTGTGTGGCAGCACAGTGGTTTGTCTTCCATGGAATACCTATGAAGAGTTAATGTACATCTAGAATTTACCATATCTGGTATTCTATTCCCCATCTTTTGCATTGGGAAGGCAAGACAACTGCCCACTAGTGATGGGCTCTGCTAGAAGGAATCAGCACGTGTCTTAGTTGGGCATTCTCTTTCAGGCCTTGGGTCATAGCATACTGTCTGAGGAAAAGAGGAGTAGCCTGTGGGTCCCAATTCTGTACGCTGCTGGTGATATACACAGAGACTGTCCTTTGTGGGGTCCCTGGGTGCTTTAGCTGGGTTATGGTTCTCTGTCTTCTAACTATATAGTTATTGCTTTTTTATTGTTTCACAGACTGAATAACTCCTTGTTCCCATCCCACCCATGGGATGGATTTGCAGAGCTCCCCAGATTACCATAGAATCCTCATTTGTAAGTCCGTCATTGCTTTTCCAGCTCTTTACCCAGTGCGGCTTCTGTACTGGCCTGGAAATGTCTGGTGTAAAGCTGACATTTGGCTCTGTCTTCTCAGTTCGCAGACTTTACCTTGAGAGGGTGATGAGATACTAATTTGAGATCATAATTTTATGCTGAACAGTTACCCTTAGAACAATGCATTTTGAATTTAAATTTAAATTGGAGTTTGAGAGGTGTGAAAGTTAGAGGAACTATGTCCACATTTTCATTATAGATACTCCTCATTCCCAACAGTTGTTCAAGAGATCTTCAACACTTCCCACTTAACATCTGGTTTCTAATTCTGTTAGAATAGTGTGTGCTTCCTCTGAATATGATAGTTAAGAACAAAGAGCGATTGTCAGAAAAATAATCTCCAACATGATAGCAAACACTTTTCTGGAATACACAAGGGCCTGGCTCTAAAATAAATAATAATAAAGGATACAAGCAAAGTTGCCAAAACCAGTCCTTTAACAATGAATTCAGTCAACGGATTGTATTGAATTTTATTTACTTTTACCTCTGGGGCTATTTCCATCCCAGGAAAGGGCTAATATTATCAATTACCCACTATATGTTTATATACATTATCTCAATTCATTAAAAAATACTTTTTAAAAAAATTTTTAGAATGGGAGAGAAAGCATGAGCATGAACAACGAGGGGCAGAGGGAGAGGAGGAGAAAGAATCCTAAACTGCTTCTATGTGTAGTGTGGAGCCCAAAAAATACTTTCCAAAGTTCATTATTTTTGGACAGATATAAATTAGATGACTAGATATATTGAAAGGCCACTAACTCTACAAAGTAGGTCATGGCTGAGTGGCAGAATACCCTGGTAGTTCAGAGAGATGGAATCCCAAGATTGAGGTGCTAATGAAGGTTTTCACAGAGTGACTTCCTCCAGGAAGGTCTCCCAAATCCTTTTCTTCATTTTCCTCTACCAAACTAAAGTTAATTCTCCTATCCTGGAATTTTCACACCACTTTGTTTCTAGTACTAGATACCCAATACCTAATACAATTTATTCACGTTTTATCTTCCTTTTGGAGAGAAGATCATCTCTTTCACTCATCTTGCTGTGGAAGCCTTGACTAGGCTCTTGTACTTAGGAGATAGAGTAGGCTGAGTAGATACGCTTGAATCAACAAATCAACGAAGGAACAAATTAGTAAATGAATGAGCTGATATGCGATTTGAGCTGGATCTTAAAGGACGGGCAGTAATAAATAAATAATAAATTGGTCATTATAGATTAGAAACCATCTGGCTAGCATCCAGCTGGAATCCTTACTGAAGTTTTTCACTAGCCATGCTAAGAACCATGCATTTTTTTCTCCTCTAGGCCCCACCCTGACACTCGTTCGAATTGTTTACAAGTAGCATGAACTTTGTTGACATCAAGGCTTCGTTGGGATAGGGAGTTGGCACTTCATTGCGGAGACCCCCATTACTTCCCCGTAGGAGGCTGTCACTTCTCCAAAGTGCACTCCCTCTGGTGCCAATCTCTCACTCACGCATTCTCCTCCTTACTGCTGGGAGCACATAGGCATGCTGCATGTCACCTGCTCCTCTGGCTCTCCACAATCTCCTTCCTTTGTCTCCAAATCCTACGCAAATTGCTTGGTTGACAATCAAAGCCTGCTAACATCAAACAGCTGCTATAGACAGGTGTGTTCTACAGTTACCTGCTGTTTGCTTTCCTCAGCGGGGACTGATATGACAAACAAAACCCGGGTCTGGGTGCCAACTTCCTACTAGTGTTTTTCAGACTTGGAAATTCACCCTAAAAATAGCCTGCCTCAGTCCTCAGCAGTGTGTGGCTGGGGTGGGGTGCTGTACAACTCCACTGATTATTGCAGTGCTTTGCAGAAAGCTGGGAATATCCATGGCTGCATCCCAGCAAAGAGGCTACATAGTTCTGGAACTCTTGATTTCTAAAGAATACCCAGGACCCTTAAAATATTTTCCAGATTTTTCTTTCTTGTTAATGTGGTTACAGGAGTATTATTTCCTGCTTTCTACTTTTAGCAGTCTTCCCATAGGTCTCAGGTTTTGACCTTTGAAATTTGCTGTACCTATCCTGGAGTTTAATCTGTGATAATTATGGGGGTATGAGGGTATGGCAGGTTGGTGGAGGAACAGATTCCCACTTCTAACATTCCTTCCTGTTTTGCTATGTTATGCTAGCAACTGCCATTGTCTTACTCCCTTTTATTCACTAGGTGCGCAGGCACCTAGGGTTCTGGATGTGATTTAAGTTCTGCTCGTTAGATATACCAGCATGAATTGTGGAAGGTGACATGGGGCAGTGTCCATGTTTTCCGGGGCTGTTTTTTCTCTGACAGCACCTTTACGGCTGTGTTGGGATTTTCAATGGTGGTTGCTTACTGACTGTACTGCTTTCTGATCATGGCAGCTTCCTGGTCACAAACCAAGCAGCAGTCTCCTTGGTGGTCTTTTGCTTGGAATCACTCTTGACAGCTCCACCTAGCATCTGTCTCTTCAGGGTTTTTGTAATTTTGTAAGTCATTTGATAGCCCACTTTAACTTGTTAGAGTGAATTCTCTTCTCCATGACTGACCCTTAATCACCACTGAGGACAACTGGTGTAGACATTCATCCCCCACTACTTGGCACAGTGCACTGAGGTAATCAGCCAGCTGGCAGGGGCGAGAGCCTAGGGAGGTGGCTGGGAGAGAGGAGGAGCACTATCTCACAAGGAAGAAACTGTTTATCTCTGTGCCTCTGCCCAGGCCCTTCCTCCTGCTTGAGATGTCTTGCCTCCACCACTATATTCCTCCTCCTTTGAGATCCACTCCCTTTCCCAAAGTGGAAGTAGTTTTTGCTTCTCTGAACTCTATGAACTCTTAGGACACTTCTCTTATGAGACGATGTATGTATAAGCCTGATAAAATTTGACAGGAATAAAAGAGGAGAGGGTGTATACATAGCTATGCTCCCAGACTACAGCCTGATCTACCATTTTCCATCATTTCCCTTCAAATGGATTTTGGGATCCTTTCAAAGACATCAAAGACAAATGATATCAGAGCAGCAGCACTGCCCAGTAGAACTTTCTGTGATAGTGAAAATGTTCTAGATCTACTCTGTACAGCAGGGTAGCCCGAGGCACAGGTGATTATTAGACACTTGAAATGTGGCTGGTGTAACTGAAGAACTGAATTTTAAAATTTTGCTTAATTTTAATTTATTTGAATTTAAGGAGCCATAGTGGCTAGTGGCTGCCATATTGGAGAGCAAATTAGAGTACATACTACTTTGACAGGCACATGGGCCAGGACTGTCTAGATGTCATTGTCAGTGTTTATGGGCTGAGAATTTGCCTTTATGGCCCAGGACCAGGGCTTAAAGCTGAAGAGAAAGAGAAGTGGAAAGTTTCATGGGGAGATGACAAACAGGAGATTAGCTTTCAAATACTCTTTTCTCTAATTTTAAAAAGTGATCTGACTCTTTAGAAATGAATGACATTTCATACTTCTTGTACCACTGAAGTACAGCACTGTGGTAGCACAGAGGCCGAATGTCACTGGAAGAATTGTTTGGCCACATATTGAGTGGATCCCCCACCATGGATCAGCATTGAACGGATGACTCCTTTTGGAAAAGATAATCAGTTTCCCATCAAGACACTCCCTCTCCCTCCCATCCCGGCTCTGTAGCATCTCCTACAGTTACTGTAAGTTTGTGTCCAATTGCACTGGATGTCGAGGAGGAAAACACACCCCTGTGGACATCTTGGATGGCTGTGGGTAGATTGAACCCAACACATTCTTGCCTTGGCCACTTTGTTGGCTCTTATTACACATACAAAAAGGCATGATGCAACCCCAGGGCTGGGATCAATGCTGGAAATGCAGAGTAGAGCACAGATGATGAGCACACGTCTGTGGTCACCTGGCTGCAAAGTGGCCTCTTTTCATGACGTTCTGAAAATGTATGTGCAGGACTCTTTTATTTATAGGATCTCTTTCACAAGAATTCTTAGAGATCAGCATTTCAGACGCTAAGAGAAGATAGTCCTTGGATTTAGTCATTTCTGTAATAAATCTGCCATAGGAGGATATAATCACCAACCATACTTGGGTTCACTATGGTAAGTGCTCATATTCTTACTTCAAAACAGAGAATTCTCTCACGTATAGAAATTATTATTTTTTTCCTGCTGGGCATATAGATTTACACATAGACAAAAATCATACATCCATGTCACATCTTGTGAATGTAGAATTTAGTAACAGTAGGGGAATCATCAAAATATCAGCTTGATCCGGTTGACTTCTGAACAGTCTTGGGTGGACTGTTGGGAAGATAAGCACAGCTACTTGGCCTGGGAAGGATCTGAACCTGGAAATCTGAATATAAAGTTCAGGTGCTTCCCTGGCATGCTAAATGGCTTCATTGAAGGAGGTGCTGCTGCGTGCTCAGTAGGAAAACTTCCCTTTCTCTTTCTCCTACCTCTCTGCTTCCCCCTCCTTACTCCCTGTCATCTACCAGCCCCCAGTGTGCATAGTCTTACATGTCCAGGGGGAAATTCTACCCTTCAAAGCAAGAGTTTCTGTGTGGTTCACTTGGAGGGAGGGGGTGATGGATAGGACTGGCAATCTCTCTCCTCCTTCTGCAAGGTCCTCCTTCTCTTTCTCCTAGAACTCTTATTTTTTTCCTCATTTTAAATCCCCATCTCTCTCCAGCTGCTCCTGGCTAACCAGGAGAGACTTGCTCTCACACAGGGCTTCTCTGACTTTAATCAGGAAGTTGATATTGGACTGTAACAAGCCTCTCAGACATCTCCTCTTAGAATAAACGTAAGAATTAACTTAAAGAATTAACTTAAAGTCACGCCTGGGTGGCTCAGTGGGTTAAAGCCTCTGCCTTCAGCTCAGGTCATGATCTCCGGGGTCCTGGGGTCCTGGGATCAAGCCCCACATCGGGCGGGCTCTCTGCTCCGTGGGGAACCTGCTTCCTTCCTCCTCTCTCTCTCTGCCTGCCTCTCTGCCTACTTGTGATCTCTGTCTGTCAAGTAAATAAATAAATAATCTTTTTTAAAAAAAGAATTAACTTAAAAACTTTTTAAAATTTATTTGAGAGAGAGAGAATGAGCATAGACAGGGGGAACGGCAGAGGAAGAGGGAAAAGTAGGCTTTCTGCAGAGCAGGGAGCCCCATGTAGAACCCCAGGATCATGACCTGAGCTGAAGGTAGATAGACATTTACCAACTAAGCCACTCGGGTGACCCAGGAATTAACTTTTTATTATGGAAAATATCAAATACATACAAAGGTTGAGAGAAGAGTATAATGAATCATCCACTTCAACAATGATCAATAGTTTGCCATTTTTGCTTCATCCATCCCACATCTACTTTGCTCAATTTTTTTAAAAGCAAATCTAAGTCATTGTATTATTTCTCCTAGAAACATTTCAGTAGTTATCCCTAACAGATAAAAACTTAAAAAATATCATTGTCATGCCCAGAAAAATTCACAAAAACTCCTTGCTGTCATCAATATTTAAAGATTTTTTTTATCTCTGTCATCAATATTTAAATGTGGGCTCATCATTTTTTGTGAAGTAAAAATTAATACTTATTGCCTTTTGAGAGTGCAGTTAGGCAGTAGATTTCAAGATATAAAATGCCTACACCCTTTGACTCTGTGTTCTACCATGTAGAAATTTGCCTCAGCATATATTACATCCACTGAACTATGCATAGATATGATTTCTGATAGTTCAAAATGGAAAGCAACCTAAATGTTCATTAACCAGGGTTGATTATACGAGGCAATTAAAAGAAGCTGGAAGTGGGGCCTGGGTGGCTCAGTGAGTTAAAACTCTGCCTTCGGCTCAGGTCATGATCTCAGGGTTCTGGGATTGAGCCCCACATCCCATCAGGCTCTTTACTCAGCAGGGAGCTTGCTAGGGGCAGCCACCCCCCTCGACCCCCATCCTCTCTGCCTGCCTCTCAGCCTACTTGTGATCTCTGTCTGTCAATAAGTAATAAAATCTTTTTTTTTTTTAAAGATTTTATTTATTTATTTGACAGAGAGATCACAAGTAGGCAGAGAGGCAGGCAGAGAGAGAGAGGATGAAGCAGGCTTCCTGCCGAGCAGAGAGCCCGATGCGGGACTCGATTCCAGGACCCTGAGATCATGACCTGAGCCGAAGGCAGTGGCTTAACCCACTGAGCCACCCAGGCGCCCCTAAAATCTTAAAAAAAAAAAAAAAAAAGCTGGTAGGTCTATGTGCTTTGATATGAAAAGCTACCTAAGTCATTATTGAGTAAAAAACAAGAGCAGGAAGAATATACAGGAAACTTTTGGGAAGGACCGGAAGGGAGGAGGTAAGAATAAGACAGGAGTTCATTATAGATCCTGGATATCAACCTTTTGTCTGTACTGTCATTTGCAAATATCTTCTCCCATTCCGTGGGTTGCCTCTTTGTTTTCTTGACTGTTTCCTTTGCTGTGCAGAAGCTTTTGATTTTGATGAAGTCCCAAAAGTTCACCTTCGCTTTTGTTTCCTTTGCCTTTGGAGACATATCTTGAAAGAAGTTGCTGTGGCTGATATCGAAGAGATTACTGCCTATGTTCTCCTCTAGGATTCTGATGGATTCCTGTCTCACATTGAGGTCTTTTATCCATTTTGAGTTTATCTTTGTGTACGGTGTAAGAGAATGGTCGAGTTTCATTCTTCTACATATAGCTGCCCAGTTTTCCCAGCACCATTTATTGAAGAGACTGTCTTTTTCCACTGTATATTTTTTCCTGTTTTGTTGAAGATTATTTGACCATAAAGTTGAGGGTCCATATCTGGGCTCTCTACTCTGTTCCACAAACTCAACACACACAAAACAGACAATCATATCAAAAAATGGGCAGAAGCTATGGACAGACACTTCTCCAATAAAGACATACAAATGGCTATCAGACACATGAAAAAATGTTCATCATCACTAGCCATCAGGGAGATTCAAATTAAAACTACATTGGGATATTACCTTACACCAATTAGAATGGCCAAAATTAGCAAGACAGGAAACAACATGTGTTGGAGAGGATATGGAGAAAGGGGAACCCTCTTACACTGTTGGTGGGAATGCAAGTTGGTACAGCCTCTTTGGAGAACAGTATGGAGATTCCTCAAGAAATTAAAAATAGAGCTTCCCTATGACCTTGCCATTGCACTCCTGGGTATTTACCCCAAAGATACAGATGTAGTGAAAAGAAGGGCCATCTGTACCCCAATGTTTATAGCAGCAATGGCCACAGTCGCCAAACTGTGGAAAGAACCAAGATACCCTTCAACAAATGAATGGATAAGGAAGATGTGGTCCATATACACTATGGAGTATTATGCCTCCATCAGAAAGGATGAATACCCAATTTTTGTAGCAACATGGATGGGACTGGAAGAGATTATGCTGAGTGAAATAAGTCAAGCAGGGCGCCTGGGTGGCTCAGTGGGTTAAGCCGCTGCCTTCGGCTCAGGTCATGATCTCAGGGTCCTGGGATCAAGTCCCGCATCGGGCTCTCTGCTCAGCAGGGAGCCTGCTTCCTCCTCTCTCTCTCTCTCTCTGCCTGCCTCTCTGCCTGCTTGTGATCTCTCTCTGTCAAATAAATAAATAAAATCTTAAAAAAAAAAAAAGAAAGAAGTCAAGCAGAGAGAGTCAATTATCATATGGTTTCACTTATTTGTGGAACATAACTAAAAGCATGGAGGACATGGGGAGTTAGAGAGAAGGGGGTTGGGGTAAATTGGAAGGGGAGGTGAATCATGAGAGACTATGGACTCTGAAAAACAATCTGAGGGGTCTGAAGTGGCGGGGGGTGGGTGGGTGGGAGGTCGAGGTACCAGGTGGTGGGTATTATAGAGGGCACGGAGTGCATGGAGCACTGGGTGTGGTGAAAAAATAATGATACTGTTATGCTGAAAATAAATAAATTTTAAAAAAATTTAAAAAAGAATAAGACAGGAGGGGAAATCCCCTTTTCACCTAATATCTTCCTGTAGATTTTGAATTATTTTTATTATGAAGATGTATTACTTTTATAGGTAAAAATAGTTAATAAAAAAGAGTTCTCATCACAAGTTTGAGGAGCTCTGATTTTATGTTTCTGGTGGTTTCTTATGTAAATATGATGGCAGAGTTTACTAGTATGCTTGTACATCTGGTTCTCCTCTTCTTCTTCCTCACTGAGGAAGATGACATTCCTCTGCCCCCTGCAATTAGGTAGGGCTATGTAACTAGTTCTAGCCGCTGAAGTATGTGTGGAAATCATGTATGTCACTTCCACGCTGAGGCCTTTCAGAGTCAAAGTGCCTCCTCTGTGCTCTCTTATTCACTGCCATGTTCACTCTAGGGACCTCCTGTTGAGATGGCAATGTCTCCACAAAGTGGGACAGGGTCTCTGAGGTATTTGCGTGGAGGACCCCCAATGTTCAGACTGCATGAACAAGAAGAAAGCGTTTGTTGTGTTAAGGTGGTAGATTTCAGGGTTTATTACCTCAGCTTTGTTGATCTTGTCCTGACTGACTCAGTAATGACAATAGAATCACTGAAGGCACAAAAGAAACGGGCTTCACAAACTGCATTGCATATCCTAGTGACATTGTGTAGAGTAATTATAAACCTTTCCCACTAGCTAATGTTGGGTTAATCTTACATTTGAGCTGCAAGAAACACAAGTACAATTCGTAGGTGTAGAAGTCGTATCCACCATTTGGCCATGGTGGTGACTTCACTGAGAACATTTGTACAATAAGGAAGACTGTCCTCAGACTTGTAACTTAACACTTAAGTCCCATGATGTCCTTGTGGTCTATCTTCTCTGAGCCTCTTTTGCTCAAAATAGGCAGGAATCATCACAGCTTAGCCCTGTCTATCATCCTTGATGTCCCATGGCAGGTGAACTTTAGAAGCATCAGGTACTCTGAGGGCCTGAATCTCTTCCTTTTCCACTGTTCTAGGGTGACTGCTTGTGAAGGCAGCAGGTGTAGTGACAACAATCAGTGAGTCAAAAAAGAAATTTCACTGCTTCATGTTGCCTCAGTTCCAATCAACTAAAAATGAATGAATGTCCTCACTAGATAACTGCTCGCTATTGGAAGATGGAGTTGAGTTTTGAGGAAGTAAGTGAAGAGTGAGTGGAGGGTATGGCAGAGATGGAACAAATCTGGAGGCACAAGAGAAAAAACACAGCTAGATCTGAGCTCACATTCTGTCTATGTAGCCTTGGGAAAATTCCTTAGTCTCTCAGAGCCTCAGTTTTATTTTATGGGCAGTTGAGAGGCTGAAATGAGATAAGGTTCTTATATGATAATAGTTAATAGATAGTAGATCTATTATAGTTAATAGAGAATAGGTAATAGTTAATATAAGATAAAAGTTCTTATAGAGTGGCTGGCAAATAGGCAGAACCCGAAGTGCTTCCAGGGGTCTCCACGACCTACATCTATTTACAGCTTTTGCTGGAGGTGAGCCAAGGCCAGGGGAGCACCAGGATGTCCACTCACTCGTAGCTGTGATATTAATATTCTCGAAGGGCAGCTCCATAGGGTAATTCCAATACTGCGTTGGCAGCTCACCATTAGTAACAATGCAATAATGACTGAAACTCAGAGAATGAGTATGATGAGCACTTACACTGGTCTAACCACTTTCTATAAAGCCTTATGATAGTCCTTTGGATGTGACTATTGTCATTTCCATCTTGCAGATGATGAAACTGAGACCCCAAGAGGTTAAGGGATTTGCCCAAGTCCACAAAGCCTGTATATGGTAGAACTAGGATTCAAACCTAGGGAGTTTGAGAGCCACACTATTAAGCACCATCTCCCAAAGTACTGCTCTTCGCTAACTCGCTATTGCAATGGTCACTGTAGATAATAGGAACAAGCACAAAGCTGGCTAAGAAATGCTTAGCTCCTTTAAATGGATCCTTAAATTTTTATAGTAAACTTCATGTCAATCAGTTTTCACCCAGAACACAGGTGACATCAAAATTTTAAAAAATATATGTAGGAAGGGGGTTTTAAGTGGGGAAATACAAGTTCTTTGCACCTCTATAATTTTCAGGGTTGGAAGGAATATAAGGCATATCAGGAGGGCAAACCTATGCAGTATGTCTCCAATTACCTGGAGTATGATTCTGTCATGATGGTCCATCTGGAATGGTAGGTCGGATGGCAGAGAGGCTTAGGGGCTCAGCAAAGAAGTCTGGGATTTGCCTTGAGTCACTAGAGGTGATTGAGGAGGGGACAGACATAATGAAATAATGTCTGCCACTGTTAATCTGGCAGTGGGGAAGGAGAAGAGAGGCTGAAGGCATGGGGCCAACGAAAGCCTATTGAGGGAATGACAGCACATCTAGGATTGAAACAGAAGAAATGAAAAGAAGGGGGTGTCTGGAAATGAAAGGAAAAACCAACCGGAGTTGGTGATTATTAATTGGATCCTGGGGTAGGGGAAGTAGACACAGGTTTTCAGGCACAGGAAGAGATAATTTTGGGAGAAAGAAGATAGACAAACTGAATTTTAGGTGAGATGGAAATATTAAAGAGCAGTGGCTAATAGGTGGCAAGAGATACTGGGCTGGAAGGTAGAGGAAACTCAGAGTTAGCATTTAGTAGAGAAATGGGAGCTGCAGTGGTGAGAATTGGAAAAGGTTGTGAGAGCAGGACTGAGAACCAAGAAATGGGGAGAGGAAGAAGGAGCCCCTGAGAGGTGGGCAGAGCAGTGAATGTCAACATCAACAAAGAGAAAGGTAGAGATCAGCCCATAGAACTGACTAGAAGGCCACTGGTGACATTTGAGAGTACAGTTTCAGTGGTGCTGTATTAGTCAGGGTTCTTCAGGGAAACAACCAACACACACACATACACACATATGTATATAAATACATATTCATAGATATGGTTTATTATATATAATGTATATATTATATACATATGATCTATTATAAGGAATTGACTCACACAATTATGGAGACTAAGCAGTCCCAATACCTGCAGGTGGCAAGCTGGAGACACAGAAGAGCTGATATGTAAGTTTAAGTCCAAAGACCTGAGAATCAGGAGAGTTAATGGCATACATTCCAATTCAAAAGCCAACCCGCTTAAGACCCAAGCAGGGCAGACATTTCAGTCTGAGTCTGAAGTCTGGAAAGGACCAATGTCCCAGCTCAGGCAAGAGAAGTTCCCTCTTGCTTAGTATTTTTGTTCTCTTTAGATCTTCAGTTGATTGGTTGAGGCCCACCTACACTGGGGAGGGTGATCTGCTTGGCTCAGTCTAGCAATTCAAATCTTAACCTCATCCAGAAACACCCTTATAGACACGCCCGGAATGTCTGACCAAATGTCTGAGCAGTCCATGACCCAGTCAAAGTGACACATAAATTTAACCATCACAAGTGCCACAAAGTCAGCTTTTTGGGGGCTAAATAAGGAAAGCGTGGTGAGGAAGAGGAGGCAGGAAGATGTAGCCACCTACTTGAGAATGTTGGCAGCCAAAAGAAGGAGAAAAATCACATGCGAAACTGAAGGGGCAGCAGGGTCAACCAAGATTTCTTTAAATGATAGAGGAGACCTTTAGACTTGACTCTCCTTTGCTAATCCATACAGACGTTCATTTAATCTTTTTCCCCCCAAAAGGTTATTGAATTGAATATACAATTTCCAATCTAACTGTGTTTGCCCAAAGGTAAGTTTAAGTTAGTTTGCATTTCTGGTAGGCATGCCAACTATTGGCAGAGAAAGATGGCTGCAAAAGGATCTGGGGCAAAGGAAAAATCAAGCCCATGATCCAAAATGCGTTGGGGATAAAAGCGCACACTGCTTATAAAGATAATCAAAGTTAATTGTTCTATGTTACTTGTGGCTTTTTGTCATTGATGCAGAAGGGATCTAGTGTTTTTTGTCAGCACGTGTTGACATGCCTTAGCATTTACGTAAATACAAGGGAATACACCTTCCAAACCTTCATGCCAGATGGGTCAGAAGCACTGAAGGGTCCTACACTTTGGTCGGCTGGACTAGGTGGCAAAGCCAGCCATGGCACAGTGACATGTCCCTGCCCCAGAGTGAGAGAGCAATGCTTACAACCCAGGAATCCAGACTCTGCAAAACCTTAAAGGTAAATAGTAACAAAATCCTTTTCGAGTCACAGACCATTTGCTAGAGTCCTAGTTCCATGTTTCACCAGTGCTGTCTCTTTCTCTCACGCACCTCTGTTCTTAAACAGATCCCACAGAGCCAGCTGGGCCTGGGCACTCAGTTCTGGTCAGCCTTCTTCCTGGAAATGACATTTTTCTCCTCTCCTCACTTAAACTTTTTTTTTTTTTTAAGATTTATTTATTTATTTTAGACAGAGAGAGGGTGGAAGGTGGAGAGGGGCACAGGGAGAGAGAGAGAGTCTTAATCGGACTCTGCGCTGTGTGCAGAGCCAGACACGGGGCCTGATCTCATGACCCTGAGATCATGACCTGAGCCGAAACCAAGAATCAGATGCTTAGCTTAACTCGCTGTACCTCCCAGGCACCCCTCCTCACTTAACCTTTTAAAACAGGCCATGCAAATACCTCTCTAAATAGTGCTTCTGTCCAGAAAGTCATGTGCATATTGTACCTGGCCAAACATGCCCATTAACTCATTTCTCAGTGGCTGTGCTGTTTCTTTACTTTTCTTCAACAAAGGGTCTGCTCTATTTCTGGCTGAGATCTACTCACTGACTTACAATGATGCCCCACACATATTCTCAGGGTTATCACTCTATATTAATTAGTACACACAAGCAGTGACCTGGTGGCTTAGTGGGTTATGCACCCACCTTCTGATTTTAGCTCAAGTCATGATCTCAGGGCTGAGATGGAGCCCAAAGTCAGGCTCCTTGCTGGGTGTGGATCCTGCTTTTGCCCCTTCCTGTCCCCCCATCTTTCCCTCTCTAAAAACAAAACAAAGCAAAACAGAAAAAAAACCCCATACAAAAATAATATAGTAATAATGAAAAGGTTTGAAATATTGTGAGAATTACCACAATGTGACAGAGGGACATGAAGTGAGCAAATGTTGTTGAAAAAATGACACTGAAAGATGTGCTCAATGCTTGCCACAAATCTTCAATTTGTAAAAAATGCACTATCTGTGAAGTTCAATAAAGCAAAGTGCAATAAAAGTGCTCAATATAATGCTCTTGTTAGATTATTTGAGTATAATTAATTCTTATAGTATAAAAATATAATTGAAGAAAAAATTATAGTTAACTACTCTATTACATACTCAAAGTCACTAAGAAACTAGATCTTAAATGTTCTTACCACATACAAAAATATGGGACACAATGGAGGTGTTAACTAATGCTAAAGCAGTGATCATAGTGCAATCCATAAATGAATCAAATTGATACATTACATATGAAACTTGCATAATGTTATATATCAAATAAATCTCAATAATAAAAAAATATAAAATCTCCCCAAAGAAGAGATTTCCCTATATATTACACATATGATATGATAATAATACCTAGGTGAAATCTTTTCTAAATTTTATTTTTATACTATAACAATTTAATTATATTAAAAAATCTAACAAGAGCATTTACTAGGTTAAGACCTATTAGGTTATTAGGGTAAGACCCATGAGATACAAAACAAATAGAAGACATACTACTGGCTTTCAGGTAGACTACACACAAAGTGGGGAAACTAGACCCACACACAAGCAGTGACAATTAACTGCCCTGTCTGGGTGGGCCATGGAAGCATGTGCAGGAGCCTGGGAGACAGGGGGGCATTTCTTCCCTGCTTCAGACTCTCTACCATGATGACAGTTTCTGTTGGGTCACTCTGCCATTTCTCGCTGGCTCTGGTAACACTATGTCTGTCTCTTGTTCCTTCTGTTCCAGAGGTGGTAATAATTTCCTGCTATTGCCAGTCCCAGGGCATCTCACCTTTCTTTTCTGTTCTCTTAATCCTGTCCCTTCCTCTCTCAGTAGCCCCTACCTTAAATCCTTTCTATCTGTACCATTGGGAGTGGAATCTGTTTCCTGCCAGGACCCTGACTGATGCAATGAAACTTAAGAAGTTGCAGGTAGGGGGTTGCTTTTCTTCTCGGTAGAGATTCTAGCACGTCAACCAGAACAAATACTTGTTTCATAGAGGAGAAGGGGGTTGGCCTTCCCCAGTAGGAGGGGAGGAGGAGCTTTGAAAGCTACTTACAGAGAGAAAAAAGCAAGGGTTTGAAGTGAACAAGTTGGGTGTTTGTGATTTGTGCAGCTAATTTTTAGACTCTAAAAAGTTAAATAAATCCTTCCTGGAAGCTTATGCTTCCGGAACTGTCACTTGTTTAAAAAGAGAGCTACATCAAAGCCCCAGGCATCAGAATTCCCAAGAACCCAAACTTCACAGCCCTGCTGGGGGACACTGCAGATCCTCAATTAGGAGGAGGACTGGAGGTAAGCAAGGAATCCTTTCTGCTTTAATTACTCCTGGCTTAATATTCTTTTTCAAGCTTTGCTAATTGAAATGAAAGAGCGTCATGTTTGACTAGGGATAAAAAAGAATCCATTTTTGGATTCTGATTTAAGGATCACGAAACCAGGGTCAATTTCACTTCCATGGCTACTGAGTCTCCCAATGGTGACACAGAACAAAACAGAGTGTTGAAAAGGTGAAGTGTTTCCAACTAGAGCAAGAGCAATGTTATCCAGGAGTTCACAGGACAAAGGATATATTAGGTTGGCCTCATGGGCGTTCTCAATAAAATGATTCAGTAGCCAACTGCTCTCAGTGCCCCAAATCCTGAGATACCTACTACCATGTGCTGGGGGGCTAGAAACCAAAGAAGAAAGAGAAATGTCTGCCAAGGATCCTTTGCTAGGTAAATCATTCTAAAAAATAGGAAGGGAGGCAAGGGGTGGTTTTATCACCCTAGGGGTCCGTTATTAGTAAAAGGAGCTGATGAGAAAAGAACTTCTACAATGTGCTTAAGGATATGTTAAGTGCTTTCAGAAAAGTTGTCCTAATCAGTCCCCACAGCAATGTGGTGACTTAGGTTCTATGCAACAGAGAAGACTTTGAGCTAGGTGGCTGAAGTTTGCATGTGGTTTCGCCAGAAAAATCTTGTGTGCTTTCAGGTCTCTGTGCCTCAGTTTCCTCAATTAGAAAATGAAAACAATGCCTAATCCTTATAGGTGAATGATAATCAACTTAAGCAGATGAATTTCTTTGGATGGAAAGTTCAGTCTATGTCAGGAAATATTTGTTAATGTGAATAGAAATAATGAAATAACGTGGGCTAAAAGCAGAAGAGAATGCATAGATGAATACTCAAAGTAGTGACAATACCAACCGTAAAAACAATGAGTAACTGAAATTGAAGAGCTTTTACCAAATGTAGCTCTTTTGTGTGTATATGTGTGTGTGTGGGGGTGGGTGGGTGGGTGGGTATTTGGTTAACTCACAATTATAAATTTTCTTTGGAAATGGGATAAGATATGAAAACCAATCAGTTCTCTCTGCTAAAGTGCTGCTTAATCAGAGAGGGCTTCCCTGATCATACTAAGAAATCGCATGCTTGTCATTCATCTTCCTTTACCCTACTTTATGTTATATACTTAGTAATTTATTATCTACCTTTCTCAACTAGAGTATTGGCTCTAGGAGGGAAGAGATTATGTCTAGTTTATTAATTGTTGACCCTTCAATATGTGTAACAGTGCCTAGTATATAGGAGGTACTCAATTAGTATTTATTAAATGAATTTAATAATGATATGATATAAAACTCAGTTATTTTTTCAGTTATTTTTGTGGTAAAATACATAGAACATAAAATTTGCCATCTTAAATATTTTAAGTGTACAAGTCAGTGTTATTAAATAAATTCATTATTTTATGCTACCTATACCACCATCCATCTCCAAAAATCTTTTAATCTTGTGAAAATGAACCTCTATACCCATTAAACAATAATTACCTGTTCCTTCTCCCTCTAGCCCTGACCTATCCTACTTTTTGTTTCTATTATTTTGGCTACAGTAAATACTCATATAAGTGGAACCACACATATTTTTCTTTTTTGTGACTGGCTTATTTCACATAGAATATGTCCTCAAGTTTCAATCATGTTATAGCATGTGTCAGAATTTCCTTTCTCTTAAAGGCTGAAGGGTTCAATATTTTGATTCTCACTAATGTTTTTGAATAGAGGTACCATGAAATATCTAAATATTCCATCCAATCTTCTAAAAATATGCTTTATGAAAGTGGTGGTAATATTGAACATAAATCTCCCTGCAAAACAAACTCAATGAAAAAATACTCACTTGCTCTAATATTAAAGGTGGGATCTAAAGTACATGTGAAATCAACCTATGTGACAGAAGTGGACTACAGAAAATTCAAGTATAAAGTAGAATAGTTAGGTCATAATCAGTATTTTCTACTCATGACAGTCTGAGTGGTAAGTGAAAAATGTTCTGTATTGTGTCACACAATACGGTAGATGTTTTGCCCGACAATGAGGAACCACTCTCACCTAGTGGATATCAATACTCAGATCTCTTATTCTAAAGAATTCTCAGGCTTCCAGATCTCAGTAAATGACATTTCACTCAACCAAGGTAGTCTTAAAATCCTAAAATAAGATATATTGGACTCCTGATTAAATAATGGATTAACTATGTGTGTTTATCTTTGCTTACATCTAAGACCTTATTAAAATGATCATAGAGGGATTTTTAAAAAGATATAAATCCACTATAGAAAGACAATGAAAGATTTGACCCAACAGATAAGAAAGTTAAATGATTTTTAGTAGTTAGGAGGCAGATGACTAAATGAGATGACTCATTTATTGAATAAAAGAAGCCATAGTCTAAACTTAATTTCAAGGGTGATTTGGATAAAGGGATTTAGCACAGGTATTGAATAAAATCAATGAGTAGAAGAGTTAACCTTCCTCCACCCCCTAGTCACACCAGCAGCAACACAACTGTCCTTTAAGCAAGAGATCAGAAATCTTTTCTCTGTATAAACTAAATGGCCCTAGGGACTAGACTTCCCCACACTAGCATTCTGTATCTGGTAACCCAAAAGTAAAATCCCTTGGTTGCCTTGTTCCCATTCCTAAATAGAGTCTTCCCTCTGTTAAGAATCTCACATTTCAATAGAACAGGCAAGGACTTATTTTTTTTTTTTTTTAAGAAAACCCCTAAATGGAAAGAAAGAGACAAAAATAGACAAACAGAAACATGAACATGAAGGAAATAGAGATAATGTAGGGAACAGAAAAAAAAATTAAAAAGAAAGAAAGAACCTCTAATTTATATCCATAGTAAAGATGTTATTATAAAGACTTTTTTTTTTTTTTTTTTTTTTTATTTGAGAGAGAGAGACAGTGAGAGAGAGCATGAGCGAGGAGAAGGTCAGAGAGCGAAGCAGACTTCCCATGGAGCTGGGAGCCCGATGCGGGACTCGATCCCGGGACTCCAGGATCACGCCCTGAGCCGAAGGCAGTCGTCCAACCAACTGAGCCACCCAGGCGTCCCAAGATGTTATTATAAAAGGGAGCATTTGCACAATAAGAAAGAGTTCTTTGAG
Source organism: Neogale vison (assembly GCF_020171115.1). Lineage (NCBI taxonomy): Eukaryota > Metazoa > Chordata > Mammalia > Carnivora > Mustelidae > Neogale > Neogale vison. The sequence goes on from NC_058097.1 coordinate 14,080,082, forward strand.
TTTAAAAATAGAATTTCTGAAATTGAAAAATGTGGTAGAGAGTTGGAATGTAACACCAAGAAAATCACCCAGAAATTATAGGAAGAAGTAATAGAAAATATGAGAGAACAGATAAGAAACATAGGCTATGTCTATCTAGAAGAGGTTGGCAATTAATGGCCCATGGACCAAATAGAGTGATAGCCTGTTGTTGTAGGTCCCTTATCTAAGAATGCTTTTTAAATTTGTAAAGGATTATATATATAAGAAAAAGAAGAATATGTGATAGATGCCATATATGGCATCCAAAGCCTAAAATGTTTACTACCTGACCGTCTACAAAAAACATTTGCTGACCCCTGATCTAGAAGGACAACTAGAATAGAATAGGAATTCTAGAAAAAGAAGAGAGAATATGGAAATGGAACTCATCAGAGAAATTATACAAGGAAAATTCTCTAAATTTACATGAGTCTCAGGTTGAAAAGGTACAGAGTATTCAGAACAATAAATGAAGACTAGGGCTTTACTAGAGAATATCACTATAAAATTTCAGAACATTGGGGATAAAGAGAAGATCTGGAAAATTTTCAGAGAAGATAAAAGAACGGATCACTTACAGAGGAATGAGAGATAAGATTGCTTAACAGCAATATTGATGCTAGAAGAAAAATAAGTAAGGTCTTATAAATCCTGATTTTTAAATTTGAATTCTTTATCTGACTAAATAGTAGATATAATTAATACAAATACATTTCACATACGAACAAACTTAGAAAATTTACCTTCTCAGTGCCTTTGTTAGGGATCTGTAGTTGTAGATATGCTCTCCTAAAATAAGAAAAAGTCAACCAAGAAAGGAGATGGTGGGATCTAGGAAACAAAGACTCCATTACAGAAAAATGGTAAAGGGAACTCTTGGGATGCTGGCTGAGAGCAAGACTAGAGATTGGCTGGTCTAGATTAGAGGAAGAAGGAGAAAGAGAACTTCATGAAAAAAATTAAAAGGGTATGATGGATAGCTTCCAAAATGATTTTTAATGATCTCAGATTTCTGGTAGTCATGCCCTTGTAAAACTATCCCCTCTTAGGATGGGCTAGACCTAGTGATGCGCGTCTAATAAATAGATTATAATAAAAGTGAGGGAATGTTACTTTCATGATGAGGGTATAAAAAGATACTGGTTTCCATCTTATTCTCCATCTCTTGCTCTGATGAAAGCAAGGTGCCGTGTTGTGAGTTGCACAATGGAGAATGTCAAGAAACTGGGGAATGGTCTTTGCCAAAACCCATGAGGAACTGAATCCTGCTAACAACCACTTGAATGAGTTTGGAAACAGATCATCTCCTAGTTGAACCTTGAAATAGTCATCAGTCCTGGCTGACACCTTAGTTGCAACCTTGTGAGTAATCCTGAGCCAAAGGAATCAAGTCTGATTCCTTTCCCACAGAAATTTGAGATAATAAATTGCTTGTGTTAAGTCACAAAGTTTTGGGCAATTTGCCACACAGCCATAGATACTAATGCAAGAGAATTGAATGCAAACCTAATATAAAGCATTTGAGGGGAAAGGTCAATGATAAGTAGGTGGCCAACTTTGCATATAAATAAAGAGCAAACAAATTATCAGAAAATCCCAAAGTTGCACTGGAATTTTTTTTTTTTTAAGATTTTATTTATCTGGGGCGCCTGGGTGGCTCAGTGGGTTAAAGCCTCTGCCTTCGGCTCAGGTCCTGGTCAGGGTCCTGGGATCAAGCCCAGGCACTGGGCTCTCTGCTCAGCAGGGAGCCTGCTTCCTCCTCTCTCCCTGCCTGCCTCTCTGATGACTTGTAATCCATGTCTATCAAATAAATAAATAAAATCTTAAAAAAAAAGATTTTATTTATTTATTTATTTGAGAGAGAGGGAGAGAGAGAGAGAGACAGCAGGAACAAGGAGAAGAGGGAGAAGCAGGCTCCCTGCTGAGCAGGGAGGCCAAAGTAGGGCTGGTCCCAGGACTGACTGAGCCACCCAGACACCCCAGTTCTAGAACTTGAATCATAGTTCAATTTAAATGTGATCATAGTTTACTATTTGGCTTAACAGTGAACAGTATTAACATAAGCACACTGTTGTAAATATTAAATACATAATTAAAAATAGGAGTGATATAAGGTGGAATAAGGGAAGTAAATTCTTATTTATCATAATATGAAGTATCTGGTTAATTTCCTTTTCTTTTTCTTTCTTTCTTTTTTTTTTTTAGAGAAGGGAGGAGAGGCACAGTGAGGGAGAGAGAGAATCATAAGCAGTCTGCACACCCAGCACAGAGCCCGACATGGGGCTTGATCCCATGACCCTGTGATCATGACCTGAGCTGAAACCAAGATTTGAACACTTAACTAACTGAGTCACCCAGGCACCCCTGGTTAATTTCTAACATTGCAAGTACAAAGTGTCATTAAACACACTCTTTATAAATATGAAGATTATAGGACCACCATCAAAATGCTTAGGGAAAAATAATTGACAACTTTGAATGTTCTACCCGACTTATTATCATTCACAAAGCAAGGTGATATAAAGACATTTCCAGACATATAAAGAGTAAGAATTTATTTGCCTTAGACCCTGCTGGACGAACAAATAAAGAAAATTGTTTCAAGAAGGTATATTAAACCAGAAGAGAAGAGGATGCAGAAAGCAACAGTGAGCAAAAAATAGTGAAACATGCTGGTAAACTAAATAAATACTAACTACATAAACAAACAAAAACCAACCAACCAACTAACCAACCAACCAACAAAACCCCCTAACAGGGAAGAAGGGTGGAAGAAGGTAGGAAGGTATTTAAGGCATCTTAAGATCTTTGTTTTGGTCAGAAGGAGGATAAAGATAATAATAATATAGATGATACTGTTTATAGTATCTGTTTGCATCTAGATAGAAGCATGTGGTTGAGTGGCTTGGAGGAGGTGTGGAAGTGATTAATATATATATCTCTCTTGAAAGCCTGATCCCTAAAATCACCCACAGTGTCCTCCACACTTTCTTTCCTTCTTGGTGAGCAGAGTACAGAGTATACGGTGCTGAGGATTCCCAGGGAATCTCAGGGGACATCGAGCCACCAGACTGAAGAATTGGTATCCCAGAATTAGTACCTGCAAGAGAGCTGCCCTATTACAAAAAACCTGCATGAACTTTCCATTAAGCAGAACAAATTTTATTGTGTTAAGGGGCTAGGATATTGTACCATAGTTTAGCCTGTCCTTTTTTGACTAATATAGAAGTTGGTACCTTGAAGTGAGCTGCTGCCCTGATAAAAAAACTAAAGCATGTGGCACTGGCTTAGTGGTCAGGCAGTGAGTGACAAGGATGCTGTTACAAATGACCAGAAAGATGAAACCCATGGAATATAGCGGTAAAATATGATAAAACTGTCACTTGTGGCAACCTAGTAGTCATAAGTTCTCCTAAGCTGGAAACTCTAGAAGAAGAGTCTAGAAAACAGACTATTTGTAATGGTTTTGACTTTTATTGGTTGCCTTTGCTAAGCTATTGTTATAAGAAGGAGATGAACCCAAGAGAGAATTAGCAGGTCTGTAAAGCAAAAATAAATGGGATTAAAAAGAGCCCAGGCATTTGCAAAGTCAAAGAATTGAAAAAGCTCACTGCTCCTCTATCCCAAACAGTAGAGGATGTATGACAAAGGTCTGGTGACACCTCTCAGTGCAACACAGCTTGTGGCAAAGACCAGACTGAAGGTCTGATCTTCCCATAGGTGGTTCCAGATGGCTTCAAGCCAGTTGCCATTAAATTGAGAGAGACTGGCATGAGGACAAAGAAGCAAAAATAAATGAGGCAGTTTTGAAAATCATCTCTAGGAAATAATGTTGGTTGTGATTATTGTCTCATTCAAGTGACTGGGAAGCAAAGGAGATCAGAAGCCTATACTAGCTTTTGAAAGAATTTTACTGTTAAATAAAACAGGAGTCTAGATTAAAGAAGCTCAACACACAAAACATCTTTAGTTTCCCCAGCATAAGCAGAAAGCAGAACCCTACAGACCAAGAGATTTCCTCCCATAAAGCAGAACTGGGTCCTTGTCAGGATAAGAGGCCTTCACAATGCCAGCCCCATAAGTTTCTAGTATTTGTTAACAATGAGTGATTGTAGCATACCCCCTTTGTGTTCATTTTCTGACAGGAATTTTTCATTATAGTTCTTGCCCTGCTTCACTACAGTATGTGGGGTGGGGTTGGGAGGTAGGGAGAGAAGATAACTGCTTTTAGTTCATTGGTTGCCAGGCCAAGAAGAGTTACATCTGACCTGATAGAGGAATTTGCATCATTGAGAGATGCTGGACTTTGAGCTGGAATGTAGTTATTGGATGGGACTTTGGGTTGTCCCCCTTGGGTGAGTGTGTTCTCCATGCTGGAAGAAGAAAGGAATTGATACTTTGTGAACAGAAGAATAGACTGTGAAAGAGACTGCTAGTGCTCCTGAATATCCAGTTCTCTTCTTCCTGGACATGTAGCTCTGCTACTTACTCTGCAATCCCTGCATCTAGGTGAAACTATGCCGTTGAGTTCTGGTCAATAGAGTTTAGGCAGAGGCAGTGTTAAATGTTTAACAATGGGCTCTCCATAATACACGACGTGCATAGGTACTTGAGTTTATTATAAATTATTGATATAAAGAATGTGTAGCACATTGCTTACTATTAATAATATAACAATTAAATTTAAAAATTATACAGTACTCTACTGTAATTTCCATACAGCCAATTGATTCTCTTGAATGCTTTCGTTGACTTCTACTGAACTCTTTTATTGTAGCCAACCTATGGTGACAATTGATGAATGTAGTTCCAACATGAGTATTGGTTATCTTCTTTCCCATTATTGACTAAGTGAAATAATGAAGACATATGTCAGAATTTACTTGTTCATCAGTAATGTGGGCAACTTCTTTGATGAATCAGTTAACAGTTATCAAATACTAGAAGAATATTTCTTCAATATTTTGTGTTGCTCATAATGTAATGACTAGAGATACAAAATGATTTTAATTAATCTGGATTTTAATTTTTCTCTATGACTTCTAAAAGTCTCTAGATAATCAACAAAATAGTAACCAAACCCTAATTTCTAGGGTTTGCCAATTTTTGTGGTGTAAGTATCCCTACCATTGTCTATTTCAAACACCCAACATGATGGCATTGAACATGGAGTCAGGAAGGGATGAGCCATTCTGTAGTATTCCACAGCATTTTCCATTTTTAGATGCCAGAGACGTAAATAATCTCAAGCATAAATAATAGTAAAATGTAGAAAAATAGGAAGTTTGAACAATTATTACCTTTAATTTTTATTTAATTTGTTTTTAAATTTTGTTTATATAATTTCATTTTAAATAATGTCTGTGTTTAACAATCAGCTCACAAAATGACTGAAAATTTAATAGGGGGCTCTTTCGAGAGCTGTCATGGGTTGGCTCTGGCACACCACAGGGATGAGGTAGGCCACTAATGTACCTGACTTCTGAAATGTGCAACATAACCCTTCATACACCCTCTCCTTACTCACTGGCCAGCTCAGTGCAGAGGACCCGGAGAAGGACTCCAGGAATGTCCGAGGGGACAGCAGAACCTGGATCTCCGAGTCACTAAGGAGATAACCTGGAAGTACTATCCCACTAAAAATGTCTACCATAAACATTATGTGAGCAAAATAAAAATGTTTGTTGCATCATCTGTCTGAAATTGGAGGTTGTTGGTTATAACAAAACCTATCATGACGAATATACATTGCTAGAAAATCTTAAACATTAAAAATAAAATGAAGGGGGTGCCTGGGTGGTTCAGTGGATTAGGCCTCTGCCTTCTGCTCAGGTCATGATCCCGGAGTTCTGGGATCAAGCCCCGTGTCGGGCTCTCTGCTCGGCAGGGAGCTTGCTTCCCCCTCTCTCTCTCCCTGCCTGCCTCTCTGCCTACTTGTGATCTCTCTCTCTGTCAAATAAATAAATAAAATCTTAAAAAATAAAATAAAATAAAATGAAGGATTTATATAATTATATTATTAACTCAAATATAGAGGCCAATATTAGAAATAATAACAATGTTATGATAACATATTCAATGTCAGGCCATCTTCAACATCATATCTAAAGCTATTGATATTGCCTGCTCATCGTGGCTTTCATCCACTGGTGAGCTCTGCTCTCTCCCTGTATAAATCTGAGGCTTTAAAAGTATCTCAAAGCAATGCTTCTGATGTCAGAGCTTCACTTATAGTTTATTAATTTATTTTATAAATATTTGGGGCCAAAGACCAAAGTCTCATGGTTGTAGATAAATTATTGTTATTTGTCAGAAAGCTTTAAAAAAATCCCTCAGCTTTAACATAATGCTTGAAAGATCCTGTTTTAACTGTTAAGGCCACTAGATTTTAAGGTCTGCATCTGGGTACAGTATCTTATCTGAACCAATTATCCCCTAAAGCTAGAATCCGTGGTCTTTTCTGAGGGAATATTCTGACAACACTTAAACTAAGCACAAGGAATCAGTGGGAAACACACTCAAAAGACACTTTAACAGAAATTAAGAAATGTCCAGCAATAAATCAAAAGGGTCTACCAGAAAACAGAAGTGCCTTGAAAAATTATTTTCTCCCATGCTGAAATGTTCTTAAAAAATTTTAATATAAATATCTAACCCCCAGGTTTAAAGGGTTCTTTAAAATTTCAAATATAAACATCTAACTTAGAGTGTAAAACAATCCAGAAAGTGCAGTCGGTAAAGGCTTTGAAAGAAACACATTTCTATAGTTGTCTTGTCCCTACACCAGATGTTCACTAAGCATCCACCATGTGTGAGATATGCACCAAGCAGAACCATAGTGGTAAATAAGCTTCACGGAGTGGGTGGCATGGAATTGCTCTATGGGAGCTGGAAAAAGGGCATCCCAAGCTTAGCAAATGGCTTGAACAGAGTACGTCGCATATTTGAGAAAAGAGTAATGTATCAGGGGTCAAATTGTATGAATGACATACTGAGGGTTTTGGTCTAAGTTTTGCATACAAGAAGGGAATCACTATAGGGTTTTTGCTTGTGTTGAAAGACAGAGCCCTGGCAATTTAAAGAGCTAAAGGGCAGTGGCAAATACTGTAGGCAGAAGATAACTGGGAGGCTTTTGCACTAGTCTAGGTGAGAGACAGGTGTCTGAAATGGGACTGTAGGAATGGAACAGAGGAGGCAGCCATGAAGATGGGGGGAAATATACCCACAGGACTTGCTGACTGACTTAAAGTACCTGTGTTGGGAGCTGTGAGGACAGGGCTGCTTTGTAGACGACTCCCACGTCTGGAGCTTCTGGGAGCTGTTCAATGGGGGCAACTTCACGTAAGATGGGAAAGGTGAGGTGTGGAGACGTGCACTCAGTTTTGGGGACACTGAGACGGAGGGGTCATTGGGCAGATTCAGATGGAAATAGGACACTCAGAGATATATCCTCAGCTTTCCTTTTTGTGTTTAAGTCAATTTAATACATATTTGTTGAGTCTCTACTACATGCCAAGAGAGGAATCTGGGTCTTGGCCACATCAAGTTCATGGTTCAGGAGGTTTCCCTAGCAAAATCAGCCTTTGGTTTAATAGGAGCCTTACCCAAAGAGGGGACTTAGTAGAGGAATTAAGAGAAATGCAATCAAATCTGCCAGATTACTTAAGATTTTTTATAATTGTACTGCTTCATGCTAATGTAAGTTTGAATAAATAGACACACTCATGTATTGCTGTTCGAAGTAAACTGGCATAACTCTTTGGAAAGTAACTATATCAAGAGCCTTACAAAGGATTATACTCTTTAAATCTGTAATTCCTCAGGCTCTTCCAAAGGAAACAGTCTCAAATTTTTAAATTAATTAGTTAATTAATTTTCCCTAATTTAAAAAAGCTTTCTGTGCGAAGATGTTCATCACAATAGTATTTGTGTTAATAGTTTGAGAATTAGCTTACATGCTTACAGTGGAATGGTACAGTAAATGACGACAGATATGTTAGATGGAATATTAAACAGCCTTTAAAAGTGCTTGAAAGAAGTCTGCTACTTATAATATTAAATGAGAAAAAATGATCTTTGGCATATCACAATTGTAAAAATAAAACCAAAAGCCATGAGTAGAAAGTGAACAATGTCTAGAAGGAAACATCACAGTTTTAAGAGCAGCTGTTTTCTAGAAACTGTTTTTCCCTCATTTGATCCATTCTTTTGCATTTCCCAAATTTTCTATCATAAACATTTAATGACTATTTAATCAGGAAAATAAACTCTATCAAATACAGAATGAAGACTAATGATGACTTAGTGGAGGCTGTCTTTGGAATTGAAAGGGCTCAGAGAGGGCTCACAGGCCAACTGTGCTCCAGCGCTTTGTCCTGAACTCTGCAGAGACATTGAGGGGAGCAGGGTCTCTGAACAAATGGCCAGATGCTAAGGCACCCCTTGAGTTGTTTCTTCCACTGTTTTTTTCCCCTCTTCACTGACTGCTTTAGGGAAGGTCAGGCCACCTTGCAAAAGTACTTTCTGGGCATCTTCACTCAGGGCTACTAACTGCTCCCCAGAACTTGAAGTTTCTGGGAATTGTATCTTTTCTCCCCTTCCAGCAGCAGCTTCTGAGACTCTAAGAGCCTAGAGCAGGTGGGGGAGGGTGGCAAGAAGCACGCGATTGCATTGACACACACCATAAGCCCATAAAGTCTGAAAGGTTACGCAAAGACTGAAGCATGAAGAGTGAAAATTCTCTTCAACAATAATCTCCCTCGTCTCTCAACTCTTTTTAAAATGGAAAGAAAGGGTGCAAGATGACATTAGGCACTTTAAAATATGCAAAATTAGGAGATGGTGCAGACCTCATTAACACCCGCCTCCAACATCATTAAGATGTTTCCAAGAAAATTAATTGAGAGACTCATTAAAAATAAATTAAGAAAAATGTGTTGCAGAGCGCCTGCACTCAGCTCATAAATCACAGCTCAGAGCTCCGGCCCGCTGCTCCGGCAATTAACTCCAACCTATTTGTTTTATCCTGACTGTGAAAATTAGAAAGCAGACGTGGAGATTAGATTAGGGACGTCTGTCAAGCGGAACTTCAAGTGAATATTTTAGGATACAAAATGGAAACCAGGAAAACAAAGAAAGCAGAGATTTCATTCTTGAGGAGCTTGTCTTTGAAAAGTGACAGGCAGATGAAGGGAGAGCGTGGGGAAGGAATACATCGGCTGGGGAGGCAGGACGGGTGGGGGCGACAAAAGAAGAGACATTTGAACTATTCTGACCGGGAATAGCAAAATGCATTTGCATTTGAAATATAAACAGATGCACATCTCCGTAAAGACAGCATCGAGACATAAAATAGATGTTTCTGATGATACTTGCATGTATCATATTTTAATGTTTAGACATACAGCCATTTGGCCTAATCACTCAAAAGCAGTTATTGGTCCCCTGCAATATGTTATGTATCCGTGATGACTACCTGTTCCTCTATATGATGTGAAATATGTCAATGCCTTCTGTGTATCTCTTACTCAACAACACAACCAACAGTGAGGCTCAAAGGAAAGGGATATGCATGGGAGCTGCTGGGCCAGTAAATGGCAGAGTTGGGATTGCAACCCTGGTGTTTTAAATCTCAGTGACACAGCTTCTATTCATTCAAAAGTATATATTGGGTCACTGTATTGTTCAATCCCCTTCTCTTCCTTTGTCCTTTGGTATTTTCCTTCTGCAAATACTTATTGCATACCCACAATATGCCAGGCACAGTACCATGTCTGGGGGTGGTGGTATGCACAATGATGGCCTTGTTGAGTTTAGAAGGATAGCACCGGGTAAATCCCTGAAAATGTGCAGGCTGCTGTAAAGGACATGATCATCAGAACATTCTGCAAAAGAGAGGCAGAGACTGTGCCCTTCTTTCGGGTCATACACTGAATGCCTGCTATATACGAACAGTGAAGACCCAGACATTGGACAACTGGCTCTCCTGCTTACTAGTTAGTAAGACCTTGGGTAAGTAACCTCTCAGTTTCCATATCTGTAGTATGGGAATAATACTAGTACTTACCTCAGAGGTCTGTTTTGAGGATGAAAGGAGAAAATCCATTAGAAGCCCTTAGCAAAGTGCCTGGTTCAGAGTAAGCACTGAGTAAATGTCAGCTGTTATTATTTAGAGGTGACATTTAAGTTGGCTCTTAAAGGAGCAGTAGGAATTTAATCAGAACTTCATTTCTGGGGACAGCTGCAGCCTGAGGGGTGGTATTTAAAATTATTTGGATCTTTCAGATAGAAGAGGGAGTGAATAATCTTGAGTGGATAATGAGACACGGGCCAGCCTGCAATGACACTCAGCCTCAGTGGGGCAAAGGTCTGGCTTCCTAGACTATGAATGGGAGTGGGCTGCAGCAAGGCGAGGAACGGGTAGCAGCTTTGCCTCCCTTTCCTCCAGAGCATCTCAGAGGCACGTGGGAAAACTCCAGGCACAAAGGAGAAACATTCAGGTTGAGGAGAACCTGAATTTTCACAGAATTTTCACAATTCCTTCCTATCTTGCCTAGGAAATAGTCAGGGATCAGTTGCAGACTGGCAACAGTAGCCTTTGGAAATTCAGTGGTAGTGAAATAGATGATAGTTTGTTTCTCATTTTGTCTTAATCCAATTTTCAAAAGACTGGGTGGAAGTCTTAACTACAGGTCTGTTGGCCCATCCTTATTTGTAAGGGTGTAATAACCCAGAAGATGCCCAATTCCAAGCTGAAACTCAGCTGGATGTTCCCATATGACCCTAATAGTTGTTTACTATTGGTGCTTCTTATGACTGGTGAGTGATTGTGCTTTAAGTACTTATTCAGTATTTTGAATATCACTCCTGCCATTAAACAAGGCTGGACCAAAGCAAAATTTGAAATATTTGAAATTTGAGAAAAAAATAATTCCTCATTTGTAGGCCAATTGCCCAAATCATAAGTGGGAGCCAAGAAGCAGGACCTGGTGAGTACGCTGGACAGAAAAGGAAAGAGTGGGCCTATAAAAGACATGCCGAGGGAGGGCTGCCAGGTGGATAGAGGCAATAGGAAAAGTATCAGAGGATGGGGTTACAGGAATTACCTCCTAAAGCTTCAAATCTTATTGTGAAAGGCATACAATATACGAAGAAAAACACATTGGAAAATTTTTAGGTAATATTCAAAATTTCCTTTTAAAAAGTTTCTATCTCTACCTTAAAGCTTAGAAATCCATTGAAGGGCACATCCTTGGGAAGGGTTACATTGCAAGCTCTTAACAAGACAGGATGAATTTCACACCCTTCCAGATGACTGACTTTGACTGTGGAAAGGAAATAAGAGCTCATGGGCCTGACAGCAGAAGAGGGGGTACTGTGCTGAACTCTCTGAAGCTGCGAAAATAAAGCCAATATTTTGCCCAGGGCGGGGCTGCTGATGGCAACACGTGGAAAGGATCATCTTCAACTCTCTCTTCCACTTGGCTTCATAACCAAAGAGTTGCCACCTTCTGTGGATTCTACATCCTTCATATCTTGTGTGTTCATTTCTTTTTCCATCCCCTTCTGAAAGAGCTTGACTCTGTCTTGTCTGGGCTCTTATAGATCCCTTACTGAGTTTCCTTTCCTCCATTCTCTTCTCTTTACTCCACTGACAGACTTGTCCTACAGCATAGATGTAATCACATCACTCCTCTGCCCCAAGCCTTTGATATCTACATGATGAAGTCCAAGTTCTCAACTAAGCAACCTTGAATCTGGCTGAAAGTGATCTTTTCCGACGTGACCCTTACTAATTCCTTCTCTTCTAATTCCACGTTTTTGACTCTTGCCCAGCCAGATGGCTCACTGCTGCTTAAGCACACCCAATGTGTCCCCAGGCCTTTTTCGCCTCCATTACTTTCAACATACCTGTCTCAATTCATCCCAGCCTAGCTAATTTTTACCTCTTCTTCAAAACCCACCCCAAATGCTCATTTCCATGAAGCTTCATGATGCCTCCCCCAACTCAGAGAGAAGTAATTTGCTTTTAGAGTTTTTACAGTGCCTGCCAATACTTATTGAATGACTGAATAAACTTTCTCACAGTAATTATCACAATGTCGGTTACACCTCAGTTGGTTGTAACAGGTGCACTGGTCTGTCACCTCACTAGATTCCAAACTCCCTAAAGATAAGAATCGTGCCTTGTTTGTATCTCCCATAGAACCTATACCTTACACACAGCAAAGGCTCCTTAAATTTTGTTATATTTTACTTAGAATGAAATTTAAGTGCTTGGACACATTATTTCACTTGTTCTGGTTACTTGTGTAAATAAACATACAATTCTGCTTTTGATAATGGAGAGTTAATGGCACCTGTAGATTAGTTTTCTCATGAGGCACAGGGGCAGAGCTTGCAGCTATTTTCCTAATTTCTGGCCCAGGGTTCTTCATCTACCATACTTTATCCCCATATCATCACTCCTCAGAAACTAGAACACTCCAAGGTAGTTACGTCTTTAACTACCTAGAAGAGGATAGTCTGCTGGAGAAGAAATGTTTGAGCGGGATAAAACATGTACCCTTCACCACGCCTCAGACGATGCACAGATGATAGATCAGTGCTGACAATGCACAAAACACCTGGTTTCCTCTTACCATCTGAGTCAAGCTTACCACCTTGGGTCACCTTTCATCTCAAGACAGTGGGAGATTTTAGAAGTTGATAGCCTCTCAAAAAATCCTAGGAACTCTTATTTAGACATAATCTTCTTTGCATAGCCCATAATGCTAGGTGGATAGTCACATTTCAAGAAATAAGGCTGGGTTACGGATGAACAAATCACCACACTGTTCTTTCACCTGAAGGCCACGTGCGCATATGTGCACTTGCACATACACACACACCAGGAGTAGAAATCTTCGGGAGCCAAAATGTCTCTAAGTTAGCAATAATGACTCTCTGAGATGCCCTGCCTAATTTCTTCCTGTCTGTGCTGTATTTCTGCTGAGCAGGGTCATCCCCAGCAGGAGACCACACCCTATGCTATGGAATCCATCCTCTCTGGCAAACTACATATTTTTATGCTTTGTTATCCAGCTGGGCAGAGGCAGGCTTTGCGAGCACTGTCTGAACATTCCTCTGGGAATTCTTCGGTTACAAGATTATTCTGGGCTATGGCTATCTTTTGATACCTCATAGGTATTTTCTAGTGTTTCCTGCAATAATAATTAGAGCAATTACCATGACCAGTGGCTTTGGACTGATTTATTCTCTTAAGCTCATATGCAGGTAAGAAAGATTTAACTGCCCTGGTTCTGTCAAGGTCCAAATGATGCCCAGGTTTCCACTGCTTAGTCAGGCATTTCTGGGGTTAATTTTCATTAAAATGACCCTGACACTAATGACAAGTGACTGCTTCTGCCCCCATTTGCAATTTTATAATAATGTCCTTTTGTTTGCTTCTCACTAAAGGATATAGGGACATTGCCGAAAGCCTCCATGTGTCCCTATTACATGTTGTTCTTAATTTTAATTTCACAGTTGTTTCTTTAAAAGAACCTTATCTTTCAGAATACAAAATATTTGAAGACAGAAACTATGTTTTTTTAAAATAACCAGTACAGTAGGTAGTTGAAATGACAAAACAAACAAACAAGCAAACAAATAATTCCGTATCTGAACTAACAATATTCTACAAATTCATAAAGGAGCCTTTAGGTTTGAATCTGGCCACACATATCATGAAAGACCTTTGATGAGTTCCTGAATTCTTTGATCTACATCAGCAAAAATAGGGATAATAGTGCTCACTCCTAAAGGTTTTAGTGAAGATGAAATGAGAAAAATTTTTGTGAAAGCATCAAGCAGTGCTGAGATGTTGAATGCACCTGAGCATATTATCATATTACCAATAGCCACGCTAATAAAAAATCCACCTTAAATGCTCATAAAAATCTAAGACAAGAAAAATTTAATATATTTCTTTTATGCCCCCTACCTGATTTCATTTGTACTAAAAAGAAAAAATATCTTTAAAAATTTAGTGTTTTTCAGAATTGTAAAAACTCTTTAGCTTAACTTTCTCATTTCCTAGGCAAAGAAGCTGAGATCCAGAGAATTTAACTTCAAAGTTATATGATTAGTAATTAGCACAGACTGATTTTTCTTACACCCTGCACACATGATAGTTTGCATTGTTGTTTTGAAAAATGTATTTTTCACCCCTCCCTCCTCTTGGGTCTAGGGTGAGGATGACTGACAACAGCAATTCAGCTTGAATAAGTTAAATATATATATACACACACACATATATGTAGTTATATATGTATATGTATAAATATATATACTTATATATTTATGTATATATAAATTTTTGTTATGTTTTCACTGATTAAAGAAATATATTCATTCTAGAAAATTTAGATGAAAGCTGTAACAATAAAAATTATAATTACATGTAGTCATATCAGTGATACTTTTAACATTTTAATTGTTTAATAAAATTGGAATGATTCTATATATTTTTTGTATTTGAGTTTTGATTTCATTTTATATTGTTCTATAGATCATTTAAAGTGGTCTTTGAAAAAAAATGATTCCAAAGGTTTGAATAACATTCCTCCACATGGATTTATCATGGCTCAGGAGACGGAATGGCATGCCCTTAAAAGACAAATTTGGGATGGCATTCCAGTCCCAACCTTTAACAGCTGGGTAATGTAAAACTGGCCATTCAACCTCATTAAGCCTCAATTCTCACATGCACAAAATATTGTTAATACTCACCTCATGGGATTTCTATCAAGGTTAAATGGTGTAAAGTATATATGTGCTTAGCAGTGTGCCTGCACACAATAAACATTCAATAAATGGCAGCTACTTAATATTGTTATTATTTTATCACACTCTTATTATTGGACATTTAGGTTGTTTCCAGTTATAATACTGGGAGAAGTATCCTCCAGTGGTTAGCCATGTAATCTACCTGAAATGCACATCTGTTCTGGTCATTTCCTTGGTTAAAGATATCTCTTAATTCCCCAACAAAGGTTTTTAAAATTTCAACAGTGGAAACCTTCTTTAAAATATCTTAAGTAAAACTTCCTGGGGATCTTATGTTGTGACAGGGTGGGGTTCAGAGGTCGGACCAATTCCCAGACCCACCCTCCTCCCTGTTGACAAAGGTCCTTAAAACTTCTCTGAGAAACATGAGGGCTACTCTGAACACACTGGTAGTACTTTTAGGTTACAGAGTAAAAATGAGGCCCCAGAGCATGGTACATGACATCTTCAAACTGTCCTTCTGAAAGACCCTGAAGTACTATCTTTTCCTGCCACTTTGCTTATGTTGTTGTTTCTGTCTAGAATATCTTTATTTCCCATCTTCCCAAGGCTAAGTCATACAACCAACTCAGACTTATGCACCACTTCCTCTAGAAAGCCTTCTCTGCCCCACGTTGGTGAGATCCTCCTCTTTCCCGTTTCCATGACACCCAGTCAAATTCTATGTCACTGCATTCCCATGATGCTTTGGACTGGGAACACTTAGAGGGCAGAGACTGTCTTATGGATAGCATAGTGTCTGGCACTGGTAGATGCTCACTAAAAATAGTTGTTAAATTAAAAAAAAAACCTTTATGAATGAATTTTGCGATACCTCTCTGACTAGGAGAATTTTGTAGAAGCAGGATTACTGGGTGAAAAAGGATAAACATGTCCAGCCTCCTTAATGCTCTCTTAGTAAGATTTATGGCAAAACCAAACAAACATACAAAGAAACTTCATTTAAAATATGACTCTCTCTCCTGTGTCCATTAGTGTTTTCTATTTGTGTTTTTAGGGTATAGCACAAAAGCCAATTTTTGAACCATAAAAATTGGTTTTGGGCGTCCCTGATTTGGTTGAGGCAGACAGAGGTATCAGCAGTTGGAGTGACCAGTATAGAGTGGGGCCCTAAGTATGACATAGTCCAAAGGCACATGTTACTAGATGGCTGGAGATACAATGCTGAAGTATGGTAACTTTCATCACTTGTCATCCTTGTAGTTTCTTTGAGTTGATTTTTCTCATCTGTAAATGAGTTTCACGATATCTCTTAGGGGGTCATGTGGTGATTACATTGAATCAAACAGGCAAACACCTAAAATTCTAATATATACATTTGAGTGTTTTTACTGTCTGTTAATGAGAGCTGGACAAGAAGGAGAGTTGGGTAATCTGTGCTACACCAGAAGATAGAGTTCCAAGTTTAGGAAACATTTCAACTGATCTCTCTGATGGGCTTCACTTTTCATAGAACCCTAAAATTCCCATATGCAAACTATTAGGATATAGCTAGATTATTCTATTTTATCACAGAGAAGATAGAGAAACCATAACTGTAAAATTCATAAACTTTAAGAGGGAGTTGAATAAATTGAAATAGTTCTAAGACACTTGAACATATTACATATCTTTGTGTTCTCATTAAATTCTATGGTTTTAATTAGTTAAACATCTGTGAGTTCAAAAATCTGGATCTCTAGCCAGGTTGTTCTCCTGAGTTTCAGACTCATATATCCAACTGCCCGGCTGGTGTGTTGGTGAACTCAGTGTACTCAAAGTTGAATCCATCACCTCCTCTCTCTGCATACTTTCCCAGACTTGTTTTTCCTTGTATCTTCCCATCTCATCACTACCTACTTATCCCAAACCAAAAATTTGGGAGTCATCACCAACTTTTCGTTCTTACTCTCCACATCTAATTAGTCACCAAACGCTGTTGTTTTAATGCCTAAATATTTCTCACACTCATCCTTTCTTCTCCATCAGCACTGTCATTATTCTGGACCAGCCCCTCATTATTTCTTGACTGGATGCAGTAACCTTCTAACTGGTCTTCCTGATTCTGGTCTTGCTCTCTCCATTCCATTTCTCACATCCCTGTCATAAGCATATAATCAATCTGGATGAAAAGAAGCTGTAAATGGCAATAGATATCAATGTCTTCAAATTATGTTCTTTAAAAAATATGATGTCATAGGTTAAGACATAATCAGTTAAACATAGTTCTCCTGGAGACAGGTTGACTGCTCAGCACAAGAACCAAATGAAATATAACAATGAACAATATATCAGTTCACTTGAAATAATACTCATGGAGAACCGACATTTATTGGATTGTGCAGAGATGATGTGGAGGTTAGTAATGCTAGAAGGGCATGGTGGATTAAGAAGAACTTCTCTAGCATTCCAAGGGCCACTTGGTCTCTGTGAACCTGTCAGAGAAAGATTCACTTACTAAAGTCCATTCTAGCTTGATAATTCCAGTAGCCAAAGTTATAATAAAAAAAAAATCAAAATTTTCTACTCCCTAAATTATAAATAAATTGTTAAAATGGTTGGAAAACTTCATGACTACAAATGAACCCCCAGATACTAAGGGCTTCGAACAAAGGTGTTACCGATACTTCTTTAATATGCCTATTTTCTGCAGGTTAAAGAGGAGAAGATGGTCTAAGTTTAGTATGTTCAGAAAAAATGGCAGTGAGTATAAAATTGCAAATAAGGCTAGCAAACAAGCAGAAACGAGACATGGTATTTTAATTAGTGTTTCCCAAACTATCTGTGGTAAAGATCAGTTTTTAAAAAAATATACAAAACAACATGGACTAATATTTTCATAAGCCATGATAAAATTAATACTGAAAAATTTAAATGTAAAAGAAATACAAAATACCCGGCTTGCTTTTTACCCAGACATAAAATTATGCTGTCAAGCTGTTAGAACATTTTCTAAATGCTCATTCTTAATTTTTGTATTTATCTTATCATGAGTCAGTAACAAACAGTTGTTAGACTGGCACTGGTCTATGGACCACATGTTGAGTAGCACTGTTTCAAAGGATTTACCCAAGATAAATGGTAAAGACTTCTCTCACAAAGATATACTGATGGGAAGACACTAATCTGTTAATTAATATTCATGTATCTTTCTTTCAAAGACTGAAACATTCGGCTGTGTGAGTCTTTAAAAACTTCCATCTCTCATCAGGTCAAGTTGAGACCATCTCTATGAGAAAATACCTATCAAACTAGTGAGCCTCAAGTCAAGCTCTAGAAAAACAATGGCTATGTGGATTAAAAACTCTCGTCAGAGAATATATAAGCTGTGACTATAACATTGACTGTACATTGTTTAGTGATGGATTTTTCAGTCAATCAACCATTAAGAATGTCTTCCTATCCCACCCAGATCTCAATCAATTATCATGATGTCTGATTTGATAGGCTGATAGTCACAGTTGATAGAAACACTAGTGGTAGGGCAGGTTCCTTCAGACTATATTGAACAATAAATATCCATCAAGCATGAGCTATATGCTGGCTTCTTTCTGTCCTTATTCTAAATAAAAGGGCAGCTGTCTCTCTCTCTGAAAAGACATGTATAGTCTGTGCTTAACAGCAGATGGAAGATCTCAGCTTCTCTGTTCCACTATTGTTTTAGGTTAAAGGGGCTAAGAAATACTGATGAGGCTGGGATAGTGAAAGGATGGACAGAGATTTTTACTTCTTACCTTGAAAATCTTGTTCACAGATAAGCTATTCTCATATTGTGGCTTTAAATTCCATTACTATACGCATCTAGCATGACTCTCATGGGCTGTTCTCATAATGACCAATGGTGAAATGATGGCTAGTGGTAAGTTCAGAAATAAGGAAATGGATATAGTACGTGAAGAGGATGTGTATTAATTTATATATCAACCCATGATATGAGGGACTGACATACAGAGTTTGGGGGACAGAAGACTTCAGGAAGACAACCTTCAAGCAGGTGAAACATAGAAATCCTATGGAAGTGGGAGGTCAGGATGGCAAGCATGCACTGAATGTGTTCTAGGCATTGGGGATGCAAAGTTAAAATGCAGTCTTTGTTTTCAGAGGTCTGGTGTCAGAAACAGACACATATACAAATAATTACAAAATGGTGGGGATATGCGGAAATAGGAGTTTGTACAAGGTACAGACGTTGTACAGAAGACAGTGATTAGCCCTACCAGGTGGGCTTGTAAAAAAAAATAAAAGATTACAAAGTAATTTATATTGGTAAACTGACTCCCAAAATGTTAAAGTAAACCATTTCTAGAACTTGCAAAAGGGAAATATGAGGTCTAATTTACAAATCAAGTATGCATATAACTCTTCTACTTATAAAGATATAGGTTAAAAGCTCTACATTAAGATAATCACCCTCCACCAAAACCATACATATACATGCCAACATCCCTATCCCCAAATCCAAACTACCCAGCAAAACTCTTATTTAAGTAAAACCATTTTAAATGAGCACTGGAAGAATCCACAAAAAGGCAAACAATAATGGATGAAAAGAATGAGCTCTATTTGACTTAAACCTTCAGGAGTTATTATAAACGGAATTTTATTTTTGGTAATTTCATTTTTGGATTTTTCATTGCTAGTGTATATCAATACAATTGATTTTTGTATATTGATCTTGCATCCTGCAACACTGTTGAACTTGTTTACTGTTGTAATAGTTGCTTTTTTTGTGAGGTGTTTAGGATTTTCTATGTACAAGATCATATCATCTGAAAATGATGATAGTTTTACTTTTTCCTTTCCAAACTTGGTACCTCTTATCTCTTTTTCTTGCCTACTTGCCCTGGATTTTAGAACCTCCAATACAATGTTGAATAAAAGTGGTGAGAGCAGACACCCTTGTCTTGTTCCTGATCTTAAGGGGAAAGCATTTAGTGTTTAGCCACTTAGTATGATATTAGTCTTAAGGTTTCATCAAATGCATTTTCTGCCAGTTCTCTGTTTTTTAATTTAAAAAACTGCATTGCTTAAGTCTGACTTTTCTAGGAAGGCAGATGATCTACCTACCTAGTTTGTGGATTCAGGGATAAGAAACTGAAAGTTACTAGTATGACTTACTTTCTATTTTCTACATTTAACAAGAGAGAGGGGGCCCAAGAAAGAACTTGGTGGCTTGTAAACAGGATTGAAAAATACAACTGTTTTTCATTTCCAACTAGCAAAAATGAAATCAGGAAATTCTTTGAGCAACAAGATGGATTTTTAAAAAGCCTCACCTGCAAGTCCTTATCATTATCCAGATCATGGCCATCACTCCCTCCGTTGAAATTTCTGACCTGAGTTGGTGATGCCCATTCAATTCTTTCATGTTGGACAGAGTGACAAAGGAAAAGAAGTGATAATTGAGCCATAAAATGGCTAAGCTTCTCCTGGGAAGTTGTATGTATCACTGCTACCCACATTTCCTTGGCAAAAGAAAGTCTTATGTCTGACCCTAATGTCAAAGACATGGTCACCCATATGTATAAGTGCTAAAACTCTGAAAATGAAAGTGAAAATGAAATGCAAATGAGTATTTATAATCACTTCATAGGGAAATGAGTATTTATAATCATTTCATAGGAAGACAATAATTGAGAAGAGGAGTAAAATCTGCCTGTTCTTTTGGTGACAAACACTTGCTCCCTCTTTTATATGCAAAATACTTTCCTCTTTTCTTTAAAGTCTCAGCCAATCACATTTCAAAACTCAAAGCACTGGATCTCATATGGATCCTCTTGGTCCAGACACTTGTGAACTAATAAGCCAAATTACTTGCTTTCACATGCCCAGTACATAGTGGTGGAGGAGGGAGAGACAGGGTAACAAAAATAAATATTCCCATTTAAAAAGGGAAGGAACAGAAATCATAGAGCTGTCACTGATTCTCAACAATTTTGAGATTTTTGTGAGGGGACATGGTGAAGTACCCTTAGGGGTAGGGACAGTTCTTTACTTGGGCTCTTGTTCTGCTTCCTGGAGGAGCTTCCTAGTTCATTGTTCTCCATGGTTCTGGGAGGTCCCTTCCTCCCATTATCCCAAAAAATATGCTTTCTACTGTGGCTTGGCCTGTTTTCTATAGATATCTGGGAACTTCAAAGTCATTTTTGTCATAATTGTCATGTCAAAAACAAAACAATCAACAAACAAATAAATGAAAAACTCTAGGGTCGTGGCTCTTTGGAAAGTGTTGCAATCTTAACAATATTAAATCTTCCAATCCATGACCATGGGATGGCTTCCAATTTATTTAGGTCTTTAACTTCTTTCAAAATATTTTGTTTGTAATCTCTTTCAAAATGTAGTTGGCTTTGTATCTATTTGATCATAGGTGACTCTATATGTCAAGAATCAAATGTTCAATTCTTTTTGAGACCTGCCTCCCTCTAGACTTGATTACAGGTATCTTGAGCTCTGAGTTATGTGGGAGAACCAATAATTAGTCAATCCATGAGCAGTATCAGAGACCATGAAGTGCCTGCCATGTTTTGAACACATCAGAAACATGAGTTTTGTTGTACAAATAAAGATTGTCTCCAAAACATGGGATAGCCGAGTCTATTTGTAAAAATAAGACACATTCCCTTTAGTTCAGTGGTTTCAAGCACGGGTGATTTTGCTCCTCAGGGGACATTTGGCAATGTCTAGAGACATTTTAGTTGTCATAACCGGGCGATGTCACTGGTGTCTAGTGGGTAGAAGGGAGCGAGGGCGTCAAACATTCTAAAATGCCCAGGACGTCCCCTTTCTTGCCTCTTCTGTCTCCCCAGTAAAGAATTATTCAGCCCACAATGTTAATAGGGCTGAAGTTGAGAAATCTTATTCCTAACAGTGCCATTGAAACAGAAGTCCCATTAATACTCCTGATACCTCTTCAGAGCAAAAACAGATAAGATGTTTCTGTGTTTACCCCACCAGCCAGATCTATGTTCTTCAATTTTTTCTTCTCCAGAAGCAAAAAGTAGGATCAGAGAGACTATGAAAGCCTACTTGTTTTGATACTTGAAGGAATCACAATTTGTTTTCTAAACTTCCGTTGTCTATTGACCATCACATCTCCATCCTCCATCTTATTTGTTAAGATTTTTTTACACAACAGATAATCTTTTGATCCCTTCCTTTAGCTACCAAAGATTGTTCATTGTGTTAAAACACATTCTTCATTGAGATGGATTTCATTTCTTCTTCTTTAATTCTTAGCACAGCCTTCTTCATCTCCTTGTAGAAGGATAACCAGAGCTACTGGGAGGTCCTGTTCTCGTTTACAGTTATGTCTGGTTTATCATTATTATTATCTAGCATCTCTGATAATATTCCTATTGTTATACAGTGTTTGTGAAGGAAATCTGTCAGGTTTCACACTAAAATAGGGGACATCATGCTTGAAGGGGTAGGGGTTTCATGCTCAGGACCTTAGAGCCCCCAAGCACCAGTGAGGTATTTTAATAAAAATGTGCAGAATGTTTCAGACAGAGATTAGTTTAACAGGAGACAGAACATGGCAAAAGGGAAATTATAGATGCAAAAATCCCTATTAGGTCATTTCAGGTTGATCTTTCCTCAGAGAGCAAGGTAGGCTGTACATTCTAAGGATCTAGATTTTAGAGAAGAAAAGAATATGCTGGTTTAGCTGTCACTAATTGACAGAGCCTAGGCAGGATTTCAGTGACTACAGTGAGAATCCATGCTTGAATATGACTGAATTGTTCTAATATTTCAGATGAAAATATGTAGAGAGAAATAGAGCAGTGTGACTTTTGCAAGCGACGTTTGCTTTCTTGGCTAGTTTCAAATGTCTCTACCACTTTCCTTAAAGGACAATTCTGCCTTCTAATAGAATTCCTGACTAGGCAGATCGTTTTGTTAGATAGATGTTCTATTAACATTTTGCTTTTCTTCATTTCATACCATTTTCCATTTTATTCCTTTGTATCATGGTTGAAAATGTATATGATTCTTATCTCTTCCTCAGGTTTTTCTTTTTTTTCATTGTGACATCTGTGCATTAATCACTGTTTAGCCAAGCTGCAGAGACCTGATTCTTTTTAATGGAAAGAGAGCATGCTGCCGTGGAAAGCATGCCAGCTTTCAAGTTAGCCACCTGGATGCTCGCCTGGCATCTGCCATTCTCTGGTTGAGTGTCCTAGGACAAGTCACTTCTCTGTAGTTTTGGTACAATTAGGGTTGTACCCAAATATCTCTAAGGGGTCTCTTTTATCTCCTATATTTTCTGTATATCTAATCTTTTGTATATATGAAAATAGCATGGTAGCTAAATATTTTTTCTGCTTTTTTTTTTTGCAATCATCTGTTAAGATATTGTGTGTGTGTATGTGTGTGTGTACACGTGTATGTATGATGGTAGAAGTGAAGAATGGGGAGAGAATGGACTGGTTAACCTTGGTAGACAATAACAAGGTGTAATAATCTGTAAACATAACTTGTGTTGAAGAAGATATGCAGGTATTTAAATAGATCTGTTAGAGGAAATAGGTAAGCGTTCATCATGGTTATAAAATAGCATTCTTAGAAATGTCATTCTCTCCCTCCCCCAGGACAGATAAAGCACCTGCAGACTTTGACTGGTCACTGAAACAGCCATGAAAACCCTCATGCTTTTATAAAGCAGGACAAGGCTTTGAAGCTTCAGCTTTAAATCGCCCCAGCATCTCCCAGCTATAACGAGGACAGCATTTCCCTAGTCAAAACATCCTGGTTCTATTTATAGGCATTCGCTTATCTGAATAATAAACAGAAATAGCAGGCTATTCTGATATCCCTTTCCTTCAACTATCCTACAATTTAATACAATGACAACAATTTAAAAATATTTCAGAACCATAATATGTAACAGTGGGTTTAGTTAATTACCTTAGAGAAGAGAGTGACCAACGTATATAATAGCCGAAGTCTTGCAAGAATGTATGATTGGCCTTTGTTTACCAGGGGCTTCCAATATCTCCCTTGCTATTTCATGGGGAAAAATGTTTCAGTCCTTTAAATGATTCCAGAAATATCCAGTCTCCCAAGATGCAGGGAGGCTGTGTTCATTTGCTAGGTAACTCCCTTAGCTGATGTTGCTTTAAATAAGGATGGCAGACAATACAGCATCCACAGAGACAGCCACAATTCACTTCTATTCTTTTTCCAATGTAAGTTTGTATTAGATTATTTAATGGACCACAATAGATTCAGTAGGTACAGAATCCATGCCCCCAAATGGCTGGTGCTTAATTCCATCCCTGCAGTCTGTTTTAACTAAGACGTTTTCTCCTGTGCATATAATCTTCATTATCATAGAAGTTATTTTTAATTTATAATTAACATAGTTTCCTTCTCATTATGGACGCCTTGATCGACTTAGCCCCTCCAGACACATCTTGTCTGGCACAGTGCTGGCTCTGTACTGCAGTTCTTTCAATGTACAGTAGGTGTCTATCTTAGCCTTTCCTTCATCCTTCCTCCTCCTCTCGTCCCTGACACTGTGATATAGTGCATAATTCCAAAATGGCAGCTTTTTGAAAATTCACCTTGATTATCAGACATTAAAAGTGACTCATCCCGCAGTGACTGTCTGGCAGAAGGGATGGGATCAGACAGCAAGACAATGAGGGGACTGGGCGCATTAACGCACTAGATTACAGAGCCCATCAAAAATACCTTTGTTCTGTCAAAGATCCAATCATTTACTAGTTGTGTTCTGCAGAGGAGAAAGAATGAGAAGAAAAAAAATCCACCAAACAAACAAACAAAAAAATCCATCCAAGAATTTAAAACCTCCTCAGATCTCTTTCTCCTAAGAAGGGAGGGAAGTGTCTGATCAACCATCTCAAGAGGAGGCAAGGTGGGGATTGTGCTTCTGAAATGGGAATCTATAGAAGCCTTTCTTTCAGTGACTATCAAATTTTCTATACTAGATTCTGTATAGAATCTAGTCCGTTCTGCCTTTAGCTGTACTCAGGCTAATTTACAGCAGAATATTTAGTAGAAAAAATATTTCACAATTAGAACACTCATTTTCATTACAAGAAAGCTTCTGATTTCTATCAGACCACAATACAATTAATGCTAAGAAATGCGTGAGGGTAAAAGGAAAATATGTGTAAGGGCTGTTAGTGATAAATGTAAGGATCTAAATGAGGCCACATTTAAAGGCAGTAGGAATGTCTGAAAAGATAGAGCATATGAATTCTTGCATTGAGCATGTGTGTGTTTGTGTGCAAAGGATGGGAGGGAACTGGAGAAGCGTGGGGGGGGGCGGTGAGAGCTGAGGGCATTCATGTTGCGCCCTGTGTGGGTGTATAACTGGGGGAGATGTGTGCTGAGTCGTCAGCATGACTGCAAGCCTGGCTAGCTCCAAGGAGACAAATACTCAAATGGGAGGTTGGTGCCTGGCTTTCTTCTTCTTTTTCCTCTTTTCTTTCTTTTTATCATTTTAATCATTTGCCTATGAACTCAGAGAAGCAGTTTATCAGTTGTGGAAAATGCCCCAAAGGGGCCTAGATCAAAGACAGGCTTTACATTGTGTACTTAGGTGGATCTCCCTGCCAAACACGTTAATGCGATTAAAACAAAAATTCCATAAACTATTATTTTCCATCTGTTTATCAACAGTAGTAGTGATGCTATGTGGCATCAATAGAATCCTCCGTTTACAGAGGTACCAAGTGAATTCAAATGCTCTTCTGCACATGGATGCTGCAGCACTTTGGGAGGATTTGGAGGGTCTTATCCGCCAGTAGGACAGGAGAGCGGCTGCTGTTACCATGCAGGGATCTCTTGATAAGACTGCATTTTAACTGACTGTCGTTTTAAAAATAGATTCATTTAAAAAAACTCAATACATTTCATCAATTGGGTATTATATTTAGAGGTTTGTTTTCATATTTATTTCTACCGTCAGGTACAGAGAACATATCCCTCTTTTTGCCCCTGTTAATTATCCCTAAATGACTTCATTCCTTTATTGATGGAGGATGGCAGATTCAGCAGGACTGCCTGCCTGGTCAGTAGGACTCGGTAACAGTTAAACATTCAGAGACTCATTCGTGTTTGTTTGGATTCACAACACATACTCTGAGAAGGAGAAAGAGAAATCTATAAGCTTTAAAAATCTCTGCCTAAACCTGACCAAGAGATTAAAGGGGAGGGCAAAAGGGGAGGGCCCAGACCAATTTCCACACACCAGCACTCCTAACAGAGGGATGGATTCATGAAAGAGAGAGAGTTTTCATCAGTGGAATTTTAATGAGCCCTAAAGGTTAGCCTTCGACTTCGTTAACAAACAGCTCTAGAGATAATTTCCAATTTTCCGTGTTTATAGAATAGTGGTTCCTTGGTCATAATAAAATTCTGTGACTGCTGAGAACCTACTCTGCATATCTAGCTGAACCTACACAAACTACCAGAAATTATTAAATGTGTGCTCAAAATCAAATGTGGAAGAAATAAAAAGAGGGGGAAATTTTGCAAATCAAAATGATCACATTAACCTTTTTCTGATTAAATCAGTTCAGTCAAATGAAAAATACTTATTTTTTAAAAACCTGCACAGATATTTTAGCTGTTAAAAGAGTAATGACTATTCTAATATTTGAGTGGACAGAGACAAGGAAAAAAAAAGATGATAAACAAAAGAACACTTCATTCCTAGGAATGAGAGACCAGAGTCCTGGGTACATTGTAAATGGGTTTCAAAACTGTAGGACAAAATACAGAAGCACAAATTAACAAGATTAGCACTAGATAGGTCAGTTTGCTGGGAACATGTCCTGTCATCATCTCTCTTTCCACCTCCCCCTTCTTGCCTCTCTCTCCCTTCTCTACTCAGTCCTTGCAGCATTGCCAAAATTGTACCAGAAATGGAAAAAAATATGACTAGAATTCCATCCATATAGAACAAGAACAATAGGTAGTAAGACAAAGGGCCACATCCAGGGACTTGGCTTTTCTAAAAACTGAGTGCAGCGGTGAATGGAAAATGGACCACTTGCCTTGCAAGCATGATAAGTCTCCTAATGGTGGAGACCAACAGCAGGTGCTTGAGCTGTAAATGCTGAGAGGAACATTCTAATATCGTGCTAAGTTTTATTTCCTCTAATGCAACAAATCCCTTTTTGTTTCCCAAGCTTGTCACTTCTCTTCCTTATCTGCAGAGGGATGGAAGGGGTTGGGGGAAAAAAAAAACACAATGACACTACAACATAACAGAGTAACTTGAGGTGGTGCAACTCCAAGAGAGGGAGAGATTAAGGAGTGAGACACCCAGCTGGATGATGCTTTATTCAGTTTTTGGTACAGGGAAGGGCACAAAAGGCATAGCATTAGGGGCTGTAAGACTTGGGTTCAAATTCTGGTTTTGCATCTTACTCCTTATTCCCAATGTAACCTTGGTGGGCACAGGGGTGGGTGGTCAAACCCTCTGAGTTACAATTTTCTCCTAGGATAAAAGAGATTGGCAAATTCAGGCAATGTTAGAATTGGGGGGGACTTCAGGGATCATTTAGTCATTTTTCCTCATTTTGTAGACAGAAAATAAACAGTGGTAATAATAATAATAATAACAAATATTTTCAAGCATTTACTATGTGCCAGGCACTATTCTTAGTGCTTTATAAATATTATTCCACTTTCAGAACAGCCTCATTTAGTAGGTAGTATTTTTACTCCCATTTTACAGAGAGGGAAACTGAAGTCAGCAAGGTTAAATATCCAAGGTGATATAGCTGATAAAAATGGTAGAGCTGTTTCAAAACCAGATGGCCTGGCTCAAGAGGAATATCCTCGTAAGCTATGAACTCCTCATTGATTTTCATTTGCACTGGGTTGGGGGTGGGGGTGCACTACTTGAATTAGTGCTGCCCATGGTCCTGAAAGCATAGACCCTAAAGAGGTGTTCCCAGTATCAAGGCAATGGCTGATAAGAGCCACTTTGTTCCCTCCAAATTCCTTGAGGTCACATGGTCCTGCCAGCCAGGTTTTGGGCAGGTGTCCTGTAGTCCTCCCAAGATGCCCTGCCTTATATGCTGCCCATCTCAAAATTTGTCACCAGTCTGCAGCTGTCTGCTGACTCTTACTCTCTCTCCATTTCCTTGAAATTTACTTGAGCTGTTATTACACTTGTGTTTGAACACCCAGCATGATACTCTATTTCTTAGCTCTAGCACTAGCACTTGCACATCTCCTATTAGTCACATGGATCAAAATTGCTTCTCAGAGCAGAAATAAATCACAGAAAGAGAAATCATGGCAGACAAAAAACCACCAGTGGGAAAAACACTCACCTGAGGATAGTATGGTAGAGCACACATTGGGTAAGACCAGCTGCAGAGTGTTACACTGCTGCTCACTGGTTGAGAGAGGAGACTACAGTCTGTCCTATTAGCTTTCATTGGCTAATAGCACCCAGTGACTGGGAAAAATATATTAACAGTATGTGGTAATGGACTGTTCTTGCTAAAAGGAGAATAGCATTAATATAAAATTATTGCTGCATACAGAACTGTTAAATAGACTACGTGTGCTCTGTACCCAAAGGAGCTTGTTGACTTGTTCAAACATCTGGGTAAGTGTGTCTAGGAGAACTCTTCTGTGTTTTCCTTTTTTCACACTTACAACACTTCTCAAACACTTCTGACACTAGATATGTGGGGTTTTCACACCAAACAATTCCCCAACACTAGATGACTATCCTATAATCCAATTCAATTCTGACACTAGCCAAAGTTAGCACAGGCTCCACGGGTTAAGGGCTCATTCCCATAAGACTGTTCCCCTTTCTGACACCAACTGCAAGTAGTGAGTCCCTAGGTTACTTACAATTTCTGTCCAACATGGCTCCAAGTTGAAGGCTCCTACACCACTTCTGCAGGTCCAATCATTTGCTAGAACACCTCACAGAACTTTGATAAACACTTACTTACTCTACTCTTTTATTATATTATAGGGAACATGATGAAGAATACAGATGGACAGGCAGATGAAGAAATATACAGGGTGAGGTCTGGAAATGTCTTGAGTACAGGAGCTTCTGTTCCCATGAAATTGGTATGTGGTCTCCAATCTGGAAACTCTGTGAACCCCATACTTTTGGGACTTTTAATGGTGGTTTCATCACATATGCTTGATCAATCATTAACTCCATTTTCTGGAGGATTGGAAGTGGGGCTGAGAGTCCCAAACTCCTAATCAAGGCTTGGTCTCTCTAGTGAGCAGCTCCCAATCTGAAGTTATCCATGAGCCCACCAAGAGTCACCTCATTAGAACAAAAGATATGCCTCCTGTCTAGGAAATCTCAGGGGATTTAAGAACTTTGTTCCAGGAACCAGGAGCAGAGACCGGTGTATGTATTTTTTCTGTTATTTCAAAAAGCCTCATAAAATTCACTCTGATCTGGCCTCACCTGCTATTTTAGCCATGTATTTCACACCTGATGTCCTCACAGCTACTGTCCCTTCTGCTTCAGGCAACAACTTCCCCAATCCCCTTTCAACATCCCCCCTTCTTCAGTTGTAAACATCTGTTCATCCTTCAAGATCTTGTCCCAAATTTACTTTTTCTGTGCAGCTTCCTGACTTCTTGGCATTTTCTGTAGTACACATGGTTAGAGCACTCATTGCATAAGATTATAATTAATTGGTTATTCTTACTTTTCCTCTTCCTAAGCAGGGAGTTCCTTGACGACAGAGACTATATTTCATTTATTTGTGTATCTTCAGTGCCCAGCATAGGACCTAGATCATCTTATTCACTCAATGAACATAGAAGGAAGGGGGCAAGGAAGAGAAGGAGAAGGGAAGATGTACCCTTCTGAAATTGTAAAACGTTATGAAAATACAAAGAATTACTAACCAGAGAAAGATGTCTACTGTTGATGCACTCATACTGTGTAGGAATGAGCTTATTGTCTTCATAGGCACAATGCTTAGGCAAAGAATGGAGGCCAAAGATAATGCTAGTTAGAAGCAGACCTCTTGGGGCGCCTAGGTGGCTCAGTGGGTTAAAGCCTCTGCCTTCAGCTTAGGTCATGATCTCAAGGTCCTGGGATTGAGCCCTGCATTGAGCCCCGAATCGAGCCCTGCATGGAGTCCTGCATCAGGCTCTCTGCTCAGTGGGGAGCCTGCTTCCTCCTCTCTCTCTGCCTGCCTCTCTGCTTATTTGTGATCTCTGTCTGTCAAGTAAATTAAAAAAAAAAAAAAAAGAAGCAGAACTCTCATTCCTCATTTACCTGCTTGATGAAAGAGAAGGTACACAAATTTTTCCCAAGACACAGGATGAATTCTCTTAAATAATGTCATTCACTAGCAATAATTTGGTTAGCTGAATAAGTACAAAACTAAAAGAATACAGAGACTTAAGGAACTGTTTAATCCATAGTACTAAGATATTATATCAGGTGGCATGTAGTTATGTGCACTTAAACACAATCACATAGCATTTTGTTTGGTCATCCTCATCTGCGATGTTAGAAGAACCAGTAGAGAAAAGAAGTCTCCTCAGGGATTTTTCCTTACAGTACAATTTTTACAAAGAGCTGAGTGTACAACTTGCAAAATAATAAGCTTCGGTGATAGCACAAGCTTCAGCTACAATTACCACAAAGAGCAAGTCTGCTGCCCACGCTCCTAACTTATCCTTGTGACTACAGAATGTCCGAAGTGTCACGTTCGCATTGAAATGACCGTGGCCAATTAGGTAATTTCCACCAGATTGGGTCTATTAATAGTTGGGCATTATCTTGAAGGAGAAATAGGAGTCTGTGACAAGGTGCAATGTGGCCTGTGAAATATTAGTTTTGGACAATCACAAATCAAGATCCAAGAGTATGTTAAATTATTCAGCATTCTTGACCTCATTATTAAGTGACTTCATATAGGTTTTTGCTCATATTCATATAATATTAGGCTCCAGGAGCTTGATTTTGTTTCCTCTCCCCAGCTGTTTCCCCATTTCACCTTTGTTTTGGCTTCTCCACTCTTTAGGTATCAGGGGTTTAGTATATATCTCTTTCTATTTTTTATTCTGTTTAATTCTTATAAATTTAAGGAGAATGGCTATGGTTTTGTTTGAGAAAGACACAATGGGAACACTTGCAAATACAAGGACACCTGTCAGAAATATGAATACATGTTAGGAATCTGGTTCTCATGCCTTTCTTTGCTAACACACAGCCTTAGGTAATACAAACATCTTCTAAATTAACATCTGTATTGGTCCTCCATGTATGAAGCAGAAAGTTATGATTCATGACATATGGTCAGAACTTTATAAATGAATCAAAACTTCAATGCCAAGTCTGTTTCTGGAAGTATTAAATGATAGCAACAAGATTATTTCCCAAAATAATGGGAGAAAGCCACAAAAACACTCCAGGAAGATCATGTACCCTTGATGTTTGTTGATTCCAATTTGTTCCAGAGGTGTTTGGAACAATGGGTAGTTGATGCTGATAGGATTTCTACAACCAGTAAATATGCTGAATGTTTAATGAAACTTTAAATTGGTGTTCTTATAGATTGTAAAGAACCAACTGCATAACTATCCTAAGAATATTCCTAGCAGATATCCTTTAAATTTATAAGTTAAAATACACCAAGGGGGCAAAGCAACAAAATGCACTTGGAATGTCAACATTGCCAGATAACATGACTGAATTAGTGAACATCTGCCAAAAGAAAGTTTTTAGGCTGGTGATCTTTATGAGGTTCACAAAAGAAATTAGGTAACATTAGGCTTCTCTTGGCAAAATTTCTTCCTTTAGATATGTGTATTTTATAATGTTGCCCATAATTCACATCATAACAAATACTCTGAAAGTAGAGACCGAGAATTCCGTTTCATCACACCCCAACCAAATGGGACCAGAACAGGTGTAATTACTTTAAAGTGTTCTTCTCTATAAACCAACTTCTGATACCTTCCATAGTGGAGCTGTCAGCCCTTACACACCCACTGAGGTTGAGAATTTTAGAAAACTAAACACAGGGATTAAAATAATGTTTGAATTAATTTTAATCACAGTAGCCTATATTCTCATGCCTCCTAGGAACCTACTGTATCTCTTCCTTGTGTGAGATGCTTGGGAGGGCTGCACATGGGCAAAACTCACCAGAGTGCAGATCAGGAAGGAGAATTTAGGTCAATTATCTTTTGAAGTGTGATCTCTTTAAACAGCTACTCAAGGTAGTATCTTGCTAACTGTGCTATCTATAATAAAGGTGACCTGTGCTATTTCTTTAAATACTGCTTTTTGGTTATAAGCGATCAAAGTATTAAATTTGTGTAAGAAAAAAAAAAAAAAAGATCAAGAGAAGTGTTATCCACATTCTTTCCGGAATCTACTGAAGGATTGAGTATGTGTTTTACCTCTCTGAAGGCCTGGGCTTGAAAGTAGGTGCATCCATTTCATTCTCTCCCAGCTGGTCTTTGTTTTCTTTGTTTCTACTGTAAGTTAAGGAGACAAGTAGTTTAGATGTTACTTGGAAACCTTTGGTAAATACTTGAAGAAATTTTAAAAAGTCATAGAGTAGATAAATATATGGGGAGGAGGGAGATAGAGGGAGGGAGTATTTGTTATGGATCAATTCTCCAAAGCTTAAAAAAATATACTGGGTGTGTGGATATGCATTTTCATTAGTTCTTGGAGGAAAAAAAAATCACTGAATAAATGGTTTTGTGGCTTAAATTTTTTTTTTTGATGTGGAAAAATCTTTACAATTAGTAAAACACTTCAGCTGCTAGAATCATGGCAGGGTTTAAGAAATAGGAAATAGATTCAAAGAAATATAATGAATATAGGGAATACTTTGTATGGATCTTCAAAGAAAATGATGTAAAATTTCTAAAAATTACTGATAAAATTAATGTCCTTGTGGTTATAAAAACAATACACATTTGTAGTAGAGAATTTGAAAAATATCCAGACTTGGGACGCCTGGGTGGCTCAGTTGGTTGAGCAGCTGCCTTCGGCTCGGGTCATGATCCCGGGGTCCTGGGATCGAGTCCCACGTCGGGCTCCTTGCTCAGCAGGGAGCCTGCTTCTCTCTCTGCCTCTGCCTACCTCTTTGTCTGCCTATGCTCGCTCGCTCTCTCTCCCTCTGTCTCTGGCAAATAAATAAATAAAAATCTTAAAAAAATATATCCAGACATTAAAAAAATAAAAATCACCCTGGATCTTACAATTTAGAAATAACAGCTTAACTGATTTTCCTTCTAGTATATAATCATACAAACATGCACACACACATGCACACATTGAAAAAAGTCTAGAAGCAGTTAGATAGCTTGTGCATTAAAAAATTTGTTTGTTTAACTATTTTCAAGGTTTTGTATTTAGCTACTTTTCTTTACTATATACTGAGTCAGCCAAAAAAAGATTTTTAATAAAGTGAAAAAAGTGAGTTCATTTCAGGCCTATGAAGAACTATACCAATGAAATGATAAGAACTTGTTTTCTGTATTGCTTTCTTCCAACAGGATTATGGGTTATTAGAAAGTTTAAGATGGGTTTCAGAGATGAATTAGTTCCACACTGAATTTCAACAAATATCCAACAGTAGGAGCATAGCACAAAATCCATTAAGCCTTGTGACTATTCATTATGAAATTCTGAATTTTAACCATCTAGAAATGTAAGCCAAGCTTAGATTTATTTTTCATCCCTCAAGGCTGTAAATTCCAAATAGAGCATGGGCCTCTAAAGTCACAAGTGCACAGAGGAGTTAAGAGCTCTTTTCCTTCCCCCTGGGCCTTTTGTTTCCATGCTTTCCCACTACCACAGATCACTCACCAAGCCTGTAGGTGACTAGCAAAAAGGGTTATCATTCCCCTTCTCTCTCTCTCTCTCTCTCTCTCTCTCACACACACACACACACACGGACACACACCCCACAGGAATATAACACAGTCATAAAAAAGGGATGAAGTCATGTCTTTTGAGACAACATGGATGGAGGACTTAGAAGGGTTTTGCTAAGTGAAATAAGTTAGATTGAGAAAGGCAAATACAATGTGATTTCATTCTTAAGTGGAATCTAAAAAACAAAACAAAATGATGAACGAATAAACAAACAAAAAGCATATCAGACCTATAAATACAGAGAACAAACAAATGGTTGCCAGAGGGGATGGAGGTGAAGGGCAAAATGGGTGAAGGGAACCGGGAGATACAGGCTTTGAGTTGTAGATAAATAAGTCACGAGAATAAAAGACACATAGGGGATATAGTCAATGATTTTCCAACAGCAATGTATCAGTACAGATGGTACTGATATAGATGTGGTGAACACAGCACACTGTATAAACTTGTTGAATAACTCTGTTGTACACCTGAAGCTAATACAACACTGTGTGTCAACTGTTATCAAAAAAATCTATGTCTTAGTGGACCATACATTGTAGCGAAGGGAATGGACAATGAAGATAGCATTATAGGAAAATATTACAGGAAAAGAATACAGCAGGGTAAGAAAGATTGGGAATAGGGAGTAGAGAGTGAGTGGGATGATCAGGAGAAGCCTTACTGAGAAGGTGGCATTTGGGTCAAGACATGAGAAGGTGAGGGGATAAGCCATTTAGACATGGGGCAGGGCCTTCTAGAGGAACAGTTATTGCAAAGGCCCTGACAGAGGAGCAGGCTTGCAGGGCTGGAGGAGGGTGAAAGAATAGAGCTAATGAGATCCAAAATGTAAGGAGTGGGAAGGGGGTGGGCATGTAGGATCTTGAAACTTAAAAGGATTTTGGCTTTCCACTCTGGTATGAATCTTTGTACCACGTTTCTCAAAGGTCACAGATTGAATGACTCTGAACTTCCATTTGCTTGTCTGTAAAAATGGGAATCTTATTGACTATGCCATTATTTTGAGGATTAAAATGAAATAACAAGCATAGTGTCTGGTATGTGGTATGTTTGTGACAAATGTTGGTTCCTTTATTCCTCTAGGTATCATTTTATGTCTTTTATATCTATTTTATAAATGTACACATTAACATAACAGGGTGAGGTAGCTGACCAATAGTTTTCAAGAGGTAGGAATCCAAGTAGGTTTTAATTTTGTAAATAAATAACAAATTTTCCCCAAAACAATAAAAGTCACACTATCCCCTAATACAATCTGTATCACCAATACAAACTAATAGGTGGGTTGAGGATTCAAGTCAACCAAGGAACTAAATCTTGGATGTATTAGCCACTAGTGAGTACTGGTATATTAGCAGAAATGTACAGGCAAATCTCATTATTTCTTATTTCCATTGAGTGTCTATTTCAAGGTTAGAAAAAAATGCTGTCAGTCCTTCTGGGGGGCATCTGAACATTCAAACAATACCAGATAAAATAGTCACTTCCAAACTTTTGAAAACACCATTCCCTGCAAGGTTGAAAGGGCCTCTCTTAGATATCAGTTTGCTCTGCGCTAACTTTTTTTGTATGATGGTGGCAGTTTTTCTCTCATGTGGTGGTATCATTAGAGTTTCACCTGAGTTCACAGAAATCATTTTCTGGCTAAGTTTCCACTCAAACCCAGTTGCTATAGAAGTTTGAACATCAGTAGGGGAGGCAATTAGTTAGCTAGTTATTATGACTTCCTTAGTATATTTTTAGCAGAAAGAAAAATGACAAAAACCTAAAATAATTCTATAGAAATATACAAGTGACTTTTTTTACCCATAGATCATTAGCACAGTGGAGAGGATTTCAAAGAGTCTACCAACACCTATAACATCCTCTCCTGTTGTATTATTATGCAGTTGTCATCAGTTAATAGGGTCAACAGGAACCATTTTCATAAAAGTTACAGGGTACTAGTGTCGGAGGGCCTAAAACTATGGGAAGAGCTAAAGATGGAATCTTCTTTGTAGGTCAACAGCAACTATACAGAAGTTATTGCTGAGACAATTAGTTATACCACCTTTGGATATTTTGCTGGTCAAAGGCATTTCTGGGAGCTTTAAAAAATATTTGCCAAAGAACTTCTCCAGGGGAACATTAGCCTCTGTTGACTATCCTACAAAGTTTGCTCTTAAGCAGTAATGTATTATTTGGTCTCTATCCTTTGGTCTGAATTCTGGAGATTATAAAAAGTCTGGACTATCCCCACCTAATCAGCTAAGGGATTTCCTGAAAAATTTGTCTTACGATTTTTGTACCAAATAAATGGAGTCCAATAAACGTCTATTGAATGAATAAGTCAGAAAAAAACCCCTACTTTTTCCTTCTCCTTGCTCTGATACAAACTGAAGATTGAACACACATACTATGTATTTTACCTATTGCAAAGAATATGGGTATACTAACATACACATACATATGTGAAGTCTGATCTTTTTTAAAAAGCACACACCAGAATTTATAGCTCCAAATGACAGTTGCTCTTTCTGAAGTCATTTAAAGAGATAATCCATTTATTTCTCAGATGAAAGTGGAAACTTCAGGAACTTCCCTCTGGGCAGTTCTTTCCTGACCTCTGCTCATTAATTTGGATATTATCATTGTCAGCAAATGTGCACAACTTGACAGTAGTTTGGATGTCTAAAAATAGCTAAAAGTCAGTTTGAAACAAACATCTGAAATAAGTAAATGAACAAGATGGATAATACTATTCTTTATCCAAAAATATTAGGCAGGACCAATATTACTATAAAGTAGTGGGTTAATACTTTTTTTCATATGGCTTATAAATTGCTTTTTAAAATTAAAGCATATTTGGGGCACCTGGCTGGTTTAGTTGGTAGAACATGCAACTCTTGATTTTGGGGTTGTGAGTTTGAGAGGCATGTTGAGGATCGAGATTCCTTAAAAAGACAAACAAACTGGCTTTATTGGGAAATAATTCACATACCATATAATTGTATAAAATTCAATTATTTTTTAGTGTATGCACAGATATTTGCAAACATCACATATAATCTTGAAATATTTTCATGTCTACAAAGGAAAATCCTCTACATTTTAGCCATCACCTCTCTATTTTCCTACCCCTCCTTTCCCATTCTCCCTAGCCCTAAGCAGCCATGAAATTAACTTTCTATTTCTATAGATTTGTCTACTCTGGAAACTTAATATAAATGGAATAATATGTTGTCTTGGTGACTGTCTTCTTAACATAATATGTTAAGTTTCATTAATATTACAGCATGTATCATTCCTTGTTATGAATGAATAATATTTCAGTATATGGATATACCACATTTTGTCATTCTTTCATCTCTTGATGTGCATTTGGGTTGTTTCCACCTTTTGGCTATTGTGAATGGAGATGGTATCA
The DNA here is from genome assembly GCF_020171115.1 of Neogale vison. Taxonomy (NCBI): domain Eukaryota; kingdom Metazoa; phylum Chordata; class Mammalia; order Carnivora; family Mustelidae; genus Neogale; species Neogale vison. The sequence goes on from NC_058097.1 coordinate 14,117,212, forward strand.
CTATTTATATACAACTTTTTGTTCAAATATTTGTCTTATTTATTTATTTATTTAAAGATTTTACTTATTTGAGAGAGTGAAGACGAGCTGGGGGAGGGGCAGAGGGCGAAGGAGACTCCTCGCCGATTGGGGAGCCCAATGTGGGCTTGATCCCAGGACCCTGGGATCAGACACCAGCTGAAGGCAGATGCTTAACTGACTGAGCCACCCAGGTGCACCTGAATACCTGTTTGACATTCTTTTGTGCATACACCTAGAAGTAGAATTGCTGGGCCATATGGCAATTCTATCTTTAACTTTTTGAAGAACCATCAACATTTTCCATAAAATCTACACAAGTTTACATTCCCACTAGTGGTGTCTGAAGGTTCCAATTTCCCTATAACTTTGCCAAAACTTATTATTTTCCCCTTTTTTGAAAAACTATGACCATCCTTGTGGGTCTGAAGTAGTATCTCATTGTGGTTTTAATAGGTCTTTCTCTAAAGGCTAATTTGAGCATTTCTTTCATGTACTTCTTGGCTATTTGTGGACTTTCTTTGGAAAAAAAAGCCTATTCAGTTTTATTGCCTACTTTAAAATTTGTAATGGACTCTTCCAGAAGAGAAGACCCAAATATTTTGGGCAATAGTAGCACTGTTGGAACAAATGCATAGTCTCTTGGGGTCACTAAACGAACTTGTAATACAACTTTGATCATAGGAGTAATGACCCAATCGATCACATCACTTTAAGGTGATTCTTCATCCTACACTCATTAGTACAACATCCATGGGTTTTTACAACAAATATTTTTACACCTGTTGCATGTTCGTAGACTGTATACTGCTTTGCATATAGTAGGGACTTACTAAATAACTCTAGTGGCTACAGAATTTCCTTGAAGGAAAGGTTTAGAGGCAGCAGTTTAAATGGAAGGTGGAGTATCCTGAGGCTGTATTTGCTTAACAGTTACATATGACTATCAAAATATTATTAATTTACAACAAAGATTAGGGAAGGCTAGTGAGGGTCATGGGAATCTAAAGCTTCTCCTTTCCTCCAGTGTCTATACCCAACTGAGAATCTAAGGAACTATAATTGGAGAAGGAAACATGCTTTCTCAGATTTACCAATGGCTAATCACACTAATATAGGCACACCACTCTTCCCTCCCTTTGCTCCAAGCATGGATATATATATACAAGTAAACTGATGGATAGATATGTGAAAGGTTATGTGATTAGTAGGAGGAGGAGTAAGCAAGTCAGTAAATGGACGAGAGACAGTAGCATCTTGATGGGAGAAAATGGACTGATAAGTGGGTAAAAGTATGGATGGGTAGTAGAGAAGACTTCTGTTTAGTGCAACAACCCTGGCTGCTAGCAAATAGTAATCCAATATAAATCTTAATAGTCTAAAAGATTAGTCAGCTGAACCACAAAACCAGGTTCTGATGGAGTCCTTTTAAAACATTCAATTTCATCCACCCCAGTGCCTCTGAAAGTTAAAAATTGCCTCACTGGGTCCAAATGGTTCTGACTAATTTTTCCTACTCAGTTCTCTCCAGATCTTTGGTGTGGATCAAAAGCTTATGAGAAAAAATGAGCAAGGGGCTGCATGCATTACTGGCAATCAATTACTCAAGGTTTTAAACTGGGGACACAAAATGGTGGCAGCTTTTCCCAGGGCTGCTCTATGAAGAAAGGGCAAGCTATGAGAATAGAATAAAAACACAAACTGAAAGAAGATGGAATTTGTGACCAGCGTAGGGATTTTCTCACTCCTCTCTAGGGTCTTCTGTTAGAAAACAAAATCAAAATTATGTAATATGATTCCTTCCATCCCTTTCTCTTGCTTGGAATTAAAAATCATCTACTGAAGACTTTCTCACTTCAAAACCCAGTCAGGCGCTTTCTACTATCAAGGAAGGTGCCTGAAGAATAAATTGCTCCTATCAGAAATAAAGCATTTTAGTTCTGCCACAAGCAGTGAGATCTGTGTTTATAAGTCTCTCCAAAGGCAACTCCATTTTTGCAGCTCTCCTCTCATTTTCTTTTGATGCATAAAACCTGTAGACTGGAGCGCTGTGATTGCATTCGGCTCTGGAGCAGTGTAATTGTAAATATTCATTGGAATTTGAGCTAGCTTTCCCAGGTCTTCCTAGGGCTCTGCAGCTATGCAAACAGCAGCAGTGCCACATTAGCTCACAGCCCAGAGGCCGCCTATTTCCCCACAGCCCCTAGGACCCTTTCTGTAGAGTGAGCACATGCAGAGAAACTGGCCCTTAAACACCATTTCAATCTACCATTTCACTTGTTTCTCCCTTTCTCCCCATGACCGCTGATACTTAGTAATTCTGTCAGTCCCAAATATGCATTAAAAAGAGAACCATGTCCTCCTCGAATGAAGCTGAATCTGAATGCTCTCACTGCATTTGTGCTCAGCTTATTTAGAAGATTAATCAGATTCCAGCCATTCTGTGAATATATATACAAATATACACAGACACAGAAGTACACAGAAACACAGATACACACATACATATCCACACACAGAGAGGAAGCCATATATATTATGCAGCAACTCCAGAAGAAAAACTAGGATATATATATGCTCTGATTAAGATATAAGAGCATTCATGAGTTAACTCTCCAAGTTAAATCTGAAGGAAGCAAAAATAAAGTATTATGGGATTAGGAATAGCATACTGGTTATAACAAACTTACATTAAAAAGTGTTATTTATATATTTAAACATATAAATTGGGCCAGAAGGAACCTGTGTTTCACCATGCTGATTCAATTCTCAACATATTGCCTATAAGGCTGAAGTTGAATGTACAAGCTAGGCTCCCCAGACCGTTCCCCAATATATCTTCTGAATGCTAGATGATTAGATTCCAACAGAATTCATGGCACCTGCAATATTAACTTCAAAAGAGTCCAAGGAATAGATTGATGCATAGAAAAAATAAAGATGCATCAAGTTAAATAAGAGAGAGATATGTTACTAATGTTGAAATATTTCAATGCAAAAGTAAGTCTAATTGAAATTCTTTGGGCCTGGCCAACATTTAGATTTAACGATGAAAGTGAAAAACTACTTTAAGTGGCAAAAAATACAGAACGGTCACAACTTCATATGTATAAGGAAATTTATTTTATTTAACTGGGTGAGTTCATAAACAAAAGGCACTCTGCTAGGCATTTTGAGGGCTACAGAGATGAATGACGTATGTGTCCTATGTCTTGAGAGCTTCAGAATTTAGCAGCAGAGAGAAAATGTGCATAAATAACTATGCTATTAAAGGGGGGAAAATACTATGTTACTTATAGGGAGGGGGTGAAGGGGAATTATGAGGAACCACATGGCAGAGATGAGAATCAACCAGACTCTGAAGCAATAGGATTTGACAGACGGAATTGGATGAAGGGAGAAATCCATCTCTGCGGAGAAGTGTTATGAGTTGAACTGTGTCCCCCAAAAAGATATTGTTGAAGTTCTGTTCACCAGAAGTTGTGAACATGATCTTATTTGGAAATAGAGTTTGTTAATATAACCGAGTTAAGATGAAGTCTAATTGGATGAAGGTTGGTCCTAATTCAATGATCATTGTCGATATAACAAGAGGAATATTTGGACCCTCTCCTGGGTAAGGAAGAAGGCCACATAAAGATGGAGGCAGAAAGAGACTGGAGTGATGCATTTATAAGCTGAAGGAACACCAAAGATTGCCAGCAACTGCCAGAGGTTAGGAGAGGAAAGGAAGGATTCTTCCCCTAAAGCCTTCAGAGAGAACATAGCCCTGCTGCCAACTTGATTTCAGACTTTGAGCCTCCAAAACTGTAAGAGAATACATTTCTGTTATTTTAAACCACCAATTGTATGGTGCTTTGTTATGGCAACCTAAGGAAACTAATACAAGAAGAAAGAAGATGTGGCTTAGCAGTGGGAAGTGTGGGACTTATTCTGAAAGGTGAAGTTTGGATTGGCTGGAGAGCAGTGTGTATAAAGATCAACAGTAGGAGTTATACTTTGGAAAATAAGAAGGCCCAGATTGTGGAGTTTAGGCCACTATCTGTAGTCTATAACGCATTATTGGGAAAGGGAGTGATGGAAGATTCAGGATGAGCTGGAAGAATAGACTAACAGGCTGTTGCAGTATTTGAGATGAGAAGTGACATCTGGATGGTGGCAGTGGTTATGAAAAGAAAGCTATGGATTTGAGAGGCTGAGGTAGAATTGATGGAATCTGGAGACTATTTAAGTGCAGGAGGCATGAAAATAATTTGAACTTTGAAGTCTAGAGGATGAGATGGGGGGGATAGAGATGCTAATATCAGAGGCAAGAAACCCAGGAGGTAAAATTGGTTTGGGAGACTATGTTGAGAAGAAGATTCTGGGTTTTAGCAAACAGAGAAGTCCAGCAGAATGCTGGAATTGTGGACTTGCAGCCTGAGAGGTGTATTGGGCTGGAAATAGAGGTCTGGGGCCATCTGCACTGAGGAGATAGTCAAAGGCCTGGAAATGGTTGACAAGACCAAAGAAGATGGATGAGCATAAAAGAAGAGCTGAGTATTGGGGGAGCATCTGTATTGAGGGGTAGGAAATGGAAGAGGCAAAGAAGTTAGAGAGACAGAGTGTAACCAAGATCAACCCAAGTCAGGGAATCCAGAGAATGTAATGCATGAAGGGGAGGGTGATCAGCAATATAAGATGCCATAGGGTGACTGAGTAGGACAAGGACCCAGGAAGAGTCATTGGTTATAGGGATTAAAATGTCAAGGGCAACTCAAGAGAGGGCAATTTCAAGCTAGTGGTGTGATAGGTCCTTTTGGAAGGGTTTAGGAATGACGAATGGGTGAAAGAAGCTAAAATTCTTTTGACAGATAAATTTGACAGGTTTGGTAATGAATACAAGGAGAAAGATACGAGGATTTGTGTTGTCCTTTCTGTTTTAAGGTAGAAAAATAAATGAGCATATTAATATCCAAAGGGGAAGGAATTGAGAATTTGGGAGAATTGTAAAAAATAAAACAGAGCAGGGTAACTGATAGATCAGAGCCTTGCAAGGAAGAGAGATGGATTGGGATCCAGATAGAGAGAGAAGAATTAGCCTTGGAAAGGAGTTGGGATAATTTCCCCTCTGAGGTAGGCAGAATGATAATGGGAAGGATTATAAATCATTTGGATGTGGAATGAGGGAATTTGAAGGAGTTCATGAGTCTCATCTCCATAAAGCAGAAAGCAGGTCAGCTCCCGAGAGAGAGGGGTGGCTGAGAGGGTTGCAGGTTTGAGGGACAGGAAAGATTATATCTTGGGGGAATATGATAGGGAGTGAATAAAAGGACTGCTAATAAGCCTACTTGAGGTGGTAGCAATAGTATTAATTGACAGAATTAATTTTAATTAATTAATATCAGATATAACTTCTTTCTTGAAGTTTTAACAGCATGGGAGAGATAGGCAGGTGGAAAAGCAGAGGGTAGGGTGAGACCAGCGCTGGTTATGAGCGAGATCATGACAGGAAAGCTCAAACCCAAGGATAAAGTAAAGGCTAGAATAGGCATTTGAAAGAATTTTTGAGTGGGTATCAGTGTCCTTGTGCTTCAAAGTAACCTAAAAATAGTGATAAAGAATCAAGAAAAAAGGAAAGTAAAGGATAAAAATTATGTTCCTTTCTTCCGTTACACATTCTTTCTTTTCTCTCCTTTATTCATTCAATATACTTGCCGAATGTCCGTCCATGTCAAGCCATGGAGAAAGAAGGCAGGTATCAGGTCTGTAGATTAGGTTCCTTATCCTTAAGAGTCTAAAATAACAACAACAACAAACCGCAACCAAAAAACCCCAAAACCAAAATCAACAAGAACAATAAACACTCAAGTCACATTGTCATCAGGAGTCATCACCTTAAGGGCCTATCCACATATTAACCAGTTGGTACTTAGACCCAATTATTTTGTCTAATTTCACTGATGAGGGTATTGAACTGTAAAGGAGTTAAGTGACTTGTCAAGGTCACACGGTTAGTTAGTTGCCAGCGGAGCCGGGATTTGAACTTAGTGAGTCTGGCTCCAGTCTGTGCCCTTAATTACTATGCTATGGGAACTAAAAAGATTTTGAAATGAGTTTTAAGTAGAAGGATCACATATTCCAATCAGTTTGGGAAGATCCACTTGATGGTTACTGTCCCAGTGAAAGTATCCATTGTAACCCCTTTCAATAGAAGGTTTGAAGGATAAAGTACATAGTTCCCCCAATTATAAGAGAAATTAAATAATTGCTGGGCTTTTCTTCAAACAATTAATTATTGGCTTATGTGATGAATATAGACAAATAACTGAAAGTCATTTAAGGAAAATAAATGAAATGGCTATCTCTTGCTATGATGCCAGCCTCATAGCCTGCAAAACTCAGCTTCTTTGATCCCCTTGGTAAGATCATAGCCCCTCTCCTGTTCCTAGTGGCCTCTGTTCCTCTAAACACTTTAACACTACTGCTGAAGGAGTTAAAAGAGAAACACAAAAAGAAACAATGAGGTCATGTGTTTCTTGCATTCTCCAAGTTGCTACCAATTGGATTTATACACACTCATTCTTTAAGCAGTAATGGACATTGAACCACCAAAACTCTACAGTGAATTTGCCCTCCCATCTCTCTCTTCCTTATCTCCTTTCCTTACCTCCACCCCCAAGTGAGCACTCCATTATTTCTTCCAAATCAGGCATAATGACCATGTGCCATATGGATATGCAGCCTCAGCTAGAGCTGCTATCAGGCTGATGCCAGGCCATGTGCAATAATGTTGGCTGCCTTGTGGCTCTTGGAAATGGTTTCACATTGTGAGCCATCTCTCCTTACTGTCTTCAGCCTCCAGTGGGAAGCAGGGAAACTGGTACCAGTCAAGATGAATCTCGTACCCCATGAAAAGTGTCCTCTTGTCATTGCCAAATTAATCCCCTTGGAAGATTTAGAGACGTACACTCAACTCTCTGTGGACAAAAAAATGTTTCAGTTTTCTAATGCTCACTGATGATAGACACTTATACAATATTGTGATTGGCTCTTAGTCTAGTAATCCTGTTTAAAATGCTGCAATGTGCAAGAATGATAGTAATGCCTCGGACAGAGCAAGCAGAGAAGCAATTCAGCAAACTCAAGAGAAGACATCCATCCAGGGTTTTCAATATCCTGCTAAGCGGCCATTGTTTTGTGAGGCTTTATTATTCTCTGAGGTTTCAAAATGCTGGTCCACAGAATTCTCTTATTATTTCTCTGACTGAGTTTTCTATTGTTTTCTCTGTCTGTCCTGTGCTCTCTGTTTTTCCTTTCTCTGGACTCACTCGTGCAGTAAGTTTTTGCATTCATAGTGATTTCAACCACAATTTAGATTACAAAAGGTTTCAAATATACATTGGAGCTGCCTGAAGGGCATTTTACTCTTTCTCCCTTCCTTCCTTGGTAAGCTCATCCTCTAATATGATTTCAATAATAGCTAACATTTATCATGTGTCAAGTACAAAATTGATGCTTGGAACCCTGCAAGGTAAGTACGATTATATCTTTGTCTCTCAGAGAAGGAGTTAATAAGTGGTAAAACTGAGATTTGAACCCAGGAATTCTTGCTTCAGCACCTATGCTCTTAAATACAGTAGGGTGCCTCTTCACAGTCAACCATTTGGTTCTCTGCCTTGTGACTAGATATGCCAAGAGCTTCCTAGTATTCTTTCTGATATCAGCAAAACTCAATACATTTTTCATATGGAAAGTTTAGTGTGTTCTCTATTGATCAAATTTAAAGTCCTCCAAAGTTTTCTACTCACTTCTCTGTCACCTAAGCCCATTCAGAATTGATTCCACCTAAGGAGATTTGCGTGCCATGCAAAATATTTTTACCACTTCTTTAGGCTATTCCTTCTACCTAAAACACTCTTTTTTATCTCCTCTCTGGGAAACATTTTACCTCCTCTTTGAGGATTTACCTCTTTCAGGAAGGAAGATATAAGAGTAAATTACATCTGATCAGGGATGCTGTGTTCTCTTTCTTTATTTGTCCTGCAGAGTCTAGTAATGTTTATCATGCATTGATATGCAGTAAAGATGGCTAATGTATAGACCTAACCATCCTAACCAACGTTGGAAGGAACTCCAGCCTGATAGCTGAGAGACACAACTTAAGAATTACTAAAGACCGAAGTGCAGGTCTTCATCTATAGAGAGGCTTCTCTTTTCCTTCTAGGCTGTTTCCTATTTGTGTTCACTTCCATTTCTCATTCTTCCCTTGTTCTGCTCTGTGTAGCTGGGAGGTGAACCCCCTGCAGAATGTATTTCTAGGCTCTAAAGTCAATTGGTTACCAGCTAGGTTTGGCCAATGAGAGGAGCTGGAAGGAGAACGTAGTGTGGGAGGGAGGAACCAAGCACATTTCCCATTCCTATCTGCGTTGGGATGGATCTCCAGCAGCAACTGTGTCTCCTCTGTAGCTCCGGCTCTACTCCATAGGCCTGACACGATTCCAGTCCCTGAACACTGATAGCACCACCTCCTACTCTTGTCTCTGTAGTACGGTAGTGGCTTCCTGCTGTTGTTAACTGCCCTACCGCCACTGGCGTCTCAGCTCCCCCATGTAAATCCTTGCATTAAATTCCCTCTTGTAAATACTTGAAGTGCTTTGTTTTCCTGGTTAGACATTGAAAAAGGAAGCAACCTTTTTTTTTTTTTTTAATCCTAATAGAATCATGGAAAAATTTTCCTGATAATCTCTATTTTTTTTTTTTTTTGAGAGAGAGAGAAAGAGCAGAGCAAGTGAGAGAGAACACTAATGGGAGGGGCAGAGAGGGAGGGAGTGGGGAGAGGGGTAGAGGGAGAGGGAGGGAGAAGCAGGCTCCCCGCTGAGCAAGGAGCTAGATGTGGGGCTGGACCCTGGGATCATGACCTGAGCCAAAGGCAGAGCTTAACCAACTGAGCCACCCAGGCACCCCTCTTCTGGTAATCTTAAATCCTTGTAGAGCTGTCTTCTGGTTGTTTAGGAGGTGATAACTGGCTACATCTAGTAAGTTAATGGAGGACAAGATGAAAGTGGTGTGGTTGTAACAATGGCATTAAGTCTCTAAGATAGTACTGATGCAATGTGTTTTAAAATTACAACTCTTCCATTCTTGATGTTCTCTATTACAAGTAAATTTTGAACATACATCACAAATACATAGCTTTATAAGTAGTAAAGTAAGAAAAATTAAAGGTTTATTTATGATTTCATAGGTAAATGAAATTAGCTCAAACTGAATGTTACAACTATATCATGTTTTTTTATTGGTATATTTAAGGGGACTTGTTTAATATTTAATGCTTATTAACACATAGGTGTTTTTACATTGCTATGTAATGTAGAAAGAAATGGAACAAACACTTTTAAACTCAACACAAATGTCCAAGGTAAAACCTGCCTCTAAGATGAGTCATAAATTCACTCTGTACCAATCTAATTAGAACCATGTGGTGATCAAATAGGATAGATGTCATCTGTGTTAGAGGCATTCTTGTTCAGCCATTCACCCGTAGCATCAACCTGCCCTGTCCCCAACTCTTTTCTCAACTATGCCATGTTGAGGGATCCTTGGGAATTTCTTTAGATAAGGCTTTGAAGTTCTTGTCTGGGCATAAGGTCTTTGATACGGAGGAAAGGAAAGGCCATCAATTTTATTATTTGATGGCCCTGAATGTAAGAGTTTCCCATGAACTGGGAGTCCCAGCTATAGCAGAACTTAAGCTATGATATTGAGTTGAGCTCCAAGCCATTATAAAGGATTTTGAAGACCCAAAGAAGGATCAAACTAAATTTATAGAAGAATTTAGGATTCTTTTTGGAGCTTATGACCCTGGGCTCCCTGGTTTGTACCAATTTGTTCACATGGTGGTAAGTCCAAGAGATGCCCAAAGATGGCTTCATGCAGCGGATTAGGACTCCTCTGGAGACTCCTCTAGAGACATGCCTTGAGGACCCCATAAGGCATGCCTTGAAAGATGGAATAAAAAGAGAAAGAAAGTTAGATTAATTGCTCCATGAAGCTATATGAGAGTTTTTCCTGTGAGAGAATTGATTGGGCTATAATACAATCCTATAAACACAAAAGGGATGAATCAGTTTCAGACTTTCAAATTTGCTTAGAAAAAATATTTAGACAGCATTCTGGTCTCAGGGACTCTAAAGCTAATATTGTCTTGTCTGCTCATTTTGTTAATGGGCTTCGCCCTGAGCTTAATGATTTATTAAAGAAGCATAAATTAGAACAGGAGATCACTCCCCTTTCTAAGCTCCAACATCTTGCTGAGTATTTTGAAAGAATTTTTAGACAGTGGAGGTCATCAAGCAAATAAGCTCATGACCCTACAATTACAGCAACTATAGGGGCCTCAATCAAATTTTAGAACTAATTTTGCCCTTGTTGACAAAGATACCTGTAGATACTGCAGACAGAAGGGACAATAGAAAAGGGATTGTACCTTCAAACAACATAATTATCCAACTAGCGGGAACGTACCATCAGATCTCCAAGATGATTATCAGTACTGACAGGACTTGGAGGAATTGCTCAGTAAGCTATCCTAGTAATGCCTACAAATCATCAGGGTGAAATAGAACGTAAAATAAATGGAGAAATCGGTACTGTGCTAGTAGATACCAGAGTGACTTTAAACCCCAGCATGATACATCAAGAACTTCCCTGGATTAATAAAAATATTTCAGTGATGGGTGTGTCCAATCAAGATCAAAGGGTTCTTTTAGCAGAGCCCAACTGTTACCCTTGGCTTCTCCTCTGCAAGCCTTGTCTTTCTGTTATGTGACACAGCTCCTATAAATCTCCTAAGAAGAACTTTATTTTCCAAATTCGGAGGCCAAGTAAATTTTTGCCCCAGGAGAAATAACTTTGGAATTTCCAGACTCAATAGATCCTGAAACATTATGTGCTCTACAAGTCCAAATTGATTATTCTGAAGAGGATAACAAACCCCTTAATAACATAAATATTGTATACCTCTCCAAATTCCCTAACATTCTCATGGGCCTCTTCTTTCACAGATATGGGAAAAATTAAGAGTGCTGAACTACTAAAATTCAGATCAGGAAGACAGTGTGGAGATACCTCAAAAAACTAAAAAGAGGGCGCCTGGGTAGCTTAGTGGGTTAAGCCTCTGACTTCAGCTCAGGTCATGATCTCAGAGTCCTGGGATTGAGCCCTGCATTGGGCTTTCTGCTCAGCAGGAAGCCTGCTTCCCCCAGCCCCGCCTGCCTCTCTGCCTACTTGTGATCTCTCTCTGTCAAATAAATAAATAAAACCTTTAAAAAAATTAAAAAAACTAAAAAGAGAAATACCATATGATCCAATAATTCTACAACTGGGTATTTTCCCAAAATAAATTGAAAACACTAACTTAAAAAGATACAAACACCCCTATGTTTATTGTAGCATACATGCATCCTATGTTAGTCCATTATTTACAATAGCCAAGATATGGAAGCAAGTGTCCATCAATAGATGAATGGGTTAAAAAAGATGGGGTGTGTACACACACACACACAGGAATATTACTCAAGCATAAAAAATAAAGAGGTTTTGCCATTTGTGACAATATAGATAGACCTAGAGAGTTTTATGTTAAATGAAATAGAGAAAGCCAAATACCATATGATTCATTCAACTTGCCTATAGAGTCGAAAGAAAAAAGCTAATGAACAAACAAATAAACAAAAAGTAGAAACTGACTCATAAATATAGAGAACAAACTAATTGATGATTGCCAGATGTGAGGTAGCTGGAGGGACGGGCAAAATGGGTGAAGGGGAGTGAGAGATACAGATTTTTAGTTTTGGAATGAATATGTCCCAGGGATTAAAGATACATAGAGAATATAGTCAATGGTATTGTAATAGTGTTGTATGGTGACAGATGGTATCTACGTTTGTGGTAAGCATAGCATAACCTATAGAGTTTCAGATCATCTCACTGGATACATGAAACCAATGTAACACTGTGTCTCAACTACACTTCAATTTATAAAAAATAAAAAAAAGAAAGAAAGAAAAGAAAAAGAAATGATGATAAACCAGAAACAAATGAGAGATTATTTGAATATATTTTGGTACAAACTTAAACAAAATTCAGATTCATCCTTATAAACTGCTTCCAAAATTGCCCCCAACACCCTTTAAAACCTGCAGCCATACAAGGGCTCATCCCTATAACAGAAGATTTAATAAGTCAGGAAATAATTATTCCCTGCAGTAGTCCTTGCAACACTCCTATCTACCCATAAAAATAGCCCCATGGTTGAGAGTGGAGATTTGTACAAGATGCTAGGGCTATAAATAAAACTGTATTCCAAAGTTTCCTGTGGCACCCAACCCAAACACTCTGTTGTCAAATATTCCAACTGAATGTAAATGGTTTACAGTTGTAGCTCTGTTTTGCCTTCTTTAGCATCCCAGTAGATAAGGAAAGTTAGTATTTGTTAGCTTTCACTGGAAAAATCAACAGTATACTTGGATAGTATATTCACTCAAGGATTTACTGAAGCCCCTTCATATTTATCACAAGTTCAACATTGGAGTTTAAGTATACCACAACTTTCCAGAAATTCTACCTTGATTCAATACGTAGATGACTTACTTCTTTGTTCCTCATCCAGAGAGAACTCAGAAATTGACTCAAAATATGTATTGCAACAGCTACCTTATAAACATCATAAGGCCCCTTGAGATAAACTTCAGTTTTCACAAGAAAAAGTACATTACCTTTATCATGATTTAACAGCAAAAGGAATCATTCTGCCTCCAGAAAGAATAAGTACCATCCAAAGTTACCCTAGACCTAGGACTAAGAGATAACTTAGAAGATTCTTTGGGTTTGCAGGACATTGCCAGTTTAGGGTCCCTAATTTTTCCTTATGGTTTCTCCACTCTATGAACTGACTAAAAGTAACATTTAGGAAACTGTTCCTTGGGAAACAAAATATGAGGAAGCCTTTACTGAAATCAAACAAGCCTTACAAAATCCTCCTGCTCTGGGGCTTCCTGATTATACTTTTGACACTCTTTGTTTATGAATGTAATAGGCAGGCACTGGGAATCCTTACACAAGAACATGGGGGGGAAAAGTCCTATAACTTATTATGGTTTATAATTGGACATGGTAGGCAGGGCATAACCAAATGGTTTAAGGGTAGTTATTATAGCTGCTAAAATTGTAGAATCCTATTTAGAACTTATTCAAGGAAGTGTATTATATCTGAAAGTTCTTCATGCTATAGAGTTTGCTAAATACTGAATATACTCAGCAATTCTGTTACTCGAGTACATGACATTCTACTCCTGTCTCCTTCAGATCTGCATATTCTTTGCTGCAAATTCTTAAACCCTACTACCCTTTACCCTTACCTAACAAAGGAGAAGCTCACAACTATACTGAATTGGTCTTTCAAGATCTGACTCCTAGATTAGATGTACAAGAAACTCCAAATCTGGACTTAGTATGGTATGTTAATGGTTCTTAAGTCAAAATTCTGAAGGGAAATATCAAGGTGGGTATGCTGTAACTACACAATATGTATTATTATAAAGAAGAGTCTTTTCTCAGTTTAACTCAGCCTAACCAGCAGAATTATTTCTCCTCATTCAAGCATGTGAACTAGCAAAAGGAAAAACTGCAAATATTTACACAGAGAGCAGGCATGTTTTTTGGAGTGGTCTCTTCATTTGGCATGCTCTAGAAATGAGATTTTTAATATCAAATGGTATGCCCATAAGAAATAGACCTCAGATTGCTGATCTCTCTGCTGTTATTATTTTCACAAATAGCTATAAGCAAAATTGAAGTTCATACCTACTGATCAGACTCTGAGTATCAAGGAAATGCCATGGCTGATGTTCACGCTAAGTCTGTTACTCAAGAAATTCCTAATGTAACCAAATTCTGTACTTTAAATGAGTTTTGTAAGATAGATCCAAATATGGTTACTTAAGACAACTTGAGTAACATATAAAAATTGTGTCAAACACTGAAAAACAAAAACGGCACCAAGAAGGATGTAAATTTAACAACAACAACAGATTCTGAGAAAGTCCAAAAGGTCTTCTGACACTTCCTGAATCTCTCAAATTGCCACTCTTATGAGTACTTCACACAACTACCCATGATGGAATTGATAAAATGGCACAAATTATGAAAAAATTTTGGTGAAGTGATTGTCCTAAATTGTCACGACAGATTTATAGTCAATGTTTAACCTGTCAATCATATAACCCAGCTCAAATTATTAAAGTAGCTTGAGGCGTTGCTCCCCTACCATCAGACCACTGGCACATTTACAATTGGACTTCATTCAATTGCCTCTTTCTATGAGTTATCAGTATGTATTTGTAATGGTATATTTGTTTTCTAGATGGGTAGAATCTTGCCCCTGTTGGAAAGCTGTTGTAGCTACTGTGGCAAAGAAATTATTAGAACACGTTTTCCTAGTATGAGGAGTTCCAGATGAAGTTTCAAGTGATTAAAGGATTAATTTACTGAACAGGTTATAAAGCAATTAAACAAGGTTATTCAAATATTGTGGCACTATCATTGTTCCTAACATCCTCAGTCTTCAGGGAAGGTTGAACATACCAATGGTACTCAGAAATTGAAAATGGAAAACTGACTGAAATCACACGATTAGCGAGGCTTACAGTGTTCTCCTTCACTATCCTCTTATGATTTTAAGATCAACACCTTTTGGGAAACATAAATTGACACCTTATGAAATCATTACTGGGTAACCTATGGCATTTAAGATAGAACCCCATGCATATTTTGCCTTTATAAATTCTGACATGACTAAATGCTCTAAAACACTAACACAATATTCAAAAACTTATTTGCAATAGCTTGATGGAACATGGAGACTGGGTATTCTGGAAGGAACATCAGAGAAAAATGGCACTTGAAATTTGATGGAAAGGGCTATCATAAGTTCTTTTCATTTTTTACATAGCAACTAAATTATAGGGTATTGAAACTTGGATCCATGTTTCTCATTTAAAGAGAGCTCCCCAAGCTGGTGGTGGGTATCATGGAGGGCACGTATTGCATGGAGCACTGGGTGTGGCGCATAAACAATGAATTCTGTTACACTGAAAATAAGTTAAATTAAAAAAAAAAGAGAGAGCTCCCCAAACTTTTTGACTTGCCAACCTGTAGCTGACTTAAAATTAAAGATTTCCAGGGAGAAGTCTCTCCCTGAAGTAGATGATAGCATGATATAGACAACTTCTGCCCAACATCATGAAACAACATATGCAGAATTCCTATTTATTTTCAAGACTTAATTTTAGAACAATTGTTTTGTGATTAGTGTCTTGCAAACTAACTCAAAATGTTTAAACTTAAGGGGAACCTTCCTATACTGTCGGTGGGAATGCAAGCTGGTGCAGCCACTCTGGAAAACAGCATGGAGGTTCCTCAAAAAGTTGAAAATAAAGCTACCCTATGACCCAGCAATCACAGTACTGGGTATTTACCCTGAAGATATAAATGTAGTGATCCAAAGGGACACATGCACCTGAATGTTTATAGCAGCAATGTCCATAATAGCCAAACTATGGAAAGAACTTAGATGTCCATCAACAGATGAATGGATAAAGAAGATGTGGTATATGTACACAATGGAATATTATGCAGCCATCAAAAGAAAAGAAATCTTGCCATTTGCAAAGACGTGGCTGGAACTAGAGGGTATTATGCTAAGTGAAATAAGTCAATCAGTCAATCTGTCCAATCAAAGAAGGACAATTATCATATGATCTCTCTGATATGAGGGATTTGAGAGGCAGGGCAGGAGGTCATGGGAGCTAGGGAGGGAAAAAGTGAAACAAAATGGGATTGGGAGGGGGACAAACCATAAGAGACTCTTAATCTCATGAAGCAAACTGAGGGTTGCTGGGGGGTGGGGCAGTAGGGAGAGGGTGGTGGGATTATGGACATTGGGGAGGGTATGTGCTATGGTGAGTGCTGTGAAATGTGTAGGCCTGATGATTCACAGACCTGTACCTCTGGGGTAAATAATACATTATATGTCAATTTAAAAAATGTTTAAACTTATGGTTCTCTTTATGCTGGGAATTTTCCTCACTTAGACTGAACACTCACTAAAGTCCAACATCAACAAATAACTTCTTTTACTAACCAAAATTATTTTTGGTTGTCTAGCCATTTTTTAAGAGAGAGTGTACATGAGTGGTGGTGGGGGGAGCTGGGAGGGGGAGAGGGAGAGAGAGAATCCCAAGTAGGTTCCATGCCCAATGTGGAGCTGAGTTGGGGCTGGATCCCACACTCTGAGATCACTACCTGAGCCAAAGTCAAGAGTTGGATGCTTAACCAACACAGCCACCCAGGCATCCAAGTTACTTAGCCATTTAAATGCTCAGGAAGACACCCAATTAATATTAGAACCAGCTGCTATACATTCCTAGATTGACTGATTAAGGAAAATGGCTTTATGAAAAGGTCTGGTATTCTTCCCTTGGCCACTCAACTAATACTTATGGCCAATTAATATGGCATTGGGAAGAAGCCTGAGAGCCAAGCCCTGGCTCATGACCGCTGTAAACTTAATTGCTGGCAACCTGTCACTATGCATAGAAAATTGTACTAGACCTCATCTGCGGGATCGTTCCAGACTCACTCTGTATTTGATTTAGATGAGGAAGAGTGGACTTCTACATGTCTTAATACAGAATTAAAATTAGATAATGATAACAATACTCTTAATTATATCATCAAGGAAATGACTGAACTTGTACATTGGTTCAGTGAAAAATAAGTAGGGAAATGCAATGCCTCCATAATCTCATAATATAAAGCAAATAACGGTTTCAGTTATTGGATAGACCAATATTCAGAGCACCAGTGGAAAAAGAAATCAATCATTTATCATCCATGATATGATACATGGACTGCTAAATGAAATTCATAGGAAAGTTTTTTGTTCCTATCTAAATGTAAACCACAGCCATTCAAGATGGGAATGTGCTCCTGCTTCATGCATGGCAAGGAATAATCATGATGCCCACCTAATTGGTGGGTCAAGGGATCTGCCCTAACTCTCTTAATATTATTGGATTATTCATCCTCTGTGGTAATAAGATATACAAAGCTTTCCCACTGAAATGTTATGGATACTGTGGTTTAGAATAATCTCGTACCCAAAGGATTAAATATGCCTCCTTGAACGCTAGCCAGATTTTAAATTTAAAATGATATATATATGAAGTAACAAGCTTCCTGTGAGTTTCCAAATCCTACTGTTCAAAAAAGCTCTGGTTTTCATATGTTTGTTGGAATGTTTTTTCCTCAACTGGGAGTTAATGAGTTAGAAAAATCACCTGTTAATATTTCTGCAACCATTGAGAAAAGCTTTAATGATGCCCTAAATGTTCTTCAAACAGTACAAACTGAAATAAGTAGTTTATTTTCAGTGGCACTCTAAAATAGGAGAGTCCCCTCAAACCAGAAGAGACTCTTAACCTCACAAAACAAACTTAGGGTTGCCGGGGGTGGCGGGTTGGAGGATAGGGAGAGGGCGGTGGGGTTATGGACATTGGCGAAGGTATGTGCTATGGTGAGTGCTGTGAAGTGTGTAAACCTGGCGATTCACACCTGTACCCCTGGGGCTAATAATACATTATATGTTAATAAAAAATAAAAAATTAAAAAAAAAATAGGAGGGTCCCCGATGCCCTGATTGCTCAACAAGGAGGTGCATGTTCTATAATGGGAGAAAAAAATGTTATTTTTATGTTGACATATTAGGCATTATTACCCCAAATCTAAAGGATCTGAAAGACCAGATAAAAATTTTTCATCAGGGCGCCTGGGTTAAGCCTCTGCCTTCAGCTCAGGTCATGATCTCAGGGTCCTGGGATCAAGCCCCACATCATGCCCTCTGCTCAGCAGGGAGCCTGCTTCCCCCCACCGCCTCTGCCTGTCTGTATGCCTACTTGTGATCTCTCTCTGTCAAATAAATAAATAAAATCTCTTAGAAAAAAAAATTTTTTTTTTCCAAATAAGTGACACCTTCATGGACCTGTTTTGTTGGTTAAAACTTGGCTCTCGGGAATCTCTTCTCTGAGGAACTTTTCAGTCCTTGGTTATTGCTCTCCTTATAGCCATCATATTATTCTTGCTAGTAAGTTGTATACTTTCTAGCGTTTTAAGTATCTTTTGGCAGCCACTTGCATACTAAGTGGTATCCATAAGGATCAGGCAACTGCATGAAATCAACAATAATTGCTTAAACAATGAAGACTGCAAGTCCCTCCAGCCTGGCAACTATTCTGATGGATAAGTAAGTGATTCCTAGACCTGAGCTGACTACATCAACAGTGGTAACCTGAAGTAATGCTTCTGCTCTCAGAGACCTTGACCAGAAGAGGGGAACTGTCAAAATCAAACACAAAGACCAACCAAATTTGAAAATACCCTGAGCAGATGAAACCAGTGAGCTTTACAAGAAAAGCTCAATTTAGTTTATTTGGCAAAGAAAAGTGAGGTTAACTTAACCAGCGTCACTTCTTACTTATGCCTCTAAAAATCATAAGTGGAACTTAAAAAGTTCCCCCAAATTGATATGAGGTAATCATTGACCAATTCCCTTTCATTTAAGAAAATTCTAATACTGTAACCAATCACGTAAAGAATAAACACTCACTGCCTTTCTACTATACAAGTTGCTCTATAACAATATACCTCTGAGCCTCATTCCATGTTTTGGTTTGAGTGCTCCTGGTTTACAAACAGTCTTTTTGATGTGTGCACAATAAACTTTTACTAACTGTTTCTTAAGTGATTCATTGGTTTTATTTCTTTTTTTTTTTTTAATGAACTTCTTGAACTAAAATGACACAGTTGTATCTTACGATGCCCCTCAAACTTTTGTATCTCATATCCCATCAATTATTGAACTTGTCAATACAAGCCAGTTTCCTTCCCACCCTGATCCCTTCCCCCTCCTGCCAAAGACTGGTAGGAGCAAAGAAGCAAGTTTCCTTTCCAACCCTAACATTAAATACTGTGGGCATTCTATGTTTACAATTTATGTTTTTAACTTTTTTTCCTAGGATGTAAGAAATTTTAGAGTGTAATTTATCATGAATCATCAGTGTTCTGAAAATCTTGCAGTCCACTTAACCGATGTTGTTTTCTTGCTGATTAAAAATCCTTCTAGCATCTTGCCCCATGCTCCTCTTGAACACTCAACGTCACAGGCCTTACTTAATTTTAGGCATCTTTCCTTCTTCTAATTCAGATACAAGTCAGGGAGGAAAAGTGAAAATGAGAATAACATGCACCCTGCAACTAATAAAAGCAATTGTACAGTTGATTGTAAATATTAAGGGTTGAAGATGCATGTAGTAATCAAACAGCCTTCCCTTTGGGACATCTGGAGGAGAAAGCAGTCAGGAGGCCTTAGGGCAAAAAGGGGCCTGAAAGCCTATGTCATGAACCTTTTGTTTGCACTGGCTTGTTAAAGAGAATTCTGGCAATTCATTTGGCCACTGTTGGTTGCAAAGCAGTTAATAACAGAAGTTCTGGGTTTGATCCGTTAACTTCTCTGCACCCCAGTTTTTTCAAATGTAAAAGCAGAACTAATGGCTTCACAGGATTGATGGGAGGATTGTATATGGATGTTTGAATCTGAACTCTGGGAAAATATTCAAGAAGTAGTATAGAATAGTCAAAATAGGAGGGAATAGGCAGCTGACCATAGCAACTCTGGCAGTTAAGACTAGATTTTCAGTTGTGAGAGAGTCCAGGAGTTAATATACATACTTAATATATGTAATATATTGGGCACCTGGGTGGCTCAGTGGGTTAAGCCGCTGCCTTCAGCTCAGGTCATGATCTCGGGATCCTGGGATCGAGTCTCTGCCTGCTTCTCTGCCTACTTGTGATCTCTCTCTGTCAAATAAATAAATAAAATCTTAAAAAAAAATATATATGTAATATATTAATATATTATTATGCTATTATAAAATTATATATTATTTTGTGTTATATTTTCATATATATTTATCTATATAGATATGCATATATACTATAATGAAATATCAATATTTTGGGGGGACTTCACTGAAGAAGAGATCAAAGGTTTGGAAAAAAGATAAGTAAGGATATGCTATCTAATTGAATCAAAGTATTAAAAAATCCTTTTAGAATAACTAAATCAGGAGGTAAGGAGAAGTAATATTTCTTTCTCTTTTTAAGGGAGAAAGACTTTTTACTTAGTTTTCTGAGATCCAGAGGCTCCTTTCATCAGCTTCTCCACAGCCCTGGCTCTCATTCCCCAAAGCAGTGAGAACAGAGTTCTCAGCCTCTACATTGATGATTTATCCCGGTCACAGAGGGGACACTCGGCTAACTGAGGTTAACAGCTTTCTCGGTTTCATTTCAAAAAGACATTAGCATGGAGGCTCTATGAAATGCTGATATGCCAAATACTGATTCATTCACCTGCAGAGTTTGCTATAAGGCAGGGACCTATTTGACAGGCAGGGCTGAGCTTCCAGCCTTTTCCTAAAGGGCAATCCCATAATTCATTTCCTAGTGCTAAATTATGCCTGACACCTCAATGAAGACTTCAGGTGCACTCCCCCAACTGCAATAAGCCTAATGTGGAAGAAGAGTGTTGGGAATGACAAAGGTATTCTTTTTGAATATAATATAACTAATTCAATTGAATGTGGAAATATCTGTGATGTAATACATTTCCAGGCAGGGTTGGGTTAAGGGCAGTAACTGAGTGGATGTGGGGATGTGACAGTCATGTACACAGCTAGACAGGGTGGCCCTGTTTAGGCCCTTACGCTGGCCACAGTCTTTTAAGCATGGAGACATCCATGTTGTGCATTACTACCTAAGCTACATACCCCTTGACCTGTTCTTACAATTGGCCTATTTATCAAATGAATGCCAAGCTTTCTATAATACTCTACTCTCCTTCCAAATTTGCAGGAAAGCAGACTGTCTGGAAGCTGCAAAGTGGGCTGTTGTTAGTCCTCAACAGAGGTTTCTGTGGGGAGGCTGAACAATGGGTACAGAAGCGAAATGTCTGTCTCCACCCTTCAGCAAAGGGTGTTCCAGTAGCCACCTGCTGGTGATTAACTTGTCAGACTTGGCGATAAAGGCCACAGAGATGATATGGCAGAAGAGAAATAAAAACAACTTCACAGGTGCATTCGTAGTCCAGCTTCCTCAATCTCCTACCCAAGACTTGTCTTTCAGTGTGGGCTGAGGGTCATGGGCCATTTTACTTCATGGTACATGATGAAGTTATGCAGACATGTGAGCCTGACCAAAGTTCAGGGGAACTTCAGAAGGGTGAGGCAGGATGTTTTCTCTCTAGCTCAGGAAGTCTCCCTCATTATGGGCCAGATATTGGGGACACTGCAGTGAATGGACAGACAGATGTCTTCTCTCATGGAACTTTTGGTCTCACTTGGGAGACCTGAGCTTCAGAGGAAGAATTAAGTTGGCTAAGAAGAAGAATTAAGATATGCACAGCCCAACAGTGCCCACCCTCACTAGTGTTTGATAACTGCTTGCTGGATGAAGACACTGTAAGTAGGGTGAAAAGCAAAAAAAAAAAAAAAAAAAAAAAAAGGAGCTACACATTATTAAGTGACTTTCATGTCCCAGACTCCATGCTTGGTCATTTGCATCATATGATGTGATTTTTTCACAGGATGAATAGTTAAAGTCACCATTTACCCTGGTATATGATTTCTGAGATAGTCTTTTCCATGGCATAAACATGGGAAACTGCTTTTTGGTAGAAAGACTGCAAGACTAGCTGTCCATAAAACTGAAGCTTTGGTAGTGACTCTGTTATTTGTTAATGGCATAGCCTTAGACAAGTCATTTATCCTCTCTGTGCCTCAGTTTCCACATCAGTAAATTGGAGATTATAATACCTCCCTTCTGGGGTGGCCAAGAGGATTTGATGAAATGGTAAATATAAAAGGGCTTTAATTATAATTAAGACCCTGCTCTCCATAAAAGGAAAATCAAATTTTATCCAGTTCACTTTGTACTATTTCATTCTGCTACTAAACGATGACATTTTATATGGTTTAAATTCCAACAACAGCATCAGAAACAACAATAAGATTGTCCTGACAGTTGGGACACCTGGGTGGCTCAGTGGGTTAAGCCTCTGCCTTCAGCTCAGGTCATGATCTCAGGGTCCTGGGATCGAGCCTCAGCAGGGAGCCTGCTTTCTCCTCTCTCTCTGCCTGCCTCTCTGCCTACTTGTGATCTCTGTCTGTCAAATAAATAAATAAAATCTTTAAAAAAAAAAAAAAAGATTGTCCTGACGGTTATCAAGGAGGTACTTGGGAACATTTGTGTCAGAAAGAATCTTATAATAAGTTGGAAGTTTTTTTCAAGGTGATTATTTTCCCTGTAGTTATCACATATTTGGGAAAATTACTAATGTTCCAATGTTTAGGCGCATAGGTCAACATAACTAAGTTCTTTTTTTAATCTACCTTTTTTATCCCTTCACCATTTCTTTCCTTTTTTTTTTTTTAAAGATTTTATTTATTTATTTGTGAGCAGGAGAGAGTGCATGTGCCTTTGTGTGCGTGAGTGGGGGGAGGGGCAGAGGCAGAACATCTCAAGCCGACCAGGCACTGAGCACAGAGCCCGCCGTGGGGTTTGATCCCACAACCCTGAGATAATGACCTGAGCCTTGCTTACTGCAATGTCGGAATTTACCAGCACCACTGAGGCTCCCTGCTCCTTCAACATTTCTAAGAATTCTTTAGATGAATTAAAATTTGGAGATCACAGGAGAATGGATTTCAGATTCTCACTGAATAAAGGACTATCCTATTTAATGACAGGAAATACACTTTCCCCAATCAGCATTTTAACAATGAAAATGAAAATTGTATATAACTATTTTCTTAGCAGTCCTTTATTAAGTCAGGAAAAGAGGTTAAGTATCACCCCTATTTGACTTTACTCTTTATTTTTATTTATTTATTTATTTTTGTGCTTTAATTATGTCTTGGTTTATGATACTTCCTATGTCAAAATCTGTGAATTCTGTAATTTCCTTCCCCTTCTCAGGATCATTAGTGAGGTGGTTATATTATACCAAAGTGGGCATCAGTCCTCAGAGATGCACTGGACACTGTCTCCCACCTAAATGTGAGGGCCCACCGTTTGTCATTACTCCTTGTTTATGGTCCTTCAGCCAATTTTCAATCTATGTGACCATGCACATATTCTACCCAATTTGAATTAATTTTGCAAGTGGAAATTCATGGAGCAGTGTATCAAATGCTTTAGTAAAATCCATATATATTACCTCTAGTGCATTCCCTTCATCCATTAATCTCGTAATGCGATTTAAAAGAGTGATCACATTTGTCTGGAATGATTTGTCCTTTATCCATCCCTAAAGCTGCCTCCTGCTCTTGGCTCCATTATCCCCTACATCCTTTCAGTTCTTCTCTCTTTGCATTTGAGTCATTATATTATTAGGCACAGAGGTTACATTTTAATAGTTGGTAATTACTAAGAACACCTTTTTTTCTGTTTTGAAAATACTTGAAATATTCAAATCTTTAAAGTGAGGATTATTGAAAATAATCTCTATTGATTGTCAAATTCCTAAGCAAATTGCTTTATGCAATCTCTTTATCTCAAGATACAATTCTGTTAACAATCTCTTGGCATAGGTCCTTTTTTTTTAAAATGGAAGTTTTTTTGTTATATGGTATAGTATTTAAGCTGTCTTTCCTGTTCTGCTTGTTTGAATTGTGTTTCCAGAACCATACTTTCATTTCTACCTAGGAAAGATATCTACTGTGTTGCATAAACTAAGGGTGATTATAAATATTAAATTCTTGCTGTAATTCTAACATAATCTTATCAACTATGAATGCCTATATTTATTTGCAAAGTAAATCTAGCCTTTTTTTTTTTTTTTAAGATCTTTATTTATTTATTTGACAGACAGAGATTACAAGTAGGCAGAGAGGCAGGCAGAGAGAGAGGGGCATGCAGGCTCCCTGCCGAGCAGAGAGTCCGATGCGGGGGGGCTTGATCCCAGACCCTAGGATCATGACCTGAGTTGAAGGCAGAGGCTTTAACCCACTGAGCCACCCAGGTGCCCCTGGCCTAAGTTTTTTCTTAT
Organism: Neogale vison; assembly: GCF_020171115.1. Lineage (NCBI taxonomy): Eukaryota > Metazoa > Chordata > Mammalia > Carnivora > Mustelidae > Neogale > Neogale vison. Next base: position 14,141,432 of record NC_058097.1, read on the forward strand.
GTGTATCTGGATTCATTTGTCTGCCTGCTAAAAATATTCCTCACCTTTTAGATTTATGTAGACTTCCCTTCTGAAGAACTTAAGGGTTATATGCCAAATCAATAAATTTGGAGCGACAGTGAACTAAAAATATAAGATGTTTCAAAAAAGTAAGGAAAGCAGGAGAGCACAATAATAATAACAAAAGAGAAGAATGATAAAATCAGGGAGAAGCTGGTATGTAACAGGTAAAAAGCAATGGACCTTTGGAAAGCTAGTGACAAGAATATCAATTAAGGCTTTGTGGGGAATTCCTTTCAAAAGGTGAGGAGGCTCAAATAGGGATTGATGCTTTGAGATCAGTTCTTTGACCCACAGTTCCAATGCAAGCTACTTCTCCCTATCTATCATCATAGTCATTGGCCAGTCTTTCTTCTTTGCTCTACCAACACTCTCTTTAAGAATGGAGGACTCAATACTGCTTTTTCAACTTTCTGCTTCAGTGGGTGAAGGTAAGTGAATACTGAAACAAGTGTCAGGTCCACAGGATATTTAGGTGTCTGTTCCATAGACACTCACTGCTGACCCTGATAAGATACCACTTGTAGGATACGTGGAATGCACATGGATCAGTGTATTATTAAATGATGGGGTGAAATAAGCTTTACCCAAGATAAGATCTTAGTACTTTATATTAAATCAGATTAAATTTTGTAATCTAAATTTGTGGTTGGCTAGTATATTTCAACAAGATATTCTATAGAGGGGTATTGAAAGCCATTGAACTGTTAACCAATGACTCAGGTACAACACGTGCTCATGCACAAGAATATTGAATAGAAGACTAGATAATAAAAATGGCTATAAATTGTCTTCCAATTTTATCTTCATTTTGATCTCTATCTTCTTCCTCCTATAATAAACAAGTCCATTGTCGATAAAAATCAACTTGGACCCAAGAAATATGCAGCCTCACAGTGATATGTGAATACCCATTCATTTGGGTAGAAATAGCAAGTATTTATTATGGGAAAGCAAGAGGTGCATACAAAATTGTGTCAATATGCATGAATAAATTCTGATTTTTATGTGACACTAATATTAAGAAGTTGAGTGCATGTCTGAAAGTGTACCTTTCTATGTATAAACAACTATGCTTATTCTACACAAAGCATTTGTGTTGAGGACTTAAGAGGGTTTTATTACTAATGCTCTAGGTTTCAAGGAAATTTTCATAATCATTTTCAAATACATAGAATTTTAGGGGGAATTTATACATTTGTATCTGTGCCTTAAAATAAAAAACATTTTCCCTGGCTTTTTACATTTGACTGAGAAAGCCCTAAAATCTCAGGATGTGAAGAAAGCCCTCTATCTTCATGCCCATCCTGACTTTCCCTTGTCTGTACTAACAAAAAGCTAAAAAATGGGTCTGAAACTAGGATGTTATCATTATTATATTCTTAATATAGGATTACTATTTTTTAGGAAGCTATAAATCGAGAGTTGCACTAAAAGGGAAGTAGAACAGGGTCCCTATGGCCATCTTTACTGCTTGGGATATAAAGGTGTCACTGATGGAAAATCTGGCTCAAGCAAACATTCAACCTACTGACTTTAATTTTCTATTAATTTTAATTTTCTGTGATATATGACTCCCTTGTCTTTGGATTTTCCTTCCTCCTCCTTTTTAATATCTAGTGCACCCCTGCTATGTTCTACACTTCGTGGTAGGTGGTGGTAATAAGCCAGGGGCCATGCCCTCAGGAATGTGGCCTCTTTAGGAGGGACAGAGAAGTAAATTGATGTGAATCCTGTGGTGTGCTAAGTGTTAGTTAGAGAGGTTGTGGGTGCTCTTAAGGCATAGAAAAGTGGCAGTTTATTCTTCCTGGGGGAAGGCTGGTGAAATTGTTTAGAAGAGAGGATGCTTCAGTGAGTTTTGAAAAACGAGTAGAAAGTAGCTAAAGTAGGGGTTCTTTTCTTTTTTCTTTTGTTTTTTTATTCATTTGACAGAGAGAGAGAGATCACAAGTAGGCAGAGAGGCAGCAGAGAGAGAGGAGGAATTGGGCTTTCTGCTGAGCAGAGAGCCGATGCAGGGCTTGATTCCAGGACCCTGAGATCATGACCTGAGCTGAAGGCAGAGGCTTAACCCACTGAGCCACCCAGGCACCCCTAAAGTGGGGTTTCTTGACCTGACATCCTCTGATTCCTAATAAATCCGTGGATAGAGTTCAGTAGGTCTATAAACTTAGATAAGACCAAAAAAAAAATCACATCTTTATTTTCACTAATATTGAACCATATTTAGCATTTCCTTCAGTTATAACTGTAGGAAACACTAAAGTAGTATTAATAATACCAGTGACAATGTCACCAACAGAAATCACAGCTATTTTCATATCATATCCATATTACATATTTTAGGTAATTTCAAAATATCCCTAATATTCATCGCTACCTTAAAATTACAGCAATAGTTCCACCACTGGATCTTATTCACCCCAAAATTACAGTAATAGATCTACAACTAGACCATATCAACATTTAATAAAAAGTACACATATGGTGATATTGGAAATAAATTATTTTAATCTTTTGATAACTTAATCTCAGTATAAATTGGTTTCCTTGTAATTCTATACATTTTATTTCATACATTCAAAAGTATTATTCTGAGGAGAGGTCCATAGTCTTCAAGGCTATGGCAGTCTGGAAATAGGGTCCATGACACAGAAAAGATTAAGAACCCCTAAATAAGTAAGAAGGTTGGGGAAAGGGACAGTGGTTATTTTGGTAAGATTAAAAGTTTATGGTTGATTTTAAGTACTTAATCTTGATATTTCAAATTATACATTATGTTTCTTTAAAAGCAAGTACTGGTAGTATGAAGACTAAATACGTGCATGTCAGTTCTGTGAATTGAGTAATAAATACTCACTGTGTTTTCATAGGGACATGTTCCTGGGGAGCAAAACTATTGATTAGACATATTAATAACTCGCAGAAATTCTGAGTCTAACAAGAAAGGTCTGTCATGGCGTCAGACTCTGTAGCCAGCTGTGGTATGATAAAGGCCAAAGAAAGATGCCTGAAATACTTATTTATTACTTTTTCTTGCCTAAGCAGAATGTTAGCAATCATTTAATATCAACCAATGTTTGCCTTATATACATTTCAATGCTTGTGATAGGTACTGGGAATACAGAATAAGCTAAAATTTTATCAAATATTAGTGGAGGCAGCTGGTAACTTAGGAAAGAGCACTTGACCAGGGGTCCATATCCTCATGTAATTGACCCCAGTCTGATACTCCTATCTGTGTCACCTTGTGCATTTTATTATTGGTAAAATGGTAGTAATGGCTCTGCTCTAACTTATTTCATAAGTTTGCTCTAAGGGTCAAATGAGTACATCAAGATGCTCAGAAAGGCTTGAAACATAATACATACATTTTTGAAAAGAAAAAAAGTGAAATATTAATATCAGGACATTTTATGTTATGAATGTAGAAATAACAGTGAAATGTTTCTATCCTTGCATTAAAAATATTTGAATATACAACCTTTAAGACAAATGGGATTGAAAAACATATCTATATATATGAAATATAAAAGGCAGATGTACCATATGACATATATCTGTAACATACGAGGTGAATTCTTATAAGACTGAAGACACTGAAGCTTGCTATCGTAAACCATTGGATTATTCCATAATAATAATTATTTCCCTATGGCTGGTAACAAGCTTTCAAATATGACCTGTAGGAACAGTAGCACAAGACAGCAATGAATTTATGTATGTGCTATTTAGATTTAGTGGCACTAAGATCACACGGAAACACATTTAATTAGTGGAGTGCATTTAGTTCTAAAATTTAGATTACTTTCTCCAAATAAGCTTGTGCTTCAGAGGAATCAAGCAAGCACATGTTGACAAATATTGCAAACAATGGGAGAAAGACACGAATCTCAGGATTTTTCTGCCTAAAAATAAATCTACTCTTATTAATTATGCTTTTCATTATAACCTAGCAGGGAAGGATTTAAGTACTGGCCTGAGTCTTCTATTCTTTAGGTCAAGGTTGAAAGTTTATTTCTACAGTAAAATACACCTTTCACATTCTGAGTGTCGCCATATAAATCAAACAAAGAGAACTGCATTCCAATTCTCTCCATTACCACAGAGGCATACAAGTTACAAACCAGAACATTCTTCCATTTTTAGCTTGAAGTATTTTTCAACCTCAAGTATGCTTGGAAACATTCTCAAGTCAAGCCTGTTGTGATTATACCTGTTAGACTTTTATTTTGTATAAATTATCTAAGCCAAATGGAGTCCAAAATACAGACCCTGTCTGCCAAATGGAGTAGTCCCTAACCCTCAATCATTTGCTAAAAGAGACAAATGAGCTATATCTGAGTTCTGAAACTACCATCTCTGAATAAAAAGGAAAAAAAAGAGTAAAGGTTAATATGCATTTGGGAAAGATATAGTTAATGCAAATGCAAGAGAAACGTGGGACACCACTCTAACCTGCTTATACTCATTGCCATCCAAGTACAGACACCTGCGCAGAGATACACAGACATAACACTTACTAACTCAACACAAATGGACTGGAGTGACTAAACATTCTGAAATGAGGAGAAATAAAACCCAATACATTCTCCCCACATCCTACACAGTGCGTACACACCCACCAACACACCTCCTCAACACGAATAAGATCCAGAAGTCCTTAAACAGTTTTATAGGCATCAATTACAAATTAATGAAACCTGCTGAGGGCAGACACACAAAGATACACAGTTCAAAATATAAGCACTGAAGCAAGACAGACACCTGATAGAAAGTCAGAAGTTCCAGAACTGTAAAGATTAAACCCTGGATATCAAACAAATGATGGATTCAGGGTGAACAGATTTGTATCCTGGACACTGAAGCGATAATAGGTTTAGGAAGCACAGCAAATGACTTTGAAAACCATTTTCCGTACTACTCAAATTTAAAAAAAATTAAAGTCAAATGGTTTCAACCCTATGTAAGGTTGTCCTTGCAGTGGACAAAGCTTTGGTCAATGGTCTTGGTCTCTCCAGCTGGCTTCAAGGGCTCTGCCTCCAAATAAGTCCTCAGTATCCTTTTTTCCTCCATTATCATGGGTAAGGGATGCTCTGGTCACTTCATGTGAGCTTAGATTTATGAGGTGCTGAGAAATAGGAGCATGAGGCCCTTCATTTTTTCTTCTAGATTTAACTGCAAGTGAGCCAACACAGGGTCTTGGCATTGGTTAAAAGCTGTTTGTTACTGGATCCGATCTGTTGCCCCAAGGAAAGCAAGAACAAAGCGACAACTAAAGAAGTCTTCCTCTTACTCCCCCCAAAACAGCCCATTCCTTTCCGAGTCCAGGCTCCTGAATGCACATGAAACTGTGTAGCGTTGGCTGGGGGGAGCAGCACTCCCTCCTCAGCTGGAGGCAGCATTCAGAAAGAATAGATTTTTCCTGGCTTCTGATAGTCTGAGACATTGTGCCTGTCACTCAGAGTATGAGCGAAATAGGGTTCAGAAGAGAAAGCAGAGATAAGTAAACAGATATGAGAGTGGGAAGAGCGTACAAAGTACAGAGATGGCAGAGACTGATATCACACCCACCCTGGGATAGGCCACTCTCTCTGGGCCTGGAAGAGGCTCCTAAGCTATTTTAATTATAAATATTTATATCATGGAAGCAAATTCAGAAGGATTTATGTCCCAGGGGAGTGCAGATCAATAGATCTGAGCAAACCTCATCTCCAGGCTGACCACTTAACACTGTTATCACCGATTAGGGCTGCCTGGGCCTCTGGGAGGGTGTCAGTTCTCCTCTCGTCCTCTGTAGGTCCACCCCATTCTTGGCCCCAAGAGGAAATCAATATCAGGAGGCAGGGATCAATACCCAGGACGTCTGCTTGGCCACAGTGGCTCACCTTAGGACCGGAGTTTGGTGAGCCCTCATCTACCCTGCAAACTCCCTCACAACCCCTCCAGCCTCCCAGTTCTGCTGGGGATGTCCCAATTTTATGTTTAGCTCATTAACTGAAATCAGCAAAAATGCTGCTGACTCTTTTGAGTAAGGAAAGAAAGACTTGGTTATCATTTGCCCCACTTCCCAAAAGTGAGGAAACTTACCAGACCTCAAGGATTGGGTAATTTCCTGCCTCATGCTTCCTGCTGCCGACTCTCTGGCCACCAAGTACTGTCGGAGCGGCTGGAGCTGGCTGGGTTTCGTTCCAGGTCTGCCCGCGTCTCCCTAGGCTTGGTCTGCCGTTGATAGATCCTCTGCTCCTGAAGCATCCAGCTATTGACCCGCCCAGGGAAAGAAAGAAAAAAATGGGGAAAAAAATCAATTAATACTAAACGGCTTAACAAAACCCTGCATAGCACAGGCCTGAAGCTCACCGGGTAGGAATTGGGGTGGTCTCAGTGGCAACTGGTTGTGGGGACAGGCTCAGCTAGCTGGAAAAGCTGATGTCCCAGGGACAGGAAGCCAATATGGTAGGCGTGATCACACATACAAACACACACACATGCACAAGCACACACACATGGCAGCTCAGTCTGACATGCCCTAGTCTGGGAGCAAAGAGGACTGTGCAGGTACACGTTCATTGTGAGCTGGTGGAGGGTGTCACATTCACCAAAGCAGAAGAACGGTTGCAACCAGACTCATAGAAGGGGCGTGTATTTTTCTGTTTTCTGGGGTTTTTTGGGGGGAGGGGGAAGAGTGAAAGGGGAGGAGATATTGTTTTGTTCTGAAAAGGTAGTATCATTTATGTGTTGCAAAGAGTTACCCCAGGCATTTCTTCGTGCGTCTCCCTATCATACGATCACATGCAGACACACATGAAGCTTTTTAAAGGGGGGCAAAAAAATGAGGGAGCACCATACCTCAGCTGCCAGGCCCTCTCTCTTCTGCAGGAGCTGGCTTTGAAGGTTCAGGATTTTTGCATCTCGCTGTTCCAGCTGTAAAGAGTTTACATAGGGAGGGAGCAAGGAAGGATCATGAATGTCAACCAATGAGCAATTAGCATGACAAGACTAAAGTATTGATCCACTAAAGCTCACTGCACTGCTGTAGCCCCAGAGGTAGAGCAGCTCCCCTGTCACTAACTCCGACAGTGCATTTCAGAAGCCCATAATGTAGGGCTGGCTACTTCTGCAACCCTGGCCCTTTCTCCAGGCAGGGGAGGGCGGCACCCTCATGCTGCTCCTTGCGGCTCTCATAGTGGTCCCTCTCCGTGGGCAGAAAGCTGCAGAGAAGACCGGAAGGAACGGAAAGATTTTGGCTGTTCTACTTCATTCATTTTTTTAAAAATACAGCTCCCTCCCGATGGCACCAGGCAGCTCTAGGTATTGATTGGAGAAGGGCTAGGGAGAAATCCTGGCCTGACAGCTGGGGCTGGAACTAGTGTGGTTTACCATTCTGCGTGGTCGGGGCAAAAAGCCTCCCATAGCACTAACTTCTGGCCAAGCCAAATACATACTTCCTGGGCACATTTTATACATTTTAAACACTAAGGGTTAAAATAGGAAGGGAAAAGGTGCAATCTCACTAAAGAGGCATCCTTATTCCTAGGTCTAAGTCTATAATACCTCGAAAGAGAACACGATGGAGTCTGGGATTCGGCAGACACAGTATTTTGCTACACTAGCCAGGAGAGGCATGATTCCTGCTAGTTTCTCCATTGATTCCTCTCCTTGTTACTCTTAACTACACACATACTGACATTTCTTTGTCATTTCTTCTACTTTTTTCCCCCATTCTATGCCTTCACAAATTCACTTAAGTTGCTTTTCCAATTTCATTCCATACCCTATTTGGATGATCTACTAGCAGTCCATCTCCTCCCTGAAATCTTACAAGTAGTGGTGATCATTTATTCTTGTGTGAGCTTCTCCTACGTGCCCCAAACTTCTCTTCCATGATTGGCAATACTGATATGTTCTCTACATTCAAAGAATTTACAGACTAGCTGAATCAGTGAGCTACCCATTGTCAACAAAACCATCTATCCATTCTCCGTCTGTCTGTTAATCCATTTGTTGATTCATTCAATCTGTGCTTGTTGAGAACTTCCTATTGTAAGGGACTGTCCTTTACTAAAAATACAGTGGTGTGGCAGAGACTTGAGTGCTTGCTGATAACCATTTTCTCTTCTTCCTGGGTAATTTATAGGGCCTGTGACTGAGTTCAGGCCAAGAGAATGTGGTGGAAGTGAGGCATGCCTGGCCTGGCTCATAGAACCTTCCATCTTATTCTTTATTTTTCCCTTCCATTGAAACCTGGATGGCAATATTTTGAAGACAGTGGTGCAATCTACGTCTCTGGGATCCAGCTGGAAAAGACTTGCCCGACCCACACTGGACTATGGTATGAAGAATAACTCTTACGTTGTTAAGTTACTGAGGTTTTTGTGTTAGTATCAGTGTAGCAGTTAGTGTTATTCTTACTAATAAAAATGTTAAATAAGAATAGATATAGCACTTGCCTTCACAAAGCCTGCAGTCCAGTAGGTAAAAGAGGTATTTAAAAAAAATTTTTCAAAAATAAATTTAAAAGCACAACAGTGATAAGTATAATAGGGAGAGGACATATCTGAGCCAATATACACATATATCAGAGGAAAGTTACTTAGATGACTGCCATTGCACAATTAGTTGAGATCTGAAGTGAAAGTGAACTGGGAAGACATGAGGGTATTCCAGCAGTAGGGAATAGAACTAGCAAAGTTGCTATGGTAAGAAGGAGTGAGGTATATTCTAGGAACTGAAAGAACCCTCGTGTGAGTAGGACACAGATGAGAAGGGAAATGGTGAAACACAGGATGGGGAAGTAGGTAAGTTTCATTCAGGGCCTTGCAGATTCTGAAGAATGAATTGGTATTTCCATTTTCAGCCATATGGTAGAACCGAAATGCTCTTTTCATTAAAAAAAAAAATGTGAAGATACTCCAAAGAAAATGGAACACATGTTCTTTTAAATAAATGGCTAAGCTTGCAAGGACGCAACTCCTGAAATGCCAGGCACAAAGAGGGAACTGAAGTGAGAATAGTAAGCCATGGAACATGAATCTGCCCCGAGGAGTTCTGCCTCGTCTCAGTGACTGCAGGGATTAGCTTTTAACACTCATGTGGGGATAGGGGCCCATGCAAGTTAGGAAGTTGGAACTGATATCCCCATATAAAACTGGGACCCTTAAAAGGATGACCTGGGGTGGGGGGGACACAACCATCTGTTTTTCAAGGATGCTTGACTTCTCCTGGCCCATGGGTGAGAAAAAGTCTCCCTTGAGAATGTGTGACTATGCCTTTAAGGTTTGAGGATTTATCTTTACTATTCACCAAGTTCAGAGACCTCTAAGCTGAAAAATTAAAATCAAAATTGGTCTTGGGCTAGTAACATCCCCATGGCATTTGGCAAGAGTAAACCCCAAAATACACTGGAGGGCCACAGCTTCATTTTGGTCACCTGGGGTTTTCACAGAGAAAGTGTTGCTGAAGATAGAGCCACATGCTACAAAACTAGAGATGAGACTAGTGGACAAAGAAAACAACCAATGTAGAGCACGGAGAATTTCAGATGATAGAGCAGTCTGGAAGAGGCTGCAGAGTAAGTGTGCTTAAAGTGATTAAAAACATGAGAGAAGCTATCAAAATTATACAAAAATCATGAGGAATTATGAGAAAATAGAATGAACTGGAGAGGGGTCATATGAGTAATGCATCAGGATCAAGAATGCAACCTTCTTGCCTAATGTGCTGGAGTCGGTACCTATCAGGACTTAGGAAGCAGTGATTTTTATCTTTCTCTTTTGCTCCTTATATTAAGTATGTTATTTATATAAGACAAACCACCCACTTGCTTTGTTAGTGACATCTAAAATATAAGGGCATAATGACTGCCCCAAAGCCAGGAAATATTTTTCATGTTTAAAACTGATGGTCACCTCATAAGGCATTCTCTGTTAAGATTATTGAAGTGTCTCATAAAGGAAAATATCATCTCAGTGTGATTTCTTTGCTTCTTTGCACTCTTTAGCTCAATGGTCTCTTTCCAGCTGGGCACAAATTGAGGACACTGGCCTTTTCAATGGTGGACAAAGAGCCATAATGGGAGGGAGGTGGCAAGCATCAAAGGAGAGCTCAAAATAAGAAAGGCTCATTATTTTATAGGAAACATTTTTTTTCCTTGCTACTGTTTCAAAAATTATTCCGATACCTCAAAAAAGAACTAGTAATAAGTAAGATAATGACATCAAGAGGTTACCTGGCCAGCCTGAGTTGGTGCTGGTGGAAGAACCAATATTGCTTTACAAATCCCAGGATATTCCTTTATAGACCCAGGCTCAAGTCATAATAAGAGTTTTCAGTAGTGGAGAGACTTTGAGGGAATAAGATGATCCCAAGATGGTGAGATCGGGTCTATTTCAACTACCTCTAATCTCCTGAGACACTGATCACCATCACTACCATTGGTAGTTTTTACTGAAGTTCAGCTAGTTGCCAAGCCATGTGTTATTCCATTTAATCGTCAGATAACCTCTGCAGGGTGGGCGTTAATGTCCCCATTTCTCAGATGACAGACACAGAAAAACACAATAATCCAAATTTTCTTATCCTATACCAGAATTGAAGGTAGGATAAATGCCCTTAAGCCTTCCTTAGCAGATTTAGATAGAGGCAAAGCCATTCATGGCCCTAAAAAGAGCAGGGGCTCATAGACAACTTCTTTCTTTGTGTACCATTAAAGAAAGTTGTGTTCTGAGCAGCCTAAGTGAGACAACTGAGAGCAACTATGTTGATCTCTCTCTTCCAGTAGCAAATGCAGATTTACTCCAACGGGATAAATATATTTGAACAACAGTGATTTATAGAATTTGGTGTACTGGTGGGGCTGCTTTCAATCAGGGCTGTTTAAGATGAAAAGAGTCAGGTTTTCTGAGTTCTTTTCTTTTTCCCTCAGCCAAATATTTCATTTATCCATGGTGTGCTGCTTGTCCCTTCAGATGTATCCAGGTTTGTTCACACCGGTACCCCACAGTCATTTTTGTCCAAGCCCCACCCTATTATCCCCAGAAACCTCTTAATGGGCATGCCTGCCTCTGCTTTTACAACTTGGGATCAGTTGCCAAAACAGCAGCCCAAACAATCTTTTACAAATTAAATCAGATACTACTGATTTAGTAGCATGCCCCAATATCTTGCAGGCTGGGCACTCAGTGCTCTTCTTTGCCTGGAAGATTCTGTCACCAGATCTTTACATGGCTGCCCCTCCTATTCTCTAGGTATTGGCTCAAAATCACCTTCCTGGAGATCACTCACCTCAAAGGTCACTCCTCATCACCTTACCCTGTTTTGCTATCTTGTTTTTGGACACTGAATCTCAATTACCAAGCACAGTGCATGGCATATAAACATTATTAATATTTAAAAGAAGGAATAAATGAGTTTTGTATCTTCATTGACACCCATGATCTTCTAAGATAGAGGAAATGAGATACACAATGATTAAGAAAGTTATTATTAATAAGTCAGCCTTGGAAAGGAAGTCTTTCGAGAATTTTCTCAAGGAAGATGATAATTTATATAGGGAAATCAGGACAGATAATTTTTTATTTGGAATATTGTTGTGGGTGAAATTAAGCTTATAAAAATAAAAAGTCTGGGCTGGTGCCTATTTGGAATTATGACTTAAAATATGCAATCATAATAATCAAATGTACATTTATATAGTATTTTCTAGCATAAATAATACTTTTGCACATATTAACTCATCTTTTAAAAATAACAACTACATGAAGGAAACAGGTATTATTCTCTGCATTTTACAGATTAAAAAAAATGCTAGAGACATGATAGCTAGGGAGTATCAAGTTACAGCATGGTCTGGTAAACCTGAAAACCCAAAGATCCACCTTAAGAGAATATTTTCTTTTATAGCATACTTTGAAAAACGGCAGATGGGATGCACAGGGGAAAAACTTTTGTTTAGGGTGCTGAATTAAGTTCCAATAGGGTGATGTGTTCATTTCCTAGAGCTGTTATAACAAGTTACCATAAACTGGGTGGCCTAAAAACAGCAGAAATCTATTCTCTCACAATATGAGAAGCTAGAACTATAAAATCAAGGTATTGGCAGCACCATGCTTTTTTTTTAACCTCTAGGGGAGGACTCTTCCTTGCATCTTCCAGCCTCATGTGGCTCCTGGCAATCCTTGGCATTTCTTGGCTCCAATACCTGCCTTTGTCTTCATATGGCCTTCCCTATGAGTCTGTGTGTGTGTTCTCTCCTCTTCTTATAAGGAAGGGTTTAGGGCCCAGATTAATCCAGTATGGCTTCAACTTTACTAATAACATCTGCAAAGACCCTATTCCAAATAAGATCTTGGGATTCTGAGATTCTGGGTGGATATGATTTTTGTGGGGGACATTATTCAAGCTTCTATATATGGGAAGTATCAAACTGTAAATGACTCCCTTTCCTCTTCACTATCAGTTTCTGTATTTTTTTTTAAAGTAGATATCACATTCAATAAAATCCCTATCAAAATACCATCAACACTTTTCACAGAGCTTGAAGAAATAATCCTAAAATTTGTATGGAGCCAGAAAAAACCCCAAATTGCCAAAGGAATGTTAAAATCAAAGCTGCTGGCATCACAGTTCTGGACTTCAAGCTCTATTACAAAGCTGTGATCATCAAGACAGTATGGTACTGGCACAAAAACAGATACATAGATCTATGGAACAGAATAGAGAACCCAGAAATGACCCTCAACTCTATGGTCAACCAATCTTTGACAAAGCAGGAAAGAATATCCAATAGAAAAAGACAGTCTCTTTAACAAATGGTATTGGGGAAATGAGAAAGCCACATGCAGAAGAATGAAACTGGACCATATTCTTATACCATATAGAAAAATAATCTCAAAATGGATGAAAGACCTAAATGTGAGACAGGAATACATCAAATCCTAGAGGAGAACATAGGCAACAACTTTTTTGGCTTCGGCTACAGCAACCTCTTTCTAGACATGTCTCCAAAGGCAAGGGAAACCAAAGCAAAAATGAGCTATTGGGACTTCATCAGGTAGAAAGCTTTTGCACAGCAAAGGAAGCAATCAACAAAACTAAAGGGCAAACTACAGAATGGGAGAAGATATTTGCAAATGACATACCAGATAAAGGGCGAGTATCCAAAATCTATTAAGAACTTAAAAACTCAACACCCAAAAAACAAAAAGTCCAGTCAAGAATTGGGCAGAAGACACAAACAGACATTTCTCCAAAGAAGACATACAAATGTCCAAGAGACACTCAACATCACTTGGCATCATGGAAATTCAAATCAAAACTACAATGAGATGTCACATCACACTGATCAGAATGGCTAAAATGAACAAGTCAGGAAACAACAGATGTTGGTGAGGATGCAGGGAAAGGGGAACTCTCTCACACTGTTGGTGGGAATGTAAGCTAGTATAGCCACTCCAGAAAACAATATAGAAATTCCTCAAAAAATTAAAAATAGAGCTACTCTATGACCCACCAATTGCACTATTAGGTATTTTCCCAAAGGATAAAAACATGGTGACTTGAAGGGGCACTTGCACCCCAATGTTTATAGCAGCAATATCCACAATAGTCAAAATATGGAAAGAGCCCAAATGTCCATTGACAGATGAATGAATAAAGAAGATGTGGCGTGTGTGTGTGCACCCGCGTGCGTGCGTGCGCACACACACACACACACACACACAGGAATATTACTCAACCATCAAAAAATGAAATCTTACCATCTGTAATGACATGGATGGCACTAGAGGGTATTATGTCAAGTAAAATAAGTCAACCAGAGAAAGATAATTATCATATGATTTTGCTCATATGTGGAATTTAAGAAACAAACAAAGGATCAAAAGGGAAGGGAGGAAAAAATAAAACATGATGAAATCAGAGAGGGAGACAAACCATAATAGACTTTTAATCATAGGGAAAAAATGAGGGTGTTGGAAGGGAGGTGCATGGGAGGAATAGGGTAATGAGTTGATGGGAATTAAGGAGGGCACTTGATGCAATGAGAAGTGGGAATTATATGCAGCTGATGAATCACTGAACTCTACCTCTGAAATTAATAATAAACTATATGTTAATTAATTGAATTAAAATAAAATAAAGAGTAGGTATCCCTATATTTGGTAATTGTATTTTGTTATCCCCCTTGCCAGTGACTCATACCCACTAGTTCTTTTATTCCTGTTCCTTCCCCCATCAGAAATATTTCTTTAATATTCTATGAGGATTAGTCTCTCTCTCTCTCTCTCTCTCTCTCTCTCTCTCACACACACACACACACACACACACGTATATTATGAATCTGCAATATAGAGTATTAATAGAGCCTTACCCAGGGTATGAATCTTAACAATGTTCCAAAAATCAAACAATTAGTAGGTTCAGGCTAATAGTATGATGGCTGTTAGGTCAAATAGTAACATAACCAGTGATTCCAGACTATAGTAAAGGAAGGCTGGAGGAACAGTTCATCAATAGCTATCACAATCATAGAGTTCCTATTAATAGTTATATAACTGGAATTTTTTGAGGTTTGAGATTTGCAGTCTTTATGGTGTTCTTATACTAAAGGAAAGTACTTTTAAAGACAAGGCTCTACCCTACGATCCAGTAATCACACTCCTGTTATTTACCTTAAAAATACAAAAACACTAACTAGAAGGGATACAGGCACCCCTATGTTTATTGCAGCACTATTTACAATAGCCAAATTATGGAAGCAGCCCAGGTGTCCACTGACAGTGAGTGGATAAAGAAGATGTGATACACACACACACACACACACACACTGCAATATTATTCAGTCATAAAAAAGAAGGAACTCTTGCCATTTGCAACAAGATGAATGGAGCTAGAGAGTATAGTGCTGAGCAAAATAAACCAGTCAGAGAAAGACAAATAGCACATGACTTCACTCATATGTGGGAATTTAAGAAATAAAACAAACGATCAAAGTTTAAAAAAAAGAAAGAAAGAAAGAAAAGAAAACGAAAAAAGAGAGCCAAACCAAAAACCAGATTCTTAACTATAGAGAACAAACAGATGGTTAACAGAGGGTTGGTGGTGGTGAGGTGGATTAAATAGGTGAAGAGGATTAGGAATGCTCTTGTCTTGATGAGCACTGAGTAAATGCATGGAACTACTGGATCACTATACTCTATACCTGAAACTAGTATAGCTCTCTATGTTAACTACATTGGAATTTAAAATAAAAGATAATGCCTTATTTTAAAATCTCTTAGTACTGATCCATTTTGAGCCCATAAGCATTATTTCAAGTGAATGTTTACATGGTATCTATCACTGCTACCTTTATATAGCAGCATCTCACTTTTGTAGTTATTGTGGTATGTAAGATCTCTCCTGTCATCTAGTTCATTTCCCTGCCCTGGTTAAAGAGGAGGTCTCACACCTAAAAAGAACCATTTGTGTTTTCTTTGCTTGCAGCTTGAACTAGCTTGTTGTCTCCCTGAATATGATTATAAACAGTTCATACTGATAGCAAGAGATGGAAATTGTTGAATCAAGATTTTGTTTGTTTGTTTGTTTTCTCTACTAAAATAAGTTCCTGGATCTCAAGACTTAAAATTTTGTATCCTTTCTTTTTAAAAAGGAAAATTAAAAGGGCATCTGTGTGGCTCAGTCAGTTAGGGTCTGCTTCCAATCCTGTGATCAAGTCCGTCCTGGCCTCCCCGCTCAGTGGGGAGTCTCTTTCTCTCTCTGCCCCACCCCCTGCTCATGTTCTCTCTCTCTCTCTCTCCCCCTCTCTTGCAAATAATTAAATAAAATCTTGTTTTGAAAAAGGGAAAATTAAAAAGAAAACATTATGAAAGTATGCTCTCGCATAGAATAGGAATTCAGTCAATATTGATTTCATTTGGGTATTTGGAGCACTATTTGGAGCACTATTTTGATTCAAGTTATACTGTAGGAATAAAGAGAAATGACATTTGCTCAGTAAGGGAAAAATAGTGCTGGGACAGTACCCAACAAATGCACCAAAATTAATTCCAGATGAATTAAAAATATACAAATAAAAGCACAAAATTATGAGAAGAAATAATGAGAGAATAAAAAAAATAATATGGGAGTGAGAAAAGTCCTTCCTAAATACGGCACAAACCAGAAGTCATAATATAAGGATTCACAACTTCATTATATTAAAATCAAAACACATTTCTGTATGGTAAAAATCATCCTTATCAAAGTAAGAGATATGACAGACTTGGAAATTTTATAATTCATATCATAAACAAATTGCTAATTTGTATAATGTCTGAAAAGCTTCTATAAATAAATGTATAAAAATACAATAACCTAATGGGAAACAAGAAAATAGTTCAGAGGAAAAGAAATAAAATGATTTTTAAACATATAAAAACAATCTCACTCACAGTAAGTGAAATACAAATTAAATCCTCACTGAGATACAATTTTATACTGAATACATTGTCAAAACTCCAAAATTTAAAAAAAAAAAAACTCCAAAATTATTGATCATATGATGTATTTGTGGAGATGTGGCAAAACAAGGTTTTCTGTACATTGTTGGTGGGAGTGAAAACTGGCATAATCTCTATGGGATGTAATTTTCTAAGATCCATTAAAATAATATGCACATACCCCTTGACCTAGTAAGTCTAATTCTATGAATTTACTTATTCATAGAAATAAATGTGAAATGGCAAACTATCACAATTTCATACTAGTAAAAGATTAGCTACTACCTAAATGTCTATCAGTAGAAGATTGGTTAAATAAATAATGGTTTAACCAACAACGGGATATCAAGAAGTTTTAAAATGACTGAGGACTCTCCTGAATAGAAATTCCTTCTCTGTAACCATTGCAGGAAAATGAAATAGATGACAGGAGAGGTTCAGAAATACTATAAATACCTCTTAACATGATATATATATTTTAAAAGAAGATGCAGAGCAGGATGTTTAGTGTTCTATTGGTATAAAAATGGGGAGGGGAGTATGTGTATTTGCTTATATATGCATAAAATATCTTTAAAAGGACACACAAAAACTTGGTAACATGGATTGCCATTGGGCAAGGGAACTGAGTAGGTGGGAGACACAAATAAGGAGGATTTTCACTGTGTACCTTTTGAGCTTTTTGAATTCTAAGAATGTATTCTCTATTTGATAAGTTAATTAATTAATTAAAAATATCTCTCACACAGAGAGACAAACGCATAAGCACACACACAGATCAAACATTTGCTATCACACCTCAGACCTAGAAAGATAAGTAAATTCCCACCATGCTATGTTTTTGGCAGCATTATCAGGCTTTTGGGCCTTGGAAGTTAATGACACACGTTGTAATTAGGGTAAGTATAACTCATTAGCCAAACGTGTCCATCTCCTGAATTCCTAGCACTTACCATGCACATTCACTGAATGAAAAAATTCAAAATGAAAGATAAACAGCAAGTGAAACAGTAAATGGCCTTTGTGCATAACTTCTCAACTATTGATAAAATAAAAATAAACATGGTGGTTAAAACTGGAGGTTTTAACCTGGTTAAGCCTGGAGACTTGATTTCCACCACCCAGTTGTAAACATGGTAAAGTCACTTAAACTAGGAGAACTGGCTGCCACATTAGTAAACAGAGAGTGTGGAACAGATCATTTTTAATGCTCTTCCAGGTGCATTTCTCCTAGAAGTACCCAAATTGCAACATTCTTTGTCAGAGTGTATAACTAAACTCTTTGCTTTGGGGTCTTAGGCTGGTTAAGAGTCTTAGACTGGTTAAGATTGCAGAAGTTCCCCTGCATTTTAGTCTGACCCTTTTCTTCTTTGTCTTAAAATATACAAAAATCTTTCTGTTAATCCAAAAAATCTCTTAGGAGCCCACAGTTCATCTAGCTGCCTTCCTGTTTCTTTCTTCCTTTTATCTGCTAAATTTCTTAAATATGGGGTTTGTATCTGCTCCTCTCATGATTTAAAGCAACTGATACCTCTGTCGGTCTCTCTTATCAAGTTGAAATTCACATTATATAAATGTGGCATTTAATACATTCACTGTGTTTAACCAACACCTCCATCTAGCTCTAAAATATCCTCATCACCTTCACATCAGACCTCATGTTCGTTAAGTAGTCACTCATTCCCTCCTCCCTTCAGGCCCTGCAATCATTTTCTATCTTTATGTTTCTATGGATTTAACAATTCTGGATATTTAAAATAAGTTGAATGTGACCTATGTAAACTTTGGTGTCTGAATTATTTTACTTGGCATAATTTTTTCAAGGTTCATCCATGTGGTAGCATGTATCAGTGGTTCATTTCTTTTAGTGGCCGTTTACTATTCCATTGTATGCATTATATCGTATTTAGTTTATCCATTTATCCATTGGTAGACATTTGGATTGTCTCCATCTTTTAGTTGGCTATTGTGAATAATACTGCTATGAACACTTGTATACATGCATTTGTGTGTTCATCTGTTTTTGATTCTTTTGGATGTATACTTAGGAGTAGAATTGATGGGTCATGTGATAATTCTATGTCTAAATTCTTTGAAGAATATTTTGTGCCTCTTTTTGAAGCAGTTTTTAAGGCTCAAGGTGGAGACATTGATTATGGCCTCATTCATTCTATAAACAATTAGTAAGTGCCTCTTTAGGTTAGGCCCTTTACTCAGATACTGGAAAATTTGAAGGTAAGATTGCTGCCCCTTTGAAGTTCTGCCAGAAAAAAGGCACATGGGGAAATAAATAAAATGCAAATTAGATAATGTCTTTCCCAGAATGAAAACCTTCCAGGAATTCATCATTGCAACCAGAAGAATACTTAATTCCTTACTAGGGCTTTAGGGCTCTGCCTATACATATGGCTTAATTTAATCTCTATGCAGAAAAACAGTCTGTTCTCTGTTGCATCCCAGCCTCTATTTATAAATTTATTTATTTGGAAGAAGACCCTTATTTAAATATTTGTGAAATAAATAAATGTGTGAGTATCATTCTGGTCTCTCCTTGGCTTCCAGGCTCCAGCCTTTGTTCTATATCTTGAATATGCTGACATATTCCATGCATAGGGCCTTTGTATTACTGGTCCTTCTTGAAATGCTCATTACCCAGATCTTTGCATGGCTGTTTCCTTCTTATCATTCAGGTCCTCTGACCACTCTGGTTAATAGATCCACCCAACCACAGTCCCATTCACGTCATCCCATCTTATTTTCTTCATTGCAGTTAACCATTCCTGAAATTGACTTGTTTACTTGCATATTTTCTTATATTGTCTCCTAAAATGTAGCTCCTGGTTGTATCATTTGCTTCTATGTCACCTATCCTTGGCACACAGTAAGTGACTGTTAAATATTTGTTGACTGATGAATAATTGCACTACAGCTTAAATACTACAGCTCAAATACTAAAATGAGGGTATATTCAAGGCACAGTGTTGGATCCAAGAAGGGAGAGATACTGGAGGGGTTCTGTTTGAGTTTCTTGACATTTTTGAGTGTCTGGCTTCTGGTTTTCTACCTTCATGCCCACCTTCACAGTTATCACAATCATGTCTATACCCCAAACATACCTGTGTTCCATGTATACTCCTTTATTTCCAACTGCCTAGTAGAACTTTCCAATTTACCATTCCCTAGTCCCAGCTGATTCATGAACTTTTTTCTGCAAACTAAGGATTTTAGAGCTTGGTTTCACTATTCTATCTTCTTCATCTGTGACATCCATCTTGTCAAAACACCAGTTTCTTTCATGCTTCTAGTGTTATGTTCCACCCCCTAAGAGAATCAAATGATTTATCCAGATTCCAAACATGTCAGAGTTAGCCATATTGTGATCCTCAACAAATATGGCCTCACCTTTACCATTGCATATCCAAATTTCCCTTAAACCTGTATAAGGCCTTCGCTGACCATTGTTGTTCTCATTTATTTGTCCTTCACCTGACCTCCTAAAGTCCATAATTTCTGTACTTCTCTTTTTGATACTTAACAAATATGATCTTGTTTAAATGAAATCATTTGCTGATTTATCCCAATAGAATAGAAAATTCTTGCAGTGCAGGTTGTTTAAAACTTTTAAATAGCCACAGCCTTATACCCAGAACTATGTGCATATACATACATACATACATAAGTAATATCTTAATGATAAATAAATATAGATATTGAGAAACTATGACAAAATCTCTCATGAGCTAGGAACGGGTTTTCAGAGAGGCTGAAAATAGAGATGATTTGTATCTTTGTTTCCTATACATCTTTTTTGCAGTATTCCCAAAACTGTCTGCACATTAGAATCACATGGGAAGCTTTAGGTCATAGAGATTCTGACTTAGCTGGTCTGGTTTGGAGCATCAGTATTGTGTGAAAACTCCTGGTGTAATTCCAATGTATGGAATCACTGGGCAAGACTTTCAGTACCTACCATGTTCTATAAATATCTAACTATATATTTCTATAGTGCTTTTATTTTTTTCTTGAGTTTGTGGGTTTTATGTATGACAAGTTTAGGTGTTATATCAAGTCATTATATGATCTACACAGTACAGCAGGAGTACTGCTGAAATGGAAACTTTCAGTTTAGAATAATCTGACTATGGGGTATTTGGGGAAAACAGTAAGATACCTGTTGATAATAGTGAAACGACAGAAAAGGGGCAGACACTACTTCTTGGCCATTCAATAACACTTACAGCTTTTCTTCCTGTTTTACAAAGTCCAGATTTTGTACAGGTGACAATGTGCTCATTCTTGGAGGATGGATTATGACTGGCCTAAACTTATTTGGCAATACCATTGTTCTTTTTTTGGTACTCACCTTCCCAGTCCCTGAAGCTAAGATGGCCGAAAAAGTCAGAGCCAATGATATTTTTGGACAAGTTTACTGATGGGCTACTGGAAAATAGTTTGCTTTTTATTTTTTATAAAAATATTTTATTTATTTATTTGAGAGAGAAACAGAGATAGCGAGAGAGGGCACAGGCAAGGAGGAGAGGGAGAAGCAGGCTCTCCTTGTCTTGATCCCACGTCTCAAGGATCATGACCCAAGCTGAAGGCAGATAGTTAACTGACTGAAACACCCAGGTGCCCCAATTATTTGCTTTTTAAAAAAGAGACTGGACTGGCTTATGTGTGCCACCCATTTTCATTTCCTTTCCTGACTGTATATTTTCTCAGTCATCACCATAAACTTACAAGCACAGGGACAAAAAGTCAATATACTGAGGACGGCAGAACAGAGGACAAAAGAGTTTTGAGTTTGTGATAATAATATTCTTGAGTCTTTGGAGCTTCCAACATCCTAACATCTTCTCACTGTATAAGAGTAAATGTCTTACATACTCAACTAATAAAAGTTGAGTTTTTTGTTATTTGCTGCCATAAGCATCCCAAGTTGTTTTAGTCTGCTTAGGCGAAACTAAGTCACCAAACTATAGATTGGTGACTTAAATAATAGAATTTATTTTCTCACAATTATGGAGGCTAGAAGTCCCAAACCTAGTCCTAGCAGGTCTGTTTCTGGTGAGGTTTCTCCTCCCGGCTTGAGGTGGCTGCCTTCTCACTGTATCTTCACATAGCCTTTCCTCAGTGTTTGTGTGGAGAGAGAGAACAAGCTCTCTTGTGCTTCTTCTTATAGGGACACAAATCTCATCAGGAGGAATCTACTTTTGTGACCTCATCTGAGCCTAATTAACTCCCAAAGTTCGCATCTCCAAATATCATCACATTGGAGGTTAGGATTTCAATATAAGGAAGTTTGGGGCAGAGGACACAAATATTCATTCCATATTCCTACTGTTAAGAGATTCCTCTGTTCACAGTAGGAATACTGTTACTCTATGAACATGCTCAAGGCCAAAGAAAAGTCTTGTGTATGTTTTTAATAGCATTCTTCAGAGTTGGTTGAAAATTACAGAGTTACCATAAAGGAGATCACATAACACATAAAATGTGGCAAAAATACAAAATATACCTCCTCAAAACTACAAAACAATTACAAAAGTAGGAATCATCTATGTATTCACTAAATATTCAAGGAATGACTACTGTGTGCATTGTGCATTTGGGGGATTTAAAGGTGAAAATTTCAGGGTTCCAGTCTTGTATAATCTATTAGGAGAGATAAGAGAAACATAAATGACTGATGAAGAAAGACTATAATACTCATCCTACAGAGATACAAAGCACTGCAGAAGGTCAGTGTTAGGAGAAGGAACTTCATCAAAGAGATCAGATTTGGCATGTCCCTTAGGTTAGCAGGAGAATCTCTATAGAACCAGATCTGAATTTCTGAAGGGAGCCACACAACTACATTTCCTGGTTTGTCTTCTCTCAGAACTGATTCTCTTGCAGAAAATGGAAAGCTGATCAACTTAGTCATGAATCTGGGGCTAAGTTTTAATCCTGCCCTTGCTGGCAAAGAGGAATTAATAATGGCCGGAAAGAAAAATTTCATTTTTAGCTAGGGTCCTAACATTTTCAGGATAATATTATTTAGGAACCTGGCAAAGTAATTAACCTACAGCTTGTGTTAATACACTTATAAAACATAAAATCTTGTTTACTTTATCACCAGGTTCATCACTACTAGGGATACAGGTACTTCAGTCTTTAATGAACTATTGGGAAAACTGATGGAATTATGAAGGCCAATAAATTGTTTGGCCCTTTAAAGAGAGCTAATGGAAGGTTGTGACAATCTAGATTACACAGTCTCTTCCAAACTTTCATTCATCTCTATCATGTACACCAATGCTACTTCAGCAAGCCCATCTCTAATGTTTGCAGAACCTGTGGCGAGAACTTAAGAGGAGGTCTACACACCGTAGGTCTAAATATTTAAAATTTATGTCAACTGGTTGCATAAAACAGGTTCCACCTTCCTACTCTGACAAATATATACCTTCATTAACACCCTGGAAGGCCAGGTTCTAATGAGGAGTACGCAGACTTTAGAGGAGTCCTGTGTGGGGAATTAGCTCACAGCCTTCAGACCTCAACCCATTTCCCTGTTTTTGCTACCCTGGCTTTGTCTTTCACTCTAAAAGATTTCATGCACACTTCTGAACATTATGCCTGCACATCAAACATCCATTCTCCACTCCTGTAAAGTCACCCCTTGGGCTCTGTGGTGCAGACCAAGAGGATGGCTCTAGGGAAGAACCCTGTGCCGGTCTTGGAAGTGTACTTAAAATTCTAGAGAGCTGGTTGTAGAGTGGGTCTAGAGGTGGGGAGGGCTGCTGAGTGATGAGTGAGTATCTTCCCTTGATCTCACTGACTTGTCAAACAATGGGAAGGGATGAGATGCAGCCAGGATAAAGGTAGAGTAGAGAGCCCTCTGATAGGCTGTACCCCAGCACTCTTTCCTCTGTTGCTTGTTAGCAGTGAGAACCTGTGTGAGTTCTTTAAACTATATGGGTCTCAGTTTCCTGATCTGTATAAGGGATCATGAAGTTGCTGCTCCTGCTACTACACCAAGGTTGCTAAAAGGTCTAACTAAATTTAACGTTGTATGTACAAGTGCTTTGTAAAGGTGCTATTATGTATTGCTGTTATGCTGGTCTTTGTTTGCCTGCTTGTTTTCCACTGTACCATGTTCTAAATCAAAGGGCAAAGCAGCTGCTGCTGTGCATATGCTCTCATGTTCTCATTAACATACAACCAGAGAAGCAAATATGGAGAGTAGATGACAAAGGAGGCAAAGGTTATTAAATATCTTTCACATTTTATGTTTCCTAAACATGCTGCCTGATTCCTCCAGATCCAGATTGATTTCTTTAAGACCCTGAGTTTGTGGACATGTACTAATTTGCATGGCTGATCTAGGCTCCCGGATTGATGGCAGGTAAGGGACATTACTCTTCAGCTGTAAAGCAGGGTAACTCCTGCATTAAGCAGGAAGCAGACTGATATCTCATCGGTTCAGCCAGCACAGAATAGGCAGCGTACCTTTGTAGCAAAAGCAGGCTACTGAATGAGCAGGGTGTGCCAGGGAATGAATTACACCCTCAGCTTCTGCATCCATAAAAATGAGGCCGTTCTGGGGTCAGGCGGGTGGGTGATGTGTCATAGAGGCAGGTTAAACTGATTCGACCCTCTGGCTCCCTGATTTGAAGCTGACAAAAGGGGCTGCGCTGTGGCTCTGGGCTCAGAATGATCTTACTATTGTCTCTGGCCATTTTGAACCAGGGAAGACCCTGGATTTCTCTTTCTTAGAATTGTGTTTTCTTTCTTCTTTAAAAAACAAAAACAAAAACAAAATCTCATTCCTATCTGTATAGAAATCCAAATCAGTCTTGTTCTCGGGGTAGAGATTTTGGAATGCGTGGGGCAAAACCCCCATAATCTTTATCCCATTTTAGCATCTTAATAAATAGAACAAATTGTGCTATTTCTGATTTTTTTTTTTTTTTTTTTTTTGCTTTTCAAAAGCAATTACTTTCCTGTCATTTTTAGACATGCAGGCAGAAGAGGCTGCCTTGATTACCCATCCTTCCTCCCCTCCCCCTTTCAAGTCCTCCGGCTTCTGCACTGCTAGGGAAGGATTCAATTAAATGAAGTGTCAATGGAGCTACAATGGTTTCAGGTCAGAGACGTCAGTAAAAAGCAGCGGAGCTGTGCTGCCCCTGTGTATGTAAATGTATATATTTATACCAGGGATGTCAACTTTCAGGACTCTCCTCCACTGCTCTTCCCTGATCAAAGATGATTGCTGAGGCAATTACTGCAAAGGAAAAGAAAATCAGGGCCTTTCCTTCATCCTTGTGCTGTCGGAGTTTAATTGCTTGGAATAATAGAGCAGGAGTCCCTTCCCTTTGCACACAGCCACACTTAGGCACACACAAACTTTCATGCATGGCTGTGCCAACACACAAACACATGCGATCGCAGTGCAGGAAAACATGCATGTGCCGCCTCGTTCTGATGTACATCCATGCACACAGGATTGCCAGCACCACAAAGAAAAACACTGCACTCTCAGGCTAATTCAATAAAAGCAATGCACAGTATCTGGCTCACAGTAAAAACCGTGTTTTGTCTTCTTTATGAAAGACTTAATTTTTATTTCCTTTAACAAAAGAGATAGCTAAAGTAAAAAAAAAAAAAGAGAGAGAGAGAGAGGATAGAGAAGTCACAGCAACAAAATACCCAAGTACTTCCAACTCCTTTTGTTGTTTAATTCTTCTCTACGCACAGTCACAGAAGTCCTAGGTCTCCACACAAACACTTCACACGTTAAAGCCCCTCTCAGACATTTTTGCTTTGTGTAGGCAGTTACAAGGACAAGTTGAGCATTCCGTGCCATTCACTGTGTTCTAGGCTCTTCTGTTTTGTTCTCCTAAGACATGAAGAAGGATTCTAACTTGCATCAACAAATACAAGGAATGACATTCAGATGCAGAGAATTTGAGCTTTCCCTCTAATTCGTTCTGCTGTGTCCAGGCACTGGGAGTGCACACAGCTTTGAGCTAGGGTGAGTCCCTGGTCATGTGTACAACACACGCTCTAAAGTATCCATATGGCAACTATAGTTTTTCATTTCAGGCTCCCAAGGACTATCAGATTTTAAATATTATTATTTGGTTTAATTGGTTCCTCCTTTGATGGCAAAAGAGTAAAGACAGGGAAAAAATACCCTCACAGACCCTGTCATCAACACAAAAACACGCTGCAGACACTTGGCTTTGTGTTGCAATCACTGAAAGTTTTCCTTTTTCTAATATAGATTAAATTGTTGAGGCTGTGTGCTTGAAGCACATGTCCATCCTTTCTAGGACATTTGAGAATACACATGGCTTTTCAGAAAAAGGAATTTAGATTTTGTTTTTTCTAGTTATGATTGTTGAAAGTAAGAAATCTTTTCCTGAAAATTTCAGAAAATGGTGGTGGTAGGAACAAAGTATAGGCCAAAATGGATCCCAAAGCACCTTATTTTATAGGCTTGGAGGTAAAATATGACTATGTGGGAGGGCCCATCGAATATGCCAAGTGTTACAACTGAACGCCTGATAATGTCTGATATTTTCGTTTTGTTTGTTTTCCTTGTTCTGGTTCCTAACTTAACTCTAGGCTTGGATTTTATCTTTCTGATTCTCTTCTCTAGTGCTTCTCAGTGCTTCTTTACAAATATCTGTACCTCCGGGTACAACCTCCCAGCTGCACTGATGTTAATGAGCTCAGACTCTGCCTGGCCTTCCATGTTAAGTCTAATAGGAGAGGCAGAAACATAAACAGACAATTAGAATATGGGATAAAGGCTATGATAAATATAATGGAAGAGTACCCAGGAGGGGCACAAAACCTCTTTGGGAGGGGAAGAAAAGACATGGGATCCTGTTCTGAAGGAGATGATTCCTGGACCAGAATTAGCCAGCAGGGTATCAGTTGTAATGCCCAAAGCAGCCAAAGTCATCTTGCGTTTGAAATTAATTTGTTTCAAATGATTTGATCTTTCTAACCATCATTTGATGGGAAGCCCAATGCCCTTTTTCAGAATTTTGTAAACTCCTGGATTCACATGGTTTTAGTCCAGTTCTTCTTACATATTTGTCATAGGCATTAAACTTCCTTTGGTCTATTCCTTCTCTCTGGTCTGTATCAATCCTGGTGTGGTACTTGGTACTACGTAAGTACTTGGCACTTGGTTTGTATAAACAACCCACACAGGTATTTATGTGAAGACCTTGAGTTTTGGAAGGATGGGGATTTTTCATTACCCTATTCTTAGCTCTTTCTTGGTTTTCCAACTCCCTGGCTTTCTGCAGTTCTTTCTCTCAGTCTCCCCCACTCCCTGACCCCCATAGCAGCTCAGCTGTATTACTTCATGCTGGCAAGCAACAGAATTTTCTACCTTCTTCACTGCTCCAGACTGCCTCTCTATGCCCAAATGCGTATCCACTGTCTTTTAGAAAAAAAAAAAAAAAAGAAACACACTTACGTATGTAGACACACACACACACACTCCCTTGGCAGAGGATTTGAAATTTTAGGATTTTCCTTCTTCCTCCTCTACTTGTCTCTGCAGAGATGGATTTCCTAATGCTGAGGATTGTGGAATCTCTCCTCATTAACTCCCCAACAAGGTCGGGTCATTCCACAAACAGTTACTATGCATCTACACTGTGCCTGGCTCTGTTTTATAGGCACTGGGGACACAGCAGAAAATAAAAAGAGTCCTTGCCCTAACAGGGTAAACATTAGTTTCTAATACTATTTCCTCCTGTTTTTCCAGGAGGTAAAATGCATTTCATAAACGTTTGCTGGGTGAGAATTTTCACTGATCTTTTCTGGTGCCTTATCTCTCTTTACCCCACTTCACCAACCTTATGTTCCAGTTTACTCTTGACTCCCCAAAGTCCATTCCTGCTGCTAGAACTTTGCAAAGGGTATTTTTAAAGCTAACATTTATTTATTTATAATATTTAATTATTATAATATTTATTTATTTATTTCTCATGAGCTTTGCAAAGTGCTTTATATTCATTCTTTCATGTAATCCTCACACCAACCCAATGAAGTAAATAATATTAGTTTCATTTTATAGATGAATAAACAGGAGCTTAAAGCAGTTACTTTTTTTTTTTTTTTTCTCAATAGGTCTCTACCTATTAAAATCCTACCCATCCTTAATATCCGGTTCCAAATCACATGCTCTCCCCCACCTTTGAAATTCCACATCACTGTGTTTCAGCTCTGACTAGCCTAATTTACAAATGTATTAAAGATATATATTTTTTACTATTAGACTATAAATTCTTTAACATTAAGGGGTGGATACAGATCATACTCAGATCCACTCTTTTCCTTACATGAGGAAACATCAGTAAAATTTTTTAAAAGATTTTATTTATTTATTTGACACACACACACACACACACACACAGAGCACAAGCAAGGGGAGTGGCAAGCAGAGGGAGAGGGAGAAGCAGGCTCTCAGCTGAGCAGAGAGCCCAATGTGGGGCTCAATCCCAGGATCATGACCTGAGCTGAAGGTAGATACTTAATCAACTGAGCCACCCAGGCATCCCAGTAAATATTTTTGAATTAATTTAAATTAAATAATCATAGCAAATGGCTTATCTCAAAAAGGAGCTGAAGGTCACTCAAATTATCTGGATCTATGAGAAAGTTCAAAATACTATTTTGGATAGAGCCAGGATTGTGAAATTATTTTAAATAATACAATGTCTGCATAGTGTGAATTAATATGACTAAACTATTTAAGACCATTCTGCACTATGGCAGGAATAGAATAATGTTGCAAAAGTTAAAAAACTAAAAACAAAAGTTAAACCAATTTTAGAATCACTAAATAATGAGGGGGCTTACAGCTGCTACTATAAGTAACTTAATTGTTTCAGTACAGGTAAGTTTTGTACATTGTCTAGATCAGAAAAGACTTGTAGCTAGAAGAGAGAACATGTTCCAACTGCTCAAGGTCTATAATTGGTGGAGCTAAAGACAGTGGTTATTTGTGCACGTGTCCAATTTTCTTCTCTTTGTTCCCTGACAGTGCATCTATGACAAAATGTTTTCTCAAGGGTCCCAAGAACCCATATAGCCACTATAGGTAAAGTCTAGAAGGAATTACAAGTGTTAAATCCATTTCTTTGGGGGTAAAGCTAAAGTCTGTCTATTTCTCCTTTATGCCACATAATCAATATTTATTTTGTATAGCTATAGATAGCAGGTAGAATAGATACCAATGCCTAATATAGGTGAAGATATGAGGAAATAAAGGTAAAAAAGAAATAAGAGACTTGACTCCTACAATAGAAGAATATTAAATGGAAGTGGTAGAATATGGACAGTAGGACTTAATAAAGAGAATATAGTTCATTTTTACTGAGACTATTACTCATTTCAAAAAAATGGCTTTGCCTCATTGATTTTCACTGGTCATTGAGTCATCTATTTGCTGGCTGGTACTTTGGCTCTTTTTTTAAATGTCTTTATTCAGCTGCTTTGAACCTCTGTAATTTTGCCTTATATGTTGCACTAATCAAATGCCAAATCGAGCAATGTTTTCGTTATGAAATGTGGCTACAACAGTCTCATAAAAAGGAAGATATTTGTATGCAGTCAGGAAAAAACTTCCATGTGCGATTTCTCAACCATACAGATGATGACCTTTATGAAGGGTACTCAAGACTTTCTAGCAAGTTTTCAGGTTATCTTAACCTCAGTGGGCTGGGTACCTTCCATTTGTTCCTCCAGATTTACTCTACATCCTTCTTCACCTGGTTTGTGCTAAGGCTGACCATTATGAACTGTTTCAACTGGCCACCTTGCCTCTGACTTCCCTTGGTTCAGTTAAACGGGATCAGTGGAAAAAAGGATAATCCACTCCCTCTCTGAAGATCAGTTGAAGGTAGCTGTGTTCTTTGAACATTGCAACTCTTCCCAAATGTCCTCTCTATACAACTCTCTCTCCTTCCCCACTTTTAAGGTGAGGGGGGGTTAACAATTCCCCTGGTTCTGTTACTAGCTCCGGGATGCTGCACTAATCCTTGTTATTTCTTCTTCTTCTTTATTAATGTCTATTTATGTCTTCTGCCCATATTTTTAAAAATCCTTTATTTAAATTTAATTTAATTAACATTTACTGTTCTATCAGTTACTGGAGTAGAATTTAGTGATTCATCAGTTGCTCTTCATATAAAATGCCCTCCTTAATGCCCACCACTCAATTACCCCTTCCCCCGACCCTCCTCTCCTCCAGGAACCTTCAGTTTATTTCCTAGAGCTCAGCATCTCTTATGATTTGTCTCCCTCTCTATTTTCATTTTATTTTATTTTTTCTTCCTTTCCCCTATGTTCATGGTTTTTTTTTTTCTTAAATTCCACATATGAGGGTCACTAGGTTGACCGAGTTAATCAAGCATTTGCCTTAAGCTCAGGTCATGATCTCAGGGTCCTGGGATCCAGCCCAGCAATGGTCTCCCTGCTCAGTAGGGAGTCTACTTCTCCTCTCCCTCTACCGTCCCCCCCGTTTGTGCTCTCTCTTTCTCACTCTCTCTCAAATAAATAAATAAAATCTTTTTTTAAAATTTCACATTTGAAGGAAATCATATAGCATTTGTCTTTCTCTGACCGATTAATTTCCCTTAGCATTATACCCTCTAGTTTCATCCATGTCATTGCACAAGGCAAGATTTCATTCTTTTTGATGGCTGAGTAATATTCAAGTATGCATGTACAGTGTGCATGGAATTAGTGTCTTTATAAGAAAAAGAATGAGCATGTACCAAGGAAAGTTCATGTGAGCATACAACAAGAAAGTAGCTATCCAAATATCAGGAAATAGGTCCTTACCAGATACCAAATCTGCTGGCACTTTGATCTTGGACTTTCCAACCTCCAGAACTGGGAAATAGGTTTATGTTGTTTAAGCTACCCTGTCTCTGGTATTTTGTTATAGAAGCCTGAGCAGAATAAGATAACACCTCTTCCCTAACTGTGACAACCAAAAATGTCTTCAGACATCTCCAGATGTCCTGTGGGGGCAAAAACACCCCCAGCTGAGAACCACTGAATCAAAGTTTCATATAAATTGTTGTTGAATTATAAGGATGATAAGTACTCCCTGCCTCAGTAAATGGCAATACTGAATGCCTAGGGCCATAAATCTTCTTGACTCCTCTCTTTCTTTCAAACCCACATCTAATTTATTAGCAAGTCTTTATTCACCAACAAAATGTATCCTGACTCTGATTCTTTCAACCACTTTCACGGTTACCATCCTACTTTAAGCCACCATCATTTCTCATCTAGATACTATAATATCTTCCTAACTGGCATCTCTGTTTCCACTTTTGCTCCCCTCTGTTCTTTTCCCTACATAGTAGCCAGAATTGGCCTT
This sequence comes from Neogale vison, assembly GCF_020171115.1. Classification (NCBI taxonomy): domain Eukaryota; kingdom Metazoa; phylum Chordata; class Mammalia; order Carnivora; family Mustelidae; genus Neogale; species Neogale vison. The sequence goes on from NC_058097.1 coordinate 14,172,374, forward strand.
TTATAATGTAGATCAGATAATGGCATTCTATGTTCAAAATCCTCTAATGATTCATTACTCTTGGAATAAAATATAAGTTCTTAAGTGGCCTGTATGGTTCCAAATGACCCCACATTATATAGTCCTTGGCTACTTCTCTGAACTCATTTTATACTGCTCTTCCCCTTACTCACTTCACTTCAGCCACACCAACCTCCTTTCTGTTTCTTAAATATGCCAAGTACACCCCTGTCTTTGAGCTTTGTAATTGCTTTTCTTTAAGCCAAAATTTTTTTGTGAACTGTCTGGTCACATATTTTACCTAATATTCTGTTGGGTTGATGGTATTTTTTTTTTTTTTTGAGTATTCTATTTTGATTGAAACTGGTTTTTTTTGGTTGTTTTGTTTTGTTTTTTTTTAAATCATGAGGTGTATGACAATAACCCATACTTTGGTATGCTTTCACTTCTAACACTGGTAGAGAAAAAACAGCAGGAGGGACAGGTGCTTGAAATACATGAAGCCTTTAGAGAGGGAAACAAGAGTTCTCTGTTGGCAATATCTTCTGGATTTTTTTTTTTTTTTGCATTACTTTCATTTTTATCATCCTGATGGTACTTTTAAACCATTTTTCCTTCCAATCCTAAAATACTTGAATATTGTGGTGTCTAGGTGGCTCAGTCAGTTAAGCATCTACCTTCAATTCAGGTCATGATCCCAGGGTCCTGGGATTGGGCCCCCTACCCCCAGGTCTTGATGCACAGCAGAGAGCCTGCTTCACCCTCTCCCTCCTCCTGCTGCTCTGACTGCTTGTGTTCTCTCTCTCTATGTCAAATGAATAAATAAAATCTTTAAAAAATAATAAAATAAAATAAAAATAATAAAATGCTTGAATTTGACGAACAAATTATGTGAATACCACTAGGATTTGGTGCCTTTGTGACCTCAGCTTCTACTGTTCTCTCTATGGCTCTCCCATTCCAGTCACCTGACCTCCTTCTGTTTGAGGAATAGAATGGTCCTGCCTCAGAATCTTTGTATTTTCTGTATCCTGTGCCTGGAATGCTCTTCCTCTGACTATCCATACAGGTGTCTTCCATTTAATCAACTTCCAAGTGACATCTTCCCTGCCCACCCTACCTAAAGTTTCAATACTTCGCCACCAAAGTTTCCTATTCTTCCTTGATTTGTTTCTTCTCCTTAGCCCTTATCATTATCTAACATACTAATATTTTTACTAACTTGTCATTATATCTTTTTTCACCTCCTTTAGAGTATAAGCTCCAAGAGGGCAGGGATTTTTGCCTGCTCTGTTCACTGCTCTATCCCTGAAGAACAGTACCTGGTGTATAGTTGGCACAAAAACTCTTTAATGAATTAACAAATCAAAAATGAAAGATAGACTCTTTGACCTTCTTTGAGTTTATACTATCACCAAAAAGGACAACTGCAAATATTCATCCATATATAGAACAACTAACGATAGAGGTGTCTAGTGATGATAGAATGGAGTGCCTAGGAGAGATTAGTAATTTTGCTCTGGAATTAGTTCATAGGGAGGGGTTGACTGATGAATTGGATCTTAAGATATTGATGAAACTGGACTGGAACAGAAAATTATGAAAGTATAAAAGTATTCCAGAAAGAGAGAGTAAGGTAAGTTGGGTTAGATATACCAATCAAGCTGTTCTAGTTGGAATAGAGGGACCAGGCAGAAAGTAGTAAGAATTAAATTTAGATAATACCTGAGTATATCAATCAAGGCCCCAGCAAGGAACAGCTATCATACTCATAATAAGAATTAAAGAAGGCTTGGGATGCCTGGGTGGCTCAGTTGATTAAGCGGCTGCCTTTGGGTCAGGTCATGATCCCAGGGTCCTGGGATTGAGTCCTGCATTGAGCTTCTTGCTCAGTGGGGAGCCTGCTTCTCCCTCTGTCTCTGCCTTCCACTCTGCCTGGTTATACTTTCTCTTTCTCTCTGACCAATAAATAAATAAAATCTTTTTTAAAAATTAAACAAATAAATAAAACAAGTATAAAAAAAGAATTTATAGAGGGCTTACTTAAGCAACTACTTACAAATATTTTGGCACAGGGGCAAGAAATAGCAAGGGAGAGTCAACCCGGAAATTAAAGAAGAATTTTTAAAATACTTCTTTAATTTGAAAGCAAATGAAAATGAAAACACAAGTCAGAACAAAGGCAGTCCTCAGAGGGAAGTATATAGCAATACAGGCTTTCTTCATGAAACAAGAAAAATCTCAAATACATAACTTAAGGAGTTGGAAAAAGAACAACAAATAAAACCTAAATCTAGCAGGAGAGGAGAAATATTAAAGATTAGGGAGAAATCTGTGATACAGAAATCAAAACAAAACAGTAGAACAGATCAAGGAAACTAGGGGCTGGTTCTTTGAAAAAATTAATAAGATTGATAAACCCCTGGCCAGACTTATCAAAAAGTAAAGAGAAAGGACTCAAATAAGTAAGATCATGAATGAAAGAGAAGAGATCACAACCAACACTGAAGAAATACAATTATAAGAGAACATTATGAGCAATTATATGCCAAAAAAATAAGGCAATCTGGAAAAAAATGGATAAATTCCTAGAAACATATAAACTATCAAACTGAAACATGAAGACATAGAAAAGCTGAACAGACCCATAATCAGCAAAGAAATCAAATCAGTAATCAAAAAACACCCAACGAACAAGAGTCTAGGGCCAGGTGGCCTCCCAGGAAAATTCTACCAAACATTTAAAGAGGAATTAATATTTATTCTTCTGAAGCTGCTACCAAAAATAGAAATAGAAGGAAAACTTCCAAACTCTTTCTATTTGGTCAGTGTTACCTTGATCCCAAAACAGACACATAGGTCAATGAAACTGAATAGAAAGCCCAGAAATGGACTTCAACTCTATGGTCAACCAATCTTCGACAAAGCAGGAAAGAACGTCCAATGGAAAAACGAATCTCTTCAACAAATGCTATTGGGAAAATTAGACAGCCACATGCAGAAGAATGAAACTGGACCATGTTCTTATACCATACAGAAAAATAATCTCAAAATGGATGAACGACCTAAATGTGAGACAGGAATCCATCAAAATCCTAGTGGAGAACACAGGCAACAACCACTTTGTCCTTGGCTGCAGCAACTTCTTGCTAGACATGTCTCCAAAGGCAAGGGAAACAAACCAAAAATGAGTTATTGGGACTTCTCAGGATAAAAAGCTTTTGCACAGCAAAGGAAACAATCAACAAAACTAAAAGGCAAACTACAGAATGGGAGAAGATATTTGCAAATGACATACCAGATAAAGGGGAGTATCCAAAATCTATTAAGAACTTAAAAATTCAACACCCAAAAAACAAAAAGTCCAGTCAAGAATTGGGCAGAAGACACAAACAGACATTTCTCCAAAGAAGACATACAAATGTCCAAGAGACACATAAAAAAATGCTCAACATCACTTGGCATCATGGAAATTCAAATCAAAACTACAATGAGATGCCACATCAACTGATCAGAATAGCTAAAATGAACAAGTCAGGAAACAACAGATGTTGGTGAGGATGCAGGGAAAGGGGAAATCTCTCACACTGTTGGTGGGAATGTAAACTAGTATAGCCACTGTGGAAAACAATATGGAGTTTCCTCAAAAAATGAAAAATAGAAATACTCTATGACCCAGTAATTGCACTACTAGGCATTTTTCCAAAGGATATAAACATGGTGATTTGAAGGCATACCTATACCCGGATGTTTATAGCAACAATATCCACAATAATCAAAATATGGAAAGAGTCCAAGTGACCATCAACAGATGAATGAATGGATAAAGAAGATGTGGTATATATATATACAACATCTATACTACTACTATACTACTATAGTACTCAGCCATAAAAAAAAAAAAAAAAGAAATCATGCCATTTGCAATGACATGGATGGAACTAGAAAGTATAATGCTAAGTGAAGTAAGTCAATCAGAGAAAGACAATTACTATATGATCTCACTGATTTGTGGAATTTAAGAAACAAAACAAAGGATCACAGGAGAAGAGAGGAAAAAATAAAACAAGACAAAACCAGAGAGCGAGACAAATCATAAGAGACTTTTAATCATAGGAAACAAAGTGAGGATTGCTGGAGGGGTGGGGGATGGTGGAGGGATGGGGTAACTGGGTGATGGACATTAAGGAGGGCATATAATATAATGAGCACTGGGTATTATATAAGACTGAGGAATCACAGATCTGTGCCTCTGAAACTAATAATATATTACATGTTAATTAAATAGTCAATTATACACCAACATATATAACAATAAAACATATATACCAACCATGGAAGAAACCATGATTCTGATTCATAAGGATGCATGGAAAATTAAAACAAAACAAAACAAAACTCTAGCAACTTGAAGAAATCAATAAAATGAAGGAGAAAATCCCAAATACATAAACAATACAGCTAATCTTGGAACAAAGAGTTATTTGAGAAAAACAGAAAAGAACTTTATATAAATAGTAATTACTATCCCCAAAAGATCTGAGAAACTATTGTACTATCCTCAGGTAGATTAGATAAGCTATTATATTTGTTAAATAAGATAATATGTCATACTAAGGAAAAAATAAAAGAAGAAAATTCTTGGAAATTAAAAACATAACTTTAAAAATAAAGAATTCAGTAATAGATTAATTAAATAGACATAGCTGAATATTACACTGGTGAACTGGAAGATCTCCCAGAATGTAGAACAAAAGAACAAAAATAAGAGAAAAATGTGAAATAAAATTTAAAATACATGGAGGATAGAGCACAAGCTCTATCATATATTTAACAGAAATTCCAGAAGAAGAAAATAAATATAATGGAGAGGAGTAAAACAATCATAAAAATAATGGACTATAATGAAAATTTCCCTGAGCTGAAAAAGACATAAATCTTTGGTTTGAAGGCACTACCAAATATCAGATAGCAAGGGAATTATGGCTCACATCTAGACATATTCTTGTAGAATTTCAGAACTTAAAGAGTCAAGAGAAAATTCTAATAGAAAACAGTTAATTGAAGATTCTAATTTGGTAAAGGGGGAAAGGTTATCTATAAGGATAAAAAGCAGACTGATAATCAAATCCTTGTTAACAACATTAGATGTTGATAGACCTTAAAGCAATGCCTTAAAAATTCTTAGGGGAAAAGAAAAATCTCTATTTAGCTAAACTATCAATTAAATTTTAGAGTACTATTAAGTTTTTGGACATGTAAGAACTCAGAAAGTTTACCACCCACATATTTTGTTAAGTAGATTATTTTGAGTAAATGGCAAAGGAACCAAAAGAAGAGGATTATATAGAGCACAAAAAACAATGGTAACCAAGTATGATACTGAAGAAATAAAGGAAGTTAGAAAAATTCTCAAAGAGAACTGAGAAGAGGGGGTCTGTGTGACTCAGTCCATTAAGCATCTGCCTTTGGCTCAGGTCTTGATCTCAGGGTCCCAGGATGGGAAGGGGAGTCCCTTCTCAGTGGGGAATCTGCTTCTTCCTGTCCCTCTTCCTCTCCCCTTCTACCCTGCTTGTGCTCCCCACCCCCAATAAATAAATAAAGTCTTTTTTAAAAAAGAATTAGAGATTTCGTATTTTGGAAATTCTCCCTCAAATGACAACCTTTCAATGAGATAGGATATACTTCCTTCTCTAGTGGTTCAGTCATTATTCATGGTTCTATTATGACTACACAATTATAATGTAAAAACTATATTTTATCTAGACTCTTTAAAATCACCCTATGCACAATGCATTTGAGACTTAAGTTATAGAAAAAATTATAAATGTTATAAACACTGGCAAAATAAAAATAATAACAATTACCAAAACCTTGGTGGGACAATGAGGAGAAGCATTGGAAGAAGTATATCCAGTATTTTCATAATCTTTTTTTTATACTTTCATGGGATAGTAAATCAAGGAATAGGTTTTAAAAACCTATCATTTAAAATTGTAAAGGCAACCACCAGAAGAATTGAGGATATGTAGTTAAAGAAAATTGTGGATAGGAAATGTGTATATAAGATGGCAAGCAGTGTGAGTGGACAAAGAACATCAGGAATGTATTAGGTATAACGTAGAGTTGCATGAAATCTATTCAGTGTCAGCTAGGGTTGGAACATCAAGATGGAAATAGAATCTTATTAACAGTTACAATGGCTGATTGGCCAAGTCTAGCTAGAAAGAGATTTGGAAAATGAGTGTGTGGTGTTTTCTGCAATACACATAAAGAAGGGAGTTTAGGTGCTAGGTAGTTAAAAAATAAAATAAAATAATAAAATAAAATAAAAAACCATACACATACCATGCTTTCAAGGTCCTATTTAAATATCTACTCATCACTAACGTCTAGGTAAAGGTAGAATGATTTTTTTCCCACATTTCCTGTTAACTGTAAGAGTGAGAACTAACACCAGTTAAGTAGCTACCTTGCACCTTTATTAGGTACGTCATTCTATTATTGAAGAGGAAAATTACCCAGAGCAGGCTCAGGCTGGCAAGCCCCACAAGATGGAAAGTTACCAGCAATACTAAGAGATAACCAGAAGCCTTGCTTGAGCAAGAGATAACCAGCCATTTCTTCTTCTGTAGACAGGCTTCCCTACTGGAGCTTCCTGCAGTAGCCTAACCGCTGCCCTAACTGCTGTTCCCGGCTAAAGCAACGCCCCCCCCCCAATTTAAACCCATTTACCAGCCGTCAGCAGAGCCCTTGTAACCTGACATCCCCGCACTTCTCTATAAAAGCTCTGTAACCCTGCTACCTGCGGCCCAGCTCCCTGGGGCCCAGAATTTCCAGTGCGAGCTCATCGGGGTCTGCTTGTGTAAAATAAACCCAAATTCTACTTCTCTGAGGGTCACTTGGTTTCTCACTTGTCTGATTTTTTCCCCTCAATATTATCTAATTTAATAGGCAAAGTCACTTCATAAGGTAGATATTCCTGTTCTCATTTTATAGGTAAGGAAACCAAAGCCTTAAGAAATTAAGACATTTAATCATGTATTTTTAGTTGGAGGCAGTGGAGTTTGTATTAGAAATCAAGTCTGGGGTGGCTCAGTCCTTTAAGCTTTGTAACTCTTGGTTTCAACTCAGGCCAGGATCTCAGGGTCGTGGGACCAAGCCCTGTGCTGGGTTCTGCGCTCTCTCCCTCTCCTTCTGCTCCCCCTGCCCCCAGTCCCCTCAAAAATCAAGGCTGTATGACTTTGAGGTTTTTGCTTCTCTCACTTCTCCATGTTACATCTGTGTTAGTCTGTATTTCTGCACACGGTATTGATTATATACACTTTTGCACCATGTATGTTTTATCTCCCCAGATAAATTACCAGCACTTTATAAAGGGTTTGCTGCTTTGAACAGTTTTGTATCTCTTCATACCATACAATGGCATGATTTTTGTATAGAATAGACTAAGTTGGTATCTATCAAATGACTCTGAAATCTTTATCGATAAAAAGGAAAATCATATTTTTGAAGCAAATTAGGTCTAATAAAGGACCAGTGTTATAAAACTCTATAATCCTTGAAGCATATCAAAATGTGCTTCAAAAACTTGTAAATCTTAATCTTTTCCCTTATTTTCCTCATTAAGTCATTTTCTCAAGATTGCAAACAAACAAACAAACAAACCAGTATGAAATTAAGCTAGCTTATGCATCTCACTATCTGTAACAATATTTTTTTTTTTTTTAGGGAAAACTGGCTTAAATGTCTTAAAAAATGGAATACCAAACTTTTGTGAACAACAAGCTTCCTGTATACAATCATTATTTCATGTCTAGTTCAATGAAAATGTGAATGTTTGTTGAATCAAATGTAAAATAAGAAGTAAATCTGCATAGACACATTCATTCTTAGTGTAGGTGCAAGCGAAATATGTCCGTTCCTACACCATTCACGTGTTAGGAGGTAAATGTTGAGGGACTGTATTCCTCCTCTCATTCATATGGTTGCCTACATAGCCCCTCCTGGTTGGAGGAGCACATACTCAATAATCACACCACTCTGCCAGTATAGATGGATTTCAGTCTGTGTTTTGTTTCACTACAGCAGCAACTTGTTTCAATAAAAGCTGGCTCTCAGGCTTCTTGGGGCTTTTATGCCAAGCTGAGGATGCATGCTTACAAGCTGCCTGTCTCTTTGCATTTAGCTGGAAGTGTTCACTGACCCTCCCCCAACCGCCCTTCCCACTGTTTCTGCTACTACTTTTATTCAATTCAACACTTGAGGGGACTGCAGATGAAATGCCTCTGAATCTAAATTGCCAGCAATGGAAATAACAACCTATTTTCTGACCTCCTCTTCCTCCACCCACACTTTTCGAATCTGAGTTTAGAAGCACACAGCTGCTCTATCTCTGTCTCTTGGGTTTAATGGTATAGTGGCTTTTCTAGGCTAGAAAAAAAAGTACAACCTCAAATGAAAATCCATTAGGAAAAATATTTGGTGAGAGAAATAAAGAAATGGGTATGCATAAGCTTAAAGGGTATATACAAATGTCACGAAATGCATGATGTAGAACGAGAAATCAGATTTTACACACCACACCACTAAGTTGTCACCTTGGGAGATTATACACTAACTCCACCAGCACTAATTGCTGCTAAAGCATTCTTGAAATTTCTCTTACAGAATTGCTCCCAGTGTCAGCCCACAGGATATATGAGAAAATAAATCTCTTATCACCTCATTTTAAAAAATCCTAGACAGTATTACTCAGTTTAATCACTCACCATGTTACAGGGCGTCTCTACGAATGGGTTTTGCCAATTAAAAAAAAATCAAATCCTTGCCTCAAAAAAGAGAAACTTAACATGGTTGAAATTTAATACTGTGATGCAAGGTTTAATGAAAAAACCTACTATGTGCCAGTGGACTATAGCCACAGCAAGTGGTAGTGTTTCCACTTTAGAGTTAAGAAAACTGATTTATCACAGAGATTAAGTAACTTGTCCAAGACCACATTGTCAGTGAAAAGGTAAGAGGATTTATCCATTTATTCACTTTTCTGCTCAGCAAAACAGGGAATATACCAGCTCTGTCCCCCAGGATGTTTGGGAGCAGAATTATTCCTCTGGGAATGGTTTCAGAATGCCAAGGAGAATCCCAGGTACTTTGCTACCAAGGCTCCTGAATTGCTATGTGGGTGGACATGGCTTCAATGCCAGGGTGTTGCTGGAGACCCAAAAAAGCTCTGTAGCCAGGAGGAGAGGTGGAAAGAGCAAAAGAAGCAGCAGCCTCCTCCTGAGGGGCTCAACAACTGTGAATCATCTAAGAAAGTACAGGACCTCAGCTATACCCTTCCCAAGGGCCCCTCCTAGTGGGACATGTCCCCTTCCCGGTCTCAGGTTGCTAGGCTGAACAGACTTAAGATTTCCAAGAAATGGAGACTCTTTTATTCCTGGGCAGAAGAATGGATGTTTCATGTCAGGCAATAAAGGACATTTTCACAGCCGGCAGGGGGATGTATATACTTGTAGTGGTATTTTATTTTATTTTAAGATTTTTATTTATTTATTTGACAGAGATCTCAAGTAGACAGAGAGGCAGGCAGAGAGAGGAAGGGAAGCAGGCTCCCTGCTGAGCAGAGAACCCGATGCGGGGCTCGATCCCAGGACCCCAGGATCATGACCTGAGCCGAAGGCAGAGGTCCAACCCACTGAGCCACCCAGGCGCCCCTGTAGTGGTATTTTAAAGTCTTTGTCAACTAGGCTATTAAATCAATATCATTAAAACTTAATTTGCATTCTGATTAAATTTTTATTTCTATTTGTCTTAGCATAGATCTCTTTTTGAATTTTTGTTTGCAAGATCTTTTGAGGGGAAGGGATTTTAGCTTTCTTCTCTCTCTCCCCACCCTCCTTCCTGTCGAATGGTTTGTAATTTATTTCAGGCAACCCCTCAAGCGGCCCCAAACCAAAAGCAAGACTTAAATTCAGGGTTGAGGACCCCTGTGCCAGTTGGGGACATCACCATATTAGTCACTGTGCCAATGAGAAGATTCATTTATTTTCTGGTACTGAGATTGTTTGCTCTCTCCTGATGCTCCTGGCAAGAATGCGCAACCGCTCTTCTCTTAGTCACTGTTTAAATGGGCTGTGGGTGCCCTACCTTAGTCCCTGGTTTCAGAAACTGAGTTTGGCTCCTATTTCCCATCCCCTTTCTTACAATAAACAACCATTTTAATCCCTATCACCCTTAAGGGCTGGCCTCCTAGGCATCATTGTTTTCATACCCAGAGCACATCCTTGGGTTCAAACCTTTTATCCACTGACTAATTTAAGTTTTTGTTTCATTGCCCTCAGGTATTTATCTCATTTGTGAATACAACCAAATTTCAGTTTTCCTTTTTGGATTTAATTGTTGCTTTTGTGTAGAGTGGGGGAGGGGTGTTGCTCAAAAAATGAACTCATAGAGCCGTCTTGACTGGAATTCTCCCCAGTGAACTTGTCTTCTGAGATTTCCTTCAGGCAACTCAAATTTAACATGTCTATGATTAAATTCATTATCTTATCTCACTAAAACCTGCTCCTCTATATTTACTTTATCTTGATGAATGATACAGCAATTGACCTGGTCTCCAAAATTAGAAACATCAGCTTAATCATCAATTCTTCTTTCTCCTTCCGTCATCATTCCAAATCTGTCACCAGATCCTATAGACTCTATTTCAACAGCAACTTCTGAATCCATCGTGTCTTGGGGGAAATTGGAGGGGGATAAAACCATGAGAGACTGTGGACTCTGAGAAACAAACTGAGGGTTTTGGAGGGGAGAGGGGTTGGGGGGTTGGGTGAGCCTAATGGTCGGTATTATGGAGGGCACATATTGCATGGAGTACTGGCTGTGGTGCATAAACAATGAATTCTGGAACACTGAAAAAAATAAATTTAACAAAATTGCATATATCTCTCAAAATTACTTAAAAAAAAAATTCATCATCTCTCTTGCCTGAGTGTCAGCTATTATCTTCCTGCCACCAACATCTTTCAACTTGAGTTCATCTTTCAACTGTTTCCAGATTTGTTTTTCCAAACTAACAACCCTATATCTCTTTAAAGACTTCAACTGTCTATTATCTAGAGAATCAAGTTCCAAATTGTTAGCAAGGGTGATGTTGGATAGTAGTCTGAGGCCGAAATATTCAATTGGGATGTACTATGTGGCTGAAGCGTAGTGTTTAGAATGAGGAAGAAATGGGATTTGTTTCTGATGTTTTTACATAATATTTGATGTTCTAACATGCAAACGGAGGGACAATAGTAACTGTTTAAGGATGGTGTGCTGGTTATTCTGGTTACTACCAGATCCTTCTTTGTTCCCTAGCTCTTGAGAAGCTAATCTCTAATTACCACAACATCTTGACCTCCTGTTCACTGGAGGTGTCAGGTGGAGATGGAAGGGTAGGAGGAGATTTGGATTTTTATTCCTCTTACTCCATCCCTGTTTGCCATTGTTCCTGTTTTGGCAGGGCCATTGATGGTTAAAGCTCCTGCCTAACAACCCCTTCCTCTATGCTCAGCTCTTAAGGAGCCTGGTAAACTCCATTCCTCCCTTGTCCCTTTAGGCTCAGGGGTGGGTGGGAATGGCTTTCACTGCAATTAGTCTCTGAGGACCTTGCTTTCTTTCTTGGTTCCTTAAATCATGCCACAGTTCTCTATCTAGTCCATTCATTACATTATTTTTAGGTAAACCCGTTTCCTGCTGTACTTGATAAAGATGGTATGTTTGAGAAATAAACAAATGTGAGTTTTAAATTCATTTAAAAAAGGAAAAATAAAAGAAAACCCCTCAAAAACACAATGTCCTACAGGAATCAAGATTATTTTCTATTTTAATGAGCATTCAGAGATTACAACTTAAGAGTAAGAATGTGGGTGTATTCCTCTAAATTCAGCTCTGAAAGAAGAAGAGTGAATTTATTTTTGAAATAATCTGACTTCCCTTACATTCTGTTTGCATTTCCAAGCAGTAACTATAACATTTGGGGGAGCTATTAGAAAGTAGTTTATTATAGAAGTGATATAATTGGACTAGCTCAATTGATAATATTTCAGCATTTTTCAAGTGACAAATGCCTATCCATGAGTCATAATTAATAAATCCACAGTGCTGAAACTATGACACAACACACCATCCTTCTGGAAAACAAACCAGTTTATGCTCATTTTTTAACCTAGATGTAGAAGCCCTTCTGACACATGCATGCTCTTTCTTCTCTGACCTCTTTTCCAAAGTCAGAAGCATATTTTATTTCTCCCATAGTGATTAAAAAATGACACAGTGGGACAAGTCTATAGGCTAAAGTATGAGCCAATTTCTAGGAACTAAAAACCATTGCAAACAAAATGAAAACAAAACAAAAACAAACAAAAATCCCACACCAACAAACAAAGAAACAACACAGAGGGCAGCACCTCAAACAGTCCTTGGATACTGTCAGTGAAAAATGACCTGAATTCAGTGTAGCAACCAGGAAGAAATGTTGTGTCACTCTTCCCTTCTCTCAGTCCCTCTCACAGTCCCCTTTTGCCAATGCCCCAAATTTCATTCACATCACATCTAACAGTGGAAAAACTATGTAGTGAAGAGATGAGGAAGGGTAAGTGTTGGAATCATGTTCTTTGTTGGGAAAATCTGCAAGCTCTAGCTGTTTCTATGTGAATGGCATTTCATTTTGCCCAGTTCAATGTATGGTGATTGTTCATGCTGTCTAGAAAAGCTTTGATTAAACCTTCTAATTTCCACTAAGCTTTTTCTTTTCTGCAGGGCAAGCCCTTGTCCTGAAAGTATAGAAATGTGGTCAAAGGGAAAACAACAAAGTAGGAGAATTGAAGTAAAGGAGTTAGGAAGCTTGAAGGAATTACAAGTTTGGTGAGTTTAAACAGTAAAATGTTATTTTAACCAGCCACCTCTTTTGATACCTGTTTTACTAATTGTGTACACTCTATGAGTCTGATGTGTAAAAAAAAAACACAACTTAACATATAAAACACATTTTCCATTTCATTCAATTCAAACTTGAATTATCTTTTTAGTTTCAGTATTTCTGTTAGCAATTTTCTGGGATCTTTTAAATAATTATATCATTTTTAAATGGTGGCACTTTGTTTCTAAGGAAAAACTGGATTCATAAAACTGCTAGGGAATGATCAAGATCAGCAAAAATTAATTTCCTAGGACTGAATGAACTGATGAAGATGATTATAGTTTTGTATGACTTTTATTTGAAAGAGTGATGATTCAATTGTTTTCCAAATTTAAAAAGACTTTTTTGGGGCGCCTGGGTGGCTCAGTGGGTTAAAGCCTCTGCCTTCAGCTCAAGTCATGATCTCGGGGTCCTGGGTTTGAGCCCCGCATCGGGCTCTCTGCTCAGCAGTGAGCCTGCTTCCCTTCCTCTCTTTCTGCCTGCCTGTCTGCCTACTTGTGATCCCTGTCTCTGTCAAATAAATAAATAAAGTCTAAAAATAAATAAATAAATAAATAAAAGACCCCCCCCCCTTCTTAAACTAATCAGGACTTAGAGTAATTTGGTGAAGTATAGCTTCACGAATAAAGGTCAAACAGTTATTTTTTTTCCCTACCTGATCCCTCCAGAATTTGGAAACCCTCAGTGAGTATTCTTATTCTCATGGAAATATGGTTATTTGCATACGGTCAGTAAGAATCTGTCTTGTAATAGGACGTAACTGGAAACACTTGTTACATTACCAAGGTTTTATTTAAAAGAGATATGCAGGGGTGCCCGGATGGCTCAGTGGGCTAAAGCCTCTGCCTTCAGCTCAGGTCATGATCCCAGGGTCCTGGGATTGAGCTCAGCGTCAGGCTCTCTGCTCAGCAGGAAGCCTGCTTCTTCCTCTCTCTGCCTGCCTCTTTGCCTACTTGTGATCTCTATCTGTCAAATAAATAAATAATTTTTTTTTTTTTAAAGAGATATGCATAGATTCAGGTCACCAGACAACTTTAAGGAAAGGTTGACTTTATGGAGCCAATAAAGCCCCTTGGAAAAATTAGTCTAATACCTTGTTTACAGGGTTCCCAGCAGCCTTATCTGAATAAAGAAGGTCAGTTTCTGGCAAATCCAGGAACCTCAGGATATTTTAGAGACCTCAAGTACAGATAATTCACCCAAATCTATAAGTATTGCAGATGAAATCCAATGGTTGAGCTCTGAGTCTGAATTCTTGGCTTCTTAGTCTAGAGAGGCTTTTAAAAATTTAATCTGAGATCTTTTGTAAGAAGTCTTAGAAGAAAACTTAGAAGCAAAGAAGACTTAAAAGAGCCTATTTGGTCTATCACTATTCTTGCTACATTTGTATAAATAATCAGGTCAAGTTCATTGAAAACAGACATTTTTTTCCCAAATATAATTTAAGGACTGATTTTATCCACTGCGCCTGACCTAGCAATTTACTGAATTAAGTACTAAATAAAATTTGCCAGTGCAGGTATTGTCACAATCTATCTTTCCAAAAAAATTTTTTATTTTTTAAATTTCTTTTCAGTGTTCCAGAATTCATTGTTCATGCACCACACCCAGTGCTCCATGCAATATGTGCCCTCCATAATACCCACCACCAGATTCACCCAATGTCCTACCCCCTCACTCCTCCCAAACTCTCAGATTGTTTTTCAGAATCCACCATCTCTCATGGTTTGTCTCCCCCTCCCATTTCCCCCAACTCCCTTCTCCTCTCCATCTCCCCATGTCTTCCGTGTTATTCCTTATACTCCACAAATAAGAGAAACCATATGATAATTTACTTTCTCTGCTTGACTTATTTCACTCAGCATAATCTCTTCCAGTCCCATCCATGTTGATACAAAAGTTGGGTATTCATCCTTTCTGATGGAGGCATAATACTCCATAGTGTATATGGACCACATCTTCCCTACCCATTCGTCTGTTTAAGGGCATCTTGGTTCTTTCCACAGTTTGGTGACTGTGGCCATTGCTGCTATGAACATTGGGGTACAGATGGCCCTTCTTTTCACTACATCTGTATCTTTGGGGTAAATACACAGTAGTGCAATGGCATGGTCATAGAGAAGCTCTATTTTTAATTTCTTAAGGAATCTCCACACTGTTTTCCAAAGTAACTGCACCAACTTGCATTCCCACCAAGTGTAAGAGGGTTCCCCCTTTCTCCACATCCTCTCCAACACATGTTGTTTACTGTCTTGTTAATTTTGGCCATTCTAACTGGTGTAAGTTGATATCTCAATGTAGTTTTGATTTGAATCTTCCTGATGGCTAGTGATGATGAACATTTTTTCATGTGTTTGTTAACCATTTGTATGTTTTCATTGGAGAAGTGTCTGTTCATGTCTTCTGCCCATTTTTTGACATGATTATCTGTTTTGTGTGTCTTGAGTTTGAGTTCTTTATAGATCCTGGATATCAGCCCTTTGTCTGTATTGTCATTTGCGAATAATCTTCTCCCATTCCGTGGGTTGCCTCTTTGTTTTGTTGACTGTTTCCTTTGCTGTGCAGAAGATTTGATCTTGATGAAGTCCCCAAAATTCATTTTCGCTTTGTTCCCTTTGCCTTTGGGGACATATCTTGAAAGAAGTTTCTGTGGCTGATGTTGAAGAGGTTACTGCCTATGATCTCCTCTAGGATTCTCATGGATTCCTGTCTCACGTTGAGGTCTTTTATTCATTGCGAGTTTATCTTTGTGTATGGTGTAAGAGATAGGTCAAGTTTCATTCTCCGACACATAGCTGTCTAATTTTCCCAGCACTATTTATTGAAGAGACTGTCTTTTTTCCACTGTATATTTTTTCCTGCTTTGTCGAAGACTATTTGACCATAGAGTTGAGGTACATATCTGGGCTCTCTACTCTGTTCCCCTGGTCTATGTGTCTGTTTTTGTGACAGTACCATGCTGTCTTGGTGATCACAGCTTTGTATTAAAGCTTGCAATCAGGTAAAGTGGTGTTCCCAGTTTTGTTTTTCTTTTCAACATTTCCTTAGCAATTTGGGGTCTCTTCTGATTCCATACAAATTTTGTTTGCTTCCACTCTTTGAAAAAGGCA
The DNA here is from genome assembly GCF_020171115.1 of Neogale vison. NCBI lineage: Eukaryota > Metazoa > Chordata > Mammalia > Carnivora > Mustelidae > Neogale > Neogale vison. The sequence goes on from NC_058097.1 coordinate 14,188,451, forward strand.
GACACACAGCTGACTGAGCCACCCAGGCACACTGAAACTAGACTTAATTTACAAACACATTAGTCTTCTTGTGGTTATCTTGGATAGAAATGGAGGTGATTGTACAGAGAAAAATTATGTTTCAGCAGAAACTATAATACTCACTTTCAGATATTAGATTCTAGTTTTGTTAACTGTTTTGAGGTTTTGTTTTCTACCTATAAACTGGGGTAGGTACTGAATTCTCATTTTCTCTGATATCTGGCTACAACTTTCCAAACTGAGGTTTCCAATTTTTCTTTCACCCTTCTGACTTGGAATCGTTGAACTAAAATTGTCTTTTTTCTCCAAATCCATGCAAACTAAAGTAGGACAACTTGATAAAATTTCAGACAAATCACCACAACAACTCATGTATGAATAATCTCCATGCCTATTGCTGTATGGACCACTCAGCAAGATCACCAGAGACATCCAAACTGCAGATCAGGAAAATCTATCACATTGCCACTGTCTGCCCTTCCTCCATCTAAAGATGCTTCAAATCCAACATCTAGAAATCTTTTGGACTGGCTATCTTCAGAATTTAGAAATTAGGATTATAATCTGGTCCAATCATTAACCTTCATTTTTTTCTTTTGTTTCCATGGAAATGTCTCTTATTAAATATCTGATGCAAATATTTACACAATATAGGCCTAACTTGGGGAACCCATCTTCATCACAGACTCCTGAAATGAGACACAACCTTTTCACTAAACTGACCTATTGTTAGGACTAAGACTGGTTCAATGGTATATGGAACATCTTATCAATTCAGGATAGAATCAGACCTACTTAGACCAGATGGCCCAAAATGTTAAAATATTCCACAATATGACCCTAAACTTTTTTTTTCTAAAGAGAGAGTGCAAGTTGAGTGGGGGGTGTGAGGGAGAGTGAGCAAGAAAATCTGAAGCCCCACATGGGCTCGATCCCACAACCATGAGATCATGCCTGAGCTGAAATCAAGAGTCAGATGTTTAACCAAAGTGGTGCCCCAATTTGATCCCAACCTTTGAATAGATTCTTAAATCTTTCAAGATCACTGACTTAGTTTCATTGTCAGACCCTTCAAGTTTGGGATAGAGTTATGGACTGGATTTTAGACTATTGTCTGTATAATTATTATAGGATTTGCTATTATAATCCCATTTAGAAGTGTAATTTCTAGGTTGCAAAATGCCCTACCTTGACTTTTAGTGCATCATCTATCCAGGCGTAAAGATCTCCACCACTGACTCTGATGCCTCTGGTATCACAAGGTAAATCATAGTATAAGTCCCGACAGCTTTTTTTTAATTGTAATGTAAATGCCTGATTTAAGCTTTGATTTCCAAGGCAACTATTTCAAAAAAGTTTCCCTTTTTTTGTCAGACAGTTTACAGCTGTCTCAAATAAGCACATTGCCACCCACATGAATTAAGTGCTTGGCCTCCTCCTCAAACCAAGGCTTTTTAATTTTAGGAATTTTGGTTGATTTTAATAACTGACCATTTGGGCCACTTGTTTTTTCATTTCCCATGTCTTAAATTCCTGCTCTTATGTTTAAAGTACACCAGTTAAGATTGAGCCCACAAAACCCCAGGCCCTCAACTCTCAACCCCCAATAAGCAGAAACACAGGCCCATGCTCTCGTTCTTTCTCTGCCACTTTGTTATGTGTCCCCAGGTTTTTTGCTATGTGCTAGGTTTTCAAAGTAATAAACTTTTATTTTTTCAGTTTCCTAATGGGTGCTGCTGAAGAATGTCTTGCAGTCATAGTATGAACCACAAGGGCTAGTTGAACCACAACATAGGTTACTGATAGGCTGAGACAGTACTGGACACTTAAAGCTATACATTTATGTCTATTATTCTATGAGTCTGACTACTTTAGATTCCATGTATAAGTGGGATCAATACAGTAGTTCTCCTTCTGTGTCTTCCTTATTTCACTTAGCATAATGTCCTCTAGCTCTATCCATGTTTTTGAAAATGACAGGATTTCTTTCTTTTTTATTTTTATTTTTTTTAAAAAGATTTTATTTATTTATTTGATAGAGATTTCAAGTAAGCAGAGAGGATGGCAGAGAGAGATTGGGGGGAAGCAGGCTCCCTGCTGAGCAGAGAGCCCAATGTGGGGCTTGATCCCAGTACCCTGGGATCATGAACTGAGCTGAAGGCAGAGGCTTTAACCCACTGAGCCACCTAGGTGCCCCAGATTTCTTTTTTTTTTTTTTAAAGCTAATATTCCATATATATGGATGGATTAAAAAATCTATTATCAAAGAGCATTAAGATTGTTTTCATATCCTGGCTATTGTGAATAATGCTGCAATGACATAGGAGTGCAGAAATCTCTTCAAGGTAATGATTTTGTTTCTTTGGATATATATCCAATGTGGGATTCCTAGATCACATTGTAATCCTATTTTTAATTTTTTGAGGAGCTCCATAGTGTTTTCCATAATGGCTGTACTAATTTACATTTCCACTGGCAGTGTACAACAGTTCTCTTTCCTCCACATTTTCACCAACACTTGCTATCTTTTATCTTTTTGATAATGGCCATTTTGCCAGGTGTGAAGTGATATCTCATTGTGGTTTTGATTTGCATTTCCCTGAAATGACTAGAGATGCTAAACACCTTTTCTTATACCTGTTAGCCATTTGAATTTCTTCTTTGAGAAGAGTCTATTTAGGTCTTTTGCTCATTATTTAATCAGGTTATTTGTAGTTTGGGCATGTATGTTGTCCTTACACATTGTGAATATTAACCTCTTATTGGATAAATGATTTGCAAATATTATTTTCCCATTCCCTAGGTTGTTTTTTTATTTTGTTGTTTCTTTTAGTGTGTAGAAGCTCTCTAGTTTGATGTATCCCTGCTTGTCTATTTTTATCTTTGTTACCTGTGTTTTTGGTATTGTGTTTTAGTGTGGAAAAATCATTGCCAGGAAAAACATCAAGAAGGTTTTCCCCTATGTTTTCTTTTAGGAGTTTTATGGTTTCCTATATTTGAGTCTTTCATCCATTTTTAGTTATTTTTTGTGTATGGACCTGAGATAGGTCTATTTCATTCTTTTGCAAGTTGATATTCAGTTTTCCAAGCACCATTTCTTGAAGAGACTATCCTTTCCCCATTGTGTTTTCTTGGCACCCTTACCAAAGATCTGTTGACCATAAACATGTGCATTTTTTCCTGGGTTCTCTATTCTTTTCCACTAGTCTATATATCTGTTTTTATGCCATATTGTTTGATTACTATAGCTTTGTAATATAATTTGAAATCAGGTAGTATGATGCTTCCAGCTTTGCTCTTCTTTCTCAAGATTTCTTTGGTTATTTGAGGTGTTCCATATTGGGATCTTAGTGGGGGTTGAATTAAATCTGTAGATAGCTTTGGGTAGTATGAACATTGTAACAATATTAACTCTTCCAATTTATGAATGAATACAAAATGTCTTTCCATTTATTTTTAAATGGAAAATTTTAAAACATTTCTTCATCATGTTTTATAATTTTCAATGTACAAGTTTTCACCTCTTTGGTTAGGTTAATTCCTAAGTATTATATATTTTTTGCTACTTATGTGAATGGGATTAGTTTCTTTTGTTCTCTTTTGAATAATTTGTTGTTAATGCATAGTAATATCACTGACTTTTGTATGTTTTTGTATGCTGCAACTTTACAAATTAGTTGAAGTTATTTAATAATTGTTAGAAGTTCTAACGATATTTCGGTGGAGTTTTTATGGTTTTCTACATACCGGATTCATGTTATCTGCAAACAGAGATCATTTTAGTTCTCCCCTTCTGGTTTGACTGCCTTTGTTTTGTTTTATTTGGCTGCCTTTTATTTCTTTTTCCTGCCCATTTTCTCTAGCTAGGACTTCTAGTACTATGTTAAATAGCAATGGCAAGAGTCGGCATCCTTACGTAGTCCTGGGTTTTAGGAAAAAAGCTTTCCCGCCATTGATTATGATGCTTGTGGTGGCTTTTCATATATAGACTTTTCTGTGTTGAGGTATGTTTCTTCTGTACCCATTTTGTTAAGAGTTTTTTTATGAAATGATGTTGAATTTCATCAAATGCTTTTTCTACATCTATTGAGGTGATCATGTGATTTTTGTCTTCTATTTTGTCAATGTGGTGTATCACACTGATTGCTTTTCATATTTTGAGCCATCCTTTTCATTCCAGGGATAAATACCACTTGGTGGTGGTGTACAATTCTTTTAATGTGCTGTAGAATTGAGTTTACTAATATTTTGTTGAGGATTTTTATATCTATGTTCATCAAAAATACTGGCCTGTAGTGCTCTTTTCCTGTATTATCTTTGGCTATGGAATTAGGTGAGGCTGGACTCATAAAATAAGTTTGGGAGTGTTCTCTCTTATTCTTTTTTTGGAAGAGCTTAAGAAATGCTGGTATTAGTTCTCCTCTGAATATCTGGTAGACTTCACCCATGAAGCTCTCTGGTTCTGGGCTTTTTTTTTGTTGTTGTTAAAAGGTTTTTGGTTACTGATTCAATCTCCTTATTTGTTATTCTATTTCTTTGTGATTCAGTGTTGGTAGGCTGTATGTCTCCAGGAGTTTATCTGTTTCTTCCATGTTACCCAATATGTTGGTATGTAATTGTTTATAATAGTCCCTTATATGAAACTTTTTATTTCTGTGTCATCCATTGTAATATTTCCTTTTTCATTTCTCATTTTATTTTATTTTATTTATTTTTTTTTAAAGATTTTATTTATTTATTTGAGAGAGAGAGAGACAGTGAGAGAGAGCATGAGCGAGGAGAAGGTCAGAGAGCGAAGCAGACTCCCCATGGAGCTGGGAGCCTGATGTGGGACTCGGTCCCGGGACTCCAGGATCACGCCCTGAGCCGAAGGCAGTCGTCCAACCAACTGCGCCACCCAGACGTCCCTCATTTCTCATTTTAGAGTCTTTTTTCTTCTTTGTCAGTGTAGCTAAGAGTATCTCAATTTTGTCTCTCCAAAATACAACTCTAAGTTTTATCAGTTTTTTTTCTATAGTTTTTATATTATTTCATTTATTTCCACTCTAATATTTACTATTTCCTTCCTTCTAATTTTGGGTTTAGTTTGCCCCCTCCCCCTCCAGTTCCTTGAGTTGTTAAGTTAGGTTGTTTACTTAAGATCTTTCTTCTTTTTGGGGTGCCTGGGTGGCTCAGTGGGTTAAGCCGCTGCCTTCAGCTCAGGTCATGATCTCAGGGTCCTGGGATCGAGTCCCACATCGGGCTCTCTGCTCAGCAGGGAGCCTGCTTCCCTCTCTCTCTCTGCCTGCCTCTCCATCTACTTGTGATTTCTCTCTGTCAAATAAATACATAAAATCTTTAAAATGCAAACTATTTAAAAAATATCTTTCTTCTTTTTAAATGTAGATATTGATTGTTAATAACTTCCCTCTTAGTACTCCTGTTGTTGCATCCCATAAATTTTACTAAATTGTATTTTTGTTTGTCTCAATGTATTTTTAGAAGTCCTTTTGGACTTCCTCTTTAGTCAATGGTTGTTCAAGAGTATGTTGTTTAGTTTACATGTTTGTGAATTTTCCCATTTCCTTTTTCTTATTGATTTCTAGTTTCATTCCTCTGTAGTCTGAGAAGATACTTGGTAAGATTCCAAACTTTTAAAATTTATTAAGACTTGTTTTGTGACCTAACATGTAATCGATCTGTTGCTGCTGGGTAGGATGTTCTATACATGTCTGTTAAGTCCATTTGGTCTATAATATTGTTTAAGTTTGCTCCTTTATTGATTTTCTGCCTGGACATTCTTTTCATTATCAGAAGTGGAGTATTTAAGTTTCTTACTATTATTGTATTGCTGTCAGTTTCTCCCCTCAGATATGTCAATATTTGTTTTATATATTTAGGTACTCTGATCTGGGATGAGTATATATTTATAACGGTTATATATTCCTGTTGAACTCTTTTATCATTATATAATGTCCTTCTTTGTTTATAGTGGCAGTTTTTAAAGTCTATTTTGTATGATACAAGTATAGTCATCCTAGTATGGATGCCACTGGTATGGCACATCTTTTTCCATTGCTTCCCTTTCAGACTATGGGTGTCTTTATATTTAAAGTCAGTCTATTGTAAAGAGCAAATCACTAGATCTTGTTTTCTTTTAATCTATTCACCCAATCTATGCCTTTTATTGGGGAGTTTAATTTACTTATACTTAATATAATTGTTGATGATAAAATGCTTTCTCTTGCCAACTTGTTAATTGTTTTCTGTTTGTTTTGCACTCCATGCAAGATAACCAGCCTTCATACATTTCCCAAGGCAATGGGCATATGACAGTTATAATAAAATTCCCTGTAACCTTACCCACATCTCTCCACTGCAACCCTGGAGGAGGTAAGGTAGTTTATAGAATATGGAAGGGGAACAATAGGCGGGAGGAATCTTAAAACATAAGCCATGAAACTCTTTCCCCATTTCAAGTTCCTATGGCTTGGTCAGGTCTGAGCTACATAAGTGAAGGGTAGAAACTCTAAACTGAATGAAAAATTGAAATTTGTATTCAGAGTGGACTAGGCTTTTAATACCTGAAAAGGAAGCTTGTTTATTAATACTTGAAATGGACAAAAAGCTATGGGATCTCTCTGGGAAAAAGTAGATCATACAGAAGAAGTCTGAAGGGGATTATTGGGAGGAAAACAAGTCTATTTCGAGATTGCATTTAACTAAGTTCAACATGTTCAATAAACATGTTACATATTGTGATTACTGATATATCTGGTCTCTACTAAATAGGTATTTTGTGCTTCTATTTACTGTTTTTCTCTCTTTTTTATCTCAATACAATGTTGGTACATTTTCCATATTCTGCTTTTTCCATTTTAGCTTTGAAAACTAGAAATTATTAATATGTAATTAATATATAATATAAATTATTAATTTATAAATAAATTTTATTAAGCTCTAAAATATCAGGTTATTAGATATGTTTCTCTTCCTTTCACATTTGACATAGATCTTTGTATACTTTATCCAGTAAATGATACAATCGACCATTTTATTACTGTCAGTATATACTTTTGAATTAAACTCTTGAAAACCAAAATATTGCTAAACCTCTCTATAATTGGTTGTTAAAAACATATTTATCAACTTGTATGCTAGCTGTAATTTTGTATGTATGTATCTTCTTGGTTATCTTTGTTTCTTATTTTCTTGTATCTTTTTCTGGTTTTGAACTGAGCATCTGTAGTTTTGCTCACCTTCTTGAATGCTTGTATAGTTGAGTATAAGATTCAAAGTTATTTCTCTCCAACACCATTATATATTCTGGCATTATTGTTTCTGTTGTGAAGATTTTTAGAAGTATAAAATGTCTTTTCTTTCTAAGGTAATCTATCTTCGTGGTCATTTTAAAGATTCTTCTTTATCCTTTATGTTCTACAGATCCATTATAATGAGACTTGATATGATTTTACATTTATTTATCTATCCTGCTCACTATTCAAAGTGTGTTTTAAGGGTGCCTGTGGTGCTCAGTCAGTTAAGTGTCTGCCTTCAGCTCAGGACATGGTCTCAGGGCTCTGGAATCAGGTCCCACATCAGGCTCTCTGGTCAGCAGGGAGTGTGCTTCTCCTTCTTACTCTCCCTCTGTGCTCTCCCTCTCTCTCTCAAATAAATAAATAAAATCTTTTTTAAAAACCCACTAAAAACCAAAGTGTGTTTTAAAAGTGAAGGCTACTAACTTTTGAATTTTGGAAATTTGCAGTTACCATCTTTTCAAATATAGTTTTTCTCTTTTCCTTCCATTCATTTCCTGTTGATTTATCTTTAATTTTATTTTTTAAAATTTTTTTCCTGTGGATCTATTTTTTTTTTAAGATTTATTTATTTTTTAGAGAGAAAGTGTGGGGAAAGACTGAGGAAGAGGGAGAGACTCAAGCAGATTCTGCATGGATTGTAGAGCCAGATGTGATGCTTGATCTCACTCTCAATATCAAGACCTGATCCAGAGCCAGATGCTCAGGCAATTGTGCCACTCTGGTGCCCCAAATGTGGATCTATTTTTAGACCTGGCTTGGAGCCTTTCAGTATATCCTGTATATCTTTTTTTTTTTTTAAGATTTTATTTATTTATTTGACAGAGAGAGAGTGAGAGAGAGAGGGAGAACTACCAGGTGGAGTAGTAGTCAGAGGGAGAGAGAGAAGCTGGCTCCCCATGGAACAGGGAGCATGATGTGGGGCTCAATCCCAGGACACTGGGATCATGAACTGAGCCAAAGGCAGCTGCTTAACCAAATGAGCCACCAAGGTGCCCCTATTCTCTATATCTTAGCTGCTTTTTCTTATTAGTTATTCTTTGTATTTATGTGAGTTTCTCACTACTGCCCCCAACATACTGATTATTTCTTCACTGTATATAATCTAGATTTTAATATTTCTGAGTTTTTTATATCTGGCCTATAGCTATTAATATGCTATTACAGTTCTGATGCAGAGTAGATTTTTAAAAGATCATCCTTCTGGGATTATTTTTCCAAGTTTGAGGACAAATGTGCACTCCAAGATGCATGGATAGAGATTATTTCTTAGAATGTACCAATTACAACCAACTGGGTTGATATGTTATATCTTACCTAATAAAGTCTGCTATTGTTTTTTCTAATGATACATTATAAGAATAATATACTTATAATGCTAATAACTTTGGTTATTCTTTTTCTTTAATGGTCTGAGTTCTTAGCTCTCTAAGGAGATGAGGTATTTTGTGATTATTTAAAAAGAACAGTGACAAAACAATTGCATTTTCAAAATAATATATGCAAGAATGTTTGAAGCTAGTTTTCATTATTCAATACATCAAAGAGGGCTGGATAATGAGCACATTTTAAATATTTCAAATGCAAATAAAAGACAACCTAAATAGGTACTCTGCTGAATTTCTCCAGACAAAAGACTTCAGAACACATTCAAAGCCTGTAATCCTTTTGTCTAAAAGGGAAAATCTACAGGAAATGGTAAGAGATTAGAAACAGAGAGCTTTATTTATTTATTTTAAAAGATTTTTATTTATTCATGGACAGAGAGAGATCACAAGTAGGCAGAGAAGCAGGCAGAGAGAAAGAAGAGGGGGAAGCAGGCTCCCTGCTGAGCAGAGAGCCCAAAGTGGGACTTGATCCCAGGATCCTGAGATCATGACCTGAGCTGAAGGCAGAGGCTTAACCCACTGAGCCACCCAGGTATCCCATAGAAACAGAGAACTTTAATGGAGAATATCTGACATTGTTTTTTGACATTTTCTTTTGGTGGGTTTTTTTCTTTTTTGTTTTTTGTTGTTTTCCATTGTAACATAGTAGTATGGAAGTTACAAGGGTAAACTTCAAGTCTGTTTAAGTTAATGGATAGTTCATGTCAAGTCATTAAATGAAGGTGGTTTGAAATGTGATAGTTTATGATGTATTAATTATTTTTCATCTGAACTGATTAGCTATGGAAATGTTTTTCTTTCCTCTGAGGAGTACACAAAATGTATTAAATGAAACAAAAAGCTAATTTCTAATAAATCTTCTAATTAATATAGCATCTGTACTATCTCTTCAAATATAATATTCTACAATAGCAATTATAAAATGGGTAATAAGAAAACATAAATTTCCTCTGGAATCTTACAGACCATTAGAAACTTGCTCAGTCTTCAGCATTTGAAATTATTGATCAGCCATTCCTTTAAATAAAGATCTCATTTTTTGAGTCCCATTTCTATTCCTTTCTTCCTCTATGTCCTCTACTGTTTTCTTTTACCCTCAGTCCTACTCGATTTGCTATCTCTTTCATTTCATTCAAAGTATTAAACTGGTCTCAGGACATCAAATATCGTTTCTTTCTGGTAATCAAAGTCTACTTCTACAGTTGCGATACCATTCTAAAATGTCCATTGTGTATTTCCAACTGCCTACTAATCACTCATATTTATATATATCATATTCAATGAGAACTTCTTTACAACATGTTTAAAATTTATTCCAAAGGAATGTTTATGGAAGACTTAACTTTGTCCAGGCCACAGTCCTGGGTGTTGGGCCTAAATAAATTATGATGAATAAGGAAGTAGAATTTCAGGGGAGAAGAAAGACCTATAAACAGTTACAAATACAATGTGATGAGGTCTGGGAACAGAAATGTGTACAATGTGTTATGGGTGCCAAATGAAGCTGGCTGATCCCCTAAAATCCTCCCTCACTACTTCTGCTCATTGAAGCCTAAAACACTACAGTCATCTTTGACTCATTTTTCCTATATTCCATTTGACTAAATTAGTTATCAAATATCATTTGTGATTTTTTTTTCTCGCAAAAATCTCATAGAGATCCTACCCTCTTCTATCCTCAACTCCTTGCTATCCCCATTGTCATTGTGCTGGTCCAATCTCTCTAAATGACACATGGATTATTTTCCTACCCCATTAATTAGATGTTTAACTAGTTAATTAATTAATTTGAGTTAATTAATTAGATATTTAAATCTCTCTGTTTAAACCTCATTTTTACAATGTTAGGTTATTATCAGTGTCAGCCACATGATGAGATAAATACCTGATATCAAAACCACCTAGGATTAACATTTGGTGTCAACATCACCTGCACTGATTGAATTATACTAGTCAATATTAACAATTTCAAATGAAGTCAACAAACAATTACAGACATTGTTCAAATGTCTCTCCCAATCTTTTCAGTACTGAGGTGAACTTTTATCATTTCATTATTTTTCTTTTTTTTTATTTCATTATTTTTCTAATTGAACACAGATCTACCACCTAAAAGCTGTAAACATTATCTAAGTTGATTAACTTTTCTGGGCCACTTTTCCTTATCTGTACAATTGATTATTTCCCAAAGTTTTGGTTTTATAAAAATACATGTAAGTATGAAAACCAGTGGTTAGCACATAGTAAATGTAGCTGTTCTAATAATCCATATTATGGCCCATTCTCTTTCAGTTTTAAGACATTTAAAATAAAAATAAAAATTAAAACAATTAAAAAAACACATTTTACCTCTCCTAAATTTATAACACTTTTGTGTTGTAGCTTTTTATATATTTTCTCCATCTTATTTAACCATATGCTTCATGAAGGCAGGGATTGAATCTTATTTGTCCTCAGGCATGACTTGTGAACCAATTTTTTCTTTGGCCTATGATTTGTCTCCCAATAAGATTTGACAGATTCCTGTTTGATTCACAGTTGATGGTGACAAAAAGCACCAGAGCTCAATTAAAATGATACTTGAAAGATACCTGATATCACTAAAATCTATGGAATTATGTATTAAATAGTCCTCAAAGATTCAGCTATTTCAAAAATTAAAAAATTATTACAAAGAGATTAATATATCATGTTTTATCATATATCATATATCATAAAAATGTCAAAAGTAGCTTTATTTTACATTACTATATGTCTTGATGGTGATCTATCTAGACAGGTAAGGCTTGCTGAATTTGAACATGGATAATAAAACTCACACTCTAAGAAAATGTTTAAAATATGAAATATGATGAAGGATGGTGGTAGAGAACTCCTTGGGAGAATGCAGTTAGGGGTATTTGAATCTCAACAGTTTGCAATTCCTTTCACAGCACATAAATGATTTAACAGTAACACAGAGTGGCCAGAGTAAATTATTTCCATTTCTATCACTGCACAACCTATAATAAGTAACAGATAAGATGCTGAATGATTATACTGTTAAGATGTATGCTGATCTAATCTGAGTTTTTTTTTTTTCTCTTTTTTGTTTTGTTTTGATTTCTGATGCCTTGGAGCCTTGCCAAATCATTAAACAAGTCACATCCAGCTGAAGCTGGCTTGAACAGTTTCAGCATAACTTGCAAAGGCCAGTTCATCAAAACCCTTAGGATCACACAAACAAGGGGAAAATACCAAGGGGCCTCTCCTATTTGTCTTTCTTGCTATCTGTGTTCCATGGGAAGGAAAGAAAAGAACATGAACAATATTTAAATGCTCTGTTTTGACAGGTTATTAAAATTCCTCCCACAACCTGTCTGCTCCCCTCTGATCAAGCCAAGTCCAGAAACACAGCAGAATATCTCTAAAGCAGATACACGTACATATAAAACAAAAAATGCTAGAAAAGAAGGAAGAGTGGAAAAATTCGGGTAATATGAATATTTTGGTAGAGTTGTGGAGGGTTTAAAACCAAGACACATGTTGGTGTGGTAGATAGAGTATATCAGTGTAATTGACTGGTGCAAGATTTCTTGCACAGAATTTAGTTACTGGTGGTTCAAGCGCTGTCAATCTCACCACGTTCTACGATGTAATCAATACTTCCAACCAAGACCTCCATGGGAGACCAGGTTCTTACCCTCTGAAATGAGAGCTCACACTCTGTATGAGATTTCCTACCATGGGGCCAGCTCTGCTACAGGCAGTGGGGCACCAACACTGACTACTCTTAAGTCTCTTTATAAATATTCCTTTTTTTTTTTTTAAAGATTCTATTTGTTTATTTGACACAGAGAGAGATCACAAGTAGGCAGAGAGGCAGGCAGTAAGGGGGAGGAGCAGGTTCCCCACTGATCAGAGAGCCCAATGTGGGGCTCGATCCCAAGACCCTGGGATCATGACCTGAGCTGAAGGCAGAGGCTTAACCCAGTGAGCCACCCAGGCACCCCTCTTTATAAATATTCTTCTAATGACACAAATATCACTGTAATGAGCACAGGCTTGGGTCCCTGTCTTCTTCTCTCTAAAGCTGAAGTATAATAAAACATGGGGGTTTCCATAGTGAGGGACACTGGGGAACCCACATTGAATATAAAATTAAGGAGATTATGAGAATTACAGGAGAAAGGACACTCTCAAGCTACCTAGACTGAGTTATGTCATAAGTGACTATCTTTGGTATAGACCATGGATTGGCCAAACTACATTCTGTGCCATTTCTGACTGTCAGTTTTTATAAATAATATTTTACTGGGACACAGTCATGCCCATCCATTTATTTACACATTGCCTAAATAATGCTCTGTTTTGATCTAACCTGTCAGAAGTAAGTAGTGGCAACAGAGACTGTACGGTCCTTAAGCTTAAAATATTGTTTACCCCTTCATAGAAAAAATTTCCTGACCCTGATAGAGAGCAACTGAGCAAAATCATCTAGGGTTAGTTCTTTGTAAACTATGTTCTTTGTAAACTGCTTATTTTGGTGGGAAATAGCATGCACATAAATGAAAATCAGACAGACCTAAGAGAATAGGTCATAGCAACAATACCTTCCAGGAAGGCACTTACTGATATGTCTATTATGACAGGCAGTACATAAGGTGTTGTGAAGAGCAGTACAATATCAACTTGAACCAGAATTTGACCCATAGTTCTAACATTTAAAAAAATTGTTTTAAAAGATTTTATTAACTTATTTGACAGAGTGAGAGAGAGAGAGAGAGCAGAAGCAGGAGGAGTGGCAGAGGGAGAAGCAGACTTCCCACTGAGCAGGGAGCCAGATGCGGGACTCAATCCCAAGACCCTAGGATCATGGCCTGAATGGAAGGCAGCCACTTAACTGACTGAGCCACCCAGGTGCCCCCATAGTTTTACCATTTAATGGACTTACCAAACCATGGCTCACAGGGTTATTATCAGAATTAAATATTATGGCTTATGTGACAAACTTAGTACTCACAAAACTGTTGTGTTTTTTCCTTCCAGTCAGTCTTCCAGTCTTTACAGTTGCTGGCACAGATCTGAACTCATCATCCACACCTGACCTTGACATTTTGAATAAGGAATGGCACTTGTCTGGAATTGCATCCTGACTCTCACTGGTGCTTTCCCTTTGGGTGGTGCAGAGCTTCTAAATCCTTTAGGTTTTCCATTGTGAATATCTATGATAATCACCCATGGCTTTAAAATCCTTGCCTCCTTTCTAGAACCTAGAAAGCATAAAGAAGAAGCCTCATATACAAAAGGGAAGGAGAAATTTTTTGCCCATAATTAAGTATAGGCTTAAATACCCATTCAGCACTTATGGTGATAGGCTATTATCAATGTTAGTCATATGATTAGATCAATACCCAACATCAAAAACACCTCAAATTACTATTTTGGTATCAACATCACTCATAGTTGCTGAATTATGCTAGTTAATATTAATAATTGCAAATGAAGTCAACAAACAATTGCAGACATTGTCCAAAGTAACCTAGTATAAATTCAAAAATTATTTTTGTTTATTGAAAATATAAAAATACATTTTATATTGAAAACAATATTTAATAATTTTAATGCTATATTATCATTAAAATGAAAATAGCTAATATTCATTAAACCCTCTCTCAGTGTCAAGCGGAGTAATAGCTTGCACATGTATCATTTTATTTAATCTTCACAACCTTATGAAAATGGTAAAATCATTATTTTCATATTATAAGAATCTAACACTTAGAAAAGTTAAAATGACAACCAAGATATATCAATTGGTAATAGCATTTCACTGATGAATTATACAATATTTAATTCCCCAGAAGATGTTTAAAAAATATTTGTCAGGGCGCCTGGTGGCTCAGTGGGTTAAAGCCTCTGCCTTCAGCTCAGGTCATGATCCCAGTGTCCTGGAATCGAGCCCCGCAACGGGCTCTCTGCTCAGCAGGGAGCCTGCTTCCTCCTCTCTGCCTGCTTCTCTGCCTACTTGTGATCTCTGTCTGTCAAATAAATAAAATCTTAAGAAAATTATATTTGTCATAACAGAGAAGATTGGGTGTGTTCAGGGTGGTATGGCCATAGACAAAATATTTGTCATAACAAGAAAATCCTGGGCATGTCAAGTAAAACAAAAGCTCTATGGCTCTATATCCTCTCACTACATTTTTGTATGCTGAGTCCTTTATGTGTTCTTGATCTTGAGTTATATGATTATACATCATTTCCATGATGATTAGGTATCACTAGTCAATTGCTTTTCTAATTTCAATGTAATTTTGAATATTTATTTGAATTTTATTCTTATCAACATTTTTAAGTAGATTTTTTAAAAAGTCAAAAGTATTCTATAAATCATAATAGAAAACAGCAGCCCCTCCCCCATTCCATCTCTCCTTAACCCCAAGTTGCACTCTTTAGACTTAATCACTTTCAATTTTTTTATTGTTATGTTAGTCACCACATAGTATATCATTTTTTTATTTTTTTATTTATTTTTTTTTTTTTTAAAGATTTTATTTATTTATTTGACAGAGATCACAAGTAGGCAGAGACATAGGCAGAGAGAGAGAGGAGGAAGCAGGCTCCCCGCTGAGCAGAGAGCCCAATATGGGGCTCGATCCCAGGATCCTGGGATCATGACCTGAGCTGAAGGCAGAGGCTTAACCCACTGAGCCACCCAGGCGCCCCAGTACATCATTTTTTTAAAAGATTTTATTTATTTATTTGACAGAGAGCGAGAGATCACAAGTAGGCAGAGAGGCAGGCAGAGACAGGGGTGGGGAGGCAGGCTCCCCACTGAGCAGAGAGCCTGATGCAGGGCTCTATCCCAGGACCCTAAGATCATGACCTAAGCTGAAGGCAGAAGCTTAACCCACTGAACCACCCAGGAGTCCCAAGTACGTCATTAGTTTTTGATACTGTGTTCCAAGATTTATTGTTTATGTATAACACTGAGTGCTCCATGCAATACGTGCCCTCCTTAATACCCACTGCCAGGATTACCCATCCCCCAACCCCCCCAAACCTCTAAAACCCTGTTTGTTTCTCAGAGTCCACTGGTCTCTCATGGTTTGTCTCCTCTGATTTCCCCTTCTTCACTTTTCCCTTCTTTCTCCTAATGTCCTCCATGTTATTCCTTATGTTCCACATATGCAACCATATGATAGTTGACTTTCTCTGTTTGACTTATTTCACTCAGGATAATCTCCTCTAGTCCCACCCACTTTGATACAAAAGTTGGGTATTCATCTTTCTGATGGCCGAGTAATATTCCATTGTATATATGGACTGCATCTTCTTTATCCATTCACCTGTTGAAGGGCATCTCAGCATTTTCCATAGTTTGGTTAATCTAGACATTGCTTCTATGAACATTGGGGTACATATGGTCTTTCTTTTCACTGCCTCAGTATCTTGGGGTAAATACCCAGTAACCACTTTCAAATTTTAGCTGTTTTCTATAGTATTTTCTTCATATTTCCAAATAACATATGTTGGTATTCACAACATCTTGACATTTTTCTGTTGTGGGCATGACATCCTGAATTTGTAAAGTGCAAAATGAGAATTTAGCTCTCTTACACTTCTCCTACATGTCATAACTGTGCACAGACCTCCTTGTACATATACATCCCTTTCATCCATCCCGCAATATGGTTCTAGAACAGTTTCTTACTACAACATTCATTGACACATTAATATGGCTATGGAATATTTATTCACAGCTGAGTCATATAGTATACTATGATTATATTTCTACAACTTTTTGTTTTCCCATGAGTAAGTAATTTCATAATTTTTCTCTGCTTAGTTTTCACTAACAGTCTGCTCTCAAACTTGAACAGAGCTGTAATTTTCCTCCCAATAGGTCAAATATGTTAATTGACTGATCTGTTCTATTTCTTCTGGAGCCCTCTGGCCTTCTTGCTCCAATCTGCACTAATTGCCACAAAGCTGTCATCTTGAGAATTCTACTGGATCAGGTTTATTGAAATCTCTGTATTTTTACTTGTTTTGGGCTATGTTAGCTATAGATAATTGAGAGAAGTCTTTAAAAAATCTCCCACTCTGATAAAAGATTGGTTCATTTCTTATGAACAAAGAATTAAATTACACTCGTGGTTGAGTCTGAATACTTTCTTGCTCTTGTATTCCATGTCTTCCTCATTCTTATATTCCTTTTGTTTTTCTGCTGTATGTTCTTGAAAAATTATTTCATGGTGGGTTTTGGGTAACAAAAATCTGCCTTTCAACATCTGAAAAAGGAGATCTTATTTTGCCCACTCAAGTTAATTTTTGTTTTTTTGGTTACATGATTCTTGTTTCTAAATGGTATTCCTTCACATTGCTTTATGTATTTTAATTTTAATTTTTTTAAATTAATTTATTTATTTTCAGAAAAACAGTATTCATTATTTTTTCACCACACCCAGTGCTCCATGCAATCCATGCCCTCTATAATACCCACCACCTGGTACCTCAACCTCCCACCCCACCGCCACTTCAAACCCCTCAGATTGTTTTACGGAGTCCATAGTCTCTCATGATTCACCTCCCCTTCCAATTTACTCCAACTCCCTTCTCCTCTCTAACACCCCTTGTCCTCCATGATATTTGTTATGCTCCACAAATAAGTGAAACCATATGATAATTGACTCTCTCTGCTTGACTTACTTCACTCAGCATAATCTCGTTAATTTTTTAACTCTTATGGGTAAACCTGATATATCATATAGATTTCATCATAAAAATTACAAAACAATCCTATTTATAAAAAAGCGTCAGCAGACTTTTTTCAAATTGCCAATACATTTGAATTTGTTTATATAGAATATTAACTTTATAACACTGAAACTAACATACTGGGGGCCATTGTTAATAAAAGATTAAGTAAATGTGAAATTAGGTTACACCGAAACTAACATATTAGGGGCCACTGTCAATAAAAGATTAAGTAAATATGAAATTACAATTTAAATCATTATTAGGATAAAATTGAAAGTTAAATTTACAAAATTTGCATGAATCTAAAATTCTAAGACTAATACTCATTGTATAAAGTGAGATATGAGGTAGAGACTTCTTCTACAGGGGAAACTTGAGAGATCATTAGAGAATAACCCTTTTATTTTCCAGATGAGAAAACAAAAGCCCAGAGACCTGTTGAAGGTCATGCAACTTGTTAATAATCAAGTCATGACAAGAATGCCTGACCACACTGGAATGTTATATAAACTCTCTTTTTCCAAATATCATCTTTATTCATTTTTCCTCACCACCCCCAAACCCCCAACACCCTTATAGAATTCTACTACTCTATTATTATTCTTGCTACAAAGAACTTGAAGATATTTATGTATGTCTATTTCTCTCCCTAGAATGTGAAATTTTAGTCCTGGAAGTCTAGGACCATGTCTGATTTATCTTTGTAGTTTTATACATAGTAGGTGATCAATAAATATTTGTTTAATAAATATTCTATCTCAGTTATTATCTTTGTGACATTGCCAGTTTGGCATGAAGGACAATGTATTTAAAATAATTTAGCACTTAGATTTCTTATAACTCTAATAATAAAGCAAGAGAACTATTTAATATCTAATCTTTATTTTGGAGATGACTCGATTCAGGGAGTTGAGTCATAACGTCTCTGCCATTTTTTTTTTATACATTATAGAAAAGATGTGTCTCAAGCAGCTAAGCTTGTCTTACCACCCTAATGATCTGGGACCCAATACAGCATAGATAGGCTTTTCTTAGAGAGGTGAATTTGAGTGACCCCCAGTTCTCCCCAGCATCATCTTAATCTTGTATTTCTCAACATTCAGCCTACATTCAGCCCCTGCAGCTGGTGCATGTTTAAAAGATTTTCACTCACACTGTTTTGCCAGTGTGATAGATTTTATTCACCAGCTGGGATTTTCATATGTTCTGTAGCTTCCTACAGCTTTTCATTGGGCTTGGGTCTCTCTGCTTTCCTCATATTAGTAATGACTCTGGAATAATGGAAAAAAGCTCAGATTCAAGCTTTGCAGCAATTTAAATACCACTTTTATCATTTTCTTCCTCACATTTCTACAGTATCCTGTCTACTAATATTAACACCACAGCTTGAGGCAGCCACAAACCAATTTGCCTTTATGGATTCTTTGACCCCTAAATGTCCTTGTTCTGTTTCTGAGCCCTTCCAACACAAGTCGGGCCTTAGCCCCATAAGCCTATATCTACTTGTCCCCTACAAAGGCAAGTAAAAACTAAGGCAACATTTACCTTTTCCCTCATAACAAACAGGCTGTACAAGTTATAAATGTACACAGATCCCTGCTTTCTTTTATTAATTCAAGTAGGAAATCTATATATTTTGAGGATGTATAAGGTGGATTTGTTATTAAATGAGAATATTAGGCTCGTGGCAAGAACTTGATACAGATTTATTGAAATTACTGTGGTTGACATTGTAAAGAAATTTGGATTCCTAGTGAGGTCTTTATGGAGCCTGAGTTATATTTTTATCATTGTGTAAATATTAATTTTCTTGAAGGAATGACCAGAAAATAGTGCTTATATCCTATTGAATTCAGAGAAAAGAGAAGAACATTTTGTTTGAACACCTTCCTCCATCTTCTCAGTACAAATGAACGACTAAATCTGTTATAAGAAAACATCATAGCAGATGGTCTTTTCCATTAATGACTTGTAATGAAATAATAAACATGCTGAAGAGAAAGACATGAGAGACTGCAGATCAGTTGTGCAGTAAGTAATTTATCTCAGGACCCAGAGGTCAACCAATGAGAAAGCTGCCATTAGAGTAAACATTGAATATCCTCTTCTTTCTCTATTTTGCTGGTCACCTATAATGCCTTGAATGATCTATTCCGATTACTGAGTCTTCATTGTGGAGTCTCCCAGAAAAATACTCTATGATTCACACAGATGAATATAAAGAGTCATCTCATTTATGACTATATGCAAAAGTTATAAGGTAGCAACAAATAGAATTCAGCAATTTTTTTTACAATAATAATGTGGTATGACCAAGAAGGGTTTATTCTAGGAATAGAAGAGTATTTTCATGTCAAGAAAGCTATCAACATAATTGATTACATCACCAAATTCAATAAGAAAAACAAAACTGTGGCATCAGTACATGTTGAAAAGCCATTTAATACAGTTCAGAAGTCCGTCCTAATAAATAATAAGTGGAAGGAATCTACTTAAATAAAATAGAGGTGATTTTCTGGAAACCAATAGAAAATGTCATTCTAAATAACAAAACTCTAAAATCATTTTAATTAAAATAAGGAACTATTTTGGAAGATCCAATGATAGTAATTATTATTTTACCAGTATCTTAGAGATTCCAGGTACTGTAATCAGCCAGGAAAAGTAAATAATATGAATAGGCATTGGAAGAGGCACCTAGACAGGTGTGCTGAATTGTTCGAATGTTAACTAGAGTACAAAGGGAACTGTTTTTTTTTTTACAAAGCCCTTCCCTTCTCTGTGATTTTGTGCAAGTGTTGGTCAAAAGTGAAAGTCACATGATGTCTCTGAAGATCTTCTGAGTCAGAGATGATGAAGGACAGACGCAGCATTGCCTGCTGAATTCGTTTGTCATTATTTTTCCCTACTCCACATCCAATTCTGCTTCCTGCCTGGTAGATCTGCTGGCCAAAAGTAGCCTCAGGCCCTCCACCACATGTTTAACTAAAGACCTCAGAAGTGGGAGTTGCGTAGAGGTGCCAGCTTTCCAGAAATTTTCCTGCCAATTTCCTTTAATGTTCCCTTTCTTGCACCTGAATGTGTAGCCTTCCAGATTTTCAACCACAGAGTTAAGTAGGTTAGTGACTTTTCTAATCTTCCAACTTCCCCTTTTGGGTCTTTACTTCCTAATAGCTCTTTTTTTTTTTTTAATATTTTATTTGTTTATTTGACAGACAGAGATCGCAAGTAGACAGAGAGGCAGGCAGAGAGAGAGAGAGAGAGAGAAGCAGGCTTACTGCCGAGCAGACAGTCTGATGTGGGGTCTGATCCCAGGACCCTGAGATCATGACCTGAGCTGAAGGCAGTGGCTCAACCCACTGAGCCACACAGGCGCCCCCACCCCCTTTTTTAAAGGAATTTTATGAGATAAGACTTTCTTTCTTTTTTTTTTTTTAAGATTTTATTTATTTATTAGACAGACAGAGGTTACAAGTAGACAGAGAGGCAAGCAGAGAGAGAAGAAAGGAAGCAAGTTCCCTGCTGAGCAGAGAGTCCGATGCGGGGCTTGATCCCAGGACTCTGGGATCATGACCTGAGCCAAAGGCAGAGGCTATAACCCCCTGAGTCACCCAGGTGCCCCTACTTCCTAATAGCTCTTACTGTTATGTAAGGCCTTGTTCCTATAATTAAACCTCATTTCATACCAGTTGTTTTGCTTCTCTGACTAAATTCTGACTGATAGAATTAATAATATGTTAAGGGTGTGGATAAAGATAAATGTTAAAAATAAACATATTTTGGCAATATGGACCTAGAAATAAAAATGGAAAAATAGTAGTGTTTTCTCACAGTGGTGACAAAAACTTTAAAGTAAGTAAGAACAAAGTTACAGAGGCAAAGATTATATAAAGACAGTAATAAAATCTTACTGAAGGGCCTGGGACAAAATCTAAACAATTAGGAAGGACTTTCATGGTTTTGGGTGGAAAACCAAAGATGATAAAATGGTAATTCTCCCAAATTAATCTAAATTAATCTAATCAGAATCTTAACAGAATTTAAGAAAAATAATTTTTATTATTATTTTAAAATTCATAGGTAGGAACAAATATCCTAGAATAATCTAGAAAGGTAGAAAAAGAAGTATATGTGGTGAAAGTCTTTTACTATATATAAGAATATATTATATAGCTTTTGTAATGAAATCAATATGGTATCAGCATAAGAACAAATAGGTCAGTTGACAGAATAGAAAATCCAGAAATAGGGGCACCTGGGTGGCTCAGTGGGTTAAGCTGCTGCCTTCGGCTCAGGTCATGATCCCAGAGTTCTGGGATCGAGCCCCGCATCGGGCTCTCTGCTCGGCCGGGAGCCTGCTTTCTTCTCTCTCTCTCTGCCTGCTTGTGATCTCTCTCTGTCAAATAAATGAATAAAATCTTTAAAAAAAAATCCAGAAATAGATCATAATCTATATGAGAACTGTTTAACATATGAAAAATGTGTAGCTCAATTTGGTGGGGTAACGTATACTTTACTTAAGCAATAGTGTTTACACTTGTTCATATATTGATCTATGAACATGAAAAGAGAGTCAGAAGGATACGTAAGTTCATTAATGCACATTATCTATAGGGTGGCTGTGGAACAAAAGGCAGGGGAGAAGAAAGAGACAAAAAAAATCACTACGCAAACTTAGAATGTATGATTTATGCCATGCTTAAATAATTATAATTTAATGCGATTCTGTGCAAATATATGTGTAGAAATGGACAGGAGTGAGAGACAAAGGTACTGACCTGTAAGAATCTGTATGATGTATCAGTGAAGAAAGCAAATTGAAAATTAACATATAGAATTTGATTCTGTTTACATAAAAACAGACACACTGTATTAATCAGGATTTAATCAGAGAATCAGAACTTCTAGGAGACCTATAGAAGGAATTGATTATAGGTATTTGAGGATAGTTTGCTATAGGGTCAAGACGGGAGCTGGTTAAACACTTTATATACAGCTGTTGCTTCTGTGTCCAATGTTGGCCCTGAAGTCTTCAGGGCAGGCAGCTAGATAGGAAAGAACATAAAGTGGCATGCAATTGCAAGGGTAAATTGGAGCCTAGGAGGACAAGTTGAATCCAAGAAGCTCTTTTATTTCTTCCAAACTCCAACTTCGATGATGTGGGTGACTTGCAGAAGCTGATGCCCTTGGCCATGGAGTGGAAAATGCAGCTGACCCAGGAAGAGAAGAACATGAAGGAGGAGAGCCTGTGGGAGCTGGAGAGTCAGTGGCACAGCTACCACCTGATGACAACAAGGTGAACCAGCAGACCCATACAAGTGTGTTATTAGCTGCCATAACACCTGATCCTATACTAATCTCCTCAATTTAATTATTCCAGCTGCTTCATTCTTGCCTTCCAATTATGCACATTTCTCTCTGGCTGCTCTTAGCCTACAACCACATAAGGAAAGGAATTCCAAGGAAAGGAATTCTGGTAAATGTAGCCACTACAAACACACACACACACACACACACACACACACACACCCTATTTAAGTGTATACCGTTATGTTGGTATGAATAAGGAGAAAGGCATGGAAAGATACACCACAGGCTTCTTAAGTCTAGTTCAATGGGGAAGTTCATAGGAGAGGGATGTGGCCAGAGGTTAAATAAAACATGATATACTTATGCAACACAATGCCATGCAGCTGCTGTAAAGAACAAGACAGGTCTGTATGCAGCCTTAGGGAAAGATGCTCCAGTGTTAATGATGTTAAGTGGAAAAAAGCAAGACACCAAATAATATCTATAATATAATCTTATTTATGATAAAATAGCCTACCATGTTTAGAGATAAAGATATAGATCCATTTACTGGCTGTGGGACCTGGAGCAAGCTATTTAATATCTGTATACCTTATTTTCCTCATTTGTAAAAAAAAAAAAAAAAAAAAAAGGACATAGTAATAGTAATGATACTATCTGGATCATAGAGTTGTCATGAACATTAAATGACAGCCATAAAGAGCCTAAAATAGTGCTTAGCAAATAGCAAGTGCTCAATAATATTAGTCATCATTATTATTTTGTTGTTATTTCTATCATTATTAATATATATGAAAGGAAATCACTTTCCTCCTTCTCCTATCAACTCCATTCTATACTGTCAAATCAAGGAGAAAAGAAAAAGATCTGACTTAAACAGAGCTGCCCCAGAAGGTTGTCACTGGCCTATGGGTCAGTGAGTTGTAACCCTGGGTAGTCATTAAAAGGATGTCGATGGTGAAAAGACACAAGGTCAAGCAATCCTTATCCAGAAAAAAGCCTAGGACTGAGACAGGCAGTTCTGGCTGCTTGGGAGAGTATGTATGTGCACATGCGTGTGTTTGTATTCTCACGTTAGCATAAATGTGCTTGTGTATATGTTGTAAAGAACCAATACAACAACTGAGGATGAATTCACATAAGGAAAAATTTTTAATACTGCAAAGGTGAGGTCAGAATGTTATATAACCTTGTTTTCTCATCCACACATGAGAGTTAAGAGAAGGGAACTGCCAGTATACTCATTTACACACCCTGAGCCCTGCAATTTATTTCACTGTATTTGATGTTAGCAGGGAAGCACTTATTTATTTAAAATTACTCAGAATACAGCACAAAGAGCTATTCTGTAGGTACGAAATGTGTCTAAACTGCAATAAAATCCCCCTCCTGCACTTTTGACACAGTGTGACCACGGTAAAGGCAACATGAGGTTTCTTTTGTTTCTAGATGCTGCTGGAGGAAATAAACAATGGGGCATGAACATGGTTCTCAGCTTTTTTTTTTCAACTGGAGCACACGTGGCTGACTAATGTTCCTCAGCACAATGCTCTTCTAAATGCAATTCCCAGTACACTGGCCATTACTTCATCTCATTCACTGCCACCCAAGAGAGCATTTCAAGATACAAATGAGCGAGACTGACATTGGAAGAGGATAACCTTGAAGACATTCTATTTTTTAATTAAAAATGTAATACATGAATATATTCTTATTGTAAAAGATTTAAATAGTATGGAAATATATAGAATATACTCCTGTGTGTGCTCTTACACACCCAAAGTCCTCCTCTCCACAGACAGAAGTTAATAAATTATTAATAATTTGATGTGTATCCTTCTTATATTAAATTTGCATTTGTACACATTTATATGTATGCATGTGCTTATCTATAGTTATATCTCCACATGCAGTGGGTTATTTTTCCATAAATGAGATTATATTTCAGATATCTTTCAGCGATTTGCCTTTTCCTCTTAACATCATATTGTGTTGCATACATACCATATTTTATTTAACCTCTCCCCAATTGGTGGATATTTATGTTGTTTCATTTTTATTATTAAAAACAATGTTGGACTGAGCATACTTGCTTACCCTTGAACATGCCTCTTAATGCACAGATGTATTTATTAAGAAAAGATGCCCAGAAGTGGAATTGCTGGGTCAGAGAATAATCACATTCTATGTTAGTATTTAATTAAATGCAAAAATGTCCTAAAAATCTACTCATTTACATTTTCTCCAGCGGCATATTTTTTCTTCATTCAAAAAAGACGTGGGACACCTGGGTGGCTCAGTTGGTTGAGCAGCTGCCTTCAGCTCAGGTCATGATCCTGGCGTCCTGGGATGGAGTCCCACATCGGGCTCCTTGCTCGGCAGGGAGCCTGCTTCTCCCTCTGCCTCTGCCTGCCACTCTGTCTGCCTGTACTCACTAGCTCTCTCTCTCTCTCTCTCTGACAAATAAATAAAATCTTTAAAAAAAAAAAAGACTTATGCAGTGGCTACTTACTTACCTACCTATTTACCTATCTCCCTCCTTCCTTACCATCTAACATGTGGAGGAAAATAAAGCAGATCAAGAGGTAGCAGCATTGATAGGGGCAGGTTGCATAGTTAAATTAGGTGATACAGGTACCTTGCTAAAAATGTAATCTGTGAGAAAAGCCTGAAGGAAGACCTGGAGCGAGCCACCCAGAGGTTATTTGAGGTAGAGGAAAGTGAAAGTATCTGAGGTGGACAGATAGTGCGTATTAAGATAAAGAGGATAAAGACTGAAGTGAGCAAGGGGAAAGTAGGAGAGAGATAATGGGTATATGAGAGTGTACATCTCCTCAGATTATTACCAAGAATTATTAATCTTTGAAGTGTGCCAGGTCTGCTCACAAATTCACTCCCTTTTTTTCAAATTTTATTCTGAGTGATTACTAATGAAATGAACATTTTCACACGAACATTGGCCATTTTAGTGATTATTCTGCATTTATCTTTTCATATCTTTTTCTCATTTTTGATTGAATTTTTCTTACTGATTTTGATTCTTTTTATATATTCTGATTATTAATCCTTTTTCAATTATATGCATTGTAAATGCTTTCTCCAGGTTTGTCTCAATCTTTATGAAATCCAACCTGTACACTTTACTTATGACTTCTGGGTATTATTTTTAGCTTAAAAATAGAGAAGTATTTTCTTATATTCTCTTCTGACAGTTTAATACATTTGTTGTTTATTATGTTTCATTATTTAATCCATTTGAGATTTATATTTGTGAATGGCATAGTTAAGGTATAGTCATATTATGTAATATATGCATATATGTTATTTTTACCATATTTATAGCATTAATATGTTAGAATTTCTTATATGCCAATGTTTCTGTACCCTCTATTACGCTCTATATTTTCCTGTCAATATCACAGTTTCAATTATTTAAGCTCCCTAATGTATATGGCTACCTAATATGGATCACTTGTCTTCACTGTCTTTTTTAAATATTCCTTGAGGGGCGCCTGGGTGGCTCAGTGGGTTAATCCTTTGCCTTCAGCTCAGGTCATGATCTCAGGGTTCTGGGATGAAGCCCCGCATTGGGCTCTCTGCTCAGCGGGGAGCCTGCTTCCCCCTTTCTCTCTGCCTGTTGCTCTGCCTACTTGTGATCGCTCTCTGTCAAATAAATAAATAAATAAATAAAATCTTCAAAGAAAAATATTCCTGGAGATTCCATTACAGATGAATCTGAGAATCAGCTTATCTACGTGCATTTTATTGAGCTATTATTTTATAGATTAATTCAGAGAGAATATCTGTAAAATACTAAGTATTTTCATTTAGAAAATAAAATCTTTCCATTTACTTAGATTTCCTTTCATAATTTTCAGTAAATTTTTACAGTTTTAGTCCCTGTAGATCTTGCATATTTTTGTTAGGTTTGCTCCTCAGCATTTCTTTCTCTCTTGCTATTTATAAATAGGGTGTATTAAATGTTATTCTTTACTATCTTGATTGAACTTCATTGGATAAATTCTGAGGGGAAACCCCACAAAACCCTGTAGTAAATAAAGATACAAAGGTAGTTTTACTCTGATTGCAGTTATTTAATAATCTGTTGCTAGGAATAGAGGATCTGAAGTGATTTCCCTCATCAGAAAAATCTCTGGGATATGACAAATCAAAGAGATTACCTTTAGCCTTTGCTTTGGGACATTTATTTACTCAGAGAGGAGGCAATTAGGCCAACCCCTAAGGCTCAAATATGTTCAATCATCCTGGTATCTGAGAACAAAGCAATGTGGCTGGGATTTCTCTTCCCTTTTTATACATTCGCCCTTGCTGTGAATTTTGACTTCCTTTTGTTTCAAGTTTTTATTTTATACAACTAAAATTTTTTAAATTATGCAATATTTCATGCACATGGGAGAGTATATAAATTAATATGACCTTAATTTAATAGATGGGTCATTTAATATAACCCAGGTTTAGTAGCTGTTAGCTGTTTACTATATTTGATTCAGAACTATTTTCCTTTTTAAAAAATTAGTTAAAAAAATAAACTATTATAAATACAGCTGAAAACAGCATCCCCTCCCTTCTCATTCACACTGATATTTTGGGTCTTACTCTTATGCACATTTTAAATATTGTTCTGTTCTTTTCTGTGTACTTCTAAGTTGTATTCATTATGTATGTTCTTAGCATTTACATAGTTGATATAACATGTGTAGCCTTTGTAACTTGACATTATGTGCTTTTGAAATTCATCCTTGTTGACAAGGACAGTTCTCTGAAGTTGCTCACGATACTTCTGTTTATAGCCTATTAGTCAGATTTAGCCAATCTCAACTACCCCTCATGGCCAGAGAAAAAGGGAAATGCAGTTTTTATTCCAGGCAACCATGAACCTGGGTAAAAATCAAGATATATATTACTTAGGGAAAAGAGGGGAACTGGTAGTAGCGTACAGCTAGCCATCTCTAACAAATGCTTTTAATTATAATATTTATTGTAGATTTCTGATGTATACCTTTACTAGATTAAGGCATTTGTTTTTTTTTTCTTTTTTGCAGTTTCTGAAAGGATATTTTGACATTGCTGTTAACTAGAAATAAATGTTAAAAGTTCCTTTGGCATCTTTTGGGATGATTTTATGGGTTTTCTACTTTAATCTGATAATAAATTTTGATAGGTTTTCTAATGTTAAACTATCCTTGCATTCTAGAAATTCGTTTATTCTATCAATAACATGAATCTTATATCTGTTAGAAACACATTTTCTTTTAAAACAGTGCAAAGTTTGATTTATTTAGGATTTAAACATATATTTATAGATTAAATTGGCTTATTCTATTGCTAAACTTCTATGATACTTTTCTGTCTCTTGTTGAGTCAATATTTGTGATATATATTTTCTAGAAAAATTAGCCTGATAATTCAGATTTCTAAATTTCTTAGCATTAATTCATACGTAGGTTTCTTCCATACTTAAATAAATTTCTGCATCTGTATTTATGTCTCCTCTCTTTTTTCTTGATCAGAATTG
Organism: Neogale vison; assembly: GCF_020171115.1. Taxonomy (NCBI): domain Eukaryota; kingdom Metazoa; phylum Chordata; class Mammalia; order Carnivora; family Mustelidae; genus Neogale; species Neogale vison. Next base: position 14,216,746 of record NC_058097.1, read on the forward strand.
TTAGCGATTTCACAATTATGCTGGGCTTTTAAAGAACATTTAATGGGTTTATTAAGTGGTCCTATTAGGCTTTTTGCTTACTTTAGTATTTTCTGTTTTAAATGTTCTCAATACAAATTGGGTTCATTTTCCTTCTAAATTCTTGCATTGTGTTATTATAGTAGACATTGTTTATTGGCTACCCATTCCTATCTTTTTATCCTTTATCCACATCTAACTGTAGAGGTTAAATAGCAAGATACTCAATTTCCCAGATATTCTTGGAACTAGGTATAGCCATGTCTTCCAGATTTAAGAGTTTGAGTTTAAAAGGAAGACTTCTATGGGGGCACAGTGGGATTATTATTTTTTTTTTTTTTACTGCTCACTGAAGCAAAGAAACACACACTAACTTTCCTTTCCTTCAACTAGCAGAAGGAAAGAGACAGCATGGAGGAGGCACACCTGATTATAAGCACCAGCCTAGATGTGGTATACATCATGCCCTGTCACATACCATTGGAGAGAACTTATTTATTTAGTCAAAACTATTTGTGAGGGAGGCTGGGAAATATGACTACTGTGTTGGTGGCTATATCCCTATTACTGTGGAAGAAAAGAACAGATATGGAAAACAGGTTTTTAGCATATTGGTTGCAGCCCTTCCCACTTCCAAAGGTACAGCAGCTAAGAACATAAATTACCCATGAATGCACAAGCTTAGAAGTTGTTATATAATCCTTATGGGGGTCTATGTGGAAGAAAAATTGAACTTTGAAAATAATCATCAAAATATTAGGGGATGCTACTAGCATTTTTATCTCATAAAAATACCAAAACTTGAGCTACAAGATTCAGACTCAAGTAAGCAGAGACAGAATGTCTGAGCAGCTAATTTGAAGCAATAATATATTTTTTAAAAGATTTTATTTATTTATTTACAGACAGAGATCACGAGTAGGCAGAGAGGCAGGCGGGGGCGGGGGGGGCAGGGAAGCAGGCTCCCCGCTGAGCAGAGAGCCTGATATGGGGCTGGATCCCAGGACCCTGAGATCATGGCCTGACCCAAAGGCAGAGGCTTTAACCCACTGAGCCACCTAGGTGCCCTAAAACAATAATATTTCTGTAAGGGAGGATAATCTATCTATAATTCTATAAAGGGGGATAATCACACATACACACTGGCATACAATTGAGCGGCTTCTCAATTCACTATGAAATTGTATTTAATTCAAACCAAATTAATAGTCACAGGTGGTTTTAACTAGCAGTGTCATAAAAGCAATTAACATTGGTTTGTACCAACTCCAACTAGAGTTTGGAGTTGTTTCCTACTAGAACTAGTGGAGCCAATGACAATTGTATGCACAAGTAGCAGTATTCTGCTGTGCATTCAGAAATATTAAAAGAATAAAAAAAAAGATATTACTTTCTTTCTGAGTCAATTAGTTTAATTTTAAAAATATTATCTCTTATATTTTCTAGCAGTTTGCTTTTACATTTAAAATGATTGAATGAAAAAGTCTACAAACCACTTATCTTTTTCTAGCATAGATTTAAATATCTTTTATAATTTTTAAATTTGAAGTTAGGTTTTAAAAAGCATAACTTACATTTAGTAAGATTCACTCTTTTTCAGGTGTACAGTTCTTTGAATTTTACTAAATAAATACCGTTGTATGACTGTCACCAGAATCAAAGTATCAAATATTTCCACAACTTCTTCATCCCCCTAAGAGTTTCCTCAGGTCCCTGTGTAATCTGCAAGTAAAACATTTTGGGGTGAATCAAAATTGCAGTTGAGGTGTGCCAGTTGGTAAGGCAGGTTTTTCATCTGGGAGAATGCCACAAAGAATTCAAATATGACTAAGCCAAGGAGCTTATTTTTGTTTTTCTTCCCAGCCCCTATGCTGAAATCCTAGCTGTGCCTCATTGGTCTAAATGATTTTAGCAGTGCATCATTCCTTTTGCTTTGCAAATATACTTTAAGAAAAATTGTGGAGGTGTACTAATTTTAATTCAACATGTCGACATAACTATCTTCCTTCAAGTATTTTCCAAATCCATCAGATGTTTAAAATATATTACAGAAATAAACAAAAGAAGGCATAATCTTTATTCTCAGGGGCTTTCAGATTAAGACAGATAATAAATATGGATATATTTACTGTAAACAGAATATGGTCTATGGTAACCAGTAGGTGTTTAAGCACTTTTTTCTCCTTTGTTTATTATTGTTAGCCTGTGGAGAAGGGAACGTAGGAGGAAGTTGATGGAGTGGAAGGAGTGACTGTATTCAGCAGAAAGGAATAAATGTAAGAAGCTACAGAGTACCATGAAGAGAACAGATCAGAGATTTGGGTAGAGATGACCTTATTAAAAGATGATTATCATGGTTTTCTTTAGATAAAAGAAGCATTGTATAGTGAAGCCCTTCATTCATAGATGAGAAAATAGGCCCAAAGAGGTGCAGTGACATGATCAAGGTCAACCAGAGAGTTTGGAGCAGGTCCAGGACTAAAACTATCTCTCCTAATTCTTCTGATATTCATTTTACTAGTCTATGTGCCTAACCTACTTGTTTTAGGAGGCAACTGGCAATTCTTCTCTTATTTACATTTGCTTTACAAGACTCCTCATACCCGGGGCGCCTGGGTGGCTCAGTGGGTTAACCGCTGCCTTTGGCTTGGGTCGTGATCTCAGGGTCCTGGGATCAATTCCCACATCAGGCTCTCTGTTCAGCAGGGAGCCTGCTTCCTCCTCTCTCTCTGCTTGCCTCTCTGCCTACTTGTATCTCTCTCTGTCAAATAAATAAATAAAATCTTAAAAAAAAAAAAAAAAAAGACTCCTTACACCCGACTCTAGCTTTACCAAAAAAGCAAAAAACAAAAAGCAAAAACGAAAAAACCCCAAACCAAACCAAAACAAAAAAACCATTAGCCATCACTTGGGGCTGACACTCACAGCCTGGTAGGTGCTGCTCTCACAGTTTTTCTTAAGAGATTTCATCTCTACCTTTCTTTTCTCTTGGCAGAGTGCAGGCTTCTTCCTTTTTTTTTTTATTCTTTCTTCCTTTTTTTTTTTTTTTTGCTGTAAGGCTAGCTAGAAACCTTGACTCCCTTGATATCATTTCTGCAGGGGGAAAATATTTTCCCAGTTCCAAATAAACTAAACTTTCAACAAAAAGTCAAATACATGGGTCCTTTCTATAAATTTATCTGTATATGTTGGCTTTTCTATTCTGAAGAGAAATTGTATTTGCTGCTCAAATCTAAAACTATGACCTTGTGTATATAGGATCAACTATATCATACACAACTTTCCACAGGTTCTGGGGAAACCTGAGCTTTTTCCTTGCTAAAGCAGATGACAATTCTACTCCAAATTATAGAGAATGGTACAAAGTATCTCACTATCTGGAAAACAGGTAGAGTATATGAGAAAAGAAAATTTACAGTGGAAAAGGCACTGGTGACAGTGTCTTGATGTCATAGTTCTTTGCTGAAATGCAGTTTTTTCAGGTGGCTTCTCTAAAAGAAAAAGGGCTACTTGGATACCAAGCTCAAGTCCACAAAGGAAATTCAAATTAGCATTATACCAAAGGTAGCACTTTCAACATCATCTGTGGGTATTTTCACCACAATGTTCCATGTTCAAAAATATTTTTGAAATGTCTATATGCACACAACACTGTGCTATGGGGAATATTTAAAACGTAGAATAATAAGAGAAAATAGTGCATGATATAGGGACAGTTTGGAAACATCAGCTGTAAGTATTGTGGGGATTTGGAATCAAGAAATAAAATCGTATAGAACAAGGAGGTTTAGTAGAAGAAACTTAAGCTTTGAAGGACAGAATTTGTACATATGGAGAAGAATAAAGAGCAAAGTTCGGTTGGATGTTCCACCGAACACCGAACAGACACCGAATAGACGCATTGGCGTCTATTTTGTGTGACCGGTGAATTCATTCTGAATGGTCGTTGTACCTGCCAAATGGGTTGTTAGATATTCTGAAGCTCATCCCAGCAGGCATTTCACTACACAGATGTGGAAGGGGCTATGAGGTCAGAGAATGGTTCAGCTCGCATAGGCCATCAATCAAATGTAACCATTAAAGTGATCAGAAATAGAGATTAGTCTTTAATTGTTGCTGTGTTTTAGTTAAGTCTTACATATTGTGTGCGCTCACTTCTTCTAAGGTTATACAACTAATCTCTCAGTCATGTTGCCATCAGTCTTAAACTTCATTATCATATAGCCTTATGTATCAAGCTGACAAACACACTCAATGGATATAGATGATGCCTATTATTCTTTACCAGAATAACAACGGTACTGTCACTTAACAACATTCAGATCCAATTTCAATCCCTTCGCAATACAAAGTTTAAAGCAATCTCATCAAGAAGTAGCAGAGCTGGCCAGTCTTCTCTAGCAGGTGCTTCTGCTGTTTCACCTTTTGAGGTAAGTAGCCTCAGGCCATGGAACCAATTTTCAGCAGTGATTTGCTATGATATTGAATACACATCTCAATACCCTATAGATAGAAAAGGAGGATCTGATTCATCAACACTTTTCTTTAGGTCAGCAAACACTCAGGGAACAATTAGACTGTTTATAAAGCCTTGGTACCTAGAATACTGCAAAGTCAATTTAAAAAATATATTGAATATGTGAGCTTTTCCAAATTGTCATCAGCTGTGATGACAAGCTATTAAAGAAGCTATTGTAGAGGACTGAAGGAGCAGCTGATTTCAAAATAGTAAATCAAGTCTTGGTCAAGAGCAGTGATGAAAAGAGAACAGGATTCTTGCTGTGTTTATGAGTAGCTCAAGACAGCTTTAATACACATCAATCACAGGTAGGCATCGTGCTCTGGTCCATGCCCCTGACTCTCAGTGTGACCTTTTGTGAGTCACCAGACGGCTTTCAGGCTCAGTTACTCAGCCGAAAACAAAGCCGAGGAGCAGAAACCTCAATGAAAAACAGGCGCTGCATCACTAATGAGATTTCCTGGGGAAATAAATTCCTCACCTCTGTAACCCTCTCTCCGTGACACTCCCTGCTCTAGATTGCCACATCCCACACATTCAAGAGAAGGTGGACAAAGCAAAGTGCTTGAGGCTTGTGGCTATGTGACACTCCCAGCTTCAGATGCGTTTATCAGGAAGATTTCACTGTGCTTACTTAAAATAGGGAAGCCACAAAGAAAAAAGGTCACACTATCTTGCTTTAGAAATTGGAGTGCTAGCTTTGGATTAAAAAATCTCTCAATCAGTTATGGTTTACTTAGACTTGGAAGGACTGGCCAAGGAATCTCTTTTTTCAGTTGGTCCTAAAGAGTTATGGCTATACAACCAGTACTTTGAAATATTTACAATTCCCTCTAGGCAAAAGCATTCATTGCTGTGAAACTTGCTGCTAAAAGCCCAAGATTAGAGTTACCATGAACATGTGACAGTGTCACCATGGTTGAAACAAAGTTTAGAACAGAAGAGCCAGAAGAGCAGCTTTTTAAGAGGGTAGTAATATGGGTGGAAAGTAGGCCTGGGGTTTGGAAATGCCACCAATACTGTCAACTACCACAGCTTCTGGGTACAACAGGCCACCTGCAGAAGAAGAAAGCACATAAGGAAGATGTGGCCGACACAACTTACGGCCCTTGAGAATGAGGCTGCACTTTTGCTTTTAAGATTGTTCGTCGCTTATGGGCTTCAGACACACACACACACACACACACACACACACACACGAGGGTCTCCTTTCTGTGGCTAGCCCCTTTGGAAAGGTTCCACATGAGTGAACACTACTGAATCAGTCAGTCTATTTAGTGACTTGTAAGAAAAGCTGACGATATCACTGCTCCAAGGCAGGCTGCCACCCCAGAGCCTCAGTCGTAACTAATGGGGGTTTAAAAGGGAGATCAGAAAATATCATGCAGATAAAATACTGAGATAGGAGAAAAGACCATAACCTCAATCTGCAAAATGTAATAGCTTTGTCAAAATAAAAGCCAAAGCTAAACTCTCCCGCTGCTGCACACCTCCCAGCTCGAGGGAACTGTTCAAGCAGAGAGGCATTTTCTATTAGCACAAACTCTGAATGCAGCAGGGAGAAACTCAGCCATAATATCTGCACAACGGCCCCTCCATGCAAACACCATTCCAGTAATGGGAAATTTTAATGATGTAAAGCAGCAAGGTCACACGATATGTCCAGGCAGCCCTTGGAAAGACACTACCTCGGCAGATATTACAGAGGAGAGCTCAGAATTGCTCTTGGTTCATTAGGCTTTGCCTGAGGGTTTTTTCCTTCCACTATTAACTACAAACAAGGTTGAGGTTCCTGTTACTCAGTTCCTTGTATGCAATGCAAAGAGGTGAAGGGCAGGGTTTGTAAATATGGAAAGGCAGACAGCTTAGACATGTTTTTACAATACTTGAAATATTCTCTCTGAGTCACCTTAAATATGAAAATTGCAAAAGCCTTATCAATGTTGCAGTAGTTTTTTCCTAGCAGAAGAACTTTTTATCTACTCGCGTGTAGATAAAGGTACTATATGCACATAAATATACACACATGGGGTGGATTGATTCCCTCCCCTACATACAGCACCACCACATCTTCTTAAAGTTTGCTTCCTTCTCCCAGCTTTATGACCCCATTGAGATCACTCTTACTGTTTTCTTCCTCGTTACATTTTGATATTTCAAAGCATGGCCTGGATCTCACTCCCATCTCCCCACTCCACATTATTAATGAATTGGAAAGCAGACATCATTAGTTTTCGGAGACCATTTCTTTTAAAATTTACAGGCCCCTTCATCTGAATCCCCAGAGACAGTCTGCTGTTCTCATCTTAGAATCTTATTAGCATCATATCTTCTGTATCCTGCCATGCAAACTGCATGGCTATGCACTTTCTAGCACTTGACCCTTTTGCGGACGGAATTAATTTACTCTTTGAAGATGCAGCAGCATGCTGTTGTGCTTGTTAAAGAAAGAAAAGCCAAGCAAGGAGATGGTAAAGCAAGCAAAGAAAATTTAAAAGCAAGCTCTTGTAAGGCAAGTTATGTAGAGACTGGGCAGGAGAAACTAATAGCCAGTAACTATTGATAGAAACAGGCAAATTAACTGATGAGCAGAGATCACTGAGAATATCTGCATCTAACTACTAATAAGCACCCCCGTATAGAAAAGATTACATATTACAGATTACAATTATTGTGTACTAGAACCTTTCATTCTTAGAAGACTCTTTGGTTTAATGAAGGTTAGCATTAGAAGACAACCCAAGCAACTAATTTTGATTTGGTCAGACACATGACTTGTCTCTTGAAACCTTTCAGACTCATTTACTCTGTACTCACTGTCGACAAGTATTGTTCTAGATGCTGGAGATATAACATTGGGTAGGACATGATCTCCTTCATTTGCAGAACTTACTTTCTAGTGAAGGAGTGAAAAAAAAAAACCTAAGCAGACAATTAAAAATATAACTTTAGGTAGCTATAAGCACTATGAAAGAAAATGAAGCCATGCAAAGGAATAGAGTGTTAAGGAGAATTATTTGAAACAAGGTAATCCATTACTTAGAAACTGACTTTCAACTGGACATTAATGATATAAAAGAGCAAGCCCTATGAAGATCTCAGGGACCAGTATTCCAAAAAGCACACAAAAGCCTTGAGACTAGAACAAGCTCGGCATCTCTAAATTTAAATATAACTAATGCAGTTGGAGTGGGATAGTGGGGGGATAAGTGGTAGGATAAATAGGCAGTAATTAGAAGTAAACACTTAAAGACCATAACAAGGAATCTGAATTTTATCTTACCCATGATGAAAGCAATCAAAGAGTAGAGATTTATGCTTTGAGGTCACTCCTACTGTTTTGAAAAGAACAGAATTAAGGGTGGGAATAAGAGAGCAGAATAAAAGCAAGGAAACTAGATAGGAGGTTATCCCAGAAATCTACACAAGAAATTATTATGGAATCTTGGACTTAGGGTGGTAGCAGTGGAGGTGGAGAGAGGTGGAGCAATTCAAGACATATTTTGAAGAGAGAACTATAGGACTTGTTAAGGAAATGGATGAGTGAGTGAATGGTGACAGATTTAACAGTACCAGAAGACTGAAGGGGGAAAAGATAGAAATAAAAAGCTTCATTTTGGCCAGGTTAAATTTTGGGGTGACCACTAGTTTTAAAAGAGTAGATAGGGTAGAGCTCATAGGAGGGATCTGGAATTAAGACAGATATATATTTATAATTGCAAACTTCCTGAATTGTTTCAGGATGGATGAGATCATCATAGAGTGAGTTTAGATGGAAAAAAAGGCACCATGGATGGCTTTGGGGCATTCCAAAATGCAAAGGTCAGGAAGAAAAAAAGCAGCATCAAAGGAGACTAAAAGGAATAACCAGGGTTACACAAGAATAACCAGAAAACACTACCACCACCAAGAAAAAGGACATTTGAAAAAAGAGAGAGTAATCAACTGTATAAAATGTCACTAAGAATTGAGGTAAAGCAAGAACTGAGAGTTGGCTATTTGATGGCAAGACGAAGTCATTTGTCACCTTGACTGAAGAGTTCCATAAGTGATAGGAGTGTTAATGAGAGAAACTTGATTGAAGTGAATTACAGACAAAATGAAGTATGATGGTGAAAAAAAATTAAAACAAAACAAAGAACGAGGTAGTGAGAGTAGACTCTACTAATGGGTCTTCTCAGAAAGGAGAGCAGGGAAACGAAGTGATATTTAGAGTGTTATGTTGGGATGAAGGAAAGTTTTAAGTTGGGAGCAACCACAGCATACTTGTGTTGGGTCGGCAGCTCCGGGAATGCAGGAGGAACAACAGAAATGACCACTGGGCCGCCATCTTCCAGTCTCTGCCTTCCTTAACCCTTGACTCTCCCGCCAAAAGGATATATGCCCAGGTCACATCTCCATAGGTAACCTGATACCTATGTAGGAAACAGGAATATCAGGACCCCTTCCCCATATCTTCCGATCACCAAATACCTTGCCATGTATGGATGTGAACTCATGCCCTGCCTTGGCCAGATAAAAGACCCCGCTGACTCCATCCCAGCGTGACTTCCCCGACTCCCCTCTCCAGAGTCGTAGAACTTCGCTTGAGAGTGCCAACCTTCTCCCGGCATGACTTTCCTAGCTCCCCTTCTCCTGAGACCCAAAACTTCAATGCAGAGTGCCTTTAATGAATCTTGCCTTGCACCTACCTTGCCTGGTCTTGCGTTTACCTCATCTGCAAAACTTTACAACTTGTACACCATCAAGAATGATCCTAACAGAGAAGAAAAAGAATGATGTGTAAGAAAGAGTGTATAATTGCAGGAAATATAGCTTTGACTAAAGAAGGGAAGAGAGCCAATTCCCAAGTCATGGCACTGGCCTTAGACCAGAGCATGGACATGTCACTAATAATATGAGGGGAAATAGAGTTTATAGGTGTTAGATTTGGTTGTGAGAGAAACCAGTTCTCTTTTGTTAGTTTCTAATTTCTCATTCTCAATGAAGTAAGACAAAATTATCAACTGATAGTGAGTACAAAGAATGGTTTAAGATTTCTAGTAAAAAAACTGTAAATGAGGCTAGTCAGTATGATTGTATGTTTTTCCCCCAACCACATTTGGCTGTTCAGATAAGGGTGAGAATAGGTGGTATGTTAGATTTACCAACATTAGGTTTACTAGCAAGTATAATAAGAGAAAAAGGAGTAAGAAAGTAAGCAGAATGATAACAATAATGGACCAGGAATACAATATTGGTGATGTGAGGATGAATGGCATGAAGAAGGTGAATATGAATTAGCTGATGTGTAAGTACAATGGGTTGAAGAAGTATTGTTATATAGATACTGAAGTCTGAGTGAACTATAAACATATTCTAAAATGGAATTCTTACGTCTAGATTTTGGAAATGGTGTAGTGGGTTCTTGGAAAGGGATAGAGGAAAGGACTAGTAGAAATGAGGAAATCAGGGCACCTGGGTGGCTCAGTAGTTAAGCCTCTGCCTTCAGCTCAGGTCATAATCCCAGTGTCCTGGGATTGAGCCCGACATCGGGCTTCCTGCTCCGTGGGAAGCCTGCTTCTCCCTCTCTCACTCTCCCTGCTTATGCTCCCTTTTTCTTGCTGTATCTCTCTGTCAAATAAATAAAATAAATTGTCAAATAAAAGCTTTAAAAAATGTGGAAATCAAGGAATGATGTGGTTGCTGAAATCACCAAAAATGTTGCAAGGTGTGATGGTGCAGAGGAATATAGTGAGCCAGCTGCTGACCACAAAAATTACTGTCAGGAAATTAAGCAAATGACCACAAAAAGGATAGATATCAAGGACTATAATCTACTGGTATTTGATTCAAAAGAATGGGTTTTATAGAGGAGGAAGTAGAAGGACCTGAATGGACCTTTCAGGAGGGAGAACATCAATCCCACCTAAGGCCCTGAGGATATGTGAAAAAAAAGCAGCCAACACTTGACAGAGTGAGAGGGAAAACAGTGCCCTAAGGGATAACCTGGTTTTAGTTAGACTGAGAAGTTGGAACATTTTTGGTATGAGGTTAATAATACATGGGATTTTTTTTTTTTTTTCTGATGATAAAGCATGAGTTCCAGAAAGGGTGGTGGAAATAGCAATAGGAAATTGGATCAGGCTTGGGGATGTACAGAGCCACATAGGGATGAGCATACAAGTCATGATGATGACCTTTGAGCTGTACTGTTCAATGCAGTAACCTCTAGCCAAATGTGCCTATTGAGGACTTCAAATGCGCTTGGTCAGAATTAAGACATGCTGTAGGGATAAAACACATGCTGGATTTTGAAGATTTAGGATTTAAAATATCTCATATTTCATACTGATTAAAAACTAAAATAATCTTTTGAACATATCAGGTTAAATGTTATTAAAATTAGTTTCACTTCTTATTTTAGTCTATCTTATTGTAGAGAGAGAGAGTGAGAATGCCAGGAGTGGTGGTGAGGGGTGCAGACAGAGACAGAGGGAAAGAGAGAATCTTAGGAAGGATCCATGCTGGGCTGGGTGTGGAGCCCAACTGGAGGTTTGATCCCACAATCCTCAGATCATGACCCAAGCCTAAATCAAGAGCTGGACATTTAACTGAGCCACACAGATGCCCTTAATTTCACTATTTAAAAGTTTAAATTTGGTTACTAAAAAATCTAAAATTACATATATAACTCAAATTATATTCCTGTTGGGTGGTGCAATTTTAGAAGCTTTCCTTTCTGGTGATGACCTGAATGTGGATGTTAGACATGCTGGAATTAGGTCTGATTTAGCTTAAGGGAAGGTAGGCGAACAGTTCCAATTATGGTTATCCCTTTGGAGTGGTCTTTTTAATTTTTGCTCCAGTGTGGCCCTTGGACCAGAAACAGTGGCACTGTACCTGGGAGTTGCTTAGAAATCCAAAATCTCAGGCTCTGTCCCATACCTACTGATTCAGAATCTGCAATTTAACAATATCCCCAGGTGAGTCTTATATGTATAATGAAGTTTGAGATGCAGTGCTAGGGGTAGTATCTAGTGGTGAAGTGGATAAAGTTGAGGCTAGGGAAGGAGTGTACTGGGAACACCTTGTTGGGTGAGAAATGGTTTTACCAGTGGGTAATTTCTGGGCTGGAAGAGAAGCAGTTAGATCTCAGATAACTATGAGTCTCTACACATGTCCTGTCTAATATAGTAGCTGATGGCCACACTTGAAGTGTGGCTGTTCCAAAATGAGACATTCTATAAGCCAAAGATACACCAGGTTTTGAAGACTTAGTATGAAAAAAAAAGAGAGAGTGAAATATCTTATTAATAAATTTCAAATGATGAAGTGTTAAAATGACAAAATTCTGGATGTATTGGGTTAAATTAAACATTGCTAAAATTAATTTCATCTGCTTATTTGTTTTAACTCTAGCTATTAGAAAATTAAGCATTTATATGTGACTCATATTACATTTCTATTAGAGAGCACTGCTCTAGACTATAAGAGAAAACTCTCCAGGATGTTCCCATACAGACAGACTCTGTAGAGCAGGGGCTGGCAAAGTATGATCCACAAGCCAAGTGTGGACCACTACCTGTTTTTGTACATGAAAGTTTACTGGAATTCAGCCATGTTCATTCTTTTAAATTATCCATGGTCACTTTCATGCTACAATGACAGGACCAAGTATTTGAGACAGAGACTCAGAGCTCATAAATCTCTATGGAAAAAGTTTGCTATAGAGTAAAAATGGAAAGGCCTCACTGCTTCCAATTTCAGGACAGTCCAGGATTCATATTCATATATGGAAAGTTGGATTATATCTAGAAAAACATTTTCATGATAGTAGTAAAAAAATCAGGATTACCTTTTATAATTGTATATTTAATTGTACTTTTCTTTTGAGTTACAAAACCATAATGCTGTTGCTATTTAAAATTTATTTTAAAGGGAACAGTCTTTAGGATTTATGAGACTTCATTTATGAGCTTGGATTCTAATGGTAGCCAGATGCTACCAAATTTTCAATAATTTAAATTGGTTTATTTTCTTCTTATTCTCCTTTTACACATTGAGTAACCACTTACTAATACAGTATCAAATGCTGGAAGTACATAGTGACTTTGAAGATAATGAAATGATGTAGATTTGAATTAATTGTTTGAGTGGTAATGATGTGCCCCTTTATAATATGGAAAAAACAAACTTGTTAAGATTATTAGTGCCAGGGGAGGAGTCAAGATGATGGAGAAGTAGCAGGCTGAGACGACATCAGGAAGCAGGAGATCAGCTAGATAGCTTTTCTAACCATTGCAAACACCTACAAATCCAATGGGAAATTGAAGAGAAGAAGAGCAACAATTCTAGAAACAGAAAATCGATCACTTTCTGAAAGGTAGGACCTGCGAAGAACTGAATCCAAAGTGATGGGAAGATAGACTGTGGGGGTGTGGGGGGGGAGGGGACGGCTCCAGGCAAGCAGCAGAGCAACAGAGCACAAAATCAGGACTTTTAAAAGTCTGCTCCACAGAGGGACATCGGTCCAGAGGCTAAACCAGGGGGAAGCCCACGCGGGGTCAGCATAACCTCACGTCCTGTGGGGTCACAGAAGGACCAGGGGTGTCTGAGTGTCGCAGAGCTTGCAGGTATTAGAGCGGGGAAGCCGGCTACAGCGACAAAGCCAAGAAGTAAACTCTCAGCTCAGGGTTACCTTGAATGGGTAGCAGGCTGGGTGAGCTCGGAGCGCGGCCGGAGGCCACAGAGATGGAAGCAACCGGGCGCTTTTCTCCAAGTGCGACATAATGAGCGCTTTCCTACAAGCGCGACGACAGGCCAGGGAGACAGCGGCGATTGGGCGGGACCCCGAGCTCTCGGCTCCTCCCGCCGGAGACTGGGAGGCCGCCATCTTCATTCCCGTCCTCCGGAACTCTACGGAAAGCGTTCAGGGAACAAAAGCTCCCGAAAACAAACCCGAGCGGATTACTTAGCCCAGCCCCTGGTAAGGGCAGTGCAATTCTGCCTGGAGCAAAGACAATTGAGAATCACTACAACAGACCCCTCCCCCAGAAGATCAACAAGAAACCCAGCTAAGACCAACTTCACTCACCAAGGAGAACAGTGGAATTCCAGAGGAGGAGAAAGCAAATCTTATCTGGACAAAATGACAAGGCAGAAAAACTCACCACAGAAAAAAGAACAAAAGGTAGTACTGAAGGCTGGGGACCTAATCAATACAGACATTGCTAATATGACAGATCTAGAGTTCAGAATGACGATTCTCAAGGTTTTAGCAGGGCTCGAAAAAGGTATAGAAGATATTAGAGAAACCCTCTCTGGAGAGATAAAAGTCCTTTCTGGAGAAATAAAAGAACTAAAATCTAATCAAGTTGAAATAAAAAAAGCTATTAATGAGGTGCAATAAAAAATGGAGGCTCTTACTGCTAGGATAAATGAGGCAGAAGAAAGAATTAGTGACATAGAAGACCAAATGACCGAGAATAAAGAAGCTGAGCAAAAAAGAGATGAACAAATACTGGACCACGAGGAGAGAATTCGAGAGATAAGTGACACCATAAGACGACACAGCATTAGAATAACTGGGATTCCAGAAGAAGAAGAGAGGGGGAGCAGAAGGTATATTGGAGAGAATTATTGGAGAGAATTTCCCTAATATGGCAAAGGGAGCAAACATCAAAATCCAGGAGATGCTAAGAACGCCCCTCAAAATCAATAAAAATAGGTCCACACCTCATCACCTGATAGTAAAATTTACAAGTCTTAGCGACAAAGAGAAAATCCTGAAAGCATCCTGGGAAAAGAAGTCTGTAACATACAAGGGTAAAAACATTAGATTGGCAGTGGACCTATCCACAGAGACCTAGCAGGCCAGAAAGAACTGGCATGATACATTCAGAGCACCAAAAAAGAAAAACATGCAGCCAAGAATACTATATCCAGCTAGGCTATCATTGAAAATAGAAGGAGAGATAAAAAGCTTCCAGGACAAACAAAAACTGGAAGAATTTGCAAACACCAAACCAGCTCTACAGGAAATATTGAAAGGGGTCCTCTAAGCAAAGAGAGACCCTAAAAGTAGTAGATCAGAAAGAAACAGAGACAATATACAGTAACAGTCACCTTACAGGCAATACAATGGCTCTAAATTCATATCTCTCAATAGTTACCCTGAATGTTAATGGGCTAAATGCCCCAATCAAAAGACACAGGGTATCAGAATGGATAAAAAAACAAAACCCATCAATATGCTTCCTACAAGAAACTCATTTTAAACCCAAAGACATCTCTGGATTTAAAGTGAGGGGGTGGAAAACAATGTACTATGCTAATGGACATCAGAAGAAAGCTGGGGTGGCAATCCTTATATCAGATCAATTATATTTAAGCCAAAGACTATAATAAGAGATGAGGAAGGACACTATATCATACTCAAAGGGCCTGTCCAACAAGAAGACCTAAAATTTTAAATATATAGGCCCCTAACATGGGAGCAGCCAACTATACAAACCAATTAATAACAAAATCAAAGAAATACATTGACAATAATACAATAATAGTAGGGGACTTTAATACTCCCCTCACTGAAATGGACAGATCATCTAAGCAAAAGATCAACAAGGAAATAAAGGCCTTAAATGACACACTGGACCAGATGGACATCACAGATATATTCAGAACATTCTATCCCAAAGCAATAGAATATACATTTTTCTCTAGTGCACATGGAACATTCTCCAGAATAGATCACATCCTGGGACATAAATCAGGTCTCAACCGGTATCAAAAGATTGGGATCATTCCCTGCATATTTTCAGACCACAATGCTCTGAAGCTAGAACTCAATCACAAGAGGAAATTTGGAAAGAACCCAAATACATGGAGATTAAACAGCATCCTTCTAAAAAATGACTGGGTCAACCAGGAAATTAGAGAAGAATTGAAAAAATTCATGGAAACAAGTGATAATGAAAACACAACGGTTCAAAATCTGTAGGACACAATAAAGCAGTACTGAGAGGAAAATATATAGTGGTATAAGCCTTTCTCAAGAAACAAGAAAGGTCTCAAATACACAATCTAACCCTACACTTAAAGGAGCTGGAGAAAGAACAACAAAGAAAGCCTAAACCCAGCAGAAGAAGAGAAATCATAAAGATCAGAGCAGAAATCAATGAAATAGAAACTAAAAAGGCAATAGAACAAATCAACAAAACTAGGAGCTGGTTCTTTGAAAGAATTAATAAGATTGACAAATCCCTGGCCAGACTGATCAAAAAGAAAAGAGAAAGGACCCAAATAAATAAAGTCATGAATGAAAGAGGAGAGATCATAACTAACACCAAAGAAATACAGACAATTATAAGAACATACTATGAGCAACTCTATGCCAACAAATTTGACAATCTGGAAGAAATGGATACATTTCTAGAGACATATAAACTACCACAACTGAACCAGGAAGAAATAGAAAACCTGAACAGACCCATAACCAGTAAGGAGATTAAAACAGTCATCAAAAATCTCCAAACAAACAAGAGCCCAGGGCCAGATGGCTTCCCAGGGGAATTCTACCAAACATTTAAAGAATTAATTCCTATTCTCCTGAAACTGTTCCAAAAATAGAAATGGAAGGAATACCTCCAAACTCATTTTATCAGGCCAGCATCACCTTGATCCCAAAACCAGACAAGGATCCCATCAAAAAAGAGAGCTATAGACCAATATCCTTGATGAACACAGATGCAAAAATTCTCACCAAAATACTGGTGAATAGAATCCAACAGTACATTAAAAGGATTATTCACCACGACCAAGTGGGATTTATTCCAGGGCTGCAAGGTTGGTTCAACATCTGCAAATCAATCAATGTGATACAATACATTAAAAAGAAATAATAAGAACCCTATGATACTCTCAGTAGATGCTGAAAAAGCATTTGACAAAGTGCAGCATCCCTTCCTGATTAAAACTCTTCAAAGTGTAGGGATAGAGGGCATATACCTCAATATTATCAAAGCCATCTATGAAAAACCCACTGCAAATATCATTCTCAATGGAGAAAAACTGAAAGCTTTTCCGCTAAGGTCAGGAACACGGCAAGGATGTCCGTTATCACCACTGCTGTTCAACATAGTACTAGAATTCCTAGCCTCAGCAATCAGACAAAAAAAAGAAATTAAAGGCATCCAAATCGGCAAAGAAAAAGTCAAACTATCACTCTTTGCAGATGACATGATACTATATATGGAAAACCCAAAAAGCTCCACTCCAAAACTGCTAGAACTTTTATAGGAATTCAGTAAAGTGTCAGCACATAAAGTCAATGCACAGAAATCAGTTGCATTTCTTTAAACTAACAACAAGACAGAAGAAAGAGAAATTAAGGAGTCAGTCCCATTTATAATTGCACCCCAAACCAAAAGATACCTAGGAATAAACCTAACCAAAGAGGCAAAGAATCTACACTCAGAAACTATTATAAAGTACTCATGAAAGAAATTGAGGAAGACACAAAGAAATGGAAAAACGTTCCATGCTCATGGATTGGAAGAACAAATATTGTAAAAATGTCTATTCTACCTAAAGCAGCCTATACATTTAATGCAATCCCTATCAAAATCCCATTCATTTTTTTCAAAGAAATAGAACAAACAATCCTAAAACTTATATGGAACCAGAAAAGACCTCAAATAGCCAAAGGAATATTGAAAAAGAAAGCCAAAGTTAGTGGCATCACAATTCCAGACTTCAAGCTCTATTACAAAGTTGTCATCATCAAGACAGCATGGTACTGGCACAAAAACAGACACATAGATCAATGGAACAGAATAGAGAGCCCAGAAATAGACCCTCAACTCCATGGTCAACTAATTTTTGACAAAGCAGGAAGGAATGTCCAATGGAAAAAAGACAGCCTCTTCAACAAATGGTGCTGGGAAAATTGGACAGCCACATGCAGAAAAATGAAATTGCACTATTTCCTTACACCATACACAAAAATAGACTCAAAATGGATGAAGGACCTCAATGTGAGAAAGGAATCCATCAAAATCCTTGAAGAGAACACAGGCAGCAAACTCTTCAAGCTCAGTTGCAGCAACTTCTTCCTAGAAACATTGCCAAAGGCAAGGGAAACAAGGGGAAAAATGAACTATTGGAACTTCGTCAAGATCAAAAGCTTTTGCACAGCAAAGGAAATCGTCAACAAAACCAAAAGACAACTGACAGAATGGGAGAAGATATTTGCAAATGACATATCAGATAAAGGGCTAGTATCTGAAATCTATAAGGAACTTCTCAAATTCAATACCCAAAGAACAAAGAATCCAATCAAGAAATGGGCAGAGGACATGAACAGACATTTCTGCAAAGAAGACATCCAGATGGCCAACAGACACATGAAAAAATGCTCCACATCACTCGGCATCAGGGAAATACAAATCAAAACCACATTGAGATACCACCTCACACCGGTCAGAATGGCTAAAATCAACAAGTCAAGAAATGACAGATGCTGGCGAGGATGTGGAGAGAGGGGAACCCTCCTACACTGTTGGTGGGAATGCAAGCTGGTGCAACCACTCTGGAAAATCATGTGGAGGTTCCTCAAAAAAATGAAAATAGAGCTACCCTATGACCCAGCAATTGCACTACTAGGTATATATCCTAAAGATACGAACGTGGTACTCCAAAGGGGCACATGCACCCAAATGTTTATAGCAGCAATGTCCACAATAGCCAAACTATGGAAAGAACCTAGATGTCCATCAACAGATGAATGGATAAAGAAGATGTGGTATATATACACAATGGAATACTATGCAGCCATCAAAAGAAATGAAATCTTGCCATTTGCGACGACGTGGATGGAACTAGAGGGTATTATGCTTAGCGAAATAAGTCAATCAGAGAAAGACAACTATCATATGATCTCCCTGATATGAAGAAGTGGAGATGCAATGTGGGGGGGGGGTTGGGGGTAGGAAAAGAAAAAATGAAAGAAGGTGGGATTGGGAGGGAGACAAACCATAAAAGACTCAATCTCAAAAAACAGACTGAGGGTTGTGGGGGGAGAAAGACAACTATCATATGATCTCCCTGATATGAAGAAGTGGAGATGCAATGTGGGGGGGGGGTTGGGGGTAGGAAAAGAAAAAATGAAAGAAGGTGGGATTGGGAGGGAGACAAACCATAAAAGACTGAATCTCAAAAAATAGACTGAGGGTTGTGGGGGGAGGGGGGACGGGAGAGGGTGGTGGGGATATGGACATTGGGGAGGGTATGTGCTATAATGAGTGCTGTGAAATGTGTAAACCTGGCGATTCACAGACCTGTACCCCTGGGGATAGAAATACATTATATGTTTATTTTAAAAAATAAATACATTTAATAGAAAAATTATTAGTGCCTATCATTATTGTTTTTTCATCTTCATTCCTGCTATACTACCCTGGTTTAAGACTTAATAAGCCTTGCATATTATACCAATATCCTTTCCATCTGAGTTTCTTTTTCTTAAATTCATTTTAAGAATAAATTATTTTATTCCTCTTCAATCCATTTTCCTTGCCCTTCCTAGACTCGTATTTTTAAAACACTACTTTCTAAACCTCTTTGCTCAGAAATCCTTGGGATCTACTAAATATTAAAAATCCTGTTAGGTTCATAAACTGGCTCCTAGACAACCTTGTAATATTATTTCCCATTATTAATTTCCATTCTAAAGCACTCCCAGATTGCCATATAGACCCTGATGTTTCAGATTGGTTCAATCTTCTACAGTTCTCTATAATATGTTTGGTTCATGTTATTGTCTTTAGTCCAGATTATAACAATCCCCTACAACAAGTTTCACTGTCTCCATTCACCACTTTAATCCAAGGTCATACAACTGCTTGAAAATTTTCTAAAATCATAAACGTGTTATGTTTTTCTCCATGGTAACAAGAAAAAAATAACAGATAAAATAAAACTCATACTAATGTAGACTAGGAAAGAGTGGTGGATGTAAGGTCATCTTGATGAACTCATTTCAAAGGTAAGCAGCAACAGCAGCAGAAAAAAAAGTCTATGAAAAGTGGAGAGATTTTGTGGGGTCAAGAGGAAATCAATGAAGCTACGAGCAATAGTGATGGGAGAAGACTAGAGTCTGGAGGAGCCTGATATCCACCACTAGTTTACTTGGCGTAATAGTTCTTTTTCCACCCCAAATTTTGCTGAGAGAGCAACAATGAAGGCAGGGCTTAAAAGAATAAAGAATTTGATTAATATATTACATTCTTCAGATACCTGGAATTTAGGACTCTAGTGCAGCTAAATAAAAAGATGAATGGAAATTAGCTGTAACTGCAGGCCAAAACCCTCTAAGCCCAATACTAACAAGATAAAAGGGATTAATTTCTCAATGGAGGCAGCCTGAAAGATAGAGCATTGGGCTAGCCAAGAAGAGATAATCTTTATTAAAACTGTAGCTTCACCATAGATTAGCTTGACTTCTAGTAATATTTGTTTAGTAAAGTTGAATTATCACCTTAGATATCAGACAAAGAGTTCAGGCTTGCAGCAAAAGCCAAATGAGGGGTGCCTGGGTGGCTCAGTCATTAAGCGGCTGCCTTCGGTTTAGGTCATGGTCCTGGAGTCCTGGGATGGAACCCCGCATTGGGCTCCCTGCTCAGCTGGAAGCCTACTTCTCCCTCTCTCACCCCACTGCTTCTGTTCCCTCTCTCACTGTGTCTCTCTCTTTCAAAAAAATAAATAAAATATTTTTTAAAAAAAGAGCCAAATGAAACAAAAAGTTACACTACAATATCTTTCCTTTTATACACAATGTCTGGCATATAAGAAAATATCATGAGACACATAAAGAAAGAAAATATGACACATGATCAAGAGATAAACACAAACACAGGTGCTTCAGATAATGTAATTAGCAGAGCCGACTCTCAAACTAATGTAAGTATGTTCAAAAACCTAGAAAACATGATGAGCAGAATCGGTGAACAGAAAGGTAATTTCAACAGAGAAACTGAAAACTTAAAGATCAACTGCATGGGGAATGTTAAGGAAATATGAAAAAAGGAGAAATGACACAAACTGAGGCAAAAAGGAAGAGGATTGAAAAAAAAATTGAACAAAGTATCAGTGATTCATACAACAATATCACGCAGTCTAACACATACATAATTGAAGTCCCAGAAGGGAAAAAATGATAAGAATTATGGATGACTTCTGGGGCGCCTGGGTGGCTCAGTGGGTTAATGCCTCTGCCTTCGGCTCAGGTCATGATCCCAGGGTCCTGGAATCAAGCCCCGCATCAGGCTCTCTGCTCAGCGGGGAGCCTGCTTCCTCTTCTCTCTCTGCCTGCCTCTCTGTCCACTTGTGATCTCTGTCTGTCAAATAAATAAATAAAATCTTAAAAAAAAAAAAGAATGGATGACTTCTCATAAGAAGCAATGAATACCAGAAGAAAATGGAATAATATTTTTAAAGTGCTGAAAAAAGAAAATTATCAATCTGGAATTCTATATAGCCAGTGAAATGATCTCTCAAAATGGAGGCAAAACAAAGACATTTTAGGATAAACAAAAATTGAGATAATGTCAAAGAAACTCTGTAGGAAGGAATGAAGAGCACTGGAAATAGATTGAGAAAAGGTAGAGTGGATTAACATTTTTCTAATTCCTTTGACAAGTGATTGTTGAAAGTAAAAATAACAAGATTTAATGAAGAGCTTATAAAATACATAATAATAAAATATATGACATAAACAGCACAAAGTATGGAAGGGGAAAATGGAATTATAATGTTGATGATTCTTAGTTTGTATGTGAGTGAATATAATAATAATTCAGGATAGACTATGCTAAGTTAAGATTGCATATTATAGTACATAATGCAACCATTGGGGGAAAAAGAAGGGACATAGTTTAAAAGAAATGATAAAGTTTAAAAAAAAAAAAGGATAAAGTAGTATACCTAAACATAGTCAATCTAAAAGCATTCGGGAAAGGAGAATCAAAGGAACAAAGAACAGATGGAACAAAAACAAAACAAATAGCAAGGCGGTAGGCATAAACCCAACCATGTTAATATTAACGTTAAAATAAACGGGATAAATGTTACAGTTAAAAAGTAGAGATGGTCAGAATGAAATTTTTTTATAAAAGACACAACTATACAGTATTTACAAGAAATGTACATAAATATAAGGACACTGATATACTAAAGATGAGAGAATGCAAAAGGAAATCAGGTTCAAGAATTAATTATAAGAAAGCAAATGTGACTATATTAATATGACACAAAGTAGACTTCAAAACAAGTAATTTTCCATAGGTAGAGGTCATTTTATAATGATAAGATGGTCAATTAACAAAAAACACATAAGGATGTTAAATGTGTATATGCCTAATAACAGAACACCAAGGTATATGGAGCAAAAATTGACAAGACTAAAGAGAGACTAGTATAAGAAATTTTAAACATACACATATTTTCAAGGGCATATGGAACATTTGACTAAATATGTCATATGCTAGGCCATACAACAAGTCTCAGTAGATGTCAAAAGGTTAAATCATACAGAGTATTTCATGATTCTATGATCACAGAATTAAATTAGAAATCAGTAATAAAAGCTATACAGAAAAATCTCCTAGCTATGTGGAACTTAAATGGACTTCTAAGCGCACATGAGTCAGAGAAGAAATACAAGAAAAATTAGGAGATATTTTGAAGTGAATAACAATATAAAACAAAATATCAGGAGTAGTGGGAGGCAGCTAAAGCAATGCTTAGAAGAAAAAATAATTGATTTAATGCTTATTTTGGAAAAGAAGACTTAAATGATCTAAACTTCCACCAGAAGAAGCCAAGAAAAGAAGTGCAAAGTAAGTAAAATGAAGAAACTGATAAAGAGTGAAAATCAGGGCGCCTGGGTGGCTCAGTGGGTTAAGCCGCTGCCTTTGGCTCAGGTCATGATCTCAGGGTCCTGGGATCGAGTCCCGCATCAGGCTCTCTGCTCAGCATGGAGCCTGCTTCCCTCTCTCTCTCTCTGCCTGCCTCTCTGTCTACTTGTGATTTCTCTCTGTCAAATAAATAAATAAAATCTTTAAAAAAAAAAAAGAGTGAAAATCAATGAAATAGGAAATGGACAAACGATAGAGAAAATCTACAGAGCCAAAAGTTGGTTATTTGAAAAGATTTCAAAGGTGATAAATCCCTAACAAGAATGATTTTAAAAGTAGACAAAATGCAAATTAACATAATAGTAATGAAAAGGGGAACATTATTATAGATTCTAGGATACTGAAGGATAATATGGGAACATGACTACCAACTTTATGCCAGTAAATTCAACAATATAGACTAAATTAACATATTCTTTGAACAGAACAAACATATATCTTTTTCATTCAATTTCTGCATTTACTGATTTCCTTAAAGTCCACCTATAAAAACTAAGGGGCAAGTGGTAGGACATGGAAATCAGAGTAAGAATCTCTGCCCTAAAAAATGAGGTCAAAATTTCTTTTCATGATATAAAAGATGTTTCACTTTTGATTTAGACTATCTATTTGGCCTCTTTTAGAGCCTCTCCCCAAAATTACATTGTACACTATTCATAACAATTCCTCTCAGTATACTTGATCTACTCATTCTAAAACTCGCTTTATACCTGGTATTCCCTGTGCATGGCAGGACTTATACACCTTTCTGCTCTGACAAACTCCTTTTCAGCATTTAAAACTAATGCCTCTAGTTTATTTTTATTTTATTTTGTTATGTTCAGTTAACTTTTCTGGATTTTTCAGAAAGGTGTTTTGTATCTGATCCCTTCGATTTCAGTTCAGTTATGGTGGTTACCACACAGAACTATAAGTTAATCGTACATATGTGTCTCCTAAGATATATTTTTCTTGTTTTCATCCCCAATTCAGGTTATGAGTTATGTTTGCAAGGGCTTATGTCAAACTGAATCAAGAGGCAAAACATGGAATGAATGGACATCATATCTGATACTAAAGCTTGATATGCTCAATTGTGTTACATACATTATACTTAGGTGCTCTTAAATATTTACATTGTGGGAACAAGCACTTATAAACTAACACAGCTTCTGTGTTATGCTGACATCATTCCAATTTATATTTACTGATTGTATAGCTACAAAACCAAATCATGAAATCAATATTTTAAAGTATTTTATTTTCAAAATGCTCTCTATAAAATGAGTATCTTTCAAAATACAATTACTTTCTAGCACACTGTAAACACTTGATCTTGCCTGGGATAAACAGATAAAATATGTTTTAAATATGTTTTATCTTTCTGAGATATTTCATTAAGATGTATTATGCCATTTCATTAAGATACATTATGGTGGATATCCAGGTAGCTGAAGACTATGTAGTAATCAATTTCTCCAAATTACACCTCCCTCAAATGATATAAAATAGGTTTACAACTATGAGAGACTATGGACTCTGAAAAACAATCTGAGGGGTTTGAAGTGGCGGGGGGGTGGGAGGTTGGGGTACTAGGTGGTGGGTATTATAGAGGGCACGGCTTGCATGGAGCACTGGGTGTGGTGAAAAAATAATGAATAATGTTTTTCTGAAAATAAATAAATTGAAAAAAATAGGTTTACAACTACAATGGGCTGTTTAAATTAAAATATAATGTGGTATTGTATTTAAAACATAAATAAAAGGAAAATATATGACAATAATACTACAAAGGCTGGAAAGGGAGAAATAGAAGAATTTCCTTGGAAGTTTTATACTATATAAGGAGCAGTACAATATCACTTGAAGGTAGTTCATGATAAATTAAAAATGTACACTCTAAGCACTTTAAAAATCCCACTAATATAAAAATCAAAGAGAAATAACTAGTTAACTAAGGAAAAGGATAAAATGGAATAAAAATATTCAATTCAGAAGAAAGTAAAAAAAATGAGGAAAAAATAACAAGAGCTTGAACAAAGTTAATAGAATGATGATAAATTTAAATTAGACACTAAGAGGTGAGCATGGCATAATATATAGAGCTGTTGAGTCTCTGTGTTGTACACTTGAAACTAATGTGGCATTGTGTGTCAACTATACTTAAAAAAATTGATTGTATGAAAATAAATAAGGCATCAAAGTTACATGAAATTTAAATGGCCCAGCACCCTAATAAAATGGCAAAGGTTTTCATAATGGGTAAAAAATAAGCCCCAAGTACTTGTTGTCTACAGAAAAGTACATTATTTTTTTAATCTAAATTTTAGTTAGCTAACATATACTACAATATTGGTTTCTGGAGTAGACTTCAGTGATTCATCACTTCCATACAATACCCAGTGCTCATCACAACAAATGCCCTCTTTAATACCCCTCACTCATCTAGTTCATCCTTCACCCACCTCCTTCATCAACCCTCAGATTGTTCTCTGGCATTAAGAGTCTCTTAATTTTCATTGTACAGGTCTTACACATCTTTTGTCAGCTTTATTCCAGAGGATTTCATATTTTCTATGCTATTGTAGGCAGTTGTGTTTTTAATTTCAAATCTATTTGTTACTTGTACATAGCATAGAATGAGTTGAAAGTATTCTTTCAAGCCAAGAGGCTTGTTTCCTTCCTTCCTATTTTTCTTTTCCCCATTCCATATGTTCATTTGTTTTCTCAGATAGGTACTTTAAATGTAAAATTGCAAAGTAGTTTTTTTAAAAAAATACAAAAATATATACCATGCTAACATTAATTAAAGAAAGTTGGAGTAGTTACAGTTAATTTATCAGACAAAGTACATTTCAGAGACAATAAAATTATCAGGGATAAATAAGGTCATTTCATAATGATAAAGAGTCAAATCACCAAAAGGACATAATATATTAAAAAAAGGAAATAATAATCCTAAATATTTATGCACCTAATAACGAGATTTTAAATGCATTAAATGAATGCAAAACACATGAAGCAAAAATTGGTTGAACTGCAATAGATAAATGCATAACTATAGTCAGATATTTAAACACCCCTTTCTCAATGGATAGAACAAGTAAACAGTAAATTGGTACAGATTTAGAAGATTTGAACACTATCAACCAATTTGACCTAATTGACACAGAATGTGCCACCCAACAACAGCAGATATACATTCTTTACATGTACAAATGTAACATTTACCAATAGACTGTCCCTTATGCCATAAAACAAGTCTCAATAAATTTAAAAGGATTCAAGTGATCCATGTTACACTGTCTGCTCACAACAGGATTAAATTAAGAAATTCATACCAGAAAAATATTTAAAAATTCACAAATATTTACAAATATTTGGAAACCAATGCACTTTTTAAAAACAACAACAGAATGGGTTAAAGAAGAAATCCAAAAGAAAATTTGAAATTATTTTGAAATGAATGAAAATGAAAACACAACATATCAAAATTTGTCAAGTATCTCTAAAGTAGTGCTCAGGGGGAAATAATATGCCTATAGTAGAAAAGAAAAAAAAAAAACAAGGACCTTAGATTCCATAGTAAGAAATAAGAAAAGAACAGTAAATATGACCCAATACAATGAAAAGAAAAGAGCTAAAAAGATTAGAGCACAATTTAATAAAATAGAAACAAGAAAAAAAGAATAGAAAAAAATTAGAAGACCAAAAGCTGGTTCTTCAGAGAGATCATTAAAACTGATAAACCTCCACTCATCCTGATTAGGAAGAAAGGAGAGAAGACAAAAACTACCAAAAATAAGAATTAAAAAGATGATGGTACTACAGCTACATAAGGAAGTAATTTAAAGAAATAGTTAAAGAATATTATTTTTAAAACTCTGTAACAATAAATTCAACAAGTATAAAAAAAATCCTTGAAAAATACAAATTAAATTCACTCAGGAAGAAAGGGAGAGCTCAAAAGTCCTATATTTAATTAAATAATTTAACCTGATTTTAAAATCTTCCCACAAAGAAAACTCTAGCTTCAGATTACTTCATGAAAGAATTCTATCAAACACTTAAGAAATAAATACCAGTCCTATACAAACTTTTCAGAAAACTGAAGAGGAAAGAATACTTTCAACTCATTCTATGCTATGTACAAGTAACAAATAGATTTGAAATTAAAAACACAACTGCCTACAATAGCATAGAAAATATAAAATCAGGAATAAAGCTGACAAAAGATGTACAATACTTGTACAATGAAAACTATAAAACATTGCTGAGAAGTTAAAGACAGCCTAAATAAATTGAGGGATATAGCATATTTATAGATCAGAAAACTCAATATGGTGAACATGTCAATTCTGTCCTAAATGACTAACAGAATCAATGCAATCTCTACTCAAAATCCCAAAAGACATTTTTTTTGGTAGAAATTGACAAGACAATTCCCAAATTCACACAGAAATGCAAAGAACCTAGAATAACCAAAAGAACTTTGAAAAAGAACAAATTTGGAAGACTAAACTACCTGGTTTCAAGACACATCATAAAGCTATAGTAATTAAGATGGTGTAGTATTGTCAATACAGACAAGTAAATCAATGGAACAGGGTAGAGAGACCAAAAATAGACCCATAGTTATATGGACTACTGATTTTCAACAAAGGTATAAGTGAAATCTGATAGAAAAAGTATAGTCTTCTTTAACAAATAACACTAGGACTGGAAATGCACTTCAAATGAACTTCACTAAAAATGAACTTCAACACATACCTTGCATAATCTACAAAGAGTAACTCAAAACATAGAACTACATATAAATTCTAAAACATTTAAATTAGTTAAAGTAAAAAGGAGAAAAATATTTATGTTCTTGGGCTAGGCATTGATTTCTTAATATGACATAAAAATCGTAACCCATAAGAAAAAAATTGAGATTGAATTTTATCAAAATAAGAACTTTTGCTCTTTTAGGGACATTGTAAGAAAAAGAAAGCTGTGACAGGGAGAAAAATTTGAAAGACATACATTAAATAAAACACTTTTATCCAGAACATGTAAAAGCCTTCTAAGTTCAATAATGAGAAACAAGCAATTTTTAAAAAGTATTCAAAATATATGAACAGACATTTCATCAAAAATGATACAGCATATGAAAAGATGCTTAACATCTTTAGTCAATAGGAAAATGCAAATTACAATCACAATAAGATGCCATTTCATAAGTACTAGGATGGCTATAAAAGATAAGACAGATAATAATGTTGGCAAAGATGTGAAGATAGAAACTCTCACATATCACTGCTGGGAATGTAAAATGGTACAGCCACTTGGACAAACAGTTTGACAATTTTTTAAGAAAGCCAACATAAACCTACCAAGCAACTCATCAATTCCACTCCCAGGAGAAATACAAATATATTTATGCATAAAGACTTGCATGTAGTTGTTATATCAGCATTATTCATAATAGCCCAAAACTGAAAATAACCTAAATTTCTATCAACATGTGAATGGATAAACATAATGTGGTTTATCTGTGCAGCTGAATACTATTTAGCAATGAAAAAGAAGACTACTGACACATACTTCTACATAGATGGACCTCAAAAACATGCTAAGTGAAAGAAGTCAGATGTAAGACACTACACACTGTATGATTCTATTTATATGAAATTTAAAGAAAAGGCAAATTTATACACACAGAGAAAAATTATTCATTGCATAGGGCTGGAAGGGAAAATGGATTAATAGTAAATGAGCACATGAGGTCTTATTAGGAGGCTAATAATGTTCTACAACTGAAATATGATGATCATTGTAGCACCCCATTAAGTTATTAAAAGTTATTTAATTGTACACTTAAAATGGGTAAATTTTATATATAAACTATATACCTCAGTAAGTTACTTAAAGAAAACAACAACAATGAAATACCATGTATATCTCTTAATTGAAAAAAAAAATGACTGCACCAAATACTGACATGTGGAGAAACTGAAAAAATCACACTGCTGGTGAAATGTGAATGATACAATTTTGGAAAAGAGTCTTGCTGTTTTTTTCAAAAGTTAAACATACAGCCATGGGCTCTTGTTTGCTGGGAGGGTTTAGATTACTAATTCAATTTCTTTGCTGGTTATGGGTCTATTCAGCTTTTCTATGTCCTCCTGTTTCAATTTGGTAGTTTATATGTTTCTAGGAATTTATCCATTTCTTCCAGATTGCCTAATTTGTTGGCATATAATTGCTCATAATATTCTCTTATAATTGTTTGCATTTCTTTGGTATTGGTGGTGATATCTCTTCTTTCATTCATGACTTTATTTATTTTGGTACTTTCTTTTTTCTTTTTGATAAATCTGGCCAGGTGTTTATCAATCTTATTAATTCTTTCAAAGAACCAGCTCCTAGTTTTGTTGATCTGTTCTACTGTTTTTTGTTTTTTAATTTCTGTTTCATTGATTTCTGTTCTAATCTTTATTATTTATCTTCTCCTGCTGGATTTAGGCCTTATTTGCTGTTCTTTTTCCCAAAGAACACCTAAAGGTGTAAGGTACCTAAAGGTGTAAGGTTAGGTTGTGTATTTGAGACTTTTTTGGTTTCATGAGGAATGCCTATATAGTTACATACTTCCCTCTGAGGACTGCCTTTGTTGTATCTCAAAGGTTTTGAATAGTTGTGTTTTCATTTTCATTTCCTTCCATAAATTTTTAAAACTATTCTTTACTTTCCTGGTTACCCATTCATTCTTTAATAGAATGCTCTTTAAGCTCCATGTATTTGTGGTTCTTGCAAATTACTTCTGGTAGTTGACTTCAAGTTTCACAGCATTGTGTGTGGTCTGAAAATATGCATGGTATAATTTCAGTCTTTTTGTATCCCTAACAAACAAGAATCCAGGACCAGACGGCTTCCTAGGGGAATTATACCAAACGTTTAAAGAAGAATTAATACCTTGTTCTTCTGAAACTATTTCAAAAAATAGAAATGAAAGGAAAACTTACAAACTCATTTCAGTAGGCCTCATTCTATTACCTTAATCCCAAAACCAGACAAAGATCCCACTAAAAAGGAGAATTACAGACCAATATTCCTGATGAACATGGATGCAAAAATTCTCACCAAGATACTAACTAATAGTCCAACAGTGCATTAAAAGGGTTATTCACCATGACTAAGTGGAATTTATTCCTAAGCAGCAGGGGTGGTTCAACATTCACAAATCAACTAATGTGATATACCACATTAATAAAAGAAAAGACAAAAACCACATGATCCTCTCAACAGATGCAGAAGAAGCATTTGACAAAATACAGCATCATTTCTTGGTAAAAACCCTCCACCTTGTAGGGATAGAGGGAGCATATTCAACATTATAAAAGTCAAATACAAAAAACCCATATCAGATATCATCCTCCACAGGAGAAAAACTGAGAGCTTTTCCCCTAAGATCAGGAACACGACAGGGACGTCCACTCTCACCACTCTTGTTCAACATAGGACTAGAAGTGCAAGCCTCAGCAATCAGACAACAAAAAGAAATAAAACACACCCAAATCAGCAAAAAAGTCAAATGTTCTCTCTTTGCAGATCACATGATCTATGTGGAAAACCCAAAAGACTCCAGCAAAAAATTGCTAGACTAAGCAAATTTGGGTCCTTCAGGAAAGTGGGAGGATATAAAATCAATGCACAGAAATCAGTTGCATTTCTGTACACTAACAACGAAGCAGCAGAAAGAGAAATCAAGGAATCAATCCCATTTATAATTGCACCATAAACCATAAGATACCTAGGAATAAACCTAACCAAAGAGGTAAGAGATCTGTGCTCCAAAAATATAGAACACTCATGAAATAAACTGAGGAAGACACAAAGAAATGGAAAAACATTCCATACTCATAGATTGGAAGAACAAACATTTAAACTGTCTATGCTACCCAAAGCAATTGACACATTCAATGCAATGCAATATCTATCAAAATACCATCAGCATTTTTTCACAGAGCTGGAGCAAACAATCTTAAAATTTGTATGGAACCAGAAAAGACAACAGCTAGTCAAAAAAATGTTGAAAAAGAAAGCTGAAAGCATCACAATTCCAGACTTCAAGCTGTATTACAAAGCTGTCATCATCAAGACAGTATGGTACTTATACAAAAACAGACAAATAGATCAATGGGACAGAAGAGATAATCCAGAAATGGACCCTCAACTCTATGATCAACTAATCTTTGACAAAGCCAGAAGGAATATCCAATGGAAAAAAGACAGTCTCTTCAACAAGTTGTGTTGAAATAATTGGGCAGCCACATGCAGGAGAATGAAACTGGACCATTTTCTTACAACATACACAAAAATAATCTCAAAATGGATGACAGACCTAAATATGATACAGGCATCCATCAAAATCCTAGTGGAGAACACAGGCAGCAGCCTCTTTGACCTCAATCGAAACAACTTCTCCAGAGGCAAGGAAAGCCAAAGCAAAAATGAACTACTGGGACTTCATCAGGTTAAAACAGTTTTGCACAGCAAAATAATCAATCGACAAAACTAGAAGGCAACTGACAGAATGGGAGAAGATATTTGCAAAAGTCTTGCCAGGTAAAGAGCTAGTATCCACAAATCTGTAAAGAACTTAACAAACTGAAAACCAAAAAACCAAAAATCCAGTCAAGCAATGGGCAGAAGACGTGAACAGACATTTCTCCAAAGAATACATACAAATGGCTAACAGAGGCATGAAAAAATGCTCAACATCACTCAGCATAAGGAAAATCCAAATTAAAACCACAGTGAGACACCACCTCACACTGGTCAGAATGGCTAAAATTATTGTCAGGAAAAATATGTTGGCTAGGATGCAGAGAAAGGGAAACCCGCTTACACTGTTGGTGGGAACACAGACTGGTGCAGCCACTCTGGAAAATAGAAAGGAAGTTAAAATTAGAACTTAAAAAGTTCTAATTAGAACTTAAAGTTAAAATTAGTTAAAATTAGAACTACCCTATGACCCAGCAAATGTACTACTAGGTATTTATCCATATAGATAAACATAGAGATTCAAAAGGGCACATATGTTTATGTTTATGAACTAATGTTTATAGCAGCAATGTCTACAATAACCAAACCATAGAAAGAGCCCAGATGTCCACCAACAGATGAATGAATAAAGAAGATGTGGTATATGTATACAATGGAATATTACTCAGCCATCAAAAGGAACAACATCTTGCCATTTGTGATGACATGGAGAGAACTAGAGGGTATTATGTTAAGTGAAATAAGTCAGGGAAAAACAAATACCATATGATTTCAGACACATAGAATTTAAGAAACAAACGAACATAGGGGAAGGGAATAAAAAATGAAATAAAATAAAAATAGAGAGGGAGTCAAACCATAAGAGATGCTGAACTGTAGGAAACAGACTGAGGGTTGGTGGAGGGGAGGTCAGTGGGGGGATGTAGTAATTGATGGTCATTAAGGAAGATACTTGATGTAATGAGCACTGGGCGTTATATGCAGCCCATGAAACACTAAATTCTACCCTGAAACTAATGATGCACTGTATGTTAACTAAGCCGAATTTAAATAAAAAATTTTTAAAGAAAAGAAAGTTAAACATACAACTACTCTATTATCCACCAATGTTTTACCCAAGAGAAATGAAAGCATATATCCATACATGAATTATACACAAACATTCATAGTAGCTCTACGTGTAATTACAAAAATTTGAAACAACTCAAATGTATATCATTAAATGAATAGATGAAGTGCAACATATAAAATGGAATGCCACTTGGCAGAAAAAGTAGTAAACTACTGTTATATGTAACAATATGGATGGATCTCAATATAATTATCCTGAGTGAAATAAGCCTGACAAAAAAGAATACATACTATAAGACTCCATTTATATAAAACTCTAGAAAATGAAAATCAGTTTATTGTGACAACAAATAAATGTTGCCTGGGGATGAAAAGGGGCAGAAATAAGGGGGGGGGTCCAAGCAGGGGCACAAACAACTTTTGGGGTGATAAATAGGTTTATTATCTTGATTGTAGCAATGGTATCACAGGTATATATAGTGTAAAAGCCAATCACATTATACACTTATATTTAATTAATTTATTGTATGTATGACAGTAATACTTTAAAAAAAGTTTTTAGGGGTAAATACCCAGTAGTACAGTGGCAGGGTCATAGGGTAGCTCTATTTTTAATTTCTTAAGGAATCTCCACACTGTTTTCCAAAGTAGCTGCACCAACTTGCATTCCCACCAACAGTGTAAGAGGGTTCCCCTTTCTCCATATCCTCTCCAACACTTGTTGTTTACTGTCTTGTTAATTTTGGCCATTCTAACTGGTGTAAGGTGGTATCTCAATGTGGTTTTGATTTGAATCTCCCTGATGGCTAATAATGATGACCATTTTTTCATGTGTCTGTTAGCCATTTTTATGTCTTCTTTGGAGAAGCATCTGTTCATGTCTTCTGCCCATTTTTGGACATGATTATCTGTTTTTTGAGTGTTGAGTTTGAAGAGTTCTTTATAGATTTTGGAGATCAGCCCTTTGTCTGTAGTGTTATTTGCAAATATCTTCTCCCATTACAATGGAACATTATGCCTCCATCAGAAAGGATGAATACTCAACTTTTGTATCAACATGGACAGAACTGGAAGAGATTAAGCTGAGTGAAATAAGTCAAGCAAAGAGAGTCAATTATCATACGGTTTCACTTACTTGTGGAGCATAAGGAATAACAAGGAGGACATTGGGAGAAGGAAAGGAAAAGTGAATTGGGGGAAATTGGAGGGGGAGATGAAGTATGAGAATCTGTGTACTCTGAAAGACAAACTGAGGGTTTTGGAAGAGAAGGGGATGGAGGTGGAGGAATGGGTCAGCCTGGAGGGCACGTATTACATGGAACACTGGGTGTGATGCATAAACAATGAATCTTGGAACACTGAAAAAATAAAATAAAAATTTAAAAAAGTTTTGAATTTTAATTCTAATATAGTTTCATACAGTTAAGGTTCATATTTTCAGGTTTACAATACTGTGATTCAACAATTCTATGCATCATTCAGCTCTCATTAATGGTAAGTGTACTCTAATTTCCATCACCCATTTACCCATTCCCCCCATCCACTTACCATTTGGTAAATTTCAGGTCATTTTCTATAGTTCGGAGTTTGTTTTTTCGTTTGGCTTTCTCTCTCTTTTTTTAAACTTTGTTCATTTTTTTGTTTCTTAAATTCTACATACAAGTGAAATCATATTGTATTTGTGTTTCTCTGACTGACTTGTCACAGCTAACATTATACTTTCTAGCTCCATCCATGTTGTGGCAAATGGCAAGATTTCATTCTTTTTGATGGCTGAATTATACTGTATCATATACATACACCATATCTTTATCCATTTATTTATCAATGGATACTTGGGCTTCTTCCATAATTTGGCTATTGCAAATAATACTGCAATAAACATAGGAGTGCATGTATCCCTTTGAATTTTTGTTTTTGTATTTTTTGGATAAATACCCAGTAGTGCAAATATTGGATCATAGGATAGTTCTATTTTTCATTTTTTTTTAATTTTTTTATTTTACTTTTTTCTATTTTTCATTTTTTGAGGAATCCCCATACTCTTTTCCAGAGTAGCTGCACCAGTTTGCATTCTCACCAATAGTGTATGAGGTTTCCTTTTTCTCCACATCCTCATTATTGCCTGTTAATTTCTTGTGTTTTTTTATTTTAGCAATTCTAACAGGTGTGAGGTGACATCTCATTGTACTTTGGATTTGTATTTCCTGATCATGAGTAATGCTGAGCATCTTTTCATGTCTGTTGGCCAACTGTATGGCTTTTTTGGAGAAATGTCTATTCATGTCTTCTACCCATTTTTAATCAGATTATTGGTTTTTTGGGTGCTAGGTTGTATAGGTCCTTTATATATATATATATATTGTGTACTAACTCTTTACTGGATATGTCATATGCAAATATCTTCTCCCATTTAGTAGGTTGTCTTTCAGTTTTGTTGGTTGTTTCCTTCACTGTGCAGAAGCTTTTTATTTTGGTAAAGTCCCAAAAGTTTAGTTTTGCTTTTATTTCCCTTGCCTCAGGAGACATATCTAGAAAAAGATTGCTACAAGGATGGCAGTAAAATGTTCAAAAATCTAAAAAAATGAAAGCATGAAAATTATTCAAATTCCCCACTCAACAAAATTTTAAAAAGAACATCAAAATCAAGCAAAATTTTAAAAAATGGAAGGAAATAATAAACAAAAGCAGAAATTAAATGAGGAATTGGATAGAAAAATAATATACTGAATTAACTAATCAGAATTCCATTTTTTTTGAAAAAAGTAATGAAACTGAGAAAATCACTAGTTAGCTCATCAAAGGAAATAGAGAAAGAATAACAAAACAAAGACATATATGACATGAGTAAATAACCATCAAAATGGAAGAAATTATAATCTCATGAGACCATTTTGCAACCTCTACACAGATTTGAAAACCTATATCAAATGGGTAATTTCTCAGACACAAAGTACCAAAACTAATTCGAGTAGCATTAGAACTCTTAATCAGACCAAGTGTAGAAGAAATGGTGTGAGTTATTAAGAAACTACTGCAAAAAACTCACCAGACCCAGTTGTCTTCACAAAGAAATTCAACCATTCTTCCAAAGACCAGATGGTCCCAATGCTCCATAAATTATTCCACAGTGTTGAGAAGGAAAGAAAACTTTCTAATTCCTTTTATGAAAGAAGTATTAACACTGATATATAAACCAGATAAAGATAATACAAAGAGAGAGTACTATGGTACCATGTTTATATCCAATGAATACTGATGCAAAAGTTATAAACTAAATATTATCTAGCAGAATCCAACACCACATTAAAAAAATAATACACTATGGCCAAGTGGAATTTATTCCAGGAAAGGAACCTTAATCCAATATTTTAAAATCTATTATCACACATCATATTAATAAATCTAAGTAAAGAATCATATGATTACCTCTACAAATGCTGTAAGTATTTGACAAAATTCTTTACCAATTCACGATTTTAAAAAAGCTCAAGAAAATAGAAACCGTGGAATATTTTGTTACCATGATAAAATCTGTATACCTAATCTTAAAGTCAGTATCTTATAATTGGGAAACACTAGAGACAGTTCCACTAACATCAGGAACAAAGTACGATGGCCACTATCTTCATTATTATTCAACACTGTACTAGCGGTATTAACCAATGCCATTAGATAAGAAAAATCAATTATAGGCAAAGGAATAGGTTAAGGAGTGAAACTGTCTCTTTAAAAATATGATAGCATACCTACACATATCAAGAAAAATAGATAAAACTAAGTGAAACAATAATTCAGTGAGGTAGTAAGATTTGAAATTAACATACAAAATCATAGGCCTTCATATATACAAGTAGTATAGTAGAGAAAGTCCCAGTTAAAATAAAAAAATAGGAATACCTATAAATGAATTCAACAATGAATGTGTTAAGTTTTATGGAAAAAATATTAATAACACTCTTGAAGCCCCTGAAGTAGACTTTATTCAATGGAAAGATATCACCTATTCTTAGATTGAATAACTCAACATGACAGAGATGGCAGTTCTCCCTGAGTTGATTTATTAGTTAAACACAATTATAATGAAATATCACCAAACTATTTTGTGGAACTAGATGAGCTGATACTAAATTTCACACAGAAAAACAAAAATGTAAGAATAGCCCTGAGAACACTGAAAGTGAAAAACTGAGAGAGTAGTACTCATATGTTTGCCTACTTCCAGGATTTGGATTTTTAATTGAATTGGATTAAATTTATAGGCTAATTTGGGGAGAATTTAAATATTTACAACATTAAGACTTTCAATGGGAAACATGGTATATACTCGTGCATTATTTAAGTCTTTAAAAATTTTTTTTTTCCGTAAGATTTGAGAATGTTCTTCCTGAGCTTTCTCTAAATATTTTGTTAGTTTTATTCCTAGGTGTCTACAGTTTTTATTATAAATTGATATTTTTCTAAAATGACACCTTATATGGATTGTCACTGTGTTGAATATAATTAATATTTTGCTTTTGAAAAGTTTTTTTTTTTTTTTTAGGAGAGAGAGAGGTGACTGTGCACATGAGAGTGGGGGTGATGGGGAGAAGCAGAAGAAGAGAGAAAAAGAGAGAGAGAGAATCTCAAGCAGGCCCCACACCCAGCACAGAGCCCCACATAGGGTTTGATCTCAAGACCCTGAGATCATGATCTGAGCCAAAATCAGGAGTGGGATGCTTAATGGACTGAACCATCCAGGTAGCACTGACTGACTGCATTCTTTTATTAGGTATTTTTTTTTAAGATTATTTATTTATTTGACAGACAGAGATCACAAGTAGTCAGAGAGGCAGGCAGAGAGAGAGAGAGAGAGGGGAAAGCAGGCTCCCTGCTGAGCAGAGAGCCCAATGCGGGGCTTGCTCCCAGGACCCTGAGAGGCAGAGACTTTAACCCACTGAGCCACCCAGGTGCCCCTTTTTATCAGCATTAATAATACTTTGTTAGATGTCTTTGCATTTCTATGTAAACAATTATATCATTTGAGCTTTTTTACTTATTTCCTACACCTACTTTTCACTTGTTTTTCTTCTCATTTTTTTGAACACACATTTGAATTAATAGGTTGTAACTAATCACTCTCTTCACAAATAAATGGACTCTGCAACCTAAAATTAACATATTATATTAATTTATACCTCAATTAAAAAAATAAAAGAACACCCAATGTCCTCTGTTATTCCTTATGCTCCACGAGTAAGTGAAACCATATAGTTGTCTTTCTCTGCTTGACTTATTTTACTCAGCATAATCACTAAACCTTTTTTTCACGTTATTGCTTTTTAATATTTTAGTTCCTTTTTTTTGTACCCCTTTTCAAAATACTTGTATTATTGTATTATACCATTAGTGATGATTTAGATTTACCTGTTTGCCATTTTCTTTGTTCTTAGTTGGTTGTTCTGTTCCCTGCCTTGTCTCTAGGTTAAACTTCCTTCCTTGTGAAGAACATTCTTTAAGATTTCTTCCGGTGAAAACATATCAATGATAAACTCTAAGTTTTCATTTCTGAAAGTGTCATTTTTAAAATCCTCATTTAATCTATCAGGAAAAGAATTCCAGACTGATAGTCTGTTTCCTCTACAGCATTAAGAAACTATTATTCCATTGCCCTCTATCTTCTGCTGTTACTAGTGAGAAATCTGCTGTAGCTATTTTTATTTTCCTATTTTCAATGATCCTTTTTATTCTCTAATTGATTAAAATTTTTCTGTTTCTGGCATTCTAAAGTTTCAATACAGAATTTCTAGGAATGGTTTATCAAGCTTAGATTTCATTATGCTCCTTGTATCTGAAGACACATACCTTTCATCTCTTCTGGAAAATTCTCATTTGTTATATGTTTAATTGCTGCCTTTATCTATTGCCTCTAATATCTCCCTAAAACTTCTTTTTGCTTAAAAAAATATTTTTTGAGTATAGCTGGCACACAATGTCAAATAAGTTTCAGGTACACAACATAGTGATTAAATTTCTCTACATAATTATGCTATAGTTACCACAAGTGTAGTTACCATCTGTCACCAAACTATGCATTACAACTTCATTGACTATATTCCCTATGCTGTGCTTTTTATTCCTGTAATTTACTCATTTCTCTCACTCCCCTTTACCTATTTTGTCAATTCCCACTGTTCCTTTTCCCTCTGGCAACCATCAATTTGTTGTTTATATTTACATATCCAATTCTGCTTCTTCCTAAAAAAATTTTTGTTGGCAATTTAGGGAGCTTAATCCTGCTATTTATTGTGTTTAATGACTGCTACTTACCACAGATAGTTACTTTTGGTGTTATATAACATTGAATCAACAGGTGGTCTCAGTGGCTTTTATCTATAAAAGGTAACTCCGAAGAGTTTTGTGTTTGCTCTTTCTAGAGGTTTTACTGTTCCAGGGCTATTTATTTATTTTTATTAGTTTCAGAGGTAGGATTCAGTGATTCATCAATTGTATATAACACCTAGTGCTCATTACATCAAGTGACCTCCTTAGTGAGGTCACCACATACCCAAACTCACCTCCCCTCCAGCAACCTTCAATTTGTTTCCTATAGTTCAACATCTCTTATGGTTTTCCTCCCTCTCTGTTTTTATTTTATTTTTCATTCCCTTCCCCTATGTTCATCTGCTTGTTTCTTAAATTTCACATGTAAGTGAAATCATATGGTATTTTTTTTTCTCTGATTGGCATATTTCACTTAGCATAATACCCTCTCGTTCTATCCATGTCATTGTAAATGGCAAGATTTAATTTTTTCCTATGGCTGAGTAATACTCCATTATACCTTCTTTATCCATTCATCTGTTGATGGACATCAACATCTGTTGATGGCTCTTTCTATAGTTTGGTTATTGTGGACATTGTTGCTATAAACATTGGGGTGCATATGCCCTTTTGAATCACTATGTTTGTATCCTTTGGATAAATACCTAGTAGTGCAATTGTTGCATTGTCAAAAATGGAGCTACTTTCCAGGGCACATTTTTATGTTAATTTCTGGCTTTGGGAATGATCAAAGCACACAGGTACTATAAATAATGCACTCCCCAAACTCATGGGCAGGTCATTGTTATTATTGTTAATTAAAATTATCTTCTGAAAAAATTCAGTCCAGTCCAAGACTGACAAGCTTCCTTGTAATTTTCCCGTTCAGCAGGTGCACTTACTCCCTAATCTATCCTTCCAGAAATTGTATGTTATTTAAGCACTTCAGAGTTGTGGCTTTTAAGGAGGAGGTGTGAAGCCAATGGTATTTTAGTTCTAACTCCTTGGATTATGTGGGCACAAGACCTCACCTTCAACCCATCCATGATTGTTAACTCAAGCTTCTAGATTTCCAAGCCCAACAAACTCCATCTTCCACCAGATTCAACTTAGGGCAGACCCAGGATCTGTTTACCTGTTTGCTACTCTGGTTATAAGTTTCTAGCACATTTCTGAAACCTGTATATTTTTACCACTTTTCTGGAAGTTAAGATATGTATTTCAGGGGCACCTGGGTGGCTCAGTGGGTTAAAGCCGCTGCCTTCGGCTTAGGTCATGATCCCGGGGTCCTAGGATCAAGCCCCGCATCGGGCTCTCTGCTCAGCAGGGTGCCTGCTTCCCTTCCTCTCTCTCTCTGCCTGCTTCTCTGCCTATTTGGGATCTCTGTCAAATAAATAAATAAAATTTTTAAAAGAAAAGATATCTATTTCAAAGAAAATTTATTGTATTTTATTTAGACTTCCAGAAGATTATAGCAGGAGAGTTTCTAGGTGATCTAGTCTACCATATTGGCAGAGTCAGAAATCATCTCACCTTGTACTTCATTTTCTACCACTCAAAAATCCATACTCTATGCTGTGGTCAGGCTTTTCTTCTTTCTAGTCTATTATTATATCATGTTCTTTGATACTTCTGTGCTTTGATTAAAGCTATTTTAGTGACTCAGAATACCCAACTTCCCCATTGCTTACCCTAATTCTACCCTTTGTCAGTGTAACCTTCACACCCTCCACGATGTTTCTTATTCCTTCAGTCATCATTGACTTCCCTCTTCTCCAGATTCTTCTAGAATTATAGTCTATACTTAGTCCTGAGTTACACATGGTTTTCTATTCTTTGTTTTTGTTTCTTCTTATTTCACATACTTAATTTTAAGAAATTAAATTTGAAGAAATATGATATCCTTGTGCTGGTTAAAGAACCAAAAGAACCTAAGATATTTAATATGTTTTTTATTCCTTTAATGTGCTAATTATAATTAATAATAACATAGTAAATAAATGATGTGCATAGACTTCAACTTGGACAATATAGAAATTGAGAAGTTTTTATGTTAAGAATCAGATAATTTTCTGCACTAAATCAAAAGCAAATGTTATGTCATCACTTCCACTGAAAAAAATTCTACCAGCAAACTCTTTTTGTGACCCTTTATAGTAAATATTATATAGTAAATCTTTCAGAGGAAATTTTACATTACCTTATAAGTAGAGAATTTAAACAGTTCACCTTTTAAAAAAATTCTGGAATCAGTAACACAGCTGAGAAAAACTAAATAAAAATGAAATATATAGTGACATTGTGATGTGATGTTTCTTTAAGCTGACATTTCACAAGTTTACGGTGTTTTTTTCCCTCATATATTTTTATCCTATAGAACTTAAAACCTGGAAGTTACCAATCATTGCATTTATTTTATTGGAAATTTCTTAAAATTACGTAAGATTTGCCATATGTGGCAATGCACAGATTGGTGAGGAAATTTCATCTTCCAAAGTGAGGAATTCTTGAATTCTAAGAAAAGTTGTTTTGTCCCCATAGCACCAGAACATTCTCATTTTTGTGTAATCCACACTGAGATCTGCAGTGGGACATTTCCTAGGGGATTAATCAGTTTTGGAACAGCAAGTGTATATGCCAGATACAGACTGGCAGGAAGCTGATGAGGCAGCACAATGAATGATCTACCATAAAGGCCACGGGCAAGAGGTGGCCATTAGTCTAGAGCTCAGTAACGCACTCTTCAAGTACATTACTCACCAATCCATCAGGCAACATGCTACAGAACCAAGAGATTCTAGCACTTTTAAATCTGTAACAGGATGGCTGCCAGCCTGCTCTACATGCCCTAGGTTACAAGGGCACAGTAGTGTAGGAGGAAGGCAATTCATTAGGTGTCATAGCCAGTATTTTTTCTATTCTTTCTTCTGTGTGTACTTAAGAAATGGGCCTTCCATTATCCACAGATTAATAGCAGAGAGAATGCTCTGGTGTCTCTATTAGCATTAACTACTGGCAGATACTTTCCCACTGCCTAATCAGCACAATTTTCATTAGCTAAAATGAGAAAAACTTGTATAGGAAAATATATGTTATTTTTTATTCTAAAATACAGCTCATAAATATTCTACTAAAATAGACTATCAAACCAAACCCAATTTAGTAAATAAAAGCCACAGAAACATAAATATGCCAATACTTAGCTGTAAATCAAGAATAGCATCTCTTTTTCTATTCAGGCAGCATTTACCAAATTTAAAGTCTCCTTATGCATATACTATAATTATAATTGAAAGTGAGGATTTAGGTAAATTAAGTGATGATGTTTACTAATGACAAATTTTCCTCATCTGTAAATAAACCAAAATACACAATTAAACAAACTAGAGTCATAGACCGAGAGGTCATAGGTTTAACTTAATTATGGTAGCTTTATTAATTTATCCTGAGATTACAACTTCCTACTTCGTTAGTGTTTCAATGTCTTGTTTTTTATGATGACAGTAGATGTAATTATGATTTTTGAATGTTCTTGCTTGGTGATATGCAATGTTAGCAAATCCAGGTTCCTACTTTTTAAAGTCTATTGTAAGATCCAATGGCGTGAGAAGCACTGATCCAGAGCATCCAGTGAGTGTTGTGAGGGGAAGGGAAAGACACTGTTTCAGCAACAGTTATGTCCTGATGATCACCGGGAAGCTAAAGTTTCTTTGGGGGTCACTGTGTTGATAAGTCCACCAGAAAGGAAGGAATTAAGAAATCTTGCATGACAAAAGTGACTATCATGTCATGTCATATCGTATACCAGTGCTTTCTCAGCCTATGCATGAAAACATGAAAACCAGCCCCAGAGATTTAAACATACCCAGATCATAATAACAGACAATATTCACTTACCACATACTAAGTGAGAGGGACTGTTCTCAATTCTTTACTAATAGTAACTCATTTTTTCCTCACAACAGTTCTTTGAGTCTTTGTGTTTTTTAGAGATGAGAAAGCATAGAGTTAAAACAATTTACAGAAGTAAATTAAATTTATATAAGTCCAGATTTGAATCCAGTCTTGCTCCAGAGCATGCACTCCTGACCACTATATACAGCCTTCCATACCCTTTCCAAAGATTCCACATTTAGATTGTTATAGTCTGTAAATCTTGCATGGTGCTCAGACATCTTTGTCATTTAAAAGCTGACAGGTAAAGATATTTGCAAATGACAGTACAGACAAAAGGTTGATATCCAGGATCTATAAAGAACTCCTCAAACTCAACACACACGAAACAGGCAAACATATCAAAAAATGGGCAGAAGATATGAACAGACACTTCTCCAGTCAAGACATACAAATGGCTATCAGACACATGAAAAAATGTTCATCATCACTAGCCCTCAGGGAGATTCAAATTAAAACCACATTGAGATATCACCTTACACCAGTTAGAATGGCCAAAATTAACAAAACAGGAAACAACTTGTGTTGGAGAGGATGTGGAGAAAGGGGAACCCTCTTACACTGTTGGTGGGAATGCAGGTTGGTGCAGCCTCTTTGGAGAACAGTGTGGAGATGCCTCAAGAAATTAAAAATAGAACTTCCCTATGACCCTGCAATTGCACTCCTGGGTATTTACCCCAAAGATACAGATGTAGTGAAAAGAAGGGCCATCTGTACCCCAATGTTTATAGCAGCAATGGCCACGGTCGCCAAACTATGGAAAGAACCAAGATGCCCTTCAATGGACGAATGGATAAGGAAGATGTGGTCCATATACACTATGGAGTATTATGCCTCCATCAGAAAGGATGAATACCCAACTTTTGTAGCAACATGGACGGGACTGGAAGAGTGAAATACGTCAAGCAGAGAGAGTCAATTATCATATGGTTTCACTTATTTGTGGAGCATAACAAATATCATGGAGGACAAGGGGTGTTAGAGAGGAGAAGGGAGTTGGGGTAAATTGGAAGGGGAGGTGAATCATGAGAGACTATGGACTCTGAAACAATCTGAGGGGTTTGAAGTGGCGGAGGGGGTGGGAGGTTGGGGTACCAGGTGGTGGGTATTATGGAGGGCACGGATTGCATGGAGCACTGGGTGTGGTGAAAAAATAATGAATACTGTTTTCCTGAAAATAAATAAATAAATTTAATTTAAAAAACATGAAAAAAAAAAAAGCTCACAGGTGGGGTGCCTGGATGGTTCAGTCGATCATATCTTCCCAGATTTCTGGGATTGAGTCCCACATTGGGCTCCTTGCTCAGTAGAGAGTCTGATTCTCCCACTCTCTGCAACTCCCCCTGCCTGTTCTCTGACAAATAAATAAAATCTTTAAAAAAATAAAAATAAAAACTCACAAGCTGTGCAGCTCTTTTGCACAGTCAGGGTTAAGAACCACAGATCTAGTCAAGCAGAGAAAGACAATTATCATATGGTCTCACTCATAAGCAGTAGCACAGAGGACCATATATGTGGAACATAAGCGGTAGCACAGAGGACCATAGGGTAAGGGAGGGAAAACTGAAGGAAGAGAAATCAGAAAGATGAATCCCAAGAGACTATAGACCCTGGGAAACAAACAGGGTTTCAGAGCAGAGGGGTGTGGGGGGCGGGGGTAGCAGGGCCATGGGTATTAAGGAGGGCCTGTGTTATGACAATCACTGGGTGTTAGGCATAACTGATGAATCATTGAACACTACATCAAAAACTGATGGTGTATTATAGAGTGGCTAACTGAACATAAAAAGAAGAAGAAGAAGAAGAAGAAGAAGAAGAAGAAGGAGGAGGAGGAGGAGGAGGAGGAGGAGGAGGAGAAGAAGAAGAAGAAGAAGAAGAAAAAAGAACCACAGTTTTAGTTTCGTTATCTAGCATGTCCTTCCTATAACACAGCTACCTAGGCCTGGGTCCTACTCTTGCTTTATATTACAGGAAATGTGTTGGTGTCTCACGATCAGACCATGTCCTAAATAGGGTTAAAGGATGGGACAGTTCTGCTTTTTTTTTTTGTTCTGCTTATATCCCTTTCAGAATAAAGGCTCAGTCTGGGTATCATAGGTAGAAAAATTGTCAAAGGAAAATCCTATTATTGGGGAATATGAGCCATGTAAAATAATTACTGGTTTAAGAAATGATAGATATTTTGTTTTTAGATGAAATGAGTTAGGGGCAGATATGATGGCCATCTTCAAATATCTTAAGAGCTGTCATCTAGAAGGGGAATAAAACTTGTGCTGAAGCCTTTAGGCAT
Organism: Neogale vison; assembly: GCF_020171115.1. Classification (NCBI taxonomy): domain Eukaryota; kingdom Metazoa; phylum Chordata; class Mammalia; order Carnivora; family Mustelidae; genus Neogale; species Neogale vison. The sequence continues at coordinate 14,261,381 of NC_058097.1, forward strand.
ATAATTAGACTCTGTGACTGGAAGTTAAGGAAGGAACAACTGTAGTGTCTGATGGAAGAAAGAATTTGCTAGGGATGAGAGGTCTCGAACATAGAACTGATTACTACAGAAAGTTTGTAGCTCCTTGTTACCAGAGGTTGAAGTGATATTTGGTGGCACTGTTATAAAGAAGTTTCAAGCATTGAATGTAGTTGGTTAGAACACAGTTTTGGGGTTCACTACAACCCCAAAAGTATTACTGTGTTTCCTTGGCAGAGGCTGGGCTGATGCACAGCTAAAAGAATGGGCACAGCTTTAGCAGCTGTTTAATGTCAGTATCTGCTCTGATTGCTCAATGACCATGCAATGTATGTCAGTGCTAAATATTTTTCAATATGTCCCCAGGGTATCAGCATTCATCCAATCAACAATCATATTTTGAGTATATGCTCAGGCCTTAAGTTAAAGAAATAAAGGTAGGGGCACCTGGGTGGCTCAGTGGGTTAAAGCCTCTGCCAGCGGCTCAGGTCATGATCCCAGGGTCCTGGGATCGAGCCCCACATTGGACTCTCTGCTCAGCAGGGAGCCTGCTTCCTCCTCTCTCTTTGCCTGCCTCTCTGCCTACTTGTGATCTCTGTCTGTCAAATAAATAAATAAATAAATAAACCAAAAAATATGCTAACAAAAGAAAGCTTAAAAAAAAAAAAAGAAATAAAGGTAAATGACACATTGTCTCTAAAGAAATAAAAGTAAATGATACATTGTTTCTAACCCTATAAGTAGTAAGGCACATATGTTCACAATACATTTATGTTGAACCATATGATTTTCCTGACATTCAACCATTCTGACCTGTAAAAATGATGATTTAATGTGGTTTGATATAATAAAATTGATGAGTTACCATAAAGATATGTAAAAATGTTATGACAACACAGATGAGGGAATCATTAATTCTGTCTGAGAAAGCCTATGGGGAGAATGGGACACAGAAGGTTTTTGTTTTTTTGTTTTGTTTTGTTTTGAATGGATATATTTGAATTGCATTAAAGGATAAGCAAGAAATTTTCAGGTAAACCAACAGTAAAGAAACTTCCAGAGATGTAGAACAGAAAAAGAGAAGGCATGGAGAAATGGAAAGCATTTATGATTTAGGATTAAAAGCTCTGTGTTTCCACATAGTTCTTATCATCTGTAACAAAGCATGCATTCTTATTTCCTTATCCTTTTGTATCTTTTGTATCTGTTATTGAGTGGCTTTTGGCTATTTATCAACATCCAAAATACTAAGAAGGCTGTACTAGGTATCAGTATAGCAGTATTACCCCCCCCCCCCCCGAACACACATTTTATGATGATGAAACAGAAGAATGCATATATTTGTGCCAAGGAGCATATGAGCTCTTGGTTAAGGGCCATGCATATTATATACAGGCTGGCTGTGGGTTCTAATATCAGTTTTATCACTTACTAATAGTAGGCCATGGATAAGTTATTTAGCTTCTCTATGCTTCATTTTCTTCATCAATAAAATGCATATGATAATAGTATCTTTTATCTTCCATTCTGGTACTTGTCTGTTTCTTTTGTTAGAAAAATAAAAGAGATTTTACTCTATGCTCTCGGTTTGTATCTGGAGAATATAAAACATTAAGAGATAATTTTTTGACTTTTTTTTTTCAGATAAATTGTCCTCCTATTTTCAACAAAGCGGGACAAGTGAGAGCTCTCAAGTAGTAAACTTACTCTTTGAAGTTTCTGGGCTACTTATACCAGAAAAATTGGCTCTTCCAATACCACATACAGTTAAATCAGTATTTATGAACCCAGGGATTTTGTTCTAGGGGGGGAGAAACTTCCTGCAACTAAACAACTAAATATTCTGAATAAAAGATTTACAACATCCTTTTAAATATATAGCTGAGCTCACAATAAAGTAAGGAAAATCCTTAGAGGCAAAGAACTAAGCAGAAGCATGAATTCAGAGAGGTAAACATGTTAAAGCCAGCAGCAGCCCTGAGGGCATCTGCCAATCCCCTAGAAACCTAGAGGTTCTTATTTGAGAAGTTGGAATGGAAACCCCAACTTAAAATCAGGATTCTGGGAGATATACCTTCAGTTAAAGTATGAAATAGAAATTCTGTCCTGTAAAAGAAGAAATAATAAAGTATCTTTATAGCCTTGGCTATGGTTAGAAGGGACCCTATTTGTATTAGGGTGAGATAAAATTTATAACCTAAACAGGAACTTTAAAAGTGGAAGAAAGTATTATTAATAACTATACCAAAATAAAGGGCACTTTAACTGGGAAATCTTGTATGTATGAGCATCCTAATTCATAACCACAGGTTTAGCTGTCATGTCAATGGTAATAGATTGAAATCACACACTTATATGGGTTGAAAAATATCCACGCTGACAAATTGAAGTAATCCTTGGCCAACAGTTCTCCTTAGGCATCTAAGAGGAGCAAATCCAAGTCTATTCTGGGAAAATTCATCCTTAACCCTGGTCTCATAGAAATTGCTCAGAAAAAGCCCCTGTTTATATGATCTCATAATGGAAAATAGAAAAATTCACAAAACCCATGAGGAAACAAGATACTGTGAGTCAATAGAAATAACAAAGAAAAATTTGGCGAGGAAATTCTATACTTCAAATATTGGAATTACAGAATTCAGAATATAAAATAAGTATATTTAATATGTGTAAAGAAATAAAGGAGGGAATAGAAATATAAGCCACATAAAAGAGAATATAAAGTACAAACAGATTTTTGATTGTTTATGGAAAAATAATTAAAATTTAAAATTCAATGGACAGGGAAAACATCAGATTTGACATAGATGAAGAGAGAATTGGTGAACTAGAATATAAAACTAAAGAAATCAGTCAAGTGCTCACTTTGGCAGCACATATACTAAAGAAATCAGCCAAAAGAAAACACTGAGAGACAGAGATGGAAAATATAAAAAAACAAATTATGGTATGTGGAGGGTAATTAAAAGGTGTAAAACCCATCTATTCATAGTTTTTTAAAAGTATGATAGTAAAGAATATTAAAAAGGATATTCAAGGTGATAATCATTGAGAATTTTTCAGAAATGTTGGAATACCTGAGTATTTGGAATCTAGAAGCACAATGATCCCGAGCAGGATAAATATAAAGAAATCCAGGGGCACCTGGGTGGCTCAGTGGGTTAAAGCCTGCCTTTGGCACGGGTCATGATCTCAGGGTCCTGGGATCAAGCCCCACATTGGACTCTTCTGCTCAGTGGGGAGCCGGCTTCCCCCTCTCTCTCTGCCTGCCTCTCTGCCTACTTGTGATCTGTCTCTGTCAAAGAAATAAATAAAATCTTAAAAAAAAAAAAGAAATCCACACATATATTTTATTTCATCAGAGTGACTCTGCAAAAACACCAAACATGAAAAGATCTTAAAAGCAAAGAGAATGACAATTTACCATGAAAGAAACAACTCTGATATCTGAATTCTCAACTGAAATAATGGAAACTAGAAACCGTGGACATATTTTAATTACTGAGAGAAAATAATTTGCAACCTAAGCCTGTATTCTCAGAAAATTATCTTTAAAGGATGAGCATAAAATTAAGACATTTCAGACAAAAATTGAGAGTTTATGAGCAACTAAACCTCACTAGGTTTAGGGCTATACCTTAAGAAGCAGGTAAAGTATCTCAGGAAGAAGGTATATTGTGCAGTAAGAAATGACAAGCAAAACCAAACAATTTAGAAAGTGGTACATTAGATATGGGTATATTTAAATCAACACACTTGTGTAAAATGATAACATAAGATCTTTCCTTCAGGCAGTAGTTGTGCAAATGATTTCAGGCAAAACTTTTTACAGATAACAACTATACATTCTAGAGACTATGCTTAGTCTCTTTCTCTATCTCCCAATACAAAAAAGTTAAAATTATCAAGTGAATAAAACTTAGCAAATTATATACTAAAGCTGAGTAATTTCACTGTATGTGAATTTCAGCTACAAAAAAGAACTACAAAATATTAAATTCCAGTTAGTAAGTTTGCTTTGCAATGATATCTGTTAGCAATTTGAAAATAAGTTCTATGAATTCTAGGCTAGAGCAAATAAGGAAACATAGTGAGGATAATGGAAGCCACATTTTTCACTGTTAAAGAAGGGGGTTACAAATATGGAAAGGGGGAATACTAGAATATAACATATAGTATTGAACTACATTTGGAGTTACCAGGATGCACACACTTTTTGATAGTTAGGAAAACAAATATAGAAGTAGGTGTAGAGAAGGGGGAGAGTCAAGATGGTGGGGGACTAGCAGACTGAGATAACATCAGGTTGCAGGAGTTCAGTTAGATAGTTATCAAACCATTCCAAACACCTACACACTCAACAGGAAATTGAAGAAACGAAGAGCAGCAATTCTAGGAACAGAAAATCAACCACTTTCTAAAAGGTAGGATGTGTGGAGAAGTGAATCCGAAATGACAGGAGGATAGACCGTGGCAGGGAGGGGCCAGCTCCCAGCAAGCAGTGGAGCAATGGAGCACAAAATCTGAACTTCTAGAAGTCTGCTCCACTGAGGCAAATCACTCCAGAGGCTAAGTGGGGATGGAGCCCTCACGGGGACAGTGTGATCTCACATCCCACAGGGTCACAGAAGGATCAGGGGTGTCTGAGTGTAGCAGAGCTCACAGGTATCAGAGCAGGGAAGCCGACTACAGAGACGGAGCTGAAGAGTGAGCTCTCAGCTTGGGTTACTGTAAACTGATCTGTGGCACAGTCGGACTACAACTCTTTGAGCAGGAACCCCACAAGTGGCAAATCCGTTGAGACCCATCCTCCTCCACCAGAAGAGCAGCACGGTGGTTATCTGCTGGGTTTGGAGACTCCAAATGGAGCTGTGTGCCAGAGACAGAAATGCTCGGTCACAGGCCAGGTGAGCTTAGAACGTGGCCAGAGACCAGGGAGATGGAAGTGATTGACTGCTTTTCTCCAAGGGCACACAGAAGTGGGGCCCCAAGCTCTCAGCTTCTCTGGGCTGAAGATTGGGAGGCTGCCATTTTCATTCCTGTCCACCAGAGCTGTATGGAAAGTGTTCAGGGAACAAAAGCTCCTGAGAGCAACCCTGAACAGATCACTTAGCCTGGCCCCTGGCAAGGGCAGCGCAATTCCACCTCCGGCAAAGACATTTGAGAATCACTAAAACAGGCCCCTCCCCCAGAAGATGAGTAAGAACATACAGCCAAGACCAAGCTCACTGATCAAGGAAAACAGCGGAATTCCAGAGGAAGGGAAAGCAAAGCATAGAATCCATAGCTTTCTCCCCATGATTCTTTAGTCTTGCAAAGTTAATTAATTTTTTTAAATTTTATTTTTTTCTTATTCTAATTTTTTTAACTTTTCCTCTATCCTCTTTTAACATTTTTAACCAGTTTATTTTAACAATACCTTTTCTTTAAAAAAAAGTTTTTAAGCCTTCATTATTATAGTCATATTTTATCCTTCATTGTATCTAACTTTTTTTTTTTATATACATATAGGGTTTCGTCTTCTAAAAATTTTGGGGTACAATTTCTTCTAATAGATCAAAATATACCCTAAATCTAGCACAGGGCTTTGTTCTAGTCTCCAACCTCAGCAAAGTCCCTCCACTTTGTTTTTCGTCCTTCTTACAACCAACTTATCAATTCCTTTTTGAGAAATTTTTAAAAATTTTTCATCATTACAGTCATATTCCATCCCTTTGGGTTTACCCTTATTTTTGCATATATATAAGTTTTTATTCCTTTAAAATTTTGGGGGTAGTTTCTTCTAAGAGACCAAAATATACCCCAAATCAAGTGGGTGGCTCTGTTCTATTCACCATTCTAATACACACACACACACACACACACACGTATGTATGTGGCTTGAAAAAGGCATGGAAGATATTAGAGAAAGCAGTCTGGAGGAATAAAAGCCCTTTCTGGAGAAATAAAAGAACTAAAATCTAACCAAGCTCAAATCAAAAAAGCTATTAACAAGGTGCAATAAAAAATGGAGGCTCTTACTGCTAGGATAAATGAGGCAGAAGAGAGAAATAGTGATATAGAAGAACAAATGACAGAGAATAAAGAAGCTGAGCAAAAGAGAGACAAACAACTACTGGACCTTGAGGGGAGAATTTGAGAGATAAGTGAAACCATAAGATGAAACAATATTAGAATAACTGGGATTCCAGAAGAAGAAGAAAGAGAGAGTGGGGCAGAAGGTATATTGGAATGAATCATAGTGCAGAATTTCCCTAATATGGCAAAGGGAACAGGCATCAAAATCCAGGAGGCACAGAGAATCCCTCTCAAAATCAATAAAAATAGGTCCAAACCCCGTCATCTAATAGTAAAACTTATAAGTCTTAGTGACAAAGAGAAAATCCTGAGAGCAACTCGGGACAAGAAGTCTGTAACATATAATGGTAGAAATATTAGATTGTGGTGCCTGGGTGGCTCAGTGGGTTAAAGCCTCTGCCTTCAGCTCAGGTCATGATCTCAGGGTCTTGGGATTGAGCCCCGCATCAGGCTCTCTGCTCAGTGGGGAGCCTGCTTCCCCTTCTCTCTCTCTCTCTGCCTGCCTCTCTGCCTGCTTGTGATCTCTGCCAAATAAATAAATAAAAATCTAAAAAAAAAAATATTAGATTGGCAGCAGACTTATCCACGGAGACCTGGCAGGCCAGAAAGAACTGGCATGATACATTCAGAGCACTAAATGAGAAAAACATGCAGCCAAGGATACTATATCCAGCTAGGCTATCATTGAAAATAGAAGGAAAGATAAAAAGCTTCCAGGACAAACAAAAACTAAAAGACTTGGAAAACACCAAACCAGTCCTACAGGAAATATTGAAAGTGGTCCTCTAAGCAAAGAGAGAGCCTAAAAGTAACAAACCAGAAAGGAACAGAGACAATATATTGTAACAGTCACCTTACAGGCAATACAGTGGCACTAAATTCATATCTTTCTATAGGTACCCTGAATATAAATGGGCTAAATGCCCCAATCAAAAGACACACAGTATCAGAATGGATAAAAAACCAAAATCCATCCATATGCTGTCTACAAGAAACTCATTTTAGACACAAAGACACCACCAAATTTAAAGTGAGGGGGTGAAAAACAATTTACCATGTTAATGGACATCAAAAGAAAGCTGGGGTGGCAATCCTTATATCAGATCAATTAGATTTTAAGCTAAAGACTATAATAAGAGATGAGGAAGGACACTATATCGTACTCAAAGGGTCTGTCCCACAAGCTGATCTAACAATTTAAAATATCTATGTGCCTAATATGGAAGCAGCCAGATATATAAACCAATCAATAACAAAATCAAAGAAACACATAATAATAATACAATAATAGTAGGGGACTATAACACCCCCCGCATTGAAATGGACAGATCATCTAAGCAAAAGATCAACAAGGAAATAGAGGCCTTAAATGACACACTGGACCAGATGGACATCACAGATATATTCAGAACATTCCATCCCAAAGAAACAATACTCATTCTTCTCTAGTGCACATGGAACATTCTCCAGAATAGATCACATCCTGGGTCACAAATCAGCTCTCAACCAAACCAAAAGATGAGATCATTCCCTGCATATTTTCAGACCACAATGCTCTGAAGCTAGAACTCAATCACAAGAGGAAAGTTGGAAAGAACTCGAGTACATGGAGGCTAAAGAGCATCCTACTAATGGATGAATGGGTCAACCAGGAAATTAAAGAAGAACTTAAAAATTCATGGAAACAAATGATAATGAAAATAAAACTGTTCAAAATCTGTGGGACACAGCAAAGGCAGTCCTGAGAGGAAACTATATAATGATACAAGCATTTATCAAGGAACAAGAAAGGTCTCAAGTACACAACCTAACCATACACCTAAAGGAGCTGGAGAAAGAACAGCAAAAAAAGCCTAAACCCAGAAAGAGAAAAGAAATCATAAAGATCAGAGCAGAAATCAATGAAATAGAAACCAAAAAAACCCAGTAGAACAAATCAATGAAACTAGGAACTAGTTCTTTGAAAGAATTAATAAGATTGATAAAACCCTAGCCAAACTTATCAAAAAGAAAAGAGAAAGGACACAAATAAATAAATCATGAATGAAAGAGGAGAGATCAAAACCAACACCAATAAATACAAACAATTATAAGAACATATCATGAGCAACTATACGTCAGCAAATTTGACAATCTGGAAGAAATGGATGCATTCCTAGGGATGTATAAACTACCAAAACTGAACCAGGAAGAAATAGAACACCTGAACAGACCCATAGCCAGTAAGGAGATTGAAGCAGTCATCAAAAATCTCCCCCCAAAAATGAAATGAAATTGAAAAAATATGAAAGAAACTGTTTCTTTTTCAAAACATGCTCAATCTCTCCAGTAATCAGGGAAGTAAAGGAAAGTATATGGAAAGTGAAAGAAATCACTTGCCCTCCAATATTTTTTAACTTCTTTGGTCAAAAGACAACTGATTTTTGGTACAAAACCACTTGGAATAAAGACCTCATTTTCCAGTCAGTCTTGTAGCTTGTTGGGACTATATGACTAAGGTCTGGTGAATAGGTTATAAGAAGATTGCTTAGATTCTAGGAAATGTTTTCATAAATGTTAGGGAGGGAAGGCATTCTTCTTTCCCTTTTCTTCCTTCTGATGGGTTGGACACAAGCATGATGGCTAGAGATCAAGCAGCTTCCTTGTATCCTGGGGTGAAAACCACATGTTGAGGATGTTTGGGGCAGCAAGAAAGGAAACTAGGATCTTAATGAGCCTGGAGTCACCACACTGCAATAGACTGCTTACCTCTGAACCTTATCTACATGAAGAGAAATAAACTTTTGTTGTTGTTTAAGCCAATGTTTTTCATGTTTGCTTCTTTGTTTTTTTCAATCACAGCCAAACCTAATTTGAAATAATACATGAAGAAGCAAGAACTACTGATGGGAGTGTGGATTAGGATAGCCATTTTTTAGAACAATTTAGCATTATCCAGTAAAGTTGACAAGGGAAATATCCTATTCGCAGGAATTCTACTCCTATGTATATATCCTAAAGAAATTTGCACATAGGCCCTGGGAGACACAAACAAGAATTTCAGAGCAGCACCGATTTTAATGACAAAGAAACTGGAAAAAAAATCCATGTGTTTGAAGGTTGATAAAGTATATTCATTCAATAGAATATTCAACAACAAAACAAATGAACAAAAGCTGAATAAGAGAGGTATATCACTAAAAAAAAAATCAGTATGATAACAAGTACATTAAAATAAAAACAAACTATCTTGGAGCAGAAAAAACTCTGGGGTACCAAAAATTATTTAAAATATTGGTATAAGTGGGGCGCCTGGGTGGTTCAGTGGGTTAAGCCGCTGCCTTCAGCTCAGGTCATGATCTCAGGGTCCCGGGATCGAGCCCCGCATCGGGCTCTTTGCTCAGCGGGGAGCCTGCTTCCTCCTCTCTCTGTGCCTGCCTCTCTGCCTGCTTGTCATCTCTCTCTGTCAAATAAATAAATAAAATCTTAAAAAAAATTGGTAGAAGTGTTGAGAAAGAAGACTTCAGAGTCTAGACCAGCAATATCCAATAGAAATTTCTACACAATGATGGAAATGTTCTGTTTCTGCACTGTCAAATACAGTAGTCACTAGCTACATACAAATTTTGAGCACTTGAAATGTTAGTACAATGAAGAACTGAATTTTGAACTTTATGTAATCTTAATTAAATTTAAATAGCCACATATGGCTAATGCCTACTAGTCAGCGCAGGTCTAGGCAATAAATCCTTCTACAGTTATGGAAGTTTTCTAATTCTTTGTATAAATATTTGTAATATAACTGAGAAGGAGTTCAAGAATAATGACCTTGCTATAACAAATCCTTTCATATATCCATCTATTTACTTATGTAAACAAGTTTTCTCAGGCTTATCTCAGAAAAACAAAAATATAAATAAAAATGGATTTAGTCCAGTCTATAAAATTCATATACAGACACATGGACTAATGCAGGGTGTGTGTGGGGGAAGTCCTATGAATTTCATTAATAAATAGGTTTTAGATAAAAAATTTCCTTTTTAAAAAGAATTACTTATCAAATTCGGGTAATATAAATTGCTTTGATCAATTGTATACAAAGAATGATTCTCATGTTAATATGATACATAAAGGAATTTTAATGCCTAGAGTAAGAGAGTGACAAACTCCAAACTTTCTAGCTAATGGGACCCTTTTCTTCCGAAAAGAAAATCCTAACTTAGTAGTAGTAGTTCAGGTCATGCCCAACAGATGTCACTATGCTCCTCTCAAAAATAAAAAGTCCTGTAGTGGCCCTGTGAGTAGACTATAACACCCAGGGGTGCCTTGGTGCACCTTGGTGCATGGTTTGGGACCCACCAATCTAGAGCCTTTTGGGTAAGAAAATAAGGCAACTGGAAAGTCTGGACAAATAATATATGGGACTATTTTGTATTCCTAATGTTTAAGAGTAGTTTTCAAGAGTCACTTAACTAATGGAAAGCATACAGGACACCTAGAAAAAGGCAGATTTTTAAGAAACTACAAAGACCATAACTAATTTGGGGGCATTCATCAATGAATGAATGAATGAATGATGTGACTACCTAGGAAGTATCTTCACGACACATTATGAACTTTAGATTAAATATTCTACAAAAAAAAAAGAATAGGTAGTGCACACACACATATATATAAGCATACTAATGTAAAGAACAGGGAAAGTTTGGGGGGGTTAGGTCTGTATAATGCTATATTTAACTTAGAAAATAAGATCTCCCCAGCTTATATCACATTTTCCCCACCTTGAAGGCTATTTGTGACCACATATGGGGGAGACTGTCTGATAAACTATTCTTTATGATTGAGTAGATTAAACAAAATAAAATCTACCTTGGGAAAGTTTAAACTAGTTGAATATAGAGAGAGGGAGGCAGGAAGAGTAGGCAGGGTTGAGTGGGAGGGGCAAAAAATTGGTGGAGTGGGAAAGAGAAGTACTATGAATTAAAGTATTAAGAAGGGTTTAAGAAGGAAGAAGAGAAAGGTTATAATTAGAACGTGCTTCTTTGAATCTACAATAAAATGATAGTTGTATTTTCCCTATTATATTTACAAATTTGTTTTCTTTCTGGTGTTTACTATAACAGTTCCTACCTATAGTTTAAAACAGTAGTTTATGGAAACAGAAATGTTCTTTAAGAATGGCAGTCATAGAAGTATAAAGTTATATCAAAATGAAGTATCTCTAATCAGATATATATATTTTGAATAAAACATTAAGCCAGTTTATTCAACACTAAAACCATCAATTTTTTAAAAATAAACTTGGCAGAATTTTAAGAAAATAGATGCCTAGGTTTATTACTGCTTTGAATTATGAGAGATTGATCATGACACACTAAAAGTTTTCCACCATCAGCAAGGATTTTTAGAGAGAGGTCCCACCTTTATTTTTTAAAGGTTTTATTTATTTACTTGAGGGAAAGAGAAAGAGAGAAAGAGAAAGCACACAAGCGTGAGCAGGGGAGAGGTAGATGGAGAAGCAGACTCCCCACTGAGTAGGGAGCTCAGGACCCGAGCAGAAGGCAGACGCCTAACCAACTGAGCCATCCAGGTACCCCAGAAGTTCCCATCTTTAAAAGAAGGTGTATGAGGAAATAATTTTTCCCAAATCACAAGTAAAAATTTGAGAAATTCAATGTTTTCTCAAATGACTTCCTTATCCAAATTCAGTCTTCCTTCCTTTCTTTCTTTCTGAAATTTAGACAATTAGTCTTCTTTCAGTTCCTCATCAGTACAAAGGGGACAGTAATAGTCATTTCACTGACTTGCTGTGGAAGTAAATATACTATTTGGGCAAGCACTGCACCATCCTCCAATGTAATACATTGTAAACCATGGAAGTTGTTTCTCCACTCCCTCTTTTGCTTTGGCTTAAAGGAAACACTGTGTCTTCAGGTTCTTTTCTTTTCTTTTTTAAAATTAATATATAACATAGTATTGGTTTCAGGGGAAAGGTCTGTGATTCATCAGTCTCACACATTTCATAGTGCTCACCATACCACATACCCTCCCCAATGTCTATTACCCAGCCACCCCAACCCCTTACCCACCCCCATCAACCCTCAGTTCATTTCCTGAGATTAAGGGTTTCTAATGGTTTGTCCCCCTTTCTGGTTTCACCTTGTTTCATTTTTTTCCTCTCTTCCCCTATGATCTTCTGCCTTGTTTATCAAATTCCACTTATCATGAGATCATATAATTGTCTATCTCTGATTGACTTATTTTGCTTAGCATTAATACCTTCTAATTCCATCCATGTTGTTGCAAATCGCAAGATTTCATTTTTTGATGGCTGCATAACATTTCATTGTATATATATTACATCTTCTTTATTCACCTGTTGATGGACACCTAGGCTCTTTCCAAAGCTTGGCTTCAGGTTCTTAACAGTAGGCTGGAAGTCCATTTTTGTAGATTTTTAGAGGTGAATTCATAGCCTTGTGGATTATATGAGAACTTGGAGATTAAACAATTCCTCCTAACTCTCAATTATGTGCCCTTCACACGTTCATTTTTTATAACTCTGGTAATTTCCCAAGGCTAACTTCTAAATTTTTCACTCCTTTGACATTGTCCTTGAAGGCTCTAGAAGAATCTTATGGCTTCAGATGTTACAAAGTTTGGGCTACCATATATGCATCTACAAATATATTTCTTACCTTCTTTCTAGTTCCCTATCCACCACTGTGCATAAAACATTTTAATTTAAATGTCACAACTCTTGAAACATATTAAAAATCAAGTCTATTTCCCTTCCCTCCAAGAGCTATCTATACATTTTCCCATAATTATCCATAACATCTTCAGTGTTTCCAGGCTTATAACTTTTGGTGTCTTTTTTTTTTCCCTCTTCTTTTTCTTTCCTATTTTGACCTAATTTTAGATTCTGCTACTTTTTTCTCTGTAATAACTTCAAAATTCACTTTCTGTTAATATTACAGTCTCATCAGTTCCCCACTTCAGTTCTCCTTGTTCCACTTCCCAGCTGGCCTTAACTATCTCATGTGTGGATCATTATGATAGTTTATTAGGAATTCCCCTCATCATTTAACTTCTCCTACAATAGCCAAACTTTGAGAGTATTTGTACAACATTATTTATTCTTCAGCTGATATATCCATAGTGGCTGCTTATATCTTATTTTATAAAAATCTTAATTAGTAAGTCTATCACTCAAGATACTTCACAATTGGAACTACAATTTTATTAACCACAACTTTACTTCCATAAAAGACATTCTGCTTCAACTGCTATACTATGCTTGCTTTCCCCAAGTTTGACTTTTCTTGCCTTCTATGTTTCAGGTCTGCCACAGGTATAATACTGCTAAAAGAAAACCTTTGTTACTGTGATGAGTGTGGGAGATCATCAAAAGAAAGGGAAAAAGTTTTGCAGATGATCATATGTTCTGCAATCAAAAAAGGAATTCAACTGAATTTTTTCTTGACTTGGTAGCCTAGATTTTAACTTTATACCACTACCCTCTTTCCTCTTTAGAGATTCATAGACTTCTTCCTCTTCAAAATCCAGTTAAGAATTTAACTTCAGGAATCTTTCCTGGATGACAGTACATGAACAAAATATACTCAGAATCTGTGCTCTTTATTTAGAAATTTTCTGTATGCAGTTGTTAATATCATATTACTATATTAAGTACTTTTTGGTACATCCTTTCCAGTATATATATGTTTATTATATCCCTATATGCACATTTCTTATCATATTGAGTTATTTGGACACAAAGTAATGTCATATTCCTTTTAATTTTCACATTTAATTCCTCTCTTTCTTTTCTCCTCAGGAGACTTATTTTGCTGAAATCTCCAAGATCTCTGGGGATGTTTATTTAGACTTACAGATCAGTTTTGGTAACTATCTTCTTAGTCAACCAAGGAGATGATTTCATTTCAGCTGTTACTAATGTCACTGCCATAAGATATACCTGTTGAAACAAAGACAACTCAGTATCCCCATCACAGTCTTTATTGTAACTATTAAAATATTCTGCTGCCACAGTGTGTTCAGTACTGGATGAGCCACAATAAGTTGAACATAGCTACCTTCTGAAAACAAAGTCACCCTGTCCAGAGCAAGCCTGCTGAGTCTTTGAGCCTGTGAGAACCTCCCAAGGCACGGAAGGGGCTTAGCTGCGCTTACCCACCTGGCTTCTTGTGACTGGCTCACAGCCAGGTCTTCACATATGAATAGACTAACAGAGTAAGATCAAATCTTTGAGTCTGGCACATATGTATGCAAACAAACATTTTCTGTAAGGCTGCTGGTAATACCAGAGCAGATAAATGTGAAGAGATTTCCAGACTCAGCTATTAGTAGGACTGATACAATGCATATCTGCTTCTAGAGCAAAAGAAATGTCCCCTTTTGTTTCCAAAGATCCCTTCCCACTGTGCTTTTAAGGAAAAGCCTTCCTATCCAGACAGGGTTAGGGTCAGGATATCGATTTCTTCTCAAGTATTTGCAGAGTCTTTACTGTGATAAATACTTTTAGAGATACTGTTTGGTTGACCAGGTTCTTAATCTCAACAACCTCTGCCCATCTCCACTTAAAGGGACAAAAAAAAGTCAAATATACATATATGTTATCCTGCCTGTCATTAGTTTTGACTACTTAAACCTACATAGAATAAGTTGGAGAAAAGTGTGAGAACATAAAATGAGTTGTATCAAATCTCCTAAACAAAAAGAACTCCTTTTCTAGTTCAGTTGTTGTCTCTGAAGCTGTAATTCAAAAACAGCATTATTAACAAATCTATTCCTCTTAAGCTGGCCATTAAAGGTCATTAACATTTTGCTCTATCACACATTGCCATTGCTTTTTAAGCAAATACCTATATCTAACAGAACTTGGTATTTGCTGCTTCTAGAACACACCTTTTACTTTGCTTTCTGACGCAGCATTTGTCAACTCTGCCATTTTTTGTATCTGAAAGTCAGGACGTCATTAAAATCACAAAATATTTTTTCCAGTTTTACTGAGCTATAATTGACAAATAAAATTGCATATGTTTAAGGTGTACAAAGCGATAATTTGATATAAATATACATTGTGAAATGATTACCACAATCAAGTTAACACATCCATCACCTCACCTACTTACCATTTTTTGTTGCAGTGAGATCATTTAACATCCACTGTCTAGCAACTTTCAGGTATATATACAATCCAGTATTACTAACTACAGTCACCATGTTGTCCACTAGATCCTCAGAACTTACTCATCTTATAACAAAGTTTGTACCCTTTGACCACCATCTCCTCATGTCTCCCACTCCTCAGTCCCTGGAAACTACCATTCCACTCTTTGTTTCTGGATTCAAGGGTTTTTTTTGTTTGTTTATTTTTGTAGAGTCCACATAGGAGACAAAGTATTTATGTGGCTCATTTCATCTAAAATAATGTCCTTCATGTCCACGCATGTTGTGGGATATGGAGGATTTCCTTTATGGCTGAATAATATTCAATGTGTGTGTGTGTGTGTGTGTGTATCACATTTTCTTTATCCATTCATATTCCCTTAACAGATACTTGTTTCTGTATCTTGGCTATTGTGACTAATGCTGCAATGCACTTGGGGCTATAACTATCTCTAAAAGATTTTGATTTTGTTTCTTATCTAATCCATGTCTGTATTGCTGGATCACACAATAGTTTTATCTTTTACTTTTTTTGAGAAACCTCTACACTGTTTCTCTTAATGGTGGATATTCCTACCAACAATGTATGAGGGTTCTCTTTACCTCAGCTCCTCACCAACACTTATTTTTTTTTATAATAATCCTTTTAATATGTATGAGGTGATAGCTCATTGTGATGTTGATTTGCATTTCCCTGATGACTAGTGATGTTGAGGACCTTTTCCAGTACTTGCTGGCCATTTGTAAGTCTTACTTTGAAAACTGTTTATTTTACCCATTATTTAATCAGGTTATGTGTTTGTTACTGAGTTGTAGGAATTCCCTATGTGTCTTGGATACTAACCATTTGTCAGGTATATTCAAATATTTTCTCTCATTTCATAGGTTGCATTTTCATTTTGTTAATTACTCCCTTTGCTGTGCAGAAGCTTTTTAGTTTGATGTATTCTCATTTGTTTATTGTTGCTTTTGTTGCCTTTGCTTTTGGTGTCACAGTCAAACCGTCATTGCGAACAAAGTATCAAGGAGGCTTTTTTCCATTTTCTTCTCGTTTCACGTTTTTTGGTTCTAAGTCTTTAATCCATTTTCTATTAACTTTTGTATATGGTATAAGACTGGGTCCAATTTCATTCTTTTGTATGTGGTATGTGGTAGCCAGTTTTCCCAGAACCATTTATTATCCTTTCCCCTTGTGTGTTCCTGGTATTCTTGCTAGAGATTAGTTGACTGTATACATGTGGGTTAATTTCTGGGTTCTACATTCTATTCCCTTGATCTATGTGGGTTTTTAAGTCTGTACCATATTTTAAAATTTGCTATAACTTTGTAACATAGTTTGAAATCAGGAAGTCTGATACCTCCAGCTTTGTCCTTCCTAAAGATGTTGGCTATTCGGGGGCTTTTGTGATTCCATACCACCTATGACTATTTTTTTATACATCTGTGAAAAATGTCACTGGAATTTTGATAGAAATTGCATTGAATCTGTAGTTTGCTTTTTGTAGTATGAACATTGTAACAAACTAATTTTTCCATTTCTTGAACGTGGGTTATCTTTCATTTGTGACTTCTTCAACTTTTTGCATCAATGTCTTTTTAGGGTACAGGTCTTTTATCTCCTTGGTTACATTTATTCCCAAGTATTGTATTCTTTCTGATGCTTTTTTTTTTTTTTTTTTTTTTTTGCTGATGTTATTTTAAATGGAATTTTCTTATTTCCCTTAGAGATAGTCTACTGGTGTATAGAAATACAGATCAGTCCATCCCTGATTTTTGTATGCTGTTTTTCTATCCTGCAATTTTACTAAATTTGTTAGTTTTAAGTTTTTCTTTTAGAGTCTTTTATTTTTAAGATTATGTCATTGGCAAAGAGAAACAATTTTACTTCTTTCTTTCCAATTTTTGATAACTTTTATTTCTTTTTCTTGCCTAATTGCTTGGGTTAGAACTTCCATTATTCTGTTGAGTAGAAGAGGCAAGAGTGAGCATCTTGTTTTTTTTCTGATCTTAGAGGAAACGTTTTCAGTTTTTCTTCACCGAGTATGTTATCTGTGGGTTTTTTGTATATGGCCTTTATTATATCGAGATACATTCCTTCTGTACTTAATTTGTTGACTTTTTAGCATCAAGGGATATTACATTTTTTTCAAATGCTCTTTTTGTATCAAGATGATCGTATAATTTTTACTTTATTCTGTTAAAGTGATGTATCACATTTATTGATTTGCATATGTTGAAGAATCCTTGCATCCCAGAGAAAAGTCCCATTGGGTCATGATATAATGATTATTTTAATAAGCTCTCGAATTGCCAGTATTTTGTTGGAAATTTAGCATCTGTGTTCATTAGGGAATACTGGCTTGTAACTTTCTTTTTTTGTAGTGTCTTTGACTGGTATTGGTATTAAAGTAATGCTGGTTTATAAAATGAGTTTGGAAATGTTCTCCCCTCTTCAGTTTTTTGGAAGAATTTGAAAAGTATTGGCAGTAATTCTTCTTCAAATGTTTGGAAGAATTAACAGTGAAGCCATCTGATCCTGGATATTTCTTCATTGGGATGTTTTTGATTACTGATTCATTTGCCTTATTATTAACTAGCCAGTTTAAATTTC
Source organism: Neogale vison (assembly GCF_020171115.1). NCBI lineage: Eukaryota > Metazoa > Chordata > Mammalia > Carnivora > Mustelidae > Neogale > Neogale vison. Next base: position 14,279,265 of record NC_058097.1, read on the forward strand.
CTATTTTTTCATGATTCAGTCTTAGAACACTATATTTCTAGGAATTCATCCATTTCTTCTAGTTATCCAATTTGTTGGCATATCATTGGTCTTAGTAATTTATGACCATTTGTATTTTTGTGGTATCAGTTTAATACCTCTTTCACTTCTGACTTCATTTATTTGAGTGTTCTTTTTTCTTAGTCTAGCTAATGATTTGTCAATTATATCTTTGAAAAAAATTAGCTTAGCTTCATTAGTTTCTTCTACTGTTTTTCTATTGCCTGTTTTATTTAGTTTTGTTCTAATCTTCATTTCCCTCCTTCTGTAACTTTGAGCTGAGTTTGTTCGTCTCTCTCTCATTCCTTGAGATGTAAGGTTAAGTTGCTTTTTTGAGATTTCTTTTAAAATATAGTCATTTATTGCTATAAATCTGCCTCTTAGAACTGTTTAGTTTCATTGCATTATTTTTGATATATTGTGTTCTATTCTTATTTGTTTTAGGATATTTTCTATCTCCATTTTGATTTCTTTTTTGACCCATTTGTTGTTCAAGAATGTTGTAAATTGGGACGCCTGGGTGGCACAGTTGGTTGGACGACTGCCTTCGGCTCAGGGCGTGATCCTGGAGTCCCGGGATCGAGTCCCGCATCAGGCTCCCAGCTCCATGGGGCGTCTGCTTCGCTCTCTGACCTTCTCCTCGCTCGTGCTCTCTCTCACTGTCTCTCTCTCTCAAATAAATAAATAAAATCTTTAAAAAAAAAAAAAAGAATGTTGTAAATTTCCACATATTTGTGAATTTTATAGCTTTCCTCCTATTATCGATTTCTAGTTTCATACCACTGTAATAGAGAAGATTGGTATTATTTCAATCTTCTTAAATTTGTTAAGATTAGTTTTGTGAGAGGAATTGGTGGCCAAGGGGTGTCTCTTTGTGCTGAGCTGTGCTGGTTGGGGGCAAGGTGACACGGGTAAAATGAAACTGTTCTTACCCTCTTCAGTGCATTTATTCTTGGGCTTTTGGTCAAACAATGTGCTGGAACTTCCTTGCTGGACTCTTGGACTCTCGCAAATTTAATCTTCACTGTGGTTGACTATCAACTGATGTTCTCTAGGGAGATAAAAGTAAAAAACTCTGCCACATTCTGACAATGACAAAGTATTCATAGTTATAGACCATAAAAAATTCTACAGTAACCCAAGTAACTTGAGTCTGGGTCTTTGTCCACTGGAAGTTTAAAGTAGGGGTACAAATAAATGTCAAAATGAATTAGAGTAAGGAGAATAGTGACAAGTAGATTAGATAGTAAGTTATCATAATAGTCCCAAAATAGATAAAGAAGATCAACTCAAAAATAGTGGCTTGACCATATAAACTTATATTTCTCACTCTGAAAATGTGACTAAAATGATTGTAGAATGATAAAAAAGGAATAAACCCACAAAGCCAAACATAACAGAAGAGGAGAAAACAATATTTAGAAGCCAGATGGCAGGTGGATAGATAGAAACTGACTCAATAAATCTTTGAAAACAGAAACTGAAACCAGGAAGAAAGGCTGCTCAGAAACAAGTCAATGCATACCATTCATAAAGACACAGAAATTATAGGTCTTAGGTACTTCTGAACATGGGGGTATAGGTAATGCAGAAAACGATGTGAATTGGGTAAAAGTTTGAATAAGAAGCAGTTGGATCTATAGACAGCCTTTGTCAACCATTTGTCTGAACAACCTTCCCTTTCAGCTCCATAGAGAAGACTAGAAATTTACTCTCCAAGGAGGTACAACCAGTGGGCCTTTGAACTGGAACAACTCATTGGGCTAAAGACTTTTTATTTTGAAAAAAGGTGAATTATTGTATGTACTAAACTGAATTCTAGGTGAACCATACTATCTTCTTCCACAAACTTGGCTCCAAGAATACTGAAGGACAAGCTCATATTCTCAAAACAAACCATCATAAGATAAAAGATTTAGAAATACCTATATTTAGAGGTCCATAATAAAATGGCCAGTCATAGGTTATCAGTCAATGAAATCAGTCACCCACAAAGGAAAGTAACTTTGTGACACCAAAAGAAAGCAACCCACACTTATGCACAGGGAGTTCAATGATCTTTTTAGAATATTGCACTCAAATATGAATGGAAACACATTGAAAAAGCCAAATAAGGAAAGAAGAAAGTTTGAGGAAAAAGAGAGTAGGATGGGGGGAAAACAACAACACCTGTAAGACCTATCATGACTATTCTCAGTGAATTAAGCAAACATCTTGATTGCATTAATTAAACAAGAAGAAGATACTATTAAAAAGGAGTAGTCTCAGGGTATGTGCTATGGTGAGTGCTGTGAAGTGTGTAAACCTGCGATTCACAGACCTGTACCCCTGGGGCTAATAATACATTATATGTTAATAAAAAATAAAAAATTAATTTAAAAAAGGAGTAGTCTCTGTGTATAGTCATTCTTCAAATTTGAACATGATACAGAAGTTATACTTTTAATAATGGTACAGTAGCTTTTACTAGGTTAACCTTCTTACTTTACTAGTGGATAACAACAATGGGAAAAATATAAAAATATCTGTTTGAATGCGTTCGAGAGCAATTTAAGGCAGGCTGAAACTGGAACGGAGTTGACACGTGAAAGAAAGGATGTATTTATGTGGTTTTCCATCTAAGGTACTTCTTACGCTGCATTGCATGGAACAGCTGGATTTAAAGCAGAAAATTGCAGTCCTAACTGATTTGAGAATTCAGAGGGAAGAGTTTGAGACTATGGGCATGGCGAGAACATAAAATAAAAATCTCAGAAAAGAAGAAGCTAAGGAGCTGGAGGAGGAAAATCCATATACAAACTCCTTTAAATTCTTGGCAGGTCTTGATTAATGTATGTGCAGAGGGCCTGCTAGAAAGCAGCAGTTGGAAGGTGGGAAGAAGTGAAGATTTAGCTTAGGGAAAAGTTTCTAAAGTTTAAGTCAGTCACTTGAATTGCTTAAAAGAACACAACCCACACTACTTAGATGATGCTATCCATAGTCTCTATAAGGGTACAGTAACAAATTATGAAATGTAAAGAAACAGGAAAATATGGCCTACATTCAAGAGAAAAACAGTTAACAAAAACCAATACTAAAATGGCTAATATAAATATGTTCAAGGGATTAAAGGAAAAGTATGGCTAAAATGAACAAATAGGAGACTCTCAATAGAAAAATACAAACTACCAAAAAGAAAAAAAAGGAAGAAAGAAAAAAAGTAAGAGTCAAATAGAAATTTTAGAAATGAAATGTACAATATCTAAAATAAAAAATTTACTGGATGAGAACAACAGATTACAGGTAGTCATATGAAGAAAACAGTAATTTTGAAGATAGATAATAGAAAATATTCAACCTGAAAAGGAGAAAAATATATTGAAAAAAAAAATAGACTCAATGACCTTGTGGGGCCATATTTAAATGATTTAAGTTATATATATATATATATATATATATTTTTTTTTTTTTTAAGTTATATTTTAAAATGGGGCAGAAAAGTTTTTTAGAAAATAATGGCTAAATTTTTCCTAACCTGCTGAAAAATGTAAACTTATAGATCCAACAAGAACAATGAATTTCAATTAAGATAAATACACAGAAAACCATGCATAGCGTGCCTGAGAGGTTCAGTTGGTTAAGTGTCTGCCTTCAGCTCAGGTCATGATCCCAGAGTCCTGGGACTGAGCCCCACATCATGCTCCCTCTTCATTGGGGGACCTGCTTCTCCCTCTGCCCCTCACTCTGCTCTCATGTCTTTCTCACTCTCTCTCAAATAAATAAATAAAATCTTAAAAAAGAAAAGAAAAGAAAAGCATGTTTAGGCACTTATTTATGAAATGATGGAAAACACAGAAAAAGAGAAAATCAGCCAGTGAGAAAAAACTACATTACAAATGGGGGCAGGGGGTACGGGGTAGGGAATGATATAAATTACAACTGACTTATCAGCAGAAACAATGGAATGTGGGAGAGAATGGAATAACATCTTTAAAGTGGTGGGGGAGTGGGAACTGTCAAATGAGATTTCTATATCTAAGAAAAATTATCTTGCAAAATAAATACATTTTTAGGGGCACCTGGGTGGCTCAGAGGGTTAGGCTTCTGCCTTCAGTTCAGGTCATGGTCTCAGGGTCCTGGGATCAAGCCCTGCTTTGGACTCTCTGCTTAGCGGGGAGCCTGCTTCCCCACTCTCTGCCTGCCTCTCTGCCTACTTGTGGTCTCTCTCTCTGTGTCAAATAAATAAATAAGTAAAAACTTAAAAAAATAAAAACATTTTTAGAAAAACAAAATTGAGAGAAACTGTTGTCAGCAGAGCAGTACTCTAAGAAATTTCAAGGGAAATTCTTTAGGTTAAGGAAACTTAGATGGAAACATATATAGGAAAAAATTATGAGAACCAGTAGTAGCAAATGCCAAAGTAAATATAAAAGAGAATATACTTGCCTTTCTTAATATTTAAAAGAATGTGACTATTTAAGGGAAATTAATAAAAATTAAATGTTGGGTTGATGCATACAGATGTACTACATATGAAAATATTATTATAAAGGAAAAGACAGTAAGTGGAGATAGACTGTTGCTAGGTTCTAATTTTTTTAAAAAACAGCTTCATTGAGATTTAATTCACTTAGCATACAACTCACCCATTTAAAGCATACAATTCAATGGCTTCAATTACATTCACAGTAGAGTGGCATAAGCTATTTTTAAGAGTAGAGATGTCTAATATTGAATTGAAGCTGCCATGATATAAACACGTGTTCTGATTCACCGATCCAAATCTTCTGCAAAACTGGCCTGTGAAATATGGATTACTTATCGAGTACAATTTATTATTATAAAGTAATTTCTACTTCAGCTTAGCCTCTTAATAATCTAAACTGAGAAATTAGGAATTCAGAATTATAAACTGTTAACATGAAAACACAGTAAAGGATAGAATGGTTGCAATTTCTATAATAAGGATGTATACAGGAAGAATGACCAGGTATACAAATTTTTCAACTGAACTGTAATTTTTGAAATGACAACATAAATTCAATCTGATCACCAACCTGAATGATCACTACTTGCTGACAGTGTTACAAATGGGAACTAGAAGGATATAGAGTATATTTTTTATAGAAAACAATAGCCTGCCAGATGGTAACTAGGCAGCAAACATGTAAGAAATATGCAAACCTCATGGGGCGCCTGGGTGGCTCAGTGGGTTAAGCCGCTGCCTTTGGCTCAGGTCATGATCTCAGGGTCCTGGAATCGAGTCCCGCATCGGGCTCTCTGCTCAGCGGGGAGCCTGGTTCCTCCTCTCTCTCTCTGCCTGCCTCTCTGCCTACTTGTGATCTCTCTCTGTCAAATAAATAAATAAAATCTTTAAAAAAAAAAAAGAAATATGCAAACCTCTTAAAATATAACCCCACAAAATCTTAATGTTATATTACTTACATATGTATAAACATAATATCATAAAATTAGATATAACACATTTTTTAAGCTAATATCACTACCAAACTAAAACAAATTTATAAACCTCAAAACGTTTTAAAAACCAACATATAAATAAACATAATTTAATATTAAATCATTTTGTTTCACTAAAACTAAGTTGCTAATGTTGGGTTTAATAGAGGGTGATGTTTCTTTATGTCTGGTTCTATATTTAATGTGTTTCTATATTTTTAAATTTTAATGTTACTAATGTGGACACTGCCTTTTCATGTAAGTGTACTGTATAAATGACCTTTATGTTCACTGAGTCTCACACTAAACATTTCTGTACTTTAACATATATAAGCTAACCTTTATTTTTTTTTCACAATTTAAAGGCTTTGCTTGTTACTACAGTATGATCAGATTTATACTTAACTCTTGCTTATGTAAATATCTTTGAGTGCCTATTTGAATAAGGTATAATTGTTAGCATTGTAGAGATTATTTTTTTATTTGAAAATACATTTAAATATTTCTATTATTTAAATCTACACTAAGTAATCTTATGGGACTTAGAACAGGGTATTGAATACCCTAGAATTATTTCAAAGAGACACAAAGATAGGGTCTATATAATATGATAATAATACAAATTCAATATGGAACCAAATGCTGCAATTTGGGATTCATGGTACCTTTACTACCATGCTGTTATGAACCAACCCTTTATGAACCACTAAGACAACTTCACTTTTGAATTGCACCATGACATTTCTTTGCATTCACTAACCAAAAATGTGAGAAAACACAAATATACATAATTGTCCTGAAATCACAAGTCAGTACTTTGTCGTTAGGATTATAGGATATCATTAGGATTATTTATGACATCATTATATTAAATATTTACAGTCAATTAGATGAAAGCAGAATTTAAAATGGTCAGAATTTTTTTTCCATAGCACTTATCACCTTCTAACATCTATATTTTACCTCTTTGTTCATTGTCTATAATCTCCAACCCCACGAGAACGTAAACTCATTAGGGCAGCAACATTTTCTTTTTCTCCTCCATAATGTATTTCAAGTGCCTAGAATAGCATCCAACACATAATAAGCACTCAGTAAATGTGCTGAAGGAATGACAAAACTTGTCATAAGATGACATCTGGGGACACTCCAACCTCTCAGGATTCCCAGATTGAGAAATACTGGCATGGAAAAAAAGTTTTGGCCCAGGAACCAGAGAGACCAGAGTTTGAAACCATTTTGTAGCTACTAAGTCTTATTCTGCTGCTTAGCTACTTGCATGACTTTAGGCAAGTCACTTAAATTTAGGGAGTCTGCTTTTTTCTCTAGCAAAATGTAAAGTCTGTTAAAAAATGGGGAAAAAAGGTTAACACAAAAAGCATATAAAATACCAGCATATAAAGGTATCATCATCATAATTATTAGAGAGGCCATAGGAAAAGTATTTAATCAAGTAAAACTAGACTTTTCCACATTATCATGATTTTCCTTTTTTTAATTCTTCTTATTCATAAAAAGGTAAAATAGGAAAAGCTTTGGAATAAATGAGAAAACAAAAATAGGATCTAGAACTTCCACTAAAACAAATGTGTGAAAATACTGCAAGATGTTTTCATAATAATCATTTATCAGATGTTGAAAGAGCTTGGTTATAATACAGCTGTAAAATAAACCAAAAACAAAGTATCAACAAGAAATCAGTAATAGATGATATACATGATGTAGAATAAAGATCATCTTGTAACCTCAGCTGCATGAGAGTGGTTTTCTTCCCCAGCTCTCATATACTTTAACTACAAACTTACCTACCCATTTCTGGTAAACAGGTTCTACTCAGTTTGGCAGGAACTTTAACCCTCAGGCCAACCCTGAAGGAAGAATTAACCTACATAATTATTGAACCCTCAGGCAGTGTGCCTGGCTAGGAAGCTGGGTATGTGGGGGTACACACTGCAATCATCTCAGCATTTTACTGTAATATCCCACAACCATCAGAGGGAGAGGTTAAAAGTCATTTGCTATATGAAGAAGAAAAAGCAGTGTAAATTTATTCCTTGATTTAAGTTTTGCTGCCAAACGGAATTCTCAGAATACTTCAGAAGCGCAAATGGATTTAAGGTCTGTTTTAAGTAAACATTATCTGTAGTATAAAAGGATGATAAAATATTACATAGTTTTAGGCAAGGGACACACAGTATTCACAGTTTAGCACACACAAAAAAGCAATTTTGGATGGCTAAATTCAGTCTTAATCCAAACCATGTTCCAACAATACAAATCAGTACTGGTGGATTAAATGGGTCTGTCCTCCAACATCCATAACACTAAAGAAAACAGTTAGATGTGAAATATACCCCTAAAAATAATTTGGGTGTTAACAGCCAAACACAAGTCCTTAAGGTGGTATATGCCAGGATTCCCCATAGAAAGTAGTAGTTTTCCCTTTGTAATTAATTCATATCTTAAAAGGGAGATACTTTGAGTTGGGATAAGGGAGGAAGTAAAGGATAGTCTCTTTCTTGTCATACTTCTACCCAGCAATTTTAGCATCTATGGATAAAAAATTATTTTCTGCAATAATTATTTCTGTAGTATTTGCCAGGTAGTGATTTTCTATTTCCATTATTCTTTATGCATTTATTTATTAGAATTTTACTACATAGAAGCAGCTATCTTTTTGCCCAAGATTATTCAATTTTTTATATCAGTATAGCTTCACAGATATTTATTTAATGCTATGGTTTATAATCCATTACTTGAATTATATATTTTATTCACATGGGGTCTTAAATGTTACTTTTTATGGTTGATTTTGAACATGGTTGTGTATTGCTGAGAAAACACTATGTGAATAACATCATTTTTTGACATTTATTGAAATTTCCTTTGTAACAAAGCATGTAGCTTATTTTTTAAAATATTTTTTGTATGCATGACATAATTGACATTCTTCTTTGTTTCTGCTCTTTTTCATTTGAGCTAGAAAACATATAGAAGTGCACCATATATAATTATATGCTTAGCAAATTATTATAAAGCAGACGTCTGTGTTACCAACCAATTGTGAAAAAAATACAGTCTTGCTAGGACAGAAAAACATCCTAAGTGCTATGCTCCAATTATCACCCTTGCTTAACAACCAACCTTTCCCAAACAAAACTAACACCTTGATTTTTGGGTTATCTAGTTACCAGCTTCCCCTAATAAATTTACCACTGAAGTATGTGTAACTAAAAACTATGCTTTAGTGAAACAATTTATATTATGGAAACATGATTAATCAATTAATATTAATATCACACAAAATAAATGTCAAAATAAGGAGTATTGCCAGAGACAAAAACATTTCAAATGATAAAAGGTTTAATTTACAAAGAACGCATTGCAGTCTTATACATGTATGCATCTAATAACAAAACTTCTAAAGTATATGAGACAAAAGTGACAGAAAGATAAATAAAAAAGTACCAACTCGGGGCGCCTGGGTGGCTCAGTGGGTTAAGCCGCTGCCTTCGGCTCGGGTCATGATCTCAGGGTTCTGGGATCACGTCCCGCATCGGGCTCTCTGCTCAGCGGGGAGCCTGCTTCCCTCTCTCTCTCTCTCTGCCTGCCTCTCTGTCTACTTGTGATCTCTGTCTGTCAAATAAACAAATAAAAAAAAATCTAAAAAAAAAAAAGTACCGACTCATACTTGAAGATCTTAATACTCCTTTCTCAGTAATTGATATAACAAGCAGAAAGCAAGTGAGAAAAGATATAGATGTGAATAAATATCAAATTAACCAATTAGAAACCTATACCTAACAACTGCAGGGCATACTTTTTTTTCCCCAAATGCATGTGGAACATGTGGTATTTTATTCCCATAACTAATGAACATAAATACTTTTATATATTTATTTGTTACTGGGCTATTATAGTTGCCATGAGGGCTCTGCGTAATAAAGGTTTTGCCTATAGGGAACACTATCTAGGACAGTTGCTACAAGGACTGATAGAAGTATAGTCTAGGAAGGGTCCTAGAGTCTGGCAGGCTGTAGGAGTGCAGAGGTTAAGATGTTTTACCTATGGTGAATGAGATGTGATAAAGGTGGAAAGAAATGTACCAGCTTGTGTGATTTCTCTGGCATTTCAAAGCAATGATGAAGAGAGTTAAGTATTAGGACTGTGGAACTGGGTGGTTATTGCTGAGCACCAGAGTTTATTGAAGGAAAAGAATAACAGATTCAGGTCAATTAAATTAAATTGGTAAATTTAAAGCAAAGAATAAAAATCAAAGGGCAAACATGATTTAAGATTAGCAATGTGACTTAATTATAAGAGTAGCAGAGCTAAAGAGAAAGCTGATTGCTCATTCCAGTCAGGTCTTCTATGCCAATGTCAGGGCCCTTTTGCAGAGGTGAGACCCTTAGTTCTGAGACAGATATATTAATGAAGTAGTTGAGACCTTTGAAACCAAGATTATCCTCAATCCTTTGGCTCTGTGAATGGGACCCACTTCCAGTTGTTGGGGATAGGGGTTTGATGACCACATAGAGGTTTCAAATGAAGTAGGTACCTTATAATGCTTTCCTTTCTCAGAACCTAACTTCATGGGCACCAAAGCAATGACCATCAAGTCTCAGAATAGCCCCACTGGAGAAATCTTGGGTCTTCCAAGGGAAGAGATTTAATGTCAAAAGACAGTTGAAGCACCTGGCTAAAAAGTACTATAGGAACTGCCAGAACATGCCCAAAAGTAAAAATCCTGAGCAAGTTGAACCAGGGAATTGGAATACAAATTGCCTAATGGGAGATCTTTCCCATGACTCAGATTAAATGCCCTGACAAGGGCTCTTTGAGTCCGTTTTTAATATACTGATGAGGTGGTTTTTGGAAATGTAAAGGAGTGATGACCCATATTAAATAGAGATTTGATAACTGGTGTTACAAACTATTCAGAAAGTAATAAAAAAAACCTCAGAGAAGTGGGTATGCTGGAGTGGATATGATACATATCCAGCTTACTACATTCCCTGGAAGGATTTGGAAGATGTTTCATTTATTAGCATTGCTGGGTAGCTTAGTGGTAACTGTTCTTTGTAGGTGGGGACTTCAAAAGTGATGATAATGTTATAGAAATGGAATCTCTCCTATAACTGTGGACAATATGATCCAGGAAAAGCAGAGATTAGATGGCAGCACTTAATTATCAGGAGGATGGTGGAAATTAGTACTATAATAGGCAGCAAGCTTCAAATGGAAACCAGGGGGTGCCTGACCCACAGGGATTTATGGATGTGGCTCATAGAACTTGGTGTTACCAGACACAAGATAAATGGGCAGCAAATAGAGGTGTTTTATAATTCTAACATATATTCAAAGAGATCAAGACTGAATGAGCAAAGATAAAGTCAGCCGATACAGGGGCACCTGGGTGGCTCAGTTGGTTAAATGGCTCCCTTCAGCTCAGGTCATGATTCCAGGGTCCTGGGATTGAGCCCTACATCAGGCTCCCTGCTTAGAAGAAAACCTGCTTCTCTCTCTCCCTCTGCCTGCTGCTCTGCTAATTGTGCTCTCTGTCAAATAAATAAATAAAATCTTAAAAAAAAAAAGTCACCCACTTCAATGGAAACTCATAATCCCTTGCTATTTCCAGACCAGAGTCAATTCTCAGATCCAGAATCCATCAATTAAAGGAGAAGCTAGGGTCTATTTATTGCCACAGACAGCAAAAGGATACAGTAGTAACAGACTTCATCTTTCTAGCATCTGGTTCTATGAGCAATGAAATATACCATCTTATATTAATACATATACTTCAGCCTTCATTTGATTAGTGTCAATATGGCATACCTAGTCCCATCCTTTAACTTCTAAACTATTTGAATATTTATATTTGAAGTGGTGTCATTGTAGACAGCATATATTTGGGTCTTGCTGTTTTCTATGCGACTTGGCAATCTCTGTCTTTTAATTAGGATATTTAGGCCATTTACATTTGATGTGATTAGAAAAGATGATATTTAAGTCTATCATTTTGCTAAATGTTTTGAATTAATTAAGCATTTTTTGATAACTCCACTCTGTTAGCTTATTAACTATACCTCTTTTAAAATGTCATTTTTGATTTTTAAAAAGAGTTTATAGCATACAACTTTATCAGTCTACCTTTGAGTGATATTATATCACTTCATGTTCATTGTAAGAACTTTATAACAATTCTTTCATTTTTCCATTTTCTTCAATAGCTTCTGTGCTACTGTCATGGATTTTACTTTCATGTATTATAAAAACAATCCATTGCTATTATTTTTGCTTCAAATAATCAATTGCCTGTAAATATATTTAATAAAAATTTCTTTAGAATTTACCAACATAGTGACCATTTCCAAAGCTTTTCATTATGTGGTATAATTTTCCATTTGTCTAAAGTTTCCTTCAACATTTTTTGTTGTTCAGGTCTGCTAATGATAAATTCTTTCAGCTTTTTATACATCTGAAAAAGTTTGTATTTCATCTTTGCTTTTGAAATGTATTTCTACTGTTTATAGAATTTCAGTTTAACTTTTTTCCCCCTCAATGTAAAGATGTTTCTCCACTGTCTTGGCTTGCATTGATTCCAATAAGAAATCCGTGATTGTTATCATTGTTTCTCTATACATAATGTGTCTTCTTTTCTTTAGAGGTTTTTAAATTGTTTTGCTTCACAGTGATTTTAAGCAATTTGAGTATAATGTGCTTAGTGTAGTTTTCTTCATATTTTTTGTGCTTGGAGTTTGTTGAGATAGTTGGACCTTTGGGTTTATAATTTTCACCAAATTTGGAAAAAAAATCAGCTATTTCTTGGGAAAATATTTTTCTTGTTCTCCTATCTATCCTTCACAGGGCTTCAATTACACAAAAATTAGGCCACAAAAAGTTACCCCACAACTTACAGATGTTTTGTTCTTTATTTTTCTGTTACTTTTCTTCTGAAATATCTAATCTCTGAATCCCTTCCTGACATGATATTCTTCACCCCAGACATGGTGGTCTTAGCCTTTACACGTTTAATTAGAGTATTTTTTTAATCTTTCATGTGCCTATTTAATATATTCCTGATTTCTTCTAACTTTGTGAATATATGAAATCCACTTGTGATAGCGGTCTTCATCCACTAATTCTATCTTCTGTATCATTTTTGGTTTGGTTTAGATTGATTAATTGTTCTCCTCATTCTCAGTTGCAAATATTTGGTCCAAGTCTATAGCTTATTTTTTCACTCATTTAACAATGTCATTCATATAGCAGAAGTTGTCAGTTTTGTTGACGTCCACCTTTTCTTTTTCATTTATGGTTCAGGTTTCGTTCATCCATCTAAAAAATCTTTCATTTGGCCCAAGGTCACAAAGATTTTATATTTTCTTCAAGAACTTGTAGAGTTTTAGGTTTGTATTTAATACCAATTTAAAATTAATATTTGTATATATTGAAATATGTGTAAGGGTATTTATTTATTTACTTGGTTCCAGAACTATGTATTGAAAAGACATTGGATAGTTTTTGACCCTTTGTCAAAAATGTGTTTAAAAAAAATAGTGTTAATTTTTGGGCTTTCTATTCTGTTCCATTAATCTTTCAGTCTATCCTCACATAATTACCACACTGTTTTGATACTGCGGCGTATCCCCCCCCAACATCCATTGAATTGCTGATTAAAAATATATAGTGATATGGTGAATCCTGCTGATTTTAGAAAGTTGAACCAACCTTACATTCTAGGAATAAACCTGACTTGCTCATGAAGTATCATTCCTTTTACATATCATTCAACTAAGTTTGCTAATACTTTGTTAAGGATTTTTGTGTTTATGAGAGTTATAGGTCTATAGTTCTCTGCTCTTACACTGCCTTTGTCTGATTTTAGCATCAACGTAATGCTGACCTCATAAAATGAGTGGAAAACTATTTCTTCATTTTCTATTTCCTAAAAGAGATTGTTTAGGACTGGCATGATTTCTTCCTTAAATTTTGGTAAAACTTGCCAGTGATGCCATCTGTGCTGGGTGTTTTCTTTATAGGAAGGTATTTTAACTACTACATTCAACCTCTTTAACAGAAAAAAACTAAGGAGGTTATTTCCTCTTCACTGAATTTCGGATGATTGTTATTTAAGGAACTTTTCCATTTAGGTTATATTTATTGACAAAATTATTATTTTCTTATCACTTAATATTCATATTATATCTGTCAGATCTTTAGTAATGTCTCTTCTTTCATTCTTGGTTGTGATAATTTGTGTCTTCTCATTTTTTTTCTTGTTCAGTCTGACTAGAGGCTTATCAATTTTTGTTTTTCAAAGAACCAAATTTTAGGCATGTTGATTTTCCCCACTATCTTAAATTTCATTGGTTTATGCTTTTATCTTAATTATTTCCTTACTTCTTGTTTTGTTTTCTTAAAACAGATTGTTGATCCAAAACTTTTGCTTTCTAAAATACGGCATTAAACCTGATTTCTCTGTAGTACTTTTTAGCTGAATCTTACAAATTTTGTAGTGCATTTTCATTGTCATTCAATTCAAAACATTTTCTAATTTACCTGTGACTGCTTCTTTGACCTATGTGTTATTTAGAAATCAACTTAATTTCCAAAAAAATTGGGATTTTTCCTAATTTTTCTTACTGATTTCAAGTTCAGTTTGTTGGTCAGATAATATATTTTGTCTGACTTCAATATTTTTGATTTTTTTTTAAGGCCAGAAAGTGATCTGTTTTTGTGAATGTTCCAAGTATACTTGAAAAGAACCTATTTCATTCTTGGTAGGTGGAATGTTCCTCTTATTTTCATTTTCCTAAATAGCTATTAACTTTTTGGAAATAAAACTTCACAAAGAGAAGGAATAGATCACATAATGTTGGATTCAGAGATCTGATGGTTCATTGCATGAATCTGAAAAATAAAAAAATATTTTATAAAAGTATTATGATCATACGTAGTAAACAAAGTACATGTATATACAATTAATAATGATATAAGAAACCATGTACCAGCACATAAATGCAGATAATGTATAAGTTATCTCTTCACATGCTTACCTTCTAATCTGTTCCCAGTATGATCCAGTGACCCATTGTCCCCAGCCACACTGGTTTTTAGTTCTTCCAAGCAGCTTGTTCCAATCTCTTCTTGTCTGAGGATTTACTGAGTATACTCTCTACATGGAAAATATTTTCTTCTTCTTTTTGTCTAATTTCTTTTCTACTTTCAGCATTCATCTTGAATTCACTTTCTTCAGGAAGTCTTTTCTGACACGCTCTCCAAAGATCAGTTCCTCCTGGTACACATTTTCATGGCACCCTATATGTCTCTTTCACAGGACTTATTATGATTAAAATGAAAAATATAAGAGTAGATTAGGGCAGATCATCAAAGATGTTATGACTTCTCAAAAGGTTCAAAATCATCAACTCAAAAAAGTTACCAAAATGAGACATGAAGCAGCCAACTAAGCTGACTTAATGAACTTAAACCTGGTTTTTAATGAATAGCATTTCTCTTTTGAAGACATCTATGAAAGGAGAATTATATCTTCAGAAGAATTTTAAATGCTTCTGACTTCCATATTATATGTCTAACACATCCAAGAGAACATAATTTATAAAATGTTGCACATAGCAGGACACACACAAAATCAACCAAAATGAGAAGTCCCATTTTATTGCATTCAAACATCCAGACAAATGGATAAGGTGTCTGTTTCCCTAAGACATTTCTTGCTTTAGGAAGGAAAATCCATATACAAATGCCAAATTTGGCTCAACTTTTTTTTCCAAATTGAATCCAAAAATTAATGCTTTAGAGTCTATTAATTTTGTAAATTTTTAGGCAAAGAATATGGGTGAAGAGAGTGAGGGGAAAATCTTTGTCTTTCATGAATATTTGGAACCTTAATTTCTTTTAAATAGCACTTGACACTATTACCAGGGAGCACTTGCAGGAAAATACAGAGATTCCTTGGCAGTGGGGTTGGAAGAACTGCCTTCCCCATGTCTTTCAGACTCACTTTGTAAATTATGTGAAACACTTTTAGACAGACACTGGCACTCATAAATTATACAGCCCATTTGCATATTCCAGTCATGAGACATTATGCAAAGTGACATGATTTGCATAATGGATTCCTCTTGTCGCTTCAGTTGCTGCATGCTTTTAAAAAAACAAAATGAAATAAAATGAAAGCATGAAAAGGTGAAAGCATCAAGTTTCCAGCTTTGCCTATCTCCTTCCCAACTACAGTATCAATTGCTTTCCTTTTCTACAGGGGGAGAGATAAGGACAGAAAGCAAAATTCTACAAACATACAAACAAACCAAAAGAACTTTCACATGAATTTTGTTTTTAATTAAAATGTACCTACTTTTTAGTGAAATCCATTATAAATAACCCATGCGAGTCAAGAGAAATGGGGACAAATTAAAACAGTAAGGATACAGAGAAAGAAACTTCACGGAACTTTTTCCTTAAAAACAAACAAACAACTTCTTTAGGTGTGATATTTAGGGAAGCGGTTGCCTTCCTCCTTGTAACTTAAAGAAAAAAGGCTTCAGGTATTTTCTTATTATTGGGAAAGGGCATATTATGGATGAGATAAATGGGTTAGGAGGGATTTTTCCCCCCATAAGAACTTCTGAAGGGTTTTCCTGTTTTGAAAGACGAAGGGAGAAGAGAGACAGGGTGTGCTTTGATTATTTAACAAAATATAGAATGGCTATATATACCGTAAGGACGAGGCAGTATCACGTCGACTTCTATCGGCTCTACTCCAATAAGCAGGCAACGTTCCCTCAGCAGTTGCCAGTTTTGCTGCGGGCTTTCCCTGCCCCCCTGCACCAGTGCGGAAGGCAGAGTGTGCCAAGCGGCTGGCGTCTGTACCCTGTGGGAAAAGTTAACTGTAATTCTTCGGCTTTTAAAATCAATTAACCCGTGTGTTAATTAACGTCAAGTCGACGAGAGGAGGAGGAGAAGAAGGGGAGGGAGGGAGGAAAGAAAAAAGCTGCAAGGGCGGATGGCAGAAGAGTTGGCACAGTGCCATCCATTCAGGGGCAACGCCACAGTTTCGTGCGATAGCAGCAGCGGGTATATGTTACGAGGGCCCTGTATGCGGGCCAGACAGTGCGGTAAAGCCAAGGGAGATTATCCAGACCCCCAGGAGCGAACAGAAAGCAGCAACCGAAGGCGCAAGTGCCAGGATTACAGCCTAGGCTGCTCCAACTATGAGCCCTTCCTCGGACCCAGAGACTCGGCTACTTGGGGTTTGGGGGTCTTCCACACCAAAGAGGCACAAAGCTGACTTTAATCACTTTCTTCCTTTAAACTTGATTCTGCCGCAGTGGAGCAAGCACAGCGGATGCTTTCACACCCAGCAAGACAAAGGCCGTCGTCTCCGCCATGACACTGTTCCGTTCCAAGCAGAGGCCGGGATCTTGGACTCCTTGAAAAATCAAAGGAAACAAGGAAAACAAACAACAAATACAGCAACAAACTGAAAAAATTAACTACCACCAAAACTGTGTGCCCATTTGCCCATGCCAGGGGTGATCTGGGCATCTGTTGCAGCAGAAGGCGCTTGTGTGGGGCTTTTTTTTTCTTCTTTTTTCTTTTTGGGCAAGCTGTTGGTTTGTTTGCTATTCAACTTCGTTTATAATTAACTTAAAAAAAAAAAAAACCCCACCATTCAGCCTAGTCAACAACAAACAAAGAGCAAAAGCAGACATCGGAAGAGAAATGCCATAGGAAGCGGCATGAATACATGCCACAGCCGGTGCCACTTGCCATTTGGAAAACCTCAGGGAACGATGCCAATTCTACAGCTCCGAAGAAGGCAGAGAAGGGAGCATAAAGGTCTACAAATAGAAATCATAAGGAAAGAATACTGCTTATACAATCCTGGATTGCAATTGCACACAACTTCTGCTGGGAGAAGAGAGGGAATTTTAAATGGAGACATAGAAGGGTATAAATTAAAAGATAGGCACCTATCGATTGCATTTAGACACATTTGTAAGGCTGTATGTGTATATAAATACACATTATTTTCAGACAAATGAAACATTTAGGTATGTGTCTATTTTTGTGTTATAGGTATGGGTATGTATATAGGTGTATATGTTTATGCATATATACACATAATGTGGGATGTATGCATGTGTGAGGAAAAGGAGAGGAGGACAGAGAAGGAGAGAGAGAGGGAAATGTGTGTAAGTGCATGTATGTGTGTGCATACAATCCCACTTTTTGACCCAGGTATACACAGAAGACAAAATAAAAATCATACTCCAGCAGCAAGCAGGCAGTCAGAGATTTATCTACATTCACTGCTATCACCAGGGAGATGAATGGGGCCGATCTGAAGCCCTTTTACAAGATCCACTATGGGAGTGAAGGAGGAGGAGGGATGCCACACAGACATGCACAAACTTGAAGTCAGAGGGATTTGGAAGGTGCTACTTAGGAAACCCTGGTGGCATAACGCAGGGGAGAAGAAGGGGAAAGAATGGGGAAGAGGTTTGTCTCTATGTTTTAGGTGGTCGTTTAAAAAAAAAAATCTGAAAAAGGGTTTCAGGAAACGGCTGGTACTTACGTTGTCTGCGTTGCTGTGGATCCTGAAAGGTGTTCTGTTGGCACCAGGCACTGAGCCAGGGGCTGGCGCTGGAAACAAAGGGGAGAGACAAAATAATAATAATAATAAAAAATAAAGTCATTCTATGGGAATATTAATTGCTGCTCTTGTGGATTTTACAAAACACACAAACTGTTTTCTTTTTCTTTTTCTTTTTCTTTTTTTTTTTTTTAATGTGGATTGGCGCGTGTCCCTTTCGCATGGAATATACAAGTAGTATGGGATTTACAGCCCAGTACGGGACTCAGGATTAACTGCGCTGGCATCTTTTGGGCATATTCTTCCTTTTAATGAATGAGCTTTCGCTGTTAATGAGGAATAATCGTTTGGCTAATGAGCTTTGAAACATTAAGAGAAAAGAGGTTTTTTTTCGTTAATCGCTCTGGTGCGACTGCATGGATGGATTACAAAAGACAGCAATAGGAACGCAGTACAAAGGGGGGGAACCTCTCCTGGAGTGGGAGAAACACCGAGATGGGTGATGTGTCCCTGCATCTTTCCTTCCTTCTTGCTCTTTCACTCTCTCTGCCAACTGCTATGGGTTTCCATAACTCCGCAATCAAAGTGGATGGTCGGAAAGGATTATTACAAAGAGTGAAGCCTCCGCTGTTAATGTCTCCAGTGTTTAATCATCATACAGTAGAATGGTTTTATGCATATTTCATTTGCATATCATTAAACCGTGTTAGCGAGGGGCATTCAGAGCCAGGAGAAGTACAAAGTTGGGGAGAGAGGGAAGAAAAAAAGGTCCCTATGATGCTTATCTTCAAACAGGGACTTGTTCCATGATCTGTCTTCTACTTTTGCTAAAATCATTATGACTTGGAAACCTTTGAAGTTGGATACAACCTTGGATTCTTCTAATTCCTGCAGAGCGGTATATTTTTAAAAACAGCAGAAATGTTCCTGCACTAGACAATTAAAGGAATATAAACTCCAGTGGGTTGAAACTAGTAGCTCTTTGGGGAATGCAGTGGCAGAGGCTTCTACAAATACCAACAGTTAAAAAAAAATAATAAAGAGCATCATATTAAAACAAAAGAAAACGAAGACAAGAAATATTAACACGTGGATTATATTGTTTCTTTTGGGGGGTAATGAACTAAAGAGAATGAAGAAGCCATCGGTAATTTATCCCTTCATTAATGAACAGTCACCTTTTTGTATGTGTTTGTTTTTGTCCTTTCTTTTAAGGGGGATGTTGTCATTTTTGAAGCGATTAGTCAATTATTTTGTAGCTCTGATCTTTTTCTCCTGCATCCGACAGGAAAGAAAGGTGGTGGTTAGGGAATATGTGTGTATTGGGGGGATTTGTGGGGAAAGAGGAATACAGTGAGTTCTTTGTAGATCTAATACATGCACAACATATTAATTGGGAGCTTTTAAATCTCCCTCAATAGGCTATTTCATTCCTGGTAAAACAGCAGCTGGTTAGCCACTATTGGTGACTCTTCAAATATCACTTTAAGTATTTTTATTCTGTCGCTGTTGTTGTTGTTGTTGTTGTCTTGTTTTGTTTTTCCTTGATCAAGTATGAGAATATAATGTCATCTCTTCTTTATCAAGTCTCTTCTCTCTTCCATCTTCTCCACTTCCAATTTCCAAACTGTAAAACAATGTTGGTTTAATATTGAATCCTGGTGCACACAGTCTAACTGGTACAACTTGATTTGGAAATGAGATGCTGTTTTATATTTAAATTATCCCCACTCCTCCCTTATCCTCCAAAGCTTTGTCTCTGTTATGAATATTCAGATGAGGCATGATGTGATTACACTGTACAATTACTCCTATCCATAGTGGTGGCAGGGGCTGCTGGGGAGACAGAGAGCCAGACAGCCTCCAAGCCAATATGGGTTTGTTTTCGGTATTTTTCCTATCTCCTTGGCGCTGAGGCACATGCAGATGTCGCTGTTGTTCTTTATAAAGCCCTAATGATATGCAAAAGCATAACGACTCAGTTTGATGCAAAGCATCAACGAAATATTATGAATGTCTTTAAGAAAAGGGGAGAGAAAATCCTGACTGAAGGAATGTCCACATAAATTATTTTTATTTAAATGAATTCAAAGGATGGGGTGAGGGCAAGTCAGAAGGAGTCACATGGAAAACATGCATAATATTAATATGCATAAAGAGTTCTCACCGAGGAGGAGAAGAAGCTCCTCAGTACAGCTCATGGGACAAACTGGTTCATTAGGAAATAGCTCTGAGCGAATACAGCATTTTGCTATTTCAATTTTTTCCTTATTTTAAACGAAGAGTCAGACAGATGTGTTTTCTTTGCATGGCAGCATCGAGATGGATCCAATCTGTGAAATTTGCTGCCCAAATAGCATTTCTAATGGAAACTGGAACTAAACAAGGGCACGGATGTGGAAGGGAGAGGAGAAGAGAGAATATATGAAGAGGAATATGTTCAGAGCCACAGCAATATGTTTTGTAGTACAGGAGGTTTTCAGAAACCATCTTTACTTCATTAGTCTCAGATGGGGCTCCTGTTGCAGGGAGCTATCAGGGTTTACCAAGATGAGCACCGAAACAGGCCCTTCTAGATCTGAGGCTGAGGAAAGCAGCGGCAACTTGGTGCCTGTCCCCCACCAAGCTGTCTACAGCTCGGAAGCCAAAAGCACAGCTACTCCTAATTTGGGGATGCAGTAGAGTGCCTCCTGGTCCAGGTATTTGTGACAGAGGGAATTCTTGGTGATATCATAGTATACATTGCTAAAGGGCAGATGGAATCATCTGGGTGCTTAAGCAGGCCTGATAATGTCATTGCTGGTTAATTCTCAGGGTAAAGCTTACTGTGGTTTTTCTAACATTTTCGGAATGCTGAAATTACCAGTGGGGATTACTGCATGTTTACGAGGAACAGGGATGAACAAATAGTGAATGAGCCTATTGGGTGGATTCAAAACTGGTAAAATATTGGAATATTACTAGCAGCCTTAAAAGATTAATAAGGAAAACTGAAGCAAGCAGCAGCAGTCAGAAAAAAAGAGAGAGAGAGAGAATTCATTACTTCCTTGGTCAGGTGTACATAATTCAAATTATTTTAATGATTTAGGTTAAAACAATTCTATACTTCCTTTAAATTACCTAAAGACAAAAACAGTTTTGCTTTGGTCTGTCTATGTACATGTACAAATTTCTATTGAATGCAAAATGTTAACCTGGAACTGGTCTTTATTTATGTATGAGTATGTAAGCCTGTTCTAAATTCTGCTGCTCTTCACCAATTAATCTCCCAATATTTCCATTTATGAGTTTCCCTTGTAACATACATGCTTGCACATGTGCACACACAGACACACTTCTCAACTGCTATACGATTCTCAACTGGTAAACTGTACCAAACTGTATAGTATAATAACTTAATGATTATGTGGAGAATGGCTATTTAATCTGAATCAGAATCAGGCCTTTAACCTCTTATTTATTCCATCTTTGTTGACAGAATTATGGCTGTTCAATATTGAAACAATGCATGTAAAGAATTTAACATAGTATTTGCTCATAGACACTAAATAATGCTATATTTTATTGTTGCTATATTATTGCTACTTCAGTGTATTGGTTAGTATTTGAGAGAAATAGGGAGAGGGAAATAACATTCAATCTTTACTAAGGAGCGACTCATGGAAAAGGTTTAATGAGAAAGCAGTAAATAGGTTTCCATGGTGGATAGACAGTGAATGATCAATAACCAAAAGTCAAACTATAGCTTATATTAATGCAGCTCAAAACAGATACTTGAAAACTTTCCTTTAAAAATGGATGTGTAATTCTGAAATGATGAGCATGCTGCATGGAATCCACAGTCCGATAAGAGTTCTAGCACCGTTGGCGTGGACCATGGTAACTAAGGGATGCTCATTATTTATCACATTATTTACCACATGACAGGGTAGTGCCAACTTTAAGTACTTTTTTCCAAAAAAATATTTTTGAAGAGGTAAAATGTTAACTACTTTAAAATAATAATTTAAATCATGTAGAAAGCAAAAAGTCTCTCTTTAGTCCCTTTTCAAGCCATGAGTTTTTAACCTCACCTCCAAACTGATAATCACTTTTATTGGTCTCTCGGTTATCCTTCCAGACATGGTGTTATACCCAGATATTAATGAGACATTAATATATTTTCTTTCCCTTTTTTTTGTACACAAATGATAGTTTTTAAAAAAGCATCTTTTACAAATGCAGTAATTTCACCGTGAATAGATTACTTAACCTCTTCATTTGCAATAATAATGTCCATTAATTGTTGTCTTTAACTTGTCTTATTTTATTTGTGAGGACTTCTAGTACTATGTTGAATAGAAGTGGTGTGTGGTGAGAATGAACATTTTTGCTTTGCTTCCAATCTTAGGGGATATCATTGTCTTGTTTCTCAGATTATGGGAGAAAAAATTCAGTCTTTCATCATTATGACAATTGCCTTTATCAAGTGGAATACGTTTCCTTTTTGCTAAGTTGCCAAGAATTTTTTAAAATCATGATGGTTGTTAAATTTTGTCAAATGCCTTTTCTGCCTCTATTAAAACAAATAACAGCTTAGAGTTGCTACCATGGTAAATATCCATGACTGATTTTCATGTTAAACCAACCTTGCAATCCTGGAACAAAAGCTACTCAGTCATGATCAAATGATCTATCAATCATAAATATATATATGTGATAAGTATGTGTATATGAATATATTGCAAATTTGGCCTGTTAGTATTTTTTGTTAATAATTTTTGAATCCATGTTCATGAGGGCTATTGATCTATAATTTTCTTTTCTTGAAATAACTTTGTTTGGTGTTGTTATCAGGGTTTTATTGACTTTATGAAATCATAAAGTTGGAAAGTGTCCTCCTCCTCTATATGCTGAAAAAGTTTGTGTAAGATTGTTATTATTTTGTCCTTAAATGTTGGTTAGAATATACCAGTGAAGCTATTGGGCCTATAAATTGTGGGTAATTTTCCAATCATACATTTGATTTTTAAGAAAATGATCTAGAACTTCAGATTTTCAGTTTTTTGTGTCAATGTTTGCAACCTTTGTTTTTCAAGGATTTTATCCATCTCATCTTAGTTATTAGATTGATTGGAACAAAGTTGTTCATAATATCCTGTTATTATCCTACCTTTTTTGCCTGTCAAAACTTTAGTAATGTCCCTCTTTCATTTGTGATATGGGTGATTTCTAATTTTTCTTTTTTGGGGGTCAGTCTCTTAAAAATCAATTTTATTAATCTTTTCAAGGAATCAACTTTTGTCTGTTGAATTTCCTTTGATTTCTACTGTTAATTTTATCATTTCCTTTCTTGTATTTACTTTGGGTTTAATTTCCTTCTCTTTTTCTGGACTTACAACATCAAATCTTAGATAATTAATTTTATACTTTTCTTCTTTTCTAATACAGATGTGTAGAGCTACATGCCTTCCTCTAAGAATTGCTTTAGTTGCATCCCACATAATTTAATAAGATGTGAATTCATTATCACTTATTAGATATTTAAAACACAGTTTCTTTTGCAATTTCTAATCTGTACATATATGTTATTTAGGAGTATGTTGCTTATTTCAAAGTATTTGCTTATTTTCTAAGCATCTTATTACTATGGATTTCTAACCTTAACACTACTGTATTCAGGGAATATATTCTGTATAATTTAAACTCAAGACTTGTTTTATGGCCTGATATACAGCCTTCCTTTTTGAAATTTCATATGCATTGAGAAAATATTTTGCTGTTGATTTCCTCTGTTAGACAGTTGATTTCTATTATCTTCTATTCTTACCCTCTGCCTTCTACTTTATTTGGGTTTCCTTTCTATTCTATTTCTAATTTCCTAAGAAGGTATTTATATGATTGATTTCCAGTTGATTTTTCTTTTTTAAATATTTGTTTAAAGGCTCTTCTTTACCCTCGAAGTATAGCTTTAGATATAATTCCCAAGTTTTCATATATCATATTTTCATCATCACTTGGTTCAAAATATTTCCCAATTTACCTCATAATTTCCTCTTTGGCCTATAGGTTATTCAGAAGTGTAGGGCTTAAGTTTTACACCTTTGAGCATTCACAAAATTTATAGTTCTCTTACTGTTATTGATTTTTCGTCTCTTGTTCTTGCTTTCCAGATTTCTGTCATCAGAGTCTATTTGAATGATTTAAACCTTTTGACTGTTTTTCAGGCTTGTTTTATGGTCAATTTTCATAAATGTCTACTTGAATAAAATGAATCCCATCATTGTTAGATTCAGTGTTCTTCATATAATTTAGTTATATTGAGTAATTTTATTGTTTCATTCACCTGTATTCTCACTGATTTTTTCATCTCCTTGTATAATTGTTTTATTGGTTACTACAACAAAGATGTGCTAACATCTTATACCAAGATGGGAATTTGTGTATGTATATTTTTAGTTTTGTCAGTTTTGCTTCATATATTTTCTGACTATTTTATTAGATGCAAACAAATTAAGAATGATGATATTTTGTTTAACTGATCCTTTAATAATTATACCATATATATCTTTATCTCTTGCCTTAAAATCTATTTGTCTAATGTTCATATAGCTATTCTAGTTATATTTTGGTATAGCTTGATATCTTCAACTTTTTCTTTTTTTTTCTCGGATTTTATCCCTTTTTCTTTTTTAACATTCTCTAAAAATTTTTTTTCAGTATAGTTCACACACAATGTTATGTTAGCTTCAGGTGTACAATATAGTGATTCATCTTCTCTATGTGTTATGATATTATCTTTTATCCAATCTAACATTTTGTCTTTTAACAGAATTGAGTCCATTTACATTTAATGTAATTATGGATATATTTTGAATTATATACGTAACAGCTTATTATTTGTTTCTTATTTGTTCTACCTGATTTATGTTCTTTTATTCTTTTTTTGTGTTAAGATTAATGAAAACATTTTTTCTTATTCTATTTTCTCTTTTAGCTTATTAGTAAAACATTATTTTGCTATTAAGTGTTACCCTAAACATTACAACATGCATCTGTGAACTTACTATTACATTTATTTATTTATATTACTATATCTACTTATTACAAATTAATGCTTTTATCTCTTCCCAGACAATATCAGAACTTTAGTCTCATTTTTTTACCCTCCCTTTCATTTATGCTTATTGTTAAGATGAATTTCAATTGTTCATGTATTTTAAATCTCACATATTTTAATTTTTTTATTGTGCAGTCAAAATTCATTCAGACTTAACAATATATATACTTTGTGCATTGCTCTTTGTTCACTCCTCCATTTCCATGTTCCTTTCCTTCTATGTAAAGAACTCCCTTTGGAGCCTGCTTCCTCCTCTCTCTCTGCCTCCCTCTCTGTCTACTTGTGATCTCTGTCAAATAAATAAATAAAATATTTTAAAAAATAAAAAAAAAAAAAGAACTCCCTTTGGTTTTTTGGGGCAGGTCTGCTGCTCATCAGTTCTCTCTGTTCTTGTTTATTTATAAAGTTAATTCATCTTCAGTTTTGAAGAATATTTTAACTGAGTATAGAATTCTAGATTGGCGGGTCTTTTCTTTCAGTATTTTAAAGATGGCATTCCATTAGCTTTGGATCTCCATCCCTTCTGAAAAGAAGTCAACTGTCAGTCTTATTGCTGCTTCTATGAAATAGTAAGTCTTTCTTTACCTTCATTTAAGGTTTTCTCCTCATCTTTTATTTTCAGCATTTTTACTGATGTACTTTGGTGTGCTTTTTTTGTGTGTTTATTGTGATTGGGCTATCTGTGGCTTGAAACTGTTGATTTTTATGGTTTAAATATTCCTTTTACTACAATCTCTCTTTTCCTTGTTGGATTCCAACATATGTTAGACAGTTTCAATATGTTTCATATGTAGTTTATACTCCATTATCTCTTTATGCTTTGGCTTGAATATTTTTTATGGATCTATCATAAAACAATCCTCTCTTTATCTGTTTCCTATCTGGCATTAAACCTACTTATTGGTGCTTTAATTTCAGTTATTGTGTTTTCTCAGTTCTAGATTTTTTTTGTGTGTGTGAGTTGCAGTTCTTTTTTCTCTCTAAAATATTATCATTATGGAAGTAAATAGCTATTTC
This sequence comes from Neogale vison, assembly GCF_020171115.1. Taxonomy (NCBI): domain Eukaryota; kingdom Metazoa; phylum Chordata; class Mammalia; order Carnivora; family Mustelidae; genus Neogale; species Neogale vison. The sequence continues at coordinate 14,305,481 of NC_058097.1, forward strand.
TGATAACTCCAATATCTGGTTTTCTGTGAGCCTTTTTCTACTATTATCTGCTCCCACCAACACTTTTGGTTCTGATTCTTGATATTCCTGGAAAGTATTAAATTGATGCCTGATATTGTGTGTGAAAATTTTACAGGCTCTGGATGATAATATCTTCCTCTGATGAAAATGTACTGTATCATTCAAGGCAGAAAGGCAGAACAAGGGCAGATCACCTCAATCCAGTCAGTGAGTAATTAGATTTAAAACTATACTGTAGTCTTTGTAAAGCTCAGATTATATCTGGTTCACTTCATCTCCTAAGTCCCATTTCCTTGACAGCTCTTTAACTCCAACTTTTGTCTTCCTAGAACTGTCAGATCTGCTTCTTAGCATCTTGTCTTTTTTTTTTTTAAGATTTTATTTATTTATTGGACAGAGAGAGAGATCACAAGTAGGCAGAGAGGCAGGCAGAGAGAGAGGAGGAAGCAGGCTCCCTGCCGAGCAGAGAACCCGATGTGGGGCTCGATCCCAGCACCCTGGAATCATGACCCAAGCCGAAGGCAGAGGCTTAACCCACTGAGTCACCCAGGCACACCAGCATCTTGTCTTAAACAAGGAAAATTGAAAATTTGCGATATACTTTGATTATGGAATTCTTTTAAAATAGTGCCATCAAAAGGGGAAGGGAGGATATTTGTTCTTCGTGAATCTAGTTCTCTCTGTTTATTCCTAGTGATCAAAATCCCCTTTTCCAAATGTATGCAAAAAGTAACTCTTATTTATTTTTAAAGATTTTATTTATTTATTTGACAGACAGAGATCACAAGTAGGCAGAGAGGCAAGCAGAGAGAGAGGAAGGCAGGCTCCCTGCCAAGCAGAGAGCCCAACGTGGGGCTCGGTCCCAGGACCCCAGGGTCATAACCCGAGCTCTGAAGGCAGAGGCCTCAACCCACTGAGCCACCTAGGTGCCCTCCAAAATAACTTTTAAATAACTGACTTCACAATGAACACAAAATTTCTGAAAATTGGGAATGATTTTTTTTTTCTCTTGTTCAGGCTTTTGGCACATCTCCCAATCTCCTTTATTTTCTTAAAAATGTGTAATTCCTCAAGGCAACGGCAGATGTAGTTCCACAAGCTCACTGCAAAATATCACAGTACCTTTGAAAGTAATGTATCTGGGATAGGAGACTTGAATTCCAACAATTAGTTGTTCTCTTTTAATCTTTCTGCCTGATCTTGGGTTATAACAAATCTTATTCTTCTCCTTTTTTTATCTGAAGTTCATTCTTATTGACAGAAAAAACTGAAGAATAATTCATTCTCTCTCTTCCTCAGTCCCTCCTATTCTTTTAGTAATTTCTAAACAGAACATCAAAATTCTGTAGCAAGTCTCTTTTACTTTTCCCCCAAAACATCTTCCAAATTCTCTCTATGTTTCTCCTTATAGCTCTTATATTCATTTATTATCTAAAATTAACCAAATAGATGCTTAGAAATCACATTGTTCTTCTTCACCTTATCCCCCTTGCCTTTTCTCTGACAATTTTTTACTTTACTCATCAATTACTAAGTTCCTATAAATGTACTTACTATTCCTCAGACTCAGTGAAACAGAAAAACATATTCCTCCTTAAAGACTGGTATACAATTTAGCAATAAGTCAATTATATTACAATGTGATATGTGTAGGTGCAATTTTAGTGTTGTTTTGGAGGTCCTCCTATTTTTGTTGAGCTACCTTTCTAGAGATGATGTCCTTAAAGTTATATTTATTCTTAATCTGAATATTTAAAAATGTGTCTTTCTGAAGTCCAGGAAAACAATGTCCAAAAACACTTACTGCAATGATGGAAATGTGAGCGGGTAGCCTCTAGCTAGTACAACTGAAAAACTGAATCTTTAATTTTATTTAATTTTAATTAAAGGGGGCAACTTATTGGATAGGTAGCAGTAGATGTCTGTTTATGTCTAATATCTATCATTCCTGGATATTTTAAGCTCTAAGATTAAAGGACTATTTTTTTTTAACCTGGTTCTAAGTTTTTTCTATGTCTCTGAGAAGTTCCCACCTCTTGATCAAAATTAGGTTCATATAATTAGTCTCCCAAACATTTCTTTCATCTACTGAGAATATAGATTATTAGCAAGGTAAACCATGAATCTATCAGAAATTCTACTTTCAGTATAATGAGACTTTGAGCATGCGTTTGAATAGTTGACTCTATATGATCATTATATCATGAATTTGTACTTTTTTCAGGATCTGAATCAGGATTGCTAGATATATAATCTTTACTTAGCCAAGAAAATTGCAGAATATCTACCCTAAACAATACCTATTTTTATGTTACTTCTGATATTTATTTTTATGCTTAACCAGATGCTCTCTACCACATTTCCACTCAAATTTTTCCCCTTATTAACATAATAGTAATTAATGAATATTATGTCTAAAGTTAGGAATGTAGTTTGTGATCAAAAATACATTACAACTAATTGGCCAATTTAGGGATTAAAAACATGACTTTTAACTCATTATCACAAAGCTTGTATGTGCTTCTTTACATGTGGAAATACATACATAAATAATACATATCTTTCATAATTTTGCATGAAGAAGAAATAGTGTTTTTCAGAAGGTTAAAATATATAATAAATGAATGTAGTAAAGGGAATTTAGTCTTATGAAGTGATGCATGTCTTACCTTGAGAATTAATTACCAAACAAGATTTAAAAGTTTTTATTGGGTTTTTAGAAAAAAAATAAAAAATACATTGTTTTAATAGAATTAGATGTTATGTTTTCTGAAAAATGAATGACAGGTAATAGAGAAATCATCTGGTCTCTCATATCTTTCAAATCAAAATATCATGCATGTTCACAGCATACATGAAATGTTTGAACTGATTTATTGACAGGGACTTAATTATTTCCTAATGAAATACAGACAGGGATTTAATTTTTTCTTAATGAAATAGGTCTGGTTGTCAATATTTTAGTGGACATCAATGTGTAGGGATAATAGTTCAGGCCATGGATTAACATAAAGCTAGGAATTCTGTAATGTGTAGCTCTAATTGTGATGGTTTCTGACCTCAAAAATATGTTAGCAGCTTTCCCATGGTCTTTTTGGCAATTAGAGATTCCAGGTGTCAGTCAACGTTATTTAGGACAACCTTAAAAATTTTAATGCTAAAAAAAATTAAGATTCAAAGCAGATAATTAGGGAATTAGTCACATCACAAATTAATTCTTCACTTTTTTATGGACTTCATCCAGAAATAATAAGCTCTTTTATATATTTAAAATAGTATTATGTTTTTAAATTTCAGGAAAACATTTGTTACACAGAGTAAAATACACCTATATTTGGGATAAAAATCCATAATTATTGACAAGGGTATATAAAGGTGCTTCAAGTTCATTACTACTTTTATAATTTACCTTATTTTTATCTAGGACTTTACAATGTACAAAGAACTTCCATACACACTATTTCCTTTAAAAGAAAGGCATCACAAGAATACAAACCGACATTAAACTTTTATTCTATGAATAATGACACTTTTAAAATGAAAGAATAAACATGCTATCACTTTACAATTTAATAACAGCACTTGTTTTGCCGACCTTCTCAAAAGGCAATATGGTCAACCACAGGCTTTGGTGTCATTGAGACCTATGTTAGAATCCTAGTTTTATTTACTTACTAGCTATGTGTCCTTGAGTGAGTTACTTAACTTATATATGCTTTATTTTCCTCATCTGTGAACTTGAAATTTTAACCTGAGTAAGATTAAGGGAAAAAATTTATATATCCTAAAGCAATACCTAGTATACAGTAGCTCAATCATTAATAATAGTTACTATTACTACTAGCATTATCTATTCTTTCTCATTGACCTTTATAACATTTCAATAAAACTGAATATGCAAAGGAAATAATTAGATATGAGACAATGACTCTTCAAATATAGATCAAGTCAGGAAGAGAGTTAGAAGTAAAAATCAGTTTCAGAAGCAAATTGGGCACTACAACCACAGAATGGAACTCATTAGAGAATGTGATATGACACCTACATATCATATGATGTTTTTGAATTTATGATATTTCAATAGGATTGAAAGTTATATTGATGGCATCACAGGTAATTTTATCCTAGGAAGAGTAAAATTGAAGCACATGTGTGATGTCAATGTTGAATGAAAGAAAATGCGGTAATATTTGCGAAATAAGGAATAGTATATAAAATGTGGCAGGGTGCATGGAACTCATAAGGCTGGCATAATTTGACTTGTATAAGTAAATTTTCCCACTTAGATTTATCATATGGATATGAGAATGAGGATAAAAGCTTGACCCACACAATTTTACATAAAAAATGATTCCAGAGTAAAAGACCCTAATGGGTCTTTTCATAAATATATGTTGTCAATTAAACAGGGAGCCTCAATTTAAAATATTTATTGCTTGAAGTAACCTATCATCATTATTATATAAATAACTGAAATTATATGTCCTATTTGTATAAATTCAATGCCATCTTTGCATTAACAACACTTGTTTTGATTTTGTCTTAATGTTTTTCTTCAGAATGTTCAGAGAATTAACTTTATTTGAAGATCCATTATATAGGTGTTTATATAAACTATATATTTTTATTATGCTCATATTATAGATATGAAAGACCAGTTGAAAAATCTAGAACAATATCTAATACATGATGGAAGTAGCATATAAACAAAACTTCTTTTCAACTTGTAAGCAAATGTTCTACTCCCATTCTCCTCATGCTTTTTCCAGATTAAATATACTAGGTTCTAGTAGAAAATTCAGAATGCATACTTCACTTAGAAGGCAGTGTGTGAAAGAAATGCAGAACTGAGTTAGTGCCACAGGATAATGCATGTATCTGATTATTGGTAGGCACTGAAGAAACATTATTTGTTTAGGCATTCCCTAATTCATCCTCTTTACCCTCCCCCAAAGGAGTTCACAATTTTTAAGGGTTCATAAATTATACTGAAATATCAAGGAAGAATAATAGTAGCTTGCTTGAAAACATTCTAACAGCTGTACAGGGCACACAATAAGTACTCAATAAATGTCTGACTTATCAGATTTAAAAAATGAGTCATTAAATATTGAAAATCATTTCATGGCACAGAAAGCAAATCAGCCAACATTCAAAAATAAAGTACACAGTTATAAAGAAGACAAGAACAGTAAGGTGTTGCTATATTATCCCTATCTTTTATGATTCCCCTATACAAAGAGTGTCAAAGCAAAGAGGGAACCATATTTGCTCACTGTAAGCACACATTTAGCCTACAGATCTAAAGGCTGTTTGGCACACTGGGTCTGTAGAGAGACAGGTGATTGCTCTCAGTTACAATTCCAAAGTCCATCTTCTTTACCTCATCAATTTGCAGCTTGGTAGGGGTGAGGGTCAGGGAAGAGTTATACTGGACTCCCAGGAGCCAGGGTCTGTTTTTCTGCCTGTCACTCTACCAACCTCCCAGAATAAATTGCTACTTAGAAAAATGAAAGTCAAACATTTATGAAACATACTATTATTTAGGAAAAAACCTAAGAATTGTTTTGCAAATAGTAGTACTATTAAAAGAGGGAAGAGAGAATAGCATCAGTCATTTTATATTACATATAAGCAGTTTATTAAAGAATTAAATATTTATAGACTATAAAGCAAGGCAGGCGATGAGTCGCAAACAGCTTGCTGAGAAGTACATTATAAAACAATGAGTCTGTCAGTGATTGATAAAGAATGGGGAGTGCAAATGCTTTATAAAATCCCTAAGTTAGCTATGAATTTCCAGACCAGCAAAACAGGATGCGGTAGCCAGCAATGTGTCACGCCAACTCAAGCTGTTGTATTTGCTAAAGGCCTTCAGTGAATAAAATGTATACAACTGCTTTGATCCTTCCACCACTGTCTAATATAGGGGAAACTCCTGGACAAGACAAGGACTTTATGGATGAAGTTCCACATTAATAAATATTAGATCTAAGATCCCCATATAACTTACCTCATTTTTTCCTTTTTCCCATTAAATAAGACTATGGAATTTTGACGAAAGATATCCATCCCTTCCTTACAGAATTACATACATTGGAGATCAGATCACCTTACCTAATCCCTTTAGTTCAGGAGGAGGCAGCTGAGCTAAAAGTGGCTAAGTGACTCATTCACATTCACACAGCTACTTAACAATGGGACCAGGATTAAAAGTTGGGTCTCCTATTTCCTAGATCAATATTCTTTCCATAGCATCACCTTCTTTCCTCAATCCCTTTTTAAAATCAGAATTCTGAGCTTTTCTGTCCACAAAATCATTCCTTAGTTAGAAATTGTGAATTCTTTTCCTCATAAAATTTTATTTCAATCCAGTTTGGAAAATGGTTTTGTGAAGAGAGATAAAAGCTGTAAGTGGATAAAACTTTAGTCCATATATTCTCTGAGAGAAATGGAGAATATAATCTGCCTTTCCAAAGTCATTCTAGAGTTTGAGATAATAGGATGTTATTAGTGAAATGTTGGCTCTTTCTTGGATAAATTGATGATATAGCTTTTTTCCATGCACTAACTAGCTGGAAGGATGGAGTTTTTTTCATCTTCTACGAGAATGACTGGTTAAGACCCTAAAGGTGTTCATAATTTTAAATGCCAGAAGAAGTCATCTCTTCCTGACTTTGTGAAAGTCATAAGCATCTATATGTTCTGGATACACTAATTTGGAATTCTATTCCTTTCTCTTCTCTGCCTTCAAATTTAAATGGTCATTTTGTTTCTACATAATTGAGCTTGAAATTCCACTTGCTGCCTGTAAATTGAGCAGAGTACACATTGTGAGTCAAGTAAAGTTATATATCAAATCCTCTCTGCCTATTCAGAAGTAAAAGCACTATGTAATTTGTTTGTAAAAAACCAACCACTGATGCTCCTGCCCATAACCTCACCACTATTTTTTAAAAGATCTATTTATTTGAGAGAGAGAGTATGCATGTGTGGGATGGGGGCAGTGGGCAAAGGGAGATGGAGATAGGGTATCAAGCAGATTCCCCTCTCAGTACACAGCCCTACATGGTGCTTGATCTCATGACCTTGAGATCATGACCTGAGCTGAAACCAGGAGTCAGACACTTAATGGACTGTACCACCAGGCACATTTTATGACCATTTTTTAAGTATAGCAATTCCTATAAAATTTCTATAAAATTATATCACAGAGAGAAAATCCATTTGAATATATTTAGATGCTTTCTTTCTAGAGCATGGTTCAGAGGCTTCTTCATGAGAAAGAATAACAGCTATTTTTGGTGTGTGTTTCCTCATTCCTCCAATTCTCAACAATACAGAAAGGCGGCTACTTGTGTCTCAAAATTCAGCATTGCCAGTATAATAAAAATGAATGATATAGAGGGTAAAATGAACACTTCGTTGGTATTGTGACTGAACATAATTAAAGATAATAAGGGTTGGTTAGTAGTTGGGAATAACTTTATCTTTTGAGTAGAAAGAAAGATATCCATATATTAAGGCAAATCATTCTACAAAACAACAAAAGCTACTATTCTCTGAAATTTTCCCTCCTAAAGTTTTCCTAAAATGGGAGGTATCAAGGAAATTCAATTTACTTTATATATATTATGTTTGAGTAAATATATAGTTAGAATGCCATTTTACTTATTTTTAAAAGATCTTACTTATTTATTTATTTGAGAGAGAGAGTCAGAGAGAGAGAGATCACGAGCAGAGGAGAAGGGTAGAGGGAGAAGTAGACTCCCTGCTGAGCAGGGATCCTGATATGGGACTCGATTCCAGGACTCTCAGATCATGCCTGAACTGAGGCCGATGCTTAACCCACTGAGGCACCCAGGTACCCCAGGATGCTATTTTTAAACATCTTGTCTAAAAAGTTATCTCAAATGTGGGGCCCCTCAGTGGATCATTCTGTTAAGCATCTGACACTTGATTTCACTTCAGGTCATGATCTCAGGGTCGTGAGATCAAGCCCCACAACAGGCTCTGCACTGAGCTTGCAGTCCTCTTAAGATTCTCTCTCTGTCTCCTTTTGCCCCTCTCCCATACCCACCTGCACTCTCTTTCTCTCTCTCAAAACAAACAAACAAACAAACAAACAAAAAACAAAAAACCTCCTCAATTGGGTAAAATAAAAATGTAAAAATTCAAAGTTAACTTCTGTCAGAAATGAATCTACAGGCCGAAGACACAAAAAATGAGTATCAGAAATAGCACTGACAAAAACATTAACTAATTAAGGTGATTCAACCTTTAGAAGCCAAAAAATATATGTTAATGAGTACGTTTCTTCCTAAGTGTTCCCTGAAGAGTTTGGCTCTGTGTTGTAGCAGCCAAACATGTAATTAAAAATAAAATGCTGGAACCATTGAAAAGGCATTCTATATGAGAACAAATCCACAAAACAATTTCTTATTGAAACAATGGTACACTCATGCTTATAGTCCTGAAACCTTAAAACTACAACGCTAGGGGCACCTGGGTGGCATAATCAGTTAAGCATCTGTCTTCAGCTCAGGTCATGATCTCGGGGTCCTGGGATGGAGCCCTGTGTTTGGCTCTCTGGTCAATGGGTATCTGCTTCTTCTTCTCCTTCTGCCCACCCTTGCTTGTGTTTGCTCTCTCTGTCCCTTCTCTCAAAATAAAATCTTTAAAAAAAACAACAACACTAAATGTCAGTAAAGTCAATGGGGCTGGTGAATGTGGAGACATACTTGAAATGATTAGGATGCTTCAGTCTGGAGAATGAGAATAATAAAGGTTCTAGATAGGAGGAAAGCTGATTTACCAAATCCTAGAATTAGGGACATCTCTTGAAGCTTAGAATTGGTAAACCTAGAACACACATGATGAAATGAAGCCTAGATTACTTGACATAACAAAGGAAAATTTCAGGAATTTCTACTTCAAGAAAAAAAAGTGGGTTTTAAAGCAATTTAAACTTATAAAAGGATGTCAAACTTACGCTATTAAAAGGAGACTGGCATGTCTTCTGGATTGACAACATAGCCACAGTACATTCTTGAATCCTGCAGTTAAGAGGAGTCATACTACTAGGATATTTTCAGTGCGGCAACTGTGTGTTGTTATAGATGTTATCTTTAATTTTATTTAATTTTCAATAGGGGAAAAGTATGTATGAGTAAGTGCATTTAATCACTGCAAAATTTAACAAAGCAAAATCTAACAGCTTTAAAAAAAAAAACCATAAAGTCAAAGATTAGGATGGTCCTACTTTGTGACTTAAACAACAACAAGCCACAATGTCAAGATCTCTTCCAGTAATCTTATAAATCAAAATTCTATTGCAGAAAATGACAGCTGAAAGTTGTTGCTATTTGGTACTGTTCTGAAGGAATTTTTTTAGGACTCAGTTTCTGTATTTTCATACTTCAGAACCATAGTTCCACAGCGTAACTAATACAGATTTGTGTGTAGTATAGCAAAATAAACCCAAAATGTTAACAGGACTGGAAACCAGCTCTTTTATCATCTTGGACCTAAGGTATAAAGATCCATTATGAAAGGAGATGCGTTAATGAAGATAGTTAAATTAGTAGGTCTGAGAATCAATTTCTTGGGTCTTCAGGGTTTTCAACTCAATCTGATAAAGATAAATTCACTTCTGTGGACATAAAAAGCACAAACCAAACCTGTAATTCTTGGGCTGTTATTATGAGCTCTCAAAGCCAATTGTTAACAACTAGATAAGCCAAAAGTCCATACACAACTGAAGACCGCAGACTTTTTTTTCCCTGTGCTTTCTATTTTGTTTTGTTTTGTTTTCATCTTGCCCTTTAAAGCAAGGCTGTACTTGATTGTCCCTAGAAAAAAATTAAGTATCAGGATAAAGCTATTGTCTCTAAAGAATGACCAGCAATGTCAGGTTTCTCTCTGTAAATCGAAACAGAAGGAGCTGTCTCATTCCCAGTAGGTCTTAGAGAAGGCTATAGCTTTAAGGCAGTTAATTCTCATGTACACATGGTAAGAAAGGACAAGCTGTGTTCTATAGAGTTAATCTTCAGAGAAAGATATGGATCCTCAGGCAATGTTTGCAAACAATAGATTCCAAGAGGTGTGTGGATCAGCCAAAATGGCCTATGTGTAAAGTGAGCACCAGCATATGATTAACTGTTTGTGGATGACAGTGTAATCAAACTCCTGTGTGCGTGTGCATGTGTGTGTGTGGCCATTTATTTTTAAATACATCAAATTTGTAAAATATTAAGAAAGAGCAAAATAATATCTGACATAAAGGATTTAAAAAACTATCTTGTTTATTGATACATGGTGTATGATGAGGAAAAGTATAATCTGAGGAATTTAATACAAATGACAACAAAAATAATTTAACTATCATATAGATGATTATTATTGCTACTGTTACTCTTACAAAGAAGAAAACAAGCCACTTTACGCTATCTCCATTGTTGTTATCAGGGTTTAAGTGGATTATTACAATAGTCTCTTAAGTGGTCTCCTTGTTCTCATTCTTGCTTTCCTACAGTGTATTTTTTAGCATAACAGCCATAGAAATCTGATCGTGTCACTGCCCTGCTTAAGAACCTCTAGTAAGGTCTCATCTCATGCAGAGTGATAAACAAAGCTTTTACACAGCTCTATACAATTGGGCCCTCCATTACTTCAAAGATCTCACCTGTGACTTCTCTCTCCCTTGCACGCTCTACTCCGTATGCTGGCCTCTTCAAAGTTGCCTCAAACTCCTACCTCATAGCTTTGCTAAAGCCATGCCCTCTTCTTGGTATACCATTAGATATCATTAGGATTTATTCTTCACCTCCTTCAACAACATCTTCTCAGTAAAGCTATTCTTTCATACCCTATTTTAAATTGACAACACTCCCCATCTCAGCATCATTCTATATCCTCCTCAATTGCTTACTTTTTCTCCAGAATACTTACCTAACAGAAATATGATTTATTTATCTAACTTACTTCTCATTTCTCCTTACTAGGATATCAAATGACAGTGACAAAAGTTTTGCCTATTTTGTTTACTGCTCTGTTCCCTGATATTTTGACTGTGCCTAGCATATAATATGCACTTGATAAATATTAGTTTAATCAATGGAAGAAACTGCAGTACAGAGCTTAAGTCTTTGAAATTTGAATGGCAGGGCTCAGGATCTGGCTGAAGAACAACCTGCTTTCATAAAACTTTCTTTTCTGTTCCATTAAAAAGGGAAAAATTATGATTTCCATCTGTAGTGCTTTTGTGAGAATTAAATTAGATGGTTCATCTAAAAGCATTTAATGACTTCTTTAGATGACCAATAAAGTTACTGGTATCAGATTTGCCTTATATGTTCATATTCTGCGTCTTTCCTCTGCTCAGGTTGTGGTCTAAAAAGTGCCTCCAGAGAGAAAGCTGGGGTGATTGTGGAAAACTGGATAAAATATTGGAAACAACTTGTTTTAGACACTGGACAAAAGGCAGCACAGAATTATGATACCCAAGAGAAAGAACAGAAGGAAATAAATAAGGCAAGCCCCACAATCACCCCAACTTTCTATCTGGAGACATTTTTCAGACCAGAGCCTCAGGAGGAGGAACCAAGCAAAGCCTGACAATTTCATGTAGTTGGGGAAACAGAAAAAAAAAAAAAAAGTTTAGGGAAGCCAAAGTGCCTGGAATTTTTGCAGGGTACTCAAGAGGAGAGTGAGTCAATGAGAAAGAAATTTAAAAAGCTGCCTACTTATTCCTTAGAGCAGTGGTTCTCAAACTTTTCGATCTCAGAGCCTCTTTAACTCTCTTAAAAATTGAGGACCTCAAAGAGATTTTAAGATATATGTGGATTATATCTATCAATATTTAGTTTATTAGAAATTAAAATGTAAGTTTTTGAAATATTTATCAATTCATATAAACATAAAAGCTGTATATGAGATATTTCTATGACAACTCTAACTCGTAAAAACAAACAAACAAAAAAAACAAGAACAGTAGCATTGTTCTACTTCTACTTTTTTTTTTTTGGTAATTTTCTATTTTCTGGCTTACAAAAAGACATTGGGTTTTTGGATCTGCTCCTGAGTTCAATTTGTTTCAGTATTCCATACCATGTAGACTCTGGAAAAAATCTACTATATACACCTGAATCAATGAGAATAGAAAAACAAACATCATCTTAATATAATATAAACATAGTTTTGAACTCATGGGCCTTAGTATGATTATACAGTACTTTTAAACTTACAGACTCCTAAAAGATATTAAAGACTCACAGGGAACTCTCTCGCACTTTTTTCCTAGAGTGTTTGGTGAAATACTAAGCTATTTATGTGTAGGGTGAAACTCCATTGGACCAGGAAAAGTAATACCAGGAAACTGTAAATTCAATAATTCTCAGAGCTCACACAAGATTGAAGACATCAAAATTCTAACCAGCTAGCATGGAGAGACTTGCTGACCATGCAGGACATTCAGTAAGGCTCTCAGAAGGATCAGCTTTAGGTAGTAGAAGGGATACCTTAACTCTTAAGTGAAGACTACATTAGACTGACCAAAACAGCCTTTAAAAACAAGCCTCAAAAGCATCAAACTAACACATAAGTAATTTAGCTGCCTGATAATACATGTTTAACATACTCTAACAGAAGACAACACAATCCAGACTCTAGTATAATACACATTCAATTAAAAAAAAAACCAACACTAGATATGTGACTCAACACCTAGAGAAATATCAGTAAGTATAAGAAGATCTAGAAACAGGGCACCTGGGTGGCTCAGTGGGTTAAACCTCTGCCTTCAACTCAGGTCATGATCCCAGGGTCCTGGGATCGAGTCCCACATTGGGCTCTGCTCTGCAGAGAGCCTGCTTCCTCCTCTCTCTCTGCCTGCCTCTCTGACTACTTGTGATCTCTCTGTCAAATAAATAAATAAATTCTTTAAAAAAAAAAAAAGAAGATCTAGAAACAAAAGAGGTGATGGCAATACATGAACTTTAAAACACCTATTGTTAATGTGTATAAAAGAAAGTGCATGAACATAATGAGGAAAGAAATGGAAGACAAAAAAATACCAAATAGAAGCCCTTTGGTGGCTCAGTCTGTTAAGCACCCAACTCTTGATTTCAGCCCAGGGTTGTGAGATTGAGCCTCACATTGGGCTCCATGCTTAGAGCCTGCTTAGGATTCTCTCTCTCCCTCTCCTCTGAGCCCTCCTCTAAAAAAAAAATTCTAGAGTTGAAGGATCTATTATTCAAAATGAAAAATTCACTAGATAGGCTTTAAAGGGGAGCAACTAAAGATACAGCAGTAGAAACTATCCCACCTGATGCGTGAAAGGAAAACAGAAATGGGAAAAAATGATCTGAGCTTCAATGACATGTTAGAAGACAGCAATTGATCCAACCTATGTGTAGTTAGAATCCCTGGAAAATGAAGAGAGGCATGAAAATGTTTGTTTGAGTACTGGTTGAAAATTTCTACAGTTGATGAAAAGTGCAAAGTCACAGATTTAAGAACCTCAATAAATTTAAGATGAATCCAAAGAAAACCATACCAAGGGAAAACATAACCAAGCTATTGAAAATAACAATAATAAGAAATTCTTAAAAGTAACAGAAGATATATTACAGACAAGCAGACAGAGAAAGCAAAAATTCCTGATTTCTCTTCAAAATCAATGAACACACACACACACACACACACACACACAGGGTTATCTTTAATGTGTTGAAGGGTAGGGGGTGGGGAAAACTGTAAACTTGGAATTCTATATCCACTAAAAATAACCTTTACATACAAAAATGAAATAAAAACATCTGCAGTCTAACTAAAGCTAAGGAATTCAATTCCCAGAAGACCTAAACTTAAAAAAAAATTGTTAAAGCAAGTTCTCAGGAGAAGAAAAATGACAGCAGATGTAAACATGTATCTATGGAAGAAAATGGAGAATAAAAGTTTAAAATGTAAATGAATATAAAAATTGTTTTCTTATTTTGTTGCCTCTTTATAACATAATTGTTTAGAGCAATAGCAAACTATGGCCCCAGAACTGGAATGGCCCCTGTTTTGGAAAAATAAATTATCAGTGAAAACTAGCTAAGCTCATTCTTTCATGCATTGTGTATGGCTGATGACTGAGTTTAGTAGTTGTAACCAAGCCAATAATATTTACTGCCCTTATAGAAAATGCTTGTTGATCTCTAGTTTAAAGCAAAAATAATGCCATTGTATTGTGGAGTTTGTAGCTATATAGAAGTAAAATGTTTAATAACAGTAGCACAAGGCTTAGGAAGGAGAAATAAAAGTACACTTCTGCAAAATAGTTCTATTATACAGGATGAGGCAAACTATTACTTCATAGTAGACTGTAAGAAGTTAAAATGTGTAATGTAACCCTAGACCAATTGCTAAAAATGTTAAACATACAGGTTTGGCTAATGAGACAACAAAGGAGGTAAAATACAAATATTCAAGTAATTCAAAACAAGGCAGAAAAGAAAAAAAGAAACAAGAAAAAAGAAGAAAACAAGAAAAAAGAAAAAAGAAAAAAAGAGACAAAAAGAAAATAAACTACAAGAGAGAGGATTTAAATCACCTATATTTATAATATAAAATGAATGCAGCGTAAAATCAAATGCAAATTGTTAAACAATTATAAGTCAGAGATTGTTAGAATGAATAAAAATGAAAGCCTAACTATATGTTGTCTATGACAAATCTAATTTAAATACAAAGACGCAGGTTAAAAGTAAAAGGATGGGAAAATATATAATAGTCTAAACAAATTATGAGAATACTGGCATGGCTATATTAATTATAAGACAAAAATAATGCCAGGATAAGGAATATTATCAGAGACAAAGAGGGCCATTTCATAATGATAAAAGGGAAAATTCATCAAGACCTACACATCCTAAATATATATGTACCGAATAACACAGCTTCAAAATACAGGACCAAAAAAATGATAGGCCTGAAAGGAAAAAAGACAAATCTGCAAGTATAAATTGATTTCCACACTCTTATCTGAATATATAGACAGAACAAGGAGATTGAAGATCAGCAAGGATATACAAGAATAAAGAAGTACTTAAAACACAGAAGAGCTCAAAAAAAAAAAAAAAACCACAGAAGAGCTCAATAAATATTATTGCATTATAAATATAATTATAGCTATTAAACATTTGAAACATGGTGCAAACTCCTATTACTTAAATAGATATAATATGAGCCACTGTCACAGTGGGTCAGGGATACAATTTTTTTTTAACGATTTTATTTATTTATTTGACAGAGAGAGAAATGACAAGTAGGCAGAGCAGCAAGCAGACAGAGGGGGAAGCAGGCTCCCCGCCAAGGAGAGAGCTCGATGTAGGGCTTGATCCCAGGACCCTGAGATCATAACCTGAGCCGAAGGCAGAGGTTTAACCCACTGAGCCACCCAGGCACCCCATGGGATACAATTTTTTTAAAAAAATTTTACTTATTTGAGACAGAGAGCACGAGCAGGGTGAGAGGGAAAGGGAGGAGGAGAAGCCAACTCCCCACTAACCCAGGGATCATGACCTGAGCCGAAGGCACTTAACAGACAAAACCACCCAGGTGCCCCAGGGATGTAAATTGTTAAAGAATTAAATAGTCCACCAAAAGAGACACTGTATCACATTTGGGGTTGGAAATAGCAGGATCAATGAGTCATAGAGATATGTTCAATCATAACACAGTCTATATAAAATTACAGAAGTAAAACCTATATATGATACTTTTATAATATTTGAGGTGATAGAACTGAATCTTAGAAGCTAGAGTTGAAAAATATACTCAAATTTATAGATTAGAGATTATACAGCATGGTTTTTTTTAACTCTGATGATATTCAAAATTTCAATAGTCAATTTTTTTAAAATTTTGTTTTTGGCTCCCCGTCGGGGAATCGAACCCCGGTTTCCTGTGTGATGGGTGGGGATACTCACCACTATACAAACGAGGAAGTCAATTTTTTTAAAATAAAGATTTTTATTTATTTATTTGACAGACAGAGATCACAAGTAGGCAGGTAGAGAGAGAGAGAGGAGAAAGTAGGCTCTCCACCGAGCAGGAAGCCCCATGCGGGGCTTGATCCCAGGGCCCTGGAATCATGACCTGAGCTGACGGCAGAGGATTTTTTTTTTTTTTGTTCCAATTTATTTATTTTCAGAAAAACAGTATTCATTATTTTTTCACCACACCCAGTGCTCCATGCAAGCTGTGCCCTCTGGTACCCCAGACGGCAGAGGATTTAACCCACTGAGCCACCCAGGTGCCCCTCAATAGTCAATTTTTTATATGAAGTTTTTAGCCAATGTCATAATCTTTTTTTTTTTTTAAGATTTTTTATTTTATTTATTTGACAGAGAGAGATCACAAGCAGGCAGAGAGGCAGGCAGAGAGAGAGAAGGAAGCAGGATCCCAGCTGAGCAGAGAGCCCGATGCGGGGCTCGATCCCAGGACCCTGGGATCATGACCTGAGCCGAAGGCAGCGGCTTAACCCACTGAGCCACCCAGGTGCCCCAGCCAATGTCAGAATCTTGCATTATCTTTTTTTAATCGAAAAAAATCAGCTTTGAGACATAATTTACACACTATAAATTCATATGTTTTTCCAGTTTTTATTTTTGACACATAAAAATTATCTGTTTAAGGTGTACAACATGTTTTGACACCTGTGTACATTATGAAACGATTATCAAAATCAAACTAACATATTTATCACCAATCATAGTTATTGCTGGTATGTGTACGTGTCTGTGTTTGTGGTGAGAACACTTGCTATCTATTCTTTTAGCAGATTTCAAGCATATCATTATTAACTATAGTCACTATGCTGTATATTTGATCTCCAGAACTTACTCATCTTATAATTGAAAGTTTGTTGCCTTGAAATGAAATTTTGTATGCTTTGATAAAGCGTACAAATTTTCCCCTTCTCCAATAGTATAACTACCATTCTACTCTCCATTACACTGTTAACATGATTTTGACTTATTTTTTTAAGATTCCATATGTAAGTGAGATCATGTGATATTTGTCTTCTTGTGTCTGAATTATTTCACTTCATAAAATATCCTCCAGATTTATCCACATTATCATAAATGGCAGCATTTGTCTTTTTAAGGAAAATAAAATTCACCCTTCTTAAGTATACATTTCTATAAGTTTTGAAAAATATATTTGACAAATATATATTTGACAAATATATACCATTCCCACAATCAAGGTACAAAATATTTCCACCACCCCTAAAGTTCCTCATTACCCTCTACTACAATCTCCTACTTCCAGCTTCTGGCAATAACTGATCTGATTTCTATCCCTATAGTTTTGTCTTTTCTGGGTTTTCACATCTTTTGTGTAAATACTGACAAGTATGATATCTAGGTCATCTGTTAAAATGAATCCTTGACTTTATAAATATCAAATTATTCCCCCAAAATGGCTGTACCATTCCTTCAATAATATATGACAGTTCAGTTGCTATCCATCCTTTGAGCAGTTAGAATTATAATGGTTTGGAAAACATTTCAGACATTTTATTAGACATAGTAGTATCTTACTGTGGGTTTAACTGACATTTTCTGAAGGACTAATAGGGTTAAACATTTTTTTTCTATGCTTATTTTCCAACAGACTACTTTAATGAAATGTCTACTCAAATCAGTTTGCCATTCTAAAGTTTGTTTTTTGTCTTTTTTATCATTGAGTGTAAGAGTGTAAGGGGCTACATATGATTTGTTTAATATATTCTTTTTATTTCTTCTTATAATCCTTCAAAAATCCAGGAAAAAACCTTTACTCACTGTATATACTGTTTATATGTATCTACAGGTTACTGTATATAACCAGGCCATGGGTCAAATTTGGTACATGGGCTGTAATTTGCTGACCCTTGCTTTGCATGGCCATTTACATAAAGAGATTAAAAATAAGAAAAAAGTACCTCTATATTTACCAGCATTTCCCCATATTTGCTACTCTTTCTATTTCTTTGTGTAGTCCAAATTTCCATTGGGTACCTGCCTCTGCTTCATCAATTTTCTCTAATATTCTTATATAGAATTCTTTCAGCTTTTGTTCACTGAAACATCTTTATTTTTCCTTAAACTCCCCAGATACAAAATTCTGGGAGGATAGCTTATTTAAGCACTTTAAAGGTGGTGGTACTTTTTCTCCAAACTTGGACACTTTGGGATGAGAAATCAGCTGTAATTTTGATCTTTGTTTCTTTATAATATTCCTTTTCCCTCTGGCTGTTTCAAGATTTTATCTTTGTTTTTTTAGCAGTTTAAATATAATGTCCCTTGGGCAATGTATTTATGTTTTACCTTACTTATCCTCTTGAATTTGTGCTATTTGTTTTTACTTAATTTTTGAAATACTCAACTTTGTATTTTCAAGTTTTTCCACTCTCTAGTTCTCTTTCTCCTCTTTCTGGGATTCCAATTACACATAAATTGGATTGTTTGATATTGTCCCATAGGTATTGGATACTCTGTTCAGTTTTTTACCCCTACTTTGTTTTGCTCTCTGTTTTCTTTGTCTTTATTTTATTTGTTTGATAAAGAGAGACACAGTGAGAGAGGGAACACAAGCAGGGGCAGTGGGAGAGGGAGAAGCTAATCTTCTGGCTGAGCAGGGAGCCGATGTGGGGCTCGATCCCAGGGTCCTGGGATTATGACGTGAGCCAAAGCCAGCCGTTTAATGGACTGAGCCACCCAGGTGCCCCTGCTCTCTGTTTCTTACTCCAGATAATTCCTAATGATCTATCGTCAGGTTCACTGATTATTTCCTTAGGTGTGTATGATCTGTTGATAAACCAATAAAAGGAATTCTTCATCTGCGATGTTTTTTTCCTACCATATCTGTTGATATTTTTTATTTTATTTTATTTACATTACATTTTATATTTATTTTGTTGTATTTTTTTATAGTTTTCATCTACTCTGAAATTCCCTACATGTTCATGGATGTCATCTGTCCTTTTCACTAGATCCTTAAACTTATTAATCATGGTTATTTTATAGTTCTTGTATAAATTTTCCAACATCTGTATCATCTCTTAATCTAGCTCTGTTAATAGCTTTTCTTCTTTGAAATTGTTTTTCCTTGAGTTTCTATGTCTCATTATTTTTTTAAATTTCTTTTCAGTGTAATAGTATTCATTGCTTTTGCACCACACCCAGTGCTCCATGCAATCTGTGTCCTCTCTAATACCCACCACCTGGTTCCCCCAACCTTCCACTCCTCACCCCTTCAAAACCCTCTGATTGTTTTTCAGAGTCCATAGTCTCTCATGGTTCACCTCCCCTTCCAATTTCTCTCAACTCCCTTCTCCTCTCCATCTCCCCTTGTCCTCCATGCTATTTGTTATGCTCCACAAATAAGTGAAACCATATGATAATTGACTCTCTCTGCTTGACTTATTTCACTCAGCATAATCTCTTCCAGTCCCATCCATGTTGCTACAAAAGTTGGGTATTCATCCTTTCTGATGGAGGCATAATACTCCATAGTGTATATAAACCACATCTTCCTTATCCATTCGTCCGTTGAAGGGCATCTTGGTTCTTTCCACAGTTTGGTGACCATGGCCATTGTTGCTATAAACATTGGGGTACAGATGGCCCTTCTTTTCACTACATCTGTATCTTTGGGGTAAATACCCAGTAGTGCAACTGCAGGGTCATAGGGAAGCTCTATTTTTAATTTCTTGAGGAATCTCCACATTGTTTCCAAAGTGGCTGCACCAACTTGCATTCCCACCAACAGTGTAAGAGGGTTCCCCTTTCTCCACATCCTCTCCAACACATGCTGTTTCCTGTCTTGCTAATTTTGGCCATTCTAACTGGTGTAAGGTGGTATCTCAATGTGGTTTTAATTTGAATCTCCCTGATGGCTAGTGATGATGAACATTTTTTCATGTGTCTGATAGCCATTTGTATGTCTTGATTGGAGAAGTGTCTGTTCATATCTTCTGCCCATTTTTTTTATATGATTGTCTGTTTTGTGTGTATTGAGTTTGAAGAGTTCTTCATAGACCCTGGATATGAACCTTTTGTCTGTACTGTCATTTGCAAATATCTTCTCCCATTCCGTGGGTTGCCTCTTTGTTTTGTTGACTGTTTCCTTTGCTGGGCAGAAGCTTTTGATCTTGATGAAGTCCCAAAAGTTCATCTTCGCTTTTGTTTCCTTTGCCTTTGGAGACATATCTTGAAACAAGTTGCTGTGGCTGATATCGAAAAGGTTACTGCCTATGTTCTCCTCTAGGATTCTGATGGATTCCTGTCTCACGTTGAGGTCTTTTATCCATTTTGAGTTTATATTTGTGTACAGGGTAAGAGAATGGTTGAGTTTCATTCTTCTACATATAGCTGTCCAGTTTTCCCAGCACCATTTATTGAAGAGACTTTTTTCCACTGTATATTTTTTCCTGTTTTGTCGAAGATCATTTGATTGATCTGCCCTCAATCTTTTTCTTAAGCATGTAGCAGAAGTCTATGGATAAGAGCTTGCAAATAAGTGCAGAGACCCTGGGACTCTCAGGGATTCTAAAATGTCATACTGACCCATCTTGGTCTTAAAGAAGTTGGTAAGATTTTAGTCTACTTTTATATAATTTAATGGAGACCATGTCTTCTTTACTATGACAAAGTTAAAACAATTTGTGTCCTGTTTCTTTGGTGAAGCTTGTCACTCTGGAATTCAGTTTACCTAGTTGATTTTGTAGGTTGTTTGGCTTTAACTCATTGTTAAAACAGTGTGATGTCTCTTTGACTCCTATATTGTCCTCTAATTAATTTATTAAAGCAGTTTGTAACACTTTCTCCTTGTGAACATTTTGTTTTTTGATTTTGCTTTCCCAGTTTTACAGTATAGAATAGTCTCTCCAAAATTCAGCCTGCATCTTATTCCTATTATCTTTTATACCATACCACAAAATATAGATTCTGTAGTGGAGGGTATAAAGGGAAGGAAGGAAAGAACATATATTCATACATACATGCATATACATCCAATTACATATATGTACAATTATGTGTGTAAAACTATTTCAGAATGCCATGGAGGAATAGGGCAATTGAAGAATAGATAATAAATAAGTTATTAGCTACTAAAGCTATTTGGACACAGAGTAATTGCAATAACTCTTAATGGTTCATTAAATAGAAATTATGGAAACACAACTGCTTAGTTCATAGGTTGTGGCTGCTAACTCAAGAGATTGGCCCTGCCTTTCATTTCATTCAGTATGATCTAGTCAAAGCTTTTTCTAAGACAAAATTTCTATCAAAGGAAGGTGTATTTCAGTATGTTGTCTCCTAATCTATAAAACATGTGATTACATGTTTTCTAAGTTTCTTTAGATATGAAGATCTAGAATACTGCCATTGTTTTATCAAGTGTGATTATTTTCCTCCTCTCATGTGACAATATTTATTATGTTCTAGCCATCTTTGTAGGTATAGGTGATTCAACTGAGAGCAAAACTAGACATAGATTTCACTCTCATAGTTTATAGGCTTTAATCAAATAACTACATAAGTATATTGTCAAAAAATTACATAAGCGGTATAAAAAACATTATCGAGATCTATGAAAGCACAGAAGAAAGGAAACTGATTCATAAAAGGAATGACAGTATGGGAAGATCTGAGGAATTCAATGCTAAGCTGGGATCTGAAGAATGATTAGAAGATTAGGGAAAATGGAGATGGGAGAAAAAGCTCATTTTAGACAGAAAGAAAGATTTGGGCAAAGATCCTATTTAATAGGCAAGTTACTGAAATAAGAAGTAAGGGTGGCTCAGTTGGTTAAGCAGCTGCCTTCAGCTCAGGTCATGATTCCAGCGTCCTGGGATGGAGTCCCACATCGGGCTCCTTGCTCGGGAGGGAGCCTGCTTCTCCCTCTGACTCTGCCTGCCATTCTGTCTGCCTGTGCTCGCGCTCTCTCTCTTTCTCTGACAAATAAATAAATAAATAAAATCTTTAAAAAAAAAAAAAAAGGGAAGAATGTGATATAAGGTAGTTGGAGAGTGAGACAAAGTCCAGATCATGATCAGCTTGGAATACCATGTTTTGGATGTTAAGTCTTCATTTTAGGAGAAATGCAAAGTCTTTGGAGAGTTTCATGAACAGGAGAGAAATAATCAGATTTGTATTTTTAGAAAAGTTTACCCTGGTTTTGATGTGGAACAAGTGACTTTCAGAAGCAAAAATGGATGTGGGAAAAACAGGCGGCTTCTGTGGTAGGCCAGGTGAAAGATGACAGTAACTTGACTTTGGATGGCAGCAGGCAATACAGACAGAACGGTTGAATTTAAAAGATATTTGTGGGGCGCCTGGGTAGCTCAGTGTGTTAAAGCCTCTGCCTTCAGCTCAGGTTATGATCCCAGGGTCCTGGGATTGAGCCCTGCATTGGGCTCTCTGCTCGGCAGGGAGCCTGCTTCCTCCTCTCTCTCTGCCTACTTGTGATCTCTGCCTGTCAAATAAAAAAATAAAACCTTTAAAAAATGGGAGATATATTTGTAAAGTAAAATATATTTGTAAAGTAAAATTAATGGAATTTGATGAACTGGACATGGTGAGGGACATTTAAAAAATGATTCTTACTTTTCTGCAACTGGACAGATAGTGAAGTCATTTACAGAAGGTAAGGAATAGAAGACAAAGAACAGATTTTTGTTTTTATTTTTCAGGGTGTGGGTTTGAAGATCTTGAGTGCAGTTCTGGACATGCTGATTTTGGGCTATGTTTAGAAATGTCAAGCAGAACAAAAAGCTGGACTAAAGATAGGAATTTAAGAACCAGAAATAAAAATAATAAAAAAAGAATTAAGGCAGATAATTTGAAGCCTGGCTATGGATGAGATCTCCTTTAAGACAGAATATTCTCCCATTATTTAAAATAAATATTAAAACCCAAGTTATTTTAATATTTTTGGAGAAAGGAACAAGTACTGTATCAAATTCTCATGAGCCTTCCCATATCAAATAATAATAAGCACTTAAATGTTTTATCTTAACTTTTATAGTCACTTTATGGGATAGGTGCTATCATTATTCTCACGTTACATACGACAAACTAAGACTCTGCAAAGTAATTTAACTCATTCAAGAGCCACAGTTCGAATGTAGGACTGTACTCCTAACCATTCTATTAGATTATTTTTTTAGTACATCTTACATTAAACATCCCTCTCAGAAATAATAGCAACTATAGCAGTCAAAGTCTTTTGAAGACTTATTGTGTAGAGGGTAAACATTGCATATTTATAGTAATAATGTAGGAACAAATGATGACAGCTTTACTCTAATACAAACTATGAGAAGAACAAAGATTTTAGGAATACCAAATGAGTTTACTGGTTTGTTCAAATGACACAGAAATTAGTCTCCTGCTCAGTTACCTTAAATTGCTTCATGTTATATAACTATGAAAAATATCATCCACAGCAATATGTTATCCAACAGTAACTCTGTTTAGGAACAAGTTTTAGTTTTGACTTTCAGGAAGGAACACTTCCTCAAAAGTCATCAATGCCAAAAGACTTAGTATTCTTGGGCTATATGAAAATCTAACTCAGTTTATTAGAACCAAAAAGAATCATAGCCAAAGAAGAAAATTTACTAAGTGTCAGGAATTTGCAAATCAAGAGAATCTAGGAAAAGATTCTAAGTAGATAGTCTTGCGTATTATCATTTAATCAAGAAATTTTGTTTTATACCTATAATCTTTTTTTTACACATGCATTCTCATGTTTGTAATTGTTGATACACTGAGGTCCCCTGAAAGTATGAAAATAGGATAAATTAGACAAATACGTGAGTTTCAATGGGTTTGATTTAAAAAGAAAGTAACGAACAGAGTAAGTGTTTCCACTATTAGTATAAGGAATTCTTTGGATCTGAGTGCAATGTGGAGGATACAATGTCTCTGAAGAGCAGGAATGTTGGTTCTTTGATCAGATATAAATGTTTAGTCTGGCAAGAAAACACAAGAAGGTAATCTTTCTTCCCTTATGGATGTATATCTCTCAATGATGACCAAAACAAACACTTAGCATTGTCACTTTACTAAATTGCAATGCAGCTATTTACATCTAAACTTGCATGTAATTTTAGCTTCTGGATATCACACTGGTGATTCTTATTTTACTTTAGTCATTTTTCAACTGAAATGACTTATGTGCAATAAGAATGATTGGTAACCTTACTAGAATGTTTTAAAACATGTTGTCGAAGATAAATTTAATTTCCCAAAGGATTTAATGGCTAAAGTTGGATTTTTAGGTCATAATACGCCTGACATAAATAAAATGGCTATGTCATATTTAGTATTCAAGATATTTAAGGCATTTTATTACTATGAGTTAAAAACCCATCTGAATGACAAAGATACTTTGAATCTTCAAGTCAGTCCATAGATTGTAAGGTCTTGGATAAATAAGCTTCTTTCAACTTTTCTATGTCCAGGTCCTGCATATAGACTAAACAGTATGAAAATTATCTTTTTTGATAAGCATTGATTCCATGAACTTAAAGCAAAAGCCAAAGTGAAAATTTATCAGGGCCAGGACTAGAGTGAGGGAAGAAAAATGCTTACGACCTATAATTCAAGGAGGCGCCCAGTCTCAGCCTCATGCAACCACAGGGCTGGCATGTAAGATCAAGTACATCCTTGAATATTGTGACATAGTCACCTTGTTACTGCCACTCTGGCCCTGGCCCTGACCCTGGTTTTTATTCCGAAAGGTCTTTTAGGAATCAAAACAATGAATTCTCTAGTTTCACACTGTTTTGTTGTTACTTAAAAGTTAACAAAAATCAGCTAGGGCGCCTGGGTGGCTCAGTGGGTTAAGCTGCTGCCTTCGGCTCAGGTCATGATCTCAGGGTGCTCGGATCGAGTCCCGCATCGGGCTCTCTGCTCAGCAGGGAGCCTGCTTCCTCCTCTCTCTCTCTGCCTGCCTCTCTGCTTACTTGTGATCTCTCTCTGTCAAATAAATAAATAAAATTTAAAAAAAAAGTTAACAAAAATCAAGTAATCTTAAGACTTTGTAACAAACAGGTATTTCATAAAAATAGGGCAATATTAAATATTAGAGGTTACAGCTAAGTACAAATAGTAATTACAAATATTTTCTTAGTGTTTATTGTGTGATATATGAACTTCTCCCCCAGTCCTCTTAAAGTATTATTATTATTCCCCTTTTACATATAGAGAAACTAAGGCATATAGACCTTAAATAATTTGCTCACATTCATAGTCAGTAGGAGCTCAAGTTGATCTAACTCCAAAGCCTGATCTCTTAACTGCTATGCTCTGCTTCCTCCTAACCATGACCATTTATGGAAATGAATGGTTTCATTCACTTCCATAATGAAATGGATTCACTGGAGATAGTTGAAATTTCATATGGAAATACTAGAAATACAGTATTTCTACTGTATGTAGACATCTAAATGCAATTGTTGACAAAGATTGAGAATTCTTGTTAGAAAAACTAAGCTAATAACCTTTAGGTACTACTCTCATTCCTGCAGTCTTACAGCTTGGTGTATTAAGAAAGAGAAAATGAAAATATAAGAGAATAAAAAGGGAAGAAAATGTATAAAGGATTATAATAGATTTAGAGATCACATTGGTTTGTGGACTAGAATAAAATGGTAAGAACGGGGATCAGAATAGTATGCACAAGTTGCTTCAAAGCAAACTCTAAAGGGAAAAAGAAGATTTTCACTTATACTGGATACAAAGGCAGGAAAAAGGTTGATCAGAGAGGACTAAAAATGCTAATTTGGTTTAATTTCAGCCTTCTTAAATTAAGAAGACAAAAAAATACATTTCTTTTTCAGAAATGAATTGCCAATAGTTATTTTTTTTTCTATTCACCTACTGTAGAAAAAGAATATTGACATAAACAGAAACATGGGGAACAACCTTACTATACTTAATTTAAAAAAAGTCACCTTTCATTATTCTTGTAGAAAGGAGAGACACTAGGATGAAATTGAGATTATGAATTTTTAAGAGATGAATGCTTCATGGAGTATTCTAAGAATGTGTTTTAAGAAATAT
This sequence comes from Neogale vison, assembly GCF_020171115.1. Classification (NCBI taxonomy): domain Eukaryota; kingdom Metazoa; phylum Chordata; class Mammalia; order Carnivora; family Mustelidae; genus Neogale; species Neogale vison. Next base: position 14,331,613 of record NC_058097.1, read on the forward strand.
AATATTGTATTATATTTGGCAGCGATTGTGATTTTCTAGTCTTTTGGGAAGAGTAGATCTTCTAAGAGGTTAAATGACGTCCCTGTTTCCCTTCCTCCAAGCTCCTCAAACCTCCATTACCAAGTCAGGCTCTGATACCAGTAAGAAAGGCCTTATCTTGCAACCTGCTGAAGAGCGCCCTCTAGTGCTCTCTTGCAAACGAAATGCGCTCAGACCATTTTTTTTTTTCATGAATTGTTCTGGGTTATACTGGATCTTAGGTTTTCTTTGAAACCTTAGCCAAAAGAAAAAGAAAAATGATACTTCAGAACAATTTTCTGGATTGTAATGCTATCCAAATACGACTACCACCATATATTACAGAACGAGAGGATTTTGTGTTTTTGTTTTAAACTTTTATGAAATGGGGTACATCTATTTTTAAAACAACAGGTTTTTTGTTGAAAGCCTAGTTTTTAAAGAATATAACTCCGAAAATTTTAGTGTGCTTCATATCCTGAAAAAAAAACCCAGGGTTTTTCTTAATTAAAAAAGTAGTGACAATAATTGCTTCTCTTAACCTTTTAATCTCTGGAAACTTGTCTACTTAGACTGGTGGGATACTAAGAAAATTTTTAAAAAACTTATTTATATTAAAATTTTAATTTCTAGGGACATAAAATAAAAATTTTGTTCATGTTTAATCAAAATCCAGAATGGAGCACACAGAAAAACAAATTGCCTGACTATAAGGAAGTATACCTTTAAATTCCAGGAAAAAGAAAACGTAATATATTCCAAAGTCTGCATTACATAATGGCAACGTATTCTTTTGAACAGTTTTTGACACTGGTACAAAGAAATTTAAAGGAGTGTTTTTGGAAACCAGTGTTTTCATTGTTTAATACACACACATGAATTTGAACAATGAGACTGGTATAACTTCATAAACTACCACTTTACCTTAGATATAATTTTTTCCCTTTCAAAAGACCTCACGTACAATGAATTAAAGTCAGAGTGTGATAAAGTTAGGAAAAGCTGAATATTAAAAAAAGACCATTCATGTTAATGCGTGTGTGTGTGTGCGTGTGTGTGTGTGTATGGTGTGTCTGCACATGTGTGCACATTTATGTATTGCTGTCATTGCCTTTAATAATTAAAGTGAGGATAAGTCAGACAGTTGGTCCAGAACACGTGCAAATATAAGATCTCTGAAATAGTGTTCTGACAAATGAGGAAACTAAGAACACTGAAGGAAGAATTAGAATTCATAGATCTTTTAGTTTTGTTTCTTTGTTTAGTTTGTTTTTGGGAGGGCAGGCAGGATATGTTATTCTGCACTGTGTACCTTAAGGGAGGTTAAATGTGCCCAATCTAGGAAAAAACAATTAAACAAAATGTTAATAATGCCAATCCAAAAATACAAGGTATACAAATAGAAGGTAACATGGCCTAAGGCTTCAAGAATAGGACAATGTTTAGAGATGGCATGTTCTTCAAACATGGCAAAGTACTTGTGTTATCTAAATCCTTCAATGGTGTTCAAATAGAACAGGGGCTCTAGCAAATTGACAGCAATAGTAGACAGAGAGGGGTATAAAAGGGCCACAATACTTGAAGTAAAAAAATCTGGGTTCTATTTCCTTCTCTGACTCATCACTGACCTTGAAAAAGCCAGTCATTGCCACTGTGATTCAGCTTCACCATCAAACAGGGGCAGTAACTCTTGCCAGAAACCACACAGGAGTGTTGATAATGGGGAGGATTAGTACGATAATGTACAGAGCTTATAGAAATTTTACTGTGCTATAAACACTTTTGGAAAAGATCTTTCTCTTTTGCTATCCCACAAAAGCTTAAGAAGATAATGGATGTATAAAACATTACATTAAATTCTGTTTAGTATCTTTATTTCCATTTATTCTGACACTCCTGGACATATTATAATTTTGCCTATTTTTTAGCAAATAATAGTATAGATATTTCAGAAAAATTTCCAAGTTATAAAATATATATTTACCCCAGTTTATAGGATGAGATATCATACATTTATATTTTATAGAACCTTAGGGTAAGAAAAAAAAATGCTTTGCACTTCTATTTTCAGTTCTATTGCTTTTGGTTGGATAACAGTAGAAATCACTTAACATATATAAAATATGGAAACGACTACCTCATTGTGCTCTTGGAATGATTAATTATGCTTTTACTTCAGAACAAAGGCTGTGTGAACATACAGTATTATTACTTTAATACATGTAATTCATTGTAGTATGAAACAGCCATATATAGACTGAACAATAATCACTTACTATATATGATAAATAAAACCCCCACTGAAAAATGGAGATATGCCTCTTTCTGTCCCTAATTAGTTTTTAATAAATGATACATAATAAATGGCAACATTCTAATTTATCACAGTTTAGGCATAGTCCTTGAATGAGAGATGGGAGTGTATAAACTCTGACAGCTGTTTACATAGCCTCTGAAACCTTTTCTGTTAAAGGACATTGTTCTCAAAGTCTGAAAAGGTGCCAGCTCTCATCAAGTCCTTTCAGGTAGGTGATATGGCTAGTAGTAAGTAATCCCTAAAGAGCTCAAGTTCTAACTGTAGATAAATTGTCTCTGTTCTTGGTCCACATCTCTATAATAAACATCCATAATCATTTACTATTAATTTTAACCCCCCCCACAGAGTTTAATACCTAGAGTAGGACACAGCCCTTTTTATTTCAAATATGAGACACACATTTATTTTAATAGTCCCGATTTTCTTTTCAAAGCAAGATTTTGGGTCCTTGACACTAAATTCTATAAACTAGGTCTAATTTTTTCATGTGTTTCCACAGACTAGAAAACCTGGCAGTATTTTTCTTTAAGAATCCAGATGGTATTTATTTTCCATACCTGGTCCCTCCTTAAGTTCAATGGTGTATTTTATTTTTTTAAAGATTTATTTATTTGTGACAGAAAGAGAGGAGGGGGAAGAGCAGAGGGAGAGGGACAAGAAGACTCTGTACTAAACATGGAGCCCCTTGTGGGGCTTGACCTCAGGCCCCTGAGATCATGACCTGAGCTGAAACCGAGAACTGAGCCATGCAGGCAACCTTCAACATGTATTTTAATGTTTCTTATTCTTCCTCAGCTAGTAAAGATAAAGGGATACATTATAACCATAAGTATTTAGCAAACATCCATTTGGAAATTTGTGCTCTTCTTACTAAAAGTCTCATCTAGACTTGCCTGAGAAATAAAACAGATGGGAAAGTGGGTTTTATCCCGTCTAATGTGTTCCTTGAATGCATTCCTCCTTCATGCCCTCATCTGCCATATCCATTGTTTTAATATCATACTGCCTGCATGTATGTACTTCTGCACACAAGACAAGAACTCTAATACCTTGCATCATCTTGGAATAAAAGAACCTGGAAGGAAAGCAATTGTTTCCTCTTTAAAAAGTAGAAAAAATTGTACTGACACTGCAACCAACCATTTCTATATAACCATAGCTAATACATTCTAAAGAAAATTTCATGTAGATTTTCTATGGAGAAATTTTTTTTTTCTCCACTGGGTCATACTATGAGTGAGTGCCTTTGTTCTCAAACAGTATGCTTTCCCTATGCTGAAAATTTTGTGTAAAGTTCTTGTATGACCAACTAGATTTACAGGGTTTAATTTTCTTAATCATCAGTATAAATATACCTGTTTCTGTGTGTCCTTTATGGAGTTAAACACACACACACACACACACAATGTATCCTCTTTATAAAATGGACATTAACATAAAGCTAGACCACCTTCTATCATATATGGAATGGAAACCACCACATCCTTACAAAAATGCAGGTGTATCTTTATATAGCAAGTGTACCGATAGCATTATGCCTTGACACTCCTTCACCCTGCTCTTCGTGTGTTCAGACACACACATGCATGCACACATACACAACTCCATTTCTATAAAGTCAAATTCATCTAACATTACATAGTCTGCTGGTATTTCTATATCTTTTCCTCCTTTAAATGTGACTAGCTATTTACACCCTAACAATTCTGGTACAGAGCTGATTTAGCATTTTTATTGGAATGTGAAAGCTCTTAAAAGAAGAAAAAATCTAATCAGGCAGAAGAGATAGAAAACTTGCTGAATTTTCTCTCCCCCCCTTCAAGACCCCCCTGAATCCTATCAAAAGCACATCTTCCATTCATTGCTTCCCGGTGTCATTATGACAAGCGGCTACAAATCAATAGCAGAGGGAAAGGCAGGACCAACTCGCACTCACCAAGTGATAAAGATTCACTCTCAGCCCCGATTTGCTAATAGCCCATAATAGCAGCCATTGGCGCCCTGCATTAAATCATACATTTCACTCTGCGTTTATTATGGGATTTTTAAAACTCCTCACCAAATTGGATTTTCTCGATGGTCTCTAATTTCCACATTTATCATTTAAAATTAAACTCCTCTGTGGAGAGGGGGAATAGAGAAGGAGGAGAAGGTAGAGAGAGGCCAGAGAGTACTGTATTTTTTCTTCTCACCTCCCTCTTTTTTTATGAAAACCCATAAATAATACCAGGTATCATAGCCATAAGCAGCAGGGCTTTTTGTCGTTGTTGTTAACTATAAAAAAAATTCTAGAAATCAGGCTGGAATGGTTTGTATGTGCTGGTCTGTAAATGAAGGTGACAATTCAAGAGGATGAAATATATATAAATAAAGTAGGTTTTAAACAAAAGAAATTTGGCAAAAAAATTTCTCAGTAATATTATAAAGAAGGTGAATTGCAAATGCAATGGAAAATAAGTTAATGTTACATTATGCAAATACTCCAAGGAGCTGCAAAGAGAGTGTTCAGCGAGTACATAGTATTCTAGCTTTAAAAACTACATTTATCTTGTTCCAAAGCTCAGTGAAAGATGAAAAGTAAAAAAATCTTCTATTGGTTTCTAATTATGTAACAGCTTCCTTTTCCCTCTATACATTCTTAGTTTAAAAATTTACTTTAAAATTGCATGGAATTCCTTGGATAAAGCTGCCGCTTGGCTGCCACAGCAAACCCTGGGACAAGTTCTTAAATCTGCCACACCTACCACTGAAACAATGGAACTGACCCACAGGAACTTAAATCACTGCAAGTTTAAATATACAGTATGTCTTTTTGGACAAAATTTTAAAAAATTCTCTGGGTATAAAAACTGAAAAGTAAATTCTGGATCTAGAGCATAAAATGAAAAAAACTGGGACTTTAGTATGACCTACTTATAACTATAGTACTATTAGGATCCAAAGCCATCAGATGGGAACTAATCAGTCCATATTCGGAGATGCCTGAAAAGGCTAGAGGTTTAATGAAATGTCAAATGATTCCCTTATTTTTCTTCCTTTTGGAGATTTCCTCAGCAATGAGGTCCATCTATATCATTTTCCTTAAGAAATAGAGAAATGACCTTTTAAAACAGTGCTTGAGGAGGAATTAAAAACTTCGGCCATTTTATAATAATTCATTGCATATTCACCAGTTCTCCTTTGTTTTGGAATTTTGTTTGTCATTGATACAATGATTTAACTTTTCACTGATCTTTAAAAAAAGTTGTGCCATTGATTCTGTGCCTTTTATGTCACATCCCTCCCACCGCGCCCTCTGTAGAAAACTACTGTTGTACATACCTCTTTTCCCCCTCTCCAATTCCACATAACCAATCGCCTCCCATTTTATTTATTTTTAATTTTTTTATTAAAGATTTTATTTATTTATTTGACAGACAGAGATCACAAGTAGGCAGAAAGGCAAGCAGAGAGAGAGAGGGGAAGGCAGGCTCCTCGCTGAGCAGACAGCCTCTATGCGGGGCTCAATCCCAGGACGCTGAGATCATGACCTGAGCCGATGGCAGAGGCTTTAACACAATGAGCTACCCAAGAGCCCCTTGCTTCCCATTTTAATATTGCTTTGATTCAAGTAGCATACATACTGAAAAGAGCTTAAATCAGAACTGTAATCTATGAATTTTCACTAAGTGTACACATTTGTTTAACCAGCATTCAGACCAAGAAACAGAACACTTTAGAATGTCCCAGAAGCCCTTCTTAAGTAATCACTAGCAACTACCCCAAGGGTAGTCTCTGTCTTGACTTTGAATGGCATAGATGAAGTCTGCCTACCTCTGAACTTCATATAAATGGCATCTACCAGTATGTACTATCTTGCATCCACATTTTTTTTCTCAGAATTATGTGAGATTAATTCACATTGCTGTACATAGTTGTAATTCGTTCATTCTTCGCGGTTTGGCAAACTATGGCCAGTGGGCCAAATGTGGCCTTGTTTCCTTTTTGTTTTTAATGGTCCTGAGCTAAAGAAGATTTTTATATATTTAAGTGGGTTTAAAAAATCAAAAGAAATATGATGTTCATGACATGTGAAAATTAAATAAAATTTAAATTCCAGTGTCCACAAATAAAGTATTACAGTTTTGTATTTAAAAAAAAAATACAGTCATGTTCTTTAAGTATTGTTTGTGGCTGCTTTCATACGGTAACGACAGAACTGAGTATTTGGGGTAGAAATCTATACAGCACACAAAATCTGAAATATTCACTGTTCAGGTATTAACAGAGAAAGTCTATTGACCTCTGGTGTAAAGTGTTCCATTGTGTGACTTACCCCACATACTCATCCATTCTCCTGTTGAAGAACATTTGTGTTGTTATAAATATATCTGGTTATATAATATATCTGGTATCAGGTTATTATAAATATATGCTATAGACATTCTAGAACATGCATTTCTTAAATATATCTGGAGTGGAACTGCTGGGTGTAGGTAATGTGTATGTTCAGTGTTGTAGTTGTCATAGCACTTTTTATTAATTTATACTCCCACCAGCAGTGCATGAGAATTCCAATCACATTTTTCTGTTGGTATTTTAGCTATTCTTATTATTTTAATATGCATTTCCTTTATGTCTAATAAGGCTGAAAGCAGTTTTTCCTATGTTATTGCCATTTAGGTATTGTCTTTGGTGAAGCATACTTAAGACTTTTTGTCTATTTCTACTGAGTTAACCTTTTTCTTACTGATTTGTAGGAGTTATTTGTATATTATAGATCCAAGTCTATTGCTGGCGCATCTTTTGTAATTATCTTCTAGGTTGTGGTATGCCTTTTTGCTCTTTTAAAGGGTGTCTTCTGATGAACAGAAATTCTTAATTTTAATGTGGTTCAATGAACTCATTTTTTCTTTGTAGTTAACACTCTATGACCTGTTTAAGAAATACACCCTATCCCAAAGACATGAAGATTGTCAATTCATTTGGGTTTTTCATGCATACTAATATCACTTGTGATTAATGACAATTTTCTTCCTTTCTTCTTTGATTTTGATTTCTTGTCTTATTTATAGTATAGTACAATGTTGAACAGAAGTGATGATAGCAGGCATCTTTGTCTTGTTTTGAATTCTGGTCTGGATTTTGTTGATCCTCTTAATTAGGTTAAGAAAGTTCCTTTCTACTCCTAATTTTTATTATAAAATTTATCAAAGATAAAAAAATTTACAGAGATGAACATGTAATTCTCTTTGTTAATATAGTGAATTTCATTGATTTTAAAATGTTAAAGCATCCATGCATTCCCAGAATAAATTCCATGGGGCGATAATTTCTTTCTTTCTTTTTTTTTTTTTAAGATTTGATTTATTTATTTGGCAGAGAGAGACACCGTGCGCGAGAGAACACAAGCAGAGGGAGTGGGGAAGAGAGAAGCAGGCTTCCCATCAAGCAGGGAGCCTGATGTGGGGCTCGATCCCAGAACCCTGGGACCATGACCTGAGCCGAAGGCAGACGCTTAACGACTGAGCCACCCAGGCGCCATTCTAATAATTTCTATATATTCCTGAATTCAATTTGCCAGCATTTTGTTAAGCATTTTTCTATCTTTTCTTTCTATCTTTCATAAGAAAGATCAGTTTGTAATTTTTTTTGGTAGTAATCTTGTTCAATTTTGCTATCACCTCCTGTATATTTTTAGAAAGTCTCTGGTGAAATCACAAGAGTTACTTTTGGCAAACTGCAAATTTTGGAAGAAACTGAAGTTGCTGTACTTTTAGAATAATGGCATAGGCAAGCTCTGGTACTTATGGGTTTTTCTTATTCTGCTCTAATATTCCTTATTTTTATGACACATGATTCCTCAGTACTTGCTTCTCCTAGACCAGCTTTTGAAGATTTTAAATTTTATCCTACTTCTCCCTCTGGTGAATTCAACAGTTCCAGTAAGGGTTTTGTCTTGTTTTTTTTTTTTTTGTTAATGATTACATATTAGATTGCTAATATCTGTCAGAATATATACAGTGGGGAGTTCTAAGGACACCATATATTCTCTGCCCTCCACCGGTTTATAATGCACTAAGTTATATCAGTCCATTTAAAAAATTATAACTTAATTATGGAATAATATTTAATTAAATTTATTCATTCAAACTCAAGATGCTTTTAAAAAGTCACTTCTATTATAATGGGAGAAAAAGTTAATCAAAGAAACATTAGAAATCAAGAAAAGCAGAAAGAAGGTGCAAAATCACTCAGAGACACACCAAAAAACACAACCATTACTAACTTTTTAAAATTTTGTTGTAAATTAGATAATCTTCAATGTGTACATTTTCATATTATAATAGATACCTCCATAGTTGGTGTCTCCTATTCTCTCATCTCTGCATACCTATCCATTTTATGAAGGAGTCTCTGAAAACTGTTTTTAAAGATAAACTTAGAAAATAGTTTCTATAGTTTCTATCAACACAAAACAAGTATAGAAATTAGGAAAACTTTTGATTATTTTTGATGGAACTCACTTCTCTTTCTAAACAATCAAATATGATACTGTACCAAGGTTCCCAACTCAGAAAGCTTCTAGTACATGCTTGGTAGGTCCTGAGCTTAGCACATTTCTATCTTTAGACTATCCTCATTTTTAATACACAACAAAATAAGACTTATGCAAAAAATACTTTCAAATTTGCTACTTAACATTAAAGTACAGGATTGCAATCTTAAGAGTTGATTTAGCCTAGTGGTTAAGGGCAGAGCCTCCAGTGCTAGATGGTCTGAGTTTGAAACCTGGTATCAACACTCACAAGGTATATAACCTTGGTCACATTCCTTATCTTCTCCACGCCTCAAGTACTCATCCATAAAATAGGAGAAACAATGGTAATGACCTCATATTGTTGTTGTGAGGATTAAATAAATTGAGATAAGTAAAGTACTGTTGGGTACATGGTGGGTGCTCAGTTGATTTTAGCTTTATACAGGCAAGCTAAAGGGATGCTTATTTTAAATAAACACAAGGAGCAGCTATACTTACTGTTTTCATATTGAAAGACCTCCTTCAATTTGCTCCCATCAACATCCCTCTTCTAATCCTGAAGACTGTGTCTTTTTAAACCACTTAGTTCATCTTCATTCTTACTGTCTCCTGCCTACTGTCATATTTTGTTTCATTCCTGAAACAATGAAAAAATCCTCTGCTTTTAAAATTCATTTCTAAAAGCTTACTTCTATTACGAAGTCTCTATCTAAGCTAACACCACTCGATTTAAGTGGATAAAAGCTGGAATTGAAGAAATGAAGACAAGTGACATTTTAAAACTGTAAGCATTGTCAGGGCTTTCCTAGTTTTCTCTTTTGTTTGGCTAATCTAGAATTGACAGAGTACGGCGTATATCTGTTCAATTAAAGGGTCCATCAAAGACCTGGCAACTAAAATTCAAATCTGAGTTCTATACAATTAAGTATGAAGAAATTAAAATGAACTTTAAAAATCAGGCCAGAGGCAAGAAAGAATTTTAATAAAAATACAAAATATAAATCTTAAACAATTTTTTTTTTGAGGTTGTGATGGTTTAGGTAATCACAAGAGACTGGAGAGATTACAATGAACAGGTTTAAGGTCTTAAAATCTGGGCCTAGAGGCTCTGTTTAATCTGCTCGCAAAGCTGTGTAACATCGTAGCAGTAACAATTTACATACTACACAGCATGTGTTTATTTCTTTACTAAACTGCATTGTTATTTTATAAAACATCAATTTTGTAAAAAATTCAGATATGGTCAAGGTTATGGATTCTCTGAGGATATCTCTGTAGAAAGAGTTATAATGGGATAGAGAAGCTTTAATTATGGGCTGGGTCCTTGCACTCTGAATACCAGCAGCTTTAGACAATCACTCTTTCTGTGGACTCCACAGAGTGCCCTCACCTTTTTTTCACTGTTTCAGAATCTGAAGCATCCTGTGGTTTATTGATTCTCATAACCACACACTCTGCCACTAATGTTCATCACTTGTGTTTCTCCTGACTCCTGCCTCTTGAGGAGAAAGAAAGGTGGAAAATGTGACACAATAGTCTCAATTGGATGACTCAATTTAAATACCAAACAGGAAAAAAGTGTCTTAAACCCCCACTAGAAACATTTTCATTTCAAATGGAACTGATCTTAAAACCCAGTTCGATCCAGCATATAGGTAAAGAATTATTGAAGTAGGTACTTTCAGAACATATTGTGGCATGTCAGAAGATCATTCTTCTATAGGATGACAAAAACTTCTACTTCTTTAGGTTTTGTGTGTGTGTGTGTGTGTGTGTGTGTGTATGATACTTGCTGAGCTTATTCAAATATAATCTTATCCAGCAATAATCCTCACCCAGCCTAAATATTGTCACTTAGATTATAATCCTTTCCTGTCCTTTAAACTAGCCTTTGAATTATGCAGAGAAATGTTCTCCTTCAATAAAAAATATCTTCACACACCACACATACTTTTTACCAACTATTTTCCCCCTCAAGTCAATGATCTACCACAAGTTCTATCCTCTGACCTAAAACCTACTTATAGAATTTATTTGAATATTTATAGAATTTATAGATTGTAATAATCCTGTTGTTTTCCATAACTTCATTGGTTTTATATACTTGGTGAATTTAACATTTTAAAGCTATATATACCCATACATTCTTCATAAAACCAAAAAAGAAGTACAAGATGCAATTGGGCATTTTTGTTAATTAAGAGTGGAAGCAAGCAAACAAACAAACAAAAAAAAAATGGAAACAACAAAGTTAGACTGCCTGAGTTGGAATCCAAGCTCTGACATTTAGTGGTTGTGTAGATTTGGGTGATTTACTGAACCTCTTTGTGTTTACTTTCCTCATTAGTTAAATGCGAAATAATTAGGACCCTATTTCATAGTGTTGTGGTTATTATTAAATAAAAGAATATTTGGAAAATATAGTATAATTAATATTTATTAGTATTTATAAATATTAACTGTTATTACTTCACTAAAATTTCCTAAATTAAAAAGGAAGAATCTAATAGGCATCTTCTCTTCTCTGTAGCCAAAGTGGTCCCTTTAAAAACATAAATTATATCAGGTCCTTCCTTTGATTAAAATCCTTCAGTTGCTTTCTTTATGATTCAGTCAAAGCCAAAGTCCTTACCGTGACTCCCTGGGCCTTACTTGATTTGACCACCATCCATCCCAACACTATGACCTTATTTGCTATTACTCTTCATCCCCTTCATTCACTCTATTCCAGCTTCCACTGGTTTCCTTGTTCTTGAATGTGTCAAGTACATTCTCACTTTCAGTGCCCTATAACTGCCGCTCCCTCTAACTGAAATATTCTTTCCCCAGAATCACATGCCTCCCTTTCTTACTTATTTCAGGTATCGTTCCCTATCACCCATATAAAAGAGCAGTCACTTCCAGCCTTTGGGACTCTCTATCTCCTTTACCTTAATTTATTTTTCTCTATAACATTTATTACCACCTAACATAAATAACCTAGATTTGTCTCTTGGTGATAACAGAATCTATAGGGCTTAACTAAACATGATTGCTAACTGAAAATTTCTCCTATTACTTTATTACGCTGGCTTAGAAAGCCATGACATATATTAACAAAGTCCTTCAATTTTTAAAATGAATCAGGTAAAATCCTCATAGAATCAGATTCTGTGTACATTTACATTAAATGGGTCTGATCCCTTCTTACAGGAATTAACAAGGGATCTTTTGTGTGCATGTTTAAGACAGATATTGTCAAATTAGTAGCTCTTTTAATAGGTAACAAACAGTTGACACAAATACCTGTCCTGATAGTGAACTTCAATAAAAAGAGCTTTCTATGTAAGGAAGGCTAGAGATAAAAAGAAAAAGAGAACTGGCTTCTACAGGAGGACCCTGAAAATGTTACCTCCCACTTTAAAAAAAAAAAACAAAACACCTCTTTGAGGATTTTTATAGGCTTAGAGACTTGGTTTAAGTCTCTTGTGTGTGTGCCCTTTGACTTAGAAAAGGGATCAAGTGAAATAAAGACATATTTCCTGCTTCTTATCAACAGACGAAAGGACAAAACATTAGACTAGCATCACGTCGAGGAAAGAAGGAAGTAAAAGACATTGGAACATAGATAAAGAGAGAGAAACAGCAAAAGAGAAGAAATAGTTATGATGTGAGGCTCAGCCTGTGGACTCCACAGGTACGCGGCACCTCAAACACAGTGGTTTAAACTGAACACTTATTAGCTAGCTACATAGGTACAAACAGATTAACTTTACATGTGCTAACTGTGTCACTCTCCTTCACAATGGTCTTTGTCAATTTTTTTTTTTTTTTTTTTTGGTCTTTGTCAATTTTTACTACCCCTTTTTCTTTTGAGATTTCTGTTCCTAAAATAAGCTGTGGGTGGTGACTGCGCCCTTTAGCAAAATATTTTTACTGTTTTTATTTTTTATTTTTTATTTTTTTTTTAAAGATTTTATTTATTTATTTGACAGAGAGAGATCACAAGTAGTCAGAGAGGCAGGCAGAGAGAGAGAGAGGAGGAAGCAGGCTCCCTGCTGAGCAGAGAGCCCGATGCGGGACTCGATCCCAGGACCCTGAGATCATGACCTGAGTCGAAGGCAGCGGCTTAACCCACTGAGCCACCCAGGCGCCCCTGTTTTTATTTTTATTAAAGAAAAAAAAAACCTATCAAACATTCCAAGCACAGAAAGAAGTAAACGGAATAATGGCATGGAATGCTTGTATAACCATTATCTGGTTTTTCAAATTTAGTAAGTTTCCTTTTTTTAAGAAATAGAATATTATACTTACAGTTTAATTAAAACCTTGTGAGTAATGCTTCTTCACCTCATTTCCCTTCTCTTTCTAGCCTTCCTACATGTAAACTCAATCTGAATTTGATGTCAATAATTTTCACGTGTGTTCTGCATGATTTAAGGAGACAGGAAGGAAGAAAACCACACACCAACAACCCTTATTAACAAAGATGCAGCAGTGCTCAACAAGAGATTAGTAAATACAATCCAGCAACATACAAAAAGGATTATATACCAAAATCAAGTGAGGTTATTACAGTGATGCAAGACTGGCAAAAGTCAAAATCCAAGAGGGTAAATCACATGATCATATCAAATGATGAAAAAAACCCCAGCATTTGGCAAAATTTAATACCCATTCATGATAAAATACTCAGAATGATAAGAATAGAGGGATATTCTCCAACTCAATAAAGAGCAAAAACCTACAGCTAATATTATACTGAATGCTCAAGATGGAATGCATTCCTTCTACGATTGGGAACATAGTGCTAGAAGGTCTATGCAACAAGGCAAGAAAAGGAAATAAATGGCATATACACTGGGAAGGAAGAAATAAAACAGTCCTTATTTATACACGACATGGTCAACTATGTAGAAGATCTCAAGGTATCTATAAAAAAACCTCCTAAAACTATTGAGTTCAGCAAGATACAAGATAAACATACAAGAATCAGTTGTACTTCTATATACAAGTAATGAACACATGGCACCAAAAAAAAAAAAAAAGTCAATACCATTTACAATGAGTTCAAAAAGTTAATTACTTAGGAGTAAATATAAGAACACATATAGAGGGCACCTGGGTGGCTCAGTGGGTTAAGCCACTGCCTTCGGCTCAGGTCATGATCTCAGGGTCCTGGGATCGAGTCCCGCATGGGGCTCTCTGCTCAGCAGGGAGCCTGCTTCTCTCTCTCTCTCTCTCTCTCTCTGCCTGCCTCTCCATCTACTTGTGATCTCTGTCAAAAAAATAAATAAAATCTTAAAAAAAAAAAGAACACATATAGAGGACTTAAATGCTGAAAACTACACAATGACAAAAAATCAAAGAAGATACAAATAAATACAGAAACATACTGTGTTCATGGAATGGAAGACTCAACATAGTAAGGATGTCAGTTCTCCCCCAGTTAATATACAGTTTTACCTATAAAAATCCCACAAAAAGTTTTTGTATAGACAAGATTATTCCAAAATTGATCTGGAAAGGCAAAGAACTAGAAGAGCTAAAACAACTTTGAAAAAAAAAAAAAAAGAAGAAGTGTGAAGAATCAGTCTCTCCAGTTTCAAGACTTAACTTATAGTTACAGTATATAGTTGTGCAGTATTCATGGAAGGATAAACATATAAATTAGTGAGGGAGAAGAAAGAACCCAGAAATAGATCCACACAATAATGACCAAATTATTTTTTTTTACTGCCATATGGAGGGAAGATAGCCTTTCAACAAATGGTGCTAGAGCAACTGGGCATCCATAGGCAAAAGAATGAACTTTAATCTAAGGCTTGTCATACCTTACCTAAAAATTCAAAATATATCACAGACTTAAATAGAAAATGTAAACCTCAAAAACCTTTTAGAAAAATACAGGAAGAGTTCTTAGACTTGACACCAAAAACATGATTCATGAAAGGAAAAACTGCTCACCTGAATCTCATATAAATTAAAAACCTTTGTTTTGCGAACGAAAATGGAGAGGGAAAGGTATGACAAAGCATTAGTATCCAGACTATATAAATAACTCTTAAAACCCAACAGTAAAAAAAAAAAAAAAAAAAAAAGCAAACAATTCAATTAGAACATAGGCAACGGACATGAAGAGATATTTACCCAAAGAAGATCTATAGGTGGCAAATAAGCACACAAAAAGATGTTCAGCACCATTAATCATTAAAGAAATGAAAACTAAAATGACAATAAAACATCACTTTACATTTATCAGGATGACTAAAATAAAAAATACAGCAACACCATCAAATGTTGGTTGGGAAGGAGAGAAACTGCATTGCTCATACAGTGCTAGTGGGAATGTAAAATGGCAGAGTAACTCTGGAAAATAGGTTGGCAATTTCTTAAAAACAAAAACAAAAAAAATACCCAAAAACCTAAACATGCAGTTACCATATAACCCAGCAATCACATTCCAAGTCATATGTCACAATGAGACAAAGACTTAATTGCAAACAAAAAGACACATGAATGTTTAGAGCAGTGCAGTAGGTTGAATAATGGTTCCCCAAAATATATGTCCATGTCCTAATTCCTGGAACCTGTGAATGTTACTGTGCTTGGAAAAAGGTGTTTTGCAGATGTAATGGAAGATCTTGATATGAAGAGATCACTCTGGATTATCCATGTGGGCCCTAGATCCAAACAAAGTGTTCTTACAGGAGACACACAGGAAATAATTTGATGGAAGAAAGGAAGGCAACAAGAAGCTTACAAACAGAGGCAGAAACTGGTTATAAGCTGAGGAAGCCAGCAAAGCTGGAAGAAATGGAGAATGGATTCTTCCCTGGAGCCCTCAGAGGGAGTGGGGTCCTGCCAAATTTCAGACTCCAAGCCTCAAAGAACTGTGAGAGAATAAATTCCTATTGTTTTAAACCCTAGTTTGCAGTAATTTGTTGTGGCAGCCACTGGAAACTAAGACGAGTAACTTTATTCATAAACAGCTCAAAATGGAACAACCCAGATATTCTTCAAAGGGTAAATAGCTAAACGCTGGTACATCCACACCACTGAATATGACTCAGCAATAAAATGAAAATAAGCTAGTGATACATGCAAAGACAAGCAAAAATCACCAGGTAATTATGCTGAGACTAAAAAAAAAAAAAAAAAAAGCCAACCCCAAAAGATTATATACTACCAGTTCCTTTTATATAACATTCTTTTTTTATATCTTGCTTTTTTCATTTAACACTACATTCATTTAACATTCAACCAATATTAATAGACTGTTATAAATCAGAACTGCACTTATTTCTGAATATTATAAGCATTTTCTGATGATGTTAATTACTCTTCAAAAACATGATTTCTAAAAACTACAGTGTTTAAATTTTACTTTTATGTAACAAAATTAAATCACTCTAATTTTTGAATGCACCTATTATTTTTGTTTTAACAGCTTTATTAAAGTATAATAAATTGCACATATTTAAAGTGTACCATTTGTAAGTTATGACCTATGGATATACTTGTGAAACTATCATCAAAATCAAGATAATGAATATATGCCTCACCCAGAAAACAAGAGTTTTCCTGTGCTCTTTGGTAATCCCTCCCTCCTGCCCTTCCCTGCCCCTCACCCTCTTCTCCAGGCAACCTTAGATCTGTTTTCTGTCACTATAGATTGGTTTAGATTTTCTAGACTATTTTATGAATGAAACAATAATTTGTGTATTCTTTTTGTCTGACTTCTTTCACTTATCATAATTATACTTCTATGTTGCTGTTCAAGCAGTAGTTTATTTCCTTTTATTGCCTCATAGTATTTTACTGTATGGACATACCATAATGTATTTATCCATTCATCTGTTGATGGATATTTTTAAATTTCCATTTGTTAATTATTACAAATATAAGTGCTATGAACTGTATCTTTGCATGGCCATACATTTCTTTCTCTCTTAGGTAGGTAGTCTATACAAAGACTTATATACACATGTTTATAGTAACTGAGAATAAATGTCTTGATCATATGATGTAGGGGCTGTGTGTTTTTAAGAAACTTCCAAACTGTTTCCCAAAGTAATTGAATGATTTTCATTCCCACCAGCAATTCTAGGAATTCAGGAAGGTTGGAGGCAGGAGGGAAGTATGTATAACTATACAAGGCAACAGGATGGACTCTGTGGTGATGGAAATGTTCTGTGTTGAGTGTTTCAATGTCAGCATCCTGGTTGTGATATGATATTCTAGTTATGCAAGATATGACCACTGGTAGAAAGAGTAGGAAGGGTATCTGAGATCTCTTTATATTATTTCTTGCCACTGAATATGAATCTATGATTATCTCAAAATAAAAATAATTAATTAAAAAATGCAATTAGCTTGAGTAGAAAGAAGTAAAAAAAAAATAAACAAAAATCAAATTAGAAGAATTATCTTAAGGATTCCAAGGTACCCCAAAATAACATTTAATCAATTTAAAATTATAGTTTCCCTTTTGACAAAGTGGGTTTTTTTTTTGTTTTTTTAAAGTAAAATAGCTTTGGTGTTAAAAGGTAACATCACTTTCTTGTTTTTATTTTTTTCTATTCTTCTGCACTATTAAGAAACAAAATCATCAGCATGCTGACTGATATAAAGCCCCCCTCCCCGGGGCTCCTGGGTGGCTCAGTGGGTTAAAGCCTCTGCCTTCAGCTCAGGTCATGATCCCAGGGTTCTGGGATCAAGCCTCGCATCGGGCTCTCTGCTCAGTGGGGAGCCTGCTTCCCCCCTCTCTCTCTGCCTGCCTCTATGCCTACTTGTGATTTCTCTCTCTGTCTCTGTCAAATAAATAAATAAAATCTTTAAAAAAACAAAATTCCCCCCCCCCCGTAAACTGCTTCAGACTCAGTTCTATAATTGATACCATGGTTGTTTTGTCTTTTCTCTCAGAAATCTGTTTTTAACTTTTATTTCCTATTGAATTAGAAAAATGCTTTGTACTTTTTATTACTGCATTTTACTCTAAAGTGCAGGATACTTTAATACCATAACCCAATTTCCATCCAGTTCACATTTATTGCTTTACTTGCCCTTAATCAATGACCAACAAATATCTCTACACAGTCTATTTAACTTTGCTAATTTTCAATATCCATATCTATGATGCTACCATTTGCCAAATTACCTGTTTCTAAACTTAGTTTCATCTTAGGGCCCCAAATAACTTAGTAAATGCTCTCATGCCTTCAGTATTTTTCTTAAAAATCACTGGTGTTTTCTTTAACATAAAGTCAGACCACCAACCTCATATGTGGGTCAAAATCTGTACCTTTACATTGTATCATGACAAAAACAAATGCCTTAGGACAAAGACCCGATGCCTTTTTCTTCCATTTTTGTTAAAGTTTCTAATACCCTTCATAATAAAGACTTATTCAGATTCCAAAAGTTGTAAAGTTCTGCTAATTCTTCCTTCACAGTTCTCTCAACTCATTTTCAACTGATAAGACCGTTATGTATAAGCCATATGCAACAGTTTCTTATTTGGTCTCCTTAAATCCAAATCTTTTCCCTTTAAAATAGACTGCAAACTATGGTGAGATACATGTTTGTTTTTGTTTTTGTTTGCATTTCACATTACTCTTTGAAGGCATTCATTGCTTCCCATTTGCTAAGAACAGCGTTCTTAAGCAGTGCATAATCTTTTATGAAACCTTTTTCCCCAGTCATGTTTTGTCAGAATGTAAGTGTATTCTATTTTGTCACAATGTAAATGAATCATGGCTAAACAAAAATTGGAAAAACAGCTTCTGCACAGCAAAGGAAACAGTCAAAAAAACAAAGAGGCAACCCACGGAATGGGAGAAGATATTTGCAAATGACTGTACAGACAAAAGGTTGATATCCAGGATCTATAATGAACTCCTCAAACTCAACCCACACGAAACAGACAAACACATCAAAAAATGGGCAGAAGATATGAACAGACACTTCTCCAATCAAGACATACAAATGGCTATCAGACACATGAAAAAATGCTCATCATCATTAGCCCTCAGGGAGATTCAAATTAAAACCACATTGAGATATCACCTTACACCAGTTAGAATGGCCAAAATTAACAAAACAGGAAACAACATGTGTTGGAGAGGATGTGGAGAAAGGGGAACCCTCTCACACTGTTGGTGGGAATGCAAGTTGGTGCAGCCTCTTTGGAGAACAGTGTGGAGATTCCTCAAGAAATTAAAAATAGAGCTTCCCTATGACCCTGCAATTGCACTCCTGGGTATTTACCCCAAAGATACAGATGTCGTGAAAAGAAGGGCCATCTGTACCCCAATGTTTATAGCAGCAATGGCCACAGTCGCCAAACTATGGAAAGAACCAAGATGCCCTTCAACGGATGAATGGATAAGGAAGATGTGGTCCATATACACTATGGAGTATTATGCCTCCATCAGAAAGGATGAATACCCAACTTTTGTAGCAACATGGACGGGACTGGAAGAGATTATGCTGAGTGAAATAAGTCAAGCAGAGAGAGTCAATTATCATATGGTTTCACTTATTTGTGGAGCATAACAAATAGCATGGAGGACAAGGGGCGTTAGAGAGGAGTAGGGAATTTGGGTGAATTGGAAGGGGAGGTGAACCATGAGAGACTATGGACTCTGAAAAACAATCTGAGGGGTTTGAAGTGGCGGGGGGGTGGGAGGTTGGGGTACCAGGTGGTGGGTATTATAGAGGGCACGGCTTGCATGGAGCACTGGGTGTGGTGAAAAAATAATGAATACTGTTTTTCTGAAAATAAATAAATTGGGGGAAAAAAAAAGAATAGGTCTAAATTTTTATACTAGATTTTCAGGACCTACAACAATCTTATCCCTATATATCCTATTGTCCGCTATTTGCTTCACAAATTCATTGCCCCTCTTAAATTAAGCTACTTGCCTTGCCTTAAAACACACCCTATACTTTGCCAACTAAATCTTTTTGTGGATATGCCACAGGGATTTCACTAAATATGTAATGAAAGTAAAAGGACATAATAGAACCTGAAAAACAAGTCAATCAGAATTTTACCCAGATGTAATGCCTCCCTACCCAAGAAACTGTTTTATCACATTAACATAGATGGCATTGTCCACTTACCTGAAATCTTACAAAAGCTGTTCTTTTTACTATTCTTATGGTGATTATGTAATGACTTTTAATACAATTTGTTATCATCTTAGAGCCCTTGCTGTAATATAAGTATGTTAAAATTGATATTTCAACTTACGTATCTCTCTTTAATAAAATATTTAAGGCTTCCAAAAGTTAAGATAAATTTAACCAGCACCCAGCTGAAGAAATAAAACTGAAGCACTCTTCTCTGCATTCCATCCTTTCCCCTAGTAGAGGTAATCATTATCCTAAATTTCCATGCATATATTTGCACTTTTATTACCTATATAACTATCTCTACATTTAAAACATTACTGACATCCCAAGGTACACAGTATATTTTGACTTACTTTGTCCCATATTGTTTACCATACTTGTTCATATTGAAGCAAAGAGTTATATTTTATTCATTATCTGGCTGTGTAATGTTCTTTTACATTAATCCATCATGGATTTGTTTATTCTCTTTCTGATGGATAGTTTCTAATTATTCACTCTTGTAATGACGTAGTGAACATTTTTATGCACCCCAATGTTCATAGCAGCAATGTCCACAATAGGCAAAATGTATAAAGAGCCAAGATGCCCTTCAACAGACAAATGGATAAAGAAGATGTGGTCGATATACACAATGGAATATTACCCAGCCATCAGAAAGGATAAATTTCCAATTTTTCCATCAATATGAATGGGACTGGAGGAGATTATGCTATGAAATAAGTCAAACAGAAAGTCAGTTATCATATGGCTTCATTTATTTGTGGAACCTAAGGAATAGCATGGAAGACATTAAGAGAAGTGAAAAATGAAGGGGGAGAAATCGGAGTGGGAGATGAACCATGAGAGACTATGGACTCGGGAAACAAATTGAGGGTTTTAGAAGGGAGGGGAGAGGGGGGCACCTAGGTGGCTCAGTGGGTTAAGCCTCTGCCTTCAGCTCAGGTCATGATCTCATGGTCCTGGGATCAAGCCCCACATTGGGCTCTCTGCTGAGTGGAGGGCCTGCTTCCCCCCTCTCTCCCTGCCTTCTGCTCTGCCTACTTGTGATCCCTCTCTCTCTGTGTCAAATAAATAAAATCTTAAAAAAAAAAAAAAAAAGAAGGGAGGGGTGAGGGGGTGGATTAGTCTGGTGATGGGTATTGAAGAGGACATGGATTGCACGGAGCACTGGGTGTTATACGCTAACAATGAATCGTGGAACTCTACAACAAAAACTGATGGTATAGGGGCTCCTGGGTGGCTCAGTGGGTTAAGCCTCTGCCTTCAGCTCAGGTCATGATCTCGGGATCCTGGGATAGAGTCCCACACCGCGCTCTCTGCTCAGTGGGAAGACTGCTTTCCCCTTTCTCTCTGCCTACTTGTGATCTGTCAAATAAATAAAATCTTTAAAAACAAATAAACAAACAAAAACTAAGGGTGCACTGTATGGTGACTAACATAACACAAAAAAATAGGAAAAAACAAACAAATAAAATTATGTAATGAACATTCTTATACATGTCTCTGTGCTTATGTATGAGAGTTTCCTTAGGGTAGTACCTATAAGTGGATTTGCTCTACCATGACCATTTCTGCCTTTATCATATTTTCAAAATGATTTCCCTGTCTCTGGATTATATTTCTACTCCTTATCATTTCTTTCAGTGGCCAAAAAGTTCTAATTTCTTAAAAAGTTACAGGTAATTAATTTCTTACAGAGTTACAGCTCTATTTGTGTTTCCAAATCACTCCTGAGTCAATTTGGACAAGTTTTATTTTTCTGGGAAATTATCCATTTCAGTAGGTTTTCAAATTTATTGGCATAATTTATGCCCACAAGGGGAAGTTTCTTGAGCTTAACTTTCTTAACTAACAATTAGATTCACATAACTATTATACACCATTCTTGACATAAATTCTTTTTAGCAGAGTTCAGCACAGCATATTGGCAGGGCAATGTCAGGCATTTTTCTTCAGTAGGAGTACTCATCACAATAGGCCACCAAACAAAAAGAAGCTAATCTCTGATGTGAAGGAACAAAATCATACTGGATAGGTGCAGGGGTCATTAATATTTCCTTTCATAATCCTACAAGTACAGCTTAAAGTCACCACACTCAGGGAAGTTTAAAGCTATGGTTTTCTAGTAGCTTATTTACAGCCCTTCCAGGCCAATGTGATTTACTCATTAAGTGTCACTTTTTTTTTAATTTAAAGATTTTACTTATTATTTATTTGACAGACAGAGATCACAAGTAGGCAGAGAGGCAGGCAGAGAGAGAGGAAGGGAAGCAGGCTCACTGCCAAGCAGAGAACCCGATGTGGGACTCCATCCCAGGACCCTGGGATCATGACCTGAGCCAAAGGCAGAGGCTTTAACCCACTGAGCCACCCAGGCGCCCCATTAAGTCACTTGACATAGGCAATGGTGCTTGGTATAAACATAGCTCACATTCTAAAAGTCAACTGTGATTTTTATTTGCTTTTCTAGGGGAAACGGAGGGAACAGCTTTCCAGGGTAGATAGGTAGCTTTCCTGAGCTAGGTAACTCTTGACTTAACAATTGTCTTTCCTTATGTATTTAAATATCAATGCACTTATAGCTATTGACTGGTTTTTCATTCCTAATACTTTCTTAGCTTTGTTTTTTCAATTCTAGTAGCTTTCTTAGTTTTGTTTCATGTTTGCCTATTAGTCTCTTCAAACACAATCTTTTTATTTTATCTTTATTCCCTAATTCATCAATTTCTGCTCTTTATTTCCTTCCTTTCACTTTCTTTTGGTTTATTTCGTTTTTTTAAAGTTGAATATTTAGCTATAATTTTTCCTGTAAGTACTTCCTTAATTTCATCTCACAAGCTTTGAAATGGCACATATTTATTATTGTGCCCCTCTAAATATTTTCAAAATTCTATTGCAACTTTTATTTCTAAGCCATGACTTTAATAAGTTTATTTTTTAATTTCCAAGGTTAACGGATGTTTTGAAATATCTTTTTTATTTCTAATTTTGTGGGTTGTAGAATACAGTCAGTGTGATACTCTTTGCTTTTTTTTTTTTTAACCTTATGTTAAGACTTGCTTTGTGCCCTAGTATATGGTGAGTCCATACAAATGTTATGTATTTATTTGAAAAATAATTTATTGCACAAATCTACCCATTAGATTGCACTGTTAATTTTCTTCAAATTCTTTCTAGCCATGCTTCAGCAATTATTTAGAGAAGATTATTATGTCTCCCATCATGACTATAGATTTGTCATTTTATTGTAATTCTGTCAATTTTTGCTTATGTAATTTGTGGCTTTGTTAATAGGTGCACACCAACTTTTCTTATACATATTTGGAGTTTTTCATTTTATAATTTGTAGTATAACAAAGCTTATGCCTTAAAAATTATTAGATCTGATATCAATATATCATATTAGTTTTCTTCTTATTAGTGTTTACCTCATACATTTTTTAAAAATTTAAATTCGAGGGGCGCCTGGGTGGCTCAGTGGGTTAAGCCGCTGCCTTCGGCTCAGGTCATGATCTCAGGGTCCTGGGATGGAGGCCCACATCGGGCTCTCTGCTCAGCAGGGAGCCTGCTTCCTCCTCTCTCTCTCTGCCTGCCTCTCTGCCTGCTTGTGATCTCACTCTGTGAAATAAATAAATAAAATCTTTAAAAAAAAATTTAAATTCGATTTCCCATCATTAGTTTTTGATGTAGTGTTCAATGATTCATTAGTTGCATATAACACTCAGTGCTCATCATATCACATGTCCTCCTTATTTTTACTTCTAATCTGTGTCTTTTTTTTTTTTTAAGATTTTATTTATTTATTTGACAGACAGAGAAGCAGGCAGAGGGAGAGGGAGAAGCAGGCTCCCCGCTGAGCAGAGAGCCCAATGTGGGGCTAGATCCCAGGACTCTGGGATCATGGCCTGAGCTGAAGGCAGAGGCTTTAACCCACTGAGCCATCCAGGCACCCCTAATCCATGTCTTAATGTGTCAGGTAGTCCTCCTACAGTAAAAATGTAGGTAAATTTTTGAAAAACTCTGATAATATTGCTTACTGACCTATGATTACTGTATAATACATCTCTGAAAACTAATACTTGAGTATATTTCTATATTATCTTGTATTTAATATTTTTATTTGCTCTTTCTTAGGATTTATCTTTTTCTGCCTGCTGTTAACTTGACAAAGTTTTTTTTTTAATTACAAAACTGTTTGTATTAAATATTGAGGAAATAAAAGGACTATTTATAAAATATTTATAAGGTATGACTAGCTCGATTTTAATGTGTGGATACAGTAATCAGCTTATTAATATTGGATAGATCTTATAAAAACTAAGAGATATGTTAAACACTTCTGAAATAGGCTGATGAATTTACCTATTTCTCTATATAGGTCTGTCAGTTTTTGTTTTATTTACTTTTACACCCTTTTATTATGTGCACTTAGAATGTATCTTCTTAGTGCGCTGAAAATTTTATACTTATGTAGTAGCTTGTCTTTATTTCTAATACAGCTTTTCCCTTAAAGTCTTTGTGAAACTTATACAGTTCTTCAAACTTTAAAAAATATTTATATTATCTACCATTATCTTTCTTTTAGTAATTCCATATAAATTTTTGCATACATACCTACCTCATCACAGCCGAAATGTAATAAATATCTAAATATCCAATAATTCTTTCTGAAAATTAGAGGGAACTTAACTTTTAATTCTAGTCACTTTTACTCTCCATATAGTTTTAAGTCTGTGTTCTCAGCTTGAAGGAGATATTTATTGGGCAATTTCTGAATTTTGAGTACTATTCCTTCTACTTTGGAAACTCGCAAAAACCAAAGGTTCAACTCAATTCAGCGACTGCTTCAAAGTGAAAGCTGACTCTTTACTTGACCTGGGTTCTTGCTTTTATTTAGTTTTAAGCTTGAATTTCCCTTACTTTGTTACCAATTCATGGATAGAATTAAATTAAGTTTTATTCAGCATTTTTAATTGTTTTTGGTGAGAAGTTGGTGTTAGTATTTAGTTGAACAGACTAAAATAAGCCAGAAATAAAATTCATCTCCTAAGTTTTATTTACTCTGACCTTTTTCCTTTCTTTATATGTTTGGAGGTAACATAATTTTACATTTTTAATGGATACATCGAAGTTTTACTATAAAAAACAGACTTAAAATCTAACAGAAAAAAAAAAAACTAACAGCAATCACTCTATCTTCTTCGCAAATAATACAAGGAATTTAGCACATGACATTATTGTCCAGTATTTCAGTTTCATTCTTATATTTTTCCTTTTTAAAAAAATTTTTCCTCCTTTGGAAGTCACAGATTCAAAGAAGTTGCAAAGATAATATAGGGAGGTCCCATGTTTCCTTCAGTCAGTTTCTCCTAAATGGTTACATCTTAAAATAACTATGGCAGAAATACGATAGCCAGAAAATTTGTACTGGTACAATGTGTGTCTATAATTCTATGTCATTTTATCACGTGTAGATTCGGGTAACCATCACTACAATCAAGATACAGAGTTTTTCATCACCACCAAGTTGTCTCTCGTGCTTTACAGTCACCTCTTTTTGGCTCTCCCCATCTACCATTCTTACCCCCTGACAAACATAAATATGCTCTCCTTCACCATAATCTTGTAATTTTGAAGATGGTCTACAAATGGAATCACACCATACATGACCTTTCAAGATTGGTTTTTTCCACTTGGCATAGTGCCCTCTTCTTTCTTGGCTCATTATCCTATTACTTGAAATATTCTTTAGTAATTATTTCAATGTCTATAAGTGAGCAAAATCTTTCACTTCTTGTTTTCCAAATAGCTTTATTATGCTCTCATTCTCAAATAATATCTTAGATGGCATTATGTAACAATCATAGGTCAGTCAGGAAGAGAGAAGCCATTTCAGATACTTAAAGGATTTCACACAGAAATTTAGGTGCTTAACTGTTGGGAAAACATCTTCATCAAATATTATCTCTCCTTCATTCTTCCATGGTCTCCTTCTGGTACTCCTATTATATGCATGTTGGATCTTCTCATTTTATTTGCCATATCTTTGAGACTCCACTTCACAGTTTCTATCTCCATAACTCTGCACTGCTTCTAGGGTAATTTCCTTAGATCTATCTTCTGGCTGTTAATTTTCTCTTAGCTGGCCAAGTTTTTCATTATTAGGTATTCTGCTTTTATGTTTTGGTGAAAACATTCTAGACTTTTCTATTTACATTTTCTTTTCAGTTTTCTGAAGTTGATAAAGGCTAATCCTGGGTCTAATGACTCTTGTTCACATTGGCTGTTTCTTTGCATATTTTGTACCTTTTGGAAAATGAGCCTGTGTTAATAGTGCATTTTCTGGGAATATACAGTATAGCCTGAGTTGAAGGGGTATCCTTCTAGAATGGCTTTTATTTTAGTTTCTTGTAAGGCACGTTGGCAATATTCATGTTCACTTACAACTTTTATGTTGCTTTCTCAGTATACTGAGTGTAAGAAGTATAAATTTAATCCTCAAACCTAAAAAATGTTATGCATCTAGTTAGAAATTCTCAGGGGAAACTTTTTTTTCCACTCAGACACACAATCCAGGTGGAGAAAAAAATCTTCCTGCATTCTGCCTATGCTAGAGATATATTTTTAAAATAACCTGTTCTTTGATTAAACTCCTAGGGTTCTTGCAAACTGATGCCTCAGTTCTAACTAATCCCTTCATCATGTAGGCCCCAAATCTTGTCTCCTAATTTTGACTTATTATTAAATGTATAACCCTGGACCAGGATATTCCCCCATTCATTCCCATATACCCACCATTCCCAGGGTAGCCCATGTCACTGCTCACGCTTACAACCCTATTTTTAAAAAAAGATTTTATTTATTTATTTTACAGAGAAAGAGAGATCACAAGTAGGCAGAGAGTCAGGCAGAGAGAGAGAGGAGGAAGCAGGCTCCCTGCTGAGCAGAGCACCTGATGTGGGACTCGATCCTATGACCCTGAGATCATGACCTGAGCCAAAGGCACAGGCTTAACCCTCTGAGCAACCCAGGTGCCCAACCCTATTTTTTAAGCCTTCTACATTCTTAGGTCTTAAGGATTTTCCTTACTTTCTCACAAGCAAAGCTATACATTCTAAAGGAAATCTGTTGCTTTTTTTTTTTTAAAACCATTTCTAGATGTTTAGTAATGGGAGAGTTTTCAAGTTAATTCGAGGTTGCTTGTCCAGGAATCATCTTATAAATCCTTTTATTCTTCATATATCTCCTAGCACAGTATTGTGGCACAGGGCAAAGAATGGTACATAAAAAATGTGTGGAATGACTGCTTTAATGAATGATTATATTTTATCAGTATTCCTTTCCTTTGTTCTTTTTCTCAGTTTTGTATTTCTGCAATCTCTCATATAAATTTATTTTATGGACTCCATTTAGGTTAGTATAATTTTCTCACATACTACTATAGTAGTCATGAAAATCTTCCCTTCAGTTTTTTTTCTATTTGTTTACATGGATTTGCCAGTCATCTTTTTAACATGAAACTCTTCTTATGTCATTTTATGGTCAATGGACTTGCAAAAATCTTATTTTTATCATTTTTAACATCTTAAATTCTTTTCTTCTTTTAATAGATATACTTAACTATATTTTCCATTAAAGAAGGCAGTGTCAAATGTGTGTAGCACATAAGATGATTCTTAATCATTTGCTGCTATTATTTTCTGCTTTATTCTTGATAACTCATTAACTTGAGGAAGATTTTATATGAAGATTTGTTTCAGTTTCCAGCAGTAAATATGAAAATTTCTCATATACATCTCTTTCATTGTATGTCTGCCTTGTTCACATGCACTAAAATATATCATATATTTGCTAAAATATGCACACACAAACCTATTATGTCATGATTGTCTTCATATTTATATATATATATATATGAAATTATAGTCACATGAATCTTCTTTTACATTTAGCCCACCCCTCAATGTTACATACCATTATCTATCTTCAGTGGAATCTTTGCAAAGCCTAGTATAATATAAAGAACCCAAGAGGCATTTAATAAATATTCACTTGTGACAATCATGATCTCACACAAGCTTTTTGAAAGTGAATTCTGGAAATCATCAGGTATTCTTTAATGTAGATGAAGAAACCTTCTCCCAGAAGAGATGACTATCTTTCAGTCAGAAAAGCAACTAAATGCAGCAAAGTAAGTGCTATCAAGTCTTTTTAAAATTTTAATTTTTTTAGCTAAGATGATAATATATCATTAAGTACCACAAACATTTTGGGTAAACAAAACAGTACGGAAACTCAACTTAGTGACATAAAATTATACATGATTTAAATTTTTTTCCACATACTGTGGTATGCACTATGAATTTCAGACTTGGGGTTTTAAATACACTAGCTTCTAGGAACTGGTACAGAGTTGCAATTATGTCAATGGACATTCTATGAACATCAGTACTGAAGATAGAAATCCACTGCAGTAAGCTGATTAGCATTGCTAATATGCACACTATACAGTCATATAATTAGAAAGAGTTTTACTCACAGTGATGTTGAGGTTATGGGGTTAGGACAGTTTCCATTTCAAAAGATGTAAGAATCTAGGTTACTGTGATGGGAAAAAGTAAATCAACTAATTTAAGCTGTTGGAAAAATGATGGCTTATTTAAATAAAAACAACTTTTACCTTTCCTTATGAAAATTAAGGTAAACTATGAGTTAATTCTTCCCCAGATAAAGATTTTTATTAAAGCAGACTTTTTATAGTCATGACAGCTAGAGAATGTTCACTGTGTAAGACTATATTAGTACAACTATGTTGTCACCTCATTGTTCACTTAATAGAAAATAGAGCTTGATTAGAGATTAGAGAGAAAAATCATGAAAATATTCACTCCTTCTCCTGAAATGGAAACATGTACAGAGAAATACAGAGGTGGAGAAGAGAAGGTAATGAGAAACAAACAGTTGGTTATAATGGTGAGAATCCATTTCCTTTGTACAATTTTGATAATGTTCCTTCTTTATATTCCTTCTCAGCTATAATAATCTATAAACTTTCCCTAAGTTTGGCAGTCTATAATTAGCTAGAGTTATCTCTGCTTTTAATGGAGAACATGTTAGCCAATCACTTATAATATTTGCAAACAATTCCCACTTGTCTCAAAATTTAGGTGTAAATACACGTAAACTTTCGAGACAAATTATTTTATTTCTGACAAGATGTATCACAATTGGAGTATATCACCCTTATCATGATACTTTGTGGTGGAATAAAGATGTGTTATTACTCTTCTTTAGAATAAGAAATTGGATCATTTAAGTCTTGTGATATGTGAATTTTATATACATGCCCTGAAATGAAAAAACATTCTCACAAATCCTTACTTTACATAGGAAAATGTCAACTGCAACTTTAAATAACATTCCTAGCAACAAAAGGAAGCCCAAATTATCTGATCTTTAGAAAACTAAAGGCTCACACACACACGGACACATACACACATCCCTCTCGTCTCCTTAGAGAACTATTTCTATTTTCATAGTAGTGTTAAGTTGGATTACCCAAAGAAAAAATTTCAAAGGATTTATCACTTAACACTTCAGTGGAGTTACTAATAGGAATTATATTGAAGTAGGTCATGCCAAAATCAACCCTCAAACTACAGGAGATCCTACATGAGTCAGCAACCATTTCAAACACAATAGCCACAGAAAACCATAATTACCACTGTTATGTGGCCTAGTCTATTGAGGACTAGAGATTTGAAATGTAACCCAGACTTCAATTACAATGCTACTAATATCTCAGTTAATCACTTCTAACATTAGTAGATTGTTTATACCATAATGGTTAGTGTAATCATGTTTACAAAGTAAAAACTTGCTTTTCTCTTAGTCTATGATATATCCTCCTACAAAATAAATCAAAGCTAGAGAAATGAGTTCAAGCTAAAGACATTAAACAATGGGAGTATCTCTTATCTAAATGAAACACAGAAATAATTTCCCAAGTTGCAAGTCTTGTTGTTCATGGAACACATTTGTCTTATCCTTTGGAACATGCTTCCTAAATCATTCACAAAGATGATAAAGTATTAATTAATAGTAATGATAAAATAGTTTTTAAAATCTGAAGAGGATTACTTATCAGGTTTTCCTCATTGACCTGTACATACACACCCTAAGTTACTTTGTGGAGGAAAAAAGTCCTATAAGCCTATATTATTTTCCAATGAGGCACGGAGCATTATAAATAGGGTACATGCTAAGGAAATAAATATATATAATGCTTTTTATTAAAAATCTTGTTTCTGAGCTAAGATAGATATCAGATGGTCCTTGCCTTGTTTCCTAACTTCACATCAAAATTCTACCAGGTAGAATGGATAGAAATATTGCCTTCAAAGATAGAGATAATAAGCTAGAGATCATGGATAATATGATTTCACAACATGCAACTCTTCTGTTTTTTTAAGATCACAATTTTGCCACACACACACACACACACACACACACACATAAAATCATTAAGTTGAGCAAGTATAACACTAATGAAATTTTTTTGTCTGTCAGTTTGACATTTAATTTATTTCATGGGGCTTCCCATGCCTATGCATGAAATATAGGGCAGATTTCATGTTTCTGTTCAGTTACAAGTACTTAAAATACTCAACAATTAATACATCTCATCTAGTAATAAAAACTTTAAATTTCAAACTTATGATTATTTTTGCTTCCCACTTCAGTCCTGCTATATATAGGCTGGCCACTTGCAGTAGGAAAGAGGGTGTCTTGATTCTCACTTGCAGATCCTTTGATTTAGGTGGGGCTCTCTTTCTGCTCACTGCTCCTGAAAAGATGGCAATTCACTTCACCATTCAGATCACTGGGCCCCTCTAGGAAGTCTGTGAGTCTACGTCAACCTTACATCATCTCTCTTGTGCATATGCCTACCTTTAATCCATGCCATAAATTCAAGCAACATTTGCTCCAAAAAACTCTCAGAATGTAGGCCACCTAATAGAGCTTCATCACCATAATACCTTCAAAGGAGCTGCCAATCAATTTCAAGCTCTAGATTTTTCAGGCATGCATCAGAAGCAGTTCTTAAGTGGCAGGGGTCAGTTATTAAGCTTTCCAAGTCATCTCCTTCAAGCCTCTCTCTCTCTTAATGAAGGGAGATGCATCTTTACTGCATACCAACTCTCTCAAAAATCTTCTTTCCCTTAAATTTTGGCTTCCCAATTTGTTTGTATCTTTGACATGATTAACCAGCTTAAGAATCATGTAACTGGTTTTCTCTCTCCACTTCATATATAAACTGGAGGGTGTTTTCATATATTACTTTGAAATCTTTTTTCTTAGGGCTTCAGCTAAGACAAATTGGGAGAGCCCCATTTTAAGAACCTGTTACACATGGTTCCAAAACTGCACCAAATTTAGGAGTTGAGGGAAAAGAATCACTTTTTCATCAAATAATAGCAAATGCTAGCAGATGATTTGAAAATGTTTATAGCTGGAGTGAGATCACCAAAAGAATGGCATTTACGTACCACTGTGTTTTCATTTGCCAACTATAGGCTTATCTTCATAACAATTAAATAAAAATGAGGAGTTACTGGTGATTTTCATGCACCAAGGATAAATTAAGGCTCAAATCCTAAGAAAATAGGCAACTTTGTGTCCAAAACTGCTATTATTTCCGCAGAACATTCCTTCTAAGACATAAACAAGAGCCCAATGAAAGAAAAATGTCTTCTCTCTTGGCTATGTAAGTTTAGGGAACTTATAAGCTCTTAAGAAACAACTAACATTAAAAGAGGTCAATTAGGAATTTCATAGCAAAGATATAGGCCCTAGAAAAGCCCCCACTGAATTGATTCTATATAGAATGAATAATTAGGAGCTGAGTTTAAGTCAACAATTTTATCATAAAGATAATTTCCTTTTCTTTTTTTTTTAACATTTTATTTTTATTTGACACACAGAGAGAGAGATCACAAGTAGGCAGAGAGGCAGGCAGAGGGTGGTGGGAAAGCAGGCTCCCTGCTGAGCAGAGAGCCTGACTTGGGGCTCGATCCCAGGACCCTGAGATCATGACCTGAGCTGAAGGCAGACGCTTAACCCACTGAGTCACCCAGGCATCCATAAAGAGAATTTCTAATGAACTTTCTTAAGTTTTAAAATTTTTAAGAATTTTCATTGGTACTTGATAAAGTTGGAGCTTTTGACTACGTGGTGTTTGGGTTTAAAAATTCTTCCTGGACCATCAGAAATCTTACTATTTCAACATGACCCTTTTCCATTTTTCTAAACATCTAAGGTACACTAGCCAGACCGCTATGGAATGTTTTCCCTACAATTTGCCATTTTAATGAGGCTTAGTTTGGCCTTTTCAAATTTTACTTGGTCTTTTACCATTATTTGTTTTTAAGATAGCTTTAATTAGTTTGAATTTTAAGTTATTTGTACAAATTTATCCAGGATGAAAGAATAATCTCTAGGAAAAAATAATAAAAATAATAATTACAACTACACTTTAGTAAATTTCACTGATACTCAGCTAAGTTTACTTTCAAATGAAGCCATTCAGAAACTAGTTTTTGAGCACCTGTTTTTGGTTGCTTGATTGTTCTTTAGACATAGAGAAAGAACTGTGAAAAATACAACTCGGACACACAGGTGTGTTAAAACTAAGAGGCAGCATCAACTTGAAATACTTGGCCAAAGTCAAACCTTTAATCATTATTTGAATATAGTTTTTCATACCTACTTTCAAGAAGGCTCTTGTTTATTTTTATTTATTTTCAATTTGCCAGTCTCACAGGCCAGTATTGCTTTGCATCTGCATTTACTATAGCTTTGGAAAGGATAATGACAGGCAGATACTTACAAGCTATACATTTGGCAAACATTTGATCTAATTAAATGATCAGTAGGTATATTCTTATTGCTATTTTTCTATCTCTTTTGAAAATGCATTGGAAACTTTCATTTTGTTAATTTCAAATCAGCCAGTTTCTTAGAACAAATTGAGGTTCCGGTCCCCAGCGGAAAGCTGAAGGAACCTAACACGGCTTCCTTTCCTTCTTTTTTCCTCCCTTGTATACATATGTGTGTGCATATATGTCTGTGTGTGTGTGCGTGAGTGTAAAGAAAACATTATTTTTGCAGCTTTGCCTGAATACTTGTCACTCTATTTGCTGTAATTCAATTTACCCCCTTACAAAAGATTCAGTTGGAATCCCTGCCTTTTTAGAATCTTCATGCAGGCAAGCGTAGCTAATAAATTTTGATTAATGTAGCCAAATACCAACTCCCACCCCAAGTCCCCTTTACCTGGAATACTATCATCAGGTTTACAGAAAGGAGGAAATAACAGTAAGTTGGGAGGGATGGAGATAGGGTAAGACAGCAATAAAAAGTAATTATATAAAAATGCTAAAGATATAACATCTGTTTTTTTGCTAAGCCCACTGATCTTGGCAGTTCCAGATATATGCTATTGTGTGTTTAAACAGATACAGAAAAGGGAAAAGGAAAAAATGCTTATGTGAGATTATTAAATACTGTAGGAAAAATAAGAGTCATTATTACACTGGTGAGGAAAAGAGAAACTCAGTGAAATTTCTTTCCACAGATTTGCCTTTGTGATCTGCAAGGTGCTGGTTCCCCTGCTTACATCCCGTTACCCTGGCAACGCACTCCTGTAAAATAAAGATTATTAAAGCGCATATGATTATTTTGCTGCTGAGTGAATAAGACAAGCCGCTTCTGAAATGCCTTATCAGAGAAATTCAATTTTAGGCCAAATTGTGTTTTTGCCTCCTTCTAGCTTTCTCCTCCCTGCCCCCACTTCAAATAAAACCATCATCTCCCCAGTTACTACATGATATTTTCTTACTCATTCACACTTTTAGTATTTTAAACTAGCGTTATTTTAACTTCATGAAAGCATTCTCCTTAGTTTTCTTTTACAGCTCCTGTCTATTTTCCAGCTATCTACAATCTATGTGAAAATCAAAATTAGAAGGCAATGTGTCCTTGTCTTGATTTTATGACATAGTACTAATAGAAATATTGGGTTCTCTACCAAATATAAATGCATACATATTATACTGAGTAAGCAATATTTGACCGAAGAATGATGCAACAAACTAAGATAAGCCATGTGGTGCCATTTTAAAGGCTGCATATCCAACTGTACCAGTTGTCCTCGCTCTTAAATTTAGTGTCTTGTGCTTTCTGATTTGACACTGCCCTATGGGAATGCAATAGAGATGGGTAGTAGTTTCATAGCCAATTTGACAGTTAGTCACACCTTTGTTGCCTGATACTTCTACATTTGATCTTCAGTTATGGAAGATAGTAAGGATTGTTGAGATCTCTGAAATTATTTAATAACAAACTTCACAAGGTTTGCTAGAACTGCAAAGTGATTAGAAACTACAGCTGTATCATGTTCACTGTCCAAACAAAGGCCAACTAAAAAAAAAAGTAAGTACGTTGATAATGGTAAATTTTTAATGTATTCATGCTGTGTAGGAGAAAGCTTTATTTAAAATCTTTTAATACAAGAGTTAAAATTAGCTTTGAAGTAGTGGTGGAAGGAATGAAGTCTCATCAGAAAAAAGCAAGGTTCCCACAGAGGCTACCAGGAGACTCCTTACATGTTTCTTTTTTTTTTTTTTTCCTTTCCTTTATTTTTTTTTCCAATTTATTTATTTTCAGAAAAACAGTATTCATTATTTTTTTCACCACACCCAGTGCTCCATGCAAGCTGTGCCCTCTATAATACCCACCACCTGGTACCCCAACCTCCCACCCCCCCCGCCACTTCAAACCCCTCAGATTGTTTTTCAGAGTCCATAGTCTCTCATGGTTCATCTCCCCTTCCAATTTACCCAAAAGTACATACCCTCCCCAATGTCCATAACCCTACCCCCCTTCTCCCAACCCCCCTCCCCCCAGCAACCCACAGTTTGTTTCGTGAGATTAAGAGTCACTTATGGTTTGTCTCCCTCCCTATCCCATCGTGTTTCATGGATTCTTCTCCTACCCACTTAAGCCCCCATTCCTTACATGTTTCTTAAAACTGATGAGACATATGGATGGACAAGAATGGCTCTGGAGAAGCCTCCATCCTACATGGTCCCAACAGTGGATGGTCTTGACAGAAGACATTGTTTCTACTGAAATCTTTTTATAAGACATTTTCCCACTGCTATAAAGCACTGGTATGTAACCAGATACTGTTGTATCAGAGCATGGCAAAAAGACAATAGTGTATGGTGCTTATACTCTAATATTAAACATGAAATTGTTAATTTTTTCCTCTGCCAACATTCATTCTCATGCCAACCAAGTACCATATCCTTTATATTGATGAAACAGGCAGGTCCGCTGGCTTTTTATTTAGCTAAATACAAATCTCTGCTCATTGGTAAGAAATGATATCAATATTTAACAACTTTTAGAAACTCTGAGCAGAAGCAGAATGCTATATGGGTTCATTTGATGAAGCAAACTAAATTTGGTAGCATAAACCAAATCTTTGGTATGTATAACACCACCAAGCAATTTATGGCTGTAATTCACTCCCATCACTGCCCAGAAGGTGTCACCACAGCCTCATTGGCTTGAAGGACTTGGGGACATGTGGGGGAGTAGATAGCAAAGGGAGAAAAACAGACACAAAGAGAAAAAAATCTTCATGCAGACAAAGGAAAATAAGACAACTACCAGGCAGTAATATTTTCAAATGTAGAAACCCAAACATTTACCCCATGCTAAAACTACAAATCACTACAAGTGAAAGTGGACTTCTACTTATCTGTAAGAACAGAAAATAGGAGATTCAAGGAAGGAGCTACTACCTCATGTAAAAAGCAGGTGATGAATAGGAACTATCTGTGCACTGAGCCTGGTCCAAGCTTCTCAGGTTAACTGGTTTACCTGATTATCACACCAAGTTGTGTAAGCTGCCACTGGACCTCATGAAAGGAATGATAAAAGGACAGGTGAGAGAGCTCTAATACTGTTTCAAAAACACATCATGGAATGATGGTTAAGATGCATGATGGATACTTTGGATACATCTCCAAAGCAACTAGAATACAGTTTTTAAAAATATTTATTTTATATAAGGTTTCATTTGGAGAAATAAAAATCATCTCACTACCAGCAAATAAAGGGAACTAATAGGTTGCCAAAACAACATCAACAACAACAAAACAACAACAACAAAATCCCAAAAAACAACAAAAAAACACCCACAGCTGAGAAAAGATCTAGGAAGAATCAAAGAATATAAAACACAAACTCTTTTACTGAGAAGCTGCACAAATTAACTCCAAATTACTGCCACAGTCAGACAAGAGGAAGCTTCAAGGCACGAAACTTGTTGCTGCACTCCATCTTGCTTTATTGTGGTGTCTTCACTCATGTACTAGTAGCTAAAAGCCATCCCCTTTATAGTACTACATCTTTTAATCTCTGCTCTTCCCCACTGTAGTTTAATTAAAAGACAATGAACCTTTTAGAGTAGTGAAATGGAAAATATAAAATTGCACTATTCTATCAAAGCTTAAGATATTCCTGCTCTCAGAGCCTGAGAAGAATTCAAAATAACACACTTGGTATTTTATTATACTCCTCTGTGCCATTTTCTCATCAGAAGGCTCTTGGTTGGAACCAGAAATAATTCTACCCAGACTGCTAAACAGAGGCAAAAATTTTAAAAACAATGAATAAGTTAGAACAATTTGATCTGTTCTCTAGATCATTGTACTTGATTTTTAATCTCTAAAATAATATCGTTATAATTTTATTTCTCCTATGTTTAACTGACAAAGGTCTAAAAATTATTGGCTTTTCTTATTTAGGTATTATTTACTCAATGTGTTTTGAGTCTTAAGGCTTCTGGGCTAAAATAAGATAGATGTAGTAAAATATCAGTGGATGCTAAGTAGGCCAGAATGCTTAGCTATTCCCCAAGTCTGCAGCCCAAATCTATTAATTTGGGCAAAGGGCACCAAGACAAATCCATGCTGTTTGAAATGTTCCATGGGAGTCTTTAAAAATGAAGGTCTAGTCTACTCTTTATGGACATTAAAATGCTTCATCCCAAGGACCCCTTTATGGCAAATTGCAGACTGTTCTGTTTTATCCGCTTTGACAGGATGAAGGGCTGAGCTGGCCCTAGAGGGATGGGATACAGAGTCTGAGTAGTTCAAACTTGAGATTTCCAATAAACCATCTCCCACAATTAGAAGAAAGGCATGGAGGAGATTCATTTCAGCAGTTACAGGTTTCACCCACTACTGGAAAGTAAAACGCTCCTGTGGAAACTTTCATAAACCAAAATGGCATAAAGCAAAGAAGCAATTACCATTAATTTACATGGAAAAATTTTTGAGCATTTCCAGAGCCAAAAAAATAACCTCTCTTAGGCTTTTCTGATACTTAGGACACATCTTGCTAACAGATGCACAAAATAAATCAAGATAAAGCACACATGCTCACAGACGCAGTTCAAAGCTATCGTGGTTTAATGCTGAGATGCTGAATGTAGTTCCCAGGGAAGGAGCTTGGTGGTGCCACTCTTGTTGCTTAGGGGTATACACAGGATGCAAAACAAATGCTGAACGCCATTTCTGTGTTTTCCCTTTTTTCATAAAAGCAAATATTCTCTTCATATTTCTTTCAGTTAGTGAAAAGAAGCACTAATCCAAGTCTGCTGTAAAATCGAAGTGGCGTAACACAAACTTTGGAAAAGCAGTTTCATTCTATTAAGAATTATTCTATTCCTTCTTCATCACTAAAAATCTAACTAAAATCATGGTCCTCCAATTCTCCACTCCAACCTAGCACTTATTATACACACACACACACACACACAATATATATATAAAAATATATAATCAGCACAAAGCTGTGACCTACACATTGGTCCTTCTTAGTCACTTGATTCTGATGCCTGCTATCTTAATTCTTCATTTTTTACAAATTAAAATCTTTTACAATACTACCATTGCCCAGTCATTATTATTCTTTAAGTTCAATTAGCCAGTACAGAGTGAAAATTTCTCTACCTTTTTTTTTTCTTACTGGATATCCCTGCATATTTCATTAGTTAATAAATGCTAATGAGATTTAGGTTTAATTCTTCATGTGTAGATTCCTACTACAGACCTCTTGCTAAAAACTTCCAAAGACATCACTGTATTCATTACTGCCAACTCTACCTTACTTTTGTCTATTTATTTGTCTTCCCTTAGAATATAAAAATGTAAGAATTAGCTCTATACCAAAAAATAAAGTCACCAAAGACACATGACCACAGTATCCTTCTATGTAAGTGATTTTATAATGTAAAAGTAATGAAAATGGACAAATGGGGGAAAATGACAATCACCTCTGAAAGTTTAAATATAATAATAGTAATAATATGTCAGAGAAGATACCACCAGTTTAGGGAACATCCTTCAAACATATTCTGAAATTCCACACTATATCAAATAGCTAAAGCTCTGACCAAATGCTGAAAGCATCTACTCTGTTCCCTTCTCAGATAGTTTCTCAATTTTCTGTACCAACATATCATTAAAATTGTACTAACTGATCAAAGGGAGTAGAGAATGTGAACTTGTCAACAATTAAAATATAAACACTTAAAAAACTAAAGTATAAACTTTCAAATCAGACTTGATTATTGGTTTTATTGACTACTTCTAAGTTCTTGAAAAGCCTAAAAGTCAGTTTATTATTCTATAATAATGACAACTTCTACTTTGAAGGGTTGTTCTGATTGAATAAAATGTCATAGGTAAAACGCTCAGCACAGTGCTTGTCATAGAGTAAATAAAGATTCAAGTGATGGTTATTACCGAAAAGATTTTCCTTTAATAGCAGGGTCTATCTGATAATGTAAATATGATATTCATTTTATATGACTTATTTTATAATAATAAAAGAACATCCCATATGGGAGAGTAAATACATTACTTTCAACCTTTTGACAATTTAAAAATTAACCTAAAGAATAAATATTATTGGGCTTTCAGTACTGAAGGTGTAGTGACTTCATAATTTGAAATTAAATTTCACATACACCCTCTGCTCAAAATAGAAAACATGGTAGATGAAAACATAAATATGGATTACTAAAAATAAAAGATATAAATAAGCTTATAAGCCATGGAGCAGAATGGAAAGAGAAATGCAAAACAGTGTGCAGGGCTGAGGCTGTTGGACTCTAGAGAGAAACAGTGGTAGCAAGAGGTCAGTCTACTGCGGGGTACATAGGTTTGATAGAAACAAGGAAGACAAAGGCTTATGGCTTGACACTGGGGAGATGGTATAGGGTTTCCCCATCCCCATGAAAGATGGTTTAGTGGCTGAATCTGTTTAACTCCTAAATATCACTCTGGGCTGAACACCAAACTATCCTCATAAGATCTATGTCTGGACAGGAGCTTTGGGGAGCCAGATGCAGGTAAATGAAAGATCATCAAACAGAGGAATGAACAGAGTCAAATAAAAGGAACAAAACACTCATAAAACCTCTCACTCAAGAAGGAGTCAATATGGCAGAGGAATAGGAGGCTGAGATGACATCAGGTAGCAGGAGTTCAGCTAGATAGTTAACATACCATTCTGAACACCTACAAATCCAACAGGAGATCGAAGAGAAGAAAAGCAGCAATTCTAGATCAGGAAATCTGAAAGGTAGGAACTGTGGAGAAGCGAATCTGTGGAGATAGACCGTGGAGGGAGGGGCCAGCTTCTGGCAAGTGGTGAAGCAACGAAGCACAAAATCAGAAGTCTGCTCCACTGAGGGACATCGCTCCAGAGGCTAAGCTGGGATGGAGCCCTTGTGAGGACAGCGTGGTCTCAGGTCCTGCAGGGTCACCGAAGGATTGAGGGTGTCTGAGTGTAGTAGAGATCGCAGGTATCAGAGCAGGGAAGGCAGCTACAGAGATGGAGCAGAGGAATGAGCTCTCAGCTTGGGGTTATCTTAAACTGTGACCCATGGCACAGTCATACCACTGCTCTTTGAGCAGGGACCCTACCAGTGGCAGATCTGGGGAGACCCCCTGGAAGAGTGGCAGAGATCTGCTGGGTTTGGAGACTCCAAAAGGGGCTGTGTGCCAGAGTCAGAAATGCTAGGTCACAGGTCAGGTGAGCTTAGAGTGCAGCCAGAGACCAAGGAGACAGGAGTGATTGAGTGTTTTTCTCTGAGGGCATACTGAGGAGTGGGGCCCCCCAGCTCTTGGGTCCTCTGGCTGGAGACTGGGAGGCTGCCATTTTCATTCCCATCCTCCAGAGCTCTACGGAAAGTGTTCAGGGAACAAAAGCTCCCAAGAGGGAACGGGAGCAGATTACATAGCCTGGCCCCTGGCAAGGGCAGCGCAATTCCCCCTCAGGCAAAGACAACTGAGAATCGCCACAACAGGCCCCTCCCCCAGAAGATCAGCAAGAACATACAGCCAAGATCAAGCTCACTGATCAAGGAGAACAGCGGAATTCTAGAGGAGGGAAAAGCAAAGCAAGGAATTCATGGTTTTCTCCCCATGATTCTTTAGTCTTGCAAAGTTAATTAAATTTTTCTTAGTTTTTTTTCTTATTCTAATACTTTAAACTTTTACTCTTTCCTCTTTTAACATTTTTTAACTAGTTTATCTTAACAATAACTTTCTTAAAAAAAAACACCAACCTTTTTGAACCTTTATTATAGTCCTATTTTAACCCTCATTGTATCTAACTTAAACTTTTGTATACACATAGGATTTTTTCTTCTAAAAATTTTGGGATACAACTTCTTTTAATAGATCAAAATATACCCTAAATCTAGCCCAGGGTTTGTTCTAGTCTCCAGTCTGAGCAAATTCTCTCCACTTTCTTTTTCTTTCTTTTCTCAACCAACTTATTCTATCAACTCCTTTTTTAGAATTTTTAAAAATTTATCATCTTTACAGTCATATTCCATCCCTTCATCATGTTTACCTTTATTATTGTGTGTGTGTATACATATATATATATATTTTTTAATTTCTTTCTTTAAAATTTTGGGAGGTAGTTTCTTCTAAGAGACCAAAATATACCCAAAA
Source organism: Neogale vison (assembly GCF_020171115.1). Classification (NCBI taxonomy): domain Eukaryota; kingdom Metazoa; phylum Chordata; class Mammalia; order Carnivora; family Mustelidae; genus Neogale; species Neogale vison. The sequence goes on from NC_058097.1 coordinate 14,372,696, forward strand.
TCAAGTGGGTGACTCCATTCTATTCACCAGTCTAATATATATATATTTTCTTTTATCTTTTTCCTATTTTTGTAAATTCTTTTTTTTTTTTTTTTGAACTTCTTTTTACACCCTTTCTTCTCCCCATGATTTGGAGTCTCTTCTGATTTGGTTAATGGGGTATTTTCCAACCTTTTAGTATTTTATTCTCTCATTCATATATTCTTATCTGGATAAAATGACAAGGCGGAAAAACTCACCACAGAAAAAAAGAACAAGAGGCAGTACCGAAGGCTAGGGACCTAATCAATATGGACGTTGGTAATATGTTAGAACTATAGTTCAGAATGACAATTCTCAAGGTGCTAGCTGGGCTTGAAAAAGACACAGAAGATATTAGAGAAACCCTGTCTGGAGAAATAAAAGCCCATTCTGGAGAAATAAAAGAACTAAAATCTAACCAAATTCAAATTAAAAAAGCTATTAAAAAGGTGCAATTAAAAATGGAGGCTCTTACTGCTAGGATAAATGAGGCAGAATAGAGAATTAGTGATATAGAAGACCAAACGACAGAGAATTAAGAAGCCGAGCAAAAGAGAGACAAACAACTACTGGGCCACGAGGGGAGAATACAAAAGATAAATAATACCATGAGATGAAACAATATTAGAATAATTGGGATTCCAGAAAAAGAAGAAAGAGAGAGGGGGGCAGAGGTATATTTGAATGAATTATTGTAGAGAATTTCCCTAATATGGCAAAGGGAACAAACATCAAAATCCAAAAGGCACAGAGAACCCCCCTCAAAATCAATAAAAGTAGGTCCACATCCCATAATCTAATAGTAAAACTTATAAGTCTTAGTGACAAAGAGAAAATTCTGAGCAACTCGGGACAAGAAGTCTGCAATATACAATGGTAAAAATATTAGATTGGCAGCAGACTTATCCAAAGAGACCTGGCAGGCCAGAAAGAACTGGCATGATATATTCAGAGCACTAAATGAGAAAAACATGCAGCCAAGAATACTATATCCAGGTAGATTATCATTGAAAATACAAGGAAAGATAAAAAGTTTCCAGTTTAAAAGAGTTTGTAAACACCAAACCAGCTCTACAGGAAATATTGAAAGGGGGCCTCTAAGTAAAGAGAGAGCCTAAAAGTAGTAGACCAGAAAGGAATAGAGACAATATATAGTAACAGTCACCTTACAGGCAATACAATAAATTCATATCTCTCAATAGTTACCCTGAATGTAAATGGGCTAAATGTCTCAATCAAGAGACACACAGTATCAGAATGGATTAAAAAAAAACAAAACCCATAATATGCTGTCTACAAGAAACTCATTTCAGACACAAAGACACCTCCAGATTTAAATGAGGGGGTTAAAAACAATTTATCATGCTAATAGACATCAAAAACGCTGGGATGGCAATCCTTATATCAGATCAATTAGATTTTAAGCCAAAGACTATAAGAGATGAGGAAGGACACTATATCATACTCAAAGGGTCTGAAGATCTAACAATTTTAAATATCTATGCCCCTAACATGGGAGCAGCCAACTACATAAACCAATTAATAAGATAATCAAAGAAACACATCAACAGTAATACAATAATAGCAGGGGACTTTAACACACCCTTCACTGAAATGGACGGATAATCCAAGCAAAAGATCAACAAGGAAATAAAGGCCTTAAATGACTGCACCAGATGGACATCATAGATATATCCAGACCATTCTATCCCAAAGCAACAGAATACATATTCTTCTCTAGTGCACACGGAACAGTCTCCAGAACAGATCACATCCTGGGTCACAAATCAGGTCTCAACTGGTACCAAAAGATTGGGATCATTCCCTGCATATTTTCAGACCACAATGCTCTGAAGCTAGAACTCAATCACAAGAGGAAATCTGGAAAGAACCCAAACACATGGAGGCTGAAGAGCATCCTACTAAAGAATGAATGGGTCAACCAGGAAATTAAAGAAGAATTGAAAAAATTCATGGAAACAAATGATAATGAAAACACAACTGTTCTAAATCTGTGGGACACAGCAAAAGCATTCCTGAGGGGAAAATATAGAGTGATACAAGCCTTTCTCAAGAAACAAAGAAGGGGGCACCTGGGTGGCTCAGTGGGTTAAACTGCTGCCTTCGGCTTGGGTCATGATCTCAGGGTCCTGGGATCGAGTCCCGCATCGGGCTCTCTGCTCAGCAGGGAGCCTGCTTCCCTCTCTCTCTCTCTCTGCCTACCTCTCTGTCTACTGTGATCTCTCTCTGTCAAATAAATAAATAAAATCTTAAAAAAAAAAAAAAAAGAAACAAAGAAACAAAGAAGGTCTCAAATACACAACCTAATACTACACCTAAAGGAGCTGGGGAAAGAACAACAAAAAGCCTAAACCCAGCAGCAGGAGAGAAATAATGAGATCAGAGCAGAAATCAATGAAGTCAAAACCAAAAGAACAGCAGTACTAGGAGCTGGTTCTTTGAAAGAATTAATGATTGATAAACTCCCAGTCAGATTTATCAAAAAGGAAAGAGAAAGGACCCAAGTATATAAAATCATGAATGAAAGAGGAGCGATCACAACCAACACCAACCAACCAAAACCAAAGAAAGAAATATAAACAATTATAAGAACATATTATGAGCAACCATACACCAGCAAATTTGACAATCTGGAAGAAATGGATGTATTCCTAGAGATGTATAAACTACCACAACAGAACCAGGAAAAAATAGAAAACTTGAACAGACCCATAACCAGTAAGGAGATTGAAGCAGTCATCAAAAATCTCCCAACAAACAAGAGAGAGGGTCAGAGAGCTTCCCAGGGGAATGCTACCAAACATTTAAAGAAGAATTAATTCCTATTCTCCTGAAACTGTTCCAAAACACAGAAATGGAAGGAAAAATTCCAAACTCATTTTATGAAGCCAGCATTACCTTGATCCCCAAACCAGACAATGACCCCATCAAAAAAGAGAATTACAGACCTATATCCTTGATGAACACGGATGCAAAAATTCTCACCAAAATACTTGCTAATAGGATCCAACAGTACAATAAACGGATTATTCACCATGACTAGTGGGATTTATTCTAGGGCTACAAGGTTGGTTCAACATCCGCAAATCAATACGTGCGATGCAATACATTAATAAAAGAAAGAACAAGAACCATATCATACTCTCAATAGATGCTGAAAAAGCATTTGACAAAGTACAGCATCCTTTCTTGATCAAAACTCTTCATTGTGTAGGGATGGAGGTACATACCTCAATATCATCAAAGCCATCTATGAAAAACCCACAGTGAATATAGTTCTCAATGGAGAAAAACTGAGAGCTTTTCCGTTAAGGTCAGGAACAGGGCAGGGATGTCCATTATCACCACTGCTATTCAACATAGAACTAGAAGTCCTATCCTGAGAAATCGGACAACAAAAAGAAATTAAAGGCATCCAAATCAGCAAGGAATAAGTTAAACGATCACTCTTTGCAGTTGATATGATACTTTATGTGGAAAACCCAAAAGACTTCACTCCAAATCTGCTAGAGCTCATACAGGAATTCAGTAAAGTGTCAGGATATAAAAATCAATGCACAGACTTCAGTTGCATTTCTATACACCAACAACAGGACAGAAGAAAGAGAAATTAAGGAGGCAATCCCATTTAAAATTGTACCCCAAACCATAAGATAGCTAGGAATAAACCTAACCAAGGAGGCAAAGAATCTATACTCAGAAAACTATAAGGTACTCATGAACTAAATTGAGGAAAACACAAAGACATGGAAAAATGTTCCATGCCCATGGATTGGAAGAACGAATATTGTGAAAATGTCTATGCTACCTAAAGCAATCAACACGTTTAATGCAATTCCTATCAAAATACCAACCATTTTTTTCAAAGAAATATTAGAAATAATCCTAAAATTAATATGGAACCCAAAAGACCTCGAATATACAGAGGAATGTTTAAAAAGAAAGCCAAAGTTAGTGGCATCACAATTCCAGACTTCAAGCTCTATTACAAAGTTGTCATCATCAAGACAGCATGGTACTGGCACAAAAACAGACACATAGATCAATGGAACAGAATAGAGAGCCCAGAAATAGACCCTCAACTCCATGGTCAACTAATTTTTGACAAAGCAGGAAGGAATGTCCAATGGAAAAAAGACAGCCTCTTCAACAAATGGTGCTGGGAAAATTGGACAGCCACATGCAGAAAAATGAAATTGCACTATTTCCTTACACCATACACAAAAATAGACTCAAAATGGATGAAGGACCTCAATGTGAGAAAGGAATCCATCAAAATCCTTGAAGAGAACACAGGCAGCAAACTCTTCAAGCTCAGTTGCAGCAACTTCTTCCTAGAAACATTGCCAAAGGCAAGGGAAACAAGGGGAAAAATGAACTATTGGAACTTCGTCAAGATCAAAAGCTTTTGCACAGCAAAGGAAATCGTCAACAAAACCAAAAGACAACTGACAGAATGGGAGAAGATATTTGCAAATGACATATCAGATAAAGGGCTGGTATCTGAAATCTATAAGGAACTTCTCAAATTCAATACCCAAAGAACAAAGAATCCAATCAAGAAATGGGCAGAGGACATGAACAGACATTTCTGCAAAGAAGACATCCAGATGGCCAACAGACACATGAAAAAGTGCTCCATATCACTTGGCATCAGGGAAATACAAGTCAAAACCACAATGAGATACCACCTCACACCAGTCAGAATGGCTAAAATTAACAAGACAGGAAATGACAGATGCTGGCGAGGATGCGGAGAAAGGGAAACCCTCCTACACTGTTGGTGGGAATGCAAGCTGGTGCAGCCACTCTGGAAAACAGCATGGAGGTTTCTCAGAAAGTTGAAAATAGAGCCACCCTACAACCCAGCAATCCCACTACTGGGTATTTACCCTAAAGATACAAATGTAGCGATCGGAAGGGGCACGTGCACCCGGGTATTTATGGTAGCAATGTCCACAATAGCTAAACTATGGAAAGAACCGAGATTCCATCAACAGATGAATGGATAAAGAAGAGGTGGTATATATATTCAATAGAATACTATGCAGCCATCATAAGAAATGAAATCTTGCCATTTGTGACGTGGATGGAACTAGATGGTATTATGCTAAGTGAAATATGTCAATCAGAGAAAGACAATTATCATATGATCTCACTGATCTGAGGAATTCGAGAAACAAGATACAGGATCATAAGGGAAGGGAGGGAAAAATGAAAATAGATGAAACCAGATGGAGACAAACCATAAGAGACTATTTTTTTTTAAGATTTTATTTGTTTATTTGACAGAGACAGACCACAAGTAGGCACAGAGAGGCAGGCAGAGAGAGAGAGAGAGAGAGAGGGAAGCAGGCTCCCTGCTGAGCAGAGAGCCCGATGCGGGACTCGATCCCAGGACCCTGAGATCATGACCAGAGCCGAAGGCAGAGGCTTAACCCACTGAGACACCCAGGTGCCCCATAAGAGACTCTTAATCTCAGGAAAAAAACTGAAGTTGCTGGAGGGGAGGGAGGTGGGAATGATGGGGTGACTGGGTGATGGACACTGGGGAGGGTATGTGCTATGGTGAGCCCTGTGAATTGTGTAAGACTGATGAATCACAGACCTATATCCCTGAAACAAATAATACACGTTAGTAAAAAAAATAGCTAAAAAATAGAAACTATCACAATGTTTATGAAGAGATGGATGGAAAATTGGGGGCATAGTCTTACAAAATGAAATACTATATAAAATATATCCGTGAAATCAAATGTCAAAAATAGGATGCTGAGGAAGAAAGCAAATTGGAGAATAACATGCTCTGATACCATTTATAGTTCAAAAGCATGCTACATGATATCATGTCCCATTTTTGGATACATAAATATATAATAATAATGTTAAAATTTCTTTGGCATAAAGCCCACTAACTTCAAGGTATGAATTACTTTTGAGAAAGAACATAATGGGATTTGGGATACATGGATTATATCTATAATGTGTCATTATTACTATTTAATACTTCTACAGCAATCATACAAGATGAGAAGAACTTATTAACCTGTATAATAGGCATAAGGGTATTGTTTTTATTAGTGTTTGTTTTTAAAAATGGGTTTAAAACACATTTTAACACACAAAAATGACATGATCCCATAAATTTTAAGTTTCCCCAAGCAGCAAAATTCCTCAAAAGGATTTTTTTGTTTTTCAATCAATATATCAAGGGCAAATATTACTTACTTGAATCAGCATTAAGTACTACTAAAAGTCAAAGAATTCATTTAGTCAAAATGTTAAATTTTTTAAAAAGGTGAAATTACTATGCATGAATTCAAACACTTTGAAAATCAGATGCTCTCTGGCCTTCCCACTAAGTGTCACCTGACAAGGTCATTGTTTCAAAAAATATAATAATTATTCAGGAGTGATAGAGAACATTCAGTGGGGGTATTCTCCCTACTGTTTCCTCAGTAGAAATCAAAAAATGACAACCGTAATTAAATCTTTTTAAAAAATTACCTATGAGTTTAAGTCAGGATGAAAATTACTTCTAACCTTATGAACTTTCACACTGCACTGCACTAAAAGAAATTCTTGCAGTTTTCCTTTTTATCAGCAGTGCGTATGACAGCTAAATAAATAGGAACGCTTCACTTTCGACCTTTTATAGCTATTCAAAAGAAATAATTCTGTTTGCCATTATTCCACTTACCAAAGATACAAATGAAGCAAGTATAATATTTAACACCAAGTCATCTCTTATCCAAAGGGGCTGAATGCTTTAAGAAAAACATTGCAACATATAAAGGGAATCATACAATATATGGCCTTTTGTGATTGTCATCTTTCACTTAGATTAAGGCTTTCACTATTTCATTCCTTTTTAGGGCCAAGTAATGTTTCATTGTATGGATATATCACAGTTTATTTTTCCATTCATCAGCTCACCGACCTCTGGGTTATTTTCATTTTTTTTAAAAATAAAATATTTTTTTGGATATATTATATAATTCTCAAATATTTTATCTTAGTATTTCAAGGCACTTGATAATTGATACCTATATCACCTATGTAACTGACATTACTACAGTGTTTTATAGTTGTTGGAAATGAAGGAGAAAGAAAAATCTATTCTAATTTTTAGAATTTCTAATTTCTAGAATTCTAGAATCCAGAATTACTGAAACTAAATTTCCTTGCTAAGTCACCCCTAAAAAATTAAAACAGAATCACTTTTCAAGTATTTCATCTTTCATAATGTTATTTAAAAGATTTTTAAGAAGTTCAGAATCTGTTTCAATACATAAATATGGCCAAACAGCCTCTGTAAAGAATTGTTCAAAGTATAGAGAGGCCTATTATTTATATTACTTTTAAAAAAGTTATTATTTAGTTATTTGATAGATAGAGATCACAAGTATGCAGAGAGGCAGGCAGAGAGAGAGAGAGGAGGAAGCAGGCTCCCTGCTGAGCAGAGAGCCCGATGTGGGGCTTGATCCCAGGACCCTGAGATCATGACCTGAGCCGAAGGCAGAGGCTTAACCCACTGAGCCATCCAGGCACCCTTATTATTCATATTATAAAAGGAAACCTCACCCTATTCATAGTCCAGAAAAATACCAGTCTTATTGGGACTTACTACTGGCAGAAAGTGGGTTCTGCTAGGGCCCAATACAATATAACTGCTCTCAATATAATGCCCAGTTGCCCAGAATACACCCAGAAATAATAGCCGATTCCACCACTTCCTAGGAAGACAGTTTTGGTACATTTTCAATGTCTACCTAGGCTTATTTTCCACTTCTGCCTTTCAATGTCTTTTTCATTTTTGACAGCATTAGAAATATTTGTATGAATGTGGCATTTTATGTGGACATATTTTCATTTCTCTTGGATATATTCCTAGGAGTAAAATTTCTGGGTTATATGACAATTCTGTACAACATTTCGAGAAACTGCTTTCCAAAGTGGTTATGCCATTTATATTCACACTAGTAATACATGAGGGTTCTTAATACTCAACATCCTTGACAACACTTGTTATTGTCTATTTTCTTTTAGATTTATTTATAGTAGGAATGAAGTGGTATCTTATTGTGGTTACAATTTGAATTGTCTTAATTACTTATAATATTGAGTATCTTTTCAGAGACCATTTATGTATCTTCTTTTGAAAAACTTCAAATTTTTTGGAGATTTTTTAATGGGGTGGTTTGGTACTCTTTATTATGATACGAGAGGGTTTTTTCCCCCCAAATGTATTATACATCTCCCTTATGGGTGTAGGTGGTTTGCAAGTAATTTCTCCCGTTCTGCGAGTGTTTTTCTCTTTCTTGGCACAAACCCTTAAAGCACAAAAGGTTTAGTTTTAAGGAAGTCTATTTTCATCTTTTTCTTTTGTCTCTACAGTTTTGGTGACTAAGAAACCATTGCCTAGCCCAAGGTCATCAATTTTTACTCCTGTTTTCTGCCAAGAGTTCTAGCTCTTGACATTTAGGCATCATCTACTTTGAGGTTTTTTTTTTTTAAATTTATTTGCAGTATAACAGTATTCATTATTTTTGCACCACACCCAGTGCTCCATGCAATCCGTGCCCTCTATAATACCCACCACCTGGTACCCCGACCTCCCACCCCCCTGCCCCTTCAAAACCCTCAGATTGTTTTTCAGAGTCCATAGTCTCTCATGGTTCACCTCCCCTTCCAATTTCCCCCACTCCCTTCTCCTCTCTAACTCCCCATGTCCTCCATGCTATTTGTTATGCTCCACAAAGAAGTGAAACCATATGATAATTGACTCTCTCTGCTTGACTTATTTCACTCAGCATAATCTCTTCCAGTCCCATCCATGTTGCTACAAAAGTTGGGTATTTGTCCTTTCTGACGGAGGCATAATACTCCATAGTGTATATGGACCACATCTTCCTTATCCATTCGTCCGTTGAAGGGCATCTTGTTTCTTTCCACAGTTTGGCGACCGTGGCCATTGCTGCTATAAACACTGGGGTACAGATGGCCCTTCTTTTTACTACATCTGTATCTTTGGGGTAAATACCCAGTAGTGCAATGGCAGGGTCATAGGGAAGTTCTATTTTTAATTTCTTGAGGAATCTCCACACTGTTCTCCAAAGAGGCTGCACCATGAAAAAATGTTCATCATCACTAGCCATCAGGGAGATTCAAATTAAAACCACATTGAGATATCACCTTACACCAGTTAGAATGGCCAAAATTAGCAAGACTGGAAACAACATGTGTTGGAGGGGATGTGGAGAAAGGGGAACCCTCTTCCACTGTTGGTGAGTTATTTTTTATATATGGTTTGAGGTAGGGGTCAAATTTTATTCTTTTCCATGTGACATCTACTTCTTTTGGCATGATTTGTTGAAAACACTACTGTCCTGCTCCAATGTATTGTCTTCATCACAGTCAAAAATCAATTGGTCATAAATACCAGAGTTTGTGTTTGGGATTTCAATTCTATTCATTTTTTGTGTATCCTTGTCAGTTGTACAGAGTCTTGATTACCGTAGCTTTGAATGAGTATTAAATTGAACCCACACTATAAGAACAATAGTATAGAAATACAATTTATTTTTGCATATTCACCTTTTATCCTGTAACCTTGATGAACTCATTTAATAGATCTAATAGGCTCTTTCTGTGGATTCTTTAGGATTTTCTATAGACAAGATTATGCCATTTGCAAAATAGTTTTATATCTTTGCTTTTTCTAATGTGAACACCTTTTTTTTTTCTTTCTTAACCTTGCTAGAATTTCCAGTACAACGTTAAATAGGAATACTGAGAGTAGAAAACCTCATCTTGTTCCTGATCTTAGGTGGGAAGTATTTAGTCTTTCATCATTAAGTATGATGTTAGTTTTAACATCATTTAAATGTTAAGCTTAACATTTAACATGAAGTATGACACTAGTTTTAGTCTTTCTAGGAATTTTTCCATTTCACCTTTGTTGTCTAATTCATTGATGTACAGTAGTTTATAATGCTACCTTAGATTACCTTTTCATTTTCATTTCATTTCTGTAGGTTCGATTAGTGTTGTTTCCTCTTTCATTCATGATTTTAGTCATTTGAATCTTCATTTTCTTTTGTAGTCCAGCTGAATTTTTGTTAATTTTGTTAATCCTTTTGAAGAATCAAATTTTGGTTTTGTTGATTTTCTTTATTGTTTTTCTGTTCTGTATTTTTATTTATTTCTGCTCTACTCTTTATTATATTTTTTCCTTCTTTCTCATTGTGTTTAGTTTGTTCTTTTTATTACTTCTTGTGATGAAGTTATTTACTTCAGCTTGTTCTTTTTTTTTTTTTTTAAGTAAACTGTAAGCCCAATGTGGGCTTGAACTCATGACCCCAAGATCAAGAGTCACATGTGTCACTGATGGAGCCAGCCAGGCATCCCTCTTTCTTTTTTGTGAAACAGGCAATACACTCTAAGTTTCCACTGTAAGCACTGCTTTAGCTGCATCTCATATACTTTCTATGTCTTGTTTTCATTTTCATTCATCTGAAAGTATTCCATAATTTCTTTTTTTTCTTCAATTCATTGGCTACTTAAGAGTGTGTTGGGGGCACCTGGATGGCTCAGTCATTAAGTGTCTGCCTTTGGCTCAGGTCAGGATGCCAGGGTCCTGGGATTGAGCCCTCCAGCAGGCTCCCTGCTCAGCAGGAAGCCTGGTTCTCCCTCTTACACTCCCTCTGCTTGCATTCTCTCTCTCACTGTGTCTCTCTCTGTCAAATAAACAAATAAAATCTTTTAAAAAGTGTGTTGTTTATTTTTCACGTATTTCTGAATCTCTCAAACTCTTTTACTTCTTTTACATTTCATTCCAATGTGTTGAAACACATACTTCACATGGTTTCAATCATTTAAATTTATTGGGACTTGTTTTGTGGCATAGCATATGGCCTACCCTAGAGAATATTCCATATACATTTGAGAAGAATGCAAATTTGGCTGTCGTTGAGTGGAATGATTATAGATGTCAGTACTTGTTACTTGGTATTGTCATTAGCTCTTCCATTTCCTTGTTGATCTTCCTAGTTGTCTTATCAGTTACTAAGAGTGGGATACAAAGTCTGTTATTTTTGAATTGTCTATTTCTTCAATTCTATTAGTTGTTGCTTTGTGTTTTTTGGGGTTGGTTATTAATGCATATATGTTTATAATTTTTGTATCTTCATAATGGATTGACATTTTATTATAAATTGTTCTGCTTTGACTCTAGTAACCATTTTTGTCTGAAAGTCTATTTTATTGTTAATATAGCTACTTCAGCTCTATTTTGTTACTGTTTCCATGGTATATATTTTTCCCATACTTTCCTTCCCCCCCACCCCCTATTTTACCCATCGTCCTACCAAGTTTCCTTCTGGCAACCACCAGTTTCTGTGTTTTAGAGTTTTAGAGTCTGGATTTTGTCTTTTTTCTTTGTTCATTTTTTGGTATCTTAAATTCCACATATGAATGAAATCATATGGTATTTGTCTTTCTCTAACTTATTATTTCACTTAGCATTAAATCCTCCAGGTTCATCCATACTGCTACAAATGGCAAGATTTAATTCTTTTTTTATGACTGAGTAATATATATACCACATCATTACCCCTTTATCTACTGACAGATACTTGGGTTGCTTTCATAGCTTGGCTATTGTAAATAATGGTGCAATAAACATATCAGTGTATTTATCTTTTCAAATTAGTGTTTTGTTTTCTTTGGATAAATGTGCTGTAGTGGAATTTACTAGGTCATTTGGTATTTCTGTTGTTAATTTTTTTGAGAAACCTCCATACCTTCATACTGATATCCAAATTGGTTGCACCAATTTGCATTTCCACCAACAGTGCAAGAAGGTTCCTTTTCTTCCACATCCTCACCAACTCTTGTTATTTCTTGTTTTTGATTTCAGCTATTCTGAGATATAAAGTGGTAACTCATTGTGGTTTTAATTTGCACACCCCTGATGATTAGTGATGTTGAGCATCTTTTCATGTGTCTATTGGCCATCTGTATGTCTTCTTTGGAAAAATGTCTGTTCATGTCCTCTGTCCTTTTCTTAAAGTTTCTTTCTTTCTTTCTTTCTTTTTTTTAAAGTCATCTCTACACCCAATGTGGGGCTCAAACTCATGACCCTAAGATTAAGGGTTACATGTTCTTCTGACTGAGCTAGTGAGGTGCACCTCTTCTGCTCATTTTTAAACTGAATTATTTGGGGGTTTTGGTGTTGTGTTGGATAAATTCTTTATATATTTTGGATATTAATCCCTTATTGAATATATCATTTGCGAATATATTCTCCCATACAATAGGTTGCCTTTGGGTTTTGTCAATGCTTTCCTTTACTGTGTAGAACCTTCTTATTTTGGTATAGTCCCAATCAAAGAACTAACAAGATTTTTCATGGAATTAGCATAAATAATCCTAAAATTTGATTGGAACCAAAAATACCCTAAATAGCCAAAGCAATCTTGAAAAAGAAAAAAAGTGAAGGTATCACAATTCCAGACTTCAAGCTATATCACAAAACTGTAGTAATCAAAAAAAACTGTAGTAATCAAAACAGTATGGTACTGGCACAAAAATAGAAACAGATCAATGGAACAGAATAGAGCCCACAAATAATACCATGATTTTTTAGTCAATTTTTGACAAAGGAGAAAATATGTAACGGGAAAATGATAGTCTTTTCAACAAATGACCTTAGGAAAACTGGAGAGCTACATGCAAAAGAATGGAACTGGACCATTTTCTTACACCAGACACAGTATAAACTCAAAATGGATTAAAGATCTAAATATAACACCTGAAACCATAAAACTCTAAAAAGAAAACATGGGGAGTAATTTCCTCAACAATAGCTATAGTATCATTTTTCTAAATAGGTTTCCTCTGGCAAGGGAAACAAAAGCAAAATTTACAACAAAATATAAAGTTCCGTCTTTTACTTTTAACCTATTTGTGTCTTTGAATCCAAAGTATGTCTCCTGAAGAGAGGGTCTTTAAAGAGTTAATGAAGATAAAACAAGTTCATGTGTTTGGGCCTTAATCAACATGCCTGGTGTCTTTGTAAAACAAGATTAGGACACAGAAGGCACAGAACATATGAACATGAAGATGACCAGGTTCAAGAAGAGAGTTTTATGAAGGAACCAGCCCTGCCAAAACTTTTATCTCAAACTTCTAGCTTCAAGAACTGTGAGAAAATAAATTCCTATTTTTGAAGCCAAGATAAATAATAAATTTATCTCCCATAGATATTATGTGGTGGGATTATGTTTTTTTAATCCATTCTGCAAATCTCTGTTGGAGTGTTTAATTTCTTATGTTTTAAGTAATTACCAATAACAGTATTTACATTCAACATTTGCCCATTTGCTTTCAATAGGTCACATAGCTCTTTTGTTCTGTATTCCTCTACTACTATCTTCTTTACTTCCTGCTCATACAAAGTATCAAGAGCAAACAGACAAAATCTTAAGATTTGCTTAGGTATTTCTGGGGCCTGCCAAAAGCCTGAACATGCAGGTAGCCTTATAGGTTTACAGGAGCATATTCAAGATTTTCAAAGTCTCCTACAGACATCTCATTCCTCAGATTCAGCTGTTTTTCTTTATTAAGTGTTGCTCAGATTGTGACAAACCTTTGGTTAAACTCCCAAGTCTCAAAAAGTTGATCTTTTGCCAGAGTTGTACTGAGTTAATGGAGGACTAGATTTTTGGACATCCTTACTTTGCCATTTAAAAAGTGCCTTACATGTTCTTCATAATACAGAAAGATAATGAAATTCACATTTGATACTGTGCATTTATCATTTCATACTGCATACAGACATGTTCCCTGAATTCATTATGTATGTATTTAAGAGGTAGTTTTTAAAAGGCTTTATGTTTTGCACATGTCCTTAGTGGATTACTACATAGTAGCTATACTTTTTAACACTTAAAATAAATGTTTTTTGTCAATTATATCTTAATAAAATAGGAAAAATTTAAAAAGGTGCAATGTAGTCTCCTATTAACCCAAAAACCTGTTGTTCAATATGCTTTGAGAAATTAAACCAGTGAGTACACAGGGAACTAAAAGTTGAGGCAACTCCCCAGCCCTGGTGGTAATGGGGAGAAAGCCCATGGATAGCAGAAGGTGGTCAGGGAAATCTTTCTAGTAGAGGTGGTTTGTAAGCTATCTTGAAGTTAGTCAAGTAAATATCGCCTGGAATGAAACAAGGGAGATCCTAGGAATCAGGTGTTCCTCACAGAGCAAACAGTAAAAAGAGTAAAAGAGCACAGTCTATTTGGGACTCTAAGTGTTGTTTCTATATTGGTATAGCAGAAAATGGTGGTAGTGAGGTATGATTTGAGTTATCATACAAGCATCATAGTTAAAACTATTAAAACTATTACAGTTTGGGTCAGTAAAAGGAATAACAAAAGATAAAGGACTTCATCTCAGTATTTGTTCTCTATTTTAAGAAATAGTAACTGTGAAGTAACCATTAGATTCTAAAAAACAATGAAAATTGAAAACCTGAACATTCCCCTAAGAAAATTTTTTGTACTAAGACAATTCAATCTAGTTTATGGTTTTTTATGTCCAAGTTGAAATATCCACTAGTAATCACTGAAAAGTTTGGAGGAGTAACAAACATATACTAGTCTTCTGAGAATAGCTGCTCATGTTGCCACAAGCTTATGCCATGTTGCAATGTCTTTTTACAGTAGCTATAACTATTTAATATCATTTAGCTGCATACCTAAAGCTGTCATACAATTATTCATTAATCCTTACTATGCTGCTCAGGAAATACAGAATATAAAAATGCTTTAACACATATTTTTTTCAAAGATTATTTTTTTTTCAAAGATTTTTATTTATTTATTTGACAGATGGCGATCACAAGCAGGCAGAGAAAGAGAGAAGGAAGTAGGCTCCCTGCTGAGCAGAGAGCCCGATGCGGGATTTGATCCCAGGACACTGAGATCATGACCTGAGCCGAAGGCAGAGGCTTTAACCCACTGAGCCACCCAGGTGTCCCCTTAACTCACTTATTTTTATTTAAAAACTGTAAGAATATATATATGAAATCCCAATGCACTTATTACATAATTCACATATGACAGCTACCTCAGTTCCCTTCCATTGTTTTGCCTCTCTGCCTACAGAAAACAACAACAACAACAAAAAGCTTGTGGCCATCCATCACAATTTTATATTTTCTGTATTCCTTTTTTCTAAAGTGCACACACACGTGCACACACATGCACATACTCTACCCACTCACCCCAAGAACATACATTCTTTTAAGATAAACCATGAAATGAGAAGAAAGAGAAATATCTGATTCATGTTGGCAGTCATTTTATAAATTAAGATTGTTCTTTTCCTTCCCCGGTTCAAATAATCATGGGAAAAGGTTATGAAATATAGAGAGTTATGCTGAAGGAAAAGGTTCTTCTTCAGCCCTGTTCTTTGCAATAGCATATGTGACTAGCCACCATCATTGTTGTCCTGGCTTGCCTTCTGTTTCCCTATCCAAAACACTGAACAAACTGCTGATCTGGCAGGGTAGAAGTGATTATTAGTGACAATAATAGTAGTTCCATAAGTGACTGCTTCTGTATTTTGAATATAAAATGGTTCCTAACTATTGGAGAGTAAGAAAATATGACAGTTGTGACTGCAAAAGCAGTCAACTTTCTGTCTTCCTGAACTTGAGACTCAATTTGAACACTTCTACATTACAAGTATGAACAAGCTGCAAATCTAATTTACAAGAACATTCTCTTCCTCTCTATGCTAAATTGCATGAGTTCTATTATTGTATTAAATCCAATATTCTGCTATTCTTCCTGTTTCTCACTTTCATCCTGTACTCCTAAAGTAGCAAAGTATAAAATACTTTAATAATAGACCTGAAGAAATTTAGTAATAACGCAGGTATAGGATTAACCTAGAATAAATGGCTTTCATAAATTATTTGTCTTTATCTAACAACTCTGATCTAAGTATTGTTAACTTAAATTTTTATCAACTCAGAATATCCTACAACTGAAGAGTAACTCCAGTTTTTTGCTGTTGTTGTTGTTCCCATGACTAAAAGTTACTACACTCCATATTTTTTCCTGCTTTTGGGGAATGCTCAGGAACATTTCATTACCAATGAATCTAGAAGTGTATCTTATAAAGGGAGAAAAGCATTATAATTCAACTCAACAAATACTTCTTCAATATAATGTTCAATACTGTGCTAGGTATTAATATAATTGTTCATAAAGCAATAGCTATGTTTAAATGTATGTTATGTGTCACCAGTTTTACCTCTCACTAAATCCACACAACAACCTAATGAGGTATATATGCTCATCTCCAAGTGGCAGGTAAATAAAATAAAATAAAATTATAAAACTAGTAGCTGGTGGTAGTAAATTTGAATGCAGAGCTAACCAGCTCCAAAGTCTGCATCCTCAAGTGTTATATTAAATCTTCCTAATGGTGTACTCACTGGCTTTACAATCTTTTTTGTGACATTAGGTGTATCTGAGGTCTAAATTTTATATACAATTTTTAAAAGGGTAATACACATACGTGATTCAAAAGTCAACACTGGGCCTAGAAGAACTGAAAATTGTACAATAATAAATAGGTTTAGTATGCAGATCTTGATTTCAAGTATTTTAAGAAACTATTTCCTTGGCAAAATAGCTTATGGTAGGACTGAGGGAAGGAATGTATAAGATGAACCTGGAATGTCTTGTTATATCAGAAAGCAAGGAAGTGATAAAAGAAAAAGTGCTGGATACACTAAAAGAGACACAAGAGCCAGCTTGAAGAAGGTTCTACTGGCAAAATTTGGGATAGTATAAGCACTGAAATAATGAGAAATATAAGCCTATATAAACTGATATAAATTTATTTTTTACTTTGGAGAGATGTTTTTCTTTAGGGTAGAACACCAACTAACAAATACAAAAGGAATTACCGAGTTAGAATGTCACTATTTGGCAAATAGCATAGCAATAACAGATTCAGGCAAAAAATATCAATATACGTTACAATTAGGTGAAAGCTTTGTAAGGAATAAGGTATCTCTCTGGCCTCAACTCGTCTCCCCTCAGAATTCTTATTAATTACATGGGAGAAAAAAGTAACTTTACAATGGAGAAATCTACCAGCTACTACCTAAACCAAATAAAGATAACATCAACAGTAACAGGATAACAAGACATCCAGTGCCTCCAAAGACAATTCACTTAGAAAAATACATCACTTTTGTGATATTTCTGCCAAAAGTTTGTAACCTGAATCTAATCATGAGAAAACACTGAACAAACCCAACTGAGGGCTGTCATTCAAAATATCTAGCCTATACTCTTTAAAAAACTTCAAACACATGACAGAGAAATAATTCCAGATTAAATGATCTAAGAGATATAACAACAACAACAACAAAAAATACAATGTATGATCCTGGTTTGAGGTAATGTTTAAAAAAATGTACTCTAGGGTGTCTAGGTGGCTCAGTGGGTTAAGCCGCTGCCTTCGGCTCAGGTCATGATCTCAGGGTCCTGGGATCGAGTCCCGCATCGGGCTCTCTGCTCGGCAGGGAGCCCGCTTCCTTCTCTCTCTGCCTGCCTCTCTGCCTACTTGTGATCTCTCTCTCTGTCAAATAAATAAATAAATAAATAAAATCTTAAAAAAAATGTACTCTAATTAGATGTTCTTTAAATATCCTTTATATATAAGAAATTATAATTTTTAGTGTGATAATGATTTAAAAATAGTTTCTATGTTAAAGATACATACTGAAATATACATGGATATTTACAAATGAAATGATATGTCTGAGATTGACTTTAAAATAACCTAGTGAGGGGTTAGGGACATCTATAATTAGATGGGTCATCTATAATTATTAGAGCTGGGTGATAAGTCAAGTTTCATTATTCTACTCTCTATTTCTGTATATAACAAAAAGTTTTACACAGTCAATCCTATATAAAAATACATAATAGAGAAATCTCATTCCCATTTTTGACATTTCCATATTTCTTATCAACTCATCCCTTATAGGTAACCATTTTTTAAAAGATTTTATTTATTTGAGAGCGAGAGAACACAAGCAGAGAGAGTGACAGAGGGAGAGGGATAAGCAGGCTCATGGGGCTTGATCCCAGGATTCTAAGATCATGACCTGAGCCAAAGGCAGATACTTAACTGAATGAGCTACCAGGCACCCTGGTAACCATTTTGTTACTAGTTTATTATTTATCTTTCTGGTTTCTTCACAAAAATACAATGAAACATGTTATATATAGGTCTTCCTGTTTTTCTACTCTTTCTACAAAAAGTAACATACAATACACAGTCCCCTATTCTTTGTGTCTCCTTTTCCCCCACTGCCCTCCCTTTTCCCCCACTGCCATCTTTGTATCTCTGTACTGGTATATGGGGTTTTATTTATGTGTGTGTGTCTATGTGTGTTTCATTGTTTACTCAACAAATCCCTTATTATCAGGCTATTGAGTTATTTCCAATTTTGTATTTCCAACAATGCTACAAAAAATAACCTTGCATATTTTGCCATTTTGTATCTTTGTAGGTTTACCTGTAAAATAGATTACCAGAAGGGGAACTGCTTGGTCACCTGCTTGTTACAATTTACCAGATTCTTCTTCCTCTCATGATTGATATATGAGAGTGTCTATTTCCCCATAGCCTTGCAAACTGAGTTATCAAACTTTTGGTCTTTTGTTCATCTGAAAGTGATAAATTGTGTCTCAGTACAGTTTTCACTTGCATTTTTCTTGTTATGGACAATATAAACTGCTATTTCTGCTACTTTCCATGTCAGATGATAAGGAATTGTTACTGATTTATGTTTCCAGTGTTTCCAAGCTGTCAGCTTATACACCCTAGACTCAGTTTTCTCCTTATGCATCTAGGAACTTACTTTTTCAATACTTTCTTATTCTTCCAGTGTCCTTAATATTTCCACCACTGTTTTCTTTCTTTCTAAGTTCAAATACTCATCTTTTCCTTATTTTTTGGTTAGCTATTTCATATAAACAATATGATATAAAGGGGAGAACATGAAAAGTAACTCTCCTTCATATGCTGAACCTGATCATCCACCTCCAAAATGAACCACCATTCCTAGTTCCTTATGTATTCTTTCAATCACATTTTGTACATAAGGAAGAATATATTTACATATTCAATTTTAGAGATACATTCAAATGGCAAAACACTATTCAGTTAAGGTAACGGTAGCTGCTTCAATAATTAAACCCTGAAATCTCAGTGGTTAAACAAAACGAAAGGTTCATTTACTTACATGTAACAGTCCTGTGTTCACTGAGTAGCCTTCCAAGTGTGCCTCAAGAACCCAAGTTCTGCCACAGTCCAGGGTTTCAAAGTCTTCACTTCAGAAGCAAATGAGGAAAAATAAGACAGAACACATAACTACTTTTTAACCTTGCCCAGAAGTTAGATCAATCTGCACATACTCCAGTGGAAATAGCAGTCACGTAGTCCTTTTAGAAGCAAGGGACGCTAGGAAATGTAGTCCCTGGCTTGGCACTTACTCAGATTTATTCGTATGGAAGGATAGCGTAAGTCTTTGGAGACAGTAACCTGTCTCTTGAGCATATTCGTCACATTATTTTACTCCATGGTGTGTGTGTGTGTTTCATTTATTTTAGAAATGTTTCCAATAACTGATATAAGGCTGATCCATTTAAAAACCTTTTTAACAGCTGCATAGTACAGGCACTTCTCTGCCTCACATCTTTCACTTAAGCAACATGACTACAACAAATACAGTATTTCTGCTACAACAGTTCTGTGTGAGAACACCTGAGTCTCTGCAAAATTAGGCTGCTGAGAAATATGTTGGAGAACTATCCTTAAGAAAGAGAGCTTGCAGACTTGAAGACTAAGTTAGCTTCCCCTCTCCCAGTCCTTTTGGCTTTTGTTACCTCTTATAGTTTATAGTACATTTCATCCCATCTTATAGCCTACAGAGTGGATATCATCCTTCCCTTCTGCCTTCCTGTACCTTCTACACCATATATCCCATCTTCTTGCTTGTAGCAGGGGGCTTAGCAGAGCCTGAGGACTTTCTCCTAAGCCACTCTGCCCTTGTACACAGCAGGCCAGAAGGGTAGAGAGATGAAGAACAAAAAGTAAAAGCTGTCAACCAAAGACTGATGTGTTTCAGTGTGAACCTACCCTGTATTTAAGTTGGATAACTCAGGCATCTATATTTCACTGTTATGCAGAGTTTATACACAGTACTCCTAACTCGATTTTCCATTCTTTATTGAGTAGTGACCTGAACTTTTATTTCACTACCCTCTAGCAGAGTTTCTTGGGATCACCTCCAAGATAAAGTACTCAGATTCTTATTTGAGGGTCTTCTCTGGGGAAACCAACTAAGACATTCCTCTTCCCAGTTTCTGCTTGTAGGTCCCTCAATAGTCAGGTTGGTTGGAGGCTGCCAGGCAATGTTCAAGCTGCAGTCATTAACAATGGGGTAGGTAGCACAAAGAAGCACTTGAAGCCACCATTACCTGGTGCAAAGCACATTAACATGTGAGGGAAAATTACATTGAAATCACCATGACCTCTGTGTTATAATGATAACACTTCTTTACTTACAAATTATACACAGAATTATATCAGAGTTTCTTTAAATAGTCCTCTCCTGGTGGGGATTTAGCTTACTTTCACTCTTGGTATTTACAGACAACAATGCCAGTACTCCTCTTGTACACAAAACATTTCGTGTGTGGGTAGGTGTGTCTTTGGGACACAATTCTAAAAGTAGAATTGGTTGATCAGAAAGCACATTTACAGCAACTTTGAGAAGTACTAACAAGTTGCTTTCTTGAGGTTTTATCAACTTTGACTCCCATTTATGAGAATACTTTTTCCTCCTCACTTCCTGACAACACTATCAGTATTTTTACCTTTGCCTATCTAATGAGTGAAAAATGGTATCTCAGTGTAGTTTTAACTCAAAATTCCCTTTTAAGAAAAACAATATCTGTTCAGGATTTTGGGAGTCAATGTATTTCCTTTCTCATCACCTATTTATATTCTTCAGCTTGTTGGTATTTCTCTTAATTGATTTGTAAGAGCTCTTTATGTATTAACATTATTTTTTATCTGTAATATAGAATTATAAATACTTTTCCACAGTTTAGAGTTGGTCTTTTTTTACTCTGTTTATGTGTTACTGGTTTTGTGTGTGTGTGTGTGTGTGTGTGTGTGTGTGTGTGTTTAAAGGACAAAGACAGAAAGGGAGGGGCAGAGAATGTTAAGCAGGCTCCATGCCCAGCACAGAGCCCAGTGCCTGGCTCCATCTCACAACCCTGAGATCATGGTCTGAGCCAGAATCAAGAGACAGACTCTTAAACAACTGAGCCACGCAGGCACCCCTTATGGTTTCAGGGAATTTTTTCTTTTCTTTCTTATTTAATCAATAATCTTTTCCATTATGACTTTTGAGGTTTGTGTCCTTGTTTCTGTAATTAAAAAAAAAAATTCCAGAGTTTTTTCTAGTACTTTTATGTTTTCATTTTTTCAAGATTAAATCTTTGCTCTATAAGGTGTGAGATATGAGGAAGAATCCAATATTTCATATGTATACAAAGGGCTAACCAGCTGTCACAACATCATTAATTATGGAATAATCCACTTTTTCCAAATTAATTCAAAACAACACCTTTATTATATGCTAACTTTCCAGAAGTATTTGAGTCTATTTCTATACTTTCCATTTAATCAATTGATCTGCTTGTCTATTCATGTGTTCTTACCCCACTATTTATATCAAGTTAGCTTTATACTATCTTTAACATCTGAGCGGGATTTCTCTCCTCATCATGCTATTTTTGAAGAATTTTCTGGATTATTACTTGTTTATTTTCTCATATAAACTATAGAGAATAGAAGCAGCTTGGCTAATTCTAAAAATTACCTAAAAAATATCCACATGTATCTCTTACTGTCTCTTCTTTATCCTCTTTTTCTGTTCATAATAAGATTTCTTTTTTTTTTTTTTTTTTTTTTAATTTGAGAGAGAGCATGCAGACCAGCCTGGGGTGGGGGGAGAGGAAAAAGCGGACTCCCCACTGAACAGGAAGCCTGGTGCAGGACTCAATCCTAGAACCCTGGGATCATAACCTGAACCGAAGACAGACACTTAACTGATAGAGTCACCCAGGTGCCCCATAATAAGACTTCTATTTTCCTCTTCTTAACACTAAAAGTTTAAACTTTTTATTTATTTATTTAAAAAGTCATTTTGAGAGATAGCGAGAGAGCATGGGAACACAGAGGGGCAGGGGGAGAGCGTATCCTAAGTAAACTCTCTGCTGAGTGCAGAGCCTGATCTCAGGACCCTGAGATCATAACCTGAGCCAAAATGAAGAGCTGGACACTTAACCACATAGGCACCCCTAAAACTCTAATTTTTTATTTAAGGATTGTATTTACTAATCAGAGAGAGAGAGAGAGAGACAGACAGAAAAGCAGGGGAATGGCAGGGAGAGGGAGAAGCAGGCTCCCCACTGAGCAAGAGGCTGGATGCAGGAACTGATTCCAGGACCCTAGGATCACGACCTGAGCTGAAGGAAGGCACTTAACTGACTGAGCCACCCAGGTGCCCGAAAACTTTAATCTTTTAAAAGCTTGGTATCACTACCATTAAACAGAAAAGTAGTCAAGACTCTCTTAATTGCTATATCCGGTAGCTTCTGCCTCTTTGAAGTTTCAGTTATTGTAACCATTTACCCTTTCTTGAAATTCTCTCCTTTGTTTCTCTGTCTGCTTCATTTAGATACTTAGCATCCCTCTCTCACTACTTTTCTCTATCTCTCTCATAGCAGAAGAGTCACCCCAAAAAATTCTGTGTTTCTACTTCCATTGGTATACTATTTCCCTTAAAGATATATAAAGATATATACATGTATAGTCAATTCTTATCTAGCTCTCTCTAAGGCCAATTACCACTAATATTCTGTCTCTAGTTCTGAGCACCTAAAAAGTACATGCCATATGTTAGATATGAAATAAATACTTAATAAATGAACAAAAGAACAACAATGCTAAATTTCCAAATTCTGGTTAAAAATTTCAGCTGAGAAGCCCTTTAATTGTCAACATATCAACATATCAAATACTTGTATATGTAGAAGAAATAGTTGCCCTGAATCCTACATTGGTCAAACCATACCAGGAACACTAATTTATTCTGGACACAACATTTTTCAGGAGAGGCAGTGACCAATTAAAGTGAATCCAAGGAAGGGAACTAGTATAAGACTTACATTATAAGAGGACATGTTGAAGTTAGGATGCTTAGTCATCAGAATAGATGATAAAAGACATAAAGGTCCAAAAATATGTGAAGAGCCTTGAGGGCTGGGAAGAGGGAAGAGGGTATGGCACCATTTAGTTACTTCACAGAAGAACTAATGACAAAGTTATAGAGAAACAAAGTTCAAGAAGAATTTTTTAAAATTTGAGTTGTACCAACAAAAAAATAATGGGCAGATTCTAAAAAGTAGTGGGTTCCCTCCCACTAATCTCTCTCAATTTCAATTTTCTGATCTGTAAAATATGGATAATTACTATATACCTACATTAAACAGTTATAGTGAATATTAAAAAGAATAAACTATATTACCACTCCATATAGTTCTTGGTTCAAGACAGACACTCAAATAATATTAGCTCTTTTAAAACTAGATCATCATTTTTATGAATTAGTTAATTTTACCACTGAGACAGAAGCAGATTATTCCCAACTAAGATTTTGTTTGTGGTCTAAAATAGAACTTACCGTATTTTATTCCGAAGTGTCCATATTATTACTTATTCTTATAGGCTCCACACCTCAGTCCTTTTTAGTTTCTTGTTTCCTCATTCTCCAAATCCAGTCATTCATCAAGTCGTTTCCATTCCAATCAATCGCCCTGATTCTTCTTTCATATTCTTTTAAACCCTCCTTTCTTTTCCTGTGTCTTTACTATAATTCAGGCTGTTGACCATCTGAACCTGACCTGTAGCAACACCTTCTCACTAAGTCTTCTGGTCTGTGATCCATCCTAGCCATTTTGTCACATCAAACTTTTCTAACATAACCTTTCCCTTCTCAAAATCTGATGACTTCCAATGTTGACTTAAAGCATAAAAATTTGCATAATGAAAAACCTTCTATAATCACTAATTCATTATTATTATTTTCATTATTCTCCCATTAATCCTTTTCTTCATTTAAATGAACTGTGCTTTGGTATATACCCACCAAATCTGATACTACTAAATAATCCCTTTTTTTTGTGTATACCTGTATTTCAAGGTCTAGCTCAAGTAGCACCTCCTCCACAGGCGACCATTAAAGAAGGAAGAAATCCGAACCCACTCTGAGGATATGTGATACTGTCAAAATCACTCCCTCAGAATTTTCTTCTGTGTCTGGCAGTTATGTAATTGTCCTATGATAGTTTTGCATTTTAAGATCCTATAGCAGTGTTGTTGGGGCACCTGGGTGGCTCAGTGGGTTAAAGCCTCTGTCTTTGGCTCAGGTCATGATCCCAAAGTCCTGGGATGGAGCCCAGGGTCCTAGGATCGAGTCCCGAATCAGGCTTTCTGCTCAGCAGGGAGCCTGCTTCCCTGTCTCTCTCTCTGCCTGCCTCTCTGCCTACTTGTGATTTCTGTCAAATAAATAAATACAATCTTTAAAAAAAAAAAGACCCTATAGCAGTGTTGTTACAGAATTTATAAAAGTTGAAAGTTGTATAGGACTTTCTACAATGATAGAAATATTCTATATCTGTGCTGTCCAATAGAATGGCCGCTAGACCCATGTGACTATTGAGCATCTAAAATGTGGGTAATGGCTATATTAAAAAGTGTGGTCCTGGAGGGCAATAAATTTGTTTCCTGGTCTTAGAAGATTTACTGAGAAATAACTATGTTTCAGGCCCCATTTAAACAATCTATATGTATTATTTCATTTATGCTTTTCTATTATTATCATTCTGTTTTTCAGGTAAGTAAATTGAGTCCCGGAAAGGTTAAGTAGCTTGCTTAAACCCGTAATTCTTTGGGATTAAGAAATGATGAGGCTTATCCACAGCATACTGAAGTTAGAATATTAGAAAATATGGGAATGAGCTTAGTAAACCATACTTTACCTTATACCTTCTTTTGGTTTCCCTTATGATACCTAGCATATCACTTTGTACATAGTAATTATATCTGAATCAGTTGAAAATATTACTTGGTTTACATGTAATCTGTCCTTGTACATAATGTGTTTCTAAAAATTGGAATGTACATTAAATATGCAAAAATGGTACCATAAAAGCAAACTGTGATAATATGCACACAATGGAGTATTACCCAAGAATAAAAAAGAATGAAGTACTGATGCATGTTACAATACAGCTGACCAATAAACATTATGCTTTGTAAAAGAAGCCAGTCACAAAAGTCTGCATATCATATGATTCTTTTTATATGAAACATCTAGAATAGATAAATCCATAGAGACAAAGTATATTAGGGCTAAGAGGCCTGGGAGAGTCAGGGGGAAATGGGGAGTGTGTTTTTTTTTTTTCTGGACTGATACAGACATCGTAAGATCGATTGTGGTGATAATTGCATAACTGATTATATTCAAAACCACTGAATTATATATGGAAAATGGGAGAATTCCATGATATAAGAATGATATCTCAATAATTCTGTTTAAGAGTGGAACCATTGTTTTGTGTTTATAAAAGGGGTCTATTCCTAAGAGCTAAATACAGGTTATGAAATATCTAGACTATAGCTTTGCTTTTTAGTATAATCTTTAACAGAAATATTTGTTATATTTAAGAGTAAAGTGAAATAAAAATGTGGTTTTCAAAATTGTTTTTTCAGGAATGGACAAAAGAAATCTTTTTTAGAAACTCAATAAAACAAAAATAATCTGGAGCTGCCCTGAACGAAGCCAAGTGGACATTCAGACCTCTTCCACTCAGACTCCTGAACTTTCTTCAATATTGACATCTAAGGAACCTCTACAGGGTTTGGGAGAGAAGAATTTGAAAGTTGCAGCAAAAGTAACACAAATAATTGAATAAATACACAATGAAGTAAAAACTCTGCAAGTTGAAGTATTTGCTGCCCAGCAGGGTACCACCATGTTATTAATAGCTCAGAATTGTCTTATGTTTCTAATATACAAATGTAAGAATTCTGTTTAGTAAATCTGAGTTCTGCTTCTAAGAATAGATTTAGGGCATGTTGTTTAAAAGTGTGACTTGGTCGAAAGTCAAGATTTACCTCTAATTTATGTTTGTTTTTTCTTACCTACTTGGATTAGGGGGACTTTTGAATTTTGTTTGTAACAAAAAGAAAAATATGTAAATATCCCAAAACTAAAAACCAGATGTCCTACTTCTGTGACAACAGGAAGGCTGCATTCCTAGAGCAATACTACTTACTCAGTCAGTAAGAAAAAAGGGCAGTTTTTAACTCCATGTACTTATGTAATTATGTAACTCACTTCTTCTTGGATGGCTTGTTAACACCTAAAATTTATTATTATTTAATTATATATGACATGTTATATTATACTTCAATTACACCAAAATCAGAACTGATAATTTATTTCCCTCAAATTAAATATATCTTAAATACATTTAAAGGTGAAGAGGAATGAAACTGTGGTTTTTCCAAGTTGTTTTTTCAGGGGTGGACAAAAGAAGTCATTTTGGCAAGAAAATAAAGCAGAGAAATCTCAATGTCCACAATTTCTACTGAAATCCAAATCACCAGATTGCTCTCTATCTTTGAAAACAAATCATAGACTCTCTACATTTATAGTTCCTGTACAAGACATGATCCTTTCCTCCTCAGAAATGTCTTTGGAATCTCCTTCCTTTCTTTTTCCAAAGCTACCAAATTTCTCTTGAATCAAGCCTGCTTTTCCCATCTTTTCTAGTTACTGCTATTAGAAGAGTTCTCAAGTGCTATTTCTATTGTTATTTTCTTACCCCAAAACTTAAAATTGTTCTCTATAAATCAAATTCTTCTCAATCTCTGTGAGAGTTAATTTTACTTTATTTTATTTTTTTAAAAAGATTTTATTTATTTATTTGAGAGAGAGGCAGTAAGAGACAGCATGAGCGAGGTGAAGGTCAGAAGGAGAAGCAGATTCCCTGTGGAGCTGGGAGCCCGATGAGGGACTCAATCCCGGGACTCTGGGATCATGACCTGAGCCGAAAGCAGTCGTCCAACCAACTGAGCCACCCAGGCGTCCGACAGTTAATTTTATATGTCAACTTGACTGCGCCATGCGGTACCCAAATTATGTGGTCAAACATTCTCTCAGTGTTTCTATGAGGTAGTTTTAGATGAGATTAATATTTAAATCAGTAAACTGAATAAAGCAAATTGGACTCCAAAATGTGGGTGACCTTCATGTAACAGTTGCAGGTCTGAAGGGAACAGAATCTGACTCTCCCCCAGTAAGAGAGAATTCTGCCTGATGGCCCTCAAACTGTAGTATCAGGTCTTCCTGATTAAAAGCCTTTGAATTAGAACAACAGCTCTGCAGATTTTAGACTTGCCAGGCTTTTTAATCACAACAAACTCAGATAAATCAATGTAAATCTTTCAATCAATCAATCAATTATCTATCTAACATGACTCTACCCTATTGGTTCTGTTTCTCTGGAGAACCCTAATACACTATTAAAATTCTGTAGTCTCATCTCACCAGCTCATTTCTTATTCGACATCAACAGACTCTCCACTCCACTGAATCAAATCTATTTGTCATTTTCTACATAATTTGTACAATTCCAACTAAATGCTTTTATTAAGTAACTGACATATCTCTGTACCACCTATATTTACTTTTTACATATTTCTGTCCAGCTAGACTATTGAGCACTTGAGAATAGGAGCCTCTACAGGGTGAGGGATTTTGGGGGGTAGGGAGGGAAAAAAATGAAACAAGATGGGATCGGGAAGGAGACAATCCATAAGAGACTCTTAATCTCATGAAACAAACTGAGGGTTGCTGGGGGATGGGGGTTAGGGATAGGGTGGCTTGGTTATAGACATTGCGGAGGGTATGTGCTATGGTGAGTGCTGTGAAATGTGTAAGCCTGATGATTCACAGACCTGTGCCCTTGGGGCAAATAATATATTATATGTTAATTAAAAAAAAGAATAGAATCCTCTATTTTCTTTACTTTTTTCTACAGAAATATTAACAAGGACTAATCATGTGAAGTGCAGTGTGTTTACATATACATACACATATATATACCTTAAAACCTAAATATATGTATATATAAAATTTATCTCTTCAAGTTTGGCACAAAATTTAATTTGTTTTTGGCTTAGAAAAATCACACTTCGGGTTAAAACTGATTGTCATTTATAAGTATTCTTTTTCCATATTCATTTCACTCTGTTGTAACACAGAACAAAGTTACAGGAAAATTTTAGCCTAGATAATTTAAGATTACAATTGACGGAATGTTTTAATGTTGGGATGAAATGCATACTTTACTCTGTATTTTTCAAACTCAGTTATATTGCTTTGCTAAAAGTAAATAGTACCTCCAGGACACCATCTGGTAAAAATCTCTGCGGATTAACCCAGAAAAGGAAGTGAATGAATTTTTATATATCGAATAGTTGTGGTTGCAAAACTGCAGTAAAAATATGTTTTCAATGCACTAGTGTAAGTGAGACTTTAGCTACTTCATCTGATTTGATCCAAAAGGCTTGGAATATTTAAGGCCATATCTCATCAACAGAGGAAAGAAGGGGTGTTTTCTTTTCTAGCATTCCTAGGACTTGGAAGAAAAAAAATCCAGGAAATTGAAGTCCATAAGCTAGAAAATATAAATTGGGTCTTTTAGAAATCATTCATTAAAAACTAACATGCAGTTCCTTAATAATAAGATATTTCCGAAAAGTCTGAGACTGTCTACAACAATTAGATGAGACCCAACAATGTTATTGTGTGCATTTCTGCCAATGCAAAATGGTCAATTTAGTTTTTACCTTTTTTTTTTTTTTAAATAATGTGATGTCCAAGTCTTGATCTAGTACAATGACTAGAGCAATGGAACTTCCCCTCATTCCTCTAGGGAATCCATTCCAGAGACTAATAGATTTCACTGTCAGGAAACATTTCCCAGATTCAGTCTTAAATTTCCGTTACTTAATTTCATCCCATTACTTGACTATAAACCCCTTATTGTACCCTTAAAAAAGTCTTGGCTTCCATGATGTTTACATCTTTCAAATATTTGTGAAATGTTATCATAACTGGACTCAAAGATGGACAAATATATATTTTATTTTAATATTTTTCTTCAAGTTAAAGTTTAAAGTCTATTATGAATTTAATTTCTAGTTTGGGCGCTATTCAATTTACTTGAGGTATTTACACCTTAAACTGGTATTCATGTTATGATCTCAGCAGCACCATTTAAGTGACTTTTATCTTCGAGTCATATGACATAAAGCTTTTGCATATACAGACTAAAATCTCATTGACTAATTTTACTCTCATATTGCATTACAAGATCATATATAATATGCTACCCACTATCATCTCAAAGTCTCTTGGTATTACTTCTTTCCAAGTACTATATATCCTGCCAATTGAATGGCTGTGTTTCTGATTATTTTTCCCCAGATGTATTAGCTACATTTTTCCAGGTTGAATCACATTTCATTTCCTGACCATATTTCTAACCACTTTAGGTCCCTTTTATCTGCCCTCACTGGTTTTGTCAACACTATTCAATTTAGTATCATCTGTAAATTTTATTAACATGATGTGTATCCTCTCTTATAAATCATTAATGAAGTTTTTCTACAATGACTTGTTTATTTTTTAAAATTCTGATGCTGCTTCATGTCTATAGTCTTGCTATAGTCTTAAGACTGTACTTTTTGTTATTTCATTATTTTAGGACCGGCTGATGGTAGACCAACAACAAAATCATACCCAGGGTCACTGATTTTTTTAAATATTAATGTTAAATTACCATTTTGGTCATTTTTCTAAAGATTGACAATGCTTTTGCAGCCATTTTTCTACCCTTCTGCAGTTGCTACATTTCCTAAATGTGGTCTAACACCATGGAAGCCTCATTATGATGTTCTCATGTCCACAATGTAAAATTATCAAAGATCTCTTATTCCAAATTCTGTTGTGCAAGGGGTTTAAATTTTAGATACTAATTTATCATGGCAATATTCTATTAAATTATAAAAATTAATTTAGAATGTTTCTATTTTAAGTATTTTGGAATTGCTAACTTGAACCAGTTATGGTTCATATGAACTGAGCAACACTATTTTGTTCCTCCTTTACATTTATAACTGTGATTTCTTTTTAATTTATTGGTTATTTAAAATGATTTTGTTATATTAAAACCTATTTTTAATTATATTTTTAGGAGGAAATATATCAGACTTTGTGTTTTAAATACATAATATTAGAAACAACATGTACAACATACCCACTACACAGATTATAAAAAGCTACTACCAGGAATACTAACAGTTATTTGTATACAGTTTTTTTTTCTTCTCCCTTAGGGTAACTACTTCTGTGAATTTTATGAAAAGGGTTTATCTTTCTTGTTTATACAATTATATATGTATCCTTATAGCTAAGAGGTATTTTTCTTCAAAAACTGAACACCGCAGGCATTTTAGTTATAAATTTTCATCTTATATTAATTCATTCTTTTTTCCCCCTAAGTATTTCACTTCTCCCACATGGATATCTTATCATACATCTTCAAAAATCTTGGAAGAAAGCCTACATTTCTTTCCTTCTTTTTTCCCTTAACCTAAATCCCTAGTGTTAGCTTTGCACACAATTTCTTTCCTTCTTTTTTTAATCGTGTGTGTGTGTGATGCCTCTTTTTCATTTAGGAGTGTATCCACATTCTTATATTACTTATTATGGCCTAATTAGGGCATATAGGTCTGATTTTATACACTTGAGCTAATAAGAGGATCCCTCAACCTGTTTTTCAGCCAAGTCTTATATTTCAATACATTTAAGGGATTAGAAAATTAATGTGGATACTAAACATAAGAACTGTATTTATTCCCTAACAAATTTAAACTTCCATTCTTTTTTAGTTATCAAAATTTTCTTTCCATCCATATTTGGTTCCATCTTAATTTCTATTTCCCAACTCTATATCTAAGTAATAACTTTAACATATTTATATCTTTTAAACCAAAATTTAACTCAATCATCCTTAATTGTATTAGTATGACATAGTAAAAATTTGATGATCTAGGGTTTTGTCATATTTGCTAATTATCTTGTTATTGCTTAAAAATGATGTGCTCAATTATTTAGAAAATGATTTGTATTATAAACATTTGATTTACAACAGAAAAAAAATTGGGAACTAATAATTATGATTCTAGCTAAATGAAATATAAGTGTAATCTTACAATGGAATACTTGGAATTGAATTAAAATTTGTGATTACCAATTTTACTCCCTATGAGAGCCTCTTTACCGAGTAATACCTGGGTTATAGAATCAACCACCTTGGGAGGTCCACACAGTTGAGCAACAAATACAAGTTTACAAAAACCAAGCTATCACGTTTTCGTCTCACAGAGGGACTGTCCCATAAGAGGGATAATTCTGTGGTACCATTAGCTACCCATGGGATCAAGCTAAGGCTAGACTTCCTTTCAAACCATACTTTGCTTATGTTCTTCCTCTGGCATTTCCTGCTTTTCTCCCATTCTTTTGAAAAGTACTCTCTTAATAAATCACCACGCACTAATCTCTTTCTTAAGCTCTACTTTCTTGAGGTGCCTCTCTTCTCATCTAAGAGAACGGATGACAGAAGTAGTCCCAGAAAGTACCTCTAAGGGGGAGATTCTAGAGTTGATTCACTCACCATTGGCAGGCTATTAATAAGGACAAAATTAGTAGTCAGTGATTTCTAGTATACTATAGTAGTGTAACTGCTAAGACTTCCACCTGGGTGAACTGAGATGGAATTCATGCAGAAAATAAATGACTGGCTGGCTTGTACAGTTTCTCCAGGTATTGTACAATAGCAGATGAGATTTCAGGGATGACATCAGAAGATAACTGAAGTTAAGGGTGTCAAGAAACTACATGATTATGTTATCAGAGAGGGCATCTCCAATGAGTATATTGATGGCATCTAAAATAAGAAAATAATATGAAATTAGGGGGAAAAGGCCATCAGCCTGGTATAAACCATTAGTTAGCATAGAAAACTAACTTAGAGACTGGTAGATAACAACAAGAAAGCAAGATAGATCGTTCAAAGATAACTGTGTTACAGGGTTATTTTCAGCAGAAGTCAGAAGAGTGATGGGTTATAAGCAGTAAAAAGGAACCTGAACAATACTGAACAGCCAATGTTCCAGAAATGTGGATGTATAATGAAGAAGACAAAGTAGTTTTCACTCAGAAGGGTTCTAGGGGTAATCAAATTCTTAGGGTAGCTCCAAATGTGAAACCAGTGCAAGAATAACTCTATGAAAAGGCTGTAGACCTAAGGTAATTTTTTCTTATAGGACAAGCTCTACAGGGTACAATGGAAAGGTTGTGGAGGAGCAAAAGCATTGAAAGATCATGAGACCAAGCACAGAGTATTACTTATATGAAAGTTTAAGATAAAAGAAAGACCTATGACAGGGGTTAGTATTTGGGTTCATGACCAAGGATGACAAAAATATGGAACATGATGGAATTAAGGAATGTTTGCCAAAATAAAAATGCCTGGTATTACAGAAGGTAGTTCAGATTTAATATCCCATTACAACTCTTTGCGGTGGATAAAAAAAGGCAAGACTGAAAAGCTAAATATTTTTCTCAAGGATGTACAGATATTATAGGTAGGAGTAATGATTTTTACTTAGTTCTGCCTAGATCTACACTCTGTACTTTTATTATTAGGCCCAATAGATGTTTATGCTTCCTGAAGCAAATTTAGTAGGAATTGTTTAGGTTGAGTCCTCAAGTTAATTGAGGAGGACCTGATTAGCAGACAAGAATATCCACATGGATTGTGTTGGATCCCCCAACAAAGGAATGTAAGTCCTGATATACTAGAAAAGAGTAGTTCATTTCCTAGACTTTTCTGTCTTGGTAGAAGTAACAACAGGGGTGCCTGGGTGGCTCAGTCATTAAGCATCTGCCTTGGGTTCAGGTCATTATCCCAGGGTCCTGGGACAATCTAGTCCCAGATCCCACTCCCTGCTCGGAGGGGAGTCTGTTCTCCCTCTCTCACTCCCCCTGCTTGTGTTCCTTCTCTCATTGTGTCTCTCTGTCAAATAAATAAAATCTTAAAAAAAAAAAATAGCAACAGTACCTAAAGGGTAGAAGAGCTTTCTTAATGGAGCTGGTTGTCATGTAGATTGGGGGCTTGGAACATTAATCCTGGAGAGAAGTCAAAAGTCATTGGCTCTCAAGAAAGACCCTTAGTCACCTTGTGGCATCAAACTAATATTGAAGATACAAGAAATACGTGCTTTGACTTTTTAGTTAATTGAAAAACTGAAAAATTAAGATTTCACTTTGGGTGTTATTAAGACTATTTTGTATTCTCTGCTGTTTCATTTGTACATCCATTCGAAGTTGCCAAGGGCTTAGGAAAGCAGATAAAAACCAAATTAATCAGTTTTCCTACATCCAGCATCTTTGTTTTGGGAAAAAAATGTAAAACATTTGCTCTGTGATCACTTATTATGTTTTATTTGAAAAATTCCTCTCATATATAGAATCCTTATATTATTTAGCATAGATTGTGTATACACACACACACACACACTCACAACTTAAAAATGCAGGTAGTCACAGTATCATTTAGAACAAATAATTCTTACCTTCTTTAGGAACAAACTAAGAGTTGAGACAAGTATGCAGGCTTCTTTTTATCTGGTCAATGGCAAAAGGGCAAACCCCGGCACACTGTTTCATCATATTAATTTTTAAAGTCCAATTAAAGGTAACATCTACAACCTTTCTTCTGTTGTGTTTGCCAAATATTTTTAAACATTAAACAAAGTGCTGATTGCAAGAGAAGACCAAAGCTCTTGCTGCTACACTCTGCCAGTGATAAAATCTTTGTCCCCAGGGGACTTGGTAAACATTTAGACATATGAAACAATGTATATTGCATAAAAGTTCATTATTCCAAGGACTTTTTAATCCAAATATAGCCTGATATTATTATTAGCTCTGATTTCATTGCCTCCTATAAAAGCACAGGCATCAGATTCTGAAATAAGAATTTTAAACAAAAAACCTGAAACAGTTTAAAACTGAAGAAAACTGCTTTAATGAAAATTGTTACATATTCTTAACTATTCATCAATTTGTATATCCTCATAATTTATTTCTAGGAACGAGAGCTTTGTATACTTGGTTCAGGCGGGGTAAGGCTATGCATTCTACTATACCCACATATACATCTTACTATCTACCTTACCTATAACTATGTCACTTGGGGCTCGTCTAGTTAGAAGTGACCAAAACTACCTCAAATTAGCTTAGCAAAATGAGGAATTTACTAAAATTATACTGGGGTATCTTACTGAGTCCAAGAAAGAATTGTATAAAATGAAGGACAAAGACACAGAACTTGTACAGGGTTTTGGTTTTTTTTTTTCCTCATATCCCATCTTTCATCATGGGACAGCTTAATCCTCTGTATCACTGTGGTCCGACTTTTCCTACATAAAGTAAAACATGGTTGTCTAGAGCAAGGGAATTGTATGTTTCACAGCTTCAATCTTAGTCTTTCAGTCTCAAACCTGAAATTCATAGGGAAGATTCTCACTGGTTCAACTAACGAGCCATGTGCCTTTTCTTGGACATATTAAGTCTGTCGAGGTATGTGAGACCTATGTCCAGGTTGGGAAAATAGTTAAATATCCCTAATGTGCACATCTGGGACCAAGAGATGTGTTGAACATTAGAATGGAAAGAGGAAGTTCCAGAAAAGATATGCTAGACACACTACACCATAGATATTCCCTACCCTGAAAAATTAAATTCTCTTCTGTAAGTTCATATATTAAAATTTACCAATGTCACTATGCATTTTTTTTCTACTGAACTAAAAACAGTAACTATATGAAAGATAGAACTGATCTAATTTTGTTTGGCAGTTCTACAGCTTACACTTCTGTAGGCAAGCCTGTAACTTTGAGGTTTATTTATTTATAACCTGTCTTGTTCCAGAAAGAATTCAAGACAGCTTGGAAAATAAATACATTAAATAATACCAGAACATAAATTAAATGTGAAACAAAAGAAGGAAAAACAGGGTGGAGACAGAATGAAATAATAAATAATGTATTCTATAATGCAGGCATACACATTCACTATAGGTAGGCTACAAGGTTATCCAGTAACTTTACTAATTACTGGCTAAGTTTTCTAATAACTTTGTCAGTTGCATAATTTATAATGTACATTAGGAAGTAGACTAATTGCTTAGGAAGCATATAATACACACATAGAAATGTATACATGACTAGAAAAAAACCTTCTGGTAAAAAATCCTTACTTAGCCTGAATTATATTCTCGATGTCACACTTCATTCATTAGAGGTGAAGAGATAAAAAAGCAACAATGCTAGAAAGGGGACAAAGTAGGGGAGTTCCTTCTTTAGAAGTATTCTGTGATATAAATTTGAGCAGAGGCTTGAGCAAACAAATGGTGCCAACTTTGAGATTATCTGAGAGAACATTCAGGCAGAGGAAACAGTAAGCATAAAGCTCAGAATATGGAGCATACTTGGCATGTTCAAGGAAAAGCAAGGTGGCCAGTGTGTCCAGAGCAGAATCAGGGAGGGGTAAAGTGGAAGGCACTGAGAGGCAGACCATACCATGCAGGGCACTGTATGCCATGGTGAAGACTGGATGCTGTTCTAAGTGTAAAGGTAAATGATTAGCAGGTTTTGAGCAAAGAAGTGTTATGATATGGTTCTAAGAAGATGACTCTAGCTGTTGTGTAGAGAACAGACTTTGAAGATATAATAATAGTAAATATGTACCCAACTGATAACAAAGCTTCAAAGTTCATATCCAAATACTGACAGAAATAAAGGAAGATATAAACAAACCTACAATCATAATTGGAAATGTTAACATCCTCTTAAGAGTTGATAAGAAAATTAAAAAGTAGAGAATTGAAGAACTAGAACACATGATACCAAAATTTGTATGGAGCTACAAAAGACTCCACATAGCCAAAGCAATCTTGAAAAAGAAAAAATTGTGGGTATCACAGTTCCAGATTCAAGTTTTATTACAAAGGTGTAGCAATCAAAAAAGTATGGTACTGGTACAAAATAGACACATATATCAATGGAACAGAACAGAAAACCCAGAAATAAGCTCATAACCATTATTAATCTTCAACAAAGCAGGCAAGAATATGAAGATAGTCTCTTCAACAAATGGTTTTGGGAAAACTGGATAGCGTCATGCAAAAGAATGAAACTGGACAACTTTCTTTCACCATACACAGAAATAAGCTCTAAATGAATTAAAGACCTAAATGTGAGACCAGAAGCCATAAAAATTTCAGAAGAGACACAGGGATTAACTTCTCTGACACTGACTATAACAACTTTTTTTAGATATGCCTTCCGAGGCAAGGAAACAAGAGAAAAAATAAACCATTGGGACTACATCACAGTGAAGGAAACAATCAACAAAACTAAAAGGCAACCTATAGAATGGGAGAAGATTTTTGCATATGACATTTCTGAAAAAGGGTTAGCATCCAATATACATAAAGAAGTTGTAAAACACAATACCCAAAAAACGATCTAATTAAGAAATGGCAGAAAAGATGAACAGACATTTCTTCAAAGAAGACATTCAGATGGCCAACAGACACATGAAAAGATACTCAACATCACTCATCATCAGGAAAATACAAATCAAAACTACAATGATAAAAAAAACAAAACAAATAAAAACTATAAAATGAGTTACCATCTCACACCTGTCAGAATGGCTAAAATCAAAAACACAAGAAATAACAAGTGTTGGTGAGGATGTGGAGAAAAAAGAACCCTTGGACAGTACTGGTGAGACTGCAAACTGGTGCAGCCACTGTGGACAACAGTATGGAGGTTTCTCAAAAAGTTAAAAATAGAGCTACCCTATGCAATCCAGTAACTGCACTGCTAGGTATTTTCCCAAAAAATGCAAGAACACTAATTCAAAGGGATACACATACCCTTATTTTACAGTAGCTTTATTTACAACAGCCAAATTATGGAAACAACCCAAGTGCCCATTGACAGATGAATGGATAAAGAAGATGTGGAACATTACTCAACCATAAAAAAGAATGAAATCTTGCCATTTGCAATGACATGGATGGAGCTAGAGTATAATGTTAAGTAAAATTAAGTCAGTGAAAGAAAAATACCACATGATTTCACTCATGTGGAATTTAAGAAACAAAACAAATAAAGAAAAAGAAGAGACAAATAAAAAAACAGATTAACTATAGAGAATAAATTGATGATTACCAGAATGAAGGTGGGTGGGGGAATGGGTGAAATAGGTGATGGAGATTAGGGAGGGCATTTGTCATGAATAGCACTGGGTGATGCATGGAATTGTTAAATCACTATATCGTACACCTGGAACTAATATAACACTGTGTGTTAATATACTGGAATTAAGATTTTAAGAAAAGTAGAGAATAGAAAATTTGAACAATCAACTTGACTAAATCAATAGTTATAGAAGGGAGAAACCATATATTCTTCTCAAGTTTGGGAACATTCAACAATTCATAGGTTGCATCTCAGTGAATGCTTACAAATTACAGTGACATTTTAAAAGACTGAAATCATATGGTTTGTGTTGTGACCAAAACAGAATCAAACTAGAAATCAAGTATAAAAAAACACCTAGAAAATTCCCAAGTGTTTGTCACTAAAACAAAATATTTCTAAATAACACATAGGTCAAGTAAGAAACTACAGGAAAGGGTGCCGGGGTGGCTCAGTCAGTTAAGCACTCGACTCTTGATTTTGGCTCAGGTTATGATCTCAGGGCCATGAGATCAAGCCCTGCATTGGGTTTCAAATTCAGGCTTCACTCACCTTCATCTCCTTCTGCCCCTTCTCATGTTCACTCTCTTTCTCAAATAAATAAATAACATCTTTAAAAAGATAGTATAGAAACTACAGGAAAACCATTACATGTACTGAAAAGAGTAATAGCAAAAACACACATTTGAAAAAATTGGATGCAGCTAAAGTAGTGTTTGAAGGGAAATCTAGACTCTAAAACCTTTTATTGGGGGGAAAAAGGTTTAAAATCAACTATCTAAGCTTCTATACAAAAAGTAAGAAAAACCTGGGGTACCTGGCTGGCTCAGTTGGTAGAGAATGTGACTCTTGATCCCAGGGTTCTGAGTTTATTTTATTTTTTTAAAAGATTTTATTTACTTGACAGAGAGAAATAGAGATCACAAGTAGGCAGAGAGGCAGGCAGAGAGAGAGGGGGAAGTAGGCTCCCTGCTGAGCAGAGAGCCCTATGTGGGGCTCAATCCCAGGACCCTGAGATCATGACCTGAGCTGAAGGCAGAGGCTTAACCCACTGAGCCACCTAGACACCCCAGAGTTATGGGTTTAAGCACCACACTGGGTATAGAGCTTACTTTAAAAATATATATATATATTGGGGTGCATAACAATATACAAAGGATACTATCATAAGTGAAGGTGTGTGTTTTCTAAAGAAACTATGTGTATGTTATGTATTTTTATATATTCACATATACATAAAACATCTCTGGAAAAATATACCAGAAACTGGTGATAGTGGTTGCTTCTAGAGAAGAGATCTGTGTGGTTTAGATATAAAAGTAGTATTACATTTCAGTGAATACTCTTTTGCCCTTTAGAATACAGTATAAACATTCCCTATTAAAAAATATTTTAAGCATAAGAAATAAAGGTAACAAATATCATAAAAGAAGAAATCGGGATAATAATACAAAAAGGATTGGAGTCAAAGTCCTTGATAGGTTATACAGACAGCTTGGCTTCCTATATCTGCAGCTTCCTTTGAGGCTGCAGGCCCTTGTTTATCTAGATAGGACAGCCAAGAAACAAAGAGATTCTGCGGCCTTTTTCTCTTTACCCTTACAGTTGTGTCTAAAGCAAACATGGCAGGAGTCCTTTGCTATATACCTAAAGGGATTAAAAAGGTACAGATGGACAAGCTCACAGGAATCCCCATTTATTGCTAAAGTAGCCCAAACTAAGGCATCTTTTTTTGAGCTTGCAGATTCCATCTAAACTACTGTGTATCCTTTGTTCTTTATCTATGATGGAGAAAAAAAGAAATGGTGCAGTAATTGCTTCATGACCACATACATACCTAGGGTAGTCACAAAAGCTAGCAGTCAAAAATTGCTATTGTGGTGTTTTCCCTGTGTCAAGAATCCAGGGAAAGGCAGTTTTCAGGAAGTAAAATAAAAATATTTACCTTTCCTTGTATAAAATATTGAATTCTCAAGATTTTAAAATTAAAGTTACCTTCTATGTTCAGAACTACAGGAACAGTATGACTCTACTTACACCTCTCCGAACAGCCTGGTTCTATTTTATCTTTTAGAATAATTTTCCCTCTCTGATTTTATTACTTTCTTTTGAAACAACAATAACTTTTTGGGGGCATGGCTTAAATTTCTTTTCTATTTCAATAAATAGAAATTGAAATTCTATCACTCCGGGTCAGCATATTTTACAAAAGGCTACAAAAACTGACTTCCTATTTGTATAAAGCATCTAACTTGTCTTATAAAATCACTCATAAAATAAATAATTCTTATTTGATTCATTTGTTCTAACAGTACCATTAATGTAGGAAAAGTGATGTTACGTAAGTTAGGATTTGGAATCCATCTTATGAATTCTTAAGTATTTCATGAGGTACTCCATTTAAATGTCCATTGATTTCATTTACCCATGGATAAATTTTATACTGTTTTTCAGGCAAACCATAATTAGTTCCTTTAGGTATTTAAATAAGCATTATAGTACTAGAGAGCAAAAGCAGATATGCATCCATGTATCATTTCTTGAAGCATGGAGATGGGCTGATATTTAGCTCAAAGTAGGCAAAACATCACTGAATTAGTTTACACTTTGGGAAAAGATTAGTCTACAGCCATGGAAAGCTAAACACAACTTCTGAATCAATCAAGAAAATTCTCTGGTTTACTTCCAGACAACAGTAACTAACCAACCAAAAAAGTGACTACCTTTCTTCTCTATCTTCAGTGTCAAAGCTAAAGAGAAAATCTTTATATAAAAATTTTTTTATATAAAATCTTAGTTCAGGGGATTTGTAATACACTATACATGATTGAGGTTGTCTTTTGCTTGTTTATCAGTTATTTGTTTTGACCAACTGTATAAGTAATGCAGCTATGGGTGAATGAGGCAAGAGCTAAAAATGCATAATGTCAATGGTAACAAAATTCTATCTAATTGAGTTACAGTTAAAATAATTAACTCAAATATTCCTCATATGACATGAAAATGTCAGTGGGGAAACATAAATGATTAAGCTCAAATATATTCTTTCATCTGAAAATTTTATACCTTCCTCTCTCTAGAGCTTTCACAAAGAGAAAAATAGTATGAGTTCCAAAGATGGAATGTTTAGTATGAACCCAGAAGAAAAGTAAGAATTGCCAATAATATAGGCTTTCTTTAGAGACTACTTTCTACAAATACAAAAAACAACAAAAATAATAATTTGTCCTTTAAGAAAGGACATAGATCCTGTCACATTATAAAACACATACAATTATGCTAAACAAAATAAGTCATTTAGAGAAAGACAATTATCATATGTGATGATCTCCCTGATATAAAGAATCTGAGAGGCAACATGGGGGTTTAGGAGGTAGGGAAGGAAAAAAACGAAACAATATGGGATGAGGAGGGAGACTAACCATAAGAGACTCAATCTCATAAAACAAACTGAGTGCTGCTGTGGGGAGGGGGTTAGGGAGAGGGTGGTTGGGTTATGGACATTGGGGAGGGTATATGCTATGGTGAGTGTTGTGAAGTGTGTAAACCTGGCAATTCACAGACCTGTACTGCTGGGACTAATAATACATTATATGTTAATAAAAAATAAAATATTAAAAAAATAAAACACATACAATAATTTATGTATTGTATCTGCTCACAGATACATAAACATATAGGAAATATAAAAACTTGTACACTAATGAAAACACTGGATTTGTAAAACACCAAAGAAGGAGGGAGGGAAGAGAATGAGATAGGAGAGGAACACAGTGGGAACAGTAATTGTATTTATAATATTTAATTGGAGGAGAAAGAGCAGCAGCAGGAAATGAGGCATAGTGCTAATATTTCAGGTGGGATTAATATTAAGGTGGGATTAAGTCCATAAGTGTTCATTATATTTTTCTCTATTCTCATCTACATATTTAAGATATTTCACAATAAATAAATATCATTTATAATATCCAACAAAAACACATATGCTATAAATACAGCAAAAATATCCCAAAGATTTATGAAAAAATTGTAAGACTTTATTAAAAGACAATAAGAAAGATATAAATAAGTGGAGAGATAATAATACATGCTTATGGATAGAAAGATTCTGTATTTTAAACAGAGCAGTTCTCCAAATTAACCTATAAGTTTAAAAATTTTAATAGATTTTCCCTTGAATTTGACAAGTGATCATAAAATATATATGGAAAAGCAAAGAGCAAAGAATGGCCATTATACCCATGAAGAAGAAAAGTTGGGAGACTAATTCTACTGAAATTCTCCTCCAATATCAACACTTATTAAATCCAAGATAAAGACAAAGTAACAGTAGCACAGGGATCAAGGAAAAAACAGAGAACACAGAAACAGACCCGTCTATTATGAAAACTTCATTTACAACACAGCTGGCAGTAATGATCAATGAGGAAAGTTTAGGCTAATCAGTCCCATGGTGGGACAGTTGGGTTTCAACATGGAAAAAGATGAAACTGCTTCCTTATTTCTCACTATATAGTGAATCACTTCCAGGTGGATTATAGTCTTAAATGTGACAGACAAACTATAAAAGCTTTAGAAGACAGTATGAAATAAAAATTTTTTAAATATTATAGCAGGAAAGGATTTCTTCAACAAAAGACCATAACATTATTTAAAATAAACTTGAAGATAGATAACTGAATCATATTAAAATTATGACATTTGTAAAACAAATCACAGTAAAAACAAAAAAAAATTTAATGATATGTCACAACCTTAGAAAAGATGTTTGCAATATGTACACATCCAATAAAGGATTCATATCCAGAATATTTAAGTAAATCCCCAAATCAATACGAAATGACAAACATAGAGAAAAGCCGGTGAAAGAGAAGAGACCTTCAGAGAAAACACAAATGGCTCATAAACATATGACAGTCTTATTATTATGAGATAATTGCAAATTAAAACCAAAAGATACCATTTCAGAACAATAAGACCCATAAAATATTGACAACATTAAAAAAGTCCTAGCATGATAGGGAGGGAGACAAACCATAAGTGACTCTTAATCTCACGAAACAAACTGGGTTGTTG
This sequence comes from Neogale vison, assembly GCF_020171115.1. Taxonomy (NCBI): domain Eukaryota; kingdom Metazoa; phylum Chordata; class Mammalia; order Carnivora; family Mustelidae; genus Neogale; species Neogale vison. Next base: position 14,415,464 of record NC_058097.1, read on the forward strand.
GGGGGAGAGGGGTTGGGAGAAGGGGGGTAGGGTTATAGACATTGGGGAGGGTATGTGCTTTTGGGTAAATTGGAAGGGGAGGTGAACCATGAGAGACTATGGACTCTGAAAAACAATCTGAGGGGTTTGAAATGGCGGAGGGTGGGAGGTTGGGGTACCAGGTGGTGGGTATTATAGAGGGCACGGCTTGCATGGAGCACTGGGTATGGTGAAAAAATAATGAATACTGTTTTTCTGAAAATAAATAAATTGGGGGAAAAAAAAAAGTCCTAGCAAATCTAAGTTTTGCCAAAATGTGAAACAAGAGGAATTCATGCATACTCTCAGTGAAAGCAAAAATTGGTACCAGCACTTTGGAAAGTTTGGTGTTTCTAAGAAAGCTGAACACGCACATATCCTCTGACCCAGTAATTCCACTCCCAGGTGAACACAGCCTAGAAAATACAGCCTAGATGTGTGTGTACGTTAGATACACATAGGAAAATTTTCTTAGTAGCACTGTTTCTAATGGCATAAATGATAAAAGAGCCTCATTTCCACTAGGAGTGAAATGGATAAATGTTATACAGCAGTGGCAATAAAAAGAAAACTGTAGTTTATATTTATCATGTCTGATATTTACAAACCTAATTGTATACTAAAGAAGCAAGTACAGAATACCCATATGATGGTTCCATGGCTGTCAAGTTTAAAACCAAGTAAAACTGAAGACTGTATTATTCAGGAATCCATACATAGCTGGAAAACTTATAAAGGAAAGCAAAATACAATAAAATTCAGGGTGGTAGTAAAGTCTGAAGAAAGCAAGGGTGATGACACACAGGTGCTTTTAATATACTGGTGTGTCCAGAAATCAGGTCAATTTCTATATAATAATAATGAGACAGAAGAAAAAGTAAGAATTCACCACATTAACAATTGCAAAAAAAACCTGTAAGATACTTAGGAATAAACCTAACCAAAGAGGTAAAAGATCTGTACTCTAAAAACTACAGAACACTTATGAAAGAAATTGAGGAAGACACAAAGAAATGGAAAAACATTCCATGCTCATGTATTAGAAAAACAAGTATTATTAAAATGTCTATGCTACCCAGGGCAATCTACACATTCAGTGCCATCCCTATCAAAATACCATTGACATTTTTCACAGAGCTGGAAGAAATAATCCTAAAATTTGTACTGAACCAGAAAAGACCATGAATAGCCAAAGGAATGTTGAAAAAGAAAACCAAAGCTGGGGGCATCACAATGACAGACTTGAAGCTCTATTCCAAAGCTGTAATCATCAAGGCCGTATGGTACTAGCACAAAAACAGACACATAGATCAAAGAAACAGAATAGAGAACCCAGAAACAGACCCTCAACTCTATGATCAACTAATCTTAGACAAAGCAGGAAAGTATAACCAATGGAAACAAGACAGTCTCTTCAACAATGGTGTTGGGAAAATTGGACAGCCACACAAAGAAGAAATGAAGCTGGACTATTGTCTTACACCATACACAAAGATAAACTCAAAATGGGTGAAAGACCTAAATGTAAGATGGGAATCCATCAGTATCCTAAAGAAGAACACAGGCAGCATCCTCTTTGACTTTGGCCACAAATTCTTGCTAGACAGGTCTCCAAAGGCAAGGGAAACAAAAGCAAAAATGAACTATTGGTACTTCATCAAGATAAAAAGCTTTTGCACAGCAAAGCAGTCAACAAAACTAAAAGGCAACCTGTGGATGGGAGAAGATATTTACAAATGACACATCAGATAAAGGGTTAGTATCCAAGATCTATAAAGAACTTATCAAACTCAACACCCCCCTAAAAAATAATCCAGTCCAAAAATGGGCAGAAAACATGAGCAGAGAAACATGAAAAAATTCCAACATTACTTGGAATCCAGGAAATACAAATCAAAACTACAATGATACCACCTCACACCAGGCAGAATGGCTAGAATTAACAAGTCAGGAAATGAGAGATATCGGCGAGGATGTGGAGAAAGGGGAACGCTCCTATACTAATGGTAGGAATGCAAGCTGGTACAGCCATTCTCGAAAATAGTGTGGTGTTTCCTTAAGAAGTTAAAAATAGAGCTAGCTTATAACCCAGCAATTACACCTCTAGGTATTTACCCCAAAGATACAAATGTAGTCACCCGAAGAGGTACCTGTACCCCAGTATTTATAGCTGCAGTGTCCACAACAGCCAAACTATGGAAAGAGCCCAGATATCCATCGACAGATGAATGGATAAAGATGTGGTGTGTGTGTCTATGTGTGTGTGTGTGTGTGTGTGTGTGTGTATGGAATATTAGTCATCAGAAAGGATGAAATCTTACCATTTACACTGATGTGGATAGAACTGGAGGGTATTATGCTGAGTGAAATAAGTTAATCAGAGACAATTATTATATGGTTTTACTCATGTGGAATATAAGAAACAGCATAGAAGATCATAGGGGAAGGGAGGAAAAACAGAATAGAAAGAAATCAGAGAGGGAGACAAACCGTGAAAGACACTTAACTAGAGGAAACAAACTGAGGGTTACTGGAAGGGGAGGTGGGCAGGGGAATAAGGTAACTGGGTGATTACATGAGGTGTTACATGCAACTGATGAATTACTGAACTTTACATCTGAAACTAAAGATGTACTATATATTGGCAAACTGAATTTAAATTAAAAAATAGTAAATTGCTTAAAAATAAAGATCATGGTGTCCCCTATTAAGTTGCATAGTATATACATGTACATGGATGTTGTTCCGTTACTCTTATAGCCACCTACCATTGTTTTATTCTCTTTTATATGAATATGTTTTACCTTTTTAAAAATGACTAAAGTCTGATGTTAACTAAGACAACTTAAAGGCATTCACCTAGGAGTTAGTGGTAGCAGAAAATTTAAATGGAGTTTTAAGTAGGTCATAAATGTCCTAAGAGCCAATGGGAAGAAAGAACACTAATAAAATAAGAATGAGAGATCATAAAATAGGAAAATATTAAAATGAACATTTGGGCATGAAAAACAGATGTCGTAATTTCAACATCCATTTATATAAGTAAATAGTTCACTAGACAAATCTAACAAGAGAATTAGTGAAGTGCAGAATAAGGGGAAAGAAATCTCCCAAAGTTCAATGAAAGAAATAAAAAGATGGAGGTTGTGAATGAGAAGTCAGTAGAAATGGAAGATAAAATACAGAGCTCTAACATAATAGGTAGCACCAGGAAAAAACTAAGCAGAAACAAAGAGAAAACTAAGGAAGCAGTATTTGAACAAGTTATGCTGAGGATTTCCTACAACGACTAATTGCCAGATTAGATCACCAAACATCATACAGGAGTTTTTTAAAAAAAAAATCACACTTTGACCCACATTATAATAAAGCCATAGAACCTTTTTTTTTTTTTAAATTTATTTGAGAGAGAGAGAGTGTGAGAGAGCATGAGATTGGAGAAGGTCAAAGGGAGAAGCAGACTCCCCATGAAGCTAGGAGCCCAATGTGGGACTCGATCCCAGGACTCCTTGATCATGACCTAAGCTGAAGGCAGTCACTCAACCGAGCCACCCAGGTGCCCAAAGCCATAGAACGTTAAGGAAAAAAGAGAAAAACATAAGAGCTACTTCCCAGGAAATACAGTATCTTAAAAACAACAACAACAAAAAACAAGCAGATTGACAGATTTCTCATTAGAAAAAAAATATGAACAAAATGTAGAGCAAAGAATGAATGTAAACTTAAAATTTTATCACATAAAATAGTGAAAAAAAGGTATTTTCAGACATATAAAAACTAAAATTTTACTATCCAAAACCTTTGTCAGAAGCAATATCTATGATGTACTCTAGAAGAAGAAAATGAAACCCAAGAGTAAGCAGTGAACAAAGCCAAAATGAGAAAGGATATTAACATGGCATGGTAGTGAATATGGTTAACTACTAATTGTAAAAGAAGTGTAATAAAAATTGTGTGTTTAAAAACTTGTGTGATGAACACTACAGTGCACAGAGTATAGAATCTGAGACCAGACTGAGTTTGAATATGAACCAAAGTTCTCCCCAAAACTAAATTTAACTTAACTTAGGACATCAAAGAAATCTGACTTATTTGTTTGTTTTTGTTGACCAGCTGTCGTTTCTTAAAAGACAAACAAGAGAAGAGCAATACAGCTGAGAAGAAAAGAAAACCGAAATTTTCAAACCAGTTTAACTTTTGTTAAAAATCTTAAGGAGAAGATATTCAGAAAAATAATCTTCATACAGCTCAAGAAAGCTTTTCATGGATGGTTAGTTTGAATATTCAACCAGAAAGTAAATATGTCTTTCTAGCTCTTCAAATGTTATGATAGAAATGCTATCAGACAAGAGATAGATAAAAGAATAAAACTGTTTTGGAGACAGCTGGCCCATTAGGCCAGGAAGAGAACTAAAACCATGGGTTGGTAAAGGTGACAAATTTCTTTTAATTGCTTACATAATAGGAGATACAGAGCAGGATTAAGTCTTGCCTGATTTCTTGGGTCAGAGCTAAAAACAATGCAATTCAATTACATTCTTAGTTCTGTAAATATTTAAGTGCTCTCTATATGTGCAGACCTTTAACAATTTACAGTTAACTGTTCTTATCTAAAATCACCTCCTTCCCATCATCTGACAAGCCCTCTAACCCCTTTAGATTCCTAACGTATGGTCACCAAGCTCAATCCTATACTTTCTTCTTCTTCTTTTTTTTAAGATTTTATTTATTTGACAGAGAGACAGAGAGAGAGAGAACAGAGCAATAGAGAGAGAGAGGGAGAAGCAGGGGCCCAATCCCAGGACCATGGGTTCATGACCATAGTTGAAGGCACACACTTAAGAAACCGAGCCATGCAGGCGCCCCTCAATCTTGTACTTTCCAGATAACAAGCACAATTTCTAACACAATGGGTGTTTCACTGGGTTCCACCCAAAGAATTTCATCAAAGGTTTTCACTTGGCAAGCAATACCTTACTTCTTTCTCACTAGGATCTCTCCTTTGTATGTGTCATTTCTATTTTATTGTTAATAACTATTCTTTCTAAGGCGTTGGTTATTTTATTCCATTCCCACTCTAAGTATTTCTCTCTTATGTTATTTTGGGAAGGTTTACTGAAGTCAAAGTATTTTCACCACACATTCATTTAACAAATATATACTGAGCAATTACCCTGTGTCAGGTTCTGTCCTGGTCAGATCATGTTAAGTTTCTGCTCAAAACCTTCTCATGGCTTCCCATCACATTCTGAGAAAAGCCCAAGTCTTTAGTTGATCTACAAACTCACCTTCCCTCATTCTCACAATCTCTTCAGCCTTCTTGAGGTTACTCTCACTCACTCCACTCTGTACATTGGCCTCATTCTTGCTATTCCTCTTAGAGACCATATTCCCACCTCGGAAACTTTGTATTTACTATTCCAGCTGCCTGGATCACTCTTTCCCCAAACATCAACATGGCTCCCTCCTTTGCATCTCACTTTACTCAAATGACAGCAAGGATCCTTTGATCTTACATTAGATTACATTTTTGTCTCAATTTTTCACTTTTATGCACTTGTATTACATATCCATACTCTAGCCTCATGGTGGCCAGAATATAGATCCTTGCCCTTAGACTTTAGGTTTGACCATGTAATTTGTTTGGGCCACTGGAAAGTCAGGAGACACGGTTCAAGCCGACTTAAAATGGCTTGCACTGCTAGGCCTGGTCTCTTGTCCTCCTGCCTTTTGCCATGTAATAAAAAATGCTTTGGTATTCCACTGGTGCCAGAAAGTTGAGAGATGCAAGGAACATACCTGTAACTGAGTCATAACCTGTAAACAAGTCTAGCCCGGATTATTTGAACACCAGGAAACCCAGAGATAATGTCTGGTGTCATGAGTCACTAATTTTACGTGGTTTCTTATACACATTACTGTGAAAATAGCAGATAGAAATCGAAAACTGCCAACATCCAGATTATCCTCATCCCCTTTCCTTATTTTTCTTCATAACACTTAAAGAACTACGTATTTTATTACTTCTTTGTGTATTGTCCATCCTCCCATACACACAAATGTACACACATATACACATTACAAATAACAGCTCCTTGAAGGAAGTTATTTTTGTCCATTCTATTTATAGTTATATAGGGATAACTATATAGCAAAATAGGATCTGGCATAAAGCAAGCGCTCAATAAATGTTTGCTGAATGGGTAAGTAAATAAGACAAAGTCTCTGAACTCAGGAACTTACATTTTAGTGGGAAAAGCCAGAGAATTAACAAGTACACAAATCACAATGTTTAGATAGCATGAGTGTCACAAGGAAAATAAAACAGAGGAATGGAATAGAAAATGTTGGAGTACAGTTGGAAGGGTTAGAACAATGCTAAAAACATTGCCATGAGGAGGTATTATGTAAGCTGAGTCCTGAAGAGAGCCCTGCATGTATTTGAGAGCAGACCATCTAGGCAAAAATGCAAGGGCACTGAGGCAGGAGCAATATTTCTGTCCAACAATCTTCAGCAGAAAGAAAGCCAAGAGTGGTGGAGATCAAGAAGAAGTAGACAAACATCTGATCACCTAGGGTTTCACTGGCCTCAGGATAGTCTTTGGATTTCATCCTAATTACAGCTAGAAGCTTTTGGAGAAGTTTATGCAGGGAAATACTGGTTTCCAATGTCATTTAGTTTATTATGTGAATTGAAAGGGGCAATAAGGAAAGTAGGGAGATGAGCATGGAGGTCAGGTCTATGACAGAGGTAGTGGCAGAGTAGGTGAAATATTAGGGATATCTTTTGAAAGTAAAACCAGCAGGATTTACTGATTGAATAGATGTGATGTACAAGAGGAGAGAGGCATCTGGATGGTGGGGAGAGAGGAATCACAGAAGACCCACTTGTTTCTGGTTTTAACAATTTACCAAACAGTAGTTTTGTTAATGGAGTTGAAGATGAACAGTTATGGGGGAAAAGGCATCATGAGCTCCATTTTGTTACATGTATTGATCAATTTCTCTATACAAGGCACTGTTACCCAGATGATTCAGGTATCTGTTCTGAAGAACACCCATGCCTTTGTCAGTTGCTAAATGGAATCAATAGTTTCACTGTTATCTAAATACTGGACTCCAGGGGGGACAAGATGGCGGGGTACTAGGAAGAGGCGTCTTTTCAGCTGGTACCCCAAAGTGAGCTGATTACCTACCAAAGAACTCTGATCACCCATGAAATCAGCCTGAGATCAGAATTATACACGTCTGGATCTCTACAGGGGCAGAAGACGCCAGTGAGCAGGTAAAGCGGAATGGGAACAGCGGACTGATATCGGAAGATAAACAAAAGGGGGAGGGAGCCACCAGAGGCGACCCGTGCAAAAGTAATACCCCGATACGAGCGAGAGTGCCCTGCGTCTGGGGACCAGCAATAACTCGGAGACTGGTTGAAAGCACTCCAAAAGAGCAAAGGATCGCGGGGGCAAACTGTGGGAATCGGGGCGGCTAGGGACAGGGGCTTGAGTCCCCGGTCCCAGACGGCCTCCCCGGCGCAGAGGCAGAGAGAGTGCGGCGGAGAAACCGGCTCCTGGTCCCTAAGCCGCCAGCGTGCCCCAGAGCGCGGGGTTCCGGCTCCTGTGAGGGGATGGGAGCCGGTCTGCAGAACGCGCGCTAGCCCTACCACAAAGCTTGAGATGCGCGTGCACGTCGCTCCAGCTCTCCTGGGTTTCTAAGGCCCTGGGGCGCTTCTTGACCCGGGCCATTGTTTCAAAGTCTAAGCCTCACGCCCGCGAAACTCTTCCCCGGACAGAGGCGCACAAAAGCCCAGCCTGCGGCTTACGGACCAGCACCCCGTTCTCAGTGCCCCAGACGCGCGCCCGACCCACAGCCGCCTCTGAAAAGAGGTGCGCGCAAGCCGGGCACTCCCAGCCCCGGCCAGCGGCAAAATCTCAGTGTGCGATCGCTGCTTGGAACCTCTCTGGCGGTCAGGAGCTCCCAGACAGCCGCCACTGCCTTGGCTTTGGGGACGAGCAAAAGATCCTGCGCCCCCAGGGTCTTTAACTTGGAACCTGCACTGCCAGCATCCAAGGGGGAATTTATTCAGCTTCTGCACCCAGACTGAGGCTTCTGAGACGGAGATCAGGAAGTGTTCCAGGGTGCACCTTGACTGCACCAGAGTTGATACATCCAGCTACATCTGTTCAGGCTTCTCCCACCAAAATGACTAGGAGGAGGAATGCCCAACAGAAGAAAAATACAGAGGATGGACCTTCCGCAACAGAGCTAACGGCTATCAACATAGACAATATGTCGGAAAGAGAATTCAGGCTAACAATTATCCAGGCAATAGCTAGGTTGGAGAAAGCCATGGATGACCAAACAGAATTGATTAGAGCCGAACTGAAAGCGACCAGACAGGATGTTCACAATGTTAGGGCGGAGCTTAAAGCTACCAGGGAGGAGGTCCACAATGCTCTCAATGAGTTCCAATCCAATCTAAACTCTCTCAAAGCTAGGGTAACTGAGACAGAAGATAGAATTAGTGATCTGGAAGACAAACAGATAGAGAGAAAGGATCAGGAGGAAGCCTGGAACAAACAGCTTAGATCCCACGAAAGCAGAATTAGGGAAATAAGTGATGCCATGAAGCGTTCCAACGTCAGAATTATTGGAATTCCTGAAGGGGAGGAGAAAGAAAGAAGTCTAGAAGATGTCGTGGAACAAGTCCTTCATGAAAACTTTCCGAATCTCGCGAATGAAACCAGCGTTCATGTACTAGAGGCTGAACGGTCTCCACCCAAGATTATACACTCCAAAAAAACATCACGACACCTGATAGTCAAATTGAGAAATTATAATTGTAGGTATAATCTCTTGAAAGCCGCCAGGGCAAAGAGGCTCCTTACTTACAGAGGGAAGCCCATCAGAATAATGTCAGACCTGTCCACAGAGACCTGGCAAGCCAGAAGAGGCTGGCAAGATATATTCAGGGCACTAAATGAGAAGAACATGCAGCCAAGAATACTTTATCCAGCAAGACTGACATTCAAAATGGATGGAGAGATAAAGAGTTTCCAAGACCGGCAAGGCTTAAAAGACTATGCAACCACCAAGCCGATACTGCAGGAAATATTAAGGGGGGTTCTATAAAAGAGGAAAAATCCCAAGAATAGCATTGAACAGAAATATAGAGACAGTCTACAGAAAGAAAGACTTCAAAGGTAACTCGATGTCAATAAAAACGTATCTATCAATAATCACTCTCAATGTGAATGGCCTCAATGCACCCATAAAACGGCACAGGGTTGCAGATTGGATAAAACGACAGGACCCATCCATATGCTGTCTACAAGAGACCCATTTTGAACCTAAAGATACACGCAGACTGAAAGTGAAGGGGTGGAGAAGCATCTTTCATGCCAATGGGACTCAAAAGAAGGCTGGGGTAGCGATTCTCATATCAGATAAATTAGACTTCAAACTAAAGACTGTAGTCAGAGATACAGAAGGACACTACATAATCCTTAAAGGGACTATCCACCAAGATGATCTAACAATTGTAAATATCTATGCTCCCAATATGGGAGCAGCCAATTACTTAAGAAAACTGTTAATCAAGATAAAGAGTCATATTGATATGAATACACTAATCGTAGGTGATCTTAACACGCCTCTTTCAGAATTAGACAGATCATCGAAGCAGAAAATCAATAAAGAAACAAGAGCATTGAACGACACATTGGACCAGATGGACCTCATAGATATATACAGAACATTCCACCCTAAAACAGCAGAATACTCATTCTTCTCAAGTGCACACGGAACCTTCTCCAGAATAGACCACATACTGGGTCACAAATCAGGACTCAGCCGATACCAAAAGACTGAGATTATTCCCTGCATATTCTCAGATCACAATGCTTTGAAACTGGAGCTCAATCACAAGGAAAAGTTCCGAAGGAACTCAAACACCTGGAAGCTAAAGACCACCTTGCTTAAGAATGCTTGGATCAACCAGGAGATCAAAGAAGAACTGAAACAATTCATGGAAACCAATGAGAATGAAGACACTTCGGTCCAAAACCTATGGGATACAGCAAAGGCGGTCCTAAGGGGAAAATATATAGCCATCCAAGCCTTGCTCAAAAAAATTGAAAAATCCAGAACACACCAGCTGTCTCTACACCTTAAAGAACTGGAGGATCAACAACAAATCAAACCAACTCCACACATAAGAAGGGAAATCATCAAGATTAGAGCTGAGATCAATGAGGGAGAAACCAGAGATACAGTAGAACGTATCAATGAAACTAGAAGCTGGTTTTTTGAAAGAATCAATAAGATCGATAAGCCACTGGCTACACTAATCCAAAAGAAAAGAGAGAAATCCCAAATTCATAAAATTATGAATGAAAGGGGAGAGATCACAACTAACACCAAGGAAGTAGAAACAATCATCAGAAGTTACTACGAACAGTTATATGCCAATAAGCTTAGCAACCTTGATGAAATGGATGCATTCCTGGAAAAATATAAACTACCAAAATTGAACCAGGAAGAAATCGACAACCTGAATAGACCGATATCTAATAACGAGATTGAAGCAGTGATCAAAAACCTCCCAAAAAACAAGAGCCCAGGACCTGACGGATTCCCTGGGGAATTCTACCAAACCTTCCAAGAAGAAATAACACCTATTCTCCTGAAGCTGTTTCAAAAAATTGAAGCAGAAGGAAAACTTCCAGACTCTTTCTATGAAGCCAGCATTACCCTGATCCCCAAACCAGGCAAGGACCATACCAAAAAGGAGAATTTCAGACCAATATCACTGATGAATATGGATGCTAAGATTCTCAACAAGATCCTAGCCAACAGGATCCAACAACACATTAAAAAGATTATCCACCATGATCAGGTGGGATTCATCCCTGGGCTACAAGGATGGTTCAACATTCGTAAATCAATCAATGTGATACAACAAATTAATATGAGAAGAGAGAAGAACCACATGGTCCTCTCAATTGATGCAGAAAAAGCATTTGACAAAATCCAACATCCGTTCCTGATTAAAACGCTTCAAAGTATAGGGATAGAGGGAACATTCCAGAACCTCATCAAATCTATCTATGAAAGACCCACAGCAAATATCATCCTCAATGGGAAAAAGCTTGCAGCCTTCCCACTGAGATCAGGAACAAGACAAGGATGCCCACTTTCACCACTCTTGTTCAACATAGTATTAGAAGTCCTAGCAACAGCAATCAGACAACAGAGAGAAATAAAAGGTATCCAAATTGGTAATGAAGAAGTCAAACTCTCTCTCTTCGCAGATGACATGATTCTTTATATGGAAAACCCAAAAGACTCCACCCCCAAACTACTAGAACTCATACAGCAATTCAGCAGCGTGGCAGGATACAAAGTCAATGTGCAGAAATCAGTGGCTTTCTTATACACTAACAAGGAAAATACAGAAAGGGAAATTAGAGAATCGATTCCATTTACTATAGCACCAAGAACCATAAGATACCTGGGAATAAACCTAACTAAAGAGGTAAAGGATCTATACTTGAGGAACTATAGAACACTCATGAAAGAAATTGAAGAAGACACAAAAAGATGGAAGACCATTCCATGCTCTTGGATCGGAAGAATAAACATCGTTAAAATGTCTATACTGCCTAGAGCAATCTATACTTTTAATGCCATTCCGATCAAAATTCCACCGGCATTCTTCAAAGAGCTGGAGCAAATAATCCAAAAATTTGTATGGAATCAGAAGAGACCCCGAATCGCTAAGGAAACGTTGAAAAACAAAAATAAAGCTGGCGGCATCACCTTACCTGATTTCAAGCTTTATTACAAAGCTGTGATCACCAAGACAGCATGGTACTGGCATAAAAACAGACACATAGACCAGTGGAACAGAGTAGAGAGCCCTGATATGGACCCTCAACTCTATGGTCAATTAATCTTCGACAAAACAGGAAAAAATATACAGTGGAAAAAAGACAGTCTCTTCAATAAATGGTGCTGGGAAAACTGGACAGCTATATGTAGAAGAATGAAACTCGACCATTCTCTTACACCGTACACAAAGATCAACTCAAAATGGATAAAAGACCTCAACGTGAGACAGGAATCTATCAGAATCTTAGAGGAGAACATAGGCAGTAATCTCTTCGATATCAGCCACAGCAACTTCTTTCAAGATACGTCTCCAAAGGCAAAGGAAACAAAAGCGAAAATAGACTTCTGGGACTTCATCAAAATCAAAAGCTTCTGCACAGCAAAGGAAACAGTCAAAAAAACAAAGAGGCAACCCACGGAATGGGAGAAGATATTTGCAAATGACAGTACAGACAAAAGGTTGATATCCAGGATCTATAATGAACTCCTCAAACTCAACCCACACGAAACAGACAAACACATCAAAAAATGGGCAGAAGATATGAACAGACACTTCTCCAATCAAGAAATACAAATGGCTATCAGACACATGAAAAAATGCTCATCATCATTAGCCCTCAGGGAGATTCAAATTAAAACCACATTGAGATATCACCTTATACCAGTTAGAATGGCCAAAATTAACAAAACAGGAAACAATATGTGTTGGAGAGGATGTGGAGAAAGGGGAACCCTCTTACACTGTTGGTGGGAATGCAAGTCGGTGCAGCCTCTTTGGAGAACAGTGTGGAGATTCCTCAAGAAATTAAAAATAGAGCTTCCCTACGACCTGCAATTGCACTCCTGGGTATTTACCCCAAAGATACAGATGTCGTGAAAAGAAGGGCCATCTGTACCCCAATGTTTATAGCAGCAATGGCCACAGTCGCCAAACTATGGAAAGAACCAAGATGCCCTTCAACGGATGAATGGATAAGGAAGATGTGGTCCATATACACTATGGAGTATTATGCCTCCATCAGAAAGGACGAATATCCAACTTTTGTAGCAACATGGACGGGACTGGAAGAGATTATGCTGAGTGAAATCAGTCAAGCAGAGAGAGTCAATTATCATATGGTTTCACTCATTTGTGGAGCATAACCAATAGCATGGAGGACAAGGGGCGTTAGAGAGTAGTAGGGAATTTGGGTAAATTGGAAGGGGAGGTGAACCATGAGAGACTATGGACTCTGAAAAACAGTCTGAGGTGTTTGAAGTGGCGGGGGGGTGGGAGGTTGGGGTACCAGGTGGTGGGTATTATAGAGGGCACAGCTTGCATGGAGCACTGGGTGTGGTGAAAAAATAATGAATACTGTTTTTCTGAAAATAAATAAATTGGGAAAAAAAATAAATAAATACTGGACTCCACTCAGACAAAATAAATAAATAAATAGATAGATAGATAGATAAATAAATAAATAAAACAGGCCATGGTAGATGTTATTGGTCTCCCTTCCTTCTAATTAAGAGAATTCTGGTTTAAGTGTTTGATTTAGTCTGGGGGGTGGGAGTTATATGAACAGTTAAAGAAACTTATATCATACACCAATTATGTTTTTAAAAAAGGAGAAGGGAGAATACATACGTGAATCAGCTTGGGTGTACTTTTTAAAAAATTTTTCCAGAAGGATAAAAAAGAGACTAATACCAATGGTTACCTGTTTTGTGTTAGTGGGGCAGGGAGGCATGGCAGGGAGACTTGATAGACATGAAGGAGATTTGATAGACAATGGAGATTTTCACTATATACAGCATTACACTTTGATGTTTTAAGTTTGAGAATGTATTGGCTATTAAAAATAAAAGGAAAAAATAATTGTTAAGAAAATTCTCACTTTCCTAGATTTCCTCACAGCTAGGAGTGATCAGGTGACAGTCCTAGCCAATAAGATATAAATAAAAGTCCCTGAAGTAGTCTTCTCTTTCCTAATAAACACAAGTCCAGCAAGATGAATTTTGTTCTTTGCCATTTCTCCCTTCTGCTTACCTGGGACACAGATATAAAGTCTGTAGTTGGAATAACCATTTTGACTAAAAAACAAAGCTGCACACTAAAGATGGAAGAATAGGAAGTTGCCAGAAGGAACATGGGTCCTTGATGACTTCCTGAAGTAGGTGAACAAGCTCTGAATTGCTGACTTTCGGGCTACTTATTTTATGAGAAAATATTGGCTTAATCTACTGTATTTCGGATAAAGTTATAATTGATATAGCCTTAGAATCCACATTAAAGTCTGTACTATAATGTGAAGGAGGCAAATGCGTGCTCACAATGACAGTAAAAGGTGTCATAAGGAACATAATGTCACTAAGGCACTTTTATTTTAACTTCTAAGAACAGAATAGTATTAAGAAGTAATCATAATCTCCAAGTATCATAATTATCCATTCTGAGATATGTTTGGATTGCTGGGTTCCTCATATAAGTAATGTGAAGGTGTCCCCTATTAATTTCTTATTCTATATAAGTCATAGGTAATTACTGTGAAAAGCACAGGGCTGAATATCTAAAGAGATTTCTAGTTCTTGGTCATGTCTAACCAGAACTATCATTTAGGATTTGGTATAAAATCACTGTTAACAGTGTAATTTTAAAATACAAGTGACTCTTAATCTCACCAAACAAACTGTGGGTTGCTGGGGGGAGGGGGGTTGGGAGAAGGGGGGTAGGGATATGGACATTGGGGAGGGTATGTGCTTTTGGGTAAATTGGAAGGGGAGGTGAACCATGAGACACTATGGACTCTGAAAAACAATCTGAGGGGTTTGAAATGGCGGGGGGGGGGTGGGAGGTTGGGGTACCAGGTGGTGGGTATTATAGAGGGCACAGCTTGCATGGAGCACTGGGTGTGGTGAAAAAATAATGAATACTGTTTTTCTGAAAATAAATAAATTGGAAAAAGAAAAAAAATAAAATACAAGTTACAAAATAGACTAAAAAATTATGAACTTACAAGTCCTATTATTATAACTAAAAAGGAATATTATAAGATGATGAAATATACTTTAAGATAAAGATGACATTTTAAGAATTAAACTCACAATATGAATTATTCCTACGTTCATGTTTCATTTACTGTTTTATTTGTTTTACAAGATGCCCTTTTCCTAACGTATTTATAAGAAGAGAAAACATTTATGTTAAAGACATCCTTTCAACCATACTCTGCCCTGGAATGAGGTAAGTCATTCAGTGTAACATGTATTTTGGCTCTTCTATTTATAACACTATAGATAGAAAAAGACACATTTTGAGAAATAGAGCTAGTGTAAAATCAAATATTGTAGTGGTAATGCAGCACATTTCTTTTTAGCCAAAAACAGAAATAAATTTTATTTCAAATATTTTGAGTCCTCTTCCTAAATCAGACTATCACATGGGCCGGAATATTGTAAAAGATTGATGTAGAAATTTTTTTCAAATATTTGGATAGGGAAGAAAAGTAGGATTCCTATTCTGCTCTAAGTATACTTACTTATAATATGGTGATCTTAACCATTAAGACTTGTCTGTGAAATTAATTTCCAAGAAATTGACCAGATAGTAGCAAAAAGTTTTGAATAAGCAAAAACTCTTGCTTATCCAGGAGGATTTATTTTTTCTGTACTACAAGTAGCCAGGTCAAATGGTTAACCAACTGATAGACAATTCTGGAAAAGATTTCTTTTTTCTTTATTTTTTTATTATGTTATGTTAGTCAACATAGAGTACATCATTAGTTTGTTTTTTTTTTAATTTATTTTTATTTTCAGCATAACAGTATTCATTATTTTTGCACCACACCCAGTGCTCCATGCAATCCGTGCCCTCTATAATACCGACCACCTGGTACCCCGACCTCCCACCCCCCCTCGCCCCTTCAAAACCCTCAGATTGTTTTTCAGAGTCCATAGTCTCTCATGGTTCACTTCCCCTTCCAATTTCCCCCAACTCCCTTCTCCTCTCTAACTCCCCATGTCCTCCATGCTATTTGTTATGCTCCACAAAGAAGTGAAACCATATGATAATTGACTCTCTCTGCTTGACTTATTTCTCTCAGCATAATCTCTTCCAGTCCCGTCCATGTTGCTACAAAAGTTGGGTATTCGTCCTTTCTGATGGAGGCATAATACTCCATAGTGTATATGGACCACATCTTCCTTATACATTCGTCCATTGCAGGGCATCTTGGTTCTTTCCACAGTTTGGCGACCGTGGCCATTGCTGCTATAAACATTAGGGTACAGATGGCCCTTCTTTTCACTACATCTGTATCTCTGGGGTAAATACCCAGTAGTGCAATGGCAGGGTCATAGGGAAGTTCTATTTTTAATTTCTTGAGGAATCTCCACACTGTTCTCCAAAGAGGCTGCACCAACTTGCATTCCCACCAACAGTGTAAGAGGGTTCCCTTTTATCCACATCCCCTCCAACACATGTTGTTTCATCATTAGTTTTTGATGTAGTGTTCCATGATTCATGGTTTGTGTATAATACCGTGTTCCATGTAATATGTGCCCTCCTTAATACCCATCACTGGGCTAACCCATTCCCTTACCCCCTCCCTTCTGAAACCCTCAGTTTATTTTCCCTGAGTCCATAGTCTCTCATGGTTTGTCTCCTCCTATGATTCCCCACCCCTTCATTTTTTCCTTCCTTCTCCTAATGTCCTCCATGCTATTCCTTGTTTCACAAATAAGTGAAACCATATGATAATTCATTTTCTCTTCTTTGACTTATTTCACTTAGCATAATCTCTTCCAGTTCAATCCTAGTTTTAAAATTAGATGTTCTTGGAAGTTAGTAAAAATAGGCAGGACTGCAACCCAGTAAACATTTAATCAAAATTTAGTGATACAAAAGATATAGTCAACCCAAATTTTATCTCTTACAGGTAGAGAAAAGACTAAATTCAATACAAAATACTTTAAAATCTTGATCAAAAATCCCAGAAAGTAAAAGTTTATTAACTAAGAAATGAGTGTTCTCTGAATAGTTGTTGTGGAAGACTTTTGTTTTGCGTCCTTTCTTTTCTTTTCTTTCTTTCTTTTTTTTTTTTTTTTCATGAGCTTTGTGGTTAGGAAGCTTATCCTGGGCTGATCCAGTCACATATATACAGACTGATCATCAGCATTTAGGAAGAGCAGTACAAAATGCTCTAAGACTAATCAATTGCCATTTTGATGAGGCTATTTTTAAGAGAAGTGAGGTATAAGCTTTTATGAAGTGAATAGCTACTGGGAAAAAAAGTGCATGCCCATAATTGTTACATTTATGTTGGTTGACAAATCCTGAAAATAATTTCATAAATGGTAATGCAATACATACTATATACCTAAGTAGTTCTGTATAATATATGTTTGTCATACATTTCGTTCTCCTTAGTGCACAGATTCTCAGATTTGGTAGTCAAAAGAAATATGCAGGGACGCCTGGGTGGCTCAGTTGGTTAAGCGGCTGCCTTCGGCTCAGGTCATGATCCTAGCATCCTGGGATCGAGTCCTACATCGGGCTCCTTGCTTGGCAGGGAGCCTGCTTCTCCCTCTGCCTCTGCCTGCCACTCTGTCTGCCTATGCTTGCTCTCGCTTCTCTCTCTATGACAAATAAATAAATAAAATCTTTTAAAAAAAATTAAAAAAAAAAGAAATATGCAATGATGCTAAAGAAAAAAACAAAACAAAACAATACCAAAGAAACCTAACAGCCCTGCTCCTCTATCTTTCCACAAAATTTCCAGTCCATAACCTCTGAAGCAAATGTCCACATTTATTATCAGACTCAACTTCTACACTTCAGTTCTTAGTTTTTCATAGTTTAAACCCGAAGAATGGTCAATATCCATAAGATTTGTAGAGATAGAAGCAATCAAAAGAGGTACTTTAAGTCCCAATTTCAGTTGCTTCTATGAGAATATATACAGAGATGCCACAAGTTCCGAATTAGTACTTTCACTATCCCTAGTGCTTAAGTCATTCCTGAGCAAAAAGTGAAAGGACACAGAAAGGTGCATTAACTCTTTCAAATCACTTGGGAACTCTTTGATGTACAGCTATTGAAAAGCACTAAGTGTGCTCCTAAGTTCATGGCTTACTATCTAAGGTCACTCAAGCACTAGGGAGAAAACACTCCATTGCTGTTTAACACTATATACTAGATTTTGCTGCTTTTTAAACTGGGTCTATGCAAGTTATAGGAGTTGAAACTCAAATGGAAATATAAATCAAAGAAGTTAAGAAGTCTCAGAAAATAATAAAACTATCAGGCAACCATGAAGCTCAAAATTGTATTACCTTGATAATGAAATCTTAGATGTTTGCATGTGAAATGAGACCATTTGTTTAAATTGATTGTGACACTAACTGTTTTAAAAACTGAAGAGGAGATATATCTATCTATATCTGACATACAGTATAATATAGGAGAAATGGAATAAGTAAATATTTCATAAAGCATTGAGTGCATGTACAAATGTGATTAGAAGACACAGACTGTGAGATCAAATATCCACCTTAGAATTTCAGGGCTTTGGTGGTTAAAACAGTAAGAGAAAAACAACATTGTTTTGCTCTTAGAACCTGTTTCTAATCAACTGAGCTACTCCTATGGGGTCAAATAAAAATGATTAGCTTATTAAAAGCATAGCTTTGCTATTTAATAAGCAAAAATGATTGAAAATTCTGCTCCAGATCCTGATAATTTTAGTGTTTCTAGTTAAGCTTGCAAAATTGCATTCATTATTAGTGTCTAGATTCATTAACAATTCAATTTATAGATATTAATGCTTATAATGCATGCTTCACTTGCCAAAACTTGAAGAGAAATTGTTTCAATTAGCTTTCATGGATCATGAATCCTACCGGCTGGGTATTTTTAGACAAAAGATACAAACACATCCCCAAGCAATGCTAATGCACAGCTGGGACTCGTGTGTAAGGTCACTTGAGCTAACAGTTTAAAAGGAAAAACAGTAAATGAGTTTTACTCAGATGAGCAAGATAGGAACAGTCTTCTGTTTCCCCAAATATTTGAAAGGCACATACACACCTTAAGGAAAATGGCAACAGAATGATTTGCTTATGCAATTTCTAGAAGATAAAACCACAAAATAGAAACTGACAATCTAAACTCAGGAAGCATATAAGACAATGTGAAGACTCTCCACGACAGATCTTATATTGTCCCTTTGTAGAAAAGAAAGGGGATTTCTTAGAAGTCTTAAGCTTAAGAGAAATGCAAATTCTATCACTTGCATAAAGGTCATGCTGCAGTGGTAGAAGAATAAAAAATAGACTGATGTCCCAGATCATCCAGATGACCAACCAGATTTACAGACAATTATTAATTCTCCATTTCATTTTCCACTGCATATAACTAGCTCAAAGTTGCTCTTTATTGTTAGTGGCAAAGGGTACTCTTGGGTAGAAGAGCTATTCTTTGGAGGATATCCATCTCTTTCAGGTACATTTTTCTCACACAAATCTTCATGGAAACTGAGGACCGCAGCTCATTCTCACACTTTTCACTTAGTGCAGTGTATTTTAGCATAGAATGGTAAAACATAGTATAGCATTGCATTTCCTTACCCAATGTTCATAGGTTGGAATTTAGTGGCTTATCAAGAGAATTAGGTGATTTTTACCTGAAAACTAAGACATAATTTGTCTTCAGTAAAATGCTGGAAGTGTCACATACTCAAGAACAGAATGATAATTCTTGGTTGCCTCCATTTCTACTCCTTCAAGGATGCTGTGAGAGAATCTTAGACAATTTTAAAGTTAGTAGTATAAAATCAAAATAAAGTTTGAGAATACCAGAAGATTCTGGAAAGACATTAATGTCATAAAGGTACAGTTAGAAAAGAGAGAGCATGAAGAGCATATAAAGTCTTCAGGAACACTTTAGATGAGGAAGTATGAGAAGATGTAAAATGTTACTTCTAAAACTTAAGTTTCAATTAAATCTTAGATATTAGTCAGAGGAACAACAAATACATGCCTTAAAAAATACTCATTTCATTATTGCTTTAGTAGTGGTGGGATATCTCCCATTGATAACTAGAAGTCTATTATAAATCATAACTGCAAAAAAGATATTTAAAAAAACTCAGAAATATCAAGATAATAATCTTGATTTCTAAAAAAAAGAAATATGATCAAATAGAAATCTGATTGACTTTAGAAGCTTACAAAAGTGATGCATGAGAATGAATTAAAACATGTTGGGAGAAAAACAGAAAAAAGTTTAAAGAGAAAAGTGAAAAATTCTGTTTTCGATATAATAATTTGAAGAAAGGTCTAAAAGACTGACAGAAAAAGGACTAGGCTAAAAGCTATATGTACATGGGACTAAACACAAAAATTAAAGATGTAACTTATTTGTTTACTCAGTCAGTATGACTGCAGAGAAATATATACAGTGCATTTCTCACATTGCCAAATTCATGATGACCAAATAACTCTGAAAAAATAATAATTTATTTTTTCAGTCTTGTAAGTTATTTAAAATGAAATCATCCCAACACACACACACACACACACACACACATCCCCCTAAAAAGGAATGACAAGGGCCATGATCGCTGATGAAATCATTAGCACCACCACATTACTATTCAAGTCCATAATTCATTCTTTAGTACTAGAGTCCATAGGGGCCCGGTTTGCTTTGCTACACTGAAAATAGAGGACAGCGGGGATCCCTGTTATAAGAAGCTCATGTCCCCATTCTTTCATAAGCTTCCTTTAGCTTCTAAGTGCTCTGATTATTCTTTTGTCTCTGTGACCAACCTATCACTTAAGGTACTTCTCCCTCCCTGCTCCTCCCATACCTCTATAATAGATGTAAAGGTCAGTGAACCCCTCAGGAATAGTAGCATTTTCAGCAAGGGGTGTGGTGAGGTGGTCACGGGATTACCATTATAGTTAACAGGAGTTGAGGTTATATTCTCTCACATAAAATCTAAACCACAGTTCTTACGATTCTGAGAACTATATTTTCACATAACCTATACTATCTATAGACCCAAAATAGTTTAGGTTATAACAAAGAATGTTTGGAGGGTGACAACATATAGCAATAAAATAACAGGGCATACAGATAACCATAAATCCAAAGTGGCATATATTAACATTACAGAGCAGTTTGTGAAGTCAGCTAAGTATACTAACTATATAGCTAACTAGATCTCAGAGTTTTGAGGAAATGTTGGGTGGTAGGGGGATAGTCATATTATTTTACCCATAAGATAAACATCCCAGTGATTCTCCTATAATGACTTCCTAAAGGCACAAAAAAGAGAATTAGTTTGATATGGTATTATATAGAACAAATAATATTATAATCCCATGAAGACAATCATACTGTCATACCATTATATGCCTATAGCCACTCTAAAATAATGCTATCACATAGTATGCCCTCAAATATTTGTTCAGTTAATAGGTAAGTCATTTCTCACAAGGTGGGCTAAGGTTCTTCTTATGGAAAACAAAGTAACAGTGGCTTCCTTCAAGGGTTGTTTGTTAGAATTAAAAGAAAACAAGCAGTAATTTAAGATGATAACATGAGAAGAACCTGTTTCTTAATCATCTTTAAGATGATAACACGAGAAGAAGGTGAAATCTGGTACGGGATATAGAGCTTTTCTGTAAATCTAAACTTATTCCAAAATAAAAAGTTCAGTTTCAAAACGGTATCAGAGCACTTGCATGAGCATCTGATATGTGGCCGGTATAATCAACAAGTATTTCCAGACCATCCTCTCACAACATCACTCACAAACTCAGGACCTAAGGACACTAACCAGCTAACTGCAGTAAAGATTTGCTAGCCCCATTCCTAAAACTTGTAACTGCCCTAAATTATTTGGGATATTCTCACTGGATACCACCAAAGGACTCCACCACAAACACCCCTTAATTTCTCTTTCTTTTTTTTTTTTTAAAGATTTTATTTATTTATTTGACAGAGAGAGATCACAAGCAGGCAGAGAGGCAGGCAGAGAGAGAGGAGGAAGCAGGCTCCCTGCTGAGCAGAGAGCCCGATGCGGGCCTCGATCCCAGGACCCTGAGATCATGACCTGAGCCGAAGGCAGCGGCCTAACCCACTGAGCCACCCAGGCGCCCCAATTTCTCTTTCTCTTATACTTTTTTTACTTTGAAGTTTGTTGTCCTTCCAAAAGGCACCCATTGACAGTTACTGTCATTTCTTGGTAATGACTCCCAACTTAACATATGGTCATTAAAGCTATTGCTTTTAGAGAATTTGACTTTATTTAAAATTTAACTGGTTCCCAAAAGTTTTCATGTCTTATGCTTAATATTTATGAAAAAGATGCCTTCTTAGTTAAACTATAAAAATATTAATTCTCTTGAATGCAAAGAAATATTTCCACAGATATTTTTCAATTAACAATGAAATAATTGTCAAATGTCTACATCTACCTATGAGTTTTTGTGAGATATTTATTCTTGCAACTGACAAGTGTATTTTTAAAGTTTTTTCTTTTTTATTCAGCAAAAGGGAATTGGGAATTCTTCCTAGAAAGAAATCTTTTATTTTCTTAGTATCAACCACTCGAAAAAAAGATTTAACCCAAAAGATCAATTATCTATTTCATTTTTGAAGAATACACAAAACAATTCTTGAAGGCTTAGAAACAAATATAAATACAATAATTCTCCCCATGACTTCTACTAAAAACTGGAAATGTGTTACCATTTAAAATAATTATTTTTTTAATATTTTATTTATTTGATAGAGAGAGATCACAAGTAGGCAGAGCACAGGTAGAGAGAGGGGGAAGCAGGCTCCCTGTTGAGCAGAGAGCCCTATGTGGACCTCAATCCCAGGACCCTGAGACCATGACCTGAGATGAAGATAGAGGCTTAACCCACTGAGCCACCCAGGTGTCCCTAAAATAATTATTTTTAAAAAGCATTGTTTTTTTAAAGATTTTTTAATTTTTTTATTTGACAGATCACAAGTAGGCAGAGAGGCAGGAGGGGATGGGGGGAGCAGACTCCCCGCTGAACAGAGAGCCCAATACGGGGCTCGATTCCAGGACCCTGGGATCATGACCTGAGCCAAAGGCAGAGGCTTTAACCCACTGAGTCACCCAGGTGCCCCTATTTCCTTAAAAATTAACTAAATTTTTAAAAAGAAAAATAAAAGGAGGGAATTGAAATAAGATGGTGGAGGAGTAACAGACTGAAATGATATCAGGTCCAGGGAGTTCAGCTAGATAGTTATCAAACCAAACCAAACACCTACAAACTGAACAGGTAATAAAAGAGAAGAACAGCAATTCTAGGAACAGAAAATTGACCACTTTCTGGAAGGTAGGAGGTGTGGAGAGGTGAATCTGAAATGACGGGAAGATAGACCGCAGGAGGAGGGGCCAGTTCTCAAAGTGGTGGAGCAGCGGAGCACAA
Source organism: Neogale vison (assembly GCF_020171115.1). NCBI lineage: Eukaryota > Metazoa > Chordata > Mammalia > Carnivora > Mustelidae > Neogale > Neogale vison. Next base: position 14,438,828 of record NC_058097.1, read on the forward strand.
AATCAGAACTTTTAGAAGTCTGCTCCACTGAGGGACATTGCTCCAGAGGCTAAGTGGGGGTGGAGTCGTCCTGGGGACAGTGTGGTATCAGGTCCCGCAAGGTCACAGAAAGACCGGGGGTGTCTGACTGTGGCAGAGTTCCCAGGTATTGGAGTGGGGATGCCAACTATAGAGAGAGGGCCAAAGAGTGAGCTCTCAGGTTGGAGTTATCTTAAATCATGATCCAAGGCACAGTTGGACTACTGCTCTTTGAGCAGGGACCCCGCAAGAGGGAGATCCAGAGAGACCTCCTCCTTCCCCCATTGGGAGGAGCGGCATGGGGACACGTCAGGAATCTGCTGGGTTTGGAGACTCCAAACGGAGCTGTGTGCCATTGACAGGAGACAGAAAAGCTCAGTCACAGGCCGAGTGAGCGCAGAGTGTGGCTGGAGACCAGGGAGATAGGAGGGATTGACTGCTTTTCTCTGAGGGTGCATTGAGGAGTGGGGCCTTGAGCTATTGGCTCCTCTGGGCCAGAGAATGGGAGGCTGTCATTTTCATTCCCATCCTCCAAAGCTGTATGGAAAGAGTGCAGGGAACAAAAGCTAACAAGAGCAAACAGGAGCAGATTACTAAGCCTGGCCCCTGGCAAGGGTGGTGTAATTCTGCCTCAGGCAAAGACATATGACAATCACTGCAACAGGCCCCTCCCACAGAAGATCAGCAAGAACACCCAGTCGAGAACAAGTTCACCAATCAAAGAGAACTGCAGGACTCCGGAGCTAGGAGAAAGCAACGCATAGAATTCATGCCTTTTCCCCCATGATCCTTTAGTCTTGCAAAGTCAAATTTTTTTTTTTAAAGATTTTTATTTATTTATCAGAGACAGAGGGAGAGAGAGTGAGTGAGCACAGACAGAGAGGCAGGCAGAGGCAGAGGGAGAAGCAGGCTCCCTGCCGAGCAAGGAGCATGATCCCAGGACCCTGGGATCATGACCTGAGCCGAAGGCAGTTGCTTAACCAACTGAGCCACCCAGGCGTCCCGCAAAGTCAAATTTTTAAATTTTATGTTTATACTTATTCTATTTTTATAACTTTTCCTCTTTCCTCTTTTAATGTTTTTTAACTAATTTATCTTAACAATACCTTTAAAAAAAACCTTTCTAAATCTTCATTATTATAGTCATATACTATCCCTTCATTGTATTTAACCTTATTTTTTGTATACATATAGGGTTTTTATCTTTAAAATTTTGGGATACTATTTCTTCTAATAGATCAAAATATACCCTAAGTCTAGCACATAGCTTTGTACTAGTCTCCAGCCTGATCATATTCTCTCCTTTTTTTTCCTCTTTTTTTCTCTTTCCAACTAATTTATCTTCTCAAATCCTTTTTTAGAATCTTTTTAAATTTTCATCTTTAAAGTCATATTACATCCCTTCATTGTGTTTATTCTTATTTTTCTATATATATAAGTTTTTCTTTCTTTAAAATTTTGGGAGGTAGCCTCTTCTATGAGACCAGAATACACCCAAAATCAAGTTGAAGTCTCTGTTCTATTTGCCAGTCTAATATAGATATATATGTAAATTTTTTTAATATTTATTTCTTTATTTTAATTTCTTTTTCCCCCCTTTCATTCCCCCCAAGTTTTGGGTCTCTTCTGATTTGGTTAGCATATACTTTCTGGGGTTTTTGCCATCCTTTTAGTATTTTATTCTCTCGTTCATATTTTCTTATCTGGATAAAATGAAAAGACAGAAAAACTCACCACAAAAAAAAAAAAAGAACAAGAAGCTGTACTGACAGCGAGGGACCTAATCAATACAAACACTGGTAATATGTTGGAACTACAGTTCAGAAGGACGATGATCAAGGTGCTAGCTGGGCTTGAAAAAGGCATGGGAGATATCAGAGATCCCCTTTCTGGAGAAATAAAAGAAATAAAGTCTAACCAAGTTGAAATAAAAAAAGCTATTAATGAGGTGCAATAAAAAATGGAGGCTCTTTCTGTTAGGATAAATGAGGCAGAAGAGAGAATTAGTGATATAGAAGACCAAATGATGGAGAATAAAGAACCTGAGCAAAAGAGAGACAAACAACTACTGGACCATGAGGGGAGAATTCGAGAGATAAATGATACCACATGATGAAACAATATTAGAATAATTGGGATGCCAGAAAAAGAAGAAAGAGAGAAAGGGGCAGAAGGTATATTGGAGAGGATTATATTAGAGAATTGTCCTAATATGGCAGAGGGAACAAGCATCAAAATCCAGGAGGCACAGAGAACCCCCCTCAAAAACAATACAAATAGGTTCATACCTCGTCATCTAATAGCAAAACTTACAAGTCTTAGTGACAAAGAGAAAATCCTGAGAGCAACTCGGGACAAGAAGTCTGTAACATACAATGGTTAAAATATTAGACTGGCAGCAAACTTATCCACAGAGACCTGGCAAGCCAGAAAGAACTGGCATGATATATTCAGAGCACTAAATGAAAAAATCATGCAGCCAAGAATACTATAACCAGCGAGGCTGCCATTGAAGGAAAGATGAAAAGCTTCCAGGACAAACAAAAACTAAAAGAATTTGTAAAACCAAACCAGCCTTACAGGAAATATTGAAAGGGGTCCTCTAAGCAAAGAGAGAGCCTAAAAGTAACAGACCAGAAAGGAACAGGGACAATATACAGTAACAGTCACCTTACAGGCAATGCAATGGCACTAAATTCATACCTCTCAATAGTTACCCTGAATGTAAATGGGCTAAATGTCCCAATCAAAAGACACAGGGTATCAGAATGGGTAAAAAACCAAAACCCATCAATATGCTGTCTACAAGAAACTCATTTTAGACCCAAAGACATCTCCAGTGAGGGGGTGGAAAACAATTTACCATGCTAATGGACATCAAAAGAAAGCTGGGGTGGCAATCCTTATGTCAGATCAATTAGATTTTAAGCCAAAGACTATAATAAGAGATGAGGAAGGCCACTATATCATACTCAAAGGGTCTGTCCAACAAGAAGATCTAACAATTTTAAATATCTATGCCCTAACATGGGAGCAGCCAACTATATAAACCAATTAATACCAAAATCAAAGAAATACATTGACAATAATACAAAAATAGTAAGGGACTTTAACACTCCCCTCACTGAAGTGGACAGATCATCCAAGCAAAAGATCAACAAGGAAATAGAGACCTTAAATGACACACTGGACCATATGGATATATGGAGATTATATATATATATATATCAATCACAGATATATTCAGAACATTCCATCCCAAAGCAATAGAATTCACATTCTTCTCTAGTGCACATGGAATATTCTCCAGAATAGAGCACATCCTGGGTCACAAATCAGGTCTCAACCGGTACCAAAAGATTGGGATCATTTCCTGCATATTTTCAGACGACAACGCTCTGAAGCTAGAACTCAATCACAAGAGGAAAGTTGGAAGGAACTCAAATACATGGAGGCTAAAGAGCATCCTACTAAAGAATGAATGGGTCAACCAGGAAATTAAAGAAGAATTGAAAAATATTCATGGAAACAAATGAAAATAAACACAACTGGTCAAAATCTTTGGACACAGCAAAGGCACTCCTGAGAGGAAAGTATAAAGCGATACAAGCCTTTCTCAAGAGACAAGAAAGCACTCAAGTATACAACCCAATCCTACACCTAAAGGACATGGGGGGCACCTGGGTGGCTCAGTGGGTTAAGCCTCCGCTTTCGGCTCGGGTCATGATCTCAGGGTCCTGGGATTGAGCCCCGCATCGGGCTCTCTGCTTAGCAGGGAGCCTGCTTCTCCCTCTCTCTCTGCCTGACTCTCTGCCTACCTGTGATATTTCTCTTGGTCAAATAAATAAATAAAATAGTTTAAAAAAAAAAAGGAGCTGGAGAAAGAACAGCAAAGAAAGCCTAAACCCAGCAGGGGAAGAGAAGTCATAAAGATCAGAGCAGAAATCAATGAAATAGAAACAAACAAAGAAACAAAAAAGTAGAACAAATCAATGAAACTAGGAGCTGGCTCTTTGAAAGAATGAATAAGATTGATAAACCCTTGGCCAGACTTATCAAAAAGGAAAGAGAAAGGACCCAAGTAAATAAAATTATGAATGAAAGAGGAAAGATCACAACCAACACCAAAGAAATACAAACAGTTATAAGAACATACTATGGGCAACTATAAGCCAGCAAATTTGACAATCTGAAGAAATGGATACATTCTTGGAGAAGTATAAACTATCAAAACTGAACCAGGAAGAAACAGAAAACCTGAAAAGACCCATAGCCAGTAAGGAGATTGAAGCAATCCTCAAAAATCTCCCAACAAACAAGAGCCCAGGGCCAGACAACTTTCCAGGGGAGTTCTACCAAACATTTAAAGAAGAATTAATACCGATTCTCCGGAAAGTGTTCCAAAACATAGAAATGGAAGGAAAACTTCCAAACTCATTTTATGAGGTCAGCATTACCTTGATCCCCAAACCAGACAAAGACCCCATCAAAAAGAAGAATTACAAGCCAATATTCTTGATGAACATGGATGCAAAAATTCTCACCAAAATACTTGCTAATAGGATCCAACAGTACATTAAAAGATTATTCACCAAGACCAAGTGGGATTTATACCTGGGATGCAAGGTTGGTTCAACAACTGCAAATCAATCAGTGTGATGCAATACATTAATAAAAGAAAGAAGAACCATATGATATTCTCAATAGAAGCTGAAAAACATTTGACACAGTACAACATCCTTTCTTGATCAAAACTCTTCAAAGTAGGGATAGAGGATACATACCTCAATATCATCAAACCCATCTATGAAAAACCCACAGTGAATATCATTCTCAATGGGGAAAAACTGACAGCTTTTCCCCTAAGGTCAGGAACAAAGCAGGGCTGTCCACTGTCACCACTGCTAATCGACATAGTACTAGAAGTCCTAGCCTCAGGAATCTGACAAAAAATAAAATAAAATAAATAAAAGGCATCTGAATCAGCAAAGAAGAGTTCAAAATATCACTCTTTGCAGATGATATAATACTTTATAAGGAAAATCCAAAAGATTCCACTCCAAATCTGTTAGAACTCATACAAAAATTAATTAATGTGTCAGGATATAAAAATCAATGCACAGAAATCAGCTACATTTCAATACACCAAAAGAAAGACAGAAGAAAGAGAATTTAAGGACCATAAGATACCTTACATATCTTATGGTTACATAAGCCATAAGATACCTAGGAATAAACCAAACCAAAGAGGCAAAGAATCTGTACCCAGAAAATTATAAAGTACTCGTGAAAGAAATTGAGGAAGACACAAAGAAATGGAAACATGTTCCATGCTCATGGATTAGAAGAATAAATACTGTGAAAATGGCTATGCTACCTTAAGCAATCTACACATTGAATGCAATCCATATCAAAATACCACCAATATTTTTCAAAGAAATGGAACAGATAATCCTAAAATTTATATGGAAACAGAAAAGACCTGAATAGCCAGAGGTATGTTGAAAAAGAAAGCCAAAGTTGCTGGTATCACAATTATAGACTTCAAGCTCTATTACAAAGTTGTCATCATCAAGACAGTATGGTACTGGCACAAAAACAGACACAAAGATCAATGTAACAGGAGAGAGTGCCCAGAAATAGACCCTCAGCTCTATGGTCAACTAATCTTCAACAAAGCAGTAAAGAATGTCCAATGGAAAAAAGACGGTCTCTTCAACAAATGGTGTTGGGAAAATTGGTCAGCCACATACAGAAGAATGAAACTAGACAATTTCCTTACACCACACACAGAAGTAGACTTAAAATGGATGAAAGACCTCATTGTGAGACAGGAATCCATCGAAATCCTAGTGGAAAACATAGGCATCAATCTCTTTGACCTCAGTCACAGCAATTTCTTCCTAGAAACATCACCAAAGGCAAGGGAAGCAAGGATAAGAATGAACTATTTGGACTTCATCAAGATCAAAAGCTTTTGCACAGCAAAGGAAACAGTCAACAAAACCAAGAGACAGCTGACAGAATGGGAGAAGATAATCACAAATGACATATCAGATAAAGGGTTAGTATCAAAATTTATAAAGACCTTCTCAAACTCAACACCCAAAGAACAAAGAATGCAATCAAGAAACGGGCAGAAGACATGAACAGATATTTCTGCAAAGAAGTCATCTATATGGCTAACAGAACATGAAAAAGTGCTCAGCATCACTTGGCATCAAGGAAATATAAATCAGAACCACAATGAGATACCACCTCACACCAGTCAGAATGGCTAAAATTAACAAGTCAGGAAATGACAGATGCTGGAGAGGATGCAGAGAAAGGGGACCCCTCCTACACTATTGGTGGGAATGCAAGCTGGTGCAGCCATTCTGGAAAACATCATGGAGGTTCTTCAAAAAGCTGAAAATAGGGGCACCTGGGTGGCTCAGTGGGTTAAAGCCTCTGCCTTCGGCTCAGGTCATGATCTCAGGGTCCTGAGATCGAGCCTCATATCCAGCTTTCTGCTCAGCAGGGAGCCTGCTTCCTCCTCTCTGTCTGCCTGCCTCTCTGCCTACTTGTGATCTCTGTCTGTCAAATAAATAAAATCTTTAAATTAAAAAAAAAGCTGAAAATAGAGCTACTCTACAACCTAGCAATTGTACTACTGGGTGTTTACCCTAAAGATACAAATGTAGTGATCCGAAGGGGCATGTGCACCCGAATGTTTACAGAAGCAATGTCCACAATAGCCAAACTATGGAAAGAACCTAGATGCCCATCAACAGATGAATGGATAAAGATGTGGTGTATATACAATGGAATACTATGCAGCCATCAAAAGAAACAAAATCTTGCCATTTGCAATGACATGGATAGAACTAGAGGGTATTATGCTGAGCAAAATAAGTCAATCAGAGAAAGACAATAATCATATGATCTCTCTGATATGAGGATTTTGAGAGGCAAAATGGGGGGCTTAAAGGGGTAGGGATGGAAAAAATGAAACAAGATGGGATTGGGAGGGAGACAAAGCATAAGAGACTCTTAATCTTACAAAACAAACTGAGGGTTGCTGGGGGGAGAGGAGGTAGGAGGGTAATTGGGTTATGGACATTGGGGAGGGTATGTGATATGGTGAGTAGTGAAATCTGTAAGCCTGATGATTCACAGACCTGTACCCCTGGGGCAAATACTATATTATATGTTAATAAAAGTAATTAATAAAAAATAAAAATAAAACATTGATATACTCAAAATATACTTCTTTATTATAGCTTAAAATAGATAAAAATTACTAATTTCTGTCATAGAAACAAAAGATACTTTTTGACTTTTTTCATACTTTAATTATCTCCTTATAATTTTTCTTTTTTATAATTTTCCTCCTTACTCATTTTCTATTCCCAACCAGGTCTTTACTTTATCTGAACTCATTGCAAAATTAAAAGAAAATAACAAGTAAAAATCAAACTGAAATAAAAAGCTATAAATATTTTTCTTTTTTTTTTGAAGATTTTATTTATTTATTTGACAGAGAGAGATCACAAGTAGGCATAGGGGCAGGCAGAGGAGAGACAGAGGAGGAACCAGGCTCCCAGAGGAGCAGAGAGCCCGATGAGGGACTTGATCCCAGGACCCTGAGATCATGACCCAAGCCGAAGGCAGAGGCTCAACCCACTGAGCCATCCAGGTGCCCAAAAGCTATAAATATTTTTCAAGGACATGATTGCAAAGATATAATTAAATGCCAGCTAAGTTAGGATATAATAGTCTTTTACTTAGTCCATTGATACTCAAGACTAAGTGGTCTCAAGTCTTCCTTTATGCTCTTAAAATTATGGAGAACTCCAAAGGGTTTGTTTATGTGTTAAAACAATATGTGCAATAAAGGAGGAGTGCCTACATGGCTCAGTTTGTTAAACGTCTGAGTCTTGATTTTGGCACAAGTCATGATCTCAGGGTTGTAAGATTGAGTGCTGCATCAAGGCTCCATGCTGGGTGTCAAGCCTGGTTAAGATTCTCTCTTCGAAAGGGGAACCCTCCTACACTGTTGGTGGGAATGCAAGAGGTGAAACCACTCTGGAAAACAGCATGGAGGTTCCTTAAAAAGTTGAAAATAGAGCTACACTACGACCCAGCAATTGCATGACTGGGTATTTACCCTAAAGATACAAATGTAGTGATCCGAAGGGGCACGTGCACCAAAATGTTTATAACAGCAATGTCTACAATAGCCAAACTATGGAAAGAACCTAGATGTCCATCAACAAATGAATGGATAAAGAAGAGGTGGTATATATACACAATGGAATACTATGCAGCCATCAAAAGAAATGAAATCTTCCATTTGTGACGACATGGATGGAACCATAGGGTATTATGCTTAGTGAAATAAGTCAATCAGAGAAAGACAACTATCATATGATCTCCCTGATATGAGGAAGTGGAGATGCAACATGGGGGGTTTGAGGGGTGGGAAAAGAATAAATGAAACAAGATGGGATCAGGAGGAGACAAACCATAAGAGACTCTTAATCTCACAAAACAAACTGAGGGGGGTTGGGGGGAAGGGTGTAGGGAGAGGGTGGTGGGGTTATGGACATTGGGGAGGGTATGTGCTATGGTGAGTTCTGTGAAGTGTGTAAACCTGACGATTCACAGACCTGTACCCCTGGGGCTAATAATATATTATATGTTTATAAAAAAATTAAAAAATTTAAGAAAAAAAGATTCTCTCCTTCCACCCCTGCCTAAATAAATAAATAAACAAATAGATGCAATAATGGAAATTAAAACAGGGAAAATATTAGAACATTTTCTAAATCCTTTTAAAATAGTAATAGCTCATATATTAACAATACATTTTTATTAAAATTAATTAATTCCTTGCCTTTTCCCTTAGTTCAGAATATACCCTTGTTTCCATATGAAAATTAGGTTTTATATCATGAGCATGAAGGGGAAGTATTGCTTATTTCTTCAGGAAGAAGCACCATGTGTATTCCCAGCTCAAGGGAGTGTCGTGTGGTAAAATGTACCAGATACCAGCATGACAAACCCAGGATTTGAGAAAACAATTTTCTTACAGTTGAATATGATGTTTTATTTTTGGCAGCGGGTTTTCTAGTAAAATTTTATACTCCAGGAGACAAAACTATCTAATTTCTTATTGTGATCAGAGTAACCATAGCATAGCTCCTATTCGCATGCATCAGTCCTGACTTAGAAGCACTCCATGTCATCTGTGGCCTCATAATTAAAACATTGCTTACCTTTCAGTTAGAGTTCTTGAGGTAGGTTGACCCTTTGGTAGGATATATTTGTTATTATATGTTTGAAAATATGGACTGGGGTTTCCTTCAAATTAACTAAACCTAAAGCCAATCCACAGTGTTCTTGGAGACTCTGGAGAAAAAGTGGGCCCTATAGACAGAAAAAAAAATACCTTTTATCTCTTATCACCAATAACTTCACACAAAGATTCAGTCTACTGGCATCTGGGTATTTGATACCAGATATAATGAAAGTACCAGGACTTTCACTTTGTAGGATACACCTAGCAACTGGACATCAAAATAATTTTTTATTTAAAACTTTGCAAGATACAACTAGCATACACCTCTACATAAAAGGCAAACTTTAAAGAAAGAAAGAATGATTTCTAGTCAGGGGGTAAAAGCTTCCTGTCTATCAAGTAAAGTAGTATATACCAATCATATATATATTGATACTATGTACTATTAATTAACAAACTTTGACCAGATTCTCTATGGGTGGAGCCCAGAAATAAGAATTTATAGAAAACTTCACTGGTGTTTCTATTATAGCTTTTGGGTCTAAACAGTGCTGACTAGAGTTAATAGACATTGACTATAGCATAGATTTCCATATCAAAATAGTTTTTCTTTTAAAAAAATTCTATTAAAATAGCTGAACAAACATAACTGACAATCACTTTGTGCCTTTTGACTTGTTTTTAGTGATTAAGTCTAGTTCATTCTTACATACTTGGTAAATGCTGCTGTATCTGGCTGAAATTCTTTTTCATCATACCCTCCCCTTTCCAGAGCTCACTCTTCCTTTCAGCCTAATGGTCTCAGGTCAGTCATTTCACTTTCTTAACCTTCCTTAAGGATCCCTTTCTCCTTATCTCCAACCTCCTCCCCAACTATCTGTCCAGGTCTGTTTCCCTCATGCCACTGAATTGCATTGTATTTTTACTCACTATTAGTCTCTCCCCACTAGACTTTGTCTTTCCTTTTGCTGCGATAATTCTACTGTCTAGAACATTTGGTAGAGAGTGGGCTATATTAGTCAGGGATATTGAAGGCAACCAATAGACATAACCCCATTTAATTAAGCAGATAGGCTACCCGGTCAGAAAGAAAGTCCCAAGACGCATGCAACAGAACCAGTCCGGTGAGAAAGCTACTGTCTTTGGCTCTGGATGTTTACACAGCTGACACCACCAAAATGGAGTTTAGTGATACAAAGGCAACTGTATCTGCAAAGTGGATGATTCTTTACTCGCTGCTTCTGCAGCCATAACCTATCATTAAAAAAAAAAAATTGTACTCCACTTACTAGACAAGTCTGATTCAAAATGTTGTCTGTCTGGCAGAGCTCATGTTATGAGCCTACACTTCTTGCAAGGAGGTTGGAAATATAAGCAACTTGCATTTTCAGCTTCTACAGGGGCAGCTGAGCTTGACTTTATTCAGAGGACTCCAAATATAAGAAAAAGGTTTAGCTTCTAGGTGGCCAAAATGAAAGATAAATGTGTCCATTTATAAAGACTCTCAACTACTTCTTGAATGAATAAATCATAAAATATATTGAAAGATATTATTAGAGTAACTTTTAAATAAGTATACGTAATGACAAATTTTCTAGTATTTAACTGCTATCAATTACTCTTTCTTCTAATTCTGGTTTCCTCCTTCCAGACCTGAATTTAAAAAAAAAAATCTGTGCTTCCAAGAAGCTCTTGAATTTAACCATAATGTGAGAGACAATGTCAGGTACACTGCAGATTCTCCTCAGATAAAGGACTTGTTGGGTGGCTGCTGGGAAAGTGGTTAGCCAGCATCTGACTTCTGTGGGTTAGACTTCTGTGATGGTCTCAGCTGCAGAGAACCACATTCCCCAAGGTTAGACCCCCTTCTCAGGGTAGCCTGCATTCAATGGCTTATCAAAATGAGAATATAAAGGCTTGAGCCCCTTGCCCTAACTCCAGATAACTCTATAAAGTCAATCAAGACCCGAAGTTCCCCATGGGGTGACTCCAGGCTGGCATTTGGCCTTCATGCAGCTTTACTTCTTCTGCTACCCAGTACTGTTTTTTTCCCTGCCTTCCACAAATGTTGACCCCAAGGGCAATCCTTAATAAACACTCCGCAAGCTAAACTCTCTTTCAGTCTCTATCCTGGGGGATTCAGCCAGGGACAGATAGTTCCAGCAATGATCCAAGAAAGCAGACATTCACATGAGGTTTGGAACTGAAACACTCAACTCCTGGCTGAGAGGAAAGCGGCATAAGAGAGTTTATTGATGTGATATAAATATCCTATACTTAAATTGGGTTACTTTTCACATTTCTATATACTTAAAATTTCTATTTAATAAAATAAATAATAAGAAATACTTTTAATTTAAAAAGTAATAAAATGACTTTTTAATAAAATAAAATACATTTTATTATTTATAAATTATACCTCAAAATACATATATATATATAGAGAGAGAGAGTGGGAAGGCAGAAAAGAGTACCCTACTGACTAAGTGGCTTCTAGTTCCTTTCATACTGGACATTGACATATGATATAAAAAGATAGCAGATAAGGGACAAATATCAGCTAATAGCCAGTCAGTGATGCCTTCTGGTCTTCAATGGAAATATGTCAGTAATTTGGAAAGAAGACCTTTTGTGAGGCAGTCTCATGAATATATAATTGAGACAAAACCATGAAAGTTAAAGATAGGGGCACCTGGGTGGCTCAGTGGGTTAAGCCTCTGCCTTCGGCTCAGGTCATGATCTCAGGGTCCTGGGATCGAGCCCCGCATCAGGCTCTCTGCTCAGCAGGGAGCCTGCTTCCCCCCTCTCTCTCTGCCTGCCTCTCTGCCTACTTGTGATCTCTGTCTGTCAAGTAAATAAATAAAATCTTAAAAAAAAAACCAAAAAAACAGAAAGTAAAAGATAATTAGGTTCAACCAACAAATTGTTGAAATGAGATCATGTGTTAGTTGCCATACTCTACCAAAATAAGAAAATCAGGATCAAGATAGAACAGACAGAACAGGCTGATGACCAGGACATTTTAATTTTTTCCCTCAAGCTGAATAGCTTTTCAATATAAATAAAAATAGCAGATACTGCTAGAGAAACTATTTAGTGTTCAGTGTGCTTTTAATTTTGTTTTAAAATTCCAGTGAACATAGACCAAATAATTAAGTTTGAGGGTAATATGTAACTAAGCCACAAATACTCTCACGGGTCAAAATTTGAACTCCTTGGTGCCTTTTATTTAAGAAATGCAAAGAAAGTGATGGAACATTCAATATTTTCAATCAAAAATTATGTAGAAACCTAGAAATATTACCCAGAACCCCCTTTGGTTTTATTTTTAAATGTTGCTACATAGAAGTCTGAATTACAAAAATTTAAAATTGTGTTTTTAGGGGCACATGGGTGGCTCGGTGGGTTAAAGTCTCTGCCTTCGGATCGGGTTATGAACTCGGGGTCCTGGGATTGAGCCCCGCATCAGGCTTTCCTCTGCGGGGAGCCTGCTTACCCTCCCTCTCTCTGCCTGCCTCTCTGCCTACTTCAGATCTCTCTCTCTGTCAAATAAATAAATAAAATCTTTAAATAAATAAGTTAATTGTGTTTTTATTCTTCTTTTCCAGAATCTTCTCCTTACCTCCAATGTCCTCGATTTTATATAAGCAGAATATAACACTGAAGTTATATCATAGCTAATTATCAATTTCAGAGTAAATGTAGGAAAATGGAATTGAGAAATAGCTTGACCCAAGAACAGTTCAGGTTGTATAACACTAATCAACAAAAGCAGGAACTCTGAACTTTACTTTCCTACTAAAAGATTCTAGACTGTACCCTGAAGAAAAATAAGTACCTAAGAGTGCTGTGCTGAAAAGTTACTTAGTTTAGAAAATAAGTTAAAACCCCTTCATGCAAAAGCAGTTGTGGTTTTTTTTTTTGGTGTGACCTAAAGTTAGTGAGAGGAAGGCACTCCCTTATTAAGACATATGCAGGGGGGGGGGGACAAGATGGCGGGGTACTAGGAAGAGGCGTCTTTTCAGCTGGTACCCCAAAGTGAGCTGATTACCTACCAAAGAACTCCGATCACCCATGAAATCAGCCTGAGATCAGAATTATACACGTCTGGATCTCTACAGGGGCAGAAGACGCCAGTGAGCAGGTAAAGCAGAATGGGAACGGCGGACTGATATAGGAAGATAAACAAAAGGGGGAGGGAGCCACCAGAGGCGACCGGTGCGAAAGTAATACCCCAATAGGAGCGAGAGTGCCCTGCGTCTGGGGACCAGCATTAACTTGGAGACTGGTTGAAAGCACTCCAAAAGAGCAAAGGATCGCGGGGGGAAATTGTGGGAATTGGGGCGGCTAGGGACAGGGGCTTAAGTCCCCGGTCCCAGACGGCCTCCCTGGGGCGGAGGCAGAGAGAGTGCGGCGGAGAAACCGGCTCCTGGTCCCTAAGCCGCCAGCGCGCCCCAAAGCGCGTGGGTTCCGGCTCCTGTGAGGGGATGGGAGCTGCGCCGGTCTGCAGAACGCTTGCTAGCCCTACCACAAAGCTTGAGATGCACGCGCACGTCCCTCCAGCTCTCCTGGGTTTCTAAGGCCCGGGGGCGCTTCTTGACCTGCACCATTGTTTCAAAGTCTAAGCCATGCGCGCGCGCGAAACTCTTCCCCGGACAGAGGCGCGCAAAAGCCCAGCCTGCGGCTTACGGACCAGCGCCCCGTTCTCAGTGCCCCAGACGCGCGCCCGACCCACAGCCGCCTCTGAAAAGAGGTGCGCGCAAGCCGGGCACTCCCAGCCCAGGCCGGTGGCAAAATCTCAGTGTGCGATCGCTGCTTGGAACCTCTCTGGAGGTCAGGAGCTCCCAGACAGCCGCCACTGCCTTGGCTTTGGGGACAAGCAAAAGATCCTGCGCCCCCAGGGTCTGCAACTTGGAACCTGCTCTGCCAGAGGCCAAGGGGGAATTTATTCAGCTTCTGCACCCAGACTGAGGCTTCTCTCTGAGATGGAGATCAGGGTGCGGTTTGATTTCTTTTAATACTACAAAAACCATCAAAGGCGGTCAAGGTGAGAGGAAAAAAAGTGAACAAGCAAAAAAAAAAACCGCCAGAGAACAAAAGCCTGAAAAAAACCAGTTTCCCCAGAGCCCACCCCCTTGAGGGGGGCGGGGGGGACTCAACTCAGGAAACATCATTGACTGACAACCCACGTGGCAGGCCCCTCCTCCAGAAAACAAACCAAGAAAGAAAAAAAAAAAAAAGGACTACAAGAGAACCACCACTACTTCATAGGAAAACTTGTATTATTCACTCATTTCCACTATTCCGGTTCATTCATATATATATATATATATATATATATATATATATATATATATATATTTTTTTTTTTTTTACACATAGGTAATTTTTTTAACCTATTTACCACCACAGCAAGATGCACAGTACATCAAATTCCATACTACCTTTCTAACCTGAACTTTTTGATACATACACCTATGTTTTTCTTTTGCATTTTTATTTTTTGAATTCCTTTTTTAAAAAAATTTTTTTAAGATTTTATTTATTTATTTGACAGAGAGAGATCACAAGCAGACAGAGAGGCAGGCAGAGAGAGAGAGGAGGAAGCAGGCTCCCTGCCGAGCAGAGAGCCCGATGCGGGACTCGATCCCAGGACCCTGAGATCACGACCCGAGCCGAAGGCAGCGGCTTAACCCACTGAGCCACCCTAGTTTAGTTTAGTCTAGTATATTCCTTTTTATTTTTATCCTCTAATATTCATATAGAGTTAACTTCAAAGTAATCCCCTTTCCCCAATCAATACTACCCCTATAGGTAAACCAATTTTTAATCCCCTTTATCTTAGGAAAGTTGAGTCCTTTAACAAAGATATCAAGATACATCCAGGAAGAATCAAAACAACCTTCCTCGCACACACTGAGAATTTATAAGAACTCTCCCATCTTCTTCCACCAGTGTTTCTGTGTTTTTTGAGTTTGTCCTGATAGCACATAAATTTTACACTTGTGGTTCTTTTTGACGAGGTTCTTTCTTTATTTGCATATATATATATATATATATATATTTTCTTTTCTTCTTTCTCTTGCCATATAATTGTATCAGTCTTTCTATCTCTTTTTGTTTGTCTACTTCATAAATCTTACCTTGGGGCCCATCTGGGCTGAACCTTCTCTTTCATCTTCCCTTTCTTTCCTGTCTCTCTCTCTCTTTTATCTTTTTTTCTTCTTTTCCTTTTATTCTTTTTCTTTTCTTTTGTCTCTCATTTGGGTGGGGAATCCTGATTGCTCAGAAGTGTTCCAGGGTGCACCTTGACTGCACCAGAGTTGATACATCCAGCTACATCTGTTCAGTCTTCTCCCACCAAAATGACTAGGAGGAGGAAGGCCCAACAGAAGAAAAATACAGAGGATGGACCTTCTGCAACAGAGCTAACGGCTATCAACATAGACAATATGTCGGAAAGAGAATTCAGGCTAACAATTATCCAGGCAATAGCTAGGTTGGAGAAAGCCATGGATGACCAAACAGAATTGATTAGGGCCAAACTGAAAGCGACCAGACAGGATGTTCACAATGTTAGGGCGGAGCTTAAAGCTACCAGGGAGGAGGTCCACAATGCTCTCAATGAGTTCCAATCTAATCTAAACTCTCTCAAAGCTAGGGTAACTGAGACAAAAGATAGAATTAGTGATCTGGAAGACAAACAGATAGAGAGAAAGGATCAGGAGGAAGCCTGGAACAAACAGCTTAGATCCCACGAAAGCAGAATCAGGGAAATAAATGATGCCATGAAGCGTTCCAACGTCAGAATTATTGGAATTCCTGAAGGGGAGGAGAAAGAAAGAAGTCTAGAAGATATCGTGGAACAAGTCCTTCATGAAAATTTTCCGAATCTCGCGAATGAAACCAGCGTTCATGTACTAGAGGCTGAACGGTCTCCACCCAAGATTATACACTCCAAAAAAACATCACGACACCTGATAGTCAAATTGAGAAATTATAATTGTAGGTATAATCTCTTGAAAGCCGCCAGGGCAAAGAGGCTCCTTACTTACAGAGGGAAGCCCATCAGAATAACGTCAGACCTGTCCACAGAGACCTGGCAAGCCAGAAGAGGCTGGCAAGATATATTCAGGGCACTAAATGAGAAGAACATGCAGCCAAGAATACTTTATCCAGCAAGACTGACATTCAAAATGGATGGAGAGATAAAGAGTTTCCAAGACCGGCAAGGCTTAAAAGACTATGCAACCACCAAGCCGATACTGCAGGAAATATTAAGGGGGGTTCTATAAAAGAGGAAAAATCCCAAGAATAGCATTGAACAGAAATATAGAGACAGTCTACAGAAAGAAAGACTTCAAAGGTAACTCGATGTCAATAAAAACGTATCTATCAATAATCACTCTCAATGTGAATGGCCTAAATGCACCCATAAAACGGCACAGGGTTGCAGATTGGATAAAACGACAGGACCCATCCATATGCTGTCTACAAGAGACCCATTTTGAACCTAAAGATACACGCAGACTGAAAGTGAAGGGGTGGAGAAGCATCTTTCATGCCAATGGGACTCAAAAGAAGGCTGGGGTAGCGATTCTCATATCAGATAAATTAGACTTCAAACTAAAGACTGTAGTCAGAGATACAGAAGGACACTACATAATCCTTAAAGGGACTATCCACCAAGATGATCTAACAATTGTAAATATCTATGCTCCCAATATGGGAGCAGCCAATTACTTAAGAAAACTGTTAATCAAGATAAAGAGTCATATTCATATGAATACACTAATCGTAGGAGATCTTAACACGCCTCTTTCGGAATTAGACAGATCATTGAAGCAGAAAATCAATAAAGAAACAAGAGCATTGAATGACACATTGGACCAGATGGACCTCATAGATATATACAGAACATTCCACCCTAAAACAGCAGAATACTCATTCTTCTCAAGTGCACACGGAACCTTCTCCAGAATAGACCACATACTGGGTCACAAATCAGGACTCAACCGATACCAAAAGACTGAGATTATTCCCTGCATATTCTCAGATCACAATGCTTTGAAACTGGAGCTCAATCACAAGGAAAAGTTCCGAAGGAACTCAAACACCTGGAAGCTAAAGACCACCTTGCTTAAGAATGCTTGGATCAACCAGGAGATCAAAGAAGAACTGAAACAATTCATGGAAACCAATGAGAATGAAGACACTTCGGTCCAAAACCTATGGGATACAGCAAAGGCGGTCCTAAGGGGAAAATATATACCCATCCAAGCCTTGCTCAAAAAAATTGAAAAATCCAGAACACACCAGCTGTCTCTACACCTTAAAGAACTGGAGGATCAACAACAAATCAAACCAACTCCACACATAAGAAGGGAAATCATCAAGTTTAGAGCTGAGATCAATGAGGGAGAAACCAGAGATACAGTAGAACGTATCCATGAAACTAGAAGCTGGTTTTTTGAAAGAATCAATAAGATCGATAAGCCACTGGCTACACTAATCTGAAAGAAAAGAGAGAAATCCCAAATTCATAAAATTATGAATGAAAAGGGAGAGATCACAACTAACGCCAAGGAAGTAGAAACAATCATCAGAATTTATTACGAACAGTTATATGCCAATAAGCTTAGCAACCTAGATGAAATGGATGCATTCCTGGAAAAATATAAACTACCAAAATTGAACCAGGAAGAAATCGACAACCTGAATAGACCGATATCTAATAACGAGATTGAATCAGTGATCAAAAACCTCCCAAAAAACAAGAGCCCAGGACCTGACGGATTCCCTGGGGAATTCTACCAAACCTTCCAAGAAGAAATAACACCTATTCTCCTGAAGCTGTTTCAAAAAATTGAAGCAGAAGGAAAACTTCCAGACTCTTTCTATGAAGCCAGCATTACCCTAATCCCCAAACCAGGCAAGGATCCTACCAAAAAGGAGAATTTCAGACCAATATCACTGATGAATATGGATGCTAAGATTCTCAACAAGATCCTAGCCAACAGGATCCAACAGCACATTAAAAAGATTATCCACCATGATCAGGTGGGATTCATCCCTGGGCTACAAGGATGGTTCAACATTCGCAAATCAATCAATGTGATACGACAAATTAATATGAGAAGAGAGAAGAACCACATGGTCCTCTCAATTGATGCAGAAAAAGCATTTGACAAAATCCAACATCCGTTCCTGATTAAAATGCTTCAAAGTATAGGGATAGAGGGAACATTCCTGAACCTCATCAAATCTATCTATGAAAGACCCACAGCAAATATCATCCTCAATGGGAAAAAGCTTGCAGCCTTCCCACTGAGATCAGGAACAAGACAAGGATGCCCACTTTCACCACTCTTGTTCAACATAGTATTAGAAGTCCTAGCAACAGCAATCAGACAACAGAGAGAAATAAAAGGTATCCAAATTGGTAATGAAGAAGTCAAACTCTCTCTCTTCGCAGATGACATGATTCTTTATATGGAAAACCCAAAAGACTCCACCCCCAAACTACTAGAACTCATACAGCAATTCAGCAACATGGCAGGATACAAAGTCAATATGCAGAAATCAGTGGCTTTCTTATACACTAACAATGAAAATACAGAAAGGGAAATTAGAGAATCGATTCCATTTACTGTAGCACCAAGAACCATAAGATACCTTGGAATAAACCTAACTAAAGAGGTAAAGGATCTGTACTTGAGGAACTATAGAACACTCATGAAAGAAATTGAAGAAGACACAAAAAGATGGAAGACCATTCCATGCTCTTGGATCGGAAGAATAAACATTGTTAAAATGTCTATACTGCCTAGAGCAATCTATACTTTTAATGCCATTCCGATCAAAATTCCACCGGCATTCTTCAAAGAGCTGGAGCAAATAATCCTAAAATTTGTATGGAATCAGAAGAGACCCCAAATCGCTAAGGAAATGTTGAAAAACAAAAATAAAGCTGGCGGCATCACCTTATTGATTTCAAGCTTTATTACAAAGCTGTGATCACCAAGACAGCATGGTACTAGCATAAAAACAGACACATAGACCAGTGGAACAGAGTAGAGAGCCCTGATATGGACCCTCAACTCTATGGTCAATTAATCTTTGACAAAACAGGAAAAAATATACAGTGGAAAAAAGACAGTCTCTTCAATAAATGGTGCTGGGAAAATTGGACAGCTATATGTAGAAGAATGAAACTTGACCATTCTCTTACACCGTACACAAAGATCAACTCAAAATGGATAAAAGACCTCAACGTGAGACAGGAATCCATCAGAATCTTAGAGGAGAACATAGGCAGTAATCTCTTTGATATCAGCCACAGCAACTTCTTTCAAGATACGTCTCCAAAGGCAAAGGAAACAAAAGCGAAAATAAACTTCTGGGACTTCATCAAAATAAAAAGCTTCTGCACAGCAAAGGAAACAGTCAAAAAAACAAAGAGGCAACCCACGGAATGGGAGAAGATATTTGCAAATGACAGTACAGACAAAAGGTTGATATCCAGGATCTATAATGAACTCCTCAAACTCAACCCACACGAAACAGACAAACACATCAAAAAATGGGCAGAAGATATGAACAGACACTTCTCCAATCAAGACATACAAATGGCTATCAGACACATGAAAAAATGCTCATCATCATTAGCCCTCAGGGAGATTCAAATTAAAACCACATTGAGATATCACCTTACACCAGTTAGAATGGCCAAAATTAACAAAACAGGAAACAACATGTGTTGGAGAGGATGTGGAGAAAGGGGAACCCTCTCACACTGTTGGTGGGAATGCAAGTTGGTGCAGCCTCTTTGGAGAACAGTGTGGAGATTCCTCAAGAAATTAAAAATAGAGCTTCCCTATGACCCTGCAATTGCACTCCTGGGTATTTACCCCAAAGATACAGATGTCGTGAAAAGAAGGGCCATCTGTACCCCAATGTTTATAGCAGCAATGGCCACAGTCGCCAAACTATGGAAAGAACCAAGATGCCCTTCAACGGATGAATGGATAAGGAAGATGTGGTCCATATACACTATGGAGTATTATGCCTCCATCAGAAAGGATGAATACCCAACTTTTGTAGCAACATGGACGGGACTGGAAGAGATTATGCTGAGTGAAATAAGTCAAGCAGAGAGAGTCAATTATCATATGGTTTCACTTCTTTGTGGAGCATAACAAATAGCATGGAGGACAAGGGGCGTTAGAGAGGAGTAGGGAATTTGGGTAAATTGGAAGGGGAGGTGAACCATGAGAGACTATGGACTCTGAATAACAGTCTGAGGGGTTTGAAGTGGCGGGGGGGTGGAAGGGTGGGGTACAAGGTGGTGGGTATTATAGAGGGCACGGCTTGCATGGAGCACTGGGTGTGGTGAAAAAATAATGAATACTGTTTTTCTGAAAATAAATAAATTGGAAAAAAAAAGACATATGCAACTATGGAAATAATGTGGAGCTGCAAAATTATTAACAGTTTTATTATTATCATACTGTAGAAATAAATTATGTTCTTTTGCTCTGTTACTAAATCTGTTAATTATACATGTAAAGTAAAGTTATTCCTTGCAACTCCAAAACCAAATTTCTAAATTTAATACTGTTAGGATTAGAAAAGAGAAATATCTGCTAAAGGAAAAAAAAAATGACCTGCATAATACATATGTTACACTTTACTGACTCAAAGAAATGTGATCTAACAACCACTAACACCTAACACTCTAGTTTTTTTTTTCTTTTTCTTTTTTTTTTTTTTACTTTCTCTTGCTAATCAGACAACCTACATGATATGAGGCACAATGGCTTTGATCTGTAACAATGGCAGCATTAAAAATGCTAGATCAGGGACAGAAAGAATAAATTCGTAAAGTACTCCATGTGAAGCCTCCACGAGCATCATTATATTTGGGGGGTTTACTATGGCAATGAAACACAACCAACAATTTAACAGCACAACTGTACTATTATAATGACAATTGCAGAGATGTCAAGCTGGATTAAAAAGAAAGAAGAGCCAGTTATCGCTCTCTACAGGAGATACACTTTAAATAGGTTGAAAGTAAAAGGACAGAGAAAGCTATATCAGTCACACAGCAACCATAAGAAAGCTAGAGTAGCTACATTAATACTAGACAAAATAGGTTTTAAAGTTAAAATGTTACTAGAGATGAATAGAAACATTTAATAATGGTAGAAAAGTCAATCCACTAGGAATATTTAACAATTATAAACATACATGCTCCTAATAATAGAGCCACAAAATACATGAGAAAAAAATGACAGAACTGAAGGAAGAAACAGACGATTAAAAAATAGTGTTTGGAGACTTTACTACCTCATTTCAGTAATAGAGAGAACAACTACAAAGAACATTGACCCGGAAAAAGACCTGAACAACACTCAACTCACATGGCCTAACAGACATTTATAGAATACTCCACCCAACAAGAGCAGCATACACATTATTCCCAAGTGCACATGGAATGTGCTCCAGAACAGGCCACATATTAGAGCATGAAATAACTTTCAATAATTTAAAATGATTGAAGTTGTACAGAGCAGACTGAAATTAGAAATGAGTAATAGAAGGAAATTTTGAGAAATCCACAAATATGTGAAAAATAACAACATAGCTAAACAGCCAATTAATCAAAGACAAAATAACAAAGGAAATTAGAAAATACTTTTAGAAGAATGAAAATACAAACAAAACATGGCAAATATGGGAAAATTACGGGCTGTAGCTAAAACAGTGCTAACAGAGAAATTTACAGCTCTGTGGAAGCAACCAAAGGTCCATCAATAGATGAATGGATAAAGAAGACATAGTATATATAAAACAATGGAATATTACTCAGCCATATAAAAGAACAAAGTCTTATCATTTGCAACAACTTAGACGGACATAGAGGGTATTAGGCTAAGCAAAACAAGTCAAATAGAGAACGGCAAATACCATATGATTTCATTTTGTATGTGGAATCTAAAGAAACAAATAAATGAACAAACAAATGAAAACAGAACAGATTTATAAATACAGAGAACTGAAGGTTACCAGAGGGGTGGGAGTATGGTAGTGGGGAATATAGGTGGAGAGGATTTAAAGGTAAAAACTTCCAGTTGGAAAGTGAGTAAATTGGGGGATGAGAAGTGCAGCATTGGGGATATAGTCAATAACACTGTAATAACTTTGTATGGGGACAGATGGTAATTACACTTATTGTGGTAAGCACTGTGTAACACAGAGACTTGTTGAATCACTACATAGTACACCAGAAATTATTAGAGCACTGTATGACAACTATTCTTCAGTATAAAAAGAAATTTGTAGCTGTAATGCCTATAGTAAATAAGATCTCAAATCAATAGGTCAACTTTCTACATTAAAATTTTAGAAAAAGGAAGAGGAAACTAAATCTAGAGCCTGCAGAAAAAAAGATTAGAGTAGAAATTAATAAATTAGAATATAGAAAGAGAAAAATCAACAAAACCAAAAGCAGGTTCTTTTGAAAAGATTAACAAAATTGTCAAATTTTTGGTTAGAATGATGAAGACAAAAAGAGAAAAGACTTGAATTACTACAACCAGGAATGAAAGGGGAGGTATCACCATTTAACACACAGAAATTTAAAAAAAAAAAAAACTAGAAGGAAATATTATTAACAATTATATGCCAACAATTTATAAAATTTGGATGAAATGGACAAATTCCTAGAAAAGACATAAACTACTTCTAGAAACTGACTCAAGAAGAAACAGACAATTTGAATAGCACTGTATAAGAGATTGAATTAGTAATTTAAAAAACTTCCCACAGTCCCAGGCCTAGATGGTTCAATAGTATAACAGAATTAATTCTATATCTTCACAAACTCTACCAAAATTCAGGAGCAGGGAATACTTTCAAACTTGAGGCCAGTATTCTATGAGGCCACAGCAACAAAACAAGACAAAGACATCATAAGAAAACTACAGACTCTTAGAATACCTCTTAGAAATATAGATGCAAGAATCCTTGACAAATACTAGCAAAATGAATCCAGCACCACATAAAAAAGATTACACATGATCATCCAGTGATCTATATCCTATCAATGTAGGAATGGCTTGACATCCAAAAATCAATTTATGCAATACAGCTTATCAATAAAATAGAAGAAGAAAAATCACATAATTTCTAAATAGAGAGAAAGAATTTGTTAGAACCCCAAGTACTTTCATGATTAAAAAAAAAATTATTCAACAAACTAGGAATAGACTGGAACTTGCTTCTACAGAAAAAGAGAATCTAAGAAAAATGCATAGTTCTTTCTTTTAAAAACTTTTATTTATTTATTTGAGAGAGAATGAGAGAGAGACGGCGGGGGGAGCGTGAGATGGGGAGGGTCAGAAGGAGAAGCAGGCTCCCTGCTGAGCAGGTGAGACTCAATCCCGGGATTCCAGGATCATGACCTGAGCTGAAGGCAGTTGCACAACCAAATGAGCTATCCAGGCACCCAGAAAAATGCAAAGTTAACATCATACGTAATGAAATAAAAGATTGAATACATTCTTCCTTAAAAAAAGTACAAGATATCCACTCTAACTACTTTCATTTAACACTGTACTAGAAGCTCTAGCCAGCATAATTAGTCAAGAAAATAAAATAAGGGGCGCCTGGGTGGCTCACAGTGAGTTAATCCTCTGCCTTCAGCTCAGGTCATGGTCCCAGTCTCCTGGGATCGAGCCCCACATCGGGCTGTCTGCTCAGCAGGGAGTCTGCTTCCTCCTCTCTCTCTGCCTGCCTCTCTACCTACTTGTGATCTCTCTCTCTCTGTGTGTCAAATAAATAAAATAAAAAATTAAAAAAAAAAAAGAAAAGAAGTACCCAGATTGAAAGTAAAAAAGTAAATCTATTCCAATTTGCAGATGACATGATATTGTAGATCAAAAATTCTAAGGATCCATTAAAATCTCTTAGACCTAAAAAAACCAGTTCAGGAGGATCAACATACAAAAATCTATTGTACTTCTAATATAAATGTAAAATTAATAGTCAAAAAATGAAATGAATAACAAGATTCCATTTACAATACCATCAAAAAGAATAAAATCCTTTAAAATAAAGAGAAGAATCTAA
This sequence comes from Neogale vison, assembly GCF_020171115.1. NCBI lineage: Eukaryota > Metazoa > Chordata > Mammalia > Carnivora > Mustelidae > Neogale > Neogale vison. The sequence goes on from NC_058097.1 coordinate 14,463,264, forward strand.
AACATACAGTTAAAGCATATAGCCCCATTGAAAAAAAATTAGAGAAGGCCAAATAAATGGAAGCATCCCACATTAGTGGATCGAAGAACTTAATGTGAAGATGACAATTCTTCATAAATTGATTCAACTCATTCTGTATCAAAGTAACAGCTGCTTTTTCCTCAGAAAATGAAAAGCTAGTTCAAACCTTCACATGGAAATGCAACGGACATTGCATAGACAAAAATACCTTTATTTCTTTCTGAGATTTTGATAGGAATTGAGTTTCTTGGGGGGAAGGGCAAGAGGTGGGCAAAGGGAGAGGGGGTGAGAGAATCTTAAGCAGGCTCCATGCCCAGTGTGGAGTCCAATGCAGGGCTCAATCTCAGGACCATGAAATCATGACCTGAGCTGAAATCCAGACTCTGACGTTTAACCAACTGAGCCACCAGGCACCCCAACCAAAAGTATCTTTGAAAAGAAGAATAAAATTAGAGGATTCATATCTCCAAATTTCACAACTTAATATAAAGCTATGGTAATAAAGACAATGTGGTATCAGCATAGGATAGATATATAGATAGATTTATTGAATATACCTGAGAGTCCATAAATAAATTTTGACAAAGAATCAACAGACTTTTTTTTTTTTTACAAAGGCGCCAAGACAATTCAGTGGGGGTAATACAGTGTTTTCGACAAACAGTGCTGAAACAACTGGATATCCATATGCAGAAGTTTCCCTGATAGGACACCAAAAGTACATGGAACAAAAGAAAAAAACAGATATTTAGGGATTTATCAAAATTAAAAAATTTTATGCTTCAAAAGACACTATAAAGAAAATGAGAAGACAATTCCATGGAAGGGATTATGCAAACCATATATCCAATATGGAACTTATATGCAGAATATAAAAAACTCTACGAACTCAAAAACATAGATAATTTTAAAAACTAGATCTGAGTGGACGTTCTTCCAAAGAAGATATATAAATGCTAACAAGCACATAAAAAGATAATAACATTCTTAACTATCAGAGAAATGCAAATCAAATTCACCATAACACTTCAGATCCATTAGTACTAATATCACGAACTAGTATCCAAAAAAAGGGGGGGATAACAAATGTTGGCAAGAATGTGAGGTAATTGGAACCCTTTTAAGTTGCTGGTGGGAATGTAAAATGGAGCAGCTGCTTTTGCAAAGTCTGGCAGTTCCTCAAAGGATGTATGACTCAGCAATTGTACTCCTAAGTATATATCCAAGAGAAATGAAAAATTATGTCCAAACAAGTTCACATTTTACATGAAAGCACATAGTAGCATAATTAATAGTTAAAAAGTAGAAATCACCCAAATGTCCATGAATTGATGAATGGATAAATGCAATGTGATATATGCATATGAGATATTATTTGATATTTATTTCTGTGAAGGGCATGATCAGACTGTCAAGCAGAAAGCTGTAGATCAAGAGAGAAGCTTGGAATAGAGTATCAGGACATAAGAGGTACAGGAAATAACTAAAATCTTGTACACATGGACCAGACTGCCCATAAAACATAATACAGAAGCAGAGCCAGATAAAAACAATCTCGGAAATCTATAATTAGGGAGAGACAGAATAACTGGAATTCACGAAAGGAGTTTGAAGAGGGATTATAGGAGAAGAAATTAGAGAAAGTGACAATAAGGAAGTGTTGGAGGAGATAATCAAGAGGATGGGACTAGGCGCTGCCCCTCTAGTGGGACCTGGGCAATCAGATGGTCATTACCTCTTTCCCTGTCCTTGGAATGTATACACTGCCTACCATTCCTGCAGGGGGAGCTGTTCCAAGAACAAAGCCTTCAAAGAATTAGGTGTTGTTGAGACCATCTGGACTGAATATGTGACTGAACTCAGTTATGGTCTCCATATAACTTTAAGACTGGTGGACAGGTGTGGAGATCTACTCATCTTGTGGCTGCTCAAGCAAAACCTCATAGGTTAGTTTCCCTGCTTATTAAAACTGCCACCTACTAATCTGGTGTGGTCTGCCTTTTTCATTGATTTCTTGCCACCCTCCTCTTAAGGTGGTCAGTACAGATTACACCAGGAAAGCTCCAGAGTTTGTGAACCAACAGAAAGGAATTTCAAAAAAGGCAAAAAGGTATTCAAGAGGGGGCGCCTGTGTGGCTCACTAGCTTGAGTGTCAAGACTCTTGATCTCCACTCAGGTCATCATCTTAGGGTCCTGAGATCAAGCCCCAAGTTGGGCTCCAGGCTCAGCACAGTCTGGATGTCCCACTCCCTCTTATCTCCCCCACCCTCCTCATCATACATGTGCGTGTGCTCTCCCCCCGCCAAATAAATAAATAAATGAGCAAATAAATAAATATTTTAAGGATGAAAAGGGCATTTACTAGATTTGGCAAAAGTCTCGAATGATTTTGGCAGAAGTGGTTTCAGTGGAGAAAGAGAGGTGAAAAGCCATATTGAGGTTGAAGAAGAACAAATGAGAGATGGAGGTCATGCAAACAGAAATCAAGAAGTTTGACCACCAGGGGAAGGATAATGGTTGGGTAGTAACTAGAGGATGATACAGGGTCAAAGCTAAACTTTGTATTATCTTTTTTTTTAAATCAAGGATTCTCAATCATGCGTATATTACTTAGAAAAAGAAAACAGAGAAGCTAAGAAGAAAATGGGGATAAACTGATAAAGGCAATCACTGAGAAGATAAAAGGGGATGAAAGCACAGCTTCAGACAGGAAGGATAGATATGGATATGATTTCAAAATGCAGGGGAGCAATGAAGGAAGTTCTCATCCCACTGCCTTCATTTTCTTGTAAAATAAGAGGTAACATCACAATAAAAAGTAATATGGAAATAGGAAGAAAGAAGCCCTGAGGATAGTGGCAAGGATTAAAAATAAATGTTGAAAGAATAGAAGAGGAAAGCTGACCTGGAAATACAGAGAAAAACTGCCATGTGATATTAGGGGGTCCAAATGAGGCTGAAATCCAAGAATCTTCACTAAGTATAACAGTCCTCAAGATTATATGATTTATCCCTCCAGCTATACAGGAAACAAGAGTAAAAGTTAAATAAAATGGAAGTGGAGAAGAAATAAGTATAAAAATTCATTAAGCTGTATCCTTCAGATTTATTTACATAACTGTAATTTATATCTTAATATCAATGTTAATTCATAAAAGAATTATATTATATGTCTCATTTCAAGTGCCTTATACTCCCACCCCCAAATCAAGAGACTAAATAAAAAGGAACTCTAATGTCTGTTTAAAAACAATAGATATAAAAAAAAAAAAGACTGAAAATGAAAACAAACAGAAACCTGGGGGAAAAAAACCTCTTTCTCCTCCAATGCATGTTTTTTATCTGGAGTAAATTACAGACCACCAAGTACAGTCTGACTTGGTTATTCAGCACCAGTTCCCACATGAAAATTGTTATTGTTGGCTTTAGCACTTTAATCCAAAGAGGACACAAATTCTGCTCATGTTTGAATAACCCTTGCCAACAAATTGATCCCATAGCACCAGGGCTGTAGGGAGCAGTTTCAACGATTAAAAGGAAACATAACGGAGAGAAAAAACTCAGTGAATGTATTTCTTCCTATTTAGAACCTAGGATAGTTCACTTTAAAAAGAAAACAAACAAACAAAACTTTTAATCTTACCTCTTTTTCCAAATGTTCTCGAATGCCCTGTTGGGCTACATCTGTAATTTACATAAACGGGAGCAATGCCAAAGAAATGCAGACTCCCAGCTGTTAACCCAGGGGACAACTCAAATCGGGCAAATCTCTAAATAAGGTCTGAAAGGCAGATCCTCTGCTAGAGGGCAGCTAACTTCCAAAACCGGGAGTAGAGAGTGGGCACTAGAAATGCTAATGTCTGCTTTTCTGGAAAGCTACCGTTGCCTTTATATGGACAAACCAGAGTAATTGATAATTCCTTTGCCAATTAAGATATACCCAAAGATGACTAGAAACTTTGCCTTGCTATCCCTAACACATGAACATATGAAGAGATTTTCCTTGTCATTTTAAATCCTTATTTTCTTCATCTACTCAATATTACATGTTGGTTAATAATATTACCAGAGTAAAAGCTCCCAAACTGTACAATATCAAAGGTTAATGTACTTTTACAAACTCTCTAACAGAATAGGGCAGAGAACAAGATCCCCTGGCTTCAAACTCAGCTTCTCCATTTCCTGTGTTGCTTTGAGCAAGTTATTTTATTTTTACAGACCTCAGTTTCCCATCTGTGAAATGAAGATAAACTACCTCCTCATTCAGCTGTGAGGATTAGATAGTCAATATACTGACACATATAGATGCAAATATTTTAGATACGCTGTAAATGTTCCATAAGTTTTAGCTCCTGCTATTAAGTTCCTACCTTACCAATTTACATCAAATCCATCTCTTTACTATGACTTCCAAAATTTGCATGGCACCCAGCATTAATTGATGTAACTTATACCCTGTGAATGCCTGATAGGCAGAAAAGGGTCTCAAGCTGCAAAATGATGAATTTGCTGGCTTATTCGCCAATAAAGCAAATATTAATGACTCTATTGTAAAAATAGATACATTCAGACTTAAGATTTGAAGGTTAAAGTCTGAATATACCAACTCCATTTCCCTTGACTAGTAGTCCTCCACATAATATATGTGTTTACTGTAATGATTGACTAACTGCCTTTTGCGGAAACTGTCGATATTCTGCATGAAGAGCATCTGAAAGGATTAAGCAGGACACCAGGGAATTAAAAAATACAATTAAGTGAAAATTAAGAAGGAAATTGTAAGATGTGTTTTAAATACCTAAAACAGAGTTTCATTAAGCTTTCATAATTTTTATTCCCCTTTTTTGTTAGACCATTAGTGGAGTTTTGTTCCTTTAGCTGTCAAATTGTTTTCCATGTTACAAGTAATCTTTCTTCACAGAGGAGTCTTTTAAAAGTGTCTTTTAAAAGTTATAAATAAAATACCCCAAATATTTTCTTTTTCCCACAGATGAGAACATTAGAACCCTGACATTTTAATCTCTTCTGAACGAGAATGAGTTGTGTCAACACAGTGCTCCCAGCTACAACACTGGAAAAAAAAACAAGTTTAATTAAAGACAGAGACGAAACTCTATGTGGAGCCTAAGCCATTGAGATACAACAAAGAGTTGTCGTCTTCAGAGTCAGTTCTCTATGAACAAATCTCTTTGTCAGTGTCAGGAGAAAAAAAGACATAGGAAAGTGTAATGCTATAAAGGAAAAACATGGTGGTGTCAAATGTCAGTGTTCAGACTAAGAACTAAAAAATAGTATTTATGTAGTACTTACTTCTAGAGTCTAAACACTACTCCTAACATCATAAAACATCTTGGGATATAAATAGATGTCTATTAACCTTATATATGTTGTAGAAGATAAAGCTGAAGCACAAAAAGGGAAAGAAGCTTAGGCAAGATCACAAGGTGAAAGTTTAGCAACAACAAATACTGCCCTTACTGGGTTTATTCCACATTACTGGTATATTCCTTCCTTAAATATTAATTTGAAGGGAAAAGTAGCATCAACACAGTGCTATTTTCCAAAACTAAGCCCAGCTCTAACTATTTTCTAGCAATAGCTTGCTTGCCTATGCCCTGCTCTTCTACTAGGGCACCATATCAACAGACAAGAGCACAGCACAATAAAAGAAAACAGGGCAGATGTGAAAGGTTCCAACCTCAGCTCTGCCACTTCCTAGCTCAGTAACTCCTGGGCAAATTACTTATTTTAGATTCTTTTTCTTCATCCATAAAACAGGAATGATAGTATCTACTCAATAGTGTTATTGCAAGACTTCAATGAGACAATATATGTACTCAGTTCATTTCTTGGCACATATAGATGCTTCATAAAAAATATACCTTAAAACTTCTGATCTTGGGGCGCCTGGGTGGCTCAGTGGGCTAAAGCCTCTGCCCTCAGCTCAGGTCATGATCCCGGGGTCCTGGAATTGAGCCCCGCATCAGACTCTCTGCTCAGCAGGGAGCCTGCTTCCTCCTCTCTCTGTGCCTGCCACTCTGCCTACTTGTGATCTTGGTCTGTCAAATAAATAAAACTTCTGATCTTTATGGGCACCTGGGTGGCTCAGTTGGTTAAGCAACTGCCTTCGGCTCAAGTCATGATCCTGGAGTCCTGGGCTCAAGTTCCAAATCGGGCTCCCTGCTTGGCAGGGAGTCTGCTTCTCCCACTCACCTTTCTCCCTCATGGCTCTCTCTCTCAAATAAATAAATAAATAAAATCTTTAAAGCCAAACCAAACCAAAACAAAACTTCCGATCTTTATAACATGGACCACTCGCCAATTGTGGATCATCATATTCCTTATAACTATAACTCTTTTCTTAACTGTAATATAGCTACCTCCCCTTGGTGGGAAGCCTTAGTATTAAGCCTCAGTACCTGCTGGTCTGCTCAGATATATACAACTTGTATTTTTTGCAGCACAGTATTATATACAGTTCTCAATATGGGCTCTTATGTCAAAAGTGCCTGCATTAGCTGGTTACATTTCAATTCTGGCATTGATACTTAAGAGCTGTACAACTTTTTGCAGGTTACTTATCTATGCCTCAATTTTCTCATTTGTAAAAAAGGGAAATAAACATATTTTATATTTATAGGGCTGCTGGAAGACTAAATACGTTAAATCCACATAAAGCTATTAAAACACCAGGTCCGAGTATGAGCTCGAGAAACATTTGCTATTATCTATCAGATATATCTGCAAATGAATGTTATTTTGTTTATTGTAATAATGTTAAATATTACTCAGAATTTATAAAGTTGTAGGGAGAGGAAGTGAGGTATTTTGTTGAATAGTCATAAACATTTTAAAAACAATAGGAACATTCATTAAGGGGAAAAAATTGTCAAACATGAGATAAGAAGTGAATAAGAATATAAGAAGGGATAGCACCATGAAGAAGATAGTACAAAGATTTACACAGATGAGAAAAAAAAAACTAAACAGGTCATTCAATACAGTAAAAGACATGAACAAAGGTATGAGAGAAATACAGAAGGCCCACTTCAAGACTGATAATAAACAGATTTGCCTACCTGGAACTGGGGTTTCTGTAGGAAATAGTTGATCTGGTGCTCTCAATTTCTTTCCCACAGAGTTTAGCATGCACACATGCTAAGGTGCTTATTAAATAGTTATAAAAAAGGAAGAATTCCAATTGTATCCAATCTCAAAAGCTAGATTTAACAGAGCTTCCTAACTGGTATGCTCAGGCACACTGGTGTGCCGAGATTGGGCAACAGATGACTGAGATGGTGATACTCTCAGCTCTTGGGAGTCCAAACCCTCCAGGCAAGAGATGACTTGCCAAAGTCACACCTACCCAAATGTGTCAAAGAAATACCATCATTTTCTAAGTGTACCATGCCATAAGAAGTTAGGGAAAAACGGGCTAAGAATATATTAGGCAATATTCAATGGAATGAAGATAAAAGACGACTAAATAGAGAGGATATAATGTAAAAAGTCATTGCCTAGTTTGGTGTTACTGAGGAAGACAAGTAAAGAGGGAAAAGACAAGTGGCAAAAAGAGCAGTTCAAAAACTGCTATCATAGGTGAGGCACAAACAATACAAGCCGAAATTAGGGTAGTGGAAAAGAAGATGCATTCAAAACAGGTTATGAAAGAGTAACTGCTTAGAACTCAATTTAGTTCAGCTCCACAAACATTTACTGCTGCCTATTATATGTCAGCCATTTGAGAGGCATTAGGGATTTAAAAATTGAAGACATAATTCCAATTAAGAATTTTTTTAATTGTAGAAAAAAATTCCAGATTTTCCTTAATGCATCCTATTTCACATTAGCTCCTAGAAGAAAAGAAATAATTAAAAGATGTTAGGTATTACAGTATAAGCCAAAGTTTATGGGTAAGTTTTAACTTACCTATTAAATATTACAAAAGTAAGCCTTTTGGTTAAAAGCTTCAGTAGTAGGGGGCAGAGGGCTGTGGAGCAAATTTTGTGAAACAATCATCTAAACACTAGGTTTTTATCTGAGGAAGTACTGGAATGCATGCTTTTGGCAAACACCTTTGGCCTTTAAGAGATGGTAAAAAAGTAATGGGTCTCACTTATACCAAACATCGTGCCATTTTCCATATATTATCTATATGGAAACAGCCCCAAAGCATAGGTATTATTATTATTCTCACTTCATTCATGAAAACCAAGAATATTAAGTCACCTGTTCAAGGTGTATAATGGCAAAGCCAGAATTTAAACCCAGGCCCATCTAATTCTCAAGTCATTGTTATTTTTAAATGTATTTTAACAGATAAGGTATTTAAGAAAGAGTTTTGAGGGAGGCATCTGAGATACAGAGAGGGAAGACTCACTGAGGCAAGACTCATGTATTGTGCTAGGAGAGAATGTGTTTGCTATCCAAGGCTCAATGACTAGATCCATACACTGAAAACCCTAGGTTTGTGTATTAGTTTTCTACTGCTGGTAACCAATTACCACAAATTTAGTGGCTTAAAACAACACAAATTTATTATTTTTACATACAGTTTATGTCAGAAGTCTGACATGAGTCTCACTGCGGGACTCAAGGTACAGATCAAGGTATCACCAAGGCTGCATTCCATTCTGAAGGCTCTAGAGCAGTATCTACTTTCTTTCTTTTTCCAGCTGCTTGAGGCCACCAGCATTCCCTGGCTCATGGCTCCTTGCCACCATCTTTAAAGGCAGCAAGGCAGGTTGACTCCTCATGCTATAGTTTCTCTAGTTTTCCATAATTTCAATTACCTTTCACCACAGAGTTTTCCTGATTATAAGAAAACTTGTAATCAGTATGGACCCACTAGAAAATCCACCATAAATCACCCCATCTCAAGGACCTTAACTTAATCACATCTGAAAAGTTCCCGCTGCTATGCAAGGTAACAAGTTGGGCAGATTAGGGCATAGACATCACCGGGGAGCCATTATTCTGCCTACAGTCTATGAGAGAGTGGTGCCACTCAGTGCTTGAACCATGTAACTAGCTTCCTTGTTCTGGTTCCACATGCACAAGGCAATTTATCATAGTATTTTGGCTTGCCCTATAACTTACTCATAGGAAGAGAATGTACTATTTAAGAGACACAGTGCTCAATCCCCTAGTTGAATATATTTTACATTATATTGAATAATTTGTTTTCTGAGTTATACATTAGTGTCTTGTGAGTGCTGTCAGAATGAGTCAGAATTTCTTAGTTCAAAAACTCTAGGACTCAGACAAAATCAATATTCTGAATCTTCAAGTTAAGGATCAGAGGGGGAGGTGGGTATATTTAACAGGTCGGTATCTATGATAAAAACAAAACTTTGGCTATCATGTTTAAGAAACTATATATAATAAGACATCTCTAAAAATGCAGATTTATGTCACTCCTTTTGACTTACAAGACTTGTATCAACAAAGAGAATAGTCACATTTTTCTAATTATACTGGGGACTTCAAATCAACAACTTTAAAAACTTGGATTGGGGGACCTGGGTGGCTCAGTGGGTTAAGCCGCTGCCTTCGGCTCAGGTCATGATCCCAGGGTCCTGGGATCGAGTCCCGCATCGGGCTCTCTGCTCAGCAGGGAGCCTGCTTCCCTCGCTCTCTCTCTGCCTGCCTCTCCGTCTACTTGTGATTTCTCTCTGTCAAATAAATAAATAAAATCTTAAAAAAAAAAAAAACTTGGATTGCATAGATTAATGTTTCCCTAGGGCTGGGGGGATTGGTGGAGGAATAGAGAGAGACTGCTAATAAGTATGGAGTTTCCTTTTGGGAAATAAATATTTTCTAAAACTGATTGTTGTGATGGTTGCACAACTTTGGGATTAACAAAAAATTGCACTGTACATTTTAAATAGGTGAATTGTATAGCATGTAGATTATATCTTAATAAAGTTGTTAGAATAAACACTTGGGTCACAAAGAGAAGACAGTGAGAGGAGTATCCAATTAAACACTAGGATTAAATGGGAAGAGAGGTCTTATTTATGATCTTAATGAAGATCCTTCCTTAGTATTTACTACTTTCCACTTTGTTCTTTACCTTTTTGTAGCTTTTGTTCTTAGAAAACTCTCAACTTCCCACATTTTCCTTTCCTCTTTTGGAAGTTTATTTATCAATAATATACACATACAACATACATAACAAACTTATTTCATAAATCTGATGTTAACTCCCAAAGCTTTCTACTACGAACGAAGTATGGAGAGAGGAGACATTCCCATCCTGATCCTGTTTTAAATGCCAGTTTTGTCACCCTCATTCTGTGTTGTGTGCCCATGATTCTTTGTATGCCCTAAATATCATTCCATGTATCACAACAGCCTGTGTGAGATTCATGCCTCCTTGTGTCAAGATTCTCCTATTAAATTCAAAGAATTTTTGGTGTGGTGTGAATGTGCAAAGTTCATACTTGAGTAGACATCCTCCGTTTGCTCTGTTTTATAGTTATAACTATTACAATGGCAAACGGTGACCTTAGCTCATCTGTACAATGCTACTGAATGACCTCTCTGCATTTCATTTTACCTGCATCCTATTTCTCAAGAGCAACAATACTCCCTTTATTCAAACACCAAGGCAGAGTAAAACCTGGCTGTCAGAGGTCACTACATAGTTATGCTTACAAATTAGAATGCTGGACTGATTTTGCTTGGAGCTTTCTTGTAGATAATATGAAAATAATCAACTAAATCGTTCCTAATACCTCCTTTGAATAAGTGATCAAGCCATTTCAAAGAAAACACTTCCCTGAAACTGATACATTAAAGCTGTTCAGATAAATTAATAAAATACCATTAACCCAGCCCATAATGGTAGATCCATTATCCACCTTGAGATAGAACACTTCCCTTCTAAGAGTTTAGACAAATGGCTTGCTTACTTTTCTTTTTGAGTTGTAAGAGATCACTCTCCGCTCTCAAAATAATAGAAATTACTGAGGTTGCAACCCAAATCCTTGGGTGTAACTATGCTTATACACTGTGTTATCCACTGAATCACATTCCGTCATATGATTCCATGCAACACAATTTATTCCCATATCATGGAATATACCTAATTGTATATGCAGAAAGAACGTGATGGTCTGAGAAGATACATATACACAACCCACACTGTAGAGTGTAGATAATTTCCTTGCTCTTAAATATGAATGAACAACTGACTTTGTAGAACAAACAGAGCATAAATTCAGTTCTTGATATAAAAACTACCTTTGTTAAATAGTTTATATCACTCACTTTGCCAGGTGTGTGCAAAAAGTGTTGCAGTTGAAACTGCAAATGTTTGTTAAGATTGTGTTGTTGCTGTTGTTGTTTTAATGCACCCAGAAACTCAAGCCCATATTCCTGGGATCCTTTCAGACAATCAAAGGAAGAATTTTCCAAGTAGGCAGCTGTAGTTCATTAGATCTTTCATGGACCGTGAAAGCCACTTGCCAATAGTGTCGAAAGACTATTACTCATTTCAATCTTTCCAAAGAGGACAGATCTTCCTTTGACAAAACATTAGTGAAAACCTCTGAGGTTGGGGCTTGACTAGAAAAGCTCAGCACACATGAATGCAAATTCAGTAGAGAAACTAAAAGTGGAGATGGCAGAATGATGTTCTAGCTTTTTACCTTCACATACCAGAGCTTCCACCGAGATTCCAAGGGAAAAAAAAAAAGACAAAAACCTACGAATAACAATGCACTTGCTGAATGCATGATAATCATACCACCTGACCTGACAGAACTGTCAGTCTGAACGGCAAATTCTCTGCATATGATTGAGTTTTGGAAGCTTCGCAGCACAAAACAGAGAAACTTAAGGGGCAATCAAATCAGTTTTGAATGTCAGTGACTGTCCAAGCAATGTAGTTAATCAGAAAAATCAGGGTCACACTCAGAAATTCTCTAAGTTCTTATTCAGCAATCACAAAGACAACCATGGAGACTCCAGACATTTAAAATTCTGTGGAATTAAACTGAATATTAGAATGTCCAGCCAGTATGACAAAAAAATATATATATAACTATGTGGATAATTTCTGCAAATATTAAGTAATTGTGCTCTTCATACGTTTTTAAATCTAGATAACTACTTAATACTCAATTAAAATTTAGGTGGAGAAAAAAAAAATTTAGGTGGGTAGATAGATTCTGATATTCATTTAGGTGTTAGCACTAACAAGGATTCCAGGGTGCAGGTTATATTCTATTGGTTGATCAAGTTGCTAGCTACAGAGGTACCATTAAGTTATAAAAATTCATTGAGCTGCACACTTACAGTAAGAATCTTTGTGATCAAAGAAACTTTGTGATCAAAGGGATATCATGTCCTCTAGTCAACTGCCCCATGAATTAAGTCTTTGAAAAAAACTATAGTATCAAATTCCCATTTGATCAAGATCATCTCAGCTTCACATGTACTTGTTTTTCAGCTTTTCAAGCTAAACCATTTAGTGAGAGACTCAAGTTAGACATGTTAGAGAAATAGAACCTGTTTTATTATATTTGGACCTTTTATCTCGTAACATAGCTTTTCATAATGACAAGTATTTCTATTCTAAAAACCTACAAAATATTTTTTTAAATAGTCCTGATAATCAGGATATTTCATTGCTAAAAAGATCTACCAAACCACAACTTAGGCACATTACTCTTTAAAGTCACCAAGTAGTTTGTGAAAAATACACAAGATTGAGTACAATGTTTCAATGGTAGAGGGCACTCAAAATATGTGCTATTGATGGCAAAGGCAAACCAAGAGACAGACTAAAACACTGCTCAAAGTATTTATGAAAGATCATGATGAGAAAATGATTGCAGCTCAAAGATGAATTCCAGTTTTGCAAAACACTATTAAAGATATATCTAGGGGCACCTGGGTGGCTCAGTGGGTTAGAGCCTCTGCCTTTGGCTCAGGTCATGATCCCAGAGTCCTGGGATCGAGCCCCGCATTGGGCACTTTGCTCAGCAGGGAGCCTGCTTTCTCCTCTCTCTCTGCCTGCCTCTCTGCCTACTTGTGATCTTTGTCTGTCAAATAAATAAATAAATAAATAAAATTTTTAAATATTTTATTTATTTATTTGACAGAGAGAGACAGAGAGATAGTGAGAGAGGGAACACAAGCAGTGGGAGAGAGAGAAGCAGGCCTCCTACTGTGCAGGGAGCCAGATGCAGAGCTCAATCCCAGGACCCCAGGATCATGACCTGAGCCAAAGGCAGCCACTTAGTGACTGAGCCACCCAGGCACCCCTTAAAATGTATTTTAGCAAATGAATAGCATAGAATAATCAGCCTAAATTTCAAGAGAGCTCCTCTTTAACATTAACCAGGATTTCAAAGGAATCTTCTCTAGATTTTTTTTTTAAGATTTTATTTATTTATTCATCAGAGAAAGAGCACAAGCAGGGAGAGAGATAGGCAGAGAGAGAGGCAGATTCCCTACTGAGCAAGGAACAGAACACAAACTTGATCCCAGACCCTGGGATCATTACCTGAGCCGAAGGCAGACACTGAACTGACTCAGCCACCCAGGTATCCCAGGAATCTTCTTTAGATTTAAATTAGTAGCCTACAACTTCCAAATAACCAAAAGTTGAATTGTTTACTTGATAGATTTTAATTTTTGTACGTTTTGAATTAGACATTTTATCTCAATCTTATGAATTATTTACACATTTCAGGGTATGGGCATATTTTAACACAGATAACATCAATTTTTATATAACATGTTGGCTTTGTCAATCTGTTTTACAAGTAGTTCCGTTGGTTGTTTTATTATTCACTACACACTTAATGGCAGAAGATTCATATGTAATCTTGATAACACTGAAACTCTTTATATTTATTATGTGCCATCATATTCTGTATTAAAGTTCTTCTCAGGTTCAAAGAAGTTATATAACTGGGTTAAACAACAAGGAAGTTGTGGAGTTGGGAACTCCAATACAGGTTCTGTGACTCCCAACTATTTTGGGGATTATGTTTTTGTGCAGTCTAACCCTTTGTATAATCTATTTATTTGTTCTGACTGGTATCATCCCCATTTTACAAGTGAAGAATCTGAAGCTCAGATGGAGTTAAGCACTTTGCCCATTGACACAGAATAAAGGACTGACAGAGCTGGCATTTGGAACAAGCTCTGTTTGACTTCAAAGTGTATTTTTCACTACATTATCCTATTTATTTTTCCTCGGCCTGCTCATCACACCTCTTAATTGTTGTGTATTTAAAGATGATTTTTAATAGACATTTTAAAATAGGAATTTACCTCATGATCTTCACTTATGATCTGGAGAGAAACATATTGAAAAGATAATTAGAGTAGGTAGTAGGAAACATGACTTACTCTATGATCTCAGATTCTGGTCATAGGACATTGGATAGATTAGCTTTTTTGGGTCTTATTTATAAAATGAGGGCATTGGACTAGATGATTTTAGAGGTTTCCTCAAACTCTAAAATCTAATTTGACTCTGTTTTGATTTAATATTTACACTTGTTCTTTTTAGCACACATAAAATTTTATCATCTGTATTTTAGCCCATTAAATATGATACTTTATTAAAGTTAGGGGGCAAGGAGCTCTGATTTTTATTCTTTACTTGCACTATTACATCTGATGCTGAAATTCAATAATGGAAAGAAATTCCATATAAAGAAGTAATTAATCTTATTATAAGAGCACTCTTTCTTTTAAATTGTTCAAGATTTTCATAGTTTTTACAGTCAGAAATAGTAATTCTGGAAATCTAAATATTATAAAAGGAAATAAATTATTTTTAGTAGAAAATGTTTCTACCAAAGAAGACAGGAACAAGTGAATGCTACCTTCAAAGCACTTGTAAGTTCTTACCTGTACAATAATACTATTAGCAACTATAAGAGTAACATTTATTGAGAAACAATTTTATACTACTGTACTGTACTAAGATTTTATATACATTACATCATTTAGTACTCATGAAAACCGTATGAGGTAAGTACAATTATCCCTATTTTACACACTGGGAAATAAAGAATTAATGAGGTTAAGCAGTTTCTCCTAAAATTACATCATTGTTAAGTGATAAAGCAGGAATTTAGATGAGTGAATGCCACAGAGATTTTCCTCATATTTACAACACAGAATAATTGTAAGAGGATACCATATTTATATCTATATAAATAAATTTATATCATATTTATATCTATATAAATATGATATAAGCATAAAACCTTTTAGGAATGAAAAGGTCTGATGATTTGTGATGAATGGCAGTTTCCACGTTCTCAGATTTGATCACTGCCAGTTGTATATTTTATTGATATAGTTATAAAACAAGTTAAAGCTATTAGATAATTTTTATAGCACTACTTATTTTCTGAAGAGTTAATAAGTTCATTATTTAGGAAAGTACTCATGTGGATGGGTGAGAGTTTATGTGTATGTGAGTAGGCGCCCATTACATGCAAGTGTAGCTATAGATTAGGGTAACCAACAATCCTAGATTGCCCAGGCTTGGGTTTCTGAATCATGGAATTTTCAGTGCTGTAACTAGGAGCCTTGCCTAACAGGCAAATAGGGGCAAGTATATATGTATGTATATTTAGATATATTGCATGGGAATGTGTATATGTAGGTGTGTATATGTCTAAAGTAATGGTAGTAGTTGGGCTACAGGGAATTCAGATCTTTCAGGGCGTAAAACAGCTCTGAGTTCAGTGCTTAGACTGATATTTGTCTGTTTTATTAGCAGAAAGCTCAGCCTCCTGTGTTTTCCCTGTTTCAGATAACCTTTTCTTGTCATCTAAGAAATTAATTTCTTTGTTGGAATCATTGCAAGTAAACTTGATAGCAGGAGTGCTGTTATTGAGGCAGCTTACACAGTGATTTGCTAAGTACAGTCTCTTCATAAAAGGTGAAGCAGAAGTCGATTTATCGATCACCACCAGGATTTCAGTAACCTGTTGAACGACCTGATTTTTCCCCCATTTTCATAAAACCCACTATTTTTATTTCTCCTTGTACAATTGCACTTAGTTGTTTCTTTGGTAACACTTTTTTGCATGTATTTGCAGATGATATAAACATTTTTTTGTATTATTTGTTTTTTTCTAGAATAGAGTTGGAACTGTCTAAAAAATTGTTATTAGGTTAAGCCATGTGAAATTGCCAAGATTTAGCTGTTGTTTACCTATAGCAATGGCAATTTCATATAGCTTAACTAATAGTTAATAGTTCAACTAAGTTTCGAGGAAACCTCTAAAATCATCTAGTCCAGTGCCCTCATTTTATAAATAAGACCCAAAAAAGCTAATCTATCCAATGTCCTATGACCAGAATCTGAGATCATAGAGTAAGTCATGTTTCCTACTACCTACTCTAATTATCTTTTCAATATGTTTCTCTCCAGATCATAAGTGAAGATCATGAGGTAAATTCCTATTTTAAAATGTCTATTAAAAATCATCTTTAAATACACAACAATTAAGAGGTGTGATGAGCAGGCCGAGGAAAAATAAATAGGATAATGTAGTGAAAAATACACTTTGAAGTCAAACAGAGCTTGTTCCAAATGCCAGCTCTGTCAGTCCTTTATTCTGTGTCAATGGGCAAAGTGCTTAACTCCATCTGAGCTTCAGATTCTTCACTTGTAAAATGGGGATGATACCAGTCAGAACAAATAAATAGATTATACAAAGGGTTAGACTGCACAAAAACATAATCCCCAAAATAGTTGGGAGTCACAGAACCTGTATTGGAGTTCCCAACTCCACAACTTCCTTGTTGTTTAACCCAGTTATATAACTTCTTTGAACCTGAGAAGAACTTTAATACAGAATATGATGGCACATAATAAATATAAAGAGTTTCAGTGTTATCAAGATTACATATGAATCTTCTGCCATTAAGTGTGTAGTGAATAATAAAACAACCAACGGAACTACTTGTAAAACAGATTGACAAAGCCAACATGTTATATAAAAATTGATGTTATCTGTGTTAAAATATGCCCATACCCTGAAATGTGTAAATAATTCATAAGATTGAGATAAAATGTCTAATTCAAAATGTACAAAAATTAAAATCTATCAAGTAAGCAATCATTCTATAGTGACATATTTAAGAAAATTGTGGTTTTCAGGGTTTTGGACTTTAAAATGCTCCATTCACAAGTTAGAAAATATAGTATAAAGTCACAAGTTAGGTAATAGCAGGTTTACAAAGTATGAAATAAAGCTAAAATTATAGCAATGACACATTAGAAAATCTATAAAACATCGTGTATCGAAGAAACTGTCAGCTTTGGAATACTGTGTTTATGATGACATGGCTTTCATACACTACTAATCAAAAATATAATAAAAGAAAAAGAAACAGTGGAAATTCACATCTAACATATTACCATTTAAGAGAACCAATTCCCAGGTGATTAGAAAAGAGCTATGTGAACTTGATGAAAAAGCATGATTCCTAAATTCAAAGGGAAATTAAAACCACAAAGTTTACACAAAACAGCATGAAAAAAAATACCTCACAAAATGAAAATTCAGTTTTCAGCTTTCTCTTTACAAAAATTCTATTTTTAGATAAGATATAGTGGTTTAAGATGCTACCATGTCTTTAAGTTCCATTTGGTAGGGAAATACCTGTGTTGGCTTTGCTATTTCTAAAGGTAAATAGGAGGTTTTGCATTTGCACAATGTGGACTACCTCAGAGTAACCTCATGCCAAAATGGCACATTTCTGAGGGATGCAAAGGTATTCAATAAAAAGCTTTTAAAGGCATATTTTTAAACTTGCAGCAGGAAAGCTTTTCTGTGTCAAGACAGTAATTCTTTTAACAGCATTGATCAAAATGTCATTCTTTTATGAGTGTACAATACCTTTTAATGGCATACAACAAGCCATTAGGGTTATACACCTCTGTATAGCAGACAGCTTACTGGAAAAAAGGGAACACTGGCCAAGATACAGTCTGTAGGTTTTTTTGCTTCTAATAAGGGATCTTTTTCCCCCTAACTGCTTCATTCTCAAGTCCCCAACTGAAATTATCCAAAGATTAAGTGTAAGCTCTCGTCTGTAATTTAGAAGCACTTTCACAGAGGCCCAAACTGCAAGGTCTTATCTTGGTAGATACCATAGGATGGCCCTGAAAACAGTTTCTCACCCAGGGCCAGTGAGAAATTATTCATGAAGATTAGAAAAGAATGATGGTTTTATTTACTTTGGTAGTTTTGGGGAAAGAAGCAAGTCAATTTTAAAAAATGATATGAGAAGATCACTTTTCAAATTTATTTACAAAGCCAAATACTAAAGGAATATTAAAGTTATGTATTACTCTAACACAAAGTGTCTCTTTTCATCAAAATAGTGATTACATAATCTTTCATAGAAGGAAACTATTTAAAAATCATCTTTAAAACAGGTCCTTGTCTTTAGGGTATTCCTCCTTAAAGAAAGATAAACTCTGAAACTGTTTAGAAAACAAACAAGGGCACCTGGGTGTCTCAAACCATTGAGCATGTGACTCTTGATTTCCGCTCAGGTCATGATCTCATGGTCCTGGGATGGAGCCCAAGGTTGGGCTCCGTGCTCAGCAGGGAGCTTGTTTGAGATTCTCTCTCTTCCTCTCCCTCTGCCCCTTCTCCTCTTGGTGCTTGCTCTTTCTCAAATAAATCTTTTTTTTTTTTAAAGTATACAAATTTTAAAAAGTTTGTAAGTATACAAACTCATGAAAACTTCCATCAATTTACCAAATTTTTACTACCCAGGAAATGGGGAGGTAAGGGATTGTGCAAAAAATAGAAAGAGGAACTAGTCCTGCTTTTCAGATAATCCTTTACTTACTTTTCACTATTAAAACAAATATGATTTAAGTACAAGTAAATTCTTGGAATTACAGAAATGTCCAGATAAGTTGATTGTAGTATAAATCTTGGCCTTTGGGAAACCATTCAAGGGCTTCATAGAGTCTAAAGAATGTCAGCAATAATAATTACAATCCTGCATTAAAAAGGAAAATTCAACTTAACAGACAATACCAGATGCATTTCAAAATCTTTGTCTAAAAGCAAAGTTTAAAAGGTAGAAGAAACCGTCTCCTTTTAAAAGTGTGAATGTCTAGGTAGGAAAAGAATAAATGAAACAAGATGGGATCAGGAGGGAGACAAACCATAAGAGACTCAATCTCACAAAACAAACTGAGGGTTGCTGGGGGTCAAGGGTTTGGGAGAGGGTGGTGGGGTTATAGACATTGGGGAGGGTATGGGCCATGGTGACTGCTGTGAAGTGTGTAAACCTGGTGATTCACAGACCTGTATCCCTGGGGCTAATAATACATAATATGTTTATAAAAAAAAAAAAAAAAGAAGAAGAAGAAGTCATCGAAGAAAAAAAAAAAGCGTGAGAGTCTGGATGTGGGTGTGTGGTATTATAGTAGGAAAAAGACGGTACCCCCAAAAAAGCAAGTTTCTATTAATGGCTTTCCAAATTTCAACATTGGATTTCCAAATTTCAATAAGCAGAAAGTTTATTTCAGGCAATATAGAAAACCAGAATATATACAACAACTCTATCACTGAAAACAACTAAAAATGCAAAGTAATATACAAAAATACCTTCTTAAAAGCATCTTAGTTGATAAGAATAGTAAGAAGTTATCAACTCAAAGTTTCAGTGAAAGTGGAACACAGAAGTCACATGTACTGAATATGTTTTTGCTTTCAGAAATACTTCATCAACCATTATGACCAAAGTAAAAACTTATCTAGATCTTATTTGGGATGAGGGTTAGAAAACAAACCTGAACACCACCTAAGAATCTAACAGGAGACTCTCCTCCCATGAAGCTGGGAACTCAAACTGTTATCTCCTCAATGTAAAGGTGATCAGGAGTCTAGCCCTTCAGGGACCATATCGAAAGTTGCTGTGGCAATGAGCAAAGCAGGGAAAACAGAAAACCACAAGGAGATGTAACCATAACCTTGGAACTCAAGAAAATATACATGCTAAATCCTTATCACCAGAATGGATCAATAAATAAATAAATAAATAAATAAACAAACATAAACTGGTACACAACTGGTAGTGTCACAGAAGCCAGATCACAGCCAACGAAAATGTTATCTGGTGGAACAAACTATTAAATACATAAGTAAAGAAGGCACCATGAAAGAGAACCAGCAAAAATGAACCTATGAGGATTTCACTCCTTGGAACTGTCAAAAACAGTTTATACACATTTAATATATTTAAAATAATTTTTAGATTGTAAACACATTTTGTGGGACAAAAAATTAATGACCTAGAATCTTGGAGTGCCTGGGTGGCTCAGTGGGTTAAAGCCTCTGCCTTCGGCTTAGGTCATGGTCCTGGGGTCCTAGGATCGAGCTCCATGTCTGGCTCTCTGCTCAGCAAGGAGCCTGCTTCCCTTCCTCTCTCTCTGCCTGCCTCTCTGCCTGATAGTGATCTCTGTATGTCAAATAAATAAATAAATAAACTCTTTTAAAAAATAAATAAATAAATGACCTAGAATCTTCAAAAGACATCTATACAAATACACAGTAGTTAAATTTAAAACTCAGTGCGGAGGATATGGCAGATTATCTCAAATGAGACTAACATTCCAATTAAAAGAACTAGAAAAACTACCTAAAATATGGAAAACAACTATGGAAAGACATGAGAGAGCTACCAAAACCAACCAAGAAGTACATAAGAGAGGTACACAGAATGAAGCTCAGCTTTCAGCATCAGTTTTCTTAAGTCACTGCCAACACTTAATTAGGTGGATGAGAAACTGATTAGAATTGTTAGCAGTATCACAGGCCAGAGGGGAAATTTTTGCGGTTGGATACTACTAGTGGTAAACCAGAAACATATCACAAAAATGAAATCCAGCTATACATCAGCGCAGTCTGAGGTTGTATTAAGTTTAACATTCTATATTCTACCTACTGTCAGAAGCAAAACAAAAACAAAAACAAAATCTTTGGGGAAAGTTAGTATCATCCAGATCTTCCAAATACATACTCAACGTCTGATATTCCATTGATGATTACTAGGCATATCAAGAGACAAAACCACAATAAAATTTAAAAGAAAAGAAACAGACCTACAAAATATACAGGTACTAGAGTTATTAGATGTATTATTAGTTATAGTTATTAGTTACTAGATTTATTAGACTTTGTTTTATAATTTTTTTTTAGATTTTATTTATTTATTTGACAGAGAGATCACAAATAGGCAGAGAGGCAGGCAGAGAGAGAGAGAGGGGAAAGCAAGCTCCCCACAGAGCAGAGAGCCCAATGTGGGGCTTGATCCCAGGACCCTGGAATCGTGACCTGAGCCAAAGTCAGAGGCTCACCCACTGAGCCATCCAGGCACTCCTAGATGTGGACTTCAAATATCTTCAATTAATATGTGAAAATTGAAGAGGACCCCAGTTTCCCATACAATAAGAATGCCCATCTAAATCCGATAGCCCTACATAACCTTAACAAAACTATAAAAATAAAAAGGGAGTGGGGAAAAAACCCTAAAAACTCGTATCTACAGCATAACTGAGAGCAAAAACTAGCATAACCCAGGAGCCTATGCTTTTAAGAGAGAAATAAATGAAGATTGTGTGGAAAAGAGAAGGTGACAAAATACAGATAAAATAAGCACCAGGAAGTGGGGAAATTCTTATAATGGGTCTAAGACCTCTTATAGAAGCACCACTTCCATAAGAGACTTAGAAGTGGTACTTCTTGGATGCTTGGTGGTAAAGAGAAAGAAGAAAACAGTAACAGTCCTAAAGATATAAAAGAGAAGCACAAAATTAGAGAGATCTCAAATGCTGTCATTCTCCAAAACAAATGCACCATAGATTTCAAGATACTGCAGTTCATTATAGTAACAGAACAGACTGCTTTTGAACTAAGAAACTCTGTATTTTCACTATTAAACTATTATCATTGGTCAAGGAAAATTGAATTTCTTAACTGATCATTAAATAGCTGGCAACAACTGTAAGTAGGTTTATAAAAGAATACAGAAAATTAGAACCAAAACATTTCCACTGATGAACACTTCTCTAAGGAGGGAGGGAAGGAAGGAAGGAAAGAAGGCAGAAAGTAAGGAAGAAAAGGCCATAAGGTAGAGATAACTTTAACAATATTTCAACCTGAATTATATAAACAGTATTTACAAATATTGGGGAGGGGGAACACTTCAAATCAAATATTCTATAATTGAGAACAGAAATGGGCCCCAAATCTTCACATTAGGAAGATGTGACATGAAGGATATGTGGTTTAATGAAAGAAATTTTGTAGACAAAGTTATTTTAGAAATGAAGAATAAATTATAAATTACTCAAGAGAAGATAGAATTGAATGAGAATACAGTAAGAGGTATTGAATGAAAGGATGAAAATACTAAAACAAAATGAAGAAAGACTGATTCTAATGAGAATCAGGAAGAAAAGTGTTAATATACAAAAAAGAGAAAGAGGATTCAACACACATAAAATTGTAGAGCTAATATTTAAAACTTGAATACAAAAAAAGATAAGCAGAAATAAGAGAAGACATGAGTCTATATGTTAAAAAGACCTATGAAAGATCTGGGAAACTAATATGGGAAGTATGCAATATATAACTAATATATAACTGGGCTTTAAAGATAAAACTACATACTCCTCCACACCCCACAATTTAGATATATGGCTCCTAGTTACTTCTGACTGTAGTCACATAGCCCTTAGTTACTGTTAAAAAAACCTGTAAAATCGCCTTACGAAATAACATAAAATTGTTTCCTGAAAAGTGTGTGGGATGCTGTTCTACTGACATAACAAACATATTATATCATGTTTGCAAGAAAAAAAAATAACAGTTTGCAGCTTAGTAATAGTTACAGGATATAGAACTTCTGCCTTTGTACTCTTTTTTTTTTTAAAAAAGACTTTATTTATTTGACAGATAGAGATCACAAGCAGGCAGAAAGAGAGAGAGAGAGAGAGAGAGAGAGAGAGAGAGGAGGAAGCAGGCTCCCTGTGGAGCAGAGAGCCCGATGCGGGACTCAATCTCAGGATCCCAAGATCATGACCTGAACCGAAGGCAGAGGCTTTAACCCACCGAGCCACCCAGGCGCCCAGTGTTATAATTCTGATACCAGACATGGTAGAACTGAGACCAAAAAGCATTACATAATAATGACTCAGAGACCATATTCAAAATAAACATATTAGTTATGAATATCTACACACCAAATAATATGGCAACTGCTTTGATGATATGAGTCCAGGAGAAATAAAAATGCAAGAAAAAAACCAAACAGAAGACATCAATATACCAAAAGTCAGTACAAAATGTACAAAAAGTAAAAAACAAAACAAAACAAAAAACAACCATGGAAGTCATAAACTAAACAAAGCTCTATCAATATCTAGATTTTTAAACTCCCATAACAAATACTTTCCAAGTGTACATGAAACATTCACAAACATTATCACAAATATTATCACAAACATCACAAATACTATAAATCTCAAAGAAAACTTCAATATGTTCCATAAAGTAGAAACAATAGTGTATATATATAAACAATATATAAAAACAATAGAAATAGTATATAAACAATATAAATAGTATTCTCTGATCCCATATAATAATAAGTAGAAAATTATAACAAAATTAAAAAGGTCTTCCACATGGTAATTTTAGAACTATCCAGCAAAGTTCTTTTTTTTTTTTTTAAAGATTTTATTTATTTATTTGACAGAGAGAAATCACAAGTAGATGGAGAGGCAGGCAGAGAGAGAGAGAGAGAGAGAGAGAAGCAGGCTCCCTGCTCAGGGACTCGATCCCAGGACTCTGAGATCATGACCTGAGCCGAAGGCAGTGGCTTAACCCACTGAGCCACCCAGGCGCCCCTCCAGCAAAGTTCTTAATGAAAGGGGAAATATAACCTGCCACACGAAACAAAACTGTCAAAATTACAGACAATACCAAGTGTGGGGAAGATGGGGAGTGACTAAAACTCTTCTACAATCTGGTAGGACTGTAAGTTGATATAACCACTTTAGAAAACTCTTAAGCCATTTATACTAAACCTAAACACATCTCTGCTGTATGACCCAGGAATTCTTCTCCTAGACAGACAAACAGATACATACAGATATACATACATATACACACTTAAAAAAGATGTGAGTGTATGTCTCTGGAATGACATGTGCAAGGATATTAAGAGCTTGATAGACAACCTCAATGTGCATGAACAAGAGAACTGTATATTCTAGTATATTCATATAGCACAATATTACACACAATGAAAAATAAAAGTGGCCTCGCACAACATAAATGGCATCATGTGTTATTTTAAGTAAAAGAAACCAGACACAAAAGACCACATACTTTTAAATGAAGTTCAAAAGAAAGTAAAACTAATTGATGTTAGCCAGATCATTTAGGTAAGAAAAATAAAAGATATCCTAATTAGAAAATACATAAAATTATCTCTGTTCACAGATCATGCGGTCTTTTATGTAGAAAATCTTACAGATGCCACAAAGAAATTTTAGAATAAATGAATTCAGCCAGGAAATAGGATACTATCAACATGTAAAGGTTCATTACACACTATACATACTAGTATACATGCTATATATAACAGCAGCAATTAAAAATTATAATATATAAAATTTTAAAATATATTTTATATATGTAATACAAGTGTGTGTGTGTGTGTGTGTGTGTGTGTGTTAAAATCAGAGCCATAAAGTAGAATGGTAGTTGCCAGGAGCTGGAGGAAAGAGGAAATGAGGAGTTACTGTTTAATGGGTATAGAGTTTCAGTTTTATAAGAGGAAAAAATTATGAAGTTGGGTGGTGATGATGGTTGGAGAACATTATAAAGGTATTTGATATCACTAAACTGCATGCTTAAAAATGGGTAAGATGATAAGTTTTATGTTATGTATATTTTACCAGAATAAAAAAACTTGGAATAAAAATTTAATTGATGCTGGTAATAAGGAGAATATTGTGCTTATCTCTAGGAAGATAGGATGGTACTAATTGGGAATGAACATAAGGACTTATGAGATGCTGAGAATGTTCAATATCTTGATCTGGATGTATATACAAATGTAGAAAACAATAAAAAAATTTTCTGAACTGTACACTTAAGATTAGTGCCCCGACACTCTACTACATGTCACAAGTACAAAAACAGTTATAAACAAACATTTCATCAAAAAAAGAAATTTCTGACCATTTGGGTCAGAAACCTTAAGTATGCTCAGCCTCATTAGGTACCAAGGAAATGCCAATTAAGCCACTACTACTGTAAGGAACTATTTAACCAGAGGCTTCCATTAAGGTTAAACAACAACCTTGTTTAACCCTTAAACTGTTCCTGCTCCACTTCTCCCAGGGGACTGACTTTAAAACAAGTCCCAGAAACCAGCCCCAGATAACAAAGCCCAGATACAAGGGTGGGTCAGGCCATGTGGAGACATCCAATCAGTGGGGAGTTGCGTACTGTCTCCCTAGCTACCAAGGAGTATGGGCCCTGCCCTTTGGGAGCCTTTTGGGTGCCAATTCTAACCAAGGTGTGATAGGCTAGGTCAAATGTCTACTCAGGGTAAACTGTAATTCAATTGGTCACCTAGCATCACTGTGCAGCTTTCTCTGTGTGTTATAATCTCATTGGCCACCTGTGCGTGGCCAGGCCCAACTACATGGCCTTTGCCCTTTTTTTTTTTTTTTAAAGATTTTATTTATTTATTTGACAGACAGAGATCGCAAGGAGGCAGAGAGGCAGGCAGAGAGAGAGGGGAGAGCAGGCTCCCTGCTGAGTAGAGAGCCTGATGTGGGGCTTGATCCCAGGACCTGAGATCATGACCTGAGCCGAAGGCAGAGGCTTTAACCCACTGAGCCACCCAGGCACCCCTGGCCTCTGCCCTTTAAAGCCAGTCTGTGAAACAGAGAAGGGTCGGCTTCTCTGTAAGAGGCACGGCCCTGGCCAGTCGGTTTGATTCTTGATGCTTGGTGCAAAATAAAGCTTTGCTTGACCTTCACTTTATATCAGTCTCACTCCTTTAATCATGGACCCATTTTGGTGGGGGCATAACACTACAACTGCTACAAGATTAATACACTATTTGGTCAATCATCTCGACTGTTTTATGAGAGTGCAAACTGGTTTAACCATTTTGGAAAACTATGATGTGCCTAGGAAATTGAAATACACGATTGTTTCAAAAGTTGTCTGGCTTATGTATTTCATTTCAGTTAGGTCCTTAGTGTCCAGTAGCCACAGTTCTTTTCTAGACATGCTTGGGTTTTTTTATGTCTTTTTGTTTGACCCTGTAGATTCCATCTCTCTTCCTACTTCTGAGTATCTTGGGCTTATCAAGAATCAGAGGCAGAGACTTTTCCATAAGATTGTGTTCTATAAAATTATAAACTGACCTATGTTGATAGCAAGCGTATTACCTTTCTTGGTAAACTTAAATCTTGTCCTGTTCCACAGACAAGGAATATTTCCAGATCTCATAGCACTAATTTATAAATTTTGTGTCATTGTTCACAAAAAGGAAAGTAGACATCACTGAATATCTCAAATAAAGACCTCTAAAAATCCTCTTTTTCACTGAAAAAATTAGAGCATCAACAAAACCTATTAAACCTTTTCAGAATGCTAGAAATTAACCAAAAGCTTGTAGGAATGCAGGGAATGATTATTCAAGAAAAACAGTCAAATTGTAAGGGCCTATTCAGCCAGAGCGGCCCCACCCGGTTGAACTGCCATTTTGTGGTTTATGCAGTAAAACTTAAATTGACCCTGCCTCCCCCCAGGGGAACTTACTTAAAAGCAAGTCCCAGAAAGCAGTCCCAGATAATAAAGCCCAAATACAAGGGTGGGTCAGGTCAGGTGGAGACATTCAATCAGTGGGGGCACATACTGTCTCCTAGCTACCAAGGAGTGTGGGTCCCGCCCTTGGGGTGCCTTTTGGGCGCCCATTCTGACCAAAGTGATAGGCTAGTTCAAATAGCTACTACTACTGTATGGAGGTGAACTGTAGTTCAATTGGCCACCCGTGTGTGACCTAGCATGACTGTGCAGCTTTCTCTGTGTATTGTAATCTCATTGGCCACCTGTGTGTGGCCAGGCTCAACCACATGGCCTTTGCTCTGTAAAAGTCTGTGAGGCAGGCAGGGGTCGCGCTCTCTGTAAGAGGCGTGACCCCGGCCAGTTGGGTTGATTCTCGATGCTTGGCATGAAATAAAGCTTTGCTTGACCTTCACTTTGTATCAGTCTCACTCCTGTAATCATGGACCCATTATTGGGGGAACCAACATGGAGGCCCAAGAAAATCTTCTAAGAACAATGAGCTTTGTAGCATTTTAATTTGCCTTATACCCATCTGTCCACCCCCAGCCCCACATGATTCTCAAAAAACAACAGCTACAATCATGTCTGGCAGTCCAAGAAGCTAGAATTCTTTCAAAGTCCCATTCCCAGAGAAAGGTCATTATTGGACATGAAAGATTAACTTACCAGAGCTCATCAGTACAAAAAGGATTTTCCCTGAGACCATTTGTTAAAACCAACCAGAGACAATTGTTGAACATAACTCTTAGACATAACCCTTAAAACTTAACAATAAGAAAATAACCCTCTTAAAAAAGCGTGAAGGGATACCTCACCAAAGAAGATATACAGATGGCAAAAAAAAGAGAGAGAGAGAGAGAGAGATGCTCATCATATAATACATTAGGGAATTACAAATTTAAAAAATGTACACATTTCTTAGAATGCCAAAAATTCAAAACAATTACAATACCAAATGCCGGTGAAGCTGTGAAACAACAGGTACTCTCATTTATTGCTGGGGAAATGCAAAATGGTACAACCACTTGGGAAGAGAGTTTGGCAGGGTTTTTTGTTTGTTTGTTTTTTATCAAAACTAAATATACCCTTATCACATAATCCATCAATCTGCTCCTTGCTATTTACCCAAAAGAGCTGAAAGATCACTACATAAATGTTTATAGCACCATTATTCATAATTGCCGAAACTTGGAAGCAATCAAGACGTCTTTCAGGAGGTGAATGAATAAGGTCTGTAAGTTTACTGCTTTTCCCCCACCAGCACCTCAGTTGCTTCTAGACCCTAGAGATTTCCCTTTAATAGGACACAGTTTTTGTTTTTGTTTTTTCATAAGTGAGGGCACTTTAGCTTATCTTTTCTTCCATAATGCAGGAAGAAGAAATCTGAAAGTTTACTGAAAAATAAGAACTTGGGATTTAAGATACTTTGGGATATATTTTATATTCCATATTACCTCATTTTAATTATAATTTTAATTATAATCTTAAATATCTAAGATTTTTTTGTTTTAGATAAAATTAGACTTATTTCCTACCACAAAAGGTGAAAAAGTTTTTGTTAATAATAATTTGACTTAATATTCTTCTTATTTTAACAAAAAATCTATATTCTTCCAGAAAAAAATATGATAAGGGAAATCTTTATGTACTTGAGACATTTTCAAGTTCCTGATACCTATTTCCTTGAAGGGAAATAAAATACCTACTTTTTAATATAAATAGTTTCTATGTATACTCTTAGAAGCCTCATCATGGCTGATAGTTCTAATGGTTGTCTAACCTGAAGAAGATAGAATGAATTGTATAGGGGCGCCTGGGTGCCTTAGTGAATTAAGCCTCTGCCTTCAGCTTAGGTCATGATCTCAGGGTCCTGGGATCGAGACTCACATCAGGCTTTCTGCTCAGCAGGGAACCTGCTTTCCCCTCTCTCTGCCTGCTTCTCTGTCTACTTGTGATCTCTTTTTCTCAAATAAATAAAGAAAAAATTTTTTAAAAATGAATTGTATATATTGTTCCAGATAGATCTTCATAGGGAGAGGAAAAAAATTACATGCTATGTAAGTTAAAAAAACAAAAAAACAACAACTGTCATTAATTTTTTTAAAAGGTGACTGTAATAGTGTTATCTTTATAAAATGCCAATTGAGAAATCATGCCTTTATTTCTATAGCAACTACAAGATATTTGTTGTATGAGTTTAACTCCAGACCACATAATTAAAATGTTTGCATTCACCCTTCCAATCTTAAACATATCTTAAGCTTAGAATCTCAGTTGTTAACCAGTACTATTCAATGCCTGAACTCCTGTTTTCCTTACTCTCTTGGGGAGGGTGATGTCTTTTTTTGAAATGTAGATTTGTTTTTTAATCAGTCAACTTTCTAGTAACATCACCTCCTCATCTGTGAAAAAGGGATCATTGTTATCAATAAAGAAACAAATGAGATAACCACAAGATGAAAATGTTAGGTTAGCTGTTGCTTTGCTATAATATTATTATTCCTGTTTATTAATTTTTCCCAGCAATGGTAACTGCTTTGAGAGTAAGGTCAAGTACCTAGATAAGTTCCTCTAAGGTATCTTGAGGATTCCTCATAGAAACAAATGAGACCCCTATAGGGTACATCTGTCATAAGCGGTCTATACACTACTACAGAAACAGGTCTTAGGATTTTGTTTTATTCCTTCCTTCCCTAAATCTCAATCTTCTCCCTTCTCTATATAAAGATGCCTACCACTGGATTAGGGTCTAACCTAATTGAGAATGACCTTAACTTGGGTTACATCTGCAACAACCTCATTTTCCAATAAGGTCACATTCACAAATACCCAAGGTGAAGGTGAAGACATGAATATAACTTTCTGGGGGATATCATTTGACCCAAAATAGAGAATATCATATTTAAGAAACTGTACAGAATTCATATAATCCCTGTCCATGTTCTGCAGGCCCGGGTTTCTGGAAGTCTTTTGGGACTCCTGTTTTCCTCTTTTTATCACTGTGGGTAGCACTTTTTAAATGACCCTAGCCCTCTGAACTCACAGCTTCTACAAAGTCCTCTCTTTATAAAAAATTATCTTCCCAGGCAAAAGTCTTGATAGTACAGTTTTAACAAATTCCTTTCCTCATTGTGGACAAGAATTGAATTTTTAGATTTCCTTGATACTAGAATGGGGTATGATATAAAAAACCTAGAAACCACTCATGTATCCTCCTGCTCAACTGAATAATCTGTTTCTCAGAGTGTCTTCTAAGGAGGTGATTACCTTTTAACCGAGCTCCTATTCCATGTAAGGAAGATCTCATGCATGGCATTTCCTCATATCCCACATCTTTATGTTCTTCTTCTGAGATTGGCTAAAATCTCCTAGAAGGCACTGATTTGACTTCTGAGAGTAGTACCACTTTGCCAAATATTGCATTAGTTAAATTGCTTCCAGGTCACCTTGCTCTATATTTTTGCTTGGTTTATCAAAGGAAAATATAACCTTAGAAGAAGTTATATTATAACTTCATTTATGCAAATCAGTACTCCCTCAACATCCTTTTCTCAATTCCATCTGATCTGTTTTTGATTCTACATTTGACATTGCTACTCTTTTGTTAAAAAAAAAAAATTATCTAACTTTGCCTTTCCAGGTGCTATGGTTCCATCTCCATTTTAGTGTCCTTTTTCTTATGCAAAATTATATAAAGTGTTCTAAAAATAAAAAGAATTCTGTATACCTATCATATAGCTTAAAAAATAACACATTGACAGATATAGTTCAAGCACCGTATGCATTCTTCCTTAGTTCTACTTTTTCATTCTTCCCTGCTACAAGTACATATCACAAGTTACCTCCACAACCAATTACTCTCTGGAAGCTGATGTTTGTAACCCCATGAATTTTTCTTTTTTAAACTAAATTATATAGTGTTCCATATATTTTTAAACTTTAATTCGGTATCATACCTCTGACAGATTCTTATACAAAATATTTTTGCTCAGATTATGATCATGAGTTTCATCATACTGATACAAGCTTTTATTCATTAAAATTTTAATGAATTCATTATTTTAATAGCTTCACTTTTTCATTCAAATTTTTCTTTTTCTTTTTTTTACATTCTTCTATTGATGGACACAGAGTTAGTTTCCATGTTTTGTACTTATAAACAATGCTGTTTGAACAGTCCATTAGCAGATCACAACTAGTTGGTTTTTTCCTTTTTTTTTTACAATTTATTTATTTATTTGAAAGAGAGAGAGAAAGAGAATGCGTGGGGGGAGGGGCAGAAGGAGAGGGAGTGAGAGAATCCCAAGTAGATTCCCTGCTAAGCACAGAGCTGGACCCTAGGCTCAATTCCAGCACTCTGAGATCATGACATGAGCCAAATCAATAGCTGGATGCTTCACCAACTTAGCCACTGAGTTGTCCTTCCCTCTTTTTTAAAGGGACTCCTGGGTGGCTCAGTTGGTTAAGCAGCTGCCTTCGGCTCAGGTCATGATCCCAGCATCCTGGGATCGAGTCCCACATCGGGCTCCTTGCTCGGCAGGGAGCCTGCTTCTCCCTCTGCCTCTGCCTGCTGTTCTGTCTGCCTGTGCTCGCTCTCTCCCCGTCTTTCTCTCTGATAAATAAATAAAATTAAATTTTAAAAAAATCTTCATTTATATATAGTTCACATACCATAAAATTTGTCCTTTTAAAATATTACTCAGTAGTTTTTCAGAATATTCACAGAACTATTCAGCCATCACAAGTTCTAATTCCAGAATATTTTATCATCCCCCCCAAAAAACCCCTCTCCCACTCCACTTCTGCTTCTCTCAGTCCCTGGCAAACACTAATCTACATTCTATTTCTATAGATTTGCCTATTAGGACATTTTATATAGAATCAAACAATATGTAACCTTTTATAATTATTTTCTTTCACATAGTATAATGTTTTCAAGGTTCATTTATGCTGTAGCATGTGTATTAATTTGATTGTAGTGATGGGTATATACATATATCAAAACTTAAAACATATGATTTAAATATATGCAACTTATTGTATGTCAATTTTACTTCAGTGAAGCTATATTTAAAAAATAGAGATTTTAATAGATGCTTCATCCAAAGAAGTTATACATAAAGCAAATAAATACACAGAAGATACTTTAGATCATTAGTCATCAGAGAAATGCAATTAAAATTATGAGACATCTAATACACAGTTACTGGAACAGTTAAATTTAAACTACTAACACCATCAAAGAGCTGATATGAATGTACACTAATGAAAGTGATCATAAGTTGCTGATAGGAAAAGAGAAGGAATAGCCACTATGAAGAAAAGATTGGTAGTATTTTATAAAGTTAAATATATTTTTATCATATGACCCAGCAGTATCAATCCTATGTAGTCACCTAGCAAAAATAAATATTTATAATCACACAAAGACCTATCGGCCAATATATACAGCACTTCATTGCTAAAAGCCAAAACCTGGGAACAACCCAAAATGTTTACAAATGGGCAAATGGATAAATTTTGGTACATATATGTAATGGAATACTACTCAACACACATAAAAGGATAAGCTACTAATATATGCAACAACATGGATGAACCTTAAATGTATTATACTAACTGGAAGAAGCTGGACACAAAAAGCTGCATAAGATGCTATTAACAAGATGTTTTTAAAATGCAAATCTATGAGCAGCAAATCTCAGATTAGTTTTGCTAGAGGCTGGGAGTGGAGGTGGAGAACTGACAATGATGGATAATGAGGAAATTTTGTAGATTTACAGAAATACTTCATATTTTGATTATGGTAAAAGTTCACAACTGTTTACATTTGTCAAAATTCATGGAACTGTATTTCTAATAAGAGTGAGTTTTACTCTCTGTGAATTTCGCCTCAATAAAACTGACTTTAAAAATAAGAAGCTGAGTGGCTCAGCTAGTTAAGCATCTGCCTTTGGCTCAGGTCATAGTCCCAGGGTCCTGGGATCAAGCCCCAGGTCACTGGGCTCCCTACTCAGCTGAGAGTCTGCTTCTCCTTCTCCCTCTGCTGGGTCCCCCAGCTTGTGTCGTCTTCCCCTTGCTCTATTCGCTCTCTCTCTCAAATAAGTTAAAAAATCTTAAAAAAATTTTTTTATAAAAAGCAGACAAAAAAAAAGACATTACATATGAGAGAACAAAATACAACTTCAAATATCTAACTAAGGGGGTATAGCTCAGTGGCAGAGCATTTGACTGCAAATATCTAACTAAAAACAACACAAGCATGAAGACAATACAAAAGTGCTAAAAACCAGAATCATATATACATTATAAAAGTATAACTTTCAAAAATCAAAGATAAATGAAAACATTTTCAAGAAAACACTAATAGAATCCATGACCAACAAGCCACACTATAAGCAATGTTCAAGGAAGTTCTTCAGACTTAAGGGAAATGATACAAACTTAGACCAACAAGAAGCAAGAGTGCCAGAAATGATAAGCTGTAAGGAAGTAAACTTTGTTTTCATTTTTTAAATTTCATTAAAACCTTCTCACAAAGAAAATGCCAGGCCTAGAGAGATGCACTGATGCATTCTATTTAACAAAGTAATACCAATTCCATACAAACTCTTCCAACTTAAAGAAACTCTTCCTCATTTAAAGAAACCAGCCAGCCTTGCCCTAATCCTAAAACTAGGGACACTCTAAAAGAAACAGAAATAAAATCACATTAAAAGACATAATAACAATCAGGATATAGTATGTTCATGTTCAGGTAGAATAACACAAAGATGATAATTCTTCCCAAAATAATCTGTATATTCAAAGTAATTATCATCAAACCCCCAAAAAGATTTCTCATGGCATTTGGTAAACTTATCATAAACTTAATATGGAGGATCTAACAGCCAAGAGTAAGGTGAAAAACAAGTTGATATGAGGAATAAGGGCAGCAGTTTAACTTACCAGATACTGTTTTATTTTAGAGCTCAAAAATGAAAACATTGTGGGCGCCTGGGTGGCTCAGTGGGTTGAGCCGCTGCCTTCGGCTCAGGTCATGATCTCGGGGTCCTGGGATCAAGTCCCGCATCGGGCTCTCTGCTCAGCAGGGAGCCTGCTTCCTCCTCTCTCTCTGCCTGCCTCTCTGCCTACTTGTGACCTCTCTCTGTCAAATAAATAAAATCTTAAAAAAAAAAAAAAAAAAAAGAAAACATTGTTTATACGTGCAGGGCTAGACAAATGAGACAGACTAGAGAACTCAAAAACAAAGACAAACAAATGGGACAAACATGATATTATCCATTTAGTGGCAAAAGAATGTCATATAGCGGGCTGGCAAACTTGTTCTGTAAAGGGACAGACAGTAAGATAATTAGGTTTTGAAGCCCATGTAGTCTCTGTCACAACTACTAAACTCTGACATAGTGGCACAAAAGTAGCCACTGACAAGTAAAGATGTGTCTGTGCTCCAACAATTTTATTTACAAAAATGGTGGGCCAGATTTGGCCCATGAACCATAGACTTCCAAACAGCAATAAAACAATGAAAAAAAATTTAGTTAAAGCCATTCTTCACATCATACACAAAATTAAGTTTCAGATGAACTAAAGTTCTAATGTGAAAAAATAATGCTTTAAATAGTTCAGAAGACAATGTATAATAGACATTTGGTGGAATTTCACAAAAAGTATTTCAATATAAAACATTCAAAAAATTAAGGCATGTAAATTATTTTAACTCTGTGTCTGTCAAGAATTTTCCTACTTTT
Source organism: Neogale vison (assembly GCF_020171115.1). Taxonomy (NCBI): domain Eukaryota; kingdom Metazoa; phylum Chordata; class Mammalia; order Carnivora; family Mustelidae; genus Neogale; species Neogale vison. Next base: position 14,497,933 of record NC_058097.1, read on the forward strand.
TATGTTAATGCAAAAAGATTCTGGATACAAAATCTTGTCCACTTATTTATTTATTTATTTTTTGAAAGATTTTACTTATTTGACACGGAGAGAGAGAGAGTGTGAGAGAGGGAACACAAGCAAGGAGAATGGAAGACGGAGAAGCAAGGCTTCCTGCTGAGCAGGGAGCCCAACATGGGGCTCGATCCAGGACCCTGGAATCATGACCTAAGCCAAAGGCAGACACTTAATTGACCGAGTCACCCAGGCACCCCTTGTCCACTTGGTTTTTGTATGCCTCTGTGCCAATATACTACCCTCATCTGTGGTTGACTTTGCTAGGACTTTAAGAAGCATTTCAGTGACTTCTCCAAAATTCTTAAATCAGTGCTTCTTTAAAAGTTTTGTTACTAATACAATTGTTTCTCAATCCCACTTGCTTCAGAACTTTGAGTTTCAAAACAACAGAAATTAAAAGACACTTTTTTTTTAAAGTAAAACACTTACCTGTTTTTGCTGCACAACTACTACTTTTTTAAACAATAGAAATAAACTTCTAGAACTGAACAGGGGCCCTATAGATATCCATACTTCAAAGTGGACCCTAAAACTCCCTGAAATTAATACAAAATTTTTGTATGTTATATTGTATACAAGATCTCCAAGTCTGGGGACTATGGACGCCACACCTCACAGTTAAGAACCTCTGTTCTAGAGGCTGGACATTTGGAAAATTACGTTGAATTATCCAGTTAGAAAGAAAAAGAAGATTCTCATAGTCATAGACAGGAGATGTTTGGGAAACATCCTGAATCTCAGGTCCTGAATCTCAACTTGACATTTAAATACGCTGGGGAATGGAGGGAAATCAGGTCATAACAAGTAAGTTGAAATTTAGTGAAGAGGTTTCAGTCAGCTGTTGCTTTTGTTTCAGATCAAGCCTGAGTTTGGATGTACTCCAAAATACCGGTGAAACGCATACATGAATAGGTCTGAGAAGGAAAAAAAATAACCATGTTTTTGATATGAATCCGTCATTATTCAGAGTCAGCAACTGCACAATAGTAACTTACATTTTTGTGTTGCTTTATACAGAGCTTCCGATCTCCACGTGACCTTCACTACATCCCACTCGGGAAGATTAGGACACCAGCATCCTCCTTCTTGATGAGGGACGTTCTGGATTCAGATTGTGAGGTGTGAGACGCTCACCAGTTGCTGCGGAGACATCTTTCCACAGTCAAGAGCAGATGTAAAGTATCTAATGCTGCTGATGAGGGGGAGGAGGATACAATTATGAAAGACAGCGGTGGGCATAAAGTGCAGCTGGTGGGACGCGGAAGCGCGTCAGAGCTCGGGAGGGTTGTTTCTGTCTCTGAATCGCAGGGAAAAAGACGTGAGGAGGTGTGTGTAGGCGGACTGAGGTCCTGCCTCAGGCGAGTGAAGCAGCCTCCTGAAGTCCCCCATCTCGCGGCGACCTGCTTGACTCAAGGCCCCTACACCTCCGGCCGCCCTTTTTGTCATCTTCTCCTCAAAGTCGCTCACCACAAGATTACTGGCTTCAGCAAAACGCCCAGCCCCATACCGCACCTCAAGAACTCAACGCGCCACAAATTCAAATACGAAGTCTGGAGTCGCACCGCCCCAAACGTCTCCTAGAGTGAGGGAGAGATGGACCAATCAAAGCCAGAATGGCTCCAGACGCTAAAGTTGGTGGGCGTGGTAAAGGGATGGAGGCGGGTGGATACGCTGTTGCTAAGACGACGGCTTCCGGGTGGGAGGGCCGAGGTGACTTCGGACCGGAAGACGAGACTCCGCGGGAAAAGCGTTCCTGTTAGTTGGACGAGGAGCTGTTTGGCTGAGGCAGTTTCCTCAAGAGTAAAGGCGGGCCTGTGCTAGGGTCACGCCACCGGCCTCCGTTTTCTTTACCCTTCTCTGTCACCAAACGATATTCCTGTCCAGTTACAAAGTGCAAGTTGTTTCCCTCAGGTAAGCGTGTGGTAACCCTACCCACTCATTAAATAGGGGTTTATGGAAAGTCTAGTCCACTTTGTCACCGTTGGAGCAGGTACTGAAAAAAGGAAAAAGTGAAAATTTACTATCTTCTTAGAGTGCGGATATTTTACTGCACTGTACACATTTTGTAGTTTTAAAACACCGCGTGCAATTCGACTTACTGTTAAATTTAAATTTCGTTGTTGTTCTTAAATTTAAATTTGGTTCTTCCTGACTGCCAAATTCCATCTTAACCCGGTAATGGAGAAAGACCTAAATTTTCAAATTTTCTGTTAACAGTGTCAAAGATTCTCATACTTAAACTCTTAATCTCCCACAAATCTGAAGGTAGATGGTAAAATGGCCAGGTGTTTTGAGCCTGAACCATTCCAAGAATCAAACTAATTCAGCTGTCTCCTTTCTTTAGGAGAATCATTTTAATCTAAAATAATTGAAGCCAGGTGCTAAACATGGCGCCTTTGTTTCAAAGTGTATCTCATTTGAAGATATTTGTCTCACATAAGTCGTGAAGTAAACCTTGAAATGATAGAAATCAGGCTCTTTAAGGACATAATTCTTCTAAAAAGATTTGCTGCTTTAAAACACACTTTTAAACCACAAGAGTCATTGTTAAATTCTTGTCACCAGTGTCTTTAAGAAAACTTCAGCAAAACTTACCTGCTTATCAGGAAGAATTTAGTTCTCTAGAGTTAAGGCAAGGAAGCATTTTTGAAAGCTTAGATCTATCTGTGTTTAGGCTCCTGCCAACCTCTTAATATTTCATCTTCAGAACGCCCTGCTAATGAGCACTCTTCCAGCAGCTTGGATGAAACATTTTGAATAACTTCCCCAGCCTCTAGGTTAGAAATTTCATTAAATAAAAAATTAAATACATTAGAATGCTTAGGTATGAAACATTAATGAACTGTGTAATACATTCTGCAAAAGAGGAGGCTCTTAAGAAAACATAGGCCACCTGCATTGTGGAGCCATCTAATGTGATGAGATTTGATATATAGGCAAGAGATCAAAAAATGGCCAGAATTTCAAAAGAGAATGTTCAATGAGCTGCTTAACTGCCCTCACAGACCATTTGAAAATAAAACTAAATCTCAGCAGAGACCCAGGAGACTTTAGAGATGAACCAGAGCATCCTTTGGATGTCAGTATTGTACTGAACAAAGTCAGTTGGGCTCTTATTTATCTGGCAGGGAAAAAAAAAATGCCTAAATTTTATAAGGACTTAGTCATTAATACTGTATGGTGACTTAAGTTTGAGAAAAAACTTGAACTCCTTAGATGTGCCTATAACGTGGAAAAAATATGTTTATTCAAATAGTAGATATATTTGTTTTAGTACACTGTTCCTTTCACCTAGATGTCCTTTCCTCTCTGCTTAGTTGACTCTTACTTATCCTTTAACACCTAGGCTAAATTCTAATTTTTTTGAGTTGTAGCCCATAATTAATTCTCACTCCAGACCACCTATAGAATTATAACATGCTCTTTATTTGGCATTTTTGCTTTAGACCTTGTGATGTTTCTCCTTTATATTGACAAATATATCTTACATATAGTTTGCCTTAACCACTAGCTTTTAAACTGCTTAGAATGGTATTTGCCAGTGTACCTGGCAAAATGACTTGAACATAGTAAACATGATTTTGATGTGAAAATGACTAAGGTTAAGGTTAAATATAATTGGTAGCTATATTAGTTTGCTAGGACGACCTTAACAAAATACTGTGGACTGGGTGGCTTAAGCAACAGCAATTTATTTTCTTGTAATTCTAGAAGGTAGAAAGTCCAAGATCAAGTTGTTAGCAGGGTTGATTTCATTCTGAGGCCTCTCTCCTTGGCTTATATAGATGGCCATGTTCTGACTTTGTCTTTGCATCGTCTCTCCTACATGAATGTAAACTGTGTCTTAATTTCTTCTTAAAAGCAGACCATTCATACTGGATTAAGGTCTACCCTAAAGACATTTTTTAAGCTTAATTATCTCTTCAGAGATCTTGTCTTTAAATATGGCTGCATTCTGAGAAGCTGGGGATTAGGACTTCAACAAAGAAATGTGGAGGTTTGGTGGGGGGTACACACAGTCCAGCGCTTACCAATAGCTGGTGCTCAAAAAGCTGAAAAGGTTGGGAGCTGTTGTCTGTCACCAATAGAATTCTTCTGTTTAGACCATTTATATAGACATAAATATGTAATCAGATTAGTGTAAGATAATAGGAAGTAGTAGAGCCTGTGTTAAATCACAGAGTGTCTGCCTAAGCAAAACATTCAAATTAAAATTTGTAAACAAAACACATACCCTAATAATACTAGGCTATGCAAACAAAACTAAAAGACTAATTGGTTTTGGCTTACAAGGGATTGGTTTGCAAAAACTACCAGCATATTATTTAATTTGGAATCTGTAACCTTTTATGATAGATACTGGACATATTAAGCATGTTTTGGCATATCCAAAGGAATTTTCCCCAGATGTCATTGGTTCACACATAACTTTGTATTGAGTACCTGCAGTTGTGAAGGAACTTGACTGAGTGTTGTGCTGTGCTGTGCTTAAAATCCACAAATGTGGCCTCATATATCCAAGACTTACAGAGACATCCTATTTTTGAGATACTTTATTAAATGCATAAGTATGCGTAATTTAGGTTTGTTTTAGTACAGCTTTATCCTGTAAATAAACTAGAACTCAAAAAATTCCTTGTCAGATTATTTGCCCTCATAAGGTCAAGCTTTGCCCTGAAGTACAACTGTGGAAGACATGAGACATAAACAAAGGTAATTATAGTGCAAGATAAAATTGACACTTTAAGAGAATTATAGATAAAGTACTGTGGGAAATTAGAGGAGGAAAAGATTTTTTCCAGCTGAGGTATTTAACAAAGTTAGAATTAATCTTTCCTATGGCACCTGGTACTTCTAATGTAGCATTAGTCAATGTGTTACATGGTAGCTATTTATATATATTCACATTTTTTCCAATATACTCTGAAACACACAAGAACGTCTTGGTCTTTATATGCTCCAATCTAGTGTTCCCCCAAAGTATTAGAGTCACCTGGGGAATTTTATTTTATTTTTTTAAATTTTATTTATTTATTTGACAGAGATCACAAGTAGGTGGAAAGGTAGGCAGAGGCGGGGAGGGGGCTGGGGAAGCAGGCTCCCTGCTGAGTAGAGAGCCCGATGTGGGGCTTGATCCCAGGACCCTGGGACCATGACGTGAGCCGAAGGCAGAGGCTTTAACCCACTGATCCACATGGGTGCCCCACCTGGCGAACTTTAAAAAAAAAAAAACTTCTCAACTCTCTTTCTAGAGATTCTTGGGACACTTGGGTGGCTCAGTCGGTTAAGCATCTGCCTTTAGCTCAAGTCATGGTCCCAGGGTCCTGGGATCGAACCCTGCATCGAGCTCTCTGCTCAACAGGGAGTCTGTTTCCCCCTCTCTCTGTGCCTGCCTCTCTGCCTACTTGTGATCTCTCTCTGTCAAATAAATAAATAAAATCTTTAAAAAATTTTTTGTTTAACTCTATTTCTAGAGATTTTAATTTAATAAGCCTGGAATGGTGATAGAGAATCTATTTTGAAAAGGCTTCTCACTTAATGACTGTGATTATCAGCCCCATTTGGAGCCTCCTGCCCTAGAGCACCTAGTATGTAGTATGCTCTCAATAAATTCTTGTCACATTAAATAAGCAGAGCTGTGACTTAGTAAGATTAATAATACTCCAGTGTGTAGGATGAATTAGAGTGGAAAATATCCTAGAGGCAAGGAAGTACTATTACAGATGTCCAGCTAAGAGATTAAACAGCCCTAAACTAGGGTTAAGTCCATAGAAAAGGAGAGAACCAAATGAGAAACATTGAAAAGGTTGACCAAGCTACAAAATTAGATGATACTTGGTATAATGCACTAGTTCCCAAACATAGTGTGCCTAAGACTTAGATGTGTTTGTTTAAAAGGTGGGTTGCAGGAATCTTGTGTGAAATCCTAGTTAATCCAGGGTGAAGCAAATGAATCTGCATTTTTAACAACCCTTACTCATGATTTTGATTTAGGTTATTTAATCTTTTAATTTAAGACCTCAGTTTAAGAACACACTGATCTGCTGACCACTGTAAGAAAGAAGATTGAAAAATCTAAAGATTAAATCTTGAGTGACAGGGAGGATGATAAGCCATTAACAGATATGCAGTATATGGTTTAGAGGAAAATAAAGTTCATCCATGAACTATTGTGGACATTGCTGCTATAAACCTTAGGGTGCATATGCCCCTTCAGATCACAATTTTTTTTATCCTTTAGATAAATATGTAGTAGTGGGATTTTTTTAAAGGTCTTTCCAGGGTAGTAAAGTAGTAAAGGAAATCAATAATAAGCTTAATTAAAAATTCCCTTTTTAAGAAGTAAAACAAAAGAGTAGAAGGAATTTCTGGAACAGAGTTTTTTAATATAGGCCTTAAAGAAGAAATTTTTTCAAGTAACAGCCTTTCTAGACTTATGAAGAAAATGGTTTTATAAACGTTATCTTATATGCCAACCTTATAAACTATCCCTAAGTACATAAGTAGTATAATAATTTATATAACAGACTAGGATTCAAAATTCAGGTCTACCTTTTAATAGATGAGTATACAATCTTGGTTAAGATCCTGTTAAATAAAATGGAAATGAAATGATACAATGTTAAATATGTGTCTGACATATAATAAAGATTAAATAATAATGACCTATTGAGTGACCTTTTTTAAGTTACTTAATTGTTCTCAATTTTTTAAAAAATATTTTATTTTTTTATTTGACAGAGTTCACAAGTAGGCAGAGAGGTGGGGGCAGGGCGGGGGGAGGCGGTGAAGCGGGCTTCCTGCTGAGCAGAGAGCCCGACGTAGGGCTCGATCCCAGGACCCTGGGACCAGACCATGACCTGAGCCAAAGGCAGAGGCTTAACCGACTGAGCCACCCAGGTGCCCCTGAATTTTTAAGTGTTCTCTGTAAAATAATAATAGTCATATGGACAAAGACATCCATACAGGGAGGTAGGGTTACTAAGATTAGGTTATTAGAAAATTGGAATTGTCAAAGGACTTTGCAATAATATTTAGTACATAAAAACATTCAGTAGATGGCTAATGCTGTTATTCAAAATTCTAAAAGTAATATCACTTATTTATCTGTGTTTTCACAGTCCTTAGAAATACATTCTTCATATAGTCTTTTCAATAGTATTGTGAGATTGTCCCTTTTATAGATGAGATTCAGAAAGCTTGAGTAACTTAGAGCCAAAAGAAGCAGCAAAGTTTTCTCACTCCTAGGCCAGTTCTGTTTTACATGGTACAATATTTGGCATTTAAGTCACAAACCTTATTTTTTTTTACCTTTTTATTTTGAAATTTTAGATTCATATGTAATTGCTAGTAATAGTGTACAGTGGTTCCTTGTACACCTTCACACAGTTTCACGCAATGGTAACTGTATCTTGTATAATTACAGTATAACATCACAACCAAGAAATAGATAGCTAATAGCCTTACTGAGATTTTACCAGTTTTACCTACACTAATTTGTGTGCATGTGTGCATTCTATGCAGTTGTATCTGTGTGTAGATTCCTGTAACCACCTTTATAGTCGAGATACATAACTGTGTTTTCACCATAGGATTTGTTATACTACATTTTTGATAGTCACAGATCTTCCACCTAGATCCCAGTTGCTAAACCCTGGCAACCACTAATCTGTTCTACATGTCTATAATTTAGTTACTTTGAGAATGTTGTGTAAATGCAATAACAGTTGTAACTTTCTGAGATAATTGAGTCTTAATAAAATTTATGTTTATAAACATAAACATATACTATAACATACATAATAAAATTTATGTTTCATTTGTAGCAATTAAAAGTAAAGACATTTTTTCAAGTTTTTAAATTCCAGTTAATGTCCACTGTTATATTAGTTTAAGGTGTACCATATCGTCATTCAGTAATTCCGTACATCACCCAGTGCTCATCACAAGAAGTGCACTCCTTAATCCTCATCACCTATTTAACTCACCCACCCATCCTCCTGCCCTCTGGTAACCATCAGATTGTTCTCTGTAATTAAGAGTCTATTTCTTGATTTGTCTCTCCTTTTTTTCCCCCTTTGCTCATTTGTTCTGTTTCTTAAATTCTCCATATGTGTGAAATCATATAATACTTATCTCTCTCTGATTAACTTACTTCATTTAGCATTCTACTCTATAGCTTCACCCATGTTGTAGTAAACGGCAATATTTCATTCTTTTTTATAGCTGAATAATAATTCCATAGCATGTGCAGATATATACCTCATCTTTATTCATTCTTCAGTCATTGGACACTTGGGCTGTGTCTGTAATTTGGCTATTGTAAATAATGCTGCTATAAACATGGGAGTGCATATATCTTTTTGGATTAGTATTCTTGTATTCTTTGGTTAAATACTATTTTTTTTTAGATTTTATTTATTTATTTACTTGACAGGCAGAGATCACAAGTAGGCAGAGAGACAGGCAAAGAGAGGGGGAAAGCAGGCTCTCTGCCGAGCAGAGAGCCGATATGGGGGCTTGATCCCAGGACCCTAAGATCATGACCTGAGCTGAAGGCAGAGGCTTTAACCCACTGAGCCACCCAGGTGCCCCCAGGTTAAATACTATTTTTAACTTTTCAAGAACCTCCATACTGTTTTTTTCTTTGACTGCATCCCATGGCATTACTGCCAGCAGTACACAAGGGTTCCCTTTTCTCCACATCCTTGCCAACACCAGTTTCTTGTGTTTCTTGTATCTTTGTGTTTCTTGTGATTTTAGCCATTCTGACTGGTGTATGGTAGTATCTCATTGAAGTTTTGATTTGCATTTCCCTAGTGATAAATGATGTTGAGCATTCGTTCATGTATCTGTTGGGCATCTGTAAGTTTTTGGAAAAATGTCTTTTCAGGTCTTCTGCCCATTTTTAAATTGGTGTTATTTGTATTTCAGGTGTTGAGTTGTAGAAGTTCTTTATTTTGGATACTAACCCTTTATTGGATTTGAAATTTGCAGATACCTTCTCCTATTCTGTAGTTTACCCTTTATTTTGTTTATTGTTTTCTTTACTGTGCAGAAGCCTTTTCTTTTGATGTAGTCCTAATAGTTTATTTTTGCTTTTGTTTCCCTTGCCTCAGGAGACATATCTAGAAAAAATAGTGGCCATGACTGATGTCGGAGAGGTTACTACCCATGTTCTATTCTAGGATTTATATGGTTTCAGGTCTCACATTTAGGTCTTTAGTCCATTTTAAATTTATTTTTGTGTCTGATGTAAGAAAGTGGTCCAGTTGAATTCTTTTGCATGTTGCTGTCCAGTTTTCCCAACACCATTTGTGTTTTTTTATTTAAATATTTTTCTTTTTTTAAGGATTTCATTTATTTATTTGACAGAGATCACAAGTAGGCAGAGAGGCAGAAAGAGAGAGAGAGAGAGACGAGGATACAGGCTCCCCTCTGAGCAGAGAGCCTGATGCGGGGCTCGATCCCAGGACCCTGGGATCATGACCTGAGCCGAAGGCAGAGGCTTTAACCCACTGAGCCACCCAGGGGCCCCTCCAACACCATTTTTTAAAGAGACTTCTACTCATTGCATATCCTTGCTTACTTCGTTGAAAATTAACCTGTAACTGTCTGTGTATTTTTGGGTTTTCTATTCTGTTTTATTGATCTATGTTTCTGTTTTTGTGCCAATACATACTATTTTGATTACTACTGCTTTGTAATATAACTTGAAGTCTGGAGTTGAAATATGTCCAGTGTGTTCTTCTTTTTCAAGACTGCTTTGGTTATTCAGGGTCTTCAATGGTTACATATAAATTTTAGGATTGTTTGCTCTAGTTCTGTGAAAAAAGCTATTGATATTTTGATAGGGATTGCATTGAATATGTAGATTGCTTCTGTAGTATAGACAGTTTCAAGATCTTCTTCCAATCTATGAGCATTAAATGTTTTTCCATTTCTTTGTGTTCTTTACTTTCTTTCGTTAATGTTTTATAATTTTTAGAGTATAAGTCTTTCATATCTATGCTTAGATTTATTCCTCAGTACTTTATTATTTTTGGTGTAATTGTAAATGGGTTTGTTTTCTTAATTTCTCTTTCTGCTGCTTCATTATTGGTGTATACAAGTGCAACAAATTTCTGTATATTGATTTTGTATCTTGCCACTATACTGAATTTGCCTATCAGTTCTAACAGTTTTTTGGTGGTGTTTCATGTTTTCTATGTATGGTATTATGTCACCTGCAAATAGTGAAAATTTTATTTCTTCCTTACAGTTTGGTTGCCATTTATTCATTCATTCATTCTCTGCTGTGGCTAAAAGTACTTGAGAGTGGACATCCTTATCTTGTTCCTGACCATACAGGAAAAGCTCTTTTTCCCCCCAATAGACATTATGTTAGTTGTGGGATTTTCCTGTATGGACTTTATTACATTGATGTATGTTCCCTCTAAACCTGCTTTGTTGAGGGTTTTTGTCATGGATCTATGTTGTACATTCTCAGAGCTTTATCTCCATCTACTAAAATGATCATATGGGTTTTGTCTTTTATTGATGTGATGTATCATGGTGATTGATTTGCAGATATTGAAACACCCTTGCAATCCTGGAATAAATCGCACTTGATCACTGTGAATGATTTTTTAAATGTATTGTTGGATTTGATTTGATAGTCTTTTGTTGAGAGTTCTTGCATCTGTGTTTGTTAGTTATCGGCCTGCAGTTTGAGTTTGTTCATTCGTTCTTTCTTTCCTTCTTTCACTGTGTTGTCATTTTCTGATATTAGTATCAAGGTGATACTGGTCTCTCTTTTTCTTTTTTCTTTTTAAATTATTTTTATTAACATATAATGTATTATTAGCTCCAGGGGTACATGTCTATGAATCATCAGGCTTACATATTTCACAGCACTCACCATAGCACATACCCTCCCAATGTCCATAAACCAACCACCCTCATCCTACCTCCCCTCACCCCAGCAGTCCTCAGTTTGTTTTGTGAGATTAAGTCTCTTATGGTTTGTCTCCCTCCTGATCCCATCTTGTTTCATTTTTTTTCTTTCCCTCACAAACCCCCTGTGCTGCTGCTCAAATTCCTCATATCAGAGAGATCATATGATAGATAATTGTCTTTTTCTGATTAACTTATTTCTCTCAGCAGAGTACCCTCTATTTCCATCCACGTCTTCGCAAATGGCAAGATATCATTTCTTTTGATGGCTGCATAGTATTCCGTTGTATATATATACCACATCTTCTTTATCCATTCATCTGTTGATGGACATCTAGGTTCTTTCCATAGTTTGGCTATTGTGGACATTGCTGCTATAAACATTTGGGTGCATGTGCCCCTTTGGATCACTACATTTGTATCTTTAGGGTAAATACTCAGTAGTGCAATTGCTGGGTTGTAGGGTAGCTCTATTTTCAGCTTTTTGAGGAGCCTCCATGCTGTTTTCCAGAGTGGCTGCACCAGCTTGTATTCCCACCAACAGTGTAGGAGGGTTCCCCTTTCTCCGCATCCTCATCAGCATCTGTCATTTCCTGAGTTGTTAATTTTAGCCATTCTGACTGGTATGAGGTGGTATTTCATTGTGGTTTTGACTTGTGTTTCCCTGATGACAAGTGATGTGGAGCACTTTTTCATGTGTCTGTTGGCCATCTGGATGTCTTCTTTGCAGAAATGTCTGTTCATGTCTTCTGCCCATTTCTTGATTGGAGTCTTTGTTCTTTGGGTATTGAATTTGAGAAGTTCCTTATAGATTTTGGATACTGGCCCTTTATCTGATATGTTGTTTGCAAATATCTTCTCCCATTCTGTCAGTTGTCTTTTGGTTTTGTTAACTGTTTCTTTTGCTGTGCAAAAGCTTTTGATCTTGATGAAGTCCAAATAGTTCATTCTTACCCTTGCTTACTTTGCCTTTGGTGATGTTTCTAGGAAGAAGTTGCTGCAACTGAGGTCGAAGAGGTTGATGCCTGTGTTCTCATCAAGGATTTCAATGGATTCCTGTCTCACATTGAGGTCTTTCAACCATTTAGGGTCTATTTTTGTGCATATGGTGTGAGGAAATGGTCCAGTTTCATTCTTCTGCATCTGCATTCTTCTTCCAATTCTCACAAAACCATTTGTTGCAGAGACTGTCTTTTTTCCATTGGACGTTTTTTTCTGCTTTGTTGAAGATGAGTTGACAATAGAGTTGAGGGTCTATTTCTGGGTGCTCTCTCCTGTTCCATTGATCTATGTGTCTGTTTCCATTGATCTTTGTGTCTGTTCCATTGATCTATGTGTCTGGACATCCAGATGGCCAACAGACACATGAAAGAGTGCTCCACATCACTTGGCATCAGGGAAATACAAATCAGAACCATAATGAGATACCACCTCATGCCAGTCAGAATGGCTAAAATTAACAAGACAGTACCATACTGTCTTGATGATGATAACTTTGTAATAGAGCTTGAAGTCTGGAATTGTGATGCCACCAGCTTTGGCTTTCTTTTTCAATAATCCTCTGGCTATTTGGGGTCTTTTCTGATTCCATATGAATTTTAGGATTATTTGTTCCATTTCTTTGAAAAAAATTGATTGTATTTTTGAAAGGGATTGCTTTAAATATGTAGATTACTTTAGGTAGCATAGACATTTTCACAGTATTTATTCTTCCAATCCATGAGCATGGAACATTTTTCCATTTTTTGGTCATCTTCCTCAGTTTCTTTCATGAGTACTTTATAGTTTTCTGGGTATAGATTCTTTGCCTCTTTGGTTTGGTTTATTCCTAGGTATCTTGTGGTTTTTGGTGCAGTTGTAAATGGGGTCAACTCCTTAAACTCTCTTTTTTCTGTCTTGCTCTTGGTATACAGACATGCAACTGATTTCTGTGCATTGATCTTATATCCTGACACTTTACTGAATTCCTGTACAAGTTCTAGCAGATTTGGAGTAGAGTCTTTTGGGTTTTCCACATAAAGTATCATATCATCTGCAAAGAGTGAGATTTTGACTTCTCTTTGGTAATTCGGATGCCTTTCATTTCTTTTTGTTTGACTGCTGAGGCTAGGACTTCTAGTACTATGTTGATTAGCAGTGGTGACAGTGGACAGCCCTGCTGTGTTTCTGACCTTAGGGGAAAAGCTGTCCATTTTTCCTCATTGAGAATGATATTTGTTGTGGGTTTTTCATAGATGTCTTTGATGATATTGAGGTATATGCCCTCTATCCCTACACTTTGAAGAGTTTTGATCAAGAAAGGATGCTGTACTTTGTCAAATGCTTTTTCAGCATCTATTGAGAGTATCATATGGTTCTTGTTCTTTCTTTTATTAATGTATTGCATCTCACTGACTGATTTGCAGTTGTTGAGCCAACCTTGCAGCCCAGGAATAAATCCCACTTGGTCATGGTGAATAATCCTTTTAATGTACTGTCGGATCCTTTTGGCTAGTATTTTGGTGAGAATTTTCGCATCCGTGTTCATCAAGGATATTGGTTTGTAATTCTACTTTTTGATGGGGTCTTTGTCTGGTTTTGGGATCAAGGCCATTTTATGGCCTCATAAAATGAGTCTGGAAGTTTTCATTCCATTTTCCTTCCATTTCTATGTTTTGGAACAGTTTCAGGAGAATAGGTATTAATTCTTTAAATGTTTGGTAGAATTTCCCTGGGAAATTATCTGGCCCTGGGCTGTTTTTTGTTGAGAGATTTTTGATGACTGCTTCAATCTCCTTACTGGTTATGGGTCTGTTCAGGTTTTCTGTTTCTTCCTGGTTCAGTTTTGGTTGTTTATACATCTCTGGAAATCCATCAATTTCTTCCAGATTGTCAAACTTGCTAGCTTATTGTTGCCCATAGTATGTTCTTATAATTGTATTTCTTTGGTGTTGGTTGTAATCTCTCCTCTTTCATTCATGATTTTATTTACTTGGGTACTTTCTCTTTCCTTTTTGATAAGTCTGGCCAAGGGTTTATCAATCTTATTAATTCTTTCAAAGAACCAGCTCCTAGTTTCGTTGATTTGTTCTACTGGTTTTTGTTTCTATTTCATTGATTTCTGCTCTGATCTTTATGACTTCTCTTCCCCTGCTGGGTTTAGGCTTTCTTTGCTGTTCTTTCTCCAGCCCCTGTACGTGTAGGATTAGGTTGTGTACTTGAGATCTTTCTTGTCTCTTGAGAAAGGCTTGTATTGCTATATACTTTCCTCTCAGGACTGTCTCTGCTCTGTCCCACAGATTTTGACCAGTTGTGTTTATTTTCATTTGTTTCCATGAATTTTTTTCAATTCTTCTTTAATTTCCTGGTTGACCCATTCATTCTTTAGTAGGATGCTCTTTAGCCTCCATGTATTTGAGTTCCTTAAAACATTCCTCTAGTGATTGAGTTCTAGCTTCAGGGCACTGTAGTCTGAAAATGTGCAGGGAATGATCCCAGTCGTTTGGTACTGGTTGAGACCTTTGTGACCCAGGATATTACCTATTCTGGAGAATGATCCATGTGCACTAGAGAAGAATGTGTATTCTGTTGCTTTGGGATGGAATGTTCTGAAAATATCTGTGATGTCCATCTGGCCCAGTGTGTCATTTAGAGCCTTTATTTTTTTGTTGATCTTTTGCTTGGATGATCTGTTCATTTCAGTGAGGGGGGAGGTGTTAAAGTCCCCTACTATTATTATATTATTGTTGACGTGTTTCTTTGACTTTGTTATTAATTGGTTTATATAATTGGCTGCTCTCATGTTAGGAACATAGATATTTAAAATTGTTAGATCTTCTTGGACAGACCCTTTGAGTATGATATAGTGTCCTTCCTCATCTCTTATTATAGTCTTTGGCTTAAAATATAATTGATCTAAGGATTGCCACCCCAGCTTTCTTTTGATGTCCATTAACATGGTAAATTGTTTTCCACCCCCTCACTTTAAATCTGGAGGTGTCTTTGGGTCTAAAATGAGTTTCTTGTAGATAGCATATTGGTGGGTCTTGTTTTTTTTAATCCATACCCTGTTTCTTTTGATTGGGGCAATTACCCCATTTATATTCAGGATAACTATTAAAAGATATGAATTTAGTGCCATTGTATTGCTTGTGAGGTGACTGTTACTGTATATTGTCTCTGTTCTTTTCTGGTCTGTTACTTTAAGGCTCTCTCTTTGCTTAGAGGACCCCTTTCAATATTTCCTGTAGGGCTGGCTTGGTGTTTGCAAATTCTTTTAATTTTTGTTTGTCCTGGAAGCTTTTTATCTCTCTTTTGATAGCGGCCTAGGTGGATATAGTATTCTTGGCTGCATATTTTTCTCATTCAGTGCTCTAAATATATCATGCCAATTTTTTCTGGCCTTCCAGGTCTCTGGATAAGTCTGCTGCCAATCTAATATCTCTGCCATTGTATGTTGTAGACATCTTGTCCCGTGTTGCTCTCAGGATTTTCTCTTTGTCACTAAGTCTTGTATGTTTTACTATTAGATGTCGGGGTGTGGTCCTATTTGTATTGATTTTGAGGTGGTATTCTCTGTGCCTCCTGGATTTTGATGCTTGTTTCCTCTGCCATATGAGGGAAATTCTCAACTATAATCTTCTCCAATATGCCTTCTGCCCCTTTCTCTCTTTATTTTTTTTCTGGGATCCCAATTATTCTAATTGTTTAGTCTCATGGTATCACTTATCTCTTGTATTCTCCCCTCGTGGTCCAGTAGTTGTCTCTCTTTTTCTCAGCTTCTTTATTCTCTGTCATTTGGTCTTTTATATCACTAATTCTCTCTTCAACCTCATTTATCCTAGCAGGAAAAGCCTCCATTTTTTGATTGCACCTTGTTAATAGCTTTTTTAAATTTCAACTTTGTTAGATTTTAGTTCTTTTATTTCTCCAGAAAGCGCTTTTATTTCTCCATAAAGGGAATCTCTGATATCTCCCATGCCTTTTTCAAGCCCAGCTAGCACCTTGATAATCATCATTCTGAACTGTAGTTCTGACATATTACCAATGTTCATATTGATTACGTCCCTTGATATCAGTATTGCCTCTTGTTCTTTTTATGGTGTTGTTCTTCTGCCTTGTCATTTTATCCAGATAAGAAAATGTGAATGAGAGAATAAAATAGTAAAAGGATGGAAGTAACCCCTGAAAAATATACCTTAACCAAATCCGAAGAGACCGAAATCGGGAGGAAAAGAAAGGGGGAGAAAAAGAAGTAAAAATAAATAAAGAATGATATATATCATATATATTATTATATATGTATATTATACCAGTGAATAGAACAGAGCCACCAACTTGATTTTGGGTGTATTCTGTTCTTGTAGAAGAGACTATCTTCCAAAATTTTAAAGATGAAAAACAACATATATACAAAAATAAGGGTAAACACAGTAACGGGATGGAATATGAGTATAAAGATGAAAATTTTTAAAAGATTCTAAAAAGGGAATTGATAAATTAGTTGGAAAGAGAAAATAAAAAGGGGAGAGAATGTTATCAGGCTGGAGACTAGAACAAAGCCATGTGCTAGATTTAGGGTATATTTTGATGTATTAGAAGATAGTGTATTCCAAAATTTTAAAGGAAAAAACTTAAACTCTTTATGTGTACAAAAAGATGCTAAATACAATGAAGGGATAAAACTTGGCTATAACAATAAAGATTTAGAAACTTTTTTTTACGAAAAGTATTGTTAAAGTAAACAAGTTAAATATTAAAAGAAGAAAGAGGTAAAGTTAAAAAAAAAGAGTAACAAAATTTAAAAAATTTAATTTTGCAAAACTAAAGGATCATGGTGAAAAAGGCACGAATTCTATGTGTTGCTTTCTCCTAGCTCTGGAGTTCCGCAGTTCATTGGTGAACTTGTTCTTGGTGGGGTGTTCTTGCTGATCTTCTGTGGGAGGGGCATGTTGCAGTGATTCTCATCTGTCTTTTTGGGAGGTGGAGTTACACCACCCTTGTCCAGGACCAGGCTAAGTAATCTGCTTGGGTTTGCTCTTGGTAGCTTTTGTTCCCTGCTCTCTTTCCATACAGCTTTGGAGGATGGGAATGAAAATGCCGGCCTCCCAATCTCTGGCCTGGAGGAGCTGAGGGCTTAAGGCTCCAATCCTCAGTACACCCTCAGAGAAAAGCAGTCAGTCGCTCCCATTTCTCTAGTCTCTGGCCGTGCTCCGTGCTCACTGGCTTGTGACTGCCCGTTTCTGTCTTTGGCTCACAGCCCCCATTTGGAAGCTCCAATCCCAGCAGATAACTGTCACACACTGCTGCGGTGCTCCTTCTGGAGGAGGAAGGAGGGGGTCTCTCTGGATCTGCTACCTGTGGGCTGCCTGCTTGAAGAGCAGTGGTCCAACTGTGCCTTGGATCATGGTTTAAGGTAAAACTGGGCTGAGAGCTCACTCCTCAGCTCCATCTCTGTAGCCAGTTCCCCGCTCCAATACCTGGCACCTCTGCCACAGACAGACATCCCTGGTCTTTCTGTAACCCTGGGGGTCTACAACCACAGGGCCCCTGCGAGGGCTTTAGCTCTGCTTAGCCTCTGGAGCAATGCCCTCAGTGGCACAAACTCTAAAAGTTCTGATTTTGTGCTCCGCTGCTTGCCGGGTGCTAGCCCCTCTACCCCCCAGTTTATGTTCAGGTCACTTCAGATTCAGTTATCCATATGTCCTTCCTTACAGAAAGTGTTTAATTTTCTTTTCCTAGAATTGCTGCTCTTCTTCTCTTCCATCTCCTGTTGAGTTTGTAGGTGTTCAGAATGGTTTGATAACTATCTAGCTGAACACCTGGGACCTAACGATATTTCAGTCTGCTACTGCTCGCCATCTTGCTTCTTCCCCTCTTTTTCTTTTTCAGTTTTTTAGTAGAATTCACATGTGAGGCCATCTGGTCCTGGGATTTGTTGGTTGGGAATTTTTTGTTTATGGATTCAATTTCATTGCTGATTATCAGTCTCTTCAACTTTTCTGTTTCTTCCTATTTGTTTTGATAGTTTATATGTTTCTTGGAACTCATCCATTTCTTCTAGATTGTCCAATTTGTTGGCACATAGCTTTTCATAATATTCTCTTATAATTGTATTTCTGTGGTGTTGGTTTTCATTTCAATTCTCTCACTTGTGATTTTATTTATTTGAGTCTTTTTTTTTCCTGGATAAGTCTGGTAGAAGTTTATCAATTTTTTAAGATTTTTTTTTTTAATCATTTGAGACAGAGAGAAAGAGAGCATACACGTGAGCAGGAGAGAGAGGGAGAAGCAGATTTTATATTGGGCTAGGAGCCTGATGTGGGAATTGATCTCAGGACCCAGAGATCCTGACCTGAGCAGAGCGCAAACACTTAACCATCTGAGCTGCCCAGGAACCCTGTGGTTTTTCAGTTTTTGAATTTTTTTCCTCAAAGACCCAGCTTCTGGTGTTATTTCTCTATTGCTTTTTTAGTTTCTGTATCATTTAGTCTGCTCTAATCTTTATTATTTCCTTCCTTCTGCTGGCTTTAGGTTTTGTTAGTTTTTTTTAGCTTATTTTAGGTGTTACGTTGCTTGAAATTTTTCTTTTTTCATAAAGTAGGCTTGTATTGATGTAAATTTCCGAGAACTACTTTTCCTGCATCTCCAAGTTTTGGATCATTGTGTTTTTATTTTCATTGCCATGCAACTTTTCTTTATTTCCTGGTTGGCCCATTCAGTATTTAGTAGCATGTTATTTAACCTCCATGTATTGTGGTGTATACAGATTTTTTCTTGTGGTTGACTTCCAGTTTCATAGCATTGTGGTTAGAGAAGGTGCATGATATGATTTTGACCATATAGAATTTGCTGAAGCTTGTTTTGTGGCCCCATATGTGATCTGTTCTTGAAAATGTCCCATGTACACTTGAAAATAATGTGTACTTTGCTGTTTTAGGATGGAATGTTATGAATATAGCTGCTAAACCCATTGGGTCTACTGTGTCATTCAAAGCTATTGTTTCCTTGTTGATTTTCTATTTAGAGAATCTGTCCATTGAGAAAGTGGGGTATTAAAATTCCCTACTAATATTGTACTTTATTGATTTGATCCTTTATGTTTGTTATTAACTGTTATATGTATTTGGATGTTCCCATTTTGGGGACATAAGTATTTGCAATTTTTATGACTTCTTTTTGGATTCTCCCCTTTGTATAGCATCTTTGTTTGTCTCTTGATGCAGTTTTTATCTGAAAGTATATTTTGTTTGAAATAAATATTGCTACTCTTGGTTTCTCTTGCCATCCTTTTCATGATGTTTATCTATCTTCTTACTTTTAATCTTCATGTGTCTTTAAGTCTAATATGAATCTCTCCAAAGTAGCATAAAAATGAGTCTTGGTTTTTTATTCATTCTGTCGCCCTGTATCTTTTGATTGGAGTGTTTAGTCCATTTATATTTTATACTCAAAGGAATTATTGATAGTTATGTCTTTATTATCATTTTATTACTTTTCTTGTGGTTGCTTCTGAAGATTTCCTCTCATTCTTTCTTGTCTTTTGTGATTTACTGGTTTTTTTTTTCGTATATATATTGATTTCCTTCTTTACTCTTTCCGTATTTATTAGTGGTTTCTGATTTGTGGTTACAATTAAGTTTGTATATAACATCTATGTGTAGCCGTCTATATTACTTTGATGGTCATTTAAGTTTGAATCCCTTCTTTTTTTTTTTTTTTTTTTAAGAATTATTTTAGGAAAAGAGACTACTTGACAGTACAGGGAGGCAGGGCAGAGGGAGAGGGAGAATCTCAAGCAGGCTCCACAGAGCCCAACGTGGAGCTTGATCTCATGACCCTGAAATCACAACCTGAGCTGAAATGAAGAGTTGGATGCTTAACTGACTGTGCCACCCAGGCGCCCCAAGTTTGAACCCATTCTTGACTCTTCTCTTCCTCGTGTTTTAGGCATATGATGTCATATTTTACATGCTTTTATTTTGTCAGTTCCTTGACCACTTTTCTTTACAGAAATACTCATTTTACTGTTTTGGTGTTTCCTACCTTGGTACTGTCGTTTTTGGTCTTTCCTTTCCACTCAAAGAGTCACCTTTAATATTTCTTGCAGGGCTGATTTATTGATCATGAGCTCTTTTAGTTTTTGCTTGTATGGGAAACTCTTCCTCTCTCCTTCTGTTCTGAATGATAGCCTTGCTGGATGCAGTATTCTTGGCTGCACATTATTTTCATTCATCACTTTAAATATATCACGTTCCTTCCTTCTGACTTGGGAATTTTCTACTGAAAAATACCAGTAGTCTAATGGGGTTTCCCTTGTATGTTATTTTATTTTATTACTTTTTAAAGATTTTATATATTTGTTTGTCAGAGAGAGAAAGTGGCAGGCAGAGGGATAGGCAGACTCCCTACTGAGCAAAGGAGCCTGATGCTGGGACTCAAGCCCAGGACTCTTGGATCATAACCAGAGCTGAAGGCAGATACTTAACCGACTTAGCCACCCAGGCATCCCTTTTCTTTTCTTTTCTTTTTTATCTTGCTGCTTTTACAGTTTTTAAAATCACACTATATTTTGCCAGTTTAACTAAAATAGGTCTTGCTGTTAATCTGCTTTCATTGATATTGCTTGGGGTTCTTTGTGTCTCCTAGATCTGGATAGCTCTTTCCTGCTCCAGATTAGGGATGTTTTCAGTTATTATTTCTTCAAATAAATTTCCTGCTCCCTTTTCTCTCTTCTTCTTCTTCTGGGACTCTTGTAATACAAAAATTATTACGTTCGGTTGAGTCACTGAGTTGCCTAAGTCTGTTATTGTTTTGCATAGTTTTTTTTCTGTCTTTTGTTTAGCTTGATTACTTCCCTTTGCTTTCTCTTCTAGCTCATTAATTTTTTTCCTGCCTTCCAACCTCCTGTTCATTCCATTAAGCGTGTACTTCATGTTATTGAGTGCTTTATCTGTGCTATGTTATTCATTATCTCTGTGTTAAGGGACTCACTAATGCCTTCCACTTTTCCTAGGTCCAGTGAATATATTTACATTTATTACTTTAAATTCTCTATCAGCCATTTAAATTATATCTGTTTCACTTCATTCTCTAACTATGTCTTTGCCCTGTTCTTTCATTTGGGACAAATTCCTCTGTCTTCTCATGTTGTCTAAGTCTGTATGCCTGTTTCTGTGTGTTAGGAAAGTCAACTATATCTCCTGTTCCTGAGGGTAATGGCCTTATGATGAGGAGGTCTTATAATACTTAGGTCCTATACTGCTATGTAGTATTTTCTATTCCCCAGAGCCTGACACTTCAAGAACTGTCTTTAACATGTACTGCATGTGCTCTGCTGTTATGCTCTGCCATTTTATCCTTCAGGCCAGCCATCTGCAGATGCTCTCTTTGCTTGTTTTGGCAGTCTTTGGACCTTGGCCTGATTACAGCATGTTTGAACTAGGTATTCTCCAGTCTGCTTGTGAAATGAGACCTCTTGTCACCACCACTGGAACTGAGACTCTGTAAATCTTCTGGATAGGGAGACATAGTGTGGCGTGGGTTTGGGCGGTGATCAGTGCTTCTGGGGGCAAGAACTTGCTATGCTTAGAGTAAGACAAGCTTATTAGAAAGGGGAGTCTCACCAGAGCATGGGGAGGTGGTGATTGGTGTAAGCAAGTTAGATAGCAGGTGTCTGCTCTATGCTGGTTTCTACATGTGGCCCTGTGCTTATGCTGAGCGGCAGGGGAGGGAAAGGGCCTTGCTAGTTCCTTTGTTCTCAGAGGGGTCTCTCCATGAACGTTGCCTCTCTGGGCCTCACTCTGAAATGAATATATCATGTCCCCACTGTGTACTTCAGGCACTCTTCAGATCACTGTTTCTGTGCTGTATGACCACAGGCTGTTTGCCCTGCCTTACCTCCACAAACAGCCCCACTGCACTTAGGGCTCTGTTCATGCCAAGCCCATTAATTCAAGGAATTAATTTCTGCTGCTTTAAAAATCATGGCTACCTCCCCACTGCAGAAGCCACGATCACTTTCTTTCCCAAGCCACGTCTACACTTACTGCCTTCTTCACTGTGGACTCTTCTCTACCTTTATTTGTTATGCCAGTTTTCAAGTGATTTCTGGGGTACTTAGAATGACTCAATATTTAACTAATTGTATTTGTGAGATGAGGGGAGCCTAGGGTCCCCCTACTCCACTTCCATCTTCCCCTCAGCCCCCCTCATAGTAAAGACATTTAAAAAATAAAATATAAGCCTTCTGTATAGTAGAGGAGTGGATCTCTTTCCATGTTTGTGGCCTGTAGATAGTAAGGGAAGAATTGTTGGAATAAAACCACATGACAACAATTAGCAATGGTAAAAACAAAACAAAACTTCTTAATTTCAAGTCTTGGCACACATGGTTCTGGGTTTCTAGACAGCACCACTTTTTATCTTTAAGGATGGTTCAATGGCCATTGCCTGTCTTTCCTTTGAGAATGTTTTCTTGTGGAAATTAACCTAGTTGTACATCTTGTGTGGATTTTTACTGTCATATCAGTGAATTAGGCAAAATTTATAAAGTGTATGATTTCATGAAAAATAATGGAATATAAAGTTTTAAGGCTTGGTCTTCCCACCGAAATACCCACTAAAAGGGAAAAATTTCTCACAGTCAACCATTTTGGAACTCTGGAACCTGATCAGATACTTAAAGAAACCAGAGGAGTGCATAATGAAAGGAGATACTACTGAAATTCAGTAAAAGAGTGACGTGCATGAACCAGCTATTAACCGCCTTTCTTCTGCTCTGGAGTGGCTGGCTGATGTCAGTGCAGGCAGTAAGGACTTCATCCTCCATAATTTGGAGACTCATTTTGATCAGTCTGGTCACCCTTGACCAGCAAAGATGCTTACTCTTGTTTCTTCAGCTTCCATAGCTGTGGCTACTATCAAAAAATTTAGAGATGATTTCTTTTCCCTTTTTTGGAAAAGCATTTGTGTAAACTCTGTTAGAATTCTGCATGACTTGGGGGGTGGGTAATGGAAAAGAAACATCTGTGACCACATGGATAACTGTAGACATGGTTAGCAATAGACTTAACCAAGGAGGCCCAAGACTTGTGCACCAAAAACTGCAAAACATTGTTGAAAGTTATTAAAGAAGACCTAGGTAAACAGAAGGCCATCCCATATACATGGATTGGGAAACTTAATACCATTAAGATGACAATACTAGCTAAAGCAATCTAGAGATTATATTCAATCCCTATGAAAAAATAATCCATATATAGAAGTTCAATATTTTATAATTCTAAAAGTTGTATGATTTGTAAAGACAGTAATTAGAGGTTATCAGGAATTAGGTGGGAGGGGGCAAATAGGTTATTACTTTATGGATGAAGAATTTCTGTTTGGGATGATTTGAAGTTCTGGGTATAGATAGTGGTGATGGGTGCACAACACTATGAATGTACTTAATTTATTTAATTAATTTATGCCATGTGAATTTAAAAATGGCTGTAGTGGTTAAGTTTTATATTCTGTGTATATATGAATAAAATTTAATGTGGCTATTGTTTTTGAGAAATGCTGCTCTAACTTAAAAATTAATGAGAAAACCCTTTGGTTTTCTTTCTTTCTTTTTTTTTTTTTTAAGATTTCATTTATTTGACAGAATGAGAAAGTTGGGGAGGGGGTAAAGGGAGAGGGAGAGAGAAACCCAAGCAGACTCCATGCAGAGCTCAGAGCCCGACCTGGGGTTTAATTTCACAACCCTGATATCAGACCTAAGCTGAAGCTAAGAGTCACTTGCTTAACCAACTGTGCCACCAAAAACCCTTTGGTTTTCTTTGTTCTGTTTCTTAAGTTATCTTTTAATTTTTAATCATATTTAGGTTTTCTACATGGATTTTAGATACAGATTCCTCTAAAAAACAATTTGTTTTTAAACAAAACAATTGTTTTTTTCTGGTTTTGATAAAATAACATTAAGTCAGTAGCTAAGAGCCCAACTTTGAACTAAAAAAGTTTTAAATTCTAACTGTGCCATTTATTAGTATGTGACTGTGGGTAATATAATTTAATTCTGTAGGACAAAGTTTTGTCTTTAGTTTTATGGGCATGATAATAGCTATCTCATACATTTATTGTATTAAGTGAAATAATCCAGATACAACATTTAGCACAATCCCAGATACCTACTAAGTACACATTAAGAGTAATTCTCATTGCAATGAAATTTTTAAACCTCAAAATTACTTAAAAATTTAGAAAATATACTCCCAAAGAAATTCTAAGATAGAACAGCTTCCACATTGGTCACTTCAGCTTCTCAGTGGCATGATCAGAATTCAGATCTTCTCATTTTGCTACTCTGTTATCCTCAAAATGTTAACCCTTGTCATCAGATTGGGTTTCCTCATGGTCATAAGATGACCACTCAATTTTTTGTCTTCAAATCCAGTCAACACAGCATCTAGCAAAAGAAAACACCATCTCTTTGTGCGTGTTTCTTTTTTTTTTTCTTTTTCTTTTCAGTGTAATGTGCGTGCTTCTTTTTAAGAACAAGGGAATCTTTTTTTGGAAAACTTCCAACACCCTTGCCTGCATGACTTATTGACTAGGTCATATCCTCACTTCCTAAATGATCACAGGTAAGGAGAAAGGGATTATGGATTACCTAGGGGTAGGTGGGCTTAGAAAAATCAAGATTTAACAAAGCGGAAAAGAATATCCAATGGAAAACAGTCTCTTCAACAAATGGAGTTGGGAAAAATTGGATAGGAGCATGCAGAAGAATAAACTGGACCATTTTCTTACACCATACACAAAAGTAAATTCAAAATGTATGAAAGACCTAAATGTGAGACAGGACACCATTAAAAATCCTAGAGGACAACATAAGCTGCAACTTCTTACTAGGTGTGTCTCCTGAGGCAAGGGAAACAAAAGCAAAAATAAACTATCGGGAGGGGTTGCCTAGTGGCACATTCAGTTAAGTGTCTGACTCTCAGTTTCAGCTCAAGTCGTGATCTCTGGGTCGTGAGATGGAGTGTGCATTGGGCTCCACTTTCAGCATGGAGTCTGTCCCTCTCCCTCTGCTCCTACCCCTGCTTGCTCTCTCTCTAAAGTAAATAAATAAAATCTGTAAAAAAGTATTGGTGAGAATGAAGAGAAAATACTGTTGGTGTGAATGCAAACTGGTATAGCCACTCTGGAAAACAGTAGGAAGGGTCCTCAAAATGTTAAGAAAAGAACTGCCCTATGATCCAGATATTTATCCAAAGAATACAAAAATACTGATTAAAGGGACACATATACCTTGTTGTTCATAGCAGCATTATTAACAGAGCCAAATTATGGAAAGAGCCCAAATGTCCATTAACTGATGAGTGAATAAAGAAGATATGGTATATATACAAAATGGAATATTACTCAGCCATATAAAGATTTAAATCTTGCCATTTGCAATGACATGGATGAAGCTAGCCAAATAAGTCAATCAGAGAAAGACAAATACCATATGATTTCATTCATATGTGAAATTTAAGAAACAAATGAACAAGAGGAAATGAGAGAGAGACTCTTAACTATAGAGACCAAACTGATGGTTACCAGAGGGGATAGGTTAAATAGGTGATGGGGATTAAGGAATATGTTTTATGGAAGTGTGGAATGACTATATTGTACACCTGAAAATAATACTACACTGTATGTTAACTAACTGGAATTTAAATAAACACTTAAAAAGAAAAATCAGGATTTATCCCTGAAGTTTGGGTTGTGTCACTTATTAAAGAGTGGATGTTTAAACAAAATTGGTGCTGTATAACTCGGAGAAATGGGTACATACCATAGCTGTTAGTCTGCATTATGGAATATTTGCCATTTCTTTTTAATCCTCACATAAAGAAGATTCAGTTATCTAACTGCTTAGTTCCTTGCCAGTGTCATCCATCAGTTATTACACAATAATGCCAATTTCATTCTTTTTTCACTCTTAAAAAAAAAATCTTTCTTTCTGTTGTTCCTACTACTGTGGAAGGTTACTGAAGTGTCACAGCTAAGAATGACAAGTACCTAGGAATATTAGGTTTCCCTGAAACAGTTCAAAAACGTGAATGCCATGATAACTATAGCTGCTCTCTTAAGGCGAATTTTACCTTGGGATGGAAGCAAATAATTAGCATTAGTGTACCTGAGTTATAAATACAAAATCTTGCTTTCCAAGCTATAAAAAATTGATTAGGAAGTTATTATTCTATTTACTTTCCATCTAAATTAGGTAATCTATTAGCAATACCCTGAT
The DNA here is from genome assembly GCF_020171115.1 of Neogale vison. Lineage (NCBI taxonomy): Eukaryota > Metazoa > Chordata > Mammalia > Carnivora > Mustelidae > Neogale > Neogale vison. The sequence continues at coordinate 14,524,184 of NC_058097.1, forward strand.
GAGAACTAAACATAGTATTATAATATATTTGTGCAGGAATAAAAAAGAACAGTTTTCATTGTACCAAAGAGTTTATAAAGGATAGGGGTATATTTATATAGTAATATATGTAGGAAATCCTTTAATTTTCCTGATTCCTTCTTCCATACCTCCATTTATTTTTTTATTTAAATTCAATTGAATTAACATATACTGTATAATTAGTTTCAGAGGTATAATTTAGTGATTCATCAGTTGTACAACACCCAGTGCTTATTACTCCAAGTGTTCTTTTTTTTAATGTTTTATTTATTTATTTGACAGACAGCAATCACAAGTTGGTGGAGAGGCAGGCAGAGAGAGAGGAGGAAGCAGGCTCCCTGCTGAGCAGAGAGCCCGAAGTGGGGCTCTATCCCAGGACCTTGGGATCATGACCTGAGCCGAATGCAGAAGCTTTAACCCTCTGAGCCACCCAGGCGCCCCTCCAAGTGTTCTTCCCCCATTCCCTTCCTTCCCTCAGTTTGTTTCCTATAGTTAAGATTCTCTTGTGATTTTTGTCTTACTTTATTTTTTCCCTTCCCCTATGTTTATCCATAAACTTAAATTCTACTTAAATTCTACTTAAGAGTTAAATTATATGGTATTTGTTTTTCTCTGACTTATTTCACTTAGCATAATACCCTCTAGTTCCATCCATGTTGTTGCAAATGCCAAGAGTCCATTCTTTTTGATGGTTGAGTAATATTCCTGTGTGTGTGTGTGTGTGTGTGTGTGTACACACCATATATTCTTTATCCCTTCATCTCTCAATGGACATCTGGGTACTTTCCATAGTTTGGCTCTTATGGACATTGCTGCTATAACTACTGTAGTGCAGGTACCCCTCCTTCAAATCACGATTTTGTATCCTTTGGATAAATACCTAGTAGTGCAATTGCCGAGCTGTAGGATAGCTCTCTTTTTAACTTTTGAGAAACCTCCATACTGTTTTCCAGAGTGGATGTGCCAGTTTGCATTCCCACCAAGAGTGTTAGAAGGTTCCCCTTTCTCTGCATCCTTGCCAACATCTGTTGTTTCCTAGGTTGTTAATTTTAGCCATTCTGACCAGTGTGAGATGGATCTTATTGTGGCTTGGATTTGCATTTACTTGATGATGAGTGATGTTGAGCATCTTTTCATATGTATGTTGACCATCTGTATATCTTCTTTGGAGAAATGCCTGTTTGTGTCTTCCACCCATCTCTTGACTGGAGTTTTTTGTTTGTTGTGTGTTGAGTTTTATAAGTCTCTTTGTATGTTTTAGATACCCTTTATCAGATATGTCATTTTCAAATATCTTCTCCCATTGTGTAGATTGTATTTTGGTTTGTTGATCGTTCCTTTGATATGTTAGAAGTTTCGATATAGTCTTAATAGTTTATTTTTTGTTTTATTTCCCTTGCCTCAGGACACATACCTAGAAAAAAAAATTGCTCCAGCTGATGTCAGAGAAGTTAATGATTTCCTATCTCACATTTAGGTCTTGAATCTGTTTTGAATTTACTTTTGTGTATGGTGTAAAGAAGTGGTCCAGTTTCATTGTTTTGCAAGTAGCTGTCCGGTTTTCCCAATACTCTTTGTTGAAGATCTTTTTCCCATTGCATATTCTTGTCTCCTTTGTCAAAGATTAACCATATCATTGTGGGATTATTTCTGGTCGAACTATATGTCGAACTATATGTCTATTTTTGTGTCCATACCCTACTGTTTTGGTTATTACAGCTTTGTAGTATCTCTCAAGTCTGGGATTTGATACCTCCAGTTTTGTTCTTCTTTTTCAAGATTACTTTGGCTATTTAGGGTCTTGGGTGGTTCCATACAAATTTAGGATTACTTTTTAGTTCTGTGAAAAATGCTATTGGTATTTTGATAAGGGTATGGTTTCTAAGAAATTGCTGCTTACTGTATTGTATGCAGCTGTTTTTAGAAAAGCAGAAAATAAGATACTTCCTAGGATATGGAAAGAAGTAGGTAATATTTCAATAATAATTCTGGAGTTTTACTACAACTGTGTAAAAGTATGGAATGTGAGGTGTGAAAACAAATTGCTTAGATTTCCTGCTGCAAGGAACATAATTCACTGATGGGCCCACCTGCTGCCTTTTAGACCCACTCTCAAGTTCATGCCAAGGCCATGAATCCCAAGTGACGCTTACAGGCAGTGACTGCACATGGTGGGCATTGTAAGGCAGGTCTTTTACAATGAGATGCAGGACTCCTTTACTGGGATATTTTGGCTCAAGGACTTCCCATTAGTTGGGCCAAAACTTTCTTAGAACTGTGCTACAGTCTCATACTCTTCCCACCCAGGCCTCTTTTCCTTCCCTTTTCCCATCACAATCTGAAGGCTCTCTTCTTCCCTTCTCATCACTGATTATAAGCTAATCCCCAGATCTTTTGCTTGTCTAATCCTATTTGTCATATGCTTGTTAGAAGCCTCAAACCAGCACAGAAACACAGACATACAGTATTGACAGAAAATGGACCAAAATGATGACTTAAAGAAAAAAAAAATGTTCTTACAGTAAGATTCCTGATACTATATGTAGATACTCTGTCCTTTTTAGGAGCTAGGGTTTAATTCTTCTTTCCAGTGTGGGATGGGCTTAGTGACTTGCTTCCAATGAACAGAGCAGTATCTGCCAGTAACTCCCTTTAAAATACCAATCCCTGCTCCACACAGACACGGGAACCTTTTTAGATATTTTTTCATAAAGTCCCCAGTTGAAGTTTTAAAGATTTTTTTTTTTAATTTATTTGACAGAGTTCACAAGTAGACAGAGAGACAGGCAGGGATAGAGGAAGAAGCAGGCTCCCTGCTGAGCAGAGAGCCGGATGCCCGGCTCTATCCCAGGTCCCTGGGATCACGATCCAAGCCAGAGCCAGAGGCTTTAACCCACTGAGCCACCCAGGCGCTCCCCACCCCGAGTTGAAGTTTTAATACTGTAAATTTATTGTATATCTGTTTATCTACTATTTATATACTCATGTTTTATGCATAAGAGGAATTAAATTTTTTTGCCCGTAGGAATGAATTTTTACTCCCCTAAGGGTGTAAATAGCCCCGACTGAGAATGCACAGAACGAGTACGGAAAGGGAAAATTTCTATCTTGTGGAGAAATCTGGCAGACACCACTTTAACAAAGTGATCACAGTTAACGTCACCAGTGATAAATCCTGTTAATGCCACGTATACCCAGTATGATACAGTGAGAAGGGTATTTTGCCTTTGTAAGAGTCTTCCCCAGAACACATAACCCATGTGTCATCACAAGAAAACATCTAACCAACCCAAACTGAGGGACAGTCTATTAAATATCTGGCCAGCACCCTTCAAAAGTGTCAATGGAATAAAAAACAAGGCAAGACAGAGAAACTGTCCCAGATCATTCAAGACTAAGGAAACATGACTATAAATGTAATGTGTTATCCTAGATCCTTGCACAGAAAAAGATCACTCGGAGAAAAATGGGTGGAATGTGAATGAAGTCTGTTGTTTAGTTAATAGTATTTTATCAGTGTTAATTTCTTAGTTTTGACAAGTGTACCATGGTTTTTCAAGATAATATTAGGGAAAGCTGGAGGAAGGGTAAAAGGGAACTCACTCTGCTGTCTTTGTAACTTCTCTGTAAATCTAAAATTATTACAAAATTAAAAGTTAAATAGGGTATTCAAAGAATAAAGATCATCTATATTCATTATATGAAAATAATGGTGCAGGTATTAAAAGAAGTAAATATATATAGATGGCTAGAATTATAAATATTAATCTAATCTGAAAATATGAGTTTTGTAGATGTATTAGTAAATGAAAAAATATAGTAGGTGTAATATTTCTCAAATTAGTGAAGCCGTGATACAGTGTCTCATGACATCTGTGCACAATTAATTCAAATTGTCCCGGATATAAGCAGAGTCACATGTATTCAAAACTGGCTGGAGAACCATAAAAAATATTGATAAACTATAAAAGGAAATGTATCAAGTTGGGGAATATGTCTAGGTGCTCCAAGAATCAGTGTTATGTCCTTATATAGCTGCTGCATTAATGATGTAGAAAAGGGAGTTAAAAACCATGTTAATGAAATTCACAGATTATATTAAATTGCAAAAAGCAGTAAGGGCAGTGAAGCAATATAAAGGTACCTAGAGAACTTAAAATACGGAGTGGAGGGGCACCTGGGTGGCTCAGTCGGTTACATGTCTGCTTTTGCCTTACGTCATTATCCCACGGTCCTAGGATCCACTCCCACATTAAGCTCCCTGCTCTGTGGGGAGTCTGCTTCCCCTTCTCCCTCTGCTGCTTGCTCACTGGCTCTCTCTTTTGCTCTCTCAAATAAATAAATCTCGGGGAAAAAAAGAAGGAAAGATGGAGTGGAGACAACAAAATGAGATTCTGTTCCTCCAACATAGAAATTACTACTGCATTAGGAGAAAAACAATAAAACAGAATAGGTATTCAAAGGGAGTGCGATCTGAACGTCATCAAATGGTCAAAAAGACCTGAGGGGGAAAATGAATAACAAAATAGATATGAATTTATGAAACAGTGCTTTTGAAGATTATGGCTACATATACTATATACCATAAAGGAAGAATAGCATGTCTGTTCTTCAGACCTCTAGTAAAATGACACCTGGAAGACTGAATTTGTTTTGTGTCAGGTTGGTACCCAAACACCATCGACAAAACAGAAGTAGTAATAAAAATGATTAAGCCTTAGAACACTGCTGACAAGTATATTTATCTTCAGCAAATTACACTGAGCTTTTTTTTTTTTTACCAGTCTTTACATTCATAACTGCTGATTATAGTTCATATCCCACATAGGTGACCCTTCGTCAAACATACAACTTAAACTAAGCCTCAGAGCACATTACCTAACTCTTTTTAACCTTCTCCGTTGTCTCCCAGATTAAGTTTACAAGTGCTTTGTAATTTCTTATTTTCATTAAGATTAGTATAGCCTCTCTTGATTACTTACTAAAACTGAATGAAACTTATGTCACATCTGTTTCCCAATGATGTAAGCTTTGTTTGCAAATACATGTGTATGCTGCTACCAGCAGCTATAGAACAAAGAGCATAAACTAGAGTAACATCTGAGAAGTGTGCTGCAGTTGAGACCTAACTGAATAACAACCATTAAAAAAAAAAAACAACCCACACAGTTCAGAATTCTAATAGTGCAAAGTTCCAGTGATCACAGCATATATCAGGAAACCCCAAGACATTATCACCTATTGGCAAGGAGTCATTCAGAATAATATATGAAGAAATCGCTTTTCTGGATGACTACATATACTTATTAAGTATTACATAATAGATGCTTTTGAAAAATTTTCTCAGTACAAAAAAAATCTATGAATTATTATCTTTATGGTTTAAGAATATGCCTTTCTATAACTTCTACATGGAAAATGTGTAATCCTGAGGGCATAAATAATACTTAGGCTCAGTAGGTTACAAGGAAAATATTTATGAGAATCAGTGATTTAGAAGAAATATTTGAGATCTTGTCTCAACCCCCTCCTCTTAAGTATAAGGTCATGGAGTGCACCAAGATGAAGGAAGGAACGCCCTCCATGGTTGGGGAAAGGGTATTAAATAATAAATTGATGTTATCTTTTTAAGAAACTGAGGAGAAGCCTACATTGGACGGGAGACTGGACCGAATGAATTCTAAGGTCCCTCTCCATGTGTTTTGAAGATATTTTGTGTGAATTATTTGGTTGCTTGAGTGCCTATAGTGTACAAATGTGATATGTTTGTCTTAAAATCTTTATAAAACTAAACAATATCATCTATCCCCGTATTTTCAACAAACTGCCCCACTGTAGAGATAAAGCTCTTCAGTATAAAATTGAGCAAGTATCATATATATACAGCAAAAATGTATAAAGTATATCAAGAACTGCTCCCTCAGTTCAGTCTCTAGTTGCCTAGGTGTTATACTTGATTATTGAATTATTTACTACAGAAGAACTTGGCCTTAACTCTCATATAATACAGAACCCTGAACATCAGAAGTGTAGGGAGGTTAAAAGGCTAGATGTAAGAAGCACAGTTATCATTAATTCTTTGAAAAACTTTGTGACAATAAATAAAAGGGGGAATGGTGCTTCTGTACCTGAAATAGTTCATACAGTTCAGTATTTTCTTAAGACATTTTTATAGTAAACTCCAAAAAGTTGTGTTCTTTATGTTCTTTGAGGTAACCCTGTCATAATTTTATCCTAACCCATCTGCAGAGGCATAGCTGTCATTTCTACAGTCATTTCAACAGTAGATCGTAAAACTGATCCTGTCCACTGACTTAACTCACAGAAGAATCTAATTTAATATTGATATTAAGTATCTAATTTTGCTCATCTAGGGCTTAATATTTTTAGAAAGGCACATATTTCTCAATATCCTTGTCACCCTAGATGCTATTTGTTACCATTTTAAAAATTTTTATTTAGTTCTTAATACCTGCATCTCCCTTAGAAGCTGAGACTAGATCCTTGAGCATGAGTTCTTTGCTGCCTAGGATATATTTTATCTTTAAATCTTTTGCAGTGGTATAGCTAGCATATTGAGAACTATTTTGAATATTTATATCTGAGAAGGGCTCTTAATCATTTGGCAAATATTCTTCCATAAAAACATTAGACATGACTTCTGGCCCTTGCCAACTTCCTGTATTTTCAGCAAATGATTATTATAATGATCACAAAACAGAGAAATAACCTGAGCAACAACAACAAAAAAGTATTTGTTATAATCAAATGCAAACTTGATTAAATGGTAATGAGATTAAATTGTCTGGGTTTTTTATTTGTTTGCAGTAGCAAGATTTTACTCATTTCATTTTGCAAACTTGCAGATTTCTCTGGACTTGCCTTTAATGTTTGTATCAGGACGGGTGATAGATTTCTCATATTGGCTCTACCACCTTAAAACATCTCTGAATCTAAGTGCCAAGTAGACTTCCTGATTCTTTAAATTTCATCCTAAGACCTGTTGACTTAGCCTATGACTGCTGACTCTCCCATAATAAACCAGTCAAAATCCACCCTCTAAAATATCCCCAGATTTCTCTGTTTCATTCATTCTGAAGCTAGTTATCATGGTCTTGCTTTACCCCAGCTGTTACCACCTGTGATGCATTTCTTTATACAGACATGAATTGAAGTACCCCATGTAACTCTGTAAATAAACTCTGTATTGCTAAATATTTTATATTTGTAAACTACAATCTATATATAACTTTTGGTTAAATGTAGCATATATTTATTTCTAACATGCTTACTACTGCCAAGATATAATAAGAGTTCTGGATTCTTTATAAAAATGGCAAAAAAGGAGAAACATTCTTCTTTTGCTCCTATAGTAATTCTGAAGATGTTCAGCAAAGTTGTAAAACTTGGGTCCTCACCACAGTTAGTCGTGAAAAGAACACATGCGTGCGCACACACACACACACACACGCACGCACAAACACTTACATGTACATATATAATGTATAGGGTTTAGGGAAAAAGCTGGTATGACTTACCTCAGGAAATTTGCGCTAGCCCTGAATTTTTTTGGATTCTGATGTTGATTTTTAATGTCAATTTTGGTAGAATATGTTTTGTTCCATTCTGGGTGTAATCAGTACAATCATGGTAAGAATAAATATTCTTTATGACATAAGTACAAGAATCATAAGACTTACCATATTTTTTAAACCTACAGCTCAACCAGCATGGTATTCAGCCTCCAAAAGTAATGCCAAAGCTGGTTTTATGGGGAAGAGTGGTTGCCTACCATACTTCAAATCTTTTTTTTTTTTTCTTCCCAATTTATTTATTTTCAGAAAAACAGTATTCATTATTTTTTCACCACACCCAGTGCTCCATGCAAGCTGTGCCCTCTATAATACCCACCACCTGGTACCCCAACCTCCCACCCCCCCCACCACTTCAAATCCCTCAGACTGTTTTTCAGAGTCCATAGTCTCTCATGGTTCACCTCCCCTTCCAATTTACCCAAATTCCCTACTACTCTCTAACACCCCTTGTCCTCCATGCTATTGGTTATGCTCCACAAATGCATACTTCAAATCTTAAAAAGTTTAACTTTCTGTGGATATGTCATTTATAAAATGTATAAATTTCTTCTGATTTATCAGGCTCTACTGCTTTTTAGGGAAAAGAATTACTTGTGTTTATCAAGAACCATCATTATTACATAAATTTACATTAACTTACTGTATAGGTTGACCTTAGATTCTTAAAGGGACCACTTGGAAGATGTTGGGGGATATTTTCTTGTTATTCTTGTGAAAGTTAAGATTAGAATTATTGATTGCCTCCTTTTGTGTAGTTATTTTAGGAATTCATTATTTTAAAGATAGGATTACAATTTCACTTAAACAATGGGTAATTTATTCTGACTCTGGCTCCTTCACTTCTGTCTTTATCTTTTAAATTACTCAATTGTGCTCTCTCTTCAGAGAATATTCCTAAGAATTTTTTTCCTAATTTCAGATTATTGTCTCTTATATTTCATACTTTCATTTAAACTAACAATATTAAAATAATTATAGAATTATCCTAATTATGGCACTAGATTTCCATATTTCCCATTTTATTTTTGTTATTCACATATCTTAATCACGGAATGAGAGCTCTATATTTTTATTTTTTATCATTGTAATCTACTTCCTATACTATGTAGGAAAAAAAGCAGTCTGCTAAACCATAAATACAAAATGTACAACCATTTAGATCATTTGGAAAACTTCATCTCGTGTTTATCCTCTCTCTAATCCTTTCATCATAATTTGAATTTGTTGTTACTGTTACTTTCCTTTACAGTGATGTTGACATTTATAGAGGTATTTATAATAGAATTTGCAGTATGTTTTAAATTGGTGACCCATATAGATTTCTGAAGCGTGCTTGAATTCTGGAAATATCTCTAAACACCACCTTTAAATGTTTTGTTTTTTCTTCCCAACTCCTTCCTTCCCCCATAACTACTCTATCTTTTCACAAAATTTAATAAGAATAATCAGAAGAGTCACATCTTTTTCTTGTGCATAAAACCTGGGGGTAGGATATGTGTTCCATTAACTTAAATGAGTTAATGTTTATTTTAGACACTGATAAAAAGAGAAAGTAATGTGGGGTTTAATTCTATTTATTATAGTTTTTCTATTATCCAGATCATTGTTCTTTATTCAGACTTACTAATCAAATTCTAACATGTATGAGGAACTTTACATTCACTTTCTTTTGCACTGAATTCATCACAACTGCATTTAGTCAGGCAGTATGTGATCAAAATGAAATAGATTGAAGTGTCACCTTTATAGACTCTGTCATATAGAAACCATACCATAATTTATTTTCTTAGAATTTATTTAGTGTTACAAGTTTTTAAAAATAATAATTAGGTATTAAAAATGCCTGATGATATCCAAATGTTCTTTTTTTGAAATTGCAACATAGTTGACATACAATATTATGTCACTCTCAGTTGTACAACGTAGTAATGTAACAAATCTGTACATTAAGAAATGCTCACTACAATAAGTGTAGTTACCATCTGTCACCATACAAAGTTCTTACATTATTGACTGTAGTTCTTACGCCATATTTTTCATTCCCATGACTTACTTTATAATTGAAGTTTGTGTCTCTTAGTCCCCTTCACCTGTCTTGCCTTTCTACCCACCTTTTGCCCTCTAGCAGCTGCCAGTTTGTTCTCCTTATTTATGAGTTTGTTGTTCATTTGTTTTATATTTTAGATAACACATATAAGTAAAATTATATGGTATTTGCCTTTCTCTGCCTAACTTATTTCACTTAAAATAGTACCCTCTAGGTCCAACCATATTGTCACAAATGTCAAGTTCTCATTCTTTTCTATGCTGAGTAATAACTCCATTTTTTATATATATACTACATATTCTTTTCCCATTTATCTGTCAAAGGACACTTGGCTTGCTTCCGTATCTTGGCTGTTGCAAGTGGTGCTGCAGTAAACATAGGGGTACATATATCTTTTCAAGTTAGTGTTTTTGTTTTCTTTGGCTAAATACTCAGTAGAGGAATTATTGATCACATGGTATTAATATTTTTTAGTTTTTTGAGGAACCTTTATGCTTTTTCCACAGTGGTTGTCCAGTTTTCATTCCCACCAGCAGTACATGAGGGTACCTTTTTCCCTACATCCTTGTCAACACCTGCTATTCCTTGTCTTTTTGATTATACCCATTCTAACAGGTGTAAAGTGGTATCTTATTGTGGCTTTAATTTGCATTTCTTTGATGACTAGTGACATTGAACATCTTTTCATGTCTCTGTTTACCATCTTTATGTCTTCTTTGAAGACATGCCTGTTCAGTTCTTCTCTCCATTTTTTCTTGGGTTATTTTGTTGTTGGGTTAATTGAGATATATATATATATATATATATATCCCTAGAGAGGGAACCCAAGCAGGGTGAGTGGGAGAGGGAGAAGCAGGCTCCCCGCTGAGCAGAGAGGGCTAGGTGGGGCTCAATCCCAGGACCCTGGGATCATGACCTGAGCCAAAGGCAGACGCTTAACTGACTGAACCACGCAGGCCCCCCTTTTTATATATTTTAGATATTAACTCCACATTGGATATATAATTTGCAAATATTTCTCCCATTCAGTTGGTTGCCTTTCTGTTTTGTTGATGGTTTTTTTGTTATTGTTGTTGTTATTTTTGTTTTGCTGTGCAGAAGCTTTTTATTTTGATGTAGTCCCAATTGTTTATTTTTGCTTTTGTTTCCCTTGCCTGGAGAGATACCAAATATTCCTGCTCTTGCCATTCTCAATCATCATTATGATGTAAATCCTAGATTTTATGCAAAGCCTATATGGTTTATTTGATGTGGATTATTTAGGAAAAATTAGGATTGCTGGTAATCAGTTATCTTTCTCTTAGCTCTTTATATATGAATTGGTGGTGAGTTTATAGTTTTCATGGAGCTAGTGTCAGGCTGTATTAACACAAGGTTTCAAATTCTGCTATCTTGAAAATGTGAAGGTAGCATCCTTTTGTTTGTTAGTTTGTCTTTCGATAATGGGATTAACTCTGGACTCCAAGATCAGTTATGGGTGTTGCATAGTTTTTCATTCTTGAGACTAGTTCATATAAATCTGTAGATTTATTTGTTATTTATTTATTATTAAGTAAACTCTGCGCCAAATGTGGTTCAATCTCACAACCCCGAGACCAAGAGTCATATGCTCTACCAACTGAGCTAGTCATATGCTCTACCAACTTTAGTTAGTTGTACCTAAATTTAAATATAATTTACAGGGATGCCTGGCTGGCTCAGTCCAAAAAGAGCGTCCAACTCTTTTTTTTTTTTTTTAAAGATTTTATTTATTTATCTGACAGACAGAGATCTCAAGTGGGCAGAGAGGCAGGCGGCGGGGGCAGGGAGCAGGCTCCCTGCTGAGCAGAGAGCCGGATGCAGGACTTGATCCCAGGACCCAAGATCATGACCTGAGCCAAAGGCAGAGGCTTTAACCCATGGAGACCCTCAGGCGCCCCAAGCGTCCAACTCTTGATTTTGGCTCAGGTCATGATCACAGGGTCCTAAGATCAAGCCCCAAGTGGAGCTCTGTGCTGGTCTTGGAGCCTGCTTAGGATTCTCTCTTTCCCTCTTCCTCTGCCCCTCCTCCATCTGAAATCAGTCAAGGGTCTGTCTAAATAAATAAATATTGTTCTTTCCAATTTCTCTATTAACGCTTTAGGTTCATAGTTTTTCTACTATTGGATTCACTTACTGGTATCTTATATAACGGTCTTACTCTTTTTATTATTGGCTTTTTCACAGTAAGTTAAGCAAAAGGGCTATTTAACATTCTACAAACTCTCATTTGTTGTGCTTTATAGTCATCCTATCCCACTTCCATCTGAATATTTTTTTTTTAAAGACTCTATTTATTTGACAGAGATCACAAGTAGGCAGAGAGATAGGCAGAGACAGAGAGGGAAGCACGCTCCCTGCCGAGCAGAGAGCCCAATGTGGGACTCCATCCCAGGACCCTGGATCATGACCTGAACTGAAGGCAGAGACTTAACCCACTGAGCCACCCAGGTGCTCCTTTCTGAATCTATTTTTTTTTTTTTTTAAGATTTTTTTTTTTTTTAATTCATTTATTTGAGAGAGAGAGACAGTGAGAGAGAATGAGCGAGGAGAAGGTCAGAGAGCGAAGTAGGCTCCCCATGGAGCTGGGAGCCCGATGTGGGACTCGATCCCGGGACTCCAGGATCACGCCCTGAGCCGAAGGCAGTCGTCCAACCAACTGCGCCACCCAGGCGTCCCCTGAATCTATTTTTGATTCCTTCTGATTTCCTTTAATTCCTCTATTGGGCATTATTTCATTTTGCTTTTTTTGTCTCTTTCTTCCTTGCTGGTTAGCCTATTATGTCATTTCATTCTCCCATTTTTAAAATAGTTGCTATACACTTCTTTCTTTTATTCATTTCTCATTTATTCATTTCATTTTTTTTAAGATTTATGTATTTTAGACAGAGAGCACCAGTGGGTGAGGCTGAGGGAGAGGGAGAGAGAATCTGAAGTAGACTCTGCACTGAGCATAGAGCCCCAGGCAGGGCTCGCTCCATACCACTATCTTATGATGCAGCATCATGACCTGTGCTGAAACCAAGGGTTGGGCACTTAACCAACCCAGTTGGTTTCATTAACCAACCACCCAGTTTCATTTCACTTCACCCCATTCATTTCATTTCATTCATAATATTTTTCATTTTAATTGTTTTTCTTTTCAAAAATACAACATTTCACTGTGTCTAGTTTAACTGCAACCTCCTTTATATCATAGATTTGATTCATTTGTGGTTACAAACTCCCAAGTATTTTCCCACTTATAAATATGCTTGCATTTGTTTTTATAGGTTAAAAACTCAAGATGAAAGACAAGTCCATGGGCAACTTATAAAAGGGAATTTATGCTAATTTGGGAGTGGCAGAAATTGAAATAGCATTATGGGTTCATCGTAGAGCTGCTTGGAGGACTTGGTTAAACTAAACAAAGTTACTCAGTGCATTGCTTAGGCTGACACTTACTTATTCCTGTGCCTTTTTTTATCAGAACTCCTGCTTTTAAAACAGGGATGCTTTGGCTTGGAAGCCCATTTTAAATTCCTCTATAAACACATCTCAACTCTTAAAGATTACTTAAAAGGAGAAAGGGATGGATAAACTCTAGCCATGAAAATCAGTTCAGATCTGAAAGATAGACACATTTTAAAATGCTTTAGTACTTTAGTGAAACATGTCTATGATCTCATTAGAAGTGGTTTCACTGAAGCAAAAATACTTAGGTTTTCATCTCTCCATTGTTTTAAACTAATTCTGTAGACTTATCACATTGTCAGTAAGATTCTGCCCTTGAACCACAGCAAATTCTGCTTCAGAGTCACCCAGAAATATGTCCAGCTTTCTAGATATTCAAGTATCCTCTTACCTAATGGTTTACCTTGGGTGGGCTATATCATTTAATAAATCTTGTTTATTCTTACTATATGGGTTCACTTTCAGGTCTATAATTTTCAAGTATAGAATAAAAGTTGCCATTTACACAAAAAGTGTATTTACCTAGGTATTTACATGTATATTGATAATTGGGGCTTATTTTTCCAAAGAGTAAGGATTCTTGAATAAAATTTTGAGAGAATGAAAACTCAAGTTTTAGAATTGTATTTTTATGTAATACTGCTCTCATAGACAAAGAGAGAGAGGGGGGAAGCAGGGCATGGGGAAGTGATAGAAAGAAAGAAAATAGCTTTTAAAAAAGTAAATGATAGAAAGTGAAGTCTGAAGAGAAGAAAAAAATCAAGAGTAGTAATTTCCACTACAGTTAATCTGAAGCCATGTAATTAAAACTGAGGACAGTAGATAGATAAGAATAAGACCAGAAGTAATATTTTACAGTACAATTAGTTCACTTGGAGGGTACTTAGTGCTGGTGGAAAGTGTGAAGGGGGTGGAGGAAAGAAAGCTTAGCGAAAACACTAAAGTATCTCACAGCCTTTCAAATTATTTCTGAAGATCCTATTATAGTAAAATGGGTAGAGAAGGGGCTGCAGAACAAATCATAAGAATTTTTGTATCCAGCTGTCCACTAGTCACTAAATAAAAAGTGGCAGAGGCAGTAAAAGTTGCTCTCATGTCTTGTTCAGCACCATGCCGTCCTCAGATGCAAATATTGTTTGGCACCTTTGCAAAGCTAAAATTTGATGCAAATAAAGACATATTCTCTGATTTCACATATTTTTTCCTTCCAGTAATTCAGAATAACTCTGCCTTTTTCTCTTAACTTTCTGTGGAAAATCCATCTAATTCATTTTCTTTTACACAACTTACCAAATCTAGGACCGAGTTTTTATTCTTGTATCAGAATTAACAGTGTATAGTATAATTTTCAAAAGGCAGAACTGTTCTTCTGTTCCATTGCTTCCTCTAGCTTCAGAATAAAGTATTACAATATCTTACACATGTTCTTTAAATGGACTTTCTCTTAATCTTTTTTGGGGGGGGCTGAGCAGAAAACAATAAATTCACAGAATGGCAGAATTGAGTGTTAGCTTCAGTATAAAATATGCAGAGAGCATGTTTGCATGTGTGGGTGTGTATTTTGAAGGAGAGAGACTGAATCATAAGCAGAAATCATTAGATAATGAATCTAAGTATCAAAGTTGAGTAAGAACCCCATATCCAAATAACAAGTTGAGTTACTAAGTAAAAATCCTTTGGGATAATTAAATAGAACAGAAGTAACTATGTACCACTGTTTCCATTGAATTCAATAATATTGCTCCTATATTTATAAAATTAAAATTGAAATAACATTTTTGTTAAATGGATTTTTTTTCTCCATCCATGGAATGCTCAAGTCAAAATTTTAGGATTGAAAAAAGAGATGAGAAAAATGTCATTGAAACAGTCTCCATTCAACATGTGGATAAGACAACAATAACTTTATTGCCTGTACCTCAAAAATAGTTTTTATAGAGCCCTTGAATTATTTAATCATTAAATGGTTTCTCTCTCATCTTTGTAGTAAGTACTATCCCAAAAGCACAGAGTTAGAAAAGTAATTTCAGTATTTTATATTAAATAATATTCTAAAAGATTAGCATACTTTCTAAAAGGTGTCTGTGACTTCTTTGAAGAAAACCTGTAACAAATGTATTATTTTGTGATTTTTTTTTTCCCTTTCTTCATTGTTGGCTTCTTCCTCATCCCCATTTTAATCTTTCCTTTATCTGGAAGAAGTATACATGCCTATCAAAACTATAATTTTCATACTTTTGTCACTTCTTTTCTATTACATTTCAGTTAATCTATTTGTAGTGACAATATATGTTAGGCTGAAGACTATTGCATACAGTTTGATGGCAGCAGGGAATGTAGGAATCACAGAAAAGTAAAGCATTAGTTGTATTCATTGGTTGGTGATTCCTCCTGTGGAAAAGCAGAAATGTTTAAAGGCCTGCAGATTTCTGAAATGTTTTTGTGGGCTTATTAAATACAGTGGTTTCCAGTATTTGGAATGATCCATGTAAAATCCCTTTGAAAATACCATGTCAGGCTAAATGTTTACTAAAACTATCATGAAAGTTTGATGATTTGGTAATTTACATTAAACTGGCCATTTAAAGCAGTCCTTGTATTCGAAACATGGGAATTTTTTTAAAGAACTATTAGTGTGTCATTCCTTATTCTGTCCCTAAGTATTGAGCCCCACATCCAAAATACAGAAAATAGACCAAATAGAAGAAATAAGCAATTATGAGATACATATGCTACTGCAATAAATCAAGTCATTCATGAAATGTTACAAAGTTGGTAGGATAAATTTTGAGCCCTAAGTTTCCTTCCTGCTTGTACTTAATTCATATACATGAAAAGGGACATTTCTAAAACAGGATTCTGACTATGAGTCCTAATAGTTTGGTGGATTTGTGAATCTGAAAATTGCTATCAAATATTTCAGGATAAGCTATTTCAAAAATCTTTCTGAATTTATGACTGAGGTAACAGGAAAGTAGGGAAAATTATTTTCCAGTAGCCTAAAATTAAGATGATATATTGGGTGTGAGTTAATAGCTGTAGCTGCCTGTAGGAATTTGCTGGTCTCAGTACCCAAGGGTTGGTGGTTTTAACTGCCATGTTAAAGCTGTGAAAGGCACAGAATTGTAGGTCTGTAGGTGAGATTCCAAGTCCTCCAAAAACTACATCTGAGGTGAAAGGGCAGAACCAAAAAAAAGAAAGAAAGAAAGAAAGAAATCTTCCCAATGGGATAGTAAGAACTCAAGAAAACTTGTCTCATCAGCCCTGGGCTTTAGATTAAGGGGATAGGGGATAAAGAGATATGGAGACAGACAGAGAAATAGAGAGAAATGAAATAACTAATTTCCTCTACATATTCATAGTCAGAGGCCTGCCTCCATTCCTGTTTGGGTTCAAATTTACCTTGTTTATGAAGTTCAGGAATTCCTAAACTCAGAAGTTGAAATAAAAATCATCCTGGGGTAAATACCCAGGAGTGCAATTGCAGGGTCATAGGGAAGCTCTATTATAGAGGGCACGGCTTGCATGGAGCACTGGGTGTGGTGAAAAAATAATGAATAATGTTTTTCTGAAAATAAATAAATTGAAAAAAAAATCATCCTGGGCTGCGAAAAAAACAAAAAAACAAAAAACAAAAATCTGGCCTAGAAAGATCCATACACACCTATAAGAAGCAAAAGCTACAATTTTGGGGGAGACGTGACTTCATTCAAGGATTCCTACAATTATAACCCCAGTTAAAAATGAACGTATAACCCAAAATTAGGAAATAAAGCAATCCATCCAAAGAGTTAACAGACAAAAGATAGCAGTATTGATGCCCATGAGTTTTCAGTAATAGCATTATCAGATAAAGGCTGTAAACTAACTGTTATAAACATTTTAAAGATATAAAAGAAATGGAAAACAAGAGAACAGGAAGTATCAAATATCCAGGCAGATTTAAAAAAAAGAACTTATAGAAATAAAAAGTTTGTTGAAATCAAAAGATCCATTCTCAAATACAAAGATTCTGAAATTTCCCTAGAGACAAAAAAAAATAAATATTTCCTTCTGAGTTGAACAGTGAGATTCCTTACAGATACTCTTTACCCAAACCACATGCCATTTCACCAGTGCCTTTTGGATCTTAACATGTGACTCTTATAACCTCTAAGAGCTAATTTATTGAGTTCTAGCAAGTCCCAAGCCAGTATGCCATGTGTTAGTTACACTGAATGGCCTCTTCAAAATAAACCATACAACACTGATGTTGATCCTGTTAGATTAAGACAAATTAAAAATCTAATACATAGTTTTGCTGTCAGGTCCTAAAGTTCAAAGGTCAATATGGTATATTGCAATAAGGCTATAGGTTACCCATACCCCAATATTTTATCATAATAAACCAAATAGGGATGAAACACCCAGCAGTAGCCCATAAATCTATTAGCAGTGAACTGTCAATGTCCTATATACCAGGGTAATTTGTTAATTCAGAGCTAGGTCTCTTTTTTCACTAGACCTTGTAAACTCCTTTCTGAAACATCAATAAACCATCTGCTTTGACTTGTTAATCAAATGACTTTATTCAGTCCAAAGCAATTTTTTCCTAATAAAAACAGAGTATTTATCTCCATGGCTATAAAAGAGGATTGTTTTCAACTGTTCACTTATAGTTAAGAAGCACATTTAGTTTGGATTGATTTCCAATGCTTCGGTCATATCTTGTCACTTTCCATTTCTTACACACAGCATCTCAGTTTAGCCATTTAGGAAAAGAAAAAAACAGTCAAATTCTGAATGTGGTATGGGACCAGTGCACAAAAACTGAGAAATAAGTTTGAGGAAAGAACTCACCCCAAATTACTGTAGATCAACATTTCAATATCCTGATTTCCCTCTGTCTGGAAGTTTTCTTATCTTTCTAGATAGAATGTTCATACTAGTACTGTTTCTGAACTGAGGTTTCCAGATGTTTGCCTTTTAGTCTGTATTGCTCTGTTCTGACTCACAGGGCAGATAATGTTTATAATAGAAACTTTTTATCCTCTGTTAGGCTTTATTGTGTTAGTGTAAAATAAAGTCAGGTTCAGTGAGATGGAATCTTAGCATGTGAAGCTCTGCAAAGCTAGCCCAGAAAATTGACCCCCTTTTCTCCAACCCACCAAACTGCCATAAAATGAGTATTTCTGAGGTATCCGTGGGGATATTCTCAATGCTTTGTGAATGAGCATCTTCAGGAATCGTCACGCTTCTTGCACCCTCTGTCCTTGGAGCTTACTGCCAGCTGGCAAATGGGAGCACAGCCTATGACCTCTGACCTTGACTCAGCTCCTCTTGGACTGTTAGAAAAATGATGTCTGGGGAGAGGTCTGAGCATTTGAGTTATTACTAGATTCTGCCCTCTTAAAAAACAAAGAAGAAACTCATAGGTGTCCTTAATGAGCAGAGGCTTCAAATGCAGCACAAATCATGGTGCATTCTGGGAATTGTTTCTCTGGGCACAGCTTCCTTTTCTACTGCAAGTCCCTGAACAAAGGAAAAAATATGCAGCAAACAAAAAGTATAATTAAAATGCCTAAAGTGTTTTTGCAGACTTGTTTTGATTCTTTTTATTCAGACATTATTTGGTGAGTAACCGTTTGGATTTTTTTACGTTTGAGGTGACATCAGAGGGGAAGGATCGTCAAACAGTCCTGTTTTCTCTCAATATCCTTTTATCTACTCAGTTTTACAGAGAGGAGAAAAAAATTTCTGAGCCCTTAATCCAAGTCTTAGGCTCTTTGTTGAGCCTAAGAAAGAAAATAGGAAAAACATCTGAGATTTTATTGTTATAGCAATAGGTTTCTAATATTGTGACAAGTTTTTTCTAACATTTTACTTTTATTGATTTTAACATTATTCCCATGAGATTTTTCTCCTAATATTTCCATAAGAAGTATGAACCAAATACATTAAAACTAACTGCCCCTCAGTCATGAAATTCTGCCAAATTAAATATTCTTTTTTCACTTAATACTAATGAATTCATTTTTTGAACCCCCACCTTCACCTTGGCACTGTGTCTTCACACTATCCATAACTAGAAGTGATTACCAGTCATGCACTCATTAATGTTCTCCACACTGTAGCTCTCCACATTGTAGTAGGTTATTTTCCTGAGGACAAGGAGAGCCTATTACTGGAAATCTTGATGAAAACAGTCCTTCAGATATGGTTGAGTAATATGATCTTTGCGTGAGAGGAGCTGAAGGACAGATTTGCAGACTTTAATGTTAAGAAGGATAAATTGGACTGGAACAAGAATGGGAGTATCAAAAAGTAGAAGAAAATTATGTACATAATTTAAAATGTGTGTTATATTAAGCAACACAAATATATATTTTTTAAGCTTACATTGTCATTATCAAACTGGTTGCTGTGGATTCCCAGAAGCTTCTTATTAATAAGGGTTAATTTATGCACTTGAGTAATATTTTGGGGGTAGAGAACAGAGCATGATACAATTATATTTAGAATTCAGAATCAAAAAGCCAATTCATACAGTTTATGCCAAACAAAATATGCTTAGCTTGAATAACTTGAATTGACTGTCAGTATGCTCCCCAAATCCCTGAATGGGTAGGTTCTCTTTTAACCTTGTTGATTTGCCTTTTTGGCTTTGTTTTTCCCTAGTAACATACAGTTTGGATTTGAGTTTTGTAAAATATTTCACAGAAAGTTTTACTAAGACAGTCAGTTATGGGACAGGAAAAAGAAAAAAAAAAACCCCACTGGTTTTAAGAGGCAGACTAAGTCAATGACTCAAAATCCCATGAGGATTGGACAGAACAGTTGAAGGTTATTTTTTTTTTTAATCAGATGTGAAGAATCTAAGAGGGTGAATAACATGCTGGGAAACACTATGGTTAGATTAGGTTAAAAGATCAAAGACAGTGCAGAGTATTTATGAAGTTGGCTAAGCAATATGTAGAAACAAGTAATAGGGAAATAAAAAATTGATTAGAATGTCCTACCTGGCAAAGCAATATTCATATAAAAGCTAGTATATAAATGAAAGGAATACAATGATATATTTCTGTTCCTTTTAGTAGGACTACCCAAGAAAATTGTGTTGCATTTTGAAGATCTTAATAAAGGGAAATTAATAAGACTATATGTTTAGGCATTAAAGGATTAAGAAACTAACATCTCAGTCAAGTTTAATGGAAGTTAATATGTATGGCTTGGCTAAGCAAAAACTGGATTTGGGTTTTGTAAAATGAAAAAGGGCCATAAACATTTAAAATTTGAAGAATAAATATAAGCTATCTAACATGCCACTAGGGGTTATGTATGTTGGAGAATAAAATTATTTCTCATTTTCTTCTAAATATGAAAATTTTTACTCACCATTAAGAAATTTTAGCTAAGATTCATTAGGCTAAGTTTTAAATGTGTTCTATAATGTTTACTCTTACCATTTATCTTGATCTTATAGTTCTGTGATCTAACAATTCACTAAAAAAAACCCTTCCAAATTAGTACAAAAAAGATAAAATAGTTTCTCTTATTAGAAAATTTCCTATTATAACACATCTTCGTCTTATTAGTAAGATGACATTTTCTGGATTTGGTACATTCCATTTCATATTTTATGTATATAGATATTGATCTCCTAATAATGTTTTAAAATAATAGTTTACATGGGTGCCTGGCTGGCTAAGTCAGAAGAACATGCAACTCTTGATCTCAGGGTTGTGAGTTTGAGCCCCGCATTTGGTATAGAGATTATTTAAATATAAACAAACAAAAAGTTATATTTAAATAAAATATCAGGAAGCTAATATATGTTTTTTATGTGCAAAATTGCCAATATATCCATTTGAAAAAGATCGCTTTGAAACCAGAAGTTTGCTTCGTATTTGTCTTTCCTTTTTTTTTTCCCCCCAAGATTTTGTTTATTTGAGAGAAAAGCAAGCACAAATAGGGGGAGCGAGAGATGGGAAAGGAGACTCCCTGCTGAGCAGGAAGCCTGTTGTGGGGCTTGATCCAAGGACCCCAGCATTGTGACCTGAACCGAAGGCAGACACTTAACCAGCTGAGCTACCTAGGCACCCCTTGTCTTTCCTTTTACCTAATTATATTTGTGGGTTCAAGGACCCACGAAATCATGACCTAAGCCTAAGGCAGCCTTTTAACTGACTGAGCCATGCAGGTGCACCTACCTAATTACATTTTAAAAATGCAAATATATTAGGACTTTTTGTTTGGAAGAGAAATACTTCCATTAACTTTTCTGTAAAGTAGTAACTTTATGACTGGGTGGTCAATTATCATTATATAAAAATATCTCTCCAGTAATTTGTTTTATTTCTAATTTATTTTAGAGAGAACATGAGCAGGGGGAGAGGCAGAGGGAGAGTGAAAGAAGCAGACACCCTACTGGATGTGGAGCCCCACATGGGACTCAATCTCTGGACCCTAAGATCATGACCTGAGCTAATATCAAGAGTCAGACACTTAACTGATTGAGCATCCAGGTGCCCCTCTATTTATTTTTGTATACAGTTACTCAGTGAACTGGGATGCTGGTTAAAAATGCAATCCTGACTCAGCTGGATTGGAGAGAGAATTCAGGAATTTGCATTTTAAATATATTTTTTAAGATTTTATTCATTTGAAAGAGATAGCATGAGGTGGGGCGCAGCGGGACAGAGGGAGAAGGAGAAGCAGACTCTCCTCTGAGCAGGGAGCTGGATGAGTGGGGCTCTATCTCAGGATAAGGCCTGATTTGAAGGCTGACACTTAACCTACTGAGCCACCCAGACACCCCACGAATTTGCATTTTAAACCAACATTATAGATGAGTCTTGCATAAATGATCTGCAGGCCTTTTGTGGAAATTTACTCTGGCATTTAAATATGCTCTTTAAAAGTAAGTGGGTATGGAGTTTAGCTTCTAGTAATAATGTTTAAGTAATTTGAACCATGTCTCCTACTGAAAATAATTAGGAAAGTTATTTTTTGAAATTGAAACAAAAATCTGTTTGAGGCCTTGTGATACTAACACCTTGTGAGGTCTTGTGAGAACCTGTGAGATCCAACTAGGAGGACATTAAAGAGGATGAGTCTGGCATTTAGAAGTGTTTTTCCTCTGGAAGTGTCTGCCATATCTTGTAGATCCAAGTGTCTGCCATTTCCAGTGAAGATGACCAAAGGGCTGAGAAGCTGAGTAAAGATAGATACTCGGGATCATGAAGTCTAGAGGTAAAACTAGAGTCCCCTCAAAGAGGGGACTAATACCTGATTAAATCTGAGAGGAAGGATGAACCTGAAATAGACCAGCCTAGCCAGGGACTGAAAACCAATGTTATTTCAAATCTTGATCTGATACAGGTGATAGAGTTGCTAGTAGCTTTACCCACTCCCAGAATTTTTTTTTTTTAAGATTTTATTTATTTTATTTGACAGAGATTACAAGTAGGCAGAGAGGCAGGCAGAGAGAGAGAGAAGGAAGCAGGCTCCCTGCTGAGCAGAGAACCTGATGCGGGGCTCAATCCCAGGACCCTGGGATCATGACCTGAGCTGAAGGCAGAGGCTTTAACCCGCTGAGCCACCCAGGTGCCCCCAGAAATTTTTATAGAGGAAGATAAGTTTGTCCTGGGCCATCAACTGTTTCTCTGCAGTTTTCTATGTACACTTACTGGTGTTCAATCAAAATAGAAAATAAGCACAAGAAAAGATAAAACTGTGTTATAGAAAATCAAGAGAAATAACACCCAGTACAAAGAGGCTTACACAGATGATTTAGATGTTGGGGTTTTAATTTTTTTATTTTTGTTTGTATTTTTTTAATCTTTTTTTTTTTTTTTTTAAGATTCCTTTTATTTATTTGACAGAGAGAGATTGTGAGAGCATGAACACTTACAGGGGGAGAGTGAGAGGGAAAGCAGGCTTCCTACCGAGCAAGGAGGCTGACGCAGGGCTAGATCCCAGGACCCTGGGAGATCAGGACCTGAGCCTAAGGCAGATGACTAACAATTGAGCAGCCATCCAGGTACCATAGGCTATGGGTTTTTAGACACAGATTTCACAATAAGAATACTTAATATTTGAGGACACTATATATTCTGATGTTAATTATCAGATATGTGATTTTCAAATATTTTCTCCTATTCTGTAGGTTGCATTTTTACTCTATTGATAGTGTCCTTTAATGCATACATTTTTAATTGTCACGAAGTCCAGTTTGTTACTTTTATTGCCTGTGCCTTTAACATCATTTCCAAGAAATCTTTGCCAAATCCACTGTTGTGATATTTTTGTCCTATGTTTCTTCTAAGAGTTTATGTTTTAGTTTTAATGTTTCTGTATTTGATCGATTTTGAGTTAAGTTTTGAATATGGCTTAAACAACAGAAATCAATTTATAACTCTTCTAGAGGATAGAATCCAGAGATAGCACCCAGTATCAAGGTGCTAGCATGGTTGGATTCTGTTAGGAGCTCTCTTTTTGGCTTGCAAAGGGCTGCTTTTTGCTGTGTCATCACATGGCAGAGAGAGAGAACTTGAGTGTCTCTTCCTTTTTTTATAAGGGTGCTAGGTCTACACATCAGGGATCCTTCTTTATGACTTAATTTAACCCTAATCATTCTTCAAAGGCATTATCTCCAACACAGTCACATCGGTAATTATGGCTTTAAAATATGAATTTTGGGATCATACAGTTCAGTCCATAGCAACCATATATGCAAGGGTTTATTTCTGGGCTGTTTATTCCATATGTTTGCATATCTATTTCTATGCCTGCACCATACTGTTTTGATTACTATGACTTTAGTATGGTTTGAAATTATGAGTCCTCCAACTTTGTTCTTTTTTAAAATTGTTTTGGTTATTAGATGGTCATACAGGGGTTTTTTTCCCTTCATTCTGTTAATGTGATATATTCTGTTAATTTTTTCCTTTGAATGGGCAATACTTTGGTGATTCTTTGTATGCCTTGTGATTTTTTTATGTGAAACTGGACAGAAACAGAATCTTATAATGTAGGAACTCTGGAAATCATATTCTCCCTCTTTGCCAGCATTTTCTATTTTTGTTGTTATTGTTGTATTATTGTTTTTATTTTTGTAGCCTGATTGCGTGCTGGTGATCGGCACGAGTTATAAAGTTAAGGTCTTTCTAGATTTATTCTGTGCCTTCTCCTATAAAGCCTGTAAATCTCCTGGAAGTCACTTTAGGTGGAGGGGCTTGCAGCAATGGGTGCCTGACTCTGTATCTCTCCTTACACTGTCATAAGCAGCCCAGAGCAATATTTAAAGTACAAGGTTTGGTTTCCCACTCTCACAGGCTGCATACAGGCTGCTTCAGGAACATGTACACAGCTGCTTGCCATGAGGCTAAGGAGTAGGGGATGGGGAGCTGCTGCTGCTGTATTAAGAGCTAGAGGAAATCATCCATGTTTACTGTCCAAGACTTCCCCTGCAATGCTACAAGTCTTCACATGGACTCCAGAGTTCCAAAACAGTTATATCATACAGATTCTCTTGGTACAATTGTTGTCTAGGCGGGGGGACAGATTTCTGATATGTCAGTGTTTCCTACTCTACTGTCTTCCCAGAAGAATCCTCTGCCCCAGAAGTCCTATTTTTTTTTTTTTTTTAGATTTTGTTTATTTATTTGATAGAGATCACGAGTAGACAGAGAGGCAGACAGAGAGAGAGAGGAGGGGAAGCAGGCTCCCTGCTGAGCAGAGAGCCTGACACCGGGCTTGATCCCAAGACCCTGAGATCATGACCTGAGCTGAAGGCAGAGGCTTTAACCCACTAAGCCACTCAGGTGCCCTGAGACTTTATTTTTTTAGAGCAGTTTTAGGTTCACCCTAAGATCATGACCTGAGCTAATATCAATAGCAAGATTGAGAGGAAGGTACAGAGATTTCTCATATACCCCTTGTCTACATATCAACCTCATAATCTCTCCCATTATCAAAATCCCCCCACCAGCGTGGTACATTTATTATAGTTGATGAACCTGCCTTGACACATTATCACCTAAAGTCCATAGTTTACATTAGAATCTACTCTTGATGTACATTTTATGAAATTGGAGAAATGTATACTATTTATCCTCATAGTATCATACAGAGTATTTTCATTGCCCTAACAATCCTCTGTGCTCCACATATTCATCCCTCCCTTCTGTCAACCCCTGGCAACCTTGGATCTTTTTACTGACTCCATGATTTTGCCTTTTCTAGTATATCATATAGTTAAAATCATAATCTATATATGAAACCTCTTCAGGTTGGCTTCTTTTGCTTAGGAATATACATTTAAGCCCCCTCCATGTCTTTTCATGGGTTGATAGCTTCTTTCTTTCCTTTTTTTTTTTTAATATTTTATTTATTTGTTTATTTGTCAGGGAGAGAGGGAGTGAGAGAGAGAACACAAGTAGGGGTTGCTGCAGAGGCAGAGTGAGAAGCAGGCTCCCACTGAGCAGGGAGTCCGATGTGGGACTCAATCCCAGGACCCTGGGATCCTGACCTGAGCCCACGGAAGTCGCTTAACCAGTTGCTCCACCCAGGCATCCCAATAGCTTATTTCTTTTTAGCACTGAATAATATTCCATCATAAGGAATTACTAAAGTTTATTTATTCACTGACCTACCGAAAAAGTTTTGACAATTATTAATAAGTCTGCTCTAAATA
The DNA here is from genome assembly GCF_020171115.1 of Neogale vison. Lineage (NCBI taxonomy): Eukaryota > Metazoa > Chordata > Mammalia > Carnivora > Mustelidae > Neogale > Neogale vison. The sequence continues at coordinate 14,549,994 of NC_058097.1, forward strand.
TCCATGTTACAGATTTATGTGTGGACATGAGTTTGTAAGTCCTTTCAATAAATGCCAATGAATTTGGTAAGAGTATATTTAGTTTTGCAGGAACCTGCTAAACTATCTTCCAAAGTGGCTGTATCATTTTGCATTCCTACGTAATGTAGGAGAATTCTTGTTACTCTACATCCTTATCAGCATTCAGTTTTGCACTGTTTTGGATTTTTGCCATTCTAGTAGGTGTATAGTGGTATCCAGAAGTTCTTTTACTTCAAAATATCACAGTTTCTTTTGTTCCAAACTGGCAATGCTTCTACTGATTGATCTCTCTTAAAAATTGCTAGGGGGGTGCCTGAGTGGCTCAGTGGGTTAAGCCGCTGCCTTCGGCTCAGGTCATGATCTCAGGGTCCTGGGATCGAGACCCGCATCGGGCTCTCTGCTCAGTGGGGAGCCTGCTTCCCTCTCTCTCTCTCTCTCTGCCTGCCTCTCCGTCTACTTGTGATTTCTGTCAAATAAATAAATAAATAAATAAAAATTGCTAGGGATTTCATGTTTGATTCTAATCAACTCTGTATGCCAAAAACCACACCCCTGATTCTTTTTGGGACTTAAACCCTTCTATCTACACTTAAATTACAGATAGTTGGGGTGCATCACACCTTTTGTGGGACTATGCCTTTTACGTTTCTAGAACTCCTCTTTTTTCCTTCTGTGAGTTGATGTACAAGGCAGCACCTTAATTCTTCCTGAGGTCTTAATAAAAGGTCTAATAGTCATATCCTTCCATTTGGTCTTTACCCAGTGCCCTAGGTTTGGTATTTTCCCTGAAGCTGTTTCTTAATAGCCACTAGAGTTTTTATTAGATAAGAAAGTTTTATTTTCCAGTCCTGAAATATCTGGGCAATTTATAATCTCTTTAATTTTACCTGCAAATAGACCACTTCTTTTCTGAAGTCATCTCTTTCTCATAGAATCTTACCAAATAAAGCAGTTTGTGCATTTAACATTTTCCCTCAAAATCTACTCCCCTAGATCTGTAAGTTTATTAAATAATTTTTTGCTAGATTCTATGCAATGTTTTTACCAAATATTTGACATATGAGTCATCACTTTTCTGATCTCCTCTGTTTCCTTGCCATTTTTCCAGCTTCCTATTAGAGTTCCCTCAATACCTGCTTCCTGGTTCCGAACTATTGTATATTTTAGTTTTTTGCTATTGAAGCATTCTGCTTTCAGCTTACCTCTTCTATATCTGTTCACTTTTGCCACAGGAATGATCAGTAGCTTCAAACAAAATAATTTATTTTTCATGCATTGTGGGATGAACTGATCTAGGCTCCAAACTGGAGTTTAGGTCTAGGGCTACTCTTTTTCCTTGGCCTACCAATGTAGTCTGGGCACATTCTTATGATAATGTCAGAAGCATGGGCAAGTTTAGCTGAGCAAACAAATTTCAAGACTCTGTTTGCAGTACAGCTACCAGTATCTCACGGCAAAAATGTGTAATGTGACTTAACCCAAAGTCAAAGCTCAGGAAGGTATTCCATCTCTCGAAGAAGGAACAGCAGTCACATGGCAAAGGACATCAGTATGAAGGGGTGAAGAACTACAGTCAATAATACAATCTACCAAGTCATTTAAACACTAACCAAAACACAGTATGAGAAAGCTCTACTCATATAAAGTCATTTAAAAATATTAGAGATAAATAGTGATGTTTCTTGAAAAAATAATTAATTTAGCTGTAAGCAAAAATAATTCTGAATATATATGTACCTGACAACATAGCCCCAAAATATAGAAAATAAAAATTTATAATACAAAAAGGAGAAATATGAAAATTAATAATCTTGGGAGATTTTAACACACCATTCTGAATGACTTTTACAACAAGCAAACAGATATTAAAAGAAGGAAACTTTTAACTCAATTAGCAAGCTTGATTTATTTATCTTGTATGTAAAACTTCAGAATGCATATTAAAACTATTTGATACCCTTTACTATTGAGTGCACACAGATCATTTTAAAAATATGGTTGTTGTGCGCCTGGGTGGCTCAGTTGTTAAGTGGCTGCCTTCATCTCAGGTCATGATGCCAGAGTCCTGGGATCTAGGCCCACATAAGGGATCTCTGCTCAGCGAGGAGCTTGCTTCTCACTCTCCCGCTCACCCTGCTTGTGTTTCCACTCTCTCTGTGTCTCTCTGTCAAATAAATAAATAAAATCTTTTTTTAAAAATTGGCTGTAGTCTAGGCATAAAGAAATTATCAAATTTCAAAGGATTGAAATCATACAGAGTGTTTTCTCAGGTCACCATGGAATTAGATTACAAAAGAATAACAAAGATAATTAGAAAAGTCCCATATATTTGTAAATTAAAAAATACACCATTAAATATCTAATGCCTCAAGTAAAAAGAAAAATTCACAATGGAAAAATAGAAAAAAATTAAGCAAATAATAATGAAAATACTACATATCAAAACTTGTAAGTGTTTAGCTAAAGCATGCTTACAGGAAAAATTTTGGATTTAGATGCATATGTTAGAAAAGAGGAAAAGCTGAAAACTCAGTGATGTGCATATCCATCTGAGGAAGGAAGAAAAAACAAATTGAAATGAAAAGAAACTAGAAGGAAAAGAATAAAGATAAGAATAGAAATTAGTGAAATAGTAAACATCCAACAAATCAACAAAGCCAAAAGTTGTTTCTTTGAAATAAGAAAATTGATACTTATTCCTAGGCAAGAAGAAGAAGGCATAACTAACTAAATTCAGGAATTAAAAAGTTGAGAAACATTACTATATATACAAATTCACCATTTGGCAACACATAATATTAACAGGATTCTGCATTGTGGCATAATTTTTTATTGTATAAATAATATATGATGCTGATGTATATAATTTAGAAAAACAGATACCAAAGTAAAATATTGTCCCAATACTTAGGAAAAAATATTGCTCAATCTTGGGTGCCCACTGGAATCACCAAGGATGCGGTTTTTAAATACTGATGCCTGGGCCCCTTAGAGGATTATTTAATTCAGAATTTCTAGTTGTGTCCTTGCATTGGTCTTTTTTAAAAATTGCCACATTGATTCTAATATTTAGTTGCATTTGTGAACAACTGATAGAGAAAATAACATTTTAATGTTGTCCTTCAAGCCTTTTTTGCATGCATAAACATATACTGTATAATTTTTATATATTCTTACTAAGCACACAATTTTGGTTTTAAATTCACCAACATGTTGTAAACGTCTTTCTATACCAGTAAATACACTTCTACCACTGCATTTTTTAATAGTTACATAGTATTCCATAATGTGAATTTATTATCATTTATGTAACTAATACACTGTTATTGTCCATTTGAATATTCGGTAGTATAAACAATGCTAAGAGAATATCTCCATAAAAGCACTCTTCCCATATCTATAAAAAACGCTTGTTAAAAAATCACTTATTCAAATATATTCTTGCTGGATTAATGCAAATAGTTTATGTGACAGTTGATAACTGAGTTTTTATCTTAGATGCCTGCTCAGGAATCATGTAGGCTATTAAGATAGAAAGAGATGTATTAATATATGTTTGACTAACCATATTATCCCTAAGACAGCTGTGCATGATGTACAGAAGGCATACAAAAATATTTGTTCGATAAGTGAATGAATTTAATTCCTTGGAACCAACTTCAATTTCTAGAGATGTGGAACAGTCACATTCAAAAGAAAGATAGTATAACCTTGGAATCAAACCTAGTATGAGAAGCCAAATTTGGAATCTGTGAATTAAAATTTTTGACTTTCGAATTAATGATTAAGAACCAAGAGAATTATTGAGATTTATGTATACCTAGACTTTAAATATGGTCATTTTGGCATGTGGATTTTAAGTTACTATTTATTGAGTGTTTTATGTCCATTATCTCATTGAACCTTCACAACAACCTCATATAGTGTATATTATTATCTCATTTGAAAGGTGAGGTTCAGAGAGGTGAGGTAATATGCTCAAGGTCATAGAACCAGCAGAAGACAGGAGACAGGAATTCAACACTTGTTTGTCTGGCAGGAAAGAAAAAAAAAAAACAACCTTATTAACCACTGTGCCTCCCATGTATTTTGTTTTCTGCTGCACTGGAGCAGAATAATTTTTGATAGTGCAATAAAAGATAATATTCCTATAACCAATACATAATAATGGAAACATATTAAGACAATTCAGATAAGCAAAAAAGAATACAAATTATACCTATGATTCTGTTCTCCTTTGGGGGAACAGTACTTTTTATCTAACTGAAAGAAGTATTTCTTACCTCTGAAATTATTATAATCCCTGTCATTCATTTTTGTTCTTTGTGTCTAATCTTATTTTGAAATTTGGGTACTTGGCATGCATTGAAGTAGCAGTACAAAGTATATATTTTAAACTGACCATTCACTTTTTTTTCCATAGCATTTATTCATTCTTTTATAATTATAAATATTTGTTATGTTTATGTCCTGTTTTGTTCCATGCATTCTGCTCCTTTTGCAAATACAGCAGTTCTCAAAAACAGATATGGTCCTTGCCCTCATGGAGCTGTCAGTCAATCTGAAGAGAGTTTTATAAATAAAAATGACATAAATTAATTTAAATGTGCTACTGTAATTAGCACTGTGAAAGAAAGCAATGTGAGTTTGTACGAGGAGAATTTGACCTGATCAGAAAAGGCTTTTCTGATGAAGTAATAAGTAAGCTGATATTTGAAGGAAAGTCGAAGTAGGGAAAGAGAAGCCTTGCAAGGAAAGGTAATAACCTGGCAAAACCTGAGACAAGAGAGACCTTGAGAATGAGGGAGACAGAAATAAGGCTGGCATGGCTAAGGCTAGAGAAACTAGCTGGAGACTCTCATACAATGTGGGGCTGGAGAAAAAGGTAGGTGCCAAAGTGTGCGAAGGCCCTGAGGCAAGATCATACTAAGTACCCTCAGCAGCAAAGATTCCAACATGGCTAAAGTGGCATAAGCAAGGTGAGAAAAGTGGAAAATGAGGTTAGGAAAGGCAACAAGGTGCCAAATAGTATTGCAGTGCTCTCCAGTAGCACTTTCTACAGTGATGAAAATTCTTGTTCTTGTCTGCTGTTCACTGTGTCAACCACTACTCACTTGAAATTGAACACTCAAAATATGGCTAGTATAATTAAGGAACTGAATGTTTAGTTGTACTTAATTTTAATTTTAATAGTCTTTAGCTTCAGTGTTCAATATGGTGGCTTTGAACACTTAAAGTGTGGCTGTTGTAGCTAAGGAATATAAATTTTAATTAATTGAAATTGAGGTTGCCATGTGTGGCTAGTGTTTGGTATATTAAACAGTGCAGGTATAGGTTGTGGCCTTTGGCTTTTATACTAGAGTAATTGAACTTGAATTACTTCAGGCTTATAGCCAAATTGGTGTTTTGCTTTACTTTTAAGCAAAGTCACAAGAACTTAAAAATACACATAATTTCCTATCATTTTTAATTGATACCTTAAGACATATTTCAGAAGGTGAAATGTAATTGGTTAGAGCACATGTATTTTTTTCTCTCCTGCCTCAGCTTAAATGTCTTTTGGTCATTAAAGCCATCCCTGATTTCCTTGAGATGAAGTAGTTCCTCCAAGTTAATGTTCTTGTAGAACACTCCATTTTCTCTTCTTGTCTCTTGTCATACACTAAGCTATGTTGATATTGTGTAATTATTTAATATTTTCACAACCCCCAGCCATATATAAGATTATTATTTTGGGAAGAGACAGTGTCTTACTAACAGTCAGTCTATAGTTCATGGAATTATAGTAGACCCTTAGTGAATATTTGACACCTGAATAAAAGGATAAAGAACTAAATGACTATATAGCAGTCTCATTTCCACTATACTCATCTGTCTGCTTATCTATCCATTCTGATTCTCATCTACCCACCTCAGGCCATTAAGGACTTCTCTTAATCTTTATTCAGCCCAGTTGCTTAAAACTATTGATAAACATAAAGCTCAATCCTGTCCTTAATACATTAAGCAGTCTTTATTGAGAGACCTTTTCCCTCCCACAAAAAAGGGATTTAACAATCTTAAAATGAGATCTGAAAGAACTAGTAAAAAGGTAGTTTGGTGACATCTGTAACTCAGAACTGAACTCTACAGTGACAACATACTTTGTCCCATAAGACTTCTCAGCTTTCCTAGAAGTCGTGAGTCTACCTTATTTTAAATGAATTGCCCATTTTAAGACAATGATGGTGTGTGACAAATGGCAGTTGTGTCATGGCGTTTCACTTAGCTGGCTTTACGCAATCCAGCCATCCTTAGGATACTTAAGGATGTATATACTCATATGTTGAGTTTGTCTTTGGGACATTCTAAGAACCCTCTGTTGTGATTCTGCACCATGTTACAGTGACTTCGATTTATTTTGGTCCAAAATGGGAGTACTTTCATCAGAGAGTTGGAGGACTGTCAGAGTATCTTCATACAATTTGTGTGAAATGTATAGTGGCAGACCCGAAGTGAGCATCCAGTGACCTGGGCTTCAGTCTTTGCCTGGCCCCCAACTCAGTGTGTCACCTTCAATGTACATAACCATTTTGTACTTCAAGTTAGAGTCTGCAAAGAGAAGCTCTCTTACCCTCTACCTCTTTCAGTGATATTAGAAGTAGTAAAATAATCCACTTTTGTGAAGCATACTAAAGTCCTTCTAAAAACAAGTTCTATGCAAAGATTACTGTGTGTGTTTGTGCAGAATTGCTGATGTTTCAAGTCAGATAGAACAGTAGCACCTAGTCAAGTCCCCACCACAGGGGACCTCTTAAAAGTAGGTTCACTCCACTATATCGTAGGATCGTTGTTGGTATATATTTCTCTTTTCCTGCCTAAAAAAAAGCCTTGAGTCTAGAAGGAGGAATTAAAAGTAGTAGTATCTGAGAAAACTAGTGCCACAGTGAACTGTGTATATGTCAATTTGTTTTTGAAGCAGGTCTGGCAGTTACCTTGAAATACTAGGCCTTCATATTTTTCTACGTTTTTTCTTTATGCTTTACCACTCCTGATGAAAGAAACAAAACAGTAAAAAGAAAAGCTATAGGTTACTCTGAAAAGAGGCCAAGTTTCTTAGGGGAGTGGTTGTCTTAGGTGGCGCTCTGACTACAGCACTGAGAGCCACACGGGTCTGGTGAGTAAAGCCTGACCTTTTTGGATCATAATGTGCTATACATTTCTATTCCTACTGCTGCTCCCAGAATTTCTTATCTCCTGCCCTGGCAAATCATAACACACACACACCCCCATCTCTGTCCAGTGCACCCAGTAGGGGGGAGGGGGCAGAAAAGACAAAGTCATTTATATAATGTGTCTCCCTGCTGAGCCCCTAATGGCCAAAGCTTTTGTTCTGCATTCAGTGGCTGCATGTGATGGGCAGGAAGCTGCAGTCTCCCTTTGTTCCATGGCCTTATTCAGCAATTTAGATCCATCATAAAAATCAAATATGCATGTTGCAATCGCCTTGCCTACAACAGCTTCAATTTTCACCTTTCTTTAATTTGAACTCCACAGGGGAAAAAAGAAAACGAAGGGAAAAAGGGAGAATGGGGAGAGGGAAAAAAATTGCTTTGTATTTTTGCTTAGTGGACTATGAAAATAGGCAGTAATGAAAAATATATTTTTAATTTCCTAGATGCATCCTATTCAAAACAGCACATACCACCAAACCAGGCTAATAGAATCCCTTTTGGAAATGCCCTCAAACCATTCTGGTTAATTGAGGCTCCAAAACTGGATGCAAAGTGATGGGATAAGAGGAAAGTATGAGAGCATTACAAAGGGTGGAAAGAGGAAGACTGTGTTTTGGGCTTGAGAAGTCCTCCTTTTCAGAGAGATGATATCTACACCACTTCTAATTATGACCAAAAAAGAATATTTTCTGTTCAGCTGACTGTCATGAGTTTCTTTTGTAAAATAAATAATTTGGGAAAAGGGTTCACAGATGGAATGAAAGAGGGATTACATTTAAAAATAAATATTTCCTCTCCAAATAAAAATGAACACATTGACAGAGATGTTTTTGTCCACTTATTGATTTGTACACTATATTTAAAATTTTCCCAGAACTTCAAAGGATGTGTTCCCTGGGGTTCAAATAAATTTGCATCAGCGGCTTTGGTATTGATTATTCAGAAAAATACAGAAACCCTTTACCTAATCCATTATTAGACGAGTAAGGACTTTACAGAGGAGTTCATGCCCTAAATATAAACAATATGGCCAATATTTATTTGATTTATTAAATAAATAAAAGATCTGAAGAACTTTGTCTCTTCATGCCTGGTTTTACTTACTATTATAGATTTTGAAGGCTCAAGCTAAAGTTGAAGCTGAACATTTTGAAGATCCTTTGCCTGTTCTTATAAATGGAGCTTGGGTAATTCCAGGGAGATTTGCTGTAGGCAACATTAGACACCCGCTGAACGTAATGTAGGATGGATGCAAACTGAAAGAGTGATCTTGGGGATCATTCAAGGTTGAAAAGCCTTTGATTGTCTTGAGTGGAACTTCTCCTGGAAGATGTACTGAGTGAGTCTGGGATCAAAACCAATTTCACAAGTTTGATCCAGTTGTAATATGGAAATCCACCAGATTCTGCTATGACTAATTAGAAATGTGTGAAGAGCATTTCTCTTTTTCAACATTATTGATTTTTCTTTCAAACCCCCCAGTTTCGCAGAGAAAATCTCTGGCATTTAAAAGTGTTCAATTTAGTACAGTTCACTGATGCATGTAATCTTTGCTAACTGCATCCCATTTTCTCTGAACTTGGTTTTTCAGGCCCTCATATGTTCTGGGTATATTTTAGGTTTACTTTCGGTTTTAAGTGAAATTAAGGATGCACCCAGAACATATGAGCACTGAGAGGATAAATTTAATATTTGGGGGGGGGTTGGTTGCAATTTTTCCTTTCCCTCTGTTGGAAATAGAAGAAATAATACATGCCCAGAAAAAAAAAGGTATAATTTTTAAAAGTGGAGTCCACAATTTAAATTTCCATCTGAGTCAAGGGATTTATCTCTTGAATCTCAATTGGAAAATGTGAGAAAATTAAGATGGTAATAGTGCCTGGAAATTTACAACATCGGAGAACATCTGTGATTGTATAGCGTAACTCAGGCAAAAGCTATGGCTCTATGCCACCTGAGTTCCTTCTTTCCACCCCTTCATTTAATACTGTCCAAGGTCTTTTGGACTCTTGTGGACAAATATCAGACCCTCTAACTTTTCGTTAAAGTCAGGGCCATATGCTGGCATTTTACGTTTTCAGCTTCTCTTCTATGAAAAAAGTTGCTGGACAGATGGATCAGATGGGAAATGTTGCATATGGGAGAGTGAAGCCTTTTTTCTTTGAATGTAAGATAATTTAATGTGTAAGGGTTTATCTTTGATTGAACATTTTCCTCTCCCATATCAAATGGGAACTTTTCTTTGTCCTCAGTTCTGTCTTCTCAAGAAATAAATTGTAGAAAGCATAGAGGAAAAATTGTTCAGGTATTTTCTTGACCAGGCTTCCTTATCAGGCCACCTGGTTTGTACTTCCAATCATTCCCCTTACTTCCATGATTGTTACTTATGATTTAAACAAAATAATTGGGTTTCTTTCCCTCAAGATCTCAGTGTCTCTCAGAGTGCCTCTTTCTCTTCAGTATTAAATACATGTTGAGCTAATGATAAGTCTTAGTTACTGAAGCTTTTCCTTCTATACAAAATGGAGTTGTTGAGTTAGGCTCCAGAATTAGTCTCGGTTCAAATTCTGTTTCCATCCTTGACCAAGCTCTGTGATCCAGTTAAGCATTAGTGTCTTCATTTGTAAAATGAGTATTTTTTTTAAGATTTTATTTACTTATTTGACAGAAAGCGATCACAGGCAGGCAGAGAGACAAGCAGAGGGAGAGGGGAAACAGGTTCCCTGCTGAGCAGAGAGCCCCATGTGGGGTTCCATCCCAGGACCCTGAGATCATGACCTGAGCTGAAGGCAGAGGCTTACCCACTGAGCCACCCAGGCACCCCATAAAATTTATTTAAGGATAATAGCACCTAATTCATATGATGGTGAGAGTTACATGAGATTATGTAACGTGTCACTGCAGGTTGAGTTACTAGGGAGGCAGACTCTAAGGTGGAGATTCACATTTAGAATGTTTATCATTTTTTATTAGGGAGTGCTCTTCAGATCAATACCTCTGGAAAATGAGCTTCAGTGCATTCCCAGCAAAGACTTCAAACAATCCCACAGGTGAGTTTTTTCAACTGAGAGCTGATAAGTGAGAGCCATCTTCTTTCATGTCTCCCATCAGCTGGTAAAATAAATCCTTCATTCCTGAAGGAGGATTTGAGTGGCACATCCCAGGTTCCACCAAAAGTGTTTAGTAGCTGCTCAATAAATCTTAGCTCTGTAGTATTGCCAGTGTGTATTTACCTGTGAGACTATTCTTGAGAGCTTGTTTGGAGGTTCTAGCAGGGGAGCGCAGCTACTCGTATACCCTTGACCGAAGAACGGTCCTCTCCTCTATCGGGGAAGGTCGTCCTCTTCCACCGAGCACGCAGCTTCGGGAGGGATGCACATGGAGTGGTGAAGGAGGAAGGGGACACCCGCCTAGCCAGCCAGATCAGCCGAATCAACCCTAGCGATCAATGGGGTGACAGATGTCGCAGCCAGATCGCCCTCACATCCACCTGTGAGACTATTCTTATCAGTACTGGAAACATTTGCTCCCATTATATTTTTTAACTACAAGGGGAAGCATAATGTTGTGTTAAGAGCATAGCCCTGGAACTGGACCTCATGAGTTTGAGTAGCAGTTCCCCAGTTAACAACTAACTGAACCTAGATAAATTAGGATCATGTGCCTTGGTTTCCTCACCTGTGAAGTGGTAATAATAATGGTACCTATTTTCACAGGTTTATTTTAAGGATTAAATATGTTAATACTGAACACTTTGTACAGTGCCTGGCATGTAATATGTTCTCTTATTGTGCCTATTGTTGTAATTTTCTTTCTTCTCTCAAGTTAAACACAAAGTCAAAAAGAACTTCGGGATCAGACAATTGAGAGTTCAAAATCCCAGCTCTGTCACTTAATGACTATTTTGATTATGTTATTTAACCTGTGATACTCAAGTTTTCTCATCTGTTAGAGACATTGATGTCCCTTATAGAATGCAGCAAGAATTTGAAGGTATTATAAACCTATGTTTTAGTTCCTTTTCTGAAATAGGGGAATAATCCTACCCTTAGGAAGTCATGAAGATTACATGAGTCCATATATGAAAAGAATATAGAATGATACCTGATGCAAAGTACACATTAAGTGTTAGCTAATAGGATGAAGATGATGATGGCATCAACAATGCATTATAAAGTACTGTGCACAGTACCTTGCATATATTAAGCAAATCTTATTTTTTGAAGGCCATTATGGATCTGTTTTCTTTATTTTCTTTTTAGCCTTTATTTCCTATTTAATGTGGCCTGCTGATCCTTTATTCCTGATTATTCCTTTCCTCTTGCTTCATTGGCTTCAGGTTTTTGAATGTTAGGTGTGGGTCAATGTTAAATTACATCCTCTGACATCTTTTAAAAATTTTTTTATTTCATTTTTGGAGATAATAAGGCTGATGACTGATTATATATCATCTTCAAATACAGGAAGGCTCTCGCTGTAGAAAGAATAGTTGTCAGTTCTCTATCTTTAGGACATAAGAAGAAAAATAGACTTAAGTGTAACATAAACCCTATGTGGATGACCAAAGAGGGTGGTAGAATCTCCAACTCTAAGAGAGGCTAAAAAACAAAGAATGTTCTTAATTTAACTAGATTAAGTATGTACATATGTTCCCACCCAAATGGAAGAGAAAATTCTAATGAATCCCTTTTGACCCCCACAATTTTCTGATTCTGCTATCCCAAAATATCTTACCTATAAATATTATCTGCTAGCATGTACCTTGCTTGTGCTATGTTACTCTGTTGTCATATTATCTTTCTGGGTTTTGTAATAGCTGCTGCCTTTATAAATTCATCAGAGAAGGATCTTGGTGTGGCACAATTATTTGCTATTTATAACAGCTTGTAAACTATTTCTCTCTGAATAGTATATGGTAATAATCAATGACAGCCAAAACTTTCTTTTACAGTGCAGAGGAAATAAATAACCTGCTTAAATTTACCTTATTCTTACAGAGTGTTTATATTGTTTTAGATTTAGATATTGGCAAGTATTAACCTTAAATTGTTACTTTGACAGAGATTTGATAGTATAATCATGGCCTTTATAATTATTTAGAAAATAATTTAATTAAATAAACAAAAACTGAAGGAAAAGGAACATTTTGATTGAGTTTATTCCATAAGAATAAGAGGAAGATTGGCTTAAAATAGAAGCAGACATCTGTGGAAATAAAGAAGAAAAATCTGCAGTTCTTAAAAACCTAGACTTCTCTTTTAAGGATATTATCATATAGAGATCTAGGAAATAGCATACCTTCAAACATATCCCTTAATAGATAGAGTAAAGCTGCATTTTTGATGGCAGACAAAGCTATCATCTTTGTTCAGACTTTGAACTACTCCTGTAGCATCTTCTGCTCAGGAATCTCAAATTCCCACAAATTCTATACATAGTAGTTATTACATGTTAAATATATAAAGCATGAAATTTCTCTTCCTGCAAGACCCTGAGAGTGTATAAATTAAATCTCATTGTCTTTAGAACTTTTTCTTTGGGTTCCTCCTGATTATCCCAAGTGAAGGGAGATCTGTGCCCTGTTGGTATATCTTTTAGAGACTTACAGCACAGGAGAATTTTCTATTATATTTTCTCTTTAAGAGATCTTGCTTCCCTAAGAAATATGAAGGGGCTAAGTGGATTTTGTGAGTGTGTATAAAATACACTAGAAAGTTAGTTAGTTAGGTTTTTTTTTTCATAACTCTGTGCTTGGCTACCTAATAAGTAGTAATGGTTGAATGGGTCCATAAAATCTGTTGTTAATTTAAAAGTGATTCTTTGGGCACCTGGGTGGCTCAGTGGGTTAAGCCTCTGCTTTCAGCTCAGGTCATGATCTCAGGGTCCTGGGATGGAGTCCCACATCGGGCTCTCTGCTCAGCAGGGAGCCTGCTTCCTTCTCCCTCTGCCTGCCTCTCTGCCTATTTGTGATCTCTCTCTCTCTCTGTCTTTCTGTGTCAAATACATAAATAAAATCTTTTTAAAATAAATAAATAAAAGTGATTCTTTTGTGTTGCTATGTATTTATTGTATCAATGTCCACACCAGTTCTGGAATTGCTTTCAGAGTTCCGAGCCTTTGGTATAGTCTTTTGAATATGTTCACGTTTTTATTATCAGTTAACATTTACTGAATGGCTATAGTACATGTTTTTAAATATCATGATTTCACCCATCAGTAGTTCATTTCTTTTCTTTTCTTTTCTTTTTTAGTTGAAGTATAGTTGACACACAATGTTGCATTAGTTTCAGGTGTACAGCATAGTGATATGACCAGTCTATATGTTATGCTCTGCATACTGCAAGGATAGCTACCATCTGTTGCCATATTGAGCTACAACAATACCATAGACTATATTCTCTATGCTGTATATACTGTACCTTTGATTTATTCATTCTGTAACTGGAAGCCTGTATCTCCCATTCCCTTTTACCTTTATTGCCCATCTACCCCTCCCCCACTCCTTTCTGACAATGATAAGTTTGCTCTCTGTATTTATGGGTTTACCTCTGCTTTTTGTTTATTTGTTCATTTGTTTTGTTTTTCAGAGTCCACATATAAATGAAATAATATGATATATTCCTATCTCAGTCTGACTTATTTCACTTAGCATAGTACCCACTAGGTCTATCCATATTGTCTCAAATGACAATATCTCATTTTTTATGGCCGAATAATATTCCATTGTGTATATTTACCACATATTCTTTTATCTTTTTATTTATTTGTCTACTTATTTAAAGATCTTATTTATTTTAGAGTGAGAGAGAATGAAAACACAAGTGGGGGAAGGGAGAGGCAGAGAATTCCACATAGACTCAGCACAAAGCTTGGACCCCAAACTAGAGCTTGAGCTCATGATTCTGACATCATGATGTGAGCCGAAACCAAGAGTCAGCCACTTAATCGACTGAGCTACCCAGTCGCCCCATATATACCACATTTTTTTTTTCTTACCCATTTATCCATTGATGGATACTTAGGTTGTTTTCCTATTGTCTATTATAAATAGACAGTATTTATATTTTTGTCTATTATAAATAATGCTACAGTAAACATAGGGGTGCATAAAGCTTTTTGAATCAGTGTTTTTGTTTTCTTTGGTTAAATACCCAGAAGTGGAATTACTGGATCATATGCCATTTCCATTTTTAATTTTGTGAGGAAACTCCATACTGTTTTCCAAAATGGTTGCACAGTTTACGTTCCCACCAGTAGTACACAGGGTTCCTTTTTCTCTACATCCTCACCAACATTTGTTATTTCTTGTCTTCTTATTTTAGCCACTCTACAGGTATAAGGTGATACTTCATCGTGGTTTTGCTTTTCATTTCCCTGATGATTAGTGATATTGAGCATCTTTTCATACATCTGATGGCCATCTGTGTATCTTCTTTGGAAAAATGTCTATTTAGATCCTTTCCCCATTTTTTAACTGGGTTATTTGTTGGGGTTTTTTGGGTTTTTTTTTGGTGCTGAGTCATATAAGCTTTCTGTGAATTTTGGACATTAACCCCTTATTGAATATATAATTTTCAAGTTTCTCCAATTCAGTGGACTATATTTTGTATTGTTGATGGTTTCCTTTGCTGTGTAAAAGCTTTTTTATTCTGGTGCAGTCCCAATAGTTTATTGTTGCTTTTGTTTTCCTTGCCTGCCAAGACACGTCTAGAAAAATGTTGTTAGGACTACTAAAGAGTTTATTGTCTATGTTTTCCTTTAGGAGTGTAATGGTTTCAGGTATTACATTTAGATTTTTAATCCATCTTGAGTTTATTTTTCTGTATGGTATAAGAAAGTGGTCCAGTTTTAACATTTTGCATATAGCTGTCCAGTTTTCCCAGAATTTATTGAAGAGATTATCTTCTTTTTAAATTTTATTTATTTATTTGACAGAGATCACAAGTAGGCAGAGAGGCAGGCAGAGAGAGGGGGAAGCAGGCTCCCCACCAAGCAAAGAGCCTGATGCGGGGCTTAATCCCAGGACCCTGGGATCATGACCTGAACCCAAGACAGAGGCTTTAACCCACTGAGCCACCCAAGTACCCCTATTGAAGAGATTATCTTATCCCCACTGTATATTCTTGCCTCTTTTGTTGTAGATTAAGTGGCCTTATAAACGTGGGTTTATTTATGGATTCTCTGTTCTGTTCCACTTATCTTTGTGTCTCTTTTTGTGCCAGTACCATACTGTTCTGATTACTATAGCTTTGTAGTATCTGGGAGTATCTGGCTTTGTTCTTTTTAAAGATTGCTTTGGCTAGTAGTTCATTTATTTTCAGTTATTGCAATTGCCTGCAACTCTACCTGAATGCTGAAGAGGGACAGTGAAAAATAAGGAATGGTTTTCTTCCTCTAGAGTCAACATTTAGAAATGTATGTACAAACTAATACAGTAGAGAATACAGTGTTTGTTTTAATAGTTACAAGAGAAGCCTACTGTGACGTAGAGGAGGTATCTGGGTAAGCTTCATGGAAGAGGTTGTATTTCAGATGGATCTTGATGGGTATGGATAGGAAAATATGGGAGAACGTTATAGCAGGCACCAAAAAGAAAAGAAAAGAAAAAGAAAAATTGTAAATGAAGACCCAAAAGCAGAAATGCACTTGGTTTAATTAGCAAATGATGAATAATAAGTAAAGTGGGAAAAGAAACAGGGAGATCAGGGAGATAGGACTCTGGCTTGAGAGTTCTGTACCAGTCAGTACTGGTATAAATCTCAGTACTGACACATATTAACTGTCCTTTGACAAGTGACTTGAACTCTGTGTCTTAGTTCCTCATCTTTAAAATGGGAATAATATTTTTATCTCCTTCCCTGGGTTGACATGAAACATAAGATACCGTATGCAGTGCACCTAGAACAGCGCCCAGCACATAGCAAGCCCTATGTAAGTGTTAGAAAGCAAGAGAGTGGAGAATCCTTCCTGGAAGCCACTGAAAGTTTTTGAGTAAGGGGACAAAGACATAAGAGCTGTGCTTTGATAGGATGATCCTGACAGTACTGTGCATAACTGAGCATCAGAGAGACTTTAGCTGAAAGAGATCTGGGAGGGGGAAATGAGGGATAGAATTGGGGCAGTGTCTGTGGGAATGACAAGGAAGAGATATATGTAAGAGATACTGCCCAGTCCCCAAGACATGCACATATTCACTTTTAAAGTTTTTGAATGAGAATATCTTTGTTCTTGAAACAATCAGAAGTCATTTAGAAATAAGTCTAGTGACCAAGGTGGGAGATTTTTGGTTATAAAACAAAACATAGATGAATTTAAAAAGTAATGAGGTGTTTGTTTTGTGGCTTCTTAAACTGATACTAAAAAGGCAATTCCCAAAGAGATACTAGAAAGCAAAAAAATGTAGAATACATTTATCAGTAGTCGTGGTTGTATTAATGTTAGTGTACATATTTAATCATCAGTAATATTGCAATGAAATATTAAAATCAATATTTTTTGTGAAAAAAATCAATAAAGTTTAAAAATAAATCCTAGGGGCACCTGGGTGGCTCAGTGGGTTAAAGCCTCTGCCTTCGGCTCAGGTCAGGATCTCAGGGTCCTGGGATCGAGCCCCGCATCAGGCTCTCTGCTCAGCGGGAGCCTGCTTCCTCCTTTCTCTCTGCCTGCCTCTCTGCCTACTTGTGATCTCTGTCAAAGAAATAAATAAAATCTTTAATAAATAAATAAATAATAAATCCTAATTTGTAATGGTACTTCCTTTGAATACTATCTTAATAGAAGGAGGATAAAACATACTTGAATGATAAACACGAGAGTTTGGTCTTTCATTTATTTTACTTATGATGTCCTGCTGATGTGTATAGCTTTTGGATGCTGCCGCATCTTGATTTTCTTTCTTTCTTTCTGTTACTATTTGTTTTTATATTCTATTAAAATAGGAAGGAGGATGGGAAAGCCAGGATTTGTTAACTTTAGGTACTGCTAAACTAGGGGGGGGGACTTACATTATATTTGAGTAGTCTGAAAGGCTTTGGATAGCTGTTTGAAGATGTATTTATACACTACCATTTTCTATATTCTGTTTGGTTTATTAAGGGTCTTCTTACCATATTGTTGACCTATGTGCAGTTCACTGAATATTGCCCTATATGCTAATTTGATCAGCTTTCACTTATCACTTTGTACCTGCTCTGGGATGGTGCTAAAAGGCCTTTAGCACCAACTTCTCCTAGAAAAATTTCATATGATGCATTGAACTTAGTATTTTACTTAAAATATCCTTTTCAAGCAAATGAACCACAATGCAAATTTGTAAGGTAGAACTGCTAGATCTGTTTCCAAGATAAACATACTATTTATAGGCATAAATTATTTTTTTAACTGGAAACTCACAGTATTATTTTAAAAATTTTTTATTTGAGTATAGTTTTCAGATACTGTTGCATTAGTTTCACATCTATGATATAGTGATTTAGCTTCTACATATGTTACGCTGTGCTCACCACAAGTGTAGCTACCATCTGTCACCATATAATGGTTATTATGATATCATTGACTATATTCCTTATGCTGTGCCTTTTAGTCCCATGACTTGTTCATTCCATAACTAGAAGCTTGAATTTCCCACCCCACCCCTTTTGCCGATTCCCTCATCCCTTTTCCCTCTGGCAACCATTGGTTGTTCTTTGTATTTATGGACTTATTTCTGCTTTTTGTTTATTTATTCATTCATTCATTTTATTTTTTTAGATTCCCCATTTAAGTGAAATCATATGGTATTTGTCTTTCTTTGTCTGACTTATTTCAACTTGCATTATGCCCTCTAGATCCTTTCATGTTGTCTAAAATGGCAAGATCACATTCTTTTTATGGCTGGTTAATTATTTGTGTGTGTGTGTGTGTGTGTGTGTGTTTGTGTATGTGTATACACTACATTTTTTAAAAAGACTTTACTACTTGAGAGAGAGGAAGAGCACAAGCAAGGGGGAGGAGTAGAGGGAGAAGCAGACTCCTTACTGAGCAAGGAGCCTGATGTGGGACTCGATCCCAGAACCCTGGGATCATGACCTGACCTGAAGGCAGATGTTTAACCAACTGAGCCACTCATGCGCCCTACAGTACATTTTTTTTATTTACTTGTCTATCAGTTGACAGGTTGCTTCTAGATCGTGTCTATTTTAAATAATGCTGGGGTAAACATAAGGCTACATTTATTTTTTTGAATTACTGTTTTCGTTTTCTTTGGGTAAATACAGTAGTGGAATTGATGGATCATATGGTATTTCTATTTTTAATTTTTTTTAGGAACCTCTATACTATTTTCCACAGTGGCTGCACCAGTTTACATTCCACCCAGTAGTACATTAGTTCCTTTTTTCTCCACATCCTCACCAACATTTGTTTCTTCTTGAAGACATAAATCTTTAAAAATTATCAATTAATGAATATATAACAGGATATGCATTTGTACAATAATAACACCACAAAAATAGAATGAGTATTGTTTTCACTCAGTGAAGAGGGACTCTGGGGCTCTTTTCCACAAGGTATGCCCAAGGAACCAGACATCTGTTTTCATTTCCCATATGGAAAGAAGGTTTAAAATTTTGTGTGATATTCTGAAAATGAAATAGAACTCCATGATGAATTAAGAGCAAACCTGAATGGAAGTCATTATGAAAGTAGTCTCTGCCTCTTGTTGAAAAGACAAGACTCAGAAGCAAAAATCTTTAGTCATCAGTTTAGTAAAAGTCAAGACAGACTGGAGATTTGGGAAGAAACTGGGATCTCTTTGTTAATTCCAACATAGGGTTTTATATTGATACATGTTATCAGAGCCTCATTTTGCAAATGAAAGCAAACAATCATTTGGCAGTGAGGATGTCAGTAATTTAGTGTTTTTGAAATGCAATTAGTGCCCAGGTTAGAATCTGTTACCTGTACCTTCTACCAAATTCAAGTATCTTGGTTCTTAACAAGCTCTCTAGTGGACTGAGTGGCAGGAAATAGATTCAGTCTGTTGATTCTTCAGTGTAACATCAACCCAATGGACTAGCAATAGGATGGAACTCATTAGGGGCATTTTGTAATTCCTAATAAACCAGCAAAGGCAATGTATGAACATTCAAGAGTATGAGATTAAATTCTCAGCTCTAGATGCGATTCTTCCCCTAACACCCAGAAAACTTCAAAATAGCTCTTGGTTATAAACAAAAAGTTACCTGCTTTGATTTGCAGTTTTTCATTTGTTAACTGTGGTGTCTTCATCTGTTCAGGCTGCTATAACAAAATACCATAGACGAGGTGGCTTACAAACACCAGAAATTTCTTGAAATTTTGGAGGCTAGGAAGTCCAAAATCAAGATACCAGCAGATTTATTATCTGGTGAGAGCTTGCTTCCTGGCTCATAGATAACCTTCTTCTCTGTCTTCACAATGTAGAGTGGGTAGGGATCTCTCTGAGGTCTCTTTTGTAAGTACACTATCCCATTCATGAGGGCTCTGCTCCCATGACCTAATCACCTTGAAAGGCACACCTCCAAATACCACTGCACTAGGGGAATAGATTTCAGCATGTGAATTTTGGGGGGACATAGATACTTAGTCTATAATGTTGATTCTAGCTGTTCAGAGCAGCATAATTTGTACTAGTCAGAAAAGCAGAAATAAAAATCTGTGTTTATAGGGACATTTCCAGCAAATGAAAGCAAGAATTAGTTTGCTGGGAATAGCAATAAAAATCTTCAAAACTCATCAAAATAACACATTTTGTTGGTGTGTGGTTTTTTGTTTTGTTTTATTTTTGCCACTGTCAATGCTGTAAAAGGAGTTTGGAGAATAACTGGGTATACAGCTATGCCAATAATTTAAATTGACCTGAGAGCCGTCATGCAGATGAGACTCCTATTAGCAAACAGAATTCTATTAGCAAACAGAATTCTCTGATTTGTCAGTGTTTTTGTCTGTTTGTTTTTGTTTTTTCAAGATTTTATTTATTTATTTGACAAGTAGGCAGAGCAGCAGACAGAGAGAGATGGGGATGCAGGCTCCCTGCTGAGCAGAGAGGTTGATGCAGGGCTCTATCCCGGGACCCTGAGGTCATGACCAGAGCTAAAGGCAGAGGCTTAACCCACTGAGCCACTCAGGCGCCCCTGGTTTGTCAGTGTTTTTGATGTGACGAATTGATAGATCAACCACCAGTGGGATATTGACTACTGAAGTATACATTACCACCTTATAAATTGTGAAGCATTACGAAATGTATCTCTTAAGATTGTCCTATTCCTATTGCCTGGTAACAGTCATTCTGCAAGTATTTACCAAGTGCATACTATCTACCAACTACTCATCTAAGTACCAGAAAAATAATAATGAGTAAAACATGGCATTTCACATATAAATATATAAATGAAATAAAAATACATAAAATAAAATTAAGAAAGAACTTAAGATAGTGACAAGTACAGTGAAGAGGAAAAAAACAGGCTATTGAGATAGTGGGTGAGGAAGCGAGTGGATCATAGGCAGGGAAGAAGGAGAAATATTTTAAATAGGTTAGTCCATAAGGGCCAGTTTGAAGGTCTGACAGCTGACGAGAGACATAGGTACTGAGCATAAGTCAGCTATAAATTCTAGGTGGGGGGACAAGAATTGCAAAGACAGCCTGTGATAGGAATAAGCTTGGTTTATTGAAGGAATGGCAAGAAGGCCAGGTTATGATGTAAATAAAGATAAAGGGGACTTGTAATCTTATAGGCACAAACTGCAAATGAGTGATGGAAGAGACACAATAA
This sequence comes from Neogale vison, assembly GCF_020171115.1. Taxonomy (NCBI): domain Eukaryota; kingdom Metazoa; phylum Chordata; class Mammalia; order Carnivora; family Mustelidae; genus Neogale; species Neogale vison. The sequence goes on from NC_058097.1 coordinate 14,571,022, forward strand.
AATATCTGTACTCGCAAATTTTTCTTTTTGCATGGGTTTCTTCTTAGCTAAAGAGACAAGATGAGCAACTTTAAAGAACAGAATTATGTTGACTGTTTTACCCCTTTTCCCCTAGTGTCTTAAGAAAGCTTTACCTTTGAATACCATGTCTCTGTTCTTCCTCCTCTGTGTATCCAGAAATATCCTCTCCATTTATTATCTTCTTGATAAAATTTATGGAGGAAATAAAGATCAGTTGTATCTGCCTTTTTATCACAACTCTTATCAAAGGAAATGGAGGAGAGGAAAATGCTGAATAAATCTGTATTGCAGTAATTCTTTTGATGCAAAGTCTGCCTTTGTTATTATAGATTCACATCATTGTGTACCATTAGGTCCATACCACTTAATATGTAAATTTGGACAGGTTAATTAGCCTCTTTTCAAACTGCATTTTTTCATCTGTAACATGTGGAGGTGACTACTCTTTATCTTAGAGATTTGTGAGGATCACATGAGATCATGCATATGAAGTGTTCAGCACAGTGCTTGGCATACAGTCAGAATAGAAAATGTTTATGGAGCACTTTCTGTTAGGTTATGAATGTCTTCATTCCTTCCAGTTGCCTCCCAGTAAACCTTTCTGCAAACTTTTTCAAGTAGCCCTAACAAACTTTTATTTTGGCTTTTCCCCCAGCTTGTGTCACTGGTCAAATATCTTTTTCTCCAATGTCCAGCTGAAAGAAACTGTATATTTATGAGACCATCTTTTGGTAACAAAAATGTCAGGAGTCAGTGGTCTATTAAAAACCTAGTATTAATTTAGGCTCCTCTCAAGCTCCTGACAAAGCCTGGATGTACTATGTTGCTATACCAAGGCTGCCAGAGCATAGGTGAAAACGGGTGAGTATGTAGCCCTTGATCTCCTGAGCTGCATTTGGCAAGTATCCAGTCACTCATTTTTATCTAATTAATGACATTCCTGGCATATGGGGATCATATAACACAGAATCTGTTCATACTCTGTGTGCAAAAACCACTTTGTTCTCCTACCTGAAAAAAAAAAATTGGCAACCTCTGCTATTCATTTCTTTCTTTTTTTTTTTTGCTATTCATTTCTTTATTGTGTCATTTTGAATGTATATTTTGAATTCTCCCTCCCTTCCCCTTGCCTCCCTCCCCCTTCCCTCCCTCTCTCCTTACTTTTTCTTGCCTCTCCTCTCCCACTCCCTCCTGCCTCCCCCTGCATCCCATTCTCCTCCCTCCCTTCATGTCTGTTTCTACTGAAGGGAAGAGTAGCATCTTGGGGGAGGGGTAAAATAGGAAACTGACATCATCAACTGAACTGATTCTAGAAGTTTTCTTGAAACTTAAGGATGGTTTACTTGAGTATTGCTAACAATATCATGGTCCTCAGAGAAGACCATGACCATTCACACTGCCCCATTTTAGCTTCTGCTATTTTACTTGCTTAGAATACTTTTTCCTTTTCTTCCATCTTTCAAAACTAATCTTAAATCTCTCCTCTTTCAGTATTGTTACTAACTCTGGTGTTAATGGATCTTTTTTCTTCCCCTCACTATGCTGTTTTATACTTTTTTGTTTCTAATTCATATTATTGAACCCTTTGTACATAACTTTAAAGGTTTATTTTCCCACTTAGATTTTTTTTCAGAACAATGACCAGGTCATATACATTTTTAGTTTCTTACTGTTACCATCGCTCCCCACCCTAGCCCTCATCATGCTTTTAAACACCTGGGCATTACATCTTCTTTCATGTTGGCAAATTTTAGATCTTTTGAACAGAATCTAAGATCACTGTGTATTTTATAACATAGATACTGCCCAGGGCAAACCTTAGCTCTTATTGTGAGAAGCCTACCTACAATAACAGACCTAGGCCAATTTGAATGCCCCAGGGCCTACCTCCATACCTCATCTCATCCCAAATTTTTAAGTGATTTTAGAATGTCTGAGTCTCAGCATCCAAGTCAAATCTGGAGAAGTCAGGCCAACCACCAAATAAATTAAAAATCCCCAAGGAAAAATTAGGCTTTTTGTTTCTCCTTTTATATACTTTTGGTTCATTTAGCCTCTCGTATGTATCACCACCAGAAAGAAGATTAAGAATGGATGCCCATCATTCAAGTGTTTAAATTTTTGTTGATAGCTTCAGTAATTTGGTTAGAGAAGTTAAGGAAAAGTCTGGACTAAGAGGAAATTTAGAGACTGTGGTTTTCATTTACCCACTCCTTCATTTTGTCATTTAATGACAAACCATAAAAACAGATTAACATATCAAGGGAAGGTCACTATATATCCGCAGAAGAGAATAATGCGTGTTGAAGTTAAAAAATATGAGATATTTGAAAGTAGGGAGGATGGTAGCTAATGAGCTCTGTTATATAAATTAAAGAATATCACTGAGATCCTGAATAAACAGGTCATCTAGCAGAGGAAGATATCTGTACTCGGTAACTACATCCTGCTCAGTAAGTTTAAAAGGGAGGAAGAGAAGACAGTGCTGAGCAAGGAGCCATGTATACCTCGATGTGCTCTATTAAAAGAGGCGCTTGATTGCTCAGTAATTGCAGAGCTAGGCTCTTGGGGAGGCCTTTGTCATCCCTCCTTGGCTGACACCAGACGATAGTGTGGCTCTGTGATAAGAAACAGAGGACCAGTGTCTCCATGGTAACTCACTGAGCTCTATATATTACACTCATTACAAATGAAGATAGATAGTAAAAAAAAAAAAAAAAAAGTATTAACACAGAGAGGGAATATATATATGTGAGTGTGTATATGTATCTGTCTTCCATCTAGAAAGTGAATAAAATAAAATAAAAATGTGATTGCGCTGAATGGACAAGGTTGATAGGCCTTTTTCCCCGTTGGTGCAGGTAAATATTTCATTTTTCAGCTCCTCTGATGGTTTTGTTCTGAACCCACCCAGCTGTAGCTTGAAAGATTAATGATGGGCAGCAAAAGAACCTGAGAAGAGGCAATGAATGAATAGAAACCAGCACCAGAGAAGAAAGAGTTCTGCCTGGCCTTTGGGACAAATAAATAAGGATTTACTAAGTCTGCTAGTTTCATCCCCATAGCAGGAAAGCCTGGAACCCATTAGAATGGAAACCTGGACATTTTTATAATGTAATAATTCCCAGAGTTCCAAACTCATGCAGACTAGTGACAGGAAAAAGAAGAAAGATGGAAGGAAAATCAGTTTCCTTTCTAATTTTCTCTTCTGTAGGTATTGATTGTACTTTAACACAACTAACTTTACAGTGTCTCTCCTCACATAAGACCATTACACCTATGTGTAGATCTTTATAAGGTTAAACACATTTTCTAAAAGCTCAGTCTGCCTATATCATGCATTTTAAAGAAAAAGAACAAATTAACAAAGTCATCAATGAAGAAACCATTAACACTAGAAATTAAAAGTTTTGATTCAAGACACAGAATGCAAATATTTGGTCAGAGAACAAAGACCCAGGAGCTTTTTGCAACTGTTACATTAGTTTTGACATATTAGTCTATCTGCTCTTAAATGAAAGACTTTACACTCTGAAAGAAGGACCCTTGGTACCCCAGCAGGGATTTTGCTGATCCTTAAGGTTGGATTCTGTGTTTCTTTCTCAGTCACTCCAATTTCTAAGCAAGTGTTTGGGTCATTGCTAGGAAGGGTATATAAATGTATTTTTAAAACAAAATAGCTATTTCAGCTAATCTGAAAAACATAATTGTATGCCTTTCATTTTTTCTTATTGAAGTCTTGCTCTTCTACAAGTCTTGTGAAAACTCTTATTAGAATCTTCCAAGGTAGGGATGAAAAAGAAAGGAGGGATAGTGTAGCTACATACCGAAGAGGAATGAAAATATGTGTCCCACACAAAAACTTGCATACAAATTTCATAGCATTATTTATAATAGTCATAAAGTAGAAACAACACAAATGTCCGTGAGCTGATGAATGAATAATATCATGTGGTATAAGCATACAGTGGAATGTTATTTGGCAATAAAAAGGAATGGAGCGCTGCTACATGCTACAACATGGATGAACCTCGCAATCATTATGCTAAGTGAAAGAAGCAAATCATAAAAGACCAGATGTTGCATGAGTCCATTTATAAGAAATTAGAAGAGAGGGACATGGGGAGATGGGTAACTGCTAAAGAATAAAGGGTTTCTTTTGGGGATAATGAAAATATTTTAAAATTGATTGTGATGATGGTTGCAAAACTTTATGAATATGCTAAAGAACATTGAATTGGACATTTTATTTTAGTTTTTTTAAGATTTTTACATTTATTTATTTGACCACTAGAGAGAGCGAGAGAGAGAGAGAGAGACAGAGCACAAGCAGGGGGAGTGGCAGGCAGAGGGGAGAGGGAGAAGCAGACTCTCCACTGAGCAAGGAGCCTGACGCGGGGCTTGATCCCAGGACCCTGGGATCATGACCTGAGAGCTAAAGGCAGAAGCTTAATTGACTGAGCCACTCAGGCTTAATTGACTGAGCCACACTGACCAGTTATCGAGTGAGCCACTCAAATGAATTGGACATTTTTTTGAAATGGATGAATTACATGGTATGCAAATTATATCTCCATAAAGTGGTTACAAAAATAAATAAAGAACTTAGGTAGAGATGAACACGATAGTCTATAAGATGACCATATGTTCCGATTTGGTCAGAATTTTGCCAGTTTTTGCCAGTTGGGCCAATCAATTATTAATACTCTGCTTTCACTTTCAAAAGTGTCCTATTTGGACAATAAACTATATGGTTGCCATGTATATAATCAGGAGTACTTCGACTTTCTCATGTGTATTCTAAAGTTACCTAATGAAAATGCCACTTGGGAATCCTATTGATAGTGAAAATTCCATGTCCCTCCCTTGGATTCTAATTTAGTAGGTAAGAAGTAGAAACTGGTATTTCGTATTTTTGATAATTATTTAGTGAATACTCTGAATGCCAAAATGAATGTAATGAACACCAAAAATTCGATGTTTTACTTGTTTATAAAAAAGAGGTGACTTAATGACCTTTTGGGGCAAAGAGAATTCCAGGGAGGTATGAGAAGACTACAGGAAATGACCAGTCATGGGAGGCCAGAAAACTAATTCTGAATGTGATGAGGATCAAAAGAATAATGGGAATAAAATTCAGCACAGGGGATGCTGGTGCTGTTTTTTCTTTGTTTTTTAGGTTGTCTAATTTATTCTTTTAGTCTTTGTATTTTTATTTAAATTCTAGTTAGCTAACGTACAGTACAATATTGGCTTCAGGGGCGGAATTCAGTGGTTGACCGCTTACACATGGCACCCAGTGCTCATCTCAACAAGTGCCCTCCTTAATGCCCATCACCCATCCAGCCCATTGCCCACCCACTTCCCTCTATCAGCCTCAGTTTGTTCTCTATCATTAAGAGTCTCTTATGGTTTGTTTCCCTCTCTCTCTTTTTTTTTAAATTCCCCCCTCCTATGTTTATCTGTTTTGTTTCTTAAATTCCACATATAAATGAAATCATATGATATTTATCTTTCTCTGATTGACTGTTTTGCTTAGCATAATACACTCTAGCTCCATCCACATTGTTGCAGATGGCAAGATTTCATTTCTTTTTGATGACCAAATAATACTCCATATGTGTGTATGTGTGTGTGTGTGTGTGCGTGTGTGTATATATGTATGTATGTATACACACATACATACACACCTACACTGCATCATCTTTATCCATTCATCTGTTGTTCGACTTTTCAGTTCTTTCCATAGTTGGCTATTACTGATAATGCTGCTAGAAATGTCAGGGGGCATGTACCTTTTGAATCTGTATTTTTGGTTAAATACCTAGTAGTGCAATTGCTGGATCATAGGGTAGTTATCTTGTTAACTTTTTGAGGAACCTCCGTACTGTTTTATAGAGTGGCTGTACCAGTTTGCATTCCCACCAGCACTGCAAGAGGGTTCCCCTTTCTCTGCATCACCAATGTATGTTGTTTCCTGGGTTGTTAATTTTTGCCATTCTGACATGTGTGAGGTGCTATCTCATCATGGTTTTGATTTGTATTGCCCTGATGAGGAGTGATGTTGAGCATCTTTTCATGGGTCTGTTAGCCATCTGGATGTCTTCTTTGGAAAAATATCTATTCATGTCTTCTGTCCATTCCTTAACTGGATTATTTGTTTTTTGGCTGTTGAGTTTGGTAAGTTCTTTCTGGAGTTTGGATACTAACCCTTTATCAAATATGTTGTTTACCAGTATCTTCTCCCATTCTGTAAGCTGCTTTTTAGTTTTGTTATTTCCTTCACTGTGCAGAAGCTTTTAATCTTGATGAAGTCCCAGTAGTTCATTTTTGCTTTTGTTTCCCTTGCTTCCAGGAATGTGTGTGGTAAGAAGTTGCTATGGCCAAGGCCAAAGAGGTTGCTGCTTGTGTTCTTTTGATGGATATTGATGGTTTCCTGTCTCACATTGAGGCCTTACATCGATTTTGAATTTATTTTTGTGTATGGTGTAAGAAAGTGGTCCAGTTTCATTCTTCTACCTGTTGCGTCCAGTTTTCCTAACACCATTTTTTGAAGACACTGTCTTTTTTCCATTGGATATTCTTCCCTGCTTTGTTAAAGATTAGTTGACCATATAGTTGTGGGTGCTTCTAAAAATATCTTTTTCTTCTTCCTTCTTAGAAGAAAACAGATTTATTAACTATTATTTTGTAAGAATGAGTGAGGGCAAAACTGATAATTGTCCAGCTGGAAGTTTTTTCTCCAGAGTGGCCCAAAGTAGAGGAAGGAGTGTTCTGGGATATCCCTGGCTATTACAGTCCTAACTCTGAGCCTGATATCCATTGCATTCACCCAGATTTTTCTGGCTGGTTCCATCCCACAGCCCCTGAATCAAAATTTTATTATTGAGAACTCAACAACACCCAGGTTTGGAAACAAGTAGCACCCTCTGCTGAGGTAGAGTAGTCTCATAAATATGAGAAAATGCAAGAAGCTTGAGCATAAGGACAATTTTTTTTAACAACAGCCACACAAGTCCCACATTGGACTCCCTGCTCAGTGAGGAGTCTGCTTCTCTCTCTCCCTCTATCCCACCCCGCTGCTGTGCCCTCTCTCTCGCTCTCTCTCAAATAAATAAAATCTTAAAAAAAAAAAAAAAAGAAATTTCTATAGTTTATAAGCTCTCCTGTCTATGGCATTTATTATAGCAGCCTGAGCAAACTGAGACAACTACAAAAAGGAGCAAAGGAAATTGGGCCATAGTTTCTTAAAATGAATTACGAGCAATGGGGCATATACCACAATATGAGCAAAACTTTGATAAGAAACAATCCATCATAATCTTCATATGTAAAAATATGTATGTTATTAAATATTTGAAATTATTTGTGACTTGAAGCAACATTCTGTTTAAAATATTTAGTCTTCGTTATTCATTGCTCATATTGAATAGCTCTTCACAGTCTCAGAGTCTGAATCTGAAATGAGAATTGTGGTGAAGAAGCCTATATTTTCCCACATGTGCGGAATTGTCATAAAATGATTTGAGGAGGAAAAAGTCATTACAAACCTGTTCTCTCATTTGGCCAGATTGCTTTAATTCTCAGCGCCCCCCCCTTTTTTTTTACTTCTTTAATCAATCAAGAAAATGCTCTCCTGCAGATTCATGGCTCAGAAGTTTACTCTTCCTTGCTCCTGTCCATGCCCAAGCCTCTTGATCTCCAGGGAAAAGGTTGACATCTGGGGAGATTTCCTCGTTTCACTTTGTTCCAGCAAACTGTTTCAAATATTCTGGCTTTTTATTGAAATTTGAGTCGTCTTTCTTTTAGGTATTGTCTAAAAGTTTTCAGTGTCTTAAAAAGGATTCCTAAAATGTTTTTAAAGGGATTTCCAATTAGTTGAGGGAATGCCACCCAGGGTGACTATTACTATTACTAAATAACAGTACAGATTGAACTTTTATGGTATTTAAGCTACCAATTTTTAATGGAGCATTTCATGTATGCCTTTTAGGTTCCAATATGATAGTAGTAAGACATGCTAACTTAATAAGTCAACGTGGCGATATTAATTATCTCAAGAATATTTAGGTCTCCAGATTTGGTGCTTCTGGCAGTTGCACTGACAATGAAAGCAGTTTAACATTGCCTTAAAAGACAAAGATTTGGCAAAGCTTTAAAAAAATTTGATTGCAAGGATTACAAATTTTAGTGTCATGATTCAGATTTACTGGATTCTAGTAAACAACAGGAGTAAAAAAACATTTTCTAGAAGAAAAACCCTGGGATGAATTCCAGGTAACTGATTTCAGATGAGATTCTTTTTTTTTTTTTTTAATTTATTTTTATTTCTTTTCAGTGCTCAGAATTCATCATTTTAGGGGCGCCTGGGTGGCTCAGTGGGTTAAAGCTTCTGCCTTCAGCTCAGGTCATGATCCCAGGGTCCTGGGATCGAGCCCCACATTGGGCTCTCTGCTCAGCAGGGAGCCTGCTTCCCCCTCTCTCTCTGTCTACCTCTCTGCCTACTTGTGATTTCTCTCTCTGTCAAATAAATAAATAAAATCTTAAAAAAAATTAATTATTTATACACCACACCCAGTGTTCCATGCAATATGTGCCCTCCATAATACCCACCACCTGGTTTACCCAACCTCCCACCTTCCTCCCCTCCAAAATCCTCAGTTTGTTTCTCAGAGTCCACAGTCTCTCATGGTTCTTCACCCCCTCCAATTTTCCCCAACTTACTTCTCCGCTCCATCTCCCCATATCCTCCGTGTTATTTCTTATGCTCCGCAAATAAGCGAAACCATATGATAATTGACTCCCTCTGCTTGACTTATTTTGTTCAGCATAATCTCTTCCAGTCCTGTCCATGTTGATACAAAAGTTAGGTATTCATCCTTTCTGATGGAGGCATAATACTCCATAGTGTATATGGACCATATCTTTTTTATCCATTTGTCCATTGAAGGGCATCTTAGTTCTTTCCACAGTTTGGCGACTGTGGCCATTGCTGCTATGAACATTGGGGTACAGATGGCCCTTCTTTTCACTGCATCTGTATCTTTGGGGTGAACACCCAGTAGTGCAATTGCAGGGTCATAGGGAAGATGAGATTCTTAAGTAACAGAATATCAGTAGGTTTAGTAGACTCACAAACATGAGGCTGCACAGGACTCTAAGATAATAGACCAAAGACACCAGAAACTAAATACTAGGCAAGACCATGGCTTTGATTTTTGATAATAGGCAGGAAGTGAGGACATTCTGAACAATGAGGATACAATCCGAAGAAATGGTAGCAAAGCCAACATTTAAAAGAATAACTCTGAAGTATATTGGGAGGGACTTTATTGAACTTGAAATCAGAAAATAATAGCCTCTAAGATCTTATTTGTTGCTTCTCCTGATCCTGATCCAGTATTTCAGTTCTAGGCTTCCTTTAAGATGGAAGTAGGGCCCAACAATTAACCAAAGGCCAGGCTATGATAAGGTTTCCATTTTAAACAAATTCAAATATATTTAAAGTATTGGTGTGTTTGTGGACTACATAAGTTATACTGTTAGAGCAGGGTAGCAGTAAAGAACAAAGGCTGACCATGGATAGACGACCTTCCTCCACTTCCTTTCTATGTGACTTTGGGAGGGGCTATGCTTTAAACTGTATGACCTTTGATAGGCTTAAGTGAGCTTTGGCAGATACTGCCTGTCTTCTAACGTGGTTTTACTTATACCCCAGCAGCAATGTATTAGAGTGCCAGTTTCTCCACATCCTCACCAACATTCTGGTGAATAAATGAAAACTTATCATTGTGATTTTTATTAGCATTTCTTTGTTGACTAATGATATTTAGCACATTTTCATATGTTTTTGAGACTCTTGGATATCCTACTTTGTGAAATGCCTGTACCAGTCTCTTGCCTGTTTCTTAAAATGGAATTTTTTTTTTTTTTGGTCTTACTGATCTGTAATTAAAAAAAATTCATTCTGGTTATGAGTCCATTATTGGATATTCATATTGCAAATATATTCTCCCATTCTATGGCTTGCCATTTTACTCTCTTAAAATGGGTCTTTGTTGAGCAATAGTTTTTAATTTTAATGTGAAATTTATTAATTTTTTTTCCTTTATGTTTACCACTTTCTGTGTTCTTTGTAAGAAATCTTTCTAATACTTAGTGACTTCATTTTAAAGTTTATAACTTTAATTCAGCAAGAATTTATTTTAGTAAAGATATGAGGTAGGGATCCAAATTACTTCTTTTCCAGATGGTCTTTCAGTTGCCCAAAAACTTTTAAAAATAATTCATATCTTAAATGCCACCTTTACGGAATTTCCATCACAGTGACTTCACGATTTTATGATATGAAACACTCTAACACTAAGCAATGTTCAATAAAATATTAAAACACCAAAAGACACAGGTAAACTGTGATGCAGATAAATGTCTCTGTGGACCAAGTATGGAACTTAGAAAAGCAAAATAGTGGAGCTCAAGTCAGTGGCATTCCTTGTTAGGAGTTTGAAAAAAAAACAACACAACAAGATGGCAGGGGAACCTGTGGGGGGCAGTCAGTTAAGCATCCAACTCATGATTTCAGCTCAGGTGAGGATCTGAGGGTCATGAGATCCATCCCTGTATTGGGCTCACACTGAGATTCTCTCTGCCTCTCCCTCTGCCCCTCATGCTTTGTGCTCGCATGCTCTCTCTCCTTCTCAAATAAATAAATAAATCTTTAAAAACAAAAAAACCCCAAAGGGCAATATTATTTAGATTCTGTGAGACAAGGAGTACTTTAAGTGCTACCTTATGAATCAGGAATATGAATACCTCATTACCACATGAATTCAAGGGCTATGGTAAGGGACCATCTCATGAAAGAAGACTGGTGAAAAAAAGAGTTTCTGGTCACCATGTTGATCTGTGGCTTCCAGAAAACTTCAGGATACATTTGAAGGAAGATAAATTCTCACAATTTGTGACACCATCAGGGATATCCCCTATGTCTACTTGGACAGGAATCCTAACATGCCATTATCAGACCTCATTCTGGATTGGGGAATCATGATTTGGATGGAGATTAACATAAAACTACCTGACTAGGGGTTGGGTTGAACACTGAGAACAGAAAGAGGCAGGGGAAATAAGCCTCAAAATAGGTCAAAATTCCAGAGAAACAAGTTTAATTATCTGAGAGAAACCCACCAAATTAATAATCAGAGTATGAATTAACTCCAGACAGAATCAATTTCTTGGAAGTTTCAAGTAAATAAATTTAGGTTGTGAAAGGAGATAAATAAGGAATGCCTTCAATTAAAAAAAATGAAGAAATTACTTCTAGAATGAAGACCACAAAGAATGCAAGAATACAATGAAGTGATGGTAGAACAGCAGGAGGAAATAAAGCATTAGCTGTAATTATTTGGAAAGAGGTAGAAGAATATAATAGGATGAAGAGAACCTTGAAAGGAACACAGAGTGAATATTCAAAAAAGCCAGTAGAAGATAGAAATGATAAAATTGAACAGCATTAAATAAAAATGAATAATTAGTTGAAAAGCATTTTGGGGAGGGAAAAAAATACTCAAGACAAAGGAGTTCTAAAACATGCATAACTATAGTCTAAGAAGAGAGCAAAAAGAAAATAGAACAAATATTTGAAGATACAATTCAAAAAACACTCCCAAAGTAAAAACTCTGAATTTATACATACCAAAAAGGCTACACACTGAATGTTGAACAAAACTGACCCCCAAATAGTCAAAACAAATTTTATCATAGTTAAGTTACAAAATTCCAAAAAATAATGAATTCTTCATTCAGGCAAAAAGATTGTGTCACTTATAATGAAACAAAGTAGTGGGCTTACCTCAGTGACTTTCCAGTTGAGTTCTCTGGGAAGTGGTCTGTGAGGTAGATTTAGGAGTGCAAATAACGTCTTTGAAAGGAAAAGGAAGAAGCTCAGTTGTGCTAGAAGAGGGATTAGTCCATAATTCCAGCCTAAATCAATCTTTGTCAGCCCAATGAGCTCCAGAGCAAAGATCCCCTATAAGAAGAGTCCTGCATTTGTCAGGCATTAGCTAGCCCTAGTATTGCCACCTGGTTTGGTCATTGCTGGGACTGTCCTAAAAAGAAAGTGCTTTTAGCTACTGCTCCTTGGCTCAGTCATCCCCCAGCTTCTGCACCGGTATAATCATGACCTTGATTCAAAAGCTGAATCAGACCCTGCTGAAACTAATAGCTCGGGGTTGTCAACTGTCCATACTGCTCAGACCTGGGCAGTAAATCCTTTCCTAAAGGGGGATCTGAGCAGTATATCTCCATGTCTGCCACAGTTCAGCCCTCATAGGATGCAGATCTACTCCATACCCCTGAGGGTAGCAGCTCCTCTAGGACTCTGGGTGTCTCTATTCCAGAGGGCAAATTTAGAATAAGGACAATTCACAGGATCAACTACAACTTCATTCTTCCAAGTTTGTCTCAGAGCACAGCAGTTACTCGTTGTCTCTCCATCTTCCATTTTATTCTAAATTCCTCTCACTCTTAGCTACCACCTTTGTTTGTCTCAGTGACTTGCCTGATAGGATAACCTAGACTCTTCGTTGCTGAGGGCAGTCACAATTCAGTGACAGTTGGTCAAGAAACTACTAAGAGATGTCCAGTTCTGTCATCTCAATTTCACACATACTCTTTTCTGCCCCACTGTGTAGCAGAAACCCTAGTTTCTTCTGCTATCTGTGGTTTTATCCCTTGATTAGGTGATGACTCCTCTTAGAAGTTGCCCAGAGTACTCAAGAGGCAGCTATCTCCTATAGTTCAAAAATACCAGTTTGAAGGACTTCTTGCTTTATCTTCTTGTGAGTATATTCCCTTTTTGAGGACCAGGACCTCTAACTTTGTAGAGCCCAGAATTGTGGGAAACAAGAAATACCTTGATAATTCATTGGAAGTAATGGTAAGTGGAATCCTGTCCTACTTTTATGTGGTGTCCTTCTGAGGAGACCAGCCCCACATAAAGGTCTTGGATTCATTGTGTGTACCATGAGCTGGGGATGGCTCCCCATCCTTGAGGGGTTTTGCCTCTGAGCCAATACTTTAGCTCTACCTTCAGCAGTCTATTCCAGTGCTCTGTTAGATCAGCAATTTCTAGATGATTCAATAGGTGAACCCCATGGGCCCATGTCTACACTTTGTTTATTGTGAAGTGACTGGATGCTATGTTGTGTAGAATTCCTTACCTATGGATCCGGTATTCCTTCATCCCCTAGATAGTAGTCCTGGCTGAGGCCCTGAGACAAAGAAGGGCAAATCCATCTCTGCAGTCAACATCAATTCCTGTGATTTAAAAAATGCTGGCCTTTCTGTGATGAAAGGAACTGTATATCAATTTTTAATCCCATGGTTGTTGCCATATTCAAAGTTTAGTATTGGTGTCTTTTGCAGGCAAACTGGATGCTTACAGATAATGGTAGCAAGATCAGCCTTGGTTAGTTGGAGTCTGTGGTGCTGGGCCCATGTATCCCCTTTGTCTGCAACTCTGGTCACTTCATTTAGATATCCATTGTTTTTCATGGTCAATGACAGAAATAGGCTAATAGTAATCATCAAATCATTTTGTTTAATTGCTTATTTAACGCCCTTTCCATGATAGATGTTTCCTGGATTACATAAATGTGTGATATAAAGATCTTCACACTTGATGCTTTCATTGTCATATACCTTTCCACTTACCTTTGCCCCAGATCTCTGTATCTCCAATCTTTCAACCTTTTTGCTTTTTTTTTTTTTTTAAAACCTTTCAGGTCCCTGACCAGTAGGCTAAGCCTACTGCCCATGAGTGCAGGCATATTTTTTTTACCACAAGCCACTTCAATACAGAAGGGATAACCACTGCTGGAAGCTCTGACTATTGGGAAGATTTTCTGTTAACTACTGTCTTTCAAGGCCACTCCTGAGTGAGGCTGTAATGAAGTTACCATCCACTTTTGGCTTGAGTCTAACCCATTTATTCCATCAAAATTTAAAATGTATTTACTTCCTTCATATGATCTACATAAGGTATATTATATATGGATATACTGTATATAAGTGTATTGTACATATCTCACAGGTATGAGCTGAAGGATAGGCTCATGTTAACAATAGTGGATGATATAATGCTCTGGTCTACCTATTCATAACAGCTTCTGTGTACCCTCTGGTCCTCCTCATGATTATCCTATATGTACTATTTCTGTCTTATAATGGATTACTGGTAGGCCTACTTAATTTTATGACTTGAGTTCAGTAGTTCTAAACATACAGTCACTAGGTGTCCTGTGGTCAAATGTTTGATTGGTCATGTCCCAGTGTTATATCAGAAGCTGGTTGGTTGGTTGGTTGGTTTTAGAATTATATCATTTATTAAAATTTATTATCATGGGGCGCCTGGGTGGCTCAGTGGTTTAAGCCTCTGCCTTCGGCCCAGGTCATGATCTCAGGGTCCTGGGATCAAGCCCCACATCGGGCTCTCTGCTCACAGGGAGCCTGCTTCCCCCTCTCTCTCTGCCTGCCTCTCTGCCTACTTGTGATCTCTCTCTGTCTATCAAGTAAATAAAAAAAAATTTATTATCATATATTATCACTTATTAAAATTTTAATTCAAATATAATTGACATACACTATTTTATTAGTTTTAAGTATACAACATGGTGAATCAAGGTTTATATACATTACAAAACACCACAATAAGTATAGTTACCATCTGTCACCCTACAAAGTCATTACAGTATTATTGACTATATTTCCTATGCCATACTTTTCATTCCTGTGAATTAATTATTCTGTAGTGGATGTTTGTTCCTCTTAATCCTCTTAACCCATTTCACTTGTCCCCCAAAACCTCTCTGGGAACTGTGAGTTTGTTCTCTGTATTTATGAGTCTGTTGTTTTTTGTTGTTTTGTTTTCTTTTAATTCCACATATAAGAGAAATCATCGTATTTATCTTTCTTTGATAAATAGCTTAATGTCCTCTAGGTCCATCCATGTTGTTGCAAATGGCAAGATCTCGTTTTTTTAATGGCTGATTAATATTCCATTATGTGTGCAAATCACATTTTCTATATCCATTCATCTCTTGATGGACACTTATGTTGCTTCCATATTTTGGTTATGGTAAATAGTACTGCAGTAAACATAAAGGTGTAGGTATCTCTTTGAACTTGTGTTTCCATTTTCTTAGGAAAATATCCAAAATTGGAATTATAGATTCTACAGTATTTATATTTTTAATTTTTTGAGAACCCTTCATACTGTTTTCCATAGTGGCTGCACCAATTTACATTCCCACCAACAATGCTCGAGGGTTCATTTTTCTCTATGTTCTTGGCAATACTTGTTATTTCATTTCCTTGTTGATAGTAATGTTGAGCATCTTATGTGTCTTTTAGCTGTCTTTATGCCTTTCTTGGAAAAATGTCTATTCAGGTTCTCTCCCCACTTTTAAATTGAGTTTGTTTATTTGTTTGTTTTTTCTTTTTGGTGTTGAGTTGTGGGAGTTTTTCTTTTTTTTTTTAAGATTTTATTTATTTTAGAGCAAGAGTGTGCATGAGTGGCAGTGGGGCAGAGGGAGAGGGAGAGAAAGAATCTCAAGCAGACTCTATGCTGAGTGTGGAGCCTGATGCAGGGGTCAATCCCATGACCCTGAGATCATGACCTGAGCCAAAATCAAGAGTCAGACACTTAACAACTGATCGACCTAGGTGCCCCTATGGGTTCTTTATATATTTTAAATATTAACCCTGTATTGGATATATCATTTGCAAATACCTTCTCCTATTCAGTGGATTGCCTTTTTGTTTCATTGGTTTCCTTTACTGTGCAAAAGCTCTTTATTTTGGTGTAATTTCAATAGTTTAGTTTTGCTTTTGTTTAACTTGCCTGAGGAGACATCCTTAGAAAAATTTTGCTTTAACTGATGTCTGAGTTTACTGCCTGTTTTCCTTTACGAATTTTATGGTTTCAGAGCTCACATTTAGGTCTTCTTTTTTTTAATATTTTATTTATTTATTTATCAGAGAGAGAGAGAGAGAGAGAAAGAGAGGGCATGCACGCACAAGCAGGCAGAGGAACAGAGAGAAGCAGGGTCCCTGCCGAGCAAGGAGCCTGATGTGGGA
Organism: Neogale vison; assembly: GCF_020171115.1. Taxonomy (NCBI): domain Eukaryota; kingdom Metazoa; phylum Chordata; class Mammalia; order Carnivora; family Mustelidae; genus Neogale; species Neogale vison. The sequence continues at coordinate 14,587,180 of NC_058097.1, forward strand.
CTGGGATCATGACCTGAGCCGAAGGCAGTGGCTTAACTAACTGAGCCACCCAGGCATCCCATTTAGGTCTTTAATACATTTTCAGTTTATTTTTGTGTATAGTATAAGAAAGTGGCCCAGTTTTATTCTTTTGCAATTAGCTCTCCAGTTTTCCCGGAACCATTTATTGAAGAGATGGTCTCTTCCACATTGTGTATTCTTGCCTTCCTTGTCATAGATTAACTAACCATTTAAACATGTTTTTTTTTTTTTTTCTGGGTTCTCTATTCCATTACATTGATCTATGTGCCTATTTTTGTGCCAGTACTATTTTGATTACTATAGCTTTGTAATATGGTTTGAAATCTGGGATAGTGGTACCTCCCTCTTTGTTCTTTCTCAAGATTGCTTTGGTCGTTCAGGGTCTTTTGTGATTATATACAAATTATAGGATTATTCTAGTTTTGTCAAAAATACTATCGATAGATTTTTAAAAAATATTTATTTACTTGTTTTTAGAGAATGGGGAGGGGTAAAGGGAGGGAGAGAGAGATTCTTAAGAAGACTCTGCACTGAACATGGGGCCTGATGCAGGGCTCGATTTCATGAACCTGAGATTATGACCTGTGCCAAAACCAAAAGTTGAACACTTAACCTGTCTGCACTACCCAGGCACCCCTAAAAATACTATTGCTATTTTGATAAAGATTGCATTGAATCTATAGGTTTTTAGTGTAATACAGATATTTTGACTATATTCATTTTTCCACTTATTTGTGTCATCCTCAGTTTCTTTCATCAGTGTCTTATAATTTTCGTTTGACAGTTTTTTACCTCCTTGTTTGAATTTATTCTTTTATTTTATTTTATTCTAGTTATTTTATATTTATATTTAATTTATAAATAATTTATAAATATTATTATATTTATTTTATTCTAGTTATTTTATTCTTTTTGATGTAGTTGTAAATGGGATTGTTTCATAAATTTCTCTTTCTGCTAGTTCATTAGTATATAGAAACAACAGATTTCTGTATGTTAATTTTGTATCCGACAATTTTAATGAATTGATTTATTAGTTCATATGTTTTTTGTGGAGTTTTTAGGGTATTTTATATACAGGGTCATGTCATCTGCAAATAGTGAGTTTTACTTCTTCCTTATGAATTTGGATACTCTTTGTTTCTTTTTTCTTACCTGATCACCACAGCTAGAACAGTCAATATTTTGTTAAATAAAAGTGGCTAGAATGGACATCCTTGTCTTTTCTGATCTTAGAGGAAAAGCTTTCAATGTTTCACTATTGAATATGATGTTAGCTGTGGGTTTATCATACATGGTCTTTATTATATAGAGGTATATTCCCTTTGTACTCACTTTATTGAAAGTAAAAACTTTCATCTATCATGAATAGATGTTGAATTTTGTCACATTTTTTCCATCTATTGAGATGATCATAGGATTATTATCTTTCCTTTTGTTAATGTTGTGTATCACATTTATCAATTTGAAGCTATTGAACCATTTTTTACCCTGGAATAAATCCCACCTAATCATGATGTATGATTGTTTAATGTACTGTTGAATTCAGTTTGCTAATTTTTTTTTTTTTTTTTTGAGGACTTTTGTATCTGTGTTTATCAGCGGTATTAGGCTGTAATTTTCCTTTTTGTAATGTCTTTGGTTTTGGGATCAGGGTAATGCTGGGCTTATAGAATGAATTTGGAAACATTCCTTTTTCTTTAATTTTCTGGAAGAGCTTGAGAATAGTTGTTGTTAACTCTTTTTGAGACTTTTGATAAAATTTATTTATGAAGCCATCTGGTCCTGGACTTTATTTGTTGGGAATTTTTGATTACTAATGGAATTTCATTACTAGTATGCAGTTTGCTTAGGTTTCCTATTTCTTTCTGGTTCAGTCTTAGAAGAGTGTACATTCTAGTGATTTATACATTTCTTATAGGTTGTCCAGTTTGTTGGCATATAATGTTTCATAGTATTTGTATTTATGTGATGCCAGCTGTAACTTCTCTTACATTTCAAATTATGAGTCCTCTCCTTTCCTCAATGAGTCTGGGTGAATGCTTATTAATTTTGTGTATGTTTTCAAAGAAACAGCTATTAATTGATTTTGTTTCTGTTATTTTTTCACTCTCCATTTGATTTATTTCTGCTCTAATATTTATTACTTTATTGCTTCTACTAACTTCGGGCTTGGTTATTTTTTTTTAGCTCCTTTAGGTGGAAGGTTGTTGATTTGACCTTTTTTTTTTGTTTCTTGAGGTGGGCCTATATCACTATAAATGTGCCTCTTAGAACTGCTTTTGCTGCATCCCAGGAGTGTTGAACTGTTTTATTTCCACTTTCCATTTGTCTCCCTGTGTTTTTTTGATTTCCACTTTGATTTCTTTACATTGACCCATTAGTTTAGTAGTGTTATTTTGCTTACATGTGTTTGTGTTTTTCTATTTTTTTCTCCATAAATGATTTCTAGTTTTATATCCTGTAGTTCGGAAAGAGGCTTGATATGATTTCAGTCTTCTTTAATTTATTGAGTCTTGTTTTCTGACCTACCACATAGTCTGTCTGGATAATGTTTCATGAAAACTTGAATATATGTTCTATTGTTTTGGGATGGAATGTTTTGCAAATACCTTGGTCCATATGATCTGATGTATCATTGAAAGGCACTATTTGCTTATTGATTTTCTTGATGTTCTACTCGTTGATGTAAGTGGGGTGTTAAAGTCTCCTACTATTATTGTATTATCATCAATTTCTCTATTTATGTCTGCTAATATTTGCTTTGTACATTTAAGTGCTCCTTTGTTGGGTGCATGGATGTTTTCATTTATTATATCTTCTTGTTGGATTGATCCCTTTATCAGTATGTAATGCCCTTCTTTGTCTCTTGTTACAGTCTTTGTTTTAAAGTTTATTTTTTCTAATATAAGTATTCTACCTCAGCTTTTTTTTTTTCACTCCATTTGAATGGAATTTTTTTTTTTCATCTCTTCACTTTCATTGTGGCCTTAAGTCTGAAGTGAGTCCCCTGTAGGCTCATATAGATGGGTCTTGATTTTTTATCCACTCATTCACCCTGCGTCTTTTGGTTGGAGCATTTAGTCCATTTACATTTCAAGTAATTTTTGTTAGGTATGTGCTTATTGCCATTTTGTTCATTGTTTTCCATTCCTTCTTTATTACTTTCTTCTTTAACTCTCTTCCCTTGTGATTTGATGATTTTCTTTGCTGTTATGCTTGGATTATTTTTACTTTTTGTATATCTGATATAGGTTTTTGGTTTGTGGCTTCAGTGAAGTCCAATGGTTCTATATGTATATGTATACATAGTGCTATATATATGTGTGTGTATACGTATATATGTATATACATATATATTTAGTGGTCTATTTTAAGTTGATGGTTACTTAAGTTCACATTCTTCAAAGCAGCACTCTTCCCTCCACATTTTATGTATTTGATGTTATATTTTATATCTTTTTATTTTGTGTATACTCTAATTATTATAAATATAATTGATTTTGCTTTAGTCTTTCAACCTTCATACTAGCTTTATAAATAATTAATTTACTAGCTTTACTATGTTTACTTTAACCACTTAAATGTTTTCCGTTCATAATTTTCTTACTTTTAGTTATGGCCTTTCCTGTCTAAAGAAGTCACTTTAACATTTCTATTAAGGTCAGTTTAGTGGTGATGGATTCCTTTGTGCTTCATTTGTCTGGGAAACTCTTTATCTCTCCTTCAAACCTGAATGGTAACCTTGCTGGGTAGAGTATTCTTGGTTTAGGTTTTTTAACTTTTAACACTCTGAATATATCATGTCACTCCTATCTGGCCTAAAAAGTTTGTGCTGAAAAATCAGCTGATAGTTTTTGCAGTTTCCATTGTCTGTAACTAGTTACTTTTCTCTTGCTGCTGTTAAGATTATCTCTTTATGGTATGCTCGATGCAGGGCTTGATCCTCTTACTCCTGTGATAATTCCTCATGTTTGTGAGTCACCACTAACAGGAATTTGGTTCCCAACTCCATCTCTCTCCTCCCTGTCCTACTTTATGTGGCTTTTTCTTTATATATTTAGCTATTGAAGAGCTGTATTGCTGCTTTTCAGGTTGTCTCAGTTATGAAAAATGAACTACTATAAACTTCTGGCTGTTTTTCTAGTTTTCAGGTTGTTTCAGTTATGGAAAGTGAACTACTGAAAACGTTTTGAGTTGGGGAAAGGTAGCTCTTTGGTAGTTAAGGAAAGAGAGGTGGGTAGCGGGATGGGGTAACTTGGTGATGGGCAATAGGGAGGGCACATGAAGTGATGAGCACCAGGTGTTATGTGCATTGAACATTATATCAAAAACTAATGATGTACTGTACATTGACTAGTTGAATTTAAATAAAAAAAAAAGAAAATGCTTTTATCTACATAGAAAAAATGTTTCTTCTGTGGCACTTAATCAGTTAATATTTTCTGTCTCCTCTTTTTTTATTTATAGATTGAGAAGTTTTTTTTTTAATTTTTTAATTTTTTTATAAACATATAATGTATTATTAGCCCCAGGGGTACAGGTCTGTGAATCGCCAGGTTTACACACTTCACAGCACTTATCATAGCACATACCCTCCCCAATGTCCATAACCCCACCACCCTCTCCCTACCCCTGTCCCCAGCCCCCCTCAGTTTGTTTTGGACAGTAAGAGTCTCTTATGGCTTGTCTTCCTCCCGATCCCAACTTGTTTCATTTATTCTTTTCCTACCCCCCAAACCCCCTACGTTGCATCTCCACTTCCTCATACCAGGGAGATCATATGATAGTTGTCTTTCTCCGATTGACTTCTTTCACTCAGCATAATACCCTCTAGTTCCATCCATGTCATCGCAAATGGCAAAATTTCATTTCTTTTGATTGCTGCATAGTGTTCCATTGTGTATATATACCACATCTTCTTTATCCATTCATCTTGTTGATGGACATCTAGGTTTTTTCCTTAGTTTGGCTATTGTGGACATTGCTGCTATAAACATTTGGGGCATGTGCCCCTTCAGATCACTATGTTTGTATCTTTAGGTTTAAATACACAGTAGTGCAATTGCTGGGTCATAGGATAGCTCTATTTTCAACTTTTTGAGGAAACCCATGCTGTTTTCCAGAGTGGTTGCACCAGCTTGCATTCCCACCAACAGTGTAGGAGGGTTCCCCTTTCTCCACATCCTCACCAGCATCTGTCATTTCCTGACTTGTTAATTTTTTGCTCTCTCCTCTTAAAGCACATTTTTATGATTTGTATTTTCCTAAAACACTATTCATTTCAATAATATTCTCAATACATAAAAAGAATTAAACACAGTAATCTGTTACAATTTTATATGTCCCCATTTCTTTCAGTTTTATTGTTATAACTGATGTACAACACTGTATAAGTTCAAGGTGCACAGTGTATTGACCATTACAAAATGTTATTTCCTCATTTTTATTTTTTATATTTATATTTTCTACCTTTTTGTTGTTGTTATTGTTTAGACTAACTTGTTAGCTAAATGGTATGTTGGCACTCCAGTTTCTTGAACTGGGAACTTAAACTTTTATATGAAGAAATTATTAAGTTTATGTATTTTTGTCCGAGCACTGTGGCTATCCTGTATGGTCATATATATGCTCTTCTGTTGTCTTTTTTTTTTTTTTTTAAAGAATTGTGTAAATATGGTTTTGATTTCCTTTTTTTGTTACAAAAGTTGTTAAGAAAGTTGTAAAAAACATTTCTAGGGTGCTTTTCCCTATTTAATCAGAATTTTATCGGTACTGCTTCTACATCTTGGAATTGGTTGATTGTTTTAGGGGGGTACTATATGATTAACTTTTGTGAATGTTCCCAAATTCTTAAAAAGATGACACATGATGTATATGTTTATGTGAATATAAAATGTATATTAGATATATATAAATTTTACTAATTGTCAGATCTTCATTATGTGTGTATTAGTTACCTATTGCTATAACCAATTACCACTGAATTTAGCAGTATTAAGCATCATTTATTATTTCATAGTTTCTGTGTATCAGGAATGCAGATACAGTATATACGTGTTCTCCAGGTTTCTTGCAAGGTGGCAGTTAAGGTGTCAGCCAGGATTGGAGTTACCTTAAGGCTCAACTGGGGAGGATCTGTTTGCAGCTTACTCACCTGGCTCTGAGGAGGCCTCAAGTTCTCAATGCCTATTGGTTAGACATATTGTCTCCTTCTCAGGTGTGCCTCTCCATGGGGCACCTTACAACATGGTCATTGGTGTCCCTCAAAGTGAGTGAGGGAGAAAGCAAGAGAGCAATTCAAGATGGAAGCTACAGTCCTTTTGTAACGTAATCTCAGAAATGACATGTCTTAACTTTGCTACAGTCTTTTTGGTTAGAAGAGAGTCACTAGGGACAGCCTACACTCAAGGAGAGGATTATACAAGGATATAAACACAAGAAAGCAGGGATCAGGGCACCTGGGTGACTCATTTGGTTAAGTGTCTGCTTTCAGCCCAGGTCATGATCCCAGGGTCCTGGGATTGAGGCTCACATTAGGCTCCCTGCTCAGTAAGGAGTTTGCCTCTCCCTCTGCTGCTCCCCCACTCATGTGCATGCTCGCTTGCTCTCTCTCCCTCTCTCACACACAAAAATAAATAAATAAAATTAAAAAAAAAAAAAAGCGGGGATCGTTTGGGACTCTTTTAGAGGCTCTTTATTATAGTCTTCATTACGTCCTCAATAACTCCTGTCCCTGGCATATGCAAAATACACTCATCTCCCCTCCCAAATCCCCCAAAGTCTCACCCAGTGTATAGCATCAGGTCACAGTTTACAACCTCATCATATAAAGTCACATTCAGTTGTAGATGAGGGTCCTCAGGTATAGTTTCTTCAATACAACTCTTGCAGTTCTTTTCCTTCCATAAATCTTTTCTCTACCCACAGAAATGTAGAATAGTGAGGAAGCATAGGATAACCACTACAGACACTTTTGTTCAAAAAGAGGGTATATGGGAGACACAGACAAGTCCTTGTTCCATTGCAATCCTGAAATCCAGTTGGGCCAAAGTTAGAAGTTCCTTGACTAGGTCTCAGGAAGTAGGAATGATTCTTCATGGGTTTTGGGTCTGCTCTCTGGGCCTCTGGTTTTACCCTCATAGTTCTTTCTTTTATAAGAAAAGTTATCACGTTAGTGTCCAGAAAGTGTTTCAGCCTGCCTTCTTTGTCAGTAGAATTTGAGGGAGTCTCTGGACTTAAAATTTTTTTTAATATTTTATTTTTTTACTGTACTTTTCATTTGGTCCCTTTCAGCTGGCAGAGTTCTTGCTGATAAAATTCTTGAAAAAATCTGTGGCCCCCTGTGAATCTCATTAGGGCCCACTCCATTATATAAAAGTCACAACCAGAAAACTATTCTAGATGAGTCTTTCTTTATCTTAGTCTCCTAGAAGTCAGTAGGATAAAGCTCTTGAGCTTCTTAGAGACCCTATTGTTTGAGAGGATCTGTGAGGCACACCCTTAATCTTTTTTAAAAAGGCCCTTTGTGTGACTTGAAGTAGTACTTTGAAGGTAGCACCTTTTTTTTAAAGATTTTTTTTTAATTTATTTATTTGACAGAGAGAGACCACAAGCAGGCAGAGAGGCAGGCAGAGAGAGAGAGAGGAGGAAGCAGGCTCCCCGCCGAGCAGAGAGCCCGATGCGGGACTCGATCCCAGGACCCTGAGATCATGACCTGAGCCGAAGGCAGCGGCTTAACCCACTGAGCCACCCAGGTAGCACCTTTTATCTTTCATAGTGTAACAAGTTTTTAGTCATATCCTTGGTTTCACCTTTAGACCAGGGTTCCCCTGGCAGTGATAGTATATGATCTTTCCTTAGATTATTTCTTAATGTTAGCATCTTTTAAATCTGGAGAGGCTGCATATTTTCAAAATTTTCAAGTTCTGAATTCCTTCAAAAAAATATTTAGTACTAAAATACACTTTCTAAAATACACTTAGCAAAATACCATAGACTGGGTGGCTTAAACAGAAGAGATTTATCTTCTCACAGTTCTAGAGGCTGGAAATCCAAGATCAGGGTGCCTGCATAGCTGGCTTCTAGTGAGAGTTGTCTTCCCCGGCTTGCAAACCCCTGCCTCCTTGCTGTATCCTAACACCACAGAGAAAGAGGTGTGGTCTCTCTTCTTTTCTTTTAAGAGTGCAAATTCTAACTAATCAGGGCTCTATTCTTTTGACCTAGTTTAACCTCAATCACATCCTTAAAGGACTGACAATATGATTTATTTACAATAAAATCATAGGGCTTCAACATTGAATGGAGGGGAAATGACACAGTTAAGTCCCTGGTGACCATGTATCTGGGAGTTTCTTTCTGGACTCTTCATTCCATTGGTCTATATGCCTGTCTTCATGCCAGTACCATACTGTTTTGTAGTATCTTTGTAGTAAATTTTGAAATGGTAAGTGTGTATAATTGGTTATACAGCAATAGGTAACTAATACCATAATATTCTACTTTTCCAAAATAATTTTGGCTATTCTGGGCCCTATGAGGTTCCATATTGTAGGATTTTCCATACTTTTAGGATTGATTTTTTTAAAAATTTATGCAAAAAGTCATTGTGTTTTTGCTAGGGATTGCATTGATTCTTAAGATTGTTTTGGGTAGTATAACATCTTCTGATCCATGAGCATAGGTTATGTTTCCATTTTTTTTATGTCTTCTTTGATTTCTCAGGCATTTTTAGAGGTAGTTGACATATAACATTGTGTAAGTTTACAGTATACAGTGATGTGTGCATATGTTGTGCAGTGATAACCACAATAAGGTGGTAAACACACCCATCATCCTACATGGTTACTATTTTGAGTGTGTGTGTGTGTGTGTGTGTGTGTTTAATAAGAACTTTTTTTTTTAAAGATTTTATTTATTTGACAGACAGAGATCACAAGTAGGCAGAGAGGCAGGCAGAGTGGGGGGGAAGCAGGTTCCCCACTGAGCAGAGAGCCCGATGCGGGCAGGACCCCGAGATCATGACCTGAGCCGAAGGCAGAGGCCTTAACCCACTGAGCCACCCAGGTGCCCCAATAAGAACTTTTAAGATGTACTCTCTTAGCAACTTCTAAGGACACAGTACAGTACTGTGAACTATATTCACCATGCTGTATTTAATCCCCAGGACTTACTCATCTCATAACTGGAAGTTTATTCCCTTTGACCACCTTTACCCATTTCCCCTGCCCCTTGGCAATCACCAATCTGCTCTGTTTCTATGAGTTTGATTTTCTTAGATGCCACATGCAAGTGAGATCATACAGTATTTGTCTTTCTCTCTCTGACTTACTTCACTTAACATAATGTCTCAAAGTTCCTGTGTGTTGTGTGCCAGGATTTTCTTCTTTTCAGTGTATCAACGAATGAGTAATATTCTATAGGGCGTGTGTGTGTGCGCGTGCACATATACTTATACATATACCACATTTTCTTTATTCTTTCATTTGTTCCTAGACACTTAGGTTGTTTCCATGTCTTGGCTACTGTAAATAATGCTGCAGTAAGCATTGGGGTGCATATATCTCTTCAAGATAGTGATTTCATTTCCTTCAGATAAATACCCAGAAGTAGGATTGCAGGATCATGTGGTAGTTCTATTTTTAATTTTTTGAGGAACCTTACTATGATTTCCATAATAGCTGTACCAATTTACATTCCCAACAATGTGTGAGGGTTCCCTTGTCTCCACAGCCTTGCCAACATTTGTTATCTCTTGTCTTTTTGATAACAGCCATTCAACAGTGTGAAGTTTGTATTAACTTGATGGTTACTTAAGTACTGAAGTTCAAATCATTCTAAAAAAGACACACACAGAAAAAAAAAGACCTTTTCCCCCCTTTCTTCCCTTTTTAATCCTTCCTCCATGTATGAGATATATGTTGTTATCCATCTTTTTATTAATAATATATGTTGTTATCCATCTTTTTATTAATAATTTTCTTATTTCTAATCATGGCCATTTTCTTTACACTAAAAGAAGTCCCTTTAACATTTATTGTAATGCTGGTTTAGTATGCTAAACTCCTTTATCTTTTGTTGGGGAAACTCTTTATCTTTCCTTCATATGTGAATGATAGCTAGGTAGAGTATTCTTGTTTGTAGTTTTTACTTTTAGCACTTTGAATATATCATGCCAGTCTATTCTGGCCTGAAGAGTTGCTGCTGAAAATCAGTTCATAGTTTTATGGGCTTTCCCTTGTAGGTAACTTTTTCTTTGTCTCTTGTTGGTAATTCTGTGCTTCTTGGACTTGGGCATCTTTTTCCTCCTCAAGGTTAGGAAAATTTCAGCTATTACTCTTTCAAATAAGTTTTCTATACTTTTCTCTCTCTTCCTCATTCTGGGACCATTATAATTATAGTGAATGTTAACTTGATATTTTCCAAGACATCTCTTAATCATTCTCATTTTTTAAAAATTCTGTTTTCTTTTGCTGTTCAGCTTGTGTGCTTTCCATTACCTGTGTTCCAGATCACTTATACCCTCTTCTTTTTTTTCTTCAAGTTTAATGTATTCATTTGAGAGAGAGAGAGAGCACATGATAGGGGAGGGGAGGATGGGGAGAGGAAGAAGCAGACTCCCCACTGAGCATGGAGACTGACGTGGGACTCCATCCCAGGATCCTGGATCATGACCTGAGCCTAAAGCAGACACTTAATATACTGAGCCACCCAGGCACCCCAGATACCTTCTTCTTTATTGAAGAGGATTCTTCTCATTATTGAAGGTCTCACTGAGTTCTTCCGCTCTTTTATCCATTCAGGTAACTATCTTTATTATCATTACTTAAGTTCTTTTCTCTGTTTCATTTAGTTCTTTTTCTGATGTTTTTGCTGTTCTTTCTTTTGAAGCATATTCCTCTATTTTGCTTGACTTTCTATGTTTCTGTGGATTAGTGGGATGATTACTTCTCCTAAGCTTGAAAGAATAGTCTTGTGTATGGTGTCTCCTATGTAGGTTGTATATGCTTGGTGACTTTTGCTGGCTGACTAGAGTTGTGGCTCTGTATGCTAATTACTCTTTTAAACTGTGGCATGTCTTCATCTTTCTTGTTGTTCTCTGTCTTTGGTTATTCAGAAGCTCTTCAGTCAGCCCTCAGTTCTTCAGGAGGAAGTGTTCTATAAATAGGTAAAATTTAGTGTGTTCCATGGATGAAGTGAGTTCAAGGTCTTTCTGTCTGTGTCCTGATATTGTACTGGAACTTTGTCTTTGGATTTGACAGTTTGATTACAGTATTTCTTGGTGTCGGCTTCTTTGAGTTCATCCTGCTTGGATATTAATTTCTTTCATCAAATTTCAGTCATTGTTTCTTCAGTGAATCTTCTCATAACTTTCTTCCCCTTTCTCTGTCTTTTCTCCTTCTGGAACTTCTGTGATGTTTATGTTTTTCCACTTGATGGTGTCTCAAACGTACCTTAGGCCCAGTTCACTTTTCTTTAGTCTCTTTTCTTTCTGTTCATCAGAGTTGATAATTTCAATTGTCCTTTCTTCAAGTTCACTAATTCTTTGTTCTGCCAGTTCTAATCTGCTTTCAAATCTCTCTAGTGGATTTTTTTCATTTCTGTTAATGTACTTTCTAGCCCACAATTTCTTTTTGTTTGTTTTTATGTTATCTTTTTGTTCACTGGTATTTCCACTGTGTTCATACATCATTTCCTTGACTTTCACTATATCTTCCTGTAGATCTTTTAACATCTTTAAGACAATTGTTATAAAATCTTTGGTTAATCTGCCATCTGATCTTTATCAGAGATAGTTTCTGTTGATTCAGTAGATAGTTCTGTTGATTCAATTAAATAGATTTTGTTTCCCAAGTTTTGCTTTTTTTAAAAAAAATTTCCATTATAGGCTCTCTCTGTGCCAACAGTCAGCCTGGGCTATACACTTAATAAACTCAGGTCTTTTCTGAGCCTGTACCTTTCACTGTGTATTGTATAGTGACTTTCTAAACTCCCCTGTATATGTGGTTGCTTTTGCATATCATCATCTTAAATGTATGACTTTAACAAGGGGAATAAGAGAAAAATGAAGTGGGGGGATGTGCACTCACTTTAAATCCCCTACAAATGGCTTCAGTTGGAGGGAGTGAGCTTTCAGCAGTGGCAGTGAGGATTCCAACACTGGCTGCCTATCCTTACGTCTGTATCTTTGCAGTCTGAAGCAGCAATCAGTATGATTTCACTCATATGGAATTTAAGAAACAAAAATGAGCAAAGGTGGGGAAAGAGAAGAGAGAAGCAAACCAAGAAACAGACTCTTAACTACAGAGAATCAGCTGATGATTATTAGGGGAAGTGGGTGGTGGGGATGGATTAAATTGGTGGAGGGGATTAAGGAAGACACTTGTTGTGTTGAGCTCCTGATGATATATGAAGTGTTGAATCACTGTACTGTACCCCTGATACTAATATAACACTGTGTATTAACTAACTGGAATTCAAATAAAAACTTAAAAAAAAAAAAAGAAGCAGCAATCAGTGATCATAGAGCTTCAGTATTTGGAGGACAGACACTAACCCTGGTTTTGTCAAGCTGCATGTAAGCTGCTCCTGGAACTGTACATGGATGTCTGTCACCCACCTAGGGAGTGGGCAATGGGTAATTGCTACCGAGCTAACAGTTGACATTGACCTAAATTAATTTATTGTCCAAGATTTCCCTGAGAAGTTGCAAACTTTTGAATAGACTTCAGAGTTCCAAAATTATTAGATTCTGCCTAACAAATAGGGAGATGAATTCCTGGTGCTTTCTGCTCCACCATCTTAATTCCTTAAGCACTGATTCCTTTTTATTTAAACATTGTTCCTTTTACTTTATTATAAACAACAAGAAGAAAACAGTAACTCTAGCACTTTGTTTGGGACAATCTTCAGTTAGATCACCCAGTTCTTTCAACATATATTCTGCTTTCTATGTTACTCAAGTCAGTAAATAGTTTTGCTAAACTTTCTGCCACTGCCCCTAACATCTTCACTTCCTTTTGTGCCTCTAATGGCAGTGTCCTCAAAGTCTAGATTTCCTTTTATTACTCTGTTCAGGGAGTTTAAAATGACCATTTTCTAAAATGTCCTTCAAAGTGCTTTCAGCTTCTGTCTACTGCCTGGTTCCAAAGCCAAGGCAGCACCCCACTTCTGGATATGAAAATCTGTATTAGTTGTCTATTGTTCTGTAATAAATTGTCCCAGATCTTAGTGCCTTCAAACAACAAATATATATCACAGTTTTTGTGGGTCAGGAATCAGGCATGGCTGAACTGGTCCTTAGGCTCTGAGTCTGACAAGGCTGCAAATTGTTGGCTGGCTTTAGACATCTTAAGGCTCGACTGTGGGAAAATCCACTTCCAAGCTCACTCACTCAGTGTTGGTAAGCCTCAGGTCTTCACTAGGTATTGGCTAGAGATACCCTCTTTTGCCAAATGGGCCTCTCCAAAGATAGCTTACAGTGCAGCAGTTGGTGTCTCTCAGAGTTAGTAAGAGAAAAAGCAAGGAAGAGAGCAAGCTTTTTTGCCCTGAATGTTTCCTGCAGTCTTTACTAATAAGGTATATTAGCAAGCTATAGATGTAATATCAATTTTTTAATTTCTTTTAAGAGATTTTGAATGTGTTTCCTATATTTGAAAGTCATTAGTAACTTACTTTCTGTGAAGGATCTTCCATACTTTGGGGCACTTTTCTCTTGTATTACTGGTTTTTAAATTTATTATTTTAGGGTGGGGTGTTTTTTTTTTTGTATTATATGAGGAAATTAGCCCCTTGTCTGTCATATGTGTGGTTAATATTTCTCTCATTCTTTTATCTTTTGATGGTTTTCACAATGTTTATGCCAAACTAGACTTTTAAAAGTTTTCATGTTGTTACAGAAATCAAATCTGCATATTAACTGACTTATACCCTTTGGTATCATTATACTGGTGGAATCATTCTTTGCTAATCCTTTGTTAGAAGTCAGTATCAGGCAGTTAGAGACTTAGAAGAATAGAAGGTTTGGATCAAGGAAATGATAACACTATCATAAAATTGAAGGAGGAAGAGGAGAAGAGCGAGAACAAGAGATTAATGGTAGCTGAGATTATCATGAAAAGCCACTTGTGATGAACTAAGTCTGCTCTCTATGACTATGATATAGAGTCAATCAAGAACCTTTTCAGGACCAGACAGGGATACGTGGCAAATGAATATCCCAGAAGAAGAAAATGAAAAGAGAATGGTATGAAATAATAAGGAAACACAGGAAAAGAGCGGGCTGGGCTGTAGTTTGTGGCAGTAATTTAATGAGGCTTAAAGCCTGTGATTGTTAAAATAAAACAGTCAAATACCAATGCAGGGGGTAAAGGGCAAAAGATACAGTCCTGGCAAAATGGACCCTGGGCTCCTATTTCAGGCACCTGGTTCCCATTAATCTCTCATCCTTATAGACTCTTACAGAGCCTCCTGCATCCCTAACCTTGTCTTGAGCTGGTATGTAAATTAAACCAGCAGCTTTAGTCTTTATAGCATTATAGCAGAAGAAACAAAGATAGTAAAAGTTGTAGATGGAGCCAGAGTCCATAGGATGCAAATACGTAGTAGCAGAATGCCCCAAGTGGAGAACAGGGACAAGAGAAAGAACTACCATAAAACCGGATTATATTTCCTTCTTTTTCCCCTATCTTTCCTTTACCCCTTTATAAAATATGCATACATAGGTTGGGTTAAGAAAACCCTTTCCAGTTGGCCTTTTTCCAAGACAAGGGTACAGCTGGGCCGAAGGGCCACATGTTGAAGTTATTAATATGCCTATGCCCTTCTCCCCCACTGAGTTCACTGATCAAAGGCCCTGCCAGAGCAGCAATGGATAGCCTCGCATAATGGGAACTGAAATTCTACTTAAGAAACCAGCTTTGCCAAAACACACTACCTTTTTAAGTGAAACATTCCATGCACATATTAACCTGATTACAAAAAGGAAGGGAGATCTTTTTTCCTTCTGTACCCTGCTAATAATTTTCTGTCAAGTCTGATTTGGCTTTAGCTGCACTCCCAAGTTCTTGTGATGTGCCCCGATCACCAGTAAACTAAAAACAGAAGGTGTAGCACAAACTCTGACAGGATACTCTGTCCATGAATATAGACACTGCAGAATTCAGGTTCTAGCCAGCAGGGAAGTCCAGTGAATTTTCCAGTCTCTGACAACCAGCAGCCTGCCTCTGATTCACACAATCAGTGAGGGAAACACAGGGAGAAAATGGTGGAAATAATTAAGGGTTCTTAGAGTTAGCAGAAGCTTTGACTCTTCACAAGGCCCCTGCCTCAAAAGGGAGTAAACCAGTATGCTTATTAGAAAACCTAAACAGTAACAAAGCATTTTGAAGTCCCAGTCAGTTCTAGCCCCAAGTTGGAAAGCCAGGTTGAAGACTTGGTTAGGTAAGAGGAAAAGGAAATAAACCAGACTTTAAAAAAACAGTATCATTTTGCTCACAAAGAAAATTTTATGGTATATTTCACTGTATTCCAGGATAACTTGGTTCCTATATAGCTGACAAAATTTTGTCATCAGACAGGGTATCAAGATCTAGATAGTATGCAGTTGTCCAAATAGAATACCAGTTTATGAAGAGTCTGAATATGATTGTCAGCTTTCCTCCTAGACACATCAGAGGGCAGTTTTTGTTGGAGGATAGTCAGATGTGCTATGTCTTCTTTGAGAGCCTCATGCACTGGGCTGTAGCACATTGCAAACTGTTAAGTTTTATAGTCTCTCAAATTCAAAGCCCCCTTGCCTATGATTATAAACAGAGCTGAGCAGTTGATATATCCCAGAAAAGGTCCAAAAATGCCCCAAACAAAAAGTAAACAAAAGGCAGCAAGGTCTAAATAAGCCTTTTTCTGTTTGTATTTGACAGTTATTAAAACTGCTTGTTGGGGCGCCTGGTGGCTCAGTGGGTTAGGCCTCTGCCTTCCGCTCGGGTCATGATCTCAGCGTCCTGGAATTGAGTCCCGCGTCAGACTCTCTGCTCGGCGGGAAGCCTGCTTCCCCTTTCTCTCTTTCTCTGCCTACTTGTAATCTCTGGCTGTCAAATAAATAAATGAAATCTTTTAAAAAACAAAACAAAACAAAAAACAAAAACTGCTTGTTAACAAGGACCAGGAAAGACTTTTTTTCAAGTGATGTCCTGCAAGACTTCAGATAGGTGTCCTGTCAAAACACATTAAGAACTCAAAGAAGTTTTTACCTGAAGAAGGTAGGCAACTAGATACTGCTAGCAAAGCTACCAAGTAATTAGACACAATATTCCATTATCCTTAGTATATCTGCTGGCTTGGGTTTTTTTTCTCTTTTTAAAAATACTTTCTTCTGGGGCACCTTGGCTCAGTGGGTTAAGCCTCTGCCTTCAGAGATTCAAATTAAAACCACATTGAGATATCACCTTACACCAGTTAGAATGGCCAAAATTAACAAAACAGGAAACAACATGTGTTGGAGAGGATGTGGAGAAAGGGGAACCCTCTCACACTGTTGGTGGGAATGCAAGTTGGTGCAGCCTCTTTGGAGAACAGTGTGGAGATTCCTCAAGAAATTAAAAATAGAGCTTCCCTACGACCCTGCAATTGCACTCCTGGGTATTTACCCCAAAGATACAGATGTCGTGAAAAGAAGGGCCATCTGTACCCCAATGTTTATAGCAGCAATGGCCACAGTCGCCAAACTATGGAAAGAACCAAGATGCCCTTCAACGGATGAATGGATAAGGAAGATGTGGTCCATATACACTATGGAGTATTATGCCTCCATCAGAAAGGACGAATATCCAACTTTTGTAGCAACATGGACGGGACTGGAAGAGATTATGCTGAGTGAAATCAGTCAAGCAGAGAGAGTCAATTATCATATGGTTTCACTCATTTGTGGAGCATAACCAATAGCATGGAGGACAAGGGGCGTTAGAGAGTAGTAGGGAATTTGGGTAAATTGGAAGGGGAGGTGAACCATGAGAGACTATGGACTCTGAAAAACAGTCTGAGGGGTTTGAAGTGGCGGGGGGGTGGGAGGTTGGGGTACCAGGTGGTGGGTATTATAGAGGGCACAGCTTGCATGGAGCACTGGGTGTGGTGAAAAAATAATGAATACCGTTTTTCTGAAAATAAATAAATTGGGAGAAAAAAAAAAAAAAAAAGCCTCTGCCTTCAGCTCAGGTCATGATCCCAGGGTCCTGGGATCGAGCCCCACATCGGGCTCTCTGCTCAGCAGGGAACCTGCTTCCTCCTCTCTCTCTGCCTGCTTGTGATCTCTCTGCCTGCTTGTGATTTCTCCTTCTGTCAAATAAATAAATAAAATCTTTAAAAAAAATACTTTCTTCTATTATGAGAGCTATCAGATTAACCCAGAGTGGATGTCCTAGATGTCCTGGACTAGATGCCCTGCATGGTACTCCTATTGACATCCCTCCAGCTGTCTTTCCTAGACTAATCAAAGACTCATTGCTTTGCAGATTAGAATATCTTATTGGCACTGGGGTTTACCTTCTTGTCATCTTGGGTAATCAGAGAAGGTTATATTCTAGATTGACACTGTTTACAGTTTCTCATAGTTATGGTAAAGAAGATAAGGAAAGGTGGTTACTTACAAAAATACACTTGGCCTTTCAGTCTTTCTTGTCACTAAATGAGAAATGACCATTGCTGGATTTACAACCGTATCAGCCAAGAATCTTCAATGATTCACTTCTTGGCATTCAGTAAAGAAGACTGTGGCTTTAAAGTGCTGAGTCCAAACCTAAAACTGAATAAACTAAGATGCTTTGATCTTGAGTGCTTACCTTTATAAATTTTAGCTGTAATGGCTGCATTTAGATATCAAAATGTAGGAAATAGTTTGTAAACTCTTGCCAGAGAATCGTAATTTCTTGTACATTAATATAGCCAGTCTTTATATCCAATGGACCTTTAAATTTTAAAAAAATCTATGACATAAGTTATTCTTTAAAGTGAGGTTGCAGAAAATATTTCGTTCCCTGTAGTAAATGTCTTTTCATTATCTTTTCTGTACTGTGTTATACTATGTTTTACCAAAAGAACGTTTCAGTAAGATAAAAGAGGGTTAAGCAATGTGACTATTTTACGTGAACATTCTGACTTTGAAAATACGTAGAAGAGGAAAAGATGTCCTGTAATTTCCTCAGCCTACTGTATGGAAGGGCATTTATAATCAGTCGTGGAAATGGGATCCCAAACCACATACATGGAGGTAAGAAAGGAAGGAGTGAAGGAAGGGAGCAGGAGGGGAGAGAAGGAGAAAGAAAGAAAAAAGCTAGCAAACAGGCTGAAGAGTATATACATGTGTCCTCATTCTAAAAAGGATTTGAGACAGCAAGCTGAAGAGTAAGTAAGTAGGCAAGACACTAGAACCTAGTGATGACCTAGTTATCAAAACAAAAGATACACAAATGGGCCTTAGGAAAGAGGATTCAGTGAAATATTCTTTGCTGAATGAGATTTAACTGTTGCATAGAATTTTCTTTTTGTGTTCTATTCTTAGCACTGAAATATTGTCGAAATTACCAAAATTTTGCAAAATTACAAAACACATTACTGAATAAAAGCTCTCTTTTCATTCTCTTGGTTTTTCCTCCTTGTGAGTATTATCATCCAGAAGTTGTTTTTTTTTTTTTTTTTTTTTTTTTTGAGTGTTTAAGAAGCACATGGTGATTTGTTTACAGCCACTCAAAAGAACAGAACATTTCTAGAAAATCTTAGCACTGTTTGTTGTGTGCTAGCCACTTCATGATTCTGGGCATTTGTTTTAGTAGGTTTGTTTTGCCATTATATTCAAGTCATGTGGATAGGAGTAAATCTCCAGGTTGATGAGAGAGAAGTGTCTTCATTCACAAGTGACACACATTTAAACCTTGTCAAGTCACCTGTTTCTCTTATTCCTAGAACCAAAGTGACTTTTTAATCACTAGTGTATAAAACTGTACTGCGGTGGTACTGTATAAAAACACTTAAAACTAGGGATGTTTCTTCATTCCAAACGTAACCCAAAGAGGTAAGCTGTGGGTATAGGAAGCAGCATTTGTTTTCTGGGTTTTTTTTTTGTTGTTGTTGTTTTTATTTCTTTTAGACTTTTTAAAATTAACATATAATGTATTATTTGCCCCAGGGGTACACTTCATAGCACTCACCATAGCACATACCCTCCCCAATGTCCATAACCCAACCACCTTCTCCCTACCCCCCTCCCCCTGGCTACCCTCAGTTTGTTTTGTGAGACTAAGAGTCTCTTATGGTTTGTCTCCTTCCTGATCCCATCTTGTTTCACTTTTTCCTTCCCTACTCCCCAACCCCCCAACTTTGCCTCTCAAGTCCTCATATCAGGGAGATCATATGATAATTGTCTTTCTCTGATGGACTTATTTCACTCAGCATAATACCCTCTAGTTCCATCCAAGTCATTGCAAATGGCAAAATTTCATTTCTTTTGATGGCTGCATAGTATTCCATTGTGTGTGTGTGTGTGTGTGTGTGTGTGTGTGTATGTGTATAATCACATCTTCTTTATCCATTCATCTGTTGATGGACATCTATGTACTTTCCATAGTTTGGCTATTGTGGACATTGCTGCTATAAATATTTGAGTGCACGTACCTCTTCAGATCATTACATTTGTATTTTTAGGGTAAATATCCAGTAGTGCGATTGCTGGTTTGTAGGGTAGCTCTATTTTCAACTTTTTGAGGAATCTCCATGCTTTTTTCCAGAGTGGCTGCGCCAGTTTGCATCCCTACCAACAGTGTAGGAGGGTTCCTCTTTCTCCACATCCACGCCAGCATCTGTCATTTCCTGAGTTGTTAATTTTAGCCATTCTGACTGGCATGAGGTGGTATCTCATTGTGGATTTGACTTGTGTTTTCCTGATGCCAAGTGATGTGGAGCACTTTTTCATGTGTCTGTTGGCCATCTGGATGTCTTCTTTGCATAAATGTCTGTTCATGTCTTCTGCCCATTTCTTGACTGGATTCTTTGTTCTTTGGGTGTTGAATTTGAGAAGTTCCTTATAAATTTCGGATACTGACCCTTTATCTGATATGTTGTTTGCAAATATTTTCTCCCATTCTGTCAGTTGTCAGTTGTCTTTGGTTTTGTTGACTGTTTCCTTTGCTGTGCAAAAGCTTTTGATCTTGATAAAGTCCAAATAGTTCATTTTTGCCCTTGCTTCCCTTGCCTTTGACGATGTTTCTAGGAAGAAGTTGCTGCAGCTGAGGTCGAAGAGGTTGCTGCCTGTGTTCTCCTCAAGGATTTTGATGGATTCCTGTCTCACATTGAGGTCTTTCATCCACTTTGAGTCTATTTTGTGTGTGGTGTAAGAAAGTGGTCCAGTTTCATTCTTCTGCATGTGGCTGTCCAATTTTCCTAACACCATTTGTTGAAGAGACTGTCTCTTTTCCTTTGGACATTCTTTCCTGATTTGTTAAAGATTAGTTGGCCATAGAGTTGAGGGTCTATTTCTGAGCTCTTTATTCTGTTCCATTGATCTATGTGTCTGTTTTTGTGCCAGTACCATACTGTCTTAATGGTGACAGCTTTGTAATAGAGCTTGAAACCTGGAATTGTGATGCCACAAACTTTGGCTTTCTTTTTCAACATTCCTCTGGCTATTCGAAGTCTTTTCTGGTTCCATATAAATTTTAGGATTATTTGTTCCATTTATTTGAAAAAAGTTAAGAGTATTTTGATAGAGATTGCATTAAACATGTAGATTGCTTTAGGTAGCACAGACATTTTCACAATATTCGTTCTTCCAATCCATGAGCATGGAACATTTTCCCATTTCTTTATCATCTTCCTCAATTTCTTTCATGAGTACTTTATAGTTTTCTGAGTACAGACTCTTTGCCTCTTTGGTTAGGTTTATTCCTAGGTATCTTATGGTTTTGGGTGCAATTGTAAATGGGATCAACACCTTAATTTCTCTTTCTTCTATCTTGTTGTTGGTGTATAGAAATACAACTGATTTCTGTGCATTGTTTTTATATCCTGACACTTTACTGAATTCCTGTACAAGTTCTAGCAGATTTGGAGTAGAGTCTTTTGGATTTTCCAAATAAAGTATCATATCATCTACAAAGAGTGATAGTTTGACGACTTCTTTTCTGATTTGGATGCCTTTAATATTTTTTGTTGTTGTTGTGTGATTGCTGAGGCTGGGACTTCTAGCACTATGTTGAATAGCAGTGGTGATCATGGACATCCCTGCCATGTTCCTGACCTTAGTGGAAAAGCTCTCAGTTTTTTTCCATTAAGAATGGAAACTGGTTTTTTCATAGATGGGTTTGATGATATTGAGGTATGTACCATCTATCTGTACATTTTGAAGAGTTTTGATCAGGAAAGGATGTTGTACTTTGTCAAATGCTTTTTCATCTTCTGTTGAGAGTATCATATGGTGTTTGTTCTTTCTTTTATTAATGTATTGCATCACAGTGATTGATTTGCAGATATTGAACCAACCTTGCAGCCCTGGAATAAATTCCACTCAGCCATGGTGAAAAATCTTTTAATGTACTGTCAGATCCTATCCGCTATTATTTTGGTGAGAATTTTCATATCTATGTTCATCAAGGATATTGGTTTGTAATTCTCCTTTTTGATGGTCTTTGTCTGGTTTTGGGATCAAGGTGATGCTGGTCTCATAAAAGGAGTTTGAAAGTTTTCCCTCCATTTCTATGTTTTGGAACAGTTTCAGTAGAATAGGTATTAATTCCTCCTTAAAAGATAGAATTTCCTGGGAAGTTCTCTGGCCCTGGGCTGTTGTTTGTTGGGAGATTTTTGATGACTGCTTCAATTTCCTTACTGGTTATGGGTCTGTTCAGGTTTTCTGTTTCTTTCTGGTGCAGTTGTGGTAGTTTATACATCTCTAGGAATGCATCCATTTTTTCCAGATTGTCAAATTTGCTGGCAAATAGTTGCTTATAATATGTTCTTATAATTGTTTGTATTTCTTTGCTGTTGGTTGTGATCTCCCTTCTTTCATTCATGATTTTATTCGAGTCCTTTCCTATCCTTTTTGATAAGTCTGGCTGGTGGTTTATCAATCTTATTAATTCTTTCAAAGAACCAGCTCCTAGTTTCATTGATTTGTTCTACTGTTTTTGTTTGTTTGTTTGTTTCTAGTTCATTGATTTCTGCTCTGATCTTTATTATTTGTCTTCTCCTGCTGTGTTTAGGCTTTCTTTACTGTTCTTTCTCCATCTCCTTTAGGTGTATAGTTAGATTGTGTACTTGAGACCTTTCTTGTTTTTTTGAGAAAGGCTTTAATTGCTATATACTTTCCTCTCAGGACCGCCTTTGCTGTGTTCTACAGATTTTGAGCAATTGTGTTTTCATTATCATTTGTTTCCATGAATTTTTTCAGTTCTCCTTTAATATCCTGATTGACCCATTCATTATTTATTTATTTATTTATTTATTTATTTGACAGAGAGAGATCACAAGTAGGCAGAGAGGCAGGCAGAGAGAGAGAGGAGGAAGCAGGCTCCCCGCTGAGCAGAGAGCCTGATGCGGGACTCGATCCCAGAACCCTGAGATCATGACCCGAGCCGAAGGCAGCGGCTTAACCCACTGAGCCACCCAGGCACCCCGACCCATTCATTCTTTAGTAGGATGCTCTTTAGTCTCCATGTATTTGAGTTCTTTCCAACTTTCCTCTTGTGATTGAGTTCTAGCTTCAGAGCTCTGTGGTCTGAAAATAGGGAAGCAGTATTTGTATCTAAATCTTTTCTTCTTTTGACAAATCTGAGATAGACATTCTTTTTTTTTTTTTTTTTTTGTCCCACTGTAATGTTAGGCTCATGTGGTATAACATGTAATTTTTGTTTACATCTCGTAAAAGTAATATACCTGGTATAAAGTTCAAACAGCAAAAAGGGAATATAATGAAAATTAAGTCTTGCTTCCACCCTTGGCCCCCAGGTCTTCAAAAGCAGCCACTGTAACTAGTGCATTGTGAATCCATCAGACACACACACACATATACATGTACACTTCTATATAAATAAAACATATTTGTTATATATTTCTATATACAAATGCTAGCATACTATGCAACCTGTTCTACCTCTTATTATATTTTATTGTGGCAATATTATTTTATTGTGGCAAACCCACATATACAGAAAAGAGCTTAAAAGTATAGTTTAAGTTATATAAAGGAAATACAATCACCTATGTTAAGAAATAGAAGCCTGCATCTCCAGAAGCACCTTCCTATATTCACATGCCCCTTTCTAATCACCATCCTTAGAGCAGAGGTAACCACTGTTCTGGCTTTTAAGGACATTAAATTCTTTTCTTTAAAGCTTCATTATGTAAATATTTATTAATAAATATAGAAGTTTTCAGTTTGGGGCTTTTACAAAAAGTGCTGGTAAGAAGGGCATTTTTATATTGCATGCAAGTACCTATTGCTGAATTTCTCTAGGGTATGTAAGTAAGGGTGGAATTGCTGGGACATACAGCTTCAGCTTCACTGTATATTGCCCGAGTGTTGTTCTCATTTACATTCCCACCATTAGTTTACAAGAGTGATTGCTGCTCTAAATCTATGGTAACACTTGGTATCATCAGATTTTTTAGCTAATCTGGTATATATGTAATAGTGTCACATTGAGCTTTTAATCTGTATTTTGTAATTTCTGGTGAGATTGAGCATCTTTTCACATGTTAATTGGCATTTTGAAAGTCTTCTTTTGTGACGTGCCTGTTCAAGTTTTTGCCCATTTATCTGCTTGCCTCTTGTTTTCTTAATGACTTGTAGGAGTTCTTTGAATATCCTGAACACTAGTGCTTTGCTTAGGTACCTATGTTACAAATGCTTTCTCCTACTCTGTGGCTTTCATTTCATATTCTTTCATTTCATTCTTCATATTCTGCTTTTGATGTGTTGAAATTCTTAATATAGTCACAGTTATCAGCATTTTCCTTTCTCAAAAATGACTTTTTGTTTTAAAGATTTTATGTATTTGACAGAAAGAGGGAAAGCACATGCAGGGGGAGTGGCAGAGGGAAAGGGAGAAGCAGACTCCCTGCTGTGCGGGGAGCCTCACACAGGACTTGATCCCAGGACACTAGGATCATGACCTGAACTGAAGACAGATGTTTAACTGACTGAGCCACCCAGGTGCCCCCAAAGTAGCTTTTTAAGAATGAATTTTCCCCCCACGAAACTGTTCTTTTTTCTTCTAAAATATTTATTGTTTTGCTAAGAGATTTTAGGTCTATAATCCACGTGAGACTGAGACCCACGAGGGTCCAGTTTCATACTTTTTCATATCTAGTTTCTCAGTTTTTCTAATACCTTTTACTGAAAGGACCATTCTTTCCCCACTGCTCTGAATTGTAATCTTTATCATAAAGTAATTATCCATATATATGTTGCATGCATTTCAGGGCTGTCTGTTGTATCTCTATTCTATTTGTCCATCTCTGTATCTATTCACACTGTTTTAATTACTGTAGCCTTATATTGAGTCTTGATATCTGGTAGAATGTGATATTCCACCTTGTTTCTTTCTCAAGAACACTGTGGCTCTTCTTGATCTTTTGTATTTCCGTATGTCTTAGTCAGTTAGGGCTGCTATCACAATAAACTACAAGACAGGGTAGCTTACAAACAGCAGGAATTTATCCCACTTCTGGATTCTAAAAGTCTAAGATTAGGGTGCCAACATAGTTGTATGAGGGCTCTCTTCTGGATTTCAGACTTCTCACTGTATCCTCGCATGGTGTGGGAGTAAGCTAGCTCTCTGGGGCCTCTTTTATAAGAACACAAGTCCCTAAGGGTTCTGCCCTTAAGACCTAATCACTTCCCAAAGGCCCCATCTCCTAATACCATCACTTTAGATATTAGGTTTTCAACACATGAATTGGGGAATAGGCACAAACAGACCATAGCAACACACAAATTTTAGAATTAGCTTGTTGAGTGCTGCAGTAAAGCCTAATGAGTTTTTGGTTGTTAAGACACTGAATCTTCTACATCAAATTATAAGGAGTTGGCAGTTTGGAAAAAAGAAGAACAAAGCTTAGGGGACTTGTAGTACCTGATTTCAGCACTGGCTCTGAAGCTGATCTGAAGTCATCAAGGCAATGTGGTGTTGATTTGGATAGATATAGAAATCAATGGTACAGAATAGAGAGTCCAAAAATAGTACCACACACATATGGTCAATTGATTTTCAACAAAGATGCCAAGGTAATTCAATGGAGAAATGATAGTCTTTTCAACAGATGGTACTGGAACAATTGGACACCTATATGCCAAAAAATGAACCCTAGTCCCTGCTTCACATACTATACCAAAAAAAAAAATCTCAAAATGAATCATAGACTTAACTGTGAAACCTAAAATTATAATACTTCTACAAGAAAAGATAGGAGAAAGTCTTTGTGACTTTAGATTAGCATAGATTTCCTAAGTCACAGGAAGTATATAACACAGAAGAATTCACAAATTTGACTTAAAATTTAAAGCTTCTGCTCTTCAATATAAAATCTTTTTTTTTTAATCTTCAAGTGTTTTTTATCTTTTTTTTAAAGAGTTTATTTATTTATTTGACAGACAGAGATCACAAGTAGTCAGAGAGGCAGGCAGCAGGGGTGGAGGGAGAGAAGCAGGCTCCCTGTTGAGCAGAGAGCCCAACGTGGGGCTTGATACCAGGATCCTGAGATTATGACCTGAGCTAAAGGCAGAGGCTTAACCTAATGAGCCACTCAGGTGCCCCAATATAAAATCTTTTGTTTTTAAAGATTGTACTTATTAGGGAGAGCACAATTGGGGGTGGAAGGTAGAGGAAGAGGAAGAAGAAGACCCCCAACTGAGCAGGGAGCCCAACGTGGGATTTGATCCCAGGACTCTGGGATCATGATCAGAGCTGAAGACAAATGCTTAACTGACAGAGCTACCCAGGGGCCCTCTTCAATATAAAATCTTAATGAAATGAAAATAAGCATGGCAAATAAGCACACAAATATATAGTCCAATTTATGAGTCATATGGGAAAACACAAAATCACAATGAAGTACCAGTAGACATACGTTTTGATATTGTTAAAATTTATAAAAACTGACACTACCTAGTACAGTGGGTGCTCAGAGTAGCTGGAACTTTCATTTTGCTGCTGGAAATGTAAAATGGTAAAATCATCTTAGAAAACAGTGTATTAGTTATCAAATGCTACAAACAAATTCTATATATGTAATAGCTACAAACAGTACACGTATATTATCTCAGTTTCTATGAGTCAGGATTCTGGGCAGGGCTTTCCTGGGTCCTCTTCTGTTCAGAGTCTGCAACAAAGTCTGCAGTCAATGTGTCAGTCATGATTGGGGTCACATATGAGGCTTAAATGGAGAGAGATCTGTTTTTAAGCTCATGTCATTGTTGACAGAATGACAACATTCCTTGTGGGCTATGAGATTGAGAGCCTCAGTTGATTGCCGGCTATTGTTTGTTCTCACTTTCTTGCTAATGGATCATTCCATATGGCAATTTATTTTATCAAAATCAAGAAGGAAGAGAATATATAGAGAACGTCTGCTAGCAAGACAAAAATTAAAATTTTATGTAACATTATCATGGAAGTGACATCTTTATCACCTTTGCTATTTAGTAATAAATTACTAAATACTTTAATACTTCAAATACTTTTAATTACTTTAAAGTAATAAATACTTTACTATTTAGAGGCAGATTCTGCCCATACTTGAGGAAAGGAATATTATAAGATGGCATAGATACCAGGAGGCTGGGATAATTGAGGGCCACCTTAGAGACTCTCCACCACAGTCATCTTTTTAACAAAGTTATATGTTAAATTTACCATATGATCCAGAAATTCCATGCCTAGATATTTGCTCAAGAGAAAAAATATGTGTCCACACTAAGATCTGTACACAAAAATTTATAGCAGCTTTATAAAAAATTGTCCCAAACTGGAAACAACCTAAATATGTATCAACTGGTGAATGGATAACTAAATTATGGTATATCCAGGCAATGGAACAGTATTCCAAAATAAAAAGGAACTACTGATAAAATCTAATAACATGGATGAATCTCCAAAGCCTTAAGCTTAGTGGAAGAAGCCAGACATAAAGGACTGGCACTAAAGGAAAGTTACATACTGTATAATTCTATTTATATTATATTCTATAAAAGGCATAGCTATAAGGGAAAGAAAACAAAAAAAGTGGTGCCTTGGCTGGAGATTGGGAGAGGACTGACAACAAAGGAAGGGGAGATTTTAGAAGGTAATAATACATAATTCTGTATATTGATTTTGTGTTGTTTATACAAAATATACATTTCTCAAAACTCTAAGACTATACACCTAAAAGGATGATTTTTTTCTGGGTATATGATTATACCTCAGTAGGTATGACTTAAAGATAAGTCTTTAGTACTCAAGAATTTTTTTAAAGGTAGTAGAGTTTGCGGTTTAGAAAGTAAATAAATTCTGTTGTGCTAATCTTGAAAGTTAAAAATTTAAATGTTTGTCTTTTTTATGGAATGCTGATTTCTTCTTTATGGCAGGAATGTCTCCTCAATTAATAGACCACTTACTGAACTGAGAGAACATTGAACTCCACATTTGCCTTCTAATTTTGAGTATTGAATACAAATGTATAAATGCATAAAACTTTAAAAAAGACATTAAAACCATCATTCTTAACATATAAATCCTAAATGGTAATCAGTACTTCTGTTTCCTTCCTGGATAATACAGAATCTTTAAAAGCTTTTAACTCTGTTTACTCTCTTCTAACCTGAATGCTAATGTTGAATATTTTAATTCCATATATTTTTTTAAATTTCACAATTATTATTTTATATATTTATGTATTTCTTTGTTATTTCTATTTTATATATTTTTATTATTGAAATGTATTTGGCATGTAACACAGTATTAGTTTTAGGTGTACAACTTAGTGATTGGGCATGTGATCTATTGCAAATGTTTACCACAATAAATTTAGTTAAAACATTAATCATCCATGAAACAAGATGGGATAGGGAGGGAGACAAACCATAAGTGACTCTTAATCTCACGAAACAAACTGTGGGTTGCTGGGGGGAGGGGGGTTGGGAGAAGGGGGGTAGGGTTATGGACATTGGGGAGGGTATGTGCTTTTGGGTAAATTGGAAGGGGAGGTGAACCATGAGAGACTATGGACTCTGAAAAACAATCTGAGGGGTTTGAAGTGGCGGGGGTTGGGAGGTTGGGGTACCAGGTGGTGGGTATCATAGAGGGCACGGCTTGCATGGAGCTCTGGGTGTGGTGAAAAAATAATGAATACTGTTTTTTTGAAAATAAATAAATTGGGGGAAAAAAACATTAATCACCACACAAGGTTATAATTTTTTTCTTGTGGGGAGACCTTTTAGTATTTACTGTCTTGGCAACTTTCAAAAATACTTTGTTAACTATAACTGGAAGTTTGTATCTTTTGATCACTTTCACCCATTTCACCCATATCCCAGCCTCTGGCAGTCACAAGTCTGTTCTTTTTAAGCTTTTTGTTTGTTTTGTTTTGAAGTCCACATATAAGTGAGATCATGTAGTATTTGTCTTTCTCTGTCTTATTTCATTTAGCTATAATGCCTTCAAGTTTCATTCATGTTGTCACAAATGGCCAGTTTTCCTTCATTTTAGGAATGAATACCTTTTGTGTGTGTGTGTGTGTGTGTGTGTACTTACACCAAAATAAATACTAAGTGATGAACATTTAGGTTGTTTCCATGTCTTGGCTCTTGTAAATATAGAATGCTTTGGGTAGTATGGACATTTTAAAAAATAATTCTTACAATCCATGAGGATGGCTGCCGTGAATATGGGGATGCATGTATCTCTTCAAGATAGTGGTTTTATTTCATTCAGATAAATACTCCAAAATGAAATTGCTGGACTAAATGGTTGTTCTGTTCTTAATTTTTTGAGAAAACTTGATACTCTTTTTCATAGTGGCTGCATCAGTTTACACTCCTACCGACAGTACACAAGGTTTCCCTTTTCTCCACATCTTATTTGTTGTCTTTTTGATATTAGCCATTCTAACAGATAAAGAGTTGACATCTCATTGTGATTTCAGTTTGCATTTCTTTGATGATCACTGATGTTGAGCATGTTTTCTTGTACCTGTTTGCCATCTTTGTCTTTGGAAAAATGTTCAGTTTCTCTGTCCACTTAAATCTGGTTTATTTTTTTTCTTGAGTTTTATGTATTCTTTATATATTTTAGATGTTAACCCCTTATCAGACATGCAGTTTGTAAATATTTTGTCCCATTTAGTGGGTTGTCTTTTTATTTTGTTGGTTTCCTTTGCTGTTCTGAACCTTTTTAGTTTCATGTAATCCCACCTGTTTATTTTTGCTTTTTTGCCTTTGGTTTTTTTGGTAAATCAAATGGGATTTGGTGTCCCATTAAATCAAATGGGATTTTAAAAAGATCATTGCTAAGGCTGATGTCAAGGAGAGGATGCTTACACCCTATATTTTCTTCTAGGAGTTTTATGGTTTAAGGCCTTACACACAACTCTTTAATCGATTTTGAGTTCATTTTTGTAAATGATGTGAAATAGTGGTCTAGTTTCATTCCTTTACATGTAACTGTCTAGTTTTCCCAGCACCATTTTAAAAAATACTATTCTTTCTCCATTCTATATTCTTGCCTCCTTTATTGTAAATTAGTTGATGATTATAAGCATGGGTTTATTTCTGGGCTCTCTATTCTGTTTATCTGTGTGTCTCTTTTTCTGCCAATACCATATAGTTTTAATTACTATATATTTGTAATATAGTTTGAAATTAGAGAGCATAGTGCCTCTAGCTTTCTTCTTTCTCAGGATTATTTTGACTCTTTGGGGGTTTTTTGGTGATTCTATACAAAGTTTAGGATTGTCTGTGAAAATGCAATTGAAATTTTAACCATATTAATTCTTCTAATCCATGGGTATGGCATAGTTTCCTTCTTTTTTTTTTTTCACTTATTTATTTATTTATTTATTTTTGGTTTAAAGATTTTATTTTATTTTTTTCCCCAATTTATTTATTTTCAGAAAAACAGTATTCATTATTTTTTCACCACACCCAGTGCTCCATGCAAGCTGTGCCCTCTATAATACCCACCACCTGGCACCCCAACCTCCCACCCCCCCGCCACTTCAAACCCCTCAGACTGTTTTTCAGAGTCCATAGTCTCTCATGGTTCACCTCCCCTTCCAATTTACCCAAATTCCCTACTACTCTCTAACGCCCCTTGTCCTCCATGCTATTGGTTATGCTCCACAAATGAGTGAAACCATATGATAATTGACTCTCTCTGCTTGACTGATTTCACTCAGCATAATCTCTTCCAGTCCCGTCCATGTTGCTACAAAAGTTGGATATTCGTCCTTTCTGATGGAGGCATAATACTCCATAGTGTATATGGACCACATCTTCCTTATCCATTCATCCGTTGAAGGGCATCTTGGTTCTTTCCATAGTTTGGCGACTGTGGCCATTGCTGCTATAAACATTGGGGTACAGATGGCCCTTCTTTTCACGACATCTGTATCTTTGGGGTAAATACCCAGGAGTGCAATTGCAGGGTCGTAGGGAAGCTCTATTTTTAATTTCTTGAGGAATCTCCACACTGTTCTCCAAAGAGGCTGCACCAACTTGCATTCCCACCAACAGTGTGAGAGGGTTCCCCTTTCTCCACATCCTCTCCAACACATGTTGTTTCCTGTTTTGTTAATTTTGGCCATTCTAACTGGTGTAAGGTGATATCTCAATGTGGTTTTAATTTGAATCTCCCTGAGGGCTAATGATGATGAGCATTTTTTCATGTGTCTGATAGCCATTTGTATTTCTTGATTGGAGAAGTGTCTGTTCATATCTTCTGCCCATTTTTTGATGTGTTTGTCTGTTTCGTGTGGGTTGAGTTTGAGGAGTTCATTATAGATCCTGGATATCAACCTTTTGTCTGTACTGTCATTTGCAAATATCTTCTCCCATTCCGTGGGTTGCCTCTTTGTTTTTTTGACTGTTTCCTTTGCTGTGCAGAAGCTTTTGATTTTGATGAAGTCCCAGAAGTCTATTTTCGCTTTTGTTTCCTTTGCCTTTGGAGACGTATCTTGAAAGAAGTTGCTGTGGCTGATATCGAAGAGATTACTGCCTATGTTCTCCTCTAAGATTCTGATAGATTCCTGTCTCACGTTGAGGTCTTTTATCCATTTTGAGTTGATCTTTGTGTACGGTGTAAGAGAATGGTCGAGTTTCATTCTTTTACATATAGCTGTCCAGTTTTCCCAGCACCATTTATTGAAGAGACTGTCTTTTTTCCACTGTATATTTTTTCCTGTTTTGTCGAAGATTAATTGACCATAGAGTTGAGGGTCCATATCAGGGCTCTCTACTCTGTTCCACTGGTCTATGTGTCTGTTTTTATGCCAGTACCATGCTGTCTTGGTGATCACAGCTTTGTAATAAAGCTTGAAATCAGGTAAGGTGATGCCGCCAGCTTTATTTTTGTTTTTCAACGTTTCCTTAGCGATTCGGGGTCTCTTCTGATTCCATACAAATTTTTGGATTATTTGCTCCAGCTCTTTGAAGAATGCCGGTGGAATTTTGATCGGAATGGCATTAAAAGTATAGATTGCTCTAGGCAGTATAGACATTTTAACGATGTTTATTCTTCCGATCCAAGAGCATGTAATGGTCTTCCATCTTTTTGTGTCTTCTTCAATTTCTTTCATGAGTGTTCTATAGTCTAAGCCTCGCGCCCGCGAAACTCTTCCCCGGACAGAGGCACGCAAAAGCCCAGCCTGCGGCTTACGGACCAGCGCCCCGTTCTCAGTGCCCCAGACGCGCGCCCGACCCACAGCCGCCTCTGAAAAGAGGTGCGCGCAAGCCGGGCACTCCCAGCCCCAGCCAGCGGCAAAATCTCAGTGTGCGATCGCTGCTTGGAACCTCTCTGGCGGTCAGGAGCTCCCAGACAGCCGCCACTGCCTTGGCTTTGGGGACAAGCAAAAGATCCTGCGCCCCCAGGGTCTTTAACTTGGAACCTGCACTGCCAGCATCCAAGGGGGAATTTATTCAGCTTCTGCACCCAGACTGAGGCTTCTGAGACGGAGATCAGGAAGTGTTCCAGGGTGCACCTTGACTGCACCAGAGTTGATACATCCAGCTACATCTGTTCAGGCTTCTCCCACCAAAATGACTAGGAGGAGGAATGCCCAACAGAAGAAAAATACAGAGGATGGACCTTCCGCAACAGAGCTAACGGCTATCAACATAGACAATATGTCGGAAAGAGAATTCAGGCTAACAATTATCCAGGCAATAGCTAGGTTGGAGAAAGCCATGGATGACCAAACAGAATTGATTAGAGCCGAACTGAATGCGACCAGACAGGATGTTCACAATGTTAGGGCGGAGCTTAAAGCTACCAGGGAGGAGGTCCACAATGCTCTCAATGAGTTCCAATCCAATCTAAACTCTCTCAAAGCTAGGGTAACTGAGACAGAAGATAGAATTAGTGATCTGGAAGACAAACAGATAGAGAGAAAGGATCAGGAGGAAGCCTGGAACAAACAGCTTAGATCCCACGAAGGCATAGTTTCCTTTTATTTGAGCCTTCTTTGAGTCTTTCAATCAGTATCTTATAGTTACCAGTGAACATGTATTTCACCTTCTTGGTTCAATTTGTTCCTAGGTATTTTATTCTTTTTGGTAAGTTAAAAAATGGAATTTAAAAATTTTCTCTGGGGACGCCTGGGTGGCTCAGTTGGTTGGACGACTGCCTTCGGCTCAGGGCGTGATCCTGGAGTCCCAGGATCGAGTCCCACATCAGGCTCCCAGCTCCATGGGGAGTCTGCTTCTCTCTCTGACCTTCTCCTTGCTCATGCTCTCTCTCACTGTCTCTCTCTCTCAAATAAATAAATAAAATCTTAAAAAAAAATTTTCTCTGATAGCTCATTATTAGCATATAGAAATGCAGAAGAGTTTTGTGTATTGACTTTGTGTCCTGCAACTTCACTGAATTGATTTATTCTAACAGTTTTTAGGTGGAGTCTTAAGGGTATTCCATGTATAACATGATACCATCTGCAATAGTTAGTTTTATGTCTTTCCAATTTGCCTTTTATTTCTTCCTCCTCCTCCTCCTCCTCCTCCTCTTCTTCTTCTTCTTCTTTTATTGTTGAATAAAAGTGAGTGGGAATCCTTGTTTTGTTTCTAATATTAGAGGAAAAGCTTTGTTTTTCACCATTCAGTGTAATAGCTGTGGACTTATCATATATGACCCTTATTATGTTGAGGTGCATTCCCTCTCTACTGACTTTGTTGAGAATTTTTATTGTGAATGGATGTTGACTTCTGTTAAATGCTTTTTCTCTATCTACTGATCTGATCATGTGATTTTTTTCCCTTTATTTTGTTAATAAGGAATATCATATTGATTGATTTGATGTTGAACCATCCTTGCATCCCTGAATACATTTCATTTCTCATGGTATATGATCCTTTTAATGTATTGTTGAGTTTAGTTTGCTAATATTTTGTTGAGCATTTTGCATCTGTGTTCATCAGCAATATTGGCCTATAATTTTCTTTTCTTGTGGTGTCTTTGTCTAAGACAGACAATGCTGGCCTTGTAAAATGAGTTTGGAAGTGTTCCTTCCTCCACTGTTTTTTGGGCAGAATTTGAGAAGGCTTGGTATTATTTCTTCTTTGAATGTTTGGTAGAATTCACCAGTGAAGCCATCTGGTCTTGGACTTTTGTTTGTTGAGAAGTTTTGGTTACTGCTTCAATCTCTTATAGTAGTGTATCTGTTCATATTTTATATTTTCATGATTCAGTCTTAGTAGGTTGTATATTTTTAAGAATTTATCCATTTTTTTTAGGTTGTCCAACTTTTGGTGTAAAATTGTTTGTAGTAGTCTCATGATTTTTATATTTTGTGGTATCAGTAATATCTCCTCTTCATTTCTCATTTTATTTATTTTAGTCTTCTCTTTTCTTGGTGAGTCCAGCTAAAGGTTTGTCTTTTTAAGAAAAACATACCTTAGTTTCATATATCTTTTCTGTTACCTTTTTAGTCACTATATATTTACATTCTGATCTTTGTTAGAATCTTTCTTCTACTAAGTTTAGGTGTCATTTGTTCTTTTTCTAATTCATTGAGGCATAAAGTTAGGTTGTTTGAGATTTTTTTTTAAAGATTTTTTATTTATTTGACAGAGCGATCACAAGTAGGCAGAGAGGCAAGCAGAGAGAGAGGGAGAAGCAGGCTCCCTGATGAGCAGAGAGCCCAATGTGGGGCTCAATCCCAGGACCCTGAGACCAGGACCTGAGCCAAAGGCAGAGGCTTAACCCACGGAGCCACCCAGGTGCCTGTCTGAGATTTTTTAAAAACGTTTTTTAAGATTTATTAATTTGAGAGAAAGTGTGTGTGTGCAAGGATGGAGAGAGGCAGAAGGAGAGGGAGACAAACAGACTACCTGCTGAGTGGGGAGCCTGATGCAGGGCATGATCCCAGGACCCTGAGATCATGACTTGAGCCAAAATCAAGAGCAGGACACTCAACTGACTTAGCCACACAGGCGCCCTAGATTGTTTGAGATTTTTCTTGTTTCTTCAAGTAGGCATATATTGCTGACAACTTCTCTCTTAGAACCACTTTTGCTGCATAAGTTTCATAATTTTTTATATATTGCCCTTCCATTTTCATGTGTCTCTAAGTATATTTTGATTTCTTCTTTGGGTGTGTGGGGTAATTGTGGCTCTTACCAATCCAGAAAACCAAGTTTAAAGTTTTCATGGGCTTCTTAGGGAATTTGAACCTAGACTGTAAGTCTGTGAGAGGTGTGTTCCACCTCTGGATTACCCAAACCCTAAGGCTGTGGTCTCTTGTGGTCTTAGTTTATTATAAACAGTGTCTCCCATTAGAATCTTCTTTTGGGAAGTCCTGATCTTTAATTTCTATACAACTTTTCCGTTAATGATGGTTTCTTAATATTATGAAATTTGTAGTCATGAACAAATTTCTAATTCTCTCAAATATCATAATTTTAAAAATAATATGAACGAAGGTCCACATAAATCCATGTTGCCACTTTGTTTTTAATGTAGTTTTAGGTATCTTTAAATGTATAGATACTTTTGTTTCCAACTCCTTCACTCTCCGTGCAGTTTATTTAATAAGGAACTGTTTGATCTAGAGAGATTCCCATAGTCTACTTTTTGTTTATTGTATCTCTGTGCTATAGTTTAGTGTGTACCTCTCTTCTCCGTATACCTTGTGCATTAGTTTGTGCAAACACCACAGACTGAGGGACTTAAACAACAAATTTGTTTCTTCACAGTTATGGAGGCTAGAAGTCCAAGATGAAGATACTGGCAGGATTGGTTTCTTCTAGGGTCTCTCTTCCTGACATGTAGATGGCCCTCATTGTCCATTGTCTTTACCTGGTGTTCCCTATGTATGTTTGTGTGTCCTAATCTCCTATTCTTTTAAGGACACCAGTCATATTGGAATACGGCCCACCCCTATGACCTCGTTTATCTTCAGTTTGGACTTCATCTCCAAATACAGTCACATTCTGAGGTGCTGGAGGTTAGGACTTCAATATAAGAATTGTAGGGGCACATGAGTAAGAATTAACACTGGGAGAATTGGTTGCATCTATCTAGAGACTTGATCATTTCTTTTCATTTCTTAATCAAAGTAACTTCATGAATGATGTTATATTCTTCCATAAGTCCTCACATAATGTTTGTTTCTTTTCTTGGTGGTATAGAATAGTAGGGAGTAAGGTAAATTGTATTTATATCGAGAAATGGGCATGCCTTTTCTCTCTTGGGGATTGGGTCAAAAGAAGAGTTGACCGGTACACCCTGAACTTCAAATTCCTTTAATTGTATGCTGCTATTGCCCTGTGTTTAGGTCAGTGCTGTGGGTTTCAGAGAGTTTTTACCAGTGTTTTATCTCTTCCCTTAGACTTTTAGCTGCTCCTGTATGTCTGCACCATAAAGAGAGTCTTTCTAAAGAAAGACTCCAAATGTTGATCATCACTTGATGATAGGTTCATGGTGGGAGCTGTGAGGGATTTTCTGTTGTCTATGTTCAGCCTCAGTTTTAGAGAGTCCTTGCGTATCTTGGAAGGGGTTTTTTGAGCAATTTTACTCTTTCTTCTTTTCCTTTTGGCAGACAAACTCTTATCTTATATATTTGGCTCTGGGTGATTTTCTGCTCCCTCCTCAGTGATAGCACATATCTTCTTAACGTAGGATTCTAGGCCCAAGATATTTTCCTGCCCTCACCCCAGGGATGTAGGGTTTTTTTCTTTTACCTCCTTCTCCAGCCACCAAGTGTCTTTTACCAGTGACTTGGGGCAGAAATCCTCTTTGATGCTTTTACTTTGGAGAAGAGTAGGGTTGGAGGAAGCAGGCAATGCTTAGTGCTTATTTCCCAGCAGCCCCTGATTACCTCCCACAGGCCTGTACTAGTTTCTTCAGATCACCTGGTAGAGCCCTGTGTTAAGAGTTGCAAGTGAATGCTGTCTTCGGAACCCATTACTTCATTATTATCTGACCTCAGCTCTCTAGTGTATTCAAGAAAAATAATTTTTTATATATATATATATATATATATATATATTAAGTGGGAGTGGGAATCTGCAGCTTTCTACATTTTAGTGAGAAGCAGAGGAAAAAGCCCTCTTTATATCTTTTTAAATATTAAAATTTTTTCAATTTCTACTTTTCTTGAAGGATTTTTGTTTACTCATCCATTTTTAAGAATTTTATTTCTAATCTTATCCCAAGTTATCTGAATTCTGATTATTCTAATTATAAACTTTTTTTAAAAAAGATTTTATTTATTTGACAGAGAGGGGGAAGCAGTTTTCCTGCTGAGCAGAGAGCCCGATGCAGGATTTGATCCCAGAACCCCGAGATCATGACCTGAGCTGAAGGCAGAGGCTTAACCCACTGAGCCACCCAGGCGCCCTGATTATTCTAATTCTAATGTTATTTTATATCTAATATCTTTTCAAAAGTTCCCTTTTGGCTCATTTTGAAACATTAAGCTACATAATGTTCATCTATCAATGGGTGTGTCCTTTCTTTCTGTTTGTTTTTTTTTTTTAATTACTTTTTATGGGATTCAACCACCATCCTATCCTGTTAATAATTTTTATGTGAAATTAGTTTTTCTGAACTTGTAGGAATAGATGAATTGGGATGACATTTTTAGTTTCCTGGATCTAGCAATCCCATTACATTATTTTCGTGAAGTGTTCAAAAATATGGTCTCATACTAGGAGAATTCTTGGCATCTTCTCCCTCCTCAATTTTATCTTGTGCTCCTGCTTGCTTGCATACTAGCTCTCTCACATGTCCTTTCTTTCTCCTTCTTCCCCTCCCCATCCTTTCCTCCTTCCTATTATCCCTGCCTTGCTAAATTTGAATTATCTTGATGGCAGTTCATCATCATTGGGGTATTTTGTCTAAAAGAGAACTGAAATTCTAATTGTTTCAGATCTTACCTTGCCTTGCTCCCCATAATCACAGCATGCAGAACCTCTCCAAGTTTCAGCTATTCTCATGAGTACCTATTGGCTATTTTAGGGCTTCTCTTTACTCAAGCTCATCTGACATTTCTCAGACACTTGTTAATGCCATGCAGCACAGGTAGCTTTGGTGGTTTTTTCCTTTCTATTCATATTTTGGGGTTTGTGAAGGTATCTTAACACCACTTTTTTTCTTTGATCTTGTTTGTGGATTTTGGTTTTGTTACTCTAGTCATTCTATTTTCCTGGGGACAATTATGAAAGATATTAAATGTTAACTTCTATTACAATTTCCCCAGAATGTCCTTAACCTCTCTTGAATGATAGTTTACCTGGATATAGAAATCTACACTGCTATTTCTTTTCTCTCTGCACCTCATGGCTATTAGTCTGTAGTCTCCCACATCTGTTCTTGCTGATGTTAAAAAAAAAAAAAAATCTGCTCACTGGCTAATTCCTTTATCTTTGCCAAATATTAAATGTAAAAATTGTTAAAGCCACCAAGGAGAAAAATAGCTAACCCATTTCCTATAATGTTACTGGAGTATGTCTCAGAGTGGAATTACTTAATTCATCCTCAATACTCAAATATTATATGTACTTTAAATCTGAAAAGTATTTTTCCATTCTGGAAAATGACTATGTCATTTTTTTCTGATTATCACTTATTATTCAGTTTCTATATTTTCTTTTTTCTTTTTTTTTTTTAAAGATTTTATTTATTTATTTGACAGAGACAGATCACAAGTACGCAGAGAGGCAGGCAGAGAGAGAGGAGGAAGCAGGCTCCCCGCTGAGCAAAGAGCCCGATGCGGGACTCGATCCCAGGACCCTGAGATCATGACCTGAGCCGAAGGCAGCGGCTTAACCCACTGAGCCACCCAGGCGCCCCAGTTTCTATATTTTCTTATATAGTACTTTTCTTTAGTTACACCTGTTTGCTTTTGTTTCATAATTAGTAGTTGTTAATGGATCACAGGCCATTAGATTTTAAGTAAATCCATCTACTGACTATTAAGTTCTTGGTTATCTCAGTAAAATTTTTTCATGTGATTTGGAATTTCTATTTGGGGACTTAAGTAAAAGTTTTTTTTCTCCCCCTCATATCTCTCAATATTTACCTATCCCTCAGTAGTGGCTTTGCAATTGCCTCAGCATTGGGCCTTGAAAGGTTTGGTGAAAGTTACTCATGAAATATTATGGGCATGCTGCTTTTTTGGGGACAGAAGGGACTATTACTTACATAGCTCTTTGACAGCAACAAATGTTTTAAAGTTATAGGGTATGCCCTGTAAGTCTGACCCATTTAAGTTGAGCTCTGAAAGTCTGCATCTTTTTTTCTGTACTTCATTTTATTGCATTTTTAGATAATCTATGGAAATATCTTCATTGGTATGAGATTTTACAGACAGAAAATCATAAAAATATTCCACATATATTTTTTTCTAATGAGCCAACCAAAGAAACCAACTGGTAAAAACTGAAGGCAAATTTCAGACTTAATAATTATTTAATTATCTCTTTAGGGGTTATATTCTGATGTTCATTCTAGGTTTGGTGTGAGGCCTAGCTTTCAAACGTTCTATAGACATTTCCATTTTAATTAGAAAAACATATCCATGTAGCTCTTTTCAAATAACTTATTAATAAAATCCTTCAATTTGGTGAA
Source organism: Neogale vison (assembly GCF_020171115.1). Lineage (NCBI taxonomy): Eukaryota > Metazoa > Chordata > Mammalia > Carnivora > Mustelidae > Neogale > Neogale vison. The sequence goes on from NC_058097.1 coordinate 14,626,500, forward strand.
AGCTACAAAGGGTTTCAACTGGTAATTCTAAATTCCTAGACTGTTTTTTATTGTAATTATTTTTTATGCTAAAAAGCAGACTTTTGGCTTCTACAGTTTTTAATCCTGTCCCATTTGATTTTTTTCATTGATTTCTATTTTCCTTTCCTACCTGCTGAAAAGCATTTTCCCTTACTTAGAGGTTTGGGACTGAAACATTTTTAATGTGTTTTAGCCAAATTATATATAATTTGATCTATACTCACTCATTTAAGACCTCTGTTCCTATTAAAAAACATAAAAATGAATGTGACTATCCTTTCCTTTATTTATTCCTTGATTTACTCATTCAAACATTAAATATAAATATAGGATAGCAGGTGATCTAAGGATAAAACACATACATGTATTACTGCCAAAAAGACATTATGTGTACTACAGTAAGGGGTCAGAAAAGGGCCTGGGAAAATGTGATGAGAGGTCATAGAATAAATGACATTTCTAAACCTTTAAATATAGAGGGTAAAGTACAGGGTGTGTTTGGAAGGTAGGCTAGTTTTAGTGGAATAGATAATTTGCATATTAAGTAAAGTGGGAAAGGTACCCTGGAACAAATCTTGAGTCTTGAAAGCAAGTAATGAGTTAACACCTTAAGAATGTCATGCATTATGGATGTATTATATGCCCAGTTTAATTAGAAATAAATGTTTGCCAAAATAATAAACATACAAAAACAAACAAAAAAACCCAAAGCCCATGATTTGAGTTTAGCCAGAATAACTAGTTCAGTGTTGGGAACTGATTTTTATTATTCCTCTGTATTAGTGCAATGAGTTCATCTCTGAGTGTGCACCACACTTCCAAATTAATGGATCTCCTTAAGCCACATGTAGGAGTCCTAAAAACTGATCTGAGTGAAGCAAGACAGTGAAATGGAAGTGTTTTGTTTTGTTTTTGTAAGACTTAAACACCTTTATGAATAGTGATAGCCCGTATAGTTAAGGGGAAAGACCTAATACAGTGTTTTACCATCAGAAATACCTCTGATGCCATGGTCTGACTTTGAAACCTAAGAAATGGTTTTCGCATTCTACCTGGCATTATGGTATGGCAAAAAGTGGCTAGAAGAATTTTGCATTTACCTACCCTTCTTCCACCTGATTATTGTGACTAAGCAAAAGGATCAGTTAGTTACAATCTTTATCCAAAGAGTGAATCAGTACCATGTCATGTTCAGAGAAGTCTGCTCAGAAAAGACTTCTTTGTTAATTCAGACCTTCTGGGAAATTTCCTCAGTGAAGGTAGCACTGTAGAAAGGTATATAAGACTTTACTTGCATATATCTAAAAACTAAATTTGACTTTTGCTTCCAGCTGAGGTGGAGTAACAGAGACCAGACTTAACCTTCCCAGCTAAAACAACTAAAAAAACAAGGAAAAATACATGAAAGAATGGTTCTCCAGCCACTGAACATCACACAGTGAAAGACAGTGATTGCTGAGAGGTGAGAAACAAACAAGGTAAGCCCTCCAATTATTCCATCTCACTTGTTGAGTTTCCAGACCACAGGAACCTAGCAGACTCTGTGATGTAAGGAGACAAAGCTGAATCTGGAGAAATCAAGGCAGCTGGAGTTTGTAGGACACAGTACCAGAAAAGAGAGACCTCTGGAGATCTGTACAGAGTCCCCCCACAAGTAGTCATAAAAGTGCTGACCAATGCTTGCATGTTAGGAAACTATGTGAGGCTGGGAAAGAACTAGCCCAAAGGATAAGAGGGAGCAGCACCTGATCTTCACACAGATTGGTGAAGTTCATGGGACATTTTTTTTTTCCCCATGAGACATTTGAGTAGAGTTCTCAGAAGGGTCCTTTCCAATAGTAGGGGATAATTAGCCCTTAACTAATTAGTGTTTTCATCCTACCCAAAAAAATTTAAAAACAAGACCCACAGGGATCGAACTGTTTTCAGATCACTTAAGTTCATCACATAACAAACGGGGTATTTATAGGAATACAAAACTATCTATCCAACAAAGCAAATTCACAATTACTAGGATTTAATCAAAGATCACCAGACATCCAAAGAGGCACGAAAACACAACTCACAAAGAGAAAAATCACTTAATTGAACCACTGCAAAACTTATGTAGATATTAGGATTAGAAGAGGCAGTAGGCAATTATTGTAACTATTTTTATGTTCAAAAGTTACATAGAGACATGGAAGATATAAAAAAACTCTCAAACTTCTAGAGGTGAAAACTATATGAGACGAAAAAATACACTGGATGAGATTCACGGCACATAAGAAGAAAAGATAAGTGGTCTTAAAGGCACAGCATTGGAAACTATGGAAAATGAAGCCCACAGAGAAAGGATTAACCCCCTGTCCTCTCCCCAGCTCCCTCCTCCAATGAAACCAGAGCATCAGCAAGCTATAGGTTAACCTCAAATGGCCTACCACATATATAATTGGGAATCCCTACAAACGGGGGGACGGGAAGGAGGGGAGAGAGAAAAATATATTTGAACAAACAATGGCTGAAGAATTTCCATTTTTGATGAAAATTAATATCTCAGAGATCCAAGAGGCTCAGCAAACCCCAAGCGTAAGAAACAGAAGTAAAACTACTGCAAGATACATTATAATCAAAACATGATGTGATAAAACTAGTGATAAAGGACTGAATCTTAAAAGCAACTAGAGGGGAAAAAAATTAAAAAATAAAGATGACAGCAAATTTCTTGTTGCAAACAATTTAGATGAGGCATCAGTGCAGCAACAGCTTTACAGTTTTGAAAAAACAAATCAATTCAGCTGAATACAAATCAGAGTTTGAAAATTATTCACTGTCAAACTTAGAACCATATAACCGAATGTGGACACCCCATGATGAAATCCTATCTATAGGCAACATTTCAAACTACATTTTTATTGGTTATTATCTTCAGAGAAAAGGAAAAATCACCCACTAGTCATCCTCCGTATCTTTTACTAGTCCTCTCACACCAGTGTCTGCACTCTGATTTCCAGTACCATCACTGTTTTTAAAATGGGGAAAATTCACACTATAGCCACCTAAAGCTTATATCGCAGATGCGTTCTAATATGCTGAAAACATTCTATTCAAACCGTTTCTCTGTGCTAATTTTTTTCCCTTGTTCCCATGTCTCTTCCAGATGTTTATTTTGTAGGTTACGAGAAAAATAGTAGAAGAAATATTTGGCATTACAGAGAGGCAGAGAATATTCACTGGTGCCTTCTTCAGTTGCTACTCTCAGCTGCTGCTTTGTACTCATTTCTTAGCCTGAAGAATTTGGCCCAAGAGTAAAACTGTTGATCTGAAAGTTCTTATTCCCATGTTAAAGGATTCATAAATTGGATTACATAGTCTTTTTGTTCCATATAGGATAAGAAATGAAACAGTCATAAGGGATCAAGAACAAATTTAGTTTTGCACCTATAATTTAAATGCTCAAGAAGATAGACTGAGAGGAACCTAAACTAATCGGCTAAGACATCTTAAAAATATGTGCCTTTAATTTAAAAAAGGGATTAAAGAAAGAGGGAGGGAGGAAAGAAGGGAGAAAGGAAAGAAGGAAAGAAAATACCCACCTTTGCTGTGAAGTAAAAAGTAATGGAAAGCTGCCTCTACTTTAATGGCCTTGAGAGCATTAATTTCTTTACAAGTTTTGCCACAGCCTTGGCTGGTCCACCCCCAGCAGTAATGTACAGAGACTGAGTGAGCACATGTGTCCTGCTGTAATTAAGGCTGCAGAGCAGAGCAGCAGGTGCAAACTTCTCATCCTTCAACTTGACTCTTAAACTGCTTGTGCTCTTGTAACTTAAAGTCTAAACTTGTTAAAAGCGAAGTTTGGAAGATCATTAGTCTATAACAGGAGCTAGGCACTACAGACATTTCTTTAAAGCAAAATTAGAAACAGCTACCTAAAACATATCAGCCGTTTTAAGATGTTGCCATTTCACATTTTCCAGGGGGGAAAAACTATTAATTCCAAGGAGATTAGTATCCACAGGAGCATGATATTGAAGCCAGATTGGAAGCTGCCTTTTCCCCAAAGAAAAAGCATTTCTAGTAAGGGAGTCCCTTGCCCAACCTTCTTTCAGTGTAATTCAGGTGCTTAGAGATTTTCTGATACAAAGGGCTCAACCATCACTGAGATTTGGTCTTATTTTCTTGTTAAAAATTTATCTGTAGAAGAATTTGAATTGTAGTCACCTTCCTCTAAAGAGCTGAGGCAGCAAAAGCTCTCTGCAAAATAGTTCCATTTAAAATGTTTCAGTGTGATCCTGCCAGATCCTAAAATAATTATAGCTTAGAAAGGCAGACATGGCTTTGGGTCTGAACAATTTCTATCCTGTACCTTTTCATGGGATCAGAAGAAAATCAGTGACATAACTCTTTGCCAAGAAAACATATTGACATAGAACCCTTGTGCTTCTGTGGGAACACCCAAAAGAAAGGTACAGTGCTTGCAGAAAACAAGGGTTTTATTAGGGTTAATATTAAGAACACTACTTGTTTGGCATAGAGGTTCTAGTATTGGCAAGGGAACCAGCATTTCCTTTCTGAGCACTAGCGGTTCCTGTGCCAGTTGTAGAATTCTTTGAAATTTTTAGCTAATAGGGTCACTGCTTCTTCTTCAATGCCTGCCTGGTCCAGGAACTAAGACTTAGTTGACAATGACTGTCAGAACCAATAGAAGAGGATGTCATAGCTTAACTCTGAGTAGTAAAGACCCCTGTTGGCCAAGGGCAGATCCCACAGACCTTGCAAGGACACAGCTAGCCTGCAATGCTGTCCAAGCCCATCTCCTAGAGTTTTGTAAATTATTTATCAGCTGTGGCTATAAATTAGAGATGAATGGAAGGCCTTTGGGCCTGATCTTGGATGTACTCCTTATTAATGAATTTCAGGGATTTTGTGCTATAAGACTTTATGAGGACTGAGTATTCTCTTATATGTAGTCATGCCTGATGCTATTATTTTGCAGACTGTTCTTACCTCAAATTCTGCTCTTAAAGGGGTTTAGAAAAGTCCTTTGGTAGGAAAGTAAATGTAGTGAATCACCCACTTAATTCAACTTACCTTTTATATTCTTCTGCCATCAAGAGTGGATCCAATTCCCAGCTCAGGAAAGTTTAACTTACCTCTCTTCCAGCTATCAGTAAAACTTACTTGCTCATGGTTGTGCCAAGTGTCCACAATTCTCATGGAAACATTTGGAGGAAAAAAAAAAATACAGGTACTATTAGGGCTCTTGAGGGTCAAATATTATCCAAGTTGTCAGGCTTACCCTTCTTAAAGAAATAACTAGTCAGCACCATAACCAAAACTTGTTGCACTTTCATGAACGCCAAGAGATGGGAAATACATGGACACTTAGAAATACTGTAAGAGCCGTGTACCCTGGAATAAGTACATGCAACCTCAAGATATTGTTCAAATTTAAACTTTGCCAGGCATCAATCTTTTTCTCTCTCACACATGCACACACACAAAATCTGATGGCATAAGACAAGAACTTTTGCTCATATTTTTTTTAATGTATCACAATGAGCAGGAAACATACTTGATGAAATATTTTCAAAGGAGTATATTCAATTACCATCTACAATCAACTTAACTATGACAACAAAGTTTTGTGACAAATTTTTTTTTTTTTTCAGTTTGAAAGTTCCATGTGGTTCTGTTTGTTAGTCTCCATGTATTTTGGTACAGTTCGAGATCAGCATTGTTACAGTAACAAAAAAGCTAACAAGACTACATTATAGAAAAACACCAAGAACATCATTTTTGGTTTCACTTGCTCTATTTTTTTTTTTGTTTTTTTGTTTTTTGTTTTTTGTTTTTTGTACATTGCAAAGGCTGTTCATATACCTCTTCACCTCAGGGTCACGTTCATTTATGCTTTCTTTCCTACCCAAACTTGCCCCCCTCCCCCCCAGCCCAAGAAAGTAAACAAACCAAAAAAAAAAAAACTAGTCAAAGCTTTGTTTCACAGTGGGCAGTATCTCAGCGCCAACAAACAACCAACTCAATTTATGCTTCTATTTAAAATGTTTTAATTTAATTTATTTAAAAAAAATATATGTCCATGAACATCAAGTGCACTGGCTTGGGTCACTGCCTCTCTCTCCTGCAACTTCCTGCCATGCCTGATAAACTCAGGTTTAAACACATGCCGTCTGTTTTACTTTATTTTCAATCATGTAAAACTTTGGCCACATTCATCTCTTTAAATAGCTTTTAATTTTAAAAAAAAAACTTCCTAGATTTGTTAAACTTTTCTGTGTGTGTGTGTGTGTGTGTGTGTGTTTCCTTCTTAAATTTTTGTTTGGAAGGATGGAGGAAGGATGGTTGAAATAAGTTCCATTTGGTGGGTTCATATGGTGCCATGACTGACTGACCGGTGTCAAGCGCCAACCCACACTTTGGAGTATTTGAAAAAACAAAAACAAAAAACCAACAACTACCAATCAAAATATGAAGTGTCAATAGAGGTGAAGAACTAATTGAAAAAGTGAGTTGAGATATCCTACCTTCCTACTATGCAAGACAGGAGTTTAATTCTAGTGAGACCAATCTAAACAGTTGAGCACTGTAGTGAATTCATGCTTTGTCAAGGATACCAGTCATAGCCATAGTGGATGTCAACCCACAAACATCTAACTAGCTCATGTTTGACCTCTAATTGTCACCATCACTGACTGCTTTGCTACTTCTGAGTTAATGCTGAGAATTATTTTTTCTTTTTTGAATGAACATATATGTGGGTGATAGAGCTGTAGAGGAAAGCATCAAATGTGCAACCCACTCCAGGATGAAACAATCACATAACCCCTCTGAGAAACACTGGTGGGTGGAAGCATGCTTAGCCAATCTACTCAGCCACCTTGCTGTTGCCAAATACACCCACAGGTCAAGGCATGGCATAACAAAACACTGACAGTCACTCTGCCTCACAGAGGGAGGATGGCGTAGTAGCTCAAAACCAACCAACAAACAAAAAAACACCATTGTGGAGGGGGTGGCTAAATTACAAGGAAATGAACTTAAAGTTGAGGGAGGGAGGGAAAGGGATAGAAATTGCACTATTACCAAGCAATATCATTTTTTAAAACAAAGTTTTCAGAAAAAAACCTAGCAGAATTTGACAGGTAAAGCTAGTGTTAAATTGTTAATTGGTATCACATAGAGAACCAAAAACAAAAACATTTTTTTTCTATATGATACAGACACAGAGTAACATACAACAGTTAAATGGCAAAAAATATATATATATTTCATAGAGTTACAAACAAGATAAAATAATGGAAAACAAAAAAAAACTGTACAACTTTAAAATTTAAAAATGTTCATCTCAAACACAGGGAGAAATACAAGAATTCTTGTTAAAAGAAAATAGCTTGTTAAAACAGCAAATGTTTTTGTGTACTCGTTTTTGACACCTTATGCTACAACTGGATACTGGTATGAATAGTTAGATGGTACTCTTTAGTATTTCTACTTAAAAAAATTTAAAAAAGGAATTTGCACTGTGCATCAGCCTAGTTAGAAATATATACAACAGTTCAGGATCTACTCTTTCATTAAACCAAAAACAAATTCATAAAAATAAAACAGTCCCGGCTAAAAAAGAAGAGAAAAAAAGAAAAAAAGAAATCCATTTTCAGATCTTGGAATGCTCCAGTCTTTTGCAAAGTCGTTGAGTGGCTTCAGCATTGGGGAAAGAAGCCCAAAAGATGACCAATGGAACCTGCATTCACAGTCTTCAAAGTTCCCTTTTGAAACATAAGGAAGAGAATGAAAGGGAGAAGGATTTCACACTCTGGGGGCAAGGGGAGATTGTTTCTGTTGATGTTTGGCTATGAAAAGTGAAACAGCAAAGCATCTACTTGTCTCCAAAATCTACGTTTTAGCAGCACAAAGTTTTCCTTTCAAAGTTCAGACCGTTGTTTTAAGATGAGAAAGGGAGTATGTTGCATTGTGTTACGTGGTACAGGAATACAGATATTAACATAAATACAAGTGCCTCACATACGGTTCCTTTTTTGCTCTCTGTCCATTGCTACCTGCTTCTCTGTTGGCCGCGCTCTGGATCACTCGCCGCTCAGACTGCCTAACACAAGGACAAAACTTTGAAGTAAAAAATGTGTCTTTTGGTATATGGAATTGTCATTAACAGTTGCCTCTCTGCTTGCAGAAGAAGCACATAACAACCTGGGAATCTTTTGTTTATTCTTTCTTTTATTAAACTAAGTCTTGTTTGTTTAAATCAGAAACAAATTCTCAAGTAACAAGAACCCTTTCCCTTTTTTCTGCATCAGCAGTGAAAGGGTGTGTCTTTGGATTTTATTTAAAGCATGAAATTTCTTTTTCTGAGAGGAAAGAAAACAAAAACAAAACCCCTAACCAAAAACTTTTTTAGAAAGAAAAGCACACAGTCCAATTACACAAACCGAAACAAATGCTTTAGTTTAGGAAAAGAATATTTGAAGCATCCACCAAACAAGGAAGAAAAGAAGGGAAAAAAGAAAAGTTAAAGGAAAGATCAATAAAAATTAAATGGCACAAGGCTTACAGACATAGGTAACTAGAATTATATGCCTTTAAAAAGTTTCAACTCCCCAACCAAAAATAATCTGTGAGGATCCTAATGACCCCTAGAACCTTTTGAAATTCTTTCTTTAGTTTTATAAAATAATTCTGCAGCTACCCTCTAAGAAATGAAGGCAGCTACCTTAAGTGGGAGATTATAGGGTGGGAGGAGGAAGGAGAAAGTGGAATTAAGGGACAAAGGAGAGAAAAGCTTAGGCGAATCAACGGATTGCAATCTATTTGCTAGGAATGAACAAGACAACATCAAATGAGGAGCTGTCAGCTGGACCATACAAAAAGCTAAATGTACACAAAAGGTTTTTTTTTTTTTCCTTTAAATCTACCATACTGCTTCAGTTCATTTCCAATGCAACAATCTACTCAACACCAAAAATGGTCATATCTATCATAAATACAGAAAGTCAGTTTTTAAAACTTATTTTTTTTAAGCTACAAGTCCTCAACACTCTGTGTGTGGGTTTTTCTTTTCTTTTCTTTTTTTTTTTCTGAAAGTGGGAGTGCTTAACTTTTCCCCTTGAAATTGGCTTCAGCAGAAAAGCTATCCCTTAAATCCCCAGAAAGCTAAAGCAGTTCACATTGTTTTTCTCGAATACTTTCTGCCCATTTTTTAAATTAATGAAACAAAAAATCTTTTCTGGAACAAAAAAAAAACCAAAAAAACAAAAACTGAAAATATATTATAAAACAATGATTCTGAAAACAGAACAAAGTGTGAGCGATTGACCTGAGAATAAAAAGACATTACATTTCTTTTTTTCTTTTAGCAAGCCATTGGTATCTGAATGCTAAGATAGCAAGAAATTTAAAACTGTAACAAGGTGGACTGCTTTCCCATACAGTGCATGCCGGGCTCCTCTGTGCTATCAACGTGGGGTGTTTATTGAAAAGGGGCAAATATACAAGGGGTTTAAGCTCCAAAGACATTAGGGAGGCCCTGCGGACTTCTGTTTCCCAGACCAATAGTACCTTCAAAAGGACACAATGTAACAGGGTTAAGGTTTTTTTTTTCTTTTTTAATATTAAAAGAAAAAAAGAAAAGACGAGAATGTAAAATCACCGGCATAGATAGGTATATGGGAAAACAACCCACGCTTTTTCTTTTTTTTCCTTTTTTTTTCTTTTTTTATTCTTTTTTTATTCTTTTTTTTTTTTTTTTTTTGGTTAGAAGCTTTGGAATTGCAGTTAGTCTATTTTTGAAATTGGTTTGTTATTAATCTTTTTATTTAAATTCATTTGTTTGTATTGTTCATCTTCAAAGCTTACAATCTGAAGGTGTCCGTTCCTACACTGGTCAGACCACTGTCCTTGGGGCAGCTGGGGTCTTTGGGACCCTCCACCGGGCTCGCCGGTCCGTCGGACTTTTGGCTGAGATCCGTGTCAGACTCCTCCGAATAGTCGTCTGTTGGCATCGAGGGCTGAACCCCTGAGGTGCTGCATGAACTTGAGGTAACCGTTGAAGATGAGGAGAGAGGAGGAAAAGAAGGGGGCTTCGCGGCTGAAGCCCGGGAGACCACTTGCGGCCAAGACTTCCTGGAGGCGTGGGGGGAAGCGGAGGACGAGGAGGGGGCGGCGGCCGACGGGGGAGGGGGGCTGTCGTTTGAGTGAGCGGCAGACTGCGAGGTAGATGCGGTGCTAGGATCGGGGAAGCAGGCAGAGTGAGGTAATAAACTAGGGTGCTCTTTGGCGTTTCTTGCTGCTCTCGTGATTGTTCTGTGTTTGTGCAAGGCCGACTCGAGATGTTGACTCAGAGCTTCCTCCCCACAGAGCGCGCTCTCGCACGCCAGGCAGTGGTACGAGCCGCCGCCACTACCGCCGCCGCCGCTGCCGCCGCCGCCGCCGCCGCCGCCACTGCCGCCGCCCGTGGGGACGTGAAGCACCATCTCTTGCAGGTTCACCACAGACTGGCCGAAGAAGCAGAGGGACTTCAGGTGGCTCCTCGCCGCCTCCTCGTCACCGAAGCCCGCCTGGCACTTGCGGCAGACCAACTTGTACTGCACCTTTGGAACAATGAAGGGGTCGTAGAGGGAGTCCACACTTTTGCTTTCCGCTTCTGGCTCTTCGGGGGGTTTCGGCAGGAGGGGGGACACCTCACGGGGTGCGTTTTTCTGCTCTTCTGGTTTGGGGGATTCTTTGGCAGGGTCTTTGTCTGGGGAAGCAGCCCCCTGAGGGACTGGGGTTTGGCTTACTTTGGGCTGCTGCTGCACTTTTTGCTGCTGCTGCTGTAGTTGCCGCTGCTGCTGCTGCTGGATCGCCTCCTGCAGACTCTGCTGGTATTGCTGGTACTGCTGCAGTAGGGAGCCCGGGGACAGCCCCATCAGGGCCTGCGACAGCGCGGGGCTGTAGGGGAACAGGCCTTCCATGCCATACATAGGCTGCAGGTACCCGCTCTGCAGGGCGCCAGGGATCTGGGGGGCATAATAAGGAGAGAAGCCTGGTACAAAGTAAGGAAGGAACTGGCTCGTGAGCAACGCTGTGGGGTCTGAAGTCAGGGCTGCCTGCAGGGCCTGCAGCTGCGCAGGGTCCACTGCGTACTCCATGGCGGGCAGCGGGGCCGAGATCGTGGCTGTGGCCGCTGCGGGGGCCTCTCCTTTCTCCTTCTTGGGGACAGGGAGGGGCTCCCCTTTCCCTTTGTGTGCCTTTTCCTTCTCCTTTACCTTCTCGCTGTCTTTGTCCTTGCGTTGCTGTTGCTGCTGTTGTGGCGGGAGCTGTGGCGTCGGGGGTGGCTGAGTTGTAGGCGGCGGCGGCTGCACCTGTGGCTGCTGCTGCTGGGGTTGGGGGGGTTGCTGAGGGGCCATTGCCATGGTGGCTTGTGCTGGGGTCGGGGAGCTCAGCGATGCTGAGGACGGTTTATTTGGTAATCCAGATGTGGGGAGGCCAGGGGAAGGAACTGTTGTGCTGGGCAGACCCATCAAGTTCGGTTTAGGAGATGTTAAAGCTGAAAGAAATGAAGACAGAAAAAAAACATAGGTCAGTCTGGGGTGGTGAGGCCGAAGCTCAAGATGTTTGACTTGTGTCACTGGCATTTAGTCTGAGATCTCAAGGCTTAAAGTTCAAAGACCCTCTCAAAACCACCATTTTCAATAGCAGGTTCTCACCAGGCTCAGGGTTGGATAGCCTTGTATTCTAATCAGTGCCCAATCCTGGGGCAGCTCCCCTACTTCTCCTTTCACTTAAACAACTTCTAACGCCTTCCTGCCACACATGCCACACCCACTGATTCATATGTTCTTTGCCCAGTTCCCTAACCTAGCTGTTCCAGCTGGGACATTTGAACCAAAGGCCTTCATCAAAGCTCCACAGAAAGAGTGTAGCTAAGAGGCCCCACCAGAAGTTGTAGAAGAGTGAGGTAACCGGAGACAAGAGCAAAAATGCAAGAAACCTGGCCCAGCCCCAAGATCCTGTGAACAAACAAATGTGCCTCTCTGGCCTCCACTGCTACAACTGAATGGATGTGTTAAAAGGGCAGAGAGGAGGAGCGGCAATGGGAAGAAACCCAAACAATCCATTCAGGGAAAACTGTCCCATTGCTTGGCTCAGCCGATCTGTTTTAACCAATCTGCTGAAAACTGTAACCATCTAGGAAGACGACTGTGAACTTTGCTGGCGAAATGAGCATCTTCTCTTCCTACACATTTGAATGACATACAGAAAGGCTGCAGATGCTTGATAAAGCACCCCCAGGAAGAGGAGAAAAGCAGTATCAGAAGTGTTGATACCACTGCTTTCTAAGACATCGCAATCTACTCATACTTATGGGTAGCAACTGTCTTTGACCAAGTCATTGGGTCCACATGGGATACAGCCCCATCTGCAGTCACACTCTGCCTATAAGGCCTTCACCCAGTCCAGAGCCTAACATCCTCCCTCACCCATATTGCTCTCCTGGTTTGAGTCTTTTGTTCCAGGGTGATGGAAGACAGCATTGCTCCTTATACATCAAGCTTCAGGTGCATTAAGACTAGCAAGGTGGTGGTGGTGGGGGAGGATAGCAAAGTGGGGCATGGAGAAAAGATGTGCTAAATGATGAGATGCTGAGAATTCCACAGGCAGCAGACCTCGGATCATTCCATTCACCACACTTAAGACACTAGACCATATTCATCCCTTCTCTTCAAAGGGCACCAAAATGTAAAATAAAAAATCCCACAGCTCACTATTTCATCTGGACCCCTTCTGCCAGAAAGCTGGGGTTGAGGAGGTTCTATAACATTGATGCTGTCCTTGTGAGAAAAAACAGAGAAGCCCAGGCCTGGGAGAAGACAATGCTGGCTTCATACTGGTGCAGCATGTAAAAACCTTCAACCTTCAGATGAAGAGAACAAGGTTGCCTCGAGGTGCCAATCCCAGAAAAATATCCACTCATGTTTGGAAAGCCAAGGAGGATGCTTCCCTTGGCTTTGTATAGCAGCATTAATTTGCTCTTTCAAAACAGCACACAGGGACCACTGAGATGAAGTCATCCAATTTCCTCAGTGCACAGAAGGAAATGAAACCAGAAAGAAGCATTTGACTCTGAAAAATGCCAGTAAAGGTTCACTGGTTAAACTGGCATGCACAAGATGGAGGGTGAATGGATGAGGAATTCGACAACTTAGGACATGGCTCTTTCTGTCTACTTCTAGGCAGCAGGCCTGCTCCAAGTTGCAGGTTGGAACCAGAGCCAAAAGATCAGCGAGGCAAGGGAAAAACATCTAGCGATTTCTCCATCTCTGTGGCATCAGGCTTTCAGGAGAAAGATCTGGGTCAGGAGGTCTTAAACTGACTTCTGTATCTTGAATAGAAGAGAAAGAAAATTTAAGGATCATTTACAGAATCCTAGTTGTATTTACCAAGCTCTGTACTAACCATGTTTGATGTAGTAGCTCAGTATATCCTCAAAATAATTGTGTGGCCTCAGTTTTCTCATCAGCAAGATTAAAACCAAGTAATGCATTTCATTGCCCTGATACTGGTCCTGCACCTCTGGGGTCAGACTGAGGCAGTATGGGCTGCGTTTGACACACAGCTGCTATGTGGCCTTAGGGCCACGGACTGCATGGAACCTCAACTTTCTATGATACATGGTTGTAGTGACTAAAGGAAAGGTCATATGGAAAGAGCTTACCGTTGGACCTCACATACTAAATACAAGTTCCTTCCCCCATTCCAGATCCAGCGTTCCTGTGAGCTGTGGTACAGTCTGGTGGTGGTAACTGGGACAGACTGGTAACCCTGGTTGCCTCTAATAGTTAAGAGCATACCTATCTTGAGTCCACTCTTAGTGGTCAGAACCTGAGTAGCACTAAACATATACCTGTTGACTGACTGGCTCATATTGGGTGTTGTGGAAGGAGCACATAGCACTGGGAGCCTGGAGGCCTGGGTGGGAGCTCTGGCTCCTACCCTAGCTTGCTGAATGGTCTTGACCTCTCTGGCCCTCAGTTTTCTCATCTGTAAAACAAGGGGAATAGATCAGACATTCTGTTTTTTTTTTTTTTTCCACATTATTATGAAATTTGGGACCATCCCAAGCCCTTCTGCCAAGGTCCTGGGCTGCAAGGGTAATTCAGGGCCTAGACACTTTCCATAGCTTGATTCTTGGCTTTTGTCTAGTTGGCTTTAGCATGATTCTGTGACCTTACTTGCCAACAACTATAAACAATGACTTATATATCACAATGCCTTTACCACTGCAATCCCTGGGAACAGAGACCCATTTTGAAGGCAAGGAAGCACTCTGAAGGGCTCTCCTTTGGTAAAGGTACACAGGTCAGTGCAGGCCTGGGGTGGGACTGGGTTGGTTGGGGTGGATCTTGCTGACTTGCACCTCAATTTCACAGGATCCTGGAGGTTCAATTTAGGAAAGACAGCTGGCTGCAGAGAAGTTCGGTGAGGGCAGAAGAGGAGGAACAAGAAAGGGACACAGGAAGAACTATCAAACTCCCTATTAATAATAGAAAAATAAGAGTACCAAATATATGACTGAATTAGGGGCTGGGGGGAGTCAAAGAAAGAGAGAGAGATGGGTGAAAGGAAATGAAGGGGTGATGAAGGCTCCTAAAAATGAGCATTAATGGTTTTTGTCTGTTTGCAGATTCAGAACTGTATTGCCCAACACAAGAGTCCTGGTCAGTGCATTCAAGAACAAAGGTAGTCTCAATATAATGGGATTAGTATAACCAATGTTGTTCTGTCTAGGTAAGAAGCCCAGGAGTAAGGATCCATTTATGAGAGCTTCTTCTCGATAGCAGTTCTGCCAGAACAGCTCTCTAAAAAAACACAGGCGGGGACCACAGGTAAGGACAAAGACTTACTTGATTTAAGTTCTCTGGAACCAGTTTCCATAAAGCACAATCCAGAAATAGCTACAATATTCAAATGTCTTCTATTTTCAACAACTATCTAGATGGGATTAGCAATTTCACAAAGACTGACTGGAAGGATCTATGCTGGAAACCTTTTTCTTGAAAATAATCCAGGATTTAGGATGCCAGGACCCTCAAGTTCTTCCCCGTAGCATACACCCTAGTAGTGTTACTGAACACCAGGCAAGAGAATAATTTCAGAGCAGACTGTTCAAACCAGAAGGCCCCATCCCTGAGACTGGGAAGTCAAAGAACCACAGCACTAGGGAGACTTAGTGGAAGGCGCCGAAGTTCTGCTGCTATTAGAAAGCTAGAAAGGGAAGCTTCTGCTTATCTGTCCAACATTCAAAGGGTTTGGGTAGTAGCCCCAGAACAAAACGGTATTTGGGCAGCTATTTAATGCTGTAAGAATCACCTAGAGCAGAACCCACCTGTGTTGGATGGAGTAAAGCCCGGCAAGGAAGGGCTGTTGAGGCCGGGGAGCAACACAGGAGGAATGCCCTGGAGCGCCGGATATGCTGTAGGAAGGTTAAGAGCCTGAAGAGGGGCATTGTCAAACATCCCTTGCTGCTGAGCTGCCAGTCCGAGGACCTCATTGGCCTTTTTAATCCGGTCCAACTCTTGTTGAGCCATCAACTGACGTACAGTGGCTGGGTCAAAGTATTCTTTCTCCTTGTCCAACTGGCTTCCAATGGTGTCCTTAACTTTGGAGATATGCTGCTGGGAAAAGATATGGTCACGTACAGACAGCCGAGCGCTGTACTTGATGCCACACAAAGTGCACTCTGTTTTCGGTCCCTCGTAACTTGTTTGGTTTATACCAAAATGCTTGGCCATGCTTAACTTGGACTTCTTTTCTTTTGCCCGGGCATTCTGGAACCAGACCTGAACAACTCTCTTTGGCAGTCCAATATCATTGCCCAGGACCTCACACTCTAGCATGGTGGGCGTCCTGTAGTCATTAAAGCACGACTTGAGGACTTTCAGCTGCAGATTGGTCATTTGAGTGCGAAAACGTTTCTGCCCTGGCCGATCCCCACTGTCTCCAGATTTGCCTGCTGACCCACTTGCACCAGGACTCGGGGAGCAGGGGTCTGCAAGGCTCGAGGTTTCACTATAGTCCACTGTACCTTCATTGTCATATTCCTTGCTGTAAAAGCTTGGGGCTGGGCTGACCAGACCAGATGACAACCGATCTTCATACTCAGACATTGCCATCATGGCTGCTTTGGTCAACCCCTCACTGGGTGCAGAAGAGGATTTGGTTTCAGTTGCTATTCCCGTCGCGCTGTCATTATCTGCATTGCCCTCATCTCCAGTAGTGGTATCTGTGATTGCTGTGTTGACAGAGGAACAGTCATCATTGTCCAGCTTAGTTTGGTCAAAGTTCAGATTAACTGAGGACATGGAGGGGCTTTCAAAGTCTTCAATCCCTTCCACCTTGATGGAAGAAGGGCTAAGAAGAGTTCGGGGAGACAACTCCATGGTTTTACTCACAGGTGAGAGGGGGACACCTTGGCCATCACTACTGCTGGGGGGTAGGTGGGAAAAGCTGGCTCCATCAAAAATGTCCCCTTTCATCTGGAGTCCCCCATCGCAGTCTAAGAGCATTGCAGACAGAGTTAGGTTGTAGCCTGCTCTCTTGGCTTCATGCCAATGACGGGACCGGATATGAGCCTCGAGGGCAGTCTTGGCTTTGAAGAGTGCTCTGCAAAAAGGGCATCTTCTGTGGGCCTGCGCTGGGCCCACCGCGCGGAACTGTCCTTTCCGTTCCCGGGCTCGGGTATTCTGAAACCAGACTTGTACCACACGTTTCTTCAAGCCCACCTCGTGCGCAATATGATCCAACATCTTTCGAGTTGGATTGGAGTCTAATAGATACTTTTGGTACAGGATCTCTAGCTGTTCTGGTGTAATGGTTGTCCTCAAA
Source organism: Neogale vison (assembly GCF_020171115.1). NCBI lineage: Eukaryota > Metazoa > Chordata > Mammalia > Carnivora > Mustelidae > Neogale > Neogale vison. The sequence goes on from NC_058097.1 coordinate 14,643,399, forward strand.
CGCTTGTCTCTCTGAGGCTCTTCTCCTCCCGTGCCACTGTCGTTTTCTCCAGGGCTCGCACTGGCCTTTTCCTCCAGCTTCCTCTTCAGAGTGTTCATTGTGGAGGTTGGAGTCGAAGGAGACGTGGCCGAGCTGGCTGGAATCTGAGGTATAGCCCCAGAGAGCAGCTGGCTCGCCAGGAGTGGGTTACTAGGGTCAAACAGCATGAAAGGCATATCCAGTGACCTGTCCAAAAACTGGGGGTGGATGAACTGGTTCTGCGCACTCAGGAAATGAAGCTGCTGATGCTCCTGCCAGTGCTCGAACGACGGAAATGCCAACTTACACTGATCACACTGGTAGGGGATTAGCTGAGGAGGTAGGTTTGCCAACTGTTGAGGAGTCGACGTGTGGAGGGGCTTGAGGGGCAGGTGGGAGAGCTGGGAAGGACTGGGGCTCGACTGGGGTAAGGGGCACTGAGGCGGGGGTGCTTGTGGAGGAGGCTGCGGTAACGAAGTGGGGGAAGTGAGCTGGGGTAGCTTTTGCTGGGCCGCGTTTATCTTCTGCTCAGGCTGGTCTTGCTGCAGCTCTGCCTTTGGTTGTCCTTGCTTTTCTTGGGTTTGGTTTGGCTGTGCACTGGGAGGTTCAGCCTGCTTTGGTTTCTCATCGCTTGCCTCTGTTTTTGAACTGAAAGAGGCCAGTTCGTCAGCCTCCGCTGTGAGCTGGAGGAAGGCGGAGGAAGCTGTGTTGGCTGATGGTGCTGGGGCGCTGTAAGCCTGTGCGGGCATCGGGGTGCTGCAGGAGGAGCTGGTGGGGGTCAGGATTTCCATGGCATCCATGGAATCCTCATTCTGGCTGTCATCCTGCCCCTCCTCATCCTCATCCTTGTAACACAGCTTCTTCTGATGCTTGATGAGATCAAAGATGCGCTGAAACACCAGGCTACATTTTTTGCACTGGTAGTTCAGGTTGCTTGTTCGAATATACCTATCATTTGTAAGCTCACGCCGCTCTCCATCTTTACCCTCCCCCTGATTCTCATAATTCTTCCTGGCCTTCTGTCGGGCATTCTGAAACCAAACCACTATGACTCGGGTTGGAAGGTTGAGTAAATTCGAGAGTTGCTCAAATTCGTCATCCTTTGGATAAGCATTGGCATCAAAGAAGTCCTGTAGGACCCTCAGCTGGTAGTCCGTAAACCTTGTTCTCGAAGACCTCTTGCTTCCCCAGTACTCCTGCTTCTGAGGTTCCGGCGAAGGGGGCCGGGAGTCGAGCTTGAGCTCCTCCAGGCTGGTGATAGGAGGATTGCTAAAGTTGTACGGGGAATCCTTGTTCCGCTGACGCTCTTTGAAGAGGGTGTTTCTGAACCAGTGCTTGATCACTTTCTGGGGCAACCCAGACTTGTCTGCCATTTCTTTGATCTGCTCTTCACTGGGGGAGTTGTTAATGTCAAAATATTGCCGCAGGACCCGGAGCTGGTCATCGGTGATCCTGGTGCGAGGCCTCTTGTTCTGCTGCTGGAGCAGGCTGGGGTTGAGCTGATGCTGGTACAGCTGGGCCAGGTCCGCAGGCAGAGGCTCCACAGGTCCAAGCTGAGGGGGCAGCTGAGCCGGCAAGGTCTGCAGCGGCATCGTCTGCATCATCAGTGGTGAGAAGATGGGCAGCTCCATGGGCATGGAGAGTTGGGTGAGCGGCACGGATGGCTGGGTGGGCGCAATCGTGGGTGAGGTGATGGGGGGGGCTGGCGCAGGGATGGCTGGGGTGGAAGCGGGCTGAGGTGGTGCTGCAGGAAGGGGGGGCGGAGGAGGTGGGGGGGGAGGTGGCGGCGGCGGCTCTGGGGTCTGGGGCCTCAGGGGGTACAGTTTGTCGTAGTGCTCTCGGTACTGTTTAGCAAATCTCTCTAGCTGTTTAAAGGGAAAATAGTTTTGATGAACATGTTCTTGATGACTCTTTAAAATCAAGATGTTAGAAAACATCTTGCCACAGGAGTCACACTCAAGCTTTTCCAGATTCTCTCCCTGCTCAGTCTTCCCATTCTTCTTCTGCACCTTCTGCTTGTTCTCATTGTACTGAATGACCAGCTCAAAGCCAAAGTTCTCCAGCAGGGCCTTGGTGGCGTTCCCTCTTGCGTCTGAGGCAATGCGTGGAGGGAGCATGGAAGGCTCAGAACTAGCTGCTGGGGCCAACTCTTTCTTCTCTTTAGCCTTCAAGGCATCTGGCAGCGATTCCTTGGGTCCTGGGTTGCCCTCTCCCACCTCGGCACTGTCCCTCTCTCTCTGGCTTTCTTTTTCCTTTTCTTTGCTGATCGGTTTGTTTTTCTTTTCGGAGTGCTGGCTGGGCTGTAGCAGGGCAGAGTGAGTCTGGGACAGAGAGAGCTGGCTTTGCTGTTGCTGCTGCAGGATCTGCTGGTGGCTCTGTGGCGGGATCTGAACCTGAGCCTTCAGATCGTCTAGCAGGCCCGGGCCTGTCCCTGTCAGTGTCAGCGCCCCGCTGGTCACTGGCAAGCTCACCTCGGGGTTGAGCTGGAACTCAGCGCTGGGGATGTAGAAGGGGAAGAGGAGATGCTGCTGCTGCTGCAATTGCAGCAGGGTCTCTGTGGTCATGGGGAAGTGAGGAAGCAGGGTGGGGTTAAACAGCTGGGACTGGATCAGGGCAGCCTGCTGCTGCAGCTCCTGCTGCAAGTGAGCTTGAACTTGGGCCTGGGCCAGTGTCTGTGCTTGCTGCTGCTGCTGCTGCTGTTGCTGCTGCTGCTGCTGCTGTTGCTGCTGCTGCTGCCGGGATGCAATCATATCCGCCAGCTTCTTCCGATTGGCCTCCTTGGGCTCTGAAGGGGAAGTGATGTTGGCACTGATGGGATTCCCCAGGGGCGGCATCCCTGCACTTTCCGTGGTCACTTGGCTCAGTAAATTGGAGCTCGGAGTGATGCCAGCGCTGCTGGGATTGGTGGTGGTAAAGGTGTTGCTGCCACTGGTGCTCACAGGACTTGGGGTGGAGGAGCTCAGGGAGACACTGCTGCTGTTCCCCGTCCCGTTGCTACCGCCACTTGCAGCTTCCAGCTTGGCTGCTCGGGCCTTGGTTTGATGCAACACAGACCGCATGTGGATCTCCAAAGTGGAACTCTGGCTATAGGCCACGTTACAAGTGTTACACTTGAAAGGTTTGTTGTCTGGGCTGCTGGTGGGTTCTGGCTGACCAGTTGCCGATTCCTGAAGGGCTCTCTTTAACTTATGCAGGTGGGAGACAGAATTGTAGTGCACTAGTAGGATGTTCTTCTGAGTGAAAGATTCCTTGCAGACTGTACACTTGTAAGGGCGAGAAGGGTCTAGAAATTTTTCCATGGTGAAGTTGGGGCCTTTTCTGAAAGGTAGAGCTCTCTTTGGCTCTGAGCCTGAATCTTCTTGTACTGACCCAGAGTCACTGCCCGTTGGGCTCTGTTTGTCTTCTAAGTCACTCTCTTCCTCCTTGTCTTCCTCAACAATTATGGTGTGGTCCTCTGCCAGGGTAGGGTCTCCCATAGCCAGGAGGTCCCCATTGGCCAGAAGGCCTCCATAAAGCTGTTGGATGTCAGCCTCACTCAGCTCCAGGTGGCTTGTCTCAAGGTGTTTTTTCAGAGCCTGAAAAGTTCGGAAACTACGCTGACAAAGACAGCACATTGTGGCGGCTCTGATCACGTGGTACTGAGAATGGAGCTGCAGCTTTTCAATGGTCTTGAAAGCCAGGCTGCACTGATTACAGCGATACTTGTACACATGGCGATCTGACACGGGCAGCTGAGGCCTCTTGGCATGAACCTCATTGAAGTGCGTCTGAAGAGTGGCGGAAGTTTTGAAAACCTGATTGCACCCCTTCTTCCAGCACAGGAAGCCGGAATCTTCTCTCACAGAGCCTGGGTCAGCAGAAGAGGGCTTCAGATCTCCACTGTGCTCTGCGCTTACAGAGGGCAAGATGTTCTTTCCCAGATCCTCTGAGGTTTCTGTAATTTTAAAAAAAAAAAAGAAAAAGAAAAAGAAAAAAAAAAGGCCAAGCCCAGTGATAAAGAAGGCTTTGTTTCAAGGATGGCACCCACAACTATCTACCTAGCAAGTCCTTGTGAACATTGAATCTTATAGTAAGGGAAATACCCAGTTGGAACAGAGTCTCTCCACACAGCCCCTGAAAAGAGTATATACTATAAGCAAGTGCACATGAACAGAGGGGACTAAAAGGAAATAAAAAAGTTGCATTCATAGTAGGTCTGTATCCTATCTTGGATCTGTTTTTACACGCCATTCAGTTGCTTGACTCAGAATCTTGAGTTTCTCAAGAACTGGTTTGAAGGTTACTGATCTTAGACTGGATTCCCTTTTGCGTGGACCCGAACTAAAAAATATGTGAATTAATGCTATCCTAAATTGTGGGGATTTTAAGATAACTGTTGTCCATTGTAATATAAGAAATTTTGGAATATGTTTTTTAGCATAATTTGTTGTAACATAACTTTTGACTCTCCTCTCTGTTCCATAAGAAATGAACATTCAACTGGCCATTAAATTATATAAAAATTATTTTCTACAGTGATGTCATCACACCCATATTCTGACCCTTTTAAAGTCAGCTGTTTACCTTCTAATATGGAAAAATTACAGGGTGGGGGAATTGGGGCAGTAGTGGGGCTGAAGTCTTCCCAGCTGAAATCTTAGCTGCTGACAAAAGGTGAAAGATGGAGAGCCTCCTCTAAGTGGAGGTCTAATGACCCACCTAGCTAGGAACCACTGTGGGGCACCAGCACAGGGCTGAAACAATGTTCTTTCTAAATGTACCTCTATGTAAAGTCCTAAGGCAATCCCAGAAGACTCAAAGAAGAACTCTGTGCAGAGGAAAGTTAGAGAGACAGCTAACCCAGTGCTCTGAATTCCTTCACACGCTCCAAACATCCCTAATAATTAAATCCTAAGAGATTGCTTAACAGCTGAGAATGGGGAGTCACGGGTCTACTGACAATCTCTGGTTATTCACTCCCTAAAAGTATAATCTAAGGGGAAATGTGTCCACCAAAATCCCCCTGGTTCTCACCGTATTTTCTTTCCACTTTAAACCATACGAATGGTATATAAATACATGCCAAGAGCCAGAGGATAAGGTAGGTGACAAAAGTGCCCCCACATCTCTTGATCCGTTACATTCACCTTAGGAGGACTGTAAGAATTCTTGGCACTACTGCTCAGTGAAAATTTTGGCCCAATATTTCACTTTGTTCCCATGTGTAGGGGTCAAGAATGACACTAACCAGGCTGCTTTCCTGCCTCCTCCAAAGTGGAGTTCCCATCTCGGTCTGGAACAGCTGCTGGCAGGAACATACTGCTGGGCATCACCATCTCAGGGGTGGTCACCTGAGGAGTAAGAGGCAGAGAAATGAGGAGAGTCAAATGGACAGGAAAGAGACACGAAATAGGGAAGTGTGTAAAAATTATTTAATAAGCAAAATTAGCCTTCACCAGTGTAAAGCTGGAAGTGTCACTTTTCATAGCTCAGTGAAGATTCATGTTTATTAGACAAAGCTCACATCAGTCAAAAGTGTTTCTACGGTTACATTCTGGACATAATTAGCAGTGCACACTTGAAGAATAATCTTATTATTAATATTTTTCCTTTATGCAGAATTTTGACTTTGATCACTGACAATGTTTTGTCATGGGCTGTGAAACTTCTTGTGCAACCAATTAGGTAGATAAGTTGAAAGGCCCACCTTAAGCTGCTGAAAACATAATAAGGGCCCTAATTAAATCATACCTAGTAAAGTACACTGTAATCTTGAAGCAGGGAGCATTGTAGTACTGTTTTCAAAATGTATTCAGGCAAGAAGAGGAGGGGAGTAAGAGCGAAGGAAAGGGTAAGAAGAAAAGAAAAGAACAAAGAGAAGGCCTTAGCCTTCACAGACACACTGCAGACACACTGGCAGATTCTCCAGGAAACAACACTTTGTAACCCTTTAGAAGCTAGATCAAGTGCAAACGAGCATTCCTTACGACTCACTTCAGCCAGGATTTCTGCTAGAGTCTCTGCTTCAGATGCCCACCATCGGAGGGAGCATCTGGCCAGTGTCCCAATCACACAGGGTAGGTACCCTACACAGCATTCTACACCAGGGTAGCCTCACCTTGACCATGGCTATTTTTTGCTAATATAGCAATTACAGCAATTCCAGAATCAGCCTGGATCAAGTTAGATCCTCCGACATTTTTCTCCAGGCTTCTCTGACATCTGGCCAGAAGTTTGCCTAAAGAAGTTATCATTTGCCCCGCATTAACATGATAAACAGCCCTCAAATTCAACAGAACGATAAAAGGTTGTTCAGTAAAAAAAAAATAATAATAATAATAATAATATTCCTTTCCCTACTATAGGGTAGAAAGGCAGTAGACGATGAGCTTGAGAAATGAACTGAACAGGAAGTACAGTCACACCACTAACCTTTCTACATGGCTTCCAGCCGTACCTGAAGGAATTTTTTCCCATGAAACTCAGGTATAATATCTGTACTTGCTGGTACAGAGACTGGAACACCTACTTTACTGTTCAAAATTAAATATTTTAAATAAATTACTATTAATTTTTAATGTTTTTAAGATCCTGGACTTGCTTAGAATAGCTGAGGACATGGTCCCCAGAAACACTGGTTGGCAGGTTCCATTGCTAGGGGAAACCCAGACAGCTGTCCCCGTAAACACCAAAGTGATAACTCCTCAATACTTTTAGGGGTATTCGAATCATCTCAGCAACTCACATGCTTATAGGTGTAAAAATCAAGCAACAGGCACTACGGAGGATTCTGCGAAAGCTAGTGTTTAGGAAGAGCAGGTGCATGGCAGGTGAATGTGCGTGACACAGAACTGCCGCTCAGAGACATCTGCACCTCACACAAAGCTCGTCAGCAGCTGGTTAAGGCTAGAGCTGTGGATGAATCGTTAGGAATGGAGCAGAGATTGCCAAACTCATTCCATCCATTTTCTTTTTAATAGAAAGCATTTCTGACCAGTATGGTTGGGGAGTCCAGCGGGAATCCAAGAAGTGAAAGGTCACCGATTAATTTATAGTCCTCAGCCAAGGGGGAGCACGAGGTTGGGGGCAAGAGGGGGAGAAAGGGAAAGGAAAAAAGACTCCCCCCCACCTCCTTTCTCGGTTGTAGCTGCAGGATCAGTCCTTTCCAGGGATCTTTAGGAATTATGAAAAATGAATCATGAAAAATAAAAAAAAAACCCTACAGAGTAAAAAAGAATAAAATTATCTAACACCTCAGCTGCACATCATTATAGAAAACTGTGGGCTTTTTATACGCATTACAGTAAGGCAGACATCCCCTCTAACAGACTCAGTACGACGGATCAGTAATTGTTTTCATACACTTTAATTAGAAAAACTCAGATGGCTATGAATAATAATGGAAAAGAGAGACTTTTGCACTTGAAAGGTTGAAGTCAATCAAGTGTGAATGACGGCAAAAAAGAAAAAAAAAAGACACCAATTCATCAGCCCTCTGTTGTCTCGCCGCGACTTTAATCATAATTCCTGATTGGGATTCAAGAAGGCAGTAAGCAGAGGTTCTTTGTCTGCCTTCACCTTCCATCAATTAACTCTTCCCGAAATATAATCATCAACCTCACATGCTCCTCTGCATCTTAATCTGGGCCTCCAAACCTGTAAGTCTTGCCCCATATGTGTTTAAGTAATTACTTTTATCTACCTGCATCCTCTCATCTGTAGTGTACCCAAATTCTCTCTAGAGGGAAAGAAAAGGTTTGGTATCTAAAATTTTGATGTGCACGAAACTCTCAGGAGGCAAAGAGGAAGATCCGGAAGGGGCATCGTGAGGATCTAGATATTCTGGTGGGGCGACCTGCGCTGGCTCTCAACAGAGGGGTTGAGAACGGAAGCCTCCTTCCCGCACAGGCGACTGGACGGCCCCGCAGCGGCGCTCAGACACTAAAGTTCTCGTGCCTGTGTCCATTCCTCCCTCTCCTACTAGCTTTCACGGCTTCTCACTCAAACTTTGGATGTTTTGTAAAGAGCCATAAATCTAATCCTACCAACAGCTCATGAAGGGGGGTTCTCCATGAGGAAAAGGAGAGTTGGCCAGCGTTCCTTCAACACTTGCCTTGGCATCCCCCTTGTCTTCTAGTCCTATCTGGCTACCAGACGGTGTGGAGGGTTCCGACTGTTTTAGCCACAGCACCTGACGATGGATAGCTCAAAGTCATGGGAGCGGCAGTCACTCAGGTGTGCTGAGCGGTTCTATGAAGACCTTCCCTTTCCCGAGGTGCCCTGAGGCGTGCAGGCTGTGAAAGGACACGGCCTGGCTGCAGCATAACCAGAGCCGTCCCAGGTGCGCCCGAACCCCAGCAGCCCTCAAATACCTGGATGGCACCACCTTCCCCGGCAACAGTCTTCCCTCCTACCGCCTCTCTCCCTCTTCCCAGGCTCAGAAACCAAAGAGAAAGTTACAGGTTTGGCAAGGGGACAGTACACAGTCGATAGAACAGGTACATCTCTACATTTCACTATACCACCCTATAGATTTCTTCTAATAATCTGTACACCCACAGACATTCAATATGTTAAATTTATGTCCCCAATACTCGATGTATAGAGGGGACCCAAGATTGTTAAACCAGACTTTTGGGGCACCTGCCTGGCACAGCCGGTTGTGCAATTGACTTTGGGTTTGGGCTCAGGTCACGATTTCAGGGTCATGGGATTGAGTCTCGCGTTGGGCTCAGTGCACAGTCTGCTTGGGATTCTCTCTCCCTCTCCCATGCCCCCACCCCGCCTACGTGCACACACACTCTCTCTCTCTCTCTCTCTCTCAAATCTTTAAAAACAAAAACAGACTTTTAAGCTAACATAAAGCTTGCTCTAGTAAGAAAATTCAATTGATTAGAGCCGTTATTTCCTCAGAATTTGGGTCTTCCAAGATTGGCCTTGGCAGTCAAAGGGCAATTCTGTGGTAATCTTCTAGATACCACATATGATTCCCCCCAGAGTATGCAGGGCTGATGGGCATGTAGGAAAAAACATTCATCTGATCTGGGGTGCTGAGAGTCAGGGAACAGTAGCTCTGCCTTCTTCCTAACAAGTAAAGAGATCTCGTATATACAAGAAAAATGTGAAGTTCTGTTCTGATGCTAGAAATCTTCAAGTTTAAGCAGTTCTCATAAATAACAAAAGAAATGAAACATTCCACACGGCTACTGAAAGTCTTAAAGCTTAAGCAATTTCAAAATAACTTCGTGCTGAGAAGGGTGGGCCTCAAGTGACTGCTCACCCATCATTTGACCATTACTCACTATGTATTATACGGGATCCCTGTACTGCACGCTTGCAAGATACAGTGAGACACAGTCCTTCTGCCCAAGAAGCTCACAAGACAGAATATTAACCTTTCAGAGATTATAGCCTCAGAAAATCTGATGAAGGCTGCAGATGCCTAAAGAAATAGTTTCACACAGAGACTGCTGCAGAGAATTTCAGGAAATCACAAGCTCCCCTGGGGGAAAATCCATGGACTCAAGTTAACTATCTTTAGATAGTCACCCAGAGGTGACCCGGGTTCATAAATACCTAGGTACCTACCTCTGTTGGGTTCACCATTGTTCTGGATTATGATTTGATGCTTTTAAAGCTTATATCAGGTGAGCTGGACCCGAGAGCCCTAAGGACACGCCTTCTAAACCCAGAGGCTTGGATATGGGTCTGGTCCCTATTATGATATTTGGGAGGGGCTACCGGTATTTATTCTTTCTTGGTAAAAGAAGCTGGAGTTATTAGGAGCTTTCCTCCAAGCCCGGAGCTTGCTGTAGGTCACGGATGTGGAATGGTCAAGTACAGCGCCTCGAGCAACCAAGGGGTATATCCTGTTAAGTTCTCATGGGACTGTCCATGCAAATTCACCTCTCAAAGCCACCTTGTCTGAGGTTAGACTGATACAACCAATGTGTTCCACATACTGGAAAGCAAAGACATTTTCTTAGAATATGTGTTGAATCTAGTTTCCCTGAGACCCTCATCCCAACAGCCTTAGTTGGTACTGCTCACCTAACTAGGGTATCTTTCTGAAAGGCTCATTATTACAAGTGAAAAAATACATTCACCCAAAACCTAGACTCCCAGTGAAGCCTCAAATCCTTCACTTTTCAATGAAAATCAATAGAATGAAGAACCTCGAGTGGAAGGAAAAACTCCAGACACAGGTCTTCTTGATACAGATCTGGCCAGTCTCTACATCCTTGTGAATAAGGAATTGGTTAGGTTCAAAAAATGAAGTTAAAACCCACTGCTTCCAAAGCTAAGCATTTGAGTTAGTGGTGCATCTGAAGGCTACAATGGAAGTCGGGTTGCTCCCTTCTGCACCTAGTCCGCCGCTAGGCCTGCCAGCGCGTCTCTGGACTTCCGCAGCCAGCAAACCAGAGGACCTCTTGGCAGCAGGGCCTCAGCCACTTTCTCTTGCTTTACTACCTTGCAAATGTGCCAGGCTGGGCGCTGGACCGCAGAGGTTAGATGGCCTAGTTCCTCGGTCTTATTTCCTTGCTAAAATCCTTTTCTCTTTCTTTCTTTTTTTTATTTTATTTTATTTTTTTTTTAATTTTTTATTTTTTTTTAAAGATTTTATTTATTTATTTGACAGAGAGAAATCACAAGTAGACAGAGAGGCAGGCAGAGAGAGAGAGAGGGAAGCAGGCTCCCCGCTGAGCCGAGAGCCCGATGCGGGACTCGATCCCAGGACTCTGAGATCATGACCTGAGCTGAAGGCAGCGGCTTAACCCACTGAGCCACCCAGGTAAAACTCATGAGGAAAAACTTCAGAGCCACATTCACATTCTTGTGGGCCAGAAACCAACATACTCCTAACCTGAGTTTAAAAATTAAGGATGAGAAAGACCCAAAAAAGGAGGTGAGTGGGAGAATGGGAAACACAAGAACAGTTAACACACACACACACACACACACACACACACATACACACACATGGCAACAGCAAAGAGAGTGGGGAAGTAGAATGGATTGGAGAGAAAAGCTTCATTAGACTCAGAGAGGCAAGCAGTGGCAGTATACCAAGGTCACTTCTAATTTAGACCATCTAATTGGCAAACAGGCTCCAAATGGCTATCATCTCACAGGGCTTGGAATTAATGAAGCCCGATTATTTTCATTACCTTCCTCTGAGATAGAGACAAAGTGAGAGAGCTGGTACCCATGCAGGTGCAAAAGCCCCAGGGCTGGTGGCCACCCGCTGCCCCAGTTGGGGTGGGGGGCAGCCAGCCAGCCTGTCCCAGAAACTCAGAGATGGAGAGGCACAGGAGCACAGGGAGACACAGACAATGACAGAAAGAAATCACAGGAGACAAACTATTGCTTCTGAGTGGGGGCAGGGCGAGGGAGAGAGACGGATGGAGAGAGGGAGAAGACAGCTGCAGCCAGTGCAGGGTGCAGGGCCAAGAGCAGAGCAGGGAAATCTGTGCGTGTACAGCAAACAAGGGATAATGAAAAACTACCAAAGGGAGAAAAGATGAAGGGCTAGAGAAAAAGGTGTTCCCGGGCTGCTAAGGATCCCACCTCCATCTCCAGTATGAGGTTATATTTTGTTAAGTGACCGAGGAACAAAAACAATTTCCTCATATTAATGCTCCAAGAGCGCAGTGGTGTGTCCTGTCACTTAGAAGGACAGTGATCAATTAGAATAATTTAAGAGTATTGAAATGCATGGTAGGTGGCCCTTCCCATTCTCATGTAGAGGCCAGAAACACCCCCCCCACCCCTGCTACCCACCCTCACCCCTTCTCCCCACAAGAGTGGGAATATGAAGGCACAGAAAAGCAGCTCCTACATCCCTACCACCAGCTTAAAATCTGTTAACTTCTCTGTAAGTAGGTAAGAGTTCTACGGAGCCGACACTGGGGGCAGCCTGCTCGGGCAGGTCTGGAGGGGCCCTTGTCTTAGGCTTTATAGATTTCCTTCTTTCATATGACGTGTATAAAGACACTCTTTGGAGGGCTGTTTCCAATAGGCCAAGCAGAATGAAGTGCTGCGGGTGCAGTTTCCACAGTGGAGGACCAGAGCTGCAATTGTTCCCAGTGGAGAATATTTTTCAAGCCCCTTCATCGGTAAAGAGAAGGGGGCCCATGGAAGACACAGATATGAGATGCAGAGCATAAGCAAGCAGCTGTTACCATAGCAACAGACATATTAGACACTGCAGGTTCCTGAAAGCTGTCTGATAAGGTATTATTAAATGAAGCCTCCTCAAAACACTCTCCATTTACAACTGAACGGAAAGACATTGTGTAGAAAGTAATCTATTTCCATTTATCAGGGCGAAATTTACTTTTAGAAGGACTGAAACCCAATTCAAGCCAAATCCTGAGACCTTGGACCCAGACAGCAGCAAATGTTTATCAGAATTTATAGCTTTCAATACCCTGGACATATCCAACGTCTACCAAGAATTGTCTATTGGGTGGATTTTGCTGGCTTTTCCGATTCTGCAGCCGACCGCAGCTGACAGTCAAACCGTTTGGCAAGGAAGGAGAGTCACTCCTCTCACTGCCATTCATCCTGGCCACTCAGGGATGAAGCAGAGGCAACTTTCTCCTCTTGGAGGATGAATGACTGTACACTGGCTATTCCTTAATGATGTGTTTTTAAAAATGGAGCTCTGATTTGAGGGGCCTTTCGCATCATGCAGTTTTCAGAGTTTCCTGCTCCAGTTAACCAGGAACAAACATATATAGTCAGAAAGCCCAACCAATACTTTCCTACGGCCAATTTTCTAATAAAACTACAGTTAAAATACCCTCCAGGGGCATGATTTTTAACCACAGGATTACTATAATCACTTAGTTGTAAAACAATTGGAAATTCCATTTTAACACCAAACTTTCCAAAAGAACATTGGCATCTGTTTTGATTCATCAGGGCAAACTCCAAACCAAAGCTACAGCCACAAATTCCCCTCTAACCCTGGTTGCTCATCTTTTCCTGCTGAACTAAAGGATCAAGGTAGAAATGTTTCATCATCTGAAGGCAAACCATCCTCATAGCTTGAAAAACCAAATCAATACTGACAGCCATGCAGTAACCCCCATCTTCTCACGTACAGAGTACCAAATCATCCTTACGTATGCTTTTAAGTAGAGTGAAACCCTTATATGATTACATTTCTCATAACTTTCAACTTTGTTTCTGAATCCATTAACTTCCTCTTGTTGCTAGCAAAGTGACTTCCTATACTCAATACATTTCCCATAATTTGCCCACTTTTTTCAGAAACATCTACATTTCTAATTACAAAAGCAATCCCATTTACAATTGCACCAAAAATAATTAAGTACCCAAAAAATAAACTTAACCACAGAGGTGAAGGGCCTGTACTCAGAAAACTATAAAACACTGATAGAACACCTGGGTGGCTCAGTTGATTAAGCATATGCCTTTGGCTTAAGTCATGATCCCAGGATCCCGGGATCATGGTCCCAGGGAGCACCACGTTGGGGTCCTTGCTCAGCAGGCAGCCTGCTTTTTCCTGCGTCTGCTGCTCTCCCTGCTTGTATTCTCTAACAAATAAATAAACAAAAATCTTTAAAAAAAAAACCAAAAAACAAAAAAACACTGATAAAAGAATTGAAGACAACACAAAGAAATGAAAAGACACTCCATGCTCATGAACTGGAAGAACAAAACTTTTAAAATATCTACATGACTCAAAGCTACCTACACATTTAATGCAATCCCTATCAAAATACCAACAGAATTTTCCAAAAAACTAGAAAAAAAAATCCTAAAATTTGTATGGAACCATAGAAAACCCTTAATTGTCAAAGCAATTTTGAAAAAGAAGTACTGGAGATATCTTAATTCCAGACTTCAAGTTACACAACAAAGCTGTATTAATCAAAACAGTATGGTACTGGCACACACACAAAAAAAGACACATCAATGAGAAAGAACAGAAAACCCAGAAATGAACCCATGATTATATGGTCAATTAATCTTTGACAAAGCAGGGAAGAATACATAAAGGGAAAAAGACAGTCTTCAACAAATGGTGTTGGGAAAACTGGAGAGCAATATGCAAAAGAATGAACCTGGACCACTTCCTTATATCATACACAAAAATAAAGTCAAAAGAGATGAAAAACCTAAGTGTGAGATCCGAAACCATAAAAAATCCTATAAAACAGGGGCACCTGGGTGGCTAAGCTGATTAAGTGTCCAACACTGGATTTCGGCTTGGTCTTGATCTCAGGGTCATGGCTCATGCCCCATGCTCAGTGGGGAGTCTGCTTGAGATTCTCTCCCTCCATCTCTCTCTGCTCCTCCCCACCTGTGCTCTCTCTCACTCTAAAATCAATCTTTTTTTTTTTTAATCCTGTAAGAGAGCACAGGCAGTAATTTCTCTGACATTGGGTACAGCAACATTTTTCTAGATATGTCTCCTGAGGCAAGGGAAATAAAAGAATAAATAAACTATTAGGATTACATCAAAATAAAAAGCTTTTAACATAGCGAACAATCAGCAAAAGACAACCTACTGAATGGGAGAAGATATTTGCAAATATATCTCCAATAAAGGGTTAGTATCCAAAATATATAAAGAACAACTCAAATCCCATCCCCCCCACCGAAAATAAGTCAAGTTAAAAAATGGGCAGTTCATGTCTTCTGCCCATTTTTTGACTTGATTATTTGTTTTTTGGGTATTGAGTTTAAGAAGTTCTTTATAGATCTTGGATACCAGCCCTTTATATGTAGGGTCATTTGCAATTATCTTCTCCCAATATGTGGTTTGCCTCTCTGTTTTGTTGACTGTTTCCTTTGCTGTGCAGAAGCTTTTTATCTTGAGAAAGACCCAAAAGTTCATTTTTGCTTTTCTTTCCCTTGCCTTTGGAGACGTGTTGGAGACGTGTCTTGAAAGAATTTGCTGTGGCCAGTGTTGAAGAGGTTACTGCCTATGTTCTCCTCTAGGATTTTGATGGATTCCTGTCTCACACTGAGGTCTTTCATCCATTTCGAGTTTATTTTTTGGTATGGTGTTAAGAGAATGGTCAAGTTTCATTCTTCTGTATATTAGGTGTCTAATTTTCCCAGCACCATTTATTGAAGAGACTGTCTTTTTTCCATTGGATATTTTTTCCTGATTTGTCGAAGATTAGTTGACCAGAGTTGAGGGTCCATATCTGGGCTCTCTATTCTGTTCCATTGATCTATGTGTTTTTGTGCCAGTACCATGCTGTCTTAGTGATCACAGCTTTGTAATATAGTTTGAAATCAGGAAACATGATGCCCCCAGCTTTTTCTTTTTCAACATTTCCTTGGCAATTTGGGGTCTTTTCTGGTTCCATACAAATTTTGGGACTGTCTGCTCCAGCACTTTGAAAAATGCCATTGGTACTTTGATCAGGATGGCGCTGAAAGTATAGATTGCTCTGGGCAGCAGAGACATCTTAACAATGTTTATTCTTCTGATCCGTAAGCGTGGAATGTTTTTCCATCTTTTTGTGTCTTCTTCAATTTCTTTCTTAAGTGTTCTGTAGTTTCTAGAGTATAGATCCTTTACCTCTTTGGTTAGGTTTATTCAAAGTTATAAAGCCATCAGGGAAATTCAGATCGAAACCACACTGAGATACCATACCTTATGCCAGTTAGAATGGCAAAAATTGACAAGGCAAGAAACAACACCTGTTGGAGAGGTTGTGGAGAAAGGGGGACCCTCTTACACTGGTGGTAGGAATGCGAGTTGGTACAGTCACTTTGGAAAACAGCATGGAGATTCCTCAGAAAGTTAAAAATAGAGCTACCCTATGACCCAGCAATTGCACCACTGGGTATTTACTACAAAGATAGAGAGGTAGTGAAAAGAAGGGCCACACACACCCCAATGTTCATACCAGTGGTGTCCATGTCAGCCAAACTGTGGAAGGAGCCAAGATGCCCTTCAACAGACAAATGGATAAAGATGTGGTTCATATATACAATAGAATATTACTCAGCCATCAGAAAGGACAAATACCCAACATTTGCTTCAATATGGATGGAACTGGAGGAGATTATGCTGAGTGAAATAAGTGAGCAGAGAAAGACAATTATCATGTGGTTTCACTTATTTGTGGAGCATAAGGAATAGCATGGAGGACATTAGGAGAAGGAAGGGAACAATGAAGGGGGAACAATCAAGAGTGGGAGACAAACCATGAAAGACTAGGGACTCTGGGAAACACACTGAGGGTTTTAGAGGTGAGGGTGGTGGGGGTTTGTGTTACCCTGGTGATGGGCAGTAAGGAGGGCCTGTATTGCATAGAGCACTGGGTGTTGTAAGCAAACAATGAATCATGGAACGCTGCATCAAAAACTAATGATGTACTGTATGGTGACTAACATAATAAAAAAATTTTTTTAAATCTTTAAAAATAAAAAATGGGCAGAAGGCCTAAACAAACATTTCTCCAAAGACATACAGACGGCCAAGAGACATATGAAAAGATGCTCAACATCACTCATCATCAGGAAAATGCGAATCAGAACCACACTTGTCAGTCACCAAAAACACAAGAAAAAGCAAGGGTTTGTGAGGATGTGAAGAAAAGAGAACGCTTGTGCACTGTTGGTGGGAATGCAAACTGGTGCAGGCAAAGTGGAAAACGGTATGGAGGTTCCTCAGAAAGTTAAAAAAAATACAACTACCGTATGATCCAGCAATCCCACTACTATGTGTTTGCCCAAAGAGTACAAAAACGCTAATTTGAAAGGCTACATATGTGCACCCCTCTGTTTACTGCAGCATTATTCAGAACTGTCAGACTATGGAAGCAGCCCAAGTGTCCATCCATAGATGAACGGATAAAGATGATGTGGTATGGCATAGATACACAACGGAGTGTTATTCAGCCAAAACAAAGGGGGGTGGGATGAAATCTTGCCACTTGCAGCAACATGGATGGATCTGGACAGTGTAATGCTTAAGTGAAATAAGTCAGAGAAAGACAAATAGCATATGATTTCACACATATGTGGAATTTAAGAAACAGAACAGATGAACAAAGGCAGGAAAAAGAGAGGGATGCAAACCAAGAAAAAGACCCTTAAGTATAGAGACCAAAATAATGGCTACCAGAGGGGAAGTGGTGGAGGGATGGGGGGAATAGGTGGTGGGGACCAGGAATCCACTTATCATGATGAGCACCGAGTAACTTACAGAATTGTTGAACTGCTATATTGTACACCTGAAACTAATATAACACTGTTAGCTACACCGGAATTAAAATTAAAAACTTTTCAAAAAAAGGTCTCCATTTCTGTAGACAACATCTCCATTATCTGCTGTGGGTATATGAGGGGCACAGGATTTTCAGTACAAGATGCCAAGTGCAACCCCTTTAGGGATCTCATTCCCCCTGCATAATTATGTTGTCAGGAAGAGGGTTTATTACCCTGGTTCCATTTATGAATTCTCCAGTCTTCTTATGCTTCCTGGCATTATATACAGTTTTATATGCACAGAATCCTCAGTGGTAATCTTAACAGTGGGTGTCCAACTTTACTGTGCATAGAATAACCCAGTAAGGCTATAGAATCACTTTCATCTGAGTCTGCAAAAAGGTTAAGAATCACTGCTTGAAAAGATGCTAGTGAGTGACATCCAGAAATAGCTTCGGGATTGGTTCCCCAGAAACACAGTAGTACCATCTTGTCCTTTAAGACTCTGTTGGTACATGAAGATTCATCATGACCACCTGATTCACTACGTGAAATGTACCTTACTTTTGCTGCTCTAAAAACATGACAAACAATGGATATTTGAAATATAATTTATATTCGAGTCCCTAGTGATATATACATGAAACCTACTGTTTAATGTGAACTGGTCATAGATTACTATAGCTCACATTTCATAAACCAGATTTGCCTTAAACAGGAGAAATAACCAGCTGAACAAAAGAAAATGTCATTAAGTATTAAAATTGTTTCCCACATCTCCTTCTGTTCCTTCAGGCTCCTATGTATGGTTCCAGGCCATCAGTGGGAAGGGTGACGAGGCCTGAGAAATTCCCCTTGTTATTTCCAAGGTTGGTAAGAATGCCAATATCTATAACACAGAAACCCACCCATTCCAAGAAGACGGGTCTTTTCATGATGTTCACCAGTTTATCTGAAAATACCCATGGAAAGTGAATTTATACTTGAAAGATCTCTGAAATGAAACTTATGCTAGGTCACCTTCAGGTTCCCTATTGCCTGCTAAAGTTCTCTTGATGCATTATCAATTATATGTTCCTCACGACTAAACATCACTTAGAACGTTATGCATCCACCTTGCATAACCAAATGGGATAGGACACGCCGAGAGGTTATATGCCTGTGACCTGCACATTGTAACGTCAAATTCTCTAGGAAGAAGACCTCTCTGGGACTCTTCAGACAAAAAGGCAATCAAATTAACTTCTTATTACTCCACTACTGAAATATGTTAGAGGTGAGAATAATTCTCTTTGGTCGTTTTTCCTCCAGTGATCAGGAAAGGGCTCACACAGCAGTCCCGCCACAGAGAGAAAAGCAGTATATCAGTATGAGCTGTAGTATTTTGAAAACTTTGCACATTACAGTTGGATTTAAATCTTTACACTAAACTTTTGGGCCATGTTACAGTAATCACTCGGAGCCAGGCTTTTAACCCTGTAGGTGCAGCAACACCACGTTCAAAATGCAAAGCTCTCGTCCACGAATCCACACGTCCCATCTTCCTGTTCTGAGCATCAAAGCAGCCCTTGGAGAAACTCCCACATCACGGGGTCACATTTGGAGCATTGGAAAATACAGGCTCGAATTCCAACTCTGCCACTTATAAGTGGCATCAAGTCAGCTAACTTTCCTGAGTCTGAGTTTCCTGCGCTGTCGACGTAAACACGTCAGACTCTTACTCTTTGGACAAGGCTGCTGTGAGGGTGAAATTGAAATGAGCCCAAGAGCAAACCTAGAACATGACCGACTTACTGAAGGTTTGGAGAGTCCTAAGAACTGTATCTTCATGGGGACGGTTAATTCACCTAGACCTGTGCACCAGCCCGGGAGGGGCGCCAACAAGGGAAGGCGGAGAACACAAATGTCCTCCATGCTCTGGGCCACAGTCACCCCGTGGTCACGCCGAGACGCAGGCAGGGGCAGGAGAACCAAGGTCGCAGAACTAGGATCATTTTTGACATTTCCAGCTCTACGCTGGCTGGCTCATCCAGCAACACGGAATCTTGTCCACGTTCCTACATCACCTTTGCCCTCTGGGGAAAGCGACGCCCCAGGTCTCGCCGCCTGCCGCCTTACCGTCATAATGAGCTTCTCCACGCAGTCAGGCGCCACGCTGTGGAGGTGGGTGAGGTGCAGCTGGAGGTGGATCTTGTTGTTGAGCATGTCCTGGCACAGGGGGCAGCGCAGCATGGGCTGCACGGAGTGCTGCGTCATGGCGTGCACCCGGAGCCGGTTGACGTCCGCGTTGCTGTACTTGCAGTAGGGGCACTGGTACATCTGTGGGGGAACACGCCCACCCTCTGGCTGAATATCCGGTTCCCACCAGTGCCTGGGTCTGCCCCAAGCCCGCCCACCCGAGACTGTGCTCCCCCCGCTGGTATCTAAAATGCACCCCCCCCCCCGCACCGGGCAGAGCCCCTTCCGGTCTCACCTGCTCTGGTTTGGTCTCCTCTGATGTTTTAGGTCGCTTTGAAGAGAGAGGAGATTCCGAGCTACCTGTGAAGGAGATGCGTTTGGAGGTTGCAGGAGAATCTGTCAGCTCCTTCTCTGCTTGGCTGGACGACGCTGGAAGAAAAAGCAGAAGACACGATATAGCAGCCAGACCAGGCCAGCTCCCAGAGGGTTGGTGCTGGGTGAAAATCAACATTCATTTATAGCACAGGATTTTCTCGAAACACCAAAATTCAAGTAGGATGAGCATCCGGACTGACTTATCAAGCACGCTGGAAAAGAAGCAAGTGTTCCTTTTTCCCCCATGAATTTCTGTCACTACTTTAACAACTGAACACTAAGAAAAAAAAAGATAAAGAAATGGACTGAAATGCTCGGAAGTGGATTAAGCTAAATTCAGAGTATTGACTTCCCCCAATGAGGACACACTCAGCCGGCCGATGGGGGCCTAAGTGGGTGGGAGAGTCTGACCAGTTGCTTTGCCAACTACCAGGCAACTCCAGAACTGACACATTCTGTTTCCACGGATGTAATCGACTCTGTGCTCCCAACCTGACAGTCCCAGGGCTTGGAAACACAGCACAGCATGGCACAGGAGACAGAAGTGTGACCTGAGAAAGGTTCATGTGGCTCTGCATACAAATACTTGGGGAAAAAGTCAAGTTTGGGTTTAGCAACCTGCTTTCGGGGAAAAAGTAATTGACGAGTGGAATAGTTAGGGCATGAATCCAACTTAAAATCTAGCCAATGCTCCAGGCATAAGCGTTTATTCAGAGTGGGCGGTAAGGAGGAAAGTCCCCTATCTGCTGGCCCGAACCACATCCCATTCTACCAAAAAAACCTCCAAAAACCAAAAACAAACAAACAAAAAAAAACAACCAATGAACAAACAAACAAAAAAACCAGTTAATGAGGAGAGTCACATGAGACTTAAGTAGCAAAGAGTGTGGGTAGAAGGAGTCCTCTGAAGCATGGAAAAGGATCTGGAAGATTTTGAAGAGAAAACCACTGGGTTAAGGGCTTAACTGGGGGGTGGGAGGGACTCTCCATTGTAAATACAAATCCCAACATGGTTGGATTTGGTCATTCCAAAACCTGGTCAGTATTCAAGGGTTGGTTCTCTCGCGTGTTTTGGACACACAACTTCATTTTTTCATAATTTTGCTAAAAATGATTACTAAAATCCTGAAGATGGTAGTGAGAAATACATGCCCATCCCCTCGATGAAAAATAATTTCACAAGGCACTGAGGTCACTGGTTTAGAAAGCCTAATTTTTGCTCTTTCATAAAACTGCTGCCTGTCTCACCCGGTCTAGTTACCTAGACTGTGTTTCCACTTTATGCTCAGCTTTGAAATCTGTTCTGACATGGATACCAAGATGCTGTCATTATAGATGTGTGCTTTAATAAACAATTTTAGAAAATCAATTTTATTCATTAAAATCATAAGGCCACAAATAATTTTGAAAAAAAATTGCTAAATGCAGGAAATATTCCAGGAAGTTGATGCTCTTCCCAGAATGCACATATTGTGACCTTTACACCCCAGTATCTTGGTAACCTGGTCTACATAAGTTTGTAGGGCATCTATTATTTAAAAAGTACAAGGACAAGCATTTTATACACAGACCCCTCCTCCTCCCAACACACACATTCATAACAGTACTTTAATCTGTCTCGAATCGACTTCAAACCCATTTTGCTCTTAATGGGAGTTATTCATTTTCACTTGAAAGGTAATACATGACGGCTGGATATTTAATGTGATGGACTCGCCGCCGATTAACTTGGTGCTGTAGTGTTCCAGACCGGTTCCCCCACGGCCCACTTCCCATCTCCCGGCCCCTCAAGGAACCCCATGTCACAGGTTTCCGACCGCCCAGTGTGATGGGCTCCTACCTGAACACTCCCCCAACAGGAGTCCTCAACTAATGGCTCAGGGTCTCAAGTGCCCCCCGACTCTCTATTCCCCATCATTTTCCATTTCTGCTTCCCGGTTACCCTCTCTGTGTTAACAGTTCAGGTGCACTCTGCAGATGGGGTGAGTGGAGGCACGACGTGGTACTTACAGATGCTTACTTGGTATGGCCATCCCTTCCCCATTTCCACCTCCGACCTGCAGGCACCGGTTGGGTTCTGTGCTTAGTTAGGAAAGAGCCGCTATCGGCTCCTCCTTCCGCTAGAGGCAAACCAAGACGTAGATGCCACTGCAAACACCCATCGCCCGTCTTTTTGTTAGTCCGCCTGACCCGAAAACAACACTCTTTTCCACGACAGCGCACTCTCTTGGAAAGGCTCTCAGTCTGCCCCTAACCCCCCTGGTAGAAGGTTGTCAGTTGCGCCACTGCACCGCCGCGGGAGGGGACGAGCACCCAGGGCAGGAGCACCCGACTCGTCTCTCTCACTGGGAGCCGAAAGGCAAACACAGAGTAGCCCATGAGGTGTTAGCGGCCTCGTCTGACCAGAGTCCTCCCTCTCCCTTCAGTGCGGAACACATGGTGAATTGTAACGAGGTTGCAGAGGTGAGAATTCTGGTTTCAGAAGCCACTATTCTCTCCCTTTGCATGGAGCAGGGAACTTTTATTACCCCCCCACCCCAAACAAACTGCTCTGGAATTCTAAAGCTTCCTTTGTGAGCTCAAGCTAAGGAGTCCTATAAAGTGTGTGTGTGTGTGTTTTAATAAAATCAGCATGTTCTCCCTTGTTCCTCTTTCTCCCCAGTAACACAGCAGCCCTGCTCTAATATGAAATAGTGCACCCACTGTTGTAAAAAAACTTCGGGAGCTCATGTCCCTTCTATCCTGGACAGCCTGCATGTTTATTAGACCTGATGTGGTTAGAAGTGGACATTAGCCACCTGTAGGTCGCGAGCTCGTTCCCTGAAGATAAAGCTGCGCCATTCTCGTAACCGATTCTATTAACACCCAGTTACAATCCCATTGTGTTTCCCCAGGTGATGTGGGGACGGCTCCTGAGAGTGAGGTTCAGTAGGCCGACAGCCCCCTGCTCGCTTGACCTCAGTCATTACAATGTCCATCTCTATCAAGACATGGCATCGAGGTCTTTATGTAATTTCTGCGGACATGCAAACAGTTTCGCAAGTTCTCTGTCAGCATGTTGGACGAGGGCTGACTACAGGCCACAGACAGTCTGAGGTTTCCTCAAGCTGCTTCTCTCTGAACAACGTCAAAAGGGCCAGAGTCTCAAAATCAATTTCTATTTCAGTTCTGTCTCGGCACACATTGGAGGCCTAAGTAAATGAGGCTGTATGAATACAAAGAGAAAGTACCTTGGGTTTCTGCTTTGAAGACTTTTCTAAACTTTAAGGAGAGATGTCACAGTCTAGGAAACATTATTTAAAAAATCAATTACTGGTCACTTTAAGGCCACTATGACATCACAGTAATTAATTGGAAATACATGCACTTCGGAGATGAGCCTTAGTTTAAACAGTGCCTGGAACCTTTGGTTTAGCTGGCAACAAAAAGCCAAACAACTTGAAGCGTTCCCACCTATAGTGGGTTTTATACAAATGACAAAATGAACTGGAAACAATCTAGGTCTCTTACAACAGGGGATGGTCAAGTAAAGAATGGTATTAAAGGACATTACAAATGATAGCTGTGAATCAATGTAGAAAATTCTTGAGAATGCTAAGAAGAAAAATGTGTACACCATGATACTACTGTGGAAAAAAATAGGTGCTAGAAAAGAAGACTAGGATGCCCAGGTGGCTCAGTCAGTTGAGCATCTGCCTTTGGCTCAGGTCATGATCCCAGGGCCCTGGGATCAAGTCCTACATCAGGCGCCCTGCTCAGTGGGGAACCTGCTTCTCCCTCTTTGCCTCTCTCTGTGTCTCTCATGAATAAATTTAAAAAAATCTTTTAAAAAAAGAAAACTAGCAGAAAATGTTGTATTTAGTAATGGAATCATGGACCACTTTCCCATTTTCTAAGATTACCAAGTACTTGTATTATTTTTAATATTACAATTTAAATAGCTCAGCATTTAAATTCAACTGTCCATGAAAATGTTGGATATTTGGATCTGTACTCTGCAAAACATCAGGTATTTTTTGTTTTTTTGTCTTTTTTTTTGTTTTGTTTTTTTTTACTTTGCTGGTTAAAGCAATTTTCTCATTTTGGCAGCTATGTCATATAAAAATATGTGTTAAATCTCAGCGAATCTTCCACAGGCAACATGCTGGGCTCCTGGCACTTGGAAGGGGATAGAAATGTGGCAAGCACCCACGTGAGTGCGTGTGCTACAGATTACATACTCTCTCGAGCGAGGCAGATGGAATAGTGACAATGGGACAGTGGGTCCCAAGCCCTACCACAGACTGACAGGATGTAAGCTGTGCATTCCTTGCCACACAGACTTTCTTAGGAGTGAAAAAGCACTTGCTCGTCAGGAGTTAAGGTTGTCCTACCCAACTCGTCCCTGTCCTTCTTATAGGGTATGAAAAATTCCAAGTTGCCTTTCTGGGCCAAAAGCCATGCCACCGTTTCCCCCCTTAAACTGTGACGGGTTGGTCACCACAACCAAAAAAGACAAATACTAAGAGAGGCAGACCCGATTCATGACTCTCTGTCTTATTCTCTACCCAGAAGGCAAAATAATTTTATCCCAAAAGGAAACATAGCAGTCAACACATGGCTTCTATAGGAGGGCAAATCATTTCTGCACAGAGACATCAACTTCCATTAACTGTGCTTTTAACCTACTGGGAAAGTATTTAACTTCTACAAATAATTAATTCAAAAGGACCCCTCTTGTCATACTTAATTAGAGGGGATGGGGGAAAAGGGGCACTAACCTAAAATCATGCAAGTTTTGCTTGCGATTTTCAAGAAATAGTTTCTAGGCACAAAAAATAATTCAAACAAGCCATGTAAAGTTTCATGTAGGAAGTGACTGACTTTAAAAAAGAGGGAAGAATAGTACAAACTTAGGGGCCTTATAGAATGACCAAGTATGGTTGAAAACAGCCTCTGGAACTTCACCTGTTAGAACCAGTCTTCCGATTCCAGTCCTCACTAATGAGTTAAAATCTGAGTCACTGAAATTTTGGCCACAGGAAACTTAAAAGATGTATTCGCAATGCCACAGACCACCCATGGAGTTAAGGCCCCATGTGTCACCTGCTGATGGGCTCTGTACTACTCTGAGACCTGGCAAGGCATGGAGTTGCTGCCTCATGAAGAAGAAAGCTTAAGAAAAAACGGAAATGAAGTTTTTTGCTTCCTCCAACTACCAGCCAAGACATCAAAAAAATCCAAAGTACGTAAAAGTAGTTTCTCCAGTTCACGAGCAAAATTCATCTCGTGACTCAACGCACCAATGAGGCTGCTGGCGTGGCGCATACTCTGTGCCAAAGGCTAGCCTCCCTTTGGCCTGGGACCTCCCTCGGGGAGATCCGGCCATGCACTGCGCTGTTCACGTTGCTGGGAAGTTTCTTCTGCGTTTCTTCTCCTCCTGGTGGGGTGGCAAGGGATCCTCTTCCTTATCGGGGCTCCAAGGTGAGCCCACTGAGGGCCTAGGCTGCTGCCCAGGAGAAGCCAAAGGCCGCCGCGACCTCCACGTCTCAACCGTCAGACTTTTAGCTAAAGTACCACTGACAGCCCCTCCATCTCCCAAACCAGCGACATAATGGAGGAGCCAATTAGATGATTATTAATTCATGCTACTTTCCGTAAGCCAGGGGTTCTCATCGCCTTGCGTTCCGTAAACCAGCTTGCCACCTGCCCCAGAAATTTACAGCAATCTTTCATCTCTCTCCATTGACGAGGGGGAAAAACCTCACATGATTCCGTATAATGTTGGAGTTGGGGTAACTACCCCAGCACACTAGACTCAGAAGCGTGACCAGATCTGCAAATGGTCATTTCAGCTCATAATTACGACGAAATGGAAAGTACGGTGTGCTCTTTCCATAGCTCTTCTCCTTCAGCGTCAGACTTCCTCTAGACAGCAGAAATGCAGCATTATCACGGGGTAATCTGTGCTTCTGGACTTTGTGACCTTACACTGTCGCTCAAAGTGCAGCTGCTCTTGGTGTTTGCTTGCGATTCCTTCCCGGGAGGACAGGCTAGGATTTCATACTCCCATCTCTATGCAACGACCGCTCTTGATAAGTGGCCAGAGATCTGGCTAAATTCTCTTCCTCCCCTAATACAGAGAACAGCAGTTCCTCTAAAGGATGTGCTTGCTGCCAACTTGGTCTTTTAAATGCACAGTCTCATTCTACCTTAAAGCACTTAAAGATGTTTCCAAGAGAAATCAGAGGCAAGCACTGGTCACATACACCGAAGGGGGTGGTCTCCGGACTGCAGCTGAGGCGGGGGCGGGGGGGGCTCCTCTCCCATTTCTGCCCAGAGGTGTGGGACAGGTCTCAAACTCCAGCCTGGTGGGGGTAAGAACCTTCTCTTCAGACACAGTCTCATTCTCTGTAAGTGCAAGCTACACGGCTTGTGTTCGTCCCTAGAAAGCATTTTAGAGACGTTTAGCCACCTACTCAAGAGGTACGAGAATATGCCTAGATGGAGAGAGTAAGACATCCTGGTATCATCAACTTCTCAGACACATCCTTCTGTTTCTATAAAGGGCTTCAAAGAAAATCTGAGTAATAATACTACAGACGGGTGTAACTTGTACTCAGGGAACCGCTGATTATTTTTCTCTTCCAAGTCAGATGTGAACTAGATGGGCCAACACTTTGGAAATGCAGAAGATCTTAGGTATTGCTGTTACTATTATTATTATTATTTTGCTTTTTATTTGGAAAGAACTACAGATTCCCAGGAGGTTGCACCCACCGTGCAGCCAGGCCGGGTGTCTCTATCCCTCGTGTTACCTGTAGCCGGTGTTCAGGCGAAAATTTCTAGGCCTTCATTCACGCTTCATGGTGACACCCTGTCTCTCCCACCAGACCTCTTTCTCACTTCCAACCCTGCCATCCAAGAGGGTACTTGCCAAGACTCAGGGCTTGCCGAACTACTGCCTTTCGGGAAAGCTCAGTATCTTCTGCACCCAGCGGGGGGCTCAGGACCTGCCATTCAGTTGAAGGAGAAAGAGTTCTCGAAACCCCATGCATGTCACAAGATCACAGCCCCAAGGTTCTCAGACTCAAGTGTGAGTCAGAAATCCCTGGGAGGGCTTGTTAAAATGCGATAGCAGGCCACGCCCCCCAAAAGCAGTCTGATTCAGAGAATTTGCATTTCTAGGGAGTTCCTGAGTGATGCCCTGAACTTTCAGAACTGCCCTCAGTCAGTCCCTGCGTCCCGGAGCCGGTGGGGACCACAGTTACAAGCGGGGCCGGGCAGGTGTAGGTGGGTCTGCCCGTCCCCCCCAAATGACCGCTGCGGACCAGACACTCTCATCCTCTCTGCTCCCGGAGGGCAGCTAGGCCTGGTCTCCAAGCTACGTGTTTTCCTCCTCAGGCCAAAGGTCAAAGACTAAATGTGGCCACCCCTCAGGAACCCTGCCTGCTCTAGAACAAGTGGAGACACATTTTCCAAGCCAGAAATTCAGAGGACTAGCCTCCATGTGCTCTGTTATCCTGTTGTATAACCCAAAATAACCACAGACCACCTTGCCTAGGAAGTCTTGTTCTTTCTATGTGTCCTGGAGAACCTCTGTGAAAAGAAGGCAGCCGGCCGTGGGCTCTTCCCGCTCTGCAGAAGGAGGAAGCACCTTTTCATCGCTGGCTTGCCTGGTCCTGGCACCAGCAGGCCTCACCAACCCCAGGTCCCCTCTGCTTCAGCGCTGAGGGGGATGCAGAGATCCACACGGGCTCCTGCGCGCCCGCGTCAGCAGGCTGGGAGAGCGGGATCACGCTGTGCTGCAGGGCCTCTGCCTCCCCAGTAAGCAGCCTCGCGGTGGACGGGTGGGCCTGGGCAGACTGGTAGCTGCCTGCTCTGCATCTCTGGGGAGGAAACAGGGCTGGGCCCTACATCAGCGGCATCAATCTGCTACACTAATTCCTTGCTGAAACATGCATCAGGCTGCTTAACTGTACTGACTTGAGCTCGCGAAAGGACACCCCACAATTCAATCTGGAGACACCTTGCTCCCCGTGCAGCAGGTATGGGAAGGGACCACCTTTACAGAAAGAGCCACCAGCTACCACCTTTTAGACCAACAGTGGCTGTCTGTTTATTTAATAACTTCAAGCACTGGGCTGCCACCATGTGTTTGGCTTGTGTGCCCGAGGCTGGGGGGTCCGGGGGCCAAGCCATGTCTTTTCACTTTGAGGTCTTTGTCAGCCTGTCCACTTCCGGCCTCCTGTCAGCTCCCCACTACCCCCCCCCCCGCCCCCCGGTATCCTAGTTTCCTCTGGCACAGCCTCCTGAGGTGCCCACAGATGCCCTCTGCAGCCCTGGTCACTGTGTCTCTGAGGATGGAGGGCCACAGCGGGGGGCGAGGGAGGGGCTGCGCTACCACTGTGTCCCCTGGATGAATTACAGGGATTTGGAGAAAACCAGGGCAGAAAGGACCTCAGAGACCCTTGCACTGACAGAACACAAGTCCAGAGGTGTAAGATGTAGGTCAAAACAAGGGCGCAATGTGGGTCATTCAGAGACTAGGTCAAAGTTAATTAACAGAAGTTCACCGAGTCCCCATCAAATCCAACATTAATTAGGCGAGTTAGGGTCCCTGGGCCCCAGCACAGCGCAGAGTCCCAGAGATGGGAATAAAACAATACTTCTCCAGTTTTTCCTCTGTCTCAAACCTATCTTCCTAAAATACTCATGAAATTTTCAAAAAGAAAGCGAACTTGTGAAAATGAACACATCAAATCCAGGTCCGAGCATAGTGACAGGCACCAAGAGCTCTGAAGTGAACTTCCCAGCACCCTTTCAAATCAACTTCCCCCATGATCCGCCCAGGGATGTTTTTTGTTTTTTGTTGTTGTTGTTTGGTTTTTGTTTTTATTTGTTTGTTTGGGTTTTTTTTTGTTTGGTTTTGGGGTGGTTTTTTGTTTTGTTTTGTTTTGTTTTGTTTTGCTAATTCAGGTTCAGGAGGATGGTATGAGAATCTGTACTTGGGGAAGAAAGACAACATCACTCATGTCCCCTGCAAGGGGTGGGGAAATGGCAACGATTCTCTTTTCCCATGTGGGTTTAAAGGACCAAGAGACTGGAAAGGTCTCGTCTTGGTATTCGGCACAGTACAAAGAAAGGGGAACCCCAGCCGTATTTGCATCCCTACTTTTCTCCGTACCCCCCGAGTCCCAGGTTGGCTCAGAGCATTCCGAAGGACTGGGAATGGGGTGGGGTGGGGCTGGGGCTTCAGTACACCTTCGGGGACTCCCTCAGAACCGATGTTTCTCACCTGCTGTTTTCCTAGGACCGAGTTCCCTTTATACAAAGGCCTCAGGCCCCCTCGCTAGGTGACGAAGCGCAGCGGTTCCCAGAGCTGACCACGCACTGGCTCCCAGCCTGGCTGTGTGACCTCCAGCACGGGACCCGACTACGCCGAGCTCACAGTTCCCTCATCTGTCAGTGGGATCACGGTGTCCGCTCCTAGGGTTTCTGTGACGCTGGCGAGACGGCGGGCATCCAAAGCCTACCACAGAGTCCAGCACAGAGCGCGAGGGCTTGAACACCGCTTGCTGTGGGGTCATTTTTAGCAATATCTCGGGAAAGGACACCGGTCCATGAGACGCCTGGTTTTTAAAGAAGCACAGATACCCTACATCTGTCATTTCCCCATATTAACATGGAGCAATCGTACTGACCCACAGGGTTGCCATCTAAAAAGCAGAAAGCAGAATGACTTGGATTTGAAAATGTTGATGGTCACGTTATTTCACCAAACCGGTTGTTAATGAAACATTCGAACGGTATCAAGCACTCGCTAAGTGCCAGAGATTACAGAAAAGAACGGATGCCACGTTGAGGGGAGATGGAGAGGCAGATCCCGGAAGACTCTGAGGGCAGTGGAAATATATAACGTGATAAGTGATGGATATATGTCAGTATATTTTTGTTCAAACCCACAGCACATATAATACTAAGACTGAATCCTAAGATAAACTATGACTTTGGGTGATTTCTAAGGTGTCAGTGGTTCATCACTGGTTTAAAAAAAAGTTCCCCTTTCTCTGTACTGCGCCAAATATCAAGATGAGACCAGGTGAGCGATGTTGATTATTGGGGGCGGGGGGGGCTATGTATGTATGACTATGTGGACACAAAGGGTATATGGGAAATCTCTGAACCTCCCTGTCAGTTCTATTGTAAACTTAATAAAACTGCTCTAAAAAAGGTAAGTCTTATTAAGCAAACAAACAAAAATGAATGAATGCCACAAAGTTCAGATCATAAAGAGTCACAATCCTCTCTGACAGCTAGAGAAACAGGATTGTCAAGTCCTCTCCTCCAATCTTCACATAATAAGAGAAAGCTGCCACGTTCTGTGTTTTTCAGCTTTATGACGTGGGGGATCTATCCCTTATGACCCACAAGGCAAATTGGGGTTTGAGCACCCACCTGGCACCTGGTATTCGTGACCTATGGGTCATACTTCTCTAGTCTGCAAAACAGAGAGAATGCTGGGTCGGGAAGAATGTTACAGCCTCATGAAAATTGCTCAGATATCCCTGAGAACATCACTATGGTGAGTTTTGTTGTTGTCGTTGTTGTTGTTTTAAATCATGATCAAGATTCTAATGACAGAAGTGCTTCTCCCGTCAGCACGAAAGCTCGGACTGAAACAAAGGCCAGAGTCCCATGGCCCCTTTGCAGGAGTACTATGCAAATCTGTAAGGTATCTTCTACAGCAATGCAAAATGATTTGCTCCTTAATCGACATTTCCACTGCCCTCGGTCTATACCTTGATGAGCAGCTCATCATACTACCACAGTTACGTGATTACATCTGCTGTGCCTTCTAGAAAGTGAGTTCCTTACTTTTTTGCATCTCCCGTATCTGCCTTAGATTATCTCCGCTAATTTTGTTACTGCATGCAAAAATATTTGCTCAACTGATGTGGTCCCTTTCCCTCTCTTCCAATTTACAATATAAATTCTCAAAGCCAAGACCTCTGAATTACTGGAATTCAGGCGAGTGCAGATATACACCACACCCTATGTCTATTTTTGCTTCCCAACATAAAAATAGTTTGAATGGTTTGTTTCCAATTGTGAGGCAGAATTCTGCCTTCAGTCACTTTAAACAGCCAAGTTCTACTGAAAGAGGCCTGGAAAAAAAAGGAGGGTGGGGAGTGGGGGTGGGGGAGGGGAACGGAGGACTCTGGAAAAGCCCACAGAGCTGCACAATTCCCATCCGTGTGTGAAACGTAAAACCGAAAACGGTTTCCGTTGGCAGGAGTGCGAACCACAAAGGAGCCAGGCGAGCCAGGCTCCCAGCATTCCCTCGCACACACCCTACTGCAAAGACAAATCTACTTTGGGGTGAGGTAGAAAAACGGGACCAAATGCCAGAAGGACACAGACTCAGGCTGAAGTCCCTTCTACAGACGTGTGGTGGTGGCGGTGGTGGAGAGCCTGGTTTCCAGCCAGAAACAGAGCCGGGGTGGGCAGCACTCAAAGGCAGCCCCACCAATCTCCAGGGGCTCCTCCCCCGCTGCCCTCGGGACATGGGGCTCTGACAACAGCGCAAAGCACCCAGTCACACAGGACCAAGTGAGAGTGTGTGGAGCTCTGATGCCCCACCAAGAAAGGCAGCCTGGGACTGTCCCACCGTCCCAGAGAAAGCCCAAGGGACCTATCTGCACCCCTGGTGCAGCTCCTGACCCACGCCATCTCAGCTGGTGGGAGACTAGGGAGATCCTGGCAAGCGACCTGCATTCCAACCTTAGAAATTCTTCTTCTCGAAGGTGCTCCTGTACAGCTCTTCCTCCCCCCCATCACATTTTTTTAAGGAATTCCAGAACTGCAAGAACCTCCTTAGTCCAAACCTGCCATTTTTCAGATTTTCAAACTGAGGACCACGGACCTAAGGCCATGCGGCTCATCTCAGCAGCAGAACCAGGCCCCGAGCCCAGGGGCTTCGGACTCCCAGCAGGCCACTGCTTCTCCAAACCCAGAATGCTCCCTCTCCACCAACACTGGCTTTTGCTGTAATGGACTCCATTTGGGGGGCGGGGGGAGAAGGGTATTTTTTCAGCCCCTTTCCATTCTCTGTCCACAGATGACCCTGTAGGCACTCAGTTCCCATCCGATGGCATCCTTATTTATACGAAGTTGTAAACAACAGGGGGAAGAGGGGGAGGGCGGGTAATAGATTTCCACCAGGATGTGCCTGACCTGCTTTTTTTCAACCTCGGTAATTAGAAAGGCAGTGCGTCTGCAGGAATTACTCATATGCCGCAAGAGCCGTACACTATACATTTATGTTAAACATGTCAAACCCGATTGAAATCATGCCTGCCAGCACCATATTCCATAAACACACTTTTCCCCACACAGCCGCCCAGACCTTGCCGGCCCGTTAATACCTCCTCTAATAGCAATCTTCCATAGATTCAAATCAGGGACGCTCCATTGCACTAATTGCTTGGTGTTAGGTGAGCACCATGGGTTTAAAAAAAAAAAATTAATAAAATAAAACCCCTTCGGGCCATTCCCCTACAAAAACAACACTCAAACTATAATTGTGACTCAAAATTTTCCAAAAATACAGGCCCGGATTATCAGTGAGGGACCTCTGAAGCATTATCATGTTGGTACGGCCCCATCTTTGTGTTTGAAAGCACCAACACCCCCTGGTCATCTTGTCTCAAATTAGGTTAACTAGACCCGGTTTAGTGCTCTGTGGCTGGAAACCATGGCGGCTACAGGATTTAAATAACCATCTTGCTATGATTCTTTGCCAAGAGTTCAATTTTTCCCCCTAATTATTGGTGATAAAGCATCACATTAATTGTATATCACTTAATTTATAGCAATTAACGGTTGATTGGATAATCACTGCATTAATTATTGTTCAGTTGCCGACACTGGGGCCTCTTCAATCTAGAACACACACTTTTAAATCCACACTGCTATAAGAGAACAAGGGATCATTTTCATGTTTCACAAGAGAAAAACCACAAAGTTGGATGGTGGAAACTGCTATGCATTAGGAAGGAGACTTAGCTTCAAAGAACCTTTCTGCACCCTCTGTTAGCCCACAAGAGTACATCACGCTCTCCCCGAATAGATGGGATCTCTGAAGGGTTTATCACGGGCCACCCCCTGCCATCATGGAGCCCTCAAGAGCCCGCATGATGGAACGCAGGGGGTGATGGTGGCCGTCACCCGTCCATGTTTTACAGATGAGATGCTCAAGGCTTCAAGAGGCCAACGCCATTCACTGAGTGGTACACTTCGCCAACCTGCTTTCAGATAGAGCAAGGCATGGACTTACAACGAGGGACAATCCCCTCATCCGTGTCCGTCTAGCTGGCTGTCACATTACTGTCACTGCTGTACAACTCTGGGAGAATGCTAGTCTCCACACGCCGAATGGAGACGAAAGCCAGATTGAATGATTCTGCGGAAAAAATCCCATTCCTGGAGAGACACTGGCCCGGTATGAGCGTGGGCTCCGTCCTAAGCAGCAGGGCTGGTCTGCAAATCTGAGCCTCGCTGAGTGCCTTTTGGCAACCTGTACAAGCTCAGCTGTGCCAGGCTCAGTTTCCTTCTCTGCACAATGGCGGGGGCCCAGGGGTGCGGGGTGCTGCTTACAGCATCTGTCTCACAGAGGGGCGGGAACCCAGTGAAATAACATGGGTCAAGCAGAGCTTCCCGACTCTCTTTCCCATCGTGGCGCTCACAGAATACGATGGCAAGTGAGTATGGGCAAATGAAGCCAACTGACCCCGGCTTTAGCAGCTCCTACCACCCCTGCCCCCCTCCTCCTGTGCCCCGGGCCAACTCAAGGGCTATAGAGTTGCACCTGTGCACCTGTGCGCCATTCCTGGCACGCCTGCTGGGAAGGACCGGGCACGGCGCACGAGAACCGTGCCTGGCACCCAGGTAGAGCATAGCATAGCCTTAGTAAGAACTGGGAACGCAGCATAGCTGGGATGCATCCTTTCAGAGGCAGTGTTGCTCCCCCTGAGTATCCAGAGCTGCACTGTCGAGATTTAAAGAGCCACATTTCAACTAATTACAATGAAATAAAATAGAAAATTCTGTTCTTCAGGGGTACTGGCCACACATCAAGGGCTTAAGAGCCACCATGGCTAGTGGCTACTGGATAACTGCACAGGATAGCAGCAAAACCTCTCCATCAGCCCAAGGAGGTCTGTGGGATGGCCCCGATCTATAGCCACACCGTCCTAAGGATGACAGCTCTTCCCGAAAGCCCAGGGGACTGCTACATCCCCCAAAAGCAAGGCCTATCACCTCATGGAACCTGTGATCAGGGGAACTCTGCCCAGCGCCCTGCACGAGGTAGCGACCCAGTCTCTGACCATGGGGTGGACACTGCTGGGATTCAAACCATGGTCCTGCCCGCCCTGCTGTCGCTTGAGGTCAAACACCTGACACCTACAATAAAAGAAGCCCAGAGAGGGTGGCCCACGGACACCAGAAAGGACACCCGGAGTCCCCTTCCAACATAAAAATAAACGACTAAAAATTTTTAGTGAAGATTATCCATTCCGGCACAAATCCCAAACTACATAATCAATAGCTGAGAAAATGCCAATTATCCAGGCTCATTTGAAATATTATTAATCTGCACCATGAGCGGCCACTAATCAACAGTACAAATTGTGAAATCACTATTTATTTATTTGCTGGGAGGAAGCACTCCCCATCACATTTAATCAGATAGGAACAGCTCAATTTAGGGCATAAATGGAACAAACGTAATTTTTTTTTGTTTTTTTCTGTTGTTGTTGTTGTTGTTGTTGTTGTTTTTTATAAAAGAGTAAGGATCCCAAAGAAAACTGCGAAGAGGCTGCTGCTACCTGTATCGATTCCAAGAGCAAAACGTCTCAAGCACCTTAATAAAGCCTGTCATTTCACACTCAGACGACGTAGACCAAATTATGCTTCAGGTCAAAAGAGGGCGGTTCGCAGGAGTCCGGGAAGATTTTTCCCTTCTCTCTTTACTACTACGGGACTGGTAAGGGGCACCTCTGAGTCACTCTTCCACAGTCTCTGTCTCGTCTCGGTCTTCTGGGGATGAGGTGCACCCGCTGCTTGCGCGAACGAACGAACGAATGGACGAATGAGGAAGTGGCGCTTTAGTAAAGACGCTCGTCTTCACGGGCTCCTGGTGGCCCGGCACGTGCGCCGCCTCTTGCGAGGACACACGCCCACTGAATTCGAAACACCCAGAAGGCCGTTTAGTTGAACCGCCCTCAGCAAAGCTTGCCCTGAACTGATTCGGGCACGAGAGGAGCCCAGGAGAGGGGCCCGGTACGGGGCCTGGCGCACAGGAGGAAGTTCGCAAACGGCAGTCACGCCGCGTCACTGACTCGGTGTCCTTAGCGCACACCGAGCACGCCACGCCCCACACAGACGATCCAGTAGGTTCTTACGCGCTGCTCCCCCTCCACTTCTCAAAATTCCTTGAAGCCACAGGTTGCCTGGCGACAGTTTCACCTTCACAGGAAAGGACCCGAAGAAAAACTGCTACTAGTCGTCCTCATCTTATTTAACCAAATTATTGAAACAGTACAACAAAAACCTTGCTAATATAGAGCCTCCTGGAGGCCAGGCACTGTTCTAAGAGCCTCAAATTCAAATAATCGTCACAGGGATCCTCTGAAAGTAGGCACTATTTTTAATCCCCACCTCTGGTGAGAAACAGAGGCCCGGAGACGTGAAGTCACATAACTAGGAAGTGACAAGGCCGGGATCAGCACCCAGGGACCCAAACTCTGAAAACAAAGGACAGACGGCCTAGAAGGTTACTTGGCCTTCTAACGGTGCGTGTGAAATCCTCTCGCCTGGGTCACCTCTGTCTGCAGTTCTGTATCCACGTCGCCTTGACAGTGGGGCAGAAGGCTGGGTCTCGGGCGGTGTCAAGCAACAACAGCGCGATCCTCCCCATGATGAAGGGCTCCGAGGAGAGACATCTGCTTCCTACCTCCCGGCCTGCCCTTGCTTCCCGTCCCGGGGTGCTTGGCACCCCCATCCCTGAGTGTCTCTCAAGTGTGGGCCTCTGGCCACCACAGTTAGAAAGGGGACGGTTTCGTTCACCCGGCTGCGGGGACACCCTGTCTCTGTGTCCCAGGAAACACCGAACAGACGCCTCGCGACTCCGCCCCTTCCCTCCTGAAATTTGGAAGCTGTTAAGCTGCCTCTCAAATTTCTCTTTTACAGACTGAATAGCCTCAATTTCTTCAGCCTCTTTTCAGAGGCAATATTTCTCAGCCTTCAGTGATTTTCATTGCTCTCCCCTGGCCTCTCTCCAAGATTCTGTATCTTGTTTAAATAGTGAAGGCCAACACTGAACATGATTTAAGAACAGTCGTGCCTGGAAAAGTAACAAAGGCCCAACCAATACAGACTCTAGAAGGTAAATATTTTCTTGAAAAAACACAAAGTATTACAATATTAATAATGGGAGGCAGTAAGAATTAGGTTGACCAAATAAAATAATTTCTGTTGCTTGTCATATCATTTCCTCTAATAACTGTGGTGGTTTCTGGGAGACTCCCCTATCCCGAGAAGTCTCAGAAACAACTTTGCTCCTCCTCAACACAAGCTCAACTTTTCTTCTCAGCCTCGGCTCTTCTTTCCTCCGATACAGCAATCCTATCATCTCGAGAAGTGGCTATTCCCCTTCTCACAACACCAAGTTTTCCAGAAGCAGCACTTCCCTGACTTCAACGACTTCTGCTTTTGTTAACACGTCCTGCTGCGCTGCCTGCCTCTCCCAGGGCGCAGGAAGAGTCGCATCAAAGGCGACGCACGCAAGGAGGAGCCACGGAAGAAACGTGGAAAACATGGAAGCCCTTGGCACAGAGCTAGACAGCGGGATGCTCCATAAACAAGCTGGTCTGGCGGCCATTTTAGGAAATGCTTTAAAAATTCTTGAATATAACCTAAGAGAAGGAGAATGAAGCAGACCACTCAAAAAACCCAAATCCGGGCATCTGAGTGGCTCAGTCGGTTAAGCGGCTGCCTTCGGCTCAGGCCATGATCCCAGGATCCTGGGATCGAGTCCCACATTGGGCTCCCTGCTCAGCAAGGAGCCTGCTTCTCCCTCTCCCTCTGCCTGCTGCTCTGCCTACTTATCTTCTCTCTCCATCTCTCTAATAAATAAATAAAGTCTTTTAAAAAAAATTTAAAACAACAACAACAACAAAACCCCAAATCCTTCTCCCTGCTGTACAGAACCGACAATCTTTCTGGGTACATGAAGGACGCGTGTGCTCTCTGACTGGCCAGCCTCAGGGTCCCAGGGGAGACATGTCGGGGGTCTGGGGGCCGCACGCACGCTACCTGTCCACTTGCTCTGATCCTTCTCGACTCCCCCCTCCTGGTCTTTAGCGAGCTCCTCTGGGTCAGCAGCCGCGTCACTGGGGCCTTCAACATCTTCCACGGCTTCTTCTGAAAGAGAAGAAAAACAAAACGTAAAAGATCAGAAGTGGGACAGAAGATGAAGGACTCTTGGCTCTTGGCTCCTGCTCCAAAGAATTACCGACGACCACAGCACACAGATGCTCGACCACAGCACACAGATGCCCCCCCACCGTGGTCCCCGCAAGGCTGACTGTACTTCGGCTGCGCCAAGATCTAGGTAAGCCGCGGGGCCTTCCCGTCCCTGCTAACTGGGATGAGACGGACTCGCTCGAGACGTGTGGACGTGAGGTATTTCCAGATGGATTCTGAATGCCTCATTGGAGCTTTTAATATTGGAAAGCCAATCTTGCTGAAGAAATAACTCCATCTAAATTCCTGAAGTTGCATGCAAGTGTTTTGCACTTGAAAACTGCAAAAAAGGAGCCCCATGTCGGCTCCTGCCTAGCCCCAACCGCAGCACGTCCTGGACCGGGCCCAGACCAGACCCTGTCGCTGACCCTTCAGAGGCTTGGCAGTGAGGGTGCACATGGCAGATGGTGACAGGAGGTGTTGCTGGGTTTTGGTGTGTCTGTTTTTTAACAGTCGCTCACGGTCTCAAGGATCACAGAATATCAGTGATAGGATTTCATTAATGTGAAGAGTTCTAGAAAACAAACAACATCTGTACAAACAACATCTGTAGGCATGCCAGGTGTCCGTGGCGAGAAGCTAGATTTGTAGAGAAAGGGAAAAAATGTGCAAGAGAACCATATATTTTCCTTTTGAAGTCAGTCCACTCTTTACCGACCCCTGGTTTAAAACTAGTCATGGAAATTCCTTCCTGCTCAACACATAACGCTTTGGGTGAAGACAGAAGAATGGTCACTTCCAACACGAGCCTACTCCTGAAGTAAAACACGACCTGCCCAAGCGGGAAGGCAGAGGCTAAGATACGCTGCAGATGCTGAGGGAAAGGAGGTGAGACATTTCTCTCCTGCTCTCTGGCCCTCGGGGTCATCACGCAAAACACTCATTAAGGACGGGTTAAATAAATGAATAAGACAGGCTAACCAAGGTGGCTTCATGACGACATTATCCGCAGACTTTGAAGAGCACAGCTCCCTGGGATGAGAACCTGGATGCTCACATCCGTTGCCTGGAGCTGCCACCGGCCCGGATGTACAGGGACCAGGTGCTGGCCTTGGGGCTCTGACCAGTGTCACCCTAGGTCTCTGGAGCCACCACCCTGCCTTTCAGTGTTTCAAGGTGTTATCCTCCCCAACCCTGCAGAAAATAGCTTCTAAATGTCATCACGCAAAGGAAGTAAAAGCAGTTCAGAGTAAAATGACCTCAGAGGGTTTATAAAACACTTGAGGAAGAAAGTATCTATTTAGAGTCTGATTTTCCTAAATTTTTCCCAGAAAGACAATGGAAGTCCAAGGACTAGAAAATCGAACGTGGGGTCGGGAACATTCTTTCTTCATTCCCACCAAGAGAGGATTTGTGAGGCAGTCACAGGAAGCAGATGAAATCAAAGAGTGCTTATTTTCATCCCCAAGTAAGAGGCCTCCACATCTACTCTGTGTATTTCCCTTTTGTCTTACTGCGTAGTAAAGTTAACAGCAAGTCTCCCATACCCACCTCAGTTCAGAGAAAACTCAGGCAACCACGGTCAATCTGATATAAGTGCCATATTAACACTATACATCGTCAAGTAGAGATAAAAACATTCTATACAAGTGTTAGTCGAGAATAACAACCAAGTCACACGGTGTGACACATATGCGGTCTTTGTTATGTCCGGGCAGGGTGTTCAATGCACATTTTTAACACTTTTGATAAAACTGTTCAACGCTGTAACTACAAAATCCATCTTTGAACGGTGATACCAGAATTCAATCCATCGGTATTAAACTGGGTCTACCCAAAGGAGCTAGAATGCTTAAAATACAGTCCTGTGTCCCAGTCCATGGTGCGACTCAAACTCTCCATAGCGAGGAAGGTATTAATCGTATTTGATTATACAGAGATGGCTGAAATGGCCCCTCCTGTCCACCTCACTCACACACACATTCACAGACACACACACACACACACACACACACATACACACACAGAGTCACCTTAGATGGACACAGCCCAACACCTACAAAACAGACAAGATCCCGATGTGCTGAACGGCGTCGGAGGGGCTGCTCTGCAGAGGAGGGAAGGGACTGACCCACGGGGAGGCCTCCTCCAAGGCCAGCACCGCTCTCCTCCACAGCATGTGGGCCGCAGCCATCGGAGCACAGAGTGAGGAGCTCACAGTCGCTCTGGCACAGACCCCAGTCCTCTGAGCCTTTCCAAACAAACCTTATTCAGAAGATACAGAGAGTGAAGAATAAGCACATTGTGGATACGACGAGCAAGGAAACCGCACAGTGCTTTGTGAATATTCCCGGAGCCCTCACCCGACGAGCCTCGTGGGTTCTCTGCTTTCTTCCCTCCCTGCCCTACTACAGGCAGAAAAATGAAGGCAGCTCAGTTCCAAGGAGAGGGCAGAGGACAGAGGTGAATTCAGGGACTTTTTTGTTTCTCCCCTTTCTTATTTTTAGGACTTAAATATCAAATCCTCTTCTTTTTCAGTTCCTAGGTTTAACGTTATCATTTGTCACTCATTCACTGAAAGGCTGTTATATGGTTGGTGGGAGGAGAAATGATCGAGAAACTCCTGGACAGCTTTCTTTACAAGGGGGTCAGAGTCGTCACCCCCAACTGAAAGCCGGGTCCGATCAGCTGAGCAGGCACTTCCCTGCAGTTCCACCTTTGACCTACAGGTGTCGCCCTCTGCATGGCGAGGCCTGGAAGGGCAGCTAGCTGCAGGAAGCAGACTCTGTCTGGGCCGCCCAACCTGAGCATGTGGAAATAATATACGTCTTCAAGTGAACTGTCTGGTCCTGGGGAAATAAAATAGGACATTCATAAGCAGTTACACCATCTGTCTTTATACCATCATCATCAACAGCAAGAGGAAAAATAGCTCTTTAAAATGGATGAAAGCCCAGGCTGACAGTAACCAGAAAACTGAGCTCTGAATACCATAAAGGTAGAGAAATGATGAAAAAACAGAGATACAAACTATGAATTTGTCTGGATGGCTCAGATCCACAATGCTTTGTGCGCAGGGTATGTTTTGTTGGTTCCCCAAACCTACAGAAATGCCCACTCACTAAGACCCAGGGCTTTGGGCACCCAAGGAAGGGCCTGGTCTCCCCGCACTGGAACCACATGGGGACCCGGGGAGCAAAGGCATCCACACTCCGACCTCCTGGGGCTGGTTATCTAGGCCTTCTTCCCTTTAGGAATGTATATTTGACACCCACGAGCTGATGGAGCAAGGAGGGAGTTGGGCAATTTCTCCCAGATCACAGATTGCATTTTCTACCCATGAAGTCAGTGGCAACTGGCTGGGGGTCATTATGGAAGTCAATATTTTCCCCCCTAAATAATATCGGCTACTGACAATGGGAACAAGTAGAGACTTGATGAACCGACGATCCGCTTTTATGTGGAAAATCCTGTCTTTCCCTCAGTTGACTAAGTCGCTTCCCTTCCCTAAGACACACAGCAGCGACTGCGCCACTTTTAAGGCTGGATTAGACAAACCAAAACCATCTTTTCCCCAGGAGTTGAATACTATCTCAGAACCAAGCAAAACACACCAGGATTGTTTTCTCAAGGGCAAAGCCAGGACCGGGATGAGGCAGTCATCTCGGCTACCTATGCCCTGCCTGTGCCTGGCAGGGGGCAGCCCACCCGGCACAAGCAGGTAAGAAGGTCAGCTTTTTAGAAGACTCCAGAGACCACGACCCACCCCTACCGCAAAAGGCGACTTTGATGGGTACACCCACAGTGGCCCTCAAATGAGGGCACCCCTTCTATTTGAATGTATTTTCCTGTTGAAGGGCTAGAGAACCAGCAGCAAATCTTGAATCACTGTGAGGTCTTCCTGATATCCCTTCTGCCTTCGATCCCCACATAAAACAGTGGCTGCAGGTATTTAAAAAATCTCTTTCCATCCCTGTCTCCTTTTTACAACTGCTTCTCCCAGACAGCACTTACTGGCACTCGGGCCAAAACCAGCCTCCTCACGCCTGTCTCCTGGCTGAGCGCACAGCCCTCGGGTGGAAGAATTGTGGCAGACAAATATATTCTAAAAGGACAGGGTTCCTGGGGCACCTTAGTTTTTTGAGGTGATGAAACCACAGCTACGGAAAATTTCCCTTCAGTCAGGGTGGCTTTGTTCACCACAAATGCAAACTGTTCTCTGAACCTACCTTGTGCTTAGCATGCTGGCGAGGGGGACCGCCTAAATCCCCAGCGTGCGGTGAGATCTGCTCCCGAAGGAGGTGTGTGAGCGCCGACTGGCAGCCCCGTGGTGATTTGCAACAATTTCATGACCAACCTGGAAACCGGTGTATGAGCAGCCCGGGCAGCAGCGAGAACAGAGGTCATGGTCGGCGCTCGCCACCCCCCACCAGTGTGTTCCCCAAGAAGACCTGTGGAGTGGGGGGATCCAGTCCTGCTTCCCGAGTACCTGGGGCCCCGGGCCACGCCCATCGGGGGGTCCTTCACAAACCACTTTCAGACTTGTAGGAAGGGGAGTCAGTCAATGACTACGATGAGTCCCTCTGTTCCTAACTCCTAACAGGTGACGCGGTTCAATTCAAACCTCCCCCCAAACCTGACAAAGCCCCAGGAGTGCCTCGATGTGACAGAAATTTGGAAATTCTCCTAAGAATCAGGGTGTCTGTACCCCAGGCTCGCAGGTGATCATGTTACTTAAATACTACAACGATCCGGGATCCCTGAAGAATGAAATTATTCTTTCCTTTTCCTTTGGGGTGAGCCATGTTTGAGGGTGGGGGCGAAATAAAGTACGTTCGCCTGTCGGCAGGCTCAAGAGCTGAGAAACATTAGCTGTCGTGAACCACAATCAAATCAGGTTTGAAATATTTAGCAGTGGCTTGGAAAATGCGGTGGTGCAGCTCTGACAGGCGAGATGTGCACAGACACCCACTTTCCATTATAATGGAAATATCAGGCCTGTTCTGAATATGTATAACCCAGAAAAATGTATTGATTTTTC
Source organism: Neogale vison (assembly GCF_020171115.1). Classification (NCBI taxonomy): domain Eukaryota; kingdom Metazoa; phylum Chordata; class Mammalia; order Carnivora; family Mustelidae; genus Neogale; species Neogale vison. Next base: position 14,685,703 of record NC_058097.1, read on the forward strand.
ATTCGGCATTAAAAAAAATGAAATAGCCTGCAGCTGTCAAAAGCCTTTTGTTAAAAGCTCATCTTTCCTGGAATGAGGTTTACCAGAAACAAGTTTTAATTGTATATAGGACCTCTTCTTTGAAAAACAAAATAACCAACCGGCCTACTTTGAAGATAGGGTTAAAGCTTTTCCGTTCTCCATTTTCAACCTAATTAACCAAGGACAACCACAGAAGCGAGCGAAAAAGGCCTACAACAGTAGGACCATCAGGAGTACCACGGAGGGTGGCGGCCACTGACGCCGGGGTCTCAGGGTGAGTAGCAGGTGGGACTCTAGGATGTTCCTAGAACTCATCAGCAGGGGCTGCGCTCTGTAGCTATAGATTCAGCAGAGGACACGGTGGCCAGTGTGCCGTCCTTTTGAAATGGTGGTTGGCACAACTGGAAAACAAGGGCCGAACGTGTGCCCGATCCTGTGGGCCTTGAGTTATCCACAAGAAACCTCTCAGAGCTGTACTTCTACGGAATACACATGCTTTATTTTACAAATACAGGTCAAATCAAATGCTACCCTATAAAAAAAAAAAAATGACTGTTAAGGTTGAGACCACTTGCTTCTAATAAGATCCAGTGTGTTGAAATTCTGCTGCAACAGAAACTCGTAGCGGGATATGAGCAGCAATGCTGACGGACAGGCAGCCCTACTGCTCCCAGCTCTTCAACCCTAGTCTCGTCTTCCCTCTCCAAGCCAGGGAGGAAAAGGAAGATGGTAGGATGCTTGTCACCAACTATGTGACCGACTATGTTCTCCCTCCAAGACATTTTGGTAAGCATGATCTCACTGAATGGTGACCACGGGGCCGACCAGTGAGAGACTCTCCATGTGCCCTGGGCTTCTTCCCAACTGCACAGTAACCCCCAGATCCAGAATGTGATAATCCACTCTGTGACATCCCCAAACACATTTTCTCAAACATTCCCTCCAGGGTTTTATTCTAATGGGGTCTCTTGCCAGTCCTGGCCATGTGGCTGGAGACTGCGTAAGACCTAGTTTCGAGCAATTAGGTTTTCTGGTTGACGATATTTGCATGCTGACACATGTAACAGGAAACTTAAACTCTCCCCCCAAAAGTTCCTTGTGCGTAATCACCTGAATATTACTTTCACTTACAGGCAAAACTGGTCCATTCTACTTTCTACATCTTAACAGGGTAGAGATTAATTGTGGGAAATGCCAAATCACAAGATGAAAGGCCCGGGAATCCCAACTAACACTGGCCAGGGGAACATTCTGAAATCCAGCTATCCCAGTCCATGCAGGAAACCTTAAGAAGCAAAGGATGAGGGCTGGGGGGGGGGGGAGGGGGGAGAGAGCTAGGGGGAGGGCGGCGTGAAGCAGGCAGGGGCTCCAAGGCTTCAGGCCTGGAGCACTCATTTAATTCATTGGAAGTGTAATATTCTCCCACCTTCTCGGGATAAGACACCATCTCTTTCCCAACAGACATGAGGACACACAGAGACGACAGGCAAGCTGGCCCCCCCCGCAATCCTGCTTGCCTAGGCCTCTCTCTCCGAAGTCCCTCTCTTGCCTGGGATCTAAGGGACAGAGCAAGGGGGAGGCAGAGGGAGGTCTCGCCTCCAGATGGGCCCTGGTCGTAGGCCCTGTTCATTTTCTTACCAACCTAAGCTCTGCCAGGCCAGGCCAGCCAGCCGAGGCCCCTTCTCTATCCGCTGTGGAGAACAGCCCAGGGGGTCTGACCCAGGGCTGCGGCGGATAATTTTCCCACCCTGGTCACTTTTCAAAAAATAATGTGGCCAAGGTGCTAACTGGTTGTTTTAAACAAAACGGCCTTGTCGAAGGTGATGTTTCTACATGTGGATTTCAGTCCTCTGAGAGAAGAGGGGACGGACGGGAGCAGGAGAGGAAGTGGGGGGCGCGCTTGGCTGGAGATACTCACTCTTCTTCCAGGATGAGCTCTCCCGCACATGGATCCTTTAAGGGATCATTTTACCACAAGACTGTCTTCTGACCACGAGGTGTTCATTTACCAAACGCACCTGGGGCCACAGTGCCTGGTATTTCTGAATGCCGGCCTGAAAGGTGGTGGAGGCCTGCCAGCCCTCGGAGAGGGCCTTCGGGAAAAGCTCTGTAGGAAAACCCAGAGCTGAAGGACCTTGGCCTCCTCGCTGCCTCCACCCTGACCTTGTTTCCTGGCCCCCACCCCGGTGACCCTGCCTTTTGGCACCAGACTTCGAGAATCAACACGCCGAAGGCAACTCCGGGTATTATTAAAATGAATAATTGGAGAATAGAGACCATTTATGCTTTTGTATATTTGAAGATCGTGCCACTGTTTATAGAAACAAGAAAAATGGGGCTCATGTGGCAGGAGGGAGCCTGGGAAGGCCGGGCGTGCTGCAGCCTGCGTTCGCAGCCCCTCCTGGGTGAGGCAAGGTCTGCTCCAACCACAACAGGAGCCTGGGGCGGGGGTGGGGTGGGAGATGGGGGGTTGTGGGGCAGCGTGCGGGGACAGGGAGGGGGGCTGGGGGAGAGTGTCCCTTTTGCTTTGTGCTTAGCTTCACCTCTGCCTTGAGCATTGACGAGAGGGAGCATCTTACGGGTTGATCCAAAGTGGCCATGGCCTATGGAGGCCCCCCGAGAAAACGTCCCCTCCTGGGGCTGCCCTCCCAAGTGAACAGCACAGAACACCACAGCTCCCAGTGCAAACTGCTGCCGTTGGGCAGGGAGGATGGGTCCTGCCATCTTCTCTCTCCCGGGCAAGGCCACTTGGTCCATCTGAACAGTCTGTCAAAACCCCGCTAAAATTAAGGGGGTGGGTGGGGGTCAGGGGAGGAGAGAAAGGGAGGAACCGCCTAGAGCCAGGATCGCAACAAGTTCCATTTATCTGTGTTCTCAGCAAAAGCACCTGGGCTGCCCCCTGCAGAAATGCAGAAAGGATGAAAGCAAATGTGCAGTGACAAAGCACAGGGAACTAAATATGTCCGCGGACTCGCCTGGTGGCTGTTCGCAGGGAGAGTTGGTGCTCGCTCACTCTTTTTTTTTTTTTTTAAAATAACTGAAAGATGTGAGTTCCAGTGTGTAAAACACACACCTAGCCCTGAGACAGCTGTCGGGATCCACCCCGAACCAGCAACCCAGCTCTGTCCCAGAACGTGGAAGGAGCCTGGATTCAGCACGGATTAGCTCTCTCGGATTTCCACAGGGCCAGGACTGCGGCTCTGCTTTCACACATGAAATGGAAAAAGGCAAATTCCCCGAGCATGTTTGTAGCGGAGCGTGATGTGATTGTGTTGTCATTTATGGGAAATAATCGCAGACCCATCTCTCCCCGTCCCCCCCCCCATTTTCCAGTCCAAATAACCATGAAAAATTACACTTCAATGTCAGGGCGACGACAAAGGAGGCGCGCTCTCTGGGAGCTCGGCGGATTTGCAGGGGTTTTTCCTTTCTTTGGACAAAAACTACCTTCAATTGTACTTCATTTAAAACGTGATCTAACAAATGCATTTTGACAAGTTCCTTTCTCTTTTGCTCCTTTCTTTCAAACAGTATTTTGCACAGTTTAACCTCACACCAAACTGGAATGTTCTGGAAAGAAGAGGCATGCAAAATAGAAGGCCCCTGAAACCAAGAAGGGTGTTTTATTTCCCTCTCTGGTAAAAACAAAGTAGTGGAGGAAAATAACGATTCTAACTCAGTATGCTGCTGAGAATGCACGGACGAGGGGAAGAAGTCAGTCACAAGGCCTTCACAACAGAGTGTCTGATGGACAAAGGTGAGAAAAGCCAAGGGTAGAAGACAGACGGCCTTGATGGAGGAAGAAGGGGCTTCATATGCTTGCTCAGTACGACAGGCCATTCCATGGCTTTGGAAGCACAGACTAAGGTGTCCGGGAGTATGGTCAGAATTGTGGGCTCACGCCCACACGGGATGAGGAAGGGAAGCCCCTTGGTGGGGTCCCACTTCCCTGCTAGTCTCCCTCCTCCACAGAAAAGGACATCTTTCACCCAAACAGATCTGCCTGAAAGCTTTTTAATGTTCCAGGTGTGAGGCCTAAGCAGTCCCTACAATCATCTGTCTTTCAGTAACACTCTGCCTGAAATAAACACTGCCAGGCTCCCCTGGTTGGAGGGGAGAAGACAGGACAGATAAACACACATGAGTGATAGAAAGAGTGTAAATAAAAAAAAAAAAATTACAGTTTCCATTAAAAAGGTATCGTCCTTCTGGGTTGAAACAGACTTGGCATGTCAGGGAAAGAGCTTATGCTTAATGCAAAAAAAAAAAAAAAAATCCCATTTATTTTTAATTTGAAAATGTTGGAAACACATGGGTGAAAAGAGTCGAGGAAAGCCTGTAAGTGTACTTAAGCATCTATATACAAATGAAGGTGTTTGGGAAATGAGCAGGATGTACCAGAAGTGATATTAGATGGTGGTGATTAGAACCTAATGGGTCTAAGTGAGACCTTGTGGGATGGCTCTTGTAACGGGACCGTCAAACGCTGATGGATGCAATCTATACGGGAATGACAGCATGGGGACAGAAGGTGGAGGGGAGGCTGGACAAGCCAAGGCCTTTACAACACCGGGGAGACAGGAGGTGACGACGCCCAAGGGAATGATGGACCGTGTGGGCCAAGGGTATGCAGAAAAGCAAGCTGAAAGAGAAACAGGTGAGCATTTGGTTGCTGACTATCAAAACAAACAGTACCCAACCCAGAAAAATAAAGCCAGAGACTCTAGAAGTCCAAGTCACAGGCTGGCACCAATGAGGGGCTGGAATTCCCAGCCTGTTTGTGGCCTGTCTTATGCCCACAGTGTCCGAAGGGTCTGGAGCCTAATAAGAAATCAGCTTGTCCCCGGGAAGCACAGGGTGCATGGAGAAATCCGGGACCACTCCCACCAGTGGGCAGCAGCACTGACGGCCTGCCTGTCAGCGAGGCTCTTGCTGCACACTCGTCAGCCACTTACCCGCCAAATGTGGGCCAAGAGTGGACCCAGAAAAGCACCAGCTAAACCTGTTCTCTGGCCAGACCCGCGCAGGCCAGACGACCGAGGACCCCCACAGATGTGATGGCACCGGGAACTGCAGACACCCACGCTAGAGACACACGTGAACCCTGGAGACAGCCCAGGACGGGGTCTGACACCTCCAGGGGCGCGGGCCTACCCCGCGTTCACTGCCTGGTGCAAGCGGAGAAGAGCCCACCTCCGCCAGAAGCATTTACGGTCACACCAGAGATATTTAAGGACGCGTCTACACAGGGAAAGTAAAAACCTGGGCCATTCTCCAAAACCATCAAGTCCCCCAGCACACTTCAGCCTGAAAACCCAGGCGGCAGCAGCAGTGGCGTGTTTCAGCTGACATTTCCTAGGAAATTGCAAAGAAAGTGAAGCAGGAAGCCGAGGGACTGAGAAAATCCGAAGGTTTATGTTCCAGGGCTTTCCTGCATCCCCATGAGGAAAAGCAGATGGGGCTGCGAAGTTGCTGTCATTTTTAACATGCACCTTGTACAGCTCTTCGGTGCCCAAAGGGAAGAAGAAAATTCTTAGATCTTCTTCCTCCCTTTGAGAAACTTCCAAAGTTATGCCAGTGGTCAAATACAAAGCCTCTAGATTTTAAAAATTTGGATCCCGTTCCATGAAATGTTCTTTTTCTGGCGTTTGACAAAAGACCACCACCACCAGCACATCTGCCCTTTCACGATGATTTTCGCTGAAGTGACCCGTCTCCACATCTCCCACAGCTACTAACTGTATTTTACGCTCAGCCTCAGGACTGGGTGCCACCTGCTGTGCCTTTCCTCCCATGAGAGCTTTCTTCCACCTAAGCACGGGCTAGAATCCCTGGAAAGGGAATGCAGTCCATCATAGGTCCCCAAAGTGACACTGTAATGCATCTTAAGGCACAAAAACACAATCACAACCCTCTAGGTGAACAACTCAAAAAAGAACTTAAATTCTAGACTCTTACCCACACTCTTCCATGGAAGGTACATTTGGCAACAACTAACACACAAAACCAAAGGGAAAGAAAATGTTGTCGAGACATGAGAAGGTCACCGAAGACCTGGGCAGAAAGTGCAAATTTGGCGACGAAGAGTCGGTCCGTCAGGAGTAAGGGAATCTGTGGCAATTGACAGCACACGGTGCTACTTTCCAGAAGTAACAGTGGGCGTTTACGCTCTCCCGTGCGCACGCGGCACCAGGAGAAAGGACCAGGAGCTCCCGGCAGGGAAGGCCTTAAGTTAGGTTGCTCCCTAAACTTCCGAAAGCGGACAACTCTTCCGACGGGAATACAGATCCTGGCCTAGAAAGAGAAAATGGAAATGAAGCCTGCAACCAGTCAGTGGTTCCGCTTCACTCTGTGAGGCGAATATTTATGGCAAGGAAGGGAATAAAGCAAGCCAATGGTGTGAGTGAAAAGCAGACAAAATGTAATGCCGTCTTGAAGATGAGATCGCCCAATGATTGGGAAGAAAAAAGTGAATGATTTCTCACTTCCCAAGCAACGATTTTAAATATCAAAAGGAGGAAGAGGAGGTGGACTAGGAGGACTTAGACAGTAAGCGACAAGCAACTTTCCAAGAAAAACACTGTATCTTTAAATTCAATATAAACAATGGCGGGGAGGGGAGGTCAATTTCTGTGTGAAAAGTCTATGAATTGACCCAATTCCTGGAAGATGCTGGTGACAAGTTGGATGAAGAGAAAACTGGGCTTTGAAGAGAAAGGCACGAGTAAACAGATTTAGGAGGAAGAGCTACTGGCTGTTTGCAGAAATGTGGTCATCACAGGGATCTGCCTTTGTTTGGAGGGGTTTGGGGGAGCTGATGGAAAGGGCCTCCATTTTCCAGACCGGGAGACCGGGGCATGGAGGCGGTGGGGCTCGAAGCCCACGGGGTCAGGAAATCCAAAGGAGGACGAAGGGAACAGGTGGTCAGAGGAGCAAAGGAAGAAGCAAAGGCCCGTGGACGAGCCGGAAGGCTGAGGCAGGCGGATCCCGAAAGCGGCACCGGAGGCGTTCCGGGCAGCAGCTAGCTGTTCTTTACATTCTGAGACAAAAGGCGTAATATTAAGGATAAAAATGGGTTCACCGAGACCAAAAGCCATCCCCTAAGAACCAGATATCCTTGTGTTTAGTCCTGTTAGCTTCCCGTCCTGTGGCAACGTGGTACCCAGAATAAAACCAGCACGTTTAAAGATAGAATAAACCAGGGGCACCTGGGTGGCTCAGTGGGTTGAGCCTCTGCCTTGGCTCAGGTCATGATCTCAGGGTCCCGGGATCGAGTCCCACATTGAGCTCTCTGCTCAGCACGGAGCCTGCTTCCCTCTCTCTCTCTCTCTGCCTGCCTCTCTGCCTACTTGTGATCTCTGTCAAATAAATAAATAAAATCTTCCAAAAAAATTGAAAAGAAAAAAAGACAAAACAAGCCATAGTTCTCGCCCCCTCCCCCCCACCTGGCTCTTTCATACTTTCTCTCTCTGTCTCCCTCGTTCCTGCTTCGTCCCTCTCTCCCCGCCTTCATGCTCTTTCTGGAAGGGGGCTGTCCCGCAACTACTGCTTCCAAACAGCTCACGGCAGAGCCTGTCAGAGACCTTCTGGACCCAGGGTGAGGTCCGAGGGGCTGGTGCGGCCCCCAATCCCTGCTGTGGAGAACTAGCCGAAGCCAAGTAATTGCTTTTTCCCCTTCCACTAATAAGCTTTTCAGCAGAGGAAGAATTCAGCTTCCTGTAGTCAACAGACCCTTTTTTCCCTGCCTCTCCTCGCTCCAAATAATCTAAAGTGACTGCAATTTCAGTCCTGGCTGTCTAGCATTCAGCTGCACCGGCCGAGGTCAGAGGGTGTCAAGTGAGGGCTCTCCATTTCTTTTCGACTCTGCCTTTGCGCCACCCATGCGTCTTGGTAACTGAGGCAACGTGCCTCCCCAGCCCAGCCATTCCGTGTATCAGCAGCCCACGGCACGCACTGACTTCACTCAGGATTCCAGGAAATGATTTTAAGGCTTAGAAAACACTGGGGGAGAGGGAAACAAAAAAAAAAAATCCCTTTGCTATAAACAACTGATTAGTAATGACCAACTTCAGACGCGAGGGTGACCTGAGCCTTTCGTTTCCTGGTCTGGAGCAAATGCATCGCGCTACGACACTTGTGTGTGTGTGGTGGTTAAACCATGTGGCTGGCTGTGTGGTTTTCGGTTTAGCTGAATGTAAATGACTTTGGTTGCTGAATTTGCTTCTTACGACGTTGCGACGCACTCACGGCGCTGGTATCTTCGAGACGGGCTTCGTGTCTGTGGGTCCAACTGCAAGGGGGGCTGCTTGGGGGAAAGCGCCCCATCCCCTCCCCTGCCTCCTTTCCCAGATGAATGAAACAGGATTTCAATTAAGAAGGGCGGCACCAGCGCCTCCCCCTCCTCTGTCCTCATGGAGATCTAAGGAGGAGCACAGAGTGCCGGGCGAACAAACAAATGGACAAAGGGAGACAGACTTTGTGAGAGGAAGAACAGGTGTGTGTAGGGACAGAGGGAGGCCCCGCAGGTGCCCGTCCCATGGGGAGCGAGAACAGAGGGTCAGATCCAAGCGCACGAGGCTTGGATTGGAAAAGCAGCTCCAAGCAGGGGAAACAGAGGCAGGTCTGCAAAGAGGGTGCTCACTGGGCCTGCAGCCAATGCCCGTGAGCTTCTGGAAGGGAAGGAGAGAAGGGGAGCTGCATCCAGGGAAGACGTGAACACCTGCACACACACCCCCACCGCCACCACACACCCAGAGGAGGTGGACGCTTGCTCCTGGCTGCAGCCAGGCCTGTGATGGGAATTTATTTCCCTCAATTATGTGCTCTTGTCCCCAGTCTCAGTTCATCAGCACAGTGCAGCCAAGTCAATGAAAGGCTCCATAATGAAGTAATCACATGCACGGGGATGGCCCCACACCTGCCCGCTGGGCCCTGAATCAGGCTGACATCAGCTCTCCAGTCCCCCCAAGCCCACGTGCCCCCACGCTCCTTGTCAGGTCACCCCCATCCTGCCCCAGGAGGCTCCGGCCCGGCTGCCATTTTCTTGACCCCATCACAAATGCCCTGATTGCAAAGAGAAGGGGAAGGGACTAGCCAAGGGGGACTGATGAGTACAAAAGGCTTCATACTTCCCTTTTCTCCTAAAAAGCCAGTACCATGGGCCCAGAAAGACTCTCTTTGCTCAAGTCATTAGTATCTAATGACAATAGTAACGGGGGACTACAACTGTCACACAGCTGAAATAGATACTATCCTCACTCCCATTTCATAGGGGGAGAAACTGAGGCTCACGGAGGTTAGATTAGTGGCAAAGGGCATATAGTTCAGAGGTAATGGACTGAAGTGAAGGCCCACACTCTTCATGACGACCTTGAGAGCTGCTGCGGGGCCTTCCCAAGAGAATTTAAACTTCTTCTCGTGCTCATGCTGTGTCCATCCATCCATCCATCCACCCACCCACCACATAGTCATGGAGCACCTCTTCTAGGCACGGACAACACAGCTGGGAACAAGACAGGAAGACTCCCTGCGCTCGAAGGGCAAGGGGCAGAAAAGAGAGTTGGGGAGTAAGACAGACAAGAAGCTGCCCAACTTCGAGTCAGATACTGATGGGGGACGATGAAAAAGTAGGAACAGGGGACCAAAGCAATCCCGGGGGTCACTTCCTACTGGTAGCTCAGAAAGGGCGACATTGGAACACAGACCTGAAGGACCCCAGGGTGCCAGCCACAAGGGCCATCCACGCAGAGAGGAACCGCAGGTGAGAAGGCCCAAAGTGAGAGCAGAGAGGGAGAGGAGGACCAGGAGAGGAATCAGGCAGGTCGCGGAGGTGACTTCTTGTGGGCCTTGTTGGCCGTGGTCAGGCCAGAAGCACCACCAACACGCAAGGGACTTCGACGAAAACGAGAACAAGGGGCTCCTCCTCAGCACCCCCTCCTCTACGCAGACGCGGCCCCAGACTCCTCACCCTGCTTGGCAAGAAGAACCGGGGATGGATTCCTCCCCTGAGCAGAGAGCTGCACGGGCGAGATTCTGCCCAGCCTCACACGGCCGCACCGGTAGGGCTTTAGTACACAGACTAAAGGTATTTCCCCAAATACATGTATGTGTAATATACACGATCTCCGTGAGCCTGAGCCTTTCCTGGGGGGTCGGGGGGGTGGGCGGGGGCTGACTGTGAGTGGAACAGATGCTAAGAGGGGATGTGGCAGCCGGACTATCCTCTGCCATGGGCCACACCGCAGCAGGCAGGCAGTGTGGACACCCACTCACCAAAGCACCTTCCTGAGAAGCTGACAAGTCAGCACCGGGACTGGGCCGACAGGCTTGAGGCTCCTGGGAGCTGTAGCTCCAAGCTAGGAAGGCCGACCACTCCGCACGTCCCTTCTCTGCAACCGGACTGCCCTTTCACATACATGAATTTCAACGCACTTTGCAAACTTAATAATCCTACAGAGCTTCGTGACCCCGGCAGAGCTTTTCAATGTCGGCCCTTCCTGGCACAAGGTCAATGTGGAACGTAGGGGGAAGAGGACTCTACTTTTCTTAAATGGGCCGCTGTGGGAAAAATGTCTGCTCCACTCGCCACAATGCAAGAGGTGTCTCCCCCTAGTGACACACACACACACACACACACACACACACACACACTGGGCAGCAGCAGCAGCACACCTTCCTCTGCTGCCTTGGGGCTGGATGGGCAGCTAGGTCAAGGTCGACAGGTATCACCTATCTCCTCCTGCTGCGCGTGGCCGTGATCCTCAAACCAGCCATCTCTAAGCACTCTGGGACCTCCAAGACAGAAAAGTTGGAAAGCCCTCAAGTGTTCTGGGTGCTGCTGTTAAACATGTTGAACCCAGAGCACCTATGGGGCAGCTGGTCTGTGCGCTGTTTCTCTAGCCCGGAGAACCAGAGGGGCTGGATCTTAGCCGGAAGGGAGAGAGGGAGAGGCCCCCAGAAAACACAAGAAGTCGGGATGGGAAAGGATGGGGGGGAACCAGCCAGAGGAGACCCTTCTGGGCTTGCTGGGGATCCACGGGGGCAGCCAGGACTGCCCAGGAAGCCGAGGCCAAAAGCCAGAAAGGAACAAGAAGACACCAAGTGGGGAAGTGGAGGTGTTGCATGAAGAGACAAATCTACAAAACTGGGTGCCGCGTGGAACACGATGCCTCGTGGGCCAGACCCATCGCAGCTTAAGGCACACATTAATTTGGGTTTCTGCAGTGACCAGAAGCCTGAGGAGCCATAGCCCCTTCTCCAGTTCATTCCATTCCAGTCATCAGGAGAACTGTGTTTTGGGGAAGGGGCCAGAACAATTACTGCAGCCTTAACTTGGTTGCTGCTGCCTTTTACAGTCCACTTCCCAGAACAACGGCCCCAAGACTTCATCCATCACCAAAAAAGGCAACTGTGAAAACGCTCCTGCCCGGCCCCTTCCCTGACACCAGCAGTTACCCTCCCCTCCACTGGTGGGGGGGGCGGCGGCCGGGTTGGGGGGGCGGGGGGAGTTGAGGGGGAGGCAGTTCGGCCTGTACTAATTGCTCTTGCGGATGCTGTGTGGTGTGGGGGCCATTCCGAGCGATGAGCAGTTAGGAACTTCCCAAATCATTAACCTTTCTCGGAGTGCATTGTACTGGGAGGTGCTCCCTCTGCAGCCTATTCAGGAGCCCTATTGATCTGCCGCACACTCGGTGCCTTCAAAGTTGTTTATGATCAATATGCAAATTGCCCATGGCATTGATCTAGTATTAATTTTCAATTAGGGAATCCACAAGGGGTCTCTGAGGGTCAATACCTAACAATGTGAAGGAAACTCTGCTGAGGAGTATCGGCCTGATGCTGATAAAAGCTTCCCTAAGCCTCCTTCTCAATAGTTCCAGGCCCTCCGGGCTGTCACCTTCACTTTGGCTCATCTGGTTCCCTCCTAAGTCAGACCCCTTCGGTCAGCAGCCTCCCAGGGCTGGATCGGGCCGCTGCCCTGAACTCCCCCCCCCCCCACCAACCACCCGACCCCACCCCCCGCCCGGTGCCACAGGGACACTCGCTGGCCTGCCAGTGCCTTCCCCGACACCCGCCCTCTTGATCGGATACCCCAGGACATGCCTCCGCATCTCCCCATGCCACACCCAGCCCTGGGACCACTCTCTCCCCCAGCTCCCCAACCACACATACCTTTTTCCTCCCTCTCTCCCTCTCCCTCGTTTCTGCTTAGTCACGGAACGTCACCTTGGCACGCTGCCACGGCTGGAGCTGGCGAGCTGCACGGTCCCCAGAAATCTCAGGCAGTCAGGCCGAGCCGCCAGGCTGCCAGGTTATGCTTGGCAAACAACCCACTGATGTCATTTCAAAAAAAACAGCAGGGGGAAGGAAAAAGGCACAGCTTCAAATCATCTGTTTCTCCTTCTTTCTTTCTTTCTTCTAACAAAATCTTTCTTCCTAAATGAAACATGGGGCAGGGGGCTGGAGGGATATTAATGACTTTACCACTCGTCCACGGTTCCCAGAAGAGGCCTCGGCCCGCCCTCCAGGAGTGCACAGGGCAGTGCGTGTGAGCCAAGGATGGGGGTGTCCCCGGGGAGAGCGTGCCCAGCTGGGACTGGAGTGACCCGGGGACTCAGTCATTCCATTACGGCCCCTAACAGCCCCTGAGAGACATGCGTGGGAAAGCTGGGCGGGCAGGAGTTGGAAGAGAAAAGTGTCCCGCTCCCCGCTCCCCTCCCGGCAGGTGTGGGGGACGAGCAGGGCACAGCTGCGCTCCCACCTGGGGCCCAGCAAGGACTCGGTTTGCCTTCTCTGTCTGCCAGGGGCTCTGAGGGCTCCACGTTTTCTGCACCTTTTCCAGTTGGAATAAATCCTCCAGAGTTTCAGGCTCTGTCATACCCCATGAAACCGCCTCAACACCCAACTCCACGCCAGACGGGTGCGTGCCTGCCCGCTTTCGGCAATGCCACTCACCGTGCAAACGGGTGCGTTGGCTAGCCAGGCTAATTGGTTTATGGATAACATTAATTACCATGTTGCTCATTAATGGATGAAATCTTTATTGGTGCCATTGATCAGCAGACTTGTTAGCTGGCCTCCTAACCAATGGCGGATATAACAAGCTCTCTTATTGGCATATCAATTAATGCAATCAATTCCTGGCCAGAGGCTGCCATTCGCTTCCCTGGTTGTTCAGGGGTAGGAGACAGAGCCATGTCAAGCATGCCTTTCCTTAGAGTTCCCCCTTCTCAACTGACTTCCAGGTGGTTCCTCGGCCACTTAGGGCTTCCCTATCCAAAAAAAAAAAAAAAAAAAAATCACACCTACCCTTCCATGTGAAAAATCACCTTCCCATCTTCCACTAGTGACAAAATTGCTACTCTGTCAGGATACATAAGCTAGAAAGAAAATGTTAGGACCTGGGACTATTAAAGTAAACAGGAGGGCTGGAGGAATCTGGAGATGTTTCCAGATTAGACACTAATGGAAATGATTTAGTCCCCAGACCGGCCTCTGGACAACGATCACATAAGCTTGAAAACACAAACCATAGGCATCAACCCTCTGCCCACCCAGGGAAGCCTTCCCAGACCTCCCAACCTCCTCCACACACAATCACATCTGCTGACCGCACCGGACGGCACCCGTCTCACTCAGAGCCTCCGACTGACGGATCCGGCAGGAGAACTTCACCCGCTCACCTTGAATCCCAAGCTTTGGTACCAAAAAGGACTTTTCCCATCAGGGACCACCACATGCCTGGTAAATCTGTGCACACAGGGGCACTCTAATGTTTGTTGAAATGCACACAATGAATCTCTTCGATAGCTCTTACATCCCTATAAAGTCACAGCTGGGGAAAAACTTCTCTCGGCAGCAACACATCTTTAGTTAAGTTGTTTTAGAAAAGGCTCAGGGTCTGGGTGTGGGTGGATTCCAGGCCCAGGGATTTACAGCTGGACTTTACTGAGGACCAGCGAACACCAGGGCATTAGCGCTACAGCAAAGGGCATGAGCCGACAGACCATGGCTTTGGGAAGGTAAGTGGGGAACGCCTGACCCCCCAAGGTGGGCTTTAAAAGGACCACCTGCAGTTTGCCCCCAAAGGGAGAAGCTTGAAATATTATTCTAGATTTGTTTCTAAAAGCCAAAAATAAATTACATGTAAAAAGGGAAGAAAATCACTACTCTACTCGGCGGTGCCAATGCTATTAATAAACTTTGCAAGCACAAACATTTAATTCAAGGCGAGAGGGTAGAAGCAGCAAGAATTGGTAAAAAGCAGACAGGGTGGGAAAGCAAGCTGCTCTGGGAGAGTGCGGGAGGGTGGCCGAGGCCACAGCTCAGGGACATCATCCTTAGCATTTGGGAGCACAGCTCAAGGTTTCTAGGATAAACAGTAGAAATACTTCCTCTGATTTATAAATAGAAAGTGACTTCTTTCCCCATGGACCATCCGTACCTTCCATATTCACAGGGCAGAGGCAAGTCCTGAACAGATCGAGGCAGGGGCCACAGGGAGATGATCCAGCCAGGGGTCAAGAGGCCTCAGAGAGGAGACCAATGCCTCCTTAACCTGCAAAGTCCTTCTCCATGGAGCAGAAGGCTGCACAATCTGTGCCATGGTCACCCGACACAGGTGACGGGGAGACACCCAGACGAGGGGCCCATGGCCAACCACTCAACACCACAGTGATTCTTGCTTTAAGAGCAGCCCTGGGGTCTTCCAACACCAGGAGTCTCCGGGCGCCTCTAAGGCAGAGCTTGCGGAGTTTGAAGGTCTCCGAATAGCTCGCTGGGGACCCCCGGAATGCTAGCAGGAGTTCTGCAAAGTTTGGCCCAATTTTAAGTTGTTTATTGAATTACTGGCTCTTACTAAACGTTGTGATAAGAAAACCTACTCAAATATGGTGTTTGCCAAAATGTAACACACTGGAGGACAGGCCATGAACTCTTGGCCAAGCCAGAGTTTGTGTGGACCTCAGGGTAATACATCTGCCCTCCCTACTTAATCCGAGAGTCTTCTGAGGTGGCAAGACACGATGCTTTAAAAAAAAATAATAATAATAATGTTTGGAACTACTTCCCCATGAGCAAGGATCTGCACAAAAATGAAACCAAAATGAAAGCCATGAACAAAACAGAAGCTTAATTGATCCTTATTAAACTATACCTTCCATAATGCTTAATTTTGATCAAAATGTTGATCACCTTCTGCTTTATTCCCATTTTATAAAGCTTTCCTAGAAACATTATTTATACACTGGGTGAAAATCAGATTTCATTGTTTAGAGAAAAGAGCTCTAGTTAATGAAAGTTTACAAAGCACTGTTTTGTCTGAGGAATCGCTCTAGATGCAACTTAGTCTACTCTTCAGGGAGCCTCTCTTCGAAGCGACATGGATCATTTATTCATTTATTTACAACACTGATAATTTAAAGTTTCGAGAAAGAATGTAAAAACTCAAAGTCTTAGGCTGACTAAGCACGCTCACACACACCCCTCATTCACGCTCAACACTATGCGGGCGTGTCAGAGAGCACGTGCCCAAATGGAGAGAGGTATGAGTGCCATGGGACAATGACAGCGGACTTCCAAGTTGCACTGCATAGTTGCTTTACAGTAAGAAGTCAAGAGGGAACATGATCTCTTCATGATCTACAATGGAAGCAAAACTCAAGTCCCCTGAAGAAAGAGTTACCCGGTTGCTCGGTAAAGGTGGGCGCGGAAAATGGCAGTTGTCCTCATCTTTATACTCTAACAACACAGAAACCCTCCATGGTTGTCTTCTCTCCCAAAGACAGGAGCTTAGAAGTTCTCTCTCCAAGACAGACGAGAGAGGCTGTCTAATTTGTTCACTGATTCATTCACCAAGTCATTAAACATCTCTCTTGAGTGTACACCGACTAAGTTCTAGGCATCGTGGATCCAATGGGACCACAGCAGATCCCACCCTGGGGGACAGAAGATGGCTGAGTTACATCCAGTCTCACCACTGAACCATCATGTCGACATGCACTTGGACAAGAAAGTCACCTTTTTTTACTAGGTCTCTGCTCCCCTGACGGAGAGATAGCAAAGTTGGCCTTTGCTGTTCTAAGAGAGCTACCATGCTAGGGTTCTATGTTGGCCATATTGAATACTACCCAGGAACAGCAGGAATCATTATGGAATTAAACCCCATCTACTCTAAAAAGGGTCTTCATTCCCAAGATGCTGGCCCATGCTTCCCTGAATCGTCACCTGGGTGATTACATATAAGGTTGCTCCACACCAAACATGATAATAAATCAAATCTTATCAAAATTGAGCTATAAATCTGTGAAGACTCCAATAATTTCTAGCCAAGGGAATAACACCACAAAAGTACTTTTTAAACTAATTACTCGAATTCCGAAGCACGGCCCTAATGAGCCTTCTTTCTGCCCAGAACTTACTAAGAGGAAAGGACTACGTTCTGGTGCAGTAATTACCGCTTTCCCCTTCAAACTTCTAACTGGAGATCGATGCTGCATTTTAAGACCCATTGATTTACAATTAGCCTGGCTTTCCTGCTAAAGTGTTTTTTAAGCAGAGTTTACTTTTATTTTATTTTGAAATCTCTGAGATCTGGTTCTTGGATTTTACACCCTCGTGAGAGGGGACTGGAAATCTCCGAGAGGAAGATACTCATCAGAACAGAGAGGCGGAGAGCCATGAAATTCACAATCAGGAGGGTGGGTAACAAGGAAAGGGAACTTCGTTTCTTCACAGGATCCACAAGGGAACAAAATTTGGAAAAAAAAAAAAAAAAATTAAAGCCAAGACTTGTGCCGAAAGGGGAAGGAATGAGGAAATCTAAAGAGAGGAAGCAGGAGGCAGGGTGGTGAGGGGTGAGCACTGGGCTGGCAGCCTCGTCTAGTGTAGCTGCTGTCCTGGCGGGCGGGAGTAGCTCTTTATTGCCTTGGCTATTTATTAGCATCCACGGGAAGGGGGAAAAAAAGAAAAGAAAGGAAAAGAAAAAGCTTTGTGCATCTTTGCAAAACAAAGCACTAGTTAAAAATAGTGTGTGCGGCAGGGACAGTGTGCTAACATGAGGGTCCTGGCACTGGCAGCATCTTGCACAATCTGTCCCATGAGGAGAGCAGAAGTAAGCGAAGCAATTAAGAATTTCATGCTGATTGCTTCGAGCATGTTTTTCTATGCCATAAAGATAATAGCATAAAGGATACGGCCTTGCTTCCCTCCCCCTCCCCTGCCTGGCAACTTCTGCTTCTGTCTTTGGGACTCTTTCTCTTCTTTGCCTCCCCTGGTTAAGGACTGAGGGGCTGGGTAGCTGGCCTGGCACCACCTGATGGAATCACTCCCCTGCCTGGAGGAAGAGCCGGGGCTCGATCTCGGGAGCCGGGCCCTCCCTGCCGCTGGCCCAGGGCAAACCCAGGAAAGGAGCCACGAGCTGGGCTGCGTTATCAAAGCCCCAGAGATGGAAGGACCTGAAAACGGGGAGATGGCCTCGGAGGCCAGGAGATCCAGGTTCTCCGTGGCCCCTCCTGCCTCTGCTGCTCTGGGCCTGTCCCGAGTGCCAGCTCCCGAGAGGGATGGGAGAAAGACAGACCTGGAGAGTGAAAAATAAAATCCCCTCAATGACTTGAAAGGGGGGAGGGGACAAAAGCCACTAACTTTTGCTTTTTTTTTTTTAATGTTATTTTATAGCAAGATCGTATAGGCCAATTTCAAAGACTAATACGAAAAAAGTGCAATTAAATCCTTGAAAAACTGACAGATCAGCAAAACAAAACCACCCGGAGGAGAGCCCGATTGAGCCTCATTAAGAAGGAGTTCAGCCTGTTTTTAAAACCCTTCTTAACCCTTATCTGGGTACCTCCCAGCAGTGAGGGCTCCCAATGCGGCTGGCATAATTAGTGTCAGAATGGAAAGGGGGAAAAAAATCAACCTAGGAAATAGAAATTAAAACACAAATTTAAGGGGGGGGTGTTTCAAATGGAAAAACCATTCCAAATTCAAACAAACTCTCGTCAGTCCATCGGAGAGCAATGGGGCGACAATAAAATGCTCCACCATACCCAGAGACAAATATGTTCCAATTAAACGGGGGGCTGTGGCCGAGCGAGAAGATTTACGCCGCAATGCGCCATCGCCAACCTCCCCCGCCCCAAAATATATTCCACATTGTGGTCACATCAACTCCAGGAGGCTGAGTTAATGGCAGACGGACGGCAAATTGCACTGACCTCTACATCAATTATAAACATCACGTCTGACAATGGGGAAAATGAGATCTGGTGACAAATTTCCGCACCTCCAGCCCCCAGGATCCCCCAAAGCCGGCATGTATGCACATGTGTGAAACAGCGTGTGCGTGGGGGCCAGCGAGCACGTCGCATGCGAAGCCACTGGCCTGGAATAAGGAGATGCGGTTCTGGGCTCCGTTATAGGAGAGCCCGCTGCTATGGAGGGAATACTCTGGAGACAGGGAAGATGGCAGAGAGATGAAGCCATTTTATTAAATCAGGCAAATTCTAATTTATTCTGCAGAGACCGAGGAAAGAAAATGGATTCATTTCCAGTCTATCTCCTGAGCCCGCTCCGATCACCTCAGCAGAGGAAGGAGGGGAAACAAAGGTGCCAACGGCTCACCTGGAAATCACAGGACGGGTTCCCCCCTTTAAAAGGCAGACAAGAAAATAGGTCTATTTCAACTCTTGAACCAGGAATTTGGGAAAGAATGCTGACACTGGAGAAACTTGGGGGTTCTCCTCTGGCTTCCTGTTTACTCCAGCAGGTGAAGGGGCTTACGAGTTTGATTCGTTGCAATATGAAATCAGAAAGGTGACAGCAGCCAAGAGAAGAAGCTGGCAAGGACGGACAACAGGAATCGGGGGACATTTCCCCCACCGGCAAGAAACACCCCCTGCCCAGCAGCAGGCATGGAAATGGTGGTTTCCAGGAAAGTTGGAAAAAATGGAAAAAAAAGAGCACCACGCACAGACACTGCCCTTCATCGACAAAAGGCACTGGTGTCTAGACTGCAATGAGAAAACCAAGGTTTTAATTAAACATTCCATGAGGGTAGTTTGGCTCCCTAGATGGGCCAACACTTTACTTGCGTCTCGGGATTAGCTTGGCCATGAGCTCCAGCTGGTATGAAGGGAAGGGAACTGTGACAGAGGATGTGTTAACTGCAAAGCTGGCCACTCTACCTGTCTGTGGATCCCCTGCCACGTTCAAGACTGGAGGGGAAGCCAGTGAGACTGTCACGAGCACTGGCGCCGTGCTCAGACCGTAAGCCGCCAGCGACACTGGGCTACTCAGGGCTGGGAACATAAGATGCTACTCTAAGTGTTCTGTCGAACTGTGGGGGGGGGGGGGGGGCAGCACAGGGAGCTTCCTGTGCCCCCAAGTGAAGAACTGCTTCTCTATCAAAGCATCGGCCAGGGGTAGCCAGCTCCTGGAGAGCCCCTTCTCACTAAGAGGAATTCACAGCAGCTGGGGTACCTTCAAGCTCCCAAAAACTATGGGAGGGGGAAAAAGCAATCTCCTTCTTCACCTGCTTTTACAATGCCCGGGCAGTGGGCAGACAAGTGGTACCCATGGATTCCCAGGGAAGAATTACAGAGCAACGCTTCCGAGGCACAGAAGAAACTCTTCTGAGACTATGCACCATCAACCTCTCCCTTCTCAAGAGCTGTGAACGGATATGAAACTCATCATATCGGCAACCGTGTCAGCCATGATGGAGAGAAGGCAGCCACCTTCTGCTGGACCCTGTGGAACCGACAGCTCAGGCCGTCTTCACCCCCAGGTCAAGTAGAATTTGCCAAGGACATGGCGTGTGGCTTATAGGAACAGACAGGCAGAGTGACCACTTTTCATTCCAAGTCTCCCAAGGGCAATCCACCCCCAGGACAGCCAACCTGGAGATCTCCCCACGGATACCTGCAGGCTCTACTTCCGACTGTACTTCCTCCCCAGGAGCTAAGTGCAGCTTTGGCCACCATAACCCCACATCCCCCTACACGGTTTTCAAATGCTTCCGACTCCAAAAACAGCCATGTCAAATGCCAAGGAATCCAAGATGGCCAGTCAGCTAATATACATGCCTAGCACTGAGCTCTCTTCCAAGGCATTTCTAATCAAATCTCTGAAAAGAAAGCCTGTAACATAGCCCATTAGTTGGCAAGATGCTCTATCCTGTGTAAGATCCAAGGCTTACCAAATTATAGGGTAATCAATACACTTTTGGTTTTACAGAGCACCCACACCATTTTGGTTTTTCAAGAACAGGAAAATCTTCAGAATATGTGACAATAGAAAAATCAGAACAACAACACGGACTAAATAAAACTTCATTTGAGGTTTAAAAATGCAGTGAGTCCTCCTGCCCCATCTTCATGCTGCTGCCCTCCTAGGTTTGTAATGAACTGGGAAGCCTCTTGATGGCCCTGAAGACTGAGTAACTCATTCATTCCACCGGAGGGGAAAGGGCAAGTTGCCTTCCCCACCAGAACCCTTCATCCCCTAGACAAAGAAAGGTTTTTCTTGCCCTTTCCACCACTTGATTGTGTGAACTGCCTACAAGAGCAAAGGAAGGGGACCGCAGCTCCTCAGCCTGAATGCGAGGCAGCCAATCAGAACTAATCTCTGCGCTGGAAGTAAATTCAGTCTGTTCTATGATCTGGTACCCAGGAGGGCTCAGGCGGCGGAGAGTGGGGTGGGCTCGCTTCCCTGGGTATCCCCCACCCCAGACCCCAAAAGCTAACCAGGGACTTTCTGGGCAATGCCTTTCCACCACAGTCAGCCATGGAAGAAATTATTTGACATCAAGCCCAAGACTAAGTCCAAAGCAACGAGTTTGACTTTATGACTTATTTATTTATTTCTTCCTTCGCGAACAGAAGGTTAATATAAGAGCAACTCCTTGGCAAACCTTTAAGGGTAATTCAAGCGACACTGATGTGAATCAATGTTCTCTTTGTGAACACATTACTTGGCAGAAACTGGCTTTTTGTAACCCCCTTAAACCTAGCCGGCAAAACAAAAAGAAGGGGGAAAATGTCCTTCAAACAAAAGGATGAGGTGAAAATAAAGAGAGGGTCGACTGCACTTTATTCTCTTTCATAGAAGCAAATGGATCTAGTGCTTTTATACATTAATCAATCAATATCACTGACTGTACATCAGCAGGGTAGCCAAGTTATGAATGACCTTTCTGGCAAAGAGGACACTTTTAATGCTCATAAGACTGCTCATAGCTTAGCAACTTTCCGAATTTATGCCTGCATGATTACCCCTTAGAGGCGAGTGGCCGTTAGCGCTGCACTAAATATGGCAAGGTTAGTCATTTCCAATTTGTGCAGAGGGAAGGAGGGATGTGGACACGCTGCCCCATTTCTGCATGGGCGGCCACAACCTGGACGAGGCAGGAGGGCAGAGGGCCTGGGAGGCACGGTCTCCGCCCCACCAGCAGACTGGCTTCCCTTCGGAAAGCTGGCGGGGCCTCTTGTTCAGCTCCGCGCCAATCCAAACAGGGAAGTTTCAGGGAGCTAATCTCGAAAGCTATGCCCAGCTCGACTTCAGCTCCTGCTGCTTCTCACACACCACTGCTGTGGCCGCCGAGCTGGCAGGCGGGCCGGGCTCGCCTCGGCAGGGGCATTCCCAGGCTACCTCCGCATCTTCTCCCTGCCGGCTCCTGTCCATGTCTGCAAGCCCTCCCCATGCAGATTGGACTTCTTCCGCTGGGCAACACAGCTCCATGTTTCCAAAAAGAGAACAGAGCTTCCATCTTTCGGTTGTTTTTCTTTTTTGAAGAAATCCACAGAAGGGCATGTCTACCAAAAAGATGATGTTGACTTACTCTTTCTAGAAATAACCAGCTCAGATAAACAAACAGTTAAGACAATTCTCTTTCCTTCCCCCTCTTACCAGCTCAGCCATTCTTCTTCATGTCCAGAAGGCAGGAAAGCTCACTGGATTCCATTTTTTGTGGGTGGAAAGGGGTCAAAGGGCTGTCTGTGGGTGTGGATTTCTGTGACAAGCATTATCGTCTCAGTGAGGTTGAAGAGAGGCAAGAGACAAAACCCTATTCCCCATCACCACCTCAGCTTTCTTACCCAGCTTCCTTGTCCTAAAAAGCTCTGGAAAAATCTGTTGGTTCATCCATAAGATCCCGCTTATCGCTGTTTCCCATAGAGGGAGAAAAAAATACATCTGGGAACTTAAAACGTGGCTTTAAATTCCTCCACATTACAACAGAAGAAACCTTAGGCTCAAGCTCATGGTCTTCACTAGGATTCAGGTGGAGGTCAGGGCAGACAGGAGCTATGCCAGCGCCATCGTACGATCTGCAAAGACTTGCCCGTGATGCAAGATCACGGCAGGGCGCCGGTTAAGCGAAATCCAACGGTTTGGTTGTGGCCACTTCTGGTTATGGACATAAGGACACCTCTGTCTGGCCGCTCCTGGTTCATATTCCTGAAGTCCATGGAGTTTGTTTAGGGAGGACCCAACTCCAACAGTATTCTTAACAGAAAGCGAGCCGCCAGGATACAAGATCCTGAGTCCAGTTTCCAGAAACGGGTGATCAACAACAACAAAATCAGGGAGAAGAGGAGCTTGTTTCAAGGGCTAGGGCTGGGACATCTCTGAAGGGGTGGAAAGTTCTTCCATTGGTGCTTGTTGGGGTGATGGACGTTTGCGGCTCCTGGCACGGTAGGGAGGCAGTGGCCCCCAGCAGCTGCAGCCCCACGTTCCCTTCCCTGTGGACGGAGGCCTCCCTCTCAGGGGGCCATCCTCAAATACCTAACGCTGCTCTCGTCGCCAAATTTTTTCAATACATTTGGATTCCCATCCAGGAAATCTACTTTCTGTTTAGGGCAGGGAGGAAAACACGGAGCCCGTTCTGGTGGGTCACCCCTGACGGAGTGGGTCTGGGCCGGGGCAGAGACATCCTCTTTCCTGTTTCATCGGGAATCATCCCAAGCCTCTCCATTTTCCCGTGGGAAGCTGCCAATCCGCATACTTTAACAGCTATTTAAAAAAAAGACCTGCTAAAGTACAGTGTTTTCCTCTTTTCGTCATTTAACAAATATCAAAAACGTGTCCCTCTCTGTCTCTTTCATAATTTACAGACTTCTAGGTCACCTTTGGAACTACCGCCCTGTGTCCATCCCTCCTGTGGAGGGCAAGGATTTGGTGAAACCCTCCGTCACCTGTCCTTTCCAGATTTTGACCCAAGCCTGGAGGTAGCCCTGCCATCTCTCAAAAATTCACCCTGCATCTCACAACTAAAGACTGTGAAATTTTTTTTAGAGGGGGATCCAACTGACTTGATGCCTTCTCCTTGTACCTTCTCCTTCACCATCCTACCCGCTGGCCGGCAGGCAGGCAGACATGTCCTCTTCCGTAGGCCTAGACTTCTCTTCTGGAAGCCCCTCGGTACCTAAGATTCCCTACAGCCACAGGGCTGTCTTGTTTCAGATGTCACACAGCGTGTCCCCCTTCTGTATAGTGAAATTTCTCTATAAAGAATAATATCAGCAAGGATAAAGGGGCATTAGATCTTTCCTCCAGGCATTTGCTGGAAACTCTTACAGTAGCCATGGTGCGGAATAAACCTAACCCCCAGGATGAGGGGAGACAGCAACTCGGATGAGGACAGGCCACCCCATTTAAGTTGAGCACCACACGGGCATCCCTGTGGCCCCAGGTGTGTGAGAACTAGTTCCACCTTGGATCTTAGAGGAGTTCTCAAAATCCGTAGAAAGAAAATATTTTCTCACTCGCACACATATTTCACTACACCAAGGATTCCGTTACCCTTAGGAATTTCAGTCCTTTGAGATCAAGAGAACAATCCGGCACCCCTAAGGAAGCTCCAAAGGTTTCCCTGCAAACCGGAGTCCGGGACTGGAAGAAGATATCATAGAAGATTCTATCGGAAAAACTGAAATCAGCAAGATGCCAAAGATTTGAGAACATGAAGTATTTATGATTGAAAGACTTCATACAAGGAACAGATTTTCTGTCTCATTTTCGATGTCTCCCAGTTCCTGAGACAGAAGCCTCTATGTGCACAGGAATGTGTGACAAGGTGTAAACGATGTCACCTACAGCTGAGTCCAACTACGTCAGGCCTCTCTTAAACTTGTCTTAGAGCATTCAAGCCCCCAGCTCTGGGCCCCATTTACAGAGGTGTGGCAAGTGATCTATGTTACCTGCCTCCTCTTCTCCAGGACACATCAACCCCACTGGCCTTCCTACTGCCCCAGGGCCTTTGCACCAGCGAGGCCCTCAGTCTGTCACCCATGTTTACTACCATGCCTGCAAGGCTTTGGGGAAGATGCCTGACACGGAGGAAGCTTCATGAAATACAAATCAGAAAACATACAGGCACGTGTACACACACAACTCCATCAATTATTTAGTAGAAACTCAAAGTAACATGTGCCCATGTATTTGTACATGGTTATGAGGGGCTGCTTACCCCACATCTTAGGAAGATGCAAAGTATTCCCATGCCACTCCAACAGTTTAAACATTAGATTTTAGAAACAGGTTGCCATGTATCCAAAGACACTCACATACAACTTTGAAAGCTTCCTATAAACTTGTGAATGAAGTGCCAAGCCTCTCAAGGTGGCCCATGTTCCCCTGAGCCCCTCCTCACAGCCACCCATGCTCCCAAGTCACATTGGGGATGCACACCATGGCTACCCATTCCAGCTCCTACTGTGGCCTCAGTCAGAATCTGTACCAAGAATGAAAACCATCAATCATCCCCATGGCAAGCTGTTTGGAAACACCCAGATGTTACAGTTTGAAGATGGAGCCTATGGCCATCTAATGGAAGTCGTTTAGCTTCTGAGTCATGATGATGTGGACTGAAAATGGACAGTCTCTGGTATCCTGGAGGACATGAGTGAAGTTGGGGGTGGAGGTGATCAGTATATCTCCAGCCAGGAGAGCCTGAGCAGGTGCTAGGTGAGAAGAACATCTGCCCACCTACCAGAATATTTTAAAAAGTGGATCTGCATTCTTTCCTACCCTCAAGCTAGTGATGGACAGCTCAAGTATCTCTATGAACTATTTTACATAGAAAATGCAACATTATCCAAAGAGCCTAAAAAGATTTTTTTTACATTCTCACAATGAACCTGTGACTTGAAGGACTACTACCACCATGTGTTTCCAGGGACTGCCATGTAGCCAGACAGAGTTGGAATTAAATGACAAGACCAAGGACCAGGCTGTGGACCAGGTGGGCCACAAGGGAAGGAGGCCAATGGGAGAAGGCATTCATGGCAAGACCTCACCACAGTTGATCACTGCTATCCAGGCGGGCTCCCACTTCACAAAAAAGCAAACTGGGTCCTGAGTTAGGTGATGGGTGCATCCTATGAACCTTCCCCCTTGAAGGTAGCTCCATCCTGGGTCATGTCAGGCACCTGGGCTGTGACAAACCTTTGTTATTAGCACTAGTGCTTTGAATGTTCTCTAGTGAGCGTCAAAAATGAACTCAGACCTTGTCTCCACCCAGTGTGTCAACCTAAGGGCAGGAGTCAAGACCCACAGTCTACAGAGTGAGGTACAGGAAACAGAAAGTGAGACAGGCTTCTTGCAGCTGACACTGAAGGGGCCTCTCATTGCCTATGACTGGCCAAGGAGGCAAGTCACCATTGTGCTCAGGGTTACCTCCAACCCACAATGAAGTCCTCCAGCATTGAGGCCGGTTCCTCCCAAAGCCATTGCTGACGAAGGCCCTGGTATCTTCCAGGAAGGCCCTCCATGGGACTGTGTGTCCTGCGGGCCAAGGACATGCTTATGCTATGTGTACTTGTCTGAAGCATGAAATGTGGAGCAGGGCTTCCCGTGCCCCCCCCAGGGATAGAGGAAATGCCACCTTGAAGATTCCACACAACTCCTGGGCAGTCCTAAGTGGGAGAGGAGGACCCAGGTCTCCCCCAAGCTCCACCAACACTAGCCCCCTCCCACAGGAAGGAAATGGGTGTACTGGAGCTCAGACCAGAAAGATAATGCGAAGCTTCCAGCCATGAGGAACCCCAAGTGGAGGGAGGAAAAAAAGGAACAAAGAAATCATTGTGGGGCAGATAAAATGAAAATCTGGCAGGGTTCTGTCCTAACCAACGATCCAAGAATGAAATGAGACTAACTTTTCTCTCTTGGCAAAAGTACTGTAGGTCAAGGCGCCGTGCTTGGAAAAGAGATCAGGAGAGGGAGAGAAATGGGACATACTGAGGATCAGAAAGAATGTGCTAAGCTTCATGCTAAGTAAGGCACTCTGATGTGCATTCTCTCACTTAACTGTCATATGGGAATTAATGAGACAGACCCCCAAATGCACATGGCCATCCCCTTTTACAAATGAGAGAACTGATGCTTTAGAGATGTGCAGTTAGGAGCCTTGAGTAAACATGAGAAATTTTTGTATGCCTTAATTTTTCTTGAGGAAGGATCATTTCATTCATCAGATCACCTGAAAAGGCCATGAATCTCTGGGTTAGGTAACTTGACCAAGGTTGGCCAGTTCAGAAAAGCTGGGATCAAAACTCCCATGTAACTTTGAAAAGCTCTTCCCACCCAGGTCTGATGTGAGAGTCTCCAAAGTTCACTGTATAAGAAAGGAAGGAAAAGAACCACAGAAGGGTTTCCTCAGAGGTGAGGGACTGCAGAGGGAAATGGGGTGGCCTCTGAGTCACAGCAGATTGTCTGAAGACATCCGCAGCCCCTTCCAGCCTATCCTAGAGGGTCTTCCAAGCAGTGTCACCTTTTGAACACATTTAGTGTCACCAAAGTGCTATTTTTTCATGGAACCCAACCAGAATGCCCTATCCATCATGGACCCAGGCACAAACCCACTACCCACAGCTGCTGCTTTACCTGATGTCAAAAAATGACCTGGCAATGAGAGAAAAAGCAATAAAAAGCCGCATGCCCTAAATTATAGGCTTCCTGGAAGGAAGTTCTGCAAAATATGAAAGTTCATTATCTTTGGGGAGATGGAAGTCTTATCCTCATGGGCTCTGTGTTTTCCCAACCCCTCATACACACATGGCACTTGAAGACATAATAACCACATACTGCTTTCTCTGTTTTGGAGGGAAGCTGCATACACAGTAATTAAAAATGCATCTCAGTGACATGAATGTTTCCCAGCAATGGGCTGAGCAAAAATGACCTGCAGGGTCCAGTGTTGAGTCTCACTAACCCAGCATGAACCCATCCATTGGCCTTCTCACCACCAGCCTCGATCATACCAGAAACCTCCCGTCTGTGACCCTGCTGAGAGAACACTCCCTTAATTCTGCTCCACAAAGTGAAAGATGGTGGAGGGAGTGTATAATGTGATTATCCTGACTAGTCACACAAAATTTAGAAAAACCAGCACTTTATAAGCCAGGTCCCGAATGGCATCATGCAGGTAACAGAACCCTGGAAATGCGCACCTTATCCAATGAAGACATGTACCTTGTACCATTCAGAGTAGGAAGACAAGTACTGTTTCTTAACTGTGCCCCCCCAACCTCAAAACCCTGCTCTGACCTCTTCTATCCAGAGGAGAGAAAGAGACATAAAACACCTTTTGGAACATAAAACAAGCCCAAATCTGGAGCAACACCGTGATCCTTCGAGCTAGTGCCCTCTGGGGTCAACAAGCAGCTGGACTCTTCTTCCCTTTACTGTGGACGGCAGCTCACACCTCAAACCCACATGTATTTGCTTGGATTATCTGGTTTTTGCTCATGCAGTCATTTCCTGTCAATTTTCTGGCCAAGGTAAAAAGTAACAGACCCAGGAAGAGGATGAGCTTTTGCAGAAACAGAAGAGAAGTGATGCTGTATAGGATCGGGCGCTCCCTTCGCACGGCAGCAGCCTTCCTCTCGTTATGATAATCCTGGTCCATGCACCAACTTCTCAGGTGGTTTTTCTGGGCTGGTTCTCACTGATCATCAGAAGGGCTCAACAGCGAGCAGGACAAAGACAACAAGAGCAAAGAGAACAAGACAGAGTGAGTGTGCTGGACAGGGCATCAGCGCGTGCTGAGCCCATTGCGAGATCCACAGGAATCTAGCAAGATGGCACCCAAGGAAGCATGGCCTTGGCTGAGCTATGAATCAATGGGATAGATCCTGGATCGGGGGCTACTGACCAAAGCAACATAAGAAACAGTCCCTATTCCACAAAGTTTTAAGATTTTAGGGATTAACAGTAAAAAGATATTACATAGCCAAAGTTGTCAAACCTTTCTGGAACAACAGGAGATAAATAAGCAGCACATAATTATAATTACTTGTAAGACTCTGTGGTACTGATTAAGCGATATATTTCCTTGGAAAAGTGGGAATGAGGGGAGAATATGTGGTTTCAAAGATAACATCCTTTCCATGCTTCTTTCTACCCCACATGGGCTTTTCAATTTACTCTCTCCCAATGAGAGCATCAGGACCCACCTCGGTATCCACGTCAGACACCTTGCAGTCATCCTTGGCTGCTTTCTCCCTATTTCTTCCTGACGGGGCCACCTAAACAGCAGGAAATGTCTTTTTTTTTTTTTTTTTTTAAGATTTTACGTATTTATTTGACACAGAGAGAGAACGTGCGAGAGCACAAGCAGGGGGAGCAGCAGAGGGAGAGGGAGAAGCAGCCTCAGTGATGAGCAGGGAGCCCAATATGGGACTCGATCCCAGGTCCCTGGGACCCCAGGAACACGACCTGAGCTGAAGGCAGATGCTTAACTAAGCTACCAAGGGGCCCCGAAGTGTCTTACTCTTAAATCTCCATTTCACTAGTCCAGATCCTTCCTCATATTTTACCTTATAGGAGTGTCACTGCCAACTATCAAATATCACCATAACTAAGTAATTGACAGAGAGAGAAATCAGTATCATGTCCCTCAATCACAGGATCCTTGAGAAAGAACACAATGTCCTTTTTTTGGAATTTCTACCAAAACACAAATGCTGATTCTAATCAGAAGGAAACACCGGACAAACCCAAACTGAAGGACATTCTACAAAATAATGTACCTGTACTCATCAAAAATTTTGAGATTATAAAAGAAAAAGGAAAGACTGAGGATCCATTCCAGATTAAAGGGCATTAGAGAGGACAGCTGAATACAACAAGTGATCTAGGATTTTCTTTTCATGGAAAGAAAGGGCATTACTGGGAAAAGCTGACCAAGATCTGTAGATTACCAAGAAGTTTTGTCTCAATGCTATTTTCGATCTGAGTAATCTCTATGTGGTTATTTCCGATTGTGTCCCTGTTCTTAGGAAACATACCCTAACATATGTGGAGATCAAAAGGAACAATGGCTGAAACATACCCTGAAATGGTACTGAACAGTAACAATGCATAACCGTATACATATTTTACACGTGATGTAGTGGGTAAGAGGTTGTGAAACCGAGAGCTCGGTAAAGCAAATGAAGTAAAAGTTTAAGATACGGGGAATCTGGATAAAGGTATATAAGATTTCTTTTGATTCTTTTACTTTTCTGTAAGTCTAAAACTACAACAAAATCAAGCTTTTAAATAAGTATAAGTTTAAAATGAAAGACTTTGAGATTCCTAACACTGCTACGGCAATTATATAATTTTTCTATTGTTAAGTATTCATAATTATGCACATTACTGCATAAACATTGCAGATTGTATAGAAATTTCATTTACTGTTTATTGTTTTCAAGTTATTAATGAAAAAAATCAAAGAAAAACAGAGCTCTCACCAGCACTTTGGAGTTCCCCCCACACACAAAGAACCCAGAAATCAATATATTATTCCTATTTATTAGTATTTGTTTTAGTCAGGCTTCAATACAGGTAAAGGTTTAACACATGTGAAAATTTCTCTTTAGGCTCTGAATTTGATTAGATTATGGGAAACAGAGGGGTTTTCATGTGTTTGTTTTTAATAAATCTATGATACTCACACTTGTAATCCTATTTGTCTTTCAAAAGAGCAGATTGTGTGGTGGAGGGGAAAACAGAGGAAGCCAGACACAAAAGATGGAAGAAAATGTGACTGCAATTGTTGATCCTGGCTCAACATCCTCTTTCTAGCTAGAATGACCTGCTCACCAGCCCCTGAACTCCTCATCCAAACTCCTGAACTTCCTCCCACACCCCTGTGTCCTCTTCCTCCGCCTGCTCCTACCCATTCATTCTGCCTGTAACAGATTAGCCTGCTCCTTGGAGCTTCTCCAGTCACTCAGCTCAAGAATTCCTCACACCTTGGGAAGTCCAGGATATTTATCGTTCCCCCTACTAGACGGTAAATACAGTGGGTCATCCTGAACCCTGTTACTCGTATGTGTTTGTCTCATATCCCCCCAAAAGATCATAGGCAGGGATCATTTCTTCTACTCTTTTATAATCTCTCAGAGAAACTAATGTTTACAACTAACAGGTGCATGAGAAATAGCTGCAAAGCTCCATATATCCCAGAGTTGCCAGTGCAAGAATGGGGGAAAGAGTTACCACTGAGTAACCTTGAAAAACAATTGCTTAGAGAAAAGGGTGAATGTTTCTGAAGTACATTTAGAGTCCCCAGAATGTAAGTTTGCCTTTGTACATACAACTTCCCTTTTCAATGAGAATTCACGTACATTATTTCATTTCATCTTATTAGTATGATGGGATTTGTTCTTGATGAGTCCACAGCACTATGGTTACTCATCATCATCCCATTATCATTACATGTTTATAGATTTTCCCCTTTATTACTCATTTTATTTTTTCCATCAAGTATATTTCAAATATGAGGTAGTAATTACCAAGTTCTCTACGGCTTACACTTAAAGTTTGCCATTCCCCCCCATCATAAAAACAGTAAATGCCTATTGTTGATACTCTTGAAAATTAAAAAAAAAAAAGGTATGAAGGAAATAAAAATCACCTTTAATCATCTTAATATATTTATATATGTTTTAAAGGAAACTAGGACGATTACACGGGCTTTTCTGTCTTGCGTCCATGTCTATTGAGCTTCTTCTATATTTTTAAATAATAATCAAGAACATCCCTAATGGCTATCTAGATTTCCACCACATAACCATAACAGTTCACTTAATCCCCTCCTTATCCTTTAAAAGATGCATGGCAGAGATTCCTAATTGCCTTCGTAATAACTGGCCCTCCTCGTGAACAGAACACTCATTCTATCCGGGACAGCAGTACCCCGTGGTTAAGAACGGCATTTCCTGGGGCGCCTGGGTGGCTCAGTGGGTTAAAGCCTCTGCCTTCGGCTCAGGTCATGATCCCAGGGTCCTGGGATCGAGCCCCACATCGGGCTCTCTGCTCAGCGGGGAGCCTGCTTCCCCCTCTCTCTCTGCCTGCCTCTCTGCCTACTTGTGATCTCTGTCTGTCAAATAAATAAATAAAAAATCTTAAAAAAATAAAAAAGAACGGCATTTCCTGGTCTCTACTGGACCGCAGGATTCACGTGACCAAGTCTCAGCCAATGAGATGGAAGAGGAAGCAAGTGGGTGTGGCTTTGCGGCAAACTCTTTACAGAGCAGGCTGGAGCAGCCCAAGGCTATCTGGGGAGACCAAAGGAACGTGGGTCCCTACTGATCCCGGGGGGCCTTCACACCTGCGCCTGACTGCCCTCCTCTCGAGTCAGTTTTGTGAAAGAAAATGAAAGTTCTAATTCATTTTAATCCACTGTCGGAGTGTCTCTGTAAGTCACAGCTGAAGGCTATGATAAAATAATATTTTTGTCTGTTTGTTCCCCCCCACCACCTTCTACTATCTTCATAGTCTATATAACTTCAAAAACGACAGGACCAAGCCCTCCTGTACAAACCAGATATTCTGTGATCAACCTGGGACAGAAGTCAGGCACAGGGCACTGGCACTGAGCATTGCCTAACCTGTGGATAACAAGCCTGAGTCAAGCCCGCAGGGAATGATACGGGTGTTTATTCATTTCTACTGTTCCTGTAACTCCAGCTGAGAGTGACCAAGAAAGCTGCCCCTCTACTGGTTCAAGTAACTCCCATAAAAGAATTCCAAAGTTGCAGGCTGCTAGACTGCTTGGCACAGTCTTCGATCTGGACCACGGCCAGCTGGGCGTGGCAGATGCCTGTAAGCCTGGAACAGCGTCTGGGCTCTGGGTTTCTGAGAGGAGAAACCTAGCTGGGTCTGAACACAGGACTGCAGGGAAGCCTTCCATCCAGTACAGCTCCTCATGGAAGCCTGAGCACTGACAGGCATAGCCCAGAAGCCCGGTGGGTCTCCAGACCCCAAGGGAACTTTGATGGACCACATGACTGATGCCCCCCCCCGGGGGCCAGGACGCTCCCCCAGCAGCTGGGCTGAAGCCCCCAATGCAGTTTCTACTTGGTTCAAGGATCTGGAACCATAGCTGCTGTCCCTACAAAAAGCTGCTTCTCTGCTGATGAACAAACCACTTCCCCCATAAAAAACAGCAGACAAAGTACTAAAAAGCCCAACGCAGACCAAACTTCAAGACTGGTATATATTAGGGCTCAGTGAACTACCTGCTTAAGTCAGGTTTAACAAGATGACAATGCTTTAATCCTGCTGCTTTAAAAGACGGCTGAAGTGTGCGAGTCAAGCTTCCAGCCTTCGTGAGAACAGAACGGCGAATGCGATTTCATCATTCTCAGGGGACGCCGAGGCCTGGCGGGTCTCGGCACCAGGATTCCAAACACTCATGCTCCTGCCGAGTTTCAGAGCCACGGAGGACGGGAAGACGGCACCGGGCCCATGGCGCCTCCAGTCCACACCCAGGTGATGCCAGACCAATGCATCCACTTTGAAACAAGCCTACTTGACTGCCCGAAAGGGAAAATGAGCCGGGAAGCCTGCAAAACTAGGATCCTACGTATGCTGTTGTGCCATAATTTATGGGACAGTTTCCTACTCAGAAAGTCAAGACTACGGATGTTTCATAAAACACAGGCACACAACGTCAGAGGTTTGGCCCGAAAGCAAGTCTTCAGATGATCTGGGTGCGGATATTTCATTGTTATGGGAAGGGCTTAGAGGAGTCCGACAGAAGCAAATTCTCTAGTTCTCTGTGAATTTAGACTTCTTCAGCTAGAAATGGCTTAGGGATCCGGGCACTTGAGAACGAAAGGAGAATAAAACAACAGTGGGCGCTTGCTCTCTGTTTAATGAAAGCCCTGAGCTCCCGGCAGAAAGCATGTGCTGGAGGTGGACGGGGAGCTTCTGAGCTGCCAGCCACATTTCGGTGTTGTCACAGCACGCCCTGGTCAGCCTGCTGTCGTCCCCCGCCTTCCAGCCACTTCCTCCCCACGTGGTGCCGCCCATTAGAGTTTTATTAACCAAATGCTTGAGGGTTTGTGTATATTTATGTTACCTCCTCTTCTCTCCCTTCTGTTCTACCCGGGCACGTCGGGGAAAGAAAAAAAAGTTATGATAAACTTTAATAAAAACAAAATTAAAATGATTAAACCTTTCATATCCTTTAGAGATAATCTCTCTTCTGCTGGCTGGTCAAATCTGGAAGAAAACAAATGCAAACCAGGGGTTGCTGCTGCTCTTCCCAGCCACTCCCCGCGCCCCCCCCCCACAAAGAAACAAACAGAAAAGGTTGCCTGTGGCCAGATTTTTAAAATAAATTAAATTTGTCCTCACACACGGCAGCCAGGTGTGGCTAAAAATTTCTTTCCAAATATCCGTGATATATACCAACATCCTTCCCTCCAGGGGTCTTTCAACATAAGTCTGACAATCCCAAGGGGAGAGGGACCCTAAAACAGTTACTAAAAAAGAGTCACTATTTCCCAATTAGCCATGTAAAACTTGTCTTACAAAAGGGACCCAAAGCCCTGTGTCTGCATACCATGTACTGAAAACACACACACACACACACACACACACACACCAGTCTACATTCCTGATTAAAGCAAAGCCCAGAGAAAACAGTACAGTATGGCACAAATCTCCAAGGTCTTATGTGTTCTAAGGAAGCCTTCAGATCCGCCTGGGGTCGGGGCACATGTCCATGGAGAATAAAATGGCTGCGGAATTAGATCAGGCCTGTCTGTCAAAGGCTGGCTAGACACGCACATCAGAGCCGGGTCACTGGCCCTTCCAGAGTGGGATAATGACCTCTGGGCACGCAGCAGCGGGGACACTAAGAGAACAAAGGTGCTGGGGCACCGAGCCCTTTTTGGATTACAGTAGCAGGCAGTGAAATGAAATTCTTGTTCTGGAAACGCACATCGCAATCTTATACACCAAGTTCTGTGGAACGGCACACGCCCATCGGGAAGAAGGTGGAGGGGAAGAGAAGATGAAACATTGTGCCTTGGTCATCCTCACACCTACCCTGCCCAGAGACAGTGTCTCATTCTTGTGCGTGGTGTTTACATTGTAGTAGAGACAGCGCATCCTCAAGTCAAAAGGACGAGTCTTTCCTGTGCTTCACACTTAGGCGATGAGTCACCAGTTAAGGATTTTGTTTTTGGAGAAAAAAGCTGCTGACCCCTGGGCCAAAGCAGAGGATTCCAAAGTGCTCGGCTGAGTCGCAGGAGCAGCCTCTAAACATTCAGGGTCAGTGGTGCCCTTCCTACTTGCAGTCACCCCTCTCCTCTCGGCCCAGCGGGGTGGCGGGGAGGGACACGACTCCCTTCTCAACTATGGCGGACACACAGATTTCCACAGCAACCTGACTAGTGACGGTCACACCGTCAGCCCCCCTTGCTCAGACCTCGCCAAGGACTCCCCATGTTGATGCGAGCAGACTTCAAATCCCCACACCCTGCAGGGCCCAAGGGATTGGGCTGCCTCGCAGCCAGCCCTCTGCCCGCCCCCCTGCTCCGACCCCAGCCACCCCAGCCGAGCGGCTCTGTGCTTGCTGCGCCCCTGCCAGGACCACTCTCACTTGTTCCTCCCACGCAGCTCCAACGTGACCTCCCTGGAGAGACTTCTTCCGGGGTACCTTCTATAAGACAACTCCACTGTCTCGCTTGGCCCTGCCTGGCTCAATTTTTATAGCACCTTGTATACCTGACATTCTGAATTTACTTATTTGGTGTCTGTCTCCCTCCTGTACCCTACCCTCCTCCTCGATGAGAGGGAGAAGTCAGACTCTACACTATCATCCTGCTGGCAGACTCCCCAGAGTCTAGAGAGGTAGGTGCCTGGCCATACTAAGGACACGTCCCTGTTTGCAGGGCTAACGAACCCCACTTCTGGACTCAAATCAGTCCCCTTTTCACCAGCTGTAGTTCTTCTCTAAAACCAAGAAAGTTCAAATCTTGTCTTTTCCCCATCTGTGCCTTATCTTTGCCTCTTCATTTCCCAAGTCTTCGGCACTTGCCCATCCCTCTCGTACCTTTCCTTTCCCACCCTTTTTCAAGAACTGTGGCCCAGTTTTTTATTCTGTTCTGAGTTTTACTGCCAACATAGCGTTTGCTGTTGTTTTGTTAATCATTCAAGACCCACCAAGCCAAATTCCAGCTAATGTCTATTGCAAAATTCCAGTTATGACCATAAAAATGCCCAGGGTGGACACAGGTCTGCATGGCCAAGGGCGGGGCCACCTCCTCCTCACATCAGGGCCTCACAAGGCTCCTGTACCAGTGTCAGGCTGGAACCACTCAACCAAAGACCCCTGCCCCAGCTGCCAGGATCAGAGCTGCCCTCTCCACTCCTTGGGGTTTCTCAATGCTTTGGGAGCTGACTCACACAAGAAAAGCACAAAGGACTCTGAAAGTTAGGGAAAGCACATAAATCAGGACCAAGCATCCGAGAAGACCCAGGCTTGCACTCCAATGAACGCAGAGTCACAAAGAACTGTTGCCCCTTTTCTCACCTCAGTCTTAATGGGTTTCTTCATTTATATACTGAGAATCGAGCAATGGACCACATTCCTTTCTAGGTATGAAAAACCCTGTCCCTGGGGCAAAGCGCTCGATTTATTCCTTGGATGAGTCAGTCAACCCACAGCAAGGAGGGAAGACATAGCGGGCAGAGCATTACCCTGCGCCTCGGCTCCGACTCCCAGCTTAGCTGCTGTCTGGAGCCACGCTGTCCATGAAAACTTTCTGCAGGGAAAGAAATGTCCGCTCTCTGCAGCGTCCAATATGGCAGTCACTAGTCACGGGAGGCACTGAGCACAGACAGCCCAGAACACGGGACCCCTAGAGACTTGAGATAGCCACACTTGGCTGTGAACAGCTGCTGCTTTATACCACTGCAGGAAAGGAAGGCCCTTCCGGAGGCTGGCTTTGAAGCCTGCATCCCTGGTTCACATTTGCAAAGATCAGAACTGGGAATGAGGATGTGCCCACCCTGCGGACAAATGGGGACAGGCCCTGAATGAAAGTGATTAAGGGTGAAAACCTCTGCACTGGGATCGTTATATAATGTCAAGCATGGAGTGCTTAATGTGGAGTAAGGTAAAAGCAAAGAATAATGAGCCCTTCAGGTACTTCCAGCACTCCAAATCCTTGGAGTTCCCTTGCTGTTGGATGGAAGCCCAACCAATTCACACCATACAGAATTGTCTGCTCTACAGGTCAGAGAATATGGCAAGGCCCCGGGGACATTTACCCCAACCAGAGCAAAACAAAACAAAACAAAACAAAACAAAAAAAGTACCAGGGCAACACTATCCACAAATCCCTTGAGTTCTGCTTGCCCCTGAAAGCACCAGGGGGCAACAGTAAGGAGTCGCTGTGGCTGTAAATCCCTCCCGCACCAACCTTCCACACAAGCAGCTTGCTGGAGCGCCCACCAAGGGCGAGTTCTGTTGATGCTGAGACTGTCAGGTTTCCCAGGCACGAGAACATCGCTGCACAAGACTGACTGGGGGCTCCCCGGGGCCCTCCCTCCCAGGAGGAGGTCTGACTGGAGGCTGTGTCAGGACTCAGCCTCAGTGGGTACCATGCTCTGAGCTCCCCCCAGACCGGACAAGTCTCCTCTAGCACCTCTGCTTCCCTCTGGTGTCCCCTTGCGAGGAGATGGCTCTGTTTCTTCACATGCCAGGGGCCTCAACGAGGATGGAGGCTGGAAGCTGGGGGGTTGCTGGTGGGGCCTGACGTCCGGCGTCTCTCCGACTTCCCTTCACTCCCACATCCACCTCCACTCCCACCCTCCCTCCACATCCAAAACGACCATTGAAAAAGGAACATGAAACAGGCTTTGGATGTCCTCAGAAAGCCCAAGTGACAGACCGAGCTGTGTCCTCCCCCCAAATTCTTATGTTGAACTCTTAGCCCCCTAGTTGCTCAGATCGGAGTGTCTTTGCAGTGAGGGCCTTTGCAATGGTGATCAAGTCAAAGAAGGCTGTTCGGGGGGCCCTGAACCAGTCCAACTGGTGTCCCTATAAGACACACAGACACCAGGGAGAGACACGTGGAGGAAAGGCCATGTGAGAACAGGAGGTGGCTGCCTACAAGCTGAGGACAGAGGCCTCGGGGGGAGCCAAACCTGCCAATAACTAGATCTTGGACTTCCAGCCTCCGGAACTTCAAGAAAACAAATTTCTCTTAGTGAAGCCACTCAGTCCGTGGTATTTTGTTGCGGCAGCCTGAAGCAGACGAAGGCAGTCCAGAAGGAAAAACTCTGTCCTAAGCTTAGGATTTTAAACCAATGAAAACAGTGGAAGAAAAGAGCACAGATTCTTTTTTTGACTTCATGAGAAGATGACAGTTTGGGATAAAATTTTAAGTTAAAACAACAGGTCTGTTCCAAGAAAAATCACACACTGTCCAATTTTTAATATTCTAATTGGAGCAAAGGTCAAGGATCTTTTAAAAGCAATCAATAGCTCCTTTTGTTAACATAATACACCAAAGGTCTCAAGACAGTCTTGAGGTACAGACTATAAAAAGCCCTTCAACATGTACTCTGAAAGACACATCTTTAGAAAGCCCAGTCAAACTCCCTCAGCCCTGCTAAGAGGCTTAGATGCCTCTGTGAAACATACTGCTCCCATACTGGGAAAAGGAAGCAGAGAGAGAGAGAGAGACGGACAAGCAATAAAGAATATGCCCATTCAGGCTGGCAGAATGCAGGTAGCCGATGGGCACCACGTTCTTTAAAATGGAAGCCAAAGAACGTTCTAGAAAATGCAGCTCAAAGCCTGCCTGAAATCTGGGGGATCCCAGGGAGGTTCCCAGCACTGTTCAAAAGAAATTTCTCAACTATTCTATAAATCTGTACTGTCCACCAAGGTAGCCATGAGCCACATTAAGCACTTGAAATCTGGCTAGTATGACAGAGAAACTGAATTTTAAGTTTTTTATTTGACTTCAATTAATGTAAGCCTAAACAGCCCCAGGTGGCCATAACTGCCATATTGGACAAGCAGGCAACGTATCTGGAGAAGTTCCCTTGCTGCTCTCAAGGGACCCAGAGACCCCACAAACAGGGAACTATGGGCAGTGCTTATACTGATTTGGAAGGACATAAAACTTTTTCACTTCTAGTCAGTGTTCCAAAAAAAAAAAAAAAAGCATATGTGGCTATAATTCTCATAATTGGGTCACAGTTTGAAGGGGGTTCCTTAACATCTCTTAAGTCTGAGAAGCCTTTGAGCTATTTCTGTAAGCAAAGGGATGCATGTTCTATTTTCCTCCCTGGCCCCCAACCAAGGTCAGGAACAAGTTTAATATAGAACCTAAGTAGCTCAAGAAATGGATTTTTTTGCACATTTCTAAAGGCAAAACAAATACAAGTCATTATTAGACTTGAAAAATATATTGGGGCGACACGAGAGGTATGACGGGCAGAGGC
Source organism: Neogale vison (assembly GCF_020171115.1). NCBI lineage: Eukaryota > Metazoa > Chordata > Mammalia > Carnivora > Mustelidae > Neogale > Neogale vison. Next base: position 14,724,463 of record NC_058097.1, read on the forward strand.
TGGGATGAGGGCTCTGCACACGGGACGGGGCTGCTGGTTCCTGAGACAGTGGTCGTTGCAAGACCCCTCCCCTCAAATGAAATCCAGGCACAGATCCCCAGCCCCCAACCCAGCAAAAACACCCACCCACTGGCTAACCATCCATGTTCACCTAAGGGACAAGGTGTACACTTTCGAGTTCCCTGGATACCCCTTTTCAGAGATGAGTTGGCATAAAGCTTTCACTAAAGTAACACTTGGTGTGATATGTCATTCTAAGTCTCCCCTGTGAGGGGGAGGTTCCTGTGTTTTCGGGCTCTTTGGCATGTCCTTCAAAAGTGCACTGGCCAATGCTGATCTCCAAATGCACATACACACGTCCTCTCTCCTAACTCCAATAACCACCAGCAAGTGCCTTTTCTCTTTCTTTCTTTCTTTCTTTTTTTTTTGCAGCACCCAGATGTGGCCGTGATATTGCTGCCTCTCAGACTGGGCCGTCCTGGGTGGCCATAAGGGCACACACTACTACCTACCCAAGAGGACAGGATGGAGGACAACTGAGGGCCACCAACCAGGAGCAAGGCTAACTTCAGTGTGTAGCCATATGGACAGCCCCTGTACAGGGCGACGTATGCTCCAGTGTTATTTGCTGAAATAAAACGAACGAACAAATCCCTAACAGCTCTGATCATTCCATAAAAAGAAATCAACTAGTGAATGCCCAATCCAGAATATGAAAGGGAGAATGATTAAGAATCACTGACTGTGGCCTACTGCAGCCAGGTTTTGAATAATTTCTAAAAGGTCAACGTCTCGGTGTGAATGCTGGTGTCTCTTGGAGAACACAGAGAGGAAAGAGATTACATAGGAGGTCGGAGACTCCAGACCCACTGCCCAAGTGACGACTATGGTGATGTCCCACCCTCTTTGGAGAGACCCTTCCAGAGCAGGAGCACAGGGCAGCAGTGAAACTGTGCTTTGCGCGTGTCCACCTTCCAACAGACCAGACCATTAGCATATTTTGCAGAGAGCAAACAGAAAAGTTTAATTGCCCTTAATTACCCAGTTCAAGAAGGCTCCTAGATAATGGCTTTTCAGATTTCTTGCCTGGTATCAATGTAATTTCCCTGACTCTGGCTTCATTATATTTCTAACTTGGAAGCAACAGCCTCTCGAAGATGCCTTTCCATAACAGACGCTGAAGTTCGAAAGCAGGCTGGGCCGTCACCACAAAGGTTTCTTGTCTCAAGAGTCAGATCCTCGGCTTCCACACTGGTCTGGCGGGTTTGGGGGGGGGGGGGCCTTGGGGGAAGGGGGAGGGGAGGACACACTAGCATATACTTAGAGGAAGGACTAAGACAAGGAATATGTAATCAGAAGCCATCACAATTACAAATGTAAATGAACAGGCAATTGGCGCTGACCTTTGTAGATTGTTAGAGGACTAATTAAGGCAAATCAGGAACTCTGTTCCAACAGAAAAACAAGACAGTGTACACCCTAAGAACTACTCCTGTCCTCTCCGTGTAGATGCAAAATGCGAGAGAATCAGACAGTAATCAAACTATGGACGCTTTCCAGTGACAAATATCAAACCATCTCCATGAACAAAAGACAACCACGACTCACTCCTTGCTGCACTGTTAGCAACTGCACGGGTGTCTCTATCTACAAGCACCAGGGAAATGTGAGTCCTGCCATGTGCCTATGCTCTATCAGACTCCACGCAAGCAGATTCCACCCAGGAAGCAGCCACAGACCTCAATTATAAACTTTTGGTTATTTTAAAGCTTTAAAAGTTTTAAGAAAAATACTTTTCAAAAAACAGAATCGAAGTAATCAAACCAACAGAATCCAATCACGTTATTCCATAAACTCTATTTTTCCATTTAACGATAGCATACTCTCTTTCCTGAGGATCTGTAGTGATCTCTCTTCATCTGTGCGTCGTTTCCCAAAAGCACACTGAAGTTTACAATCCTATTGTCCATATAGTCCTTATCAGGGAATGTATTTAAGACAGATAAAGTCACATTTCCTGCACTCCTCCATGAGTGCTTTAAATTTCACTCACTCCAATGTGTTTGATGTGCTTTTACATGCAATGTCTTTAGTTAGAAATATGCTGTCCCTATGCCTTCCCCAAGTCCCATGAATAAGATGTAGTAAAAGGAAGAAACAAAGAACGTTGCTATTTGGTTTACAAAAACAATGCCTCAGAATTTTGGACGTGGCTACAGCAAATGTCAGTGCTATGCGAAAAATTACACTGAAATTGCATATAATTTAGCTCCTTATAAAAAAAAAAGATGTACTTCATATTTTGTATGCAGGGCAGCCTTATGCCAATTCTGAAAAATAAAAACAGAACAAAATGAGAAAGCTGAAGAGAGAACATTTTCTTACTCTCTCAAGCTGCAGGAGTTCAGCAAAACTCCCTGAAAGTTGGTTTGAAAAAATAACCCATCAAGCAAACCCAGTGAGTGTTTGAATACGGGTCGTCACTGAATCCACATCATTACTCGGCGGGCCCCTACCTCCCGACCCGAGGAATTCACTACCTCGAGCGCCAAAGAAGTGTCAGTAAAGGGGGATGCCAGCTTCCACTCCAAACAAAATATGCTCTTAGACTCCAAACAGTTGTTTCCTCTGTAAACTGAGTCATCATCTGATTGCCTCGAACGCCTGGGCTGGCGTATGGACCGGGGAATCCCCACGAAGAGATAAGAGGAGAGGTCAGGAGTGTCCCCCAACTCACACAAAGTCTTCAATGCAGTCGCGACGCGATCAAGAACCGTTCGATTTTATCTGTGCGAAGAAGTTTGGATATCTAGGACTATGTGAAAGAAAAAGTAGTGAAGGCAAGGGTAAGATAGGAAAAAAAAAAAAGAGGAGGAAGAGAAGGCAGGCAGACAGGAGGAGTACAAAGGGCCTCTTGTCTCCTCCAAGCTCAGGGCACTGATAGAGTGAAATTAACTACAGTTTCGCCCGGGAGCCAGAAATGCCTTTTTAATAAGCAAAGAGGGAAGCTGATCCTACACATGACCCACCTACAAGAGCTTTCCATCTTTCAGGAGCTTCTGGTCAACTAAGGGGAAGTAAACAGCCAGTGCCAGCAACTGAGAGACATAACCCAGTGTGTCAGCATATAACAATGGGCTTTCTCTACCACTACCTGGTTGTAAGCAGGAAAAGACCAAATCCCAACAAAGTCCGGAGAACACTTGGTCTTGCAGAACATACACTCAAGTCAATAACCAAACCAGGCCAGGGGAGACTGGGAGGTGGGGGGGGAGACCTCACCTGTTTAAGTTACTCCCCTTTCTCTGAGCTGTGTATTTCCAAGTCATTTTTTTTTTAAAGTTTTGTTTTGTTTTTTTTAAAAAGATTTTACTTATTTGACAGACAGAGATCACAAGTAGGCAGAGAGGCAGGCAGAGAGAGAGGGAAGCAGGCTCCCCGCTGAGCAGAAAGCCTGATGCGGGGCTTGATCCCAGGATCTTGAGATCATGACCTGAGCTGAAGGCAGAGGCCCAACCCACTGAGCCACCCAGGCACCCCTCCAAATCATTTCTTAAAAGGGAAGGCCCACTGTGTGTGTGTATGAGTGTGTGTGTGTGTGTGTGTGTGTGTGTCTATCTGTCTGCTTGTCTAGTATGGGGGTAAGGGCAGCAAGCGTAACCACAAAACTGTCACAATGGGTTAGAGATGATATGATACAGGACATGGCTTGCCCACTGACGTAAGGGTAAAGCCTGACCCCAGGCAGGACCACATGGGGGACAGAAGCCTAATTATTAGCGCACCTCCAAACAACAGAGACTTGGCCCTTTGGTGCAGGGCAGGACCTAGATGGTTTACATCTGGCCAGGAGGCCTCTCCGGAGGGGGGTTACATGATGGATGACAGAGCTGAACCCTGACCAGGACGACAAAGTGGTGGAGGGCAGTGGAGACCTTCAGTATTTCTTTCTCTCTATTTCCAAATTCACCTGGGTTGGCAGACTACGTGGTGAGCTGGACTGACCAGAAAACATACTGACTTAAGGAAACAGGTAAAATTTGAAAGGCTATGTTTGTCCACCACAGTGAAGAAACTCTTCGAGAGTTCTCTCCACCAGCCGCCAAAAGGGAAGTCTGGGTACCTGCAGAAGGGGACAGGAGACTGAGCTCAGAGAAGAAAAGAAAGGGATTTCTCCTATAAAACTTTCTGGTGCATGGACAGCAGAGGAGGAAAGGAGGGAAGCAAGACCACCATCCTTTAAGGAGATGTTGACAGGAGGCCAGTATAGAAAACCCAGGACAGCACACCAGGTACATGGAGCTCACAGTCAGAACAAGCAGAGTTCCCAAAAGGTGCTCACAGACTCCCTGAGGCTTCCTCACGCTACACGAATGATGTTTCTAGCTGAAGATTAATGTCCTGACCCTTATGTGAGAGAAGAGAAAATCAGGAATATAGGATCAAGTCTCTGTTGATAAATTCGAAGCTGATGACCTTCGGGGTCTTCGTTCTGAGAGGTCTACAATGTCCCTTTTTTTCCCTTTCTTTTAAGAAGATTTTAATTATTCATTTGAGAGAGAGAGAGAGAGAGAGAGAGCACATGCAGGGGGAGATGCAGAGGGAGAGGGAGAAGTAGGCTCTCCGCTGAGCCAGGAGCCCAAGGCGGGCTCGATCCCAGGACCCTGAGATCATGACCCGAGTCAAAGGCAGACGCTTAACCATCTGAGCCACCCAGGTGCCCCCACAATGTCCCTTTTCTTAAAAAACATTCTTTCAAGAAGTTAAAAGCCAATCCCTGGGGGGAGGGAGGATATATTTAAGATGAGTTGTCATAAAGGGGTTTCTGAAAGGGCACCCAGTTACTTTTAATGTCAGTGTGAATATTACCTAATAATTTGTCCTTTTGTCAGGAGTGAGGAGTACACGGAGCCGCAGCGTGAGTGGGAGGAGGGTGCAGGGCGGGGAGGGAGGAGGGCGGAGAGCAAAAACATGACTTCGGGCCAAAGACAATACAAAAGGATTTTGAAATACAGAAAGGAAGTCTATCATCTAGACTAAAGTTGCTCATACACTTCAGGGGGAAAAATAACTCCTAATACGCATTAAATGAGAGAAACCCAGAAGGCAATGGTGTAAGAAAGCAGTTCCAGAGCGGACTGCATAAATAGAAGTATTACATTATAAAACAGGGAACTGTTTGTTCCAGTCCATAGACCCCGGGTGAAATGGCAGCTGTACACTATTTAGTTTGGGGCACCTCATTAATAAAAAGGGAATTCTGAGTAGAGTGAAAGAAAGAATTGAAAGGCGAAGGGACCAGCTTTTAATGGAAGATTAAAACAATGACGTGTGCAGAGCTGGCCCCCCCAACCCAAAAACAGAAAGAAAAAGGAAAAAAAAAATTAAACGACAAGAACAACAAAAACAAACCCTGAAATAAATAGGTCTACACTCATGGATGAAGGAAGGAGAATCCTGTAAAGTGACTTCACAGCAAAATAATGGGAATGACAGGATCACAGAGAGGCCAGAATGTGGAGGACAGGGACCCCCCACAGCCAGATGGCAGGAGGGGACAGATGGGTCTTGTGGGCGCTGGCCTCGTCCCTTGCTCCCGAGTGCACACACAAGGCAGAGCAGAAGCCCCGGAGATTACGGTGTGTGAACTTTAACCAGAAGAGGCATTTGAGAAACATACAGGAAAGGACAGTTTTGCAGTGACCCAGAGGTGACCAAAATTATCTTGGTACCCAAGAAATGATCCTGGTTCCCAAAGAAGTGATTCACCCAGCCTGCCAGGAGGACTGGCCTTTCCACAGTGATAATGAAACCGCAGCTACTCCGGCAGAGAGGACACATTCTCCCACTTCAGGATATCTGGTCATTTCATTTATATGGGGGAAAAAAGAGCAAAGGAACAGCTGGGGGATAGGGGCAGGGCATGGGGCACTCTGAGGGGTCTGCGAGGGCTCAGGAGGGACCCCTCCAGGAGAGAACGAAGCTCAGAGAGCAACTGATCTGGCGAGGCTTTCGGAGATTAGGAAATGTCTACTCTGGCAGAGGGCTAGCCATGAATTAATCATAGGTACCTAGAAAACCAGGGAAAATAAAAAGTTGTACAAGAAGGTAAATGAAATTATAAAACTCTACATGGCTCAGCTGTGATTAATATTTATAGAGTCAGAATAACGAAAACACTGAATATTAATATAACCCCAAATTATTATTTAATCATCATGGAAGATGTAGGGAGGGAAGACTAGGTATGCAGGGGGCTGGGGAAGGTGGTGTAGGGGGTAGAGAGATGGTGTGTGTGTGTGTGTGTGTGTGTGTGTGAGTGTGTAGTTTGGGGTTTCTGCGTGTCAGTCTGTGTGTGTGTGAGGAGGACTGTGTGGTTTGTAGAATGGTATACTAGTGAAATCGTCATCTTTCGGAGTAGGAAGCCAATAGAGAATATCTGAAATATAAAAAAACATCAAGAAACAGTAGTAGAAGCACATTGAGAAATATGGAAATAATAAGAGTAACCAAAGAAACAACTGAAAGTTGAAAGATACTGCTCTGGGCAATGGGATGGGGGAGAGGGATTGTCATGCCATTTTTTCATGAGGTTTCTATAACTTGTTGCCCATAAAAACTACAAAAATGTGAAATTTGGTAAAAGTAAGATTAAGACCCCACTGGGCCACTACAGCTCAGTGGCGAAGAGTGCTGCGGGGGACGGGCAGATCAAGGACAGCCCTGAGTCTCCAGCGTGGCCAGCTGGTGTGACGGCGTGCCACCAAGACAGGGGACAGTTGTGAGCTCAGAGTCTACGACGTGGCACCAGCAAGAGATCCAGGGAGCTGTTTGATGTGCATGTGGGAATGCCAGGAGAGCAAAGCTTTCAAAGGCTGGGAGCCAAGGGCTGGGGCCTAATGCCCGGCAGATGTCAGCATGGGAGTGAGGGGGAGGGCAGAATGCGGGACCATGAGCCAGGGACAGGCATGGAAGGATGCTCATGAAAAGCAGGAGGACACAGGTCCCAGGATGAGACTGTGCAATACTTCCAGAAACTTCCAGAGACCACAGGAGGAAAAGGCAGCCTGGCAGGTAGCTACCGGATTGGGTAAATCCAAGGTCAATGGTGACCTCTCAAGGGTAGGTTGATGACGCGAGAGACCGGCTACGGTAAGCTGAGGCATGGACTGGACCGGGGTGCCTGAGAGAGGAGCACAGGACAGGAATGGGGGCAGAAAGCAGCAAGGTACCCCGGAAGGTCCCAACTCTTTGAGGAGAAGCAGGCGGCGTGGGGCCCCGACTCGCAGACCCACCCTCAGACCCAGTGAAAACGTTTACAGCAGGCGCTGCTGGATCCTCTCTGAAGTTCATTCTTCCACACCGCACTTGAGGCCACAAACCGCCCACTCTTACCACGGAGCAAGACATCATTATGCCTTTGCTGTATGTCCCTCTGAAGCAACAAACTGAATGTGGAGTCTAGAACCGGAGGAATCTGGGGACAGGAGACCAAACATCTCCCGGTGTCCGACTCCCTGGGCAGTGGCCCGTGACACCTGAAGAAAAGCGATGCTGAGGTCCTTTAGCTTAACGCCAACAACAAAAGAGACAAGAATGCTCGCCACGTTCCCTGCAGAACACAAGGGTCCCCCGTGAGGCCGGTGACAAGACGCGCGAGCCGGCAGCAGCCAGCCACAGCCCCCGGAGAGGTCCTCCCGGCCCGTGAGACCACTCACCTGGCTCGGTGGAGGGGCACCTGCGGATGGTGAAGATCTGCCCCAGGTCCTCGTCCTCCTCCGGGAGACCCTTCTGCAGCCGCTGCAGCTTCCGCAGGCTCTCGCTGCGCTGGTGCTTCATGGAGCGCACGTGCTGGATGAGGTTGAGCTTGGCCTTGGTGGAATAGTTGCACAGGACGCAGTGGTAGTAGCAGCTCTCGCCCTCCACTCCGCTCTCGTGCTGCTGCAGGTGCTGTGAGGGCAGAGGACAGGGACACGCTGTGGGTCAGCTACTCGGAGCCCGCCACCGCCACGCGCGCACTCCGGACCGGCCGCAGCCCCGTGCGGAGACCCCCTCGGAGGGGTGGTTCTGTCTCCTCCGAGGGACCTTCCTCCAGCAGCTCTTCGAGGACCAGCAGCCGGCGGACTCTCATTCCCATCTCCCCTGAACATCCCCTCCCCTGTGACTTTTCACAGCGCTGCCGCGGTCGGATCCGACCCTCCCCATGTCAGCCGGGTCTTCCTGACACGATAATCAAAGGATCCCCCTCTCACACTCCAGAGCGTCCTGCTTTATTTAGATCGGGGTTGACAAACAACGGCCCACAGGCCAAATCCAACCTGCTGCCTTTCTGTAAATAAAGTTCCAACAGAACACGGCCCCAGCCATGGAGCTGCGTTGTCTTGATGGCTGCTTTCAAAGCACCAGAGTCTGGGGTCACTGCGACAGAGGAAACATGGCCCACAAAGCTTCAACGGTTACTATCAGGCCCTTCCCCGAAAAAGTTAGCCACACCCTGCTTTAGGTGGACGCCAAAGGGTCACCCTCCCTGTACCGAATCCGAGGTCACTAACACAAAGCCAAAGCTGCTGTCTGGCTTTTTCACAGGAATGACAGGTCAAGTTTTTATATTTAGAACCACAGTCTATTAAGAGAACCTAAAATTAGATTTTCCTTTGGATTAAAAAAATGACAAAAAAATAAACTTCTCCAGACTGGTTCCCTGTCAACATCTGAAGGTCATTTGGCTTAGTGCATCAGATGGTCAAAATTACACTCTTCGTTGTGTTTGTGTAGACACAGTACTGATTCCAGAACCAGGAGGCCCCACCGCTGGCAGAGAATAGGGCAGACACGGGATTAAAGTGAGGGGAACAAGAACAGGGGAGGTCACGGAAACAGTGGACCCCAGACTTCCGTGTGTAGGAGAAGACTCAGAGATTATCCAAGGACAAAATTCATAAACGTCTTGTGCCTCTCTGAGAATATGATGAAAGCTACAGGCCCGTTTCACTAACTGCTGGGGAAGTGACATGCTCCTGGTACAGAAAGGCTATCCCTTCCTTACAAATGACCCATTTTAGGAGAAGAGGATATTTTTCTATTGGCTGCATATAAAGCAGGGGAAACAATTCCAAAAAACTTGAGTCAATGATCCAAAGTAACCCAGCTTGTTAGTGGGAGAGAGAGAGGACAAGAACCAGGGTCTCCTATCCCCCAGGATCCTTGTGTAGGAAGAAACTCACATCATGTATCTTCTGTGCTTATGGTATTACCCTCTTTCTCTCTACCACATCCCCAGACCCCAGAGCCGGGCCCCAGGAGCTACACAGAAGATACCACAAGTGCCTTGGAAATAATTTGTGTTGTTCTTCTCCTTTCTGACCTGCACTTGTCCCATTCAGGGCCCATGCTTTGAAAACTATTGTTCACCCTGCTTGGAAAGCCTTCTTGTCCAGACTATAATTTGAGACCCGGAGAAGGCAGAGCAGTAAGAATGCCCTGCACTCCACCCAATATTAAAAATACCGAGTGGTCCTACCAGCACTTCCTATCAAATGACACAGCTCTGAGGCTCAGGTGCTCACAGGTACACATTTTGTTCACTGGAAAAGTATGAACATTCTAGAAGCACGTTTGAGCCTTACTGGAAGAGGAAAAATGAATGCATCAATGGAGTATTGCAGAAAAATCACTGTGGGGGAGCCAGAGGGGGAGGCCCAGGTTCTCAATCACGTAGACTGGCTAAACCAGTCCATAGTAACCCATGCTTTGAGGCCAAGGTATGGGTAAAAATGTGAAGGGCTTCACAGGCACCAACATGAGAACAATCCCTTCTTTCACCCAAAATGGGTGATGTGACACACTCAGAAGCAGAACTTTGCAACAATGTGATACCCCAACCAGAAACAGCCCTCCTACAGCATCCTCACAACTGGAAGGGATCTGAAGAACCAGTGAGCTCAGTGTTAACCGGTAAGGCAACTACAATAACTGGTGATTAAAAAGCTACCTTTCCTGAAATAAATTTGAGCTGATTTTTTAAAAAATGGTTTATCCTCATTTTGCCTGGTCTGAGACAAGGGTCCTCGCAGAGGATTTCAAGAGGATGGAATACACCAAAGCCCTATTTTCCAAAGGCTCCAGCCCTGGGGAGGAGGAGGGTGTAGTGGGCTAGATTTGAAGGAGAAGGATGAGCTTGCCCATGTTCACTCTCCCTGACTTCTCCACAAGGGTCTCCCCTGAAAAGCCAAAAAGTCGACTAAGATATTCCTGGGAGCAAGGGTTTGGCTTGGGATTAAGAAGCAGGACACTCTACAAGAGCCCGTACAAGGAAATGTATACCATTGTGTTGGGTCACTGAGACCAAAAGAATTACATTTATTAGAGTTTCAACAACAACTGATGAAATAAAAGATAAGAGAGAAAACAGCCATGGAATCCAAAGCAATAAGTATTATCAAGGGATTTTGGCAATACTATCAACTATGAAATCAGAACAGGAATCACTAAAGCCTTACCCCCAAATTCCCATTACCTTCCTGTGAGACAGGATTTCCTTGCAATAAGGCACTGAATCTTAAACATAAAATTTTAATAGGGATATGAAGATTCCTTTCCAAATGTCTGGAATTTCCAATCTCTGAGCCAGAAGAGAGGATAACATGGCCAAGAAGAGTTGGATGGGAGATGAAATGTCAAATGTCTTTTGTCCTCAAATCCACGGGCTCTTGGGTAAGAGAAAACTATATAAATCCTGAATTGACATGAACATCATACTGGGGACTCCTGATTTAAAAATAGGATGAAAACGTTCCAAAACCACCCTACACTTGAACTCATAGTTGTCAGTGTCAATCTCTCGAGCCATGAAGAGTTCTTCTGTCCGCCATCTGAGAGCCATTCTGGAAGGGAAGTGGACACATGCCACAAACGGGATAGGGAAAGGAGGTGGACAGAGCCAAGGCCTCCCCCCAGATCAGACCCTGGTCTAGGGAATATTTAGTGTCTTCTCTTAGAGGTTTGCACCAAAGCTCAATTCAAAATTCCCAGCTGGTTTTTGAACTCCAGGCTCATTCTCTAATACACTTAAAAAAAAAAAAAAAAGAAAAGAAAAAGAAAGAAAGAAAGTGAAAAAAATCCAGAATAAACTATTTCTGGGTTGTCAGGAAACACCTGCTCATAAAGATTACACCCCAACCCAAACTTGGGCTTACAACCTGAGTCTACCCACATGTCAAAGATCCTGATCTTAACCAAATTTTACAAGTTCTCACTCAGTCCTTCTCAAGCTGTCCAACCTGGAGTAAACAGGGACCCAAAGCTAGCAGTTAGGGTCCTGTCCTCTGTGACCTTCTCCACACCATCTGGTCATTTCCCGGGTCCTGAGCGGGTCAATGCCCCAACCTGCTGGACAGACACCCTCTCCCTCCCAAGTGGCACTGGCTCTATCTCCAGGATTTCATCCCTGGAACCTTCCTCATCAGAAGCAGCAGGAGGGGGGGGGCTGGAGAGACCAGTGAGGACTCCACCAGGACAGGTCAGCCTAGGACATGCTTTCCCTGCAGAAGAGAGGAGAGGTTTTCATTTGGAGAAGTAGAGAGTATAATTTGTTCCTGACCCAGCTAATTAGAATACCCTCAATTGGGATCCCCATGTATTTAATTAAATTCACTGTAATATATGAAGAATCCACCAAGGCACAAGTCCCAGGGGAACACTCAATAAAGGAGCTGCCTCCTTTCAGAGTTCTTGCTCTGCTCGCCAGGCAGGAAATTTCTCCCACACAAATCCTCAACTCTCCAACCCTCTCTCTGTCTAGCATGGAGCCCCCCTCATCCTTGGGGAGGGGGACCCAGTTACTTTACTTTTTTCACTTCTCTTTACTCTGCATTCAAGATTCTTAGCTGCCTACCTCGATCAGGCTGAGTGTACAGTTTAAAAACAGAAGCAAAGCAACAACTTCAACTGTGCCCTAGTATGCTGTCAGGTGTGCACGGCTCACACGGACCCCAAGAAACCTGGCTGCTATGCCCACTGGGCAAGGTTTGGCTCTGATCCCTTTCTAAGTGTCTGCAACATGTCACACGCTGTCCTAACACACACAAAGAACACACCCTACCCCAGGGCCTTAACCTGCAGATGATTAAGACTGTGACACTGGTGGCTTAGACGACATGCCATGGGGATATGAGGAGGGCATCCCTTTGGCTTCAAAATCCTTGTTCAGACTATGCCAGCTAGACCCGTGAAAATCACTGGCTTGCTCCAGAAGAACTGCCATCTATCCGCAAACTAATAATGACAAAGAAGCATGACCAACTAATAAATCAAGAAAGAAAAATCGGCTTAGCTAAAGAATAGTGGCAATTGAGGTCTACCCCAACACACTGGGGCCAGTGACCTATGACCCTTGAACCTGCCCGAGGGTTCCCTTGATTTTCCTCAATGTCACAGGCTGGTTTAAAAACTACTTGCAAAACACTGGGGGATACGAAGGCAAATGTGTGGTCCTTTCCAAGGAAAGAAGACTTCCACACTTGGCAATATGATTTACTTTCTGAAGGTGCAAAGAAGTACACTGACCTCTAAGAAGGAAATACGTATCCAGTTTGACTCATTCATAGCAGGAGAAGAGCCCAACCATCTCCAGCTTCTCCAAATTACCACCGGGCAGCAGGTCACAGACTGTCCTCATCGTGAGCAATTCTGAACTTGACTTACACACACTGGTGTCCAGTACTTTATACCGAAAACAAGGGAGTGTGGGCTCACTTGTACTACTCAGGGACCTTGTCCCAAACCTCTTTCTGATCTTGCTGGAGTATTTTTTTTTTTTAAGATTTTATTTATTTATTTGACAGACAGAGATCACAAGTAGGCAGAGAAGCAGGCAGAGAGAGAGGAGGAAGCAGGCTCCCTGGTGAGCAGAGAGCCCAGTGTGGGGCTCGATCCCAGGACCCTGGGATCATGACCTGAGCCGAAGGCAGAGGTTTCAACCCACTGAGTCACCCAGGCACCCCTTGCTAAAGTATTTTTAAAATGCTCGTTCCATCTCGGTTTAGCTGGAAGGTGACACTGCAGTACTCGGACATGGAAACATCTAATGCCGCCCATCTTCACTTCTGGGTCTAGCATGCTGGGGGTGGGGGTGCGGGGGAGAAGATCTCAGAAAGGGAAAGCCCTCACTGTTTTAAGAAGCACCTCTGATAATGAGCCTGGCACATAAATCCAAGCGCAAAAAGCAAATTAATAATTAAAAAATAAAGGAGAGCAGAGAAGCCAGCCCGCATTACTTTGTGGGATTCGACCCCATTAATATGTTGCGCTCGTTCACCCTGGCCAACAACTGGAAGTCAAAGGGAGGAAAAGAGGGCTCTTGTTAGAAAATAATTCATCGTGAAAATCAAAAAAATGTGTTCCTGTTACTTGTTTCCCAGGAAAACTAACCAACTTCTGTCAGAGAACATTGATTTCTGTAAATCTGGCGGGGCCCCGCTCCTTCCTCCTCCCCAGTGATAGAAACTTCTAACATCTGGTTCTTCATGCATGGAATGCAAAATATTGATTAGGTTTTGTCAAAGCCTTCCCTTTAAAGTAGAAATGGACAAAGTACATTCACACACACACACACACACACACACTCACAAATGAAAACACACCGGATGCATAATGAAGCTCCCTCAGGGGAGGAACACCTGTTACTACAAACACGCCCTCACCCACCCTCACACACTTTCCCATGCGCGCAACGCAGCTCGACTCCCTGGGCAAGGGAAGCTCTGTGATGCGTGGGGCGAAGCAGCTCTCAGGCACCCCACAGAGCAAAGGGGCTGCCCTAGGGGTACCAGCTGCCTCCTGTTGAGCAGAGAATCCCCACAGCAGGCATGCAGAATGAGCCCCAAGGCACCTGCTGACGGGCACGTGACGTGCACCCAGGCAAGGAAGGGCAGGTGGAAGGGGTTCCCCGATCCATAAAACGGAGGTCCCGGATGGAGCCGGCCACTGTTAAATCGGGCCTCTGGAGGGGAAACTACGAACCGCAGCCTGCCAGGGGCTCCAGCTTCTGCCCTCTGGGCAAGGCCTCTGACAATCACTAGCACCTTCCGTGAGAAGTAACAAGAAGATGACGGTCCCGAGTTAGCTAACAAATTCCCCACATCGTAAGATGAAATAAGGAAGGTCTAAGTGGATGCTGTGCCCGTTCACAACATTCACCGCTGAGAAGACACCCACAGCGACTTGTGACCTTCTCCCTGTAACCCACCCCATAAGGTGCATAGCCTTTGGCTCCTGTCCTTGGAGAAACCCACAACTCAGAGAGGTCATGTGACTCCCCTCAAGGTCTCACAGAGCATGGAAGAAACAGGACTGGAAAGTAGGGCTTGATGCCAAGTCCACAGCTGTCTCGCTACACGGCGCTGACTGCAGGGGCATTCTGGAACATGAGATTCCCCATGCCTAGGTATTCACCTTGAATGCTTAAAAAAATAAATCGCTGCAGGTGCGAAGTGACTGGGAATGGAGGTAGTTAATTTTTTAATCACTGGTTGTGTTACAGTTTCAAACTTAACGTCACATTCTTAGGAAAGCTTCCAGAAGGTCAACCTAAATATATATGTATTTTCTGTTTAATGTTGGCTTTTCACCCACTCATGCCCTCATCCTTGGCACATGCTAATTTAGTCCTATTTCACTGTCGGAGCCCTGCAGACACCATAAGATACAAGCCCCAACCATGATTTATAAGAGAAAGTGAAAGGAAGTAAAAATGTTCCCTTAGATCAATCCATTTAACGTTACTCTGACCTATTTTCTGGTTTCTAGGCCAGACTCCTTTTGCCCTGGACGAGCCATGAGTGTTCATTCTCTGTATCTGAGCTCCAAGGCCGAAGGCGAGACTTCCCATCCCTGTGTCTTCCCCGCTTCCTGAATGACATCTCCTGATTCAGAAGTCTCAGTGCCAGCCTTTCCTCGAGAGACATACAGCACATTCTCAAAGGCAACTGAAGACGAGAAACCCCAATATGGTCTCTTGTGGGATGATGCTGATGCCTTCACATACTAGATTTCATTCCCTTCTGTTAGGGAAATTCCAGAAAGGAGAGGAAACTCATCAGGTATGTAGAGGTTCTCCCAAAGGAAGGGGCCCATCAGAGCATGAGGTCATAAACCAAATGAGGGCTAGTTTCCCCGAGGGTCGAATGAGCATCTATACACAGAGCTCGGAAGCTGAAAGAGGTATGTGGTGGCTGAAATCACAATGTGGGTCCCACGAAGCGAACATCAAACTGACCATCCTCCAGAATCTACCAAAAGCTCCTAGGATCTGAACATTACCCCTTTACTAGGATAATACACCAGTTACAGTAACTTTCCCCATTCATTAGGCTGTTCTTCTTTGCTAGCACTACTTCCCAGCTTTCAAAGATGTCAACTCCCAAACAAAAATAAAGGCTGCCATCTGCACGCTACTCTAGCGTGTCGTCCTTCAACTCTGTGCCAAAACGTGGCTAATAGATTTAAGGTGCACTTTGGACTGAGGCAGCCTGGGGGGAAAACCTTAACTCTGTGCTACCTTGGTCAAGTTATATACACTGTGGGGTCGCAGTTTACTCCCATGCAATACTGGGACAGTCAAAGAACTTCTGCAGAGCACTTCGGGGGGGGGGATTCAATGGGATAACTCACAGGAAGTGCTTAATTCAGCGCCTGATGCATGGTTTACAAAAAGGCTATTATTATCATTACTTTTCAAATGAGTTAAGGTTTGCGATTAGTAATAGAAATGAAGGTCTACTGAATTTACCTATTTGACATTTCTCTCCTTAAAACCAACCCTGCCTGCCGCACACTCCGTGGGACCATGCCCCCCTCCCACAACCCCAAAAAGGAATCCCTAGCGGACAGTAAAGAAAACTGTGATATACAGAAATTACAACATGGAGGGGATACCGAACACACACAGGACCAACTTCTTCCTTGTAAGAGGTGCTTCATTTTTATCTTAAGTCACTTGCCCAAAGTCACGATGCTGCTGCAGGCACAGCCAGGACCCACAGCTCAAGCCCACGTCCTTGCCCCAGAACCCTATCTGTTGCCTGGGCCTCTTTGCCCATCAGGGTGCCAGCAGAATGAAAATCCAGAACCATGTTCTTTATCATGTCTGCCAACACGCCTGGGGAAGGCCAGCTGAAGGAAGGAGAGCCCAGCTGGAAGGGCTGACAGACACCTCCCTGCTGCCCTCAAGCTGCTCTGAAGGATTTGTTTCTTTTGATGTCCAATCCCAGGACAGTCAACACAGCAGAGACAACACGCGCCCAGGGGGTGGTCAAAACAGGTGCATTACTTCATCTGTAAAATGGAGATGTTTGTACTTCCCCGTCATTCTCAGGGATGATTTTCAAAGCCACGTGAGAAAACAAACGTGCAAATCCTTCGGAGGACGTGAAGGACTTCCCAAGTATTTGGCCCAGCCATCACTGTTCTACCCCGGGCCCCCGTTCTGCGTCCTCACTCCTGATGGGCAGGTACGACGCCGCAGGCGTGGTTGTTAATGATGCGGACGGTGTTCTACCTCAGCGGTTCTCTAACTGGAGCGCACACCAGAAGCACCGGAGGGTGCGTTATGCCAGGACGGGGGTGGCATAAACCCGGGGGTTTCTGATTCACCTGGTCTCGTGGGGAGACCAAGAATTTGCATTTCTAACAATCTCCAGGGAGACGCTAAGGCTGCTCGTCAGGGACTGAACTCAGAGAGCCTCTGCTCTGGACAGCAACGGCCGCAGAACAGGGACCCTGTAAGAAGAAAAATTTCCAGAGTCTCAACGTCTTTTCCCAAAGAGTACTTCAGATTCTAGCAAACCGCACGAGCGAGATCACGCGATTCTGGCACACAAGAAGTCGCCTCTTTAATGAAAAAGTCACACGGAAGCAGCTGCCCACTACTGGCCTGCTCCAGATACTTCATAAAAGTAGGAATTGGCCCTATTCATCTCTCGCGCCCCTTCTGCACCTGCACTCTGAAATTTCCTGGGGCTGCGGCTGAAAGCGCAACTCTTGATGGCGAAGCATGAGGCATCACTTTTTCCTCGTGAGCTCTGCGTCCTGCTGGGCGCACCTGTCCAGATGTCGTGCTGGAACGGAGCCCACGGGAGAACTGCAACCAAGTATGAGAGAAATAAAAAGGGCTTTAAAACTCCTCCCACGCTCTTGAACTTTCTAGCTGTTGCTGCTGAGAGCCTGAATCTGGCGCGCAAACCAGGAGGCTTGTCTTGAGCTCCCATGATTTGCTGACAAGTAGCCTCATCACCTTCATCACGAGAGAAGACAACAGGCAGCCCCCGTGACATGGACCAGGGGATTGCGGGGGACCGTGAGCACACACAGGGCTGACTTTCGTGGAAGAGGTGCTTCATTTTTTTACTTCATTTTTCCTTTAGAAGAGAAAATGGGAAGGTGACAAGGCAGGGGACACAAATTCCCTCGAGACAAATGCCTCTGACGTCGATCATCGTCGATCATCGTGGCTGCTAAGGCATTTGACGCTTTCTCAAGTTCCATGGATTTTGCTGAAGGCTAAAGAAGACGGTGACCCTGGCACGAGGGGGACAAGGGACCAAGAAAGGGAAAAGAGAAAAATGGTTCTGTGAGGAAGTCGAGCTGAGTCTGAGTCGAGAGGCCGGGAGCGGACTGGCTGCAGAGGGGACAGCCACGTGGCCAAACGGGATGGAGTTTTGCAAACGATGACACGGCTAGTTTCTCTGCCTTGCTTTTGGGTTCCCCCCATAAATAACCCAGACAAACACCCGGTGCACGGGGTTTTGCTCGCCTTCCCCCCCTTTTTAGGTCTCATTAAAAGCCGATACTGTTCGGCCTCAAGATGGAGAGCTCAGCATGGATTTTACTGAACGTTAAATCAACCAGCAAGCGTAGCCAGCAAACTCTGTGGCACTTTAACTTTAAATAATGCAATAATTATTGAATTTCCTTTTTATAACTGAAGTGCTGGAATGTAAACAATGGGGCTGTAATTGCAGGAAGGGGGGATCAATAGAGGCAATCGTTTTCAGCCATGTTAATTGTAAATACAATTGCTCCAAGATGTCAGCCTTGTTCTTCTTGCTCCCAGAATCATCCTAACGGATGACAGAGTCCAACTTTCCCATTACAGCTGTTCGTTCCTTTAAGAGGTTCTCAATCAGGTCTGATCAATCTGTCAAGATAATGCATGGAGTAAGTAAGACTCTTCCAAACACAGGCTCCCAATCAATAGCCTGGACCAGCTTAATGAGGTGGGGCTAAGGCCCAGAGGGAGGTAACAGCCCCCAGCTTGTGCCTAGGTTTGGCAGGCCGGCTTCCTCGCATGGCCCTGATACACAGATCGGCCCTTAACGAGGACATTAGTTATGCATGCTTCAGCAAGCAGCAAGGCATCCGTCCCTTGGGACAGACGGACAGAAAACAAAATAGATTAACAGAAAACAATATGGTGCCAAATTAGGTCTAACTGAAGACTTTTCCCTCCTTCTTCTGCTTTCCTTAATTGTCCAGCAGAGTGGAGGACATCAATTAATCATTCCAATGGGCCGGGAGCACTCCTTGGGCTAGAGTATCTCTGGGTGTCTGCTGGCCTCCCTTAGTTGTCATTGAGTATTAGCACCCTCATCTCCTCAACACCATTTCCAGAACATAAGGTGGGGGTTCTCTCATAGAAGGGCCCCAACACCAACCAGCTGGAGAGAATGAAGACATGGCTGAATCCTGAAGTCCGACAATCATACTGGAGAGGACGGGAACTGAAGACAGACAAGAACAAAGCCGCTATTCCTCTCAGGTGACATTCGTGTCTGAGATCAAGTCTTGCTCTACAGAATGGTTGTTCCCTCACAGAAGAAGGGGTGGGAAGTCAAGAGACTGGAATCCCATTTCACATGGCCCAGCATCCTCTGCGAACAGCACAGACACTGTGGGAGTTTGAATTCTGAAAAGGATCATCTGGAGGGCCCCACAGGGTGCTGAAAAGCTGTCTTCCCTCACTCAGAAGCCATCTTGCGGCCCCACATTTGTTCTCACTGACTAGTTGTGAAGAGTGTCCCCTGCGGAAGTCCTTGAGAAAGGCCCCACTATGGGAAGGTCTCACCCAGAATACAGCAGTTCCTTTTCCCAGCGGCTGGCTTTCCCAGAAGGGGTTCTCAAAAATGTAGCCCCTGGACCAAGAGCATCAGTATTCCCCTAAAAAACCCCTTCCGATCCCATCTAGACCTACAGGAGTCTGGGTGGGCCCAGAAATCTGGGGTTTAGTAAGCTCTCCAGATGATTCCCACACAAGCCCACTTGAGGGTCACTCTCTTAGAGGGTGAGTTAGGCAAGGTAGCTTCAAGCAGGGATGACCTACCTACAAAATTGCAGAGAACTAACAAGCTGGTCTTTTCTGGATCAGTAACAGTTCAGTGTCTAAGATGTAGCTAGAAACCTACACTTTCCCTGAGGTTTGGCTCAGAGCCCACCACCCACCTGCTCCAGAATGCAATGCCTCTGGGACTAATGACACCAAAGGAATGAGGCCCTTGTGAAAAATCCATTTTATTAGTGCGGAAAGATCGTGGAGTGGGTCTTACCACCGAACTGCAAAAGTCAACAGTCTCATAATATGAAATGACGTAAAATGGGAATAAACCAGGTCTTTATAAAGATACCAGGATGAGCAGAAGAGAAGAAAATAAATACATAGCTGGAGAAGTCTGATCCCTCTTTTGTGCAAAGGCCCAGGTCACAGGCCACTCCTTCTCTGAAGCCTTCCCTAATGCCCCAAATCTACCTCTCCCCGTCTGGGTCCCCAGCCCACTGGTAGCAACTTCCATGTTCTTCTCATCTTACTGGGGTTACAAACCACCCCTTGCTTCTCTGTTGCCTCGTGAACAGCAACTCACAGGCTGGGAGACCAAGCTGCATCTTTCTGTTGCTCCTGATCTGAAAATTATTGGCTGAAAGTCGAACAAATGAGAAAAATCCTCTAATGCTTCATGGTTACTCCTGCTCTTGAGCTTGCTGACCTTTCTAATCTAGTCCAGACTCCCTCCCTCCACCTCAGCCTTTCAATCCTCCACTCCATTCCACACCTGATATAAAATGAGCCTCCTGGCACTTCCCACCGTACCCCCCTCCCCAACCTTACTCTTTCAGGTCTCTGGTTTCGGTGGCTTTTCCTGACTGGAAACCCTTCCAAACCACCCCTTCTGCCTGCTGAAATCTGCCCAGCTCTGCAGGTGAGACGAGGGCACCCCTACCTGGACATCTTTCCCCATCACACTCAAGCTAGAACTCCTGTCTCCACACCTCCAGGGTCCCATAGCAGGAGGGGACTGGTACCCACGTGTACCTCTAATCACTTCCGGGCACGGGGTTCACATGGTTTCCATTCCTTGATGACCGAGACGGGAGGTTGGGACTGAAATGAATAAGCATGTTTGCTAATATTTACCGCTTACTTGAGTAAGATTTTATGGCAGGATATAATTACTGTAAATGGTTGTACTCAGTGACTTAATTTTTCAGTGTATGAATGGAAGTGCTTCTACTCCTCCCTCGCTCAAAATCACCAAAATGTCCCCCAGCCGAAGGACAACCTAGCTGGTCACCATCATCCTATCCCTCCACTGTGTCTCCGTATTGACACGGCATTAATACCAACAGGCTCTTTCACGAGAGGCCGCTTGCGATTGAACGGACAGTGGCCGGCCTTGGGGGTGCTGAGGATTGTCTAGAAGCAGATCACAGAGATCAGGGACAGAGAGCCAACTCCACGGATGCCTCCTAGGGCTGGGGAGGAACTCAAGCCGTCGGGACCCCGCAGATGAGTTGGCCACGTCCGCCACGCCTCTGCACATAAAAACAACTTAGCACGTATTTGAGTTCGGAATGTGCCATGTCTCGGAGAGCCGGCGGCGCCGCGGGACGGTGTGCAGACCCCTGGAAGGCCACGGCTGCATGGGCTGAACCAGCGCTCCTGGGACACACGCCCAGCAGCTGGACTGTCTCCAGCTTGGGAAAGCCGGGATGAGGACTTTTGTTCTTTTTTTTTTTTCAACACAGACACACGGGCTCATCTTTAATTACTTCCCCAACTCCCCATCCTCGTCTCCAAACTGACCGCGCTGAGAACGGCTCCCGCACGGTCCCCTCCATCCTCGCCACTCCCTCAAAGAACCGGTTACACCTACTTCCACGTATTTCTGAATTCCGAGACCTGGGGCGAAGGGAACGTTCTCTGTCTGGGCTTAGATGGGCTGCTTTCCTCTTCTGGTTTAGGCCCAAACTCCGGGCTCCCCAGCCTGCTCACGGCTGCCAGCCCAGCTGACCAAAGACCCTCCCCAGAGACATTCCGAGCAAATGATGCTTTGGTGGCGGAAGACACCGCCTCCCGGTTCTGCTCTCAAGTTCCCACTGGAATGTGGCTTTGAGGCCAGTCAGAATTTTTTTTTTTTTAAACTTATTTTAAATGGTAAAATATGGGAGGTTTTTCATCAGCCGGTCCACATTGACCAAAACATCCTCCTGTTAGAGTCACCAGCTTCATTCCGCTTCAGGAGGCCCGACAACCAGTGAGGAGATGGGAAGGACCCCGATAAAAGACTTGCTGGGGACGACAGTTTTATTTCAGAGGGACGACGGTTGACGAATCCTGCTAGAGAACCAGGTGGCGTTAAAATTCAAGTTCCAGAAAACTGCGTTTAAAACACCGGCCACTGGGAAGATTTCTTTGAGCAAAATGGCAGGGTTTAGAGAGGGCTGGAGGTTACGGTAAGCAAGAAGACCGCTAAGATGGCCAGCTCGGGGCACTGGGATGCTGCGTGGGGCATTACGCACTTCAGTGCTCTCTATGCTTCTCGGGGATGCTGACGTCTGGACCCAAGTCTGCCAGGGCTTTCTTCCTGGGGAGATGGTATGCAGAGGAAGCCAACTGACCACCCCAACTGGCAGGTGACGTCTTTGGAATCTCAAATCCAGTAACTGGCTCTGCAAGTATGAATACAGACTACGATACGTTTTAGAGGGTATTTTAGAGGCTTAAGTCTTAAAACATCAATTTCTTGATGACCTTTCCAGATTATGTTATAATGGCATAAAGCCAAAGGAACCAAGAGTCAGTCCCAGTTTCTGCTAAAACCTGTATTTTTATGGTCGTTAGTGGTCTTTCTTTCAGCTTTGGATTCATTCATTCCCCATCTGTCTGTCCACGTTCCTGTTTCTGGTTTCCTCAAAAAACGATGACTGCTTTCTAAACATGATTTTCATCGTCCTCCGTAATGAGAACGGTCATCCACTGCAGTGCTTTCCACCCACCACTCCCTTGTATCACACTGGTCTCCTCCGTCCCTCAGTGGTCTCTCTCTCTCGTGTGTGTGTGTGTGTGTGTGTGTGTGTGTGTGTGTGTGTATGGGGGAGGGTTGGTTCCTGCCATTCCATCCTGTTCATACTTCCATTCCGGCTCAGCCAAATCCTGCTCCCCTTTCTGAATATCCCATCCCCCACCCTGTTTCTGTCTACAGTGACCCTTTCTCCTCTGAACTCAGACTTAATCTCTCAGCACATCTTTTCCCACGGACACCTCAGACACTGGTTATCAGCATAATGTACGTGGCCTATTCTCCAATGAGACTGGAAGGTTCCTGAAGACAGAGACTACGTACCCTCCTACCGGACATGTAAGAGTCAGGTTATTCCATAGCAAGGACACAAGCGTAAGGCAGGAGCCTTACAGAGAAGGGGGCTCTGACACTAAGTTCTCTCTTCGATTGTGCAATGGAGTAACACCACCTCACAATGAGGGGCTGTGAGACTCCAGGGAGTGAGTCAGTGTGAATGGACTTCAAAAGAGGCCAAGCAAGAGAAAAAAAAAATTTTTTTTTAAAGTGGTCAGGTGAGAGAAAGAACTGGTGGGAAGGGGCACCTGAAGACTCAGCAAGCCTTCCTCACCAGCTGATTTCATTGGGGTCCGAAGTCTACACAAAGATGAATTAATTACTTGATGGCCCGTTCACTTACCTCGCTAATGAAATCGTGGGATTTTCAGGGGAAGAACGTGTTAGCAGGACTGGCTTGCCTCTGGGTGTGAGTGGGGCTGGTGCCCGCTGCATTCCCCAGCGCCAACATGACTCATGAGATGACACAAATTGCTGGTGGGCTTTGTTATTATGTGACCTTCAGCAAGTCACCCTTCCTTCCTGCTTCAGTGATAAAATCTGGATGGCAATACTAAGAAACTACTTCATGGCATTATCGTGAGGAATGACGACGGTGCACAGCTAATAATGACCAGGAAGCACTTTGTCTTTGTAGAGAGCTATATTACTTAACATTTAGAATAATACCCACTGTTTCAGGTTGAGAAAGCATTCAGATTTTAGCTAAACTGAAGGCTGAACATAACCACTAATGAGCAGTGTCCTTCCCATAGAAACGTTGAAAGCTACTCAGTCTACTGAATAAAATGACTAGGAGTACATTAGCGAGAAGCTGAGGCAGGTTTAGTTACCATGAAACCAGGGTCACTGCATTCAACATCTAATAAGCAAATTCTTAAGATCACAGAAATAAACCAGAGCCAGGAGAGCTGACAACAACTACATTGGGAGAGAATGATTTCTTAGTCCATGGCTTGCCCTGATTTTGGAAACATACACTCTCTTAAAAGACCAGTTTCTATCATCTAGACCAGCAGGCTGTAAGAATCTGGATGGTAACTATTTTAGGCCCGAAGGGCCATACGGCCTCTGCTGCAACTGCTGAACCCCACTCTCACAGCACAAAAGTGGTGGTGGGCAACAGGACGAAAGACACGTACAGCTATGTTCCAATAAAACTTTATTTATAAAAATCAGTGGCTGGCTGGATTCCCTCCTCTGGCAGTGATGTGCTGACCCCTGATGAAAAACACTATGAAAAATTTACTCATTTGGAACATGAAAGAAGAGGGGAGAGGATACACACACACACACACACACACACTCTCTCTCTCTCTCACACACACACACACACACTCTTCGTTGAGCGAAATAAGTTCCTTGCAACTTGTCAAAACACAGTAAGAGCAAGGCTTGCAAACTTGATATTAAAATAAGCAATTCCAAACCAAAGATCAACAGTAACTCAAGTACCATTTAACTGGGAATTATGAAATGGCTCCAGAACAATTAAACTTCACCCCTTGTTTTCACGCTTTCGAACGTAAGAACTTGCGTGTAAGTATGTTCTCTATCCGCGGCACTCCTCAAATTCTGCATCTCATTCTATAAACACGGTGAATAATGCTGCATGAGTAAGTGAGGGTTATCCATTTATTCAGAACTCAACAATACCTGTAATTGAGTCAACTTTTAACTAACCTAATGATGGAGTTACTAACCACAACAAAAGGGTAGTAGCCTTCTTCTTTGTGCCCTCTGGTAGCTGAAAATAATGCAGGTTTGAAAATCCAGGGAGCGAAACGGAAGGGGGAGAAAAATTAGGTCACTCTCATCCCTGTGTACGTTCCCGCACATCCTGCCCTTACTTCCTGAGCATCTCTGGAAAGGAGAACGCTAGCAATGATCTTGACATCCAACAGTGAGCGGTCAGGAAGTCTGGATTTAGAAAAATAAAATATTTAAGTGTTTTCTCAATAACACTGTCTCCACGTATCTAGCCCTGCACAGATTTCAAAAGGTCTGGCTTTTCGTCAGCTCAAGTGCTTCTCACCACTGCCCTGTGAAATTCAGGGGAGACAGATGCCTTTCTTTGCCTTGGACGGAGGACAGAGTTAAATCAGAGAAAGCAAACGGCGGTAACTGGGGGAGCCTGAAGGTACGGGCTATGTAACTCTAAGTTTTTTTTAAAAATTCTTCATTAACAGTTAACACTTTAAAAATCTGTGCATTTTCCATACAACTGAGGTTTTTTTTAGCTCCTTAAAAAAAGAAAAAAAAAAGACAAAGGAGTATCTGGCTGTACTGGTTTCGCATTCCCTCGACTTGACAATTATCTGGTTAAGATGGGACAGGCGCTTTGCAAGCCGGCACTGGCCCCCGTTTACAACACACGCCTGGCCCCTGCAGGCACCTGGGCTGTGCCACCAGAGAGGGTGACTTGGGCACGAGGGCCAGGGAAGCCGGCCCCAGGCCTTCTGGTCCTGGTTCGGTGCCGGTTGCACTGTACTTGCTACCCTGTGACCAAATGAGTACAAAGATGGCCCTGAAGAACGGTGCCTGCTGGAGAGGAATGTGCCCAGGACCCCCGGTGAGAGCCGGGCTGCGCCAGGCCTGCGCCGTGAGGGAGTTCAGGATAAATGTGGCTTCATAAGGGAAGCCAACTTAATTCTGCCAAGGAGTTAATATTTGCTAATTGGTAGGAAAAGGTAAAATTAATGAGGACATTAACATAGCTATTTAAAAACAGCTCCATGTTTCTCCCATTGTAACACATGGAACTATCAGGAAGTAATTGAGGGAAAAGGACACTGTCAATTCTCAATTATCTGCATGAATGAAGCGCTCAGTGACACGGATAATCCAAGTCATTTACATTTGGATTTAGAAAGTAACATCTTTTTCCTTCGGAAAACTCACCTTCCTAATTACAGCTTGCCGAATGTGAGGGTGCAATCAGTTTACCTTCTCTGCTGAAGAGGAAACGTTGCTACAGAAGGTACGGACGCCGGCAGGGGTTCCACACCTGCCACAGACCACCCACGGCAGGTAAGAGACCACCAATGGTGGTGGTCCAGTGTGGGAGCCCTCTGCCACGTGTGACTCTATTTAAATGAAAGAGGATTAAATCAAAGGAGAAGTTCAGTGACACAAGCCCCGTTTCAGGGGCTCCATGAACTCAAGCGACTCAGTGGCTGTCATGTGGGCCGGCACAGACACAGAACGTTTCCATCATCACAGAGAGTTCTAGTGGGCGGCAATGACTTTGAGGTCCAGGATCACTGCTAGTTCCCTGGATTGAGGAGACAGTGGTGTGCAGGGTCAGGGACAGGGGAATGCAGAAGCAGCTCTGCTGTCACTTTCCCAGAGGCAAAAGGGAACGGGAACACCTGACTGTCTCTGCTCGTTTAATTTCTGGCCCTGCAATGTCGTCTCTGACTAGGGAATAGCACCAGAAATAAGCATTCCATTCTAAGTAAAATGAGGCTTTTTTAATTAACAAAGCAGAAAACGAGCGGATGAAAGGCAAGGCAGGAAAGCTGGATCCTAAGCAAACATTGGCCATGGTGCCCCTGCCTTGTGTGGCGCGCAGCCTGCGGCTGCAGGTAAACAAGGGGGAGAAGGCAGCCTCGAGGGGCCCGGGCGGCAGGGGCCCGCTCAGGTGCCACTGGGAGCCGTGTCAGGCCCAGCGCCACTTCACATCCTCATTAATTATCTTGAAAGGAGAGGGTTAGTAAACAGCAAGTTAATTAAATTCTCAGATGATGCTAATTTGGGAGGCTTTAGAAAGACTGGCAAGGGCAGAGGCAATATAAATGGGACCTGGATGGGTTAGAAGCAGGAACGGAAAATAAAATTAAGCACGGGCTAAACAAACAGCACTTTAAGTAAGTCTTCTGGAAGAGCCAAAATATGTCCAAAAAGGAATTTATTTGGAAAATAGTTGTACTAAAATGAGAAGTTTTGCAATGTCTGAGGCACATAATCAGAAGGGGAGTTTTGTTGTTGTTGTTGTTTTAACGGCTTTTTTAAGATTTTTAATGAAAGTACTTATAAGCACTTAGAAAAAGGTCTGGAAGGTACACCAACTGTCAGAAGTCGTTGCCTTGGAGAGGCAGGATCACAGACAAAGGGGACCCATCCCTGTCCGTGTGAACCTTCATCACTCAGGGAAGGAGGGCGCTTCCTGCCAGCCTCCTCCACCAGCAAGTTACCACGCCTGCAATTCCGGACCGTATTCCTTAGAAGCGGATCACCAAGGCCAGCCCACATTCAAGAGGAGGAGAATGAAGCTCCCGCTTCTCTTACTAAGGTCTTCAATAAAATAAAAGTATCTCCAAACACAGATAAGTTTCTCCAGGCCAAAAAGAGTATCTAGTGAAAATGTCTATCGAGAAAGTCAGAGAATTGCTGTCACGGTTTTGAATCCTTGGGTTCCCAGTGACAGAGAAGAATAAAGGGCCACGGCTGCAGAGTCCTTGCCATGGGCCAGGCACGGTTCAGCCTGCTTACATCTATTATCTCATTTAATCCTTACGGGATCAACTCCGAATCACAGATGGGGGAAATGTGGCACAAAAGGTTTAATTTAGCTGCTGTTAACACAGTTACTACGTGATGGGGGCGGGATTCAAACTCGGGCTTCCTGGCTCTGGAGATGATGCTGTCTAGAAAGCTCTGTGCTCTCCTGCTTCTCCACATATAATTCCAAAATTTCAAGCTACTCAAATGGAGCAGTAAAACGTAACAGAGAGAGGAGGGACGTGCGGTAACATGTCAAGAACCAAAGGGGACAGAGGCTTCTCCGGAGGGAAACGTACTCATCATGGTGCTCGGGGGTCAACAAAACGGACAGGCGCTGAGGGGGTCTCCAACAGAAGGCAGCGGTTCTATTCCTTCATAGCGTGGCAAGAAATACAGAGAACCTGAGCTGGTCAAAGGGAACCGCCCCCCCCCCCATCATCAAGTATGCAAGATGCTCCAAATCCAAGAACACGATGCTCACTGATACCCCAGGCCCTGTCTGTCATAGAGACAAAGCCAGGAACTGTCTCCTCCAGTAACATTTACTGCTGCTACTCTTCTGAGCTGCACTGAGACAGAGAGGCAATAAAGCAGAGGTCAGGGTTGGAGCAAGTCTGGTTGTGGAGAGAGCGGATGCCAAGACAGAAAAACCAACAGCCCAGACAGAAGGGAGAAACTTAGCCCGGGACCCCCCAGATCTAAAACACGGGCTTGTTTAATCCCAGCTGTTAATGATTTCATATTCCGACATCAAAAAGAAACAAGGAAATGAGCTGCTTCTAGGAAAATAGGGAAGTGTGGATGAAAGTCACTACTTTCTCCCAAGTACCCACATTATTCAATTCCAACATTGATCTTGACCGTTATCCTTTGCCACACAGAAAAAAAACGATGAAGAAACAAGCAGGGAGCAACAAATGCCCCCTTCGTGGATGTCCACCCCACACTGTCTTCTCCAAATATCTGGCACTCATTTCTCCTCCACCGAACCTGGCCTTGAATCATTCTCTGTTTCAACTGCAAAAACCTGCCTGTAAAAATGGCACCAACAAAGGAGCATATCATACCAATTACTCTCACAACACACTGGTCCCACCTCACGAGGGGGCAGAGAGCAGGTCACCCAAGAACACCTGGCATCACAGAACAGGAGAAGAGCAGGGATGGCCCACGGCTCTCATCTCGACGGGAGCCTCCCCGTCAGCATGCCCGGCCTCTGGTTAAACACGCCCACCGAGCTAGATCGTAAGGAAGCAGAACTGCCTCCTCTCCAGACAGAGTCTCAGAATTTTACAAGCCTTATACTCATTTTATTAAATGCAGAGGAGAGTTGCTATCAGCAGCTGGTATCTGAGTGCTTACTACGTGCCAGGCACGGTTCGGTCCAAAGATGTTTGAAAAAAAAAAAAAAAAAAACCAGACACATTACCCACCACCCTAGAGGGAACTCCTTGACCCGTCAGTGGATTCTCCACCAGGCACGACTTCAGTGTTTTACATCATCCAGACAAAATACAATAGCATTCAAGAGGGACGCATTTCCTGATTTTCAGTGGCGCCAAAACCTGAGAATTATGGCCTGGAGCATTATCTGTGGCAAAAATCTGAAGTCTTTGAGCAGACATTTGTAAGCACCTAGAAAAGCAATGAATCACTGGAAGTAAACACGAGTTCACCAAGTACAGAATAAGAGACTAACTTCTTTCCTCAACAATCTCCCCCTGTCTTTCCCCCCAAAACAATGTCCCTACTGCTGATATTACTAATACTGAACTGGTCGATCAGGGGACTGTCAGAGGGGGGCCTCCTGACATCGAACGCTGTCCCTCGTGATATCCCTGAGAACAATCTAAACAGGAGGATGGGATTCCAGGATGCCAAGGTGTCTCTCCACTTCAGGATGCTGACCCAAAGAACAGTGATCATGTGTCAAAGTCAACCTGAAGGAAAAGGTCTATCAGGGAGCATCATTACCAACTGGATTTCTCTTGTTTAACATTTCTTTTTTTTCTTTTTTTTTAAGATTATTTATTTATTTATTTATTTATTTGAGAGTGAGACAGTGAGAGAGAGCATGAGCGAGGAGAAGGTCAGAGAGAGAAGCAGACTCCCCATGGAGCTGGGAGCCTGATGTGGACTCGATCCGGGGACTCTGGGACCATGACCTGAGCTGAAGGCTGTCGCCCAACCAATTGAGCCACCAGGTGCCCTCTTGTCTAACATTTCTAATAAGATGTGCATAGAGACAGGAGTCATGCCCAATAACAACCAAAAAGACTCTAAAAGCCACAAAAAAGGAACGGGTAAATTAGGAAACATTTTAACAAGGAAACTGAGGAGAATTATTATACTTTAACACAGGCAGTACAAAGCTAAAATAACTAAGTTCCGTATGGTCCCAAGTCAAGGCAAATTAATGGAACAAGAGAAAGTCTAGGACCAGATCCAAATACGAATTTAGCGTGTGATATGGTGGCATTTTCTAAACACTGCAGGAAAGGATGGGTGGATTGCTTAGTAAATGGGATTGGGATGGACAACTAATTGAGGGAAAAAAATAAACATGGGAGAATCCTTGCCTCACAATATATACCAAACAAACTCCAGATGGATTATGGAGTTTAGTGTCAAAACATTACACCATAAAAGAACTAAATGGGGATATAAGTGAACCTGATCTTGGCAGGGTAAATGGATTTCTTAGCTTAACAAAAGCGAAGGAAGCAGAAATGAAAAGATCCAATGAGATAAACATTTTAAACTCTGGAATCTCAGAACCTAGGATGAACAGTCAAAAGTAATAATGAGTGGGAGAGGCCGTGAAACTCACAGGAAACACACACGTTTTCACATCTGATATCAAACGAGCGCTTTTAACTTATTTGTTTATATCATTTACTAAAAGTTTCTTTTTAATAGTGGAAAACTGGGGGGAAAAAAAACCCTGAAAACCAAATGCGGGAGCTAAAGAAATCAGAGCACCTTCACACAGGGGTGCACAGTGTGGCTAGTGAAAACTCATGTGGTAGGAAAATATTAAGTGATATCCAAAAACATCCAACACTGTGAAGTTCCTAAGAGCCATTTACAAGATATACACATAGCATCACTTACATTCTCCTAAATAATACCACATCTGTACAGAAAGTGTTTAAAATTAGAACCATCTTTGCCGAGTGAGATTAGGGATGATTCTCTCTTTTGTGGTTCTCCACATTTCTGTGAGTTGTTTTTTTGTTTTGTTTTGTTTTACAATGGACAAGGAGTATCTTTGAACTCAAAAATTAAAAAATAAAAATAAATGGAAAAATATACATAAATAGGACATCTTTTCAGTCATATTTCCAGATAGGATACATTTGAATAGGCAGCCAGCTAAATGCACGGAAACAGTGCGGTCAACAGGATGAAGGAAACTAGCAATTTACATTCAGTCCTGTTCTTGGGTCTAGGGGACAGTGAGACCTGGTTTAATTGTCAGTTCAACTAAAATGAAGAAATGAACCAAACCTTGACCATTTCAGGGGACCACAAGTTCCACTGGATCCCAGGGTCTGATTTGGCTTCTTAGTAAAAGAATAAAAACTTAATGATTGTCTTTATCAAGGAAGAAGAAAGATCCTCTGTAATTAAACAGTGAGGTCTCACCAAGAATACCACATATCCTACAATGAGCATCGTCACCCAAGAGTTATGCAATTCAGGGTTAGGTGATAGGGATGGCTAAGGAGTTTGGAAGCCACTTCGTGCCAAGGATCAGGTACAGATGCTAGGAATATGTACTCAGTAGAACGAAGAAGGTGTCTACACAGGAATCACTGACAGAAAGACGAGGGGGTACCTCGTGAAATGAGCTATGGGATCTTCACCCCTGGGGACACAGGGCAACTGTTAAAAATCATGTGGTATAGGTGTAAAAACATTTACCAACATCCAGAAGAGCACACACAGCAAAGTTTAAAGAAGCTAGTTGCAAAAGCAAACGGTACATAAGGTATCATTTCCATTCTACCAAATAATACCATCATCAGGAAGACTGTTCCCAGAGAGGACTAGGGAATGGCCGTCTCTACCTCTGCAGGGAAAGAAACAGACGGCAACTCAACAGAAAGGATTTTTACCAATTATAGGTATCCCTAGACTCACTGATGTAAAGAAAGTAGAAACATTCAAAGAAAGCTAAAGTTCATTGTTTCAAAGTATTTCTACAGGACAGTCCTTCACCAGGGCCAAAATTTCCTAAGAGCCCTTCAAAGGACCAGGTGAGTCAGGTGCTTGCCAGAAACAAAGATCCCTTGTATTTCCCCAGCCCAGATTCATAGAATCAAATCACGGGCAGAACCCCAGAATCTGTACCTGATTCTGATGCACAGATTTGGAAACCCTTGGGAAAGTGATGTATTTTAATAGATTTTAAGAAATGGTATCTGGGGGCGCCTGGGTGGCTCAGTAGGCTAAGCCGCTGCCTTCGGCTCAGGTCATGATCTCGGGATCCTGGGATCGAGTCCTGCATCAGTCCTGCATCAGACTCTCTGCTCAGCAGGGAGCCTGCTTCCCTCTCTCTCTCTGCCTGCCTCTCTATCTACTTGTGATCTCTTTCTGTCAAATAAATAAATAAAATCTTTTTTAAAAAATAGTATCTGGGTTTCTTTTTGTTTTTTTAAGGCAATACAGAAAGGGCAAAAAGTAACAATTAAATTCTATCACTGAGATAAATGTTCTTGGCCAATACCCATCTTAGCACCTTTAATGTATGCATATAATATATTACTATTTTACATAAATAGAATAATCTGTATATATAACATTTTTATACTACATTAAAGCCATCTTTCCAACTAAAAAACACATATGCACCATCATTTTTAATCACTGCAGAGTAATCCACGCCAGGGACATGATATGATTTTACCCCATCCAACTGACCACTTGACCAACTTAAAATAATAATAACAAAACAGAAATAACGCTCTGATGAAGACCATTTCAGACACATTAATGCCTGGAAGTCAGAGACAGCCTCGTCAAAGAGCAAGCCTAGTCTACATCTGGATAGGCACTGGCAAAACCTGACACTAAGCTCCATGTTCACCAACGACGGGACACATGAACGAGCCTCTGGATTCCCCTGTGATTAGGAACATAATCATGTAACATAAGCATCTCGGGAGGAAAGTGCTGGTCTATGTGTAAGCTGCAGAGCAGTTTCCCTGAAGGAAGAGGACAACTCACTTATGTTGGAAAGCAAATCCAACAGAATTCAGAGAAAAGTCCTTGCAGAACACCCCAGCATTCTTTGGCCTCTTAACTGCAGAGCGCAGCTGTGAATTCTAGTCCTTGCGATCCCTCTCCCGTCACACTCCCCGCCCACTGTCCTCAGCGAGAAGGCGACAGGACAAGAGAGGAGCAAAGCTTCTGGGAGACGCAGCTGCTAGAGACTTAGACCAAGTTTTTCATGGAAATGAGACCGTGGTAACTTCCTTCCAGAACCCCATGGCCAAAAATACATCCAGCTTTTCCCCTCTCTTTGAAAGGCATGAGGCAGTGCTTGGGAAGCCAGAGACCCCCGGGGCTCCAGCAGGAGACCACACAGGTAGGAGAGAGGACAGAAAACTGAAAAGGACTCTGGTCTGCTCAGGGGGCGACCTGACAAAGGCCCTGGGGAAAAACGAAATTAGAGGGGATCTCCTTATCAACTGGATTATGGGCTACCCCCAGCCCCTGATAAAGCCGTCTGACCACCAAGAGGATAGGCAAGACCGAGAGAGTGGACACCGCAGGGCTTCCCCGGAATGCATCCATGTGGCCGACGGCCCCTGACCATGCAGAAAGGAGTCCAAGTGTTCGGAGGAAGAGGCCAGGGCAGAGAGCAAAAAGGGAGGTGGCCGGAGTATTTGGCTCTGCTCTTGTGTGTGTGTGACGCTGGCTGGTTCCAGGCCCCAGGAAGCTGGCTGGGGCCTTGTCCTGAGCAAGAGGACAGGCCTCTGCCAGTCTCCTAGCAACCCCCACAGGCAGTATCCGAGGCAAGGCCATCTAGGGAAAATTTTAAACGGCCACATGCACAGAGGCCAACATTACAGCAGGCCCGACTCCCACTTGGGAAGCAGCTCCAAAGCCAAGCTCCACTGAAAAGGCATTCTGGGGGACGGACGACCGAGGTTCTTGTACCTGCTTCTCCGCAGCTCTGCAGCCCTCACAGAGCACGGCCACACTTGTGAACCCGTGCCCTGCACCCCGGGAGAGACACAGCACACTGGTTCTCACCCTTCAAGGGTTCCATAACCCCAAGGACACGCCTGATGGTCCTTCTTGTGAGAACTCTGAGTCGGGCAGTGACGCCAAGCATTCCACCTGAACTATTCTCTCCACACCCGGATTCTTCTCTCTGCGGTTCCTTCCGACAAGCCCTCTCCCGCCCGCATCCCCTGCTTCTCAACGGGTGTTAGGTCTCTGTCATCTCCCAACTACTCCAGTAGGACAGCGAGGCCCACCCATGTGCCAGCTCAGCCCCACCTGTTCCAGACACATGACCTTCCCTTTGG
Organism: Neogale vison; assembly: GCF_020171115.1. NCBI lineage: Eukaryota > Metazoa > Chordata > Mammalia > Carnivora > Mustelidae > Neogale > Neogale vison. The sequence goes on from NC_058097.1 coordinate 14,758,193, forward strand.
CCACCGTCACTTGTTCCTTCCCAGACTCGGTTCATCACATTCTATTCAACCCACGATGCCAATGATGCCACGTGGGAGGTGACAAGTGAGAAGAGAACCCTGCCTTACCCCATGGCACAAAGCGGAAAGGGACAACATCAAGGCGGGCCTTAGAGTCCCAGCAAGGAGATCCATGGGATTGGCTGCCTTCAACACAGGGAGGGGAGTAAAACCGAGCACCAGACACATCGGTGTGTGGCCAAGCACATTTTCTGTCCACACCAGGCGCTTTTCCACTACCTGGATTTTACCTATGAGATTGTCTTATGAGATCAGATATTCCTCATAGGATATTCACTTTTGATGACTGTGCTGGACAGACAGGGTTCCTAGCTCCTTCACCTCTGTCGGGATACCCAATGCTCTTCACTCTGGGAGCCAGAACTCCGTTTTACAGATGACATTAAGGCACGTGTTCAGGGTCTGGGGCTGATATGTGTCAGAGCTCAGAACACAACAGAACCCCGCCCTCCAATCCGTCTTTCTGCTCGGTCCAAACCACGGTCCTTAGTGCATTACCTGTGGGCGATAAAGCCACTAGGAGGGCTGATGACACTGGCAGTGTCTTACGGTCTCAGACACTGCACCGTGTATAAAATGACAGCTGATACACATACACACATCCACGGATATGGATGTGTATTTGTATGTATATGTGTGTTTATGAAAGGCACAGATACAGTTTACACATACATAAGCTGGCATCTATCCGTCTGAATGTCAAGGATAAAAGCTCTAGAGAGACAGAGGTACTCCTATCTTCGATACATCACAACTCCTCACTTCATTTATAAAACTAAAATATTACGTTACTGATCTTCCAGGATCCCAATTTCTAGGGCTCCGATTTAGGCCAGGCAGGTGGTCTCCATGGCTGTTGCAGACACACCACGAAAAAAAAGCCCAGGCGCACCCCGGAATTAAAATGATTGCACAGCCAGCAACACCGCTTCCCAGGTCTCTGTCCTGACCTCATCAATCTCAAGTCTCTTCTCCTTGGTAGAAGATGAAGTGGGAGCTAATGAAAAAGCTAAGGAAATCAGCACCACTAAGAAAATGCCAATACTCATTCGAAATCAACATAAACAGTTGACTGTTTTTTTATCCTACTTTGAATTGCTTTCGTCCTTCCTGAAGGGCCTTCTGGGCAGGATCACGTCTCCACGTTGTGTGTAACACCTGCCTCACAATGCTGGGTCCTCGTGAAGTGTCAAAATAATGATCCCAGATGGAGAATGCACAAGGGGGTCAGTCATCGGCCATAACGGGGCTCGCTCGCACTTGCCCCGGGCGCGAAAGTTCAGCCATCAAAATATCCTAAAACAGACTATTCTTTTTTCTGGCTATTTATTTTCTAGCATCAAGGGGAGGTGCCCACTTTTTCTTTCAGAGCGGGCTTCAAGGGATTAAACCTCTTGGAGGCCCCGTAAAACAATTTTCACTTTGTAGTTCCTCACAAAAGCGAGAAGGACTTTCGATGTGACCAAGGTATACTCCACACTCCTTCCCTCCGACCCGCCGCATCTCTTCAGGATGGCCCCTCGGGAGCAAACACTGTGGTAGCTCCCCAGGAATGCTTCGGGACCCCCCGCTTACCTGTAAGGAAAACTATGGCGGAGGTAAGCAAGTAAGAGAGCCCAAAGGGTTCCTAACCAATGCCTCTTATCCCTGACTCTGCGCCCCTGCTTAGAGATTTTGACCCACGTGGTTTCGAGCCAGCCAAGGGGATGTCGCTCCGCTCCGGGGTGGCAGTGGGTATCCTCGGGCACAAAGAGGGTGGGGTGACACTGACGCGGCAGCCTATGGGCTGCGGGGTGGAATGACAATGCCAGCCTGAAAAAGCCAACAGGCTGTTGAATGCCAAGCCTGCACTATTAATTTGCATATGACATTAATTTTGCTGTCAGTGTGTTAATGTGTGATTAATTCTGTCATGGGTTGGAGCAAGGAGAATTAGTTAATTGTCAGAAACCCTTCTCATTCACTGTCTCATTCATTCCCCCTCCTCCACCTGCCTCTAACTGCGCTGGGTTCTTCTCTTCTTATTAAATGAACCTCCTGGGTCTTCTTCCTCAGGGTACTTCTCTCCTGTGAGATTTTAATCCCATCTCCTCCGACCCTTTACACAAATCCATTTTCAGACCCCAGAAGTGAGAACACAGACAGGTCAGGCGCCACCCACCCCCAACACACACACACACACACACACACACACACACATACACACACACACACACACACACCCCAGCAAGACTGAACTCCACGCAGTCACAGGGGTGGTTTGGGAAGGTCTTACAACAGGGACACACAGGTCCCATTCATATCCGTGGTCCACTGCCAACGCTGGCGATACCTGCGTGCATTGTACAATCCGCTGTCTGTGCGCTATGCAAATAGCTGTGGGGCTGGGACAAGCTGGAATGGGAGGTTAACACAAAGCCATTGCTGTGCTATAGAAATGGGGCACTCGGCTGCCCATTTTCCCCTGCTGCCCATAATCTAGCTGCCTTCGTCCTTCTGAACAGGCCTTGGCCACCAGGGATGCAGTTTCGTGTTCAGCCTGGCCACGGCGAGTCTGGTGCACTTTTACGGTGACATGATTTCCCCACCCAGCTGGCTAGCTCTGCTGATTTTAATCAAGTCCAACAGAAGAATCTCAGGACCCCAAATTCTGTAAAGGGCAAGCGAATTCCAAAGCCCCCTGAGTGTCAGAAAGCTTCAGGGAGGATGAACATGTCATAGATCAGAGTCAACACCAGATCAGAGTAAACACCCCCAACCAGAGCAGCCGACGTCAGATACACACGCCACCGGTGGAGGACGGGTGATTCTGCAGATGACATCCCCCCGCTGGGCCAAAACACAGACCACGCCAGTAACGCTCACCCCATTCCTGTGTCTCTTCATTACCTTTCATTACACGCTGAGCTGCCTTTCTTTTTGAAGGAGTAAGGTTGAAGAAGAAGGAAGAAAGGAATGAAAGCAAATTCACGGATTCCCCCCACCTTCAACGCTACCATCATCCAGAATTCTTCTCATTTATGGAGTTGAGAAACCAAGGGTCACCCTCTGACCACGTGTCCAGGGGGGCTGCAATGGGGGCCAGCCAAGCGCAGCAGTGACCACAAGTTTTACAGCCTCTGGTAGACAGGAATGAAAAGAGACACGCAGCCTGTTCGTGCCCACTCCTTAGCAAGTTATAGAAATACATTTCAATTTATTGAAAGGGAGCCTAAATTTGTCTGAAAGCATGTTTCCAACAGTTAACTTATATTTACTACAGAAATGAGGAATTAGGTAACAGGTCTACATTCATGTTGTAAAAACATTTTATGATTTTTTTTTTTTTTTTACAAAGCACAGGCCTCCTTTTCTACAGGCAGCCAATGCTTGTTTTAATTGGGAAAGACATACATATCAATTGGAACTTTTTTTTAAGCTAACAAAGAGTAATGTTCTTATAAGCCTCAACTGTTTTAATGTCTTATCATTTTATTTCATGTGTACTCTCACAACCAAATTCAAACTAGATGTTGAAGAGAAACCAAGTACAATTTCTCATCGTAGCCAACTAAACAGCCTCCTGAGCTGGGTGTGTTCTCTCTCTCCTTCTCTCTCTGTCCCTCTGTCTCTGTCTCATTTGGTCCCACCGTCCCACTCACTTCCTTTCCCCAAGAACCTAAAAGCCAGATAAATCCACAGAAGAGACAAAGAAGAAGCTTCCACAGCAACCCCACTTTTCACACACACTTGTCTGGATCACTGCTTTTCGGAGAACTTTTTCAAGCTCTCATGGAAGTACCGGAGAGATCAACGAGCTAGAAGCGTCTCTGATCAACAGGAATCCGGGTCCCTTCTTCCTTTTCAGATGATGTGTCACTCCAATTGCTTTAATCTGGGCATTGTTCACACAGGAAACTGGCATTACTCAGCACGTGGGAAAGAGGTCTCGACCACCCATGGCCATCGGAGATCCCATGACATTTTTGTAAGTCAGCCAAATTCCAACACAGACAGTAGGCCCAGCAGTTACTGTATTCCGAAGGGGGAAGAGTGTGGACCCTTTTTGTACAAAGCAGAAACCAACCTTCCTACATCTGGTCCATTCTTAAAAAGTGTCTACTGATGATGTCGTTCTGGCCAAGCTCGTCGGGGCACAACACTACAAATCTCAAACTGGGTAATTCTAACTTTTTAGACCACTGACATTCTGCGTGCAAAGGATCACCAGGAAGCTGGCTCCTCCACGGTTATTCATTTTAAAGGAAAGTTTCAAATGAGGAGAGCAGAAGCCAGGAAATAAGGTGCTGGGGACAGGGAGCTGGAGGAGGGTCTTAGGTCAGGGGTGTCTCAGTTTTCACCAGAGAACTGCCTCCTAAAATCTACTTTGAAATCTCCTCCCTTGAATTTCACTTTGAGAACTGGAACATGCAACAACTTCAAGGTTCCACTCTTTCTTTTTCTCCTGCACAAATACCAAACCTTCCTTTCTCCTCCATATATTTCACCCATCCTTGCTATGCACCGTTGTCCTTCCTCAACTTCTCAATCTGCACCCATCCATCACAGCCTACAGAATCCTTTCCCATCTGTTCTCCCAAGGGGATGGCCAAGCCCTGGGGAAGGAAACACCTGCTCCAAGGTAACGCTCCCTTGGCCTCCAGGCTTGCTTTGGAATCTAGAATCAGTGGGCTGTGCTCCAGCTGCTGGTGACGGGAGAGGTGACATCATGCCCTACAGCAGGAGGAACAGAGCTGCACAGCGGCTTTGGGGAAACGCTCGACTGTCCATGCATCCAGTAAAAATATCCGGTGACTTGGTCCCAAAGGTGGGGGACTGGCCAGGGCCCCAGGGCGGGACAGGAAGGTGAACAGCTCAGCACTGGGGCTCGCAGCAGGCCCCTTGCGAGGCCTGGCTCGCCCTCGCAGCCACACTGGGTAACTGTAAGAGGCTTTCCACGCCAGGCACACTCCCAGCATTGTGTGCTCTCCAGCGCTCTCTCCCCCACCAAAAACCCCGAGGCCTCCGGAGTGTACGCTAACCACAAGCCTTTGAGTGGCTCATGTATTTACAAACTGAGGCATGTCGAAATCAAAGGGGATACCACATGACATAATTCGCATTAAAATGTCAACAGGCTGACAATTTATAGAGTCAATCCACGGAAGGTGGGGAGGACTAAGACTTAGTAATTGTTTAATTCCTGCTGAAACCCACGGCCGCTGTGCCTTCGGGAAGCTGGGATGCGCTGGGGGCCTCCAGCCTGCACAGCGCCCCACGGGGCTGGCACTGTGCCAAAGCCAGACACTAGGTTTAACCATTTAGGGCACTCCATGTTGAGAGAGAGAAGGAAGAAAAGAAAGAGCTTAACTGAACATGGTAGGAGAGGGGGGACAGGGCGTGTAAGAATGTGTCTGTCCACAAGTCTGGATGTGGCTGACAAAATGGCTCACGTGGGCCCAGAGAAGGAAAGGTCTCCTTTGTTGGACCTCTGCTACTCCCTTTCTTGTTCACACATCCAGAGGCTAGAGATTTGAATACATGCAAAAGGCCTGCCCAGCCCTGGTTTCCTGGCTACCCTAAGCAAGTCTAGGAAGAGGGGGCAGGATCTGCACTTCAATTTCGATGGTAACCCCAAAGGAGCAAGAGCAGGACCCAAAACAGAATCCCCTTCATGCAAATCTATCCCTGGAAGTTTCTTCTAGCCCTTCAACTATCCCTAACAGCAACACTGCTCTAACCCAAGGAACAGAGCAATATGCTTTTCTTAGTGCCTGTTTCAGACTCTCGGTATTACCCACACCGGGGTATGGCTCCTCTTGGACTTCCACAACTAGATTCTCTCATGCTGCTTCAAACGCTCTGAAGCTTCCTCTGGGAGGGCTCCCCCTAGGGGTGTGCGCTGGTGGAAGGCGGGCAGAACCAAGAAAGGCTTCTGGTGGAAGGTGGGCCAAGTCCCTCAGCTACGCCCCCAGCTCTGAGCCGTGTTAAGAGTCTCTTACTGACAGCACAGGACAGATGCATCGAGGAAAGAGAAATGGTATTAATAAGACTATTTGGCAAAGCTTATGGGTAATAATCATTATCTGCATTAGCCCTGAAAAACCCATGTTCCGAAAAGGTGGCTTCGCTCCGTGGGACTTGCCCCTGAGGACACCCAGGGCCACGTGGGCTGTGGCAGGGCTCTCTGCACAAGCGCACTGTCTGTGTGTAAACAGTAACACCTCGTTCTCCCTTCTACCTCATTAACTGAAACACATTAAAACAAGTGTGCACTGGGAGCAGAAAATGAGACTGTTAAACCAAGCTGATATAATCCTCATCAGCTGTGGGAAATGAGACCACATCAATTATGCCGAATCAAGAGCAATCATAGGGATGCTGGGCTCCCAGGCCCCCGACACGAGAAGGGGGAAGAAGAAAGGAAACCTGCACTGTAAAAAGTAGGCATAGAGCCTACTCCACCCATACGCCCCACTCCTGCTAAAAACAGCTTCCTGCGCATTCTTTCTATCACCCCAAGGTAACAGAGGAGTGGCTCTGAGAAAAACTTCAAGATTCTTCTGCGTATAAAGAGTCTCTGCCCCTCTATTTGGAGTTAGAGGGGGGAAAAGAAAAATGAAAGTAAACTTCTAAAAAATAAAATGGGGGGGGAGGGAGGAGCAGAAGATATGACATTTGTGTGATCTACTCTGACATGTTTTCTAAGTCCGGAGTGCACTGAGGCCAACAAAAGTCCTTTATCCTAATGCCCACAATGACCGGGACACAAGGTGCACAGGGACTAGCACGAACAGCGCAGAACCTAGACAGCCGGGAAGACACCAGGAATTCAAGCTACGTGACAATGAACCCAGACTACCGCCACCTTCACCTGTCACTGCCCAACATACGCAGCAGCGCAAAAGCGACATGTTTAGAAATACCCATAAAACTGACGACGGAAGAAAATAAGTGTCATGTCAGTGCCTTGCTAAAATAAGGAATAGTAGGATACTGACAGAAAATGGCAGAATCATTACCTTCATCTGAATTATGAGAAATGCAAAAGACAAGCATATGAGAGTTGTAAAATTTTGCCCATGGAGTAGCAGCAATGGTAGGACATAAGGATGTCCTGGATCCTGGACATTAAAATATCCTATTTGGTAGTAATAATTACCGCATGTGAAATGAGTGTTGCCATGCAAAGCTTTCATTTTTGCATTTCCTCATTTGGGTTCAAATTTGCAATCTTAGCAGGTTATTGCCATTGATTTGCATTGCATTTCATAGGTGTTTCCAAACATAAGCCGTGGACGCCATCCTTACATACCCCTTGACACCAGCATGAAACTCACGTTGCCAAAACTCAGTCCTTAGAGTGGCCTTTAAATTCACCATTCAAATGACAAAGAGCGGCTCTGTTTCTCAAGAATACTTTCCAGATCCGCTCATGCTGATCTAATCATCAGGCAGGCAATGAACTTGGTGAGATTTTTCTGTTGCACATACTTTGCACATCATTTCAGATGTTAAAGATTGTTTCGCATTAAGTTTTGCTTCTCTCAAATCAAGGAGGGAGGCATCTCCTCCCACTTATTGACTCAGAGCTGTAATCAGAGAGCCTGGATTTAGCCATTTATTTCATTAAAGCAAAAAAAAAAAAAGGGGGGGGGAGGAAAAATGGAAAAAAAATATCAGCTCTCAAAAGAGGTGGGGTAGGGAGAAAACATCCAGAACCTGAGCAGCCAAGGAGATTAACTTGCTGCATACAAAATAAGGGAAGAAGAGGAATGAATGCACAGTTTAAAAAAAAACAAAAACAAAAACAAAAAAAAAACACACAACAAAACTTTCAGCTGAAGAAAAATTTTGGAATATTTTAAATTAATGGATAACAAAGGGTTGCCATGGAAACAGCTTTGCATACTTGACTGCAGGTGTTTACTACAGTGAATGGGAACTGGGACGGGGACAGCCACAAGCAGGGACACCAATGTCAACACTAAAGGAGGACTCCTAAGGCCACGTTAAGTCAACCACGCCACCGACACTGTGGTTCTCAGTTGGAATGAACTAACTTGGGGAAGTGGGTATGGGAGATTTGCGGCGCTCGTTAACACCTCCCTTGTCTTCAGAGGCTGTTCCCCCTGCACCATCCTCTGTGGTATTGCCAAAGTGACAAAACGGAAACAGACACAAACACAAAACATAAAGAGATACCAGAGCCAAATGCACTCTAGGTTAACTTGAATGTAACTTTCACTTTTCAGTCTTTGCCCTCCATGCTGTGCATTTTTGGATTATAATTTCTTTGGGGGGAAGTGAATATGCATTAGCTTTAATCAGAAATGAATTTTTCTGAAATATAAGAAAATATTTTTAAAAAGTTCTCTGAGTGTGCTGTGTACTTTGCTCCAGTTTCCGAGCCTACATTCTTACCTAAATACAGCTCATTTTCAGCACATAAGGGAAAGATATGTGTGCTGGTGGCTTGCAGGGAAGTCCTGCTTTTAAAATAAATAAATAAATGAATGAATATCAAATAGTGAGGTCCCTAGGTTCGGCAGGGAAATTTTATAAACTTATGTCAGTAAAAGTAACTTCACGGCTCTCTCTTCTCACAACTGAAGACCCCTTAGGTACTTCTCGGAAAAAGGGTCAAAGAAGTAGTAGCAAAAATAAAGCTGGACTTGGGTTACTTTCTAGCTTTCCCAAGAACTTCACTGGACCAGCTCCAGCTCCATTACTTAAGAGAAGAGACTGAAGTATTCCCTTAAAAACAAAACATTAAAGTCTTATGAATACACTCAGGGCTTGAAGGCAACTCAGTGATCACTGCAAGCCCCCTATTCTTGAGATCAGACCATGACTGAATGGCCCAGGTTAATGACCTTCCTAAGCTCAGTTTCCCACACATTGGCCATGTTTCTCTCAATGGCAATCCTTTCTCCCTCCTCCAGATCAAAAAACCCAACCAATCAACCAACCAATACTAGCCTTGCTGTCTTCCAAACCCAAAGTGTGTCAAGTTCAAAGCTAAAGAAAACCAAATTATAAAATGACTTTGATTACGTGGTCTGCTTAAGACAATGGGAAAACTAATACAGAAAAACAGTATTCATAAAGACATACATTGTGTGGCACCATATGCTGACTACACTGTAGACACAGTCCATGTATTATCTCATTTAACTCACTCAACAGCACGCTCAGGCATGTGGTTTTAGTAGCTCATCTTACAATGAAGGACACCAAGGAAATCAGCTACGTGTCCAAGCCACTCGATTCAAACCCAGGCAGCCTGACATCAGAAAGACTTTCTCTCCTTGAAACTCCAAAAACTGCCCAGTTTCCCTTAACACATCTGGACATCTTGTCTTGAAGTTTTCAAGTTTTCAGTGCCTGGCATCTGGTGGGCATCTGAAATGTCTGAATGACCAAGAACCTGGTGGGATGCCCACCACCTCTCCTGCAGTGGTTTGAGGCCTCTCAACCGGCCATGATCCTGCCTCCAGAGAAATGCATGCCCTGGCCTGGAAAAAAAAAAAACACACAGAAATAACTCGCCTGAGCCCTGTCTTCAGAGATACAACAGCACCCCAGTATTATTCTCCCCTATGGCCGGGGAAGGCGAAGAGGAAGACAGTGACAGTGGAGAAGAGGGCTCACGTCAAACACAAAGCTTCTACATGGTGGAGCATGACTGAGCCAAAGGCCATATTAAAAATTTTGCCCCCACACTACATTATGAACACTGACAGTTACAGAGAAGTACTGGAAAAAAGTCACTAGACACCTATATGTCCACCACCCAGATGCTAAAACTAATCTCTTACTGCATGGCTATCCATTCTTTTATCCGTCCATCAATGCAGCTTTGTGAAGGCATTGTGAAGTAAACCGCAGACTGTATATGCTTCAGTGAGGAAAGCCTTAACTGGAGTTCAGTATTTGTGTATGGGGCATTTTTTTCATATTTTTATTATTGCGACAGATCATGTGAAGCAGAGAAAACTAAAAAGGCCCCAATTCCAGTGAGTTTTTAGTATGAAATGTTCGGCTTATAACTGATTTTTCTTTGAAGAGGTATAGTAACCACAAGAGAGTGAGAGGAAACACTAGTCCCTAAAATCAGGTTAGTAATATGGCCTCAGGTTTGATGGGGAGAAAAGAACCTGCCCTTGTCCAGCTTGCCCATCTCTGTACGTGCTCTCTTTTCAAATCTTGCCCAAAGTCCAGCAGCCCTCTCTTTGAGGTGGTCTCCTCTGATCTAACCAAGTGCAAGCGATTTCTCCCTCCCCGAACCTCCCTGCAGGCAGGGAGAACTCGTGTCCACGTTTGACTCTTCCTACTGAACTCCAGCTCCCCTTTGTACCTGACGTGGCACTCTTTTCCAAATCGTGGTTTGCGAGCCATCGCCGCAACGGTTTTCAACCCAGGGCTACACAGGAGAAGCCCGCAGAGCACAAAATCAGAACCTCCGTGGGCTGGGCTGCACCAGGCCTGCCCATCTGTTTTTTTAAAGCTCGCTGGGCTGAGTATCACTGCCTGGGCGGGTCTTCAAACCCATGCAGGGCATAGAACCAAGACTTGGGTAAAACAACAGGAAAGAACAGTAAGTAGCAATATGAGGTCCATGTTTAAAGGATAAAACTGTATTACAATACTTCTATTTCAGAGATATACACAAAATCTCTCTCTCTTATGTATGAGCTGAGTCACCGAAGTAAAATGTATCTCTTTTTGAATCACAGTCAACCCGGTGGACACAGTTTAGGACCACAGCCCTGAAGAAGCTGCAACACAGTTCTGCTCAGAGAAGGTGCTCAGAGCTGTGTGGCGTGAACATGGGAGCAGAGGACAGAAGCCGACTGGGGGCCTCTCTTACCGGGAATGTATTCTGCCACCAGGCTCATGGATCTCTTGGGGACAACCAGATCCGGGACTAATTAGCATCACTCGGACACGGATATTTGCCCAGGGAGAGCAGGAGTCAACAGAGCAGGGGAGATTCTGAAGAAGAGCAGGCTTTTCAGGGCTGGACCTGATCTTCGTATTTCTATGTTTAAGATTCCGTCCTTGGGTACTAAATCTTCAGCTGACACTCTGTCTATCTAACATCGTTAAGACACGGGGAAGGACACAAAGGTGGATGAAAATCAACAGATCCTGCTGTTGAGGGTCTTATAACCGAGTGGAGGAGGAACACTACTATAAAAATGGCCCATAATATGAAGTAAAAGGGACAAAGCACCATTAATTTTTCTACCGTGACATCAATCTCTAGGACCCCTGAGTAGAAAGAGTTGTGATATGGATTGGCAGAATTCTGGAATACTGGGCCAAATCCAGCGGCACATAGCAATTTTTGCAATACTTGAATACAGGCTGCACAAGGGGACCAGAACCCGTTTCTCAGGGGGTCAGTACAGAGGTAGAGCTCTGCACAAAGCCAGCGGCAAGTGACATGGCTATGAACAGCTTTGCAAGGCCCTCTGTTCACTCCAACACGTGCTTCTGGACTCTCAATTGCAGGCGCCAAGCTGCTCACACAGGGCTGCTATACTGCCTTCTGGGGTCAGAGAGAAACCACAGGCACGTTCTGCTAGTACTTCCGTCACTCCAATAAACGCTTCCTAGGCTGGTGACCAATAAATACTCTTCTAAAAACCAAGGGTAAAGCCATGGAGATGACAACCACAGTCCCTGATCTTTTGGGAGACGAATACATGAACAAGCAAGAAAAATGGGTAATAACTGCCTATGCAGACAAGTAAACTTGGGTAAAGTGAAGAGATGGTAACTTGAGAGCAGACAGTCAGGAAAACCCTCTCAGAGGACCAGACTTTTAAATGAGAGCTGAATGCCAAGGTCAGAAGAGCACATTCTGGGCAGTGGAGCCACAGGTGCAAAGGCCCCGTGGCACACTGAATGGAGAGAAAGGAGGCCACTGTGGCTGAAGTGTAGTGGGCAAAGGGATGGGTGTTCCAAGATGAAGTTGGAATGGAGCGGGGATCAGAGAGGAGTTTCTAAGCCAGAGCCATGAGTCTGGCTTTTATTTTATGTGGGATGGAGAGCGACTGCTGGGTCAATGCAGGGGACGGCTCTGATCTGATTCTCCTCTTCATAAAACTGCCGTATACAGTGGGTTGCAAGGGGCAAAAGCAGGAGCGGGGGGAAGACCTGACACAGTGAGTGGCAAAGGGGTGGGTGGTAAAAGCACAGAAGGTAGAGCCAACAGGACTTACTGATGGTTGGGCTGGAGGGAGAGAAAGGAAAGGGGGCCCACACACCAGGGCCAGCTTACTGGCTTGAGCTAATGGTAGCCCGGCAGTGGCGCTCGGCAAAATGCGGGAGCCTAAAGGAGAAAGGTTATTTGGGGGTTACAGGCATCAAGCCCTGTCTCTAGGCCATGCTGAGTTTGAGGAGTTGTTGCTCAGATACTCAGATGGAAACATGCTACAGGGAAGGAAATAGAGAGAGAACTCGGGGCTCGCAATACACACTCAAGTGCCCCCAGAAGGTAGAGCTGTAAGGGCGCTGGCGTAAGTAAGACACTCGGGAAGAGCTACACACAGAAGAAAGGAGGCCACCTGGGCCAAGCCCTGGAAGCCAAGTATTTACCATTAGTGACAGAAGAGAAGCCAAGATGGGGACCACGGGGAAGGCATAGACAAACCGCCGGTCTGGCATCACAGAAGGCAGAGGGGGAAGGGAAAGGGTGACAGGGCTGCCGAAAAGTCACATGGGGTTCAGACATGGCCAGCGGGTTTGGCCACATGGGAGCCATTGGTGACGTGTCACGGCAGTGGTGAAATAGGTCACTTCCAGATCCAGGGAGTGGGAGGGGACACTAGGAGTTCACTCACAGGGTGGGCATGCCACGGCACAAGGGGTTGCTGGCACCAGGACGTAGTCAGCGTGGCCCTGGGCGGGCACCCCCACCCCCACTAGGAACCAGTCAGCTTCTGCTGGCACAGGCTGCCGGCCGGAGCCCCACGGCCACCGGGGACACCCCCCAGCCTCTCCGAAGCCACCTGCACTCGGTCATCCTGTCTGTTCCATGCCTAACGCTGAAGGGGGCGGGAATGAAGACACCGCCTCCCTCCTGCTTCCTGACACCCCTCCTTCACCTCCGAGAACCCTCTCTGTGGCCCGCATAGGCGCTGTATGATTTGCCAACGAAATCACGGGTGCTCTGTCCTATTTAACCATCTGACAGCGACAGGGCTCCTTTCGAACACTCCTTGGTATTCTCACTGCAAACAAACCTGCTTTCAGGAAAGACAATGAGGTGAAGGGAAAGAAATCCGTCCCCTCTCCCGGTGTCGGCTTGTCTTGCCTCGTGCTGCCTTCCTGAGAGATACCCGCGACGGCCGAGGCAGCTTCTGTGCTGTGGAGCCTTACAGACTATTGGGGAAACAAACCAACACGTGATCAGACTAACACACAGATCGGCTCGGTGCCAAATGGCCTGACTTGCACTCAGGGCAGAGATACCATCTATGGCTGGAGGAGCAGGAGAGAGCTTTCTGGAAAAGCAGGGCCATGTCACTAGAGCATAAAGGTAGGGCGAGAAAGATACTCATCCTGAAAAGTCCAAGTCTGATTTAAAAAGAAAAGAAAAAAAAAAAAAAGACATTTTGCAACAGGCCCAAAGCCCAGGTCAGCCATGTGGAATGTGTGCACCCACATTCTAAAGAAAGGAGCACTTGCAATGACATCTGTTGGATTAATTAGCTGTGTAATTAGTCACCCCTCGGTGGAGCTGGGCTTTGTCGCTGCTGAGACATCTTCAGGTAAAATTTTGTTCCAAATGCCACACTTCAAGAGGAATCAAGAAGAGGCCAGGCAAAGAAGACAAGCACAAACTGTGTTTGTGGAAGGCCCCGGGAAGGCAGAAGGAACATCAAGGGGACTTTTGGGGCCCTCTGGGAGCTACAACGCCAGAGAGGGAGAAGTCTGAACTCTGGATAAACTCCAAGCACCCAAGGCCCAGACGTGCACATTAGGGTAGAGAGATCGAGGAGATGAAGGGAGCGGCGTGTGGATAGGACGTGGGACACATTCGTGGACAGAGTACAGATTTCCTGTCCCCAGAGAAGCCACGAGACCTTCCTATCCTGGCAGCTGTGGCCATCACTAATGGGAACCCAGTCTGGGCAAAAATAAGAACAATGGTGAGACCCTAATCTGAGAACCAGAAAGCCAACAAACACGGAGGCAGATGCCTCCCGCCACGGGGCTCCCAACAGCACTTCCTCAAGCACAGCTGGCCGCAGTCACGCTTGCTGACTAACGTCTAGGGCGCCAAGGAAATGGCAGTCCCAGGACCCACGCCTCTTGGCTTGGCTGACAGGAAGAGCCTCAGAAAGTTCCCCCAGCTTCTTTAATCTTTAAGCATTTTCCAAAAATAAGAGACGTGGTAGGAGAAGGCAATACAGAAAAATGAAGGCCCGGCAGAGACGGGATGATGATGCTGAAAAACACCTTGGTGAAGGGGACACTGGAGCAGAAGGGGAACCTCTGGGGGAACCTCTCCCCTCACAAGTACACACAAAGTGCCCTAAATGCAGGAAAAGCACATGCCACTGCTCAGAGAACCTTCCTGGCCCGTGGTAGTCGCTGGTTCATTGAGTGTCTGGGGCGTGAAGCACTGAGCTCATAGGAGTCCTCGTTTAAGTCAGCAATATGGGTTCTAAGACTAGACAGGGTCATCCCACTAGGGCAGTGTCAGCCATAAATGAAATCAGAGCCCTTCCTAGATCTTCAGGAGCCCGGACATCTTGTCTGCAGGAACCCCGCTTGCCACACGCTCCCTCCCACGGCCCTTGCAAGGGCCACAGGGAACCAAGGAATCAACACAAAACCCCAACATTACCGTTCCCACTGTCCCAAAGTCCCCAAAGATACATGTACGTAAGCGCCAGGGATGAGCTGGGTGACCATTACGTGTGTGCACCAACACCACTCAGTCAACGACCAGCCTAGTGATGCTGGCGCTCCCCTGACAGGAACGGGCCACAGAATTCTGTGAGAAAAGCTGTGAGGTCATTCTGGGTTCTGTCTTCCTCGGTTGTCAAAGCAGCACAGGTATCACCAGGCTGTGGTGGGTCGTGTCATCTGTCCTGCTTTGGGGGCTCGAAGAAGACAGGAAGGAATAAGAATGTATCAGGAAAACATTCCGGCCCTACACAGACTGGACGTGTCTGCCCCAAGTTTCCAGAATAATCTTCTCCTAGTTCAGAACTATGCGTGGTCTCGGCTCACATCCCCCTGGCTTAGCCCAAGGACAAAATGCAGACTGAGAAGCCAGCGCAACACGAATGGCTCACTGGAATGAGAAGGGACCGTGGCGGGGCGGTCGCCACCACAGAGCGCAGACGCTGGCACAAGACGCGCTCCCGGCACACGCCACTCACAAAGAGCTCCCCACACAAAACAGGTTTTTCAGGGGGAAAACAATGTGTTAAAGATTCATTAGCCTGAGTCCACACAAAATCCTCTCCAGAGCTCAGCACGACATTGGCACTCAACAAATGTTGTTGACCCAGAGGGAGAATTTCTCTTCCCGTTCATCCGTGTCCCAGAGACCGCACAGGGGAATGCTGTCCCGAGCGCCGGAGCCTGACCCAGCAAGAGGAAGCCAGTGAACACGACAGACAGGTACGGGGACACCCGCCATCAGAGAACCACCGGGGCCTGTGCCCAGTCTTTGGCCTCGTTCCAAGGGACAAGGAACCGAGGACGGCCTGCTACAATATGCCGGCTCAGGTGTGGTTACAAAGGTCCAACGATCCTCAAGAAGGAGCTTGTCACCAGAGAGCAAGACTCAACAGGCACAGCAAGTGGAGGAGAAATTCTTTCCGCAAGCCCGATGCACAGGCCGTCCCGGGCCGACGAGAAGACGGTTTCAACTGTTGACCTAAGAGACCAGAAATGCTTTGGAGGCCCTCGTTCTGGGTCTGAGAACCTGCCCTGCTAATTAACAGGTTACAAACCAAACACTCTCCGTAGATAAACATTTCTAACCTTCTAACTAGTTTGCCTTTTAGAGGATGAGGACGTGGACCCTAGAGAAAGTTCCCTGATTATTCTTGATGATTAGTCCCAGTTCAAATCTACTCTCGGCAATTCCTATTAGCATCCTCTATATGGTAAGCACTCGGGGTCTTCTGTGTACAGCAGCCAGGGCTCAAGCACTGGGAATTTCTCTTACCTACATGTAAATAACAGGTGCACAGGGAGGCCAGAGGGGCCTGAGCGTGAGCAGGGAGGAGCTGAATCATCCGGCACAGTGGCAGGGGGATTTCACGGGGCACCGTCTCGCTGTGTGACATGAAAGCACTTCAGGACAAGGAAATAATGAAAAAATTGTTGAAAAGCAAATTTTAACAAATAGCTCTGAAGAAAATTTCAGATTTCATTATAGGAAAAGCACTTTATTTAATGCAGAAAATGTGAAAATCTGATATGACAGTTTTCTATAAATAACAAAAATTGGAAATCATCATTAGGGGCATTTGTAATTTTCCTCTTTTGTTGAGAATCACTGGGAAAAAAAGAAAAAAGGAGGTTTACCAACAAGGAAGCCGCTTATCTCTCTTTAAGCTCCTGTCGAGCCTGTTGGCAGGCGCTATGCAAGAGTTTCTTCACCATCCAGAGGAAGGGTCGCCGGATAAAACACAGGATGCCCAGGTAACATGTGAATTTCACTGAGTACATGAAATGACAGCGTATGGGATACGCTTATCGCTAAGACATTATTTGTTGTTTGCAATTCACATGTAACTAGGTATTCCGCATTTTTCTTTGCCGAATTTGGGGACTCTGCCTGGACGTTTCTGCTGTGGTGGGTTTGGTTCTCCTCGGGGTCACCACCCTAGTTTCAATAACCTCCAACATTCCTGTGAGCAATAGATTTTCTGTCCAACATTTTTACCTTTCACCCTATAGGCTGATTACTGGGTTTTTTTTTTTTTTTTGGAACAAATGCAGGAAACCTAATTTTATTAAATAGTATAGTAAAAAAATGACTCACTGCTAAGTGTTCGTGCTAACAGCCTTTCCCACCCCACACTTAAAGGGCATTTGTAGTTTCAAGTTATGCCCAAAACAGAATTAAGGCTATGGCTGAATGCTTAATTGTTCCTTTACCATTTCCCTTTCAAAACAAACAAACAAACAAAACCCCAGAGACACCTGTTCAGAGTAAATGGATACAAATCTGCCCTTTTGGTCCAGGCCCTCAGCAAGTTGGAAGGACTGGAAATTGGGTTTGCACCTTTGTCCCATTCCATGGTGCTGCTTTTCTGCTAGACTAGGCTTACCTCGAACGATGGAAACACATGGAATTATCCTGGAATGTGGAGGCCATGGAATACTTGCAGAAAATTCCCCTCAGGGCTACAGAGCACCCCTAGGGCAGCAGATAGCATTCCTACGAAGCATTGCCCAAGTGTGACTTTTTCCTCTACATGGCTGGAGGGAACTGACAGAGATTTTCCTCTCAAGGAAGATCTAGGGCTTTCGGCTTAAGGACTGGGAGGCTTTCAAGTATTTTGACAATGTGGTAGTTATGAGATTATCTGAAGGGAGACCTCCTTGCTCCTCTGCCTGAATCAGGAGCTCAGCACACCTCTGGAATCCAAAAGGAGACTTATCACCAGTAGCTGAAAACAGTTTACACTGGAACTATGTGGTCGGAGTCAGGCTGTCTCCTTGTTATCTGAATATGAACTTCAGAAAAGAGATCTTCAGTTTCAGTATTTGTTCTCTTTCTCTCTCTCTCTCTCTCTCTGATACTTGGTGAGCACAGTTTCCATGAAGGAACAATAAGCAACTCAGTCCCTCTCCCAAACCCTGGTGGATCCTGAAGGCAGTCCTGCGTTCTAGTGAATTTGATAAAGGTAATTAATCCAAGAAATTTCACCCTGGGGAAGAAGCTGGAGAGAAACAAGAAAAGATCGGACGACGAAATTTCATCCACAGGACTTCACATGTCTTGAAAAGAGAACTGTCTCTGTCTGTTCCCCTTTCTCCTTCCACAGCACTTTGGACAAACAATACTCTGTAAATATGTCCCGACTGATCTAAATCGGCTCTGTAAGACTTAGAGAGAAGGGAACGATAAATATGGCTTTTTACATCAGCTAGGAAAGGATGGTTATTTAAGGAATTGTTGGACGATCAACCATCCACTTTGAAAGAAAATATGGTCTAAATCACACAATACAAAAAAAGAGTCATTACAGTGCACCATACACAGAATAGATTCCTCAGGGATTAAAGACTGAAGCAGAGGGAGAAGGTATGGAAGAAAATATCGGTCAAATTAATGCCATCCTGCATGGGTTTGAACCCTCACTCCAACAGCCCTCACTAGCTTGTGACTTGTAACCTCTCTCTGCCTTGGTTTCCCCACTTGAAAACAGGCTCATCGACAGTCGATGAATCAATCAGTATATGTAAAGCTTTGTAACAGGACCTGGCTTGTAATGAATGTTCTAGAGGGGGCTGTTCTTTTCTATAATTTCCTAAGACTGCCAAGAGAGAGCCTCCTTGGGAAAAGAGAAAAGCTAGAAACAGAGAGAAAAGGATGCACAGACCGGACATCATACAAACGAAAGTTTCTGATATGTTAAAATGCCTCAAAAACCAAGGCAAAGATGAACAAAGGACCAGGAGAAACTACGGCAATGTCCATGGCACAGCACAGTGGAGACTGTTAACCCCACATGCCAGGAGCTCTTGCTGATCAACCAGAAAAAAGAACCCAGAAAAACAAAGGGCAAAGGCTACGAACAGG
Organism: Neogale vison; assembly: GCF_020171115.1. Taxonomy (NCBI): domain Eukaryota; kingdom Metazoa; phylum Chordata; class Mammalia; order Carnivora; family Mustelidae; genus Neogale; species Neogale vison. The sequence continues at coordinate 14,777,025 of NC_058097.1, forward strand.
AAGGCTGCTACAGAACTGCCAACAGCCGACAAGCCCGTGAAAGAGTGTTCACCCTATGTAAGAATTAAGGAGGTCCACGTTGTAACCATTTTGCCAACCTGAGGAAAGCAGAAAAGGAACAGGGTGCTGGTCACTGTGTGAGGCTTCGGGCATCACCCAACAGGGAGGGGGAAAAATGCTCACCTTCTTTCGGAAGAGGCAGTAAAAAACACCTGCTGGCATTACATCCCGGGATCCAGCGACCTCACTTCTTGGGACAGCACAGGTCTAGACAGATCTCTGCACACACCTGCTCCCTACCTCACTGTCTGCAGCATCAGAACACGGCGGATAACCTCCCTGTACATCAGTGAGATGGTTCGTCTTTTATTGTTTCTCTTCTTTTTTGTACAACATCGACTCTGTACTGGATTTTTCCAAAATGTTGGGGTTTTTTCTTTTTCTTTATGATTCCTAAACTGTAGAAATCTGATGATTTCTGGGAAATCTGTAGCAAAGGAACTGAAGAGTACCGTGCTAGTAAGCCTTCCTACTGCCTATGCATGGAATACTACGTAGCCTTAAAAAAAGAGGGAACCAAAAAAAAAAAAGAAAAGAAAGAAAGAAAAGAAAAAGAAAGGAGGGCACTAGGGGCGTCTGGATGGCTCAGTGGGTTAAGCCTCTGCCTTCAGTTCAAGTCATGGTCTCGGGGTCCTGGGATTGAGCCCCGCATCAGGCTCTCTGCTCAGCGGGGATCCTGCTTCCCCCCGTCTCTCTGTCTGCCTTTCTGCCTACTTGTGATCTCTGTCAAATAAATAAAATCTTAAAAAAAAAAAAAGAGGGAACTAGATCTCTATGTACTGACCTGAAATGATTTTCAGGATCAAAAGTCACATGAAAAAAAAAAAACTAAGAGCACAACCTGTGTCTATAAAGGTTTTTTAAAGGAATAGTACGTATGTGTATGCATTTCTATTAGTGTATGCATAGGAAAAAAACTTAAAAGGATAGAATCTAAACCTACCAGCTAACTGGTGGTCAGAAATACCACCAGAGCCAATTCAGGCTCTCCGGGAATGACCACAGGGCCCGTGTGCAGTCTCCCAGCCCTGCTCCAGGAGACCCACATCTATGAGCCCAGGAATCAAGGGAGGGTCATGAACGTCAGATGCCGAGCTGCTCTTAGACACGGAGGGCCTGGAGAATAACTGGGCTAAAATTCACCAGATCATCTGGCTTTTCACACCTTCTAAATCAACCACGAAAACAGTCCCCTCCTTTCATTTTTGAATGAAGGCACGAAGGTATGGGAAGAAGAAGGCAAAAATATAAACTTTAAAAAAAAAAAAAGTTAACCTAATGAAAAAATAAGGTTTTAGGAAACTGGTTCCAGGATGACAATGTAAACCAGATGATACCTGCACCAGTGCCTCAAACATGTCACGGCCCCAGGGAGGAAAGGATGGGGATGGAGGCAAGGGTCACCAGCGGATTCATGCCTTCTGCTTGCCAAGCAAGATAAAGGCTCCCAGGCACCACCTGTAGGCATGGAAAATGCAGCTGTCTTCCTAAGCCAGCCCACCCTCCAAGTGTAACCATAAAGGAGCACGCAGAATGCAGACTGTCAATGAAATCTTTGTCGGATTTGTTCTGTCTTCTGATCGGCCCTGCTGGGAGAGAGCCCCAACGAGTTCATGAGTCAGGGAAATAACGGAGAAGATGGGATCTCAAGTCATGCCGAGTCTGATGGAGGGTTTCCTACTACCTCTCACTTTGCAGAATCCCAGTAGGGTGGCCAGTGTTCAAGTCCACTGTGCGGAGAGGGAGGGTGGGTGTGTTGAGCCAAGTGGCGCCACGGTCTACCTCCTACCTTACGCCAAGCATAGCTGGTGTCTCATGCTCTGGTGGCTGGCCCAAACACCACTCCATGGGAGATGACCCCCTTTGTGTATAATTTAAGATTATACACAAAGAAGTATAGGAAACCTTCAGGCTTGGCCTGATCATGGGGAATGACCTCCTTTGTATATAATTTAACATGAATATGAAAGCTTCAGTCTCAGCCCAATCAAAGGCATCTCAGTTGGGAACTTTTGAGTAACAGATTCTGGTGGGGTCTTTATTAAATTTCCAGTCCAATGACTCTCAGGTGAAGAAAAATATCAAAGGGAAAACCAGATTCTAACAGTTGGCAGGTGTGCACTGATCTCCAACCATCCCTTTTGTACTCTTTCCCCAAGCAAAAGACACTACCGATTTCAGAGTTCACCATGGACACCACATAGCGGGGAGGTCGAGAGAGACAGACACCTAAGGGCCCAGGCTAGCTCTCAATCCAACACACCAGGGACTCGGGACCTGCAGGAGAACGGAGAAGAACACAGGGCAGGCATCTGTCAGGACCTGTTGCTCCCCTGCTGGAGGGAAGCAAGCGCACCTCACGTCTCTATGGCTGGAGGGAGAGGGAGCGTAGGCAGGTCCTCCAAGAGGGGAGTGATCCCTTTACATGGGGAAAGGAGAAAGTTACGGAATTCACATTCTGGACCTCAAGCCCCAAGGGGAGAGAGGTACCTTTCTCTCCCACAACATGCTTCCATTCTGACCCAGAAGGATCACTGCAGACAGAAACCAAGAACCCAGCCTCTAAGCGGGACTGGGGCTGCTGGCCTTCCCACAGGACCGATCAGTCACGGTGCCCAACAGCAGAGGGTATGAGGATACGAGCAGAGCAGCACTGAGAGCTGGACCAGAGCCCACCACTCTTGAAGACACACAAATAAACCACTTAAGGAATTCGATCATGAACGTTTCACAGAGCAACCTGGAAGCCCGGAGAAAAGTAAAGAGCTTCCATCTAATGCCTGGGGCTCTCTAGCCCACCCTATACACACACACACACACACACACACACATATACACACGCACGCGCACACGCACACACACACACACACACACTCCCCTCCACTTCCAGGAAACAGACAGGAAGAATTCACTGAAGGAGAATCTTGATTAAAAAACTGCTCTCACACAATCAAAACTTGACAACTCCAGGCAAGGGAGAGCACATCACTAGCGTTCTTTGTTTCTGTTCTCTGGGGAGGTGGGATGGGGGTGGTGGATTAACAAAACCCTTTCTCAGTCCGGATTAGAAATTAGCTCATGCTTTCAGACAGCTCGGTCTTAATACAGCAACGTCTGTCCCAGCATTTATGACACCAAGAGAAGGGACTCTGGACTGGTGAGGTCAAATGTCACACCAGAGAGCTACGCCTCTGCTTGCATCTCCTGAGACGGCTGTTCTGTCTCCTCCAGCATGAAAAAGGAAGAGGAGGGAATAAAGACCTCAGTTGAAAGCGAGGGTTGGGAGACCCGTTAGGAAGTCCCCTCCATCATGGCTCCTGGAGCAGGTGCAGCAGAAAGCAAATTTGGAAGTTTCCCTGACCAATAATGAATACTTTGCCAAGGAACCAGGATGGGGCAGGGTGGGGACCAGGACGGGTTTGTGGGGGGTGGGCCGTGAGGACGGGGCTTGGGGAAGGGGTGAGTAAGGAGGGCTGTGTGTGAGAAGCCTGGTGCCCTCCCCAGGTCAGCAGCATCTGGAGTGGTTTCTCTAGCAGACAGTAAAGAACTCGATTACATCCAGTTAACTGTGCTCTAAACTGATTATGCATGTGCTGGGCTAATGGATTACATTAGCAAGAGGAAAAATAACATGCAATCAATCTCCATTTACTACAGGCCACACCAGGGCCTAGAGAAAAACTGACTCAACCACCTCTAGTCCCCGCCCCAAATCTACAGACTCATGACACCCTAGGACAGGGAGCCCCCTCAGTGGCAGGAGAAGCCTGTCTTAGTCACACCGCTGGACCGGAAGGCTTGGCGCGCGCCCTGGAAGAGACCCATCTCCGTGTCACTCAGGAGTGGCTGAGCGCTCCCCGCCCCCACAGCAGAGCCACAGCAAGCCAAGGGACATTCATTACCCAAGGACTAATGAGACCAGACTAATGACCCACGGCTCCTGACACAGGGAATTCTGCTCTGAATGTGGGCGGGGGCGGTGTTCAGCCCTGGGGTTGTGCCAGCCAAGTGCGCTGTTTGGGGACTTCTCCTTCCGGCGCTGGTTCCCAAGTTCTATCCTGCACCCCAATATCGACGGCCCTCCCACCTGCACTGCCTTTTTTAAGTCGGCGTTTTCTCCATCTTTTGAATTAAAGAGAGAGAGAAATAAGGCCAGGGAGGAAAAGTGTCCATAGTTCAGCAAAACCCAGATGGAAAGCCCCGTCTCCTCCCTGACATCCACCCTGGAAACTGCCTCAACCTGACTCGCTAGGCGTGACCGGCCAAGGTGGTTTGGGGACCTGCCATCATCTCAGGGAATCCTCCAGGTTCCAGGCCCTTCAGAAGCAAAGCCAAGGGTGTGGTATACTCTCACTGGAGGGTGTAGCGTGGAGAGCGAATCACCACCACGCACATTTTATCATCCACAGGGCGTTTTTTTCACCCCCTCAGATGGAAGAAGCTGGCTTCTTGTCACTTCTAAACAACCCTCATCAAAGTTGCATACAATCTTCCGTGGCCACGTGCAGTACTTTGAACTAATTTTGCTCAGTCAGGTCCTTTGAAAAGTTTCTTTCTATAGGTTTTCCGTCAGGTTTTCTGACCACATCAGTACCACGCCCCCTTATGGCTGCCTGAGACCTCTAACTTAAACTGACCCCCAAGGAGCCTTTTCTTTCAATGGTGGTCTAAAACTAAACCATCCAGTGAGGTTCCTGCTCACTTAGAAAAAGGGGCTGGCTGCTTGGTGTTCAGACCTTCCCCACTGCACCATGCCCCAGCCCATCCATGCTGGGGTCGGCAGTCAATTCCAGAACCTTCTAGTGCCACCACCTCATTTCTGTCTTCTCCTCCTTCCCCTAACGTGGCTTCTTATCCACACTACACAGGCCTCCTGCCAAGCTGAAGACGAGCAATTGTAAAATGAATCATAGTTACCGATCTCGGCAGAGGCTGACACAGGGAAAGGACCGGAAGCCTTACTTGGGAGTCTCCCTTTAAAATCACCAGGGGTAGTGAGGGGATTAAACTCACTCGGGGTCAACAGAAAGGCTCCCTCGACCAAAGACCTTGAGTGAGAATGGGTGTGAAAGCCAAAGGGAGGTGGTGGGGGGAGAGGCTGATGATAAAAGGGAGAAAATGCAAAAAGGGTGTGGAAGGCCTGTGGGAGGAGGCTGGGCAGATTTATGGCGATTTGTACCTGATTGTTCATACTAAAGCCATTATGGGATGATTAGAGAAAAAGGTGAGGCTTTAAGTCCAGTGAAAATCAATAGAAACGTCTGGAGCAATTCTGCCTCGCAAGTGAAAGGACTATTTACAGTATGTGAGCACCTCCTCCTCACCGTTAAGGTCTATGGACTGAGAGAGAGACTGGAGGGGGTGGGGAGGGCCAGGGAGGGCCAGGGAGGAAGGAAGGAAGAGAGGACAGAGGGGGAAGAGGAGGAGGAGGGGAGAAGAAGCCCAGGGGAAGAGAGGGGAAATGTAAATACGAGGAAGAAAAAGGGGGCACGGGACAGGGAAGCAAAGGGGGAAAGAACAAAGGAGCTCCCCTTCAAGGACCCTAAAATTGCCCCATAGCATGTGCCACCTTGTAGTCAACTATGCAATTTATTCATTGTGTTTATCACCCAACTCCCTGCAAGAGAATGGGAGCACTAGAAGGGCAGGGACTTTTGTTTTTGGTCTATTTTGTACATGGAGGGAGGCGTGTGTCAAGAACAGGACCTGGTATACAGGAGGTGCTCAATATCTATGTGTGAATGAATGAACAAATCAATGAATCCATGAACAATCGAACTCTGTACTCCAGGGGTCTCCAGGAGAGAAGAGATCAAAGGGGGAGAAGGGTGGGAAGAGCCGGAAAAGGGGAGCGTGAAGAACGCAGGGGAACGGGGCAACCCAGGAACACAAAGGCACGTAAAAGCCGTAACAAACCACTGTAAGGGGGAAAAGGCCAGTTGTCCAGAGTCGAGAGTCGGGCTGCTGTCCATAAAACCTGCCCTCCAAAATGGGGCAGCCTCAGAGAGAACCTTTGGTTACCAGAAGCCACCAGCATGCAGCAGCTTCACGAGGAAGCAGACGCCAACACCCCCTCCAACACCAACTGGTCACCGACCCCACTGTGACACAGACTGTCACCCGTCCGCAGCCATCCCCAGGCCCCAACCCCCAGCGATCCCCTGCAAGCCTTCCAGAAGGAGCCCGGGTCCTACCTTATACAGCTTCAGGCTGGCCTCGTGCCTGGAGTTGACCGTGTGCAGCCGCAGCTTCTCCAAGCTGTTGGTGTAATAGTCACACGCATTGCACTTGAGGTGGACGGGGTTGCCGATGGCCACGCACTTGAGCCGCCACTCGTTGGCTTTGCCGCCCTCCTTGATGTGGGCCACCAGTTGGTACTTCTGCACGTGCTTGTCCGTCTTGCAGTGCAGCTGGAAGTTGGCCTTGAGCTGGGTGTTGTAGCGGCAGAGCTTGCACTGGTACGAGTCCCCCATCACGGCCTTCCACTCATCCTCCGGGAGGCTGCGCTCCACGTTCATGTGCAGCCCCAGCATGTCCAGGTTATCCGTGGTGAACTTGTTGCAGACGGCGCATTGGAAGAGCTTCAGTGACGGGTCGTTGGTCTGGATGAAGCTCTCGCCCAGGTTCATCAGCTCCTCGGACACCAGCTGCCCGCCCCCGAGGCGCATGTCTAGGGGGATCTCACCGCCCACTGCAGAGAAGAGGGGGAGAGCATCAGAGGCCAGTTTCACAGCTGCAGCCCCAGTGGAGGCACCCCCAGACTCCTCCACCCTCAACCCAGGGTGGCGGAGAAAAAAAAAAAAAAAAATCACATTGAAAGTGTTGTAAGGCACTACTAACTGGGAACACCCCCCCCCCCAAAAAAATCAACTTTATGTGTTCGGATCTTTCCCAGGGACATTCTGAAATTTGCAGAAGGCTTTATTTATTTATTTATTGCTTTTGGGAAAGAAGATCTAGAACCATAATCTCTTGAATATTTCGATTCAGTTCTTTATGCAGATCTAAGAAAAGATAGGAATAAACATCATTCACTGGACATAACAGAATCTGAAACTCCAGACCCCTAAAAGCTGGAAGTTAGTTACAGCTGCATTTTAAGATACGCAGCCTTCGCGGTAAATCAGAACAGGGCCCAGAATTTATCTACAGCAGCATGGCCCCAACGGAACTTCCTGCGCTGTCCGATGGGCTAGTCACCAGCCACGGCTAAGCTGCAACCAAGGAACTGAATTTTTAGTTTTATTTCTTTTTAACTCATTTAAGTTTAGATCGCCACATGTGGCTGGGGGCTACTGCAGCAGAGGGTGCAGCTCTCCATCTGAGATTTGGGCAATGGTCTCCCTAATTCCTCAGCACACCCCACGGGTCAATATTCTGCCTGCCTGTCAATGGTGCCAGCTCCTCCCACAGGTCCCCAAGAATACAGTCACTCCCCTTTTCTGAGCCCCCACTATGCATGAAATGTAGGTCTGCTACAGGACACGTCACATTCTCTGTTTCCATCAGCCACACGCAGAGGCCTGTGTCCCCATCCCTCTGTAGGGCAGAGGTCCTGACTGAACCTCTAGAGAGTGCCCAGCCCCCCACACAGATGTTGTGCAGGACAAGGTTAAAAGGGAACCAAAATGGTACAGGTTCAGGAAGTGGATCAAGACGGGTAATGGCACGCAAAGGTCAGCTCACAGTTCCCAAAAAGAGTCTGTTCCTCCCTCTTCACCCCTGTTACTTCTCAGCTCATCACTGCCCTACATAAACCAGGGATGGGCTCTCATTCACTGGGATATTAGAACTGCAAACTCTTATTTCTATCATGAAAAGGGCTTGGAAAGAGCAGTCTTCCCTCCATTCCCGAGCAGCATACAGTCAAGCACTGGCTTCTGTGATTTACCTCTCCCCCAAACACTTGCACATGGGAGCTACCATGTCTTCCCCTGCCCCTCCCCAAATGATACTCAGATCTGACCTTTTACTTATGGCTGGGCTGAGGTTTTTTTTTTTTTTTTTTTTTAATGACTGATTATAATCCAAGTTAGTGGCTAATCAAGTAAAAGATTTCTTTTTTAATGATTTTCTTATTTATGCTACATGCGGCAACTCTAATGAGAAGATCAGTTACAGGTTCTACTGAGCAGTCTGGCTGTGTTTGAAGCCTGTGCACAATGTACCAAGCCACAGAAATCTTTTGCAACGTGCATTCCAGAAGGCTCAAGAAGCTTTTTGCTTGTCTCCTCCCTTGCCATCTCTGCAGGTGAGAGGAGCCATAACTAAGACATTCTTTTTAGGACAAGAAAAAAAAAAGAGGAGAAAAAAAGCCTAAAAGCTCCATCCCTTAATGGGGACGAAGGCCAGATAGCATCCATGAAACACAAGCGGTGTTCAGTCAAAGCAGAAACTGCCCAGAGGGTAAGACAAGGAGCAAACATATATTTGTTTCTGATGCCAACCACCTGAAGCATCAGATTTTCCCCACTTTTTAAATTTAACCTCAGCACATCAATACTGCTCTAAAGAGAAATTCAGCTGTCACTTGCTGGATGCCTGAGTAAAAATGAGAAATCCTCCAAACGCACAGAGGACATAAGTCCCTATTCCCATTTCAAGCTCTTGAAATGCAAATCAAAGACAGACACTGAGAAGCAGTGAAATGAAGGCGACAGGCAAGCCAAAACTCCAGAGAACGTACCTTGGAGGAACAAACCCAAGGCTTAGAATCCTACAAATCTGCAGAACAAGAAGGAACCAGATCAGCCCTCGCAAGAAGTGGAGGAACCTCACCCAATGCGGAGGAAGTTAGGAAGAGCGCCCCCTGGAAGTGAAAATTCAGCAGGGGTTTTACTGTTGTGCCAGGGGGCACCCATGTCTAACACTAGAATTTACACTCTGCCACAAGAGTCTGCGTCTGAGAGGCACATGGATTAAAGACAGCTTCTAGACTCAAAGACAGAAGCAGAGGATCTACTAAAATCTCAGGCAGGTGTCCTATAGCCAGTCGGCTCCCTGGGAAAAACGCAGACACCTGGGAAAAACGCAGCTACCTGATTCTCCGGGCTGGGCTAAACTTTATCATCTAAGGGGATGCCTGGAAGGATATCTGCAGATGGCCTCCAGCCTAGTATCTTATCTACAAATGGCAGCACACCCCACCAGACCAGACCCAAGGGTGCCGACCCTCTCCTCCAAGCCCTCCAGGAAGAAAGCATCCCCGGAATCAGCATCTGCTTGGGATCACAAAAGAGAAGGTTTTGTCAAAGGAAGGAGTAACTTGGTAAGTAGGAGTGGATTTACAAAAATGTTTCTCCCCCTGCAGAGCCCAGGAATACCTAGTAATACCTATAGCTTTCTCACAAATGGCCTCGTGAAGGATCCTAGGGCTGCAGACAGAACTGAACGTTATGGCCCTTTCGTATTTGCATGTGTTGGCCTCTGCCGAGGTCATAGCACTTACACCTAAGTCCTTCGCGCATGCGCTCTCGTACCCACACCCCCACTCAGGCCGCCAGGATAAAGCACTTGTGACTCTCACTCTATCTCAGCAGCTCTTGGGGCCTAAGGTGGACACAGGAGGTTTCCAGAGACACACCTTGGCTGATAAGTAGTAACCCTGAAAATTCAAGGGCCTATGCTTGGCTGACCTGGAGAAGGTCCTTAGAAGGAAAAGCTCTGTTCTCTTTAAAAAAAAAAAATAAATGAAGTATGGGTCTGCTATGTACATCCAGAACACAGGAATCCATTCTTCTGTCTCTTGTGCACCTGCCATATGCCCATAATGCATGGTGCCCCGCGGACTCACAGAGAGCTGGTATAAAAAGCACAGTATTTTTCTACTGCTTCATTCAAGCCTTAGTCAGAATTACTGGTTTTCAAGGTAATTAAAAAGATCTCACTTTGACCCTGTATGAACCCATCCATTTTCTGTGCCTTCATTCCATTTACATCAGATTTGATTTACTCCAAGATCTGCCTCCCCAAGATTTTAAATCTCCAGATGAGAAAACCCCAATTCCCACAGGCTTAAAAAAAAAAAAAAGTCTTACAGTACGAGGCCATCCCTTGGTGTATGTCCCCTATGGTTCACTCGGGGGACAAATAAGATGATTGATCCCTATGCATCCATTATTAACCAGTTGGTGAAACATTCTTCAAGTCGTTTGGTAATAAAGGATCCACAGGTCAATATTCCAAAATAGAAAACAAGATTAAAGTAGCAAGGATCCAAATTTAAGTGCATAGCAGGAAAAACAAATTAAATGCTATGAAATATAACTCATCAGCAACAATTAGGACTAAAACACCACACAAAGACATGCCAACTGGGATTAACCTAAACCACCAGAATAAAGGTAACTTGCTCACACTCTGTTGCCGAGAACAACTTATTCTCATGTCAGGAAGGGACTACTACTTCAGTCAGGCCACCACCACTGGTCCCAGATTAGCAGGGTTGGGGGATGGAGACCAGGCAGTGCCCATCTGAGGCAAAGGTAGGTGGGGGAAAAACAGCCCAATCATCACACTAGTCCTCGTGGAACTGATATGCACGTTTTCTCGCTACAGAGACTCTCCCCCAAAAGTGCTCATGATCCTTTTCATGGAAAGACTCATGGTTTTTGGCATCCCAATCCTATCCTCTTGCCTCCATTCTAGAGCTATGCAGCCAGTGGGTAAGACGGGCTGTCTGGACACAGCCAGCTCACGTTCTCTAACACGGGTTGTTTTCTCATGGTAACAAAGGCTCTTCCAACAGATATTAAAGCTTTGCTCTTTCTGATGTACGATTTTAGAATTTACTCTTCGTTCATCTAGCACACCATTCTTTACGGTTGCCCCAGGGCAACTGAATTCCCAACTATACTTATCCCCGACAACTCACGCAAGACAGTAAAGAAAGGCAACGGGTCTCTTGCATCGAGATCCTCCTCATGAATACACTGGAGAAGTTTGCAGAACATATCTGGATGGCTCCCCGTTCCGCACAGAACCAGCCTTTGGTTACGTGAATAAGGTACGCTACGGTTTTGAGATGCTCTTAATGGAGAGGACTGTCCCTAGTTAAAACCTGAGCTGCACGTTTCCCCTAAGTCACAGCAAACATTTAACGGACCCCGAAAGTTTCGGATGAATTGTGGCGATTTTTCAAACTGCGGAAGGGTCGAAGAAAGAGAAGACAGGAACAGAGAGAGGGAAGTCGACCAGAAGCCCGACACTAGAGGCAACACTGAAATTTTCATCCCGGCCCGTGGAGCCGGAACCGAGTCGTGTGGCTGCTGAACGGGTACGATCCTCCATACGCACACCAGAAGGGCTCCTCGAGAGAAACAGCTGATCGCCAGACACTCACGTCCACACAAAACCAAGTCTTGCAAAAAGAACCATCAGAGCCGAATCCGCAGGACGGGACAGAACGAACCAACTCAGCGGGACCTCGGTCTATCCTCACTGCTCCCCCGTTCACCGCAAGTCACGAGAACACACGCGCCCGCGCTCAGCCTCACCTAGAGCAGGCGTCATGGCGGCCATGGGCCCGGCGGGGTCCAGCTGGAATCCGCTCATCATGAACTGCGCGTCCGAGGCGGTGCTGTCCATCTTCAGGTTGGGCAGGTTCATGTTCTGGGCCAGGTAGTACTGGTAGAGCTCGGCCTCGGCGGGCGACGGCAGGCTGCCGAGGCCCAGGTGCCGGTTGTGCTGGATCTGGGTCATGTTCTGCTGCAGGAGCATCATGTTGTGCATGTGCTTCTCGCTGGTCATGTGGATGCGCAGGTTTCTGGCCACGTTGGTCTCGTAGTCGCACACCTCGCACCGCCAGGTGGGCTTGGTTTTTGGTTTGGTGGGCGAGGGGGCCCCGCAAGAGCTGCCAATGTTGGCCGCTGCGGCCGCCGCCGCGGCCGCTGCGGCCGCCGCCCCGGCCGAGTGGCTGAACACCTGCTCCCCCCCTCCGTTCTGCAGGTTCTGCATGTTGTTGAGATGCTTGTCGGACTGCATATGAATACTGAGGTTGCCTTTGGTAGTTGTGGAGTAGTTACACACCTCACAGCGGAAGGGCTTGTAACCACAAGTGTAGCTCTCGCCTCGCGCCAACCGGGGGTGGGGCTGCCCGCTTTTGCAGTAGACACAGGAGCCCCCCGGCTCCGGGTGCTTCTCCTTCATGTGTGCCTCCAGGGTCTGCTGGTACTTATAGTGCCAGTTGCACTTGGGGCACTTAAGTGTCTTACACGAGTTACGAGAATGCATCATGGTCATGTGGCCACCCAGCGAGCGGGAGGAGCCCAGGACCGTGTCGCATTTGGGACACTCCACGCCGCTCCCCGAGGGGCATTCCCCAACCCCAAGCTCGCAGAGGGAGCCAGCGTGCTGGTGATGGGGGACAAAGCCCCCATCGTCGCCCTCTGTGCTTTCATTTGGTTCTGGTGCTGTGGCATTGTCTTTATTGGCACTTTCGTCAGCAAAGTCCAGCCTCCGGCCGCCCTCTGCCACATTGGCCCTGACGCCCTCACTGTTAAAGCTTAAACGATTCCTCCTGTTCGCACCATCAAAGACAACAAAGGAAGAAGCAGAATTAGAACTAGTAGAAGCTGCGCCCCTCGACAGGGTCTGGAGCACATTAGGCATTAAGGGGGAGTTAGAAATGCTTTGGTTTGAGAGAGCAAGGTCCTTTTTGCTGCTGCTACCTGCCGCGGCCCCAGACTCCTCATGGGGCCTGTCCTCCAGTTCGTCGTCCAACTCGCCTGGAAAGAGTCCTTTGCAACCCTCGTCTTCCTCCTCCTCTTCTTCCTCCTCTTCCTCTTCCTCCTCCTCCTCCGCCTCTTCCTCCTCCTCTTCCTCCTCCGCCTCCTCCTCGGCTGGCTCTGCTTTCTCGGAGAAGCAATCAGGATCGCCCACTTCTTGCTTCTCTCCTTCTGCTGCCCCAGAGTCCTTGCCCTCTGAGGATTTGGTAGGACTGGAGGCCAGAGGCCCCAGGGGGACTGAGGTAATGGGGGTCTTCAGGACCGAGCTGGTGAGCCCGCCAAGGTTCAAGAGGGTGCTGGGGGTCAAGATACCAGCCTGGGGCTGCTCGGGGCCCGCAGCAGAGCCGGCTGGGAGAGCCTCCTCCCCTTCCATTCGAATGCCACTAAATTTCCCATAAAAACTGTGTCCGGGGCTTATGAGGTTAGCTGTGGAAACTAAAGGGTGTTGAAAGTTTTTGTTTTTTGGTTCCAAAAAACTTACAAGGGGTTCCTTGTCTTTGCCAATCCCTTGGATGATAGCGGAGATGTTCTTATTGCTAAGAATTTTCCGCTCGTCTTCACTCAGGGTCATTCGATGGTCGTGCACCGCGTGGGTCACAAACGAACGGACGTACCCGAAGGACAGTTTGCACAAGAAACACATCAGGATGGGCTTCCTCTTGCCGTAGAGCACAAAGCCATCGAATTTGGACAGGTCCACATTGTTGGGAACATCTTTGGATACGCAGGAGCTTTTGGCAGAGCCGTCGCTGTTCAGGTAATCCTTGTTGCTTTTGTGTCGCACGTCAAAAACGCGGAAGCTGTGCAGGACGGGGCTGAGCCCCGTCAGGGCTGAGGTATTCGGGAAAGCCTGGTCTGGGCCCTCAAACCATTTCCCGAAGGATGAGGCTATGTGGAAAGTGTTGATGATCTGTGGGTAGACTGGTGCAGCACAAGAAGGGTCCCCTTGTTTGCCCCCCGCCCCGGGGAGAGAGTTCAGGAAGAGCGAAGGGAGAGGCCCGCTGCCGCTGCCACAGGCGCCACCGCTTTGGGTCAGCTGGCTCAGGCTCTCGACGATGTAGGCTGAGCCGTCGGGCTGGTAGACGATCTCCCCAGCCAGGTTCTCCACATCACTCTCCTCGTCCCCCTCCTCACTGGTGTCGCTCCCGCTCTCCTCTCTCAGGGGGAGCGGGGGGCGCGCGCTGGGGCAGTGGTGCTCCATGTAGGTCTGGAGGCTGGCGAAGGAGGCCGCGCACTCGTTGCAGCTGACCTCCTTGCCGGCGGGCTCGGCAGCGGGGCCAGCCGGGGCGGTGCTCTCCGCGAGGCGTTCATTGAAGGGGGCCCTCAGGCTCTCCAGGGGCCCGTGGTTCTCGCTTGCGGACTGCTCCATGCTACTGGGTTTGTCGGGGAGGTGGGTGCTGTTGAGTTCAGTCCATTGCTGGTGCTGAGGGATACCGCACCCATTGTCCTTCCCCGAGACGACAGGCGAGTCACAGCCTTCCATGGTAAGGCCTGCGTGGAGCTTTCATTGCACCCAGTACGGATCGGACCTGAAGAGCAGAGGCAAGGGGGGAGAGGAGGGAGAGAGGGGGAAGAGAGAGAGAAAGGAAAGAGGTTAGGAGGGCCGAGGCTAGGTCCCGCACTGAGCACTCTAACAGGCTTCTGTCCACACCCACAACAGACACCGCAAGGGCAGCAGGGACCCCAGCGATCGCCCCACGCCGTCCAACGAACGTGCAGGAGGCAGCTGGCACCAGGTCTTTATGGCCAGGGTCTGTGGCAAGAGTGGGGAGCATAGGGAAGGGGGCACACAGGAGACCCCCTCTTTGTCTTCAGACTGTCGGCTGCTCTACCCCCTGGAAACCAGTTCGAATTTCCGTTCTTTGCAAGCACCGCGTTAGAGTCGGGGCCAGGCTATGGCCACAGAAGAGGACAGTCGCATCACCTCGCCGGGTCCCGCTGAGGACGCACAACGGCGGCCCTACTGCATACAGATGGCCGACACCAAGTCCTTGTCGGTTGACCGCATTGTCTGTGGGCCAAGGGAACACCAGGGAGGGACGGACGAGAGGACGAAGAGTTTGTACCCCCAGACAAAGGACGGTAAACCTGTGTGGGGACACGCTCGCTGATTTGGAGGTGAAGTTGCTGCCGTTGCTCTTACTGGCCAAATGTCTAGTTCGGAGCTCAAAGGAAAGTGACTGAAGGCTGCACGGCTCAGAGAGCAAGTCTGCGGGGCCTGGACGTGCTCTGCCAGCCCTCGACAGGGCCCGTGGCTACGTTCATCCTCTCCGGCTCTGGGAGGCACCATCCCGTTTGACAAGCAGTACAACTGAGGCGCTAAATGTAAAAACGGGCCCAGTGCCACCCTGACACTGTGAACCAGACGGCAGATCTCCCAGATCCCACCTCCTCCCCCAAACCCACAGAACACCCTTGGCTTGTGAGTGAGCTGGCTTCAGACCACGGCTGTGATGGCACAAAATCTCAGCTCGACGTGGCTGGGAAGCCTCTCAACTGGCGGCTCCCCGTCCAGCAGCGTCGCCCTTGCCCTGTCTGGACAGGGCCCAGTCACCCCTCGTATGGTGGTTTCTGTTGTCAGGGATCTTAGTGGCAAGCCAAGACAGGAGCCGGGCTCGGCCGGCCCCCCATTCCACACCTGCCTCGGAGTTACTAGTAGCTGCGCAAGCAGCTGCCCTTCAGCCCTGGGGCTTTTCCGTTTCGGACTCCAAAGTGCCACTGAGCTGAATCTGCCCTCCGAGACTTCGCCTCCCCGGGGAGGGAGGCATCGGGCCACCCGCCACCTCTCTTGCTCCTGTGGTCACATCATCACAGGGGCGTCCCTTCCGTCCGGCATGGATCCTACAGGCAACTCAGCCTCTCGCAGGGCCCTGATGGTTCGCCTGCAAATCCCAGGCCACCCTCCCCCTAGGCCTCCTTCCTGGAGAACACTTGGCTGCTTCTCCACCCGTCTCATTCATACGCATCGGATGAAGGTTTTGGCTGGTTCGGTCTCTCTCTTCCCGCACCCCACCCCCATCTGCCCATTCTTTTTTCATTTCTTGATTCTTGACTGCACAGTGAGCCAACAGCTCCCCCTCGGGAAAAATTGGGAAAGGCAGGTTTACCAGAAGTCTCTGGAGAAGTAACTTTTTGGAAGACTGTGTCCTCTATTTTGTTCAAAAAACACATGCGTGCGCGCACGCACACCCCACCTCTCAAGCATGTAACCTCAAACTCCATTACAACCAAGTTCTGTGTGCCTTAGAAAAGACACAGTGATTTTAAACAACCATAAATGCAATGGGACTACAGAAGGCTTGGCTGGCACACAGGTGAGAATCCAGGGGGCTCTTCTTACGGAGGTGCCTGATTGGCTGGACGACATCTGATTGACAGCTCGGGCCAAAAAGGTTGGCAGGCCTGAAGGGGCGGGAGGGTTAACAGCCCGATTGTAAAATCAATGTCATAAATGCTTGGTAAGTTACAGGAACATGCTGGAAGGGGAGGCCACGATTGATAAAGGAGAACAGCTTTGATGCTTCACTAGGGACTTGAGTATCGACAGCAAAGCCAATCTCCTCTCCAGCCTGGGCTAGGCCAGAGAAACCTGCAAGCGTTTACCAATTAATTGGTGGGCTTTTCTTGCTCTGCTCTCTCCTACCTCCTCCTCCACAAGCCATTCAGCTACATGACTGGGACTTTTAGAAACTCACCTAACTTTGTTTTCTAGAGCCAAGCAAAAGGTGTCAAGAAAGGATGACGCTGTGGCCACCTCTGAAAGACAGATGGCGCCCATGGTGGTGACACGTCTCCCCTGAGAGAGGCCACGTGGGATACCACTTATTCATAAGGAGTGACGACAGCCCATGAAGACACCAGTGGCCAAGAAGGATCCCACAACACGATCTGTGCACTAGGCTTCCTTTCAATCCACGCTGGCCGTGACAAGCACAGCCGTTTATAACCTTGCTAAACAAAGTGGGGCTCAGGGACAAGTGGCGCCGTTTTTCACCAGGGAGCCTGTATAATGCAGACCCACAGGCCCCACTCCAGATCAGAATCTGCATTTTAATATGATCCCCTGGGGACGGGCCCTAAAGCTTGAGCCACTCTCTGCTTCGTGATGTCTTCACCAGATTGCCATCTTTTCCAGGCTCCGTGCCTGGACTGCCAGGTAACCAGGTGGGGTCAGCCTTGGATTCCCCCACAGGTCCCAGAGAGGTATAGGGACGGGGTGGACGAGAAGGGACCTAAGGACAGAGATGAAGCAATCTCTTAAACCTGCCTGATCCTTCAGCTCAAGGACCTCAGGCTATCCAGAACTCTCCCACCCAGCCCGCTGTCCCTCTCACTCTGTTTATCAGCCAGTCAATAAGAAAAAGGTAGTTCTTACTTAAGGAGGCAGAAGTCAACTCGGCAGGTCGATCAGCACTCTGTCTGTAAACATGGTTTCCCGTAAAATCAATGATCTTCAGTTATAGAGGGCGGCCTGGGAAGCCAGCGGGTCCCCACGCTCTCACACACAGCCCCACCAGCAGCTCTGCTCAGACCCCCACCCCCTACCCCTGGCTCTGCACCCCTTTCCTCGTCCTTCACTCACGCCAGGGCCAGCTCACACATCACACACCCACGACTTCTGCAGCCTGCTTCTCTTCTGCAGCTTATGACCCCAAATTCCCTTATAAACACAGACACCTTCTATTCATGACCACCCCCCCTCCCACCCCCGGGGCAACATTGTGCTCAACATGGTTTTTGCAGTTATGTGCAGGGTCTGGAAAATTCAGTTAAATTTCAGAAGAACACATAAGACCGTCAAAGGGAAGATACAGGAGTGATCCAGTTCTCTCCGATTGATGCTCTCTGCTTGCAGTTTAAATCTGCCATTTGCGAAGTCATCTTGTACAGAAAAGCTCCAACACCTTCCTCAAGAGCCCCCGCCCTTGCTGCTCACAAGTAACAATTCCTTTGGAACCTACCTGTAAAGCCCCCTGCACCTTTCTAACAGCAGTCTTTATTTTCCAAAGATTGTTTAAAATGATAAAACTCCATATTAAGCTGGGCCACTAACAAAGTCATTTATCTCCCTCTTTCAACTGGGAAGATGTGAAAAGACAGTTTTGTTACATTCCTTTAAGGAGACGGGACTGGGTCCAATGCAACAGTTACCAGGAAGCTGGGGGGGGGGGGGGGGGGGCGGTGGTGGAAGGCAGGATATAGTTATTCGGGAGGGGAGGGGGTTCCTGCTCTTCTCCAGCTTCCAGAGAATTAAACACGAACAGTCACACTGTGTAATTTTAAATTGTTAATTAGCACAGGGTTAATTAGGCGGTCCTTTCACAAGAGGCTGTTTGGCAGAAAACCAAGAAAAGAAACAAAGGGAAAGAAAAGAAAAACGGAGAATCCAGACTGGGAGAAACTGTTGCCTCCGCGAGTAACCCACGCGGCATCACCAGAGAGAGGAGCCCCAGCAGCAGGCGGGCCATTCTCCAGAAGCAGCCTGCTTTGCTGGAGCGGAAGCCGGGGGAGCACCATCTCCCTGAGCCCATTCAGCAAGAGCCTCAAAAAACGCACATGCCCTTTGACTCAGCAATTCCCCTATTCGAGGAAATCACCCAAGATGCGCACAGAGATACAGTACTATTCATTATGACATTTTAACGGGAAAAAAAAAAAGATGGAAATGATCTGGCAAAACAAGGGGGTCTCCAAATAAATTAGAGCACACAGACATTATAAAACATCACTGTGTAAACAAACTACTTGTAGGCGTGGGAAAATGATCTCCCGGGATGCTGAGTGAGTGAAGCATATACAGGTCTGTGTACGGAGATACACAAGATTTGTACCGGAACTTTTATAGGGGTAACTGCTAGGGGATGAGGTTATGAGCGACTCCATTTCCTCCTTTGTATCTTTCTTTCCTGAATTTTTTAAAATGAGAGCCATCCTGAGGGAAGCCATCCCTTCTTGAATTAGGCAGCACGTTAAGTACTGCAGAGACCACACCACCTTCCTAACCACGGTGTGAGATGGGTGCCACTTATATTCCTGTTTTAAAGACGGGGAAGCTGAGGTTGCGCAAACTATACAGACGAAATGCTAAAACCCTAATCTGACTGTGCAGCCTGTGGTCTGAGCCACTCTAAGGCATTCTTTTTTATTTTTTCCTTTTTTAGAGATCTTATTTGTTTATTTGACACACAGAGGGAGAAAGTGAGCACAAGCAGGGGGAACGGCAGGTAGAGGCAGAGCGAGAAGCAGGCTCCCCGCTGAGCAGAGAGCCCGACATGGGACTCAACCCCACGACCCCGAGATCATGACCTGAGCCAAAGGCAGACAGTTAACCAACTTAGCCATCCAGGCACCTGACATTTTTCTTTAATGTCTATTTCTCTAAGAGAACTCCAGAATGTCCTTATATCCAACATTCAGATTCAATCTTAATGGACCTGGGGACCGTTCTAAGATCCTGGGAATCCAGGACTGCTACGTAAAAACCACGCACCCATTTACAAACACTACCCTTTTTTGGAATGGTCGGGGGAGGAGAGTTACCTGGAGGTCTTCACACCGAGAAGGGCTAATGAGAGTGGTAGGAGGTGTTCAAGGAGTTGAATGGCAAGCACATTATCCTTTTTTCTTTTTCTTTTAAGAAAACGAGGTAGATTCCAGAGGCCATAAACCAAAAAATGTATTCATTCACTCATCCATTCCATATTTACTGTGTACCTACTATGTGTCAGATGCTAGGGCATCAATGCTAAACAGATCTCAGTGTGTATTCTTGCCAGGGAGAGACCACAAAGAGAATGTTAAGTGATGAAAAGCACTCAGAAATAATATAAAGCAAGAGAAAGGGGAAGAATTATGTGTGTGTATATCCTTTTGGATAAAGTGATGATACTAGATTTAAAAAGGTATGTTGTGGGGCGCCTGGGTGGCTCAGTGGATTAAGCTGCTGCCTTTGGCTCGGGTCATGATCTCAGTGTCCTGGGATCGAGCCCCACATCGGGCTCTCTGCTCAGCAGGGAGCCTGCTTCCCCCCTCTGTCTCTGCCTGCCTCTCTGCCTACTTGCGATCTCTCTCTCTGTCAAATAAAATAAATAAAACCTTAAAAAAAAAAAAAGGTATGTTGTACATTGTACAGTGCAAGTTCCCCCACAGTTTTAGAAAAGAGTTGATGGCTGCTGAACAGCATCTAGGGAAAAATTAGAAAGAAAAAAAAAAAAAAGGAGGTCCTGAAAATTAGCAATTAGCTGTAGAATCAGTAAGAATATTCACATAAAATAAACTGAAAAATAGCTTCACTTAGATTCAATGATCTGAGAAATGCATGAGAGAGGACTTTTTGATTTTAATAAGGTATCCCAAAGTTTATCATCTCCTTGTATCCAGGATGGCAAAATGTCTTTGAGATAATAAAGTTTAGTTGATTTTGTGGCTAGAAGAGGCTATTGCCTAAATTACCCACTCAAATGTCACTGTGTCTACTGGCATGCCTTGACCTTCTGTCTTGTCCTGGGTTCCCTTCATTTGCACCAACAGTTTAAGGGACAAAACCAAGCACACAGAACAGTATGTCATGTACAGAAAGCTAAGAGGGCTGACCAACTCCTGGGCCAGACGGTGGCAAGGAGCCACAAAATAAGGTCTCAGCTGGTGGGAAGGACAGGCCCAACCAAACACGGTAAGTTCTGAAAGACTGGGTATGAAGCCCTATATTTAAAGCTCAAGCAATCGGTAAACGGACAGAGAAGGGAAGAGACTGGGACTAACAGGAGTTCACGCAAAGGCTCCCTGGGGAGTGCTACTTCACTACCAGGCACAATGTTGATGTGGCAGCCAAAGAGAGAAAGGGGACCTCCGGCTACAGGGACACACCAGAGCTGTGGAAACTCAGCAGGGTTCATATCCCTATCCTTCTCTCTGTATGAGGAATGTCATGATTCACCCAGGAAAGACCTGGAAGAGCCTGCTCTCACAGAGCAGAGCATGGCCAATGGCTGCCCAGGAGCAGCTCAGGAGACAGAAGAGACAATTCCCAGCGTAGGGCAAGGCAACGACCCCCAAGCAGACCAGCACGGACACAGGGGACTAGCTACAGGCGGTTGCCCAAGCTTCAGGGCTTAACCATGAGTCATGGGGGGGACTGAAGAGGAAATTCGAGTTCGGTTTCAAAGAAAGGAAAGCCTCTCTCAAGATTATCAAAGCTCTCAGATGGAATGTGGACTCAATGAGATACTGCACTCCCTCGTTTCAGGAATGGAGGAGGGGATTTTGCCAGAAGGTTCCATCGGGTAGCCTCTCGGTCCCGTGAAAGGTGAAGATGCCTGGGTTATCGAGTGGGTTCCTTAGTCAACTTTAACCTCCTTCTCTGGGATCCCATGGTAGCACTTGGCATACGGAAACACTGCAATTCTGCGGTTATCGCACTGCTGTAATTATCTGTTGGCTGGTCTATCTCTGCCACTAAGTTGTTCCATGGCCCTTTCATCTCTGTCTTCTCCATCTCCAAGATGTAATAAGTGCTTAATAAAACTGTAGGGAAAAGGTACGGGGAGGAATGAGAATACTTGAGGGGGCGGGGGGAGATGATCTCTGAAGATGTTCTGTGTTTGTTTGTTTCCTCTCTTAGTTGAAGAAACGGCCTTCTCCACTAAATGGAACCAGGATCCCTTGAAGAGATGGCCAGTTCTTGGGCTGGGAGGCAGAGAGAGTGCAAGAGGAGCCTGAATCATCTCTCTGAGCCAGAACATAAGGAAATGCTCGAAGCATGAAGAGAGTGTGCCAAAAAGGCACCGGAACTGGCTACAGTGGCCCCCGCACTTGCTCAAACTGGGACAATGCAAGCAAGAAAATTACATGAGAGTAAAAGTTTACAACCCAACGTATAAAATAAGAATCCATAATTGCATACCTTTCATAAATTGAGGGGGAAACTGTGGGATTAGGGAAAGTTCTTCCTTCGAATAGAAATCCACCTAATAAATGCAGAGGGTATTATGGAGTTAGAAAATTACCATTTGGGAACCATCATCCCATCCAGGCAAGAATCAATGGATACTACAACTGGTGGATGAAAAGTTCGAATAGTAACAGGATATTTATATAGCCTCAAAGTACCTCCCCACAAGACACTTATTAATTACAGAGGGAAAAACAATAACTTTACAGTGGAGGAACCTGGCAGACCCTACCTTCACCACATGATCAAAGTTAACATCACCAGGAATAGACAAACGGACATCATGTGCCTCCCAAGAGGATACACTGAGAAGAACACAACATCCCTTCCCTGACAGTCCTGCCAAAAACGTAAAACCTGAATCTAATCAGGAGGGAACATCAGACAAATCCAAATCAAGGACAGTCTACAAAATGTCCTCTGCTCTTCAGATATGTCAGTGTCATCCAAAAGAAAGACTGAAGGATGGTTTCAGATTAAAGGAGATTAAAGAGACATGATAAATGAACACAACATGTAATCTGGGTTGTTCTCCCACCCCCATCAAGGGCATAATTAGGGCAACTGGCAAAATCTGAATCAGGTCCATAGGTCAGATAAGTGTCCTAGCTGACTGTTAATTTTCTAGTTTTGATAACGGTGCTGTGATACACAAAAATGTCTTTTTTCAGGAAAAACACACTTATATATTTAGAGATGATGTTTCAAATTTCAAGTGGCTCAGGAAAAATCAGAGCGTATGTGTGTATAAGCACACATGTGTACATATGGATAGAATATGAGATAATGTTAACATGAGATCTGACTGAAGGGTATATACGAGAATCCTCTGTTCTATTATTACAACTCCCCTATACATCTAAACTTATGTCAAAACAAGGAGAAAAAAAGTAACTGTCCAGGGCAAGACTCCATATAGAACCATCCAAAGTACATGTGAACAGCCAACCCACCCTGATCCCCATATCATTATTTTCTTGTGAAATTCATTGTTGGCACAGCTTCTGGAAATAAACGGGCTGTAATGCTGGACAGAAAGGTGTAGACAGACAGACACAGAAAATTGGGCCTCTCTGCCCCTAAATGAGAGGTTCTAGACAGAGGTCTCTAGTTGAAGACAAATGAGCATTCTAACTTGGGCAGGATTTCAAGTAACACAATTATCAAAAGACATTTACCCAAGATATCCACACGATCCTGGATCAGGGCAGATTTCCCTAACTTGGTGAATAGAGTTCTAAATAAGGACAGAGGCAGGAACCATAAAAAGAACCCCAGCAACCTATGGATGGTGAGGACTGCTACCTCTAGACTAAAACATATTACAGAGAAAAACATGTGGCAATGAATAAACCATCCCCACATCCCCCAGCCCCCTCCAAACCCCCAAAGGCAACCCAGATTCTGAGATATGTAGGAAATTCATCCAAGGAGCAAAGACACCACACGCTCATCTGTTTAGCTTAGAATCCACTGAAGAACCATACCCAATCCCATCCTATGCTTTCTACAATAACTGTATTTATATATTGCTACTGTGTTCAATTCAGTAAGTGTGAAACCACAGAAAGGGGAGATCCCATGGCTTGGTAGCAACTCCCTAGTAGACTTAAGAATTATTCTGTAACTATGGCGAGGTCAGAGAACACACACATGCTTGAACAGGTCCCTCCTGTTGCAGGGGGCCCACTGCCTGGAAGGCCCTGAGAACTGTCCAGGCTCTGGGCTTCGTGTCCTGCTAATGAGTGCATCTGTGCTCTTTCCAGAGTGAACATAAATCAACCTGGAAGTGAAAACTGCTAGCTCAGTCTGTTCTGCAGGGAATCCACAACTACCGCGATATTCTGGTTACTGTGAGTCGTGGAGAGGAGGAAGAAGGCGTTGCAAGATCTGGAGCAGAGCCAGGCGTGCGTATGTTGGAAAAAATGAGCTGATATATGAGGAAAACAATTTCTTACCAACCATGTGGATACACACACAGTTCGGCAAGGACCAAAGCCATGAACACAGTAAAATAAGGCAAAACTACTCAACTATTACCCTGGCTTGTTCTGTTCAGAAGTATCTGGGGCAGTTCAACCAGCTCTTCACGTAACGGTATCCCAGCACTGAGCTACTGATCTAAGTGCCCACCCAGCCTGCAGTTTTCCACCACGTCCTGAAGACAGACGACCAGCATCTTTGGCCATCACTGGCCTGCATGGTTCTCTCCTGATCTAGATTTAAGCCATGAAACACTGAGCCTCCTCCCAGACGTAAAGCAGCATGTCCCTTTCACCCAGCACAGCAGCTACACTACTATCCTACCCCATCAGCCGTCCCTCCTACCTGGCAGGTGCTCAGCTCACCCTGCCCTCCCTCCCCACCCCCACCCGCCCCCTGCCATCTTCCCAACTAAATGGGCTACCTTCCCACAATGACAGCAACCAAGCACCCAAAACTTCCCATCTCCTCCCCATTTCCTCAAAATCCCTCTCAAAAGATCCTATTTCTGATCTCTCCATTCCTGCTGCTGGGCTGCTAAGCAAAAGCTAGCAGAGGATGTAAAAATGTGCCATCTGGGCCCGTTACGGTTTCAATCTGGCATCTCATGATGTTAAATTTATTTTCAATAATTTCTCCTGATTAAAGTAGTATGAGTTCATTATTAAAAAAAATGGATATGTGCAGAAAGACTCACTAGCTAAAATAAAAGTCACCTATAAGTCCACAAGCCAGAGAGTGACTGGTAGGCAAGATGGTATTTAAGGATATTTTTTTCTTGCTCTGCGTGTCTAGAGATGCAGATCTTCTTCACCAACCTCAGATCACACCACTCCTTACATAAGCCGCCCTTTTAACTTCATCTAGCATGGAAGTTTTCCATGACATTAAATATTCTTCTTAAGTCAGAATTAATGGCTACACAGATACTGCATCCTTCGGACATAGCATAATTCCACTAAATTCTATCACTGGACCCTTGGGCAATTCCTAATATTTTGCTGTGAATGCTGTAATACACTCTTAAAAACCTTTGTATCTACGTTAACAAAATAACTAACACAAATAAGTACAGCTCCAATGCTACCTGCTTAGTAGGGATAGGCATGGTTCTAAGCACATTTTAAAATATGTATCATTTCGGGACACCTGGGTGGCTCAGTTGGTTAAGCCACTGCCTTCGGCTTAGATCATGATCCAAGGTCCTGGAATCCAGTCCCACATCGGGCTCTCTGCTCAGCAGGGAGCTTGCTTCTCTCTGTGTCTCTGCCTGCCACTCTGCCTGCTTGTGCGCTCCCTCCCTCGCTCTCTCTCTCTCTCTCTCTGACAAATAAATAAATAAATAAAATCTTTAAAATATGTATCATTTCATTTGATCCTTGTAACAATCCATTTTACAGATGAGGGAGCTGAGGCTTAGGTTAAGTAGTTTATGTAAGTCAAATATTAGCTAATATTAACTAGGTAATAAGCCTTCCTTCCTGCCTATAAAATCTGGGATCTTACCTCAGACCTTACATCTCTCTTTCCTTAGGACGTACTTCTGGAAGTGGAATTGCTGGCCTAAAAGGTAACAAAGCATGGGTAAGGCTCTCTGGCAAACGCCAATCTAACCTCTAGGAAAGCCCTTCCAACTCTTGCTCAATGACACGTGAGCATCATCGACTGTCCTGCCCCTTCATCAATAGCGGGCATTATCTTGTTTAAACAAAAACAAAACCAAAAACAAACAAACAAAAACCAGTGAATCTGACAGGCAAGAAACGATACCTCATTTTAACTTGGGATTTTTTTTTTTTTTTTTTGCTAATAAGACAGAAGCCATCTGTAAAAACTTATTGGCAATTTGTATTCCTTTTGTGAAATGCCTGTTGGGTCTACCACAGGGGTGTACTGTCCTTTCCTTGATGATGAGTAAGAGGGCTCTGTAGGATTTTACTGATGATATCTCCTGCTCGACCCTCTGCCACATTCCACGACCCGCGAGCTCCTGGATCAGAGTCTGACCCACTTACATTGCCAGTTCAGACAACGCTCTGCCCTTCCTTCCAGCAATCTCTCCTTGGCTCCTTCAAAGAACTGGGCTCTGCCCTCTGCCCAGCACCCATCTTTTAGAGCCGGGTGAGTTTCTCCTCCTCTGTGAGTTTACAGAGAGGCGGACTGCATTTCTCCAGTTCCCGAGGTGCAGCCGAAGCAACTGTGGGGCTTAGTGATGATCCACACATATGCCAGGGCCCCTCCCAGAAGGGAGCATCAGAGGCTCCCTCATGTGTTAGAAGGCCCTTATGGCTCCAAGATTCCACCCCTCTCTCCAAGGTCACCAATGCCTTCCTCAGAGCAGCCTGTGGCTGCTTCTACTTTCAACGTCTTCAATCTCCTGCATTCAGAACTGCCAACCACCACCTTGAGACATCCCCTTCATTTCCCTGGCAAGCTTCTCTGGCTCTCCTCCTACCTCTCTGATCTCTTCATTGCCTGCCCCTCTTTCTGTTCCTACAGCTCTCCATGGATGCCCTTTCCCACTTATTTGGTAAGACTCCCTAAGACTTTAACCCACAGAAACCTCTCCTCCCTGGTGTCCTCCAGTACTTAACCATCATACTCCCCGACCCCTGCCACTCCCAACCCACCCCCGCTGACTCTCTGCTCTTATCTCTGTACATGAACTACCTTAACTACTTCTGCGGTTTCAGTTACTGAAATTATGTGTTGACTCCCAAAACAAGAATATCCATTCCTGACTTAATCACTCGTGCATGGGCCTCATACTTTCAGCAGACCACAAGATGACTCTAAGTGGCCAGCCGTCCATCACTCAACACACAGCAGGGTTCAACACCATGAATGGAAGTTCCCCCCACCAACCAGTCTGGTCTCTCTGGATGGAACGCCTGGTACCATCTTTGATTCCACAAAGCAGAAAGGAAAGATTGCTCTAGCCTTCCCAATGTCATATTCATGCAATGCCTTTCCTCTGCAAGAGCCAAATGCCAAAATAATCAAACCTTACACTCTCCACACTGGTTTTAAAATAGTCTAGAATCTACCCCCTTGCAACTACTCAATCATCACTCTTGCTTCCCTCCAAGAGAAGGGTCTCTCCCCATCATCTCCACATTTTTATGCATTCTTACCACTGTCCCTACAATCCCAAGCCCTTTGGAGGTCCCTTCTCTTCCTCAACACTTATCCAAACCTTGGACCTCCTTTAAGAAGCTCAAGTTCCACCACACGGGCTACAAAACCCCCTCCGATCACTCGAGCCCATGAAGATCTGTCTCCTCTTTGGTACTACCACAGTAATCACCACCCTGCCTCTAAACTGTTGCTTCTTACGTCACATGGTTCGCTTTTAGCTCTACAACTTGACGATAAGCTGCTTGAGGGCAAGAATCAGCTTGTACTTCCCCTCATCTCTCAGCGCAATGCTGAGCGGGCGGTATGGGCAAAAAGCTGATGAGCAGCATACCTTCTTCTCTTTCCAGGAAACACCGCAGGTAACGGCGGGAGCATGTTGATGTCAACATTACGGGGAATTAATCACCAAAGACCCAATCATCCTAATTCTGAGGCTCAAGTGTGATACTTGAACACTTCAGTGTTTTGTGTTTTATAGTGTCAATTTCGTTTTTCAAAATTATAGAAGGCCTGAGATCTACGGATGCAGCCTCTTATTGGCCACCTTAAATAGTTGGTTAGGGAAACAGAGATCCGGGAAGCCAAGCAAATCCCAAAGTACAATTCTGTTTGGGGCACGGGGGCTGGGGGGAGTCAGGCATCTACTGTATACCAGCAACTGCACACAAGGTTTCAGCCTCATGGACAGTGTTACCGTTTAACAGGATGAAGAATCTACTAGGGTTCTTGAATTCCTACTAGGGAATTCTCTGTAGAACATTTAATGTGAACAGCAGGAGTACCTGTTGTAGTTCAAGGCTGCACAGACTTGAGAGAACCCAAACTTGGGCAGATTCTCTATTGCACTTGCTGTTTCCCAAAGGAATACAGGTAGAAGCGGCCCCAGGCCTTGAGCCTCCTTTTACATAGATCTGATCTACGTGGGAACAGATGAGTCCCATAGCATAGCTGCTTTTCTCTGGTCTGTGGCAGCACCTGGAAAACCCCCTCCGACTTTCCTAGAGAGAGGAATCCATGCTCTCCAATAACTCCGCCACCTGTCATACCAGGGACAACCAGGAAGGCTGGCACAGGTGAGGCAAGCGATGGCCTTAGGGAAGCAAAGTCTCCCTCAACTGGCATCTCTGAAATGACTCTCAGAAAGGAGTGTCTTTCCCTCTTGGCAGGAAGAAGGCCACACGGTGGGCTCACCAGCGGCAGTGCACTCTGGCCCAAGGTTCTGGAATTGGCACCACGACAAAACAAACAAGGCCTGCCCTTTGAAGGCTCATGAATGCCCCCCCACCAAATCCCTCCCCCCCCCAACACACACGCGGCCTCTCACCAAGGCCAGCACAGCAAGTTCTTCAGATCTTCCCTGGCTCATCAGCATAAACAGCCTTTCAGCAGCAGGGAGCAAGACCCACCACTAACCAGAGCAGGAATGGAAGCTGGAAGGCTCAGCACCTGCCGGAGGCATGAAGACGGGTCTCCACACAAAGGTGAAACCACCGCAAAGGATGCCTCGGGAAGGGTGTGTCTTGGCTGGATGCCCTCCAATTCCCCGCCGGGTTGTGTTCACCCAGTGCTCCCCCAACTTTGCATTCGGAAGGCACACATGGACAGTGATTCTGCCACAGAACTCCCCCTCAAGGGCTTCATCTCACTCAAACTGAAGATAGGGGACGCGCACATTTCCTGCCGGGTAGTCCTTAAATCCTAATGGCCTCAGGAGTGATTTCAAATTTCAATTCCCTTCCTTATGGCCTAGTTGAAGAACAGCAGGAATGGTCATCGGGGCCTTGGAGAACTTCAAGATAGACTGAAGGGGGTACAGACTGTTTGCCCTTAGAGTATGCTTGAAGCACTTCCAAATTCCAAAGCTTAAAACACAGTTGGGTGGGGATGAAACCGACTGACATATCCTAGTCTCCACAGCCCCTTCTCCATCCCACGTGGTATTTAGGGAATCCATTATGTGCACTGTTACTTTTAATCAAGAAAAACAGATTGAGACATATTTACCAGTGGCCACTTCAAAGAGCGGCCCTGGGAATTCGGCAAAACAACAAAGGAAAATTTCTTCTTCAAGTCCAAGGGTCCACGAGTTCACACTTCCTTAACCCTCCGGAAACCACCCCAAGAACTAAGAGACTGTGGGTAATAATTACACCCTCTCAAACTCAGAGGGGAAAAAAAAAAATTATAAAAGGCCAGATGGCCTTTCTCCTCTCGCTGCCCCAAATGCAAATGCTGCTTCTGGGTCAGTAGCTGCTGCGAAGCCTCACCAAGGTCCACATTAAATAGGCCTCGGATTAATTATGCTTGAAAGTCTCTTCTCCAAGCACTGCTAGGACTGAACAATTGAGTTTGGGAACGAGTGTGGTTACATATTTTTCCTTAATGGCTTCCTGAACACCCTGGTTAGGTCTGATCCCTGGGGGCGAATTGCCAGTTCAAGTCATCAAATGGGATCAATGTAGATCAAGACCCCGTGCTAAGTGTGTCTGAGAGAGAGAAGAGAAACGTATTTGTGCGAACACACAAACATATGAAAAATGCATGTTAGCATAAAGAACTTCAGCTTCCGTTCTGACCAGGCATCAACTCTTCGTTCGTCCCCAGAGCTCTGCCCATCCCACCAAAACTTTCAGAAGGCAGTGCTCATCTTACGCAGCTCCAGGATGAGAGAAAGTTCTGGAAACTGTTCTTGCCTCTCCAGAAGATCCAGAAGATATGAAGAAGATATGAAGCCAGCCTGAGATCAAGGAAATCCAACCTGGCCAGTCCACAGACTACAGTAATACAGGGGCTGCTGGGGTTCTGGCCCTAGCAGTCTTTCTTTCAAGTTCCTGTGCCGAATACATAGCCCCAAACTCACTAACTGCTCCAGTGATCTTTATTCATCCACGCAACAAATACTTATGATGCGCCTACAGTATACACAGCATCCCTCCTTAGCAATAGAGAGTCCTACCAATTTGCTCTCATTAGGGTCCAGATGTGTGAAAGAAGAACATGGACAGTGACAGTCAGGATGCCGGTAGGGACAATGTCAGCACTTCCCGTGGCCACTGGATTCACTGTATCAACACAATTATCTAGGTTATTGCTCCTGCCATTCCAGAGTCTTCCTGCTCTACTGCCAGAAACTGTTCTTCTACCAGCCGCATGTACTCAGTGATGACCTCTGATGTCCACTACACGGAAAGCCACGGTTTGACTATTGCAACACATGGTTTGGCAAGTTGTGCAACTGCCCTGAGACCCTACGGAGCTGGGGACATAGCCGCCCCTACACTCTGATGTATCCCTACTACGCCCCCTAGTACTCCTGGGGGTCTCGCTGTCGACCCACATAGAAGTCAGCAATTTAAGGAAGAGGAGGGATGTCTGAGATCAGCCATTTCCCAGAAGCCCGGAATTTTCCCCACCCTGGGTTGAACGGTATGCGAAACTGCTAGCACCAAGGAAACGGGCTTCATACGAGCATTTACTTTCCTCTGATGCTGTCAAGTGGACAAGAGACGAGATGGTCCCATTTCTGCTGGCTCCTCTCAGGTGATCCAACAGGTTTCCCACAACCTCACTTGCCCTTTGTATTCCCCCATCCTGGTTTCTTTGGCCTTGGTTCCTCCTTACGCTGGACTCTGACTCTCCAGGCTCCCCACACTAAATGGCAGAATATTCTGGAAGCAGTGTTCAATCTCCCCTGCTGTTATCAAGAGGTGCTCGGGTTGGCCTGTGCCCATGTTCACTGCAATCCACAGGGAGGTGGCCCAGCCCAGCTGCCATGTGACCGCGGGGCGTTTCAGAGACTAACACGAGGCGGGTTGTCTGGGCAGTGGGGGGAGAGCCTGGCAAGTCTTGTTCTCAGTGGACTGACATATGAAAGCATCAAGTCTACGAATTCAAATGAAGCAGCTCGACAAAGCCTACTTACCAACTTTACCTTGGCTTCCAGCTACCCACCCACCCCCCACCATCTGGTTCCAGGTTGCAGGCCGGAGGGAGAAGCTGTAGCATCTAGAATTCCTCTGGGGCCTACCTGCGGGTGACTCAGGAGAGAGAAAAGCAAGTGCCACCCCAGAACATGCCCAGCACACAGCAATTCTACCGGCTTCAGAAGTAGGGCAGGAAAACCCTTGCCTAATTTTAAACTATCCACCTGTAAAGGCTGGACAGACTGTTCAGGGGATGTGAGTGGGGGGGAAAAAAGAAGGATGAAGAAAAAGGACTAGGGGATTTTTTTCTTTTCTTTTTCTTTCTTTCTTTTTCTCTTCTTTTTTTTTTTTTTTTTTTTTTTTTTTTTTTTTTTTTTTTTAAGGGAATCTTTCCTAAGCATTCACAACCCAGCCCTTTCTGCCTCCGGGATGGAAAGTGTTACTCAGCTGCAAGGCCTCCTGCTAATTGTGGGTTTTTATTTTTATTTCCTATTACCCTCTCGCACGCCTGATGAGATTATTTTACCGGAACTGACACAGCTGGAAGCAGCAGGCATACGTGGGGCCTCTAAGGAGGTGATGCAATTTCATTTTCATTGATCAGAAATCAGCAGGGCAGTAAGTGATGGGAAATTCCATTAGAAGAAAACTTGCAAGCCATGGGCCTCAACTTCCTCGCCACACCCAGGACCCCCCCTCCAGCCCTCCCTCCGGGGGTCTCGCCTTCCTCTGGACTAAGTCCACATGGACCAGAGGATCGGAAGTGCTCTCTCCAACATGACAATGAGAAGATAAAGGCCCTACAGCTAGCTTGGGAGAACAACAACAGAACTCCTTCAACCAATGAGGGTATCTCAGTTCTCTGTCCATTACAGAGTTTTCCAGGGACCCAGAAGAGGAGCGCTCACAGTCAAGCCCCAGAGCCCCTCAAAACCAATGCTTAAAGGATCTCTTTGCAAGCATCAGCCAGTAAGAAAAGAGAAGGCCACTGTGCAATAGTTAAATATATCCCCCAACCATTCAGAGACATTTTCCAGGAGGCGACTGCCATTTCTGAGTGCCTACTGTGTGCCAGGCACTATGCTCAGTGCCCAGCATGTGCAAACTCTGATCCTCCCCTAACACTCCAGGACCAACACCCAACCCTCCTCTCTCTTGGACAGTCAAGGAGGCAGAGCTCCAGGGAGGTGATGGAGAGAGCCAGCTAGGTCCAACGCCTTCCTGAGGCTTTGCCAGGCTCTTAGTTGCAAAGGAAAGCAGAGCGAGAGTCAATGAGAAAACGTGCTCCCTCACACTTGAGTCTTAAGATGCAGCACATCTGAGGGTCTAGTCTACTTTCTTGCAGACATAGCAGTTGACACATTCTGATTCGCCCATCTCCATCATCCCCGGCTTCCCCACACCAGCTTGTGTCCATGGCTAGGACGAGAAGCGAACTTCGGAATGCGCAGAATGGCCACTGTTTTAGCCGTTGAGATCCCCCTGCCCCTAACTGCTGGCGCAGCAAAGATTGCTTCACTCACCAAAGATTCATGGAGAAAAAAACAAAAGCAAACAAACAAAATGAAAAAAACAAAACAAAAAAACATCGAGGAGCCACTCAGGAAGACAAGTCCTGTAACAAACAGAAACAAAAACCAACCAACAAAAAAACATCCGCCGGCTGAGTGGCTTAACCAGACTTCCTTTGGCTGTTATGCCATATGAAACATGAATCAGAGCAGAACCAGGCCACCATCAACAAAATTAACACTGCTCCAAACAAGTCTTCCCACTAAAATAGGAGACTTTAAAATGCAAAAAAAAAAAAGATGACAATAGGTCAAACCAAAATCTGTCAGTAAGCTTTTTCTGAGCATCTAACCTGTGGCTCAACAGAGCAAACAATACATAAGGAAGGGGCCCCTGAGCTCCATGAGCTCGTAAACTAAGTCAGAGTCACGTAAGAACACCCTGCGTGCAGTCCTTTATTTATACTGCTTATAAGAACGTACAATACAACATCACAGCCTAAATTGAGACCAGGCAAAAAGAGAAAAAAAAAAAAAAAAAAAACAAGAGGGGAGGAAAATTTGAGCCAAAAATGAAGCCTGTATGTATGTACACAGTAATAACCAACACACTAAGCAGGAAATTTGACTCCAAACTTTCTAAGTCCAGAAAGGGGGGAAAAACCACCACCACAATAACCTTGTTTTAGGTAGAGCACTCATAGTGGTCAAGAGGAAAAGAACAAGCCAACTGCTCAGTATTCAGTACCAATAAATTCTCAATTACAGAAACCGGGATAAGGACTGGTAGCAAGAGGTGCCTCCACCCTGTGTCTGTCTGCAGCGGTCAGAGTGAGAACGTTGGAGCTGGAGACCATTCAGGCTTACGGCCCCCTCTGATGGACAAGAATAATGACCCCAGAGGGTGCTGGTGGTTTGCCCAAGGTCAGAGAGCTTGTCAGTGGCAGAGCCAGGAAGAGGACCTGGCTGTATCTTCACACCATATGAACAGTGCTCTTTCTAACACAAATAGCTATTCCCCCATTACCCCTCAAAATCCACAGGCTGGTGCGGGGGGAGGGGGAGAAGTGGGGACACATAGGTAGGCTGGTGTTGCAGGGGCAGGGGGGTTTGCTGTCCCGGGTAAAGAGACCTAAGAAACCCAATACGCTACACAGGCCTCCCATGGGGAGCTCCTCTGGGGACCAGTGCTCACGGACCAACTGTAAAAAGCCATTCTAGGTAGGGATGGTCAGATCATTCTGAAAAGTGACTCAGGATTGGATGACGTTAAGAATGTGTTAGCTTTGTTATGTAAACACAATATTATCACCTAACAAAATGATAAAAGTCTTGTGATATCTTTAATTGGACTTAAAAATCAAAGCCAATGAACAAAATGATTAAACAAATCTAACAAAAAGTGAACTGCTGGGGCGCCTGGGTGGCTCAGTAGGTTAGGCGTCAGCCTTTGGCTCAGGCCTGATCCTGCCGTCCCAAGATGGAGCCCCGCATCGGGCTCCCTGCTCAACGGAGAGTCTGCTGCTCCCGCTACCCCTCACCCTGCTCGTGCTCGCTCGCTCGCTCGCTCTCGCTCTCACCCGGTCTCTCTCAAATAAATAGAAATCTTTAAAAAAATGTTTGTAAAATGTGAACTGTTAAGTCCAGATAATGAGTTCATCCCATCATTCCATTTTTATATAATGCATTTTTTTCTTTAAAAAAGAAGCAGGCTCTGTCTTTACCCAGTTCAGGAACAACTTCTGAAAAGAGCACAGCACTGGCCTGACTCAAGCTTCTCAGTCTTGAGTTGACAAGTTCACCACCAGCTACGCCTGTTTCCAAAGAAATAGGAGTCGAGTCTCCTTTCTTTAGAAGAGCTGATCTCTCTACCCTGCTTTCAAAACTCACTCTCTGCTGACCCCACCCCTACTCTTAACCCTTGGAAGGTACCAAGCCCTCACTACCAAGCCGCTATGAGAAGAGACAGCTTGCATCGCACTCCGGGCTTAGTCTCCGGCACGTTTATATGGGGTAACTTCTTCCACTATCATCACTGAGCAAAATGGGTCCCGTTTCAGAGCCTCAGAGGACATAAGAGCTCAGAGCCAAACTCTGGTTAAGAAAACCACCTCCACTAGTAGTTAAAAGCCTCCACTTACTGATTTAATGGGTTAAAAAAATAATTTTAAACACTTTCAGTGAGTTTACAAAATAAGGCAATATTTGCCAACCACTGTTTTTGAGTTCATCGTTTTTCATCTCGGTATGAATGTTTTATAAGTCACCTTAATTGCTTTGTAAAGTCTGAACTGAGCTGCTTCCCACTGGGCTGGTTCTCTCGGGCTCCGCTGCAAGTAAGATGGCCCCATGACAAGTGGGCTTCTTGCCACGTGTGGGCCCATACACACCCATCACTGTGCTGCGGCTTCTGGGAAATGCTCTTCGCAATGGACTTTTCCACAGTAGCATTAGTATCTGACCAAGAAAACAATCACACCCAGCACCAGCCTTCCTGGGCACAAGTAACAATGCTCTGTCAATTTACACGGTCTTTTATACATTTTCAAACACTCTTATATCCATTTCTCATTCAATCTCCGGCAATCTTGTCTTGTTAAGTAGACAGAATGGGAATCACAATTTAGATCTTACGGGTTTAAAGAGATTCATCAGACATAAGAGTAACTACTGTTAAGTTGTTCCTTCCCCGGGTCACCAGCTGCTGAGCAGCAATCAGGAACCAGGATTTGGTCTCCAGATTCTACTCCAGTGTTTTTTCTCCATGAAGGTATCACTTCCTTAAAGAGAGTGATCTTTCCAAACCCTTCAAAAATGACATTTCATCTTCTAAATTAGAAAAAAAAAATCTGAGTACACCAAAAATCCCCCCCAAAATACAATTCACTGCTCACACCTAAAAAGCAGATAATACCAAACACGGGACTGTGCCACACAGCCAAGATCCTTGATGGAAGCCATTAACTCTCAAAATTTTACATAGATCAGAGGGTTATAGGGTTTGGAAAAGCACCTAGTCAAGCGCCAAATGCTGAAGCAAGATCTCTGGCCACAACAAAATGTAAGACATCAGCAGGCGGAGTGCAAGTCCCTCTAAAATGCTCTCGACCACACCACCCATACGCCTTCGTGAGACAGTCTGACTGCTCGGCTCAAAAAGCTATTTGTGAAAAGAAGAAAGTAAAATGCTGTCAATGTCTAGGAGATCCTCGCGAATGAGGTCAGATTTAGAGGCGCTAGTACCAACACAGAGTTCAAGTGGAGACCCAGTAGGGAAGGTAAAGAGCGAGGCCGGCCACAGTGTGACTTCTTCGCGACCCACCTTCCTGAGTTCCAAGTGCGCAAATCTACATGAAACCAAAAGCTGGGGAACTGGCCTCATTCCCAACACAAATGTTGCATATTATGGTTACTAAGAGTGATCTAGTCCACCCTCCGCTATCATGCTGGAGCCCTCTGAGCTGCAGATCCTGTCATGAGGGAAAGCAATCAGAGCTTTGGTCAACTTCGTAACCACCACCCACCCTCTGAGCCCAAGTGATCCAAGAACATTTTTAGGAAGAGCATTAGGCTTCAAATAAAACTTTCCAATTTGTAAAATCAGCGCCATCTGGGCAGAAGGAGAATGAAGACAGAAATGGGTGGGTCCAGAATACAAGACAGTGGGGACAGGGACCCCCTGACATCCTAGTCACAGAGAGGGTGACCTGGTAAGGTACGATCAGAAGAGAAGGCCGAAAGCCATGACCCTGTGCAGACTCTCCAACCACATGTGGAGAACCACTCCCACCAGCTTCCCTCTGGACAGAAAAGACCCCCCATGACTCCTTGGGACCCCCGTCTCACCTGGCACAGGTCTAACCGTCATGCCATCTGCGAGCTCAGCCCTGCCCATCTAGCCTGTGGCTTGATACTGAGGTCAAGTCTTGTGATTACCACCCCGGGCCTTACCAGGTAAAGCCTGTGTAACCTTACATTCTTGCTGCCCATACTCTGTGGCCTGACACTTTCTTATAGGGGCTCCTAGCCCTTGGCCTGGAATTCCGTACACCTCTGACCCCCTTGCCTGTACCTCCCTGGACTTCCCCAAGCTCAGCCAACAACCCTCCCCTTCATCACATACATAAGGGCCTCGGCCCCATTTGAAGAATTTCCACCCCTGGCTTTCCTTGGGCAGCCATGAAGGACAAGGAAGCCACAGGCTGAAGCCCGGCACAGAAAGGACAGGAAGGTGGCAGGTGCTGTCACAACTCGCTCTCCTCCGAGTCCAAGCACCGCTGCCTCTGCTTTTTGCTCCTCCTCCACTCCTCAGAGACACCATGAAACTTAATGACATTACAGACTGACTCTTAGATGTGGCAGCTGGCTTCTCATGAGAGGTCAATGTCACCCAGGTTCAAGAGCACCTGCGCTTTTGCCTACGGGATGTTGAAGACCCCCAGGGTAGTCTTTACCAACATTACATCAAAGCGGTTGAGCGACTGGATAAGGCATGCAAGCTCACCCCCAGCTTCATACTTGCTTATGGATATATGCACAGGCACACGTATATACATATTTAAAATAAAACAGAGAAGTTAAAAGAAAAAAAAAAATGGAAAATCAACACAATCACGCATACCACCGCCTCTACTGCTGGCAAGATCCTGTCCCCAAAGTTTCTGCATGACTGTCACTTGGTCATTACCTGGTCCCTAACTACCGGCTTGATCCAGGGAGTCAATCCCAGGTGCTCCTAGGGTAAAGCGTCCCTGTTGTCTTTGCTTCATCAGGAGAAAAGGGGAGCGTCAACATTAACCAGAGCAGACACGGGGGACAGCCAGCGGAGGGCTATAATCTCCAGGGGCATCAAAATCTATCTCCAGCATTCTGTCATCTTCCGGCTGGCCAAGGCACCTCAGACACTCAAATGAATCCTACGAGATGTCCCCAGATAGGTGTTTTTCTAGGAGTAAAATGTGGATCACAAAAAAATTCTCAGAGTCCCAGGCATGCCTGTTCCATGAGGACGTAAGCCATGCAGCTCCCAGTTCAATTCCACACTTGTCCTGCTCTGCTGAGGAGAGCAGAGGAGGAGTTGCGGGGAGCAGTGGACAGAGTCCCCGCAGAGAAGAATCAGAATCATCATTTTTAACATTCAGAGGCCCGAGCCATGGCTGAAAACCCACTACTGTTAACTGTTCTACAAACCACCTCCTGAAAAATAAAAATAAAGGAGAGAAAGAAAGATGCCTTTAAAAAGATGCCCTAGCCTCAGGATTCCCTGGTTAAAACCCTTCCTTCTGCTGGGCGCCTTGCGATGAAAAGCTTTATCTGACTCTGGTGAGCTGTCAAATTCGAGCACTTGCCTGGGCTGGCACCAGAGGCGTCTCCCCTCCCACGGTGGAAGGCACGGGCCCTGCCGGCAGAGCAAGGGTTAATGGAAGCTGACCGCAGCACAGTTGTTAAGGTAATCAATACCACTGAGATACTAAAGCAGCATAAGCCACAATATTGATTGCCAAGCAGATGATAAAACTGTTTATTATGATAATTGCAGGGTCCCTGCAAGATGCTCCCAGCGCTTCCTCGAGCTGTTTACAAAACTAATAAAGATTGGCCATTTCAAGGTCTTCCATTTTAACCACCTCCCTCTCCCAAACACCTACCCCTGGCCCACCACCAAAAAAAAGCAGACCTCGCCCCCGGGGCTATTAACACGTTCCACGCTGGGACAGCATCCGAGCCTGTCCTGGCTGTGTCATCACCCTCTCGGAGCCTCTGAGGAGAGGCCTCTCCTTCAGCACCTCTCCCTGCCCCCAACTTCAGGAAAGGGAGGCCGGAAGCACAGCCGCCTAGACACTCAGGGCGTTGAGATTTCCTCCTCGGAGCCCACCATGTGATAATTACGGGGTTTTATTGATGGAGGGGGCTGCCCAGGGCTACTTGGACGAACATCCATTTGTTCTAACACATTTAAGAAACCACATCACCTTGGTTTGTAATTAAAACTTCTCTGGAGAACTTGGTGGCCAAATGCCGAGTTCAGAAGGCACATCCACAGACACAACCCAATGGTGACTTTGGCCGCTACCCTAGGCTCGAGTCTCAGATTCTGTGAGGCCTGACGTAAAAGCTTAGTTTTATTAATAGTGGAAATTAACTCCTTCTTGGCCGCAGACACAGCCATCTGCTTTGAGACCCAAGTTCTCCCATTTAAAACACTGTTCACAATGATTAT
The DNA here is from genome assembly GCF_020171115.1 of Neogale vison. NCBI lineage: Eukaryota > Metazoa > Chordata > Mammalia > Carnivora > Mustelidae > Neogale > Neogale vison. The sequence continues at coordinate 14,815,535 of NC_058097.1, forward strand.
ATTTTCCAGATAAACTAGATGAACGTGGAGATTTTTTTTCCTCAGTAGAAGCAGACATCTCCCGGGTGCCATGATATTCTTCAAAGTGTTCAAGGGAAAACCCATTCCAACTAGTCTCGAGAATAAGTGAGAGAGCGAAACTTGCAGATACACTGAAAGTGTGTTTTCAGAGTATGCAAGAGGGAAAAAGGAACCCAAATTGTGAGAAGAACCCAGTAGCCATTCCGTTAGCAATTAGAAGGCAAAGCCCCCATTCCTCAAATTCAACCTCCAGTAACAGCTCGGCTCAGTCCACACCAGCCAACAGGATTTTACCCACAACGGAATCTGACTGGACTTGACCTTCGAAGCCACATCTGCAACTTAGAGGACACTACTCTAAGAGTTCGTGGGCCAAAGACGATCCGAAGGAACTTGTCCGCCCTCCCCAATCAAAGCAGGGAGAAATCTTTAACCACTGCGCCTGCCTCTACCTCGTTCCACCACCTCAGCTTAGGAAGTGAAACCTCCAGCCTCTGGATTCTCTCCCCTTTCAGCTATAACTCACAGCCCTGCGAGATCACTGCTCACGGAGCCTGCCTATGCATACCCATGCACGATTTAATACTGTGGGCCAGCAGAGACTCGTACCTCCTCTGCAGACACCTGTCTGCTCCACCTACTCCCAATCACACAGAAATCAGGGGACAGCAGCCAGTTTTAAAATCCTCTTGCCAAAGACCTTGCCATGAACTTACAGATATCACAGCATGGCTGGAAGGGATGCACCAAGATGAGTTTAACCTGGTTACCTGCTCTTACAAGAGCCGACTTGGCAACCAGGAAGAGTCGAAGAAAATCTGAGGCTTCCCCATTACCACATTTCATCAACAATACACTCCCAGGCGAAGGGGCAGAGCACAACTGCCAACGACTGAGCCCTCACTGGACGCCATGCTCACTCACCAGATGCCCCCATGGCCCACGTGAACAAACTCATTCCCATGTTTGATACCAAGAGAAAGTTGACTATTAAGTGTTACTAATTCTGCCTTCTTACCTTTTAACCTCGCTTACACATAGAAGTTGTACTCCCAACAATAACTTGAACAAAAAAACATACCTTCAGAATGATATGGTCCACACTTGGAAACCCGCCCAAAATGGCCAGCCAAGCCTGCCTAAGTGCTAAGGCCCATTTAGGAGCACTGTAAACCATTAGGGCCATTAGCTCTAATTTGACCTCAACAAAATAAATCAACTCACTAGGAACAAATTTAGAAGCTTTCCAGAGTCAAGTTCTCAAGCCCTGAAGACCCATGAGCACAGTCAGTTCATCGAAGCGAACAAACGCGCAACCTCTGAGCTACTCTCCTGGGCCACACCTTCCCTGCAGCCGACTGAAGACAGCATGCTCAGGGGGACCAGGAACCAAGCTCCTCCTCAACCCACTGGATCAGGAAGTCGCGACCCGGGAGAAGGGAGAGTCGGCCTTGTCCTCCCAGTCAGAACCCACTTACCATCGTGGTTTAAGGGATTCACTCTTACCTCTGCGTTTACATCACGGACAACTTTCCCCCTGCACTGCTCCAAGTGCCCTCTTTCAAAGCATGGGGACATTCAGATTTATTTTCACGATATGCTCATGGGCTTTCAACTGTGCTGATTCTCAGCTCCAGGTCAGAGTTCCCCTAGTCTTTATATCTTTAAATGGGCAGGCATCATATACATTAAGAACCACGATCCCCCCACATTAATACGTGTGCCAACACAGTAAATAATCTCTCCAACAAAACTTATAACCATCAGCATATACTCTACATAAATTTAAATCACAAAACCATCCTCATTTTTCATCTTTATTCTTCCCTGATAATTACTTACTGCATCTTTTAATACGGATGGCACCGCCTTGACGAAGCAGCAGCAAGTGGAATAAACTACAGCACCATCCAATTCCACCAGCCAGTGAGAGGAGAGAGCTGAGGACACACATGCTGGAGAAGCAGGCAGTCCACGTAGAGGAGTCAACAACCCTTCAGTTGTTTAAATGCAAAAACATACCGTATCATCATTTCACTCATCTGCACAGGACAGAAGGAAGAAACAAGTGGGAAGGATATTGGCAAAACAAGTTAGCAGTAATAGGAGAGCTGGGACACAGCACACCGAGTTCTAGAACCCAAGAGTCTAAATTGCTTAAAGCTGAGTAATCCTTTCCAGCTCCACCCAGCATGAATTTCTAGGTATCAAATTATATGTTAATTACAAGAACGTGAAGTTATATGGGGGGAGCGGTGTTCGTCAGCATGCGGGGTGGGGTGGGGGGCAGGGAGGAGTTCAGTAAAATAGTTTTGTAAAGCATCTTTCTCGCACAGGCCTGGGACTCCTTGGCCCAGGAAAAGAAGAGGAACCCGAGGCCCACATTCTGGCCTCAAACCTTTCCCTGACTACTTCCCATGGCACATTCGCGAGGCCCCTCCAGACAAACCTTCCTAACTTACAAAGTAACACAGGGTCCTTTTCCTTTCTGAACATTTGTTACACCGATCAAAAAGTGTTAGGTCTGGGCCCATCCATTTCAGACTCTGTCCGAAGAGGGGCGCACACCCCTAATGACGGTGGCGTGGGGAACAGTGCTAAACCTCCTGGTGCTGTCCCTCGGCCATTTCGGAGGGTCAGGAAGGTACAGCATCCTTCTGGGGCCAGGGAGACGCGCTGTACTGTGACAAGACCCACCAAGGAGTTCCCGAGCAGCTCTGAAGCTGTGTCTCAGACTGCAAGAACGTTATCAACATCACACATTGTCACCCTGCCTCCGAGGCCCCCACTGACCACATACTGATCTCTCCCTGATGGGAAGGACAAACGCTGTGGGGAAATCCAGGCCTGTCCCAACCAGGGCCAGGCCAGACAGACAACTGGAACCATGCCCTCGGGGACGGTGCCCCAGCTGCTTAACAGAGTTTAAAGATCCACCTGTGAGAAGCTGAGCCTTCTTCCCTTTCCAGTCCTTCCCACTGCAGTCCACTTTTTTTTAACACTGCAACCAACAGGCAGATACAGGACTTTGGGATGGGTCAGTAATTTTTTAAAAAAGACATAATACAAAACAGAACAGGCCACAGCCATGTGGCTTCAGCTGACATCCCAGCACAGAGGCCGTTTAAAAGCTATACGTTCTCAACCTACTTTGGGCCCCCAGACACATAGCAGGTGTAGAGACTGCATGGCTGTAAGGGTTAATAAGACAGTGAAGCACGTGGAACAGAAGACGCTGGGTCAGCCTCACTGTCCAGGCTTAGAGCAGCAGGGAGGCTCACCCACGGCCCCACGTGTCACGAGAAAGCAACGGAGGACCTGAGGACAAGCCCTCGCAATTCCAGCCTCGTGGCTTTCCCCCCGCTGCTCTCCGCTAGCCACGGGGTGACGGCAGGCAGTATGTGGATGAACGGTTTAAATTCGAATCATTATCTATGTAATACAGAAACCAATACAACAAGCCCCAAGCTCATCGGGGATCACTGCTTAGGGATGATGCTAGAGCAGGTATTCAGGGTTTTTAATGGGAGAGCTGGCGGAAAGGAAAAATGAGCCAAGAGTATAGTACAGATGGTAAGAAGATAGAAGGGGGGCTCTCTCGTAGGCCCCGCTCCCCCCTCCACCATCCCCCCTGCCACTGAGGGGCTGAACTGCCCCTTCTAACAGTCAACCAGGAAAAGTCACCAGCTGGCACCTCCTGGCTTCCTCCCTGTACCCATCTCTGAAAGGAAGGGCTTCAGCCCCCTCCAGGCTTTCTGAGAAAGGTTGTGAGAAGGGTTACCGGCCTCCCTGACCTCTTTATAATCGTCCATGGCTCCCTTCTCCCTCTCCCATCCCCCCAGCAAGGACGGTGAAGCCCGGAGCTGGCCCCCCAGCCTCCCCTGCTAATGCCTTCTTCCTTGTACAGCGATCACAAGAGGCCTGGTTAGTGGGAGGACCTCAGGCTGACCTTTGCTGACAGGCTCCCAGCTCCCTCTGTAAACTGATCTCATGTTAGGCCGGGTAATTAGCGACCAAGTAGTAATTGCAGCTTCTAACTATGTGGGACCAAGACTGCAAAAATTCCCTGCGGGGGCGGAGGGGGTGGGGGGGGGGGACCAGAGGCCCTGCCGGGGACCCCAACCCACACAGAGGCATTTGCAAACAGCCAAAAGGAGGGGCTCGGCACCACTTCTGAGGGAGGCCAGCATTTTCCAGGTTTCAGTTCAAGTGGGACCTGGGTACGGAGACAGCTAAAAAGGAAACCGGTAAATAAAGGAGAGTAACAAAGAAAGAAATCCATGGCTTGCCTGGAAGAGCCCATGCGGGAAAGCACAAGCTCTCAAGGCAGACAGTCATGTTCAAGGAACTTCCACTACAGCCACAGAAGGAACATGGAGAGTGGCCTTCAAGAAACAGCAAAAGAGAAATGTGAGCAGACAGGACGTGTGACGTGTGACAACAGCTCCACGGCTGCCCAGCCTGCACCCCCTGCCCAGGCCACCCCACCTCACCCACTCAACTCACACTCCCCTGCTTCCCCCAACAGCAGGCCACCCTGTACTGGGAAAATCCCAGATGTGGGGCTATGCGGTCACCCGGAGCGATCTGCAGGATCACCTGCTGGGAACACACAGGTCACGTGTTTCAGAGTGGTATGCTCAGTCCCCACAGAGAAACACAGAGACAGGCATTTCCAGGTACAGCAGACTGCCCTCATTGTGACTCTGAAAAGAAATAAGGCTGCACAAAAAAGAACATGGCCAGAAAGACTCGAGAACTGTCCGCCTTCCCATACACTGGGGCCGAAAGAATCCGAGGGCACAAGAGCACGTTCCCTTCTCCCTAAGGAAACCCTCGGGTCTGGGATCCCACCCCATCCCGAACTGCTGTCCTGCAAAAGCCACTGCACTGAACTGTCACTGCCCATGAGGACTGCTGAGCCTCTCTCCTCAGGGGCGGATGTAGCTTTCCCGCATGGACTGGAGTCTCTGCCCATGTGAATTACACTCGAGACTTCCCCCCAAACTTCCTCTCCTCGGCCCCTGCACTGCCCAAGCCCCCGATGCCTTCAAGGCATTGAATCCAGTGACAAAAACCAGGGTAAGAGCAGCCCACAGCACTAACAGACCCTCCACTTCCTTCCCCAAACAATTAATACACTTAATCACTACAGCCCCCACGGCAGGCTCCTCAGACACCCCTCTATTAACCCCTCCCCACCACGAGCAACAGCTCTCCACCAGGATCCTTCTGTTCCCAATCACTTTCTCATTTTTTAATCCACAACGAGGACTTTACACCACACTGGGGTTTTGTTCTCTCTTAATCTTTTATGAGGGACCTTATCAAAAGCTTTTAAAAAATACAAGTGAATTGATGCCTACCAGGTCATCTTTATCATCTGAGAATTCTTTATGAAGAAATTACAGACCTGAACGTTGTATATGAATATTTAAGACTCAGCATTCGCTTGGACACGCAAGTCTGACTCTTCCACGTTTAAGTCGCCGTGTTAGCTCCGTCTTTGGAAAGACTCTCGTCTGCCTGTTAGGAAGGAGTGAGGTCCTTCCCAACATTCCCGGTGTGGGATCCCCGCGAGACCTTCTGGACCTACTCAGTACCAGAGGGACATACGGTGTGTCAAAGAACCTCAAGCCAAGGAATGAAAGTCACTGAGGCAAGGAAGGCCCGGAGGCAGGAGCCGGTCCGATTTCGACCTTCCCCCAGGTGGATGGCAGGGAAGCAGCACGGCTTCTGTGCATCACAGCTGGCGCGCGCATCCGCCGGGAGCCAGCGACAGCTTCTCGAGGTTGACACCACTTATGCTCGCTCTTTCCTAACACCTGCTTGTTGTTGCTACTATTTCTAATTAGCACTCCGCCACAAATTCAGGCCCGAGTGCAAGGACAGGTTTCCCCCTGATGGATCAATTATAGATGCGCATGGGCTGGGGTACTTCCTGGTCACCTAAAATCATTTTGTCAGCAAGTTCAAAGGTAAACCATCCAGTCAAACACTTCTCTCTTCAAGAGCTGCCTCTGGGTACCATTCAAAAGCTGCAGTGCGATTCTGAAATCCCCGTCTGAAAGCCTTCCCATCCAGTCAAAGACAGGGTGAAGGTAATCCACGCTTATATTAACACTCGGCCTCATTACTGGGGAAATCCTCTGTCTTCAGAGCACACACATCCGCTTCCAGAGCCCCATCTCGTCCGAGGCTGGGCACCCATCGCCAAAAATGGAAGCAGGGTGCCTGGGCCTATGGTTTGGAGGAGCTGTGCCTGCCCCATCCCATGACATACTGGCGAAATTCACAAGTCCAGAAAATTGTGTCCAGAGTCCAGAACGCTGGGAAATTCTTTGTCCTTGAGGAAGACCATCAATGTCCAGTCCTAAATGGACTTCTGTGAAAAGGGTCACCATAAATAAATGAGCTTATCAAACTCTCCTTTTTCAGCATAGACCTCTCCAACCTGGGTGTCCTAGTGGTTGAAATGGGAACTGCAGGCCTAGCAGCTCCATTATGGCAATGGGCCTTTCAGCCCCGACTTAATGAGCTCTTGCAAGGAAACAGGAAGTCTATAAAGTAATTTAAATAACTTCCAGTCCTGAAGTAAAGGAAATTAAGCCGCTGGCACAGACCTCTCTGATAGACACCTTTTCTGTCCCTCCAATCATGTCCACAACGATAGCTGCCATATTCCTCTCCCCAAAGCCAGCCCCTAACTTCCTCGAAGATGAATCCAACGAAGGCTATCAGTCACTCTCAGAGCACTTCAAGCTGCTGCAGAAATTGCAGGCGAGGGACGTGGCACGGTGTGCAGGAAGCACACAAGAATCAGGCCCCCAAACCCCATGTTGAGTCCTGACCCTCCCTAACTACAAGACCTTGGGTGAATCACGTGAGTTCACCAGGCCTTGGCAACTCACCACGAATCCAGGAGAGGTCTTGGTCTGGGCAAAGGACCTCTGAGATTGTGAAGAGGGTCAGAGGAGCCATATGAGAAAAGTGCAAACTGAAAATGCAAATAAACGTTTGTATTATTCCGGCCACCAAAGCCCTTAAGCTCCAGAATTTTTCAATTTTCTGTTCAAGAGGCACTGTGCTATCCTTGTCCTCCACTTAACTGTGACTATTTATTCATAGGTTCTCCTACTTTTCCTAAGCTCCTAAATGTAGGTAATTATTTGTGTGGGTAATTACTAGTCCAGCTACACGTGGCTTCCTGACATGTGGCTTTTTATCTTTGGTGACCCCATGTGTATAGGCCACCAATCGCCATCCAGTAGGTTCCCAAGAAAGGGTCAGAATCTACAGCCCATGCAGTTACCCATTCATCGTCAAGGTCCAGTATGCTAACCACAGTCCCTCAGCTCTCTGTGGAAAGAGACCAAGCTCGTAACAACATTCATAACCAGCTATGAGTATGCAAGACGGGGTGCGCGCTCCGTTTCTCTCCCTATCCTCACCACCCCCTCCATGCAGAAATGGTCCCAATTTCTCCCATGAAGAGGCACCGTCCTCCACAGAAAGCAAACCCCAGTCACTATGGCAGTTTCGCCTGGTAAACCGAAGCTGCTGGCGGCTAGAGACTGTTTCAGGCCACAGTTAAGTTGACTTTATTGATAATAATCAGCCAGAAACAGACTGGTTTAACCAGTACTCTGGACGCAGGATCACAGGAAAGACACACTGAAAAGCAGCTCAGAGTCAATCTCGTTTTGCTAGCCCTCTAGTTATTACTACTGACAACTGGTATGGTGAACCCTTGACCCTCTGACTCGTAAAAACCACTCCTTGTTGCCAAGAAAGCCTCCCCGCCACTCTCTGCGCATCTCTCAAGATCTGGTGCTCTTGAGAGAGAACAGGAAGGGCCCTGGTCAAAAAGGGATGTTCCCAAACCAACTGGGAAAGGGAATCACCAACATAAACCTAACTTTGCTTTTTAAAAAGGCGTACCTTCTTCACCAAAAGATTCCCTTTGAAACTGCTCCTCAGCGCCCATCGATGATGGTGGGATAAAGTCGTAACACTGCTGAAGAACGGTGTGGTCTTGCCAGTGGGCCTGGAACGACTGATTGGGCTGAGAGGGTCCAGAGGTCCATTTGAGCAAGAGCAGTCTTCCCCTAAAGGTCCCTCCATTGGGTAAGAGTTCTTTACCCAGGAGGGCTATTCTAGCACTTGAGTAATAATGCTCAAGCCCCCTGGGCTTGCCATGGTGAGCCCCCCCCACCCCAGCCACTGCATATCTAATGGCACTCGTGCCTCCCCAAGAATGTGGGGCAACTTGTTCTCCTAGCTGTGGCAAATGGTCCCATCACGTTGCAGTCAAAACCTGGCTGGAGGGACGCAGTCCGACAAATTTCTGTCCAGGGTGGGTGAATGTGAAACCCAAACAGAGATGGTCTCCCAAAGCACTGATCACAGGACTCCTGGCCAGGAACGACAATGAGCACACGCTGGGGTCTCCCTTGTTCAGCCATCCTTCATCTAAGATGGGAGCCACACAGTCGGTGGCACGTGCGACTCTGTCTCAAGACTGAGTTCCAGCTCCGCGTCGGGTGTAGAGAGTACTTAAAAAATAAAATCTTTAAAATGGGAGTCACATATATAATCCTAAAACTTCTTAGCAGCCTGTAAGTTAACTAAGTTGAATTTAAATAAAACATTTTTTTGTTGTTGTTAACTTAGGCGAGGAAAAAAAAAAAATGTCTTGGTAGCCACATTAAAATGGGGGGGGGAGTGTTTAACAGGTGAAATTATAATTTTTTAAATGTAATCCAATACGGCTAAAATCTTCTTTTAAATGTAATCCATGTCCAATGTCTCAAAAAAGGATATTTCCCCGTTGTTTTCATACTAAGCCCTGGATACCTGGTGCGTATTCCCCCTACCACACAGGTCAGTGTGCAGCAGCCACATTTTAGGTGCTCAGCAGCCACACGAGGCTGGTGGCTACCCAGTGACAGCGACCTAAGGCCCTGGCCTCCTCTGCTGCTGAGAACCTAAAACAGAACTCTACTCTGGCCTCGCTGTAATAATTCAGGCTTGTTTTTCCCACTCACAGACTTTGCAGAACCCACCCCTACTTCAAGATTCTTTCCCACGGCATTTACAATTATATTTGGGTGACATGTCAAGAAGTTAAGCTGGCTGGGCCTGGAAACGAACAGATTTTCAAGGAATCCTGTATAACTTATCTGGTCAATCAGATCTTCTCTCCAGGGCGCGTCCACTACTCAACTAGACCCCTGGGGTTTCTTAATTTAAAATCCTCGCAACCCTCTAAGTTGAACATTCACGATGGTATGTAGTTAACTCTGTGGCGGCCACAGGACGTCTCTGTGTTGGTGTGTCCTCAACTGTGACAGACTCCTTTGTGAACTCAAGATCATGCTGAATGATTTCTGCCCTGGGTGCACAAGATACCCATGTCCCCAGACACAAAGTTACAGAGCTTCCCCCACCGAGGCTACATCTGTGGGATCCTAAGACACAAAAAGACTTGGGACCCCCCCCCAAAAAAAAAAAAAAAAAAAAGACTTGGGACTAACCCACCACTTTGGGAGCTGCTATAAACCGAAGAAAAATGTTTCCATGGAAGATAAAATACAGGGGCAAGGTTCTCAGCTAAGCCCACCTGACACATCATCGGCCCTATCCAGAGGACCACAGGATTTGCTCTAGAAAGCGACACTCGACTACCAGATACTGCTGTAGGCTCATCCACCCAGATTTAGCTCAAAGAGCAGGACAGCCGAGGGGAAACTAAAATGCACAGAAAGCAGTCCCGAGTCCTGGTTTAGGCAAGAGAAAGTGCGTGCAACGCCTGCGAGGCAGAACTGAACCGGCTGAGGCCAGGATTTCGCTCCTGGAGCCCCCAGGGCCCAGGCCTGGCTCCTGAGCCTGGAAATGAAGAGGGCCACGTTCCAACAGGTGGACGGCTGCCCGCAAGAAGTTTCAAGGGCAGGAGAAAAGGGGAAACCACCCTCTGTCCACGCTGTCTGCTGGCATCCTCCCATCCCCGAGGGTCCCTTGACCTGTCCCCAAGGCAACAGAGAGAGGAGCAGGAGGCACAGAGCACGTGGAGAGAGGAAGGAAGGAGGCGGCTCTTCTTGGCGAGCTGATGGGTGTGAGTGGTGAGCATTAATTAAAAAGCCATCCGGGAACAATGGTCTTTTCATATTTGGAGCCTGTTCTGCACAAAGCTTGGCTTGTTCTAGGGGGAGGTCGCTGCTTTTCAATTTTTTTTTCTTACTCATTTCCGAGGGTTGTGGCAATGTCTGGCACCCGGCTCTCTCCAGTGGAGTGTCCCCAACCAGAGGCTGTACCAGGCAGGCCTCCCCGACTTCACAGGTGGCTGCATTCGGAGACCCGAAAGGCGAGCAACTTCGGGGAGGCTGGGCCGTTTCAACCCGCGGGCTCCCAAAGAGCTCCCGGGCGTTTCCCTAAATAGCTGCCTAACCCACGGAAACACACACTGGACGTTTTCATCCGCCAAACGCCCATTTCCCTCTCAAATTACCCTAGACACGCCACACCCAGCAGACACGGGCGAGGAGCTGGGAGTCTAGCAGGCCGGCCAGCACCCCACGACCAACGCTTCCCTGGAGCCACTGCAGGCGCTGCACGGTGGAACGAGACCCTCGCCACTCTCCAGCCCACTCCTGCCGGCTCTGCTCCGCCCCGCAGACTGTCCTTAAACCAGGGCCAGGGAAGGGGCAGGAGCTAACACTGAGCTCCTAAGAGATTCCCGACCGTTCGACAAACCACCAGCTCTCCCCGTCCTTACACACCCTGGCGGGCCGGCCCCTCGGGTCCCACCTCCTGATAGTCGCAGCAGAGTGCTGTAACTCCCTCCCCGGCAGTGTGGGCTGTGCACAGTGACTCACTTCTAACTGCGAGTCTGCGAACAGAGCCAGTCACTTCCGAGATGAGGTTACAAAGAGACTGGAAGTTTCTGTCTTCTGCACCGCCTTCCCGTCTCCCTGATGGAGCCTACGTGCCACGCCGGGTGCTGCCCGAAGGAGAGGCCCACGTGGCCAGAAACTGAAGGCAGCCTCCTGCCAAGGAGGAGCGCAGGCCCTCCACCCCCGAGCCCTGGAGGAGGCTTGCCCACGACCATGTGAGCCAGCGAGCTCAGAGGAGGTCCTTCCCCAGCCGAGACCTCAGGTCAGAGTGCAGCCCCCGCTGATGCCGTCACTGTGCCCCCAGGACTGATCCTGAGAACAGAAGGCCCAGCTCAGTCCCCTCCAGATTCCTGACCCACAGAAACCACAGGATAATAAATGTTTCTTGTTTAGGGGTAATTTGCTCTGTAGCAAGAGAAAGCTAACACTTGCCCCTGGGGTTCACAAATGAAAGGGAGAAGGTCTGGGCGAGCAAGCGGCAGGGCTGGGATTCTCACCGAGGCCAGACACGCCGGTCACAGCTGCCCTTCCCCTTACCATGGGATTTGAGCAAGGCAGCCTATGTCTCGGATCCTGGAGCTATGAAGTGACAGCCCTCGCTGGGCCTCTCCATCACCACAGAGAACACAGACACCCAAAACGCATGCCTGGCTTGGGTGTCCAGCTGGGGTGCCCGGCCGGCTCATCTGGAAAAGCATGCAACTCTCAATCTTTGGGTCATGAGTTCGAGCCCCATGTTGGGCATAGAGATTATTTAAAAATACATAAGTAAACTTTTAAAATAAAAAAGAGAAACACAGGCCTTAAAATAAGACATCAGATTCCTTTAGAAGGTCAGATCTAAAAGGAGAGCTGGGAGACAATCTAGTCTAACGTCCTCCTTTTACGGAAAAAGAAACTGAGACCCACAGTCATAAAGCAGCACAGACAGAATTCAAATACTGGCGGAGATGCCACATGACTCCAGGGATCTGGGAAATTTCAGCCCAAACATGCCCAACATACTTCTCATTTGCTGGCCAAAAAATCCCCTCAGTAACTCTGACCTTCTCTTTCGCCACGCCGCTGTTCATTAACATCCTGTGGCGGCCCATCAGCCCCTTGACATATCACCCTCTAACTTGGCAGCTTCTCCTACACCTGTCCCCTTGAGTCCTTCTGCACAGCGATGGGTTACAACAGGTAGACGGTGGGCCTCTCGGTTAATGCGAGAACAGAAAATCCTCATTCCCAGCTTGTGCTGAGGCACAAACTGCGTTTACTTTGAAATTCTAGAACACTCAGGAAGAGGACAAAGCATTTCCTTCAAGAAACCTCAACTGGCCAGAGGTGTTCTCGAAACTCCAGATTCCACAAGCTTGCCCATCACCGACTAAGATTTCCATTATTTTTACGAACACACACTCCAGACAGTCAAGATCAGAAATATTTAAGACTAAGGAGTCTACGGATATTTTGAGAAGCATTCTAGCTAATTTTTTTTTTAATTAGGCTCTTGTTAATTCTCCAGATCGAATAATCTCCAGAAGTCTTCTAGATGTGGCCACAGATCAGTGTTACTCAAGTAACTCTATGCTCTCATCAACTTTTATACATATGTGTATCTTATTACAGAAGTAACAGATGTTTACTATTCAGAGTTCAGAAAGCAAAATATTTAAAAGTAGCCTGCACTTATATCACCCGGAAATAGCCACCCCGTTAATATTCTGTTATATATATTCTTTAGACTCTTCGTAGTTTAAGAATTAAATTGAAGTTCTAGGGTACACACAGCCTCCTTTAATTTAACATCACTGTTTTCCCACATCCATAACCAGGGGACAGGAGTTTTAAATAGCCACAAAGGAATCTGCCATATGGATGCGCCAAAGTTTAAATCAATCCCCTGTGAGAGATTTACATTGTTCCCATTTTTCACTCTTATAAATGTCTATAATCAAATCTTTATTTACAAATTTCTTTCGTGCAGCTGGTGATTTCTTTTTTATAAATGAAGGGGCTGGGTTACCATTCCTATTCTAGAAACTAAGGAACAATTAGCAAAAAAACAAAAACAAAAACAAGAAAAAAACCACACACACATACACACACACACTCTCTCTCTCTCTCTCTCTGATCCCCGCCCTTGTGAGGCTAATACTCTAGCAGGGGAGGCAATTGAAGTTACCAAAGGTAAAAATTCTATTTTAAGGGTGCCTGGGTGTCTCTGTTAAGCATTCAACTTTTGATTTCAGCTCAGGTCATGATCTCAGGGTCCTGAGATTGAGCCCCACATGGGGCTCCCTGCTCAGTGCAGAGTCTGCCTGTCCCCTCCCTTCCCCTCTGCCTCCCCCCAACACACACCGGTGACTCTCTACTAATATGACTAATACAAGCTTTTAAAAAACTATATAGTATTTTATTAGGTAACATAGGCTATGGCAAAAAAGGAAAGTCAGGACAGGGTAAAGAGAATCAGAAATTTATAGTGAGAAAACCTACACATTTAAATAGACCTCATTTTAAAGTTCAATACACACTGCCAAACTATTTTTCAGGAAGTGTGTACCAACTTCTCTACCTCCTTAACATAACAGAGTATTTTGCTTTCTAATAAATTCTTTGTTTGGGGAGAAAACAAAAACAAAAACCTCACTGGTAATCAACTAAGTTAAAACAAGGAGCTTTATCTATTTGACTTTTCAAATGGAATGGGCAACCTGAATTTATCCTTCATACCAGTTATTTACCCATTCATATTTTTCTTACCCATTCATATTTTTTGCTCGCTTTCATTTCTAAGAATTTTTTTTAATCATTTATTTGACAGAGAGATAGATCACAAGTAGGCAGAGCAGCAAGCAGAGAGAGGGGGAAGCAGGTTCCCTGCTGAGCAGAGAGAGCCCGATGCTGGGCTCGATCCCAGCACCTTGGGATCATGACCTGAGCCGAAGGCAGAGGCTTAACCCACTGAGCCACCCAGGCGCCCCTCATTTTTAAGATTTTAAATTAAAAAATATTTTAAAGATTTTACTTACTTCTTTGACACAGAGAGAGAGAGAGCACACAAGCAATGGGAGCGGCAGGCATAGGGAGAAGCAGGCTTCCCTCTGAGCAGGAAGCCCGACACAGAGCTCGGTCCTAGGATTCTGGGATCATGACCTGAGCCGAAGGCAGACGCTTAACAACTGAGCCACCCAGGCACCCTAAGATTTTTATTTTTGAGTAATATCAACCCCCAACATGGGGCTTGAACTCCTGACCCTGAGATTAAGAGTCACATGCTCCACCGAATAAGACGCCAGCCAGGCACCCGCCCTTTGCTCATTTTTCTACTTTGTGTACCACTGTGTATCACTGATTTTAAGAGTTCTTTATATGTTAAGGACATTTAGGACAAACTGTCAACTATATAGGTTTTTAACATTTTTTCCCAGTCTGTCCTAGGTCTTTAAATTTTACTGTTAGTGCCCAGCATACAGAATTTTTTTAAATGTAGTAAATCGGTCTTTTCTACTATGGTTTCTTCACTGCAAGAATTAGGTCTAATATATCTCCCTGTCCCACATTAAGATTAATATTAACCTATTCTTTCTCATAGCTCTTTCACAATTTCAGTTTTCCTTTTACCTCTCTAATATATCTGGAATTTACGGTAATATAAAGCTGTGAGGAATGGCTCTATCTTAATTTTTTCCCTATTTGGTTATCTAAGGATGCTACAACAATTTATTGCACAATATACAAGATTGTGTAATGCTACAGGCAGTAAAGCTTGGTGTCAGAGACCAATGGTTTGCTGTCAATCAGATCAGTGTTCAAGTCTGAGTGACTCTAGGCAAGTCACTCAAACTCTCTGAACACAAGTGAATGGAGCTATTCATAGTGTCTACCTCACACATTTCTTGCATAGATCAGATGACCTAGGTTCCTATGAGAGTGTTTAGCATAATGCCTGGCACTTAGAAGTACTGAAAATGTGAGCTTTTATTATTTTAATTCCTCTCACTTATTTCAAACGCTACCTTTACCAAACACATTTCTATTTGATTCCACCGTATCGAGTGGCTCTATAATATTTTCTAACTGAGTTTTCCTGGTACATGAGAAAGCTAATGATTTTTGAAATTTTGCTTTGTAACTGAATTCTCATGCTTAATTCAATTTAAATGTGTAATGGGTGTTCTAGGAAGACAACAACATGTGCAAATGATTTTTGTTTCTTTTTAACCATTATTTGACTTCGGTTTGTACATTCTGGCCAATTCAATAAGGCAGGAAAAAAGAAATGAGCACCGTGGGCAATCTGTATTTTGTTCCCAGTTTCATTCTGCTGCCTCTCACCATTCATGGGTGAGTTTCCAGTTGGGAGCATTGGGGCTACTGGTTTCTTCATCAGATTAATAAAATCTCTTCATAAGTTTATTTTTTTTAATTCTAAGCAAACTAGGAATAAGAATATAAAATGATCAAATGTTTTTTAGTATATATATTGTGTTTTTCTTCTTTGTTCTACTTAGGTGATGGATTGATGAACAGACATTCTAATGTTAAGTCCTTCTTACAATTCTGGGATAAACCATATGTGGTCATGATTCTTTCAAAACCACGGAATTCAATCTGCAACTGTTTTATTCGGTGTTTTTGCATCTATACGCATGCCTGAGCTCAATCCTCAGTCCTCTTTTTGTGTCATCTTTATAATGATGTTGGGTTCCCAGAGTTATGCTAGCTTTGTTAAAAAAAAAAAAAAAAATCAACTCTTTTTCTGCGCTCTGAAACAGTTTATTTAGCAGGCAATTATTTTGTCCCCCAAAGTTTAAAGGAACTCATCCATTAAACTGCTTGCATTCAGAGTTCTTTTTGAAACAATTTTTTTTATAAATGTTCAGTTTCTTCTCTAGTTCCTTGTTTCAAGTTTCAGACTTCTGAGTCATTTCCCTAGAATAGCCATGTCAACTGAGATTTTCAAAACTGCTGTATTTTAAGTTACTTTATTTTTGTTATAAAATAATTACTTCAAATATAACTTATAATTTGCTACTCTTTTTCCATCCCATAAACACATTTTTAGTTTTGTGTTATTTGGGTTTTCTCTTTTTTAATGACGCATGATAGTGGTTTGCTCTATTTCCTTGAGTTTTTTTCTCCCAAATACATAGCTCTGAGATTTCCAACTTCAGTATTTTTGCCTGTTTTCTAACTCGTTAATATTACTTACAACTCATTAGGTTTGTTTTATTCTTTCCAACTCTGACTTGAATACTTAATTCACTTATTTTCACTTTCTCTTACGTAATAATGGAAGGATTTAAAGCTATGAATGTGCCCCTGAGTATAACTTTGGCAATAACCCAGACAGACACTCAGGTATAGAGAGTTCTCAGTATTTCCCAATGATTCTGTGGCAGTAACTTCATCTCCTATTTGACTCAAGTGATTCAGGAGCATATTTTTACATTTCCAAGTAACTGGATTTCCCTAATGGTTTTCATACTAAGTATTCTACAGAGGACAAAAACATCTCTGAAAGAAGATGAAGAAACTCTGACAAAGGGGAAAGAAATCTTTTCGGCAGAAAACACTATTTAAGTAGTGAAAAAACTATTTTATAATGCTGTGACAGCCCTCTCCAAATACATACCTCCTAAAAGGGATGCAACAGCAGGTAATCCTGGGTGACTGAGTGATTGTGGGGCTGACTGCACAGGAAGGGAGAGAGAGGAAGTCTCCTCTTTACCTTCTGAAAATTTTATTATGGGCATGTATTGCCTCTTTAAAAATTAATTTAAAAAGCAATGCCATCTCTCAAAAAATGGAAATAAACCATCCCAGACAAACTTTATCAGTATATAACCAAGTAAATTTCCATACTTTCTTTGATGAAATTTAGAGATTGGGTTCCCTGAGTAAGACTTGGCTCCAAAATGATAAACATCTGTGGCTAGAGAAGGGAGGAGGAAAAAATAATTTCTAATTCTGGAGCCTCCAAGTTCAGAAGAATTAAGAGCTTCAAGGAAAAGGAAGTAACAAAAAAAGAAAGAAAGAAAGAAAGAAAGAAAGAAAAAATATTTTCATCAGGTTTCACCTGGTCTACCATTTTGAAACCTGATTTCAAGAATGTTCAGCTGAGAATGTGGTCGAATTCCCAGTTTCAGCCTCAACGAGCCTTTCCCATCTTAGGAACACTCCGCACGTGCTCTTGGTTGTTGCAGACCTCTCCACTGTTATTTAAAATGAGTTGTAATCCCAAATTAATACAATTAACTTCTGATTATAAACATTATGCCACTGTCCTTCCCACCAATTTTGCAATGTCGGGTTTCGTAAAAAAGAAAAAAAAAATTTTTCATCTGTTTTCCAATTTATGTTGAAGAAATCTGTTTCCAACTTTCTAGTTTCGGCAACCGGGAAATCATGCATATTCTGCTACCGTATAATGCTACCAGTAAACAGCCACCTGCCTGCACACACACCAGTTTGCACCGTATATGTAACTGCAAACACTACCAAGTTATGTACTCCTAGGAGTGTATCACTAGAGAAATGTTATTTAAGGCCTCATCTACTTAAAAAAATATTCCATATGGATGTAAAATTAGTCTACTAGCCTGAATTCGGAGAAGATACAAGCAGTGGTCATTAATACAACATGTAATATATATTATATAATACGTAACATAAAACGTAATTGCTTAAGATCTAGACCATATTACATATGCAAGGAAAAGGTAATAGCAGCGTTTAGGAACTCAGAATGCCTGCAATTACAAGGAGTTAACTCAGGGCTGGCCACCAAAATTTCACCCTGGTCCTGGGGCTGGAGGTGACTAGCAGCAGCAATCAGAGCTGTCCTCTGCACCTCACTGGGTCATTTAAGAAACTCTTAAAGGGACATAGCACCTTAGGACTTGGCTTGAAAGCACCGATTGGACGGAAGCACAGCCCCTTGAGAAAGGAGTACTTAGTGAGGCATTCTGAGAGCTAAGAGGCTGCAGGGCAACTCTCCCTGCTGGGGAGAGCCATCCAGACACCCTGCAAGCCTGGTGAGGAATGCCCAACTCTGGGGAAGGAAACAGCCCCACTCCCACTGATTGCCCACGAGCCAAACAGAGTTCCACACTCAGCACTGGGCCCCATTCATTCCCTTGCCTTGGTGAGCCCCAGAAGGTTTAGCAGCCACTGCTGCTAAAACAGAGGACAGATGACAGGAAAAACTCCTGCCCTTTGGCCATTCCCTAGCAAAGGGGAAGTGTAAAAGTGCAGAGGGGAAGGGAGGCCAGCTGCACTAATCCCTTTTTGTCCAGCAGTAATTAATAGTATAATCCACATTTAAGATGCATTAAAGCAAAAATGCTGCATTATCAGAGCGCTCGGCACATGGCCCCGAGGCAGAACCTCCCCTGCTGACCTGTAGAACCAGGTCACCTCATCTCGGCCTCCTCCTCTCAGGGGAGCGGACTCTAGACACCTCATCAAAGGACTGAGCTGGCAGCCAGAAGTCTCGGGCCGGCCGACGGGCTCCATGTCCATCTTCGGAAACCACCCCGTCGTCCGGGCTTTCTGGCACCCAGGCTCTACTCCGATCAAGGGGCTAGGATGGAACATTTTAATATCACAAGTGCCCTGATGGGTTTTTAAAAGTGAAGCTAAACCCCGAAATAATGCTGGGATAGTGCAGAGAAGTGAGGCACCCTTTCAACTCAGTCCAGCGGGCTGCTCTTTTTTATGGTGTTCCCTGGGTCCCGGGGACACCAGGCGGGTCTCTATCGCGGAGGAGACGCCAAAGGCTGCCTCGCAGGCCCACGGAGGAGGAAGCCCCTTCCACCGGGATGGGAACACCGCCTTCACGGAAAGGAGGGCTCGGAGCTCTTGGTGATGACACACAAGGCGCAGGCAAGCTACGAACCCAAAGCCGGAGCCGCTTAAAAACGACGCACATGAAGCAGCCGAGTCTTCTCAACTGTGCTTTGTGGTCATGGCTGACTGAGAACTTGATCTCGGTTCCGCACCACCACCCCGTCTCGTGGAATAGGTACGACTAAGAGCAGGCGAGCGTCTCACGGTCCTGTTCAACCCCAACTCAGCTCCACCTCTGCACCGTGACAGGGCCCTGCGCCCGTGGCCAGCGTCTGACAGGGGCCAGGAGCTCCGGCAGCAACCGGCCTCCATCCATTCCCAAAGTGCTTCTGGGACCTCTTTTTTTTTTTTTTCCCCCATAATCTTGGCAACTGGATATTAAAAAAGAGGAATGTGATAAAAATCACTTTCTCTCGAGTTTTGAGATCCTGGCATGTAGCATGGCAACCAACTACCTATATTTGTTCCAAAAATTGTGCCTTTATGATCCTTACCTAGAACCGAACAAATTCCTCCAGAAAGTTGTTTAATTGCTCCAACCCAAAAGGGACAATTCCAGAGTTCAAAATAATGCTTCCAGGGGCTGGCCAAGGAATGAAGTATCATTTGCAATTGCACTTCTGGTAGAAAACGTCTCCATGACGTTTCTATGTTCTAGAAACATAGCCCCGCGGTATGCACATGCTCTCCTCTGAGGCTGCCAAAAAAAGTCATCATCTAGTGACTGGACATACCACCTGAGCACACACAGACCATTCCTGACAACACGTCACAGACCTGCCACTCAGGCAGGGGAGGCGCCTGGCCGAGAGGTCATACAAGGAGCACAGAGGGAAGGCCACCATCCCACCCACCATCATGGGTTGCCTGTCTGTACCCTGCAGCTGACCTCTCAACTGCTGTCCGACTCCCCGCAAAACTTTGCTCTCACTCTTACAACGCCTGGATTCTTCCTCAGGAGACCTTCATGAACACTTTCTCCCTCAAAGACTACTCTTGGCGCCTCACCACATTACAATTTAACAAAACAGTGTTGCGTCATTTGTGGAGGAGAGAGGCTACTAAATTTCCTCTCAAAGTCCTCCCCTCCCTTCCCAAGGAAAAATCCTGTGCCAGAACAGGTACGCTGCTTCAAGCTCTCACAGGAACACTCAGTGTAGTTTGAGCTCCCCTCGCCACCCAACTCCAGGCCCACGTGGGGCCTTCCTTCTCTGTCAACTGCACTAATCCCTCCACAGGACCCCTGTGCTGACGGCCCCCCCAAAGATGTCCATGTCCTAAAAATCGGAAACTTGTGAATATGTCACCTCATATGGCAAATTGAGACTCTGCAGATGGGATCAGGCAAAGGATCTTGGGAAGGAGTATCAGGTGGGCCCGATGTCATCACAGGGGTCCCTACAGCTCAAGAGAACTAGGTTAAAAAACAAAGAGAGAGAGAGAGAGAGAGAGAGAGAGGATGCAAGAGAAGAGTCAGACCAAAGCAGACATGATGATAGAAGCAAGAGGTGGTATAATGGAGAAACGGATTGTGAGCCAAGGAATATGGGTGGGTGTCAGAATCTAGGAAATGAAAGAGAACAGATTCTCCCTTCCAAGCTTCCAGAAGGAAGGAGCCCTGGCAACACCATGACTTCAGCCCAGTGAAAGTGACTTCCCACTGCTGGGCTCCAGAACCGTTAGACAATTACTCTATGTTGCTTTAAGCCACCAAGTTCATGGTAATTTGTTACAGCATCAATAGGAAATGAGTACGACCCTTTTGGAGAAGAGGAGAGAGGGACAATGAGCACACAGAAGCGGGAATGTTCCTGAAAGTCAGGATGAGTTGTCTTCCTTAGGGGTCCACACAGCCTCCCCTCTCGGCTCTGTGAGCCAGCTGAATCCTCTCTTTCCCCATCATCAAAAAATTAGAGCCGAAGGTCCCTGATGCCATAATCAACTCGTGTCTTGCGGATAGTGCTCCGTGGGACATGTTAGCGGTAGACAGGAAAAAACTCCCACACTACTGTATTGCATTTGAGAGTTCACAGATATCCAAAATAAGCCATAGGAACAACAGAGAAACTGCAGTCAAAGAATATATGTGTACAACATTTTTATTTTATCTAACAGGAGACATCGGACAAATAATACTGGACACATGCACAGACATACATATGCACACATATAAATGATATAGATAGATACTGATATATAGAAACTGCCAGATCCATAGCTCCTTTCATCAAATGAACAGAGCCAGGCTAAGCCAACCTCACCCAACCTCGCCCAGCGGATCCCACAGGTGGGCCAGCCTGAAGCCTCACTGTGATGGCAGGTGGCTGGCCTAAGGAACTGGAAAACCAGAGCCTGTGCCCACTGGGCTCCTGAGACAAAGAGAAGAGGAAGGCTCTGGAAGGTGGTGGCATCTTGCCTACCTCCGTGGTAGCCTGGGGCCATTCGATCTTGCCATCTCGCCAGCACCTAAGAGGTGTGAGCCGGCAGCCAACCACATCAGAAGCTGGCGGCCGGCCGGCCCCAATTGCCCAACATCTCCACGGGAGCCAGCTTTCCAGCACTAGGTGTTACAAACCACACAGGTACAGGCCACTGTGGACCCAACTGAGGCCTGGCGCCTTGAAGAACATCCCACGTGAAGACTGGCTGGACGGCAAGGGGACGGCGTCCTGTTGCAGAGCAATTAAATGCATTAGTGCTTCACCCCAGCCTCTCGGTAAAGAATATTCTTTTTACTTGCTATGCAGACGAGGATCCCACCATGGTCCTCCTCCTCCTCCTCCTCCTCCTCCTCCTCCTCTAGTTTCCCGCAGCTTTCTTTCCACCACAAGGTCAGAGCCTCCCCCCGCCACCCGCCCGCCCCAACCCGCCATAACCATATGCTCTTCATTCTCTGGTGCCAATCAACCTTCCACATCTGTCTACACGCTCCCGGTCTGGTCCATTTCCCTTACGATAACAATTAGCATGAGGTATCACGTCAGAATGTTCTAGGTAGGGGTGACCAGGACTGCTCAACGAGATCCAAATATGCCATTTCAGTGTGCACATACAAAGCGCGACTTTCAATGGGGCAAAGTAGTTAATAAGTGAATAACCCAACTCCCACTACGGGCTCTCGTTCGGCCTCCTACTTGACAAACATATAACCTGGGACATTCAAAATCCAAGAGAAGGTGAATTCTGGCAATACAGGCAGCTAACCTGCCCAGGAGTCCAAATCTTTCTGTGACTTGACCAGTTTCTCTTTACCTATGGCTTCTCCTGATGCCCTCCTCAAAATAAACCAGCCCTAGAAATAGAATCCCATCTTCCTTCGCGCTTATGACTAATTTATGGACTTCTTTTAAAGCCCTTGCACCAGAGCCCTGACTACGGTAATTTCCTCTTCTTCTATATGAATGTCCATTTACAGCCACTCTGTAACCTCTGCGTGAACCAAGAATATTCCCCATGCCTCCCACGGATGTGGGATCACGCCCTGGTGAGAGCTGGGTGGCTCTGGAGCAGAGGCTCTCCATTACAGCACACGCTCACTTGGGACCCTACCCAAGTGCAGCTATATACCCCCAGGAACTTATGTGAATACTCCCCTTTTGCTTTAATGAGCCTTTCTCTTAAAAAGGCAAAGGAATACCCGTGGCTAGGCAGGCAATCAGCATGTAATCTTAAGACATGATTTGGGTTAACTTAACACACTCAGATTAAGGGGAGTAAGGGTCTTATTTTTGGTTTTGTTCAGGGAAGAGGTCCCCAGAAAACATCCTCCATTGGCCATAGGAGGAACACTTTAAAAGGGGTATCTGAGAGCACTCCAGGTTTTTTTCCAACCCTCCCCCGCCCAACCCCAAGGTTCCTGTGGCCCAACCATCAAAACCTAACCGATCCCATTTTCTTCTGCAGCTCTTTCCCAGGCCCCCTGCCCTCACATCTAAATACTGTCTTTCCTTCTACAAGGCTAACCCTAGCTTTTCTGGTCAGTACACAATCCAGCTGCTGACTTCTCCAATCCCAGGGTCCTAGAAGACACAGTCCTACACCAAGAGCCTTCCCATCTAAGCACCCCCACAGTCAGAGCCTGTCCGGAGACTTGCCCATCCATGCTTTCAAATATCTGAGTGGCTATGATGTGATGGGGAGTGTACTATGGCTACGGAGGGCGATGGGCCGTGAACCAAAGAGGCCAAGATGCCTACTGCTGACACAGAGCTCGTGCCCCGACAGGCACCCGTGCCTCAGGCCCTGCCCCCATCACCAGTTCCGCACATCCTCCTCCTGCCCCTACTTTTACTCTCTTCTGGGAAGGACTTCTCCATTTGAGCTGGAAAATTCTGGGGGTTTTGGTCCGGGGAGGTGGGAAGACCTACATTTTCATAGGTTTTGACCTTATTAAAAACAAAAACAAAAAAACAAAATTAAACAAAACTCTGGGCAATAAATGGCCAGAATTTTCTTTAATTGACATTTTTAGGAGCCCCTGAACTAAATCAACCCATGCCTGGTATATGCTGCCACAGGCTCTTCATCTTGAGAATCTGAAGAAACTCTTTCACTTGGGGACTGAAGCCCATCTCTGTCCATTCTACATGCTCAACTCCATTGGACAAACCATCTCCCTGATCCCTGTCTGCCATGATTTTATCCCCAGGACTATAATTCTTCTCATTCAAAGGGTATCCCCCCTCAAGAACTCCATACCCAATTTTGCTGGTGCCCTAGGATCGATGCCAATTTCCAGGCCCACAAAGATGGTGACCCAGCTTTCTTAGGCCAGGTGCCCAAGAGACACAGTGGCATTCTGTTGCATTGTGTTCCCGTAACTCCATTTCCTTCAATGCATCCTGCAGGAGTCCTGAGAGCTGCCACTGGACCTGAGAGTAAACAGCAAGACATCTGGCACTTTCTCATCCGGTCTCCAGTGACGGAGTCCTTTGAGACAAAGACCCTGTGGCCAGTTCATATTGGGTAGCTGCAGAAGTTGCCAACAGCAAGTAAACGCCTGCTCGCTCCACTGCATCATCAAGGCCCAGGAAAATGGCCCTCAGGCACAACACTAAGCCCTAGAGGGGCCTTCGAATCTTCTATCAGCAGCAGCATGAGCGCCTGTGCCTACAGAAGTCTCAGATCGTGTACAGACCACTGCCCCCTCCCACTGCATCTGCACACACAGCCACCCTTCCTGACCCAGCAGCTCAGGCTGCTCCCGGCCATGCTCCGATGGGAGGGAGCAACACTTTCCTGTCCAAACCTGTGCTGCCCTGGGCAGCTGCTGCACACGGCTGGCACTGGTACCCTCGGGTGACCATTCTCTCTCATGGAGACCTTCCTGCTCTCAAGGGCTCGAACCTAGAGGGCATGAGGCATCCATCCCCGCAGGAAGCAACACCTCCATCCAGAACAAGAGTCAGTTCCTAGAGAGATTTCTCTGGTCTCTCTTCCCCCACACCTCCCCACGCCCCATTACATAATGCACTCGGCTGACCCAACCCCATGACCTTTCTCTATGGCCTTTTCAAGACCTCTTCTTCATCTACCCGCAATGAGGACTGTTTATTTGTTTAGCCCACTGGTAAGAAAAATGAGAAAGCTGTCTGCCATTCCAGCAGGGCATAAACACTCAAAAAAAAAAAAAAAAAAATGTGTTCTGACTTTGCATGGGTCCTGTACAGAGCCCTTTAACCTTTCAAAAGAACAGCAGACATTCCATGTGAATTGACTATCTCCCTATCATTGCTGAAAGACAAAATCCACTTCATCCTGCAAGATCTCACATGAATCCTCCACATTCTTGGTCTGGGAGCTGAGTGTGTAAGGTGGGGGAAGGGGCTTACCAAGAACGTGGGAAAGGCCACCGTTACCAGTGCACGAGGCACCGGCACCCAACCCTCTACTGAGATACCAGGATACTGCATTTCAAGCTTTTCCAAAACAAACTGAATGAACCACATCCCTAAAACTGCACACTGGAAGAACACTTTCCTAAGCAATCGAGATCAAATTCCAGATCAGATCAAAGGGAGATTGCCCAGAGAGACTGAGAAGCGAGCGAACACGGCTATCATTCTATCGTAATGTAAAGATACCGTTCTAACTTCTTACGGGAAGTTTCAAAACGGAAAGGTCTGCTTCTTAAATTCTGAAAGCAGAACAACCCCCACACAGCCTGGCAGGGCCAAGAAGGGCCTCACCATATGGGACAGCTTCTGAAATACACAGAAAATGGGAAATGCAGGACACATGGGACAAACTGCCGTGAAACCAGCTGCCCGGGCTGGACCCGTCGTATTGACTTTGGCAGCACTTGTCAGCGATGACTCAGCAATGAAGTTATCGGGACTGAACTCAAGTGGAACGGATCAGTTCAGACCTCCGGAGCGGGGTTCTACTCCACGGTTCTCCAACACTCTACGTGTTCTGGGTATGCTTCCATTCAAATACTCACTGGTTTACGGGAAGGCCAGGGAATTACAAGCATGGTCACTAGTGGTGTGTGTTAGGGGCAGGGGATTATAAACCATTAAGTGCAACTGCATAATCGGCACCTGTACAATTATGCACCAGGCAGGAAATGTTCCACCTGCACTCTCCTGATGACCTGGGAGAGGGCACCAGGATCAATTCTGTTTTGCCCACAAGGAAAACGGAGACCCAAAGAATCCAAGTAATTTTCCCAAGGTCCACAGCTGGAAAGTATCAGGGCAAGAATCCAATCCCTTGTTCTTCTGTGACCAGGTCCTTTGGTGGCACAGGCACCTGCAGAAGTTCTTCTTAATCTCCTGGTCCGTATACCTACCAGCCAACAAACAGTATGCACACTAACCTCAGACGTCATACATGAAGTAGTTCCTGCCAGGGAAGCTGGGGGGGCGGGCAGGGACAGGGATGGGGTAACTGGGTGATGGGCACTGAGGAAGCCACTTGATGAACTGAGCACTGGGTGTTACGTGCAACTGATGAATCCCTGAATTCTACCCCTGGAATTCATAATACAGTATATGTCGCCTAAATTGATCTAGATAAAAAAATTTTTAAAAAAGGAAAAGAAATAGTCCCTGCTAAGGAGCGCAACTCAACTTATCCCTCTTCTCTACACACTCTGAAAACTATCAGGAGACACCTGCCCACATCAGGAGGAGGCATGCAGCCCATCCCCTCCCTCTGCACAGGCCCTCAAACGTCAAGCCCCCAACATGCATGCAGGTGGATCTGGGGCCGCCCTCGATCCGGATCCTCAGCCATCCCACGGTGGCGGCGGCAGCAGGGGCGCGGGGGTGGGGGGGGGGAGTAGAGAGTGTCTTCCCACAATCTACGCCCCTCCCACTGGCTAACACCTGTCTAAGGCAGGGCCTTGCCTGCCCACTGGAGTTCAAATTCAGATTTAAACCAACCTACGGGCCATCCTCGTTAAGACACTTAGCCTCTGAGTTTTTTTCATCCAGACAGTGACCGGTCCCCACCCTGCACACCTCACCAAACTGTGAGCAAACTAGAAAAGAACACAGGCTCCAGGGCTTTGAAGACAAAGTCTCTTAAATTTCCTGGTACCAGATATGGCACCTCCCTTTTCTATTGAGAATTAAAGAGTTAAATGCTGGAGTGGCCCAATCAGTAATACTGAGCAGACAAGCTGTAGCTCAATCAAAGAATGACGGGCTCATTGGGTGAGGAAGTCATAACAGAAGAGCCAGGACTGGTGGCGCTGGACAAGGGAGGGAGGGCCTCTGAGGGACCCCATCCTTTGGTCACCCCAGGCTCCTGGACTCTTCCTTCCCTTCCACCCCAGACATTACCTTCAAAATCTATCCAGAAGGTGACCCCTTGTAGTAGGATTAGAAGTGTCCCCCCAAATTTCTCATCTACCCACAACTTCAGAATGGGAGCTTATCTGGAAATGGGGTCTTTGCCGGTACAATGAAGTGAAGGGGGGGTTGTGCTGGATTCAGGTGGGCCCTGGCCCCAAGGACCGGTGCCTTTCAAAGAGGAGAGGGCACCTAAAGGTACAGGCAGGGAAGAGGCCACAGGAAGACAGACAGAAACTAGAGAGATTCAGCCATAAACCAAGGAATGCTGAGCATCGCCAGGAGCCCCGGGAAGCTGGAGCCTTCAGGAGCCTGGCCCTGCTGACACGGACTTCTGGCCTCCAGAAAGGAGAGAAAAAGAACTTCTGCTGTTTTAAGCCGCTATCTGCAATACCCCTGCATGGCAAGGGCCCTGGCTGGAGCTGCCTCTGGCCTGGCAGGTGCCATCATCTCTCCCGGTCCCCTCGCTCCTACCCCCAGCCTGGCACGGCTGCCAGAGGGAGCCTGCCAACCCCGGTCTGGTCACACCATGCCTGCAGAGGAACCCCTCTCTCTGTCAGGGCCACCACACTCAGGGAGGGCACTAGCTCTTTCCTCCTCACCCCCCCCCCCACCTTGCAGCCAGTGCTCTGGCCAAGCGGGCCTCCCTACTCAGCATTTCTGAAGGGCTCTTCCCTCTGTCCAGAACCTTCCACCATCATTTACTCTCTCCCATCCTTGCTCAAATATTGCCCTTCTCACATGGCCTTCACAACCCCACTTAACCTGCAAACCACATCCTCCGCGGCACTCCTTCCTTTCCTGAGCTTCCCCCCACCCACAGCACTGAACATGTTTTAAAACAGGGTCGTTCACTGAGTAGGCAGACGGAGGGAGAGCGGGAGTAGAAGCTCCTTGAAGGCAAGGATTTTTCTCTCTTTTTTTTTTTTTTCTCCTCCCCACACTGAGGCATCACTGGCACCTAAAACAGGGCCTAGCACACAGGAAGTTCTCAAACGTTTGAAGGAGTAGACAAAAGGTCAAGAGCAGGAAAGGAGCTGGACACCCAGAGGAAGCAGCAGCAGCGGCGAGCTCAGCCTGGCGAAGCACCAATAATGGGAACATTAGTGGGGCAAACCAGGTGAGTGGGAAGAGCCGGCCTCCTGGCAGGAGGCTTGTAGGTTCTTGCAGTTAGATGGAAAATGCTAGGCTTCAGGGAGCCATCACAGGCCCCTGATCAGGAGAACAAGAAGAAAATAAAGCAGGATCTCCTGAACTCAGTGTTATTGACATGTGCGGCAGGGCAGCTATGGGGGGGCCGGGGTGGAGAGCTATCCTGTGCACTGTCCGAGGTTTAGCAGCATCCCCAGCCTCCACCCACCAGATGTCAGCAGCATCTGCCCCCTGCCCCCAACCCAGCTGTGACAACCACAAATGTCTCCAGACATTGCCAAATGTCCCTGGTGCAGGAGGGCGGTAAAATCACCTCCCCCGAGAACCGCTGAAATATGGAGCTCCGGTGGCAGTATCCACGGAATGATCACAGACTGCACATACCCATGAGGGCCAGGCAGGTGACAAACACAAGTGCCTGGCCAGGTGCAAGGTAACAGAATGACAGGGACCCACCCGGGTGATCTAAAAAGTCCATGCTCCTTCTAAGAGGGGAAGCCATTGTCCCGTTGGCCAGCCTTTGCTCTTGGGGCCCAAAGGGGCCAAATCTCCCCCATTTTTTTTTTCAAGCGAAGGCACCAATTCAGATTTTTAGGCTGAAACATGCCAAATTTTAAAACATAGTATGTACCGAACAAAACACACCTGTAGGCCATTTTTTGCCAGGCCACAACTTTGCGATGTCTGGCACAGAAGGTCTTGCAGGTCAGCCATGAAGGGACAGGGGCCCAGACTAGGCCTGTGAGCGTGGGGATAGAGAGAGGGCCCAGTCCCAGAAATTTCAGGGGACATCAGATGAACACAGCATGCCTTCTCAAATTTTATTAATAGGCAGGCCTTTCCCACAAGTGCCAAACTAATAGCCACAGACTTCGGAGAGTCTCTTGAAGATGAAAAGAAATCCAGGAAGTCCCTTCCTTAAATCTAGAGGGCAGAGGAGCCTGTACACACGTGATCCCAAGCCCACAACCTGTCCTGGACAAAGCCGAGGCCTTTACCTCTTTACACTCGTGGGCAACCAGCCCGGCCACCCAGGGAGACCTTTCCTTGTCAATCAGTCCACTCAAACCACCAGCCAAGGAGCAGCCAGATGGTGATCAACCTCTCCAGGAACTCAGCAACGTCACTGTGCTGAATGAGAGTACTTCCTGCTGCTCCAAAAGGTTCAGCCAACCCCAGAGTCCTACTCGTGATCATCTGGAGCTAGAAGGACTCCTACGGCATCCTTCAGGTGGCGCTCTCTACGACACAGACACCTAGGGCTCTGAAAGAGTTGACGTGAGCTTCCTGAGGCCTGCTGGAACCAGAACTCATGTAGGTGCACAACCTCAAGCCCACCACATGTGTTCTGTGTCGTCTAGACAGCACCCACGATCCCAGAGCCGCAGTAACTAGGAAAAGGACACTGCCACCACCCCACCACGGTGTCGGTCTCAAGGCAAAATGCCCCCCATTGAATGTCTGTTACAAAAAGCAACAAAGCTCTGAGTGATATCTCCATTTCTGGACAGGTTTACTGGAAGGACACCCGCTTTCATGACCCCATCTATAAACCAAGGGGAGTGACTTCCTTCCAGCACCGTCATCTTCCCAGAAAAAGTTCTCCTATAAACAAAGCATGTGCATTATCGTAATTAAGTTACACCGTCTCCAGTGTGGGGCTCCATCGACAACAGATACACACGCCGCTGCCCACACGTTTGCATCAAATTCTGCACCCGGTCAAGGTCAATGGATAAAAGGTCAAACAATCAGAGCCCCCTAACCTCACTGCCACACCTTTTGCTGGACAACAACCCAGGCTTTGGCAGAGAAAGGAAGGCGCTGCGGTAAGCAGGAAAAGGTGGGGGAGGGAGAGAAGGAGGCGTAAGGTAGACACTGGAGGCAGGAGACTCCAGGGAACTGATGGTCAGTCCCCAAGGAGCCCCACGAGATCCCACAGGCAAAGGCTTCCTCCTCTGGCTCTTCCCTTCCCCACCCACAGGCAAGGAGTACCACCATCCATGGTGACCGGGTTGGAGATCATCCAGCCAGATTTTCGTGTCACCCAAGCTCCAAGCAGTGGTTGCAAAGACACCCACAGAAGACACACTAAGAAATGGTCTGGACTGAGTCCCAAGGCACAGGAACACAGAGACCAAACTGAAATGGCGCCCACATTCAGAGAAGCCAGGGAACCAGTGGGAACCACGGACTGGTCTTCAGAAAAGAACCGAGCGTCTGAAGGCATCTAATTCACTCGGCCATGTGAAAACGCTGTGAATCTAGGAGCCAGACACTTTGCAGACAGACGCCACGTGAGGAGCTACAGAAGGAACAGAGTTCGGCTGTGTCCAATCCCAGCGCCCTGGCCTCACATACGCCCCTGGAGCGTGGGCACAGGAGTCCCTGCTCCCCTGCCCTGGGTTCCACGGTGGGGTTGCGGGGGCAGGGAGCCCCACAGCACATTCCCAGCCTCCACTGCTCCCTCAGACACCCGCCCATCTCCTGGAGATGAGACGCTCCTCGCCTGGCTCCCACATATGATTTCCTCATGTATCCATTTTAAGGAACAAACTTTTTTATGGAAAGAGGAGGAGAAAGTTCCCACATGCAGAAAATTCACAGCCCAGGGAGGAATGAAGAGAGGGTCATTTAGCACTTGTTGAAAGAAGACAAGTACAAGAGCGCTTAGGAAGAGAAGGAAACGCCTTGTTGGCTATGAAGGTTAAACAGGACCATCTCCCCCATTACTACCCCATCCTGCTTCTTCCCCCAGCCAGGAGGCAGCCACTGGCCCTGCAGGCCACATGCTGGCAGACCCCCAAGGTAGGGGAGGGCCCTGGGAAAGGGAGAGAGCTCCCCTGGTAGTGTGCAGGAGCTCCACCTCTGGGAATGGATTTGATGTCAAGTGTCAGCAAGTAAATTGCTATTGGCTTCTCAATAAGCAGCAGTAGTGAGCTAAGTGTTTCCCTGTATTGTGCGGGCTCTCACGGACTCAATACGGCAGTATTGACAGCACAATCACACAGTAATCCAGGCCCCACTAATACCTACACTTCCTCAATGAAAATACACTTTCCAGTTGGACATCAGCCCATTAGCTTTGGGCTGGAATCTCTGGCCCCCCTCCTCCCCCCAGACACCCCTGGGCCCTGTGACTGGCATCTCGCCCCCAAACACCCCGGCCAATGCGAAGATCCCAGCCAGCACATTGTCAGGGCCCAACCAAAAAGATAAACAGTCCGAGACCTCCAGGAAAAGGCCTGGACTCTCCATCTATAAATCACCAGTTGGGAAGGAAAGAAAAGTGATCCAACTCTTTAAGGATAAAAATCTCAGCAGTCACGGAAGAAAATGGATGGTCCCTTCCAAAGCAAAAGATGCTCACTCCAGGAAGATGCATGCCTTCAAGTTTGCAGAGACTCCAAAGAGACTCAAACTTCACCCAGCCTGACCCAGGAAGGAGACAAGGTACGCAACCCCCGGTCCCTCTCTCTCACGATCACACTGGGCACTAGGCCTGCATGAGCAAGAGCCCACGGCCTGGCAGCCTTCAGGTACGGCCCACATTCTGGAGGGTCTCCTGACCCTCCTTATTTCCTAATAAACGCTGTGCCATTTTTACCCATTTCCACTTAATTTCCAGAACACCTGGGGCAGACAAAGGACAGAATTCTCTCTTTTTTTTTTTAAGATTTTATTTATTTGACACAGAGAGAGAGAACACAAGCAGGGGAAGTGGGAGTGGGAGAAGCAGGCTTCCCGCTGAGCAGGGAGCCTAGTGCGGGCGCTAGGATCATGACCTGAGCCAAAGGCAGAGGCTTAATGGACTGAACCACCCAGGAGCCCCAAGGGACAAGATTCTATTACACAGATCAGTGAAATAGAGACCGGGACTTACCCAAGGTCACACAACTAGTTGGCTATCAGTTTGAGATCAGAAGCTAGACCAGGGATTGACAAACCTTCCCTGTAAAAAGGCAGGCAAACGTTCTCGGCTTTGCAGGCCAACGGCTCAGCTCTGCCTGCTGCAGGAAAGCCGCCGGAGAAAACACGGAAATGGACAAGCCTGGCTGTTTCCCAGTAAAACCAGATTTTCACCTATTTTTGTATGTCACAAAATATCATTCTTCCTTTGATTCCCCCGCCCCCAAACCTCCACCACAGATGAAAAAAGTAAAAACCATTCTGAGCTCATAGACCATACAAAAACAGGCCTACGGGCAGTGGTTTGCCAATCCCCAATCACTGGGGGACTGGTCAATGTCTAGAGGTCCACAATGCCAAAAAAGACAGATCAGGGCCATTCTCTGGCTTACTGCAATTTTAAAATCGGTCCAGCCCAATCAAACCCCAGACAGAAACCCCAGCCCCAGGGGTCCCAACAGCAATACTGTCGCACACCCGTAACATTTGGACATA
The DNA here is from genome assembly GCF_020171115.1 of Neogale vison. Lineage (NCBI taxonomy): Eukaryota > Metazoa > Chordata > Mammalia > Carnivora > Mustelidae > Neogale > Neogale vison. The sequence goes on from NC_058097.1 coordinate 14,847,645, forward strand.
GTCTTATGACTTCAGTAGAAATGCTGACTTTTTATAGAACGTCTGCACACATTTCAAAGATAAGAAACTTTCCACAAACACATAGTGCATGCCCAAGCCCCGTGCTGGGTTACTAAGCTAACTACACAAGGCATTTCCAAAACCAGCACAGGGAAATTCCTTAAATCCAGTGTTGGGGCGGGGGGGGGGGGAGGGGGCACTGACACCTCGCCCTTCCTTCACCAAGAAAGAGTTTTGGTCTGTGTTCAGTTTAAAAAAAAAAAAAAAAATCTGGCCAGAAAGGGGTTAATGCCCTTCCAGGGCTGTGATCTGATAAATGGCTGTGCAGAAAGCAGGTTCCCTCACTTTGAGATATGATGTCACTAACCTTTATTGATCCACTATCAGAGAACTTTGCTTATCTCTCTCCTGTGATATACTGCCCCTCCTGTGCTCAACTAGTGTTTAATACACTGCCGGGTGCCCTGCACTCCTCATCGCTCAACACTATGGAGCGAGGCTGCCACGGGGGGCAATATTTTATAGCTGGGCCTTGCCAGGACAGAAGACTCCCTGCGACCGCGGAGAGGGGAGGACCCACTCGCCGTTGCTTCCGGCCACAGGTCCCAGAAGTGCCTTGCCTGTGGGCCAGGGCAGAGCAGAAGGGGCCGGGCCTGAGCTTCTCCTTCTGTTTCTTTTTTAAAGCAGCAAGGGCTCCAATTCCCCCTTTTTCTACCGAGACAAGACAACGGTCAGCCCAACCCGTTCCTGCGGCAGAACGCAAGCACCTCCAAGCCAAACCTCCTGCTGGAGAAATGAGCTTCCTGTGTTCCTTGCCCACAGTCGCAAGACCTCCGTTCGCCTCCTGGTGGAAAATACTGTCCATCCAGGTACCAGACAGTCATTCAAGAAGATTCGTGCCCCAGAAAGAAGACCAGAGAACATATGCAGATGCAGCCAGTCAGACTCAGATTCCCAAAGATAACAGGGTTCTAGGGCCGGGGCGGGGTGGGGGGGGCAGCAGATACTGAAGCTGCCTCTCACTGGGTTTGGGGTCCTCCCCATCCCCCGCCCAACCCATATGCAAACTGTGAGACACAGCCCACACCCCACCCATGGTCAGGACAGTTAGCAAGTGCCCACACACAGGGCAAGACTATCACCACCGAAGGCACGGAGCTGGCCTCAGAGCAGCCGTCTGCACCCTGTCCCACGTCCAACTCCTCGGAGGGGCTCTCCCCCTCCAAAGAGACCCCACCTGCCCCTGGAGGAGCCCTGGGTCAGGCCTGTTCCTCCCCATGCCATCCCTGAGAACAGCGGCAGGGGCAGCCAGGAAAAGGCAGCAGCCCTTCCACTGCCCCAGGGCACCCAGAATTTGCCTAATTGAACATTAACAAGTTGCTACAATAAAGTTCCTCTGTTGTGAGCTAGAAACCTTTTCGGCAACAACAACAGAAGTCTTGTTACAAACTGCTCTCAAAGCCAGGCCTCAGCCTCGACAGGTGTGAACAAGATTTAAACACCTCCTACAACACAATGCAATCCAAACAAAGGGGAAAGTCAATCCCAACCTCCTGGGGTTTCTCCTTGTCTAACATCTCCTTCACTCACTCAGCCCAAAGGAGCCAAGGGAAGCGTGGAGAGGCAGTCTCCTCCAGCCCCCAAGCAAGGAGACCTAACCCACCCTTAAGCAGCTTTCAATCACCGCCTCAGGCAGGCAGACATCTCAGCTCTGCAAGGCCAGGGCTAAGAAGGGGAGGCCATTCTCGGGCCCCCATGCACCCTCCATTCTGCCCCCTAACTCAGCCAGCTGATGAACCCCCTGGCCAGCTTCCCACATTACCCAACCTAAGCTCACAATCAACCTCTCCCACTTGAGAGGTGAAGAGAGAGAAGAGAGAAGAAGACCAGAAATACTCCCAGGGAACAGGGTCTACATTGTTCTTTCTAACTGGGACATAGGCACTTCCCAACAGTGCTTCCTTCCTCACAGTGCTGAAGAATGGGGCTCCAGGGCTGAACGTATTGTTTAAAACAAAACAACAACAACAACAAAACAAAACAAAAAACACAACTTTGAGGTATGCCTGTATAGTTCAATAGAGAACATGATTCTTGATCTCAGGGTTGTGAGTTCAAGCCCCATACTGGGTGTGGAGCCTACTTTGGAAAAAATAAAATAAAAAAGAATAACGCTCATGGTAGAAACACATTGAAGTGCGTGTTGGACAAGGGAAAGAATTATCCCTGCCATTGATTTTTTTTTTTTTTTTTTTTTTTTTTTTGCTCTGGAGTATCAGAGAGAACAGAGCATTTATCTGGAGATTTCTTCTCAAAGCCAACCACATAAACGGGACTTGAAAGGAGCTTATCAGATGAACGATCTGCCCTAACCACCATGGTGGAAAGTGGGCATCCCGGTAGAGAACTCTATGAGCCCCATTGTTCCTGCAGGAACATCTTTAAGCTGTTGTTACTGTTACTCAACTTCAAACCACTGAGCAAGGGGCAGAGAGGGGAGTGACAGTAGGGGCACCGTGGGCAAAAGTTAAGATGGAGAAAGAAACAGATTCTCTTCCCTGCTTTCCTCCGCTCTAATGAGAACGGGGCATGCCTCCAGCCATTCCTATCTTGGGCAGCCTCTCCAATCTCCTCCTTTTTCACAAACTCTCAAGCGCTTATTTCTTTTTAAGTGACAAACACAAATAACCCAGCTTTTAATTTTTAAAAAAATCTCCCATTTTCTTCCAGTTCAAGAGAAAGACTGTCAAAATTATTTAAAAGTGAGACACAGTTGGGGCACCTCGCTGGCTGAGTCAGAAGAGCATGTCTCTCTTGATCTCAGGGTTGTGAGTTCGAACCCCACATGGGGTGTAGAGATTAGGTGAGAAAAATAAAACATTTCTTTATAAAAAGTGAGAGACAGGGGCACCTGGGTGGCTCAGTGGGTTAAGCTGCTGCCTTTGGCTCAGGTCATGATCTCAGGGTCATGGGATCGAGTCCCACATTGGGCTCTCTGCTCAGCAGGGAGCCTGCTTCCTCCTCTCTCTCTCTGCCTTTCTCTCTGCCTACTTGTGATCTCTCTCTGTCAAATAAATAAATAAAATCTTTTTTAAAAAAAAAAGTGAGAGACAGTCATAAAAGACACCAGAGTATCTCCAATAGTAGCAACTCTCAACTTTATCTCCAGACCTGGAGCAAATCCAAGGGTAGGAGTGGCGTTGCAGACTTGCTGTAAAGAGGTAGTAACCACCTTGATGGGATTTGTTTTCCAGAAATTTTTTTTAGTACTAAACCTGTGGCATGAACACAGATCCCATACAAGGAGCGACGCTGGTTCATTTTCTTCTACATTCCCCTTTCTAAAAAACACAAGTGCCCCTCCCCAACCCCATGGAAGAACAGCAGCCCCTGGTAAAACAACAACAACAAAAAAGGTCCTAAGGCTCAAGTCCCCTTTCCAGGTAGCTGGGAGGATGTAATTGGTGAGGCAGGAGATTAGAAATATCGGCAGCCTCTAAGTAAGACTTTAATTTACTGGCAGATCAATAGAGCCGGGGTTATATTGGCAAAGTGTCTACAGCTCTATTGACTCACGCAATGCCTCTTATCAATTTATCAGAAATCTGGAAGTCAGAAGATATTGTTTGAAGGGAAAAGAGAGAAAGAAAAAAAAAGGAAGAAGAGGAGACAGGGGGCATGAGACAAGAGCCTGAGCAGTGAGAAACCAGGGTCCCCATGACGAACTTGGTGGGAAGAGTTTTATTACCAACGTGTCTCCTGGACGACATGATATAATTCAGAGTTCACTTGCCTGCCACCCCCTCTGCCCCGCCTTACACAGCTCCCTCAGCCTTCTCCTTGGATTGCATTGTCCATAAGCCTTGCGTTCCAGGGGATGAGAACCCCACCAAAGCAGTTGGCTGTTTCTTTCGACAAGGAGCAGCTCCTTCCTCTGGGTTCCTGTCCAAGCTGTGGGCAATGCACATGTGCATCCTCTAGACCTTTTGGGGGGGGGCATTCTAGTGCCTCTCCAGCTCTGCCCTAGCCTTACTTAGCCCCTCTTCCACGAATCCATACAAAATTTAAAGTAAAAAGAAGATCCATCCCAGTGCCTCAACACTCAGGAGGTCAAGAAGGGTTTATTAGCCTAACAGTGGCACCTGATCTAGAAAACTATGAAGAAAATATGTTCAAGTTCTCTAAATGGAAACCATGCATGAGTTTTCACAAATAATTCATCTTCATTTGAAATGGGTTTTTGAAATATCCCAGGTAGCAGACCAAACCAACCAACAAACAAAAAAACCCAAACAGGGGGAAAAACTAAACATTAACACATCACCAAACCTAAATGTCCACACCAGTGAATGAACAACACAGGAAGATATAAAGTTCCTGAGTATATAAAGAAATATAAAGATATATAGTTTTATAGATAGATAGATAGAATAGTTTATATAAAGATATAAAGTTCCTTCTATCAGACAACTCTAGGGAGTAGGTCATGAAGACAGGTTCTGGAACAATCCAGTTATCAGGAGGCCGAAGGAGAAACAACTTTTGTGGGAGGAACCACAACCTGCTTTTGACAATCCATTTTGGTTCCTGCCTCATACAACAAATTTCTGCTTAATTGCTGTTTTGCATTTCGTTGAGACATCGAGTAAACAGTACTTAAGTGTTTCCAGACAAAAACAATAACTCACTAATGACTAAGGCACTGCTAATTAAAATGCCCCTGTGATGGCATAACTGGACTCCGAGCCACCACAGCCAACAGAAAGAACTGCCCAGGACTTGAACGCACGAACCAGAAGGCAAATGGACCAAGGGATGATGTTTCCTCTCCTTCCCCTGCAGGTCACAGTGGTCCTCTAGCTGCAAAGAAGGGTGCCCTTGAGAGAAGCGTGGAGGAAGAGGTGGGCATGGGGAAGTGAGGGCACTGGGATTTCAGAGGGAATGCCGGCTCCCTAACATAATGTACATTCTGGAACCCTGTGGGAAAAGGGACCCCGTGTGGCCCTCAAGACGTTGAATTCCCATGTTTCCCACGGGAAAAGAACAAATAGGAATGTCCCACGCTGGTAAAGGCAAAAGGAACGAGATGTGCCACAATAACCAAACAGATCCTTCACCACACTTCTTGTGGCGGGGGGTGGGGGAGGGGTGGCATCCAAAACCTTAAGTTCCTAAGTATCCTTTAAACCAGAAGAAGGAGTCAGGCAAAATGAAACAAAGGTACACTAAGCCACCTTGTCAGTGCTAAGGTCTTACTTTAGCCTTTTAAGAGTCAAAATCCATGAGCGCATTTGACAAACCAGGGGGAACACAGGAAACTTTTCCTCCCCAAACAAGAGATTAGAACCAACAGACTTCTCCCTTCAAAGAAGCTTTCCTCTCCTCACTCTTCAACTTCCAGTCCTACAAATAGGGGCCTCCCAACATCACTTTCTAAATCTCAGTATTCAGAACCAAAGGAAAACAACAAGGAGGTGGTCCCTGGTCCTGGGGCTTGCAGAGGACTCTATCCGCCTCCTCTGGGAAGGTTAAAGACCTGCCTGTTAGCACTGGGAGGGGGTGGGGGAAGTCACAGACACCGCGGGGGCCCAAAGCCCAACTGCATTCAGACTCAGACCCTTTAGGGATATAAAATCGGAGAGGCTGAACTGTTTACAGTCACCTAAACGTTGGCGTAAACTAATCAGAGACTGAGTGGAGGGGTTTCTCGGCAGGGCAATGGCCAGACAGTCCTCAGTGCAGGGGGGAAGCTGGCACAGGATGGAGAAAGGGGAAGACGGCGGACGGACACTGTCGCTTCTCTGTCCCATCTCAGGGCTGAATGCAAGTAGCAGACCAGGCTCCCCTTTCCACCCTACCCCCTTTGTTTCCCCCCCTCCCCAAGCCTGAGCCCTTCTTGACCCCTCCAAGCCCATCTTGATTCGTCCCCCAAGGCCACGGAAGGTTGGAGAAAAACTCAGGACAGCGGGAGGGCACAGAGGGGAAGGGGACTTACACACTCAGCGCAAACCAGTCCAGGACAGACTTTTAAACCACAAGCTCAAGCCAAGGGAGGATCCCCTCTGTGGAAACGGAACCTCGGCCACCAGACATCACTTTGCCACCCCCCCACCAAGAAGGGTCCCCTCCAGCCCTGCCGGCACCTCCATGCAGCCCACAGCGGCCTTAGCGGAAGGAGGACTCTGGAAAAGGAAGACCCCCTTCTCAGGAGGGTGTGGAGAAAGGGGTTAAACTCCCCCCGTCTGGCGGAAGAAGAAACTTCCCTCTCCTTCCAGGCGGGGTGGGGGCCGCCTGGTGCGCAGCAACTGTTGCTGTGGGAGAAGCGCGTCCCGGGGCGCCCGCCGCCACCACCCCCCTCCGACGTCCAGCACCCCCGGGTCAGCGCCGACGGGCACGCGGAACGGCTGGATACCCCCGCGCAAGGCCTGGCTGGAGCCTCCACAACGCGCAGGGTTTCAACTTGACGGGGGGGAGGGGGTGGGGTGGCTCCTGGCACTCTTTTTAAATGCAGATTTGAACTTTTCACCCGGGGTCAGACAGCTGCGCTACTTCGTCCCCAGCAGAGGCCGGCGCCGGGGGCCACTCAACCTCACACTTTCACAGTTTTTCCCTGCCTGTGGAAGGAATCAGATATCTCCCCCCGTAAAACCCCAAACCCACACCCGCCTCTCGCCTTACCGGGGGCACAAATCCCACCGTCCACCACCCCCGCCCCCAGGGGGCCCCGGAATCAGCAGAGCCTGGCTGTGCGCCCTGGACACGGCGCGGCTGAAGGGAAGCTGGGCTGATCCCAGGCATCGACTAAGGAAGGCGAAGATCATTAGGGAGAAAAGCCCAGTCCTTCACGATGCTCTGAAAGAAGATGATCCTCCGTGGGCCTCGCTTTCCCACCATTCCCTCTATTAGCAGAAGCCAGGGGACAGCTTTCCCTGCTGCTACTTTACCCATAAGAGCTGTAAGGGGAGCAGGACCTAAGTCACCTAGTTCTGAGAAGAAGCCACTTGATAACCGAACAGGAGAAAAATATTAGCTGCCTATTAAATTTAAAAAAAAAAAAAAGTCTGGGGGCCCTTGGCTGGCTCAGTCAGTAGAGCATACAACTCCTGATCTTAGCTAATTAATTAATAATTTTTAATCATTCTGTTCTCAGTTAAAACTAAAACAAAACAAAACAAAACAAAACCAAAAGAAGTCTAGACGGGGGCTTCTTGTCTCTATCACATCCCCTACCCTCCCATGCAAAGTGGTTTCTGATTTTTCCTTATCACCCTCTGTCCCTCGCTTTCACCTCCCCCAGCTAGAAATGCCCACCCGCCCCAGACTAGAGAAAAGTGTTCTGTGCATGGCGTTAAGATAGTGTGAGAAATCCGAAATCCGAAAGAAACACTAGGGGTGGAGAAGGAGAAGGGCATTCTGGTTGGGACTGGTGACCTGGACAACCGTGGCAGCTCCTGCACCTCACACCTGGGCAGCACCACAGACTACAGAAGGAAGGCCCCAGCAGGCGACAAACCACACCTGTCAACCACACGTGCCCCAACACTAGGCCAGCAGCCTGCGGGACTGAGAGAGAGTGCGCGGATGATCCACTATATTTGGATCCCAGATACACACCCAATCTCGCCGCCATACAAAGCAGCAAGGGTGTTGTCCTAAACACCTCAGAGCTCACACGGACAACAGCGGCTCCACTCTGCCATATCCCCCTCTCCTGCCAGGGTCTGGCCCACCTTGCTGCCACCGAAGGGATTCTTTGTTTGGAAAGGCCTCCAAAGCGGACGGATACCTCTGTCTTCCACCCGTAGGTACAAGCAGCAGAAGGCAATTTACAAGACGTTTGCACAGCAGCATCATATTTTTGCTTCCTGACAATCCCGTGAGGGTGTGATGGGAGTTGCACCATTTTCATAGAAGAAACTGTGTGCAGCTGAGGCCTGTACCCCTGAACTCCAGTAAATGAAAGCAGCTGGTCACAAGAGACATTGGGTGACTCCACTCCATCAGCGGAATGCATCAGAGGAGCCCAGGGCAGCATCCTTCCCCCACTCCCAAAGATTTTATTTATTTATTTATTTATTTATTTATTTATTTATTTACAGACAGAGATCACACGTAGGCAGAGAGGCAGGCAGAGGGCAGGGTGGGGGGCAGGCTCCCTGCTGAGCAGAGCGCCGATGCGGGACTCCATCCCAGGACCCCAAGATCACGACCTGCGCAGAAGGCACAGGCTTTAACCACTGAGCAACCCAGGCGCCCCAGCATCCTTTTAAGTGAGCCCTGCCTGGTCCAAGAGGGAGCCACTAGCACCTGGGGCCACCAAGTCTGTGAGCCTGTGACATGGGCTGGACGTATGAAACACATAGGATTTTTTCTTAGGGGTATGAAAATGTCTCATTAACAGTCTTCTTTACCTTGATAATATGTTAAAACACCATTTCTGGTATACCGGGCTAAATTATCAAAATTAATTCCACCACTTTCTAACTGTTTGAATGTGGCTCCTGTAACTCTCAGTTACACATGTGACTCGTACTGTGTTTCTATCTAGAAGGGTGCTGTCCTGGAACCTCAGGCTGCCTTTAAACTTCTGATTCAGCCAGGAGCTAGGTATCATTCAACAGGACTCAGACAGGACTTTTTCAGGTCTATTTTGAACATCCCCCTAAAGTTACAGTGTACCGACTCCCCAGTGATACTTCTAATTCTTAGTATCCAAATAACCCACTTGCCAAACTGCAAGTCTAAGTTAAGGAGGGGAGAAAAAAGGTGGAAGGCCAGTCCAGGAGTCTGTCAGAAGCTAGACAAGGTCAGGGGCATGGTGCACCTCTCCAAAACGTCATCAATTACTTCTGAGCCCGAAAGTTTGCTTTAAAATAATGTTGTTTGTTGTAGTTTAACGCAAGGATTGCCCACGACAAGCCTTGTCTAATAATACTCCAGCTTGACTTCCTACTGTCAAAAGCAGAGTGTCTTCACCCCCCCCCTTTAATTGCCCTCCCCATCCCATAAAATATGCCCAGCAGGAGCCTGGTACCTACCCCCCCCCACCAGTATACAGACACTTTAAAATGGGGAGAGAACAGGGAGGAGGTGCAGAGACCACAGACAAGGCCCCTTTCCTATTAGAAAGTGCCCATCCTACCACTAGGGATCACAGGCCAGTCTCATTTCTCCATGTAAATGAACTTTTTAGCCACCTCCTCAAAGAAGAAAAGCTGCACAGATGCGGAAGGCTTGGTCCTGGGGCACACAATTACAGCCATTTGCATTCCTCCAGCAGCAGGATTAACACAGGAATGTGCTTTGCAGCTTTGTGGGGGGAAAAGGAGTTTAGGAAGAAAGGGGGGGGGTGGTATTGCTCCCTGGTCTGTCCATCCGAAGCTCTAGGATACACTTCCATCTCTGAGCGTCAGAAAGTGGAAATAACTCCTGCTCAGGCTTTCTAAAGAGGGGGAGGTTGAAAAGGCCAGGGAGGGGGAGCAGGCAGCAGGAGACAGGAGTCCTGTGTATTAGGGGAACTGCCCCTCCTGGTGCTTTGATCCCCCGGTCGCTAGGAGAAACCAACTTTTCTCCTTGGGTTAATCAAAACCAAATTACTCAGGAATGTGGCAGGACAGGTCTGAGCTTCCAGGTCCCTTTGTCTTTGAGGATTTAAAATGAAAAAATAAATTTTTTAAAGCAGATGGCAGTGGCTTAGCGGATAGGTACACTGAAAAGTCTGAAGGAACCTTAAACCACATCCCCCCCCACCCTCGAAAAAAAGGGGGGGTATCCACAAACATATTCCACTCTATCCATAAATAAGTTATTTTTGTAATTAAGTCCCAAACTCAGAAGAATTTCCCATTTTATCCTTTACTGCCCCTCAAGAAAAGACCCGCCCACACACAAACCCCTACCCCAACCAAAGTACATCTTGTCAAACGGCAAATAAGAAACCAGGCAGGATTTAACAACACCCAAGTGCCATGACCCGGTTATAAAATGTATTTTTAAAAGCCAAGTCCCTAGTAGCTGAAGAACACACTTTTTTCAAGCACAAAGCTTGGGACTATTTGTGGTGCAAGGTGCTTCCTAGGGAATCCTGGGGTAGGAAGGTGAGGCAGCCAGTCACTGTTCAAATGCCCCCGTCAAATCAATGGCGGCTTTGTAAGCTTCTTTTAAGCCAGAATGGCAGTGTTTAGGGACTGGCTCAGTGTAGGGATGAAAGGGTACCATGGGTGACACAAGATCCCACGAGGCATCTGCTGTCCAGAAAAAGCTAGGCTCTCATCCCCCAAAGCAGTCCTGTCTGGAAGGAATGTGTGCGCGGTGTCCTGTGCAGCCCAGAGACACCGCTTCAGGAACTGGAGAGGCAACAGGAAAAGGCTGACCTCAGAGATGAAAGGAACCTCGGCCTGAGCTATATTAAGGCCGCCACACCTCCTCCCTAGCTCACACCTTTGGCAGGCTTGTGGCACTGTGGGAGGTGTGGCCCTGCAGGCCAGGCTTCTGGAGACTCTACAGTGCAACACCCCAGCTTACGTTATTATTAGGGACAGCTAGGGGTGAGGTGTCCCAAGGTGCCCAGTAGGCACTGGGCAGCAGGAATAGGAACAGCTCTTTGTGCCTTATAAAATGTCGCTCAGCTTCCCTGAAAAACCTGATGAGCCCCCACTGCCCAGCTCCCAAAAATGCTAAAATAAACAAACAGAGCACCGACCAGTTAAGCGACAGAGCCTGGACTGCAAAGATAAAATGAGGCCAATGCACAGGCCTGACGACCAGCTCACCATAAATTGTAACTGGCCCCAGGCCTGCGATTATCTGGGAGGTTGCACTAAAGTAACTTTTAAAATACTCTTCACCTTATCTTCAGGCCCAGTCAAACACACACATACATCACCCGTCTCAGATCTCTGCCATTAGTGTTCCATTTAGACTTTCCAAAACAAGGTCATCCCAGTAGGCCCTTGCCCTGTTTCCGGTCACAGCTGCGGACTTTCACCCCCTTCTCCAACAAAAGGGGCCTTGTACACAAAATTAACCCAAACCATTAGTCTGCTCGGAGTGAGAGAGTACATTGAGCCCTCGGAATATTTACCCTCCTTCCAGGCTAGGCCCAGGGTACTGCCCAGAGGGCCTCCCCCGCGGAGGCCGGGGGAGCTTCCCCAGAGATTAGATGCCCAGCTCCCTCTGCCTCACTCCACGCTCCTCTCCTTGGCTGCAGCTGTGCTGTCAAGGCCCCACTTTTCAGAGAATAAATATAAAGCCTTCATTTTTTTTTTTTTCTTTAAGCAAGAAGGAAAAAAACTTTTTCCCAGACTCAATAGAACATGGCTTGATTTGAGGGATGACAGGGGCTGGAATCATCCTAGATCTTGCTGAGCTGTCCCATGGGGAAGCCACAAGCCACACGCGGCTCCCGAGCTTTGGAAAGGCAGCTGGTCCCAACTGCTGAAACAGGAGAGTCACGGCGATACTGTGGGGTGCATCAAATGTATGTGTGTGTTATATATTCTAAGATTTTTTATTTCTAAGTAATCTCTATACCCAACGCGGGGCTCGAACTTACAATCCCGAGATCAAGAGTCACACGCTCTACTGACTGAGCCTGCCAGGCGCCCCTATTTTAGACTTCATTCCACCTGCTTTTTACTGTTAACATGACCACTAGAAAACGTAAGCTTACATACAGGGCTTGGGTTCTATTTCTATGGGACAGCCCTCCAGAGGCCAAAAATGATAAAGCCTCAAACACCAGCATTATCACCATGCCCTGAAAGGAAAGGGTCTCAATTTTCAAATGCTGAAAAGACCATAAAATTAAGCAAATGGCAACATCTGAGATCTGCTGGGTCACAGCACAAGCTCAGAGGCTGGTCAGCATGTCTAACTTAGAGAATGAAGCAGGAATCTACCATCTTTTTTTTTTTTTTTTAAGATTTTATTTATTTATTTGACAGACAGAGATCACAAGCAGGCGGAGAGGCAGGCAGAGAGGCAGGCAGAGAGAAAGGAAGGCAAGCAGGCTCCCTGCTGAGCAGAGAGCCAGATACAGGGCTCGATCCCAGGACCCCAGGATCATGACCTGAGCTGAAGGCAGTGGCTTTAACCCACTGAGCCACCCAGGCGCCCCAGGAATCTACCACCTTTTTATCCAAGAAAAAGAAATGTAATCTCTGTCCCAGTGATTCTCAAGCTGGGGTGATTCTGCCTCCCCAGGAGATAGTGGGCATTTCCTCAGGACATTTTCTTTTTTTTTTTTTTCCTCAGGACATTTTTGTTGAGTGGGGGGGGCATGTGCATGCTCCTAAGTGGGGAGAAGTCAGGGATGCCCCCCACATCCTCCAATAAAGAATTATCCAACCCCAAATGTCAACAGTGCTCACACACAAGCAGGAAGCAACTAGAACTGAGGTCCACTCAAGCACATTTCAACACTGAGGTTTACAGGGGGCGGAAGCTGAAGGGAGCACCCCCTTTGCAAAAATGGTTTCTCTGCACGCTCAGAAGTGGTAACAAGATTTAGTGGTATAAACAATGTGGGCACATGAAAATAATAGTGATGATGATGATGATGTTAAAACAACAGTCACTCTTTCACCAGACTGAGGACTGAGTGTCAAGGGTTCACAGGTCTGGGTAGCTCGGTTTCTCAAACTAGTAGGTAAAACATGGGGTTTAAACTCAGAGCCACGTGACCCAGATCACCCTGCATGCAAAAGGACACCACTCACAGGGGATTTCAACTGGACCAGACACTTGCATGCCCATCCCTGACGACAGAGTCCAGAGGTGGGAGACAGAGCAGCACGGAGCTGTGATTGGACCTGCAGAGACAGGAAGGGGACAGGGCAAGGGACAGAGGAGGGCAAGACAGGAAGAGCGCAGGCCTGAATGAGAACGGTCGCCTTCGCAGAGCCAGGCTGGGAGGCACAGCAGGAAGGGGGGGTGGGGGGAGGCACATGATAATTAACTCCACAAGTTGATAGTATTTGCATATAAATGCCTCCACAAATCACTACAAACAAGCCAGGACAAGTCAGGCCTATTAGCATATACAAGCCAGCCCGGGAAGGCCGCTCTAGGTGGGTCACTGAGTGGGCTGCTCACTTAGAAGGCCGCCTGCCAGCTTTCAGGGGGCAGGGGGGGGGGCACATGAGGGGAGGGCTAGGGAGGATGAGGACGCTCTATTTCACTCCTGAACACATTTAGTTGCAGGATATTAAAAAGAGTGGGTCTTATTCCCAGCCCATAAGGGGAGAGCTGAAGAAATGCTGGACCTTTGAGTTTATTTCTTCCACGGTGCCAGGAAACAAAGGCTAGTGGAGGCCAGCAGCAGCCACAAAAGACACACAGGGGAAAGGCATATGGGGACTATCATTTGTGGGGAGGGTACTCAACATGCCAAGTGCTGTGAAGACAGTTTTCTCCTCAACTGAACTCCCCTTAGAGATGTGAAGCGTGTACTGTGCCCGTTTTACGGATGAAGGAAGTAAGGCTCAGAGAGGTTCAAGGATTGGTCCGCAGTCACACAGCTATACCAGACCAGAGGTAGGCCTCAAGCCTGGGACCCTGGCAGATGGGTACAGGCAAAGCGGAGTGAAGAACAGGAGCCAGCTCCCCCCAAAAGCACATCGGAGTCACCTGTGCTTCTCCCACAAAACTGAGTATGAACAAAAGAACCCCCGTTTTAAGGGTTGGTTTATAAGCCGCACTCTGATATTGAACTGACCTCTCCCCAGCTTTACTGTGTTATTATCTCATTCCTCCAACCAATGAGGAAGACTGCACCTCCCTCCCATTAGACACTGGGGAGTCTACACCAGGATTTCCTCTAAACGCCAATTTCTCCCATGCAGACCATTGTTAATAGCTTTCCCAGCAAAGGCAAGATAAAGCCATGGTCCCTTCCCCCAGATGGAGGCGTTCGCCACTTTCCCTAAAGACACCTCCACCTCTGGGTTTCATACCTCTTGCAGGAAAAACCAGCCTCAACTTCTTTGAAAATGTCAGTGGTGGTGGTAGTGGGGGGGGGGGGCAGGGGGGGGCAGGGGTTGGGGGTGGGCTATCATCTTCCCGACTGCCATCCTTGACCTGGAACCAAGTTTTCAAAGTCGGCCAGGTGGGCCCAGATAACAAGTGCGTATACAGCCTGGTATTAAGACTGAAGAGTCTTTATCAAAGCCTGTCCCTTGATAATAATTATGTATCGAATATAAAAGTGACACCATTCAGGAACTTGGCAGAACACAGGTGTATCTTAAAATAGTCACTTCAGGGGAAGTGTGGGTGGCTTGGTCTGTTGGGAGTCTGCTTTCAGCTCCCATTGTGATCTTGGGGTCCTGGGACTGGATCCCGCATCAGATTCCCTGCTCAGTGCGGAGTCTGCTTCGCCCTCTCCCTCAGCTCCTGCTCTTGCTGTCTCTCTCAAATAAATAAAATCTTTAAAAAAAATAATAAATGCAAATAAAAACAGTCACTTCAGCAATGATCCACAGGCGCCTTAAGTGTCCCGAAGTTGACTTGACGCTTGAGCAAAGATGCAGATGTTCCACGGAGAAATACAGAGCTGTTACAAGGAAAGCAGAAACCACTCCCCCGACAAGCCAAGTGTACATTAAGAACCAAGGCCCTGAGCCAAAGAGCATTTTAGGAAGCAGGGCCTGAAATGGTGGAAGAGGCTTGCATTGTTTCTTGAGCAGTTAAGAAAAACTGTTTAAGAAGGAAAAGTTGCTAAAAAGGAGAAGAAAAGCACCCACGTGTTTTTTAGCACATTTTCACTGGACAGAAAGATGTCAGGAAGAGAAAAGTTGTCCAGAACAGGCCACTCGGAGCCCATAAGTGTGGGAAGCAAATAAGTTCATGTCCACACATATGTACTTATTATAGACTTACAAGAGTTAAAATTCTTTTGAAAAGAGCTTTTTCTACACTGAAGGGAGACCGCCATATTTGAACAGGCACTTAGATGCCTTTGGCGGGGGCGCCGGGCTGGAATCACATATTGAACTAAACCCCTTAATCTTTTCTTCGCTCCGCTCAGCTGACTCCAGCCTCTCCGCTACGCAGATCCGCAGATCCGAGCAAGAAGTCACACGGCTGCCTGGGACCCGGCAGCTGAAGACAGAAGCGCAGAGCCCACCACGGGGATGTGCATTCAAATGCGGCCCAACCAGCAGCCTCAGAAAGAATCACTTGCCTCCAGTCGCATTCCGGGATGACACTGGGCACGACCAAGAAACCAGCAAAGTTGGGTTTTTTTTGCCGCCTCGCCCGCCCCCACCGTCTCCAAGAAGCTCAGCCCTTCTTCCCCCTGAGGAAGTCTACACACTGCGCCCTCCCCGCCTACCAGCCGCCACCATGCCTTGGCCCCAGTCACCCAAACACGCAGCTCTTCTCTTCAGCTATTACTCCCCCTCAACACACCCACACACATGAACACCAACACCAACACACACTCTCTCACATATACAAACAAAGTAGGGAGGCCTGAGCAGTCACCAATTCCTGCCTCCAGAAGCATGAGGGGGGCGGCGGGGGGGGGGGATGCTCACTCCCAGATCAAAGGTTTGTGGCCAAAATCACTTTCAGGACAGCGCGTGAAATCGGCCGCAGATGAAAATTCCACCGTCTTTTCACACAGGCCAACGGAGCCAGTTTTCCCAGTTCAGAGTCTTCCTACAGATGACTGAAGATATTCTGTAAACTCCCCAATGTTGCCCCCAAAAGACCCACTTTAAAAAAATTAAAGACAAGATAATCATTTAAGAAAGCCTTTAAGGCCATTATGAGATTAGCAGAAGAGAAGGGGAAAGGGCTGTTGGCGCTTCCCCGTCTTCACAAAGAGTGGTCTGCAGAGGGGTTTTCATGGCTTCAGTCCCAAACCAGCAATAGCCAGAGGGAGCAGGGGGCAGGAAGGGAGGGCATGCTCTGCCCTCCCCACTCCTCCCTTCTAGGGAAGTCTGAGACCCACTTCACGGAGGAAAGAGGATGGGAAAATGTTGGAGGAGGCACAAAACTCAAAAAGCATGAGCAGGTGAACCACCCCAGACCCCCACCCCACCCAGCCTGGGCCCCCAGGACAAAGGAGGGTAGCTAAGGCTTGGGGAGGGGGGCACCAAAAACCCCCGGGGCATTAACCCTCCTGTGGACAAGACTCTGTGGTGGGAAGGAAGAAGGGTTCACCCAAAAGGCAGATTAAGCCCAGGCATTTTACTCAGAGGCCCTGTCAGGGGTTAAAACCAACAAAACAGAACTCTTACTCTGAAATGAAGCCAAATTTGTCACCTAGCAAACTTTCTCTGTCTCATTTCCCATTTTCATTCACACCCTGTCCTTGCAAAAGCAAGAAACTCCAGCGATTAAGGGTGAAAGAAGGGAAGAAACAACAAAGGAAAAAAAATCACCTTTAAAAGTTACAAATGAGAAACAAAGTCACCTTCCTTGGGCAAAGAACTCTCTGGAAACAGACCCATTACTGCTAAACTACTCACTGCTTTATACTCAACACTCAGTCCCCTGCCCCAAAGAATGGAAACAGAAAAAAACCAAAAATATCCAAAAAACATTTAAGCGTCTCACTGCTGTAGTATCGGCACAAAGGAGTTGGTTGTCAGTTCCCAGTTTCTGTCCATAAAGGAGACACTGACCACATTGGGGGGAGGGGACCCACTAATACCTGACTGTCCTCTTTGAACATGTGCAAAGTGACAATCTGGCAGCCAACTTTACATCATATAGAAAGGAAATCTGACAGTTGTTGATTTTGTATTTTTTCTCCTTAATCTGGATTTTGAGAGTGACTTGCCAATGAGCTAAGATTTTTGCCAGAGTTCCTCCCTCGGGGCAATTTGACTCAATCTTAGCTTCTGTATGTTTCTCCATTTGAGTAGCCTAAGGACTCAGGACACCGTGCTTTGGAAAGAAAAGGCACCCTTTCAAGTCTGATGGAGACTAGCTCCTGCAAAGGCATTCTTTTGCCTGGATTCTATTAAAACCGGTCCTCATTTCCCTTGACCACGGTCTCTAACTCAGGCAGAGGATGGTGGTTCTGGGGTGTGCTGTGATTTCTAACAATTACCATTATGACCAAGTTCTCATACCACAGCATTTGGATCCCCCTGCAAAGTACACAGTAATGGAATCTGTCTTCCTGTTCTGTTTTTAGGGTAACGCTCCCATCCTGGTTCATGACACCCGCCTTGGGAACCAGAGTAGCCCAACAGGCCAAAGCATTACGGAAATGGGCCAGGCTAAGAGCAGGCAACCATTTTAATAACCAATGAAAACATAAACCACAGCAAGTACCATCCTTGTTGACGTTACAGAGTCAGACGTGTTATCCCTGTGAGGCAGTTAAGTGTCAGATACTTGCAGCTTGCAAGTTTCTTCAGGCCACAATCACTATCACGGTGGTCTCCCCTGTAAGACGAGGCTTAAACATCTCCAGTTAGGAAGCAAACCAGATATGCTCAAAAGTGGGTGGAACAAGTCGATTCCCTCCTAGTGATGAGAGGGGTTCCCTACACTTTTATAAAATGTTGCTTAGTCACTTAAATATTTACGTTTTAACATAAGGCTGCTCCAAGTCTACAGTACAAATCATTTCTTAGGTTAGGTTCTGCTCTGGGCCCTCTAGCATTTCCAGGCTCTCACAGTAACACTTCAGAAGCACCCGTGCACACACGCGCGCACACACAAAAGTTCCAATGCCCAACACCACACAGTGACAATAAGGACATAAGGACACACTCTCCGGATACGACGTCTTGTGACCAGAACTAAGGGACCAAGCTAAATCACCACCAGCCCCAGATGATACTTTGCTAGGATTCTGCAATCACAGATTTATTCTAATGAACTAACCACCTGTGGGTCACCCAAGGTGAGCTAGGCCTGTCCTGGGAGTGTCTAGTAATCATCATTTAAAGTCATAATGATGAAAACTGAAATCTCGCTTATTTTAGCTCCTTGCCACTGGGCAGTCCAATTGGCATTGAGTTTAACATGGCAGTTAGAGCCAATCCCAAAGCAGCAAGAAGGAAGGCACTTCACTGTCCTGTTGGAAAGAGCCAAACGGAGGCCTGCGGAGAGCACTGTTTTATTTGGTTCCTTTCCACCCTCCCTGAGTATTCATTTGTGCAAATAAAAGACGGAAGGGAAGAAACCAAAATTAAAGTTTCAGGTGGTTGGGGAAGCAGCTCAGATTTTTTTTTTTTTTTTTTTTTTGGAAGAGTTACCAAGTGTTTCTCAATAGTTCCCTGTCAATCAAAGCTGTTTTCAGGAGAACTGAAAAACAGCAGCTCTATCCCAGAGTAAGTGCAGCCGCTTCAAAAGAGAGCTGGGAGAGGGAGGTGACCCATGTCAGGAAGACAGAAGGTCTCCAAGTCATTTAATTCCCTGTGATTCCAAAAGGGCTGATTTTAAAGTGTAAAAGTGCTTGCTTCTGCATCTGCCCCATGTTGTTAAATAACACTTGGGCAATTAAATAAAAGAGCAAAGTGTGACCCCAGCCCATTCTGAGAGGCACTTACACGCTCTCTGAAAACATGCTGGAAACGAAATGCAGACAATCTCCTTAGTCCTGTAATTTAAGGACGGGGGAGAGGAAAAGTTTCTCTTGGCCTTCAGAGCCACACACACCCTCTGAAAGGGGCCTTCGGGGTCTCTGCAAAAGAGAACGAACAAAAAATGCAGGTGTGCAAACATCCAGGTGTAGGCCTCTCTCCAATGACTCCATTCTTGAAACCCTTCATTATTTAGAACTGTGGACTCTTGACTTCCCACACATCCCACCTCTGTTCCTTAACTGCTTGCCGTGTTGGGGTTGGGTAAAGAGAAGGCAGAATCTCGGGCCGCCAGTGGCTGTTGTGATAACAAGGAACAGGCCACGCTCCAGTCCTGGCCTCTCTGGATCGGTTACCTTGGAAGGCGTCTGTCTGCTTTCCTCTCACATGCAGGTCTCTGCCCCAGCACTTGGGCTTCCTGCTCCAGCCTGGCCTCCTGGAACTCGTGATTTTTAGGGTTTCCCCTTGAAACCTATCCAGAAACCACAGCCATTAAAAGAACATGAAGGTTTGACACCTCCTGAATTTAGGAATGAGGGGACTCCAGGGGCCAACTCTGCAAACTCGCACCTGCTGCTTGATGGCAAAGAAACAAAGTTCCCCAGCTAGTGGGCGCAAGCTTTAAATTATACTCGATTTATTTAGTGACTTGTCTCCAAGGATCTCAAAGCATGGGGTGAAATAAGAGGACGTGTAACTTTCTCACTATCTACCTTCATGGCTTAAGTTTGTTTTCCCTGCTTGGCCTCCCTACATTCCACCAAGTGGGCCTGGGCCCTAAGGAAAGGCCTTCTACCTGTGCCCAAGTGGGGGCCCTCTGATCTCTCAGAGCGTGTCTGTCAGTGGCTTTTAGAGTCTTCCAGGCCTGTTTAATGAGTGTAGAGGCAGTGACGACCCTCCTGGATTCACCTGCTGTTGGGTTTCATTTACACCAGTTTACATCCTGTGCACCACTAAGCCAGGCAATGCCCTCTTCTAATACACCAGGCACCAGTGATGGTCTTTGCCCTCCAGGTGTTTTGCCATTCTTATAACACAGGTATGTCCAAAGAAGAAAAGACCATTTCCCAGAAAGTTCTTTCCCCTCTCTAAGTCTGCAATGATTACTTTTTCCTTTTTTTTTTTTTTCCTGCTGTTGACCCAACTTGGGCAATCTTTCTCCTTTAACAGGACAAACATCACAGCTCTCCCTCTCTTCCACCCCTCCCCACGGAAATGTTTCTCCAGACTGCGAACAAACTAAAATTAGAGGGTGGGCAAATGGATCTCCAAAGGTGCCTTCCAGCTCCAAACCTCTGATTCTCCCTTTAATTACTCCACAATAAGCACATTCTTCACATTGTTTCCAACTGACCAGTGACTTCTCTTGCCCTGAACAGGGTGCATTTTTAGGCAGAGGAACCCAAACTTTTAAATGGCACTAGCACTGCAATTATTCAGGAGGCAGGAACTAATCCAAAAGCAAGATAAGGAAGGAAGGAGGGAGGGAGGAGGGAGGAGAGAAAAGAAGGAAGGAAGAAGGGCTTTACTCCGTGCCCCGGAGAATTTAGACACTCTCACCCCAGGTAGGTTCCAATTGGAATCTACTAGTTCAAGTGCATCCAGCCTGCCCTTCCCCCACACGCCCCGAGAGAATGGGAAGTTCAGCCAAGACTTGCAGCACCTGCCCGCCGTTCTAAGGCCGGCTGTGCGAACCCGGCGGGCTGGCCGGTGAGGGGGAGGGAGGCTCCACTCACCTGGCACACAAAGGCTCCGCACACCTCCGGAGGGAGGAGGCACTCGCAGGTCCGGGGGCCGCGCCGCGCGCGACAATGGGAAATTCCAGCGGCACCCGAGCCCCGAACTTAAGCACCCCAGGCGGCATTCTCCCCACCTCCCGCCGCCCCCGGGACTCCGAGGTGGCTCTCGCTAGGTGCAGGGGGGCTGCAAGCTGGGGAGGGGGGCTCATGGTGGCGGCCGGGGGCTGGCGGTCGCCCCTCCCCGGGGAGGGAGGGTCCCCGGGCGCGCGGCGGGGATTCACCCACGGGGCGCGGCGCTCGCGTCCGGGTCCCCGGCCTGCCCGCCGCCGGCTCGCCACCCGCCGGCCCGCCCGCCCGGAATCGCTTTATGTAAATGAAGCTCAACTCGCAGTTTGCAGGCTCACCGCCGGGGGAAGGGGGGCGGGCAGGGCGGGGGGCCTTCGGGGATCCACATTACACAGCAACAAAGCGGAAGGTTAATTTGAAACTCACAGCCCCGCCGCCGCTCGGCTCCCCGGGCAAAGCCTGACATCTACAGTCGTGCCGGGCGCAGGCCGGGTACTCGGCGGCGCCCGCGCCCGCGGGAACACGGGGACACACGGCCGCGCTCCGGGCACGGGCTTCTGGGCAGGCCGGGCCGCGCGCCCGGGGACGGGAGTCCTGGGCGGCTGGGCCTGCGCTGCCCCGGGAACCGGCCCGGCGGGAACAAAGCCCGGTCCTTCCCAAGCGCTGACCCCTCTCTCATCAAAAGTCAGGGGCTGGCCTAGAATCGGGCGAGAAGAAAAGGGCGCGCCCTCGGCCACAAAAAGGAGCCTGGGGCCTCAGAACCGGAGCCATGGGTCTCTGGGCCCCATCCACGTCACAGCCAGGCCACTCTACCATGGGGACATTAGCCAATGTGGACAGGAATTTATTTGAAACACACACCCATCCTATTAACTGCTTTACAGAGCACTTCTGTTTTTCAGCTGCACAAACTTAGAAAAATATCCCCGGCTCTCCATTGAGAGTTTAAGGAGAGGGTTTTTCAAGGGAGAGAAGGAAAGGAAAGAGAGGAAGAAAAGCAGTTGCAGCTTGCAATCAAGCTTACAGTCTTTTTACAAGACTTGCTTTAAAACGCCGCCTCATCTCAGATAAGGCAAACGTCACGCCCTTCACAGGGAGATTCCAGGGCCAGGTCAGATTTAATGGGGCCACCTCAGTGGGTCAAAGCCATTGCTGGACACCTTAATATCTTCCCAGGTTCACCTTTCCCATTCTGATATGCAAAGCCAGCTCCAGAGAAATCTCGCCGGAAGTCCCCTGTCCTCCGGGTCAGAGTCTCACGCTCAGTCTGATTTCACTCCCGATTGTCTCAGCACAGAAAAGCACCTGCTTTTCCCTTTCTGAAAGCCACCCACCCAGGCTGGCCCCACAGCCCTGAGAGTCCTTTCCGACTGCACAATAATGAACCATGCAAGTGTGAGAAATATAATAAGCTCACGAGGCAAAAGCTGTATGTATGGCATCGTGTTAGCATTAAGCACACACTGGGGCAGGAGGAACCAGGATGCCTGGCTGATGAAAACTATCATGTCTCCATGCAGAAGGCATTCTGCACAGTGTCATTTGCGTTCACATTCACGTAAATATCCAAACTGCTGGGGGACAAACAACCCCTCTCTAGAGTTCACACTTTAGTCCGGAAAAGAGACTCCCTTTTTTTTTTTGTTTTCCCTCCTTCAGCAAGGACCCTGGGAGAAGACTGCCTCGAGGGAATCGTGTCCGATTAGGGACAAAGGAGAGCACAAGCCAAATTCTGTCACACATGAGAGAGTGTGTGGGGAGGGGAACTGGAGAGCAAAAAAAAAGGAAAGTGGAGGATGATTCTGCAAACCAGACTGTGCTCAGTGCCGAGTGGCTTCCAGACCACCTGACTTCAGACCCAAGAACAGGTGGTGTTTTCAAAACACACGATTATTTATATTAGCCACATGAGTCGAGAACACCTTAAAGAAAACCAATTAATAATTTAATTGAAAAAGTGACTATGAATAATGCATGCAGATGATGATGCTAGCAATAACGCAAGTCATGAGGCACACACAACACAGAGATGTCTCTGGAAAGGTCTTCAGGAACATTAGGACCCCCAATCTCCTGTGTCTTACCTGGGAGCAACCCATAGCCTGCTAGATAAAGACACTAAGAAAACGTTTATACTCCCCAGAAAATCTAATTCTGCTTTATCTTAACTTTTATTAGCAGGGGACGACCTCATAATCTGGTGACATCATGAACCTGGTGGGCTGACAGATAAATACCTTTAATAAAATCAAAGCCAGAATGCCAAAGAGCCAGTTATAAAGTCATCTGGGAGGATGTGGAGGTGCTGGGCAGAAGGCCCTAGGGGGGACCCGCAGGATACCGCTGGTGTCCCCAGCGGCGGCGGACACAGCAACCAGCCTCCCTACACCTCAGAGGCCTGACAAGTGGAACAGAGAGTGACCCTGGGTCCCTCCCCTTTATCTTAATCCAGCACCAGCTATATACATGCTGAGAGCTGGTCAAGCCTGCCTGTGTGACAGGCAACATTTTAACAGGTGACTCCACAGGCAGGTCATCCATGACCTCTGTATCATGACAAATACAAAGGAATGCCAAAAACCTGGGGCATGACCTCTCCCAAAACTTATTTCCATCATTTGCAAAACAACACGTCTTCGGAGGGATTCCGAAATGTCTGCACTTAGGATTGAATCAACAGTTTCCCTGAAATCCAAGATACAAATTCTGTCCTCCAGCTCTGCCAGGCCCTGAGTCTTCTTGGGGGCAAAACACCTGTGGGGAAACCCATGGCCTCCCCACCAGGGACAGCCTGGCACTTTCATGGCCCCTGAACACTGCTGACAAATAAACCCACTCTGGGGAAAGGCAGTTGTCCATAACTAGTCTCAACTCATCTGTAAACCGTAACTGGCAACAGCCAAAAGGATAAATATTTAAAAATAAATCAGGGGATGCTCACCTCTTCCCTACTCCTCCTCTTACCCACTCTCCAAGCCAGAGGCCAGCGCCCCGCCGGCCCCCGCAGCCCCAAACACTTAGCGGTAAATTATAGTTCTCCCAACTGAGCCAAACTGGCTTGTCTCTCTCTCCACATGCACATTCACTCTCTAACGCGGTCTTCCTTTCCTTCAGCAAAGGTAAATATGATCTCTGAGCTAAGGTACAGTGAATGTCAGCATTCTGACTTGTAGCTAAACCTGGACTCTCTATTTCCATAGCACAGTGGGGTTTAGGGAGATGAGTGTGTTCCTCCAGATCTTGGTATTTTTAGGGAAATATACCTACACGTGGATTTTAAAATTAGTGCTTCAATAAACTTGAGGTTTTAACAAAGAAAAAGCCAGGGAAGGGCATGAGCAAAAACAAAAGTCCCTGAAACAAACAATAAAACATTTGGAGCTAAATTGCATGTCATGCCCTGAATTCAACCCTTCATTTCTAGGCAGTTATATTTAAGAACTTGGTCCCTGCCGGGTGACTAGGCCCTCCTGGGTAGGACAGAGAATGCAGGCTCTCCTTAGAACAGCCCACACTCACCTTCATACCCATGGGAGGCTGGTGCGCCAAGGCCTACACAGATGTTTTGATTCACATTTCTCTGACACATACCTCAAGGCCTCCATCTATTGCTACAATGCTTATTCCAGAGATTAATTTTTACCCCCAAATCGTAGCTGGGAAAGTATCTAGTTTACTTAACCACCCTCCCCAACTCAGACCCTAAATCTGTCATGTCACACATACGAAAGACACAAACGGGTAACCATCTTCTAAAAACCGTGACTGGAAGGAGCTTTTCCAAATTAATTGTAAGATACAGAGCCCAAGTTTTAAGACAGCAAAAAATAAAGAACTTGCCTTAAAACAGCTTTAAAGCATTAGGTAAAGAGCTTGCTCTCTTTCTCTCTCTCTCTCTTTCTCTTTTTAACAAAAATATTATTTCTGAAAGGGCAAAGAGAATTTGCCATGCAAGACTTTTATACCCAGGGGGATTCTTACATTTGTGTTTCTAAACCTTGAAATTGAGAATTTTAATGAAAAGGCAGACGGATGCTTAAGGACAGCATCGCAATTGGGGTCCATACATTACAGGAGAGAAGTGCTTTGTTTGGGGCCAGGGAAAAGAGGTGGACTCTTGTTCTGTTCATGGGCTATCCCCACTGTCTGACACATCCCTTCAAGCTCAGCCTGATGCAAACCACTGAATTCTTGGAAGAAAGCAGGTTGGAGGGAGAGGAAAGGAAAAAGGAAACAGGAGAGGAAAGAAAAAGGAGGAGGAAATATGGCCTCTTTATATGAATCGTAGTTTGAAAAAAAAAAAAAATCTCAACACAGCATCAATTCCATAGGATGTACCCACAGCTCCCATACACATGTGTTAAAACAATCAATTAAACAATATGCCAGGAGCACAATAACGAGGATCATTTTTTTTTCTTTAAGTGAAGAATTTCATTTAGCTTTGCAATTCCTTCCTCTCAAGCAACCACTTCTTGGGGCAGGACACCAAGAGATAAACAAAAGATGACCTTGTTCACACTTCCCAAATGAGAATCCCATTTTCTTATCTTTCCATTTGAGTGCATTTTTGTTTGAGATCTGTGCTAATCTGACTTAAGAGCCAGAGCTGAAATTTCACATATCCTCCAAGTCAGCCAGTGTTTTAGAATTTGGATTTCTATTGAGGCTGTTCCAATCGTCAGTGAGGCCTACGGTAAAATGTGCTTCATGCTGTTTCGTTTGTCTCTCTGCAGACAAATAGAAACTGTGAAATTTAAAGAATGGATAAAAAAAAAAAAAACCTAAAACAAAGAGGTTAAAAAAATAGGACAAATGTTTTTGCTTTTGTGTCTCCCTGGAGCAATTGTTTGGGGGAGTCTGCATTGACAATAACCATGAGAAGGCCATCTAAAGGCGATGAGCACACAAGGGGACTCCTTGCCTGCTGCCTTTGGTCTGGGAGAAAAAGCACCTTAGCTCCGTTCTCCAGGAACAAAAGGCCAGGGCCACGGAAGGGGGGAGAGGTTACTGGGGCTTTCACAGAGAGCCAAGTGTCAATGCAGGTTCATTTTTCACCCGTCTTAGTTGGAAAGCAGCTCAGTGAACTTCCTAATGACTGCTTTTCCCTCTCCCCCTATTATTTCTAACCCTAAAAGAACAAAACAATAATATTTTTTTAAACCTAAAACCCATCATCCTATTAGAGGAAAGCCTTGGGGACCTAAGTTTTCCCTCCTTCCTTTCCCCACCCTTTTTTTTTTTTTTTTTTTGGAGGAGGGGGGAATCCCAATTGTAGATCACATGGAAATAAGAGACACTGGACATTGTGGTCATTTTTAGTAACACCAGAGAACTGCCTTTATGTCTACAACAAGGCAGGGAGCAGAAAAATAAACGTGAAAGGGGAAAAAAAAAAAAACCTGAATAGGGACAGAAGGTGATAGTCTGGAGGACCGGGAGGACATGGGGCAACGCCTGAAAACATTTTCTTTTTTCACAGCGTGAAGTCGTTAATGCCAGCTTCCGATTTGCGAGTGAATCAAAGTCATCATCACTACAAGGCTGGGGTTTTTTTTTGGGGGGGGGGGCTGCATGGAGAAGTGGACAATAAAGCTGTATTACAGACATAGGTGTGTGGGTGTGTGGGGGGTGTCGCTTCAAAGAAAGGAAGCTGAGATGAATCACTGCATGCCATGGAAATGCCAGGGCAAGTGGATGTCAGAGTGTTTAACCAGATTCTAAGCTGGAAACATCTTCCCCAGCGGGCGAGCCCTAGGATGAGGCAGTGACACGCAACCCTCAGCCTTTGAACCCAGACCTGGCAGCTTAGGAACGGGTTCCCCCCTTCCCCAGGCAGTCCCAGGCTCTGGCTGAAAAGCGAGGTGGGGGTAGGGATAAGAGGGCCCTGAGAAGAAGCACAATAAACAACTCAAATATGAACGGAAATGACATCAGCAAAGTGAAGGACCTGTTTATTGCAGATCAAAACAAAACAAACTTCCAAACCTTTTGTGTATACAAGATAACTCTATAAAAAGCCTTCCTAAAATGTCACCAGGGTCGACACATCAGCATCGCCAGAAAACGGATGACAGCTACCAAAGGGGGAGGGGGGCCTCGGGAGGAGGAAAAGGAATGAAGGCAAGAAGATGGGAGGAGAGAGAAAACCCGAAGGGGCCAAAAACCCAGCTGACTAGTTCCCCCCTCTGCTGATCCTTAATATTTATTGGTGTTTATAATCTAAAAGCCATGCTCTGTGTTTCACTTAATACAAGGCCAGACAGTGCTGTCTAATGAGGCAGCATTACAATCAGCTTGTAATACTGAATTTTTAATGCTGCCAAGGATTCTGTTACATAATAATATGAAAAACAGAAGCTGAGAGTGGGCTCGCGGTGACAGGACACTGGAGGCTTCAGGCAGGCCAGCGCTCCACGCCCGCCCGCCTTCCCTTCCCTTCTTCCCTCTCACTGCCCACCCCCATCTCCCGATGTGCCATCGGCCCACCATCCTATACAGGAGGTCGGTATGGAAACCGAGAGGATTTCGCAGGAAATCCACTCTTTTTATTATTGTTGTTGTTATGATTATCATCTCTGATCCAAAGTTCTATTTCAAGAGTTTGAATTCTAGCCTGTCTGGGGTTAGAAGTCTACGATGAAAACTGGGGGAGGCTGAAGAGACAAGGAGTACAGGAGTAGGGGTAGTTTATTTTGAGAAAGCAAAACAATACGGAAAAAAAAAATCACAGAGGGGGAAAAAGAACTAAGATGCTGGGAAGGGGGACTGAAGTCGGCCGACCGACCATATTCACAGCTGCTGCGCTCAGTGTACGTTGGTGTAATTCAAAAACATATATAGAGCCGCCGTTGCTCCTCTATGTAATACCCCAAGACTGTAAATCTATAACCACTGCAATGATTTAGTGATTAAAAACATGATAACATATTGTGTAACTGCAAACCACAGAACCCCTGCCAACTCTCCTCTAAGATAAAGAGGGAAAAAAAATACAGAAAATGTGTTGCTTGCAGCGATCTTCCTAAACCCAAAAGATTTTAATAAAAGAACCTACATCGGAAAAGGGTGAGTGAATTCTATGTGAAGCCAGCAAAGGGAGGGGGGAAAAGGGCAGCTTTATGTGGGATTCTTTTCCTTGTACTAACAAATTACGACCTAAACATGCCTTTTCTTTTCTCGCTCTCTCTCTCTTTTTTTAATAGTTTGTTGTAACTGGAATAACTGGTCTTGTGTGCTGTCTTGCATATTCAAAGCAGCTTTGTAATCGGATCTGGAGACCCAACCTTATTTGCCTGAACTCAATAGGGTTTTTCTTCTCCCCCCTCCTCTCTTGTTTTGTTTTGGATTCGGTATTGTGGGTTTTCTGTTCTCGCTGGGAGCAGACAACTACGCAGGAAGAGGCTCTGGTGCCTTTAAGCTACAGAGCAAACACCTGAGAGGGGGAGGCACAATTTGTAACATGGCAGGAGGAGCCTAAAATATACACAAAAAAAATAAAATCAAAGCAGCTGTAGGGGTTTTGGCCTCTGAGCAGCTGACCTGACCCCATTCTGTATATTCTTTTATTTCCCCATTGCAGGATTCCTGCACCTTGGGTCAGATTCGAACTCAATGTGACCCTGAGGAGAAGGCAGTCACTGAGCCCTGGAAAACTGCTCCATATGTAGTTGGGGGGGGGGGATAGATTGGGGGGAGTGTAAGTGCATATGCATTCAGACTACCCCAGTGGAGACACCCACCATGGCCTTACACACACACACACACACACACACACACACACACGCACACATGTCTGTCAGGAATGCCAGGCCATGGGGCCAGCTCCAGCCCAGCTTCCACAGTTCACACTGCCAAGAGCCTGAACTCTCCCTAAAGCCCCCCAAAATCTTCATATCTACAACTCTACCCATAAACACATGCATGCACAGATGAACACTCCTCCAGAGATTTCTATGTTTAAAAAGTCCACAGATCTGAATTGCCTCCTCTCTGGACCTAAGCAGGGCAGTTTATTCAGAGAAATCAATAGGAAAGAGCATTTGCAAATATTTATATAAGCCCTGTGCGTTTCAGCATTAAGTAATTAAAAACTAAAACTCACAGAGGGGGAAGGGAGGAGACACACAGACAGAAGAAGGCTGCAGGCCTAGAGTGGGTTTTCCTGCCCACACCTCATCTTCCCAAACCACAGTCCCTTCAAAACCGACTCCATGTACACTTTTTACGAAATCCTGTTCGTGCACCATTTGCTAGACTATTTCAAAATCATCTCCAAATATGGATTCACCTACCACCAAGCTTTCAAGCCTGACTATAAGTGT
The DNA here is from genome assembly GCF_020171115.1 of Neogale vison. Lineage (NCBI taxonomy): Eukaryota > Metazoa > Chordata > Mammalia > Carnivora > Mustelidae > Neogale > Neogale vison. Next base: position 14,876,325 of record NC_058097.1, read on the forward strand.
CTGTATTCCCTTTTTCTCTCTCTCTCTCAAATGCACACACAGCAATCCTTACTTTTGACATTGCTTCAGTCTCTGGTGTATTACTCTCTACTGTATTTGTATTTCTAAATTATTTGCACTAAAGATATCTAACATTCTAAGATGAGAGGAGGGCCCCCAAGGGTGGCAATTCAATGAGTGAACACACACCCCTTAACACCCCCCAATACTTTCCACTCCCCCCAACCTAGAGGATACCCACACCTTGGGGGTTCAGTACCTGAAATCCACATATGTAAACAGATTTGCCCACCCCCCCCAAAAATGTACAGTAAAATGAAGGAGTTTTTAAATGAGCCACTGTCGAGTGGACTGCCTCTATATTGTTCCAGAGAGCTGGGCAGCAAATTCTGCCTACACTGCCTCTAAATCCGCTCTAAGAAGCCGACCAAGGCAGTGGAGCACCCACACTGCAGATATTGTAGAAATTTACAGTAAATGTAGGTACACGATTGCAGCACGCTGCCCTATTGATTATGCAGATTGTGATCAATCTTCTCCCCTCTCCCATTTCCCAAGCCTCTTTCTGAAGACCTCCAAATAAGTTGCTCTATAACTAGCCATTCTCCCAAAGTAGGAAGGAAAAAGTAATTTTTTAAAAAACATAATAAATCCTCTAGTGTCCCCACAGAAAGGGCTTGAGTCTTTTTTTAAATTCAAAGTGAATTTATGCTCGCCAATTTGCATTACAGTCAAGCGATCACCGTATGTCATATTCTTCAAAGGTGCTTAACAAACCCCCTTTTAAAAGTCACTAGAACTGGAGGCCAGAAAAAGACAATCAGCCTCCTTCTTTCATTCAGTCCTTAGATCAAGTTTCAGTAATTAAGACCAATAAAAATTGTCATATTTACCTTAAGTTGGAAGCAACAAGAGGGAAAAGTTAAAGAGTAGGTGATTTTTGAAAGCACTTGTAATTAAAGAATTTGCCACAGCCCAAGGAATTGCACATTTTGCAAAAGTCAGCTTCTGAGCAACAGATTAATTTGTAAAGTAAAATGTATTTTTTAATGTAAGAGCTCCACAAAAAACATATGACTATTAAGTCCTTTCACAATTTAAATACACTGCATAAAATACACTCACATCTACTCTCCAACAGATATGCAGAAAAAGGTACAGGAAAATGCACAACAGAAAAGAGTGAAGCAGGACGAGGGGTGAGTGCAGAATGGAACGTAAACAATCCCAGATTCGTGTGAGCAAGAAAAAAAAAAAAGAAAGAAAGAAAAAGAAAGAGAAAAAAAAGAAGAAGAAAAGAAGAACGAAAGAAAAAAGAAGAAGGAGGAAAAAAGAAAAAAGGAACACTTCGTTGTCTCTCAACTCAGCTGGTCAAAGAGAGGCCGGCCAGGCTACGTCTAGTCCTGGCCGGCGGCGCAGCCCCGAGCCCCCGGGAGCCCCTAGTGTCCAGGGCAGAGCCCCCTCTGGGCGCTCGCGGCGCTGCCAGTGGGGCAGGGCGGAGAGCGCGCAGGTACAGGGTCGGGCGGCCACCGAGCCCCCTCGCCCCCTCTCGGACCCCCGGCTCCTGTCGGGCGCCGCGTCCCCCTCAAGTCGAGCCCCGGCCCGGAAGGCGCCCGCCCGGCCGGCCAGCGGTGGTGGTGGTGCTGGTGGTGGCGGCGGCGGCGGCGGCAGCGGCGGCGGCGGCCGCGGCGACTGTTCCGGGCCGGGTGCGCGCCCCGCTCGGCGGCTCAGTCCGGGGCCCCGGCGCCTCTCGGGGTGGGGCAAAGTTGGGGGCCGGGGGTGGCGGGGGCGGGGGCGCTCGGCACCGCGGACACCCCCCCCCCTCCCCGCCGCTGGTCGCCGCCTTTGTCTCCGCGCCCGGACCCCGGCCGCCCTCCCGCCCTCGGCCCGCGCCCTGGCCGGCCCTGCCCCGCGGCGCCTCCAAACTCGGCGAGCGGGCCTCGCCCCGGGCGCCTCCACCCTCCCGGGGGTCGCTGGCGGCCGGCTGCGGCGGCGCGGGGGCCGGGGAGGAGGGGGCGGCCCGGGCTCGGCGGCGGCGGCGGCGGCGGCGGGAGGAGGAGGAAGAAGAAGAGAAAGAGAAAGTTTGGCGCAGGGGGAAGGCGAGCGGGACGCAGCGAGCGAGCAGGGCGCGGGCGCGGGGAGCGCGGGCGGCGGCGGCCGGGCGCGGGAGCCGGGAGGGGGCAGGACGAGCCCCATGCAAAGCAGCCCGGGCGCCCCGAGGAGCCCCGCGTCCGGGCGGTGGCGGCGGGAGGAGGAGGAGGAGCAGGCGGCGGCGGCGGCGGCGGCGGGAAAAAAAAAAAGAGGGAAAAGTTGCCACTTACGCGGTTGCTTCTCCGGCGGCGGCGGCTGCAGCGGCGCTGCTGGCGGCGGCGGCGGCGGCGGGAGCTGGCGGCGCTTTTAATCCCGAAAAGAGGCGCTCGGGCCGCGGAGCCCATCAAGGCAGCAGCGGCGGCTGACGGGGGTCGGCGGCGGCGGAGGACGCGCTGCTGGCGGCGGCGGCGGCGGCGGCGGCGGAGCTGGAGCGCGCTCGGCGGAGCCCGGGGCGGGAGGCGGCCGCAGCCGGGGAGCCGGAGCCGCCGCCGCCGCTGCCGCCGAGCAGCATGGTTGGCGGGGAGTTTACAGCCCCCGGAGCGGGCAGGGGCCACGGAGGAGAAGCGGCGGCGGCGGCGGCAGCGGCTCTAGGCTGTAATTGGGATGCAAAGCAGGCGGTGGCGGCGGCGGCTGCGGCCGGGAGGAGGAGGAGGAGGAGGCGGCGGCGGCGGCGGCGGCTGCAGCGGTCGGAGGGGACGCGCTGGAAGTGGGAGCTGATGAGTGAAAAGAAAAAAAAGTCTTTGGATCTTTATTCTGCTAATTAGTTTCCTGCAAAAAATGGCTGTGATTAATTCAGTGCGCATGTGCTTCATTACCCAGGCACGACGGGAAGGGCTAATTAGCCACCTTCTGGATCAATAAGATTCAGCAAAAAAGAAAAGGGGGAGGTGGAGGGAGGCAGAGGGGAGGAAGGGAGAAAAAAAAAAAAAAAAAACCGGGGGAAAGTGATGAGCAGGGCAAGGAGAGCAGGAAGAGAGGATGGGAGAAGAGCCCAGGAAGAGGGAGAGAGGCACCAAAAGTTTATGCATGTATTAAAAACACACACATACACACACACACACACACGACACACACATGCACACACACACACACACATACACACCGAGAAGTGAAATGCAGAGAAGCAACAATAGGAACCTGGCTAAGATTTTTTTTTAAAGATTTTTTTCTTTCCCTTTTTTTTTCATTCTCTTTTCTTTCTTGCTTATTTTCTTTCTTTTCTCCTTTCTTTTTCTTTCTTTTTTTTTTTGGCAAATGCAACAATGTTTAAATTAAATAGGGAGAGAGCATCTTCAAAGAAGAGGGGAGCAAGGGGGGGCAATAATGGACTGGGACAGCTTAAAGCAAAGATTTAAGTGAAAGGCGGAGAAGCAGCAGAGACAAAATAGAGGCCACTTTAAATTGCAAATCTGAGATTTTTTTTTTTTTAAGGAGGGAAATTACCTACCCCCCCCAATCAGAGGACAAATAAAGAAAATATGGAGAAAACTTTAGCACGTACCATAGACTAGACAAAATATATATATATGATATGTTAATTTTGTCTTCTGAAATAAGATGCAATCAATCTTCTCTGGTTCTTTAGAAGGAGAGGGGAAGCAGGAGTGATGATTAGAAGGAATAAAAGGGGGAAAGTGAAACAGAACTGAAAGGGGGGGTAACTTAAGGAAAGACAAGAAAAGGAAAAGTTGCACTTGGAAACAAGTCCAACTTTCTACCTTTCTGGACCTAAGAGAAAAGTAAAATCAATTTTCTCGTGTAAAACCTGGAAAGCAGATGTTTTCAAAACACAGGAAGCTATTTTGCCATCAAAAGCAGGGATGTAATAAAGGCAGTGAAAAATAATTTCAGACTAAATTCGTAAGAAAGAAAGCCAATATATTTAAATAGCGAGGAAAGGTCTAGAGTGGAGCAAGGGGGGAAATTACGTCCCCTTCCCTAATGCAAAAAAAAAAAAAAAAAGTCTTACAGCTTCCTCCAAGAGTTTGGAGCAGAGTCTTGAAGTCAAAGGGCTTGAAATGAGAGGATGGATTTCAGATAAAGACTAGGAGCAGTACATCCCACCAGAGCCCAGAGGAGATCCCTGGAATCAAAGACAGCAGCCAGGGACCCTGCTACTGTACCGATTCCCAGTACATCAAAGCCATCACTTAGGCGGGTGTACGGTACCTCCAAAAAGCAAGCAAACAAATGCAGGAAGAACAAGAGTCTCAGTCTGTCTCTCTCTCTCTCTCTCTCTTTCTCTACCCGCTCTTTCAAATCCTAGCCTTAGCGTCACTGCTAATGCAATAGATTTTTTTTTTAATGACAAGTGTGTATTTATGTGAGTTCTAAATATGAACTAGTGCCACTGAAATTACAATGTCTGGAATAAAATAAAATGCAATTTGCACTTTAAGTGATCTGCAAACAAATGCAAAAACAACATTTATGTTTCTGGAGGCATTTTTAGTGAACCCAGTAACATCAGGTAGACAGAGAGCCCTCACCAAAACTTATTTTTCTGAGGAAAAAGATTTTTTCGTCAGCCTCGCTGGATTATTTATTCTAGAAGGAATCTGGGAATTAATCGGGAAATCTATTTGATTAGAAAGGAATTCTTCATTTTGAGAGATTTTCCAATGCTCTTAAGAGCGTGCAGCTTCTTAGTCAAGACTAGGGGGAGAAAACCGGTTTGGGATTTTGCAGGGTTACCTCATCTAATCCTTGTGAATTCACTCTGGGAATAATGCTGTTTTATTTAGAGAGAAAAAAAGAAAATACATTTAGAAAAATCGGGGGTTTCCTCTCTATGAGCCAAATCTGGATTGCCATTCAAACTTTTCCTGGCTGCTTTTCCATGCGGGACAGTTGATCAATAAAGCCAAGTCCAGGCTGGCTTGCTACAGGTTTCACCAGTCAGTGCTTGCAAAACCTTTGTCATTTTCTAAAAATAAAAAAGCTAAAAGTTATTGTAGAAGAAGGGGCTTTTTTTTGTCCCCTGCACAATGTGTCTTTTGTGAGGTTAATGCCATTCTGGGCTCTCGATAGCCCTGGACAATGGGAACTCTCCAGGAGCCTACAAAGACTCTGGCTTTTTTCTTTCTTGATTTTTTTTTTTTTTTTTTTTTTTAAGGGAAGGATGAAACATTCCTACAGTCCAAACACAACTTCTACTTTGATTAAATAAATATTTATCTTTATTGTAACCATGGTATATTTTTACCTTCAGTTTGTCCGGTTTCTGATTATTATTTTAAATTTTTCACTGGCAACAGTTAATCTTTTTTTTTTTTTCCCTTTCAGTCCAAAGTGCAGGTCAGTGTAAAATGTAGCTGACTGAAAGAAGACTGGTAAATTCTGAATTTTTCCATAATACATCAGGTAAGGAAAATTGTTCAGACCTTCAGGAGTATATTTGCCTCTTATTTATCTATCTTCACGAATCTTCATAATTCTGTTGGTTTATTTTTTTAAGGTGCAGCAGAATTAAATTTCTCCCTGTAGATCTTGGAAGCTCACTTAAATGCTATGTATTTATTTTCTTTTAAAAATGTAAATAGTACTAGGAGCGAACTTGTAGCTTGTTATACAAAACAGCGTGGAGGAAGTCAGTATCTCCACTGGTATAAGCTATTTGGGGGAAATTCTGGATATAAATGTATTTCATGTTGCAATATAGGAAAATGTCAGCTTAATCTGGTAAATACTTATGCTAATTTTACTCAGTGAATTCGTTATAAGGAGGAGAGGTACCAAGCTTGTATGATTGAATAATGCTTAGGCGATAATCCAGCATCTATATGGATTATTTTATGTACAAAATGAAAAAAGGAATCAAGAAATTCAGAATCTAAATCCTTCATTTAGCTGGCAAGAGGGCAGAAAATTTTAGACCAATCTGTTTTTAAGACATTTACAGTAGGGAGAGAAAGTAGAATGTAGGCTAAATATTGCATTGATGTGTATATTTCTCTGCCTCTCTCTCAAATGAATGGATACAAATACAAAGATATATGCATAAATGGGTACATAAATATACATTTGAATGACTTTAGATGTCTTTGCGTCTCTGTGTGTGCCTGAATATATGTGCACACAAATATACAAGGTATACATAAATGCAGGTACTGAACAGAGCTATGCGTGTGTGCTCTCTCGCTGGGGGTTTTTGTTTCCAGATCTGTTTGAAGCTACTTTTTTGCAAATATAACATACAAGTATTGGTTTAATGAGGAAGATATGGAGGGTGAATTTGGGCAAGAATCTGCTTCCCTGCAATTTTCAGAATCTGGGGTTGCGATGTGAGCAGCTATTATTTGGTCCAAGGGCTAAAGATGCCGTGGGCCAGTCTTCAGGGAAAAGAGAGGTGAAGGGGATCTTAGGAGATCTCACTTCCAAAGAGCCTATCTTCTGGGCCCTGGGTTTTCTTCTGCTGGGGGCTTGGGGGACACAAAAACAAAAAAAGAACGGGGGGAGCTGGGGGGAGGAGGAAGAAAAAAGAAAACCCGTGAAGAGCCAGGGGAGGTTGAAAGGACGTCTCTGCGCACAACTCTAGAGCTAGATCTAAGAGCAGGGTTGCAGGGTGAAGAATGTGCGGGTCTCTTTTTGAATGTGTATTGTTATTCTAAGTCTATTGTATGTATGTGTTACTGTCCTTTCATTTGCCACGACAACATATGGATTCCATAAATGCAGACATGCTGAAGTGCATCTGTCTGGGTAGTTAACACGATCCAAACATCTCTCTCCGTTCTGCTAACTCTGGCTCTTCTTCGGGTTCCTGGCAGTGCTCAGGGCTGGCTGGCCCTTGCCCCAGGCTCTCAGCACCCTGCAGTCTCGCCCTTTTGTAGTCTTCTGGTGGGATCCAAGGTGCTGCGCCGAGGAGGCGGGCTGCTCCGGGTTCCGGGGTCAGAGGCGCCGCTGCCGCGAGCCCCAGAGCGCCAGGGAACGAAAGGGTTAAGCTGCCCGAGCTCTGGGAAGGGGCTGCGCTCATCCCGGAGCGAGGTGCAGCCACCAGCAGCTGTGATTTAGGGGTCAAGTCCGAGATCACCTTTCTCCTGCCTCTGGAAATGGCAGAAGATGAGGTAGGGAGGGAGAAACAGGAGAGAGAGGCAGCCAGGCGCGGCACTTGGCGCTCCATCCATCCGTTCCTTCCCCCGACCGCCCAGCCCACCTTCTGACCCCCAGACAAATCGAACAGTTCCCCTTTCTCCTCAGGGTGCAGGGTGAGGTTCTTCTGAGAGTCCAGAATTGTTCCATCCCCCAGCTCTATCCGAGGGCTAAACCACTGTGATCCAAGCCCCAACCACCAGATCACAAAGTTTGCTCTTAATGCACCAGGGGGTGAGCAGATGGGTCTGGGTAAAAAATGCTCCCCGTTTGTGGGTACCCTTGGCAGGGTGGGGGAGTTTGGATGCTGGCGCCAGCCCCACAGACTCGGGTCAGGCTCCTCATGGTCCTGAGCGGATGGATGCACACAGTGGTGTTCATTACATGCAGCTTCTTGCTTTGTGCCAGCAATCTCGGTCCAAAGCTTGCTTTCCCCCAACTTGGGCAGCCCGGACAATACTTTTGTCAAAATATTTTTCACGTCTGGAAGAGAACCAAAACCCAAATTCACATTTGTTTCTGAGGCGTTTCACTGGAAAAGAGCAAAGCATCTGAAGTCCCCTTTTGTTTTGGTGCTGCATGGAAGCACCTGGTTGTGGGGCTAAGTGCCCAGGTGGTGTCCTAGGGACCCTGGGCCATGTACACAGTGCCCACAAAAGGGGCTTTAATTGCAAAAGAGCTTCCCAGACCCACCAGGTTGGACTTTAGGACCACGACAGCTCTTTTGGAAAGTTACTCCAAGAAAAAGGAGTTTTTGGTGGGAAAAGAATGATGGCAGAAAATGAGAGAGAAAGGGGAACTAGATCCCTGGGGGGGGGGGGACACAAGGCAGGTGGGGGATGCTAAGAGTAGATAGGGAGACGAGCACACAAGGAGGACCACATACAAGGCGTGTAGGGCACGGCGGCGCAGAGGCTCGGCGACGCGCTCCCCAGACGCTCCCTCCAGCTGTCAGAGCGAGGGCGAATCACCCCGATTTCCGCTTCTGCTTCCGGGGCCAAGAGTGGACCAGCTGGTCCAGTAGGCAGCTGAGGTCTGTCTTCCTAGCCCCAACACCCCTAACCCCGCCAGAGCCTCCAAACCACAGAAATCAAACCAAATTGGCCGCTCGAATCTGGAGAGGTTTCATCCCTGGGGCAAGGGGGGAGGGAACGAACCTTTTTTTTTTTTTTTCCTTTTGAACTCCCGATTTAAAAGAGACCACAACCTACTCTTGAGTGCCATCCCCAATACAGGATTGCGGGTATGTTTCATTCTTTCATTCTTTCTTTCCTGTTTCTCAGAAGTAAAATGTTTAAAGAATTAGCCCCAAACTTAGAGCGCCTGGGTCACTGAAAGAGTTTCAAATGATAAAGCCTGCCCTTCATTTCCAATACTTGGCGCACTGTGAAAATGCAAGGCAATTATTCAATTCCAGGGTTTGAGTCAGATTTCCAGTTTCCTCAGCTCCTTTGCAATGGAAATCTGAGATCCAACCTTGGGGCAGGAGTCGCGCCTCCGAGTTGGTGGCTCTCTTGGGCTCCGCATACCCTGCACCGCGGGCAAGCGCTGGCTTCCCTTTTGGTGACCTGGTACCTAGAAGTTTGCACTAACGTCTAAAGCCTGGGGCGGGAGAAGAAGAGAACTTCATATCTATGCAACAAAGTGAACAACTTGAGGGCAAGAGACCCTTGGTCGGGCTCTATTCGCTTTGGGGATTTCCAAGGGCATAATATGGGGGAGAATGATCGAGGTTTCTGACTTGCCAGCCAGCGGCAGGAAAGGGGGATCCTTGAGAGGCAGGGGCAGCGGGCTTGGGAGAGTGGCTGAGAGTGGGCAACTGAGACCTGGCGCCCATTTGCGCAGAGCCCGTTAGGGCTGGCGTGGGGAATCGGTGTCTGTGGTAGCACGTGCTTTGTTGACAGACAGACACGCAGGCGTGCGCTAATGGACGGATGCGCGGCTGAGCAATCCCCCATGCCTGCATTTCTTGCAGGCATGGCTTGTTTAATAGCCAGGGAATTGAGTGCCTTCCCCCAACCACCCCCCCACCTTTTTTTTCCCTGAGAAATGTAAAAAGGGACCTATACTGTGTACATATTCTGAAGAAACATGTGCACTTTTTTTTCCTGAGAAATACCTAGCACCATAATATTTCTGATTTAAGGGGCAAGGGAAATCTTTGAAGTGAAGAAAATCAGTGGGGGACAAACTATCTTTTCCTGATGTGTGTGTGTGTGTGTGTGTGTGTGTGTGCACGCGTGCCTCTCCTTAAAGCCAGTAATGGGATTTAAAATCAGAGATTCCCAGTCTTCATCCTCCCTCCCATTCCATTTGGCTCTCTTCGCCCCAGAAAACATCTGCAGTAACCGAATGCACGTCTAAGGGGATGGTTTAAAGAGAAACAAGGTTTGGAGCGTGCGTTAACTTTCCCTTTCTTTTTCGAAAGAAGCTGAAAAAAATTCCAAGGACAATTTAAGCACCAAACAGCATCGAACAGATATTTTTCCAAAGCAAAAATTTTCCAATTCGTTTGTTTCCAATTCTTAGAAATAGAGAAGAAGGCAAACCCGGTCTTCCCGCCCACGGAAGACTTGAAATTTCAGGCCAGTGCTTGGTTAGGGCGGGGAGGGGCTGGGAGGGGCTGGGAGGTGCCGGGAGGTGCCGGGCAGGGCAGTGCCCCACGGTCCCAGAAAGTCCGGTGCATGCCAACCCTTGGGCTTACAGGCTGGGGCTCTGGCTAGCTGGGCTCTCCACAGATGTCCTGCGCGCTCACCGTGTGCCCAGGCATCACGCAGGGCAGTGGTCCCCTGTGGGCATGGCCACCTCCTTGTTTAATGACAGGGCTCAGCAGGGCAGCAGGAACATTCCACGACACTTTCCTCTAGTCTTGGAATAGGGCACACCCTTTTTGCATCTAGTCTCCTGCTCACCCCCACCCCCAGCTTGGGCTCAGCGTCCTGACGATCAGGCACTGTTCTACCTCCCCAAGAACCATAACCTCAAGGATCCGGACAGTTTCCTGAGACATTGACCAGAGTTCACTGAGCTAGGCAATGCATCCTTAAAGTCTGGCATACCCAGCCCCATTTCGGGACACCTTCCTTCTCCGGCCGGCTCCGGACTCCTGAGAGGAAGTCTGGGGGAGCTCATGTCCCTGGAGAAGCCATCTGGGAAGCTGAAGCCAGGGCAGAGCCGCCGCCCTGGAGCCCAGGCGCCCCTCACAGGTGTGTGCTTAGCAAGGCTCATCACTGCCTCAACTGGATGGGTAAATAGCCTCCCTGGGAACAATTTGAGCACCCTATTATGCCCCAGCAGGGCACCCCCAGAAAACCAGCAGGCCTGGGACCTGGCCTCAACAGCCATCTGGGAAGGAGAGGGCAAGTCATAGGTACACTTCAGGCCTGAGCTGAGCTGCCCGAGCCCAGTGCTGGCCTCTAGCTTTGATCTCACTCCCCGCAGAGGGCAGCTGGTGGTTTGATTCCCTCGCCACTGTCCTCACTGGGCTTCCCAGCTTCTTTCAGGACACAGGGGCCCCAAGCAGCAACCATGGGAGGCAGTTGGGGGCCCTGAACCCACCTGCAGGAAAACATGGCTGCTTCCAGCTCAGGCCAGCCCAGAGAGATTGTGCACCCTACAGCCCACGGACACCTGGAAGCAGAGAGCCCCCCTGGGGTCCTGCTCATCACTTTGGCTGACCAGAAACAAGACTGGTCAAGGAGGTGGGACTGGATGTGTAGGGTTAGCAAGGGCCTGATTTGTAGAGTGTTTGGTTCTATGTATCTCCCTCGCTCTTGTTTTGTCTGGGAGGGGTGGAGGGAAGGAAAGCAGGCAGATTGGTGCCTACCCTCCTTCCAGTCTGGGAACGCTGCAGCAGGAAGAAGTGCCCTGACACTTGAATGCTAAAGGTTAAACTCACAGTCTTCGGGGAAGGGCTTTCCTGCCAACTGGAACAACTGCACACTGCCACGGGCCCTCCAGGTATAGCCAATAAGCCAAATATCAGAGCCTCCTACTCTCTGGCCACTTCAGTGAGAGGCGCCCCTGGGGACTGGCTCTTCCCACCTAAACCTCTTCCAGGGAATCTCTCCTTCCCTGTTGCCCCCACTATTTTGCCTGTGTACCTCACTGTACTCTCTCGGGATCCCTGGCCTATGGGTTCAACTAGTTTCTGCTGTGGAGTTGGAATGAACTCCCCATGGCAACAAGGATGCAAGGCTCCATAAGTGGACATTTTGGGAGAAGCCACACTTGTCCCCTGTCCCTTTGTTCTGGGTATGTGGTGGCCCCTGCAAATTGGTGCAGGCAAACCCAGATCTAATACATGAACTTAGTGCCCAGCCCTGGAAGGGTCCGTGGGGAGACCCTGACTCTAAGGGGGGCATGTAGAGGCCAGATTTGCAGATGGGGAAGGGTCTCCAGGAGGAACAGCCATGGGGGTCTCTATCCCAGGAACCCTGTTCTTAGTGCCCACGACCAAGAACACCTCTTACTTTTCCCTCCTGACCCCATCGCCCCAATGATGGTGAGACTCAATTCTGCACCCTTAAAAAGAGCATTCCAGCAGGAGATCAGTGATGTAGCAAAGGGGATGAGATCAGTTCCTGAGAGCCTCGCAAACCAGTCTTTTTCCCTTCTTCCCTACCTCCCTGAAAACACCTACTATATGTCAGTCCCTCGGTAGGAAATTTACCTGAATTGCATTCCATTCTCTCAGCAGCCTTGGGAAAATGGTATTATTAGTCCCATTTTCTAGACAAGGAATATCAGACTCAGAGATTAAGATCACGCAGCTATTTAGTGGCTGAGCTTGAATTTGAACCCAGCTCCATCTGGCTTTAAAGCTATTTTTATTACACCGTCTGCCTCTAGTCAAGGTCAGGAGAACCAGGGATTCAAGGGAAAATAAAAGAGAGCTATGCAGTATACATGGGCTGAGTGGAGGGAAAGAAAAATATTTAGGGAAGGGTTCTCTGGCTTTAATATGGATTCAGGGCTGGGAGACCCATCACAGAAAGTCACAGAAGAGATTCTCGGAAGGCCAGAGACAGAAAGAACAACAAAATGTAAGGCAAACAAGCCCCCAGCCCCGGATGACAGCAACATAGCGTCACCCTGAAACAACCATCAGTGTACCCCTGGATGTACGCGCCTGCACCCAGCTGCTCCAAGCCAAGACCATACCAGGCCTTCTTCGTTTTCCTTTGTAAATATTCTTACTGTGTCTGAGGCTCAGGCAAGTTCCTAACTTCTGTGAGTCAGCAGGCTGACAGGAAAGGATGATCAGATGACCAATTACTCATGAACAAATGTGAGGAAATTCAGAAAGTGGGAAGAGGAGTGAGCAGTGACATCCGAATGGCAGGCCCCTGGAGGGTCTCCTGGTCACTGCACTCAGCTTTTCACTGCTGGGGGAGGGGGGAGGCGGGAAGGGTACTGCGGCTGCAGCCCCCTCAGAACAAAAATGCTTGCTTTGTTGGGGTTTGGCTATTTGGCTACAGGAGAGGCTTCCTCCAGCTCTGGCCTCCAAGGGTGCCACTGGGTACTGAAGCACTCCTTTGGTGTGTGGTGGTGGGGAGCTTCTGCAGTGAGGGGAGGGGGTAATTAGGTCAGTGGCATAGGCTGACATCTCTTCGCTGTGTTTCGGTGGGTTGTCTTGGGCTGAAGTGAATGTGTCGAACTGGGCAGGGCTGGCCAGGCCCCCACAGAGGGGTTGCTGAAAGCCTTGTTAAGGAAGTCCTTCTGACCAGGCAATCCAATTACATAATGCCACAAAAATAACTCTGGCCTGGAGTCTTGTCAGAGTGACGTATTTAGTTAACAGAGAGGGGTATCAAGTATCTATCTTTCAATCCAAGGGCTGAAAGTACACTTGTGGCACCAATGGACCCCTCCTCCCCCACTGAACAAGGAAGGGTGGGGTGCAGTGGGGAGGGACCAGCAGCAAGGATGCACATTTCTTTCTCCCCTCCCTTTTTCTCCAGGTGCAACAAAAGCCAGCTGCTCAATTGAGCTGCATTCTGCCAGCTCCTAAGTCCATATACAGAGTCAGATAATCTGATGGGTCAGGGACAGCTGACAGAAAGAAAAGAGGGGGGAGGCAGTGGGAGAAATGAGAAGAAATGGAACGAAAGGGGTTTTTTGTTTTGTTTGTTGGTAGAATAGGGTGGGTGTGAGGTGTCTTATTATTTCCATGGGGACTAGACTAGGCCTCCCACCACAGTTGACCAACCAGTCCTACTTTGTCCAAGACTGTTCTAGATGTAAAACTGCCTCCCAGGAACGCCCTCCCATGAAACTGGGAGAGTAGGTCATTGTCCCTCCCACAGTTTTGGCCAAATTTCCACAAAGGACATAGAAAATTATGACCAAGATAAGGTAGTTCATTCCGATTCAAAATTATTCAGAGAATGACCTAAATAAGCTATTTCATCATTGATGCACAGGCCCTATTTCCAGGAATTTGAAGAGAGAGGCATACATTGTCCTGCCCCCCCCACACACAACCCGATTTTGGACTCTAGAGCTTTCCAGGTGGAAAAATCACCTGTTCCATCTGCTCTGCTTTTCAGATAAAGTTTCCAGACATGTTTCTGCCATTCCAAAATGCCCTGAACTCCTGCGACGGTTTGGCTGGAGGCAGTGTTACATCAGTTTGGAAAAAACTGTGCTTGAAACTCTGCTTGTAACATCTTTTGGTCACCTAATCTCTTTCCTGGTCCTCAGTTCCTCCTTGGGGCACCACGGTCACATTCTGAACTGTACCCATTTATACATTCACCTAGAGCCCGTTAGTCCTTTCTTTTTCCTAATACTGATACTCACAGCATCTGATCCTTTTATTCTAAACTGCGGCCTTCCAACCCATCCTTCATCTAGACCCATCTGCCACCCGCCCCCCACCACCTTGGAAGGAAAAAACAAGAATAAGCAATCCCTGGCCCAAGACACTCTTGGAGCATCTGAGCTTCCATGTGCTGTCATCCCTACCTCCGTTCTTTTTTTAAAAATCAAAACGTCTCTAAACCCCTCGAGCTAGTTATAAAAGCAAATAGCTTTCCCCCCCTGAGTCCTATTCCTTGGCTCGGCCACAGGCAATTCCACTTGGAGACCACCTTGTCGCCAGCCTGAAAACCAGCTGGTTTAGGACGCTGCAGAGAGGAAAGGGTGAGTGGCATTGCCTCCGCCCTCCCCCAGCCGGCTCTGCCTTTATGGAGTCTATTTCCAGTCTGTTTACCTGGCAAGGGCCACGTGACCAATCCAGAAGGAAATGCTGACATCACTGTCTCTCTCTCACACATGTGCGCCTCCCTCCCTCCAGCCCGCCCTGCCTGCATTCCGGCATCCATCCTCTCCGCCTCTCCGGGCGCCGGCCCCTCCCCCCCCCCCCCCCCCGCACTCGCGCCTTCTCCCACTTATTTCTCTGTCTTTCTCTGTCACACTTTCCTTTGTTTTCTTTCTCTTTGTAGGCTGTCTCAGAGACACTCTCGGGCGCGCACGCGCGCGCGCGCGCAGGCGAGCACACGCACACTCTTCTGGGAATCCTTTTCCCCCCTCTCTTCAACAAGCCTTTCTTCCTCTTTCAATCTCTTTCAGATCTGGGGCCCTTGAATCTTCACTGTTCTAAATACACACTTCCTCTTTCTCTATAAATTGGAGATTTAAAAAAAAAAAAAAAAGTAAGTCTGGAAGGCCTGGAGAACCTTCCAGGCCCAGGATGGAGTGGGGGTGGAGGGGAGGGCAGATCAAGGCTGCTTGGTCCAGCCACTCAATTTCCTGCTCCAGTGGGCTTGGAGATTTAGGTGTTCGGGGTTTGGTCCAACATGCCTTCTTTATTTATTTGTTTTCAGCCTTTCTTCTTCCAGCTTCCCTCCCAACGCTTCCTCACAGCTACAGATGGGGTGCCTTCCCTTGCCCACAGCCAGACCACAGGACCTAGCAGCTCTTGGCCTTGTGTGGAGGGAGCACATGCACCTCCCTCCTGGTCTTTGCTGTTGCTGCTCCTCCTTCTGTCAGGTGGCTGAGGGGGCTGTTCAGCATCCTTCCAGCTCAGGGAACTGGAAAGACCCTGGAGGCAGCGAGGAGGGGCAGTGGTCAGCACAGGTACCTCCTGCCTGGTCAAAGGGCTATTTATACGAGGAACCCAGTGGCAGGGCCCTGGGGTCCAACTGCTCCCGGAAAGTTTGCTTGGTGCATGTGGGCACAGAGCCAAAGCATGCAGTTTCGAGGAAATGTTTAATAAGGACACAGGAGTCTCAAACTGTTTATTTATCCTTACGGAAAGGTGGAGATACAATGTCCCTGGAAACTGCTTCAGAAGTGGACTGCAAAGTTGTGAGGCCAGAGGGTAAAACAACTGGGGCCTTCAAAGGGAACGGGCTAGCCTGGGCAAAGGGGTGGAAAGCAGACTCGCAAGGCCCTTTCTCTCCCACCTCCCACCCCAGGCTGTCATCTCATGGGTTCAAACACTTTTTACTTTGGGGTGGGGCAGGAAGGAGGCATATGAAGTCATGCAAGAGCAAGACCATTAATATATACAGTGGAATATTACTCAGCCATAAAAAGGATGTTTTGATGCCACTTGCAACAATATGGAGCTGGAGAGTATAACGCTGAGAGAAATAAGTCAGAGAAAGACTAAGACCATGATTTCACTCATGTGGAACTGAACAAACAAACAAGCAAGGGGGAAAATGAGAATAAGGCAGGGAGAATCAAGAAACACTCTTTTTAAAGTATTTTATTTAATTGACAGAGAGAGCACGCATGCACAAGTGGAGGGAGAGGGAGAAGCAGGCTCTCTACTGAGTAAGGAGCCTGATGCGGGGGTTAGGGGGGCTCGATGACAGGACCCTGGGATCATGACTTAAGCCAATGGCAGATGCCTAACCAACTGAGCCTTCCAGATGTACCAAGAAATGCTCTTAATTATAGAGAACAAACTGATGGTTACCCGAATGGAGGGGGGCGGCAGGATAGGTGAAACAGGTGATGGGAATTAAGGAGTACATGTGTCGTCATGAACACTGAGTGATGTATGGAAGTGTTGAAGCACTATATTGTACACCTGAAACTAATATAACACTTTATGTTAACTAACTGGAATGAAAAATTTAAAAAGAAAAAAAAAGAGTGAGACCATTAAGTAATCATTACTTAGGTGTGAACTCATAATCCCAACACTCATAAAGGTAGACCCCTACCAGGAGGACATGAGAGTTTTAATGGGAATGTCTACCATTGGGTTATGTTGAAAATCAGGAATATAGCATACAGGAGTGCCTAGGGTGGCTCAGCTGGTTAAGTGTCGGCCTTTGGCTCAGGTCACGATCCCAGGATCCTGGGATGGAGCCCCAAGCCTGCCATAGGCCTCCTTGATCAGCAGGGAACCTGCTTCTCCCTCTCCCTCTGCCTGCTGACCCCCCCTGTTTGTGTCTGTACTCTCACTCTCTGTCAAATAAATAAACAAAATCTTAAAAAAAAAAAAAAAGGAATATAGTATCCAGTTTGAAAACCCTACTAAAATCTAGGGGTAGGACCTTCAACATTAAAATAGTATTGTTCTGAGCACCTGGGTGGCTCAGTGGGTTAAAGCCTCTGCCTTCAGCTCAGGTCATGATCCTAGGGTCCTAGGATTGAGTACTACATCAGGCTCTCTGCTCAGCAGGGAGCCTGCTTCCCTCTCTCTCTCTGCCCTACTTGTGATCTGTCTCTCTGTCCAATAAATAAATAAAATCTTTAAAAATAAATAAATAAAATGTACTGTTCTTCAGCGTTCAGATGCATTCCTACTTCTTGAAAAAACATTTTCGGCACACATTTAAATAGCCCTGGCAGCCAGTAAGGAGAGAATTCAGATGTTATAAGGTCATCTTCTGGAGAGACCTTCTCATAGGTTGATGTACAAAGCCAGCAGGGGGGCGTCTTTTGAGGAGGTCCAGTCATAGATAGGTCTCTTCAATCATGTTAAGATCTAAATGCTCTTTAGACATGCTGGGAATCCAGAACTTTCTACAGGATTTCTTTAAATATTTTGTGCAAGTTCTAATTTTAAACTTCCAAATGTTAGAGGCCAAGGACTCACTGTTTTGAGTTGTCAATTAGGTAGATAGCTCTGTTGGTCAATTAAATGATTTTTGTGGTTTCAGAACCCAAATAAAGTGGTATGCAGAGCCTCAATGTCATTCTTACCATCTCCATGCATATTTATGGGGCCCTGGCTGAAGTGAAAGCACATATGATACCCCTGAAACTAATAAGACATTTTCTTTTAAAACAAACAAATAAACAAACACAGAAGAATAGGATGGAGCCCAGGTTCCAAAAATCCCTGTGGGCTTGAGATGACTCTGTTACATAGTCTACACTACCTAGTCAATTATCAGTGTTTCTCAAACTAATGCCCAGAATGGTGGAGAGCGGTGACAGAGGGTGGTGGGAATTACGCAAAAAATACAGAGGGAGTTTAGGTTTTTTAATATGTTGTCTCTCAACTTTGGAGGGGATCTGGGCAAGGACGTCCAGCAAGTTCTCCTCTCATCCTTGAGTTTAGCTCAGGCTCACCTCCTCCTATGGAGGCCCAAACTGGAGGTGACCTCACCTAGTTTCTCAATATTCATATTCTCGGGAGGTTTCCCAGATTAGTTGAGAGGCACCAAAAAAAAAAAAAAAGTCAATCAGATCTGTTTGTTTCACTCCTCAATACCTGTGATGCTGTGGAAATGCACATGCACTTATGAATAGATTTGTATTCATGCTATGTTTTACCCCACCTGCTTCCCCAAGGATAGGCACCATATGGAGTACACTCTGTATGCATCTCCATAAATGCCCACAGTGCTAATTGGTACTCTGATGTGCCCGTGGCGAAGTGGAAGATAATGATAATGTTGATGATGATGAGGAGGATGACAACGATGATGACACTAAATTGCTAATAATGATTCAAGGAGGAAAACAGTCTGGGCATAGAGAGATGCTCAAGAAACACAGAATGAATGAATAAAGTTTAAGTCTTTCACCAATTGTTTTTTGAGATTTTTTTTTTAATACTTACTTCATTATTACTTATTAAAAGAAGCCATCTCGGGACACCTGGGTGGCTCAGTTGGTTAAGCGGCTGCCTTCGGCTCAGGTCATGATCCCCCAGGATCCTGGGATCGAGTCCCACATGGGGCTCCTTGCTCAGCGGGGAGCCTGCTTCTCCCTTTGCCTCTGCCTGCCACTCTGTCTGCCTGTGCTCGCTTGCTATCTCTCCCTCTCTCTCTCTCTGACAAATAAATAAATAAAAATCTTAAAAAAAAAAAGCCACCTCAACTGCTAAGCCTGTGGGTTGGGCTAAAATGGCATAATAATAACACGAGGCAGACTGACAATCCCTTTTCATCATCAGTGTATTTTTAAAAATATGATTGAGATACCCAATACTTCCCTCTCTCATGGCAAATCACCACAGAACATACAGTTTTATTTGGCTGACACCTAGAGCGTAGGATCGTTCTCCTGATCCGCTCAGGGAAGGGCATTAGAGAGATGAGGCTGCTAACACAGGAAAGACATGCCTTACAGTCAAGCACGAAGGCCTGCAGGCTAGAGGGAGTCACACCTTGCAGCAATACACAATACGAAAAGCAGCCGGCAGTTTTAAAAGCATGCAGAAAAGTAAATAAATACCAGAAAAGAGTTCCATAACTACCTGGAAGAATCAAAGTCTTTCCTTAAAACTAAGAGTGCAAAGATCTCCCGAGACTTGGGTTCTGGTCCCAGCTCTGCCAATGAGGGTCGATGGGCTACAGTAAGTAAGTTAATGCTGGACTGTGTTTTCTCCTGGTAAAATGGAGACAACAGTACATACCCTACAGAGCTGTTGGAAGATCAAGTGAGATGCTTAATATAAAGTGTCTGTCACAATGGCTGGCACCTGGCAGGTGTTCAACACACAGTAGAAATGGTTAAAATTGTCCTGATGCCGCTCACCGGTGTGCACCTGCGAGGCTGGAGTGTGACGAGCAAACGACTTTGAGCGTGCTGTACAAACTAGATAGCCTTGCACAAATCCAGGACATTTCTTTCCAGGCACTACTGGGTTCCAGGCTCGCTCTGTTAGCACAGGTATTCCTCACCTCTCAAAAGTTCACATTACTCTACATTGCTTTTACAAAAGAGCTACTACCTATTTTTACTAGCCGAAAGATACGCGAAAACAATTTTCACTTTTGCGGAAAAAGGTGAAAAGCAAAAATAGCATTGACCATTTGTTTTGCAGTAAGCCATTAACAGAGGCAACAAGCAACCCCAAGCAGCCAGAGCGGCCCCGCAAGCTCCTTCCAGATCTGCTCTCAGCATCTCGGCACCAGCTGCCAGAGCTTTGAACTGTGTCTGTGAGCATCTGTGCTTTGTCTCGATTTATTTTGTGCATCCGTTAGCCTGATGTGTCCTAAGGTAACAGAAAAGTCTAAGAGAGGTTATTTTGGGGGTCTGGAAACATTCAAAGATTTTTCCATATAAATTAATGGTAACTGCTGCTTCGCTTTACGCCATTTTGGCCTATGAGGGTTTTCGCAGGAGCGCTCTACTTTCAGAAAGTGGGGGAAGCTGATATTGGGAAAAAGACAGAGACAAAAGACACATTATCAAGGACAAGTTTTCTCCATATACAGGCATCTGATAGACCTAATTCTGGGCATACGGTTACTGAAATGAGGAATGCAAGCAACCACTTGCAGACTTCCGCAGGGAGGGTTTCGTGAAGATTAATAGTTAAAAATGACAAAAGTTATTGAGGTGCGTGGGCTCCCTGCAGCACAGGAGATATGTAAATCCAAAGAATAATCATCAACATAATATCATCACCATTTCTAGAAACAGATTCTTTCCTAGGCCAGAAGAGAATTTCCAGAAGTATCTTTCCCTTTTGGAATTACAGAGTATGACAGATTTATTTCCACACAACTCACTTGCTTTCAGAGTTATTGTTTCCTCTTATTTTTCCCCCTTCTTTGGTGATAGAGAGGCCTGAGAACCGATTCTGTCAGGAAGTTCTTGGGGAATTTTCAGGAGGATGTACAAGTAGGTTATATGAATGACTGGGAGCGGCATCTCTTTTTTTCTTATTTTATAAAAAATAGATATTCATAACCAATCTTTTGAGCATATCTAATCAAAACCATGAATGACAAACATATCAGATAATTTTTTTTCAGAGCATAAAGGATCCTTTTGGGGTAAGTTACTATCATTTCTATGTCTCCCTCTTAAAGCAGATCAGGTAATATTTCCCCCATTACGAAAAGGATGTGCTATTAAATCCAGACCCCAAGATAGGATCTCAATTGCCCCCAAGACATCTGATGTCAATGCCCCAATTTTTTTAATTTATCGACTGAAATGTTGGATGGAGCAGGTTCAAGCATCTTGCTAAATAAAATATAGATTACATTTATCATTTCCCCTCAATCTACTAAAATCTTGTTACTTTTTCATGGAAGGAAATGAATCAGTTTGACAGGACTTTTTCTGTCAAGTGATATAAGTTCCCAACACTGTATTCACTGCAGATTATTCTAGAAGTGATTTGGCAATCATTTTTTCCAGGTAAAGTTCCAGATTAGGACATTACGAACTTCCTCTTTACTTTTTTAAAAATAGAGGCATTAATCTTGCTTCTTTTCAGTCTTTCCAAGTTCTTAAAAATGAAGTTGCTCTCCCATGATTTTAGCCAACAACAACAGATTCCCTTATTAAAAAAAAAAAAAACTTCACCCTCCAAAAAATCTACTTAAAAAAGAGGTGTTTCTACCAGCATTTAAGTCATATTTAAAAGTTGATCATGTGAGGGCGCCTGGGTGGCTGAGTGGGTTGGGCCGCTGCCTTCGGCTCGGTCATGATCTCAGGGTCCTGGGATTGAGTCCCGCATCGGGCTCTCTGCTCAGCGGGGAGCCTGCTTCCTCCTCTCTCTCTCTGCCTGCCTCTTTGCCTGCTTGTGCTCTCTCTCTGTCAAATAAATAAATAAATCTTAAAAAAATAAAATAAAAAAAAATAAAAGTTGATCATGTGAAAACAATGAGGAAGCAAACAGTCAAAGCTTAAGACCTCTACTTTGACAGGCCTGTTTCTAGATCTTTCCCATGGCTTTAGATATGATCTGAATGGATTTCTGAACTGAATGGGCTCAAGCTCAAAGACAGGTATGGTAAATTTTCAGATTGTGTCCATCTTGTAGGTCTCACGCGAGTCAAAGCCATTATTTTCCAGAAATATATTGAAAATCCACTGGGAAGTAAATGAGAAAAATGAGAAAAACAATGCGAAAAACTTCAAAGTTTATACCTTCTAACATAAATTACAGCAGCCATGGGGTCTGCACACTTCCTAAAATCTCAGAGTTTAATAAAAATTCAGTTGTTTCTAGAAAGCACACTGTATGCATGCAACCTTAAAGTCACCACAGACCCAACTCAGTAAAAACCAAGATGGGAACACAAAGGCCACATCCTTGAGATGAAATTCAGATATCTTGGGTGCTTCTGGGTATCTCTAGGACTTGGGGTTTCTAAGTTTAATGGAGACAGATGCTTGTCTAAAGCCTCTGAAGAGGCTCTTGACAGGTCAAAGCCTGGTATTTACTAATCTTTGTGAGCCTGAAATTTTAAGCTCCTGTGTTCTTTCTTGGGTGCACCAGGCTGATTCCCAGTCCAGGTTATCCCATCTACCTGCCTCTCACTTTGGCCTCCAGATTGCTCAACACTGCTGAGGACATAAAGACCTTGAGTGGACTATACCCTCTGTGGTGTTCTAGAATGTGCTAGCCAATCACAGATGGTTGCTGACTCCTACACAAATTCCCCAAACCTGTTACTTCATACCTTTTCCATACTCCTCCAGCTCCCACCAACTGTACTCTTTCTTAATTCACAGCAGAAGATTTCAAACCCTTATTTCTTGAAACTGAGATTGGAATGAATTTCATCAACTGGTCCATGGCATTACCTTAAAGTGTCTTGCTCTGCACCCTCTTCTCCACCATAAAATGCCTTCATATCCTTACCCATTACCTCCTTTCTCTTATTCTACCTTGCTTCTGCCACAGATCCTTCCTGGGCTCTAAAGCCTGATCTTTATAGGTCCCTCCGTTCCCCCACTTCTTATTTCTCTCTCCCTACTCCTGTCTCCTTGGCGTGCCTGTCCCCACCACTCTCCTATCTTTCTTTAATAAATTCACTTATATTTGGAAACCTATACATGCTCTATTCTCTCCTACTAAAACAAGACAAAACAAAACAAAAAACAAAACTTCCCCTGATTCTACCACCTACCCTTCTATTTACTACCCGACTTCTTTTTTTTTTTAAAGATTTTATTCATTTGAGGCTTTGTTTTATTATTTATTATTTATTTGAGGCTTAGTATTGAGAGAGAGAGATCATAAGTAGGCAGAGGCAGGCAGAGAGAGAGAGGGAAGCAGGCTCCCCGCTGAGCAGAGAGCTGGATGTGGAGCTCGATCCCAGGACCCTGGGATCATGACCCGAGCCGAAGACAGAGGCTTTAACCCACTGAGCCATCCAGGTGCCTCAACTACCCGACTTCTTAAAAGACATATCCTCCAGTCCATGATGGGACACCCCCAGCCCTGTGGACAGCTCTGACTACTGGAGAAAGATGGCCATTATTTTGAGCATGGAGCAATTTTCCTGTAGTTCTTGCCCACTGGTCCCTTGTGTCACCTTTTGAGACCACCCAGAGCAAGTCTAATTTCCTGACACGGACAGTCTTTCTTCTGTCCTGTCCTCTTTCCAATCTTTCTGAGACAGGCACTTCCAGTTTCTTCAACTGGTCTTTATAAGACCTGATTCTGAGTTCTTTTGCTTCCTTGTTTTCAGTTTGACTCAAAGGGTAGTGTCTGAGCTTCCTCTGCTCCTCCACCTCTAACAGTAGAGCGGGTTATCCCCTCCTCTGCTCTCCTAATTACACTTTGCTCAATACAATTGTTGAATCCTCCCACTATCAACTTAAACCTCTAAGATAGTGGTTCACAGAGTGTGGCCCCCAAGCTTCTATTTCAGAATGACCCAGGAAGCCTTAATAATTGCTGATTCTTGGCACCTCAGTCTTGTTGAATCTAACAGTCGGGGTGGGGATGCAGTGACACCTGGGAAATTTATTTTATTTTTATTATTTTGGGGGGTGGAATACACATTTTTTTAAAGATTTTATTTATTTATTTGACAGAGAGAAATCACAAGTAGGCAGAGAGGCAGGCAGAGAGAGAGGGAAGCAGGCTCCCTGCTGAGCAGAGAGCCCGATGTGGGACTCGATCCCAGGACTCTGAGATCATGACCTGAGCCGAAGGCAGCGGCTTAATCCACTGAGCCACCCAGGTGCCCCTGGAATACACATTTTAAACAAGAGTTCCAGATGATTCTTAATGTACACAAAACCTGGTGGAGGGGGGGATGCTCTCTAAACATCTGTTGCCAAGCCTGCACCTAGCCCCCATGTTTCGCAGATGGATTTTTGGATCCAAGGCAAGAATTTCCATTTTCTTGCATTATATTTTGTCTTGTTAGATTTGGTTCATTGCCTTGGCCTATCAAAATCTGTTGGACTCTTTCTTCTGCAACATAGGACTTCATGACAACCACACATGGATAAAGATGAAAAACCTTAATGTCACAGCACTCAGAATCTCCCTTCATGCTGACACCAACCATGGTGAACCAGTTCTACCAAACTCCTCCCCCTCCCCCCAACCCAGACAGAAAGAGTGCAAGCAGGCAGAATGGCAGGCAGCGGGAGAGGGAGAAGCAAGCTCTCCGCTGAGCAGGGAGCCCAGCCCAGGGCCAGATACCAACCCCCTGGAATCGCTACCAATCTCCTACTTCATCTTTTCCCCATAAGATAAGTGGACAAACTGTCCTTTGCCAAGTTGCCAAATGCCTTGGTAAACCCCACCTGTTCTTTGTCTTCTATATTTCCCTGATCTGTTGTCATGTCAAAGAAGAAAATGAAGTATTCATTTACATATGCCTTCTAGAATCTGTGGCCAGGCAATGGAGTATCATGTGCAGAATCCTCCTTTCCTATGACCTTGTTCTGAATGCCTATGGCACTGAGGCATTGTATTACAGATGTTCTTGTCCACATTTTGACTCAACTACTAGAAAAGAGCTCTTGGACTCTGAAGTTGTATCTTATGTGTCTCTAAATATCTCATGGTAACTAGCACAATGTCTTACTTGTCTTTGAAAACTTTTCTTTGAATGAATGAATGAATTTTACGTTTTATTCCCACTGACTTACTCTACCTCTTTGTCCAAGATGAAAGCAGACTCTGTAGTGAATATTAGGAGCCTATGCTTCTTAGGCATGAAGGAAGTGGTGTGCCTGGACAGATCTCCACAGGCCCAATTATTTCTTTTAGTCACTGCCCATTCAAATGAGCTTGTCAGAATAAAGGCATTCTTTGAGATGCAGTGTGATGAAAACACTGAGAAATGATGACACGATTTCTAAAACATCACAGCTTTACTAGAATCTGTGGCAATGACCAAACAAGACATGGGAAAGCGCATTTCAGAAAAACCTTGGCGGTGTGCCCGAGTGGCTTGGTTGGTGAAGCAGCCAACTCTTGATTTCAGCTCAGGTCATGATCTCAGGGTCCTGGGATTGAGCCTCACACTGGGCTCTGCTCTCAGCAGGGAGTCTGCTTGAGGATTCTTTTTCCCTCTGTCCCTCCCCCACCTAAAATAAATAAATAAATAAATTAAATAAATATATATATATATATACATATATATATATATACATATATATATATATATATATTTTTTTTTTTTTTTTTTAAAAAGAGAAAAACCTTGGCTTGGTGGAGCCACCTAAGTCAGCATAAAATGTAAACATATTATGGGCTTCATTCTAACAAAACCCCTTGTGATGATACAGACAAAGCAGATCAATAGGACATGAGATGCTAGACAAGGAAATCTAGCTTCCCTCTACATCACAACTGCTAACACATCTGGGTAATCCTCTGATTCATAAGAACAACTGTAAACGAAATGATGGCAAGTCTTGTGTTTTCTTTTCTTTTCTTTTTTTTTTTTTAAAGATTTTATTTATTTATTTGACAGAGAGAAATTACAAGTAGATGGAGAGGCAGGCAGAGAGATAGAGGGAAGCAGGCTCCCCACTGAGCAGAGAGCCCGATGCGGGACTCGATCCCAGGACCCTGAGATCACGACCTGAGCTGAAGGCAGCGGCTTAACCCACTGAGCCACCCAGGCGCCCCAAGTCTTGTGTTTTCTATGGCTCATGTGACCTTCTTCATGCTTCTTCATGGTTGTATTCTGTATTTCCTATTTTTTGTAGGTCAGAGAAGATTCCATAAATACTCCAGAACGTTGGAAAATGTTCTCCACTGGGAAAGCCAGATAGACTCATGTCTACTTACTTGTTCTGCATGAGACACAGGGCAGTGATTCTCGACTAGGGGGGTGATTTTGCCTCTTTGCCCCAGGGATATCTGTCAATGTCTGGAGACGTTCTTACTTGTTACAGCTCAGGAACACGAACCACTGGCATTTAGTGGGTAGAAGCCGGGGATGCTGCTAAAACCAAAGCACAGGACAGCCTTTCTCAACCAATAAAGAATTATCTGGCTCAACATGCCAATCATAATTATATCAATGAAATTTTTTCAATAAAAAATATTCAGTGCCACTATTGAGAATCCCTGGTCTAGGACTATGGTTCTAGTGCCAAACCTGAAAAGACTGATCCGTCTCAAAGGGAGCTACCTGTTGGGGATCTGTGAAGTAACCCATAGGTTACAAACACTGTAAGATATTTTGCGGTTCTATAGTGAGGCTGGAAGACCTACCTAGTGGGCTAGAGAGGTAGTAGAGAGGTTCTGGAAAACTCCTAATAGCTATACGTTTTACTTCAGAGTAGCTTACTGGAAAGGCTCTTAGTGAACTTTGCTCAGAAGGCAGCCTCTTTCTCGACAGATGAAGGAATGCAGGCTTGGTAGAATCATGCAAGGAGCATCAGTGAGCCATGTTCATGGTCATAAAAAAGCCCTGAACCACAGCTGCTAATGATGTAACTGGAGACTTAAGGCTCGAGGAATGTGAGGTGGACATGAAGCAAATGTACCAACTGGAAAGGGTGCTTTTTGGTGCTGACTGCAGAAAAGTCAGTCTTAGTTCTATAAAATGAAAGGGGAATTGAGCTTTACCTGAACCTCCTAGAGGACAGATACATTTTTCCCAACTTCCTGCTATTTTTTTTATTTGACCATGATTTTAAACACCACCAGTTTTATAGATCATAGGGAAGCTGGTAGATTTAATGAAGCCTCCAGATGCCCCTTGAGAGATGATTACAACTCTAATTAAAAATGGAGGATGACAGACGAGAATCCCATGGGACTCTATAAGCAAGCGGCATTCATATGTCTCTTTCATGGAAAAGATTACTTTGTTCATATCAGTCTGGGCTCTTTCCAGTAGTAAAAGATAGTGTTGCCAAATTCTAATACATTAGGACATTTAATGTGGTTCAAAGATCAGGGAATGTTTCAAGCTGTAGGGGACAAAAAGTTTATCAGCTAAGCTGGACTTTCATTTATTTCATATGCCTGCGCTCACCATCTCTAAGATTACACATCACCCAGAATACAAAAGGAATCACCTAAATGAAGTCTGTCTTAGTATCACATTGAAGCATGGAGAACAAGGGAGGTATTAGTAGGGCAAATGAGGTTTAGGGCTTCATACCCAGAACTTTTTAGGGATTGGGTAGGTATAGCAAGTCAGAGTAGATGGTGGGGTCACAAATCCAGATAATCAAATGAAGTTTAAAACATTCCAAAGTAGGTCTTGAAGGTCAGGGCAGTCAAATATAGACAAAGAGTTATCAGTTTTGAATGACAGAAGCACTCCTAAGAGGTCATCTTATCACAAGAAGCTGATCTTCTAACCCCTACAGTGCTGGTCATGTTGGCTAGTCATTGGAGAGTCTTAGTTCTGAAAGTGAAGTCATACTACTTAATCTCCATGGTCAGAGTGTAGGGGTGGGAAGGAGAGAGCCAGATGCAGAAAGGTAAGGCTCATTGGAAGGCTTTGAATTAGGTGGCATTTCTACATCTAGATATTAATGCAGCCCTGGGGCTGGATTTCAGTAGCCTCCCTAGTCATATGCCTACTTCCAAAGGCAAAGGTGGTATTACATCTTCACAAAATGTACTTGCATCTCTTGACTCAATGCACATCTTTACCAAAAGGAAAGCAAACAGGAGAGAGTTGGGCCAACATGAAACCAACTGTATCACTGAACAAAGGGCCTAATATAAGAAACATCGAGGACTCCACTGTGATGAAATCATGGAGGCATTGACCATACTACCCATTGACACTCCGCTGGCTGTCATAAGTCAGGTCTGGTCTCTGACAACAGAAGCCCAGTGAATCAAGATTCATTTCTAGATAAGATGAATGCACCAGGCAGGGCTTTCCTCGTTGCAGTCACAGAACATGAAGTAGGATGTCACTCTGGGAGACTGACCTGCAGGTCTTAATAATGATCATCATGTCTTTTATTAACGACCAGCAAGATTTGGAGATTCCTCCTACCAATGTCCAGGCCTGGGGAATTGTCTGCAGGGTAAAGGGATGAAAAGTATTTCTAAGCCCAAGCTGTGGCTGCTTTGAGGCTGGAGGTCCTCAAACTCATCTTCACCCTCGATTCTTCCCCAGATCCTAAATTTGATTCATAAAACATCTACCCATGATTGCCAGTTAGGCTGTGTTTCCTCTGCTGGGAATGCCTTCCCTCTTTTCCTTCAGTATCCACCAGAAACATCTTCTCCAGGACCCCCTCAACAGGCTGCATTGCTTTCTTTCTACTCTGTGCTTTCCAAGTTCGGTGTATACAACTTTATTTAACCATATTGGTGATTTTTTTTGTCTACTTGATTATCTCTTTCCCGTGGCTGATGACTTTGAGCTCAGGGACCATTTGTTCTAGTTTATGAGTACTGTGCACCCTGCACAGTGTCTGCCACATAGTATATATTCAATAAGTGTTTGTGGAAGGAAAGAAAGTTGGTAGGAAGGCTTAAAAAGCAGTTAAGTACCACTGACTCAGGCAGATTCCAGTGTGAGGCTCTTCCAAAAAGGACAGTGACCAGCCAACCTGGGAGGGACCACCTCCTGGACATCTACCAAGGAGTTGCCAATGGCCTTCAGGGGCTGTAGGGCTGTGATTCCCATTTCACTTGTTGGTAGAACCCCAGGGAATCCCTCTCTCTCTCTGCCAAGCTATGGACTTACCTTCCTGGAAGGCTGGCACACGGTTCTGTGTTGGCGACATTTCTGTAGAGCCAGCCTAGTGCTGGCTGGTTATGCCAGAGGGTTCCTTGCATTTAGAGGCTGGGCCTTGAAGGCTTGTCACTACCCTACTGCTTCCTCCAAGGCCTCTGGAATTTGGTATTATGATCAGTTTGATCATTATGAGTAATGGTCAAAAATAGTCAATCTTAGTTTTGGTGAATTCCTTTAATCTTTTAGCTGATCTCATCGGATGAAAGAGTTTGCAGAGCTGGGCAAGGGGGTGGGTCTCAATGAGAAATTCCCAATGTATAGTTTGTTTTTTTTTAAAAGATTATTTATTTATTTATTTATTTGACACACAGAGATCAAAAGTAGGCAAAGAGGCAGGCAGAGAGAGAGGAGGAAGCAGGCTCCCTGATGAGCAGAGAGCCCTACACGGGGCTGGATCCCAGGACCCTGAGATCATGACCTGAGCTGAAGGCAGAGGCTTTAACCCACTGAGCCACTCAGGCACTCCTAAATCTCTCTCTCGTTTTTTTAATTAAAAATTTTTAATTTTTTAATAAACATATAATGTATTTTTAGCCCCAGGGGTACAGGCCTGTGAATCGCCAGGTTTACACACTTTCACAGCACTCACCATAGTGCATACCCTTCCCAATGTCCATAACCCCACCACCTTCTCCCTCCTCCTCTCCCCCCAGCAGCCTTCAGTTTGTTTTGTGAGATTGTCTCTTATGGTTTGTCTCCCTCCCAATCCCATCTTGTTTCATTTATTCTTTTCCTACCCTCAAACCCCCCACGTTGCATTTCCACTTCCTCACATCAGGGAGATCATATGATAGTTGTCTTTCTCCAACTGACTTATTTCGCTAAGCATAACACCCTCTAGTTCCATCCATGTTGCCGCAAATGGCAAGATTTCATTTCTTTTGATGGCTGCATAGTATTCCATTGTATATATACACCATATCTTTATCCATTCATCTGTTGATGGACATCTAGGTTCTTTCCATAGTGTGGCTATTGTGGACATTGCTGCTATAAACATTCAGGTGCATGTGCCCCTTCGGATCACTACGTTTGTATCTTTGTATCTTTAGGGTAAATACCCAGTCGTGCAATTGCAATGTATAGTTTTTGAAAGTACTTCTTCATTCTCAGAACATTATCCACTGGAGACAAAAGATTATTATAGATGACAACCCTGAGTACATCAATAAAGATTTTTCAAGATGCGAGGACTTGCAACACAGATCTCTTCTACTCTCCATTCACCTTTGCAAACCAATAAATTCAGTATTCAGGAGACCCAGTGGAACACTCAGCACATATCCTTGACAGCTCTTAGAAATCAGTTCTGTTGGTGTGTAAGTTATTCCAAAAAGGGGTTTTAGGCTCATTTGCAAACATGGTAGTATAGTATCACACAACAACAGGGTCAAAGAATGAACTAGAAGGTACCTTAGAGATAGATTAGTCTGAACTGAAGCTGCTAATGCCCAGCAGGAGAGGGAAGTAATTCAACCACGGACACACAGCTGGTGAGTGGCTAAACCTAGCTTGAAACCAAACGTGATGATCTTAAACCCTTCTGCTGTTAAATAGTGATTATATATATGTGTGTCTGTGTGTATATATACACACACACATATATGTATATGCATATATGTGTGTACATACACATACATATATGTGTGTATACACGCACATATATGTATATGTGTATATATGTGTGTACACATATATATATATATAAGTATACTATATATATATATATAAGTATATACGTATATATGTGTATATATATGTATATATATACGTATATGTGTGTATACACACACACACACACGAAAGGATAAAGTCCTGCACCACATAGACTGAGTTGTCTGCAGAAACCAAAAGGCCTACTGAAACAATAACCCATTTCAATTGAAGGCAGCCTTGTTGGGAATAGGCCCAGAGCCTCACCAGCAAGCCCCCTCCCCCCCCCCCCCGAAAACAGAGCATTGTTTCCGTCCAAACCTTGCACTGAAAGGAAGCCTGTCAGCTGGCAATGACCTCGTGAGACAACTTTGGGGAGAGCAAAGGGCCGAGAAGAGAAAGGCCTCATTCTCACTGCAAACAGGAAAAGGGAAGAGAAAAAGAAAGCTCTGTCTCCACACAAGGTTTGCTGGGCTGGCTATGAACTGTTCCAGTACGTTCCATCAAATAGACGCCTTCATAGAATCAAGCCAAGCGCGAACACCGGCTCTGGGACTCCCACTCCCGGGACACACACGGGCCCGCTCACACATGCTCTTGCTCTCTCGCACCCTGGGAGAGCACTTATATGGGTTTCATGAGGCTAAGTAATAAACACTTTGTCTTCACCCTGCTATTTATGGGTTGCTTGGGGCATCCTGTTCTCTCCACTGCCCTTACCTGAACAGACGGCTCCCGCAGACCCCACACTTAACAGGGACAACAGTAAATGTGAAAGGCTCTGTGCGCCCCACACGCTCCCGTTTTCCCGGCCACCAGTGCTTAATTGCAGAGAAAGGTCAGTCTGCATCCATTTACCTATTCTCTGTGCTCCCTTCCTTGAGGTTAAATCTGTTCTCCTTTATTCCTGGGTCCTCATTTTCTTCCTTCCTTTCAGACATCTAAGACATCTCTCAGACATCCCCTTTTCTATTCTACCACCACCAGGGACTCTTCCATTCTTCCATGATGGCTCAACCATCTAGGAAAACAAGACCGACTCCGAAAACAGCAAACCACCAGCCGTGGCCTCCAGCAGAGGTTCTGGGGGCTCCCCGGGCGACGGCACACATGCAGAGTTAAAAAGCTGATCCGGTCCTACCTGTCGCCGACTTCAGGTTCACTCAGCAGCCTTGTGCTTCCCTTGCACCCACTGTGTTTGGGATGTCAAGGGAAAAGATGCACGTTTGGAAGCCAAAAAGCGTGGCCGGGCCAACAGATGCCTGAAAGCCGCAGGGGATGACTCCAGAAGCGTTCACGGTGGACAAGGTTGATCACTTTGGTCAGGTGTGGGGCCCTTTTCCCTTAGCTCCTTTGGGGGTTTCAGGGCTATCAGAGCCGACGGGGCCTGTGTGAAGACGATGAGTCACAGCCGCATCCTGTGCACCCGGGGGCCGTCACGCAAGCCTGGAGCCCTGCCACCTGTCAATCTCGTCTTCATCTCGGGCTGGACCGACGCATCCTGAAAGATGGGACGGAGGAGGATGCGTTAACTCGGCCTCTCCCCATGGAACACAGTTCGCCATGGCCACACTGATTAAATACAGGACATTATCTCACCATAATGCCCTCCTGGCCGCGTTCCCAGGAAAATTCTAACTAATCACAAAAATAGAAAGAAAAACGCACCCTGGATTCCATTCCTCGTCTTAAATGAGTGATGTGTTCACTTTTATTTATTTTTCTGGAAGCAAGGCGGGAAAAGAAAATGAATTTTAGGGCTTAGAAAAACAAGCTACTAATAGTACGAAGTCGAGCCGGGCTGGGGTGCAGACAGCTGGGGTGTAGCCGGCATGGCGTTGTGGGGGAGTCCCAGGCCTGCTCCTGGCTCTAAACTCTTGAGTTTCAAACCAGAACACCTGGCAAGTCAAGGGCTGCGCAGGGTTTGGAGGTGGGGCAGGTAGTGGGGCCAGGTGTGGACACTCAGGCACCCATGCAGGCTTGGGCACTCAGTAGCATTGTCCTTCAGACACTCCTTTTCAGCAATGCCTGCAACCTTTTCTAGCATCTTTCTTTCTGGATACTCATGCACGGTTCAGAATATCCCCTGCCTGGAAGTTTTTCCTGGAGATTCACCTCCCTAATTCTTACTCACCCTTTAGAGACCAGAGCAAATGGCACTGCTTTCAGGAAACCTTCTTCAAGGACCTCTCCCCTAACTCTGGTCCCTGTGCTGGTGTTCTCGACCTTCTCTTCATGTCAATCACGGGGCCGTAACCCATTGCATTGTGGGTGGTCTAAGGGCTGTCTCCTCCCTGAGATCTCTTAGATCTCGTCTTGTTAACCACTTCATACCAGCCTGGTATGTAGTAGCTGTTTAATAAATATCTCTGCTGGACGGAGTGCTGCAGATGGACCGGCCCAGCCTGCGAATGGTACCTTATATTACATGTAGGTCCCCTGCTAAGAAGCACAAAGCAGATGCGGATGCAGATCATGGTTGGGGTGGGGGGGGTCCTGTGACCCCAAGGACCATGCCTTGCCCAAATAATTCCTGCTCTTTCTTTCTTTTCTTTCTTTTTTTTTTTCATTCAGGGATGTCTTCACAGAGAAACTATGGGAGAGTTCAAAATCCTGAAAACCAGCTGCTGAGATGCTTCTCATAGTGTTAGACTGAATGAAGTGAGAATAAAGGACACACCTCTCACCCCTCCTACCTCTCCACCTGCCCCCTCTTCTGGCATTAGAATCCCAACCCTGCCATCCCTCATCATTGCTACAGCTGCAGTAATGGGTACTGCTACTTGATGGCAAAGTTCTAGCTGAGCTAATTAAGCATACTGAGCTAATAACCTTCCATTTTGGGACCGGTATTATTCATAATTTAATGTATTGCTGCTGAAACATTAACCTTTCGACAACTGGCATGTTGCCCACAGCAGCCCAAGTGCTGACCATCTTTCAGTAAAATGAGTATTATTGTTAAAACAGGTATAAATCATTCATGGCCGCAGCTTTTGTGTCAGACCCTATGTGAAAATAAGCAGTAAGCTGGGTAATTTATTTACCTTTTGGTGATTATTTTTTATGATTTTATGATCATATTCAATGATTCATAAACATTGGCCTGGTGCCATTTTGTAATCATTTCACATTTTAAATATTGTGTGGCTGTTCTGCTTTTCATCTTTAAAAATTTCAGGATTGATACCGGGCAACTTAATCCAGACACAAATGCAATTTCATTTGAAAGCAAGGCTCAGGGGTGGGGGTGGGGATGGGGGGGAGCTGAGTCCCAACACCATTCATTTTAACCAAACCATTTTCAACTGAGCTGTTTGGTGCTTCCCCTTGCTCCGGCATTGCACTTACAGGAGCAAACTTTCTTTGAAGTTTAACACACAGAGGGTGCCTTGAAATCTGAATAAAAGTACAGGAAAACAGTTAACAAGCTTCTGGTGGGGAAGATGATGGGAAGGAGCCCAAGGGTGGAGGGAGGCCTGGAAACTCTGGCCTCAGGCCAAGAAGGTTGGAAGCCACAAGCCTTATTCCCAGCACCTGGTTGGAGAATGTGATTCTATGCCCCGGGGTTGGGGGGCGGGGGTGTTTCAAGACTTTGCTCCCGCCTGCTCGCCTGCTGGCTCCTGCTGCTGGCGCTGGGTCTGGGCTCCCATAACGGTTCCGGAAAGTAGCATTTTCTTCTCATGACAGCAAGTTCAAGAGCTGGAGGCTGAGAGGTGGGCAGGTCTCTCACGGCCTGTCTGCGAGCTTAAGAGACCTCCCCACATTCCACAGACTCTCTTACGGGTTTCCCTTCGTGTTTCTTCAACCAGTGAAAACAAACATTTCCTCCTACGTGGTAGGGATGATGGTCTGATGGGGGCGGGGAGACAGGGCAGGAGAAGGCAGGTAGTGTGGGATGGGGTGTTCAGACTCCTCCTTGAAGCAGTTTGCTTCTGGAGACCATCTCATGTCAGGACCAGAGGGGAACTCAGTCAGATGAGACAGTGCCATCACCCCAGAAGTGGGAGGTGAGGTCTTGAAATGCAGCCACAGGTATGTGCCGTAAACAAACACCCACATCCGTCGGGGAAGCCCAGGCAAGAGGAAGGTCATAGATGTATTTCACTCTGGGACAGTTTGGATAGAATAGCTCTGAGATAGCTCCTTACTGTCTTTTCTACCTTCCATTTATTTACTTTCCTATTTATAGCTTTCATTTTTTTAAATTGATTGTCTGGTTTTAGGATTTATCTGGAGGTGTCTATCATCCACCTGTCTATCTACATATATATACCTACGTATATATATATGTGTGTGTGTATATATATGGATGTCTGAAAATTATTTTAATAGCTATCATTATTTAATTTTTCAGTGTACAATTCATTGGCATCAATCACTTTTACAGACAGGATAATTCTCTCTACTATTTCCAAATTTTTTATCACTCCAAACAAAAACTCTGTGTCCATTCTGCTTAACTCCCCACTCCCTCCTATCCCATCTCCTGGAAACCTCTAACCTACTTTCTATCTTCATGGATTTCACTGTTCTGGATATTTCACATAAGTAGAACCTACAATGGCTGTTGTTTTGTGGCTGGATTCTTTTACTTAACATAATGTTTCCAAGGTTCATCTATGTTGCGGCATGTATCAGAACTCCATTCCCTTTTTTAGGGCTGAATAACATTCCATTGTATGGATATACCACATTTTGTCTAACCACTCAATTGTTGAGGGACAGTTGGGTTGTTTCTACCCTTTGGCCACTGGGCATATTGCTATGAACATTAGTATTCAAGAATCTGAGCCCCTAAAATACAGAAACTAGTATTTCTTGACTGTTACATTATTTTCTCATAAAAGGTCACTGCACCTTACTTAAACACACTGATCTACTTTTATATTGAGTGCTCTACTTGCTAGCTTGGCAGAGCTGGCTTGGGTACAAGGAACAAAGCCACTCAGGCCTGGGAATTACTTTCTAGCCATCCTGTCAACACTTCTACCCCAGAGGACTTCTTGCAGTCACTTTCCAGCATCTCTGAGGCTGGTGCAGGTTGTGAATTCTATGCTAGGAGCTTCCGTTCTCTATATTGGACTTGCTAAAACAGGCTTGCCTCTCAGGTATGATAAAGAAAAAATTAAGAAACCGAATAACCTGGCATGAGTGAAATTTCCTTTCAATCATGTCAGCCAGAGCAGATGTTGTCATGAAATTTGATGTTATGGATTTATTTCCTAATATAAAGTCTAAAAGGGAAAACAGCATAAGAGCTGAAATGTGAATTGGACATGTCTATAGAGTGTGAATTGGATTCAAGACAAAATATTGTGAATGGTTAATAGGGTCAGTCTAAGTATACTTGCTAAAATAATCTCTTGGATATGCAAATATTCTGAGAACTACACTGTCAAATATCTATTGTATCCTCTTATCTATGTGTTCACAGAGCTGCTACATGTTATAACAAATGAAAAATGTGAATTTAAAAAATAATGTCACCCTAAAATAATACTTTACTTTGAATAGTAATTTTTGTTGTCGGGTTTTTTTTAAATTTTTGTCACACACCAGGCAGCCAGGTTCTTGAAACAGCATTATTTGGAAATATTAAGAGGTGAGCTTTGTGTGTCCTGAGGAGAAACAGAAGCGGGGGTGGGGGTAGGGAGGGAGCAGGAACAGGTCACATGTTCCTCTCGATCTGGGTCCCTTGGTCTGCTCTTAGGACCTGCCATGCCTTGTTATTATCCCAGAGGAACTTCCGCTTCTCATTCTCTGGGGCCCTGTTGGGGGAATTCCCTTTCCTGGGAACACTGTCTCCAGGACATGAGATGCCACTTGGATGTTCACCATCTCACCATTGCCATGAGTCCATTACACATGAGCAAAGGGGCAAGGGGAATTCAGATAAGGAGCACTCACAGGGAAGCCTTAGGTTTGATTGTTGACCATTTCCAAAACTCCACCATAAAACTGCTCCTTAAAACTGTAAGCAAGGTGACAAACAGACTGAGTTTCATTTAGTTTCTTTTCCTCTCGTTTCCCTAATTTCTGTGAGTTGGGCTAATGAGCAGAGAAAGAATGAAAAGGTGGACAACAAAGGGATGACCCTACATTACTTCTCATATTCTGGAACAGCCTCTGGCCCGTTGTAGGCAGTCAGGAAAATATTTATCAAATGAACAAATAAACATCGGTCAGTAGATCCTCACGAGTTGACTGGTGGGTGTGCCTTGTTTCCTCTTTGGTGTGGCCAAACAGGGTTGGCTGGGTTTGATTAACTTTGTGAATCCTTGGTAAAATTTGGGTCTCAGGAATACAGGAAGCAGCAGAGCTCAAGAGAGCACCTTTACCCCACTTCAACCAGAACATCTCCCAGTTTGGTTGTTGTTCTTGGCTTCATTTATTTAGGTTTTTAGGTTAGAATTCCCAGGATTTTCTTTAAAAAGGATTCTGAGGGCAAAATATTGGAGAACAACAGATTCCCAGCACGTCTCTGGTGTCCTTCTCTTTACCCATTAAAAGAGCCCACCATGTCCTTTCTCTTGTGCTCCAGACTCTTCTCATCATTCCTTCTGTACCCTTCGAAGCCCATCGGGTCTGTATGCCATCAGCTCAGAGTCCTGCTTACTTTTGCCCTATCCAGTCTGATGCAAATGCCCTTCCATCCCCCACCCCATTTGCACCCTTATACCAAGGGTTTCTCAATTGTGGCCCATCTTATCAGAGTTTCTGGGGGTACTAGTTAAATACACACATTACTGGGCTCCATCCAAGGTCTACCAAAGCAGAATTTCTAAGGTCAGTTTGGACCCCTCAGAATTATTTGTAAAATTGAGAACATTGTCTTTTGGCATGGATAAGATGATTACCATATTAATAAAATATTATAGTACTGCAGAGCTATCATGATTGGGATTCTGTGAGACTACTCCTTTCCTGCTTGTATGTGGAGGGAAGGCACAGGATTGGGGTTTGGTTTGAAGTTGACGTCTGCCATTTGTTGACTGGAGAAAGAAGGAATCCAGATGAAGTGATATTAGCTCTTTGGGGGCCTAAAATATAGTCATTAGAGGCAAGCATTCTGGAACCTTTTACAAAGCTCTCTGCTCCCCCCCTTCCTTTGATTTTTACAACTAGAAGGTGTACTTGGAAAAGCAATCCATTTTTTTCCTTTGAATTATCCTAATTTCTTCATTTTCTCGTAGGATTCTGGAGTCACAGTTCTAGAGAGATGGTCTAACAATGAATTTCTCAACCTTGGCACTATTGACATTTTGGGCCAGATACCTCTTTGCTCGGGGGTTCTTCTGTGCGTTGTGGCACCATCGTTCATCCCTACTCAGTAGATGCCAGTAGTACTCCCTCTCCCCGAGTTGTGACAACCAAGGGAGTCTCCAGAGACTGTGTGATGGGGGTGGGGGGATGCTAAACTGCCTCTGGTTGAGAATGCTGCTCTAAGGGAAATCCAGCTCAGTGCCAAAAAGTATAGCATTTCTTCTGAATTCAATTTCATTTTGAGATCGGCTTCATCCTGACTTCCTTATTTTTGTTAACGACACCACTGCTTCCACAGGCCACAAGCGCCAAAACTCAACCCTCCAGTCATCCTCTCCCTGTTCCCCACCCCTCCCAGTGTGCCCCTCATGAATCTGGGGCTACCTCCTCAGCACCGTTTCTACCACGATCACTTCTGCACCTCTAGATGAAGAATTGGGAGGCATTCATGTACATTGGCCACAAGATGCCTCTCAAATGCAGGGTACATGCCCCCTCTTTCCCCCAACATTTATTTTCTGTCCACTTTTTGGGGATGTATCTCTGCATGCTTATTGATTTCTTCCACTGTACTTGAAGCTCCCAGGACCAAGTTTCTTTCCTGTAAGTCATCTTTGCTTTTTTATAGCATAGGACCTCCTATGATGTTGGTGCTTCAAAAACTGTTTGTTGAATTGAACAGGTGAATTTCTCAATCACAGGCCCCCTGCTGATGTGTAGCGAAATTTGTATAGATTTTTCAACCTTCCAAAGCACTTTTGCAATCATTATCATAGCCGGCCTTTCTTTCCTTGGTATTTGCATCTTTCAGTATATCTGCATTTGCAAAGATGGAAATTAAGACAACAACCACTTGGACTTGAGCTTAGAACCTCACTTTGTTACCCACTGGGGGATCTTGGGCAAGTTCCTAACCTCTCTTAGCCTCAGTTTCACCTGCTGTAAAAGAGGAGTAATAATAGCACCTAACTCATAGGTTATTGTAAAGGTTGAAAGAAAAAAAACCATGTGAGTGCTTAATGTAGTTCCTAGCACATGTCGGGTACTCAATACATGGTAGCCATTGGGTCCTGGTGTCCCTCCATTTACATCTCTATAAAGGCCTCCACTGACTTCCAGTTCTATTGAATGAGGTTTAAAATCCTGGTCCAAGAGCATCGTGGAGCTCCAAGAACTGCCCCCTATCCCTCACACTCAATCACCCCAACCCAGACTCTCTTTCTCTTCCTCCAACAAGACGTGCATGTCCCCATTCCCTCTAGGTCTTTCTGGAGTAGCTCCCCCCGACCTGCAGCATCTGTCCTCCCCTTGGCTACCCATTTGCAGATATTGCCGAGAATTAATTACTTCCTCATCTGTGTTTCCACGGTACTTTGAACCTCCCTCTATTATGGCACTTTTCGTATTGAATTACAGTTAATTTGTTTTTGTATCTGAACTCCTCTGTGAGTCCATGAACTCCTCAGGGTGGGGATTAGGTCTCATGCCTCTTTCTGTCCCAATCACAGTGCCTAGAAAATCCTAAGAGTTTGATGGATGTTTTCTGGGTTTAATAAAATAACAACACCTTTTTATTTGTAGACCTCTTCATAGAGATATTTTACATAGATCATTTTCCTGGATCTTTAAACCAAACCAGGATTGTTCGGGCAGATACTGAGAAAGACCTAAAATAAAGACAAGGAGTTTGGTAATTTGGCCTAAGTTCCAAGTT
The DNA here is from genome assembly GCF_020171115.1 of Neogale vison. Classification (NCBI taxonomy): domain Eukaryota; kingdom Metazoa; phylum Chordata; class Mammalia; order Carnivora; family Mustelidae; genus Neogale; species Neogale vison. Next base: position 14,915,499 of record NC_058097.1, read on the forward strand.
ACCTGGGGGTATTCTGATGCCTCTTGACAGCTGTGTTAGATGTGCCTCTTAGATCCCTGAGCTTCTGTTCCTCCTGACCTTTGTCATCATGTTCTGCTTATTTCTGTTTCCTTCAATTAGAGGGCAAGCTCTCCGAGGGCAAAGATCTTGTCTTGTTCTTCATTTCCATACTTTCTACCAGGTGCCAGGTGGCTGGATGAATGTTTACAAAGTAAGAATCTGTGTAATTTTACATTTCCTTTTTATTTAATAAAGTTGAAGTTCTTTACCAGCTCTGAGAAGACTTTAAATGTATGCTGGTTTTAGTCTGGTGCCAGTTTTGGGTTTCCAGGACTCTGGTTTTAGCAGAATGAACACCGAGGATTAAACAAGCAGCATACGTAGAAACTCCTTCTCCAACGATGATGCTCTTCAAAAGCTATAAAAGACAGAGCAGTAAGATAACTGCCGTGCCGCTCTCCAATTTTGTTATCTTTATTGTGCTCTTGGGCCTGGTCAAATCTGTCAACCAAGCTGACATGACACTTGCAGCTAGTTTTATGACAATGGGAATTTTTGTGCAACAACAAGAGAAGCTTTTGTAATTCTGTGCAAGTTGAAAAAGACTGGGGGCCAATTTGGCCTTTGAAGATGTGACTTCGCCTCCTTGTCTCCATCATTCATCACAGAGGTCTTGCTTTGGAAACTTTAAGTAATCAAAATATTTATCAACTATCCATTGGCAATGATGATGATATGCCTGTGTGTAGTTAGTCGGTCCAGTTCCAAGGGTGCTCTCGTGTGATAATGATGCCACAGTGCACTTGGTCACCATGTGGGGGATGAGAAGTGGGTCATGACGTTGCTTTCTTAACAGGCATTATGAAGTCATGCTAAAGGATGGGGCTAACTTTCCATCTAACTCAATGGCAGGTGAGTCACTTGCAACACTATTTAAGTATGTATTTTAAAAATTACTATTTGGTTTTGTTTATTTCCAACCGTCTTAAGGAAGAAAAATATCTAAAACAGCTTCAAAGGCACAGGGAGATACAAACAAGGCCTCTATGCCCAACCAGCAAATGCTGTTGCATCTGTCTACTACAAGTAGCATGTGTCTTCACTGACTCACACAATAAGGTTGATAATTCCCGGCTCTGTACCACCCCTGCACCCCAAGTAAACGTATTCTGTTGTGTGGCTACCGTTATATGGCAAGTGTTTATTCCCATGTCTGTGAGCATCTTGAGGGCAGGAGAGTGGCTTATTTATTTCTGTACCCCACCTATCTAGCATAGCTCTTCAATTAAGGATGATGATGATGATAGTGACGATGGTGTATATTACTGGATATTGAGTAATTACAAAATTACTCAATTTTGGATATGCCCCGCTCACCACCCACCGCCCCCATTCGTTTCTCAACTCATCTCTAAACATAACCACCAGGGCCTCTCTGGCTGTCTCCATGAGCCCCACTCCTTCTCCTCTCCACCAGGCCCTGTAGAGGTAGGGGCACAGTACTGCAGTGAATCTAGCTTTCTCTACTGTGGTTAGAAGAGGGTTAAAGTTGAGGTTTCTAATTGCTCCCGTGAGGTCTTATTACCTGTTGATTAGGTCCTTTTGGGATCAGCATCAAACCGACAACAATAATAAACACTCCCTTTTTTGGAACTCAGTAATGACCCTGCCTGCCCTGCAGGCCTGCTGGCTGCGGGGAGGGCCTTTGTGCGGGCCTAGAAAGGGCAGGCCATGTTAGGGGACGTTTCCCGGAGATTTGGTGGTGCAGGCTGAGAGGCAGCTAATAAGCTGATGCGGACCACCTTGAGATTTTTGGCTGGCCAGAGGCGCCTCTGTTGTTATAACACGAGGCGCCTCAGAGAGGACCCTCCACAGCCAGCCCAAGGACCTGAGAGAGGTGTCTGGGTGGTCTTTCCATAGGACTTGAGGAACTTCTGGAGAATGGCCTGGGAACTGTTTCATGTGTATTTCTCCAAACGTTTGCCTATGTACATTTAAATGTGAAGGAGTGAAAGTGTGTGTGTGAATGAATGTGTTTATATGCATGCAGATAGTGGTTACTTTTTAAAGATTTATGTATTTGAGAGAGAGAGAGAGAAAGTGCGAGCATGAGCAAATGTGGGAGAGGGGCAGAGAGAATCCTAAGCAGACTCTGCCCTGAGCTCGGAGCCTGACGTGGAGCTCGATCCCATGACCCTGAGATCATGACCTGAGCTGAAACCAAGAGTAGGGTCCTTAACTGACTACCCCACCCAGGCATCCCAGTTTAGTGTTTTTATTACAAAAATGCAATCCTACTAAGCATTTTGTCCAGCAAATTGTTTTTTGTTTGTTTGCTTGTTTTTTTTTTTTTTTTTACCCTAACCCAACCATCTATCTTGGACAACTTTCCATGTCAGTGCATAAAGATTTGCCTCAGTCTGGTGAACAATTTATAGTCCAGAATAGAATCAAAGTACATTTAACTATTATCTAGTTGAACATTTGTTTTTTTAGTTGAACATTTCAACTGTCTCCAGTTTCTTGGTGTTACAAAGAACTGCAGTGAATATATACCACATGTTTTCTCATGTACTTGCACAAGGACTTCTTTAGGATACATAAAAAAACTTGTGCCTAGTTGCATACACAATAGTAATATCTGACTGTGTTCTTTCCATGGCCTCCAGATAGTATCATTTTATTTATTTATGACAATTTAATCATAAAAAATATATCTCAATGATATTTTAATTTGAATTTCTCTGATATGACATTGCATTTGTTATATAATTTAAAAATATCTAGTTCGAACCTAAAAAAAATTATAAGAATAATCCAAAGAGTTTCCACATACTCTTTATGAAGGTTCAATTCTTTATACTTTGTCCCATTTGTCTTTTACTTCCCCTCTCCATTTATATCATTGCTGTCTAATATGGTAGCCACTAGCCACATGTGGTTATTTAAACTTAAATTGAATAAAGTTAATAATTCAGTTCCTTAGTTGCAATAGCCATATTTCAAGTGCTTGCTGGTCAAATGTAGCTCTTGGCTCCCATACTGTCCGAGCACATATAGAAAACTTCCATCATTGTGGAAAGTTCCAGTGGAAAGCTCTGTAATATATAAATTCATATTTTTTGAGCCATTTAAGAGTGAGCTGGAAAAATACCCCTAAACACTTCAATGTGTACTTCCTAAGAAAAATAATTTTTTCTTAAGTAGAATTTTTAAAAGATTTTATTTACTTATTTGAGAGACAGAGAGAGTACGAGCCGGGGGTGGGGTAGAGGGAGAAGCAGACTGCCCACCGAGAAGGGAGCCTGATGCAGGACTCTATCCCAGGACTCTGGGATCAGGACCTGAACTGAAGACAGCTGCTTAATGGACTGAGCCACTCAGGTGCCCTAAAATATTTTCCTTTTTTTTTTCTTTTTAAGATTTTATTTATTTATTTGACAGAGGGAGACACAGCGAGAGAGAGAACACAAGCAGAGGGAGTGGGAGAGGGAGAAGCAGGCTCCCCGTGGAACAGGGAGCCTGATGCAGGGCTGGATCCCAGGACCCTGGGATCATGACCTGAGCCAAAGGCAGATGCTTAATGACTGATCCACCCAGGCGCCCAAGAATATTTTCTTATATAACCACAGTATGGTCATATAAATTGAGAAATTTAACATCAATATGATATTGTCTAACCCATTGATTACATTTGAACTTAACCAAATGTCCCAATATTTTTCTTCATGGCTATTGTTTTTCTTGATCCAGGATCAAATCTAGGATTAGACCTCGAATTTTACTTGTCATGTCTCTTTATGCCATTGCATTTTAAGAATTGAGTAAGTATTAAGTCCAGACTACAGTATCCTCCAGAGTATGGAGCAGGTCTCATTTATCTTTATGTGCCTAGTATTAGAATAGGGCCTAGAATGGAATCAATGGTTAGGGAAAAAATGAATGAATGAATGAATGAATGAACCAATGAATACATTTCTAGGTACCCCCTTATTTCTTTCTAACTGGCATCATTTTTCTACCTTTTCTGGAATCAGAACAGAAAAGGACTACATATGATTACTTTGGAAACATGTCAAGAAGACACCTAAGAAAAGGCATTATTAGTGGGTTTATAAACTGGTACCACAGTCTTTGGAAGACATTTTGACAAGTGTTGATCAATATTTATAAAAAGAAGTCTTCTTTGACCCAGCAATTCCACATTTTAGGGCCTATGGTAGAGTAAACCATGCGTATGTGCACAAAAAGGCAGGCATAAGGATGTTCACTGTAGTGTTGTTTGTAATAGGAAATAAAAAGGAAAGTCCATCAGTAGGAGAATGGTTAAAAATGCATGTGGTGATCTGAAGGGGCAACGCACTGCACTGTTTGTAGCAGCACTATCAACCAAATTATGGAAAGAGCCCAAATGTCCACTGACTGATGAATGGATAAGGAAGATGTAGTATATATACATAATGGAATATTACTCAGCCATCAGAAGGAATGAAATCTTGCCATTTGCAATGACATGGATGGAACTAGAGTATGTTGTGTTAAACAAAATAAGTCAGAGAAAGAACACTGCACAATTTCACTCATATGTAGAATTTAAGAAACAGAACACCTGAACATAGGGGAAGGGAAGGAAAAATAAAGTGAGACAAAAATAGAGGGGGAGAGAAACCATAAGAAATCTTAACTATAGAGGACAAACTGAAGGTTGCTGAAGGGGAGGAGCATTGGGGGATGGCCTAAATGGGTGATGGGCATTAAGGAGGGCATCTGTGATGAGCAGCAGGTGTTGTATGTAAGTGATGAATCACTAAATTCTACTACTGAAACTAATAATACATATGGTGGGGCACCTGGGTGGCTCAGTGGATTAAGCCGCTGCCTTCGGCTCGGGTCATGATCTCAGTGTCCTGGGATCGAGCCCCGCATTGGGCTCTCTGCTCAATGGGGAGCCTGCTTCCCCCTCTCTCTCTGCCTACTTGTGATCTCTCTCTCTCTGTCAAATAAATAAATAAATTAAAAAAATCTTAATAATACATATGGTAACTAACTTAAATTTAAGTAAATTATTAGAAGGAAAAAAAACATTCTAGGTGATTCTGATGCAGGTAGATCAAGGGACCACCTCTGAGGGAAAAAAATGCATTTGGTACATCCATATTAATTCATTTAATCATTTAAGAAATATTTGTAATTGTTAGCATAGTGGTAAAACACCTATTATGTGACAGGTACAGTTAAAGGTTTAAGGAATAAAGAGTTGAAAAAGACACCTCTTTCTTAAATTTATCTTCTAGTCGGAGGATTGTGGAATACACTGCAGCAGGTAGAAAAAATGAGGTGGGCTCTACACAATGACAAGAAAAGATCTCCAGAGCATTTCACCTAATAAAGAAGCAAAGAGCCAAGTTGCAAAATAATAACAGCAAGGATACATTTTATGTTTAAAAATCCCAAAATAAATCTAGACATTCCTAAATGTACACATATGCATATGAATGAAAGTTTATCCTTTTGGTCTGAATGGACACACATCAAGCCATTATCACCTCTGGGACAGGGTTAAGATTTCTGGAGGTGGCCAGAGGACATTTTCGTTTTATCTTACCTTGTTTGATTTGCTTTTTTCCCCATGAGAATGCTTTCACACATTGCTAGTGAAATTAAAAATAAATAAATAAGCACACTATGGGAGGTCTAACCATCATGCCAACTAAAGGAAAACAGTCTCTATTTAAACACTAAAGAATCTAATGCAGTTACTATAGCATACCCAGTATAAAAATTGACCTGTAGGCTCTTGCTATCCACAGGAAACAGTACCAACCAATACATGAAATGCTGTGCTCTTACCAGCTTCAACTGCTAAGCTTTATTATTTATCCTAAGTTCCTACAGATTCAATATTCTCAGGGAGGAAAGGAGGAAATTAATATTCACTGTGTGCTTAACACATTCCAGACACTTGTCATATGTGCTGTTTCATTCTGTGCTAGAAACTCCAAGAAGTATTACTGTCCCTCCATTTTACAGATGGAAAAACCAAGACTCAGAGGGTTTAACACATTTGCACCAGATCTCACACACACAGAGAGGCAGGTGATAGAGCCTGGATTTAGACCCAGTTCAATGCCCACCAACTCTCCCCACTTAAGAATCACTTAAGAGAGGTTGAAGAGTGAGTTTAAGGTTGTAGAATTTTAGACTCATGGGTCTGGGTGTCTCATTGTCCTTTCCCTCCATTTTTACAGTTGCTCTAGAGAAAACTTTGGACAATGCCCTGGATACGTTTGACAAACTTTTCTCCAGAGTTTCCCATTTTTCTTTACTCCTATCTGCTCATGGTACCCCACAGCATGGAAGATGAGGAACAGCATCCACAAAGGAGAAAAGGTAACCAGAGAAAGAGCGGCAGGAGACCACAGAGGAGTCAATAAAAATGAGAAGACAGGAAAGTGGACAGAAGGAAAGAGGAGGGACCTGTGATATAATAAGCTATGGGGAATCTTGGTCTCATAAATTAAAAGGATGACAACGAAGCCACACAGCAAGGACTTTCTGTTTAAACGGACACTTTTCCTCATAGGGTGGGAAGGGAGAGGTTAGTGAAAGGTGGAGAGGAGAAAAGCATGCCAGATACCACACTTTCCTTCTGTATCAAGGGGAGCTTGTGGAGGGTCCCCAGCTGCTGACCTGGGTACCTGGCTGATGACATAAGGAGGTCTGTAGCCCCTTTGGATTTGGGCATGTCCATTCTCTCCTCTATGCTGTGGGGACTTCGCATATGCTTCAGGACCAGGCACCACAGAAGCCTTGCACCTCAGATATTACTGTCTTATGGATTTTCAAAGTTCCCCCTCTGCCTGAACATCTCTGGGCACACATTCAGAGCAACCTAGCAAACTGAACAGTGCAGCAGGGAACCAGTTAAAGTAGTCATGGGAGAGAGGGCAGGGGATGAGAGAGAAGTTAAGAAGAGAGAAATAAAAGAGGGAGCAGAAGAGTGAGAAAGGAGAAAAAGAGAGAGCGCTAGGGAAAGAGAAGGACCAAAAGAAGGAGGACAGTGGGAAGGGAGAAGACAGGTAGGAGGAGAAAGGGACAGGATAAGAAACAAGAAGAGGAAGGGAAAGGACTGGCAGAAAGAAGGGCCGGGAAGGGAAGAAGGTGGCATTTTGTATTCCTAGAAACTAATAACATAAGACCCTTTACCTTATCCTGAAGGTCAGTAAACCTGGCTGGGAAATCAAGAACAAGTTCTGGTTGAAGGTTAGCAAAACAGCTTTGGAAGTACTAAAACGTATGCCAGCAGGCCATGATATGCATGGTCCATATCCATCCACGCCCAAGTCCATGTTACAGCCTGGAGAGCCAGGCATCATCCCAAGTGTTGTTTTCATGTAATTATAGTTCAGCCAGAACTCCCAGACGCTATCCCATGCACCCACTAGGGGAACTACTGGGACTGGGCAAGGAGGTAAGTGCCACAAATGCATAGGAAGGAATGCTCTAGAAGAGATAACAGGAGGTGGAATAAAACACATACGGGAAGTCTTGAGTCCTGCAAGACGGGGTAGAATGGTGTCAAGTTCTATATTTGCAGGGTAAAAAATTTACATTAAGTGGTCATCCTCATTACTGGGCCTGTTTTCAGAAACTTTAGGGGGTGTGGATTTTGCATATATTACTTATTTTCTGAGGCTTATTTGGTGACAAAACATGATGGTTGAAGGTAAGTTGGAATTTTGTTAACTAAAGTAGTTTTACTATTCTTTATCAATCCTCCCTTAAATTGTTATAAAACATTGGACAGACTCATTGGATGATTTCCTGCAAGGATCTAGGCTTCACCACTTCATGAAGTGGATGGTTGGCCTTTCATCACAGGGGCAGCTTACAAGAAACAGGTGTCGTGAAAAGAAGGGCCATCTGTACCCCAATGTTTATAGTAGCAATGGCCACAGTCGCCAAACTATGGAAAGAACCAAGATGCCCTTCAACGGATGAATGGATAAGGAAGATGTGGTCCATATACACTATGGAGTATTATGCCTCCATCAGAAAGGATGAATACCCAACTTTTGTAGCAACATGGACGGGACTGAAAGAGATTATGCTGAGTGAAATAAGTCAAGCAGAGAGAGTCAATTATCATATGGTTTCACTTCTTTGTGGAGCATAACAAATAGCATGGAGGACAAGGGGCGTTAGAGAGGAGTAGGGAATTTGGGTAAATTGGAAGGGAAGGTGAACCATGAGAGACTATGGACTCTGAAAAACAGTCTGAGGGGTTTGAAGTGGCGGGGGGGGTGGGAGGTTGGGGTACCAGGTGGTGGGTATTATAGAGGGCACAGCTTGCATGGAGCACTGGGTGTGGTGAAAAAACAATGAATACTGTTTTTCTGAAAATAAATAAATTGGAAAAAAAAAAAAGAAAGAAACAGGTGGGCTCTCTTTCCACCGTGGGATCCTAGGCCTCAGCTATAACTATTACAGGGATGTTTTAAGTCACAGAAGGACCTGTCTTCAGTCCCTCTCTCCATATCTCTTTGCTGGCCACCAAATCTGAGAATGGCTCTTCCGACACCTGGAGGGTCAGGACCAACTGCTGAAGAAAGGAAACTTTAACCCTGACTGTCTCATCTCCAAGTGTCAGCAGACACTGTTAAGCTGGTGCCTTCAGGGGGACCGTGGAATCTGATTCTAGGGATCCAAGGGTAATCCTAGCCCCAACAATATAGGCTCCTAGAACCCATTATCCATATTTCGCTTCCTTCAGCATCTCCCACCACATTTGCTTCTAGAATGGGATGCCAACGTTTCTTGGCACCTACTCTATGGTTGGCACAGAGCTATGTGCTTTATATCTCCAATTCAGCCTTCATAATTATAGGAGGTATTACTGTTCACAATTTCACAGCCAAGGAGACCAAGTCTTAGAGAGGTAACTGGTTCAGATTCACACAGCTCATGGTGAAGCCAATGTTCAAATCCCAGTTGTCTGGTTCCAAAGGTCTCACTCTCCCCACTCCATCATCCTGCTTTCTGTCCTATGCCTACAGTTCCACAATTAGATTCAGCTCTTGGGATGCTAAGGACTGTTTCTACCTTCAAGAGTTTCTCTGCAGAAGTCCTGACACCCCAGAAGTGGTGGGAAGGGGCTCTTATAAAAATTCTAACACATTAACGGGTATTTGCTGAAGGTTACTCACTTTATGGCCTTTTCCTTAGGACAAGGAAGGCTTGGAAGAACTAATTTTCAAGGAGACATAATGAGAGTTTGGACCAGAAACTGTTGTAATAAATACCCCTCAAATTAGGGAATTGCAATTGAAGGAGGCCAGGAGAGGACAATGAGGGTGCCAGACCCCAGGCTGGGAAGTTGGAGGTCTTCATTAAGTAGTAGGTGAAAACGTTGCTTTTTGTACCCAGGGACCAGGTTGACTACATATTAAAGCTTAATTTGGTAGAAAAAATTAAGGACGTTGTAGTGGGTTGGTTACTTCTGGCAGCCTTCAATAAAGTACTATAAGAGACAGGCTGAACTTGGCTTATTTTCCAGGAGAAAGTGAAGGGAAAATGGCTTTGCTAAGAGAAGTCCTTTCTGCCTATGGCATGTAATTCAGTATGGCTGAAAGTCTTTACCCTGGGGCCCATAGTTGGCAAAGACACATTTTCTATCTCAAACCAAGGTTAATATACACAGATGAAGGGAGACAAGAGGATTCTCAGAAGGTGAGATGGACACAGAAAAATCCTGACTCACCCCATCCTAGGCTGTCCCAGCATATCCATTAAACATTCTCTAAGAAAGGGGAGACTCATATGCTTTGTGAAGTTGTACCTGGGAGCAGTCTAAAGGCTAGAAGAAATCATAAGAATCTCTCTATCTGAGGCTATTTTTTTAAATTTAAAATCAATTAATTAACATATAGTGTGTTATTAATTTCAGAGGTAGATTTAGTGATTCATCAGTTGTATATAACACTCAGTACTCATTATATCAAGTGCCCTCCTCAATGCCCATCACCCAGTTACCCCATTTTCCCACCCACCTCCCCTCCAGTAACCCTTTAAAGCAGAATGGGGAGGCCTATTAAAATGGGCCACAACTAAGGGTAATGCTTCCAAACTCCGAGTGTGACCCATTGGTTCGTTGTAAAATCAGTTTAGTGCATTGTGATCAGCTTTTCTTTTCTCTTTTCTTTATCTTTTTCTTTTAATGGAATGAAATAGGAAATATCAGCATGCATCTCATGCAGTGAGGGTAAACACTGTTGTATGAAACTTCTGATCTTATTATACATAATACATATTAATATACATACATGCATAATTATATACTAGGTCATGAAGTAAAATGAATTTCTTAACATGATTCATGGCCAAAGAGTTTGGAAGTTAGTCTAGGCAGACAAATAAAGCATAGATGTTTCTGGTTAGAAAATACGTATTTCCAGGTTTGAAACACATGACCAAACTAAACCTCTGGCTATGGATGCTGGTCAATGGAGTTGACTAGAAGCAAAAGATAAAAGGCCCTTAACTTTCCATAAGCTGTGTTGCCACACAAACTGCATGAAATGGTGACAGTTATTTTCAGTTGCTCAAATCTTAGGATAAACTTTAGGACAATCTCCAACACCCAAACTTGCACCAAATGTTTGTGAATGGCTAAAGCAACAGAATTCTCAGAGAGCACATCCTCCCAGAGCCTTTCTCAGATATGCTCATGAAGGATAAATGGACAAAGATGATCTTCCTTGGTCTATACTGGATGCCAAGAATTTTTCCTATTGCCAGGAGTCTTCATTACATATGTTCTACAGGATATAATAAGCTCTTTTCCCCATTTTCCCCAGAGATTTCATTATATACATTCTGGTGTTTTTTTTTTAATCTACTGTGTAAATAACTTACCATTAGCCAAAGGTCACTGAACCACAAGGAATTATATCTGGATTTCAGGAAGAGGGATTCACAAGAGGTACTTATACAAACCTTGGAATCCTTTCCGTTTGAGGTGAATGAATGTTTATGTGGGTGTGGGCACTTGTGAAAGTATCTCTGTGGCAGATGGGCATGCACAGACATTGAGTGGTCAAAGGGGTGGACTGTAATTGACATTTATTATTGCTACTCACCAATCATTTCTCCTTCTCCCATATTAATAACATCCAGATTTTCTTTCAGGCAACTACAGCTTCATGCAGCCCATGGACTTTGTAGGCTATTGTAGCTGTGAGGTATGAATGACTTGAGTCAGTCAGTACATTTTTTTGTTCCTGATTCTAGTTATTCCTCCATCTATGGTCATTGTGTCCTGGGATGGTCTCATCAGGTACATTTCAGGAATCTTACTTGGAATGATGGAACACTCTACCACTGAATGTGAATGAGGAAACATGGGGCTCCAAACTCTGCTGGCAGTCTTCTTAGGGCTCCAAGGGGAGCAGGGCTTAGGATGAGGTCAGCTGTGTGAATGACAGGGTAGAGAGGAAGAAGGGTGGTGGGCCCTTCATTACACTCTTAAGCACTTGAGCCAACCAGCCACATGGTCTGCCTTACTCCTGGACTGTCCCCTATGAGCCAGTCAACCCCCTTATTGAAATCCATTTAAGTTGATTTCTGTTACTTATAGAGAATATACATTTCATCTGCTCTATACTTTATTTTGCAAAGCATTGTCATCTCAGAGGTAGACTCGCTGAGCCCTTGTCTTAGGCCACCAGAAGTGTGGATTCTTTCATATTAGGTTTTAGTGGCCCCAGCTGGGGGTATATACCTGAGACTTCTTGCTGTGCTCACTTTCCCACATATCAAATATATATTTACGAAATATATAATTCATTTGGAGCACTCAGGGCTCATTATGACTGTCTCTTGCCTATCCATTCACCTTTGGCTCACTTCCCATCACTAGTCTTATCCATTGTGTCACAGTAATTTCAAACTGCAGAGTTCCATACTCCATACTAAATAACTTACGTGCCTTTGCCACACTATTTTTTATCCTGCCAAGAATGTCCCATCTTCTCTACTTTTTTTGCTTCACATCTATTTATCCTTTTAGACCTGTGCTCTCCAATATGGTAGCCACTAGTCACACATAGTTTATTGAGCTCTTGAGATGTGGCTAGTGGAAGTTAGAAATCGAATTATTTTATTTTACTCTACTTAAATTAAAACATTTTAAACTGGAGCAATATAAAATATGTTTCTATTAATCACAACTTTCAGTTAAGCCTCTGGTGGCTCATTCAGTTAAGCCTCTGCCCTCAGCTCAGGTCATGACCCCAGGGTCCTGGATCGAGCCCCGAGTCACGTTCTGTACTCAGAGAGGAGCCAGCTTTCCCCTCTCCCTCTGCCTGCTGCTCCCCCTGCTTGTGCTCTCTTTCTGTAATAAATAAAATATTTAAAAAATAAATAAAAATGGGACGCCTAGGTGGCTCAGTTGGTTGAGCAGCTGCCTTCGGCTCAGGTCATGATCCCAGCGTCCTGGGATCGAGTCCCACATCGGGCTCCTTGCTCGGCAGGGAGCCTGCTTCTCCCTCTGCCTCTGCCTGCCTCTCTGTCTGCCTGTGCTCGCTCTCTCTCCCTCTCTCTCTGACAAATAAATAAATAAAATATTTTAATAAATAAATAAATAAATAAAAATAAACAACTTGTTGCTTTGATTGGACTGCATTTTTAGCAATTTATTTTGCTAAAAAGCTGGTGTCCAAATTGAGGTTGCTGTAAGTATAAAATATACACTTGATTTCAAAGACTTAGTATAATAAAAAGAATATAAATTATCTCATTCATAATTTTTATGTTGATTGGGTAGTACAATGGTGATATCTTGGATATTTTGGATTGAATGAAATATGTTATTAAGATTGTTTTCTCCCGGGTGCCTGGGTGGCTCAGTCTCTTAAGCATCTGCTTTGGCTCAGGTCATGATCCCAGCGTCCTGGGATCGAGTCCCACATGGGACTCCCTGCTTGTGATCTCTCTCTCTCACTCTCTCAAATAAATAAATAAAATCTTAAAAAAAAAAAGATTGTTTTGCTTTTTAGGTTACTTTTTTTAAAGTAGGCTCCATGCCCCAATGGGAGCCCCAATAACGACCCTGAGATCAAGACCTGAGCTGAGACCAAGAGTCAAATGCTTAACCAACTGAGCCACCCAGGTGCTTCTTATTTTTACTTTTCTAATGTGGCTACTGGAAAACGTAAAATTACATACGTGATTCATAGTATATTTCTACTGGACAGCACTGAACTAGACCTTATCAGATGTCATCTCCTTGAAAAAGCCTTCCTCAATCACCAAGGCTAGGTACAGTGGCCTCCTGCCTTCTAGTGACCTTCTTTTACATAGCACCTACCTCATCAATTGATATTATTTCTTCATGTGTCTATCTTTTCCCAACTGCCCCCAAACTATAAGTTCCTCAAGGGCAGTGATCATCTTTTATGTCTCCAGGGCCTCCACAGTGCCTAGCACATTGTAGGTACTCAACAAATACTTGTGAAATGAATTCATGAATGGCTAACCATATCGAGTTCAAAATCTCCTAGGTATTTTAAAGTATAATATCACATACAACTACTTTTTACATTAATATTCTGTCTTAGGGCTTCTTGATGGTCCAGTCTTCTGGCTAAGTCTCTTGGCCACTATGTGTAGTACCCAACCTGAGGGACTATACAGAACATCCCTTCCCACTTTTTCCTAGAATCTTGCTCATAGGAGGGCACCAGATGGGTACAGAGCAGAGATGAGCAGATAAGAATAAGCACCAAGAGGACTGGGGGAAAGAAAAGAGGAAGTGAGGAAAGCAGGAAGCAAGACTTCTCCCTCTGCCTTTTGTGGCAATGTGAGCTAAACACTGCTGCCAACCAAACAGTGGTGTGGAAGACTGGGAAGGAGAAGCCAGGCTGACTGTGGCATGCCACTGGGTGGAGTTAAAATTTATAACAAGGGAGAGGCAACTGAAGAAAAGAAAGATTCTTTTAAAAATTCTGCTGAAGCCTAATTAAAAAAAAAAAAAATTCCACCTCCTCCTGGTAAATTTTAAGAGACTTTGCTTTCGGAATTATTTTCAATCTGGTGGTAACAGACAGGAAGAGTGTCAGATGTTCATAGAATGGATAGTCCCTATCCCCTAAAACATAGGACCTGCCTGCATTGCTTTTCTGACTTGGATTATGAGGATATAGGATATGAAATTGTTAAGGCATAGATCTTGCCAGAAAGGAGTGTCTCATGTGATAGGTTGAAAGAAAAAAAAAAGAGAGAGAGAGAGAGAGAGAGAAAAAGAAAAGCTGAAGTATTTTTGCAGGTCCTCCTAACAAAGAGGTGAAGTGGATTTTGTGGGCTCTTGGATCTGGGTTGGACTCATGGGATGGGAGACAACCCGATGCAAGCACAGGCTTGTAAAGAGCTTGCCCACTTGGGCTTGCTTTCTTTGGAACCCAAGCACCACATGAAGATGTCTAGGCTAGCTTGCTAGATCCTGAAGACATGTGGCCTGGTCACCTCTGTGGCTTCCCACGAGATGCCAGACACATATGTGACACCGTCAGGGACCACCAGGTCTCAGAAAGGTCTTCCAGAGAACTGCAGCCATAGGAGTGAATCCAGATGAATTCAGCGGAAAGAACTGCCCAGCTGAATGCAGCCCAAATTGCTGGCCCCCAGTGTGGTGAGATCATGAATGATCCTTGCTTGAAGCCTCTAAGTTCTAGGGTGTTTTATATGTAGCAAAAGCAAACTAATATATTCTGACGAAGAAGTGTGGAAAGAAGTAGAGAAACAGCTACCTTACACCCTACTATGATAGAGTGATTCAGAGTATGGGTTTTGGAGCCGGGTAGATGTGCTTCCAAGCAAGATGATCTTCCAAGCAAGATCACTTGCTTGGTATGGTATTTGGTAACAATGACAGTACCTATTTTGTGGGGTTGTAATGAGAACTGCATCAGCCAGGGTGGCACATGGGAATGAGGATAATTTGGGAAGAGTTTATATAGTGACATTAGATCTCCAAAGGTGTGGCTGGGGTTCAGGGAACCACAGGGGAGAGTGCAGTGCCTTGGGGCCATGTTATTATCCCAGGTGTGAACAGGCAAGGAGAGCATGTGGTGACTGGAACCTGGAGACAGAGCAGGTTGGTCCAAGAGGGCCACCTGCCAGGAGCCATGACTTTGGGTTGAGACATGAGGCTGTTCTGCAGTGATACCTCTAAGAAGGAGCTGGAGGAATAAGACTCCGATGTATACTTCCTCCTCCTGTTGACTTCTTGCCAGCACTCCTCATTGGCCAAACCTAGTTAGAAGCTGCTGGACACACACATTAGCCTCTAGAGGCCAAAAGCAAGCTGGAGTAGGAGGGAGAATGGATTTGGGGCAAATAGAAGGTGTCCAGTCCAAGAATTTAAAAAGCAATAATGCACATAAAAGTACTGAGTATATACCTAACACCTAATAATCATTAATACATTATCAGTATAAATGAGGGGCTCTGGGTGGTAGAAAAGGAAATGAGTACTTTTTGCTAGGGTAACCTAGAGATATTCATGGAAAAGATATGCTTTGGGTTGTGGCTTGGAGAAGTGGCAAAATAAAGACAATAGTGATAAGAAACTTGGATGTTACTATATGTAGGTACCATTCCGAATGTCTTACATATGTTAATTTATTTAATCCTCATGACCATCTTATGTGGTAGGTAACATTATTACCCCTATTTCACAGATAAGAAATTGAGGCAGAAAGAAGTTAGATAACTCAACTGAGGTCATCCAGCTAATAAGTAGGGAAGTTGGGATTCGAACCAATCTCAAAGGTAGTGTGGGGGTACAACATTTGTGTTTTAGGCACTGATCTAGAAAACTGTTGCAGAAGTAGGGAGTCATCTAGATGGAATAGAGGATGGGGTTTCTGCTGAAGGACAGCAAGAAACACAGAGAGAGAAAGGTAAGGACCAGATCTCTGAAGGCAGGAATGACAAGCTAAGGAATTTGACCACCACTCTGATAGATGATAGGAATTCACTGAGGATTTCTGAGAAGAGAAAGTAGTTACAACAGAGGACCAGGAAGATTAATCTGTGTACAGAATGAAACTAACAAAGCAGGGAACAACCAGAAGCCAGGCAAGCAGCAAGCAGGTACTGCAACAGTCCAAGCACCAGGAAATGAGGGCTGGAATAGAATGCTACCAGCAGAGATGGGAGGGCAGGGACATTAAGACTGCACTGCAAGGGAAGGCTCAAGAGGCTTGGGGACTGATGAAGTGGGTATGTGAGGGGGTCCGAAAAAAGAGAAATATGACAGGAGGTCTGAGACATCCCGAGACAGGGTCATGGTATCATTAGATATACCATTAAGCCACGCTTAATGTACATGTTGGGGGAAAAAAATTTGTTTTGTCCAGTCCTGCATGTATTCTGGTTATAGCACAAATGCCATGAAGTTGTATCAATCCCCAGTCCATTTCAAAATAACAACTGGTTTTTGTAACACCAGCTCCCAACAAAATCACTTGTGAGCCTAGAAGAAGGACGGGTCTGGATTCAAGGACTTCCCCCCACCCTGGAGAGTGTAAGAGAGCCAGGGTTGCAGGATATTGTGAGATTAGTTCTGGGGAAGCTGGAAGGATGCTTGGTTGCCCGGCGACAATGTACCTTCACAGTAGCCCTCGGTTTCCTGCAGTCCCGGATGCATCTCATTAAAAGGAAAGAGGGACAGCTGGCTGACACATTTCCTGAAGTGGCATTTTCAATGTCCCAAGCCTTGGTATCTTGTTTGTAAGTGGCACTTACAACATACAAGGGAAGGGGAAAAAGGGGGAGCGGAAGAAAGGTCTCCTAGGATCTCGAGCACATGAGGAGCTGATCTTGACTCTATGATTTCAGCTTGTCTAACAGAGACGGGGTGCAGAGCCTCCTTGAAATCCACCTGAAATGAATTAGCCTGAAGTAAAAGTAGGTGTTTATCTCAAGCCATTGCCTCAAATAGCTGACTACCTGTTGGAAGAAGGGTCTGATCGATGCAAACCAGAGCAGCCGTGCGTGAGCTGTTACACAGCGCTTAATATTGATCAGAGCTAAAGGCTGCCGATAGGAATGTGGAGTGAACTGACAGGCAGAGAAGAGGGAAGGAGGAAACAGCCTTCGCTGGTGGCAGCTGTACAGAGGAAAGCCGATAAAAAGTCAATTCCACTTAACTGAATGGCTGCTAACTAAATATTTTGGGGGCCAGAGCCTTCCCAGGTAGCAGCTGGAGCATCTCTGGTCCGGAACTGAGACATCAAATGAGAGCTGGGCATCGACAGGCAGGATTGCAGGGCTCTGGTGATGGATGGGGGAAGAGGAGAGGGCCTGGGACGGAGGGCTGGGTGGCCCTGGCCTTGGCTGAGCTGACTGGGTGAGCTGGACGACAGCCACTGCTCATGGAGGGTTGCTGACACGCACGAAAGGGACAGGAGCCAGGCTGGAATTTGCAAAACAGTCACTGATTAATAAGTCCATTTAAAATGCTGATGCTTTTCTCTGAACTTAAGTAAGGGGTGTTGAAACTAACTGCTGCAGTAAGGGAAAGGCGAACAATGGATGGACCTATCACCGAGAGAGGCAGAACAGTCCAATCTAGTGTAGTTAGGAGGCTGGCTTTGGAGGATATGGTCTTCACTTGTAACTTACTTCCATGTGTTCAGAATGGTTGCATGTCCCTTTTTGAATTCGGTGTGACGGTATAACCTTGTTTTGGCCAATAACAGGTGAGTAGAAGAGTCATGTGTCCCTTTGGGTGGAAGCATTTACTGGCTAGTGCCCAGCTTTTCTGTCTTCGCTTGCCACTGGAGTCACAGAGCAAGCCCATCGGGAATGTTAAGCCCATACATGCATAGTTGTCCAGAACTGCACTGGGTTTTGCGTAAGTAAAGAATAAGCTTCTATTGTGTCATACCCCTGAAATTTTGGACTTGCTTGTTATACAGCATAACCAAACCTTTCCGACTGCTATATGTAGATCGGGTTTTGGAATCCTATGTCTATCAGTTGCTAGTAGTTGGGTGATTTGACCATTGTCTAATCCACCCAAATCTTGGATTTTATATATATATATAAAATATATATATATATATATATATATATATATATATATATATGAAGTCTATAAAAACAGCAGCAACAATAAAAATTATGCTGCATGGAATGCTTCCAAGGTATATGCACGGCACAGGTTCTACCTATATTAACTTGGGTAATTCTCAAGACATCCCTGCAAAAGAATCTATTATTATCCCCATTTTGCAGTTGTGGAACTCAAAGTTCACAGAAGGCAAAAGACTTTCCATGGTCACACAGCTTAAAAATGACAGGCAGGATTTCAAACCCTGGCAGACCACTCTAGAGTACCTTTTTTTTTTTTTTTAAAGATTCATTTATTTGTTTATTTGAGAGAGGGAGCGAGCAGAGCCTGTGATAGGAACATGAATGAAGAGAAGGGGCAGAGGGAGAAGCAGGCTCCCCACTGAGCAGAGAGCCTGACATGGGTCTCAATCCCAGGACCCTGGAATCATGACATGAGCCGAAGGCAGACACTTAACCAACTGAGCTACCCAGGTGCCCCTAGAGCACCTTTTCTTAACTATTTTCCTATCTTCATTCTCAATTTGGGTGCTTAATAAATAACAGGTCCCCTAGAATAGGCTTGGGAATAAATTCACCAATTATCTCACACCAAGCATTCTACATAGGAGGAGAGGAAGAAAATGTGGCTAGTACTTCTTTCGATTGTTCACTGTTCTCCTTCCCTCATCCCTCTCGCCTCCGTAGGGTTTGGGCCTGTCTGGGATATTCTACTCCATCTATTACCCCAATCCTGGGTATTTCTGAAGCTCCACATCAATTTCGTACTCATTTGTGATACAACAAGGGAATTTCTTATCACTGGAAGAGGCTGAATGGACTTTTGTCAGAGGACCCCATTCTGAGGAGTTTCTCATCTGTGAAATGGGGAAAATAACACCCATCTTACTATGTTATACTATTTTTCACTTATTTTTTTAACATCATATTCTAGGTTCTAGACACTGAGTCCACACATATAAGAGATCTATGATCTACTTATCTATCCACCTATCCACCTATCCATCTATTTTGAAATCTTCACAGCAACCCTAGGAGGTAGATATGACATTACATCTATTGCTAAAGATATGGACACTGAGACTCAAAGAATTTAAATACTTTCCCAGAGGTCGCCGAGCTAGAATGGAGGATGGGGGGCTAGTTCAAATTATGACTGTGAAGTCTATTCTTGTTTCTATTAAACTCTTGTGCCTCCTTCTTATTGGCGGAATTAAAATGAAATAACACAGTTACGATTTTCTTGAAACACAGTGCCTGGCACACAGTAGCAGCCCAGTAATGGGCAGCGCTTATTATGATTCCTTCATAAACATTTATTAGCAGCTCCCCAAAGGCTCCTTGCCCTTATGTCCAGCCTGTGGGAGATCTGGGTGGCTCTGCAGGTGGGAGAGGAGCCCCTGGAAAGCAGAGCAGCCCAGAGCAGTCAGAACCTACTATGTACCGAACACCTGTCATTCAGGTTCACGTTCATTCTTCACGATGACCTTCAGGATGGTGACATGAGTTGTCCCATGTCCAAAGCTGGTATTTGAACCCAGGACTCAACTTTTAGCCACTACGCCATGCTGCCCTTTCCTTACGACTGCAGGTGTAGGAGAGAAGAATGGTGACTGACTACTCCTTGACCATAGTTGAAATTTCCCTGGACTGACCTGTAGAGTCCATCCAGCCTGTGGGGAGGAGGAAGAATGCTCATCTCTTGTCAGCTGGATGGTCATGAGACCCTGTAGGATTAAGGGACCTGACACTAAGTACCTTCTTACTTTGTGCCAGTTGTCATGCTGGGTATCTTCTTATGACTTCCCCATAGCCTTCCTAAATGGATATCACTGACCCCATATGACTGATGAGAAAACTCAGCCCCCAAGAGGTAAACTGGTATCTGTGATTGGTCCCTGTTTTCTCTGGGCTCTTATGAGACCATTTCATAATTCTGCTGACTAACAGTCCTTCTAAATACCTTAATTAGGGGTTCATCTTTGCTCTCTGCTTGTCAAATTCTACTCAGTTGACAAATGTAGTCCATTTAGTGATACATCAATGTATTGATGTGGGGTGTGTGTGTGTGTGTGTGTATGTGTACACATGTGTGTGTCATCTTTATGCTCAGGTTCCTTTCTTTTTTTTTTTTTTTTTAAGATTTTATTTATTTATTTGTCAGAGAGAGAGGGAGAGAGAGCGAGCACAGGCAGACAGAGAGGCAGGCAGAGGCAGAGGGAGAAGCAGGTTCCCCGCCAAGCAAGGAGCCTGATGTGGGACTCGATCCCAGGACGCTGAGATCATGACCTGAGCCGAAGGCAGCTGCTTAACCCACTGAGCCACCCAGGCGTCCTGCTCAGGTTCCTTTCAATCAATATTTTGGTTATATGCTGAGGGGAGTGTGTTCAGGCTATTTTGTGTTTCTGTACTGAGCACTTTGCAACTTCAATAAACTTCATTCCTTAAGGTAGTAGACTTAATATTTTAAGTGTGGTTTTAATTACCATCCTTCTCAAGTTGAAGTCAAAACCAGGAAAAGGGAGAAAAAAAAAATCTAACCTATGAGTGTTGCCAACGATTCCACTCTTTGTAAGAATGAAGCTCAGGATTCCAGAACGTAGAGGCTAGAGCTCTTTCTAAATTGTTTCTCCGGGCATGGGTACATAATGCTTAAATCACTTTGAATTTCGCTGGGTTCTATTTTCTCAGCACAGGCTGTAAACATTTAACTTTGGGCTTTCCCAGAAATGTGTCTTATGGAAGGGATTAGCTGTTTGCGCATTTCAAGTTCCGAAGGTGAACTTCTCTAACCTAACCCACATAATTAAAGTGGAAAATTTCTGGTGGGGGAAGAAAAACCATCAGGGAAAATACCATGTTTGGGAAGGGAGCTGTACTCTTAAGGTCTCAAGAGATGCCTCTGCATTCTCGGGCAACTTAATTATATCCCGCCTTGCTGGGCGCTCCCACTTCTCTGCCTGTCCTGTCTCATCTCTGAGTTGAGATGATAAGCACCTTGAGGGTGTGCCATTGGAGTGGAGAAGGTGGTTGGGTTTGTGGTATAATTTTTAAATTTGACATTCATTAATTTTTTCATGTGAAGTGTATCAGGAAAAAATAACACATAAAAGGAAACAAAAGTTGTGTGGCTCCGATAAATCCTGTTGGTATAAAACAAAACCCACATGCGGAGGTAGATTTGGAACATTCAAATACTACAGGAAAGTACAAAATGAAAATGAAAAGTCCCGTTCTCACCGGGGCTCGGTCCTGCTCTGCAAAAACCATCACTGTTAACATGCTCTTGTGAGTTCTTCCTTCAATTTAAAAAACATTCAGAGGGGCGCCTGGGTGGCTCAGTGGGTTAAGCCGCTGCCTTCGGCTCAGGTCATGATCTCAGGGTCCTGGGATCGAGTCCCGCATCGGGCTCTCTGCTCAGCAGGGAGCCTGCTTCCCTCTCTCTCTCTCTGCCTGCCTCCATCTACTTGTGATTTCTCTCTGTCAAATAAATAAATAAAATATTAAAAAAAAATATTCAGAGTATAACTTTCGCAGGACCTAGAAAGCCCTCTTTCCTATTTATTGTCTGTCTGTCCTCTTGGCTATAACGGCTGGCCCTTCACTATCGTAAACTCACTCCTTTCCACGTGAGTACTGTATGCCTAAGATATCTCTTTTCTTCAGTGATATTCTTAGTTACAAATGCAAAGGGAAGGACGCAATGTTAAATGTTTGCGATCCCCCCACCTCCCACACCTGGAGCTCATGGCTGAACTAAGGGCTGGTTCGGGAGTTACACCACTTAGGCCAAATCCAGGGTCTCTCTCTTGCTGCCTCTATTGAATCTCTTAGTTTCTTCCTCTGTCGGGGGCGCTCATCACAGTGCTTGCTTCATGGAGTTGTCTTGAGGGAAGAATAGTACAGGAAAAGTACCAAGAACAATTCGATACATAGCATTACACAGTAGGTCTTGAAAAATGCTGGCTATTATATATCATTAACGACTACCCAGGAATGATTTCTGCAACAGCTGTCCTTTTGGAGTGCTTAATAAATGCCAGACCTGCTGTGCTTTATGTTCAGGACTCCTACAATCGTCCATACAGCCACAAGAAGTAGGTACCAGGAATAATAACCCATTCTGCGGAAGGGAACGCAAAAGCATTATGTAACTTGCCCAAGGTCATGCAGCTAGGTCTCGGGGGTGAACTGGGCTTTGAGGGCACATCTCTCTTTCCACTGGGCCAGCTAAAGACCAGTTTCAAGGCAGGGTGGAGCAGCGGGGGGCACAGAGAAGAACCCTTAGCCCGGGAGTACTGTGACATTGTGAGCTGACGCAGTGGGAGGGCCGGAGGTGGGAGGGACACCTGGAGGACCGGAAGAGGGCTGGTGAAGGGAAAGAGGAAAGGCTTCCAAGGAGCTTTGCCTGTAATGTGATTTTGCCTGGGGCAGGCGCAAGATCTTATTTCCTCTGTGGTCTCCTGTGCTGCCTGGAAGTTGCTGGAAGACACGGGATCCGAGTCCTAAATCCAGGTGTTCCAGGTCTACCACGCGTTCCCTGACCCCGCAACTCACATCGCTTCCCCAGCAAATTTCCTCTTCTGTAAAATGCGGATCATAAATCCTGGCTCACCTAACTCCCTTATGGGGCTGCCGTGAGGCTCAAATGGACCTGGGGACTTTTCAGGGTTAGCTAACTGGAAAGAACGACACAGAGATGCTAGATATTTTTACTGACTTGATGTGCACCTGTGGGTTAAAAAGGGGGATGCATTTGTCCTTAAACTTAAGATTTAGAGAGGACCTCAAAAAGGTGCCTGCCTTCGTGGGGTAGAGTTTATGTACTAAGGATGCTGGTGTTGTCTGTGCTCTATTCAAGAATAGGTGGGGAGCCTGGGGGACTTGTGGACGATCTCTATCTAGGCTCAGTGATAACAGCTTTGAGGAACTTATCACAATCGGCCCTCTCTCCTCTGTACCCGCACTCCCAGCAATGTGGGGCAAGGTAGCGGGGGACTGGTCATGATGGCCTCTCTGATGAGTCAAAATCTGTCCTGCTGTATCATCTGCTCAGCTTCAGGTCCACATATCGTGTGGAGATGCAAAGCGATATAGATGACATCCTGGCCATTTCTTATGAATCTAGTATGCTGGGTCTAGGTTATATTTCAGGCCAACTTTCAGTGAAGTAGATCAATGCTTGAAGCACATAATGTAACATGATTCTTCAAGAGTTTGATTAATTGTGTCACAGTCACAGCCTCAGTTCAGGTTCAACCTTTTAAAAGTTTTATTATTGTATAAAGTGATCCATCAGGAGGAGAGGAAAGACAAATGCTTGACTTGGACCATATCTCTCCCTTGTCTTTGTCAGCAAGTGTTCCTCTCCTGGTCAGTTCATCTGGACCGTGCTGGAGAACTGGGGTTAATTCAGACTCATGGTGGAGCAAAGTTCAGACCAAGAAGAAGGCAGTCAGGTGCTGAGTGGAAGATAGACCACTCCAATGCACAGACCTTGGTTTTTACATAGCAAGAATATAGGGAGTTTTAAGATGTTGAGTCCTGTATCCTACCCACAGAGATTCTGATGTCGTTGGCCTAGGGTGTGGTCTTGGCATCCCCTGCGATTCTAATGTGTAGCCATGAAGGAAAATCATTGGCCTAGCCAGAGCCGCTCTTGGTAAAACCATCAGGTGTGTCCACTTTATTTTAGGCATCTTGTACCCCAACTTCTCTTTCCTGACTCACTGTCTCCAGGACACTTTCTTACATCTCATCCTTCTGGAACTTGCTCTCAACATAACCCCCACAAAGTATTAGTTGATAAAGACTTAAGGGTTTAGCCCTTCCAGAAATACATGCATTTTAATATAGGATTTTTAAGTTGAAAAGACCTGGAGGAATCTATCTATAACAGGAATCTTGACCTTTATGGAAAAGGTGACTGAGATGTATTTGAGCTGATGGCTTTCTAATCATCATCACTGTAGTAATGGTCAATCCTTATTATGTGCCAAACACTGTTCTAAATATTCTCTTTCTCTCTCTCTCTCTGAACATATAGCCTCATTAACTAAATCCTCTGAACAGCCTTATGAGGCAGGTGTGTTTGCATGAAGAAAATGAGACACGACAGCATTGAGTAATATCTCCAAGGCCTCATTGCCAAGAAATGGTAGAGCCAGGATTCAAACCCAGGAAATCAGACTCAAGGTGCCATGATTTTAACCACGCACCACTTAGATTGCCAAAGTAGTCCCCACCAAGGCCAGGATGGAGCCTGAGGGTTAGCTTTGTTTCTTCAACATAAGATGTTGGGGAACTTCCCCATTATTTTTCTCTTTCAAAGCCCCCAAGGCAGTACCCTCTGTGGGAGACTGTTTTACTGTTCCCAATTATTGCCCTTTCCTATGAGAGGGTAATAAATCTCCTGCCTCATCATCAGACATGGCCATGTGACTTGCTTTGGCCACTAATAAAATGTGAGGAGTAGTGATGTATGCTACTTTTGAGCAGAAGCTTTAAAAGCCATCACGTGGTTTCTCTTCTCCCTTCTAGCATCATATTATTTTGAATCCAGGGAGGAGCTGCTCCTTCGGCCCAGGACTCAGAATAAAGATGAACTAGAGGAGAGATACAACCAACCTATACATGAAAAATACATCTTAGTTGTAAGTCCCTGAGACTTGAGGGTTATCTGTTACTGTAGCATTATTTAATTAAAACTGACTAATATAACCTCTGAATACCAATATTTCTAAGGTGAAATTCCAGGAATGTTATAAGGATAGTATCTTTAAGTAACTAATAAGCTATATTATAATTTATCCAAGAAATTTTGCAAATAGGCTCAGAACAGATTTCCACCTTCTACAAATCTTTTCTATGCATCAATTCAACCCCATCTCAGAAGGCTAAGAGATCATAAGCATTTGCCCAGCTCAGTATATCCATAGTTCATTCAACAGCCCAATACTTACAAAGAGAATCAGAAAGAAAGGATAATGCAGATTAAAAGTTATTTTAGATTTGAGGGCACTGGATAGAAGGGAGAGAAAAAAATATATATTTTCCTTTATAGATGAGAATTAGTACTAAGGGTTGATAAGACTCTCCCTTATCTGAGACAGAGGATGAAAGAACTCTTTAATATAAATTATCCAATCCACGCTTCAAAACCTGTTGCTATTTTTAGTTTCTAACTGCTTACTTCTCTCATACAATTTACAAATGTATAGCCCATGAGCTAAACGTGGCATGTAGCAGGCTTTGATTTGATTCATATTTTCTGTGAGTATTTGAATAAAATTGATGATAAACATTCAAAATTTGAGATATTCCTAGTGAACAAAAAAATCTACATTTCTAGCTTCTCTTGAAAAAACCTGAAAGCTCTGGTTATACTGGGTCTGGGAACCTTCATCTGGATTTGAGCAGCAGATGCCCGTTAGGCTGGGCATATTTTCCACAGTCCCTACCACTCCCTATTGCCCACCTCACCTATTTATATTTTTTGCTGAGTGTCATTGCAGCCATTCAAGTTTGCCACCCTGGGGATCAACTTCTTTGCTTTTTTCTGTTTTTCCTCTTCTCTTCTGTTCTGCTCTCTTCTCACTTCTCATTCTTATTTCTTCCACAGTAAGAAAGGAGTTGTCTGGGAGTCTGTTCTTTGCCACTCCGAGGACACCAC
Organism: Neogale vison; assembly: GCF_020171115.1. NCBI lineage: Eukaryota > Metazoa > Chordata > Mammalia > Carnivora > Mustelidae > Neogale > Neogale vison. The sequence goes on from NC_058097.1 coordinate 14,941,306, forward strand.
TCTCTGCCTTAATCTCAGAAATTTCAATGACCTAAATTTGATGGTACAACTCTCTGGGCCCTAAAGAGAGTCACTCTAAACTATCTAAGACCATTCTGGGAGTGGAGGAAATAGATGCTTCCCTCTGGAAATCTTGACTATGCTTGTTCAACGGATTCCATAATACTTAGTGATTTGCATGCTTACGTAGCTAGAAGGTCTTGGAGCAGCATAAACCTCCTTCCCACTAGATAATTCTGTTGCTTAACAAACCAGAACAGCTCTGATTACATGGAGAATACTAGCAGTAAATGGTTTGAAAATGATTTTACTGTTTTCTGTTATGGAAACTCACATGTAGAAACATTATGGAACTGTTTTGAAATTTCTTTAGCCTTCCAAATGTAAAATCACTAGACTTTGATATTTCAGTAATTTTACATTTAAAATAGAGTTAATGAGACCCAAATTTGCCTATGGACACCTACACTGTAGATGGTCATCCAAAGCCATCTGGATAAAGTGGGTAGGCATTTCCAAGCCTCCATTATGTCCTTTTCTTTTACTGCACCAAGTGTGTTGCTAGACTAAGCTCTCATTGACTAAGACTTCACACCGAGTCTCGAGGGTTATAAATCTTAGACTAGGACTATACAGATTGCAATATGGAGTGTGGGTGTGAAGACATACACTGGGGTTCCCAAACTCAGTAATAAAATCATTCTGAGAGTTCTCATGCCCACGTTCAGCTAGCTGCAACCTTCTCCTGCTTGCCTTCTAAGGAGATTAGTGCCGGACATTTTATTTTGTTTCCGTTTTAGTTTATTTGAAGGTTTTATGATGTCTTAGTTGAGTTGCTTGTGAGATTTCCAAATAAACATGCTGCTTTTAAAAATGGCAAGTTGTTTTTATTTATTTCTTTTAGGTGCCCGGTGACCTTTGGGTATATTAGGCAGCTTTAAATTATAATTAAAATAAAAACCGTGGTCCTAAAACAATAATAGATGTTGAATTATACCAACTCCAAATTAAGATGTCCAAAAAATCTGTTTGAAGGAAACCAGAGTAAGCACGGAATTTAAAAAGTTATCTTTGTGGTAATGTGACCAAAGGAAAGTTCTCTCCAACAGCAGCCTTGTTATTATTTCTTGCTTTGTTTTGCCTTCCTATGAGGCTACTCAAAATTTTATTTTTTATGTTTTCTGGACTTGGGGTATGTGTGGGGGTATCTCTTTCCTTAGTTGAACTTGTTATGATTTTATAGACAAAAAATAATAAAACTTGCTTGTCATATGAGCAAATCCCTGTATTTTAATGACTTCTTGAAAATTTCTCAAGTCCACGGACACAAGCAGTAAAAGCAGACATTGTGCTTCACTAGATGCCAAATCCTCAGAGTGCTTCTGAGTCCCTCTAAGACTGTACACATCTGCATTCCCCCATCTGTCATCTTAGCTCATCTTCTTCTCCCAACCATTCTTAAATTAAATGACTACATCTAATGGGAGATTTTCTCAGGAAAGCTTATGAGAATTTGTCCAAAGACAAATTAAAACATTGCAATGTAATCACGCAACTCAACTCACTGCTTGGCAGGCCTCCGTGCTGACTCTGACCCAAAGGAGTTAATCAACCGTGGGGCCCCATATGGAGAAAAGCCACCAGAAAGAAAACCCAGGAAAGAGAAAATGGAATCCACTGTGTCGGTGTGTCTGGGGATGGAGAGTATGGCAGAGGGGGTCGCATGGTGTGCAACGGACCCCAAGGCCAGGGCAAGGAGAAGAGTTGAAAAAAAATCAAAACACGGAATAAGACAAGCTTCCAGAACCTCATGGCATGACACTTCATCTCAGGGATATGAAAATTCACCTCTGTCATGCTTATTTCCCCATGGATGAATGGGTAAGGATCACTAGGATACACGGCACTCTTCAGCCTCGCTGGTCCTTTGCCCTTCTATTCCCTCACTGCTTCACGCGAATCCTTCTTAACGGTGGTTGAAAGGGGGCAGCTTCCCTAGAATTCCAGCTTGTAGGAATTTATCCTCAGGAGACAAATGGATAGATTCACTAAGATAGGAATATTCATTAGAGTATTATTTATAGTAACATTATTGCCTGTCCGTAGGGCATTAGTTAAGTTACTGATGGTATATCCAACAGTGTCATTGAAAAGGAACATGCAAATCTGTAATTTAATAACATGGTATATTGTTTTGGACAGCATGTGTAATATGATGTCAGTAACATAAAATAAGATACGTGTATGCACATGTATACAGAAAAGATGTCTGAAAGGAGGTAGCCCAAGTTAACAGTTTGCTTCTGGGTAGTGGAATTTTGGGTGGTTTTAATTTTCTTTATGCTTTAATAAGTTGCTTGCATTTTACAGAGATTATATATTATTTCCATAATCAGAAAAAAAGACTTAAAGCAAGGTCCATATTTGAAAGAAAAAAGAGATTAGCTTTGGTGGATGGTATATGAGCATTTGTGCTTTCTACTAGAGTCTCCAAACCCTGAAAAGTCCCAAGGAACTGAGTCCTGAGAAAGACGTCTGGGTCACAACTTGCATAGGGGGTTGGTGGCCCTGGTGATGCTCCAAGTCTTTATTCCCAGGCTCCTGCAGCCTAATTTGATCATCAGTTCCAGTGAAACTTTATGTTCCCCACTAAACACTCAAAATGCTTCCTCAGATCAATCCTTTCAGTTTATGCTCCTGTCATCTTTGCAAGGTAGAGGTGGACAGGGAATATAAACGTCCTAATCTAGGGACCTGAGACACCAGTGGCTGTGGGATTTGAGGGAAGCCAGGGCACTGCTAAGACCAGCATGTTGGTCCTCGGCCTATCCATTCAGTGCTTCTTCCCCTAAACTAGAGAGCTTTGCAACAATCTTTTTACTAACTCAGAAATGGAACTGAAGCCTTCTGCATCTTTGTGCATTGGGATTCAAGAGTTGGATTATAATCTGGCTACAGTGACAGTGCCAGTTACGAGAAATGTTTATGGATCTCACGTGGCCCTCAGTGGGCATAATTCATCCTGACGTTGCTGGGCAATCTCCCTTCTGGAAGCCTTGAGGCTGAGGTAACAGTCTCAGTTCTAATATGAACCGTTGCAAACAAAAGCAAGGGTAACCTGTCTGGGTTTCAACTTTTTTATACATAAAATGAATGGAGAGAGTGACACCAGCCTTACCTGCCCCAAGGCATCATGTGAAGGCCCAAGTGATAAAAGAAAAATAAATGTCCTCTTCTCTTTGACTTCTCTCTGATCCCAAGAAGAGTGGGTTGTCCCCATTCCATGCTATATTCTTGAAATATGCTACTACTTGGGCTCTAAGACTTGATGTTCCTGTCTCCCCAACAGGGTGGCGAAGACCAAAGTCAATTCAGCATCACCCAGGACCTAGCACTGTGCTCAGCACTCAGGAGTTGTCAATAAAAGTTCATTGACCAGATGAGTGGTTCAGAAGTTTGAAGAGCTTCTCCAATGGGAAACATTAGAATTCTCACGTGAAGCTGGTGGAGCCATCTTCTGTAACACACCACTTACTAGCCAGTGTTTAACCTCCAGTGCTTTCTGTCTAAGACTGTTAGGGTCCGGTCATGGTAGTCCCTGCTGACACCTGAATGATGACAGAGTCATCACAATGTTATGCCCTTGATACAAATTTTCTTCTGTAATTCTATGAACCTCCCTTTGAGGTAGGGACCATGTTCAGTTTTCCAGGCAGTCATGCTGAAGCTCAGTGGGTCATGTGCCCAGAACACAGAGAGAAGAGGTCTGGAAGACATCTCTAAGCTCATGTTCTTGACCACCTTTCCTTACTGTATGCCTGGGGCCAGTAAGAACCAAAGAGTAGTTTGGCTTAGTACCTACTCATTTTCATTCTAACTTGGGATTTGTACAGAATTAGCTTCTTCTACATTGTTCTTTCAACTAGCCTGTGTTCAGAAGGTAAAACTAAGCAAGGCTATAATGAAGGCTCAGATGGGCTGCATTTCATCATCCTGCATTCTGACAACATCTGCTCACTTTTGGAGCGTCAGCTCCAATGTGGTCCTTCTCTTTGTTTCTTAAATGCCCCCATTTTCTTTTACTTCCCTCTCGGTTTCCTCTTAACCAGCTGAGTGACAGAAACTCAATGCTGACCACTTCATTAGCTGATGACCTTGTCCCTCTGGCCTTCTGCCCCACTTGCTCTCCAGGGCAGGTTGCCTTACGTCATACGTTCTTGTTAAAGGTCAGGACCTTGGAGCCATCAGCACTGGGCATGTTGTTTTAATATATATCTGGACAAATCAGGCCTGTCAGATCACATTAGGCCCTATTTGTGGAGTGCACGCCAATCCCCACGGTGGAGATGAACTGTTACCTTTGAAATACAATCATGGATAGTTACTAGTGAGTACAGAGGGGGACAATATTCCATCAATGATGCCCTTCTAATCGGTCTATCCCCTCATTGGCAGGGCTGCTCTTCTTCCTGTACAGAGAAAAATCCGCATAAACACTAGTCTTGGAAAGGAGCGAGGCTAGGGATACAGTATGTTTCTAAAGCTAGATGTGTTGATAAGCACATGAGGTCGGTATGGTATGTGATAGAAGTCAGAGCTGCGGGAACCCATGGCAATCTGGCACATTGCTCCTGTTAGTCATTGGTGTGGTAATAAAATTATAAAGTTCTCAGCTACAGTTTGTTGAATGATTACCCTGTGGCAGGGTAAACATTTTGTACAAAATAGCCCATTTGTTCCTCATAATATCCCTGTGATGTTGCTACTACCAGTAAACCCATTTTATGGATGGAAAAATTGAGGTTCAGGAAAGTCCAGTGATTTTCCCAAACTCACAATACAAGCAAATGATGGAATAGGACGGATACCAAAACTGCTTCCCACCACCAGGCCACCATGATTCTGCCATGATACTACTCGGTCTCTTCTTTGGGGTGGGAATTAGATGGTTTTTCAAGAGATCCATACTGCAATTCCTCTCCTAGGAAGGGGCTACAAATACATCACTTGACCCAATAGACTTGTTTAAAAACAGAGTCTGGGACCAAGCCAACCCTTCCCTTTCTTTTTCCTTCAGGATTGGTTTTAAACTCATTCCTACATCCCGTGGGAGTCTGGCTGGACAGATCCCTTGACAGCAGACAGAAATAGCTCTCATAGCCTATTTTTAAGGAAAATGTGATGTTAGAAAATGAGGCAGGAATGGATACCAAGAGGAGAAAAGAACACACCAAACTTCCAGAGTGTTTACCCCAAAAATGCTTAGAGGAGTGGAGATACTGACAGAGTAAAGTTGGCAAAGATAAGCTAGGGTGTGTGGGACAGCTTTGCACCTGGCCAGCAGGTTTCTGTCGTACTCCCTGTGCTTGCTCCATAGCAAGCTCGGCCAGGGAAGGTAAGTGCTGTTGTCCTGCAGCAAACCCTTTTTTCTGTCTAGAGAAACACAGCCTGACAAAATGCATACAGAAATGCCTGATTGTCTCTTTCCTGGAACCACAAGGCACAATGCACAGGTATCTAGTAACACTGCAATTTCCTTTGAACTGTTTGGTTTTGTTTGGTGCCCTTGTCTGGCTGGTTAGTCTTTTTGACCGAGTTAACTCACCTGGTATAACATGTTCTTTCATTGAGAAATAGGAAGGCTGGAACTCACCTCTCTGATTCCGGCGGAGCTGGACACCATCCAGTTGTGCTCGGCTAGACTTCTGGAGGCGGTAAATTATATCTTCTGAGCTAAGGAAGAGGAGAAAGAACAAAAACACCGTTGGGAAGACAGCGAACCTTTGTAGGCCGAGCGGTTAATGAGTGAGATGATGCTCCCATTCCTCTCCACTTATTTTTCTTGGGTAAGATTTATATCTAGGGTGAGGGTTTATGAAAGTCATACCCACCTAGGCCAGCGTCACAAGCAAACAACATCGCTACCGTAGTCATCCATATTGATGAGGCTAGAGATCCTTTAACTGCAAAAGCAGCCTTTGAAAATGGAACTCAGAGCAGCCAACCTCGAGATAGCATCTGATATTAATTAGAAACTATACAACGCTCTCTGAGTTGAACTGAAGAAATATTGGTAGAGGGATCAGGACAAGAATGAGGAAAATCGAAAGTGAAATCCTGTGCTGATTAAAAGTGACTGTGGCCCCCGCATTTCTCCCCGGCCTGTCCATCCCAGAAAAAGCATTCCGATGGTGTTAACTACTGAACACTCGCCTTGCTTCCCATTCCCCTTTCCCTGGGTAGCTGCGGTGCATTGGCTGCCGAGATGTAGCCCTGAACCTATCCATCAAGTCTAGGGAAGAGAGAGTTAGAAAAGCAAACATTATCCGGGATCAATATCTTTACAAATCCAAAGGAAACCCCAGATCCCGAAGGGTTAAGCCAGGGAAGGAAAAGCCATCAGGCTGTTTAGTGAGCTAATGTTTTTATTGATGGGGGAGGCTTGTAAGTCCCTAACAGGAAAAGTGGGGAAAGTGGCAGGTTGTTTGGCTGGGAGAAAGGAGAAGGGAAGGAACATTATATATTTCATGCTCTCATTCCCCTGCATTCAAACCCCTAAAATCCACGTAATGCAGAAGACGTTCCATAACCTTGAATAATATTCAACACAAGGTGTTTTCCTTGCTCTTATCCCCTCCCAAAGTGGAATCCACATCTTCCCCTAACAATTTTGCTATAATGCACATCTCGGGCTAATGCCTGCACTGAAGAGCACATCTTAATTTAACAACTGTGTTATAAAGCACATCTCAAGCTAACATTCCTAGGATAATCCATATTTCAACCTAACTACCCTGGCATAACACTTCAATCTAATTCCCCCACTGTAAAGTACATTGCAATCTAACACCCTCATATAATGTACATCTCGGTCCATTATTTTGTATTTTGTAAGCCATATTTTGATATGTCTTTTCCATTAAGGAGCAGAACTGTCTGGAGACAATGGCTACCCCTGCGCTGAAAGCCTCCATAGTTCTTACATCGTCCTTTGGTGACAGGCTGCTGATGGATATGCTTCTGAACGTTCACCTTTGCCATCTTGGGTTCAACGGTGGCTTGTTTCTGTACTCTAAGCCTTAAGCCTCCTGTTGGGAGCAGGGGTGACCAGGGAGCCCTGCTTGGTCCTGATGGGCCCTCTCTTATGCTAACCAGCAAGGCAGGCCACCTCAAATGATCAGAGTCTACCTCAGGAGAAGGCTGTCTAAGGTCAATGTCAGGGTCAGGGGTCAGGGTGTAGCTGCTGGCTAATAGAGTGTAAGCTAACACTGTTGTCAAATTGCTTGGTTAAATGACAATGCCTGCCTCCTGCTGATGACCTTACCCTGGGGGAGGGGGCTATTGGCTTTATTGGAAACCTGCCAGTCTCAGAGGTGATGGAAGTGGCTGATCACAGCTCAAGACTGTTTGATTGTTGATGGAGAGCCAGTTCTGTGGTTGGTCCCCAACTGAAAGGCCTGTAGAGCTGCTTATTGATGGCTAAGTTTTCCATGTGTGATGGATTTCTCTTCTGCTTCACATGCAGCTGGGTTACAGTTCGGTTGTGGAAGTGGGCTGCCGTGGCTAGTGGACCCAGATTTTTCTGGATCTGAGAGCCACTAGAGGCAATGCTGTCTCGACTTCCGTCACCAACCTCCTATTGCCAGGTGAATGGGGCTGATGGTTCAAGAAACCGATTCAGAGTGAATTGAAAATAGACGTAAAGGGTCCTTCAATTCCAAGGAATTTTGGTGCACAAGAAAGAAGACAACAAATGTGTGTTCTGGAAGAGATTCAGTACGCCAACCATCAATATCTCAGCCTCAAAATTTCAACCAATCTCTGCAGAAGGAAGAAACTATATTTCTTTATCTACTGGTGGCATATAAGCAAGCTAGTAGCACCAGTAAATATTGGAAGAAAAGGAGTTCACTGAAGATTTAGAATTCCAAAATTTCCCAGCACAGTATGAATTCGAGAGAGACAAGTACAAGCGGTAGAGAACAAAAGTATGGAGATGAAAAATGATCTTTATGAAAGATGTACAGTGTGGAGGATCACCACCTAATACACACCTGCAACGCCTGTGTAAGATACACAGTACATGACTGAAAGCATACTTGGGAGAACAGCTTATTGAAATGGTGAAACATCTGGGGGGTGGCAAAGTGAGGTTTGAGGTGAACTTGACTGCTTTTTCCTGGGGAAGAATTGCCCAGTGAGTGACTCACGAATGGCCTTCCAATCTGTTATAAGGCAAGACAAGCAATGTGACTTTGAGCCATGTCAATATGGTGTGATGCTGAATAGGGAGACAGCAGCCTGACTCTAGTTTAGTTACCCTTTACATCTCTGTAAGCCTCAGTTTCCTTCTTTGTTAAAGGGGGTCCTGTTGTTTGCCACACCCAGTTTCAATGAGGATCAGTTCAGAAGGCGAGCCATTAGTAGATTACCTAACACAAAGTCCACATTCAGTTCCCATTAGTTTCCTTTCCCTTAAACTGTGGTGGGACTTTCTGACAGATGACCGGTGTTAATAAATATGGGGGTCTTGAACAGCATACCTTCTCTTTCTGGGCAAGCAAAACAACCCATATTTATAAAGTTTGGGCAAACTCCACCTGACCACAGGGGATGGCCTAGACCAGAGGTCAGCAGATTACGGTACTTTCATAAGTGAGGTGTCACTGGACACAGCCACATTCATTTCCATGTTAGGTGGAAATCCAATAACCAAAGCAGGTTCAAGCAGCAAATGCCGAACTCATCCCTGTTTGGCACACACACTTTATAGTGGGTAGGACAGACTTCTAAAGCAAATCCCAAGGTTCAGTGGAGTAGTTTGAAGACTATGGACTGGATAATCTCTGGATATTTCTTTAAGGTCTTGGAAACTTGGTGATCTCTTAAGAGACTGGAAAGTGGCAAAGTGAATATAATTTTACTTGGCCTGGGTGCTTTTCATTTATTTATTTTATACTAACTGTGTGATATTGGGAAGGTTACTTAACTTCTCTGGGCCTCCATTATCTAATTTAAAAAATGAGGATGATATTTGCTACACAACTTGTTACACAGATTAAATGAGATACTACACTTAAAGCATTTGAAAGAGGACCTGGCTCATACCTGTGCTCAGTGAATGTTGATTCTGATCACAATTGTGGTCATTAAAATTCTGGGCCTTCCTTTCTGTTGGAGATCATCTCCACATTGTTCTAAATATCTCTAGGGATGTTTTCTGCGTATGTGTTAGCTTGGATGGTCACTTACTCAACACGTTGTTTGTGCACTGAAGTAATTGGGAAATGAATAGAAAGAAGTCTGCTCGGCACGAGCAGCGCATCTAGTCTCCTGCTCAGTCACTTTCGGCAGTTTGCGTTGGTGTTTATTACTGCACATCTCAATGCGGAGTTTCAGACTGACATCACAGCTCAAAACAACTTCCTACTGCTCCATCTCCGACGGCTCCACAATTAATTTCTCAACTAGCAGTTTGGTTTCAATGCCAACAAAGTAATTAGACCTTTAAGGTTCTTCCCTGGGATTTTATCTTGTCAGTGAATGTGAAAGAAACAATAATTATTATTTAATATTTATTGAGTGTCTTCATTGTGATATGTAGATTCAAGGATGTAACCTGCCTTATTGTGGAAGATGACAGCACAGTACAGTCAAGTATGTCTCAGGAAGGGAGTCGGACAGTTCTAGAAAGTCCCGAACTGGAAATTGGAGTTCTCCCATTCTGCCGTTCATCACGATGCTCTACCGAATGGTATACGTGAGAAGTTGAGAGGATCCTCATGTGTTATGCCTAAACACATCTTAGCGTGATTCCAAAGTGGTCTGATATCAAAATGGTAAATTCCAAAGATGACATCCAGGGATTTCTTGTACCACACAGAGGGACCTCTGTGGGGAGCTATGTTCTGGGTCATTGCCAAGAGAATAATGGAATGGACACAATGACCAATGCCACAGGATGAAGACTTGGGACACTTTGACTTTATCCTTCACCCCTAGAGACTCTTTCAGGTTGCCAAACACCAAGGCACAGAGCTGCCTGCCAGAAGAGCAGGGAGACGGTATCATCTCCCGGATGTTGAGAGCGCCTTTCATGCAGCAGCGAGCTAATGTGGTCCAGCGACCACCCTTACCACGTCAGTGACCTGCGGCAAGTGACTTTATCATCCCCAGCCTCAGTTTCCCCATCAGCAAATGAAAATAACAACAGCTACCTCACAGGATTGTTTTGCAGATCAAATAAAAGAAGTAGATAGTAAATAATAGCCAATGTAACTGTAATTCATACTACTATTATTATAATAGAAGAGAAATAAGAGTGCTTAGTTCCTGTCTTGGGGTGGCTTATATAACAGCATGGTATAAACATAAAGACACATGAAATAAAATGGAAAAACATTTATACTTCTATATCAAAACAACACAAATTCACATAGTAGTTAGGGGTGCCTGGCTGGCTTGGTCGGTAGAGCATAAGACTCTTGATCTCAGGGTTGTGATTTTGAGCCCCATGTTGGGTGTGGAGCCTACTTAGAAACATATCTGTGGAAAGCTAATGGTCTCAGAGTGACCCATGGACATCATCTGCTCTCATGATTTGATGTAAATAGATTGAAAACCCTGAGTGACAGTGTCATTCATCTTTGTGTCCCCAGCATTTTCTAGCAAAGAACCCTGCATATTTCAACACTCAATATGTAACTGGTGAACTGAATAGAACTGGATTTCTTTGTAAATTCAGTAGACTCCTACAAAAAGAATCAGCAGAACAATTAAAGGGTGCACAGATGGGAGACGCAATGGCTACTCGATTCAGTTAAGTGCTGAAAGCGACATTATGAAGACAAAAACAAAACAGAAGCTCTTATAAAGAATGGGCAAATAGAACGGAATATTATTTGGCAATAAAAAAGGAATGAAGGAACGCTGTAACAGATGGGTTATGCTAAGTGAAAGAAGTCAAATATGGAATGATTCCACTTATATGAAATGTCCACAAGAAGGTAATTCAGAGAGACAGGAAGTAGATTAGCAGTTCACTAGGGCTGAGGGGGTTTGGAGGGGAAAATGGAGTGGGTGGGGTTTCTTTTTGGGGTGATGAAAATGTTTTAAAATGGAATGTGATGGTGGTTGCACAACCTTGTGAATATACCCTTTGCCAAGAAATTGTGTCCTTAGGGTAAATTGCTTGGTATGTAAATTATATCTCAATAAAATTATTAAGAAATTTTAAAAAAGAATGGGCAAACATATGGATATATCCTTGGAATACTGGAAATGTGGGTATATGCCCTATGACTGTTCAACAATATATTTTAGGATCTAAAAACTTACAGATAATAAAGTTTACAGACTTTTCAATAAATACATACATATGAAACCCATATTTTTATTTAAAATGCATGCAAAGTTCAGCTAGGCAACATATACTCTTTTTTCTGTATAATATATTCATCAGCTTATGAAGGCATAATTTACATGGAAGAAATTATAGAATTCACCAGCTTTTTCAGTACATGCATACTTTTTACAATAAAAAAGAAATATCTTACAAAAAAGAGAAGCAGATACATCTATATATATGCCATAATAGAATTATAATTCATTTTAAATGTCCACTTTTTTGTATGTCTTCATTTTCTAAAATTTGTGCAATGATTTTACATGCCCTCACATTGCACTTTATAGTCTTTCTGGAATTGCTCCTAACACCATGGGCCCGTATTCTCGAGAACGGGAAGAGAACCAGCATCAATGCACAAGGTAGGCTGAAGGGGAATGCTAAAAGCCTGGAGATCAGCTCAGAGTATCCTGAAGTACCGTAGGGCCCAGCAGGAAGGACAAGGAGCCTTCAACGTTTGTCCCCAAACAGAACCACTGCGGGCAGCTCCCCAGGCATCGTGTTGAGAAGGATACAGGGGCTGCCTCCCGCTCAGTGGAAAAGGATGCTGGGATTGATTAGTGAGACCTGCCATGGGCATGGGAAAGAGCCACTATCTTCCATCCCCGGGAAAGGGGCGCTTCTTGGAGTTAGCCTAGCCTCCTTCTGCAGGTCCCCAAGAAATCAAAAACATTTTTAAGGTCAGCCTTACGTGCTGAGATCTGACAAAGCAGACTTGGAAGTCTGATCTGAATTCCTTTAAATTCCTATGAAAATAGTCCAATCCCAGCTTGCTCCTTGAGTCAAATCCAGGATGAATTCCCTCGGTAACAGTGTCCACGCTGGGGGCCTCCCCAAAGAAATAGGAAGTTTCTATTTCCAGCGTTGGACTGATCAATAAACTGAAAAATGCAAGACCGGAAAGGATGGCGGACGGGGCAGTGGAACCTGTTCGTTCCCAAGCAGCCCTTCTGTGAGTGATGGATGCGGGCTGCTACCTCTGAGACACAGCTTTCTTTCACGCCAACGGAAGGTATTTTTAGTATATCCTGGGCACTAAGTAACTGTTCCTATGTTCCGGGTGATGATGAATTCATTCAAACAACAAGTCAAGACCCTGGATATCACTCAACTCCAGTCCAGTCATAACAGCTGACAAATATAAAATATAACACACACCCTGTTAGACTTGCTTTTCCTTTTCTTCCATATGCATATTCAAGAATCTCATTCTATTCCTGGCTGTCAGAGATACTGACAGTTGTGGGGGTTTTCTAGCTTTATCAAGGGAGATTATTTTTTTAACCCAAATTATTTTCCATTGTAAATGTTTAAATCCATATTAAGTCCAGATTAATGCAGGAAGCAGCTTCAAAGGAGAGCGACTTGGGAGGGGGGTGGATAATAATAAATGAAATTGTTAAGGATGGGACCCATCTCAAGAAATATTTTCAAACTAGAAAGGAAACTTGTTTGGATTTAAAAGATAGCTAAAGGAAATATGTTTCTCAGGGATTGCTGGCCCCTTTCACAAACACCCAAACTTTGTATACAAACCAGGGCCCCGAGCATTTTTTTTTCTTTTTTTCGTGATTGGAATTAATAATGCAGATAAACCCTAAATAAATCAGGATTAGTGTTAACTACAACTTGAGGTTTAGGATGCTATAGGAAAATGAAAACAGGAAAAAAAAAATGGGCTGCTTAAAAAAAAAAAAAAACAAAACTGCCTGGGCTACTGGACAAGGTGAAGGGGGCTGAAGGCGGGGAGAAGGGAATTACAGAGAAGGGTGGACCAGCTGAGCTGAGTAATCAAAGACCTTCTAATCGCAGCAGCTCTGGAGATGTATTCAAAGGTTCCTTCCCAGACCACAGGCTGTACCAGGTCACAAGTGAAATGTGGCGTTCTGGAAGGGGGAGGGGTGTCTGGGATTTTTGGATGGTGTTGCTATCAGGCTTTGTTAGGGGGAGGTCAACTGGATTGTCAGATTTCAGCATCTCCTCAGGAAGCAGGTTCAACTTGCTGGTTGTTCAGGAGTGATCGCTTCCACTCCCCCAGGACCCCTCCTGCCAAAGCAGCAAAGCAAAGGAAACTTCCAGCCTGGATGTTCATTCCAACCTGGGGAAACAATCACCACGGCAGTTTCTCCCAGAGCTCGGAATTCAGGCATAGGAATCATTTTTGGACAAATAATTGTACCTTTGGATGAATTTTAATGACATCATTTAGATTCTTTGATGTCTCTGTGTTGGGGGGGGGTTCCTGAAAGTGATCCAGCCCTTTTATTCCAGATTCTCCTCCCTCCTTTTCCTGGCATGAGCCCTAATGGTTGCAGATGTGGAAGACTGAGTCCCTTTCCTCTGGCTACCATTACACAGGCTTATTTTTTAATTTAATTCTTTATTTTTAATTTTTTAAACTTTATTTACTTTTTATTTTTGGTAACCTCTACACCCAGGGTGGGGCCCGAACCCACAGCCCCGAGATCAAAGAGTCACATGCTCTTCTGACTGAGCCAGCTTGCCCCTCTATATGCTTACTTTTTAGTAAATAAATATCTCTTAATTCTTGGTAAAGAGAGAAGTGTTCTTAACCCCGAAGCACATGATTACAGAGGTTTCAGTTGTCAACATGAAGCTAGGGTGCAAGGGTGTAAGGCTCCTCCCCACCCCGTGGCTGAAATTAACTCATAATGGTGGAGCTTCCTCACTTCCCCTTGGCATGATGAACTGTAGCCTGTTGGATTTGGGGTCCATGTGACAGGACTCCCTGTTGTGCCTGCTTCTGCTGGCCTCTCTTTGGTAAAGGCACAGATCCCACTTTTGTCCTAATCTTCAAGCAACCAGGCTGGTCTGAGGTTTTTCAGAATTTGGGGAGCTTGGAGAGATCACATCTCCCATCTGTTTCCTGTTCCGTTTTTCAACATTTCCTCTTCTCTGTCCTGCACCACTGGACAATCAGTGGCTCCCTGTCTGCAAAATGAGAAGAGTGTGTACTGACAATTTTATTATCCTCCTAGGTCTGCCGTTCGATCTCCCCCAAGACACACTAAAATGGAAAGAAATGATGTGAGGGTGGGTGGCTCTTTCTCAGCCTTGGAGGGCATTCTTATGTCTGTGGCCATTTCCCTGACTCTGCCCTAGGTTGAGTACAGAAAAGGCAACACACATTTTAGGGACTCCTGACAGTTTCCACAGTAATCTGAGATTTTGGTAAACAGAAATACATTCTGGGGAAAAAGCACGAGTCAGATCTGAAATGCTCAACCTTCAGAAAACCTCATAATACTAAAGGTGGGTAAAGAATGGGGGTGATGTGTGTAGTGAAGTCTGTTAAAAAAAAAGGAGACACTGAAATGTAAGATCATGGAAATAAAGAAGCAGGAATACAATTTCAGCATAAAGTAGGATTTTTTTCAGTTGGTGTGTATACCCCCCTTAAAAAGTACTTGGGTTGTTCCAGAGCAAAAATAGCATACAGTTAAGGGAAAATAATCTTTAGAGCTTTAGGTTTTAATTGTTAATGGAAGGGACATTATTCCTGCGTGAAACTGGGAGCATCTCCCAGACACAAGGACTCTTGTTTCCAAAGAGAAAGCTGAGTGGAAAGACAGTCCTCCCCCGACCCCACAACCTTCCATGTAAAGAGAACAGCCCGTGGTGACAACACTTCAAAGGGATGCTAGTGATAGAACAACGCACACACACATACACCCCTAGATGTATTTATTCACATGCACATTTATGGACATGTATACACACATGTATAGGAAACTGTCTTTTTTGGTTATGAGACAGTCAGGCTCAGGATATGAACTACTTGTTAGGTAGGTAGTTCCCCGTTAAAGAAGTCATTTGGGGTACTAAAAGAAAACTGGGGGGTGTTTTTAAAAGACGATCATTAGAGACAATGGACTTGACAGCAAAGCACACTGACATGGGTTACAGAGAACTGCTACCGTGAAGCCATCATTACTTCAAGGAGACAGTTCCCCATACGTATGGCTGTCTCAACGCAAGCTTTTGCTTCTTAGCCCTGCCTTCTCAGAGGCCACGTTTCTGAAGCATGGCCAGAAATGTCTGACTCTGAAGTCTAGCCTTTGGTGAGAAGGAGGACAAGTCATGAGTGGGATCATTCAGAGGCCCTAAATGTGCTATGCAGTCCCCTTCACTACCCATCCAATTCCATTGCCTCACCCAACAGATGGTTCAGAGTAGCTCCAAGGTTGTTTGGGCTAATAGTGACTGTTATATCCTGGGTTTCCATGACAGTTCTTACTTAAAATGCCCTCTGCCATTGTCAAAACTTGCACTGGCCCAGCTGTCAGACTTGGGCTTTTGTTCTGGAAACTACGGTCTCTATGGCCAACTCAGACATCAGGGCCCATCACAGTTTTCATTTGTGGTTGATAATAAATGTGGAGAAACTGGCCTGGGGGATTTAGGGAAGTTTGGTAAAGAAATGGCCAGTCAACAAGAAAAATTTTATCAGGAAGAGATAACAATTATGCCATTTTCCTGCTCCCCCTTTAAAAAAAAGGAGTTGAATCACCATCTTCTAGCAGTAGTTCATTATTTCCAATTATACATAATTGAAAATGAGAAAGTTCTTAAAGTTTGAACACTGGTAATTAAATTTGAATTGGATGGGATATTTGTAATTTTAAATGCTTGCATTCTGAGAGGAAAAAACTGTGTAATGTTGTTGGCCAAATAACCCTAGTCATTAAGATTCCTATGGCATTATTTAGTGAGTTGGCTTTTTATAACACCATGAGGTCTGCTGTGGGACGCAGAGGAAGCCACCGGCCTCACAAGGGGGAGAAGTGCCTTGGAGAAGAGCTCTGAGTGAGAGGAGCAGCTCTTGAACAATCTCCACTGAGAACTGGCTTGAGCATGTCTGCACGCCTGACGATCAAGGAACTGAGACAAGTTGAGGAAAGTGAACAGAAACGACTGTTTTCGGGAGGCCAATGGAAAACGTGTTCAGATCCAGGAAAAGAAAAATGAGACAGGAAAGGGAGGGTCACATTTTTGAAGGAAATCATGCGGTATTTTGGTAATCCTTTGTTGATGAAAAAAAAAATTAACAGCGCATTAATTATGTCCTCAGAATGGGGCGTTGCTGGTCTGCATCTTTGGTTTTCCTGAGGCAGTGCCAGCCCCCGAAGCCCTACTGCTCTCTGGAATTGAGATGTCGGCTTCTGTTCCCTGAGAGGGTCCTGGACCCACATGGCCCAGGGTGCTTCTGTAGCAGCTGACACCTGACCCGTGCACAAGTGAAGGAGATACGAGGCTATTTTACAAGACAAGTCATGACAGCCAGAGAGTTTAGGATCTTTATAGGATTGCTAGTGTTCTCTCCCCATGCAGAATAATGCAATTGGATAGGCTAAGAAAGATATCTTCCTCTCTCTTTCCCCCCTTTCTTCATTCCCTCCTTCCTCCCTCCCTTCCTTCCTACCTTCTTTCCTACCTTCCTTCTCTATCCTTCCCTCCCTCTCCCTCTCTCCTTCTCTTTAAAACTTTGTAAAAATCAGTTATATATATTCATGAATTTCTTTCATAATTGTTCAAGTATGTACATTCAGACAAGGACAGTGTAAGCCCACACTGACGCTTATCCTTCCAGATCCTTCAAGCAAGATTAAGTGGACAGTTGCCACTTCCTTTAGAGGAGCCTGATCTACCAGACATACATTGCTATGGGAGTAAAAACAGCCAGCCATTCCCCCTTCCTTTGCTCTGTGCTCTTGGACAGTGCCTTCCCAGACTGTGGTCTAGCTGCGTGACTTTCTTCGGCCGACACAGCAACAGCAAATGAGCCTTCAGAAACGCCGCCCTCTGAAAGCACGAGGCCACCATGCGAAGAAGCCCGCGTTCGTCTGTGGTGGGGTGAGAATCACTTCAGCTGACCCTGAGCCCAGCACCAGGAGTCCGAGGCCACTCTTGCTTCTCCCTTGTAGTCAAACCAGCTCAAACCAGGTGTACTGTCCTGCCTACCCACAGAACTGTGAGAAATGATCTCCAGTTTTAAAACAAATAAGTTCTGGGGTCATTTGTTACATGGCAAAAGCTGACTAACAGACCAGAACCAAGTGCTTTGTTATTTTTCTCCTTTAAACTGTATTAGGAGGGACACAGTTCCTTAAACATAAGGAATTGTTTGGACTTATGATTATTAACTATTGCACAACGACAGCTCTCCCTTTCTGAATAAGAGTCTTAGCAAGTTTTCCTGAGGAGTCGTTGCGGTCATTTGCAAAGGCTGCTCCCCATGTGTTTGTGGACTGGTTTCTTGGAAAGCAATGCTGCCCCTCCCAGCTCTCAGGAGCAGGGTCCTAAGGATGAGAGCTCCAAGCAGAGCTTGGCCGACGTGGCTTTGCATGTCCTTCTCTCCCTCACCTTCCAGGCATTGTTTTCTTTCTCTGAGGCTGGTTAAACACCTTCTTCCATCTCTGTGTCCCTTCCTCCTGCTGTTCTCATCTCACTCCCTAATGGTCTCTTTCAACTTAGCCTCTCCCTCATTGTGACAGCAAGAAAGAAATCATGTCAGTATTGCTTTTCCCTGTTAAGTATAGTAGGAATTCTGGCTCTTTTAGGGGAAAGGCTGCTTCGGGAGGTGCTAATCCCAATGGTTCTCTCATCTCTGTCTTCTCTTGTTCCAGTCCCTTCTGGATTCTACTTCTGTCACACTCTCGCTTCATTATTTATGCATCATTTCATTCTGAAAATGCTCGCAGCAATTTAGGATGGGACTCATCCTTTTACAGCTCTGATCTCAGCTTGCTAATCTCCTGTCCGAAAGTGGGTCTCCACCCTCTTACGAGTAAAATCCCGGTCCCTCGGCAAAGCATTTAGGGCCTTCCAGAGTTTGACCTCACTCGGCTTGACCACTAGGGCTCTTCTCATTCTTCATGTTAACATGAAGCCAACTTCTCTGAGACAAATTTCCCTCATTGTCTGCATAAGATTCTTCCATGTATCTCTTTACAATCACGGTCACCTTTTAAGGTTAGGCCTAAGTAACCTCTCTCCTCCATGAGCTCTCCAGCCCCCTGGGCCCATGAAACTTGCGCTCTTCTGAGCTCTGCCACCCCTCAGGGTCTCGGTCACTCCTTTGTTACTGATCACTTCCCGCATGCATTCACTTATCATGCTTGTGTCCTTCAGGTCTTCCAGACTTGATGGTGTGCTCCCTGTGGAAGACTGTACATTTTCCTGTCACCCAAAGTGCCTAGACAAGTATGTGTGTAAGGTCGATGTGCAAGAAACATCTGGCAATGCATTGGTTTCCAACCTTTGAGTGTAGCATTCCTCGAAGTGTGGTTCATGCATTCTTGCATCAGAGGGACTTGGGTGCTTGTTAAATATTCTGTCTCCTGGGCTCCTCCTCAAACCTACTCAATTTGCCTTTCTGCAGCTAAGGCCCAGGAATCTGCATGGCATACAAGCTTTCCGGGGATTCTTAAGTTCTTAACAGTGTGAGAACTTCTCTTTTACTACAGGTTCTCAAGTGAAAAAATTTAATCCACACACGGCCTGGTAGACTCCTTACTTCTTTCTGTAAAACTTAGGG
The DNA here is from genome assembly GCF_020171115.1 of Neogale vison. Lineage (NCBI taxonomy): Eukaryota > Metazoa > Chordata > Mammalia > Carnivora > Mustelidae > Neogale > Neogale vison. Next base: position 14,960,268 of record NC_058097.1, read on the forward strand.
ATCCTGGACTTTTGAAACTTCTAGAATCCAGAATGATGATTTTCAACTGGGTGGTTTGTCCCAGAAGAGAAGAGTTTGAAAAGGCAGTTAAGATGATGATATGATTGAGAATTAGAGAAAATACAATTGTTCTTATGATACAAACTACAGATAGGAGTGAAATGAAATCACCTCACTTGACGTGATATGCAAAGAACTACTGAACCATAAGCTTCATGATCCTAGGATCTTACTGTCTCCTATGTCCCTATGCCCAAGTTCATGTGCAGCACATAGTAGGTCCTCAACACATAGTTACAGGCTCTGAGAGATTCTTTTTTAAAAAAATTTTGTTTATTTATTAGAGAGAGAATTAAAGAGAGAGAGAGACAGTATGGGGTGGTGTGGGGGAGGGGAGCAGAGGGAGAAGGTGAAGCAGAGGCCTCACTGAGCAGGGAACCTAATGAGAGGCTCTATCCCAGGACTCCTGAGATCATGACCCAAGTGAGGCAGATGCTTAACCAACTGAGCCACCCAGGTTCCCTGACTGAGTGATTCTTAAAATTAACTGGAGTTTATAAATGAATATTATATATACACATCCTTGATAAGTACATTTAAATACCATGGATGTACAAACTTAACTAATAACTAATCTGCTTTTAGTTTTTTAAAAAGATTTATTTTAAAGACAGAAAAGGTGAGAGAGAGCACACAAGTTGGGGAAGGGGCAGAAGGAGAGAAACTCAAGAAGACTCTGTGCCAAGTATGGAGCCCTACGCAGGGCTCGATCTTACCACCCTGAGAGCATGACTTGAGACTAAACCAAGAATTGGACACTCAAACGACTGTGCCAGCCAGGCGCCCCAATCTGCTTTTAAAATGTATCTGTACATGACACATTATTTTTTTATGACACATTATTTTGTGTGTGTAGAATTTTGTGTGTGTGTGTGTGTGTGTGTGTGTGTGTGTAGAATTTTTAAACTATAAACCTCTAGCTCATATCAAGGGAAAAAAGTTACATATCACAGATTAATTTTTGATGAGGACAGCTAAGTTAATTTACTTTTTTAAAAGTCTGAAAAATAGCTTCATTGAGATACAATTTACATACCATAAAATTTACCCTTTTAAAGTGGTTTTAGTATTTCACAGAGTTGTGCAACAATAACCATTATTTATTTTTAGAACATTTCCATCATCCCAAAAGAAACTCCATTCCTAATAGCAGTCACACCTCATTCTTCCCTACACCACACCCCTCCCATCCCCTGGCCACCACCGATCTACTTCCTGTCTCTATGTATTTGCCTATTCCAGGCACTTCACATAAAGGGACTCATACAATATGTGGTCTTTTGTGACTTGCTTCTTTCACTTAGCATGATGTTTCCCTGGTTCATCCACATTGTAGGGTGCATCAGTACCCCACTGTTTTTTTTTTTTTAATGGCCAAATAATATTTCATTGTAAGGATATACCACATTTTGTTTACCCGTTTGACAGTTGTTGCACATTTGGGTTATTTCCATTCCTTGGCTATTATGAATAATGCTGCTGTGAACATTCACATACAAATTTCTGGGTGTAGAGATTCTTTGCTGTAGATCTAGGTTTTTATTTCCCTTGAGTATACTCAGGAGCTGAATTCCTAGGCCATATGTTTATGTTTAAAGAAATGTCTTTTACTTCTGTGATTTTGACTGCTACTACTACTGCTATTACTAGATGCAAATAATTACTGAGTATTTACTCTGTCCTAAGCCCTATACTAAGTTCTTCATATACGTGGTCTCATTTAACCTCCCCAAACTCCCATTTTACAGAAGGGAACAATGAAGCTTAGAGAGGTTAAGTGACTTACTCAAAGGCTCATAGATTTGAGTTAGGTGTGACTCCGGGCCCTGATCTTCTTAACCACTATTTTACCTGCCCTTGGAGTATCATATTTCCACAAATAAAAATATTTACTTTTTTCCTAATTTTCTAAATTAGAAAAACAGTGAAATTATTCTAAGTTCATGGATAAGAATAAAAGAGTTACCTCTAAAGAACGGTGGTTCTTTGTGAATGCAGAGTTATAACTATGTCCTTAGGAAAGAGGCAGCCTACCCATATTCTGGGTCTTCTATGGCATTATTCATGCACAGAGCTCAAATTCCAGGAACATGTGGTTGTCAGGTGTTTTCCATAGCTTTTCCCTCAGGATTTGACAGTGATCAGTGGGCAACGTTTCTCTTCCACTCATGTGTTTGACATGCAGACGGCTGTCTCTCATTCCGCAGGGACACCAACTTCTCTCTTCCCTTATTTAACTCTTCAGGGCATTCAGCATGGCTTGGTTCCCTGAGTTAATGTACTCACAATAAATACACAATTTTCCCATGAGATGGTTTAACCCAACAAGTATGCACTGAATCAGGTGCTGGGCTCAGAAGAAGTGGGAAGTAGGGCGTTACGAACACCCAATAAAGACTCTTGTCCTTGTGGTCCTGACAATCCAGTGAGGTAGCCGAAAAAGGCACAAGTAAAAGTGTTCAACAACAAGCTCAAGCTATTACTAAGGAGTTGCAAACTAGGCTTCATGGGTTGCAGCTGTTTTTGTAAATAAAGTTTTATTGGAACACAGCCATGCCCATTCACTTAAATATTGTCTATGGTGCTGTTGTTCTACAAGGGCAGAGCTGAGTGGTTGTGACAGAGTCGGTATGGAGCCTAAAATATTCACTATCCGGCTCTTGACAGAGAAGCTTCTGAATTTATCCTGGAATAGAGAAAGTACTAAAGCAAGTGAAAAGGATGGTAGTGAGCCAAGAGCTTGAGAGAGTGAAAATTTAATGTTGTATTCGTGTGCCTATGTGCAGGGTGACTTTTTAGTGGAAGTGAGGCTTAATTTGGGCATTGGAAAAGGGCAGTGAGATGGGAGAAATGGAGCACGCCAAGGGTATGTTGCAATATTCTGTATAAATAGAAATAAATAAGTTTTAAAAAGTGTTATTATTGATTTTAAGATAGATTATTTAATAGAAACCATGTGTCCCACAGTAACGATGATTATATTTCCCATTGTTTTTACTCTCTTGCTTGCAACAGTCTTGTGAGGGAGGCATGGCGGTGAATCACCCCAGTTTGGCAGCTGAGGGTCAAGAGGATGGTTGAAGGTCTTGCTGGAGGTTGCAGAGCTGCTGGTTCTCCCTGAAACTCTTCCAAGGTACTGGCTTTTACGGAGAACCCACGTGAGAACTCTGCAGTTTGTATCTCTATGCAGCAGAGGACACAATAAGAATTTTGAAATGAAATTCTTGTATTAATTTTTCCATCAATGTTCCCATTTCCTGAGTCCCCATGTCCTTAAATAATTCTAGGCTGTGAAAGTCTGAGTCATGAGCTGACTGTTAGTTTGACATAAGGTCCACCAAGTAAAGTACAACCTGAAGATAGGGACGTGCTCATCATTGACCCCTTGAGAGCGCGAGCATCTTCAGTCTTTGAAGGACCAGTTCATCTCAAACCAAAAACCAATGTAGCTGATACTCCTTAGAATATTTGGAAGACAGTCAGCTGAAGGCTTGCCATGGACCAAGCTCTCTCATTAACCCTTCATGTGCTTAATCCTCACAAAGACCCCAAGAGGAACGTTCTATTATTCCCTATGATACGCATAAGGCAAATGAGTCATGAGGGTTAAGTTAACATGCCTGAGGTCAGACAGCTAACAGATGTTGAGCTGGGATGTGACCCCAGGTGGTCAGGCTTCCAAACTCGCATTCTTATTCACTGCACCGTTACATTCTGTCACTCCTTGACAGGCATGGGGGATGTAATTTCGAATCCTACTCAAGAAGATGAACCAAAAAAACACTATGCATAAACCGCAGGGAAGATGACCATCCCCTTCAATGGAGCAAGGGTCAGATTCAGAAGGCTGTGAGCACAGCCTGGAAAATTCCTAACAGGTTCTCAGTCCCATGGGTCTGTCAGATGGAGGACCAGGGAGTGCAGGAGGAATACACAGTCCATGCTCGAGGCAAGACGTAATAGCACCTGAGAGGAAAAATGGAGACAGATTCTTATTTGGGGGACAAAGATGAGAAAAGCTCAAGTGCAGAAGGTTTTCAACAGGTCACTGAGAAGAGCCGCATGGCTCTGCTGGGGCTCCTGGATTCTTAACATACCGCACATGTCCTACTCGAGTCAGCTACATGCAACCCCAGGCACACTCCGCCTGGTGCCTCATCTTGCATCCTTGCCTGGCTTTCCCTTCTTTTTGGAGTTGTTATGGAGGAATAAGACACTGACAGAAGAACATGGCAGACCCGGGTCCATGGAAAATGCAGCCAGACAGTGAGAAGGACAAACACACCCATCTTTCTCAGCGTGCCCTGGGTCCATCCCATTAATTTCAAGTCACTGGGCTGGACTCAGGGAGTAGCAGTCCACTGTGTTTTTCCTCCTCGGCCCTCAGGACCAGAGCAGCCCAGCTCTGGCACATGGGTATGCATTTCATCAGCTCCCCCGACAAGTCTTGTGAACCGGCTCCTCTAGAGAGTAAGGTTTGAGGATAAAAAGAACTACCTCAGATACCAAAGAAAAAGTGAAAGCCATTTAAGAGAACCAGACAATTTCCAACAATAACATGGATAGTAGAGTCGAAGATAATTCTATTTTGTACCAGATCGGGGGATAATACAGAAGAGTACAGGACAATTCAGAATGCCTGGAATACATTAGGGCTATGGACCTGGTAACAGGCTTATGTAATTCGATGAGCAGAAATATACGTTATAAAACGAGGAAGATAAACTAAGAAACAAGAACATCCCTGAAGGGCTTGGGATGGGCTTTTGAATGACGCAGTAGATATTCCTTCATATTAAAGGGAATACAGAGGGTTGTATTGAACCTAAGTAAATTATTCTCACTCCTGTGTAGCAAAGATCCAGGCTTTATCTCAACACTGTTCTCAGTTTGGGCCACATTATATTTCCATATAATATATCCTATTATAAAATAAAAATGGACACGAGAACATGGTCGCAAGCCCCCTCTAGAAGTGAGCACAATGTGGGGATTAATGGAGCTTCCAATGTCATAAGCAGCTTAGACTGTGGCCCTCCTTAAGGAAAAGAGCCAGGGCTGACTGATGGAGACAGAGCGCAAGGTAACTGGGAACAGTGACAATGAGCGTGATAGCCAGTATAAAGAACTTGAGCATGGCAACGAGCTGGATAATGTGTTTTGTTGCTTTAAAGGTGTTATAGCAGGACGAAGCCACCAAGACCCTAGCGAACGGGGTTAAACTCAAGAAGAGAGAGATCCAGCATTGGGCAAGAGCCCTGGGGCGAGTCCAATGCGAGGGAAGGTGAGAGGTAACCTGCTCTAAACTTCCTTTTTAGGGTTAATCTCCTTTGTGCTCCCTCCGATTTGGGGGAAACTGAAGGAGGATATTTTCTCTTTCAAACATTTGAAAAAGCTATTTTCAGCTGTTTTTAACGAAAGGAGGCACAAGAGCATTCCTCTCTCAAACCACAAGAAACCTTCATGAATATGGCCAGAAATTGAAAGTAAATTTGTTATTGTGGTGCTTAAGCGATTCAGGCCTTTTCAGAGTCACCTGAGGACCCTTCAGACAGGGCAACTCTGGCCATGATAAAAATCCCCTTAGAATAAAGTACATCCCAAATGTTGCCCACCTTTCCATAACTGACAAAGCAATGGGTGCTTTGTCATACGTAGCATGGGTGCTACGTAGCACCCTCATTGTAGTCTCAGTATTTAAAATATACCCCTGAATTAGATCAGTCCGATAAATTAGCTCCAAACTCCAGCCACAGGGGCTTGCCCATTGGAGGGGTTTTGAGGATCTGTTCTGCTGTCTACCTTACCAAGACTCTATCTACTATGAGGGCTGGGGGCTGTTTTAAGAATACTATCGTGTTGTTCCTATTGCTAAATCGGGGAAAAGAAAAACTGGTTTTGTAAGTACGCTGGCCTGGTGACTTACCTGATAAACAACAGTGAGTAATATGATTGGAAATTCTCTTAAAAATTTTTGCACGTTATTTGGTTACAGTTTCCATATGGCAAGACGGCGAGGGGAGAAAACCTTCCATTCCTCGCCCCCCGCCCCAACCACATATTTAATCCATGCGCTTATGTCAAACTTAATTACAGGACTTTTGGCATAAAATAACAGCCCACATCCTCAGAGAGAAGAACTTAAGCAGTTAATATGTGCGATTGAGTGAAATTGCTTTGCTGAATGTTTATGAGTAACCCAAGACCAGTGAAATGTGCTGATATTTTAACCATTTCAGTGCTGAACTTGGGCCAAGACGCTGCGAAATAAGAAAAGAAAATATTAATTTCCTCTGATCTGCTGTGTGTCATATTTCCTGAAACTGAGAGCTTTGGGTAGGACGACTTTGTGTCACCTTCACAAATAGGTTTGTGGAGGAATAACAATAAAGCTGGGACAATTACGGAACTTGTCACCATCTCAGAGAACCATAGGGATTCAGCCGAACAGAGCACCAAGTTTAAACCCGAGTCCTTTTCTGCAGAAAATCCTCTGGAAAAGCAGAGCTCCCTATGAGGGGCAATCATTTCTGCCTTTGGGTTTTTCATTCTCAGACATTTCCTTTTTCCATTCATCTCCAATTTAATGTGGATGGTTTTTAAATGCAGGGATTTCTGAGCCTAAGATGACTCTATGCTTCCCATTGCCATCTTTGATAACACAAACTCCTACCTCTGTTTAAACCTTCTTTTGTCTAAATCATTCACAGTAAGACTTGCCTCTTTGAGATGAGAGGAACCCCTTGAAATATCAAATTCTCTGTTTAATTTTGTTCTTTATCCACATCCTTTCTTAAACCAGGAAGATCCAGAGCTACTTTTGACTTCACACTTCCCTTCATTACATTTGTTTCAGAAAACAGTACTATTATCACCTGCCCCAGAACTCCCAGCCTTGTAACATTACTTTTTCTGAAGCTTCTCTATGCTTAAATGTTCCACTGAGCCCAAATTGGTTTCTTGCCATTCTCTACCAACACAGTCCCCCGCCCAGACTTTAGGGGGCATATATACTGTTTGTTCCATGGATGACAGACTCCTTGTGACTGCATCATCTCTACTGAGAAAACATGTCGCGGACTGTTCAGGGGCTCAGACTGTTCTATGGGTTTTGGTACAGTGGCACATCCTGGCTCCCATCGTCCCACGAGTGCCTTCTCATCTCCCTTCTGTGACTCTTTGGAGCATTTATTCCTTTTCATTTCACTGACTTGCTATTTCCAAATGCTTCTGAAAAGCATTTTTCTCCCTCATCTCCTTCTCCAAACTACATTAGCGTCAGAGTTTATCATTATTTTCAGAGCTATTGTTTAGTTCGGCATGTTAGAATCCTAGCCTCGAGAAAGGTACAATCATGTTATGGTGTTGAGATTAAAGAATATTTGTGAAAATATCTGGCCCAGTGCCTGGTCCACAGAAGACATCCTATAAAAGTTAATTCATTTGTTCATGGATTCCTTCCTTCCTTCAACGTACATTGAGCACTTACTCCATAAATCTACTTTGAATCGTGCTAGGTGTTGGGGATTCAGATATGAGAGACCCCACATTGGCTGAAATAGTGACAGAGAGAGGAATGCCATGCTCTCACTGAGCACTTTCAACATTTCAAATACTGTACCGGTAGCTTTACAAACAATTAACTAATAACCTAGAAGTGAGCTATTATTACCTCCTTGTCTTATTTGTGATACAGGTTATAAATTTGTACGTTTGAAAGACATACTCGCAAAACTCTTCTGATCCTTTTTTGTTTTCTTAAGATTTATCTTACTTAGAGAGCACATGTGAGCTGGGGGGAGGGGCTAAAGGAGAGGGAGACAAGCAGACTCTCCACTGAGTCGGAGAAGCCTGAGGAGAGGGGGGCTCAATCCCAAGAGACTGAGATCATGGCCTGAGCCAAAATCAAGAGTTGGATACTCAACCAATTGAACACCCAGGTGCCCCGAAGCTCTTCTGATCTTGAAGTGACATATTTCAGTAAAATATGAAGGTTAGTCTCAATACTGTGGTGACTCATAGGCTCTTGATATAAGTGGACTTCCTTGCCTACGTCCTATTCATCATTCAGATCCTAGATTAAAGTTGCCTTATTAGGGGGGCTTTCCCTGATTCACTCATATGTAGTCTGGGTTCCCTTGTAATTTCTCTTATACTCTGTATTTGTCCTTTGTTGTCCTTACTACAATCTGTAGTTAGCATTTATTGTGGGATTATCGCTTTCATGTCCGTCTCCCTTGAGATACCATAAGCTCCATGACGGCAGGGATCATGCCCATTTTGGCCAACACCCTACACCCAATCTCTAGCTCAAGGGCTAGCATACAAAAGGTGCCCAATATCACGAGTTTAATGAGTACTATATTTTGTAATGTCGATTGCAAAAGTGCAGGTTGTCCATCCATGTTTTATTTTTTTACTTTGGAATCAGCTGTGTAGCTTTCTGAAGCATCTAGTTACTTCTATATAGCTTATTATTGAACGATTTGGGAGTTTCCACTGGCTGGTGGTGAAGAAAGGGACAGAAGCAGTGGGCTGCCTTCACCCCCAGGATAACTTCTCTGATGGGAATGGGAGAAGAAAGACTGAGCTGAAAAAGGTCAAGTATCAGACAAGTCTGGGAGGTGGGAGTTGCTGGACATGGGAAGAGAGTGACCTCGGTGTCTTCCTGTCCTTACTTCCTGTCTCCCCAGGAAGTGTCAGTCAGAGATTTTCAGGAAAGAGTGTTGTCATGGTAACCTGAATGGCTCTTCCTTTCTGGGCTGTACAGGGACAAGTGCCCTCATGTGCCCCAGCTGTCCCCATGTGCAGTGGCAGTCCTTTTGAGGTTTCAGATGCAACATGGAAAATCCAGAGCAGACGACGTTTGTAAGGACAGAACCAAACTCAGCATGTGGCAAGGATTCAAGCCCAGAATGCAAGGAGGCTGTTCTTGAACTAATTAAAATTTAATCTGCTAAAGCCATTTTCTTGATAATTTGGGAACCCTCTCTTGACTTTTGCAAGTTCCAAAGAGCCTCAAAAATAGAGGATGCTGTATTTTTGCACTTTTTCTCTCTGCGTATTAGATTTCATACCAAAAAAAGCACTTTTTAAAAAGGGACTGTAGATAGAGTAACGGTATGATTTATCATCCAAACTGGGACACTTGGGAGAGTGAAAAGAAGCACTATTAATAATTATACGGGGACAACAGACATACACTGGGCTGTCCTGGGCAAAGGAGGATGTGCAGGTAGGAAAACTAGGGTCGGGGCCAGATCAGACAAAACCAGCAGGTTATGTGAGCCCATGCCTCTGACAGTGCTTGGTATACAGCAGGTGCTCAATCTTATTAAATTAGCCAGAAAAACCCAAAGTTGTCCTGGGTGTGCTTTCTTAACAGAAACAGATACGGGTCCACTAAAATAAGGAAAGTACAGCAGACCAAGCAGTGGGATGGCAAGGCGAGGGAGCCATGTTCCCCCAAAGTGGGCAGGGACACAGTGCAGAAATATATGTGTATTCTGTGTTTACTCATTCCGAACTGTTAGCAGTTAATTGCCATCTGTTGACACACCCGGGGGGAAATGTGAAGCAGCTCTGGATATTTGCATATGCATTCTCTGCCTGCATATTTTGTTAACACTCATGTGTGGGTCTCCAATTCCTAAAATCCACACAACTCTGCCCTAATTTCATAATGTACATGTACTGGGTGCCACACTTTGGGGTCCGATCTGCAAAAAATGGCCTCCTCAGGATTCCCTCATGGTCAGCCAGAGATGCTGGCTGCAGCCTGGGGCCTGCCCAGACTAGCTAGGCTGCTCTCGTTCCCACCCCTCCTCCTCTCGCCTGCCCGGTCTTTCAGGAAGAGTGAAATGGTCCATTGACCTCTGAGGAGCAAAAGGGCATGTTCAGCTTTTTTAGAGGTTATGGACACTCTGAGTGACACCAGAGCCAAACCTCCAATGGCAAGGCCAGAGGGGCTGGAGAATGGGGGCGAGGCCTGGCCGTGTCTCCTCGTCCGCTGCTAACCTTGCCCTGGAACTGACCAGAGCCGATGCCCTCCTTCCTCTGGGTCTGCTGAGTGCTTCGTCTTCTTCCCATGTCTTGGGAGAGATCCGTCTCCTCTGACAAACTCAAGATTCCAGGCGGAACTTTCCCATGCCACCATCCCTCAAAATAGCCCGAGCCGAGCTGTATTTATAGCCGTGTGAGACTCTAATGGGCCAATTTGTTTGAATTTCCACTGCTTTTGTGTTGAACGTACCCCTCACCCGTGGGCAGTCTCTTCAGGCCTTTATGATGGGGTGTGTTAGGGTAGAGGGGGCCATGTTCAAGATGGTAGCTGTATAGAGCGTGGGGGCTGTTTTGCATATTTACTGTTCTTTAAAGCCGGTTTTTTGAGAGAGAGAAAGAGACAGAGAAAGAGGTTTCTGTAAGTAGCCCGGACAATGAGAACAAGACCGGCTGTATGCCAAGCACGGGATCCCGGCCAAAACACATATCATTAGCTTGGACCAGCTATAAGCAAGGAAATGAGAAACATATGTTGGAGAGCAAGGTTAGGAGTGAGAGACTATGGGTCAGTGACAGTCACCCTAAAACTTTTCCCTTGTTCTTCAGCTGTGGCCTGGCGGTGTCAAATGTCATTTCAACTGCCTTGATTTCTCATGGTGGGGCTGCCTGTGTGTTTTTTGGTGTTTTTTTTTTTTTTTTTTTCTTCCTCCCCCTGCTGTTTCCTGATGGGAGCTTTTTGGGGAGGGGAAGAAAGGGGCAGGGAAAGGTTTGTGCGATAGTTTTTCTCAGTTCTGGGAAAATCACAACCTTGTTTCCCGTGATGCTCTCGGAAATTCCTCACTTTCTCTGAAATAACGGTGTCTCTCCGTTTGGGATTTGGACTTGTTCGTGAGGGAAGAAAGAGGGGGAAGGCTTTGAAAGCATTTCTTGCTGTTTCTTTTCTTAAATATAATTAGACACGCCTCATTACCTCACACTGAAGGACTTTTGTACTTTTTCCGAGCTGTGTTTCCTGAGATCTTCGATGGGCCACGGCCTGTCATATTCACTCACACTTTATCATATTAGCAGTTATTTTTCCCGACACCTTTGTCCTCTCCTCCCCCTTTCCCTGAGGTATCCAGAGCTGGTTTTCTGGTCTGGAGCCATACCCAGGGAGCCGGCTGGAGACGAGCGCTTGCTGAAGGGCCTGCACTCCTTCAGCCTGTCCGGCTCTGCCCCCCCCTCCTCCCCACATTTGTCCTTCAAGTTCTCCCTGGACAGTTTGCTAACAAGGCCGTGCTCTCTGCCATTCTGGGGTCGAGACCCCTGTTCTCTATAAAACCCAGATGAAGAACTGTAGCACATGAAACTCAGAGGCGGCCCCTGGAGGACCGACTGTGGCTACTGTTCTGAGGCTGAGGACTGCTCCAGATGGCCGCCCAGAAAACTCACCAGGCTATGACACCCGGCTTTGGCCAAAGTCACAGACTGGCCACCAGGTATCCCCAGCCACTGCTGGTCAAAAAGGGAGAGCGTGGGGGCTGCTGCAGCCGGCGCGGAGAGAGCTGAAGGGAAGTGGTCCCCAGTGGTCCTCCCCAACCTTTGTTCTTTTAAGATTTGGGGAACGGTGTTGGGGTGGAAACCATTTCAAATAATTAAAACATTTGGTCTCTGTTTATCCTTTGCTTCCTTCTTCAGGCCTTGTTCTGAAAATAAACTTTGCTCTTAGTTTCCAGGCTCCTAAAATTCCCCAGCGTGTGAGTGTCCTGACAGCCTTGGGCAGGGTTAATGATTGGCTTGAGGTTCGTGTGACCTGTTTCCCCCAGGTGAGCTGTCTACACAGTTTAGTCTTCTTTTTTTTTCCTTCCTTGTCTTTTTTTTTTTTTTTACACTGCAGTTTCGGATAGCAGGTCTCGCTTCCCTGCATGGAGACTTCTCTGGTCCCAGAAGGAACCCTCACTTGCTGAGTCTTTCTCGGTGCTCAGTGGATCAGGAGGGCTATGTGTGCGCGCGCGTGTGTGTGTGTGTGCGTGTGTGTATCCATTTAACAAAAAGACATGAGAGAAATTAGGGCAGCCAAACCACAACATGCAGGCGATGGGTATTTAAGTCTTACACTGACAGTGAGGCAGGATCCTGGTTCGGGGCCTGAACATCTTCCAATTTCAAGGAGTCTATTTCTCAACACTGTCTTGGTTCCCTCTCTTTCATAGTAGAAGGCAGCTGGAATTAGGTCGGAGTCCATGTGTTTTCTTTCTGTGTCCTCATTGTTTGGCTGCCTCTCAAATCTCAATGCGGCCAAAATATGCCTCGAATGCACCGCTTCCCGCCATCTCCTCCGCCATCCTCCTGTGCAGCCACATCGACTCTAGCCTGGGGCCCGAGATGCCTTCCAAGCAGGCCCTTCGTGTCCTGTCTCTCCCTCTTTTGGTCCACTCATCAATGAGAGGCCAGAGGGGTGGTTTAAAAAACCCAAATTAGAGGACACGCATGTCTCTGCGGGATACCCTCCTGATCCCGGCCTCCTTCTCTGACTTGTGATTGAGCCATCCCTCGGTTCTTTCTGCGGCAGAAACTCTAGCCTCATCTTCCTCCCCCGTACAGTGGGGGGTCACAACAACGCCTACAGATGGGACTGGGAGGAGGAGACCCTTTCGCACACTTTCAAGCACCTAAACCAGGGTTTGACTGCCATAGGGGCAGTAAACGGAAGGGCCGTTTACGGTTTGCTTCCTTGAATTTGCCAAGGACTTCCCATCACAGAAGCCTCTGTCACTCACCTTCTTCTGTGTGGCTGGTTCTTCCTTATCCCTTCAAATTTGAGTTTAAATGTGAACTCCTTAAAGATCTTTTCTAACCAGTCTGTTCAAATAGGGTCCTGTTTCCTCTACCCCACTCCCGTTATTTTGTCCTGTAACATTCTATTTGTTTCCCTCCTACCACTTTTTCCAACCGGCAATGACACGTTATTTGTTTACCTGAGGGCAAGGTTATGACTGCATATCCTTATCTAGCATGAACAACATTTGTGGAATGAATGCGTCAATGAATGAATCAAGCTCCTCTCCTTTCTTCTATACCAGAACCACTCCCAGCTCACCGCATCTCCTAGGCCACCCTCTCCCCTCCAGATCCCGTATTTATTTATTTATTTAGGTATCCGCTCACCCTCTTGCCACTCTTGGCCCTGGTCTCTTGGCATTGGAAGTTCTCTGAATCATCCAGGGGCTGCCTCGTCCTTGCTCCCCTGCTCAACTCTTTTCTCTTACTTTTAAGTCACGTTCTCCTGTGAAAGGCTCATGCTTTCATTGATATGTAAACGATAAATAATAGAATATATAATGCCCAGAGTGAGTGTTATGACTAAAAACTCCTTATCTGCCAAGTGAGAAGGGTTTGGGATGAATTAACTCATCATCTACCATTAAGAGATCAATGTCTGTGCAATTACTGCACAAATATCCAAGATCAGGTATATTACAGCCCTACCTGAAAGCCTAGAATGATGGAAGGAAACCAGGCGGAGGTGAAATTATAGTTCCTATTTTTGATCCTTATCACCACTCATTATGTGTCTACACTGTATTATATGGAAGCTATGGAACACGAGCTAGGAAGAGGTAACCTGACCTGTCCTCATGAATATCTCTCTCTCACTCTCTCTCATAATCAAGAACACCAAGATGGAAAATGCTCTCGACTGAATTTTTTATTATTTATTGATTGATAGCTTGTCCTTTTTTCCACCCCCACCCCCCTCTTAAGCTTCTGTGCACTTTGCTAATTACTTCTCTGGAAATCATTTTACTTTACCATTCACCAGAATGCTGCCACCTTTGGGAAAGAATGTGGCAGTGTGCTGGACTGTAGGATTGATAAGGGCTAAGTTTCAAGAAAGGTCTTCTCATTGACGTGCTGGTCCAGCTGCACCCTGGAAGCTAATACAATATGAAGGCAATGATGTAATCATGAGAAATAGCCCAGGGCTTGCATCAGAGCCTTTTTGTCAACCAACAGAAGAAGCATAAGCATAACTGCCTTCATCATTTCACTCTTGGCCCCACCTGGATCTGTACCATCACTGTGACTCAGTCATAAAAGCAAATCTATCAGCACATTTGAGGCACTCTGGTCCATTAATATGATCTGAAGGTGAAATCTGCATATCCCCCAGACCACAGCATTCAGTGATTTGAGTTATTAGGAAAAGACTGAGTAGCTATTAACTGCTTTAAGAAGAAGAAAGTAAAGATCTCTTCCATTATATGCAGAAGACTTTACTGGTTTATATATGTTTAGGTGGGTAGTAGATAAATGGGTTTGACTGAAATGAGTTTTCTAGAATTTACAGGTCTCCTTACTTTAAAGATGGGAAAAGTAGACTCACACATGAGCTCTTCCCCCAAATACACAGAATCTTGGAGAAGAGCCAACACTGCTCTATTACCATTCCAGAGTCCCTGTGCTTCCACATATCTTAGACTAAACCAAACGAATTTTTTGGTATTAGTCTTGAATCAAAGAGGCTGCCAAGTTTTATTTAACTCAACAAATGAAGTAAATGTTGATTGAGTGTCTATTAAGTATAAAGAACATGAAAGGCAACAGCCTTGTTCTTAAGGAATTTATAACTTAGTGGAGGAGACAGACATATAAACTAAATTTAATACAAGACACTAGTAAATAAAGCACTGAGAAAGGACTATTGACAATGAGTTGTGGAGGCATCTTAGCATAGGAGCTGCTCCAGGCAGGGGCTGTGTATGAGAGTCCGTCCCAAGTGAGAAAGAGAAAGACCCATCAGTAGAATCAGACCATTTCTCTGTAGGTAACAAAAGCCCTTCTAACTGGTAAAGATTTCTTCCTTGTTCTAAACTGAAATCTGCCTCTCTACAGTTTCCACCATGTGCTGCTAGCTTTATTATCTGAGGTAATATATATCATTTTAATCTCTCTCATACACATCAGCTTTCAAAATTCTAAATCTGGTTAATTTTTCTCTCCATTTCCCAGTGCTCCTTCCCTCAAAGATTCCTTTGCCTTTTCCTATTTCAGATTAGATGTACCAATTTATTCGACTCTTTCACCTATGTCACGATTCTCAAATCCTTCACTATCTGGATGCTCTTCTTTTGACATATTCCACTTTATTCATGTCCGTCCTTAAACATGGTATTGAGAACTGGACACAATTTTAAGACAGGTTTTGACCAGTGGGTAAATTTCTTCCCTTCCTACCCACCCATCCATCCGCCCATCTATCCAAATGATACTTAAGTAAACTTCTGTGATATAGGGCACTGTTCTAGTTATTATGGGGAATAAAATGATGAAAAACTTCAATGAAAGTCAAGTCTAATGAGACGAGGATGAGAGGGAACCATTCTCATACCAATACGACCTAAGATTTCATTGGTACTTTTGGCACCCATGGGACATACAGTACTTAGTGAGCTTGTGGACCCCAAGATTTGCAACATAGTTTCACAAAACTTATGCTTAAACAGATTGCCCTTGTTTGGTCCACTAGCATTTGATTTTTGGAACCATATTTCAAATCTCTACATTGATTCTTTCAAATATCAGCCCATCAGTTCAATTCATGGAGATCTTTTGGAAACCTAGACCCTGTTCTCCAATATCAAGCCCTTTTTTGTAGTTCTGGGCCACCTGCAAACACAAGCAGCTTAGTATGGAACCTTGGAGTGTATCAAGCCAGCTCTGAATCCATCTAAGCTCTAAAACTATCAAGTCCTCATTTCTTTATCCTGGCCATCAAAGAGATCATTTTTGATCAAGTGTGATACTGAAGTCAGGATAGAGGTGCCCAAAGAATTTTACCACTTCACCGGGATAAATACTGAGTAAATAAACACTTTAAAAAATAGTAGAACTTAAGTACCAGGCCTTACCCGACACCATGTTTACAGAGGGATCAGTCTGCTAATGTGGAAACTGGCAGCTCCAAAAGGTTTGGGAAGGAGGATCTCCCTGCTCAACTCGGAGATACTAAATCAGAGGATTAAGTCTCCAAACTGTCTGTGGAGCTCGGGAGAATAACAGCGCTCTTTATAAGCATCTTGGATTTCTACTTTTCCAGTGAAATCCACTGGGTCCTATCAGTCTGTGGTTTGTCTGCTCAGGTTTTAGCAAACTCAAGATGGGGCTGTATCGTGATTGGTTAGAACATTCTGCTCTTCAGAAGGGGGAGCCCACTGACCCCTGACCACAGCCGGTCAGACAGAGAGTGTCAGAGGCGGACCAATTACCTAAGAGGACTGAGAAAAAATCAAACAGAGGCCAGGCACAATGAGGGGAAAAAACACACAGCAGGCCCAGCTTTAGTTCCACTGCTTGAATTACCACTATGTCAATAGAAGGTGATAAATCAAGGGAGATATTTACTGATTAAAATTACAGACTCCTACGGGAAACTGTATAAACAGATTGAAGAACAAAGCCTTCAGGGACTGAGCCCAGCTGAATCCATCCAGGCTTTGGCCACTCATTTCTATTTCTAGCCAACTCTTGGACCCAGGGTCATCGAGAGAGCAAGTTTCTCTACGAAATCAGACTTGCTCTGCACAGATCCAAATATTTGTAGGGAAAATTTAAAGGCATGTTGGGAAGAGATTCAGGACTTAGATCCATTCACAAAGGATCCTCTTATTTCATTCTTATTTCTTCTTCTTCTTCTTCTTTGCTTTTGCTCTCAAGTCTGGTCTAGACTCACTAGAAAGATCCAGAACACCTGGTCTGAGTGCCCTGCCTGCCAGAGGAGGTCCTAAGGTCACAGATGCTGAAGAGAGGGCACAGGAGACGTGAGTGAGCATGAAGCTCACCTCCACAGGGAGGTTAGGGGCTGGTAACTGTTGCCAGGAAGCTCTCTATGCCAACCCACCTTGCCTACCCTTTCTGGTGTGCCACTGCTGGTGTTCCCAGGGGGAAACCAAAGCTTTGCTCTGCCATCCTGGTCTCTCCAGGTGTACGGCATGGTCCAGGTCCCTCTGCTTCTTGATCTGGTGACCTTCTTGAGTAAGAGAAATATCTTTGGGGATGCCTGGAATAATTTGTATAAGGAGGGCTTTGCAGCAAGGTTACAGTTTAGTTTCCAGAGCCCTGTGAGTTTCTTTTTGCCAGTTCTGCCTGTGGGAGTGGGACCATCTCCCCAAACCACTCTCCTCGGTAAGTGGCAGCACAAGTCTGTGGATGATGGATGGCGGGCACCTGTGTGAACGCTCTTTAACAACACCACTGGCTCCGTTATCTACGAATGGTCTTGCAGTGAAACTTTGCCCTTCGAATCCAATTTCCATTTCTTTCCTTTTGTGCCCTTGGCTGTGAAAAGGCAGTCATCACTCAAAGGGAATTGGGCAAAACATGCTATGGGATAAAAAGACTGATGATCAGGAGGAGGGACATGATCATCTCTGCAATGTCAATAAATGATGAAAGCCTGTTGGGGGTATAATTTCCATTCAGGCCAGAGTGTGTTGTTGGGTGTTTGGGGTTTTGTCAAGGTGCCCCACTGAGGGACAACTGTGGGCTAAAATCAGCTGACATTCTACCTGCCAACCTGCTGAGCCATGTGTCCTTGGGTTGGGGGGGGTGGTGTCCACCTGGAGGGAGATGGAGTTTTTTCTTCATACACAGGAGAAGTTGGTCGTTCAAGCATGCAGCCATGGACTTCTGTCTATCAAGTGGGATGTTCTTTTCTAATGGTCCCTACAGAGGGAGTAGCCTTTTCTAAATGGTGCACGGGTCCAGAACAGGCTGGACAAGGCCCTGATTCTTCTGGCCTTTTCCTTGGAGCTGGGAGGAAAAAAGGTGGAGAAGATCCCAGCAGAGCATTTAGAAGTTCATGCTTTGCCTTTTAAAAGGCAGCAGTGGATAATAAAATGCCTGTATAATTATCCTGGCTCGCTCTCCCGTTCTTTCGCAACTGGGTTACTGTAAAGTGAGGTGAGTGTTCCTTTGTTTTTTCCTCCCTGAAGGGATTTGTCAAGTATTCCCTGCCTGAGTGAACTCCTTGTCCGGGGGTGTCACTGAGCCCATCTCTTTCCATCAGCCTCCAGAGATGGTTGATGTTACAGTTCAGACGTCACACACTGTCTTAAGTTCTGGAAGACTCTGAGACGTCCTGCTTATTATTATTATTTTTTTTTTCCTTAAAGGAAGTTATGTTTATAGCTGCTGCGCTTGACTACGCTGCCCCTGTGAGCCTCCTCTGAATGGTTTCCAGCATGCGTGCTTATCTCCAAATGGAAGTACATTTTAGAAACGGAGAGAAATTAACTCGGATTTCCTAAGCTGGAGGAGGTGAAGTCGGTTGTCGCAAACTGTGGGGGCGCTCTGATCTCGTTCTTCTGCTCTGTTTGCCGAAAAATCTCTCTTTGCCCTGGAATATCATGGCCTGGAGGCCTTTAAATTAAAAACAGTTGTGAAACTGGCAGCAATTTAGAACTTATGCCAGTGCATGAATCCGTAAAGAGCAGGGCCTCAGGGATGCAGGTCATGTGTCTATAAAGAGGCCTGTTTTGTATCCTTGGTTTTCACTAAGGCAAGCCTTTGGCCTACTGCTTCTTTCTCTTGCAGGGGAAGGTCGGCTCTTTCTGGTTGTTTTCTACCCTCCTTTCTGACTTAACCTCCCACCTGATCCCACGTCCTAGGGCTTGAGGGTTTGCCTTGGGCACAGTGGGGCCACAAGGGACTAGGTGCTTCTTGGCATCCCCCAGGTCAGCAAAGGAAGTAGCCAGACAGTGGCTGACACCTCCTGTTTCAGAGTGACAAGAACACGGCGGGGAGTTGGTGGGGGGTACCAGAAGACAACACCACAAGGGACAGAGGGGAACAATGCAGCTACATAGGAAGCCTTCACAGACAACGCAAATCTGAGCCTGGAAAACTGAATGCAGGTTTTGTAAAAGATACTTTTGTCAATTTCAAGAGAAGGTAGAGGAAATGCCAGACAATAAAAGAGCAAGCTGGGGATAGGCCAGTAAAATTCCTCCTTGGTGTTTATGGCCTGGTTACTTCCAAGCCAGGAGGCGATGTGACTCAAGCAGGGATTCATCTCAAATGGGCTTGGTCAGAGGGAAGGGCTGGGGGTGAACCCGGAGGCTGCTGGGGAGCAAAACCTGGAGTCTGTTCCTGACAAAAGTCTTCCTACCGGCACCTTCTCTAGCATTCTGGTCACTCCAGGGGGGCCTTCTTGTTCAGAGTAGAATATTCTAAGTCATCTGGCATCTTTAATTCAAAACTGAAATCCACCGATATGGACAAAGAGACCCGAGGATTTGGTGCGTTGAATCCTTTGGCAGGAAAAGAATTCACACAAACCTGAAAACATAGTTGTCTCCTTAAACAAATTCAGAATTATGTTCGACAAGTTATCCCGACAAACACTGACTCTCTCCTATGTATGGAAATTGGAAATAGGACCAGCAAGTCTGGTGGGGCCAGTACATGTGAAATTATATTACAAAGTTAAGGAATCTATACTGTCTATATGAGTGAATGTTTTAAAGCAAGGGCATGAATAGAGCTCTGCTTTGGAAGGGCCGTGGTAGAAGGACTTTGAGGATACAGGTGATAGCTAATATTTCTCGAACACCTACCATGTGCCAAGAACTGAGTTAATTATCTTATGACATGCATTCTCTTTTTAAATCACACAACCTCATGAGGTTGGCCCTATTCTTTTCCTCATTTTACCCATAGGCAACCTGAGGTTCAGGGAGGTTGAGAAACAAGGTCACACAGCCTACAAGTGGCAGAGCAAGGATTTGAACCTAATCTGACTGACTCAAGAATCCACAGTTAAACTACTCTCCATCAAACTCACTGTATATATTGCTTGTTTCATCAAGTGTCCAGAAAAACAAAAAACAAAAAACATTTCTTTTGTGTGAAAGAAGGGGCAAACCTCTGGATTTGGGATCATGAGACCCAGATGTTAGGGGTGCCAGGTTTAGCAAATAAAACTACAGAACACCCAGTTAAATTAGAAAAACTGCTCTAATGAATGTTTGAAACTTATTAAAAATAGCTGAACACGGGACACGTAAGGCGTCCTCACAAAATGAATCAAGACACAGGACAAACTCGGTAAATAGAGGACCCACCCCGTCTGTAGATAAGCACCTTAAGTGTGTCACACCATTTCTGTGTGACCTTGGGCAACCCACTCTTACTTAGTCTCATTCTCCTCAAATGGAAAGTACAGACAGTAATGTCTCCCTCACAGAGTTATTACAGGATTAGCTGAGATGATACAAAACACCCAGGACAATGCCAGGCATAGAGTAAGGTACTCAATAAATGCTTTGTTGGTAAATTAGGCAACTCCTTGGTTTCCAGAACACTTTTCTTTTTTTCATTCACAAGAATACTTAGCTCCTACTGAGTGTTTTATTCATCAAAGACTTGGCCTTTTCTTCATGAAAAATATCTCTTTTAATGGGGGTCACTTCTTGATGTTTCATGTAGCCTGTATTTAAAAACACCCGCCATTTCCTCTCGTAATAAAGTTACTACACAAGTTAAAAAAAGGGGGGGGCATCAGAAACAATGCCCATTATATTATCTTCAAGCCTTTATTATGTAGGTATTAAATTTGAACTCAGAGGTCGTCACACTTGGAAAGTGTTTCCATCTGTAGCACTCCACTCTGCTTTCTGTCGGTTCAATTAAGCTTGAGAATTTAAATTATCTCTCTAACTCTAAAAATATGTATGGATACTTCTGAAAGTGGAAACTGTCCCAGGGCTTAGAAGAAATTCTGTGGGAGTGGATGTGCTCACAGCTTTCAGGCCAGAAAGGTTGACCCTTCCAGATCTTTGAAAGGTTGTGGAAAGACCGTAAAAATCAAATCAAATCAAGTCAGAATGGACAGCTTTTCTCTCCAGAAGAGTATTTGGAAAAGAGGTGGAGAGATGTAAGAGTTGTGTGTGAAATACACACACACACACACACACACACACACACACAGTGGGGAACATATTTGTCTAAAAACATT
This sequence comes from Neogale vison, assembly GCF_020171115.1. NCBI lineage: Eukaryota > Metazoa > Chordata > Mammalia > Carnivora > Mustelidae > Neogale > Neogale vison. Next base: position 14,981,329 of record NC_058097.1, read on the forward strand.
AAATTAAAAACTTCTTAGAGTGACAGCATTTCTTCCATTCTTTCTCTCATTTCCAGTTCATTCTTATCAGAATTCTGTCAGCTTTCAAACTGACATTTTCCTGTTCTGATCTTTTCTCAGATAGTAAAGAGGGATTTTTTTCTTTCTCTTTTCTTTCCTTCTTCTTCTTCTTTTTTTTTTTTAATTGGGCTGATGCAAACAGCAGATCAGTCTACAGAGAAACGTCAAGGACAGTTCCGAGTCCCAAGCCCTGACCCGCCTGCCCTCTCCTAACTAGCTATTGACATTGAACTTAAAAAAGCTGCAATGCTGAGATGAGATAATGTTTTAGAGGGAAAAGGGCTGTGGGGGGAAGGATGAGGGGGTGGGGCATTCCAGAAGTGAATGGGCTGCTGGTCTATGAGTCAAACTTCAGGCTTGTAAAAGTTCAGTTTTGCTTCAAATATCCGGTAAAGAAAATGGAGCTCTTTCTTTAGAGCAGAAATGGGGCAGGAGAGTCTCTTTGGATGTTCCTGTTCCCAGAAATGTGAAGTGGTTACAATTTTATGATCTTTGGGTATAGAACTGTCGCAGGCTTTCTGTACCGGGCCAGTGAATAACTCAGTGTTCATTTCACTCATGTCACAGGACAGAGGTGGACTTGACAATGCACAGATTTAGAATTTTTAATATGAATATCTAAAGGGATTTTCTCTCTCATTTTAAAACTGAGAAGTAAAAAGAACATTGCTGGTATTTGGTTTTGATCCCTTTGTTCTCAAGATTCTATTAGCTTTGGCTTCTGTTTACCGCTGTTTAAAGATGCTCCCACCTGAAACTGTGAATTTCACTTGCTTCCTCTCAGGCTGGGAACAGAGATAAAGAGAGAAATGGTTTTCTCAGAAAACCTTTGACTGTGCTATTGTGGGGCCATCTGCTCTTATTTTCATAGCACTTGGTCCTAAATGTTCTAGAATAAAGTCCTGGCATCTCTGAAAATACTTCCTCCATGTTGCCACCAGTTGGAGAGGTGGTTTAGTTGATGTTGGCCAACCTAGAATAAAACTGGTGAGAGGGAAGCTTGGGTTCCTTAAGGGTAGGATTTCTTTTTTTTTTTTTTTTAATTTCTCCTGGTCCACCTGGATTCTCTGTTCTTCCTTTGTGGGAATTTATTTACAGAGAGGCACTGTGTTACTCTGCTTATATATAAAGAGGTAGAGAAGTTCTCTAAATGCCTCTACTTTCTAGAAGCTGCTGCTTTCTTCTGGTCTAAGCCCTGGGGAATCCAAACCCTTTCCGGGCACGCTAAAGGCCAGTGAGCAGCTGGGAGAACTCTAATCACATGATCATTGTTCACTGCGGTGGGCAGACACCTCTGTCTCTGCCTCCTTCATGTTCATTGCTTGAGACACTTGAAATTAGGCCTGACACAGCGCTAACAAATATACTACAGGGAATGAGCCTGCACTGGGCCCTAGGGAATGATCTAGAAGACTTAATAGGTCTTTTCCATCTTTAATTTCCATGGTTCTAAATATGCTGGCTGCTTATAAAGCAGCAGATTGATTTTCAGGCAGACTGGTTAGTTTTGAAAGCACTTAGCGGAGAGGATTTGGCTTCATGTAGCCATACCCCTTGACCCTCACTTTAGTAGGTACCTGGTTTCTGAAGGGAGCCCTCACATACATCCTTTTGCCTCCCTCTGGCAGAGAGCAAAGGGGCATGGGGTGTTCTCAGGGCCCCCCACTGAGCTCCCTAACCAGCTACTATCGTCTCTGTGCACTGGGGACTAATTCTTATCTAGCTGTTAACGTGTAAAAACAAGCAATCGGGCATGAAAGTAATGTTAGTTTGGCTTACCACTTTCTTACACCCCTTCTGAAATAAGCCAAGTGTTCCGACTCTGTAGTGAGCCTTGCTAGGAAGAAGGCTTTCCCTTACTTCTGAAGATGTGGTAAGCGCCATGATCAACCCTTACCGTGAGGTCCGGACAGTCACCCAAAAGAAGGCACGTTTGAAAGCATGAAGTGGTGCAATTTCATACATGTAGCTGGTGAATTCATTTTGGAAATGGCAGTTTGGGGGGAAACTTGCTATTTTTCTTTTGGTAATTGTTCCCATTGGCTTACCCCACCCCCCATTCCTCAACAAGATGCAAGGAAGCAATTATAGGCAATAAAATAGACACAGCTAAGTTTGGGGAGAGGGAAGGGCCCTAGGAGTTTGCATATTTTCTTTGAGCTCACACGTAGGTTGCTTTTTTTTTTTTTTTCCTGGACATGGGAAATATGAACAATCTCAGTTTTTCCATCCATAAAACAGGAATCTAAATAATTGCTTACATACCAGGAAATGTCTTAAGGACTATATAGCTAACATTTGTATACTGGTTTGGAGATAAAGTACATATATGAAGTGCACAGGACTTTTCATGATGGTTCAAAGTGCTCTTAAGAAGGGGACCCAGGGGGTGCCTGGGTGGCTCAGTGGGTTAAGCCTCTGCCTCCCACTCAGGTCATGATCTCAGAGTCCTGGGACTGAGTCCCGCATTGGGCTCTCTGCTCAGCAGGGAGCCTGCTTCTCCCCCCTCTCTCTCTGCCTGCCTCTCTGCCTGCTTGTGATCTCTCTCTGTCAAATAAATAAACAAAATCTTAAAAAAAAAAAAAAAGAAAAAGAAAAAAGAAGGGGACCCGGGCATTTGTTCACTTTGCATTCCATTTCCAGGGCGAAATTTAACCCAGAAAAGCTACTCGTGGCTGATAAAATGCCAGGACTGATATTGGGCTCTGAACTATTTTATCTGGAGTTGAGGAGCCAGTTCCCAATTATTCAAACTTCAAGGTCACTCATTGACCCAGTACTTTGGGTAGGGGAGGATTCCACTGGATGAGAGCGGACAGGAGGTGTGAGGACTTCGGGGCAAAGGAAGCACAGGGAGAAATATACAGACCAGAAGAGCAAAGAGAGCTGTGGTTATTTTCCCTGTCGGCTGCCTAAATTTGAAAGAATCACCGGTTAGCCTTGGCCGTGTGGAAATGTGCCAACTTTTAGCGTCCCCTTTTCCGCTGGCCACCCCCTATGAAGGAGGCAAATCCACACCTGGAAAGGACCTTGCCTTCCTTGTGTCTGCTTGGTGGCTCTGCCTGGCCTGAGTGTCATTTTCAGAGGTGTGGAAGAGCGGTGCCTCCTCCTCCTAGAGCTGTTTTAACAGAATTCTGTAAGCTTCCTATGTAACCCCTCTTCAAAATCTGAAAATGAAACAAGACATATTTCTGAGGTTGTCAGCAGGTAGATCCACTGGCTTGTGGTAAGTAATCTCTCTGGGAGGAAGTCTTGGCTCTGATGTCTGTGTTGAACGTTCCGTGGCTCCCCCCCGGCCGCCCCAGCGCAGGTCTGTTCGCTGGGCAAGGAGGCGGTGATGATATTGCTTCTAACAACCAGACTGAAGCGTAGCCTCAGGCTGTCTTGCAAAGCCCCCTCCAAACAGCCTCTAATTAATTTTTATCCTGCCATCCCAATGAGTCCCGGGAGTGCAGCAACCCAACAACAAAAAACCCTCATCAAGTCATTTGGAGAAAGCTTTGACGTAACACTTGCAGATTTTAGATCTCCAAAAGAGACGCTGCTGCAGGAGGAAAAAAACGAAAAAAAGAAAAAAGAAAGGAAAAAACCCATACAAAACCCTTCCCTTCACTCCCCACTCCACCTGTTTTTTTGTTGCCTTTCCCCCCCCTTCCCCTAGTTTCTCGCCTTTTCTTCTACAGTGGCTAAAAGTCAGTCTATGCTCTGGCTCTAACCTGCCCATAGTTCTTTTGGAGAGAACCCTGGAGATACACATTTTTTTTACTACTGGAGGCCAAATCCAAATTCTCTGTGGGCCGGAGCCAGGTACCTGAGCTGTGCTGCCCCGGGGACCCCAGTCGCCGTTGGAGGGAGCCTTCTGGCCTCTCCGGCTCATGGTCGTGGTCGAGCCAGGCCTCCTTAGCACTGTGAGAACACTCTCTGGTGGACATAATGCTGGAAGCTGAGGGAAAGTTCCAGGAAGAGGAGTTTTACCCACTGAGCACATCACAGATGAAGCCTTCTGGGTCTCCCCTTTGGAAGCTTTGCTGGCAGCTGCCCAGTCACACTGGCATGCTGTCCTTTACAGGGAGCCCATGCAAACTCCTGAGGGCCCCTGTCTGGGACATTCTCCTTAATTCTCAGGGGATCGGAGACAGAAGGGCCCCTTCTGCCCTTGCAACCGGTAGGGAAGCCTCACTTGCTGCTTTTCCCTCCAGCTCAGGGGCTGGCCCCCGACACTTTGCCCCGCCGGCCTTTCAAAGACTTGCCCACCCCTCTGTGTCCATTCAGGATGCTTCTCCTGGGACCTCGAGTGAATTCAAATTTCGGAAGAACGGCCGTTTGAAATGATGCCTTCAGAAGGGCTGAAACCCAAACCACTGGCTGCCTGGGCTTCCTGGGTTTTCAGAACAAAAAGGTTGAGTGACTGCTCCCTTCCTGAGGTCTCCGCAGAGGAGAGCGATCCAGTGCCAGCGCCTCTGGTGTGAATTTCATGATCCCTGGGTGCCAAAGAAATTTCCGCAGGACCAGCTTGACTCGACAGCCCCTGAGAAATGGGGCCATTGTTTCTAACGAGCTTCAGCAGTCGGGCTCCTTTAAAAGAGTTAATCACAGAATCACAGCCTAGAAAAGACTTCTCTGACTGCTCCTCTGTGCCAGGTCCAAGGGAGTGAGGCTGATCCTATTTTTGAAGACGCCCATGGAGCCCCACTCCAGTGACTAATCGCTCGTAATTGTCCTCTTTAATTTTAACCTCATGTGCTAGTGCTTGAAACAGATTTCCGTTTGTGCCGTCCTCAGAGAAGGTAGAAAGCATTGCTCATCATACAAAATCGGCTGTTCATTTCCTCCTCCTCTGCTTTCTCCTGTCTCTTTGGACAGTAGCATGGCCTAGCGGTGAAGAGCCAACGATGGGGAATGGGCTCCACCTGGGTCTGAAGTCCGGGTTCTGTAATTTCCTAGCTGGGCTAACATGCCTGTTTCCTTGCCTGAGAATTTGGGGAAGTAACAGCTCACTGGGTTATTTTGGGGATTAAATGAGATAAATTGGAAGTAATGTGCTTTGCCTTGGTTCAGGGCCTACCGCGTGCCCACAAATAAAGCGGTGTCCACTATAAAAACTTAAAAAAATGAAAAAAAGGTGTCCACTGCGTGGAGTTGGGTGCACGTGGAATTCTTAACTGTTGGGGTGTTTCATTCTCCAATGCCAAGGGACACTGACAGGCCAAGAAGCACAAACAGTGGAAAGAGAACTGGACTGAAGGTCCAGAGACCCAGGTCCTAGGGAAGGTGCAATCTTTTTGGGCCTTTGTTTTCTGGTCTGTTAAAAATCTCCACCCTGTCTTCCTTGAAGGGGACAGGGAACATTAAAAGGTGGGAGGTTGGGGTACCAGGTGGTGGGTATTATAGAGGGCACAGCTTGCATGGAGCACTGGGTGTGGTGAAAAAATAATGAATACTGTTTTTCTGAAAATAAATAAATTGGGAAAAAAAAGTACAAAAAAAAAAAGGGAGAAGAGAAGGGGCCATGAATTGGAGAATGGAAGCCATTATGGATCCTGAAATTTGAGGACCAACTAACCCCCCTTGGCCCCTAGAACCTGTCCACGACCCCTGGAGTCCTCTCTAGCGCATTTTGCTGGTATTCCCCTGAATTGCTAATATCCAGGGAATGAGGAGTGGGGTGAGGCGAGTTATTTTCTCGCTTATATTTTTAGTGGTTGCATTTCCTTTAACTCTCAGTTCAATTATGTTTTGAAAGGGACAGTCCCTGGCTGGGAGTGTCCCTCAGCCAAGGAGCTCTAGAGCACAGTGGTTTAAGCACTCGGTTAAGCCCACGTACTGTGGGGCCAGTCCCTGGTTGTGTCTTAACTCTGCCACTTTCCCACTTTGTATCCTTGGGCCAGCTGCCTACCTCTCTGTCTTTCAGAATTCTCAACTATAAAATGGGAATCATAATAGTTGCCTTGTGAGAAAGATTAAATGCACCTGCATAATATCCTTGGAAAAGTGCTCTGGCACAGGATAAACACTCAGCAAATAAGAAGAGCATTATTATTATTGAGAACTTCACTTATGGTGGTGGTGAAGGAGGATATGAAGTTCATGTTGTCCCATGGATACAACTAGACAACACCCTCATCATTGTCGAGAGCATTATTATTACTACTTGAATTTTCTTCATTTATGCACTGATAAACCCTGACCGGGAGATTCCTGACTCAGTTATGGAAGACTTCTTTGAGTCAAAACACTCATGTCCAAAGGGTTCTTAAGGTTCTGGGAGGGGCATAGCTCGATTAAGAAAATGATAAACATTATAGATTCTCTGCAGAGAAGTTAACGGATGGCCCAAATTTCCCATATGTTTTTCTGGGGGCTTCAACTCATCCATGGAATTACTGGGGCCTGTAGACCTCTTGTTAGGAACCTCCATATTCATGCCTTCTCATCTATTGTATTATCAGGACCAGCCAGGTAGTGCTTTGGATGTAGTAAAGAATAAGAATCCCTGATCAGAACATTATATTATGGTTACCAGCAACAAGAGATCCCCAAAGAAAACAAAATGTGCGATATAACTGAACCTGAATTAGAATTTACACAATCTCTCTCTTGCCTACTATGCCTATGCCCTTGATGCATACCATTGCAATTTTTATCTAAGCCCAACATGCCCTGCTCGGAGAGAGAGTCTTGGAGAAATTCTCTCTCTCCCTCTATTCCCACTATCTGGCAGCTTCAAATAACCAAGGGTCACTTTATTAAGAATCTCCAGCTCTGGAGAAATGGAAGGTTAAAGTCATGAACCTCTGAGTTAACAATGAAAGCTTCCTTATTTCTAGTTAAAGAACTCTCTTATGTATAGTGTTTATAGGCTAGAATTTGGAAAGACTTAAATTAAAAAACAAATAATGGCAAATACACCGTTTGATATGATTATACCCTAGACAACCCCATTGTCATTGCATAGGAATTATGGGTTGGACCCACAAGAGTTTAATTTTCAGGTTAGACAGAAGCATGTTTCAAGTCTCCCAAAATACCTACTTAACAAATACCTTTTGTACACTTTTGAATTATTTCTCTACTTCTGTACCATTGGCTTTGCAAAATTGGCTACACCGAAGTATCTGAAACCGCTTTCTCACTAAACCGTGGTTGTTCTAGGGGAAGAGAGGGGGAGCCCCTTGTTTTTTCTACCAAGGACTAATAACCAACAGAAAAGAACTGGGTGAAGTCTACATGCAAAAATCTAAGTAACATCAATGTTTTCTTTTCTCAGAGAAAGAAATGCCTGCCTTAAAAATGAAGTCTGAGGAAGGTAAATGCATAGTACAAAATATATTTCCATTTCTCTACAATTATGTCCAATCAAATGGGCTAGAGAGAAAAAAGGAAGGGTGAAGATAGGTGATGGGGAGTCCTGAAGAGTAGGGAACCAGGAAGAAAGCAAGAGACCATGGCCAAATGGGGTAGGGGACAAATGGTGGGTACAGAAGGGATATATCTAGGTAAGGCGTTTGCACAAATGGTGAGGACAAGGAAAAGGAATCAGTAACCACTAGTTACCTTCTCCGCACATGTATATATTTGTGTCTCTCCTACTGCCTCACACATGCCTCCACCTGTTAGGTACTCAGTAAGTAAATGAAAGAGAAACAAAGAGAACGTGTAAAAATCCAGAAGCTTTGAAATTAATTTTGACTTTGAAAGTGCACTTTAGCTAGGCTATGATCTTACCATTATTATCACCTGCCATCTGCTTCCCTTGCGATACTATTTTTGTGGTTTAAATGCTGTTCACAGATCTTCAACTGCTTTAATCCTAGCCTTCAGAAGCATTACCCCAAATGAGATAACTACAGCTTCCTGCTTATGGTGGTGGGGTGGGTAGGATTATCCTTAAAACTGAAATAGGAGTAAGTAGAATCATGTCACTAGGAGGTTGGGGCCCCCATGGACCTGGGCCACCAGTTCCCATTCTGGACCATGGCAGAGCCTGGAGGTTGCCTAGGTGTAGCTGACAGACAACTACAGAAATTCTTCTTTGGAAAATAATTTCTGAATTGGGAATTGAAAGCATCAAGAGATGTGGAACAGAGGAAGAGAGAGACATTCATTTTTTTAGTCAACACACAACAGAAGCCCCAATCCTGGCAAGTGAAAAAGTGTCGTCTTGGTTTGAGAGACTCAGGCTTTAGCAGAACATTTGAATTGGCATACTGTGTAGCTCTTGAATAAAAATGTTCTATATTTGGTTAATTGGCCTGTACCCCCCTCATAATTACATCTAGCCCCAAATAATGGATTGATGCTCTTAGGTGGCCCTTAAAAAAATGTCATTCGCCAGAAAGAGGCTTAGAGAGGACTTTGCCCCATTATTTTAGTGGAGCTTGAAATAACTGCAAATGGTCACATGTCATGAAGATAGGCACTGAGCAACATTCCTTGAATAAACAGGGAGCCTACTGCTCAGGGTGGTAGGCTCTCTGGAGGGCAATGGAGCCCAGACACTGGTATTAATATGGCGACCCCTAGTGTTTTGTGGTAGTAGCACGGCTTGGAATCACACCAGCACCCTGGTCTACGTAGGGCTTTTTCACAATCTCCAATTGAAGGAGTTATTGCCTATCATAATTGTTTACGTCTTTAAAATCATCATGTTAAACAAAACCCTCTTCAACTTTAATGCATTTTCCTGCACAATATCCATTTCCAACCCCTGCCGAATAGAGTTGTCATGACATTGTTTTTTCTTATAATGTGTGGCCTCCTGTCTGAGCATTTCAAAGATCAAGACATATCAATTCATTACTGCGGTTGCAATGTCATAAACAATGAATAATGGCATCAACAGATGAATTGTCGGAAGAGATGGGTATTGCTGCGTCCATGGTATGGAAGCATGACAAGCAGGAATTTACTAGGAGCACTTCAAGTAGAGGACAGGCAAGCACAATGGTTATGGTGAGCGACACAAATAGTTGTCTGTTGTCTATTGGATTGGTCATCTTGGTGACCTCACACTGAAGTGGTAGTATATGATGGCTACAAAGAATGCAATTTGATTTTATATGTTCATGTAAGTGGACAGGGGCAATCAAATCACTAGATACCCCAAGCTACCCAAACCTCTTACTCACTATCTGGATATTTCAGAGAGAAAGTGGCTTTCTGGGTCCTGCATTGTATATAGTTCTATTAAATGTGATGTACATATTCATTTCCAATGCTACATAATAAAGGCAGACCCAGCCTTAGAATAAAAAATAATAATTAAAACCAGCTCACTACTTACTAGGAAATGTACTCAACATATCGCAAAAGGGCTGGGAATAAACTGGCATCTCAATGCTTTTCACTTTATGGTTATTGACCTGCTTTATCAGATATAAGAGTCTGCTTGTCAGTGGTCAGATATATTTGGGAAAATAAATAAGTAGAATATTTTATTCAGCATTTTAAGACTCTAGTCACAGTATCACCAAGACTACACATCTTTTAATTATTCAAACACGATGGTTATTCTCTTCCATACTAGTTATCTTTATCTTTTTATTTTTTTAAGTTTCAACTCCTATTGCTGGAATGACACCAACTGACCCAAAAGTGAGCTTGGGGACATTTTTCAGTTTTCATTGGCTTATTGATAAACGAAGGCCGGAAGCTATACGTATATAAAAAGGAAAGACAAAAAGCAAGGGTAATCTCATCATTTCAGCCAGTTCTTGGGTGACATGTTTGTGGTTTCCCTTTCCTTAACTAGACCTCCAGATTCAATTGGTGATTGGTTGGTCCTTCTCTGTAGATGGCTTCATTTATATACCAGATGGACATATAAGGGTGAAAGGCATTATCACTACTGGGAAGGGCAGAGACAAAAGAGATCCTTCAACCACAAGCAGGAGAGAAGCAGGGTCTCCCAAACAAATTCGATTGAATTAGATCACTCTCTTTGACCTACTTCCTTCTTATATTCAAATACCCCATGATCTTCTTTTTTGTAAAAAAATCAGTTCTATGATCTCAAAACAGCTCATCAACACAAAAGACACGGACACATGTCATTTCAAATTAAGAAAAAAGAAAAGAAAAAGAAACCAGGAGATTTAAATATCAGCTCAGGGTAACAACTATACGAATGTTTTATTCAAAACAAAGCCCTTTGGCTACCAGGCTTAGAAGAGACTTTCAGTCTCCAGGCTGTACATATCTAGAGCTGTCTGTGAACAGGTGGGCAACAACAATATCATATTCTGAGGGAACACTGCTAACACAGAATCAGAAAGGATGAAGGTGATTTGTGAGGATAATATGGATGGTCCCTTGTAGAGCAGAAGAAATGGGGGGTACACTTGAGTATCAAGGGGGCAGAAGACCTGTGACAGGGCAAACACCCCAAAGTGATCAAGAAAATGCTATGTTTATTGCCCTACTAGACTAAAATGCATGGTTGTCTAAAATCAAACTGCTGTACCAAGAAGTCCACAGTCCACTGTGTTTTGTGGCACACTGGAGTGACTCTCCTGCCATCTATGCCAATAGCCTTTCATTTCCAAGGAAGCCTGTTTTATCGAAACACATCAGAACATCTTCCTTTGCCTTTTGACAAAATGAAACTGCATCCTCGGGAGTTTCCCACCCATTGCTCTCTTGGCTACTTCACTGCAGTACTATTTCATTACTTATTGATTTTTCAACACCTCTCTGCATGGCTGTAATTTACACAAGTCCTTATAGCCCTTAGCGATTCTTAACACCTCAAGGTAAGATCACTGAGTCCACTAGAGACAGTCGGCTACTATCTTTTCTGGAATAATGGGAGATTGGTGAATCTCATCGCTAAAACAAGTACTTCTGGGAGGCCATGGTAGACAGAAAGATAGCCTCACCATAGTTCAAATGCTACAGTGACAGGATGAACAATGCTAACTCCACAATGAACATTGTTGTCTTCTTGATACACTACTGAATTCCACGCAACTTTTATTTCAGAAATAAAATAGTGTTTTGTAGATTGGCAGTACTTAGTTAAAAAAAAAGGCTTATGAAATAACTGTAAAGCTGATAAAGCTGGGTTTATTATGATCTTTTGAAAAAAGTCACTACTCTTGTCAATTTATGAAATACATTTTTGCCTTTTTTGTGACCAAGGTTCCACATGGAAAATACGCAAGAGTTGTCATGACATTGTTTTTTCTTATAATGTGTGGCCTCCTGAGTATTTCAAGTAAAGGAAAACGTGAACATGATGGAAAATATAGAATAAAATGTTAAGTATCTTCTGGAGAGTTTTTGTTTGGGCAAGACACATCAGTGTCATAAAGAGGGAAATAAACCAAAAAGTGTATTTTTTTTTTCAGCAAAGTATCATTTTGATCCATGGTAAGTAGTAAAATCAAATCAAGTTGGTAGAATTTCTAGTCTCAGTGTTGGACCTTATTATTTTGCCTTTAAAAGTTTATCATTAAAAATTTATTCAGCTATTTTATTATATATTTCTAAGGAATACTTTCCATTTCACCCATAAGGTTCCTTCATGGATTTCTATTTTATATTTTTAGGGTCATGGTGAGAATGTTATATATTTGAAAAACATATATAATATTATTAAATAATCATAATTATTAAATAATTATATAAAAATGACATTGTTTCATCAGAATTTAGGGCTGAATTCTGTCTTTGCTTCTTCTATCAGGTGATATTAAATAAAGAATCCCCTGAAGGAGTGTATCTTAGACTGGCCTTGTGGGGAAACCACAGCCTGAAAAAACCTGATGAGTGTCAGACTGTTTACACAGTATCATGTAGTTTACCTAACTTTATGACCCCAAACCCTTCCCTAGATGGTTCCAAAAGAGTGAACTAATCAACCTAACCAATCCATAGAACTGTGAGATTTTTTTTTTTTTAAGATTTTATTTTTTAGTAATCTCTATTTCCAACCTGAGGCTTGAACTCATAACCTGAGATCAAGAGTCACACACTCCACTGACTGAGCCAGCCAGGCATCCCCCTACCCCTCCCATCCCTACCTTTTTTAGGTTAAAATGAGTTTAGGAATCATCTAGGCCAATGACAGTGTAATTTGTTTAAATCAGTGAAGATAATCCAATCAAAAAATCAAATCAAAGGCATTTGAAGAAGATTGAAAATAAGTTCTGAGGGTATATTTCACTTTTTTAATTGCCTATCACCAATTACATTGTTATTGCTATCTTTTCTTTTTGTTGTACGTCCTTCACCTTGTACCACCGGATTTTCCAATATGCTAGGACGTAGTGATGTGATTAAGTGGATGGGGTTATTGCTTGCTCTGTCTCTCTTCCTTTTCTTTTGGAGCATTCACTCTAAATTTCTTTGTCAAGGAGACACCTTACTCTGCTCTCTGTCTGTTTCATTAAGTAGGGCTGATCCAACCCCCTGACTCTGGGCCGAGCCAAGTCTAGCCAGTTGGACCCCACACCACCCTGTCCAAGTCATGGACCCACGCTGAGACAATGAGAGCCAAAACCGGGACTTTGGCTAGAACCATCGACCGGTGGGGTGGTTAAATGAGTAAGATGTGAGCCTAAAGTGGCCACAGGCTATCACATGTGAACAGCCTGCTGGGAAATAAGGCAAACAGAACCAAAGCGGATGTGAAGATAGTGGGGGCATAAGACGGGTGTTAGTGGTTGAGCCATTGAATTCAGCTAAGCCTGAAGCCACCTACCCCAGGCATTTTAGTATATGAAGTAACAAAATCCCATTTTTACTTAAGCTAATATGATTTGGTTCCAGTTAGTTTCAACCAAAAGGTTGCTTAATTAATCAGAGTGATTTTGTCTATGGAAGACCTACATGCTCCAAATGGATTTCTGTTTGTTCTGAAATAAACTTGGAATGTATAGGCAGGTTAACTGAATTCAAAGGAATTTAATGATTTTGTTGTCCAACTGAAAAGAAAACGCTACTAAAGATCTTGGACTTGGCATCCTGCTGCTTGGTCAGAGAAAGGCTCTTCTAGAGCAAGAAGAGAGATGCTGAAAGACCCTTAAATATAATAAAAATTATGATGATCTACCATTTTTCTTTTGTTTTGTTTTAGGTAATCCTGAGTTACATGAAATCTCCTTGAGGAAAGGCACAGAGTTTCATTGGCATCTACAATACCAAACAAAGACCTGGGGGGCATAGTATGCATTTATTGGATTAAATTTATTAGGAAAAAAACTGCCATCAACTATTAATACTGATGATATATTAAAAAAGGAAAGGTACTTTGGGCATGCCTGTATTTTTGAGGAAGTCAGTACAATCCAAAAATGATCAGACTCTTCTCTACAGATTGACGAAACTCCCAGAAAACAATGAGAGCATACCTTAGTGGGAGGAGCCTTCTTTTTCTGTGGCTCATATAATTATCGTCTAAAAAAGGACATTTGAATGCAAAGATTTATATTTACTATTAGTCACTCCATAGCTGCTGCAGCCCAACACCCACTCTTCACCTTAGGCCAATGGGTAAGAATACCAGACTTGTTAGAAGTCATAGATGTGGCCAAAATCTGAGCTAGATCCAACACTGCTGAGCCCTTGAGAACCTCTAGAATGAACACGGTTAAAAGAATGCATTCATTTTGAACCAGCTATCTCTTAGGTATTTATTGCTTAACCATCTTTTTCTGACACTAACTGTTGGCCAAAATGTGAGGCCAATCAAAAGTCACATGGAAGAGAGATCTGAAGCCTGAGAAGAAAATATGAACAGTACCCGGGGCACATGGCTCAAAGAGTTTCTGTACTAAGGCAGCTCAGTCATATGGCCAGTTTGGCTCAGAATCAAAATCAAAGTCATAAAACCATCAGTAAGGCAGGGGAAGATGTTCAAGTTGCTGGAGGCAGAATGACTACACTGAATCACTGAGAACTAGACTGACCAGATGGTGCCGAGAGAGCCAGACAGGAATTCCACAGGAGGAAGATGGACTTTGCCCCATTTTACCTTTCCAGACTCATCTCTCTTATAGCCATGCTACACCACTTGTTGTCTTTCCCGTGGTTCATTCTTACCTCTCGGTGCCTTTGATTATGGCGGTCCCTCTCCCGCCTTTGCTCTTCACTGGCTCCATCAGAGTCCTGGCCATCCTGTCTACCTTACTCTGCTTTCATTCTCCGCCCCTGACCTAGCTCATTTTTTCTTTCTCCCTCGTCTTCTACTCTCTTATTTATCTCCCCAAGCTATTCTAAATTTGGCTCAACCATCACTTCTCCTGAAAGCCTTTTCTGATCTCTCATTCAATTTACAAGACCCTTCTCTGGGTTCCTAGAGTCCCTTTGTGCCTACTTTATGAACATCCACCCCACTGTCCAGTAGCTACTGATCTACAATGTATATCTTTTCCTTAGGCCTAGAATGGCCTTGACAATGGAGATCATACATGCATTGATCTTGTATTCCTATCACTTAGTGCCTGGTGTTGGGTAGGAAGGGTGGAGAGATTGCTGGAAGGAAGGAAGGGAGTCTAAAGCCCTTAGGTCTCTGCTCTCATGCCACTTCCTTATATGATCCCTCCCATCTTATTGTACTTTACTTATATACATTATCTTTTAAAGTTCCCACAGTTTGGTGTGCATTATGGATAGGCTCCCTACTTTTCCTTCAACAGAGTGTAAGCTCTTTGAGGTTAAGATTCACGTCTTCTTTATCCTTCTATCTCTGAAGATGCCTTGCCCATAGAGTGTGCACGTGTGTTACTGTCCCATAAATATCTATGGAAAGTTATATGGTATCATTAGGCTATAAGAAAGTAAAAGTCAGTCAAAGAAATCTCAAACTGGGTAGGAGAATCTACCTAGCTTTGGATTAAGAAAAAAAAAAAAAAAGCTGATCCATCAAACCGAACTTGTGGGGTGGGACAGGGGTTGGGAGATGCTCAGTGATAATATCAGCTAACACTAACTGAACCCTCACTGTAGGACACACCCTGTTCTAAGAGCCTTATGTGTATCAACCCACCATACAATGCTGCTTCATAGTCTTGAGTTTGACTCGTACTGCAGGCAGTGACAACTCTGAAGCTGTAAGTCGGGAGAGAGAGTTGGATCTGCTGAGTTTCATGCTTGTATGTGAAAGCTGAGATTATATGGATTTGTTCTGAGAGTTAGCAGAGAGCTTCATCAATTGCTCTCGGCTCACACTTGAGTATTTTAAGCCAAAATTATTTTAAATTCCATTAACCTGTGATTTTGCAACTTGAATTGAAAAAATTCCTCCCCGGATTCCAAGATGTTTTCAGTAAATAAACAGTAGGTTTTCAGACAGGATAGGAAGACAACCAAGGTGGTGTTCTTTACTGTATAGTATCCTAGTAACAGGGAGCATAGATCCTATATCTGGAGCTCTTTGCAGAGACACCCTTTCATGACTTGCAAGGCTGGGGTGCAGATGAAACACAGTAGGAGATAAATAACCTAGCCTGGAAATACTCAGATTGGGGAGCTGTTACTACTTCAACTCTCACAATAACCCCTATAAGGTAGGCACTGTTTTCCTCATTTTAGGTATGTATGTATGTATGAAGATTTATTTATCTATTTGTGTGTGTGTGAGAGAGAGAGAGTATGTGGTGGAGAGGGGCAGAGGGAAAAGGAGAGGGAGAATCTCAAGCAGACTGTCCGCTGAGCGTGGAGCCCAGTGTGGGGCTGGATCTCATGACCTTGAGATCATGGTCTGAGCTGAAACCAAGAATTGGATGTTCAAGTGACTGAGCCAGGTCGGCATCCCAGTTTCCTCATTTAAAAAAAAGCTGATTGTGTTGCAAAAGAAGCTAGGCAACCCATCCAAAGTTATACTATTGGTAAGTGGCTGAGAAGTCAGGATTCAAAGCTCGATCTGTGGGAGCTTGTGTTAATCATTAACTTACAAGGGAGCCTAATCTTACTATTATTAAATTATTTTATGACCCTGGGAAAGTGACTTCCTCTCTGGCCAGCAGTGTTTATTGTAGGGGAAGAAATGAATAAGCAGAATAATGAATTTGGACCTGGCAGAGATTCTGAGTCCTAGAACTAAAGGTTACCCTGATCACTGGTCTGGATGGACCATATTCCCGACTTGAGGACTGATTCTCAAGATGGGGGCATCTAATGCAATTTCAGGGGCCTCTTAAGAAAGGGTGTATCTAACCTATCTTGTGATCTCACTGGGCTGTTACCAGGAATAACTAATAAAAAAGCCTAAGACGTGTCCAAGTGCCACAGTGACAGATGTGACTATACATAAATTAGTCTTGCAGAAAGCTACTTGCCTGGGGTCATCATAAATTTCTGATGGTGCAACACAAGACTGATTGTATTTACTTTTGCTCTCTGTCGGGTTGAGAAGTGTGATAGGCCAGTAAAACGATTTAGTTGGCTGGTAAATTATCTGCAAGATTGATTAAAAATAGGAAGGAAGCAATTGGCAAATTGTCAATGCACAGAAAAGAATACTCAATAACTAGATCCAGAGATTAAATTAATTTAACACAGGGGCATCATTTGAGGAGGATGTTTCATTGAACTCTTGTGATATTATTTGGACTGAAATTGCTCTGTGTGTGTGTGTGTGTGTGTGTGTGAATGAAGCAGACATGTAACATGGTGCTCATCTTGGCTCTCAATTCAAGATTAGGAAAGCAGTAAAGATAATACACAAGGGACAGCCATCCTTAGTGCTCATCATTCTAAAAGAGATCATTTGGTGGAAATTAGAAAGAAAACATCAGCCATGTAATAAATTACTCTGAGTATCCTAAGAATTGGAAGCTGGCTGCTATTGTTCCCTCTTCCCGTAAATGATGTGCCCAGATTATACCATCACTCTAACATGATTATGTATGCAAATGATGCAGACAGTTATACAATTTACAATTTGGCTGAAATTGTTAAAGAACTGGCAAATGGACTTTGACAAATTGCAATTTGGGGTTTTAAAAATGAACTTTTATCACAGGGCAAGAAAACAACTGATATTCAGCTGTGCTCATGTAAATTCCTTGAGCAATGTACAATAGAGATGCAACTGATTTGTGCTCAGCTCCATCTCAAAAACCAGCATCAACTCTTCACTGTTGTGGGGAAATGGATTACTCAAATCGCACTCGGGTTAAATAGAACATTAATATGGAATTATCACATACACCACACATGGATTACCAATTTTGAAAGAATTAGACCACCACAACAAAATATGTTTAATTTAGTATTTCTTTGGTGAGTCAGAGGGCACTTCAAGAACACTTCTTGCTCTTTCCACCAGGTCATCATTCAAACCATTATTCATAACTGGTCAGGCCTGGGGGATAATTAATAAAGAGATCTGGTCAACAGAACTCAGGAAAACAGGGACTCTGCTGTTTCCAGACATTTATTTTAGGGTGTTTCCCCTTCAATTTTGATTTCCTTCTATCCCTAGGGCAGCTTATAGCTCACAACTACCTTCTTATCTAGACCACAATTAAGGTTACACCTTAGTAGGATTTCTCAAGGTTACCATTCAAAGATTCGTACTGACATCTGGGGTTTCTCTCACAACATCATGTATTCAGTATTTTTTCTATTAAATGTATTTATAACAATTCTCCCACCTTTCTTTTTAACCCCTACACAAGGCCACCACCTCAATATACAACTGAACAGAATGCTTAGAAAGGATCTATTAGTACAAAATTGTAAAAAAAAAGACTTAGACATGCCTCTGTCTTGTCAGACTTACTATCTCAAATGTATTGATTCACAGATACAGAGAAAGACTCTTGAGATCATTCGAGAAACTTCAACCCCAAAGAAGAGGCAGGGAGGTATCAGATGAGATGCAGGGCTTCCTAACCACTTGTTTCCCAGTTAAATAAGGCCAGTTACAAGTTTATTCTTCTGTTACTGCTCTTTTTTTGAAGTATAAGTTATTCACTTTCCTCTTAAATTACAGGGTCCTAAATTAGACTGCAGTGGGATGTTGACCAATGTAGGGTATAATGAGAAGGTTACTTGTGGTTTCAACATTTTGTATTTCTAGCCAGGAATATTTCTAACAGTGGCTGGTTAGTTCTTTTGGTTAGCAACTAGGTAGTAATGAAGCCAAAAGAATGAGTTCAGTGGCCGGTGGGTCAGTTGGCTTCACTCATTTTATAACTATAGTCTAGAGCTACTCCAGTGCTAGTTAGCCATCTTGAAAACAAAAGTGACTCACTAGAGAGAGAGAGAGGCAAAGTTAGTGGACAGCAAATAATATCTGGGAAAACAATTTCTACATCACTGAAGATCAAAGTCATGCAAATTAAAATAAGATAACATTTTTCCTGTTAATTTCCTTTGGAAGACAGAGGAGAGGAGAGAACAGAGGAACAGACAGGAGAGGACGAAAGGGGTGGGGAGGGCAAAGAGACACAGAGAAAACCCACTTCTGACATGGATCAGTAAAACAGTCACTCCAACATGGCTGATGGAAATGTAAATCGGGACAACTTCTTAGAAAGCAATTCAGCAAGAAAAGAGCCAAATGTATGTTCATGCCCTCTGGCTCAACAGTTCAACTTCGAGGAATCTTTCCTACGGAATTGGGAAACTGGTTCTTTTCCTCTAGAACTCTGTCTCCTCTATGTCCTGTGCTTTAATACCATCAGTAGGGTTGCTGGTGTGACAGAAACCTCCAACTTGGGATGATTCCAATTTTGAGAAACCAGGTGAAAATCTCCAGTAGAGAAAAAGATTTATGTCTGCCCAAAAATGTTCAGAGCAGCCTTATGTATGTTTGTGAAAGAGTGCCAACAATATAAAAAACAGAGGGATAGGGCGCCTGGGTGGCTCAGTGGGTTAAGCCGCTGCCTTCGGCTCAGGTCATGATCTCAGGGTCCTGGGATCGAGTCCCGCATCGGGCTCTCTGCTCAGCAGGGAGCCTGCTTCCTCCTCTGTCTCTCTCTCTCTGCCTGCCTCTCTGCCTACTTGTGATTTCTCTCTGTCAAATAAATAAATAAATAATCTTAAAAAAAAAACAGAGGGATAGGTAACAGATAATGTTACATAACATGTTAATATTTATCCCATAAACAAACTGTTTATGACGAGTTTCCCACTAACACAAAAACTGTTCATCGTATGAAAAACAGAATATAAAATCATGTAAACAATAGGATATAAAGAGTGTATAACAATATGTGTAGGCAGAGAGAAAACTACAACAAAATCATAAGCATGATTATTCTGGATGGTGATATTCAGAGTTATTTAATTCTTCACAAATTTCTATACTTTCAAAGATGACAAAGATGAATGTGTTCATTTTTATAATCAGAAAAACATCACACAGGGAATTTGGGTAAATTGGAAGGGGAGGTGAACCATGAGAGACTATGGACTCTGAAAAACAGTCTGAGGGGTTTGAAGTGGCGGGGGGGTGGGAGGTTGGGGTACCAGGTGGTGGGTATTATAGAGGGCACAGCTTGCATGGAGCACTGGGTGTGGTGAAAAAATAATGAATACTGTTTTTCTGAAAATAAATAAATTGGGAAAAAAAAAAAAAGAAAAAAAAAAGAAAAACATCACACATTTTTTAGTGATGAGATTTAAACAAAATGGAGATGGTTAAAATAATAGTGTTAGATGATAAACATAGGATTCACGATTGAAAAAATACAATATGCTCTTACTTAGGTGAAATATGCCTTGATAACTAAGTGAACGTAATATATTGGTAAGAATGCTCCACAGGAGACTATTTCTAGATGGTGGATTAGAGATGACCCTTCTGGCACGTTTCTCTACTTCTCCTAAGTCATATACTACTCTCATAATCAAAGTTTGAAGAAAGTACTTAGAAAAGAAAATGTTCGCTTACAAAAGGAACCTGGATAAGGGTGTGCAGACAAAGCAGCAAAACTTAACAGCACTGCCCAGACAAATCCGAAAAGCTAAAGTCATAATAAATAATAGTATCATCTTCTCATTAGGCTTACCAAATGAAATAACCATTTTTTAAAAAGCAAATAATGGTCGAACACTGGCAATTTCATGTGGTTCAACCCAATATTTCAGGAACAGTCCACACTGTCCACTTGTAAAATTAATTCTCAGACTGTATGGTTATTTTTACTTTGCCCTGTTAGTTGCTCAGAGAAAGCCCCAAATCTTCTAAAGCAGAGATTCTCAAACTTCTTTGGCCTCAGGGTCTATTTATAATCTGAGAAGTTATTAAGGATGCCAAAGAGCTTTGGTTTGTCTGGATATAGGAAAAGATGGAAATGGAAACCGTTTTTAAACAATTGAGTCATTCAGAAATAAAATAATACACCCATTACATGTTAACACAAATCACATACTTTCATAAAAACATTACATTTCCCAAACCAAAATAATCTGGTGAGAGGAGCAGCATTGCATCACATTTTGTAAATCTCTAGCATCTAGTCTTAAGACAGCTAGGTTCTCAGATCTGCTTCTGAGTCTAATCTGTTGCAATATACTATGTTAGGTAGTTTCTGGAAAGCTCCAAGGTACCTTTGTGAGAGAATGAGTGAAAAAGACAAGGTCTTTTTATTAATATGTAAATAATTTGACTTCAGAGACCACAGGAAACCCAGAGATTCCCTGACCGCACTTTGAGAACTGCTGTTCCAAAGCAACGATTCACGGCCATTTCAGGGTCATGGTTCCCCCAGGAGCCATGCAGGTTCTCCCTTCTCCAAGAAAGGAGCATGTGCATGAGCCCACGTACACACACTCACACATACACGTTTGTAAGGAACTCTGCAAGTTCACCAAAGCTGTGATGTCTATGGACACCCAGATTAAAAATACTTAGCCTGGGGAAAAAAAAAAAAAAGAAAAAAGAAAAAAAATACTTAGCCTGGAAAGAAAGAAAGAAATGTTCTAGCTACATATGCTTTTTGAAGTGCCCCAGGACAAGACCATGCCTGGTTAAGCTGCTTCATAAATACTGGTGCATGAGAAGAAATGAAATTTTCTCAGCAAAATTCAAGAAATATCTAAAATCGCCAAAAGACTGAATGAAATTAAATGGTAAACAGCTGTTGGATCTGGTGAGCTGTGCTCTAACACTGAGTCAGCGAAATGCCTCTCTGTACAAATGGGAAGGAATAAATGCAAACTCCCATCTTTCATGTCTCTCCCAAACTTATCCTTTTCAAAGAACCTAACTGGCTGCAATTCAAAGGCATGTTGAAAAATATATAAATATATATTTAGGGGGGTAAAAAAGAATCCATTAGATTTTTTGATTGCATTGAGTTGCTTATCAAGAGTGTGTGAATAATGCCAGGAAAAGATACTTTTCTAAAAATCAATAAGTCGAAAGTGCTGTTTTAGGGTTGCTGTAGTTGTTGGTTGTGTTTCAGAGTTATTCCTATTGACCTGAATTCAAAAACAAGGTATTGATTTATAAAGTACCTTCAGTAAATAAATGCACATTCTTTCAGCTAACCCTAATAACCTGTAGCATACAGAACAAGATTTCAACTCAGCTCAGTAGAGTTGAGCTTATAGTGTCACAATTAATCCTTTCTAAGCATCATGCTGCTCTTATGTTGAGGGACAACACAGATGGCAGACAAGAAAACCATGGAAAGAGAGGAGGTAGGAACATCCAGCTTATTTTCAGAAAGATTTTTTTTGAATGTTATTTTGTTTTTCTGAACAGTTGGGAGGCAACGTTAACAAGACTAGAGCTCTCCAATGATGGGATGATCATGGACCTAATTCTTCTACATTATGGATCTATTTAGTTTTCTTCTTGAGAATGAAAAATAAGCATAAGCAAACATTTATCTCTTTGGTTGACTGTTGTTGAGTCCTTTCTAGAGAAACACAAGATGATGTCAACAGCTATGGATTTAGATTAAAAGTCTACATCAGGGCAGTGTTGTGGCTCAGTTCCATTCTGTCACACCCTGGTTGGTTGTTGGGGACCATATTGTATTAAAAAAACAACAACAACCTGGTTTTCTTTAAAATTAATTTCTACCAACTGCAGTAGGTTTGCCCCCTGAAGAGGCAGGTAAACATTTCATGGAAGCAAGCTTAAATGAGGTGCGAGAAAGTAGAGTTTCTGGGCATTGGGTTTCTTTCTGGACTCTTCCTGAGGTTCAGGGACACTTAAGGACAATACAGAAATGAAGAGAGAACAAGAACAAGCTGTAAAAGTGAAAATACAAAGCAGGGCAAGTTTACCTGTCTTCATGATGGAGGCATTGTGCTAGATGCAAGGAAGCTGCCGTGTGGACAAACTACTTGGTTGTCACTAATTAGTACCTGTACAGCAGGGTTTGGCAACAGCCTATGCATTTAAAGGTAAGTCCCAAAGAATCTTCCTTTTTCGTAAAAGAGTTTTCTGTTATTTCTCTGCTATAATGATTTTGAGGCTTGAGATAGACTTATTCTTTCCAAACATGTCTTCTGGGCTACCAGGATTCTCCTGTAGTGGTCCAGGGTGGCATTTTGTGGACCAGACCCAGCTGTGAATGGGGTGGTGGGGAAGGAGGGTGGTAAGTAGGCAGTGGGCTTTGGGCCTCACACCTGGCTTCAATCAGAGAAGCTCTGTTCGGTCTGTTTTTATATATTGAGGCTGCCAGTAAGATTTTATTAGAAAAAGAATTCTGCTGCTAGAAACGACAACAATGAAAGGTTGAAAGTCACTGGTCTGGGGTAAGTACATTTAGACTGAAGTGGAATCTACACATTAATAATTCGTCTGTAGGAATTAAGCAGGTGAGTTCTCTTCAAAGAAAAAACTTTCAAGTTACCCATGTTCATTATGAAAAAAGGATGGGGTAAACAGATATAGGGATATAGATATTTATACAGACGTATGTCCTGTTTTAGAAAATGAAAAAGAGATCAAATTTTACTTACTATTTTGTCACTTGATTTTCTTTTTACCGTAAAGTATTATGAACATCTCTCCTCCGTGCCAACAAATATACCTTGACATCTAACTTTATGAGGTCTCCCTAGCATGTTAACATATGGACTTTACCCACTTCCGAGAGGGAGCAAGTCTATCAAATGCTTTGTTGGGAAGCATTAGTCTGCTGCTAGAAATAATCCTGCTGTGAGCATCCCAGGTAACTGTACAGCGCAGAACTTCCTAACTGGCATGCCGTGGCACATGGGTATAGGACAAGAGGGTTCCGGTGTGGGAGATGGAGCCACTTGGCCCACTTGCTGCTCTGGCTCAACCCTACACCTGGGGCTGTGAGTGGTCTATCTGCAGTATTTATTTCAATATATTCTACAGAAGGTCTTTTCTATGTGACCCATGACTCAAAAACTCTTAGAAAGTGCTGTTCCAGAGTAGGAATGACAAATATGCCCTCTCTAGCCAAAGCAGCTGACTTAGATCACCCCCGTCCCCTCACGCCACCACTTACCAGCTCGGAGATCTTAGGGAAGGGACTTTCTTTTTGTGTCCCTCAGCTTCCTCACTTCTTAAATGGAGGTAATGATAATAACCAGCTCATAGTTATTGTGTTGTTTGAGTTAGTAATATAAACACTCAGAACAATGTCAAATACATGGGAAGCAATATAAATGTTAATTATTGCTATATAACTATATATACATCTGCACACTTTCTGACTGCTTCAAATCTGGGGTGGCTTCTGATCCGAAAGAGAGACAGTTACACTTGGCATCTGGAAGCTCTGTATGGTCTAGGACAGGCTTCCCAAATTGTGTTGAGAAAATGATTCATGTTGCCCTCAAGATGGCATGGCAAGACCTGAGGGATCAGAGCCCCTGAGCCGAGAGCACCCAACCTTGGATTATTCCAGTCTGCTGAACAAGAAGAATAGTTTTTGTTGTGGGTGAAGACTTGAGAAGGATTGGGAAGCGTGGCCCCAGTTTTGCGTTTATTTTAGAATCCACTCTAAGATACCCAGCCTCTACAAATTTTGCTGTCCCCCTCTTTTCCCTCCACCAATCATTTGGCAAACAATCACGCTCACACAGGCTCTTAGCCTGACCCGTGTATGCCAGGAGAAAGAGATCAGTTTTCAATAGTAGTTTGCTGATGTAACTTCAATAGCATATTGCAATATAATATGATAATTACCACTTTTTAAAGAAAGAAAAACAAGTTAATAATCCTTTACCTACATATCGTGTGACTCCTTTGTTTTCTAATACTTGGCGAGGCCCTGCAGTCTGGGGACATTTGAGGGGTGACTGTGTGATGTTGAGAATCGTGCACTGCTAAAACCTGAGGGTGTATTTCAAACACTGGTGACATTTTTGTGAGCAACCATTTCTCTGTCTTTAATTTTAGTCGCTGTTTCTCCTAGTCTTTAGGTTTCAAAGTTGATAGTCTCCTCCTTAATGGGCCTGGGTCCCATTTTTGCTCTAGCTGAGCACAGATACATGTATCAAATTCTGGCTGAAAATCAGCTGTCTTCTCAGTTTTCAGAAGATGGCTCTCCTATTCCTTCCATAAGCTCCTTTAGTCTTTGTTCTTCGGTCCAATCTGCCAGCCATCTGCACCCTTTATTATTAAGAACATATTTACGGAGATTTCACAACTGTTTAATAGATATGTATCTTATTACATGTTTGATACACCTCATTAAACATACGATTCAATTGGTATTTATTTAACATTCAGTAAACACTGAGACCCCGCTGCCTAGATGAGAGTGGGGGCAGGGGGAGGACCCCAGCTCAGCATCAATGCCTCCTTTGTCCTGTAGGAGCTGCTCCTGCTGCGGTCTGCTTCTTCATCTTTAACCCTTCAACACTCCAGCCCAAATGGGCTTGGGCAAAGGATCAAAGTCGGGATCGAAGCCTAAACGATAGCTTACAGCTCAAGCTACCATGGGGGCTACCGTCTGGCAACAGTCCATGTCTCCCCAGTGCCATCTTACCAACCATGCTAAGTGTAAGGTACGGCGGATCCGGTCTTTTCAGATCTGTAAGTGTGACTGTGATTTTTTTTTTAAGTGACTTATGGTGTGGACATCATACAACTCAACAGGAGGAAGATGGCAAAACCTCCCAGCTGCTCTTTCGAACCAGATCAGAGGTACCCGAAGCCCTAGTAAATGAACCAGAGGAAGATCAGGACCCTTTCTGAGTCTACCAGGCTGCTCTGTCCTTCACTTGCCTAAGTCTCCAAGACCCTTCACTAACAGCACAGATTTCTTCCTATATCCCCCAGCTCTTCGAGTTTGCTTCTTAGAGGCTCAGCGGACCTTCGTGGTTTCAGAAAGATCATGATACACCTGAGGGCTGCGTAGGGGGAAGCCAAAGACAGAAAATGTGACCAAACACAAGAGCTTTTCTTTCAATGCAACTTTTCTGGCATGAATTTCTCAACCCTGCCAGCTTCACTTTCTCCTAAAGCAGTGCTTTAGAGAAACATTATTCCATTTAAACATTCGAGGCTATTCCCCACCCCCACCCGCCGCCCCCGCTGCCACCGCCCCCAGGGTTTCCAGAACTCCAACATGAAGAAATGCAAAGAAGCCACAGCAACTGCTCTGTGAGAGAAGTTATCCTCTAAGGAGGCCATATGTCTTAGCCAAACAACTGATACTAAACTGTGGGATTGAAATGCTTTCTGTGAGGGGGGCAGGAGGCAATTTAGTTCTTAGTTCTTTGCCATAAATAACGGATTAAAAAGCTTAGCTGATGCTATAAATTAAAAATGTGAAACTAATTATACCAGCCCCATAAAAGCGAAACAATCAATTCATAACCCAAGTATGTGATGTGACAGCATCTACTGGGTATGACAGCTCTAGAACTGCAGAAGGGACCCACTAATCCTACAAGAATCTGTCTTCCAGTCCAGAACCACAGGCCCGCTTCCCTGCTGCTGAGCAAAACAGTAGTAGCTGTTGTTCTCTCTACCCATTTTTCATGACAACAGCCTCATCCTACTCTTCCCTTTCTCCACCCTTTCCATGCAGGCCCATTACTCAAAAGAAAGGCTTACCCATACCAACAAGCACAGCTGCAGTTTTGCCAATTCAAACCAGATGGATCTGGAAGGCAGCTGCTGCCAAGACTATAATTCAACCGGGAATTCCTAAATGTTTCAACCAGCCATTTAATAATGTTCTAGCTAGAGTTTTCTCCCTGTTCTAAATATATGGGTGAGGCCAACTTGGTTGGACTCTGTAGTTTCAGAAAAGTTCTCTGTGTCACTCAGTGAATTGCTTCCGTCTGTTTTACATGGACCATACTCAACATGTCATAAGCCCCCGATGGCTCTCCACCCCCAGCTGTCCTCTTCCTGGTATGGTGGAATGAATCACTGTTTGCAATTCTTCCTGACCTCTGTGTATTAGAACTGGTACATCTCTACCCTTTGCCTGTGACTTTGCAGTTCCTCCCACAAAAAGTGGAGGATATTTCCTCATTGCATTGCTGGGCGATTCAACCGCGTGATTTGATTGGGCTCAAGAGGAACTGTGTCTTTCTGTTCCTGCTCTCTGGCTCTGTTAGTCTGCGTGAGAATAATTATCCAGACCCACTTTGGGTCTGGATAACACGTGGTCTCAAAAGAATGACAAGACCCTTGGAGCTGACTTGAACCCATCTCACAGCCTGGAGCCAAGTTCCGCTAATCCCACGCAAGCACAGCAGAGCCAAAGCCAGCTCACACAAGGGGGAGGGGAAGAATGTTTGCTGTTTTAAGATGTTTTGGGAAGGTTTGTTATACAGCAGTGTGTGGCCATAGCTGACTGATACAATCAAGACTGATAATCCTGAATTATCTTTCCAAAATTGTCATAAGATTATATTAGCCCCTTGCTTCATGGTTCTTTGCTGCTTATAGGCCAAGTCAAATTCTCTACCATGGCACTCAAGGCTTCATCCCAGTCAAGCTCTACCCTGAGTGTCAGTTTCTCTGCAAAACCTTCCCAACCTGATTGGTTCCCCTCCTTTGGGTTTCTAGAGCACTTCCACGATTGGCTACGACAGTACTCATCCTACTGGATACCACCAGTATTGTGTGTCTCTCTCTCTGAGAAGACAGAACTCCAGAGTCAAGAGTCAGTCCATTCATCTTCATAGTGCCAGCCCTAGCCTATAATAAACAAATTGGATTTACTTAGTTATGATTACAACCTGCCTGGTTTTGACTAGAAATATCAATAGACCATTTGCATACAACAGACTCAGATGTTGTCTGAACATTTTTAAAATGTAACTTAGACTCCTCAGTTTCCCAGTTCAGGAGTCTAGATTTATACAGTGATCTGGTTTCAGTAGGAGATGCACAGTGGTGCAAATACCGTCTAAGGTCATAAAGATATGTTCTGAAAACAAGGCCATGGCCCAATTAAGTTCTCCCTTGGGATTTCAGTCTGATCCTTGCTCTAATGTTGACCCATGGCCACTGCCCAAATAGAGGGAGCCAAAAGCAGGCCGGAGTTTGATTTTCCCAGTTGATTTGGTCACAGTTTTGCCCGTAATAATGTTGCTGTTTTCCTTGGACTGACTGTCGCAGACAAGTCAGATGGAACAGGGCTGTAGCCCTGGGATAGATCGATGCTATCGATCCTCAAGGCTCTGTGTCATTTCCAGGGGATTTGCTAAAGAAGCTACTTATGTTCCTTTTTCATTTTCACCAACTCATTACCAGCTGCTGCTGCCTTCCTATGTCTCAGCAACACCTGGAGGAGTGGAACATGACCGTCCGGTTGGGGTTTGGACACATTCCTTCAAAATTAAACACAAAACAACGTGCAACCCACCAAAACCTGAGCCACATGAGGAAGGCAGGTCACACTGGCCCACGGGGGTTTGGTATTTTTTGTTTTGTTTTAAAAAGGGCAGCCTGGCCCTACACTAAGCAATTGATCCCCTGGCTTAACTTTTAAATTAAGACCATTGTAAATTTGGGAACTTGAGAGGACATAGAGAGGACACCCATAATACTTTGCAAATGTCAAGTGCCTCTCGATGTTCGTTACTTTTCAAAGGTAGCTAGGTTACAATGTACCGTGGTAATGAAAAAACCCTGTCAGGCCCACTCTACAGGGTTTTAGTCAATATACATAATATTATTGGGCTTTGCAAGGATTAAAGGTTGTTTCTCTCACAGTCTCACAATAGGGCTATTTTTTTCCACTGAAGGCACAAAAGAAACCCCCCTGTTTACAGAGGAGCCCAGGATATTTTGGGGCCCCAAGGCAGTCCTGACATCCCTTTGTGTACTTCCCCCTGCTGGTGGCTTTGTAGTTAACCTAAAAAAAAAAAAAATCCAATTTCTTTTAACCTATAGATGCCAAGACTAAAAAAATAAAAATAAAAAAATTGATTGGTGATTTATATTTATATTGTAGGATTTATATTGTCCATGAGCCTTTTCTAGAGTATAAAGGTTATGGTTTCTTTCAGTTGATTCTGAGGAAAAGCTTTTATGTCACTCCATCCTTCTCCTGCCCCACCCCCACTCTTGCATCTCCTCAGTTCAGCCATCTTTAGCACAGTCTAGGAATCACTCATCCTGCAGAATGGGGTACCCAAAATGGAGCCTAATACAGCACAATCTTATCTAGATTTATATACATTAGGAGGCTAGAGATAGCACACCAGAAAATTCTATAATGTGTCATCGCCATGCCTAAATAAGAAACAGGAAACTACTCAGTATGCTTTGGCCTACACAACTAAAAGGAATTCCAATCCGAAAATCTCATAATAGAGAAGCAGTGATTAACCTGTCCAGAGAAACTTTATGGGTGAAGGTTATGGAAAAGAGTCCTGAGCCAGCTCCAGGGAATGACAAACGAATTCTTGTAAGCATCTTTACAGTATTTGATTGTGGTGACGACACATAACGTAAGTTATTATCCTAACCATTCTAAAGTATACAATGGAGTAGCATTAGGTCACTCACAAGCCTGTGCAACCATCACTACTCTCTAGTTCCAGAACCTTTTCCTGACCCCAAATCAAAGCCCTGTACCTATTAGCAGTCTCTTTCTATTTCCTCTCCCCAACTAGCTCCAGCAACCACAAGTGTGCTTTCTATATTTATAGATTTGCCTTTTCTGGCTATTTCATAAAAAAATGGAATCATACATGTGGCCCTTTGTGTCTGGCTTCTTTTATCTAACCTAATAATGTCTTCAAGGTTCCATCCATGTTGTAGCATACATTGGTATTCCATTCTTTTTATCGTTGAATAATATTCCACTGCATGGATGTACCATCTTTTGTTGATGCATTCCTCTGGTGATGGACATTTGGTTTCTTGGATCTGATTTGAGTTTCTGTTCTTTTTCTCTTTCTTTCTTTTTTTTTTTTTTTTAAAGATTTATTTATTTGTTTTAGAGAGAGAGTGAGAGAGAACACGAGCAGGAGGGACAGAGGGAGAGGAAGAGAGAATCTCTAGCAGACTCCGTGCTGAGCATGGAGCCCAATGCAGGGCTCAATCTCACGACCCTGAGATTATGACCCGAGCTGAAACCAGGAATCCAATGCTTAACTGATTGCACCACCCAGGTGTCCCTGAGTTTCTTTTCATAAAACAGAAATTCATATGAACGATGTACAACTCTAATGTTGTTGTTGCAGTTTTTGATGAGTCATGTTATTAACATATTTTACTCTCAGTAGACTGTCAACATGTACTGATACTAGAGGCACTCAATCAATATTGCTTGATAAGTTCATGTCCTTGCCTCTAAGTGCTCTATGTGGGTAGACTAGAAATGATGAAAGAATTATATGAAATAAATAGGGGGTAATGTAGGTGGTCCATGGATAGGGCATACTGTGGAACCAAGAGGGCGTTAGGCCTGGGTGAAATCTGTTGACTGGGACAGAACGGGCACCTAACGCATGCCTAGTTGATAGCTAGGACCCTGTTGGATCCATGAAGTCATCTGTGTGAGGGATATTACAATTTTCTATCACTGTTTTGACAAATGGATAGTGAGAAGAGAGCCTGAAATGAAGGGACTAGCCCATAAGACACAGAGTAGGGAGTACTATGATCGCTGCTTCTGGACTGACCCTACCCAAGAGTCCAGATTGGTGAGAGCCCAAAGGCTGCTTTCTTTAGTTAGTAGGGTTCCAAGAAAATGAGTCAGGATTTCCTTTGGAAAATATATTTGGGGGAAAGCTAGGTGAATTGTAAACCATTAAAAAAAAAAAAAGGAGTGGGTTTCACTGACAGTTAAGTCTGAGAGATGCAGTCAAAGGTCAGGTTCAAGGAAGTTAAATAGGTCTTGGTTTTCAGGTCTTTGCAGAGCTTTTTAATATAACCACGTGCATCTGAATCTCCAAGAGGCCAGACACTCTGTACAATATTTTCTGAAATTCTTTGACTGTGGAATCCCTTATTGCTACTGTTTATTGTGTAGTGTTTGCGCTACACAAAGTTACCTACCTGTGGGAATGGCTGCAAGCTGAAATGTATGTGCCCTGTGACTGCTTCCCACATGAAGGAACTGTGTAGCTGTGTTTACCCAGAGGGGTTTGGTTTTGTTTGTCTGTCTTCTAAGAACGGTTTCCATCTCCTAATTTTCATAAGGATGCTCTGTATGTAGCAAAATCCCTGGACCCTTTTTGAAGGGACACTGTGAATGAATGTGTTTGTGTGAGAGAAGGAGGATGTATGTACAGAACAAGAATGTTCTAGGGAATTTCTGGGCATGTCTTAAATGAGGTAAGGCTGTAGTCCAGAAGCATTGTTCCAACAGCAAGGTAATCGCTATGGACTAAATGTTTGTGTCTCCCTCAAATTTATATGTTGAAACCTAATCCCCAAAGTGATGATATTTAGAGCCTTCGGAAGGTGTTAGGTCATGAGGATAGGACACTCCAGAGTGGGATTAGTGCCCTTATTATAAAAGAGATCTCAGAGTGAGGACCACCTGTGAACCAGGAAGCGGGCCCCAATCAGATGCTGAATCTATTGATGTCGTGATCTTAGACTTCCCGGCCTCCAGAACTATGAAAAATAAGTCACTCATTCAGTCTATGTTATTTTTTTAGAGCCACCCAAGTGGACTAAGATAGGAATCCAAAGGTTGATCCTGGAGCTACTGCACCTTGGAATTCATTAGGGACAAGGAAGCATACCAGAACCCCATTGTTGTAACTGAGCCACCATATCTGAGGTCTGGATATGACTTAATTTTGACCTTCCTAGAAGACTGACCTTGAAGCTAGGCTGGACAGAGGCAGACGAAGAGCTGACAGAATGTCACAGGATGAGGTGTATGCTAAAAACCCAAGACCTCAGAGAGAGTTGGGATGACATCACCTCAGTGTGACGGACGGGCCAGTAAGTCTTTAGGGAGATGCTGAGCTGGGCACTAACTGGACATTAACTCCCACCTCTGTGTCTCCTCTGCTCAGAGGTCACTGATGTTCCAAATGAAAAGAATACTGGAGCATTAAGGGATTACAAGATTCCTTCTGAATCAATGTAAAATGATTAAATTATTTTTGATATTGCCTAGTTTCGTCGTATTTATATTTGAATTCTCTGAAAACTGGTACTCCACGTGGGATACTTCTAAGGAGATTTGACTAATCACAACATCCCAACCGATGACCATGATCATAATGGAAAACTGGGTTTACTAGATAAACATGCCTCTAGGATTACAAAATTGGTGACATTAAAACCAAGTGCCTCATAAATAAAAGTAATCGGTATGTCAGGTTGCTATCTGTGTCTTGTCTTATAATATATATTTATAACTATGTATCTATATTTATGATTTTTTTCACATAACAGATATGTGACCATCATAGACAATTTGGAAAATGCAAAAAAAAAAGAGAGAGAAGAAATAAAGAACGCTGTAATACTTTTGTTCATAGTTACAATTTGATGTCTATTTTATATGCTTTTATATATAAGTATTTATTTTCTTTTTACAGATTATTTACATATAAGTATTCATTTTAAATATTTTACTTTTTGGGTTGACTCTTTTTATAGATTGAAAAAATAAAATTGGGATCTCCTATGTTATTTTTTAACTTTTTTTTAAAGAAAATCACTTATTCATGTATTGTATATATTTTCCATGTCTATAAATATCACTTCACAACATGGCTGTGTGTCATTATATGGACAGCTTACATTTTATTTAATAGAACTCCTATTTTTGGATTTTCAGGCTGTTCTAAATTTTTCTCTCTTAAACAGAACTCAGTGATAGATCTTTTTCTCCCCCACATGTCTGATTGTCTCCCAGAAACCTTTCACATCTTTTTCTTATGCTCCTCAATACCAAACATACTGAAGTCATCACTGATGGTTATAATTATTTCCTAAAGATGAACAAGATACTTACCAGGTGTGAATAATCTCTCCTCATAGGAGTGTCATACACTAAGATTGACAATACAAAAAGGCATGTTGAAAATACATGGCTTTAAAGTATTACTTTCCCTTACACAGTAAGAAAGTGCAAACTAAAAGGTGGATTTAGCAGCACAACATGTATACAAAATGTTCAGAAATTTTTCTTGCTCAAATCAGCTACGTATGGAGCTTTGAGGTTACTTCTCTAGTTGTATCAATTTTCTTGACATGGAAATTTCCAAGGACAGACTCACGGAGAGCAGGTCGACCTCACCTAAGCAAGACAAGTCAACTCAAACACACAATATTCCTCAAGAGTTGTTTCTAAGTGCCTTGCATTGTATCTCTAGGTGCAGCCTGTGAAGAAAAAGGAGCCTTTTGTAGAACTGTGGCCAACAGAGTCTTGTTTGTAAGGAAAAGGACTCCATGTTGGCAGACTGATGAAAGGCTGCACCAACCACCCAGAATTTTTTGCTAAAAAGAGGTCTCTTGGGTGTTTTTAAAGTGCAAGCCTGTGAGTACAAGCCCCAATGTTTCATTCAGATGGATACAGATTGTAAGGCATGGAAAATAGGCACAAAACCAAAAAGGTGAGTTGCATTGCATGAACCCAGACTACGTATGGCTTCCAGAGCCTTCTGCTGGAGAGGTCTGAATGGTGGAAGGGCTGAATTGTAGAACACTTGAACTTAGAGATTTCTCTTAAACCTTGAGTTGGCTTTCCTAAACTTTAATCATTTGACTGTCACCTTCATGATTCTGTCCTATTCCTGTACCACCTTCACTGTGACTTCATATTTTTCTTTCAATAGACTCATAATTTTACTGAAGTGGATGTAGCCTCATCCTGAGACACTATCCATGAAAACACGAGATTATGTGGTTAAAATTTATATGTGTGCATAAATGTTTAAATGTTGTTAGTGTACTTCCAAATGTGGTCTTTCAAATCACTGTAGTTATGCATTTGGTACTTGAAGAAGTACTAACTTAAGGAAAGCTCCTTTAGGACAAATATAGAAAATATGACTATTTTCAACAGAGAGTAAACATTTAAGACTTGTTTTTCTGAGTATCCTTATAGGCTAAATGAAGTCAGGTTTAAGGAGATTTGAATACATGACTGGAGGTCAGAGTCACAACGAGCTCTTCAGCTGTGGGTATGTGGGATACTAACTTGGCTCCCTGATGTCAGGTGAACCCATTAACACTGTATTATACATCATACAACTCTAGTAAAGGTTGACTATTGGCCATGTGGATCTGTATTCTCACCCAACATTGCGTGGTCTCTGGGCTCACCTTTCTGTTGATGGAGTAAGACTTTTGAAGCAACATCCACTTCACTGACCACTTAAACTCACAGTCACTCTCCACTCCCTTGGGAAGCCCCACTGACAGATGCCTACAGCGCTCCATGTGGTCCCAGACAATCATCTACTTCCTGGAGCACCTGAGCAGTCCTGGCACCACCAGCTGAATTGTATCCTTCCTGAGAGTCAGTTGGATGAGTCCCCCGCCATTTAATGGAAGTCATTCTTGCTAATGAAATTCATATTGAAATAAAATATAAACCAGAGATAGATGGGTGCAAAAAATATTGTTTTTATGACAGCTAAACTAACTGTGAAAACACTGAGGTGAGTTGTGAAAAACTGCCGTGTAGGTAGGACAACTGTAACAGAAGGATTCCGCACTCTGACTGCCTCTTGGATGCCTTAAATTCTCCCTTCACTTCAAAGACTGGAAACTATAGATGAGCAATATGACAGTGGTTTGTGCAAAAAGATGTATGTTGTTTTAAGTTTAAAATGCTTAAGTTTAAAGATATTATCTATATATGTATATATAGATCTATATATCTATCTTTGGCCAACTTTTACAATTTACAAACCAACTAGTGGTTCATCGGAGCCTTCCTACGGGCATGCATGATAGTTGTTCTCACGGCTGGGCCTGAAATACTGTTGTGTTGTGTGTGTCTTGGCCTTGGTCTGTCTCATGAGATGTGAGCTCCTCAAGGACAGGGCTTCTATCTTAGCCGTCTTTGCTGATTACATGGAGCTAAGGCCTTGCAGCTGCTGATCAATATTCTTAGAATTGAACTGAAATGTCTTTGTTCTCATTAATTTGAATTCCTTCAAGTCAACCGTACTTCCCACCCTGGTCTGGAGTCATTTTTCCTGATGGCCAAATAACTCAGCGTGTCTGGGATAAAGAAATGCCTGTCACTGAGCTGTCCATTCTGCCAGGATTGGCTAGTAAGAGGAAAGGCAGAGGAGGGGACTTCTGGCGGCCTTAGCGTGACTGAGGTATGGCATGGCCAATTAAGTACTTCACACTAGAATATTCCACGAATGCTATAGGATGGAGAAGTAATTCATCACATATATTTAAAGTTGAATTTACCGATATTTTATGGTATTGGATATTATTTCTATTAACATTTTATGCTGAAATTACAGAATGATTCGTGAGTACTGAATTTTTGATTGCTTTTACACTTTCTGGGACACTATTAAACTTGATTTACGTTAATAGCACTGTAAGAAGATATTAACAATGAAATTTCCAAAAGCACTTAGCATCTCATAATTGGAGTTAAATGACAAAAAAAATGAGGGGATAATAAAGTAAAGAGAAAAAAGGAGAGAGAAAGTTTTGACAATATTCTTTTTAACCTGTGGTTCTTAATAAGATTTTTGCAGGAATTGTTTTAGGTTAGAAAAGAATCAAATCTCCGATCAAGAGAGATGACGCTGATTTATTAGAGGAGTTTTATAATACAGAAGAAAGATCTGGCTCCAGGTAGAGAGTACAGAATTTACTACTTCTAAGAGAGGAAATTTCCTGATTTCCAGAGTAGGGAAGAAACTTCAATTACCACCTTTTTCTTCTGTTCACAGTGACTAGAAGACAATCTCTTTTTTTTTTTTTAAAGAAAAGGAACTGATTTAGTCATAGTTGCTGCATTATAGAGAGGCAGACAATGAAATCAAAGACAACAGAGCTAGAACAATAACAATAAAGCAATCATTGTAACAAATTTTGTTGAGCCCTTACTATGTGCAGGCTCTGTGCTAAGCAATTTACACATACAATCTCATTCATTCTTCCTAGCATCACTATGCATTAGGTATTATCATTGTCCCCATGTCACAGTTAAGGAAAGATTTGGAGAAGTTGAATGACTCTAGCAAAGCGACGACACCAGAATTTGAACCCAGGCAGTCTGGCTCCTGAGCAGGTCCTTAACCACACTAGCTTGAGCATATATAAGTTAAAAGCAAAAATTGGAAGGGGAGGTGAACCATGAGAGACTATGGACTCTGAAAAACAGTCTGAGGGGTTTGAAGTGGCGGGGGGTGGGAGGTTGGGGTACCAGGTGGTGGGTATTATAGAGGGCACAGCTTGCATGGAGCACTGGGTGTGGTGAAAAAATAATGAATACTGTTTTTCTGAAAATAAATAAATTGGGAAAAAAAAATAAATAATAAATAAATGAATAAAAAGAAAAAAAAAAAAGTAATCTGCTGAATGTCAAAACCACATCATGCATGTTTTGGTAGCCCAGGGTGTTTTTGCCTTCATGGACTCCTTTCTCGCTAAAGATTATTCAAACTTTTATTTTTTGACTGTATTGATAAGCATATTAACATTAGATATTAAAGCATTTTCTTTGAGAAAGGTACCTCACTGGCTCAGTCAGTGGAGCATGTGGCTCTTGATCTCAGGGTTGTAAGTTCGAACCCCACGTTGGGTATAGAGATCACTTAAAAATTAAAAAAAAAAAAAAACCACTTGGGAAAAAACCATTTTCTTTGAGCAAAAATTTTACCATTTTAATCATTTTAAAAGAAATCGAAACACTTCTATGGGCCCCTAAAAGTGTTGCAGATCCTAGGTACTTTGTCTCCTGAGCCTAATGGAGAAGTTGGCCCTGG
The DNA here is from genome assembly GCF_020171115.1 of Neogale vison. Taxonomy (NCBI): domain Eukaryota; kingdom Metazoa; phylum Chordata; class Mammalia; order Carnivora; family Mustelidae; genus Neogale; species Neogale vison. The sequence continues at coordinate 15,017,635 of NC_058097.1, forward strand.
TTGGCCTAAGAGGACCAGACTCGAACATGAGATCAGGTAACTTCATTTCTGATTACAATGGAATCCAGAAAGCTATGGTGGTGGGACACGTGGAAATAAAATGATAAGAAGAATGGTTTCCATCCTCCTCATTTTTTTACCATCTTGCCCCTCCTACTCCCCCATCCCCCTTGTTTTTTCAGAGGACACATGACTTGGGTCCTTGCCTGCTCTTTGGGGAGTGGAATTTCAGAAGTGTTGAGGTCTTGGGGCACCTGGCTGGCTCAGTGGGTTAAGCCTCTACCTTCGGCTCAGGGCATGATCTCAGGGTCCTGGGATTGAGCCCCACATCGGGCTCTCTACTCACTAGGGAGCCTGCTTCCCTCTCTCTCTCTCTGCCTGCCTCTCTGTCTACTTGTGATCTCTCTCCGTCAAATAAATAAATAAAATCTTTAAAAAAAAAAAAAGAAGTGTTGAGGTCTTTATTGGCTTTATCTTTAAATAGAAGTGACTAAGCACTAATTTTTTTTGAAGGTTTTAAAAATTTATTTATTTGACAGACAGAAATCACAAGTAGGCAGAGAGGCAGGCAGAGAGAGAGAGAGAGAGAGAGAGAGAGAGAGAGAGAGGAGGAAGCAGGCTCCCTGCTGAGCAGAGAGTGTCATGTGGGGTCCCAGGGTCCTGGGATCATGACCTAAGCTAAAGGCTTAACCCCTACCCACTGAGTCACCCAGGCGCCTGGTTTTATCTTTATCAATACACTTCCATTTAGTTAAACACACACACAAACAAACAGCCAAACTTGGATCCTCAACTGATCATACTGGCTACAAACTAACAGAATACTAGAGATGGCTAGTGTCAGAGACACTAAGATTGACTACTCTTAGGATTCTGACATGGCCTGTTGTTTGAGAAGTGATTCTCTGGAAAAACAGAGAAAAGCCCACCAAATACCTCAGTCCTTACTCACAGCAACAAACGGTAGTTTCTATCCCAAACAGAAATGAAGTTTATCCATTAACGTTTTTCCCCAACCCAATAATGCCTCATTGACACATTTTCTTGGGTACTAACAAATTAGAGGTCATCTTGAGAAGATGCTGAATCTCAGATTTTGGTCCAGACCTGAATGTATTCTGAATAAAAGTAATGAGGGGGAAAAAATACTATTTTTAGTTCCCAAATTGCTACTCCACTGCCAACCTGGGTACAAGATAAACCCAAACAAGTATGATCACATTAGCATGCTAGGGTTTAGTATCTGCTTTGCTTTACAATAAAAATAATCTGTTAACTCTGGTTGAATTGGATCTCTTGCATGAAGTTCTCTTAGTGGTAGACACAGCATCCTGAATGAGATTTGTGTGTAAGACATTACCTGAAAGTTCCCTTCTTTTAAACCCATGGTTTAAAAGGGAGTAGAGGGTGCCTGGGTGGCTCAGTTGGTTAAGCAACTGCCTTCAGCTCAGGTCATGGTCCTGGAATCCCAGAATGGGATGGAGTCCCACATCAGGCTCCCAGCTCCACAGGGAGTCTGTTTCTCCCTCTGTCCTTCTCCCCTCTCGTGTTCTCACTCTCTCTCACTCTCTCTCTCAAATAAATAAATAAAATCTTGAAAAAAACTAAAAAAAAAAAGCAAAACAACAACAAAAAACACCTCAAAAGGGAGCAGAAATGCATACTTCTATTAAGCAAAGAAAATATCCCAGGAATCCAGGATAAAACATTTTCCTTGCGATTTTTAACTCATTTAAAATCATGTGATTTTACTGACTTCTTTAGTTTCTAATACTTTTAAACCAGAGAACAGATAATGAAGTGGATGGCATTTACAGACTTCATTAGAAAATTGGGCATTATTTACCTTAAAAATGATTGAGAATGTGAATGTGGGACTCTGTTAAGATCATAACCAACAAAAGGCACAAAGTAAAAAGTAACTGATAAGCAAATGATAGATGATTGAACGGATAGATACACGGATAGATTAATGAATAGATAGAAAACAGACGGATAACACAGATGAATGAATTAATAGAGACACAAAGGATAGGCAAGTAGATGACAGATAATAGAAAGATATTCATAGATCAATACCTGGTTAGAAAATGGATAGCTAGACGCACATGGATGAACAGACGACTGGGAAGCAGAATAAAGAGTTGATACATAAATGAACATAGTTAGATGAATGGAGAGATAGATGTTTGAGATTGATGAATGCAGGGATAAATTTGGAATGAAGTTGCAGATAGATAAAAGAGTACAACAATATCACAATTGTACCCAACTGGAATGGAATACCAATGGAGATAATGGCATTTCTCTTCATGGAGCCATTTTAAATAATTTAACTATTTGCGGGGGAAGGATAGGCTGGAAGCAGGAAATCAGTCGGTGTCTACGAGCCCTGAAGTTTCACAGTAAGTGTCTCTCAAAGATAGGAAAAAAATACATTGGTTTGCCATGATTGAGCCACTCCTACACAATGCTCCACTCTGGCCCACCTGGCCTCTTTGATACACACTAGACCAACAAGAGATGCACAGAGCAGACGGTGTACAGGGCAGCCTTCACACATCCTTGGTGATGCACAAAAGTCCTGCCTTTTTGCCTCTTTTTCAATTCTGATATTCACATATACCTTCACTGGTTGACCTACTCAGGAAGGTCTGATATTGTAATTAATCCGTGTCACAGGAGGATGTAGTACCCGCAGAATTTATGAGTGGGTTTGGGCTGCTGGGATGAGTAGGGGCACCTCGGCCTGTGTGATATAAATTCCTCTGCTAATTGGATTGCTGGAGCTAATCAGAAGCCAGGAGGGGGATAAAAGAAAAAAAAATCTGTATTCCTCCTCTTGCTGCTGCTGCTGCTGCCTGATAAAGCACACAGCTCCTCTCTCAGGACAAGGGGTGCTGGAATTGGGAATCCTCTTGTGGAGGTCTCACTGGAGATGGCTAGATGACACAGCCCTTCTGTCACCAGACCAGCAGGAGATAGAGCAATGGGAGAAAAGAGTAGAAACGATCCCAAAGAGATGTTACTACCAAACCACAAAAACAGAGTGAATGGGGGAGAGATGAAAGAGGAGGAAATCAAAGGGGGACATCCAATGGCCTGAGAGAGCTAGAAGCTTTTTCTTCAAGGAAGTGCTGCTCCCTGGGACACGTGAGCATCCCAGGCACCCACTTGGGTGTGTAAGTTCAGGAGGCCTCATCTCCACAGCCAAAGCCAAGGGGAGGGTGCAAATTCCATTCAGTACTAGGGCTAGCTCAATCCAGGGAGCTCAGGTGAACTGATGAAGCTGTAGGGAAGGCAAGGGTAAATAAAAGCACGAGGTCCAAAACTCCTCGCCTGCTGGAAAACCATCCGCGTAGACCAGTGAGAGGGAACGTTTCCTCTGCTCCCACTCTTTCTCGGTTTTGGATGAGGGCAGGGAAAAGCAAGGTTGTGTTCAATGGTCTGTGTACCTTTCTCACCAAGAATAAATAGTTCTTCCAGCTGACAGGGTGCAGCGTGGCTACTGCAGGGCACTGGTTAGACCTTGGCGATCTTTCTTCTTTGCTTGTCTAAGGCTCTACCCCTGCTCCACAGAGGAAAACGTATCTCTCATATTTGGTTCCACCAAGCTGAGTGTCCTGCCGCTCTCTTTAAAGTCCTCTATCTGTCTCTCCTGCAATCTTTTTCCTATGTGATTTCTACTTCTTTGGCCGCATTTCTTCTGGAGCCTTCTATATACACTAAATCCTTAGCCATGATGAGTAGGCAGCAAGCCCCTCTTACATACAACAAAGACTTCTATTTTTTTTTTTTCTATCTTTTGGGCGACACGATAAAAAATAACCCTGTATTTATGCAAATTGCAAAGTAGCGTGTGATAATGAAAACAAAACAGTGCTGGCCCGCAGCCAAGACATGGCACTGACGGGGGCTCCCGACCATTTGGCTCTTGATTCTTCGGGGAAAGCAGCTGTAGAGAAAGGAGAATGCACAACACCCTCCGTCACACGCGCACTCACACGCGCACACCCTCGTTCGCACGCATTCTGGTACCGTCACCTCGGAGCCGGCAAGACTTGGGATCCAAATGAAGTTCTGCTTCCTACCGCCACGAGCACTTCAGCGTCGTCCCCCACGAGCCTCCCTGCCCCCTGCTCCTGATTCCCTTTCAGGAATTTACAAACATTTTCCACAGATCAATATCTGTATTGATTATTCATTGTGAGTGAGTCGTGTGTCTTTGGTGATCCAGCTCGCAGAGGTAGCAGCCAAAGCCTGCTGCAGGGGGAAAAAAAAAAATAACAGAAGGCGAGAGGGACCCAGCTCTTGCTGGGTCTGCGGCTGTCGGCGACACAGAAAGGAAGAGAAAAAGAGGAAGGCACTTGAAAAAACGAAGGAATGGACCAGGGTGGAAGAGAAAGAGGGAGCAATAGCAAGAAAGACCAAGTGATGATGGACATCTGGTTCCAGGGATCTTGGTGGCTTGGAGGAACCCCCCATCTTGGTCTGCTGCTCCGTGTAACACGCAGCGGACTCACTCCGCTCTGGGAGTGAGAAGTGACTCACAGTTTTGGTATCTCCTACGTAAGAGCTTTGGGGGGATTCCTTGGCTTGCTGACAAGGGAAGGAAGAAAGCAGCAGCAGTGAGGTAAAACACGATTACTTCCAACTGCCTTGCGGAGGATATGCAGTCGCTTGGTTTGACTGGAACAGCTTGCTGCTCTCTGATGGCACGCGGAGGGAGAATAATTAAAAAGGCCAGCATCACTTACTAAGTGAGTAAACACAAAGCCGTTCCAAACGTGCTCTCCAGCTAATGAGAAGCTGTAATTTCTTATACTTCAAGGCAAAACAAGACAGTGATGGGGCTTAGTGGAGTGTGTGTTTGCGTGAATATGGAGGTGGGGGGTGGTGGTGGTGGAGATAAATCGACTAATTGTTGGCAATGTTTAAAAAAGGGATTACTGGAAAAGACAGTGAAATGATGACAGGAAAACATCTTGGACCAGAGCCAAAAAAAAAAAAAAATCGAGGCAAATCAAGTCTGCAGCTCAGAGGAAACACCCCTTTACTCCTGTCGGAACCTCCGACAGGAATTGCCCGGTGTTCCTCAGCCAAATATGGAATATTGTGTGGGTACCAGGGGACGGGATCAGGGACCATCAGAGCATCCAGAGGAAGCAACCACGGCATGCCAGGTTACACAGTTATGCCATACTTTAAGGAAACAAAACAGTAAAAACCAACCTGTCCTTTCCTTTTAATTGGAGCTCCTGCTTGCTCAAAATTGCTTCAGTTTATTAAAAGCAACCCCTAAACGAGCCTTCCGAGAAGAGGAGCTGCTGATTCTCAGTTTGTCTCCAGGAAGCTGCTGCGAGGTTACAAAAATATCCTGGAAAAAGGAGGTTGAGGAAATTCAGTTTTCCATAGACGGGGCTTCTGGCCATCACGCCAGGCGACTGTCTTTGCCATTTGAACCGCCATTTGAATGCGGGAGATGGTTCGGGATTCCTCTTCTGTTGTCACCCAGCTGTGGCTTGGTGAGTCCCAAACCAGTGAATAGGACTCTTTTAATACGGGGTTCCAAACACACATGACAAGGTGGGGACCCCAAGGAATAAAATGAGCTGGATCTTCTTTCTTTCTGGGTGTTCAGTTAACTGAACTATCTGGTTCTTTTTCACATGAATGGAGTTGGGGCTTTTTTTTTTTTTTTAAGGATTTCTGGAACTGGAAGGTCAATAGATAAGATGTCCTCCTTCTGACTGGAGGTTTATTCTTCATGTTGCTCTTTAAATGCAGACTCCCCAATACATTGCAAGTTTCTTGAGCAGGAGAAATATATCCTGCAGCAGTGTACCCTGGATACTCAGGGGTGGAGGAATTAAGCCAGTCGTGGATGACTCGGGTACCTCACGTTGCATTTCTTCAGCATTCACAGAGACCTGTGTCTATAGTGTTTGTGCATGCATGTGTGTGTGTGTGTGTGTGATGACATTACATGTAGTGTGTGTTTGTGTATGTGTGGCTCTGTGTCAGTGTGTGTCTCTGAGAGGGAGGAAATGAGAATGAAGTCAGAACAGACAGAATGTTTGGGCATTTATGTAATTCATGCCGAGAATGCTCAATGCTGCAAGGCAGACAGCCACCCATCCCCGGACTCTGCTGCTCTGGAGGGCCTGTACAGACCTGATCTGAATGTTAAATGCAAGAGACGAAATTAGCATACTAACCAAGGATGTCAACCCCTCCTTGCAATCAGTAAATGGCCGTCTACTCTCTTTAAAGCCGGCATCGCCATGCGCGCCAGCCACTTATCCATGTCCTCTGTCAGGTCCTTTTTTGTGTTTGTTTTTTTGTTTTTGTTTTTTGATGAAAGACTGGAAATTCATTAATGAGGAGGGAAGGAAGGGCTTCAAGGGGCTGTAATGAAAACAAATGATCCTCTTTAAACCTCATGACGGCCAAAGCCGGGGTAGGGGGGTTGCTTTCTGCTCTGGGGCTGGAGAATAGGAAATTCCACAGACAACAGACCACTTGATGAGAGCCCAAGAATGCATTGCTTGGGAATCTCTTCTATGTGGCAAAGACCAGCCGTGGCCAGTATGTCTGTATTAATAAAACTTAGAAATGAGTTTTATCTTCCTAACTCTAAGTGGGGTCTACCAGATGTCTTTCCATTCCATCAGCCGTTATCAAATTTTCTTGACCTTGTGAGGGTAGGAAGAGCCTTTTGGGATCTTTGGCAAATTGCCTCAGCTTCCGAAGTAATACAAATTTTTCTTTTGGGCTATGCATCAGATTTTCCCAAAGGAAATAGCTGCCTTTTTTTTTTTTTTTAAATCTCTATCATACAGAAAAGCTCACAAAGAAGATTTGACTTGTACTTCTGCAGAGCCTTATTGTAAAGGAGACAGAATGCTGTTTAAAAGTGAAGAATTGGGCACCCCCCACCTTGTACTTGGGCTGGGAAAAGTTTGTTTCCTTTTTCTTTCTCTTAGCCACTTTATTCTTGGAAATAAGCTTTGTCTCTTCCATTGTACTGTACTGATTTGCCTTATACTGGAGGTCCTACCGTCTGACATATTTCAGGGACCTGTGGGCACCAGCCTGAGGAGGCAATAGGGAGCAGTGGAGCTTGGGATGAAGTGGAGACAGAGCCGCTCACTTCTATTTAGGGGAATAAAAGCTGTGCTCCATGTTGCCTAGTTTCCCAATGTTTTAAGAGGTGGTAGATATTGATATGTTTAAATATAACTATATTGATTTTGAAATACTGGCTCAAGGTATGTTTAGTTTTTTTCTTTTAAACAATCTATGGGTCAAATAGAATATATTTTTGAGAACAGTCTTGGTCCACAGCATTCTACCTCGTAATCTTTGCTTTAGTTCAAAATGCCTAGCACCTAAGTGTTTTTATTTGATGCTTTCTTAATGTCTACCCTTTCTGTGAAATATTTTGTTTCAATTAAAAATATACAGATATTAGCAGCTATACGGTAAACATCAATGGAAGTGTATATTTTGCTGGACCAAGAGGGAAGTGCTAATTTCAAACAATAAAGAGGGGAAGGAAATGGAAGTCTGCATTGCCTACTTGCCTTGTGGTTACTGGTATCTTAGCTAGCATGCTGGAATGCCACATTTTCCTAAAGATTTTTTACAAAGGCCACAACTGGGAAGGTTAAATACCTAGAAAGAAATATGTTTGCATATTTTCATTTGTATCTCCATCTATTGTTACCATTAGTGATTAGTGCTATGCTAACATTTAAAAGAAATTAAAAAATACTCTTCCTTTTATTCATCCACAGAACTCCACATCTCAAATAGGTGGGGAAAAAAGATAGAAATCCCCAGAAGAGAGATCCTGCATATAGTATGGAAGAAAGTTTTTCTATGGCACCTGAAATAACCTCAGCAAGAAAAGGCACCTCAGCAAATGGTAAAGGGCAGCAAGAAGGACCCCCTTCTCACATAGTTGTAACAGGATCTTCCAATTTTGCAGGTGCTCTTCGTGCATATTATCATGGTTAAATTCTCCCTACAACCAGGCAAGCGAGATAGTATTTAGCTTATTTTACAGATGAGGACACGCAGGCTCTGGGAGGTGATGAAACTGCATAAGGCCGAATGCTAGTAAGAGGCATTCATGGATCTTCTGAGTCTTAACCCGATACCATTTTATTATTCTTCATAGGTTCTCCTAGAAATATTCTCCTCAGACCCCTCACCCAAGGCTTCCTCTGTTCTTGATGCTCCTTCATCCTCCTACCTTATTCCCCCACTGCGAGGTTTTCACCTCGTAATCTCTGTAATTTGTAGTCATGTGTAACTTGAAAATGCTCCTTACATCCTTCCAGCAATGAAGAACCACTGACAAGCTCCAAATGGCATTGGCAGAAACCATCTTTAACTTTCTACTCCTTCTTATCTGCTCCCATCTCCCTCCTTCCCTTGAAAGTCAAGTTGATCCACGGGCTGGCCTATTTTTAGTGCTTCATTTTGCTTTGCTAACAAAGCACTCTGCTTTTATTTCTACTCCCCATTAAGACTGCTTCAGGTTAGTAGTGACCAGTTCAATTGTGCTATCCTTCCCTGAGTTAAATTCTGTTGACCACCCCCTTCTCCACGACATTCTTCTCTTCTCCTCTTTCCTATCTGACCCTATCCTAAGCTGGATTTCCTCCTTCATTTATGGTGGCTTCATCCCAGATTTATCTTCCTTTTCTAATCCCTTCAGTCCTCCCCTACTCTCAGCTGTACACACTTTGCCTTGTGTTAATGTAAACCCTTGATTTCGGTAATCATCTGTAAAGTGACCATCAAATTCTCATCTCCAGCCCAAACCACCCTCCTGAGTCGGTTCTGGATATCTGGCTGCTGACATCAGCTTGGGCACTCTTAACTCAGTCCATCCCTAACACATCATCAGCCCCAAACCTCTCCTCCTTCAGCAACCCTTCTCCCCTCCCACTCCCAACTGCTCTTCAAGTTCTTGCAATTCAACTTTCCTAATTCCTCTCTAACTACTTTCTTTCACTATATTCAGGCCATGTCTCTCAGATTATTTCCTCAGTGGCTTTTCTACCAGCCCAGCTGTTCTCTTCATTCTCAGATGAGTCCAGCCCACAATGCAGGCTCTGTATGAGTTCTAACTGATCTATAAGAAGTGCAACTAGAACAATTTCACTTGCCTCTGGGACTCTTCAGTGGATTCTTCCTTTCCAACATGTGCTTTTTAAGGCTCCTCAGGATGAGGATCTTCCCAGCCTCTTCCTTAAAATTTTTCCAGTTCCACCCTGTACTGTAGGTCACAGAATACCCACGGCTCTTTTGTGCCTCAAGGGTTTCGTACAATGTTCCCACCTCCTGGAATGTTCACCTCTACTTTTGTCATTTGGTTAATTCCTTCACCTTCAAGATTCTGTTCCAGCAAGAAGCATTACCCTCTGCCCAAGACCCCTACTATGGGTTACGTGCTGCCACAAGCTCTCAACCCCTGCCTTCTGTCCCACAGCATTTATTTCACTGGCATAGTAATCAGGTCCTCCTATTTGACTGTGAGATACTTGAAGGTAGAGTCTGTGACTTATTCCTGTGTTCCCAGAACCCAGCATAGGTTCAGACGTATACTGACTGCCTAATAAATTAACATTGCTATTTTTATTCTGAGAATCATAAATGCTATTTTTTAGCTGTAGGATTACAGGTCCCCCAAATAATCAAAATGAGGGAAATACAGCAACCGTCTCCCACAGTGAAAAAAAGATTTCCTCTGGTGCAATTCTCACTTACATCAGTTTTTTGACTTCTGTTAGGTGAGAAATGAACGCTGGGGTGGTCTTTAGGTGTTTGCTGATGTGGTAGAAACTTTGGAGTTAATTAGAAGCTTTGGCTAAAGCTGAACTTCCTTTGCAGAGTTCCTAGAGGAAACACTAAATTAACAGTTCAAGGTTACTATTAGAAAAATAGTCTGTTTCCCTTAGGTTATGCCTCAGGGAGCTTGATCTTCTCCATGCCATTTCTAAGATGTTTCCACTTTCCTTTGGACCTGGCTACATATGCCACATTAAGCCTGGTCTTTCTAACAAAGGTGAAATCCCTTGAGGTCAGACTGCTAAATGCTTCTTTTGCATATCTTCCAATAGCAATAGATTCTGGCATACTCAATTAATACTGGTTGAAGTGAATAGTAAGGAAAGCTGCCTACCATAGAAGGAAGCATAAGGATGGTTTTGTAAATTCCCATCTTCCATGAAGCAAAAAATGGCATGAAATCATTCATACCATAGTCCCCTAACAGTCCCAAGAAATAGCTCAAGACATCATTAAGAATTCCTAAATTTGCAAATACAGTCAGTTCTCATTACATGGTAGTTATATTCGATAAAGTCAACGCAGACTCTGAACTGGCAAATACCAAACCATTGCTCCTAGGAGAAATAAAGGGTTAGGTTCCTTCGAGCCCCTGGTCACCATATTTTTGTCAAGCAATCAATGCACAACCTTGTTTTATGTGTGTTTCTGTTTAAAGACACCTTATTTTAAAAATTTTTTTTCTTTAAATATTTTTTTTTTAAAGTAGGGTCCATGCCCAGCATGGAGCCCACCATAGAGCTTGAACTTACAACCCTGAGATCAAGACCAGAGCTGAGATAAAGAGTTGGACACTTAACCAACTGAGCCATCCAGGAACCCCCTAAAGACACTTTATTTTATATCTATTGTTAATTCATTAGTACTAAACTCACGGCCAATAGCGCTCTAACTCTTGCCCGGTTGAAGCTTATCTGATACGTGTGTTTTCTCTGTAAGTTACATCACAGCCTGCCCTCACTTAATAATACTAGACCACACTTCTGCATTATGCTTAAGAGCCATTTTAAACAGTGAACGAAAAGCCCAAAACGTAAAAGATGTACCACTAAATAAACAGGGAATAAAACACCTGTCTACAGAATGAGAACTGAAAGAAGAAGAGTGTCGCCTCATTCAAACTCAGCTGGGAATGTGCATACCGAAGGACTCAAATTTTTTTGCCTCTCTGTATACATGTCCACAAATGACCATGAAAACCAGACTGAAGTATTGCTGTGTGGGTAACAAATAAATTGAAGTGAATAGGTGAATTTGTAAGTACAGAATCTGTCAATGAAGACCAACTACACTACCTGAATATATTGATAAAACATTAGAGCTTTTGCTTATTTCCAAGTAGAGACTATGATGACCTTGTTCACAGCAAATCTGTGACTTCGGCATCCATTCTTTAGTTTGTATGAGACATCTTTCTGGCAAAGGATCACTTTCACTTTCTTGGGACTCTTCGCATAAGTAATTGCCACTCACTAGATGTTGTCTGATTGCTGGGGGTGGGATGGTACATTTTTTCCCAAAGAAACAAAACTGGTTTGCTCTGATATGTGAAGGTTGGGCAATCATTAAGACTCCATTGCCAGCTAGGTGGAGTCTCCCGCTGCCACCCTCCACCTCATCAAATGTTTATGATTTAAAGGTGGCCTCAGCAAAATCACAGTTGACTCATGTTAGGCATCTCTGCCTATATGAAGAGGATTTATATCACTGTCTTTAAAAGCCATTCTTTTGAGCTAAATCTTGCCCTCATTGGGTCATATCTTCACTCACATTTTATTTTGCAAGCAGCAGCTCAGAAGTTCATTTTTGCTGTTTTCTTATCGATTCCTATCTGGTTGCAAAGAGTAGATGAAGAATTCTAAGACTCTATTGTTACCCTTTCACACAAGCCAGAGGCACAGACACACATGTGTTTTAGAAGTCAGGAAAAGGAGTAAATCAGGTATTTAGAGTATAAAAGAAGACAAAGCTTGGCACGATTTCAGATAATGAGTGATGGGAAGAGCCTGTGGAACTTTTTACTGTGTCTCACTCTAAGTGGGCTTGGAGTTAGTTCCAACAGGGTTGGAATCTCAGCTCTGTTACTTATTCTTGCTGCCACCCTAATGGCACTGGATAGCCGCACTGAGAGCATTCCCTCTTCTGGGAAATAGGGGCCATGATACAAACCTCCAGGAATGTCTGTGAGGACTAAATGAGATAATGTCATGTAAAGTGCTGAGCTTGAAGTCTGGCAGAAATTACTATGAAAATGGGAAGTGGTAATCGTTGCTTTTGTTACAATTTTCTAGATTCCTGACTAGCCATCTGCCCTGACATCTGGGTAATACATATTCGTAGAAACACAGAAGATTGGAGTTGAAAGACCTGCTCTCGGGCAACCTCCGCATTGTGAAGAAGAGAATATTGGCCAAACAGGATTAATCAGTGGAATTAATCAGCATTCCACCACTAGTAAGGGAAGACTCAAAAGAGGAATGCAGCTCTCTGAAGTCCAGTTCACAACTACTTGGTAAAGTCCTTTGTGCCAACATTTCCCTTCTAGAATCTCTTTCTACAACTCTCATCTGTCTCCCACCCCTTCTTCCTTACCCAATAGCCTGGTAACTATTGCCTGTAGGCTGTTATTTTCTTTGGCAGAAAGACTTGGTGCTAGTAGCAACAGCCAAGTGGAGTATTTTAGAGCAGGAATCACCAAGTATGATTTATTCATATTTTTTGACTTTATATATAAATATAAATATCTATCTATCTACCTATCTATAGCTATGAACAGATCATACTTACTATATATTAATGTAATAAAAAGCAAAAAGGATCACAGAGGCTACAGAAAGGAATACTCTTTTTAAAAAGGGATCAGTTATTTTGTAGTTGTCTGCAGTAATTTGCAAGATGCTCCTTTGGAAAAGCTCACAGGGAAATGCCACCTGACATGCAAACCCCAAAGCTTATAAGTGATCATGCAGCAATGGGACGAGAGATCTGCGCTGGACAAACTGGATGGGGCTGGTTAATTTCCACCAAGCCTGTCTTACTCAGTGGAAGCATAAAGTGGGCTGTTTCAGGAAACAGCAACCTTTCCATTGGTGTGAAGGTGTAGGGTGGGAGATGAGACAAGGTAATCCTCTGGCAGGAACTGTGCAGAGCCATAGAGTGATGGATTATGTGGCATTTAAGTAGGCACAGTAATTCTAAAACAGGGCATGGTGTGCATATGAGTCCTGGAGGTGAAGATGAGGTCAGAGTCTGGAGTGTGTGATGGTCACACAAGAGAGGAGTCTACTGTTGTGGGGTTTTAGCTAAGGGAGCTGGGTACCCCACAGGACTGCAGAAGCACCAAGGTAGAGCTAGCATCACAGGCCAGGCTGGGCCTACCTCTGCTCAGCTGAACTGGGTTACACAAGCAGGTATCAGAATTTGGAAGTGGTTAGGCAGGCCTGGTAATATTGGTGCACCCTCACCTATTTTATCATATGAGAGATTAATCTTTGCTACAAATTATTCATAACTAACCTTGAGCAAATAACAGTATTTCTTAGTGGGTATTGGAAAGTCTGTGGGGGCAGATCCTCCTATTTCTCTATAGCTGTGTCCCACTCACTCTGACTCCTCAACCATTTTTGTCCTCTTTCTACTCATAGGCTACTGAAGCCACAAAAGCTGGTTTAAGATGTAACTTCATCAGAATATCCTTCTTGCAAAAGATCTGGAACCACATTTAATCTGACAAGGTAATAGGTTTAAGTGAAACTCAGCTGACTTATCTAGCCCACTAAGCTATTCTATTTGCATTTTATATTGAACATGCCTCCAATATTTTCTTTGTTAGATGAAACTGACATTTCCATATGATGGTGAATGCTAAACTGTGAAACGCTTTCATCGGGTTTTGCTTCAGTAATTCCATCATTCTACAGGCATAGAAAAAGATCACAATGAATACACATAAACATCCAACACATTGCTTCTTATGGTATAGTCTCTTCAATGGCTTAATTTTTGGATTTATGCAGCATCTCACTTACCCTGAATCCAACAGTTCAGCGGCTATCTTACTTATCTGGATTTAATTGAGAATAAAGGCCCTATAAAAGACAGAAAAGTTGTTGCTGAAGTGACATGCATGGAAGTTCAGGAATGTCAGACTCTCAGTTGGATGTGAGGCCCTGTCCCAGTACCAGGTTTGAATGGTTCACTGATAGGCAGGAACCCTTGGAGGTAATGGCATCATGCAAGGGTGCCTTCCTTTGAAAGGAAAAGTTGTGCAAGCAGGATATGGCCTCTTAGATCTTTTTTAGCATGAGATACTCATGAAGGCTATCTTGGGTATGTTGGTCCCTGCAAGGAATGGGAAATGGCACCGCTGGTCTAATAAGATTTGGTGCTTCTAGATCTGAAATTCTTCCTGGTGCCTAGGACATCTCCTTAATTCAGCTGCCACTTCTTTAGAGGTTACCCAAGAATATCTCAATTGATAAGTGGAGGACAGAGCCTTCACTTGCCTATTTTTCATAATTAACAGAAAACATTGCCTGTCACACCAAAAGAGCTCTGAAATTTAATAGTGGCATCCACAGGGAATTCCACACCCCTGGTGTGGCTGGAGAGCTATGGAAAGATCTGCTGGCAGCATACCTGAGTGGCAGATGAAGAAATCTTCTAGGAAAGTGTCTGTCCCGAGGAGAAGGTCAGGCATATAAACTTGACTTAAGAAGAATGACAGGGTAATAAATAGCGTGCAGATTTGGGATAAAGGATATCTTCCACTGTGAAGACCATCCTTCATTCCTCCTTCCTCCAGGCCAAAGCCCAGGGCACAGGTCTGAGTCTTGGTGACAAGTAAAAAGCTCAGGAGATAGTTCAGATAGAGTCTTTTCGAGTGGTGGGACAGGAGGAGAGACAGGGGACCCAGGAGCACTTAGGGACCACGGCAGTGGAGTGCAGAAAAAAAGCGAGAAATTTCAGTCTGAAGCAGACATGGGTGCTCAGGCCGTATCAGTCTCAGCTTCAACAGATTCCCCTTAGTGACTGGCATTGTGATATGGGGCCTCCCCAGCTCTGGCAGCAGGGAGAAGCTGGCAGACAGCAATGCCATCAGCTTTGGGAATGGAAGGAGAGCAGCCACGTACCCTCAGAGCAGCTGGGACAGTGGCAGGATGAGACATACTCACAGAGATTGTTTTGCGGCAGAGGACTTAGAGGTCAGGGATGGAGAGGACTTACGCAAACACACATGACAACACACAAGTAACCCTGCACTGGGTTACTTCCTAGAGTACGTGAGGGAGATTTGGAGCAAGAATGGAGGTTCTACCATTGCAGGTGGATGTCAAAGCCACGAACATCAGCATGGCCTGAGCTTTACAAGGGCATGGCCTGAAATTGGTTATCTCACCAGCCAATGCCTGGAAACCCTGTGAAGAAAGGATGGGTGCCAGAAGTAGTCCAACTCCATTCTCTTGGACATAATAACTGATTTAGAAGCTTCTGTCTCTTTTTTCCCCAGAGCTAACAGCAGTTACTATATTGTTTTTTGACTTTTAATTCACTTGTGTGTCTCCTTTTGTGAGCTGTAAGCTCATTGAGGAAAGGGACTATATTTTATTCATCTGTAGATTCCTACTACTCAACACGTTGTCAGGCAAATAGGAGACACTGAATCAATGTTTGTTGGATGAATAAATACATGAATAAATCAAGAGATGTCCCAAATGAGATGGCCATCTGAGATAAGGTTATGTAAATAAATGAGGATTGTATCCCATGAAAAGAAGTAGAAGACCCTATTTAGAGCCCTACAAGGGCTGAAGGGAGTTGGGGGGAATACGTACACTCCAAAGCTGGCTCTGATATGGGCTCTTTCAGAATCTCCTAGAACCTTGTTAGACTATAGTCCCTAATGGTGACTTAACTATTCCAGAACAAGTCACCACAACTCTGCAATGATCAGAGAGGGTGTTAGTCCTGACGAGTTAAAGAGTAAGGGTGTTAGTAATTGACGAGTTAAAGAGTAAGAAGAGGAAGAGCCCTATAAGGTGAGAAGGAATGGCAGATGCATTTGTGCTGCCTTTAGATCCATGGACTTCAAGACAGTTTGATCCTTGTCCTTGGACCATGATTGCATATACTCTAGTGGGATACAGACCTCAGGTAGCTGTGGATGGCAGAGACACTGTCACAGCACAAGACCACTCCCTGTCTCCTTCTCTGAAAATGTAGCGAGAAGATCTGCTCCCCTGTAAGCAGTCCCAGGCTGCTCAGCCAAGGTTCTGTGGTGATGGTTCTGGTAAGGGGGGCATCTAGGGGAGGTGCCCTTCAGTGGTTGAAAGGTGGCTAATAGTCTTTGGATTCCAAGCCCCAGAGCTGTGACATTCTAGAGGGAGCTGATCCACAGTATCCTGAATACTAGGGCCTGACGGTGAACACTGAGCCCTGGCTTCCTCCTCATGCCCAGAGGCTTGGAGGAAAGGGACTTAACCAATGAAGGACTCCTAAGTCACAGATTTATGAGTCTGTATTTCCAAGCAGGATTTCCGCACCTAGGTCTGGAGTTACGAGCACAGGGCTCAGGAGTCTGGAGGCAAATGCATTGGGAATACAGAATCTAGGCTGATTGACTCCTTAAGTAGCCAGCTGGGTCACTGCCACTCATTGAGTCCTGAGATGCTGTGGGTAGGGGAAGGCTTTAGGAAGCACCTTGATTATGCTTCTTATGATGGTGGGGGGGAGGTGTTTCCTAGCTATAGGGATCTCAATCTCCTGATTAATCTATATTTACTGTTAATTCTACCTTATTTATTTAAGAGAATGAGAGCCAGAGAGTGAGAGAGAGCCATGGCAACACGTTTTCCTTTTAAATGTTTGCATTTTTTTAAACTTTATCTACCAAAGTAATTTTTTAAGTAATCTCTATACCCATTGTGGGACTTAAACTCATGACCCCAGATCAAGAGTCACATGCTCTTCCGATGGAGCCAGACAGGCAGCTCCAAATGCTTGTATTTTAAAACAAGTCTATATACTCCTTAGACATGACACTTTTAAAATAAGCAATAATTTGAGGTGCAGTTTTCAACTCTTAGAACTTTCAACTGCCTTGAGTTCCTAGATAATTAAGTTTTACACAAAGTAGTAATTCTAAAATTGTTCCTTTGTTTTTGACTGGTCAAGGAAAGGGTTAGAGACATTTTCATGATATAATAGTGTGTTCAGAGTAGAAATATCCCTTTATGCTAAATTGACATATATGCACATTTGCTTCAGGTTTTCCATTCACAAGGTCTGAGTGTCTGTGTGCAGGTACATATATGTATTTAATAGTCTGTGTATATATGTGCATGTGTGTTGTATGTGTGTGCATACACATAGGTGTGTATACTATATATATGGTGCTTGTGTGTATATTCATATGCGGAGAGTATATGAGTGTGTGCATGCATGTGTGGCTATAATAGGCATCTACTCCACGTGGAGTATGCTCTAGAATGAACAGTCTGTTTTCTGGATCACCAAAGGACAAAGATCTTGTATTTCATCCTTACACTGAAACGCAGTTTTTTAAAAAACTGAAAACTCTGTTTTTATTTCAAAAGATTGAGTAGAATGATACTTCAGAAATAATTTCAGTCATTTAAATTTAAGGCCCTGAAAAAAATTCCCATCCATGGTTCGAATCTATTCTCTGGCCCAGAGCCCAAAGCATTTTCATTAGATTGAGAATTGGATACTATTTCATTTACTTTAAGCTTTTGCTGCTCAGAATTTTGTTCTTCAGAGACAAGCTAACAAGTGTCGATGGTCATGTTGGCCTCAATAATAGTTCTCCTTTTCTTGAATGATCTGTTTCAGTTGCATTATTATCATTTAAAGATGGCCTTGTGCTTACAGACGCAGTCTCCGTGAACGTATCAAGAATGCTGATTTCCTATATGTGTTTGGCCTCTCCAGTTGGTAACTTGTTTGGAGAAAACACCCTTAACTTATTTTCCATGAAGCCATTTGCAAAAGAGAGGCTATCTAGAGACTTCTATTTCATATTGCATTCTTGCACTTACTAAAGGAGATTTCATCCTATTAATTATGTAGAGATTTGTTAAAAGTTTAAGCATTAATTAATGAAAACTTTACTGTGGTCTTTTCAATAAAGGTAACTGACCTACCAGTAAGAAAAAGACAGGTAACTCACCAAAAAGGAGGCAGATGACTGGAATAGAGACTTCACACACAAAAAATAAATCCAAATGGCCAATCAGTGCTTAAATTCATTGGAATTAAGGAACTGCAAAATAAGTTGCAATGAGAGACCACTTGTACACCTCCTGACTTGGCAAAAACTGAAGTCTGGCAATAACAAGTGCTGGTACGGGTGCCACAGAACAATGGGACACTCATACACTGCTGGTGGAAATGTAAAGATACTACTTTGGAAAGTAGTTTTGCATTAATTAGTAAAGCTGAATAGATGCATGCTCCTTGATCCCCCCAAAACCCCTGCCAACAACTTAAAGCAGTGGCTCTCAAAGTGCGGTCCCTATTCCTGGCTAGTAGCTTCAGCATCACCGGGGAATTTCTTAGAAATGTAAACTCTCAAAAGCTACGCATGTCCCTCTGAATCAGACACTCTGAGGGTAGAGCCTCGTCATCTGTGAACCTCCTGGGGATGGTGATGAGCTCTCTCAAGTAGAAGAAGTACTGCCTGAGAGAAATCTGTGAGCCTGGGCACAGGACACATGACAAAAATGTTCATAGCAGTAACCACGGATTCATCAGCAGGAATATTTTGTGTTCTATTTATGTAATGGAATATTGGACTATAAAGAAAACGAATGCATTCCATGGATAAAGATTATAGTCATCATGTTGAAGAAAAGAAGCAAGACACAAATGAAGAGAAAAAAAAAAAAGCCCTGAAAGAAAGCAAGGAAGTGATAACCGTAAAATATAGGAAAATGGTGATCAATATTGGAGAAGGATCTCTGATCAAGAAGGAATTTGGATTGGAGTTTCTGAAGGGCTGGTAAATGTCCCATTCTTTGACCTGGGAGGTGGTTATATACTCATTTGCTTTATGATTATACTATAAATTGTATATATTTGCTCTTCCAAATATATATTACATTTTATAGTAAAAATAAACTTTTGTATCTACCACAGCTTTCATTGTTGTAACCAAAATCAAATTTAACCAGATTATAACCTGCCTAACTTTGTAAGTCTGCTTGATTCTCCTTCCCATTATAAGACTGTCTTCCACAACATCACTACTCCTGTTCTCTCTCCTTTTTTTTTTTTTTTCCCCTCTTCCAGCTAGGGAAGAGAATTGGGGACAGACTCTAAGACAACAATTTACATCAGCCTAAGTGATTATCCCTTCCTCTCCCTAAATATGTGAGGCGTCTAAGAGCAACCAGTCTTCTCAGTAAGTGAGGGTAATATCAGCCACACGACACAAGGTTCTATTGTGACTTTGCTGTTTATTTGCAACCTTCTGTAGTGATTGTTGCTAGACTTAATTCACGCACAGTTAGATGGGAAGAAATAACATATTGGATCTTTTAAGTATAAGAGTAATATAGACACTGGTTGGCTCATACTTGAGTTGTCTAAGTTTAAAGCAGAACCTTCTTTTCAAATAATTTTGAAGTCAGGTCCTTATTTTTGTTGTACTTCAATTAAGACAGGTGTACTTTGCCCCCAGGTCTATGAAGATTGCATTGATAGCCATTTACCCTTCCATGGATAATATCATTCTTTCATCAACAGTAATGATCATGTGAGTACTAACACTTAAAAAAATATAGCTATATATCATAATACAACATACCAAGCACAGTGCTTGTACACAGCAGAGGCTGAGTGGACAATAAACTGGCACACGCAGATCTGTCATATATAAAACATATCTAAAATAAAACTATTATTATAAATTGCTATACATTTTAGCTGTCTCATTTTTGTGGTATGTGTATTTACTTTTTAATTTTGTGACTATATATATACATATAAATATATATATACACACACACATATAAAACATAAAATTTGCCACTTTTAGTGTACAATTCAATGGCATTAATTATATTTATGTTGTACAACCATCTAGCTGCCCAGTTTTAACTCTCATTTTAATGTCCTTGTTAGAATTGACTTTGATATTTCAAATCAATTTTTCAAAACTTCCTCTAATACAGCCCCTCCCTCTTCCTACATTTTATCTTTTGCCATCTTTGCCAGGTCCTTGGTCTCAATTACAGCCCAATCATGTGTGTCATCTCATGTGTGAGGGACTAGATTTCTTGTCCACAGGACTTTCTTTCCTTCTTCAGCTCAGCTTACCATTGTCCAGAACTGGAAGCTGCTACATTAAACTATGGAGAGCTAAAAGTTTAAAAAAAAATCCATTCTTACTAGGAAAAATGTAGACTCTTGGTTTCAGGATCCTCTGGGACCCATCACGGGTTATCTGAAGTACCAAAAATTATTAGCCTGATGTCTTAGTGGAAGTACTCAGGATATTAATTCACCAGTTGTGTATAATTCCCAAGTTAGTCTCTTGTGCCAAACAGTGACTAATTAAGCTGTGGATAATGTCATCCTGCAAGCATGATAAAACAATAATGATGATGGTAATAACAATAGCTAACACTGAGCGTTGTTTGGTGCCAAGCATGCTTCTAAGGCTGTTACATGCATTATTTGATTACTAGTAATCATAATAATCCTATGGCACATATACAATTATTAGCCTATTTTATCGATGAAGAAACTAAGACTCGGAGAAATAAATTGTATGTGCAAAGGTTTAGGATTTGAACCCAAGCAAATTGATCCTAGAGCCTTGTTCTTAGTCACCACACTCTTTAAGAGTAGAACCCAACAGAATGCTTTACTCTTGTGTCCCTTCTAGAAGACTGGTTGCTCCAGGTGAAAACATAGAGAAATAAGTTAGGAACAAGAATAACACACACACACACACACACACACACACACACACACACCCTTTTATTTCTTTGGGGTTCAGTGAGGGGTGGGGCACAGAGCTGGGAGAATTAGCCTGTTCAGTTAATAGTATGTGCTAAAAGAAAGGCATTTGGCAATAAAATAGTGTGGCAGTTTAGTTGGGAGAAGATTATTTTTAGCTACTAGGCAGGAAGGAGTTGAGTATACAATGTAGGGCCGTCAAAGGTTTCTCAGCACAAAAGGAATATAATAAAAGCTGTGCTTTTAGGAAAATAAAACTACCTTTGGTAACTATTATGGCCTGGAAGGAGGAGAGACTCAAGGTAGAAAGGCCACTTTGGAAATGTCTACAGGAACTCACAGGATAGGTAGTGAAGGCTGGAACCAGGGCAGTGACCCTGGGCATGGAGAGGCTGGGAAAGGCTCTGTGGAGTAAGGCCAGAGGGATGGATATGGAGGGTCGAGTTGATGACAAGATTCCAATCTGAGTGAGTGACAGAATGGGGTCTCATGCAGGGAAAGCGGAGAGCTGGGAGGGAAAGAATGTCTGGGAGGGACGCGAAGGCACAGAATTTGAAGCTCTGGCAAGATCCATAGGGATACTGTTGAGGAACTTGAGTTTGAGAGGGAAGTTCGCGTGGAGACTTAGAACTTCTGCAGAGCATGGAGAGTCAAAATCATGGAAATGGAGGAGAATGTCAAGGGAGAATGTAGAGTCAAATCAAGAGTGATGAAGACAGAATCCTGGGGGAACATTCACATTTAGAGGCAATAAGAAGTCAGAAAGGATTGAGTCACACAGGAGGAGAACTGAGAGCGGCATGGCCTGGAAGCAAAAGGAAGAGGACGGCTGGAGAATGAGGGGGTGACGGGCAAGGTGAAAGGTCACGGAAGGCAAGACGAGGCAGTGGAGGAGAAAGGCCTTTCTTCCTCCAACACTTAAAGAAAGGAGGAGAGGATGAAGAAAGCTACAGATGTGGAGAGGGTGAGAGGGGGAGTCCTTAGGGAGCTCATGGGGCAAGGCCATCCGGTAAAGAGCCAGAGCGTGGGCAGCAAGGAAGTACTCGAGCGAAGTGCAGCAGGGTTGCAACGAACACTGTGAGCAGCGTGACAGTGAGTCGACAGGAGAAGGACAGTGGAAAGTACTGGGGGAACGAGGGCCCCCTGATGTTGGATGATAGGTGTGGTGAATTAGTTGGCTCCGCTCTACGGCTTTTTATAAACTGCACTGGAGACGCAGGGAGTATATATGCAGAAGCAGCAGACGGTGGAGTTCACTCTGGTTTGGGAGTTAGAACATGTGCTCCACTGAGAGACAAGGGGTCAAGGTCACTAAGGACTGGATAGAAAGGCCAGAGGACTGAGAGACTGGCAGCCTTGAAGGCTCAGCTTTCCCTTTAAGATCACCTGCTCTGGCAGCACCGCTGACGGACAGCCTCCAGCAGTCTCCACAACTCGGGATTCACCCCATGTTCGGCCCAGGCCAGGCTGCTTCCAGGCTGCTCCAGCGAGGACTAAACTTGGTGGAGGTATGAAAACGGGCCACGCTTCCTCAGGTGGGACTCTTCTCACAGTTAAGTTTGCTCAGGGACTCCTCGTTGGCTTGGGTGAAATTTTTCTCTGATCTTTCCCTGTGATCTGAGGCTCTTCCTCCCCGGTCCCTCCCCGCTGTCTCCTTTCACAGGTGTTAGAACTGCCTGCCAGTTTGAAGGTTCTTCCTGCCTGACTCCCTCTCACTCTATGTTTCCCAGGCATTTCCCCCAATCTCTTACATGTCTAATTCTATTTTAGCTTCTGCTTTTTTGGAAGTCCTGAATGGACACACTTGGGCATGCTATTATTAGTGGAGGGCCGAGTGAATGGAAGGTGTGGGCAATGAGATGCCTACAAGGATGTGTAGATGATGCTCATGGATTCTTTTTTGAATTACGGACTCACAGGAAGATGAAAAATAGTACAGAGATTTCCCGTGCCCTTCACTCTGCTTGCTCCAGTGACAACATCTTATGTAATTAAAACCAAGAAATTGATATTGATATAATATTGTTAACAAGTTCATATGATTTGGGGTAATCTGTTTCTCATTATGTTTCTGTCCACATCATAGATATATTGATCTCATCTCCATTGCAAAAGGCCATGTAAGTAACAGTTCCCTTCCAAGTCAACCAGATCTATAACCACAAGGTTTGTAAATGCAAAAATAAAGTCATTAGGTGGAGGGACAAATAGGAAATGACATATGTCCACTGAGGAGAGAGCGCCCCATCCATCCATCCATCCATTCATCCACACGAACACCTCTGTTCGTGTTAAGATACAACGAGAAGCCCAGATACATAGTTGTTTTCAGGGCAAAGGCTATCCAGATTTGTCCGTGATCATTTTCACCTAGACAGTAATTCAACTGGTAGCAAATGTATGCTCAACAGCCAGGATCATGCCTTTTTACGAGTCATTGTAAAGCACTGAGTGCATTGACATATACTTCATAAATGCTAAATAATAACAAGTCAGTGAACCTAGAAGTACTGGATTCAGTATTCGAGACATTAAATCTAACTTATGCTGTTCTAGAAGGGAGGCAAACAAATAAATCAACCCCAAATCAAATAAAGCCCACATCCATCCCTGGCCAGTGGTGGGTGTTGTCTGGAACGTTCTTTATGGGCAAATGTTTCTCTCATGAAGGGGCACTTGTTAGTACTTTACCTGACACATCACAGCCAATGCCTTGCCTGTGATTTGGAAGGAGAGTTTTATATCTGACCCACAGCAGACAGCAGGAACACTATGTTCTTAAAGCTCCACTTCCCTTTATTTGATGCCAGAAAATAGTATCTGGTGAAGCTCTGGAGAAGAACAACTGTCACCCCACTGAGCAATTAGACTGGGGTGGGAAGTCTCTGCAGGCAGTTCTGGGAGACCCTGTTTGTATTTCAAAGCCAGGATTTAGTTGCCCTTTAAGATATAAGTCTCTTCAGGGCTGCCTGTGACTCCTTGAGGGTTTAGGCATACAACCCAGAAAGCCTAAAATGCCATGGATGCTCTTCTGGCAACTGAACCAGAATACAGCACAGCTGAATGCTTTTCTGATTCCCAGTCCAGAGCTTTGAGCACAGTCTGGTGCCATCTGATTTGGGATCTCTGGGCACAGCCCCTTCTCTCTAGAAGCCTACCATCTTGGTTCCACAAACATGACTGACCTCCATCCACATTCCCTTGGTCATTTCAGAGTGCGGTCATCCTTGGGAGCAAAGCCTGACCCTCCAGAGCAAAAGAGGGACGGCAAAGCCACTGTAAGATGAGGCGGCAATAACTCTGACATCTCTGGGAGTGACACACACAAACAAGATCACATTCTGAGTAGAGTCTAGAGGAGATGCTATCCTTTAATGGTCATTTCCAAAAGGATTTTACTCTCATTCAGTTGCAGCCAAAGGGATGAGAGCCAAGGAGCCCATGCAAGACACCTAAATCTGGCCAATGAAGTGTTGAGGGGAGGACTGAGCCAAAGGGGAAGGTACAGAGCCAAGAAACAAAAGGTAAAACAGCCATCAGATGCTGACCTTGTTAATTTTTTTATGAATACAAGTGATTCTAGCCAGTTGCTGCCTGGCCCAGACCTAGCTCATCACATCCGACGTAAACAGAATGATGGTTATACAGTGTTTGGAACAGTGATTCTCAAACATTACTGTGCAGCCAGTTTACCTGAGGAGTTTCTTAAAAAGGCCGATTTCTGCTCTATAGCGTCAGAGATTCTGACTTGGTAGGTCTGGGATAGAACTTGAAAAGTGTACATTTTAAGCAAGCACTCCAGTGATAGAAGCAGATGTATCACCTACCATATTTTGGAAGTCATTGCTTTAAATCACTGCCTTTCAATCTTCCTGAGGGTGTGATATTAAGATATTGAGAGAAATACCTTCCAAATAATCCAGCCAAACCTCTCATTTTACAGATGAAGAAATTGAGGGCTTAAGTAACCTTCTCAAGTTCACTCGGCTGGTTAAATGTAAAAAGTTAGGACTAGAAGCAAAGACTAGTTACTGTGCCTTTTGCATTTACTATACTGTATGATTTGTGGAAACTCCTCTCTGTCAGGTCCAGTTGGATATATACGCACAGAAGTAGAAATTAGAGTATGTCTCAATTATTTATAAAAATTTTATATCCTTTGAAGGAACTGGTGAGAGCTTCAGTGTTGCCAAAGCAAATGTTTATAAGGAAATGGTACTTACCGTCTTTAAAATCAATGGTGAAGAAGATGACAGAAGGGACTCCTAGTTGTCCTCTGAACAACCTCAATGTCTGGGTTCCCCCAAATCAGTGCCTGGGGTAAAACAAAGAGTAAACAGGTGCAAGAAATTGTATTTATTCCTGATGCTACATTAACATAATAAGTACTTTCCATAAGCTGTGCTAGAATCAAATGAGCTTTAAGTGTCATAATTATGCTCTTCATCTTTAGGTTAATTTTTCACTTTACTTTGTGTGGCCATGGTAAATTGAAGCTGAAGGATTCTGTGTCTCAGCAAATTCCAGATGTGTCTTGACAAGGGCCACTGGAAGATTAGTTCATAGTTGTTTGAAGACCTCTCTGATATGGGCTACCAGGCTCTGAGAACTTCTCACTCACTTGTCTTTTGGTACTTCTCTTTATATGTGGAAGTGAAAACTGAGTACAGCCTCATTTCAGATGAATGGGGACTCAGAGAAATTACGCCAAGGATAGTGACTAGACCTTCACAACTGAAGAGGTTGCCCTCACTCACTGACTGGTTCATTCATTCAATAAATATTTATGAAGATCTTTTATATGCCAGGCCATTATTCTGCTCAGTAGTATATGTTTACGCAATGGGAAGCTGATTGGCTAGAAAGAGGGTAAATCCTCATCACTAGTTATGCAAATCATTTAACAGAAAGGCTATGGTCTTGTGACACTATGTGTTGTAGAGGCAAGAGCACCCAACTGGGAATCAGGAGGTCTAGTTCAAATTCTGGGCCACTCTGATATAGCAGAATTTCTCAACCTCAATGCTACTGAGATTTGGAGCCAAAGAATTCTTTGCTGTGGGGAGATCTATCCTGTGTCTCATAGGATATTTAGCATCATCTCTGGCCTCTACTTATTAGATGCCATTAGTATCTCTTAGTTGTGGCAATCAGACACGTCTCTAGACATTGCCACTGCCAAATGTCCCCTGTGGGGGAGGCAAAATTGTCCCCGGTTGAGAATTACCGGATATAGTAATAACTGCTAGCTTTTAGCAGCTATTAGCACACTGTGGTAGAGCTCTATATACATCCCATTCAGTCTTGAAACATGCATTTCAGCGTAAGCAATGCTATTCCCCATTTTACACATGGAGAAATGGAAGTCCACAGATGTTAAGGAAACAAACCAATATTATACAACTGGCAAGCGCTAGAGATTTGAACCCAGGATTTTGAATCTCACGGCTCATGTTCGTTGTTCCCTACTTTTTTTCTTTTGCTACGGTGTATTCCACACACTCAAAAAAAGCAGAGAATTATCTAAAAACACCTATGGACTTAGTACTCTGAATTTAACAAATGATACTATTTTTATCATACTTAATTTCTATCTTTTTGTTTTGGCAATAAAGTGCTGCAAATACAGATGAATCTCCCTCTTAGACATTTTCACTCTGTTCTTCTCAATCCCTTTCCCCAAGTAACCGTTCCACTGAAGCTGTTCCTTCCTGGAAAAGATTTCACACACCTTTTACACATAGGCATGTTCACAAACCATATGCAGCACTCCAAAATATGCATGGAGAGGGTATACCTGCTTCTGTAATTTGCTTTCTTTACTCAACATTCTGTTTTTGAGCTTTCTCCTATGTTAAAACTATAGTTCTAATACTTGTATTTTAATTACAGAATTGTAGGAAATGGCCACAATATGTTCAACTGTTCTCCTCTCGGTGGGCATTCAGTTTGTCTCCCATTGTTATCACAAATTGCATAGCTGGGAATGCAGTTGTGTATGTGTAAGAGTTTCTCCAGGACACATATCTCAAAATGGGATTGCTGGGTTGCAGGCTGTGCACATCTTCAACTGTATTAAATATTGCCAAATCGCTCCACAGAATGATTGCACTAAATTACACTCCCTCTAACAGACTGTAAGAGTTTTCATTTCTTTACATCCCTGCCAATGCTCAGTATTTTCAAACTTTATGTTTGCCAGCCTGATTAGGGAGAAATAGCATATAATTATTATTTCAAAACCTTGTGTTCTTAACCACTCCTCTTATGTCTACACTGCTGGAAGCTTCAGTTATGTAAAATGGAGAAAATACCTTTGCCTATTCATATGAGTTGTAATAAATCCTTCTGGTGTAGTATGTGAGTATATTTTGTAAATATCAAGTGCCACTTTTGTGCATTGCTGGTGGTGGGAGAGAGTATTTGTAGTTTCTCTAGCAGGCAATTTGACAAAATCTATCAAAATTTCAAATGCACATAAATTTCTTTTAACTTAAAAAATCTCAGAATTACAGGAAAACTCACAAAAATAGTGAAAAGAATTCTTGGTATGACCCAGACTGTCAAAATGTTAATGTTTCAAAATATGTGCACTATGATTCTCGATCTTTCTCCTTTCTCCCCTCCTCTTTACTCTTTCATTTGTATATATGTATATCTATAAGCATCTATAAATGTACACACTTACATATTATATTTCCAAAATGATTTCCTCTGAAACTTTTCTACAAAGGCATTCCATTATTTAACCATTGAAAACTTGTAAAAAATCAGGAAACGAGTGTCAACACAATACTATTATATAACTCCTATATCTTATTCAAAGTTTATCCACTCTCCAACAAAGGTCCTTCATAGTAAAAGAAAGTATTTTCTTCCTCTTCCAGGATCCAATCTAAAGTCATTTGTTGTACTTAGTTGTCATGTCTCTTTAGTCCCATTTAACACGGACAAATTCTTCAGTCTTTTTTGTCTTCCAGGATATTTTTGAAGATCAGTTATTTTGTAGAATACTCCTCATTATGTTTCCTCATAATTAGATAAAAATGTGCATTTTTGAACAGAAGTAAGGTGTCCGCAGTGTATCACTGAAGTATGTACCTGATGTCGGTTTGCCCCACTAATGGTAATGTTATTATTATTTTTAAAAGATTTTATTTATTTATTTGACAGAGAGAGATCACAAGTAGGCAGAGAGGCAGGCAGAGGTCGGGAGAAAGCAGGTTCCCTGCCGAGCAGATAGCCCAATGCGGGGCTCGATCCCAGGACCCTGAAATCATGACCCGAGCCAAAGGCAGAGGCTTAACCCACTGAGCCATCCAGGCGCCCTGGTAATGTTATTTTGATCACTTGGTTATGGTGGTATCTGCCAAGTTACTGCTTTTCCCTTTATAATTTAGTTTTGGGGAGATATTTTGTGACTACAGACATATTCTATTTATATCGGATGGACTCAGATTTAGTAGGTTGTATTGGGTTACTATCCTTATTTATCATCATGACCAAATTGCTTTATGCTTGGTCAGTGAACACTCTTTCAAGCTGACTTCGGCATCCTTTTGCTATATCGCCATTCTTCTTTAGCACTTCCTTACTTTCTGGCACCAAAAGATGTCCTAGATTCATCTCATGCCTACCCAGCTCCTGTACGAGGGCTGGCCATTTTCTAAGGAGCCCTTGTTCCTTCAAGGGAAGAATGGTATTTAGAAGCCAAGATACAGGTGCTAGGTGTGTTCTTTGTTACAGGTGCACCTAACTTTTAACCTATTGATTTCTCCTTCAGAAACTTCTGCAACAGATATACCTATATTTTGTTAAAAGATTTATGTAAAAATAATTAATTGCTGCATTAAGTAGAAGAGCAAAAGGCTAACACAACCGAAAGTGTCATCAGGAGGGTTAAATAAATTATTTAAGACTATATAACTGAATACTATGCATCCATAAAAGATCGAGAAATTATTTCCAAAATAGATTGTTAAGTTAAAAAAATCAATTTATAGAACTATGTATCCAGTATATTACTATTTAGGTACTAAAAGGGGAAACCACATACACATACATTGGATATGTGTATGTGCTTGCTGATAAATGCATAAAATAGCTCTGGAAAAGCTTACGTAAACCAAAAAATATTGACTGTGGGTAGGAGAATTGGGCCATCTGAGTAACAGAGAGAAGAAGGCTTTCATTATAAACTATCTTGAACCATTAAATTTGGAATCATATGAAGCCTTAAAAATACTATGAAAGATAAAGTATTATTTTAATATAAAGTATTGATTACCAACCCAAATATCAAAAGAGTAAATCTGTTTTCTGGGACAATAGTCTAGCTAAAAGCACAACTGCAATTGGATAATTATCTCAGCATAAACATAAACAGTCTTATGATACTTTTATGATTTAACTTCTCCATCTGTGATATGGGTATAATATTATTAACCTAAAAGCCAGAGAAAAGGAAATTGAGGCAAGAGTGAAAACACAAAGTGCCAAGATATTGTGACTGTTAATCATGACACATTCTCACAATTATGTGATTTTTAAGAAATATCTATTGAATGAAGGAATGGATGGATGGATGGATGGATGGATGGATGAAATTATAAGAGAAGGAAGATGGGAGGAGAATTATGTTCAACCACTTCAGTTTCAGGAAAAGAACTTTTTTTTTTAAGATTTTATTTATTTATTTGGAGAGAGATCACAAGTAGGCAAAGAGGCAGGGAGAGAGAGTGAGAGGGAAGCAGGCTCCCTGCTGAGCGGAGAGGAGAGCCCAAAGGGGGACTCGATCCCAGGACCCTGGAATCATGACCTGAGCTGAAGGCAGCGGCTTAACCTGCTGAGCCACCCAGGCGCCCAGGAAAAGAACTTTTAAAAGCACAGGAATACATTAAGGGACAGTCCTAAGGCAAATAAGCTTTAATGCACTGTTGTTATTCAATATTTCATGTAAGAATTGTGATGCTCCAGGTAGGCCACACAGCTTAGTAGTGAAGACCCTGGGTTTTGGGGTCGGGGAACTGTGTTCATATTCTGGCTCTGCTACTCTAGGTCTGTGACCTGGGGCAAGCTAGTTAACTAATTTGTGCCTCAGTTACCTATCCTGTAAATTGGGACTTCCAGAATAGCTGTGAGGATGACACGTGATGAGTTATTACCAATAAAGCACTTAAAACTGTGCTGACACATGATATAGTCAACAGATAAAAGCTATAATTTGTTTTTATCTTCATTTTATTATGGTAAGACCATTTACTATGAGATCTTCTCTCTTAACAAAATTTTAAGGATACGATAAATACATTTTATCGTTATCTACAGTAATAATATTGTACAGTGCATCTCTAGAACTTATTCATCTTGTCTGAGTGAAACTTTACACCCACTGATCTGCAAGTCCTCCTGGCAACTACCATTATATTCTCTGCTCCTACGAGTTTGACTATTTTAGACACCTCATATAAGTGGCGTCACGCAGTATTTGTCCTTCTGTGACTGGCTTATTTCACTTAGCATCACGTCTTCCAGATTTATCCATGTTGCTGCATACTGCAGATTTTTTTTAAGACTGAATAATGTTCCATTGTGTGTATAAACACCATTTTCTTTATCCATTCATCCATAAAAGGACATTTATGTTATTTCTACATCTTGACTACTGTGAATAGTACTGCAATGAACATGGGAGTGCTAGTATATTTTCAGGATCCTGATTTCAATTCTTTTCAATAAATATCTAGAAGTAGGATTCCCAGATCATATGGAAGTTCCATTTTTATTTTTTTTAAGAAACCTCAGCTGTTTTCTTTTCCTTCTTCTTCTCCTTCTTCTTTTTAAGATTTTATTTTAAAGAAATCTCTATCCCCAACGTGGGACTCAAACTCACAACCCTGAGATTAAGAGTTATATGCTCTACCGACTGAGGCAGCCAGGCACCCTGCTAATTTCTTCCATAGGGGCTGTAACATTTTACCTTCTCACCAACAATACACAAGTTTTCCAATTTCTCTACATTATCCCCAATATTTGTTGCTAAGTTACAATTCTTTTTTTTTTTTTTTAAGTTTTATTTAGTCGTTTGAAAGAGAGACAGAGAGCACACAAGCAGGGGGAGAAGAAGAAGGAGAGGGAGAAGCAGGCTCCCTGCTGAGCCAGCCAGGAGCCTGATGTGGGGCTCAATCCCAGAATCTGGAGATCATAACCTAAGCTGAAGGCCGACACCTAACCATCTGAGCCACTGAAGTGCCCCTATAATTCTTATCATCATGTAATTTTTAGAGCTAGGAGGGCCCTCAGAGATGATCTAATTCATGTCTCTTATTTTTCAGGTGATGAGAAATAAAAATGGAGCTCAATGAGAAAAAGCAGTGGTCAAACGTGGCATAGTCAACCAAAGCAGATTCAACCCTAGAACATCAGTGGTGAGATTGCCAGCTGTGTTAGATTGTAAACAACCACAGCCCCCTTGTACCTCTTGCCATCAAGGGGATGAGTCCATTTCCCCAGTCCTCCAAAGTAGTGGAATTGAGATTGTGTGATATGAGCCTCAGCCTCAAGGGGTCTTGCAGCTTCTGCTTTCACTCTCTTGGACATTGTTGCTCTACGGTAAGGCTTGGGTTAGCCTGTGGGAGGATGAGAGACCGCATGGAGTGTAGACAAGAAGTCCCAGAGGAGGCCTTCTTAGACCAACAACCAGTTGGCCAACTGCCAGAAACGTGAGTGAGATGCCCCCTCCCTAGAACATCCAACTCCAGCCAAGCCACCAGCAGACCACAAAAATCAATTGAGTTGGTCCAGACCAGCAGAGCTACCCTAACTGTTCAGCCATTCCAGCCATCCCATGGAACTGTAAGCTAAAAAATAAATATTTGATGTTTTAAGCCACTACCTTTGAGAGTGGTGTTTTTTACAGCAAGGACTGATAATGAACCCAATGATGGCCTCTCTTCAATGATACCGCATTTATAATTCATCTCTAGGATGTCTGGGTGGCCAGCTATGCACCAAGATTAACTCCCTCTCCCACCCATGTGTTACCTGGTCCCTGTCTCTTTATTCTCAAGAACACCCCTGCCTCTGGGTGGGATTCTGCCAAGGGAGGGAAAGATCCATGTCTCCCAGGGTTACAGACCATAATTCTGCAGCAATAGCAAGAGAGATTAGCATAGGACCCAGGGAACTGCTGGCTGCAGAGCCCTCTTATTCTACTTCTTTCTTCACAGACTCTAGACTGATATGCAAATATGTTCTTGTTTTCTAATAGGACTAAAAGGGAAGGGGGCTTAGGTGGCACTAGCTTGGGAGGTGCTGGGCAAACAGGAGAACATCCTATAAAAATGAAAGCCAGGGAATGATTTTCTTGAGTCATATGACCCCAAATTTTCATTAATCATCCTCCTTTTCTCCCTCATTTCCCTTTTAGTTGGCTTTCATTAAGAGTACCCACCTCTACCCCCATCCTCTTAAAGTGCCCATTTCCATTTCTAGAAATCAATTAAGGGTTTTCCAGTTCCCATTTAATTTCATACCTGTATCCTGTACTCACTCAGTCCTCATCCCTCCAAATTCAGGCCTTTTATTTATTTTTTTTTCTTTTTTCATTTTTGTCTTTTAAGACTCTTTTTCTAACTGCTCCCATACAGTTGAAAAAACACTAGGCTCCTGATTAAAGTCCCAAGATCCTTCTATTCCCAATCTTAGGAAGTCCTGGCTCCTCAATTACTAAGAGGTCAAGTACAGGAAGCGAAGGAAAAATTGGGCTTAGGAGACAAGGGAATCAGCTAGGGACCTGGAAATCGTAGGGGAGAGAGGCCAATGACAGTGAGGGAGCTGGAGTCAGACTGGCTGCTGGTCTCTTCTCATCGAGGCTCATTCCCGTGCGTCTCCCTTGGACACAGCGTTCAGAACTCCATCCTCCTCGAACTGTGCACGAACCAGTGTGAATGGCAAGTTTCTTCATGGGACTCTTGGAATAAACAGAGGTGCTTTGATCACCCAGGTGGGAAGAAAGTGGTTTTGACCACTCCCATCAGCATGTGGGGTGTTTGGTACTTTTGAAAGGTGCTTTAGAGGAGGAATGAGGAAATCTCTGTGTTGTCACCCTGGAAACTCTGGTTCATGACCTTATCAGCCCTTTTGGAATTTCCCTGGTTGGTTTTCTGTCCCACATGGAGCTCTTCCATTTTAATTGAAGTTTCTGGGCATTGGTATAAAAATGGTTGCAGTGATAGGACAGGAGACATCAGAAGGTAGTTGAGGTTCTAGTCCTCATAGGAGTTGAGGTCTGCTGGCCAAAGCACACAGGTTTCTAAAGGGAAAAACAAAATTTCCCACAGATAGTGATATAAATGTAAAGAGCCTCTCAGTGTGGGCGTCCTATGAGTTACTTCATCTTCCAGCAGGAATTTCCCAAACCTGACCACTCTCTCAATGGCTAACAGAGAACGAGGAAACGTGGCAATCACAGCTGTCAGTTTAGAAAACAAACCGCTTACTCTTTACAGCAAGGGGACCAAAGTTTTTCAAGAGAAAGATCTAGCTGCTCTTCAATTTATCAAAATGTGACAGGGCAGTGATTACAAATGCAAATGTAACCTTTAGGTGCTGTAAGTGAAACAGTACTCACAGCTAAGCTTGTCTGCCTGTTGCTGGCCTGCACCCAGTAGGCAGCTCAGGCTGGATTCCTATTGGATGCCACCATTTTTATAACCCTATCATTACAAATTCTGCTCTGTTTGTTTTTTTTTTGTGGGGGGCTGAACTACTACACACTTTAAAGAATGACTATACAGTTCCCCTTTTAAAAAAAGATTTATTTATTTTAGAGAGAGAGAGAGAGAGAACGAGTTGGGGGAGAGGCAGAGGGAGAGACTCTGCAGCAGACTCCCCGCTGAGCACAGAGCCGGACGTGGGGCTCGATCCCATGACCCTGAGATCCTGACCTGAGCCGAAATCCGGAGTCAGACGCTCAACCCGGTGAACCATCCAGGCTCCTCTACAGCTCCCTTTCTGAAGCAAACTTAAAAACAAGATAATGTCTACACTTTCCCCATTGCGATTCAAGAAATACATGAATAGCTATGAGGTGCTAGCCACCACGAGAGGCGTTATTACCTAGAATTTTCACAAGGCTTTTGTGAAGGAAGAATATTCATCTTTGTGTGCCCATTTTACAGATGCAAAGACAGACTCCAAGCACATAAGGGGTTTGGTCATGATTACTTGGTTCTTGAGAGGCAGAAAAGATATTTGAAGCCAGGTGTCCCAAGTCTAATGCCAGTATACCTTCAGGATGTCCTGAAGTTGAGTGCTTGGTAATGAAAAAGCAAAAACATGACTTGTGGCTTTATTGTCTTTTTGTGGGAGCATAGTGTAGCTAAAGAGGGAAAAAAATATCTAAGGTGGAAGAACTTGACTAGGAATAGAAGAAAGGCAAGAAGAAGTGAGTTCTGATCCATTTTCAAGCAAACACTTTAATTAAGCATCTCTCCCTTCAGTTTCTTGTGGAATACCCACGCCTTCTCCCTGCAGTTGGGGAAGTCCCCTGAGGCCCGAGGGTCCAGGGTCTTGGCGGTGGGGGTCGTCATCTTGTTTAATAAGGAGATACATGGCTTCAACATGATCACCCAAACTGCAAAGGCCAGCCAGGTTTCAGTGCTGAGATTTGGGAGAAGTAGAATTTGGGCATATAAAATAATCCCTGGTGATTATTAACCAGGCTCAGATCTGCACTATCCTTTGAAAGAAACAAAAATTCAGCCACATAAATTTTAAAGATCTAATTGGTTTTATTAAATGATTCAAGGTTGGGGCAGCATCCCATCTCACAATCCCCATCTGGAGGGGGCTCTGAGGAGAAGCTCAGGGGAGGTACTAAATGAAAGGTATTTATAGAAGGAAGGTGGGGCAAGAATGTTACTGGCAAAAGGAAAGGGTTACTTTAGTCAGGGTGGCCTTCCCTTAGGGGGAAAAGCAAAGGGTCTTGTCATGCAGATTGCCTCAGTTTTTTTGTTTTTTTGGTTTTTTTTTTTGCTGGGATGGGGGCTGGGTGTCCCGGATGGGGGTGCAGATGGAGAGAACCCAAGTGGCAGACTCATCGGCACTAACTGAAAAAGTTCAGACTGGTTAGGACTACATTTCTGGGTAGGCTGAAACCGCAATTAGGTTATGAATCAAGTCCTGCTTTGGGAACTCAGTCTAAGAGACACCATATTGGGCCTATGGTTTTTGTTTTAACAACCTAGAATCCCCTCCTTAAAAATGGGACATTCACTAAAATATGGAGCTTCCTCATACAAAGGATGTTACAGGATGCATTTTCCCTTCTGAGCCATGATCGCCTGTCACGACACCTTTGGTTAGCCATTCTTTCTGCCTGACCGGAGTCTCCATCAGCAGGCTTGGTCCAGTCTGCCATAGCCTTGAAGAGAAGCTGGGCAAGACTCTTAGGAGATAAGCTAATCTTCATTAAGTGAATTTTTTCCGTTTATTTTTTCCAGAGTTTTATTTTTAAACTATAAAGTGTTAAAGAACCACAAGAAGGGTATTTATTTTTTCAAGTCCCCACATCACCACCTCTAGGGATATCTGTTGATTAAAATGGACAGTGAGGGGCGCCTGGGTGGCTCAGTGGGTTAAGCCGCTGCCTTCGGCTCAGGTCATGATCTCAGGGTCCTGGGATCGAGTCCCGCATCGGGCTCTCTGCTCAGCGGGGAGCCTGCTTCCTCTTCTCTCTCTGCCTGCCTCTCTGCCTACTTGTGATCTCTGTCAAATAAATAAATAAAATCTTTAAAAAAAAATGGACAGTGATATTAGCTCTATTGTTGGCCTCCATGACTATACTTGGAAGATTTCAGAAGATATGGTTTACTAGGTATTTCTATTTCCATACATCTACAGTGATTTTGAGGACGACAAGGGAAAAAACATGAAGAAGTAGGATATGCACAAATTTTTTTCCATAATGAAGGACACTGAAATCTGCCATTTTTCCTGTACTTGCATTTTTGAAGAAGTCTGGTAGATGAGTTAAACTTGGCCTACAGTTGTCTTTGCTTGAGTATGAGCATTCCCTTCCAGAGGAAATTCCATATACTGTGGAGTTCGGGGGGAGATGCTTTAAAATGTGCACATTATTTCCCTAATGAACATGAATATAAAGAACAGTAATGAAAGCAAGTACTGACTGCATCAGAGGGGAGGAAGAAGGGTGTGCGGTTGCCCAGTTACCCAACCAGAATCATGTTGGATTCCAGCCTCGCTTCCCCAAACCCTACCCACAGGAGACTGACATTTAGACAAACGTGTTCTCAGCCACCGGCGCAGCGCCCGATGCAGGGCATGGCTCTGAATGGCTTTGGCATCTGTTTTGTCTTGCCTCATGCCCACATACTGGGGCTGCTTGTTTTCATCCAATAGCAATTAGCACCGTGGTAAATGCCTTGTGCCCTGTGCTAATTCAGAAGAATAAGCATGTCACACTCTGCCAAGAATTACAGCTAATCACAGAGGGCTCCGGGCACACCTGCCCTGTCATTAGGCTTTTGTTTTAAAAGGAGGGGTTGGTGCAACCCGAAACATTGCATTCTCTTCTTGGTTAGGGATAACCATGGAGACCCAGGGGAGGCCTGGAGTGTGGGCGGGAGTGCCAGCCCTGAAGTCATGCTTCCTCGGAACAAGAACAGACAGCAGCAGGGAATGCCGGCCACTCTTACTGGTGGGGCAACTGCAGACAGGGTGGCCCAGGGAGTGCTCCACGAATGTGCAGAAGCTCGGCTTTGAGCAGTGCCTGGTGCTGGAGACCGTTCGGCAACCACTGTGGACATAATGTATGGGAATAAAGACCTGAACTGATGCCACTTGTGGTGCAAAAGCTTTTTGGTTATTATTTTCTCATAGGGTCATCATCTAACCTGGCAGCTGTCCTTATTCTAAGAATGCACTGTTTATCCTAATTAATATTTATCATTTATTTTAGTTTCTAAAATGCCAGGCTTATTAAGGTATAATTTACATTAATGGAAATTCATCCTTTTAATGCATACCATTCTATGAGTTTTGACAAATGTGAACAGTCACATACCCATTACCACGACCAAGCCAGAGAACAATTCCACTGCCCCTAAAAATTCCTTCTTGTTTTTTTCTTGTCACTCCTCCTTTCCAACCCCCAGACCACCCAATCACTGATCTTATTTTTGTCCCCATTATTGTTTTTTTTCCAGAATGGCCTATAAATAAGATCATTTAGTAAGCAGTTTCTTGTTAGTGGTTTCTCTCACTTTGCATAATGCTTTGAGATTCACCTCTGTTGTGTGGATCGGTAATTTGTTCTTTTTTATTGTTAAGTGGTATTCCATGGATGAACCCCAGTTCATTCTCCAGCATTTGCACATTTTGGTTGTTGCCCCCTTTGGCTCTGTGAACAATGCTGCTGTGAACATTCGTGTACAAGTTGTTGGACATAAATTTTTACTTCTCTTGGGCAGATAGGAGTGGAATTCCTTGGTCCTTGGTTGTATATTTAACATTGAAAGAAATGGCCCAAATATTTTCTAGAGTGGATGTGCCTTTTTGCATTCCCATCAGCAATGTCTGCTGGTTACAGTTCTCTACCTCCTGTCCTGGCACTTTATATTAGTCATTCTAATAGGCGTCTATAAGTATCTTATGATTTTAAATTGCATTTTCCTAATAACTAATGATTCTGTGATTCCTTTCATGTTATAATTAATTTAAAAAAAATCACCTTAGATCCACTCTGCCCAAATTCTTGTGGAAGCAAGTTCTCACGTACCTCATTCTAAGAGAGCTTTGTCAAAACCCTCACAAGAGCAACCCGCGAAAGGGAAAACATAGCAATGACCCAGCTGTGAGGTCACTGACAACAACACTGGTCTAAGTTAACTTTTCCTACATGTTGAGCTCATCTCAGGGTGGGGACTGGGTCTTTTCCTCTCCCTTCCACCGCACAGCATTCAACTCAGGGTCAAGCCCATGGCAAGTGCTTCAATAAATATCTGATTGAGGCAAGATGGTGGCTCGTGTTCCCAGTGGACATGACCAGGGTGCGCACATATGTTCTGGGAGATGTTAAGCCACGGAGGATGGATTGGCCACTTGGTGAGAGGTTCTTCTGTCCTGTGGAGGGCATTAATGCTATATAGAGACCAGAGGTCCTCCATCAGGCTGCTCTGTAGAATCAGGTAGGGAATACTTTTAAAAAGATGCCTAGGACCAGACACAGATTTCCCTTGAAGCTAGCGAGGGTCTCTCACTTGCATGGTACCCTGTGAATGCTGGATGTATCGGGAGTTATAGAGTGTTCTGGGAGGGCAAGGAAGAAGCCAGGTTGCAATAAGGACACTCAAAGACATTTTGGAAGCAAGGGACCCAAGTCTCAGTAATTTACATGATTTCTGCACTCATTTTAAAGAAAATACTAGCACTGGATTTTGCTGTTATTGGTGATGATTTTGTGTTCTTTTTTCAAGAAGTTTCATAAAACCTAATCTTTCCTGCTGGGCTTCATTCCAGAGGCTGAGATTTAATTTTTCAGGGTGTGGCCCAGGCATGGGCACTTTTTAGAGCTTGGCAGAGAGTGGAACGTGCCTCAGCGTTGAGCCATGCAGTTACACACTGTCCACTAAAGACCAAGTCTGGGCTACAGGCCATAAGAGATGATTCTGGGCACACAAGCGCTCATTCTAAGCAGCAACCCCTTCAGCAAAATGGGCCGTCTTTGTTTCCCTCTAAAGCAGTCTTCTTGCTTTCAGTCCTCTCTACTTTATTGTATCTCCTATGGCACCCTCATGGGTAGGTCACGGCCCTGCTCACTCCCTCTCCATGGCTTTTCCTAGCCTCCTGACTAAAGCCTACACTGCTCTTAGGGACAGCACGGCACTGCCAAGAGTACAGGGCAGATGCATTGGTCGACACTGCAGCCCGACTTTCAAGTGACAGAAAACTGGATCAGAATTCCACCTCTCTCTCTCTCTGTCTCTCTCTCTCTCACACTGACCTGCTCTGTTTGGTTGCACCTCAGTTTACGCATCTGGAAAGTGGGAATGACAATAGAAACAACCACATAGCTTTGAACAGGGATGAAAGGAGATGATGAAAAGCACCTGACACAGACCTGGGGCATAAGAGCCTGATAAAGGATCGCATTCCACCCTGGCCGTTCATCCACTCCCCACTTCCTCCACCCCCCACCAACTACCTCCCCGCACCTCGGCCCCCCCACCCCGCCCCCGCACCTCCTTGCACTCTGCTGCACTGCCTCCCTCCTCCCACAACCCCTTGATGCCTCTCATCACCCACATTGCCTGTGCCCAACAGGGCACTTTCTTACTTTCTTTTCACCTGTTTCTTTTCCCAGTTAGATGCTGAGCTGAGCTCCTGTCAGAAACAAGGTCTTCTATTTCCTCTTAGTCTCAGTCCCAAGACAACTAATATTTTCCTCTACAAGGACAATAATAGCTGATATTTACTGAATGCTTACTGTGGACCTGGCAATGAGAGGTTTACATATATTACCTCATTTAATCCCCATAATAACCCTAGAGCCAGGTGCTATTATTGCCCTGTTATACTGTTTTTCAGTCAAGCAACTTGAATCTCAGGAAGGCCAGGTAATCCACCAAGGTCACACGATCCATGGGACAACATTCATCCCTGACAGAGTTTTTACCACTTAGAGTGAAAATGAGATGAAAAAAAGAGCACTAACCATAGTTAAAGAAATGACTTTATTCTGAGATCGCAGACTCTGGTTTTTCCTTCCTTCTTTTCTTTCCCTTCCTCCCTGACCACCGCTTCCTTCCCTCCCGCCCCCCCTCCCTCCCTTCCTTCCTTCCTTCCATCCTGTGTTAAATGTCTTTTGGTTAATGGCATGGTAGTGATAACAGATTGTAGCAGATGTTTTGAAATGACCTTACATTGCAAAATAAAATACTGGGTTTCCTATATTTATCTCCCTCAGTTGTTTCTGTGAAATGTGAGCGGTCTGTGAAGTGAGAAGTCTGAGATCTGTTACTCTAAAGAATAGCTATGTTTAAAAAGATGCACAATATACATTTGTTAAATCAATGAATATGACATTTATCTTCCAGTGCAAACATGTTGCCAATAGAAGAAAGGAAGAGAAAGTCTTTTAGCTTCTCATTTAAGTCCTTCTACCAACAGGTATTATCTGAGTTGTGCTAAGCACTGTACTCAGGTTTGAGGAAGGACTTAAACAGAACGCAGTCGCTGCCCTCAGTAAGCTCAATTCCATTTTCAACCGTTTTGGGAAGATAAGAAGAAATGTGTCTATCAGAAATATCAATATTATCAGCATTATTGGTAAACTGCCAAAATATTCAGTCAATATTTGTTGCTCTTTTGACCCCCAGGGAAAAATAACTCATTAGAACACAATCCTGTTCCTGCTCTGTACCAGCCCATCAGCCCCGATGAGAGTAGACTGATAAGATATCAGATTTCTTGGTCAAATTCCATGACTTTCTAGTGTTATCAGGAGGTACTGAAGACAGCAATGCATATAAGAGTTCGGGTAACTTAAATAAAAAACATTTAAAATATGAAGAACATAAATGGTCCATAAAACTACTATCCAAATAACTCTTGTCAGATATGAAAATTAGAAGTATTTTAGGCACATGGTTAGAAAATTCAACTTAAAACTGGGAAGACATAAATAAAAGTAAGTCCCCACCTTCCCCAGCAGTCCATGTACCTTTTCAGAAACATTTCCAAGTGTATATAATCAAAATTTATATATAAAGTATACATAACACAATATATAACCCATGTAATCAAAATTTATATATATATTTTGTAGACTTTATTTATATATAAAGTCTACAAAATACAACATATAAATCCATCCACTTTTTTTTTCCCCTCAGAGGACTCATACTAACCCATATTGGTCTGCACTTCGTATTTTTCACTTGATGGTATATTTTAGGAATTTTTCCGTATTAGTCTCTTCAGCTCTGTCCCTTTCTTTTTAAAAGCCATATAATATTCCATCTTAAGTTATACCAACTGCACTTCTATTAACCAGTACCCCATTTGCTAGATAGTTTTTCTCCCCCCATTTCAAAATAATGTTTCAATGAGTGTGTCTGTACATATATTTGAGGCATATCTGTGAATTCCTGTAAGTGGAATAGTGTATAAAGTAATACATATTTAAATTTTTTATGGTTTTTACCAAATTGCCCTCCAGATAGTTGCACAAATTTATATTCCTACAAAGAATGATGGTATATTACCTTGTCAGGAATTAATATTCCCAAACTTCTGTAATTTTGCCAATTCAATAGTTGACTTTTAATACCACATTGATGTTTTTACATGTTTTTGTTGTTGTTGTTTTTGCACTGGGTTGTTCAGATTTTCTTCGTGGGTTTCTACAGCCAATTCATCATTCTTTTCCTTGATGGCTTCTGGTTCTTATCTTCTTAGAAAGTGTGCCCACTTCAGGATACTAAGCTCACCTATGCTGTCTTCTATAACTTTTATGCTTTTATTTATTACTTTAAAGACTTTGATAAATTTGGAATTTATTGGGTTTACTGATGTTAATTTTTCCCCTGAATGATTAGTCACGTAGTCCACACTATTTATTAATAATCTCTCTATTCTTTATTGACTTGATATACTATCTTTACTTCATACTTAGGTCTATTTCTAGATTCCATCCATCTGTCTATTTCTTTAGCAACATGAAATTGGCTTAATTACTGTTGCTTCTTAATCTGTTTTGATAATCTGATAGTGATAAATCATTCCATCACTCTCCCCACCTCCTCCCTAAAATATCCTAGCCAGAATAGGCATATATATTTATATACATATATATGTATGTGAGTATATATATACTCACAGTAATTACCAGCCAGTACATGTGTGTGTGTTTATATACAGTTTATTTCAAAATAATTGCCAGTATTATTTTCTTTATGTTCCCCAAAGATAATGAATGAATGGGGACATTATTAACTATGATGTTTGCTGCATATTTTTGATAGATACCTTCTACTGGGTTAAAAAAAAAAACTTTCTTGTGACTAGGATTCTAAGAATTTTTATATTGAATATAAACTTATTCAATTGGATGATTCCTCTCTATCAGTTAAAGTCATCATAGGATGTTCTTCCTCTCATCTATTAATATGGTAGCTTGTATACTTTGATTTTCCGAGTTTGAACCATTTCACACTCCAGAAATTAAATTCTTCTTTATTTTTATGTTTGATTTATTTATTTAGTTAGTTACTTGTTTTATTTACTTACTTGTTAGAGGGGGAGAGAGAGAGAGAGAGAGTGCACAAGCAGGGGAAGCAGGGCACAGAAGGAGAAGCAGGCTCCCTGCCAAGCAAGGAGTCCGATACGGGACTCGATCCCAGGACCCCGGGATCATGACCCACGCCGAAGGCAGACACCCAACCAACTGAGCCACCCATGCATCCCTATTTTTATATTTTATATACTAAATTCCATTTTCTAGTTTTTTGTTTATCTGTTTGCTTATTTAGGATGCTTGCATCTAGGTTCACAAGTGAGTTTGGTTTCTTATTTTCCTTTCTTGTTTTGGTTTTGCCAGGCTTGGGGATTCTACTAGCCTCAGAATATAAATATGAAATATTTAAAAAAAATTCTCTGAAATAGATTAAGTTAGGGGTTTTTCAGTTCCTTTAAGTTTGGTAAAAATATGTAAATTTTTTTCTTTTTTTTCAAAGTTTTTTCTTTCTTTTCAAATTTTTATTTAAGTTGTAGTTAGTGTAATTATAATGGTAGTGTAACTTAAATTGTAGTTAACATAATATACAGTGTAATATTGGTTTCAGGAATAGAATTCAGTGGTTCATCTCCTACATATAACACCCAGTGTTCATCCTAACAAGTGCGTTCCTTAAGAACCATCACCCGTCTAGCCTATTCCCCACCCACCTACACCCATCAACCCTGTTTGTTCCCTATAGTTAAGTCTCTTATGGTTTGCTTCCTTCTCTCTTTTTCCCCTCCCAGATGTTCATCTGTTTTGTTTCTTAAATTCCACCTATGAATGAAATCATATGGTATTTGCCTTTCTCTGACTGATTTTGCTTAGCATAATACTCTCTAGCTCCATCCATGTTGTTGTAAATGGCAAGATTTCATTCTTTTTGATGGCTGAGTAATATTCTCTCTCTCTCTCTCTCTCTCACACACACACACACACACACACACACACATACACACACAGACCACATGAGTTGATGGACATTTGGGCTCTTTCCAGAGTTTGGCTATTGTTGCTAATGCTGCTATAAACATTGGGATGCATGTGTCCCCTCGAATCTGTAGTTTTGTATCCTTGGGGTAAATATCTAGTAGTACAATTGCTGGGTCGTAGGGTAGTTCTATTGTTAACTTTTTGAGGAACTTCTATACTGTTCTCCAGAGTGGCTGCATCAATTTGCATTCCCACCAAGAGCACGGGAGGGTTCCCTTTTCTCTGCAACCTTGCCAACACCTACAGTTTCTTGTGTTGTTAATTTTAGCCATTCTGACAAATTAGACTTTATGAATTCAGTGTCTTCTTTGGTGGGAAATCTGTTTTATATATTCAATTTTAAAATTGTTATTATTATTGTCATCCCAGAGATAATGCCCTTTAAATTTTCTCTTGATAATTTTAAGGGTTTTTTTGTATGTTTCTTTCAAATTTATTGACATAAAATTATAACTATTAAAATTTTTAATCTGTCTGTACTTAACATTCTTTTTCCATTCCTAATATTTGGGTTTTTTTTTTTTTTTAGTTTTATTTCCTTCCTTTATCAATTCAGTAAGCCAAAAAAGAAAGAAAAAAGAAAGACAAGAAAAGAAGTAAAATATGTCAATAAATTAAACTTCTCATTTGCTCAGCAATATAATGAGACTTTTGGAGAATTCAACCTACCCTAAAGTCAGCAGAATAAAGAGTGATGGGGAGGGACAGGGAAGGATGATGATTATTAGATGATGATACTTCATGCCCCATTTTTTAATGCTCTTTTTATCCTAACATGGTGGACTATAGAATACAGATTCTCTCTCTGATAGTTGGTTGTGCTCTTTGAGTTAGGAAGCCGTTGGATTAGGCAGTGGAG
Source organism: Neogale vison (assembly GCF_020171115.1). Classification (NCBI taxonomy): domain Eukaryota; kingdom Metazoa; phylum Chordata; class Mammalia; order Carnivora; family Mustelidae; genus Neogale; species Neogale vison. Next base: position 15,061,635 of record NC_058097.1, read on the forward strand.
AGGTCATTGTTTTTCAATGGCTGTATTTCTTAACAGTATTATTACTTGCATGGTATAGGTCTGCATAATATTGAAATCCATAAAATGTAAGGAAATTATCCCCCCCTCCCTTATTTCTTTGGTTCTTAAATATAAAACCATCTTGTCATAAATTCTGTTGTGGTTATTTCTTTATTTTGTTCAAAAGTAGATAATAGCTGTCTCACAGGATGTCTACTTAGCCAAATTTTCCAGGACTGAGGGATATTTTGGTTTCCATAAGGAGAAAGCATTATTTTGGGGGTTGAGTACAAACATTCCATCACCTTGGCTAAATCAAGGCTATTCAGAAACTGAAAAGTCAGTCTTTTCCGTCTTCCAAGGGGTTGGTGGAACTTAGAATAGGTCAAATATGTACAAAACACCAAGTTTCTTACAGGAAAGATTTTGTAGAAACAGGGAAATTGGTAAAATTACACATGTAGTTTTAGGTGCCCTGAATCGTTCTCTTTAAACATTAGCTTGATCCTTAAGTGATTCTCACACTTTTTTTCTTCTAAAGAACTTGCTAAGGGCTTGACAGACACTTGTTAAGGTGACTTAGGAGAAGCACTGTGGGTACAATTGCAGCATTTTAATCATGGTAAATCTCAGGGTTGACAAACTGCATGTTGATGTCCTTGTTTTCCGTCTAATGAAAATATTTAATTTTCAGAATGAACTGAAAGTCACCCCAGATTTACTTAATACCAACCCTGCCTAAGATGATGAATCATTCTCAAGGGCAGCACTCTGGCTCCAGAGTCCCAGAGCAAGGCCATTCTCTGTGGCTTTTAGCTCTGGGTGGCATCCTATTTGTCATTCTTACCGGGTGCATGAAATCTTTATTAAAATCCAAAAGTACGATAGTGTTTTCCTTAGGGCCCACCATTTACAATTCCCCAAATTGTAGAATAAATTAAATTTTCATGACTTTATTCACTTTGTAGTTGTCACCCAATGAAAGCATTTCTGTTTGTAGGACACCGATGTGCCTAATAAAAGCTGGGAGAGCAATCACTGAAGGTTTTCTGATTCATTCTACTTTAAATTCATCTTCTATGCATATGGTAGAAAGAGAGAAAGGTCTTCTCAATTTTTATGTCCAAAAGGAAATACTTTTAGGTGCTTTTTTCCCCCGTTCATTTGATAAATGATCATTTAAACCCAAGGAAGAAGTTTCTCAAACTGAATCAAGGTAAAAATATACATCTTAATATTCTACTCAGTTAAAATAAGATGTGTGTTGTTGTCGTTGGAAATCTCCTGTTATGCAACTTCTTGTTATCATGTTGTAATTATAGTCTCAGACAGTCAAAATAATAAGTCAATCCCAGCAGGCGATGTTTTTGGCAAAGTCTGCATACTGACGGAGGACGAAAGTGGTGATTGCTTGCTCCAGAGGACAGTTTCAAAGAATTTTCATCTCTCTACTCTTTTCCTACCACTAAGTGGGGGCAACCCACACTTCTCAGTTGACTATAACTTCTGTTGTTATCTTAATCTCCCTGTCTGTAGATCCCATTCATGATCTTTACAAATTAAGATAGTAGTCATTTTATCTTAGATTTTTTTTTTTTGCCCACCTTAGACATAATTCATTGTGCTCAAATTTTAAACTAGGACAGAAGTTGTAATCCCAATGAACAGTCAATGCTATTAGTTTTTCCCTTAAAGAAGTTTTCAGAGAACTGAGTACCAGACAGCAATCATGTTCTTGCTATCTATCAAAAAGATGCATGTTTAAGCCAAAAAAAAAAAAAAAAAAGATGCACAGACCTGCCATAAATAAGCCTTTTGGGTATTTCATTCTACTTGGAGTCAGCAGTATGCAATGTATTTATAGTTTATCACATATTAGTGATCTGAAGGTGATATATATACTATGTTATAGTTATACGAAAGGAAAGGAAGAGCTCATATGCAATGGAACATTGTGTCTTACATTGGGAAAATGATTTCAGGACAAAGGTAATAAGGATCCCAATAGAAATTGCTATTGAACTCTCCAAGGTATCAATACTGAGTAATTCTTTTGTTGCTACACCACTCAAGGTCTTACAAAACATAGTACAGGCAGCCAGATCTTTTCATTCATGTGGTTTTTGGATCTTCTCAACAATGGCATTATTCCTTACAGTTCAAAACTTGGCAGGCAATGGAAGTCATTTCTCAACAGAACAGGCACAAAGCATGAGGACATATAGCTGAAGCTTAAAGGAGATTGCATGGAATATTAACACTGCTCCTCTCAGAACAGAGTCCAGTGTCTGGTCCAAAGGAGCAATCACTAACTCCACAAATAAGATACTGGAAGTAATTAAGAAGTTGGGGCTTCTGGGTGGCTCAGTTGTTAAGCGTCTGCCTTTGGCTCAGGTCATGATGCCAGGGTCCTGGGATTGAGCCCCACATTGGGCTCCCTGCTCAGTGGGAAGCCTGCTTCTCCCTCTCCTTCTGCTGCTCCCCTGCTTGTGTTCCCTCTCTCACTATGTCTCTCTCTGTCAAATAAATAAATGAAATCTTAAAAAAAATAAGATACTGGAAGTAATTAAAAAGTATCTAAAATGCTCTTATAATCTGCTGATGATAACTATGCATGTTACAAAGGCCTGTGGAACACACTAATCAGACAATATTAATAGCAGGACATTGGGGAGTTGAAGAGGCAGCCTATATGATGAGCTGGCCTGATTTAGGGCTAGACTTGGAGAAGCCAACTTTAGAGACAATTTTTTTTTTTTAAGATTTTATTTATTTATTTATTTGTCAGAGAGAGAGAGAGAGGAGCGAGAGTGAGCACAGGCAGACAGAGTGGCAGGCAGAGACAGAGGGAGAAGCAGGCTCCCCGCCAAGCAAGGAGCCTGATGTGGGACTCGATCCCAGGACGCTGGGATCATGACCTGAGCTGAAGGCAGCTGCTCAACCAACTGAGCAACCCAGGCGTCCCAACTTTAGAGACAATTAAATGAGAATTCACTGGACTCCCAAACACAATGATGCCTCAAAGAAATTCATCAGAAATGCCAAAATGAAACACAACATGAAAAAACCTAACTGTAACTCTAAAATCTATAGATTGTCTGTGTGTCTTTTATTTTTCTACGTATGTTTGTAAACCATATAAACTCCTCTGTATTTTTTTCACATCCTGGAATCATACTGGATCCCCAGTATTTAAGAGACATTATCCCATGTCTTTGTTAATGGGTGTTGCTTCAGACTCTACTCCATCCCCTTTGGTGGTGACTTGTATTTTAGATTTGAGAAAAAGCCAAATAGTTTTTCTTTGTTTTAAGGGTTAAAAATTTTAACTAGAATATAGCTTGGGGTTAGAATTTCTCTGCTGGACTACAATGAATTCATTTTCTATTTACAATATTCTTATTCCCTCACTTTAGGGAATTCTTTTGGTTACTCTATCTTTGAAAAAAAAATTCATTTGTGGATTCTCTACTTGAGGAACATCTTTATAGTTAATCACTTTTGGACTATCCGCATATTGATGACAGTTTCTCTTATTTGTCTTTTTTTCTTCTACTCTCACCATGATTAATTTAAGCATTTTCTTAATATCAGATTTTTATTTTAGCTAGTAGTATTTTTTAGTCTTTGCTATTCTAATTTATCTATGAGTTCTATAATAGTGTTTTTGTTCTCAATTTCTTTAACTTTATAGTCTCTCTCCTTTTCCAATCTCCTTTAAAAATATGTTTGTATTACATTCGTTAACAGCATGGTACAGCTGCGTAAGACTGTCTTCTTTTCCTTGGCTTCTCTTTTTTCCCAGATTAATTCTCTAATCTGTCATTTTTATGCTAGGTTCCATTCATTTGATATTGATTTATTGAGTATCTACTATGTGTAAGGCACTATTCTTGATGCCAGGGAGAGAACCACTGGGGAAACCAAATTCCCTGCTGTCACAGATACTTCATCTTAGACAGAGAGGCCAGGTAAAAACTTCCAAATATATAATGTAACATTAAGTAAAACTTTCTGTGTAAAGGGCCAGAGAGAATATAATTTTGGCTTTGTGGGCCACAGGTCCTCTATTCAATTCTGCATTGTAGCTCAAAGAGCAGCCATAGACAGTATACAAACCAATGAGTGTTGCTGTATTCCAGTAAAACTTTTCAGACACCTGGTTTAGGACAACTCTTTACCAGTGTTACTTTCCTTGAGGACATCCTACCTATTTTATGCAATGAAGTATAAGGTCCTGGGTTGGAGTTAAGTAAAGAGACCAAAGGCTGATGACCACCCAGCAAGGAGGGAGTAAAGAAGAACTCAGATGGAGTCTACATGTGTTGAGGCCCATCCTCTTCACTCCTTAGTATTTCAAGGCCAAGGGTAAAGGGTCATTCGGGTCACTTCTGGCCAGAGCCCATTTCCATTTGCCAGTGTGAAGGACTGAAAGTTTGGAACCTGGTACTAGCATTTCCCTATAGCTCTCCAGCCCTGATCCTGGGACAACTGCCAACTAAGGGGTGGGGGGGAGGTGTCTCAGAGCAAAGCGAACAAGGGAGACACCATGCAAGTTCCCTACAGGAGCATGGGAGCAGAGGTGTAACCCAAAGACATTGGCTGATGGAGGCTTTTACTACTAGATATTGATTTTGCATGTGATAGACTTACATTAACCCTCGGCTTATTTTCCTAGGCTGCTAAAATGCTTTTTAAAATACACTTATTCCGGGGCACCTGGGTGGCTCAGTGGGTTAAGCCTCTGCCTTCGGCTCAGGTCATGCTCTCAGGGTCCTGGGATTGAGCCCCGTATGGGGGCTCTCTGCTGAACAGGGAGCCTTCTTCCCCCTCTCCCTCTGTCTGCCTCTCTGCCTACTTGTGATATCTGTCAAATAAATAAAGTCTTTAAAAAAAATTAAAAAAACCTGGGTGGCTCAGAGGGTTAAGCCTCTGCCTTTGGCTCAGGTCATGATCTCAGGGTCCTGGTATCAAGCCCCGTATTGGGCTCTCTGCTCAGCACGGAGCCTGTTTCCCTCTCTCTCTCTGCCTGCCTCTCTGCCTACTTGTGATCTCTCTCTCTATGTGTCTAATAAATAAAATCTAAAAAGAAAAAAAAATTAAATAAATAAATAAATAATAAATAAAAACAGATTTTATTCACTGCAGAAACAAATGCAGACAGGCAAAGAGAAGTAAAAAGAAATATCAAATGCCCCCTCTGGAGATAACAACCCACGCGAACATTTTCAGGTGTTCCTCCAAATACCTTTCTACAAATACAAATCTATATTGGATAAAAGTATATATTAAATGTATAATTTTATATTACTTTATATATGAAAACATTAAAATGGGCTCATATTGAATATCTAGCACACTGTCTATGGCCTTCAATAAGTACTACGTGATAGCAAGAACATATGTAGTAGAATACAGAACGCTCTTTATTTGGTCTGTTTTATAACCTGCTTTTTGCATTTCCTAATATATCATGAAACTTTTCCATTTTTTACTATTTTACCATTTTTGTAATGGTAGCAAAGCCTTCCCCTGCACATATGTACCATCATTTATTTAAAGAATCTTGCATCATTGGAAACTTACTTTGTTTCTGTTTTTACAGTCTTATAAACAATACTGGAATAAATATCATTTTGTCTAAATATACCCATATATCCTTTTTTCCCAGTATGCACCTTACAATTGAATTTTTCTTCATAAATATATATGTCAACTGGTCTGGGCACTTGTCTCATTTTTGTGTTAAAAATTTGGCTGTAACACTTTAGAAATTCTTGTCCCTTCTGTGAGTTTTGGTTGGTTGGGTTTGTGGAGGTGGAAGCAGAATGGAAAAGCATGTGAAGGTCACTGTGTACACACCAACCCTGGAGTAGGACCAGGATACTGATGCCCTGGGAAGCGGTACCCACAGGAAGATGAGACCCACGTAGCTACTTGAGGAGATTAAGGAGATCCAGTAGAGAGTAATTGTGAGAGCCAGAAATCCCATTGTGACCATTTCTACCTAACACCAGGAGAGCGCCATTAAACCATTAAATACTAAAAATGGGCCTGAAAAAAATCCAAAGGGTGTCTCTAGCCGACAAAGGGCACAAAATTCATAGTCTGGGTTGACATTTAGCCCTTAATGCACCATGACAGCGTCAGGCTGCATGGGGTATGTCAGAACGGGGGATCCAAAGAACTCTCTCCTCTTGCTGTCTGTGCCTCTGCCGCATGCAATAATGTTACAGAAACCTTTGCGTTGAGATCATAAAATGCTTGTTTTTTTGACATATGGAGCCTGGGCTGGTCAAGTCCATCAGGAAAATATATACTGAGGTGGGTGGCGCTTTCCCATTTTATTCATATTTATACTTTTTATTTAAGCCCCCTGCTTATTTTCCTGAGAGTCTAGGATACAGCAGGCTCCTGGGAAATAAGTATTGTAAAGTTGGCAGGTAGAAGGGGTTTCTGGCTGTTGTTTTTCAAACATATTACACATATTTTTACATTATTAAAAACACACGCACATGCACAACACCATTTCCCCAGAAGCCTCTTCGGCTGACTAGTGTCAAGCCTAGTGATTTATAAGATTGTTTGCATATATTATATTTTAAAACACATATTGCTTTTGTAAAATGTGTATTTATTATACATTTTGGAATTCATTATATGTGCTGTAAAATCTGCCTCTACCTCGCTGGATCCGGGACAGTCTGTCACACACAAACATTTCTGGAAGGGACTACCATGCAAATAGCTTTAGACTGAGCTGACCAGTTCTTCCCTTTGCAGCTCCCGTGGTGTTTGTGTCTGTCTGTCTCTCACATGTGTGTGCACACATGCACACACACAGGCCTTCTCCCCCTCCTCCTGAAGTGACCTCACGAAAAGCAACAATTCATAAGCAACAATTATGAATTATGAATTATCAATTATGAATTAACAATTATGAAGTATGTTCCTGGGGTTTGCCAAGCTGTGACTCGGAGGACGAAAGCTGAATGTGAAATCAAATTGTGCAGCTGATGTATGAGAGGAGTGGTCCAAACCTTCATCACGTTGATATGCTTGTGTGTGGGTGTAGAAGTGTGCAAGTGTGTGAGGTTGTGTATGTGTATGTGCACATATAAGAGAGAAGGGGGGAGCAAGAGAGAAAGCAAGGGGGAGAGGGAGGTGGGGAGGAGAGCAAGAGCAGTCCCCAGCATCAGGCTTGTTCAAACCCTGGGAAAACAAACATCCACATTCCTGTTCACCATGAGCCTTACTCTGAGGAGCCCTGCTGTTCCTCCTGGGTGCTGTCCCCTCACACACAGGATTGGGAACATTGCACTGAGCATCTTGGCCAGGCAGAGATGGACTGCCTGTGTCCCCATTAATGCTCTGACCCTGTATGTTTGCTCTTAGATGTTCAGCCTCAGTGGGGAGCCCAGGAGGAGGCTGGGGGTCTGGCTCTTCATCAGCCTGGCTGCCCGCTCTCCTGCCTGCCATCCCGTGGAGGGAAAGAGGGGGAGAAGGGCAACAATCATGGTGCTGGGGATAGACAGAATGGAAGGAGACAGAAAAGGAGGCTTTGAAAGCACCCAAATATGACTCCAACCAGGGGAATCAGGGCTTCCAGGCCCAGATAGAAGCCAGACTCAGCAACCCTCCATGGGATTCTATTTCTGGATCCTGTCCTATTAGCATGGAAAGAAAAAATGAGCCCAGAGGCTGAGCTCTCCTTGCTGATACACACTGTCAGCTCTTTCATGACAAAACTGAAGGGACCAAATCCCATGAATCTGCTCCTTCACGGAGAGCCGAGGATGCTTTTCTTTACCTTTGGAAAACAGGAACCAGCTTGAAAAAATACAAAGGCGCTCGGTCCCGGAAGCTCTGTGACTCGGTCCTCTTTAAAGCTGCTGGCCAGATGTGACTACTTAGCTACTCCGCCTGCTGTCCACAGCAGAGATGGATTTCCTTAGCCTTTGTGTTATCAAACGCCCGTACTTTGTCACCCACTAACTCGGTTTCCCCACAGATGTTGAGGTCCCCTTCTTCTGAGGCTTGCGGCAGCTGCTACCCCCACAGCCACACACAAAAAGGCAGCGCCAAGAGCCAAGATTATGTCTTCAGTGCATTCTGGGCCCATGCAGTGCGTATATCTTCGGTAAATAACCGTCCATTTTCACATGGATTATTTAGAATTTCTGATGAAACTGCAGAAATGTCAATGCGGGGTGGAAGCCACCAATCAGAGAGCGGCTCCGTGACCCTTCTCTTCTCGGTCTGACTGCTATTATCTTCGGGGGGGTGGGGTGGGTGCAGAAAACCTCCTTGTCTCTTGTTAGACCTTTTTTATGATCTAGGATGCTGTTAATAATGACTTTGTGTTACATAAAACAGATCCATTAATGTCACCAAGTCCCAAAAGTACTGAATCAACCTGCTCCTTCAAAGGGGGAAGGCGGGCAGCGGAGGAACTGAAGGCCGGAATGAAGAGGGGCTCCTCTGCCCGGGCCCTGGCCTGATCCAGTGCGCAGTGGAGGATTTACAGGGCCATGTGACTGAGGAAGAGGAAGATGCCTGTGTCTGGCCAAACATCTTCCAAAGGGAACAAATCAAGCTTGCGGTTTGGGCTGGTGATTTAAAACCCCTCAAACACTTGTCTACGCACGCTTCTGTTACAGCTGAGCCTAGCAAAGAGGCCAAGGAGGCATGTGCTTCCCTCATCAACAATTATGCCACCCTTTTGGCGGGACTGTAATTCGGTGATTCAAAACCACATCTTCAGGGGAGCCCAGCTGTTTGTTTTCAGGGTGGAGGAAACCACCACCCAGCTTTGCATCTCACAGGATGTGCCCCAGATATTTGCCTCTAACAAGAAAGGGATGGGGCAAATGAAGCATTTCTGGCAGCTCTGAGGCAGTGCTCTGATCCCTGCTGAGATCTCTGGCTGGCCTGCCAGGCCCTGTCACCACAAGTGCCATCCCCAGGCTGCTGGCCACACACGCAGGCGCTTCCCATATGCTCTAAGGTCTTAGTCCAATGGGTCAATGGAGGCTAAAGAGATAAGCAGCCACTTATGTGCCATTTTGGAGGGAAAGAATTTAGCAGGTGAACCAAGATGTGCACACAAGCCAGGAATAAGGAAGGGACTGTGACAGAGAGGTGCTTTTCAGATAGCCTTGCAAAGTGATACAGCCATACCAGATCCCCTGTGCAAAATTACTCAGGATGCTTTGGGTTGCCTCCTTCTCTGATTCAGGACCGCTGAGCAAAGGCAGTTTCTGAGTATCAGTTATAGTATCAAGATTGTACAGTAGAAGCTATAGTTATTAGAGTATAAATCACATATGCACATAGATATATACAGATGAAATAAGAATGTAAGCTCATATTTGTAAATCACGAGGTTTCAACAAATACTTACTGAGTACCTACATAAGTTAGGCATTGTGCCTAGAACTGAGGGACCCAGTGATGAGCCCAAACAGACTCTGTGCCTTCCTTCATGGAGATTACAGTTGAATAAAGGAGAGAGCCTCTAACCAAAATGATGGAGTGAGTATAAAATTGCAGAGTCTTTAGCACCATGGAAACCTGATAAGACTGGACTTCATCTGAACAGTCAGAGATCGCTCTAAGAAATGTGGTAAAGCTGAGATATGAAAGACAAGTCAGCATGAAGCAGGTGAAAAGGCATTCCAGCCAGAGAGAAAAGCCTATGCAAAGGCCCTGTGGTAGGCAGGAACATGAAGACTACAAGGAGACAAGGTTGCCATGGTGTTCCATATCAGCTAAAAATATTCCAAACCTGAAATATAAGTTGAGAATTGGTGCCAAGAGGAAAGTCATCTGCAGTGTGAAGTAAAAGCCAACTGTCAAAAAAAGTTTCCTGAAGAAATAAAAGTTGACAGGGAAGAAGGACAGAAAGGAGTCCCAGCTGGGCCTGAGGCTCAGAGAATGAGCCTAAGGGTGAGGCTTAGTTTCTTCTATGATGTTACACATTATATAGTGGCATTCCACCTTTCACTAGGGGCCCGCCCCTTTGTTCTAGGGCAGTGTCCCCTCTCCTCTGTGCTCTGCAGGTATCAAGTGGGCAGTGGAGGAAGGAACAACAAATGGTTTTGCTGAGCCACCAGACTCTTGGCCTCTGCTTTCCCAAGTTCCCAGATGGCTTTGGGGCTTAGAGAGTTAAGCTTCTTAGTAGAGTAGAGTTAGTAGAGTAAAATCTTATTCGAAGCAAATCCAGAAGACCATCATGAATGAGCAAATGGGAAACCCAGAATATGAAGAACAAGAACAAAAAACATGTCATTTGGGAACGGCCCCAGGAGAACTTTCTGACCAGGGCTGAGTGACCTCCACAGTTGACCAGGAGAGGCTAGAAGATGTAAAGCCACTAGAAAGATGCTCCAAGAGATCCACTGATCTCATTGGCCACAATGTACCAAACCCAACCAAACCCCAGAGCCCTAGCACGGAGTTCATTATACTAAAGCCAAGCTGCTCTCCTGGGCACTGTAGGATTATCCAGTCCTTCTGACAGTGCCCAAGGTTTGTACTCCCCAACATTCAGATCCCATGCCTGCTAGGCACACATTTGCCTAAACTCGGGTTCTACTCCATCTTCCTCCCCACCAATAATCATGGCTGCCTCGTGAAATCTTAGCTCATGACCTCCATCAAAGGGCAGGCAGGACACCACAGGCTGGTGAGAGAGACACACACCTTGAAATGACAATGGGCTCCCCAACACGGGACAGAGGCATTTTGGCCAGCTGCCAGCAAAAGCAAGGTCTCTGAATTTTTTGAGAGTTAAATTTTCTCCTGAATGAAGGTTTATTGGCTCCTTGCTGGTTAGGAGATTATACCCTAGTCCTCCAGGGACATGTGTGAGGGATCATGTAAATCCTGCATTCTGGCAGAAAGAGAAAAACACTAATTTTTACATTAGTGACATCTCAACATGGAGTTGTTCGGGAGAGCATCTGCTCGCCCCTGATTAGAAAGCCTGAAATGTGGACAGCATCTGTTCCCCTCACCTCTCCCTCTCTCTCCCATGGAAAGCCACCCTAAGAGTCCTGAGCACCTGGTGAGCAGGTGTGTTGACCCAGAAGAACTAGGTAGGTGCTTTGACTCTTCTCATTCTGGAACCAGAATCCATCAAAACCATGATGGCCATTTCAAGAAAGCTTGACATGCTTTTGTGAAAATACTTGCCGTCATTCCACATGAGAGCTCCATATGACCCTGCCAAGGTTAACTGGGCTAGCTTTAAAGCTGGCTTTGAGTGTTCCATATATTCTGGGAAGAACTTTCAGGTGCTAGTCATTTGTCAAGCCTCTTGCTTTTCCCTTGATTTGATGTTTTATCTACATTTGCAGAAAAAGTCTTGATAGTATCCTCTGAAAGTGGCCTTGATAAGGAGAGAGCATGCTCAGAATGGCAGTTGCTAAGTACTGACAGAAGGGAGGTTCTGAAGGGCTTTTAAGACCCCTGGTGAAGTTCACCATGTTACTCATCCTACAGATAGTTGTAAAGATTTGGGAGAAAACTACAAATATTAAGAAGACAAATGTAAAAACTGTTCCTTGCCATTTGCAAATGTAGAAGGAGAAGGAAATTTGTAATTTGCAGCAAAAAAAGGTGGAATCAGGGCAGGGTAATAGACTTATCTGGTGATCGTATACCTCACTGAATACAGAACAGGGTGTGGCCTTGGGTATGAAACTTTTTGAGGGAGATGGCCACAAAGTCTCAGACCTGTACGAATGAGATTCAGAGACTGTAAAGAAGTTCCAGGTTTCTCTACTCCTGGGTGATAGGGCATTGCAGTGTCTGCAACTTCAATATCCAGCCCAAGTCTTGGACATTCTGACATTTGTGAGTTTACTAGAACACTTCTAAGAGGCTGAAATAAAAACTGAAAATATTTAAGTTCTGGAGGGAACTGGGTAATAATTAAAATAAAGGATTGTTTTGTATGGCCATCAGTTCCCTCCAAGTCTTCCTGAAGGATCCAAGAGGGGTTGCTTGACTCTTGCTGCCTTCTATTGTGTGCTTGTGCAGGTTTGTGTGGGGTACAGATAAGCATGGCACCTGATGGGTCATCAAGAAGAGCGTGAGGCTGTATATGGTTGGGACTGACTATATGAACTCAGAGAACTTTGATCCCAAGACATCAATCATCTTAGTCCATGCGATAATGCCTGGGATGTCCCTATAGTTTGGCCATATTCTACTCTACTCTATTTTCTGCTACTGGTGCATGAAGAAAGAGTAAGAAGAGCCCCGAGGATTTGGGAATGAAAAAATGAATTACAGGAATATGGATTTTAAAGTTACATTCTTTGTGGGCAGTCATCTCTAAGAGACAGACTGACGCATACAGGCCAGTAACACTGTGCCTATAAGACATGTCAACATATGTAATAGAAGACAATGTTCATCAGAAGCAGGGTTGGTCAGCCTGAATCAAGGAGATTCATGGAGACATACACTGGCAATGCCAAATAAAAACCATTCACTGGAGCTGAGTGGTATGGTAGTTTTATTGGTATAGCCAATATGGGTAAACATTCAGTGAGTGTTGGCCAATAGCCTTTGAATATTTGGGCTCATTGGTAAGACCACCATTACACATTTACATCATATTTACACAGCCTGTCTTACTATGATCAGATTCAGTGTTCACTAGAAAACCTTCAGATTGTTCCTTGGCTGTCCAACTAGAAATCCCCATAAGAATGGGCTCAGCATTACCACTCTGCCAATTCTGGCCTCTGGAATATATATATATATATATATATATATATATATATATATATGTCATATATATAACATATATATATTTATATACATATATATATTTAAAGATTTATTTATTTATTTGAGAGAGAGTGTGCAGGGGAGTGGGGAAGATGGAGAGAGAGAATCTCAAGCTGACTCACTTGCTGAGCAGAGCCTGACTCAGGGCTCGATCCCACGACCTGAGCCAAAATCAAGAGTCAGACACTTACTCAACTGAGCCACCCAGCCATCCCTAGTACATTCATATTTTGATGATGAATTGGGTTCCCATGTACTCTTATTTTTATTGAAAAAAAAAAAGCTGGATATCTTGAAATATTTATTACAGTTGGTTATATTTTTAATTATAAAGTTGTAAACTGCCCTTGTTTTATTTCACAGGGTTGTGTAAGTGGGTTTGTCCCTGAGAGAAGGAGTGCTCATTCCTGGAATGTGGGTAGCATCAGTTTCCTAGCCTATAGTTTGAGAATCACATCCTAGAAAGGGATCAAATTGCCCAGGTGATAGATGCCACACCGACAGCCTCAAAGTCTCTCCTAGATAAGCAGTCCCTTACCCTACAATGCCGGTATTTTGACCATCCTTCTGTTTTCTACAAATAACAGCCAGAATTCTCAAAACTACAAAGTAGGTGGCTGGGTCTTTGTGTTTATTTTGGAGACAGTAGAACACAGGAAGACATCATTAAGCAGTATGCTGATTTGCAACAGGCCTGGGAGCAAGGAACCCAAATGGAAGAATTATGTTAGCCATGGAAGAGGCAACAGTGTGGACCCTCTAGTTTTGCTTGGTGGATGGATATTAGTCTTAATACCCACAGCCATTCTCGTCTAAGAATGACTAACCCTTGACTGTCTAGGGATTGAGCCAGGTGGGGGACCACTCAGAATCTTTGCTTCTCTCTCTTTCTTTGTCTAGTTCCCTCACTATTTGGCACTTCAACTAAAGAATGATTGAGGAATTGATAGAAAACATGACTCAACCTGTGTCTGGACATTTTCTGTCAACTGGAGGAAGAAGTTTGAAGAAAAGTATTCAAAGAAAAGTGAATTTTCTGAAGGCTTACTTCGTGCACTTATTAAACCTTTCTTGTTGGCTCTGAGAATTAAGGTCCAACTGTACAACTGGGTTTCAGCACATTTTTTGAAATTCCAACAACCTTTTTGCACAGCGTTTGAAATCCCCTCAGAGTAATGTGCCACAACCTTAGGGCTGCTCATCTTCTATTTCCAGGACCAGGTAACAACATTTAGGATGTCAGCAAATCATTTGCCTTTTAGTGAATGGTACAGATAGGAAGCTGTTGTGAAGTGGCTGATGAGGGGCTAGTGAAAGGAAGGGATGAGACTGGGCCAGGGTGGGACACGAGACTGGATGGAAAAAAGGCAGCGGCTGCCCTTTTCACACCTGGCCAAGGCACTGGGAGAACAAGGGATTGTGATGAGGGAGAAGATACATGGGCAAGAAGGGTGGTGGCAAAGGGAGCCAAAAGCCTTGGCTGGTCTTCACCCATTAGGGACTTCCTTGTAGGAAGTGGCTTTCTTGAAGCAGTGTGGGGCAGCTGCCTGTGGCTCTTCCTTTCTTTCTTATTGCAGTGGTAGTGGGAATGGTGTCTGGCCAGTGTTGTGACTCCCTGAATGGGGTCCCCTGGTTCAGCCACAGTTTATGCATTATCCTCAGAGAGGCTCACAGTTCTAGGCCTTTCATTACAATCCCCTCTGTGTATGTGTTTCAAACCATAGTATCCTGACCTCTGTGCACTCTGTTTGGAAATAACTCAGGCAATTGGTTCATATTACCAGCTAAATGCTTATGAAATTTCATTTTAAGAGACATAACTGAAAAAGCATAAAAATGTCCAAATTCTCTCATTTAAAAACATCACTACAAGCCAAGACCTTGTATGATAATGTGTAAGAGCAATGTTACAACTGAATTATGAAGATTGCGGAAATAAAGTCCGGGAAGGAAGCATGAAAGAACTTTAATGGACCTTCCATACCCTCAATGTGGGAAATTAACACGAAACAGCCACATTTCTAGGGCTCACTCTGAAAATATATCCGAGAACAGGCGGTACCGTTCTAATGTGAAGATAATATATATCAGCACAATTAGAAAATTACTCTCTTTGAGCAGGTCCAGGATTGACTCATAAAAAAAAAAATCTAACAAGTTTATCAGACAACAATTCTGTTAATGGCTTCCTTCTTGCTTCCTATCCCTCTGTTTCTTGGTCCCTTATTCAAAGAGATGAATAAATAGAATCCATGCCCTTGATCAGTTATTCAAGACAAACTGTTATGTACTGGGTCTTAGTTCTGCATTGATTTGCCTAGGACTAAATACTACTACTAATGATTTCAACCACAGTAATATGATAATAAAAGTCTACTGAGCATCCACCACTGCCCAAGCACAATTCAAATGCTTTATATGCACTATCTCATTTACTTTTGTAAGAGTCATGTGAAGCAGAAATGCCCCTTACCCATTTTTTTAAATACGGGAACTGAGGTTGGAAGGGTTAAGTAATTACCCTGGGTCACTGATTGGACAGTGAGTGGTGAGCTGTGAGCTGGTGAGCCGGTGAGCTGTGGAGTTGAGAGGCAGACTCAAGTCTCAAAGCCCAAGTGGTTAGTTATGTAGGTGCTGATTCTAGGACAAACCCACTTGAGTGTGGAGAGGCACTGTCATTCCAGACAACTGGTCACCTTGTTCCCTTCCACAGACACATAGGAGGCTTGCTACAAATGTGTACACCTACAGCAATACACAATCCCTGTTTTTGCCCTTAGTTATAATGGGGCTTGAGAAGGTAGAACCACGTAAATGAAAGCTAAACGATCATAGGTGGAAGTAAGCCAGATCCTTTCACCTGCAACTTGCTTTCTTTAGCATGTGGAAGTAAAGAGGACAGATGTGGACCTGTTATGATGTGAACTTTTCATTTTAAGAGAGAAACAAGAAGCAGAAGAGGTAGAATGAGCATTGGCTTTGAAGACATGGCAGGCCAGGTTCAAAATCTTTCTTTTATTATGTGACCTTGGCCAAGTTACAGAACCTCTCTGAGCCTTTCCTTCCTCCCAAAATTGTGTGACAATAACTTTACCACGTGGGGTTGTTGGGCATGATAAATATGATGAGATAGCACTTAGCATAATGCCTGGCACATAGTGAAAGTTAATTAATATTAGACTTATGTCTACTCCTACAATCAACTTTTTTGTTGCTGATTGTTATCTGAAAGCAATTAGGTAGAAAGCTCACAGGGTATGTTTGAGGATTTGGGGCCTTACCATTTGATTGAAATGGCCAGCTGTTACTCTATTAGGATACAACCCAGACCAGCAGACAAGTTTTTACTGAGGATCATCACTCTAAAGGCTCAGGCATGTGCAAGGGAGATGCAGTAGGTGGAGAAGAAAATAACATTTGGCAAGTAGCTACCATATGCCAGTTCCATAGTGAAAACACATTTTGTTATTCTATAATGCTGCCCCAAAATACACACTGTACTTTACAGAGCTTCAAGTATACCTGGGACAACTTAAGTTCAATGTATAAATGCACAAAGATTAAGACTATGTGTATTTTTGATACCTTAAACAACATCAATATCTGTCACCTACTGAGAGCTGCAAGGAGAAGAAGGTCCAGAAAAGAATGCTCTTTCTTTCTCATGTAAGAAAATCTTTGAAAGTGACTAATTTCCGCTCAACACTCAAATTATGATTATTATTATTTTACAGACTGGGATCCCTTAGCTGGCCCCTAGGGTCACATAGAGCATCAGGACCCAAATACTCCAGTCCTTAGACAATCTGTTATGATCTACATGCCTTGGAGATACATGCTCCTTCATTTATTATTCCAACCAGAAAACGAAGTAAGTTCCAGCAGCAGAATATGCTGCAAAGTCCCCTCGCAGAGCCAGCGTATCTTCCACGGGACATGCTGCTTGGAGCTCCTGAGAGGGCGAGGGAACGTAACAATAGCATCTCCTCCCCCAGCCACCTCCTGACTAGGCAATTCTACCTCTAACATCAAAGCCGCCGCATGAAAATTTAATTTGAATTTAAAATCCCTGACAGGGCCCAGCACTGGGGAGGCAGGGGTTAACCTCGGAGATAATGAGGCCGCTGCTGCCACTGCTGATTCTGTTGACAGTATTGTATCACCTAATGAATGTGGCGATATAAATCTTGATGAGGGGCAGGCTCGAGTCTCGGGAAAGGTAATGATAATGAGGAGGGGCAAGAGCCCATGCTGCAGATGAAGAGGGAAAACAATAAAATGTCTCAGCCCAGGAGCGGGAGGCTGGGGCTGGCCCGGCAAGGGTCGACCATTTGGCCCTATTTACGCAGGTTGCCCTGTATTCCACCATGCACATTCTAGGGACTACCAGGTTCGCAAGAGTTAAGGAAGCAAAGGAAAAATGAGGTGGAGCATTGTGTGCTCCCAAGTCAGCTCTGCACAGGCCCAGCAAACCACAGAAATATGACAATCACCAACAACTGGGGTCATCTCCTAATCTCTCTCCTCTCAGTGGCAGAAAAGAAACGGGTTTTATAAATCTTACTGATCCACGGCATCATCTGAATCTCTGCTTTATTTGGACTATCCTATACTACCACGAAATGCTCTGCCTTCTTTCAGCTAATGAGATTGGTGTGATTCCTCTGCTATTGTTTCTTCCCAAATACGTTCCAAGCCACTTGGTAAGACAAAGGACCCCTCCAATAGCCCTGCTCTAGAAAACAGAGACACCAGGAGGCCGTTACCTTACCGAGGTGAGGTCTCATGTGGTACAAACAGCTCGTGAGCATGTGAGCAGACTCCTCTAGACTTTACCTGAAGAACACTGTCAACAAAGGTAATCTTGGCCTGGCCTGCAGGTGGCTCTGGGCCCCAGCACACGGGGGCTCTAACAGTCAAGAGTTCTCTGGTTTTGCAGACCAATGGTCCAGGCTTTTACAGTACAAGAAGTAAGATGCTAGAAAGAGCCCAACACACTCATGCTGAGCTGAATATAATTCTTAGGTGGAGAATTGAGCCTTAATACTAGAGCATCTGTAAGGGGGAATTGCATTGTTCGGGACTGTGTTGGGCTGGTCAACTTCCTCCAATTCTAAAACTCCAGAGATCTCTCACTGAAAAATGATCTGGACATATGATCTCACATTTGACGGTGTCTTGAAGGGGCCACTTCAGATCTGGTTGTGGGTAAGAGTCATGTGGATCACTTTTCAAAATATAGATTCTTGGGCTTCATTCCCAGAGAGATTTGATAAGTGTGGCCTGGACCAAAAAAAAAAAAAAAAAGCATCTTTTTCCTTCTTTTTTTTAATTTTTTTTTCCATTTTTAATTCCCTAGAGGGGGCTATCATATACAACTGGTTAGGAAATGGCTTAGGTAAAGGTGAGAAGCAAATAAGGGAGAAAAAAAATGGGAAATCATACTTTTTCACAGCTGACGCAGAGCTTCTTAACCTTGGCTGTACTGGCATTTCAAACTGCACCATTCTTTGTTGTGGGGGGCTCTCCTGCCCGTTGTAGTGTGTTCAACAGCATCCCTGGCCTCGATCCACTAAATGCCAGCCCCATGCCTCAGTCATGACAATCAAAAATGTCTCCAGACATTGCCAGATGTCCTTTGGACAGGGGAGGCAGGGAGGTGCAAAACTGCCCCAGCTGGGGACCCCTGACTTAGACCTAGAGGCTTTGCAGCCCAGGTATGTTAAAGAAGTGAATGACATTCCTTACTGAATGACATTCCTTACTGAATGACAGTGGAAAATCATAGCCAAGTCTCAGATGTCCTGTTGTGGTGAGCCAGCCTTTCACTTTAAGATTGCTATTCCTGCAATGAGACCATATTCCAGTGCTTTTGTTGCTGTTGTTATAGGAAGCACTCTTTTTTTTTTTTTTTAAAGATTTTATTTAGTTATTTGACAGAGAGAGATCACAAGCAGGCAGAGAGGCAGGCAGAGAGAGAGGAGGAAGCAGGCTCCCTGCTGAGCAGAGAGCCTGATGTGGGGCTCGATCCCAGGACTCCAAGACCATGACCTGAGCTGAAGGCAGCGGCTTAACCCACTGAGCCACCCAGGCGACCCAGGAAGCACTCTTTTAAGAGTGCCGTAACCCTGATGAGAACCCTGTATTTTGCATCAACCTTTCTCCTGGCTTCAACTCGCAGGCAGGAACGTCCTTGGCCACGCCCTCCTCCATTTACATAGGAGCCACGAGGCCATGCCCATTGTGAATTCCCCAGCTACAGCGTGGTGGGTGCACCAGCCACATATGTGGTCACCCTCCTCTCATTCCATTTGGAACTGACCAGAAAATGAAAAAAATACTCTTTTATTAACAAAGGGCAAGTTCAGACTTAAGGAGCAGAAAAGATGAAAATCCTTCAAGATTCCTATTAGTGGGACAGAGTCCCCTCTCTCTTTCTTCTTCCCCCTTCCTTTCGTTCCTTTCTTCCCTCTCCCCTCCTATTTCTCTTATTTCTCTTTCTCTTTCCTCTTTTCCTTTTTTCCCCTCCTCTCTTCCCTCTCATCCTCTCCATCCCCTCTCTTTCTCATTTTATTCAATTGGCTTGCCCGGCAACCTTACAGAAACTTCTCTTAAGAGCAGGCCTATTGCGCCTCGCTCTCAAATTGCCCCCAGAGCCCACTGGATATTCCTTCAGATGTCTAACAAGCGTTGAACACAACTGAGGTTTAGAGAGACACAGAAATCAATACTGCGGCTTCCACCAGTCACGCTGAGGGATTAGTTGTCCCAAGGAAAAGCACAGACAGTTGAATAAGAGAATCATGACTCCGAATACCCTAACAGGTTTATGAACTAGAAAGCAGCCTCTGGCCTTGATAACCTCCAGGTGGCCTGCAGAAAAAGGCGACTGTGAAAACATTCACTTAGCTTTCTCCCCTTTTGTATTAATGAGGTCAAGCGTTGGACCTCAGGGGGTCAACAGTGGTACTCGGAGGAGCGACTGTTTAGGCCAACGGGCAAGGATGACCATCTGAGCAGTGGTGCCCAGAGTCTCCGAGTGGTCTCCTAGATTTGACGAAGTCAGTGGTCATATCCCTCAGGGCAGAGCCTGCAAGGAGGCAAGGGCTGGAAACTGAGTAGAAAAATAACAGTGCCTTGGACTATCCACTGTGAGCAGGCAACATTGAACAGTGGCAGCGATTTGTATCTTAAAATTCATGGATGAGAGATGGGAGACTGGCAGAGTATCCAAATTATGGGGAGTCTCAAAATGGGTTCTGAAGGAGCAAAAAGTAAAGGATAGATTTTAATAGGTTCTCCACTTTTCATTTCCGTAACTTTAAAAACCCTCATGCTCCCACTGCCACAGTTCACACTCCCGAGGCCGACCTCATGAACCCAGATGGACGGCCCAAATGTCTCATGAATAAGTTGTAAGAGAGATGTGGTTAAGAGCAACAGTTTCAAATGAGGGAGAGGCAAAGCCCCAAATGATGTCAGTTTCAACAAAGGAGGGACGAGTCGCTTTTCAACTGGACCTACAGGATTGAGTGAAGTGAAGAATTAAGGCTATTATCTGTATAATTCAAACCAAAACCTACCTTTCTGTGAATTTATAGGACAATTTAGGTCCTAGCTGAATAATTCAGAAAAAGATAATCACCTCAATTATTTAGATGGCCATCTCTTCCCCTTATATAGTCCATCTCTCTAACTCAGATGTGGAAAGTTGACAGCAATTAAATCTCTTAACCAAGCCGCCCACAGAAGGCCAAGGATTTGGGCTACAAAGGCAGTGGCGCTGAAATACTGTCGGTAGAGACTGACAAGGATAAACACATTCATACTGAAGACACTTGCCCTGAATCAGTGAGTGCTGCTCACCCGTCTGATTGAATTTCTAAAACCCTAGATTCAGGAAAAGACATGGAGGTCATTTGCTCACGGCCAGCCGTCTCTTGGCCTACCTGGATGTCACTCATTCGAGAAAAGGGAGATCAGCGCCCTGAGTAAAGTGGAATCAGTGCCCTTCTCTGGCAGCCTCCTGTCCGTCTGAGCCCCCACTGAGCTTGCACAAGAATCTCAATTCAGAGCTGTGTCTGGGCGAAGGGTGTGGATGAGGAGTTTGTATGTCCGAGCCTGGTTGTGAGCAGTGTAGGGAAAGACAGCATTTAAATAGGGCTGATGGAGAGCCTGGGAGACACTTGATCTAGTTGCCAAGGGTCATGGGGAAAGCAGTCCCTCCTGCCGGTGACTCCAGGACAACGGGGAAGTCATTCTGGCTAGACCGGCTTTGGTTCTTTCTGTTTGGGTGGTACCTCCAGGTCCCTGCATGTCTCCGTGTGTTTGTGTGCACGTGGCTTTATGTGGACAGAGGCAGGGTGTCTGCCTTGTCCAGGCTGGTGGGTTCAGCTTTCCTTTGTGCGAACATTAATCCGCCTGGTCCCATCCCCCATCCTTTTCCCGCACATTAACCTAAAATATGAGCGCATGCTCGGGTCTTGCCTGTGCTGGCTGCTCCTGCGCCCACAGCTTCCCTGCCCCCTTCCTCTAGCCCTCTTATCTAAAGCAGCGTGTCACTGCAATTTTATGGTCAACATTACAGACTCAAGCCCTCCTTTGAACCAATCAAACTGCACTGAATATGTTAAGGGAATCCAGCCTTTCTGGAAGGAGCTGCGTCCTGAGCCGCACCGCCTGACCTCTCTAAGAGCAGCCCCCATAAATCTGCCTCACGTGATGGGAGATGGGCTTTTCAGGATCTCTCAGGGTGCTTTGAGGTAGCACTTCTATGAACTCCTTGCCACAATAAATAATGCTACCTGCAATATGTCTTTGGGAGTGTGTCAGCAGCTGCTGTCCTGCCATGAATTTTTATTCTTGTGCCGTCTGGAAGATAGATTCCAGATTCAGCATTTCCCCGCACTTAGTGTCAGATCTCTTTACCCCCTTGCCCCGGCAGAATGACAGAGACCACAAATAAAATAAAATAAAATAAAATTAAAAAAAAAAAAAAAAGCAGCCTAGGAAAAATGGCCCAAGACCAGAGGGAAGGAGCCACGCTTACCTCACAATAGCAGAGGGAGCCGCCAATGTGACCACAGTGACTAGGTGGGAGGAAGGAGAAATAAGCCAGGCAATTCCGAGTCCTCAAGAAGGAAGCAGTTTGCCTGGGGTGGTTGAAGAAAGGGGTTTCTACCGGGTAAAGCTGTTGGATGAGAAGAAAGCCCATTCTGAGTCATGAATGCATTGCAAGGGAGAGCAATGGAAATCCGTTTCTTGGGTTCCGTTAGGTTGTCATTTAACTGGCCAGATTCTAGGCAATCGGTCCATGAAAAGAGGACAACGGAATCAGAAATAGCCTAGAGATGACATCTCAGATGAGCTGTTGTGCTCTGAAAGCTCAAGATGAGGAAGAAAGACACTACTATAGTTTAGGAATTATAATCAGCTGACTCCCAGATTTCACCGACTTGTGTGTCTCTGCCGAGCTAGAAACAAGTGCCCGCATGGTTGGGAGTGTTTTATCATCTCCGCAACTTGAGACCTGGCAGGGCTGAAGCCGAAATTCACCACCTCGATGCCCAAGAATTTCCGCCCCTTGGAAAAATCCTGTGTCCCAGGAAGTTTCTGCTTTCCTAACATGCCAGCCATAT
This sequence comes from Neogale vison, assembly GCF_020171115.1. Taxonomy (NCBI): domain Eukaryota; kingdom Metazoa; phylum Chordata; class Mammalia; order Carnivora; family Mustelidae; genus Neogale; species Neogale vison. The sequence continues at coordinate 15,084,077 of NC_058097.1, forward strand.
CCATTACAGTGGAAGACAGCACAGGAAAAGAAGAAATATGACTTTGATATGTTAACATCTCACAATGGTAGATTATGAGAAAATGGTAATCATTTTGTACGGTGCTTCCTCTTCAGAGAGGGGAAAATTCAGTTAGCATCCTGGCAGGAATAATACTTAGTCCTAGCTACTATGTACATTGAAATCCACACAACCCTAGACTAAACTTTAGCAGACATCTAGATCAAAGTTTCACCAGTTGCAAAGTACATAGGAATTACTTGGAGATCTTAAAATGCAGATTCTGGTTCATTAAGTCTGGTGGGGGGGCACTGAGAGTCTGCATTTCTAACAAGCTCTCAGGTGCTGCTGACTCTGCTGGACCACATGTTAAACAAGGTTTTGGGTTCTACCAAGTTTTTATGTGTACAGTTACTCTCCTTCCCTCCAAACCCAGGAGAGAACCTGTCTGTTCCTTTGTTCCCATATATTTTGTTCTTGGTTCTCCATATATTTTTTTTCAAAGTTAATATCAAGATAAAGCTTCAAAAATTGTGGTAGTTTGAATATTCACATTTAAAACTTCTAATTCTCCAAAATGAAATGTTCATCCTATTTAGGGATAATGACAAGAGTGCACATTTGAGGCTCTATTAGGGTATGAATCTGGATCAACTGACCTGTACGGTCTGGCAATGACAGGCTGCAAGACCTATCCAAAGGGACCCTGATGGTTTATGCAGAGTATTGGCCTGGAGAGGAGGCTTCCTAAATAATGTCCTACCCAGGCAGGGTCAGTGCCACATTATCATCTCTAACCTCCCAAGTCAGTGTGATAAATTTCCCAGCTTGGGACAGTACTGAGAGAAGGATGGGGAGCAAGGTGGGAACCAAATGGAAACCTTTGCTGATTAAGTTACTTGTGGCCACCTAAGAAGTGGGACTGAGGGTTCGTTCAACATAACCTGTTTCTCTCCAATGCAGTAAGAGCAGCAAGATCACAAAACAGGCAACCTAAAATGGAGATGCTTAACAAAGCTCAGTGACGAATGTATTTTCTGATGAATTTAAAATTTCTTGTAGTTAATAAAGTCCTTGATGTAATAATTGTGGTCGTTTCTCATCTATCCCTACGTGTCGCTGAGAATATAGCAGTCCCTGTCAGTCAAGTCATCTGAGGCCAAACATGATCACTCATTTGTAAACTGGGCTTTCTGCCTGCTGAATACCTTTCAAATACAGAAGCTCTTTCCTAATTGCCTGGGTTGACCTATATTTAGAAACCTGAAATGTGCTGGTGTAGTGGAGAAGCCAGAAAAATGTTGGAGTTAATCACTAAATCAATCTGGGCTGACCCCAAGAGGACAGTGAGCACTGAAGGTTGTTGGTCAAGGAGCTTTTGGAGGCTAGACTTAAAAGAACTTTCTTGTTTCTCTGAAACTGGGAAATCTGCTTCTTTCTGCAAAAACATACCCTTAGAATAGAATTTGGTCTGTTCTAGGACAGCCCTTTGAATCTCTCATGCCAGTAACCAAGTCAAGGTTAACTTCATTTTGTTCTGGTGTACTTTCCGGGCTCCCCCTGTGACTTGCAATGGCAGGATGGCAATGGGAACGACAGATGGATGGACATAAGCAATATGCTGACTCCCGAGCGAAGCCTAGCAGCAAGAGCTCTCTTTTTCTTCCCTTCTCACCTTGGTCATCTCTTCTCCTCCTACAGCATCTTTTTGGTTTCTCCTTATTTGGGGTTGTTAAAATCTAGACTTGAAACTTTCCTTCATTCCAAGATCCCATAATATAAAGATAATTTTTTTAAAAGTTCAGAGTTTGAAAAATTGGGGGAAATGACAAGAGGTATTAGATATTATTTTCATGTAAAATGAACTGGAGGATGACATTTGGAAATGGGTACCAGGTACCCAGAAGGTTAGTAATTACCTTTACAGGAACATTAAAAAGAAGTTTTAGGAAGTTTCTTGACTCTGTAGAGCCAGCACTCTAGCCAGCAAAGTTGCCAGCTCCTGTGGTTTCTACAACCTTGTACTCTATGGTAGCTTGGCTATGAATGCTGAAGGACAGAAAGAACTGTAGTGGCCAGGGAGTGGGGGCTGGAATTCTCAGAGATAGTTACAGATCATTTGATTCCTGCAGAAAATAATTATCAGATAGATAAGTGATGGAAATATCTGGGAGACCTTTTCTGAAATTTAGGTTTGCATGTCTAGCTAATTTTAAGGTTAAATTAAGAAATTTGAATGACACACACACATATTTTTAATTCTTGCACTGAATTTTATAGAGCTGAGCTAGGAAATGAGGAAGTTAAGTAATGTTAGAACAGAACAAATTATACACCAACCACAGCTGTTTACTGAGTATTTACAGGCTTGTTTTAGAGAAGATTTCCAAGGGTAAGACATCTTTGCCTTCAGGAAATTTATGTTCTAATTGTTGAGATAAGACTAAGTTACTAAAATAATTAGAAATACATAGATGGGTGGGGCGCCTGGGTGGCTCAGTGGGTTAAGCCGCTGCCTTTGGCTCAGGTCATGATCCCGGGGTCCTGGGATCGAGTCCCACATGGGGCTCTCTGCTCAGCGGGGGCCCTGCTTCCCTCTCTCTCTCTCTGCCTGCCTCTCTGTCTACTTGTGATCTCTGTCTGTCAAATAAACAAAATCTTTAAAAAAAAAAAAAAAGAAAGAAAAAAAAAAAGAAATACATAGATGGGTAAGTTAAGTGCCAAAGGATACTAAATGATAAGATGCGATACAGATCATATAAGAAAGAGCTTAGAGAAGCAGAATATCAATGAGAGACTTAGAACCCAAGAAAGGCCTCCTATACATAGGGTTTATGTAGGAAACAGGAAGGGCATTCCAGTGAAGTGGAACAACATGTGTGAAGCCATGAAGTCTAATGTATGCTCATGGAGCAGCAAGGAGACCAGTTAATATTATTTTAATATTTTAAATAATTAAATACTCTCTCTATATAATAATTAAATACTCTATTGAGGAGTATTATAATGAAAGCATATTTTGACAAACTAGGAAAGTATCTTAAACCCTCAAGCATATGTTCCCAGGCACTGAAGAGATTGATTGATACACCCTACGAGAAGAGGGAGTTAGGCTCCTAGAACGTAATGCGGTAAGAAAACAGTACTTAACACAGGGACAAGACAACTGTGAGTATAGCAAGGATATCCTAGCACTGCCCCCAGTGTGTCTGAGATCTGTGACAGGAAAGCTATAAGAAAAAAAAAAAATAGACAAAATTCACTCAGAAAGCTGTGTTGTTAAAATTCTATACAGCTTCAGGGGAACATAAACAGTATGCTTTGGAACTTTTGTTTTTAACAGGATGATGGTAAAACCATTGCGGGAGTGTAGTGATGGAAGTGTAATGGGAGCATGCAACGCTGGTGGGAAGGAGAATTTCATTATTGACATTATTGGGACATGATGAGAATAAAAAATGGGCCAACTTTCAGTTGGTTTTATTATTTTTTTTAAACTCTATTGATGATGCACCATCTTACTTTTTGCAATTGGGATAGACTGTTTGCACTGTCCTCCTTCCCTCTCATTCAGCTGAAGGGACAAAGACCAGTAGTTCCCTACTTGGGGGGGGGTATAATTTTAACCCTAAGGGAATCTTAGCAGTGTCTGGAGACATCTTTGGTCTTTACAACTTCGGCATGGAGGTGTACATCTACTAGGTAGGGGACAGAGATAGAATGTCCTACAATGTAAAGAACAGCCCCACAAAAAAGATTTATTCAGCCCCCAAAGTCAATACTGCTGAGGTTGAGGAACCCTGATATAGACAGAGATGCTCACTGAAGCATTATTTCTAACATCAAAATCTTGGAAATAATCTTTATTGCTAACAATAGAGGAATGTCAAATATACCACAGAATATCCATATCCTCACTGGATATATTTTGCCATCAAATTTCCAAATATGATTTCATTATATAAGAAATTTCTCACAGTTTAATATTAAATGAAAAAGGCATCTAAACTCTATCAACAATGGGATCCCAATTTTGTAATAACAAATGTACATATACACACAACATATACACAACAAGAGAAACCAGTCTGGGAAGTCACCAAAATGCCAACAATAGTTATCCCTAGATGGTGAGAAATAAATGATACTCATTTTCTTATTTGCACTTATCTGTATCTCCCAAATATCTTACCATAAGGATGAAATAATTTTCTAATAAAAATGTAGTAATTGTCAAATATCTCAATAGTTTGAAATATAAGCCAAACTTAATAAGATAAAATATAAATGGACTGTGAAATATGCACACATAGGTTCGAAGCTTTAATTATCAAAGGCAGGAGGAGGATGGTCTTGCTTATGACCAGTCCATGTGTAAATTGTGTCAGTCAACTGAAGCAAGATAGGCCGGATGGGATTGCTAAATAACTATAGCAAATCTATGACAGCTTAATAAATTAAGATTGTACCAGGATGAAGTAGGTAGCAGTCCTCACTAGGGCAAATGTGTCCCTCTGGAGGGCTGAATGCAGGCCACATGACATATTTTAGGGTGACCACTGAAAACCTGGAGCAGGTCCAGATGAGAGCAATCAATAAAGTGAGGGGTTTAGGAATTGTGTTATGTGACAAAAGGGTGAAAGAGATAGAGATGTTTAGTCTGATGACAAAAATGCTTAGGAGAGAAGTGAGTGCTGTCTTCAAATGTTTGGTGGGCTGTCACATGGAAGAGGGACAAATGTTCTTTGTACGGGCCCAGGCCACAGAGCTGGCACTAACCACTGAGAGTAACTGATAACTTATCTTTTTCACATAATTTCCAAACAAGAAAAGAAAATTGTTCTAAATCTAAGAGTTGTCCGAAAAGAGGGTGGCCAACTTGGGACATCCTATGGCCCCCATTACTGACGTAGTGTGTCAGGGTTGGTGTAGAGTGCACAGAGAGCTGAGAAAAGGAGACAGCAGTGTTGCTGTTAATGTGTTCCCAGTACCTAGTACTCGATACATGAAGAAATGCATAGTTGCCAACATTCACCAAGTGCTTTCCATGGCCATGTGCCAGGAATGGTGCCAAGGCCTTCCCATGATCTAATGTGTTCTTTACAACTTAACATCATTTCCCAGATGAGAAAATGCAGACTGGGGTAAGTTGAGGACCCAGCCCAAAGCAACAGCTAATAAGCTTATCAAGGTCGATAGCAATTCTAATAATGGCAACATTCATTAGCATCATCATAGCTGCAGCAGCAAACACCTGTATAATGCTTACTATAACCAAACATAGTTTAAAATGGTACATCTGCATCTCCATTTTACAGATGAGCCTGGGGTGGGGGTGGGGGTTGAGGATCTTGTCCAAGGCCAGAAACATGCCAGAATCTGTAGCAGTGCTAATCATGGTAATATTCATCAGCATCATTATATTAACTATAGCTGCAAACCCCTGTATAGTGCTTACCATGTGTCAAACGCAGTTCCAAATGTTGTACCTATATAAACTCATTTAATACAACTTCCTCTTTTTACCCTGTTACAGATGAGAAGTGTAGACTTGGGAAGGTTGAAGCCCCTGCTCAAGGTCATGTAACTCATATGCGGTAGGATCTGGGTTTTGAAACCTGGTACATTAGACTCCATAATGGTACCAGTAACAGCTACTAAGAATTCTCATCATCATCACTGTCATAGCAGTAATGGCACAAACACTTATATAGCACATACTGTGTGTCAGGGACACATAACAGCCAAATGAGGTAGTGTGCTCACTAATTTTATGTGTCAACTTGGAGGGCGATTTTTGGTGAAATTAACAAATGTAATGAGTAGACTCTGAGTAAAGCAGACTGCCCTCTATAATATGAGTGGGCCTCACCAAATCAGCTGAAGGCCTGACTAGAACCCAAAAACCTAGCCTCCTTAGGAGAGAGGGAATTCTCAAGCAGACTGTGTTTGGACTTTATCTACACCATTGACTCTTCTGGGTATACCTGCTGGCCTTCAGACTGAAACTGTACTCTTGGTTCTACTGGGTGTCAAGCCTACTGGCTCACACTGTAGATTTTAGACCCAGTTTTTGTAATCATGTGATCCAGTTCCTTATAATAAACCTCCTTCTACACACACACACACACACACACACACCACTGGTTCTGTTTCTCTAAAGAACCCTAACTAACGCGGGTAGTACGATCATTGTCTTCATTTTTAACATGAGAAAACAGAGACTTGGACATCAAATGGCTTGCTCACGACTAACAAATGGCCAAGCCAGCAAGGAAACTAACCATCCTGCTATATTGTCTGAGTTCCTACGTGAAGTTCCCTGGAGCTATTTGCTCTCTCAGTGCCGGCATGTTTTCCTGGGGGGGGGGGTGGCATGAAATTAGGAGACTAGTAGAGGTAACCTCCTGAAGGAGGAAAAGGAAGGGCTGGCTGGGGAGAAAGGCTGTCACCTCTGGGCTCCTCCCTCTACCAAATGGCCTTTTTACCTCTTCCAGATAGCCTCTATCACTTTAGGACATTTCTCAATAACTGACAGATCAAAGGCAGTAAGACCCAATACCTTAGCTTCCTCCTGTTATCATTTGATTCAGCTGAGAAAGAATTCACTGACTACTTTACGCTTCTCAGTAAGAGGAAACTGTATTCTTACCTCTACCCTCCACACTCATTGGACAATTTATGTTTCAAATACAGCTTGTTCAAAATAATCCGACTACATGAAATTTCCTCTCGACTTCTACCTGATGAAAATGCAGAAGCTTGCGCACTATTATTTTTCCAAAGCTTTTCGAGTCTTCCCTGATTTCAGTAATTCCTCTGATAACATTACTACATTTGGGTTTACTAAACCCTTCACTGAGAGAGAAAAAAAAAAAACCTCTCCTGATATTCTCAGTTTAAATTTCACTTTTGCCAGATTTCCATTAATACTGGTCTCTCTTTGGACCATCCAAAGTGTATTCTCTTTTGGTGGCTCATCTTTCACATAATTTCCAAACAAAAAGACAAAACAGACAAAAGCAACACAAAAACATACCATGGGACCAGGTATTGAAAAAAAAAAGGCATTGAAACAGACTCAAACAGAAATACAATGGTTTTATTATATGAGACTTCAGCAGTAAAGAAGAAAGAAAAAAGCAAGGTTAGCAAAAGAAGGAAGGAAAGCAAAATGACTAACAAACGCAAAGTGCCTAAGGAAATGATATTTTCTTTGTATGCATCAACATATGCTCAAAGAGTATTTCCCTATGAGGATGTCATTGCCCGCTCACTTCCCGTTTACAGTTATATGTAAGAGAAGCTTTTAAATCCATTTGCAGGCCCCGTGGGAGTTGCAAGGAGGAAGGTGTTGCCGCTAAAGTAGGAGATGCTAAGCCTGAAAGTCAAAGATATGCAAGACACAACCTCATCTACCACGCCACGCTGCTGCCCAGGGGTGCCCTGCCTGGTCCAGCCTCAGTGGCAGCCATGAACAGCTGGGCCACACTGGCCGGTGCACTGTGAGAGGCTCTCAGAGGCTGGCCGCTTCTTGTCTTGGATGCTTCATCACAAAGAAAGTGGACACGAAGAGGCAAACAAATTTAAGAGCTTCTAATCCAACGCAAACCCTAGGTGTTCTATTAGAGACAGCAGGTTTCTCACCCCAGTGGAAAGTTTCCGTTGTGCACCGTTTCCCATAACAATATATCCTTGAGCATCAGTGAATGCCATTTAGGAAAGCCGAACTGAATAGGCAGGAAAAGTGTGGGGTCTTAAGCAGTAAAATCTAAAGGCAATGGGACACTGGGCTTTTTATACAGACACATGCTGTCTGTCTTTCTTACAATCCTAACCTCCCCATTCCTCCTTCCCTGTATCCACCCCCCATGCCCTCGCCCCTAAGCCCTTCACTGTCCACCCACCTCAAGGGTCACTGTGTGGGCACTGGGTCATCCCTGCTGCCCCCATCGCACAATGACCTGTTCTGTCTCTGACCTCAGGTGACCTATGCCATCACCCTCCAACCTGGATGCTATTTGGTATTGTCCTCAAATGGTACCATGTATGTAGGGTCTTTTCTACCAAAGAACACACTGCATGCTTTGAAAGAAAGGACGTAGCGCCTCCACGTCCATACCTCCAGTGCGCTATGCGTAGGCCTTCACTTTCACGCTGCCTTCCCGACCAGTAAACGCAAACACCCAAGTCATAATCTCACATAGAAATTATGGTCTGGGTGGGGAAAGGAAGTGCAGTTGCTGAAGATGCATTGTTTGGGTTTTGAGCTAAGAATAGGGAAAGGCTTGCAAGGATTTCCTGACGGATTTTGGTAGCGGGCTCTTGGCCCTTCCATCGGAAGAGTACAGACATTTTGCTCAATCTGTGAGAATCTCTGACATAGAAAGAGGAACCTTGAGACAAGTCAGGCCTCTTTTTAATAAACACAGGAGTTGTGAGATGAGCAGGTCCAGGGTCAGGGAAGAGGTGATATTGAATTTCATTTCTCAGGTATATGATAGGGAATGAGGAGGATTCTTGGAGGCGGTGGGGTGGTGGGGGTGGGGCGGGGGAGATCTGGAAACAACACCCAACCACGATATCCATGGGAGGGGGTCTGATTGTTTAACTGCCGCTGAGGTTCAGTAAGATCTCAAGGTGAGATTTCCAGGTTCCAAAGTTGTTTTTCCTTTCAATAGAAGCTGGGGCGGGGTGGGGGGTGGGCATTGTTCTGGCTTCAGCATTAATCCTGCTTTCTTTCTTTCCACTTGCACCTGCCCATGCTACCTGGCAGAGCCCCTTCCCCCCCCCCCCAAGTTTATTTATTGTGGCTATTTTACCAGCTATTGGCTCAACACATTCCACTCAAATATTCATCATTTAGCTCTCTGGGTAAATCGTATTTAATCAGCACAGGAGAGAAAATAGCATAATTATAGATGCCGGATGCCATTACACTCAGAAGAAATTAAACCCTGTCTCAAGCCGACCAGTGGTTGCTGCGATTGCATCACCACGGGGGTTACCGAGAGGTTAGTGGCCATTCGGGGCCAGCGGTACCTTGTAGGACGCCTGACCCAGAAGAGCTGTAAGAAGACGCACCCGTGAGCACACAGATTCAGCGCATCAAAAACTCATCAAATGGTGGCCAGTAAATTAATCTTTTATTGTTCTGAGGATGTGATGAATGAGAGAGTAATAAAGCAAGGCCTGTCTGTGCATGGAGATGTAGGGATGGTGGATAAAGAGGCCGGGAGAATTCCAGTCCTTAGAGCAGATACAGGGAATTCCTGTTCCTAACCTTCTCCAGGATACTTTCTGCCAATAGCCAGAGTGATACGGACAATGAAAGACAAGGACACAGGAAACCTTTTCAGTGAAGCAAAAGCATCCATTTGAGGCATGTGGGTCCTTACAGGAAATTCCCTATCCACAGAAGATGTGACAGAAAAGGTCAAAACAGAACTCCCTCAGTCCTAATCCCAACCATCAGCAGACCTATCTTGCCACATATACACAAGTTTTCATGTCAGTATTGCTAATGAAGTGTGCTTTTTGGGGGGAATCAAGAAGGGGAAAGTTGTTCAAGGAAAACCCAACAATAATATTAGCACTAGAGCCCTACCTGCTTTCTGCCTCCTGAAACAGGCTCCTGGAAAAGGCCTTAAGGTCAACTTCCAGCCCATTCACGCCCAGCCTCTGCCCATACATGCCCAGAGCCACCTGCCCTTGTCCGAGTGACAGAATAAGAGTCACCTCAAATCTCACAATAATGCTTTCTCTCCCGTGGCCCTAAACCCTGGGTCAGCAACCCTGTCTACCACAGAGTGCTGTTTGTAAAAACTCAAAAATGTCCAAAGATGCAATTAGGTTTTACTTATTACTATTGGGTGACTGTTTTTGCTTTCCTTTCTTTTTTTTTTTTTTTTTCTCTCCACTATTCTCTTTTCTTTTGGCTAATAATGCTTCTGAGGTTTGGATAAGTAACTAAGAGGAAGGAGATCTCCTTCTAGTCCATCCTGCTGCCGACAATTAAGAAACCTCAAAGTAATTTTTGAAAATGTCAGCGTCTCATTTAGCAAAAGGATAAATAATAAATGAAGCGTAATCACTGTCCTGTGCTGGTGGTACAGCTTCGCGGTGTCATTAGTAAACTAACGGTATAATATCTTTGTGTCACAGTTTAATTATATCTTGTAATTAGTTTCAGCAATGGATTGCATAGAGTCAGGCCCCCTGAGCTAAACAAAAGGTAATAGAACTTTCAGCGCCCCTGCATAAATCAATTATGAAAGTGTCCTGTGTTATTTGAAGCTTGTTTGCTGTAATTTTATGCACAAAGCTGCACTGGTCCTTCCTGTCCACGGAGCGCAGTTCACTCCACCCTCCAGCCAGGGCTTGCCTGCAGCTGAGCCTGCAGTCGGGTCCGCTTGGTGCATCTGTCTGTACACGCTCAGCAGTGATGCCACGGAAGGGGCGAGGAGTGGAAGGGGAGGGGAGCTGTGCTGCGGTTGCAGGGCAGCGGGGGGAGGGGGAAGAGAAGAGATGTGTGAGGACCGGAGCAGGTAATAGATGCACCATGCGCAAGAGAGCAGGGGGATAAAATGGGAAAAGATGTGAGGCCCTGGGAGAATGATTCTTTATGCTTCCCCGAACAAAGACGAGAAGGTTAGGAGCATCAGAGGCCAAGCAACGTTGATGAATATGGGCAGGCGGACACGACACATGTCCCTTTATCATTTGTCCTTTCAACATCCCTGCTCTCCCCACGCGGTTGGAATTGGAACCGGCGCAGGTTACTTGGCAATAGGGAACGGAGAAGGAGAATCCACATCTTTAATTGGGTCTAATTCGGGTCCTACCGAGCTCAGAAACTGTAAAGGGCTTCCGAGCGTAGTTGAGGGCTTAGCTATGGTCACCAGGCCTGTGTGGGAGAGTCACGGAGTCCCTGCTGGGGGAAGCTAAGAAGAAACTCAGGGGCGGGGGGCTGGTTAAGTCCAAATGCCGCCAATACGTGTGATCGTCCCTTTTTTGATCAAACTGCAAGGCATAGCAGAGGGTGGGGGTGGGGTCCCCATTCAAAGTCCTCATCAAGTCGTCTTTGAAAGTAAGTCTAGTGCCACGCTGGCCTTTCTGTTTATACAACAATTTACAGGTTTAAACGAAACCCCGCTTGAAAAAGCAGACTGAATCTTCCTATTGTGAGCACTTCAGCAAATTTAACAAAAGAAAGAGCCCAGGCGAGGAAGAGAAAGAGAGAGAGAGGGGGGAGAAAAAGGTCCAGTCCTCAGACTGGTGTGCTGCAATCTGGCTGGTTGCTATGGTGACGTGATGGCTTGTTCACATGGCAACATACCTTAGGTCCACTATTAAAATGATGAGAGTGAACTCGGTTGCATTAAGGAGAGCGCGCTGTATGCTAAAGCGAGTCTTTATCTCCAGAGAGAGCTGGACAGAGACTAGCAACCAGTACAAATGAGGGAGAAAAGAAGGAGGAGGAAAAGGTTGGAGGTCTGGAAGAGGGAAAAACCACAGGGATACAATAACTGAAAAGAAAGATCCTCAGCTCTGTGTCTAAATTGAGGGCCTGAGATTCAGAAGACAGACACCGAGTCGTGTTTGATATGGAATTCATCATCCAAATCAGCCCATCGGGCTAATGACTCCTTATTTAAAAAACACAGTCCAAATGAACCTGCAGTACCTTGGCTCCGGAAAACATCAACAGTGATCTGAACCAAACCCACGAGCTACCGCTGTAACGAATAGCTCAGCTCCCGCCACTTAAATAAAACGCTCTAATAACGACGAAGGTGGCAAATTACACAGCATTTATTTATTGAATATAAAAGTCCATTGACAGCCCCAGATCCACATCATATCACTTCGGAGTTAGTGGGGAGCATTTCCTTTGGAAATCTGGTTTCACATTTCCTTTAATGCGGTGACAATTTTTTTCCCCTGCTGACGTCGAGGGGTGGCGATAATTCTGCGGATATTATCCTAGCAATCCTTCCTACCGACCCGTGCTTGATTTCTGTCTGCTGTTGAGCAAGCACTACTATGGCATACAGAAAGGAAAGCCAGGAATTACAGGGCTATATAATCCCACTGTAGGCTCCAAGTGATCCCATAAACCATTTGTGAGATGCCCGAATCTCCAGATTCCCACTCCCCTCACTCATTCTGCCTTCCTTCCCACCTCTCTGTGGCTATGGCTGGCCGTGCTTTATTTAAAAATCACATTACCATAAAGCCTGTGGCCTCACAAGCCACAAAAGTCTCCTACTCTGGAAACACGATGCAGCAGAAAGATGAGCTTGGCATCGTCACTTTTTTTTTTTTTTTTAATGACACTCGTCCTAGAATCAGAGGATTCAATTCTACGTGTCAGCCACTGACTGGGCACCTACTTTATGCCAATGCTCTGGATGTACAGAGGCCAGCAGAGGGGACCTGGGCCCCAGGGGCCCTTAGCTTGGCAGAGGAGAGGGGACATGTAGCTCTGACACCAGCAGACAGAGACGAGTATTAGGATAGAGAGCAAAGCCCATTTCCATCTCTCCACTCCAGACACTAGGTTTTCCTGAGTCTCGGGCTGAAGAACATCACTCTTTCATATTTCTTAGGGTCCTGTAACAAGCTTTGGCTTCCCAAAGATCTATATAAACAAACCCAGTGTGCGGGAGGCAGGACAACTCAGGAGGGAAGGCCGTGTCACCGGCTATCTGGGCGACCTCTCCAAGCCTCAGTTTTTTGATCTGAAAAGTGGGAGCATAAGAGTACCTGATCTCCTCAGGTGGGTGGCAGAACTGAATGAGGTAATAGTTATAAACAGGTATGCCCAATCCAGGGCAATCACATTTTATTAATTGTCGTTACTTCCTGTTGACCTAGCCAGGCTGTGGCAGGCAGCATTAATCCCATTGCTACTTTAGCAACAGAGAAAAGCAGGATTTTCTTAACCAATAGGCCAACAATTTAAAAACAAAAATACAAAAAACCAACCAACCAAACAAACAAAAAACCTGTTTTGGAAGAGTCCAGTACAGAACATAGCTTGGATATATTTGTTCCAGAACTTTCTTTCCTGGATGCCCCCAGGGAGGCAGGCCTGGCAGACAGCTCAACTTGCCTTCCTCTGCTAAATACCTTTCATTTTGTTTTGTATTTTGACTACTGACAAAATATCGGCTTTGTCCCTCTCCCCAAAATGGTGGGGAAGCATCTCCTCATAAGCATGGTATACTGTATGCAAAAAAAGAAGGAGACCTTCTGGTGTCTATCAACTTTCCATGACAGCTACACTCACGTTCCCTCCTGAGGACCAAAATAACTACAAAGTGTACGAAATCGTTAAGCACATAAAAATCCCAGAGGTAGAGGCTGGAAATAAAACTCGTGATTTCCCAACCAAAAGGCATCAAAGTCCAGCCCTCACAGTTCATTTGCTTCCCTTCACTCGGGGCCGGCACATCAGCCTCTGCTCAGTAAGCAGGCAGCGCGCTAGTGGTGTGCACCCAGCTCGAAGAGGGAGGGAGGCCCGGAGACCTGTCGGTGGACCAGTCTGGGGCACATAATAAAGACAAGGGAGAGTAAGGGGAGCCCAGACGCAGAAGAGAATCAGTCAGAAAGCACTGAAAAGGGAGAAGACATCTGAATCCTCATGACTGTTTTTTGCAGCTTCTGATGCACTTTTCACACGTTTAATGGCGAGGCAGCTAGGTTTAAAGAAACTTGCCCATTTAAATGTGCCATAACAGAATAATAAGGTTATGCAGTGTGTCTTGATGTACGGTTCCATCAGGCAGAATGGTGATAGGAAGATGCTGAAATGTGAGGAGGAAATTTCGAAAGGAATGTCCCCCTGCAGCTGCCTAGCAAACCCGGGACTGTCAACATGGTTTCCGGTTTTGTAGGCAGATTTGCTCTCAGTTTCCAACAGGCCTTGATCTGGGAAGTGTTTTTTAGGAAGAATTGCAACAGAAAATACTGAACTCCTGATGTGTTCTGGGAACTCTTCTGGGCGCTCCAGCCACGTAGCATCCAGTTGTCTCGATCATTCTAAGGCCTGCCTCCAAACTCATTCACTCCCTTTACCGAGTACCTACAAATGCTTATAGAGTCTTGCTAAGTGTATATCAACATACTCTTAGTATGAAGTAGAGTTTCTACCTACTTTATAATTTAGTTGGAAAACAAGGTGCTCTATGTGCAGAGTAACATGCTATTTCAAAAAATTAAGGCTAAAAATTAAAGCTTGATCAGGAGTTGGTAGATTACTGCTTATGGGTCCAAACTGGACTGCTACCTGGGTTTGTAAATAAAGTTTTATTGGAACACAGTCATGCCCTTTCATTTACATTTTGTCTAGGGATGTTTTCTCCTACGGTGGCAGAGACAAATAGTTTCTAGAGACGCTAGAAACTTTTTTACCGAAAAGATCTGGTCTTTTACCAAAAGAGATAGTCAACCTCTAGTTGAGATGTTCTAGGTTCAGAAAAAAAGTGATCATAGTGGCTGGGAGTAAAGATGGCTTTTCATAGTGTCTGTGAGACCTGAAAGGAGTAAAAGAAGCCTAAAAGAAGTGGAGAAGCCATTCTTGGTTGGCGGAAACAGGGTGAAGATGTAGAGGGAAAAAGCAGCATTGCTGTTTGAGGGACAGAAGGAGAGCTGTCTGCTTAGAGTGGCCAGTGTCATTCCAGAGCAGCCAGCAGAAAGGATGGTCAGAGAGGAAGTAGGTGAATCAGTAGAATGTGGGATTCCCAAAGGCAAGGAGGAGGTGGATTTGCAGGAAGTGAGGAAGAAGGAGGCCCTGCCTATCTTTCAGCAGAATAGGAGTGTGGAAGGTAGAGCAGTAACAGGAAAATAAAGAACAGGAAGCAGTGAGTATGGGTCACCTGCTCAGGAAGTTGAACTAAGAAATGAAAGAGGATACAGGTTGGTAATTTGAGTGAAAGGCAAAATTGAATGCAGATTTTGGCAGGTTAGGGGAGAAGAAGAAGAAGCATATAGAAGGGACAGAGGAGCTCTAAGCTGGGAAATGAAGAGTGTGGAGAAGGTGAGTGTGAAGGGGGTGGATAAGCTGGGCAATGCTCCTTGGTATCAGCAGATAGCAGGGAGGAGCTGGCTTGGGGCTAAGAAGATGAAACTAGTGAATTCAAGATCTGTTCATGAGCTAAAAAGGCTCCTTGAGTTATCATGGAGTATCACAGCATCTCTCCATCGTAGGCCATATCCACTTGCTTTGATGACTTACCTCAGCAAGGGTCTATGGCTTGGGTCTGAGTATATGCTAGAGTGGTTCAGGTTGATACTGGCCCAGGAGAAAGTTCAATGGATGGGAACATCTCTGAGATGAGTGAAAAGGGACTAGAGTGGCTGACAAGAACATCTAGATCATGCAGGCAGTCAAATATAGCTAGACTAGATCTAATGGACTGGGTCAACAGGAGGTGACTAATATGCACGGCAGCAATTAAGTTGGAGGGTTCTGAAATGCACAGAGAAATCAGGACTTTATATTATTAGATTGGTTTTTCCTGAAACATGAGTGTCATTCTTGGAGGGCCAAAGGCTCAGCCCATTTTTTAATCATCATGGACAAGTTGACAGTTTCTGTTTTCTGCTATAGGTTGTAAGATTAATCTTTGAGTGTGGTAGGCATTACTGCCATTCAAGAATATCCATTCTCTTTTTCTGGGCACTTAAAGATGTGTACATTCCCCCTGCCTTGAAGTAAGGCATGACCATGTGATATGACATGGCCCATGAAATGGGAATAGGTGTGACTCCTATCACTTCTTGGCTGGATTATTTAATTTTCAGTGTGCGATACTCCAGAACTTTTTTTTTTTTTTAAGATTTACTTATTTATTTGAGAGAGAGAGAGAGAGAGAGAGAGAGCGCCCATATGAATGGGGGTAAGGGCAGAAGGAAAGGGAGAGAAGAAGACTCCCCACTGAGTGCAGAACCAGATGTGGGACTAGATTTCATGACCCTGAGATCATGGCCTGAGACAAATTCAAGAGCTGAACACTTAACTGACTAAACCACCCAGCTGTCCCAATACTCTAGAACTTTTTAACCCTACTGTGTCCATCATGGAAGAGGCCTTGTGTTGAAATGGTAGGTGCATGGATTTCTAAGAATGGAGGTCAACAGTGCTGGTAAGTTACTTGGACCCTCAGCAGTCTTTGAGTGAGGGAGTTGCTATGAGCTAAATAATGCTGTTGAGATTCATGTGTTGAGCCCCTAAACCCAGGACCTCAGAATTTGACTATATTTGGAGATAGAGCCACTGAAAAGGTGATTAACAAAATGAGGCCAGGAGGGTGGGCCCTAATCCAATTTGACAGGTGTCCTTATAAGAAAAGGGGACTTGGACATACAAATAGACATCAGGGATATATGTGTGCAATGGAAAGACCAAGTGAGGAGACAGTGAAAAGACAGCCATCTGCAAATCAAAGAGAGAGGGCTTAAGAGAAGCCAAACCTACTGACACCTTAATCTTTGATCAACTTCTAGCCTCTAGAACTATGAGAAAAGAAAGTTCTGTTGTTTAAGCTATCCAAAGTGGGGTATTTTGTTTTGACAGCTCTAGAAAAATAATACAGGAGACAAATCTTCTTTTTTTGTTTCTCTCTCTCTCTCTTAGAAAGCTTGCTACGACAGCACAACATCCCTCAGCCTGATTAATATAGTGGGATACTTTAGGTTGGATGGCAGAAACAGGCTCTCTGAGGAGATGGCATATAATTTGAGAACAGAATGGCAAGCAGGAGCTAGTTATGGGAGAGAATGAAAGAAGAACATTCCAGGCTGAAGGCATAGATAGTACAAAGTACTGGGTTTGCTTGTGGCAAGGAAGAGAGAAAAAGGCAAAGTGAAGGTCAAGGCCAGATCACATAGAGGGCATAGTCTGGGTTAGGGAATCTGAACTCAATTTTATAGGCTCTGGGGAGATTCTGTGGAATTTTAAGCAAGGGGGTGATATATCTGATTCAGTTTTATTTTTGTTTTAAGAAGAGTTTTGTTTTCAGAATTCTGTATGGAGAATGATCTACAGTGGGGAAGAATGGAAACAGGAGACTTTTGCATAATGCAGGCACAAGATACAATGGCACCTTAATCCAGGATGGAGAGAAGCAGATGGATTTGGGCATTTTGATTCAGTAGCTTCTTTTTGGGGGTAACAATAAAGGTTGGAATCACAGTGTACTGGCAATTTAATATTTCTATTTATAGTGTTTATCATGAGAAGATGCCAGAATTTCTGGCAGAAGAAAAAATAAGGTCAATTTTATGGAAAGAACACAGTGCAAGAAGTTATAGAGTGGTTTCCAAAAAGAAAACTGAATAAGGAAAGTAGATTGAGGAGCATAGCAGAATGGATAAAGAGAGAGAAGAGAATGCAGGGACAAAAGTGGGTAGAAGGAAAGTGTCCTACTGATTTAGGACACTAAATTTAGGATGATTTAGGATGGGTGTGACATTAGCCACTATGCTCAACATTACACACAGTAAGAAAGGCTACCAGTAGGAGGTACAGAAACAGGTGAGGCTTCTCCTGAACTCTGTGATTTCAGAGCCACTGTCAGGACCTACAGAATTTCTGGAGTGGACACTCACGAAGACTGAAAGGGTGATGTTAGAGTTGACAGGCTCTGGATGTGGAGCACAGGCTTAAGAAAACAATCATACATCCTGTGGTTCTCAGCCCCAGTTCTGTGAGAGCTGGGAGTGCTTCCAATTATCTTCGAGAAAGTAACATTGACCCTGGATCATTTTTATTCTAAAAATCAAATTTGGACAGGCATAAAATTAAACAATTAAAAATCTTATATATGTATAATGCGTTTAGGATTAACAAATCTCCTCCATGTATATAAGGTCTCATTTGACTCTTTCACAACCTCTCGGACTTCCGGGTAGAGGATGGATTATAGGAAGGAAGAGGAAGAGGGTAGTCTGGAGTAATCTACGCAAAAGGCATTATGGGAGTGTAGTTTAGGATGGTGACATGAAGACGGAGAGAAGCGGATGGTTAACTTAAAGTCACTTTTCTCAAATTCATTGATTTACAAATTTAACAAACATTTACAGAAATCTACTATAGCGCAGACACGGTGACAGGGTTTGGGTGCTTAGAGATACCGTCTACAAAGAATGACTAAGATTTGGGAAGTGCTGGGGCAGATGTGGAAACAAATAATTATGGCACAATGGGATAATGACTAGCTGAAGTATGAACAAAGTGTCTTGGGATCTAGGGGTGAGTCTGATAATTTTGTGGAATTTAGAGACGACTTCCAATAGGGGAGTGGGACATCTGAGGATGGTCTGGGAGGCTGAGAGGGGAGTTTCCTGGACGGGGAAGGCAGGAGGCCACACCAGGTGGAGGGAGCAGGATATTAAGAAGTGCACATATGCCAATATTAGGGAGTGTGGCCCAAATCTGTGAGGAAAGGAGAGATGGTGCTAGACAAGTGTGCTGAGACCACATCATATCAAGAGAGACTCAGATGATTATGCTAAGAAGTTAGCATTTGAGTGTCAAGCAGTGGGAATGCCAGTGAAGTTTCGAAGCCTGGGAGAGGCGCGGTCATTTTACAGATGGGGACATAGCAGCTAAGAAGCTAAGTGACATGCCCATGACCTCAAGGTCTGCAGTGGTGGGAGCAATAGTGAGGTGCAGATCACCTCCCTCATGACTCAGAGTTCTTTCTGTTTCCTTCCTATCTCCTCTGTAAAGTCTCATTGTATTTATATAATGTGTGCTTATTTTTTTTCCAAGTAATTTTCCGTGAAAAAAAGTTCACAAATCCAGAATATTGGGATTAGCCAATATGGTTTTTATAATAGATTTTTTTTCAATGACACTTTGTATTTCCTAACATAGATAAATCATAAAGAATAATACTGTTCTGTATTCCTATTATATGCAGGGGCCATTCAAGATTTTGGGGACCGTGGAAGGAATCTACATGACAGACCAGAAGAAACTGAATCATATATCTTAAGTTCAATAACATGCTAATGTCCACCAATCAGCAAGTTAACACATCTATTTTGAGCTGACATTCCAGCTCTCTGTGCAATGGATAGTGTGTGCATGTAAGTTTTAAAAGTGAAGCTATAAAGAAATGAAGTGCTGATACATCTTAAATGTGCACGAACCTTGAAAACACTATGCTAAGTGAAAGAAGCCAATTGTGAAAGACCACATATTGTAGGATTCCATTCATAAGTGATGTCCAGAATAGTTAAATCTATAGAGACAGGAAGTAGACTAGTGGTTCCAAGGGTTGAAGGGAAGAAAGAATGGGGAGTAACTGCAAATGGGTATGGGGTTTCATTTGGGGGGTAATGAAAATATTCTTAACTTAGAATGTGCAGATGATTATGCAACTCTGAATATACTAACCACTCTTAATTATATAATTGAGATTATAAAGTTCTTTAAAAAACTGAAGGTGCTACAGTCTTCATTTGTATCTTTAGCATATTAATTAACCTATTAAAACAACTTACACCAACCTACCTTGGAGACAATGCAATTGTTCCCTTTGTCAAACTCACAGAACTTCCTGTTGACACCTTAGAGTTTTCAACATGTATTTGTGGTTTTAAAGAACTTCAATGGGGCTTAATGTGTTTGCAGGGAAAGAAGTCTCACTCCTGAGAAAACCATATCCCATAAGGGCTCTTTGAAAGGCACTGTCTAAATAACATAAAACAGAACATTTGGCTAGAAAGAAGCCTGGACAAATAGTTATATGTCTTAATGTTCAAATTATTTTTGGTTTTCATTTGTTAGCACAGTAGTTTTCTTTTCTTTCTTTCTTTTTTTTAAAGATTTTATTTATTGACTCGACAGAGAGAGATCACAAGTAGGCAGAAAGAGAGAGAGAGGGAAGCAGGCTCCCCGCTGAGCAGAGAGCCCAATGAGGCACTCAATCCCAGGACCCAGAGATCATGACCCGAGCCGAAGGCAGCGGCTTAACCCACTGAGCCACCCAGGTGGCCCAGCACAGTAGTTTTCTGATAGGACTTTTGGCTTACTTGTTGTGGAGTTCTATGGTTGCCCTACATTACTCTTATCTACTTGGAACAAGGAGAAGCAATTTATGGCATATAAGCTGACTTTAAGACCTGAGTAGACTCTTTTCCACTCCTATGTCCTACCTACCACTGTAGTGACTACAGCTCAGTGTCTCAATTACTCCATGAGACCAGATATGAGCCCCTTCCCATGCCTTCTTCTATCTTCTCCTTCTTCTTCTACAAACAACCTTCTTCTATCTTCTCCTCCAACTTCTCCTGAAGGAGACCTGGGTGCACTATTTTTAGAACACTGAAGACAAATAGTTAGATCATGCCATGGTCCCTTCTCCAATGATAGCCATCTTTACTAACATGCTTCCTTCCAAAGGTAGCACCTGACAGGTGAATGAATGTTGCTCCAAGGAGAACCCAGATTGGACTTTTATCTTCTAAAGGCCCAAAAGAGTGTCTTAACTCATTATTCAAGAATACTGCCTTTATGTCAAGCTTAGATCTGGTAGGCTAGTGTGTCAAATGTTGAGCTGTGCTGAAATGGACTCCTTGTGATTGATTACTATTTGCAATCTCACATTCTGTCCACGTGTGGTTTAAGTTAATTTTGTGCACCATGGACAGTTTGCTTTCTGACATGCCCCTGGGGTGGGGGCGCTCTTCAGACCCTGATTGTCTTGTTGACGTCGACTGTCCTGATCCTCCATGGATTTATAAAATCTGAGAATGAACCATGCAAGAACATAAATAGTAGCATTGAACTTCCTTTCCTGTTTATCAACCTTTCAGCTTAGAATAAGGGAGGAACACCAGCAAGAATGCTTTATCATTTTAAAATCCCTCCTGTCCCCCTTTAAAAGCAGAGTGCCTCGGGGTCTTTTTAACAATGGTATCTTAATAAATTATTTAAAAAAGAAAATAGAGCCCCAGGTCCATCTGTAGTGCATGTTATTATTGAAGGTACCAGATCTTTGATGGGGAGTAGAGAAGAAGTAGAAACTGGACAGGTAGTGGTTGCATAGTAATATATTTTAAAGGTCTTTTAAAAATCCTGGCTGCTATATGTAGGTAAATCTAGTCAATTACAGGAAACAGGTATTCCCTGTATGTGGTCAGTAAAACATCAACACTTGACAAGAACACGTTCTACAAGCATTAATAGTAGCCATCATTTTTGAGAGTCTCCAGTGTGTGTTACAGATTTGATGTGGACTAATCAATCTTTACAAAACGTCGGTGAGGTAGGTATTATTCTTATCCTGGTTTCAGAGATAGGGAAAAGGAGAGTCAGAGATGTCCCATAACTTGCCTAGAACCACATATTTAGAAATGAATGAAGCTGGGATAGGAGTCCAGATGCATCTGAATCCTGAGCGCTTACTCTCAGCCATTATTCTATTCTGCCTACCAGTGAAATACACACTCAAAGCAAACTGAATACAATGAAGGTAAAAATAAGAGGAAACTTGCAACAGAATTAAAGATAAGTGCTCAGAAGAATAAAACTGGGGTTACTGCTACAACAGCTATTCATTATGAAAATATTCCATTTGTTTCCTTATGGAAATAGACTAATAAAAGGTAGGCTGAAAGCAAACATGAGCTGGCAGATACTTCATCTTTCTGATCTATGCAAAGCCCATCCCAAGTGGACAGTGTGAATCCATGCTGCTTTTCCCTTCTCCTTGTCAGCCAATTAGCACACGGACGGACCACTCTGGACTCCTGATATTTGCCAAGCTGCATTAGCTTGTTCTTTTCCTTCAAGACTGCTGGTAACAGGTACATTCAGACTTTACTACCCACTTCTCCTGGCATCCTTCCTTCTTGAAATCCACCGCATCAGTAGTTTGCAATCAAGTGTATAGTTAAAATAAAATCTTTTCAAAGGGCAGAAGAGTAGGTTTTGCTCTGCTGTTTTGATTTCTAAATTTAAGGGTGATGAACTAGATTCACCTCCGGTGTTTCATCAGGGATTCCACAATTCATCATGCTTTTAGCAAGTGGTTGTGCTTCACATGGTATGGTGGGGGGTGGGTTCAGGGAGGGGCTTTTCAAGGATTTTAGGTAGAGTGGGCAGTGATGATGGAATACCTTCCTACCTTTTCCACCCTCTCGCTTGTGTCGACTATATTTTTGAGTTTCACTCAATGATGGAGTTGTTTCTTAGCGTCTCGCGCGCTTAGCCATTTAATTAAAGCAATCCATATTGAATTCATGTCCAGATGCCTTGACCGGCGGAGCCAGATCCTCATTGGCATGCCAGCTGCTCAAAGAGGAACACGGCCCCTTGCATACTAATCAGGAGAGGAGGCAGTGATTCATCAGCCCATGATACTGCTCCAGCATCTACAAGTACTTATGACATGTAATTGGTGGTGCATAAGCAAGCCAGGCCACATTAAAAACCCTACAGATAGTCAGAGATAAAAATTAATGACTTTTGCTTTGTGTAATCCTGCATGCATTGGTGGGAAAGGGAGGGGGATTGGGATTAATGGGCAAATCTAAGTAGGCACCAAGGAACAAAGGCTTTCCCGGCCTTGTTTACATATCGAACAATAAAAAACACAAGTGACAAGTTATGGGAAAGGCGAGTGTGAATTTTCGGCACGAGTGAGTTGAAAGACTGCTTGCAGTTTATTATGGATTCCCAATTTCCATATTCATTATTCCAAAACAAACGTCCTCAGTAGGCTCTTCTGGGACTGGCTAGAGCAGTTGTTATTATTCATCTTTCACTGGGGCTGGGGTTGTCATGATTAGGGCCGGGCCGAGCTTGCTCTTCATGGCGTGCCCCAGCTACTCAGGGACACAATGCAAACCTTTGACAAGCCTGGAGGAATGTAACAGGGATCAAGTAGGGTCATCCTAAGCGCCGTTCTAAGAGCCGCACACTTGGGGCAGGAAGCGGGGAAA
Source organism: Neogale vison (assembly GCF_020171115.1). Taxonomy (NCBI): domain Eukaryota; kingdom Metazoa; phylum Chordata; class Mammalia; order Carnivora; family Mustelidae; genus Neogale; species Neogale vison. Next base: position 15,107,039 of record NC_058097.1, read on the forward strand.
GAGAAAGGAGAGTCTCGAGCCACCTACTGATGGGCAAGAGAAACAGCCCAGGTGGCCAAGGGAGCCACTAAGGACCGGGAAGGATGGAGAAAAGCAAAGAGGAAGCAGCCAGTGAACTGGATTTCAAAATTAGCCGGGGCAGGTTAAGTGATAGAGTTATTAGGGTATTGTCACTCAGACTCTGGTTAATATAGATATTAAAAAGGGGACTGATTGCAGGTGTGGTGAAGAGTAGAGCTGGCAAAGCAAAGTGGAGGCAAGCAATACACACACGTGTTGGGAGACAGTCTATTACGTTAAGTATCACACGCGGAATGGGATAGATACAAATATCAGGCTTTTGTAGTCAGAAAGGGCCCCAATTGTTATTTAAGATACAATTGGCCTGGCTGAATTTTGAGAGCAAGCTTGTGTGGGAAAGAGCTTGCCAGTCCATAGGTAGATGCGGATATGTTTAGATAATGTGACCATTGAATAAAGGGTTGAATAAAGGGGTGGTGAAGACATATCGGTGTTGGGGAAGACAGGTCATTGTGATTTGATGAAGGAGAGGGAGATAATGGAGAGAAAGATGCCAAGACAATAAATAGGCTTAAGGCACCATGGTTTCCCCCATTGTCTGGCTATGTTTCTTCTGAAAGGAAGAGTACCATCAAACCCATACTCTTCTGCATTTCTTTCTTTCTCTTCACTTTGGTCTTATTCTGATGAATTCCTATATTTCTGTTTTTCTTGCTGATTACAGATTATTTCAGTTATCTTTGATGGGAAAGATAGAGGCAGCATTTGTAGAAAGGACATTCCAAGAGCAGAAAATGTACAAGAGAGAAAATTAGAAAGAATGTGTTTGGCATCGGGGCGCCTAGGTGGCTCAGTGGGTTAGAGCCTCTGCCTTTGGCTCAGGTCGTGATCTCAGGGTCCTGGGATCAAGCCCCATGTCGGGCTCTCTGCTCAGCGGGGAACCTGCTTCCTCTTCTCTCTCTGCCTGCCTTTCTGCCTACTCGTGATCTCTCTCTGTGTGTCAAATAAATAAATAAAATCTTAAAAAAAAAAAAAAAAAAAAGAATGTGTTCAGCATCCCCTGGTGTGACGAGAGCACTACTTTGGTTGGACCATCCTTGGCCTTTTGCTTGGAGTCCTTTGTTCTTCTGATTCCTCAGAATAAAACCATGCTAACTGGTCTATACAGAGGGTGCATCTATAACTTGGATCTCATGAGTGTCATGATCTGCCCATGAGAGTAGTTAAGAGGAGTAATCCTCTGACTTATTTCAATGGAGAGAAAACCTAGAAGTGTTGGCATTTTCTGTGGAAGAACATGGACTGTGAATATAGTATATTAGAATAACAAATAGGCAATTTCTGCTATGTTTCCAGTGATTTGACACTTCAGGCTAGTGTAGACAAGATGTCAAAATTTAAGAATGCTATGGGGATGGAGGAGATTTTAAGTCTTGACATTTCTATTCAATAACTTGTATCTGGGAGTTGGGAAAAGACTGCCACAACCTAATCTCAGCAGTGTTACCCTTGGTCTGGAAGAGACAAACCAGGGTTACAAGGGAGTAGAGGTGGTTAGTCAGTAGGTAAAAGTACTACATCATATATTAGAAGAAAAAGCAAAGCAGAAGTAAGCAATGACATCTTCTGCTATTCCCTTACCCACATTCAAATCTGTCTGAGGGTAAGTAGACAAGATGCATTTTAAAGAGTCCAAGCAGTCAAAAATGTGTAATTGATTCTCCTTCCCAAAGTTTCCTTCCCAAGGAAGGGCTGGCTGGGAGATATTTTCAGTATCCTGAAAAAGTTGGTTACATTATGAAGTCAGATGATACATATGGAATTTGGGGGAAATTGGAGAAGTTAAATAAATAGGAAGTCATTTTCAGGAGATGGGGATTTTATACGGGAATTATACATGGGAAGAAAGAAATCATATAACCAACTCTATCTGCTGTCGAGGGATAGGAAGGAACCCAAACTTGTTCGTGAGCGATGAAATCACTTAGATTAACATGAAGCCATAAGCTGCCCTTTCTTCCCAGAAGGATGGACCAGGAAACTTGGCTTGCCAATCTCACTGGCTAAAAATGCTCTGGAGTATCTAAAATCACCAAGGCCTGTGGTTAAACTACTACCCTAGAGAAAAACTTAAACTAATTTTCTTTTTGCCTCTTTCCACTACATTTACTGAATAAACCTTCTTTGAAGTTCTCTCAAAACTTTTATCTGGTTAGGAGGAGAAATGGACTATTTTGCTGGTGTTTAAGAGTGTTAACCCTACAGGATGGAAAAAAACCATATGACCAGCAAATACTTCATTTGGCTTGGGACTAATCAAAACCACCAACAAAGGTGAACAAATGGTATTAATAAATGTGTAGGGATCTCTTTCCATGAGGGCTCGTGGAACCCTTGTGGTAGTCAATGGAGAGTATATTCTATACAACAAGATTGGTGACAAGGGTTTTCACAATTTCCAAGAGGGAAACTGAGCCATAGCAAGGGTCCGTGGTTTTTCCCAAGGCCAAATTAACAACAAACTTGGAAATAAATCTAAGGCTGCTGTCTTGTAGTTCCTTCCTCTCTTCCTCATTCCCTCTTTCCTTCTTTCCTTCCTTCCTTCCTTCTACCCATCCATCCATCTCTCCCTCCCTCTATATTTATTTGCCAAATATGTTTAGGGAAAAAGGGGTATGTCTATGGTGTCTATTGATGTCCTGATATGGTCTTATTTTAGGAATATGAATCAGATGGTGGGGTACAGGATGATTACATAAAGCGATAATGAGGGTGAATGTGTGTTGGGGGGGTATAGTCAAAAGGCAATTTTGATTTTCTGGGGTAACAAGGGCCCCCAAACTAGGAGGAAATGGCAAAAGGGCATGGAAAAGGGGAAGACAAATGAGAGAACTGCTTAAAACAGAGACAGATTTGGCAACAAACTGGATGTGGGATGAGGGAGAACAGGAAGTCAAAGGAGGTTTTTGTTTTGTTTTGTTTTGTTTTGAGTGACAAAAAACCTCAATGGAACCTTTCTGAGGAATAAGGCATTTACCAGGAGGGGCATGTTCAGGACAGGCTGCTGACTTCCACCTTTATATCCAGTGCGTTTAAGGTCCTGATACTCATGCAGGTGAAATGTTTAGAAGGTGAAGTTTCAAATAAACATGATCTGGAGATGCAGAAAGGAGACCAGATAATGCACACGGAAATAAACATGGGGTGGGGAGGGGTGTCTGGGACGAAACAGGAGAGCGAGGAAGAAGGGGCCAAGGACAGAGCTTCGTTCTGTAGGAGGAAGGGGAGAGAAGAGTCAGTTCACACGAAAGGCAACAGAAGAGGAGGACAGAACCTCCCCGGCCAGAGGAGAGAGCTCTGAGAAAGCAGAGAGCTCAGGGAGAGCCATCGGCTTCCCGGGTAAGCTTCATTTCCAAGCTGCACTGCGTAAGAAGGGAGAAGAGGCTGTTGAGTTTATTGATCCGTGGTGGGCAGAGAGGACAGACTGCTGGGTGTTAGGGTATGAGGGGATGGTGAGGGCAGAAAGTCAGTAAGGGCAAAAAACTCATTAACTATCCTAAATGCCGAGGACAAACAGAATAATAAACTTGTAGGCCAGAATGAAATACAGCCTTGACTCCAGGAGACCACTTCAGTCCCAGGATCTAAGGAAGTGGAACTAGGTTCCTTTACGGCTGTCAACTTCCTGTCCCCTTCAGCCCTGGAGGGTGGCAGAGAGCCCATTGTCTGCCCGCTGCTCCAAGGACCACAGGCCAAGTGGCCACTTGTGGTCGCTCTCCTTTGTGCTTGGAGAGATTAGAACCAAGCTACTGCAGGCTCAAGAGGCTCAAGACAGAGGCAAGGGGCAACTGCACAGGCTTCAGAGTTGTCCCCGAGTTTGAACTTGGCCCCTCCTCCCCTCAGTCCTGGGATCTTCCATTAAACTAGATAAGGGGATCCCTTTCCCTCCTTGTCTTTCTCATTCTTTTTTGGAAAATGAATGCTTTTTGAATCTGCTTGACTAAGAACTCTTTGTTCCACCCTAATGTTGATGGCTTGTTTTGTTCTTGAGTTTGCCTGCTTCTCACAAAAGCCCAGGGAGAGGGAGGAGAAAGAAAAAACACCTAAACTCAGGCAGTTCTATTCACAACAAAGTTTAAAACTTTTAAAGATAAATTCAGTTAGCAAATGTGGGATCAATTATTATGTGACAAGACCATGGTTTTAAATATCTGAAATGTGATTACTTTTCAGGAAAGCCAAAAAATACATAAAGTGTTTTATTTTCCCAGGTTGACACGGTAAATTTAAGAAAAGGGCACCAAACTTTTACAGTGATAACAGTAATAATAAAAGAATGTTTACCAAGTGTTATGTGTGAGGTCCTGTGTTTTCTACCCCAGAAAACAAATCGAATAAACATATGAGGACAAATTTCTATTCCTAGTGACTTCAAAATTCCCAGAAATTTTAAAACTCTGAATTCAACAAACACTGGAGTGCATTGGACATGAAAAAAATAAAGTGATAAATAACTCCTCAAAAGGCTTACTTTTTAGTCTATAACTGTTCTGCATCTAATATTTCCAAGAGCCAAGTATCAGCAATATAATATTTGTCTCATTTAATTGATGTAGTTAAGGTACTGATGTAACCATCTATAACTTTATAGTTGAAGCGATCAAAACAAACTCAAATATAATTCTGACAGCTATTTCTACTGTGGGTTGCCAATGAAGACCAAGATCAAGATATTGATTGTATTTGTTCTGGCTAAATTTCATGCACTTACAATAATGTCCCTAATACACTAAAGGTTTTCCCATTAGATTCTCCCAATAGCTGGGCTCAATATCATGAGCTCTTGCAACTGCCTTGAAATGTTTGGGCCACATTTCTGTAAAACTGTGCATTACAGATTCCTTTTCTTCTAACTCAATGCCCACTTCTGCCTCTAGCCATCTGGAGCAGTGCATGTGTTTTAAGTTGTTCTAACAGCTGGAGATGGATCTATACTGATCCATAGCCACACTGCCATTACCCCTGTGGGGTCCTCTTGCATGCATCTGCAGAGGAATTGGAGGTCACTGAACATAGCGGAGAGGGAGGGAACCAACCCTATTCACTTACTAAGTACCAGGGACTGTGGTTATCTCACTATCTGATGGATGGAAGTCAACCTTCCTCATAATCCTGTGCTCAAAATCTCCCACCGACTAAAGCTGAATCCATTTTCTGCCATCTTGGAGACCCCATCTCCCTGAATCTCAAGGATCATCAGCTTTATCAAATGTACAATGGCTGTAATTTCCAGTGTCCTCAACTTCCTTCTTTTCCCCCATCCCATACGCCTCCACTGTTCCCCCTTAAGAGTTGTAATGCTACCCACAGAAAGATTAGGGCAGGCCTGCAGGGTTCCCTGGCCTCTTGGTCTGATCACCGATCACTTCTTAACCACCACCACCTTATCTAAGAGATATCTCAAGAACGGGGAATAATTCAGAACTTTACCTTATAAAGACCAAAAGGTTCAATGCCATCATTTTTTTATATCCCAGTTTACCTCAGTTTAACTTTAAATCCAAGACCCCAAATATCCCTACATCCCCAGATGCTTGCTCTCCATGGCTGTCCAGTTCTAATCTAGTCTGACCCAATCTTCCACCAATCCCTAAATCCCCCAAGTTCTTACAACATGATCTCTGTAACTCATGGTCTGTTAGCACCCAAGTCCCCTAACATTTGAAGCTCTTGGGTGAATGTTTTACCATTTTACATCAGTCTTCTCTGGAACTCACTACTTCCCCAGTGTCCCCTGAAGGGGTCACCTTTTTCCCTCCCACATCCCGTGTGCCACAGAGCCAGGAGGTTGGTGGGTATCTTCACAGCCCCTCATTTTGATACTTCTGGGCTGATTTTATTTTCTTCTTCAAAACCTCCTTTGAGGGGCACCTGGGTGGCTCAGTGGGTTAGACTTCTGCCTTTGGCTTGGGTCATGATCTCAGGGTCCTGGGATGGAGCCCTACATCGGGCTCTCTGCTCAGAGAGGGCCTGCTTCCCCCTCTCTCTCTGCCTGCCTCTCTGCCTACCTGTGATCTCTGTCTGTCAAATAAAAAAAAAAAAAAAACTTAAAAAAAAACAAAACCAAAACCTCCTTTGAGGAACATGCTACTTCCCAGTTCCCACCCAACACCCCTCCTTACTGCAGTCACTGATAACCTTGCACAGCACATCTACGGATTCACTGAATTTTTTCATGCCTGGCTCAACTGTCTTTGTCTCTATCACTCCCTGTCATTATTCTCAATGACTTCAATATCCACATAGACAATCCATCTAACACTCCGGCCTCTCAGTCGCTTGACCTATTCACTTCTAATGCTCTTTTTCTCTATCCCTCTTAGGTCACAGTCGTACCCTAGACCTTGTCATTTTCAGCAACCTCATCACTTCTAATACCCTCTATTTGAAGCATCCCCTTGTTTTAAGCTTCCACCTTCCCACTCTTTCTAGTATTCCAGCTTCTCCAAATCTTCAACCCCTTTCTGGGCTCCTTCTCTGTCTATCATCTGCCCCAGGTTTCACTCCCCTCCTTACTCATTTTTGATTCCAGGGTTTATAACAAAATGCGTCTCTTGTGCACACCCTCAGCCTCTTACCTTCCCTTACCCCTTACCCTCTTACCTTCCACTGTCCTTGTCAAAACCCTAACAATGCTTAAACCTAGATCTTTAAAAAAAAAAAAAAAAGTCCTTACCATGTGGGCACCTGGGGGGCTCACTCAGTTAAGCATCTGACTCTCGGTTTCAGTTCAGGTCATGATCTCAGGGTTATGAGACTGAGCCCTGAGTCAGGCTCTGTGCTGAGCATGGAGCTTGCTTAAGATTCTCTCCCTCTCCCTCTGCACACCCCTCACTCAAGTGCATGTAACATTACCTCTCTGTCTTTAAAAAAAAAAAAAAAAAAAAAAAATTCCTCCCTGAAAGGTGAGCAGCAGAATGTGCTTAAAAGAAACAACATAACCAGGATGATGGATCTCACTTCAAATTTACAACCATGAGTGGCACGTGGACCTCACCACGGGATGCCACCAGCAACCCAAGCACGCATGGCTAATAAGTTCCCCCACCTGGTTCTGTCTCCTACCCTTCACCCTCTCCTCAAAGTCAGGCACCTGCTCCTCTATCCTAACTCTCACCTTGCCTCTTATTTCATTAAGAAAATGACAATAAGAACTTCCCCATTTCTTCTACTGCCAAATCTATGGATTTGGCATCTCTGTCCTTTCAACTGTGTCTTCCATTACATGGGGGAAAAGGGGGCACCTGGGTGGCTCAGTGGGTTAAGCCTCTGCCTTCGGCTTGGGTCATGATCTCAGGGTCCTGGGATCAAGCCCTGCATGGGCCTCTCTGCTCAATGGGGAGCCTGCTTCCTGCCCCCTTCCTGCCTCTCTGCCTACTGGTGATCTCTCTGTTAAATAAATAAATACAATCTTTTTTTAAAAAATGGGGGAAAGGTCCAAGTTCCTATCTTGGTCCAATGTCCCCACTCCCTGTGCTCTACTTACTAGTCATAACATTTTCCCTCATTTCGATTATTATCGTCAGCCCTTCCATGTCCAAATGCGTACCACCTCCCTCCCCAAAATACCACTCCGTTTTCTAATTCTACCTTACTGCAAATATCCTAAGAGGAGTGGTTTGCATTTTCTGTTCTTGTTCCTTACTTTACGTTCTCTCCTCAGATTTTTTTTCCTCCACCACTTCACTAAAACTGCCTGGCAAGGTCACCAACATCTCCTTCTTGCTAATTTTCTTGTCAGTTCTCTGTCCTCATCTTACATGACCTTTTAGCAGCATTGACATGGCTAGTCATCCCCTCTTCTTTGAAATGTTTCTTTTGCAGGGCTTCCCAGTCACCAAACTCCCCTGGTTCTCCTCTTTCACTGGCCCCTCCTTCCAAGTGTCCTTTTCTGACTCTTCCTTCCTTGCTACCTGACCACTACAGAGTTTGATAACTGGCTTGAGAACTCCTCCTTTTCTCTGTCTACACCTGTTCCCTGGGTGTCTCCTTCAGGTTCAGAGTTTTAAGTATATGTATATGCTGGTAACTCTCAAATTTAGACTCAACTTCTATGAGTTCTAGGCTCCTGCACCCCACTGCCTGATCATTCTCTCTACTTGAGTGTGGCTGAGCATACCAAACTTACCAAGTCTAAACCAGAAACCTTGACTTTCTATGAAAATCCTGCTCCTTCCTCTGACTTGGAAATGGCAGTAATGCTCTACTTCCCCTTCTCCCTTACACTGTGTCTAATTCCTTGGCATTTTCTGTTTGTTATAATATCATCGTTCTTCCAGAATCGGACCACTTCTCACCAAACCCACCACAGCACTTTTCTTCCTTTCTTGTTCCTTTATAGTCAATTCTCCACATAGGAGCCAGAGATACTTTAAAAGGCCACCTCTTCGAACTCAAAATCCGGCATGCTCAAAATAAAATCAAACTCCTTGCCATGACATGCTCTTGCCCCATCCCGCCATTACATGTCTAGAAGGTTTACATGTCTTAGAAGGTTTCCCTCCTTCTAATTCAGTCCAACCATCCTGGCCTTATAGCTGATCCTCAAACACTCCAAGCTTGGACCTGCCTCAAGGACTCTACTCATTGTTCTTTTTTCCTGTGACTCCCTTCCCCCAGGTGTTCCCATACTCCCTCCCTGACATCATTCAGGTCTCTGCTCCAATATCACCTGCTCCAATAGTCCTTCCCTGATTATCCTTTGCGAACATACCTTTTCCACTCTCCAGTCCTCTTACCTTGAATAATCTTCCTTACAGCATTTCCCACTCTCTACTATTACATCATATGTTAATTTATTATCTATTCATTGCCTGTCTCTCTGCATTAGACTTGTGTGCCTCTCTTGTTCTCTGCTGTGTGTCCAGCTCCTGCAACATTGCTCATCTCATGGCTGGTGCTCAATAAACACTTGCAGAATAGATGGAACAACAGATGGAGGTCCTTGGGAGCCTCCCAGTTCTCCTGAGATGGCTGGGTGGAGATTTTTGTTGCCTTTTCTACCTTGCCTTTACTTTGATTCAGTCACAATGTCTGATGTCAATTCTATTTCTGGAACAGCTTTCACTTCCATCCTTCCTATTCACAATCACATCCTGCCTCAGGTCCTCATTCACCCTTTAGTTCCTAGAACTCCTAAGTAGTCTTCTCATTCACCCTGCCTCCTCTCTGCAGGCCATCATGCACACCACTGTCAGAATTATCCTCCTGAAACACAGCTCTGTTCTCAGAGCTTCCCCAACAAGGAGGCTGGGCATGTAATAGGGACAACAAATACTTCATAAACAAGTAATTAAATGAATCTCACCAAATAAAGGCCAAATTCTTCGATTTAACACTGAAAATCCTATTCAATCTGGTCTCCCATGTAGAATCTTTTAACGTTAGTCTATTCGTTCTTTTTTTAAAAAAATTTATTAATTTCCTTATTTACTTGAGAGAGAGAGAGAGAGAGGATGCATAAGCAGGAGAAGGGGTAGAGGGAGAAGGAAAAGCAGACTGCCCACGGAGTAGGGGCAGTAGTCCCAGTAGGACTCTGGGATCATGACCTAAGTTGAAGGTAGACACTTAACCGAATGAGCCACCTGGTGCCCCTAGTCTACTAGTTCTACTAGATTTACAAACAGTCTACAGTAACCTCATATATGATGTATTGGATTGAATCACATACATATGACCAAACGTGACTGATCTGACCAACAGAACAGTCATTTCGTATGACTCAATTCAATGTAAGTGGTTTGTTATGCTTTGTTTTGCCTTTATAATTTTGTTTAACCTTTTCTAACTGCTAGATTATCTTCCTGGGTCATCCAACTCATTCTACAGGGTCCAATTTTAAGTCTCATCTCTCCCAAAGAGGCCCCAGAATGAATGGTTTTTCTTCTACATTCCCATAGGACTTTCCCTTTTTTCACTTGTTCTCATTTGCCTTGTCATGACATTGCTTGTGCCTAGCTCTCTCCTCCCATTATCTTCTGCAGTTGTGAGTGAACTCCTGGAGGGAAGGATCCTATCCTATCCACTTTTTAGTCCCTCACTGTTTCTACTAGAGTGCTTTTACACACATCAGTTGCTCACCAGATATTTGTTGAATGGATTCAGATAGTGGTTAATTGTCCCAAGCATATATAACCTTATACTCGCCCTTATAAAACTGAGAAAAATAGGTTTATAGACTCTACAACAATTTCTTTCTTCTGTTTTTTAGAGAGAGAAAAAGCACAAGTGATGGGGAGGGGCAAAGGGAGAGAGAAAATCTTAAGCAGCTGTGCACTGAGCGCAGAGCTCAATGTGGGGCTTGAGCAAGGCCTGAACTGAAATCAGGAGTTGGATGCTCAACTGACTGAGCCACCCAGGCACCCCCAAAACAACTAATTTGGTAGCATAAATATATCTCCATTTAGACATTTTGCTATCACGCCAAAAGCAGGAGAATAAATTAATTTTGGGGTGCAGGTAGAGGACTGCTTGTCCTACTCCTGTGAGATATATCAACTCCCCAACCACAAAGAGTGGGGGTATATGATGATCTTTCTCCCGGCCTATAGGACACCTTTAAGACATGAACTGACCTACAGGGGGTATGACTTTGGATACTCTACAGATAAAGCCTCTGTTCTGAACATCAGCAGCTACTTCATTTGCTCTAAACAACAGGCGAGGGAAGGGAAGTAGATGATGCTTCCGTTGATGATGATGATGATGACAAAAACGATAATGGCATTTACATGATTCTGCAGTGCTTGACAAACTCAGCAAATTACTTGTAAAGTGGGCAGCCAGGGCTGTCAACGAAAGGGAGTCACCTCTGGGCAGGAAATCAGCGGCCACATTTACATAAAAGGAGAATGCTCATAGCACCTGACAACTCAGGGAGAGGTGTACAAAGGGAGCCCTGCATTCACAGGAGCTCACAGAGGAAAGGGGCTTAAGCTGCAGTAGGAGACCAAAGCACAAATACAGGGAAGGACTTCCCGAGAGTAAGGGTCTTAGCAAAAGAACAGGTGCCCAGAGGAGGTCATCAAACTTACTCATAAGAAATGAGACAGTATGGTGTTGGTGCCGAAATAAACAGACAGACCCCTGGAAGAAAACAGTAAATGTGAGAAGAGACCCAAGCACATATGAAAATTTAGTATATTCTAAATATAAAGGTGGCGCCAGAAAATCACTAGGGTGTAGGTAATCTTTTTAATAAGTGTTGCTAGGACAACTGGGTAGCCAGTTAGTAGAATTAATGAAGTTAGACCTATGCCTCCAACGATGCATAAGAATATACCGTGGAAAGGATCAGAGAGCTACAGGAAAAAAATGAACCCGACAAGTACTGGAAGAAAACATGGGTGAATTCCCAGGTATGGAGAAAGGATTTCTAACTTGAATCAATGTCACAAGACGAGAAAAGAAAAGAATGATAAATCTGATAGCAGAAAAAGGTTTTTAGGTTTGTATGAAAAAAATACCATAAACAAAATAAAAAGACAAACAACAAATGCAAGAAAATGTTTGCAATGTGTATTACAGATAAAAGGCTAATGTAATGTTTGCAATATATAAAGACCTCTCAAAAATTGAAGGGAAAAAAACTAATAACCATATAGGAAAATGGGCAAGGAAATGAATAGACAATTTGAAAAACTATATAAAAATAATCTTTTAAATATAAGAAAAAATGCTCAAGTTGACATGTAAGTGAAATAGTCGAAACACACTGAAACAGTCTGGCAGTTTCTCAAACGACTACAGAGTTCCCATAGGTCACAGCAATTTCTTTCCTAGGTATATATACCCAAGAGAAATAAAAACATACGTTCACCCCAAAAAAAAATAATACATGAATGTTTACAGCAGGATTACTCTTAATAGTCAAATAGTAGAAACAACCCAAATGTCCATCAACAAATGAATAAACAACAGTGACTCTTACTTGACTAGGCAATGGAATATTATTTAGTCATAAAAAGGAATGGTGTACTGGTATATGCCATAACATGGATGAACCTTGAAACCAGGATAAATGAAAGAAGCTCACCACAGAAGGCCACATATTGTATGACACCATTTATATGAAATTTCCTAAACTAGCAAATCTATGGACTGAAAGTAGATCAGTAGCTGCTTAGGACCAGGAGAAATGAGGAGCTGGGAGAGTGGTAGCTGAAGGTTACTGGGTTTCTAAACTTGACTGTGGTGATGGTTGTAGCTATCTGTGAACATACTAAAAATTCACTGAATTGTACACTTTAAATGGGTGAATCTTGGGGTATATGAATTATATCTAAATAAAGTTGGCTTAAAAGCTGACACGGAGATATTAGTGCTCACTTATCAGACTGGTGATAAATATAAGAAAGCTTGAAACATTCTGCTTGTGAAGCCAAAGGAAAACAAACAGGCACTCTCATACTTTGTTTGAGGGAAGACAAATCAGTCTGGCCGTTAAGGAGGGGGATTCTGCAATATCTAGCAAAACTATATATTTGCATTCCTAGCAGCCAGCAGTCCCACTTCTAGAAAATTACCTGGAAGATGCTGTCCAAGTATATGAAAATACTATATGCTAGCTTATATACCGAAGCATTGTTTGTAACTGCAAGACACTGGAAATGGTTTCAATCCCCATCAATAAGAGACCTGCTGGATAGACTGTGGTCCCTGTTCAATGCAATACTACTCAGCCCAGAAAGAACACCAAAGAGCTCCATGAGCTGGTGGGAGTGATTTCCAAGATGCCTTCTTAAAAGAAAAAAAGCAAAGTGCAACAGTTCATGTATAGCATGCTCTCTCTTTCTTTCATTTTTTTATGAGAAAGAAGAGGAAACAAATGGTACATGTATTTAATTATTTTAGCAAAAAGAAACATGGGGGAGAAAGCCAGAAATGAAGGAGATTAGTTGCATATTAGGGGTGTGTGGCTATGGGGAGGAGGGGTTAGGGGGAGTGACACTTCTTTGGATTAGCTTTTTAAAGTTAGTTTTGATGTTTATAGTCATATTCATGTTTCGTACAGTCAAAAAATCCACAAGGATGGGGAGAAAGGCCCTATCAGAAACAAATGAACCAAATTAGGTTTCAAATGAATGGCATCACCGTGCTGAACAAAGGGTGGAGGGAGAATTATTTGAAGTAACTTTTGAAGACAGTGTTTTGACTACATATCCTCAGTCTAAAGACAAAAAGGAGTGCAGAAAAATATTGAACTCTAATTAGTGGTTTTGTTTTTTACAGTGGTATGAGTGAATGATTCAAAAATTACTCTGTATGTATTTTTGGATTGAGCAAAGGAATAAATATATTTAAAAAGGGGGGGGCTAGATGTCTCACTATTGGAGAAGTAGTATTTTTTTTTTTAAATATACAAGACACGGAAGGCCAGCATGTTATGCGATTGGAACTAAAAGCATCAGTATGTTTTCAAAACAGATACAGATCTTAGCTCTGTCCATTGAGAGGGCCTAGAAACAATGACACCCCTGTAGCCTTCATGCTCAGAACCTGATGCCCAGATTTTGGTTTTTTAAATTCCATTCTCACTAAAAGGATATAGGACCTGTTGGCAAGACTGGCTAATTCCAGGGTAGGTAAGATACAAGATGAACCTGAACATCTCATTTCAAAAAGTGCCCAAAAAATAAATGTCAAAAGGGCAGAAAGGAACTCCACTGTTCAACTGTAAGGCAATTTGGATGTGAAATAAATAGTAGTCATAATGGATTATAACCCATTGAGTAAGGCATACCATTCCATGAATTTACACTGGTATCAATAAATAGATAAATGTGGGAGAAGGGAGGCTCTTCTTTGGTAGAACTGAACAAATAAATGTGGAATGACACAATGAGAAAAATCACCATTTGGCAAATATTCTAAGAATAACTGATTCAGGCAAGATACGCCAATGGAGACTAAAACTAGAGGGTGCAAGTTTGATGAGGACTTCATATTCACAGAGTCTCAGAGTATCTCCCAGAAACTTCTTATTAATCACAAAAGGAAAGAAAACAACTTTCTAGTGGAGAAACCCGATGCACACCACCTTGGTCAAGTAATCACAGATAACATCACTAATAATGACACCAACCCAACGTCAAATCCCTCTGGCTGGATGCACCAAGGGAGACACAACATTACTTCTGGGGTGTTTCTGCCCAAAATTCATCACCCAGATCTAATCACAAGGAAACATCAGACAAACCCAAATCGAGTAACCTTCTACAAAATAAATGGTCTGTACTCTTCAAAAATGTCAAGGTTAAAGAGAGAGAAAGAACAGGCAAAGATAAAGAATGACTGAGGAAGGTTCCAGTTCAAAAGAAACTGAAGAGATGTGACAACTGAAGGCAGCATGTAGTCCTGGGTAAAGCACATTATTGGAAGAACGAGCAACATTTGAATTTGGACTCCAGATTAGTTGACAATGTTGTACAAATGTTCAATTTCCTGATTTAGATAATCATCCTGCAATGTCCTTGTTTTGAGGAAATATACACTGAAGTGTTTAGGGTCAGAGGGGTACAATATCAGCAACTTATTTGCAAATGATTGAGAATGATTTCATAGATACATGCCACATCCCAGCATAAACATTTATGCCACAACTCTGGAGTTGTCTCCAGGGGCTCTGGGGACAACACGGGTCCCTGAGGTCTCTGTTTTCCAAGCCGAACCAAACGCTCTTTGAGTATTCCTGTCCTGTTTGTGGAATTACTCAGGCCCACTCCCAGCTTAAACGGTGTGAATACGATCGGTTTGGAAAAACAGAAAAAGATTCCTCTTCCCCGTTAAGAGCTCCCCCGACATAGCCTAGGATTTAAATCCTCTTTTTTTTTTTTTTTTTTAAATATTATCCAATTAGACCCGGCTATTTTTCAAACACGATGTTAATCTGTGAGCTGCCCTGGATCCGCCGTGTCCCTCGGCAACTCTAGCTTGGGGTCTTGCCAACCTCTGGGGGCACAGGTGTGTTGCAGCTTCTGCTGTGGCTGGGATTTCGGACCTCTTGTCTCTCAGCTGAAACAGAGCCCTAAGAAACCGAGATTCTCTCCGGAGCCCCTTCTGGGTGCTGCTTTATTTCTGGGGAATGTCACCTAGGCCAGGAAGAAAGCATGGCCTCACTTCTTTCCCTGAAGGCTCAGGGTCCCTGCAGCACAGAGCAGGTGTAGTGATCTGGTTGAGTCACTTTCTGCCCGCCTTTTGGAACTTCCTCAGTCTTTAGGTAAATACCTGTCCCTCACAGGCCACTGACACTTGGCTTGGAGAACCTCACATACCTATGACCCTCTGTGTTCTCCAGCTATCTGCCACCTTGCCCCAGCTGTATGCACAGGGCCCCCTGTGTTTGGTGGAGCTCAGAGGGAGACCAGCAGCTTACTGCTTAGTCAGCCGAGCCCTGTGCTCTCTGAAGGAGACAGGTGCCACTAATTGGCTGAAGTTCTGTCGGAGAGTGACAGAGCCACGGAATGGGACACCCCTGGTTATCATCAGTTTCAGATGCTAGAAATGGGGACCACAGCCCCAGCCAAAAAGACCCACAGCTTAGAAAGCACAGGGCAGAAATAGGAGCTTCTTCTCCTCCCTATATCCCGAATTAAACACTCATTATTGCAATCATAAGTAATAAATAATTCCTTTAAGAATGATCATGATTTTTCCAATTAATACACTCATAAATGCATAAGGAAGTATGATCATTCCCATTTTACAAGGGAAGAAAAGGAAAGCTCAGCAAGGTAAACTAGCCAGCACATAATCCCACAGCGGTCAGGTACAAGGATCTGGTGTCAAATCTGGGTCTCCGTGATGCCTGAGCCAGATAGACATGACTTGCTCAAACATTTTCCCTTTCTAATGACCACAAAGTCCAAGTTTACCAGTTATATACTCAATCCAGGTCATGCCCAATAATCTTTCATCGCATTTTACTTCCCAACATGGCAGGACTCACAACTGCTATTGTTCCTTTCACCTAGAGCCACCTCAACTCCAAGAGCATCACCTCCTTTCCTTGACTTGCCTCTGCTCCCCTCTCGTGGGCCTCGATGCCCAGAACTGGGTACCCCCTGCAACTCCTAGCAGCACCCATAGTCATGTTGTAGAATAATGCAACACCCATTGGCATGCCAGCAGACCCGTGCAGCAGCCTGGATGGTCCAGCCTGGCCCTCTCACATACCCTCCTTGCCTCCTGGGTATCTCTGTGCCATCTTCACTTGTCTCAGAGGTAGGTACCAGAATCCAGGTATCCCGGGGCTCAGTGAAGACGGAAAGTCACTGGCAGGTGGCTGAGTGCCAACCTAGAGCTGTTGGTCATGTTTCAACATGAATGCCACGGTGAAACATTTGCTTGGAGAACTGCACTCTCTATTTATCTGTTATAGTAGTTAATTTCATCTGTTTTGCAGAAATATTTACTAAGGGTGAGTGATGGAGGCAGGCAGCTGTGGCTGCCTTCACTGCAACCATATGGTTTATTTACAACCATGGCTCTGGGGTGCAGATAGCACAAAGAGGATTAAATTAGACTTTGTAGATTAGAGTCCTGAATACTATAAAACTCATAAGCCTTTGTATGCTAAGCAAGAACTTTGACTCCCATTGGGTTTTAAGCTGATATTTTGCACACACAGAAAAGAGTGAAAACTTCTGATATTAAAGTATTTCTTAAAAAGCAGGCAGAATATCAAGCTTGTTCCTTAGGCAGTCCACTGGTGAAGGGGTTGGGGTGGGGGGAGCAGCTTCATAGACACTTTTTAAAGGGCCAGTCACTATACATTGTCACTATAAACAAGGCCTCACTATCTCTGTTTACTTATCTCCTTGAACTTGGAAAAGGAGCCTGCTTAAAAGGAAACTGCCCCCATCCTACTAAAGCCATGGCTTATTTTGCGCCGGTGGTCAAGTCATCCCCCAGGTAATCATATCTCCAGCACCCCACCACTCCAACTTTGCTTGACATTGGTGAGAACATAGTCCGAAGGAGAAGCTCAGTATTTTCCCATTCTTCCTGGAAACGGGGAAAAATGGGAGGGACTAGCAATCTTCTGCAATGTGCTGTTAATCCCCTCTCTGGTAAGGGTCCTTCACCCTCAGGGTGTGTCATTTCTACCCCTCCCCCCACCCTCATGCCTCCCAATTCCGAGGCTGGGCCTCCATCCTCTTCAGACCCTGAAAGAATTCGGTTCAATTTAGCCTTCTCCTTGATCTTTAAAGTTTTGCTCTCAGTCCCTTTCCACTTGAAGCCGCGTTTGATGTTTCCATGGGTGTTTCTACTGATGGGCTTCACCCAGAGAGCTTTGTCGTTGACTTTGAGAGTCTGGCGTTCAGAGGATGGACTGATCTTTGCAGGTGTTATTTTCTGCACACAGTGCAATTAGCCAACAAGCCAAATTGGCACAAGCAGTGCACTCAAATCGCTTCTCATTGAACCCTTGGCGCTCATTGGGAGGCTCTTGCGGGACCTGTGTTCCCAGTTAAGGATGGAAAAATTCCCTGGTGGATGACCAGCCCTCACCAAGGCTGGCATGGAGCAGAGCCCTGCCAAGTCAGCTGCCAGAAATCCAGGGAATTCTCAACTGTTGGAAGTGAGGCTGACGGGTTTATGTAGAGAATCAGGTATTTTCTTGTGGCAGTAAAATTGGTTAACTTGAGAAGCAATGACTGCCTTTAAAAAGTGGGGGAAAATGGTACTTCCAAAAAAAAAAAAAAAAAAAAGAAAATCTGGAGCAACAATGTGGGGATGGTTCCATTATCCTGTCTGGGGATCCAAAGGATCTTGCATTTCTTGGCCTTCCTTTGGGGGCATCAATAACACAGATCAAAGTAGAAAAGATTCCCAGGGAGCAATTTTTTTTATACTTTTCCACCCAGGAATCTCCCAAGGGAGTCCTCACGGCTCCCCAGTGCCTCCACACCTTTGTTCCACAGCAGCGATGGGGCTGAAAATCTTAAAATCTGGGAAGGACTCAGGGGAAGGAACTGGGAGGCTCTGTTGTCATTGCTGCACACAATACTCACTTGGAATTCCCCTAGATGCTCTTTATACACCCTTCCCCACTTCCTCTCCCTGGAGTTACCCTGACGCCTGTTGGAGAACCAGCCGATGAGAATTACCATGAGCCAAGTGCCCATGGTAGTGTGTGAGCTGCCGCGCCGTGGGTAGTGCTATCCCCCAAGAGCTGGGTCAGCAGCTACTCTAATAAAAGGTGATCACATGGTATCTTCCACCCACAGGATCTCATTTCATTTTCCAACATTTTGAGATAAGGATCATAGATATTTTTAATCAGTTTTTCTATGTGAAGAAGCTTGGGTAGAAAGTGAGTTTTATCTACCTTCCTTCATCTTTCCCTCCTTCCCTCTACCCTTCTTTCCTTTTCTGCCTTCTTCTCTCTCTCTCTTTTGCCCATCTTCCCTCTCCACCCCTCCCCTCTTTTCTCCGCCGCTCACATTTTAGTGGACTCTTGAGAGCTCAGGCCCGATATCCATGCCTTCTGCCCTCCTAGCTGTTTATTTCAGAAACCAGGTTGCCTTTCTTTCCACAGAAAAGCATACTTTCCTTTAAGTGAAACGGTTAGGAGGGGATGTTGAGCCTCCATCGGCCCAGATTCCAATTATAATGGACCTATAGCAAGCTGCACTGATATCACATCTGATTTATTCAAACCCTTTTCCCTGATGATTACCTTCTCCATTCAGGACAAGAATATCTGCTCTTTCTGGGTGAGGGAGCAGCCTGATTATAGCTTCATTAGAAAATGGTGCCGCTCGCTCTTGCAGTCTAATTGGTTGACAGGGTTTGGGATACGGAAATGTAAATCACTGACAGTGTTCGTGGCCCTACTTTTATCACAGTGAAATCCTCAGCTGTCAAAGTGAATGGTTATGTGAAGCGGTTAATTTTATGTGTCATTAAAGGAACCATAATTGCAGCAATAAGTCTTTCCTGGATTCTTTCAAGAGGTGTATGTGGGATTCCCTGGGCTTCTCAATGTCTTCTTGACACCCTCCACCACTTTAGGTGTGGTAGCAGCTATTGGAACTCTAGGTAGGGAAGACTCCACAGAGAGAGTTGGGCCCATGTTGGTTTCTCAGGATTCTCAGGGGCGCCCTCTTCGATGCGCATTTCTCCAGTACCCTTGCCTTCCGTCAAGGGCGCTAATGCTTCGGAGGGCTGCAGGCAGCTGCTGTCTATGGTCCTGGTGGCCTGGTGGCATGCCCATTCGAGGGACACTGCTTGATGAGCAGCCTCGAGAGAGTTTTCAAGGCACGGAAAGTATCTTGGGAGTAATTCCTTTGGGGGGAATTGGCATGTTGGAGGGGAAATCTGTGTTATCTCTGAGACTGTATTCTGTTCCCTGAAAAGTGAATTGAGGGTTGCCAATTCTCGATCCCTTAGGAATACAACAGGCCAGCTTCCCTGCATCCCAACCCATATCGGTGCACCCAGTGACCGGAAAAATGAAGGTATCAGCATCAGAGGACCTTCCCCACCGACAAAAGGGAAGTGACATGGGTGGCACTAAATGTTAACTGTCTGCGAATACATAAGGATGGCAAGTTAAACAGTAATCACTAGGTAACCATCTCAGACAGATAGAAAGAGAGGGGAAAAAACCCAAGAGTAGCAATCTTTAAAGAGAACAAGCAGATCTGAGTAATCCAATTTAGGGGAGATAAGGGCCTGCTGCTAGTACTGTCCTTTAACTGGACAAACGCCTTCGTTCAAGTGTCAACCCCAATCCGGAAGAGGTCACCGCACTGGGCCTGCTGCCTAATATACTCCTGAATTGGCTGAGTGGCTTTCCGAACAAACACACTGGTCCAACAGAATTGATTTTCAACAGGCCGTATTGGTCCCTAACGTAATTATCCAGCAGTGAGTCAGTTCACGGCAGCCCCTGCATTTAAAAGCTGCTGGTCAGCCCTGGTCGGGGGCCGGCCGGCATCAAGGTGCCTTCTCTGAACACCACTTGGGAAACCTTCCTGATTTCTTTCCAGCTACTTTTCTCTCCCCTTCCTAAATAATTTAATGAGCAATGGAGATTTTGCATGGCTCTGTCTTAAGTGGCTATTGTCTTGTTCCTATTTATGGGGAGCTGCAGAGACACTGGTCTCATGTGCCAGTGAGAATCAAGTCCTGGCTGTTTGATCAGGGAGTTCAATTTACAATAAAGAATCAAACAAAATCCTTTTAAAACACTAGTATGTTTAACCTCTTCCCTTCTCTGTGGGCTTCTTGGCAGCATGGTTCCAGCCACCTTTTTCTCAGTCTGAATACTCACCATACTGGCAATATCATATACACATCTCCTTGGGTCATGCCTCTAGCTCACAGAGAGGGTGGGAATGGGGTGGAAGGCATCCTTGGGGCACCCAGAACCTTGTACACCGCACTGTCTAACCGAGGACTCAGCAACTATTTGTGGAGTCCCACTTAAATGATCTGGAATGACTAAAGAGCCACTTCACAGCTGTGAGAACTTGGGCAATAACTTAAACTCTCTGTTCCTGTATTTGTTCCCCTGTGCAATGGGAGTGATAATAGTACTTGCTGCATCAGGTTGTTATAAGGATAAACTAAGTTAACATGTGCCAAGCTTCTGGAACCAAGCCTGCTACATATAGAAGTGTTAAGTAAAGGTACGATGGGCTGCTACTTATGAGGGAGTATAAAGAGAGTACAATAGAATCAGCCTGTCCAGATCTTTTCCTCATCTACTGAGAAATCCACAGTCCACTGATCAATGAGCTGTGCTGTCCAGCCCAGTCTCCCTAAACCGGCTTGGTATGGGGCAAGGGTCCCCGATCTGCACCTGTGCCTGAGCTGGGCTGTTTTTCTAGAACCTGTGTGATTTGGGGGCCAAGCAGGACACAGAAAAAAAACATGCACCCCCCCTCGTCCCCCATCCCTGACCTCACTCCTAATATCACTCCATACTGGCTGTGGCAAAGAGGTCATAGTGGCCATTGGGGAAATCGATCATGCACGTTCTCAAGAAACACTGTTCAATCACAGTCGACCTGCTGGGAGCCTCTGCTCTGGCAAATGGTAAACCACGGTTAAAACCGGTCTGTAGGAGGCAAGAAGAATGTTCTCATTTACTTCAAACAGTGAAACCATCCATGGGCTCATCTCACCAAATGCTGAGTTCTGGTTTTCACTTACCTCTGAGCTCCTCCCATCAGAGCAGAACTGGGAAAGCCAAAAGGAGGACCCACATACTCACTC
The DNA here is from genome assembly GCF_020171115.1 of Neogale vison. Lineage (NCBI taxonomy): Eukaryota > Metazoa > Chordata > Mammalia > Carnivora > Mustelidae > Neogale > Neogale vison. Next base: position 15,128,348 of record NC_058097.1, read on the forward strand.
CCTCAGGATGAACCAGTATCCAGATCACTCAAGTGATCTTACTGGAAGAGAGGGACATTTCTGCATTATTTCTGAGGCAACCCAATCTAACTAACACATACGTGTTATTAGAAATAATGGTAATAATGCGTCCAACGCTATTTTGAGTATGCTCCTTGCATGAGTTCCTTTAATCTCACATGTCACATTATCATCATTTCAGATGAGGAAACTGAGGCACAGAGAAGTGAGAGAGCACAGCCAAGATCACAGAATCAGCACCTTGAGCTGACTCATGGCCACTCACCCACCCTGTTCCTCCACAGGTGGGAAAACAGATAGAGATGCTGTAGTTTATAATAGAACATTAATATTGGTAGCACAGACCTAGTTCACAGTGCAGAATGAGAGGGAGGGAGAAAAGGCAGAGGGCAGGGAAGAAGAAAAGAGGTTGGGGACACAGGACAGGAGGAGACAGGAAAAAGGGAAATACATTTTTAATATTTAAGATTATTATTTGTATTTATCAAATCAATAGTGCTCACTATATTATCACAGGTAATGTGAGCAGAGAATAGAAAATGTGCCAGGCATCACATTCAGTTATCTTATTTAATATTCATAATAAAACAGTCAGTCACTGCAAATGAGAAGCCAACTACGCAGAGAAGAAAACTGAGACTCAGAAGCCCTAACCCAGGATGTGGCGAACCAGAATCCAACTAGAGTGAGGCTGTAGGGTTTGGCAAATAAAATTACAGGACAGCCAGCTAAATATAAATTTCAAAGAAACCCCAAATCATTGGGGACATATTTTTACTAAAGCAACAGATAATTTAGGACATACTTATATTAAAGAGAATTATTCACTTATCGGAAATTCACACCGAACTGGGCATCCTGTGTCTTATCTGGCAAGCCTAGAGAGAGGTATTATTAGGTTGTCTCAGGTCTTCATAGTTTCAAGCTGGCATGAACTTTTCATTTAAGGTCCCACATGTATTCAAATGGTCAGATTCGCAGGTCATCTATGCCAACAGGATCTAAATTCTTGAGTGACTTCAAGTGCCGGAGGAGGGTCTCAAGGGTCCACAGTGACCAGCTCGATGCTTTGGGGCATGCTCCCACGGGGCCCTCATGTCACGGGGCTCCACACTGTCACCTGCTGACTTCTACCCTGACTTCCTACCACATTCTCTCTGCCTCCTGCCCAGTTTGGCGGCTGCCTGTGAGCAAGCCTTTTCTGCCCCAAATGGGATGCCAACACTTTCTCCAAGTGTACACTTCAAGTGTGCACAGCTGCCTGGCAGATAAAGACAGCATCGGCGTCCAACTGCCTTCCTGCCTGTCCTTCCCCTAAAGTACTCCTGAATAGGGTCAGGTTCTGGCTGTATTTTTCAGTCTCTAATTAGCAGATTCCAATTCATCACCCTGAGTATCTCCTGGCATCAGCCCCGAGATTCCCTCCTCTCGCCTGGTGAATCGGTCTTCATTTAAAACCCTCTCTCTTAGCCCTAAATGGAAATCAATTCTGCAAGTTTAGCAAATAGTTAATTACTCCACAAAGGGGATTGATTGGCCTTTGATCACCAGAAAGCTCTGCAGTGCTATTAGTCTCTTTCATCTGTGATTAAACCACAGAGAGAAAGAAACAAAAACTAAATTAGGCTTCTCCTGTTATCCTACAAATATTTAATGACGGGCTAATCTCCTAGAGGTGTGTTCAGGGGATATGTGTTCCATCAGGAGCCGGCTTCCATTCAACCTTGAACCCAGATTCCATCTTTGTGGAGAGTGCGGCAAAGAACTTGACAGAGGAATAGAGCTGGGCTCAAAGAAACCCTTTGTAGGACACACTCTTGTCTGCCTTTTCTTCTCTCTTCTTATGTATGTTTTAATGCAGATAAAGATTTTCCCAGTGGACTCCTGGCATGCATAATAATAATAAAAAGGAAACCTGACTTTAAAAAAAAAAAAAGAACTCCATTTGGGTTTTGCTAACTCTCTGGCCAGAACCAGACGGGGTCCCAATGATTTGCAGATGATGAGGAGACCCTCCTCCCAAGTAATAGCCTTCTTCACTTGGTACAGAAAAGGCACCAAGTGGAGCCTTCTGGGGACAACTCCTCCGAAAGGGGTGCTGAAAAGCAGAGCAGGGGCAGGTGTGCAATGCTTTATCAATAATCTACATCAATGTGTACAGAAGATCATACTTACAAAGGGCGATTCCAGGGGCACCTAGATGGCTTAGTGGGTTAAGTCTCTGGCTTCCGCTCAGGTCATGATCTCAGCATCCTGGGATCAAGCCCTGCACTGGGTTCTCCACTCAGCAGGGAGCCTGCTCCCCCGTCCCCCACCCCCTGCCTGCCTCTCTGCCTGCTTCTGATCTCTGTCAAATAAATAAATAAAATCTTAAAAAAAAATAAAATAAAAAGGGCATGTCCATGCATTTGATGAATAGTTCTATAAAGCAGAGAAGGAAACTGAGGCATAGCAGGGAAAAAAGAGCAAGGATGTCAGAGTCAGGCAGAACTGAGTTCAGATGCTTCTTGGCTTAATAGCCAGGTGACCTTGGGCCAGCCATTTAATGCCTCTGACTTTAATGTCTACTATACGGGGTCTCTGTGTTTATGATACCAAGGGCACTGCCTGACACACAGGAGAGGTACCAGATGTTAGGTTCTGTCCCCTTTCTCTCTTACTCAGGGCAGTGCCACTGTTCCCTAGAGAGCCAGCCTAGAGTCATCATCCTTCTCAAGTCCAGGGATTTTTCTCTCCTGCATTTGCTTTGCTCCACCAGTAATGCTCCTGGTTGCTACTCTGCTCAGAATCCACCCTAGAGACCTGCATTTCTGAAAGGCCATTGAGGTGCCAAAATAAGATTATGGCCATCAACAGATACAACTAAGGAATCAACCAGTCTTTACTTGGATGGACCCTTTCTGCGTGGTACATTTCCCAGAAAAGCTGGGGGCTAAGTTAGTCTGGTCTCCAGAAGCAAACAAGAGATAATACCTAAATGATTTTCCCCCCATCTGATATATTTGGCTTGATAGAGACAGTTGGTATATACTTTTTCACCCTCATTTGTTCTTCCCAGATTCTCCTGTACATCCCCAGAGGTCATCCCGGGCTTTTCCTCTTTGTAATTTTATCAGACAAACCCTGCTAATTGGGCTGACCCAGGGCAAGATGGCAATGTTTCAAAGTCAGTCCTCTGGATTACCCATTCCACCTTTCTCCTCAACTAGTCTCCCCAGCTGAGGCAGGACCCCCTCACGGCAGTCACATGTTCCTTGCTCTACAGTCTAAAGACCAGTGGACTCTGCACTGATGACCTGGTGGGAGTCCAAGCTCTGACATTCACTAGCTGGATGACCTTGGACAACACAGGGGCAACACTAACAAGTATAATTAACATTTGCTGAGCACCTTCATGTGTCAAGGACTGAAAAAGCATATCTGTGACGATGAAATGGACTAATTATATGAAAGTATGTTAGCTATTATTACTACATTAGGTTTTGTTAAGTCCCACTCATGCCCTCTCAACCAACCTCCACAGGAAGGCTGTTGGCAGGAGACACCGGTGACTCCCCACGGGGGCTTTCTCTTCTGGCTGTGGGAAGAGAGAAGAAGCAGCAGCAGCAGCTGTGGCTTATGGGCCTATTTCCCTTCCTGCACATTCCTGCTAGGGTTTCCTGGGATCACCTCCCAAACAGAAAATTTCTCAAGTTTTCATCTCTGGTTCTGTGTCTGAGAAAACCCAAAGTAAGACAGAAGCGTTAACAATACTAATGACCAAAACTGAGGGAGAGAGGAAGTGGGAATGTGAAGATAATGGGGAAGTCTTCTGGAAAGCAACAAATGGGGAGGAAAGTGGCCTGGCGTACCTTGGATGGCAAGTAAGAAGAGAAGAGGGAAGGCCAAAGCCTTTTCGAAGAGACAGATGAAACAGATGCACAGAGGCACACACAGAGTCTGGAGAAGACACATAGCCATATCCTAGACATGCCACCTTATTGGCAGTGTGGTCCTACCAGGAAACAAGAGGATTTACCGTAAAAGGACCCCTTTCCTCCAGATTCTAAACAGAGTCCAAGGATGACAGTTTTACCTAGGACCCACAGACAGAAGTGTGGAAGCAGTCAATTCTCATGTGGTGGGAAATTTCTAGCACTTGGAAATCTGCACAGTCCTTTGCCTTGGGCAGCAGGTTGGCTGAGGCAATTCTTCATCCCAATAATATCTCAAACTCATTGCATCTCTTCCTTTCCAGCTCTAACAACCCCCACCTGTCACCTTCCTCCACTCCCATCTTCTCTAACATATTCTCCATACTCTGATGGCACTCCTGAAATTCCTTCAGAGACTTCTTAATTGCTCTCAGTGGAAGGAAGATTCCAGACATGCCCAGAGGGCTCACCCTAGCTTTATCTTGGGTCGCCTTCCCTGTCCCCCTGCCACTCCAACCTCATGGAGTATCTTGCTGTCCCTTGGACAAAAGGGGCTCCTTCCAGGACAACTCCCTTCCCACAATCCCCTTCCTTCTGCCTGGCTTCCTTAACCCATGCATGCATCTTGGCCAACTCTTAGTCATTTGTCAGGGGTCAGCTTGAATGCTCCTTCCTTAGGCAGGCCTCCCCTAATTGCTTTTATGGATTTGTGGTAGGCAGCTTCTGAAATGGCTCCTAATGATTTCCACCTCCTAGTGTTTCAACCCTCTAGAACTCCCTTCCCTTGGAGGTGGCCTGGACCTGTGACTTGCTTCTATTGAACAGACTATGGCAACAGCACTGGGATGTCACTTCCAGAAGTGGATTACAAAGACTGTGGCTCCTGTCTTGGCCGTGCTCTCTCTGTCTCTCCCCACGGCATGCTTTGATAAAACAAATGGCCATGTAGTGAGCAGCACTGTGGAGAAGCTGTATTGCTGGGCATGGCGGGGAGCCTCTAGCCAAGAGCTCTAGAGGGACTGGACCTTGCCAACCACCTGGTAACCGAGCTTGAATCAAACCCTTCCCCCGTCAAGCCTTGAGATGACCAACGCTTTGGCTGCAGGCTTGTGGGGGACCCAGGGCCAGAGACCCCATCTGCCAGGATTTCTGACCCGAAGAAACTAAGGTGATAAACATGGTTTTAAGCAACTAAATTTGGGGGAAATTTGCAGTGCAACAATAGAGAAACAAACTCAGGTTATGTTTCATCATTTTATGTGGTTACTCAATAGAGTCAGTGACAGCGTATGCCTTAGGGAACGATTTCACAACAGGTATTGATTATAAAACAACTCCATATTAACTATGGAAAGCCTAGTGGCTGAGAGCATCTGCTGCGGTCCAACTACCAGGATTTAAATCCTGGCATCATCACCTGCCACCTAGATGACTCGGTGCCAGTTATCTGACCCCTAGCCTTGGTTCTTTAACTGCAAAATGCAAGTAATAATGTCACCTTATAAATCGGTTCTGAGGACTAAACAAGATAACACTTATAAACTGTTTAAAACACTACGTGGTACCTAATAAGCACTTAATAGATGTATGTATTACTGCTCTTATGAAGATTATAAAAGAAGGCATAATATAATTTTTGGAAATTGAGGATCTTGCTTTCCGCCTGGGGAGATGGCAACAACAGAGGGTAAAAGACAATAGCTAAACCATTGCTCTTGAGACTCAAAATATTGAAGGGGTTTAGAAGAGGTAAAGAAAAGAAACTGGCCAGGCTCTTCTTGAATGTTTTGTGGTGAAGCTCTAACAAGGCATGGAAGATTATTAGACTCTAAGTAGGAATCAAAAGAAAGAATGGGGAATTGCAGCAAGGACCCCTAGTGTGAGCACAGACCAAGAGGTTGGAGCAAAATAGGAAACCAGGAGTGCAAGGGACTGGGCTGGAGTGGAGGAGGAGGCCTGGGAAGCAAGAACACTAATGAATGCGGTATCTTGCACAGTAGTGACAAGTGTTAGACTAGAGCCTGTAGGATGGGGGGACAAGTTTCTGGCTTGCTACGTACTCAAGAAAGGTACTGAGGCCAGAAGTATATAGGAAAGTGAGACCCTGGAGCCCAAGAGGCCTCCTATTATTACGGCTGAGCTGAGGACAAAGCGGAGACCGGAGGTTACCTGGCAGTGTTCTGTGCACCCCGGCACATTTGGTGACATCCCAGATTCTGGAAGAAGGGACAGGATGGCCTGGTGATGGAGGGGCCATGACTGTGGGGCTCACTGGGGCCTGGGGTGGCATGGATTAACCTGGGCTGCCTTCTCACAGGGTTGAAGTGGCTGTGGCTGGGAGTGACTCCCTTCACCCACAAGTCACCAAAGCCCCGTAGCACAGTGTTCGCAAGTAAGTATATGTTTAAAGTCAGGAGAACTATTCACTTCCCCCTGAGGTGTGGTGGAAACTGCTAATTTGATAAGACAGAGCATTAAAGATTCAGTGCGGATGGGTATTGATCATAGGGCAGGTCTTGTTAGATGCTGTTTTTTTCAAATGATCAAATAACTATTGGTAGAAAACTAAATCAGGATCACCCACCAGGACCCACCTTGCCTGAGGGGCCATAAACCCAAGTAACATATCATGCACTGATTGAGTGCCTAGTTTTAAACCAGGCAGATACTGGTCTGAATCCTGGGTTGACCACTTAGTAGCTGTGTGGCTTTGGGTAAGTTGCTCAACTTCTCTGTGCTTCAGGTTCCTGATAGGTCCAATGAGAGAGCTGTTATCTACAACCTGAAGTTGTTAGGAGAATTAAGGAAGATACAAGGGGTGAGGATGATGATGAGGGTAATTATAACAACAGTGGATAATCTTGAGTTAATGGACTAATATAATCCTCACAACCACCCAGTTAAAAAACTGAGGCACAGAAGATTGCCACAGGTTACAGAGTGTGGAGCCAGCATTTGAAGCTGGTAACCCATGTCCATAGCTGGTGATGTTCACCCCTGAGAATATGGCCTACATGTATGTATGGCAAGTGCCTGGTGTACAAGTACCAAGCACACATAATAATTGAGATCCATATATGTTAATGAAAGGGCCTAGAAGTTCATGCTGTCCCTTTTATTAACTCTTTGCAAGCTGCTGGAATCAGTTTTTCTATCTTCCTGACGGGACAGTTTGTGGAGTAAAGCAAAAGAAAGTTTTGAAGTATCATAAACCCCCCACCCTTTCCCCCCAAAAATACTGGATGAGGGAGAAAAATAGAGAAAGGAACAGAGAATAAAAAAGCAAAAGTATGCTCAAATACAAATGAGGAAAGATGGGTAATTTTGGAATCCTGAGTTTGAGATTTAGCAGGGCTTCATCAAAATTTGGCAAAGTATCAGCAACTGCTATCTTATATGTCTGCCTCTCATCCCCAGGAGAATCATGTGGTCTGGAAGAACTGAAGGACTGTGGTAGACTGTGACACTGGTGGCCCCCAGTGAACCACGCCTCCCGGGATTCATGCTCTTGTCTGTGCCTCCCATATGGACTCCACTGATGTCCTGTGATATGCTTTGGCCAATGGGCCATCGGCCTTCCACCGCGGTAGAGGCTTGGTAAGAGCTTACACTTGAGCTTGTCTCCTTAGAAGCCAGCAACTATTCTGCAACGAAGCTTGGACTTCAGTGAAGAGACAGTGAATGCAGATAGAAAGCCTGGAGCCCTAGTGAACCTAGTTCACAGTGCAGTGCGGCCGCATGATGGCCCCAGCTGTCTCCTGTGGAGGAGGACTGCCCAGATGGAATTGTGAGGAATTATTCATGGTTGTGATTTTAAGCCACTTGGTCTTCAGGTGGCTGGTTCTACAGAAACAAATAACAGAAGTGACTTTCCTTATTTTCTTGTTCAAATTTAATTCTTAATTACAAAAGATACATAGAAATACCTTCTTCTTTAAAAAATAGACTACTATAGATAAAGCTGAAATTCTCTTTGATTACCATTTCCAATTCTGGTTTCCTTTCCCCTTTGTAGAGGTAAGCAAATTGGGGGTTTGGTGACCATCCATTTAAAAAATATATATATATATATATATTTTAACCTTCCACACACACAGATATAGATATACTCAAAGACAATATATAGCTTTTTGAGACTACTTTCTACTGCAACTTTGGGGCAGCACTGAAATGAGCACCTTTATTTACCTGAAGATAAGGATGACAGTTCTGCCCCATAATACAGGGCAACAGCGTGGCCAGTTGGGGCGATTTCTACCCTTAAACAGTGACTGAAAAACAATCAACTTGCCTCTAACCACACGGTCCATCCCTCTGCCTCTGTGCTCACAACCAACCAAATCAATGTGTTGACCTGCTTCCTAAACTTCCTCAGAGAAGAACATGAACCCAGAGGGACTTAGTAAGCAACATTCATTTCTCATATCCTCATGGAGGGGAAATCCCTCCCAGACAACTTGTTCCAACATGATTTGGGAGAAATTATGGTAGCCAAAAATGGTTTGGCTTTCCACCCTGGGCTACACGTCTTCTTGCCTTCCTTGCCTCCTCAGGATCTCTGTTTCCCACAACACTCCCTACCCAAGGAATATCTGCATTCAAGGAGAGGAATCAGCAGAAGCTCAGATCTCTGAGAGCTCTGTGTTCTGTTAGTTTGCAAACAGGATGCAGGAGCTGTTACAGTTCCCTACTGTTTTACCTATATCTCTGGGCAGCTGAAGTCAGGCATGCTGCCTGGAGGCCTGGACTGCCACAGGATGACCCAGGAACAGAGTCAGGAGGCCAGAGGGACAGTCAAAAACATCTCTATCTAATTCACACCTTGGTGCCAGCTCACGGGGCCTGGTGCATCCAATTACAGCAGGAGCGTCTAACGGGTGTCAGACCTCCCCAGACACACATGGTGCACTTCACAGAGGGTTCTGAAGGATCCTACAAATGAGCCACAAAGAAACATCCAGAACTAGGAATGAATTCATCTAGGAATAAATTCATCTGATATTTCAATACCTGGCATATGACTGGGATGTGTAGCTTGATGCAAGATGATGCAGGACAAATAGGGTCCTTGCATACCGGCCAGTGATGCTGCCACCGTGCGTTTAGTGATAAAGCGGTCTTTGTCTCCTGGAGGTGAAAATGAATAATAGCATCACCCTAATATGGGCCTAGGGGGAGGGCAGACAGGCTCTCAGAATTAAGGAATCTTAAACAGTTACCAAAAAGTTGTCAAATAAAATTCCTGGCAGTTCTGTACCTCTCTAAGTATCGTGCTTAGTTTATATACAAGCGAGAACTTCTAAAGTAAGATAAGAAGACTTAAAACATGTTTTGGTGAATATGTTGAGGCAGTCCAAAAGAACAGAAAGGAAAGTAGGAGCTCAAAGAGATATTAATATGCCCATGTTCCTTATACACAACAGCTACAATATGAAAACAATCCAAGTGTCCCTAAATAGGTGAATATATGAGCAAAAGGTAAGTGTGTATATATATATAATACATATGTGTGTGTGTATATATACATATGTGTATATATGTATATGTGTATGTATATGTACACACATGTATATGTATATGTATATATATATACACAATTACCTTTTGCTCATATATTCACCTATTTAGGGACACTTGGATTGTTTTCGTATTGTGTATACACACACACACACACTATGGAGTATTATTCAGTCTTTAAAAGGAAGGAAATTCTGACAAATGCTACAACTTAGACAGACCTTAAAGACTTACCATAATGCAAGTGAAATAAGCCAGTCACAAAAAAGGACAAATACTGTATAATTCTACTCATATGAGTAACTTATAGTGGCCAAAGAGACAGAAAGTAGAATCATACTTGTCAGGGGCTGGGTGGGGAGGAGAGAATGGAAAGTTACTATTTAATGGGGACAGTTTCAGTTTTACCAGATGAAAACAGTTCTGGAACTTGGTGGTAGTGATCGTTGTACAACCCTACAAATATATTTAGTACCGCTGTATGGTACACTTAAGAATGGTTTAGCTGGGGGCGCACCTGGGTGGGTTAAGCCTCTGCCTTCAACTCAGGTCATGATCTCAGGGTCCTGGGATCGAGGCCCGCATCGGGCTCTCTGCTCATCAGGGAGCCTGCTTCTCTCTCTCTCTGCCTGCTTCTCTGCCTACTGGTGATCTCTCTGTCAAATAAATAAATAAAATCTTAAAAAAAAAAAAAAAGAATGGTTTAGATGGGAAATTTTATGTTACGGATATTTTATCACAAGAAAAAACTATGCTGTGGTAGATTTCAAAAATGACCATAACACTTTGTAACTCCTTCCCTCGAAAGGTGGAATCTTGTTCTCTACGGCGTGAATCTGGTCTGGCCTCGTGCCTTTCTTTGATGGACAGAATGCAGCGGAAGTGACCCTATGTGAGTTCTGGTGGTTAGGCCTTCAGTGACCTCACAGCATCTGTTCTCAACTTCCTGGAGCCCTGAGACTTCCACGAGAGTAAGTCTCACACAGGCACACTGGGGGATCAGGCCACCTGGAATCGAACAGAGGCACCCCAGGTGACACTCGGCTAGTCCCTCGTCAGGCTAGCAGCTCCCTGCAGCTGCTCAGATGTGCCCCAGCCAAGTCTGACCTAGGTCAGCAGAATCGCCCAGAGGAGCTCAGATCAAACTGCTGACACAATTAAGCTGAATCACAAATTAAATAAATGGTTGTTGTTTCCAAGTACAAAGTTTTGGGGTGGTTTGTTACACAGCAAAAGCTAACTGGTATACATTTTAAACACTACTCCAAATTCTATTCTCTTTGGCTGGCCAAAATGTATTCAATACTGGAACATCTATGAAGACAGATACGGTGAACTGTCTTTTCTCCCAGTAACAGCCTCATCACCAAATACCAAACTTAGAACAGGCATCTTATAAATATTTTTTGAGTAAAAGAATAGTGTGAAATAGACTTATTTTGTTGCCACCTCAATTTTTTTTTTCTAAACGAGGCGGGGAGTGATGATAAATACAAGATAAAAAAATAAAATGTAAAGAGAAAAACCCAATTAGAATCTGTCTTAATTATCCAATATTCTTAATCAATGGACCATGGACTGATGAATTTTAAAGCATCTGCAGGCTCCTTCCAGTCACCCTTCAACAAATACTTATTTAGTACATAATCTGTACTATGTACAATGCTAACCTGTAGGATACAATGGATCAGCAAGACAGAAAGCGTCCCTGACCTTACAGAGCTCTAGAAATTTACACCCTCAATTCTGTGTAACAAAGAAATGACTAATTTCATTTTACAACTGTAGGTCGAAATTACAAGGAAGGCTATGGTTTAGGAATGTCGAGAACAAACACCATCTCATCCTGGTATGATGCGTTTCTTTTCCTGTAACTTGACATTTGTTGGCTTGTTTTTTCCCCTGTTCATTTAAAATTTATAATTCATTCATCCATTCAACAAAAACTCATTGAGTGCTTTGTACTTGGTAATGTATATATATGTGCGCGCGCACACACACACACACACAGAGTAAACTAGACAGAAGTCCTTTCTGACCTCATAGAGCTTTCAGTCTGGTCAAAGAGTCTCTATGTGTAATTTTATGTATAATCATGCTAATAAACAAATCATTACAAAGCAGCCAAGTATCACAAAAGAAAAGCACAGGGTGCTTTCACAGAAGGGCATGATCTAGTCTGGGTGAGGCATGGTTGGGGAATTCCTGGGCATAGCAAACAGCTTGGCACAACATCATCCCAACGTGAGCTGGGGAATGATAGGACATTCTTCTGTGCAGTTTTAAAGCCCTGGGACTGAGTTTTAAGGAGTTTGTGGGATGGAACTATTAACTAGTGAGGAGTCTCGGTCTGTGAGGTTTTATCTCCCTCCTCCCATCTCATGGCTATCGCCTGGTGGGGGGGGGTGCATTTTTCCATTCACGAAAGTGGCAGAGACAAAGCCAAGGCCCTGGGACTACAGATACAGCCAAGAGCCCCAGCCAAGACTGACCTGGGCCCGTGGACTTGCCCAGCTGCACCAAGATCCAAAGAGATCCTGAATTTGCTCCCGATGCCCTGTAGAGGCTGAGATGTTGAAAGCTCTCTCTGCCAGTTTTCCACCTGTAGGATGAGGACATGAGCCTCATCTACCACTCCCATCCTGTCTCATTACCTATCCTCCTTTGCCTTGTGCCCACAGGGCATGCGGCAAGTGTGTGGCACCTTTGGCCCCTCACAGGCGTGTGGCGGCGATCCCGGAGACAATGTCTGTGAAGTGCCACATGTTCTGAGAAGAGAGGCACTCCGCAGAAGGAACATGAGGGATTGTAATTATTACCGCGTCTCTGTGGAGAGGCCACGGGCACTTGGCATGGTGCCACCACCTTCTCTGGAGACAGCTGCTGCCTGGCCGCGTGCACACTCACCATCACAGACTTTCCTGCTTCACACAGAGATCGCTCTGGGCTACAGCAGGCACTCGCTGCCTGTTCGTCTGCCCAGGCTGTGACAAGCAAGGACGCAGATGAGGGCCAGTGCCCACACCTTGGAGCTATCAGTCAATGTTTATTCATTCAACAAATATTTATTGAGTGTCTACTCTGAGCCAAGCATAAGGCTAGACACTGCTGGCAGATGAAGGCTGGTAACAGAGGAGAGAAATCATTTATGAGACATTAACGGAGGGGCTCAGTACCAGGCCAAATAATATCTCATTAATCCCTTTACAGATTAAAAAACTGGTGTTTAGCAACATCTGTAGGGTCACAGAGTTAGTAAATGGCAGAACTGAGACTTGATTGAATGTCAGCCCAATTCTAAACACTGTCCTCTTTCCAGTACACTGTTCTGCTTCAGAAACTTACAAAGATTCCTAAGATCTCCACCTCTGCAGAGACTGAAATCCTTCAACATGGGCACTGAGCCACATCAGCCCTCTGGAGCCCAGCTTACCATCATCTACAGTCCTCACGGAAAGTCGCATTCTCCCCCTCCCCTCCCTGGAGTCACCTTGTTAAGCAATGTCCCTTCTCAGTCTAATGCTTGGTAAAGATTCCCAGGTGTAGGTGGGAGGAAAGAGTACTCCAGGCAGAGGAACCAGCACAGGCAAATTCTTGGAGGCAAGAGAGATTTATCTAGACAAAAAGGATGTGGCATACTTGGTCAAAGGGAAAAACTAAAGGCACAAGAGAAAAGAAGGAATAACTGGCGGTGGCAAGATGGGATAGGAACAAGCTGAGGAGCTACAGGAGAAAGGCACTACACCACGGTCAGACAGGAAGGACAGACACAAGCACATTTAAATCAAGGAACTAGAAACGATGACCGCCATTACACTGCAAGAAAATGGAAATGGGCGGGCAGTTTGAGTGGGGAATGCGCAATGCTAGGGGCAAACTGTTGGCTGAAATGTTAACTTAAAATAGCAAAAAATTAGAAACCAGTGCTGCATCTACCAATGATGGAAGGTGTAAGAAAAGTCTGAGATGGCTGCTGGGTGGGATACTTTGCAGCCATGAGAAATGGTCATTACGGAGACTTTTGTAGCCACATGTTAAAGGACTTACAATATAACACGGTGAATAAAGAAGCTGTAGAAAATAAAACCCTGCCCTGTTTTGACCTGTAAGTGGAACAAGTGACGGAAAGCAATGGAGAAAAGAGAAAGACATTGGTCTTGGAGACTCTTTTGAGAAGGAAAGAAATGCAGTTGAGCAGTAGTTTTAGAGAGAAATTCACAGGTTTCACAAATCACTTGATATTACTTACAAAACTCTGTGTGTGTGTGTGTGTGTGTGTGCGCGCGTGCATGCATGTGTGTGTGTGTGTGTACTGCACGTGTGAATTCTTCCCAGGCTCCAAGATTTCATTATTTCACAGAGGACTACAGAGTGCAGTTGAAATCACCGTATCACAAACTATCTTCCACTGTGGTTGGGATCCTAAGTTCTCTGGGATAGGTGGAGGGTTTGTGTCTAATGACTAACTCCCAACATTCTGAGCACCCAGTCTGGGAGCCCACATCACCAATGCTTTTGCCTGTGGGGCCCATGCCCTCCCTCGACTGGACTCGGCACTGAGTGTGAGTGTGTGCACACTTAGATGCACACACTCTCTCTCACCCAGGGAGCAATCTTTGTCTCGTCTCCCAGGTTCCCAGGAGCTCACCAGGAAACTCTTCCGAAGAGCAGAGGGATTTCTTTCCTCAGTGACCTCACAAGGCTTTACAAATATTAAATTCTCTCCCACGGAATGGTCACTGGGAAAAGGAAACCCCATGGCTGTCAAGCCAGGTCTGAGATGCACAAGATAGAAAGAGATTCCATGAGACTGTTGAACCAAAATGGCTAACTACCCAAGAAGACCACATGCCCTTACATCAAGCTGGTTCTCTTCATGGTGTGAAAGAGGAAGAATGGCATGTAATAAAGAAGAGTGGTCCCTAAAAGAACCCCAAGTATTTCATAGTTTTTGAATAATTCAGGACAATGGTACATTTGACTAGGGCACATGTTCAAGCCAGTTCACAAGATGACTGAAACCGGGTGTCCTTCTAACCATCTCACATTCCTTCGTTCACTAAGTGTTTACCGACTACCTTCCTATGCCTGGCCTCTTCCTTCTCATCACAGAGCATGAAGAACATATGACTTGAAGATGGAAAGAATAAAGACTTAAGGTGTACAGGCTCTGGCCAGCCCACTCTGGGTTTGCAACCTCCACCACCAAACACATTGTTCTAACCACTGAGCTTCACTCTTCTCATATGTTAAATGAGCAGTATTACTTCTCCTGCAGGTTGTATGAGAGTGAATGTACATACAGCACTAAATAAAGGAGAGAGTCATATGGTAGGTATACTCTGATGGGCATATATGAAAGAGATTATTAAAGAAGGTCTTAACATTACATCTTTCCACCATACAAATTGTTGGGTGGAACAAATGAGCTTACCAAGTATGGAAGAACTACCAAAAAAACAAAACAAAACAAAACAAAACGAAAAACCTCCATAAAATGTTGTTGAGATATCATTATGATGAGTAAGCCCCTAGCCTACGCCTTTTCCTCACCTGGGTGTGAAGCTGCCTGGTACCAAAGGTCACAGGCTTTCCATTTTACTTGTGATCTTTTCTTTTGTCTAAAGAACATTCGAGTTCAGTTACTGGTGAGACTTTTGCTAGGCTCTTGCTGAGCTCTGGGTGAGCTTTACCACACTAAGGGTCAATGTGTCCCCAGACAGAACAGTATTTTAATTCAACAGCATTCAGGAGTTATTAAACTATGATAAATGCTAAAGTGGGAAAGATTACACTTAGACATAAGAAGTGTCACTTGAATCACTTAAAAATATTATAATGTATGGCTAATTGCACCTTGACTATATTATCCAGTGCTGTGAAAACACTTCAGATCCTTAAGTAAGGTACCATTTAAATACCTATTTCAGTATGTAATGGGTAATATTCTTGAGTGCAAAGGTTGTTAAAGGCCCCAGTATTCATTGAGTATCTGTGTGCTGGGCACTCTGTCCATATTAATTCATTTAATCCTCAGAACAATTCTCTGAAGCAATTATTATCACCCCCAATTTACTGGTTGTGGAAATTGAAATTCAGAGATATCAAGTAACTTGCCCAAAGTCACACAGCTGATAAATGGCAGACATAAGATATGAGTCCAGAACCAGCATCATCATAGAAGTATGACCTCTGTTTTTATACTTAATTTCTCCATGTCTCAGTTTCCTCACTTGGAAATTGTTATGGTGACAATAATAATACTGGGTTGTTATGAGGATGAGGTGATAAAATTTATGAAAAGCTCAGAACACAGTACTTAGTAAATGGGAGTATTTTCTTATATTATTATTATTCTCCCCTAGGGTGCCATTCTAGCACACTTAAGCTAACAACTCTGGAACTGGAATCCACTTTGAAGAGAAACACTCTCTATTCCCCCACTGGATTCAACACAGCTGAAGCAACACAGTGTATACAGCAGAACTGGCTACATGATTTTGTGGCCCAGTACAAAAAAGAAAATGTGGTGCCCTTGTTCCAAACTTATGAAGAATTTCAAGATGGCAGCTGCAGAGATTTAAATGAAGCATGGGGCTCTGCACTACCAGGTCCTGCGCAGCCATACAGGTCCCATGAAGACAATTCTAGTGGTACAAGTCCAGGCTGCCTTGACTACTTGTCAGCCCCATGCCCTTGAGCAGAGCACTGGAAGTTTTGGAGTCTCTCCCTGATTTCTCCTCAATAATGTGGAAAGCAGCCCTGCCTCACAGGTTGTAGGGATGGGTGGAAATTTCTGGCTTAACCATAACCTCCTTGCTGGAGGTTCCCAATCCTAACTGTGCCTCAGAACCCCCTTGAGCCTGTTAAGAAGGTGGATGCTGGCTGCTCTTGAAGATTCAGACCCAGGAGCTCTGGTCTCTGCATCTGTATTATCATCGATTCAGAGTCACAGATAGGATCAGGTAGCAATGTATTACCACATAAAAGATATTACAGACTATACAAACACTCAGCTTAATTACTCAGAATGAGGATGGTCCCTCCTTGGTTTTGAGATTACAGCCAAGATCCATTTGAAGTTCCAAGTCCCTGGAAAGCCAGCCTGTGAAATCGTTTCAATGTATCACTTGGTCATTCCAATCAGGGATATGGCTCTAGGACACAAAAAAGTTTCCTTTATGCCACTAGGCAAGGAACAAAACCTCATGTCAAACTATAACTTCAAGGCCAAAGTTTTCACATCAAGCTCTTAGCTTCCCACCTTCAACCTTCTGGCTTCTGGTTGCCACGTAACCGGAAAAGACCAGTGCCAGTAAGAAGAGATCTACCACTGCAGCCTTTGGAAATACTTGAACTCTCAGCAGAAAACTGATCATACCGCGATAGCTTTCATGCCACCTGGCCCTTGTCACTGTAGCTCACCCAGCTTCTCACCTGGGTGTCTGTTTCTGAGAACCACGGAATGGTTACATTTGACAAGTTGCACACATCCTCTCATCAAAGCCATTTGATTTTTTTTTTTTTTTAAAGCAGCCTGTGTTCTGCCTGAATGGGAGAGTATTAATTAAGGTTCTATTATATGGGGAGGCGGGTTGGGGGGAGTTAAGAGCTGCAGGGCAGTGGTGACAAGGCAAAGCCCATGCATGTGTGCAGCCATTAACGGGGTGTTAATTGGGTGGTACGTGAGCATAAATAGGGAGCTCAGAGGTGCCTGGAGTGGTTAGCCAGTGTACACGAAAGCCCATGTGCCAACCCCATAATATGATGTAGGCTCAACTCAAATTTCCTGGCTATAAACCTCCCCCCTCTATATTTATGGTAGGGCTGTTGGTGTGATTACCATGTTATGAGGGTCAGCGGGGAGAGGCTGCCATTCCAGGGTCGACATCCACAGCACAGTGCCCCGGTTCAGTCAAGGGGCAATCTCAGGCAATCTTTGAGACCGCTACTTCTTTTCTTCTGGTACTGACTACTTTGGAAACTCAACCTATCTCTACCTCCCCAGCCACAAGAAAGGCTGGCTCATACTCCTTCTCTTCATCCAGCCTCCTTAGACTTGATGGGTCCTTCCCAGTCTTCTGGACAGTCTATGGTCAATGCGTGGGTGCCTGGCTACCCAAAGCTCCAAGTTGCTTAGGAACGAAGGGGGGAAAAGTTCTTGGGGATAATTCTCTAACATTGGAGTGATTTTAGAAAGCCAATCTCTCTCCTCTTATACATCATTGTTGAACTGCAAGATTCTTAAAGTCAGCCATTCGAAGCCCTAACTTTTAGGTGAAGGGTAACTGAAGCCCAAAGAAGCTAAACGAGTTGCCCAAGGTCACATAATGAGAAGTGTCGTAGGCAGAACGTGAAGCTCCATCTGTCAGTAGAAACCAGTGGGCTTTTTGCAACCCCGTGTTGCCCATCTTGGTCTGCTCTAGCAGATTCTAGTGAGGTCCACGGCTTCTCCTAAACAGCAGTTACGCTTTATCACATTTCCTTTAAATATGGTTTCTTCATCCTCATGCTGAGCCCATTTTCCATACCTTGCTCCAGTTCTTGGATTATTGCTGTCTGGTTTGGGGCTCTGAAGTCAATGTCACTGGCAAACAGTTCAAAGCCTCTCTCACTGATCTTGATGCCCTTTCCCTCCCATTCAAGGTCTCAGCCCAGCCCCTCTGGGCAAGCAGTTAAGGTTTTCAGTGGCTACGAGCCCCTTCCCAGACCTCTTCACTCTTTTTCAAGCCTAAACATCAGTGCTGCGTTCACATGCGCATGTCACACAAATTTTTCTACTCTTTCCACTTCCAACATAGCTTCTATTTCCAAGGAGTCAAAGGGCTTTTCAGAGTCCATAAAAGTCTATGTACACAATGGCATTTTATACTCAGCAGTCTTCCCTGGGACTTTTCATTTTCTGCAGGTGATCCTGAGTTGAGAAATGACTTCTAAATCCTGCTACTCTCATGGCTGATTAAAGTCGAGAAGTCCCTGTAGTCTGCCCACCAGTACTTTTGTGAAGATTTTGCATAACTACTGAAAACAGTTTAAAAGATCATGTCTGTGATCTATTAAACAAGATTTTTTTTAAGGGAGATAAAGGGTTTAAAAAGAACACATGAGACAGAAATGGCTGGGTTCTGCTTATTACACGCTAGAAATTATAAGAATAACATACTTACTGCCAATTAAACAAGTCATTTATCATGAAGCACTTGCCAGAAAACATATTTGAATTCCTCCAAATTCAAATAAAGAATTAATGGGTAAATAATTTATGTTCAAGTAATTATTCGCAAGACTTTATTTAAACTGGAATTTAGTGAAAGTAATTCAGAGATTTTACTCCTTGCATCATGGAATAAAGTTGTTGTTCGATTAGAATGATAACCTGCTCCTCTGGGTGAAATGACAGGGGTGTGTAAAATTTGGAGATGATTCTCTGTGGCTGCTTGGTCAGCAGTGTCAAGGCACTTGACAGTGCCCTGGTCAATTCCAGTAACGTAGGAAGAAAGCACAGCATTGCAAGATGAATCAAACTCAGGAGCTTAGGGACATTTCTACTGGTGGAAACACACAAAACAAAAATAATGCTGAAACCCTCGAAAAAACTCACACCCCTTCTTAACACACACAAACTCAGTGACACCTTCATCTGAAACATACCCCCTCACATGCAGACACCTTCACACACACCTCTTCCTGGCTAAAATAAATAACAGTGCCAGTCCCACCCCTAATGACAAAACACGTCCCAGATGTTGTCAAATTGCTTTCACAGAGTTTAATGAGTTGAACATCCAGAGACAGACTTGTAGTTGCCGCCGGTCCTCAGGCTTCTAAGTTTTCCAGGGTGAAGAATTAGAGCACTTGGGCCTGGGGACTTAAATTTGTGGGGCTGGGAGGTTCCCAGAGTCTCCAGATCCATTTTCTTTAATTTAAGAGAGAGAAATTGTCAGATTGCTTCTCAGCTTCCATTTCTCACTAGTCGGGTGGCTATTCATTCCACGGCCCCTTCTTGGCTTGGCTGTATTGTCTCTTATGAAGCATAGCTCCTGAGTCAGGAATTTTGGGTGACGTGGATTACAAGAGCAGAGTCCCACTACATTCTGCCTCCAGTGACCCAGGAGCCACCGAGACCCCTACTGGCAGTATGGAAGAGCCTTATGACTCTTATGTCTGGCCTGTCCAATTGAGATTCCCTGTGGGTTGACCCCCAAGAGACAAAAGGGACCACGGCGTGGAGATAACATGGGTCTCTGTCCCTTTTGCCTCTCTGTTCAGTTCCTGTTAGCCAGAAAATCAAGCCCCTGTGAGTCCAGCTGGAGAGGCAATGGAAAACAAAAGCAAAAGATGCAGATTCTACTAGGGACCTATACACAAGATCATCCTTCTACAAAGAACAAAACGAAGGAGTTCATGATAAAATTCTCAGGCCTGCGCCTCAGGCCATGCCTTTGAATACTTCTTTGGTGTAGAAATTTAAAGAGAGCTTCACAAACTCCCCTCTCTCTCATTACTATGGTATATGATTTCCCTATACAAGACAATAAAGTGTAAGCAAAAAATTTAAGCTAACCTTTCAGACAATTAACGATTATATAAACTTGGGCCTACAATGACTTACAAAACTATTGAAAAAAGTGATGCTGCTAAAATACACCCTACATTATATTATTGTACAAAAGATGGACGGGCTCTCCATGTATTCCTGAGATGAGAATGGAGGGGGAAGGCAGTAGCACGCATGGGGCAAGCTGGGAGACAGCAGCTTCACCAGATCCTCCAGACCTTCTGATGGTCCCATCAACTCACGGCTGGTAGCAGAGCAAGGAAAGCAGTTAATGGAGAAGTTAAGAGAGCCCACAATGGGCAACATGTGAAGCATAAGAGGGAGGGCTAGGTTATTTCTTAAAGAATGCCAAGTTGTGAATTATACACGTAAATGATATGAAATTATGTAGGTTGTGTCTCCGGAAAACTTTTTGTAATGTAAAAAAATAAACCTCCATGCACCTATCACTTAGCTTCAACAGCCACCAGTTCACAGCTAGTCTATCACTCCCACTCTCCTCCCTGTGGGATTCTGAAGGCAGTCTCAGATTCACTTTGTAACTATTTTGTATGCCTCTCCAAAAGATAATGAGGTATTTTATTTTTTTTTAAAGATTTTATTTATTTATTTGACAGACAGAAATCACAAGCAGGCAGAGAGGCAGGCAGAGATAGAGGAAGGGAAGCAGGTTCCCTGTGGAGCAGAGAAGCCGATGTGGGGCTCAATCCCAGGACCCTGGGATCATGACCTGAGCCGAAGGTAGAGGCTTTAACCCACTGAGCCACCCAGGCACCCCAATAATGAGGTATTTTAAAAACATAGTACTAATAGCAGTAGCCACACCCCCACATCTTTCTTTAACATCATCAAATACCTAGTTGGTGTTTAAATTCCACAGATTATCCTTTCAATTATACCTTTTGATAGTCGAAATCAGGATCTCATAAGGTCTATACTTGGAGATTGACTGCCAGGTCTCTTAAATCTCTTTAATCAATAGGTTCCCTTTCAAACTCTTTTGTCCTTGTAAATTTGTTGTGGCTGAAAAAATGCGGTCGTGTGTCCTGTAGAGTTTCAAATAGTCTGGATTTTGCAGACCGTATCCTTGTGGTGGTATTAACATGGTCTGCTGTTCCCCTCACCTTTGGTAAGTTGGCACTTGGATCAAGAGGCTTCCTTAGACTCACTTCTTTGGAAAGGCTACTTCATAGGTGGTGGTGTTTGCATCTTTAACAAGAGGGGTTTAATATTTGATTCGCTCTTTTCCTGATGTGAAAAGTCACTGGTGATCGATACTGCCTGGATCCATTAAGGATTACAAAATGGTGAACTTTTAATTCTATCATTCCAACCTCCTCCTCCTCTTCCTCTTTCCACTCCTCACAACTTTTTCTAATAAAGCTGGAATATTCCCACAGAGAGCAGTTTCCCCTGATTTGGTTATCCTGAGTCTTTGGGTTTTGTTTGACTCGTTGTTTTGAAAAACTATGAATCATAAATCTAAGCCCATTTGATTTGTTGTATTTCAATCCAGTGAAATTCATTGTGGTTACTATTATTGGTAATCATGTTGTGGCAGGCTTAGTTAGCCATTAGAAGTTTCTTCAAGATGGCTCAGGGGTATTTCTTTCTGGCATGACAAAATGTTCCAAGTTCATCTTGTATATTTCTTGCCACAGACCTGAAATCAGCCATTTCTCCAAGGAGCCCTGCCTGCTAGGGTTGGTCATTGCTGATTGTCTTCATTTAGAGACCCACTATCTGGGTGCTAGAGTTGGTCATTGCTAATGTGTTCATCACTGTTTAAGGAAACACACACGTACACAGCCTAATATGTAAATTATATAAACTACATAGGCATATACACATTTGAGATAAAATATAGTATAAGTTCATAGTGATACCTTCTATTCAATTTCAGAATGATAAGGGTGTAATTTAACTTCTTGACCCTTTTGTTCTATTTCCTTTTACCCATCACTTTTCTCAGCGATACTCATCTAAATACTTACTTGCTTCTTCCTATCCTACATACCCAGTAGTCCCAGAATAACAATGACACTATAACTATCCATAATGTCATAACTGGAAAACAGCTTAATATTTTTTGCAGTTCTTTTTATCCTTAATGATATGTATCAAATTACTATGTTTTAAATTCATTGAGACAAGTCCATCTCTGTGGTCATGCTATCATTGAACACATAGTTGGGTCAATTTATTTCATCCTGATTTTAAAAGATTTTAAGGATGGCTTTTAAATTTTTACTTCTGTTTTACAATTATGTAAATCATTACACAGTTCCAAGGTGAAATACACAAAACAAGGTATATTTCAACAAGCTCAATTCCTGACATTTGTCATGGTCCTCTTCATTGTGTTACCTTCTTCCTATTATAGGTAACTTTTTAAAAAAGTTATGATTGATGAAGATTTTTTCATGTGTCTTATAGCCATTTGTATGTCTTCATTGGAGAAGTGTCTGTTCATATCTTCTGCCCATTTTTTTTTATATGATTGTCTGTTTTGTGTGTGTTGAGTTTGAGGAGTTCTTTATAGATCCTGGATATCAACCTTTTGTCTGTACTGTCATTTACAAATATCTTCTCCCATTCCGTGGGTTGCCTCTTTGTTTTCTTGACTGTTTCCTTTGCTGTGCAGAAGCTTTTGATTTTGATGAAGTCTCAAAAGTTTATTTTCGCTTTTGTTTCCTTTGCCTTTGGAGACATATCTTGAAAGAAGTTGCTGTGGCTGATATCGAAGAGATTACTGCCTAGTTCTCCTCTAGGATTCTGATGGATTCCTGTCTCACGTTGAGGTTTTTTATCCATTTTGAGTTTATCTTTGTATACGGTGTAAGAGAATGGTCGAGTTTAATTCTTCTACATATAGCTGCCCAGATTTCCCAGCACCATTTATTGAAGAGACTGTCTTTTTTCCACTGTATTTTTTCCTGTTTTGTCGAAGATTATTTGCCCATAGAGTTGAGGGTCCATATCTGGGCTCTCTACTCTGTTCCACTGGTCTATGTGTCTCTTTTTAAGCCAGTACCATGCTGTCTTGGTGATCACAGCTTTGTAATAAATCTAGAAATCAGGAAAGAACCAAGATGCCCTTCAACGGACGAATGGATAAGGAAGATGTGGTCCATATACACTATGGAATATTATGCCTCCATCAGAAAGGATGAATACCCAACTTTTGTCACAACATAGATGGGACTGGAAGAGATTATGCTGAGTCAAATAAGTCAAGCAGAGAGAGTCAATTATCATATGGTTTCACTTATTTGTGGAACATAACAAATAGCATGGAAGATATGGGTAGTTAGAGAGGAGAAGAGAGTTGGGGGAAATTGGAAGGGGAGGTGAACCATGAGAGACTATGGGCTCTGAAAAACAAATCTGAGGGTTTTGAAGGGGCAGGGGGTAGGAGGTTGGGGTACCAGGTGGTGGGTATTATAGAGGGCACGGATTGCATGGAGCACTGGGTGCGGTGCAAAAATAATGAATACTGTTATGCTGAAAATAAATAAAAAATAGATTTTAAAAAAGTTATGATTGGTACTTCATTTGGTTTCTTTTTAAAGATAATAACACCTGTCTTTTACCTTTATATATATGTATATATATATATATATTCATTAAATATATATATTTAATATAGAACCAATGAGTTATCCATGTTATTCATATTGAAGTTAAACAGTTTTAAATCCTAGAACAGTTCAAATCTAAGAAGGTCATTACTGATTTGACTTTCTTTAGTATTGTAGAAAACTCCCAAAAAAATTATATTCAGTCTTGGATCATTTTCTCTCCCAGACCTTCAACCAGCTCTTCCATAGACTTTTTCAGTCATGTCAGCAAGGCTTTCACCACCCACTTGTTAAACCTTAATTCATTTCATTTTCATAGAAGGAAGGAAACCCTTTAACATCATATATTAGCTCTTCTAGAAAAGCAAAATCACTGGGGATTTCTTTAGGTTTGTTGTGTGAGTAACAATGTTGCACTTCTTTCATCATTGGCTCAAGTCAATGTTGAAGTCCTAATTCAGTGTTTATAATAGCAGCGACTAGAGGAGACGATTCACACTTTCTGGAAACTACAGCTGAAAGATCAATGGAACGTGGTAATTGGGGGAGGAATACATACCTCCTCTGTATTTAGATGCATAAATGGAAGACATGGTGGGTAACCTAGGGGACACAGAGCCTTAAACGCAACACTCTTCTTAGCAACTGATGTCTCCTCCTTCATAACTTTTGAAACTGGTTTGGGAAGAGAGGAGTTGTTCCAGGCTCTAGGATATTTTATGGAGCTGCCCATACATGTTGCAAGAAGTTCTTACTATTGCCCTTTAAAACACTGGACTTGGTATAGCACTAGAGTAATCTCCCCCCCCCCCAAAAAAAAACATGTCCCCTGCCTCCTCAACTTTCAACTAATGTAAGAGTGCCCCACTTGGTCACCCTTTGTCCTTCCACCCAAATCTATTGTTCACCCAGCAGCCAGCGTCAGGGGAATTAGACTTACCAAGTTCAAGACTTATAAAGCTATAATGTTTAAGATAGTGTTGTGTCAGCAGAAACCAATGGAACAGAACAAGATCGGAAACAGACAGATGCATGCTTAGATGCTTGCTTTATGACAGAGGTGGTTCTGGATACCAAAAGGAAAGGATGAACACGTTGTCTTACTACCATACTTCCATCTCAACTGATTTTGATAGCCACCATCTTTAACAGCTACGGGGGGTATTACACTGTATGAATATGCGATTAGTACCACCATTTATTTAACATCATGCCTCACTCTTAATACTTAAGTTGCTCTTATTTTTTTGCTATTAAAAACAGTGCTGCAATGGAGATTTTTGTATCTAAAATGTTAAACACAGACTTGATTCCTTATGATTGTGATTTCCTTATGATTAGTCTTCAGACAAAAAAAAATAGGTCAAAGGGATTTTGATATTTTAGGAAATCTTGGTCCAAATTTCTAAATTCTTCCCTATGTCTTCTATGCCCAATAGCAGCATATGAAAGAGTCAAGGTTACTCTCTCTGATAACACTATTGCACTTTTTAAAAAAAAAAATTATTTCTTTGACAGACAGAGATCACAGAAAGAGAGAAGGAAGCGGGCTCCCTGACGAGCAGGGAGCCCGATGCGGGGCTCAATCCCATGACCCTGGGATCATGACCTGAGCCAAAGGCAGAGGCTTAACCCACTGAGCCACCCAGGCGCCCCTGACTATTACACTTTAAAATGCTTTTGCATCGTGGGGGTGAAGAAAGCTACCTCATGGTTGTTTTAATGTGCATTTACTTAATAATTTGTGAAGTTATTTTTTGTTCCCAAATGATTATTGGTCCTTTACAGTTTTTCTTTTGTGAAATGCTTGTTTTGTTCTTGCAAAAGTTACTAAAGTGATCTCTTTCTCATACCACCCCAACCCATCAGGTATAATCATTGTGAAATTAATAACTCTAAGCAGCTATGGTGTACCTACTACTTACTACCTCTGCAACATTTTAAATGATTCTTGCTGCCTACAAGATGAACTCAAAACTCTTGACCCTGAGCATGATCTGTACCAAAATAATCCAATATTACCTTCCACCAGAACTCTTCTCACACAAACCTTCATCCTTGACCAACTTGGTCGGCTCTGTATTCTTTCCCATTGTGGTTCCCCCTCCATTCTTTTGCTGTCATTGTTCCCATATTATTATTTCCTTCTTTTCACCTCTTCATTTCTTATCTCTTTTTATGCCCAGCTCCAGTGTACTATCCCCTTAAATCTTGCCCTGGGAGAATATCATCTCTCATTTTTGGCAACACTTACTGTAGCAGCTCCCTGTTATCCATGCCATCTACCTCTTAAAAACTTTTCATTAGAGAGCAAACATCCTAACCTAAATGTAAAACTCTGGAGGAGGAAGATAGCACACCTTGCAGTTCTTTTATATCATTGTGTTGTGGAAAGTCCCAAGAACATAGTGTGTGGATGATTCCCATGATTCTATGGAGGGGAAACTGTCAACGGCAACTTGGGGAGATCCATTTTTTAAAATATTTTTATATCTGCCTAACACCAAACCTTGTAATGAAAGATTTTAGTTAAACTTACAGATTTTAGTAGTAATACCTGATTTCTGAGTCATAAGAGAGCAAAGGCATTCAGCTCAAATAGACATTATGATAGTATTAGTATCAATCTGGTGAAGTTGGTAAAATAGCCATTATTGGATCATTCTGAAATACTTTTACTTTTTGCTTCTATAACCTCATAACCCCAATCTCAGCACAGGGTAGAGCTGCACTGTGAGTTGGCAGACTCTGGAGGAGGAAGAAACAGTGTATGGAGTAAAACACAATAAATGCCAAGTTCCATCTTTGTTCTTTACAGTCTGTATTTCCATAAACATGTTACCTAACTCACTTCATCTGTATACCAGGGATAGTAATATATTCTCTCAGACTGCTGTGAGGATTAAGTAAGATAATGTGTATAGAGTATGCAAAGTGCCGGCTGTAGAGCCAAACTCAATAAATGAAAGTCACTGATAATATAAGCAGAAAGTAACAGTATCTTGCTGGCCTTTTGGGTCCTTCAAGAATGAAGAGGTTGGGTCAACATGGGCTAAAGTAAAATCAGGCATGTCCAGGGTGGTAAAAGACAAAAAGGCTGGGGTCTTGTTTGAGGGCTACTGCTAAAATACTTATTCTTATCCTACTTGTAGGGTACTAGTTTCAGTGTTGTTTTAGGGGTAAACTGGTATGGAAAGAACAGAGTGTATATGCAATGCTTACTTCTGACTGGAAGTAACATCAAGTGTTACACCTACTGGGAACAACAACCAGAGGTGCTGAAGTCCAGAAACACAATCACTATGGAAACTTCTAAAGAAACTCAAAGTGTTAGCTGTATTATTTGGCTATACAGTGAGAAACTGAGAAGACAGTTGAAATGGAAAATATAAAGAGCAACCAGGCAAAAATAAGTAAGTAAACAAGGAAAGAAAGAAAGCAAAATAGCAATATGGATTTCAGAAAAAGTGGAATTTAAGGTTGAAGTTACAGAACAGAATGAAGCATGGCAGGATAGTGTTAAGAAGCACATTTTATAAAGGAGATACAATATCAGTAAACTTGTATGCACCATAAAACATAACAGCTAAATACATAAAGAAAAAAGGCTATTAAATATACAAAAAGATTTTAATTAAAATAAAATGAGGTGATCATATTCATACATATCTCCCGGAACTGGACATATCTAGGAGAAAAAAATAAGGACAGAGGGAATTAAGTATTTTTTTAAAAAAAACCTTCGAAGAATAGATAAATTGCTAAAGTTAGCATTATCTGGTAAACTAGTGAATGCACTGAGGTAAGAAAAGAAAATCATTGGTATCAATATTTAGAAAAAATGATAAAATCATCTCTTTTATACTGATATGTTTGAATGCCTAGAAAACCCAAGAGACTTCAATAAAACACTAGTCAAATAAATGAGATAATTTAGTAAAGACAGTAAGGAGAAATACACAAAAATCAATAACTTCAGTCTCTACTAGCAATAAGTACCCAAAAGTGAGAGTAGGAAAAATTATAAAAGAATTAAAATCTTGCCATTTGCGACAACATGGATGGAACTAGAGCGTATCATGCTTAGCGAAATAAGTCAAGCGGAGAAAGACAACTATCATATGATCTCCCTGATATGAGGAAGTGGTGATGCAACATGGGGGCTTAAGTGGGTAGGAGAAGAATCCATGAAACAAGATGGGATACGGAGGGAGACAAACCATAAGTCACTCTTAATCTCACGAAACAAACTGTGGGTTGCTGGGGGGAGGGGGGTTGGGAGAAGGGGGGTAGGGTTATGGACATTGGGGAGGGTATGTGCTTTTGGGTAAATTGGAAGAGGAGATGAACCATGAGAGACTATGGACTCTGAAAAACAATCTGAGGGGTTTGCAGTGGCGGGGGGGTGGGCGGTTGGGGTACCAGGTGGTGGGTATTATAGAGGGCACGGCTTGCATGGAGCACTGGGTGTGGTGAAAAAATAATGAATACTGTTTTTCTGAAAATAAATAAATTGAAAAAAAATAATAAATTAAAAAAAAATAAAAGAATTAAAAAAAATTAAAATCCATAGGGACAAATTTAACATAAAATAATTTGAACCCAGGCTACATTTTCCTATGGCAGCTACATCTTCTCCGTTGCTGTCTGAATTTTAGCCTTTGGTTTCGGGAGGTCCCTCTTCCAAGTTCTTGGTTCCATTCCTGTGTTCTTTCTTCCAGCCCTTTCTGCATCTGCTATCGCTGTATTCCTTAGAGCCTTTTAACTCTTTTAGAAGTTAATCACCTTTCACTGGTGAATAAGTCTTTATATACATTTTCCATGTTCAAATTACTGGTATGGCTTCTGCCTATGACCAGACCTTGACTAATACAGATCTATGTGAAGAAAACTGTAAAATTTTATTAGAAGACCCCAAACAAGAACTGAAAAGATAGAAAAGTATTTTCTCAGATAGGAAAACTATCAGTTCTTCCATGTATGTATATACGTATGTATGTGCCTCTGTGTGTGTGTGCATGTGTGTGTGTGTGTATAATGCAATTCTAATTAGAATTCTAACAAAGTTTTCTCTTTTTTTTGGGAAATGGATAAAAAATGCCTTAAATTCTAATGAAAGGGTAATCACATGAGAAGAGTAAAAAAGTAAAAAAAAAAAAAAAAAACATGTAAAATAATTGTAATGAAGGATATGCCTTGCCAGATACAATGTCAAAGTAATCAAATCTAAGTGGTACTGGCAGAGAGGCAGACAAAGAGTTCAGTGGAACAGAATGGAAAATCCAGGAAAAGATCCTAGGATGCTTTAGAACTTCATATATGATAATGACAGTTTCATTCACAGGACAGAGGTGGTTTTGTTTAACAAATTGTGCTGGCACAAATGGCTAACTATGTAGAGCAGTAGTAGTAAAGTTTTTCCATAAAGAGACAGTAAGCATTTTAGGGTTTGTGGGCATTATGGTTTTTGATGCAACTGTATAGCTCTGCCATTATAATGTAAGAACAGCAAAGACAATATGTAAATGGGCAGCCATGACTGTGTTACAATAAAACTTTATTTACAAATATAAGCACTGGTCTGTGGACCAGATCTGGTTAATCTCTGCTCTAGAAGAAGTTAAAATTAGCATCCTCTCCCAGCTTTCTTCATCCCTGACCAAATACAAATATAAATGCCACAGGAGTAAAGACCTGAATGTAAAATATAAACCATAAAAACCTTTCAGAAGAAAAATCCAGGTGGACTAGATGTACAATCATGTTAAGAAGAGCATCCATCTTAAACAAGTCAGAAGCCATAAAAGAAAAGTTGGATATATTTGACTATGTAAAAATATAAAACTTTTATATGACAAAAGATGCCATAAATAGTCTAAAGACAAAAGAATAGATTTGAGAAAAATGTTTGCACCACAGATGACTGATGTTTCTAATCTTCAAAGAGCTGTTACCAATTGGCAAGAAAAAGACCAATAGCCCAACAGAAAAACGAGCAAAGGGTATGGATTTTAGTTTCAGTGCAATTGGAGGCCTTTGGAGGTTTTGAGCAGGGGCGCGATAATGATTTATGTTTTAAAAAGACCACTCAGGCTGCTGTGTGGTTGAATGGATTGCAGGGAGCAGGAGCAATCACAGAACCAGGGAGGCCAGCCAGGACGTTTTTGCAGACTCCCTAGAGAGGGCTTAATAGATGTTCAATAAACATAGGCTGGTTTTGATGAAAACATCTAAGCCAGGCTCCATATGACTTCTCAGCCAAGGGTTCCTGGGCTAACACCTTGATTCTTTCTCTGAGGGAAGACAAGGTTCAGAATATGGCATGACTCTCTTAAGTTTTTCCAGGTAAGCAAATGTTGGCCACTGGTTGTCTGAATCCAAGAGCTTGCTCTGGCCAGGATGAGTCCTGAGATAATCCTGCTTTACTGGTCCACATGGTTCAGTCTGATTGTCCTTCTTGGCTCTGGGTATAGGGAGGTGGTGGGGAAGTAAGAAGATGTACTGCAATCTGGAGGAAGTAGTGAATTCTTGCCCTAAAGAGGCCAGGAACGGGAAGAACCCACCTGGGTTGTGAGTCATTTTTTCCCACGTGTGAGTCCAAGAGTGTTCTACAGGTAAGTGGTCAGACTGAAGTAACAGCTTTCTTCTCCTCAGCTAGGAAGTGGGTTCTACCCACCTCTCAGCGGGACCAGCAGCTAGAGCGACAGCACAAAGGAGTGTTCCCCCTCCCTGGGCAAGGAGTAGGGCGCCCAAGGCAAAAATCTGAGGCTGCACTGGCCTAGAACTGGTAACTCAGGCTCTGTGCAGAGACTCCTCTTTTTCAAATATAAAATAAAAACGTCCAGGACAGGAGGGATCTCTAGAGAAAAATAAAAGAACACACACAGATGTGAGCTGCTGGGGAGAGGCAGCAGAGCTGACATTTGCTGCAAAGGGAAGAGAATAGCATCTCCACAGAGGGACCCTGCAGCCCACCATAGAGCTCTATGCAGCTTATCTTTGTGGAGGTCTCTCTGTTGTCTGCAATCCCTTGTGGAGCAGGCAAAGGAAAGTGGATCTGAAGGTACTGGTGGGCGGGGGTGGACACTGTTAGCTCTCTGCAAATCTGCATCTCACAGCTGCATCTGGGCAAGCTGCAGATGTTCTATTCTCTATGACCGAGTCTGCGTCTGGTTCCCCAGGGAGACAGGCACAAAGGGCCCCACTGGCCAAACATGCTGGTCTTTAACAGCAGTGCCTTGCACTGTGCACATGCACACATTTCTGCCTACTGAGAAGAGCATGTGCCCTCTGGAGAGCACTGCCACGCTGTAAGCACTTAGGATATTCTGGATCCCTTCAATCATTTTGTATTGCCAAAATGCCTCCCCAAAAGTGGATATTCAACATGCTCTGAAGAAACAAATGAACAAGCAGATTATGTTACCTGTATTCTAACAATCCATCTGGATATGTAAAAATCCAAAGCAGAGGTAAGACCAGGTGACTTTAATTCCTGTTATGATATCTAATCCCCTATGCTGGGGATTGGCAAACTACAGTCTGAGGGCCAAATCAGTCCTGCAGTCTTTTCTTTCCTTTTTTTTTTAAATAAAGATTTATTGGAACACAGCCACAACAATTCATTTATATATCCTCTATGGGTTGCTTTTGAGCTCCAACAGCAAGACACTTGAATAGTCAATAGCAGAGACTGTAAGGCCTGTGAAACTGAAATATTTACCATTTGGCTCTTTACAGAAAAATTTGCTGACTCATGCTCCAGGCCACTGTCTAGGTTCAGCAGGTCTGAGGTGGGGGTCAAGGGTTCTAGAAGCTAAGAAGCTTCCAGGTGACACTGATACAGATAGTCTGTGAGCCATTCTTTGAACAGCAAGGTTCTAGGACATTCTTTTCCAACACAAAACCAAGGTATGATGAACCAGTAAGCCTTAAGTACCAACCATGTACAAGGCATGAATTTAGTTTTGCAGCTTCACATAACTTGAGTAAGTTACAATGAAATAAAATATTGAGTATCCTTGCTTCATTGGTTTCATTTTTTTGATACAAGCCTAGAAGCACTCACAAAAGAAGGGACTGGAGCTCTCTCCTTAGTTCATCTACATGTTTGGAAACAGTCAAAAAGTTAGACAGATTCTGCTTTCTGACCCTCAGCATCCATTCACCCCTTTCCTGATGGCAGCCATTTTCAGATCTATCTCTCCTCCCATTTCAGTTCATAGGGCTCAGGCAGAGACATCTGATTCAGACAGACAGCATCTGATTCAGACCTAAACCAATCATCATATTGCCTTTCCCCTGGACCACCAAGACTGGTGGAGGGATGATTATGTGACCCATGGCACTTTTGTGGGAACTTCTATGAAAAAGATGTTCCCTCTCACCCAGAACATCTATAGTGAGAGAATGCAGTATCTGGGCTGCTGTTTCCATCTTATGACCCTGAGAGGAAACTCCTCAAGGAAGAGGAACCAGTACAGAGGAGACAGCTCCAAGGGACCGACAGAGAGAAGAAAGCTGGTGACCTGGTTTCAGTCCTCAACCAAACTTAATCTCTGACCTGGCTGTCCAAATAGGCTCTACTCTAAGTTTTTCAGTTATGGGAGCTCCTATACCCTCTTCTGCTACTGCCATTTGGAGTTGGGGTATCCGTGCCTTGCAACTGGGGGGAAAAAAAAAGATGTTCTGATGGGAAATTTGATAAAACCTTACATTAGACTGCAGTTGAACATCTGGGTCCATGTGTACTCCTGCCATACATGGAGTCTCTTCTTAAGACTCTTGCATATTTGAAAACATTTCGGCACACTGGGCACAAGAGCATGTAAAAAATAGCTATCCATCTCAGAGCTGGAGCACCTGTTGCCTGGCCATCACCAAAGTTGCTATTGCCTTCTTACCCCAGCAGCTCCAATCTCTCCAACTGCCACCAGTTCATGACACAACATTGTCCCTCAGTTTCCAGAGGAAAAATCCTGGCCAAAGGGCTCAAGAATCTTGCCTCAAGTCAACCGAGCAAAGAGACACCAAAGGGCAGATCATCCCAGGCAAGACTACAGCAGGTAATGTTTTCTTCTATACTATCACAGGTTCTCAAAGCATCTTCTCAACCTTAAATGAACCAATGTGTGTTTTCCCTCTTTCTCTCTCTCTCTCCCAGTAAACAGACTGGAAAGGGTGTTATTAAACAAGCCATAGGAATTAAGTACACCAGTTTTCAAATCAGCTAGATCTGGATTTGAATCCCAGGCCCCCCCACTTACTGTATGGGTTTGGGTAAGTTTAAATTCTCTGAATCCCCATTTCCTTATTTTTAATATATTTACCTTGCTGGGTTATCATAGTGAGATGAAAGAATGCATATAGTGGTTAGTTGTAAGACTATTACTACATTATAAAAAATCATATTACAGTCATAATATTAACATTGTTTTAGTTCCTCATAGGAAACAATTCCTTTTTTAACCCAACATTAGGAGCTCCTAATGTTAAACTTTCAGTCACAGCAACAGAGCTATTCTTAGGATTATGTGTGGAAAATGGTTACTTAATGAAGGTACAGGAGGTCTGCATAGTCCTTATGTAACAACCCTGAGAATAAACAGAGGCCTATGGCTAGAAGTCAAAAGAGGGATTCCAGAGATTGGAGCAGCCACTGACTGACACTCAGGCTTTAAAATATATAGTTCTTAGAGGTCATTATCATCACTGAACTGTGATGGATAATCCCAGAATTGGTTGAGGGTGGGACAGCCATGAGCCTCCTACCACATAGGCCAAAGGTGGCATCAACCAGTAAGTCTGTAAATGCTCTCTCATGCAAAAACTAAGAATACCCTCAGAATCCATTGTCACAGTAGCTTGAATAAAGGGCTCAGGGGCAAAGGAAGCAGTTCTTTCACTCCCAAAGCAGTCATCCCAGGATTCTTGCTTAACTGACAAAATAGAGCAAACTGCAGGTAGTCAGCAGGTAGTCAGCGCATCCCTGGTATTTCCATCCCATCTGACAGTGAAGACTGTGTGAGTCGTTTCCTCAGTATACTAATAACCTATGTTACACACATTATTTGAGCAAATGACAAGGTCCTCAAGTTAAGACTCATTAACACTAAGTGTGGTACACAGTGGATTTATGCCAGGCAAGCAAATCCTTATCATTTCCCATTTTGGAAATTTCACATTTCATTTTGCTTCATGAATCCCACAACTCCAAGGTAATGGAGATTAACATTTTGAAAAAAAATAATAATAAATAATATTCTGCTTGGGAGAAAAATCAGACATTAGGTTTGATAAGAAAAAAAGGGGTAATGCTGAAGGCTTCAGGATAACCTATTACCTTGGAGAATAAAAAGCCATTCATTGTTTTCATTTCTGAAGTCTGTGGGAAGAATTATTTAACGATTATTTTCATAATTTTGAATGCAGTTAATTTCTATAAAACCCACGGACAATTTTCCTATTTTCAATGATTTTCCCCCCCATCCATTCCCCCAAGAGCCTTTGAATTGGACAATTTTTTTTTAATTAAAAAAAAATTGAACGGATGTGCCTCATGAGGGCTGGCAGTATTTTCAAGAACTGATAATAATTTATTCAGGTCCGTATAAAGTACTATAATACATCTTTACACACGTGGCACAGGAACACGCTGCAAACACCCACTGCTCTTCCGTGTGGTACCGTTCCTTGGCGGAACACACAGGAAACTTCCATATATCAGAGATCACTTATGACAGCCCTATCTTCTGTATAAAAGGTCATCTCCCAGCAGAAGAATAGCTCGCCTAGTTAAAGGGATACCAATTTTTAAGCGCTCTGCCAAGCTGAAGACGGAGTGAATGAGGGAGAGAGGGAGATGTCAGATTTCAAATGCAGGGCACGCTCGTTGCGCGCTCGGGCGCTGAGCTGGTAGGAGGGGGAGAGAAACCTCTATTTAGAGATGATTGGAAAAAAATCAGTGCTACACAGTGCACTTCACAAGGAACGGGGGAGGCTGTGCTTTCCCTCTCTTCAGATGTGACAAAATGGCCGCCGTGAAAACGCGAAGCAGCAGCAAATGGCGGCAGAGGGGCTTCCTGGGAGACTGAAGAGATGTATGTGCACGCCTGGGTCCACTGGGGGACCGGGGGTGCCACCTGGGCTGGGAGGCTTCTTAGGTTCAGATGCAGAAAAGGCAGGCATGTAGAAAGAAGGGGCATTTGACAAGAAAAATGGTCAGAGAACAGGGAAGGGTGGCAGTTTGGGAGAGATAACCCTCCAGGAAAGTATGTTGACCACAAGACGCTTGGAATTTTCAGTATTTTAACCGCCTCCAACTATAATCATGCCATCAAGAACCCCAAAAAGTCTCTGCAAATGCTCATTAGCTGCTTAGAAATACCTGGTTTAAAATGACCCCAAGACTGCACCAGATGAAGGGTCAGGGGGTTGGAGGCACAGACGCAAGGTAAGCAAACCTTCCAGGTAGGGGGTGGGGGGGCGGTTTGCAAATCTCTGCTCTCCTCCTCCTCCTCTTCCCTTTCTATTCTCTTCCCGGCTACCTCCCTTCCAAGAGTTGAGGACTTCCTTGCTGTGCCTGGCTGCATCAGGCCTCACAATCTGGCCTGAATTCCCTGTTTGACTGCTTATGTGACAACCAGCCAACCTGGATAACCCTGTTTTTCCCTCCTTCGGGACAAAGTTACATTTAGTTAGGGCTTTTCTTTCACAAGGCAGATGCCAAAAGCAAAGAGAGTGAAGCAGTAGGAATTTCAGACGCTATGTACAACTCCCCTTGGGGTAACCCTGGGGCTGGAGCCTTTACATCTCTATGACAGAGAACTGGTCTGCACAAACCATGACCAGCGCACCTCAGAGACTTTATCTCTCTGTGTGCAGATGTGTCAAAACCACACTGACACAAATATGCATTCCCCCACACAAAGGTGCTCATATGCGTACTGTACATGAGTGTGACACTCACAAGCACACTCCTGGCATTAGCAAAGCGTTTTTCTTCTTTGGGGTTCTCAGTATCCCTAAAGTAGGGGGTACAGGCAAAATCCCACCCTGCCTGTTTTGTCAATAAAGTTTTATTGGATCTCAGACACACTTACTTGTGTGTTATCTACTTGTATGTTGTCTTTTGCACTATAACAGGGTTGAGCAGTCATGACAGAGATTATATGGTCCACAAAGTCTAAAATATTTAATCTCTGGCCTTTTAAGAAAAAGTTTACTACAAAGTTTACTACTGATCTTTACTTTAAAGTAACACCTTAGATCTGGGAAATCATTTTCTTTTCTTTAATTGCCAAAAGGTCTTCCATTTAAAAGTAATTCAAGGGGCAACTGGGTAGCTCAGTGGGTTAAGCCTCTGCCTTCAGCTCAGGTCATGATCCCGGGATCCTGGGATGGAGCCCCGCATTGGGCTCTCTGCTCAGCAGGGAGCCTGCTTCCTCCTCTCTCTTTGCCCACCTCTCTGTCTACTTGTGATCTCTGTTGTCAAATAAATAAATAAAATCTTTAAAAAAATTTAATTCAAAACCACATCTTAGATTCATAGAACCCTATAATTATAAGATGTATTTTAGCTTATTAGTCCTACCTAAAAAGCCTAGTGTGTGATTCTCCTCCAGAATATCTACAGATGTCCCATCTCTCTAGATATTGCCAATCAACGGAAAAACATAATTTTTCACAGGGAATCATGCAATGTTTCCCAACAGTCGTCGGAAAGCTTTTTTTTTTTTTTTCTCTTTAAGAGTGAAAATCTAGGGGCGCCTGGGTGGCTCAGTTGATTAAGCCTCTGCCTTCAGCTCAGGTCATAATCTCAGGGTCCTGGGAACGAGGCCCGCATCCTTCTCTCCGCTCAGTGGGGAGCCTGCTTCCCCTTCTCTGCCTGCCTCTCTGCCTAATGATTGCTCTCTGATAAATAAATAAATAAACTCTTTGGGAAAAAAAGATGAGTGAAAATCTAATTTCCTGCAATTCCTACCTATTGGTCCCCATTCCACCCTTTGGGGCCAGTCAGGGAAAAGGGGACAATCCCTTTAAGATTTGGAAACAATTGACACGTCTTACCTTTGTATTTTGCTTCCCCAGTCCCCCTGTATTGCTCTTTGTGTGGTATAGAGTAAGCTCCCGGCCCCCTCTGTCACTGCTCCTGGATCCTTTGTACACTTAGAAGGTTGTGAGGACTTTGGGTCTGGCCTCAAGGAGGGCATTTACTTCTGTCAACACAGTTCTGAGAGGTCAGCAGAGGAGTTTTCAGAAGGCAGAGAGCAGAGATGGTTGCTCTCTTTCTAGAGTCCTAGGCATAGGGTAACAGTCTAATCAGGCTGTGGTGCCCTCTGAGAATCATCATACCATGCCTCTGTGCCAGTGGCTAGAGGCCTCCAGAAAACTGGTCCTACAGAATGGTGTATTTTGAATTAACCACTCAACAAATCATAAAACGGGATTGTCAGATTCATTATGGGAAAGGCTGTGCTGAATATAATGCTTTAAGCACGTGTTGTGGCTGCTAGGGATACAACTGGTATTAGTGGCTTAAGGGGCTCAGGAAATTTCCCTGAGACCGTAACAAAGGAACAGCCAGCGTTTGGTGAGAACAATGGAGGATGAACCCTTTCCTTACATGGATGAAAGGAGATCTTCTTTATTATTTAAAAATTTGCCACTCCAAACACCCACAGGCCCCTGGTGCACTGTGTCTGAGCGACTAAGGAGAAGGAAAAAAAAAAAAAAAAGGAGGAGAAAAAAAAAACCACGGGGGGAAAAAAATCATTAAACAACCCCCCAAAAAGAGGGCTCAATGAGGTCTCATTCTGTGGTAATGAGCTCCAATTTAACACCATCATTATTTCTGACATTAAAGGCCCGAGAATAGTGTCACATGCCCAGAAGCTATTTTTTTTTCCCACTAATCCCAGAAATAAGAAGCTGCCATTAGGGACAGTGAGTCAGGGGTTGTAAAAGTGCTTTGAAATAGGAATGCTGCAACAGAGTGCCCTGAACATGGGAAGCACAGCCCACACAAGGCCCTTAGCCACCTGTGAGTGCCCCCAGCTTCCACCACCTGGCTGCCTCAAGACTGCCAGACGTTTGCTGTGACTGTTCAGTGGGGAGTTAAGGGTACAGGTTTGGTGTCAGATGGATTCTGGAGTGGAGGCCTGGTTGTCCCATGTGTGCCCAAACCATATGCCTTTGGGAAATTTGTACTGAAGTTCTCCATGCCTTGGCTTACTCACCTGCAAAACATAACTAATAACAGTAGCTACTCTTGGGTGAGGATTAAATGAAACAGGATGCAGAAAACAGACTCCGGCATACCACAGAGGAGGAAAAAAGGTCCCCCAGTGATGGGAAGGGATAACCTTCCCAAGGATATCCAAGGCATTAAGTGGTCTTCAGACTTGTGGACCACCACTCTTGATGGGAGGAGGTCAGAAAGCTCTGGGAGGACTTTTATCAGAAGATGATTGACAGAACATCCAATATATTTGAATATATTGGGAGAGGAGATGTACACAAATGGGGGAGAGTTTACAGATGTGTCCGGGGTTACTACATAGAAAACTTAGAAAAGCAAAATTAGAATCACTGAAAACAGAGTTATGTAGGGGGGAAAAATGAGTAATTATAGCATACTACATGGCTCAGCTGGGCTGAATATTGGTCTAATGAAAATTATAATATTACATTATTGGAAGGATGGAAATTTTATGAGGTTTCTTGAGAGGGGGATTGAAAAGAGAGCTGGGTCTCATTTTCCATAGTGGGAAGTCAATAGATAAAGCTTAGAAGTAACAACTAAGAAAGAGAAATTTTAAAAGTGGTATTTAGAGATGTGGAGATAAATTCCTAACAGTCTCAGTTAAAAGAATTGAGAGTTTATCTCCAGAGAACAGGCACTGGGTGGGTGACTTTTGGGAAAGAGAGTATATCTAAAAACTATGTGTATGAATAACTGATAAAATTAAGATTAAATTTAAAAAATTAAAACTCATATTGAAATGTATTCCACAAATTGATTTCTTCATCAGTCCCTCTAGATTTATTAGAATTAAGTCCAGAATTGGCAGTTACTCTTTTGCCTTAACCTTCTAGTAGATGAACTGCTGAACAAGGAGGTCAAGAATGTTTCATGATGTGTATTTTTTCTTAAAGATTTATTTTTAAGGACTCTCTACACCCAACTTGGGGCTTAAACTCACAACCCTAAGATCAAGAGTTGTATGCTCCACTGACTGAGATAGCCAGGCACCCCAAGAAGTATATTTTTAACAGAAGGAGATATGCAGCATATGTGGAAGGGTGCATTTTATATATGTGAAGTTCAGAGTCATGGACAACAAAACACGAGCCAAGAGATCTATTTGGGCTGTCCAGAGTAGAATGATAAGACATCACTTCCATTTCTTTCCCATAAGGGTATCACTTCTCATAAGGATATTCCTTCCCTTTCTTCCTCTGTTTACCCATAGATACACATTCTCCACTACATTTCAATCCATTGGTTCTAGGATTCCATGCCTTACTGTTTAATTTTTAGGTCTCACAGAGCATCTTTGTACCTGCATTAAACTTTCAAGTTCGCTTTCTTAGTAACATATAGTATGCTGGGATACAGAAAACTGAGACTACTTCTAATGATCATTCTTGTTTTTTTTTTTTTTTTTCGTTAAAGTATCAGAAAATTATTCTTCTTCTCAGATCTTTTCATAATTTTCTACCTCACATAATTTCTTAAAATGTAATTTGCTTCCTATTTTTCCCTCCTATCTCCCTAATTTAAGCTTAACATTTCCTTGACAAAATCAGCACGTCACTTGTCAATATGTACTTGACCAACCCCACAGTGCAATGATTGGCCCTAATGGTTGTTGCAATATTTCACCATCCAGATATTGCCATTCCTGGCCCTCTCCCTTCCTCCACACAAAGTTGACATTCACAGCTTTGAATCTAGCCAGCTGTTCACATGCCAATTCCTTTGTTACCAAAGTTACAATCTTGAATTGGAAGCAGAAATGAATGCATATGTAATGTAATTGGAGCCATTCACAACTTGAAAGTCATTGGAGGATAAACTCCAGTTTCTACTGGAAGGACACGTCCCTTCTCATGTGAACCTTCTGACACTCTGTGCTACTTCCCAGCTCCAATCACAATGAATAAACAAAAGAAGGTGGGGACCTGATTTCTGGAAAACATGAATATGTTTTATGTTTTAATATGTTCTGGAAAACATTCAATATGTTTTCCTGCAGGAAAACATATTGTAATGGGAGTCACCACGAAATCCAGTGGGTCAAAGAGCTGTTACAAAGGAAGTGCTAGAAAATACTGAATTGTTAATTAAGAACAAGAATTATTTAGCTGTTTCTATCTCTATGCCACCAACTCTACTAATATCCTATTTAATATTTCAAATTACACAAATAGAGACATGAACAGTTCTGCTTAGAAAGGTATACAAAACCTATTGAAATTTTCAAAACTGGCATGATAAATAACTGTCTAGATGTTATACTAACTGAAACTTTAACATGGTCCCAGAGCAAATGAAACTGCATCATACCCTTTAGATAACATTTCCAGAAGCTTACTTCTATGCAACAAACACTGACCTCAGCCATCTTATATTCATTATCTCATGCCATTCTCTTACAAAACCACTTGACAGATCAGGAAACCATGGCCCAGAAAGACAAAGAAATTTCCCTGGGTTTTGAAGCTAACAGTGGGTGGAGCTAGGACTTGAACCCAGATCTGATCCCAAAGACCATGGACTTCCTCACTAGAGTGTGGTTCTCAGTGATGGTAATTTTACCCCCAGGGAGCATTGGTATTGACTGGGGACATTTTTACATGTCACACTTGGGGATGGCAGTCCTACTGGCATCTAACGGGTGGGGGCCAAGGATACAGTATAACATCCTACAACGCAGAGGACAACCACCACAGCAAAGAACCCTCTGGCCCCAAGTGCAGACAGGATCGAGACTGAGAAACCCTACACTGTGCTATATGAGTTTTTTCTTAAGAAATTCTGAATTCTCACGGTCTTATTCCCAGTACCTAGTATGTAGTCACTGTTAATGGTCTTATCACTATCACCAAATGGATTATTTTTCTGAGTTATTAAAGCTCCTATACTGCTATTTAAGGATACCGAATGTTTTTCTTTCATAAGTGATTATGTGATTAATCCTCTGAAAAGGCCTAAAGACTGGACTTCACTGCAGAATAGGGGTCCTGATGTGCAAAAGTCACCACAGACATCCCACTGACAAACCCGTTTCCCACCTTGAGTGCAGATATATAAGGCATCTTCAGATTTGTTCCTGTACATACCAGCTGTCCCACAGGACTCAGTTAAATGAGCTCACATGGTCGTGTTTGGTAGAGGTAAGCTTTTGACAAGGTTTAGAGGAAATCAACAGCTTACTCTTTTTTGCTTTTCTCTTTCCTTCTTTTACAATCATCACCCTCCCTGAAGTAAATAGGACAGGGCCTTAGAGGGATGCAGTACTGTGCTGAAGTTTGGGAGAAGTGGCTGAGGGGTCTCAGAAGAAGACAGGGAGTTTGAAAATGGGGCAGAGAGAGTTTTCACTGTTGGCCTCCCAGTGGGCATGTTCTCCCTTCCTTTCCAGTTTCTAGGATGGGGAGAGGCTCCCAGGGAGGAAAGGATGGAAAATGTGTCCATCCTGTGATGACTGAAGGTTGGTTTACTTATGAATGTCTTCTGTGGTACAAGTGTGACACACAGGATCATGCTGGAGAGAGCCCTAATTGACCTTCCCAACCTCTTTTTGCAGTGCTGATAGCTTCCAACTTCCAACCAGGGAACACTGAAATGTGTACCTGCTAGACCAGAAGATTCTTTGTTGTTGTTGTTGTTGTTGTTCATTCATTTGATGCAGTTTAAGTGCCCAGGTATCCTTCCCAGCACATGGACAGGTTACGTTTCCCAGCCTCATGTGTAGTTAGGGGCGGCCACGTGGAGGAGTACTGCTGGCGGCAGGGGGGTGAAGGAGGTGTGAGCCATGTCTGTGCCTAGACCTTCAGACACTGGGTATGCTGCCTCCTACTTGATCCCTTTCCCACTGGGTGGCAGCTGCAGGGACTCAGCTCTGATCCTGCAGATGGCAGTGATCCCTGGAAGACAGCAGAGCTGCATGAAGGGAGGAAACTGAACAGTTCTCCAGTGAGCCAGAAATTCACTTCATTGTTCTTTGGTGGCTCTATCATTGACCTCTTTGCCATAGGGGCTTTGTTATGGATGCCCAATACCGGTCTGGGCCCTCATGGAACTCACATTCTAAACAGACACTACGTGCTGAAGGTAGTGAGGAAAGGTCTCTCTGCGGAAGTGGCATTTACAATGAGACATGGTAAGGATGCAAGGTAAGGAGAGCCCGCCAAGCAAAAAGATCTGGGGACTCAAGAAAATGGAAAACTGAATGCAAAGGTAGAAAATAACCTGTGTGTGAGACTGACGTGGCTGGGGTGTAGTGATTAGGGTAACAGTACTGGGTGAGGAGGGAGAGTAAGAATAAGGTGTCTGGAGGCAATTCTAAATGCGATACAAAGCCTCTGGGGTTTTACACTGGGTGTAGGTGTGTATGTGTTGAGAGAGGAAAAGAGAGCAAAAAAAAGTACCATTGACTGAAGACTGATAATGACTTTGGCTATGGTCAGAGTGCAGGGGTGAGCTATGATGGTGGCTTGGACCAAGATGTCAGGAGTGGGATGGGAGAGAGGGCTGGACTCAGGATGTGTTTTGGAGATAAAATCAACAGGTCTAGCTGACAGACTGGATGTGGAGGGTGAAAGAGAGTTCTTATCTTGAGTGGGCAAGCAGTGGTGCCATTTACTGAATTCGGCACACTGGCAGAGAAGATTTTGGGGGCAAGGACATTGAAAGACTTATTGTAAAAGGGCTAACTTTGAGATGCCTATTAGAGGGTGAATTGAAGAGTCTGGGTTCAGGAGAGATAATTTAGGGAGTCTTCAGCAAATATATGGAATTTGAAGTCATGAGCCTAGGGGTGCCTGGATGGCTCAGTCAATTAAGTGTCTCTTGTTTTGGGCTCAGGTCATGATCTTGGAGCTCTGTGTTGGGCTTGCAGCCTATTTAAGATTCTCTCTCTTCCTCTCCCTCTGCCCCTCCCCACTATAAGAAGTAAATTAAAAAACAAAAAAATAAAGTCCTGGGCCAAGATTTTTCCTTTTAGGGAATGGAAATGGAGAAGGAAGAGAAGGAGTCCAGGGAAAGGTAGAATTGGCTGAGCACACATTTAGTATTTCTCTACTAAACCCTGGAATAAACAACCCATCAGATTTCTAGGGGAAGGAAGAAGACCATGCCACTGTTGGTAATTCTAATTAGCATCATGGGATTCCCTTTCAGGAGGATGCTGGGGCCAGCCTGTGGCTCCTGAGAGCTGGTGGTTAAATTTTCAAGAATTGTGTGAGCTAGTTGTTAACTA
Organism: Neogale vison; assembly: GCF_020171115.1. Taxonomy (NCBI): domain Eukaryota; kingdom Metazoa; phylum Chordata; class Mammalia; order Carnivora; family Mustelidae; genus Neogale; species Neogale vison. The sequence continues at coordinate 15,171,423 of NC_058097.1, forward strand.
TAGCCATTATTGGGGGAGTCACAGTGGGAGCATTTATACCTCAGACATCAGCAAATTCTTCAAAGTGAGGCTTTTTTTTTTTTGTAAAACTTGAGAGCCAGTTTATCAGGACAGCACTGAGCCCTTCCAGTTTTAGGGGGGCAGGAGACACAGCCTCATCAGAGGAGTGGGATGGGATCTCTAGAGGCCATGAGTGCATACTTCCAGGACCTCACTCCTCCGTTAGCTGACCCACATGGCGTAGGATTAATAGTACACAGGGGCATAATCCCCTCAGCAAGGAACTCTTGTAACATTCCAACCTTGAACCAGCATCAGTCCCTTGCCATCATTACACAGATGGTAACCAGTAGCGGTTCTTAAGCAGCCCTGGGGAAAAAGTCAAAGGGAAAGTTTGGAATCTGAGTGTCCAGCTTTGTGTAGAATGAGTCCTTAGAAAGGTAAGACAGCATTGTTTCTACTAAACAGTAGCTGCAAAAGAACTGGGGGATTGGGAAATTTCTTCCCTCTGGGGCGCTGGTAGAAGCATCAAGGTGGACCCATGGCCCTGGGGCAAGAAAGTAGAGGGAACCCAGATGCCTGGGACTTCTCTCTAACCTCGCCCCCACTTGCTGGACAAAAGCAGCGAGTTTGGTCTTTGTAACCCTTTTCCCTCTTTCTGCCCTACTCAATGTTGGTATTGTCACTACCACACCTATCTCACTGCCTCCAAGGAGCGTTTTCACGAAGGTGCAAATGGGTTGATTAGTTTATTCAGGAGTATTGACATGCTACGGTGCACTGGAGCATAGAGCCAATCTCCCGGCACGCTCGAGTGGGCCGTGCTTACCTCGACTGCCTCCAACAGGAATCGAGTGCTGGTCTGCACTGGTGTTTGGGATTTGAGAGATGTGTCCTGCCAGCCTCACTCTAATTACGATTTTCAGAAGCCGTAGCTGTCTGGATAGAACGGGGCCATCAAGAGTGCACAGAAGGCAGGGGGAGGGGTAGACTGCAGAGAGCACATCCACAGAGGTTGAACTTGGGAGGGAACAAAATGCAGTCCTTGTATTATCTGCTGTGCACAGCTAGGATGCCTGCACGTGTACGTGAAAGCGTGCACGCGCGCAAACTCACACACAACTCACAAGCCTTCTGGAAAGAGGCTTTCACTTAGAAACGGCTTCACTTAGAGAACGTTGAGTCTATAGGAATCACAAAAGATATCAAATCCAAAGCCTCGTTTTTGTTTTTTTTTTCAAATGAGGAAATGAAGGCCCAGAGAGATTAAATGATTTCTGCAAGGCCACACAGTTAATCAGAGTAGCAGTTAGTCCCTGCCTTCCTGAACTCCAATTCTAGAGCCCTTTTTCCCATAAGCAAGCAGCCCCATCTAAGCAAAGTTCTAAAACCTTGACTCCGTGTGTGTGCGTGTGTGTGTCTGTGTGTGTGTGTGTGCGCGCGCGCGCGCGCATGCGCCCACTCATGTTTGCGTATGGGGAGCGCTGTTGGTATGTGACGCGAGTTTGCAGGGATAGTCTCTCCTTGCTTCATGTTTTCACATCTCCCATAAGACAGGAATTAAAAGGAAGGAATAGCTGAACTGTTCCCTCAGGCAAATAGATCTGTGGAAAAACAAAGAGTCAGCAGCTTGGTCTCCAAGGGGTCAGTCTGACTTCCTTCTCTCAGAAGCATCAAGGGCTACTTTTTCATCTCAACCATGTTCCAATCTTGCATAATCTATAATAATGTGATTCTGAATGCATTTTAGCAAATGCAAGATGGACTGGGACTCTCTGAGCTCCTACGGAACGTCGATCTGTGAAACCCACAAGGAGCTCCTGTGAAGAGAGTTCACCAAGAGAAAAAACAGACAGCTGCCCGCGTCCAGGTTAGGGGAATGGTTCTTCCCAATCCATGCTTCATGGTCATTGTTGCTGTTGTTCTTAAAAAAAAAAAAAAAAAAAAAGATGGCACCACAGAGTCGGAGGCTCACCTTTTGCTCTTGTGTTTAATTGCTGCAAAAGCCATTTATTACCTTGTGTTCTTCCCTGGAGGAAACATTATCCTCTCCGGCAAAAAGGCTTGGCTAGGTCTGGTTCATCTAACTACCCTCAGAAACGATCTTGTCACCTCTGCGTAATTCTGGGTCTGCTCTATGGCCACATCTGGCCGTCTCCAGTTCAAGGAAGGCCCTCATGAAAGGAAGGAGGGCAGAGGCTGGGGTTTCTCTCCTTCTCTGAATTTTGCATAAAACTCCCTCCCAGTCCACGTAATGAGAAAACATCAATCATCCACATTTCCCCAGGAATGTCAGAGGCCATCCTGCACCCCTTCACTGTCCTGCTCATCTGTACACAGGCAGGGCTTGTGAAATTGCTTTCCCTCAGAAAAATATGTTCATTTCCACCTTCCTTGGATGGCTCTCGCAAATGAAAGTGCTTTGTCATTTTTAATGCCTGGTGTTCCCTTTCCCTGACTGCCTCCAGTCACAGTCCAGCCAATAACACCCATAGGTATTTGGTTAAAAAAAACAACAACAACACCCCAAAACCCAGAGGACAGTTGGAATCTCCCAGTGTCCCCCTGGCAGGCTCTCCTCCAGTTACACAATGTAAAATGACTGCAAGGAGAGGTTCTTTCCATTTCCTTGGCATCTCCTCAGGCCTTGGGCAGTGTCTGGATAGACACACACAGGCATTGGAGCAGATGAACTCTAGGTAACAGATGCCCACCTTAAAATGGAGGTGAGAAACTCTGCCTGATTTCCCTTGCTGGCCAACTCAGAGCATCAAGGGAATTAATAGAGGTGGACCTGCTTTGTAAATGGGAAAGTGCACTACAAATGCAAGTTATTATTATTTCTAAAATGTCTCCAGCCTGCAATCTGTCATAGACACCTATCATTCTACTTAGATAATTGGGTAATTGTTCCTCATGCCAGAGGGAACAAAAGTCTCTCTTTGAAATGTTTGTACATCTCTGTGGAAGCTTGGGTATAGAGATCCCTGTAATAACAAGGTTTTGACTCCATGGAGATTTGTAGATGGCAAAGAACTAACAACATCCGCCTCTGAAAAACAAAAGCATCAAGCTTTTAATAGACAAGTTAGTAAGGTAACCTGATTCCAGCATTATAAAAGAGTCACCCTATAGAATATGGATATGGGCTCACCATTCTAGGATCCAAGCACAATAGATTTATTTCCCAAAAGTTATTTCAAAACAGAGTCACCGCAAAAATGTCATCAATTCCCACATACCTACATTAAGGCCAGACTAAGTTTATCTTCATTTCTTTGCAATCTCTATTAAGAAGCATCTGGGCTTTAACTCTATCTGCCCTTTTTTGATCATACTGTCCACTCAAACAGTTAAAGCTCTATAAGCAAATATGTAATTGTGCCCCAATTAGCTAATCTTTCAAAGGGACCCTTTGTCAATCTATGTGAACTTGAACATCTTCACAATGATCAAGAACCTGCTTCTCAAATTTTTGTGAGGAAGAATACCCTTCTGTCACTGTTATTGTTCACATCCAATCCTTCTAGACTAACCCTCTGTAAAATGTATAAAAAATGAATTACTAGGACAAAAAAAAAAAAACGTTGCTTCTGTGTTGCAGCAATGGCAGATTACTATAAAAGTTTCTAAAGTCTTACTCTTAATTTCTGTGCTAAATTTGTTGAAGACCTCTAATGAATGGTTCACAACCAGGAGTGGGCTAGGGGCTCCTGCAGAGGCAATGAACCATCTTGCTCTCTTACAATGGCATAAATCCAAACTACACAACTTCTCACTTCATGTAACCCTTTGTAAATCAGATGTTTTAATTCTAATTGTATCTGAGCTGAAAGTGGGTCTTTATACAAAGCCTCTAAGCTAAGTAACCAATTGATAACTTTGATGGAGGGCAGAATTAACACTGATACAAGTTACACAAGGCATTGTCCAAGAATAAATGAGGACGTTACCCCAAGGTATGACAGAGGGAGGCGGGCCGATGTATAAAAAGAAAATACAAAAATTGAAAAAAAGCTATTCTAAATCTGCATTTTATGGGATAGTAGATGAAGGGGCTAAAAGACCACTGAACCCATGCTGGACCAAAGAAGAGTAAGTATGTGAAGGCTACAGGACAAAGAATATACCTGAGTATGCCTATGTACGCACACGGGTGTGTGTGTGTGTGTGTGTGTGTACATGAGTGTGCATTTGGGGGCCTCCAGTCCACTTGGGGAGCAGGCTGGTTGAAGCTGAGTAAGGAAGGGCAGAAAAAAGGTTGAGGGAGCATTTTCAGGAAAGGGGTCCAATTTATATCTGTTGCTATAATTGGTTTGTTTGTGTAGAGCAGAAAGAAGGGGGCAGTGGGGGGACGTGATGGAGTGAAACACTGAGGGCTGTGATTCCCCTGCCTGATGAATTGGAGAGAAATTGTTAGTAACCAAGACTGGTCCCGCAGGGGTTCATTAAGTGACTGGCCCTCCACAATATCCTGTCATTTCCAACCTGGATGCATCAACGTTAGCCCGCTTTGCGGTATGCAATTGTGTGTCTGCAAGGGTGTGTGAAGGCGTGGGGGCATCTGCTGGCTGCATTTGTGTGTGTGTGTGTGTGTGTGTGCGCACATGCGCGCACGTGCGCCTTTTCTTGGAGATACAGTTAAGTTTTCCGTGGGAATTAGAATCACAAGGGTCACATGCAATTAAAAAAAGCAAAAAGCAAAAGGTGCTTTCTTACTGGAAACACAAATTTGCTTTGACACTTTAAAAAGTACCGTGGAGTCGGACAATAGGGAAGCCAAGAAAGGATCTGAACTGGGTGGGCGGGGGTTCTGGGGAGCTGAAAAGAAGCCAGTGGCTAACACAACCAAATGGTAACTTCTTAAACCACCCGTGAAAAGGAGGGCCTGCAGCATTTATCTCCAGATGGTGAGGCCTGTCAGCCCCTGGGAGGGGGGTGCCCAGAAACCAGAGTTACAGTGGAGGGTGAGGAAGAGATGAGGGGTGAATAAGCCAGACAAACAGACTGCCCAAAATGTCGGGCCCCGGGTGGCACGCAGAGTGCCTGTTGCTTCGGTTTGGGATATCAGTATGCTACTTTCCATGCAAAGGTAGAAGAAAAACTCCTATAAGGAGTTTTTGATGTTACTGTTTTTATAGATTTTATTTATTTATTTGGTAGAGAGAGAAATCACAAGTAGGCAGAGAGGCAGGCAGAGAGAGAGAGAAGGAAGCAGGCTCCCTGCCAAGCAGGGAGCCCGATGTGGGGCTCAATCCCAGGACCCTGAGATCATGACCTGAGCTGAAGGTAGAGGCTTAACCCACTGAGCCACCCAGGACCCCCCCCCCTCCAAGGAGTTTTAGAGGAGTAGGAGTCCCACTGGGAATCCCACGGTGGAGATCTTAGAAGAATGCTAAGAGAAAAAAAAAAAAAAATTAAAACTCCTCCCTGTGCCAGGGGAGCTTTCAGGGTTAGTCTCAGAAGTGCTCTGTCCCTTGGGGAGCAGCCGAGGAGCCAACGTCAAGGGTTTCCAGGGCTGGGGAAAAGCTAGCCTCATCTGAGGGAAGCTTCCACCCCTCCAACCCACCCCCACTCTCTCTCAGCTGGCCTTGGACAAAGCCAAACTTTAGTATTTGGACAGAGGGTCCTCTACCAGGCACAAAAGAAGGCATGAATTCAACCTACATCCTGCGGATTGTAAAGGTTTCATGGAACTAACCATCCAAAACACAAGATCTGCAAGTCACAAAAGAAGCTATCCTTTACTTCTTTACCTACTTCCTAAACCAGGTGTTGACCACAGCTCCAGGGGAGGAAAAGCTCTCAGGATGTTCTAAGATGAGTCTTGGTTCAAATGCCGTGTCGTAGGTCTGAATTGTCCAGCATTCGCTAACCACAGTAAGTAGAAGGGGCCACAAAGTTGACTGTCATAGTACATAACCTAAGTATTCGCAAATTATAGGGCTCACTATAGCTACTGCTGTTGGTGTTGTTAAGTATTTTACAGTTAATACATATTAGCTCATGGTCCACATCATAATACTTCTGTAAGAGAGCAGCAGGTAGGTACTATTATTACCATTTCTTCCAGCTTTATTGAGATACCATTGACACATAAGGTTGTATAACTTTAAGGTGTACAATATGTTGATTTGAGACATTTATATGTTGCAAAATGATTACTACCATAGCCTTAGCTAACAACTCCACCATGTCACATAATTACAATTCCTTTTTTTGTGGGGAGAATATTTAAGATCTAGTCTCTCAGCAACTATAATCCTCATTTTACACACAGGAAACTAAGTTTCAGAGCCGAGGAATGAGCCACCTAGCCCAGAGTATCTAAGCCCACAGCCATGCTCTAGTTGCTTGCTCTACTGCCCCTCCAAATCCTGACTGTTGCCATTTCCTGAGTGTCTCCCAGGTGCATGGCCATCCTGAGCAAATGACATACATTATCTAATTATCTCACTTGGTCCTCGGAGCCACAAATCAAGGTAAGCAGACACTGCCCAATCTCTAAGCACTTACAAGCTGGCTGCTCCCACAGAGTCACATCATCCTCAGGCCATTGGAAATGGTCCACGGTGGCAAAGAAATCACTTCTGGTCATAAATGTGGTCATTACACATGGCAGGGATGGGATCTGGGGCTCTTACACCTGAAGGGTGAGATGAGGCTCTTGATGACGCAGGAAGGATGCTTCTGACTGCCCTCGTCCCTCCCATCCATGCTGTTCTCAGCACCAGTGACCACACAGATAGGAAATGAACTAAGACTTCTATAGCAATGTTCCTTTTGCATTAACAGAAGGCAAATGGGGCTCTCCTGGTGGTTTTTAACTTTAGGAGGCTGGAATTAAAATGAATGTCAATATTTTGGTTCAAATACTCTATTTTTTTCTCCATCTACCAAGAAGGACAAGGCTTAGTTGTATTCTATTATACAGTCCTGGGTGACTTTCTTTCCTTTTTTTTTTTTTCTTTTCTTTTTTTTTTTTAAATAAAGCAGTATTAAAGAAAAAAAGAAAGAAAGAAAGAAAAAGGAAAAAAAAAAGACCAGGGTGCTCTTCAAACAGAACCCTGTTTTAATGAGGGGATTTTGGAGTTGTTTATATAGCATGCCTCTTTATCTGTACAATGCAAAGAATCTCTCCAGGTAGTTTCAGCAGCGTGATCTCATCAAGCAGTAGATTTATTAAGAAGAAATACACAAAGAAGCAAACAGGCCACTGTAATTATGTATTCGAATTTTTTTTTTTTAAGAATAAAAATGGGTTCCAAGTTTTTTTAGTCATTGAAATGGGCCCTGCACATCATGTATGTGATGTAATGACAGCTTCAGACTGGGGATGCTTTTGATGCATTATTAACCATAAAAAAGACATTAAATACCAGACTTGAATGCCATGGGGATGCATATTTCACTAGGAATTATTTTTCAATGTATGCTTAAAGTTTATTTTGGTAAACAGATGACTGGAGTCTGTCAGAGCTGGGGTGAGATTTATGTTCATTTGGAATCTTCTTGAAAGGAGAGGAAATGACTGGGACCTGTTGAACAAGGACAGCAAAATGTAAATCTTTTCTTGGCTCCAGGGGAGGCTGCAAAGTGCCCTACAAACAATTCCTCCCAGGAATGTGGTTTCCAAGAGTCATCCCGTGTAGATGTCTGCAGGGGTGCAATCTATAGGGAGTGGGGGAGGAGATATACATTCCCTATTTTCTAGGAAGAGGCAGGAAAGCCAAAACATGTGGACAGCTAAGCTGGCCTCAGGATGCCCTGCCAGATGCTTCGATAAGTGTCAGCTGCAAAGAGCACCCTGAATGAGCATTCCATTTCAGAGTCAACCCCATCTAGGCACCAAGAGCCCTTTCTTTCCGTTTTTGACAATTGCCAGTGATTCTGGCTGGAGACCTAGAACTTATTGACTGATTTTTGGTAAATACTGGAGCCATCACCTTATCCACCTATAAAACCTCTTGCCAGAGGAGCTAGCACAGAATTATAGTTCAGTCAGGACCAGTTGGGACCTTGCTAGACCTAAAGACAACTTCAGATGACCACAGATAATAGTGTCCACTGTTAGGGCCTGTTCCTGCCTTTTTACTATTTGATATTTAAGAAGTCTCATCCACAAGACATCTCCATTTGGGCAGACACCAATAGCGTCATGTGGCTGCACGAAGCTCATATGTTCATACGGAATGCAATAAATTCTGCTCAACACTTACTATATGGAGTCTTAACTATAGACCTGAGCCAAGTGGGTACGCTCAGTCCACACGCATCTGTAAACTACTTTCCTGCACTCATCCTACCTGTGCCCAAAAAACAAAGTGCCCAGAAGATGCTAGGACAACTCTAGGGCACTAGGATGGTCTTTTCTTTGGGTCAGTGATCCATGACTTGCACCAACAGGGCATTAGTGCCATAAAGAACACATGTGGACAAGATCACAGAGTATGACTTGGAAATGTACATTCTTTCTGCAGTCTTATCTTCTTGAAATTTTGTTGAAATTGGTTTATATTGTCTGGTGGCCTTCGAGTTCCTGAGAAAGGCACTGCATGAGCCCATGCATTTGTGTTGTACTTTAGACAGCCAATGACGCACACCCACGCTGTTATCCCTCTGTGATGAAAATGTCCTAGCCTAAAATGTCTGTTGTGCTGAGGTTAGAAACCCTGTTCTAAGGGTTAGCAGAAGGTAGCTACTATGCTCAGTGACTAGAAGCATGTGGGATTACAGGTTAGTATCATCCCCAATTAATTTCATTTCAAAATCAGGGTGGGGCCAAATGCTGATCTTTCCACCAAGACGTAGTTCATGCTTTGTGGCCTGTGTCAAATGGTCAGTGCTCTAATGATGTCATCTGCACTCAGAGACCCACAGACTGGGGCAGAGGACACATTGGTGGTCTAAGCAGGCCTCACAGTACTCATTCTACGGTTGATGAAATGGAGGCACAGCCTAGTTCAAGGACTTCTCAGAGGTCACTACATGAAGGAGTGGCTGGTCGGAAAGGGACCACCTTTAGTCTGCCTTCTCCTACTCTGGTTTTAGATCCAGGAGATCATGCCGAACACACACACTCCCTCCCTCCCTCTCCTGTATATAGAGATATAGCAAAATGCAGGTTAAGTTGCCTTTAATCTTTAATTCATACACAAGGACGTGCTGCACAGAGTGAAATAAAGAGTAAACTCCAGAGGCAGCAAGTTCTGTAGGTTTGACCAGATCTTCCTTTTCAAAGACAGACAGCCTGGGGAATCGTACGGATGGCCTTCCATTGCCCTCTTAGATTCTTTTTATGGCAAAATGCTCGCTTTTATCAATTCCTACCCCAACCTCTGATTCCCACAGGCCGGGGGAAAGCAAACAGTCGTTGAGGGAAGTGCACCTACTCTTTCCTCTGATGGAAGCAGGAGACTTGCGCCACTGGGGAGGCAGCCAAGGCTAGGAGTGTGAAGGCTACTGCAGGCGGTGTGGTGGTGGGAAGTGGTGGGGGGAAGAAGCTCTGGGTGTAGAAGCCTGAGGAGCTGCTTTATCCGTTTGGGTGGAGGGATTTGGCCTGGGACCCAAAAGGATGGTTGTTCTTTCCAAGGCCCTGGGAAGCATTTCTGCATTAAGTAGTATCAGAGCAGATACAGAGGAAAGAAAAGTCTTTTGTTGTTAGCCACCATCAAAGTGCACGTGTGGAGACAACAATCTGGGATAGAATTGATGAGAGAGGGAGAACTCAGGGAGAAGAACAGGACCGGTCAGGGTCTTGAGGTCTAAAGGCAACGGGGTGACAGAAAAAGGGATCTAGATGCCAACAACTCTAACCAGCAGCACATGCTGCTGCTACCGGTTCCTCATTGACACATCTGCCCTTCCTTTTCACCCCCAGTACAGTCTGGACAAGAAACAAAGGAAAGTCGGAATCCTAATAGCTGGAAGGGCTGTGGTTCAATGTGCCGTGTCTAGGAGCCTCTGGGCAGGAATACTCACTGCTATGGGAATGAGGGAACACAAGCAGAGCAGCTTTAGAAATCTGGTTTCCAACTGACTTTAGGGGCCTTTATACTTGAAGTCAGGGCAACAGTAGCCTTGAAAGTCCCACTGGGTAGACCAGAGGGTCAGGCCTTTGGCCAAGATGCTGCCATGTGTCAGTGTCTGAAGAAAGAGCTCAGCCTCTGCTCAGAAGGGAGGCAGGTATGGCCTTATATGGGGCTCATGTGTTATCCTAACTGCCCCTTGGGAGAGGATGACAAGCCGCATCCAGTTCCAGCCAAGACAACCAGAGTTGTCCTCATCTGCCAGACTGGATCAAGCTTTGTAGACATGAGCTCTAGGGATTCCCAAAAAAAAGTTGGCTCTCTTCCCATTCATTTCAACATGGCTTTGTGCAAGGGATTCCTGCTGTTTGTTTAAACCATTCTTTCTCTGCATTCAGCACGACAATTCATTCCTTTGGTCAAAGCCAGCTTTGATGAAATGAAAGTATTAATTCATCCTCCAGATGAATATTTCACTGAAAATGAGTACTTTCCTTGCTAAAAAAGCAACTTATTAGTACCTTTTGTTTATAGTGTCAAGCCAGGCACTGCAAGACAGAAGAACATGTTCTGTCCTTTAAAAGCCTCTTGTTCCCTAGAAAGTCTGATGATGGATCTGAGCATAGAGCAGACATACTGTGGCCAAATCATCAACCCTGAAGATGCCCAGAGACAAGAAAAACTGTTACGTTTGGTCTGGAGACAACTATGTCCCGGATAAAATGGTAAGAAATCTTGACTCATGGAATAGCTCTCATTTTAAGGACAAAAGCCTACAGTTTGTACCCACAGCACAGTTGGGTGCTGATCTATCTCCTGCTCCTCGACTAGTGTGATCTGAAGGGTGAATGGAGGAAGAACCAAACAGGAGAGGCTGTACTCTCCTTTGATGCTAATGATATGACTCAGAATGAATGATCACAATGGTCACCACCCACTGAGGACAAAATTATGTGCTATGCTTGAGCATGATCTCCTTGTATGCCCATAACAATCTGTGGGATGGGTAGCTTTTTGGTAATGTGGACATGAAAGCACAAAGAGTGTGAGTGACCTGCCCATGCTCGCACTGGAAGCTCTAGAACCAGAACCCAGCATCTAAATCCAGGCAAGATGCTGTGCTTTCGTCTACCCAGTCGTCCACCATACAGAGCATAGAGCTCTGCCTCGTGAGACGGATATGGCTGTTCTCTTTGACCATCTTCGAAATATATCTTTGATAACCACCCACAAAACAACTTTCATGCTGGGAGACACTATCAAAGGGTGAATAGAGACTAGCCAGAAACCTTTTAGGGCCCTGGATGCAGGGTGAGTGACCCTGAGGGCTAATGTAAAAAGACAGAGAATTGCAAAGACACAGTGCTGTGATGCTCTGTGGAGGATGGCATTGGCCCTGTGCTGGGGAGGACTTCAGAAATGCTGACGTGAGTTTCTGTCCACAAGTATCCCAGTCCTTTGTTGAAAATTTCCTAGTTTTCAGAGCCATTTTACCTTGGGTTGTAAAGGTATTAGCAGTTAAACGTAATAGAGATTGGAGTATTATTGTTAAAATTTTATCAGAAATTGGCAATTGCTCCTTGAAATGTGTACATCAACAATTCCCAGAAGTTTGATTTTCAAGCGTGCAGACATCTTTTTCTGAGGAAATACATCTCTGAAATTTTAATGTCCATCAAACGGGAATATACGTTTTTACCTACACAATTCTATTTGTAATTCTTCCCTCCCCCTCCCCTGCTCAGGAGCACACTAAGTGAAATACAACCCTGTACAGCCAAGATTTCATGGGTGGGGTAAAAAAAAAATCTATGTGTGTTTGCTTTATATAATGTTTAAAAGATTTTAATTGACTGTCAACATATAAAATCCAGGAGATAGTACAGAAAATTTCAGGTTCATGACTTCTTTTGAAAAGTTGGAGATTTTTGCACCTTGGGTGAATGCCTGGCTGAGGAGAAGCAGAACCCACTTCCTCGGCTAGAGCTAGAGCGGTGCTCTGCTACTGGGCTAGAAGCCCCAGCAGGCTTCCTCCTGTTCTCATCCTGCATTTCTGTGCCCTGCCTGGCCCCTTAGGCACTTAAGTTTGTGAATTGCAGTCTCTATCACAGCGGGTGCCTTCACATGTTGAAATAAGTCTTTCCCTGGTTTCCTTGTTGATGTACTCAGTTTCTCCTAAAACTTGAGGAAGAATCATCCACGCCTCTGTGACAGCATAGGCAGGTAGCCTTCCAATGACTTTCTAATAGAAGTAAATGTCAGAGAAGGTATGTATCCCCGAAAGTGCCACATGTTTCCTCACATTGTTCCCATCACGCAGGAAGCGCTATCACAGACTGAGTGCCCTCACTCAGTTTCTCGTGGCCACTTTCTTTCTGCTCTGCTCCTTCCTGCTCACAGTAGACCTCACCTCTCTCCCGTCCTCCCTCCTTCCCCCTCTATCATCCACTGCTGCTAGAGACTGTGCCCCTGCTCCCATCCCATCCGGGCTTCATACTTTGCCTCAGGGCAAGGTCTGTAGTGTTAAGGCCGGAGATGGCCTGAGAGGAGAGGCCGATGAACCCCTGGGGCTGCTATTAGTATCAGACTTTAGACACATTACAAGTTAAATAGGCTTTTGTGGGCTGGCTAGGAGACACAACCACCGTGCATAATACTGTTTCTTAGGGAAAACTGAACCCAGAAAATGAACAGACTCACAAATAAACTGCAATGTAGCACAGTAGTAAATTTGATGTTTCTAAGTTCTAGAAGATAATTGGGCTTCCCATTTGGAACTTAAGCTTCCTTAAGGCAAGACCTGTGTCTCTTTGTGCTGCTCTCCTGAAAAGCAGTAACAGAGATACACTTATGGATTTTACTTAAGAAGAGTCCTTGACTCAGATATTAGCTGAGGTCCCACGGTGTGTAAGGAGCTGTGCTAGGTACGGAAAACAAACAAACAAAAGAGTTAAATGCTGCCTTGTAGGAGTTTACATGAGTGGAGGACTGCATGACGAGATGTGGAAAGACTAGTGAAAAAGCTACTGCAATTAGCAAAAGTTAACGAGTAGTTTATGCTGGGGGTAAAGGGCTGAAGGGATTGGCAATGAGAATGGCAAGAAAGGATTACATGTGAGAATATCTATGGTTTTTTTGAAGTCTCAACAACTCTCTAAGATATTGGTAATGATGATATCACTCTCTATATCATCTGTCTAAGAACAGTATTCTGATATAGCCACCCATTCATTCATTCACTCACTGAACAAGCAGAGTGCTGAGAGCATTTTTCATGTTATGCACTGGATTCACATATGAGCAACTAGTCTAAAGTCAAAGATAGGAGAAAAGAAATGTTCTAGAAGGATATATGCAAATAAAATACTCTGTATACTATTGATGTTTCTCAAACTGTTCATTTGGTCATTACACAAAAGATGTCATCAAAAAAAGATTTAGAAGTCTGATGCTTTATGGCTCCCTTGGTGAGTCCCAACACCCTTTCAAAATATCAAAGGTTCTGATAAGTTCTGCAGTTTAAAACAAAGAGTCTAACCTTCACTGTTCAAATTTTGACAAAGAATCTTTTTACTGAATAATACCTATTAACAGTCCAAAAAATGTATTTTGAAAAACATTGCTACAAAATACTATATAAATACATGATATAGCCCATGATGTACAATTATTTTTCTGAGACCACCTCCTACCTACAATCCTCACGTCAAAGCTAAATGAAAAGGGACTGTATCAGGGTATAACTCATACAAAGATAATTTCTATAATCAACAATTGATTCATGTATCAGGGATTTATTGAGCACCCACCATGTGCCAGGCACTGTGGTTGGTATGAGATAGCAGTAGCTGTATCTACCTGTCTGGAAGGAACTAAACTCATGTTTAATCAGTAATGCACAATCTAAACAGTAATTTCGCCCAAATTGGCTACTCATTCTTCTACCCTCCTACCATTTCCCCTGTGATCTTCCAAAGTATATTTACAGAAGGCAATTTTATAGTGAAATTTCAAAAATTCCTTTATTAGAAATGGGAGAATTAAGAGGTATGATCCCAGACCAGTATATTCCTCTATTCTGAGAAGAGGTTTGTTGGAAAAGGGGGTTTAAGAAATACTGGCTCAGGGCGCCTGGGTGGCTCAGTGGGTTAAGCCTCTGCCTTCAGCTCAGGTCATGATCCTGGGATCCTGGGATGGAGCCCCACATCAGCTCTCTGCTCAGCAGGGAGCCTTCCCCCCCTCTCTCTGCCTGCCTCTCTGCCTACTTGTGATCTCTGTCAAATAAATGGATAAAATCTTTAAAAAATAATAAATAAATAAATAAATACATACATACATACTGGCTCAAATAAAAAGAGTAGGGGACTAATTTTGATTTTACTTAATCTCTGGAGTGTTCTCCCCCTGTAATGGAGAAGCCACTGGTCAACTCCTGGGTGTCTTGCCCCATGAAGCATTCATTGTGAACTCTGGGAGCCAGCCCTATCTTGTAAAATCACAAATGTTTTGCCCTCAGTCTTTTTTTTTTTTTTTTTAAATGATGTCTTAAGTCTAACATTTTTAAATGATGTCTAATGCTGAATCTACCTAAAAGGTAGGCAAAATAAACTGCAATCTCTAATTGTAAACTTAAAATATCGATAAACATCTGCTCTGCATTGGAAATCAGTAGAAACAGATTTAGCTTAGAAGGGATGGAGAGAGAATGTTTTAGCCTTGAGGCCTGGATGTTGGGTGATCTTTATATAGAGGATAAGAGCAAAACTTCAGCTCTTTAACTATCCTGTTAAAAACTATATTTTACATCCAGTGTAATGTTGTAGCCATTAAGCCTTAAATGGGTATTAAGCCTGATGCAAAGTAATGAAATTGACAGTGGAAACACACAGTGTAGATTCCTCAATCTGAAGAGAAAGGGCTGATTCATCTGTTTCAAGGGCCAGGCAAAGATAAAAGACCTCATCCCAAACAGGGCTGCCTCCTCCCCAAACCTTGGCATTCCCCTCCAGTGTGGCTCTCAGTGTGGAAAGTATTATTAATGTCAGTATCACTAGTGCCTGTAAAAGATTCATGCACCATTTCTCTCCTTCTCCCTGAATTCCCATCTGTGGCTGCTGCTGTCCTGCATTTGTCTCACTGTTGGGCAGTTTAGTGACACTGGCTGCAGATCTGATCACAACCTGGCCTCCTGTCCTAGAATCATAGTGTTTTAGAGCTGGAAGGCGCTCTGAGATGGCATTTTAAGAAGAAACACTCTGAGTCTCAGAGAAGGACACTGACTTGCTGAAAGTCACACAGGTAGCATGGATTAGAATCTTTCTTTCTTTTTTAAA
The DNA here is from genome assembly GCF_020171115.1 of Neogale vison. Lineage (NCBI taxonomy): Eukaryota > Metazoa > Chordata > Mammalia > Carnivora > Mustelidae > Neogale > Neogale vison. The sequence goes on from NC_058097.1 coordinate 15,186,784, forward strand.
AAAAAAAAAAATTATTTATTTATTTATTTGACAGAGAGAAAGAGATCACAAGTAGGCAGAGAGGCAGGCAGAGAGAGAGGAGGAAGTAGGCTCTCTTCTGAACAGAGGCTGATGTGGGGCTCCATCCCAGCTGACCTGAGCTGAAGGCAGAGGCTTAACACACTGAGCCACCCAGGTACCCTAGAATCTTTCTGGGTTCTTTTATTTCTTTGTCAATTTTTTCTCCCCTTTCTTTCTACTTTCCAAAATATCTATAAAGCTCTTTTTATGGACCTGAGTGTGAGACCAGGCAAAACCCTACAAGGTGAAGGTACAAGTTGTGTGGAGACTTGGGTAAAAGGTCTTGGGATTTCCAATTAACAATGGCAGAAGGAATGAGAGGAGTGGAAAATTACCATGAGAACAGCACGGTGATAACTGGTGCAGGCCAGATCAGGCTCTGATAAGTCCTGCACTCTAAAACAAAGACTCTAACCTTCGCTATTCCAATGACCATGTACATTAGCACCAGAGGACAAAAGTTTGACGAGAAACAAGAGCAGAGTCTCAAAACATTTTCCCCAAGATATTTATTAACTACAAAGTTGTACAAACTATAGCTAACTTTAGGCTGGGCAAACTCAACAGACACTATCTTAATCAACTGATGAAAATTAATATCAATAAGAAAACAGAGACATCATGTACCCCTTGATAGATGACACAGAAAAGTGCATTTTCCTTCTGGTGTATTCTTTTTTAGTATTTTCTTTGGTGGGGGAGGACAGAGGGAGAGAGAGAATAGTAAGCAGTCTCCACACCCAGTGAGAAGACCAACATAAGGCTTGAACTCCCAACCCTGAGATCATGACCTGAGGCGAAACCAAGAGTCAGGTATTTATCCAACCGAGCCACCCCAGCACCCCTGGGGTATTCTTGACAGAATGTGTATCTTCATTCTAATCAAGAGCCCTATCAGACACACAGTGATAAAGGGACAGTCTATACAATAACTGGGCAGTGCTTTTCAAAAGTGTCAAGGTCATGAAAGACGAAGGAGACAGAACTATCCTAGAGTGGAAGAGAGTGAGGACACACGACAATTAAATGCAACGGTGGATCCTGGAACAGAAAAAAGACACTAGCAGAAAAACAGCTGAAAACCAAAAAGGACTATAGTTTAGTTAATAATACTGTACCAATATTAACTTCTTAGTTTTGATCATAATACTATGGTTATATATGATATTAGCATTAGGGGACGCTGGGTCAAGAGGCTATGGAAACCCCCTGAACTATTTTTGTAACTTTTCTATTTGGCCTAAAATGATTTCAAAATAAATTTTTCTAAAAAGTGAGAAAAGGCAAGGCTGTGGAAACAGGGACAGAGAGTGGATAATGGGATAGAGATGCAGCATAGCAGCCGATCATTCCTTCTAGAACCATCTAGAACCTGAGGGCACTGGGAATTTGCATTGCTCTCTTGACTTAACTTGAACTTGTATGTTATTATAGTCATAACACACACAAGTTAAATAAACTTCTGAGAATAAGTCCGTGGGTATGGAAGAGGTTAAAGAAGTCTTGATTTCCTCACCAGTGGCAGTTGGTGGCCAGTGGAGCAGGGAGCCATGTGAAGTGTCTTCAGGGCTGGCTATGGTCTGAGGCCAATCACCCTGAAGACTATACTCACAGAGGCTCACTTGGCTTAATTTGGGATGGGGAATCCCATCACCACAGGACATGCTACCCAAGAGTTCAGGGCAGTGGGGGAAGAAGAGGACATCTTTGTCTGTGGTGCCGACTATACTATGTATATATGTGTCTGACAATGAAGTGTGTTCTTGGAAACGTCTTCCTCATTTTCACATATATCACTGAAGAGTGTGTGTGTGAAAGAGAGAAAGAGACATGTCAAAATCCCAAGGAAAACAGCTTAGCCCTGCATTCCATTATATATACAAAGCTTAGTGATAAATTTGCAGAAGGGGTGGGAATGTGGTTTTGTTGGTATTTCTAAATGCAAAACAGGTCTTGCTCCCCCTCTATTTGGTTGTCCCTGTTTTCCAAAAGAATGAAAATGTGGGCATTCAAGACATGTTGCCAGAAACTTGCTTGGCAAAACGTTTCAGTTCCTTTGTATATATAGAAAATGAGCATTTCTTCCAATGGGGGTTTTTCCATGCTGTCCCTAATTCCCATGGTAATAACTGCCACATTTGGCTCCAGATCAGTGGACATGGTAGAGAAAGCCACCTCCAGATTCCAGATTCTAAAATCTCATGGAAGATTAACATGGACGTCAAACTGACATTATCAATTTAAGGGATTTAAAACCTCAGCTTTAGAGTAAACAAAATCCAGTGGCAAGGTTGGGACAATTTCAGTGACATTAAATGATACAACCCAGATGTGGGGGAATGCAGACCTCATAAATGTATGTTTCCCATTGCATCTTTGTGAGTAAGATATAAGTGGGACATACTGGCTAGTGAAAAAAAAAGAAATACTAATAATTCTTGGGTGACTTTTATGGGATAGATATCACACCAGGTGCTTTATATACACTGTCCCATTTAAATTTTGCAATAACATAACTATTATTACTTCCATCTCATAGATAAGAACATAAGGCTCAGAAATCTACATATTCACTCACCCAATCAGTGAGTGGCCAAGTCAGGATTTCATCAGTGTGGGCATAACTTTAACACCTTTGCTCTTCCCAAAAGTCAACACTGACCATATATAAACAGACTCTTGCTTTAAAATCTTCCAATTTCTCACAGCGCCACTGGGTCAACTAATGTCTTAGCCAACGCTCTATGTCTTGGTAGTGGCACTGCTCTCCTTTCTGGCCTTGTGTTCTGTCACACAGAACTAAAGACAAGTTACCCAAGGCTAGGGATCTCTCACTAGGGCTCATGGTTTCCTTGCCCCCACTCCCTACATCCACCAGCATTCCTTCAATGCCCCATTATTTTCCATCCCCAAGTCTGCCAAGAGCTCCTTGCTAAAGAGGGTGTTACCCGGTATCTACCAATATCCTATGCTCAGTGTTTAATACCTGTTTGCCAAATCAATGAACGGAGGAGAAAGAACAGGATATTTCAAATACTTAAGGTAATCAATATTTTTCAAATTTTTATAAATATCTTATGTAAGTGCTATGAATGATATAAGTCTTCATGACTAACTCACTAAAGCAAGATTCCTAAAGATCCATATTGGATAATATTCAATGGTTTTCTCTCAGTGCTTCTCAACCAGGGTGATTCTGGTCCTCCTACTCAGAAGACATCTGGCAATGTCTGGAGACAGTTTGATTGTCACAGCTGGGGGCAGAAAGGTGTACTAATGGCATCTAGAGGGTAGACACCAGGAATGCTGCCAATCATCCTACAGTGCAAGTCACAGCTCCCCACAGCCCCAACAAGAATGTTAATTGTGCCAAGGTTGTGAAACCCTGTTATATCTGATTCAACAGCATGTCCTCGAAAGCAATCGAACTATGGCTTATTCATTTTTTTTTCCTGCTTTAACTCAGATTTCTGGCTAGGCAGACAGGCTTTTCTTGCCTCAGTGTATCTGAATTACCAAAAAAAGTTGAAATTTTCCCAGGAAGATGCTTCTGGAAAGGTCAGAAAACTGTGGTTATACTCACACTTTTGCTCAGTAGCAATGTTTTTGCACATTCGTTGACTATCAACGTTTGTCTACAACTCAAACTACATAATGAATCCAGCACATAAATTATTTACTCAGATTTAATTCCAGTGAATGTTATCTGTGTATTTTTTTTCCTTTGCCAGCTAATCTGGCTCACTGCATTGGAATTTTGGTCATGCCCGTTTTCCTTCTGCACTAAATTATCCCTATAACGTAGGATAAACAGAACAAGCTTGTGTGTGATATGCTTAACTGTTAATTTACCTAATTAAACTAATTCAATTAAATCATTTACATCTTTTTGGTATCACGCCAGTTGATACCCCTGCAGAAGTGAGATGTTTTAGAAGATTATTGTTCAGCAAATGAATGGGGAAAAATAATGGAACACAAAATGAAACAACAGGCCAAATCTCTTGGCTTGAAAATTAAATGATACTGAAAGGATGCTGCTTTCACAGGATACTGTGATTAGCTATTTTTCCTAAATCAATTTTTTTCTAGAAATTGGTACTTTAACATAGTGATCATAATTTATTGTGTAAGAGATATTTTAAACACTATTTATATGTTCACATATTTGGTATGCTTAAGTAGTATGTGTTCATTCCCACATTAGGGGTACGATTAGTTAAAAAATTTTTTTTTGTGGTCCTAGCAAGCAAGACATGAAATGAGCAGATTCTTTTCAAAGAATCTGGAAAAATAATTTTGGTAAATTACATAAATATCTTTAGGATGCATACACATTTCATTTACAGTCATCATCCAAACATCGCTGTCATAGTGACAAATGGGCAAAAGTAAATGTAAAACATTTTATGCCAATAAAAATCAAGAGAAAAAAAAGACAAGAAATTCAAGGCAGGATAGCCTAAATAAAGTGTCATCTTTGTAGAGCTGCCATAAATCCCCCCTTTGGGCTCAGCTGATATGGAATTTGCATTTGTGGTGAGGCTTCGGATGCCCTGGGCTTGTTAATCCATGGGCCACTAGAGTTTTATACCTCTATGACTTCAGAGGGGCAGGGGACAGATGCAAGGCAGACATGGTCTTCTCTCTCCAGAAGCACGCATACCTAGGGTGACACCTGAGACAAGGCTCTGCCTTGAATTACTCTGGATAAAGCCTTAGATTTGAGGGAACTTCAAAAAAGCCACAAATGACAATAACCCCAATTCCTTCAACTGGAACAATCTTCTGAAGTCCTCCAGGAAAACATGCAAGACTGCACAATGATGCACGGATATGCAAGAAGACCCACCATCTGCCTTGGGTTTCTTCATCAGAGAAGTATACTTGCTCCATCATGCTTGGGGGGGCCAACGGGTAACATATGTTGGCTCCTGAAAGTCCTTGCTTTCTACCTATTTCTACTTTAAATCCAAGTACCATGTCTCAACTCCTCCCCTCCATTTAGGAAGCACATGGAGATCATTTATGGAAGTCAAACTGAATGTTCTAAGAAGTTTTGTTTTGTTTTGATTTCTATTTGGGAAGCAAAATCTGTAGATGTTTCCTCTGCTCCACCCTCCAATGGGACCATGCGTCTTTACCAAGAGCATGATTCCCATATATCATAAGCTTTCTGAGGATTGCATTCTGGAGGTTGTCAGTGAGACTGCTGATGCTAATATTCCTCCCCCCACTAATGCTAAACTCATTCTTCTTTGAGTAAAGATCAGTTTCCTGAAGGGAGGGGGTCACACCATCTACCCATCTTCATGTCCTGGCACAGGGACTGGCAGAGAAAAATAGCTAAATTAGTTATTTCACAGTTACCAAAGAGTAAAGAGACCATTCCCTAAATTAAATTCCTCTTTCCATCCAAAGCAACTCTCTCTTCCAAATTCCAAACGAGTAGTGCTCTGAATGTTCCAAGCACCCAGGCTTCAGTCTGAATTTACTGCCTGATGGATCAACTTACCGAAAGAAGCATATCCACACCTCCTATCTAGTCCTCGATCACAGTCCTTTCTCTGCCCCTTCCCTCTATTTCTTTGCAGTCCTCTTCCTCCCTCCCCAGATCTCCCCTGTCATTACCGATTTGCAGTGAATACTGTAGATTGGAAGGAAAACTATAAATCTGTCATTCCTCTTGTATTAGTTTGCTAGGGCTGCCAAAGCAAAGTGGTACAGGCTGGAGAGCCAAAGAAACAGAAATTTACTTTCTCACAGTGCTGGAGGCTAGCAGTCTGAGATCAAGCGGTTGGCAGGATTGGTCCTTCCAAAGCCTGGCTCCTTGGCTGGATGGTTGTCTTCTCCCTGGGTCATCACATGGTCTTTCCTCTGTGCGTGTGCCTATGTCCTAATCTCCTCTACCAGTTGCGCTGTCTTGGTCATTTCTCTCATTTGTTAGTGATTGTCTTAGGTCTGGTCAGGTGACCCGACTCTGGCCTAAGTGAGAGAAGGGATGTCTGCTGGGGACTTCTGGGCAAAGATTTGCTGTTAAGAAACCTAGAAAGTGATGCTTCCTTTTTACCTCTGGACCACATTGGCTCCCAGGGTGATGCTTGGGATTTCTGTGCCTCTACTGCAACCTCCAGGGGACCTTAAGTAAGGGCAAGCTAACATAAGGACAGCATTGATCATGTCCGGTCCTTGGTGACATCACTGAACCATGAAATCCACCCATCGGAGAGCCTGCCCTACCACTAGACTGTTGTTTGGCAAGATAAAGACTTTTTTTCTTATTATTTAAAGCCAGTTTCAAGTAGATTTTTACCACTTTTATCTAAAATCACCCTAACTAAGAGAATGGCTTCAGGCCACTTGTGAGTCACTCACTAGTCACTTCTCAGTGCCTTAGTTCCCTTATTTGTAAAATAGCAATAATAATACTTATAGCCCAACATTATTATATAACTTGAGTGAGATCAATGCATCATCTCATACTTAGCAGGTGCTCAAAAGCAAGGGCTGTTACTACCTTTCATTCTTCCGGGGGCTTCTGCTATCTTGCAAATCGCTCTTCTTGTACTTCCCACATATGTGCTCATAAGCAGAGAGGCCTAATGATTTGGGCTACTGGTATTTTTGTGTGCAGAATTATAATCAAATCCACTAAGACACCTTGCTATTTCAAGGAACTCTGCAACCAACTATTTGTCAAGTAGTGTAAACTATTGACCTAAGAGTCAATCCTCTTTCTTTAGCAAAAAACAAAACAAAACAAAACAAAACTGTGTATTATCCTGTGGGAGTCACCCTTTCCTGAAATCGTTCACTGGGTGGCACTTTCCTACACTGAACTGTCTTAAGCAGGACATATCTGCTTGGTGGTCTCATAACTGGGGTCTCATGACTGTGTCCTGCCTATTCCCACCCTCTCCTGTACTTGGGTTATTTTTCTCACTGCTTGGTTTCCCCCTCACCCTCCACCTGCCCTGCCCTGCCCCACAACTCCTAACATAATGCTTTCCAGAGGTAATTACTCACAAGTGCTTATTGAACAAATGTTTGGGTGTAGGGATCATTGTAACAAAGGCTGGGGAGAGACTAGTGATAGGGGGAAGCTGCAGAAGCATACTTCCGGAAACTGCATGGTAGGGCATCTGACCTTGTGTTCCAATTCCCTGGCCAGACTGTGGCCCAAGATGCATGCCTAGGCTATGGCCACTTGGGGGCGCCCAGAAGACCCAACCCAGAATGTTTCTATACAAATATATATGCACCTTACATACCCAGCAATTTGCTAATCGGTTAATCTCTGCCAGACACAATGCCCCCAAGTTTTAGTATCTCATTTAATCACCACCATCCCTCCATTTATAGATGGAGACACTGAAGATGCAAAAGGTAAAGTGACTTGTCCAAGGCCATATAGCCGATGCATAAATGAGTCTAAACCTAAACCAGAACCCAAACATTTTATATTCAGGAGCCAAAGGGTTTGAGGGCTGTCCCTTGGTCAGAAGATACTGGAGGACCCAAGAACATGGCAGAACCGAGTCATCCTCTTGTGTGTGGTAGTGCAGAAGCAGCTCTGGAAGAAGAGCTATCATTCCCACTCTCAGAATGGCCCCGGGCAAATCACAGAGACACAGAGACAGGCTCAGCATACCTGTCTGAACAATTAGCATATGAATGTCAGCCATGACTTTCCCCTGGGACCATCACAAAAATCAGATGGGCAAAATCTATCAAAGCACTTCCATCAACAACACTCCAGAACCAGATTAAGGCTCATAGTAGGTACTCAATAAATGTTTGAGAAATCGATGAAAGCAAAACAGAAACCAAATCCTTTACCTTTTAAGATAATGTGTCTATTTTTTAGCTTTTGAGTGTGGTCCTCTTTTTTCGCTTTTTATTCTTTCTTTCTTTCGTGTCCCATGCCACCCTTGACGGCATTCACCCAGGGGCCCCTGCTGGCCACACTTCAGTGGGCACTAACTGGCTACTCCCAGCTGGTGTTCACTGGGCCGCCCACAAGCTCCGGTGGTCTGGCCATGACGGCCAGAGCAGGGCTGGTGACAAATGGGCTCTCCGTGCCGGTGACCTGGTAGGACCAATTAATCACTGGGAGGCGCTCTTTCTGCATATGTATGGCCAAGAGCACCCCTGACCTTCCATTTAGAGGCAGGGAGCCCAAAGCTTTGGGAGAGGTTCTTTTTTAAAAACCAGAGAGACAAGGAAAGAGTGGGGGGACAGTTTGAGAGCGAGCAGAGAAAGGACTCAAAGGAGAGAAAGGGAAAGGTCAGAAACTAAAATGGAGTACGAAGGCTGATGAATGGTCTCAGCCAGACGGTGGCTGTCCCGGCTGGCCTTAGGAAATCACATTAATGGAGATTGGTAAAGAATTTGGTTCGAAATTATGAAAGAAAACTCTTACAAGGAAAGAGTTCGATTATAGTTCTACAGCCGGGAGCACCCAAGAATGACTTCAAACATATTCCCTGGGTATGTGTGTCTGTGTGTGCCTGTGTGTGTATGTAAGAGGGAGCCACCGTGTGCACCTGCACTGATGGAGAAATACATGGGTGTGGGGTGTTTAACAGACAAAAAAACAGAGGCCTGTGCTGCACGAGGTACTTATCAGCCAACACACTCAGAGAGGCACTCACTAGATCTGTTTTGTTTGTTTGTTTTTTTTTTAAAGATTTTATTTTTTTATTTGACAGACAGAGATCACAAGGAGGCAGAGAGAGAGGAGGAAGCAGGCTCCCTGCTGAGCAGAGAGCCTGATGCGGGGTTCGATCCCAGAACCCTGGGATCATGACCCGAGTCAAAGGCAGAGGCTTTAACCCACTGAGCCACCCAGGCGCCCCACTATATCTGTTTTTATCACACAACGAAAATGTGAAGATAGAGGTCACAGTGTACTCTGAGACACACCTTGAGGATTCTCTCCGTATCCTGGAAAAGCACCCGAATCTGCTGCAAGGGAAAGCTCAGGGAAATCCAAGGTAGCGCTTTTCTCTTCCCCAAGTTCTGTCCACATGCATAAAGATGTCAGTGTGTTGATTATTCTGATTAGACTTTTAGTGTAATTTACGGGGTCCAGCCATTGTGCCTGGGTGTCTGGCCTGCACTCGCCGCCCTGATGATGCCATTTTTAAAATGTCAGCTCGGCTGTGATTCATGGCTGATGCTAGTGACATTGCTGCTGACCTGAAAGAGTCAGGCAGCAGTATTTAATTAAAGAAAAGAAAAAGAAAGAAAGAAAGAAATAAGAAGAACCACCAGCCTAAATAAGGAAAGTCAAGGGCAAAAATCTAAAAGAACCAAATTTATCTTGGAGAAAACCAGCAGATTGAAAGAAGGAAGAGGCCCTGGGAGTCCAATGTATTTTCATGTCTTCGTGATGCCTCATGTCTACCTGTCATGTGGAGCGGTGAGGTCATCCTTAATGAGGAAGACGATCGCTTAGATGGCATGTGCCACCGGCCCACTGGCTCCCACTGCCTCTCTGTAGGGACTGCCCGGGAGGTGGAGCAGCACCTCCTCTAGCTTCAGCCCTTGCCACGTGAGGGTCAGTCTGCCCACTATCCAGCCCGGTGGCAACCAGTCCCCCTCAGGGGACCTCTGGCCAGCTTGTAAAAGGCCATTCTCAGTTCTGATTTCCCCAGCTGGACGCTGGGCAGGCTTCAGGGTGAAACGGTTACTGTGGCACCTGCATTCTCTTCTGCCCACTGGGGGTATAGACCCAGGCCCCACCCTCAACAACAGGAGCTGTGTACTGGCACGGAGAAGGAAAGCCCTCCCCAGGCTTTGTGAAGTTAGAGGTTTAAGTGGGAGAAAAGTGATCCCTTAAAACACTTACATTGACTGAGATGTATACACATATTCACACACCTTAGCCAGGAGACCTGCTAAGCCCCTGCTGAAGTGGGAGGCCAGAATTTCTCATTAATGGGAAGGCCGCAGAGAGCTAAGGTTTGAGAACGAGGGCCAGCCTTTGTCCAGGCCTGCGGGAGCCAGGCTATTGTCTTCCAGGCTGTCCTTCCCCATGACCCCAGGGTCAGGGGCACACATGCCGGCCTTGAACTCTCCGTCTGTCTCCCCCACCATATTAATTACTATTCCCTTTGGTCAGGCTAAGAAAACAGCCTTGACTGCATTAGTGCTAATTAAGAAGAGTGAGCTCGCCATCCTGGAAGCCTCCGTCGGTCCATTCAGGCCAGGAAGGGGCCCTGACAATCTTATTACTGGAGAAGAAAACACCTCCCCGTGCTCCTTCCTGATCGGATGAATAGGGGATGCCCTCCCTCCAACCCCCGATGGTGAGTTCATCTCTTCCATTATGAATGCATCTGCCCCAAGCAACCCGTGACCAGCAAGGACAGCCTGGGTCCGCCAGACACACAGGGCAGGGGAATAACTACATTTCCTCAAGTCAAGGGGAGCTGGCAGAGCAAATGGTGGGGGGAGTCATGCCTATTTCTGACTCCATCTGTTGCCTTCTTCCTTCTTCACTCACCATAAATAAATTATAGATAGACAAACAGACAGATTGAATGAATGCAGATCACTCTATGTCACCACTCCCTAAACCTATCATGCTCTCCACTTGAACTAACAAAGTAGTAACTGGCTCATGAGGGGAACTGAACACTCTGGAAGCACTCAGCCCCTTCTACAAGGACATGAAGATGGGTAACGATGATCTGGGCTGCCCTCTCAACCTGTTCTCCCCGTCATCCTCCCCACCCTCATCTACTGCAGTGGCCTTACTGATGTCAGCCACTGTCTGGTCCAGTCTGTCCTCCACAGCATCATCAGCATTACATCCTACAGGACACGAGGCATGTATGCCACAAGCTTGGTTTCCAAAGTACCCACTTGATCCCTCTGTCTGTAGAAGAAAATTCCTTGGCCTGGTTTACAGGCACTTGGCAACCTAGATAAGAGCCAGCCTGCCTGCCTGCCTTCCTAACTTTTTCAACTTTTCTGAACCACCACATACAAGGGTAGCAATTTCCCCCAGACACTACACACTGGAGTCGCAATTCCCCCCAGTCATCCCATACTGGGGTCATTATTCCCCCAGTCACCCCATACCAGGGGTAGGAATTCCACCAGTCACCGCATACTGGCTATAGTGATTCCCCCAGTCACCCCGCACAGGGGTGGCAACTACCCCCAGTCACCTGACACTGAGGGTAGGAATTCCCTCAGTCACCCCACACCAGGAGAGTGATCCCCCCAGCACCTCACACTGGGGCAGCAGTTAATCCAATCACTGTCAGCCAGGCAGAGCACACAGCAAAGCTTGTATCGTCCAAGAGAGAGCACACATCCAAAGCAAGCACCAGGAGAGAGCAGCTGACGGGGGGGCCCAGCCTCCTTATCACCCTGGCTAAAGGGACGAAAGGGACAGCTCTTCACCTACTACTGTTGTTATTTGGAAATAAAAGCCTCTGGATAATCTACTCATGCACCATTCTCCTCACAAAAAGCCTGCTCCCCACTCTTGTCCCAACATGTGGCCTACAGTTCCCCGAATGAGCCACATCCTCACCCCTGCACGCCTTGCTCACGACTGTCTTGTCCGTCTTGAATAACCGGTGGTGGCCGTCCCACCTGCCAACAACCTAACTCAGTAGAACCTACCTCACTTGCGCAAGGCTGCTGGATGTACCAGGAGGCCCAAGATCATGTGAATTCCAGTTAACAAAGAATAATTTTTAAGTAGACGTATGCCCTAAATATTACACGAGGCATACTTAACTAAAAAGTATCCACTGCTTACAGGAAATGTAAATTCTGCTGGGTGTCTTTATTTTTTTCTGCTCCATCCGACCACCCTACTTTTGCTGCAGCACCCCCCAGCTACATTCTTACCAGGCACTGTTCTAGATGTGAGGCATACAGGAGACAAAAGTGGACCCCAACAATAAAATCAAAAACAGAATCCCTTTCCATGTGGAGCGATGGTCTGCAGGCCGAAACAAGGGTTTCCTCTTCTGTCTTGACATCAATTTGTTTGACTGAAGTATGATACTAGAAGGCAGTCCGAGCAGAGGAGTCCTTGATTCCCAGCTCTACCACCTGCCAGCCAGCCCCCGAGGGGTCATCGGCCTCATCTCAGAAAGGGGTCATGGCACCTGTGTTGCAGGCTGATGGGAACGTAGGAGGCAGTAATTGTACTCAGGCACGGTCCTAGGACAAAGCCTGGCATGAAGTAGCTGGGGGGATAGCATCCCAACAGGTTTCCTGCAGAACTGACCTTTACTCATCTACATTTCTGGGGTCCCTTCACCCACCCATCCCTCCCGGGAAGGAATGGCATCATAAAGATCTTTATATTTCTGGTGCCTAGCACACAGCTGGCATATGGCAAGGACTCAGTGGGCCGGCTCAGTGGGTCTGATTCTGGCTGCTTTAATACATGACAAGACTTGAAGTTTGCACAGAAGCAAAGAGAAATAAAAATTTGAAGCCAGTTCCCTGATAAAGAAGTCCAAAGAGAAAGGGGGGCTTTCTGTTTAGGCTGCATGATGCAATTTACATATTAACTCCAAGTGGATGTTAAAAGTAAATTCATAGGACACCTGTGTGGCTCAGTTGGTTAAGTGTCTGCCTTCAGCTCAGGTCATGATCTCAGGGTCCTGAGATTGAGCCCCGCATCAGGCTCCCTGCTCAGAGGGAAGTCTGTTTCTTCCTCTCCCTCTGTGTGCTGTCTCTCTCTCTCAAATAAATAAAATCTTAAAAAAAAAAAAAGTAAATTCACTTCACTTTGCCTTTATAGATGTTTATAGATGTTCTCTTAGGCAACTTGTTTCTAGGAACTTTGAAGTAGAGATAGTCTTAAAAATAAAGGATCCTAATTTTCATGGGAGCCTGGGCTTTATTTTTTTGTAAACATGTTTTTGGTTGTAAAAGTAATTTGTAAAATAAAGAAAAGTTACAGAAGGACTAAAACTCACCCACTATTCCTATATTCGCAGATAGTCCTTGTCAATATCTGGTGCATTTTTCTATCCTTTTGTGTCACATGTATATGTGTCTGTACGTGTGTGTGTGTGTGTGTGTGTGTGTATTTATTTCTCCCCTTCAGGTATGTGCCTACACATATATACAATAATTTGTGATCCCATTTTATGTAATTTTGTATGCTGTTTCTTCCACTTCATAGTTCTCAGAACATTCATATTCTTAAAAAAGCAAGATCTTAACAAGCCTTATACTCTTCCATGTATGTGCGTATATTTATATACACATAAAATATATACATTATTTATTTATATATAAATATATATACACACAAAAAAAGAGGGCAAACAAGAGGCAAATGAGCTCTTTTCTGTGACTATATATATATATATACATATATATATATACACACACACACACACACATAAAATCCATGAATGTTCATTATTTATACATCCAATGACTTATTGTTAGACAATTAGTTAATCCCAGTATTTTTTAATTATTTGCAACAAAGATGTGGTGAGCATCTTTTTATACATGACTCCTTATTATCTTATATATGATTCCATGGTTTATTCCCTCAGGAGAGAAAATCCTCAAAGTCTGGTCAAAGAAGGGCATGCACTTTGGTTAAGATCCTTGAAGCAAAGAAAGCACCAGACCCCTTAGAATCACTGTAACCAAGTGTAGAGAGACACCCAACAGCCTTGCCAAGACTAGATGGGACCTCCAAAAATGTCAGTAGAGACGGGTTTCCACACAGGGAGAAGTAATGAGATCTTGGCACCCCAATCTCATCCCCAACATTCTCCTCCATTTGGAGTTTCCATTTTTATGAAGGCAATCAGTTGGTTTCCTCATACCAAGAGGTTGTTAAGAACTCCTCAGCTGATAATGGCTTCCCATGAGCATTTGTAAAATTCATCACTAAAATCAAGATATATCTCTGCTTAGGTTTCCATCCAAGATTCCTATCTAAATGCAAGAAAATAGAGTTTGATGGTCTTTAAACTTCTAAAAATCTCGGAAGCATTTCTTAAAAAATAGGTTGACACTTGGGATGGTCAAAGCATGGTTTATATTGCCATTACTCCCTAGTCCTGGGCCTGTTGATTCCAGGCCTCTTGTTCAAAGATCTTGGATTTGGCCTCTGAGTCCTCATCACAGCCATGTAGGTAGCCTGGATTAGTTGACTGGAGTTAGCACACAACCCACTTTACAGTCTGGCTATAGGAATACACAGTATAAAAGAAATCAGTTGAAGCTAAACTGTTGTATGAAGGGGTGAGGAGTCTAGAGCCCAAACCACTTCCTTCCCCTCTGAAAAGATTTCTTAGGATCCTGTGTGTTGGTCACCAAACCCGTTTATCTGTTTCAATCCCTCCAAACCCTAGCATGTCAAGATTCTTGCACACTGTCATTCACACAGCAAGAGATCCCCTTTCACAGAAAAGAGCTCATTTGCCCCTTGTTTGCCCTCATTCTCTGCCCCCAACTCCTGGTCACTGGCTTGAGGTGTAAGCAAAAGCAGTTTGCAATGTGGGAGGCCCTCCACTACCTTCACAACAGCACCAGTGATGGGGACTTAGCTGCAATGACCAAGTCTGGATACTAAGACTGTCTTGGATAGAATCATTCTCCTGACCTTTTTCTGATTTGGGCTGTAAGTGGCTACAGGTGGCTTTGGATGGGTACAGGTTTTATTTAAGGCACCTTTAAGTTTCCTCCTAGCAGAAATCATCTCATTAAAAACCCAGACCCAGTGCCTGCTGAGGACAGGCTCTCTACTAGCGTTGGCTGAGAGAAAGGCCTGCCAAGACTGATATGTGGGCAAGCCAGCAGGAAGGAGAGACAGGGAGTCCTGCCACTGTCCTAAGAGTCCTCTGGTGTCCCCTGGTTTGTCTACCTCTGGCTGAATGGAAGGGAGAGGCAGGGCCATTTACCTAGCCCCAGGGCCTCCGAGGAGTGAAGCATCTAGGTGGGTCTGAGCCATTGCCATGGAGCTGCCACTGGGTATTACTATCATTCCAGACAGCAGCAAGTCCCCTGGAAAAAGAGATTTCAAACCCCACAAGCTTAGCCCTCCATCCCCTTGTTCTCCCCGCCTTATAAAAATAGAAAGAACACATGTTCCCATTAGTCACTTGCTAGAGGGTTGCTGTGGGGTATATGCAAGCAGCCTGTACACTGGAACCAAATTTGAATCTCATTTGCATCTTCCAGGTAGACAATGGGTACTGCATCAAATACACAGACACAGTCATCCTCCTTGCCTCCCCAGCAAGGCATCAAGCGAGGCAGACCAGATGACATTTCCTGGGAACAAGGCCTATCATTTGTATGCTTTCGCATCCGCTTGATAAAGGCCCCTCCTGGCGACTGAGGCCCACCCCAGCTGGAGAGTCATTCGGAGAGGCTTTTAATTAAACTCCTGCTTGCCAAGAGTCATATGCATACGCACAGGAGGGCTGGCGCTCATGGGGGAGCCATAAAGACAGTCACTGCCTTTGCTTCTGTGTGTCCTTAACACTCAGAGGTCATGGGCAGAAGCACGGCCTTTGCCAGCAACCCCTTTCAGGACAGCATCCGGGGTGGGATGCAGAGCTAGGCCCACATCATGGTGGCCCGGCGCCTCCTGTCCTTGCAGGTGGAGTCCTGGCTTTCCAGGCACCTGTGGGACCCCCAGGGCAGCAGCCCTGTCAGGGTGAAAGAAGAGGGGATGGGGCTGCACAGAGGTGAGTTCACGGCACAGCCAGAAGGAAAAAGTCTGGAAAAGACTTCAGACCCTACAGGTGGCTTAGTTATTGACCTACACATCTCTTCTGGGAGGCCAGTGGGTTCCAGGAGCAGGAGGTGTTCTTTGTGGCTTTGACCTGCCTTGACCCGACCTTTGTAACTCTATCAGGACTAGTGGTCAGTAGTTATCAACTGTCAATACACTGCCAAAAAACACACACTTTAATTCAGAATACGGGGAGGCCCATCTATTTGCGGATCAATCTTGGCCTTGTGAGTTGACAAAATGCAGAGTCCCTTGTCTTCTTATCATAATACTGAAAATATGTGCTGCGACAAATTGAATGATCTACACCTCTCGTGCACCCCTCCTGGGGCCCTTAGTAAATATAAGGCAATTGATTGGGATAAAAGGTGAATGGGAGGGCTATGGTATTCCTCTAAAGACACCAAGGCCACAGCACAATGGACTAAGAAACTAATTAGTCCATCTCATTAGTGCATCTACTAAAATCCTATAAAATCAGAGCAGGGCTAGCATATCCCTGTTATCTGGGTAATTTACAAACAGTTTGCATGTGTTTGGATAACTGAGGCAAGAACAGAGTTTGGAGGCTTCATGATCTATTTGAATAGATACCTGGAGTCCCTGGATTCTTGCCAACCCCTTTCCATGTGACCCTGTGCTGTGCTGATTTGTCTCTGGTTTTGTCATCCCTCGCCCCCGTCCGAACCCACAGAAAACAATAATCTTCTGGAAGGTGGTCGGATCACATAACAGGGGCTGATCTCAAGATGCAGAACAGGCCTGTGGGCGTGCTGGGCAGGCCTTCTGCTTTCCAGCTGCTCTGACAGTGGTGGACATGAGCAAGGTCAGGGACTTCCATGGTCCCTTCTCTATGGACTGTTTGCCGGAGATGATTACTCACAGTGGTCAAACAAGCAGTTTGGCCGATACTTTCTAGTAAATTGCCAGGACCACTATTTAAATCGTCTGTAAGTTGTGGCTAAGAATCATGCCTACTTTCCAGAGTTGGGATATGGATTAAACGGGCGAATACCTGTGAAATGGTTAGAAGAGTCTAACAAGTAACAGACAAAACTCACTACATGTTAGCAGTATTATTAGTGATATGATTTATGTTACTCTGACCAAAGAATCATCCTCATTGTTAAATTGCTTGGCCACACGGCATATATGCAAGTCCCTGGTGTATGTAGATGGAATCTCTATTTCCCTTTGTTGCACCTCGTGAAGGGCCACAGGGCTTCTCAGTGTCAGTATTATTTATACTTTGGACCAGATAATTCTTTGTTGGGGGACTGTCCTGCATCCTGTCGCACTGGTGTCTTTATCTATCGGATTCCAGTAGCACTTCCTTCCCCACGGTCATGACAACCCAAAATGCCTGACCCTGTCAAATGCCCCCAAAGGGCAAAACTGCCTGGGATGAGAACCACCAAGATACAGCACAGTCAGAGCACCCTCATATGCTGTCATAGAAACTTGGCCTCTGCTCAAGGGTCCTTCCTTGCTCGTTGGGTTGGTTCCTAGAGGTACTCACACATGAGTCACTGCAGCTACCTTACGAACCTGCTAGTTGCCTCTTGGGCAGTTCTGGCCCATTAGTGATTCTCGCCACTGAAGGCTGGGCTGCCCTCCAAACCTCGACAAGGCCCTCCCAGCACTGACATCCATACCAGAACATATCTGCTGGTGCTCCCCAAAAGGTGGGTGAGTTCTCCCTTGGCCCAGAGTGCTGGGGAATTGCTATCTGTCACCACTGCCACTGTGGCTGTCAGGGCCCCCCATGGCTGGCTCTCCGTGTTCTCTGGGACCCTCTATACAGTGAAGCCAGGTGATATCCCAGCTAAAGTCGGGGAAGGGTGGTTCTGGTTTGTTTTCGGGCTCCAGTAGATGGACACCAAAGCAATCCAACATATTCTCTAGAGGCAGTACAGAGCGTCACTGAAAACAGGTCTTTGGATTCATATAAGAGCTGTAGAGAGGTTGACCCAAAGCACACATCTGTGTCATGGACTCTCCTGAGTTCCAGATCATGATTTTCTGCCTTCCACTGATGGCTTATAATTGATTCAAGCCACTCTCATTTCTCAGAAACAGAAACTTCCTCCGTTTCTTGGCCAAAGAGACCCTGGGGAGGCTTGGAGCCCACTAGCTGCCTGATATAATCAACTAGAACCACTGACGCAGAAGAATCACTTGGCTTCTTACAAATAGGAGAAACTTAATTTTGGAGAAATACCTTATTCTGCAATTGAAATAAACATAGGGCCAGAGATTAAATGACTGGCTCAAGGTCACACAACTAACAAGTAATAAAGGAAAGAACAAGATGCTGAATTCCCTCCCTGGTGACTGTCTTTAACTTGCAAACTGCAAAAAGTGTCATAGAAATTAATGCTACTCATGTAGAATTCATTTTAGGAAAGTGGTCTTGTACATCAGTGTGTTTTTTTATTGGCATGGGATTAAGGGGTGTTCATGTATGAATGTGGTGGAAAACTAAAGCTTATGCCTTCAACCATCAAAGCTTTGCTTTCACTTTAAGTATTTTTTTAAAGATTTTATTTATTTATTTGAGCGAGAGAGAGACAGCGTGCATGAGCTAGGGGAGGAGCAGAGGGAGAGGGGTAGGCAGACTCCCTGCTGGGCAGGGAGCCCTGACACAAGGCTCAATCTGAGGACTCTGGGATCATGACCTGAACTGAAGGCAGATGCTTAACTGACTGAGCCACCCATGTTCCCCTCACTTTAAGTAATTTTAAGAAAATATTTCTAAAACATTTTAAATAAGAATATGCCAAAGGCTTTTACCTAATCGATATTAGTGTGTATATTTGGTGTCACACCGTTTTTTTCTATAGAAGCCTTTCTCCCCTCCACTCCCACCCCCAGTACTTGGGAGTTTTTGTTCTGTTCTACATAGTCAGTAGTACTGAATGTAATTTCTGAATAAATGAGATCATCTATTATTAATATTTTTACTAACAAGTCTATGTTTACCAGCTTTTGGAGGGTAATGCTGTCTCTAACTTAGAGATGTTAATCAAAAGAAAATTTAACTCACTGGTTTCTAGATAGGCCCCATTTGCCATTTTTACCCATGAAGCATTAATGCCTGTTAATTTTTCAAAGTATTTGCAGACCAAAGGGGTCCTTGAAAATTCCTCTGTGGTTTGTCTCAATATTATGCCTCTTTCTTTAAACCAATGGACATCAAAGAAAGTTGAAATTAAAGGCAATATTTTCTTTGAACATGGATGGTCAACTTTTTCTTTGGCTTCCTTTTCTTGAGTCAGATGTTCTAACAGAGCTTGATTTTGAATGACTAGTGCCAACCTAAGTGCCTAAACCTAAGAAATGGCAAGTGTGGACCCATCAATTTTATGTCTGTGGCAGGGGAATGTCAGAAGTATATTTGCCTAATTCCATGGTCCCAGTTTATCACTCTCTCCCATGCCTACAACTCTCGGCTCCAGAGAATTCCAGCTCATCAAGAAAAAGTACAGAATAAGGTTTGATGACATTATCACAAAGTCATATTAACAACAAATAGGTGGAAACAAAAATTGGATCTTCCGTGGTAAAGATGTTTTCCCTGCAGAAGGGTAGATGCTGATAATTCGGTCCCTGGGATAAGTCCATCAATCATTATGAACTCAGTGGCCCAAAGGCAGTCTTGGCCATTTGAACAAAGCCACAAAAATCATGAGCAAAGAGTGAAAGCAAATTATAAAATGAGTATAACTAGATGAAAGAAATAATCATCCAAATGTATCTTAAGTTCTCGTGAATTAGCAATTTTCTATATTGACATGAAACAATAATAAATATCAAATGTAAATCATATTATATATCTAGGTATTGCCTCTGGGTTATACAAAATTCAGGAATTAAAAAAAAATTCTCAGTTACAAAATGAAAGATCAATAATGTGTTAATGATAACCCTTAAGAATTACTACTAAATTTGTGTCAAATTAGAATTTTCAGAACCTCAAATTCTTCCCACAGTTCCAGCCTCCTCTTGAAAAACTGGAAATAAAATGCAGTAAATAAAATTACCGCAACAACAGCAGTGCAAATGCCCCCCTTTGTAAAAACCTCCCACTAGCCGGGGCTGTGATGGTGTTTTCCAGTCAAGAGGAAATCAAGGTCACGAACAGCAAAGAAAATGGCAGCCAGGATCAGAGACAAAGGGGGCTTGGTGGCTCAGAGCAAGGAAGTGGTGGCTATGTTTGCTGAGAAGAGTGAAAATCTGTAAGTGATAAATGCCCAAAAGGGAGGGATGGGGATTTAGACAAGAGGAGCACATCTGTCTCATACCCTCCTAGGAGGGAACCAAATGGGGGTTTTTTCCCTCCTTGTACAACCAACAGAAATGAATACACCCTCACTTTCTCATCCTCGGAAAAGTCTCTGAGGGTCTGCTATCAGCAGTGGGCTGGGGGTTGGGGGGATAAGAAATCCATCAGCTTCCCTTACTTGCTCGAAAGTTTGAAAAGTCAGTCAGCAGAAGGACACTGCTGACCAGGCTCCTTAGTTCAACATCCTGCTTGATGATTAAATGCGGTTTGGAATATTAAAAGGGCCACCTGGGAGATGAATTAGTGGCTCTGTTCCTCCTGCCAGCTTTGTTCCCCTCACTTCGCTACCTCTGAGCTCAGAGCGCTGCTGCCACTGACCTTCATCTTGAGATGGTGAGTAATAGTGACAGAATCCTCAACCTGGTCCACTTGGACTGTGACTTATGCCAGAGTGCAACTAAATGCAAATGTTTATGAATGCAAGAGAGAAACTACTGAGCTACTTCCCGGTGCTACATTACTTCAGTCTCCGTGTGACGTACAGAAAGCAACCTGCAATTATACAGTTAGACTGAATATACACTTTCCCCATTAGTATTAGTGTTTTGTCGCCAGTCACATTGCTTACTGGAAAAATGAAGGCCAAATGTGGCTCATCTTTCCTTCCCCCTTTCAAGACATTTTGCTGATCTCCTTTGATTTCTTTGCAGCAGCCTGCTGATTCTCCCCTTTAAGGATGCTCCTTGGAGTTTGAGGGGCTCAGAGGTGTGTGGATTGCTGAAATTGGACTGACGAGGCATATTTACTTTGAAAAGCTGAGGCTTGTGTAAAGAGGCCCCTGGCAGCTGGCTGTCAGTTGGGTAGGAAGAGGCAAGAAAAAAAACCGAAGAGGACAGATAGGAAGGATGATGCTTAAGAGAGAGGCTCACTCCTGGATGGCGTAAGGGGTGGGGGGTGGGGAGCTATTGAGCAAGGAACAGGCGTGGCAGTTAGTCGTCAAATGCATTGCTCCTGAGTGTGTGGGATCCGAGAGAGACGGTACTGTTGGGTATGATACACGACGCGGAGAAATAACCACAGAGTGTTTACTGAACTGCTGAACTGCCTGGCAGCAGCCCATCTGCCCAGCCAATGAGCTTCCCAGCAGCACAAATCAGAAAGTCAATAAGACACCACCAGTTTCCAAATTCTATCTCATTGCACATAAACCGAAAGTTTCAACAATCAATAATATGTTACTGAATTACAATCAGAATTCAGTGTAGCAACACCTCAACAAGCAAGTGCATCTAAGAGGCATTTGAGTCAACGGGTGAGCTCCAAAAATGTTAAACGAGATGAAGTGGTCAGATCATAATTTTGGAAGCAATGTCTTAAAGGCTGTGGGTAGGGGGGCGTGCGAGAGAGAGAGAAAGAGAGAGAGAGAGAAAACAAGAGAAAGCCTGCAGTTGATCTACTTTTTTTAAAAAATGGTCCAGTTCACTACCAATTTGCCATTCTTGTCTCTTGGTGTCAGCCATGGAAAATCTCCAGCATCTACGAGTTTGGGTTAATTTCCGCGACTTCATTTCTGACCGCCTGAGGAGTGAATTTCTAAAGCTACTGCTGATTCGTAGTTGGGCCCCTTCTTAGATTAGATGGCTCCAAGGAGATCCCTGGGGCTGATTCCAACTCACTACTATTCTGGTAGTAGATAAACATTTTCAAGACCTAAGGAAACTATCAAGGCCAGCTTTTCAATTTTTTTTTTTTTTTTAATTCATCAGTTTCTCAAAATGTGTGTAGCCGAACAAATCGCCCCTGATCCCATGCATATAAACACCACTACTCTACTTCTCCTATCATCTGCCCCTTTCCCATTTATTGCTCTCATATTAGTAGATTAAAAGATCAGAAGTGCCAGCTTTTAGCAAACAGATTCATCTTTAGTCACAAACAGATTTCCATGAGAATGAACACAAAGTTATTAGAGGAGAGAGATAAGTACATTACATATATTTTAAGCTTGCTGTCTGGTTTCTGTTAGGCATGCCCTGATTTCTTTTAAGCACTGGGAACACGTTCATTTTCCAGTTTATATGGGGGATCTTACGTATCTAGAGTGCCATTTAGAGGATTACTAATTTACTAAATGGTACCCCAGTGCCCTGAAAGAGTTAATTCTCTTCCAAGAGATAAGCAATTTATTTTCTATTTAGCAGCAGGATAAGGCCCACTGCTTGCAAATGACTCTGAACCCCTGAGAGACAGAGACAGAGACAGTTTGAGAGAGACAGAATGCTATATAAATACAGGATATAATCATTATAATAGAATGTCAATCCACAGTATTCTTTTTATACATACCCTTTCTTAATCTTTGTCTACAAAGACTAGATCAGCATTGGGAGATCCTTGTGCCTTTTGCATATATCTTTGAAAACCAGATGACAAGAAATGTGACAAATTCTCTGGCAAAAAAAAAGTCCACTTAACCAATCAATCAACAAACGCTCCTCAAACACTATGACTAAACAGAGAGCACAGCCAGAAATTTTGTCCCCAGAGCTTCCAGTGTATTTGGGGTGATAATGATTCTGGAGCAAATGCCTAGCCAGAGGTAATGATGCATACCACGACAAAGCTCAAGAATGTCCAGGAGAGAAAAAGCAGCCACACCGTAAAACAGCTCAGCTGACTATCCAGCAACGGCAATTGGTGACAATAATTATTTTCACCTTGGTTCAAATTCCAGCTCTACCACTTGCAAGCTGTGTCATTTTGATCAAGTTATTTAACCTCTCTGGATTTCTGTGTCTTGAAAAACCACGAACTTGAAATGTGGGGAGGATTAGGCAAAGATATCTGCAAACATGCTTTGTAGACTGCAATGTGCCAAACACAGATGTGGAAGTTACTTGAAAATGTGCACCTTTTCTAAAATGGGAATGATGGAAGACGACATGTGTGTGCATGAAAACTCACTCAGCAGAGTCTTGTGATTCACACGGTTATCTCTCCTCTTCGATGGGAGCCTGTGTGGGGCAGCAAGGAAAAGACAGCTCTGAAGGAAGACACAGGAATGAAAACCTAAAGAGGGAGGATGGGGTATGTTTCAAGGATGGCTAGAAGGAAAAGAAATGTTAGCCTAACTGGTCATCCAAGGAAAGGCAAAGGGAAGGGAGATGTGATAAAGAGGAAGGGCGTCTGTGTGAGTTTGCTACGGCTACTATAGCACAGAACAAGGGAAATTTATTATCTCATAGTTCTGGAAGCCAGAAGTCCAAGATCAAGGTGTGAGCAGGAAGTCCAAGATCAAGTCACCAGGCCTCTCCTAAGGCCTCTCTCCTTGCCTCACAGATGGCCATCCCCCCCTTCACATCACCTTCACTCTGTACAGGTCTGTGTTCACATTGCCCCTTATAAGGACACCTGTCATCTTGGATTAAAGCCCCCTTCATTTTAACCAAATTATCACTGCAAAACCTTATCTCCACATACAGTTACCTTCTGAATTATTGGGGAGCAGGACTTCAATAGGTGAACTCAAGGATGAGGGGAGAAGGGGCACAACTTAGCCCAGAACAACATGTAAATTCAGAGATGGATCTGGAGCTAACGTGACAACAACATAGAGAGTGGAGGAAGCAAATCTGCAAGCATATGGACAGCCCAAATGTTCAGTGACATACCAGAAAGATTTGGAGACTAAGGAGATGGGCGAAGCAGATGGTTTTGTGGATGGAAGTTACTGAGATGTGCTTCTAAAGATACAGTTTCCTAAAACAACAGATAATCCCCCTTCACAGAATAATAAGAGCTTCCACACATTATAATAATGTTCAAATTCTGGCCTAGCCCTTTCACATAAGCCTTTCTTAAAGACGGTAGTTTCTTCTCGAAAGTGCTTCAGAAGTGGGCACTCCACAAAATCCCATAGAGATCTGCTGTGTTGATTTATCTACTCTGTCTACCAAAAAGTTGTTTTGTTAGATCTGACCCAAATCTCTTGCTAATAGAAGCCAAAGTTCAGCATTTCAAGGCTTCACGACTTTGGTGAGTTCATTCTCCTTCACATTCCCTGCTAGTCTTCCTTTCTGGCTACCCAAGTCCCTGCCTCCTTTTCTCTCTTCCTCCTTCTGTGTATATGGACAATCACTATTCAGAAATATCCACAGAAAATACATGTGAGTAGTCAAGTTACTCCTTGGTTTATTTCCTGTTTTGTAAGAGAAACAGATATAATAATATATAATAATTACATTCTATTATACATAGTAATATATAATAATATAAATAAATATCAAAACATCCTCCCCCTTCCCACCTGATAGCCTAGATACAGCTTTTCTTCAGTAAAACATACATAGAATGCTACAAAAAAAATTTTTTTTAAATAAGGATTTCTAGTGTGGATAATTTTGTCAAGTACCATGAGGGAAGCAAGCTGGTATTTTTTACCACATGAATATATACACAGTTCTAATCCCTTGGGAGGGACTTCTGAAGTATGTCTACCTTTCAAAGTATAATATTCTGTATATGCATTTTATATGTAAAAGAGCTGACTGGAATTCCTCAACTTGCTATACTTAACATGATCATTTTCTCTCTAACTTAATCAATAAGCTTGGATATCATTTTAGTTTTTTCCTCTCAGGTTTAATGTAACTGACCACCTTTTAGCCCCTGGGTTAGATAGTTCACACAGAGGGAAAGGGATGGGTTTGTGGGACTCCATGACACAGGGCATGTACTGTAGTCAAAAGCAGTGTCCCTTCTAAAACTGAAATCAGTATGATACCTTTTTTTAAGAGGGTTATTTGAAAGTAGGTTGTGGGTGAGTGTATTTATGTGGTGGCCTCCATAAAAAACTATGTGATCCCTTATATGTTAGATCAGAACAGATGGGAATAGAATTCAGCAATGCTCCTAATGCTCTCAATTCAATTGTCCATAAAGCACCCATACAACATATTCATCGGACATTTATTTTGTGTGCATTGCTTCACCTCACCTCCTATAAAAATATTTTCATATATATAATGGATAGAATTCATGTGTATCTCTACATATATCTCATATATATATATAATTCTAGAAAGAATCCATGGTTTTTCCAGCTTTATTAACTAAAACAGCTGCCTCTTCCCATTTTCTAGGCCTCCCAAGGTATTTCCCCTATTTTTTTTTTTCTGTAAGTGCATCCACTGAATTTGAAGAGATGGTATAACTATATAAATTAGAAAGGACTATTGCTTAAGATCTACACTTGGGATTAAGTAGGAAACAATCCAAGGGGTACCACTGAGCAGCCGTGGGATGATCTCTTTTCTTCCCTACCTATGTTCCCTTGAATTTTACCATTTGGGGGCATGAGAGCCGAACTTCCAACTTCTAGAGACCATATCTCATTGAGGTCTTTCTTTGGCCATCTCAGGCTGCTGCACTGCTTATACATGTGGTAGGTAGAACTGGAAAGGGAATTACCACCTGTGCAAGCAGGTCACAACCAAAAAATAACAGCAGTTAGTGTATAAATATACCAACTCTCTTTTTCCTTGGGTTGGATAACTGTGAAGTGTGTGTTCTCCATTACTCCCTGAGTTTTGCTATTTAAATTAAGCTTCTGTTGCCCAGAATATCAACTTGCTTGCTAATATACTCTTTCTTAGCACCTTCCCTTCCCTACTTTGTTCCCCCTACACTTCTTCTAGTTCCTGGGATCACTCTACAGATAAATTGGTTTTACTTGGATGCTTGTCTCAGGGTCTATTTCTGAGAGAACCCAAATAAAGGCAATGTGGCCGTTCATTTGGGACAGCATCAATACTGCTAAGAGGTCTTCTCTTAAAAGCAGAATCTTAGATTTGTGTGTGAGGGGGAGATGGTGGAGTGAATTTAGAACACAGAATCTTCCTGCTCCAATTATCTACCAAAAGGAGCAAAAAGTAGTGAAAACCAGCAAAATGCTCACCAGGGATGGTCAAACAAAGAAAACAGTATAACCTCAAGTTATATAAACTTCAAAAAATATCATTTAAGAAGTGGTGGAAATTTATTTTGATGTACCTTAATGCTAATTTCAACTAGACCCTGAACATTAGAATGAACAGGAAGAAGTAAAGAAAACGTTTAGTATTTTCCCTGAATACCTCACAGTTTGGAACTAAACAAAAGGTGTGCTTAGGTATCTTGGGTTGAGTCAGGAAATTTTGAGACTAGAAGCCCTATCACTGTAAGAACTCAGTCTTATAAGAGGCAGGAAAAATGGTCCAGGCTCGATATTTTAGAGGGTGGGCTTCAAGGTAATAAGATAGATTTCCAACTTGGTGAAGTGAACTCTGATGAGGGACATTTAATAAAATCTCAGGAGAAGAGCTAAGTCCTTGATTCTCTGAGACAAAGTCCATCAGAATAATCCCTCCTTCAAAGTACTTCGGATATAGACAATAGGATGGAACATTAAGCTGTTAGGAGGAAAAACAGGACTCAGATAAAATAGGAAGGGGTCAATAAGATTTACCCAACATCTGTCAGTGCAAAAAGAAGATCTCCACGTGGTTTTACATATTAAGCTAGAACAGACACAGGAATGAAAGAATGAATGAATAATTTTTTTTAAAAACATGGACTTCCGTTTTTAATAATAACAAACTAATTCTTTTAGACTAGCCCTTCTATTAAAATCAACTTCATATGCAGGATAAAACACTGAAGCAGTGAAGAGCTGAAGCAGTGAAGAGCTGATGAGAAATCAAGGAGCTGGCCAAACTAAAGGGACTTCCAGAACTCTGAAAGGAATGTGGAGTGCAAGAGCCCCTCTTCTAGCTCACCAGCATTTGTCAGTGAGTGAGGATATTTGCCACAGGCAAAAATTTGGATTTTGGTTTTGACAACCTTGCTGTATGTGAGGTGGGAGAGGTATTCAGGGTATTCAGGGTAATGAATCTTGTAAGAGACCTCCCCACATTAAGCCAGGACCTCAAAAGACTACACATTAAGGAACACTAAAAAACAAAGTAAGACATGCAAAAGAGAGATGGCATACTCACCTGGAAGAAAATACAACCCAAGGAAAAACAAAATTTCTTTTTGAGTACTTCATGTTACAGAATAATTCAATATGTCACAAATTTACTAAAATGGTCACTAAATGGTGGGCTATTAAAGTAGCAAAATAATATAAGTAAAAGAGATTGTGGAGCTTTGGAGACAAACAGCGGATTAAAACATCATTATATAATGAATAAATAAATGAGAACATGTAGAATATAATAACATGACCAAAAACAGAATCTGTGGCATAGGGAAAAGGCTTGAGATAATTTTAGTGAATGAAAAGGGAAAGAGAAAAAGAAAAAAAGAGTGGATGGCCCTGGGGCAGAAAATGCAACAAATGGGATAAAAAATCAAATATATAAGGGGGGGAAGTAAAGGAAGAAATAGATCAATCTAAGGACACAGTACATTCTAAGAAAAGCTGATACTAATTAGTTGATGCTAGGCATATTCTGGTTTAGTCACTGAGCTTAAAGGATAAAGAGAAAAGATTTTTAGTTATTCAGATAGAAAAATCAAGTTCTCTATAAACAGAAAAATTAGATGAGCCTCACTCCTCTCCATAGCATTAATCCCAGGAGACAAGGAAGTAATATTTACACGGTGCTAAAGGAAAAAAGTATGCTCTGTAGAATATCATATCCAGTCAAGTTGATGTTCACATACAAACACAAGACTGAGATATTCTCAAATATGAAGAAACTCAGAGTATGGAATCCACAAGTCTATCTACCAATCAAACAATACATGAATGACAACTTTGTGATTAAAGAACAGTACCAAGTACCAGGACACAATGAACAAATGAACAAAGACCAACAAAGTTTTGAGGGAAGAAAGCGTGATCTGAAAATTTTATCACCAGCTAAAGTGTCCTTTTATTTATTCATGTATTCATTTTCATTTACTTCCTTTGCCTTCATACTTCACCTTGAATATAAAAGCAACAAACACTCTCAAAAATGCAAGAACTTAAAATATGGCATTTAAATATCTTCTAAGTCTACTTAAAGATAAAGTTCATCCAACTAAAAAAGAAACAGAATTTTAATAATGTAAGAACACAGATCTAAAAACTCGATTTTAACACTGAACTGTTATTTTAACATAGATGTATAAAAATATTACAAAATTAACGTGTTATTCGTGGTTCAAAACAAGATGACAAATGTCACTACTACGACAAAGTAAAGCAATAACCAGTAAATACCAGGAAATAGGAAAGAAATTGTGCAGCTGTGTGCTAATTTTCTCATCTTTTAAGCAGGAAATCAACCACTATTACATTATACTGAAACATGAAGTTAAAACAGAATAAGGAATCTAGACAAACTTTTTCCCAATCTTTTTTCTTAATCATAGATAATTTAAGAAGTACATTCTAATGAAAAATATCTCCCCACCAAGGATCCAAAATTCCTTCAGTTTCATCTTTAAGCTTTTTCTTTTAATTTTATTTATTTAATTTTTTTTAAAGATTTTATTTATTTGACAGAGAGAGAGAGAGATCACAAGTAGGCAGAGAGGCAGGCAGAAAGGAGGAAGCAGGCACCCCACAGAGCAGGGCCCTAAAAGGGGCTGAATCCCAGGACCCTGCAATCATGACCTGAGCCAAAGGCAGAGGCTTTAACCCAATGAGCCACCCAGGCACCCCTCTTTTAATTTTAATAATTTAGTACCCCAAAAATAATTTAGTACCCTTACACTTAATAGTTATTTTTGTTGTACAAAATGCCTCTTTTTTTTAAATTTTATTTTTTTAGATTTTATTTATTTGTCAGAGAGAGAGAGAGGGAAAGAGAGTGAGCACAGGCAGAAAGAATGGCAGGCAGAGGCAGAGGGAGAAGCAGGCTCCCCGTCAAGCAAGGAGCCTGATGTGGGACTCGATCCCAGGACGCTGGGATCATGACCCGAGCTGAAGGCAGCTGCTTAACCAACTGAGCCACCCAGGCGTCCCCAAAATGCCTCTTTAAAAATCTCAATTTTTTCTCAGTCTCTTTGAGCCTCTCACTGTTTCTGCCTCTCTCCCCAAGAATTTGGGGAAATGTTCACCGGGTGAGAAAGCTGACTGTTTGTGAGTGGTGAGATTTTTAGTGAAATTCTGCTTTTTTTTGTATTTAACCATTTTTAATTTTATAAAATGTGAACATATACAATTTTTGCAAAAACAGTGGTCATTACTCTATAAAAGAAAGATAAAGTCTTCTATCACTTTGTTATCAATGTATTTATAATTTTGTACATGACAGACAAGGAAAGTAGACACCAGAAGATACTAAGAGCCCAGATTGGGAAACTGGGGCATCAAGAAAGGGGAAGAAAATTATAATAGAAGCATCACATCATTTTTACTATTTTTAAAATTTTTGTTTATGGTTTCAAATTAAAGTGGCTATCATTTCAACTTTACTACACTGTTTAATCTACTTTCTTTAGCAGATCTAGCCTCTTAGGAAGTGGATGCTCCTTTTCTCTTAATGGTTATCAGATCATTAATTCTGACTCTCTCAGATATTTTAATCCTCAAGGTTTCCTGAGCATGTCAAAGGCAGACTCACCAATGCCTGAATACATTTGCAGATTAACAGCTTCTTCCATTAGCAAATTGGAAATTCTCTCCCTTATCCCTTTTATAGTAGAAGAATTTTTCTCTTAGTGGTACTATGATTCCCATTTCTGCATCTTCCTTTATTAATCTAGTCTGGAAAGCATTTCCATTTTTCTTGGATGCTTCAGCCTTCTGTTGAGTTAATGAGTGTTAAATGGAATGGTTTCTCTGAAGGAACAAAGGCTACCTCCTTCAACTAATGGGAACACTGATCCTTAATACAGAAGCCAGGCATTGGTAGGTTACAATACGTGCGCCATTCTTTATGTTCCCCTAAGTCATGGAGTCCTCTTGAGGTCACAGAATAGATACCTGAGTAATAATGTTAGCACAATGGGTGAGATAAGACCAGGAGAGAGGTGACAGCTTTTGTCTTAGGGATCCGAAATGGATCTAAAATGGGTCCTCCAGAATATGAGCCAACTTTTCAACATAAACATTCTAGATCCACTAGGATACACTAGACCTTGAGAAGTGGAAAGAGGCATACTGCATCCATCACAAAATACTTTAGACCTGAAGACAATTAGGAATTGAAAACCCCTATCACTCAAATGCTTTAGGCTACTTATTTAAATTCAGTTGACTGTTAGTTGTACCAAATAATAAAAAAGTAACTCCCTCCCCAGTATTTCGCAAAATCTGTGTCTTCTTTTGAATACAGTACCTACCAGCATCTAGTCACTGCATTAAATATCCTATTAATAATGAGCAGCATCCTTATTTCTGATTACAAAATAAATATATCGAGGCATTCTTGTTTGAGGAAGCATCCATATTTTTGTTTTTAATGAACAATTAGCTTAGCTGCCATATGCAGTCTGGATGTTTTAAGCATTTTCTAAATTATTATTACTCTTTGGATAAGACTTTTGATTCCCTTTGTATTTTTCTGTGACTAAGATGATCCAAGATGGAAGAATCATTGGATTTTGGCTACAAAAACAATTCTTTTTAAAAAAGTTTGCGACTTTAAAACAGACCTAAATCCAAGAGAAAAATGATTTTATATATATATATATATATATATATATATATATATATATATGACATATGTGAGGACATTTTGATCATATTTTAGGAGAGAACTCTTTCATATGACAAACCCAACACCTTCATTTAAAAGCCAAACTCTGCTTGAAAAATATCAAAGCTTTCATTTAAGTTGCCATGGGCAAATGGAGTTATGTACAAATCAGAATCATTTGGAGAGATGGAGGGGGGTGGTGCACACTGTATTTAACTTTCAAAACACAGTGAGTAGAATGAGCTCAACTCTACACAAAGAGTTCAGAGTTTCTGGAATAAACACATGGGAATCAGAGTTGGCATAAAAGGTAGAAAAAGGAAACTGAAGATTACAAAATTCAGTCACATTTCAAAATTTTCTGCTACAATAATTCACTTTATATAGAATTAATGTGGCTGATTGAACGTTTGTGCTGTAATTTACTTATAATTAACATTTTATGGTGAACAGATTTCACCATCTCCTTCATGCTGTGAACTCTAAGCCATAGGTCAAAAATAGAGATGAAACAGATAAGCACAAAATATTCTCATTGAAATATTAATGAGATTTTAATTTACTGCTTTAAAAACACATCTTTCACCAATGGCTATATATAAAAAATCACAATTTTATTTAAATTTTTTAATCACATTAAAAATGTAATGAACTCTTCTAGCTGGCAGAAAGACACCAAAGCTTCTAATTCACATAGGAAATCCTAGGTACGTAAAACATTTTTCCAAGCTCTTCAGATGCCAGAAATATGGTCACACGAAGACACAGCCATTGGATCCAACATAGCCAAGAATCTCTTATTTAACCAGCCCTGAGCCCGAAACTGTGGAGCAGAGAGGGCAGCATCCCCACTACACCTTATAGGAATTCTTGACCCACAGAATCCACGAGAGTCATAAATTCATTGTGGTTTTCCTCCACTGCATTTTTGGCGTGGTTTGTAAGGCAATAACAGGTACCTGGAACATCCTAAGAGGCTTTCATTTGCAACCATTCCTTTGCCACCATCTCAGATCCCTGTTATTTTTATTGTAGAGAGAAAATCCAGACAACCTTATGCAACCAGAAACTGTCTTACAGAGGATATAAAGATGATATGTTCTTTGAAGCAAGCAGCAGACAATAAAACTAGTCAGATTTTTTCAATCTTAAATTTTAAATTGATGAAAATACTAAGGGAATAAATATCTTATGAGGATTTCCCATGTGTTGAGACCATTAGACCTACCAAAGTCAGCCATTTCTCCAGAAATTTTGCTCAGGTTAGTTAGGAAATATCAAGGCTCTTTTGCCCCACTCACGCAGCCAAATTTCTCAGAAGAGCCAATCCACATGTTCTCAATTTCTTCACCTTCTATTCATTCCTCAACTCACTCAAACCCTTCATGATTCCTATTTCTTTTTCTAAGTTAGAAAAAGTCATCCTCCAGGAAGGGGTGGTGTGGCTAAGAAAGAAGAGTGAGAACTGACTACAAACACACAGGAAAAGATATATATGGTTTGCGTAAGTAACATCCTATCCTTTCAGTCACAAATCTTCTGTAATGTTATGCAAATATTCAAGATTTTTCCATCATTTATAATAACAGTGTAGGGAAAGCGAGGATATTAGAAGATAAAGCAGTAAAACAACTGTTACAGCAAGCTAACCTGGGCCTGGATTTATCTTTGCCAAGGTCAGACCAAATGAGAATTAGACCTTTGATGCCAAGAACATGCTACTTATTATTTAAATGATTTAGAAATGCAAGCATATCGTTAACGAATTCTGACCTGACTGCCTTTTAAAAATCATTATGGCTTTGTTTGGTGCCCATCACAGATGGGGCAGCTTGTAGAATTACACCATGGCCTATTGATAGGAACCAAGATCTGCTAAGGCCTGGTTTTCTTATCAGCCAATACTTGCTTTTAGAAGAAAGGTGAGCACATTTAATCCATAAAAATAGCACCTTTGATCTGAGATGTCCAAACCCTTCCCAGAGACATTATATTTGTGTTTTTAGAGGAGAATTTCTTGGGGAGGATGGAATAAATAATTCTTCTAATTCACTTACAAAGCATAGGAATATGCAGACCAAGGGGTGGATGTATAGACCCAGAGGACTACAAAAATGGAACAGACATGATGGTTCCACATGGTCATCCTCTGACTCCATATTGGCTTTCATTGTTCTATCAACTCAACAACATTCCATGGAAAGAAAGGCGACAGTGAAGAGAGAACTAGGACATCCATGAGGAAGCCAGTAAAACCACACAATTCAATGAAGACATTTCATTCCCTTTACTTTCTAACAAGCTCCAACCCATTCAAAGCACTTATTAGAATTTCAAATGAAAAGCTGAATACTAGGAGCATTGTAAATCAGCTACAAACAGCTTTTAAAACTGTGTCAGGAGAAAATACACATGTAATTTTCTTCTTTTTTTTTAATATTGCTTTTTTTTTTTTTTTTGCCCTCAAAGGGTTTGTTTGTTAAGAAGCAGGTACCAATTTATTTTTACGGAGGGAATATGTTTGATTTGGAGAGGAGTGAGGAGGCACAACTGGAGAGATCCTTTAACCTAGGTTGGTAGGAGCTTCCAACATTATTTTCACTTGTGGTACAAGCCCCAGCACCAGGAAGTGTTTAGTTTTGTTTTTATTCTTGCATTGTTTATTTTTTTTTTCTTTAGAATTCTTGGAATTTGAAGCAGAAATGTCACTTACCTGAAGAAAATTGCTAGTCAGACTTCTCCAGTCCAGGAAACCATACTCGTTGACTTAGAACGTTCCAGAAAAGATCAGGGTGCTAGAGGAGCCCTCTCATCAATGGGGCATGTGCGGGAAGGGCACAGAACTCTTCTCAAGAGTCAGAAGGCTGCTGCCTCTTTTGCTAGGATATCCTTTAGCCTCCCATATGTTCATTTCCCTGAGAATGTGACAGGGTCACAAGACAGGGACACTTTAGAATTGCTCCTCATTCTCCTCTTCAAATCCCTGGAAAGAAAATAAAAGAAAGAACTTTCTTAATTTGTTAAGTTCTTAAAGTCGCTAAGACTTGGATCAATTTCCAAATTAAAGAGATTCCTTCCTGCCTGACTACCTACCTGCCTCCCTTCCTACCTTCTGCAGCACAGGAAGGCCCATGTGGTTACAAAGATCACCTTCCATGCTACACAAGGCAAAAAGATAAACACAAACCAAAGTGTCATTGGGGACTACATCCTCTAGAAAATATCCACAACTGAATCTCTTGGGCAAATGTTACCTTCTTTTTTTTTTTTTTTTTTTAAAAAGATTTTATTTATTTATTTGACAGAGAGAGATCACAAGCATGCAGAGAGAGAGAGAAGGAAGCAGGCTCCCGGCTGAGCAGAGAGCCCGACGCGGGGCTCGATCCCAGGACCCTGCGATCATGACCTGAGCCGAAGGCAGCGGCTTAACCCACTGAGCCACCCAGGCGCCACCAAATGTTACCTTCTTGACAAAGACCACTTACTGCTAAAAATTATGAAAACAACGGATAATACATTCCAATAGAAAAGACCACAGCCAACCATGGTTAAAAACAAACAAAAAAACAAAAAAACAGGTGTCACTCAAAAATCATAAGCTTTCATCTCTTCTGTTTCAGTTCTAAAAGTAGCTGCCTTGACATCAAAATGAAAATTACGGCCTTGAAATGAAGGAGGAGCTGCTCCAAGGCCTGGAGAATGGGATCCAGATGTCATCCTATGTTCTATCTGGATGGAAAGATGGAATCAAGCTGCATTTGATAATTTATTTACTTAACCAAAAACTATTAACCATCAACTACTGAAAACCATGTGCATCCACTTTAGGTATTGATAATTCTCTGCCTACCTCCCTCTCAAATTCTGTAATCATAATCATCTTTCAGGCTAAAGTACTTGAATGGTCAGTCAGAGTTTTGCCCCCTAAGTTCCCTTCAGGATGGGATAATGGAAGGATCCTGGGCTCTAGAATCAAACACACTGAGAAAGCATTCAGAAAGGAGGAAGCCCATTGATTGCTCTGGGTTAGAAATGAAAAGGGACCACCACAAATGGAGGGTAGATTGTGTTTTTGAGTAGACTGGAAGACCCACTTCTCTTCCTTTCCTTCCTTTCCTTTCTCTTCTCTTCCTTTTCCTTACCTCCCACCCCCATAACCAATATGGTTGGATTTTTATTGAGGAAACTACCAGTTTTCTTCCATGGGGTAGCATTTCCCTTGAAACCAGCCTGATGGGCCAAGAGGTAATGAAGAGACACCTCCAGTGGGAATATAAATCTTGGTCATCAAATATGGACGCCATGAGATCTTGTCTTCCTTTCACAGAATGTTTCTCCCACCAGTAGCAGCCCTTAAGCACCTGGCTTTGATTGCATTATGGGAGCTGGAAAGTTTCTTTCCATGTGGATCTGCTCCTTATTGGCAGAATGACCTTGCAGGAGTTACATAACCTCTCTGAACCCCATTCAGTCAACTATAAAATGAGACAGTAATACCTGCTTCCTGGTGACACCTAAAAGAGATAATGCATGGAAAATGCTCTGCACATAGCCCTAGCTCTTGATGTGTTAGCCTGGTTGGAGTTGCATTCCATTCCAGCTTCCTTCTAGGATTGACACTACCTGAAGAAAAGGGCACTTGAGCTCAGCAGTTGGACAAGTCTTTCTGTTACATTCTAGGTGCTGGTGTCACAGAAAGGTACCTGAACCACTTTGGCTCACATTGTCACAACCCTCATCCACAGTCGTTGCCTACTTTGGTAATAGTTACTAGTTTTCCTTTTTCTGTCCCCTCATTAGTCAACTAAAAAATTTATCCTTAGAGAGCTCTCTCTCACTCCCTCTTTCGAACCTCCTTTTCTTTCTTATTATTTCCCCTCTTCTTCTTTCTTCCTTTTAAACATGATTTTCAGCCCCACAGTAGTTACCTGCTGCTTAAGACACCCAAGTAAAATCCTTACACCTGAGCTTTGAGCTTCTCTGACTTTCTTGGTTTTTGTCCTTATACTCATCAACTCCCTCTCTTCCTACTATAGTTCACCTCTCCATGTTTATCATCCCAACCTTTATCCCCCAATCTTTTGTGTATTTTTCCTTCTTGATAAAAACCACTCACTCACTGAAAGACATATCAGTTGTTTCCAGCTTTTTGTTATTATAAGTAAAGTTGTTATAAACATTCACGTACAGGTTCTTACATGGTATATAGGTTTTCATTTCTCTAATGTAAATGTTCAGGAGTACAATTGTTGGGTAGTATAATTACATGTTCAGCTTTTAAGAAATTCCCAAACTCTTTGCTAGAACAGTTCTATCATTTTGAATTCCCACCAGCAATGTAGGAGTGATTTCTCTGCATCCCTAAAAGTATTTGGTATTGTCACTATTTTTTTTTTATCTCATCTAATAGGTGTGTAATGATAGCTCATTGTGGTTTTAATTTTAATTTAATATTTTTTAAATAGCTAATGATGTTGAACATCTTTCCATGTGCTTATTTGCTATTTGTATATCTTTGGTGAAATGACTCGATGTCACTTGCCATGTTCTAAGTAGATTGTTTGCTTTTTCTTACTGCTGAGTTTCAAAAGTTTTTATATAGTCTAGAAACTAGTCTTTTGTTGGATATGGGATTTGCAAATATTTTCTTCTACTCTGTAGCTTGTTAATTTATCCTCAAAGGATCTTTCACATAGCAAGAGTTTTTAATTTTGCCGAATCAACTTATCATGTTTTCCTTATATAGATTGAGTTTTTGTTGTCAACACTAAGAAATCTTTCCTAGCTCTAGAGCCTGAAGACTTTTTCCTATTTTTTCTAAAAGTTTTTATAATTTTATGAATTATATTTAGTTCTGTAATCCACTTTGAATTTTTTTAATTTTAAAAAAAAATTTTTTTAAGGTTTTATTTATTCACTTGACAGACAGAGCTCACAAGTAGGCAGAGAAGCAGGCAGAGAGAGAGAGAGGAAGAAGCAGGCTCCCTGCGGAGCAGAGAGCCCCATGCAGGACTCGATCCCAGGACCCTGAGATCATGACCTGAGCCAAAGGCAGAGGCTTAACCCATGGAACCACCCAGGTGCCCCTAATTTTTATTTTAAAAACTTAGGTTGAAGTTTATTTAGGTTTGCCCATTGATGTCCATTTGCACCAGCAACGTTTGCTGCAAGGCCATCTTTCCTCCACTGAATTGCTTTTGTATCTTTGTCAAAAATCATTTTGCCATATTTGTGTGGGTCTATTTCTGGCTTCTCTAGTCTTCTCTACTGATGTGTGTGATGATACCACATAGCATTGATTACTGTAGCCAAAAATGAAGTCTTTATATTGGGTAGACTGATTTCCTACCACATATTTATTCTTTTTTCAAAAGTTTTAGCTATTTTAGTTTCTATGAATTTCCATATAAATTTTTGAGAAATTCTGCATATATTTACAAAAATATCCTACTGGAATTTTTATAGGAATTACACTGAGGAATAAGCCAATTCAAGGAAAATTGACATCTTTACTATCTTGAATATTCCAAACCATGAACATAGTACTTCTCTCGATTTATTTAGGACTTCTTTGATTTTTCTTATCAGCATTTGTAGTTTTCAACATACAAGAATTACATGTATTGCTGGATTTATACCTAAGCCTTCATTTTTAAAGCTATGATAAACAGCATTGTATTTTTAATTTTTATTTCTATGTGTTAATTGTTAGACTATAGAAATATAGTTGGTTTTTATGTATTGTATCTTCTGTGACTTTACTAAACTCGCTATTCATTCTAGAAGGTTTTATTATTAATTTTTGTAGATCTCTAAGGATTTTCTATGTTGACAATCATGTCTTATGCGAGTGAAGATCATTTTACTTCTTCCTTTCCAATCTGTGTGCATTTGACTTCTTCTGTTGGCCTTACTGCACTGAGTAGAACGTGCAGCACTGTGTATAATAGGAATAGTAAGAGTGGTCATCCTTGCCTTATTCCTGATCTTTGGGGAAAGTATTCAGTCTTTTTATTAAGTAAAATGTTTGCAGGGCACCTAAGCGGCTCAGTCAGTTAAGCGTCTGATTCTTGATCTTGGCTCTGGTCCCAATTTCAGAGTCATGAGTTCAAGCCCTGCATTGGGCTTCATGCTGGGTATGGACTCTATTTTTAAAAAAGTATAATGTGTGCTGTAGGGTTTTTGTAGATGCTTTTTATAAAGTTGAGCATCCCTCTCTATTCCCATTTTTCTGAATTTTTATCATGAACGGGTATTCCATTTTGTCAAATGTTTTCTCTGCCTCAGTTGATACAATCATGCAATCTTTCTTTAGCCTGTTAATATGGTGGATTATATTGTTTGATTTATGAATATGTAAACAGTTTTGCAGTGATGAAATAAACCCTGCTTGGTTATGGTATAAAATTCCCTTTGTATATTGCTGAAATGTATTTGCTAACATTTTGTTAAAAATTTTTGCATCTATGTTCATGAGTTATATTGGCACATAGTTTTTTGGGTTTCTTTCTTTCTTTTGTTGTTCTGTATTAGTCTGTTGTTAGTATCAGGATACTATTAACTTCATAAAATGAATTGGGAAGTATTTTTTTCCTTCTTTCTGGATGAAATTATGTAGAATTGATATTAAAGCCCTTGGTAGAATTCTGCAGTGAAACCACCAGTTCTGATTTTTCTCTGTTCTTCTAACTCTCCTTCCAGATCTAACTTCCTCAGCTTTTTCCGTAAGTGTGCAAATTCTAATGTCTGTAATAAATTCTTTACTTCCTAATACTCTTATCTACTTCCCTGACTGAATCCCGATATCTTAAGTAATCTGGTATTAAACTGAAATAATGATAATAGCGATTAATAGTTCTTGAGCATTTAAAACATGTCAAGCACCTGCTATGTACTTTACACGTGTTATTTCACATAAGCAGCCCCATAGGGAAGGCTACATTGTCATGCAACTTTACAGAAAAGGAAACTGAAATACAGAGAAGTCATCTGTAAACAAACCCACAGTAAGGATCTGAAGCAGGACAGAAACCAAACTCTTAGCCACACAGTTCAACTGATGTTCCTTTTCTTGGTATATAATGTCTCTTTCAGAAGACCAGGGCATGTAGTGCTGATAGAAAGCATATATTTCAGCCTTAGTCACATCCCTGGCTCCTGAAAAAAATTGTGCTTTTCATCTTGTTTACCTTCTCTTCACACCTACCTCTTTTTCCATTTTTCTTCTTTTCTCTGCCCTTGGAAGATTTTCCCTCTGGACTTTCCCCCAAATAAATGTCCCCTCACCTCCCTATCACCTTTTGTATAGTTGGAAAGCAAGCAATGCCAACTGATGTGTCTCCTTTTAGATTTACCAGGCCCCACATAGGTAAAGCACAGGCCAAAGAAGAGAGGTAGGTACTGGTCGGTGAGATGGCAGGACGGACGCGGCAGCGTGTTGAAAGGAATGCACTTGTGAGAACAAGTGGGGATCTATGGGGCCGGGAGACATAAGCCTGCACAGTTACTCTGAGAAATCACCTCTCTTGTTCTGGCTTTTTTGTTGTTCTTGTTCACTTTGGGATCAGTCCAGTTTTTAATTAAAATGTCTACCCTGCCTTAAAAGACTGTATTAATTCACTAAAATAAACAATACTTTGGATGCAGAAATGAACCTGTAAGCAGATGCAGCCCAGATCCATTCTATTCTGGCGTATGTGTGTATTTTTTTTCTCTTTTCCCTGAGTGCCTTTGCTTGGTAAAAGCCATCAAATATCATTGAGAATTATTACTAATTTTTTGAACGGCCCTGAAGAATTAAAGAGAGAGAGAGAGGAAGAGAGAAGGAGTAAGAGGAAGAGAGAGAGAAAGAGAGAGGTTAAGCTCAAAGGCAGAGAGAGCGAAATGGACCAGATTATACAAAATTAAAAAGCAAATACGAGCAGACAATTTGTGCCGAGTGATTGCAAGCAATTACAGTCCGGCTTTTCTGGAGGGAAGATGGGGGGAGGGTGTTATTTCAGCTTAAAAGGAGACTTTATTCATTCCTGATCAGCTTCTCCTACCATTCTCTCTTTTATTCTTGGATATCAATTTAAAAAAAAAAATCAGCTTTCAGATGTTCCATGTCCACCCCTGCGAATCCACCCCTGGGCAGACAGTGAGAATTTAAGCTTCCAATCGGTTCTTTCTATAGCCCTGAAAACCAATTTGTTCATAAAGAATCAGATAAGGAGGGGGCGAGGGGGGGAACACAACAAGAGCATGTGTTTCTTTTAGAGGAGAGCTTCAATTTTACTGTAATTGTCTAAAGACGGAGCTGCTTTGATCTGAAGAATTATTATTGTGCCTCAAATGCTGGCTGCTAATGTCACAGCTGTGCTGGGGCTCGGTCACGCCAAGGGGCTTGGGGACGAACTTAGTCCCTGACCTGCCTCTGGGTCCTGCTCTCCACGTCTTTCCTTTGTCCACATGGGAAAGTTCGCTTTCCCAGTATGTCCCTTGACCATCAAAGGCCACAGTGCTGTTGGTTTTATTCAGGTGCTTGGGGGAGGTGGGATCATACCGGTGGTGACATAACAGGGGTTGCGGAGGCTGTACCAGATTGGGGGCTCTTGCCTTCCTAGGGGCAGGCAGGGCTGGATGGGAACACCCGCGAGAGGTCTGGTGTGGTCACTGGATCGGGAGACCCAGCTGCTCCAGCACAGTCTCCAGTGCACAAGAGAGCTGTGTGGAGAGAGTTCCAGTGCTTACAAGATATACAGAGAACTACTGGCTGCATTTCTCTGATTTTAATTCTTTGGGTTAATAGTTATTTTCTCTCTTTTTGGCTTATGCGGCACTGAAGCAAAGGGCAACCCAAGAAGCAGAATTAAACAATTTTCTTTCAAAAGAAGGAAGCCAACAACTATATTTAGGATCTGAGAGCTGAGGATCTTCAGGGCTTGTGTTTTCCTTGATGCAGGCTGGGGGGACACAACCAGAGCCTGCATGGCTCCCCATGGTGGCTAGGCAGGTCCAGCTCAGGGCTGCCGGAAGAGTCCTATCCACTCCTCCCCTCACTTCCGCCCATCTGGAAAAGCCACCTTTGCCCATCTCCTCCACGTTCCCCTGTCTCCTCTGAGGCTTTACTGGGGACTGCACCTGCTCATTCATTTCTCTCTGGCTCCCCATTGCCAACAGCATTGTCCAGACTTCATAACCTAGCACTCACAGCTCTACAGATAAGCTGCCTTTAGACCTTCCTCCAGCAATAACCCGTAGTCCTGTAACACGGGTGATGAGCTTCCCCACTATTCCAGCAAAGTCCCACCTCCAGCCCTTTGCTATGACTTTCCTCCTACCTGGAATACAACCTCTGCCTTCTCTCCCCTTTTCTGAGTCCTTTCTTGGCCCAACTTCTAGTCTGATGTGCAGATGAGATGGATAAGAAAATTATCCAAATGGACTGTGAAACCTAGTTTAGTGAGAGGAATGAGGGCATGGCCTGTTAGTTCACTTAGGTGAACTAAGGCTGGGGGCTGTGACAACAAGGAGAAGACAGACTGGGAAGAAGAACCCCCCCACCCTACCTCCTCTAAGTCAGTGTTTCTCAAACTGGAAGAATGCACACAGCCCTTTGAAAGAAAATGTGGTAAAACACAAGAATATTCATGAACCATTGGGGTCTGAAGAGTCTAGTTTGAAAAACATTGCCTTGAAAAACAAACAAAAATGTTGCAATATGAAAATATAAATGTAAGCATAGCCCTACATAGCCTACAAGGCAGTAGACCCACATTCCCCACAAACACCATCTTTTCCAACCTGAGCTTTCCTCATACAAAGCATACTAGAGGGCTTTCATCAGCTGTGCAAACATGGGCCAATTACTTAATTTCTCTGTGCCTCTTTATCTATAAAAGGAAGACAAGTAAAAGTATCTACCTCAAAGCGTTACTGCAAGGATAAAATGAGGTAATATGCATTCATGCAAAGTGCTTGGCACATTGTGAGTTTTCAGCCAGCAACAGCTTTAGTTAAACTAATCCCTCAGAAATACAAATCAAAACCACAAAGACATACCACCTCACACCAGTCAGAATGGCTAAAATTAACAAGTCAGAAAACCAGAGGTGTTGGCGAGAATGTGGAGAAAGGGGAACCCTCCTATATTGTTGGTGGGAATGCAAGCTGGTGCAGCCACTCTGGAAAGCAGTATGGAGGTTCCTCGAAAAGTTGAAAATAGAGCTATCCTAGGACCCAGCAATCGCACTGCTGTGTATTTACCCTAAAGATACAAATGTAGTGATCGAAGGGGCACCTGTGCCCCAATGTTTATAGCAGCAATGTCCACAATAGCCAAACTATGGAAAGAGCCCAGATGTCCATCAACAGAGGAATGGACAAAGAAGATGTGGTATATATATACAATGGAATATTATGCACCCATCTAAAAACCCCCCACATCTTGCCATTTGCAATGATGTGGATGGAACTAGAGGGTATTATGCTGAGCAAAATAAGTCAATCAGAGAAAGACAATTATCATATGATCTCACTGATTGTGGAATTTGAGAAACAAGACAGAGGATCATAGGGGAAGGGAGGGAAAAATGAAACGACGAAACCAGAGAGCGAGGCAAACCATAAGAGACTCTTAATCTTCGGAAACAGACTGAGGGTTGTGGGAGGGGAGGGGGATGGGAGGGATGGGGTGGCAGCAGGATGGATACTGGGGAGGGTATGTGCTACGATGAGTGC
Source organism: Neogale vison (assembly GCF_020171115.1). Lineage (NCBI taxonomy): Eukaryota > Metazoa > Chordata > Mammalia > Carnivora > Mustelidae > Neogale > Neogale vison. The sequence continues at coordinate 15,229,277 of NC_058097.1, forward strand.
CATGAATTGTGTAAGACTGATGAATTACAGACCTGTACCACTGCAACAAGTAATACATTATATGTTAATAAACAAACAAACAAAAAAATTCGAATCCACCTAGGTACCTATCTTATTGTCAGAAAACTCCAAGAGAAAATCCTGAATTCCTCATTCCCTCTTCAACTCCAGGAGGTCTGATATTCTGGGGTTCCCAGAGAGTGAGAGGGAGGATGCTTAGGAGACTGAGGCTCCAACGAAGACAGTCGGTGACACGTCCAAGTCTCAGTTTTGGCTCAGGTCATGATCTGGGGGTTGTGAGGTCGGGCTCCATGCTCAGAGGAGAGTCTGCTGGAGATTCTCTCTCCTCTCTCCCTCTGCCCCTCCCCCGGCTCACTCTCTCTAAAATAAATAAATAAATCTTAAAAAAAAAAAGGCCAAATTACAACCACAGGAAGCTCTAAGATAAGAAACACAGAGCAAAACCTGAGCTTTGAGCCAAGGGGAGGTGAACCGATTTTCTAGAGTGACATATACAGAATTGTTGGGCAGATGCCCTAAGAAGGGGACAAAGGGAGGCAGGCTTCACTGCAGAGCTTATGGAGGAAGATCTAGTTGAAGAGAATGGAGAAGATTCTGGCTAAGGAGGAATGATCTTTTTACCTCAACAAGCCATGGAAGTAAATGGCAGGAGACAAGCAAGAAAGGAGACCTATAGGGATCAAGGAAATCTGGAGAACAATCTTGGAGCAAATTTAAGAGTAGAGAGGGAGGAGGCAAGATATATCCAGAAGGACAGCATCTCCATCCTCCATTTGTGGCCATGTAACTTTGGGTGTTGGATGAGTCGAGAAAGGTACCTGTGGATCTCTAAGTCATAATTCTTGGCTCTGGAGCACCTGCTCTCCTTCCTTTGTAGGGAAATGGGCTTAAACAGAAACAAAGAAGCTACAAAAATGAACAAAATTTAGGGAAGTGGGAAGGAGTCAAGAGAAGGTGTACTGATGCATGCAACTTACTTCAAAATATAATGAAAAAAAAAAAAGATGGATTGAAGGATGGGCAAAGGGACAAATAGACGGACTGAGATGAAACAAGTATGCTCCAGTTTCAGAGCTGAATGTAGATGGTGAATGTATGAGTGTTCACTGTAAATGTTTTCTTTTCAATTTCATGTGTTCGCCATTTTAATAATAAAAAATTGGGGAAATATAGGTAACAACATCCAAGATAATCATTTCTTGTCTCAAGACAAGTTGTCCGTAAGAGGAGTTGGCACAATATTGAAAGGGTAGATTTTCTTCAACTGTCTCCCCTCACCTTTCAGATGCCCAGTGCTATCCACACACTCTCCTGGCACTGGACAATGGGCTAAGAATGTCACCTGTAAAGACTGAAGCTAGGAGCCCATACTATGGAATCCATTATTTTGCTAGGTCTTTCACAATGAGTGATACAAGTCTTTAACATCCGAAGAAATAAATCTTAAGTGGAATTTCAGCCAGTGGGGAAGAAACTATAGGCAGCATATCAGTTGGGATTAGATTCAGTTGCAAATGCAGACAGAAAAAAAAAAAAAGTAATAATTATGGTAAACAAGATGGAAGTTCATTTCATGATGACATACATGGAGTCCAAATGGAAGTAGCCCGTGACTCTCTACTGCGAACATTTCAAGAACCTTATCTTTTCCAGCTCAATGCTCTAAAACCCCCAAGATACAGATAGTCCCCCTCTTCGAGGTCCAAGGTGGCTGCACCCAAACTCCAAGAAGCAAGATGATGGCAGGAACAAAGAAGGAACACAGCAGCATGCCCAAGCTATCTCTTTAGGAAGGTTCCTGGAAATTGATATGCAAACTTAGTCACATGTTCACATTTAGCTGCAAGGGGGAATGGGAAATGTAGTCCTAATTCTCAGCTGTATTGTTCCCCACAGAGAAATTATATTAGTTTTTTTATAATTTTAATTTTTTTCATTTTCATTAAGTTTTTAATTTTAATTCCAGTGTAATTAACATATGGTGTTATATTAGTTTCAGGTGTACAATACAGTGATTCAACAATTCTATATGTTATTCAGTGCTCATCGAGGTAAGTGAACTTTAATTCCCCTTAACCAGTTTCACCCACTCCCTCCTCTCACCTCCCCTCTGGTAACCATCACTTTGTTCTCTATGGTTAAGAGTCTATTTCTTCTTTTCTCTTTCTCTCTTTTTCTTTTGTTCATTTGTTTTATTTCTTAAATTCCACATGAGTAAAATCATATGGTATCTGTCTTTTCTGATCGACTTATTTCGCTTAGCATTTTACTTTCTAGCTCTATTCATGTTGTTTCAAATGGCAAGATTTCAGTGTTTCTCTGGTTAAATAATATTCCACTGGTTGTATATACCACATTGTCTTTATCCATTCACCTATCAATGGACTGGTGAGCTGGTTTTATCATTTGGCTATTGTAAGTAATATTGCAATAAAGAGGGGTGCATATTTTCAAAGCAGTATTTTTATACCCAGTAGGGTGATTACTGGATGCTAGGATAGTTCTATTTTTAATTTTCTTGAGGAACCTCCACACTGTTTTCCACAGTGGCTATAACAATTTGCATTCCCACCAACAATGCACAAGGTTCCTTTTCTTCCACATCCTCATCAACACTTGTTGTTTCTTGTGTTTTGATTCTAGCCAGAGAAGTTATATTACTATGAAAAAAGGGAGAAAGGATTTGCGGGGACAGCTGTCTCTCTCAAAGGCAGGGAGAATGTCTCTCTACAATGCTGCATTCACAAATCTGTAATTTTCTACCGACTCTGTCCTCCAATAGGGTCATCTCTGACCTTACCCATTAACCTCCGTGACAACAGTCTCCTTTCTGGCTTGATCATACAGTAAGGAGGAAAAAGAAATATGAAACTTCGTAATAAATACTTTAGAAATTAATAACCAAAGGGTGGGGTAGGTATTGCCACCATCATGTTAGAGAAAAGAAATGGAGGCTTCCCTAAATGCAAAAGACTGATGAGGACTTCATCTTTAGAGGCCTCTGGTGACGTGCATGGGGACACGGGGCAAGTCTCCCCAGCCTCTCCCACCACTCAGCCCCTCTACCTCCATAAGAAAATTGAAACTTTGAAAAGCACAGAGGCTTCCTGACAGCTCTAAACAGGTGCTCTCACCTGGAGGGGAAAACAAGCAACAAAAGCCAGAAGCGGACTTTAGGGAGACAGCAGGAAAACACCAGGCTAAGAAAGGTCAGCCCAGGATCTCTGAGTGGCTGAGGCCTCTGCAAGAAGGAAGGACACGGGCACGGAGGTTAGTGTAGCTCACCGGCATGCATACAATGTCTCAGATCTATTCCAAGAATTAGAATGTTAAGTTCTTAAGGTTCTTGAAGAATTTTAAGTTAGTCTAGTGGCACAGTCTTCTTGACCCGAGTTTTCAAAGTTGACTACCCACTGAAATCACTTGGGGCTTTTGACAACATACTCATGCCTAGTCCCAACCTCCAAGATTCTGACTTCGTTAGTAAAGTTAGGGAGTCACTAGACTCTAGAGTCAGGGTGCTCACACTTCAGTGTACATATCCATCACCTTGGGACTGCAAAATGCAGATTCTTCTTCACAAGGTCCAGGATAGGACTGAGACCACATTTTAATAAGCGTTCAGGTGATAATGATGCTGCCCATCTTGCTACTGACTCTGAGTAGCAAGTCTGACTCTTGCATTTCTCCTACACAGAACGTGCATTTTTGCTATCCTACTAAGGGCTTTGATGCATTGTCTACTTATACAAGGCTATCTGGAGGCCAGAGGAGATCCACCCTGTAACAAAGCCTTCCCTGACGGGGCCCCAGCTCTGCTCCTTGCTGTTTACTCTGCATCTGCCTCCATGTTTAGCATGCCATCCCCTAAGCTGATGATCTAGACTGGCCCATGTTGGACATAGCACACTGCAGGCTACTGGCGTTCCATATGGCTCTTATTAATACTAATAATTAATGCTTAGTGCTAATAAGTAACGGCTTACTAATACTAATAATGACATCGAGAAAACAATGATAGTCCTACATGGTACAATCTCCTTTGTATACTACCCCCCTCCAAATTATAGCTCTAAATGAGCTTCCAGAATCTTGTTTTGACAGGTACAACCTCACACACACTCACTTAATAAGACAGCTCTATGGACTGAAATTCCACTTTCAGCAGATACACTTTCAGTGTGGCACACAGGAAATTAAATGTGAAAGTGTCATTAACATGGAAGTTGTGAGTTTAATTCCCTATGCAGGGCGCTGACAAACTGAGATTGTTTATCTATTTTTCATCATGGCTCTGTGTCTCCTATGAGATCAAGTGAATTTCTTAGAATTCAGTCTCTGCCCCCTTTTTCTGAATGAGCATAGGCTTGTAGCTTCAAATTCTATCCTCAGAAACACAGATTCTCAGAAGCCAAAGGAGCTAATACAAGCACATCACTAAGAACATGGTTCCATAGCAAGGTCTGTGATTGCTAAAGATGGCATTAGGGGCTAATTCAGAATGCAGAATTTTGTTGTATGTGTGTGTGTGTGTGTGTGTATGTGTAGTTTCCTTAAATATTTCTTCTGAGAGGAAGTAATGTAGCACTTAATGCCTAATGACATCTATTAGGGAATTCATTAAAGAAAAACTGATAACAAGATGTGTTATCATAGTCAACAATTAACTGTCATGTAGGAAACTCGATAGCTCTTAGGATGGGTAACGGGAGCTGCTTTGGAGCCTTCCTTACAAAGTGGTAGGTGTAGCCGAGCCGCCTCTTTCTGTAGGCTCACACTGACTACTGCTCCACTTCCAAGTCTGAATCCCATGTAAAGAGACGGGCCAAGGTAGGCTCTTCATCCCCGACTCATGTTACAGCTGGACAAGACGGGCAGCCACTGCAAGACTGCCCTTCCAAATTTCCTCTCTCTTCAGGTCTATCTTTATTTATTTTTATAAAGATTTATTTATTTATTTGTTTGTTTGTTTGTTTGTTTGACAGACAGGGATCACAAGTAGGCAGAGAGGCAGGCAGAGAGAGAAGAAGGGAAGCAGGCTCCTTGCTAAGCAGAGAGCCAGATGTGGGGCTTGATCCCAGGACCCTGCAGAAGGAAGAGGTTTTAACCCACTGAACCACCAGGCGCCCAGGTCTACCTTTAAATACAGGTTCAAATGACTTGGGTAATGCGGGGGGGAAGGAGATCTCAGGGGAACCTTTAAGGGTCTGAAGTCCTTGGGGACTAGGCTAGAGGGAAGGCTCGCAGTCTCCCACGGCAGGAGCTCACTTAAAGGAGACTCAAAGGTCTCTCTCTATTCTCCTGGGTGGAAAGAGGCAAAGCTAAGAAGTTGTCTGCCTCTTTGTGGTTAGCCTTGGCCTGGAGAAGACTGTGAAGCTAGCAGAGGCTTCTGACAGCAGCTCACATTCTCGGCATGTGAGCCAGCCCGCTTCTTTGAGAAACCACCTGCTCACCTTGTGATTCTGACAACATGATGCCCAACCAATACAGCGGCCTCAGCATTTCAGAACTTCCTCTTGCTTCTCTAGACCCTCATGTCTGGGATGCTCAGATAGTCCCCTGCATATATGGATCCTTCCTCCTAAGTCGTCTTTTGGTTTTGATTTAAAGTCCTACTAAACGTTAGAGCCAACAGAGGTTTAAGCCAGCTTTTAACCCAATTTCCTCATTTCACAGATGAGAAAACACCCAGAGCGGATTACCCACAAGCCAGCTGGAACAGGAGCCCAGGCTTTCTGACTCCTAATTCAGAACCCTATTTAAAACAACAACAACAACAACAAAAACAAACAAACAAACCCACCTCTAAACATTAGGAAACCTAAAGACCCAAAGAAATAGCTCTTGGGTTATCTAGCCTATGGTGGCACAAGGTGAAATTACTCTTAGCTTGTCTGTAGGCTGCTGTCTCCACTGTGCATTCGAATGGAGCCATAAAGCTTCTATTTATTTCCAGAAGCTCCACCATATTGAAAGGGCACATTCTCTGCTTCTGTCAGCAATGGGAGAAACAGCACATGGTGTTTTAGATAGATCATAGTTACCTGAGTCGAGGGGGTGTTGTAAAAGTAAGGAGTGTGCTGGTTATTCTGCCTGCCCGTCCAGACCTTCCTGCCAGCCTCCACCCCTCTCCATACCACTGTGTCCTGGGAGACTGACCTCCACTGGCTCACCCCCTGGATTAACTTGTCCTCCAGCTCAAAGTTGGGTTTGACCCATGGGAGGGCACAGAAGGAGGTCAGAGGTCAGGGTACTGGTTATTCTGGTCCCCTCCTTGCCTCGCCATGGTTTGGGCAGTGGCTCCACCAACAGCCACAGCTCCCCTTGCAGCCACAGGTCTCACCAGAGATCAGAAACACTGTCTCTCTTCTTGCCACCTCAGTCCTCTGAGGTTCTTCATCATCCTTTGTCAGCACCCTTCACCCTTCACCCTTTACCCTTTACCCTTTGCAAACAGTTCCACTGTCCAACTCACTTGGGCAGACTAACATGTTGAGCATGCTGGCTCCTCCCTTCCAGAATGCTAACTCTGACAGGGGCCATCCCTGGGGATTGGGGCACTCGTCACCTCTCTGGGGTACCTGTGGGTGGAACTGTATCATGTAACAATAGCCTACATTCACTGACTTGTGTATAGGGTTGCCTCTATTTCGACAGGGAGAAGGGCCAAAATAAGGCAGGAGGTAATGGGAAACCACCAGCAGTTGGAAAAATCTGCCTGACACGATTCTCCCCATCCACCTAAGATCATCCCACTCAAGGTCACTGGCCCCTCAGTAGGATCATAGGATTCGACTCCCAGTGCCATCAGTGATTTTTTTCTGTGCAACTGGGCAGGTCCCAGCTTCTACCTCTCTAAATTGGTCACATGATTCTGTTCCCTTGCATGCCTGCTAAATATAACATGTCACAATCTGCAATGTCCAACCTCTACCAACTCATGGTAAGCTGTCTTAAATGCTAAAACAAACACAAATTGAACTGGTTTTCCCATCTGTTTCTTTAACAAATGGGAGCTTAAGCCCATAGGGAAACTGCGTGGGTCAGGGAAACATCAAATGAACACTTCTGAACAAAAACAAATGTTTCTGAAGATCTCAAGATATTTTAAACATAGCACTCCATTGGCCAGGCCTCTCCCCTACTCCAACGCCTGCACAAGATCCTGATGACAGCATTATTTGCTTGAATTGGATTTGTTTCTGTGCCCAGAAACAACACATGAGGAACCTGGAACAGGAAACAGCTACTGGGTCCTAAAAGTTTTTCCAGGACACTGTCTGACACCAGACAGAATGAAACAACAGTTGGAAGCCACACCAAGGAGCAATGAGAATCATTCTTGGAGATCTATGTTACTGCTTTTCTTTTACTATTAAAGACAGCAAGAGCAAAGGGCAGTAACTTGCATTTTGACCTAAAACCCTTACCTGCTAGGTAAGACAGCATGGGGTGGGAGGGTGGGGATCAGGAGGCAGCAGGGAGGAAGAGGGGATGGTGGAAGCTTATTTTAACTGGAGAAACTGGTACCACCCTTCCCCCCTCCATGTACTCCTCTAAGCAGATGCTCCTTTGGGGGCTCCTATAGGCCTCCAACATGCCCCAAGCCAACTGGCAGCTTCCTTGACCATCTATGGAACCAAAACCTATGTACGCCTTTAAGTTTTGCCTTATTCCATTTTGCGCCCTACCAGTGCATAACAAAGCGCTTGGCACGCAGTAAGTAATGAACAAATGCTCCTTGGGTGAATGAATTAATGAATGATTGAGTGGATGAGTAAGGGATGAAATGGTTAATGGAAGAATCAAGAATTGAGAGCACTGTCTTTCTAGCTGATGAAGGATTTCTTTCAGAAAGGGATGGTTATTTACCACCAGAGGGACCTATATTATGAACTCATGGGGATTCACTACTTCTTCCCTGTTGTCCTCTCTCATCTCAGGTGTATGCCCTGCTGTACCCAGCTCTCTTGGGTACCTTCGGTGGAAATGTATCAGAGAACAACAGCCTACATTAACTGACTTGTGTATGGGGTCACTTCCATTTAAATGAGGGGAAGGACAAGGTAGGAGATACATGGGAAACCAACACCTGACACCTGAGATTCTCCTGGCCTATGCAGTCCCTAGGAGGGATGTCCTCTTGAATCATGTGCTATGTCTCAGCTCCTTTGGGGCTCCCCACCTCCTTTCCTGCCTCCTTCCTTTCCTCTCTTTTGCTTCCATTGGTTTCCTTCCTGTCCCTCCCTCCACTGACTCCTCCATCCATTTTCCCTCTCTTCTTGCTGACGATTTCTTCAGTTTTTATTTCTGTTATCAGGGAGGTCATATAATTTATCAACTGAATTAGGACACTGTTTAGAGTCAAAAGGAGTGCTAGGAGTAACCAAAATTCTATAATCTAAAATACTAATTTATTGATCAATAGTCTGATTTTATTTATATTGGTAGAACTAAAAAAATTGTTTTATTTAAAACCTATTTTCAAAAATGAAATTATTGGGGCGCCTGGGTGGCTCAGTGGGTTGAGCCACTGCCTTCGGCTCAGGTCATGATCTCAGGGTCCTGGGATCGAGTCCCGCATCGGGCTCTCTGCTCAGCAGGGAGCCTGCTTCCTCCTCTCTCTCTGCCTGCCTCTCTGCCTAATTGTGACCTCTCTCTGTCAAATAAATAAAATATTAAAAAAAAATGAAATTATTGCCACCAAATAAATATATCCATGCCCATTAAAGCAAACTAGAAATAATTTATTTTGTCCCACCTATTACCCAAATATTAAACAATACCATTAGCAGAATAATGGTGCTTGGCATGTATTTTCATTGTTTTATCACGGTTTTAAAAGTCATATTTATTCCTAATATTACTATGTCATTACTATGTCATGGTATTTTCCTGAAGAACTTTTTTAACACAGATTTTTAAAAATCTTTTTGTTTCATAAAATTGCATATAATCTTCAAAGTTGCATTTTTAAAGCTTTTTGAAGTAGTACATACTGGAAAGTACTAACATTGCATTTTATTGTTAATAAGTTTGAGACTGTTGACATCCTCAACTGAATCTCCTCTGTAGATTATATTATTTTTTAATTGAGAAAAACACTTCTTCTCTAGTTACTTGATGGCCTTGTAAGTTTAGAGTAAATTCTACTAACATATATTCCAGTTCTCTATTTTTCATATTAAAATGCGTAAATATTTTAGCCCAAATGCTTTCTCAGATATTGTCTTTTAATCTCTCAAGTACTTATCTTTCACAGATATTTTCTGAAGGGAAAAACTCTTCAAATAAGTTGTGTCTATGATTCCAAATCATAAGCCATTCGGTTTCATTCCACCCAATAAGAATATAACTTTATGCACTTAAAAATAAAAATGATATCAAGAGAGTTTTCCAAAGATTAAGATATTCCAAAGAGCAATTATAACTTTGAAACTAAAGTCTTCTATATTGAGTTCTCCACATTTAATTTGTTCATTTTTTTTTCCTTTCTACTATAGAAATAAACTTCATTCTTCCTGTTTGTAAGCAATGTTTTCAAAGATTGCAACTGGTTCAAAGCTTTAAAATGAAGCTTTGTGAACACTATTCTTTGGAAATTCAGGTTCAAGTTATCCAACAGATGTTGAATAAAATGCAACCAAAACTAACAAATGTGTTTATGAATGAAGTTCAATACCACTGCAAAACATGTAGGTTGGTTTACAAAATTAGTTCTTTGAAGGTGCAAAAAGTTTCTTTGAGGGTGCAAAAACGTTTAAAAAGACTGTGGGCTGCAAAGAGAAAAGTACAACCTGAGACAGGAACACCTTTTTTGCTATATCCACCATCAGCTCCATCACAAAAATTTTGTGGTTCAATTACTCTAAGAGGATATACAAAAATAGGTGTAAATTTAAACGCTTGCCACTTTTATTTTAATCGATCTAACATTGCAGCTCAGTGGGAGGGAAGTATGAGTTATATGAACCCCCAAACCAATCTCAAACCTATTTCTGCACCTTAAGTTTCTTAATTTTGTAATGATGTTGCTTTTGCCATGAAGCAATGTAATGTAAGAATGTGTCTTCTCACTACAAAAATCAATCATTTATTCTTCAATGCTAAAGTTTATTTTTTAAAAAAATGAATCTGACAGTAGTGTGAACAATGAGGCCAGATTATTTCACCTCCTTCAGAATAAACTTCCAGAAACTTTATTTTCATTTCCTCCATTGGAAGTAAAAATTTGAACCAATTATTAGAATTAACTGAGTTTCTTTGTGAAGCAACTCACAGCACGAATAAAACTGAGAGCCTTCAAGTATTTGCAGTTTTCCTTCTGCTTAAAGTGTGAGCTTATTAAATGCAAACACTTCACCTTTTGTGTGTGTAAGGAGACTTAGAATTAAAAAATGAGTGAAATTTATTTTAAAAACCATTTGATGCATATGAAGTATCATACTTTGTAGAGGGATCTGTAAACCCACCTTCTGCAGATACATCATCGATAAGAGTCATCTTAAGATAACTATCAATTCTTAAAACTAGATGCTGATATTTTGTTAGCAAATTTTGCCTCCTGTTTTTCCTGGAGTCACTTGCCACAATGGATGGAAACTGTTGATAAACACTTCATGCAAGTTCATCAACTCTTGTAAGAAACTCAGTAATGAATTTTTCCTTAAACATGGACTTTTATTTTTTGAGTTCACAGCTGTCAAAAAGGGTTTATTTTGAAATAAGAGTGTTACCAAATAATAAGCACTGAATTTAAATGATAAGAGACAATACTACTATTCCCACAGCATTCTCTGATCTATGGGAGGGCTGCTCAGACTCTATCTCCTGCATGAGAACACTCTTTTCCTACACAAGGACACTTACAGTTTCCTACAGTTCCTGGGCATCACATGACAGAGGCATGCTGTACCCCGTCGGTCCCCGCATAGGTCACGAGTGGGAGCAGCCACAGCATCAAAGGCTTCTCACTACCACCAGTGCCCCAGAGGAGTTAATGAACCCCGTGCTCACAGCTGAGCACACTTTGCATGCGCAGGAAACACCCTGCCTGCTACACTTGGGAAGGCGGGGTCAGTTACCTTGAGCCCAGAACAACCTAGGAGAACAGGGACCAGTCACCCCTGGTAGGCAGTCTTTCAGCCTTCACCAGAAGTTAAAATGAGAATTCAGTTCACTGAACTTGCATCTCACATACAGCTGGGTAAGACCTTGATAGGAGTCCGTGAAACAAAATGAAGATCTACCAGCCCCTCCTGGCTTATTTTAATGCAACGATTTATAAAGATACTTGTGAAAAATAATAAAAGGAAAATCCGGGACAAATGTTAAGCTGCATGGGACATGGAAATAGGCACATGCCAGGACTCCCCTGGGCAAGTTAAGGTGGACTGTCAGCCTAGTCTTAGGACTCTTGGGTTTTATTTTCACTGCAGCAAATCTCTTAATGTCTTATCCTCTTCTCCCCTAAGTGTTCTTCTGTGAGCCAGTCCATCCCTTAGGACTCCTGGATCTTTCATAAAACACAAGAGTGAGATGCAAATATCTGATAGGGTGTGAAAGCAAGATGAATGCAGGTCTCATCAAGATAATGATCACAGACCACACCCGAGATAAATGCACCCCTTCCTAAGTTGGGAAAGGCTGTGCTAGCGCCCTATGCCATGTCCTTCCTACTCTACCCCCATCATCTGCGAGGCCAACTTGAAGATGAAAGTCACCTGCTATGGAAGGTGGCTGGGGAAAATAAAACGATCCTGGGTTGCTGATGACTCAGAGCCTCCAGAACTGTGAATTACCAACTTCCAACCGAATGCAAGTCCTGACTTACCCAAATGCTCACTGATGAAGTCTCTGCTTCCCTCCCTAGACTCCTCCATCTCCACTCTGCCCTCTGTGCCCCAAATCCTTTGCCATAGGAGTCCTGTTGACTCTTGTTCTCAAAACTCATCCATCTCATCCTTCGCACATGCTATTCCTTTGGCTGAGATGCCCTTCCAGCCTTAACACCCAGCCACTTCTGCTGTTCTGCCAGAAACAAGCTTAGTCATCATCTCCTCCAGGAAGCCCCTCTAGGCTGCACTCCCTAGATATCCCTTGCTTGCTCTCTCATGCTGTGTTACAGTCACCTGTTAACCTGCCTGCCTCCTTCAATATGTGATCAACTCGAGGGAGGGGACAGTGTATTTTCCTCATTTTGTCACCACATGCCACTGTACAACTATGGCAGACACACCTGATGTGAAATTAATGAATACTGAAACTCACTGGAAAGGGAAGAGTCCCCCAAAGGTCTCTGGAAGGATACCTGCTTCACCTCTAGAGCCAGAGGTCACAAAATGGCAGTTACTCATTCTCCATCAATAAGATCTGAACCATTATCCTATTATACCTCCTTAGGGACCTGGGGGGTAAGAGGACATGCCTATTACCAACCCCAGTTTATAGCTGGGCAAATGGAGGCACAGGGAGGTTAAGAGCCCCAGGTCAACCCAAGAGCTGGTTATGGACCTGTGACTAGAAATAAAGGCAGTCCATGTGCACCTGATGGATGTCTGTCCTCCAAGCCCCACCACCTCCAAGAACCTATCAGGCTTTCTTTGTTTTATTTTATTTTATTTTATTTTTAAGTAGAATCCAAAAAATCCTCTCTCTAGATTAAGTCATCCTAGCTTCAAATATCTAAAACAGCTTTTTTTTTTTCCCCTTCTTCGCCATTTGAAATGTTTTTAAGGGTTTATTTCAAACACCGTTTTCTTTGAACTGATTGTTCAGAACTTTCATTCCACTTTGTCAGTGTTTTTTGTAGTTGGCTCTGATTTCTAAAAGGTTTTTATTTCTTCTCTATTAGCGGCCACCACCTGCTTACTGTTTGGATGGGGTTTGCTGTATTTTCTTTGCTTTCATCTATTGAAATGGATGAGAAGGACCTTAGGTAATGAATCTTGTTTCCACTTTTCCTCCTAACCTCCCCTATTTTTAACTCCTCCTGCCACCGCTAAGAGCAAGGAAAAGGATGGAAAATTCCTGGGGTGTTGATGACTCTATGGGAGTCCCTCCGCCTTTCTCCCCAGGCACGGAGAAGGAGGGGCAGGCAGAAGAAGGCCCAGTGCGCCTGGGCTCTGCAGGTGCCCTGGCTCCCTTCCACATTGGCCGGCTATCCTCCTGAACCATGGCAGGACCCACTCTGGCCTTCTTAATGGCCTTCCTGACTGGGAACTAGGATGTCTTTCTTCATCCTAATGGCAACCGACTGGACCGCCGAGGCCTCACCGTGATGGACACTAGCTTGTCCCATTTCAGGCTAATCTGCACACACTGGCCCCTATGGGAGCAATCTCTCATATAAATATATAAATATTTTACCAGTCCACCCTGCCCTGGGGGTATCAAGTTTAATGAGTTAAACATCCTCTATTCATCACCTACCAGAATGTTATTTACTGCAAGTGACCAGCTGCAAAGATGAGTCAAAGGCTCTGCATGTACAACGCTTCCTTACGTGGTCTTCCCAAATCCTTAAGAACAAAGTCCTAAAGCCAGGGGTTCCACAAGCCAAGCTGACACCCTTCTCTACTGCTCTCTTCTCTCTCCACACATTTCAGATACTGACTTTCTCACCCACCTCTCATCACCTTTAAGAAAAGACATTCTTCTCTCATACCTGCCCCCTCCCGATGTACAAGCACGAGCTATTTTGGCTCAATGGGAGGGAAAGAGGTTTTGACCTCTTTTCCCCAGATGACCCCACAGTCAAGGTCAAGTAAGCTGTGATACTGAGAAAATATAGTGGAAGTGGGTTGAATATTGACATCTAAGAGTATCTTTTGTAGACTGTATCTATCACCCAGCTCAGAGCTGTGCTGGCCCCTTGATGCAAGCATACGAAGCCAGGAGCAACAGAAGGGAAGGGCAAGAGGGAAGGAAGCTGGGACTGGTGTAGGTAGGCAGGAGGCTGACTGTGGGGAGGCGGGGCGCTGGTAACAGGGGTGTGCCCATGTATGGGCAGGGTTCTTCCATCTCATACACCCTGTGCTCTATCCCTACAGACACAGGCAAAGATAAGGCTTGGAAGCTCCCATCTCACCTGCTACTTATTAGGAACAGTGATGTCTTACACATCCTGACCTGCTGACATCTACGGGGTTTGGTGGGGAGCTGCTATCCCAGAACAGAAAATGATCTAAGCCAGTGAGGGTCTGAACGCCTTTTGCCCTTTGTCTCCATTCTTTCTCACAGGGCTGACCCTGGCCCCACTCACTTCCCACTAGATGGGTCAGGACCCCTCCCCCACACATCCAGGCTTTCCAGAGCATCCTGCCTCTGGCCAGAGGTCTAGCAAAACCTCTCCCAGCCTGTGCAGGGCTTTAGCCCAACACTAATTAGTAATGCAATCCTGCAAAGAGTGAAGCTGCCTGCCACCTCCCCTCACTCATGGTGATTTATGTTCAATTTGTACAAATGGAGAAAATGAGATTTCAAATTTCAATGCCATTTCTGCAATGAGGTGATTAAAAGAGAGAGAGGTATCGCCTTCCACTGTATAGAATATTGATCCCAGTGCTATTTTCCTTTGCAATAACCATTAGCTCAGTATTATTTGCAAACCTCTAATGTGAACCTGGAGATGTAATTTACATTTGTGCCTCACTTATTTGCTTTAACAAAACAACACAAAAGCTTTGGGTCTTTCAATCTATCCATATTGTCAATAAAATTAGCAGCTTGAAGGGGGAAAAATTATATTCAAAACCGTAACTTCCCATTAACTACCGCAAGACACAACACATTGTTCCAAGGGAGAGAGCACGTCATGGTGAAGCCCCTTTCTTATTCTTTGCCGCCTCCCTCTTGCCCTCCCCCTACTCCACTGGGCTAAGATTCAGTAAGAAAACTTGAGAAGTGAAGCCTCTCCTCCTTTTAAGGCGGAGCAGCTTGTGTGCTCTGGGCCGCCGGTCTGGCCTGATCCCTCAGAGCGCGTCCCCAGGAGAGCGCGTCCCCAAGAAGCGCGCGTTCCCAGCGCCAAGTGGCGGCCCATACGTCGCGCCGAGGTTCCGGCCTGGCTGCCAGGGCCAAGGCGCACACGTACAGACACGTGCGGGCCAGCACTGACCCTCCCAGACGCTTCGGAAAGGAGAGCAGAGAGCCAGGGAGGGGCCTGGCAGAAAAGGAGGTAATCATGAATAAGAGCGCCGGACTGTGTTAGCGCAATTCAAGAGGCAGTCCGTCAGCCTCAGCCTCTCCACAAATAGGCCACGCAGCTCGGCGCTCTCATTTCTTGTCTCTGCAAATCCGTCAGCTGCCTACCACTGCCTACCAGGCCCTGGAAGACGAGAACAAGAAAAAGGGAGGGGGGGGTAAGCTAATGACCCATAATTGCCATGATAGTGGGAGAGGGGCCAGGCAGCTGTTTTACATTCCTGGTATGTATAGTATGCAAATATCGACAAAGGCTCGACACAGTTTCGCTATTGTGGATCCGGAGGGTAACCAAATTAGCCTTTGGCAGCCATGGTAATTGGGAGGTGCTGTTCCCATTAGGAGTCCTGCAAATTATGAAGAAAAATGGACCGAGGGCTTTGTCACAAATAATAATACCAAGAAGAAAAGAGCAGGCGGCTGTCTTTTCTTTTCTCCCCCCACTCCTCACCCTCTGCCTTTATTTTTTTTTTTTTTAATTTCTGCATTGTGTTGTTAATACCTCTCCATTTAGTAATAAGAAAACAGTCTGAAACCCACCCCCCTCCCCCAGACAGTGAGGGACGGGATTGCAAGAATGTCAAGTTTGCAAGGGGGAAGAATGTGGATGGGGGAAGAGCATCTTTCGGGGCTGGAGCCCCAGGTCTGCAGGTAAGAAAAGGCACAGAAGCGCTGGGGCAAATGTTATGACTCAGAGCCATGGGTGATGACAGAGGCTTTGGAACTGACGTGCCAGAGGAAGTAGTCTTTCCAGGAAGGGTCCTCACCTGATTCCAGTGGTCTGGAGAACATTGCCTGCTTGGACAGAGCTGGGTTTTGTCTTCCATCCCACTCCCAAAGACTGTTAAGTTCTGGCTGTCTCTAATGTCTTAACAATTCAGATACCCAGCCTAGACACCTCCAATCATGATGCATTAAGCCCCAAACTCCTGCAGAAAAGGCTCAGAGACTTTCGCCCTGGGCATTCCCTTGAGATAGTCTAATTCCATGTTCCCAGGAGCTGGGAAACTGGTGACCAGATGGGCCACTGGAATATCAGATGACACTGGGATGAGCTCACCCCTTTGTGCAGCACGGGTGAGTGAAGGGGAATGGTCAGCTCAGGGCCAAATTGTCCCAAATGAGAGGCATGGCATCAGAGGGGACATCTAGAACTGTGTTTGAAAAGCTACCATGTGAAGAAACACATTTCCCAAAGCACTCTCTCCTTCAAACCATTTCCCTTGTTTTAGCATCTGTTCTGCCAGAGGAATGCCTTGGATGAAAAAGACCTCTCTGGAAATAAGGTCTTTCATTTGTATTCCTCTCGTGGCATAGGGCCATTTCATGCATTGCCTTGCCATTTTATTTTTATTTTACATTTCATAAATGTACAGTGTTAAAAAATGGATAGGAATAGGAACCTTCCAATTGGCTAACACACCTTTAAAACCAGGCAGCGCTTCCCATAAGGAAAACAAAAAAGTTGTTTTATAAGGTTTGAAGTATCCTCAGAGACACTGATACAAAAGGATCCCACCAATTTTGTCCTCCAAAGGGTAGAGAGAGAACTAATGGTGAGTTGCACAATTTGGAAAATTAACAAAAACATGAGAAAGACTAAAAATAGATCAGGTCATAGCAAAGTCAAACAGGGGGTTGAATAATGAGTAAAAGGAAATGACAACTTGCTTGCACAGTGTCACTGCAGATGGGACCAATGGATAATCTAGGGAATGAAGCTGAGTACAAAGGTGGTGTCCAAGATGCTGGCTTCTTCTTGTTCTGTAATGTTCAGCCCCCACTCAGTAGACAGGAAAACCTGGCCCCACGTTTCTTTCTGCAGCTTTCCTGGACCCATTCCATTCCTTTATTAAAGAAAGAATGCTCAACTCCTAGGTACAATCCTGGGTTCAAGTCTCTATGGTGAGAAACTTTCAAGTCTCCATGGAGAGAAACCAGGGACAGACAGTGGGGAGGGGGTATAAATCTAACATTTATGAATTATTTTTTAAGTCAAAAAGAAAAGGTTTCTGATTTAAAAAAAAAAAATACCCTTCCATTTTGTGACTGTGTTCGGGCTTTTGTTCTAGTTTTGCCTCATTGTGTGACCCACAAGGCCTGCCAATCCCAGCTCTCCGCCCTCATTTCTCCCCTTTCCTCCTCAGAAATCCAAGCACATGAAGCGGGTTGCAGTGTCTTGAACCCACCATGCTTTCTCTCATCTCTTTCTTTCTTTTCTTTTTTTTTTTAAGATTACATTTATTTATTTGACAGAGAGAGACAGCGAGAGAGAGAGAGAGAGAGAGAGAGAGAATGAGCACAAGCAGGGGGAGAAGGAGAAATAGGCTCTCCACTGAATAGGGAGCCCAACTGAGTGCGGCTCGAGCCCTGAGTGGGGCTCGAACCCAGGACTCTGGGATCATGACCTGAGCTGAAAGCAGACACTTAACCAACTGAGCCACCCAGGCACCTCTTATCTCTTACTTTCAACACAAACTATTCTCTGGAGGCACTGTTCTACTTGTTCTGCTCTGTCACAGAAGCACCTGTCTGCACACACATGAATACACACACACACACACACACACACACACACACACATACACCCCTGAGGCTGACTCATCCATGTCTTCCTCCTCAGCTCTCCGGTTAGACGCTACTTCCTCTGACCCCCCAAATCTGAGGTAAGCCCTCTCCTATGTACTCTCACAGTGCCCAGTGCTAGAACTTAATAGAACGTTCCCTAATCATTCCTTTTCCAAAGCTATAAGCTTCTTGAGAGCAGGGACCACCTCTCTCTTGTTCATGGTGCCCCCGTTACATAACATGGTGCCTGGCACATAGTAGTTGAGCCATAAACATGTGTTAAATAAATACCGGGTGATTATCCAAAAGCTTAATTGATTTCCAACAGCTTAATTGAGGGCCTTAAGTGTCACTTGATAACACTTCTTCACTACTCTGTTTTTGCAGTGGGGAATTCTGCTTGCTAGAAAGCCTATCAATTCAAGAATCCCAGCAAGCCCCCAACATGAAGATAGACCAGTGTGTATTCAAAATACCAAATTAGCTCAATGGTGTTTGTTGACCTCAGGGGTTTTGTCACGTGGTTTTCATTCTAACCCAAAACCTTCCTTACTTCCTGATGAATCTAGGGCCTCCCTTCCTTATTTTTCCCTCTTTAGAAATGGAATTCATTTTTATCTACAAACATTGCAAAGAATATATCCTTCCGTGTCCTGTGCCTGCTCTGCACACTTCAGGATCTCCGACTTTACCCGTAACTCAGAACAAGACCACTTCAACCCTTGCAGGGAATTCACAGTGAGGCAAATTCCTTTCATCATAAGCTCAATTCAGTGCAGGCTCCTGAGTGTTTATATCTTAGGTATACATGTGTTAGAGCATAAAACCTCCTTGGAAAAATAAGGTTTATGAGATGACAGCAATAGCAGAAATGAAATGATGAGAAATGGAACTAGAGATTGAAGTTTGGTAGAAAAATAGTGTTCCTTAAGCTGAAATAGCTTGCTATTTAGAAAGAGCAAGGGTTTGACCTTGAGGAAATGGGAAGGGGACAGTGAACAAGAAAAGTGGCTGGAGTACAGGATTCCTCAAGAGGTTTATAAAAGTAGAGTTTTGGAAGAGAGCCACACTGGTGAGAGCCTTGAATATCAAACTGATGATTTTAGTTGATGATGGACAGTTTGGGTTTGGCATGATAGGACAGAGTTGCTTAAATGTCTTTTGAACCATTTCCAGAAGGACTTTGATAAAGGTCTTTTATAGCAACGGGCCAGTGAGTCACATCTCTATGTGATCCACATGATTATGGAGACCCTCCCACACTGATGCTGTGACTGACCACGTGACTTGCTTTGGTCAATAGGACTTCAGCAAATGTGAGGCAGACAGAAGTCTGAAACTTTTCAGACTCCTGCACTGGAGTTTCTCTTCTCTTGCTGCTTGCTGGTGCTTCTAGCACTAGTGAAGGAAGCCGAGGCTAGTCTTGAGAAGGAGAAGCCAAATGAAGACAGAGATCCAGCTATAGTTGACCCAACTGAGGTCCCAGAGCTCAGCTGACACTGTGTGGGGGGAGAAATGAGCTGTCCCAGCTGAGCCCAGCCCAAATGGTCCACATGCAGATGAATGGGCTATTAATACATCATTTTTGTTGTAAGCTTCTAATTTGCAGTGTGATTTGTTACTCACCAACACATGACTGATACAAGGTTCTCAAGAAAGGAGCCTAGAAGAACTTTTATAAGTTCCTACTCTTTTAGGAACTTATAAAAGAGCTACAGATACTGTAAGAAAACTAAAAGAATGGGGCCATCCTGTAGGGCTGTCTGCCCAGAGTTTTAAAAATACCATGGCTGGTTAAGAATGGCAGCCAAGAAGAGGGTGACAAAAGAAAGAGGGATAGTCCACTATTGTTCTAATGACAAAAGCAACATGGGCCAGTCCTGGCTGGAGTGGGGTTAAGGGAAAGCCAGAAGGATGTAAAGAATAACAGAACCCACATCAGCAGGGATCTCATGGTCAAATGGCAGGTCACAGCAAGGTCCATGCTAGGAGAGCCACGAGGATAACAGTGCAGATGCTGATACTGACATGGACGGATACAGCATGTAAATCTTCCTGGCTGCCTCCTAGGATTTTGCTGGGGCAAGAATAGATGGTGGTGAGGGGTATTACTCTACTGGGAAAAGCTTCACTGATCAAGTTTTCCTCCATTTCAGGCAGTTGGTTGTGATTTAAGAAAGCATGGGATGCCCAATGAATAAAGCTGCATGACAGGGCATACAAAACCCAGCAAAAGTTATCTTTCAGCCTAGACATTATTTTTGTTTTTATTTTCATCATCCCAGCCACTATTGAGGTTGATGTCCAATTGTATGCCCAGTTGCTAGGGTCAAAGACACAATGGTCATTAAGAGCATCTGTTCTAGAATCCAATGCCAGCTTAACCACCTACTTGCTGTTGGTCCTGGGCAGCTTACTTAACATCAGTTTCCACATCTGTAAAGTGGAAATAGCAATAGTTCCTAGCTCATATCATTGCCATGATGATTTTAAAGAAAAATATATTCAAAGTGTTTCACACGGTATCTGTCTGGTACACAGCAAATGCTTTACATTGTCATTCTTTTCTATTAAAAAATTGTTTTTAGATTTTATTTATTTGAGAGAGTGAGAGGGAGCACAAGCAGGGGCAGTGGCAGGCAGAGGGGGAAGCAGGCTCCCTGCTCATCAGAGATCTCAATATGGGGCTCTATCCCAGGATCCTGGGATCATGACCTAAGCCTATGACAGATGTTTAACCTACTGAGGTACCCAGGCGACCCTGTATTATTATTTTCAATAGTTATTTAGTCCTCCACATTTTCTCAAAGTTCTGAGTAATTCATTTGGATTAGCCACAAAGTTCTCACCATTTGAATCCCACCAATACCTTCTCTGACACCTAAAATATATTAATTAGGGAGAATGCCCTCTTGATCACAGCACTTGAAACTGGTAGAGAGGGAAGAAAGTTCTGTATTTCCTTATTTTGGGGATTCTAATATATTCCTGATGAAAATCTATATGCACATTCAACTATATTTGATCTTTATTTCTATCCCATCTGGCTAGCAAGTTCTCGTTAAGATATGATTTAAGAACTGAAAGTTCATTAAAAAGATCATTTTATGACAGAGTAAGATGAACAACGTAGAAATGATTCCATATCTTCTCCAGATCATCCCATTTAGGGCTTTTTTTCCAACTGAATCCAGCATAATTCATCAAAGCACTGAGATTTGCCTTTCAAAGCTCTGGAATAATTCAGTAATTAACATTAGACACCCTTGTTACCTGATGCACTGGATCCAAATTGCAACAAATACTACTGCTAGCTATTTTCTTCTATAACTTTCCTTAAGCAGCATTTGCTTTCTTCTAAATCAAATCTAAAGGAAAATATTCACCATAATTCTGGTTTCAATATAATTTCCCTCTCCTTAAGAATAGGGCTGTAGGGAAAAACATTTTAAGATAAGAACCAAAGTTCTGATTCAGAATGCTTAAAACAATGTTTTTCAGATTTTTTTCAATTGAATAAAACAAAGCTCCTAGTAATTGCAAAATTATTAGCCTTCTTGCGAGAGCAGGGATCAGTCACTTAAATCTTGTGTTCCACGAGGTAAGATATCTGATCTGTACTTCAATAAAATCACAAAATGATTAAAGCATCTCCACTCCTCCTATATAAATATGAAAAACATCACATCAAGTGTAAAAATGAAATGCACCATTTATGTAATTGTTACAAATTTCTTCCCACAAAATTTCATTGTAGTTATTCAAGCACATTTAGAATAATATCTTAAAACATTTATATTTTCACCTTAAAACTAGTGAAAATACTATCAGCCAACATGCTAATGATTTTATCAAGAATTCTACTGCCACTCAGAATGGAGAAATAACAGAGATATCCAGTTCAAGAATCGTCACATGAATTCCAGCACTTCCACAAGTGTAGTTTCCAAAGACAGGATGTTTTTCATAATATTTTTTTTTTGGTAACAGAGTTGTGAAGTTTTGCCCAATTCCTATTTTTAAACTTTTTAAGCACATAGGGAGAAAACAAACAAACAAACAAAAAATGTAGTGATTCCCTTACTCTTCAAACTAGCAAACTTTTTATTTTGCCTGAAGCAATGTGGAAATTAGTATCAGGATGCACATGATACATCTGAAATTAAGACTGAATTAAGCCCCTGAAAATGAGCCCTGGAAATCCCTTTTATGAACATGGCCCCAAAAGCTAAGAAGGAAGCCCCTAACCCTCCCAAAGCTGAAGCCAAAGCAAAGGCTTTGAAGGTCAAGAAAGCGGTGCTAAAAGGCGTTCACAGTCCTAAAAAGTTTAAAAAAAAAATTTTTTTTTTAAATCCGCAGGTCACCTATGTTACCATGACCCAAGACTTTGTGTCTCTGAAGGCAGACCAAAGAGCCTTGAAACAGCGCCCCCAGGAGAAACAAGCTTGATCACTATGCCTTTATCAAGATCCCCCAAACTACTGAGTCAGCCATGAAGAAAACAGAAGACCACAACACACTTGTGTTCATTGTGGATGTCAAGCGCAACAAGCACAGCTCAAACAGGCTGTAAAGAAGCTCTAGACACTGAAGTGGCCAAGGTCAACACCATGATCAGGCCTGATGGAGAGAAGAAGGCTTATGTTTGACTGGCTCCTGACTATGATGCTTTGGATGTTGCCAACAAAATTAGGATTATCTAAACTGAGTCCAGCTGGCTAAATCTAAATATAATTTTTTTTCACACACACACAACTGAATTGGTGTGTTACATAATTCTACCATTCACTGACACAAGCTCTGTTTAGCAGAATTATCTTGTGTTAAAAAATAAAATAAAATCTAACTCCATTGAAACCAGGAAACTAGAGGCAACTACTAACTGATATTTCTTTGAATGAATATATAATAAGATGTCAGATTTGTCATGGTGACTAACATTTATCTTACTACTCTATTAGGTATAGTTTCTTTCTTTTTTTTTAAAGATTGATTTATTTGAGGGGCACCTGGCTGGCTCAGTCATTAAGCGTCTGCCTTTGGCTCAGGTCCATGATCCCAGGGTCCTGGGATCGAGCCCTGCATCAGGCTCTTTGCTCAGCAAGAAGCCTGTTTCTCCCTCTCCCACTCCCCCTGTTTGTGTTCCCTCTCTCACTCTGTCTATCTCTGTCAAATAAATAAATAAAATCTTTTTTTTAAAAGATTTATTTATTTGAGAGAGAGAACATGAGCAGGGGGAGGGGAAAGAGGGAAAAAGAGAATCCTCAAGCAGACTCCCCATGGAGCACCAAGCCTGAAACAGGGTTCAATCTCATGACCCTGAGATCATGACCTGAGCTGAAATCAAGAGTCAGACACTCAACTGACTAAGCCACCCAGGCACCCTGATTAGGTGGTTGTCATGTTCTTATAAAGTGGATATACAGATAGCAAAACCTTTTTAAAATATTCTTAATCTCCCTGCCTTTTATATTTAGGAGATTTCTATTAGTCAGGGTAAAGCTAAGCTCTGATGTGATAACAAATAAACCCCCCTCAGTGTCTTGACATATAATCTTCATGCCAAGTCTGGAATGGCTCAGGCATTCCTTCTCCATCTTGAAGCTAAGTCATTTGGAATATGGCCTCTGGCGCCACTGTGTCAGGGGAAGAGAAATGGAAAGGCACCTGGCTTTTATCTGTTTCAGCCCAGAAGTGATTTATGTCACTTTCTCTCCATCCATTGACTAGAACTAGTCACCTGGCTCTAACTCATCTGTCTCAGAAATGTAAGAGGGCACATGGATGGTTAGTGAGTTCTGTCTTTGACACAGACATTAAAAGAAAACTGTATAATTAAGTGAGCTCGAACAAGTCTCAAAAGATTTCAAATCATAAGCAAGGAACTACGCAGCACTCTGACCATTTCATATCAAAGTCATTTTTCATTGTGTGTGCAAATACAGGAGTAACATTAAGTCCCACTGACTGGAAAAGTAGCACAGGTATGCATAACATGTATAAAGAAGTTATATATCATGATATGCATACTTATAAATAGTCATATGGACAAGAATTAACTTTTTTCATCTACCTTAGTGGCTTTCAACTAGGGTAATTTTGTCCCCCAGGGGATATTTGGCAGTGTTCAGAGACATTTCTGTTACAGTGAGAGGAGTATTGCCACTGGCATTTAGCGGATAATGTCCAGAGATCTTGCCAAACATCTTACAATGCACAAGACAGAATTATCTGGCTTATCTTGTCAATGGAGCTCAGTTTGAGAAATCTTGGTCTACCAGTTGGTCCATGAAATGCATCTTGCCCCTTATGCCCACCGAGTGCTTTTGAACAATTGCTTGCTTTCACCTATGCCCTCCTGCTTCCTTGGCCTCTTTGTTGATGGTTTCTAAATCTGTATATCTAATTTTAATCTCTTTCAAATGACGTATACCCAATCTATCAGTTATATTTATCTGGATGTCCAGTTGTCTCCTTACATAAAATCTATTCAAAATGAAATTCATTGCTATTTTTATTGCCCTTTTGCCTTGTTTCCACCTTCTCTAAGGTCACAGACCTCCCATCCTTCTAGTCACCTAAGCTGGAAAACTTAAGGGCCATTACTGACTCCCTCACCTTCATAACTCCAGATGCCTCCCAATTCTGTAGGCAGCCCCGTCAAGACCACTAAATCTGACACTCTTCTCCATCTCCCTTGCCCCACCTATGTTCTACAGCTTGTAGGTTCACTGTTACTCCCCTAGAGTAATAATATTATTATCCCCTTAGTTGGTTTCCCTAACTTCAGTCTCTCTCCACCCTGACCCAACTTCCACATCACCACCAGGGGAGCTGCATAGTAAAGCAGAACAAGGGGAAGGATGCGGGGTCAGATATGCCTAAGTTCAAAAACTAGGTCTTCCTCCATAAGGTGTGGGGTGTACCATAACCTCTCTAAGCCACAGATATAAAACAGGACTAAAGGCTTCTCCATTATACAATGGTCATGAGAATTAAGTGATATAACGGAGAGATCTACCACACAATTCTTGGTTACATCCAGGTGCTCAATATGTTTCACAATTATTTGCTTGTGTTATTATTAAATCACTTTTAAAATCACCTTTAACATTAAATTATTTCAATTTGTAAGGATTAAGCACTGCCAAATGCCTTAAGCCTTCAATAATCTGTTCACAGATAACACTGTAAGACTGTCGACTCTACTTGGTCACCAACCATGTCATTATGATCTTTCACTGCATCCACAATGCTTTGACAACAGAGGAGGTGGTCAATAAGTATGTATTAAATATATGAATAATAAAATTTTAAATATACACATAATAATAAATATATGATAATATAAGAAATAAGTGTTTTTGTCTATGTTTAAACCAGGATTTTTATTTCTGGTTTTAAAGGCTTCCCATTCTAATCCAATCCTTCTTCTTGAAGTCCCCCCATATGCACTTCTCTCCCTGCAGCTAAGCCCTCCACTCTGTTCTAACTTTCCGTCTGTCCTGAGCCACCTATTGTTTACAGCTGTTAGCCTGGTCTGCTTCTAATAGTCTATGCATTCCTTTCTTGCCAGGACCCTCCCTGCTTCATCTTTATCAATATATCTCCCAC
Organism: Neogale vison; assembly: GCF_020171115.1. Classification (NCBI taxonomy): domain Eukaryota; kingdom Metazoa; phylum Chordata; class Mammalia; order Carnivora; family Mustelidae; genus Neogale; species Neogale vison. The sequence continues at coordinate 15,254,681 of NC_058097.1, forward strand.
CACCATATACACATATACACACAGATTCATGCCCCTCTGTTGACCTCACAGATTTTTTTCATTTCTTCTTTTTTCCAGAAACTCCCATGGTGACACATCCAACCTATCCCTCCACTGGCACAATTCCACTGTCAGTATTCTACCACACAATTTCTGAGGGAAAGCCCATGCCACAGAAAAGAAGCATGCTTACTCCCAGGGTGAAGGGAGGAAAGCCAACACTTTTGCCCCAAAGGAGGAAGAAGCAGGGGCTGCTTTAACATTCACCTTGGGTGGAACATGCCTGCGTGGTTCTCGGCACTGCCACGCCACCCACCAAGCACTAGCCCTGACCTCTCAGGCTCAGTGCTGTTCAGTCTGTCCAAGGTCTCTGCCCAGTTCTGCCCAGGTCATTTTCTGGCTACTCGGAAGACACGTAACTCGAAAGCCATTGTTCTCAGGCCCCAGCAGCCTGGTGGGCAGATAGGCATGCAGCAGAACCTTAATCAGCTGAGATTTCTCTCTGATCAGAATTCAGGCATCTCCCAAGTCATCTGACACTCGGTCTCCCAGACCTCAGAGCCACTGAATGGGAGATAAAAAGCCAAATTAATGAAAATTGTATCAAATGCACCCTGGCCTGAAGGGTGCATATGGCTTTTGAAATTGCCTTACTTCCTGCCCTCAGTGCCTCATTTCTTTCCACCTTGGACTGGGCTTCTTGAAACCTCCCGACTCACTGCCTCATCCCTAGGTCTGCACGCCTTCCTCCTGGGTTTCCCTTAGGACCTCTTGGAGCTGGCAGCCAAAGAGTCACTTCCTGGTAGGTGCAGTTGGCACGCCTGCAAGTGTACTTAAACTTTGTGTCTGATCAAGTTATGTGTATTGGATCTGAAACCAGTTAGTCAATTCGTTCAGGTCCCTAAGTGGCGATTTGTGGTAATGTCTACATCAATACTAACGGAGCGGTTTGCTAGCTGGTTTACGTAAAGCAAATGGCTACAGGAAAGAGGGGCTGCCTCCAGCATTCTTTCTGCTAATGACGATATGGCTGGAGAAGAAAAGAACTTGAAGAGAAACAAAAGCAGGTACCTGCGTGCACAGAAATGCCTAGGTGAGGTCCATTTTCTGGCAGAATTAATTTGCATCTTCCACCCACCCCTCAGTTTCTTCCTCCCCAAAGGCTGTTTCTGTTGATGCTTTCATGTAATCATTAGTATTATAATCATATTCTGTATAGAAAACCCCTGAATCCAGAGCTGAGCTATTACTTTAAGAGGGAAATGGGGGTGCTGATGGAAGTTCTACTCAGAGACTTTGCAGGAATGAATGGGACCCGGGTTGGACCTGGGTTGGGGGAGGGAAAGGGGAACCTGTATGCTGTTGAGTTCCACCTCTCAGCATTTCTCTTTTGTATAAACAGTTTCTGCATCTGTCAGGGCAGGGGAGGAAACAGCCAGTCTACGAGGGAATTTATTTAGTGTGTGTCTGCATATTGGCCGTATCTCTTTACTACTGCAGAGTACATTGTTTCTAATAATTGTGATGGATTGATACTTATGACTGGCTGGCAGAATTCCTTTAGCATGTTAAAATATTACCTTTTATTCCTTGGTCTAATGCATAACCTGATGTTTCAGTTGGTTTTCATATGTAATAAACAAACTTGAAAAGCAAACACCCCTCAAGAAAAGGAAGATGCTCTGTGTCTGGGTGGCTTCCCTTTGAAATCACTGCCCTCTACCAGCCAACTGACCCACTTAGCAGGCTTGTTCTTTAACTCTGGTACATTCATGCCTTCTCCAAGTCTGACACAGAGGGAAGAGATCTGTGTATATACAAGACACTGAAATCTGTATGAAAAAAATGCTTGAACTAAACAGAGCAGCTGAAATCCACCTTGCTTTGGTCTGCTAGACGAGGCAGGAAAGAGCAAACTTCCTAACTCAATCCTGAGGAGTGCTTCCTTGAGTAACCTCTTCAGTCTTCACCTGCTGGTGGGAAAATCTGGTCTCTGAAAGTAGCCCTTTTTGCCCTTAAAATCCCACCTCAATGCCCCGCCCCCTAAGATCCCTCTAGAAATTCTGCCCCAGGAAAGATATTCAGGCTAGAAAGCTCCCTACCATCACCTCTGATCCAGATTGTATATAACAAGCCTCAGGGCCTTGGCAAGAGGCGATTCTCTCACATGGCCAGGACAGGGTGAATGGCTTTGCCACCAAATGGCTAAATGCAGACTGAATCCTTGATTCCCTTCCCTTAATCAATGCACATTTCTGAGATAAGTAGCTTGAAACTGCAGGTCACATGAATTTTTATTTCATTTTGCTTTCTTGCATTCTAATTCCCATTCTTTCTTATTGTTGGTTACATCACTTTTCATCATGGCTGTGCTGCAGAAACCTACAGCACGATTTATGGAGCCTTAACATAAATATGATGCTAGACAGAAAGAGAGCGACATATTAGTTTAGAATTTGCAGACTCTCACCCGCGGAGCGCACATTGCTGATTTATGACACTGAGATAGCCTGTAAATCGTCAAGTAAGGCGCTGCATCTATGAGCTCCCAAAGAGTAAGAGACAGAGCCCCCTAGCACGGGCTTCAGCTGGAAGTCCCCCTGCGCTGAGAACAAAGACGCACTAAATGTTTAGTCTTTGCTCTCCCGAGAAACACATCTTAAAAAATGAGCTCTACATCCAAGTGGTAGGAAGGTTTGCTCTTCATCCATTAATGAGGTGGGAAATGGAGGTGGGTTGGTCGTGGGCCGCATTGCTCTCAGCCAAACCCTCCCTTCTCCCATGGGGTTTGGCATCCCAGACAACTGCCCTGTGCAGATAGTGCTTTCCAAGCGCTCCCTTGCCACAGGCTTCTGGTGGGGATCACCCAACGGGAGAACCTGGCAGGAACCTGGGGGATACGACCTGGGATTCTCCCATTTCTCTCGCTTGCCCTCTCCTGTTGTCTCCACTGGAAGCTGCTGCTTGTCCTACAAACTCCAGCTTTTGCCTGTCTGCGCTCTCATGATTCTAGCTCCCTCCAGAGAGCCAGCCTATTCCTTGGCTTCTGTACCATTGTTTCTTCCCCTTGTTCTTCTAGGCTTCCCTCTGCTGCTCATCTCTTGATTACCTCCCTGGGCCCTTCTAGCACCTCTGACACTAGACCCCAGAGTGACTTCCCAGCATTAAGTACCTAGACCCTCTTCCTCCAGCTGGGACCTGCTGGCTGACTGAGCGGGAAGTGTGGACACTGTGCCACCATCTTCAACTGATCAACGCATGGATGAGGAGCAAAATTCAAATCTGCTTCCAGCCTCACCCAGTCCTCAGCCTCTCGGAGACCATCTGACAAATGTGCCGCAACCACATTTATTTTGATATCTTTATTTCCTCTTCCCCATGGAGAAAGAGAGCGTCAACTGTGGGACCTCAGAAAATGCAACCTGAAGCTTTCTGGGAATCCTGGCAATAGCTATGGAAGGAGTGGGACAGAAGGCTGACACACACCAAAGAGATGGTGAGTAAAAGTCAGACAACTTCAAGAGCACTGGGGAAAGAAGGATTATAAGAATTACAAGGTGACACCTCAGAAAATGTAGGACTCCGTTAGAAAACCAAACCAAACCAAACCAAATAGTGATATATTCAGAGCTTAGATTGTGTATCCTAATTTAACTTCAAAATCCCAGCCTAATGACTCCTTCAGCTCCAACCTAACCATCCTACTAAGTTATAAATAATTTGACATCTTGGTTGTATAGCATTCTGCAACCATTTTCTCTGCAAATTATGAATGCCTATTTGGTTTTACATGTGCATAATATTAACAGTGTCACTGCTTAGACTTCTAAGCACTTCGTGTAAATGTTGAGTTGTGAGTTTTCCCCTTGCATGCTGCTTCCTAAATATTGCTTTTTTAAAAAAAAGACTGGGTGGCTCAGAGGGTTAAGCCGCTGCCTTCGGCTCAGGTCATGATCTCAGAGTCCTGGGATCGAGTTCCGCATCGGGCTCTCTGCTCAGCAGGGAGCCTGCTTCTCTCTCTCTCTCTGCCTGCCTCTCTGTCTACTTGTGATTTCTCTCTGTCAAATAAATAATAAATAAAATCTTAAAAAAAAAAAAAAGACTTTATTTATTTATTTGACAGACAAAGATCACAGGTAGGTAGAGAGGCCGGCAGAGAAAGAGAAGGAAGCAGGCTCCGTGCTGAGCAGAAAGCCTGATGTGGGGCTTGATCCCAGGACCCTAAGATCATGACCTGAGCCGAAGGCAGAGGCTTAACTCACTGAGCCACCCAGGCGCCCCTAAATATTGCTTTTTAAAAGCATAACGGAACGATGATTTCCACTAGTACTCACCAAATTCCAAAGACCGTAAATGAAAGGTGGAAACTCTAAATGCACAAGATTATAATTTTCGAATTAATTTATGTGGGTAGTGGTTGGAACAGTATTGGCCTTTGGTAGAGGAACACTGGCTGGGGGGAATGAGGGAGCTTCCTGGGATGCTGGAGGTGTCTGACACATTGATATGGGCTTAGTTACATCAATGTGTGTGTGTTTACACACACACACACACACACACACACACACATATATATAATAATAAGCTGTACACTTAAGACCTGTGTCCTTTATTATATGTATATACACATCAATGGGAAAAAAACCATGAAAATATTCATTTTCTCAAAGACCTGCAACCTCAACCCCTGAACAGCTAAAGAAGGGATATTCTTCACAGAAAAATGATGGCTACACCATCGTTTTAAAGGATGGGCATTTTCCTGAAATTTGGCAACCACACAAGTTAGCCCAAGGAAGAGCTACCGGTGAGAAGAAACCCAGCAGCTCACAAGAAGCACGCCTCAAGGGACTCAGGGTTGCCTCGAGATGCCTGGAATTGCCTCTTGGGCACCACATTGAAGGGCTTAATGGGAACAGACCACTTATGGTAAGGAGACTCGTGTGGGGTATGTCCAGGTACAAAGGTTATTAAGCAGTGTGTTTGGGATCAACACTGCCTCCGTTGGGGTGAAGGAAGGAGGGCTGAGTCGAAGAAGAAGTTGAACAGTGATGCAGTCCTCATCTGAGGGGAAGCTCCAGAATGGGATGTAGTCTGCCTCTGAGGAAAGGACTTTACTAACCCGAGGCAACTGCTAGGGAGAGGACTCTGTTGAGAGCTGTCGGCTTTCAACATTTGCAACAGCCAGGGGAATGAATGCTTCTGCTCTAAAGTGGAGGACAGCTCTGGATGGTGTTGGAAGATTCCACTACAGGGAGGAGGCAAGAAGGAGCAGGTACCACATTGTCCTAACAGTATCCCAGCACTCAAAAAGTGTGAGCTATGTGCTTCTGAGTCCTGGATTTAGGGTTAAAATCAAGGGCAAAACTACAGTAGCTCATTTAAATACGGATCTCATTTGGCATCCTAGGTAGCAGGATATTGAGCCTGCAAATCCCATGTAGTTAAAGAGAATTCGATGGCCCTGGGGGAGAAACTCAGGGGTACCTTCTAGTCCCTCAAGCCCATGACCTCTCTTGCTGGGTCACAGCCAAGAAAGACAATCAGAGCTGTAGGCTCATCTACCCAAGGGGCATTCCCCTGAGTGCCACCATCTTAGAGGGAGAAGCATCTTTGTGCGGGCTGCAAATGAGTTTTTGTGAGGGGGCACGAGTTAATTAGTGTGCTCGGGTTTGGGAAGTTGGTGACAAGCTGCCACTTTGCATTCAGCAGTTCCCTTTCTTGAACAGGTGGCAACTGACTGACAGGCATTCTCTGAAGTCGAGGAGGACATCTGTGTTTTTCACACCGTGGAATACCGGATCTTTCCAAGTTACACATTTGGGAAAACAGCTGAATTGCCTTCTAAGTTCCTCATGTTATGGTACAAATATCCATCTGACGCACAAACATGGAAGAGACACAGTTTTATGCTAGAACCAGCTAGACCAGATCTGTGAAAAATCGGATTAAAGCTTAATAAGTAGAGACTATCGATATTGTAAGAAGAGGTCTCAGCAACTCGAAGGAAATATGGAAACAAACAAACAAACAAATACACAACAGTTACAAAAGCCTACACCAAAAATGTTGCCTGTTTTGTCTCTCCTTAAACACACATTCACACACCCCACTCACAATCTGAGATTCTGGAACAGACCTGCCTTCAGCATGAAGTAAGCCAATTGTTCTAGAAGAAAAACTACCCCAGCACCTCCCAAGAAACAGTCGTATATAGCTCCTGAGTTCCTTAATTCTGGAATAGTTAACCAGCAGTCTTCCTCCTCCCTCTCTGAACTATGCCAGGAGTGGTCATGATTTATAGGTTACCATCGATAATCAAAGCCATCGTTGAATTGAAAATGACAAGCAGATCAGGCATCTAAATTAGATGGGAATAGGAGTCCCTTCCGAAGGATCCATTACACTGAAAGAATTCTGCCAAAGACACCAAGCATTTACTGAGAACACCTCAGAGCGGGACTCAAACTGTGAACAAAATAGAAAATGTCTCCAAGAGCTCTCAAAATTAATTAGGAAAATTAAAAGTAACCTAGGAGAAAGCTGCCGGGTGGGGGAAGATGGACGTTAAGAGAGTCCGTCTGCGCCCAAGTTTGGGACCACACCCAGCAACTCCCGCAGGGAGATGAAGAGACCCGCTGGAAGTACCTTCCTTACACTTGGGGAGAGACAGTATGGACAAAAGGTTTGGTGGCTGTTACGTAGCATTTTTTTTAAAAAAACAAAGAGCCATTTATTTCCTTTGATAAACTGTGCCTCCCACAAGCAGCAGGTTATCTCTCTTTTCTGTTTCTTTCTACCAGGAGGTAAACCTACTAAAAGTGGTTGAAGATACAGCATTAAAAGTCACTGATCGAGCAAAAAAGGGCCATAGATCAAGAAACCTGTGGTTAGTCCATTTTGAATATAAATGGGAACTTCTAAAAGGCCATTAAGGAAAGCGGCAGGGAAAATGCACATTTTTTTTCTTGGTTTTCTTTGATAAAGCCTAGTGCCCAGTGCCAACAAGACCTGCCATGGGGATTTCAGTTGGGGAGCCTGGGACATTTAATGACTAAAGGTATTGGCTGAGACACCTAAGGGGCTCAGTATGCTCCCTTTCAAAGGGGTCATCATGCCTCCTTTCTACCTGATGGCCCTAACAAGTGACCACAGTTTAAAAGGGTCAGAGATGGGCCCCTTATCCCAAGATAATCATAGATATTGGGACAGTGGCCTGACCTAAAAAGCTACTCTGCACCGCGGGGAGACTAACCACTCACACCCTCCCTCATGGGCAGTGTGGACTTCAGACCTATTAGTAAGTGGCCCAGAAGCTGAGAACCCCAAAGAAAGAAGGTAGAAGTGATGGGCCATGAGAAGACAGAGAATCGGGGCCAGTAGAGAGACAAAACCAGAAGCACACAGAGAAATTAGTGGATCTCTCAGATCCCTAGTCAAGGACTCGATAGATTTGCTACAGTAGGAACCATGGGCATCAGTGGCTGAAAAAGCAGAAAGACTGGCCTGGTAACCCCAGGAGATGAAGACCACTACAGCGGCCGAGCCATTTAGATGCTGAAGGACTAGAAGGACTGCTTGTCTCCAAGTGATGCTCCAGTTCTTTCTGATCCTTGGCTGTGTCCTAATGAAATGGCTGCCTTTCCTTCTCATTTCCCTGGGTATTATTAAAATGGACTCCATTCGCTGTGGTAAGCTCAGACCGTCTTGGCTCCCTGCAACAGCAAAGCACCTCCCTGGGATGCTGACATAATAGTGTCAGATACGACGGCAAGCCCTGCTTGTAGGGCGTTTACTGGCCTGTCCCGAGTCTCCGCAGACTAGTCTGATCAAGCCCACTGTGTTGTATGCATGCGGAACTGTTGATCCCCTTTCCCACTTTCTTGGGGGATGCTCGAGTCAGAGCTAGACGATGCACACATAAGATGGGAGTCAGCATTCACCCCAAAGGGCCTGTGGCCCATGGAGATCCAAGATTTCATCTGGGAGGTAGCTGTAGCCATGGTGATGAGCTAGAGATGCTTGTCTATATATCCGCACATAGCTGTCTGTGTGCGTATCGTTCCAGGGTCTGGATGTTATGGGCACTCAGGTACACAGCATTAGTCCCCCAGGTGAGTCTGCAGGTACCTTGGTCTCTGAGAACGTCTGGGACATTGAGCATATGGACAACTATGAGCATCCTTTTGCTTCAAGTCATAAATGTTCGCATATACAGGCTAAGGAACGTCACATGGCTTAACACGGGACCTGTCTGCAAAAGGCGCAGACTGCAATGTCTATTCTGGGTGGTGGTGGCTCTATGGTGGCACCTATTTCACGGCACTGAGAGCTGCATAGCCATTCCCCTCTGCGTCCCAGCCCCACTTCCTCAGCTTTCAGTTACCAGCATGTGAATTACAGAAAACGTTGTGATTTAACTGGAAGGCCCGTTTCCTGAAAGGGGGACTGGGGAGCTGCCCTTGAAGAGCAAAGATAGTGGATGTAGATCTACATGACACGCATTATCAAAGAGCGATGGGGACCTTCCTCCATTTTGGGAAAATGTAATCAACTGGATTTGGCCCAATTTCAGACTGAAGCCAGTGAGTGAATGCACACTCGGCACTTTCTGTGATATTTTTTTACCTCTTTCTTCCAAAAAGAAAAAGAAATCCTGAAGGGATAAACTGGAGTTTACGCTCCTCAGAGGAAGAAATGGGGGGGGGGGGGACAGTTGTTTATTTCCTCATTTTTAAAAAATACTGTTCTGCTCTTGAAATGGTTCTTTTTTCTAAAACAACAACAAAAGGTGGGGGGAGCATAAATGGGAAAATATGTTTATTATTTGAGTCAATGACAGGATTAATTAAAGTCTGATTAATAAACAAACAGAAATGGAAAAAATGTTTCAGTTTTCTTCGAACCCATATTCTAACCATTTCTCCTTTTCCCTCCTTTTTTTCTTTTAAATAACCCCCCTCACCAACCTACCCCCCCTGCCAGCTTTGGGAAGAAAGTATTAGTTTAATCTTAACGCTTTCTTTTAATAGCTCTGGAAGGAATAGTGGCAGGATGATAAACCGAAGGAGGAAAGAACCAGGTGAACTCAAATCATAGAGAATTCACATCAGCTTTTCTGAAAAGCGGGAAAAACAAAAATATTCATCTCTGATCTCTATACCCTCATCTTCCTCGGAAGGTCTTTCTTTGGAGTCGTTCTTGTTAAAAGTCTGTCTAGGTTTGAAAACCAATTCTCCTTGCTCCCAGAACCAACCAAATATTGAGTGTGTGCAAAAACGTGGTATCTTTAAAAAATAAAAAAATAAAAAAAAAGAGATAATTATCAGAGGGAAGGAGGAGGAAGGAAAGAGAAAGGAAATAAAGAGATATGACACAAGGGAACTGGGCCAAATGAAGACAAAGCAATGCACTTAACCCACCTGGAGAGCAAATCGGACCAGCAAGGCGCGCTCAGCCAATCGCCTGGGTCTGCAGCGGGGAGGAGAGTCGGCATGGGTTCATTTGGCCGAGGAGTGTGTTTCATAAACCTTACGGTGTGGCTATGAAAGCTATCAGGATCTTCCCACGTTTCCTGTCATTCCGTGGAGATTGGCTGCTGGAGTGTTGGGTGCGGGGGAAGCAGTGGGGAGTGGAGGTGGAGGGGGGAAGAGGATGGTTGGGTTACTGAAGGGGGGATCCGGCTTGGTGGGAAGCGGAATCACACAGGAATTTATTTTAGGTGCATATACAAAATGAAATGAGGGGGGAAAAAAAACACTGTATTCCTTTTGGGTCATGTGAGGGAGCCACTGGCAGAGATAATAATATACGAGGTGGGGGGGGTGGAGAGAGAGAGAGAGAGAGGCAAAAGGCTTTCTATTATTCGGGACACCGGTGAAGCACACTGAGGCAGCTGGAAGATTAAATTAAGTATTATATCTGCTGACCCTATTGCCATGGTTACCGGACAGCGGAAAATATTAATCAACCCAAGCCTTTTCAGATGAATGTGCTTGAAAAAATACAATAAATATAAATATATATGTATATCCTCCCTGCTCTGCTGTCTAAATGCAGAATGCTGGCCAGTATGCCACCTGATAGTGGAGATAAACAAATAAAAAAAAAAATTCTTGCCTCTCTGGGAAGGTTTACGTCACTTAGGGAAGGCAGGGCCTGAACGGTGGGACTGACCACTTGCTCACTTTCTCTTTAACCGGTTTCTTCCCCTATCCCCTTCAATAATTAACTCTAACATCTGGCTTGATTGCAAAGTCAAGGGGCTATCTCTGTCTCTGTATTACTCCGAGACCTGTCCATTAACTCCCTAGCCAGGCACCCGGCTCCATTAACTAAAGCTGAAAAACACTGGAGGAAAGAAAAGCAAAGAATACATATAAATAACATCCAAAGCCCAATATATCGAGCTAAGATTGAAGAGATTTCAGTCCACTTGGTTTTGAGTCTAAAGGATCCAATGCTGAATTACTCCCCAGGTTGAAAACTTCTCTTCTCATACCCATGTTAAGTTTTGGTAGCTGCACCTGGTCATCCCTGATCCTAGATTTGGCTTCTTACTTTACCCCCAGCGGCTGACACTGTGAGACTTTCCTACCTGCCTTGAAATGTACTACACTTTCCACAATGGAAAACCTGAGGAATTGCAGAGCAGAACCAAGGAGCACGGCCGCATTAACATTAACAGACTCACTGAAGCAGAATCTTTCCTACTCCATGCGCTGGGAGAGATGGGCATGGCCACTCTGCCGTTGGATGTGTTCTTCTCTTCCATTCGTTATTTTGTGAGTTCCCACTATGCGCAAGGCACCCTGTTGGACAGTGTGCATGGGATATAGAGACAGTAAAGACTGAGAAGCTTATATTATGGCAGGATGAGGGTCAGGGAGGAGGGGGCCCAAAAGTTCATCTCATGCAAACTTCACCATTTTGCAGACGAAGACAGAGAAACCCCAAGTGGATAAAGGCTTGCTTTGGGTCCACAGATGCCTTATTGTGGAATGGAACTCACAGAGAATCTCCTAAGCGCTGCGTCTGATCTAACCTGAGAACCTAAGATTTTTCTTTTCTTTTAGGATTTTATTTATTTGAGAGAGAAAGTGAGCACAAGGGATGGGGAGAGGCAGGGGGAGAGAGAGAAGCACACTCTCCACTGAGCAGGGAGCACCCTGGGGGCTCGATCCCAAGATCCTGAGATCATGACCTGAGCTGAAGGCAGATGCTTAACCAACTGAATCACCCAGGGACCCCAATGCCGAGGTTTTTCACAAGAAGTTTATCTATCTTTTCATGAAATGCTACTGGTTCCAACCTCCCACCCCTACCCCCCCATAGTGCCACTCGGCCAGGCCCCGGCCCAGATATTTAGGGATGCCTAAGAAATCTAATGGACAAGTTCCTCTGATTTTCTCTGTCATTTTCTCTGTCTCTGATCTCTTTCGACATCCCACACCTTCCTAACTCTGTTCCCCCTAAAATAAACAAGATATTGAGGACATACAGACTTGGTTTCCAGATTTCCTTCCCCTGCTGAACACTCATATTCTTATGTTAACACAGAGTCCCAAAGAAATGCTCTGAGGTTTAGCACAGATCTGCTAACAGAACGTCCAGGCATTTTAGCCAGAACGATCCTACACTATGACACCAAAGCAGATCTGTCAGGCCTGGCTCTGACACCCCCTTGGCCAGGAGCCACAGGGGTCCAGATAGCTTTTCTCCTAGTTAAGCCTTCACCACATGTAGCCCTGGCTAAGACCAATCAGCTTTCGCTTTTTGCTGAGGTGCAATTTTACACAGTAGGTGACATTAACTCAGTAGCCGGGTCCCCACGTGCAGCCACGGCAACCACAGGGTCCCAGCAGATGACAGGAGGCAGCGGGTTGTATGATCCTGTAAATTATTTCCCCATAGTAACGGCAAGATTACACACTTTAATATGCATGTGGCCTCCAAGAGCCTTCTTCTTGGCTGAACCAAGGCGATAATGTGTATTTTTGTGTCCAGAAATCCATTCTAAACGACGCCGTGTGAAATGGTCGGCATTTCCCAAAGGGCTCCAACACGACTCCTCTCACCTGGCTGCTTCTGCGGTCAGCCACACGGAGCGCTTCTTCCTCCGCAGCCTCCCTTTGCCTCTGCGTACTCCAGTTTTGCATCCACACTCTTGGGACAGATTCAACATCTTCCCCAGTTTCAGCAACGTTTTTTTTTTTAGTTTTAATGTCTGCCTCCATCTTTTTTACCTCTTTAGACAGACACAACCTGATGTGAGTGTCCTCTTTTTTTAGGGAGAAGAGCAAAAGTGTTTCAGTGAAGAAGGAGGGGGAGTAAGAAAAACAAGGTGGAGTAGAAGAACCAGAATGGATTGTACCTACTGCGTGCATGATAGTTCCTGGGTTTATGAGCTGAAAGCCACATCCCTTTGAGTTCAATACAAAATACCTCTCACCCTGTGGTGACTTCTAAAAGGACTACTTAAACCAGAAAGTTCATGGGACCCAACCTAGCAGCAGATACAATGCAAAGAGTGGTGGATTTAGTGGCAGAGAATGCACATGAAATTCAGCTCTGCCACCTTTTTTTTTTTTAAAGATTTACTTATTTATTCAAGGGGTGGAGGGGCAGAGAGAGAGTCTTAAGCAGACTCTGCACTGAGCTCAGAGCCCCACTTAGGGGCTCTATCTCATGACCCTGAGATCAAGACCTGAGCCAAAACCAAGAGTTGGAGGCTTAACCAACTGTGCCACACAGGCGCCCCAGCTCTGCCACTTTTTATTGATGAGATTATAGATAAGTTTTTAACCCATATAATCCTCAGTGACCCCATCAATAGAATGGAGTAATTGTAATGAGCTTATAAAATGCTTGTAAAATTGAATTAGATAGTGCCTGGATATAACAGATGCTCAACAAACATTAGGACCACGTCAGAAAGCAATAATAATAATAATATGTGTGGTCCTTTTGCATGTGCTTAAGGATGATAATTTGGTTTTGATATAAAGTCACTTTCCTCAAATGTCCATTGATCCTATTAGCTAACCAGACCCATTATAATCTGCATGATGGTCTAAGATCTACCCAAAGCTCATGGAGAGAGGGATAAGTGGATTCATTCTGCTGCTAGCACGCTGAATTATTTTTTTCTAAGTTTCAACTCCTTCATCACCGAAATGGGGGAGATGGACCATGTGAAAGCATTAAAGTTTACAATAATTCTAAGAGCCTTGTGGGGAAATGTCTACACTTTATGAAAAGAAATTAGATCAGAGGCGCCTGTGTGGCTCAGTCAGTTAAGCGTCTGCTTTCAGTTCTGGTCATGATCCCAGGGTCCTGGGATCGAGCCCCATATAAGGTCCCCTGCTCAGCAGGGAGCCTGCTTCTCCCTCTCCTCCCAGCTCACATTCGCTGGCGCTTGCTTGTGCTTACTTGTGCTCTGTCACTCTCTCTGTCTCTCTCTCTCTCTCAAATAAATAAATGAAATCTTAAAAAAAAAAAAAAGACATTAGATTGGTGAGCGAGGGCTACTTTTTGTTCCTCTTCATATACCTTAATGCAAACGTGTTGGGGTAAGGAGGAAAGCATGTTCCAGGGGAAAAGACTTGAGCAGACTACCACAATACTCCCTGCAGGTGAAAGGCTCTTCCACCTGAAGAGAAGAAATGCAGTTCTTCAGGACTGTCATTACACATACGGGGGTGAGGCAGAGCATAGACACAAAGCTTTCATTTTATCATATGGAACCAGTTAAGGAAAAGAGCATGAGCTGAACTTTGGACAACCCTGAATCGTACTCAATTTATTCTCCATCATCCAACAAGTCATCATCAAAAACAGGCAAAACACTGTCCAGGGGAATAGGACACAATGGAAATATACACAGATGCAATGGTACATTATTGTCCAGACATGAATGAAAACCAGCTTAGTGAGACACAGGCTTTAAATGGCACAAATAGAAGCAGTATGTCCCTCTCCTCTTTTGTCAAAGGAGGCTGTGTGTCTCTGACGCTTCCACCAAAATAAGAAATGTGCTGAAGGTCTGTGATGTCTTTTGAATGAATCTTGGAAAAAGATAACCCTGTGCCAAATGTATAAAGGCTTGAATATGAATACTCAAGGCACCCTCCACACTCTTTCAGAGCCAGAGAAATTCAGTGCCAATGGATCAAATCCATTTCAAATGCAGTCTCATGGGGAAATATACATTCACATAGTTGATACTAATTAGATATTTTCAAGGTCTCATCTCTGGTATGGCTACTTTGGCCTTGATTCTCATGGGTATAAACTGAATGTAATGGTAGCTACTAGAACTGAAAGTCTTCATATTAGGACTTTGTCAGTTGTTTTAAAATTCTTTTAAAAATACCCTTTCTCCTTCTCCATCTAGAGAACTTCTACCCACCCTTTAAACCGAGATCCCTTTCTGTTTCTGTAAATAGCGTGGCCACATTACCATCACACAGTTCTCAACTATTCTATGTTATGGTCCCCTTCTACACCAATCTGTCAGCCAATCCTTTCAATGCCCTTTTAGAATAAAGGTCATCACATGGGGCACCTGGGTGGCTCAGTTGGTTAAGCCTCTGCCTTCAGCTCAGGTTATGATCTCGGGATCCTGGGATCGAGTCCCGTATAGGGCTCCCTGCTCAGTGGGGAGCCTGCTTCCCCCTCTCCCTCTCCTGCTCCCCCCACTTGTGCTCTTTCTCCTTCTCTCTCTGTCAAATAAATAAATTCTTAAAAAAAAAAAAGAATAAAGGTCAGCACACACAGTTCTGCATGAATTAGGCTCTGACTACCTCTCCCACTTCATTTCTGTCCACTCCCACCTTGGTCTAGACAGTCTCGCTTTTTTTCTCTTTCTCGTGTGTGCCCAGAGAATTTCTTTGAGATCTTTCTACTAGTGTTCCTTCTCAAGAGAGAGATTTTTTTTTTTTTTTCCCTATGAGCTTGGTACTACTGGCTCCTTCTTGTCATTCTGATTTTGGTCATATTTCACCTTTTCTGAAAAGACATCCCTGATGAACAGTTCTAAAGTCACTATCCACTGGCTGTTATGTCACGCTATTGTAATTCTTTTTATAGAATTTATCATTATCTATTTTTCTTGTTCATTTGCCCATTGTCCCTTTTACCCCACTAGTGTAAGCTCCATGAAAGAATCGGACTATATCTATCTTGCTTGCTACTGTATCCACAGAACCTAGGTAGTAAGTACTTAATAAATTTATGTTGAATGAATGTCCCAGCCTGAATCCCATAAAATTTGTCACTTGTTATTCTGAATTCCCATAGCATTTTATATAGATCACAGAATGCGCTGAATTTTCTTCACTATTTACTTTAAAGTTAGGAAGATCACCCAGGGTTGCCATGTACTAATGTGCAGGTGATGTACTAGATAACTCCAAGGGGACCGACTTGCATCACAGTGATGTCAGTGGCAGCCCAAAGGGTTGTGCAGTAACCAACTTGAATAACTATAAATGGCAGCTCAGATTTGTCTTTATGTTTTTCTTTACCTCTTCCTCTAGGCAGATATTCAGTACCTAGTGTACTTGCCCTGGCTAACTTCTCCATCAGTCCACACTTTAGAAAGGACCTTAGAGGTGGCTCTTGGTGGAATTGGGTATGTGGTACCACTTCATATCCTCTCTACCACCATCTGTTCCAACAATTAACATGATAACCAGTTATACACAAAAATTTTTGGCATGACTTTTGCAGGTACCAGAGAGTGATTTTCCTTGGACTGTGCATCAAAATTCTGATGCTTTCCCTAGAGTTCTCTGGTGTTGTAAAATCTGTACAAACCTGCTCAACATGGGAGGAGTTATGGCCACCTTGAAATTGGTCAACTGGGAGAGATGGAAGCAAACCACAAGATCATGTGGTATCGGTGACATTTGCACGGCCTTAGGAAATGGTAGATATAAATATTACGGTATTGAATGACTTTTGTTAGCTGATCTGGAAATCCTCAGAAAATGATAAGCTCAATTAGACAACTATCAATCCAAGGCAGCTCTAAAAACCAACTCTGTGTATGGCAGCATTTGAGAAGACCCTCATCTTCTATAATCATGTGGTAGACAGAGCTCAAAATCAGGCCAATGAAAAAATTTTGAGGGTAGAAGAACTACAAAAGAGGTGGAATGTGTAGTCTCAACAGGTATCCTATGCCAAAGTCAGGACTGATAGAAAAAGAGCGGGACCTTTACAGCTGCAATGCAGTAATTTGGATGGACTGTCCTATGAATATTGAACTTCTGGCCTCCCCTGCACCTGGACAGTTGGCAGAGGCAAATAACTCTCCCTTTCGCCAGAACAGAACAGCTTCCCCTTACCTAGACTCACCTGCAAAGACCCCAACTGAGGCAGATCATGCTTTTACTCCTCAGGATTCACTGTTGCTGATAGCCTGATTACCAGGGTTAGCCCTCAGGAGAATTCAAGAGGGGAAACAATGATCTGCTCCAGGAAGAAATAGCTTATTCACTGAAAGAACTGATGTTTTTGTAGTGAAACATGGAATATCCATGAGAATGGGTTTAAAGGACGCTGAAACAGGAGGGTTGGAAAATAGGACAAATAAAGGAAGAATTTAATGGAATAAGAAGACTCTATTATGGTCTGGCAAAGAAACATGGAGCCAGTCTTAATGCTTGCCTGGGCTAATTTGAATTACTAAACCCTTGGGCATGGTGACAGCCTATAGCAAATAGGGGTAGAGAAGTAGAATTGCTTTGGCACTGTATACAGGGAAAGGTCAGAAGGCTCAGGTGGTAGGAATGTTAGATAGAATAGACTAATTTTTTTAAAGATTGTATTTATTTCAGAATAGACTTATTATGTAAGCCTACAGAACCCACTACATGAGTATGTTGCCTAGGAAGAACCAGAGAACAATCCCTTCACTGAATCAGTAAAGAACATACTAGTGAGATTGGCAGTGACATCCCTATGAAACTCACTGGTGGCCATTCTCTATAGCTCAGAGTAAATGAAAAAAAAAATTTCTGTCTTGGAACAAATCTCTCTAATTTCAATGAGGAAAACAGGATTCTGGAACAGTAGAGGTCAGGTGGTGGCACTTAACCCTTCAAGACATAACAGTTATAATTACTGTAATGTTCAGAGAGGCTGAGCTGGCAATCTGAGATCTGTGGAGTTGGCTAAAAATCATGTTGTTCTGGCAGGTGAGACAGAGGGGGGCAGCTCTTCGAAAAGCAGTCCCTGGTGTGCAACTGAGCCCCAAGTAGTGACTGAAAGTCTGATCACGGAACTTGAAGTGACTGTGTGACTGGAGCTGTCTTTTATGAGCTGGGTAGACCCATTAGTCACAAGATTGGATAGGCAGACCAGCACATCATCATACAATGTAAATAGTAGGTATATTCGGCATCAGGTGTAGGAAGGTCCAGAGTTACAGAATAGATGGCCGAGATGCCTATGCCAACCAATCTGTTACACTGACCCCTTCCCTCAAACCACACCATTTGCTCACGGTAGGGATGTTTCCTTAGGATCAGATGACAGAGGAAGAAAGAAACTGGGATTAGTTCATGAATATGTTGGCATAGTATGTTGGTGTGAATTGTAAATGATCTGATAGCATCACTCAAGAGTAGCCTACAAGACAGTGGTGGTGGGTCATTCTCTAAAGCAGAGCTCTGACTAGTACATTTAGTCATAAGTTTGGGCTGAAGACAATATAATGGTTTGACATTAAGATACAGAAACCCGGGCGCCTGAGTGGCTCAGTGGGTTAAGCCGCTGCCTTCGGCTCAGGTCATGATCTCAGGGTCCTGGGATTAAGTCCCGCATCGGGCTCTCTGCTCAGCAGGGAGCCTGCTTCCCTCTCTCTCTCTGCCTGCCTCTCTGTCTACTTGTGATCTCTGTCTGTCAAATAAACAAATAAAATCTTAAAAAAAAAAAAAAAAGATACAGAAACCCTTGTGAGCCGTGGCAAATGCTTGGTTGGTCAAGAGCCTGGAAGGAGGAAGACTGGAAGACTGGAAATAAGGAGGGCTGCGAAAGAGACATACTGGTAGACCTAGGAGAGGGAGCACAAAGCCTGGGGATTTTTTGTTCATGCCCACGACAGGGGAAGCAAGAAATAATCAGGAGAACTCATCCTGTAGATATCGGCCATTCTCTCACCTCTGCAAGGTGACCAGTTCTGCAAAGGCAGGAGGGGTTGACACAGTGGAAGGGAAGTTTCACAGAGGAAGTGATATTTCAGCTGTAATGAAGGATGAATCTGTATCTGGCAGGTGATGAATCTGTATTTGGTAGGTGATGATTACTACCACGACTACCACCACCAGCTCCAGCTGTGCCACAATTACTACAAGTAATAATAATACTCACTACCATTTATTGATGGTATATGATATGCCAAACACTACTCTAAGCATTTTATATCTATTTTCCAATTTGTCTTTCACAAGAACTCTATGAATTAGAGCCTGTTATTATTAACTACCATTTTGTATTTGATGAAGTTGGATATTCCTGTTTATTATTATTATTATTTCCTTCTGCTAGTGATACTAACAACTACAGATTAAGAACAAACTTGGCATCTATCATGTCATTTAATCAATAACCCTATGAGATAGGTATTATTATTCCTGTTTTACAAGTGATGAAGTAAACATATACAAGTGATAAATTAAACTCAAATGATGAGCTAAACATCATATCTGCCAGATCAAAGACTCCTTTTTGCCAAAGTACTTTATGTCACTCATCTCTGCCTAAAAGGTTGGTGAGGGTGGGCCACAGAGCTTAATCAAACTGTTATGAGTGAATGAATAAAAAAGAGTTAAGTTGCCAAGGTTCTTGATCCACCTTAGGAATACTCTATTCCTGCCATACTCCTTCTCCATCCCTTCCTTCTCTTTCTCCCACATATGTAATGATGACAGTCAAGCTGGTCTTAGTCATCTTTACCATCTTGATATTTTATGGAAATTTCCTTTTTTCTTCATAAACCAAAAGTATCATATCTTAAGAAACAAAACCAAAGAGAACTCTAGCATATGCATTGCAAGAGATGTAGCCCAAATGCTTTTCTAAGGCTTTTCCATACTACATCCCAGAATGCTTTGAATCTCATATAGGCCAGGAAATCTGCTTTCTGAAGGCTCCCTTTCCACGCCTTTATCTACATAACTTTCATTGACCTAAATCGGATTTGTGTGTGCAGAAGGGCAGCACAATTGAGGCTCTGCAAGTCTTGTCGTCTTTTTGTTAAGCTTCCCAGGCTGCCAATTACCAATTCTGTGCACTCAGGGATGTGCGGGACACAGCACATTAAATTGGAACAGAATGTACTGGTTAATGATAACCAAGTCAAATATGTAAAGGGATTTCTGGGTAACAAAGATGGAGCTGAGGTCGGAAGCCAGGAAAATAAGGCTTAAACTAGGATGGAGAAGCAAAAGGAGAGGAAAGTAGAGGAGAAGACAGAGAGAGTGAGGAAGGAAGAGAGAGGAGAGGGAGAACAAATAGAAGATTCTGAGGATATGGTTTCTTTAGAAGTATGTAATGGAGAAGAGTCTGGAAAATAATCCCTTGAAATGATTTATGGCTACAGGGAATCTGGGACCATTTAAAATCTGTCATGGAGGAATCTGGGACTCTATTTGAGAGACATTTCTTTGAGCTGTATCTATGTCTAACTATTTTGATCATTTGACCAGCTGTTTAAATGGAATGATTGTGTGGCTGGACGGATGGGTTAAATCAGTCAAACAAGCCAATCTGGAAGATGATGTAGAGTCAGTTATAATGTTATATTCTTTGTGCAAATGCACACACTTTGTTTCCAATGGTCATTTGCCACTCAAGGGATATAACATGGAACTAAGTAATCCCTATGAAATAAACTTACATTCAAAGAAAGAATGCAGGGGGAAACATGTCAGCACCTCTATTGCTAACTCTTCACAATAATCGTTAATTGACCCATGGGCTCTTTTAAGAATACAATGCCATGACCTATGTGAGTGCATTTTGAAAAGTTAAGCAAGTCACACAAAATCCTAACACTAAATATTGTCACTGCCAGAAAAGATAACAGCATTAAATCACATTGCATAGCTGGGGCTGTACGAAGCAAGTTAAAGCAGCACACATTCCTTTGTAACAGGGCTTACATTCTACTGTGGCTACTGTCCATGGAACCATATGGTTAGAGAAGAAATTACTAGTATGTAAACACTCACATACATATATACCTGTACACAAGGGATACACATACTCACACACATGCAAAAATATATCCAAGTACCCAAAGTTTATCCTTTTTACCCTGTATGCAAATTTAATCGTTTAATGTTCTAACACATGACACGTAGCTATTATTGGGTAGTGATATTAGTTTCAAATACCACCTCTTCGCAGGTAATGCTCAAGATAACCTCTAGCTCATCCTTTTCTCTGGAGTGACAGTTCCAAGTGCCTGAAGATCATTAGGCATTTTCATTTGAAAATTGTCCCTTGAAGCCACTATGTTTAAAAATAAAATCATCACCTTCTCCCCAACCTAATTGTCCCATCCTCCTTTCCCCATGATTTTTATCAGGTGAACTCTAATGGGGGCAAAGGGCTTTGTCTGAATTGTTCACAACTGTATTCCCAAGGCCAAGAGCAGTGTCTGGCATGTAGTAGGTACTGAGTAAACACATGCTGAATGATTCATGAGGATGGATAGGTAGAAGAACATTAATGTCACCATTCTCCCTGCTGCGGGGTTCTTCTCATACCTTCCTTTTCAGTTACACACGAACCCTGTCATATCTTTCTTCAAAATGCCTCTTTGCACTTGTTTACCCCCACTGGGTTGATGGTGGATAAAATGAGACTGAGCATGTGAAAATGACCAATAAACTTTACAACACCATACACATTTAGGACAATTATTCCTTTCAACTTCTGCTTGCCGGAACCCTTGTTGAGATTTTCATGATCCCACAACAAATATAATAAGCTGCTTGCTTTCAGAATTTCCCTTCATTATCATCCCATATTCCCATTAAAGTAAGATCTCCTCAAGCTCTGTGGCAATTATGCCATTCTACCATCTGACACCACCACTGAGGAACTATGGCCAACAGGGCTACAAAGCAATTGAGACCATCCACATTTGGGGATCTGCATATTTGTCTACCTGTGTCTGTCACACATCTTTGCTCTAGAAATATCTGTCATCTAATGCTCTTCTAACAGCATGGTCATCTCTACCTTCACAAAGTCTGTCTTTCTTTACATTCATCAATAAAATTCATGGGTAAACAAATATGCAGATGAAGTTCCTTCCCATCTACCTTTACAAATCCCATCCACATTTCAAATGTTACATCTAACTCTACAATATTCTACCCTGATTGCCTGGGTTTGCATTAGTAGTCTCAGTATGTGAGGCAAGAAATCTGAGGGTATATGGTTTATCTGGGAAAAGCAAGGAAAATGAGCAAGAGAGTGGGACCACAGCGGAGAGCTATGGGAAAAATATTGGAAATTGTGCAAAATGTGCACCTTGGAACTATTTCATCTGTAAGGTAAGGGAGCTAGGGTATTTACACACCAACTTTTCAAAATTATTGGTTGAGGATCCATGTAGAGGAGGGAAAGAACATTATTCCCAGTTATTTCCATCTACTAGAACTCCAGAAGAAACTCTCAGGTATAAAGATCCTGAAAGAGTTCATGTAATTTTAAGTTTTCTAGGAGCAGCATTTTAAAAGTTCAAAAGAAATAGGTTAAATTAGCTTCAAAAATACATATTTTGTTAGTTAAGATACTTTATTTGATACAATATGTTGACCCAAATATTATTATTTCACCATATAATCAACAGAAAAAATTACTGAGATATTTTACATTTTTATGCTAAGTCTTTAAAAGCTGGTATGCATTTTATACTTAGAGCATATCTCAATTAGGACTAGTCACACATCATGGTGTTTAATAGTCACACGTGGCTAGTGGCTACCATTACTGGACAGTGCAAGTTTAAGGTATACAGGCAGGCATACGAGCTTCTGCTACACCAGCAATTTCTAGACACTGAGATCATCTTCTTTCAATTCACTATTTAAAGTACTGATCTAAGATTCATCGTTTAGAAATGTTGTTTACTTTCTCATGTGGTTAGGTCTTATGCTCCTGAATAAAGAAGTATACTTCTAGGATTTACTTGTGTACCTTCCCATTAGTTCCTTTTTTTATTGCCTTGTTCAATTACCTTTTGCCAAATGATTGATTCTCTGAAGTCAGTTTATCCACAGGTCCCTAACCTTCTGTGAGGAGAAATCACTGTTAATTCCCCATTCAGAGAGGGAAAGGGAGATGTGCCCACCCAGCTCTCAGCGCAGAGGGAAATTTAGCTTGGTGGCTGGCAGGCAACTAGGAGACCCTGCCCTGCATAAGACTAGTCACCATTTCACAGACATGAATTTTAAAAACCTCCATGGAGAGAGATGCAGCAAACTCCTCCAGTAACAGACTTAAGTATTTTAACACATTTTTCTCTGTTAAAAAAAAAAAATCTATTCCCCTAACCTAAATCATCCTTAAAAAGTTTAGTTGGTAGGTTTTGGCTTGCCTGCTCTGTTCTATTGGCTGCCTTCATTTCCAAGTGCTCAGAGGACTTTGGAAAGCACAGCACAGGCACTTGGTGACCAGTATGCCATTAAAAGGTTAACATGTCTTCCCAGCCAAAAAGAACAGAAGACATTATGCCACAGAGCAAAAAGCACTGAGATTTGTGGCACCAAAGATGCAGAGCAGTGAAGGCAAAGAGATTTGGCAAAATCTAAGAAAATGGTGTTCATTGTCTACTAATGGAAAATGGGCATTTCCCAAGTGTCATTCACACAAGCAGAGAGAAGTAAACATTTCTAAACCATCAACTTCTTAGGAAAAAAGGGATAATCTGCTGAATTCTAAAGGATTCAAAATGACCCATCCTTCTCGACCATGAGGCCAAAAATTATTTCAGTATCTTTAACTGACGGCTGTTTGTGACAGTCAAACCATCAATAAATTCAAAGATGGAAAGTTTCCATTGGAAAAAAGACATGTTCTCCACTATTAGTTGTTAACTTTAGATTTTCTTTCTCTTTTCATTTATCTAAGATTAAATGTTTAACATTTAATCAGTCTCTTTTAAGGTTTTTCCGTAAGTTTTCTCTTGCTTTTAAATCTTTACCCCCCGCCCCGCCACATTTCTCTAAAATCTTCTTTATTTTTAAATTATTGCTTGCCTTCCTTTTTAAAAATGTTTCCTTCCTTCTTAACTCCTTTCCATTCCTCTCTACTTTAGGCCTATTACTCATTCTCATTCATAAATGGTCCTACTTCCAGAATCACGTACTTTGATCTTTTCTCTTGGTCAAGTTGGACTGTTTCCCTTCCCATTTCCTACCTCCCAGATGAGACCACCTTCCTGTTTCTGGCGCTTGCTGGTCACATGTCACCTGTCTAGTCTTCCTATTCTCATTTCCCCTTGAATTCCTCTCCCCTGGGACTTCAGTGACTGGCGGCTCAGGAGGCAGAGTCAGTACTTCTCCATATTCTCCACAGAGTAAGGTAAAGAGGTGGCACCCCCACACCTGGGACTACTTCTTTCACCTATAGTCCCTTATCACTAAGAAACAAGTTGAGTAATAAACTATCCTCAGCTACTTTAAGTGGCACTGATCACAAAGTACAGGAATTAAGACTAATTCATTTTCCCAACAAAAATTTCTAGGTAAAGTAGGTGTATGTGTAGTGTACTTGGAGTGAAAAAAATATGATGCCTTTCTTTATAAGCTGAAATTATAGTATTTTAGGTACAAGGCAAATTACATATTTAAAGATAAAGGGAAGTATGGAAAGTGCTGCCATTTGCGGTTAGTTTATACAGACTCATTGTATACTTGATTTCATTTCATGCCAGGTACTTTTTCACAAACTCAAGTTTGGGTTGGGAAGAGTGAGGTTTTCTTTTAGATAATGAATGCATTTTAAAAGTGTTGCTTTGGGGAGCCTGGGTGGCTCAGTTGGTTAAGGGTCCAACTCTTGATCTCAGCTCATGTCTCAATCTCAGGGTCATGAGTTCAAGCCCTGCATTGAATTCAAGCACACCCAGTGTGGAGCCTAATTTAAAAAAAAGAAAGAAAGGAAAAGAAAAAGAGTACTGCTTCATAGAAAAGGAGCCACAGACTGGGAGAAAATATTTTTGAAAGACACGTATGATAAAGGACTGTTATCCAAATTATACAAAGAACTCTTAAAACTCAACAGTAAGGAAACAATCTGATTCAAAAATAAGACAAATACCCTAAAGACACTTCATGAAAGAAGCTATGGGGTGACAAATAAGGATACAAAAAGGTGCTCTCTATCCTCTGTCATCAGGGAATTGCAAATTAAAACAATGAGATATCACTACACACCTATTAGAATGACCAAAATGCAGAACACTGACAAATGCTGTTGAGGCTGTGTATCAACAGGAATTCTCATTCACTGCTGGTGGAAATGCAAAATGGTATTGTTGTCTGGGAAGATGCTTGGTGGTTTCTTACAAAACTAAATATACTTTTACCATATGATCTAGCAATTGCACTTGGTATTTATCCAAATGATTTGAAAACTTACGTCCACAAAACATCCTGTACACAGAAATTCACAGCAATTAGATTTATAATTGCCAATACTTGGAAGCTACCAAAATATCCTTCAGTAGATGAATGGATAAACTGGTACATCCTGACAATGGAATTTTATTTAGTGCTAAAAGGAAATGAGTTGCCAAGCCATGAAAATACAGAACAATCTTCAGTGCATATGACCAAGAGAAAGAAATCAATCTGAAAAGCTACATAGTGTATGATTCCAACTATCTGACGTTCTGGAAAAGGCAAAACCATACATAGTGTATGATTCCAACTCCTGACATTCTGGAGATAGTAAAAAGATCAGTGGTTACCAGGGGAAGGCAGGGAATGAATAAGCAGAGCACAGAAGATTTTTAAGGCAGTGTAAAGACTCTATATGATATTCTAATAATGGAAAAATGTCATTAAATGTGTATGTAAACCCACTGAATGTCCAACACCAAGAGTGAACCCTTAGGTGAAACTATGAACTTTAGATGATTATAATGTGTCAATGTAGGTTAATCCTTGGTAGAAAAAAAAAAGTACCATTTTGATGAATGATGTTGACAGTTGGAGAGGCTGTGCAAAAGCAAGGCAGGAGGAATATGGAAAATCCTTGTAACTTCCTCTCAATTTTACTGTAAACTGAAAACCATCTAAAACAACAAAATCTTCAAAAAAGTATTGCTTCAAATCTCATTTTTAAAAATATTTTATTGAATATTATCATGTCTTTCTTTTTTTTTTAAGATTTTGTTTATTTGACAGAGAGAGAGAAATCACAAGTAGGCAGAGAGGCAGGCAGAGAGAGGGGGGAAAGCAGGCTCCCCACTGAGCAGAAAGCCCAATGCAGGGCTCAATCCCATGATCCTGAGATCATGACCCAAGTCGAAGGTAGAGACTTAACCCACTGAGCCATCCAGGTGCCCCTTACGTGTCTTTCAATGATTGTTGTATCTTATGATTATGTCTAATCCTCAATTTTCCATTTTCTAGAACTTTCCATATATGGCCCCAAATTTTACCAACAAGAATTAGAATTATATAACCTTTTATCTTGATCTAGAATGAAAACTAAAACTTAAAGGCACAGCTTAAGAAACCTGTTTGAAGTTTTTCTAAATTCATGTACAGAACAAAATTGGCCATGGGCTTTCATTGAGGAAATAGATTTTTTTGAAAATATCTTATAAATTTCCATTTTGATAAAATTCACCTCAAATATTGGTTTTCTTCTTTCTTTGGGTTCTAGAAGAACAGCTGAGTTGCCTTCTAAAGTCCCCACCCAACTTCTCCACCTTCTAGCTCCTTCTCTCACTTCTTTCACTTCTTAAGTGAAATCAGTGCTTAGTGAAGGAATAAACTGGGTCATCTATGAAGTTAAATGCAAATTTAGACAAAAGCAACTTAATTTAACAAATTTTTATTTAGCATATACTATTTACACTAAAAAAAAAAAAGGATGACTACGAAGACGTAGATTCTGCTTGAAAGTGTCCATAGACTAATATGGGGAAAGGAAAGACAGAGATAACTATATACTGGAGTGATATTGATAATAAGTTGGGTCAAGTTAACATTCATTAAGAGAAGGGAGATATAAACTCTCAATTAAGGTGAGAGGACCCAGAAACCAATTTTCAGATCCTTAAGAATTTCATAGTACCGAATCCAGCACTATTCAGAATATCAAAGTGCAAAAGACCAAATCAAACAAGCAAATCCTAAATAGCTCCACACTTTTCAAAGCAGTTGGGGAATCTTAGCCTTCTAATAGCAAATGTAAACTAGGTCTCCTTGTTGGTTGGTCTCAGATGAGAGAGCAGATGTTAGAAGTGGCTATGGCACTTTCTAGTCGAGGAATCTCCTCAGTAAAATGCAGAAAATAATATCTACCTTAAGAGGCTATTAAAAATAGTTTGGAAAGGAGTCTGGCATATAATCAAGCTTGATGAATGTGAACAGCCATTAATAACAGTAATAATAGTAATAATAATCATTTTTCTACTAAATCACTGTGTCAGTAATTCTGAATCTGTCAGAACAGTGCTGATAAACTTACTTAAATTAATAGACAGATCTCACAGACAGGTTGGAGGAGGGGTGACATCTCTGGCTTACATGGAACCCCACACTTGTTCTACCTCCAACCCCATATCACCCTCCTTTTCCCTGGTGACTTTTATGGAAGGCACTGTGAGTAAATATAGTGAATGTAGGTGGACATCTGTGAAAACTGAAAAAACTCTAAGGATAGGTTTCCTTATTCCGTAGAAGAGGAACCCTGTTCAAAAAGATGAAACTCTCACAATGACCAACTGTTTTCACTCCTGCTTATTATAGTGCCTAAACCTCCACCAGTAAAAGCAGTGGTTTCCCACCCTAGGTCCTTAAAATCCTGACTCTGCAAAAGTATCTTCCCATATTAAAGATTTCACAAGCCTTGATGAAAATGCCAAGTCCCTTTCTCTATGTCTAAAATTATAACATTCTGCACAGAAGCCTTGGGCATCCAATTATTCACAGAAGTTCTGACTGTTTAGTTATATGTGTCTGCCCTTAATGAATATAGAAGAATTCATCATAATTCACTCAATGACCATTTGCATCAGAGCATGAATGTTCCTTGTTTTGGGGCAAAACAAATATACATGACTTGCCATAAAATGATTTGGGATTATTTACAATTTGAAAAGATTTTTTTTTTAAAGCTGAAGAATCAAAACACATGAAATCTATTCAGCAAAGAACTTTTGGAACCCAGTACCTGCCTGGTACAAGAAGATCTCTTACCATGCAGATTTAAGCCCGGACACTAAGTAGTTTCCAAACTCACAAGCATCCATGCCCACCCTTGATTTGCATGCTCTGCTCCTGCATCTCAGGTGCCACTGAGGGGTGATGTTGGTGCTGTCTTCCCCATATGGTGGCCCTGTACCAGGGACAAAGTTCACTGACATGTTTGGGAGCACACTCCACACTCATGGCATTTCTCACATGCCCAGATAGCATCGGCCTTACAAATGGCCACTCACCCTGAATGCTTAGCATGTTTTGGTGCAATTGATGTGGTGCTGAGGGAAAGAAAGCTTCGTTTTTTTTATGTGTATGTTCTGAAGGAAGGGATGACAAATAAAATAAAAAAGGAGATGGATGATGTTTTCTCTGTCACCTCTTTTTGAAGCTTCCCCTCCTTGATGTTGCCTTGCCTCTCACATGTTCAACTCTATCCTTTATCAAAACAAACAAACCAACAAACCTATAATATTTAGATGTAGCAATTAAGGTCTTAGTCACTGAAAATACAGAAGCAGATGGTTAAGTAAAAATCTAGCCAACTCAATGACAGTACAAAAGGGGGTAACTGATTTTAAGGTCTGAGGTAAAAAAGCAAGTGAAACTTTCAAAATCCCTATCATTTCAGTTTGTAGACCCTTCAAATCAATAGTAGCCTTATTGATAGAATTATATTTCAAAAGTACAGTGAATAAATTAAGGAATAGTTCTGTTTGTGGCAAGAGCCATGGTAAATAGTTGACAGAAATGTCTGAGTAAGGGAAGGACAGAAGGCTGAGTGTGGACATGGCTTTGAACTGAGTGGTTTCTTGGCTGTCCTCTAATTCCTTCCACAAACCAATTCCACCCGCCTCTGTAGGCACCTACCATGGGCAAGGCACACAGGAAAACCTGACCATTTTTATATATAAACACATTCTCTTTCTATGACTCGGATTTCTCCCCCATGAAGTGACAGCAGTTCTCTAAAATTACAGTAATGTCACGCTGGGAAGAACTGGAGAGATTAGCAAGTCCAGCCTCTTCACTTAAGATTTATAGATTCAGGAGGAAGGAGAAGCAAGATGGCAGAGGAGTAGGAGACCTAAATATTGTCAGGTCCCAGGAATCAACTAGATAGTTATCAAACCATTCTGAAACCTACAATCTCAAGAGGAGATCGAAAAGAAGAAGAGCAGCAATTCTAGGAACAGAAAATCAACAACTTTCTGGAAGGTAGGACATGTGAAGAAATGAATCCGAGGTAATATACAGGAAGATAGACCATGGGGGGAGGGGCTGGTTCCCTACAAGTAGTAGAGCAGTGGAGCACTGCTCAGTGCTCAGTGAGCAGACTTCAGACAGAAGTTGGCTCCAGTGAAGGACATTGCTCCAGAGGCTAAGCTGTGTCACGGAGCCCTTGCTGGATAGTGTGGTCTCAGGACCCGTGAAGTCACAAAAATACCAGGGGTGCCTGAGTGTGGTAGAGCTCTCAGGTCTCACAGCTGTGAAGCTAACTGCAAAGACAGAGCTGATGAGTAGGCTCTCAGCTCAGGGTTGCCATAAACCATGATCCCCAGTACAGCTGGGCCACTGCTCTTTGAGCAGGGACCCCACAAGTGGCAGATCCAGGGAGACTGGGGGAGTGGCATGGGAGTTGCATAGGGGGAGTGGCATGGGAGTTGCCTAGGGGGAGTGGCATGGGAGCACACTGCAGGAATCTACGGGGTTTGGAGACTACAAACAAGGTTGTGTGCCAGAGATAGAAAGGCTCGGTTACAGGCCGCATGAACACAGAGTGCGGCTGGAAACCAGGGAGACAGGGATGATTGACTGCTTTTCTCTGAGGGTGCTCTGAGGAGTAGGCCGTAAGCTCCAGGCTTCTCTGGGTTGGACACAGGGAAGCCACCATTTTCATTCTCCTCCTCAAAAGCTGTATGGAAAGCATTCAGGGAACAAAAGCTACCAAGAGCAAAACCAAGCAGATTACTTAGCCTGGCCCCTGACAAGGGTGGTGCAATTCCCCCTCAGGCAAAGATATTTGAGAATCACGGCAACAGGCCCCTCCCCCAGAAGATCAGCAAGAACATCCAGCAAAGACCAAGTCCACTGATTAATGAGAACTGTGGAACTCCAGAGCTGGGGGAATTCATGGCTTTTTTTTTTTTTTTCTCATGATTCTTTAGTCTTCCAAAGTTAAATTTTGTTTTTCTTATTCTACTTTTAAAATTTTTCCTCTTTCCTATTTTAACTTTTTAAACTACTTTATCTTATCAATACCTTTTTAAAAATCTTCTTTAACTTTCATTGTTATAGTCATATTCTATCCTTTCATTGCATTTAAACTTACTCTTTGTATACATAAAAGTTTTCCTTTCTTTAAAATTTTGGGATACAGTGTCTTCTAACAGATCAAAATATACCCTAAATCTAGCATGTGGCTTTGTTCTAGTCTCCAGCATGATCACATTCTCTTCTTTTTTCTTTTTTCAACCAACTTCTTATCAATCCTTTTTTAGAATCTTTTAAAAATTTTCATCTTTACAGTCATATTCCATCCCTTCATCAAGATTACCCTTATTTTGGTATATATGTAAGGTTTTTTTTCTTTAAAATTTTGGGAGATAGTTTCTTCTAACAGACTAAAATACACCCAAAATCAAGTGTGTGGCTCTGTTCTGCTCACCAGTCTAATTTTATATATATAATATTATATTATATTTATATATAATAATATTATATATATATATATATATTTTTTTTTCCCCCCTCCTTTCTTCTCTCCCCAGTTTTGAGTCTATTCTGATTTGGTTGGTGTATATTTTTCTGGCGTCATTGTTACCCTTTTAGTATTTTGTTCTCTCATTCATCTATTCTTATCTGGGTAAAATGACAAGGTGGAAAAACTCACATCAAAAAAAAGAAC
Source organism: Neogale vison (assembly GCF_020171115.1). NCBI lineage: Eukaryota > Metazoa > Chordata > Mammalia > Carnivora > Mustelidae > Neogale > Neogale vison. The sequence goes on from NC_058097.1 coordinate 15,285,047, forward strand.
AAGCAGCAATACCAATGGCTAGGGACCTAATCAATACGGACATCAGTAAGATATCAGAACTAGAGTTCAGAATGGCGATTATCAAGATGCTGGCTTGAAAAAAAGCATAGAAGATACTAGAGAATCCCTTTCTGGAGAAATAAAAGAACTAAAATCTAACCAGGTTGAAATAAAAAAAGCTATTAATGAAGCACAATAAAAGTTTAGGCTCTTACTGCTAGGATAAATGAGGCAGAAGAGAGAAATAGTGATATAGAAGCCGAAATGATGGAGAATAAAGAAGCTAAGAAAAAGAGAGATAAAAAACTATTGGACAATGAGAGGAGAATTTGAGAGATAAGTGATACCATAAGGCAAAACAATATTAGAAGAATTGGAATCCCAGAAGAAGAAGAAAGAGAGAGAGGAGCAGAAGGTATATTGGAGCAAATTATAGCAGAGAACTTCCCTAATTGGGGGAAGGGAATAAGCATCAAAATCCAGGATGCACACAAAACCCCCCTCAAAATCAATAAAAATAGGTCAATGCCCCATTATCTAATAGTAAAACTTAAAGTCTCAGTGACAAAGAGAAAATCCTGAAAGCAGCTTGGAACAAGAGGTCTGTAACCCACAATGATAGAAGATAGTACGGCACTGGCGCAAAAACAGACACATAGATCAATGGAAAAGAATAGAGTCCAAAAATGGACCCTCAACTCTTGGTCAACTACAGCAAAGCAGGAAAAAATGTCCAATGGAAAAAACAGTCTCTTCAACAAATGGCGTTGGGAAAATTGGACAGCCACGTGCCGAAGAATGAAAGTGGACCATTTCCTTACACCACACACGGAAATAGACTCAAAATGGATGAAGGACCTCAATGTGAGACAGGAATCCATCCAAATCCTTGAGGAGAACACAGGCAGCAACCTCTTCCACCTCAGCCACATCAACTTCTTCCTAGAAATGTTGCCAAAGGCAAGGGAAACAAGGGCAAAAAATGAATTACTGGGACTTCATCGAGATAAAAAACTTTTGCACAGCAAAGGAAACAGTCAACAAAACCAAAAGACAATGGACAGAATGAGAGAAGATACTTGCAAATGGCATACCAGATAAAGGACTAGTATCTAAAATCTATAAAGAACTTAGACTCACCAAAGAACAAATAATCTAATCAAGAAATGGGCAGAAGACATGAACAGACATTTCTGCAAAGACAACATCCAAATGGCCAACAGACACGTGAAAAAATGTTCAACATCCCTCAGCATCACGGGAATACAAATCAAAAACCACAATGGAATACCAGCTCACACCTGTCAGAATGGCTAAAATTAACCAGTCAGGAAATGACAGATGCTGGTGAGGATGTGGAGAAAGGGGAACCCTCCTACACAGTTGATGGGAATGCAAACTGGTATAGCCACTCTGGAAAACAGTATGGAGGTTCCTCAGAAAGTTGAAAATAGAGCTACCCTATGATGCAGCAATTGCACTACTGGGTATTTACCCTGAAGATACAAATGTAGTGATCCAAAGGGGTACAGGCACCCAAATGTTTAGAGCAGCCATGTCCACAATAGCCAAACAATGGAAAGAGTCTAGATGTCTATCTTCTTCTGGATAAAGAAGATGTGGTATATATATATATATATATATATATATATATATATATATATATATATAAATATAATGGAATACTATGCAGCTATCAAAAACCCCCAAAATCTTGCCATTTGCAACAATGTGGATGGAACTACAGGGTATTATGCTAAGCAAAATAAGTCAATCAGAGAAAGACAATTATCATATGACCCCTCTGATATGAGGAATTTGAGAGGCAGGATGGGGGGTCATGGGGGGAACTGAGGGAAAAATGAAACAAGATGGGACTAGGGAGGGAGACAAACCATAAGAGACCCTTAATCTCAGGAAACAAACTGAGGTTTGCTGGAAAGGGGCAGGGAGGGATAGGCTGGCTGAGTTTTTTATTAAAAAAAAAAGTTAATGGAAAACTACAAAAACTAAAGCAGGATACTGAAGATTCAGGCCCTCCGTACATGGAGGTTTGGTCACACTATCAGTTAAGAACCCCAATTAACTGAAGTCCCAATTGAGAGCAAAAAAGAAAATCATGTAATTAGAAATTAAAGAAGGAAATTGTAAACATTAAAAAAAAAAGTATAGACTCTGATCCTCTCAGAAAAGGGATGACTCTTGCAAAGTTGATGCTCAAGGGAATGGAGCCATCAGGTCAGACAGAAGTGAGGACTCTGACTTTCTGTTTTGTGCTCCTTCCATTAGAACAGATGCATGCAATGAAAACAAAAAGACACAAGGTAAGAATCACTTTCATGGCAATTAGTTTTGTCAAAGAGTAGCAGAACCAGCTCAATTCACATGTTCTGATCATGGAATGAATGGATGAATCCCATCACTCAACCAATTTTTTTTTTCTTTTTCCTTTAGTGCCTAGTGTACTAGCTACTACACCTGACATGGTAAAGAATCTAGAGATAAAAACATGGTAAAGAATCTAGAGATGTGGCCCTTGCCTTCCATGAGCTCCTCCTTAAAGGACAAACATGGCAATAAGAATCTTACTAGGATCAGCAAGTAAATGGTCAGCAGGCATTCTACTAATCTGCCTTCATTTGCACTGGTATTGCCAGAAATCTTCATTTTCCACATTTATCCACAGTCTTCTCCCAGAAGGGCTGAGGACGGAATGAATACCTGTCTTATTTCCATGGAGTAGGGCTAGCGTGCTTGAGCAATGAGACAGAACCTGTCCTCATCACAACCCCACCCTTCCACCAACCACTCAACATGACATGGTCATGAACGATGATGATTCCTAACTTCGGTGAGCTGTGACTTGCAGAAGAAACTCTTATACCACACAGACCTCAGGGAAAGGATTTTTCCCTGTGTATGGAAGGCACCATCCAATAATCATAAACAGACCTAGGCATGAAGCCAGGACCCTGCCAGAGGAAGGAATCCTAACTTGGGTTTTACAAATACTTAACTCTCTCTCCACCTCTGGAGGTCCCTGCTGGTGATTTCTCTTCTTTGAAGTTTCAGCACAGACATTTAGTGATAACTAGTGAATGTCTTTATACAAAGAAAACCCAGGGAAAATCCAAGCTATGCCACAGTATTTATAAAGATTCACACACAAAATCTAGTAACTGTAGCTTGAGCTGTGCAAAGGTATGCTATGTATTGACAAATTTTAGCTAATGGGCAGAATCTCCCTCTTAATTCTTTTGCAAACTCAACTGTGGTGTAGTAAAACAATGAAAAAGACTTTCTCCCAAGATAAGAGCTCTAAAATTCACTCACTTAGTTTCAAGGAGAGCAAACAGTGAAAGAGAAGGGGTTGCACAGGTTCCAGGTGGATATATGGTGCCTCATTTTGGGTACATATAATATTTATCTTGATAGTAGGGTATGACTTCAGCCACGCACCAGCGTACCCCAAGATACCACTAAGTCTAAGTACATTACCATAAAAGGTAAAAGGATGAAAGTCCCCATCCTTGCCTGTTCCCCTCAGGACCAGCAGCCAATATCTCCCTGACCTCCTAGAGAGACCCAGAAAGGGTTCAGGCTTAATCACTTGTACACAATACACCCTTTGCAGCCTTTTAATATTTCCAGTAATTTTTCTCTTATGAGTTTTGAGCTAACATAATTCTCAAGACACTTCCCTTCTAAGCCTTACATCAGCAGAGGCAACAGCAGTGTGCTTGGAGACAAAGCAGGGTATGGCCAGGCACCCGATTTACCCCAAGCTTTTGGCTCTTGGTGGCTTTAATGACAAAGCTTTTAACTTCATACAATCCCTGCCTCTCAAACAAAGACGTGATTAAAAGCAGGTGGGGGGAGGGGAAACTACCATAAAGATGGAGATGTACAGGAGGCCAGCTTGGTCCCTGTCCGGCACACAATCCATTCCCGGCCAGGAAAATGATGGCCTCACAATGGCCGGCATGGCCAGCCCAGGGCAGCTGCGAGATATAAATTGTCAGCAATGACCATAAGCACTCAGAGAAACAATTTAATTCCTCACTTCCGCCATCATGGGCTGATATATTCTTTCAAGGTCATTACCCAAGGCTAGAAGGGTCGCTTGATTAACGAGTGACAGGCCCAATGAGGGCCAGTGTGCTCGAGCAAGGCCTTATATTAATTAGACAGAAGCTCGGGAAAATAAATGTTACGGAGAAAGGAGGGGCCAAGTCTTTGGCATAAGCTGTGACCTCGCCACCCCCACCCCATTCACCCCACAAAAGATAACACCCTGACCTTGATCCTTAATGCTATACTTTAGCTTTGTTTTAAAACCTATAAAATACAAAACATAAACCATGCTTCGTTTCATATTCAGGACGACCCCAGCCCCGGCCTCCGGTTTCCACACTGCCTTTGTCTCACCCTCACTCACTTAGTTATTCTAATTTATTGGTTAATTCTGAGCGGAGATGGAGAGAACTGCTTGCTCTGAACTTCACATCTCAGAAGCAGCTGAAACTGTGTTGATCTGAGCCAAGGGAAGCAGGAGAGTGATGACTCTTCAGTGTCTAAGCCTGGTGGCTAATAATCTAGCAATTGCTCTTTAATAAAAAGTCATTATCTTGTTTAAGGAGTTAAGGAGATTTGGTGATAACAGTGGGCTTGCAGGACAGATGACCATTCGAAGCGAGAGGGGCTTAAAAATACCCTCTGCTCCTCAGCCAGTACACTCCGTCCCTTTGATTATAGCTATCCTGAAAGCCTTGCTTTAAGAGAGACACAAAGGGATACAGTTCCAGGGGATTTTAGTCAGTTCGAAGCATTCATTTCCAACACAAGAGGCCACCAGTTTCAGAAAGGAGTTTTGTTTCCACCAAACATCAAGAAGGATTTTTCCTTCCTCTGCCTGCAAACTCACCATTTTGAGCCCTGATCCCACTGGGAAAGCAACCCTGCCATCTCAGAGGGTCCCAGCCTGAATCGTTCACTGTGGATGCAGAGGGAGGCTACACATCTGTCTTTAAATTTCCCAGATATCCACTGCCTTCTATCAGAGTAAACTCAGGCAGGGAGGTCAGAGGCTTAGGTGACACTCAGGATGTGAGGAGTTGTATAGAACTTTCCAGCAAGAAGCCACCTCTAGCTTTGCATTCTGTCAAAATGGAGAAAAGAGGTTTTACTTTTGGGACAGGTGACTTCTGTGATCTCCTATTTGGCACCACCTTCTGATCAACACTCTATGTACAGATAGGCAAGAGGCAATTTGCAGATGGTCCCTCTCTGATCCTTGGGCCACACTACAATCCACAGTGTCTGAGATGGTCCCCAAGGATCCCCATCTCCTGGTCCGTGGACCCTGCATGATCCTGTCCCCCTTGAGGCTGGATGGGACCTAGTGACTCATTTCTACCAACAGCCATGGGAATGGCTTAGATTGGATCCTCACCAGTCCAGCCTTGAGAAGACAGCAGCCCCAGCTTTCTTGACTATAGCTTTATCACACACTTAGCATCAGAGGCATCTAGCTAAAATGCACCCAAATTTCCAACTGAGGAAAACTGAGATCATCAGTGTTTGCTGTTTTAAGCTGCTAAATGTCGGGGTAATTTGTTAGGCATCAACAAATAACTAGTATACACAGTAATTCCACTGATCCTACTATGCACTACATGATCTTGGTAGGAGGGTATGTCCTCTGTGGTTTTGCTTCCTTTTCCTCTAAAAGGGGAACAGTCTCCCAGAGAGGCTTAGACATGAATTAAATATCTATAAGATCTGGTTCTGATGGAGTGAAGGGAAATTCTATGCATGTCAGAATACCATGAGAAACTGATGTACATGACTTATCAGATTTATCAGTTTTGTGGAAGACATAGCATCATTATCAGGCATGATTATTATTCCATATTTTATATCTCTGAGTTATCTGTCCTGGATGGGTACCTATGAGGTCCTAGCCAACAAATTTGCCAAGACAATTTGCACGCTTTCTCATCCATCCATTTCTCCAACCATCCATCCTTCTCTCCAACCTTTCAACACCTACTGAGCTTGAGAGAGTACTTAAGAGATATAGAAGTGTATTCAACAAGGTTTGTCTTCAAGGCATTTACAAGACAACAGAGAAGACAATACGAGGACACTAACTGCTGGAGGTGCAAGGAGCATGGGATAGGTTAAGTGAGTGCAGGCAAGAGCAGTAGGACTTCAGATGAAGCAGGTAGAATTCAGCTCTGGCTGGAGGTGGCTGGAAGAAGGACCGGACGCACATGCGTGTGCTAAGGAATGTGCTGTGAGTTCTTGTTCCTGAGGTATCCACGATGTGTTGGTCATAGCCCCTTGTTTGGTCTCCCTCTGACCAACGCCACACACTTGAACTGCAATGCCAAAATAGAGTTACGGTCCACAGCCGGAGAGCCAAGCTAACTAGCGCCCTGGGAATCCCACCCAGGACCTCAGCTTCTTTACAGCAGCTACATTATAATGATACATTACTGAGCATCAACCTCCTGGATATAGGACAGGCATCTGGCTATCCAACCTTCTGAATTGAGAACAGCATGTAATGAATCCCCAGTTCCTTAACGTGTTTAACAATTAATAAGCTAGGGTTTCCTTGAGGACAGCCCAGAATAAAACATGAGCGTACCAAGGAAGAGGTCACACAGCATAAATGCATGGTATGAAAACAATACGTGTTTGATGAGGCTGGGGGAATGAGGAGCTTTTCTTCTACTTTGAAAATGTGGTGAAATAGATCGTGGATCTCAATTATCTGAACATGGATTGCTTCTGTATTTCTTTCTGCTGTTTAGACCGCCTTACATGTAGATGATGGTTTTGCCCACTGGATAGAGTGGCTGCTGAGAGGAGAGCTCTGCTGGTCTAAATGGTTGCTATTAATTTTGGGTAAGCTCATAAAGAAAGCCTATATGGGAAAGGAGAAGAACTCAGGCAGTTTGATGCCAAAGAACAGGATTAATAAAAAATATTCTGGCTCTTTAGAAGAAGCCAATTCAGTGGGTTTCACTCTGTGATATGTTCCAGCAGCGTCCCACTGAGAGAAACAGCATGGTGCATAGGGACAAGAAGAAGAAGAAGAAGAAGAAAACAATTCCCCTCATCCCCAAGATTCAGCTCTATAAGGGAATTTGTAGTGGGCATGGAATAGGTCACTCGTGACCCAGGCTAATTGTGTTTCCTAAGCAGTTCAGATCAGACCAGCCATTCCCATGGCTGGAAATCTGCTTCCCTTCCCCCAAAAGTTAGGACAGAGATGCTCAGACTATAACATATGTCCAAAATGGCCCCAAAATGATGCCAGTGCCCCCAGCATACTCTTCAAAGGGCGAGGTTCTAAGTTACAACTTTAACCCTGTCAACATTCCTAGATTTTTCTGCCTTCTTCTCTATATCTTAGCATCCATGCACTTTTTACACCACACAAATGATTGTCTACTTATCTGTGTTATTTCTATATCATTATCTTCATGAGGCCAAGTCTGTATTTTATTCATCTTCATAACTCCAGTGTCTGGCACAGAAAACACTGGACACCTAGATGTGGACTGGAATTCACATCTGTCCCTTGGTGAAAGCTCAACCAGCAGGTGCCAACAGGGATATCTCTGCATGGGAGAGACATGTCAACATGCTAAGAACCTAAAAGCTCTCTTAAAGCAGTTGACCAGCAAAAGAGATGAATTATAATTATTTTTGATCAAATATGCCAAATAGTTTTTTCTTCCAAACCATCATTATTTGATGGGACACTTAATGAAGTATGTGGCTTTCAAAAACCTCAAGATATCTTGCTTTTCTTTCTTTTTTTTTTAATTTTTAAATTTTTTTATAAACATATAATGTATTATTTGCCCCAGGGGTAGATATCTTGCTTTTCTTGATGGGAATCTTTTTTTCACATATAATGGTTAGGGGCTCGGGCCTGATAAGGCTCTGGCCGTCCTTCTATGCCTTTCAGGTTCATTTCACAGATCCGCACTGCCCAATACGGTTAGACCGGCTTCTTCCTAGCTGCCAGGTCAGCTTCTCCTCCTCCTTTAAATGCTTTTGAGAACCTTGCAAAAACAACTTATCCTTCAAGAGACACCAATCCAGAATTTACCTTGCTCCCTTTCTTATCTGAGAATTTTTACATAAGACTCGTTTTGTCTTTTTAATTAAGGCTATTACCTTTGATGGATCTGAATTGTGGATTTTTTATATCCCATAGATAAAGTGCTGTTATTTTAGTAGTCATTCTAAGGTGCAGAATTACAGTTGTTTATTAGTTAACTGGAAAGCATGTCTTATGGTGCTTAAGAGGATGGATTCCGAAGCTAGACTGCCTGAACTCAAATCCTGATTCTGCCACTTACTAGGTGTGTAAGCTTAGGCAAGTAACTTCAGCTTTCTGAGCCTAGGTCCCTACACTATGATGGAAAAATAATCATTGTACCCATAACATGACCATCAGCCTCAAGCAGACCTTTTATGTTATTCAGAGATCATGGTGTATTTATGTAGTTCATTTCGTTCTCCAGGAATGATGATGACATTTTCTCCTTTCAGCTCAAACCATCAATGCCTTCTTCTCCATCCTCACTCATAACTGAGGACCTTGCTTTCTACTTTACCAAGAAAAGTAAAGCAATGCGAAGCGAATTTCCAAAGACCTCCTGACTACCACATTCACCACCCAGTGAATAGTGTGCCATCTTATTACCACACAAAAACTACTTAAGCTCTAGCCTAGAGCCAATTCCTTCACTTCAAACTAGACCCTACCCCTCTTGCCATCTGAAGAGTCTTTCTCTAGCTGCTCTCCCTTTCCACTCTTGCATCACCAGTTTTTGGTTTTTTTCCTCTTTCTTCCTTATCCTCATTGTCTTGGGGACCACGGCCAGTTTTATGGCTTTAAATACCACCTACCTATGTTGTAAGGACTCCCGCATTTGTATCTCAGGCTCAGACTTCCCTTGGAAAACCAAAATTTCAATAACCAATGGGTGACACTACATCTTCACATGGATTTTTAATAGCCATCTCAAAATCAACTCAGCTAATCTATTTTCTCCCCTAAATCCACCCATCCCTCAGCCTTACCAACCTTAGGTGATGGCAACTTCAACCTCCCAATGGCTCAAGCCAAGGCTAAAGCACTGGAGTCATCCTTGAATTCTCTCCTCTAGTCCTCATCTGAACCATCAGGAAATCTTCTCAGCCCTACCTTTAAAATGTACCCAGAATCTGACCCTCAACCATTTCTCATCACCACCATGTTTGCTGTCCTGGTCAGAGCTAATGCCATCTCTCACCTGGATTCCAACAGGAGGCTTTCTATGTTTGCCCTCTGTTCTGAACCCAGAAGCCAGGGTGGTGCTTTTGAAACCTGAGTGAGGTCATGTTTCTCCTCTGCTCGAGACACTTTAATGGCTTTCCCTTCTATCCAAGGTCAAAGCCAATGTTATTCCAGCATCTAACCAGGTTATCTATACCCCCACCTCCTTACCTCTTTGACTAGCTATGAATCTTCCTCTTTCTCCTTAGGCTCCAGCCACACCGGTCTGTTTAATGTGTCTTTGAAACACCAAGCATGTATCTACCTTAGGGCCATGCCCCTTGCAGTTCCCTCTGACTAGAGCACTCTTCCCCCAAATACCAACAAAAGCAACTCTCTCATCTCCTTCAAGTCTTTGCTTAAACATCTTCTCAGTGAGTTCTCCTCTGAACACCCCATTTACAGCTACAGCCCATCCCTATCCCCAGACCTTTCAGTTCCCCTCACCCTGCTCTATCTTTGATTTACTCCACTGCGTCACCTTCCACTACACTCTATGATATATAACTTTACTATGCATATTATAGGTCTGTCTGCCCCAGACAGAATGCAAACACCAGGGATCTCTGTTTTGCTCACTAATGTATCTTATACACATAGAAAAAAACCTGGTACATTTCAGGTGCTTGATAAATATTGGTTGAATTGAAATGAATTCGGTTTGAATGACATGTTCCAAAGATATCATAAAATCATAAAAAGTCTTAAAACAGTGTTCAAAATCATCATCATTATCATTATTGTCATCAAGATATCAAATAATAATGGTGTCTGAGACCCCCTTGTTGGCATCTTGTAGCATAAAGTACATAAACAAATGAATAAGCACCAGGATATTCATTCACTATGTGTGAAAATGAAGTGTTTAGATTTCGGTGTGTAGAATCCAGCTTACAGTGACTCTCTTAATGGTCATATTCCCCTGACCCATTCATGGGTGGGATGTTGCCACCATTCTTTTTACAGGGAAAGGGACCTAGGCCCCATAGCCACCTGGAATAGACTAGATTCAATGGCATACTGATAAATGTTTAACAACCAGCTCTCCAGGAAACAACACTGCCATCACTCTGATGCATAGTATTCACCAATTTTCATAGTGTAAATATTCCCACCGTGGTTGTCTCAAGCTTCCAACATCACATCACTGCACAGAAAGCTGAAAAGAGATGCACAGTAGTGTACCACTATATAGTAGTTCTACCATCTAGATACAATAGACATGAACAACATCACAAGCATAAGTAATAAAATGTAGCAAGCTGATTAAGAAGTGATGTTTTAAGGAATTATTACATTATAAATAGAATTTACTTAATTGCAAGTATAAATAATTTACTTTTCAGTAATAATTATATTTAACAATCTGCTTTCCAAAATACCTGAAAACTCAACCACTGGCCCTTAGGAACTGGTATGAGCAAGCATCAGTATACCAATGGTAAGAGTGGACATCTGGCGCACGCAGGGCCACTGAGAGTCTCTTCCCTAGAGACAGTGAATCAGAGCTGAGAGACTCAGTCCTTCACATTGCTGGAATATAATTTGGGAAGTATGGACAGCCGACAGCCATCTTCCGTATCTTGTGAGGACAGGGTAGCAGGAAAAGAGAGTCTGCTAAGAAAGCGCAAAGATCTACAAGGAGAATCAGTTCTAGAAGGCCAAGAGAAAATTCTCAGTGGGGTACCAGTCACCTTCCAATTTCTGGATGCGGCTGTTCCTGATGTTGGCACTCAGGTTCCACAACATGTCTACCTGTATCTAAAATAAATTCCCTGTCACTGGTCAAGCTTTAGGTGGCTTCTGATTCTTGCAAACAACTGTCCTGAGGACATGTTATGCTTATCACTTGGAGTTGCCTGGAGTTAGGTAATCAGTACCACTAACTGCTTTATGCTTATCAGGTATGGATGGCTTTGAAGAGAAAATGAATGAATGCATAAAAACTGTATTTCTTAAAGGTGAAAAGATATTTCAAAAATGAAGTTTACATTGGGGAAAAAAAATAAAATGGCTTCTTGGAGGTGAAAATTTGGGGAGCTGCAGCCTCAATTTACCCTGGCCAGTGTTACCCAAAAGGTAGTCATTTGCCAACTTCAGACTTTCTTGTACCACTGGTATGATTCCTGCCATAACCATGCAGCAACAAAGTCAACATATCACAGAATAGAAATGCAATTCATTTCTCTTAAAGTGAAACTTCATAAAGTGTAACTTCACTGAACTGCAACCTAAACCAAAATATCTATAAAATCATGAATTTGATGCATTAATTTTATTTTAACATATCTTACAATAAATAAATGATTAAGAAATCCTGGTGGGTGTGCTACCTAAAGTGGCATCCAGGATACAGAAGCGAAAACACCCCTCTAGTTAGGCCGGATTCTCTAAAGCAGTTGCTTTTTATGTGGTTTTCTTCTAGTCACTTCTGCATAGCTCATAAGATTCCGAATCTGTCAGAGAACTCCGTTTTGAGTCTCCATGACAGGAAGACCTGATCTGCTGTTATTAAAATGAAAGCAATACATGGTAGGCACACATTTAACTAAGGGATCTGTGTTTTATTATTTGGGAAAATGTATTTGCAAAGGTTAATTCAATGATATTCTTCATTTAAAAAAGAAGAAGAAGAAGAAGAAGGAAACCTGAATGATGAGCATTGGCCAATCCTACATTTCAAGTTTGTGTTAATTTGCCTGAGTGTTTATCTGACCTGAGCATCCAAAAGATACCAGCAGTAAATTCTCTATCTCATCACATGCTGAGCGAATAGGAGACCTGAATCAGTTAGGACCAACTGAATTTATTCACTCAACATGCGGTATCCAAGCCCTAAGTAGGCATGATATTTCTGGCTCATATTTATTTTCAAAACTTCAGCATCTGTTGGCTCCAAGTTCAGCGTCACCAAGATGAATTTCAGCCCTAAGGGAAGAAAGCTCTGGAGTATTTTCTGTGTTTTGATGCTTGCTCTCCAGTCATTCCTTAATGACTTAAGGGAGTAGCCTCTGTGACCTGGAAATACAGAGGTCACCATTGCACTTACTGGGAAGGCAGTATGTGAGGGCCCTGAGACCAGCCAGTCCATGCCATTCTGCAGACCTGGAGCAGTTCAGTCACTCTTCAGGAACACTGTGATGATGCCAGGGCATAAATCACCCTTCTCTTATGCATTACCAGGAGAAGTGGACATATGGAGAGCAAAGCTGACCAGTTACAGTTTTGGTTTTACGAAACCTTACAGATCTTCAAGATACAAAGTAGAATTTGGAATCTGTACAATTTGGGGCTTACTGATGCAGTATTGAAAAGGCCACTGTTTTCTCCCTGCCTTAACTTTTCATATATGGGGCTCACTGCCTTACAGGTTTTTTGGAATGATACTGACTAGTCATTACTGCATTCTGGCTTTTTGGTTTTGTTGTTGTTGTTGTTTATGTTGTTTTTGGTCTGAGTAAACTGTGAGAACAAAAGAGGTGGCCCAACCAGGGGATCATATGAGAATATTCTGAGTGCTGAATGTGATTATTATAACTTGATAATATGCACAAAACATGTCAATGACTACTGTATCATTGTTTTATTATTTTTTTCACTCACCAGACTAAACTAAAAAATGGAAAAGCCTTCATGTCACTATCTCCAGCTTCTCATCTTATGCCCTCTGTTTCCTCTGCTATAAAAGTTATTTTTTTAATCTCATCGAGGAGTATTGGAATAAAATTTAATAAAAAGTCTATTAAAAAAGGAAAAAGGCTCTCTGTACTTGACTACTATACCAAAACTCCAACCCTGAAAGTATACCAACAATAAGTGCATACTGACTGCATTCCAGAAACAAAAGCTTCAGTATTTATTTCTAAAATCACATCTCTCTAGAAAATAAAAAAAAAAAAAGTCTTACCAATTTTCTCTTTTTTCCAAGGAAACAATCCTACCTCTCCTCAAAGCAATGGTCAGAGGAGATGTCCAGACAGCAGATGAAACATTCAAATGTGACCATCTCCTGTACAGAGTGGTCCTGTTCCTCAGACGGACCCTAATTCCTCCATCCCTGGCACATGCCCGTCTGCTAACACAGTGGAGACCTGACTGTTCAGAATCACCGCCCAAGCTAGCTTGACACGACACATGGAAACAGTTGGAAAAAATAAACACGTAGTTCTGCCCCTCCTGGTCATCAGACAAACTCTCAACAGCAGCACCTCCTTCCACCATTTTTTCAAGAAGTACCTTGCCTTGGACAGACATGCAACATAAGCCATATGGGAGGGACAGAGGTTATCTCAATAAATCAGCGACACGTGTCGAATCTGAAGTCATCGGGACGTTTTACTCCAAGAAACACCACTGGTACCAGATGAGGTGGGGGCAATATGCACGGAGGTCTGCCTGAGAAGGTGAGCGCTGCAGGAGAGATTATGGGGGTGGGGGAGGCAGGGTAGGGGATAGGAATGACAGCATCTAATTTCAAAGTCCTACTAAAAACAGAAACCAGTAACCTAAGTCAACAAACAGGGGTGTTTTTTGTTTGTTTGTTTGTTTTTCTGTCTTTGAAAACTGGGAGAGTTGAACAAGTGTACCTGTGGCTTTTCAAGCGTTTTTTTATGTGACCATTAGGCCCCTGCAGACATGCGTGTCATACGCTTGCATTCAAGCTACAGTGCCAATGAGTCTGTGAATGTCTGGAATTCAAGTTTACATTGTTATTGGGCTGAAATGAATTTAATGCCCTCGGATACATGCCCCCACCTTTTCCTGCAAAAGCCCCTGAACCCTTGAACATTTCCAAACTCCCTTGTTGCTATGGCTGCTTCTCTTCTTCCTTTTTTTTTTTTTTTTCTTTTCTTTTTTTTCTAAGGCCTCTGGCCTTACACTGCTGTTTATCACCTAAGGCAAACTCTCTCTCTCACTCCTTTTCCCTCTCTGTTTCTTTAAATCTCTAAACCACAAAGCAGCATGCGAGCAACACTGTGGGTCAAGATATCAAAAGAGGGAACTTTTATGGGTTTCCTCAATAACATGGACAATGAAAGAAGAAGGAGCACAAGCAGCATTACTGACCTTATTTGATGCTGTGCAGTAAAGAGAGACAGCTCTTCCGCTGTCTGCCCATGTGGGTCTGGGCCATCGGTGTGTGATGAGGGGAGCTGCGGATCAACACCTGGCCTGGGTTTTCCTACACTCTTATACCACAGCTTTCCAAGGGTCTACAGCAAACAATACCCAAATAAACAGGTTACTGAATACATTAAGTTCACTGCAGCAAGAAATTGCTTTTTGACGCCCAGTATATACAGACGCTGTTTTTCTCTGCACGCTCACAGACTGGAATAGAAGGAGGCATTCAGTCGACGCAGTGGACTTTGTGCCATGAAGGCGCAAGTCTTATCCCAAATACCCCTGAGGTTAATCAGCTCAGCCTCTGCAGCTACAGGCTCCATAATCCAGTGACTTACATTAGACAAAGGTTTTGGGAGCCCATTGTCGTAACTGGTAATGTAGACTTGTTACATTTAAGCAAAATTTTTCTGCTGTGTGACATGGCTGTGGCTTTCACAGGATATGGGCCCAAGAGGACAAAGGCCTCGATGGCCCTCAGGGGTAACTGCTTCCAAAGCCACTGGGCTTGTTCCATGTCTAGATGAGAGATAATTAAAGAGGACATATCTGCTGGGCAGGCTAAACTTTGTTTTGTTGTTGGCTTTTTTTTTTTTTTCTATAAGCACATTTATAATCTACTTTCAGGAAAAACATAAGTCTTCTCTCAGGATCAGAAGCTCTATAAAGGACACAATCAACCCTATTTTCCTCCAGGACCCCAAAGATCTCAAATCCTACTTTTTGGTCTCACCAAAATTTTCTAGACGATAGTCCTCATCTCATACCTACCTTCCTACCTTACCAGAAAATGATAAACCACATCAGCATCAGTTAAAGGGGAAAATGAAAGTATAGTGGTACTTTCCTCTGGAGACAATTCTATTCCTGGTTCCTCAAGAAGTCACATACTTTCTTTTCTCTTTTAAGTGTTGACCACTTGCTGTTTTCCCTCGTTAAGAAACAATATCATTCTGAAAATCACCTTACTAAATCATCGTCTTCACTGTTTTCTAGATCAAATACGGTGCTGGTATTTACAAATACGCCTTGATTACAACCCAGACCCAGAGCACCACATTTGCACATCGGCAGAATCAACCTCGTCCAGAATCCATCATTGTGCTCCCTGTCTCAGGTCGCTGTGGACATGGTGAGAGTCAGCCTGGCCTGTGAGCCCACAAAAGCATGGCCATGCCCCACTTTGCCTAGGCTTCCTAAACGCAGAGGATTTGGATCCAGGCAGACAAGATGCTCTCTCTGAATAGACTCTGGCAGCGTCAAAGACCACATTTCCTCTGCTCTTCCCAGAAATGACAGCACTGCCCCCTGCCCACCCAGCAGGAGTGATCTGAAAGCATCAGATCAGCCTGACCCTCATTCTCTACCGACTCATCTGCATCATGAATATTCTTGTCTCTGTGAATATTTATACTGGACCCCTCCAACTTATGTTGAGATGTGACGTGCCTCCCTACCCCGTACAAAGTATTAAACACATGCAAACAGAAACATGTAAAGAGAGATCTAATTCTTCTATTTATTTGGCAGACTCTGTAAAGGCTATAAAAATGCTCTCGGACCTCCGGCTGAGAGCAAGTGTGAAGACCCCACACACCAAGACTGAGGCTTGGGTCCTGCCACCCTTTTCCTTACACCAGAACCCTCTGAGCACAAGGACGGCTCGGTCCAGACAACAATGCACGTGCAGAAATGTCTTTACTCTTCCTCCCACTGCCT
This sequence comes from Neogale vison, assembly GCF_020171115.1. Classification (NCBI taxonomy): domain Eukaryota; kingdom Metazoa; phylum Chordata; class Mammalia; order Carnivora; family Mustelidae; genus Neogale; species Neogale vison. The sequence continues at coordinate 15,301,236 of NC_058097.1, forward strand.
CCCCACCCTGGGCCCTGGACTCCTGCCTTCTTGCTTGATGCTTATTATAGCTTAATGTAGTGACATCACAGGCTGCTGAATATGGTCAAGGGCTGAGCACGCATGTAGGATACATTCTCCCCACGCCCCACCGCCGCCGCCCCCATGCACTTTCCAGTAACCAGACCTAGGGCCCGGGAAGGCTCACTGCGTGTTGCTAGACTAGAAGTTGTGGGCCTGTGTAGGGGCCGTGGGGGACATGTATACATGCCTCAGATGCAGTCTTGGGAGTACTGGGCTCATGCATGAAGACTGCCATATGATGATGATGGCACGACCCGAGCATGTGTGAACAGGTGTTGGAGGGTTATTTTTTTATCCAGGGTCCTCAGTTTCATACAACTGGGCCTAACAGGCAGGCACCTGCCGGCTGTAACCTCCTCAGCCAGCAGAGATTTTACGTCAAGAGGGAATAAAATGGCTGTGGACAGAGCAGGGCAAACTCTGTGGACATATCCTGTGCACAAACACAGCGTCACATTTCAGGTTCCGGTATCATTAGCTAGACCTGAAAATGGGTGAATAAATTCTTCCACAATTATGTTTTTTTCTTTTTTAAGTGACTTGAAATCATCACTCGCTGCCCTCATTTGTTGGCAGAAAATATCTAGATTTCAGAGGAATCTGAATAGGGTTGCCAGGTGTAGCAAGTAAAACAAAAGAAATGACATGAGATGCCCAGTTCAATTCGAATTTTGGGTAAACAGTGAATTTTTTTAGGATAAGTATGCCCGGTATAAGAATTCAGACATAATTATCCTAAAAAATTATTTGTGGTTTATCTGAAATTCAAATTGAATTGGCATCCAGTATTTTATTGGGGAACCCCAAACCTGCAGAGTTTCTGTGTGTGTGTGGCAAGGTGGGACACTGGGGGGGGGTCAGGAAGGGGAGCAGTGCAATGTGACTTCATTCTGTTGTGTAAATTTAGGGGGGGAAATGCATTCTTAACCTCTGACTCCTTGCTTGGATAAAACTACGGCCACTGGAGAGAAGATCAGATGAGCTTTGTAGTTTTTAGCCATCTATCTCCAGGTGCCTGGGGACCTCTCTGAAGGGAAAAAGGGTTCCAAATATGGTACTAAATTACTGCATTGGGGGGAAGTTCGGCTTGGGCAGGTATGTTTTTCAACACGGTGCGAACAGAGCACGCACAGGTGATTAACATTCTCTGCTGAGGTTTATGACTTCATTAGAATATTTCTCATCATAATTGAATAGGTAAAAAATACCTGGCTATTAAATACAAGCCTATCCCTCAGGATGACCAGATTATCACTTGAATTTAAAATCTTTCTGAATTTTTAATAGTGCATAACAAATACGATTATGTATGCACTTTCTTCCAGTGCTCAACTTGCCAGGCCTACAATTATTTGGAACGCCTTCGGTTTTGATGGGAGGGATTACATCGAGCTGTGCTGTGCCCTGTCTCTCTCTCTCTCTCTCTCTCCAATCTCTCTGAAAGATTGAGCCAACAGGTTCCCCTTTTTCTAGAAGACCTGGATAAAGGCCACTCAGGATCCTCTGCGGTCCCTGGCAGGGCCTGGTTCTGCGTTATTTGGAATCCCCTGGTAATTAGCAGCAGGGAGATGTAAGGCGCCATGGTGTAAAGGGAGCAGCTGAGAATCCATAAAGCGAGCTGCTGAGAAAGTCAAGTGGAGGCCTGCCTGGCTGAAACCTCTTCAATAGATCTGTAGTCTGGACTTGAACCCTGCCCTCTCACCTCAGGGTCCGATATTTCTTTCTTTTCTATTCCCCCCCCATCCGCCCCCACCTTCTCTTCTCCTCCCAGCTTCTCTATCAAGGAGTGATGTACTCAGACTGACTGAATAAATGTGAGTGACCCCCATCCACCCACCCCCACTTCCCTGAGCAGAGAGAGAGAGAGAGAGGAACCAGAGAGAGGAGGGAAGGGAGACAGGGAGATAGAGGGGGAAAGGAGGGTCCCGACTTCCTCACAGGTAATTAAAGGGACTGTTTTCAAGGTTGCATGGGCAAAAGACAATTCGGCCCTAATGAAGCATCGATCGACTGGCACTAAGGTAGAAAGGAGCTGACATTCATTCAAAGGTACCTTTAACTGATGTAAGACACGGCACCGGGAATTATTCGTTCATTGCTGTCATTGCCTAGGACCTGGGCTAGAGAAAAAAAAAAAAGGTGTGTGGTCGGGGGTGGGGAGGGAGTTTGTTTTAAATTTATTTTATTTTCGCATTGCCACAAATGTGTGTTTTGCGCTTTGTTTTCTTGCTTTCTTTTGCTTTTCTTCTTGCAAAAAATATAATGCATCAGGGCACACTCTATTTGGTTGTAGGGAAAGGGCTCTCTCCCCCCTGAGGGTAAATTTTCTTCATTAGTCACGTTTAAAAGCCCACCAATCAGGCCTGCAGGCCTGGATTCATGAGGTCAAAGATGGCAAGGCAAGGACTCCTGGGGTAGGTAGCAGCATCGCTGTCTGTTTAGAAACCCAAACTCGTTTCACTCTGCGGGTTTGGCTGCTATCTACTTTGTGCTGGTGTTTGCTATTTTGTGGCAAAAGCAGAAAGCTCAGGGGGAACAGGGCCGGGCTGGGTGGGGGTGGGGGGTGGGGGGAGGAACAGAGCAGCGTGCAGCTCAGGGGGATGGTGGGGACTGAGTGAGGAGACACTGAAGATGCAGGCCGGGATGAGGTCTTGGCAACACACACGCGGAGATGGGGGTTTCACGTTAGGAACGCAAGCCAGGAAGAGCCCCAGGTAAAGGTGTGCGAGAGAAGCAAGCTCAGCAGCACCTCCCAGCCCCCCTGTGGGGGAGGCTTCCTGGGCACGTCCACCCTGCTGGACAAGCCCTGGACATGGCTTCTCGTTTGTTCTCACTGAGCCCTAAAAATGTTTGCATTTGGAGAACATCTGAATGATAAAAAGGATCGGAAAATGCCGGTCATGCCAAGTAAATTGGGGTGGGTGACAGGGGAGGAGAGGCAGTATCAATTCCCAAACAAGTTGAGTGTTATCTGAAGAGGCTTCACCCATATCCCCCAGCTCGGCTGGATGTTACAAGAGGCCCCGGAGTCAACAATAGCATGTCCCCTCAGAGCAAGGAACACAAAGGGAATTTGCTCTGCTTCAGTCCCCGCAGTGAGGCCCTTCGGAAGCTGAAGAGAGTCACTTTTTTTTTTCCCCATGCTAAAAATAAGGGGGGAAGAAAGAATTCTCTTGTACACACTCCCATATAGACATGTCGGGTACAATGAACTGAGAAAAGGGGCTCTTTGACGGGACATTTCAAATCACGGGCTCTTTCTTATATTTTTTCTTTGCTTTGCTTTTCTGTCTTTCCTTCTTTCTTTGCCGTTCTTTCTTTCTTTCTTTCTTTCCTTCCTTCCTTCCTTCCTTCCTTCTCTTCTTTGCAGAATTTATCATTGTTTTTCAATTTTGCTTTGGTTCTAGAGGGAGGGGTGATGGGATGTGTTATTTAACTTGATAAACAGCATTAGCACACCGCACGGAGCCCGCCTCCTTCCCTTGGCCTTCGCTCCTATTTATTCATTTGTGTTTACATTTCTAAGACATCCCTTTAGCTGAAGGAGGACACTTCCCACATATTGCTATATTGGCCATTAATGCAAGAGGATAATTTATTGGGTATACAGCCTCTGAAGTTGAATTTTTAAAAGAAAAATCGGAGCCCCGTTTTCTTGGGTTTGCTGCATTCATATTCATTTGGTTGGTGCCTTTCTCTCTTTTATCTTTGAAACAGTTTGTAACATTCTATTTATCAATTTGATGCTATTTCATTGTGGGTTTTATTTTATTTTTTTTAAGGCACAGAACAGGTCAGGAAACAGAGGCAGAAATTGCACAGAACACCTGCTGAAATAATAATAATAAAAAAAAGTTTTCCCCTAAAAATGGCTAAACTGTAGCCCAGCAGATCCTATCTGCATTAATTTGGCTGAACAACAAGATATTGCAGGGGACAAACTCTGAATAAAGCAGTTCCGAGTTCCCAGAATTGGCACAGCTCAGCCCAAACAATGGCTGCTTCCTATTCACCTTAACCCAGCTTTTCAAAAGAACATCCCCAGAAACACAAAGCATCAGCGGGAAATGGCAATTTTATGAATCCTAATCAATCAAAGGGCTTATTAACTCAATGTGAAGCCAGATTAAAATCTTTAATTATAAATCGTGCTAAAAGGAAAAACAAAATGTACTTATGGTACATTGAAAATTCCGGATATTAACATAGTTGCTATTATCTCTTGTAATATTAAATTCCTCCCCCCGCTTTCCCCCAACAACCTCACCTTTTTCTATTACTAAAGAACAGGGCTAGAGGACCCAAATCATTTTTCCCCTCGATTTATTAAAATGTATTCTTTTTCTCCCCCGTGCATTCAATAGGTTGCTGGGAAGCTGCGTTGGTGGTTGTAGGAAGGGGTATGAGAAATCCCATTACTGAGCTCCAGGCGCCTAGGGTTTCACTGTGATGCCGGGGTAGTGCAGGAAGCTGTTTATTAAGAGGGCAGAGTTGTGTTCAAGGGTTGGTCGTTTGTTTTTTTGCTTTTTGTTTTTGTTTTTGTTTTTCATTTGAGGGGGCCATGGGGGGCAGCAATCAGACGGGGCGCATTTTCGCTAATGAAAACGGCATGCGTGTCTGTGCTAGGTGCATTGACTGGCAGCAGTGGGGGCTGCCAGCTCCGGGGAAGGGCCCTTGCTTGAAGTCCCGGTGTGAGAAAAGGCTCTGGGTGCTGCTGCCCCTGCTTCTGCTGCTGCTGCTGCCCCTGCTTCTGCTGCTTCTTCTTCTTCTTTTATCAGGCAGACATTTGGGAAATGACCACAGCAAATTTAATCACAGTTGGGGGGTGAGGGAGGAGGGGAAGAGAGCAGAGACTGTGATTCACATGTTTTATTTATTTGTTCAGAGTCACGGCCATCCTATTGTGTGTCCCTCATTCTGTCATTTCAGGCCCCTTGGACCCACCCCCTACCTCTGCCCCCATTGTTAACGGAAGAGGCAGAGAATATAACCACATTTTATAATAACATATACAACACTGCAAAACAGGAACCTCATCTTGAGGGGGTCCTTCTCTTATATTGAAATGAGAAAGAAAGAGAAAAGAAAAGAAAAAAAGAAAGAAGGAAGAAAGAAGAAAGAAAGGAAGGAAGGGGGAGGGGGGAAAGAAGGAAAGAAAGAAAGAAATCTTTTCTGTCCTAATGACAATGCAGGATGGAGAGATCTGTTCTTTGTGTAAGAAATTCAGTGATCTTCATAGCTAGGGTACCTGCCCCCATCTCCTCCCCTCCGGCACAGGGGTTATTGTACCATTCTATTTTTATATTTACAGAATGAGCCCCATGTTACCAAATTGGCTTTAAATTAAAAAGAGAAAGAATGAAGGAAAGGAAGAAAAAAAAAAAAGAAAACTGCAATGTCTTATATACAATCAAAGCTAATAAAAAAGAAAGTAATACGATGGTTTAAATTAAATCCTACTTCATTCCTTCTGTTCAAAGTTCAGACTTGTTTCCCTTCAGCCCCTTTACTGAAACATCCCCTTTCTTGGGGTCTATTCCTTTAGTTCCAGGGATAAAAAACCCTCATCTCAAAATTAGGTCTCTCAAGATCCGTGTCACTTCCCTTCCTAACCCTAGACCCAGGTTTTATCCATGGACAGAAGGAGGGAGCAGGAGGTGGGATGGAAAGGGGAGAAAAGCTCTTGCTGGAAATCTGGAGAGTGAATGGGGTGTGATTTTCATAATGCAAGGTTGACTTTGTGCCCTTTTGATCTGAACACCAGGTCTCACCTGGCTTATTTAAACCTGAATGAAGAAAGAGACGGGTAATGGGTGGACACTAACCAAGTCAGCACTGGTGGTATGGTGGTACGTCCTGGCTCCCTCCTGGCTCTATGCTTCCCTCAGGCACTTATGATCATTCCACGCCACATTCTTGTAGCTCCTATTTCTGAAGTGCAATGCCGATATGGTTTTGCTCAATTGCTTTGGAACTTCTGAACCCAGACGATGCCCAATGTTAGTTTAAAACCATTACAAACATCTTTATATGTGTTGGGCGAAGAAAGATATATCCAAACACCCCTGTAGCATCTGAAAACACGCAGGCTCTGATGTTGGTGGTCAGTGCTGTGACCACACCTGCCTGCTCCTCACTGTAAACAGAAGAGTGTGATTTTTTTCTTTTGCTAAGATACACCATTTTTGTTTAGGTCCATCCCTCCTTGATTTTTCAACATCTGCGGCCTGATAATTTGGTAGTTATCTAATGTTACAAAGATAGCTGGAGGACAAAGAGTGAGGAAAAGGTCCTAAATCAGTTTTCATGGCTAAAGTGCACACGGAATCCATTTTGGCAAAAAGCACTTAAATTCTCAGAATTCCTCCAAATCCTTAAATGCCACACGGCTGTGATATTCCTTTGAAGACGAGCATTGGACCTAATAAACCGAATACTGGAGGCACAGATCTCGTCTTCTTTAGTTCTTGCAACAGCTTTTCACTAAATTCAAAAAAGACCTTTTGTGCTTAACTGGGTTTTCATTTCATTGCTTTTAAATTTGTTAAGCTTGACTTTTGACACTTTGGGTGTTTAGCCTTTTTTTTTTCCCCCAGTGCAATTATATAATAAATATTTGTGCTTCCCAAAAGGAAGACATTAATCTGTTGTTAAAGCTAGTATACAAAGAATAAAATGTACTTCATTCTCGTTAGAAATAACCCCTATAACTATGTACATTTTCTAAACATCATCTTTGAGCAACTGATAATATAAACTATTTCTGAAATAATACAGTGAAACACTGTATACACAGTGTATTTACTTCATTCTGCTGGAAAGGGTAAACGAGATAGAAAAAAATTAATAAAGCCAAGAAGGAAAAATAACTTACGTAAATAATGATTTAAATAAAATGTGGTTCTGAATTGCTATTGAAACAAACTGAACATCAAAGGATAAAAACTACTAGTAAAAATAAAAGTTCTCTATCAAAAATCAAAGTATTGGACTCTTTTTCCATTGATTTATTTACATTCCCAGTTTGCTTCAGCAAACGAAATAGTGCAAGTAGAGAGAGCTCTCAGCAGCCAAAAAATGAAAACAAGTATTTGTTTAAAAAAAAAACAAAAAACTGCATTTGGAATTTTAATTTCTTCACAGAAATTATAAAAGGGACATTTAGAAATTGTTCTAAAGGTAATGCTTTGAAAATAAACTTTCTGATACACTTTTTCTCTTTTAAACATTCCGAAGTAATCTTACTCTTAGATGAGGAGTGTAAGTCTGGATCTACTCTGGATTTTTTCTGCCTTAAAGAAATGATTTAAAAACGATTTCACAATGAAATATTACATTAAAATCTATCTGAGAAACGACATTATCATTTGTAAACAGAACATAATTCTTAAACATTTTAATCCACTAATTTCAACCATTCCAAACACATTTAAAATATTTTTGTAGGTATACATTTTAAACATTCTTTTGATTAAATATTTTCTTAAAATATCTGTTTAATACATATCTAGCTATCCGTCACACTTCTTACTTGGGAATTACTACAGGTTTGTATTTTTTAATGTCATGAAGAAAATGACAGTCATGATAGCAAGAAAATACGTACATTTTCTATCTAGTTTTGTTTCAAATCCAAATAAATAGGAATGTAAAAATGGTTTAAATGGTTATTTTAGAACTCTGCAGGGAATCTTCTTTTTAACAGTATTCCAAGCCTTTTCTAAAGATTTCTCACATCAGTATTATGTTGTTGGTTTCTTTTTGAAAAATACTCAGCGTTTTAAAGAACCTTATAATTTAAATTTATTTCCTATGCATATGGTTTTGTCAAAATCCCAAACCAAACACAGAAAATGCCCTGTGTCTCCTTAACACCTACAAAGCTAATGTTTACAGGCCAGCTTAAATCTGAAGAGAAATATTCACCACAACTCCGGGCTCCCCCCACCCCCTATCAGCCAAGCTCTACATTTGATATACAGACTGATTTTTTTTTTTTTCCCCATCAAAATTACATGAGAAGCAAAAAGCTGGAATCTAAGACTCTCGACAAACTGGGCGGTTCTCTTCACTCCTCCTGTCTTTTCTGTGTCAGGCTTTATGTTTAGATAAAACAATTTCTCTTTATCATTTTCAAGCTGGTCAGATGGCCTAGGGGGTGGGAGGTGCAAAGAGGTGGCGGGGGTGAGGGAAAAGGTGATTGTTTCACTTGTTGTCAGAGGGCATTGATCAGCCCCGCTGTCTGCTGGTCTCAGAGGTGAGGCCACGTCCCCCAGGAGCACTTCGGGCCTGGGCCGTGTCAGTGCAAAGCTGTATTGAGTCATGACCCAAATGATGGCTTATTGAGGGAAACGGGTATTGGCGTCCAAATCATTCTGAGACCCCCTCAGTAACACTTACACCAGTCCACTCCGTTAATGTCAGGTCACGGGGGACACATTTAGCCCCCTCAGCTGACCATTAGGCCCTTTGATGGAGTGGACGATAAACTTGACGGGACAGGCCGGACCCCGCTCTTGAGCCTGTCTATGTTGACAGCAGGCCCAGTACCGCGCTGCCTTGTGGAGAAAGCCAGGGGTCCCTGGTGTCAGGTCCTCTAGGGATTCTGTCTCTTTTACACCAAACAGGGTAAAATATACCTAAAACTAGTTTTAATGTTCTGGCATCAAAGGTAGAAAAAGTAGCCACAGTGATCCTTCACAAAATTTTTCAACAAGGAGGTCAGACACAAATTGTGGATAAAGTGGTCAGGCTCCACCATTTTGTAATTTTTATTTCTCCCTTTGATTTTTCTCTTTCTTCTAAGCACTGCTGATACAGTGCAGGTATTTTGAAATCCATTTGTTATACCTTCTGTGGCAAAGAACAAAAAGAATTCCTTATTGTTTCCCAGGGAAGTAGAGAAGAATTCGACAAAAATTCACTCCATTGTGATCATAACGTTCTTGAGGCAGTGTTCCAGAAGGGAATTATTTTATTTTGTATTACCAAACACCAAATATGTTTTGGGGGGCAGGGGAATGGGAAGCTAAAGCTAATTGCATTTCCCATTGACGGCAGCATTAGCCTAAAACAAACTTCGGTTTGAAAATGAATCAAAATCACAAACTAACAAAAACCAGGTCTTTGTTAACATTCAAAGGGTGAATTAATAATCATTATTGCTACTATTTAAACAAATTATACCTAAATCTTCTGTTACGCAAGAGATCCCTACTGTTTACTTTTTCTGCTTTCTCACCAGCAAAGGGGCCTCTGGTTTGACAGAGCAGATTTTCTGGTATTACAATGCTTTTATCCTAGTTTTAACACCTTGTCTGGATTCCTCTTGAGAATTAACTGATACTGCATTAGAAGGGAAAATGAGAGAGAATTTTTAAGTGGCCCCCATAACCGAAAACTGAATCCAACAGAAACAACACCCCCTTCTTTAAACACCACTAGTTTACAATACACAATTTAAAAAAAAAAAAGGTACAAATGAGCTAATAATTTGACCAAATTATGCATCTGTTTTGTCTTAAAAATAGAAATCTAATTAGCAAGATAATCTATTTACTGAACTATTAACTACCCTTCTGATAAATAAGGAAGCAGCTGTGGGCTATGTTTAACCAGGAGTGAGGGAGGTGGGGCTAAGCGTCTGGCTTTCATTGTCTACTTCACATTATCCAAACCTGAGAGAGACTTTTCCAGAGTTCATAAGCTTTGTCTCCTAATACAGTCTGAAATCCTTAGAGCTTGCTAAAATTTAGAATTACTTCTTCTGAAAGGCGTCAGTTTATCAAACCATGCAGGCTACATCTCATTTTCATACTGATTTCAGTACCTGCTTCATTCCAGAGAAACTGGATAAATTAAAACACACTCACACCTGCTTTATTGTATCTTGTTCTCAAAGCTTAAAAATAAGATTTTTGTGGATTTGGAGGCTTCAAATGATTTAAGGGGATTTATGTCTTGGTATGGTTTTTAGAAGAGTTACGGTAAACTCGTTTTCTTTCAACATACAATTGATAGCGTGTGTACCGCACCTGTGTGTGTGTGTGCGTGTGTGTGTGTGTGTGCGTGTGTGTGTGTGCATATATATGAACACAACTATCAACATTTGCTAACTCCATCTTCAAGTTTTATGTTGAAAGGATATGAATAATCTCAACACAGATATATGTGTGTATGTGTTTGTGACTGAATGAGTGAGTGTGTGTCTATGTGTGCGACAGAGAGAGAGGCAGAGAGCATGACGGAGCAAGCACATGGTCATGCATCTTTTACTCATCTCATCCAAAGAGACTTCTAACTACAGTCCTAACTCAAGAAATAAATTGCATTGATCTGGTACTTATAATGGGGCAATCTTGAGTTTTTAGTGGGACGAGATACCAAAGGGAAATTACATCATTGCCAGTAAACTTCTCCCCCACCCTGCTTTCCGTAATTTTTCCCACCTCTTCCTTTCAATGTGCAATGCTAAGACAGTTCACAATTAAGAGAAATATATATCTATGATACCCATTATGTGTTTCTAGCACCTAATAAGTGTACCATTAGTAAATTAAAAATTAGTTATGAAATTCATACTAACATTCTGCCATTTCATTCAGGCACTGTTCTATCCTGATTCAAATGTCAGTTTCTGAGGCAGAAGCTAAAAAGGCCCAAAACGTGGAATTTACTAAGTTCATAAAATCAGCCTGGTTTTTGAAACAATTGAAAATCCTGGTTCCACATTTACATTTCCATGCTATCCCTGCAATGAGATTTCTAACTGAAAAATCAGTAGGACTAGGATGGGTTCTGCACAACTCCACAATCTGAGATATTTTTTCTGAGAACCAGAAGACTGAATTTCTATCTGAACTCTGTTCTCTGGGGACCTGAATGCACATAAGTGAGAGACGCAAGGCATTTCGTCCGGCAGCAAAAGAACATTAGACACCTGTTTGTCATGCTGCATTTAAATTCTTTTTTATGTATTTAAAAAAAAAAAAAAAAACTTCAGTTTTCCTGCTCGAGACTGATCTTTCTACTCATAAGATTCTTGGAAAAGCAACAGCAGTCTACATACACACCTGAAGGCAGCTGGTTCTGAATGTGACTCTCTTTCCTTGTGACCTGAGTCTTATTCTTGTTACCCCCAGTGTGGCCAGGCCTGAGGATTCCAGGGAGAGCTTATGCTTCAAGCACCCTTTGTCACATGTCACCGTACTCTGCTAACTGCCCTAATCTGACCATTGAATTTGACCCAAAGGATGACAGGGGTGGCAAATTCCATTCACTGGTCCCAGGAAACATCCAACATGGATGTTTTGCCCTAACAAAATAATGCTTCCAAATGTTTTAAAATTGATACCTGGAAAATAAGTCTAATAGCACCTGTTTTCTCAAAGTTGACCGATGAAATGGACTGCTTATTTGCATCTTTTAATTTTAATTTTACCTAAATCTCAGCACATTTTATTTTTACAAAGAAATGTGTTCACACATTTCTTTTTTCTTTTTTTTAAAGATTTTATTTATTTATTTGACAGACAGAGATCTCAAGTAGGTAGAGAGGCAGGCAGAGAGAGGAGGAAGCAGGCTCCCTGCTGAGCAGAGAGCCCAATGCGGGACTCGATCCCAGGACCCTGAGACCATGACCTGAACCAAAAGCAGAGGCTTTAACCCACTGAGCCACCCAGGTGCCCCTCTCAGCACATTTTAAAAGAGCTCACTGAGCTCCATTCTCTGTGTTGTGTGTCACTAGAGGTCACTAGAGGTCACAATGAGGTCACTAGGCTATTCTGAAAATATTACACAAATATAAATGCATCCAGATTTCAGAGTTTCAAACATTGTTGTTAGAACATTAGCCAACATAACCTGAATGCATCACAGCGAACAACCTCCTTCTCCCTCTAAGGGTGACCAAAACGCCTATACCAGGGGCCTCACCTGCTCTCTGAAATAGCCCTTGTCCCTGTCATGAAAGTGATGGGACTGTGACATATCAGAGCCATTTTCCAATACAGCCCAAACTAGGCGGTCACCTCCAAGGCTGCAATAACATTTTCCCCCCAACTACTCGCCAGCCCTTGGACTGCAATCTCTCCTGCATAGACCAGCCATGTTAATCAGTTTATGATGACTCATGGCAACCCCACATCCAAAGCCAATCTGAGGACCAGATGGTGATGGGGCATCCTACAGAACTGAGGATCTCACCTGCCTGGCAGACAGAGGGGACCCCAGGCTCATCAGCAAGAAGAGGGTAGAGGAGGGGCTCTTGCTCCTAGGGGCAGCTCTGGGGCTTCTCCGACATTAAAGGGGCTGGGGGTGGGGCCAGAACCAGATTTTCTCTTTCTGTATACTGGGCTTCATCCTCCAGTCACTGAAATGCTTAATGTAGCTTTTCAGAAAAATGAGGACAGATGATCAAAAAAAGCGATAAATGGGGGACTGCATTCCATATAGTTGTTTATAACAAACTAAATCTAAACTCCTGTACTGAGAGTTGGAATAAAAAGGGGAGGGGGTGGGAAATGTATGCAGGCAACAGGGAGTTAAGTAAATAAATTTTTTCTTTTCTTTGTCGATGTGTTTAGTTCTCTTCCTGCCAAGATTCATCTCACTCTGCTATCTTGTGAGAGACACATATGGTGCAGTGAAATTGCCATCCAAGAAAGCATGTCCCAGCCTGTTGAGACATCATCAAATAAGATTAAAGCAAAGTAAAAATAAAAAGATAGAACGATTTTTTTTTTTCTTTTCCTTGTACAGAGAACGTCTGATGAAAGCCACAGAGGTACTTGAATTGCTTCTAAAGGTTTTGTAGCCATATCTTTACTTTGGATGGTTAAGAAAGAGCCAGGAATAACACGACAATATCTTCTTTTCTTTCTCTAAGTTAGCGGGTTGGGGGGGGGGCGGGAATCTGCTTCATAATAACCCAGATGTATATGAATAAAATACAATATTGCCTTCGGCACTTCTCTTGCAAATAGCATTTAAACATGTTGTAGACAGACTTCAGTCTTCACTTCCGATCCTTCCCCCTGGATTCTACAGATTAAAACTTTTCATGGTGGCAAAGAATAAAACTTGTATTTTTGTGTTACTTTATCCAGATCCTTTTTATGGCAGAGTATTGCTAATTTCTTGCCTTTAAGACCTCAATAGGGGAAGGACTGAGTTTCATCTTCACCCAAGTGGTGGTCAGGTTTCTTTCTATTGTTGACACTCAGGGGACAGGGGATAGGCAGGGTTCTAACTACCTGTCCTAACCAGCACTCCCTGGAGAAGCATAAAAGGCACGGTGCTCGCCTGTGAAGGCATGGGCTCACCAGTTCTCATCAGCTGTGTACAGGACAACACTTCAGGTGTGATATGCCAGGAAATTACAAATGTGTCGGCCATTCACCAGAGTGTCCCCAGTACCTGGCCATACCAGACAGTGGAGTCATGGGTTGGCTAGATTAATATCATGGCCACCTCCAGAAGGCGGCATCGTTTTCATCCAGATTCCCTCTAGATGGAGACTGATAAGAATATCAAATTCCTTACTCTGTGCATTTTTACTTTAAGAACCTGCTGGCCCTGAGTGAATTTATGATGGGGGTAGGAAAGAGGGGAAATCCACACGCTATTACCTTTAAGTCTCTTTTCTAGAACAAGCAAAGCATTTCTCATTTTTCAGGGCCTTTCTTCCCCTTCCCTCCCCAAGTGGGATTTCAGGAAGTACTGTCAATTCTTTGAAAGGATGCAGTTAGGAGGTAAACAATACCATGCTTCACATCAGAGGTGGGGCCCAAAGCCAGGCTTTGAAATTAAAATAATTTTTTTTTAAAGTGTCTGGAGAGGAAGGGTGGCAGGCAGTGAATGTCCCTTTCTTTACCGCAAACACACTGTTCTCTGTGATAGTCAGTTTGCATTCAGAAGCAGAAATGAGAAAGCAGCCCATGCATTTGTTTGTAAACTATCCTAGGTAAGGAGCCCTAGGTTTACAAAATCTTGTTTCCGATGCGTGGCCTTAATTGGACCTCTGGAAAGCAACAATGCATCAGTAGCAGAGATTATCACTGGCCTTAATAAGCTGTTGTTGGCTTTCATAACAGCCATGGCCTAAAAACGAGGCACACTGGGCCCAGAGACGGACTCACCAATTGCCTGGAGCAAGGATTAAAGAAACAAGGATGCGAAGGAAGGAAAGAAAGAAGTGGGGAGGGGCAGTGCAAGAAACAGGGGCTCATGTGAAATCACTTCCATATTAACCTTCTTCCCTTCTGACAATGGTCAAGTTCTGATTCCAAATACAAATTATCTCCAATTACTTCAAAAGAGGCGGTCAGAGAGTTGTCATTTACCCTTCACCATCTGTTCGCCTCAAAAGAAAGCTGTACAGCCCGCCATGCTGACCTCGACTTTCCCTCCCTGCTCCGGATGGGCACCAAGGACGGAGGCACAGTGTTCTCTGGAGAGAAACCCAAGTGTTTTCTTCAGGATGAGAGGCGAGGTGGGCGGGAAAGAGGGTAGAAAGACAGGAAAGAAGGGATGGAAGGACCAGAGGAAGGTGTTCTGAGAGGGAATTTCCTTCAGACTGGGGTAATGTCCAGGGGAGAATGGGGGGGGTTTACGCGCCCCTCCGGATCCTCCCTGCTGCACATCCTCCACTGGGGGATTTTTTGTTTAAGGCAAGACTGGCTTTAAGACGGTCCCAGTGACCTAACACAGCTGGTGGGTCGAGGACGGCCAGTAACAAAGGAGGGCCCACGGCATGGCCGACCCTCTCACCTCCTCGGCTGGAGCAGGAAGCCAACTATTAGGAAAACAAATGATACGGAGCTGTCCAGAAGGTAGGAAATATCCAGTGAACAAAGGTTTTCTGACACAATCAAAGAAGCAAGACCATAAGGCAGAGAGAAATGGGGCTTTGGGAAAATAAACAATCTGCTAGTACTGTACTATCTGATAGACAGTTTGTGGGCTGGAAAAACAACAACAACAATTTTCCCGCTACATGAAAAACTTTACTATTTGGGATCACACTATTTGGGATGGCCAGGCAGAGACCAAAGCTATTCTGGAATCTCTCAGTGGAGACGTAACACGCCAGTCCGTATCAAAGCAATTATAGCTAAGAAAACCAAATTTAATCATCCAAAGTGGTTCTTAATGGGCATTCCCTCCTTCGGGAAGCTGAGAGTTAAAGGAATGAGAACACAAATTTATGAAGATGTCCCAGAACAAGGCCAAAAGGACCGGCACGAAGAATAGCTTCCCAATAGGCCATGGTGAAATAACAGGGTGAAAATTTCTAAATGCCTTTCATTTTATGGGGGAGTTCTAGTGTTTCTATCCAGATACATTATATTATTTCCACTACCTCTGATCTTTATTTTCCATTTTACAGCCCACTGAATAACAGGTTTCTTCAAGAGGGAAAGAAAGAAAACAGACCCTCTATAAATGAGGACAACTTTGCCTCATAAACAGTTTGTGTGTTCAGAGAGCAAAGGCACCTGGAACTTTCTAAAAGAAAGCACTTCCAAATACCAGCACCATGTGGTGGTAGGGTAATTCTTCCGCTTGTCAAACAGTATTGAAGCTCAGGATTTTTTACCACAATGCCTGGAGTTGCTGCTAGGGCCTCTTATTTCTCATTGCAAAAGCAGATGGGGACACACTGAAAGCTGCCGTGCTCTTCGTGGCAGTAGTGGGCGTGAGGATGAGCTGGTGGCTGGTGACACCTCTGGGAAGGGGTGAACCCCAAAACTCTGAGGACGAGCTCCATATTCATGCACCTCCCCCTGTACACAGAAGAAAATGTCTCTACTTCTCTTTTCCCCTTCTGTCCCCTGCCCTCCCCGACCCTGTTTCCAAATATAATTCAAGGGCTCTATTGGCAGGTTACTGACAGGCGCTGAATCTAACCGATGGAAATAACTGTGTGACACTGGGCCTTAAAGAAATCACCCTCTTTCTGCTCTCCTCTCAAGTCTGTGCATCCTTCCAAGTTCAACTGAGGAGATAGTGGACCTCCTAATGAGTTGTCAGAAGAGTCAAGAAGGGAAATGGAGACACACGTGCTTCTCCCAGATCTACATGTGGCGTCTCCTTCAAGCAGCTGTGTCTGACGGGCAGCTTCCCTCCCGTCCCGTGTTTACTTGCTGGCCACTGCAAATACCCCATGTTGGAAACAAACATAGAATTATGAGGAAAACATGGCAGACTTCTCAGAATAAAAAGACCTTTGGCAAATTCTGGCTCTCCTCACTTCCTCTCTCCACCATGAAGGGATGCAAGACCAGTGAGAAAATTGTTTGGAGGAAGCATCTGGACCTGATTAACTGACGAGCAGGAGCATCTGCAAACTTGTCAGGACTGAGCCCCTGACAAAGTCTTGTGTGCAGGTCTGTGCTCAGGAAGGGAACCAACTGTCACATCTCATAAGACAAATGCTATCTGTTCCTCGTCCGGGATGCTTGTTATTAGATGTTGGGCTTCATAGAGGAACTCAAAAGGCTGGTTTCACTTGACATTTCATCCATGAAAGACCCGAGGGTAGGGGAGAACCCAGAGCTATGATGATTGGAGGCTGGTCTGTCAAGTTCTCTCCCTGTTTTGCTCTCCCTTGTTTTGTAGTGACTGGTTTTCACACCAAATGTTAAATAAGTCACAAGACGCTGATGATTTCCCAATTATGAAAATCTTTTCACGGCCTATTTCAGGGACCACAGATGTGCCAAAGGTTTTCGGTTTATAATCTCTAAGTAAATATCACACTAAAAAACAAGATCACTCTCCCTTCCCCTCCTGTATACAAGGAGCAGAGGAAACAAAAACAGCACCCCTTAATAGACCTGTCAGGGCTCCGACTGGTTGCTAAGTCCTTTCAAAAGTCAATGCCATTTTATCATCAAGACATTGACAGGGCTGATTTTTTAAATGCTTTTTTGGAAGCCAAATTTCCCACTGATTTCATGCTTGCTCTCTACATTTATGACTCTGGAGTTCTGTTCTTATGTTACCTCATCAAGTCAGTATTTCACAAAACCTCAATCATCATCGCTACCATCTTAATTGCCAGGAATAGGCTTAGAACGGGTCCAGGTCAGAAGGATAAAATCTTTGGAGAATTCCAAGGTGTGAAGAGAGCAGCCCTGGTTGGGGGTTCAGTCGTAGTCTCCGAACTCTACTTGGATCAACAGCATATGGTATATATGGACACTGTCTATAATTTAAAAATAAGGTCCCCATCACCAGGAGATGGGAGGGTGATATATCTATGATATGGCCTTTGAAATGTCACTTGTGTGAGTTGTTTCTACTCCAGGGTTCATTAGGTCAGAAGCAGAACAAGTTTAAAATACTCCATGAGACTGGGAAGTGTGACTCTGTCCCTTATTTGAAATACAGAGACCTCGAAGGTTTGATTGACTAGGCAAAACAGTAGGAAATCACCAGAGAAAAGGTAAAAGCAGAATCTAAATCTCTCCCTAATTAGCATCAATAAATGATCTATGTATTTGTATTATGTATCATATGTATTATATACGTATGTATTATAAATGCAGCATGTATTATGTATGCAGATAACATACTAAAATATTTAGTATAAAAAATGTGGTATACGTGTATCCAAACATGGGACATACTTATACTAAAAAAAAAAAAAAAGGCAATTGTTTACCTGAAATTCAAATTTACCTGAATGCTCTGTGCTCTTATTTGCTAAATTTGACAATCCCACAACATATTTGCACCAATTTGATTTCCAGAGGCAGGAGACAGGAGTTCTAGAATTTTCTACCGACAGTAGATATTAGGCAGGCAATATGTTTCAATTTCTACACATATACTGATGGGAACTATGTGATAAGGTCATTCTTCATGAAACATCTGAATATTTGAGCTGTTCTTTATTTAAAAAAAAAAAAATCACTTTTACCACTTTTACTGTAGATACAATTGCCTAAATCACCAGAAATAAAAGAACTGTTTCTAAATGATAGGCCTTAGGAAAGATACACAGATAACCAGGGCTAAAATCTTGCATATCACAATTAATTAGATCAAACCCTTAAAAACCGACTAGTTGCTTTAGCTTCGAAATGCTTCACCATATTTTGTCGTAGTCTGTACTTAGAAACTGAGTGCAGGGGTAATGGAAATCTCAAATTTCTCCTAACCAGGTTGAATTATCACAAATTCAGAATTTATCAAATACAAAATAATTAAGATTTATTATTCTTATATTTTATTCAAGATGACTAATTTCCCCCCAGTGATTGCTTTCTCTTATCCCTCCCAGTGTCTCTGAGCCATCTCTGTGGGCTCTGGAATCACTGGGGTGGGTTGGTGCGAGCTCCTCTGCACCTGGAACAGAAATGAAAAACAAGTTTCCTGAACTCACCCAGGTTCCCCATCCATTCATTGCCTTTTTTAAGCAAAATCAAAATCTCTAGAGCCAACTCTTTCGATAAGAATGGATAGAGTTTTAAGCATCCAAATGGGATATCATCATTAATGTCCCTTCTCAAAGATGGTCTGGTAAATTCACCTACTGAAGCACAACATTTGGAAGATCTATTATAGGGGCCTAGGGCAGGCTGCACCAAAATGGGCCACTTCCCTGGGTCCCTACACTATTTTAGATCTGAATATTCCCTAGGATCTGCCAGGATAGCCATTTTAGGAATTTTTCTGTTAGTAGCATCACTAAAATATTCTATGGTGAAGGCTGTACCCCTGCAAGTCTGAAATGCAGTGTCAGGACTGTAGGCATCTAAGAAGAGGCCATGAGAAACATCTTTATTCACTTATCTCACCAGGGTAGATAAAGAAGGTGTCTCCCTTTTCAAAGATGGCTTTAAAATGACAACAAGAGGGTCAAATCACAATAAACAAAATGTACAGGCAAATCCAACGCATCTGTGTTTTTAACAGCCTTTCTCTGAAACTGGTCCTATTTATTAGTAGTGAAATACAAACCATGTTATCAAGAATCTTAAGGAACTAGATTGCTGTTAAGTGATACTTCAGAATCCACCCCCTAGCAAAGTTGCTGTACCATTACAGAAAGATAAGCAGAAAATCCTGGCCTCCATTTAAGAAGACCTTTGCCTGAAACACTGTATACTATTCAGTTGCAGTCCTAATGCCAGTGATTCAAAATACTGCTCTGGAAAATTTCAGTTAACCAGCAGTACCCAGAGGCTTTACAAATGAAGGGGAAGACCAAGACTTGGTCGATGGAGGGGTTGTAAAAGAGGGTGATTAGCCTCTGAATGGGCAATCTTAGATCCAGTTCTCACAGGTGTTAATGTCACACGTGATAATCTATGATATTAGGGGTTGACTGGTTACTTCCTGATTCCATGTTGAGTGAAACAGCAATAATCTAAGTATAATATTGGTCCCAACCCACCTCCCACCCTCCATGCTGTTGTTCCCCACCCCGGCTGCAGAAAGCAATTGATTTCCACCTGGAATAGGTCATGCACCCAGGCTTCAGTTCTTAGTCTGTTCTGTTTTTGAGTTCTAGGATTGGTTTTTGCAAGAGCAAAAACAAACATTTTAAAGGCATAGATACTATCCTAAAAGAGCTTATCTCTAGGTAGGAAGACAAAACACCCCAAAAGAAATGACAAAGCACTGTGTCAAAGACCCCAAAATTAAATCCTTAAGTAACTCAACACATTTTTTACAGTAATAAAGCAAGTAGATGAGGTTCTTCAAAGAAGTCATTAATTATAATCCAAAAAAAGACCCATAATATTAGGGATAGGCTGAGGGCAAAGTCTAACAGAGCTTGTTTATGAGTCAGAACATGGTTTTAACAGTTTTTCATGGCTGTGACTAGGGTAAGCCAAGAATGTACTTCCTATCTGGTCACAAGTCCCCATCTGTAAGTCTTGAAGACCCTTGACCTCTGACTTCTACCTCTCCCCATCCTGAGTCAGGGGGATCTAAACCTGGCAATGTGTTATTATCCCTACCCTCACTCTCTACAACAGCCTAGCTTCCCTGGATCAAGGTCTTGGTACGTGCAGACTACTAAGCCCAGCTTCTTCTCACTCACTGGAAACACACTCCACTTTGTACCTTGGTCTACAACCAAGTTAGTGTCTACAGTAACTAGACCCTGCCGCATCTTCATTATTGCCAACCCTTGGTTTCATCCCCTTAAAGATAGGATGTACTCCCTCTACCCTTAGATTATTTCGACTATCCCACCACTTGAAGATATGAGTTCCAACATCATTACATTTGATTATGGCTGTTGCCACTATGGCAAGACTCTGGCTCCTATACTTCCTCCGTTCAACCTGTCTGCTTTCCTCACCAACCCAACTAGTTTACACTCAATACAAACAAGGGCATGGACTAGACCCAGCCCACCATAGCACTCCACCATCAGGCCCTCCGTCCAACCCATGGCATCAGACCTTCAATTGGGTATGTTTTCTAGCTTAATCCATTCTTAATCCCCATTCTTCAGAATCGTCTCTCTGTGTCTGGTGGTCAGGTTTGCTCAGGTTATTAGAATTAGCAGTTTCTCCCAAATCTATCATCTTCACATTATGGTGTTAAATACTGGTAGCTAAGCAATGTGTTTAACTTTGGAGTCCCTCTTTGTTCTCTTAGGAGAAAAATACTGTAATTGATGGGTTTGATGATGCCTCTCAGTTGCCATGCATCCCATATAGTAGAAAACCATCTACTATCAAACATTTGCCATCTGGTGCTAATTCTTAGAAGTTGTTGAGGACCATGGATAGTTTACTCAATTTTACTTTGTTGTCACATTGATGGCATTGGGAAGAAAATGCCAATTAGTCCTTCACTGATCCATTTTATAATATAGAAGTCAAAAATTAAAGAGTAGTAGCTTGGACACAAGGTGGTGCTAAGGAGTAAAAAATTTAACTGGGGTCCTTTTCCCTAAAGGTTACCTCAAATAGTTAAGGTCTGCAGGGTACCTAATAGATACCAAAGCATTGTAATACACATTATTTTGTTTCTCTCTCATAACTCGGGGGAGAGTATGCTAGTCTCACTTGGTATAGATAATGAAAATAAGGGTGCTAAAGTTTAAATGACTTGTCCAAGATCACCCAGACCAGTCCAGACCTTCCTTCCAAATCTAGGTTTAGTGCTCGTCTACACTATCACACAGGTCAGTCCCTCTTCCAGGTAAACATATTCTCCAAGTTGACTACCATAAACATCTGCCAAGTTGGGGAGTTCTGAATGCACAATACAACCCAGGGTGTGTGCCTAACTTGTAAATGCTATAATGGGGAAAGGTGGGGCCTTGGTGAATCTCTCTGTGGACTCGGGATTCCTTGGCTAAATTCTAGGGCATAAGCGTAATTTTTTGGCACCTAGGAGAAATGGGTAGAATTTGTACCCAGTTGGGTAAAAGATCCCTTGTGGAAGCTTCCAACTCAATCGGCAGCCATGGCAATTCCAGATCAGGGCTAGCCTGGGACTCCGAGTACACTTTCTCCTGATACCAGCTGCAGATCTGTTTTGGAATGTCAGAGGGCCCTGGGTCCTGGTAATACCCTAATAGCCATGTCCCATATAAGCTAGAATAAGAGGACTCTGCAGATGGCAGATGAAAATCAGATTTATCTCCTATTTATCTGTATTTATGAGGATCAGCTCCTGTTGAGCTTAAAATATGCAAAACGGCTGCTGTATTTCAGGGTGATATTAGTTTCTGAGGGCTGCCATAACACATTGTCAGAGAGTTGGTGTTTTTAAACAATATAAATTTATCATCTCATAGTTATGGAAGTCCGAAGGCCAACATCAAGGTGCTAGCTGGGTTGGTTCCTTCTGGAGGCTCCGATGGAGAATCCTTTCCGCGCCTCTCTCCTGGCTTCTAGTGGTTCCAGCAATCCTTAGCATTCCTTGGCTTGTAGATGCATCACTCCCATCTCTACCTTTGTCTCTGCATGGCTTTCCCCTGTGTTTCTCTATGAGTTATATCTCCTCTTTGTTCTTATAAGAACACTAATCACTGGATTTAGTGCCCATCCTAAACCCAGGACAATCTCACCTTGAGATCTTTAACTAATAAAATCTACAAAGATCTTATTTCCAAGGGAGATCACATTCTGAGTATCTGGGTGGACATGAATTTGGGGGGATGCTATTCAATCACCATACTGGGAAATCTATTTCAAGCACTTACAATTTTTCTTCCTTTAAACTAATTCTCCATGTTAAACTGAAGCCCAATTTCTCTTGCCTCGCACTCAAAGAAGATGGAAAACTGTTAGTCACTGTCATCGCTACAAGATTTCCTCATTTACCTTCTTTGGGACCTTCTATAGCTGCTTCCTCTAGCCTCTACCAGGATAAAACCAGCCATCTTCAGCCCCGTTTTCTCAAAACAGAACATTCTCGTATGCCAAGGTCATTCCATTGAATCAATGTCCACTCCAGTGTCTTCTTTTTCTTCAGATCCCACCGTACTTATTCAACAGGAACGGAAAGATAGAAAACGCCTTTCAAAGTTGGAGGACAAAGTTGGTTACAGGCTTTGTCCATTTGTTCTGCTCCCATTCTCAGTCAGGATGTGCTTGCATATCTTCTGGCCTAAACGCCCCTTAATTAAGGCATGACTTACAAATCATTTCATGGCAACAGGCTGCGATGTTATGTGCCTTAGAATACTTCAATAATGAGCTCTGAACAGAGCCAACTCTTTGTTTCTGTGAGAGATGCTAATTGAAGGATTTTTTTTTTTCCAAAAGGACGTTGAACAGAAACCTATGTACTAAGCAAAATATAGATGATACCTCCCCTTTTATCTGCTGTTCCTTTAAACAGAAAACAAAACACAACTCCCAGCAAACCAACTGCTCTGGCAGGAAAAAGAAATAGCCTCGGTATTTGTATTCTTCAACAAAGTCAGTAAGGAAGGAAGAAAAGGTGAATGCTATACATACCATTCAAAGCACCACAGAAAATAGCCAGTTCGGTTTCTCTCAGCAGCTGGAAGGAAATGTCTCAGCAGCAACCCCCTTCTCTTTTAAATTTTTTTTTAGTTACCAAATTCCTTTATGTTTCTTTTCTTTAAAAAGTGACTTTATAGGTCATTAAACAACTATTAAAAACACAAGTGAGCAAAACCCAAAGCGTGGGCCTTTTTCCTTTGATTTTTTTTTTTTTTTCTGTTTTCAGAAAAGGGTTTTGAGAGTTGGAATATTTTTGTTAATGTCTTTGTGGGCATTTAAATAGTCTTTCCATTTGTAACATCCCCTAAATAAGGCAGTTATAGGAAACCTGTCTTGCATTAGCACACCTGCTGGGCCAAAACATGAACATGTATTACCTCAAATGGGACACCTCATTTGCCAAACAGACCTGAACTTAAAATTACCTGCTTCTCTGGATTGCTACACCCGGGTTTCATCAACCTGCATGGAACTTTTCTAAGTCCTCTCTTCATCCCTCCGTTGGACAGGAAAGCGAAAGGCAAAAAAAGAAAGACAACGGAGGGAATTCCTCTTTCAACTCAGGTGAGTACAGGTAAGTCCCATTTACCAAGATTGTCACTAGACTCAGGCATGGTGCAGCCCTTTCAAGTCCCAAGATCAGGCTGGCTTCAGGGTGCAAGGGTCCCCTTCACTTGCAAGTTTCTTTGAAAGTGAAATCTATCAAAGGAATCTCAAAACAAATTACATGGTAAATTACTGTCTCAGCTCTGGCCTACTCTCTCTGCCCCTCTGTTCAGCTGCCTCAGCCAAGGGTGAGCTACTGGGGAAAGGCAGCAAGATAAGCAGATTATAGAATGTCAGGAGCCTCCGGCGACTCAACTTCACAGCCAAACTTCTCCCGCCCAGGCGGTTCATCTGATTCATATGGATAGCACGCTGTTTCAATTAACGCCCCTCTAATGACTAAAGTTTGTTCCCTAACGTGGAAGGGTAAGTAAATGGGAGTCAGGTCAGGGACCTGAAGCATGTCTGTACTCTCCTACCCTCTATCTGGAAATGCTCGGCCACAAGCTGACTTCTAAGAAAAGGAGGGGAGGGGCTTGGAAAGAGTGTAGAATTCCTTTCAGGCGGAAACCTGTAATGTCACTTTCCTATTGTTACCAATGCAATTCTTTTGAGTCTTCCACAGCCTGTGGGTCCTAAGGTAGTGAGTAACAAGCCCTGATATGAAAACAGAATGCAGACAACAAATTAGCATTTTGAAAATAAAAAGCTAGGCTTTTAATCCTATTAAGATCATGGCTGCATTTTTTTTATTTCTCCCCCTCCCCTAAAAACTCTGAAAGAGATAATGATGTCCCCATTAACATAAATGCTGAAATCAGCATTTCCTTTGAAAGAAGTTGTTAATATTTGGAAATGGTCGGATTTCCAATCCAAGCTTTGATTGTTATTCTATACTAGCCGGCAAGTGCCAAGGTCACAGGGAGATTCACCTGCAGACTGAGCTAAATGAATCCACTCGGCCACAATGCATGTATAATTTAACATTCTCCTCTCAAGTACTTCCATGCATTCCTAAAAAATATTTTATTACAATAACAAATTGGTTTCAAAATCATGCATTATGTATTCTGAAATTAGGTCTGCCAGTGAGACCAGGATATACAAACATGTACACTCGCAGGCGGGGCCAGAAGTGCACACAGATGTTGTTGTCGATGCCAGGCTGGAGCTTGAGAAGAACAGTGAATTCCGCAAGGAATCCACTGTCATTCCTTTTATTATCTTAATCTGCGTATTTGGAAAGAAAAATAGCCAACTGATCGTTTGCTGTAAATAGCAGTTAGAACCCTAGTCATCCCTTTTCCTTGTACGGTCTCCTCCCTGAGAAGGCAGAGTGTATCTGGTATCCTAAAAATAGGCTTGCCAGGCAGTTTTCATGAGCTTTACTTAAAAAACAAATATTCCTTGAATTTTTAAAAGTCCTCTTTTCCTGTGATCTGACACTTCCCCGGTACACGTTCTGCAGAAACTGGACTTTAACAAAGCTTCTTTGAAACATTAAAGGTAAAGATATCAAAACCACCCTTACAAATTTGTGTTAAGAAACAGATTTGCTCCTCTATAAGCTTTCATCAGTTACCCCAAAAAGTTAACATATTCAGAAAAATCCTTGAGATTCCCGTCACAGACACAACCCCATATAATGTTTCCCTAATAGAAGCTTGTTTCTGCTCTTCAACTTTCATCTGAAGTTAAATACACATTGATACAGCGTCTTTTACAACAGAGGGATGGCTTGCTCATGCACGAGACGTGTTTCCTGAGATGCCCATATACAAATCATTCAAATTAAATGCGCTTCTCATTCCTTCAGGGTTTTTTCTTTCTTTTTCTCTATTTTAGACATTAACGTTATACTGAAAAAAGTTCAACCTCACCAAATGGCCTTCTGAAAAGGCAAGATTCACCCCCCCCCAAAATGGTGAGTTCCATGATACAGAAGGTATCTGATCTTAAAAATGTGAGAAAGAAATTCAGGAGAATTTTGCTAGTTGAAAAGTTTCTTAGGCATGGACTTGATCTCTCTATATTAAAAGAAGAAAATAATCTAGTTTATTTCAATAGGGGATTTGTTTTTCATTAACTTGCAAACTAAACATCATTGGTATGTTTCCACTGGTCTACTAACTTGGTGAATAAAACAATAAAATTCCTAAGAGAATGACTTATAAATCTCTTTAAATTAAAATCAGTCTAATTTTTATTATAAGACCAACATCTTGATACGCTTTGTATTTTTAAGGCAATGCCCAGACCAAAAAAAGTTTAATTCCCTGACAAGAGCTTTTAATAAAGACAAATCATGGGTAAAATTAGATGCTGCAATCTTTCCTTCTTCTCAAAAAAAAAAAAAAAATCTGCAAACACTGTGTTAAGAAGCCGTTTCTCCTTAATTTCGTTTCGATGTAGTGATATGACTAGACATATAGCTTTTCTATAGTGAAATTATAAGGAATAATTTTCTCTAATCTAATCAGTAATATCTGAAAATGGGAAATGTTAACAGCATAATTTCTGATTTCTTTTGTATTGTAATTTAGGCTGACACATTAAAGCTTTGCTTTTCAGGAGAACAATTAAGAAATTATTGATAGAAATTAAATATTACTGACAATTGAAAATGCATTTTTTTCCTCATTTGCTGCATCTAAAAATACCACTCCCACCTCCCATCCAAGATAATCTAAGACAGTAGAAAAGTAAAAATGATCTAAAAAGCTTGTGGTTTTGTGCTAAACAAAGGTGATTTATGCAAATAATAAGCAAATTCCAGACTATACATATACATATATATGTATCTATTTGAAGATCCTACAAATGCCTTAAGTTGTAATCTGCAGGCTAAATGATTAAACTCTCTCTGGGTTCATTGGCTACAAAGCTATAT
Source organism: Neogale vison (assembly GCF_020171115.1). Taxonomy (NCBI): domain Eukaryota; kingdom Metazoa; phylum Chordata; class Mammalia; order Carnivora; family Mustelidae; genus Neogale; species Neogale vison. The sequence continues at coordinate 15,327,687 of NC_058097.1, forward strand.
TCTTCATTTTAGCTGTGGGCTATTTTAAGATGAATACAAACTGCTTTTTTATTTGTTATTAAAGGCAGTTCAAATCTTATGCCACCTTGTGTGTACAGTATACAAGCCAATGTACACCATTTAGGGAAATATTAAAATAGGATTAAGAATGGAAAAAAATAAAAAGCCTTCAGTGATAATTAAATTTCTTTCCCCACACTACAACAAACAGCTACATAGTCAAATTTTCTAACAGTGATAGGAAAATCTGAAGTGGTAATTCATGACATGAATGGAAACTTGTTACAAACTTCTTTTAAAACTATGCTTAAAAAGGTGCTCCAATAACCAATATGTTTTGATGGTAAATCATAAATACATAAACTCATATGTGAGAAAATATGTAAACTCACAGACCTTCAAAATTAAATCAGTGAAAAGGACTAAATAAAATCACAAATGGGAGGCCCAGGGTTCAGGGGAGAATGCCAGAGGTCAATGCTTTCTGATTCACGATCTTAAACAGAACAGGAGTTGTTAATACAAGCCTCTCTTAACAGCTACCCAGGTGGATCTGAAGAGACAGATTCCCTAATGTCCCCTAAAAAAAAATAAAAGTCAATGGGAAGCATCAAATGGCTTTTGAATCTAAATACTTCTTCAGGAAACTTCGTTCTGAATTGGCAGCTCCAAGAATCCAACAGATAGCATGACAATAAGGTCGGCACAGTCAACAATCCCAGGGTGGTCTGGGGCTGCTTTATCAGGAGTGTGCCAGGAATTCCAGTTCTTCAAGAGCCGCAGGCTCAATTCAGCTGCTGTCCCCCCACCCCCCACCCCGTCCTGTCCCCAGCCTGGACATCTGCCAGAGAATGACACCCTCTCAAGGACAGAATAAGAATGGTACCCCCGCCTCCTTCCTCCTCACCCGCTCCTCAGCCCTGAGCTCCTGGCTTCTGGAGCAGAAACTCTGAGGAGACTTCCACTTGGTCACTTCCAGCAGGTCAGAAATGGAAAGGGGGGAAGAGAGGGTGCCTAACCCTGTCTGGAGCCACCGTTCCCCATGGGCCTAATGTTGCTTGGGCCACAGAACAATCACAACAATAAAATGCAGCGTGTCCTGGGGTCCCTTCTGAAAGAATAAAACTGGAAGCCTGTCGGTCATGCTGAATACTGAACCAGAAGCTTACACGGCAGGGTTCAGTGCCTTGAGCCAGGCTGCATTCACAGGCGAGGCAGACAGATGCACGGCCTTTGACAAAGCCAAGGGATGGGTATTTCAAAAATAAAATCATCTCCCAATTACAGGGAGCCCTTCCTCCCTGGGACCCCACAGCACTCTATCAACCTAAATTGGAATCCCGTCTACCGAGCTGCCTTCAATGCAGCCACTCCAGTATAAATTGGATCAAATGCTCTCAGATTAATTCCTGGAAACCTATATTCATCTTTGTATATCTTTATTACAAAACTAGCCACAAGACTGCTCTACAATTTTCATTACCAGAACGGCTTTTGGAGCTGGATTACGCCATGGTTTATCCCTCTGTGACCCCAAACCATCTTGTTAGCCCCGTTATTGTATATTCATGCAACACACCTGAGCCCAGGATAATAAGAGAGTTATAGTGAACGAGGGGAGGGGGTGCCTTTTATTGCATCGATGTGCTGCTTTTCTGCAAGAATATTTACCCTGCAGCAGACACCCCCAGAAGTCCGTACCCCATGCCCTCACTCCTTCTTGTGCCCTAGTGCCAAAGACCCTCACAGCTCTCCCCAGTTGGAAGGGAAGTGAAGATAACCTGAGGACTGCCTAGCCTTCTTGGTGATGGCTGAACTTAATTGCTAAAACTGGGGCGAGAGATGGCCGTGTTCTTGGGCTGATTTGGGTAATGGAGTGGGAAGTGCACTGTTCTGAAGCCAGGCCACAGAAAGACCATGGCCCTTCATGGGTAAAGAGCAGGATTTTTGTCTGTAAAGGGAGGATGGAACTTTTATATGCATAAAATAGATGATGGGAATGAGGGGGAGTCAATGGTCTTGGCTGTACCTATATTTGATTAAAAATGTTTTCTTTCAGCAAAGTGTGGTTCTTAGAACACTTCTGCCACTGGTGGGTGTCAAAGAAGGTGTACTTTATAATGATGATTATAATCTATTAGATTATATTATTATCTATTTATATTATACATAACCAGAGTACCTCCAACTATTTTGTTAGAAATAAGATTTTTTTTTTTAGTTTTTTTTTTCTTTTTTTCTTTTTAAAGATAGGGAAAGAGAGAGAAAAGTGGAGGAGAGACAGAGAGAGACTCTTAAGCAGAGTCTGCACAGAGCACAGAGCTCAACTTGGGGCTCTATCTCACAAACCTGAGATCATGACCTAAGCCAAAATCAAGACTCGGACACCTAACTGTCTGAAACACCCAGATGCCCCCTAGATGGTTTATTTTCTACCAGCTTGGTCATTTCTCTTTCTCTCTCTCTCTCTCTCCCTACACACATATACACAGACATAGAAGTATATACATATATACACATAAGATATATAACTGTACCTAACACATATGTATATATACCCAGAATTACAGATCATTACATATTTATACACACATAGATATACACATGCATGCTCTTGCGCACATACACACACATATAATTTAGGTGTAGCTCCCTATTTCCTCTCTCTTTCTCACAGCTATAGTCTTCCCTTGCTGAGCATTACCTCCAGTAACTCCGGCCTGTTCCCTTCTTTTTCCCATACCCACCCTTCCCTTTCTCCCTTTTTTCCTCTCCTCCTTCCTCCATTTCTTTTGAAATAATGCCAGCTTGGTTCTTAAGACAGGAGGAAGAACCTAGAGGAATAATCCATTATTTATATATTCCAGGGAGACCTGAAGACTTCCTTTTCTTATTCTTTTTACTAACTGTGAGTTAAGTACAATGAGACTAATTCTAAATGCAGATGTGAAAAAGAAATCATCTCACTGTTTTATGGTCATGTTCTGGTTCCTTTAAACAAAAATCACCTCTTTTATTTCTCGTTGCTGAAAGAAATGATGTAAGATTTCATGCACACAGGTTACTGCACCTGCATTGTTCTTAGACCTTAGATGCTCTCAGGAAGTGGGTCCTAACCATACCTAGTTATCAGCTCACCGGCTCCTGGGACTCATAGTGGGGCCAGCCACCATGCATCTGGGAGTGTGTTACGTTTGCAGAACCTAGAGCCCACCCTGGACCCACTGAGTCAGAATCTGCTTTTCAACAAGATCCCCAGGTCATCTGTACACATTTTAAAGTGTGGAAGTCCTAACAGTGGGGACTTTTAACTACTTATTTCTGGACCCTTCACTTCAGACCTACTAAATCAAATTTTTTGAGATCAGAGAGCAGGAACTTCTATATCCTCACATGGGGGTTCTTCCTGCTCTCATCCCTCTGCTCAGGTGTCTGCAGTTGGGTCTCAATAGCCCCTGCTTTTGGTATCTCTCTGTGACAGCCAGGATCCTCCATCAAGAGAAAAAAAAATGCCATAAACAAAAATCAGAAACAAACACCAAACACAGAGAAAGAATCATATCATAGATGAAAAAAAAGATTAGTATCTCTAACACACAGAAAATGCTTAAAATGAATAATAAAGAACAAACACCCCAGGGGGAAAAAATAAACAATATGAACAAACAATCCACAAAAGAAGAAATACAAATAGTCAATAAACAGGAGGGAATTTTTTTTTTTTTTTTTTTTTGAAAGGAAGCCACTTCCTTAAACTGTCTTTCGGCTCCTTTACCCACACCACTCTCCTGCCTCGACCAAGCTGAATAACCACAAAAGGTCCTGATTTCTTAGACTTGTCCTTTGTCCTGTAGGAGAATCTCCTCTGCTCTCTGCACATTCACACCTCCCACAAGGCGATTCTGAAGACCCAGTGCCTCCCGGTGGTCTTACTTCGTATTCTCCATTGTTCTATTTCACTCTCATCTTTGTGCCCTTCATTTTAAAGCCACCATCTTATATGTGTTGTCAACTGAATGTTTGTGCTCTAGCCTCCCTGCAAACTCCCAAGGGGATGGTATTAGGAAGAGGGCCTTCGGGAGGTAATCAGGATGAGATGAGGTCACGAGAGCGGAAACTGTCATGAATGAAATTAGTGTCCTGATAGATCACAAGAGAACTTTCAAAGAGTGAGTGTGCCCCCTCTCTGTTCTCTGCCTTGTGAGGGTATAAGGAGAAATTGGCTGTGGGCTCTCGCCGAAACCTAACCACACTGGCACCCTGATTTCAAACTTCCTAATCTCCAGAACGATGGTAAATATATTTCTGTTGTTACTAAGTTCTGTTGTCCCACTTGTTTAAAGTCTATAGGAAGTTGTTACGAACTATGACAGACTTACTAATATGCTCTTTTAAATGGTGGTCAGTTTTAGGGGTGCCTGGGTGGCTCAGTGTGTGAAGGCCTCTGCCTTTGGCTCAGGTCATGATCTCAGGGTCCTGGGATTGAGCCCCACATCGGGCTCTCTGCTTAGCGGAGAGCCTGCTTCCCTTCCTCTCTCTCTCTACCTGCCTCTCTGTCTACTTGTGATCTCTGTCAAATAAATAAATAAAATCTTAGGGGAAAAAAATGATGGTCAGTTTTGTGGATCTGATCTTTTTTAAAACCAGACAATAGGCTTATAGAGTTTTCTTTCCTATAGATTCCCCCTTCCCATGCCCTAGGTCACCTACCCATCACGGTGCTCTTCCCACTGCCTAACATATTATAGCTTAACCAACTTTCAGAAATCCCTTCATGACACAAGTGAAAGAAGAATAAAACTTCAGAAAGGGTCCAAGATTCTAGCTAACTAGTCTGAAAAGGAACCCAGGGGAAATGGCATGTTCCCAGAACTATTTAAAAACCAGAGGTTCATTCTCAGAAGTTGTGCAAGGGGATGCTGGCTTAGACCTTCAGCAATTTCCCTGCTCAGGGTACATGATGATTTGTGCTCCATTTTATTGTTTCTTCTGTATGCTGATTGGTTTTGATTCATTACACAACACAGAGTCCATGAGAAAAGTCATTTTTCACGTTAACGGGCGCACGATGAAATTAGATTAAAGTTTTCTAAATTTGCAGGTAGGAAAAACATCAACACAGGACCAATAGAAGAGATCTTGAGAAAGAGAAGTAGAAGAGGGCAACATATTAAGACTTGCCTTGTCTGGGGATGTGGCTATTTCCCATTAATACGGAATGTTTGCAGGGGATTAGCTGTGCTCCTGCTTTGGCTCTCCATTCCTGTCAGTTCCCCCCCAGAGCTTTGTTTGTCTCGTCCTTTCTCTGGCCAAGGGCCTGACTGCGGGCAGGTCTGGTGTCTCACTGAAGCTGCGGGGCTCTCAGGTGTGACCCAAGGTCCATGTGACCCAAGGCCCTGTGAGTCTATCTCACTGGAGATGCCATTCAGTAGCTCTAGGCCCCGACCAGCCCAGACCCCAATGATTGTGCTCCTTTCCCAAGCCCAGGGTAAAACATGGCAGGCTTCATGATGGCAGATGTGCATGTAAAACCTATTTTCAGGATTAATGGAAACCAAGCCTCTTCTTCCTTCTCTATCTGTTTCCTTTTGTCTGTCTCTTCTGCCTCTTTATTTCTACCTGATGTTTTTCTTGACCACTTTCCTCAATTTTTCTAATTCTCTTTCATACTTTGCCCACTGAAATGATCACGACGCCCACGGGGAGGAAAACACAACATAGCACTACTTTTTTTTCTAAGCCTGGTTAAAAAACAATCCCCTTTTAAGCAGTGACAGCCAGGACTCCGTAATCTGTACATACAATTTAATCCTTTAAAGAATCAGCAGGGCCCACATCAATCAAGAGCCTTCATCAACTTGTAAAAACAATATTTTGATTCAATCAGATTCAAAGCCCTGAAATTCTCAGCTAATTAATGCAGGGTCACTCAGGGGCTGTGCAGTGGTGGCTGGAACCACGGTCAAATATTTACCCTTGGCTCACACACACACACACACATGCACACACATACACGCATGTCCATATCACCCAAGGATCTGAACGATGGGCAAGAAGAGATAATGCACTATGGCAGCAGTGAATTCATGTGGCACCAGTATTTGGATAAATAATTATCACAAAGAGAAGATGGAAGAGAAATGATTCTTCCATCATCAGAGATGCACCCAGGGAAGGAAAAGTCTGTTAAAGGTAAATGGACAGTGACTAGCCAACACCCTGCTTACCATTCTGTTTTCCACATTACAGATGGCCCAAGTAGAGAGGTGTTCTGTACAGTCCTTCCTCTAAACATTCAAAATGAAATGACAGGCTTAAAATTTCATAAGACAGCAAATTCATGCCATGGGATCTTTTCAGAAGGCCCAGCTTCTGATAAATTTGCTTTGGTTTGCACCTCGAGGCATTTCAAACCTTATATATTTATTTGGTAGAGAGGGGTGTGTGAAAGCATATGCAAAATCATACTGTATATGCTTATGCTAAGTATGACTTCTGAGTCCATATTTTATACACACGGAAAATCATATCATTTACTTACACAAATGCAGAAAAAGAAAGCATCTGGATGCCTCCTTACTTGTAACAGACAGTGATTTGGATTTCTTCTTTTAAAACATGGAATATAGGTAGTCAATGTGAAATGAAATTTATGCAAAAAGTTCATGTACCTTTGTCCCTTCCTTTCTTCTTTCTTTACTTTGGCATCTCCTTGAAACTTTACAAATGGCATACTGTGATTCTAGCACAATGTTGTAGTGGATAGTTGTGTAAGATGTTATTGGGAGATATGGTCTAAAGAATATATGAGATATGGGGTGCCTGGGTGGCTCAGTGGGTTAAGCCTCTGTCTTTGGCTCAGATCATGATCTCAGGGTCCTGGGATAGAGCCCTGCATCTAGCTCTCTGATCAGCCAGCTCTCTGATCAGCGGGGAGCCTGTTTCCCCCACCCCCTACCCATGACCCCCCGCCCCGCCACCTACCTCTTTGCCTACTTGTGATCTCTGTCAAATAAATAAATAAAATCTTTAATATATATATATATATATATATATATATGAGATCTGTCTGTATTATTTCTTACAACTGCATGTGAACCTGTCATTATCTCAGAATTAAAAGTTTCATCTAAAAATTCATGTATTATATGGTTGTACGGTAGACACAGAATTGGGCAGGCTTTTTCTTTTATTGTTAACGAATAACATCAGCTCATGTGCTTGCTCATTCACTCACTTCCCAACCTTCTAGAAAGTTCTACTAAACAGCAAACACAAGTAAACTATTGACAGTAGTTTTTTTCTTTCCTTAAGACTGAGAAATTGAGGGTTTAATTTTAAAAGTTAATTAAATAATTAAAATTAATTTTAATGTTAAAAGTTCTGAATTTCATCTTCAAGCAAGAAAAAAGAGAGAATATGTATCTTTTAGGAAAAAAAATAATTGTTTAAATAATGGTCAGCATTGGACCTCCTTTTTACTCCACATTTTTATAGCTATCACCCCATGAAATTGAGTGAATATTAGAAAAATTACTTATAAGGGGGATACAGAGTAGTTACAAATATGTTTCAGGTCAAATATCATATCTATTCCAAGTTAGGTCATGGTGGTCATGTGAGTGGCAATATGCAGACAGTGAATATGACCATTTGTTGAGCTTTCTGACTGACATCAATCACTGATTGTTGAGCAATCAGCATTGATCACAACAGACCAAATGAATATTGTGTCTTTACTTAAGCTCAGCATCTCACAAATAGAACAAACCGTGAATTCGTAGGATAGTGCCAGGATTATTTTTTTTAAACACTCAAGCTGGTCTACCTGGGGCTACTTGATAAAACATTTGGACTGAATTAAATAGGCACTTCTGTCACACAACTGATTTGATTGATTTTTTTTTCCCACTGTATTAACTGGTTATTTTGATTTTCTATAGACATTTAAAAGGCTTACAGAATTAGACTCCTAGAACTTCTGTGCCAAAAGGGTCTTCACAGATTGCATAGTCTAGGGTTTTCCTCAAAATGTCATAGGTGTTAAATGAAAAACAAAAACAAAAACAAAAACAAAAAAAACAAAAAAGAAAACTGAGGGGAAGGGTATTTTCTTTAATTATATCTGGGAAACACTGAGCTCAAGATGTTCAATTGTTTGTTTGATTCTTTATTTGCCAAGGAGTTCCCAAAAGCCTTAAAATGCTAATATGCATTATCATTCTAAAAAAGGAGAATATAATATGCAGGTTCTTCTAAGCTTACATTCAACACAGAATCTTTTTTTTTTTTAATTTCCACAGATCAGAATTCTAATTACCAAGTTTTGAACCACAGTGATGTATAATGAACTATTTTATAAATAGGGAAACAAACACTCAAAGAAGCAATTTGTCTTATTTAAAATACTTCCTTACTTCCAAAGAAGACATGCAGAGGGCCAACAGACATGTGAAAAGATGCTTAAAATCACTAATCATCAGGGAAATGTGAACTAAAGCCATGAGATATCACCTTACACTTGTCAGAATGGCTAGAATCAAAAAGACAAGAAATAACAAGTGTTGGCAAGGATTTGGAAGAAAAAGGACCCTTGTACACTGTTGGTGGAAATGTTAATTGGTGCAGCCACTGTGGAAAACAGTATGGAAATTCCTCAAAAATATAAAAAGAGAAATACCATATGATCCAGCAACTCCACTATGGGGTATTTCCTAAAGAAAATGAGAAAACTAATTAGAAAAGATAAAAGTACCTCTCTTTATTGCAGCATTATTTACAAAAGCCAAAAATATGGAAGAAACCCAAGTGTCCATCCATAGGTAAATGGATAAAGAAGATATTGGGGCACCTGGGTGGCTCAGTGGGTTAAGCCGCTGCCTTCGGCTCAGGTCATGATCTCAGGGTCCTGGGATCGAGTTCCACATCGGGCTCTCCGCTCGGCGGGGAGCCTGCTTCCCTCTCTCTCTCTCTGCCTGCCTCTCTGCCTACTTGTGATCTTTCTCTGTCAAATAAATAAATAAAATATTAAAAAAAAAAAAAGAAGATATGATACACACACACACACACACACACACACACACAGAGGAATATTACTCAGCCATAAAAAAAGAATGAGATCGTACCATTTGTGACAACATGAAGGGGCCTTCAGGATATTATGCTAAGTGAAATAAGTCAGACAGAGAAAGACAAATACCATATGATGTCATTTACACCTGGAATCTAAAAAACAAAATAAATGAACAAACAAAACCAGAAATAGACTCTTAAATATAGAGAACAAACTGGGTTGCCAGAGGGGAGGGGGTCAGGAGGATGGGTAAAATAAGTTAAGGGGAATGGGAGGGACAGGCTTCCAGGTATGGAGCTAAAAAGTCACGGGGATGAAGGTACAGCACAGGGAATACTGTCAACAGTATTATAATAGTGTCATACAGTGATAAATGGTAGATACACTTGTGCTGAATGTAGCATAACATATAGAGTTGTCAAATCACTATGCTGGACACCTAAAACTAATGTAATATTGTGTCAGCTATACTTCAATTAAAGAAAAGAAAAAAAAAGAAAAAAAAGTGCTTCCCTTACATGGAGTTAAAACAAGAATTTAGGCCTTTTAATTCCCACTCTGGCCCTTTCAACTACACCAAATGCATTTATTTCTTCTTATGAAAAAATTCAAATATGTTCAAAATCAGAGAAAGCAGAGGATAACCTCCATATTCCCATCACCTAGATGTGATGATTCTTCAGATTTTGCTTTACCTGTCCCTTTTTTCATATGAATATGATATATATTCTCCCTGGATGATGTATAAAATACTTACCTGTCACAGGTATTAAATGAAAACATTCTGTCTTTAGTATTATGAAGTACTAATTATTTCATTAGGGATCTTAAAACAGTGATTCTGTCTTCCCTATGTTAGTTGAAATTCTTCTTTATAAAAGAAGTTTCCCTCATTAACTGGGACTAGTTACCCAGAAAGGCAATTCATATGGGAAAGATAGGATAAATGCTTACTTATTTTTATTTCTTTCCTTTTAGTTACCAATTTTCAGAGCAAGAAGTTAATTCTAATGATATCCAGTTACTGATACTGGTTGCTTTTTGGTTTTTCTTTCTCTCAATCTCTCCTCCTCTCTCTTCATTTGAGTGTCACTGGACTCAATGAGTTTCAACTAATTTCATTCCTTTTTTTTTTTTTTTTTTAAATGCTCCTAGTGTTCCATTTATCACCGAGGGGAGCCCATTTGTATTTCTTCTTGTGTCCTTTTGACAAAATTCTTTCATCTTTGACAGTTTCTTTACTTTCTGGCACAGTAAGATATCTGGTTGTGACCTTATGTATCACCTGCCAGGCCAGAACCAGCCAAGTCCTCAAGAAGCCCTAGTTCCTTTTAATGGAGAACAGTATTTAGACACCTCACTCTGGACACTGGGCATGTTCATTACTTTTGGGTTACCATTACTTTTAGGCCTGTTCAGTAGACAGACTGGAGAACTACTACCTACTTGCCTTCTAAAGGAAAATTTTGTAAACAAGAGGCTTTAAACAACAGCCAGACTACTGGCCTTCTTTAAGTATCTTCAAGAGAAGGAAATAGTATGTTATCATTTAAGTGCAGCTGACCAACATAGAAAATAAATTGATGGCATTAATGAGTGGTTCAATTTGGGTTTTGTACATGATTTCATATAAAATATGTTAATTCCTCCTCAAGGAGGTGATCTCTCTTTCTCTCTGTCAAATATATAAATAAAACCGTTAAAAAAAAAAAAGTAGTATAGGTCTGGCTCCTCTGTTCACATCTGAAATCAGACTTGTCATTTGTAGGAATAACAACAACAAAATTATAAAAACTATACCACTGTTACTTTCAAAAAGTTCTTGGGGATCAACTTAGAAATGTTTAAGTATAAGCAACAATTTTTAAAGTATTATATTTAAATATTATTAATTCTATTACAAAAAATATTAAAGTTTACATTGCCATCTGTGTCTCTGATCATAAAGCTTAAAATAAATGTTCCATTCAAAATAGTGGATTGGGAACATATATATTTTCCCCTTTCTTTCAAATTCCCTGTGAAATAAGTGAAACACTGCTTTTTAAATGAGTGATCGCATGATTATACTATGAAACCCAAACACGGATCTAGACAAGACTAGGAAATCCTGGAATCTAGAAGACAAAGGAAATCACAGTTCATTGGAAAAATTAGAGTTGAACCATAGCACAAAACCCTAGAAGCAAAAATGTCTTTTCTGGACAGTTCAGGAGGAGCTCCAAGGCACAATCAATGCAGAGATTTGGCCATAGTGAAATGGGAACACTTGTAAATATGTTCTTTACATTAGTTTTCACTCATCTTCTATGAGGTTGTGTCTAATCTTCATAAACCCAAAGTTCTGATGTATCCATTCCCACAAAACCCCAAATGGACACACATTTCATTCCTATAAACTTCTAACATTCTTTACCATTAAGATACAGGAAGATAGGAAATTAAGTCTAAATCTAATAATAACTATTTATTATCCAGATTTCCCATCTGGACCCAACTCTTGGCTTGGAGTGAAATCAGATGAGACATAGCAGGAGAGCTTAAGCGGCCATATAAAATCCACATGCTGAGAATTGGGGATTAGTTCCAGGTACCAAAAACCCTGCAAAGTTTCAGTCATTATTATACTGCCTTGTTTTAAGCATTGATTAACCCAAATATAAAAAGCCATGTGATTCACTTCTTGAACTAGTCTTAGAACGGAAGGCTTGAATTATAACTGCAGGGTAGTAGGGACTGACTACAAACACGGCTTTTCCCGGGGAAACCCTGAATTGTCTTGAAAAGTACTTCTGAAAATCTCTGCATGTACTGACCATATCTGGGCTAATTAAGACCCCTTCTTCTCATCTGCTGCCATATGTGCACACTCTTTTCCCCCCAAAAACCATAATACATGTTCCAGCCACAAGCTCTACCATTTCAAACAAACCTAGAAAATCTAAACAAAACACAATCTTTTTTTTTTTTTTTAAAGTCTACAACTAGTCTTACAAAAAGAAGTAAGGGTATCTTCAGTTACTGGGAAAAAAGAATGGGCTACAAACCAGGGAGGTAAGCTCAAGAGTTGTCACTGTGGATAGGAACAGGGAACATGTTTCAAATTCAGAGACAGAAAATTATGTGCCCTGTATCTTGGGAAGTTAACTCCCACTTCTCTTGGTATCCTCAAAGGACTGATCCTTGGTGAAAGGTAGTAGAAATAAATTCTGCCAAACTGCTCAGGGAGATAACAATGAAATTTATCTCCCCCTGGGATTTGGAGAGGGAAAAAGTTGTGCAAGAATGTCAAATCCCAGAAATTAATGTAGTACAAGATCCTTCTAGCCAGATATGTTCTAATCTCGGTGCCAAATGTCTCCAAAACACATAAACTCACATTTCAGTTTATAAATATACCATGAAAAAAATACTTGCTTCACAAGAGAATTAACAAAATCCATCAAACAAAATATTGACTTTCTAGAACTTTTAATAGAATTGAATAGATTCTGATCAGATCCTGATGGATCTGAGTACATGATATGAGTACATATAAAATATTATAACCCTATAAGAAAGAATAAAAAGCATAGGAAAAGAATCACCTGCTGTGAAAAATGACTAGGGAAATTGAAAACAAATTAAATAGAACTTTATGAAATTAAAAAAAAAAACAACAAAACAACAAAATCACTTAGTCACCAATATCTAAAAACTCAAAGACCAGTTAAAAGTAGATAAAAATAGAGCGCCTGGGTGGCTCAGTGGGTTAAAACTTAATCCCAGAATCTGGGATTAAGCCCCACATTGGGCTCTCTGCTAGGCAGGGAGCCTGCTTCCCCCTCTCTCTGCCTGCCTCTCTGCCTACTTGTAATCTCTGTCTGTCAAATAAATAAAAAATCTTAAAAAAAAAAAGTAGATAAAAATAGGTGAGAAGAGAATTAGTGAACTGGAAGATACAGCTGAAAAACTTATCCCAAGTGTAGTACAGAGAGACAAAAATATGGAAAACGTAAAAAGGTAGAAAAAGTGGTTAAGAGAAATGATATTTAGAAAACGTTCTAACGGGGTGCCTGGGTAGCTCAGTGGGTTAAAGCCTCTGCCTTCGGCTCAGGTCATGATCCCAGGATCCTGGGATCAAGCCCCGCATCAGGCTTTCTGCTCCGCGGGGAGCCTGCTTTCTCCTCTTTCTGCCTGCCTCTCTGCTTACTTGTGATTTCTCTCTGTCAAATAAATAAATAAAATCTTAAAAAAAAAAAAAAAGAAAAGAAAACGTTCTAACATTCATTTCATTGGAGTCCTGGGAGGAGAGAGAGAGAATGAGGCACAAGATATATTTGAAATAATGGCAGACAATTTTACATATGCAATGGAAGTCAGAGTCATAGAGCTTAATAAAATCCAAGCAGAATAGATGACAGTAAATCTACAGTTAGATGCAGCACTGTAAAATTGAGGAAAAGCAAGAATGATGAAAATGTCATAAGTACATAATTTGCCTTCAGAGGAGAAACAGATTTTACAGCTGATGTTGATCAGCAACAATAGAAGTGAAAAGCCCAGAGAATAAAAATTTCAATTTATCATTGACTGGGTGCCTCAGTCGATGAAGCAGTTGCCTTCGGCTCAGGTCATGATCCTGGGGTCCTGGGATCAAGCCCTGCATCAGGCTCCCTGCTCAGCCTGCTTCTTCCTCTTCCCTACTCCTGTTCATCCCCTCACTCGCTCCCTCTCTCTATCTCTCTCAAATAAATAAACAAAATCTTTAAAAATAATTTCAATGAATTAAGAGTAAATAACTTAAAATATGGACTTCTACAAATAGTGCAAGAAGTATCTTTTAAAAATAAGGATGAGGGTGCCTGGGTGGCTCAGTGGGTTAAGCCGCTGCCTTCGGCTCAGGTCATGATCTCAGGGTCCTGGGATCGAGTCCCACATCGGGCTCTCTGCTCAGCGGGGAGCCTGCTTCCCTCTCTCTCTCTCTCTCTGCCTGCCTCTCTGTCTACTTGTGATTTCTGTCAAATAAACAAATAAAAAAAAATCTTAAAAAAAAAAATAAGGATGAAAAAAGAGTTTGCCAACATTAGGCCATTACTAACAGACTAAAGGATATACTTTGAACATTATGAAAATTATTATAGGTTGAGGGGCACTTGGGTGGCTCAGTGCGTAAGCCTCAGCCTTCCGCTTAGGTCATGATCCCAGGGTCTGGGACTGAGCCCCACATCGGGCTCTCCGCTCAGCAGGGAGCCTGCTTTCCCCTCTCTCTCTGCCTGCTCCTGTGCCTACTTGTGATCTCTCTCTGTCAAATAAATAAATAAAATCTTTTTTTAAAAAAATATTTAAAAAATAAAAAAATAAAGAAAATTATTACAGGTTGAAGATAAAGATGTGATAATGTGTGAAAGGCACAGGGAGTAAAAAATGTGTAGGCAAATTTAAAAAGAAACATAAATCTAAAAGTATGGGTAAATCTAACAAAAACTTTAAAAGTAATGACTTGTGGGGTAAAACAGATAAAAATAATATACAGAATGTCCTCTGTATGTAGAGGGTAAATGCAATTTAAATGTCTTAAGGTCTTGGAATGATTTAAGAGTATAGAAATATATTGGTTAATTTTAGAATTTGATTAGTTACTACATATTGTAATTAAGAACAAAAATAAAAAGGAAAGAAAAAAGGAGGAGGGTGTATGATTTCCAAATGAGCCATGGGGGGAAAATGTGGAATAAGTACCAACTAATCCAAAAAAAGACAAGAGAGGGAAAAAATGCACAGTTGACCCCATCAATTGAAAATCTGCTTATACCTTTGACTCCTGTGAAATGTAACTACTGATAGTCTACTATCACCAGAAGCTTTACCAATAACATAGTCAGCCAGTTAAGAGATATTTTGTATCTTTCATGTATTATATACTATATTCTCACCATACAGTGAGAAAAAAGAAAATGTTAAGAAACTCATAAGAATGAAAATACATTTACAGTACTGTGCTTTAAAGGAAAAAATCTACATATAAGTAGACTAGCACAGTTCAATCCTGTATTAATCAAGAGTCTTCTGTATTTAGAAATACAAATATAAAATTAAAATAAAATAACAGAAGGTAAAAATATATATAAGGTTATAAATATAACCTTATTTTTATAAGGTTATATTATAATTATATATATTATATTATACTTATAAGTATAAGGGACACAACAATACCCTGTTTATAACCACCATATTAAAACATACAGAAAAACTGAAAGTAAAAAAAAAGGGGGGGGGATGAAAATGAAAGCAACAGTATGGGGGAAAATGTTATGACAGCATATGTTATTGTCAGGCAAAATAGAATATAGTCAAAAATTTACTAGAAATAGAGTGCCATTTTACAAGGAAAATAAAAAAAATGTATATGTACTTCATGACACAGCTTCAAACTGCATAAAGCAAAAGCTGATAGAATTACAAGGAGAAGAAAGCAAATCAACAATCACAGATGAAGATTTAACTCAACCCTCTCTCTTACTGATTGGTGAAGCAGACAGAAAATCAGTCAATATACAAGATTTGAAAAAACACAAAACTAAAATTGATCTAATGGCAATATTAGGCTTACCACACAAAACAGCTAGTACCAGATGAGCCAAAAATTATTTGAAATTAGCAAAACTGTTACCTAGTACATTTCTTACTGCCTCTATAGAATTTAAAACAGATATACTCTTTAATTTTCTTGGATAATCAGGCTATTTTTGCTATTGGTTATTTTTTGATCTACATCTAATCTCTAGATATTATGATGTCTTCAAAAGAATTCTAAATACTTTAAACAGAAATATATAAATTTAAGCAGACATGGTACCACTGAAAGAGGTTACAATAACAATTTTGCCTTTGGAGATGGCTCTGTTAGTTAAAGAGCTATTTGCTGGTAGCTCAGAAGCTATATTCTGGGGTTTTAAATCTCAAAGACCTCAGCTTTCAAAGGTCAATTCAAAGTCCCAGTAGAAGCTGGGGCACCTGGGTGGCTCATCTGGTTAAGCATCTGACTCTTACTTCCAGCTCTGGTAGAGATCTCAGGGTTGTGAGATCCAACCACCCCATCAGGCACCACGCTCAGCAGGGAATCTGCTTGAGATTCTCTCTCTCCCTGTGCCCCTCCACTGCACTCTTTCTCTCCCTGTCAAACAAATAACTAAATCTTAAAGGACACACACGAAGTCCCAGTAGAAGCTAATTCACAATTCATAATTTGAAACCTGTGACAATTACTCAACATCTGACTGCAATAGAAAGGGTTTACAAAATCACACAAGTGAATATCCTAACTGCCTAATGATTTAAAAACAAAAACAAAAAAGAGACATTCAGGGGCGCCTGGGTGGCTCAGTCGTTAAGCCTCTGCCTTCGGCTCAGGTCATGATCTCAGGATCCCGGGATCGAGCCCCGCATCAGGCTCTCTGCTCAGCAGGGAGCCTGCTTCCTCCTCTCTCTCTCTGCCTGCCTCTCTGCCTGCTTGTGATCTCTCTCTGTCAAATAAATAAATAAAATCTTTAAAAAAAAAAAAAGAGAGAGACATTCAGAAATATACATACTTTTTACTACCACAGAGACATTTTTAGGGTGAGTCACAATCCATGACAAAAATCAACTGTGTAACCATTGCAAAGGACCTAGACAATGGCTGGCTGTGGATGACGTTCCCAAACACGCACCAAAACTTGAACTACCGCCACCATGGTTCTCCTGACTGCATGTTGGGCTGGGAAAGTCATAATTTATTATTTTTTTTAAGATCTTATTTATTTATTTGACAGAGAGAGACACAGAAAAAGGGAATACAAGCGGGGGGAGCAGGTGAGGGAGAAGCAGGCTTTCCACTGAGCAGGGAGCCTAATGTGGGTGTGGATCCCAGGACCCTGGGATCATGATCTGAACCGAAGGCAGCCATCTAATGATTGAGCCACCCAGGTGCCCTATGATTCTTTCTAAAACTTGAGTTAGGGGCGCCTGGGTGGCTCAGTGGGTTAAGCCTCTGCTTTCAGCTCAGGTCATGATCTTAGGGTCCTGGGATCAAGCCCCGAATCAGGCTCTCTGCTCAGCGGGGAGCCTGTTTCTCCTCTGCCTGCCTCTCTGCCTACTAGTGATTTCTCTCTCTGCCAAATAAATAAATAAAATCTTTTTTTTTTTTTTTTGTTTAAAGATTTTATTTATTTATTTGACAGAGAGAGATCACAAGTAGGCAGAGAGGCAGGCAGAGAGAGAGGAGGAAGCAGGCTCCCCGCCGAGCAGAGAGCCCGACGTGGGACTCGATCCCAGGACCCTGAGATCATGACCTGAGCCGAAGGCAGCGGCTTAACCCACTGAGCCACCCAGGCGCCCAATAAATAAAATCTTTAAAAACAACAACAACAAAAACTCTCACTTTATCTCTCTGCTTGCCTCTCTGCCTACTTGTGATCTCTCTCTGTGTGTCAAATAAATAAATAAAATCTTTAATTAAAAAAAAAAAAAAGATTGTGGTCTCTTAATTATTTTCACTAACAGGAACCAGAGTTCCTTGGAAACATAATGGAGTTCCAGGCTGGGACAGAACTATACAAAATGAACATGGGACATCTTATCATGCCAGAAAGAAAGGAGGGTGCCAATGATGACCAGGGCTGTATCAAAAGGAAATGAGAACCAATTAAAGAGATTCCCAAAACCACACGAGGGACAACATGAGCAGCATTATTATTATCAATAATACATTTAGCCCATCTAAACATATCAACATATTAAACTTTGTGAATTCATAAAAATTATTTTTGATGACATTGGTCATCATTATTTTAGAAAACCAACCTTTATTTGAAAACTGGTAAATAAAGGGAAAGAATCAAATATTTGCCCTGCATTTCCTATATAAATTTTACCCATAATCAAATATTTGCTGAAGCGGTTATTTTGCTCTAAGAAATGTTCCAGCTAATAAGTAGAACATAAATGACAGAATATTCCCATTTTGAAACCTCTGATAAATTAATAGATAAAGACAATAATCATCAATAGCTGTAACATCAAAACAAAAAAATTAGATACTGTGTCTCCTTATAGAAGTATATCCCACCCCCATAAAGATTTTATGAAAAGAAAAAAAAAATCAAGCCAGCATCTAATTAAGCCTGTAGATCTAACTAAAAATGTACATCAAATAAGGGAACAAAACATATTAAACAATAACAAGGGGATGCAACGGGCAAAATCTAAATTGTGGGAAAATCTACAGGATTAATTATTTGGTTTCCTTAATCAATCAACTTAAAAATAAAACAAAACAAAGCAAAAATTAGAAAGTAAAAGAGAGAGAGATGGGGAATCTATAGATTAAAAAAGTGTTAAGATACATATTGATGAACGAAATGTATAAACTTAAATCTTGATTCAAGGAAAGGGTGAAAAAAATGAGACAATTAGAAAAATGAACGCTAAATATTTGATCATATTAAGGAATTACTGTTAATTTTTAGATATGAAAATGGTGTGATGTCCACATTTTGTAAAGAAGTCCTTAGCTTTGACAGATATATTAAGATAGTTGCAAATGGAAAGATATGTATGGATATTTCCTTAGGTAAATATTTTGTCTAAATAATGTGGAGAAGAACAGAAGGGATACAGAAGAAATAAGGTATCATGCCGTGATAGTTGCTCAAAGCTGGATGCTATGTATATTAAGCCCACTGAACTACAGTTGACCCTTGAACAATGTCAGGGTCGGGAGTGTTAACCCTCCACATAGTCAAAAATCCCCATGTAACTTCTGACTCTCCAGAACTTAACTACTAATACCCTACTGTGGACAAGCATTCTTACTGATAAGATAAACAATTGGTTAACATATTTTTCATATTATATATATTATATACTGCATTCTTACAATACAATAAGCTAGAGAAAATGTTATTAAGAAAATCATAAGGAAGAGATATATTGCATTTATAGAAAAAAAATCCACATAAAAGTGGACACCTACAGTTCAAACTTCTGTCACTCAAGAGTGAACTGTATTTCTTACTTTTTGTATATATTTGAAATTTGCTATAAAAATTTAAAAAAAAATCTTAAACAACATTTCCTTATTATTTAGAGATATACACTAAAATATTTATGGAGAAAATGCTATGTGGGCTGGAAATATGCCCTACAAAATAATCTAAGGGCAGGGGGAAAATGGGTAGGGGTATAGATAAAACAAGAATGATCATGTATCAATAACTGTTGAGGTTAAATGATTAGTACATGATGATTCATTTTACTGTTCTACTTTTGCCTATGTTTGAAGTGTTCTACAATAAAAGGGTTTATTTAAGCAAAAAGTAGAAAGGAGGAAGGCAGTAAGAGTAGGAGCAACATATGGAAACTGAAAATAAATGTGCAGTGAAATGATTCAACAAAACACCAATTTTAAATTTTTGAAATAATTAATAAAACCAGTAAACCACTTGTGGACAAAGGGAAAAAAAATAAAACCAGTAAACCACTTGTGGACAGAGGAAAATTTGAAATAATTAATAAAACCAGTAAACCACTTGTGGACAGAGGGAAAAAACCAGAAAAGACAGAAAAGCAGCCTTAGTAATGAAAAGAGAGATTACTTATAGATTGTACAGATGTAAGAATATAAGAGGAAAGCAAGACCAACCTTACATCAATAAATTTGAAAATTTAGATAAACTGACAAATTCTTAGAAAAATCAAACTTACCAAAACATAATGTTTAAACACAAACATTTTTATGTTTTATTTAGTTAGTTTTCTTTCAAGTAGGCTCCATACCCAGCATGGAGCCCAACATGGAGTTTGAACTCATGACCCTGAGACCAAGATCTGAGCTGAGATAAAGAATCAGACACTTAACTGACTGAATGACCCAGGCACCCTTAAACATAAACATCTGAATTGTTTATGAACATAAACATTAACAATTCAATCAGTAATCAAAAATCCACCCACATAGAAAACTAAGGCCTTCAGTGGTTCACTAATTTATTTTCCCTGATCAGGGAACAAATATTTTAATTAATTCATGAGGCTAACAAATTTATGAGGCTAACAATAAATTAATTTTATAAGGCTAACAAAACTCAATACCAAACTCTGACTAGGACCTTGTGAGGCAGCAAAATTACAGAAAATATTACATGTAAATAAAGAGATACAAAATTCTAACTGAACTATTAATAAATCCAAACCTCTAATATATATAAATGATAATATGCCATGCCCAAGTAGGACTGATCCCAGAGATGAAAAATTTATTTAAGGTTAGAAAATTAATTACTATAAGTCACTACATTAACAGATTAAAGAGAAAAGTATGATTTACTCAATGATCCAAAAAAAGGATTTGATGAAATTTAACATCAATTCAATATGAAAAATTTTAGCAAAATAGAAATAGAATTATATATCCTTTGCCTGATAAAGGGGGTTTACTCTGGCAAACATCTTATTAATGGTGAAATACTGAAAGCCTTCTTTTTTTTTTTTTTAAAGATTTTATTTATTCATCAGAGAGAAAGAGAGAGGGAGCACAGGCAGACAGAATGGCAGGCAGAGTCAGAGGGAGGAGCAGGTTCCCTGCTGAGCAAGGAGCCCGATGTGGGACTCGATCCCAGGACACTGGGATCATGACCTGAGCCAAAGGCAGCTGCTTAAACAGCTGAGCCACCCAGGCGTCCTTACTGAAAGCCTTCTATTTGAAATGGAGACTAAGAAAGGATGCCCACTCCCACTGCTCCTATTCACAGTCTAGTGGAGGTCACAGAGAGTGTAAGAAGAGAAATAAAAGGTATGATTGGAGAGGCTGAAATAAAATTATTCAAATAAGATGACTGTGAAGGTGAAAAATTAAAAGGAATTCTAAAGATAAATTATCAGGAGGATTTAGAAACATTACTCTGAATCAACATGCAATAAGCAATTGCATTTCTAAATAATTCAACTATAAGTTGCAAAATTAAATTTTAAAAAGTTATTATTTACAGTAACATAACCACAAAATGTGCCTGTTAATAAAACATTTATTGGAATAATTTTTAAAAGATCTAAATAAATGGGGAACCATGACACATTCATTAATGAAAAGTCTCAAGAGTGGGACATCTGGGTGGCTCAATCAGTTAAATATCTGCCTTCGGCTCAGGTCATGATCCCAGGGTCCTGGGATGGAGTCCCACATTGGGTTCCTTGCTCAGCTAGGAGCCTGCTTCTCCCTCTGCCTCTGCCATTCTCCCTGCTTGTGCGCTCGCTCTCTCTCTCTCTCTCTCTGACAAATAAAATCTTAAAAAAAAAAAGTCTCAAGAGTGAAATAGTATCAGTTACCTCCTGGTGAATCCATAGATAACAGGCAATGTCAACAAATGTCCTAACCAACAGGGGTTTTATTAGCTGAAATTTACAAGAGTAATTAAAACCAAACTAAGACTGGGAAGAGAAAAGACTTGTCCCACCGCAGTGTGTATAAACCTGTATCAGTTAGAACAGTGTGGTATTAGTGGACATGAGATAAACTGCCCAATAGAACAGAATTGTCTAGAAGCAGATCTGGAAATGTAGAACTCTAGATATGTGACAGAGGCAATACTGCAGAATGGGTGTAGATAGGAACAACTTTCCCACACATGACACTGGGACCACGGCTACCCAAGAGGCTAACAATAAAATTAGGCCCTGTGCTAAGACCATAAACAAATACTGGTAACAATAGGATACAACAGCAGCATTAACAGATCAAAGACTTATTCTTAGAGACAAAAACCCATTTCTAAATATTTCATGGCTCAAAAGAGAAACCATAATGGAAGTTAGAAAATATTTAGAATCAATGATAATATTATATACCAACATGCACAGTACATACATTTATATATAGTGTATATAAGTATATTTAAACATAGTATATATATAGTGTATATATTTTGCAGAATGCAGAAAGAACTCCTTGGGGAAAAATTATGACCTTAAATATATATGTATATTTAAAATATATATATATATTTATATATTAAATATATATTAGTAAAGATAAAGTATATATTAGTAAAGATATATATATAAAGTATATATTAGATATATATAATATATTATATATATATAAAGTATATATTAGTAAAGATAAAGTCTAAAAATTGAGGACTTAAACATCTAACTCAAGGAGTTAGAATAGCAAGGGTGACAGAAATGGAGTGGCTGGAAAAGCTATGGCATTTTCCCAAAATTCAACCAGGATCAGGAATGTTTAAGCCCACCAGTGGGTATGTTGGTTTCCCAGAGCTACTGTAACACATTACCACAAACTTGGTGGGTTAAAACAACAGAAATTTAGTCTCCCACAGTGCTAGAAACCAGAAGTCTGAAATAAAGGTGTCAGTAGTGTTGGTTCCTTCTTGAAGGCTTTGAGGCTGAATTTGTTCCATGCCTTTCCCCTGGATTCTATTGGGTAAGGCAGTTTCTTGGTTTGTGGATACATCATTCTCATCTCTATCTTTATGACTCTTCTGCTCTGTCTCCATATGTCTCAAATCTCCCTCAACTTTCTCTTATAAAGACATCAGTTTTGGGATTTAAGATGCATGTACCCTAACTCCTGAAACTAATATTACACTATGTTAACTAACTAGAATTTAAATAAAAACTTGAAAGAAAAAGGGCCCACCCTAAATTCAGGGTAATATCATCTCAAGATCCTTAATTACATTTGCAAAGACCCTATTTCCAAATGAGGTCACATTCACTGGTCCTGAGGTTGGGACCTGGACATATCTTTTGGGGGCCACAACTCAATCTACTACAGTGGGTTTGGGGGAATAACTAATAGGAAAAACAAAAATATTTTGTGTTTATACACCATGGAGACTAGCTCATACAAGAAACCAATTATATGGACTATGAGTATTGGAAAGTTACACTGCTACATTGTCATTTCTTCTGGTTGATATGATCATCTATAATGGAAAGCTCAACAGAACCACAGATAAATTATTAGAACTAATAAAAATGTTCAGCACTGTGCCAGATATAAGATCAACTAAAAAAAATCAATAGCTTTCTCTACCAACAATAACCAACTAGAAACTCCAGTGAAAAACAAGATGCCATTCACAATAACATCCCAAACTAAAAAGTATCAAGTAATAAATCTAACACCTAGGACACAAGACCCTAATAGAAACAAGTTCTGAAGTATATTAAAGGATGCAAAGTAGATCTGAACAAGAAAGGGATATATCCGGGGCACCTGGGTGGCTCAGTGGGTTAAGCCTCTGCCTTCGGCTCAGGTCAGGATCTCAGGGTCCTGGAATCGAGCCCCACATCGGGCTCTCTGCTCAGCAGTGAGCCTGCTTCCCCCTCTCTCTGCCTGCCTCTCTGCCTGCTTGGGATCTCTCTATCTCTGTCAAATAAATAAATAAAATCTTAAAAAAAAGGGGGAGATATATCCTATTCATGGACACAACAATTTAGTATTGTAAAGGTATGAATTGTTCTAAAATGGGTCTGAAAATTCCCTATAATTTCAATCAAAATTAAGTCAGGGTTTTTGAAAAATGAACAAAATTATACTTTCATTTATATCAAAGTGTAAGTAGAACAAAAAATGTAGAACTCATTCTAAGTATATCAAGATATAAAACAAAGACATGACATAGAACTGGCCCAGATGGGATACATTGTAAGAACAAATAAGTAACCAGTGACTGTTCTGTTGACTAAGTTGTTTGGGGAAACTGATTCACCAGAGGGAGAAAAATCAGGTGGATTCCTGTGCCACATCATATTCAAAAGGGACTTCCAGGAGGATTAAGAAGTATAGAATGAAAGGTAAAAACTATAATCTAGAAGAAGAAAAGGAAAGAGAAAATATCTGTGATGTTGAAAGGAGGTAGGGAAAAGAAATTAAATGGTAAAAATATTGAGGGTACGACAACATCAAATTTATGGATTTCTTTTTTTTTTTTTTTTAATAGTTATTTGACAGTGAGAGAGAGAGCGAGAGAGGGAACACAAGGGGAGTAGGAGAGGGAGAAGCAGGCTTCCCGCTGCACAGGGAGCCCAATGTGGGGCTTGACCCCAGGGTCGTGGGATCATGACCTGAGCAGAGGGTAAATGCTTAATTATTGAGCCACCCAGGTGCCCAAAATTTATGGATTTCTAATAAATGAGAACCAGTGGTCCAAAACAAGCGTAGATTTAATATAAAAAATTAACAATGAATAAATGAACAATGGGAAAATGATGGGAAACCAGCAGGGGAAAAAAATGGACAAAGGATGTGACTAGGCAATTCAAGGAGGGAAAATATCTGAATGTTTATATATGTATGAAGATACAGTCTTACTAGCAATAGGTAAAATGTATTTGAGGGACGCCTGGGTGGCTCAGTGGGGTAAACCTCTGCTTTCAGCTCAGGTCATGGGATGGAGCCCTGAATAGGGCTCTCTGCTCAGTGGGGAGCCTGCTTCCCCCCTCTCTCTATCTGCCTCTGTGCCTACTTGCAATTTCTCTCTCTGTCAAATAAATAAAATTTTAAAAATCTTTAAAAAAAAAAGGTATTTGAAAACAACAGTGAGATACAACATTAGCCCTAGGAGACTGGTAAACATTAGAAAGTGAAATTATATGGACCATCATACACTCCTGGTTGGAGCATTAAATGGGAGAGTGTTTCTGAAGAGCTACCCACTTGGCTTAAATATGCTTATACCCAAGTATGACTCAGCAGTCCCATTTCTTATCAAAACCCCCGGGAAGCTCTTGCATAGGTCTCCAAGGGAATATGTGTGAGAATATCTGTCTTAGGCTTGCTTGAACAAGCAGATTTCCTCAGGATGCTTTCACTGCAAGTAATGGAGCTCATCATCTCCCCTTTCCAACACATAAATAACTTCTCCATTTGTGTCCCTCTTTCTGTCAATAACATCACCATCATTCCTGTTACCCAAGCTTGAGATTGCTTCCCTGACTATTAATCATCTCATTTATTTCTGTCTTCATTCTCCTCTTCCAGGTCAGCACATCTTATGGGCCAGATGATGGCCTCCAGTGTCCTCTCGGGGCGCCAATACTGCTTAGTCCCTAAATCCAACGGACAATGTTCAGCCCTTGTCTCACTTGACCTCTCAGCTGCAATACAAAAATTTTAACAATTTCCTTCTTGAAGCACTCTTTTCCCTTGGTCTCCATTCTATTCTGGTTTTCATCCTACTTTCTTAGCCACATCTCTTGGAGCCAGGGGCCTGCCCATTCCTTAACTGTTTATGCTCAAATTGTTCTGGCTAGGCCTTCTTCTATTCTGATTCTACTCACACTCAATTACTATTAATATGCTGATGGCTTTGACACTGTTATCGGAGCCCAGATAGTTTGACTGATAAATGCTAATTTGTATCTCTTTAAGAGATATAAATATATTCTGGACGGATATCTCCTCCTAAGTATCTCCCGGGAACCTCAAATTCACTTAAACCGAACTCACCATTTTAACCTCACACACACATTCCACTCCCTCCACTGATCTCTAACTCACTGAATCACTGATTTGGTTGCCTCCGTGTCATGAGCCCCTGTGGCACCTTCTCTTTCTCAAATCTGCATCCAATCAATCTGGAGTCCAATAATTATGTTCCCTAAAAAGTTCTTAAACCTGGTTTCTTCTGTCCACTCCCCTTGCCACTGCTACAGACTAGACCCGAAATGTCCCTCTCCCTGATCACTAATTTCTATTCTCGTCTCTACAAAAAAGCCCCTGGGAGTTTATCTAAAATGCAATTCTCACTAAGTCATTGCCCTTAGAATAGAGTTTGCACCTGCTCCTGTCTCTCTCTAGCTTCATTTCTGACCTCTTCCCCCCACTTCTACCCCCCACTGGACCGGCCATCCCAACCCAGCACCCTTCATCCTACCGGGAAGTTCTTCTAGGTTCTTGTAATGGCCCTAGCTTCCGGACCTTCAAATGTGTTGCCTGGGGCACACATGTGCCCTCTTGGCCTCCTGCCCTCCCCCATATCAGCTTTACCCTGTTTCATCACAATACTCAGTATCAATCGTCCAGTTCTCTGCCTTCTCTATCGGACAAGAAACTTCTAATGGGTAGGAAACTTTGTAACTGAGCAGCATATTCTCAGATCTCCTATAAGCCTGAGTCCAGCAGATGATAAATAAGTGCTGCAGAAATGAATGAATGAATGCGTCCGATGCACCTCTGCCATACTGATTCTACTTCAAGGATCAAGCCCAGTCTATCACCTCCTTTAAAAAAAAAAAAAAAAAAAAGTGACCCTTCATTACATGCTGAACGAAGTTCTAATGTTTAGGCTTAAGCATTTGTGATTCCCACAATCTGCTCCAGCTGACTTTTCTGGATACTGTTCATCATCACATGTTCCATTTTTCCAGCCAACCTGAATAACTCCTAAATTGTATGTGCCCCCATGATTCTTACCTCCCTGCCCTGGTTCATGTTCTTTCCCAAACTCCCAGGACATTATCTCCACATGTCTTAGTCCTACTTATTATTTAAAATGCAATAACTATAGAGCTTGGCCTGATCATATCCTTCGGAAATTATCTCCCCTTCTCTGGACTTCCACAGCATTTGACCCATATAGTTCTAATAGGCCTTATCACTTTGTATCTATAGACCATATATTTGCATTTCTCTTTTCCCACTCAGGATGGCAAGCAACTATAGAGCAGTAAATTCATCTTTTCAAAAATCTGTATGTACTGAGATGAACAGTGCCCCCCCCCATTCATGTCCATCCAGACGCTCAGAGAATGGCCTTATCTGCAATATGGTCTTTGAGGACGTAATTATCTGAACTAAGATGAAGGCATATATGATGAAGGCAGCCCTGGATCCAATGGCTCCTGTCCTTATAGGAAGGCATGTGAAATCACA
Organism: Neogale vison; assembly: GCF_020171115.1. Taxonomy (NCBI): domain Eukaryota; kingdom Metazoa; phylum Chordata; class Mammalia; order Carnivora; family Mustelidae; genus Neogale; species Neogale vison. The sequence continues at coordinate 15,354,683 of NC_058097.1, forward strand.
GGAGAGCAGAATGCCATGTGAAGACGACAGTGTAGATTGGAGCAATAACAAACCAAGGGCTGTTGGCAACTACCTGGAGTTAGGAAAGAGACGTGGAATCGGTTTTTCCCTAGGGCTTTCCAAGGGAGCAGGACCCTGAGGACACCTTGATTTCAGACTTTTAGCCTCCAGAAACGGGACAGAATACATTTCTATTGTTTTAGTCACCTACTTTATGGTAGGTAATCTGTGACAACGGCTCTAAGAAATAAATACACTGTGTATCCATGAGAGTTCAGTATAGCTTTATAGTGCTAATTTAAGTAACTGTTGCATGAGTAAATGCATAAATATTGAGGCCTATACTGCCTGGCTCTGAGACATAAAGTGACATTATCACTGTCATTACAGACATGTGGGATGGCCCCTATGATTCCCAGACAACTCTTCATGAGGTCATGTGGAAAGGATGAACTATTTCAAAGGCTGATTTGATATGGGAGAGGAGATTAACGGCTCTTGTTAGGTAGTCAGGGTACCCCCAAGGACCCTTGGCTCCCAGTGCAGCTTAGAAATGGGGGGGCAGAGCAGAGGCAGATCTTTGAGGGAAGCAAGGCTTCTCTCCAGGGAGAGGGCCCAGGACACTTCAGGAAGCTCACAGACTTCTACTTTCTGCTTTCCCTGCAGCTTCCTCTTCATCAAAGCTTCCTCAGGACAAATTCTCTTGTCCAGGTCAAGACACATCATATTTCACCCACAAAACTCACTTCATACCTCTTCTCTTCCACTGGCCAAGAGCAGGACTTAAAATTCATGTTAGATTGCTAGAACACCTTTCCTAGTCATACATTTATTAGAACAGTATCTTAAAGAGTGGATTTCCCCATCACTTTCTAGTTTTTCTACAGGAGGACAAGTTTGGTCTCTGTGATCTTTAAATTCTGACGTTACCTGCTCTGGGTGTTTGACAGATTGTCACCATATGTCAGTTACCTCTCCATTAACCATATGGATATCAGACAAAAGGAAGCCACAGGTTGGATGCCAGCCACCCAGCCGGCCTCTGGGAAGTCTCCTTTTGTTAGTTGTCTGGGATGCAGAGGTGTGTTAGAGTGGATCCAAGAAAAGCCAATCTGAAACCAGGACAAGCTACATAATTTGCAGGGCCCAGTGCAAAATGAAAAACGTGGAGCTCCTTTGTTTAAAAATGATTAAAGTCTCAAGGCAGTGACAGGAGTGCGTTAAGTCAGAAGCAGGGCCATCCTGAGCAGACAGCCCATGAATCCAAACTCATCTGCAGTTGAAAACCAGATGTTCTATTTCACAAGCAAACATTAACAGCATTGGGGTTGTCAAGTGCTTTGGATTTTCTCCACGACTGCTTCCTTCCATTAGTACAAGTCATCAAAAATGATGGCAGTTGATTGAGAACTATATAAATGGTTTACACAATAAATAATAAACCAAAGATTCAAATGTCATTAAAAAAAAAAAAAAACACAACTCTAACAATCCACTGGTGAATACCCTTCCCCTGGTATAATGAGGCTTACTTTCAGGACAGAGAAAATGAGTCCTCTCTTCAGAGAGGAGAATTTATTTTGTGAGTTCTTAAGCCTATTGATATAAATTGGCTTCTCCTGTTTGGGAAGTTTTATGCTCAGATTTTGCAGCAGATGTTAGCTCTTCCCTTCTAGTTTCGGCCCCCTTCTTCCATCCCCCAATGCTCCTGGGTAAGGCTGGGAGGGCTAGTGTCACTAAATAATTGAATCAGTAAGTATATACTGAGCATCTTATTTGTATATGGAAACATCTTAATGGTTTATAAGGGAATCCCCAAACCTTCTTTTTATGAATGTAGGATACCTTGTTCATGCACACCAAATGGACCAACCTCCAAATCTGTATAAAGCTGTATTAATTAAATTAGACCAAAGACCACAGACAAAGGTCTAAAGTAGGCTATTTCTAAAGGATAGTTCAGGAAGCAATCATGAGAAACCTCAGAAGAGATGGAACCTGAAAGTGGCCTAGAAATGTGAAGATGACTGACTTTTTCTTCCCCATTCCCTCTAGGCCTGTATCACCATGTCCACCATATCTTTTGGGTCAGTGTATAAACCATGGTCTCCCATCTATTAGCATCGTGGATCTTTGTTTTGTTTTTGTTTTTGTTTTTTTTTAGCATCGTGGATCTTTGAAACATATATCATTTAGCTTGTCACAGTAGCTTAGCCAAGTACCCTCACCTTACCCCTTCCGGAGGAGTAAGCATATAAACCAAATTTGACTCATCATGGAGCACCAGTGCCCTGGACCTAGGGTTGGAACCCATTCTAACTCCAGACCTTCAAGCTATATTTAACACCTAACGTAATGCCTTACCCAGAGTCGGTTGTCAGTAAATATTTGAGGAGAACTTCAATACCATGAATGATAGTCTTTTTTTTTCTTTTTTCTTTTTTCCAGAAAATGTTTAGTATTCTACTAACAAATATTTCCACTCTGGCTTTTAAGTGTTAGAAAACTCAGTTCATCTCTTGACATTGAAATATATATACTTCGTGACATTTAAAAAGTTTTCTTGTACTGCTATTTAATAGTAATTTGGCACTCTGTTATAACTTGTCATGAGTTAAGTTTTACTTTTCTTTTTCTTGAATTAAAATAAAACTCAATGAGGGCAGAGGTTTATAACTTTGCGTACCCCCCACAGTAACCCAACAGAATAGGCATTTCCTAGATACTTTCTTTGATTTCTGGTTCTGTGGCACCCCACTGTTCTCTGTTCAACTTAGTCTATTTCACCATAGCTGCCCCACTAGATATTCCTTGACATATAAAGCATTTGAAAATGTATACTTTCCTATTTTAAAAAAATGACGCTATCTTGAAAATGATGTTAAGTGAAGGGAAAGAAGTTACTGAAATCGCTGCTTAGTGTAACATGGTAAAACACAGAATATAGGATCCTGGGACAAACCTCCATAGGTAGTTAAAGCAAAATATGGTCAGGAACAAAACACATTAACTTCAGGACTTAGGGGCAGAATGGGATTAGTGGGCTGTGGCCTCTTGTTTTATAAGGAAGCAAAGAAAACCAGAAAAGAAAAAAGTGGTCTGAAACAATTAAGGCAAAATGTTAACATTTTAGGGGTGCCTGGCTCAATGGGTGAAAGCCTCTGCCTTTGACTCAGGTCATGATCCCAGGGTCCTGGGATCGAGCCCCACATCGGGCTCTCTGCTCAGCAGGGAGCCTGCTTCCACCTCTCTCTCTGCCTGCCTCTCTGCCTACTTGTGATCTCTGCCTGTAAAATAAATAAATACATAATCTTAAATAAAAATTTTTAAAAAAATGTTAACATTTTAAAATCTGATTGGTGGGCTTTCTTACTTAACCTTTTATTCCAAAACAATGTTTCAATTGCTTCAATTTGGGAAGCCACAGAAAGTATGGTCACAAAGAGAAATCTGTCTCTTGCAACACCAACGTGTATTTTGGTTATATGTTCAAATATAACAAAACTAGGAGCTTCTAATTTAAATTTTAACTAGGATGCAAAGACAAAGCAGCAAACACCTTCCCAATATGAAAAGCAGTCATACCCGTAAATGGAAGGGAAGAGAACCAAAGCCTTTTTCCTGCAGTGGGGGTTGCCCTAATCTTCATACCATACCCCAAAGCTTTTAAGAAGAACATTTACATTTATTTAAATCTTTCCTGTAAAACCACAACCTCCACAAATTCCTAATTCTGAATGCTTCCATTTGGTTTTCTTCACTCTCTGTGGTAAAATAGTTTAAAAATATTACTATCTGATGGTTTTACGATACCATTGAAATCAGTAAGAAAAGAGATGAATATCCTCCCCAAAAAAGGCAAAAGCATGAACCCATAGCTTTCAAAGGTAATACAACTGGTTAATAAGTCCATGGAAAAATTATATTTAATCAAAACACTGAGATATTCCTTTAAACAACTGGAGTGGCAAAGATTAGAAATAAATGAATATATGAAAGTTGGTGACAGTGAGCTCTCATAGAGAGCTAAAAGGAATATAAGTTGTTACAAATTATCCAAGATCTTGAAAAGGGTTTAACCCCTTGAACTAGTAATCCCATTTCCAGAAATCCCTCCTAAAAAATTCATCACAACATTATTATAACAAATGGACAAACTAAAACAAATTATGTGGTCACTACTAGGAGAATGAATACGGAAATAATCACATAGTTACGGGAGGGAATATTATGCCATCAACATGCTCATTAAAAATACCCAGGAAAAAAATCACACTATACCAGTAATTAAAATAAACAGCAAAACCAAAACCAAATATAGTATAATCTCAACACTGTTAAAATTGTACATATTTACAGAAAATAAAGCTAAAATGAAATGCACTGAAATAGTACCACTGGGCAGCTCTTCATAGGATTATGGATTTTTTTTTTCAGATTTTATTTTTCATATTTTCCCAATTTTCTACATTGGGCTATATTTTCTTAATTCAGGAAAGGAGCAATACATAAATCAGCCTTAAAAGAAGAAAAAGAGAATTCCCTGTTCCCCCCAAAAAACATCTACCTAGGAGATTTAAAATCTAAGTCACCGTGAAGTTGCCTAGTTAACCCTTCCCAGGAACAGGAGTTGCTGGGTCTCTCTGCCTCTTGCTAAGCAGTATAGGAGGAGTTGTTTGACCCATGTCTATGACTACCCCCAGGAATGGCCACTGCGTGGAGACAATTTCTAAAACCTCTCCTGGGGTAGACTGAGGCAGAAGAAAATTCCATGTTTCACCTGCGTGTTTCAGATCTCTGTCCAAAACCCACGCACTCAGCACAGTTATGGGATCCACGCCTGGGGACTGCACCAGCCTGGTCAGCAGTCAGTTGCTACCTGCTTCTGAGAGCCTAACAAAGTCCCATTCTACTTTAATGGCTGCTCTGGCTCTACTCTAATGAAAAAAAACTGGCGATTTAGGTCTGAGTATTTCATCTTCAGAAAGGTCTACGGGTGGAGGATGTGGTCATTCAAATAACCTAACCTTCAAGACCCTCTTAAAATAGAACCCGTGTCTAGCAAACACTGTCTCTTCTGTTGTCTTTATTTAAAAACAGTCACAGAGGAGCTAAAAAGGAACTCCCTGACTTACCTCATGGGGCACAGGGAACTAAATGTGATACACGTCTCCCTTTTATTTTAGGATACAAGGATACAAGAGAAAACTCCATCACTGAAGGTCCGGGTTGGACTGAAACCAATTTTACGGCTGGAAATCAAACACTAAACTTCAAGAAGCTAGATCTTTTCCACTTCTACCGCATCCCTGTTTCTAACTTTAACCCCAAATTAAGGCAGGATTCCACGCATAACTGGCATACTTGGGTTTGTCTGGGTAAGTTAAATGGTCAAATGGTATTAGCCAAATTCCTACATGCATAGAGCCCCATACTTTTTGTGCCAAATTCATGAGGGAAAAAAAGTTATCTGCTTACAGAGTCAAAAATCTATGGCTACAGGAGGGGAGAGTAGAATATGGGGGAAAGATAGTCTAGGGGACAGAACTGGCGGGTGCTGGAAAGGAAGACTAGGGTTCAGCAAACATTTTCCTAAAGGGCCAGATAGTAACTTTTGCAGACTTTGTGGGCCAAGAGGCAAGAACAAGGCTATTGTGTAAGTACTTAAAACCATTTAAAATACAATCATTTAAATATGTAAAAACCATTCTTCTCTTACAGGGCTGGTTTGGCACTTGGGATTCAGTTTATGGACCCCTGGTTGGGACAGTGGGTAGAGCCCCTGGCTGGAAAGAAGGAAGCTTCATTTCTAGTTCTTTCCATGTGATTTTAATGTAAATCATTAAATCATCCCATTTCTTCTATAAAATGGGAAAAATCCTAAATATCCCTGATTATCCAACACGATTGTTTTTGAAGATCCAACAAGGAAACAAATGTGAAGGAACTATGATGAATTTTAAATGTCTACATCAACACCAGGTATTATCATTCTGAGTACTACTTTCAAGGAAACTTTGACCACACGTCATCAAGAAAAACCCAACACTAGTCCTCTCAACCAGGTGTAGCCACAATCAACCCAAATGTAGCCGAATCATGTGGCCTAAAGAGTGAGAGAACGGTGAGCTGCACTAAGGGTGTGTTTCATAAAGGTGACATGGGGGAAGTGGCATTGCAATCCTCATCTAAAATGAGGAACAGAAATGGGCACAATGTGTGGAAACTGGCTTCAAGACTCAAAGAACTTCAGTTTGTACACAAACCCAACCTATTGCCCCAATTCTCCTGTGCCCTTTTTCTTGAAGCTGACCCCATGTCTAAAACACAAGACTGTGTGGAGCTTCCTGACATAGCAAGAGAGTAGGTATAGAGAATTCTAGACTGTGCTTGGCCTAGTAATACTTATTCATGGTACCGCACAAAATCCATGGGTGCTGAATTTCATTCAGCTGACTCTCTGCTTGGAAGGAACAGTACAAATACAGGCTAGGTGGGATCACTTATTTGCTCAGTTTCAGAGATTATTGAAAAGTAGAAAACAACAACAACATTGCATTTCATTTTGATGAAACTGGAAAAAAAAAATTCCTCCAGAGCTAAATATTTGTTAATGCTAATATTCCGAAGCAGGCAACAACAAAATGTTTCAGATGAAATGTTTCCTTGCAGCTTTTCCTCTAGTTGAAATGACGTGGTATCAACTAATAACTAAATACATGGCAATTATCCTCCACTAGATTCATGTTCTGTCTTGAAAGGGATATAATACTTGGGGTGATTGTCAGCTTCGGTCCATAAGCAGAGTTCTTGCTTTATAGCTTCAGGTTTCAGGTTTAATAAGCATTAAAAGGTATGTTACCAAAAAAAAAAGAAGAAGAAGAAGAAGAAAGAAAGAAAGAACAAAAAGGAGAGTTTGGCCATGAAAACTGCCTGCTGAACATGCACTTAACTGGATTTATTGTGAGTATTTCTTAATTACTCTTTCTTATTCCTTAGGTTCCATGTCCCATTTATTTCCTCCTCATTACTTGTGAACGCACCCAAATTCCACAAACTACAGCAACAGCCACCTTACTTTCAATTATCCACAGACTTCTTATCAATCTGACGTTTTCCTCCTCTCTAAATTGGCACAAATCCTTCTGGTTTTCCAGTCTTGATATGCACGAACTGCAACTTTCATTTTGGTAGGAAAGCAGACGTTTGGAATCACTCTTATAAAATCTCTGACTTAACGCCATTTCAGAAGTGAGAACGTAAAGACATTTGATTTGCTCATCCCTCCATCACTTGATTTCTGCATCACACAACCAATTTATTCATCATAACCACCTACAGAATGTGCACGGATCGCTCACACAGTGTTTACTCCCTGCTTGTGGAAAATAAATGATCAAGACAAATTCGAATATTTGACACTTCCTCCATTTCAAAAAATAAAAGGATCAATTTTAAGCCCTTCATTACTGTCCCTATAAGGAGCAGAAGGGAAATTGAATGTGCTGCCAACAATGAGAAGTTTTCCTTTAGAATGGCCTAGATTTAATTAGAGGGTATCAATAGACACAACTGGAAGCACCCACATTTTTATTTTTAAATGAAAACTTAAAAAACAAAAGGGACTCAGACCATGGACTTTAACCTCAGCCATTGGAGGAATACTTAACAGGAAAACCATAGGTGATATGATGGGGAGGAGAAAAAGAGAAGGGGGGTAGAAAGAGGAGCACAGGCAAGCAGAGAGGAGGGAGGGAGAGAGGCAGGGGGGAAGGTGGGGGGAATGTTTAAAGACATCGTTGCCTATTTCAGGAATACTGAAAAGAAGGGATATGTATACTCATGGAAGAGAAGTTTCTACAAATGCCAAACGACAGTGCCTATATCCCAAAATTTAAACTAAATCAAGTCAAATCGTAATTTCATTCTAACCCACTGGATGGAAAAGAGACACACACTTCTTAAATGACATGGGCTATGAAAATCCCAGAGTCATTGGTTCAACCGATCATTCCAAACTGTGTACATACATATTTGAAATTTGTAAATATGTACTCAGACCAGGTATGTGTGGGGAAACGGTCAGGTACCTGGCTCCCGGCTGTCGCTGTCACGCTGGAGCAGAGCACAGGTTTCCAAAAGCCACTGTCCCTCTTTCCTCACCATTTCAGCCAGGCCTGACAAGATCCCATGGCACTAGAGCAAATAAAAGCAGGTTTTTAATTTTTCTCAGGGAGCCCTGAACTCTGGGTTTTTCAGGGGCCTGAGTGCCCACATTTAAGAGCATCAACTTTAGAGCAAAAACTACTCCAGGATTAATGGGAAATAGTCGGGGGCTGGAAATGATGGATTCATTTTCACTCCAGAATGAAAATCTGATGCATTCACTCACAAAAGAAGATGATTTCACACCCTCATCATTGTATTTTCTTCCTGGGTGGTGGGTGCCCCTTTTTCCTCACACACGTGTGAATGTGGAATTCAGAAATGCTTGTTTGTCTGAGTGATATCACTACACAGAAACACTGTGCACCGCACCCCCCACCGCAACCCTGCTTCCCACGATGTCCCTGGCTCCACAATGCCTCACTTCGCTGGGGATAAAAGCCCTCAAAGGCACCTTGTTGTGGTTGTTTATCCACAGGATAAACAGACTGTCACCTGAATGAAATACCACATAGAAGGATTAAACCTGTTAGTGAATTTATACAATGATTTTTCCCATTCCGCTAATGATCCTGAAGGTACAGTACAATTCAATTAAACAAAATTTGATTTAAAAAAAAAAAACAACAACAACAGCAGATACAGATGATTCATAGAATCTTCCAGTAAAAAAAAAAAAAAAGAAAAGAAAATAGACTGGGAGAGACAAGGAGGATTATTAAATATCTTAGCAGGGAACAAATACATTTATTTTCCTAACACCGGTTTAGAATTGTATTTATTTGGTTAGAAAAAAAAATTGGATTAGATAAATACATTCTGAATTCAAAGAATTGTCAAAAGCCAGGAGGTTAGGGAGCCAAGCGACGACATTTCAGGGCTTAGGATGGCTATCGGCTATCGCAGCCTCGGATGACAGAAAGATTCTGAGACAACCTTTCTCTGGCACCTGATGCAGCCTTTGTCAGCCGCTGCTGGAACCTCAACTCCAGCTGTCACCCTCGTGCTAGGTCTAATAAATCCAGTTTAAACCTTTCTGTTTGTTTGCTGGTCTTGTTTTGTTTTCGGATGTCAGGAGGTGGGAAGAAGGTTAGAAAAACAATTTGGGCTTTTGAGTTTTTGATTGCTGTCCCTAAGGTCTGGGGTGGGGGGGGGAGGTGCAGGGCAGTCATTTCTTCACTCAACAAACCTTTTGGAGGCAGGGACTATGTTGGGATGGGCAAGCCATACATGGCCACGGGAGAAAAAGGAGCCCCTGACTTCTGGGGGCTTATAGTCAACCCCGAAATAGACCTGGCTGAAAAATGCTTTTGGCTTGAGCATTACTGATAACGTAGGAAAAGAAAAAGCTGTTTCCCATCAAAATGTACATGTCAGAATACAATATTCACTAGTTATATTTTGCATTTGCTTTTATTCACTTTTTCTATACAAAATATGTATTGGCATGAAAAATAGTAAATAAAATAATTTTAAATTTAAATAAAATTGAGCAAGATGAAATTGGGCTTCTGAAACATAAGGGGAGATCATGTTTCATACTCACTGGTCTGTATTGAAAAGTATTGAAAAGTAAAACACCTCCTAAAATTACCAATTTTACCAATTACCAATTACTTCTGATTAGAAGTTTCTGGCAATTACCAAGTCGGGATTCTCAATTATACTTCATTTAAACTGACATTTTAACATTGTATTTTGTTTAGTGATCAGGTATGTATTTTTGTTCTTTAATGTCTAAGACCAATTTAATAATTCATGGTTGTTTCTGTATACTCTACCGCCCACATTTATTGCTTTGAAGAAAAGGCAAAATATGACCCTAAAAATGTAAATCGTTTTTTGCCCTACATATTTCGACCTATCCTAGAGAACACGCACTCTCCAACGCATCCATATATATGTATAACTTCTCACAAGGGATGACGGGCTCTCTATCCTCTCACTCCATCTTTAGCTTTTTTGTGACTATAAAATAATTCGTTAACAATGCTGAAAGCAATGTATATAACATGTTTCTTTAGTTTATAAACCGATTTGGATTTAGGTTAGTAAATATTTGAGGCAAATAGCACTAATTACAAACTGAGCACGGTGGAGAATTTTTGGAAACTAAAGGCAATTAAAAAGGGCATATGCATAAAAACGTTATTTGGGGAGAAATTCCTAGCTAGACTTTTTGACACTCGCAATGATTTTTTTAAAGGGCAATGTGGTGTTTTAAAATTTTAATTTAGTTAAAGAAAACTCAACCCCAAAAAGCTGCTCTATTGCATGGAAACCTCATGAGGCAAGCTTCAGTCCTGAGCAAACAAAAGCAGCTGCATTTATAAACGCTTGAAAAAAGGGTTTATAATGCAAACGCTGCTGTGACCTTAACTCCAGAGGTGCAAACAGGCGGCTGTAATAGGAAAATTATGCATTAAAATAGAATGGGGTTCACAGAATGTTTTAAGATTTCCATTTGATCATGTTTTGTAGCTTTTCCAGTTTCAAATAATAAATAAACTTATACAGTCGAATAAGAAGGAAGCTTCTCTTTCCTTGAAATACTTAAAATGGGTGAATTGTATGGCATATAAATCCTACCTCAATAAAGCTGTTTTAAAACAGAACAATGTATCTCTAGTGGGGGCAAAAAAAAAAAAAAGGAGTACGAGAGGGTGTGTGGGATGTCTTGTCATTGATTAGCAAATAAGTACTGCCTGGCGACTAGGGATTTTCAACCCATGGGGTAACTCACACACTAGTCCTAACCTTTGCAAATGTTAAGTGAAGTGAACTGCATTTTGAAAGCACAGAAATACACACCTTAAGCACGATTTAACAGTCAGCTTCTGATAGAACTAAAAAGTAATAAATCATTTTGGAATAATTTTCTAAAGCTCTTGAAGGACACATAAGAACAGTGCATCTGAATCTTAAAAAACACACACACACACACACACACACACACACACCAGGAAGGAAGGAAGAAATAAAGGGAAGGGAAGGAAGGAGGGAGAGAAAAAGAACGCAAAAGAGAAAATGCAAAGAATGGCAGGGTTAAAGAGAAAAAGCAAAACTCAATAGAATGAAAAAAACAAAAAAAGACAGGATTTAAAACAGTAAAAGAAAGCAGAAGATGAGGGGATATTTCCAGCAGAACTTTTAACCCTTTAATATTCTTGGAGAAAAAAAAATTATAAGAGAATAGAAAACTACCTAAAAGACCAATAAAACATCAAAGTAGAGAGTTTAATTCTATTAGATTTCGAAAAATTCATTTTGAAAAAATGAAACAGCAAATGAATCTTCACTTATATTAGTGAAAATCAAAATCTTGGTTTCGGGTGACTAATACTGATAAACTGTTCTACACAAAACCAAATCCAAACTTTCAGAATTGTCTGTGGGTCAAAACAATTTCACTGGAAACTCCGGTGGCTACATGTTCATTTTGGGGAAGAAGAGGCTCCGATGGGACATAGGAATTTCTCCTCCCGAACTCTGATCTATCCAAGGCTTCCACTCAGAATTTTTCTTAATGTTCAAAAAAGAGATAAGCCCCTGGGTAAAACAGTAATAAAGAGATGTTGACTCATAATCTGTTTTCATTTACATAAGAAAAATCCAATACATTCTTAGTTTTTGCTTCTTTTCTTTGGAAGCAAGGCAGGATTTTTAGAATCACAATGATCCTAGTGCAGAAGTGATATAAAAAGCAGTGCGGTCTTGAAGAAAACAGGGGGAAGTTTCTAGAAGTGGGATGGTTGTGACTTGCTCTTTTGGGAGCAAAGGTGACTTCTTATTTATGTGAGAGTAAAGCTGGTGGGAACTGCCCAGGTACAGGAATGGTGAGACCTTGGTCATCCCTAAAAATAACCTCTGAGGGCCATATGATACCCCATGGGGCTCCTGAATGGGGGATGAGAGATACTTTAAATGTTTTTATAGAGCCCATCTATGGAGATTTTGTACTAATTTTAACTGGGTGTGGTATTCAGGACTGGTGTCTGCATTTGCACATCCTGTGAACAGTATTGTATAAACAACCCTAAGCCCATTAATCTTGCAGAAACAGTGCAGGACCATGTCCTGTCACTGGTGTGGGGGCGGGGGACAGGCAGGGTACGGTCACAGCACTGCTCAAGTCCTAATAAAATCAGCCTCTGGGATCTGAGCCCTAACTTCTTTGACACCTTCAGCACACTACTGTTTTCTAATAGAACTTTTCTTCAGATCCAAAGATCCAGCTATACAATGAATCTGGGCTTTCTTAGACCTGCAGCTTACACTGCCTGAAATGAATGATGAAATTTTAAGGTTTTCTAATACCCTTAGTAATGTCTACGCCTGGAAAGAAAAGACTAAGCATACTTTATGACCAAACCAAAAAAACTGGGGGTGGGGGGCGGGCAGAGAGGAAAGAATGTTGTGAAGAGGTGAGGGCACACAGTAATGATTTATTTCCGAACGTATGGGATGGGCAGGGAGTGAAGTGAAGTTGGTAAGGGGGTCTCTGTCACATCAGGAACACATGTGACTGGTCACTCAGTGGTTTGAGAAACACAAGTCAGGAGTTTACATGCAATGTGCAAACTCAACTCAGATTCTGAACAAAATGTTTCCCAAAAGTGGACAGACTTCCAGCTCTGAAATAGATCCTCTTATTTTGAACAGACTATTTCTTTTTCATATTCATTTTGTGAAAGATGTAAACGCCATTTGGTTCCCCCTTTCTCCTTTTTTTTTCTTGAGTAAAAGCTTAAAATAAAAAATAAAAATATTCTACTGGTATCATACATCTAAGAGAAAAACTAACACTAAAAGAGAATGGATGTTTTTACTTTTGTTTTCTCTCAGGACTCACTGAGAGGACTCACTCTCATTCTCATCAGAGAATATGTTAAAGGATCTTATTTCGCAGTTCTTTTTGCTTAAATTGGGAACTTAAATCTATAGGAGAAAGGTGGTAGCCCTGCCTTCCCTGTATAAAATGGAAAGTGAGCCTGCTATGTTTTAAAAATGAAAACTGGTTCAAGGGGCACCTGGGTGGCTCAGTGAGTTAAGCCTCTGCCTTTGGCTCAGGTCGTGATCTCAGGGTCCTGGGATTGAGCCCTGCATAGGTTCTCTGCTTGGCAGGAGCCTGCTTCCCCCCACCCCATCTCTGCCTGCCTATCGGCCTACTTGTGATCTCTGTCAAATTAAATAAATAAAATCTTAAAAAAGAAAGAAAGAAAAAAAGAAATAAAGAAAACTAGTTAAAGTAGGATAACTTTTTCTTCCAATCTGAAATGTTATCCTGTCTTGGAACAAACCCAACAAACCCAACCAAATAACTTATTCAAGGGGAAAAGATATATATGTATATATGGGGCACCTGAGTGGCTCAGCCTCTGCCTTTGGCTCAGGTGATGATCTCAGGGTCCTGGGATGGAGCCCCACATCGGGCTCTCTGCTCAGCAGGGAGCCTGCTTCCCCCTCTCTCTCTGCCTGCCTCTCTGCCTACCTTGATCTCTCTCTCTGTCAAATAAATAAACAAAAATCTTAAAAAAAAAAAAAAAAGATACACACACACACACACACACACACAAACTTTGACACAATTGGGAATTAGGTACATGGTTCATGAGTTGGAGCCAGAGGAAGGGTGGAAAGAAGGGTTGGGTGAACAGAATGTGTGTGTCCCACGACAACAGCTAGAAGAGAGACCAGGACAAGAATGGTCAGGGATGATGCCTGTGATAGGGTTTGTCGGGGACTGACCAGAGTAGGTACTCTAGATTGCATGCGGATAGGAAAAGCATAGGTCTGTGGCAGGATCCTGCCAGAAAGATTTCTGAACCCCAAACATAAACTAGTCCTTTGTAACCTTGGCACCTGTTTCAACAGGGCTGGTACCAAGTGATGAGCAGTTGCCTCAAATCTATAAACCAGCGAAGTCCTTCTACAAATAACTTGGGATCCAGTACAGAGATGGGATAAAACCGGGAGCTGCTTACAATTGCATGTCAATTTCAGGGTTCCTCCAAATCACCAACTGAACTGAGTTCAGAAGGTATATCTAAAACACAGTGTTAAAAATCTAAATATTCAACAGATGATTCACATCATCTCAGAGCTAAATCCAGGATCTCTGCTGTCTTTGCAGAGACAAGATTTTATGCTGCTTGGGTTAAGCACAAGAAGTACAATGATACAGAAATGGAACAGGACTGACACTTGCAGAAACACCTTCCAAGCGTGAGGAAACAAATAAAAGACATAGCTGAACAAATTGTAGCTGTTCACTCAGGCTACAGTTTTATAATCTCAATGCTTGCATGGTACCTCTATAATACATTTTTAAACTAGCAATACTGAAATTGTGAAGCAGGAAGAGATTCATGTGGTTTCAGATCAGGATGGTTTAGGGAAGACATAAAAGCTACATGAAATTTTAAATGCAATTATTTTAGATTAGAATATTTGGACTGAAAGATCTGGAGGGTATTGTTTTTGATAAGACAGTCCCACTTGACAAGAGCTGTCACCACTCTGGGGCTCTCTGTTGTCAACTAAAGATGAAAGGCCATCAGAAAGAATTAACTTCAGCTTTTAAACAGTTTGAAAATGTCAAAGAGGTCAGAGAAGATATATTTCTTTATATGGCATATTTACCTGATGAGCTTTTGGGTAACAATGTGTTTTTATTTTCCATTCAAGTTAGTCTAAAATCATAGTAATCGATCACTGGGAACAACAGCTGACCAGGAAACACTATGATTGGCTGAGGTCTGTGTCAATCACCCTTGTTCAGGGGATAAGCAGAGCACACTAGATCTTCTAATAGCAGTAATTGACAACTATGAAAAAAACCCTGCTAGGTCTCCTTTTGCATTATCCATAGCCATTTATTTGGTTTCCAGTTACATGGAAGCCAATTTAAAAGCTTTTATAACTCATACCTCACTAGTGGACCTATTGTTCATATGTTCTCCTGGGGAAGCTCAACAGCCATTGCAAAATCCAACACACACACACACACACACACACACACGATGCATTTCTACATTAAATGTAAATATTAGCTTCTTTCAACAAAAAAGAAAGAAAAAAGAAAACTTGGATATTTATTATGACCGCCTTAGCAAACTCTTTTCAAAGACAGATTTGATTTAATATTATGAGGAATTTTAATTTCATTTTAAACAACACGAGGCCTGAGAGTGATTTTGCATTTCTAACCTGCATTCCTCCTTCTAAAGAGGAAAGTAGTAAGTTAAAGCAAGTTCAAGTACTATGGTAGCAAGCTAATTCCCTTTTTCCACATGCGTTTCAGAGAGAAAGGTCACGTCGGCTGTCACTTCTCTCTAACTGATGCTCAGAGTCTGTGTGCACTGAGCATGATATATTTAAAAGAAGCCAAGCACTTGGCCATTTTCTGCATCAACTGTATTAATCATAAACCCTCCATCTTGAGCTGAAATGAAAGATTAGGTACAGATGAGTTTGTAAACAGCAAATGCATGGAAAAGTTCTTTCTGCTCAAAACCTACCCCCTGCTCCCCACCATTCTGGAAGGTAAGTAACCCTTTCAACTAGTGGAAATGGGTTCTAACATCAGACCTAATTTATATGACAGTTGCTTATAATATGGGAATCTAACTGCCGACCACTCAGGCAGCCAACTCCTTGTCAAGCATTGACAGTGAGGTGAGGCAAGCAGCAAAGGGCAAATAAAAGGCACCAAATAGTTCAGACCCATATGTGAATTCTTCCAGGAGAAGGTGCTGAAATACACACGGGGACCACGGGGGTAAATGTGGTATAAACACACTTATAATATAATTATTTGTATTCTAAATAAATCATCTTTAGTCACTTCAGTGTTATAAAGGATACATTTTTAAAACTTATGAAAAACAATACCAAGAAAACTGACCATCTACTTTAATGCTTTTATCTGGGAAGATAAATCTGTACAATTTACTTAAGAGAGATTTATATATGAGATGGAGATGCCTGAAAAAATGGTTTCTTTATTAAAATGTCTAGGAAAATAGATGCAATCATCTGAGCCATTATTAGCCAAATGTATAGTCTCTGTTGGAACTGTTTTTCCAGGAGGAAAAAACCAAAGAAACCCCATTTATAAGAAATCATCTTATAAAACAATATACCAGAGGGAGGACTCTCAAAATGTTACCCTGCTTTTTAAAAACAAAAGTCTCATTTAAATCCTTAAAAGTGATGTATTTTTTGAGTAGGAGAATGACAACTCCTTCCTTCAACTACCCAGATGCTACCCCTCCACCCATGTAGTCTCACTTGGGTGTCTTAAATAATGTCCTTGTCATTTCTCTTGGACTCCCAAGGTGGTGCTACCCGTGAACTTCTCTTGGCTCTGCACATGGGCCTACAAGGCAATTGAGCCACGTCTTTCTAAGTCATTAACTAATGTTCAGGTACTGTCAGATCACTCATAACGAAAAATCCATGCGACCCACAGGGCCTCCTTTTGCCTAGCAAATGAATTTGTTACCACTGGACACTAGCGGTGCTGTCTGGCACCTAGACTTCAGTCAATAATGATCATCATTATAGGATTCCACATTTAGGGCAGTTTCTCAAAGTGGAGTTATCTAAGAATCCCAGGCTATTAGAATCAAGTTCACAATCGCTGTCCAGGGCTGAAATTCAGCTGCTGGTGATTCTCTACCAAATTAAACTCCACCACAGCCTGGCATCAGAACACTCTATCTAGTTGCCGATACAAGGACAGAAGCATCTCGCAGTACCATTCTGCCGGGTTCTTTACATTTGTATGTACTCTTTTTATCACAAACCTACACAGAGTAGAGGATTATTATAATTTTCTGTTTGTAGACAATGCTCAGAGGCTCAGAGAATTTCAGTTACTCACTCAAAGTTCCACAGCTCATGACAGAGTCCATATTTAAAACTGTATCTCTTCCGTTTCACAAGAGGATTAAAGAACCAAGAAGCACTTTTAAAAGCCTTATCTGTAGATTTCAAACCAGGGAGAGAGGACAGGAAACCTACTCCCTTATTCTACACCTGAAAAAGACTCTTCTGGAGGGAAATGGTTTGCATTTTTAAAAAAGGGAGAAGGAACTCTGCTCAATCTTTGAAGATGAAGCAGTGCCCCCAAACTAAAGATTCAAGATGGACACATTATATCTTTGGTGCAATTGATTCAATCCTGGATCCCCACTCACTTTCTGTTGCTTTCTCTCAGTAGTTCAGATCATTTTTTTCTGAACCAGAATATTGGTCTAGGATGTGACTGAAGCACAGGAGGGTAACGGGACCATCGCCTGTCAGAGCTGACTGCCATGGGTAATTTGGAAGATGCTTATGGGGAAAAAAAGAAGAGTAAATTTAAATCAGGAATGTTCTCATCTATGAAGACACTGACTAGCTCCATATCAACAGATATTTAAGATGGGAAGCTAAGCAAAATTTTAAATATAAAACCTGCCTTATTCAAAGGTTCAAGACAAGGACACCTTCAAAATTCTACCCAAAGCTATACCAAATTAATAAAAATGAGCAGGAGAGGGAAAATTAAATTATAGGTCTGCAAAGCTCTTGGCATTTCAATCAATAGTATTACCTTTTCTGAATGCAGTCAATGTTCTTTCAATGGCTCATGATGAATAGCCTACCAAGGGTATAGAGTTCTCTGCTTTTCTATCTAACCATTTCTACTTTTTCCTGATATTCTGCTGCAAAACGCAGGACATCCCCACTTCTTGCCTTACTTGTGCCTCCCACGAGAAATATTCTGTGCTGCTTTCTGCTTACTGACCTCCCCTGCCACATCACCTGCACACCCATGAAACTGTCCCTGGTCCCCACACCCTGTTTTCGTGAGTGTCCACTACAGTTTCTATCCCACACCACAATGTCTCAACACGTGGTGCCCTATCAACTGTACTGTCAGTTGTTTCTCTGACTACATTTAGGAGCACAGCTCAGTTTCTTCTGTGCCTCCAAAATACCTGGAACACTCCTAGGCTTTAATAAATACTTGGTCAGTATCCAGCTTATTAACCCACAAGCTGCCATGAAAGGCTGAGAACTTCAACCACATTCTGTGAGTAGGGAGCACTAAGGATATTGGAGAGGTCAGAGAGAATATTCTAATTCGGTAGCATCCTAAGGACAAAAGCACAAGTAACAGTACACATCTGTTTCTCAGCATGAGATTTATAAATGGAAGCATTGATTTCAAGTGTCAAAGAAACATAAATATTGCTCCTAGGGCAATAAATGAAAAACAAAACTGAAAGGCTTTGACGACATTTCCACTGGGTGGCTGTCACTCTCCAACCCAAACCTCCTTAACATATTTTTTTTGTTTGGTTTAAAGTAATCATGAAGCTTCAGCAGCCATCAGGGGTGGAGATGTAGAAGATGTTAGCAACAATGTCTCAACTGTTAGGACAGCCTAACATTTCTAAACATTTTCTTTGAATAAAGAGTCTGGTTTGAATGAACATGAATGCACAGTACTTTCCTGCTAGAGCTGATGCAGCTTAAGACAGGACACAGATTGGTCCAGGTTTCCCCAGGGCTGTCTTTTCCTTCCCAAGTTCATCACTCATCTGTTTCCCCTAAGTTAAGGCAATGCCTTAGGGACCAAAGTAGTTGAGCTGCATCTTTATTTATTAATTGCTTTTTATTCAACTTGTGATGATATATTCAAAGCCTACAATGTTGTGTTCAGGAGAGTCTAAAATTGGTTCAAGAATGAACAGTAAAGGTAAAGGTAAAGGTTCAAGACAAGGACACCTTCAAAATTCAGGCTCTCTGCTCAGTGGGGTCGAGACCCCCATCAGGCTCTTTGCTCAGTGGGGAGCCAGCTTCCTCCTCTCTCTCTGCCTGCCTCTCCACCTACTTGTGATCTCTGTCTGTCAAATAAATAAATAAAATCTTAAAAAAAAAAAAAGAATGAAGAATAAACATTTTCAAACTCATCACCATTGAGAGCGGAAGGTAATCGAGCAGAGAAGAAATGGACCCTACTCTTGAGGGTGGCACAAGTTGATGGGAATCCTGGTGGGAACCTCAGACAACCTTGAGCAAAGTGTTGCATCACCCTGCACCTTGGTTACCTCTTGGAAAAAATGAAGGTCATGGTTTCTACCTTATAGGGTGCTTGTGATAACTGAATGTAATGAATCTTAGTTTTCTAGCATTAAGGACCATGGTGAAATAAGGAAGGAAGATGGAGAGGAAATCCCACTTTCACATGACTCACACGTCTCCTCCGTGCATCCTGAGTCATCCCCTCTTCTACCTCCTTCAAGAGTCCTGACCTCCCCTTCAAGAGTACTGCTGCCCTCTGCGGACTTAGCTACAATTCTTCCCCATTTAGACTTGCCAAACTGCCGAATGTCCAGGTTTTGACAAAGCACTACTAGATAAAACAAATATTTCATTAACAATCTATCCCCAGGTGCTATAATGTTCCACCTGAAATGAAAGCAGAAATTCATATGGTCTTCCCTTCCAGCAATCTCGTTCTCTGGCAAAACAGAGGTTTAATTAAGGTCAAACCTCCCAAGCCATAAGAGAGGATGAATTTAAGGTCAGTAGAAACATATTCTAGTCTATTTCATGTAATGCTGGTGTTGATTTGGTGAGGGAAGGAAAAGGCCTTTAGAAGGTGAAGGCTTCTGGCTAGTGGAATATGGGGAGGAAGAGGACAGAGCCAATGTTTGAACCACACGCTGCTGTACACTTCAGGAAAACAGTTCCTGAGAAGTTAGGGGAAAAGTGTATGTGCACAATTCTCAACTCTAAGTATCTACAATTGATTATTTGCATATTTTTTGGTAAAGTCAAGACACAGAAGGGTCTTGCTCAGCTTGAAGGCCCCCAGATGTTCAGCTAAAAATGAACTGAAGTCTTCCACTAAACTACTTAGAAATCTAAGAGGAAAAATAATATACAAACCAGAGAACAAGGCACAGTGCAGGTTAGGAGGCTTTTATTTTTTTATTTTTTTTAAAGAAACTTTAAATTTTATTTATTTACTTGATAGACACAGAGAGATCACAAGTAGGCAGAGAGGCAGGCAGAGGGAGAGGGGGGAAGCAGACTCCCTGCCGAGCAGAGAGCCCGATGTGGGGCTCGATCCCAGGACCCTGAGATCATGACCTGAGCCGAAGGCAGAGGCTTAAACCACTGAGCCACCCAGGCGCTCCTAGGAGGCTTTTAAATGGCCTCAGAGCCAAGCATTGCTTCAGTAAACTCTAATGAAGAAGAATTCTGGGATTTACATTCTTCCTCATTATCCCTCAGTTTTTCTTTCCTTTCTGTTTCCAGCTTTATACTCCATGCCCACCAGTCTTATAACTTCCCTCAATAGCCCTCTATGGTTTGAGATGTAACTTTTTCCCTGTGCTTTTGACACGTTTGTTCACAAACTGGGATGTGAAGAGAAATCACATCCCATTTTCGGAACAGGTCCAGACTCTGTGGGATCTGAAGCTAACAGAATTGAGAGAGTTCTCTGTAAGAAAGGAATATGGAATTAGGTTTCAACAGAAATATTTACTTAAAATGAGAAAATAAGTCCCAACAGAGAGCTGGGTCTCCATCTTCCAGATCCCTTTCTTGGGAGATTCCTACCAGCATCCTGATGACACCTGGCTTTCCCCCTTCTGCTCCTGGAGCCCTCCATAGCTCAGCTCCCAAGACACTAAGGGTGCTCTCCAAGGGGGGACCCCCAAAATTAAGTCTCGTTTGAATCCTAGGAAATCCTCTCTGCACCAATTTCCCCCAAAAGAAACACAAGAAGGGTGACCATCTACCCCTATTCTGCTGTCAGCCCCTGGCAGAGACACATTTCACTCGGAGAGACAATGTCCATCGTTCAGACTCTGCACCTGATGATCTGCATTGTTTTATCCCTACCTAAAACATGAGACGCAAGATTACAAAACAAGCTGCCTAATTATAAAATTCAGAAGGGCACACTGAATTTTTCAAGTGCAACATATTTTTCCATCTAACTCAAAACTGTGAATGTTAAACTTAAAGACTAGTTCCAGCTTCTGTTAGTGACAGACAGGGCTCCCCAAGGGGTGGCTGCCTTCAAAGACAGGTAAATGAGGGCCCATATAAAACAGCCACGTATTGATGTTGTAGTAAAATTCCAGAAAAATACATTGGCAGACAAGTAAATTTGTCACTAATAATTTAATGTAATTTCCCTAAAATGGAGCTAATAGGTACTCAGGGAATACACCTCCAGGGTTTACATCAAATGTGCATGTGGAAAATCGTGAAATAATATTTTTTTAAAATGTAGATGCTTTGTCTGACATGTTGGTTTATGATGAAAATTATTCTTCCAAAATGAAAATGGGGAGGGGGAAATATAACCTTTCCAAGACATGGCTCCTTTAGCTCCCAAACCTTTCCTGGTGGTGGCAAGTGAGAAACAGTGACTGACTGGGAGCAGCAAACATTTGTTTGCATTTTATTTCCCCCTTAAAATGATGTACTACAATTACCAAATATTAATGAACCAATCATGTTGCAAATAGTATTTCCTGTGTCACTCTGAGTTATAGAATCTAATATTGGGCTCATTTGAAACATTCCAAAGTTGCATATTTTTTTCCCCTTTGCAAAGTGACAGCTCAAATTGTGTTTAGTTGCATCCGTCCAACCATGAGCAAATCAAGTATAAAAATTTCATTTTGTCTAAGTGTTAATGCAATTTTTTAAGCTCATATCCTAGGATGGCTCACTTTGCACTACGCTGGATGATATTAGATGCTGCTTAAACACTATTATCAATTATATTACATGGTGCCAGAAAATTTTAAAATAGCACTTGTTTGGGACTCAAGTCATGAAGTTGGAAGAAAAGAAAAATATAAAGCAGGGGGAAAACATTCGTTAGCTTTTTCAAATGCTGCGATGTTTATGTTTTATATTACAAATAGGCTGATTTCCAGCTATAAATCTGAATTTCATTGCCGTTATCGGGGGTTTAATATGAAAAAAGACCTGCAGTCTGCTAAAGCAATAAGGAACAACGCAGCTGTCATGAGCTTGGCTGCTGGATGGAACAACCAGAGACCCAAGTCGGGGACAGGAGGGAGGAGAAGAAAGGCGGTGAGAGAGAAAGCAGCCCTAAGGTAGAGCCATCAAAATTACGAATTAATATAAAAGTCAAAATTATAGAATGTCCATCATTTTTCTATAGAATATTGACAGAGTGAAATGAATTCAGCAGATAATAAGGAATCCATCCTCCCAGAAAGAAAAAAAAAAGGGGGGGATGGAAGAAAGCAGTCAAATATGCCGGCTTCATAAGCACATTTCATCAAATGTGTGAGCTTAATACAACTGCCAGGGAAAAGCCTGATCCAATTTTGTAGGAGGTCACCGTCAGAAGTCCCTGGCTGTTAATGTGCCTCAGCGTTCCCTGATCTCTTACTCCAGGTAGGGAGGCCAGATGCTGCCGCATGCTCAAAGACATTTCTTCTTTTCCCAGATCCAATCTCATACACACTTACACGCCTAGGACAGATGTGCCTGTCGTACTGAATGCTAATGGTGAAAGTTGCCAAATAATGTCGATTACAGCCCCATTTCCAGGGACCCAGAGCATGGAAAAAAATTTCTTCTTTCCTATTAGCACATTTCCAGTGGATGCCCTACATACTTAGGATTTGAAAAAAAAAAAAAAAAAAGTGATTTTTATTTTGGGTGTCTGAGAAACATGTCTTTGGAATCTGAAGTCATTTAAATACAATATATATGTGGAGCTACGAAAAGCACGTGCCAAGCTTTTTATTTACTTAAATCAACCACAGAGAGATCTGCACCACTGGGGTTTATAAATCAGGCATACAAAGTCTGTTAAATGTTTAGAATGCTTCAGTTTTTAGGAAGCTTGTTATGTTGGTTGTTTTTTTTTTTTTTTCAATAATTCAGAATAAAAACAAAACTCTCACCAACGGGATGGCACACTTCTCATAGGGATATTACAACTCACACTCGCCAAGCTCAATGTGTTCACACTCAATGACATTTAAATGTAATAGAACCAACCACAATTCTCTGGGTTTGGGATTCTGGATGCCTTTCCTGGTTGGGTATCCATAAGAGAAGCCAACCCTAATCCCCTAAGGCATATGTTGTTTGTCACGAATTAACTTCTTACCTCTGTAACTAGAATGCAATATTCATGCACCAGTTGTGGGAAATTGAGAAAACTGCCCCTCAAATCATTTTCTGTGTCTCTGGTTCAGATGAGGAACCCCAGGTGAAAAAGGCTGCAAGCTTCACTATTTGGAGTACAGACTGCAGGCCAGTAACCTTCGGATCACTTGGGGAGTTTGTTTAAACATAGATTCTGATTCAATAGGTCAGAGTGTGGCCCAGGACTCCACATTTCCAACAAACTCCCAAGCCCTGGAAGCAGCTCCAAGTGGTCCCAGAACCACGGACTAGCAAGGTTATGAAGCCTCCCTGTTTTCCATGAAATAATATTCTTAATGGACATTAGCATAGGACTAAGTAATATACTTGTCATGTAACAAATTTGTGGTTTTCACTTCACGCTGGGCAGGGCTATCTGTATGTCTCCTACATCAAGAAGGAACCAGCTGCACAAGCATCACCAACCAAAGCCAAACCATAAAAGAAAATACCATGGCTTTGGTTTCTTTAAATCCTTTTGTGCCCCTTAACAGAAGATTTCTACCTTTAAATGCAAATTTACAGAGGGAATTTGCACCCGTATTTTCCAACCTAAAGTGAAGATACACATTATGATTTATAAATCTATTCAGATGAAAAGGAGATATGAAAAATCAAGTTACATTTAGACATTCACTTGATAAATGGGCTTCATTAGAAAGAATTAAGTGACATGAAATGAGATCCACCTACAAAATCTAGGCTATACGGTCACCGAGAAATGGTCTGCACTGTCCTTCCAGAACTGCTTTGCTCTAGAGCTTTATCCCTTCTTTCCATCTGCTGCATACTTTTCCGACCTTATCACATATCTGCAAATAAGAAAAGCAATTTATAAATTTGCTTTATTATCAAACATATCACTGTATTAGAATCCTATAAAAATTACTGTACTCCAATTTCCCACCCAAATGTGTATTTTTAATTCTTCTCTTAAGCAGCTATAAAAACTTAGTTGATTTCTGGGGTTCAGATTCATGGATCTCCTTAGAGAAAAGGCATCCATCTATAAAGCATCTCTATTTTTCAAGCTTGGAAAAACAGTCTGCTGGAAAGTGCTCTGGCCCCAGTGACCTCATATTCGGTCCCAAACAGGATTTCTTCACCAGAAAACAAGGGGGCCAGGAGAATGGAAGGGAGTTGTACCATTTGAATTCCGAGAAGTTGAATTTTCTCAATTCTAGAAACCCTCTTGGGCTCCTTCAAGTACCATTTACTAGGCCTGCTTCGCCTGCAGTAGATACTCAATAAATTAACATTGATTTGACTAAATTGGTGGCTTTAGATAACACTGTGCCTATTTTAATTATTCTGAATCACACCGGTAGACCTCTGATTTTCTTGTCCCATGGTGAGTCTCCCCACCTTTTTTTTTTTTTTCAGTTGCATTTGCATCTCTGAAAGAATCTGAATTTTTAAAAGAAGAGCACCAAGCATGTAGAAGCAGATCTTTTTGAAGGCACTCCCAGCCCCGTGGCACAGGATCTGGTCAGTGGCTCGAGGGGCATTGTGCAGGACCGAGTCCCCATAGAGAAAGGAATGTCTATGCACCAGGTAAGCACTTGGAAAGAAGGGATGTGAGGACTGTATAAATCCTGATCCAGGAGGACAATGAATCCACAATGTGCATACAGCCCCACACCTGCTGTCACACACTGTAATAAACCCCCGCCGGTGTTCCCGTGACAAAGTTGATCCCAAAGGATAGAGAGCAGTGATGGGAAATATAAATCTGTACCAACAGCCAGCCATTCCTCCCACCTCCCGTGTGCCGTATGTGTGTGTGCGCAAACAAGGCTGCTGATACGTAAATACTGCAAGAGGTGCAATCCATCTCCTGCTGCACATTCTGCTTCCATACATGCTCTGTATGTTGCCTGGAATTTCATACAGTATTCAGAAGGACTGAGATTGCCTAGCCTTTGTTCAGAGTAAGTAAGCAGGGAGGGTGGTCCGACTCTAGCAGATTCAGAGATTTTATTCTCCTTCCTTCTTGGGGAAAAAGAAAAAATCAGCGTCTTAAAATTGCATGGCTGCTGTTTATGATTCATATTACAAGTAGGGCAACCTCTACACTCAAATCAAAATTTCATTTATGATACTGAGGACTTATATGAATAAAGGCCTAGTGTTTTCCAAGGCACCAGAGAAAGATGCCCCTGCCACAGGACTAAGCATGGGGGTGGGGGGATGAGAGGATGGAGGCGGGGTGAGGGTAATAAAAGACAAAAGCAAACCCAAATGCCATAAATTGATATGAAGTAAAAAAAAAAAAAAAAAAAGAAAAAAAAGAAATGAAAAGAAAAGAGAAAAAAACACAGCATGTCCATCACTTATGCTTGGGAGATGGACATAAAGAGTTGAATTTAAGGCATACTTAAATTCCTGCCACTTGCCTGCTCCAGCTTAGAAATCCTACTAGTTAGAAATATGATTGGAATAACTAAAAAGACACTGGCAACAAGACAGGTTGCATACTAAATGCGAGGCATGCCAGGTGGTTTGAACAGATAGTTTCTTTCAACCGCACAAGAAAGAGGTAATGGAGAGAATGGTACAGGTTTAAGCCAGCTCTTGATGTAAATGAAAATAAAAACCACAAAAACTTTTATATCTTTGTAGCATTTGGCTAATGAGTCACTAAAATCATCCCCAGCACATCCATCATTTCTACTGCAGAGATTCAACCACTCTCCCTCTCTAATTGGTCTAGACAGGTGTCATGATATTTCTGCACAGTGGAAAAAAAATTCCAGAGGTTTCCTTCAGTGAGACTGAAAGGTAGACACTTTGGAAAATGTTAGTCTAATTTCAACCTTCTTAGAAACAGTTTACATTTAGCAAGAAAATCAAGACAAATGAAAGTCACCAGATAGAATGCCTCAGCCACCCTCCTCCCGCCCCTGCCACAAGCCCTTTGTATGGTCAGAAGGAAACTGGAAATAAGTTTGATCATTTGGAGAGGGCGAGCATACTCTCAGAAGAAACATGCCTCAACTGGGGAGCTGACTTCACCTGCATTGTTTTTCTGTAACAAACAAATATTAATTGTAAAATGTTCCAAATGTTGACTCCACCTTGCCATACAGTGACTAAAGACAATTCTACATCATCACATGATTTTAAAAAGAAGAGCACCAAGCATGTAGAAGCATGATTTTAGGTGCTGCTCAGTATTTCAGGGTAATGGGCTCCACCAAACCCTGTACCTACAAATAAATGAAAGGAAAACAAACAGCAACGGAAGAAGAAACCAAATTTAAGGGGTGGACCTGCCACCACATTTTAGCCAGGAACAACAGCTCGTTAATGCTGTTTTAAAGTCATATTTCAACAAAGTGGTGACATAAGTGAATAGCAGCCAGAAAATAAGAAAGTGTAGCTGGTGTCTCACTGTTCACTCAGGAGCTGGCAGGGGAATAAGACACAACAGTCTCAGTTAAAGACAGAGCGAAAGGCTTAACTTCAAATTTCCTTGTTGTCATCAGAGGAATCACAGTCTTGTTGCTATTTAAAATGTATTTTTAATGTAATTTCTTTGGGAAAAGGGGGTGGCTAGACAACAAAGCAACATTCCACAGAGGAAGAGGTCACATGAGTTTCTAAACTTCTATTTACCTTTTTTTTTTTTAAAGATTTTATTTATTTATTTGACAGAAAGAGAGATCACAAGTAGGCAGAAAGGCAGGCAGAGAGAGAGTGGGAAGCAGGCTCCCCACCAAGCAGAGAGCCCAATGCGGGACTCAATCCCAGGACTCTGAGACCATGACCCAAGCCGAAGGCAGAGGCTTAACCCGCTGAGCCACCCAGGCGCCCCACCTTTGGTTGTTTTAACCCTGTAATAAAATACATTGGCATGAGGTTTTACTAACTTAAAACTGATATTGTACATCAGAGGTATAAGAGTATGTTCCAACTTGGAGCAGCGGTTAAGAAACCAAGGGTGATTTCTGGGACGGATGAAATGAGGCCTCACCCATCAGAATTGTGAAGGATGCCCAAGACAATCCTGGGGCTGGGTCTTGCCTGGGGTATACATGTCAGGTGTGAATTTCACCTCCCTCCCTCAGCATTTATATGCAAAAGCTTTCTAAAACTAACATGTCTCACAGACACCAAACGTTATCTGGGGAATATTATTTCATCCTCTGGATGTGTCAGAAGTTCATAATTTTTTTAACAACTCGGGAGGTAACATTCAGAGCTTCTGATTCAAGAAAAATAAATAAATGCTATAAAAGACAAGGAATTTCCAGCTTCAAACCAGTCAGTTGTATCATATAACACTTAACCTTCATTTGTCTTGTTATCTATCTACCATCTTATCTATTTCACCTATGTGTCATCAAGCTTGAGATCATTTCTACCTATATGTAAATTACCAATCTACGTACAGAACTGGGGTTAAGATAATTTGATAAGCTGTTTGAGTTGGAGGAAGTATGCTATTTCTTTTTTTTCTCAGTGTTTAAGTTTTGTGTTTTTCTGTAATAAAAGTGCTTTGCATCTCTAAGTAGAAATCTAGCTTATTTTAAATGAAGCAAGTAAGCAATATTTCTTAAGGTTATTTAAGAAAATGAAACCAAAGTTTCAAAGTGGTAAGAGGATATGGGGAGAAAGAAAATGCCCCAGGTAAAATTTCAAAAGGGTCATAAAATGTTTTCACTAAGATGGCTGCGATGAAAATGTGAACACACTGGTCATTTCCTTATTGAACAGGCATATTCCAGCAAGCTCTGTGTTCCTACAAGGCCAGTACTGGACACGCAGTTAGAAACACAAGATTTCTTGCCCTTGAAGTGTTCATGCTTCATTGGAAGAAGAGAATAGCCATATGAAAGTTCACTCTTGTCCCATCAGCACCTGAAACCTAAGCACACAGGCTGCCTGGCTTCACAGAACTAAACAAAAGAAACTGGTAGAGAATCACATGATTGTACAGATTATGGACACAGATGATCTTATGAGCACAGAAGTAATGTATGACATTAACATAAAAAGATTGATAGCTTTGTTGTACTTTAATTTCTAGGTTTCAAAAATTGTTTTAAAAATTAAAAGACAACAAATAAAAAGTATTCCACAAATATGTCTAAAGGTTGATCTCCTTAATATATAAAGGAATAGAAACTGACAAGGAGAAACCAGAGACCAATTTTAAGAGGGACAATCTTGTAAGAGGAACTATGAGTGGGCAAAACCATGAAATGTGCTCAAACTCACAAATAACCATAGAAATACTAATTAAATCAACAACGCAATCTTGCATTGTCACATGTCACATTAGTAACTGTTTGGGAAACGCTAGTACAGCTGAAGAACACGGATGCATGCAAAAGTGATGAACCCACTCTCAGAAAAAAAAAAAAATGAGGTGATGGGATGGGGCTTCATGGCTATTTTTAACGTTTGATTTCTTTAGCTGGGTGGTAGGTATGTGGATTTGATTACATTATTCTCTGTAACTTTTCTCTATACCAGAAGAAGTTTAATTAATAAAGGGAAAAAAGATACAACACTGCT
Organism: Neogale vison; assembly: GCF_020171115.1. Taxonomy (NCBI): domain Eukaryota; kingdom Metazoa; phylum Chordata; class Mammalia; order Carnivora; family Mustelidae; genus Neogale; species Neogale vison. The sequence goes on from NC_058097.1 coordinate 15,383,588, forward strand.
CAATGCTGGTGGCTGTGATGGGAGCACAGATGGCATGGCATTTCTTCAAAGCACTGGCAACATGCTTTGGGTGCCTTAAGAATGGCTTGTGACTCTCTTCACTTCACTACTAAGACGCTACCCTTGAAAAAGAGCCAAGACAAAAACAATGGTTTAAGAGCAGTGATGTTTATCAAAGTATTATTTCTAGCAGTAAAATATTTAAAATAAGTTAAATGTACAATAAAAGAGGAAAAGTAAAAAATTATAACACATCTATAAGAGAATATTATGAAGTGATCCAAATAATAATCTTGACATTCTTATAATATACACAACTGATCAAAATGTTACATGATCAAAGCGAGATACAAAGATCTATCTATACACACATGTATATATGTTGTATATACATACACACACTTATAAACACACACTGTATGATGTCAATAATATAAAAAGGAAATGTATATGTTAGTGAAATTATGCCTCATGAGTGAACTAAAATTTAAACATTATTTTTTTTTTTCTCTCCTAAAAAGGGACCAGATCTATTCCTTCCCCTCAGAGAAGTCTTCACTTCAAAGTGGCTCATGCGGGAGAGTGGGGGGGAGGATGGCTCATATGAAGAAATGGCTTAAATTTAAGAAATGAGTCTAGGGTAATTTGTATTGAGGGAAAAAACACAATCATGGAGAAAGGAACTCAGCTCATTATATTTATATATATTTAATTTAAATTCATCATCTCATTAACACTAACATTTAAAATATCAATATTTAAATATTTAGAATAAACATCATATACTTCCCACATATTTACAAATACACATTTTACAAGTAAAGTGTTAGAGAAGTGTGTATCAGTGAGCTATTTTAACCCATTTTGCATGTGTGAGTCCTACAAGTAAGAAGGCACACAGAGGTCTTTTTTATAGTTCCTCTTGAGGACAACCAACTAAGGACTCACAATTCAGGTGAAACATGCCCTCTGAATATCAATGGATAAGCTTCTTAGAAGAAGCAATCCTTCTGAGTCACCAGAAGTAGAGAAGAAGAAATGAGAGGGACAACTTACTCCTTTGTAACATCTTAGAACTTTCATTCCACATTTAAGGTATGTTCAATGATTTCATTAAAGATCAGTTCCACCATAAAAGCAGTAATTTGAGATGATGAGTGGAGGAGGAAGTGGTGGAGGAGAGAATTTGAATTTGCAAACTATAGTGTTTTATTCTAGTGGAATCTTGTCAAAATTTCCTCACTTTTAAAAAGAAATTCAGGCAAAGCTCTTTGTGTGGTACAATTATAAAGAGAGGGTAGAGAGTTTTCAAGCAATTTTACTATTGGAAATAGACCCATGTTGTGCTCTAGCAAACTACTACATCAGGCATTGATATGCCTTCTTTCTGAAATCCAGTAGAAGCCACTGGATAAACGAATTGTTCAGCCATTTAGCAATTACATACTCAACTTTCTGCAAGAGGTACAGGGAGCTGTATGCTACTCAGGTTCTCAGTCCAGAAAAATGAAACTTCTCTTTCTTTCTTCCCCTTCCCTTTCCTCTTCCCCTTCCCCTTCTCCTTCACACACACACACACACACACACAAGTATGAACAGAAGTTTGACTTAGTGTTCTGTTAAATTGTGCAAGGGGAGCTCATGTCCTAGGATTGTGACAAGCTTGCAACGGAGGGCTGGAAACAGAATGACCTTTCCTTTCCTCTCCTCTCGTATCAGAAGGATAGTCCACCAGTCTAAAACAAATCTTTCACTCTGTGATCTGGATTGTATTCTACCGACCACTGAACATCTACTCGTGCTACCATTCATATCCACCCAACTATTCCCCTTCTGTCATTTTCCCCCCTTTGGTCAACAATGTCTCTCTTTCTTTGCCTCTTTTTCCTGCTAAATCTACTAGTATATCTTCTTTACCATAAAGCTACTTAAAAGAGTTGTTTATATTGGCATCTCCATTTACCAGATATGTATTCTTAAGATTCCCTTGTAATTTGTCTTCTGCCCTTACAATATACAGCACTCCTGTATTCTCAGTAGGATTAGTAATTTCCTCTTATCATCACTAATGGCCTCAGATAATGCAATTGAATAGCTTATTTTCACTTCTCATCCTATTTGATTTTTCTTTACCATTTTTATATACTTTCCATGGAAGAGCTTATCTGTTCCTTTAACTTCACTTCTACTATCATAATTTCAATTCTCAGATACAATAATGGAAGTCCTGACCAGATCTCTTTCATTAGCTTGATATCTCTAATTAGATATTCCCAGACTCCTGTAATTCATCATCTTTAAACTAAACTTACTACAATAAACTAAAAGAGAGTATATCCTCAACATAAGAAAAGATATCTCTTGGAAACTAAGAGCTAGTATTAAACCTAATTGCAAAACCCTAGAAACAAATATAAGACAGGTTTGTCTGCTCTTATTGTCATATTACTAATATTCAACTTGGTTTTGAAAGTTCTAGCCTAAGCAATAAGATAAGAAAATATCTAGGAAGTATGCATATTAGAAAGAAAGAAAGAGGTAAAAGTACCATTGTTTGCTAATGATATAATTGTCACCTGATTAAGAGAATTAACTAAAAAACTATGAAAACTAAACCTATTCAAAAAAGTGGCAAATTGTAAAATTCAGTAAATTTTTGAAAATTTAGCTTTCCTAAATGCCAGCAATAATCAGTTAGAAAAAACAATGATAATACCCCATTCACAGTGAGATTTAGAAGATATAATTATTAAAAATATATTTAATAAAAATTGCATGATACCATATGGTAAAAACTGAAACATTTTACAGTGAAACATAGAGGAAGGTTTAAATAGATATAGACACAAAGTCATATTTATAGCTAGATGAAAGGATATACAACTATAAAGCTAATAACTTTAGCTGAATTAATCTATAAATCTCACAATTACACTAAAAGTCCCAAGGTTCTTTGGGGTGGGGGTAGAATTTAGTAAAATGATTCTAAAGCTCATTTAAAAAATAAAAACAGGAGATTAGCTAAAAATTTGGGGGGTAGTAAGTAAGGAGGAGTTTTTCTAGCAGATATTAAAATATATACAGTTATGTTGTTAAAACAATGAGGTTCTGGTTTGAAAAAGGTAAATTAACGGAACAAAATAAAATGAAAAAAAATACTTGAATATATAAAAGAATTTGCGTAACTTAATGTGGCATTTAAAATCAATAGGAAAAACAGCCTCAAAAAAAAAAAAATGGAGATCAGTAGCTATTAGGGGAGAAAATGAAGTTAAATCCCTTTCATTTGTCTTTATGAAGATAACGTCAAAGTGAAAAAGATAGTTTGAAGCAGGAGCATGCAGGAGCACGTGTGCGCATGTGTGTGTTAAACCCAGGTGGTGTATACACAGGTATCTAACATAGTATTTTCTAAATGTTTAAAATATATCATGATTTAGAATGAGAAACAGAAGATTTCATCAAATCAGATTTACAAATTAGACTAAGCTGCAAAACATATACATAAAAGAAACTATGCAAACAAATTGGAAAGCAAACCATGCATTTAGCCCAAAAGACAAACATTTGCAATATATAAGCAGTGCTTAAACAGAGTATGAAATGGTGAACACCCTAACAGAAACACACGAACTGGCTTAGGCAATTCCTTAAAGAATGTTAAAAAAATATTTAGAATACATATGAAATCATTTTTAACTTCTCTGGTTAATAGAGATCTGAAAATAAAGCAATGTTATCTCCTTATTATCAGTCAAATTGATAAATATTTTTTAAGAACTTAGAATTTCCAGTGTCAGGTAGGTTACAGGGGAAATGACTTTCATACACACTGTTAACATGAGTACAAACTTACACACTACATCCTGAGGGCAGTGTAGCAATACCCTTCAAGAATTATAAAATGATCATACTCATAGAGAATTTTATTCTAAGGATATAATCATGCATGTGAAGTAAAGATACATGGATAAGGATACTCAATGACAAGGTAATTTTAACTTTTCTCAAAAAGGAAAATTAATAGGGGATTGATTTTTCTTTAGGAAGGTAACTGATTTAACCTGATATACAGTAGAAGGTCAGATTGCTTTGTCCAGAATGGACTGTCAAGAGGCAAGAATGAAATCAGACCAGGGAGGCATTGAAAATTGCAAATATCTTACTTAACAGTGACATTTCAGTATCTTGATATATGGTGTGAAGGCCTTCATCCAAAGACTTCAAAAGGCTATGAGTCCTTTGAAGAGTTCTATTTAGCATATTAGTATCTAATATGCCTTAAAAAAATCAATGTTTGTTATATAAATAAACATGTTACAACACCTGCCGCATTGTGTTTTATCTGGTTAAATGTCTGTGTTTCTCACTCAATTGTTTATCTCTGAGAGCAGGTTTCAATGATTTACTCAACCCCATGCCACTACCACAAAGCACAGTACCAGATTCATAACAGACATTCAACAAATGTTTATTGAATGAATGAATGAATGAATGAAGTAGGAATCTAGTTTATTTCTCCTAAATGGATTCTTTATATGTATATTCCAAAACACTAGTCTAAAAATGAAGCCATCTAAAAATAGGTCTTGGGGTATGAAATCTACCAAGGCTTCATTGGGTCCTGCTGAAAAGAGAAGGAAGCAAAATTAAAAAAAGAAAGAGTTGTATATTAGCAATTTGTTAGCTTTTCAGGCACAGAAATAGGTGAGCTGTGATCTACTAAAAAGAAGACATCCAGGGAAAGTGCCATATAATAATTAATAATGGTCCTTTGCAGGGAGGCGGCAGGGCAATATCCTTTTATGTCTTTTGTTCCCTCACCTCCTCCTTCTTTGTATTTAGGAATCTACTACAGAACATCTTAGAACCTTAATCAATAGCCTCATCAAGTTCACAGTTGCATTGTGGGCTACAATATTGGCTGAATCTGCAAATACCAGATCCACTGCTCAGATATACTACAGTGGAATATTTTTTTCCTTCTTGAGTTTTCCATTGTTATTTATGCAAGAAAAGACACTGCAGTGTTGCAGAAGATAAATCCATTTGTTCACAAATAGAAAATTCCAAACCAAGAATCTTCTCAACCAGGGTTTATAGTAGCCCCATGAGACTCAATAGTTATTGAAGAGTTCTTTATTGGTATGCTCTGGAGAGCACAGTGGTTTAATCATATCTTTTCATGAAGGTTAATATTAAAACAGAAATATGTCATGTTACTGGGTTGTATTTAGAAAAGTAAAACCTCATAGACTTCTAGTTAAACATGGTAGATTGAACATGTGTTTATCTCTGCTTCCTATCCCAATCCTACAAAAGAAATGAAAATAAAAAATAATCAAAGAATAAAAAAGGCATAAACTTATGAGAACAAGGAAAATGTGTAAGAAGATGACAGCGGATGAGAAATGTCAACAAAGCTTTGAAGGAAAGGAAGCCATGAGAAGAGTAAGAATTGCCTTAGCGGAGCAGATGAAACCAAAGTTAGAGGGATGAGAAGAAAGCTGAGTCTCCCCCACAGAATCCTAAAAAAGCTAAAAATAGGAGGATTGGTTGTAAGTTGTAGAAAAAGCATGTGGAGCTCTCTATTCCCTCCTCCATTCTGCGAAGCCAGGAGACGACTCTTGCTTCATGGAAAGTTTATTGCAGGGTGTATTTATGCTGAAGTAGCTCTAGACTCAGACATCCTGGGTCCGAGTATGAAACAGGAACATGAAGTAAAAGTTTGCAAGCTGAAGAGTGTTGCCCCCAGACCATATTCCCTTCCAGGCTTCCAGATTTCCTCCAGCCAGGATTAGATCCTTCAGGTAAGGAATTAGAAGTTTCTCTAGAGAAACTGTACTCACTTGGGTGTCCTCCAACAAAAACACTTACTCATTGCCCCTCTCTACACTAGGCAAACCCAAGTAATCAATGTTTTAGTGCCTCACTCTTGAACTCAGGAAGTCAAAGAACAGAACACATTTAGAGAAAATGGATTGCAGGAACTGAAATGAAGTGCTGAAAAAGAACTCCAAAAAAACAGAAACAATACAAGGGACAAAAGAAAAGCTTTACAAAGAAAGAATGCCATCAGGAAGATAAGAGAAAGTATTGTATCTATGAAACAAAAACAGACTGCTATGTAGATATGAACAATTAGAAAAACAGAATGTCACATTATGAAAATTCTTTTTTTATTTTTTTTAAGATTTTATTTATTTATTTGACAGAGATCACAAGTAGACAGAGAGGCAGGCGGGGGTGGTGGGGAGAAGCAGGCTCCCTGCTGAGCAGAGAGGCCGATGTGGGGCTCTATCCCAGGATCCCAAAATCACGACCTGAGCCGAAAGCAGAGACCCAATCCACTGAGCCACCCAGGCGTCCCTGAAAATTCTTTAAAAGTCCAATCAGATGGCAGAAAGAGACATCAGAGGAAATTTTCTTAAAGGTAAAATGAAAACAGAAAAGAAAAGATAATAAAATTAGGAAATACATCCAAAAGGGCCTAATTTCTGATTAATGTTTTCAAAGGAGAAAAAAAGAAACAGAGCTAAAAAATTATCACAGAAACATTTCAAGGAAGTTTCCTAGGACTAAAAGACCCAAAACCTTCATAAATTAAGAAGTTCCAAACAGGTAACCTGCTCAGCGAATACAGACAGACACACATTAAAGCACACCTTTGTGAAATTTTAAGACTAGAAACATAGAGAAGATTCCTGATGTTCCCAGAAACAGAATAACAGGCCATACAAAGCAATGGGAACCAGAGCGGCACCAGTCTTTCCTATGGAGGCACTGGAAGCTAGAAGACAGAGGGACAGTGCCTTAAACAATCTGAGATAAAATTATTTTAAAACTAGAATTTGATACCCAAAATAGCGATTGAGAAAGGAATGAAGATATTTTTGTGTATTTAAGCTTTCAAAGGGTGGGATAAAGGTATTTCCAAATATTTAAGGTCTCAAAACAGCCACCTCTTAATACATGTTTTCTGAGGATGTAAAGCACCCTAACAAAATGCAGGAGGAAACTGAGAAAAGAAGGCATAACATCCAGGAAAAGTGACCAAAATCAGGCAAGAGAGAAATGGTAGTCTCAAGATAACAACCCAAAGTGTGAGAACAGAAGGGAGTGGCCTTGGAGTTGCCCACACTGAACTGGAAGTTCACTTGAGAGCCCTTGACAGAGGCAACTGATACATTACCTGATGGGTAGAATTAGATGCAACACTTAACTGGGATGATATTAGGACATATGGAAAGAATCACTGAGAAGATTTTTTTTACTTAAGCAAGTACAAAAACTGATGTGTAATAAAAGTAATACAACTATAGAACACATGTAGTCAACATAAAGATAGAAACCTGAATACTAATTTAGGGAGGAGAGGAGGGGGAAGCAGGGGATGATGTTATAGGAGAGCTGAATCCTCACCCACTGACACAGAAGCCCAGAAATTAGGACCAAGATGGGTAAGTTAAGGAATTTATTTAGAAGTATATAAATACCAGATGAGACAGATCAATAAATGGGAAGTAGCTCCCTTTCGGGACTAGGATTAGGGATGGGAGGTGGACTGGGGAGTTGCTATTTGTATTATAAACCTTCTAGTAGTATTTGACTTAAAAAAAAAGCTATATGCATAATCAATAAAAATTAAAATTAATAAACAAATAAAACTCAGTTTCTGCAAATTAGTGTCTGCGTAAAATCCCCAGATATATGTGAAACAGGTAAAACCAGTTTGGGGCTGAGAGGGAGAGGCTAGTCCACACCTTCTTCCTCCAACACCTCTTCAGAGAACACTGGATTCAGGCAGTTTCTAGAACCCTTTCACCCAACTTGTTCTTCATTCAAGGAAGCTGCTTAAGGAGGGAAGGTGGTGCTTGGAAGTGAATGGCCATAGTCACAAGGACTCATGAACTCAAGGTAGTTTCACTTCACTTACGAAAGCAGCTCTGACTCCTAATGAGATCCCATTTTTTCTTATTAGATGGTTCTTCAGACTATTCCTACCCTATGCTTAATCCTTTGTGAGGATGTGGGCAGAGCCTTTCTGTACTTTTTCTGGCTTCGACTCCCTCCTTGCCAGCCTCGTATTTCTAACTCCATAGTGTCACTTTCCTTAAGATCTGGGATTGACATATGTTCTTTCTACCTACACCATTTTGAGGAATCTCCAATGAAAGAATAAACGTCCATAGAAAGATGAGGGGCTTACGGTCAATGGATACATTCCTCTATATGTAAAGCAATTTTGTGGGTCTGTGTGTTCAAAAACACACACCTCTGTTTACATCCACACAAAATATTTAAAATACCAAAATAAAAAACGGCATATAAAAACATTATGCATATGTCATTTGTGTTCCTTTACACATCAATAAATATATTATACATATTATATAAATACCATTGACATGACCTATATTAAGTATAGTACCCATTTGCACACTTGCACATAGGAAACCCAGAACAGAACAGCCTGAATAGACGTTGTTTTTCTTTCCTGACAAACGGGCGTAAAATAACAGACTGACATCTGCCTCTGCAGGTCATTCAAGTCAGCCTGCTACATGTCAGAATTCAAACTGCTCCATCCATCAACAGCAGACCCAAAATTAACGTAGCTTAGAAATTCTGCAGCAAGACAGTAACAGCCCAACTCAAAGTCTGACCTTCGAGGAATGGTGGGGTACAAGGGAAAATTATTTCATGCCCTGTACCAAAGCCAACAATACAATTTGAAGAGATTTTCAGTTAAATTAATTTTAAAGAAAAATCCCCCAGTGTAGCAGTTTAACTCTTAGGGTCATGTAAAAGGAACTCTAAGCATAGAAATTCTGGTATTAGGAAGTTCTGCCAGTGCCTTTCACGAAAGAACTAAAAACATTATTTAAAGCAAAACAGTTTTAAAACATTTCCACTGTAGCACATACTGGAGGGCTTTATTGGTAAGTGAAGAAATCATCAAGAGATTTTGTTTTTCATAGAATTTTTTGAAATGGGTGTTAGTTAAAATTGTAAATGAGCTCAATCCTTCAAGATTACAAATACAAATGAATCTTTTTCTGGGAAGAGTTTGAAGGGTAGTAATTTCCCTCTACTCAATCATAGCATCTATCAGTAAGAACAACTTAACAAATGAATTACTGACTGCTTCGGCTAGCATGCAAAGGACAACATAGTTTTTTTACTGCCATTTATTGGTAGCCACCAACATACTGAACTGGGCTTTAAATTAATGTTCTATTGAGGGGAAGGTAACTTTTCTTCCTTCCGAAGACTGCTTAGAAACTCAGTCTTAAAAGTTGCCCAAGTGTTCTTTCCCAACAATTCCAATGTTCCCATTAACTTGGGGTCTGGGCTGATGTTGAGGGGGTGTTTCATAAGTTTGTTCACAGGGTTCTCAGGCTCCCCAAATCCCGTCTCCCTGCTGCATCTCTTCATCACTTTCCCCTCTTCCACCTTCCTTGCTTCTCCCTGGCAGGCTGTGTCCTGTCTTCCCTCATCTCACTTCATCTGCACATTTCTTGAAAGGATTACCCACATCTACTCCTTCCATACTGTCTACTCCAAACTGTTTCACCATCTGGGTTCCATCCTTAGGTCACTGAAAATAATATCCTAATGGCCAAATCCAAAGGCTGTTTCTAGACCCAAAGTGAACTGACCTTTCTACGGATAAAACCACACATCTTATCTACTCAGCACTTTCTTCCTAAGACTCACCCACAGATAACATTTCAATTCTGCTTGATCCTTGACAAGGGTGGTTCCAGTGTTCTGATTCAATCCCATTCTCTCAGTCAACACACCCTCTCTGGGTTAAGGCTTTCAACTGCAAATACCTATTGATAACTCCCAAACTTACTTTGCTTTGCTCTAACGCTCTGGGGCATAGTTTTATCCTCCTTTGGTTATCTGGAGACACTATAAACCTAACACATCCCCCAGCCTGCATTTTTCCTGCATTTCCTAATCACCAGTCAGTGGAAACACACACAATTCCCTACAGAGGACACATGCTTCCATATCACCATGACTTTGCATGCATTAGTCCATCTGACCATCTCTGTGAAGCTCCTGAAACTTCTCAGGTAGTTCAAAATGTTCCACAGCACCTCACACAAACACATATGATAGAGTGTTCTGTATGCTACTGGAAGTAGTGTTCACATGTGTGTGACTCTCTCCACAAAGCCACCATATATTTAATGTTCTTCTTCAAAGGACCTACAGCAAGGCTTGGCAAGAAGACCTACTTGATAAAGGAATGAGTGGATTGATGACAGAGTACTGCTGAATACCTGACTTACTCAGCATGATATATCCACTGACCAGAGTTTGGGGGAAGTAGGGGTGGGGCATAGGGTCTATTGTTAAATTTGCCTCAGTATCTCATATGGCTAAGATGTTAGATTTTAAGAAAGTTACCAGGTTCTTCTGGGAAAGCTGGTAAACAGAAGGGTTTTTACTGCTAAAATCCTGGTTACTTTTCTATTAACAATAAATACAAATATTTTCCTGGGGGTTCCAAACATAGCATTTAAATAACCATCTTTAACCATAAACATCTATTCTAAGCATTTATACATTTTATGTAGTTAGCACGTAATAAGTACATGTTTGATGATTAGAGGATGTATACATATGTCATATTTTACTTTATCTATAAGTAACATGGCTAGTACAATAAGCATTTATTAATGATGCTTTGAGAATATTTACTTGAAGGGCACTGGGTGGCTCAGTCGGTAAAGCAACTGCTTTCAGTTCATGTCATGATCTCCAGGTCCTGGGATGGAGTCCCACATCTGGCTTCTTTATCAGCTGGGAGCCTGCTTCTCCCTCTCCCTATGCCCCTCCCCTCCCCACCCACCTCTCTCCCTCCCCCCACTCATGCTCTCTCTCATGCTCTGCCTCAAAAAGATAAATCTTAAAAAAAAAGAAAAGAATATTTACTTGAAAAAAATTTTAATATAGAAAAAATTTTTAAAAATTAAAAAACTGGTTCCATTTTGTAATATGTAAAAATGAGGCAGCTAAATGGAGTCATTTTTCATGTACCTTCCAGATCCAACATTGTGGTCCCATAATATTCCTCCCTCTCCTAATTTTGTCAGCTTTGAAGGCAGTGGTAACTCCATAGGGATGGGCATAACTTGGCTTCTCTTTAAGAAATTCTAACTCATTTTGTTAAAGCTGTAAACCAGTAATTCTAAGTGTTGTAGATGTGAGGAAATGCACATCCTCATGCAGTGCTGATGAGAGTCTGAAAATTGATTTTACCTTCCTAATGGGTACTTTTGAGATGTGTCAAAGGACTACCAGCCAATGACCAAAATTTCATACCTAAAATTTTATTCTCAAGGAATAAATGAAAAAAAAAAAAAAGAAACAATATATTCATTGTTATATCATTATAGTGAAAAATCAGAAAATAGATAAACTTCCAAAATTAGGTGACTGATTAAAGAAAGTACGGTGTGTCATTACAATGGAATGCTATCAGGAAATTTTAAATAATGTAGTATATATATTCTGACATAGCTTTGCAGAATCAAAACTGAAATTACTAACTAATTTGAGATGAGACAATAAGGGTACCCACCTCAAAATCTAAGAGATGTGGCCAAAGTGGTATATGTTTCAAAATTTATAGTTTATATGGTATTTCACAGAAATTAAGAAAAAATGATAAGCTAACTGAAAATTTAACTTAAAAAGGTAGGAAAAGAAGGAAAAAAAAGGTGGGAAAAGACAGTAAATACAAAGAAAGCAGAAATGTTCTTTAAACAGGAAAACAAAAATATGTTAAATATGATATGCTAAATGAAAAGACCTATAAAACAGATAGTTCTCTGGCAAAAAGGAAGAGACATACTTAGTTTTAGGAAACAGAAAAGGGACTTATTTACACTATTTATGCAGGAGCCAAAATAATACTTGAAAGCAGATGGCTATGTAATTGTGTACTAATAAATTTCAAAAGCTAAGTGAAAAAGATGATTTTTTAGAAAAACAAATAAACTTCCAAAATTGCTCAAAAACAAATAACATTAAAAAATCTAAATATACAATAACTGTATGACAAACGGAAAAAGTTGGGTAAGATCTTGCACCCCAAATGCCTAAGGCTCAGCTAGTTGTTTTAAGTGAGCTCATCCCAGGGGAATGATGTAATTTATCGCCTAAACCAGGCACTTTGGAGAGTGACAGACGGCATTATTAATAATTAAGCTGGGACAATATGAGAAAGAGGAACTGTTTCAGGCAAATCAGGACAAATGGCTACACAGTACCAACTTTCAAAGGATAAGTAATTCTAAAGTTATGAAAACTGCATCATAGTTTAGTGAAAGATTAAAGGTTTTCCAGTTCACAGTCAAGAAAAGCAGAAGAGAGAAAAATAGGAAGAAAACTCTAGGCCTAGTGATGCATGTTCCTAAATAAACAAAACATGTACACTATACACACTGCTGAAGGGCACTTATAAATCAATAAGAACAAATAACACAACAGAAAAATAGTCAAAAGATACAAACTCAGTTTACAAAAAAAATGAATAAAAATAAACTATAGAGGCGCCTGGGTGGCTCAGTGGGTTGAACCTCTGCCTTTCGCTCTGGTCATGATCTCAGGGTCCTGGGATCGAGCCCCGCATCTGGCTCTCTGCTCAGCAGGGAGCCTGCTTCCTCCTCTCTCTCTGCCTGCCTCTGCCTACTTGTGATCTCTCTCTGTCAAATAAATAAATAAAACCTTTTAAAAAATAAAAATAAACTATAAACATACGAAAAATGTGTTCAAACCCAGTAGTAATGACTGTAACATAAATAAAAATAATAGATCATAAGTAGACCTTGAGTGGTGATAACTTTGTATTGCATATGGATGTCAAATTATAAAGTTGTACACATGAAACTTTTATAATGTTATATACCAAGCAGACTTCAGTCAAAAAGTAGTGTTTAATATTTGAACCCATCTGACTGAAAGAAATAACTGTTAATAACATTATTATGTGCCTGTTATATCTCAATAAAGGTAGAAAAAATAATATTAAATGTCAAAAATTGTGGTCTTTCATACATTCTTGCTAAGAATGCAAATTGGAGGATAATCTGGCAACTGTTTGCCAAAATTCTACATATGTATACCTTTTATATAAATTTTTCTCTTCTAGGAATCTCTACTACAGGAATACTTGGTCAAAAGCATCAAGATGTATTCAATATTCAATAATAATGCAACTGGAAACAGCACTAATTTTTCAGGTAATGCAACAGTCTCAGAAGTACTAAAGTACTAATTTTTCAGGTAATGCAACAGTCTCAGAAATATTAAATGACTTATTAAAAAAAAAGAAATATTAAATGACTTATTACAAGTTGGGTATATAGAACTAGAAAAAATTGTGCATAAGCAAGAGCTTTAAACTCTACAGAGCAGTTCACTAACATATAATGAGAATATTACAGTTTAACTTGACCCACTGTTGGACAATTTCTATTCTGAGGTCTTCATGGTTGTTTAAAATCCCTTGATTAGAAACATACTAACGTCTTTGTAACAATCAGATTTCATCCTCTAAAATCACTTCCACCCTTGGAATGGGTCACTTTGCCCTTCAACATTTTCTGGTTTTTCAAAAGTTTAATGGAAATAAAGACTACTTTTCTAGGACTTTTAAGTATTATGCTGAAATGTCACCTCCATGCAAGTATCTTTACATTTGGACATTATGGTTCTCATTTTCAATGTTACATGCTTTGAAGTAACTACTAAGAAGAAATAGATCAACAGGAATAAAATCACAATAGCCCTTAACCACATGGGACAGTGTGCTCTGTGTTAACCATCGTAACTATATCTGTCTCAGAGAACAAGTGCTCTCTTTACAATGATGTTCCCTAAGTAAGTAATGACTTGCTGTATAATATTAGAAAATAGAAAAATAAGTCATACTATACACCTTCCCCAAAAGCAAAGCTTATGATATTTTAGAAAAGGCTTCTAGCCTGATTTCCTATTGTTTTCTGGTTTTGGTCTCCATCTATGCTGTTCTCTACTCGACATGCAGTAATCATTAAGGCAGATGATATCATGTAGCCAAAACCTAGCTAAAAAACAGAATGGGTGGCATAATTCCCCTCTAGAATATAAATGTAAATATAGAGAATGTGTATATGCATATAGGGTTTCCAAGTGATTGTCTTTGGGTATGATTACAGGTATTCTCTATTTTCTTGGTTTTGCTCATTTATGTATTTTGATGTTCCAAGATGATTAATGATGTGTTTTATACCAAGAAAGAGTCTTAATAAACTTGTTAGTTACAGACAGTTTGGGTCAGTAAAGCTGGTATAGTGTAGAGCTCATTAGTCTAAATGTAACATTTTTGGGGACATACATAATATTTCGTAATGGTTACAACTCAAATTTCTGGGGCCAGACACAGAGAGCTGAGGCATACTGCAGGAACACTAGCCCATGCTTATAGGGGCTATATAGAAATAATTCGCAAGAGGCCAAAGACCAAAGCAGAGTGGCATAATCAAAAGGACAGAGTAACTTTGAACCTGGTAAGATATAGGTGTGAATGAAAACTTAGGTTGTGGTTTAGAGAGATCTGGTTTTGAGTTACAGCTCTATCACTTAAAAAAATGCTGTGATGATAACAACTTACTTATCTGTGCCTCAGTTTACTCATCTTTAAAATGAAGGAGACAGTGATAACCACACCTTATGAGGACTGAAGAGTCCTACTAGCTTGGAATTGGGATCTTAAAATGAGATGCTTTTCTGTCCTTGACCCTGGACTTTCTCCCAATGTTGAAGAACAAGGATTGTTATTCCACAGCCTGAATTGGTGGTTCAAATGAGAGGCTCTTTTTAAAAATAGGTTTGAAACTTCACTTTCTGAGAATATGGAAGGCGAAATTATTTGGATGAATCCTCCCCCTAAAAGTAATCACAAATGATATTGGACATCTTTAAAGTACTGGACATCTTTAAAGTAACTTCTTAAAATTATCAAAGATCTGATAAAGTAGTAAAAAAAATTAGTTCAAAATATCAGAGAAAGCAGAAACCCAGAGAGGGAAACAGAGTACTAAAATTTCTTCCGCCCTTAGGGCACTTTCCACAAAGGTGAACTTCTCCAAATTAAACTAGATTCCCTAAGGCTCAGACCCTCAAAATAAGAGTAAGCTAGAAGTAAACCCACCCAGCCCTCCTTCATTCTCAATGGACTGAATTTAAGGGGTCCAGGCACTAAGTACAGAAGGAAGAAAACGACACTGAGAAAAAGCAAAACATTATCCTCACTTTGATTTGCAAACCAAATTCACGTCAACTAAGTAATTCAAAAAAACCTAATGCCAACAATTCAATTTAGGGTGGTCATGAAGGTAATTTTTTTAGGTGTCTGGATGAAGCAAACTCAAATAACCTATGAAAGGAGTCACTTTTAACCTCAGTCTCAAATAATACTCACAAATAATTATTTTCAAAGATACTAAGCTGTTCAGATTTTTTTAAAAATTCAAGTATATAACAGGAAATCACATCATAACAAGAAAAATAGAGAAGGGCAAATGACAATAGAAAAAAAGAATTAAAATTGGAATTATTAGGCTATAAAACAAACTATAAAACATCTATCAACATTAAAGTAATAAAAATGAAACCTGAAAATATATGCAGAGAATTGTAAAAATACGCCCTAACAGATCTGCTAAAGTACAAACTATAATTTCCAGAAATAAAAATATTCAATAACTGGAATTACAAATGCTATAAATGAGTATAAGAGCAGGTAAGAAATAGGTGAAGAGAAAATAAGTAAATGGGAATATTGGTCAGATGAATTATCTGGAGTGTAGCACAGAGAGGGGAAAAAAATGGAAAACACAGAAGAAAATTAAGAGTCATGGGATATAGCATGAGAAAGCCTAACTTCCCAATAGCAACAATGGAAGCCAAAAGATAGCAGAATAGTATCTCCATATGGTAAGCAAAAATATTTATAAAAATCAAATTCAATACTCAGAAAAATCTCTATTAAGAGTGTTTTGAGCATACTAGAGAGAGACAGGATAGACCCTCACCAAAAATTTGGTTTGGATGTTGACACCAATGACACACGTATCTCTCTCTCTCTCTCTCACACACACACACACACACACACATACACACTCACTCACATCAAGCAGGATGAAGAGATTATTCCTTACATAACTGAACCATTCTACAGAGAACATAACAGGCCTCCCAAGGTGTTCCAAAAGTGGCCTATAGCAAGGAAAGAAGATTGGCATGGGGCTTAAACTCCTGTTAGGGGGTACGCCCAGGGTGAGGGTTCCAAGATGCAGAAAGGGGCTTGTGTGGTTTGAATCTACCACTGATGCCAAAGGAGAGAGAGTCTGGACTTATTAATTATCTTACTCTATAGGGCAGAGGGGAAGAAAAAGAAGGTGAAGCTTAAAAGCCATCAGTACTCAAACATCAACAAATGGAGTAAGATTCCTTATTACAGAGTGAGGAAAAGTAAAGATGTTTTTTAAACAAATAAAAACTGAGAAAGTTTATAACCAGAATGTCTTCACTAAAAGAAATGATAATTTAAGAAAAGGCAGAAGTAATTCCAACAGAAAGACCTGAGATATGATGAAAAGTCTAGAAAAGAGCTAAAAGTATGAATTCATTGAAAGAAACAGTAGCAATGTATAAGAAGATAATGTGTCATGAGTCATGATTAATTTGATTTTATACAAGAAATATTAGGTTAATTTAATATTAGTAAATCAATTTATTATAGTAATAGCTTAAAGGGGAAAAATTTACATAGTCATGTAAATAAGATTTAGAAAGTGATACAACTTAATAACCCATTTATGCTTAAAAAAATCTTAGCAATCTAGGAATTGAAAGGATTTTTTAAAAATTAGACATAGGTTATCTATCCCCAAACTACAGCAACTATCATATTCAATGTTGAAATGCTTTCCCTCTTCAGACCAGGAAAAAAAATGAGGACCCTCATTATCTCTACAACTAAGCATTATACTAACAATCACAGCCAACACAATAAGGCAAGAAAAAGAAACAAACTACATAAGGATTAAGAGAAGGAAAGTAAGCAGTCATTTTTTCTGAGATTTATAACTATACATGTTTTTTAAAAAATCTAGTGATAAATTATTAGAAAAGGAGACTCTAGCAACTTTCTTGATACAAGATCAACTGGATTTCTATAAACCAGCAAAAGAAAGTTAGAATAAAGATCCCATTTATAATAACATCAAAAAATGTTGAATAACTATGGATAAGTCTTACAAAAAGTTGATTTCAGACCTAATATATGAAAAGATGTAAAATCTCATTAATAATCATGGTTATACAAATAAAAACACAATTATACAAATATAATTAAAAACTCAACATTACCAAGTATTGAGGAACTTGTTGAATAACAGTAGTTTTAAAATACTTCTAGTGAGATAGTAAACTGAAAAAAACCACTTTGAAAAACATTTTGAGATTTAATATTCAAGCTGAGGATATCATATCCAGTAACCCAGTATTTCTACTCCTAGTATGTATGTTCTAAATAAATCCTTACATATTTGCACCAAAATACATATATCAAAATGTCTGTAGCAGCATTTTTTGTAATATTATAAACTGGATGTAAACCAAACATCCATCAAGAACAGAATAGATCAGAAGGGGAAAATGGCAGCAGACTAGGAAGACACTCCATGACTCACCCCATCCCACTAATACAACTAGATAACTATCATACTATCCTGAAGATGCCAGAAATCGATGTGAAGACTGACATAACAAACTCCACAACTACTAGTAAAAAAGAGAGATAAGACAGAATTTTGGGAGAAATGGGTCATGTCTGCAGTAATGGAAAGGGAGCTGTGGTTGCAAAGAAAACAGATAGACTAGTACACAGGGGAGCCCACACGGGGAAGACAAATCCCAAAAGCAACTGGATTGGAATGTGAAAGGGGCCAAATTTCACGACTTCTTGTAACTAGTGGGGCTTAAAACCTGGAGTTTTAAAGGTCATTGGACTTGGCGCTGGAAGAACTTGAGGAATACTGGGGCCACTCTTAGAGAAAAGGCAGGCAAACAGACCTTGGATTGTGGAAACAGTGACCTGAAGAGCACCTGGGGCATGCAGTGGTGGTGGTGGTTGGGGGGCGGGGCGGCGAGGGAGAATTAGTTGGTCATCTTGGAATGTGTCCCATTGAGTCAGCATTCCAGGGGGACCCCCCCAGGAATAAAGGCACTGGCAGTGCCATTTCCCTCCCCTGACCCTCAGCATAAGCACAAGGCTACCTGTAGGAACTACAGCACACACACACTCACTACTTAACTTGCTTACACCAAGCCCTGCCCCACCATACTTGGAAGAACTGCCCTTCCCAGTCATGCCTGCCTTAGTCCCAGCATGGTGAGCTCCCTCTCCCAAAAGATTGGCCCAAATCCTGCTAACACAGTGTCTCCTGACCTGGAAATTTTGGCAGGTTCAGTTCTGGTGGCAGTACTAACAGGTCTCATTTCTCAAGAGTATACCTTGTTAAAATGCACCACATTCAGGCCAGGGCAAATACTGCTCACAATAGGCAAAGAGAGCCTCTGCAGATGACCCATCTATAAGCTGCCTAGAAGACACTCATTTTAGACCTTAAGACACCCACAGATTGAAAGTGAAGGGACAGAGAAACATCTATCATGTAAATGGATGTTAAAGGAAAGCCAGAGTAGTAATACTTATATTGGACAAAACAGACTTAAAAACAAAGGCTGTAATAAGTGACAAAGAAGGATACTATATGATAATAAAGGGGAAAAGTCCAACATTAAAATATAACAATTCTAAGTATTTATGCCCCCAACATAGCACTAAACACATAAAACTACTGGTAACAAACATTAATAAACTGATAATAATCCATAATAGTAGTAGACTTTAATACCCCATTTACATCAATGGACAAACCATCTAAACAGAAGATCAACAATGGCTCTGAATGACCCTGAACCAGATAGATTTAACAGATATTTTCAGAACATTCCATCCTAAAGCCTCAGAACACACATTCTTTTTTAGTGCACATGGAACATTCTCCACAATAGATCACACACTGGGATACAAAACAAATCTCAGCAAATTCAAGAAGATCACAGTCATACCACGTGTCTTTTCTGATCACAATGTTAGGAAACTAGAAGTCAACCATAAGAAAAAATCTGAAAAGACCACAAATACACGGAGGTTAAATAAAACGCTATTAAACAACAAATGGGTAAACCAGGAAATAAAAGAAGAAATAGGAAAGTACATGGAAACAAATGAAAATGAAAATATAATCGTTCAAAACCTTTGGGAAGCAGCAAAAGCAGTTCTAAGAGGGAAGTATATAGCAATACAGGTCCGCCTCAAGAAGCAAGACAAATATCCAATAAGCAACCTAACCTACAACACAAAGGAACTAGAAAAAGAACAACAAACAAAGTCTAAAACCAGCAGAAGGAAGGAAAAAATAAAAACTGGACCAGAAATAAATGGTGTAGAAACTAAAAGAACAATAGGACAGATCAAAGAAACCAGGATCTGGTTCTTAGGGGAAAAAAAATCAATAAAATCCATAAACCTCTACCCAGACTTATCAAGAAAAATAGAGAAAGGACACAAATATATAAAATCACAAATCAAGCAGGAGAAATAACAATAAACACCACAGAAGCCAAACAATTGTAAGAGAATATTATGAAAAGAAATTGGACAACCTAGAAGAAATAGATAAATTCTTAGAAACATATAACCTAACAAAACTGAAACAGGAAGAAATAGAAATATTTTAACAGATTAAAAGCAAAGAAATTGAGTCAGCAATCAAAAAACTCCCAACAAACAAAACCCAGGACTGGATGGCTTCCCAGACAAATTCTACCAAACATTTGAAAAAGAGTTAATGCCTATCCTTCTCAAACTATTCCAAGAACTGGAAAGAAAAAAAGACTACCAAATTCATTTTATGAGGCCAGCCAGCATTGTCCTGATATCAAAGCCAGATAAAGATACCACAAAAACAAAACAAAACAAAACAAACAAACAAAAAACACAACAAAACTACATACCAATATCTCTGAAGAAGACAGATGCAAAACTCCTCAACAAAATCCTAGCAAAATGAATCTAATAGTACATTTAAAAAATCATTCACATTAGACAAAATCATCCCACATGACCAAGTGGGATTTATTCCTGGGTTGCAATGATGGATCAATATTTGCAAATCAATTAAGGTGATACATCACATCAGTAAGTGAAAGGGTGGGGCACCTGGGTGGCTCAGTGGGTTAAAGCCCCTGCCTTTGGCTCAGGTCATGATCTCAGGGTTCTGGCATGGAGTCCTGCGTAGGGCTCTCTGCTCAGCAGGGAGCCTGCTTCCCTTACTCTCTCTCTGCCTGCCTCTCTGCCTACTTGTGATCTCTGTCAAATGAATAAATAAAATCTTAAAAAAAAATAAGTTAAAGTGTAAGAACCGTATGATTATTTCAAAGATGTACAGAAAGCATTTGACATGCTCATGGATTAGAAGAAGAACACTGTTAAAATGTCTATATTACCCAAAGTAACCTACACATTCAAAATATCAAAATACCAACAGCTTTTTCACAGAACTAGAGCCAACAATCCTAAAATTTGTATGGAACTACTAAAGACCCTAAATAGCCAAAGCAATCTTGAGAAAGAAAACCAAAGCTGGAGGCATCACAATTTTGGACATCGAGTTATATTACAAAGCTATAGTATTAAAAACAGTAAAGTACTGGCACAAAAATAAACACATAGATCAATGAAACAGAACAGAAGACCCAGAAATAAAACACAATTATATGGTCAATTAATCTTCAACAAAGCAGGAAGAAGAGCAAATGGAAAAAGTCTCTTCAATAAATGGTGTTGGGAAAACAGGATAGTCACATTTAAAGAATGAAACTGGACCACTTTCTTAAACCATACACAAAAATAAAATAAAAATGGATTAAAGACCTAAATGGAAACCTGGAACCATAAAAAGCCTAGGAAATTACACAAGAAGTAACTTCTTTGACATCAGCTGTAGCAATCTTTTTTAAAGATAGGTCTCCTGAGGCAAGGGAAACAAAAGCAAAAATAAACGACTGGGACTATATCAAAACAAAAAAGCTTCTGCACAGTGAAGGAAACATGCAAACTAAAAGGAAGCTTATGGAATGGAAAAAGATATTGGCAAATGACACAGTTAATAAAGGGTTAGTATATAAAATACATAAAGAACTTATCAAACTCAGCATGCAAAAAACAAAGAACCCAGTTAAAAATGGTCAGAAGACTCCATCGCAAAGGATGAATACCCAACTTTTTATCAACATGGACGGGACTGGAGGAGATTATGCTGAGTGAAATAAGTCAAGCAGAGAGAGTCAATTATCATATAGTTTCACTTACTTGTGGAGCATAAGGAATAACATGGAGGACATTGGGAGAAGGAAAGGAAACGTGAATTTGGGGAAATCAGAGGGGGATACGAACCATAAGAGACTGTGGACTCTGAGAAACAAACTGAGGGTTTTGGAGGGCAGGGGGATGGGAGGTTGGGTGAGCCTGGTGGTGGATATTAAGGAGGACACATGGAGCACTGGGTGTGGTGCATAAACATTGAATTTTGGAACACTGAAAAAATAAAATTAAAAAAAATGGGGAGAAGACATGAACAGACATTTTCACATAGAGGATGGCCAACAGACATGAAAAGATACTCATTATCATTTATTGGGGAAATGCAAATCAAAACTACTCTGAGCCATCACCTCACACCTGTCAGAATGGCTAAAATCAAAACACCCATAGAAGCTGTTGGCAAGGATGTAGAGAAAAAGGAATCCTCATGCGCTGTTGCTGGGGATGCAAACTGGTGCAGCCACCCTGGAAAACAGTTTGGAGGTTCCTCAAAAAGTTAAATACAGAAGTACCTTACAATCTAATAATTTTCACTGCTGAATATTTATAGAAATAAAGAATACAAAAACACTAATTCAAAGGAATACATGCACCTGTGTGTTTATAACAGCTTTATTTACAATAGCTGAATTATAGAAGCAGCCCAAGTGTCCATCAAATGATGAATGGATAAAAAAAGATGCGGTACATATGTACAATGGAATATTGCTCAGCTATGAAAAAGAATGAAATCTTGCTATTTGCAATGACATGGATAGAGCTAAAGAGTATAATGCTAAGTGAATTAAGTTAGAGAAAGAGAAATACCATATGATTTCACTCCTATGTGGGACTCAAGAAACAAAACAAACAAGCTAAGGGAAAAGAGAGAGAGAGACAAACCAAGAAACAGACTCTTAGCTACAGAGAAAAAACTGGTAACTGCCCGAGGGGAGGTGGGTGGACGGATGAGTGAAACAGGGACGGGGTTTAAGGAGAGCACTGGCTGCATTGAGCACCCGGCGACTGAAATAAAAACTTAGAAATATTGAAAAATAAACAAAACGTATTTCTATCTTAAAAAAAATAGAAAAGATAAATACATTTTGATATAATTATTGGTCACTCTGCAATGATGGAAATGAATAAACTATCACTGTGCAATCACTAAAATCAGGGATTGGCAAACTATAGTCTTAAATGAGAACTGTTCTGTAAATAAAATTTGCAGGAATATACCACCCTCATTCATTGTCATATTGTCTATGACTGCTTTCACAATGCAACAGCAGAGCTGAATATGCTGCAGCAGAAGCCATAGACCCCACAAAACTATTTTTTTTTTACTATCTAGCCATTCACAGAAAAAGATGCCTTTTTTAAAACTTCTGTCTTAAATGAATCTTGCAAGACCAAAAGAACAAGTAATGAAGACTATATACTAAATTATTCCATTTACATAATGTAAGGAACCTGGCAAACTAAGTTATATTGCTGAGGGATGCATTTATACATGGTAAAATTTTAAAGCAATGCAAGAAAACAATTATCTCAAAACGTATGAGAGAGGTTGTGTTTCAAAAGGACACTGAAAGGACTTCAGGGCAGCTGCCCATGATCTGCTCCTTAACATGGGAGTCTTATTAATCCAGTATACTGAATATGTATATAAAACATATATGCATAATGTATTGTGTTTTATATGATTTTCTAAATCAATGCTAAATTTTACACTCAAAAAAGGTAAAGAAACAGAAAAGTATTGCTTCTTTTATACAGTTTATAATTTTTAAAACAAAATGAAGTTTCTATTTTCAGACTTAAATGTGAAAGGTCTAGTTCTATGTACATTTTTAAAAATAACAATTGACTCAAGTTCTGATTATTCTTATTTTCCTTAAATTCTGGCCTGATTTACATCAAAATGTTAAAAATAGCCAATATAAAGAATTATTTGCAGAGTTTCACTCACAGAATAAATTATTATTTCTGTTATAACAAAAATGCAAGTCCTAGGATAGAATATCAATATGTATAATATATTAGCTAGAGTGTTAACCCAGAAATTTCATTCTAACCAAAATATCTTTAAACAAACAATAGCTTTCTTTTTCAAAAGTAATTGGGTTTTTTTCTTTGCTCATCAGCATTTAAGACCATTAACCATTCAAATACAAGTCTTAATTTTTTTTGTTACAGCCTTTTTGGATTATAATGCACATACCAATAATTTACCCGCTTAAAATGTATGATTCAGTGTACACTCATAGTTAGGTAACCACCAATTTTCACAATCCTCAAAAGAAATTCAGCACCCTGTAGCTATTATCCTCTAAACATCCCATCTTCCCCCTCTTCCAACCACGGACAACTTCTAATCTATGATCTCTGTCTCTATATTTGCCTATTCTGAACATTTCATATGAATGGCGTCAGGTAATACGTGATCTTTTGTGTCTGGCTCTTTCATCTAGCATAATGTTTACAAGGTTCATCCATATTATAGCATGTTTTAGTACTTCATTCCTTTCTATGATTGAATACTATTCCACTGTATGGATATACCACATTTTGTTTACTCGCTCATTGATCAATGGACATTTGGGCTGTTTCTACCTTTTAGCTCTTAGGAATAATGTTGATATGAAGATTTCTATACAAGTTTTTTTTGTGGACACAGGTTTTAATTTCTCTAGGGTGTACACTGACGAATGGAATTAGTTCTAATATTTTAATATTTGACTTAATGTCTGACTACAACAAACTGTAATTATGAAGTTCGATTATAGCACTTCTTCATTATTTTTAGAGAGTTGGTTTTGTGAAACAAACTTTTTTTAAACATATAATGTATTATTTGCCCCAGGGGTACAGGTCTGTGAATCATTAGGCTTACATATTCCACAGCACTCACCATAGCACATACCCTCCCCAATGTCCATAACCCCATCACCCTCTTCCTACCCCGACCCCCAGCAACCCTCAGTTTGTTTCGTGAGATTAAGAGTCTCTCATGGTTTGTCTCCCTCCTGATCCCATCTTGGTGAAACAAACTTCTATTTAGTTTTCTAAAGCTGATTACCATATCAGTCAGAAGTACATTATTACTTCCACTGTGGTAATACAACATCACCATTAATAACATATTTATTCTTTGATTACAATTAAATATGTTCAACTACAACATATAAATTTCATTAAATACTAACTTTTAAACTCATGGAAAGTATCTTCAAATTTTTCTCAAACTTTGAGAGTTTTCCAGGCTACAGTGAGAATTCTCCTAATTTTCTTTATTTAATAATCTTTTTCTTGGGGTGTGGGAGGGGTGCCTGGGTGGCTCAGTCCATTAAATGTTTGCCTCAGGCTCAGATTATAATTTCAGGATCCTGGGATCAAGTGGACATTGGGCTCCCTGTTCAGCAGGGAGTCTGCTTCTCCCTCTCCCTCTGCTCTTCCCAACCCCCCTCCTATGTACGCTCTCCTCCTCAAAAAAAGAATAGAATCTTTTCTTCTTAAGTATTTTTATTTATTCATTTTTGTGAGAGAGAGAGGGTGGGAGAGAGAGAGAGAGAGAAAATGAACAGGGATATGGAGGGGCAGAGAGAGAAGAAGGCTCCCAGATGAGCAGGGAGTCTCATGTGGGACTCGATTCTGGGACCCTGGGATCATGACCTGAGTTGAAGGCAGACAGTTAACCGACTGACAAACCCAAGAACCTGCTCTCTTTTTTTGTTTTGGTTTTGGTTTCTTGTTTTGTTTTTGTTTTTTAACAATCTTCCCACCTATGTAAAAAAGAACCCAATGGAGTAAGTCCAAATGTTTACCATTTTTAGTGATACCAAATCCTACTAAAGATTTTTCTAAAGTAGGTTAAAAGAAATGGACGACTTGGAAAATGAGTACAGAATTATTAAGTAAAAGAAAAAAAAAGAGTATCCAATAAAACTACATCTTTGTTCAAAGTTTACTTGTATAACTAGATATAACTGTATAGTGAAACATAACTATTTCAACTGTAACTGTATATAACTATATAAAACTATATACAATGAAAACTCTGAATTCTGGCAGGATAGTTACGATTTAAAAAGTAATCCTAAGTGCAGGATTCAGTATTTACCACTAACTCTTTTGTTCAATCAGGGAGAACTAACTTTCCCCAAAACCCACAAATATTCTCAGATGGGTAATCAAAAGGAAATAGAAGAATTATGAGCCTCTTTGCTGCCCTCCAAAATACAGATTTTAGAACCAGTAGCTATCTGCTACAAGTTTAAAGTGGAAAATTTTACAACAATAAACAGAAAGAGAAATGTGGGAGGTTAAGAAGAGTTAAGGAGATCTGGAGTTTAAGAGAAGTCATGGAGAAAGACAGGCACGGGAGAAAAATGAAGAAAAACAGACAAAACAACAAAAAGAAGGTTTGGTTAGATTTTTAATTGCTGATGAAAAAGTCTGTCCAAATATGCATGGTTCCCACCATATGCACCTTGGCTGGATTTGAAATCAACAGACAAAAACCGAGAATGGTGATACGGCAAAATGAAAAATCGAGCATCCCACTCAGCCAGCGGGCCCTGAGGACGGCCATGAATTCACACACACTCGGAGCAACACCTTTTAAGGCCACATACGGATGTGCATGTGAGATGAATGAATGTGTGCGCTGGAGGACTCAGGGAGGAGAGGGGCTCTGAGGCAGCTTCAAAGGAAATCAGCATCCTTCAGTCTAATTAAAACCTACTTTTATTTCATTTGTAGAAGGGTGTCAGGTTTGATTAAAGGCCACAAACAATTTGGCTCTGAGAAGAATAGTGGCCTGCTTTCATGAGGAAAAACAGGCGGGGAGAAGTAATTCCTAAATGCGATCATCAGAGGTTCTGGGGGCAGCGTGCCTCCTCCCGAGGTCACTAATGTCCCCAGGGAGGGGGCTAAAGGGTCTGTTGTCCGGTCTATGGAAGAATTTCAGGCTCTCCCGAAACTGAAATGTAGTATCCTTAGCGAACTGGATACACAAATTCATTAGGCAAGCAAAGAATGGCAAATTTCACCCTCAGTTTGCAGTTCCATGCCCCAATGGGACAAAATGTAACTGTATTTACTGGCAGCTTCTGTTTCTCTGTGTACCCACATCTCCACATATATCAGGTAACACGCCTTCTTGTTGTAGCAGTTCCAAAATACTTAATGCGAGCTTCCTTATTAGCAGCAAGTGGGTCTGTTGAAGCTTAAGAAAGCCATTTAATAAAAATAAAGCCACCCAAATGAACGTGGATTGAAAAAAAATTTAGATTGATAGAGCTAGGTTGGTCACTGTAATTACGGAAGGTGTATCATTTCCTAAGCTCTCTTTGCATTAAGTGTATGCCGTACATTTATCAGACATAATTAGCACTTTAGGTGACAATGATTTGATTTCTTTCCTTGTAATAAAAGCTCTCTGTGTTGGCATATACATTCAGAATGGGAAATTGAATACTGTTGCTGTTTATTCCCCTGAGGCAAAATTTAGGACAAACTGGGGAAAATATGAAGAGGGCTTACAGAACAGCCCTTTGTGAATTTTGCAAACAGAAAAAGAAAATAGTTCAATAAGCGCTTTTAAGGATCACAGACAAATGCGTGCTTTTTGAAAGCGAAGGATATCTATGGAACGTTTCTCTACTTTCAAAGTCAGCATTTAACTTTCCTTTAGATGTGAACAAACCCACACTAAATTGATTCGTAGGCACAACTGCAAAACTGGACACATTTAAATTACTGTGTCCGAACCAGAAAAGTATTTGTGCTGCCTTCTCTGAGGAGGCAGAAGAGAACGGCTTTAAAAATTATTTCAAATAAATATTGATCCTTCTATTTCCTCAACTGCCACAATTAAGAATCATACTAATCCACTCTTTGGTGGATTACAGTACTTGTATAAATGTCAAGATTTTTTTATATAAGGAAAAAAGGAGCAATTGAAATGCGAGTTGCTGATCTATTGTACACGGCTCATAAAGAATGCTACATCCTCTTGAAATCTGTAGCCCCACGGGAAATGCTATGAAAACTTAGGCTTTTGCATTTAAATCTCCTTGAATTTTCTTCTCTTTTTCACCAAAACCAAAATGTGACAGTTGGGTTGGTTGGTTCCTTTGACTGCAAAAATTATGAGAAATTTAGTCACAGGTAATGATTGTTAAAAGCAGTATTTCTGAAGTCAATCTAATGTTACTAGTTAATTCGATGCAAACCTTTTCACTTACACTGAACCAGCTGACTTTTTGCTTAATCCTGAGATTTGTTGTAACTAAGACGCTGATACAAAGACAGATGCTTTTCTGTCCGAGAGTGATTTGCATGTCATCCTCTCTTCCAAGAATTCTGGAATTCCACACTATCAAAGGAGTCGAGTATGTGAGAGATAACCCAAACTACACACATCACACCATTCCCCACGGGTTTTTATTTTATATTTTCTAAAATTACATGGGCCTTTCACTAACCTAAAGAAAAATCGCTTTAAGGAAGGTGTCTGGTTTTTACATGAGTTCCTATTTAGGAAATGTATAGGTAATAAACCAGAAACACACAATTAAAAGCTTTGAAAAATTAGTAGGGAGAGAAGAGGTTTTGGCATAAACACAGTTTGTTTATATTATAAAAAATAATAGGAAAAAATGAAGTAACTGTTTAGAGCTTTACAGAGTTTACTTGTTATAATTTAGAAGTGTATACAGATGGAAGAAGTCCAGTAGCTGAATGCATCAGGGTTTCTAAGCATATGCTTTTTAAAAAACAGGTATGTGCGGCATTAGTAATAGTTTCAAAAAATAATTTCTCTTAGTAGATTTTTATGTTGAGCCCAGTGGAGATTAAGGTCACACAAAGAAGTACTATTTATGTATTCTTCCTGATGGTTGTATATTATTTCATATTCTCAAATAAGAGAAATTTAGTTTGGAAACTTGAATCTGATTTCTGTAGGTTTACACCTATAGCCTAGGTTTTTCTGAGCATAAACACAAGGCACCCGAAATAAAAATGAAGAGAATGAATCACGTTACAGGAGAACCCAGGGTATCCAGGCAAGGCTGGGCTTGACAGAATGCGGCCTCGGGTGATGGTCAATGTTTGCTCTCTGATCTCACATTCTTATACGAAACTGTCATATTAAACCCCCCAAATTATGAGATGATATAATCACCTGTTACAGGAACAATACTTGACAAAATGAACTAGTTTTGAAACAGGTTTACAACCACTTATTGTTAGCGCTTTTGTCCAAATGCAAATTCTTTCTGCAGATTTTTTTTTTTGCTTTTTACATATAATTTTATCTCAGTAACATGAAACTTTTTCCTTCTCGCATGAAAATATTAAACAGCCATGACCTGTGATCAGGAAGTCCTCTGTTATTTCTCATTAGATGGATTCTTAGACAACACGTATGCACATATATACATAAGACACATATGCAATGTCACAAAGCACTTTCGATTTTTCTCTTCTACTCCCCTAGGATGATGTAGGGAACTTCATGTCAAAAACCCTCACTTTAGAACAATAAATAAATAAACCAGCCACAGCCTTCCTGAGGCTGGCCAACTCTAGCATAAGTAATTCAAGAGGCTGAGAGATGCCAGATAAATTTGATTACTATAAAAGATGGGAATATGTTTCTTTCCTTTGAGAATTCACAAAAAGGGGTCAAAAACAAAGCAATGCTGAAAGCGAACAATTTCATTTTGCCTGCAATTCACGGCGAAAATTCAAAGGCAATTTTGCAGGAACATTTTATCACAATTTTATAGACCCTCATTTCCTGCACACATCACAATCTTTAATTTCTGAAAGAGGAAAGCAAGAAAAGGGGAAGTGGGGAGGGGGGAGAGGGTGAGAAGGCTGAGACCGACCGTGAGGGGCTTTTTCTTCTTCTTCTTTAAGATATAAATGCAGATATTTATAAAGCAGTGAGAGATTTGTAAATCTTTCTTCAAAGCTGAACCTACTGCTGGGATTGTGATTTGCTAAAAGCTGCTATAGGCATACTCCAAAACTCAGCAGGGTCATCCCTCCCCTTCCAAAAAAAATAATAAAATAAAAATAAAAAATAAAAGAAGTGTAAGAGTCGGGGGGTGGAGGGGAGGCGAGGGAAAAAACCTCACTCCGATTAGTAAGTAGTGTCTCTACAGGCAAAAAGAGTTTTAAAAAAACTGTTTTTGCTTTACACCTTATCCTTGAATCACACATTTTTCCTCTTTCCAAATACAGAAAAAGAAAATTTAAAACTCAATACTTTGCTTCCCATCCATGATTCTCCTCATCGCTGTTTGAAAACGGCAGGTCAATTCTCAAAGACAAGCTGTTCAGTGGTCCTTTGGAAGGTCACAATTCAAGGACAAATATAAGGCACCCATCCAAAGGGTAACTTGACTACCACCACTCCCAACCGCGGGTCTTCTCTGGGGTAATGAATGGTGTGGGTAGCTGGGAACACATTTCTGGGAACTGGTTTCTAGTTCTGATCTTGCCAATAACCCCATGTGAGATCTCGGAGGAAAGCCACAAACTCTCCCATTTCCTAGTGGGGATGATTTAAAAAAAAAAAGTCTTACTGGCTTGCCAGGGTGCTAAGGATAACAGAAAACAACAAGGGGAAAGCACTTGGCTCATTTTTAAGATAGATGCATCCTGGAGACCCAGAAAGTGTCAAAAACAGAGAAGGAGGTGAGTTAATATTTGTTAACTAAAGAATGAATGTAGTCTGGAAAGCATGAGCCAAGAAAATCAGAGGAAAACTGCAAAATATGGATACCAAAGTGAAATCAATGGCATCTACTGCTCTGAACCTACTCTCTAAGAGAGCACTGGACCGGCTTCAGAATGTTTAGACGTTTCTTTTTCATTGGGAAAATTAACCTCTCCTTGCTGCATCCACCTCCCACCTCATCCTGATGCTCTTATGCCCTTATCATCTGGACTCAAAAGACTCAAAAACCTGCAGAGCCTAGTAGGACTGCAGGGAACATGGCCATTTGAAAATGTGGAGAAACTTTTCATTTTTCTCTGAATAGATGCATTGCTTTCACACTTGATCTTAGCCAAAAGGCCGAGAGAGAACTTGATATATAATAATTTTGAAGGGAAAGTGGTTTTAAGAAAAAGAAGAAAAAAAAAAAAAAACCCAAGAGAAAAAGAAAACCTTCTGTAAGTCACTGTTTTCTGACCGAACCAGGTACAGCTGCCACTAGGAGGGAACGTAACTTTGCCAAGTGTTGCCAACCTCCTTCTGCACGTCTGGCTCCTTACTTCCTAGAGGAAATTCTTGGGAATGCCCCTGGCACTGTCTGGTACTGACCTAAATTTCCATTAAGAACAAAGAACTACAGTAAATGGAGGGACTGGGCTTTGAAAATTGTATCAACATCTAACACAAAAACCTAAGATAGTTTAATTTTAACGTTAAAGGCTCTATATACAGCACAGAGCTATATGGAATATGTACGTTCTATATAATGGCCATATATTTACATCCTTTCAGAAATCTCCTTCCTAAAATGTCAGTCCCCAATTCAATGATTGTAACTGGTTAAAAAAAAAAAAAATCAGTCAATCATTATGGACAAAAAGCCACAGATCTGCCAAAATTTGAAAACTCACATAATTTGCCATCTGGGATTTGCCACACTAAGGAGTCATCGCAATGATGCACATGTCAAGAGACCAAGCACCAACTACATAACGCTACTCATACATAAACTGTGATGAAACATGGCACAACCGTACAAAACACTCCTTTGAAGGAGATGCCACCTAGTTCTACTCCAGCCAAAAGAAATAGGCAAAGATATTAAACATGTGGCAGAGAGAAAATGATAACAGAGCATTCAGAGCCACCAAAACCAAAAGTAATAATGGCAATCTCCTTACCAATAACTTTTTTTGCACATAGATGATACTTTATTCAACTATTTCCACCAGTATTCTACTTTATTTAAAACAGAGAATGGTATACACATGTAGTCAGAGGTAGTCAGCACAATTAGGGTCTTTAGGGAGGGCTGGTGCCCTACGTTTGTCCAGTTATTCACCAAATTCTTCACTAGTACCTCCTGTCTGCTCAGGATGTCACAGTTAACAAGAGAAACATGGTCCTGCTGAGCTTATAGTCTAATGTAGAAGATGAATTAATAAGTAATATATATGGTGTGATGGATGTAACAAAAGGGGACATATGGATACTTGGTAACCACTGAGGAGACGATTTCTCAGATCATCACTGCAATCGCTCACTTCCAGAAGAAAATCTGAGACCCAGAAGGAGGGCAAGAAGTTGTCCAAGGTGATATGAAGAGACTGTTCCAACAAAATAAGGGCATCGAAGTGGCAATGAGACCCAGCAAAGTGGATAAACTTTAGATTATCTGTTTTACTAAAATGAGCCACTTCAAATCCATTTTAAAAGCAAATGGGACAGGGGTACCTGGGTGGCTCAGTTCGTTGAGTGTCTGACTTTGGCTCAGGTCATGATCTTAGGGTCCTGGGATCCAGCTCTGTGTTGGGCTCTGCACTCATTGGGGAGTCTGCTTCTCCCTCTGTCTCTCCTCCTGTTTGTGCTAGTTCTCTGTCTCTGTCTCTCTGTCTCTTAAATAAAATATTTAAGGGGAAAAAAAGCAAATGGGACACAAACAACTTTCTAAACCACACATAAATAGGTGGATGCTTTGACATCATTGAAATTTTTATTACAAAGATTTTTTTTGTAGCATGTAGCAAGTTTTGTGGTCTTTCTTCAGTAATCTTTAAGCAGCCTGGGAGTTTACTCATATCTGGAAAAGTTGAGGTGAAGATTGGTTTAAAGGATTCAAATCTCCACATCTTAGAAGGCCTATAGATCTGTTACTCACACAGTAACGCAGTGGGATTCCACCATGTCATACCCATCTCTCAAAAGAGCCACCTATTTCTGCAGAAAATAGTTAATCTTTCTAAAATAGTACCTCTTTACTTACATATCTGTGTTTCAAAGAGAGCTCTTATTAACACACATTAGGTCTTTGAGCATCTCCATGAAAATTCTAAGGGAGTTTTAAAGGTTTTGTTTTTTTTTAAATTTATTTATTTGACAGAGATGGATCACAAGTAGGCAGAGAGGCAGAGAGAGCAGGCTCCCTGCCAAGCAGAGAGCCCGATGCAGGACTTGATCCCAGGACCCTGAGATCATGACCTGAGCCGAAGGCAGAGGCTTAACCCACTGAGCCACCCAGGTGCCCTCTAAGGGAGTTTTAAATAAAAATTCCTTCAAGGGGCATGGAAGTTTATAAACAAAGCTTCTTAAAATGGAGAAGATGGTACTAGGAGGAGCACGGAATTCAACCAATAGTGCCCTCACAAGGCACCAATGTGAGGTCATGATGTCAGATTTGTGAACATCAGACTACTGCCTATTTCTTTCTGAGAGTGAGGTTTATTGAAGTATAATTTACATGAAAGAAGATACACCCTTTTTAGTGTATGGTTTTATGAGTTTTGTCAAATGCAGAGTTAGGTAACCACCACAACACCCAGGATGCTGAAAAGTTCCATTGCTCCTCCAAAATCCCACTGTACTTTTAGTCAACTCCTCCCTCAGCCCAATCCTTGGCCACCATTGATGCATCCTCTATTCCTATAGCTTTGCAATGTAAATGCAAGCAACAGCATGGAGATTTGTGAATCTGGCTTCTTTCACTTAGCATAGGGCATTTGAGATTCAGCCATATTGTTGCATGTTTCAGAAGTTCATTCCTTCTTCTTGCTGAATAGTATTCCATCATATGGCTAGATCACTGTTTATCTACTCACCAGCTGAAGGACACCTGGACAATTTCCAAGGTTGGGAGATTATGAATAAACCATTATAAGCCTTAACTGGCAGGTTTCTGCATGACCATAAGTTTTTATTTCTCTTGGGAAAACCCTTAGGAATAGGTTTTCTGGGTCATATGGTACATGTACATTTAACCCTTTAAGATGTTGCCAACCTGTTTTCCAAAGAGTGCTCCCATTTTCCATTTCATTGGCATGTGTGACAGTTTAGTTACATATTTAACTTAGGAAGGTAACCTATGAGAATATTTTAAAGAATTGTATCAATAAATGAATAGTGATCAGGAAAAGAAAGATTAGCACTAAATTCAGTTCCGTATAAGGCAGACTGAGCCAACACTCAATTTCATTAATGATTCTTTAGGTGAGATTCTATTTTAGGAGTCATAAAACCTATTACACTGAAGTTTTGCCATTTTTGCACATGCACCCCCCACCACTTACCTCTTCTCTCCTCACTTCTGCTTCCCTTGTCCAAACCTCAAGAATCCTGAAGACCCACTTCAAATGTCAGCTTCTCTTGAAGCATTCTGGGCAAGAATAACCAATTTCTTTTCTGAATTCATACAGCCCTTATAATTCCTCATAATTTTTAATTCCCATTATATATCTCATGGCTTGCATTCTATTAAAAGCATGTATAGTTATTTTTTTCCTCCTTGAGAATCAAACTCTTCTTATACCAGGGCTGCCAAAAGAGATCAACTCAGCTGTACAACTCTCTAAACCAGAATAGGTCTATGTATGCCAGACTATTCTGTGGTACAAGTGTGCATAATGTTCAAGGTCAAATGCACCAGCCACTATAAATATCCAAGATGATGAAGAAATATACAACTCCAGAGTTATACACATCCTTCTGGATAGTCAATGCACTTAGGTTTAAAATTTACAGTGTAGATCTACCTTGACTGAATTCAACAGGGGAAATCTCCACTTAATCTCCAAATAATAATCTAAAAGGAAGATGCCACCACACATTGCCGGGTGGTCCTCCACCAAAACAAAAGACGCAGGACGTTTCATCTGCTTTAACAAGAAAAGAGGTATTCATCAAAAGAAGCCAACTACTTAGAGAGGGTTAGGGAAGACTATTAAAGAAAAATAATTCCATAGACTAAATGTCATGTAAAAATCTTATGTGAAAGCCGAAGGGCTAAAAAAATGAAGAACACTGTCCCTTCTTTTTTTTTAATCTGCTCTTCCTCTTTCACTAGGTCTTGAAAAAATCATATGTTAACTACTTCTTTCACTATAGTTTCAACTGAGTCTCTCAAATGCCTGGTCTCCCAAATGCCAACTCAGTGCCACTGAGACGGCGGCAGCGTTATTGGGAAATGTCAAAGCTGAACCCCAAACAGCCTTGCTGGAGTCTTTTTTTAAAGTCTCAGAATATCACCTTTTATACCTTTATTTAAAACTGTGATCTTGAGCTAAGCTGCTGTACTTGACTGTGTCCCTTTAACCTAGGGAACTCGCTGCCAAAAAATATTATTGAGGCCAACAGCTTAATAAGTTTTATAGAAGATTAAATATTTATATGAATAAAAATAGCACCTGCAGCGACACCAGGAAGGATAAAATTACAAGGGCTATGAAATCTTCATGCTTCAGGGCATAAATTGCTTACCAGCTGGATGAGGCGGTTTTCCTCACGGAACAACACCGCACTGCTAAATATGTCTTCCTGAGAAGGATCTCAATGCTGAACATTTTCAGGACCAAAGACTACAGGAAAAGGACTAGTAAGCTCCTGGTAGGAATCCAGCTCAAGGTTGTACAGGATTTTAGAAAACAGACACAATGCTCTACCAATCTAAAATACAAAAACAATGATGCAAGAGAGAAGCCAACCACTCCATTCACACTGAGTGGGAGTAAGATGGAACAAAAGGATGAAAGGTGAGAGAGCTCACCACAGGAAATGAGTCCCAAGTTTGAGGACTGATACAGAATCTTTGCAGGAAAGAACTGAGGACCCCACATCTTAAAGCCAGTTAAGGCAAAACCGGAAAGGAAGTAGTCAGTCAATTAGTTAGGCTAAATCTCTTTTCTTTACTATTTTCCCAAAGTAGAAATGAACCATACAGATTATCAATAAGACCTTACTCTTCTAAACCTTATTACAGCAAAGGCCAACACTGATGAGAGAAAAAAGCAACTGGGAAAACATAATGAAATAAGCAGAAAAATCAAGAGAAACTAACAAACATGCAACAGTTTTTCAATGCCAGATTTCACTTCTCCCAGCACCAACTCTACGGTGGCTTTACAAAAGACTCCTTTTCCTCGTGGGTCACAAGAATGATAGTAAATAGCAATCAATCCATTTTATAAATAAAATATTCAACAAAGTAAAGAGTAGCATCCAGCCAGGCAAAGTAGGTTGATAAGGTTAATGACTTGTTAGCTTTATTGAAAATTCACTTGACTTTGCAAGTCTGGATAACCCAATGTGCACAAACATTCTAGAGTTACTAGAACTCCTTGATGTTCAGCTGCATAATTAGCTGCTTTCTACCAAAGGATTATTTAAGAAACAGCTATGGGCTCTAGGAAGGTGCTCCCATGCAAAATAGCATAGGGAAGTACATGATGGGTGGCCCTCAGAACGACTAAATGAACAAAG
The DNA here is from genome assembly GCF_020171115.1 of Neogale vison. Lineage (NCBI taxonomy): Eukaryota > Metazoa > Chordata > Mammalia > Carnivora > Mustelidae > Neogale > Neogale vison. The sequence continues at coordinate 15,419,575 of NC_058097.1, forward strand.
GGCTCCTGTGGATTTTAATAACACTGATCCACTTATGAATCATAAATCAAATGGGGACCCTCTTGCAGTTCAAAGATTTCCAAGATTTCTGGAGAGAATGCTCCAGCAAAGCAGCATGTTATCAGCCAGGATTAACCATACTTGGCTCACACTCTTTTAAAAATAGCATTTTGCACTCTCAGACAGGTCTGGCAGAGACAGCGGGAAAGGTAGGGGGAGAAGGGGGCAGGGGGACCTTCAGGGCCCGTGTCAAGGGTCTTTCTTGCAGAAGCCAGAGTTTGGCAGAGATGGATGGAGCTCAGAGGAGCAGAGAAATGCAGGCTCATAAAGATGAGCTGTCACATTCTAAACCGGAGAGATAAATAAACGGTTAGTATCAACAGGAGCCGTTTCTTATTATTTTTAGAAAGTCTTTAATTTAATGCATATTTTCTTTGCTGAAAAGGAAATAGTGATATTAACAAATTGGTTTTATTTCTAACCTGGCAGGCTGCCTGCAGTGAAATGTAAATACATGTACATGGGAGCCGGGATTAGCATTTACTGAAGAAAAAGAGTAGTCAATATTTTAATGAGGAAGTCTAAGAAAGCAATTGCATGAAACACACTCCGATGTCACAGGGGAGCTTTTTAAGTTAAGCCAACTAGTTCCAAATTACTACTTTGCTCAGCTTTCCTTTAAGGGAAGTTTAGACTTACTTAAAAAAATACAACTGTGGCATTTAGTCTTAAATATCATAAAATAGCTGTAATATTCATCTCTATAAATACATACATTAACCTATATACATGTCTCTCATTATATATATAGAAAAAGGATGTCTGACATGCCATTCTTCAGTTAAATGGCCCATTTAACACTGTCATCCTTCTCCTTATTTCAAAGACAGAAACACTAGGTGAAGAAAATTGATACTATCCAAGACTAAGGGATAGATGTGAGGGGGGAAAATGCATGGTAGGAAATATGAGTAGCCAAAGCAAATAAAAATCAATGGTAGTTTAAGGATAGAGTTGTGTATATAAGACAAGTTTGGGTGGCAGAAAAAAATCTACTAGAAAAACACTATCATATGATTTCTTTTTCTATTTTTTTTCCATTTTTATTTATTTCACAGAGAGATCACAAGTAGGCAGAGAGGCAGGCAGAGAGAGGGGGGATAAGCAGGCTCCCTGCTGAGCAAAGAGCCCGATGTGGGACTCGATTCCAGGACCCTGGGATCATGACCTGAGCTGAAGGCAGAGGCTTAATACACTGAGACACCCGGATGCCCCCATCATATGATTTCTAATGAGACACCCCTAATTTTAACAGATTAGAAAGAGTTAGAAAAACATTCTGGGTATTGGGTGAGTGTGGTAAACCAAGGAAATAATAAAAGAGCTGAAATATCACTCAGAAATGATGACCCCTGCTTAAATGAAATCAAATGATCCCAAGTGTTGAAGACTTCTGTATCAACATTTCTGAAATACAGGGTATCCAACAGGACTAACTACTTTAACAGCACACATTAAAACAGTATTTCCTAACGTCTCTTGAATACTATGAAGAACGTTTTCTGTCAAATATTATGCAGCTTATACTCTCACACTGGCCAAATTTTATGTATTCTTCAAACCTCAAGAGGTTTCACTACTAGCATCAAGTGATAAAGAGCAGAAATTGGTAAAACAGAAAAAAAATCACAGAAAATAATCAACGAAGCTTAAAGTTGTTATTTTTAAAGAAAATGATAATATCAATAAACAGAGAAGGGGCATGTCATCAATACTAAGATCCTGAAGACATTAGAAGGATCATAAGAAAGACCTTATAATCATTTATACTTTTATCCATTCATAATTATATGCTTTTATGAAAATAAGTTATCTATATATCTAAAAGAAAGTGCTATACATGACAACCAGGAGAAATACACCAAAATATTCAAAGCAATATTCAGTTTATTAGACAAAAATCATTGCTTTTAATTTATAATTTTTTTAAATCCTGCATTCCCACAAAGGTCTACTATACAACAGTAGAGATGAGTAAAATACATTCACATTCAACAATATAAATGGGTCTCAGAAACATAATATTGAGTGAAAATTTGTCACAAAGGAAGCATCAGTATACCTTTAGTGTGATACACTTTTTTAAAGAAAGGTTTTATTTATTTATTTATTTGAGAAGGAACATGAGCATGAGAGAGCACAAGCCAGGTGAGCAGCAGAAGTCGAGGCAGACGTAGACTCCGAGCTGAGCAGGGAGCCCGGGACCATTTTCTGAGCTGAAGGCAGACGTTTAACCAACTGAGCTACCCAGGTATCCCTAATGTTTCCATTCTTAAGCTGGATCTTAAGTTTGTAGATATTCATTTCGTTATTGTGCTTTGTAGCTTATACATATATAACATATTTCATTTGTATGCATAAAATATTACCAATAAAATCAAAGCAGAGAAAGGACAGAAAAGATCTATTTCCCCTGTCAAATGATCCTTCCCACCTCCAGGGACAAGTGAAAGACTCCTGAGAGCCTCACCATTGACAGAGCTAGGTGATAACAAGACTAGAAGCTCTCTCTGTACCAGTCAAGAGCTATTTTATGATGAGCCAGAATATTTCTCTACAAAAACCTATCCACTAACCCTCTTGACATCCATTCAGAAACACTAAGTACAAAAAGAAAAAAAAAGCGTGTGTAGTGGTTGGGGGCAAAGAAGGTGGGGTACTATAGCACCTCCCTGGGAAACCTCATCCTCAAAACTGAAGTACTGAAACTGGGGCAGAAAAAGGAAGAACAGAAGTACATGTTGGAAAGGAGAGTGTTTTATGTGTTTGAACAGAGACCTAGACTTTCAGAGTTTAGATCTCTGGATGATGCTTCCCGAAAACTGGGACTTAACCAAGAATGTACTCACATTTGTATTTCCTCCAGATACAGACCAAAGAAGGAAATCTGACCATCATACAACAAGACAGACCCCTAAGAAGAAACCCCTAAGCCTGTTGACAAGCACCCAACAAAGCATCTATGATAGGCTACCGCAGAAGAAGGAACAACAACGGTCCATTAACTCAAAGGAAGATCATTGCCTCTGAAAATATGATACTTGAGGACATCAGAGGTCTTACCCAACTGTGAATTCTTGAGGTCAGGGGCCAAGTCTTGTTTACTCATGTGTTTCTAGTATTTAGAGCATTGCCTGGGACAAAGTAAATGTATAATGACTATTTTTAAAATAAATTCAACTGTTTCAGATCTACAGGAGAGAGCAAAATAGACCTCACTGTAAAAAGTACAGAAAACTGTCAGGAGAAATAAAATACGAAAGAGAAACAGAATAATAAAAGGAAGATCAGTGAGATAAGAAGAGAGTATATATAACCAAAAATGCACAGACAAGACGTAAATTCATGCTAAAGGCAGTAAATACAAGAAGGATAAACAAGAAAAAACAGTATAACATTTCAGGACTACAAATCAACTGCAAGAGACCAAACACCCAACCGTAGGTTTAGATTAAGTTCCAATTTAGTTGGCCAAGAGAGCAACATAGTCAGGAGCCCATATGTCTCAGCATTAAGTCCTTTGGTTTCTGGAGTCCCTAGTGAGAGTATAGCGAATTGTAAAGAGGCCTCAAATTTGCCCACTCCCTGCATCCATGCTGCAGTAATAAGGAACACCAGTTTCTCCAAATAAGAGCTAGAGTTCATTTCTGCACCCCCTGAATCCACAACAGTCAACAGTCCTTTGGCCAATATAACCTTAGCAAAGTGATGTCATCAGAGTCTTGGAAAGTGCTTAGCATTGGAGTTTGCCCTCATGTGCTGCTTTAGAAACTTTCAGATATGTGGTTCCAAGTCCAGAAACAGGCACAGGGATCACCTCCAATTGACCCACTCACTGAATGCACTCACATGAGAACTGCCCAACAGAATCTAAAATTACCCGCCTACAAAATCTTGAACTAATAAATGATAGCTCTTTTAAGCCACTAGATGGGGTGGGGGTGGGCAGCGGGCTATGCAGCAAAAACCAGCTAACCCAGAGGTAGTCAGCTCTCAGTTAATACTCTCTGCCCAAGGCCTTTAGATCTAAGCTCAGTTCTAGCTGCCCCCACCTTGTCTTTATACTTAGATTTAATCATCACTCAGGAAAAATTTATATGAGTTATGTGTTAAGAAGGAACATTCCAATTTATGAAACTGCTGGTTCTTAAGCCAAAGAGTTCTAATAAAACCATATCCTAATGGGAAGGTAGAGGAACTGAACAAGAGAAGCAAAGTCAGTGTCCAAGTAAACTGGAGGAAGTTAACCTTGAAGTATCACCTTTAGTTTTATGGTTTCCTGGAAAGCCCCTTTCCCTTAAATACCCTCAAAAGCAGAGGAAAAAACAAGATGAAAACTACTGAAAAGGCACTATATGTTAATAAAAAAAATTTTTTTTAAATTACTGAAGAGGGAAGAGTACATGTTAAGATCAGAACAGTGATTTATCATTTATTCATTCACTCATCCACTAGAAAATACACATTTGTTTAGTGTCTCTAGTGTGCCAGGATCTGGACATAAACATATCCAGGTATACAGAAATGAACAAAACTGGTATGGTTCCTGCCTTCATAGAATTTACTGTTTCAACATCTAGATCACTGGGGTTTCTGAAAATATCAGGATAAATGGGACAAAACCAGTAATTCAAGCTATCATAGATGAAAACATGTATCAAGTGGAAAAAGTCCAGTGAATACCGATCAAAAAGATAATTATTATCAAGGCAAACCCATACCTAGATGCATCCTGTCAAAATGTTTGAGTTACAAGAATCAAGTCTCACAAACATCCAGGCATGGGAAAACAATGACAACAACAACACACATACCCCATATACCCCTGATAAAGAAAAAAACAAACAAACAGCCCTTCCTCAGCTTCTCCTTTAATGCAAAAATTGGTTTAACAAAATTACAGAATTTTGAGGGAAAACGTTCCAACTCAAGAATTGTATACCTAAAGAAAGAATGGAAAAATATCCTCTCAAATGCATGAATTCAGAAAACCAACCACGCATCCTTCTTGAAAAATTATCGAAAGCCATACTCAACCTCACTGAGAGATTAAGAAAAATTAAGAGGTCAAAATAAGAAAGATAAAGTATAAAAATAAAATTGGGAATAGTAAAACCAGTTAAGAATACAAATAACAAAGTAATTATATCAAGTCTATTTTAAAAGCTAAAAAGGTATCATAAATATTATTTATGAAAAAGCAATGCATATGTTGTAAGAATAGTAATTTCTTAAATTAATAGAAATTTTCTAGAACCTGACATTATATAAACAGAGGCCAAGATATAGGGCCAAGAGAGAGCAGTAGTATATGTACTGGGAGGGAAGTATGCTAAATTTTTCCATTTAAATAGAAGGTGTAAAAATGCTGTTTGCCCTTAAATTTGAGAGAGACTGATAGACTAAAGAATGCTTTTGAGAGACTTTAATGAAAACAGAACTTATTACAAAACATACACTCTATGAAACTTAACAAAGAATGTCTATATGCTCAAAGATAGAAAAGAATGGGGAAAAAACCACCCAAGTGTCAAAAAGAAAACATAATGAAAATAGTAAACCTAATATTTTGTTTATGACAATAATTGCAAATGCCTTAAACTTCTCTGTGAGATGACTAAAAAGGAGAAAACCAGATTAGGAAACTAAAGTCAACTGTATATTTATTACAAGAGATACACCTAAGACATAGGAGTACAAAAGGATGAGTAAAAAGATGAGCAAAGATATCTGAAGAGATACAAATAAAAAGAAAATCAAAGTTTTAATATTAACATTAAACAATGGAAAACTCAAAGCGAAACACACATATGTTCAAAGAGAGCTTTCATATTAGAGGAAAACAGTTCAATGCAAATATACAATGTTTATGTGTCAAATAATACTGTGTTGACTCACAGAAAACAATTATCTCTGTATCTATCTTATCTATAAATAAGTCAACTTATCTATAGGTATCTTATCTATATCTATCTTATCTATAAATAAGTTATCTTATCTATAAATGTTATCTTACCTATAAATAAGTTACAGAGTAGTAAGAACAAATTAATAAAGGACTTCAACTTTCCTCACAGTTGGTCAAAGAAGATCAAAGAAGACAAAAAATGAGCTGGAGACAGAACAGCTTGATGATATAATTAATAAGATTAAGTTCTCTAAATAAAGTAACTTTTATCTCCAGTGCCCATGCACTCCTTCCTAAAGATCATCAGGCATACCCTTCTACAAAGATAATGCCAATAAAATTCAAGAAAACATCATAGCATGTATACTTCAGAGATAATCAAATCAAACTAGAAATTCATTGTAACAGACGGAATTTTAAAATTCAACCATTTAAAAATTTCAAATTCATCTTTTAAAAAATTTGGGGGTCATAGACAATATCAAAATGCCACTTCCGTTTATTAATAAATAAAGTAAGAATCAAAAGGTATGTGATGCAGCTAAAATGGGAATCATAGGAAAATTCATAGTTTGAAATATTTTTGTTAATAAATGACAAAAAAGATCAACCCAGCATGCAACTTAAGAAGCTGGTAAGAGGGACACCTGGGTGGCTCAGTGGGTTAAGTGTCTGCCTTCAGCTGAGGTCTTGATACCAGGGCTCTGAGCCCAGCATAGGGTTACCAGCTAAGTGGTGAGTCTGCTTCTCCCTTTCTCTCTGCCCCTCCATCCCACTCATGCTCTCTCTATTGCACATACTCTCAAATAAGTAAACAAAATCTTTAAAAAAAAAAAAAGCTAGTAAGAAAAATAGCAAAACTGGAAATAGTAAGTGGCTTCAAAAGCTGGTTCTTCAAAAATACCTCTGGCAAAGCTCATTAAGTTATTCATATTAAGAATGAGAAAAGGGACTTCACAATAGATTTATAGGATTATTTTTTAAATGGGAACAGAATATTTTGTATGCATTTGTATTAACAAATTTCACCTCTATATAAACTGGCATTTCAACAGGGAAATATAAATTAATCAAAATTCATTCAATAAGAGAAAGAAAACAACCTAAATATGTCAATACCTTTGAAAGGAAATTAGAGGTTTCAAAGAATTTGTCCCCCAAATGAGTCAGGCGCAGACATTAATTCTATCACATCTAAAGAAGAAGAGGGGTTAATTCTTGTACTTAAACTGCTCCAGAACATGATACAGGGGGAGGAGGACTGGAGAGGATGGGGAAATTTTATTAATTGATATTGTGAGGCTACAATTTCCCTTGTTCAAAAACTGTAATTAAAATGGCACAAAAAGAGAACTTTACAGATACAACTTAGACATCATATGCAGAAACTCTAAATAAAATGTTATCACAACCAAAAAAAAAAAATGTTATCACAACCAAGAGAGGTTTATTTCTGATATGCAAGAATGAATACCTCTTAGAAAATCTACCAAGAAATGGGAAGACACCCAATGTTCTCCAATGGAATGACTCAATATTATTATGGAGATGCCAATTCTACTCCAATCATTTACATTTTTATCCAAGTATCATAAAAATCCAATAGAAAAATATCCAACAGAAAAACAGAAAAAATAGCTAAGATAATTTTGAAAGAGAACGCGGAGGCAAGATGGGCATTATTAAATATATACCAAAATGACAACAATTATATTAACACTGCAGCACTGATACAGGAAATTATTTACATTACCAAAATTCAAAACTACCTACATTTCCACTGTTCAGTAGGAATGGGTAAAACTTCGTTAAACTACTGCCATGCAATTGAAAAGTATGCAGTGATTAAAAATTAAATTGTAGAAGACACAGAAAGATGTCCAAGTCTAAGAGGTAATCAGGACTAAAACTTTACAAACAAATTAATAGCATAATTTCTTTTAGGAATGCAAACTAATCACAGGGGATAAAACCTTAGAAGATATATACTAAATGTAAACAGAGGATATTTTTCCATGATGGGATTAAATGATTTTAATATTTGGGCTCTTCACATTTCTCAAATTTTTCAAGACAAATATACTGCTATTGTTTTCCTAAAAATATTCTTTTTTTTTAAGCTCAAGCCCTCTAAAATCCAGTATTCTATTAATTTAAGCATACTTATACATGACTGAAATTCATTTGAGATATATACAAAGGAAATCTGTGCTTTGTGCCAATGGCAAGCATCTGGATATGACTCACCAAAAAAATTACTATATGTCTGAAGGAAATATTAAAACAAATAGCCCAGCGCTGCAGTGACTGCATAGAACTGTATATATTCATTCTGTGCACTGGACAGGAATTTTTCATTTCATACATCATTTACAACTTGCTGCAGTGATTCTGCAAAATCAGTCCATACCATTAGCACTCACAAAGAGAAACATCCAATGTTCTCATTGTTGGAAAATTCGAGTGTTTTGGGCTCCGAAGTGCACAAATGTCAATACTCCATCTAAGCAGATGTTGCTCTCATAACCAGGATGAGGCCAACAGGCGACCAGGATCCACAGACAGGGATCAGATATCTGGGGTCAAGCCCATTGACTTTTTGAAAACTATAGTTTTAACGTGGCATGTGCTTATAGATATACTAAATCTTAAAAACTATTTGAAATAAATGAAAACAAAATGGAGAAAGTCATAAGCAAACCCCTCCGGAGGGGCTATTTTTTTAACGAGAAACAGTTCTGATTTCTCAAATATTTTATCAAGGCATTTGATAACAACCATCTGGTTTACTCAACACTCCATCAAATGAGTGTCTGATGCATTCAACTAAGTCCCTGCTCTTTTTTAACAGTGTTGGTATTTTCAAATCATAGCATGAAGAAGTATATATATATCAAAGCAATACAAAATATGGCCTTGTATACTTTAGGGCAAGAAGAGAGATGTTTCACTGGGCAGTGAAATGCTCCTGGGGTCAAAAGAATTCTGGAATAGCAAAGAGGCTTAAGAGTAGTAAATGTCAATTTGGTTCTGCTTCCAACATGCCCTAACACTCAAACTCCCTCTCTCTTCCCTTCTTTCTCCTTATGTAGGAAAACACAAACCACACTTTTCTGGTGAGTACATCTACCATATCCTCAGATCTAGCTACAGAAATGGAAATGAATTCCAAGAAGTATCCAATGAATTGCAAACAACACCCTATTTCACTACTCTATGGATTTTCCCATTACTTGCTTCATTCATTTCTAGAATAATGGGGATCCAGAGGTACACTCAGTCTCAACATGGAGTCCATCAATGAGTCATCCACATGACCCTCATCACAACCAGCCATAACTAAGCACTAGAATTATCAAGCTCATCAACAATACCTTGCTTTGAAATTGCCAACTGTCCCTACCTACACACCAACAGACTCTTTAGCAACTGATTCGATTTTTTCCAGAACCAAAAGTTGAGTAGTTGATGAATACTTCTTATCGTGCAGAGGGCATCAAAGTCCTAGTAACAAAGGTCAAATTCATGACAGAACAAATACTCAGGAGTTTGTGAAGCAAAGCCGTTAACATTTAAGTTGTTCATTCTCGTGTCACAAATATTCAGTATCACTATGTCTAAGAAATCAAACAGGAGAACACCCTCCCTGCTGAAATCAATCAAACTTGGACTACTGAATTTAAAAAAAAAAAAAAAAAAAGCACTCTGAAGAGGATTCCATGGGTAAATCTAGAGCATCCCCAATGGGATGTGCATACATACCAAGGTGAGTTCTTCTTTGATTTATTCTTCTTCTGTTCATGGAAGAATTCAAGAAATCCAGAAGTCTGTAAAAAGAAAAAGGTTTGGCTTAAGGAAAAGATCTAAAAAAAATAGCAGACAAACCGATGAAGGAGAATTGACAGTGGTAATATGTGTGCTCGGCTAAAAATGAGGCATTCTCAGTGGGAAGTTGATAAAAATCTGCAAGCCATGGAGGTCATGGCCAGAGTGAACACTGAATGCTTCACATCTCAAAATGGAAGTACTGTTTTTAATTGAAAAGGGAGCCTATGAAGTACTATTCATTGCCCTTCCTTCCCCCAAAAAGGTAGATGACGGATTGAATAGAAATTCACTTCATATTAAATCCAATGATGTATACATTCCAATTAATGAGTAGTTTAAGCACTTACTTATGAAAAAAGAGGAAAACTTTTGTGATTTTCTCACAGGTCTCCATCTGAGAAAAGTACAAGGTAAGTGACAGCAAATTTCTTCCCCAGAGGTAATTATAGAAGAATTCTACGTTGAAGATGAAACTCAGGTAGGAGTTTGTTATGCAAATTTGCCTAAACATAACCTAAAATTTTAGTATAAAAACAGCCAATCTAGGGGCGCCTGGGTGGCTCAGTGGGTTAAAGCCTCTGCCTTTGGCTCGGGTCATGATCCCAGGATCCTGGGATCGAGCCCCACATTGGGCTCTCTGCTCCGTGGGGAGCCTGCTTCCTCCTCTCTCTCTCTGCCTGCCTCTCTGCCTACTTGTGATTTCTCTCTCTCTGTCAAATAAATAAAATCTTTAAAAAAAAAACAGCCAATCTAAAACGATATCCTTTTTGCAAAAGATCAGAATTTGAGTGAACTTTTGCCTCACTTGTGTTTCTGTTTGGGGATAAGTGTCTTGGATATTATATGATTTACCTATTATCACTAGCATCATACAAATAAGATGAAATAGAACCTAGGAAAAAGATCATGTATGCCAAGAATGAGTGCCAAATAAGAAATAACAAGTCCAGAAATCCAGCAAGAACAGCAGAAGCAGAAAGTGACTACAAAGGTTTTGGTTATTCAATACAGCATTAGACCAGAAGTGGACTGCCTCTTGGTGGCTATCTGGTCTTATGGGAGAAAGCAACCTACTATTATTTATTTTTAAGCAGAGAAACCAAAGTTGAGATGGTCAAACATGGTATAAATGGTTCCATAAGCATCTTGCCATTATTCTGAGACTGAGCAGGACATGGACATTAGGATCTTGTGGAAGGAAAAAGCATTTTAATTGAAGACAATAATTGTTTTAGAAGGGCAATAAATAGTTACTGATCAAATTACTGGTCACTGTACAAACCAGATTTAACAATCATTTTCCAAAACCAAGGTAGAAGGATCTTGCCAAATGCATGAAGCAGAACAAGTGTAAGTTTTAAAAATAAAATGTGGGGGCACCTGGGTGGCTCAGTGGATTAAGCCGCTGCCTTCGGCTCGGGTCATGATCTCAGGGTCCTGGGATTGAGTCCCACATCGGGCTCTCTGCTCAGCAGGGAGCCTGCTTCTCTCTCTCTCTCTCTCTCTCTCTCTCTGCCAGCCTCTCTGCTTACCTGTGATCTCTGTCAAATAAATAAATAAAATATTAAAAAAATAAAAATAAAAATAAAATGTGAACTACAGAGACTGGTTGGCTCAGCAGGACAAGCACACAATTCTTTTTTTTTTTTTTCAAGTAATGATGATTATTTATTTATTTTTATTTATTTTTTTTTTTTATTTGACAGAGATCACAAGTAGGCACAGAGGCAGGCAGAGAGAGAGAGAAAGGAGGAAGCAGGCTCCCCGCCAAGCAGAGATTTTGTTGTGGGGCTCCATCCCAGGACCCTGGGATCCTGACCTCAGCCGAAGGCAAAGGCTTTAACCCACTGAGCCACCCAGGCGCCTCCACAATTCTTAATCTAGAGTTTGTGAGTTTGAACCCCATTCTAGGTATAGAGATTACTTAAAATGAATAAATGAAGGGGTGCCTGGGTGGTTCAGTCTGTTATGCATGTGACTCTTGATTTCAGCTCAGGTCATGATCTCAGAGTCACAGGATCAAGCCCCATCATGGGGCTCATGCTCAGTGTGGAATCTGCTTAAGATTCTCTCTCTCCCTCTCCTTCTACCCCTCCCGCTCATGTTCTTTCTCTCTAAAATATAACATTTTTTTAAATGAATAAATCGATTTTAAATTAAAAAGCAAAGCATGAGCCTTAAAAGTTTGTTTCATTAAAATTACGGTTATTGAAACATGGGGAGATTAAGAAGAGTTAAGGACAGGGTAACCAAAACCAGGAAAAAAGAAAACTAATAGGCAGTGAATGAAAAATAATTCAGAACAGAGTCTGGAGCAAGCTGAGCCCTGGGCTCTACTTACTGTTTCTGAGCCATTATAAAGATAATAACACCTTATGGAGTATTACTCAGCCTCAAAAAAGAAATAAAGCCTGCCATTTGTGACAACATGCATGAACCTGCAGGACATGATGCTAAGTGAAATAAGCCAGTCACAGAAGGACAAATGCACGTGATTCTAGTTACATGAGATATCTAACACAGTCGAAATATAGAAGCATAGAATAGAATGATGGTTGCCAGAAGCTGGGGAGAGGGAAGAGGGGGAATTGTTTTTCAATAGGTACATGAAGTTTCCATTATGAATACATTCTAAGGTCTGCTGTGCAACATACTACAGTTAATAAGAGAGTATTGATATTGTGCACTTTAAAATATGTTAAATGTTCTTGCTAAAGAAATCCACAAAAGCACACAAAGATATTAGAGGTGACTGCTATGTTTAGCACCTTGGTTGTGGTGATGGTATCACAGATGTACATATATGCCTAACCTCATTAAGATGTATACATTAAATGTGTGCAATTCTTTTTTAAGATTCTAATTTTTGTGTGTGGTTTTCTTCTCTTTTCTTTTCTTTTTTTCAGTGTTCCAAGATTCAATGAGATTCTATTTTAAAGTAATCTCCACACCCAACATGGGACTCAAACTCACAACCCTGAGATAAAGAGTCATACTCTCTACCTACTTACCCAGCCAGGTGTCCCTGTAGTTTTTTTTGTAGATCAGTAATACCTCAATAAACTTGAAAAAGGGCAAAGAAAACACCTTGCTGACTACAAAGCCCACTCAGTATTATCTAACATAAGCACTCTCAGACAGAAGGTGCCTATGACAAGCACCTGATCCTTTTCTCCAGACTTAATGTTCAGTGCTTCCTTCCATGTACACACTGCATTCAAAATGAGATTTTTAGCCATAAGGCACATAAGAACGTTACTTTAAAGAAAGATCGCTCAGGAGCACCTGGCTGGCTCAGCCAGTAGCGTACGCAACTTTAATCTTGGGATCGTGAGTTTCAGCCTGACATTGGACAGAGATTACCTAAAAATTGAATGGATGAAAGAATGAATCAACCAAAGGATAAAATAGAAAGAGATGTTGCTCAAATGCAAACATCCTTTAGAAGAAAATTCAAGTCTACTTCATTTGGACTGGTCATAAAGACTTCCTCTTCTATACAGTTCATAATTTATATATTATACACTGATTTAAAAGAAAGATAAAAGGGGCGCCTGGGTGGCTCAGTCTTTAAGCATCTGCCTTTGGCTCAGGTCATGATCCCAGGGTCCTGGGATACAGCGTCAGGCTCCCTGCTTGGCAGGAAGCTTCCTTCTCCCTCTCCCACTCCCCCTGTTTGTATTCCCTCTCTCGCTGTCTCTCTGTCAAATAAATAAAATCTTTAAAAAGATTAAAAAAAGAAAAAAGAAAGATAAATAACAATAGTTTTATTTTTGGAAACAGAGTAACTCTAGAGATTTCCAACATTTTTATTCTCAAAAATTATAATTTTGTCTGATACACAAATGGTATTTATTAAAATGTCATTTCTCCATTTTGAAACCATCAGCTGTGTATATTATAAGTATATGTACAATGTCCATTAGACATGTGCATGTTAAGAATAGCTCAAATCCCTTGGGTGCCTGGGTAGCTCAGTCAGTTAAGTATCTGCCTTTAGCTCAGGTCATGATCTCAGGATTAAGTCCCACATCGGACTCCCTATCAAGCAGAGAGGCTGCTTCTCCCTCTCCCTCCACCTCTGCCCCCAATTTGTGCTTGCTCTCTCTCTCTCTCAAATAAATAAATAAAATCTTAAAAAAAAAACAAAGAATAGCTCAACGCCCACAGTTAATTCCCTCTCAGACTTCTAGAAATTGAGCAGAAGGGACAAGGTGCATATGTGTGTGTCTATGTGTGTGACCAAGGTGGTAACCAATGATGTCTTAAAGCATGGCTCAACCTTTTGAAAACAGGTAGATAAAACTTGACTTAATAAAGTAAACATATATTTTTATTTTCCTAAGTGACTTAGATTATAGTCACAGTGTCCAAAATTACCCAGGTTATTTTATAATACACTTTATAAATCCAATTTATATAGCCAAAACCTAAAAATGACAACAGAGCTAACTGCAATATGTTTCAGGGATTTTAGTGACCGTGAATCTCCCTTTCCACCAAAAAGAGAGAGACCTGCATGCATTATGACTCAGAGTGCCAAGACCAGAGGCTGGCAAACTTTTCCTAAGAAGGGCCAAATAGTAACTATTCTCTTCTTTGTGGGCCATATGGTCTCTGCCACAGTTACTCAACCTTGTCCTTAGAGCAAGGAAACAGCAGCTGTGTTCCAAAAGAACTTTACTTTCGGGGGCATTGGTGGCTCAGTTGGTTAAGTGTCTGCCTTTGGCTCAGGTCATGATCCTAGGGTCCTGGGATGGAGACCCACATTGGGTTCGTTGCTCAATAGGGAGCCTGCTTCTCCCTCTCCCACTGCCCCTCAACACTCTGCCCCCACAACTCGTGCTCTCTCTCTCTCTCTCTCACTCGCTCTCTCAAATAAGTAAATGAATATAATCTTAAATTTTTTTAAAAGATTTTATTTATTTATTTGACAGAGAGAGATCACAAATAGGCAGAGAGGCAGGCAGAGAGAGAGGAAGGGAAGCAGGTTCCCTGCTGAGCAGAGAGCCAGATGCGGGGCTTGATCCCAGGACCCTGGGATCAGGACCTGAGCCAAAGGCAGAGGCTTTAACCCACTGAGCCACCCAGGCACCCCCTATAATCTTAAATTAAAAAAAAAAAAAAATCACTTTGTTTACAAAAACAGAAGGTGGTTAGATTTGGCCCATGGGTTACAGTTTGACTAGCCCTATTCTAGAGGTTCACTGTTAGTAATAATTTCTACTATATTTCAACATGGCTTATCCACTTGTGGGCACATGTGAAAAAATGAATTTGAGAAGGGAATGAGGATATAGAAACAAAAAAGAAAATGGTCATAGGAAAATAAGATGAAGGTCTACATAGTTACTAAATAACTCTAAGCAGCCTACAAGTCAAAGCGAAAAGAGTGACATGTCTGCTGGGTTGTCGTAGAGAGAATAATGGCTCTCTGAAGATGTCTGTGTCCTTTCCCCCAGAACCTATGAATATACTGGATTACATTACAAGGGGGTTTGAAGGTTGTGGGTGGAATTAAAGTTGCTAACAGCTGACCTCAAAATAGAAAAATTATTCTGGATTACCTGGGTAGGCTCCATGTAATCACAAGGATCATTTAAATGTGGCAGAGGGAGGAACCAGAGAGTTGGAATCATGACGAAAGCTAGACTGACTACTGCTGGCTTTGAAGATGGTCAAGAGACCATGAGTCAGGGAATGTGGGCAGCCTCCAGAGGCTGGACAAGGCAAGAATTCTCCAGCAGAGCCTCTAGGATAAACAGAGCCCTGCCAACACTTTGATTTTAGCCCAGGGAGACCCATCTCAGTCTTCTGACCACCAGAACTATATGGTAATAAATGCACATTGTTTAAGTCTGCCAGGTTTGTGATAATTTGTTATAGCAGACGGAAGAAATTAGTATGTAGGTCCAAAAGAGAAAGTAGAAATGTCTTTGTGGGTCTTTGTATTACGTGACAATGTAGATTACACACTGAATGAGATGCCCACAATGAATGTAATCCAAGTTCCCTGTTCTTCTTTCCTGAAATAACCCTTGAGTAGGCTAATGGCACAGCAGCACATCAGCAGAGCAAATGGTCTTCTGCAAGAAGACAACACCTTAAGATCCATTCTCTAAGAGCCTGGCTTCATGTAAGGATCGAAGTTAAAATATCCACATATAATATTTTTTGAAGTGTGGTGTTATGACATGTCAGGAAAAGAAGAAATCTGTGTTCACATATGTGTAGGAAAGATCATTCAAAATTAAACAGTTGTTTTTATGTAAAGCTTCCCTGAACCTTTAACATGCTCATGCGAATCTCCAAGGAGACAATAATATATACAGGCCCTCTAGCCATAAATCCTTTTTCTCTTCCAGGACTATCAGGAGCTTAGAATCCTGCATAACCCATTTTGGAAAACTTTGACATGCAGCAATGGGCAAACCCAAAAGCCTCTTAGGGAATTCTTACATGCTCTCCAGGTGTTAAGGAAACTAATGCCCAATGAAATTAAGTGATCGATCCCTAGAGCTGCCCACTGTGATTAATTCACAAGGGTCTCAGCCTCGCAGCCATTCTGTAAGCATCGAGGCTGAGCCTCCCCTCTGTTTAGGATGAGCTTCAGGGCTCCCCCCTCAGCAGGGCATGTACTAACTGTAGAAGTAGGCATGCCTGTACTTGTGGGATACCCACTAGAATAACCATTATGTTTGTAGCATGTATGTCTGGATTCAAAACCCTCTCTTTAGCAGAGTTCCAAAGTCTACAGTATTAGCGCAGAAGAAAGGAACATAACACAGCTATTTGGTTTTTTTGGCGGTGGGGTATCTTAGCTTTGGCCTATCTCATTCATCACCCTGGCGAGAAAAGAGCCTTTTTGTACACTTCTAGGAAGGAGGGCTCAATTTTTAGCATCTCTATTTAGAGAAGAGAAAATGGGATGCTACCAAAGACATATTACACCTTTTCCTTTAAGTTATATATTTTTTATTTTAATTGGTTTCCAAACTTCATTTTTTGTTCCAAGATAAATGTAGACTGTGTTGTTAAATGTCAAGAAATGAAAGCTAATCTACAAAGTGGCCCAGCAGTGTATTTTCTGTTCCTGTACCATAGCAAAGGAAATATCAGCAGCCACTAAAGGTTTAGGAACTGCTAACATAAAAATTTCTTCTTCTGCTAGCCCCCCAAATTTCCACAATATTTGTACTTTTGCCCTTAAGACAATAAGCTTTTTTTCAGCTGCAAGCCCCAAATCCATAAGAGAACATGTAATTTCAGAGGACGTGTGACACTGTGACAAACACAGTTTAGTGAGTTTAACACAAATCAACCCATTTAAAATGATTCAAGAAATATTTGCCAAATGATTGATGCTGGTTGTCCCAAAACATAATAAACTAAACCTAGAGGCACAAATTTAGGAAAGATTATCCTGACGGTTGCATTTCTTCCAATTCAAAATATCAAAAGAAGATCTAGTTACTTGAAAACCTAAGGTTCTAGGTTCTATTGTGCAGACTACACTGATTTCACACCCTATGCCATGAGGATAGGAACATTTTAGGAAGCC
The DNA here is from genome assembly GCF_020171115.1 of Neogale vison. Classification (NCBI taxonomy): domain Eukaryota; kingdom Metazoa; phylum Chordata; class Mammalia; order Carnivora; family Mustelidae; genus Neogale; species Neogale vison. The sequence continues at coordinate 15,436,932 of NC_058097.1, forward strand.
CCCAACTTTCTAAATTCACTCAACACATGCCAGGAAGCAGCCAGATAATCGCATGGGACTGATTTCCTGGGGTCACTAGCTTTGCTGCAAGGTCAAGGAGTGGTAGGGGTCGGGGGGAGTAGCAGGCACATTTTCTAACAAGTGAGGGAACAGGGTAGGCACCATGCAGATGCCTGGTTGGCTGTGGCAGAAATTAGGCCTGTGTTCCTATCCCCCCCTGCTCCTCATTCCCCCATCTGCTCAGCATCTAACCAGCTGACTCACTCAGATGCAGAGCTAACAGGGTCAGGAGTCAGAGAGATGGGCTGGGCACAGCATGGCAGCTGAGAAAGCTGGATCAGGAGTTCTGTGTTATAAGTCAGATGGTATAAATAAAATTTCTGAGAGTTTCCTGGAGTTTTTAATTTTCTTAAGAAACCATGGAAAATATAACTATGAAGTTTCATTAGCAAAGCTTTCCCAGCTCTGGAGACATACAGTCTTTAAGAAGCAGAAACAAGGCTTCTGCATCCACCCAATAGTCCCAAGCTAGAACTGCAGACTGAGAGCTGCTTGAATCTTAGCATCCATGAGCAGGGCATGTGAATTAAGGTTTCAGTGATCACCAACTAACACCTTGTGGTCCCCTAGTAACCCACTTGAAGCCACTACATAAGAAGTATAATGCAAATCGGGACGCCTGGGTGGCTCAGTTGGTTGGACGACTGCCTTCGGCTCAGGGCGTGATCCTGGAGTCCCGGGATCGAGTCCCACATCGGGCTCCCAGCTCCATGGGGAGTCTGCTTCGCTCTCTGACCTTCTCCTTGCTCATGCTCTCTCTCACTGTCTCTCTCTCTCAAATAAATAAATAAAATCTTTAAAAAAAAAAAAAGAAGTATAATGCAAATCAATTCTGTACCAGATATAATTCTGAGCTACAAACCCTTCAAAAATTTTAAGGATTTGTTTCATACCTTTCAAAAATGAACGTGAAACCATCTCCCATTTTGTAGTTGGTAATTGTTTGCAAAAATGGCCACAATAATTCCTCCCCATTCCTTTACAATGCACAGCCCTTTGCAATGCAACTTTGCAATGCAACTCTGCAGCTCCCCCATCAAGAAGTGTTTTGGGGTAGGGTACCTGGGTGGCTCAGTTAAGCATCTGACTCTTGGATAAGGCTCAGGTCCTGATCTCATGGTTCATGAGATAGAGCCCCACATCGCCCTCCATACTCAGTGGGAGCCTGCTTGGATATTCTTTCCTTCTGCCCCTTCCCCACTCAGGCTCTCTCTCTCTCTCCCTGCCAAATAAATAAATAAATCTTAAAAAAAAAAAAAAAAGATTTTTTTTAAAAAGACCTCTTAAGTACGGGCTTTTTAAAAAGACCTCTTAAGGGGCACCTGGTTGGCTCAGTCGTTAAGCATCTGCCTTTGGCTCGATTCATGATCCCAGGGTCATGGAATCAAGCCCTGCATGGGGCTTCCTCCTCAGTGGGAAGCCTGCTTCTCCCTCTCCCATTCCCCCTACTTGTATTCCCTCTCTCGCTATCTCTTTCTCTCTCTCTCTGCCAGATAAATAAATAAAAGACCTCTTAAATATGGTCTTGGCCATGTGACTTTCTTGGCCAAGAGGATATCTGTGAACATGATACAAGCAGAGACTGGAAGGGCACTGGCACACTGGGACTTTTCCTTTTTGGATTGCCATGATGCAAATAACCTCTAGCTAGATGTTGGAAACATGGTCCAGCCAATAGCTAGGGCCAGCGACATGTGAGCAAGGTTATTTTAGACCATCTCCTCCACTCCAGCCATCCAAGCCCAGGTGAGACCTACTAGCAGCACTGGTCAGCAGAGAGCCCAGTCCTGATTGCTGATTTAAAGACTGGCAAGTAAATTATATGGTTATTGTTTTAAGCTTTTATAGTTTAGGGTGATTTGTCACTCATCAATAGATAACTGACACATCAATCCATTCTTCCCCATATTAGACTAAATGTCATAAAATAAAAAGTACAGAACAATTACCCACAAACATTGAAAGGTTTCTCACTTGTTCACCAACATATGTACATGGGGTCTCTCAGCTGTAAACACAAATTAGAGTGGGTTCTTGCTGCTGCTGCTACTGATCTTGCTATGTATCTTAGTCAGTCAAAATAAGTATTCTCTAAAGTGGTCCTGGTGATATTATCTGCTATTTTCTAAGAACTACCCTAGAAAAAGTAGCTAAATCAGCAAACCTCAAGAAGCCCCATCATCTTCCACCACAAGTGAACAAAAAAGCCCAGGACTTGGTGAAACCCAAATAATGCAGTACTTTTTATATAAAAATATTGACTAAAGGAGCCCAATGAGTTTAAACTTTACTACCCATGAAAGAGTAGTATTATATCCAATCTTGAAGGTGCAAAAATTAGGACTATGGGATTTTAAATAAAACAGACAGGGATTCACATCTTGACTCTACCATTTAATACCTGTAGAACATGAGTATTAAAAATACTTATAATAATAGATAAAACTAAGTGTTCGTTATATATCCAGTATTATACCTAATAACCAATATCATGTAATTCTTTTTTTTAATTAACATATAAGGTATTATTTATGCCAGGTCTGTACAGGTCTGTGAATCATCCGTCCTACACAATTCACAGCACTCACCATAGCACATACCCTCCCCAGTGTCCATAACCCAGGCACCCAATCCATCTCTCTTACCACCCAGCAATCCTCAGGTTGTTTCCTGAGATTAAGAGTCTCGTGGTTTGTCTCCCTCCCTGGTCCCATCTTGTTTCATTTTTTTTCCCTCCCTACTCCCCACAAACCCCTGGCCTGCCTCACAAATTCATCATATCAGAGAGATCATATTCTTATAATATTTCTGTGGGATAAATTCTATTAATATTCCCATTTTTACACTGAGGCTTAGGGAGATTAAGTGACTTCCCAAGAAAATACCAGGTACATGATAGAGCCCAGATTTGAACTCAGGCAGTACGATTCCAGAGAGGATCTTCTATCCATCCCACTGTGACATGCTATCTCTCAAATTACATAACCAAGTCACTCATTCTTCGTTAACTTTTCATTTACTGAGTTACTTATTCATTGATTCAGTCATTCTAAAAATATTTAAGGAGCACCTCTTATATGCAAGGGTTTGAAGTGCTGGGGAATCAATAATGATGTGGTCCCTGCCTTAATAGGGTTTTAGGTTTAGTTGGTAAAGGATTATAATCAAATAACTCAGTCTCTTCTTGTATCAGCACACTCTGAACCCTATTTTTAGACCATCCTTTTTCTACTGAAGAGCTGCACCATTCCTTAGCCTGAAATCCTTCTCTAGGATTCCAGTGGTTTCAAACTGTGCCCACAAATTATTCAACATTCTTCCCTGAAAGAAGTGGAACTTAATTCTCCTCTTTTGAGTGTGGGCTGGATGTACTGACATGCTTCTAACAAATAGAACATGGTAAAGTAACAGGAAGGAAGGCATCTGTCGGTGAGAGGAGGCAGGAACTCTTCCCTAAAACTTGAAGAGTTCCATTTTTTAAGAGATTCCTAGAGATCGGGGCGATATTCAAATGGGAAGCTACAGAGGGGACCCCAAGGATTAGAATGGGGGTAGCACTGCATCTTTTTTACATCTAACTGTACCTAGCTAGATATATAGCTAGGTACATCTAACTGTACCTAGCTAGATATATAGCTAGGTACATCTAACTGTACCTAGCTAGATATATAGCTGGATCCCAGCAAAACTGGGCTTCTACTTCATCTCCTAATTATGGCAATTCTAGAGGTAGAGAAGAAAAGAGAAGGAATTAAATGAAGACTTAAAAGAAGTAACTAGTTTTTAAAGGGTCAGGAGATTTCAACACAGTAATGAAGCCTGTCTTTCTTTCTCTCTCTAACTACTGGTGGGACATCATGCAGTTTTATATACTCTTGAAATCATTACAAGAGAATCACAGATTGACATGGTATTGGCTGAGTCATAAGCAAATGAGGAAGTACAGAAATGTCTCCCCAACCTCTGTATATTTTTAATTGCAAGAATTACTCTTCTTGGGAAAAAGTAATTACTGCCATTACTCAAATGAATTACCATACCACATCTTTGTCCGAGTGTAAATACTTCAGGATCTATATGTTGGGAGTTCACAATGGAACATTTTACTCATCTGATTTTAAGGGGAATGTGAATTAGACTAGGGATTTTTGTAGGTGAGAATTTCAATGAAAATATGCCCTTTCATTTCCAGAGCATCAGCACTTAATTGTCTAATTATTCCTGGCATGAAAGAAGAGAAATTAATATACAATTGAGGTAGAAAGGCAAGCTAACTGAGCTTCAAATGAAAAAATGTTTTGAATTGTATAAATAGTTTTGAACTATGCCATTGTATTTTGGCTGGCAAACAATAAGATTCTTAACATGCGAAATTAGACCCATTGATGAAACTAAAGAGGATCGCAAACAAATGCCAAGTTGTTCAGCAAGAAATCTCGAAAATTTTGGCACAAAGCTACAATTCTCTTGAGGACTCCACAGGTCTCAGAAAGTAAAGTTAGCAGTAACTACTCAGCAATCAGGAAAGATAAGGGCTTCTAGGAGGACAGAGAGCCCTTGAGTTCTATCAGCTTATAATAAATAGTACTTCAAAAGTAGCACTTTTCAGAGATAATATATAAATATTTTAAGTAGCAAAGCATAGGTGTGGACTATTTTTTCCCATCCCACGTCCAGAAAATTTGCACATACACATCAAATTCTGCATCTAGGGAATCTTTTTTATTGTGATGTTTGCATTTTTAAACAACGTGCCTGACCTATTTGGGGGTTAATATAACTAAATGGAGCCTATTTGCTGTTTATTATTTATAAAAGGTTCACTTTGGATTAGAGCTTCTCGAGACATCTATGTTTGAGCTGCATCATGAAGTGTTCCTGGATAGCTCCCAAGCCTGCAGCAGGCAAGAAAGTGACAAGTGAGAATACAGACTGGCCTCCAGCCTGCTCTAGAAAGTATCGGATGAAAGTTGGGCTCTTTTACTTCGCATAAAGGCCACACTCTGGCCTCTGTCTAATAAACACGAACTCAGGTTTATCAGTCACATAAAGGAAGCTCTGTAAGTCAGTGCAAAATGCTCTTCTTCCAAGTGAGGAGCTCGATTACAATAGACAAAATAAAATGCCAGGTTTCCATTTAAGAGAAGATCTTAGAAATCCTTTGCCTATCACGGCTACTAAAAGAATCAACCTGTGAGTTTGCACGTCTCCTGACTGATTGCAACACACCCACAAGTGGCTCCCAAGGTGAGAAGAAACAAAAGAAAATAATAAATCAATTAGTACCACAGTAAGCTTGCTATCAATCCTGTCTCTCTTGCAGGCCAACTCTGGACAAGATCATGGCTCCCATCTTACAGACTCAAATAAAATACATATGTTAGCAGGTTCTTCGGGTGGAAAGGAGAAATACTGAGAGCAAGGATGGCCCCTCTGAGCAGTTTTCCAAGTCTCGGTGCTGGGGATATGAACTTCTCTTCTTTGTCATTATGGTAATGAATGCTGGAAGCTTTCCAGAATACAAAGTCAACTTGACAGTGACAAATATGAAATGAAAGGCCACATGATGATTAAGCCATTGACTGACCCCCGGAAAAAAACAGCCATGATTGAGCCGAGTTTTTCATGACACTGAGGTAGTTCAGATCCATGGCTTGGCCACCTCAAAGGACAAGGTCAGCTTGCTCAGATACACAACTCTGCCTCATTACTGCAGAGCTATATACACAAGTGATTACCAAAAAGCCATAAGTTTAAAAGTAAATTACTCTTCTCCACCAGCCCCACCCCTTCCTACCCAGCCATAGTTTTCAAGAGCTCTTCTGGCCAAATATATCTATACTTTTTTTTTTTTCTGTCTAGAACAAAATGATTTCAATGCACCCACTGGCTAAGAGTAAACAAAATGTTTTATCTTGATAGATAAGAAAACAATTTCAGAGAAATTAAAGTACTTGCCCAAGACCATACAACTCTTAAACAGAAGATCTGGAATTTAAACCTGGGTTTTCTGGCTGTTGGTCCAGGTCTTTCTCTAGGAAGGCAACGGAGCAGGTAGGAAAAGGCACACACAAGCTTAGGTTCCAAACCTAGTTCTACTCACTAGCAGTTTTGTAACCCTATGCACATCTTTTAAGCCCTCTGTGTATCAGTTTATCTCCAAAACAGACATAATACCACCTATACCCTCTTCTCCCAGGGCGGTCAAGGGAAGGAGATGAGATAACCTTTGCAAAGCACCTGATACAGCCCAGAGCCTGGTTTTCAACAGATGTTCAATAAACACACAATTCCTCTTCCCTGCTTTGACTCTATTATCACCACTACCTTCTACCTTGCTCCCTGAATCATTCCCAACCTCTCCAGAAAAATCAGGTGGACCAGAGGCCAGAGGAACAAAGTAAACATATAGGAGCAGCACAGCAGAGGCAAGTGATTTGAAAACTCTCTTATACCAAGAGATCATTTAAATTTGCCTATAGTTTAGGTTCTCTCAAAAGCAGACTTTGAGACAAGAAGTAGAACACAAGTAGTTTAGAGGTGCCTGGGTGGCTCAGTGAGTTAAGCCTCTGCCTTAAGCTCAGGTCATGATCTCAGGGTCCTGGGATTGAGCCCCACATCGGGCTCTCTGCTCAACAGGGAGCTGCTTTCTCCTCTCTCTCTCTCTCTCTCTCTCCCTCTCTCTTTCTGCCTGCCTCTCTACTTGTGATCTCTGTCAAGTGAATAAGTAAAATCCTTAAAAAAAAAAAAAAAAAAAAAAAGAGGGGCACCTGGGTGGCTCAGTGGGTTAAGCCTCTGCCTTCAGCTAGGTCATGTTCTCAGGCTCCTGGGATGGAGCCCTGCATGGGGCTCTCTGCTCAGTGGGGAGCCTGAGCCCTGCCCCCTCTCTGTCTGTCTCTCTGCCTACTTCTGATCTCTGTCTGTCAAATAAATAAATAAATAAAAATCTTTAAAAAAAAAAGAATACAAGTAGTTTATTTGGTAGGTCATCCTGGGAAAAACCAGTAGGCCATTAGGGCGTGAAACATGGAAAGGAAGGAGGGCACATCACTGATTAAGTGAGCAACTGGAACTTCAACTTAAGTTCAGGTTCCAGTTAAACTCAAGTGGTTGACTGGAACCACTGGCAAGTCTGGGATATAATGTATTATTCACCCAGAATTATTCTAAACAGGGAAGAAGTCGGGTGTATTTATTAAACCTTCAACTGTCATTGGCTGATGGATGCTCCCAGTGGCACAAACATACAGCAATTCTGGCTTGCCCTACATGCTGGCCAATGTGAGCATACAATCAGAGAAAACTGTGCTCTGACAGACAGTCACAGCTGTTCTCAATAAGCAGCCTTTGGTGTCAAGAGGTCAGTGCCCTTAGGATATGGCTGGGACACCACCAGGGTCTGCCATAGTGACTTGACTTTCAACTAGTAAAGACATTACTATAAGGAGTAATCTTGAGGTTACTCCTGAAGGTGATATTGTGATACTCACCACTTCTGTGGTGGCTGTTGGGATCACCAATAGCCAAAGAAACATTATGTTGAGTCAAAAATTCGAAATCAAAGAATCACTGATAAAAGAAGCATTAAGGCATCTCTAATCCCCATTCATAGAAAGCTTCTCATACAATTTGGTTTTTATGACATACCAACAGGAACTGGAAGTGCCACAAGGCTCAGCTTTAGATTAACTGCTTCCCTGTGTGTGGCTTGGTGTGTAATGTCAGCCCTATGAAAGCCACCAGTTTTATGAACACATTAAGTGGCAGTCTGACTCATTCTCTAGTTCACTTTCCTTCTCCCTCAGCAATCCTACACTTAGTTCTTCCTTAATTTCCATTTATCCATTTGACTTTTGGCTTTCATAACTTCAGTCTTTCCAGAGACTTCTGGAAATAATGATAAGACTTTAAATATAAGTTGTAAGGTAGGAATGAGTGTTGGTTAATTCCAAATTTACATTGAACAATAATCAATAGTGACCATTCTAACATGTAGCAATTAATTCCAATAGTAATTATTTGTTTATTTACCATGAAAAAAGGAAACAATAGTTATGCAGAAAAAGAAAAAAAAAGAAAGAAAGAAAGAAAGGAAAAAACAGATGGAAAAGAGATCAAAAGAGGGTTTAATTATCTAAACAATTTTTGTAGAAGAAATAGGGAAAGAAAAAAGTATCTTAATTGAATTGACTCCTAGAAAAACCAATTCTGAGATCACTTCTATCTGATATTTTATTTTATTTTATTTTATTTTAATTTTTATTTATTTATTTATTTGACAGAGAGATCACAAGTAGGTAGACGTCTATTTCTGAATTTTTAACTCTTTTTTTTTTTGAAAGATTTTATTTATTTATTTGACAGAGATCACAAGTAGACAGAGAGGCAGACAGAGGGGGTGGGGGAAGCAGTCTCCCTGCCAAGCAGAGAGCCCGATACAGGGCTTGATCCCAGGACCCTGAGATCATGACCTGAGCTAAAGGCAGAGGCCCTAACCCACTGAGCCACCCAGGTGCCCCTAAATTTTTAACTTTTTTATGTAAACACTAAGAAGTAACCAAGAAAGTAGGGATCATGTAAACATCATGAGACACACAGGTGTTTAAAATACGAATGAAGTTTTGGAAATTATTGATTTTTTTTAGCAAATTCATGTATATTTGAACAGAAACGAACCATGGTTTTAAAACACAGATGCAAAATGTTTTCTTTAGTACATATAAACATTAAGCTGTCATCCAGTTATTAAAATATTCTCCCACTTACTTATTACATTTTTCTAGGTAAATGATTCAACATTGTTTCCAAGTTGCCAAATATGTGACGGTGGAATTCAAGGTGAGTTATCACCAGGTCCCCAAGTCACTGACACACAAGGATTGTGAAGAATCTCATAAGTTTTTGTTTCATAGATCAAGGAATTTCTCTGAAGACTTTCTCTAAAATATTATGATAGGTTCACAGTCCTATCCTGGATATGTGTGAAATCTCATCTTTAAATTTTTCCTATTTTATTTTTCTACCTATGCAAATGTACTAATTGTCTTAAAAAAAAAAACTTTCACCCCTTTTCTTCTGTGGTCATTAAAAAAAAAAAAATGACAGTTCTAAGTGACTTAAGAATCCATAAGCATATGTGGTTATACATATGACCTAGCATTTACATACATATATTTCTCAGCTTTGCTCTCTGACATGGCCTAGAAGCCATGACACCTGAAGCACTAATGAACATTCTCAGAGTCTAGATCTTGGTGCCTAAATATCATTACCCAATAAAAAGAACCAGGACTCCTTCAATTCAAGAGGAATCTGGAACATCTTGTGGTATAAGAGAGAAAGGAAGTCTTAAAATAGGAGGGGGAAGTGTTGAAAGAGCTCCCATTGGCCACAACTGGAATAATCTGAGGGTGGGGAGGGGAAACAACTTGTGGTAGTAGTACCTTATAAACTATAGATGAAGAGAAATAGTCATGAATTCATTTTGATATAAATAAGTGATTAAATTAAAAAGAGAAGGAAAAGAGCAGCTCTTAGTTTCAGAAGAATTCCAAATATTCGATGTGGAAGAAATAAGGAAAACAGAAAATCTCCACCAGAAAACCACAGTAGTAGTTGTTGCAGGTAAAATTCCACAGATGGGTACTAAAATCAGTGGGTGAAAATTTGAGAAAAAATATAATATTAGTATAATCTCAAAGCAGCACCCTCAAGATATTTATCTTGCTATCACCAAGGGAGAAACAGTAAATTTTCAGGGAAGAAAGCTAGCAATTACCATCTTACCCAAGTTACCAAAGTGAATATCATCAGTTAAAAGACATATCGATGTCACATACCCCATGACATGATAGAGTGAGAAGGGTGCATCACTTCTCTGATATTCTGGCCAAGATTGTATAATACTGATGTAATCATAAAATACATTAAGAAGATGAGTAACATTGAGCAACATTCTATGAAATAACTGACCAATACACTTCAACACTACCAAGATCAAAAACAAAAAAAAATTCACAAATCCAGAGAACAGACAGATTGGTGATTACCAAAGGGGAAGTGGGCTGGGTGAGAGCAGGCAAAGAAGGTCAATTGTATGGTAATGGACAGTAACTCGATTTTTAATGGTGACCACTTGGAAGTGCGTACACATGTTGAGTTATAAGGTACCCCTGAAACTTACATAATGCTCTATAGCGATTTTACCTCAATTAAAAAAAAAAAGTGCCCAGTCATAGGGATCAAAGAAAGACTGAGGAACTTTCACAGATTGGAGGAGAAGAAGAGTCATGACAACTAAATGCAATGTGTAGTCCTGAACGGGGGCCTTGAACAGAAAGAGAACACTAATGGAAATCCAAATAACGGATGAAATCCATTAACTGGTGGAATCCAAATAACGTCTTAAGTTTAGGCAATTTTATTCCATTGATTTCAGTTTCTAGTTCTGATAACTGACTGACCCATGGTTATGCAAGATATTAACATTAAGGGATGCTGAGTGATGGGTATATGGGGACTTTCCCTACTATTTTATAACTTTTCTCTACATCTAAAATTATTAGAAAATAAAAAGTTTTTAAAAAAAAGACATGGGAATGGAATATAAAATGACAAATTAACATATTTCACATGAATAAAACAGCTATGTTTTGTGGACCGCCTGATGTATCAGACACTTCCCCTAGTGGTTTATGATTCTTTACTGACTTTTCAAAAGCTTTTCATACAAAGGTCAAAATTTAGATGTCAAGTTTTTATTACCTTGAATAGAATATTTTGTCAATATCTGTTGAGTGAAGATGGTCATGCTCTATAAGGACAAATAAACAGACATACTAGCTAGCATTCATTAAGTGCTTACTCTGCTCCAACCTCTTTGGTGCTTTGAATGTATTAACCCATTTCATGTGTTCAACAACCCAATGAGCCTCATCCTATTATTATTCTTATTTTTACAGGTGATAAACAATCACTTGTCCAAGGTCATGCTGCTTTTCTCATGCTTTTATTCACCACTGGGCTTTGCCTGCAGAGAAGTGTCCAGGCAACCATCCCAGGTCAGTTCTGCATCAAATATGAATATGTAAGAAGAGAAATTCCAGAGGAGAAGTTTAGGTTAAAAGCCTGAAATAGTAATTCAGAAGGACATAACACATATTGAAAATGAAAAGGCATTCCTCTCTTCTGAAAAGTTCATGTTTCTGAGGGTTTTGTTCTCTCTAAAAATTTTATTCCAGAGCCCATTAGACACATTTTAGGAAGTAAAAAAGACAGAATGTACTATGTAACCAGAGACCGGTAAGATAAGCCTTAACAGGGTCCATCCAAGACAAGATCTTTCATATCCATCTATTTAGATAATTCAAGTGTGTGTTCTTTCCTCAATGAATGGTGACAATTTCTGCTATTGAAGAAAACATGCTTAAAGAATTTGTAAGATACACATTGTTTTCTTATTACACCTGAAGTCTATTATGTAAATACAGAGTACATTTTTTGAAACACACATTATTTACTCAATAGATTAAATGTTTAGTGAAGAACTATTATAGACTACTGGATAAACAGATATTCAGACTATTTTCAATCAATTATTTAAAAACACATGCCATTAGAAGTTTATTAGTGTGATTATTTTTAAAGAATTACCACCGAGATCATTAAAGCAATCAAGGTTCTATGGCGATAATTAAAATATAAAAATAAGTGAACAATTTGAATTATAATAAATGCAGTTATCCCACTACAGTGAAAGATGCACTTTTGGTTTTTTTCAATAACTCAAAGGTTTAATCTTTTGGCTCAAAACACCGACTGCATTGGCCTTATCACGAACCAAATCTTTGGTCACAATTAGTTTTGTAAAACTGCTGACTTTATATTGAGAGCCTATGAAAGATCTTTTCTAGCAAAGAACTCCGCTCTTTTACTTTTAAAATTGCCCTCACTTTTTTAATTTTCAAAAGAAGAATGATTCACATTCTGCAACCTCCCTTTTGGTTTGTGTATACTATCCCATAGATCATATCTCATACCTCACTCATGGGAGATGTAGAGTTGTAGACAGGAAGGAAACTAACAAACAAATACTAAAGGTCCACCTTCATGGACACAAGCCTCCACAATAAATAAACAAAGGAAAGTCCTCTATTATTCTAAAATAAATAAATCGGGTTTTTTAATTGCTATTACAGAGACAGCAAGGTTTCAATTTTAATAAATAGCTTTTAAGTAAATGGGCAATGTTTCCAAATGTATTTATGAGCATGAACAACACAAACAAAAGATTTCAATTGTGTTTTCCCAGTCTTCAGAAACATCCCAGATACAAAACTCAGCATTCCTGTGCCATGTTTTACCCTGAAAAGAAAATGAGGGTTAAATTAGAAATCCTTGAAAAATAGGATTGATAATGGAAATACCCACAGAAGGCAGGCTGCGATTGTTCTACTAGTGTAATACAATCTCTTTCAGAATAATTTTTCTTTTTATTATTTCATTAAGTTGTATCTCACTAAAGTTCCTCTTAGGATCTCTCAGCAGCACCAAATTTTTCATTGAGAAAACGATAAATCACTGGCCTAAATTACAATTTAATTATAAACGCCTTTGCCTTCTAATGCTGCCTAGGACCTTTTACCCTGCTACATAATTCTAAAAAATGACCCCTGTCATAATTTCCTTCACTAGAATAATATGGGGAGATCTAATCCTGAATCCTGCTGTCTTATAATTTAATATAAGAGGTAATTATTATTCAAAAGATAATGTTGCAGATATTGAAAATATTCTGAAGTTTGAGTCTAGGAGAAAAAAAAAAAGGAAGTCTTAGGTGTGCGGGAGGCTTTCTATCACAGCACCTATCAAGAGAAGCAAGAGGAAAGAGGCAAAAGGTTTTTAATGAAAAAAATATTAGAATCTATATACAGCTGGTGTTTTGTATTGTGTGAAATGCATTTATATAGTCTTCAAACCATGGTCAGAAATGAAATGCCTCATTTCCAAAACCAAGGAAGGAGAGCAATGTTGCCGTGAGCAACAATTTCAAGTTCTAAGTCTGCTCTGGGGGTGTGGGGGGAGGTTAAAACCGCACCCTCTATTCACAGTTGCAAGAGGAGGACTGAGCCAAAGTGGCCAAGTAGAGGGGTCCAGAGTTGGGATATGAAGACATAGCTAAGAGAAAAGGCTTCTTGGGGATGAGTTATCAGCAGCCTGGACAAGGTATATAACAGAGGCAACTCTGGCCTTCTCAGGAATGTTTCAATACTCTGCTGAATGGGTTTTCTCTCTCCTTCCAGAATTCACAAACTGGTAAATCAAGAGCAAAGATAGGTACCTATAGGTTTGCTAAACCTTCCTCAAAAATCAAACGGCTCTTTAATCCCCAATGCAAGAAAGTAAACTGCATTCAATTGGTGCCCCAGTAATCCCAACTCTCCCACTGGGGCAGGTATCAGCCCCTCTACAGTGTACATCAGTGACACTGGGGAAAAGTCAGTTTTGTGTGTGGCAGATCCCCCATGACATGACTTGAAAAGATGGGAGAGTACGGAATTCAGGAAGTAGATCCCGTAGATGATATAAAGTAGAATTTTTTAATTTTTTTATTTTTTAAGATTTTATTTATTTGGCGGAGATCACAGGTAGGCAGATAGGCAGGCAGAGAGAGACAGAAGGGAAGCAGGCTCCCCGCTGAGCAGAGAGCCCAATGCAGGGCTTGATCCCAGGACCCTGAGATCATGACCTGAGCCGAAGACAGAGGCTTTAACCCACTGAGCCACCCAGGCGCCCCATAAAGTAGGATTTTAGTGGAAAACTGAATTGAATGCTCTATTATCTTTTCACAAACTAGTTTGGAAAGAAAAAGGATTCCTATTAAATTACAATGTCCTTGAGATCCTATACCTAAGGGCTTAGTGTGCTGTACCAAGTAGTAGGAAATAAAGAGGTCCCTCTTTCACCTTGTTCCTCCTCCCTACCCATCCCCCCGCAAAAAAAGAGAAAAGAAGTTATGATGAAAGTAATCATTATAACTATCTAATGACCTGGGTATAATTCTACATGGTAACATTTCAGCTATTCAGTAGAGGAGCGGAGGTAGAGGTAGTGAGGGTGGGAAAGGAGGAAGAGCTACAGCAAACAGAACAGAGGAGAGCAATTCAAATGAGATGATAACTCTTGCCTACCAATCTCACACTAGTCAGCAAACTCCCATACAGCTCAATAAACATCAAACTAAACAGAACACAGACACTGCTTTATTGCCCTTTTGTTTTGTTTTGTTTCGTTTTGTTTTTGCTTTGGGAGCAGTTCATTTAAGATGTAATAAATTGAAAAGGTGCTTCCCCCCTACCCCCAGTCCCTCCATAAATCTCAGGACAGTACAAATGAGTTATGCCTCATTATGGACAGAAAGAAAGGGCCTCCCTAAGCAGAGACATCTTTGGCTACCATTAAATCAACCATTAAAAATAACAACCCAGCTAAGGGAAGGAAAAAAAAAAGTCATTCTTTTAAAAGATATATATTAATTAGCCAATAAGATTAAAACTAGGTTCTGTGGATTCAAATTAGAATTGAAAACCAGAAAGCAAGAGAAAGCAGAAAAATTGATGTGGGGAGGGGAAGGAGGAGGTTTATAGGAGGAAGGTCTATAATTTCCAATAGCAGTAGCAGAGAGAGCCATGAAATGGTATCCATAACGAACTAGTAATAAAGAAGTGTGCAGAGATTGGTAGACTGTGCCTACCTGAATCATTTCACGAGTAAGAAAGATTTAAGAGTCCCAAGAGGTTCAAGGCAGACACTGGACTGGACATTCCAATAACTAAACAACAACAACAAAAAATACATTAAGGTAGACACACAGGTAGATGGATAGGAAAGCATGGACAGGCAATCTTCAGGTTTAAGATGCACTAAAAATTTTCTACTTCACTGTGGTAAGTTTTCAAAGCACCCAAGGCAGAGTGAGTAAGTTAAAAGTAGGGAAATAAAAAGCAAGATGAAATTGAACATTAGATGGCCATATCAACCAAACCAATGCTATCTTCATTGGCTAATTCTTATCACTCTCACCTGTATTTTAAAGAACTCAATTGGAATTAAGATCATTCCACAGGGTGAAAAAAAATTGTAAGATGTCAGCTGAGACAAGGAAATTTGTCTCCTACTAGAAGTCACAAAGAAATGTCAATTACACAATTTCAGGTTATACAATTTCAGATTATACAATTCCAGAGAGAAAAAGTGACAAGTCTTGACTCTTTGGTCATTTATGCTACATGAATCCAATATTAAAAACAAAAACAAAAAAAAGCACATGCAATTATTCAGTGACGTTCTCCCAAAAGCAGTACATGTCAGGAGGAAGTAGAAATCACAGTTCTTGAAGAATGAACAATCATCTGTTCGCTATACCATTATTCTTCAAGGAATAAACAAGAAATTGTACTTACAGAGTGCTCTCAAACACAGAAGAGAAAAAATATAAGATTTAAAAATAAAATGAGGTTGGAACCCAATCATTTTAAAGTCATTGCAACAACTATACATCATGGAGAGAAGAAACCCATTAGTGCCACTCCCGCCGTGGGTCATCCATAGAGCGGGCACTCCATGTGCCACCCACTGGGTCATGGGCGTCTCTTGACCTACCTTGTCATCTATCTTCATCAGCAAGAGGAACCATCCCTGTCATTTGTCTCAGTTTTGGTTGTCCCAGAGGTAGGCGTTCAAATAAGGATTTAACTGTCAACAGTTTATTTTAAGAAGTGATCCCAAGAATTATTGAAAAGGCAGTGAGACAAAGGAAGAAGTAGCCAAAAATAATCTGTCATCAAGCAAGTTATCAACATGAGAAATCAGATCCTAATTCAGTTGGGGAACTCACCGGGTATAGATGTGCATCTCAGGGCTGTCCCACCCGTGAGGTAAAGGGACTTGAGTATTTATTTACCAATTCTGGGGTATGCTGGTAAATCTTTAGCGACAAGTTCTCCAACAGAAATGGGGTAGGGTTGAGTGAACCCTGATTTGTAGCATTTGCCAGTTTTCGTGGTGTCAATACCCACCTTGGCTGATTTCATGCTGATTTCAGCATGGAACCATTGCACAGACAGCTGGGAAGAAAAGCAGAGCAGACGCCCCTCTACAGTTCTGCCAACTTCTAATACAAAAGCACACAGGGAATCATAAAATCTAGTAAAATAATTAGGAAGTGAGGGTTGATTACCTTTACTTTTAATATAATTTACTTCATTGTAAATGAATATATATATATATATATATATCATATAATTTATATATATTTATATAATTTATATAATATATATATATCATATAATTTACTTCATATGTAATTTAATTTTTAATAATGTCTGTGTTTAATAACCAACTCACAAAATTCCTGAAAATTGAACCATCAGATCGTGCAAGCCAATATGAGCCACTTCCACACCACCAATGCACAAATTCCCCTCAGTCGTTGTTGGAATGGTATGCCCAATGCAGACTTAAGTCCCTGTGACTTCCAGCCTATGGGGTGAGCTGCAAAGTGGACCCCAGAGACCAGACAAAGAAGATGTTAGCAGTTGAACACTGACCCATATTCTTCACTGACTTGTCCTGCCTTATAATTTAAAACTATGTCTAAAATATTTCATTCACTCTTCTTCTCCTGCCATTCCTATTTTTGCTGAGGAACTGCTCTTCTTAGAAAACCTGCCTCAGGGGCACCTGGGTGGCTCAGTGGATTAAGCCTCTGCCTTCTGCTGGGGTCATGATCTCAGGGCCCTGGGATCGAGCCCCGCATCGGACTCTCTGCTCAGCGGGGAGCCTGCTTCCCTCCCTCTCTCTGCCTGTCTCTCTGCCTACTTGTGATCTCTCTCTCTGTCAAATAAATAAATAAAATCTTTAAAAAAAAGAAAAAAGAAAACCTGCCTCAAACCCTCAACTTATAACTCTCTCTTGAATCCATATCCAGTCAGCCCCCAAGAAGGTCCCTCTCAACTCCTGGTCATAGTTCCTTTGACAATGTAGTTGTTTTGGTCCAGACCCGTGTTATATCTCACTCGATCTATGCCTGCAAAGTAGAGTCATGGCTTCCAGTCTGTTCTGGTTCGAAGTCACCTCTAAATCACCGGTGGAGTCATCTTTCCTGTATGTCTTAAAGAGTGTTCCAGCGGCTACCAAGGTGAGACCTTGAGCAAGCATTCCTGCTCCTCGGCTTTAGGCAATCTCCCTTTACAGCCCTATTCCACCAAGGCTCCTTCATACTCTGGGATACCTGAAAAACCAAATGGCTGGCTTGGCCCTATCACAATGCCTGGAGTTTTTCTGCCTCGTGCCTTCGCCTAAACTGTTTTATTCACGAGAAACATGGTTCTCCATCCTTCAAAAGCTATCTCATAGACCAGCTTTTCAATGCACCATCATCTCCTGCTTCCTCATCTCCAACCCAGAAAACTCTCCCCTTTTCAAAAATAGTTAATGTGCTCTTGTACCATCTTTACAGTGTTTATTCTGACCCGCATTTTAGTAATTTGCCTTCTGCTATTCTTACTTCACTAATTTCTGTCTTCCCTGGAGCACCTAGCACAGTGTGCTTCACGCAGTGGGAGCTTGATATTTGCTGAATAAATAGATTACATCCATTTCAATCCAAATAAACTGGATAAGACTGAATGGGGAGTAAAGACCTAATTCAACAGCCAATATATTTTATCATACAATACACTGCCCATTTAGTTAAAGATTTTTTAAAAATTTTTAATTCAACTCATTTGAAGTTGTCGAGCTGATTTTTAAAAACCCCTTTCTGCCCAACATTGCCAATGTTTGCTTTTCTCTTGTGATTTAAGCTGTAATCACTCCACCAGGAGTGACCCCTTTGCTTGGAGACACTGGACACATGCCTACCCCATACTCAGGAAAGATGATGATGGATTTACTTAGAAAAAGGCCCATGGAATATGTATCAACATGAAGATATTTTTTTAAAATGTAAGGAGGAATGAATAAAAGTTGCAGATACATACACTATAATAATATTTATATAAACTTTAAAAACAACCAAAAATAAAACTATAACCCATTTATGGTCACCCACATGTGAGCAAAAAAAAAAAAAAGAGAAACGAGAAAAGAGAAAAAGAAAATATGAAAGCCAGGAGACTGGTTAATTTTTGGGGACAGGGAACAGGGAGAAAAAGAGAAGTTCAAGGAGAGACACATACAAGGGGCAGGAAACAGACTTGAAACATTTTATATGTTGGAAAAAATGGTCTAAAACAAATGAGAAAGAACACTTAGATTGGACGATGCTGGATGGCTATGATAGATATTAATCTCTATACTTTTTCTTTCTGCCATTGAAATATTTCATAATTTGAAAAAAAAAGAATTTACTTGTATTGGAAGAGTTCACAAATAAGAACTATAACTTATAGAACATGTGAACCAGCATAGGGCAAAACATGGAAAATAAAGTGAGTGCATAAGCAATGCCTCAATTTTATCAGTGTTCTTTAGTCTTTTCATCTAAATTGATAATAATCATCTGTTTTTGGCTAATTACTCAAGTTGAGCTTTAACTAAGTCACTCACTCTCGAAGAGCATATGCAGCTGATTCCAGGCAACAAGACCCAGACAAATTGGAAGGTTAATGCTACAAACCCCAAATAATGACAATGTGCCACATATTCATTAAAGGAAATCTATTGCTCCAGCAGCAGTTATGGGGGGGTGGTGCATGCAGGAGGTAAAAGAACGATTTCTCATGAACTCCTTCTGGAGCATGGTCTTGTCCCAACAATGTTCTAATTCATCTCCTCTAAGTAGTAAAATTACTGCAAATCAAATACAGCATATCAAAACTGTGATCATATACTATTCCCTTAGTAAAACAACAGCACCTCCCTCCACAGGGTTGGTTTTAGGATTAAAAGAGTTAATACATTAAGGACTGAGATCCGAGTGCATGGTTCATGCTGCTGTTATTAATTATCTGCACAATGGTAATGGCATCGTGATCACTTTAAATGAGACTTATGCCTGAAGTCCCTAACAGAAGCTGAATCTCATCTCCAAATCTGTCTTCTGAGATTTCTGGTCTTTCATGCACATAACTCCAATAGTGGCCCAAACCAAAGCCAGGTCATCAACTAGTGTCCAGCAGAGAAGTGGGAGAAAGGCTGCAAACAGCTCAGATCTTACTTTCTCCCCTAAAATGAAAGAAAACTAGGCCACCGTAGTGGTGAGGTGAGGCTTCTGGACCCATAAGGAATGTAAAAAGAGCCACTGTGTCTCCCTACACTAATGATGGCAGTTTCTGGAGAGATGTGGGAGGGTCTGCCTCTTGTCCTCTGCCTGCCACAGGCCCCAGCCCGCTCCGTCCTGCTCCGGCAACTGGGCATCCAACAAGAGTAATTGACAGCTTCTCTCCTCCAGCCTCCCCTCTGAGCAGGCAGTTTCCCCAGGAGCCGCCTCGTACAACCTCAAACACTTTATTACTGGTCAATTTGGGTTTCCTGCCCACTTTAAGTGGCATTGCTGAGGGTCTGCAACTCTCTCCAGCCCTCATTGATCAATATTAACAGTCACTTTCACAGCATCTCCCTGCTACTCAGCGAGGCTGGGACTAGCTGTAAATTACCACACAGCCCGGTCATTATACCCAAAGAAATGCTGTAATTCAAAAGTTAGGGCTAATTGTGAAAATAATTTCTGTCACAATTTTCAGGATCCGAACCAAAGGAGGCAAGGGAACTCAGAACCCGTCCGTTTGGGGTTTGTTTATTTAACCAGAGTGTTTAACTATATTTACCCCGAAGATGCACTTTCTATCTGGTATTTACGTTCGTGGGCCCAACTACTACTTCAAATACCCACACACAGATGAACCTTGAGCTCTCCTGGGAGGTGGGGCGGGAGGGAGCGGGGGAACGGGGGAAATCCTATGAAAGTTAAATCTTAGGTTTATAGTCAATGCATTATAGGCATTTAAAAAAAAGAAGTCGGGATTAAACAATTGTTAGGTGAGACTCACATAGTAATATTTGTTTACGAGGTAAACTTTAACAAGAAACAAACAACAAGTGTTGTTTATAAGCAAATGTAGCCATTTAAAGGCATAGAGAGGCTTTGTAAATGCAAATCCCCGAACCTGGCAAAATACCGAATGGAAATTCCCTGCTGCTGGCGGCTGACTGGCAAGTTGAAGGTGCCGGAGGGGAAAGGCCACCAGGAATAGGCCTTGGAGGGGGCGGGGGGCGGTGTGCAGAGATTCTCTATGGAGGATTATTGGGGGCATACCACTGAGCTGGGGGAAAGGCTGAGCCAGAAACCACACAGTGGGCTTGATCTGGAAGCAAGACTAGCATGTGAGTACGCAGAAAGAGGGAAGAGAGAGAGAAAATAAAAGGCTAACAGGAGACGCAATTATTTTCAGACCCAAGGGAGTCCTCCTCCAAAGATGGATTAGGTGTGTCACCTAGAACCACCTCAGCTGGGCTGTTTTCCCGTTGCCTTCAAAGTTCTGCCACGGAAGGCTCCGCAGAGATCCCTCACTTTGGCTGGAAGGAAGGAATAACAACAAATCTATAGTGGGGTTCTCCAGGCAGTTGCCAAGGCGCAGGGACGTCCCTCCTGCCCTGGGGCTCTGGCCACACCCTCTGGGAAACCCTGCGCTCTAACAGCATGGGGAGGGAGAAAGGCGGGGAAAGAGAGGGTAGGAAACTGCCAAGCACTTAAAATAATCAAGTTATTGAAAAAACAATCATTCTGCTTACTCTCTACACAGTAGGCTCAAGTGGACGTTGAAGAATGGTCATCACTGGTCCTAAAATACCCAGATCTCATCCTGAGCCTTGGGCTTTGTGAGGCTGAGCTTAACTCCCCTGGTGGGTTTTAAAACCAGGGATCTGCACCTGCCCTGATACTTGGGGCTGCTCCTCAGTCACCTGCTCTGCCTCCTATGGGCTGCCCCACACCTTCAGGGGCCAAAGGCTACCCTTCTCAGGGCCTTCTCCTCACTGGGCCCTCAGGATAAGTCTCACCTAAACACGGACCCCTGAGATCCACAGTGCCCCTCTCCAGCCCCCTGTCCAGACCACAGCCAGAGTTCACCATTTTGAGGCTCAACCTTGTACTCGTCCTGTGTAGGTAGCACAAGCCCGCTCTGACTCTTGGCGGCGGGGAGGACGCCCACCTCTCTCACTGGCCCGTCGGCACCCAGCTGGCCCATTTCAGTGTAGGAACCGGTGGCCCATGGGGAACAGCTGGGTGCCGGTGGCCAGCTGGCTGCCCTCAGGGCCCTGCCCTCCGGAGCTGAACAGAATGTCACCAGGTCAGGGCTAAGAATCAGAGTCCGGGCACTCCAAGTTGGCTTGGTCTTCCCTAGGTGTCTTCTCCCCTTTGTCTTCACTGTAAGAGAAGAAGTCTACCCTCCGCAGCTCAGAAAACAAAACATAAAGCGCACACCCCCATTCGCAGCCCAGTGCTGGCCAGTAGCTTTCTTACATGAGGAGGAGGTGAGGGACTGAGGGCACCGCCTCCAGGGGCTGTTGCCCAGGGGAGGGGGAGGGCTGGCTGGCTTCTTGGGGGGTGGCGGGGTTGCTCCATGGCGGTTCACAGTCTGGGCTTGGCTCCAGTGCGGGGACTGGCCCACCAGCCTGGTGCTCAGCCTTGCTGATCTCCCAGCTCCAGGACCCAGAGGGGAATTAGACACCAGCCGCCCCACGCTCTCTTTTGTTTAGGAAAAAGGAGAGAAAGAGACAGAGTGAAAAATAAAATCCTCAATCGTTTAGTACAAGTCATTTTACATGCTGGGATAATGAAGTATAAAAATGCCTTCAAAGAACTGATTTCCTACTTTTAACTCACTGCCAGCCAAGCTCTTTGTGAGGCCTCTCCGGAACATGCATTCCTGTCCCACTCAAACAAAAGAGCTGCGAATTCATTAAACTATTTAATTATGCCTTTTTATTTTTCTCCATTAGCAAGTCCTACCAGCACAAAGTAAATAAAGCCACCGTGGTCTTTCCCCAGCAGACACACTGACTGTTTTTATTCTTTATTCAGTTTACAATATAAAGGGCTATTTTTCCCCCTCCTCCTATTCTTGGCGAGTTTCCTAGTACAAACCCTGCAAACAGAAGCACCCGACTGTCCAGGCAATGCATGAAGCGGGCGCAGGAGCATTCAGCATTGCGAGCACATACCCGAGACAGCTTTCAAAGTACCCGCAGCCAAAGGCAGCCAAACAGCACTTTACAGTCAGGCGCGGAACAGATATTAGCTTTTTTTTTTTTTTTATACTCTAGTAAATTTGCTTTTTACATCTATTTCTTTTCAGAAGGGCTTGTTATTGAGCTCACTGTCCACAAATTCCATTGATCTCAGGCTGTGACTCAATCCATATGCTCACGCTTTGACACCAGCACAGCAAGCAAGCGATACAAATCCTGTTCAGGCTACAAACTTATTGATTTTATAGATTTCCCCCAAAGTTGTGATAATGATATATCATTGTTAAATTTGGTAGAACAAACTGCTTTCCCAATCTGTCAATGCGAGCATGAAAACCAATTCACAGCCTTGTTTAGAAGGCTTTCCCATCAGAAGAATAAGTACAGCCAAAGGCAGCAGACCACGGGTACCTGGCGGCGGGCACCAGTTTGATGGACGATTCCTTCCTTGCTGCCCTTTTCCGACCCGCAGCACACTAGGCTGCCAGACTTGTACTTACCAGCTACAATTATCCACAGCGATTCCTCCCCAGGATGCTCAGTATTAATTATTAACAACTGGGAGCATGCTGCTTGGGTGACCCACATCAGTATGTTTTAAAAGACAATTTTGGTAATTTTAATATACTATTCAGATGCAGTTGGATCCATTAGGATCCCGGGATTATTGACTTTAATAGGTCAGGTTTTTTTTTTTTTCCTGTATTTGCTCCCTCCCCCCACCACTTTTGGGAGTCCAGGCAGCTGCTTCCAACAGGGGGCAAGCCTCAGACAAGGTTTCTATTTGAAAGGATATGCTTTCGCTCCCAGCCTGATGGGTCAAGGGACTCCCCTTGTCTGGTGCTGGACTCATTTCTACCAACCTGGTAGAATTCCATTAGCCTTACTCCTTCCTCCGGTATTTGTGACTCTGTTTCTTAAATGATGTCCCCAAGTGTCCATGCATCCAAGTGCCCTCTAAATCACCCTGCTCTCTGACTCCCCTTCCATGCGCACATTCAATTTCTTCACTACATGGAGATGGCTGCCCAACTCGTCTCAATAAGTGTGTTATATTCTATTCCCAACTTCTCAACCAACTGGAATATGTTTTCAATAATGACTAGGTTCGGGTCGCCTGGGTGGCTCAGTGGGTTAAGCCGCTGCCTTCGGCTCAGGTCATGATCCCAGGGTTCTGGGATCGAGTCCCGCATCGGGCTCTCTGCTGAGCGGAGAGCCTGCTTTTCTCTCTCTCTCTCTCTCTGCCTGCCTCTCTGCCTACTTGTGATCTCTCTCTGTCAAATAAATAGATAAAATCTTAAAAAAAAAAAAAATAATGACTAGGTTCTTTCTTTGGGCCATGACGATAGTGATAGTTTTTTATGCTTTCCAGTGTGTCCACTTGCCCTATCCTACAACTACTGGACTATTCTAAGACTATATATATACATAACTATTCCTAAAATTTTAGTATCTGTGCAATCTTTTCTCCCCTTACCTTACCATCTGTCCTTTGCTGCTTTTTGCTTTTTTACTAGACGATGTGCACAGACTCTCATATACTGACCCATTACTCATCTACCCACTAACTTAAACAGAAGAGTCTAACAAACAATGGGAAACTCTCCCTATGTCATCTTCCCAGATAAAATCCAAGTCTCTGTTTCTCTCTCTCTGACTCTTTCATTGCTTTTTAACAATGCCTTCTGTTTCTCTGCTGCCTCCCTCCCACCACCAACATTGCAACTCTCTCTCATTCGAGGGTATAGCATCAAGACCCAATCTACCTACTGATTTAAACCGGATGCCATGGGAAAAGTGGTTTTGTCAGATCATTGGTACTCAGCTAAAATTCCAACAACCTGAATCTCCACAGTTTCATTTTCCCCTTATGTAGGTGCTCAATGCCAACATGGCCTGAAACCTAGGCTTCGTCTCTCATGAATGGCATCCAAGACCAAACGCAATCCAGCGTGCTGGCATCATGTGACCATGGACAGACCCACTGGGTCTTCCCATTCAAGTATACTCGGGCTTGACTTTGCTTATCTTCCTTAATGCTAATAATTTATATCCTTATATAACTCTCATGTTGGCAATGGATTTTCATAAAACTTTCTCACAATGTGTGAAAGAGCTTTAGAAGGTGTCACCTTTCCCATTTTATAGATGAAGACATAAAGGCTGAAACATACCACAGGCTGAGTTAGTAAGTAGCAAAGCTGATCCTTATACCTAGGCTCCGAATGCAGTTACCTTCCCTATAGAGAGAATTGTCTTTGTGAAAATGGCTGCCATCTTCTTCTGTAATTCAATGAGTCGGGTGGGTCAAGCTGAAAAGGTGTCATAATCTTTTAGAAAAAACAGTCACAAGAGGAACTTGTGATATATTACCTTTTTTTTCTTCAAAGAGCACTAAGATAAGAGATTTGGAATGTAAAGAAAATTCTTAAAATAACCTAAGTATACAAGAGTGTTTACAGTCACAGATATAGTATAGAATTCTGAAAACCCTCGCAAGAGCCTGCAACAAAAAGCACCAAAATGGTAAATCCTCAGCAAAGAAACCAACCATTAAATAGTCTGGCTAGTCTCCCTAACCTACCCATTGCAACTTCCAAAGGACTGACTGGGCTCTCCCATCCTGGAAGGACCGATGGAAGGATATACCTTTCTAAGAGAAGAACTGTACAATTAAAATTTTAGGATGAATAAGGTCCCCCTCCCCCAGAATTCTTACTCTGAACACACACACAGATCAAATCACCCTTCTGTTCATAATTGCACTGGTCCAAGTGTGCGGAGCCTTCACACAGAATGATGGCTTCCCCTGTCTCCTGCATTTGTTCGGCTCCTTTGGGAGGAGCAATTTACAGAAAGCATTATTGATTTTTGCCATAATAGGTACAGAGATGCCTCACTGTCCCTACTCAGCTGGCTCGCTCCCCGCATCACAACTGTCAGGCCAGTTTGTGAAGCCCCGTCATTATTTTTTTTCAAGTAAATCCATCACAAGGTTGAGGTGGGGGGAGGTGAGGGAAGTGATGAAAATAAAATTATTTTCACCTTGCCATACGAAAGAATGTTCATGTCCTTCGTTGGAAATGAGTGCAAGCACCAAAGACTGACGGAAAAATAAAAGAAGGGAAAGGAAATTTGCAGTATCTCAGAAACAAAACCAGATGAAAGACCCAGAGATCTAGCTGGGAATCATCTGAGATATCTTTAATGCAGTTACACCTGGACTCCAGCTCCGGGCCATTCCTCCTCAGGGAGCAAAAGCACTGGCAGACCTTGTCCTTATTATGGAATAAAGGGAAAAAGGATGTATATTTGTTTGTTTATTTATTTATCTACATTTACCCATCACGGGATGAAATCTGCCTTTAAATGCTTTTCTCAGTAGAGACCACCAGCTCCAATTCGACTTCATTCCTTTGTGCCAGAGGGTTCCTGATCTACACTCCAGGCCGACACTCTTCACCAGCGGTGACTGCCATTTGGCTACTGATCAGCATGTGAATGTCAATGCTTCTTACTTCAAATATTTCTTAAAATGAGAAAGAGCCTCTTAAAAAAAAAAAAAAAAAAAAAAAAGAAATCACATGGAAAACAAACGGTGGGGGGGCGGATACACTAAATGCTTTACTGACGCTCAAACAAGCCTTTTGATATTCACGTCCTGCCTTGACTGGTCAGTGGTGCCCTATTCCAGCAGGCTTCTAGGCCTACTGCTGGAAGGTTGGAGCTTATCATCCTCCATCCCTTCGTTTGCACCTCCCCCCACCCGCCTCAGCTCCTAAACACAGCCTTGTTGGAGGCTCAGAAGATTTAATCCAAGATTTGGCTCTGGATCTCATTCCCAGTTCCTCAGTTCATTAGCCATGAAAAGTGATAGCCACTTAAGATTTTTATGAGACATTGTTCCAAAGGCAGACCAAGGCAAACTACACAATTACCCAGCACTTTGCATACAGGCGGCCAGCCTCTGCTCAGACCTAAGGAGCTCAACAGCCATCAAACTGCAGAATGAGAAGTGGACAGTTTGTTCTTGGTAAAAGGTGAGGATTTGGTGACATTTTGTTGCAAGTGATGCCATCTTGAAAGGATCCACTTATTCAGATATAAATTTGACACCTACCATGTCATCCCTTCTCCACTGTCCCCAGCCCTCAACCTCTCCCTCCCCCACCTACAAGAACCAGCCCTTCAAAGCACACAAGTCCCTCCCTCACTCTCTAACCACTCCTGCTTGGTGGGAGTGTTCACAAACACACACATTTAGAGGGACTGAGGTCTAGCTGCAACGAACAGGCCTGGAATCCATTTCACCCCTGAACTTCGGTGACTAGATCAGGAGCTGAACTGTGTTTAAAAGCAAACACCAGCCGTCCTCTAAGCGACCACATGGAAAACCCACTGAAATCAGGGTAAAGAAAGCGATTAGTCCTATAAAACCTGTAATTCTTATTTGCAAACTGTCTGATTCTTTGACACCCTGTTGCAGCAAGCACAGTTACAACATGGCAGGTGCACACCAGCTTTGAAAATCGTTGGGTAACAACCACAAGAACCCTGGTGATTGTCAACTATCACTTTTTCTCTGTATTTCAATCATCCTGCCTGAACCTGGAGTCTGAGGGATGCTATTCAAGCTCTTGTATCTTTCCCATCCAGAGAAAGATTAACGGTAAGGCCCCAGGAGAGACCATGGTGAAGGTTGTTATTTTTTGCAAAATATGTGGAAGTGAGGTATGCTAGGCTATCACTTAAGACTGCCATCTCTGTTCATGTTGGCCTTGTTACCCTTCCTTTCATGCCACATAGCACCCCAATGGTCACCAGCATTTTGGGAATCCGGTTATACTTAAGTGTGGCTATGGAGAAAGACAGTTATGTGAGGTTCATATTCACATCCATGAACAGTGAAGTTACTGCTACCCAACTCAATCCAGGAAAATTCCAGAAACAGCCTGTTCCCAAAATAGTAACTGATGTTCCAAGCAGAACGACTCATAATTACACCAGGAAAGACTGGATGATAACCTGCTACAATCTTGTGTGAACCACACACTACCAGGCTAAGCATATTATAAACCTGATTTCATTTAATTCTTAGAACAACAGATGTTTTCTGTTTACGTCACTTGTTTCCCCAATGCCTAGAAAAGTAGCTGTGCAATAAATATTTATGAAACTGATGAATAACCCACAGAATAATAGGCAAGGACATTAAAATAAGGTCCCAAAGAAGAAATACAATGGACCAATAAATACTAGCAACCAATGAAATGGAAAATGCAACAAAAGTATTTTCTATCTAACACACTGGCAAAGTTTCATATGTTTCACTTTTTTATGACAACATATTTTAATGTGGAAAAGTGTTGTAAGAAAAGGTTGTGTAGGTACAAATTGGTACTGACTTTTTGGGTGGCAATCTGGCCATATGGATAAACACCCTTAAAATATTCATAGTCCCTGACCACAATTTTCAATGTCTGAAAATTGATTCTAAGTTTTGGGGATTTATAGAGAGATGTTATATATGAAGATTTTTATCATGTTATTCAAAAAGCAGAAGAAATAATATGAATCCAAGTGTCCATTTCAGTGGTTAAATGTTAAATGCTGACATAAAATTTGGTCGATTCATGTACTAAACTATTATGTAGTCATTTAAAATCATGGCTTTAAAATAGCATTTAATGAAAGTAAAATACACTAGTTATGTTGAGTTAAACAAAACAAATTGTATGGCATGATCTCAATTTTGTGCAATTCTATGATGTCTGTATGACTACATCTCTCCACTGAAAAAAGTCTAGGAGACTACCCATAGAATATAAAGAGTAGTTATCTCTATGTGATGGAATTATAGGTAATTTTGTGGTTTTGTCCCATACTTTTCCATTTTTTCCCCAAATTTTCTAAAAGAAGCCATTTCTTTCTAGAAATATTTATTAATTTTTAATATTGTAAAAAATGTGAAAACATACAGGAAAGCTAAGGGATGGGGTTTATTTTTATGGCAATTATTCAGAGAAGAGATAATTTATCTATTGTCTTTCCAAGTTAGTATCTTCAACTTTCTCATCAGGAAAACAGGGCATTTGATTCTTTCTATGATAACAGTGTGACAACTAGGAGCCACCTGTACTCCGCAGACATCTTTTGTTTACATCTTTAAGATATGAATCTGAATACTTTGGGGTAGGGTCTACCTTTTGCAGTTTGCCACAGTCCTCAGTTGTCCATACAGTCTTACACAATCATGTCTTAATTCTCTGTCTTGGATTCGCAGACCTCTAATGCATTTATCTATTTCAGTGAACAAAGTTTGCCAAAAGCAGAAATCCAAATTAGAATAGGAAGTTCCCATAAGCCTTCTTCCTAATTTATACATCCACCTGCACATTATTTACCCCTCACCTATATATACTTCTGGTTCCGTTGCAATCAGGGCCTTTCAGAAGTTTTAGCTGCTTTGTAAGCAGCATGGTAAACACAGTGTCTTTATAAGCTCAGGTAGCTATAACAAAGTATCATAGACTGGGTAACTTATAAACAACAGAAACTTATTTCTCAAAGTTCTAGAGGTTGGAAGTCCAAGGTCAAAGTGCCAGCATGGTTAGGTTCTGGTGACAGCTCTCTTCCTGGTTGTGGACTGCCTACTTCTCCTTGTGTCCTTACATGGCAGAGAGGAGAGAGAAAGGAAGTTTCTTATGACTCTTACGAGGGCACTAATTCCATTCCTGAGGCGTCCACCCCTATGACATCATCTAATCCTAATTACCTCCCAAATATCCTCTCTCCTAATACATCTTGGGGGTAGATCTTTGGCATATGAATTTTGGAGGATATACTATTCAGCCCATAATACACAGTTCATGGTGTTGCTATTTATTGAATGCCTAGAATGTGCCAGAAAACATGCTAAGTATTTATAAGCACCTTTAATCCTTTTCTAGGATAACAATTCTAGAAAGCTATTTTTATTTCCATTGTATAAATGGTCAAACAAGCACAAAAGGATTAAACAACATAAATGAGTGAATACTTACTGAGAATGTGCCAGGCCCAGAGCCAAGCTCTATGGTGCCAAAGCCTAGTTCTTTCCTCCGCACCACACTGCTCTCTCTCCCAAAGTTTCCTCTATTTCATACCCCTCACCTCTTCCAATAAGAGTACTCTTGTTCAAAGTCCGGCTTAATAAAATAGTTTTCAATTTTAATTTAGTTATTACTTGTTATTTTAACTTGTAATTCTGGAGAGGAATCTTAACTAATTAGAATGGCAGGTGAATTGGCTTTAGGTTAGGGATAAATGCGGGATTCATAGACCCTTTTATACAACAGTGCCAAAGTGTTGTCCTCCTTGTTTTCCTAGCTGCTAACTACATGAAGGAACTGAGAAAAGGAATGGAATTATCAAAGAAGGCAATTTTACCATTGATATAATACAGAAAATAATCAATGAAAAAGATAGCCTAGAAATCATAAAGAGAGTGGCTCAGTCCAGAATCAAGGCTGCTTTAATGAACGTTATCTGGGTACCTGGGCACAGAGCAAGTGTCCCCAAAGCAGAAATAATAACAGGTAACCTTCTGTCTTCCTGTGGAACATAGTTCACTTTCAAGCCTCACCTGGGCAAGGCATTCCAACTATTCCTCCTAGGGCTTTATTTCTTCAGTGTCCTAAATGTGTGTGCAAGGAGATGCTTTTTGGTTCTCCTGCTATAGACCCAGTCTGTATGAGAACAGTATCTTGATTCTGAAAACTGTGCACGACCTAGGGAAATTATTAGTCAGTGTGAACAATGTCACTAGTAAATTACCCAGTTTTGATGGTTCTTTCATTCATTCTCCCATTTAGTAACTATTAAGCACATCCCATATGCAGAGGGCTCAAGTAGGTACTGAGCCAGAGCTGTTAAGAGAATAACAAGTTTCCTGCCCTCATGGAACTTACAAGATAATTTAGCAATGGATGATAAAAAAGCATTCACATTTTGCTCAGAGATAATGATTCAGAGAAGCCAAGGAAGACGACGTCATATTCAACTGGTTGACAATGTTTTGGGGCATTGCTTGTCCAGACTTACAAAAAATGTAGAGTGAATTACATGAATTCCAACCATCAGAATTCAATTTTAAGCTATCTGGGACACCAAAATAATTTTCCCCCAAATAACCTTGATTTTATGAATCAAGAAATCCTCTAACACTTGGTTCTGATTCTTAGGCAGCAAAATTAAACTTCTTTCAAATGTAGAAGTTCTTTTCTCTCATCTCCCATTTACACAAGGTGGTTCAAAGTGCTATAGACAGAGTACTCCATGAAATACAACAGCATGAAAATTAGATATGCCCAAATCTCCAGAAAAGTCTATATTTTTTTTCCTAAGGAAGAACTAAATTGTAAAGGTAAGCCATGTGGTGAGAAGATTCTGAATGGAGATATAAACCATGACACATTTAATGAAATTGCCTCCAATAACCTAGATAAGAAGGGCTTATAAGGAAGAATTATAACATTTCTGTACAAACAGGATCTAACACAAAAAAGATTCTAAATGTCTCTGGAAAGGGTACATTTTATAATTGCTTTAAATCTATTTAAATAATACGAGAAAATACATCCAGATATTAAGAATGCTAGGTATTGCCCATCTTTTTCCAAGCAGAATGGTTGAATCGTGTGGTCCTTGCATTTCTAAATGTCCCAGTTTCAAACTCCTCAGTACTCAAGTGGCTTCCTGATGCGTGTGTAATCTTAAAGCCAAGGGTTCTCCTTTCCATTGATAAGACCAGCATTTGTCATCCATTTTAGCAAAGCACCAGCTCAATGTTGCTTCAGACCGATAATGTAACACCCACTATACGAAACATGGCCCAATAGATCCATGAGGATCTAGAAGTATGAAAAGAAGAGTAAGCAAAATAAGATATTCAGAAGATAGCTATTACAATGACAAAGATACTCATTCTGATGTTCTTTGGAAATTTCAAAATGAGAAATACTATGCTTATACAACCATAGACACTATTTTGTGCCACAAAATATCATGCTACTCAGCCATGAAAAAGTGTGCTGAAGATTACTAAGTAAAGAAATATGTTCACAATGTATTGCTGAAGTACAAACACGTAAACC
Organism: Neogale vison; assembly: GCF_020171115.1. Taxonomy (NCBI): domain Eukaryota; kingdom Metazoa; phylum Chordata; class Mammalia; order Carnivora; family Mustelidae; genus Neogale; species Neogale vison. The sequence continues at coordinate 15,468,377 of NC_058097.1, forward strand.
GCACAGACAGCAGTATCCCAAATAAATACACACTCAGAAAAAAGATGAGAAGGATACACACCAGAATGTTTAAAGTGGCATCACACAGAAGCAGAACTGAGGCAGTTGTTAGTTTCTTCTTTTCGCTTTTTTTTAAAGATTTTATTTATTTATTTGACAGAGATCACAGTTAAGCAGAGAGGCAGGCAGAGAGAGAGGAAGGGAAGCAGGCTCTCTGCTGAGCAGAGAGCCCGATGCGGGGCTCGATCCCAGGACACTGAGATCATGACCTGAGCCAAAGGAAGAGGCAGAGGCTTAACCCACTGAGCCACCCAGGTGCCCCTCCGCTTGTATAATTTTTATAATTTAAAAAAATACATATTTTTCCCATGTGTGACTTAAAGAATTACGGACCCAGTTATTAATCCAATGAACTGTATAACCTGTGTTGTTGAAATGTTTCAAATTGTTTCAATGTTTGGATAAACTGGCTGAATTCAGTGATCTTTAATGTTCCTCCAACTCTTATGAGTGATGTTTCTACGAGTCAGAAGCCAAAGACACCAAAAGGGGCAAGGAAGATGACAACACCCTAGAATACCCTAATGGTGTAAGTAGTTCAAGGAAACAATCTATATTTGTATCAATAGGCGGTACAATTTTGGCAATGGTCTGTAGATCACCCATGGTCTTTGAAAAGATGTTCACTAGAAAATTAGAAATGAATGGATAGTTGGAAGATTTTTCCGCAAAACTGAAGTTATTCATATTAAAGACTGTCCTCAAGTCTCAGATGGTCTCCTTCTTACTCTTTCATGGGGAGGGAGGGGGATTATTTAAATACCCATTATTTTATGAAACACATTGGTGATAGTATTTAGTAACTGTTTTATACCCTTACATAACAAAATAAAAGGCTGGCAACTCCTGGGGTAGTTTCCAAAGCTTCAAATAATTTTTACTAGTCCTGGTAATTCAGATTTGGAGATTTCTTATTGATGAATGGTGCATTTCTATTTATATACATTTTGTTTCAATAGGATTTGCAAATCTGTGGTCCTCAGGCAGAATATACCCTGTGGATGAATTGTGTTTGCTAACAATTGAGAAATTTCTCATAAATACCCTTTCACTGGGCTCAGATCCCCTTGTTGGGAACAGTAAGCTGTAGTTGAAGACCCACTGTTCTTTTGGTGGGGCTTAGGGTTTTCCAGTCTGACACAGTGGGCTGTCTGGCCAACTTCGGTCATTTTTGCTACTTGCCGGGCCCTTGCAGGTATCTGAGTCTGTTACCCTCTTAGGAAACACACTTCCAGCCAGTTTTTAAGAAAGAAATTTAAGGGGTAAGTTCTGTTCATGTTCAGTGAGATCGGAGAGAAACTAGCCCCAATTCTATTTAGCCACTTCTGGGATTTGGGTCCAAGTGCTTGGTTGGCATCACTGATCAAAGTTCTAGCAGTAGCCTTTCAGCTGTTGCCAGGAGCCAGGGCTGGAAGGCACACCAAATACAAAGAACAACCCTCAACCATTCTCCGCATCCCTTCCTCCACCCCACACCCCAGTGCCCCCTTGGGAGACGTCTCCTTTAAATATTTTCTTGCCTTAGCTTTCTCCTTCAGAATCACTCATACCATAAAAATAAAGCAAGAAAACACCAAGAATTTTAAACACCTCAGTCTGTAATGGGATTAGAGCATCTGTAAGGTGTAAAAAATGATTTCATTGTTTCCTATAAACTGGCTCCTTCCTCACCAGAAAGGGCCTCAGTCAAGATGTAGAAAGCAACTTTTTAAACAGCGTGTATTAAATCTGACAAACATCTGGTCAATCAAATTTACAGCAATACATAGGGTCTAATAAAGGTTTATTTCTTCTTGAAGAACAAATTTAAAGATTTTTTTTTAAAAGCTTTTATATATAAAAAGAAAGCTAGACCTACATTTCTTGGCCTAGCCTGATTTGAAATGCTCAGTGCTTTGCCAAACCCTAGCCACAAAGGGTTGTGCTTTCTCGAGGCAGCAGCAAAAGAGAAACGTGTTCAAGCTGCAGGCCTGCCACTCTCCTGCATCACACTGCCAAAAGAGAAGCACCCAGGATGCCCTGGAGGTGCTAAGACTTGGAGCTGACTATGGTCCCCGTGGGATAGAGGCCATGGTGGTAACATGGATTCCCAAGGAAGCAGAGATCTTCCTATTAGCACCATTTCTCATTGTTGTTTCCTCCCTGTGTGTGTGTGTGTGTGTGTGTGCGTGCGTGCGCGCGCATGCAGTTGCAAGCCCACGCATGTGTGGTGAGAGCAGAGGATCAAGGAATGGGGTTGAATACACACCGCTTACAGTCAGGGTTAAGAGAAGGAACAGGAGAAGCACCAAGTCTCTCCCTTTACTCCTTGCTCTAATTCTCTAAAATCAGCAGCTCTTAGGAACAAAATTAAAGACATGATTTAAATTACTTGGAAGTAGGGATGAACAGTGGTGCTAAGAATGAAACCGGAGCTCCTCCTTCGAACCATGAGAGATTCAACTACAGACCTGGACATGCATGTGGGGTCACATAGAAACCCCATTAAGCCACAGCATAAGGGGGGTGTAGAAACCCCATTAAGCCACAGCATAAGGGGGGTGATATTTTGGGAAAAGTAACCTACTTAATTTTTTCCTTTAAGTGGATTTCCTTACCATCCATTAAATAAATGAGCTTCATTGTTTCAAGGGAAGTGTGGATAGGTAAAAACTCCCCTTCACGGAGCTAAGCCTGGGGCACCCAAATCAATTAGCCATGGAGCAGAGGAAATGTAGGTTATGATAAAGAACAACAGAGGAGATACAAGTGTCATCAATTTCCCTCTGGGGTCAAAACTCCAAAGAAAGACTGGGAGTAAGAAGAAGTAGAAATCCTCACATAATGTTACCGCCAAAGCACTGTTTAGAAATGGCTAAAGGAGGGGTTTAAATGGATGGACTAGAAGGAGGTTTTTTACCTCAGCTTTATGACATTAGATTCCAGATAATCGTTGTGGTGGAGGCTGTCCTCTATACTATAGGACATTTCATAGCATTATTGGCCTCTATCCCCTAGATTCCAGTATAAAACCCATACCTCTGGGTTGGGGTGAGCAAAAATGTCTATAGACACTGCCAATATCCCCTAGGGAGGGGGCCAAATCATTTTCTGTGGAACACCATGGGACCAGAGATAGCACCTTAGTTCTCATAGCCCGTGCCCAAGTGCAGGCAACTGAGGAGTTCAGGACACCTCAAAAGGGGTGGAGGTGGAACTGGTGAGTGAACTGGTCTCTCAGAAGACACTACAAATGGAGGGGACCAGAGGCAATGCCCAAGCCCACTCAGAGCCCAGGAAGACCAGCAAGATCCAACCAAGCCTCAGTGGGTACTTGCACTGAATGTCAGGAAACTACCCAGGCCACCCAAGCCAGAGAAGAGACCCAAGGGTAATGCATATACAGAGGACACTCTTCTGTCAGCCCCCATGAAGAAGATGTATTCTTCCCTAGAATAAAAAAAGGCATGCCAGGATTAGACAGTTTAAGAGAAGAGAAAAAACCCTCCCTGAAAGAGGTGTTTAAATCTTATATTCACCCAACATTTACCTAAACAGAGTTCATCTAACCTAGAGACCGTTGTCAAGGGTTGTGGCAGCTGAATAGCAAGATGTAATCAGAGTCATAATCAGAGTTGTACCCAGTGTCCAAGACCCTTTGCCTTTTCTTCTTGAATGTCTTCCGTTCCCATTCAGCTTCTAGGTTTCTGCCCCTACCTCCGGCAAGTAACCTCCTCTTGATCTATCACCTTGGGATCTGTTATTCTGTCTCTTCCAACCCTGAATGTCACTGTTTACCAAAGAGTCATGGCTCTTTCTGATGTGGGAAATCTCTAAGACACAACTCACTCACTGCCTGGTGTTCCAGTTAAACCAATCCTTCAGTGATCAAGGAGGAAATTCATTGGTGCAGACTTCTCTGGATTCCCAGGAGAGAGACCAACAAGTAAATCATCTAGAGCCACGCTGGCCAATATAAACCACTAGTCACATATGGCTAATCAAATGTAAATTAACAAAAATGAGATTAAGTTGAGAAATTATAGCTCCTCAGTCACTGTTCTAGACTGAATTGTATCCCCCCTCTCCAAATTCATATGTTAAAGTTCTAATCCCCAACATCTCAGAATGTGACTCTGTTTGGAGAGAAGGTCTTTAAAGAGGTAATTAAGTTAAAATGAGTCTCTAGGGTGGGCCTTCCTCCTTCCCAATGTCCTTAGAAGAAGAGTAAATGGGGATACGTGGAGGGACACTGGGGATGTGTTCACACAGAGGAAAGACCATGTGGAGACATGCAACAAAAAGGCAGCTATCTGCAAGCCAACAACAGAAACCTCAGAATGAAAACAATGCTGCTGACACCCTGATCTCAGACTTCTAACCTTCAGAGCTGTGAGAAAATAATCTTCTGTGTTTCAGCCACCTCATCTGTGGTATTTGTTACATCAGCCTAGCGAACTAACAGTCACACTCGCCACATCTTAATAACCGCACTGAAGGAGCAGCATGTTCTACAGGAGAGCACTGTTCTGGAACTAAAAGTAGCCAAAATAAAGAGAAAACACAATTTGTTGTGGTTCACAACTCACTCTCATACATGGTAAGACTTGCGATTTATAGGCAGTCATGTTGTCCCATTAATGAATCTTTTCTTCTTGCCTTTTACATTCAGCTACAACTCAAAGAGCCAAGCAGAGGCCTTGAGAATCTGTAGCTTGCAGTCCTTCTGCGTCTAACAAGAGGCTTGTACCCCTGCTTGAGAGTCACAGTGGCGATGCCCACCCTCACTCTCATGTGCACGCGTGCATTAACACACAAACACACTCACCTTAATGATAGGAAGAACGAATAATCTCCCCACCCCTGACACACACACACACACACACACACACAGTTCTAACTGTACTTAATTCTCTAAACTGTGTAAATGAGAAGAAGCAACTGGGGCCTTCCCTTTATCTCCTCAGGCCACTACAGACGTAACCAACAAAATGGTCCATATGCATTGCTTTCCTGCTCCCTCTAGCCAATGTGGTGTATTTGACCAGCACAGAGGAAAGTCCTGAAATGCTAAGAAATCAATGCCCAGAAATGGTTCTCAACCAACAAAGGATAGAAGTAATGGGTAAATAATTTTCTGTTCCTTCATGGTCCAGTTCTTAAGGATAGTCTACATTACCTCTGATAGGACCCTCAAAAGAAGAAGCTCCAAATGGCCACGGTGCTAATCTACTTAACAACATGCCCCACTGGTATGTCTTCCCTCCCCCTACTCCCTTCCAGCACTTCTGAGATGGTTTTCCAGATGAACTACTTGTATTAAATCCTCGCTCCGCGATCTATCTCTGTAGAAACCCCAACTAAAACACCATGACAGACAGCAGCCTCTCCCACAATCATGACACACACAAAAGAGAGGGACTGAGTTTTATACACCAATTTTTAATGAAAACACCATAAGGAGTTTTCTTTACCACAGGCATTTTCAGTACCATAGGCACTGTTGAATCTCATAAAATGTTGGTGGGGATCCTTCTTCTCAAGAGGAAGGAAATCTAGAATTGCTTCCATGGTATAACCTACAGGCTACCCTGACCAGTTGTCCTACCTGGTCCCTTTCAAGATAATCAGAGAAATACAAATAAAGTAATTTCTAGAAATAAACTGGACACATTAGCATCAGTACACAGAAGACTGATTATTCTAGTCTAGATGGCTAATACAGAAGGCTGCTGGGGAACAAACGGTTATTTTTCTGACTCTCCACAACGAAAATGTTGAAAAACTTAATGACAGTAAGAACCCTCATTTGGTGATAAATGCAGAGGAGAGCGTGCTCAGGAGGAAATGAAAGTAAGAGGTAACTGCCAACACTATGGCCAACTGTTCCATTCACCATTTTGCTGTAGCTCAAATTCCATTACAAAGAAATTACTTCATCATTAATCCTTGTATAATATCCTCCCTCCTACCCGCTCTCCCCAAAATTCAGTCTTCAGTAGACAATCTACTTGTAGCCCATAAATATCCAGTGGCATTATACATAAGGAAGCCAACATTTCCTTTTAAGAGATTTGACTCCTGGAAGCTAAGGAGAGTGGGCAAGTACCCAAAGACATCCAAATTCCATATGTTTTCTGCCTATCTCTGAAAGTTGGCATCAGGTTCCCAATTGTACTCTTCCCAAGAGGCCCACTTCATGCACAATTCAGAGGAACTTAAGCCTCATTCATGCTAATGAGGCTCTTTATTTGTCCAATAAGACAGAAAGAATTCCAAAGCTTGATATTTCCAGCCTTTTTTTTTTTTTAAAGAGACCAAGCATCAGTCAGTTAGAAGGGAGATCAGGGACTACCTCCATGCCACCATTTTTGTTCCCTTGAGAGTAAAATAGGTGGATGAATTCCAAGGAACGAGATGCAGACCTTCAAGCTCTACAAAAGACTCAAGTTAAGGCCTTGGACTCTCTCCATAGATGTCGCTGTGGCCCTGTCCAGGGCTTAGCGGAACATTCTATATCTTTGAGGGGAAAGGCAGCCAGAGTAAAAGAGCAAATTCTTGAAAATTAATGATGTCAGTCTGTCTTCATATATCAAGCTAATTTGAAAGGGCTTTAATTTTCTTAAAGGATAAAAAAAGGTTTCTTTGCTAGATTAAACTTGCGATTGTCATTCATATATTGTTTATAAGGTAGTCATCTCTTCGCTCCGTATTTTTTTGTTTTTGATTTTGTATACTAGTTAGCAGTGAAGACTTGTCTGCGTGTATCAGAAGGAATAAAGAGAGAAACGTCCTTAACTGTCAGTTTTAATAAGAGGAGTCAACATGCCTCTATTCAGGTTAAATATTGTCCTGTCACATTTCAATAGAGTCAACAGATTTTTTAAAAAGAAAGTCAAAAGCACTGTGTATGCAAAAAACCCTCCCTGTCATAGAATGTCAAAGCCCTTCTTTATCTGGGGGAGGGGCGTGGAGGTAGGACAGAAAAATCTTTTGTAAAATGTGAAAAATTACCACTCATAATTGGCGCTGACATAAAAAAGGTTTTTTCTTGTTAGAAAAACAAAGAAAATCTCTAATTTAATAATCACCTGCAAAGTGTTATTGTGATGGGAACAAAAAACACACAATCAAAGTCATCTTTTTTAAGTAACTATAGTGTTTTAAGCAATCACTGCACTTTGCAGCAGCTCATACACATAAACCAATGATGTTCAGAGAGGAAAAAAGCTATTCCAAACTCCTCAAGCAAAGTTTCTGAAATAACAAGTGACAGGCTACAATAAGAAAATGCAAATGGGGCATTATGTTCAAAATAAAGCCAAACAAGATTTTTTTAAACCCAAAACATGCTCCTGTAAGCAGGAATCATTTAGGCTGAAATTGCATGAGAAAAGCCATTCTTTACAGGGGGACTGAAGGGTTAAAGATACATATTTTGAAAAGATGCACTAAAGAGAATTGGACATATTCTGAGTGAAGAACAATCTGTAATAGAGAGTAGCAGGATAAAGCCATTTTCCCGTTTCAAATGCTGGTTGTTTGTTAAATACGCAATTCCTGCTTAGAGTTTTAGGATTTCGTGTTTTCACCTGCAGCAAACATTGTAATTTTAGAAATTATTCTAACTCCAAATGAAACTATTTGCATTTAATAACCATTTCCACCAATTAGATGAGTGCAAAAAAATACATACAGCTTTCTAGACTAAGTAATCATCTAAATAATCTCAAATTTGATAACATCAAACCAAATGGGATCAACTCCCCTAAAAATGGCAAGGGAGGCTGGCTCAGAACAACAACCGCCACTCACCATTAACACCCAGGCTTTGTCACTAAGAAAAAGTGCCACAGAGGGCTATCTTCTGAAGGTTTCGCCAAGGCCTAATGATTTCTTAGGAGTAATCTGCTTAAGGAATAGAAAAGGAAATCAGAGTTGAGAAAAATCTACTTCACGTTCTTTCAAGTTAGCAAGGAAATAAACATACAGATAACAACAACAAAGTTGGTCTTTTGGTAGGGGGACCATGTGTCCTCCTTAGCATAGACCAAGCCCAGCTTTAGCCTCTTGTTCTTGTGTCTCATTTGTTTCAGCATTTGTCTTAGATTTTTCTCTCATGAATCAAGTATCAATCCAGGATAGATTAGCAGACCTGCGCTTTGTACCTCCAGCTTCAGCTATGGTCCAATTTACTCGTGCAGGAAATGGATGTGTAGGAGACCTCTCTCACTAGCCCATGGTTAAATCTGAAGGATGACTACTGTTAACCCATATGTCTGTCTTAAAGGCTCATTCCAGGGACAATTCATACCTCTCTCTCAAGGAGAGCTTGGAAAGTATTTGTGGATAAAATAAGCACTTAGGGAAGTCTACCTCCTCTGGTTTACAGTGGTAATGAAAAAGATATTTGTCACCACTGCTTTTCCTGGCTCATTGTATGTCATGGTCCAAGCCGCCTACAAGATGCACAATGGTGGTGGAATCAGCAGGGAAAGTGGAAAATTATAGCAGTCTTATCATGGATCACAGACAGTAGTCTGTGTACTCTTACTATTGGGCTTTGTCCCTCAGTGTATGGTGAGAATCTATGACTATTTTAATATCCAGTAATGCTTTTTTTTTGCAATAAACTCTTTAGCCTACAATGAGCTCAAAAACCACAAAAAATGACAGGAAGTTTAAGTTCTGAAATTCTACTCCTTAAAAAAGTTAATGAAAGTTTTTTAATTAGCACAAAGGTATATTGATGTTTACCATCTACTTTGGATAGATTATAGTATGACACATATGTACAAGTATGACAGAGTACAAGAAAAGCAAAGGACATCAGCTGCTGAAGAAATACTATGCTCTACTTAAAAAGGTAGTAGTTATTCTATGAAGACAATACTAAAAGAATGATGGTTTGTTTTTTGTTTTTGTTTTTTTTTTAATTTGAGAGAGTAAGAGAGAACATAAGAGGGGAGAAGGTCAGAGGGAGAAGCAGACTCCCCATGGAATTGGGAGCCCAATGCAGGACTCGATCCTGGGACTCCAGGATCATGACCTGAGCCGAAGGCAGTTGCTTAACCAACTGAGCCACCCAGGTGACCAAGAATGATGATTTTTAATATGCAACCTGCAGAAGGTTTGACTGTGTCAAACTTTATCAACCATGTGTACTACTGTGTACTACTTTATCAACCATGACTTTTCATTTAGATCAAATGTCATGTTCTCTTTATTAATTTTACTACTTTAGGTTTCAATTGAAATAGATGTTAAGAGGTGCCTGTGTCAGGTCATGATCTCAGGGTCCTGGGATTGAGTCCTGCATTGGGTTCTCTGCTCAGCAGGGAGCCTACTTCCCCCCCTCTCTCTGCCTGCCTCTCTGCCTACTTGTGATGTCTCTGTCAAATAAATAAAATATTTTTTAAAAAAAGAAATAGATGGTAAAATTTACATTTTTATATACTCGAAATTAAATTAAATACCAAGATTTTATGACTAAGCTGATATAAAATTCACTTTTTAAAAAAGACCTGACCATGATGGAATGACTTTTCTTTCTTTGCTACTCATTGTTAATTTTTTTTTAATTGATCGGGTTTTAGATTTCAACCTCTGAAGAACTACTTCATAAGCCAACCTAAGTGTTTGAATAATAATGTAAATAATGAGTCCTTTTGATTTTGTTTGCACTTTGTTAAAAATTAGTCTGAGAGCTTTAATCAAGTATTCAACAAATGAGCACCAAATGATTACAGCCTAAAGAATTCAGTAAATCATAATAATTGGAAACAAAATCTGTATATAGGGATACATTGAAATTTATCCCCAAAATAGCAAGAAGGAAATTTAAACATAGAAAATGATGAGAGCATATATGATGTATAGTATTTCATTTTGAAATTCTATAAATAGGCTTTAGAACATCTCAAGTTGTACAAAGAATATTTGGATGAGTCTCTTCCTTAAAAATTATATAAATTCCTGTCTTTACTGGGATAAACTGAAATTGAGAAAACCTATGACTTTGAAGGATCTTAGTTCAAATTCAAAAGAATTACTGAGAGACAGATAATTATGCATTTTGTCTTAAGTTTTCATCACAGTAAGTTTCCCTGAATTAAAGCAGAAATGTTTACACACTTCCATATGAACAACAACAACAAAAAATTGAGGATATAATCCATTTGATAGAATCTTTTCCCCTGAGCTTAGCAGATACTCTAGCATTTGTAGAGAGAGTAATTACCCATTTGAGAGTATCATGGCTTACAAAGATTAGTAAATTAATGTCAATAGTTTCAAACAAAAAAATGCAACTTTGAGAGCTGCAGGCAATTTTTTTTTAAGGATTTTATTTATTTGACAGAGAGAGAGAGAGAGCGCGCACAAGCAGGAGGAGGGGCAGAGGGAGAAGCAGGCTTCCCACCGAGCAGGAAGCCCGATGTGGGGCTTGATGCCAGGACCCTGGGGATCATGAACTAAGCTGAAGGCAGATGCTTAACTGACTGAGCCACCCAGGCACCCCAAGTTGTAGGCAATTTTATGAAAAAGTTTTAAAATAATAACACTGAAAAGAGTACATTCTTCAGAATACACTAGTGATACTTTATTAGAAACATGGCTAAGAAATCTACAACAGTATGGGACTATTACGATCAACGTACATTTGAATGACATCACCAAACGGTGACACCTTGCCAATCACCTGAAAAGACACCCTCCTCCAGAGTATGAGGTCTCCGTTATCTATCAGTGTGCCCAGAGACATTTCTTTTTGAGTCATGTCATCATGTGGCTTTGTACAACGCCAATTTAAGCAAGAACTATGGTTGCTTCCCACCATTCCCTTCCCTGCATAGTTTGAGTCAACACTGCCCACAAGTGCTGTTTTGTGCAAGCTTTGGAAGGCAGAATGAAGCAGCAGACTGTCTGTTAATGCTCTGAAGACTGCTGTATCTGACTGGACACGAGGCATATGACAGCTCATATACTTGGTGCATCTGCTGGCTCACCTTGGTGATGTGTAGCAGCACTTGGACCCACAGTTCCTCCAGTTTCTGCTGGATCTGTTCCTTCGGATTCTCAGTCTTTGGCCAGGTCCATACATAGCTCCTTGGTGAAGGGTGCCATCTCTTCTTTGTAGTCATTGATAGCACTGAGGTTGGAAGTGGTCAAACACAGTTGGGGATTCCAGTTTGTGCTAATGGATTCAGTCGTCCTCATAAGTTTCTAGTTTATCCTCATGCGTGTCCATTTCAAGGTTTTTTTTTTTTTTTTTCCCAACTGCAGGTCTAACTGACCAACAGCAATTCTAGCTCCAGCACTGGATGCCAAAGCATCAGCCTGCATGGGTCCATCTACCAGCTCCCACAGCAGCGGAAGGTTTGAGCCCTATAACAAATCCTTTATTCTAATCACTCAAGATGGTTCTGCTTCTCTGACTGAACCCTGACACATCATCCCAATTCTTCAAATCCAGGTGGTGCCTGGGTTTGATTTTATAAACCACCTGCCAGATACAAACACTGAATTTCATAGCCACTTTGATGTTTATGAGTTGCTTTCAAATATGTAGCAAATTGAAATAAAATGAATGAAGGAAATACAGAAAGGAAAATGCAACGCTTTTCTCCTTTGGAAAGAGCAAACTTTGTTCCCCTCTGAAAAGTAAAGCCCAAAGGGAAAGGTTGCTGGCTCCTGTACAGGGATCAGATCATTTCCCCTCCTTATGGGAACTTTTCTTCTCACTCCACGTTTGCACCCTCTATCAGACGTCCTGATTTGTTTAGGGGTGCATTCTGGCACAGTGGGAAGACAGGCAGTCATCTTTCGTAGACTTAGGATATTAAAGGACAATGTGAGTTGGGACTTTTAAGAGATTTTGTCTTCATATTAATATATGCTTTATTCACTGTCAAATCCGCCAGATGCCTGGTGCGTGGAAGATCCAGGGAAGACTACGCAGGTGCCTTGAGATGGGTAAGCAGCCAGCCACGTTTTGGTCTCTTTCTATGCTATCTGTGAATCCACTATGGATAATGGACAAATACGTTTGGCAAATACAAAACAAGAAAAACAAGTTGGTATTTTTTTCCCCCCTTGTTTGCAGACATCCCTAATGGGATTAAGACAAACACCACCATCCCAATTCTCTGTGCCTTGAGGTTGTATAAGAAGATGCCCGGCCATTTAACCAGCATGAGGGGTAACATGAACGCCATATATAAAGATTAACAATTAAAAATCTTTCCTGAGGAAAGGAATACCATACAAAAGCTATTCAAAGCTTCAAAGCAAGGGTCTGTGAAGGCCCCATATACTTGGGCCATTTGAGTTATTTCAATTTACTTCAGGAAAAAAGAAAAAAAAAATCCCACAAAGCTGACATTATATAGTAAAGTTTCAGGGATACGGGAGCTATTTAATCATTTTGTGTGTTACCCTGGCTTTTCTGCAGTCTCTTTTTCCTGTGGTTTTGTTCTTGTGCTGCTCATTAGCACCTCCCCCAGAGAGTGGGCAGGAGAAGAGAAAAAGAGATAAAACTCAAATCAGACAATTTTATCAGTCAGCCTGTCAACAAGTTGAATATATTGAGAGCCCAGGGGGTGCAGAGGCACTTTTTAGTAGCTCCGATAAAAGGTTTGGTGGGGGAGGAGGTCAAAACTAATGGCAACATTGAGATTTTTGGGATTATCAAGGGATTTTATTGATTTGTGCCCTCTACATCTCCATTAGTGCAGATAATCAAAAGTGGGGCGAAATAATTAAGCATCTACAGAACTTTCTTAAAGAAGACACTTAAAAATCTATCACTTTTATCCCTGGGAGTTTGGGGACCTGTTGGGCAGTTCAAATGGAAAACAAATAAATTAATTCCCTTTGCTTTGTCTAGATTCTTAAAATTGCACTGTAAGGAAAAATAAAAACCTTCACAGCAGGTTCTCTGGCTCTTCGGCAACCTTCTCCTTTCAGCCTGACTCCAGCTAAGAGAGGGGCAGGACCCATGGAGAGGGTACATCTGAGTAAAGCAAGAATCAAGATCACGGCCACCAAAACGAGCCAAAGCCTGACAATGAAGGATGGAGTTCGCCACAGACACAGTAAAATTAACAGTGTGTGCTCTGCACGTTGACACGGATTTCCATCGAACCTTGCTGTCTGTGCAGAGACACAAAACTCTCCATCATGGTGGGAGTCCACTCCATACAACAACTTTGCTACTTCCCAGGCTGAATTAAAAAAACAAACAAACAAACAAACAAACAGGTGGGTCTGCCCGCTCTTTATTTCTTTTTTTTTTTTTATTTGACAGAGAGACATCACAAGTAGGCAGAGAGGCAGGCAGAGAGTTGGGGGGGGTGGGAAGCAGGCTCCCTGCTGAGCAGAGAGCCCGAAGCAGGGCTCAATCCCCAGGACCCTGAGGTCATGACCTGAGCTGAAGGCAGAGGCTTAACCCACTGAGCCACCCAGGCGCCCCCTGCCAGCTCTTTCTTAAGGGCATCTTTTATTTCTTTCAAGCCTAGTGTTCCGAGGTATAAAGAAAGTAGACACTCAGTGCTAGAAGAGGACCAGCTGCAGCACAGAACTCCTGGCATGACTGCTCAAGGGTGCCATTGTTCAGTTGGTTCTGGTGCTCTGGAAAATCCACAGGGTTCTAAGGGTTTGCATATTCTAGTTTGGACCTGTTTGCACCCAGCTGTGTCCCCCTTCCCTACTGCTGGGGCTCAAAGATGGAAAGAAAGAGACAAACAGAATATTTCTTCCTCTCTTCCTCAGGTTGCAGCCCCAGAAGCTTCCTCATCTCTGTGGCTCTGACCCTCACCAGACGGGCCAGCCTACGTGCTAACTATAATAATCCCTAACTAGCAAGCCACCTCCTCCCTCTGCCCTCTGCCCAAGGAACAGCAGTGGCTTCCTGCTGTGTGAATCTCTGCCTTGTCCTCTCTGCTCTCCAGCCTCTCCAAACCTGGACATCTGACTCCACACTGAATTTGCTCCCTTTTATTTTTTTTTTTTACTTTTTTAAAAAGATTTTTATTTATTTATTTGACAGACAGAGATCACAAGTAGGCAGAGAGGTGGGGGGGGGGGGGAAGCAGGCTCCCCACTGAGCAGAAAGCCCAATGGGGGCTCAATCCAAGGACCCTGAGATCATGCCCTGAGCCGAAGGCAGAGGCTTTAACCCACTGAGCTACCCAGGTGCCCCGAATTTGCTTCCTTTTAAACACCAAAGTGGTTTCTGCTTTTCTGGCTGGATCCTGACTGACACACTGCAGCAGTGCATTTGAGAGATGATTCTCTATCTTGACAGCTGACTCAGTAGCTGGAATCCACTTACATGATTTTGCCACCTGTTAGAACAGGGTTTCTCAACTTCAGTACAACTGACTCACTGAGTTGGGTAGATCTTTGCTGGGAGGGGCTGTCCTGTGCATTGTGGACAATTCAGCAGCATCCCCAGCTCTAGCCTGTAGATGCCAGCGGGACATCTCCTGTGTAATAAAATCCAAAAACCTCCAGAGACGGTGCAAGGTGTCCCCTGGGAAGGAACACACCTTCCCTGGTTGAGGGTGGATGCTGTAGGAGATTTGGTGGCGACAGCTCTGTGTATACACCTTGGATGTTCCTGCCCTACACCTGGTCAGTGACTGGGGCTTAGGGCCATGGTAGACGGGCTCTCATCAGTGGGCCTTTGGTGGCCTCTTCCACTGACTACCATGGATTCTCAAGAGGAGGGAAGAAAAAGCCATGTTGACTCTGAAGACAAAAGGACCAGTTTCCTTCCTTGCTGGGAAAAATGATGGTCCAGGCTGTACGGTGGCTGCAATAGGGCCAAGGATTCTCACTTGCCACCTCTCTTTTCTAAGGACACTGAGAAAACGTGGAGAATGGAGCCTCCAGGTATGAGGCTCTCCACGCTCCATGAGGTCTGGCCTCTCCGCTTCTTAAACACATTTCATGTTCTTAATGTAAACCAGCCAATGGTGTGCCCTTGGCCCTGATGCCCTTGCTGACCTGTGAGGCTTCCTCCTCCCAATCCCTTGTCTTTCAGAAAGGGTACAAAGGTACTGCTGGCACCACCCACACAGCGTGCCATCCTAGCTCCCTGCGGCCCGGAGGTGGCACAGTAATTTAATCAAATGTCAACCTCCCAGGTATTATATTTCAAATGCAAATAGCTTGGTAATGTAATATTGTGGCTGAGACTTTAAACTCACGGAAATCTAGAAAATCAGGTTATGGTTGCTCCTAGAATTAACATTCCTCTACACATTCCTTGGACACTGGGCTTGCTTTGTGTTGCTAACTGCTGTCAAATACACACTGAAATGACTGAGTATTCGCTGGGCAGCCTGGGAAGTCTGGTCTTGAAAGGTTGAGATTCTTCCTGTTAAAATGAATATCCCTTCAACTGGACTTCTGATCCTAGAGTGGAAGCTGTTGCCTAGAGCTAGGAATAACAGATGGGAAAGTTTCATTCTCACCCAGATCCACTCTTGGCAAACTGTTCTGTCTCTCCCTTTGGGCCCTAACTTCCCAAATCATTAAAAAAAAAACAAAACACCCTGCCATCTATTTCCTTCAGCAAGATGCTATTCATAATAAAGTGGCAATCATTTTTACTGTGCTTTGAACACAAAATATAAATGCAAAATACTTAAAAGGCTACTTCGTTTTAGAGATTAAATGACATATTTCTGTCGGTCTTCTCTGAGCTGAGGTCTAGTGAGATGCTACTCGATGAACAAAGAACCTCCGGACCCCAGATTCTCAGGCCACAGTAAATTATTAAAGAAAGCAACCCCCATTTTCAATCATGCCCCTCATTATGGAATACAAGGGGGTCAAAAAATTCATATCACAGGGAAGAAAGTGGCCTTTCCTGGACGGACTTCTTGAAGTTACCTTGGTTTTACTCATGGACATGGTTGATGACATGATGACTATAGTAGCTATGTGATTATCTACTCTGGAGGATGTAGCTAATACATCCTTTTTTTTTTTTAAATATAAACTAAATGATAAAGACTATGAATTTAAATTTTTTTAAGTAAAAAATTAAGAGGGTTTCAAATGCTCCTGTATGTAGGGCATTAAAATGGCAAAAATGGGCCAGCTCCTAATCAGTTCATTTAAGACGTGACCACAGGCAGAAATGCCAGCTTTATAAAATATCCACCTCACACGTCAAATTAGAATGATACTCTTACCACTGCGGCAATTAGGAAAACATGGAGACTTGAATTCTCCTGAGTTTCTAAATCTTGGAAGTCCGTGTTCCTCCAGAAATCCCTCTTTCCGCATGTTCCCAAATCAAGTCTATGACTCCTCTCACAAATAGAGTCTCCATGGCTTTTCTCCCTTCATGTAGAGTGTGCATGTTTATGACACGTGTGAAACAGGTGGAAAAAACGTCCAGATAACTCCAAACTGTACCACTGCAAACTCTAAGCAACTTCACTGGGGCAGCAGGCAGCTTTGCTTCAACATTTGCTCTGGGGATCCATGAGCAGCAGAGAGATGGGAGCCCTGAGCCTCATCAAGTGGAAGATAAAAATGCCATCATTTTTAGGATGATCACATTTACTTATTTATCTCTAGATATATTTATATCCTATAGCTATCGCCTATTTTACTACACCAAATAACACAAGGCAACCTAAGTGAGAAGAGAAATGGGGAAGGAAGGGGAAGACAGAAAAACACAAGGAGTATAAACTAGACCCAGAAATGGATAAATGCGAAATAGCATTGAGGTCTTATGTGCTTGTTCTCAAGACCACCGATTTGGTTCTAAAGCTTCCTGACAACAAAGCCAAAAAGGGAAAACTTAATCATTTATGAAGGCCCCAGGGTCCACAAAATGAAAACAAACCAAGAGAAACCCAGAAACTGCTAATGCTTAGATGAAATGGGTCCCCACTTAGCAAGCATGCATCACCAATACTGAGATCATCAACCCATAAGCAATTCAAGTTTCCAAAGCATCAACTTGGAATAATATTTCATATTCAGATCTTTGAAAAAGAAAGCTACCTTCCTAGGACCTTCTTCCCACTGAAGTTACAGCCACTTTTAAGTGTGTATATGAACACAGACATGTATTACTTGCCAGCATACTTTATCTAGTCTACCAATGTTAAACATGATAAAAAGGAGTGCCATCATGGAATGTTTAAAAGGACAGAGAGCCCCCACATTATGTACAAAATGATGTTTGAAGGGGGTATATAGGTAGATCAATTATTGTTTCCATAGACATACACAAGTGTCTACCCACAAAATGATTTTTTTTAAATATTTTATTTATTTATTTGACAGATCACAAGTAGGCAGAGAGGCAGGCAGAGAGTGAGAGAGGAGGAAGCAGGCTCCCCGCCGAGCAGAGAGCCCAATGCAGGGCCCGATCCCAGGACCCTGGGATCATGACCCGAGCCGAAGGCAGAGGCTTTAACCCACTGAGCCACCCAGGCGCCCCCTGCAAAATGATTAAGAACTCTTCACCACCAATAGCACCTGACAACCGGATGGGTTCTGGTCTTCCATTAGACCAAGGAAACATATTCCATATGGAGCCATTTTGACCCTTCAGTGATTCACAGAATCTACAATGACTTCCTCAGGGAGTGGGGGTGAATGTGGTCAACCTGCTTTGTGACTATTTATTTGAAATGTCACTTCTTTATACATAGCAGCACCTTGTTAAAATTTTGGCTTTAAAAACACAGATCAAGTAAGCACTGAAAAAGAATGTGGTCACCATTACTGGGGAAGAGTCAGGTTTCTCTCTACAGAGCCAGTAATTAGTTCTAAGCTGGTCTCAGCACCCAGTCTATCCTTGTCTAGGTAGATACACATTATTATGGGAATTCACGATTGTAAATGTGAGCAAATGCACTCCCAATCAGGAACCTGGCAAGCTTGTTTTTTAACTAATTACAATTTTTTAGAAATGCCTTTATTTGGCCATCGTCAATTATTTATTTATTTATTTATTTATTCTTAGGTACAGAAATATATGTCATAGGAAATGAGGGACCCTTAAAACCTCATCCTCCAGAGATAATTACAGGCAACAATTCAGTGTTTATTCGTACAGAATTGTTTCCATATGTGTATGTGTATCATTTTTATTTACTTAATTCTTATATAAATGGTATCATACTCTAAATACCATACTACAACTTGCTTTTTTCCACTTAATGATATATCTTGGGTCTCTTTTAGGTCAGTTATTATAAACAGACATGGTTGCTACATATGCCTGCAAGTATCGTACACTGTACAAATAGCCAGTCTGCCTCATTTGTTGACCATTCCATAGCACTCCACTGCAAAGGCACACAGTCTACAGCGGATTGAATCAAATTCCTACTTTGGGACACATCTAACTGCCTGAATGTCCATCTTCGTCATTACAAACTACAACAGACAATACTTACATATACATTGTACATTTGTGAAAGCAGTTCTGTTAGAATCCCAAAGAGATTTGTGGGTCAAAGCATATACCCATTTTTAGGTAATGGCTATTTCCAAACTACCCTAAAAATCAAAAAGTTGTAGTACTGATTTAAGCTACTCATTAAGAATTTAAGAGGCCGGGTGCCTGGGTGGCTCAGGGGGGTAAAGCCTCGGCCTTCTGCTCAGGTTATGATCCCAGGGTCCTGGGATCGAGTCTTGCATCAGGTTCTCTGCTCAGTGGGAAGCCTGCTTCCTCCTCTCTCTCTCTCTCTCTCTCTCTCTGCCTGCCTCTCTGCCTACTTGTGATCTCTGTCTGTCAAATAAATACATAAAAAAAGATCTTGAAAAGAAAAAAAGAATTTAAGAGGCCTACTTCCCTGTTCCCAAGCCAATAATGGCAATTACCTATACTTTTAACATTCGGAAGTCTGATAGCTAAAAACTGTATGTTTTTTTTTAGAAGACATACACATGTCTCCCACATAGAGCAAAAACAAGAGCCACTGTATTCTTAATCAGAATGACTAGAAATCATTACGAATAAACAAATTCTTGTTAATTCAATGGAGTATTATACTCCTATTACATACACTCCATCATCACAAAGTAATGATTAACAGTCATAAGAAGCTATCCGGGCTACTGCAAACAGTTACACCAGCTAGGCACACACAACTCTAGGGGACACCATTCATGTAGACTACACTGCATAGGAATGAGGGTGCAGCCTCTATGAGCATATATGGTAATTCTATGACAAGCTGTTTCACTGAGAATCCAGAATGGCATCCCTCTTAAGTAACAGTCATAAAGCTCAAAGCTAACACCCTTCTTTTTCCACAGTTCCACAGAGGCAACACCACCACAGCCCCAACAAATCAAGCCAAATTGCGTGTGATACCAACTCAGCAAAAAGTTGGGCGAATTAATCCTTGTAAGACATTATTCATTAGTATCTAAAAGATCTTTGTCCTATTTGTTCACCCAAAGGGCATAACATTAAAATGGCATGATCTCTTGTGATGTACAAAACTAGTTATTAATTTGCACTCATTATCTAAAGACATTTGCCAGTAGCCTTTGGATATGTCTCTGGTGTACACACATATGGTGTTTGACAGAGAAGATACAGGGAGCTGTCCATGACTAAGATGACACCATTTAATCCAAGCGGGCCATCTATGGATGGAGTTTACTCAGGGCTTCAGACTCAATTATTCAGCTGGCAAAGCTGACAGGCTAGAAATGGGGCTTTCAGTGATCTATTTCAATAAACATTCTCTCCTACCTCACCCTGGTATTTCTAAAATGCTGTCATTCAGGCTAGATCATGTGCATGGTCTAGACAGGTATAAGGGCACGGTGTCTCACAGGAGAGAGACTAACTAAAGAACAAACATACATTCACTTTTATTTTGCTTTATTCTACATATGTGGCTGGCATCTATACTGCCCCTATTTTTTTTTAGAGGCTTTGGTATTCTGCATCAATCCAGGTGGCTCCTTTGTCCCATTACCAGCTTGATTCTCAAAGCAAAACCCATTTGCCTCAAAATCAGTCTGTATTTCTGACAACTTTTGCATTCTGACTATTACTATTTCTTTTTTTAATTTTCTTCTGTTATTTCTTCCTGGTGACAGAATATATTTGGTATCAACCTATAAAATAGTGTTACAAGGACCAATTTTTCAAGGAGTGCCCTAAACAGATTGGATTGAATCCTGCAATTAGCCCACAATTTGCATCTCGCAACAGGAAATTCATTGTTGCAACCGCAACTTCAGTGCACTCAGTAGAAGAAGCTATTGTTGAAGTAATTCCTGTAAAAGGTCATATATTTAAACCCTTCAATTTTTTTTTGACAACCTCTCAGAAATGAGTGATACAGTTGCTCCAGTGTCCAAAAAAGCAATAATGTCCATACCACTTTTCTTTATAGGCTGGGTGGAATATTATTACCCCATTCATCACAGACTATTCTGGTTATAAAGTACGTTTCTTGATATTTGAGAGACCTTTTTCTTTCAGTGTCTTGAAAAAGCTTAAGGTCTCCTGGGCTGGGTGTCATTCCTGGTGGTTTTCTCGAAATATGTTAACTTCTTCTTCTCCTGAACAATGGTGACATTTAACAATTTCCACTGAATTCCATCCTCTTAAGAGCAGAGCATGGGGAGGCCAGTTAAAGATTCCCACTTCTTTTCACTTTGGAGTCATTCTGTGGTCCTACTAGAAGCAGGGGGTGGATTTATACTTCAAACACAAACTCCTTCATGAGCCAGGAGGTGAGGGCCATATATTGTGGAAGAGATGCAGAAGATAACAGAATGAGGTGAGGCCCAATGGTGGGCCGGACTGTGAAAATCTACCCTGACGACATTAAAATTCCACTTGACAAAATTGTTCCTGTGGTCCAAGCTAAGCAAATGGACAGCCAGCCAGATTCAGCCTCTAGCTGCCATTTTGAAGTGCTGGATTAAGTGACTTATTAAAAAATGCTTTTACATGGAGTCCATGGTTTCAAAGCATAGTAATTTGCTTTTAGTGCCTAAATTTCTGTCCTCTTGCCAACTCTAACCATCAACACCGGTTTAACTCACATTATTGATGTCCTTTGATGATGTCTCTGATGTCCCGACAATTCAGAGTTGACCTAAGAGTGAGGCTGTCGAAACAGGCTTCTCTTCCTGCCTCTTAGGTTACTCAGATCCAAACCAAAAATTTAGTCGGAACGTGTTTACTACCCCGTTCCTTATTTTCATTTAACCTTTTGGCACAGACTTTTCATACTTTCTCAATGAATGTACTTGTGAGAAATTGGGAGTCTACCGCTGCCAACCTATTCGATTTCAAATTCCCTCTATTTAGTTTTCCTTAGGCACAGGCAAAAAAAAGGGAGGGTGGGGAGGGAAATGGGGGATCGGGTGGGGAGAAAGAGACTGGGAGAGCCCAAATCAAGCATGTCATTTGATTATTGCGTCAATCCTGCTGCTGTTGCTCCACAGTCCAATAAACTTTAGTGGCCCGGGATTACTCAGCTGAACACTATGTTACTCTTACTATTATCTAGGGGAGGATTTGTCAGATTCATAAATTGTTCTATCACTGAACAGGGAAAGGCAGGCAGAAGAAAAAGAAACTTCGGAGTTCCTTTGTCTCTTATTTATGATTTTTGTTATAAATCTCTTTCTTATATATGGAACAAAAGCAGGCTTGGTAGCACTTAGTTTTAAACCATTCTCAGTCATGATATATAAATATAGCATCTCCGCAGTCTCTTGACAGTATACTAAATACAGAGTTATCTTTTAGGACCAGTGGATTAGAACAGCCCCTCCAGAGGGCATGTGTCTTATTTCCAGCCCCCTGAGACTTAGGTCCTGGGCTGAGTGGGATTTCACTGATAAGACTATGTCCTGTACTGAGGGTCAATTTTCTTGAAATATCAAGGCAATGGAGCAGCAGCCATCTAGATAATGGCATGATCCTCTTTGGACTCCTCCAACATCAAGGTTAAATTTACCAAATTATTAAGCCCTGTAAACCATTCCTTAGGCAAGATAACAAATGCCCTGAAATGACCATTTATGTAAAAACAATACAGACCAAAAGTTCCCATATATCTGATTAAGCAGAGTCTAAATTTAACTACTTAAGAGACTAGTTTTCTTTAAATTAAAATTTTTAAAGATTTTCTTTATTTGAGAGAGAGAGAGTACATACACATACACATATGTGCTATAGAGAGAGCAGGGGAAAGGGCAGAGGGAGAGGGAGAGAATCTCAAGAAGACTCCCCAGTGAGCACAGAGCCCAACATGGGGCTTGATCTCATGACCCTGAGATCATGACTTGAGCCAAAATCAAGAGGTGGACACTTAACCAACTGAGCCACCCAGGAACCCCAAAATGAGCTTTTTTTTAAAATTGTCAAAATACATACTTTTCAAAACAAGGGCTCTGTTATAGAGTATTAGCTTTCTATACCTTCTGAAACTGAATTGAAAAGAATTTGTATCAATCTTTTTAAAATAATCCCCAAAACAGAAGGATAAATAGAAAATAAATTAGTGTTATCTAGGGTCAAATATTTCTTCCAGGACAGCACCCCCAAACAGATAGAGATACAGATGTAGATATATGTACATTTATAACTTGATTTTCCCACTGAGATGGCTAAAGGCACCTTAAAATTAACATTGCTTAAGAGAATCCCCTCTACTCCAACACACACACACACACTCACACACACACACACACACACAGTAGGTCTCTACTAGTTTTCTTGTTTTATTAAATGGCATCAATACCATTCAATTACTCAAGCTCCAAAACTGGTAGTTATCATTGATTCCTCAGAGAGGCATCTGGAATCCAAGCTCCACAGCCTGGCAAATAAACAGTCTATTTTGTTATCATACAGCTGAATGGGGCTTGTCAAATTTTTCCTGTGAGAGATTTCTATCCTTTGTTTACAAATACATGCAGTAAGAGGAAAAGAAAGATGGGTATTATATTCTATCGATTAGGTTGTAGAAACTACTTGGAATCATTATTTGAGAACTTTCCTGGAAAAATTCAGAATCTAACATTTGAAACTTTGCAGAGGCTTTTCACAATATGAAATGCAAAGAGATGAAGGCATTGACAATGGGCAAAAGAACAATAACATTTGTAAAGTGGAAATACTGACAACTATGTAAGTCACAAATCCAAAATACAGAAGCTATACCAAAACAAACCAAATCTACCTGATTCCATCATCTGATTGTTTCAGATTACCATGAACTTAAATTAAATCTTCCTAAAACTACAGTTTATGCTTGTCATCCCTTCTGAAAAACCTAGAATAGTCCCTTGGTACCATGTAAATAAAGTTAAGATTTCTTGGTCTGTCATCCAAGATCCTTTCCAGTCACATTCATTCATTGCCATTCAACAACTTTTTTAAAAAATATCTTGGACTATTATTGCTGTAGTTCCCTATTTAAAATGCTTTAATGATGGGTAATAACAACCTGGGGCTTTCAACCAAGAACAAATATGACAAAGCAAAAAAGTTCCACAAAGAAGGAACATTTTATAAATAATGAGAAATGTGTAAGCTTCAGCGCAGAGTTGCTGTGAATTCACAGGCTATATTGGTAGGTTTCAAATTTGATCATGGATAAGAACTTGGCAAAAAACGCTTATATTCTATGTATTCCATATAAATTTATGTTATTCTTCTTTGTACTGATGCTCTTCGGTTCTCTCTGCTTAGTGTGCTCTTCCCACAAGACCAGTTACTCCTGCCTCCAGGCTTATCCTGTATTCAGGTTGCTGCCTCCTCTTCATCAAATGTAAATCTCATCATATCACTCTCGCTGTTTAAAAGCCCTCGGGCCTACAGGGGGCACCTGGGTGGCTCAATCGTTAAGTGTCTGACTCTTCTTTCACAGCTCAGCCATGATCTCAGGGTTGTGAGATCTAGCCCTTTGTCAGGGTCGCTGGGCATGGAGCCTGCCTAGGAATCTCTCTCTCCTTCTCTCTCTCCCTCTCAAAATAAAATTAAAAACAAACAAACAAACCAAAAACCAAAACAGAAAAGAAAAGCATTTGGGCCTATAGAATAGGATGCAAATGTCTTTGCCTGGCATGAATGACATAATCTTTTGCAAACTCTCCTTTCTAAACTATCACTAGCACAAATCTTCCAGTCTCCCAAATACACTTATTTTGACTTTACCAAACCACTTATGCTTTCCAAATATACTATATATTTGCCTAAAATATCCCTTATCGCCTTGTATACCTGGTGACCTCCACTTACTCTTTAAGGCTCATCCTATAGATAATTTCAAAGCTTTTTCTGTTCATAGGACTCCCTTTCCCTGGTTGATGGTGAGGCTGCTCACTCATCTCTGGAGCCACAGGACTGCAGACGTTCTCATCTGTTGTGTTCTTCCTCATTTGTTAACAGATATTTGCTGCCTTTTACTTTTATTTTTGTAGGTTATGATGACATATTTAAAACACTCAAAAAGATACAGAGAGTAACACCACAAAAGGCCAAACAGTGAGAAATCAAGTATTACAAATACCCTTCCTAATACTCAACTCTGTGTGACTGTGTCACAGGGGCCTCAGGGACAGATGAGAACGCTAAGGCAGGGCACTGGTGTCACGCTCATTGGAGTGTGCCACAAGATATAGTGTTGGACTTGTGTGCGGGTTAAAGCAGGCGCTGAGTTAAAAGCAGGAATGCAGGGATTGTTCTTGAAGATGGCAGAAGCTGCCTACTTGAAGGGCAGACTGGCACAGAAATGGACTGATCTGCCGAAAGAACCCCACATTGTCTATCAGACCAAAGGGAAGGAACCACTTCTTTGGCTTCCCAAGGTACATCCCCTAACCTCAAGGCAGTCAGCAGCCCAGTGACTGAAGAGTCTTATTTATTCAATAATTAACACTCCGTGATCTCCTTGAAGGGTCCTGAAGGTCTACTTTACCTCTAAGATGGAACTGGAGAGGAAGGAACTGAAAAAGGAGAAAGAAACCACGACTGAAACCTTCCCCTGGGTTTGGTAAATTGACTTTGAAGAGCCCTTTAATAAAGGGAGGCCTGGGTGTATCCTGCGGCACCATCACAAAAAGTAAAAACAGACCCAAAACCAAGGCCGGCCATGAGCAGAGACTGACAAGAGCTGTGAGAAGAAAGTCTAGAGGCATGACTGGCAAAGATGCATGGCTTTATGAACTTACTAAGAATGAAGAAAGAGGGACGCCTGGGTGGCTCAGTTGGTTGGACGACTGCCTTCGGCTCAGGTCAGGATCCTGGAGTCCCGGGATCAAATCCCGCATCGGGCTCCCAGCTCCACGGGGAGTCTGCTCCTCGCTCTGACCTTCTCCTCGCTCATGCTCTCTCTCACTGTCTCTCTCAAATAAATAAATAAAATCTTTAAAAAAAAAAAAAAAGAATCAAGAAAGAGGGGTGCCTGGGTGGCTCAGTGCATTAAAGCCTCTGTCTTCGACTCAGGTCATAATCTCAAGGTCCTGGGATCGAGCCCCGCATTGGGCTCTCTGCTCGGCAGGGAGCCTGCTTCCCCCTCTCTCTCTGCCTGTCTCTCTGCCTATTTGTGATCTCTCTCTGTCAAATAAATAAATAAAATCTTAAAAAAAAAAAAAGGAATCAAGAAAGAGAGGGAAAGATCTTATTACTATTATCATGATAATCACATTAGCTACTAAATCCGGTGGCGTTCCCAACAGTGGGTGAAGACTGGCACACGATACCAAGCTATGCATAACTCTTAGTAACAGATGTCAAAAGTAACACAATGAGGCTCTGGTTGCAAAAATGCAGATGATCTATCTGGAGGTGAATAAACTTAAGGATGGCATTTAACTGGAAGGGGATTCCTGGATGGCAGTAACAGAGAAAACAACAAAACTCTGAGCCCATGGTAAAGAGCCATCGTGAGGTTAGGCAGGAAGTCCAGTTCAGCAATTCTCTGAGCTTGTGAAAGGTTCACATGGGGGCATCCCAAACCGTGGCTAAGAGTCTGGGTCTGTGTGTCAGCTATGAGACCAGACCCAGAACACTGCAGGCAATTAGGGGTAATGTGATGCCTCAAAGGGAGTTTCGAAAAGAAAAGAAAAACAAATCAAAGGGAGTGAAATATGAGGAAAGGCCTAGGCGATAAAATGAACATAATTTGACTAAATAACAACCTAGGGGACCATGATAACCATCAAAAGAGCGTAAAAATCCAAAATGAGGCCTAGAGGTCTACTGGTCTGGCCGCTGCTGAAAAATACCTATGGCTGCATCTGTGAGAAAACTCAATAGAAAGTCAGTGTTTTGCATCCATCTAATTGAAGCATGGGGACTCTGTCATGGATAATAAACAGACCTGGGTTCTTAGCAACTATGTATGCCTTCAAATCATTATTTAACATTTGTGGACAGAGAACCTCTGGGAGGAACTCAAGAGCCCATTGCAAGGAGGTCCTTCAATCGAGGGACACAAAGTCAATCAGCCTGTGCATCCAAGTAATGTTTGCTGAACAAGTACCGTATACCCATCCTGCACTTGTCTTCAGTAAAAATACGTAAATACATAAATATATGTATCTATGAGATTCAATTTATAAGAGAGCCATGAATAGGAAAACCAGGATAGGAAAGGCAAAGAAGGGTTTTAGTGTCCTAATCTATTCTGGTTTTTAGAAACATACATATATACTCTCCATCAAGGATACACTGTGTATCAGCTTTCAAAATGTACATCCTTGTATGTGCGAAGAATGCAAACTAATGCCTAGATATGTGTCTATGTATATAATCATATAGACACATATATATGTGATACCTCAATAGGAATTCAGAAAAACAAAGCAAAGAGAGTGAAATACGAGGAAATGCATAGACACAGAGTATGTGTGTGTGTGTATATAAATACATACATGTACATAAATACACACACATTTCATTATATATATATGTTATATATATATACTTAAAATAAATATTTTTAAGTAAAATAATTTTCTCAATATGAAGGCCTTTTTTATAGTCCCGTCTTCTCATATTGAAAAACAGGAAGTCCTGAGAGAAAGGTAATGGCTATCTTCTGAGATCTCTGGCTTCCTACTGCCACAGCCTTAAGCCCAAATGCACCCACACACCTGACCTTGGAAACTTTTTCAGATCTAGCCTCACGCATATCAGAGATGCCTGTTACTGCCATGGTACAATCTTTATCCCTGATGTTCTACGTCAATGGGACCTCAGGAGGGTTCTATTCTGAGGAATGAACCTATAGGTTGGTCTTACAAGAAAAGATGAACCAGGTCGATAAGGTTCCTTTCTTGGGGGTCTAGAGCTGGCATCCTGAGAAACTGGGCTGGTTAAGACACTGTTAAAGTTGAGGGGCGCCTGGGTGGCTCAGTGGGTTAAAGCCTCTGCCTTTGCCCGGGTCATGATCCCAGGGTCCTGGGATCCAGCCCTGCATCCTGCTCTCTGCTCAGCAGGGAGCCTGCTTCCTTCTCTCTCTCTATGCCTGCCTCTCTGCCTACTTGTGATCTCTGTCTGTCAATAAATAAATAAATTAATTAATTAATTAATTAAAATCTTAAAAAAAAAAAAGTTTAGGTCACTATGGCTAGCCACAAGCAAAATCTGTGAGCAGAGAGAGAAAGGAGAATGGAGTGGGGGGCCAGAGACACAAGAGATGAGCAGAGACGTGTGGGCCCTGATACTTAGGGGAGTGACCCTGATTCCCTAGTCTTCAGTTTACAACTCCCATTTTCCTAAGACCTTGTGAAATGTCTTGTGTTTGGATTCCATATGGGTTTCTGTGGCTTAGAACAGGCCTCTGTTTTTTTCTCTTTTTTTTTTTCTTTTTTTAGTTTGAGGTGCCTGTTCCTCACTCCAATCCACTTCTCTTGGACACCTACTTACTACGTGGCTCTTCTGGCCCTAACCCGCTTCTACCTGAGGAAGTAAAAATGCATTGAAATGAACTGGCTCACGCAATTGAAAAGTCTCAAGTTTCCTTTAGGCATGGTGAGATCCACCTACTTTTAAAAACTGACATCCCAGGGCGCCTGGGTAGCTCAGTGGGTTAAAGCCTCTGTCTTCAGCTCAGGTCATGATCCCAGAGTCCTGGGATCGAGTCCTGCATTGGGCTCTCTGCTCAGCAGGGAGCCTGCTTCCTCCTCTCTCTCTGCCTGCCTCTCTGCCTACTTGTGATCTCTCTCTATCAAATAAATAAATAAAATCTTTAAAAAAAAAAAAAAAAGCTGACATCCCAGTCTCTCTCTATCGTGTCGCTGTCCCTCTTCTAACTCTGTATTGGTTTTATTCACAGACATTCTCTCTTCCTGGTAGTCCCCAAAAGCTCCAAGATTCATCTTTTTGCAACTAAATCATAGCAGGAAAAAACTTCCAGAGATGACTCTTACTGACCCTGGATCACGTCCCATCTCCTTACTACAGTCACTATGGTCAAAGAGATGAAACATCTCGATGGGCCAACCCTCGGTCACCGCAGGCCCTACAGCCCAGGGAAGAAGCAACTCCATCCCACCGATACAGACTGAACTGGAGGAGCTGTTCTAAAAGAAGACTTAGCAGTAACAGGATGAGGGGAAATGGGTAGCAGGAGGGCAAAAATAGTAGATGTCCTCCAGTCCAGTCTAAGCTCACCTCTCATTACTCCTCAGTATGGCGTCACATCCCCATCAAGACGAAAATCATTCCCAATTCTGCATATTTTCTAAGGACCCTTCTCCTCTGAAAATGACTTGTCTTTAAGAGTGCCATTCCAAGCCTACCTTCTCCATGAAATTTTCCCTCATTCCAGCAAACCTTCACTGTTTGCTTCCTTCTCTCATTCTCCACAGCACAGAGAGAAGCAGAGAACCTCCCATAATACCAAATAATGCTCCAAGGAACAGCGGGTCCTCCATATTTGCAAATGTGCCTACTCACAACCACTCATTGATAAGCCCAAATCCATCACTTGGGGTGTTCACGGATGTGCCCAGAGTGGCAAGGATTCTGAGGTGCCCTTGTGTTACATTCCCACCTGTGGCTAACCAAGGCCATGGTCTGTCTTCTCGTTCCCATGCTCACATTGTAAACAAGTGTCTTTTTTACAGCTATTTAGTCCCAGTTTCTTTTCTTTTTGCCTTTTTATGGTTGTTGTTGTTGTTGTTTAATAGTGGCTGCTGTGGATGTGATTTTACTGTTTTAAACGGCCCCAAACAGAGTGCCAAAGCACTGGCTAGTGTTCTAGGCACGGGGAGGCTGTGACATCCCTTACAGAGAAAACAAGTGTGCCAGATAAGCTTCATCCAGGCCTCACTCACAGTGCTCTTGGCTGTGAGTTCAGTGTTCCTCAGCAATGTGTATTAAAGTGCTTCTAAACAGAAACACACATGAAACAAAGTTATGCATGGAGCCGCTGACAAAATGCTGTGACCAGAGGCTTACAGGAACCAAACCCTGTATTTCTCTAATAGAAATGTTCAGTTTTTGTTAATTCATTATTTTTACTGACTTTATACAACTACTACGAATAATAGGAATCAACTGTGGTGTGTG
The DNA here is from genome assembly GCF_020171115.1 of Neogale vison. Lineage (NCBI taxonomy): Eukaryota > Metazoa > Chordata > Mammalia > Carnivora > Mustelidae > Neogale > Neogale vison. The sequence goes on from NC_058097.1 coordinate 15,497,964, forward strand.
TGTGTAAAAAGCTATTCAATTTTATGCTCTTGGACTGCTCCCCAGATCTACTTTTTCTTCCAACCAAACTGCCAGTTCCTTTAGAGCTCACACCATATGTGCTCTGTGCATAACAAGGCACATTAGTGGGCACTTCAAAACTTACTGATTTATGAATATATTGGTCAGTTACAGAACCTATATCAAATTGGTTTAACTCATGCAATTGTTCCCATGCAAAAAACTTCTAGAGCATTCCCTGCTACCTTATTGTTTATAGTTCCTCCCCTCTGGGTATGTGGTAGATCTATTCAAATGCGGTATCTACCCAAAACCATTTTTCATTTTAATGGCAAAGGGAATGAAGGAAGCAAGAGAATTTGTAGGGAAATCCTTCCTTGAGAGGAAGATCTAAATGTTTGATGTCTCAATGGTCAGAGACCATTGCTACCGAATAGATCTCTCTCTCTCTCTCTCTGTCTCTCATGGATGAAAATCACAGCACATACCTGCATCTCTGGCTCATCACTGTCCAACCAGGTGCCACACACTCTATTCTCCTTGAATCTTGCTGGCAATAAGATAGAGGTAATTGAAAAATGAGAAATTTTTCCTCGATCTGACTTTGGTGTTCTCATAAGAGGCTGCCTGATTTCTCAGACTTTTGCCTTTGATCAACATTGCCTTTATGAATCTGCACTGGGTGTAGCTTTTCTACATATGCTCTGTTTTGGGTGAAGGAAGACACAAATTTGACATTGGGGGGAAAATGGGAGGGAAGAACATTAAGTTTCTGTAAATTACACAATACATGGAATTCACTTAAGAAAAGGTTTAGCTGGGATGCTTTCTGCTTGTAGCTCTTAGCTACCGGGCAAATGTGATGGGCTTCTCAGGAGCCTGGTTTCCCTTCCAGAAAGGACCCCAGGAGTTATGATGAGATGATGATGAAGATGATGACGATACTGATAGCTTTTATTACATTTACACTTTCTAAACACAATTCCATTTAATCTCCAAAACAAGCTTACAAAGTTGATGCTATTATCACTCCCATTTTCCATGTGAGGAAGGTGGATTGCAAAGAGGTGCAGGGTGGCTCAGTGATGAGCTCCTCTACACTGACAGCACTAGCTACCAAGTCATGGCTCGAATCCAGGCAGTTTAAGTCAATCTCTCATTCACATGACCTGGTTAATCTCTAAGGTCCCTTTCTTCTCAAGCATTTTATGTTCCTTCCCAAGATCTCTCCCTTTGGCTAACCAAGGTCCCATGTCCAAGACACGGTTGTGTTTAAGTTGGATATAATGACATATATAAATTTGAACTGAAGAAAAGGGAGTAGTGAAGAGGGGAAAAAAGGGTAGGAGAATTTTGGAACTCAAATCTTTGATGGTCTTAGAAACTCTATAATCTATCCTACTAATCCAGTTTTAATTATATCCGTAAGTAGATAGGGCCTGGACTATTTTTCAAGGCAGAACATAATGTGTGAGTAATTCTTCATATCACTTCTTCCTTTTAAAAAAATCCTACAAGAACTTCTGGAACTTATTAGCATGAATAAATTACACAATTCATTTTTTAAAAAAATAATGCAGTAGTCTTAGAATAAGATTTGAAGGAACGGTCTGTAAAGGCTGGGGATCCTACAGATATATCCTGCGAATTCTCCTGATGGTTCATGGTCAGCCCAGTCCCCTGACTTCAGCCAAAGAGTCAAACCTCCATGAAGAAAAGCAGGAGTGTAGGCTCCAGCTGCTTATCACAAAGAGGCGCAGCACCCCCATCCATGATACCAGCAAGCGATTAGCCCATAAATCAGAGCAAATTTTTAAAAGATTTTATTTACTTGAGAGAGAGTGCATGGGTGGTGGGAAGGGGCAGAGGGAGAGGGAAAAGCAGATTCCCTGCTGAGCAGGGAGCCCAACGTAGGTCTCAATCCCAGGACCCTGGGATCATGACCTGAGCCAACAGTAGATGCTTAACCGACTGAGCCACCCAAGCGCCCCACAAACTTTTTAAAAAGTAAAGAATGAAAGACCTACTTGTGGCAGACAGCTGCTTCATCAGGAAATTATGGCAGAAGCTGTCATCAGTGTGAGCTCCCTGTGCCCCACTCCCCAGGAGGTTGGGTGACACCAGCCAGCTGCCATTGTGTCCTGATAGCACATGCCCCCAAGAAAAGCTTCTGAACAATGTCCACTGCTTAGAAAGGCTCACCAGCAACTAAAATTAGATTGGTTTCTATTCCAAGCCCAGGGCTCCTTCATGGCTGACTTTCTTTTCTAAGAGTCTGTGATGGTGGCTTGTTTGATTTAAAGAAAATCAATGAAGAGTTACATGAGAAGGAAGGAAATAGAAGACCAGGTTAAGATGAAAGTCCAAGTAAAGGGCGCCACATGCACACTCTCTCACTCTCTTTCTCTTTTCCTCAAAGCAAAGAGAATGAGAGCCTTTGAGGTAAAGGGGAAACCATTTTGTTGGAGAGGTAGCATTTTCTTCATCTTTAGAGTATAATCTGATAGGCCTAATCCAGTAAAAATGGCAACTACTTAAAACAGGATGGCTGACAAGGGACAGAACAGATGGAAATATATGTGAGCTCCAAAAGCAGCTTTTGGTCCTTGCAGGGACTGAGGTCGTTCGTGCGTCACGGACTTCATCCTACCCACTTCCCTTTCCTGGCAAATTACTGGGGATATACAGGATAAGAAAAATGCACAAACAGATTGGCTCTCTTCCCATCTTTCCTAGGGAGGGAAGCAGGCTGTCCTTGGTCTCTGACCAGGTGAGATCCCTTTACTGCACAATTAGGTTAGAGGAACTGGAAAGACTTTTGCAGATACAATGACACTTCTCTTCAAGATGGAGTCCTGAAACCTCAAGCCTTCCTAGAAACCACCCACGCCCCTGTCCTCCATCAGGAACCGGAGCACTTCCAGGAGTCTCCTCAAGCCCCTATTGTGTGTGTTATTTATGATCTTAGTGCCTTTTCTTTTCAGGGTATTGGTCCATAATAGTGCCGTCTGTGTTATTTATGACACAAAGAATAACTTAAACCACATTAGGAACCTCCACATTATAGGGACTTTAGAGAGCTACATTTTTCTAGTTATGGTTAAACTACTGCAGTGATAAATCCAATCGTAAGAGTGCAACAGGGAATCCACAGGACAGGTGTTACCCATTAGTCACTGTAAGGAAGTACAGGAACAAATGCTGGCTCACAGATGCTTCACTGTCTCTTCCTAGGTATGGCTGTGGGAATCCAGAGTGGGTGGGGGGTTGGGGGGGTTGTGTGAAAGCTGGTATGGGAAGAGATGTGTAAGGCTAATGTTGGAAGGGGAAGAGGGGAAAGTGAAAGAGTCAAGTCAGTGTGCCACCGAGCAAGGGACAGAAAAACAAACTGGTGCAGAAGTACGTCTCTTTCACACTCTCTTCTCCTGTGAGTTCTGTGGGGTCCCCCTTGTGTCTCTGGATGAGCTTCTAGAACACACTGGAACTCCACAGTCAGATACCTAGACAAATGTCATACCCAGAATGCCAGCTGTAGTTAAGTTCCTCTGTTTCTACAATTTACTTTGTTTATCCATGAAAATCAGAAACCTACCTCGCTTTTCTTCTCCTCATGAGTACAGTAGCTCAAGAAAGATTTATCGAGCACCCATCAAGGCTGGGCATGGTGTAAGGTACCAAGATAAAATATAAGTAAGATACTCATGAGGAACACATAATTTACTGGTGGAAACAGACCCAAAAAGATCATTCTAATAGAACATGGGGACTTTGATGATGGAAATATGGGAAAGGTCTTCTTCATGGAGCACAGTGTTGGAGGGCCACTGCAGGATGCACAGATGTAAAATGATAAAACCTAGACTAAAATCCTTGTCTCTAGTCTCCGGGAGGCTTCAGTAGCTTCCATGTGCTCAAGAAACACAGGGAAACTCAATGCCATTGAGACTATGTGACTCAGTGGTACAAAGGTTAGACTAAGTAACTTCAGCGCACAGAGATTATTTCAATAAAATGATCAAAACTCCGTAAGAATCAGTTTCAACAGCCTCAAGTACAAACTAGCACACACATTGACAGAACATATACTCTTAGGGTTGGCAGACATCCAGAAGATAAGGCCCTCCATTCAGAGTGTGACATTCTCCCCCAAATCCTGAACAATTTGGTTGAACACGTCCAAAAACAGGGGATTCAATGCTTTCCAAGGGGCTCATCCACCTTTGCACAGCCCTGGTTGTTAGCATTTGTTAGACTGTTCATCAGGTTAAGATTTCCAACCATGGGAGGGTGCCTCGATGGCTCAATGGGTTAAAGCCTCTGTCTTCAGCTCAGGTCATGATCCCAGGGTCCTGGGATTGAGCCCCACGTTGTCAGACTCTCTGCTCAGCAGGAGCCTGCTTCCCTTCCCCTCTCTCTGCCTGCCTCTGCCTGCTTGTGATCTCTGTCTGTCAAATAAATAAATAAAATCTTAAAAAAAAAAAAAGAATTCAGTATAAATATAATTATATAAAACAATTTCACCACAGAGTTCTTAGTGATCACACCTTGCTAGCCTAGCTCCAGTCCAGTTGTCTTTGAAGGTAAGAAGACTAAACTTCTCTTGGAAGATAGGGAATCCATGCTTTAATCATTAGTTATTCTTTACTTGGCCAGTAATGCCTTGATATTTATAGCAATGAGCAAGGAGAACACGTACAATGCACTTGTGGGACCTACAGTCTATTTGGTAAGGACAGCCCAACCTCAAATCTGAGTACTTTAAATGCAACTTCAGTAAGAGCCAGAGAAGAGTAAATGACATCTTAGTGGGCTGAGCATGTAGGCATGTCTAATTGGGCCACAGCGATGCTTCCTTCTCACTAGATTCCTCTAATGGAATCCCTTCACATCCAAGGAATCCCCAGCTATTGGTTTTCATTTGTTCTTCCACTGCACCAGTTACAATTTGGCATTATTTATGCACATGCTTACTTATGTAGCTCCCCCTCTGTAACAAAGACTGTATCTGTTTGTATCCCAATGAATCTTCACCCCCTGGTTTTCCACAATATGCTGTGAGGCATTTACTATTATCTCCACTTACAAAAGAATGAAAAGGGGACTCAGCCAGAGATGTGGGTGGCAGAGTGGCAGTAAGTTAATCCAGGTTCAGCCTGCTATGACAGCCTTGCTCTCAACCACTACACTGTCCCCTGACACCACTGGTGAATCATCTCTCGGCTGCTGCATTTGTTAAGGTATCAAGTAGGCTGACTTGGCCAAGATACCAAAACTAACTGTGGCTTAAAGAATAGAAGTCTACTTCTCTCTCATGTGAAGGTCTATGATAGGGAGAGTGGCTCCACAGTACTCCTGAAATTTAGGTGCCTTCCCTCCTGATGCTTTGTCACACTTAATGCATGGCTTCCCTCATATGAGCCAGAAGGGCTGATCCACTTCCATCTTCATGTTCATGATCAGCCAGTAGGAAAGGAAAAAAGAAAGAAAAAAAAAAAGAAAGAAAGAAAAAGGAAAGGAGAGAGCATGTCCGCTCCTTTAAGGACAAGGCCTGCAATTGCGCACATGACTTCTACTCAGCATCTCACTGATTAACTCTTAGTCACATGGCCACGCCTGGCTGCAAGGGAAGCTGGGAAATGCATAAGTGGGAAGTCATGTGCCCAGCTAAAAATTCTCATTAAATAAAAAAGGCAAATGACTATGTCTAAAACCTGGCTTCAGGCGTTACAAGTTCCCATTAATAAGGCAGTAGAAGTTTCAGTGAGATACAAGAGGAAAAAAAGAAAGAAGTGAAAAAAGAGGAGGCAAAATTACCAAGTAAAGGTAAGCTAAACTTCTTTTCTTCCAGGACTCTCTACTTACCCTGGTCTTCCAAATTCCTTCTTCTAAGGAATTATTTCTGGAATGAAATTCCTGACTCTCATGCACTGTTAAACTACAGGAAACTATGGTTTCCTATACTTTACGCCAATCCCTAGGTTACACCCTTTAAGTTTTGTGAATAAAGGAAGTACAGTGGAAGGGAGGTAGAGTTCTCTTTTTAGATACAGAATAACCTTGAGAACTTTGATTACCAAGTGAGAGTAACTGATGTCTCGGTTTGTCTTAGTATTACAGAAAAAAAAAAAAGAAGTATAATGTGGGCTTCCCTCCCTAAATATCTCCTCCCAAACGTGCTAGAAAAGAAATGCTCCTGAATTTCTTTATTTTCTCACACATTAAGTCTTTAAAAATAAAGGTTTTTACAAAAACAATCTAAAAGTTTCCAGTGTTCAGGGCACACTGTTTCAAAATATACTTTCTTAATTACACAAAAAATTACTCCTCTTTGAAAGGCCACAGAGAAGGCTGATATCAAACTCTACAAAATCTTTAAAAGTCCAAGGCATTCACCAAATAAATGCAATAAAAAAAAATTGAGAGTATAGTCACACCACACTTGAAGGAGGTATATAACTATAAGTAAACTCTTATTAATTCATTTCCATTTCTTAGTTATTTCCACATGAACCCTATTTAAGTAAACTCACAAAGGACTTTGCTAAGCAGGAAGGAAATGCAAAACATTATGAAAGATACATCTTCTGCTACTGGACCACATTTCGTTGCTTAAAATGACAGAGTGCTATTGAAGATAAGATATTTTTTGGACCCTGGGTGGCTTGGAGGATTGACAAGATATGAAGGACATACCCTGGAGTGACACCCAATGAACCACATTCCCATATAATAGCCTCCCTCTGAAAGGCCTGGAACCTGTAACTTGCTTCTAACTAATATAATAAGGAAATGGTAAAGGGATTTTACAAATATAATTAAAATTTCTCAGCAGTTGACTAAGTTAATCAAAAGCAAGATTATCGTGGGTGGGCCTGACCTAATCAGAGCAGTCCTTTAAAACAGTGTCTAGAGGTCAGAGCCATCAGCAGAGACTTCCCCACCCCCTTCTACCCCCAACTCAGGCTTTGAAGCAGCAAGTGGCCATGAATTCTACAGCTGTAAGAAAATGAATTCTGCAAACAACCTGGGGGAGTTTGGAAGCGGATTCATCCCTAGTTGAACCTGCAGATGAGAACATAGCCCAGCCAAGACTTTGATCCCCGCCTTGTGAAACCCTGAGCAGGGAACCCAGCTAAGCAAAGCCCAGATTCCTGACCTATAGAAACTGTGAGATAATAAATGGATATTGTTTTAAGCTACTACATCTGTGATAATTTGTTACAGAGCAAAAGAAACCTAATACACAAGTTGTAGGCTCAACATGTGCCAGTGCGCTGAAGGGACAGGGAGAGGTGCAGAGCTCTTCGGAAGCAAATTTTTAATCCGTGCTTGCCTCCTACTCCCAAAGCTTTCTCTCTTTGACATTGCTTGCTGCCATCCTGCCTTCAACCTCAAATCAGGTTTCTGCCTATGATTCAATCTTTGGCTCCCTATGAGAAATCTTTTTAATATAAAATTAATATATAAATAAATTTGCTCTTGGAGCAATGCAGTGTGGAACAGAACCTGCCAGGCTCTCTAACGTCCATCACAAAGAAAGACTGCAGAGGGGAGGGGGAAGGCAGAGCTTTATCCTCTGTGGGGAAGCAGAGAATTCATAGTGATCTTATTGCAGATGTAAAATTAGGTCAGGGGCTCTATAAACTGATTAAAGCTAATGCTTCACGCTTCTAAGGAAAACAGTGGATACAAAAGGGAATGATTTCTGGCTCAGGATAAGAAGGAAGGAGAGCGCTCTATGCTCATAGGCAGTCCAATCATGTAGGATGCTTGGCCAAAATGAATATATAGGAAAGGAGCATCCAAAGAACAGCTGGGAAAAATTCTAAAAGCAAATCATAGTCAGCCTACATACGCACAAACCTAAAAAGAGTATTAAAGTCAGTATGCCAGTGGCTTGAATGTCCTGAAGTTCAGGAACTCTAAATCACCATGCTTTTCCCCCCAAATGAATCCCTATCTGCAGCTCTTAGCCCTCTGGTACCTTGTGTCTTGACACCTATTTTAGAAGCATCTAGGCTTGAAATATTCTGTTCTGTGGGCCCCAGAAGTCAAAATCTTGCCCATTCAAGGTAATTCCAGTGTTTGGGTTAGCAAGTACAAACAACACAGTTCTATTCCCAAGACTCTTCTTGGATCCTCATTTTTCTCTAGAGTGTAAACCCCAACTTCCTGAATTTCGTCCTCTTTCCCATTCACTGATATTTTTTCCTCTTCTCAAAGTTAGAGAAAGGCCATCTTTATTTCCCTTATATCTTAGCCTTTTATTCCTGCTCCCAAGGAAACAATTTGGAAAAAAAAAAAAAAAATCTGGTCTACATTCTTTGACTTGTCTTATGGGATCCCCCAGCAACCCACATCACTACTGAAGGGTTAAAAGACAGATTCTCCACAGAATAGTGGCTGGCAGCATTTGCAATGCAAATATATCTGATTTGGGAAACACTGAGTTACTAAAATTTCTTCACCTTGTTTTTTTCTTTCCAGTGTGTATATAGGGGAAATAACAGGTTAAAAAAAAAAAAAAAAGCAATTCTGATTCTAAATACTGATATAACAACCATGGAGAAAATTACCTGATGTACATACTTGATCAACACAGCATAGAATGAAAAGAAGAGTTGTAGGACTGGGTAAGGCTGAGGGTCACCTATTGGTAGCTATTGGGCCAAAAGCCTCAGTCTAGAGTTTAAATTAAATGTTAAGGAAAGATGTCTGAGATCTGAGTCAGCTACACTTTCATTTCGGTCATGACCAGAGTTATTCAGTTCATATTTGATTCAAAGGCAGCTACCAGTTCACTGGTCATTCAGGAAAACACTGCCCAAATTATTTGGTCAGAAAGTAACAGGTCTAGTTTGAGTCCCATGGAAAATAATGGGTTTAAGTTTTGGTACAACTCTCTGTGAAAGAAGTTCAGTGCTGGGGCGCCTTGGGTGGCTCAGTCAGGTTAAGCATCCACATTCGGCTCAGATCATGATCTTAGGGCCCTGGGATCAAGCCCTGAGTTGTCAGGCTCCCTGTTCTGCAAGGAGTCTACTTCTCCCTCTCTCTCTGCCCCTCCCCCTACCTGTGCTCACTTTCTCTATCTCAAATAAATAAAATCTTAGGGGGAAAAAAGTTCAATGCTAACTAAAGGTATTCGGTTTTCCAGCATGAGAATGAATGTTCAGAATGACTCCTCTGTCTCCATACCATCCCTAGCCACACCACTGGCTCTGGCCAGGAAGTTCACTTGGAAAATTGGCTGTTATGGCTGAACCCTATGGATGATTCCTAGAATAAAGCCCTATGGTTACTCTCTGCCCATTTCAATATGGTTTAAGTTTTCAGGAACTGGAGATCAAAAGAAAAATAAGAAAGAAAGAAGAGAGAAAAAATTAGAGCTCCCTGACCTATCTAGTCCCTAAGAGTAGAATTTCTTCACTAAGGTACATGATATATTGTTGAAAAAAAGTTACTTGGATCCCACAGCCCCTAAGAAGATCTTTTAAAGAAAAAGGATTCACCTTCAACGTCACTTTAATCCCCTACAGTGTCAGCATGAATAAATTCCAGTTCTATGAAATTAGCTAAAACCACGCAGCAGCAACTTCTCCTTCATTAACAAAACCCATACCTCTCCTCAAAAACTTCATTGTACGCTATTTTAAGTATTTTATCTTAAAATTTCTTATTTTCTCTGCTCGAAAGGATCTACTAATACACCAGATTGACTCTCTATGTATCATGTATCAGAAGCCTTTAGGATGTGCTAGATCTTTTGGGTGCCACCAAATCCTTCTCTGCCCAGAAACAAAAGGTAGCATCCTCCTCCTGACATCTATACCATATTTCTGCCTTGTAATATCACTCATGCTTCATGGAACCATCAATGGATCTTAACCTACCTAGCAAGTACCAATGAGAATAAAGCAGGAACTAGGAAACTGATGTGAATCAAGAACAACTTGAGTGTGAGGCAAGCTAAAGCTTTGGAAAGATGTGTTCAGTAGGAAAAGAGAGAAAGTGGAGTAAGCTCAGGGCACATGAAAGGATAAGTGGAAACAGAATGGCCAGAAGGCTGCCCAAAGAATATACTGCTCAAGAGAGGACTGTAGGTCAGAGAGACAAGGATTCCCAGAACTTGCCCCTCCTTGTCATACCCAGGCTAGCGGGCAGCAAAGAATACTCATGGGAAATGGTCTGATCTCAGCAAAGTGACTTAATTTCAAGCCATTCATAATTATTTCAAAGGAGGCACATAATGTTAAGAATGGCATGCTACTCATCAAATAATAATAATATAATAATGATAATGCTTTGCCATGAATACCCTCATGCCCTGCAGAAGGATCACCTTTTTAAAAAGCAAAATTATTTCGACTTCAAGAAAAGGGATGAAGATTAAGTAGAAGGTACTGGAAGCAGCATGTTCTGGAGAACAGAGTATTAGGTTAAGAATCATAAATCATTGAATCATTTGATTCCCCTTTTTTGAAAGACTAATAAAGAATAGGTACCTAAGTATTGTTTCTCTGACTTTCCCAAAAATGAAAAAAAGAGAGGCATAATGGATGGTGATGTAGGTTTGGTTCCTTAGAATATTTTTCAGGGCAATTAAGAAAAATGTACTAATATTTCCAAGACTATAACCAGATTCCCCACAGATCCCCCAACATACTTTTTCTTCTCTCTTTGTTCTTTCAAATTCACTTGAAGATACTAGGTCTGAGTCCTAATTCTGCCTCTTATGAGTTACGTGACCTTAGACAAGTGACTTAACTTCTGTGAGCCCAACACTCTCATATAATCAGCTAATAACAGCACCACATGTACCAGTCAGTGCCCTCACAAGAAGCAAATAGCACAGTCAAAATGATTAATTGAGGAGAATTTAATAAAGAGACTAATTATAAATTATAAAGGTGAGAAGAAGGTTTAGGAAAAAAATAGAACACAGCACCCTAGGACCAGCAACTGCAGGGAGCCACTACTGCCCCTAGATCTGAAGGGGCACAAGGGAGGGAGTCATTCCTTAATCTGGAAATAAGAATTTTAGGAGGAATATGCCAGAAAGGATCTGGGTTCTTCATCAAAAGGCCACTTAATGTGAAATAAATGCTCTATTGCTCTCCTCTCACACTCCAGTCTCTTGATTTTGAGTTACCAAATCCAACTAGAAACCAAAAAGCAAGTGACTCCGTTGATATGGTACATGCTGGTTGGCCTCCTGAGGCACAAAGTAGACTGAGGAAGGGAAAAGAGTAGATATAGAAATAAAGAACATCCAGCAGAATACCTCATAAATGTACTAAGCCCGACCCCTCGATGTTTCCCCAGTAGATCATACTTCAAACCCAAGTTATACAGGAAATCCTGTCTTCCATTTCAAGCTTTCAATAGAAAAAGAGAAATACTGAATATGACCTTAATCTTTTCTGATATCCTTCTGCTATTCTATACTAACACACAACTAAAAACAAAAAACAAAAAACAAAACAAAACAAAACAAAAAAACCCACACAACTATTGTTCATCTTTATTCCTATCTACACTATGTAAATGTTTGAGATTTATCAAACTCTAGAAATAAAATGAAGATAACATTAAATTAGGGATACTGGTACTCTTCCATTCCATAAATATTTATTGAGCTTGGATTTTATCATATATGCCAACTGTAAGTGACTGGTAGGAACTACATGGAACATTGTGTTGAGAGCAATTAAAAGAGGACCCCACATTATAGGAAATATGTCTCTTCCAGCTGATGGATGAAAAGAGTACATCCCTGAAACTACTTTACCTTGTCAATACAAATATAAGGTGACTAGTTAAATTTACATTTAAGATAAAGTGTATAGTTTTTACTACAAATATATACCATACCATATTTGGGGCATGCACTAAAAAGTATTCATTGTTTACCTGAAATTCAAATTAAACTGGGCACCCTGCATTTTTATTTGCTAAGTTTGGCGATCCTGCCTCTGAACCTGGATGAAATTCTTCACTAAACTTGACACTTGGTAGATGGGACACCTGAAGCCCAGGATTATCAAGAAACTTCCCAATGTTACACAGACGGTTAAAAGAGAATCAGGACTAGAAGCAAAGGTTCTGTTGTCCCATGCTGTGCCTCACTGACTTACATCATAAACTTCATAAAGATTTAAATACATCTGTAAGCCACCTAGCAAACCATCCTGAGTTGCAAGACCCCTAATGAGCTCTTTTATATCGATGGAAAATATAACCCAGAAAATGTCATAATGACATTTCATAATAGTGTTATGTTAGTTTGTAATGTACAGTATATTATACAAATTCATCAAATCCTTACAGAATTGATAGCAGCATGCTACCATTCTTATTCAAATTTTAATGGGCATGAGCATCTATATTTATACTCTGGAGTTCCAAATCAGGCAGTTATTTGGTTTTCTATAAAGACAGAAAATCTGTGACAATCCGAAAACCTATTACAGCTAAAAAGTGACTTAAAATGTGAAATGAAAATTTTTATCTTTTCAGTCACTGAAACTGCTTCTAAAGCTATAATATATTTAAAAGGACAAATATTTTTCTGAAAATTTTCTGATACATGAACAAATCAGTTATCCTGCAAATATACTCAGGGTTGAGAACATAGAAGAACACCAAGGTTATTGCCTGTGACCCATATTCCTCTGAATTGCTCCTTCTTTTTTTTTTTTTTTTTTAAAGATTTTATTTATTTATTTGAGAGAGAGCATGAGCGAGGAGAAGGTCAGAGAGCGAAGCAGACTCCCCATGGAGCTGGGAGCCTGATGTGGGACTCGATCCCGGGACTCCAGGATCACGCCCTGAGCCGAAGGCAGTCGTCCAACCAACTGAGCCACCCAGGCATCCCTGAATTGCTCCTTCTTGACACATTTTTTGGCCCCAGTAGTTAACAGAATTCTCTTTGCACTGCATAGCTATAACTCCAAAGGCAAAAGATAACTTAGGTATGTAAATTTATTTATTTATTTTTTTTTTTAAAAGATTTTATTTATTTATTTGACAGAGAGAGATCACAAGTAGGCAGAGAAGCAGGCAGAGAGAGAGAGAGGAGGAAGCAGGCTCCCTGCTGAGCAGAGAGCCCGATACGGGACTCGATCCCAGGACCCTGAGATCATGACCTGAGCCGAAAGGCAGCGGCTTAACCCACTGAACCACCCAGGCACCCAAGTATGTAAATTTAAAAAGTAGTTACATCATATTGTTCACGAGAATAATGGACTCAATGTTTGTTTATCATTTATCATGACCTGTGGTAGGGAGAATAATTGTTTCCGGAATTACATACACACCCTATCCCCAGAAACTGTGAATGTGTTATGTTACCTGGCAAAGGATAATTAAAGTTGTAGAAGGAATTAAGGTGGCTGATCAGATGACCTTATGATATAGAGGTTATTCGGGATTATTGGGGGGACAATGTTAATCACAAAAGTCCTTAAAAGTGGAAGAGCTAAAAAGCTAGAAAACTAGTTAAAAAGCTAAAAAAACAGAGTAAGAGTGAGGCAAGTTTAGAAAGACTAGACCAGCTATTTCTGGCTTTGAAGACGGATGAAGAAAAGTGGGCAGCCTTTAGAAACTGGAAAAAAAACAAGAAAATGGAATCTTCCTTATACTTTCCAGAAAACAAAGATTTTAGTCCAGTGAGACATATTTTCGACATCTGAGTTTCCCAATTCTTAAGATAATAAATCAGTATTGCTTCAGGCCACCATGTTTGTGGTGATGTGCTACAATATCCATAGAAAAGTAATGTCATGCTTTTCTAGAACTGTCAACAATTATGTATTAATGAACAGAATCAAACAAAACAGTTAGGTTATAATGTCACTCTTGAACATAAGATTTATAAAAAGCAACTTAATGACACAATCAAAATAAACAAGAATACTACACTGCTATCTGCAACCAGTCTAATTGGAAAAGGAGATGAGAACACAGGTTTAAGAAACCCGAAGGTCAGCCCAAATCCTGTGTTGACAAGAATGAGGTAAAAGAACAAAATTGTGCAAAATGGGGACTTTCTGAAGGCACTCCTGCCAAAAAGAGGTGGAATGGAAGCCATCAGAGGGTAAGGCTGCATGAGAACTGAGATGTAACCAATAACAAGTGAAGATGATGAATCAGAAGGTTGAGATAGGCCTGGGAAGATGAAAGACAATGAACCAAGGAAGAGCTGGCAGTGTCTGTGACTAAGGACTGAGAGGATCTGCAAATGCCTCAGTTGCTGCAGAGGCATCTACTTAAAGCTAGAATGGCATTTAGCATGTAGCAATATTGACCTGTGCCAGAACTCAACTTCCCAAGGATACAGGCCTCTGAAAAGGCAAGTCACTGAAATCACAAGAGTCTTGATAGCTAGTGGAAACCTCGGGACATTTATACAATAAATCTATCGTAGTATAGAGGTAGCAACAATGAGACTCATGGAAGCAAATGATTCCCACGGCCTTCCCATGAGAAGATGAACAAGGTAGGGATGTAAATCTCCCACGGAAAGCCCAGAGGATGAGAAAACCTCAAAGTTCAGCCAATACCAGGTTTTCTCAGTATAAGAATGAACAGAGCAACAAGTGATCAAAACTGATTTCATAATCAGGTTCTTTAAATGGTTCATCCACAGGTACTAATCACCCAGGTGAACAGAAATTGACTGAACCAAACTGACAGATATGCAAATACATTTATCCACAGACACACATACACACAAACATACATAGAAATAGTCAGTAGATGTTCAGAACCATAAAAAAGCAAGAGTCGCCCATCCAAGTATCAACCAGGTCTGATCCTGCTTAGCTTCCAAGATCAGACGAGATTGGGTATGTTCAGGGTGGTATGGCAAGACAGAGGATTGTAGGGGAAGGGGGGGTGGGGAATGAAACAAGATGAAACCAGAGAGGGAGACAAACTATAAGAGACTCTTAATCTCAGGAAACAAACTGAGGGTTGCTGGGGTGGGTGGGAAGGATCGGGTGGCTGGGTGAGGGACATTGGAGAGGGAGTATGTGTTATGGTGAGTGCTGTGAACTGTGTAAGGCTGATGAATCACAGACCTGTACCCCTGAAACCAATAATATGTTATATATTAATAAAAAAACTAAAAAAGAAAGAAAGAGTCAGAAAAACCAAAATCATTTTAGAAAAACCAACAGGAAATTAAATATTTGCTGAGTGAACCTCCAACAGTCAGAAATAAGGATGCTTTCAACATGGAGAGACCTGGCACTTAGGTATAATAATTTTCTAGAAAAATGCTTACCAGGAACATAAGCTCATACAGTTAGAATGGCAGAAAGTTACTGTCTGTGATAACACATCAAGGATGATTCTAGGCACATCATACTCACATCCTCACAACGGAAGAATGCAGAAAGAATGGAAGAATGTGTTAAGTTGTTCTAAAGACCATTACAGTTACCTTCACAAGAAGAAAGTATGCAATTCAGCTTTGTCACTTGGATTCTTTTTTTTTTTTTTTAAAGATTTTTATTTATTTATTTGAGAGAGAGACAGTGAGAGAGAGCATGAGCGAGGAGAAGGTCAGAGAGCGAAGCAGACTCCCCATGGAGCTGGGAGCCTGATGTGGGACTCGATCCCGGGACTCCGGGATCATGACCTGAGCCGAAGGCAGTCGTCCAACCAACTGAGCCACCCAGGCGTCCCTGTCACTTGGATTCTTGGCAAGATATTTGAGCCCATGTTCCCTCTTTTATAAAATGGAGATCGCAAGATAATAATATATGTGAAGGTTCTTTGCAAATGAGGCACGATTATAAATATTATTTCACCTCAAGACACAATTTATGCTATTCTTAATTTTAAGACTTAAAAGCTATGTAACAAAGATCACTTTGGGTTTTAAGTGGAATAATTCTTTACCGTAAATGTAAATTTAATAATATGTTTGAAAACGACAAGAGCAAGAAGGCTTGCCTTGAGTTACAGTAGCAAATTAGAAAATGCTGACCAAATAAATCAGGTATTTCACAATTCGACAAGATTGGTAACACAACCAAATTCATTAGACATAACTGTGCCACATAAAAGACCATTGAAATGATAGCAAAGTGATTCAGTATATTAATTGACTTATAAAACTGAAGACTATCCAGCAAATTAACTTAACCCTCTTAGAAACTTATGTGACCCCCAATATACTAGTTTGAAATTTTTTGAAGCAAGGTATCAAATTTGGTATCTGTTCAGAAGGCTGTACTTTTAGATACTTGGGATGTTATTTTAGGACATTTAATAGTATGTAATTTATTAACATATTTAATAATATATTATTAACAGGCCCTATGGTTATCATTTAATGGCATCTTCACTTGAATTGTTAAAGAAAACCTATCACTACTAACAATAAGAGCAATCTTTACCACAAGATTGTCTCCCACTCCTTCTCCCAAAAGAGCTCTTGAAGGTTCTTCAAATTCTTTTTTTTTTTTTTTTAAGATTTTATTTATTTATTTGACAGAGAGAGATCACAAGTAGATGGAGAGGCAGGCAGAGAGAGAGAGAGGGAAGCAGGCTCCCTGCTGAGCAGAGAGCCCGATGCGCGACTGGATCCCAGGACCCTGAGATCATGACCTGAGCCGAAGGCAGCGGCTTAACCCACTGAGCCACCCAGGCGCCCCGGTTCTTCAAATTCTTAAAAGTAGAAAGCACAGTCAGAAATGTCCACATAAACATGCAATAAAAATCTGGGTAGGACATATGGGGGAACACTGCATTACAGATCCTAGCAATGTTATCTGTTTCTAAATGGCAGCTTCAAGTAAGGAGGCTCTTCATGGAGATAACTCATGAGATTTCTAGATTTTAGTCTGATAACTAGGCACAGGCAGAACACAAAGGGTGAAGAGTGTAATCTGATGAAAATAAAAAGCTCATCTGGAATAGGTTTCCATGCTTATTAGAAGTTCCCCCACCATAACAGAGGACGAGGGTGGGAAGGGTCAGAGTTGAAAAGATCTACTTTCTAACCACTTTCTAAGTCTCCAGGGATGGCCCCCTTGAATCCTCAGGGACCAGAAGTCTGGAGGTGGAGTTGAGGGTACTGTTCATGAGTTGGGAATATGAGTAAACCTGATTAAGAGGATGGATTGAAGGAAATTCAATGATTGGTCACAATTTTCACTTCCCTGTTGCAGCAGTGTGCATCCACACCTTTGCCACAGTCCCAAAGAAACAGAGTATATTTTCCCCATCCCACTGATACTGGACTAGGCTACCTGATCTGTTGAAGCAATGGGATAGTAGTATGTGTAATGCCAGCATGGGCTTCAAGTGTGCTCACATGAACGCAGGGAGCTACTGAGCGGACCTGAAGACGTGAAACGTGAAGCCACATCCAGAGAGAAAAGCCACCCATCTGATCCCCACACCTGTAAGGAACAATAAATGATTCTCGCAAGCCACTGAGCTGTGGGGTAGTTTCCTACACAGCACGATATGGCTGTAGTGACATGATATGCCGGATGTAGCAAACGATGTCACCTTGTCATAGCTTGTGCCCCAAGTGCCCTACTGAAATCGGCTTCACCAGCTTCTGCTCCCATTCTTCTCAGGGCCTGAGCAGGTAAGAGACCAGCTGTCTTGACAAACTCCTTCCCTTCTCCCTCTCCCCCATGCCTATGCTCATCTGTTACCTGGTACACAACCTTCCTTCCTATTCTTAGCCAAGAAAAACTCTAGCCCGCAAATCAGCTCGCGCCAACTCCCTTGGGAAACTGTTGTTCTCATCTACCCCTCCCATTTTGGTTCAAATAAGACCACTTTAGTAAACGGGTAAGGCAGACCTTAATTTTTTAGGCTTGCCACAATACAGTACAACTCTGCCTTTCCAACCATATTTACTACTATTTCATTTCCTTATCCTCAAAGTCTAGCCAATTATAAATACTTTGGGTTTCCTGTACAATCCCTAGAGAATCCCAATCTTCCTGTTGTGAGGATTCTTCTCCCTACACTGGAAACTCTTCATCTCCTCTGTCTCTTCTATCAAATGTTAATCACCCTTCAAAGTATGGGTCCAACATCACCTCTTCAACACTCCACTTAATCCCACCACATCCTTCCTCCTGGTCCCCACTTATCCAGCAGTATCGCTCTGCTGCCTGCTGTTATAATTACCTGAGTTTATCTTGCTGCAACCATTCCAAATCCGTTTATAAAATGTTAGCTTGTTCATTCCCAATAAATTTTCGTTTATTTCGTTTGTAAGTTATATATATGCATATATATACACCTAATGTAGTGGTACTATTTACATCACAGAACTTACATTACACAAAACTGTTTTCAAAAGCAGGAGTCCTAAAATTTCCTTCTGATACCCTCAGGGGACTGCACTGTGCACCCCTTGATATAGGCAACTGTGCTCTGGAGATGATCATCATTGAAGCTAGAATCTGCACATGATCCATATTTCAACTCCTCCCCCAACACAGCTGAGGAATCTAACACAGGGCCGCAGTGTCATAAGAGACAGTCATGACTTATGGAATGGGTAGATAAATCAACTTTCCCCTTGCAAGGCAGGGCACAGTAACGTCAAAGACTAAGGACTGTGGATCACGAGACCGGTTCAGCCCCTCACTGGCTGTGTGACCTATAATAATTCACCTGATATTTCTGGGCTTCAGTTTTCTCATTGTGAAAAATATAAGAAGATGATATGGTCACCAAAGCTCCCTGGGAGTCAAATGTTTAGGATGCTAAGAGATGCCTCAGCAGGATGGGGAAAATGAAGAGAGATGAATTTATCAAGTCCTCCAAAGAAAGGTGAGGGCGCATGCAAGCATAGCTTTGCTTTGACTACACGGGTCAGGCCAGGCCAGACTCTTCTTCTGGAAGGTTGTACATGGTGTTGCAGGATGCTCCCCTTAAGGAAGAAGCCTGAGGATGGTTCCCAACAGCTGGCCTATGGCCCTTCTCAGCCCAGCTCCCACAGCAGAGCTGGTCAGATAAGCCAAAAATCCAGATTAACAGGGTGTTGGCAGTATAGCACAAAGCTTCAAGCTCAGGGCCTACTGAAAGCAACCGTCAGGAGAGACTTTCCCTCATGTGCCTGGCTTCGGCATGTCTGGAGAAATACTGTGTGGGGCTTTGACTTTTCTCTGAGGCCTCGTTCATGAACCATGGCCAAAGGCAGATTTCCAGACTTATCAGACCAATTATTTCCCAGGACATAATAAGTCCTTAGTCTGATGTTCCTTTTATTTCCATTACTATCTCATTCGATCAGCTTCTGAGCGTAGTGACAGGACTTGGCTTCCTTCCCTTGAGAGTTCTGCCCACTGACCAGTCCTGTAAGGACTAAAAGTTTTTTTGTTTTTTTAAACTAATGGCTACAATACATTTTCTTTCTTAGCTTTAGGCAATGGCTCCTGGTCCTGCCATCCCAGAAAATAGTGACTAATCCCTTTCTCTCATTTATATGGTTACCTTGAAGGTATTTATAGACTGCGGTCACTTCCTCCTTAGAAGCCTTTCTTAGGGGAGGATATAAATTACTACTTCAGTCAGACCACTCAAGTTTGCTCTTCCAACATTCTATCATTTTTGTGGCCTTTCTTTTATTTCCTCTACATTTTATTTCCTTCTTAAACTGTGGGGATGTGAACCACAGCTGACTTTCCAGATGTGGTTAGAATCTTTTCGGGTGCGCTGGAACAATGCAATTGGCCACCTGGATCCCCTTGCCATACACCCTTCCTGTGAAAATGGAATTGGTGTTGCCATGCAAAACCCTATTTAGCTGGTCATTCACTCTTCATTTGAAGTGTTTTTCAGGCACACCCGCTCTGCAGTTAAGAAGTCTTGCTTTCATTTGGATCTGGCTGTTTGCATCGCTGTTTGAGTATGAAACCTTGTATTTATTACAACTGCTTCTCATCCTTCCTGGGCAGCTCCTGTTTCTAGTTGATGTAGGTCACCTGGCCTTGGTTGCTCACCAACCTTCTGTGGTGTGTGTGTACTTCTAAGTCATCCAGTCTGGCTAACCTAAAAAAAAATATCTAATTACTGCTAACTATCAGACAGTTTTCTTAAAAATGGGAAAGGTCCTGCTTTTGTAGGATCTCAAGGCATCTTGAAAAACATGCCTCATTCTACACCCTGTCACTATCTGTGGTAAATTTGGGACTTTTTTTTTTTTTTTTTTTCCTTCTCTACAATCAGAAGCACTCAGTTTTGGTCTCAGCTCCTGCATCTGGCTCCTCCCAGATAAAGGATTCTGAGTCTTAGACTTACACTGATCAATGTGGTAACCATTAGCCACATGTGGCTATTTAAAGTTAATGACATTAATCAAATATGTTAACTGAAATAAAATTAACTAAAATCAAGTAACATTTAAAATTCAGTTTCCTGAGTTTCATTAAGCTCCAAGTGCTCAATCCACAGTGGCTAGTGGCTATTGAACAGCAAAAATATGCAATGTTTTCATCACAGCATAAAGTTCTAGAGGGGAGCACTGCTCCAGACAGCTGGGTCCCACTGTTCCCCCTTCTTTACATCCTGCAAACCTCACCACCAGGCAGTATTTTTTTCTCTCCCTTGTACACATTTTCAGTTCTTATCAAAGTCTTTCTGTGTCAAAGAAGATGGAGAACAGCTGGGCCCTCCTTTCACTCATCCAGCTCTCACTTACTGGCCACTGACTATGGGCAGGCCCTGCTCCTGGATCCTGGAATAAAGAGTGAATGAGGCAAAGTCCCTGTCCACAGGTGGCTTCTGTTCTAGTAGATAACAGTTCAACATCTACAACAAACAACATACAATCAGTATACAATCAACAAACAAGTGTATGCATACTCATATGTCTGTGGGAAGCTGTGAAGAGGAGAAAGAGGCAGAGCCTGTTGGGGGAGAACCATCAGGGAAGGGTTCTCTCAAAGGAGGTACATGAGCAGAAACTCGAAGAGAGTGAGGGAGTGAACCATGCGATGCTTCAGAAGAAGAGTGAGGGCAAAGGCCACAAGGTAGGAATAAGCTTGCCATGTTTGAAATGGTAAAGAAGGCTAATACAGCTGAAGAGAAGGAAAAAAGAGGAAGGGGGCTAGAGGAGGTGAACCCAGGTTTCATAGGGGCTTGAAGCTTATGTAGTTTGGGAGGACCCTTTTTACAACACAGAAAATAAAATTACAAATATAAAGCTGCTCCAGGACGCCCCCAAACCTCAGAAGGGGCCTGTGCAAATAAGAGTCCATGAAACTTAAACTTCACTCACTTGAAACAAAAGCTGCTTCTGGTGAAAGAAGATGTCAAAGACATGGGGGCAGCCGTAATGCAGGGACTAGATCTTTCATGGTCTCAGAGAGCTTGGGAAGGATCAGAGACACAGGGCAGGGTTTTGAGAGCAGAAGAGCTAGGCTCTGATTTGCATTCTAAAACATTTTTCTATTTATACTTTCTGTGGCTTCCAAGCAGGCAATTGACACCAAAAACAAGGACAATGGGGTAAAGGGAAGAGACCAATGAAAGAGGAGGCAAGAGCTACCTGTGCTTACACCAGGGTCAAGGGTGTGTAAAATGGAAAGAATAAGCAGTGGGTGCAAGCGCATTTTTTAGGAGAACCTGAAGAAAGGCTGGTGGCTTGGCTGTGGAAGGTGATGGAACCCTCTATTTGCAGTCAAAGGAACAGAAGGAGTGGCAGTAAATTTTACTAAAATGGTTATGCACAAACTTCAGAAGAGAAAATCAGGAGCTCAATTTGCCCACATTTAGTTTAAACTGCTTCTCATGCATTTAAGTAGAAATGTTGAATAGCCACTTGGTAATATACACCTAGAACTCAGAGGAAAGCTGGGCTTTAACACATATATTTGAGTGTTACCTGCCCACGGACTGTATTTAAAGTTATAGCAGTAGATGAAAACATTTAGGGAGCTAATGTAGATGGGAAGAGGATTTAGAGCTAAGTTCTAGGAGACTCTAATATTCTATGGTCCAATCCTCCTTAAAAATGGAAAAGATACTAAGCTTTGACTGTTCTCACTTTGATTTTTTTTTTTCTCTTTGATTCATGGGCCAAAACTCTCAAATTCAATTCCAAGACAGACAGGACGCTCTCTATTTCAGTCACTATAAAACCCCCATGGCCTCACATGGTGCGGGCATAAACTCACTAAGTGTTTAGTAAAATCTGAGCTTCCGTGCTGCCCTCATGGTCCAAGGTGACTTTACAACACTCACTCCCATGACTCACAAGCCTTCCTGAGTTTGATGGCCCAGAGGTATTCTAACAAAGATTCATAAGCTCTGTTCCTCGTGCATGTAAACATCTGCCTCACCCCAAATTTTCTTTCTATCCCTGTGTCCACTGCTGACGCTGACTCTAGGGAACGAAGATGCTGTTCTACACCTACACTTGGAAGAAGGTACCATTCGGGAAGGGAACAGGCATAGGTTATTGAGTTCCACAGCTGGAAGCATTAATTGCAAAAAAACACCTGAACCACATCACCAAGCTACAGATGGTGAGTACCTCCCTAGCTTATCAGAGTGGGTCAGCAGTGCTTAATGGGAATGCCTTTTTGATGCTGTAGCATTTGGAACTCTAAGGAAGCAGCCTGCTGAAATGGACACATTGGCTCTGGAATGTAGTTTTCTTGACTTCCTTGTATTAATGCTTCCTAATCCTCTTCAATACGTAGGCATATTTTGTAGGCTTTGCCTCCAAACTTTATCTCATATCCATTTACATCTCTCCAACTCCACTGCCAGAACCTTTACCTAAGTCCAGATAGCATCTCAACTGGAATCCTCCACTAGCCTTTGAAACGCTCACCCTCCAGCTTCCATGTTTGCCCTCTCCCCCATTTCTATTCTTTGAGTATAGACACAGCCTAGGGACAAACAAGATTTAAAATGCCAGACTTCTAAAAGTTAATTTTAAAGGTACTTCTACGGGAAAGGGCAGTTGAACATATCCCCCTCAAGTTTAGCACAGTCCCTTCAGTTAAGCACCTTCAGCCCTGCTTTGCTTGCAAAGAGTTCTTTAAGGATGCTCAAATGAAGCTCCTGCTTTCCCTTCTTCCTATTAAAAATGGCTCTTGGATGCTTTTATTCTTAGAGATGCCATTCTATTGGAGCACCAATATAGTTATATAAGCGCATCGTTTCATGCTCTATTCACCTTCTGAATCTTTTAGCCCGACCTCTCTCAGCTGAGAAAAGAAATACTATGGGTTTAAATCTATCTGCTATCAGCTGCAGTAGGGTAATTCTTACCCTAGGGCCCCAAACCCTCATTTCAGATGGACTAATCCAAACCTCTTTTGGTGGCAATGCTATTTCCTCCGCTACCTGGTTTGGCTGTGTGCTGAGCCCCAGTTATATTTAGGCAGTGGAGGGGAAAAATAGGGATATTAACCTCTAACACTGATGAAAATAATAGCCACAATAAAATCGGGATGAAAAACGCAGGGGTAGTAATTATTCTGCTCTTACCTTACCCCAGAGGAAATAGTTTTCAGATAGAGCTTTAGGAATTTGTAAAAGGTCCCTCTGTTTGGGGTTTTATAAGGCAGGTGGAGGGGCTGTCTGGAGGCCGGGGGAGTGTGTCAGAGCCGCAGACAATGTGGTATTAAGGGATGGGGCACGCAGGAGAATCCCACGCCTCTCTCTCCATTCTTCAAAGGCTGAAAAATCTGAGGATGCAGGGTCTTGGAACCACTTCCCTCCTCTGTTCTATCTGGCAGCAGCCTAGTGTGGAAAATATACTAGGCTATATTTCAAATAACCTAAACCAACTGGCAAAAAGTACTAAATTCTTGCTTTTGTGTCTGGCTCTTAAATTCCTGCAGACCTGACTTAACAGACAAGAGAGGGTCATAAAACTGAACCTGTGAAACAAAAATAGACCTTTCGGGACTTCTCATACACACACAGCAGGGGTGCCAAAATCGCTTTCATTTTTTCATGTTTCCAATTGTGTTGTGCTTCCTGCCCATGCTCATGCGCCCAAGCAGGCACGGGGGAGCGGGTATCCCTCTAAGGCACGGTGTGTCCAGCGCTAAAGTAGGAAGGGCCGCAAGGCTTTCAACTCCCCGGGATCCCATCTGTGGGTCACACTGCTCCACCTTGATACCAGCTCTCCATTTCCATAATTAATTTCCAGGACCTCAGACAGCATACCTTTGGTTCTGTAGGCTCCTCTAACTGCTTGGGTTTAAAAGGGCTTTATGCTTTGAGTTTTCCTCATTCGGAAATCAAATAATTTAAATTAAAAAAAAAATACACAAGTGCCTCCTGGCTACCGATGACAGGGAGGAGCAATAAGAAAAAATAATAATAGTGAAAATATGCAACCGCGCTAATGCCAGGGACCAAGGGATGCAGTAGACAGAAATGAAATGAGAGGGGAAATCGTGATATTGCTGGAGAGCTGGAGAGCTGCTCTCACACTAAGACCAGGGGGATTGGGATAAGGGAAAGTTAATTGCATTTCCAGATGACAAACCTCTCACCTCTGAACTGAATGGCTCTTTATAAAAGCTATCAGTAATAAACTGTAAATCTCAGCCATGATTGCAAATAAAGGTCATCCCTTTCATGCTGCCACTTTCCTGGGCCTTATTACATTCCCGCCTGAACCGCTCTCACTTCTTAAGGTATGCCGGCTGTCCATATAAGCAATCAGCAGGGCTTGCTTTCTTTATTTTTTTAAAGCATGACATTATCAGATTTACATCCTTGCACATTGTGCAACTGCATTGGGCCAATCCCTTTCTCCTGGCAAGGAAGGCCGCATCCGGGGGCAGGATTACTCTTCATCTTTTCCCATGAATGTAAAGGAGGTCTTGCGCTGCCAGGATTTGTAAGAAACAACGCATCCCATCTAACATATCAGTTTTAATTGCTACAGCCCTGCTGCACCTTTCCATTCTCTGTGTGCGCAGTGAGGATCCCTGTCCCTCACCATTCCCTGGATCAACATGCCTCCCTTAGGAAGCCGAGTTAAATTTAATTTAATGTAATGCAACTAAGGAAATACTCATTTACCGCCACTCCATTGATGACATCATCCGCAAATCCTTTTTCCTCAGCGCTTATCTCCAATTCTATCAACAGCACCGAAGGCCAGTATTTGGTGAGCACTTGCTCTATGCCAGTAGAGGGCCACGCATGTGACACTGCCTCATCTACTTCGCTAACCTGCCGTGGCTGGTCCCATTTCGTCCCCATTTTGCTAATAAGAAAACTGAGGCTCAGGGTTTTCCCACAGCGCAAGTGACAGAAATGGGATTTTTTTTCTTTAGGGGAAGGACACCAAAATCATCCTGGAAAAGACTGAGAAAGATTAAATGATACTAAGTGGCAAGGCCAACTGGTGAAGGCAGAAGTGACCTTAGGAGCTCTCTCCAGGAAAGAAAGCAGATGCTGAAAGAAAGCTCCACTGGTGAAGAGGAATCGGTGCACCATACACTCCTACACAACTCTGTCCTGGGAGACAAACACTGCACTCACCCATCCTAACTGCCGAAGGGAGTAAAGCATTAGCCTTAAACTCAAAATCAAACAGCTCCAATTCGGATTCTGTTCTGATGCCATTTGTCCACTTACCCGTTCATTTGTTCCATCAAGGCAAGATCATCGCCGAGATTTCAGCTTCTCCTGTTAATTTACCTTGCTTCGTCTACAAAAAGTAAGTGAAATGAACGATGAAAATATTTTGCAAAATATTAAGTATTCTTCAAGGGCATATTTCAAACCACAATAATCCCCTAAATGATAGCAGCAATGTATGTTCTCCAGTTTTAAGCTAGGTTATAACTATTTTCAAAGATCAAATAGGGAAAATGTCAATATGTGAGAACAACCACTGATGCATTTGCTTATGACCTACCCAGAGCTGCAAAGATTTCCCTATGTACCTCTGCACCATACTTAATGCCAAAAGATTTACAAAGACACACAAATGCCATTTGGAATGACACACAATTCAGGTATAATGACTATCCAGAAGTTAATTTTTAAGGGAATGATGTACGTAATTCACGTGAAAAGAAGGTACCAATGAACAAAGAGGAAGAAGAAAAAGAGGAGGGAGAGGAAAAGGGAGGAAAAGACAATACCTCGCCTGATTTCCAGGAGCTTAAGTTTCATCTAACTAAATGGTAACATGCCAAAGCAGGATTTAATCAATGGTTCAATATAACACCAAGAAACCATGTCAGTACAAAATATAATGACCAACAACTTGTACCTGAACTCAAGGAAAGCCAAGGTCACTTCATACTGAGAAGCTGATGGGAGGGAGATCCTCTAGATCTTGAACAGGTATAGAATCTTGATTAGTGAAAGGAGGACATTCTTCTATCAACTAATTTAAATGCAATGTAGGTGGTAAGAAAATCTCTACAGGTGGGATTCTTCTTCTTCTATGGAATATTAATCATATTTTCTAAATGGAAAATTCACAGGTGAGTGAAAAATGAACAAAGCTACTAGCAAACTCTGGGGAGATAAGCTACAGCTTAGTGTTTTCTCTGGATGACATGAAACTCATCTTGTCTGGGCCCTAGGAGAGGGGTCTAGCAGGAATCACCAGGAGACGGCTAACAGAGTAGAATGCGGTAACCCATGTCTCCTATTTTGAAGACAGAAACTGGCATATAACTGTAGCATTTCAGAGTCTCCCAACATTTGCAAAAGCTCATCTTGGGAATTCACTTTTTCTTTACTGCCTGAGCTCAAATTCATACATTCAAAGACCACCAGAGTAAAATCAGTGAGTCTACAAATGCCATTTGGAATGACACACAATTCAAGTATAATGACTGTCCAGAAGTTAATTTTTAAGTGAATGCTGTATGTAATTCATGTGAAAAGAAGGTACCAATGAACAAAGAGGAAGAGGAAAAGGAGGAGGGAGAGGAAAAGGGCAGTAAGTGTTTCATCCTGGGATGTGACTGAGAAGAAAATCCAAAGAATGAGATTGACTTTCCTGGGTCCTAAAATCCTACACACTGTTCATTCCTTCATTCTCTCATTTACTCTTCCAAGTCTGCCATATGGAAGATGATAAAACTTAGGTCTTACAAAGATAAACAAGGCTGTGGCCTGTGAGGACCTTACACCAAATACATACAGAAATCTAAGGCCCAGAAGCACAGGTCAACAGTGAAAGCAGAATGGGAGCTCTACTCTTCCTTCACAGGAACAAAGGTCACCTCAGATCAAACAGCAGCCCCCAGACTTCCTAAAATTGTCTTCTCTGTCTTCACCCAACCTAGACCTCCAAGTCATGAGCCAACAAGGCTCATGACAGCTGAATTGTGAAATCACTTAACTTCCTCTGTGAATTGTTTTCAGTGCTGAATAGCGTCCTGTTTTAAAGGTGGATATATATGCAGACTGCCTCTCATCAAAGTGGAACGTAAGAGCTAGGCATTACGACTATTCAAAGGCAGCTTTTTTTCCACACCTATTTGCTATTTACAAGGAAGTCCCTTGGCACACATGAAAGATAATATCAGTTACTCGATAACAATAATGAAGAAAACGTGTATAAAAACAACAGCCTTTGTTTCAGCCATATTAAAAACTTTACCAACGATTAGAAACAAAACAGAAAGGGATAACTGGCTTGGGAAGATGGGGAGAGTTAACGTCATTTGGGGTCTTTGCGGGAGGCAGAGGTGATGACCCTTTACAGAAAAAGTTTGCTGACTTCATCTATATATTATAACCAGAGTCATAAAAACTTAGGGCTAGAAGGAGCCATCACTAACTGGATCCTCTATCCAGTACATGAGAGAACCTGCCCCCGAAGTTAAGAAAAGCTCTGACTGGAGCCTGGGCAGGGCCCCACTGGCTAGCACAGGGTCCTGGTCACTATGGAAACCAGGAATCATGCTGGGGTCAGGAATTATGCTTCAGGTGCACAGTGGGTAGTCGGCTCAGGGGAAAGGCAGCCCCCACTTGCTACAACTCCTGTCTCCAGTTTTCAAATCTGAATCTTGACACTTGCAGAAAGGCAAAGCCTGAGCCTTTATTTTGTCATATAGGTGAAACCAAGGACCAATACAGAGACCTAAGAGCACAGTGAATTCTAACACTGCTAGAGTCACAGCCCTCTCTGAGAATCTGCTAGAAGTTATGGACTCTGTACCCCAGGAACATGTGTAATACATGTAAGATTTTTCAGGCAACATTAAAGGGCTCAATTATTCCCTGACGCTCACTAAGGAGTAGCAATTTAAGCACCGTGACCTAGGGTATGATTAGAGGTAAACATTCAAACCTACTTCTTTCCTTCTGGTGGCAGATAGTAATCTGCTATCCTCCTTCCTTGAGAATGGGAAT
This sequence comes from Neogale vison, assembly GCF_020171115.1. Classification (NCBI taxonomy): domain Eukaryota; kingdom Metazoa; phylum Chordata; class Mammalia; order Carnivora; family Mustelidae; genus Neogale; species Neogale vison. The sequence goes on from NC_058097.1 coordinate 15,526,308, forward strand.
GGCCTTGATGGAAGCCAAAGCTTCCAAAGCTTTGGCAGCCCCCAGCACATCTGTGGCTCCCCCATATCTTCCAGCTCTCCAGCAAATAGAGTCAAACAGCTAGGGGTGGGTACTGGTCTTTAAACAGGAGTAACGTGTACATCTGTGGGGCAGAAGCATTAACAACTGGCATGTGACAATCTGCTTCCCTCCTCAGCCACAAAGGAGGCTCTGTGTTTCAGGTTCTAGGTGGACTGCTGCAAGATGATGTACCTAAGGGCCTATGTCCCTGAATTAGTGTGTGGAACACATCCCCATCCACAACTAAACTGAGTTAAATTTGCTAAATACACACTGTAAATTAGAAATAAATCTTTGTCGTGCTAAGCCCCTGGAAACTAAAAGTTAATCTGTTATCACAACATAATATATTCTGAAATACAGAGGGTAAAAAAAAAAAAAAAAACTTAGAATTCGTAAATCTCAAGGACTACCTTCTTTCCCAACTTTAATTGCTGAGGCAGCATGAAAATGCTAGTTGCCAGAGAGGGGGGTCACTGAAATGGAGGCTGTGATGAGTAGCCCCATTTCTTCCATCTGTGTGAGATACTCACTTCTGCAGCTGCCAGGTGAGTTCGGTGTTGAAGGCTCACAGCTGCATCTCTGGCCGAAGAGCACCACCTCAGACATAACATACGTCCATGACTCCTTCCTTTGCCCAATCCTGCTTCTTCCCCAAGACCCTTAATAGTGTTTTACTCACATATACTTCCCCTAAGTCCCCTGAACACAAATGCCCCTCTTAGATTGGGATAACTCAGCCACTTAGGGAAATGGACGCTGAGGGTAGACAACAATAAAAATTCTGTTGTTTTATTACCCTGAAGAAAACCCAGTGGGCAAGAAGTGTGTGGCCGGGGCACCTGGGTGGCTCAGTGAGATAAAGCCTTTTCCTTCGGCTCAGGTCATGATCCCAGGGTCCTGGGATTGAGCCCCATGTCGGGCTCTCTGCTCCGCAGGGAGCCTGCTTCCTCCCTTCTCTCTCTCTGCCTGCCTCTCTGCCTACTTGTGATCTCTCTCTCTCTCTCTGTTAAATAAATAAAATCTTAAAAAAAAAAAAAAAAAAAAAAAGAAGTGTGTGGCCTACATCATCAAGAAGAGTTTCAGGGGCACCTGGGTGGCTCAGTGGGTTAAGCCTCTGCCTTCACCTCGGGTCATGATCCCAGGACGGGTCATGATCCCAGTGTCCTGAGATCGAGCCCTGCATCAGGCTCTCTGCTCAGCGGGAAGCCCGCTTTCCTTCCACCCGCCCGCCTGCCTCTCTGCCTATTTGTGATCTCTGTCAAAAAATAAATAAAATCTTAAAAAAAAAAAAAAGAAGAGTTTCAAGTTTTATTCTATAAGACTGAGGGATTATTCATTTAGATCCACAAACTTTCTGTCAATTATTAATCAACTGTAAACCAGTCAACTGTATTTATTGCAAATAATAATAATTGCTAACAGTTATGTGCCAGTCTTAGTTTAAAGACTTCACAGGTATAAACTCATTTAATCTTTGCCACAATCCAATAAAGTAATTACTATTATTATCCCATTTTCCAGAGAAGGAAAGTTGGTAAATTTAAATGGTCTTCTCAAGGTCATGGAGCTAGTACGAAGTATGGCTATAAACAGGGCTGTCCCAGGTACTACATTCCATTGTATCCTGGACCTCACCTATTCAGCCAGCAGCATCCCCATTAGGTCAGTGCTATTCTTCAAAACAGCAACTTGATAAAGTTGGGCTATGTTTAGGAGGCAAGGAAAGGAGGCAGGTGGGAAGAGCAGGAAAGAGTATTCTCTAGGTGGGAAGAATAGCATGAGCAAAGCCTTACTAAAAATATGGAGAGGGGAGCAGATCACAGGAAGGAGATGCTTGGCTGTCTTGGAGAGATGGCAGGTAGGGGAGATGACATCTGGGCTCTGGAATCAGAGAGAGCTATGGAACTTGAGCAAATGTCTTACCTTCTCTGAACTTTAAATTCCTTTTTCTCTAAAAGGGGGCAAAAGAGACATCTCAGGACTATCAAGAGGATTAAATGAGAAAATGCATGTCAAGTATTTAACTGAGTGCTTGGCACTCAGATAGCACTACCAATACATATCACCATGAGCCCTTCCCTTAACCATGACCAAAGAAGGAAAACAAACAAATGAAAAAGACATATTCTGACTTGCAGAATTGTTTTTAAATTTACCTTTTACAAAATTATCCATGTAATACAAGTACTTCTGCAAGGCCTCTAAAGAGGAATAGCAATTCCTCACTTCACCCTCTCTCCAGTCCTGATTCCGGCTCCCTAGAGCAATCTCCCACTTACTACTGGTGTCTGCCTCCCTTTTTCTAACTAATTTGATTTTCTTTAGTTTCTTGATTTGGGCTCTTTTTACTATTATCTAATGACTTCACACTATGGAAAATGAGGATTCAGATCTCTTACAACTCTAAGCATGTGCATGTATGTATACACCCGTGCCATTCTATTGATATAGTTATATAATATTTTTTTGTTAACAAAACACTTTCTGTCTATATTGTAATTGTATTATTACCCTACAAACATTATTCACACATGCTTTGTGGTTTATTATAGTTACAGTTCTTTCTGGGCACAATTTTGTTATTTTTCCAGGAGTTAGTAATGGTCTTGGTTTTTGTTTTGGGGTTTGTTTGTTTGGTTTTTGTCTGCTTGGTTTTCTACATATGTATAATTAATTTATCCCCCAATTCTTGCCACTTACGAATTTCTTACAAATATGTTTAAACCCATCAGATTAACTATCCTAATCATTTTTTTCCCTCAGAGACATCCTAGGGCCCTGTCTTATTACTCTAAACTAGACTAGGTTTCTATTTTAACCCTTCTGACTAACAGCCATCCTACAAAGCCTCTTCTCCATTATCCCAAGAATCCCATTTGCCTCCTTCTAGTGTTAAATCATCTGTTTTTGTTTTTGTTTATCTTCATGCTTCTTTTTAGTTTCTTTCATCTTCATCAGGAAGGTACACCCTTCGATAAATTTCTTAGAAAAGAGACAGGGGAGGTAAATCCTACCATCATGCTTAAGCAGCAGTTTGGAACTTAAGTTCTACACTGGAAATAATTTTTGCTCAAGGTTTACTGTTTTCTAGTTTCCAGAACTTCTGCTGAAAAAGCTGATGTTGATTGGAACCATTTTACTCTCTGAAACTTTTAATCTTTATATGAAATTTCTGCCACATTCACTTGTTTCCTCAGTACCTGGATGCTATTTCTCATCTTGAACTCTTTCAAAAACACCATACCACTCTTATTCGATGCATGTGGCATCTCCCCTCATCTGAGTATCTTAATTCTGTTTTTACATTTTCGACTGCTTTCTGCCCTGTTTCCATCGCCTCTGAGTTCCTTTTTCTCTTTGCTTCTTCTTGTCATCAAGATAAAGTTTTCCTCAAGTATCTGGAGGAACACTGTTCATTTATATTTTTAAGATAGACCCTTTTTAAAAAAGCTGTTGGAAGGTCTGTGGGGGGTTGAAGTCTTCTGCATTTAGGAGGAGATCTGGTTGTTTCCCTGACATCCCACCTGACAGGATCTATAGAACTTTCCTCTTGGAATCTTCAACTCCTCAGGGAGGAATCCTCCAGTCTCCAGCCTGGAGCTGATCAACAATGTTTCCCACCCAGATAGCAGACAGGAGCAAAGATGTGTCATCATTCAGCACACAGACTTCAATTAATCCTCATGTGCAGTGAGACTAGCGTCCCTCACTCACCTATGCCTGAATCCCCAAGCGAGACCCTATTCAATAGCCTCTCCAGAACCCAAGATTCTGATAAAGTTCAGCAAAGTAGTATAGAGTGAGGGAATCTAGAAGATCACTTATCTTTTCTCCAACTTCCAAACAGTTCTATTCCCAGTCCTACCCATTCCCGCACTTGCAGAGATAGCCAGGGTCTTCAATAGCAGAACCTTTATGTTCAAGCACCCCAAATTGGCTCAATTCTTGACTTCGTCTTTTGCAGGCATGTAGTTCTACCTTTCTATTATCTGCTAAATCAGTTACCATCAGTCCGATTATTTTTCAGCTTCCAAAATTTTGTTGACACTTCTTATCTGCCATCACTTTCTCTTCTATGTTTGTTGTCTTTGTGGTTTTATATTTTATACTTCAACTGTCATTTCAGTGAGGCTAAGAGCACAGAGACAAACCTACATGTTCAAGCTGCCATGTTCCTGAATTATGTCTTTTGGGGGGAATGCCTCCTGGTGAACCACTTCCATTCTATCATTGGAGTATTTGCTCTCTGAAATGCCAAGGAATTATCACAACTGATTTATCCAGTGCAATATCAGAGAAGGAAGCAACCAAACAATGTAAACCTTTCAATAAAGCACAAGACACATGATGATTAAAATTCACTCAGGAATCTGTATGGTGGGTGCAAGCCCAGATCAACCTCAGTGAGGAGCCTCATGTCTCTCACTGAGAATGGCTGAGGAAAATGGATGCCAACTATGTAACTACTGATCAGCTACCAGGATGTTCAAAGGAGTCACATGTTCTGTGTCTCCTGGTTTCATCCTAACATCCTCATACAAGCATTACCAATTTGGGAGAGAACTGGCTTCATTAAGCATTCAAGCAGCATTTGTGTAGTCCTGGGACTGAAAGGGAATAAGTTTCATGTAGCTTCATCTTAATGAAAGTTTATTATGTTGTAAATCTGATGTAATTTCAGGGGCTTGCCGCCTTGCATGATGGATACATTATCTGGCCTAGGAATCTTAAGAAGTGACTTCATGATGTACTCACCACAAATCCCAACATTGGATAGACCCACTCTATAAATCTTCTGCCTAAATACTCTGTTTTCTTAAAGAATATGTATGCATATGTGTGTGCACACACAGGTGTGCTATGTTTAATTCTTGCATCAGCCAGAGGCCCAGTAGGAAACAATTTGTACACACTCAAATGGGGATACTGAGTAGAATTTAATGAAGAGACTATCTGCCAAGATGTGAGCTGGGTTTGGGGAAACCCACAAGGGACAGTGAAGCAGCAGCACCCCTGGGCTAGCAAGAGCACAGGAACCATTACCACCCCTAGGCCTGAAGGTGCCAAGGAGGGCAGGGTTGCCAGTACCTGGCAAGAGTAGTAGTTGTTGGAAAGGGCTGCAGCCAGGAGCTATGATCTTCAGTAGAGAAAAGCAACCAAATCTGCCCTCAAAAGGGAGAAAGCCAGAGGGATAAATACTATGACCTTGCTTTCCTACTGCCTCCCATTCTACAGAGCCCTCCTATGAACAAACCAAAGTAGAAGCTGCAGGACAAAGGAAGGAATTTGTTGCATTTATAAATTTGTTTATAGATAAACAAAGGATAAATTTGTGGCATTTATCCTGGGCACACAGCCCGTAAAATACTCAAGTGGGGTATGCTAAAGATTTTGGATCCTTGGGCCCTTCTGAAGAAAGAGGAATGATGGAGTTGGGATTAGAAGTAGGTGAACACCCATGTCATAAAGTGACTTTAAAACAGGCTTCTATTGTTGTAATGTTTTACACCATTATTTTTTGTTTGTTACAAGTTTGCTTTGCCCATTAGGCTCTAAGTTTCAGGAGATGAATAGCCATGCTCTTTTGTATCCCAGCCCAGTGCTTAGCACACAAAGACCTAGTAAGGACCGAAGAGAATTTCTAGAAATCACAATGTCAATGGAAGACTTCAGCTCCTCCATCCACAAAATGGGAATGCAGGGAATGGGGGATGATATGAAGCTACATGACTTAAGTGACTCCAAAGGCCATAATCCACATGCTCAAAATGCACTGAATTAAAAGAAGTCTAGAATGTCTGGAATTAAAAGAGCTGGAAGGCATTTCAAATATTATTATTACTCTTACTGCTACTATTGTAGACATGTCCAAACGGGATCATATGTTCAGGGCATTTCTGGATCATAGCAGAGTAGCTGATCTGTTCCACGATAAATGCATCCCAGGCAGCAACTGTGCCGTCAAAACATAATCAGTCAACAGAATATGCTTCTCAGGCCTCAAAAATTTCTCTCTCTCTCTCTTTCTCCCTTTCAAAAATGGACACTCAAGCCCTAGGCAACATAACCACTGAGTTTTATTATAAAATACATTTCAAAATAATGGTTGCAAGTCTTGGAAGCAGAGAAGAAGATGAAAAAGAAGAAGTAAACAAGGCCTTTTTCTTCTACTAAATGATAAATTAAAAGCAGCACTTTGCTGTTCTGCCTCATTTATTATTACATTGCGCGCTCACTGCTAGAGTTAAGGTTGTGTCAGCGTTTCCATTATAAACCCCTATTTTCAAGGGTTTATAATTCAGCCATAAAAATTTGCTCCAGGCTTAAACTTGCCATGCAAAAGGTCTCATTGTAGGACCGAACTTAGGGACAAATTCAAAGGAGGGAGAAATGAGTTGGCTGGTCTGAGGTTAAAAATGGGAACCAAAAAATCATCCTAATTGGTGGCCTTTCTCTCAGATTCCGAATGTGTCCTGAATCTTAGGGAAACCTGAAATACCAAAAGGAGATGAGGGAGAGAGTATAATTTTTCATTCCTTTATGGGGGGGGGGAGGCATTATAGGCACAGAAGAGCATTAGACACAGATACATACTAAAAGCCAACCTATAGCGGATGCTCCTGCACTTCGAATTTACACAGTGCTACTGATTTATCAAACTAGATCACATATCCGGGTGTCCACTGCATGGTTAGTTTTTATTTTACAGCAACTCCTGTAAAATGTGAAAGAGGGACATGTGGGATGCACCAAAGAAAGCATAGCATTTCTGACCACGAACACTATTCTCTTCCACTTCTCTCTTTCTGCCTCCAAGTGAATAACGTGCAAACTATGTTTGTATTAGTGTCCCAACTCCAGAGAAGTTCTAGATGCCTTCTATGGCATCATTCTGCCTCTGTGTACATTTGAGTCCCAAATCTAAGCTTAATGCCTTTACTCTGGTGGTGGGAGTCCATCTTCATTATAAATTTATTTTCCTGGAAGGTTAAACTGTATCCAAAATGCCATGAGACAGACACCAGCTTACAAAGTGCATTATGGAGTTTAGCAAGTCAATAATGTTCAGCCAAATCATGAAACGCATCTCCAAACCAGAAAAGCAATTTTGTTTTGGCACTACCCACAAATAAGAATGAAAGAGGACCCGTGTTACTTACAGATCTAGAGAGGTGTTCAGCTTCCACTTCAATACTTGGGCCTAGAGAGCTCTGTGGATTTAACTCCTGGATTGGAAGCCAAATGTACTGCTGATCAGCAGGTCTCTAACTTGAGGGTACATCAGAATTCCTGCACCACAGAGTTTCTGACTCAGTAGGTACATTCAGGACAAGATTTCAGGACAAGAATTTGCATTTCTACCAGTTCTTATGTGATAATGATGTTGTTGGTCCGGAACTACACATGCAACTCACTGGTTTAGTAATAAAAATAAAGAAATGTTATTGTATTCCAAATGCTGTATTCTAAAGTATTGTCCTCTTACGGCTTTTAGGAGTGTCCTCAAATGAAATCTTTTGAACTCCTAGAACCCTTGTAATGGTAATAACGAGCCACAGTTTACAGATGGAAGAATTAAGGGCATGAGTTTTGTCTGATACCAGAAGATAAATCAATAGCAGAGCCAGGACGAAGAATCAAATTCCAGACCTCTAATTCCACAGTCCAGGTGTGTTCTGACCTATGCTGGCCAATTGGCCATTCTTCATAATATTAAGTAACAGCACATATGGGCCATAGAGGATTTAAAATAGAATCATGATGCATTCAATATGCAGCATGAAAACAGACCATTTTTACAGCCTTGAATGATCAAGATCTACTTTATGCTTGTACCCACTTTTATTTCAGTAAGTGCAAAGTATAGCTTAAGAAAGACAACATGAGTATGGTGGAATACGTTCTTATGTCCAAGGACCGTGACGGCGAGGCTCCACTGATGTCATCACAAAAAAGCACAGCAAGAAAAGCTCTCCCAAAAGAGCGAGGCATCAGTATCATCTTATCTCACTTCAGCCACCAGGAACAGAGCTGGCAATACTAAATCACAGAAATAATGTGAGGAAGGAAAGAAAAAGACAACTGCGGACAAAACAAGAAGGGAAAGTTTTATTAATTCTAAATACGCTTTCCCCATTGGGTTTACACTAGCATTTGCCCTAATAGGTTCCAGATGTTCTGCCGTCCTGTAAGTAGCTACCTAGGATAAAACAGTAGCTTGCCTCCTTTAGGAAGGTGAAATCGTGGACCTCAGGACTGATTTACAGTTTAGTTAAATCAGAGCCCACAGCATGAATGCACAGTGATCGGCAAGTAGTGGGTGAAGGTGAAAATGACTGTCAGAAAAGGCTGGCGGCTCAAGAGTTAATACCAACGTTTTCTTTGAATGCAGCCTTCTGTAGTAGCTAATGAAGGTAATGAAATATGACATGTAGTTTGGCCCTTGACCATGGAGTGCACCCCCCTCCCCTCTGTGCTGCGAACAAAGCCAAAACAGATGTAGCGACTTCTGTATGGTTTGGGGTTGACGTTTGTTACACAGAGCAGGTCACCATGTACATTCCCAGAACGTTCGCTTCTGACACACGCGGCATTATCTGAGAATGATGCTGCCTTTGTTTGTGAGGTGCAGGGAGAAGGGAGGGACTGAGAGAGCAGACAAGGGGACTTGAGCTTCTAAGAAAATCAAGCCAAATTCCCCTCCTTTTCTTTGCTCTGGTTCTCAGCCATCATGCGCCTTGCCTCCTCCTGACCCTCTGGAAAATGGAAAAACAAAAAAAAAAGCATTCTGTCCTTTAGAGGAAATAAAGAGGCCGCTTTGCTTCAGCAAAGGAGCTTTCGACAAGGCTGGATTTTGTAGAAAAATCCCCCTGTACATTTACTGCTGATACTGAATGTGCTGGACTCGAGGACAGTCTGGATTCTTATTTCCAAAAGTCACCTGTGTTGGTCACAATCAATAACGAAAAGGAAGCATCTCCCTGGCAAACAACAACAGAGTTTCAGGTTTTCTGACTAATGTCAGATCTGTGCGTGGTATCTCCATGCGAATGGACAGGTCTCGAAAGAATATAGGCTTCTTGCTAGAAAAAGTGCTTGGCTTGGCTCTGCTGCCAATACTAATTGTAGCTGAGCTGTATGTAGCTCCTTCACTCGTGAAGGCCACTGGGCTATCTGACTGTGGAATTTTTCTCCCCTAGGGACCTCAAGTGGTTTTCTTTAAAGAAAATCCCATCAAGTGTTGGCCTAACGTAGTATCTATTCTTTCCAAAGCATCAGAACTAACCAGCAAAGTTAAGTTTAAAAAAAAGAAGAGGAAGAATGGAAGATAGGGAGGAGGAAGAGTCTTGACAATTGATAGCCTGTTTCAAATGTTATTTATCATTCTCAGCAGAAACACTGACATGTGCCTTTTGAAAGGGGACACTGTACCTTTAACCTTGAATCTGAACGCATTCTTAATTTGGGATGCAAGCTGAGGTTCAAAAACGGATAGCCTTTGGGTGGTGGTTGGGGGAGGGGTGTGGCTGGATTTATTTATGAGACGTGTGGAAAATTTTGACATCACATGCTAGGGCCATTATTCACATGTTACATGACATAAGATTGGCCCATTTAATGCAGCAACATCACATATAAAATTTGATTTTGTCCTCTGACAGTAGGCTGGTCCTCTGCTGCTCACCCTCCTCTACCCCCCACCCCTGAAATGTAATCTTTTTAGGTTAAAGGCCGCAGAAAAATGATTTAAGTAGGCTATGGCTTTCCTCAGACCCTGGAACACTGGGTTTGGACCAAGTTCCCTCATTAATGACAAGCTGAAGAAGGGAGGGGACATAGGACTTGTGGGGAAGGGGTGTCTTCTATAACAGGGGACCCCAGCCTGCCACAAACCCCTCTAAGCCCTTTACTGCCACAGCTGCTTCCCAAAGGGTAAGACCCTGGTGGAGCCTCAGAGCTGCTCATCAATTTTAAGAAACATCCACTTCTAAGACATATTAGCCTAACCTTTTGTCTGATTATGGAAAAAACATCTGAAGCCTAATAAAAATCAGACCTGGAGGGTAAAAGATACCAATACCTTTAGGTTCTGCCAGCCTTTATTCAAAGCACTGTTGCTCCCACAATTGCATTTTATGCACATGGCACAATCCTGAGTGGTACAGGGACCCCACTTTGCAAATGGGAACAGAAGCTATGAAATGGTGGCCTGAGGTCAGGCACGTACAAGTGGCCTGAGCGTAGGTCTCCTGACCCAAAAGCGTCTCCTCTTTCCTTTTTAGCTAATTATTCTATGCCGTTTTGGCATCTGGCAGAAGTCTGTAGGGGGCCAAGAACTATATTGGGTGTTTTTATCCCATTTAAGCAGAGTTTACATATTGCATAAAATTTTCTATCATATAGCCCACAACCAAACCCTGTATCTTTTGGGTTGGGATAACATCGTGGTGTACAAAGTTCTGAGTTTAGTTCCTAGACAAATGAAAAGAGCTGCCTTCATGCTCTTTGCTGCAAAAAAAATCTAGTACCTAAAACTCATGCTACAGTGAACACACCCAGGACTAAGTGACTACACTTTTACAGGCAACAAATGAGTAAGTCCAGCTCAGTGCTTGGAAAAGGTACTGGCTTAAGCAAACACGCGTGCTGAGCTGAAACCTCTGGGTGTCCTGAACTGCTGGCCAAGGGCCCGTGGGAGTGGGGAGAAGTTGCAGGCTCTGACACAGTGAGAAGTCTGGGAGGAAGGGCACACACCCTGAGCATCTGGCTTTGATATACATGCTGAGAACTCTACCTAGAGTCTAGAGGCTATCACCATGACTTTGCTTTGTCTGGAAATCTCATTGCTTGAGTAAAGCAGATTCGATCTCTTCATTTAGAGGAGCCACCTCCTAAGGTAGCCAAGCAAGCTGTTTAACAACTTACATTTTTACGTTCGAGGCTAAAATCTGAGAGAGAGTCTCCAGCAGGTTGCAAATCAGAGCCAGACTTCGCTGGTTTCTGGTGAACGTGGAAATGCGTATTTGGTTGGCAGGAGGTGAAAGGAATAGAAAATCCTTCCATGTTGTTAAAATCCCAATCAAATATATCAAAAAGAAATGAAAGCACTCAGTTGAAAAGCTATCTGCACTCCCAAGTTCACAGCAGCACTCCAATAGCCAAGACATGGAAACAACCTAAAGCTCCATCAACTGATAAATTAAAAAAAAAAAAAAAAAATGCGAACTCCCCCCCAACACACAAACTCCATGGAATATTATTCTGCCATAAAAAAAGAAAAATCCTGCCATTTGCAGTAACACAGACCAACCCTGAGGGCACTATATACTAAGTGAATTCAGAGGAAGACAAATACTGTATGATCTCATTTATATGTGGATCCAAAAGAAGAAGAGAACTCACAGAAAAAGAGACCATATTTGTGTATAGCAGGAGTGAGAGTGTAGGGGGAGAACTGCGGAAAGGCAGCCAGTTACAAACTTGCAGTTTTAAGATAAGTAAGTACTAGGGATATAATGTACGACATGATGCCTGAGGCTAACGCTGCTCTGTAATATATGGGAAAGTTGTTAAGAGAGTGGATCCAGAGTTTTCATCATAAGGGAAAAAAAGATATTTTGTATGCTTTTTCCTTTTATTTTATCTACATGAGATGATGGATGCTCACAGCAGTCATCATTTCACAATATATCCAAGTCAAACCATTATCCTCTATGCCTTAAATGTATATGGTGATGCCTATCAATTATATCCCAATAAACTGGAAAAATGTTTTAAAATCCCCCTTTAAAAGAGAAATATACCCAAATTTAATAGTTGTTTAAAAATAAAAAAATACAAAAGTAAAAACCCAATCATGCTACCAAGAGACACAATGTGTGACATATACTTTAAGATCTTAAAGAGCAGACATAACTGACACTTCAGTGGATCTTCCAGAATGACCCATTCCCTGCTTGGATAGTGATAGTAACCCCTTAACTAACCCTCAGCAGTAGAAGGGATCTTACTCATTGATGACAAATGTTAAAAAGTGTGAGTTAAGAGGTTCTTCTGAGTCTGACTGCAATGCAATCCTGCCTGGAGACAGGGAGAGACGCTGGGTGATCCCTCTTGCCTCCAATCTGCTTTTCCCTAGTACTGCTGCTACAAGTTGGACCCTATAAAACTGTCTGTATCTTAGTGCTTTGATCTACATAATCAGCAAATTCATAGGGTTCAACCTGATAGATTTCTGAGCTTGGTAAATAGACCAGTTTAACATTCAACACTTAAATGAATCACAGCAAATGGAGAACAAAACAGCTTGGAGCATTATATCCAGTGGAAAGTCTTATTATATAATGTTGTGAGCATATTACATAACAGGTATCTAATTTTCTTTTGCTTCTGAATGCAGAGCATACTGACATTTTTTTCTTTAGTGCCCCTGGTCAGGGTTAAAAAAACAACAACAACAACAAAAAAAAAAAAAAAAAAAAACAAAGAGAGAGGAGAGAAAGAGCGAGATTAACAAAAATACTACAAAATACTACCAAAACCATTAAACATTTTGCACAGCTATAGTCAATTTAGGGATGAATATGAAGTTTAAAAGATAAGAAGAGAGACTTAGAAGTATCAAGGCAGGGGCGCCTGGGTGGCTCAGAGGGTTAAGCCTCTGCCTTCGGCTCAGGTCATGATCTCGGGGTCCTGGGATCGAGTCCCACATCGGGCTCTCTGCTCTGCGGGGAGCCTGGTTCCTCCTCTCTCTCGCTCTCTGCCTGCCTCTCTACCTGCTTGTGATCTCTGTCTGTCAAATAAATAAATAAAATCTTTAAAAAAAAAAAAAAAAGTATCAAGGCAATTCAACTCTAGATGCCCCCACCTGCTGAAAATATAAAAAAATAATGTTGCTGCTAGCAAAGATATTAACCAATTTCCTCATATTCTCACTGTTCCTTGTTACAGCCCATCATCCAAGGAAAACAGGCCAAGCAGTGGAAAATTACAGGTTTTCCAATAAGACAGACCAACCACAGTTCTGGAGTTTTCATTTCTGAGTAAGCACACATGTCACCCGAGAAGAGAAATGCCAGCAGGATCTAGAAGTCACCCAATGCCACTGAAAAGAGGTAAGGGCCTGACAAAGCTATAAGCATCCAAGGGTCTCAGAAGGCTGTAGTCACCTCTACATATCCTAGCAAATGGAGTGCATGGCAGGGCATCAGCAGGCCAAGGTCAGCCAGAGGTCATGGCCCCTCTGCTGATGGGTTCCATAATGGTCCAGATAATGCATACTTGGGAGAGAGAGTGGGGACAACTACATAAAGACATGGAGAAGAGGACCAAAAACTGCCTCACAGCTGTTTCATGACATCCTGTGGGCAAAATCACTTTAACCCCTGCCTTGCTGGGGCCAAAACATGTCCTTGAGCCACACAATAAAGCATTTCCAGGTTGAAGAAATGTTACATAGGAAAACAAACAAACAAACAAACAGACAAAAAACTAAACAATGTCCATGCAGGCTGGTTGTAGCAGCCAATGAACACAGAGAGAAATAGTCCACAAATTTTAAAGAAGCGGGTTACACATGTGACATGGCCTCATAACCTGGTCCTGTGAGGCACAGCCTTCATTGCACAGTGTTTCTGGAACTCCAGAAAGTGACAAAAGGCTGGGGATCTAGGGTGGTTGAATGCTTAAGGCTGTCAAAAACCAAAAAGTCAGTTTCTGAGAGCTTAAGATCCAGGGAGTCCAGCAGCAAATATAAGTCAGAGATGGCTGAAATTTTCAAGTTTGATTCATTGTGTGACAACAAAACACCGAAGTCAACCAGTGTGGCAGTATAGACTGGAATAGAATTAGACCTATACTGACATGGTGGGGAAAGAGCTCTAAAAATGTCAGGGAGCCTGCACACTCTTCCTGGCTCTCTGTGACCCTCAGTTTCTTCATCTGAAAATCAGGATTATAGGAATTACTCTATGGATAGAATACACTAATATATATAGTCAAAGCATGCTGGCAACATGAAAACTTTCAATATCTGTAAGATACTAATATCACAGCTACCACTGTTCCAAGGTACATCCAAGACTGAGTTCCTACGCTTGTTGTTTAACTATTTACTTATGCAGTAGTTTGGAAAACATGGCCTCAGCTGGCATCAGAATTCCTTTTAGGGAACGGCCTTTTTGAGGAAAATATCCTTGATAAGGCACTTGCAGAGAAGGTGAGATCCTCAGGGCTTTTGTCAGAAGGAAATAAAGAAAGCAGCTAAACTGAAATTCATTCAGAACAGATACGAATTTGGGGCAGAGGGACAAGTGAGGAAAGAAGGGCAAGAGTATAGGGAGTCTTGGAAAATGGCAGGAAAGTTGAAAAAGGACCCAAGGGGTGATGTGTAAACACCCCTATCCTACCAAAGCATCAGTAGCCTTCTATATATCGCACATATACACACTCCTTGCCTGAGTGGTTGGTCTGAAGGAAAAGGAAGACAGCCACATTCCTTAGCTGTATCATACATCCTAGACAAAAGAGGGGCCCTGAGAACAATTTCCCAGATGAACTCATTCCACAGAAGTGGGAGCTTGCAGGCCAAAGGCAACCACAAGGATGCATAAGCCCTTTGGAAATCTATAAAGCATTGAAAAGGGCCATGTAGGGCGCCTGGGTGGCTCAGTGGGTTAAGCCGCTGCCTTCGGCTCAGGTCATGATCTCAGGGTCCTGGGATCGAGTCCCGCATCGGGCTCTCTGCTCAGCAGGGAGCCTGCTTCTGCCTCTCTCTCTCTGCCTGCCTCTCTGCCTACTTGTGATCTCTCTCTGTCAAATAAATAAATAAAATCTTTAAAAAAAAAAAAAAAGAAAAGGGCCATGTATTTACATGGGACGTATCTGGAGCGGGGTAGGAGCTTGGCCAACTTTTCTAGGAATTTTAGGACACTAAAACCCTACCTGATGTCTGAGTTACAAATGGTCTGCTAATATTAAGTAATCAGAAACATACTCCCAGCATACAGCAATTTCTCTGTCTACCGTTCCCCAAGGGAACCTGATCTAAGCACCAAGATTCTTCAAAGTTTCCACTGAATCTGATGTGTCTATTTAAATTCTGTGGGAGAATGTAGAAGCAAGCCCGTCTAGAACCCTGGTGAATGCTGTGCTACTCCAGAGGCACCAACCCAGAGAAGTGGGAATAATACTCTTCTTATAGGAAACTTGGATCTATATCCCCCCCATACTCAGGCAACCTTGAGAAACCCACCTCCTTTCTGACCCTCAGTCTCCTCACCTGAAAACGGCAATGACTAATAGCCACTTCAAATGTTACACTGATTAAATGAGAAAAAGCAACAAAAATGTTTTTGAAAATGGTAAGATACTGTTTAGGTGTAAATGGGAAAAGAAAAAAAAAAAGCCCAGAGCCGAATTCTGAAGTAGGCCCATATTGTGATAGCAAACGACATTTATGTTGGCTATAAAGCATCTAGTGATAGAACTGGAACTGGGGGAGATTTCTTTGACCTTCCTTCCCTTTAGAGCAGCATTCTCATCCACAAAGGTGGATAAGGAAGGAGAGATGCTCCTTTTGCTTAGGAACCTGGTATAGACTCCTTATGGACCTGTTGCTTCCATGGCTCCCCTTGAGACAGCTAACACTCTACACAGAGCTTCCTGGGGGAACAAAATAGCCTCTCCCTTACTCCCAGGAGGAAAAAAAACACAGGAAAGTGACTTGATATGACTACAGGTCTGCCTTGAAACCTCCCCCAGCAGATCAGGAAATAGAAAAGGATAAACTCCAAAGTTAATCTTCGATCTCCAGGTTTTGAAACTGTTTCTAGTTAAGGTGTAAAGGATGTAGGAAAGGATAAGAATTTTATTCTCCTTATTAAAAGAATCAAAACACCCCAATATTGATTTTTGCTCTTCATTACCAAACATGCACGGTAATAATAACAGCAACAACTTAACGCCGAAATAATCAGTGAGTGGATTCTTATAGCCTCATAAGTCACAGGAATGTATTTATTAGGGACTGTGATCATGGTGTGAGTGTGCTCAACGGTAGCTTATAAATTATTGTTGTAATTTACAGTGCGCCTTTTTTCTTCTTTTTTCTCTTTCCACCTGTTCTGAAGCCCATCCAAAAATCCTCATCATGCCATTTACAATCGGAATAATGAGAGCACCGCCAGCCCTGGTGCTCTCTCAGCAGGCTTCACGGGGTCCACGGCCACAACCACATCAGCCTCCCAGCTGCCCACCTCCAGCAGCCCCTGGGCCCCAAATCAGGGTCCAAAATCAGACAGCATCTTCAGGGCTCAAGTCCATACTATTATCTACAGCCAAAGGAGAAAAAGTGTCCATCCTCCTCCTGGGAACACAAGCCACAGGGAAGGGACACTCTGCTTCCTGAAGATGATTTCTGACACACTGACTCTATAAAAGGGCATGAGCTGGTGCATGTCATTCTTCAGTCCCTTGCCAGTCCTGGCAGTTATAAACCCAGGGCTTCTCCTTTCAGAGTGCAATAACTACCACATCCTAATAATGAACAAAACCAACATCAGTGACACTGCCTGCAAATGAATGTTACCACTTAGATTCTAATAAAAGAGAAGTTGGAACAAGCTGTACCAGGTGTCTTCTATTTGTACTTATATTCAATTATATAGCATATGTTTTTAACAGAACGGTTCAGAACGGATTTGTGTATTTTCAGTGTACCGCATCTTCTATCCTAACTGGTAAAATGAACTTGCTCAGTCACTTGCTCAGCTCCCCACCTCTGGTACCTTAACAATGCAAATCAGTTCAACACTGAATGAACTGCCACACATATTTATTAAGCCCCTAGCATCAGAAATGACCAATACACATTTTCTGAATAAAGCAACAAGACAACATAATCCTCCTTGGCTGGGAGGCAGGTTAAAGGGATATATATGAGAGTGGCAATAAATCCTATCCCCCAATAGATACTGGTCCCCCAAAAGAGGTGGTCTTCAATCTTTACTCTTCACCGAAAAAAATTACTCCTGCAACTATATGCATCAACCAGGAGGTGCACGAGGCAGTAGAGAGAGGACTGAGACCAGAAAGTCAGGACATACGGATTCAAGTTTTGACAGTGCTGCCAATTACTACATTAAGATGGGGCACATTGGGACGCCTGGGTGGCGCAGTTGGTTGGACGACTGCCTTCGGCTCAGGGCGTGATCCTGCAGTCCCGGGATCGAGTCCCACATCGGGCTCCCAGCTCCATGGGGAGCCTTCTTCGCTCTCTGACCTTCTCCTCGCTCATTCTCTCTCACTGTCTCTCTCTCTCAAATAAATAAATTAAAAAAAAAAAAAAAAAAGATGGGGCACATCACTTTATTTGCCCATGTTTCCATCTCGCCAGCTGTAAAATGGAGAGATGCAGATGGTTTTGTGGCTCTGAACTGTGGCTCTGAATTACCTTCAATAATTCTGGACTTGGTCTGTGTCCCAATGATAGGATAATACACATACTGAGATGTGTCCATTTGAACCTATTTCTGTTTACCTGATATTGTTGTGTCTGTGGCTATCTTAAACCCACGAAGACTACTAGTGTATAGTAATGCGGATAGAGACTCGTGTGAATCCATTTTACTTCTCTCTGCCTCAGTATCCTAGCCCAAACTTTCCTATGGCTCTAATAGCTTTCTCTGTTAGCTTTCTCTAACAGCCCAGTCATAAGAACAGGAAAAACGTTCATTACAATCTATAAATTCCTAACTATCCTCATCCTTTGAGAAACTCACCTAATAGTCTGCCCCGGTCAGCAGTCGTCCTTGTTTATGAATTTGAAGGACAGTCCTTTAGTCCTGTCAAGAGAAACAAATGACTCCATTACCATAGGGACATGCCAAAGTCCTCAATGTCCCGGACCACAGAAACCATACCCCAACAAGATTCTAGGTGCAAAATACATGGCAAAATTGCATCAAATTTATTCTGTAGAAAATCCACCTACCAGGGTGAAGTACCAAATTGTCAGAGGTCTTGGGCAATTCCAATAATCCCTTCAGGGAAGAGGGTGAAAAAGAGCAACAAAGCAAAGGCAATCAAGACGCAGTTCTATAGGGAAGGGGTGAGCCAGGGTGCTCACTGCCAAACTCTGGGTGCTTTGCTATTGATGTTTCCCACAGTGAGATATGGCCCAGAGATGTTAGGAAATGCTGCATTGTCTTATAATGACCACATCTTTCAGTAGTCTTACTTTGTGGTTTGGAATATCCCACACATTTTCCAGCAGGAGGATCCCAGGCATTGACGATAGGACACAAGGTCTGTGGCTAGCAAGTAAGTCTCCACTAAAATCAGGGAGAGGGGTGGGATGGAAAAGGCTAATGCAGGTGACATCTTTGCCAGGGGGCAGCACCAGATCCTGAAATGCTACCCTGTAGCCACAAAGCACCATTAATAGGCATGGCTCTAATTCAAAGACTCTTGCTTATCCAAGTCATGTTTATGATGAGCACCATATTCAAAAGGTTGATAAGGGATGTTTTCTAAGCAAGACAAAAATGGAAATTGTAAAAATAAGCAGATATATATATCTGCAGGATGATTTATCATATATGCTTATAATACATGACCTTCAAACCATTATTATTTCTATCACAGAGTTCCTATATATCAAGGGGAAAAGAAAACACAATAGAAAAACATGCAAAAGGATGGGAATGGGAATTTATAATATAGGAAATGCAAATGTCTAATAAATGCACGAACAGTGCCCAACCCCGGGAATAGTCAGGTAACTGAAAGTAAAGCAATAATGAGGTACCATTATTGACACACCATTATTGTCGTTCTTGACAAAACTTAAAAATATTGATGACATCTAGTGCTGGGGATAATAATAGGAACAAATGCACTCCCGTATTTTTCTGAAGAAAATAGAAATTGCTACAATGTTTTGAAAAGGTAATCAAGCTATGGTTATTAAAAGATTAAAAACTCGGGGCGCCTGGGTGGCTCAGTGGGTTAAGCCGCTGCCTTCGGCTCAGGTCATGATCTCAGGGTCCTGGGATCGAGTCCCGCATCGGGCTCTCTGCTCAGCGGGGAGCCTGCTTCCTTCTCTCTCTCTGCCTGCCTCTCCATCTACTTGTGATTTCTCTCTGTCAAATAAATAAATAAAATCTTTAAAAAAAAAAAAAGATTAAAAACTCATTTACGCTTTGACATGATAATCACATCTGAATCCACTCAATAGAAATAAAATCGCCGATATATAATAAAATATGTATGAGGTTGTTTACTCAAAATCTGAATATTGTAGAAAAAAATTTTGATTTACCTAAAAGTCTAAGAATACAAAAATGGGTAGCTGCATTATGCAAATTCTATAGAAAACTATGAACTTAATAAAAAGAAGATGTTCTTTTTACATCAGTAAGTTTTTAGAAGTACATTTCAGAGTAATATGCGTTACAGGATTTTGCTTCTATAACAGAATTTTTAAAAAAGGAAAAACTGTGTGCATAAGCATGTGTGTGTGTTTGTGTGCACACTAAAATAATGGAATAGAAAGATATCCATCAAATGACTGAAAAAATTAATTATAATGGGTGATAGGAATGAAGAGAAAGAGTGGAACATTAGTTTTTTTAATGCATATTTATACACCTCTATATTATCTGACTTGCTACAATAAAGATGAATAAAACAACAGTAATAAAATTATAATGCTAAAACAAACAAAAAGCT
The DNA here is from genome assembly GCF_020171115.1 of Neogale vison. Taxonomy (NCBI): domain Eukaryota; kingdom Metazoa; phylum Chordata; class Mammalia; order Carnivora; family Mustelidae; genus Neogale; species Neogale vison. The sequence continues at coordinate 15,546,102 of NC_058097.1, forward strand.
ACACTAAGTTCTAGCAGTTTTCCAGTAAAGATCTACAGACTTTTCCCCACCAACAATGGCCCCATGGCCCTGGATGGCACCTCTCACATAGTTGATACCCAGTAAATGTTTCTTGAATGAATGAACATTCAAAAAGATTTATTGAATGTGGTTGAAACAAGGTATAATTTCAGGGCCCAAAGAAAGATTTATCCTTACCCCTCCTATCTCCATCCTTTAAAAAACAACAGCTTTGTATCTGGAAAATTATTTGATATAATTTACAACCCTCAGAGGCCCATTAGAAGCTCCTAGCATCACAGCAAATGTGAGTCTCTTATTAAAAAATATGTGGGTCTTGTACAATGCCTGGGCCCACCTGGGAAAAATGCCGCAGCTTCTATTTCATTTGGGGGGAAAGAGAGTGAATTCTTCACCTTTCTGACATACAGTAACAGCACTGCAAAACCATTTTGAGCCTTTCTCTAAACTCTATGAAATTTTATATGGCCAAACCATTAAATATATACCACACCACACACACACACACACACACACACAATGTTTCCATGTGGCTTCAATTCTCAAGGAAGTGAGTATACTTAATGTCTGCATATTATCTGCTGCTTCTCTGACATTGTATTTGAGGAAATACCCTTTTTATAGCTCTACATTGCACCTGCAAAACTTTTTCATAAACACCTATTCATTCACTCATCTCTGTTTACATATCTATCTCCCCATCACCACCGCCACCTCCTAGAAAGTGAGGACGATGATGTCTTTGTCTTTACACATTGTTGACACTCAGTCACCAAGCAATGAAGGGATGTATGATCAATGGGTGAGTGAAAAATCACTCATGTATACATTCATGTATGCAACAAATTTACTGAGCACCTATGATGTACAGTGTCCGAGTCTATCCTGGGGATACAGCAACGGACAACAAAACACTCCAAGTCCCTGCCATCATGGAACTTACATTCTTGTGGGGGTCAGACAATAATCTGCTCCATGTACAATATAATGCCCAGTGGTATGGGAAGAAAATTAGAGCATAATAAGAAGAAAGACAGTGACAGGGGAAACTCTTTAGCTTGGGTGTGGGGTGGTCAGAGAAGGCCTCTCTGAGAAGGTGACATCTGATAATAGACTTGAACAAAATCAGGCATGGAAACATCTAGAAAAGAACATTCCCGGGACGCCTGGGTGACTCAGTTGGTTGAGCAGCTGCCTTCGGCTCAGGTCATGATCCCAGCGTCCTGGGATTGAGTCCCACATCGGGCTCCTTGCTTGACGGGGAGCCTGCTTCTCCCTCTGCCTCTTCCTGCCACTGTGTCTGCCTGTGCTCACTCTCGCTCCTCTCTCTCTGACAAATAAATAAATAAATAATCTTTAAAAAAAAAAAAAAAGAAGAAGAAGAAGAAAAACATTCCCAATAGAGGGAACAAAAGTGCAAAGGCCCTGAGACAGGAATGTGATCGCACATTTGAAGAACAACAAGAAAGTCCATGTGGCCACAGCACAGTGAGAGGAAATGGATCAGAGCTGGAGACCAAGCTGGATCCCCAAGGGTCCTGATGCCATGGCTTTACTTCAGCTAGGGACGGAGGGGCTTCAGGGGCAATACAGGGAGAAGTGGGTCAGCCCTCATGCAGAAGCACGGCTAGTTTTCCCAAGATGGGCAGCTTTGAGGGTGAGAGGTGGGATAGTTCACCCTCTAACCCTGGTTGGTGTGGGGGTAGAAGGGAAGAAGAGTACATAAAAGGGGCCACACTAGGATATTCTGTTGTAAGGTTTCCAGGCTTCACCCTGACTCTATCCACAAAGACTTTTGCTTTCTCTTCGCTTTCCCTTTTCATCACCATCTTGACAAGTTTCCTGTAGAACGGTGCACCTTTCAAGAACCGGTGAAAGATGCCACTTTGGGAAAATGAGACCAAGGGGAACAACAGCTCCAGATCCCACTCTGCAAAAACCCCTCCAGCCTGGGCACTGCCCTAAGCCTTATTAGGGTTTTGCTGCCTCTGGAGTAGAAGGAATCCATCATCCTGTCAGCAGATTTGAGCCTCACCTGAGTGAATGGCAGCATTCTGTCCAATTTCATCTAGCACGTGACAGGGCAAAGAGGCACTGAGCTTCCACAAAATAGAAAATAACTGTAAAAGAAAGCAGGATGTAACCAAAAAAATGCTTAATGGATACAAATAAGCACTGTGAACTGAGAAAGAAAAGTGGTTACATCCACTGGACACCTCCAGGTGGGACATCAGGAATCATGGGCATTCAAGACATAGGTACCTATATCACATAGCAACTGCGTATGAGTAATGCCCATATGTAATCTTCCATTATGCAAATCTGTCCTGACCTATGTGATACAAATCCATCTGTTGACCAACACCCTTGGACTGATTTCTCTCTCCCTCTACCTTCCTTTCACCCCTTCCTTTCTTTTCTCAGTCCAAGAGTCTTTAGATCCACTCATAACCAAATTTAGGAAAAATCCAAATACACGTCTTGGGAATATCTGTAACCACCAAATCATCTGCATCAATAAAATCTGTTGAGTGCTGCTAAAAATTATCTGTTTTTAAAATTAAGATAGCTTATCTACCCACTCAGGATGTTAGCATCTCTTTTCTTTCCAACATACCTTTAAAGTATAGATACTATGTCAGGGACTGTGCTAGATTACATGTATCATTTCATTCAATTTAATTGCCCTAACAATCCCTAAAAACTTGGTACTATTATTATGCCACCATTTTACATTCAAGGACTATAGGTTGCTCCAAATCTCATACCTAAGTAATGGAAGATCCAGGGTTTAATGTCTATGGTTAGGAGATGACTCAGTCACTCTACCTCTCAATAGTAACCTTTCTGTTAGGCATAAGGCAGTGGCAGGAAGAATGTGCACACTGAAAATAGTCCAATTTCCTTCTTGAGAATACTCCATGATGGGACTTTGTGGAAAAAAGAAGGGAAATGGTTATATCCATAACTCGGATTATGAGTATGTTTTATTACCAGAATGAAGCAAATTCTCCTTTGGGAGAAGCGTAAAGAAATGAATATTATAGGGAAACTTGTTGAATTTCATTCATCCCATTTTGGCAGAGAAAGTAATGGTAGATGGTTAAGATTCTTATTGTATAACTGTTGTTATTGTTGAAAAGTCTTAATTAAATATCAAAAAGAAAAGTTGGTGGGGCACCTGGATGGCTCAGTGGGTTAAAGCCTCTGCCTTTGGCTCAGGTCATGATCCCAGATCCTGGGATCGAGCCCCACATTGGGCTCTCTGCTCAGCAGGGAGCTTGCTTCCACCACCACCCCCGCCCTGCCTCTCTGCCTACTTGTGATTTCTGTCTGTCAAATAAACAAATAAAAAAAAAAACTTAAAAAAAAAAAAGAAGAAAAGTTGGGCATGTTAAAAAACCTTACAAGCTATGATTCCTTATATCTTACGCCTCAGGTAAATAGAAGATGGATGAATAGCTAGGAAATGAGAAAGAGACAGACAGACAGATACACACATACACACACATACACACACACACTCCACCTTGGCATCTAGTCTAGGGCTTTACAAGTGGTGTTCATCAAATAAAATGTCAGTTGAATTTGACTGAACTGAGTCACTCTGAAACTATTGTACGTGAATGGCAGGGACATGGGTAAGAAATTTAAGAAGAGCTTAAAGCACATGCCTTTGGTTATATGACATGCAACCATTTGAACATATGAGTTTAGGGGGAGGGAAGGAATGCACTAGTTCCAGAAAGACATAGAAACAGAAGAGAAAGAAGAATCCAGAGCCAGAAAGCAGCATATAGTGTTAAGACTATAAATCCACAATAGCAATAACCCCACATTCTAAGAAGACTTAGAGAAGAATATGCTGGAAAAGGGTTTCCAGAGAAGACATACAAATGGCCAACAGGCAAATGCAAAGGTGCACAGCCTCACTAATCACTGGAGAAATAAAAATCAAAACCACAATGAGATATCACCTTTTACCTGTCAGAATGGCTCCTACAAAAAGGATCAAAAATAACAGGTACTGGCAAGGACATGGAGAAAAGGGAACACTTGTGCACTGTTGGTAGGAACGTAATGGTGGAAAGCAGTATGGAGATTCCTCAAAAAATTAAAAATAGGACTACCATATAATCCACTGGTTCCACTTTGGGGTATTTATCTTATGGGTGCATTATTTACAATATTTGGTATTTGAAACATGGGAGCAAATTAACTATTGAATGTATGAGGAAATCAACACATATGTGCATGCACACACATATATACAGGAATACTACTGAGCCATAAAAAAGGAAATCTTGCCATGTTCAACGATATGGATGGATCCTGAAGTCATTAAGCTAAGTGAAATAAATCATACAGAGAAAGACAAATACTGTTTGATATCACTTATGTGTAGAACCTAAACAAACAAAACTACCACCACAAAAACCCTCATAGATAAAGAGAAAAACAAAAACAAAAAAAAACAGTTTTCAGAGGCGGGTGATGGGGAAAGGCATGGGCAAAATGGGTAAAAGTATATGATTATCTGCTGGAAAAGGAGCCTGAGGACACCCATTCACAAGTTAAAGAATTAAAACCAACTACTTGGAGAAGCAGAATTTATAGTACCTGGTTGGTGACAAAGTGCTGGATAGATTCTGTTCTATCATAACTTTCTAATTGGGTTTGCTTTTCTGGTCTGCTGTTTGTGATGTTTTTACAGTGCATCTGTATGAAGCAATGATATGGTGTTTCCGAAAGAGCAAGGGGTTGATGAGAAGATGGGAGGAGGAGCCAAACGGCAGCTTCCTGCTCTCCCCGGCTGTCAGAATGGAGGTGACCCTGCTGTAATCCCAAGGTGCAGACAGAGTTCCCAGGAGGGATGAAAAGGCCTCTTTAAGGCTATTCCAGAGACTGAAACCTCTCTTCGGAGAAAAGCATCATCAAAGCTGTAATGTAGGTCAGCGGCACGGGGCAGCTGCAGCCGACAGCGGACAGCCCTACCGCCTTCTCTCGAAAAGGCAATGAAAATGCACCTGACCTGGGGAGGTGCCTTCCTTGGTGGGGGAGAGGTGCCTGGCCCACAGCTTCATTCAAGGGGGCCTACGTGCCCTCACCGGGGCCGCAGCAGGCCTGTCCTCCTCTCCAGTGCTCTGAAACCCATGAGCTGTCACGGATTTATAAACTCCGGTCCACACAGCTCTGTGGTTTCATGGTGCTGACTCTCACTGAGCCTACTTCATCATCTGAATTATTCACAGTGGAAGCACACTTACTGGGGGAGTCAGTGGAATATAGGATCTTAAGGGGGCGGGCAGCATGGGAATGCAGTTTCACTTTTTCACCCCCCTTGAAGCTCTGATCTGTGCAGCTGCACATGCACAGGAGCCATGGGAGGCAATTTTAAAATGAGTTTCTCTTCCTGCTCTGGTTGTTTAAAAAAAAAAAAAAAAAAATTAATGATCTCCATGACCTACCATGACCTTGCCAATAGTTTTCAGAAATCACCAGACCATCAAAACCCTGCTTCTTCTGGAGAAAAAGTCAGCCCTGCCCAGATATCCCTGCTGCCACCTGCTCTCCTTCCTACCCATCGTGAATTTGCGCTCCTTGCTTAGTAGCAGTGCAGGGAATAAACGCCTTTTCTTGCAACCCGCCGATTGCAGTGTCTGCCTTCTCATTTCTTGTGACAATGTGGATAGCAAATCTAGAAAGGGAGGACTTGGTTATGTAAACTTTGGCATTTGCATGTCCTGGCTGTCGGATACTAGAGCTGAGGCTAAGTCTTTTCCCACCCATACTCTTGCCACAACCTTTCCCCTATTTAACCCCACTGACCCCTGGAAAGTGGAACTGTATAACATGCACACAGCCCTGAAAAAATGAAGCTGGAAAACAATCAAACTTTCTATTGCCATTCCTAATAAATGAGGTGGTGAACCAGTTCTTGGGAGTATCCAGGCCCCTGATTGAAAGTGATTTTTCAGAGATAACCAAAATTTTTCTATTTGCAAAGGGAGTCAGTTTACAAATGCACATTTTAAAGGGCGTCTGGGTGGCTCAGTCAGCTAAGTGTCTGAATCCTGATTTCAGCTCAGGTCCCGATCTCAGGGTCATGAGACTGAGCCCCATGCTGGCTCCATGTGGGGCACAGAGACTGCTTAAGATTCTCTCTCTCTTTCTCTCCCTCTCCCTTTGCCCCTCCCTGCCCTCACCACCCACCTACCACTCCACAAACGTATGCATTCTTTCTAAAAAAAAAACACACACAAAGAACAAATGCATGTTTTAAAAGATTCTCTGATTTAATAGAAAGACAAGTAACATATTCTTCAATTACTTAGTTATTAACATAGGTAAATGTGTCGCCTACTATTTTGCTCCATTACTTCAGACAATAATAATTATACCTAAAGTTTGTGTTAACATTTTATAAAGTGTTTACAAAATGCTTTCCCATTCATTATTCTATCTAACTCTTCATGCAACCTTATGGATTGTGGTATGTATTATTAGGACCCCCATTTACAAAAAAAAGAAATGGGAGTTCAAGAAGGTTAAAAGATTTAGCCAAGGCCATTAAAAAAAAATGGAAGAACCTGAATATAAACCATCAGGGAATTTTTAGGACTGATTCAAGTCCAGAATCTTCAGACTAAATAGTTGTATGGTCTTAAGTAAATCACTTGCTATTCTGAGCTTGATTGTCTCAATCTATAAAATGAATAAACTAGATAGATGTTATCATCATTTGAAAGTCCTAAAATTCTACCATCCTAAGTCTCTGAGCTTCATGCCTCTAACCAAAAATAAGTGAATATTATCAACCATTCAGGAGAATTGAGATTAAAAACAGTCACTGTGGCACACTCAGAAGCCTTGCAAATACAAATAGACCAAATTAAACACACACACACACACACACACACACACACACACACACACACACATTTTAGGAAAAAAAGCTCAGAGCAGAGGTACCTACTATCCCCATTATGGTATAAAATTATCAGAATCCCACCCTTCCATGATATTTAATTAATAGCTTTGTCCTTTCAGTATGATGAAAAACAATCCAGAATGTGCTTTTCGTGCTTGCCTTTTTCCTGAACTGGAGCCCTCAGTTTGAGAGACCTGAGTCTACCTTGTGCCAGGTGCCACTGGTCTTTTCTATGACCTCTGTAAATGACAGCTGTACCCTAAGTTTTCCAGGGCACATCAAGGCCATAGAGCATGCCCATGAAAGCATCAAAGATGATCTTCAATCCCTTCCCTTGCTAGGACAAAGGAGACTATTTTATCACAACTTAGTTCCCTCCGGATGTTGGTCTTTTGGGAGTTCAGGGGTTTATCACTATTTGGAGAGCCCTGTCCAGTTCTCAAGCTTCACTCCGCCCCAGTCGTACAGGAACAACTCTAGCAGAGTGTTCCAGATGTAGATGCTGCGCTAAGTTTTTTAAAATCTGCATTCTGTCCTTATAACAAATTCTATGATTACCACCATTTACAGATGAGTAAACTGAGGCACAGAGAGATTAAATAACTTCCTCCAGGCTTATATCGCTAATAAGTGATAGAGTCTAGGATTCAAACCCAGCTAGGTTGATTCCAAGCCTAAGGTGGTCTTCACCACCAAAGTGCAGCCCATATACCCACTAATCAGCTAGTAGAAAGAACTTCCAAAGGGGTGAGTTCTCTAAGAACTGAATTCCCCATCACTGCAGGCATCCAAGCATAGCCTGGGCCTCCACTTGACTTCTCACTCTAGGATTTCATGGTCGTAAATCTGTCTTTAAAGCCCTTTTACTTCCTTCTGGGATGCTCCTGTGTCCACAGTTAACACCTTTCCTCTGTCCTTTTGTCATAATGAATAGCTCTTCTGACTTTCCATCATACTGCTTACGTCTCTATTACAGTATTCACCATGCTGCACTAGAGCAAATTGTGTTCTGCCTCCTCCAAAAAGTCTTGCAAACTGAATCCTCATCATAGACAGTTGTGTTTGGGACAGCCAGCATATTATAATAAATAGATGGCATGCCACAACCCTCCCCGCTCCCTACTGTCATATCCCTGCCGGGTTGCCTATCTGTATTACCTGCCTGCCCTCTGATGGGATTTACAATTTAACCCCTATAAGAATTATCCCTTTTTGAATATGGACCACACCCTATTCATTTTAGTATCCTCCATGCAGCCTCACGTTGGTATGCAGTCATACCAGAAAAATAGCTCCACAGATGTTTGAGGAACGAGTAAGTAAAATGAACAGATGAACGCAGGAAGACTGCAAGGCAGCTAAAAGATCTACTGAGCACAAGGCTGGCAGATAAAGCAGGAACTCATTGGGCAAACCCATAAAATGGGGAGCTGCTTTAATCTCTTTATGCCTGTTAACTCAATTTACAAAGCAGATATGCTAATACTTACCTACATCTCACTAGGGAGCCACACGAAATAATTAGTTAATGTCTGTTAGGCATTATCTGTACTAAGTGGTAGATATGAGTCCTACTGTGAATACCAACTTTGGGCTTCCAATGAATCCCCTCTAAATAGAGCTGGCAAACTAAACACCAAGATTTGCCCAGTCTATCTCTCTGGCTCTGCAAACACCCAGCTGCCAAACCAGGAATGTGAAGCATCTTTCCCAGAGCAAACCAACCTCTCTCTACTCTCTGTTGTCATTCTCTCCCTTCCTCGGCCCCCCTCCCTCTACTTCTCTCATGGTAAAGTTAATGTTTGGGTGGGAGATAGAATGCACTATTAAGCAAGCCAAGATTCTCAGTAAGATAGTTACCCTTGGAGGACAGGGACGAGGAGTAGTAGGGATGCCCCAGATTCTGGTAATGTTCCCTTTCTCAACCTGGAAGTTGGCTGCATGGGTAAATGTGATTAATTGTAAACTTACTAACTGGGCAGTTATCTGTATGTCTATTTCAATAAAACTACTTTTAAAAAGGAAAAAAAAAAAGCTAATCATGCAGTCCAAAAGAAAGAAAGTGGGCATACACTTCCCACTCCTTGCTAAAATCTGGAGCCTTCTTCCCACTCATCTCAGGAGTCTGACCAACCTCAAGCTCTTTGAGGCAGACTCTCCTCAAAAGCCCTCCCATGGCAGTCATTATATGGCCATGGCTCTTTGCACTGAACCAGAAGCCAGCTTTGTTAGCTGTGTCCATGCTTTTTTGCACAGCTTCTTTCCTTTTCCTACACCCTGGCCCCAATAAGAAGTCAAAGACTCCTTCCCTGAGCGAAGGCACATATCCTGGCTATCAGATGGGTCTCTCGGCAGCTCAGCTCCAGGCAAGATTTGTTCCCTTGTTTGTCTGGAGCTTTGGTTTTAATTTGTAATGTTTGCTTAATCTACTATTAGTTGTGCTGAATTTAATTTAACTCATTGTACCAATTCATTTCTTTCAATCTTCTATTATTGGGTATCATTCTTAAGTTGTAAGTGATTTTGCCTTCTCTAATCATCACATTGGAGTCTGTTGGCCCAGTAATTCCTCCTTGCAAGTAATATCTGCAATTTTATGTATATAATTATAGGGAGGACAGGGTGATGGGAAAGCTGAGTGGGATCTGTATCCTCAAATTTTTTCATTAGCTTCTTCGTTATAAATAAAATCAGGCAAACTGTTAGGCAAAGTTACTTCTCCCCTACCATCCCTGCCAACTGGCAGATGGACAAACAACAGCCACACAGATCCTCTATATTCCTATAAACCTACAAAACCAAAACCAAACACATGGTAATTAGTTTCAAAAATTAAAACCAAAAAAAAAAAAAAATGAATACCACCTAAAGCTTGGCTAGATCATTGGGATGGCTGTGATTATTATGGATTTAGATGAAGACGTAATCTTGGGATCTTCATGCTTTAATAAAAAAAACTGTTCAGCAGGTAGACGTTTCATAACAATGCCTTGCTACACAAATTTTAAAATGTGTAATAGGTGTGTTTTTCAAAGGAAGCTTAACACTTCTTCATTGGAAGGTCTTCTGACCAAACACAATTCACACCTTTAAAGTACAGATCACAGCCCACATATACTGAAACACCAGTATTTATCATTCTGTAGTCAATTAGGCTATTCCAAAATCTCTGAATAAAGGGTTTACAAGTCACCATTATGAGAAGTGGGCTGAGAGTTACCAAATTTAGGAAGCACTTCTCTAATACAGGCACACCTGGTTTTATTGTGCTTTGCTTTATTGGGCTTCACAGACATTGTGTTTCCACACACTGAAGCCTATACAAACCCTATATTAACCCTATATTGAGCACATCTGTTGGTACCATTTTCCAACAGTATTTGCTCACTTAGTGTCTCTCTGTCACACTTTGGTACTGCTTGCAATATTTCAATCTTTTTCATCTTTATTCTATTTGTTATGGTGATCCATGACCAGTGGTATTTAATATTACCACTGGAAATCTTTGGGGGCATCACGAACCATGCTCTTATAAAATGGCAAACTCAATCAATAAACATTGTGTGTGTTCTGACTGCTCCACTCACTGGCCATTCCCCTATCTCTCTCCCTCTTCTCAGGCCTCTGTATTCCTTTAGACACAACAAAATGGGAAGTAGACCAATTAATAACCCCACAACAACCTCTAAGTGTCCAAGTGAAAGAGAAGCACATCTCTCACTTTAAATCAAAAGCTAGAAATGATTTAGCTTAGTGAGGAAGGCATGTCGAAAGGCATGAGGCCTCTTGCACTAGCCAAATTCTGAGTGCAAAGGAATAGTCTTGAAGGAAATTAAAAGTGCTACTGCACCAAACACAGGAATAAGAAAGCAAAAAAGTCTTATTGTTGATATGGAGAACATTTTTGTGGTCTGTATAGAAGATCAAACCAGTCACAGTAGTCCCTTGAGCCAAAACCTACAGAGCAATGTCCTAACTCTCTTCAATCCTGTGAAGGCTGAGAGAGGAGAAGAAGCCACAAAAGAAAAAAGTCTGAAGCTAGCAGAGGTTGGTTCATGAGATTTAAAGAAAGAAGCCATTTCTGCAACATACAAGCGCAAGGTGAACCCACAGGGGCTCATGTTGAAGCTGCAGCAAGTTCTCCCGAAGGTTTTCAATGTAGATGAAACAGACTTCTACTGGAAGAAAATGCGATCAAGGACTTTCATAGCTAAAGAAGAGAAGTCAATGCCTGGCTTCAAAGCCTTTTAAAACAGGACAACTCTCTTGTTAGAGGCTAATGCTCCTTTGAGGCTTAATGAACTTAAGTTGAAGTCAAAGCTCATTTACTACTACTAAAATCCTTGAGCCCTCAAAAAGTGTGCTGTATCTGCTCTACCTATGCTCTATAAATGGAAAAACAAAGCCTGGATGACAGAACATCTGTTACAACATGGTCTACTGAATATTTTTAGCTCATCATTAAGACCTACTACTGAGAAAAAAAGAGATTCCTTTTAAAACCTGACTGCTCGCTAACAATGCACCTGGTCACCCAAGAGCTCTCATGGAGATGGACAACACGATGAACGTTGTGTTCCTGCCTGCTAACACAACATCTTTTCTGCAGCCCACAGGTCAAGGAGCGACTTTGACTTCCAAGTCTTATTATTTAAGGAGTACATTTCACAAGGCTAGAACTGCTGCTGATAGTGATTCCTTTGATAGATCTGGCCAAAGTCAACTGAGAAACCTTCTGGAAAGGATTCACCATTCCAAATGCCATCAAGAACATTCGTGATTCATGGAAAGAGGTCAAAATAGCAAAATAAATAGAGGAGTTCAGAAGAAGTTGTTTCTAACCCTCCCAGATGACTTCTGTGGAGGGAATAACTGCAGCAAAAGAATTAGAATTAAAAGTAAGTAGAGTACGAAGATGGGACTGAATTGATGAATTCTCAATAACCCTTTAGTGGACAAGGAGTGGCTTCTTATGGATGAGCAAAGACAGTGGTTTCTTGAGATGGAACCTACTCACAGTGAAGATCCTGGAAAAACTACTGAAACGACAACAAAGGATTAAGAGAATTACATAAACTTAGTTGATAAGGCAGCAGCAGCATTTGAGAGGATTGACTCCAATTTCCAAAGAAGTTCTATCGCAGTAAAATGCTGTCAAACAACAGCGCACACAACAGAGAAATCATTCACAAAAGGAAAAGTCAATATATGCAGCAAATTTCATTATTGTCTTATTTTAAGCAATTGCCAGAGCCACTCCAACCCTCAGTACGCATCGCACCACCCTCAACAATCAGCAGCCATGAACATCGAGGCAAGGCCCTTTACCAGCAAAAAGATTAGAACTTGCTGAAAGCTTAGATGATGGTTAGCATGTTTTAGCAATAAAGTACTTTTAAATTAAGTTATGTACATTTTTAAGACATACTGCTATTACACACTTAATAGACTACAGTATAGTGTAAACAAAACTTTTATATGCACTGGGAAACCAAAAAATTCATTTGGCTCACTTTATTACAACATACCTTTTATTGCAGTGGTCTGGAACCGAACCTACAATATCTCCGAGCTATGCTCGTATAATGAGAGAATGCCGGATAGTACATAACATGTGGATGACAAACACATGCAAAGCATGTAGCCCAGTGCCTGACCTATAAGAAGTACTCAGCAAATATCAGAAGAATGAGAAAAATGCTAACTATAATGGAATCTATCATTACTACCTACAATATCCCACCCAGTTTGACTTCCTTATCTCTAAGGTGAAACATGCCAACAGGACATATCTTTTTGAAGCTCACAGTTCCAAGCAGAGTAGCTGATCCTTCTGATTGAAATGTACCAGAATGCTTTACACCACAGGTGGTGACTTCTACAGTCAAAATCACCTTTAGTGTAAACTTGAGCTTAGCTACAGAAACCCCATGTAGGAAGTGCTCCCTAGGAAACCTTTAAAAGTGGCCCTCAAACACCCAAGCTACATAGTAAATCTTTCACACCTCATTCTCTCTAACCAGAACCTCCCATATGGTGTCCATTTTGCAGAATTTATCTGGAACGACCTATTAAGACCCAAATCTCATCTACTATTTATTCATCTTCCAATCTGCCAATAAAACCAACCAAGACTGGCATTTCTTCCAAGGCACTGTGATGAGGCCGATGGGTGTCAGGAGATCAGGGGAAGCTTCTACTTTTCAAGTAGTAGCCTAGCCTTTCATGGACTCAGTATCTATGTCTTCATCTATGAAAATAAGATGGTAGAGAATGAGTTGTGTAGGAGAGACCCAGAATCTGGATCTAGAAGACCACTTAGCCCAAAAACCAAATCAAGCAAAAAACTATATATACTTAGGGAGAGATACAGATAGAGATAGTTATATATAAATATAGATGGTATACATGCACTATAGGTATAGGTATAGGTACAAAGAGGTAATATTGGATCTTCAGCTCTGCTATTCTACCTTAAATTATCTGGCTGATATTTGTGCAGAAGATACTTAAAATCTAATTATGGAAATAATATCGTCATGAAACATTAAATAACCTAACAAAATCTTCATGGATAAGCTATTAGGGAAAGTGTATCAGAAAGGTTAAATTTCTCATATGAGGTCTTGGAAGGTGACCATGTAACTAAGTCAGAGGTCAAAGATCATGCTCTAGCCGCACTAGCCAAGTTCAGCCTATATCCTATTTTTGTTAAGTTTTCTCAGAACGCAGACCCTCATTTGTGCATGGCCAATAGCTGCTTCCACTGTGCATTGGCAGAGCTGAGAAGCTGCAAGAGAGACTGTATGGCCCATGGAGCTGAAATAATCACTATCCGACCCCTACTGAAAACATTTGCTGCTCCCCACAAACAGGCTTTCCAAAGGGAGTTTAAAACAAAGAAACACACAGACTTGTCTCGAGCAATGCGTAGGAACTGAACCAGCAAAGGGCTCCCCAAGCAAGAAGGCACTCAAAAACACTTGAGTGGAGATGGAACTGAACACTACAGGGCCCAAGCAGTGGCTCAGTCAAAGGCAGTATGAACGGTGACATGGGATAACCCTGCTCGAGCCAGAGAGCCACAGACATCGAGACCAAGAACACTGGGACTTGATCCTGTAGAGAGCTGGCCACGAGTGACGGTTTCAGAGCAGAGGGTTGACAAAACAAAAGTGAAGATTTAGAAAAACTCCGTCAGGCAGTGGTTTTGTGGATAGTGTGAGATTCCTGGCACAGGACATTAAGGTCTGAGCTGCCGGGCCGGGCTTAATGTTCCAAGTAAGGGAGATGGCAGGAAAAGCTCAACATCATGCCTGAATAGCCGCTGGCTTTGGAGAGGAGGAAAGAGGTGGAGCAGAGTGCTGCCCCAGCTGGCCACCAAGCTGACCACTTTGCATGCAGCCACATGCACCGGCACATGCGATTTCTTAAGCTGACAGCTGGAGGTGTGCCTGAAAGTTTCATGCCACGAATCAAGTCCAAAGCAATTCTCAAGTACAGGGTCAATGATTTCAGCGATCTTTTTTCTCTCCCCACCCCTGCTAATCAATGTAATACATTGACTCATTCGCCTTATTTCAGGGAAGGAGAAAAGCAGCAGTTTGCTGCTTCTCAAAGTTACCCTGACAGGTCAATACCCTGTCATCACTAATCCTGCAAACCACAACAGACTCCTTTTTAAAGACTTCAAGCAAATAGGTGGCTATTATCATCTTTCGGGGAGTTTCTCTGGCTCTTCTCCTTTTCATGTTACAGACACCCTAACAGTAAGTCTTAAAATCACAGTCTTGACAGGCAGATTGTGAAGTTCAAGTCAATTCCTCATTTTCCTGCTCTGGCTGCAAAGGAGGAGTTCCACCACTCAGGAACATCCATTTGGTTCTCTTGAAAACAGACAGGCCTGCTCCCCACGACTCCTATGTTACAAGGCTCTTGTCTCCCTCGTGACAAGCAGCGTCTCTCATTGCAAAGTGCTGGACATCGTTCTGGGAACCCTTTGCCCAGATACTCATTAGTACTGCATTAGTCTGTAAACGCAGAGCGAAACGCCTAGTTCAACTCGCTCTTACTTGATGTACTTGAAAGGTCTGGTGAATTTATGGCAGGATAATGTGGAGCCCAGCACCTATTTATGAGTTGATCATTTGTACCGAACCCCCCCAAAGTGCCGAAGGTTACCATTCAACCAGGGCCTGCACTAAAGCCACTCGAAGGCCAACAAAGCCAAGTGTATGAAAGTTAAAAGCATTAATAAAAGTGTGACTTATAAATTACTTTATCTTTGTCACCCTTTTTGAAATGGGGTGAGAGAGGCCAGGGTAAATTTATTTTTTAAGTGCTTTCTGAGACCCGAACGGGTCAGGCTTGAAATGCTGTAGTCTATAAATCATTCTTTGCAGATCTGGGGGATGCTGCTGCATCATAATATTAACAAATATTGATTTATTTTATCATTTGCAACTGTTTACAGAAAAACAGAAATCCTACTGTATGATGTGGGGGGGTGGGAAGCAAATACTTATTTAGGGGCAATGGACCCAATTAACACCTCTTGCTACTAGGGAGAAAAGGGAAAATGTCAATGGATTTTCAGCTTATAAAGGAGTTCATGGCAAGGTGATTTTCATCAGGTTAGATGATATTAACTCAGCCCCTACCCAATACCACAGAGTTGGATGGATTTCATGCTAAGCGATTTTATGTACAAATGGCATGTTTAAGAAGTCCTCTCACCAACACAGCATCATTATATGATACCAGCCAAAGCTCTTATGAAGCTCAGACCCCCTGCTCTTTCGAGAAAGGTTCAGTAGGGGTTTCAGACATCTGGCAACTCTGCTCAACTTTGTATCAGGGCATTAAAGAAACAGACATCTACACTCAATTCACCTACAGGTTCTAAAGAGATCCTTTTGGGTCCCTGCTGGGCCAGTGAAGGACAGATTAACACCAAATCCATTCAAGAAAAGGGAGATGAAAATGCACATGGGAGAATGATCATGGTTCTGCAGCACTTTCTCATATTGCACTCTGGATTTGTTCTTCAACTTTAATTGCTCACTATTTGGGCAGTCAGGAGCTAGAGAATGATGATTCCCAGAAGTTCAGGAAGCTTTGGAGTTTCATTGAGACAAAAAATGGCAACACACACAAAGACTAAGAAAGCCTGACTTAACACAGTGACTGATGCATAGGACCTTTGCAGGGACAGACTCTGAAAGAAGTATGAACTGGTATACTTGTTTTGGGAATCTATGCAATCAAGTTATCTCCACACCCAAGCAAATCTTCAGGTCTCCCAAGCAACTAGGTGCTCCTCACATCTAGCAACAAGATGAAAGTACACCGTGGAGCAACACAACTGTTGCTGTGCAGGGAAATACCAATGGCATAGCAAAGACTAGGGTTCCCCCTTAGTAGCAGGACCTGGGAAAATATTCTCCCAAAGGCAACAACAGCTGAGGTAAGATGGGGACAGAAAGTCTCTTTCGAATGCCACTCAAGGAATCCTATCAGAAAATTCCATCCTGTGATCACAGGTTCCCAGAGTAATGTACGCAGCCATCTTTCTTCCCTATGGACTGGCATACATGTCTCTTCTTTGAGAAATGTGACCCACAGCACACTTGGCAAGTACAGAGATCAGGTGCCACCTTTGATAGCATTGTGAAGGGGCAATAGGACTGGAAAAACTTCATACAGTCTTCTGAGGAATTAATCCTTATCTCTTCCACTATCATCATGATTTATCTCTATCTATTTCCTGAGCCTCAGAGGCCTCAGCTATAAAATGGGAATTACCTACCTGTCAGAGTTGTTATCACAACTTAATGTTTGAAAGTGCCCAGCCTACTGCTGGCACACGAGAGATACTCAAAAGTAGTGGCCTGCCTAGGACACATGACCAGACTGTGCAGGCTGAGGAATGAGGCCAGATTACAATGTTAACACTTAGCCTCTGTCTAAACTAATACCTGGAAATTTAAAACCATATTGGGCTGCCTAGGGCAGACATGTAACAGAGACGATAGGTGCCAGGGTGCTGGGCTCAGTGGAAAGTTAAAAACACTCTGGTCTAAGATGCACATACATGGACTGACCTTTGCACACACAATGCTCACACACTTCTGAGATACCCAGGTATCCAATGCTGTGTTTGTTAGAGTAGATGCAGCCTAAAGACCCCATGCCTGGAAATTCCTGATGCTTGCAGGCCCATTCCAAAGGGATCTACCCTCTACATTTACCTTTGAGCACAGCTGATATGCTGCCTTCTAAGGGAACTCCACACCTGGATCTTCATAAAATCTTTAGTCAGGTAGAAAGACACTTCTGCTGGCATCATCATTGACCAGCACAACAAAGAGTAACCAAAAATTTTTAACAGGATCCAGTGCCAGCCCAGGTGAGAGTTCCCTTTTCTGTCAGTGTCCCTCAAGCATCTGTTTTCTTTCTCTTTGAAGGCTGCTCACATCAGGGGAGGGGCTAGGAACGAGAGCACAGAACTGGGGCTCTGATCTCCCTTCACAGTTCCACCCCAGGCCGGAGGCTTTCTTCTCCAGGAAATGCACTACAGTTCAGCCACATTAAGTTTCTGCCAGCTAAGAAGCCTGAGTTTCAAAGGAAAAGCAACCATTCATCCCAAATTCACCATGTTATGACTTTTGCAAACGACCTTAAAACACAATTAATAACACAATTGCATCTTAACTCAGAATTTTCCACTTGCTTGCTTTTCTCAGGTCAGCTGTCACTGAAAAGGCACTATTGCTATCTGTTTTTTTCTCGTTAAAAAAAATAATAAAAAAAATACTAAAGGACATTATAACACTTTATTTTTAGGTGCTCATGTCCAGTTGAGTTCTGCTCAGCATAGATACTGAAAGTTCCCTCAGCAGAAAAAAAATCGCTCTCTGTCATTTATTGTAAAGTCTATGCCTGGCAGTTGTTCCTTGAGTTCAACTTGAAAAGAAATCAAATATTTGGATGAAGGTGCCATAATGTGGCATGAGGCATAACTTATAAATTTCTAACTGATGCCAAAGGGGGTCTCAGCTGGAAGTCTATGTCACTTTTATATTTTGAGAGTAACAGTAGTCATTAATTTTTATTCCTTAAAATCTTTATTAAGCATCCGTTGCAAGTCCTTGGACAAAACAATGAACCAGGGGTAAATGAACAATGAAATGGGTTCAATCATGTAAGCATTAGTTCACGCATTCATTCTCTCCATAAGATTTTATTGAGCACTTACTATATGTCAGGCACCAAGCCATGTGCTAGGGATATAACAGTGAGCAAAACAATGCCTAATTCCTATACTTATGGAGCACAGAGCTTAGTGGGAAGGAAAAAAACCAGCTATGAATCATCTCATTTTTTTTTTATTCGTTTGTTTGACAAAGAGACAGCGAGAAAGGGAACACAAGCGGGGAGGGGGGCACAGGCACAGAGGGAGAAGCAGGCTTCCCACTGACCAGGGAGTCTGATGAGGGGGGCTCGATCCCAAGACCCCGGGGATCGTGACCTTAGCCGAAGGCAGATGTTTAATGAATGAGCTACCCAGGCACCCCTAAATCGTCTCATCTTAAAAGTAAGCAGGAAATTTCATTTGAGCCAAGGTCTATGAGATGCATGAAGCTTTGAGTTCTTATAAATGGGGGGGCTTGAACAAATCCATGAGTTCAAGAAAAGCATGAGTAGGCTAAGACCTTATGGCAAAGTAAGGAGCTAATTAGACAGGGAGAAGAGTGATGTAGGCAGGGGGAACAGGATGCTCAAAGACAGTGAGCACAGCACGTTTGAGGAGCCAAAGTGCAAGGAAGAAGGAAAAGCCTGCTGTGAGAGATGAGAGGTGTACATAAGGCCACCCTGTATCCTTTGTCCCTCAGAATAACATAAATGACAGACGACAGATACCACAACCAGAAAGAATAAAAGTCAGCGCTAAGCGAAAGTCCAAGCTAATGTGGGAATAGTGCCAGGAACTTCAACAACGTCTTCAAGAAGGGGGTCACCTCTGAAGAGTCTGGGATAGTGGCTGGCTAAGTTCTGCCACTACCTGTTGATGAAAATAAAGTTATACTGGGTGACAGTCATGCCTATTCATTTACGGTGCCTGTGGCTGCTCTCACACTGCAATGGCAAAAGTAGGTAGTTGCTACAAAGACTATTAGGCTGCAAACTAAAAATATTCACTATCTGGCCCTTTGCACAAAACATTTGCTGAGTCCTGATCTAAAATGATGACCAGAATTTGAAATCATGAGACAAGAAGAAAATTGTGCCGGTATCTACTGCCTCTGGTGCCTGGAAGAAGGAAGCTTGAGCTTATCTTTCAGGAAATGCTCTGAGTGAAAGAATCACAAAAGGGAAAGGGGACATCATAGAGATTATAGTATCACACTAGACAAGGTCCATGCATTTAGGCATATTTTGTTTTGCAGAACAGTGTACTCCAGGAAAGTTCATTGTACACTGGCATCTCCCAAAATTTGTTCCATGAAAAGAATCACACACAGATGTGATCCAGAAAGTAAACAAGCAAAAATACTGTACTCATATAAGTTTGAAAACACAGGATAAACAAAGATGGATTAACTTATTTATTGCAAGACTTATCAGAGCCTTTAAATATACTATGTGCCTTGTAAATCTCCAGGAGATAGAAAAATACATGCTATCTGTCTCAAATTTATTTGATCACACACTCCTTTTCCAACACCCTGTCAAGCCAGAGTTGCTTGAGGCATACTTTGAGGAACACTGTATTGAACTTCTTAAAGCAAATCTCCTTTTCTTAATTTCTCCAAAATAGTATCAGAAAGCTATTTTCTTTCAAAATATCTTCAGAACTGTCAGAAGAGGAAAGGGTTAGGTGTGGCAAGCTAGAAACCCATGGATACACAAGAAGTAAATCTCCATCCCTTCAATTCCTCCCACACAAACCCTTAGATTTTGTTTCCATTTCCTATTAAAAAAAAAAAAAATCCCATGTCTGGGATTCCCTGATTTCGTTGTTGTTTTTTAAGATTTTATTTATTTATTTGAGAGAGAGCAAACACAAGTAAAGAGAAGGGGCAGAGGGAAAGGAAAAAGCAGACTCCCCACTGAGCAGGGAGCCCAACATGGGACTCAATCCCAGGACCCCGAGGTCATACCCTGAGCCGAAGGCAGACGCTCAACCGACTGAGCCACGCAGGCACCCCACCTGACTTAGTTTTTAGAGCTTTCAGGCATTTAGTTGCCTCTCTTCTTCTATCTTCCACAAACTGTCAACATCAACAAATTGCTCTTGGCTCAAAAATTCTAAATTCAAAGCATCAGTTGATGAGGAATAAACAGATGTTTTTAACTTCTTAAATTGATGGTCTCACTGCATCCCAAATCCTGTATGCCAAATTTCTGTTAAATACTGCAAGAGATAACTTCCCAGCCAATTATGTAATATGCTAAGAACTGTAGCCCAAAAGG
Organism: Neogale vison; assembly: GCF_020171115.1. Classification (NCBI taxonomy): domain Eukaryota; kingdom Metazoa; phylum Chordata; class Mammalia; order Carnivora; family Mustelidae; genus Neogale; species Neogale vison. The sequence goes on from NC_058097.1 coordinate 15,566,530, forward strand.
CTCAAAGTCTAAAAGAAATCAGTCAGGGACAAGACAGCCAACTCATACCGCACTCTCTGCTCTCAGGCCCGCCAGCTTGAAGCGCTGAAGAAACAGATCTGGACATCTGACAAACCAGTAACTAGCCCAAAGACTGACATTCTCTTCAAGAAGGCAAATGTTATATGTATTTCTCTTTTCTTTCTGTTACCTCCAAAAGACCCACCAGAAGTCTAATAAACATTTTCAAAAGAACCATAAATATATACAAACATTATAGACTCTGTAGGCAAGCAATTCCCAGGGTAGTCACAGCCCAGGAGAAATGGGCCAAATTTTCCATTCTCAAGGCTAAAGGGATTTGAAAAGGGCAATGGAAAAATCACACCATTGATGGTGAGCATCCCTGAAGGCAAAGTCCTATTTCAGAGTCTGGTACTGACGTCCAGAAGCAGCAGGCCATGTGTCCACTCCGAGGTCATCACACATTGGCAAGAATCCCTGCAGGGTTGGAGCAGCCCTGGGGGCTCTGATGAGAGGTGCTAAATAAATTAGTGCAATCGTTTATTAGAGCATAAGAAACAGATGGGAATGGGCAAAATGACAGCTGGAAGAGTGAGGTTTCAGCAGATGAGTGTGTGCAGCACTTGGAGATTCATCTACATGACGCCTATTAACAGTAACGCAAAGTGCTTTCCCAGCACGGTGATACAGACTTCACAGCTTCTTGAAAATTCACTCCTTGGCTTTCTCTCCCTCACAAAGACAGTTAATCTAATACCTAATTATAAAATAATTGGCAATCCCACAACTTTCTCTTGTAAAACTCTCCCACCAAGAAGGACTGTTTTCAACTCCTTGCTCCTTGCACCCATGGGAGAGGGGGGAAGGTAGAAAGAGGGGGAGGCCACGGGGAAATTGGGTAGGAAGTAGGAGGGAGGGAGGAAGTTTCCTTATAGGAGACCTTCCTTCAGGGATGGGGATAAGCAGTTGGGCATCCATTTTTTCCATCTGGCCAGGACTGACCCTCCCTGACGGCAGTGTCATAGGCTTTGTAGCATTCTTGAAGCCATTCATTTTCATTCCAGATGGTACCAACCTGCTGGGTCTCTGACGTATGCTGAGACTACCCACAGTTCTCACAGACTTCCAGTTTACTTGGGGCTTTTTGGACATAAGCACCTACACTTATTTTACAAGAAATGCTAATCTAAGAGTATAATAAATGGCATAAAGAGCCCATAGTCGCCTATTCCTTAAGACTATGGAATGAAGAAGATTGAAATGAGCATATGACATACAGTATATTCAAGAAGCATATTTTGAGACAAAACGTGTGATAAAGAGAATTATTTTAAGCAAGGTCCTTTTTTAGCCAGTATTGGTTTTTTTTCTTTACTATTTGTTCACACACTGGTATTACATGTTAAAAATTCATATACACATCTGTCATTTCTTTGAGGAATACTGCTAAATATTTTTTCTCACAAATTTTCTCCAGCACAGTGTCTGATATTAAGTGTTAGAGATTTGGGGAGAGTTTTGGAGTAAGAAAGCAGGCTGTTTGACCGTGAAACTTAGTATCTGATTATCAACGTGAATATCTAATGCAGGCTTACACAAAGAAAACATAATGGAACAGGAATACTTCCTGCCCAAACTAGGCTTTCAGAAGTTCTCAAAAATAAGTTTAGATCAGTTTTATATAGGCTTCTAGAGTATCTCTCAATACTTTATTCAGAACTGGTTACCAATTCATTGAAAGATGGGAAAAGAAATATAAAGCATAGGTCCTGTCCTTAAGAAGCTCAGGATCTTGGGGTGTCCGGGTGGCTCAGTTGCTTAAGCAACCAATGAAGTCAAGCATCTTGACTTCAGCTCAGGTCATGATCTCAGGGTCATGAGATCCCTTTGTCCGGCTCCGTGCTGAGCATGGAGACTGCTTGAGATTCTCTCTCTCCCTTTGTCTGTGCCCCTTCTCCAATCCCACACAAGTACATGCGCTCTCTCTTTAAAAAAAAAAAAAAAAAAAAAAAAAGGCAGCAGCAGCTCAGGATCTTAATCAAAACACATAAACTTATGCAAAAATACAAATATTATAAGAATAGTAAGTAAGCTGTATATTTGTGAATGTGTGTATGTATATAATTTCAATCACCCTCCCCCCAAAATAGTGAGAAAGTATTGTGATTTAAAATGAAGAAAAAAATAAAATAAAACGAATAAACTGAGACTACAGGAAATTCAGCAAATTATATTATAATGTGCCATACAGTCTATTATAATGTGCTATAGAAAAAGGGAGGAAGACAGATCAGTGATGAGTCTGAGTCATTGGAGAAGTTTTTCTGAAGAACAGGCCAAGGAGAACCTCTAGAGGATTCCAGGAACAGGGCTGATTCTAGATTGCCTGGATTACTCCACTCATTCACCCAAGGTACTAACTATCCAGTATTTGCCATGAATTGCATTTTTAAATTTCCTGGTGTCACTGGGGTTCAATAAATAACACCCCTCGTCACTCAGCTTCTACCAATGGAAAAACAAGAGTGATAGATAGACAAAGGTCTGGATATCACCTTTATTTTTGTAATTTAATTTAATTTAAATGAAATTAATTAACATACAGTATATTATTAATTTCAGAGCTAGAGTTCAGCGATGCATCATTTTATGTAACACCCAGTGCTCATTATATCACATGCCATCACTCAGTTACCCCATCACCCCACCCCCCTCCTGTCCAGCATCCCTCAATTTGTATCCTATGGTTAAGAATCTCCTATGGTATAGGAAACAAACTGAGGGTTGCTGGAGAAGAAAAGGAGTCAGGGGATGGAGTAATTGGGTGATGGACATTAAGGGGGGCCTGTGATGTAAAAAGCACTGGGTGTTACATAAAACTGACAAACTCTACCACTGAAACTAATAATATATTGGATGTTAATTAATTGAATTTAAATTTTTAAAAAAGAGTCTCCTATGGTTACCCTCTTTGATTTCATCTTGTTTTATTTTTCCCTTCCTTGCCCTACGCTCCTGTTTTGTTTCCTAAATTCCACATGAATGAAATCATGTGTCTTTCTCTGATAGAGTTATTTCATTTAGCATAATACCCTTTGGTTCCATCCACATCATTGCAAATGGCAAAATCTCATTTTTTGATGGCTGAGTAATATTCTATCGTATACATATACCACATCTTCTTTATCCATTCATCTGTCAATGGACATCTGGACTCCTTCCACAGTTTGGCTACTGTGGACATTGATGTATAGACATCGGGGTGCAGGTGCCCCTTTGGATCACTGTATGTGGATATCACCCTTACTAAGGAAAAAGGCCAAGCTGAAGGACACAGAGCTGAGTCTGATACATGAACTCCACAATTAGGTGAACTGTTTCCCAGAGAGTCAGATATCAAGTGCTCCTGAAAGGAAGGTAAGAAGAAGTGCACAGTTGAGCAAATGCCTTTTTCTTTCTCCCCAAATTTACCACTTAGTCAAATCTACGTCTACTGGATCAGGGTAAAGCCAGGAGTTATACTAGCAAACACCTCTTCTCATGGAAGAGAACATCAGCAGCAGGGAAGAAGCATTTTCCCCAATAAGTTTGGCCACAGGTATTACGTTTAACAATGAACAAACATAAACTGTGCTACATTTTGCAGACTAGTTGAAAACCAAACAAACAAACAAACAAAAAAAAAGTAGAGGAAGACTGCCCTCAGAAATTACTGAAAAAGGTATTGTAGTAGCAAATGGTGCAACTCTATGTTATGACTCCCCTGCTACCAAAAACAAAACAAACAAAAATGGTATCTGAAGCAACTTCTGCATTACTGGAGAAGCCGAAGGACTAAGTACTCCCAGAGAGGATTCCAATAAGATGGGGATGTGAAATGGTCTACAATTTCCTTAGTCTGGTTTGCTTGAGGGATCTAGAAGGAAACTGTAAGAATAAAAAGAGGACTCCCCCTCCAGCTTTGGAGTAGCTTCAGCTCTAATATGTGTGAGAGCTCATTCCCTCCAAGGAGTCAAGAAAACTATACTTAATTTCCCATTTTCCCTTGGGGTATAGTCAAGGGGTTTTTTCCAATCAGCTTAGTTTTTGACCAAATGTGCATTATTTCTTGTGCACTCATCACTTTCTCCACATCTGGGTTGGGAGCAAGTTAGGATTCCAAAGGGCCACAAAGGAAAAGAAATTCAACCCACAGAAATAAAAAGAATCATGCTCACTTTGCATAGAAAAGATGGAGGAAAGTAGAGCAGTATTAATTTCAAGGACATGAAAGATTTAACTCAAAATAATAATAATGTTCAGGCCAGAAGAAGAGAGGAGAGCACAAGAAACACAAGAGAGCACAAAAAACTTCCTTTCAATATAAGTAGACTCTCTCACATGTCCCCAGAGAGACTTAAAAGCACCTCCTCAACTACTTTCATTTTATACAGAACCCATCTGCAGAGGACTAGTCATCTTATTATACTGCTAGCATTTGTCTGTCACCCAATTAATTAGACAGTAAGCAACTTGAGGATAGCAATTAATATAATGCCTACAATAGAAAAAACTAATAGAACTAATATTAGTAGGCTGAATCAATTCAAAATGAGGTTCTTACATATAGATATCGGTTATTTAACATGCTCATTTTTTGTAGGGAGAAAGTGTACTTTAAGTGGGATGGATTCAGGATTCAAGAAGGTAAGAATTATTTCCTAAGGTAAGAGAGAAAAAACAAATGATCCTTAATTGTAACTGTGGTAGCCACTGACACTATCAACCAACATCCAGCACATGTTCTAGAAGTGTGGCAGGATCACAATTCTCCATCTACTTGAACTCCCGAGTGGCAGCACAACCTGCTTTAATCATTGAGGTATGAACGGCATTAACTGGTCACATCAAAGCATACATTTTAAGCATTCATGGTTTAACAGTCTCTCTCTTCCCCGCTGCTATGACTGTTGAAGCTCACAACAAAATGAGGCTTCTAACAGACCGGGTCTAGGAATGACCATATACAGAAGCTCATTGCCCACATGTAAGGGACTGTAGGTGTGCTACAGACTGAATGTTTGTGCTCCCCCCCCAAATTCATATATTGAAACCCTAATGCTAAATGTGATACTATTTGGAGATGAGGCCTTTAAGGGGTAAATGGGTCATGAGACTGGAGCCCTCGTGAATGGGGTCCAGCGCTCTTCTAAGAAAAGACACAGAGAGATGATTTCTCCTTACCCTGTGTGAGGATACAGCAAGAAGACAGCAGCTATCTACAAACCAGGATGAGTGCTGTCATCAGAACCTGACCATACCAGCACCTTGATCATGGACTTCCAATCTTCAGAACCATGAGAAAATAAATTCCTGTTGTTTAAGCTATCTAGTACAACAAGTAAACATGAGTGAGAACTAAACTTGTGTTGATGTCTACAGATTGGTGGTTTGATCTAGCTCAACCTACCTGGTACAATATCCCTATAAACCTGAATTTCATATATTCAAGTTCAGTTCTTTGAGCTTCATCAAATCAACATGATGACTGCCTTCTTTTTAAGTAAGTTCTATCCTCAACATGGGGCTTGAACTCACAACCCCAAAATCAAGAGTTGCATGCTCTACTGCCTGAGACAGCCAGGTACCCCCGATGATGATTACTTTGGGGCCAACCTGTTGTGATGTTGTGATGTTCCATTCCATGCCCAAGACCCATTCAACTACTTAGGTTTAAAAAAAAAAATCCTGGAATGTTGGAAAATAGAAGTGTTGGGATAAAGTGACACAAACCATTTGAAATACTTTAATAGTGTTTTGCTTTTCAAATCTCTTCAACTTTCTTCAAGCAGCAATCCATCCCCATGCTCTAGAGTTACTATGGGCACAAGAATTCTTGGAAACATGCACACATGGGCTGAATTGTGTTTATCCTGCTATTTCTAAAAAATTGTTATTTCTCTTTCAACAATGGTGTAGGGATAAAAACCTGTCCATAAAGCCCCAGTGTCATACTGGCACAAAAACAGACACATAGATGAATGGAACAGAATAGAAAGCCCAGAAATAGACCCTCAACTCTACGGTCAACTAATCTTCAACAAAGAAGGAAAGAATGTCCAATGGAAAAAAGACAGCCTCTTCAAAAAATGGTTTTGGGAAAAATGGATGGCCACATGCGGAAAAATGAAATTGGATCATTTCCTTACACCACACATGAAAATAGACTCAAAATGGATGAAGGACCTCAATGTGAGAAAGGAATCCATCAAAATCCTTGAGAACACAGGCAACAACCCCTTCGACCTCAGCCGCAGCAACTTCTTCCTATGTACAATGCCAAAGGCAAGGGAAGCAAGGACAAAAATGAACTATTGGGACTTCATCAAGATCAAAAGCTTTTGCACAGCAAAGGAAACAGTTAACAAAACCAAAAGACAACTGACAGAATGGGAGAAGATATTTGCAAATGACATATCAGATAAAGGGCTAGTATCCAAAATCTATAAAGAGCTTAGCAAACACAACACCCAAAGAACAAATAATCCAACCAAGAAATGGACAGAGGACATGAACAGACATTTATGCAAAGAAGACATCCAGATGGTCAACAGACACATGAAAAAATGCTCCACATCACTCGGTATCAGGGAAATACAAATCAAAACCACAATGAGATACCACCTCACGCCAGTCAGAATGGCTAAAATTAACAAGTCAGGAAATGACAGATGCTGGCGAGGATGCAGAGAAAGGGGAACCCTCCTACACGGTTGGTGGGAATGCAAGCTGTGCAACCACTCTGGAAAACAGCATGGAGGTTCCTCAAAAATTTGAAAATAGAGCTACCTTATGACCCAGCAATTGCACTACTGGGTACTGACCCTAAAGAACCTAGATGCCCATCAACAGATGAATGGATAAAGAAGATATTTCATATATATATATTTCATATATATATATATTTCATATATATATATATATATATATAGTATTCATAGTATGAATACTATGCAGCCATCAAAAGAAATGAAATATTGCCATTTGTAATGATGTGGATAAACTAGAGGATATTATGCTTAGCAAAATAAGTCAACCGGAGAAAGACAACTATCATATGATCTCCCTGATATGAGGAAGTGGAGATGCAATGGCGCAGGGGAGGTGCCTAGGGGGGTAGGAAAAGAATAAATGAAACAGGATGGGATCGGGAGGGAGACAAACCAAAAGAGACTCTTAATGTCACAAAACAAACTGAGGGGGGAGGGGGGAGGGGTTTAGGGAGAGGGTGGTGGGGTTATGGACTTGGGAGGGTATGTGTTATGGTGAGTGCTGTGGAGTGTGTAAACCTGGAGATTCACAGACCTGTACCCCTGGGGCTAATAATACACTATATGTTCATAAAAAAATTTAAAAATTATATAAAAAAAAATAAAGCCCCAGTGTCAATGTCACATGCACTTGAACATGACATGCTCAGCTATTTAGCATTTCCAAGTCTCCATTTCAATTTGACCATTTGACACTGGGTGTTTGTTGTACTACAAATATGTGAGTGTTGTCAGATTTTGACTGAATTTGGAAAATTACTAATGTAATGCAGTACTCCAAATTGGCCCAGAAGGTCTTTCTTCCATTGGGACTTACACCATGCTTTTCCTGCTTTGGGGTTGAACTGTCCAGAGCTGTAGCTAATATATGTCATAGCTCTGCTATGTAGTTTTCTCTGTTCTTTCAGGAAAAAAAAAAAAAGGCAGATGAAAGATTTTTGATATGACCATATCTTCTGTCATTTTTAATGGACTCTAATAAAATTAGGTACATAGCAAATAGAGAAAATGTTCCCAACACTTGCCAGCTCAAAAAAAAAAAAAAATGCATGTTGCCAATTTAATTTACATCACATAAAAATCAGATATCTTAGCCTTAATGAAGGTCCACAGCTCAGACAACTCTAGTGGATCCTCATATAGCCTCGAGATAACTAAGAGACATAATGAGTCTGAAAGAGTTTTGGCAAGTGTGAAATGCTACTGAAGTGGGGAGTTTCCTATTTGAATGCCAGCTGTCACCTACAAGTGGTCTTTTCTAGTCTCATTGAAGATGTTTCCAAACATCAAGCTGTATAAAAGGGAGATGAGAACAGTGTGTGTTTTGGTCAAGTCCTGCAGGTCAACTTTTACAACCATGTGTGTACAAATGTGTGTATGTGTGTGACGTATGCCTTTGTGTGTATGTGCATGCACACTTGTGTGTTCATATGGATGGTGTGCACTGGCAGGTCAGGAATGGATTGGAGTTCTCTGAAACCAGAGGTTTAATAAGAAGCTTCTTACAATGTTCCATTTTCTTGAAGGAGCAGTTTAGGTTCAAGTTCGCAGGGAAAACCTAAAGCTCAAATCCCAAACCTGGAAGACCAAGGAAGGATCAGGGCCTCAGAAACAGATGAGAAAGTCACCGGAACAAATTTCAATCAGGAACACGCATGAGAAACAACACTACTCACAGACAACTGCTACTAATGTGGGTAGATGCCTGTAGCTTCCGGTGCTGAGCTGGCTGGTGCAGGGTATATTGGTATGAAAGCAGAGAAAAATTTAGGTTTGCATGGACAGTGAATTAAAAATATGCTTTGGAGTATTTTGAGTTCATTTTCAGAACCTTTCAGGTTTCACATGAGTATATGAGAAACTGACAGTTTAGAAGGTAATCCTTGCCTGAACCTACCTAAGAAATCACTATGAATGAAAATAACTGTTAAAATTTCAGCCAAATGGAATACCTACATATATATAATTAAACTGAATTAAATGTTCAAGGGTATTTTTAATGTCTGTCCTTGTAAACCTGTCTGGAGTCCATCATAATTAATTTACAGGATTTTTAAAAAAGATTTTATTTATTTGACAGAGAGCAAGAAGGAGAGCACAAGCAGGGGGAGGAGCAGCAGAGAGAGGGGGTGAAGCAGGCTCCCCACTGAGCAGGGAGCCCAATGTGGGACTTGATCCCATGACCCCGGGATCATGACCTGAGCAGAAGGCAGTCACTTAACCAACTGAGCCACTCAGGTGCCCTATTAATTTATAGGATTAAAGCTCTCCTCATCTCTCTGTGTCAAGGAAGAGGGAACGTGCACCCATAGCACGGAAACGGCCCATCAGCACCCAAGAACCTTACTCCCCTCTCACAGCAGACTAGTCCCAAGGAGACATGCTGCCACTCTGTAATCTGCTAAGTGAGTTCATTACTGCAGCCATTTCCATCACCCTAACCCTAACCCTGGAAACCGTGATCAAAACTAACCTCTGAGGGAGAGTCGTGGTGTACCAGGCACTCCCCGCTAGTCTTGCACAGGACATTTCCCCTGTCCCTTCTCTTCCCCATTTTCCATCTCCTCTCCATTTCCCAAGACATCTTCCTCTCACAACCAACAACTTCCTCAAATCCCATTTCGCACAAGTCAGTTCCATCTGAGTGGAACGGGAACTTAATCTTTGTCCCTCCACCACTAGCCCAGTATCTGGCACACAGCAGGCACTCAATACATGCTGAAAGAATGAGGGACTGTGTACCACAAACAGTATAGTATGGCTACTAATAAGGCTCTAAGGGATGGAAATGGCATGAAGACGGAGAGAAGGAAACTAGTGAAGAGGAGAAAACAGAGAAGGTAACAATAAAATCTGCTCCTACCCTCTCACTGCTAAGAGACACATTTTCCCCGGTCCCAAAAATGCCCCCCACCAACAAATGAAAGAAGGGCAGTGGGGCTGTCACTCAAATAGGCCACTGATACTCCTCAGCTAAAAATAATGTGTCTCTCTTTCCTTTAAGGATGATCTGGGTACTCACTCCCACCTAATTTCAGTTGGACACACAATGTAATTTTCCCTGGCCTGATATCCAGGAATTGGCTGGCTTATTCTCAACAATAACAATTCCCCCTAATATAGGAACCTTCTAGTAACATCATTTGACAATAGAGGATCTAATGTTCCTGTGTTCCAGACTATGTTGGGCCTTATATCTCATTCAAGGACAGAAGCATTTTGTCCTCAGCAATTAATAAGCCTACACAGGCTACAGGACAGTGTGGTTTTCACCTATTCCATGTCAATTCCCGTACATCCTGAGCTGGGCCCGATTATATAATGTACCTCTAAACTGCCTTTCGTATCATAAATTGAGGTTTAAACCTAAGACAACATTTTGAAAAGAGTAAACCAATGTGATTGCCATTCATTCTCACCATAAATCATGTCCCTTGGCAACCATTTTACTATTCTAATTTTAGGGGGTAGGGATGGGTTGGGGGAAGGGAGTGACAGTTTGGGAAGTAGGAGGCCCGATGGACAAAAATATTCCCATCAAAGGAAAGGAAGAAAGAGAATGCTTTTCCCTTCTATCCCAGGGGAACTGATAGGATACCAGGACAAGCAACATGAAAGCAGGTGGTAAAAACTGCATGTCCTCCATTCTCTCAGCTAGAATCCTGGAGGGGGAAAGGCAAGTGAAATACATTAAAGGGAAAAAGTAAACCGAGAGAAGACTTCCCTCGCATCAGGTGCTCGGAGTCTGTAATAACTACATCAGAAGTTGACTCCTCCCTACCCCGTACCAACCTGGGGTATCCACAGCACAGTCCAATTGGGGGCATGGCAAGACTGGCACAGGGAAAGCCTGCACTTAGCTTGCCAGCATCTCTTTACACAGCAAGCATCTATTAGCTGCTGGATGCCATGTGGAAAGACCCAGATGATAGGTGATTGGCTTATAAGGGAGCCGATGCTCACAGCAGGGATAGAGTAATCCTGAGAACCGTGAGAACTGCAAACTACAGGGGAGATGTCCCAGATCAGGAACGATGAGAGACACTCAGAGCCAGGAGGAGCCTGAGCTGGCTGGGAGGACTCCTGGCACCACCAAGCTGAGAGAGAAGGCACCAAGATTTCAGAGCCATAAACTTCTGCCCCTCCTGCCAGCGCTTCACAACCACACAGACCGAGGGCATGGCGTGGCCACAAGAGGATCCAGTGGGTAGTACAGGGACCCACATGCAAGAGGTAACCGCCTACCATGACTTAAGATTCCTCTCCCACCCACCAAGGGCTCTCCTGGAGAACAACAGAAGCAGAGGAAGAACTACAAAAGACTAATACTTATCCTAAAGAGACCTTTCCTGAAAAAGGTGTTTAACTTGCCAAATCAAACCAGATCTGATCTTTCCTTGATACTGAGCACTTTGGGGGCTAACCAGGGAAGAGGAGATCTGTTACAGAACATTTTTTTTTAAAAAACTACATTTTCTTTGCAATCAGTATATAGTGTATAGCTTGCAATTCAGTTCTGTGAACTTTTGTAATTTTTATGAAGAAATATGATTGGAAGCCACCCCATAATTGCACTGCCTGATGCTTGCTGCCACCAAGGGAAGAAGTGGCTGAGGGAGTGCAGGTCCTTAGAGAGCTACCAGGACAGGGCTTGCATGGGACCTTGGCACGGAGGAACCATCCCACCAACCTTAGGCTCAAAGAGCTGCCATTGCAATGGGCCAGCTCAGCAGGTAAACAATGCCTGGCCAGAAGCCAGACACCTGGAGTCAGTTTTTTTGCTAGGGTACAGGGTCCATCCTGTGTCCATACTGTCTTAACATCTGACCCCTCCTACTTCACCATGGTTCTCCCTTTGGAAGCAGTCTAATGATGGGTGTGCATGTGTGTGTGTGTGCACGTGTGTGCACATGTATGTGTATACACAGGAGGGAGCTAGGCAAGAACCCATACTACTAGTTATATAGTAGGAGAGCTGGGGCGCCTGGGTGGCTAAGTCTGGTTAAGTGTCCGACTCTTGATTTCAGCTCAGGTCATGAGTTCAGGGTTGTGAGATCAAGCTCCACGTCAGGCTTCACCCTCAGCGGGGAGTCTACCTGAGATTCTCTCTTTCCTCTCCCTCTGTCCTTCCCCCACCTTGCTCACATGTTTGTGCACTCGCTTTTTCTCTCTCTCAAATAAAATAAATCTTTATATATATGTATATATATATATATATACACACATATATATATATATGAGAGAATTAAGGGGAAAACTCCACCTTTCCCCACACATTTACTGCAGGGACCTAACACATCCATACATAGAGGCTCCAGGTTAGGGGCCTGCCTGACCATCAACCACAGTCCAGGTAGATGCCTGACTCAACTTCCCTAAAATCCAGCATGTGCTGTCACCTCCCTCATGCATGGCCACTGCTCACATCCCAGCTCTGATGAGTCACGGCAGGCACAGTCTGTCCAGATCAGAATTAGGCCTTCTGTGGCCTTTTTTTAAAAGTCTCTGCAAACAGAAACCCCCATTTTACATGCGGGAGTCAATTGTTCCACTCTTGGACAAGTTTTCAGGAACACATTATGTACAAAATAAAGGACTGATTTTTTCCCCCCCATTTTGTTATTTGGATTTCTTTCTTTGTTTTTTCAGAATTTTTCCAGAATAGGTGTCAATTTACATTGTAAACATTGCACTTAATTGTTTGCAAGACTGCAGAGTAACTGGCACAAACAAGTGATTTTAGATAAGAACAAACAATTTGAAAATGGCAGTGAGTGGAGAACTGAGAACAAAGGCTGTGGTTTTATTTAAAGAACAAGTCAATCACCCCAATAGAAAGACAATGCATATGTTCCTTCCATGTGCAAGCTGAAAAGGCTGATGTTGCACTGTTTTAAAACGTGTGAAGATATTCGGCACAAAAGGCCTGGTGTTGAACATCAAAAAAATTCAGGAAGAGCTACTGCAGCTCACAAAGAAACAAAGCCTTCACCACTGAGGAAAGTGACTGGGTCCTGAGAAACCCAGCACTCCAAGAAGACAGGGTCTGCCTCACTGCTGGGCAGAGTGTCGGGAAACTGACTCGTCGGGAAAGTTTTATGAAAACTCACTTAACACACGCACCGTCCGATATGTCAAATACATCAAACAAGAATAGGAAATACCAAAAATGGGAGAGCACAGCTCCACAAAGACAATTCTCCTTAAAATCATCTGCTTTCAATCTCCTACTTTTCATATCAGAGTATACTGTTTTTAAAATTATGGCGTTTACTTACACAGCACAAGAATCCAAGTCAGCAGTCAGCAAATGTTTTCTGTAAAGAGCCAGACAGTAAATATTTTAGGCTTTTCAAGCCACTCTGTTTCTGTCCCAACTATTCAACTCTGCCGTAATAATGTGTGACAACAGCCATAGGCAATGTGTAAACAAATGGGCATAGCCGTGTTCCAATAAAACTTTATGGACACTGAAATTTTAACTTTACATAATCTCCATGCTATGAATTCCTCTTCTTTTTTATTTTCTTCCAACAATTTAAAATATAAAAACCATCTTTAGCTGATGGGCCATATGAAATTAGGAGGTGGGCAGGATCACCCTCCTTTTGTTCCACCACCCACAAACTATTTCAATGATCTAAATACTCAGAATCCTACTTCAGAACACATGTTCCAGAATGCAGAAACTGAACCGGCCACCACACGAAACTCTAGTATTAAAGAAAGTAGGGGAAAGGAGCAAACCACAAATAGAAAAGGGAGCCGTAAAAAGTGCTGAAATTTATTTGCATCAGTCCTCATGACGAAGTGAGTGTGCGAAAAAGGGGTGAAAAAAACAGCTGTTTTGCCACTGACACTTGGACTTGATTGAAGGTAGGGTTTGAGCAAAGTCCCAAATGAGAAAGCATGGCCCTGCTCTTGTGATTTGAATACAGGAGAAGGAAGAAGAAAAGGAAGTCATGAAAATAAGTAAGGCACTGAAGAGTAATACTATAGAGCCTTCCTATATGATAGGAATTATTCTAAATGTCATATGTAGTATATCATTTAATCCTCATAACAGCTCTATGAGGCATTATTGTTAATCTTCTTTTACAGATGAGGAAACTGAGATCTTGAGAGGCTAAATAACATGCCCAAGGCATGGACGGGTAAATAGCTAGCTAGATGACTGATAGAAAAACAGACAAATGACAGAAAAGTAAGTGTTAGAGATGATACAGAAATGGTTGACAGATTATAGATAATAGAATGATAAACAGAATGGTACAAATTAATGATAGAGATGATGGATGGATGGATGGACGGACAGATAAAGACAGCAGCCCAACTCTAAAAATGGAGCACTTGACCCTACATTGAGGGGCCTCTGCTAAGCAATAGGACAGTAAGTAAAAGGCTGCTGTAATACACAACAGGAACTGAAGAAGTGGAAGCAAGATGAACTTTCCCTAAGCAGCCATGCAGTGATACCCTCCACTCTTTACAAGGTGAGTCTGATGGAAATTTCCTGAAGGAGATGAGTTTGAAGCCATTGTGAAATGACTGAAGGAACTCAATACTAAAACAAGCACATGCCCACAGGAAGGATGTTCACGGACACTGGAAAAACAAAGATTCAGAGGGGACTCGAAAGGGAAAAGATAATTTGAAGAGCTAAATGGTTTTTCCTCTCAGATCTAACATAGGGAGAGATTTTCAAAAACACGGGGTCGACAAAGTGCCTCTGTCTGATATGCAAGAGGGGCTCATCAGGAACGCAAAGGATTTCTGTGAAAGAAGCATCTTCCTCCATGATGGATCCAGCCTCGAGTGGCCAAGGAGCTTACTTTAGATACACGGAGGCCCACACCCAAATATTCAGGGGGTCCCAGGAATGTTATTAACTCACACCAAACCACAATGGCAGAAAACATTATCCTCATTTTTATACAAGGAAGGAAGGAAAGAAGGAAAGGGAGAGGGAGGGAGGGAAAGAAGGGGAGAGAGAAAGAAAGAAAGAAAGAGAGGGAGGGAGGGAGGGATAGGAAGAAAGAGCAAGCTTTGGAAAACTAGATCACTGGTCTTAAATCAATTCTGAGTCATCAGAACAATTTACTCCCTTTTGCTGATAGATGGATCATTCCACGGAGACATGCTGGCTTCACTGGCATTTCCCCAAAATGGCTCCTGCAACCACCTGTGCTGTCAGGGTTCCAAACCTTCCTACAACAGGCCTCACTCTCTGAAAATAGCATCTTTTAGGGATGCCTGGGGGTCCAATCAGTTAAGTGTCTGCCTTCTGCTCAGGGCATAATCCCAGAATCCTGGGATCGAATCCTGCAATGGGCTCCCTGTGCAGCAGGGAGTCTCCTTCTCCCTCTGCCCCTCCTCCTGCTCGTGCTCTCTTTCTCAGATATATAAAATCTTTAAAAAGAAAAAGAAAAAAAATAATAGCATCTTTTCCTGCTCCACATAGTAAGACATGACCACTTCCCATCTATTCAAATGATTTTGAAAACGATAAAATGCAACATCTCTTTACTTTTCAGACACATGGAAATTGTTCCCAACCTTGATTGTGGTGGTAGGTTCAGGGCTGTACGTGTTTATCAACATTCCTGGACTTGTCTACTAAAAAAGTGAATTCAAGCATAAGCAAATTATATCTCAATTTTACTTTAAATACACACACACACACACACACACACACACACACACACACACACACATATGCATGTATATATATCTGCCTAGATGTGAAAGTCTTTAAAAACAGAAACTTCCTGAGTGTCTGCCTGACTTTTGAAGGGAGATGTGAATAAGCCAATTCATACCTCATTCCAGGGTGGCTGACAAGCTACATTTGATTGCTAAACTAGTTCTGGTTCTGGGGCTGGTGGGTTCCACTAAATCCAGCTGTGACTCTGTTTAACCTAAGTGTTCCCTGGAGGCCTGCCTTGGCTGTCTCTCTTCTCCAAGCCGCATTGAGAGGCTTTGCGAGTGGCCCTATAAACACGCTAATGAATGAATGGACAACTAATTACCTTGTAAATATGCATGAATAAGCACAGACTCCTCAGCAGTAAGCCAAATGTCTGGGCGCCCTCTTGCTACCTACTTGCGCATGAGAAAATGTGGCATGCCTACAGCGGAAGCTGGGGCTGCTCATCCACACAGGTGCACCTTCCAACGTGGACAGAAACTAGCCTTCCAGGATAGGATGCTTCAAAAGACGCACTTTTAACAAAAACCAAAGACAAATTCAGCCATTAAGGAGAAGCCACCATGAATGTCTGGATCCCAACAAATAGTAAACTAACTTTGGTAGAAACTTTCCAGCAGGTTCTTTTTTATTTTTGAAATGTTTTTAAGTAGGTGTTTCTCTCTCTCTCTCCATTTTTCCATTGTGGGCCACACCCATCTCTTAGGTTTTCAAAGATTCTAGGGTTTTAAAAGCCCTTCAGGATGGTATTGGTCCCAATCTAGGAATGTTAGCACCAAAGAGGGATTTGGATGATCTGAGGGAAAAGTATTCCTGTCAGAACCAGGCTGGGAGAAGGCTCCCTTGGATGGCATCTGTAGACTCACCTTGACCCTGATGAAGTCATCCAGTGTGGTGAGCTGAGTCTGTCCACAGTGTAACTGCAGTCAGAGTGAAATCCTGGATCCATCCTCTGGTGACTGAGTGACCTTTAGCAAGTCAGTTAGCCTCCTAAGTCCTCAGTTTACTCATCTGTCTCATGAGATGAATAAAAACTAACTTGCACAGCTGTAGTGAAGATTAAATCAGACAATATACATGGAAGAACTAGTTCTGTGTCTAGCATATAGTATTTAATAAATACTGTTTTCCATTAGTAGCATTACTAAGGCCCAGAGGAACAGTAAACTTTGTTTTATACAGTCTAAGCCCAATCCAGTCTGGATGTGGGATTAGTACCCTACCTACCAGCTGGAACGGGTCTTTTTTTTTTTTTTTTTTTTTTTTGGTAGAGAGAGAGATCATGAAAGAGAGAGAGCACATGAGAAGGGGGAAGGGGCAGAGGGAGAGGGAGGAGCAGGCTCCCTGCTGAGCAACAAGCCCGATGCAGGACTCAATCCCAGGACCCTGGGAACATGACCTGAGCTGAAGGCAGATGCTTAATCGACTGAGCCATCCAGGCACCCCCTGTGACAGTCCTAATCACATGTAATGCAGGATCAAAGATGGCCAGCAGAAGATGGACTCTGTCAGGGTCACTCAGTAGCTTTACATTTCCAGTCTTATTTTTTATACCTGATCTATGCTCAAGCTTGAGCCCCAGCAAAAAGCTATTATGAGACTACAGCAGTGAAGCCTAATGCCTGATCTCTAACAAATAAGAACAAGAACTGGCAAATCCTTTAGAACAGTGTTTCCCAGAGCACAGTCCACAGAACACTGGCTTTCAGAGCCAGTCTATTTAGTTTCCTGTTAGTTTGCATACAGATAAAGTATAGGTTCTGTGTCATCATCTAAGTTATTAATTTAAAATTTAAAAAAATAACAAAACCTCCAGGTTGGGAGTGGTTGTAAAAGAAGGATAATTCTCTGTGGTTAAGAAAACTTCCTGAGTGTAGTTATTCAACTATTAGTCCCATCGGTCTACATTTCTCCATTCTGTAAGAGACTTTAAAAAGAGGCTTGCTAAAATCCAGGATGTTCCCTTAATCCAGTGACACTGCATTCATTGTAGAAAAGAAGTAAGATTCATTTGGCAAGACTAATTTTCAGTGCACAATGCTGAATCTTGGAAATCATGGTTGACTTTGCTAAGGGCTCACCATTTCAGTGATTAGTAACCAGGGAGGGAGAATAACATGGCTAAGACCAGAGGTTCTGAAGTCAGAGCCCATCCCCTTCAATTACTAACCTGTATGCTGCCAGGCAAATTAACATTTCTAAGCCCAGTTTCCTCAACTATAAAAAATTGTTAGAGTGGATAAAAGAGATAATACATATAAGGTGTTTTGTAGAGTGTGACAGACAGAGAAAACGTTCAATAAGATGGGCATTATTTTTTTAAATGACTCTTGCAGGAATTTGGTTGGCAATCAACATGGTTACCTTCTGAAAACTGGGTCTGTCTCCAGTCTGGTTTCACAGAAACAGTCTTCAGTAGGCACATGAGTTATCCCTCACATGAGCTGTTCAGTGAGAGCTTTCAGGAGTAGGAGAATGAGGATGGCAGGATGTGGCCCGGGAAGGAAGGAACAAGAATGTGGTTTCAGATGAAGTCTCACTTTCAGGTTGAGAGAGAGAACTTCCAGAACATTCTGGCAAAGAAGTCTACGTGGCCAAGGTCAAGCTTCGAGAGAAAGTTGCAGATGTATGCAACAGCTCCTCAACAGAAGTAGAGGTGAGGGGAGAGATATAGGCCTGCCAACTGGTAAAAGGGAGCCCAGAGGATTTGGGTGGCATGCTACTACCAGCATCTACCACGAAGACATCACCAATTACTCTATAAAAATCTGGAACCCACCAAACAGGTTGACCTCGGGGGGCAAAATACGCAGAGCCGTATGCCCCTCCATGATTTTATCCTCTTACTTTTTATCCTCCTTCTAAACTTTCCTTTTGTTGAAATATATTGTGATTAAGCACAATTACAAAAGACCACAACATCTCTACTTCCGAGTTACAGTCTGTCTTCTTGCTGTCAAAACATGGTTACAAACTCTTTTTTTTCTAGGAAGAGCTAGAACATAGATTAAAATATAGAACTCAATTCAGAGAGGAGAAAATTAGCCACTAGAACATGGTGTGTGACAAAACCTTCAACAGAGCACAGCATGTAAAGTAATCAAGAGCTGAAATGTTCTACAAAGGTGTGGCCACATTTCAGACACTCCTAATGCAGGTCTTAGGGCAATTTAAAAGGGAAAATGCAACAACTGTACTCTCCTGAGATGATCTCCACTGAGGCGGCTGTACAATTACTTCTTTCTCAACAAACAACCTCAAATCTTACTCTGACATGTATCAGCTGGGTAAGTTTTGTTGGGGTTCTACCTCTTACAGCCTCTGTTTTCTCTAACATCTTTAAAAGTTAGAGGTGGGGGGGTCCCATAAGATAATATATAAATACTGCTTAATGCAGTGCTAGGCACATGTTAAGTTTTCAAATGTAGCATATTTTTAGTGCCTTCAAAAAGTATCTCCACAGGGGACCTGAGAACTCCTACTGAAATGAAGATTTATCCCTGTCAAAATGTTTCAAAATACAGCCTACCCAGGTATTGTGCTTGTATTGTGCTTGAATTCATAGAGACTTTTAATACTGAGGAGCATCTATACATTTGTGTCTCTCTGACCCTCCTTATCACACCATCTTCCACAGTGGCTCCACAGTGGGGAACTTCCTGAAGGTAGTTCTGATTGTCCCAGTAATAGTGTGGGGAGGGCACTAGTGATGTGTAGTGGGCAGATCCAGGAATGTTAAACATCGAACATGACCCAAAACAATCTCTCATGATGAAGAACTGCCCCACCTACCTCCTGCAAGACTTTCCAAATAGCCCCCTGGACATCTACAAAGATAAAGATTTGTTAATCATCACCTGAGCCTTGAACCTACATACTTTCACATATAAACAAACTATTTACCTTTCGGTATGAACTTAAATGAATTCTCCAGGAATATAAATGTCAGATAAATCAAGGGACAACAGTATACTGCTTTGTTCCAAACTCGACCAAGAGTTGCTCCCCATGTCAAAGTTATGACAAAGCCCATTAATGAAACCAGGTCGCCAATACATTTTTCACTGACCCATTTGTCGCCAACCCGTGGTGAATCTACATGTAGGTATAGTTATTAACTTCTACATTATATTTTCTAGTATGATTGTCCTGAGTATTTTCATATGCAAATGCATGTTTTATTATAAATTGTTTTCCTTTTAATTTTGTTTTACATTGCTATCGGGGCATTTTATTGACTTTTTAAAATTATGTGAATGGTAGGTTATAAATGTCTATGTATTTCTTGTAGGCTGGTAAAGAGGAGGCTATAAAATATTTGTTATCAAAGGAGGAGTTCTGAGTTTAATAGGATTGTGAACTGATATTATGCCCTCTTTGTGTCCACCTGATGAAACTGGTTATCATCACCACTGTAATACAAAGCATCAGTTTTTTAGCTCTGATTCCTCTGTCAGATTTTTCTCTTATAAAGGCTGGGCCTTCTTGCCCATGCCTGAAAACTTGGCAGGATACTCAAAAGTCACGGTCAAAATTTCATCACCATGTGATCAAGTTGGCTAAGACTAGGTCTTTGCACATTGAGAAGTTTGCAGAAAAGACTGACAAAACTTTCCACAAACCTGTAAGGGTCTCCTATTGTCACATGTGTTAGAGTGGTCATTTGTTTCCATTCTGCACCTTAGTCAAGGCCCCAATTCAGGATCCATTGTTTTTGATTCTGAAGATGACACTCCTTTTTTTTTTTTTTTTTTAAGATTTTATTTATTTGAGAGAGAGAGAATGAGAGAAAGAGAGTATGAGAGTGGGGAGGGTTAGAGGGAGAAGCAGACTCCCTGCTGAGCAGGGAGCTGGATATGGGACTTGATCCTGGGACTGCAGGACTCCATCCTGGGACTCCAGGATCATGGCCTGAGCCGAAGGCAGTTGCTTAACCAACTGAGCCATCCAGGCACTCCTGAGGATGACACTCTTGCAGGACCTTTCAGCTGAACACAAAGAAAGCACATACAAACACACACACAACACTATGATTTTTACTTGGGTATGTGTTTTACATATATGTTCTTGAGTAGAGGCAAACCAGATATTTGAAGAAATACAACAGACATTTTCGTGTCTCACTGGTGACAAACCATAAAAACAGGTAGCATTAGGTCAAACCTATCCATAAACTTGCTGAAATTTTGAGTGTCACATTCTCTCTGTATGGAAAGTTAATATTTTAAAAAGCACACATTTGTTCTTATTTTAGATCAATAAAAATAGAAATGAATGTACAGAGCTGAACTAGGATTTGCCTTTGGCTTCTCTGAAGTTAGCTATCTTCTCTGATCTAATAGAAAGGAAAGCACAAATACCAAGTTTGTTGGAGTTGATG
This sequence comes from Neogale vison, assembly GCF_020171115.1. Lineage (NCBI taxonomy): Eukaryota > Metazoa > Chordata > Mammalia > Carnivora > Mustelidae > Neogale > Neogale vison. The sequence goes on from NC_058097.1 coordinate 15,587,429, forward strand.
AGATAAAGGAATTTATCCCTCCTTCCTCCTCCACCAAAATAAAGAACTGACTCATATTTCTAGAAGTCAACCAAAGACCTCTGGTTCTTTGTATAGGGCATAAAACACCTACCATGTTGATCCAGTACCTGGGTTTTTCAAGAACATTTCTGGGAGGTTAACCACAGAGAAGAAAGCACAAGGATCTGCAGTGAAAGGAGGCAAGCCCGGATGCAGACTTAAGAGGATGAGCCTGTTGTTACATAAATCAAACACAGGCACTCTGTCATGAATGAGGACCCCAAATCTCCTGGTTTCTACAAGCCTCCAAAAGCCAATATCCTTCCAAAGAAGCCACTGGTGCTTCTAATTGAGAGAGGAGCAAACTGGAAAACAAAGTTTCCCTAATTTTTTCTGATAAATTAATATGAACAGAAGGAAAAACAGCTATTGTCCCAAGAAATAGTAATGATTTCTTGCCTACAGCCATTTGAATCAGAAATTGTTTGCATTAATAAGACGTTAGCTTTTTTTTTTTTTTTTTGTCAAATGCCAGTCGTTCAATGTCCCACATTTGTGCATGAAATTCAGGGCAATGAAGCTGACAAAATGTAATTTACTTGCACTGAAACTTGCCAGATCCATGATTTACTTTCCCAGCATTTCAGTCTGGATTTCATATTCAGTGGCCTTCCTGAACTATCAGAGAGCGAGCCAACTTCTGTGGCCTGCAAATATCCATGGTGTGGCAGGTGGGTGGCCACAGGCACAGGTGGCAGGGTCACCCATAACACAGGGATTTTTCCACAGGAGAAGGAAGAACACTGCTATTCACTTCAAATGCCAAAGCTCTTCTCATTTGAAAATCCTTTCAGCTTTCCCACACATACCTTGAAATTGATGCAAATTTATAGATGGGAATAAAATACATAGATTTAGTCATCTCTGGAAAATACAACAAGCTCAGAAAGTATTTACTAGAGTGCTGAACTTTAAGAAATCAATTAAATTTCACAAATAACCTAAAAATATAAACATTTACATTATCATGACAGAAAATTTCTGAAAGGATAAAGACAGGAAAAAATCAGTCTGAGAACACACACCAAAAACACTGCAAAGTGGGGGTACTTGGGGCAAGATTTTCCATAAATATAAAATAGCACGGTGTTAAAAACTGCTTTACAAGATTTATGTTCAAGGTTATCTATCATGATATTATTTATAATACTAAGAAATGTGGAAGAAAATAAATGCCCAACAACAGGGAATCAGTTAAATATATTATGGAGCATCCATAGCATGGAACTAGTAAAAAATCATATTGTAAAAGTGTATTCAATAGCAAGAGGAAATGTTCCCAATATAACTTCAAATTTAAAAAGCAGTTTACAAAGAAGTATGTACATTTTGATCCTAATTTCATAAACTGTACAAAATCATATATGCATAGAAGAAAAAAGAGGAGATATACTCTTCAATGTTAGCAATGATTATGTGTAGGTAGAGGGATTACATTTTATTTTTATTTTATTTTGTGTGCTATCCCACAGTTTTAAAAGATATTTTACACTAAATATGTATTGCCTTGATAATAAAAAAGGAACAGTACAAATTTTAAGTTGCCTTATTTCTGAAAAATGAGATTGGATGCAGTAGCAGTTCTACAGTATTCGCATTTAATTCCTTGAAATTCCTCCTAGATTGCCAAGAACAAAATAAAACAAAACCAGAAAAGTTATTTCTTAGAGGACTTGGATCGAGGATGAAATGACTAGGTGGCCTCTACTCCAAAAGAAAAATACACATTTGCCTGTGTTTAAAATCACATTTAAAGTATATTTCCTTTACCAAATTAAGCCAGCATCTGATTTTTAAGGGATTTGGAGAAATCCATTTCCAAATGCCTGTAGCATCTGTGACTACTTCATTGAACAATTAGTAGGATTTTCATTTTCAGAAGGTATTAAACTGATTTACAAAGTGTCATACTGTAATCAGAAACGTCCCCAATCTTTGGAAAGCTCCTGATCTTATCTTGACCAGCCTACCTCCTGCCCCACCAAACGAAAACAGTAATGTCTGCAATAAAGACTAAATTTACAGTCTTAAAGGGAAACTAAAATAAATCCAGAAACTCCAATAAGGCACAGAGAAGGAAGAGTTCCATGTCCCACTGTTACATGAATAGAACTGAATGGAGTTGTGGTCAGCTGGTCAGGAAAAAATACCCAACTTGAAATGAATTCAAGCCCAGGGCTCTTCGCCTGTGACCAAACAGAGCGGCACAAACAACCAACGTGTGGAGGCAATTCCTTTAGTATAAGACAGAAAACTCAGCAAGAGCCCTTCCTACCAATTAAAGGTAGTCAGTATTGATTATCTGAGGGATTTCCATGCTCAGGAAGCAAATTAGAAACTCAATACCTGAACTATGCCTAAATGTGGTTATCAACTTCAGAGTTTTATCTCATAAAACCAATTCAGCTTAGAGTTTAATTCTATTAAATTAGGGCTTAGAAATAAGATTTGCTCTAGAATGAATGCATCATTAGTTTTAAAATGCAATATACTGAAACCCAAAATGTGCTGTATTACAGTTTGAAGAATAAATGAGTAAAGATGCTATCTAAATGCACTTCTCCCTAAATATATTTACCAGTTGAAAAAGTGATTGTTTGTGAACATGCCGAGTCCTCTGGTAGAAGTGATATGTCCCCTCTCTAGGATAAAATAACCCCACTGGTTCCACTTCTTCCTAAAGTTTTCCTTTTGCTCTCAGATATCTGTTTCCAAACCATCGATAAAATTTTCAAAAAGGAGTATGGGTTCCAGAATATTTTCCCTTTTCGTGGGTTCTATGATGAAGTCTCATGAAACCTGGGCCAAACATTTCCAGGTAAAAGATGCTAACATAGGAACTCAAAATAGAACTGCCTGATACCATTTAAGTTTTAATATGCTGCATCAGGAATTTTGTTCCGCACATTCTAATAAGATGCAGAGTCCATAAAGATTCTCCTTCCATGGGTTGTAAACAATAGGATCCCCAGTCCTGTGGTAGAGACCTGATACCAACTTTGGACACCTTAAAGAAATTGAAAATATGTCCCGATTAAACTAAGCAAAGGAACTTGTCCTACAATGCCTTCTCCTCCTCCACCATGTACATCAGAGTTTGGACATCCTGCATGGGAAAAGCTCAGTGGGTACAAATGCAGTAAACAGCGGTGTTACAAGACCAAGAATTAGAAATAAAATAGAAAGAGGGTCAGACCATGTCAAAGAACTCCTGGAAAGGCCTGAGTATCAAAAAGTTCACCATTCGGGGCAGAGTGGCTACTGATCTTGATGGAGTCTTAGATGTTCCAGTGACAACAAGGGATTTCCATCGATAACAATGGCCAGAGTTGGGTTCTATAGCACTGAAACCCCATTCGCCATTTTGAAAGGAAATGAATGCTTATATGAATTGCACTGTGTCATCACACTATATTTTAAGATGCTGTGTAGCATTATTATGCTCTCATGAAATACCACCATACACTGACTCATTTACTGTAAAAGAAAACTAGGATCACGGGGTCTTGTAAATAAATAGATGACATATGGGTTAATCTAGCATTTGGATTTGGGAGGAATAATCCCTACTTTAAACTTTTTGATATACAAAAATACAAAGCTATCACAAAAGATGTCCAGGGAGTTTCACCGAGTGGGAGGTAAACACAGCTTGGTTTGCTTTTAATACAGGGTTTTCAGATGGACTGTATCGTGATGATGGGATTCTTAGCTCCATAATAATCCACAACTTTCAGTAAATTACGGGGCACATAAGAAGCAGAGGAAAGGAGAAGCAGACCTCATTCTGATCCAGCTCTTCCCACCCGAACTCACCAGTCATAGTCATCTACTTCTCCCTTTGTTCCTCGCTCCATCTTATATGTGTAAACTCCATTTATCTAAAAAAAAAACCCACAACAATACCCAAGGGAAGATAAGAAGAGTATAAATCCCCATCTTTTCCCCCAGAGATGAGCAGTTGTATGGCTAGATATGAGGAAGTATTTTCAAATTTCAGACTGAGATGAGGAATTACACTCAATGATTTCCGGACAACCATCTGATCTGCAGATCCCAGTGAAGGACTAAAGTCCCCTGTTGTCTAAAATAGGTTTCGGGAATGGCACTTAGCTCCTCCCTCATAAAATGATAAGTGCTACCAGGCAAAATGGTAAAAGAACACCACTAAATTTAAATCTTATTGTCACATGGGTTTAGTTGGGGAATCAAAATTAATTTGAGTTTGTGAATTAAAGGCCATCTGAAGCAGTAGCTCTCTATCCCCTCACCACATATCAGCCACCTGGAACAAAGGAGAGATTCAAGCAGTCAGTCTGCAGGTCAGTAACTAGATGTATGACCCTGCACAAGTCATTTTACTTCTCTAACAGCCAATTTCCTTCACATTCAGAAAGACTAAAGGAGCATATCTCAAGGTACAGTCTTCTTCTTCTTTTTTTGAAGACTGTATTTACTTATTTGACAGAAAGAGTGAGAAAACACAAGCAGGGGGAGCAGCAGAGGGAGAGGGAAGAGCAGGCTCCCCCATGAGCAGGAAGCTCAATGCGGGGCTCACTCCCAAGACGCTGAGATCATGACCTGAGCCAAAGGCAGACGTTTAGCTAACTAAGCCAGCCAGGTGTCCCAAGTCTTGCTCTTAAATTTAGAAATTAGAATTCCAACAGCTATTAACAAAGTGATATCCAACAATTCAAGAGAAAGACAACAAGAAAGCAAAAACATCACAATAAAAGCCACACAAGGGAAACAAGCTCTCTTCTAGCAAAGAGAGAAGAAAACATGGGGAGAAGTTGACCAAAAGACTCAGAGACAAAATGCTTCACATATTAACATATTAATAAAGCCTAACATAGAGCTCACACAATGTCAGTGAGTCTTGCTTTGATTTAGAGCATATTAAAAGGTAGGCCACTGTTGTTTGTGTGGAAATGTGAAGGAAAGTAAAAGCATCCCACTGCACGTCTTTTTCATGCAGCAGGAGCAGCCTGTAGACAAACACCAAGAGACAGGAATGGCTAATTTAAAAAATAAAACGCAAAGTCCTGTGGCCTGGTTCAAATTGAGTCTGACAGTGAAGGTCACAACAACTTTTCACTTTTGTTTAAAGATACTGCCTTGATCATTGCTGGACAAAAAACACAATAGCAAACAGGAACCAAGGATTAGACCATCCTGAAGCAAGATCACCCTAAAGCGTTGCTTTGCTTTGTTTTTTTTTTTTTTTCCCCAGAGCTTGCTTTCTTTTCTAGTTTAAAAAAAAAAAAAAAATTATAAAATGTCTAGCAATCAAAAACTGATAAGTACAATTTTCCCTAAAATTTTTTTTCTAGTTCTGGGAAAGTTTTTTTGTGTATTTCTTTGTTTGTTTGAAGTTTTGTTAGTAACCATACAGTACATCATCAGCATTTGATGTAGTGTTCCATAATTCATTGTTTGTATATAATATCCAGTGCTCCACGCAATACGTGCCCTCCTTAATACCCATGACCAGGCCAACCCAACCCCCAACTCTCTCCCCTATAAAACCCTCAGTTTCTTTCTCGGAGTCCATGGTCTTTCATGGTTCATCTCCCACTCCAATTTCCACCCCCCACCCTTCATTTTTCCCTTCATTCTCCTAAAATTGTGAGCAATGACCACAAGCAAAATTTCCCAAGTAAAGGAATCACTGCTTTTTGAAGGTTCTATTTCTTAATTTCTGTAGCTTGTAACTTTCCAAGCGGTTTCATTCTGGTTTTGCTTCTGTTGTCTTCCTTCTCTCCCTCACGGCTTTTTTCTTTTCAATTTTTCCAGTCCTACCCATCACAAGGAACGTTAAAACACTTGAGTTTTGGGTTTTAAAAAAACTGTTCAAACCAGTTGTAAGATTCATTGTCTGTAAAGAAAATTACTTTGGCCTCCAACATGTGTTTTCAATATAAATGCATCACATAAAAAGTAAAAAGACCTCTCGTCTAATATGGCAAATTCTCACGGAGCCATTTTGGTCCTTACAGAAGGATCTCACTTATATCTTGCTGGGGGTGGGGGGTAGTGAAACAAAGCAGACTCTGCACCTTCCTTAGGTCTGTTTTCTATTTCTCCCATGCTCTCTCCTAAAGACGCCACCACTTGATAAAAGTTCAGGCCTTTTTGGTGCAGAACTCTGCTTGTCATTTCTTTGGAAGTGATTAAAGACATTAGCACGGCTTCGTCATAAAAGGCTGAACAACAAGTGTCAGGGACAGACTCCCCACCTCCCACCACATGCCTCCTCTCCTCTGCACGTTCCCAGAAGTTCTGCTCTGTATGGAGGAGGAAAGGTAGTATTTTCTTAGTTCCCTTTTATAGACTCTCTGATGGAAATAATGCTGCTGATACACTTGTGAATATTTCTATACAACTTCTCCTCTTAGAATCAAAATCATCTGTTTAACAAGAGTATGATTGCTACTTCTTAAGACAATAACAGAGGCCGGGAAGGAAAATGTTCTTTAATACAAACACAAATGGTGTCAAAGAAATCAGAGGATTTGGAAGTCAGACCACTCTAGGTTTTAATCATCATTCTATTTCTTACTTTGTACACATTATTTGGTTCTCTGTGCCTTTTCCTCTAACCTTAAAAGAGGAAGTATTAATCCCTGCTTGACAAAGTTCACAGGAAATCAATAATATGGAAGTAAAATAGTCAAAATGTATGATTCATATTTATGGAAAGAGCATTTTCAGCTGTTACTTCCTAAAATTTTTGGAAGCTCCTTTCCACATTTTGATAGTTCCCTACAGTATAACATCTCACCTTCCCAGAGAAGGACCTAAAAGCTACATTTTCTGCCTCCCTTTCATTTAGATTCCTTAAATGAGAAGCACCCATATGAGTTAAATAGAGAAAAAAGGCCAGGAGCTGGTGTACAATTTGTGAGCACAGATCCATAGAATACCATGTGGTCTGAACCTATAGCGGATCGTACTAAAGGCTGCAGCTCCCATGGCCAATCTGTTCTTGAAGTGTGTTTCCAGGAGTCTTTTCTAGAGTTCAGTTGGGCATCTGTCTTAGGCCCTCTCACCAAATTTATGAGCTATCTTCTTTTTCAAAAATATTTATTTGAGTGAAAGAAAAAGCATGCACCAGTGGGGGAAGAGATAGAGGGAGAGGAAGAGAGAGTCCCAAGTGTACTACCTGGCTGAGGACAGTACCCGCAGCAGGGCTTGACCTCAGGCCCCTAATATCACAACCTGAGCCAAAGTCAAGAGTCTGCTGCCTCACCCAATGAGCCACCCAAGACTCCTATGAGCTATCACTTGGAATCTCCAGTAACTTTAACTTCGAGTAGATTCTGCTGTCTGTACATAAGAACCTATCAAATATATGTGAAAGTTTTTGGTGTTGTGCTTGATATATAGTAAAAATCTGTAAGTGGTGAGCATCTGTGACCCCCTGACATATTAGAATCCTATCCTCACTAGCAAGATAAGAGAGGAAGGGAAACATGTAAAGAAAGCTATCTATACCAAAACCTCTACATGCCAGCCAAACATAATACCTCAAGCCATACAACTTTAAAAGACCCCTCATTGGCACAACTGGGACAGAATAATTAGTAGAAGCACTCCCTAGGGAAATGTGATATTGAAAGTTAAGTTTTAGAATGTAGGTAGTGGGCAGAAAACTCGGGATCATGAACAGTGATCCTCAGAGAGTAGACCCTGAAAGGATCAGGGCTGAAGAATGGGAATGGTCAAGAAGACATGAACTGTCTTTGCCTAAGACTGTGAGATGGTTTCCATGCTTTATAAAGTACCCTCTTGAGTCCAGAGGGAGGGAGGTATTCCTCACAGAGAGCAGAGTACATGCAAGTGCAGTTAGTTATCAAACTGAGAAAAAATTAGAAAGGCAAAAAGGACATTTAATGATGGTGACTAGAAGTTCCCCATTAGCATCCTCTAAATTCTCAAGTCATTTTACACATTTTCCAAAATATATCACTTTCGAGATCATAAATTAAGCATTTGTGCATATACCTTAAGTCTCTACTATACCCTAGAATACATGGACCTTTCTTATATTCTTTACTTGTTGTAAAGCATCCAGCCAGTGCACTGTAATCAGGAGGGGCTCAAGAGCTGTTTCACAGGTGAAGGAGTACATAAATGATGCATATTCCAACAGCCTTCCTGATTTCATAATTTCTTATTAGTTTACTAAACTCTGGTTAATATACATGTAGCCCAATTTTTTGACAGAAAGAAATTATTAGGCAGTATGTAATAATTCTAGTTTCACATTTAAGAGGCAAGTTTTTTTAGTTCTCTTGCTTTGCACTTTGCCTTATCTAAAATTTTAAAGAATTTCTCTTATTTTGGTATGTGTCATATGTACTTCTACATGCCCAGATTATGGGCATGTTTTATAATCCAGAGCCAAAATGTGCTGTTTCTGGCTTCATGACTTTACTCATAACTGATCTTACCGAACACAGTCTTTTTTTGGCTTCCAAGCCAAATTTCTGTCACCTCCTGAATAGTTTCTCTACCATCACACTCAATTATATGCATATCCCCCAAATCATCCCTCATTCACTCAAGGAAGAGTTATTAACTACTTTGTGCTGGGCACTAAACTAAATGTCATGGATACAATGATAAACATGGAAGTTAGAGTGGGGCACATATTAATGAAATAGCTGTACAATGAAGACCACATTTGGACTACAAAGTGGTACAGAGTAATCTGAAAAAATAAAAGGGGAGCACCTGACATGACCTGGTCCAAGAGCTGTCAGGCATCTCTGAAAACAGGCTATTTGAGTCATGTCACAGGTTGGGAATGGCCATGGAGTCTTACAGCTCATAAAGAAGTAGCGATTATTGCCTTCCCCTTAGAATATGGACTGGCTTTGACCAACAGAATCTCACAGAAGTGATACCATGTGAGTTCTGAACCGAGGTCTCAAGGGAACTTGCTGATTCATTTCTCATGCTGTTAGAACATCCCCATGAGAAACAGGCCCAAGCACTGCAGCTGAGGGCTCAAATAAGTCATGAGGGTCAACACCAGAGAGGAACCACCCTGAGTGAACCCAGCTACAACTGGGACCCACAGACACGAGCAGCTGTACAGTGACTAGTCTGGGATGGTATACCATGCAGCAAACATTAACTGGGACCTGAAAATAAGGATTTAAACAAATGGAAGGTCTAGAGTGTGTAAGAACAATCAAAGTTGAGGAAATCTTCTGACAAGTCTCCCGAGGCGTAAGAACATCTGAGAAACTGGAAGATAGGTGTGGCCAGAGCTCAGGGAAAGGAATGATGCACCCCTCTGGAGCTTGTATGCCATGTGTTCATTTAGGAAACTCTTCATATCCTGTTGCCTGGGACTGAGACACACACACCTTCCAACCTCCCAACTGTTTGATGTTCTAGGTAGTTTCTCTGATCTGTTCATTAATTATACATTTATACCTTGTCAATTTCCTCCCTCCCTCCCACTCACTCCTAGCTCCAGGCCATTGGTACAGTTTCCTGGTCCACATTTGGGGGAAATCTGAACTTCTTGACTCAGAGAAGCATTCACTTGAGTCCTAGAACATATTACTGACCTAGGGATGGCTTTGAGCATCCTATCCTCAGTCATATGCTTAGTCCTATGCTTAGTCATAGAACTCAGTTTTCTACAAGTGATAACAAGCTCTCCCCTCCTACAAAAATCTATCACTTTTCAAAGAGTTGTGGCCTCAAATGAATTCTGTCTTTGTTTAGTCTCTCCTTATTTACTCCAAGCACCAAAAAATAAATAAGGTGAAAATTTGGGGGGTGGGTGTGTCAGAAATGGATTTATCCTTGGGGTTGATCCTTAGGGTTGACAATGAGAGCTGGTTGAGTTGGGTTTCCCTCAAAAGTGAACTTCAGTGTGATGACTTGGATGCAGGGAGCTTATTTAGTAACTGAGCCCAGGAAGGACAAGTGAGGGAGCAAGGTAAAAGAAAGCAATAATAATGGTGTACTGACTGCCATGAGCACATAGTGCGAAATCCTGCAGGGGCATCACTGATGAAATCATGGAAGACAAGCCTACAAATTTTTCCTTCGAGGGCTAGAAATATAGAGTGTTCATACTCCGCCTCCTTTGGTATCCTTTCTTTGTTTGCATTATATCCCTGTCATCTCCTGTTGCCCAGGGCTTGAGTATGGCTAATGCTCATGGTCTGTGAATATCCCATAAACTAAGATACAGAGACCCTGGAGAAAGGAAGCCAGCTATCAGCAGCCTGGTAGTATCCACCTCCGCTACAGATGAACAAAGGTCAAGGGGATTTGGAGCAATACATTGACAGAATCCACTACGCTAACATTTACAGATACTGTTTTTGAGCCAAATTTGGTGTCAGATGCTTCACATGAATCAATCTCTTGCAACACTCAAACAAAAGCCATGAGGTTACTATGAGCTCCATCTTACAAATGGGGAAACTGAGACCCTTGTCCCAAGTAGGTAGGGCAGAGGATCCTAAGTGTGGTTCCATTTGATTCATTCATGCACTTGCACATCAAGCAGCTTGGTAAGACAGACTGCAAACAATAGGCAAAGCAAATGCTCCCTACCATTCTGGAAACTAACAGAAAGACCACAGAAATGGCCTTTGCCTTGGAGTCACTCACAACCATGGTAAGTATCACAGCCATGGTAAGTATCTCCCCCGTGTTTTAGTTTTTTATTTTTTGGTTAGTCTAGCCATTTAAAATTTTCTGTGCCTAAAGGGGACCTGGGTGGCTCAGACAGTTGAACATCTGACTCTTGATTTCGGGTTAGGTCATGATCTCAGGGTTTTGAGATTGAGCCCCACATTGGGTTCCACGCTGGGCATGGAGTCTGCTTAAGATTCTCTCCCTCCTTCCTTCTTGAATGTTCTCTCTCCCTGTCGCTCAATAAATAAATAAATAAATAAAACTTTTATGTACTTAAAGCCTCATGTGTTTTTCTAAACTAATCCACGGGATATTTAACACCTTGCAATTAAGCTATTTAACAAACAAGTATTACATAACAAGAAGGTGTAGTGGACACCTATCATCTCCTGATATTTTCTGGGCACCCAGTACCCATGCCCCTTCCCAAGTGCATCCTGATTTCATAAGCAAACGCCTCTCCTTCAGTAGTGTATGCATGATCAGGAGGCAAGTCCAAGGACTTGCTCTTCATTTGAGGATCTGTGGTGCCCTGATCCTTTCCAGGGACCAAGAAGATACTTTCTCATAGAACTTTCCAACTTGAGCAAGTGATGCTAAAACAGAAATGGTGAGTTCTTAACCAGAGCAGCAACAAGGGCCCTCCAGCTGGACCACCTCCAGCCTTCTGAGGAGCTTCCTTGTTCCTGCCCCGTCCTAAACCTGATACCCTGGTCTTTGGCGAATGCTCCCTGCTCCACTTCTTTTCCTCTCAATCAATTTCCTTTTGCTTAATTTCCCAGGATCTCAGTATTTGTACCCAAGAATCATAACTGATACAGAGCACAGACAAACTGATTGTGGAATCGGTAATGTCCATGTCACCAAATGGAAGCATCGGGGTTTATACATATGTAAAGGTTCTCACCTGTATCCACAGAAGCTTTTCTCTGATCCCTCTGAAACTGTACATAGTTCTGCATTTCATCACGTGAATGCAAAATTTACGTGGCAATACAGGGAACTCCTCATACACTCTAACAAACCTAAGCATATTAACTAAAGCCTATTTTTCCATTTGAATGCAGAGGATGTCCCAGTGCAAACGTTATTCAGTGAACTCTGAAGGGTTTCTTTACATCCCTTTTTTTTTTTTCCTCCCCTTTCTAATGAGCTGGCTTTCCCCTCTTGTTCCATCACATGCCCGGGCTCCATATTTTTATTTCAATACTCTGCATTATCAGTTTATAATCTAAGGACTTTAAGCCAGCTATTGATCTGCTTTTTAAAGAACACTTTTATTCTTTCCCATGATTTCATAATCTTCTTTATACCATTTCCCTTCCTTGGAAGTTCTACCCTTTGAAAATGGTGAATGTTGTCCTATTAAATTTAAATTAGGATGAAATGCCCAGTGCTCTCTAAAAGCCTGGGACAGATTCCAGGTCAGTATTCTTTAAGAATGTGTCACATTAACCTCCCCAGTAGCTAGTAATGTTTACAACAGTTTTTTAAAAAAAACCTTATCATGGTCAAGGCACACATAAATTGTACAACTTTGGAAACACAGTTGGTAGAAGAGCTGCAAATTCATAGTGTAGCAACCTACAGGGTGTTTTAGAAAAGACAGCATTTTAAATACAACTCATGAATAAGCAAACAGCCCCGACCACCCAAATCAACTCCAAGTGTAAACACAGAGGGAATGTTTAGTTAAATTTTAGATGCCATTTGACTAGGAAAAAGGACTAAAACTTATCAGCTGAGATGAATTATGTCAATACTGGAAAAAAAGCAAAGCATCTGCAGAGAGCGGTCTTCAAGTAAAAGTTACACAAAGGGCTAAATGTTTATGCACCACAGATAAAATACACTCCACTACAAAGGGCTTGCCCATGCAAAAGATAACAGGAGAAATGCTTTAGAATTTGTGGGATATACATACATAACTTATTTGTGTATTTGCATGACTATACTTAAGGATTATCATGGAAAAGAAAGAAGCACATACACATACACTGGGAGAAGAAAATAAAGACAAAGCAGGCAGCTATTAATGTGTTTCCATCTACAAATGCTGGCACTGACCTGCTGAAGCCCACTTCCCCAGGGATGAGGCAGGGGTCTGGGGAGGTAGCCTGTTCATTATGGAAGGGGCTTGAAGAGAAGCCCAGGCATCTCATAATTTCTAACCCTGTGTCCTGTTTGTTTCATGGGAGGGTGTGGTCTTATGTATTAGCAAGTTTCTTTCAGCAAGGGACAACTTCTTCTGCAATCTTAGGAGCCTAGGAACATGCCTGAAACACAACAGATGTCCAACAAACAGTGGTTTAACTAAACTAAATTAAATTCTCCCATTATCTTCTCTGTGTCCGTCCTCCAAGTGGGCAAAAAGTCAGCTCCAGAAAGCTGCTCAATTCACTGGAAAATGAACCATCTGACTCCTTACTGAGCTATTTCCAAATACTAAATATGTCAAAATCTCACAGGTTGAAATACAAAATAGGTCAGAAGCTCATCTTTTCCATCTCTCCAACTATGTATCTATTTGTATATCACATTTACTGATAAAGATAGCTTCCTGATAATCACTTTATACACAACTGAGGTTTGTTGTTTGCATTTTGCATTAACACAGGGGCCCTGAGAGAATCTCCCATACCACTGGGCACTGGACACACCACACAAGTTCGGTATTCCCTCTCAACTAGTAGGCTGAAGGCAAGGCCAGTAACAAAGAATTGCCTCCAGCTAATCCTTAGAAGCCCTCTGAAGCATGACCACCAGTGAAGCTGGTCAGCTTCACTACAGAGTAGAGATAAGCTGGGAGGAAAGAGAAACCAAAACAAGATGGCAAGAAGAAAAAGGCAAAGCAAGCTTCAAACCCGTCCACCTCAGCCCTTGAAACAATCCTTTTTCCTAAGGAGCTAAAAAATACTCAGGTGAGTGCCTATTCATCCCTGTACTTCCTGGACAAGACATGACTTGAAAAAGGGCATTTACAAAGCATTTGTGAACTCATTGCTTTTTTTCCTTTGTTCATAAAGTCACTAAGAGGAAAATACACCCTGAGATAGAGTCCGCAACTCAAATGAAGTTCAAAGTTGATTCAAACCTATGGGAAGTGTTGGAATTAGTTATGAAGACTGGTGGGCAGCACCTGCCCTCCCAGTACTTTCTAGACCTGCACATGACCATCTTCAGGGGGTGCAGAGTAACCAGGGGAGGCAAAAGGAGGGACATGGAAATAACTTACTGCTTTCTTCTTCTTACCTTTCCCTAAATTTAGCTCACCAGAAGACCAAGTGCAACTATAATGGCAAGATTTTAAAAATTAAAAAATAAAACCGCTGAATAATGTCTCCCACTGACTCCACAATTCCTGGGCCAGTCAAACAGAGAATCCTATCCTTGCTAGACTCCCATTATCGTTCTGTATATAAGCAACAGGCTGTGGATTCCAAAGAAGCCATCGTATAGAGACTTCTGTGGGTCAAATGGGTGAGAAGTGGTCTAAATCAATAGTGTTTACAAGTTCTAATTGTTTACTTACTGACATAAATTTACATAAAGCTACTTAATGAGGAAGGGTTTACGGCAGCCCATGGTACTCTGTTATGTCACATTTTAGCTATCATGTCATAGCCTGGTTCGAAAGAAAGAATTGCTGGAAACTCATGGGCCAGGAATGAGCAGCCTATTAAGGTCTGAAAAGCTGTCATCCACCCTGAAAGGACTTGCGTCAGCCACTGAGGATATATTTTAAACCGCCTGTCCGCAAGAAAACTTTAATAACGCAGCCTTGCTCTAATGTCTTGTGAGAGGAGAGGCAATTTTACTTCTTCTATTAACCCAACGTGATTACAATGGCTTATTTCATGGAATATTAAGTTCAAATTCTGCTCCCTGGGAGGACAATAAAAAAAAAAAAAAGAAAGAAAGAAAAAAAGAGTGTGCTTATGACTTTGCCCGAAATAGCCACAGGACCACAGCTCCTTGGTGCTTTTAATGCATCCAAGCAATAATCTACCATAATTCGCTAATGGTGAGATAAATTAGTGACCAAATAATAACCTGAAAAGATGACATCAAGATGGAAAGCAAATGTTTATCTTTTGCAAAGGACAGCATAACAAAGCTTATGGTAGACTCTCACCAGTCCCTGTTAAAAAAAAAAAAAAAAAAATCAAGTCTTTAATGGATACCTCTGACGGTAGTTGTTTAATAGTGAGACTGTAGCCAGGCGAGCTAACAAAATAAATAATCACTCTGAAAAGCAACAAGCAGCTTCAGAGCCCCCTGAGCTAGATAAACGCTTAGGGAAATGAAACTTGGCTTCCTTCAGGAATTCCCAATGAGATCCATTCCTTCAAAATTATTTCAAAGAGTAATTGCACTGATGAAAAATGGCAGGTCCACCATAATGAGGGTCATCTAGGATTTTCCTCAGGTCCAAACGCAAGATTTTGTAGCCAACTTTGAAATCCATATTCTAATTTTTAATTGTAGATGAAAGACTTGTTGGAATTAAAACCGTAATTACTTACCCAATAATCCTAAAAGCCGATAGGCATCTCTCAACCTGGTTCCCCAAAGCCATGACCAACACTTAATCTTAATGGCTTTCATTCTCCAGTATGGCTCCTGTCTAATCACACTCCATGTAAATAGGAGGAGATCCTTTCTTAATAGCAGGAGACCGGAAGCTCATTTTCCTTGGCTCTCTCTCTGCATGCCCTTTGAATAGTGCATGAGGGATAGAGACTGGACAGTTACCTTGAATAAACTTACTTATACCACTCATAGTATGAAACGCTCTCTCTACCTGGGGCTTCCATTAACAGTGTTAATTTCGTGGAATGAGAGCCACAGCCTGTTTACCTAATCTCGTGGTAGTGGTGACCAAATTACCCAGCCCTGCACCAGCACAGCCCATTTGAAAACAGACGGGTTTACCATCTATAAAACAAAATTCTTAAGTCTATAGAATGTACAAGTAAAGAAAATCCTCTTAAGCAACTTATATGTGTTTCTTTGCCGTAAGTGGCATTTACTCAGGTAAAACCAGGCATAGGGAACTCAAACCAATGCCTCAGGAATGACACATTACCTTATGGACGTGATTTATCACTGTTTTCACTTTTTAGCAGGAAATGACACACTTACCTTTAACATTTTTACTTGAGAAATGCAAATGGTAAATGGGATTATAATCATAAGCCAATGAACCTAAGGAGAACTGAAAGTTAAGTATACACAGAAATGGTGTTGTGACTCTAAAAAGGAAGAAAATTGCATATGAGTAAAATAATGCTTATTTTTACTCTCTCTTCAGAGGAGTTCCTTGTTTGTGGCCCACACGACAAAATGATCTGATAAGAGGAGCAAGGCTAAATGGCAAACGGCAAACATCCCAACCTGATGTATTTCCTCAGCCCTGACCTTCAGATAAAAATCATACAGAAATCTGCAAAACCTCCAAATATGCAGCACCACAGGCTTCCAACATTTTCAGACACAACAGTCAGAAAGGGGGAAGAAAAACAACAACAGGTAAAAAAAGGAAAAAAAAACCCACATTGCTACTGAAAACCGTTAGCCTCCTTTTTAATATTTCAAGATTAAGGTCAGATGAACGCAGCGGCTGCCTACGCCACTTCTTTCTCCATGTGTGAATGTGCATGTCCTGGCACGTGTGTGATACACATATGTGTGCACGCTGATCATTTTTATGTGTATGTGTACCTAATAGCAAGTGTGTGTGTAGTTTGCATGAGATATATTACATACATACTGTGAGCATATTTAAAAAGAAAAAAAAAGACTTCAAACGGTAAAAATTTATTGCACTGTGAAATTAGCTAAAATTATGACAACTGTAAGAAAAAAAATTATACGGGCAAAATTTGGGTCTGGTGGAAGAATTCTTTGATGTCTGGATTCCAATTTAACCCCCGACTGAGTTCTAAGAATCAAATGAACAAAGTATATCATACACCCCAAGTCTGCCTGTCAACGCTAGTCATCATTTTTTATTTTATTCTTTCCAGCTGCATGTATTTACAAGACTCTGTTCTGACATTTCCTCCCCTCAAAATGTACACACTCACTGCTACGGGCAGTTGCCAAATACATTTGTAAAACAGTTCAACCCTGTGTTTGTTTATTCATTAGGCATCTCTATCAGTCTCAATAAATATGTATCACTCTAATTTTTTACATTTGCTATTACATCAGACATTTGTATATCTGACTTTGTGAGTTTATGTTTGAGACAGTGAACCCAGATTTTCAAACTACCTCCTCAAATACACACTGAAAATAAAATCAAGGTTTCTCATTCAAAAATTCACCTATATGCTGCCTTCCTGTCTAGGATGGATTAAAAGAATTTTTTTAAAAGATGAGAATTAGAAGGATGGAGGTTTCAACACAACCTTGCACATACAGATCATATGGTTGTCCTAGCTGCATCGTTCAGTGATCCTATGTAACTCTGAACATACCCCCACACAGGTGTTCTATACACAGAAGCTTGCCACCAGATAGAAGCTTCCACCAGTGGACGGTCATCTAGGCAGCCCACCAGAGAACAGTGAAGTCTGACACACTTGCCTACGCTGCACACAAAAACAACTTTACCCGGGTAGATGGCTGTTCAGTGAGCTAAGTCTCCGAATATTTTAATGCAGTTATAAATGTTTAAAATGTTAATAATAAATCTAGGTTGTTTAAAGAATATTTCCAAATAACATAAAATATTTAGGTTCCCCCACCCAACCCATAAAAAGATAAGATTTATCACAAAATGTTTGAGGAATAATCAGCCATTTTTGGCTAATATATTTTAATATTTATACACATGACACATGCTGAATATAAATGATACTTCGTGATTTCCCATAGTGTATGGAATTTATACAATTAACTACAAGGTCCAATGGCTTGAAGGCACATAAGGTGCAAACACAGTTACAAGGTTTTGCTGATTATTGTTATAAATCTTATAAAGCATAAAGGCATTAAAGTATATTCTGTTTATACCATTCATTTTAAAATACAGCTTATGAAAATATTATTATTTCTTATTAAAAGATTTATATTTTTCTGGCTTTTTTCTTTTATGAGGTAAATTTATTTGCCAGCACTCAAAAAAATACTTTCTATTTTTCCACTTCCAAATATGTGTTTGAAATATACCCTGAGACTCAATATCAATTTTCTAGTTATTTCTCAAGGGTTATATTTGTTCATAATAATAGCAGCAAACATTCAAGCATTATTCGTTTGGTTTCTCCAAAGTGTTTAAATTTAAAAATAATCAAATAACAAAAGCATGATGAACCAAATTGCTTGCTTTACACACACATTATAGCCGTATACATATGTATGCACTTATGCATGTATATTTCTAGCACATCATTAATCATGGATGCCAAAATCGTGTTATCAATCCACCTACACTGAACATTAAATGTTTTAATATTCATATAAATTCCATCAAAAATATACATGTGATTTTGCTTTTTAAATTAAGAGACTTTGGCCCTTAATGGAGATATTTTTCACTGGGCCTTTCCATTCTTTCTTAGCCATATGTAATGTTTAAATATACTTGTAAATAAAAATCTGCAATAAATTCTACAACGTTTCCCCAAACTGTCCAGTATGTGAATTGTTTTAAAGGAGCTAAAGCCACAGCATATGAGATGTGAAATGGAAACATCCCGATATCTACATGCATGATCCTGGGGTTGTCCACCCCTTAGGAAAAAGGCACTGGATTCTGCAGCTGCTTATCAAATCAGCTTTACGTTTCTGGAATGAGTTCCTGCTGCTGAGCCTGAATTTGTAGACTGTCATGGAAAAAAAAAAAATACCCTATAAGATTGATCTAGTTCAAAACAAAACCTCTGGAAAGACACGTAAGTTTTTTCAAACCCACGTACACCTAGATAGCTTAAGGACATATTAACAATACAAATATCCATGTGCATACTAACACATGCTAATATACGTAATATGTTTACTGGTGTTGAGAACACATACATATTACATGTCTTACCTAGGTCGTCAGTGATAAGATCTATATATGGGGTATACATTCGTGTCTTATCAGTAACATTTATTCAATAATTTGTGTGTTTACATCAGCCGAACTACATAATCACTTACCTTTCTTCTCTGCTTTTTGCTCTAACAAGTTTGGCAATCAAAAGGAAGGAAATAAGTATAGAAACAGCTTCTTTCATCAACTACCCAACCAGGTATTTGGGGTAGAAATTCATTAGCAAGATTTTTTCCCCATTCATTTGTTAAACCAGAAAGCTGAAAAGAATTAGAACATACAGCGTTTCCTCTTACTTTTCTTTGCCATGAGAAACCAGCCCTAGAAAAGGTCCAGAATCAGCTTTGTTTCTTTTTTCAAATGGGCCTAATATCTTTTCTCAACCACCCGCATGCACACACACATGCACACACACAAACGCACAAAACCCACCATGTGCATCCACGGTCCATATGAGGCTCCAAAACAGAGCTGTACCTTTGCAAGCACAACATCTTAAATACTGGAAGACAATTTGGCCTTACTAAAAATCTATGATCCGAGTGAGAAATCACACTAAATACGAGCCCTGGTAACTTTATTTTTAATGATGACTTTTTACAAAAAAAAAAAAAAAAAAAAAAAAAAAACAAGGTAGGGGAGATAGATCAGCAGGGTGAATGTAAAAATTGTTCATCTTAAATTTCTACAAACCCAAGTGTCAGGGTAAGCATGTACGGTGCATCAAGCATAACAAAATGAAAACGAGGTTTGGGGGGGAGGGGGGTCCCAGGCACTTGCTTCCTTGAATCCCTCTGAATACATTTCACAATTCATCAGTTTTTGTCTTTCCTGCCACGAATGAGGACAATCAGACCAGACACCCATTAGATTTTTCATGCAATTTTTTTTTCTTGTTCATGACATGTTGGCAGGGAGGATGGCAATTCTGAAATCTTACCAAATGAGAAAAATGTCAGAAGCTGAACTGACAGCTAGTGGTTACTATGGTGATAGGTGATATTGAAAAAAAAAATAAAATAAAATAAGACTGAGTTAATTCAAAAGGAATCAAGTTGGGTATTTTTAAGCCAGTTGATACAGATGAAAACTTAATCCTGATATTGGGACATTATCTTTTCAAGCTAACAGCCAAAGACACCATTTAACTTAAATAATAACTAAATACACAGCTTATAATCTTGTGATTAAAAATAATGGAAAGAAACAGTATTGATAAATGGAAGTCAAACATTATTACTAAATGACTATCATCGAAATACAGATTATATTCAGTGGAAAGAGGATTTTGTTTGGAGAGGAAAAAAATAGTTTTAGAAAAATATTTTTAAAACAGAACATAGTAACCCCATAGAAAAAAAGGACTGTAAAGGGTCAACCCAGACTCTGTTAAAACATACACAGAGACACACACAAACATATTTCTTTCTTCAAAGTTCATCTGAAAAAAAAAAAAAGAGAAGATCCATTTTGATTGTAATTGTCAATACATTCAATCTCTTTATTTTAAAAAGGTATTTCCATAAGTAAATCCTCTTTATGAATTTTTTAAAGCAATCTATCTATTCTTCATATCACTTCTCTCTTTGGTTAAAACCCAGTTTAATGTTCTGACTTTTCTTCAGGGACCTTCATAATAAGCAAAATAACAATAATAACGCCCACCAAGGCATCTCTCTAACACCAAGCAATGATGACTTCCCCTAACTCAATCCATTACTGCTGTTATTTTTTAGGTTTAATGATTTAAAAGAAGTAAACAGAATAATACAAAAAAATATTTATAATTAACCTCTCCCAAATATGCAAGTATTTGTCCTACATATGATATACATGAAAGCCAGACAAGATGATTTAGAAAAGGGATAGGGAGAGGGAATGCTAAACAATTAGATAATAAAGAAGACTCAAACTATGTCAGGGTTTTGATTAAGAACACATTGTGTCTGAAAATCTTTGACACAGAATAACTTTCTCAAGGCTTCTCTTCATACTGACACTAAAATGCTGTAAGTATAAGGGATTAATACTGAAAAGTGTACTTAGGAAGACCAGAGGCAGCTCTCATTTTGAAACAGTGTAGTCTGAAAATATTCCATGCTTGCATATTTTTTCCATATGCCACAATCCCAGATCTAGTCTATATTTTTTTTCATTTGATATAGGGATATTAAATTATCTACTGTATCTTTCTTTTTTTAAATCAAATCTTTTGAGAGTTACAGGTAACTAGCGAAAACAAGATTCTTATTTATAACCTCAAGCTAGTATTTAATGCAAGGGGGAGGAGGGTACATTATCAAGGAGGAAGCTCAGGGAAAAAAATTAAAGTCCTATTGGTTAGGGGAAGCTCTTTTCCACTGAACAGACTACAATGCCATCTACTGGGAAAGTGAAGTTCAACTTCACTTTAAACAGCAAGGCTAGTTTAAAAGGCAGATTTAAATAGGGAGACATCCAGTCCTACACTCTTCACTGCTAAAAAAAGGTAAGAAAAAAATATATATTGTCACTGAAACATCAGTTCTTATTATAGATCATTTTGTTCGTCTGCAATCTCCTCCCAGCATTTTGCTTCTTAATTTACAGCTAAAAGCCTCTTTCTCAGCTCCTTCCAACTACTCTTGAGTAACAAGTTCCCAACACCCAGAAAAATAATCACCAACAGTGAGCGACCTTGGGGTTCTTTTCTGCAATCTCTAGCTTGTGATTTTTACAAGCAGTTTGTGTTAGAATCTTCTCTGCACAAGATTATTTTTATCCCTAGAAATCACAATGGGAAAAGGCAAGGGTTCTGCTGAGGAGGGGGTAAAGAAGAGAGGAGACACAGGGAGAGCCCTGACACCATAAGCAAAAAGTCTCTTTTTATATCCTCTTATACTATAGGAAATGCAGAATCTAAGATAGCTTTTAGAGAGCAAAAATCTGTCCAGGTTCTGCCGCCAGGTTTCTCACATTTCCACCAATGCATCCTTTGCTTGTGTGTGCATTCCTCTCTCACTCTGGCTGGCTTGCTCTGTGATTTTTTTAAAAGTGAGAAACAGAAAGGAGGCAGGGCCACCATTTCTCACTCTCCATGCAGAATTATCCAAGTTGAAGAAAGACATATTTAAGAAACAGGAACAGACTAATCACCCCAGCTAAATAAGAATTTATCTCATAAGAACTATCAGAAACAGTATGCTCCTACCTAAGAGCTATTGCTAGTATATTCCAATATGGGCATAGGCATGAATAAAGAGCAGACTTCTCACCCTCCACACTATTCACATTAGGGGGGCAGACACTTCTTTGTTTACGGGGGGCTGTCCTGTGCATTGTAGAGTGGTGAACAGCATCCCCAGCCTATATCCAAGAGACGCCAATGGCACCCTCACACACAGAGCTGTGACCATCAACAAGGTCTCCACACACTGCTATAGGTCACCTCGGGAACAAAATCCTGTTCTGCCCATTGATAACTGTTGTGGGATACTAATTCCAGTGTTATATACATTAGTTCTCATGTGATTCATGTTGCATGAATTAATATTTTTTAAGATACAAGACATGAAGAAAAATGCAGTAATCTCCACTTAAAAATTTATCTTGAGGGCTAGTCAGGGCTCCTGACCTTTCCACAGGGCTCCCCTGCAAGTTCTAGGGAAGGAGTTCTAGGAGGGAAGAGCTGCTCAAGGATGGTAGCTGCGAAAAGGACATACCCCCAAAGAAGGGAAAAAATCGTCATCTTGATAACATATTCAGTCAACCAGAGGGTTCAGATGGACAATGGGGGGAGGAATGGGTAGTGTTTTATTCAATATTTACATTAAGCAACTTCACCATTCAGAGTCAAAAAGTGAACTGAAAAATAGGTCACCTTTGAACACAAAGTCTTTTGCCTCCAAAATAAAAATTTTAACAGGGAAGGTTTAAATTTCCAAATTAGGGACATAACTTGAAACTATTTGCAGATTTTCTAAAACTGTTCATCTGTAAGAAAAGATGAGCTTGAGATAAAGTTAAGGGGAGAAAGTGGATATGGGGTGGGGGCAGGGAAGACGCAGGTCTACATTCAAGAGGACTAATGAGGTTCAAGTTGTAGCCGAGTTCAGGCCTAGAACACTGTAGATCTATATTTACCTGAAACACTTATAACTAGGGATAACATCTTTTAAGTTCTATCCCAGGACATATATGCAGGCTCCATTCAAATTTTTCCAATAGAACACTGAATAACTCTATAGTAACTAACAAACTGTACTAGATGTGCACTATTTCTGTTGCTTTTTACTGTCTAAGTTGGGTTGATGGGCAGTTTTCAACCAGATACTCATCTTTCTGTAGCATTCACACTGAAAAAATAAAATAAACAACACCTGTCTTCTGCTTCTTGTGTTTATCAGCCCTTCAGTGATAATAAGCAAATGCACAGAAAACAGATATTTAGCATTTGACATTTTTTAATACTCTGAAATCTTGCTTTTCTCCTTGTTGCAGGAAAACGGTATGTGGGATTAAGAAGGAACTGAATGCAAAACAAAGTATATTCACTCTTCAAAACTACAGTCACTGGTACCACATTCTATAATACTGGTGGCTTTGTGAAGTGCTTCTTTCTTTAAATGAGCTGGACCACACATACTCACTCATTCAGAATAAGTCTATAGATGAACTGTCTCCGTATTTTTAAAGAAACTCAGCTTGTGCGGTCTGCTGATATCTCAGAGAAACAAGGAACTATTTTCACATCTCATTCACATAATGGATGGGACTACAGTGCAGAGCAGACAAGCCCCCTGGAAAGTGTTCTGTTTGTCACGACATGCAAGAAAATTCTCTTCTGTTTCTGCATTAAGTTTCCCAAATTAAGCTAGATCTCCAGGGCAGTATTCATGGATTACATTGCAATGGATCCAGGAAGGTTTACTGGTACCGATAATTTATTCATACACATACTTCCCATTCTGCCTACGATGGCCATAATTGTAAATTTCAGCATTCAGATATACTCTGGGTATTTGCTAGGATTCCTGCTACTGTGGTAGCTTTAAAAAAAAACAAAAAAAAGCTGATCACTGCCTCTTAAGATTGTTCAGGAGTGTGTATCCAAAGGGTTTTGCTTCAGTTCCCTATAGATATTACCTGGGCAGTGTTCTGAAAGTCCCCCACACCTGGCAACCTGCCCCCATGGTTCCCTTCCAGACAGAGCCTTCCCTTTGATTCCAAAGAGGGGCCATTGTGTACAAAACACTGGTGGAATCCAGCCTCTTTTAGACTCTTAACTTTTATCGTCAGTTGCTAAATTAGCTAATGATTAATTAGTTAATGTTTTCAGAGCACTTTGAAGATGAAAAGCACCGCCTAAGTGCTAAGTGTAAAACAGCATTAGTTATTCAACTCTGCAAAGACTAATTAGCTTTTAAAAAAATGTTCCCCCCCAAACTGATCAATAATGCTTCTGTATTATGGTAGAAATGTTTGTCCCACAGATCACTAAGACCCACCTCACGTTTTAAGGCTTTTATGCCCCGAGACACGAAGAAATCCTGACTGAGGTTTATTGCTTAGTAACCCCTTGGCTTTCAACGTGGCTGGAGTTGGGCTAGTGATGTCATCTATACAAAACACAGCATTTTTGCTGTCAAAAAAGCTTTAAAGGATTATTTAACAAAGCTAAAAGTAAAGAACTAAACTCTAGGAAAGTGGTACAGAAACATGATCAGTGAACTTATATTTAAGAAGAATTAAGCTTTTAAAGTTTTTTTTTTCCTCCTCTAAAAAGCTCTTTAACGGTGGTTCTCCAGGTGGCCTCTGAATTTATTGTGAGATTTCACTTTGATGGCTATGAGTCCTCATGGGGACTATTATGTCAATAATTTCTACAGCAACATTTTATTCCAGGTACAGAAATGACTTAGAAGATAGAGTCAGGGTCTGGAAATTCCAGGATCCTACTTTAAATTGCCCATACCAACCACCACAGAATGAAAAAAGATAGCTTGCATCATTTTCCCCCTTTCCAGCCAGACTCTTAATGCACAGACCCTTTTGTAAGCTTCTTGGACAGTAACTCTCCCAAAAAAATCACTTGAAAAAGTTCAGTATTTTGTTTCTCCTGTCCACTTTCAGAGACTTAAATAAGGTAAAATCAGTGGAAATCATGGAAGCCTGAGGGCCATCTCTCCCTCTGGTACAAACACATACTTCCCCATATTGCCTACCAGTAGACCTTGATCATAAGCACCGGGGATTTGGGCCTTTCTTTTAAATGCCTGAGAGTATTATTTTTGTCATATTAAGAAAACAATAGTCTTTCAGATTAGAAACACTAAATAATTTCTGTTAGCTTTAAGGTTGGCTTTGTCCTATGTGTCTGTCTGTTTTTGGAGGAAGGAAATTTCAAAATGATATTAAAATGCTGATTTTTGCAAACACCATTAATAGTTCAGTTCCAAAATACACAGTTTTAGCTAATTGAGCCTTACACACATTAAAAACCATAGGGATAACTCAGCTTAGAAAATAAAAAGTTTAGCTAAACAAATTTCACACATCAAACATACATTCTTCCTGCATTCAGTTACTCCACGAATTAGTTTCGATGAAGCACAGACACTACAGCCTGTTAGGCACATATATGTATATGTGTGTTCATGTATGCATTATGTAGTCATGTATATATACGTAAAAATATATATATAATATGTACATGCCATCACACACATTGCACCCACATCAATCAAGCATTTGCTAAACAAAAAGAAAACAGAGGCATGTGTTCAAATTCCCAGACCTAAAGGTTTGGTATCAATATCAATGTCAGCCTTCTTACATACACCTAAATATATCCACAAAAAAGCATAGTAAAATCACTTGAAAACGAAAAAAGGAATGGGTATAAAGTGTGGCCAGCTACTAAGGGATTTCTTTGCAATTTCCTAAGTGAATATAAAAGAGCAGACACCTGAAATAATTTGCAAATCGCTGTAACCCAGACCCAAAGAAACATAAAATATAAGCAGTTTGGAAGGAAAAGGTGGTCAAGTCAAGCACAGCTGTTCCTTCCAAGGTCTCTGTAAGGAAGTGGGATGCTAAATACAGGAAAAGAGAAGAGGGCAAACTAGAGAAAAGGTATGATTTTGACTGGAAGGAGAACTTCCTTTGGAAATTTCAAGGATTAGTTAAAATTCTTATCTAAATCAAGTTCCCTTCTGAATTTCTTTTTCTTATAATTGAACAAGTGTTAAACTGTATCAGGCTGTCACAGCTGTTCCAATACATGAACCGCACTTATAGTAACAGCTTTCGTTACACATTTCTGTGGAGTGGTTTCCAGCCCACTGCGATCCGAGCTTGCATATTTTTATACTACTTGCATATTGAAAATAAACTCAACATTTTAGATTATTTTTCTCATAGTGCATCTGGTATCTATGGTTTCCAAAAGACAAAGAGGCAATTGTGATTTCATACCTACTGATCTGAATATACCTTGTTTTATTTTTGTATATTATTCTCAGTGTTTTGCATCCAAAAGAAAAGAAAAAAGAATACTTATGTTGGGTCAAATAGAGAAGTCCCGAAAAACTGCAGCTAGCTTAACCAGGTCATATCCATGGGCCAAATGCTAATGCAATTTTTTTTCCACATTCAGAATATCTTTTAGATGACATATCAAATATCCAAATAGTATATGGGTTTTAAGGCCATGCCATGTTACTTGGTCAGAGCCGTTGAAGAAAGAAACATGAAAAAATCAACACAGTCGAGACTTTTAATTAAAATTGTTTGTTTCAGATTCAAAAGCACTTGTTCGTTCAGCCCTGAGTAACAGTGATGTTTCCAACCCCAGGTGACTGCTCCCAAGATGACCACGGACCACGACTTCAAATGTTGTTTGGTGAAATAGTCCAGTATTTGCAATACACAAATTCTGAAATGCCTTTATTTAAACTAAAATAAACACACACTTCAGAAACACTATACGAAGAATAATCATCTTTCTGCCTAAGTAAAAATAACTGTGTTTGCCTGAATAGTTTTTGAATTAAATATCCACATGCTATTGTTTCAGAAACTATAAAGGAAACGATAGCCATCTGTTGCTTATTGTCCTTTTTCCAGAATTAGATCTTAATTAGCTGCAAATGCCTTATCTTCTCCCAATTACTGCAGTACACACGTTGTCTAAATTTTGCCTCTTGTTGTGCAACCCTCTAAATTAGTAGATTCAAAATTAGCCAGTTATAGCAATGCTTCTCACTTTAAATTTTAATAATAAACAGAGACATCTCCTTTCTTTTTTTTTTCCCCCTAAACCCTCCCTCTTTTCTGAAAACTGAAGGCTGCTGCTGAAAGGATTGAAAATCTGGAAAGAGTTTGGGGTGGACTGGCCAACCCCCTTTCATTTCCTTCAGATGTTTACAATCTAGCACCTTTCTGAAGACAAAGATGGGAAAAAAGCTATTTTTCCCTTTGACTGAAGGGTGAGACAGGGGGGTATTAAAAACTGATCAATGTAATTTTTTTCTCAGAAGTATTTGCACATCTGTGAAATAATGTAATTTATAAAAAAAATCTTTTTATATGACATTCATGATTATAGCCTGATCTGGAGAATTATTCAAATATAAAATTAAATGTTCAAAAACGCGCTATGCTGTGGATGGCTGAGCTTATGCCAGCTGTGCATCAAACTTATATAATTTTATTAAAAGTGTAAAAGTGAGCCTTTCTAGGTCTCGCTGATCTTTGAACAGGGCAGGCAGTGTTTTTAAAGAAAGTGTGATGATCTACTTCTTTTTGTTTGTTTCATTTTCCTTCGACAAGCCTGCCAGGGTCTACAAATGCTCTACCACACTCTTCAAAAACAGTAACAACAACAACAACAACAAAACAGTGGTGGGGGAGGGCTACTGGGTAATAATGGAAATGTTCTGTGAAACAGATTGGATTTTATTATTGCAAAAAAATCTGCGACTTAAAGGAAGGTTACAAACATTTAAAGTAAATTCTTCTGTTGGGGTGAAATTGCTTGAGATATAATATGAACCATCTGTAATTTACCTGGGCTGCCCTATTAAACAGGCACAGCTACTTTCACTCCCAGACCCATTTGCCCGCTCCCATTCAAAAACATTAAGTACCCCCAACTGACTAAGGGAAATCTGCCCTCCAAATGCAGAGTTTTACAAAAACAAACTTTCCCTGACCAAGTGTTAGAGCAAAGTTTTCATCCCTATTTACATGGCTTTGCATTGTCAGCTGGAAACACAACTGCCTCTAAGGGAGGAATTCAATGAAATATCTGTCAAATTCATATACTTCCTGTTTCTTACACAATCAATTCGAGGTTAACAAATAGTCGAGATAGTTAAAATAACTGGAGCCCAGAAAATAAAAGACTAATAAAGCTCTTTGAAGTCACAGACTGAAACTCACACCTCAAATTCTGATCCCTTCCCATATCTCCTATATTTTTTAGAAAAATGGATTTCTAAAGCACTTCTTGTGAATTAAAGGTTTCAAAATGGACCAGAATTCATTTATGGATTAATATTATCAAATTTTAAGAAGAAAGAAATCTGCAATTCTTGATTTTATGGCACAAATTAGTAGCCAGATGATCTCAAAAAACAACGCTCACATGAGGAAGAAAGGGATTTGCAGTTGCTGTTTTTAAAAACAAGAGCAAAATAAGGGCAAAGATATTGTTTCTGCTGCCTAAGACAGACGGACTTTAATAACACTTAACAGAATGATGCACATAATGATCTCAGAAAGCACTTCTTATGCCTCATCCATCATGCCGAGGAGAAAATGAAGCCTTCGACAGCATTAGGAATTATTCTAGATCTTGTCAGTAATTCGCAGCTCCTCCGTAGTATCACAACACAAATGTGCGTGTGTGAGACACTGACCATTAATCTAGGAGTTTTTCTACTCACAACAGCGTGCCGAGAATGTATCAATTGTTTCATGGAGAAATGGCACATCTGAAGCCACACTAAATAAAACAAGAAAAACCAGGGAGATGTATGGATAGATAAACAAACAGTGTGTTAAGGAATGAAAATGTTTTCTATCACTATGAGAGAAATCAAAGCAATGTCCCCAGTGCATGGGCTAGGTGAACTGCAAACTATAAATGCCTGGGCTCAAGAGCCGGACTCTCCATGATTAAAAGTTTCTATAAAACTGCAACATACTGTCAGCATCCTTAAATAATAAGCCTGGATGTAATGAGGAAATGTTGGGTTTCTTTTCTCTCCAGAAGAAAGATGCAAAAAGATCCACTTTCTGTCCTTCAGGCAGAAAATCCAAGTGAGCACCTAGGCTGTTTCACTCACTTTAAAGTTCTCATGGGGTACCAAAAAAAAAATGGAGTGGGGCATCCCGGAAAATGAATAAAATTACCACCCTATTCACACATATCTCGAGCTTCGACAGTAAGTCAGTGGCGAAACAAATTTGAACTCCCAACCCTCACAATAAAACAAACAACAGACTTTGGCACCGTTTTCCTCAAAATAAGCTCTGTTCTTAAGAGTATGATGAGTATTCTAAAATCGACTCTGCTCCAGAGAAAAAGGTTTATAAATATTTGCAAAACAAACTCTTAAAACATTCCTCTGAGTCCACTCCAAATCAATTACTGCACATGCACTGTAAAGATAAAAGTTGACTGGATGTCTGGTTTATGATAAATTAAGATGGTTTAACTTCAAGGAATCATATACCCCACACAGATGTCTTTCTGTGAAGTTTTGTGAGCTACTCAACAACCAAAAAAAGCAGGCGCTTGTCAAATGGAAGAAAATGAGTGCTTCTTCAGAGTGGCTTGGTGGGAGCAGGGAAGGAAGGGCAACAAGTACACAGGTGAGGAAAATGTAAATACAAACTAACAATAATAATCACTACGTTTAAAGAAGGAGAATGCAGGTTTCTCCTTAACAATTACCTGAAGTATGTCAGAGAACTAAAAACAGGCCAAACCCACTTAGAAATTGGGGTGAAGTCTCAAGAGTTCATTTCATGTTTAATACTCAAAATATGAAAGGTTTTATTAACAAACAAAAAACCATTCTGCCCCTTTGGAAGGATGGACAAATTTCAAGAGAACACTAAGGTGCTTCACAGACACTTCAGGTGGGCTACTTTACCCACCGCCCCCACAGCCCTAGCTCAGAAAAGCAGTATATGATTCACAGGTAACAAATTCAAGGGCAGGATAAAAACAGAGTTCCCAGGAAGCGAACACTGACTGGTTCCCTCCCTCCCCATCTGCATCAGCCTACCTTCCCTGGCCTCCCTTCCCTCACTCCCCACCAAAAGCTATAAAGCAGAAATGTCACTGAGAGCATCGCCATGGTCTGGCAATGGACAGATATTTATACTGAATAATGCTCACGTCAGGAATGAGTAAAACCAGGTTTAAAATTGAGGTTTTCACAAAATAATGAAGAGGAAATGTCATGCTAGCAGCAGTAACAGCATAAATTGTGCTTATTCACTCATTATCCTTTTCTCTCCCCTACCCCCATGGAAACATCATTTTATTTTTCAAATCTACATGCATCCAGGAGAGCATGGCTTTTACCATAGTTGCTGCTCTCTCAAAGCCAAGGACTAAACACAAGGATGATTTTTTAAAAAGATGAAAAAAAATAAAAAATAAAAGCATGGCAATGGGAATACGTTTCCTTCCCGATTTCAATTTCAAGGGGTAAACAGGATTCCCCAAGCAAAATTATCTGGAGTTTAACTTTTACTTTCTCTAACTGAACTGCAGAGAGAATGACAGCTAAAAAGGTCACCTGCTCAACAGTAAAAAAACACCGCTCCTCTCTGCAAAGGAGGAGTCTGAGGAAGGACCGGAAAAGTGTTTACATTTTAATCGTTCAGATGCCAGTCCTGAAAAGAATCACAAAAGAATACTCAAGAAGATATATCTGCAGCAGCTTTCGGAGGAAGTGTCAGAGCCAGAGAAGGCAATGTGGGGGTTAATTGTAACTACAGACAATTCAGTGGTGACTGGGTGCTGGAGGTCTCTTTAAGGTACGGACAGATTTCAGGGAAAAAAAAAAGAAAATCAAAATAAAACAAAAAATAACAATAATAACAACAAAAACAAAACCCTCAATAACCGTAAGGATCCCTGACCCCTCTACCAAATTAAAAAAAAAAAAAAAAAGTCCTGTAAACCTCTGCTGTCTGGCAGCAAGCCTGCATACTCTCTAGCACTGAGATAAAGACCCAATCTGCTCATCAAACACCTCCAGGCTCCTCCATCTAATAGGAACAAATTGGCAATGACTGCCCAAGCTAGTAACACAGGCCCACTGATTTGTAGATTGATACAGATGCCTAATGATCCCCTTGGGCAGATCAATAGGAACAATCCTCATCCCTGCCTTTCTTCTTTATTGGCCTAGAAGACTAAGGCAAGGAGAAAGCAGGATGTAGAGGAGGTAGCAGTACTACCTGGGGACAGATGGAGAGCAAGAACACAGGTGCTGATGTGTGGAAGGAAAGCCACTCCAGACCAGCACTCAAGAACTTCTCTCCAACTATCTTGATTCATTCTCTGTGTTTGGCAGGCAAAGGGTGTAAGAATAGGACACAAGATACTTTTCTATTAATAGTAGTCGTGCACAGCATTCCGTGAGACCCAGCTTAGAGTAAGCACGACCACCTCCATCTGGGAAAGAAGAAGAGACAGGATGCAAACCCAAGTACCCCTCTAAGAAGGTGAACCGGGTAGACAGAAAATGCCAGAGGTGTGGATAAAAGCGAATGAAAGAGTGTGAAGATGTGATGTTACATCTTAGGAAAAACTTAGAACAGATGAATGTGAAGTGCCTATCATCAAAGAGGAGCAACGATGATCAACGTTTTTAAATATCATACAAAGAAGGCAAGTGGATTTATCAGCTCTATCGCTTGAACATGCTTAAAGCACCCTCTGCCCTCGCCTAGGTTGGCTGGTTCGTCCTCACACAGGGGGCTTTTTCTCCCAACGCTTCATCTTCCTCTTTAGTGCACTATCTGAGCAGGTTTTCTAGAAGCTGACAGTAGCTCACTTTCACACTGACTCTTCCTCCTTGTGCAGACCAACAGCCCCCCCTCAACCCTAGAGTTAGGGCTTGTTTTCCATTTGTATATTATTCTTGCGAATAAAATTATCCAATTAGGAAATCCATTTAAAGTCCTTAACAATAACAGGGAAAAACTAATGGAGTTGCTTTGGATTTTCTTTTTCAATAAATTAATGTTAGTGATGTTCTGTGGATTCTTAAGTGCTCATTTATATCATCAGGGTTATTGCACACATAACAATTAGTCCTAAATTTCTATACTGATTTGTCTATACAATAGGAAGTCTGACCTCCTGAAGAAGCAGTAGCTGAGGCTAATCAAAGGAAAACTTACTGGAAGACAAAATGAATTTGACTTCTAAAACAAATAAATCAACGCAGTCTAAAATTCTTTGTAGTTTGTGTTTATATTCTTTTTCTACTTTTAATTACGGCAGAATTGTGGGTTTTGTTTTTTTTTTAAAGCCTCTCCTTTCTTCCCCCACAAATCCTTTTACAACTATTCCATGCACATTTGCAGGTGTTGCATACAAAATAGCCAAAAGGAAAGGGAAAAAATGTTCAGTTTTTACTCCTGCATTCAGACCTGCAACTAGCCGCCTGAGAATTTGCTTTGTTCAGTAATCAGTCTGGTTTGGTTTTGTTATTAAAGGGAGATAACACTGAATGCCAGAGATGAAATTGCATTTTCTTTATTGTCAACGGTTGAAACCCCTGCCACCCCACCGATCCAGTGAAAGATTTTTTTTTTTTGTAGTAATAAAAATGTTTTTAATCTCGACCTCCCTCTTTTTCTGGTTGGGGGGGAACCACATGCAAAATAGAACTGAAGCTACAGGGAAAACCTTGGTATCCCAGCCTACTGTGTAACATCACAAATTAGTAATCTCTTTTCTGCATGTTGTATCCTCCTTTTTAAATAAAAGCAAACGGAGAGCGGCGTTACATTTTGACAGTAAAGGGTTTGCACTGATGGACCAAACAATCACGTGCACTGGAGCTGCAGCACTGACCACTTAAAATTCAAATTTCACACTAACGATAAGTGTAATCATGGCAATCAGCATCACCACCACCACCATCACCATCATCACTATAAAAAGATGCATTCTCTTCGCTGGTGACATCAATCAACTGTGTGGTGAAGATCAGAAGCAGCGCTCCCCTCTTGCTCTCTCACTCTGTCTTGCTGCCCCCCCATTTCCCCCCACCCCTTCGGCCCCCCTAACCCCCCTGCTCTGAGAAGTGATCACATTTAATTCATTGCATCATTATGTCATCTCCATACTAATCTCTGCCCTCACACCTCCGCCACTTTGACATGCAAATGAGCTAGAAAAAAGCCACACATTAATATAAAAAAGTCACAGCAATCATGTCTGATTTCCTGCCTTCCAGCCCCACAACACTCCCTCCAATCCCCACCTCTCCCCCCATCTCTCTTTCCAGCACGCTGTGCTGGTGATCACAAGAAACAACAGCAATCTGTTGAAGATCAGACGCTAAGACAGGGAGGTGGGGAGAAGGATACAACACATACACGTGTCAGCAACGCGGCCCAGGCAGTCCTATTTGCATATTCACATGAGTTCCATTCTCAGATTGCTTATGCAGGGAAGAAGTTAGGTAGCTCCCCCACCCACCTACCCTCCCCGAGCCATAAAGAAACAGCTCTAGTGGGGGTGGGGGAAAGAGGAGTGGGGAGAGAGAGAGAGAGAGAACACATGAATGGAAAGGGAAAGAGAGAGAGTATGAGGAGAAAGGGGAACGGAGAGAAAGACACAGAAAGAGACAGAGAGAGGGAAGGAAAGAAAAGAAAGGCTGTCCACATCTGCCTTACCTCAGCTAGCTTGCTTTCTGTTGCTCTTAAAAGGAATTCCCTGTGGTTCCTTTAGAATTTTTGAGAACCATCCTTCAGGATTTTTACTTCTCTCTCTCTTTCTCTCTCTCTCTCTCTCTCTTCCTCTCTCCCTCTCTTCCTGTCCCTCTCTCTCTCTCTCTCTCCCCCTCTCTATCTTCCTCCTCCTCCTCTTTCTGTGTTGTGACTGGGTTTATAAAAAAAAAAAAAATAAAAAGACAAGTCCATGTTCAGCTAGCAGTCAAGAAGGCATCATGAAGTCCTGGGCTATAGGGGGAGGGAAGAGAGGAGGGGAGGGTCACAGCTTAATGCTTTACAAAGGAGAACCTGGAGTCTGTTTTTAAAACATCCCTCTCACATACAATGACTATCCAAGACAAAAATATACATACTATATGTATACATAAAGACATATGAACGTTTTCACCAGTAACTAAGATGTCAAAAATGTTAAGACTGTGATGCAAACAAATGTAGGAAAATTATGAGTCATTGTGAAAACCCCATTGCAGAATCACTTTGCTGCTGATTGCAGAGGGGACCAGGCAGCTAGGGGGTTGGTTTATTTGCTGAATCACATTTGTGTGGCAATACCCGGGTAATAAGGGACTGGCTTGAGATGGGGTTTCAAGCTGCTGAGATGAATTTCCCACCTTTGATCAGTTTTCACCAGTACTTTTGTGGTAATAAAAATGTGTGAACATGTCCACAAATTTTCTTGCAACACTGAGAAAAGACAGAAAGAAAGGAAGAAAGAAGAAAGAAAGAAAGAAGAAAGAGGGAGAGAGAAAGGAAGAAAGGGAAAGGAAGGAAGAAAGAAGAAAAATTGCAATTAAATATATGTGCAAGCTGATGTAACTAATAATAATAGGTCTCTTTAAATATTCCTTATGAAGTGTAAAATTGGTATGAATTAAAAACATAGAATGATTCGCACAAAATGCAGCTGATTTTCTAGTGGCCTACTGTATAATATTATCCTAATTGACTTTATTAGCTCCGGTGAAATGTTACTGTCCCTCCATGGAACCTGCCTTCGAAGACAAGTGAGCCGCTGCAGTACTGATGAACAGCAGCTGATTCAAAGAAATTAAGTGCTAGTCTGTTAAGTGAAAGGAATAAAAACATTTTCAAAATACAACATATGGTGTGTAGTTCAATTCCATTTCTCAACCTGTTCATTTCAACTAGCAAAGACAAAAAGGCATCCGATATGGTGAGAAACTTTAATAGAAATATAATTCTAACTGGCCAGAGGGATGCTTTTGCAAATTGGTTTTGAACATTAATCCTAAAATTAAATGGTATGAACAATGTTTCCCTGTAAAAGGAAAAAAAAAAGATGATGATGCATAGTGAAGTTTTAAGTCCCTTAAAATTTGTGCTTGTGAGCATCCAGTAACTAATAGAGGCACTAAAAAAAAATAATTACAAAAGCAATGTAAAAATATGAATTACAGCACATTTACGTATGACACATAAGGACCCAAATGTGGGTCATTATCTAGATCATGACATACCACACATGAGAGTACACCATTTTATATGTACAACTGATTAAGCAAGGGAAAGAAGGAAGGAGTTTAAAAAACATTAATATTCACACGAATAAAGAACTTGGGGACCAGGTGATGAGGATGGTTAAGTAAATTCCAAAATAAAAATTGTTTCTTTATTTGAAACATAATTCTTGGCAGACACGCATCAGAGAAATTAATTTCTGTCTCTCGGAGAAACTATGAAAAGAGCGATGTTATGTAGTGATGGCTTGAATTTGAAAAGGGGGGGAATGTAATTTTAAGAATTTGACCCTAATGCACAAATTATAGCTCTCCATCCAAAATTGATGAAAAAAAAAATCTATGACCAGACTCATCGATGAGTCCCCAAAATAAAGAGAAAGAGAAAATAACCAAAACATTAGACCAAGGAACGTTATATTTCAATATTATCATATGAATTAAATGTAATCCTTGAAGCGACCAGTCCCTGGGGTCACATATTAGGCTTGCCCCCCCACCCTCACCCCCCCTTTTTTTATTTAATAGAGGTCATCCAGGCTGAAAAGCAAAACCCAAATGAAAAGCATCTTCAGTGTGCTTATAACATGAGCTGCAAGGGGTCAGGCTGCGTCTTGTATGGCCTCATAAAAAATACATAACCAGACAGTCTAATAGTATTTCTTTGCATTCATTTTTGGATGGGGGATGGGGGATGGGGGATGGGGGCTGGGGAGAAGAAAGGGTTGATATTTGTAGCCACGATGAAAAAAAAAAATCAAAGAGCACAAAAATACACTTAAAAAGAGGAGAGTTAATATTTTCCTTTTGTGAAAATACGAAGAGCAATTCTAAAATGAGATTAATTTAACATATATATTTATCTCAATTCTTTAAGACAGTAAAAGGTGTATAAATGTGTGTCTATATTCCCTATTTTTTTCTGCTAGTCAAGTTAATTGGAAGCTTAGCTACGTTAGGCCCCTCTTCCAGTGAATGTCTTCAACACAGTAAATACTTATTTAAATACAGACTTATAAACCACACTTATTTTGGGTGATTTCTAAAAATGAAACAACAATGTTGAAAAAAACAAAATACCCTGCTAGAGGTTTCTGCTTTAACTCAAACCAGAGAATGTAAGCAGACGTACCAAGAGAAAAGAAGGAGCGGGGTGGGCTCAAGGAAGAGAAAAATGGGAGGAGAGAGAGAAAAAAGGTGAGTAACAATTGAACAACAAAAACAGCTCTCAGTGCTGGAAAGATGAGAGAAGCTCTAAATGTATGCTTTCCCCTCCCCCTCACTTCTTTCCTCCCAAATATAGCCCAGAGATGAGTGACCCTGCTGGGGAAGACGGAGGCAGAGAGGTGACCCTGCGCTAACCAGCCTGTTAGAACTAATAAGGTGTTCTCCTAAGGCACTCCACTGACATTAGGGCAGCGTGGAGATCACTCTCCTTGTTATTGCCCATCCTCAGCTTGAAATTTACTACTCCTTTGCATTATTAAAGAGACAGCTCACAGCCAATATGGGACAGAGAAGATTTGGTGAAGATAAATAACTCTGCATTATTTTTATTTAAATGTTATGTTTGTACTCAGTAGTCCAGATATTAAAAATCTACGATTTTACAACATAGCCATGTGAATAATCTGCCATTGGTGACTCCCACTGAGACAGTAAAGTGGTAAGAAAAGAAGTCTGGTTTTATATTTTTATATTCTCCTCCTTCCCCACTCCAACTGTAGTGGGGGGAGGGGGT
The DNA here is from genome assembly GCF_020171115.1 of Neogale vison. Taxonomy (NCBI): domain Eukaryota; kingdom Metazoa; phylum Chordata; class Mammalia; order Carnivora; family Mustelidae; genus Neogale; species Neogale vison. The sequence continues at coordinate 15,624,408 of NC_058097.1, forward strand.
GCAGAGAATAGGAAGAGCTATTCAAAGGTGCCTAATTTTGGTAATACCTTCTGTGTGGCACTGTGATCCACAACAGGGAATCACCTATGAAGTTTTGATAAATAGGACTTAGTCTGTAACCTAATATCCCACTTAGAACTTCATGGCCCTTAATCATGACAAAGGGGGTAAACATTTGGGTTTTTACATAGTGTGTTTTAAATAACTTAGTTTGCTTGAAGAGCGTGGTGTTTTCAAGACTTAAAGTATGTGCAAGTCAGGAGATGCCATCTTCCATCTAGCCTGTACCCCCACATGGAGGGCACAGATGGCTGGCTTATAACATAACCCAAGAGCTTAAATGTTTCATTACAATTTTAGGCAAAAATAACACAAATGGCTTTCTTCTAAAATATCACTATGCCAAGGTGAAAAAATTTATTTTTCCAAATAATGATCATCCTAATAACTGATCACAGAGAATTAATCAATGGGACACAAGGACAATTTTATTAACTTTGACCTTGGTTGCTTTAAATTGTGGTGCTAAGAAATAGACTCTTTATTGGATAAAGGTTTAAAAGTAGTCAGAATATTTCTCCAAGTCCACCTGAGAGTTATTTCTTTGGGAATGTGTACAGGTGCAGCATGACTCCATCAAGAATGAATGCAGGGGCACCTGGGTGGCTCAGTGGGTTAAAGCCTTTGCCTTCAGCTCAGGTCATGATCCCAGGGTCCTGGGATCGAGCCCCATGTCGGGCTCTCTCCTCTGCAGGGAGCCTGCTTCCTCCTCTCTCTGCCTGCCTCTCTGCCTACTTGTGATCTCTGTCAAATAAATAAATAAAAATCTTTAAAAAAAAAACCTTAAAAAAAAAATGAATGAATGCAGGTGGGGCACCTGGGTGACTCAGTGGGTTAAAGCCTCTGCCTTCGGCTCAGGTCATGATCCCAGAGTCCTGGGATCGAGTCCCGCATCAGGCTCTCTGCTCAGCAGGGACCCTGCTTCCTCCTCTCTCTCTCTGCCTACCTCTCTGCCTACTTGTGATCTTTGTCTGTCAAATAAAAAAAAAAAAAAAAAAAAAAGAATGAATGCAGGCAGCAGTGATAAGAAGAAATACTGGACAACATAATAATTGTTGATTACTTAGTTAAGACCTTGTTTTCCTCATAATCCTAAAAATTTGCTTAAAAATATAAACATCTAGGCATGCTTAGGCGGCTCAGTGGGTTAAGCCTCTGCCTTCAGCTCAGGTCATGCATGACCTCAGGGTCCTGAGATCAAGTCCTGCATCGGGCTCTCTGCTCAGCAGGGAGCCTGCTTCCCCTTCTCTCTGCCTGCCTTTCTGCCTACTTGTGATCTCTGTCAAATAAATAAAATCCTTTTTAAAAAATATGAACATCTATATGTAGAGAACCAGCGTATATTCCCATTTCATAAAGACACACAATTTGATCAGAATACATTTCTAACTGCTTTCTGATTGATCTTTTGTATCCACTCATTTCATCTTCAGTGAAGACTAGCCACTAAAAATACTATGTTACAAGCAGGAAACTTCCATTCCTCCTGGTAGTCAGAGATTAGTTTAAAATCATCTCTAACAGGATGACAGCATGGCCTTGAGTTGGGTGATAATGTAATCTGATAAATTTAACAATGGAGAGGAAGGACTATTAATCAATAAATATATGCTGATGAACAGTCGACAATCAATCAGCTGAAGACACCCAAGGATGCTTTCCTTATAATCTGTAGGAAAAACAATTGTGATCAAAGCAACTTTACAAATGGACACTTATCTCTTGAATGGAATTCTATTGAACTGACCAATAGAGATCATATGCTATAATACACCCTTCTTAATCTTCAGTCTGATTTTGGATCAATGATCTAAACAAATTATTCCATAATGTCTTGGGGAGAATCTGTTTATGTTGAAATTCTACCGCACTAGAGTACCCTCAAAATTTTTTGTCATTTTGTGGGCACCTGGGTGGCTCAGTGGGTTAAGCCGCTGCCTTCGGCTCAGGTCATGATCTCAGGGTCCTGGGATCGAATCCCGCATCGGGCTCTCTGCTCAGCAGGGAGCCTGCTTCCTCCTCTCTCTCTTTCTGCCTGCCTCTCTGCCTACTTGTAATCTCTCTCTGTCAAATAAATAAATAAAATCTTTAAAAAAAATTTTTTTTGTCATTTGTAAACTCAATGACTTGCTGGCAATAAGTAGTTCATTAGTTCAGGTCCAATATCCTTTGTTACAAAGTGATTTGCATTGCATAGGTATTTGCTGTGATTGAACACAAATACAGAAGTAATTACCATCAGACTACTGGCATACCGGAAGGGAAGGCACATTAAGAATCAACGTCTTCAAGAGAGAAGTCTCAGAGATAATTGGACAGGCTTCTTTCGGCTACATAACAGCTTGAGAACACAATACATGTTTTGGAGTGAATTAATTGGTAAGCCACCAATTAAAAACCAGAATCAAGTTTACTTTCCAAGCTTTGTGCAGGACCTAGTACCATTACTTAATCACATGCATTCAGGTAGCAGGATGCTAAATGGTTCAGTCAAAACACATGAATGGGCCACTGAGAATTAGGAGTCCTGTGTTCCAGGTATGGCTGGGCCATCAGACTACTGTGTGAACTTGGGAATATCACTTCACTTCTCTTGGATCCCCTTTTGTCATATATAAAATGAGCCAACCATGGGGTTCTGGTCAATAAGATCTGCTTACATCCCTTCAGAAGATATACAATTATTGAAATTCCCTTCCCTTTCAAGTTAGAGTTCAAGATCCTCTAAGTATATGTAGGGAAAGCATAAGATCAGTGTTGATGAGTGCTCTCTGGACCCAGACCCACAGTCGGCTACCTCAGGTCCTCGCACATCACATAGCTTTAAGTTATCTTGTTCACAGTCATGTGGAGTTCAGTACATAATCATCATAGGTCTTTACTTAATACCAAAAGCCAAAAAGGGGAAGAGATGTTGAAATGAAGTTCATGAGGTGATTAAAATAGTAATAATTGCCCAATTGCCTCAAGAAGTTCACAGGATATATTTACCTGACAAAAATTCCTATATGGCATATCAAATATGTCTAGTACCTGAAAAATGTTCAAATAAAATATATGAATATATGTGTGTATACATATAAGCAATTATATCCCATTTGGCTTTTCATTGGGACTTTTCTGTCGCTATAATTTCTTTAGAGATAGGAAATTCCAAACCTCCCTGATTTCATCATTTAAAGCACAAATACAAAAATTATACAAAATTAACTTTTATAAAATCTAAGAATTTCAATATATCAGATTATGAAAGCAAATTTTACCTCTTTTATACCCCTCCTTTCTAAAACTACATATTGAAAATAATGTAATTTTTCCTTTTTGACAAATCACTTTTCCCTTTCATAATTTCTCCTGTGTAAATTTAAAAAGTATTTACCATTCATTAGGTGAAAAAAGGTAATATTTGTTTATATTTACCACCATTAATAATGGCATTAAAATAAAATTTATAATATAATCCTTAATAATGTACTAATCTAAGATGAAATAGGTTTCACTTAAAATTATTTCTTCATAATATACCACACAAAAATGATGAACTGGTTTTTAAAATTCCTAAGAGGGTTGACAAGATTATAAATTACTGTGAAAACGGTCTATGGGTCAAAAGAGGTTGGGAAATGCTGATCTCTGAGGTCTCTTTCAGCTCTAAAATTCTATATTTTAAATGAGACACCTCTGACTTTTCTAAATTAGTGGAAAGTAAACTTGCAAAGACTGCCAAATCCCCTATCGCTCCACTAGATTCTTCCAAATTCACATGATGATAGCATACCAAGTCTAAAAACTTAGACATACAAAAATCTGGAAACAGGAAAAATACTGAAGTGCATTTTAAGTGTGAACTTATCCACTGTATCTTATCTTTCCACGTTACTTGCTGGATTGCTAATTTACATTATTCAGTGTGACATCTGAGCTTAAAAACTGGTAAGAAAATGGCCTGCATATACTGGTATACCCTGGTAATGAACTGATTTTAAAAGTTCCTAGATTTCTAAATGAAATTTTCAGCAATATCATTCAAGACTCTAAGAATATTCTTTTCAAGGAACAAGCCAGTGAAAGGAGCAAGAAAAGAAACAAGATCATAAGGTGTCCCCAATCTTTGAACTCATGGATCAGAAGAGGAAAGGAGAGACTGCTGTTGACCACAAAGGGACACTCAGGGACACTTATGGGAGAGAGTTACATCATCTATGAAAAACGGAGGTTTCAGAAAGCTGGATTACAATTGGTCCTAGGGTTTTAATGTTATGTAACAGAGTGTACCAATATTTTTCTGTCAAGAGCCAGAGAGTAAATATTTTAGGTTTTGCAAGCCATGTAGTCTCATCACAAATACTCAACTGCCACTCTAGTAGAAAAGCAGCCACAATACTAAACCAATGAGCACAGCTGTGTTCCAATAAAACTTTATTTATAAACAAGGTAGGTGGGCAAGATTCAGCCTGCATTTTCCTGAGATGTGATCTATAATACCTTTTTAAATGATGCAATTGAAGGATGGAATAATGGGTGGAGATGTCCAATAGAAGAGAAAGAATTAGAGAATCTTAATGATTGCAAATACGTAAGATTTTAAACCCTTTTGATTAGCATTTGGAATTTCTCGAGTAATAACAACATATACACACATAAGATTCATCCTTTCAAAGTACAATAATACTGTCAAAACTAACCCCCGATGAAGCAGATCAATTAGTATTAGTTCCACCTTGCAGATAAGGAAATTGAGGCTGAGAGACCCAGACTTCTCCAAGATTTCTGAGCGGGTAAATGGCAGAGCTAGCACTGACCACTGGGCTTTCACATACTACTGAGTGCTCCTTCAAATGAAATTACTATTTAAAATACATGCATGCATACACACACACATGCCACTCCACACACAGAGTTTGTTTTCAAGACAAATTAATGCCATAGAGTAAAAATTTACTACTAGAATCAGGGTGTTTATGAGAAGCTTAGAAAACAGCTAAAATAAGCAATAAAGTAAGTATAAAGTATCAATTGACAAACTTAGTAGGGTTCAGCCATCGGAGAGGAGTTTCTCGTACTGAACTAAATAATGTGCAATGTTATTTCAATTCTAAGATGTTTTGGGAATCACTGTTTTTTGTAACAAACACTTGATGGTTTTCTTTTGAAAGATCAACTCTATATATGGTCAGGTAGCAGAAACAACTATTTCAAAATGAAACTTCCTTCCATTTCCATTCTCTTTATCCCTGTCCCTCACTGCCTTCATTCAAATAACATACTCATGTTCTACACTGAAGTTTTACAAAGTTGAAAAGTCCAAAATACAAAATTATCATCATGTCTACCATAACAGTCATGTAGAATTCTTTACACTATAAACACAGTCTTTTTTGCAGTGATTATTGAGAGGCATTTTTACAGACTAAAACAGAGATTACCCAATAAGTTACCCAATAAACTGAATTTTTGATTTGGCATCATGAGTGTGTGGTAGATCAACTTGTTTCTTTAATAGCATCCAGTGAGAAAAAAGTAAAGGCTGATTTAATAGATAATGATAGGCTCTTGCAAATGATTTCATAGGACACTGGAGAAGCAAAAGTTCTGTGGGAAATGGAATGGAAGAAAATGGCGGGAAAATGGAATTCTCACATAGCATTTACTAACACAGGCAAGCCAAACCCCAAACAACCTCTACCATAACAATACCACTGTCATATTTCCATTTTAAATTAATAACGAGACCCCCATAATTATACATAAAAACTTGCAAAAATTCATTTTCAATAAGTGTAGAAAATAATAGTGAAGATTTTTTCATTAAAGCACATTTTAAACTTCAATATTGTATTCTGAGTAGCATTATCAAATCGAATGGTCATCAAAATGACGGATCAGTGATTTAAAATGAACTCAGTATGTAAAAGGGAAAATAACCATGATGCTGAAAATTATTACAATGATAATACCATCAGGCTCAAAATGCAAAGAATCAACTTAATAAGTAAAGTACCAAATATGAAAATACATTTTTTCTTTGACTAAATCCATAATCAATGCTTTAGTTTCAGCAAAACATCACCTAGAACATTAATGTTGTTAATTTAAACTTTAATGGTTTTTATAGGAAATATATACAAGTAATCTGTAAATACAGTTTAGGTTTATAGCTGTATAAAAGCTATATACATAGGAAATAAATGCCTAATTTAATGTCTTTCCAAATTTAAATAATATATGAAATGGGTAAAAATAATTTCCATCAATACCATGAGTCCAAAAGAATACACCAGTTTAACAAAAAATAGATATGGTTCTTTAAGAGAAGAGGTGGGCATGCATAGCCCTTTCCTACTGGGCAGACTTTTCTTCTTGGACAAGGTCTGGAATGAAGGAGCACCTGTAAGAGCTCCTGGAAGCTGACTAATTAAAGGTCATCCTTAGCATGATTCCTCAGCTGTCCAGCTACAGGTGTGACCAGAAGCCAAATCTCATCCTCATATCCCTGTGCCCCCAAGAATCCCATTTGCCTATTTTATGTGTTTCTGCATATCTAATGATAACAGAGTTACTATTTTATGAGATTTTTTCTTACAATGAATACCTTTTGCAAGTATCTCAAAATATACTCCCTATGCCTAATTAATTTGTACTTCTTATAATAAGGTGCTTTTTTTAAATAAGGTGCAATTAAAAAGTGCTCTATAACTTAAGAGAAAATGCAGTTCAAAGCAATTCAGTTCAAGAGGTACCAGCACTTACTAGGTAAAAGACATTTATACAAAGCATTAAGAATAGAGAACTAGGGACGCCTGGGTGGCTCAGTTGGTTAAGCGGCTGCCTTCGGCTCAGGTCATGATCCCAGCGTCCTGGGATCGAGTCCCACATCGGGCTCCTTGCTCGGCAGGGATCCTGCTTCTCCCTCTGCCTCTGCCTGCCTCTCTGTCTGCCTGTGCTCGCTCTCTCTCCCTCTCTCTCTGACAAATAAATAAATAAAAATTTAAAAAAAAAAAAAAAAAAGAATAGAGAACTAAATTGGGTTAACGGTCTCTACACCAAAACACTGAAGAAGGCCACACTTCATTCATAAGCCAGTGGCTGTTAGGATATTTCAAGCCACCAAAGGAAGAGGAAAAAAAAAGCTTTGAAAAATTTGTTGAGAGTATTGTGCATAAAAATACAACTAAGGTTTTTTTATTTTTATTGTAATGACAACAGTGATTATTAAGAGTTCATGAGCATCCTCCCAAGCAAGCTGCATGTATTATCTCATTTAATCCTGAGGCCATTTCATAAGGCAAGTCTAACTACTACCTCCATTTTTCTCAAACCTGTTTTCTTTTTTTTAAGATTTTATTTATTTATTTGAGAGACAGGGAGAGGGAGAGGACAGAGGGAGAGTGTGAGGGAGAAGCCAACTCCCCACTAAGCAAGGAACCCGACACAGGACTCAATTATAGGACCCTGAGATCCTGACCTGACCTGAAGGCAGGTGCTTAACTGACTGAGCCACTCAGGCGCCCCAATTACCTCTATCTTTAAAAGGAGAAGCTATAACATTTATAGGTTGCAAACACACAAAATAAAATTATGTGGAAAGATAAAATTGCTACTGTTTATGCCAAAAATAACAGAGTATTGACAATTTTTTAAAATGTAGTAGTTGATATGCAGTTAAAAAAAAAAATCCAAGAAGGTTACATCTAAATGGTATTTCTTGCAGAGTAGAACAACCAGATCTCAATTTACCCATTTCCAGGTTACCAGTTACCAACCATCTACGAACTTAACATAGAGTCATCCTCTACCTAGCATTCTTAGGTAGAATGTGAAGATGAGTCTATATCTTAATTAAGAAGTTTGTAAAAATCTAAGTATCTTCACTCTTTCTCAACACAGGGAAGTTTCCCTGCTTCTCTCGGCTCCCTCTTTGGTCTGATCAAGTCTTTGGTTTTGTACTCTGCACCACACTTGTACATGCTAGATTTTTAATTGTAGAAAAATACAATAAAATGACCATCCGTACTGCAAAGACTGCAAAAAGCATGAATGATACTATACTTTCATGTTAGGCATGGGCGCCCTTCTCTTATCTCCTTGCCTAATATACTCTATCACATCTTTGGTAAATATAAAATTACTTGCTAAGAATACATGTAAGCACAACATAAATATAAATGTACTTTTAAAAAAATGTACATAGGCTGGGCGCCTGGCTGGCTCAGTAGGTTAAAGCCTCTGTCTTTGGCTCAGGTCATGATCTCAGGGTCCTGGGATGGATCCCCTAATCCGGCTCTCGGCTCAGCGGGGAGCATGCTTCCCTTCCTCTCTCTGCCTGCCTCTCTGCCTACTTGTGATCTCTGTCAAATAAATAAATAAAATCTTTTTTTTAAATGTACATAGGCAACCTAGAAATCACCATCTGGAACCAAGAGCCCTTTGATGGCTTGATCAATTTTCAATTACTTAAAATAGATTATTTTCAGAAAAGCTCACTAAAAAATTCTCCAGAATTTGGCTGGGCCACATTTAAGCCATCCCAGGCAACTGAAAAACCATGGTTATAGTTTCAAGACTTCCAGAAAAAGAAGTTCCTATCAACCATTCATATGTTGGTGTGATTTTAACTATTATCAAACTATTCCTTATATTTAGCCTAAATCCTTCACATTATACATCATCTTCATTCCCTGTCATATCTTTTCTTAGTGGACAAGAACTAGAATTAAATTGCAAGTGAGTGGGTATATCCTTAGGCTTCTAAAAATAAATATCTGATGAGAAGCTGTTTAGGGCATCTAGAATTTCCTTAACCCAATATTTGAACAACTACTTAAATAGCGGATGCTATAAATGCTATCAAAACAATGCACAAAACTCAATGTACTGAGTCATAATCACCTACTACAGTCATTGACCAAAATCTCAACAGAGAAACTCTACCAAGCATTTTGCAGGAAAGAAACCAAGAACTAGTCTCCTCATTTCAGCAAGTTCCACATACACATACAAGGATCTCAGGACTGGTTGAGCCTATGTTCAAAACAAGTTCTGTCCCTACTCCAGCCCTATAGTAAATGGTATCACAGACCAGTGTGACAAAGAGCAGTGGCCACAAACTGTTAAATTCAAGACATCACACATAGATTCTTCACCCAGCTGAGTCCACAAAGCCCCAAGACTATAGTGGAAATACACAGATTCAGGTATGAAAAGTTAATTCACTACTTCACTGCTGTCCTGCGAGGTAGTTTTCTTGCTTCTCCTAATATTCTATTGATTTCCACCGATTTAACTTGCTTAATTCTAAGATGTTATCTTGAAATGGACACTTCATCGGTTTTCATTTCCATTGCTTTCAACAGAGCCTACTTAAAATGTGGCAGAGAATTAAATTACTTAAAGACCAACTATGGTTAATCAGACCTTCGCTTCTAAAATTGAAGGCTCCTGTTGAACATGCTTGAAAACAAAGTCAGTGCCTCATTTTCCTGGATCATAATTCATGTAGCACAGTGACTTATTAAATATTAAACATTTTTTGATAAAACATCAATATTCTTTGTTTTACATCAAAAGTTGTGTGTCTGCAAAATGTCACCACCACATCTTTTCCGTATTCTCTTCCTTTGCATTTTGATATTGACAAAATGAAACTGGGATCATAACATTTTTGTCACATTGCACAGTGACTGCTACCAAAATTATGTAACCCGTTCTAAAGCCCATTTCCTGCAAGCACCACCAACTAATTTGTCAAGTCCCCTAAAGGAACAAGGCATGTGGGAAACAGATGGAGAAAAGCACAGTACAGTAGGAATGGAAAAGAGATTTCATTTGAAGAGAGGTTGAGTAGGAAGGAAATCTGGATAGAAACTGGAGTCAAATATCCAGATTGGGGCACTCCTTTAAGGGATAAGAGGACAAAAGTCAGAAAATAAATGGAAAAGACACAAAAACAGGATATAGAAGGGGGTAAAACCCCAAGAGACACAAGGTATAATGGTAACTTATTATAGCCACTCAATTTTAAAACAACTCAAAAATGGATTTTTTTCTTGGTATACAGAATGTTCAGTTTTTGGGTTCAATAGATGAGGGTGTCTTAACCTGGATGCTTAAGCCTCAAAAGGATCATTGATGGGCCTCAGGGAGTACAAGACTCCTCTGAAATACTGCATAAAACTTAAGGGGTGTGTGTGTGAGAGAAAGACAGAGATACAGAGACAGGCAGAGACAGCATGTGCAGATGTGTAAGAGTATATGTGTACACAGGCATGTGGACATAGCCTCCATCAGATTCTCAAAGGAACCCATGACCCTAAGTAAGTTAAGAATCATTGCCCTAGAGGCTAAAGGCACTGTATACTCATCTCCCTTTGGTATGGGGGGAAGAACATTGTAACTGCCTTGAGTGATTTTCCCCTGTAGCTTCCCTTATGAGTCAAGGGACTTGTTTGAATTACAGGTGACCAACTGCAAGGAAGGTGCTCATGGTCACATCTACTACACTGGAAACTCACCCTCAACTACCCACATTAGAGTACAACATGAAAACTGATACATTCAGGTGCACTGTGATAAATAATGTACTCCACAGGGCTGGGGAAGGGCACTGTCCAGGCAAGAAAAAGCTACCCAAACTTACAAAAGGAAGGATGTTAGAGAAGAAAGAATGAATGCCATCCTCGGTGAGCAGGATAATACTGAGAACACTGGACAGGAGTTCTGTCTTTTACAGTGCTGCCAAATCATCCCAATATTTCTGTCACTGTCAGCTAACCAAAAGACATTAGGGATGAACAATACCACTCACACTAAGGTCGGGAAATTCCTGATTGACAGACACTCCATCATCTTTCTCTAAAAGTATTTATACTGGACCAGGCATGGCAGATACAATATTGCTTAACCTGTGTTGTAGTTGCTATTGCTTCTGTACATTCCCTGACCACAAATAATACTTAGTTCATTGAATCTGTCAGCTAAACAAACATCTGTCATCAATAATTAACACCCATATACACACGTACATGCACACAACTCCATACACAGAGAAAACATATTCATAGGTTCAGAAAGCCTCCTGTAGATACAGGAAATGGTACATTTCTACTAAACCAAGTTTGCTATAGTTTTCAGTTTAATGATGAGCTCTCAAATAATCTTATTCTCTTGTTTTATTCTGTTAAAAGCACTGACGCTCTCTTAAACTCCTTCTGTGTTCTCTTATAGGATTCCATCTAAAGAAACCCCACTGAAGAGTAGGAAATGTTTATGTCAGGGATACAGATCCATCAGCTGTTTTGCATGCCAAACTAAACTAGTTTTCTTTCTTTCTTTTTTTTCTTAACTAGTTTTCAACACCACTGGAGCCCTTTCAGAAGTGTGTGCACATATTAAATGCCTAGACCTTTCAAGATGTTTGAACAAGAGATTAAGCCTTGTATTTCACAGTCTCACCAATTTGAAATATTCATGCAGAGACAGAGTGGGTAGGAGATGTCCAGGAGTTATCATCAGAAAATATCTGATGACATCATGAAAACTCAGCTAAACTACAATTCCTACTAAGATTTACAAACAAGGAGGAGTGAAGCTTTACCAGTGGAGAAATACAGATGAAAACCAGCAGGCTTCTGGCCACAAAATGAATCTGAAGTGCACATGAAATTATTGTTATTACAGACACCAAAATGTTTCAATTCTGATTTTCTACATTGGATTTTTACCTAATCAGAAACCTGTTAAGCTAAATTTTGGATATAGGTTGCCCAAAGCAAAACACAAAAGGCAGAGATGAGTTCAACAATCTATTTTCATCAGAACAGAAGTTTTGCCCATGATTTGCTTTCATTTAATTCTGATAGTAATCTTTAAAATTTTACATATTGTTTCTATGTTATGTGATAGCTTTGTGGAATGTAATAACTGCTAAGGAACAGTACCTTTTTGTAAAGGTTTGTAAATTTTCAAGCACTGATCACTTCTCTATATAGGCAACCATTGGGTATATTTCTCTGAAATTGTATTTTCAGAATTTTTTTTTTTAATTTTGAGAGGGTGGGCTGGGAGGGACAAAGGAAGAGAGAGAAAGTGAGAGAGAGAGAGAGAGAGAGAGAATCTCAAGCAGGCTCCACACTCAGCATGGGGTCCGATGTGAGGTTCAGTCTCACAACCCTGAGATCATGGCCTGAGCTGAAGTCATGAGTTGGACACTCAGCCCACTGAACCAGGCAGGCACCCTTGAAATTTCATTTTTTTTCCAAAGATTTTATTTATTTATTTGACAGACAGAGATCACAAGTAGGCAGAGAGAGAGGGAGAAGCAGGCTCCCCGCCGAGTAGAGAGCCCAATGTGGGGCTCGATCCCAGGACCCTGGGATCATGACCTGAGCCGAAGGTAGAGGCTTTAGCCCGCTGAGCCACCCAGGCGCCCCTGAAATTTCATTTTTTAAAGAACTTTGGTTTCAACTTGTATTTCAAATGGGTTTGGATTTCTTTCTTTCATTTTTGTCATAAGCAAAATTTGCTTACCCATTCATTTATAAAACCTTATAACTAGCTTGAGAAATGCTTACTATTGACTTAGCAGATACCGTTTTTATTTATTAGCAGGATTCAAAACAACCTTCTCATATTTACTTCGGGAAACTTCAAATAGTTCCTTCCTTTTTTCTCTGTAACTTCAATTGCTTCCTACTCTTGAGCAGGGGGGAGAAAGACCCTACTTTTCCACTTTAAGAACTTAAACAGTAACATTTCAGTGATTTACAATCAACTCATTGATGCAATACAAAAACTATAAACATCATATATAGTGTTCACAAGTGGGACAAACCAGGAAAACATAACAGGATTATTCCAAAGTTGTTACTGGAAAAAAGAGTGGCTTGACTTTGTTCTGCCATCATCATCCTCAGAGAGTTATATAGCACAGTGACTTCTTATTTTTTTCTTTTTAACAGCAAGCAGTAGCATTCACGCTTAGGAATGGTTTACATTTTTGGATAGGAAACACTCTCATGTGCCACTTTACTGTGGAAAATAAGCCAAACTGCGAGATAAAAACAACAACAAGGAAATGCTAAGGTGTTTTCTATATACAAACACATAAATTAGGAGGTGGGAGAAGGAGACAAGAAATGAGAAGAGTGTCGAATAGAAAAAGAAGTGAGTGATTCAAAGAAAAGCAGTCAAGTTTCTATAGCTAAGAGGCCAAAGACTTCCTTGAATAAATACATAGATTATAAAGTTACTTGTATCACTACGAAGTATAAACTCCTTTGCCTCTAAACCTTTAACCAGGTGTTAGGGAATGACTGCAGATGGGTATGGGATTTCTTTTGGGGATGATAAAAATCTTCTAAAACTAATCATGGTCATGATTACACAACTCTGAATATGCTGGAAATTACTGAATTATGCATTTAAGTGGGTGAATGGTATAATATGCAAATTCTATCTCATTAAAGCTGCTGGCTTTAAAAAAAAAAAAAACAAAAAACAAAAACACTGACTGACCAGAAATGTCCAACACCTGAGTTTTCAAAATCCTAAGACAGTAAGGAGGTTGTAATATTTGTGGAGATAATTTTAAATACAGAAATATTTAGCAACATTTTCTGGTACACAACACTGTCCTCCTCCAGGCCAAAGAAGTATGTTAAAGTGTAGAACGTCCTTTTTATTAAGGCTAGGGTATTTGTTACAAGTTGTGCAATATTCCCCAAATGTTCTCCCATGTGGAAAAATTTACTTGGAGTGTATCCTCTGAAATAAATTTAAGTACCAGTAAATTGATGGTGATTAAAAAAAAAAAAACTACTTACAAATGTTTCTTTTTAACTAAGCATTACTGACAGAAACGTTAAAATCAAGGGGTCTAATTTTCTAGAAGTAGCCATGAGGAGAGGGATTTTAGCACAAACACAAGGAAACTCCTAGTTCAAGATTCACTTTTTAGCCCCGTGAAAAGATACTGGAGGGAGAAGAAGGAAAGCATGACATTTAAAAGCCAGTAATCTGACACAAAGTTGAATGAATGTTCCCACCTTCTTTAAAGGAGAGAGGCAAGACAATAGACAGTTTTCTCACAGAAATTTTCATTTTTTAATCATTTGCAGCAGGACTGCACCAGAGTGATTAATATTCATCCACCTGCCTGAACACAAAACCCTTAACTTTCCACATTTAAGTTCTATGGCTAGTTTAATATATTACCATTTAAACAAGTTTCCCTTCCACTGTGGTTTTGGACTTAGAGAAAAATCTGATTCACTTTTACTGGAGTTAGAGAAGATGAAAAGGAAGAGGGAATCTGAATTAATACTTTACCAGACCAAAGTTAAATGTCACCAAGTTACAACTCTATAGAACCGACACTCTCAGTAGCCATGTGACCAAAGGAAGCCAAGACTGACAAAGTACAGATTCAAATGCATTTTCTCCATACCAGTCACACAGAAAGGGGTATAATCCAGACACATGTAAACCATACATACACAGGCATCTTGCTGGTTGAGTAAGGATATGTGGTAAGTAATCTAACCTGAAAAATTTTCTTTTAAATGGAAAAAAAAAAAAGCAACCAAGATTTACTGTCCCAGCAAGGATATGACAACAAAAATTTACAATTTCCCCCCATCTCATTCTTGTTCATCCTCCTTCCTTCTGCCCCCTCGCTGTGTCTGCTTCTCCACTCACATCCATTCTCCATTTCCTGATAACTTCGCATCACGTTAGTTCATGCCTAATATAAAACTGTGGTATGTGGAGGAATTTTCAAACATAAACAAAAAAGGTTTAAAAAAAAAAAAAAAGGAAAAGAGAGACAGTGTGCTTGGGAGGAAGACCCGAGAAAGAGGAAGATTGAGAGAGACAGAGAGAATGTCAACGCCCAAGTCTGGTATTTGCCTATTTAAATTCCATCCTGCAGCCCTGGCCAAGCTGAGCGATAGATGGGCTGTGTTATGAATTTCTGATCAGACAACTGATAGGTTATGAGAGGGGACATAATCCCATTGAGAAAGCCTTTTCTTCCAAGCGGGGGCAAGTAATAGCCTAGCCGTGAGAGACGGCTCCTTGCACTGCCCTTTATGTGCGTGTGTGTGTGTGTGCATGTGTGTACATACATAAATTTTTGCTTTCCTTAAAAACAGTCAAAATAGGCATTTTATGATGATAAATGTGTAGCGATAATTGGAGATCGCCTGCATCTGAAACAGAGATGTGCCTTGGCAAATCAGATGCCCTCAACAAATAAACTATGTATTTTTTAAACCACATTAGAATTCTCTTCTTTGCCTACCTTATTCTGGTACCCACATTGATGACCTGAAAGAAAAGTGAAAAGATTGAAAACCCACAGCACTGCTGGTATCTGGGATATATTCTATGATTTGTTTCCCTTTCAATGTTTTGTGTTTACCTCAAAAAAGAAATACCACGTACCTACAATGGACAATACCATTCACATTCAATGTTCAAAGGAGAAAAAAAGTTTTAAAGTTTTTTTTTAAAATTCTCATACATGTGAAACAATATTTTAAATTGCTTTGTGTAGTAATTATAGGCAGTTAATTACTCTAGCTCTAGTTAAGCATTATAGTAACTAAGAGGTTTGTAGGTTAATTGAAAATTGTGTAATAGAGACAGGGTATTAAGTATCCAAGTCAAGACTTCGCAACAGCTTGTGACTACTGCACCGTAAAAAGTTAGAAACCATAAGCCTGGTATCAGGAGCTGCTGGAGTCAAATCTATTAGCCTCCCTGCATCAGATGCACCCACACACACAAAGAAGACCTCCAGCTGCAATTCATAACCGAAAGAAAAGTCACTCAGAATTATGTGAATTATAATAGCATAACAGACAAGAGAGGTATTTATAAATACAAGCAGGGAAAGCTTAAAATGTAGGAACTGTCATCACATGTAAAGGAAATAAGGCAGTTGGATTTCATTCCTATCCAATATTGAGTGACATCATAGGAGGTGAACAGTATTTTGTGTTCTCGGTTTTCCTTCTTTAGCCAAAAGGCATCCCAGTACCTAGTGGAAATTTACTGTTACAGTGGACAAGAGAGAAAGGGTTACTGATATATGTTTAACATAATGTTCATCTTATGGCATGAACCTTAGTGCAGGGAGAATCAGCATCCCATTAAACCTGGAGTCCTCTAAGACAGTTTCGAGGGGTGTGTGTGTGTGTGTGTTTAAAACAACCTTCCTTTGATGATTTAGGGACATTTATCTTCCATTTATAAATTCACCAATTATTAATTATGATCTGTAAGAATCAAAATTGTATTAGTACCATTCTGCCTTTCAAAATACAATGTTTTCCCTTATGTCACATGCCCATATCAAGGTAACTTCAGTTCTCTTTACCCTCTAAGCTGTAATAGATCCATTAGCCAAGTGTGGACTGGAAGTAGGGGGAGCCTAATCTGAGAGTGCAAATTATTTACCTGATTTAGATTCATTACAGTCAGGCCTGCCGTCTGCATTTCACCATCTTTTTAAAATGGGGAACTTGCCCTGAAAGAATATTATGTAAATCTTTCTGTCACAGATTATTGCCTCTATACATGACTTCCACACCATGCATCTGCTTTCTGTGCAAGCTTATTACATACACATACACAATTTCCCATTTTTAACCTCCAGTCCTTCCCATTCTCCTCTTCCCCCAACACTCATTATGAGGAAAATTACCTCAAACAGGACACTACTGGTTTTCTTCCATTCAATTTACATAATTGCTGTTTTGTTGCCTTTTTTTTTTTTAATGTGGAAATTTTGTACCCCAAAGCAAAGCATCGATGTTGAAATGGCAAAATGGGAGTTTCATTCAGGGTTATAAATGTAGGGGTGCTCCTAGCAATGCATTGTGGGGCATTCTCAGCCCCCATACAAGTCTTCTTTGAGGATTTTGGTCAATATTTTCCATGATGGTGACAACCCTCAGTAAAATATACATTAGCCAGTGAAGCTTAGCCTCTGAGAACCATGAAAGTAGCTGTTCTAGGAAGGATAGCTCATGAATTTTTAATATAACACTATGCCAAATCTATGATGAACTAACTTAACGCTGATTAATAATGATACTTAACATAAACATTTGTGTACAAGGAACAACAATACTACTTTTTTTCTTAAAGAAGCAACATTTAAAAGTAACCTTTGAGGTTGGGGGCACTTGGGTGGCTCAGTGGATTAAGCCTCTGCCTTCAGCTCAGGTCATGATCTCAGGGCCCTGGATTTGAGCCCCACATCAGGCTCTCTGCTCAGCAGGGAGCCTTCTTCCCCCCTCTCTCTCTGACTGCCTACTTGTGATCTCTCTCTCTCTGTCAAATAAATAAATAAGCTTTTTTTTTAAAAAAAAAAAAAAGTAACCTTTGTAGCTTCCAGGTTCTCATTTCCTTTTCTGCAATTGCTATATTAAATAAGAGATAAAAATGTATTCTTTAACCATGAAACATATTGCATATATATACACAAAACAGTGTAAATACAGATGTATAGTTCAAAGAAAAATCATAAAATAAACACCCATGTAACCTCCAAGCAAGTGAAGCAGCAGAACTTTGACAACATCTTAGAATCCACTCTATGCCTTCCTGTCCTGGACTGAAGCATTACACTTTCCTTCTCACAGCCCTGTAAGAGGTTCCCACTGTCCTGATCTTTTTCTCATATATTTTTCTATCTCTTATTAATCCTAACAAGATTTTAATTTTGCCTGGTTTTATAGTAAAATTTATTTTATATTTATTTTATATTTATAAATATAAATATAAAATTTGTATTTTATATTTACATATTTTATTTATTATATTTTATATTTATAAAATTTATTTTATATTTATTTTATACTAAAATTTATTCTTTAGAGCTTGTTTCATTTGCTCGTGTTAGAAGATTCACAAGTTCAATCATGTGCAGTCATGGTCCAATCATTTTTGTTGTTCTGCAGTATTCCATTTTATGAATAAATCAGTCTTTATTGACCAGTTTTTGCTGATGGACATTTCATTTATCTAGTTTGGGACTATTATCAACAGTTATAGTATGAACATTCTTGTTAATGTTTCCTAGTACTTATGAACAAGATTTCCGCTAGGGTATATATATATAGCCAGGAGCGAGGATGTTTAAGGATATAAAGTAAGTTCAATTTAACAAATTAAACCCAACTCTTCTCCAATATGGTGGTCTCAATTAACACACTCTCATCAGCAAAGCTCTCAATGATCTTCACCTTTGCAGATTTTTAAAATGTTGGTAAGGTGTTTGGTGTGCAATGATACCTCCTGAGGATTTTAATTTGTAATGACCTGATTACCAGTGGGATTAAGCATTTTTTCATATGTTTGTTGGGTTTGCTCTTTTGCTTAAAGAATCCAGATTTCTCATCTATTTTCTTACTTTATTAGTCTTTTCCTTATTCATTTGCCAGAATTCTTTATATGTTCTGGATAGTACTCTTTTGTCAGCATGTGTTACAAGTATCTTTTCAACGAGACGGGTCTTCTTCTCATTCTCTTTATGGTATCTCATGATAAATAGAAGTTGTTAATTTTAATGCAGTTCTATTTATTATTCTTACAGTTAGTCCTTTTGTGCCTTGTTTAAGAAATTTTCCCCCAATTATCTTCTAAAATATCTTTCTAAAAGCTTTATTACTTATCCTTTTACATCTTTAGGTCTTTGTTCCACCTGGAATTATTTTGTATATTATGAGCTAGAGGTTCAGCTTCATTTATTTTTCCATATAAATAACCAATTTTCCCAAAACCATTTACTGGAAAGTCTGTCCTTTCCTCACTGATCTATAAAGCCATTTCTATTATTTATCTAATGTATACATATGACTTATTCTATTTCTTGGTTTTCTTTTCTGTTCCACTGGGCTCTTTTCACCTATACCATTACTAAACTGGATCAGTGTGGCTTAATAACATACCTTGATATCTGGCAAGAAGTCCCAATTATGTTTTTCTTTAAAAGGCTCTTGGCAATACTTTATTCCTTGTATTTCTATGTTTTTTTTTTAATTTTTAAAAAGACTTTATTTATTTATTTGACACAAAGAGAGCACAAGCAGGGGGAATGGCAGGCAAAAGGAGACAGAGAAGAAGGCAGAAGGAGAGGAAGAAGAAGACAGAAGGAAAGGGAGAAGCACAGGATTCCATCCCAGGATTCCAGGATCATGACCTTAGTCGAAGGCAGATGCTTAACCAACTAAGCCATCCAGGCGCCCCTAAATTTATTTTTTTAGTTTGAGATTAAGTTGAGTTGCTGAATGAGACTGTATTGAAGCTTTAATTTTTAGGGAACTGTTATATTTCATGAACACGCTATACTTGTCTATTTAAATACTTTTTCATATTGTTAAGTTTTTCACTTTAACATTAGCAAGACTTTATACAACTTTAGTTAGATTTGTTCCTAGTTTCTTCATATTTTGGTACTCTTAGGGTGTGTGTGTATAACAGAGAGAGAGAGAGCAAGTGTGCATGCATATACACACACACATACACAGAGAAGAGGAAGGGCCAACCCAGCGTGGGTCTACACCCAGGGTGGAGCCCAAAACAGGGTCCACACCCAGCGTGGAGCCCAAAAGCAGGGCTCAAGCTCACGACCCTGAGATCACAACATGAGCCAAAATCATGAGTTAGATGTGCCAGAAAGGATGTATATTTAAAATATAAATGTTTTCTGGGGCACCTGGGTGGCTCAGTGGGTTAAAGCCTCTGCCTTCGGCTCAGGTCATGATCCCAGGGTTCTGGGATCGAGCCCCGCGTCGGGCTCTCTGCTCCGCAGGGAACCTGCTTTCTCCCCCCTCTCTCTCTGCCTACCTCTCTGCCTACTTGTGATTTCTCTCTGTCAAATAAATAAAAACCTTTTTTAAAAAATGTGTTTTCTATTTATTGTTAATACACAGAAATGTAGTTCATTTTTCCATATTGATTTTGTTTCCAGCAACCTTATAAAATTCTATTAATTTTAATTAAAAATTAAATTTTAATTTTAAAAATTAAATTTTAATTTAATTTTAATTAAATTTTTATTAAAAATTTAAATTCTATTAATTTTAATGATTTGTCAATTGATTCTTTTGGGTTTTCTATATCACAATCATATCAGCAATGAAGAAGAAGAATAAATATTGTTATTTCCTCCTTCACAATCCTGTACTGTTTATTTCCTTTTCCTGCTTTATTACACTGGCTTAGAAAGTCCAGTGCCGTGTTGAAGGCAAGGGATGATAGGTGCTTTTATCTTTTTCCTGATCTCAAAAGATTTATATTGTTTATCCATTAATAAGGTTGTTTGTTGAAGGTTTTTAGATATTAGTTGTCAGATAAAGAATGTTTCTTTCTAGTCTTAGTATGTTAAAAATTTTCACAGTGGATATAATGAATTTTATCAAATTCTTCTGTACCTATTAAGATGATCATTTTTCCCTTTCATTATATAATATATAATTATATATCAATTGATTTATTATGTTAAACCAACATACCACTCCAGAAACAAGCCCAGGCCATAAAATAATATCTAGTGCTAGATTTCATTTGCTAATAATATCTAGTGCTAGATTTGGTTTGCTAATAATATCTAGTGCTAGATTTGGTTTGCTAATACTCTGTCCTTGACTCTGCATCCATTAAAGAGACAGTCTATAACTTTCCTTTTCTCGTACTATTCTTGTCAAGTTTCACTATCAAGGTTTCCAAGCTTCAATAAGTAAGACAAACAATGTCTTAAGAATTTTATAGTTGTACTTAGACAACTACAATGGCAGAAAACAAGTACTGCCTTGTACGTTTCAATCCAGCTTTCCTTCTTTATCTTCCTCTTCCTACCTGGTCAAGGTTTACGCAGAAAACAAACTACACCAGTTCATGTCACAACGAAAATTTAATATAAAGAGTTGTTAACTGATATAAAAATTCTAACCAGCTAACTAAAAAACCAAAAGAACCTTAAGTTATCAAATAAATATCAAGCACTCCAAAGACTGAAAGAGAAAAAGTCGGAATTATTAAATCTGAGGGGTTTGGAGGAGGGGCCAAACTCAGTTCTCTGAAGAGGGGGGTGATAAGTGGCTGGTACTGGTTTATCTGAGCAGGGCCTGATGAAACAGGCAGACTCTGAAGATGTTAGGAAAACTGCAAATGGGATTCAACTGTTACTATAGGAAGCGACTTCCATAAACACGGTGATAAAATGGTGCTGGAGGGATGCCCACTGGAAGAAAAACCATAGGAGTGTGTCATTTCTTCCTCTCCAGACTTTCAGAATCTTTTCTGGTGGTCTCTACTGACAGAGCTTAAGGCAAACCTGCTAGCAGAACAAAAAATGGAATCTGCAGGGCTTCGGCCCCCAGAATCACAAAGCAGCATATATAAATTTGGGTTTGGAGATAAAAGACAATAGTTTAATAAATGGCACAGTATTAAAGTGGCAAATTACAGCTGGTGATGCCTACCACAAAAGATAAGAATTTTCTTTCCAATGATGAAGGCCACCTCCAACACCATGAAACTTACAGCCACACTGAGTGTCTGGATGGTGAATCTGATGTGTCTGGGCTAAGGTTCTCACCATTATCCCATGTGGTAGACTGTAAAGAAGCCACAAATTGCTCCTTTCTCATCCCCACACTTCTTTCCATATGACTTTGCAGCTTCTCCATTCCAAGGTGAAGACGATTTCTTCCCCCACTTTAAATCTGGCCTTGAACATCACCCAAGCCAATGGATGCTTTAATCGGTGTATGAATGAAAGATGATGCATTCAGAGACTCAGAAAGTACCTTCTCTCTTTTGCTATTGAGGACAGACACTGTGATGTAGGATTTACCTTCTTACAAAATGAAAGACCACATGGAAAGGGGCCCCATTAGTCCCAGTATTTCCAGCCATTCCACCTCATCTTTTTACTGTCTTCTTAGATTTCCCTTTTCTAAGACATCATATAGTTGGACTCACACAATAGCAAACTTTTCAGACTAGCTTCTTTCACTCAGCAATACAAATTGAAGCTTTTTCCTTATATTTTCTTAGCTTTCTAGTTTTTAATTTTTCTTTTAAATTTTATTTATTTATTTGCCAGAGATCACAAGAAGGCAGAGAGGTAGGCAGAGAGGAGGAAGCAGGCTCCCCGCTGAGTAGAGAGTCTGATGCAGGGTTCCATCCCAGAACCCTGGGATCATGACCTGAGCTGAAGGCAGAGGCTTTAATCCACTGAGCCACCCAGGCGTCCCTAGTTCTTGAATTTTTAAGATTTTAGTTATCTATTTGATAGAGAGAGAGCACAACAAGGGGAGCAGTAGGCAGATGGAGAGGGAGAAGCAGGCTCGAAGAGCAGGGAGCCAGATGTGGGGCTTGATCCCAGGACTCTGGGACCATGACCTGAGCCAAACACAGATGCTTAATGACTGAGACACAGGCACTCCAGCTTTCTAGTTCTTTATCACTGAATATCAATATTCCACCATATGGATGTACTGTAGTTTTTTTACCTACTCACCTACATCAAGTTTTAACAATTCTGAACAAAGCTACTATAAACATCTGTGTGCAGATTTTTATATGTATTTAAGTTTTTAATTCATTTGGGTAAATGCAAAGAAGCGTGACTGCTGGATCCCATGATAAAACTACATTTAGTTTTCAAAGAAACTAACACACTGTCTTCCAAAGTGGCTGTACTATCTTGCATACCCACCACACATGAATGAGAGTTTTCTAGTGCTCCATATCCTTACTACCATTTGGCATTCCCAGCGTTTTGGATTTTAGTCATTCTAATAGGTGTGTAGTGGTATTTCATTGTTGTTCTAATGATAATGACATTGAGCATCTTTTCATATATTTATTTGCCATCTGGACACTGTCTTTAATGAGATATCTGTTCAGACCATTGGCCCACTATTTAATTGGGTGGTTTGTTTTCTTGGTGTTGAGATTTAAGAGTGTTCAGATATTCTGGATATTAGACCTTTATCAGACATGTGCTTAGCAAATATTTTCTCCCAGTCTGTGGCTTGTCTTCTCATTCTCTCAATGGTGTTGTATTTTAAATTTCAGTTTCCATGTGTTCATTGCTAGTATATAATAAAATTGATTTTGTATGTTGTTTTTATCCAGAGATCTTGCTGAATTCACTTACTGGTACTAAGAGGGTTTTTTTTTAAATCGATTCTTGGGATACTCTAGACAATCATGTCATCTGTAAATACAGAGGGTTTTTGTCTTCCTTTCTGCTACATATATACCTTTTTTATTTCCTTTCCATATTGCCCTGACTAGAACTTATAGTACAACTGCTGAACAGCAACAGTGACACTGGGCATCCTTGAGCTGTTCCTGATCTGAGGGAGAAAGCATTCAATTCGGACAATTATGTATGAGGCTAGCTGGATGTTTCTTGTAGATGTGCTCTATCAAAACTCTATTCTGAGTTTTATGGGATTCTTTTTCATTGGTCTGTAATTCTTTCTTTCTTCTGTCTTTGTACTGTCTGTCTGGTTTTGATATCAGGGTGATACTGACTTCATAGCTGGGGAGCATTCCCTCCTCTTTTATTTTCTCTACGAGACTGAAGAACTGGAGTTCAGTCTTCTTTGACCATCGGGTAGAATTATCCAGTGAAAGCATCAGGGCCTGGAGATTTCTTTTTCAGGAGGTTTTAAATTAAAAATTCAGTGTCTTGAAGAGTTGATGATCTCTTGAAATCATCTATTTGAGTTTTAATTGTTTGGTGTCAAATTTATGGCTACAGAGTCAAAAATACTTTTTTTTTTAATTATCTTTAAGATGTCTGTTGGGGGGGGGTGCCTGGGTGGCACAGTTGGTTAAGCAGCTGCCTTCAGCTCAGGTCATGATCCCAGCGCCCTGGGATCGAGTCCCACTTTGGGCTCCTTGCTCGGCAGGGAGCCTGCTTCTCCCTCTGCCTCTGCCTGCCATTCTGTCTGCTTGTGCTCGCTCTCTCTCCCTCTCTCTCTCTCTGACAAATAAATAAAAAAACAAAAACAAAAAAAAACCTTAAAAAAAAAAAAGATGTCTGTGGGGTTTTAATTCCCGTTTTAATTCCTGATATTAGTAATTTGTGTCTTCTCTTTCTTCCTTTGTCATTCTTACTAGAGTTTTGTCAATTTTATTGATCTTTCCAAAGAACTAGCTTTTTGTTTCATTGATTTTCTCTACATTTTTCTGCTTTTTTAGGTCCATGATTTTTGCTTGTGTATACATTATTTCCTTTTTTCTGCTCAAATTGGATTTGATATTCTTTGATATGAGCTTAGATTATTGATGTTGATATTTTGCCCTCTTTTCTTACGTAAACATTTAATGCTATACCTTTTCCTCTCAGCATTGCCTTAGCTGTGTCCCACAAGTTTTGATGTGCTGCACTCATTTTCATCCACTTCCATGTATTTTTTAAACTTTGACACTTCTCTTTATCCACAGATTATTCAGAAATGTATCGTTTAGTTTCCAAGTGTTTGAAGATTTTCCTGTCACATTTGTTACTGATTTCTAGTTTGATACTATTGTGGTAAGAAAACATACTCTGAATGATTTCAGTTCTTTTTAAATTTGCTGAGGTTTGTTTTATGGACCAGAATATGGTCTATCTTGGCATATGTTCCACTGGCACTTGCACAGAATGTGTATTCTGCCACCACTGAGACAATGTTTTGTAAACATTAATTATATCCTATTGTTTGGTGGTGTGTTTTTAATATTCTTAATCATTTTCTGTCTAGTTGTTCCATTAACTGTTGAGAGAATGGTGTTGAAGTCTCTAATTATAATTTTCAATTTGTTTATCTGTCCTTCAGGTTTATCAGTTTTTCTTGAACAATTTTTTCATTCACTTTTAACTAATCCTTAGGAGTTTTTTGTTTTGAAGTACATCTCTCTGTATAGTTTTTTTAGTGCCGCTCTAGGGTATTAAATTTTATACACACATATATGTAATTTATCATCATCTACTGATGTTTCACCAGTTCAAATGGTCTAGAAACCTTATGTCACTTTACACTCTTTAGTCTCCTTGTTTGTAAATATTATCACTACATAGATTGAGAAACACACTGAACAGTGATACTTTTTTTTTTTTTTTTGCTTCAACCATCATATATAATTTAGAAAGTTCAAAAGCCTACTGCACTTGTACTCATGATTCTTCTACTGTTCCTTTTTCCTTCCTTCCTTCCTGATGTTCTAAGAGTCTCTTCCTTTTTCATTTCCTTTCTTCATAAAAAACTGCCTTTGGTCATTGTTCTGACAACTTAGCTGTCTTCCTTCGCTTTTCTCTAAGAAAATCTTGATTTCCCCTTCATTACTGAAGGACATTTTACTGGAAATAGAATTTGAGTTCACTGTTTCAGGACTTGAAAACCTCGTACCACTTCATTCTGGGTTGTGGTCTCTGATCAGAAATACTCTGTCATTCAAATAGTTTTTCCTATAGATAATGTATTGCTCCTCTCTGGATGCTTTCAAGTTCTTTACTTTGTCTTTAGTTTTCAAAAGTTCAAGTACAATGTGCTTTAATGTGAGTTTATTTGGATTTATCCTGTCCCATGTTCACTTAGCTTCTAGGGTCTCCACGTTCATGTCTTTTGCAAAATTTGGGGAATCTTCGGCCATTTATTAAAGTACCTTTTAAATCCTCCCCTTATTTTCTTCTCCTTCTGAGACTTCAATGACCCAAACATTAGATCTTTTGTTATACTCCCATATGTCCCTGAATGTTTGTTTGTTTGTTTGTTGTCATTCAGTCTCTTTTTTCTGTATTGTTCAGACTGGTCATTTCTACTGTTCTAGTTTCAACTTTATTGATTCTTTCCTTTCTCCCCTTCATTCTGTTGTTGCATCCACTGACTTTATTTCCACTGTTGTATTTTTTTAGTTCTCAAATTTTTATTTGATTCTTCTTTATATCTTTTATTTCTCTGCTGAGACTTCCGGTATTTTCACTTGTTTCAAACATGCTCCTAACGGCTCACTGAAGCATTTTTAGGATAGTTGTTTAAAACCCTCATTAGGTAATTCTAACCTCTGTGTCATCTCAGTAACAGTATTTGTTGTCTTTTCCCATTGAAGCGAAGATCTTCTGATTATTTGTATGAGGAGGGATTTTTGATTGATACTTTGACATTCTGGATATTATGTTAGAAAAGTTGATCATATTTAAACTTTCTATTTAAGACGCACCCAGGTGGCTCAATGGGTTAAGCATCTGACTCTTGATTTCCACGCAGGTCGTGATCTCAGGGTCAGAGGATCAACCCCTGCACTGGGCTCTGTGTTCAGTGGAGAGTCTGCTTGAGATTTTCTCTCTCTCCTTCTCCCTCTGAGCATTCCCCTACTCACGTGCTCTCTCTTTCTAATAAATAAATAAATATATCTTCTAAAAAAAAATCTTCCATTTTAGTAGAGCTCCTCTGATACAGCTGCAGCAGGGAAGGGGGGATGCCACCTCATTACTGCCAAGTGAGAGCTAAAGTCCATGTTCTCCACTCGACCTCCACTGACAGCAGGAAAGTTTCTTCCTACTACTGAGTATAAGTAAGAATTAAGACTTCCCCAACAGGACTCTGCTGATCATTACTTCTCCCCCACATGGTCTCTGGGGACACCTTGTTCCTACTGAGCAAACATAGTTAACCTGACTCTCCACTAGGCCTTCTCTGAAACCATCATAATAAGGACAGCAGAGGGGTACCTGATTATCCCTGTGTAAGGGTGAAAGTCCTAGCAAGCCCCATGTGGTCTTCACCAATGCAAAGGGTAGGGGGAGATCACACTTCCTTATAGTTGGGCAAAGGCAGAAGTATAAGCTTTCCACTAGGCCTTTGTTGATGGAAAATGGGATAAGACCAAAGATTTTACTGTGACAAAGATTTGGCTGGACTAGAGCAGTTGAATTATAGCATCCTCAAATTCCAGTGTTGAAGTCTTAACCCCACCGTACCTCAGAACATCATCTTATTTGGAGATAAGGTCTTTAAAAGATGATCAAGTTAAAACAAGGTCATTAAGATGGACCCTAATCCAACATGACTGGTATCCTTATAAAAAGGGGAAATTTAGATAAAGAGGCATGCACAGAGGGTAAAAAATATGACAAGACAGAGAGAAGGCCACCTACAACCAAGGACAGCAGGCTGGAACAGAGGCTTTCTTCAGAGCCCTCAGATAAAACCAATCCTGCCAACACCTTGATTTTCAAATTCTAACTTTTAGAACTGTAAAACAATGCATTGCAGTTGTGTAAGCTACCCAGTCTGTGGCACTTTGTCATAGCAACACAAGCAAACCAACATACCAACAGAAAGTTTTCTGCCTTGCTAGGTTGTCTCTTTCTTGGTCCTTTGGATAGAGAGAGCAGTCTTCAGTTCTTTTTGTCTGTGTCTGTTGGCATTTCCAGATTGCCAGTTTCTTCAGTACAGAGTCTGGGATTTATGAAGCAAAAGGAAAGCCTAGGAAACTCACCACAATATCCTTCCTAGGATCCCAAGGTCCCTAACCAGTCTGCCTTATTCCCTCCACTCTTCAGAGCACTGTTTGTTTTACAAATAATATCCAGGGTTTTTAGCTGTACTTAATGGGAGACTTAGAAATATGTTTGCTTCATGTTTTCAGAAGCAGAAGTTTACAATGTGCTTTTAACATCTGGTTAATATGAAAGATATTATTACCAAAATGTAAAGACTCAGAGAAACAAGAAACCTCCAGTCTAACAGGAAGGTCTGTATTGATACGATGATTATTTGAGTTTTTCTCTTAGTGAAAATAAAAAGAAATATGTGTACACCAAGTCACAAGATGAAAATAGAGCTTAGGGGCGCCTGGGTGGCTCAGTGGGTTAAAGCCTCTGCCTTCAGCTCAGGTCATGATCTCAGGGTCCTGGGACCGAGCCCTGCATCGGGCTCTCTGCTCAGTGGGGAGCCTGCTTCCTCCTCTCTCTCTGTCTGCCTCTCTGCCTACTTGTGATTTCTGTCTGTCAAATAAATAAATAAAATCTTAAAATAAAAATAGAGCTTAGAGGAAGTCATTAATTCAATATATTTTATTTTTTTCTTTAGTTCCTTAATCTTATTACTAAAAATGTGTCATATTTACATAATACTGTTTTTTTCAGGTTACAAAACTAATTTATCTCTCTGTCGTCTGCGCTCACAAACCCATCAAGTAGGTGGGGATAAGAATTCCCAATTTGCAGTTGAGACTTGGCAAGGTTGCAAAGATGCCTCACATCACTGGCCAGTAAGAAAAAACAAGAGAATTCAAACTCATGTCTTTTGATGTTAAGCCCCAAATATTTTCCATCCTACCTCATCAAAACCATTCTTACCTATAATAGTGGCCCAAAGTTTCCACACCATCAATTGTAACAAGCTTGACAACAATGCCCTGAAGCTTTTTAAAACCTTCATAATCATTCTGGGAAGGGTTATGGCATCTAGCTTCTTTGGTTCCATATCTTTTTAATTGAGTAAAAACCTATGATAGCCATTGGTTACACACACTATCCTAAATAATCTATAGTAATAGTTTTTTGTTTTTGTTTTAAGATTTTACTTATTTATTTGAGAGAGGGAGAGAGAGCATGAGAAGGGAGAAGCAGTGTCCCCAAGGAGCTGGGAGCCTGATGTGGGGCTCGATCCCAGAACTCCGGGATCATGACCTGAGCTGAAGGCAGTGGCCCAACCAACTGAGCCACCCAGGCATCCCTATGGTAATGGTTTTTAAAATCTTTTCAAAGATTCAAAGATTTCAAAGAGCCTTCAGGTGCCTTCTGGCATACCATGAGAATGCAATACAGGAACTGAGGTTTCCCTTTCCTGCTCAGTCACAACACCTCTGCTTAAATCTGTTTTGTATATTGGAGCTCCTCCATAGGATTTGATTAGAAAAACTATAACTGAAATAACATTGAGTCTTCGGGGGCTTATCCACGCAAAAGAACTGTCACTTAAGGGCAGTTCTTTAGAATAGAAGACATCAGAGTTTGTGGCTGGCTAGTTTGATAAAGCAAGTAATCATAAATAATGGGTAAAGTGGTCTACTCTTGGCTCTTTTGATTTTCTCTGACAAAAAATTCCAAAAGTATTAATCCCATTCAATAATTATTTATTAAGCATAAACTCTGGGATGGTTTCTGATAGGGTATAAAGAAGCACATATTAGAATTAATCCAATCAGGAAGTTTGAAACCCAAAGGGAAGACAGGATAAACAACCAAGCAAAAACACAAGCAGACTAGGATGTATCAAAAAAAAAAAAAAAAAATACAAAAGTGCACTGTCAGACATCTTATGGGACTGGGAAAATAACTTTAAAAGTAATAACTATTATTTTTTAAAAGTGTACTCTGAATCAGTTGTTTTACTACTTCCATTAGCTCAGATACTCATAAGAACCTTGAAAAGTAGAAGTCATTATTCCAGTTTTAGAGATACAGAAACTGAGGCTCACAGAGATGAAGTAACTTGCTCAGGGTCACTAAACTAGAATTTAAATGCAGGTGTATTATATGCTAAAGCCTGTGGTTCCATAAAGTCTTTGCAAAAAGGAAAAACTAGTCATAATAAGGATATGGAGGTATCTCGTAAATCCAAAGGTTGTAGGGCAGCTGGTGTAAGAAAGAAACACCTGTCAGTAACCCTGGCAGTTCTTTCTTTCCATCAGTCAACTCAACTTCTCTCTGAATTCTTCTCTCCTCCTCTACAAAATCATCTTCTCTTATCCCTGATTCCCATAGTGGATACAGATGGCCATCACATTGTTACTAAATGTATAAGTTTCAAGTTCATCCATTTAAAGAGAGAGTGTCTGAAAAAATAAAAAATAAAATAAAATAAAAAAGAGAAAATGTCTGGCTTTCTCTGGATTCCAGTTCTTAATTTTCAAAAAAGAAAATGTGTTTAGGCCAGCAGCCACCCTCATCCAATCAACAGTGAGGAGAAAGATAGTAGCATGAAGAACTACATGGTAGCACACAGAGACAAAGGGAACGCAGGGGGTTGAGGGCTAAGCAAATAACACATATCTAAAAATATCTCTCCGGTTCACTGAATTCGAGAGCTGATGAGGTTCTTACTGCTAAAGGCTGGAATGTACCTGATCAGGATAACTGAGCAAAAGTAGAAATTTTGCAAAAAAAAAGAACGAAAAAAAATTAATCAACTCTACCCCATCACTACTCCTCTCTGAAAGACCCTAAGTTCATGAACTTTTGAGCTCTAATATACTAATTTTGCCTGACATTAGAATTACAGAGAAAGGTCATGCATATATCAATTACAAAAAGAAACAAAAAAGCTATGGGGTGCCTGGGTGGCTTAGTCCTCAAGCATCTGCATGAGGCTCAGATCATGGTCCCAGGGTGCTGGATCAAGCCCCACATAAGACTCCCTGTTCCACAGGGGGCCTGCTTCTCCCTCTCCTACTCCCCTTTCTTGCATTCCCTTTCTCGCTGTGTCTCTCTCTGTCAAATAACAAATAAAATCTTAAAAAAAAAAACTAGGAAAAAAATGAGGGGCTTAGCTATGTTATGCTTGGATATACAAATGAATGAAAAATACGCAAACAAGATAAAAAATTTTATCATCCCTTCCAAATTTCTCTTCCATTAATCAATGTAAACTAGTTAGTACATGCCATATAGCTATGACATATCTCAACCTGCTCATTTTCAAGATCAAATTTAAATCTTACAATGCTCTAACCTCTCTAATAAGAATTAATTTGAGAAACAAGGCAGAGAATCATGGGGGAAGAGAAGACCAATGAAACAAGACAAAACCAGAGAGAGAGAGACAGACCATGAGAGACTCTTAATCTCAGGAAACAAACTGAGGGTTGCTGGAGTGGACGGGGATGGGAGGGATGGGGTCGCTGGGTGATGGACACTGGGGAGGGTATGTGCTATGGTGAGCACTGTGAATTGTGTATGACTGATGAATCACAGACCTGTACCCCTGAAACAAATAATACATTGTATGTTAAATAAATAAATGCTAAAAAAAATAATTAACTATTCCACATACAGGTATACACGCACACATGCATTGCAGCAAAGATTATACTTAGTGAAGAAACATGGAAAGCATTTCCTTGAAGAAGAAAAGAAAAGGATACCCACTAACAGTTCCTGTATTTATTACTGTAATAAAGGTTCTAGTCAGTAGAGTAAGAGAAGAACATGAATTAAAAGTTGTAAGGATTGGAAAGAAAAAAAAATACTGTCATTATTTGTTAAGAAACATGATTGTGTACAGAGAAATTCTAAAAGAATTTAGAGATTAAATAGTTGAGTTAAAGTTAAACTTAAGGCATTTTTTACACTAGGAACAATTAGCATTTAAGATTAATATTTAGCAGCGCCGGGTGGCTTAGTGGGTTAAGCCTCTGCCTTTGGCTCAGGTCATGGTCTCAGGGTCCTGGGATCAAGCCCCAAGTCAGGATCTCTGCTCGGGAGGAAACCTGTTTCCCCCTCTCTCTCCGCCTGCCTCTCTACCTACTTGTGATCTCTCTCTCTCTGTGTCAAATAAATAAAATCTTTTTAAAAAAAGATTAATGTTTAAAAAGCAACCATATGACTTCTCTTTCTAGCGTTACAGCTTTTGAAAAACCCTTAGGGAACCTCATTAATTCAGAACAACTATATTGCTGAATGGGGCACATTCTCAGGGCATCACTGGTCTCCCAAGTTATAGGAACTCAAAGGAGGATTTCACTGTCCACCAAAAACCTTTGGTGGTTTTTAGCTGAGGTCAGAGCAATAAAGAGAGAGGAGGTACAATGTATCCTAAAAGAAAAGGGAGTTGAAGTACTCCTATCAAGATACTAAGACTTGGGCCAGCAAACAAAGAAGTAGAGCCTGGGACTTCTGTGAAAAACTAACACCTCTCAAGAATGGTGACAGAATGGGTACAGCTCTTGACTACAGGAAATAAAATCTCTTTTAAGGAAGTATATCCGCAAATTAGGTCTAAAGGAGCCCCACAGATGAAGATCAAAACGTAGGGTTCACAGGAAAAGATCACTAAGCACACTTGAAGGGGAGACACTATGAATGAAAGACAAACAAAAAACAAACAAACAAACAAACAAAAACAAAAAGCAAAAGTGAGGGTTAGACCCTCGAGGTATGTAAACACTGGTACTTTCAGATACAGAAATCAGAGCACCTATGGCCAAAAATGTTTCAAGAAATAAGAGTACTGTTTCAATGATAAGAAAGCAACAAGAGGACATCTAGAATCAGCAGATAAATTTGAAAGAAATATAAACTGAACTTGATGTTAAAATAAGGTTGTTGAAATAAAACATTTAATGGATGGTTAAAAAGCAGAGAATCATGCTGACTGAAGGGAGAATTCACGACATGGAAAATGCACACAAAGAAATTACCAAAAATTTAAAGACAAGATGGAGGATATGAAAGAGATATTCAGAGGTACATAGGAGTGAGTAATTGAGTTTAAGATATATTCAAGTGGAATACCAGTGAGGAAAAATAAAGAAAATGGAACAAAGGAAATTTTAAAGAGATAAAGGTTCTGAATTTTCCAGGATGATGAAAAGCATGATTCCAACAAAGAACTACAACATATCCCAAGCCAGATAAATGAAAAGAGACCCATTCCTAGACACATTATAGAGAAATTACAGAATACCAAAGACAAAGAGAATATTTTAAGAGAAATCAGTGAGAAAGGACTAGAACAATTACAAAGGAATAGCAACAGACATCTCAGTACTCACAGTAGATACAAGAAGACAGTAGAATAATGCTTCAGAATGATGAGAAAATTATTTTCAATCCAAGATTGCATATTCAACAAAATTATCTTTTAAGAGTAGTGGTTAAGTAAATATATTTATGAATCCACAAAAACTGAGAATCTTCCTATGCAAAACCCTGTATCTAAGAAGTACTAAATGTATGTCCTTCAGAAAGAAGGAAAATAATCCCCAAAAGGAGATTTGAGATACAAAAATAAATGGCAGGCAAATAAAGGGTAAACTCAGCTGTAAATCCAAACAAATAATATTTATATAAAATAATACCAATGGTAATGATGACATAATTTATGGTATTTAAAACAAAAAAAGGTAAAACTACACTATTAAACAATGACAGTATAAGATTCTTGAGGATTAAGATAAAAATTCTGAAAACAATGACTTGTTGGAGAGTAGATTAAGATATTATTTAACTACAGAAATGAACAGCAATGAAAGTGAGATCAACCAGAAAAAAAATAAGCAAAGAAGGAAAATGAAGCAAGGAAAGAACAAGACAAATAGAAAACAGAAAGATGATGATGGAAATATGTCTGAAGATACTAATTTAAAAAAAAAAAGAAAGAAAAAAGACAAAAAAACCCTGAATCCAGTATGTTAATAGTTAATAACTGAGAGGTATGAAAAAAATATTTAGGAAGAAAAAAAGGAAAAAACTTCAACATCCAGAGGTTCCCAGCCATGACGGATTGATTTCTATCAGACCTGCACGCACCCCATTATGAACAACTAGAGAACTGGATAGAATATATGATAGAATATATGAATTAAAGGATGACAGAAAAAAGAATCATATGACCATTAATGCAGACAAAAAATATGCCAATCCTTTCAAAATAAACATCCTCAACAAATTACAAATGCAAATAGATGGAATCTACCTCTCAGACAATAAAATATGGGGTATATTTCAGTTATACATATTTTATATACTTATATGTTTTTATCTTACATTATATATTAATGATACACAATTTTCATGTTATCACATATAATTATTATATTTTATATAAGTTCTATAATTTATGTATTTTTATATAAATTATATAATACCATTTTTCTACTTTTTATAGATTTAATAGAAATACCCTAAACCTCAGTTTTGGCCTTCAGATTCAAATCTCTCCTTTGCAATACACTTCCACCCCCTTTGTAAGGTCTGGCTAACCAGAGGTTGAATTCCCTATCCCTTAATATCAAGAAGCTGTGGGGAGTGATGTCACCAAGATGGTGGTATTGGTCATTTCTGACTTCACGAGAGAAACAGCTAACAACTATTCAAGAACAAAAAACTATTCAAGAGAATCCTAGAACACGGAGATGAGAGTGAAGCATCCCACTGTACCACAGAGACCAAGATGGTCTGCATTAGAGAGGTAAGAGAAGCAGGTGCACGTTGACTGCATTGCCCCTTCCCTAGACCAGTGCAGCTCTACACACAGATGTCTCCCCTAAGCCTCAAGCTCCTCCAGGGGGAATGGAGAACTAGAGGGGTGGAGAAAATCAGCATTCCCCAGCATCGTGGGTTACGTTGTGAGAGTCACTACTATGATCTCACTTCATGGGGTTGCCGAAGAATCTGCAATCCTCAACAGCTGGAAATTTGACTATGACCAAGAAAAGATGAGTGGCTTACAACAATGAGTACACAGCATCTGCAATCCCAAGGAGTAATCTCAACCAGCAATTTTGCTCATCTACAGAACAAGTCAATGATGGATACTGACCAAGGAAATTGGTCAGGATGCAGATCTGTTTGATGTGGATCCTCAAAGAGTTTTGCTAATCTTTCTTTTTTTTAATATTTTATTTATTTATTTGAGAGAGAGTGAGAGAGAGCATGAGAGGGGAAGAGGTCAGAGGGAGAAGCAGACTCCCCATGGAGCTGGGAGCCTGATGCGGGACTCGATCCCTGAACTCCAGGATCGTGACCTGAGCTGAAGGCAGTCGCTCAACCAACTGAGCCACCCAGGCGCCCCAAGAGTTTTGCTAATCTTAAAGGCTGATTTATTCATGCCCAGGTGAAGAGCTGAGTCACAGCTACAGTGATCAAAAACAGTACAGTTACTGGCATTAAAACAGATACATAGACTAATGGAGCAGAATCAAGAGCCCAGAA
This sequence comes from Neogale vison, assembly GCF_020171115.1. NCBI lineage: Eukaryota > Metazoa > Chordata > Mammalia > Carnivora > Mustelidae > Neogale > Neogale vison. The sequence continues at coordinate 15,659,422 of NC_058097.1, forward strand.
ATAAATGAAAGCATATATGGTCAACTAGTACTTGACAAAGGACCCAAGAAACCTCAATAAAAAAAGAGACAATCTCTTCAATAAATAGTGCTGGGATAACTGGAAATTCACATGTAAAAGAATGAAAATGGACTCCTATCTTAGACCATTCACAAAAATTAACGTGAAATGGACTAAGACTTAAAATATAAGACTGGAAACCATGTAACTCTTATTAAAAAAAAAAAAGAGAAATAAAGTTCCTTGGCACGGGTCTTGGTAATAAATTTTTGGCAATGACATGCAAACCATAAGCAACAAAATAAAAAATAAACAAGTGGGACTACATCAAAATTAAAAGCAAAAAGAACCACCAACAAAGGGAAAAGACCATCTATGGAATTTGAAAAAAAACTGGCAAACCCATGTATCTGATAATGGGTGAACACATACAAAATATAAAAACAATGCATGCAACTCAAAAGCAAAACAGCAAATACTCCATTTAAAATAAAAAATAGGAAAATATCCTGAATAATACATTTTCCCAAGTATATACAGAAGACTAACAAGTACGCAAAAAGATGTTCAATGTTATTCGTCATTAGGGAAATGCAAATTAAAGCCACAATGAGATATCACCTCAAGCCTGTTAGAATGGCCATCATCAAAAGTATAAGATATATCAACTAATCTTCGACAAAGCAGGAAAGAATGTCCAATGGAAAAAAGACAGCCTCTTCAATAAATGGTGCTGGGAAAATTGGACAGCCACATGCAGAAAAATGAAATTGGACCATTTCCTTACACCACACACAAAAATAGACTCAAAATTGATGAAGGACCTCAATGTGAGAAAGGAATCCATCAAAATCCTTGAGGAGAATACAGGCAGCAACCTCTTCGACCTCAGCCACAGCAACATCTTCCTAGGAACATCGCCAAAGGCAAGGGAAGCAAGGGCAAAAATGAACTATTGGGATTTCATCAAGATCAAAAGCTTTTGCACAGCAAAGGAAACAGTTAACAAAATCAAAAGACAACTGACAGAATGGGAGAAGATATTTGCAAACGACATATCAGATAAAGGACTAGTGTCCAAAATCTATAAAGAACTTAGCAAACTCAACACCCAAACAACAAATAATCCAATCAAGAAATGGACAGAGGACATGAACAGACATTTCTACAAAGAAGACATCCAGATGGCCAACAGACACATGAAAAAGTGCTCCATATCACTCGGCATCAGGGAAATACAAATCAAAACCACAATGAGATACCACCTCACACCAGTCAGAATGGCTAAAATCAACAAGTCAGGAAATGACAGATGCTGGCGAGGATACGGAGAAAGGGGAACCCTCCTACACTGTTGGTGGGAATGCAAGCTGGTGCAACCACTCTGGAAAACAGCATGGAGGTTCCTCGAAATGTTGAAAATAGAACTGCCTTATGACCCAGCAATTGCACTACTGGGTATTTACCCTAAAGATACAAACGTAGTGATCCGAAGGGGCATGTGCACCCGAATGTTTATAGCAGCAATGTCCACAATAGCCAAACTATGGAAAGAACCTAGACGTCTATCAACAGATGAATGGATCAAGAAGATGTGGTATATATACACAATGGAATACTATGCAGCCATCAAAAGAAATGAAATCTTGCCATTTGCGACAACATGGATGGAACTAGAGCGTATCATGCATAGCAAAATAAGTCAACCGGAGAAAGACAACTATCATATGATCTCCCTGATATGAGGAAGTGGTGATGCAACATGGGGGCTTAAGCGGGTAGGAGAAGAATCAATGAAACAAAATGGGATTGGGAGGGAGACAAACCATAAGTGACTCTTAATCTCACAAAACAAACTGAGGGTTGCTGGGGGGAGGGGGGTTGGACATTGGGGAGGGTAGGTACTTTGGTGAGTGCTGTGAAGTGTGTAAACCTGGCGATTCACAGACCTGTACCCCTGGGGATAAAAATAATGTTTATAAAAAATAAAAAAAATTTTTTTAAAAGTATAAGATATAACAAATGCTCGTGTAAATGTGGAAAAAAAGGGAATCCTTGTGCACTGCCTGTGGGAATAAAAAATAAAAAAAATTTTTTTAAAAGTATAAGATATAACAAATGCTCGTGTAAATGTGGAAAAAAAGGGAATCCTTGTGCACTGCCTGTGGGAATGTAAATTGGTTAAGCCACCATGGAAAACAGAATGGAGGATCCTCAAAAAATCAGAAATAGAACTACCATGCAATACAGTACTTCAACCTCTGAGAATACACCAAAAGGAAGCCAAAACACCAACTTGAAAAGCTGTCTGCATTCCCACATTCATAGAAGCATTATTTACAATTACCCAGACACAGAAACAACCTAAGAACCCCTTAATGGATAAATAGCTAAAGAAGTGGAGATGTACATTTATCACATATGTGTCCACTCCTTTAAAAAAAAATAAAGTACCATGTATGTGATAAGGAAATCTAACTCTTCATGACATTACAGATAGACCTTGAAGGAATTAAACTAAGTGAAATAAGTCAGACAGTGAAAGGCCAATACTGTATGATCTCACTTACACATGCAATCTAAAAAAAAAAAACCACAAATGAACAAAAAACTAAACCTAAACTCACAGAAAAAGAAATCAGGCATGGTTACCATAGTTACCAGTATTGGAAGGTGGGGCTAGGGAGAACTGGAGGCAAGTGGTCAAAAACCTGTGTCCAGTAATAAGATAAATACATACTAGGGATGTGACACACATGATGACTACTGCTAACACTGCTGCATGACATATGGAAAAGTTGGTAAGAGAATCTCCTAAGGAGAAATTTTTTTATATCTTTCTTTTCTTTATATTGTATCCATTAGATGATGGTTGTTAGCTGAACCTACTGCAATAATCATTTCACATCCTATATAAACCATTATCCTCTATGCCTTAAACTTACATGGTGATATGTGCTAATTATTTCTCAATAAAACTGGAAAAAAAGAAGTTGCCTGACAACTTTATACAGAGGAGGCTCAAACATCTCACCTCCAGAGATTCATCCATTGGTCCATCTGTTAATTTATTCATTTATCAAATATGACATGTCACACACCCTATTTTAAGCTCTAAGGATGCCACAATAAACAAGATAATGTCCCTGCCCTCAAGGAGCAAATATCTGGGTGATGATGAAATGAAAAAATAATTATATTAATGTTTTATTCATTATGAAAGAGATATTTCAAAACTTCAATTGGCTGAGTTTTTAGAACAGGAATTTAATAGGTTTGTAGATTTATGACAGTAGTTCATTCAATCACAAAATCCTAGAACCAAAAGGTATCTTAGAGACTGTCAAATAGAACAGCACATTCTCACCTGAGTCTCAGAGATGTTAAAAAGCTGGACTAGTGGTCCATATTTGGTAAAATTACTATGAAGTCCATTTATTTATATTATTGAATATATATATTAAAAGTCTGCTCAGTGGGATTTTAAAACATAGCATTAGTAACACTCCAAAAGTACATACTTCCTTCTTATTTTAGTCTCTCAAGGAAACCAATTACACTACACTATATCCACAGCTAGCACCAAACAAATTTAATGGATAAAATATAAATTTGGAAACCAAATCAAGAGTCAAAATTTGAAGGAAAATAGGAAGAATACAGAAGGGCGCCTATGAACTCTCATATCATAAACAAAAAACATTGTTTTGTAAGGTTTAAATAAGGCTTTTAAGTAAGTTGAACTGTTTTGCCCTCATTTGAGCTCCTTTTTATTTTACTAGGAGATCACTGACCATTTCCCATACTTGTCTTCTTCCTTTAGAGGGTCAAACCTTAATGGAAAGTAAAATAGCTCTGAAAGACACACTAAGTAACATTTCCTGGGTCACAGGTTAAATTCACTGGATTCAAGTTCAAGTTCTCTGGGTAAGATTCATTCAAAATAATAGATGGTATATTAACACCATAAAAACCTGTATTTTCCACCCAATATCCTGAGTTGCTCCTAGTACCTGTCTATTCGTCTGTTCACTAAACAATACATTCCATTCTTTATCTTTTTTTCTTTTTCTTTTTAAGATTTTATTTATTTATTTGACAGAGTGAGAGAGAGAGATCACAAGTAGGCAGAGCAGCAAGCAGAAAGAGAGTGGGAACCAGGCTCTGTCCTGGGCAGAGCCTGATGCAGGGCTCGATCCCAGAACCCTAGGATCATGACCTGAGCTGAAGGCAGAGGCTTAACCCACTGAGCCACCCAGGCGCCCCTCCATTCTTTTTCTTAGGTAAAATTAATTAAGAGGAACAACAGGAGAAAGCCTAAGCAACCACTACAAGTTTCACCCCGTGTGACTAATTCATTTATCACAAAAATGTGCAGGTCACACCGCACTGATTTTTTTTTAATGTTTTTTCTATTAACCAGAATCCTTTCAATCATGTGAAATATAGCAAATATTAAAATAATAAACCTCCAATCTTGAAAAGCACAGGTTTTTATGTCCATTTGGTGAAAATTTCGCAATTATTAGATTGTCTAGGACTAGTGAGCTATTCTATTCTTCTGAAACTTCTGCAAATATTTATTCCCCTAATTGGGTAGTACCCAACTTTTTCCATTTTTCTTGGAAAGAACCCATTATATAATAAGCTATTTATCTTTTCCCTGAAGGTGGCCTCCAAAGAAATAAAGAAAACATCTAGAATGCTTTGAAATGATGGCAGAGTACATTTCAAAAGAGGAGAAAAAAACCATATTCTGAGAACATGAGTCTGAACCCAAAAGAGAGAAACACTTGTAATCAATTTTCTTTTCATTAATGCAATAAATGCTGTCTGCACTTTGTGTGCCTAAAGAGAACCATTCTGAGATAAAGGATGTCTCCCCAACCTTTTATACTGAACCGGTGGTTTCCCAAATTTAATATGCATGGAGTGCACGTGAGCCCTCTTAAATCCAAGAACCAAACCCTGCCTGTGTAATAAATCTCACCACTACTCCACTATTAGACAGGGGATTAAAACTAATCTAGCAATCCCCAAACCAAGCACCGAGTGGATTAAATGCAAAACGCATGGGAGCAGGAAGATGCTTAATGCTAAATAACAAACATTTCAATCATAGAAATCATTTTTATCTTCTTGTTTAGGCTAAGTAGATATTATGAGACTTAATATCTGTATTAACACAAGTGGAAGAAAGAAAACAGTTTTATGAAGACCTAAGTACTTGAATGCCTCAGTATAGCTGGCCAAAAAAACAAAAAACAAAAGCAAACAAAAGTGAGCTTAACAAATGGACTATAGGGACGCCTGGGTGGCTCAGTTGGTTGGACGACTGCCTTCGGCTCAGGGCGTGATCCTGGAGTCCCGGGATCGAGTCCCGCATCAGGCTCCCAGCTCCATGGGGAGTCTGCTTCGCTCTCTGACCTTCTCCTCGCTCGTGCTCTCTCTCACTGTCTCTCTCTCTCAAATAAATAAATAAAAAATCTTTAAAAAAAAAACAAAAACAAATGGACTATACTATGATCTTTAGATTAATTGTTTATTCCTTTAAGGTCAATGCAGTGATGCTTGACCTTTTTAATTTTCCTTTAAGCCAAACAAGTCCACACTGTAAGAAGTGAGTCAAGACAAAGAGTTTCAAGGAGTGCTAAAACGGGAGCAGACTCCATGTATAATGTCCATGTAATATTTAAATATGCAAACTTTCTAAGCAACATCTTCTTTTGCCAAAATTAGCATAGCACATAATGGGAGAGCCCCTGTTGCAATGAACCTGAATGATGCCCTTGTGAGGCCTGGGCCTTTTAAGGCTGTAGCCGATTACAAAAACAGGTAAGTGACCATATGCAGGCCCTCGTTAGCAGTGCCTATCCAAAGTGCATAATACACACACATCTGGCATCTCCTAACGGCTGCGGAACACATTATACACAAAACCATTGACTTAGCTCCAACTGAAATCCACGTACTCCTGGAAGGAATCCATAAAGTTTTATCTGAAATCCTGTTGTACCTTTCAACTCTGTCATCTTCTTCAATTTTCCACTTCTGGGTCCTGTTATACCCTTTTGCAGACATCTGCATTTCAACTTGAATCCTTCCCTGGACCCTTCCCCACCTCGCCTTTGTCTATAAAATAATGTATCCTTCTAGTCTCTCTTGCTATACCAGTCCATGTGATTACTACCAAGTCAGACCCAGACTTCTTAGGTCAAACTATTGCTACAAACAGTTAAAACAGTGAAAGGGACGCTTACCTCATCCCCGTAATTTATTTCTAAACACAAAATCTGGGTGAAAAAAATGGACTATTATACCGAAGTGAGGTACAAAATGGGAGATGAGCATATATCTGGACTAGCAACTGGTTTTCAAACCTCAAGCGCTGGTGTTCATTCCATTTTCCTTCAACCAAGGCTTCTCTGTTCAGAAAGCTTTACATATTGCATGAGAGTAAGAGGAGTTAGGACTTACAACTAAAAGTTATGTAATAACATGAAGATTTCTCATTTCAAACATTATGATGCCTAAACTTCTGCAGTGAAATTGCTAAGTCATCGCAGGTTTGTAAAATGGAAAACAGATAAGACTTTAGAATAGATGTAGTATGATTTCCTCCAAGCAGCTTTCATGTCTTTCTGTATTTAATGGGCCAGAGATTGCTAAATTTTGGTAAAACAATCACAAGATAAATTGGGTATTGGGAAATTCTTCAAGCCTGCTAGAGTCAAAATGATGTATTTTCTCTTTTAAACAAATATTTTTATTTATTTATTTACAGAGACAGAGATCACAAGCAGGCAGAGAAGCAGGCAGAGAGAGGGGGGGAAGCAGGCTCCCCACTAAGTAGAAAGCCCAACTCAGGGCTCGATCCCAGGACCCTGAGATCATGACCTGAGCCAAAGGCTGAGGCCCAACCCACTGAGCCACCCAGGTGCCCCCAAATGATATATTTTCATTTATGAAAATGATTTTATAAAAATATTCTAATGTTTATAATTTTTTTTATGGCATACCTATCCCATCAGTGAAGATCACCAATAGCCCAACTCCAGTGGGCCTTCAAATGTCACCCTGTCCTGTCAAGCAGATCAATTTCTAAACAAGCAGCTGGTTTTTGCAGAAGTGATTCCCAAATCCCATCAATTGGTCAATGTTGGTCCATGGCGAAATTTCCATGGGTTTGTACCAGGATGCCATAAAGCTAAATTTATTGAACATACAGGCAATCCTTTAAAAAAAAAAGAAAAGAAATCTTACCCACACTTTGAGTATTCATATGGCATTTCTTTTACAAAATGACAGCGATAATAAATGATACTTATTTTGTTTTCTATTTGTCTGCTGGGTTTTGTTTTTTAATTTGGAAACATCTTTCTGGAAACATTCTAATTGACAGGGACGCCTGGGTGGCTCAGTCAGTTAAGCTGCTGCCGTCGGCTCAGGTCGTGATTCCACCGTCCTGGGATTGAGTCCTACATCGGGCTCCTTGCTCGGTGGGGAGCCTGCTACTCTCTCTACCTCTGCCTGCTTGCGTGCGCTCTCTCTCTTTCTCTGACAAATAAATAAATAAAATCTTTAAAAAATAAAAAAGAAAAAAGAAAGAAACATTCTAATTGACAAAATTATAAAAAATAATGATCTATGAAGTCCAAATTTCTGGGGTTTTGTGAAGACAAAAGTTTTAGGGACAAAGTTTCCATCTCTCTCTCTCTCTTTTTAAATAATTCAAGTACAGTTGACAGTTTCCATTTCTTTTCTTTCAAAATACTAATTAATCTCACTAGTCTAGTAACCTGATAAAGAAGAGAAGGAATTGTTGTGTTGGCATAGCTTTTTGAAACTTGAGTTTAATAACTGAAACAACCACCAAAGAATTCAGTTTTCTTACCCAGACTCTGCCTGGTTAATGGGGCAGCTCACTGAGGGGAAGATTCTGTGACTGGGATAAAGACAACAGTACCAAAAAGAAAGAAAGAAAGAAAGAAAGAAAATGTATGGAATCCAAGCGCCATAAATCCCCCCTACAGGAGTTTTTTGTTGTTGTTGTTGTTTTTTTAAATATAGGCCTGTCACTCCTGACTTTCAGTTTCCCCTACCCTCTTTGCTCACTTTCCTAATTCTTGCTTTCAAAAGCTGCAAGTTTCCTCCCCTTCTTAATATTTGAGTTATCCAGCTCTGAAAGGTCTATAGAATTTCTCCACATTCCTATTTGCCTGCTGTGAATTTTATTGAATGTACACTGCTGCTGACCCCATATATAATGGACCTAGGAAATATTCACTAGAAAATCAAATGCCCATTTCTCATCTTTATGTGATTGTGTGTGTGTATGTGTGTGTGATATCTTATGATGCTGTTTATAACAAGGTGCCATTAGTCACTTAGAAGACACATAGTATTTTATTTTCAGGATCCTCTGAAAAGCTGACAAAGTTTAATCTCCATTATTTTTAGGCACTGTCACTCTCTCTTAAGGCATGGGTTTTAATATGGTATAATGCCAAAAATGACACCACAATGGCAACTTTGGACCCATGTATGGACATCCTTAATCACTGCCTACTGCACCAAATCATTCAAAGTGAGGAAAGTGAGTATCCCTAGTCGACATTCCAATTAGAAAGGAAAACAAAGGACTACTATTTAAACTGTTAAACTACTGTACAGACTATTAATATTTGGAAGACTCCAAATAAGACCAGGAGAAAAAATATCTGATGACCTCTGGTCTCCTTGTGTATTCTGGATGATACTCTACCTTCAAGGTCTTATAAGCCCCTAGGGAAGGTAATTTTTCTTAACATTGAAAGTGTAGGTGAGAATCAGCCAAATGAAAAAAACCTTACATGAAACTGGTCTTAAATACTTGTTGGCTTCCTGTACTCATGCCAAAAATTGACATCTCCGTATCAATTAGGATGATCAGAAAGGACCTCTGGAATATGTGGCTCTCTGACACGGTTTTTAATCAAATGTCCCCAGAATTCATCTCTCATGAATCACAGAACTGAAATGATCTCCAGCAATTGCAGGATTCATTCGCCTCTCTCTGGGAGGAGCTGTATAAAAAGCATTGAAATAAAACCACCTGCCCTTTTCTTTCAAATGCCCGAAGAATGTGCCACAACTCTGCTTTGATCCTACATCCCAGTGTTTCACTGTTCTTTCCCATACGTGGATGTCTAACCTAAATCCTTCATGCTGCATTTTGCATTCATTCCTTTTGTTCAAAATTACTGTTTCTTCTTACACCTGCTCCCCATTAGATGACTATTACATAGTTCTGAGTAATCATATTCTAGAGGAGAGAAAGACATAAACTACTGCAGCTGAGGGCAGTAGCCTAGACTTCCACACAGATGTGCGAGTCATCAACAAATTGTGGAATCTTTCTGAGTAGTAGCACATGGGAAGGATTGTCTTTTGCAGAGGCCAACTCCGCTCTGATAACATGTTATACGGAAATAGACTACAGGAGTACGGTTAGAACCAGAGTTAACACAGGACCTATACAAACACATACATACACGTGATTTATGGGCTTTAGTTGGAATGAAATATGAATCTATAAGCTAGAAGTTGCCTTCTGTTTAAAGCACTACTTTGTTCCTGATGCTTGGATACAATTTCTAATGCGTCTGTTATCTAAGGCAGACTATGGTTATGGCTGCATGAAACCAGTCTAACTACCTGATTCTGCTGAAAACCAAACCTGTCAATCTGGTTATTTTATGCCCTATGGTCAGAAGAGTCAGTAAGTGGTATGCTTTATATTTTAACTATTTTGAAGCAATTCAGATAGGGTCTTGATTAGAAGACTGCATTGTTTTTCCTTCCTTGGGGCATAGGTAAATGAGCCACATCTTTGAAACTCAAAATACGAATCACAGCCCACAGCATCTCTACCACCATGGTGCAGGTTAAAAGTATAGGTTTTCAGGTCTCCTCTCCTGATTGCTGAATCCAAACCTGCATTTATAACAAGATCCCTAGGCATTTCATAAATACATGCAATTCTGAGAAGCACTTATCTATTTCATCTCTCAGCATCTCTACTTCCTCACCTATAAAATGGATATTAACCAATACTTGCTCCTTAGTTGCTTCTGAGCAAAGGAGAATTAATGTCACAGTGTTGTTTTTTTTTTCTTCCTCCCCCAGAAACAGTCTCTGAAACCAGAACACTGGAGAACAGTTCCATTTGTTGGCATAGGCAATGACTGGACATTCTTCGGAAGAAAAACCAGGATTCCTTCCTAGGTAATGCATCTGTCCTTCATCCAAATTTCACTTCATGGCATAATGGCTCCAGAAACAGTGGAGCAGTTCAACCAACTGCTTCTGGAGAACAACTGAAGCTGATCCCAATGAAAACAGTTTTCCTGCTCCCTGTCTTGGCCGTCAAACACAAACACAAACACACTCTCTGGGTTAAATCGGCCCAGCTGGGAGTCTGCTGCTGAGGCATCTGCAAAACAACTTGCAGACCAGGAGCTGGACTCTGGCTAAAACAAAGGCAAGAAGGGAAAACAGCCCACAGAGCAGCCCTTACCATACTAACCTGCAAAGCCAGCACGGCCCCTGTGTGGCCTCCAACCCTAGTCCACGTCATTTATCCTCTTGACCTCCACACCCCTTAACTCTTTCCTTTGCTCCTCTTCATTCTCTACTACCACATATCAAGATTGCCGGGGGGGGGGGTGTGTGCCTGGGGGGCTAAGTTGCTTGAGCCACAGACTCTTGATTTCGGCTCAGGTTATAATCTCAGGGTCACGGGATCCAGCCCTGCCCAGCCAACCCCAGCCAGGCTCCCCGCTCAGCAGGGAGTCTACTTGAGATTCTCTTTCCTTCTCTCTCTGCCCCTCCCCACACTCGCAGGTCCTTGCACACTCTCTAAAATAAATAATCTTTTAAAAAAAAATTGTAAAAGGGGTAACACTGGGAAAATGGATTATAAACCATCAACAACAAAAAACACACTCAAACAGAAGGTCCTGAAGAATCTGAAGGAAGGAAACTATTTCTAGGACAAAGTTTGTTTTCTCTCCATCTTCCTCACTCTTGTCCACACAACAGGAGAGAAGTGGATGTGAGATAGGCTCATACAGTGCCTACTCCAGTAAATCAGGCATCCCTCCACTAACATAGAGAAGCAGGACTGGTATTAAATGCTCAGGGCTGTTCCAGATGCCCACTGGACATTATAGTTAAAGATCAGAGCTGACACTACCATTTTATGTAAGGCATACCCTAAAATAACTCTGGTGGAAGAGTCTTCTCTTCAGGCTTTGAAAGTTTTTAAGGTTAGTGTGAATCCTACTATGTGTCACCTCTAGGTTGGGATTTTTCATTTGGATTTGGGCCCTTAAGTTTCTTCCAATATGACATAAGGGAAGCTCCCTCCGCCTTCCTCTTGGTGCCACGGACCATCCCCAACCTCCAACCTCCCATCTGAGGCAGTTTATCCCATCTTCAAAACAGACTTTCAAGCTATTATAAGCCATCCAACACTCACCAGGCCATCTTTCCCCATCTTCACAACGATCCATGAGGAATGTTATGGAGACAGAAACAGAAGCTCAGAGAGGTGAGTGGTGAGCTCACAGCGGAAACAACAACGAAGAGAGTACACACACCCAGGTCAGGCAAGCTCCAAAGCCTGTGCTCTTTCCAGTTTACCACGCAATCTGCTAAGAAGTACAAAAGGTTCTCCCTTCAACCTCACTGATGAACTTCATTCATTTCTTCTGAGGGCCTCCCTAGGCCAGCCTTATTCAGGGCATGCTGCAGGATCCAACTTTGATTTCCCTGAGTTAATGCTTCCACCTTTTCTCTCTCAAATTAGTCAAGAGAGCATGAGGTTTACAAGCATGTACTTCATAGGAAAAACAGCTTGGGTCTGAATTTCAAATCATGCACCTACTAGCTGTAGGATCTTACATTCCACCTGTTTGTATCTGACCCACGCCCATAAAGTTGACATAACAGCACTTTATTTCATGAGGATAAGATATGAAAACATATACAATCTAAATACATATATTCCAAACTCACAATCTAAAACAGTACCCAGCACAACGAATTTACATAACAAATGAAAACTACCCTCTCTTCCTCTTCCACAGAAGTGAAAGACTGTGGTGGTAGGAATTTATTCAGAGAGCAAGGGAAAGCCCTCATTCAAGTTCAAGATACCACACAAAGTGAAACACGGAGGCAGGCCACTGTCTCTGGGGTTCAGACATCGGATCTGTCCCACTCCACCTTTAGTCCTCAATGGACTTAAGACAAAGGGATCTAATGCATTCCTGGCAGTTTTTCAAAGCATGGCAGAAGTGAGTCGGGTTTATAAGATTAATTCTTTTCTCTCCAGGCAGTGGGTCAAATCAGAACCTTCACTCAACCAACCTGGTGGATAATCTCCTTTTATTACTTTCAATCAAACTAAGTGTCTGCAATCTGTACAATGGCCACTAATTTACTAGGAAAAAATAATTTGTAGAGCATGATTATAAAAAAGATGAGATAGAATACACGGTCCAGACTGGATAAGCATCCTGTAAGTTTGCTCCTATCTCATTGCACAGAAAGCTTCTATGACCCAAAATGCGTTAAGGACATACAGCTGTTCTCCTAAGCTAAAAATCAAAGAAAGAAATGAACATTGTTCACAGATCAGTTCCTTATTTAAATAAGGGAAATAGCCTATCAGTTCAATTCAGACCCTTTGTTACACTCACATGGAGCAATCCATTGCTTGTACAAGTTTAACATGAAAGGTTTTACTGTGTGAAAACGAAAACCTCTTTTTAAAGATAATAAAATTCTAGGTACACAACTAGACAACATCACAAAGCCGTCTGGATTGTGGAAACCACTCTCTTCCTGTGATGTATAATGAGGCATGGGGTTCTGCTTCCTTTGATTAATTTCAGAATATTGCACAGAACCTGAACAATCCCTAAGATAGCAAAGGAGAGAAGGAGAGGTGATGGGCAATGATAAAGGTGTAGTAATGGAGCAGAGACTGTGTTTCAGCTGTTGTAGAAAAGCAACCTCCCCCTCCCCCAACTAATTCCATTTTGGCAAGTAGTAACCACAATAAGGGTCAACATACAAAAATGTCCTTTGGCTCTAGAGCTTAAGTTACATGCACCAAGGCTGAGCAATGCAAAACAAAAACTATGAAATGTCGCCATGACTGCGATCAGATATATAACATAGCCGGAAAGTGCACATTTCCCTTTTTTCAAATCACAGCAGCCATTATTTATACAAGTACTGAATATGGAAAAGGCTCTGACAAATTTACAGTGTTGTTTGGATGGATGAGGATGGCGGATGATGGATGAGGGAGACAGAGGATTCCCTTATTAAAGCATCAAATTCTTCCCTAAATATCAAATAGACATCTTCAGCCACAACTGCACTGCCTCATACTCAAAATCATATAAACTGAACATGTTAAATGTCTGTCTTTAATAAAAAAGGGCATGATTTTCTCCTAATAAATACTGTTAATTTGTACTATGGCATTAAGTATGTTTCCTTTTCTGCATAATGTGGACTTCAACATATGTGCCGATCAAGCAAGAATAAATGTGACAATTGACAAATATAAATGAATTTTAGCAAAAACTGAGCAGCAATCTCAAACACATTATTCAAAAATTTTTAGTAAATAATTTCAGTAGATACAATCTTCCAAAAGTACTTTTGGTGTCTTTCTTGACAGGACAGTAGCTCTAAGGGGAAACTCGCCACTCACCATGATTTTTTAACTGTGCCCAGACAACAACATACAGAAAGTTGAAAGCGCTGCAGCACCCACTAGTGGACGTATGAGAATCACAGATGCATCCCGTCTCCATGGAATGCAAAAAAGGAGTGTAAAATAAAAATCATCTTCTTTAAAAACCACTGACGTGACCATTCACTCCTTATTTTATCTGCACTGGTAACAGAAGCATACACAAAGACAAAAACTTTCTTCTGCAAGCTTCAACCTCTCCTTCATCTGATCCTATTATAAAATCAACTGTATGCAGAGAAACAAATTTGGTGGTACTTAAGACCATTTAAATTAATAAAATGGTCTGTGGCTATTGAATATTGCCCGAAACAAGTTAAAATTGAACATGTGAAAGTTTCTTCTCAACAAAAAGAAATGCTTCTTTACAATTCTAGCCTATCCTACCCCAAATTACTCCTGGTCTGTTGCAAATTGTTAGCACATTCTTTTTAATAGTAACAGATTTTGTCTACTCAGAGGCTGTAATGACATCACTGGGAATGGGTCCTTTAATGTTAGCACAGTGTAATACGTATTCCAACAGCAATTCAATTATAATTTACTAAGCAACAATGTTTACATTTTGCAAGTGTTACCAGTTCTTTTCTTTTTTAATGAAAAACAAACCCAAAGCTCATTTGGTATTTTAATGTTTCTGCTTAAGTAATGATTAAGTCCCATAAAAATCTATCTTTGACAGATAACCCAAAAGTTATTAGTTTAAGTTGATTTCTGAGTAATTCCTAGATACTTAAGTGCCTATAGTAAGTTTGTTTGAAAAGAAATATGAGACAACATCTATAAAACTTCATTCATAAAACTGTACAACAAAATGTACCTACTTCAAGTTAACCCAAGACATCTCACTTAGCATGAGCATGTTGGAAGAACCAAACATGAGCCATGAAAACCGAGGCTATCAAAGAGCCGTTTTTAAGATTCTAGAAGCACCTAGACCTATAACTGGACATTTTATTCTAACATATGTGAACTGGAGGTACTGCAGTTTATCAGCAAATCACCTGGATTTTACTGCTGATTTTAGGATAAACTACTTTAATGGGAGGAATCTGCATTACAGGGAAAGAAAGATGAATAATTAAGAAGAGGGATGGCCCTGCCAGAAAGTTCCCTCCTCAGTTCTAGTTCTCTTCATGGTCAAACATTTCCCACCAGGTCCTGCCCCCAGCAGCTTTCAAACTCATCAGTGGCCCACAAGGAGATACCACCTTACTGCAATTAAAAAGTCCCATGGTCTGAGGACGGGGAACAGGACTGGAAATAGAAAGGGATTGGGGGAAGCTATTTGAAGAAAAGATCTTTCAGGAAACAGAAGGAAATCATGTCTACAATTGGTTTTGCTTTGCTTTGGTTGATAAAGAGCTAATTATTTGGACCAGACATTCACATAACCCACTTCTCCCCCAGCTAAGAGCAGCCAGAGGTGACAGGGAAGGTTGCAGCACCGAGCTGCTTCCTCTCTGCTTTGCCTTTGCATTTTGTCCCTGATTCAGAGCAATTAACTAGCCAAACATTTTCAAAGGCAGTTGGTAGAGAATATGGCAAAGGAAATAACCAAACACATATGAGGGATGGGGGAGTAAATATGTATCTCAGTAGCGTTCCCAGCATTCCCAAAATGCCATTCCCAATTGCAACTTGAGTTCTTTGAAGAAACAAAAACAAGCAGTAAATGAACTATGATTAATACCAACAAACTGACCTTCCTGCCTTTAGGAGAAACTCCAATGGGCCTTCCACAAAATGAATCTAATTCTATCTCAGCACGAGGTTGCAATACCGCCACCAAAATTACAACATTTTTTCTTTAAAAAAAAAAAAAAAAAACACTGATGATAATAATCAAACTCCCTTTTATTCAATGGCCTAAGTTATATGAATATATTTACAATCAGTGGGAGCTCTTTGGCTAACATATGGTATAGTTTTTTCAACACTCTTAAAGGATATTTTACTGATCAGAGCCTGCCTACCAATGTCAATCTCCCTGCCTTAGCTAACTTCTGTTTTCAAACCCCTCACTAAGAATATATTTTCTTGGGATGTCTTCCTGTACCATACGCCAACATAAAGGTAACTTTTTAATGTAATGCCCTGAGGACTACTCCTGAAACGGTCTTCTATGGAATTCTAATGACAGTGACATTCGTAGGTACTATCTGGAAAAAGCAAGCATCCAATGAAGAAGTGGATTTTGCAAATATTGGCTTAAGTAAGATGAAACAGTTTTCTTAGTACAAATATTTTAAGAACCTTGAATATATGAGAATAGATACCAAAAGCCTCCCCTAAGTTCGAGTATGTCCCAGGAAGCTCACTTCAAGAGAAAGCACACGCGGGAAAATGCCAGCGGGTTCAATACAATCCAAACAGTACAATGGTGAGGTTGGAACAGCAGGTAAGACCCAAAAGGCACAACACTATTCTCAGAACTTCGCTACCTTTAACTTTTACTTCTCCACACAACCCCATGAGATTGCCTACTTGACAAACGAAGAAACGGGGGTACGAATAAGTTCAGCACGTTTCTCAGGCTAGCAAGTGCTGAGGTGGAATGTGTACCCAGTTTCTCCTGGAAAACTATGTACACTCCCACCAGAACACAGGAAGTAAATGGGCCCCCCAAAAACTGTACGCTCACTATGATTAGGGTCGGCGGGCCTCTTCCTCAGAAGCGCTGCCCGGGTCTCAATCTCCAACTCCTTGTCTTCTACCCTGCCGCCATCACCGTAGTCCGCCTCCGGCAGCGAAGGGACTGCCTAGACGGGTGGGCAGGGAACCCCATTTCCACAGTGCCCTCGTCTGTGGCCTGCCGGAGCTGCTCCCTCGTCAGCAAGGACTGGGAAGCTCTTCGCGGGGCTGCGGAGACCCGCGGGCACCGGAGCAGCCTGCGCGCGCCTCCGGGAAAGCCTTCTGACTGATCCGCATGCGCAGATGCCCCAAGAGACAAGGAAAGACTCTGAAAGACGTG
Organism: Neogale vison; assembly: GCF_020171115.1. Classification (NCBI taxonomy): domain Eukaryota; kingdom Metazoa; phylum Chordata; class Mammalia; order Carnivora; family Mustelidae; genus Neogale; species Neogale vison. The sequence goes on from NC_058097.1 coordinate 15,676,212, forward strand.
AATACGTGAAGTGCGACAGTTTGTTCCTGGACGGCAGAAGTTGATCTAGAGGTGGGAACTGACCTTAAAACAATCTAAGAATTAAATATAATGCCAATCAACCCCTCCCCCCAGCGGGGCATTATTCTTAGCATTGCTGACAAGCAGACCCCAAAACTTACTCGGAAGCAAAAAGTCAAGAAGCAGCAAGGCAATTTTCGGAAAGAAGAAATTAATAAGGGAGGGGAGCCTCACTCACAGGATAACAAAGCTTATCACAAAGCTACAGGAATTATGACCATCTAATATTAACATACAGGTAGACATGGAAAATTTGGAACAGTCTCCCGGACATATGGGAACTTGGCATAGGACAACACTGCCCTGCAAATCAGTGGGAGAAATGATGGACTTTTAAATGCTGCTGGGACAATCAACCATCCATTTAGGAAAGTTGAAAATTAGATCACTTCCTCCCAAAATGGGGGAAAAAAACTGCACGTAGATTAAATATTTAAACTGAAAAGGCAAAATCATCCAAACTCAACAAACATGGAAGAATATCTTTCTGACATCTCAGTAGGGAAGAAGTACTCAACACACAAAAGGTCCAAACCATAAAGGAAAAGGCTGTTAATTTTGGTTGTACTTAAAGGTAAAACTTCTATACGACAAAACGCACAAGGAACAAAGTGAAAAGACAAGTCACAGAGCAGATGGAGATACTTTCCATACATATAATTAGCACAGTATTCTGATCAGAACATATAAAAAATTCCTATCTATTTATAAGAAAAAAAAAAACTTAGTAGGGAAAAAATGGGCAGAAAAAAATGAACAGGAGATTAACATAAGAACTCCAAATGAGCATTACATTTATGAAAAGGTGTTCATATTCACCAGTAATCACAAAAATGCAGATTAAAATGCTAAACTGTCCTCTTATGCCCATCAAATTCAGTATTGAGTGGAACACTATAGAACAGATAAAATAAAAGAATAAATTATTTCTAAAAGTTTAAACACAGATAAATCTCAAAACTATAATGTTGAACAAAATGCAGGAGTTCATGTATATTTAAAGAATACATTATTTTTAGAGCTAGATTAAAATATATATTATATATTTTTATATATTATATTATATATTTTTATATATTATATAATATTTATATTATATATACATATTTGAAACAACAATGAAAACATCCCTGGAAATGATATAAATAAAACTAAACAGTAGTTACCTCTTGGGAGGTAGAGAAAATGTGGATATCTGTAACGTCCTATTTTTTTTAAGTGAAACAATATAGCAAAGCTCTGTTAGAGCTAGGTGGTAGGGAATGAGTATTATTTTTGTTTTTTATTTGAACTTTTACACTTAAAAACCTTAAAACATTGTGAAGACTCAGAAAAATGTGGTCCACACAATTATCTCTGCATCAAGCTGACCAGGAGATTTTGATCTTCCAGTCTTAGTACCTAAATTAAGCTGCTGACTGAACAAACAACAACAACAAAAACAGTAAACAGCCTCTCTCTAAAACATCTCAGGACTGAATGACATCTGGGGGAGACTGTAACAGGGATCTTTGTTTCTAAGCGGTATTCCAAAGCTGCACGATGAATGGTCCCAGGTGGAAAGAAATCAACAGCCCTTGCGAGAGTATAATCAAGAATGTGAGATGGATCTCTGGGAACTTGGCAACCTGGTGAAGAGTGTCTCGCCTCGACCCCAAAACTGCTTTAACTTTGTTTTAGCCACAAGCAAGCTATGTGTTAACAGACATGTGACTTAAGCTCACTGAGCCTCAATTCTGTTATCTGGAAAACAGCAGAGAAGGAGGGTGATACAAAGATTCACACAAAATTATTCCAAGAATTTAAATATACTAATACACGTGATGGTGCTTATGGCAAACTGTTTTAACCAAAGATGGGCGGCAGCGGTATATCCCATCCCAGAGGTTGTTCTAACAATGTGACATTGACACTCCTTGACTGAGGTGAGAGGTACACACACATCCCCACCTTCTATAACTGAAGTGGAAGTGATGCTGCATGACAGGAGGCAAAACGGCTTCTGTCTTGTCTTCTGTCTTAGACACTCACCCTTGGGATTTAGCCACCATGTTCTGAGGAAAGCAAAACACCATAGGTGAAGACGGTATATATGTTCTCACCGCAGCCCCTGCTGAGGTCCTAACACCAGCATGTGAATGAGCAAGGGTTCAGAGGATTCCAGTCCCCAGCTGTCCAGCCAACCCAGCTAACAATGACAGAAGCAGAAATGTGCTGTTCTCAAGAAGCCCGGCCCAAATTGTAGGTTCATGAGCAAAATGAATATTACCATTCTTAGGAGCCCTTAAGCACTGGGGTATTTCATTTCACCGTTGTTACGGTGAAAGTAAGTGGGACAGTGCTTTCTAAATCACTATTAATATTCTCCTCATGGGCAAAACAAGGGGTGTAAACTACATTAGAGTTCCCCAGATCTGAGAAATTTTAATGCTATCTTTATGGCTTTGCCATATCCTGTGTCAATGGACTGTTATCTAATAAGACTGTTATCTAATATTTCTTTTTAAAACAACTCACTTTTTGGGGCACCTGGGTGGCTCAGTGGGTTAAAGCCTCTGCCTTTGGCTCGGGTCATGATCCCAGGGTCCTGGGATCAAGCCCTGCATCGGGCTCTCTGCTCAGCTTCCTCTTCTCTCTCTGCCTGCCTCTCTGTCTACTTGTGATCGCTGTCAAATAAATAAATAAAATCTTAAAAAAAAAAACAAACCTCACTTTTTGAAACTTAAACATGCCTACTAAAAATTGATCATTAGAATAAAGTTCTTGTGTCAGTTATGTTTGTCTAATTAATCTTATTAAATACTATTTTTTAAGGATTTTATTTATTTATTTGAAAAAGAAAGAGAGAGCATGCATGAGCAGGGGAGGGGCAGAAGGACAAGCAGACTCCGACTCCCAGCTAAGCCTGTCACAGGGCTTGATCCCAGGACCCTGAGATCATGACCTGAGCCAAAAGTAGACGCTTAATCAACAGAGCCACCCAGGCACCCCTTATTAAATATTATTAACTATTGACACTTTCTTATTAATAACCACATCTTTGTTTTAATATCATACTTAAATAACTAGAATATATAACACATTTAAAAATATGCAATAGTTAAAAATAAAGGCAATGTTTAGTGTAGGCCAACTTGAAATCATCATGAATCACTATGATATGCAATACTGGGTGACCACAAAGGTAAGGATTCATTCACCTCCAAGGATCTATGGACCATATCCTGAGTGAATCACTCCTTCTCTGTTCTAACGTTCCCCAAGTTGAATATATTTTCCTGTATTAACTGCTTTTAATCAATAAGCATACTTTCCTGGGATATCAAAGCAGTAAATGGCAGAAAGGTTACAGAAGAGGAAGAAAATTCTAGAAGGAGCCTCAAAGCAATAAATGGGGTAAAGTTACTAATCATCTGGTACCTATGCCAGGAACAGGCCTAGAAAGTAGAGGATCTGGATTTCATTCCCCAGAAATCAGGGTTTCTCAACTCTGGCACTATTGACATTTTAGACCAGATAATTCTCTAGTGGGGATGGAATAGTGCTGTCCAGTGCTCAGCAGGGTGTTTAGTGGCATTCCCCTTCCCCAGCTATGATAAGCAGAAATGTTTGTGGTGAGGTAGCAAAACCCTCCCCAGTGATAATCAATGAGTTAAAGAAAAGCTTGAAGGGATATGCCCAGAGAGACCCACACAGGACCAGCACTCAGTAGGTACAGAAAAAAAAATTGTGGTAATGATAATGATGATATTTTATTTGTTCTTTCCTCATTCAGAACAATTCAGCCTCTTTTCTAAATAGGACAAAGATAGTGTTTAATCCGAGTCTTGTGTTTTCAGTTGTTTTTTTTAAGCCACTTAACCCATAGTTAATAAGCAGAGCAGAAAGAAAAAAGCCATTGGATTATAGGGAGATCTTTTCACAACTGCATATAAAATGTTCATTTGTATCATATCCACCATCAGTGATTCACTGTAGATTGGAGAAAGTATAACAAAGCACATGGGTTCTTCACAGTTCTTATCTCAATTTACCATTTATTGGCTGTTGTTTGATGGAATTTTTTATGGGGAACAGGGTTTCATGGCTACAATTAAGCAATATTTTTAAAGGAGATGGGACTAACCACTTCCAAAGGTATAGGCACCTCTTTGAAATTGTGTATTCAAGGGGGAAATTGGAAATGACATTTAATAAGAGAAGATCATGCCTCATAAAATGCCTGGTTCAGAATCGACAGGGTCTGGACTGTACAGAGTCCTGAACTTTGGACCACGTTGTCAGCCCAGGGGGCCCAAACAGGCATGGCAGCAGAATCTATCGACCTCAACACCCTGCAGCTAAGTGGCAGTGCACAACACTGGTGAGCCCGGTGATGATTCCAAGAGCCAACACTCACTGCATACTAGGTGCAGGCCAGACACAATACCATGCACTTTGCTCCCATTATCTTTTTTAACCCTCACAACCCCACGAGTAGAAACTACTACATCTCTTTGTCGTGGGTTAGAAAACTGAGGCTTACAGAGCTAAAGTAACCTGTCCAAGATCACAAGTCTGATATGTAACAAAGCCCGCTCTTGCACTGTCTATTCAGCCACAGAGACGACACTACTAACTCCTACATCGCAATCTTCCTGTTAAAATAACAGCATCACCCTCAAACCAAATCATCCAGCCTTTTACGTACCTTTTATGGGGGTGAACAAATACTGGGGATTTATATGTACGTGTGGATGTATTCATTTGTGTGTGTGTACATGCATGTACATACACCACACACCACACCCTCACGCACATACATGCACATCAACCTACATCAACAAGTTGAAATCTTCCTCTTCTCCTAGATCAGACAGGTTGGCCAATGTTTCCTTGAAGGTCAGGCAGTAAATATTTTAAGCTGTGGAGGCCGTACGATCTTGGTCACAGTACTCCCTGCCACCACGGCCGTGTACAATGGTATCCTCAGATGACCCAAAAACAAATGACAGTGGCTGCACTGCACTAAGCCTCTGCTTGCAGACACAGGCAATGAGCTAGTTGTGGCCCACTGGCTGTACTTTGCCCCCCTTGTCCCAGGCCAATACCTCTACAAGTGTGACCACAGGCTACTTGTACACATTACAGATTCCCGGGCTGCATTCCAGGCATACTGAACCACAATCTGATTTTTCTTTTTTTTTCTTTTTAAACAAGTCCCCCGGGTGATTGATGGAAATACAAATATTTGAGGACCACTGTTTCTAAACTGAGTTTTTTCCTAGCCCCCATAAAAGTTGTCATTCCTGCTCTCAAAGATAGAACATCTATCAATGGAAAAGCAAGACAAGTTACACAGACCCGAGACAGGAGAACTGGCTGCTTGCCGCAGCTCACCATCTTTATCAAGATGTCAAAATTCCAACCTGTGACCACAAAATTCTCTCAGTTGGAAGATGTCCTTTTGTTTTCGTTTGGGTTTTTAAAAATCCCATAAAGCAAAAGCAAACAAACAAAGTCAAAATAAAACAACAACAACAAACTTTTGTTCCCAGTGGAATCACACTGATCTTCTAATCAATTTGTTGCGCTCGCGTGTGCGCGCACACACACACATACACACACCCATACAAAGGGCATTTTTGAACTATGGATACCCCATTTTAAATGGGAAAATTCAGTTGTGCTAAAAATGCTTTTATGTTATTGAGGGAAAATGAGCACTGGGTCTTCAGAAATAAGAGGGATGGAACAATAAGTGAATTTGTACAGAATTCGCCAATACACACACTGCCTGCTTCATGAATACATGAATGCAACCTGTTTTATCTTTTCTTGTTTCAGAACTAAAGGTATTCACATAAATCTGGATCTCCTTTTCTTTGGGGAATTAAGGCTGGCACCATCAGTCTCTGCCTTTACCTGTATCAGCATGGGGGAGAAAAGGCCAACCCTCCACTGTCTTTCGACAAAGGATTGAAAAAAGTGAGCAGGAGTGGAGAGAAATGAATACTAAGGCACACGCTGAAACAGAGCTGACCAGGTCGCCATCCACCTGGGATAACGCCCCTCTCCAGCTGACAGCCACCAGTGATCTGGTTTCAGTCGCCAGCACCCCAAACTTATTAACTGACTCTGATCTTCTCTCTGTCTAATGCCAGGAGCCTCCCCCACCCCACCTTGCATCATAAGACTTTAGTTTATAGACCCCTTTGCTTCATCTCACTTTTTATACCTTTTCTCTGATCCTACTCTACCAATGACCCAAATGCCTCCAAAGGCACAACCCTGCCAGTGGCGATGGCAGTCCCCCTCTGACAGCTGGGATGTCCGGGCCTGGTTGTAAAGCCTGCCTCAGTGCCACCACCAGGGGCCCAGTGGACTGAAACCTGTCTACATATCAAACAGAAGTTGGCTTCTACTGCTTCCTTTTTTTCTCCCATTACTTTGTATCCCATGGCCACCACGGTTATTTTGAAAGCATATTTTAGAGCTGGGTGATGACATTTAAATACAGTAATCTCAATGAGGAGTTAGGGATTAATAAAACTGTAGCACAGGGCCCCCAGGTAGCACCGTTGTAACAATCGGGGTTAAACTAGCACGGATGCATTTGTATTTAAGTGAATCATGTCTTGTGTCTACACTGGCAAGTGGGCCCGTTCAGAGTTGAACTGAACCTGATCTTGGCTCTGTGTCATCGTGAGTCAGTTCATTAACCTCTAGTGTACCGAACCATTTAAGCTCCGAGGTCCTTTTCAACTCTACTGGTCAGGCCCAGGGCCATCTCAGTACGTACATTTCCCTCACAATTGGCTTTGCTGGCCAATTTCCCCAAAAATGTTGAAGGTAGGTTTTCTTTCTCCTTTCTTTTCTTTCCTTTCCTTTTCTTTCTTTCTTTCTGCAAAGAAATGCTAAAATGGATATGGATCAAGATATTCAGTTGAATATTTTAGTAGAAGGAGCTCAATTATTCTTCAATCTTTTATAAAACTGTATCTTCAACATTATCCCCACCTGCCACATCTCTAGCATATCTAATTTTAATTGATAATGATTCTTTTTTAAATAGACACTGTGATTCCTACCAAATGTTTCAGGAGTCAATTGAATACTTTTCCTAAGATTAAAAAGGTCAGGTTGTTTCTATACTGGTAAGATAAGTGACGACCTTTAAAGAGTGGTTCTGGGTGACACTGATGCCCCCAAGCGATCTGATTTTTCTCAAATAAGAGCCCCACAAGTGTCAGCGTCCCAGGGACACGTCGGCAGAACCACCAGAGATTTTATGACTGTAAACAGGTGCAGAATCATTATTCATCGCCAGGGAGGACCTTATGTGTAGTCACTGTGTCACAACTGCCTAATAAAATTTGGTGTTATAAAAAGAAAAGCAATTGAGAAAGATCAATAATAAATCAACATGCATTTACAGAATACCTACCTATCAGTGTTGTGCTAGATGTGGATCACGTATAAAATCCTGGACTTTGCCTTCAGGAAGCTTATGATTTAGTTGGCGGGGGCAGAAGCTCTCACGAAACAACACAAGAGAGCACACAATCACACACTAAGGGAAATTTTGTAGGCAACTGCTCCAAACGAACTCGGCAAGTAAAGAAATCAAAAGCAGTTCTGCTTGCTTTGCAGATTTGGCTCAGACCAAATACTAGCACCATGGAGACTCTTTTCCACTGTTTATCTTTTCAAACAGCTGCATTTAAAAAGGAAGGATCCTGCTCGCCCCCAAACCTGTGACTCCCTACAAAAATGAGCAATAATATTCCTTAATAGATTAAACTGTTCATACTAGTAAATAATGCAGCTGATCCACTGACCTTTCAGAAAATCAAGTTTGGCCTATATGTTAGTGAGAACACATGAAATTATGGGGGCAAAAAGAAAAATAATGATCCTCTCAGGGGTCTTCTGCTCTTAAACTTTTTAACTTTCTTGGAATTCAAACTTATTTGAACATTTAAACAGAAAACAAATGTATTTACTTCGTCCTTTACGATTTCACGGTGACTTGTGACTCCTATTCCTAAGCCTTCTATTTCCATAAGCCTTCCATTTGTAACTAAGTTTAATTCATGATGAAAAAAATTTTCTTAAACAATACTCTTTATTTAGCACCTTCATGAATATTTCCTCCTTTATACTTCAAACCTGTACTGTGTCACTATGCACCTTTTCTAAACTGCTGGAAGAACCAACAGAAATAAAAGCTAATGTTTACTTCAGGTGCTCTGCTCTAGACCCACACTGTCTAGTATAGTAGTCACAAGCATTATGTGGATATTTACATTTTCATTAATTAAAAGTTAATAAAATTAAAACTTCAGTTTGTCACCTTAGCCACACCTCAAGTGCTTACCAGCTACCTGTGCCTAGCGGCTACCCTAATGGACAAAGCAGATACAGAAGATTCCATTTCCACCATTGCACAAAATTCTACTGGATAGCACATATATTGCCTCATTTAAATATCCCAACAATCACTTGAAGAAGTACATGCAATTATTATTCCCACATTATAGATTAATAAACTTAGGTGCTGTGGCTTAGCCAGAGGCAGATGGAACAGACAGTCCAGGTCTAACTAGATCAGGACCGTCCAACAGAATTTTCTACAAGAAGAGAAATGTTCCATATCTGTAATGTCCAAATGGTAGCCAGGAGCCCATGTGGCCATTGACCACTTGAAACATAGGGTATATGACTGAGGACATGAACTTTAATAAAATTTTAATTAACTTAAATACCTGTAGCCACATGGGGTAGTAGCTACCATTTTGGCTGGCTCTGACCTAGCCTCATAGCTCAATCCTTAACTCTCACTGTATCTAATGGCCCAGCCATCACATCATTGCTACTAGCAACATCAGAGAAGTGAAGATCCAAGGTGGAGGAATTAAAGAAAAAGGATGAGCAAACAGTAGCTGGACCAAAGGTTACTTGAAGCTGAGCCTTCTCTTTGGTCTCAATTCCTAAAGCAAGCTACACTCGGGGCAGGGTGGGGGGGGGTAGAGTTGGAGGGGATTAAATGTAACATGGAATCTATTTTCAACATGTCCTCGATATTCTGGTATTACCTCTTTGCATGAGAGCCAATAAAAGTATATGTGGCATATGTTTTCCACAGGATGCAATTTTTATAGAGCAACCAGATAAATTACAACATGGGTCAGGCCACAGTTCTTCAGTGTGCCCAGAGAATCAGACTGGGGAGGTGGAGGGGAGGTAGTGGACTAGACACATAACTCAGTGGAGGTCTGGAAAGGAGGAAGAGATGGACTGATTCCCATTCTGCAGACATTTTCCCCTCAACTTGAAACCTTTGCTTTCTTACATTTTAAGGTATCTGGAGCAGCCTGTTTGGCTTCCCTTGGGTTGTTTGTTTTGCTATCAGCTTTTTATCTGCTTGGCTTTTTATGTGATTCTACCAGAAGATCTTGCCATGGAACATTTAACAAGAAGAGGAAGCAAGCTCAAAAATTTCCATTTATACCCAGAATTATTGCACGTTTCCAGAGGCCTGAGAGTGTGTCTTCCTCGAAGTTTTATGATGGGATTGTGATTTCAACTATCCCTCCAAATAGATATTCTGTCTCTATTCAGAAATGCAATTCTAGAAACCTATATCCAACTCTAATGATAGCTTACGCTCTTTGCAGCTGAAATAACAGAGTGGTAGCTAGTAGAACTGAGAGGTGCAGGCAGCTCTGTAATGTAAAAAGGAAATCTGCTCCAGTCCGTCCAGCTTGTTCTCAGTTCCCCTCTGCAGAATTCACCTCCAACAAGAACGTTAGGAGAGAAAATCACAGTCATCATTTTTAATTTCAGGCATAGTGAGGTTTAAATCATCCCGGAGCTCATTCCAGACTTTTGGGATATTATCATGTCCCTAGGATAGGCTCAATCCTTGGTAAAACAGGTAGGCTTTGCCTGAGAGCTATGGCATAAACTCCATTCAGGTTTGGCCAAATCTTGAGGATAAAGATAGCGACATCTTTTACGAACCTGCCTCACTTCTAAATCAAGAATCTCTTCTGAAAGCCAAGATTAAAACAGTTAAATCCAGTGACCTGTCTTGAACAGCCTATGTCTAAGTTGAGCAGATCAGGAGGAAAAAAAATATAAAGGCTTCTTCTCCAATCCTACCACCCTATGACTTTTCAATAGATGCACACACACACACAAAGGGTTTTCTGAATGTAGGAAAACAAGTTTATAATTACATAATTATGCAGACACACCACAATTTTTCTTTTATGTTACCTTTATCTTTAAAAGGCAACAGACAGGGCTGTACTAAAAAGCAATAAAGCATGGGTAATTTAATACCAAATTACATCCATATTGAAAAGTTTACATGCAGTTGAGAGCAGGCAGAGGTCAGCTTTTCAACAGGACTGTCTTTAATTGTGGCCATCAGTTTTAGCAATCCCGATCTCTGGATCAAAGACAGATATAATGGGCTTCCTCAACGCTGAATAGTGAAAGCAGACAGCAGGAATGGCGCTATCTGGCACCCAAAGGTCATAAAAAAAAATTGCCAGAAAGGGAATGTGTCTCATTGAAAAATTATATATCTAAGGTAAAATATATATTTTTAAAATCATTCTCCCTAGCCCAGTTTCCAATGAGCTACTTGATTTTTTTTTTTTTTTGGTCCCTTACAGGTGCAAGGTTTTCCTGGATTTTCCTCTAATAAACGTGCAACCTTTGCGTAAATCTTTATTAATTTTTTCAGTTGCTTTCAATCATGATTTTCTCTAACCTGCAGAGAAATCCCCCTTTCCTTGAGGAAGGGCTAGGAGAGTTGAAACTGGGTTTTTCCCCCCTCTCTTTTTCCCCCTAAATCAAATGAGGAGTAAATTATCAGCAAATCAGATAGAAACAAGTTTCCTGGACCTGCAGATCCATTCTACAAATGAAGCAATTTCATCTCTGCTGGCTCTGGGGTTGGGGGAGTAGAATGGGAGGGGGGATTTTAAGTAGCCATGGGGGACCAGAACGGAGATGCTAGCTGGCAAAGCATCCCCACGTTTGCATGCACAGACCACTCAAATCTGCACCAAGAGACTACTTGTGAGAATCCATCTTTTTTCACTTAACAAGATACAAAATATAAAACACATTTGCCTCTTATTAAACCCCTCCTGTAAGTGGTTCCAGGTCCACCATTTTTAAAGGGAGGAGAGGGGAGCTGAGAACCTCTTGGGAATTTCAGTGGAGTGACTGGAGATGAGGTACAGGCTGTGAGCCTTTATTACTTTAATTTTATTTTTTTTTCTAAAAGCACAGAAGGAATAACATTTTAAATCATTAGCATTTGCTTTAAGTAGTTATTTCTTCCAACTGTAAGAATCTCTGCTCCCAGCCCCCTTCCCCATTAGCACCACTCCCAGATCCTGCACAGAAAAACTGCCCAGATGGAATTTCCCTCTACCGCTCAAATCTGGAAGGTGCTTTTTAAAGAATTTCAGGCTCTAAATCGAGGCAGCCATGGAAGAAACTGTAATCACAGTTTTTCCTTAAAGCACTTGGAGAATAAGGTTCCTGTATTTATGGCACCTGAGACTGAAAGCTGACTGGCATCTCAAAATTATTTCAGTGGCAGCAGCTACTGTGATAGAAGACGGTCTTCTCTGTTAAAAAACAGAGTTCAGAGTAGTTGCTATTCAACTCAAAATGCCTTGTGAGAGTGACATGGAGGGTGCTTTTAAGTGGTGAAGTGCAAAACCTAAATTCTTTTAGAAATGGAATAAAATCAACCCTCTTCTTTAATTTGATTTATAGTCCTTATCAAGGGAGCAGCAAAGGTGAAGAAATGTGCAAAACCAGGAAAAGAACCTCTGTTCTGTGCTCTGTAAATTCAAAATGGCGGGAGGCCATATTCAGGCAGGGAAATGTGAACTGGAAGGCTGAACATCTCCTTTTGTGGGTTGGTTGTGGCTTTGCTATTAATAGACTACAAGAGATAAAATAAACCACTGAATATTTCTGCATTGCAACTTGGCTCTGCCAACAGAGAGATCCTACCTGACGTAAGGACTGTTTCAAAATCTATAAAGGGCAGGGACCAAAAGTGGCATGTGACCGGGGAGGTCTTTAGTTATGCTACAATCTGGAGGTCTCCTGCTGCTCACCTCTTCTGTCCTATATAAAGGACTGACAAACCAAGCCAGAATTCTGGAACATGTCAGTGGGATAGGCCAGCTGTGGGATTTGGGACAGCAATAATCTGATATAGTAATCAAAGGTAGGGTGGGGTGGTCTTTTACTCACAGTCAGACTTAACTAAGGCGGCCTATGCCCAGTACATGGCCCAGACCTCCAGGCAGATGGCACAGGTTTGCCTTCTGCACCCCAGTCCCTCCATTTCAATCCTGTATGACAGAAAATTGACGGGTGGCTCTCCCCTTGCTTGCTCATTGTCGTCAACATTAGAGCTTGTTTGTTAGGCACCAACAGGGTACCCAGCACCATCCAATATACTGTTGCAGCCATAGGACCCGAAGCAAGGCATGCCTTACATCTACCTCAAAGGACTGAAAGGCATTCCTGTTGGAAGCAGTGTCAGGAGCTACTAGAAAGTGCCAAGTGTGGGTAAAACACGAGACCTCACGCTTATGCTATGTGTTAAAATAAAGAATTGTAATTATTGAGCCCAACAGGGAAAACGGAAATAGCTTCCCACAGCAGAAAGAAGAGTAACTCTTCTGTTATAATTCAAGGGAATTAAAGGGAAAAGGCATACAAGAACAAAGAGCCAAGAGGCCTGCTCCAGGACAAAAGAGCAGGTGCCACGTAACTGCTCTTTTGACAAGGAAACAGGGATCAACAGCCTGCCTGTGCCCCAGAGGCACCCAGTTTCCAGTTGGAGAGGATATGCAGGATGGACAAAACCTGTCCAGAGAGACCCAAGGCAAACACCACCCATGGAAAATGAAGGGGTAGTTTTTAAAATATTCATTTCATATTTCAAGTAACTTGGGAAATTTTCAGTAGAAATCAAGCATTCAAAAGCTTAAAAGTAACATAGAATACAAATTCTTAATTTCCATGGCCCCCTCAGTACCTCCATTTCTTCATATTCAGAACAGACTGAGATCTTGAGATCTTGAGATCTTGAAGAACTACTGCACAGTGATATCAAGTGACAAGATTGAATGATCATCACCACCAAGACAGGGCTTAAATATAAAACATAAACAAGATAATGAATCAAGAACAAATGAGTTCTACAAGCCCAAGATAGGTTGCAGATACATTTCACTTAACACTAAGCCTTTGGTTCCCACTTTGGGGGAGGCCCTGCCGGGTCAATCATGGTCTTTAATAAAAGAATTCCCATGCTGGGATCTGTACCATGCCCACCTAATACTAGTAATATAGTAACACCTGACACTTATTATGCATGTCAAATGTCTTACATGTATTATCTCATTTAATTCTCAAGAAATCCTGTTAGATCAGTACTACTGTGATGATACTCATCTCACTAAGGGATAACAAAAGTTATATACCATTTGTCATACCATCAAGAGATTTAATAGAGAACTGAACTGACACAAAGTCAACCCACCTGGGATATTCAGGGCAAAGAAAATGTCAATCTAAATGAATTCTAAAACCTGGGAGTCTTTGATACTTAGGTCTCCTTCAGTCTCAACATCTATTTCACCACCAAATTCTTTCAATTTTACCTTTAAAGCAAGTTTTCTTAGCCTCTTTAAAAGATTGAAAATTAATAAGATAAGCATCCAATTTAAGAAGGTAGGAAAAAGGGGCGTCTCGTGGCTCAGTGGGTTAAAGCCTCTGCCTTCGGCTCAGGTCATGATCTCAGGGTCCTGGGATGGAGCCCCACATCGGGCTCTCTGCTCAGCAGGGAGCCTGCTTCCCCCTCTCTCTCTGCCTGCCTCTCTGCCTACTTGTGATCTGTCAAATAAATAAATAAAATCTTAAAAAAAAAAAAGAAGGTAGGAAAAAGAAAAAGAAAAAAAAGAAAAGAAGAAGCCGAAGACAGTAGATGGAAAGCAACAATATAGATCAAAGCAGAATTAGGTAATATAAAACATATAATAGAGATCTAATAGCCCAAAGACGGTCCTCTGGATATTAAGTAGGTTAGCCATGTGGTACAGCTACCATGGGCCAACTTGGCAGTTCTTTGAAGTCAGCTGATATTCATCAAAAGTCCTCACTCACATGTCTGGTGGTTGCCATCTTGGTTACTCTAATGGGACCTCAGGTGGGATTGCTGGTGGCTGCTCCATATGGTCTCTCTTCTTTTACACCAGGTTTCTTCTCATGGTGGTCTCAGAGTTCCAAAGAGCAGCAAGAGTGGGAAAGCCCAGAGGCAAAAGCACATTTCAAGCTTCTGCTGCACTGCATTTGCTTTTGTCCCATTGGTCAAAGCAAGTCACATTACCAAGTCCAGAGTCATGTGGCTGTGGCTACAAGAGGGCAGGAATATCATTGCAATAATCTGCCATACCAAGTAACCATACCACTGGCTCTGGCCCACTGATTTGATCTCTGCCATTAAACCATAAATATTGCTTTGAGTCTAGTCACATTAGAGATTTGTTATGACAGGTACTTTACGACATACAGTATAAAACAGGAAAAAGAACTAGGAAGAACTAGAACTTTTTTAAACATGCTGCAGAGTTTTAAGAGGAAGGATGCTGAGCAAGTGTTCACAGACAACTGAACAAGAGAAATTAGGATCAAAAATGAAAAATTCAAAGGCTCATGGCTGAGCAATTGTGCTCATTGACGATGATGTCCAGTGAAGCCAGTCTAGAAGGTAAATTTGAGGGATTACCAAGAGTTCTTTTGTATAACCTGAATAATTCAGCAATCTTTTTTAATTACAGTGATCAACTACTTCAATGTGGAAAAAAAAATTTTAGGAATTTTTTCTTTTTGCTACTACTGTCAAATACTCTATTTAGGACTTTTATGTGGAACAACTGTGACATCAAGTGGCTAGCCAGTAATAGCACATGACTGTCTCTGGGCAGCCTCATCAAAATGGAATCCAGCCTCTACTTCTGTAAGTCAAAGACTAGAAGGATCCTTGCATCGCCATCAATAGTTTTCTCAACCAAGAAGGATGGCATGATGTTAGGAATTTTTCCCCCAGATTATTTTAATGGTCAAAAAGGTCTGCTGTGCTCTAACAACTACCTAATTTGGAACATACATTTTCCTGGCAGATTTTACATCAGAAAGCTTTGAATTTAAATATGAAATGCTAGGATTTGCTTTCTAGACAGAATGCAATTCTAAAATGTCATGCAAATTTCTTTTTGGAAGAACAAATGCAAACATTTTGAGAAGAGCTCTAAATATGCACAGGGCTTTTGGGAAACCATGTGTAAAATACTATTTTGCCTGAGGCAATCTATCTCCCACATTTGTTGAGGAAGAAAATAATAGCCAATATTCTGTATGACTGTGTTGATGGTATGAATGGTTTTTATCTGTATGGTTCTTGTGCAGTGCATGAGGCAATTCTTTGTCAGCTTTTCTGGGAGTTCTGAAAAATCATAGGATCCACAAACTGTGCACTAGACCATGTCTATTTTTAATATGTACCCTCAAGCACCTAGTAAAGAACTAAGCATCCTACGGACACTCAAATACTTATTCACTAACTACTACATTTACCAGTACATCCTCCCTACAACCTCTGCTACTTTCCATATGCTGAAATAAAGGGATTCTTTCTTTTTAATTTTTGCCTGCTGTATACCCACTCAGTTATAACTTGCCTCACTCTCACATGAACAAAGCAAGTAGTAGGTTCACTAGTATTGCTTTCTGTTCTGCTACCTCATTTTCTGGACTCCATCTTTCTTACATTTTGTACCATATATATATTAACAAAGGTATTAGACATTTGGCACAGTCTTTCTAACAACCCTGTTCAACAGAACTTCTGCAACGACATTTGTGTTCCATAGCTGCACTGTCCAACATGGTAGCTACTAGCTACATGTGGCTAGTCAGCACCTGAAATGTGGCTAGTATGACTGAGAAAATAATCTTTAATGTTATTTAATTTCTTAAGGTTTATTTGTTTGAGAGAGGAGCAGGGGGGGAGGCAGAGAGAGAGGGAGAGGGAGAATCTTAGGCAGACTCCACGCCCAGCATGGAGCCCAACTTGGGGCTCAATATCACGACCCTGAGTTCATAACCTGAGCCCAAACCAAGAGTCAGACTCTTAACTGAATGCATCATCAGGAACCCCAACGTGACTAATGGGCTACCTTACAGAACAGATTTATCGTTTCTGATCAAGACTTTCTAGACATTAACATTGGTGGTAGGAAGAGGATTTGAGCCACTTGCTCTGCTTTTCTCTGTACAACCGTAGGCTGGTAACTCAGAACTTATAACCCTCATCTTCTAATTTGTAGATGGCATTAATAATACCTATTTCATAGTTGCTGCAATGATGAAATGAGATATGTTTTGTCAAGTGGCCAGCACATAGCAAATGACTAGTGAAAAGTAATGTCTTTCCTCCTTTAAAAAATTTTCAAACTGGGATTCAGAAAAAGCATTTTTCAGGGTAATTGTAATAAGCAAATAAGGCAGTGACTCTAAACGAATTTTAAACTACAAAATGTTAAATAAATATAACTATTGTTAATTTCCATAGCTGAGAAAAAATAAATTTATGTATATTTTTGTTTCTTCAATCCTCATTGTCAGCTTAGTTCTTTCTATTCATTCTGGAATTTGCCATCATCTTTACACCCACACATTTTATTTCCTTCAAACATTTTAGCATACCACTTTTGCCCATGAATCCATGAACCCTGTCATCTGCAGTCCTCCTCTATATCTCTATTGCCTCTTCACACACTGCCACTCAGACTCTCTCTGTGGTTTTCGGTACTTACAACATAGAACCTTCTCAGTCATGCAAAAAAGATACAATCTCACAGCTTCCTTCAAGTGCTCATGATAACGGCAGCATTATTTTCTGGAACCCAAGTGCTAGTGTAAGAAAAGTGAGCATAACATCCCAGAAAGAATGATTGTCGTAGTCTCATTTCAATTTCAATGCTAATCTCTTCCATCTGCTGATTTAAGTGTTTCCTCTACCCTTCTCCAAACCTCAGTTTCCTCAAGTGAAAAATGGAATCCCCGAGGTTATCTTCTAACAGGAGACTATCATATTGGTATTTTAGAAGGCAACTTAGGAAATGTGGAAAGATGTACTTGCAAATAGGTCTGCCTAAATGTAAAGAAAAGCTTCATTCTGAACATGGAATATGCCTCTGGATGCAAAGCTGATAGAACAGGAATTTAAAAGAAACAAACAAACAAAACGAACAACATATCTTGACAATGGGGATGTGCTCTGGACATGGTGAAGAATAAATATTCTAATCATCTCATTTAGCTTATAAACACAGAACCACTGGTGAGGTAAGAAGTCTACCTCAAGGCAAAACAACAACAACAACAACAACAACCAAAAAAAAAAAAAAACCTATGAAAGGTAAAATATGAAAGAAACATGGCAAAATAAGATCTGATAAATCTGATTTTAAAACATACAAGCTCATTATTTTTTGCATTTCTGTACATTAGAAATATTTGACAATTAAAAAGTAGATAAACTGTATAATAGATAGCTTCTTCTTTTTCTCTTAGGGAATTTGTTTTATTTTAATAAAATAAAAGAAATCTTCATTCACCCCTGGCAGCAATAAAGGGTGAAGTAATTAAAAGTAAACAGGACAATTACATTACAAAGAGAGACACAGAGAAGGAACACAAGCAGGGGTAGTGAGAAGGGGAGAAGCAGGCTTCCTGCTAAGCAGGGAGCCCCATGCATGGCTCCATCCCAGGACCCTGGGATCATGACCTGAGCTGAAGACAGACAGTTAACTACTGAGCTACCCAGGTGCCCCTATAAACAACACCATTAAAGGAACTGTAATGGCTATATTAATATCAGACAAAATTGATTTTAAAATTAAAAAAAAATACTGGTGATAAACAGGGGCATTTCACAATGATAAAAGAAATCAATCACGAATATATAACAACTGTAACAATATATGCACCTAACAACAAAAATCCCAATATACATAATGCCAAAACTGTAATTTTACACACTTGAGGGGAAAATAACTCAAATACAATTAAGAGAGTTTCAACACCCCATTTCTGATTAGGGACATGGTTAATAAACAAATAAATACTTAAACAATACCATAAACCAACCATATCTAACAACCATCTCTAAAATACTTCATTCAACAATAGGAAAATACACATTCTTCTTAAGTACACATGAGACATTTCCCAAGTAAAGCAAATTCTTGGCCATAAAACAAACTTAAATTTTAAAAGACTGAAATCATATAAGATTTATTCTCTAACCACAGTGCAATTAAGAAATCAGTTAAAGAAGGAAATTTGGGGATTCACAAGTATGTGAAAATTAAATAGCATATGCCTAAATAACTAATGGGTCAAAGAAGAAATCACAACATAAATTAGAAGCTCTCTGAGAGGAATGAAAACAAAAACACAACATATCAAAATTTATGGGATGCATCTAAAGCAGGATACAGAAGGAAATTAATAGCTATAAACTCTTTTAAAAAAAGAAAAATCTGATTTATTTAAGTATTTATTTATTTACGTGAGAGAGTGAGAGAGTTTGGGGCAAGGGGCACAGGGAGAGGGAGAGATAAAATCCTCAAGAGACTCACCACCTAGTATGGAGCCTGATGTGAGGCTTGATCCTAGGACCCCAAGATCGTGACTGGAGCTGAAACCAAGAGCCAGACACTCAACCAACTGAGCCACCCAGGTGTCTCAAGGAAGAAAAATCTCAAGTCAATAAACTAATCTTCTACTTTAAGAAATTAGAGGGAGAGAAAATTAAACTGAAACCTAACCAAAGGAAGGATATACACATTAGAGTAATATATATATATAATATATATATATATATTATATATATATAGAGAGAGAGAGAGAGAGAGAAAATCAGCTAAACCAAAAGTTGTTTATTTGAAAAGATCAGCAAAATTAACATTTAGCTACACTGGCCAAGAAAAAAAGGGAGAAGATACAATTACTAAAATCACAAGTGACATAAGGGGCATTGTTACCATCCTTAAGGGGAAAAAAAAAGATTTTAAGGGAATACTATGAACAGTGATACACTGACAAATTAAATGACTTAGGTAAAAGGGACAGATTTTTAGAAAGACACAAATTACCAAAACATATTCAAGATGATGTAAAAAACAAACAAAAAAACCACAAAAACAAATAAAAAAAACAAACAAAAACCCTGCATAGACATAGAATGAAGTTGGATCTCTGCTTCATGCTAGACAAATAGTAAAGAGAGCCCACTAACAATTTTAAAACTTCCTACAGAGAAAAGTCCAGACCCAGATGATCTCACTGGTGAATTCTACCAAACATTCAAAAAAAAAATTAATACCAATCTTTCACAAACTCTTTCAAAATATAGAAGGAACATATTATGTTAAGCCACTATTACTCTGATATTAAAACCAAAGATATAACAAGGAAAAAAAAAAAACCCTAGAGACGATTATCCATTACAAATATAGATCCAAAAATTTTCAACAAAATACTAACAATACATAAAAAACCAAATCTAGCAATATATAAAAAGAAATATACACCATGACCAAATAGGATTTACCCCCAAGAACACAAGGTTAATTCAAAATCCAAAAGTTAATGTAATTTAACTTATTAATAGAATAAAGGACAAAAAAATCATCATCTTGATATAAGCAGAAAAAGTCTTTGACAAAATCCAACACTTTTCCATGATATGTACACTCAACAAACTAGAATTAAAGGGAGTTTTACCAACCTTTGATAAAGGACATCTAATAAAACCCACAGCTGACATCATACTTAATGGTAAAAGACTGAATGTTTTTTCCCTAAGATCAGGAACATGATAAGGGTGTCTACTCTCACCACTTCTATTCAAAATGATAATGGAGGGCCTAACCAGGGTAATTAGGCAAGAAAAAGAAAGAAACAGAATGTAAATTGAAAAAAAGTAAAACTATCTCTTTTCATAGATGGTATGACCTTGTATATAAAAACTCATAAGGCAACCACTAAAAAAAAATTAGCACTAATAAGTTCAGCAAGAAGGCAGGACACAGGATTAACACAATAAAATTAATTATATTTCCATAGGCTTGAAGGGGAAGTAAACTTAAAATGAAATTTAGAAAATAATTCCATTTATAATAGCAAGAGAAAGAATAAAATACAAATAAATATAACAAAAAACACAAAGCTTGTAGAAGGAAAACTATAAAACATTGCTGAAATTAAAGACCTAAATAAATGTAAAGATATTCCATATTCATGAATCAGAACAATATATTTCTAAGATAGCAATATTCACACCAAATTGACTGACAAATTAAACTCCATCTCTATCAAAATCTCCATTAGCTTTTTGTAGAAATTGACAAACTGATCCTAAAATTGCTATGGAAAAGCAAAAAATCCAGAACAAAGCTGCAGACTTCACACTTCCTGATTTCAAAATTTGCTACAATGCTACAGTAATCAACATGGTGTGATAATGACATAAAGACAGTCATGTGGGCCAATGGAATAGAACTAAGAGCCCAAAAATAAACCCTGACATTTATGGTCAATTGATTTCTGAGAAGAGTGTCAAGAAAATTTAATGGGGAACTAGTAGTCTTTCCAAAAAAATTACTTTGGGATGATCAGGTAGCCACATAAAAAAGAATGAAGTTGGATCACGCTAGACAAAAATTAACTCAAAATGGGTCACAGACCCAAATGTAATAACTAATAATATAAAACTCCCAGAAGAAAACAGAGGAGTAAATTTTCATGATGCTGAATTAGGCAAAGACTTCTTAGATACAGCATCACCTTTAACCCATATTGTCTAAAGATCAATGATGCCTAAAGATCAATGATGAAGGACTGCCTATGGAAAAGGCATTGATCTTTTCCATAGGCAACCCTTCACGTATTTAAAGGAAAGGTTTTTTAAAAGCTGGGTTCCATGAACAATCCATGGGTCAGCTTTGGGCAGTCCCTGGAGCTCTTAAAATCATATGTGATATCAGATATACAGTCCTCTGTCTTTACAGAGTATCCTCAGCTGTCATCACATTCTAAAATACTTTGTGACCTCCCCTGCAACAGTTAAGAACCACTGATTTAATGGTTCAATGAAGCACTTAATCTTCTCCAGCATTCTCATCTCCCCAGAAGTATCTCCAGTTCCTCCAGTCATACCTCTTTATTTCCCCTACTCTATTCCTCAGACATGTTCTTCCCTATCTTAACAAATGGTAGTCACCTGAAAGTCATGTTTGATTTCTCATCACCCCTCATTCTCATCTCCAATCCAACACAAGAGCTGCTAATTTTCCTTTTTAATGTACATGAATCCATACAGGTTTGTTCCTCGAAGCTGCCACGACCTTCCAGCCAGAGCTAACACAGTCTCCTAAAGCTCCCTCCTCCCCCCTTCCAAGCTCACTCCTTTTTCAGTCATTCTTCCTATGGTAACCATGAACAATCAATCTATCTAAGATGTAAAGTACATCACGTTACTCTCTTGCTTGAAACCCTCAGTGGATTCCTATGGCACTGAAAAAATTTCAGCCTCTCACCCATGGTCCTTAAGACCGTGGGCCATTTAACCCAAGTCTTCCCCTCTGATGCCAACTTACTTTCTCCCTCCCCTCAATCACTGCATTACAGTGACAGTAGCCCACATGTAGTTCCCAGCACATGTTAAGTTTCTTTCCATCTGAGGACTGTTGCACTCTACCAGAATGCTCTTCGTCCTGTTCCTCCCCATTCTTCATTTAAATATTTAAATATTTAAATATTTCCTCAATGACACAGTCTCTATCTTCCTAAATTAGGAACTATTCACCCTTCCCTGTTAATCACAACTGCCATGTGAGTTAATTAGCTAGCTAGCTGGTTTGTGTGTTCAACTATACCATTTTCTCTTACAGACTAAGCTCCACAAAGGTGGGTTCCATATCTGTCTTTTACTGTTGTATTTCTAGTAACTAATATGGTGCTTGGCACATGGAAAACAATCAAAAACTCCATGGAATGAATGACTACATGGTTTTAAGTCTTCTCACCTCAGCACATTCTCATGTGTAACATACCTCTGAAGAGGTGGTCCCCAAAACTAAACTCAAATTTTCAGCTGAGGCCCAATTCCTATAGAGACATCTGGATATGTCATATTCATCCAATTTTTCTTTCCTTTCTAGTATCAAAATAGCCTATTTTGAAAATCTCCCCCTAGGAAAGTGGTCTACATAGCTTTGCTAGCTGTGTATCTCTCCCACTGGTAAATATGACCATTCAGATATTCAGAATGTCATAAGTGAAAGAGAGATTCTAAATATGAACTCATAAAATAGCAGTGCAGAATGCAGCAAGCCTCTGGCTCACAATTCAATGTTCGGTACTGCCTCCCTGAAATCAGGTCAAGACTTCAGATTTACTTCTAATTAAATTAAACTGTGCCCCCCCCCCAACAAGCACAAAATATTTCAGCCTATGGGCCACAAGAATATGGATAACAAAGAACTCTGTTTCTATCATACTGTTTTCCATGATGGTTGATGGCTCATCCATTTGCTTCCCCTTCACTCCTCTTGCTACAAAGCACAAAGGCACCAGCAGTCCCCAGTGCCCAGGGATTTCCCTGGACACAAGCAATTCAGCTAGTTTTCTGAGCGACGGGGGTAAGCTCAAAAGATGTTCTACAATTCAGACATACAAACAAGTTAGAGCTGGAAGAGGTTGCTGAGAAATTGACTTGCCATCTCTACTTTGTTCGATAGGCAGCACACAAAATAAAACCAGCCTGCTAAAATTATTACCATCTCCAAACTTAGCAACAATGATGCAGTGGACAGCAGAGAGCATTAATCACCTGAAAATATCTAATCAGAGTAGAGACCTTTTATATTACCATTCAAATTCTTAACTGACCCCAGCCTGATTTCTTTTAAGCAAAGACCCACAGGCCTTACACATTTCATGGTTATTTTCTCTAGTTATGTAGACTTTATTTTTTTTTCCTGGTGTCTCATTTTTGTCCACCTCCCCCTTCCTTTCTTTCCCTTCAAATGGACAGAACCTGGTTCCTATCACCTAGAGATGAATTAATCTTTCCAAATATCCTGACATTGCCTTCCTAGAAAAGTTCCCTGGAGCTCTGTAGCTGTTGGAGAAGAGAGGCAGCTTGGCTTTGACTTTAATATACATTTTGAAATACCTTTTGCAGGACGGCTGGAAATAAGGAACTAATAACAAAGGACTTCTAAAATTACCGGTAAATCTGTAGCATTCCGCCTGGTGCACAGCCGCTGAGAGTCTTTAATTCATCAATTAAGTGATCAAAGATCTTGTTCAAGATATGATTACATTTCTTTTGTTCTCTTTGCGCAACCATATTAAAATTGATAGCATTCCTAAAATCAAACGGGTTCCAAAGCTAAAAATAAAAACAGACGAAATGACACCCTAACATTCATCACGTTCTAAAGGCAAGGCTATGATTGGCCCTTAACTATCCTGGGATACAAACACTGGGACAAGCCATTCTACAGTGATGGTATGAAAGGAGGAACTTGACATTTCCACACCCCTAAAGCTCTACCATGCATTTAGGTTGAGCCAGGCCCTTCTCAGTAAAGGAGGAGGGGAGGGGAGAAGACAGAGACATTGTGGCTACTTGCCAAGGCCAAACCCAAGAGTAAGTCATCTTAGTGATAGAGAATGGAAGTCTCTGAGCCTCTGCTGATGGCCTTTGTCACATGGATGGGATTAGCTTTCCTTATAGCATTATAAACAAAACAAAACAATGTCATAGCCCAAGAATCAGAAGGAAATGTTCCCTAAGTTACCACAATCTTTACTCCTTGTTCCCAGGAGTTAGTTATTCTGATTGTATTTTGTCTGAACATTCCCAATCATCTAAAGGAGCAGGTAATAAGATATTTCTGTAAAAGGTCAGATGATAAATATTTTAGGCTTTGGGGCCCCACTCAGTCTATTTCACAACTACTCAGCTCCACCACTGGACCATAAAAGTAGCCACAGATGACACGTTAAGGACAAAAGGACAAAAAGGACATCCCTGTGATCTAGTAAGACTTGACTCACAAAATCAAGCACTAGGCCACATTTGCCTGCAGATTCTAGTTTGTCGATCTTCACTCTAAAACATGGTCCTGACCATAACCCACGCTTCTGGACTTCAGCTGACAGCACACCAATGCTGGGCGGCTGGAGGAGAGTTCTTCTTCTGACCTCAGGACAGAAAAAGAGAGTTGGTCTGATAAAGGGGGGAAAAAAGGTCTTTGAGCCACAAGCACAACTTTCATATGGTTTTCTCTTCAAAAAGTTCATTTTACCCTCCAAATAAAATTTCTCGGCAATGTTCATTGTTCCTTTTAAAGAACATTAGATTTCACATTGCATCCCAGTTATTTATTACCTCAGTTTCGGTCTTAACAAATATGATTTTGTTATCCTCTGTCATCAATGGAGCAAGCACATGTGGTTTTGATAGACAAAATTGTGATAAAATTCACTGCATCCTTAAAAAAAGTGATTGAAAAGTTTTCAGACTCTTGCTGAGAACGTAGGGGGGAAAAGAGAGAGGATTGAATTTCCACAAAAGACATGCCAGATTTTTTTTTCCTGCTTTTATTATTCAACATTCTCCCACTACTCAGTATCTAATTAGATACTAGAACAATCCAGGAATCATGTGTTTCTCTTTAAACTTTTGGCAAAGTCCATCTCACTATGGTTAACGTTGGGTACACTTAGGTTCCCCTCCAGGGACCAGTACTGGGTGACATCATATGCCATGTCACAAACAATGTAACATAAATAAGTGCGCATGCTTGGAGACACGCAAAACCCTTGCAGTCATTCTCATTTCCTCTTTTTTCATTCACTTCAAATCCACCTTCATTCTGTTGCTGGAAAACCGTCTTTAGCCTCTCAAGTTTTTCCGAAACAGATACCCCTTGCTATTTTTGCCCCCAGAAAAATCACACTGCAATTAAAAAAAAAATTGCGTGGATCACGTAATAGTTCCATCTGCCTTGTCAAACTCTATTGGAATGGCTTATCTTGATTAACCTACGACTGAACAAAACACAGTACATTCCCTGAGAACACCATGGCAAGTCACCACATAACCTATCTGCCCTTACAAATAGGTCACCAAGTAGGCAAGAAAAAAGAGAATGGACACAATGCAAACAACTTCACCTTCAAAGCTGACTGGCATGTGGCTGTTTTCCTTATGAACTGATATCCCTATCTGAAAACCACGATCCTATTCATGCTACACCCTTTCTGATATAGAACCAGAGCAGACAGAAGTTATGTAACTCATCAGCTACTAGGGAAATGTTGAGAATACAAAAAACAACAACAACAACAAAACCCCCCCCCCACAGACTTAGTCAGACCTTTTTAACTTGAAAAAAATGTGTTGTTTGTGAATGGGGAATAAATATCCTGAAACTCTTCCATATGTCTGTTTTCCTTCTCCTGGGCTACATTCCAGAGAGGTCATGGTAGTTCCACATTTTTCTCTAAAATATGAAAAACTATTGCTAAACAGGCTTTATAAATGGTTTTCTTCACAGGGACTAATGTACAAATGCTCCACATAATTGCTTTCAAGTGAATTTACCAATATTCAGAATTCCTTGGCCAGGTGATTTCTCATTCAAGATATAATTTGAAAAGTCACTCTTATCAGATGGTCCTCACCTATGGTTGTTGGAAATGAACACTTTCTGAGGAACACACCATTTGATAATGCAGTCTACTTAATAATATTACCCCCATGGCTATAGATATTGTACTATTGACCAAATGCTTGACAGGAGCATAATGCTTTCTAAACTTCCTTCTGAAATGAACTCTTACAGAATATTCCTTTGGGGGATGGAGGTACCACTAATTTGTAGGGCTTAAGCCTTTCACTGGGTCATCCACTATATGTAGAATATCACAGTAAATTATGATCCTACAATGGAAAAGCATTCTTATATTAGTCCTTCTTCTTCCCAAAACCATCAGATCAGCCATCTAACTTATATGGCTTAGTGAAAAATTCCAGGAAAATGACTATCACCCAGGATACCCATGATCAGCTGTACCAAACTGACCAACAGTCCTACTGCTAGTAAGTTCTCCATTTCTCTTGCTTTTTCAGTAGGCTCTTTTCAATTATTTTCTCTCTTTTGTTCTATGTCTTTATTTGTTATTCCATACCACCTCCAAGGCAGAAATGTTGGCTTTGTACATCCAAGAAAATTGTAAATAATTCCAAAACTGTATAAAGTGAATCTAAATGAAAGAAGGCTGATAGATTTGATGAACATCTGAACCATTTGTAACATTTCTAACTCAAAAGACTGTCTCCAATTCAAGTATTTAAGCCAGGGCATGGTTCAAAGTAGTAACATGCTAAAAATGATCTCCACTCATCTTCCTACCTCTGGTCAAAGTAGCAATAATCTCCATATCTCATTGTTACAGGGATCAAGGAGATAAGCATTAGATGATTTTTTTAACAAATTAAAAATATTTTGGAAAGAAATTCATTATGTTAAAAACAATTACCAATTCATATTGAGGCAACTTTCTTTGGCTCAGAGTTTTATCCTGGCAGTGGAACTATAAATTTATTATTTTTTTTCTATAAAAGATTTTTTTAAAAAATTTGGCTTTGTATGGAAGTTTCTCAACTGATTTTAATTGCTTTCATTTTCTTTCCCAGAATCTTTTCTAGCTCCACTACATTTTTATTCAATTACACCCAACAGAGCAACATGGGATGGTTATTCTAGAAGAACCGTTATGATCTTTAGAAACATATATTCTTGTACGTTCTATGGCTTAATTACTTCTATATACAAGCCTACACAAAAATATAATTTGTTTCCTGCCAATTCCCAGATGCAGCAATGGGGAATGTTTTCCCCACTGGCTCCTGTAGTAACTGGCAAGAGTTAAGATGGAGAAAGTTTCTTTCTCCTATTTATTAACCTACTATCTATAACAATCAGAAAATTCTGCCAGGTAGTGTTTTAAGCTATTATTTTAGTCAGCTCTGAAAATTAGAAAAAAAAATAATAATACTAAATGCTTTTGAACGAGCATAGTCACCATTTATAGAATTAAAATCAAGATATGTAATTTCCAAAACATTGACAAGCACAGAAGCAAAGAACATAGTTTATGGTTGAAAAGACAAGAAACAGCAAAAATACATTTTAAAAAAGAATTTTTGACAGAAAGAATAATAATATGGATTATCTTAATAGCTATTATAAATATAAATGAGTTAAACACCCCTATTATGGACAAAAATTCTTGGATTGGACTTTTAGATTGCCTCAACATTTACAAAGTGACACAGAAAGTTTAAAAGGATGGACAAAAATATAATGGACTAACATAAACCAAAAGAAAGTGACAGTTCTTACATTAGTATCAGTAAAAGGAAAAATCAAGGCAAAGCATTAAATGAAGTAAGATGGTATTAATATGTTAATAGAAAGTAAACTATATGTAATGAAATTCTAACAACTATTAACTTTTATGCATGGAATAACATTTCTCTGAAATAGAAAGATAAATATAAAAGAAATAAAGGAAATATAGCAAAAACTCAAGAAATGCCAGAGTATAAATTTGGCAGATTAAACAAATTATAAATAACAATACATATGGTTACCCCATAAAAAACCAATATCCACAGAGCATTCATATTATTTTACTATATATTACCTAAAAAGAAATATTGACTAAACTCAAGATAGTAAAAATTATACAGGCAGACTTCATTATCTGTCCACAGTATAATAAACCCTGAAACATAAACAAAACAAAAAACCTTCAACAACCTGAACACTTTTAGAGTCTTCTAAGTAAAAGTACTCACAGATCATAGATCATTTAGGAAATAGTAACGATGATAACCTTACTACAGCAACACTTACAAGGTGTACTAAAGATATCCCTAGGACACCTGGGTGGCCCAGTTGGTTAAGCCACCACCTTTGGCTCAGGTCATTATCCTGGAGTCCCAGGACTGAGTCCCAAATCAGGCTCCATGCTCAGCAGGAAGTCTGCTTCTGACTCTCCACTTCTAGTATGCTTTCTCTCTTTCTCTCTCTCTCAAATAAATAAAATCTTAAAAAAAAAAAACAAGCTATGCCCAGAGGCAAATAGTCTGATTATGAGCTTATTAAATAGTAAAGACTCAAAATATATTAACTTAAATATTCAAATATAAATATATACATATATGTATAAATTAACTAAAATATTCAAATCCAAATGTGTGTGTGTGTGTGTATTTTAATGCATATGGTATCCTATTAAAGGAGTCGATTACACTCAATCTTTATATTCACAGAGAAAATGTTTGATGGTTGGCTCTTGCCTATTGCTTGTGAATAAGGAAAGGAAGACCTACCATTAACACACCAACTGCTATGCTTAGAGAAAACGCTATCAAGAAAAAGTAAATAGAATAAATACACAACTGCAGCCAACATGAGTTTTACTAGCTATACATACTGAGCAGCCCAGTTCAAGGATTCCCAAATACTGTCCTATACACAATAATGGTGTCAAAGTATTGGATACTTATTTTTAAAAGTAGGATTCCTGGCTCTTACAACAGAACTTCCAAATGAAAATCTTTAGGAGTGTTTTATATTTGAATAAACCTTTTTTTTTGGTCTGTGTGTGTAGGCCTTAAATGAGGAAGAGAACAATTTATCCAGTACTTTTCAGTAGAAAGAGTGGCTTAGTAAGGAATGAAATAGAACTGAAAATACTGTGATCACTTTCTATTAATTAACATTGTTCTTCTTCATTGTGCTGTTCTTTAAGTTACAAGAGTATCTTCTCATCTTTTTTTCTGTGACCTATTAAGTAAGTAAGGGCCTGAACTTTAAACTCTGTCTTTTTAAATAGGTGTTTTCTTGTGTTTCCCTTGTATGTGCTGCTAAGAGCGCTTCAAGAAAACCAAAAACCTGTCGATGTCTTTTTGTTCAATTTGTTTGAATTTCTCAGGTAGAAAGCCACATAACCTGGTAATTTTGAAAGTAAGAACCAAATGAATATATTTTTATTTGTTGCAGGGGGGAAAAAAATCTCTAGGAGTAAGACACAGGTGTCTGTACTTTTAATAAAGCCTGCTGTTGATTTTAAGGCATACTCACTTTGGGGAACGACTACTGATCTTAGTTTTTAGGGATCAGGCAATATAGAAAAGTTACTAAACACAGGAAGATTATCAGCAATTGAAAGACAAGAAAAACTAAGATGTCAGATCTAATGTTAACGCAGGAAACATAGAGAATATTTGACTTGCTGGCTCAATAGGATTAAACACACTTTTTCACCATTAAAACAAGAATAGAATAGGGAAAGGGCGGGGAGAAGTAACTACCTGAGAATAACAATGAATTTTTTAAAATTTAGTTTAAAGAAAGAAAGAAAGAATGGGTGATACCTTCATTAAAGGCAGTAAGGAGCAGAATTTAAGCTCCAGAAAACTGAGTAAGCAAATCTGAAGACCAGGAAGAATTCTCCTGTAATAAAGAGTTTTTAAAAGAGCAAATGTAGGGGCACCTGGGTGGTTCAGTCAGTTGAACAACTGACGCTGGATTTTGGCTCAGTGTTGGGGGATCAAGCCCCACATCAGGTTCTATGCGCAATGAAGAGTCTTGTCCCTCTTGTCCCTCTCCCCCTGCTCCTTCCCCTACTCTCTATCTCTAAAATAACTAAATAAATATCTTTTAAAAATACAATTAAGTGCTCAACATCAGTCAGCATCGGGAAATATAAATCAAAACCACAGTCAGACACCACCTCACACCAGTCAGAATAGCTAAAATTAACAAGTCAGGAAACGACAGGTGTTGGCAAGGAGTGGAGAAAGGGAACACTCCTATATTGTTGGTGGGAATGCAAACTGGGGAAGCCATTTTGGAAAACAGTATGGAGGTTCCTCAAAAAGTTGAAAATCGAGCTACCCTATGACACAGCAATCGCACTACTGGGTATTTACCCTAAAGATACAAATGTAGTGATTTGAAGGGGCACATGCACCCCAATGTTTATAGCAGCAATGTCCACCTAGATGTCCATCAACAGATGAATGGATAAAGAAGATGTGGTGTATATCTACAATGGAGTATTATGCAGACATTAAAAAAAAACCTGAAATCTTGCCATTTGCAACACCATGGATAAAACCAGAGGGTATTATGCTAAGTGAAATAAGTCAATCAGCGAAAGATAATTATAATATGATCTGATAGAGGAATATGAGAGGCAGGATGGGAGGTCGTGGGGGGAAGGGAGGGGAAAAATGAAATAAGATGCGACGGGGGAAGGAGACAAACCATAAGAGACTCTTAATCTCAGGAAACAAACTGAGGGTTGGTGGAGAGGGGATGGGGAGGGATAGGGTGGCTGAGTGATGGACATTGGTGAGGGTATTGCTATGGTGAGTGCTGTGAATTGTGTTAAGACTGATGATTCACAGACCTGTACCACTGAAACAAATAATACATTATATGTTAATAAAAAATACATAAAATAGCCAATGTAGAGAATAGAGGACTTCATAATGCATCAGTTTGACTAGGACGGATTATATTTGCCAGAATCTCACTTCATATATATACATACATACTATTGCCGCACCACTGTCCTAAGTAAGTATATATCCAATCCTCACAACCAACTTATTTTTTTTAAAGATTTTATTTATTTATTTGACAGAAAGAGATCACAAGCAGGCAGAGAGGCAGAGACAGAAAGAGGAGGAAGCAGGCTCCCTGCTGAGCAGAGAGAGCCCAATGTGGTACTGGATCCCAGGACCCTGGGATCATGACCTGAGCCGAAGACAGAGGCTTTAACCCTCTGAGCCACCCAGGCGGCCCCTCACAACCATCTTATAAGACTGATTTCGTAACTATCCACATTTTATAAATGAGTAAACTAAGGGCATCTGGGTGGCTCAGTGGGTTAAGTGACTGCCTATGGCTCAGGTCATGATCCCAGGGTCCTGGGATTGAGCCCTGCATCAGGCTCCCTGCTCAGTGGGGAGCCTGTTTCTCCCTCTGCCACTCTCCCTGCTGTGCTCTCCTGCTCTCCCTCTCTGTCAAATAATAAATAAATTGTCAAATAAATAAATAAATAAATAATCTTTTTTAAAAATGAGGAAACTAAGGCATAAAGGAGTTTTCATGACTTAGTCATAAAGTGTTACAGCATATAGCTAGTCAGTGTTGGAGCTGGGTTTGAAACTTTACCCACTGGCTCCAAAGTCCACTCTTTCAATCACTACAAATTGCAGAGAGCAACTGAACCAGACAAACTAATCACTGTCTGAATAATTGTTGCTTATGTGCTTCTAAATTTTCATTCATTTATTTAGCAAGTCTACTATATTTATGTTTTCTAATTCATTTGTTAATTTCTGTTGTTTCAATGCAATTAATAGCATTATTCTTTTTCATTTTTAATATATTATTTTCCTAAATGAAAAAAAAATGCACTCTTAAAACACTGGAGCTACAAAGAACTGAAGAAAGTGAAAGCACCCTATGATTCCTGCTTCTGCCAAGTTTGTTGTACATAATCCCAGGTATTTTTAAAAGCATACTACTAGAAGAAAGACAGAGAAAGGATATGGAGAGAATTACACAAGAGGCTTCAGTTAAGTGATGGGTATATAGGTGTCATATATATATATATATATATATAATTAAAATAATTTAATTGACAGATAAGCAAACTGCCATAAATGGCCTCACCATAATAAAACTCACCATAAATGGCCTACTTAATACATTCACCAACTTTATTAAACATTCTAACAGCAACCAGGCATAAAAGTACATTTTGCTATTCTGCAGTTCCCAAGATGACCCTCAGAAATTTGAACTATGTGCTGTGGAAATGCTTGAATGAAAACTAAAGAACACTTGCATCCAGAATTGGAAATTATAACTCTATTACTTTGTGCACTCTCAGAAGAAAGCAAGAAAACATTCTTTTCCAGGACATTTTAATGAAAGTAATATTAAATATAGTCATATAGTACAGTAACAGCATAGTTACTCTGTGCTCAAATAGTGGATCTTCTCACTGTGCTGCTTATTTAAAAACAAAAACAACAATAAAAAACAATATGTGACAAACACAAGTCTACGACCCTTCACAAGTATTAGCTCATGTGATCTTTGTGCCAAATGGTTGAAGTGGGAATTTTTATTCCCATTTTACAGATTAAAAAACTGTAGCCCTGGGGGCACCTGGGTGGCTCAGTTATGAAGCGTCTGCCTTCGGCCCAGGTCAGGATCCCAGGTTCCAGGGATAGAGCCCTGTATTGGGTTCTCTGCTTAGCGGGGAGCCTGCTTCTCTCTCCCCCACTCCCTCTGCTTGTGTTCCCTCTCTCGGTGTCTCTCTCTGTCAAACAAACAAATAAAATATAATACATACATACATACATACATACATACCTGGCTCTGAGAAGTTCAATATACCCTAGGTCATAAAATTGTTAGGTAATAGCCCCCATTTTCAATCCAGTCTCTTACCTACAAATCCAGTGCTCTTTATATTTTATCACTGAATAAATTAAAGAAAGAAAAAGTAAAAAGGAATAAAAAGAAAAAAGGATAAAGGGGAATGCACAGAACTCCCAGGAAGGCTGAAGACCTATATTTGGGGCAACACAGACAAAAGGACTCCCAAATATCACACCTCAGAATGAGGACAGAGAGGGCACTACTACTGTCACTGATGAGCACTCAAGAACACCAGCAGGGGGCGCCTGGGTGGCTCAGTCAGTTAAGCCTCTGATTCTTGGTTTCAGCTCAGGTAGTGATCTCACAGGGTCTCCGCACTAAGCGGGAAATCTGCTTGAAGATTCAATCCTTCTGCCCCTCCCCACCCCCCAAATAATTTAAAACAAAACAAAACAAAACAAACCACAATGGGATGGTCTCATTGATACCACACCAATATCATTCCAGCAATGCACTCTCTGCAGGGAGATGCCCTTGAGGGTGTGGCTTCCCTGTCAATCTAAAACAGCTGTCCCTAGAGCTTAGATGACTTGGTTGCACCCCTGCTGTAAGAGACCCAAAGGGGGTGTGGGATGAGAAAAGCAAATAACTGGCATTTTCAGCATTTCCAGAAAGAGGGGGTAGTGCTCGTGGCAAGGCTCATAAGATGAGGGAGTACCCAAAACAAGGAAGGAGGTTCAGATATTGAGTGGCTAAGGGAGATCACAAACATCCCCTTAAAGACCACACTTTAACTGCTCCACTTCAACCTACATTTTTCTTTCTCATACATTGCCCCTCACGCACACAACAAAGAGCTTTTGCCTAACATAATACAACCATCCTTCTCTAATCTAAAAGCAAACATTTCCTCCAACAGTGGGCAATCCCAAGACCTTTCAGTTAAATGCAACTGGTTCCGAGTCCAAGATCCTCCCTAGCCCTGTCACTTTCCAATATCCTATAATCTGTAGACTAAACTATAAAGTTAATCACTAACATACATAAGATATATACATATATTTATACAAATTATATATATATTATTCATATATATAAATGATAGTGGGGGAAAGGAGAGAAAAAGAAGAGAATTTGTTAAGATACAGAAGTATACATGAGACATCATAGCAGATATGAAAATATGGTAGATGATATAGTCATCTGTGAATGGACATGATGTTATCATTGGTACTTCTGACTTCCCTTCCCCACACTTCCTTCCAGGTCCAATTGCATCTGGCTCCTTATCTGACCAGGTTTCTTTACGGAATGAAATGTTCTAAACCTTCATTCTTGAGGAATTTAAAATATTAGTGTCGTCTTTCATTAAGGTATTTCACTGGAACAGTACAAGATGGTACCACAAAGCATCTCCTGGGTTCCGTGCAGCAACCTTAGTGACAGGAACAATCTCCCATGCCAATCCTAAATCCCGTGTTACATATTTATCAAAGGGTACAAGAAGTCTGAAATTACTGAGTCGGTTGGCTCAGACTGAATTCAATGGAATAGATGCTATTCCCCTGGTGGAAGCCATCTTTCTTTGTGTATTAAACCTCTAAAGCAGTAGAGCTTCTGAAATGAGAAATGTTCCAGATACAATTTAAGCATTCACCATTCCAATTGGTTCTTCAACTACCTAATTCCAGAATTGTGGCTACAGCAGGTGTTTTTGGAATCAATTATTCTTGAAATGACTCCTGATACTCACTCCTCCAGCCTCCCATTGATTTTATAAGCACTTAATTACCTATATTAAAGCCCTTTCTGCCTAATTATACTTGGAGTGATTTTCTTTTCTTCTACCAAATCCTGAGTGACACAGGAAGACAAACTTTTGTGAGTGGGTCATTAGCTGAACCTATGAGAAATATCGTTCCTTTTTTCTTCCCCCTTGGTTCCCAAGCTTCCATATTCCCAATAGGACAGACCAGAATCACATTTTGATCATGAATTCAAAGTATATATTGTATTCTACATGACAACACCTCAAATTCACAAATTAGTCTCTGATATGAAGCTATAAACAGCCTGTGGTAGGCCATTCCACCATTCTGGGTGATCACACAAATTCACAAAGGGGTGGACTGACCCTTAGCATCCATTCTTACCTTCTTCTCTCTGCTTCCCTAAACTCCAGATGATGTAAAGCTAAAAGTTATATTTCACAAACTCCATTGCAGCTTCTGGGTGATTGCAGGAATCCCATGTGCTATACATATTGCCCTAATTCTTTTTAAGGAGAATTCCTATTCAGAAACTCTGTGGTTTGGGACACCATGATAGAAAATAAAGCCTTTAGCAGATCTAAGGATGGTGGGACTAGCTAATGCATGGCAGGCAAGGAAAAGCAAATTCAAATTCAAAATGATTTTGGCTCCATGATGTTATAGTTTACTATGCTAGGTATCTGGCTAATCTACCTGGAGTATGGTACCATACTTGGGGCTAGAATCAACAGGTTGAGCATTCAGTAAGATGATAAGTCAACCTTGATGAGATAAAGCTTACAAGCTGAGGCCAAGCAATCCCAGAGTACATGTGTAAAAGTACAAGAGTCCACTTGAGGTTGGTACTAATCAATCATGCATCACCAATGGTAATTAAGCCTTTGCTTTTCTCTCCTCCTTAATCAATTGATCATAGAAACCTCCCCTTGACACCTAAGTATGAGGTATGAGACTAAGTACAAGACAAACCTACTTGAGTTAGATAACATATATACCACCTCCACTTGAAAACAGACTGCAGTTTAGCACACCCAAATGTATGGCTAGGTGAATCACAACACATGCTGGGGGCAGCTCAGGTTGACTACTTACCTGGTATGCCATGGGTAAACATTTAGTCTATATGGCCTTTATATTAAGGCTAGAGAACTGTTCCTCAATAGACTGAGAACTGTTTCTCAATAGTCAAGTTAGTTGACTAAGAGGATGGCATTAATCCCAAGCTCCAGGGCATTTGCAATGCTTTTCTTAACAAGACTTAATAAAATCTTCATTCAGCATCCAGTTTTCTCAAGACACTGGATAATGGATGCAAAATTATGCTCTGGCAATCAGAGAAATCCCTCAGAAAAAAGAATGCAGGTACTGGCAGTTCTCAGTTTTCCTGAAGTGTTGACAAAGGAGTTTCAGGGGAGGGGTAAGAAGAGGATGTGGTGAGGCCCTGAGTAACTGTCGTCAAGCACCACAGCTGAATGTGGTATATATTGCCTTCAAAATGGAAAGAGATGCACTAAGTTCTATGTTTCTTAATGGTATGAGATTCAAACTTCAGCAAATACCTTGAAAATTTCCAAACCAGTAGACCCTCTACATACTTCACTGAGCAATTCAGGCCTTGTATTTTCATGAATATTGCTCCCATTTTCTGGTAGGTGTATACCTACAGTGTCTGCTACCTAATATTCTCCAGATTATATCAGCATTAAGTCATCAATTTCATGACCCAACCTGATGTCCTTCAGGATAATAATACAACCTAACTCCCCACTATGGCTCAAAGTTAGGCAATGTACAGAATTCTGAGGCAAAGTAGTGAAAGTATATTGCTACCCATGCCAAGTGTAAGAAAAATCCTACTGGTGTTCTAGATACATTGAAATAAGGAAAAAAATAGATTTGCAAGATCAGTAGTTAAGGTTATACTCATTTGCTTCAGTAAAAATACCACATCTGGAACATTGGCTTTAAATGAAGTTCCCTGGGGCCCCTGGGTGGCTCAGTCAGTTAAGCATCTGCCTTCAGCTCAGGTCATGTTCCTGGAATCCTGGCATCAAGCCCCCCATTAGGCTCCCTGCTCAGTGAGGAGCTGCTTCTCCCTCTGCTCCTCACTCCACTTGTGCTCCTGCCCTCTCTCTCTCTCTTCCTCAAATAAATAAAATCTTTTAAAAAATAAATAAATGAAGTTCCTGCCTACTTAGCTTATGAAGTGATAATTCACCAGCATTCTTCAAGACCTATCCATCCTAGAGAGTTATGTGAGGAAGTGAAACAAGTCAACATCCCTGCCTCTTTCAAGTGGTGTATGATGATACTTATCTACAGTTCCCTAGGGATGGGGAAATGCTTTTCATTTACTCTCTTGGGTATTAAGGCATAGTCCAGGGGTTCCCACTTGGTCCTTTCTGATATGCCAGAAATTATTATAGGGTTCTTCTGTTGCTGATGATATATATTTCAACAATAAATTCATGAATTAAATAAGTGAGGGATGCATTCAAGACACAGTGGATCATATCAAACCTCTATCTTCTGAATTTTATAAATCCCATATTCTTTTTCTTTAAGATTTTATTTATTTATTAGAGAGAGAGAGTGAGAGAGTGAGAGAGAGAAA
Source organism: Neogale vison (assembly GCF_020171115.1). Taxonomy (NCBI): domain Eukaryota; kingdom Metazoa; phylum Chordata; class Mammalia; order Carnivora; family Mustelidae; genus Neogale; species Neogale vison. Next base: position 15,713,318 of record NC_058097.1, read on the forward strand.
CAGAGAGAGCACAAGCAGGGGGAGTGGCAGGCAGAGGGAGAAGCAGAGCCCAATGCAGGGCTTGATCCCAGGACTCTGGGATCATGACCTGAGCTGAAGGCGAACGCTTAACTGAATGAGCCACCCAAGCACCCCTACAAATCCCATATTTTGATGGAAAAACCATATCATATTCTGGGTCCAAAGAGTTGTGGTAACTCAGAGCTAACATCTAATGTTTTCTAAAAGGTCTAGGTATTCCTGGTGTGCCTGGATGGCTCAGTGGGTTAAGCCTCTGCCTTCAACTCAGGTCATGATGTCGGGGTCCTGGGATCGAGCCTCCTATCAGGCTCTCTGCTCAGCATGCCTCTCTGCCTACTTGTGATCTCCCTCTCTGTCAAATAAATAAATAAAATCTTAAAAAAAAAAAAAAAAAAGGTCTAGGTATTCCTTCCAAGTGCTCAGTTACCCTGCTGAATTGTCTGGGTCCCTTTGAAAAGGACAAAAAGATATACATGTACTGATTAAGATGTATTGTAGATATCTCCCTCTCAAGGCATCTGGCCTCCCCTGCATTCAAAGAATTCTTAAACTGTAAACTTACAGAGATTTGGGATTTTTTTAGAGATCATGACTATTGATAATAGTGCATGTCAGACTGTAGTTTATCAAGTATGCAGTTGTTCTGTTACTCATATTGAATAGAACCTTACTGGGCTACCCATGTATTTTAAATTTTTTTAAAGTTTTATTTATTTATTTTTTTTAGTAATCTCCACACCTAATGTGGGGGCTTGAACTCATGACCCCGAGATCAAAAGTCACATGCTTTTCCAACTGAGCCAGCCAGGCAACCCTTGCCCATCTATTTTAATCCTAGTTATCACCAAACACTATAGCTGGTCAAACTATTATCATATTAGATCTGATGCATATTATGATAACCACATCTATCTTATTGCTTCTGATTCTGAGCTGCTATTAAGCTTTTGCCATCCTGGAATACCTGTAACGCCAGTAAATTCATGGGGCCCTGTTGTGTCTCCCACCAGTGTCACTGGCTTATAGAGAATAGCCACTTCAGTAGTCTTCCAAGACCTGGAACACTCTTATTAATGCATTTCTAAATGTCTAAAGGGAGTATCTTCTAAATCCTCTTAAAGGACATGGGGTAAATTTAGGCAAACATGATAAATCCGCTCCAACATTTCTAACTTCCTGAGCAGCTAAATGCCTCAAGTAACACTGAGCACTCTCACTTAAGCTGCTACACAGAATCCAGAATCTGTAGCAAGTATATCCGTATCAATTAATTCAGCTAAATTTAAAAATACAGGTTATGATCTCATGGGTCAGGGGATGTTCAGCAGGGAGTCTGCTCGAAGATTCTCTCTCTCTGCCCCTCCCCACACTCACATGTGCATGTGCACTCTCTTTCTCAAATAAGTAAACCTTTTTAAAAATTTAATAAAATAAAATTACACTCCTTCCTTGTTCTTTTACCTTTAGAACCCTTTTGCATGCATACAATCAGATTTCTGCAAATAAAAATGAGCAAAATCTTGCAGTTTCAACTCCATAACTGATATTCCAGGGCACACCAGGATTGATCAGTCTTTGGGATATAAGTCATGGGGTGGTGCATGATGTTGAAAGTGGCCATATTGGATTCCCTTTGCAAAAGGTTATTCCAAAGTCTTTAAGCAAGATAGGGCAAGAAGTCTCTTTTAGCCCACAAAGGAGACTCATAGGATTGGGAGAGAGTTCATTATTGGCTGAATCATTCAAATGCTTCCCTCTATCTCCACCCCAATTCTATTCTTGTCAGTATACTTTCGCACCAGGCAATGAATTCAATTGACTTGGTAATTCAACAACACTGGGGGTTGACCACTGCTGACTTTGAATTTCTTCAGTTCTGCGGTACCAAGAGAGAAGATATTCTTTCCATTTGTAACACAAATTCCCCTTTTAAAGTCAAGAATTGAGAACTTTGAGCTCATCTTTTTTTTCTTTAAACTGTCTGGCAACATTAGAAGTAACTGGGTTCTAGCATCCATTTGTTTATCAATTAATATATCCCAAGTCGCAAGTAATAAAAACCTATGCTGGCTTCTTGAAGCAAAAATGATGCTTATTAAAGAACATTGTCTATCATCATGAGAGCTGAAGATGCATGCTGAGAGCTCCAAAGCTAGGAGAATCTCAGGAGAAATGGTGCATCACTAGTGCCCCAGCTGAGCATGAACACTGCAAACACTCCCATCAGTGGACAACGGATTGCAGCACAGACACCACTTCTATCCAAGAACGCACTCTTTCCACAACTGTCCTAAAGAAATACTCCTCATGGTTGCCTCGGCTCTGAATTGGGGGCACATTGTAGGTACAACTTATACATGCCTGGACTCTCAACAATAAGGAAAGTTGGAACTTTTCAATTTTCATAGTGGAAGCCAGGCTGCATTAAGACTCGAAACATTGCAGAATTCTCCCAGCATAGAAAAGGGATTCAGATAATATTTATCGGAACACAAGTTATATCCAATAGAATCATAAGGAAACAGAAATCCAAAGAAAAATAGTTTCCTAGGATTGAAGATGATACACAGGAGTAGTGCATAAAATTAACAGAGATTTAAAAATCGAAACACCCAATACTGGTAAGATATGGGAAAACAGCATTCTTATACCCCATATTGGTGGGAATGGAAGCTTTCTGGAGAGTAAAAACTCAGCACATAACTCAAAGGCTCTCCATTTCTTCTTTTGTGCCTATATGCAGTTTCCAAAAATTTACAGTAAATATTATTTTATGATCAGAGGAAATAAAGTGATCAGCAAGCTTTTGGTCAAAACACAGCTTACATTCTCGCTTTTTTGGTGGGGGGACCTACCAAATACTGCTTTTCCCCCCTATATTCATGTATTTGTTTAGCAAGTATTTATTGAGTGCCGGTGTATCTACTTTTTATCAGCAGCTGACAATTTTGAAAATTATATATTATTTTGTCAACTATATTTTTTTAACTGATGAAGTAAGAATACAGGCCGGCATCTTCAGGCTCTCAAGTTGAACTTGAGTTGGCATCTCGAGTCCCAAATGCCCCTAATAATACTCTGATTGCTCTACTACAAATTAAGATGATAATGGGCACTGAAGTTTTATATAGCATAGATGCCACAAGTCTTAGAAGCTAAAAACCCAGGGCTCTATACATTTCCAAAGGCCTAAATTCACGTCAAATTCACAGCAAGTCCTTCCCAAAGTATATTTACTAAAAGGTCTAGAGTTCCTAGACTATTGTTTGCAGACAACACAAAAGGGCGGTTCCAATCTAAACACTGTATTTTAACAGAGGCTTCATTTTTACCTCTAATCCCAGAATGCTAGGTATTTGATTTACTGGTGTCTAGCACTGATAAAGTGACTAGATATTCAAGAGGTATGAAAGGAATGTCAAGTGTGCTCCGGTCCAGGGAGCCTCAACATTTTGTGTGTGTATGTGTGAAATTGTTGAGTTCTTCATGATGTTTTTGTTACTTGGAATTCTTTTCAGAGAATCCAAAATTTAGCAATAATTTCAAGGAGGTTTCCTGGCTTGTGTTCTAGATTGGTCTGCACATTACACTGATAAATCAAGAGATTTATTTCCTCAATAGGTCAAAATCATCATTACCTTCCTCTTGCCTTGTGGAGGAAAAGAACTTTATCCTTCTGTGTGATTTATGCTTTTCATGGGCATCCATTCAACACTGAGCTATTGTTTCAGAACAGGGAAAATGTATTCCTTTTACAGGTTTATTCCTTCAACTGGAATTTGTTTAAGTAGGTTCCACTGCACAAACACAAAAAGCCCTAATACATGCAGACTGGGTCGGCCTCATGCCATCACATGTCACCGCTGACGGGTGATGGCACTTATATAGATTTACACAACAAAAACTACATTAAAAATGTTAAGGTGGTGAGACAAAGGCACAAAGGCCTAGAAATTCACAGCTCGGGATTTAAACATACTATATCTAAGAGGAATGGAGTGCATTAGGGTAATGGGAAGGTGACAGCGTCCCTATTATACCTACCGTGCTAGACACTTAATCCCTAACTGAATTTCCTGGGGGTGCTTGCTTTGTCTCATTCTTGGGGGCTTATGTTTTTTAATGACATTATTGTTGTGTAAATGTTCTTGTTTTATAAAGTAATTCTGGGTTGATTATCATCTGTTTACGCAATTAGTGTAATTACGCCTAATTACAGAGTAGAATCAACATATATAATTAGTTTATTAGAGGTATAACTGTGATATGTAATGATTTTTAAAATCTTTATGAAACTTTGTTAACAAATAATCCATGAATGTGAAAGCAAAATATTTAGATGCCAGCTCTCTTACATTATATATACATTTTATATGCTCAGTAATAATTAGATTTACTGCCTATCAAATATAGTGTTAAAAATCATAGTGGCATATTAAAAGGAATACAAATAGAAAAACTATGCTTAGGAAAATTAGAAACACCCTCTGGTGCTTTCTTTAAGGTCTGGTTTTGTAAATCTCTTTTCAATTAATATTTCTTACCTATAGAGCATCACCCTCAGGTGAATTTTAACAGTAAAGTTATAAGCCCGGTAAAGAGATTTATATTTGACACCATGACATATAATACTCAAGTATGTTATGTGACATTCCTCACAAACTAGTAATATTGCCCCCTTTACTCTCGTGTTGGATTTCTCCACTTGATTCTGAGCCAAAAAGGAACTAAAAGATGAACTAAAATGTTGTGATATAAAAAAGCGAAGACATAGATGATAAAATTAGAAAGACAATGCATGTTTCTAAAATCAGCCAAGAGGCTTAGGAAGAAGAGCTGAAAATAAACTGCTGAAAAAGAACATACAGTGAACTCACACTCAAGAAATGCTTAGTAATGTACTATATCCCCATTTATTTATTTGATTTTTATCTGTTAAGAAAATTATTATGTATCCATTCCTTCACTCCTCAAAATATTGAAACTTAAAAAAAAAAGTAGTATAAATAAACTGAATGCAGAGATTTGCTTCTTTTGAATCATGAAGTACATTCTGCCACGTGGACAAAAATCATCCAATACCCTCAATTACTGTTTACGGCTGAGACAGGGATTGGAGGGTTTAACTGATATCATGGGAAATTTCAAGCAATAGTATCAGAAAAGCAACACTTTAAATATTAGCAGCACATTATGCTAAAAATACTACTGTCCTCCTTTTGGATATACAGTAACTTTGCAAACAGTGAATTCCATCTTTATAAAAAAGCAAGCATCTCAGCACTTGGTCTACAAACAAACTTGTGCTAAAATGGATCCTTGGCTTCGATTAGTATTGAAGCAAACTACCAACTTCCATTTTTAGTCTTTGCACTAAGATACCTATCCTTTTAGAATCACCGTCAGCCTATTCAACACATAAATTTCTGTTTCTAATGGAACACAAAATTTTTTTCTTCTTCTTTTTTTTTTTAATATTTTATTCATTCATTTGAAAGAGAGCAAGAGCACACAAGCAGGGGGAGCAGTAGAGGGAGAGGGAAAAGCCGGTTCCTCCCTGAGCAGGAAGTCTGATGTGGGGCTCAATCCCAGGATCCTGGGATCATGACCTGAGCTGAAGGCAGAGGCTCAACCAACTGAGCCACCCAGGTGTCCTGGAACAAAAATTTCTTAAAAATTGGCTTTTTACTTAAGATCAGCAGAGATTATCATTACTCAAAAAACAAAACATACAACTGATTTTTCTAAAGAATAAACAAATGGACAATAAACTTTTTTCTTCTTTTTTTCCTACTCTTCTTTTCAGAAGGACTAAGTTGGTATTAAACAAAGTCAAATATTCAGGCTCCACCCCCTCAGCTATAAGAAGTTATATAATATCAAGTGATACTCTAACAAGTGTCCGGCACAAAATAATCACCAGACGTGTTAGCTCGTAAAGGTTCAAAACAGGAACCCAAAGAAGTTTGAAAGCATCAAGGAAAACCCCTTCACGTAATCCCAGTGGCTCCAGGGCTCAGTGGCATCCGGGCCTGGCAATGCCTGGCAAAACACAGGCACTTGAGAATTCTTTTGCTTCCTCCCATGTTTCGGAAGGAGGCCGCCTGGGTAAAGAAGATGAATACATTCTAAAGGGAAGCCTTGTGCTGTCTCTTGGGAGCCCTCCTCCGCTCACTGCGTCCCTCTGTACCAGGGGCTGCTAATGAAGCGGACCAGCCAAGGATACACGATGAATCCGTGTCTACCATCAGAAGAAGCCAGTGACAGGAGATAAACTGGAGAAGGAGGGAGAATGTGACAAGGCAGCTGGGCCCAGACATACTTGTTTTTACTTTCCTGATATACCATACATGTTTTAAAATGTACTCAAAAATCGACTTAATGTTGACATGCATCTGTAAAAATTGATGAAGACTAAACAAACAAAAAAGTTATCTTCCCCTTCTGGACTTCAGAATCTGGGGGCCAAGTTAGCCGCATCAGGAATGGGTTGTGCAAGACCAAGTCTCTTCTCTTCACTTGTGAAGTGTCTATCCCACAGTCAAGCCTGGGCCTGGCAAAGTCTGCGCTTCCTGCCCATCCCTGTGGCCTAGACATGAACCTTCTTTTGCAGATAAGGGAGGCTGTGAATACACACTTTTCAGACAAAAGCAGTATTACCTTAAGTCTGCTGACTTGTTTCAACTGTGCCCATCTTCTGGGGATGTTGAGAATCCTACCCTAAAATTTGTAAAAGGCGCAAGCCAGATGGGATGGACATCACAGACAGTCTGACAGCCAGGTGATTAAATGGAAGCATCCACAATTCCCAGCCCAAGAACTGCACCAGCGCACGCATGACCAGGGCAGCGATAATAAAATCTCGTGTAATAGCCTGAAAGGGGATGAGGTAAAGAGAGCTAATAATCACTGGATCACATTAGATCTTTTATGCACATCAGATGAGGAATGTACTGCTTATCTTTGCTCTTTGAATTAGATCCATAGGGTGAAAACTGTGACAGCTTTGGGAAAGTTTGTGAGTCTCTGACTGTGAGAGGAGAGCTTTCTGTCTTATTCCGTCACTACTTTTCCAAAGAGGTCCATTGCCCCAAACATGACAGCTACATAATCAACGTTGAAAAATGCCTTTCCATATTTTCTAAACTATTTGTTTAAAAGTTGGAGATTAAAAATTGAAACATTTCCCTAGCTTTATACTAATGTGGCATTTACACATTCTTCCATACCGTTTGAATGCACTCACCAGGCTGGCATCCATTCTGAGCACAGTGTAAAGTCTAGAAAGGCATTTTATTCTTTCCAGGTGTGCTCAACTGGCTTATTTATGGTCTGACTTCCTTTCACAGTGTGAGAAACCTTAGCCTTCTGCCAGCTGCAAAGGATTGTTAAGAAGAGGCATTTTTAAGTTAAAAAATCTATAGTAACACTTCCCTCTCTCTCCCCTTCTCCCTCTCTTCCCGCCATACTTTATGCCCCTTCTTGCATAGCTTAGCCCATGACATGTCTAACTGCATTTAACTGTACTCACCGTCAAAGAAGGTGCCCCATGCAGGCAACAGTATATTAACTTAATGAATACCAGGAAGGATAAGAAGGAAGGTACAGAACTGTTAGATCAGCCCAAGTTATCCTTCCTGAGAACACTGGTCGCATTCAATAGAGACACAGATATAAAGACACACAGACACACACACATAACTTTCCTGTTACTTTTGCCCATTCCTTGGTTCCAGAAAAGCTGTGAGTCATCAAAATGAAGTACAGCTGAAGGGCACATCTGCTTTGCCAAGAGGCCACGCGAGATGCTTATGTTTTGTGCACACAGTCCCATCAACTAAGTTTACATGTCTTTTCATTTACGACTAACATCATGAAGGTCCCTAGCAGGACTGTCTTGTCTGACTACTTAAGTAGTCTCAATTAAAGACCACTATTTGGCTCTGTAGTGGCCACGTTATACCCCAAATACGTAAATGTAAAAAAAATTAAGTAATTCTGAAGATAAAATTTCAATAGCATAAAGAAAAATGTAATATATTCTAATCTGAACAATTTTTCACATGCATGCAGACCTAGATAAATAATTTGGGCTGAAATAAATGGTTCTACCTGCTTTAAAAAAGTGTGTACTCAATTAGGACAACTTTCTAAATGTTTCCGAAATAACGAAGGTTTTTAAAAATTATTTGAGGGAGTCACTTAAAACAATTATGACTTTAAAAAGAAGAAAACGCATGAATGATGGCAAAGATGAGACATAATTGACAATCAGCAATAAAAAGGTTGACAGGACTTGAACATTTTTTAATAAAAAAAAAATTGTTAAGCCCAAATACAATAGTCCCAGCGAAAATTTGAGCACCTAACTAGTAAGATCACAGAGTACTTATGTGTCTTAGAAAAAGAAAATGCATTTTTATTGGGAAGGCGTGGTTCAAAAAATTACCACATAATTTAGAGATCCACGGGAATCTCTGGCATTTCAAAACTTGCATGGAGCCTTTGGAAAAAGCTCATCACAGCTCCTTTCAATCTTTGAGGAACCTGGCACTCTGCGATGGAGTTAACAGCCTGGCCATGCCAAAATTCATCATAGCACTGCCCCAGGGAGGCTGCTAGCTGCCTGACCCTAGCGGCTCAGAGTGGGACTGGAACAAAAGGCTAGCATCCATTTCAAAAAGAACCCCAGGAAGCATCTGCGGGAGGATGAAGAGTGTTGAGGTGGAAGCTGAAGACGGTGGGAGTGAGGAAAGCACTAGCTAAGGACGGCAAAGAGAGCTGGGAGCAAAGAAGTCTGAGCCAGCAGGTTTATTGGCAGAAGTCACACACATGATCGCTAGGCAGTGGTCAATTTCCAGACAATAACAGCAGAATAACTGCAAAGCAGTAAAGATGAGAGATCATGAAGAATGCATCTTCACACACAGAGATAGGACAAAGAGAAGAAAAGGCAGAGGGAGGGAGGAGGGAAAGAGGGAGCGAAGTAAGGGAGAGGAGAGAGGAAGGAAGAGAAAGGACAAAAAGATTAGGAAGGTGGAGGAAAAACCACTTAAAGAAAGTAAGGTGTATCAACACGAATTACCAGGAACCTTTGTGTTTACACACTGTAGAGTCTATCTAGGCTGGCTAATGGCATGCTATTCCTTTTCTTCTGCTGTCACCAAGTATTACTGATGGTTAATAGCATTAAAATCTTTATCACTTAATTTATTTTATTAATCCCATTCGGGTTTAACATCACTAGCACACGACAGTAAATAGCAATAATAATGCCATCGAGGTTGGTATCAGTGATGCTGAAGGGTATTATGTAAAACGCAGCCAAGGAACAGTGAGATGACAGGTTCTTACAAACCTTTACATTAGATTAAGGAAAAGCCTTGCACAGATTCACCAAACTGTGATCTTAATATGATATAGCATCCTCTGTCCTTTGATGTCCCTCTAGAATTACTTGTCATCCTCCAACATTTAAAAAACAAATCTCAACCTCCAAGGAGCATCTTTAAAAAGAGTTAATGTCTATCTAAACAATGCATAATCCTTAACTCTTTTCCTTCTGCTTCTGCACTTCTCCCAAAGTTAAAGCCATTCTTTCAAACAAAACTTTGATTCTGTCAAATAGTTTTTTAAAAGTAAAAATGGTTTAAAAATGGGGTTATAGTTTTAGATGGTATTTTTAATTATTCACTCAAGTGTTTTTATAGTCATTTAAATTCACATAAATAAGTAAGGACTCAAATCCTTTCTGGGCATTTTCCATCCTTAGCAAAAGGAACTGGGGTGACCTGTTTCAGTACAATTGCCCAGAAAAGGTTTTCTGCTTCAGTCTGTGGGACTTGTAGGATTTCTCCAGGTCTGATACACTTGTATTCATATATGAGATTTCTAAGTCAAAGCCATTCAGATCAGCAGTGTGGACTGTGATAGGATGCATCACAGGCCAGCCACAACTTCCCTCACTGTCAACATGGAGAGTGAAGGTGATTATAATATGATGAATGAATTAGACCGTGGGAATTTAAAAAAATCAGTGAGGTTGGAAACAATTATCTCGACAACTAAAAAACCTCAACTGCAGTAACATTTTCCTCAAACATACCATTTATAGAAATTAAATTTAGAGAAATTAGATGATCTTACCTAATAAAAAATTATCAGGAATGGTCAGTACTAGATAAATCTTGGAAAGACAATGCTCAAGCAGTTAAGGAGTCCAATTAAATTGGCTTAAATCTCATAAAAATGACTAGTAAAGAATATCAGGTTTGTTTTTCTTTTAATGATGAATCTGCTATATAAACTTGCAAATTACACCAGGGACCCATTAATTGGATTATTTTATGGTTTGTCTCAGCACTGAATTTTGGAACTTATGTTCAATTCACATGTCACTTCTAAGGAGAAAGAGAAAAAGCTCTATCTGGCCACTGAAAGCTGTTTTCCAGGCAATATATTTTTTTAACTTGAATACCATCCTCTCCCAACAAATTTCCTAGTGTTAACCCAGACAATCCTTTATTTTTAGGGGTTTTCTTAGGAAAAGAGTGCTTAGGTTAGGCTTACCTTTACAGAACAGAGGCCTCAACCAACAGATACTCACAAATAACTACTGGAGTAATTTTAGCTAATATTTCGAGGCATCGGGTAGTTTACCAAGTGATATGTTATGCTATCATTTTATTAAACTTCATGAGACTGCTAATGCTTGTTTGCCCATCAGAAGCTGAGTCTCAACCTAAGAGTCATCACATCTCCCTAACATCACACCAGGCAAGAGGTAAAAATGCAATCTGAACCCCACAGATTCCAACCGCAAACCTCCAGATTCCATAGGATGATGCAGAGAAGTCTCAACCAGGGTTCCAGCCACCCCTGACTCATAACCAAGCTGTAAACAAAAATACAGTGAAAACTACAGGATATAAATCACACTGCAAGGCACAGTAGATGTCGAAACACTTTGCATCCACTTTGAAACCAAACACCACCCTCCACTGGAAACAATGGCATTTCCATTTCCAGTAAACCTATTTACTGAAAGGGGGAGGTTAAATAAGCTAGTAAATGCCAACAAGTATTCTTTGGCTAATTTAGGGAGGTGGTCTCAGCAATCTCCCGGCCTCTGAGATTTTGCTAATTGCTTTTCCAAGAAAAAAAGTAAGTGTCTTTCAAGCACTATCTTGAGTAAGCGTTGCCATGGGAAAGCCTGGGTATTCCACTTTTTATAGTGGTTGCACAGCTACTGTAACTAGTACAGGGAGGAATTTTTGTAAGCAGCTGCCAACCACACCCTAACCCCAGGCAGCTGACTCACCTGATGAACTACCAGTCATGACAAGAAGTGTGGATGGAGCCTTATAAACCATCACTATTCAAGACAATGCAAAGTAAGTCTTACTCATGGTGGGAGGAGGTGGGTAGAGGACACAGGAAATTGTATTTAGGTCCACTCTTGCCATCTTAGAATATAAATGACAGGGGTTCAGACACCCACTCTCACTTAAATGTCACTCTTCACTACACTGTTAACCAAATGCTCCCGCTCAGCATATAATGGGATGCACACTTTCCCACCTTCAAGGCCTCAGAGGGAGTAGTCATTTACAGCTCAGCCTTCCATACAGGTGCTTTGGCCAGGTAGGTGATGAGGAAGCAAAGGATTGAAGAAAGGGCAGTCTCTCCAGTCACTGTGGCAGTACCTGTCAAATCACTCACGCTGCCAGCATCTCGAGTCAGTGGTGTCTAATCGAAGGGAAAAGTTCGGTAGGTGGCAGCCTCTAGCCGGACAGCACTGATTAAATAAGGAATAAAGCAGAATGTCTTAGTGGGATTCCGCGTAAGGTTTCTGGGCAAACCGGTTTCAGAGCCCAGGATTCCTAGTCACACCTTAGGACAGAATTTCCAAAGACTGAAGAGATATGTTGGCGCGGTGCCCGTTTGCCAGGTGATTCAGTGTCCTGAGCACTTGATTGTCGGAGAATCAGGGAAAGAGTTCAGACCATAAAATACCTTTCCACTCATCTCTCACTGCCGCGGCTTCAGAGGTTACCAAAGTGTATAAGGGCACAGAATTTAAAAAAAAAAAAAAAAAATTGTTGCTGCATCTCTGGAAGGCTGGATCTTGGAGACCTGAGTGGCCCATCTTAGGAAACCCTTCTCCCTTTGTTATATCTGCTGGGCCTTCCACTAAAGAACTGAATTAGAAGGGGAGTGGGGAGGGCGGAAGGGGAGGGGGCGGGTGGGGAGTGGGGGATGGAAGGAAGGCTGGTGCAAGAATATATTTTCTATGTCTGGATAAGGGAACAGGATTCTAGGTAATTGCCTGGTTTTCTCATTGTTCCCGGCTGCCATTCCAAGATTCATAGAGGGGCTGAAAGGATCTCTCTTTTTCCCTTTCCCTTCTAATTCTTCACTAGACCCCCCACCCCCTACAGACCCTCCAAATCACCCCTCCTACCCCCGGTAATCCTTTCCCCTCCCCTCTCATGGTGCTTATTCCGTCCTAGAGAAGAAAAAAAAAAAAGTAATTTGTCTGTTTTATTTATGATGCAATGAAGGTATGCTGCACGCGTCAGAATAGCCTGACACTGGTCAAACTATCTGACAGCCGAAAAGAACTGCCTTCATACTCCAGTGAGTGTATGGTTTAACCATTTGTCCACCACGGCATACCACCAACGTTTTGTCAGGATTCACAACACTCTCTCTCTCTCTAGTTTTTAATCTATTTCATTACATACCTGTTAAATTTTGAACACAGATCATTTTCAAAGAATCTTCTGTCTTAGGTACGTCCCCTAAAACATTGAAACGTGTTAAACGTTGTTTGCCAAAATTCACAGTTGACTGAATACCCCCCAATTAAAGACCTCTGGGGATGTTCTCAGAACTTGACTAAATTCAGGAATCTAGAACGGTTATGCCACAAGTCCCAGATCAAGACACATCATTTAGCGATCAGAGCCAGAAAGCAGAATCAGCTCAAATGAAATCGAAATTTCAAGCTATTTCTCATCAGAATTAAAAATGAAAGCACAGGTCAAAGAGCTAGAGTAGCCCTGTTGTAAATTATGCTGAAAAGGCACATGTCTCAGTAAAAAGCCCTCAAGAATATAGAGCTTTTTATCCTAGAAAGAACCAAACTTGGTAGGTATTTGATAATCCGTCTTCTTAGTTAGAATCAGAATATTTTTCTCCACCATTTGTAAATTGGGACTTTGAAGGAAGAATTTGACAGCCGCAAACTGAATGGCCAGAGAGACCATTTTATTGCATTTATTCCTTTTCAATTCCCATTGCATTGTACCGGGTGGGTCCCATGATCTACCTGCCAAATGCTCACTCGCTTGGGTACACTCTGAAGTGCATTCTCTCTTTACTTTCAACAACAAACCCCCAATTCCAGAGGGCCTGCCTCACATCCACGCTCTCTCTCTATCCCCTGTTGCTTTGCCACTAGCAATTTAATTCTCCTTTTCAGACATAAAAGGACACACTGGGTCTTCACAATTATACTTTTGATTTCCTCATAAAAAACAATGCTCAGAATTAGGCCCCAGACAATCTGTTCTTGTCCTGCAAAGGCCTGTGGGGCAAGATTTCCAGAAGAACCAATGGGATTTCTGCTGACTGAAAATATTTTTATTTTAATAAACTACAAAAGAAGAATGCTTTAAAAAAAAAAAAACTCACAACAGGTTCAGAAATGTAATGTGATGCACGCAGCATGAAACAGAAACAAAGACCCAGCAGACAGGGAGAGTGATGAATGGTCCTAACCATATCGTATTTATTTATTTTTTTTAAATCTGCATTTGCCTTTCATCTGCAAATGAAAGGAATGGGGAGAAAGTGAGTAAGTTTTCCAAGGAATTTCTTTTGGTGTAATAAGACCAAACGCAAATATTATAAACTCAAGCAGAATTACGAGTCTAACAGCAACGAAGATACAGAATGGCTGAAAAATCAGGGTTCCCACTGTGGGTTTTTTTTTTGTTTTTTTTTTTGCACTTAGGCGGTGGAAGGTGGCAGGAAAACACAATACAATGCAGAGTCAAGACAGAGGGGGAACCGCAGTACTGAAGGCTTCTGCTTTTCAAATCAAATGTGAAAGTTAGTTAAAATGACTTGTTTTTGAGGCAACAGGAAAAAAAATCAGTATACTTTTTCATAATTTCAGTGTAGATTTAGGATACCAAGACAGTCTTTCTTAAACCTGTGAGGCATTAGGATCACTTAATAGCAATACATTCACAAGTTGGAATATTATCTAAACATTTCAAGCCATATAAAAGCCACCTACCCTTTGCTCTACAAGCATTGCTCCCCAGGAGTGAGGAAGAACGAGGTAAATCCAACCACGTAGATTTTGGAGAGCACATGATACACTTGAAAGACTAGAAAAGTTCACATATTTTGGCAAAGGTACTAATTTATGGATAGTTGATTATCCATATATTATCCATATATTTATGGATAGTCTCATTAGCCACAGAACAAAGTAGGCATAATTTTTTTTTTTTTTTTAGCCCCAGGAAAGGCTGGTATGTATGTGTTCTATGCTTACGTGTGTTTCTGTGAGCGCAGAGAAGAGCATCATTCCCCTAAGCATATCAGTATTGGTGACACAAAATGCATATATTTTACAAGGTGAAAGTCTTCATTTTTTTAGTGAAAAATAACCAATCTATCCAACACCGTAACTCTTTAAACATCAGGAGGGCTTAACAGTACCTTGTATGCTTTGTTATCTTCTATGATTTAATTTTTAATATTCACGAGTCTTAAGTGGTGTTCATTTTAAAATAAAAGGACACAACACCAGTAACTTTCTAATAATATTTGTTTGGATTAGAGGGCATAAGCCCAACTGTTCACGATAGCACAGGGAGGAACAGCCCTCAAAGATGAGCTCGTTGGATGCGTGCAAACACTTAGTACTTGCTCTGCAGTTCTGAGAAAGAAGAATTATATGTTGGCCTTGGCAACTGTGACAAGATAGAACAACGTCAATATAAAAGAGAATAGACTATTTGATCATAATACACTTGCTAAAATAAAATTCCTTCTAAATGGTTAAAACTCACAACCATGATTGTACGGGCAATATCAGTATGATATAGAATGGGCCACCTGATTAAAATAAACTTACTGATCTAAAAATTCATGGCAGCAAAATAAACATCTGGATAAGCTATGCAGTTCTTCCTCTCCCTGAATTTTAAATTTTGAAAGGTTTATAATTTATATTTTCAAAAGTGTTCGGAATGGGCTAACAAGATAGAGCGCATCACTCTCTATGTAACCTGATTAAATTTCACGTTGGGAACTGACAAGACTCCTCCATGCTCTTCCCTTCCAGTAATTGTCCTGCCATTTTGCGGCTTTGCTCCACCTGGCTCGACCACAGCCGTCATAAATCGTAGACTACAAAGCTGCATGATTTGAGAGCCGGCTCCAAAAATACAAGTTCCAAAAATTAAACCACTTACGGTCCCTCCTCTTCATTTAGAGACAATAAATTTTGTGCTGGTGTTATCGGGCTATATAATAATTGCACATTAATAAAAACATATGTGGTGAGAAGCGAATAAATAAATTGCACTTCACAAAAGCATCTCAACACGAAATCACATTCTCAAACAGCGTTAGAAAAAGGAACTGAGAAAAATGCTGGCAAGTAAATAGACAGGCAAGCAGCAAAAGAGAAATTCTCAAAGGTATTTCCAAACTTGCATTCACGACGTGAAAATCGGTGTGAGCTGCAGATTCCTGTAATATTCCCCAGGCATAAGTTTCTGAGCATTTTTCTCGGTATTAGTTATTGTGTTTTTAAGGAGTGTTTTACACATTTCTTTTTTATGTTTTTCAATAAACAAAAACTATGTAATTTTTCCCAGTGTTTATGAATTTCTACACCAGGAAGGTGGCTTCTTTGCCCACTGAAGCTGATCTATTGAAATGATCGTTTGCAGCTTCATCATTTTTCACACACCCTTAAACTAAGCCTTCACAGTATCTATCTCCGGGCACTTTTCTCCTGGTCAGCATAAAGTGAAACCTCCCCTTTAAAGTCCAGAAAACCTCTGATTAAACTGTTTAGGAATTCTGTTGTCTCGTATTTATATGTGCATCAGTTCCATGCATTTCGGGTGCCTCTTCTCTAAAGGTTCCCATTCTCTTCTGGAATAGCTGCCTCCGTTTAATCCATTCCTCTCTTAGGGAGGTACATCAAACAGGAGAGAAATAGTACAGAAAGAAATACCTATTTTCTCACACTTCTCCGATTAAATATCTCCAGCTGCAGATACAAACCTCTTTAAGCTAAAATTATTTTCTGTATTTTAAAAAATATATCAGGTGGTGTATTTTACTTTCTCTACATTTGTGGTGCAATTTGTAGGACCTTAAATTCTTAATATAAATACATTTTTAATCTGCAACCCAGTCTGATGGTTCTCTTACTTCCCTGATTACCATTTCCCCCTCCACTTGGGACCTTATTTGTTATCTTTCTTGCTCAATGCTTATTCAAAAATGCCTTCAATCTTAAAAAGCTGGTCAGCAAAACAATACATAAAAGAGCAAGAGGAAAACACGTACATGGAACTACACACAATCTATAATTTTCCAATATAGTAGATTTTTTTTCCCACAGCCTCATCCAAAAGAAAAAGAATTATTTACATGTATAGCTTAGAAAATAATTATACATACTTGTTCTCTAGGCTCAAATGCTGCCGAGGCCGGGTATGTTTTGTAGAGGCAGACTGCCCTCTGCAGGGGAAAACACATTTGTAACAACCCCCTTCTGAGCAAACTCAAAAAAACCCCAGCATAGCTGTGGTACTGAAAATATCAACAAATCGTTTCTTCAGTGTATTTGCTTGCAAGCAATTAAACTGCATTTATTCACCCTAAAATGTACTTGTTCACACTCTATTATTTTTTTTTAAAAATTTGGCTTATCCCACATTTCCAGTCACATGAGACTAGGAAAAGGGCACCATTTGGCCACAATCTGTACAGTGATATTAAAACTGAACACAGAATCGCTCCGGTCTCCTTTCTTCCCCTAATGAGAGCAAACCACCCTCCCCCCACCTCCAAATTTAATCATCATTCAAATACCATGGGATCATTGTACGTGGGGCCCTAAATTTTTCAAGAAATCTCTCTAGGTTTCTGCCCTGGGCTTGGGCTGAGGGTGGGAATGAAATTATTCTTTGGTGCTTAGGATACTGCATTGGGGTTCTCTTATTTTCACTTCAGTGTTTTGGAAAATGAGATGAGGGGATACTGATTTCACCTCTTTGGATATATTTCAGAAAATAAATAAATATGCTCAAGAAAAATTTTGATGATTGAGCCATACCCCTACAACTTAAATGTTTGGTGGAAATCAGTGACGGTCAAGAGCTAGTAAGTAAGTCCTTCATTGCACTGAGGCTTCTATTCTTTCTTGCCTATCCATCCTGTTCCAGATACCCCAAATCCAGTTCCAGCAATTAAAGGGGAAGGGACATCTGTATTCTTAAGAAATGAGGTGTGTGTGTGTGGATTCCATAATTACAAAGTATGGAAGAAAGTATCACAATTTAGTAACATTTTCCAACTCCTAATAAAGTCTTCAGGGCTACTTCCTTACACTAAAAAAGACACTTCTGACTTCTGCTTTCATTGTTTTGCCCCCTTTACACCACAGAGCTTCTGCCAACCTCACAAGAGCCGACTTCCTTCCTCCAGTCTCTAAATGCGACCAGCAGGGGGGCTGATGAAGTGCTCATTTTTTTACATCAGTCTTATAAAATTGCTTTCCCCATTAATTGTATCCATGGAAACAATACATTTGGTTGGTAAGGGACTCCTGAATAAAATTTAATGGGATCTCAAAAAATTTGCAGGCTAGGGGGAGATGCAATGATGAGCCATTCTAGCAATCCAAGTTTTAGCTCAGTGTACGATTAATTTGTTTGGAAAAACTATAATGAATGGAACCCAAATTAAATTAAAGTTGTAAAATGTCATTTCACTATCTGAAAAAAGAATTTTAAAGAGAAGGACAAATATAAAATTACACAGTAATTCTGAAAAAAAAAATTATTTTTTTCAAATGGCTCCTAGGAAAAAACAATCACCAGTGCTTGCCTGAACGAACACCCAGGTCCTACCAACAGGAGCACAACTTGTTCTGGAAAACTGATCACAGCTGCTAAGCAATGATCAGGTACTTGCATTCTTCTTCAACCCTCTCTGCAACATCCTCCCCATTCTGCCCTAAGTGGGCAGTGGGCATTCTACAAAGTCACACACATCCCCTCCCTGGCTTTTTTAATCCTCACCTCCCCATCAGGGCTTGTAATCCTTGGGGCAATTTAGATTTAACATTTTTTTCCTCAGCAGGTAAAGTGTGTGTATTATAAAATCTTAAACCAGGCTTGCATATACCCATATTTAATTTGAAAAATGTGTGGGTAAATACTGCTCGTTATGGGATTAGTTAACAGCTGCAGGTCTGCCACTGTGAAAAGCCAATTTGGTTAAAAAAAAAAAGTGCCATTGCTTTACATTAAAAAAAAAAAATCTCATTCAAACTCCTGGGATGTTTCTCTTAGAATTATACTGATATGATCTAGATGAAGAAAGATATGACTTTAAATCGAATAATAATGTATGAATTTCAAATTATCTGTGATTTTTTTTCTCTATGCCCCAAATCACTTCTGCCTCTGGATAAATATGTTAAATTTTTTAAATATGTAAGAATTCAGTTTCAATGTATCCCTTTATACATATTATCCTTTCCCTGAAACAAAATAATGTTTCCACTATATCAAGCCTTTCTGCACGTGTAAGCTTAAAAAAGCTTTGTTAATGCAAACCTGAGAAGAGAAACCCAGACTGTATTGCTTGGCCAGAAGCCAAGGTCAGCCTGTGATAAGGTAAATGGGGGCTGGCTTGTAAATGATGTCCATCTCTAACCAGGTTCTCTGTCCCTTGCTATTTAGGGGAAAAGGCCAGGTCCCATTGAAACTCGGGATATGTAAAGACAGCAAGAATCAGGGGTACAAAAAGCCCTGGAGAGAGATATCCTTAAAAAACTGAGATTCAACAAAAAGTGTCTAAAAGCCAATTCTTTTACACAGCATGGTAGCCTGGTTCTGTTACCTGCTCAGTTTGACAAACCAAACTTAGCTGGTACTTGTCCATCTAAAGTCTACAATTCTAAACAGAAGAGTTCATTTTCTGAGATACCAACAATTATCCAATTGCAATCAGAGTACGATGTCTCCTTTTCCCATAGTACAGGTCCATTTACAAATTTATCTAAGGCAAAAATATAACAAGAGCCTTGAAAATGTCTGTACTTTTGATCCAATCTTTTGTTTTGTTTTTGAAGAATTTATCCTGAACAAATCTTTGCACAGTTGATACATTGTATGCAAGAGTATCACAGCATCATATAATACATAATTTACAAAAGCAGATTGGGAACAGTAAATAATGGGTTAAATAAACCATGGTACTTTCATAAGATGGAACTGCTCACAAAGCAATTAAAATTAGGTTTATGAAAACTTTTTAATGGCATGGAGAAATGCCCCAACTATGTTAGTGAAAAGAGGAGGACGTAGGCATCACTTATATAACTAATGCACACAAAGAAGAAAGACTGGAAGGAATACAACTGCTTCACATTTTCTGTACTTTCATTTTCTATGTCATTTTTATACTTTCTAAATTTCTACCAGGAGCATCAATTTATCTTACACATGGAAAGAACAACCAACGTTATCATAAATGGAGATGTATATACATACTGTAAGAGAAGCTTCGGTAAGATCAACCCCTAATATGGTCTTTTATAAACTAAGTAGACTGTAATAGAGAAATGTTTGCTGGAATGTAATATGATCCTTTCCATAGATTGATCATTCAGTAGACACTGCACTATGTGGATGAGGAGCAGTGCCTAGGGAAGCCCTCAGGTGGTCCAACGAGAGGATGACCAGGTAAAAATAAAACTGGGAGTGCACCTGGGTGACTCAGTCAGTTAAGCGTCCCACTCTTGATTTCAGGTCAGGTCATAATCTCAGGGTTGTGAGATCAATCCCTGTGTCAGGCTCAGGCTGCCTAAATTTAGGATACAGACATAAATGAGATAGAAGCTTTGCTGCCCAAGCAGCTTAAGGGTGGCAAGAACTTCACTAATTGCAACATGGTGGGAGAAGTACTGTAAAAAAACAATAATTTTTTTTAAAGATTTTATTTATCCATTTGACAGACATAGATCACAAGCAGGCAGAGAGGCAGGCAGAGAGAGAGGCGGAAGCCCGCTCCCCGCTGAGCAGAGAGCCCAATGTGGGGCTCGATCCCAGGACCCTGAGGTCATGACCTGAGCCGAACTTCTTAAGCAGAAGCTTAACCCACTGAGCCACCTGGATGGCCCCCCAAAACAATACTTTTAAAAAGCAGTGGTCTCTAAGGTGCCTGGGTGGCTGAGTCAGTTAGGTGTCTGCCTTTGGCTCAGGTCATGATCCCAGGGTCCTGGGATCGAGCCCCACATTGGGTTCTCCACTCAGCAGGGAACCTGCTTCTCCCTCTCTCATTCCCCCTGCTTGTGCTTGTTTTCTCCTTTAAAAGATTTGAGAGAAATTTTTTAAATACAGTGGGTAAATACTGCTCGTTTTTTAAGATTTGATAGAAATCTTTTAAAAGCAGTGGTCTCCAAATTCAAGTTTTGCTGGGGTACTTCAGGGGTACCAAAACTGTCACTTTACTTTCATTTAAAATAATGAAATTTACTTTCATTTAAATAATGTTAATTTCTAAAATGAGTATTTAAAAACATGCACACCCAAGAATATTATACACAAATCTTAATATATCTGAAACTTTCAATACATTAAATTGTGCAACCCGATTAATTTGCTCTTATAAAAACTTTGAAAGGGGGCACCAGTGTCGCTCAGTTGGTTAAGCACCTGCCCTTGGCTCAGGTCCTGATTCCAGGGTCCTGGAATCGAGTCCCACATTAGGCTCCCTGCTCAGCCAGGAGTCTGCTTCTCCTTCTGCCCCTGCCCCTCCCACGGCTTGTGCTCTCTTCTCTCTCTCTCACTTACTGTCTCAAATACATAAATAAAATCTCAAAAAAAGAAAAAGATGAAAAGAAAAAAACTCACTTAAAAAAAAAGACATTGAGGGGCACCTGGGTGGCTCAGTGGGTTAAGCCTCTGCCTTCGGCTCAGGTCATGATCCCAGTGTCCTAGGATCGAGTCCCGCATCGGGCTCTCT
Organism: Neogale vison; assembly: GCF_020171115.1. Taxonomy (NCBI): domain Eukaryota; kingdom Metazoa; phylum Chordata; class Mammalia; order Carnivora; family Mustelidae; genus Neogale; species Neogale vison. Next base: position 15,734,639 of record NC_058097.1, read on the forward strand.
GCTCAGCAGGGAGCCTGCTTCCTCCTCTCTCTCTGCCTGCGTCTCTGCCTACTTATGATCTCTCTCTGTCAAATAAATAAATAAAAATATTTTTTAAAAAAAGAAATAATTTTTAAAAAGGACATTGAATGAAATATTTCTTACTATCCTTATCTAAGAACCTAGAGAATGCAAAGTAAGCTGCTTAAATAAGCAAACAAAAAAAATCCTTTAATTTCTAACTACTTATCAGTGTGAATTAGAATTCTCTCACCATTGGGAATCTAAAACAAGTCACTTGCTCAAGATGACATCAGACTGCAACTGTCACCCATAATCTTCAATTATAAATCTGAACTTATGAAATCAACACATTACAATTTCTTTTTTTCTCAAGGGAGGTGGTGTTGACCATTTGGAAATTACCCGGAAATAATAAAAAGAGTTTCAGTGCTTAGAAAAGAGTTTGAAAGTGAGTGACAAACTGTCAAAAGACAGTGAAGGCACAAGGGACACAATGAAGAGAAGTTATCACATTTGGAAGTGCTAATTTTTACTTTTTATTATATTTGGCCAAAACTAGTTTTCTTGGTATGTTTTTTTCCCTACTTTTCAAGGCAAAGGAACTGAATAGGAAACATATGGGTAAGTACTGTGCAACATCAATAGTTCTCTTGGTTTTAAGTCATTCAAAAATCAACTAGAAGAGCCTACTTTTAGGTTGGAAAAGAAAGGCTGGAAACAGACAATGAAATAGACTGGAAGGAATGCAAATGCTTCACATTTTCTGTACTTTCATTTTCTATGTCACCTTTCATACTTTCTAAGATACAAAACTTTTTATACTTCATAGTTTTATACGTTCCAAGACCCAGTTATTGTGGCAACAACTGTCCAAAGGCAACAAACAGGAAAGCAGCCCAAGTCACCCAGCATCTTGCCTCCATCCCTGCATGAGACTCTTTAGTAGACTTCAGGGATTGTCCCAAAGTGACAAGAGTGCCAAGGAACAACTCTGCAAGCTTCCCACTCACCTTCGGAAGATTTGAGCTTCAGACAATTGAAAACATAAATCATATTAGCATTTATCATCACAACATTAAGTTGTTTCCCTCCATCTTAGTTTTGCCTTCTCCCTTGTGCTGACTTCATCCAAAGGCTGATGGCAGGATGACTACAGCAGTTCCTAGTACAACATCCAGATCCCAACACTGGCCCATGAAAGAAGAACCATCTCATCTTTTTTTCCTTTTTAACAGTGAGTAAATCTTTCCAAGAAAGCCCCCAGCAAAGTTTTCCTCCTATGTATCACCTGTGTGTGCCACCCAGCTATTGGCAAGGGGAATGCTCGATGACTATCTTGGATTAACTAGAACAGGATAGCAGGGACAGACCTAGGCTTCCTCTGAAGTATACAGCCATGTGTGAGGATGGTGGGAAACCAGACCAACAGTTTCCACTGAAAAGGATGAAATTGAGATGAGTGTTAGAGTGTTACTGCTATACGGAAGCTCAAGAACAGACTTGACAGTATAGTTCTGTTCGTACAAAGAAGTGTTTACTGAGATAATTATGCTCACAAAATTAATGGAAGCAACTATTCTTCCTATAACCACATGTTCATCTATTGCTTAAACTTTCTTCTTGCCATTTTAAAAGTCATGAATTATTGGGCAGATATGGCCTGCTCCTCCAAATGGACTGAGTTATCATTCTGAGATATCACAGCATTCTCCAATTTGTAACCTGTAGTATATCACTTACTTACGCCTACCATTTTATTAGTGTTCCTTGTAGTTCCATTTATCTCCATTGAGAGGTCAACTATATTCTTCTAAAGAACAGAAACCCCCTTGTTTTTAATCTCTCATCCCACCCAATTAGGTCCAATACTTGACATAATGCCACAAAGATCTGTTTTATGAGTGAACTAAGTGAACAGAGATTTGAAGTTTATAATGGTATAAACTTCTAACGCATTGTACTTTATTCTCCTCTTCCTATTTTACCCCGTTTTTTCCCCTAAAGTTCAGAATTTTGGTGATGTATCTATGATACTTCCCATTACTGCTTAATCAGTCATTCAAATTGTTATCATCCCACCCCAATATACAATTATTATTTCATCTCGAATAAGGTAGCCCTGGCAGGAAGGCTCACAAAGATATACGCATAAAGATGTTCACAGAAGCATAACTTATAATTGCAAAGAAAATTAGGAATAACTTAATATGCAACAACAAGTAGTACCTAGATAAATGAAACATCCATTCTGTGGAAAACAACCATGAGAAAGTCATGGTTTAGAAGATTAATAATGGTTTGGGGCACCTGGGTGGCTCAGTGGGTTAAAGCCTCTGCCTTCGTCTCAGGTCATGATCCCAAGGTCCTGGGATTGAGCCCCGCATTGGGCTCTCTGCTCCGCAGGGAGCCTGCTTCCTCCTCTCTCTCTGCCTGCCTCTCTGCCTACTTGTAATCTCTGCCTGTCAAATAAATAAATAAAATCTTTAAAAAAAAAAAAAAGAAGATTAATAATGGTTTAAGACTTGTGATAAATTCTTAGAGGTAAAAAAGCAACTAATAAAAAGTTATATATAGTAGAGTCCTGATTGTATAAAAAGAAAATTACAAAAAAAAAAAAAAAAAAACCCAAAAAAACAAAAAACAAAAAAAACAGAAGAACATTCCAGACTTGAGAGCAGACTGATCTGAGGTATAAAATCTCTCCTCTCACCTCAAACACATCTAGAAATTTTAGGTAAAATTTGAAGAAAATTTTTGAAGTACACCACTGGACTTGAAAATAAAAACACATTTTGGGGAGCACAAGAATAAGTCACTGTGCCCTCTGGAGGAGGTGGATATAAATTTTGGCACTGACACAGAAAATCAAGATTTTAAGTCCTGAGCTTCCTCCATGAAGCTAGACTAGAAGGTAAACTGCAACTAGAAAAACTTCCCACTGCCTAAAGACAAGGTTTGCTTCAAGATATGAGCAGGAAGCAGAGTCTACCATGACAATATTAATTCCCTACCCCATGAGGCACACAAGCACAGTGTAAAATTCTTTGAGCCATAAGGAAAACTCCAAATTCAGAAATTAATATAAAAAGTGGTCCGAAGCTAGGGAACCCATACATCCATGGCAGAGTAAAGCACAAAACTGCCCCATAAGAATTCTTCTACAAAACAGCACATATCATTTAAAAAATATAATCACTACTGATGAACCCAAATGAAAAGACTACAAAGAATGCAAAGAAATCCAATCTATGAAAGTTTGCAAATGCAACAAAAAAATCATAATCAAATAACATTAGATACTAAAGCAATTTTTAAAAAATTTTTGAAATAAATATTTATAACAACCAAGCAGATAAAGAAGATAATATATTCCCCATGGTGAAAACAGAATATTACAAAAAGTAATTCTTGAAAAAGAATTCTGGAATTAAAAGACTATCACTGGAAAACAAAACAATGATACATTAAAAGAGCACATAAGACAAAGATAAAGAAAATTTAGTAAACTGGAAGACAGATCCAAGGAAATAACCTAGAATGTATCACAGGACATCAAAAATATGAAAGTATGAAAGAGAAATTTAAACAGAGAAGAGAATGAAAAACTCCAGAATATGATTGTTCTGAGAAAAAAAAGAGACTATGGAGAATGAAGAAAAAGATAAGGCTTTTAAAAAGCCTCCAGAACCGAAGAAAGATATAAATGCATAGTTTGAAAGAGTTCATCAACCCCCAGACTAACTAAAGCCAAAGTCACAACTAAAACACTGTGCTGAAACTACAGAACACCAAGAGAAAGGAGAAAAAATGGTGAAAGCTACAAGACAAAAAAGATAAACTATGTTCAAAGGAACAGCAATCAGACCAACAGAAGTCTTATCAGCAGCAATAGAGGCACAAAGACAATAACAGTAACTTCAAAATACTAAGAAAAAAAAATATAACCTACACTTACATACCCAGCTAAACAATCATTTAATTCAAACAAAAGGAAACTGCCAAAGATATAAAAATTAAGAGCTTGCTGAGTGCATACCCCTCTGGAAAAAACCACTGATAGATTCAACCAGAACAAAAATGAATCCCAGAAGGAATGAGATACAAGAAATAATAGCAAACAAAGAGACTGGTAACATGTGTAGATAAATCCAAATCAAAAGTAACTAATTTTGGAGAGTTTCAGATCAATGAAATTCTTAATAACAATAACATGAAACAGGAAGGAGTTATTTAAGTTCTAGGATTACTGTTTTATTTAAGAGCAGGATAGAATTTTCATCAATTTTACACTGTGTTTGGAAAATCTACAGTTTAGTATGCATGTCAAATATTTTAGGGTACATATTGCAAGAATTGACAGAATATGAACTACAGGTTCAGTAAATGGGAAAAAATGTGCAAGGGAGATAAAGAAATTCAACTAAAGGCAAGAAAGAAGGGAAAAATGTTAAACAGAAGACAAAGATACTAAAAAAATGTTTAAGTATCCATTACCATAATAAATGCAAATGATTTAGATTGCCTTTTTCGAAAACAGAAACTCTCAAACTGTATCAAACTTAAAGTCCAGCTGTATGTTGTTTATTAAGGAGACACCATAGATTGACACTGAAAGGTTGAAAATAAACTAATAACAAAAGGCATTCTAGGCAAATACTAACCAAAAGAAAGTAGAGGGGCACCTGGGTGACTCATTCAGTTAAGCATAGGACTCTTGATTTCAGCTCAGGTCATGATCTCAGAGTCATGACATCAGCCCTACATCCGGTTCCAGTTATGGAACCTGCTTAAGATTCTCTCCCTCTACCTATGTTCCTCCCCACCTCCTTCTCTAAAAAAGAAAGGAAGGAAGGAAGGAAGGAAAAGAAATATAAGTAGGAAGGAAAGAAGGAAGGAAGGGAAAGAAGAAAGAAGGAAGGTAGCAAGGGAAGAAAGAAAGAGTTGCCAAGAATGGAAGGATTTATAACTAAATGTATTAGTGATTATGGGGAATAATAAGTGTTATTTATTACCTTCTTTATTTCTTTCTGCATTTTCCAAAAATTTTAAATGAAAATATATTTTTAGAATTTGAAATAATACATGCATTTTTCATTACCAAGTACTTTATTAATAGAGTATAACTGAGAATAGCCAATACTGCCTGTTATCTGAATCCCTATAAAAGATACACATATTAAATCATGTAATCTTCCTAACAACTGAAGAAGGAAAACACTGTTTTTCCTTCATTCTACAGATGAGGAAGATAAGGTACAGAGAGATTTAAATAACTTACCTAAAGTCAAACACCTAGTAGGGGCAGGATAAGGTTAGAAATATGACTATTAGTGTGCGTTGGAGAGATCAGACATCTGCATCCAGGTCTCCCATATAAGATAGAACTTATAAAGATTACTTGTTCATTTGTTTTATTTTTTCCAATAAAGAAAATGTTGATGAGAGGACATATTTAACATTTACTAATAATAGTTGAGTACATAAACAAGAAAAAAATCCCTTTCTAAAATTTTGTTCATGCTTTTATACTTTACAACTTCACAACAAAAGCACCAGTCTATCTACCAATGTGTAAATCATGACTTTTTCCAGTTAAAATGTACCATTTCTGTAACAGATAGGATTCTTTTTAAAATATTTTAATTGCTTCTGGTCCATGTCAGCTAAGTGAAATTTTTAAAAGTTACCCAGGCTTTAATAACAAAAACTTAGGAATTTGAAATTTGTTTTGAAATTCTGACTATAAAATGCATAGCTAGAACCACCTCTATTTGGATATAGTTATCTTTCTCAAATTATATTTCCTTTCCCTATTTAAGCAAACATACAGTTTAGAATGAATTTTAAGAAAACAACAGTATATCTAAAAATAACTTTGACAACAAAATAGAAAATGACCAAAAATAGAAAAAAAACCCCACGGTATTAGAAATTACCTTCACCTGTATTTACATTAGCCAACAGAGAGAGAGAGAGAGAGAGAGAGAGAGAGAGAGAGAGTCATCATTTACACGTAATGGATGCATTCCTAACCAAATGGATATTGAAAGAAAAAGGTGCATTTTGCTAGGGCTATCAGAAAGGGTCTTGCAAATAGCATGTAGACAATTACAGTTCCGGGAGCATTCAATTGGCCACCTATCTTGGCTAAATTACAATAATGTGCATTTGGGCAAATCATATCATTTTACAAAGTCATTTTAAATGTGCACTATGCATTTCTTCTCTTACCTCTCAAAATAATTCTCTAGAATGCTTCAAATTTAAAGAAATATGCAGATATACCCTGAATATCTCAACATACTCAGGCTTTGCAGGAAGCCAGACGACTTTTCTCCAGCTAGACTTCATAATCCAGTATCACCACAAAGATCCACTTTTGTCTACATTGACACTGCCAAGGTAGCATGTGAAGCATCTTAAGCATGTTGGAGTAGATGCCATGTTTGTCAGAGGCACTATTTAATGAAATGAAGACCACAATAAATGGTTGATTAACGCCTCTCCTTCCACTATCACAGGCTGTCAGCAAACTGTCCCTTCCAAGTAATGAAATAGTTTTATAATTTTCAAAAGCTAAGGTCTTTTTTGTACAATTTCATCCACTATATAATACTGTTCATATTCATTTATGATATCACATTATAATGTATGAAAAAGTGATTTTGAGAAATGGGGGTGGAGGTATTCAAATGCACAGTTATAATGGATGTGCATGGAGCTCTGGAATATAAAACTAATGATTTCATTTGTCTACTCCTGATGTTATTGAAGAGTATTATCTTATGCATAATTAACAGGGTTTTGAAAGGTTGAATATAAAACATTATAGCATTTCTTGTCAACTTACACTGGGAACTCTACTGTGACCGATACAAATAACCTATAAGTATGCTTTCTATCTAATCCGGAAAAATGATAAATACTTCACTATGCTGGTACATCTTTGTTTTCACAGAAACTCTCTCTCCATGAGTAACCATAAAGAGCAAAATACAATCCATCTGAAGGCTATTATAAATTCCAGCTCACATTTCACAAGTGACAATGCCTATTGACCTTAAAATTGTAGAAATTAAATTATTGGCATGACCATATAAATCTCATGTGTAACTACAGAAAACTGTAAGTGTCTAACTCCCTGGCAAGTGTCTCACCACTTATGTCACTGATCAGGGGAAGAGGAGTTGGTAGAAACCCTATAAGCCACATAAATCCTATTAATAATAAATATGGTAGTGGTATGTGAAACCTTATCCTATCAGTAGCCACACTTTGACTCACACAAATGGTCAACCAAAAAAAGTACTCCCTTCTGTTCCAGACTTTTTATTCAAACTAACCAGTGCTTGCAAGTTTTTTGGCTAACCCTGCAATTAATAGTCTGAAAACTGCTCGTTTAGAGGCTAGGGAGCAACAAGCAATTTGAATTGTCTGGGTCAGGTTGGAGCTAAAGCACCAAGATTGAAATAAAGTCAAGAAAGCACCACTGGAAAGTCAGGTGGCTGCACAGAGCTGGGGCTGAATTAAGCTGGGATTACACCGCACTCCACACCAATAAATACGTAGACCCTGCACTCTGCTAGGTGTCTTTTGCAAACATTTGGACAGAGTCACTTAGGACAACTATGCTTTTCCTGTAGTTACACGTAAACAAGGATTTTAAAATAAAATATTTCAAAATCTGGAGTGATGGGTGACTCTAACGGCAAGTCTACATAATCAAAATAATTAAGCCTATCCCTTTAAGTGGTGGGAAAGGTTGTTTTAAAAGAGGAAACATGTTGGTATAAGGTTCAAAGGCTATAAATACCCTGTTCCATTTTAAAAAATGAGAAATAGAGTACTATTTTTTTAGTACTATTACTAAATAAACTTTTTAGTATGACATGAACAGGTTTTGTCTGCTTTCTCTTAGGATGGCATACACCAGGCATTCAGCAAATAGTTGCTAAGACAGTGAGTGAATATTTTAGTTGCTTATTCCAATGGACCTCTGAATAGATAACTATTGTATGTATAAAACAAATCAGGACGTAGTTTTGCTACCAACTCCCAGGGCAAGATCAACACTTAGATAGCATAATCTCTTTTAGCCCCAAAATACCACCATAGCAAGAAGGTTCTTTACCCACAATACTAGGAAAAGTTCCACACAAATTTCTCTTGCCCAAACCAAAGCCATAAAACCTGAAGGATGTTTCTTTATTTTGGTGAGAAAATAATCCATTTTGTAATAACCTATAGCCCTTTTAAGATCATCAGCAAGCAGAGGATAAAGATCACCTTCCACTTTTTCATATGACCCTTAAAAAAAAACAGCAGGTATACTGTACAAAGTACATAACTGGTGATGACACATTAAGAATCTACCCATGGGACACCTGGGTGGCTCAGTGGGTTAAGCATCTGACTCTTGACTTCAGCTCAGATCATGATCTCAGGGGCAAGAGATCAAGCTCTGCATGGGGCACCACGCTCAATGCACAGTCTGCTTGAGATTCTCTCTCCTTCTCCCTCTGCTCCTCCCCTAGCTTGTACATGTTCTCTCCTAAATAAATAATATCTTTAAAGAAAAAATCCACTGATGCCACATAGAAAACAGACGACCAACTTATGCATTCTCTAAACTGCACGCAGCAAACTTTTTTTCATTTTATGAAGCCACACAAAAGAAATTCTAGCTATGAACCACATTAAAATGTGAATTATTTGCTGGAGACTTGATACCATGGGGGTGGGGTGGGGAAATGAAGTATTCTTGCCAAGTAAAAACATGAAAAAAACAACTCTGACTCGTACAGTTACCTTCAAGGTAAAAATTAATTATTAATTGGCAGAGCGTGGACATGGAATGATTGCTATCAATATTTTAATACTTTCAGTGCTAATTTCATTCTCTCTAGTGTGGTCTGTCTACGGAAGAAGCAAGAGAAGTCTGTTTACTTTCCATGAGGGTTGCTGTAATCATCACCTTAAGAAGGTTTCCAATATTCTGAAATGCTTTGAATCATCCTCTTCTTGAATTTCTAATATTAAACAAACTGAAACAAGATTCACATTTCATTCACATAAATTAACAATTCTACCATTCTTTGCTAGCTCATGTAAGATTAGATTGCTAATTTCTGAGCAACATTGATTTTTTAATTCCTGCCCACCAGCGCTGCAATTCACATCATGTGCAGGCTTGCTTGTATTTTATCCTAAAAGCTTGGCAATGATTCGTAAAACTTAAACTTTGTGAAATTAGAAAGTTAATTTATCAATTAGTTAAATTTGACCTAAGTCATCTTAAGAATGAAGCTTGCAGAAACACATAGCTAAAATGCACAAGGGATCACGTTTCAGCAGAATGGTTCAAAGAAACCTTAAGGCCTGAGGAAGGCGATTGCCACACGGGCACTGATGAAGAATTAAGAACTCTCTGCTTTAGCTTCTCAGGGTCCAGTGTCCCAGAGGGAAAAGAGCATCTTCCGAACCTGGAGGTATGAGCCCAAGACTATCTCAGATTCAAGGTGACCTCCAGTTTGCCTCAGGGATAGACACAAACCTTAACTGCTAATAACAACGGCTAGTAACAAGGCTCCAGGGTAGAAAAGGGGAGAGTCCACACAGGTTTGAAATTGCCCAGGGCATTTAAAGCCTAGAGGGGCTGTTCTGGGGACAATATTCACTAGAAAAGAATCACATTAAGTTAAAAAAAAAAAATTAAAAGGTTGCTCCCTCCTGCGTGGGGCCCTGAGAGTGTCGGGGGCAATGTCCTGGGCTGTTCTGGCCCCTGGCCCCAGATTTACCCTCATTTCTATTCTGAATACCATACACCCACTGCTTCTCTAACCTCTCTGGACTTCCAACCTGGGACCAAACACTTCAGCCCCACCTGTGGTGCGGTCTCACCCCAGAGAGCCACTCCACCCAGCACATTCCTCCTTTAGGCCTCATGGCCCAGCACAACGCTGTACCTGGTCAGGGAGATGTGCCGCGTGCTGGTAGACCACAGCTCGGAAAGTGGACATCATCCCCAACTCTTACCTCTTTCTTACCCACCACCTGGAAACAATCACTAGATGCTATTGATTCCATCTTCTTTATGGATTTCAGGTTTATCCAGGTCTCTATGCCCACCAGGGCACCAGCCTGTTTCATCCAGGCCACCATCATTCTTTCCGCCTAATAGCCTCGTAGCTCACTTCCTACACAAGCCAATCTCCAATCCCTTCTCTGTGCTGCGGACACGTGGTGTTGCTCAACACTCCTCTCAGCATGTCACTCTCCACGGTAAAATCCTTTAGAACTTCCCGCTATCCTCAAGGTAACAGCCAAAGCTCTCTATCTCACATTCAAGATTCAGTCCTTGCTTACTTACCCAGCCTCATCTCTCACCAATGGAGGCTGTGCACTCTCAAACACAGAGACCCATGTTCTTTCTCATCTCAAAGGCTTCCATGCTCAGTCCAACCTCTAATAACTCTTCCAAGACACGACACACCAGACGTGTCAATACATTTTGTTCGTGAGCTACCCTTGTCCATAGTATTCTTCTATTACTCTTTCCTCAGAGCTAAAATTTCTAAAGGCAAGAATATTCATAATCTATCCATAGTAATTCACTGTTCTAAACATGTATTTGTATTAACATATGCAATCCTCAAAGCAGCCCTAGAGTTGATCCAGTTGTTACCCCCATTCTATAGATGAAGAAACTGGGATATGGGATGATTCAGTAAAGATGACCCCACTAAGACCTGGAGCACCAGGATTCAAACCAAGGCTACAAGATTGTAGAGTGAAGTACTAAACCTGACTCTTACTCCAGAGACAATCAGGAGGAACAAACCGCATTTGAATCCATGATATATAATGGCAAATCTGTGTCATTTGACATTAATAAAATCTTTCAGTGTCAAGGTTAAGAGGAGTTATGATGACAAGAGTGTCTAATCTGCAAATCTCTGCAAGACTTACCTTGGTAATACAAACATTACAGCCCCCTTGTTCAGTGCACACTTCACTAGGGGAAAATTTCCCATATTATATTAACATTTCAGGCTTACTTTTGAGAAACAATAAAGTAGAAATATCACGCTATAGAATTATGCTGCTGCCAAAACGAAAACTGCATCATTACTATTACACAAAAATGTGGGTTCCCAAAGCTTTGAAATCTAAACTGTATGTCATTTTACCATTTACAGTTTATTAACAAAATTAGATGCCGCCTTTTTAAAATTAACTGCTGTACATTTTTCTGATGTTAAATCAATACAGTTTCCATTTTTCATGTAACAGAAATTTAGAAAATTAAATACATCAGACAAATGGTCATAATGCAACCATAAAATAAAATCTGAAAGATTAAAATGATGGCTATTATTTATCATGCATATTTGCATCTCCAAATAGTGAAAGTCCTAATTGCTTGCCTTGGGTTCTTACATGTATAAAAGTAAAATATGCACCAACAGATTGCCCTCTTTTAGAAAAAAAAAATTCCTGGCACAGAATATGTGGTTAATAATACTTGATTGACTGATTCCTGTAATAAGTTGTTTAGGTGCTAGAACATCTGATACTTAGTGTTTTAAGTTTGGGGCGGGTAGAAATTACTTATACCTGGTTTTGTAAAGCTTATTAAAAAATCATTTGAGCTGGGGATAAAAAAAAAAGAGCACTATAAAAATTAACCGAAAAAAATTGCTTTAGCAATGCAGAGAAAAACCCTTCCAGGGTGGCTTTTGGTACAAGGTTATTCATTTATTCACAAGTATTTACCGCACACATACTATGGAATGGTACGATACTATCTGCTTCACAAACCCCAGTGAATGAATAGAACTCGTCTCTGCAGAGCTCATGCTCCAGTGGGAGGTTATATTGTCACACAATGAAAGTCTCAACATGGTAGGTCACTAAATGATGTTAAGCTAAGAAACTATTAAGTCACTGAAATGTGATTGTCCTACTTTCCCTTCCTGCACTCCCAAATGCTACCATAACTATGGTGCCCCCTCAAGCCCACTTGAGCCTGATTTCCTCTAAAGGGAGCTTCTACTCTAAATTATTCTACTCCTAATAATTGTAAAAACTATTTGCATTACAGATGTGTGAATAATAATAATTTCCTTTTTTCCTAGTGGTGTTTGCTAAACCAGAGGAATGACTCACTGATTGAAAACTTCAGGCAACAGCAACAGATGTTATAGGGGAAGTAGGGTTATTTGGAGGAGAGGACTTTTCTGGATCCTTCAAGACTCTACTCAAGAAATTCTGTCTCTGTACCTCAGTTGACTTTGAATAGCAAGACCTTTATGAAGAAACAATTGCAAAACAAAGGGTTCAAATGATGGGGATAAAGAGTGAAATCCCCAATGAAGGGCACCTGGGTGGCTCAGTCAGTTAGGAGTCTGACTCTTGATTTCAGCTCAGGTCATGATCTTTGGGTTGTGAGATCAAGCCCCATGTGAGGTTCTGCACTCAGTGGAGAGAACCTCCTCCCTCTTCCTCCCCGTCTTCCCCTCTCTGTTCTCTCTTTCTCTCTCTCTCTTAAAAGTAAATAAATAAATAAAATCTTAAAAACAAAAAGAAAGAAGGAAGGAAGAAATCCCTAATGAATAACAAAACAGAAGATACAGAAATGGAAGACCATAATCACCAGAAACAAAACACCTCCAGGAAGGTATTTCCACTTTTTAGAAAATTATCCAATATGTAGCTGATTTTTCTTGGTCCTAATACCCTGCCTCTCAAACATCCCATAAATCTATTTCAATGTAACATGAACATCTTTTCAAAGTAATAAAGCCAATAACAGAATTCAGTCACTGCTGTACATTTGAAAGCCTTCTCTGCTTAGAGCACTGGCCTTCTTTATCCTGTTGCAAAATGAACAAGTGACTCCAAAATCTTGCCATGTTCACAATGGTATACGTTCAGATTCCTTGGGCTTCATGAAATCATAGCACACATAATAAGCATGGGCCATGTAACGAGTCTGAGATGTGTAAGCCACAAAATGAAAGACCCTCCGACTGTCTTCCTTGATTTCCATGACTGTTCACAACCTTGCCAACTTCTATAACAGCATTAACAGTACGTCCAGAATTTTATTTTTCCTGCAATAAACCAAGTTAAGGCAAAGTTGTACATGGAGCACTGGATGAGCTATCAGCACTAGCTTCCATGAGATTCAGTCCTTTTTTCTTAAAAGTAAGTTCCGGAAAAATGCTCTGTTTCCCAAGGAAAGTTTCCTCCTACTTACAAATGTTTGTTGATGTGCACGAATTCAGGCTTGTTAATAAATTAAACAAAATGCTTTTAAAATTCAACCACAATGAAACGTTTCATCCAAATCTCATTATTTGCCATTTCCATGCCTCTTCAGAATCTCTGAGTACTCCCCAGTGAGTGCCGAAGTGACAAGAGAAAAACCTGTTCACAAGCTACCTTTAGCCAAGTAAATACTTGGAAATTCACTCTGTAGTTAAGAAAGCATATCATTATGGCCTTTTCAAAGACAGCCTGTAAACATCTAGCTTTGAGCAAAGTAGATAAGCTCTTTTAGAAAAGAGTGGAGTCCTATTTTCAATTTCGGTGAAAACATGGCCATTGAAAAGAGCATCCCACAGGTTTGCCCTGAACTATCCCAGTGGTTATAATCATTGGTCTGCATTTAAATTTTCCCTCCAATTGCCTATATCTCCTACTAGGCTGGAGGGCATGAACTGTGTCTTGGTCACTAGAGGAAACAATGTGCCCGGTATATAGTAGGTGCTCCATAATAACACTGTTCTATGAATGTCTCCCAGATCGGTGGTGGAAAAACTTAAAAACCACATAATTTTTAAAGGAATTATAGAACCAAACCCTCTGGACTCTGGTGTCCATTTCCTTTTTCACAGGGGCAAGTCCTTTCCAGGGATAGGCTAGTGGGGTTGACATTTGGGGGCGGGGCATCTAGTGGTGACTCACAGATAGCTTTTTTTTTTTTTTTTAAAGATTTTATTTATTTATTTGACAAAGGGACAGAGATCACAAGTATGAAGAGAGGCAGGTAGAGAGGGAGGGGGAAGCAGGCTCCCTGCTGAGCAGAGAGCCTGATGCCGGGCTCAATCCCAGGACCCTGGGACCATGACCTGAGCTGAAAGCAGAGGCTTTAACCCACTGAGCCACCCAGGTTGTCCCAACCCATGGCTAGCTTAACCCTGTGAGCAGTCATGGCTTTCTCAGCAGGTCAAAGAAGTTAGTCTACAGCTAATCTAAAGTCTAGAAGTAAAAATAAGAAAGAAAGGAAGAGATCAATTAATCAAAATCTAAATTGTCAATGTACTGGCTGATTAATTTTGTAATTCTACAAAGGTGCATAGCCTGCTGGGCTACCACATACTGAGACCTGCCTTCAACTAACATTTGGGGTCACCTCACAATGTCTTCTTTCTTCAGAATTTATAATCAAGAACTGACTTCTGTACTATAGACTTAGCTAGGGAAGGGTTTAGAACCACTTTTGATAGCAAGAAGAGGAAGAATGAGAAAGGAAAAGAAGAAATGGAAGAAAGCAAGAGAAGAAATGGAAGAAAGCAAGAGAAACGTGGGTGGGGAGGGGAGAAGAAGAAACAGGACAAGGAAAAGCCTCACAAAAAGTTCACTTCGGGTGAACTTGACCACAGTTAAATTTTTTGCAATGTCTTCCAAACTCTTGCAGAAGGTGAAATTTGGTCTTACTTTGCTAGAATGAGAAAATCTGAATGAGAGGCGAAACCATGAGCTCAGATACAAAGTAACAAATAGGCACAAAGTTTGAAAATAAACAATATTTATAATATAGATTTATAAATATAAATATAAATAAATTTGAAGTCTAGGGTGAAGGCTAAGAATCTGAATTTCTAATACATTCCTAAGTGACACTGGTCCTGTCTGTTCAGAGACCACACCTTGAGAACAATGGTTTGGATCAGCATTTCTCTTAATTCTACAAAGGACCTCAAAACATGAAACTGCAAATGTTAGTCCAGACTGGGCTCTGGTTTCTCGACCTTTATACAAAGCTTCCTGCTATTGTCTTCCTTCCACCTACATTCTTTCTTTCAGAAAAACTGAGCATTTAAGAAGAAACATAATATATTCAACAATTTAAGTTTTCAGTAATTCAGGCATGGTGTTAGTAGTGCCTAGTGCTGTCCTTCACTTTAAAAAATAACTCAGAATAATGCTTCAGCTAGATTCCTTTACGGTAATGGGATGCATTTAAGAGAGAAAGGAATATAGACCAGAACAGCAGCATCTCTCCAAAATATATAAATCCAGATTCCTTAATACCCACAATTGGTTATTTTTCCACTTAGATGGCTTCTAAGTCAGAGATCATGCATTTAATCACACCTTTCTTAAAACAACCATTATGCCTAGAATAAGGCTAGTTGTGATATCAATAAAACAGAATAAAAAATATTCTATTTAAAAATTAGGAACAAAACCAATTTTGAAAGAAAAGCTACTCTCTTCAATAAGCAAAAATTATTAAATTCAATTATTAGGTCAAGTGGTACATAAAGTCACAAAAATCAGTACATAAATTTTTATAGAGTATATACAGTGCATGTAGTCCATAATCTTTTGAAATCTGTATAGGTGTATCTATTCACACACAGCTGTGATTTAAAAGAACATTGCTATATATATCAGTGAAATTCCAGTTCATATTATCTTAGGCTAGAGAGTCAAGACTGAGTAGTTTATGATTATGTTAGACCGCTAAGATGTGTGGATCCCTTAGTCACCATTTTCTTAAGATTTATTAAAATGAATAGAAGTATATGTACACAGATTACCACAGAGTTGAAATAAAAATGTATGACTTTCATTAAAATCCAAGTAAGAAACACTCCTGAAACCAGCTCTGTGACTCTTTTAATGAAAGATTCCATTTTTAGGAAATCCTTTCCCCCAAAAATTAAATCTTAAGTTTATTTCCTAGACTGTTTTATATATGGTTAAAAAAAAATCTCACTGTTCCAAGGATTCAAATGAATCAAATCATGTGCCACCAAGTTTCCCGTCTATACACAGCACATCACACCATAATCCAGTAAGTTATGAAAGAACAGGTGTTACCCTCATTCTCTGACATCAGCATTCTAATGAGATTCTACTGAATTTTCATTAGTAGAAGCAACATTATATATGTCTACGTGCTCTTCTTCACTGGATATAAAAAATAAAAATCCAACAGTTCTATCAGTCCCACTTAGGAAACTGAATCACAATGACAAAAACTCAAGACTTACAAACAAGAGCCTGAACTATCAAGAGACTGAATAGTTGATACATGGATCTGGATAACAAAAATTACTTATGCTGGCACTAGACATGTGAAAATATATATTTTTTAAAGATTTTATTTATTTATTTGTCAGAGAGAGAGGGGGAGAGAGCGAGCACAGGCAGACAGAGAGGCAGGCAGAGGCAGAGGGAGAAGCAGGCTCCCTGCCGAGCAAGGAGCCCGATGTGGGACTCGATCCCAGGACGCTGGGATCATGACCTGAGCCGAAGGCAGCTGCTTAACCAACTGAGCCACCCAGGCGTCCCTAGACATGTGAAAATATGCTGGGAAACTACTTGTTTTTAATACTGTATGTTTGTGGCAGCTCTTTTATAGACATGTGAAAATATGCCTTTAAAAGAGCTGCCACAAACATACAGTATTAAAAACAAGTAGTTTCCCAGCTGCTTCCTTCCATATTACACATTAAGGCTGTTTTACCAAAGGTAATGCAAACAATGGTCTCAGTTTCAAGGCCAACTATTTCTTAGTCTTGGAAGACAGAAAGGAAAGAGAATCTGTAAAGGCAGAAGACAGATTAATAGACCTGTGTAGTCAAATAGAGTGCCTAGAACAGATTCCATGTTTCTGAAGCCTTGATGGATGTCAGAGCTGGCTCTGTAGATCAGTAGAGAAAGGATGGAGCACTTAATGAATGATGCTAGGTTGACTGATTTGCTGCGTAGGGAAATAAAATGAGTTTGGATCCCTACCTTACACCATAGCTAAAAACCAATCCCAGACAGGTTATGGATTTTACCAGGAAAAGCACAAATTCAGGGTGCATGGGTGGTTCAGTTGGTTGGGCATTTGCCTTGGGCTCAGGTCATGACCTGAGGTCCTGGGATTGAGCCCTACCTTAGGCTCCCTGCTCAGTGGGGAGCCTGCTTCTCCCTCTGCACAGATAAGCTTGTGCTCTCTCTCCCTTTGCTCTCTCTTTCAAATAAATCAATAAATAAATCTTTAAAAAAGAAAAGCATAAATTAAAATTTTTTAGAGTTCTTTAAGTCTCATAAATATGGGAATTTATTTTTATGACTTCAGCACAGGGAAGGATTTTAACAAAAGATTAAAAATCCTTAATTAAAAAATTAAAGATTTTGTTAAAAATCTTTTAACAAAAGATTAAAAAAACAAAAAAAATTTTGTTTAATCTTTTAACAAAAGATTAAAAATTAAAAATTAAAAAAAAATAAGAAAGCAAAAGATTGATACCTAAAAATATATTAGAATGAAGAACCACTCTTCATCCAAAAAAAAGGGAACATGATAATAAAAGAATAGAAGAAATGAAAAAAAATACACAGTATAAAAAAATTTGTACATTCACAGCTAACAAAGGGTCATATCAAGAATATTTAAGAAAACTCTACAAACTGGTAAGAAAAAGACAAAATTTATTTGGAAACAATTGGCAAAAGACATTAACAGGTATTTTTCAGAAGAGGAAACACAAATGGCCAAAATTCATATGATTCTCAACCTCACTAGTTATCAAGGAAATGCAAATTAAAACCACAGTAAAATAACACTTTTATATCACCAGATAGGCAAAAATTTAGTAGGAGTCTGTGATTCCAGGGGCTGGCAAGAATATGGAAGAGGAGAGCTATTATACATTGCTAGTGGGGGCCATAAGACCTATGTATCACATGGTGGTACAAATGTTGTGCTTTTTTTAAGGGACAAGATAATGAGGAAATAAAATTTTGGGATCTTCGTTACTTTTGTCTGGGAAAAAGGAGACCGAGTCCCAAAGGAATTTTTTTAAAATAAGCTCTTCTTCATTTAGATAGCAAAAGGTTAAATAATCCAACAGTTTTTATAAACCTCACTTGCCCGTACTTAAAACCAGAGGTGGCAGAAGACATCCCCAGAAATGGTACAGAGTGAACGTTTCTTGGTTGAGCAGATACCAGCATGAGGGGAACAGCCTCTTTTTATGCTCTCCTGGTAAAGACTTATACCCCAGGATCTCAACCTTTGCAGACCAAGGATAAGAGAGAAGCAAAAGGTCCACACTCCAATACTACCCACATAAGTGAGGGACACAAGATCCCTCATCCCACTCTAGAGTATTACAGGTCTTACAGCTGTTAAAATTAAGCTGGGATAGTTTTGGTCAGTTGGAATGCCAGAGTCAGTGGGACTCAACTGTTGTGGGAATAGGGAAAAAGAAGTGTCAGGATGTACACATAGAGATGCTGTAATGAGTACAAATGGGGAAGAAGGACAGAGATCATGGCATCCAACCACGATCAATTTCGTGTTTTCATTCCACTACCCAATCTTTGCCTTCGGCACCACAGCCATTTTATACCTCACTGCTGTCCTTTATTTTTAGTTGGATCCTCCTTAAAATTAGATACCACATCTAAAATAATTTCAGTTCCATTTTTTATTAATTTTTTCTTATTTAAAATCTAGTTTCCTTTGGAGGATATTTGAATCCCATTTCAATGTCAACTATGTAATAGCAAATGTAAATTTGTGGGATGCAGAAAGGAATCAGATATAGTTCCTGCCCTCAAATCATTCACAAGGTTTAATAAAGAACACAGATAAGTTTTAGTAATCAAATTATTGAATGAGGTACCCTAACAATAAATGCGGGGCCAGGGAGAAGTATCCAGGAGAGAAGGTCAAGTCTATCTATAAAATGTGAGCTGGGAAAGATGGAAATAGCAATAAAAAGAAAGCAAATTCTGAAAGCCAAAAATACAAGCCACTAATGTGGAATCTGCCCTTTCATTAGGAATGACTAAAAATTTTCCATGCCTTTGCTGGGAATTATTTCTGTCAAAATATTAGCTACATTATTTGCTCTTTCTGGATCCTAAAACCAACAAGAAAATTATTTTTATGACTTAAACCTGAGTGATCTTACTCTCTTTGCCGAATGAATGAACCCACTGAAATTAACAAGCGGTGTCTTTTATCTGTCAGGTACTGGACTAAAGACACAAAGCAAACATGCTACAGTCCCTGCCCTTCAGAAAAAAAAAAAACACAACTTTTTTTTTTTAAGGAAACTATTATAAAATTGGGTAAGAATGCACTCGTGGGAACTATATTGCCTGTAAATGACAAAAGGAAAATGTAGATCATATGATTCACAATTATTTTCAACAATGCCTGCTAGTTCATAGCTCACTTTCCACAGTAAGGGGCAGTAAGTGAGCTGGCTATAAGTATGCACATCAGGCAGGTGTGCATGTACGCACATGTGCGTGCACACACATGTGTGTGCTTGCACACACACACTCAAATTTGAAACTTCCATATGACAAGCCAAAGCATCTGCCAATTGTTACTGTGAATCTGTTCTCTAATGATTATCCTCCAATATATTTCACTGAATATATACTTCTATAATGGTACATCCCCAAACATATTTTATTTCAAGCTTTATTTTTAATGTTCCGGAAGCAGCAGGGGGCAATCTAACGTAGGAAACCTGCTGTGGAAATGGCGAAAGATAAAGCAAGGTTACATTCTAGAGCCAGTTAAAAAAATCTCCACTTTGCTGAATACAAAATATAGCATATAGCGAAGGAGGAAATATACATTGGAGAGAACAAATCCAGGTCAGTAAAATAACAGAAGGTGAAGGCTCCACTCTGGGATAAAATAGGATGAAACAAAATGAAATAAATATAAAATAAAATTTAAAAACTCTCATACAGGCTAAGAGAAATCTATGAAGGCACATAGACATCCTGGATTTTTGTTCTAACTTTGCCTGCAGGCACTTCTGAGCCCAAATAACGGTAGATCTGGGAATAACAGGTGTTTATTGATTTCTTTGTGATTTTTCTTTTTTACTTCTGTTTTTTTTTTTTTTCCTGTGGTACTAGAACAGAAAGACATATGTATTCCATATGTAACACTTTAGAAAATGAAAGGCAACAGAAACACTGAACAGATGTGGAGAGAAGGGACCCACTTTCCCCAATACAGCTTAATGTCAACATGCCAACGGCTTTCTCTATATTATTCTTAAAAAGAAAAGGCACCAAAAGTTCCCCATAAAAACATTAACTGACAAGCATCTTGAATGTTAGCATGGGTATCTGCACTAGCCAGAAAGCAACAACTTTAGGTTTCTGTCTCGGTTTGATTCTTATTTTTTAAAGACTTACTAAAAAAAAAAAAAAAAAAAAAATCCCATACAACCATTACAGAACCATCAATAATTTGGTTTCACTTGCACTTAAAGATTAAAGGAGAAAGGAGAACTAGCTGGTATCTAAAAACACCCATTTTTTCAAACATTTGAGTTACACCACAAAAATCACAAATCAGGTTTGATTTCCTCTGGTATGTACAAAAATGTTCAAGAAATAAGGACGTATCTCTATATGACAAATCATTAACCATCATTTAGCTGTCTTTTTATTTATCTGGAGGCCACTGCCTTGCTTCATCAAATCAGGATGGGTTCCTCTTATATCTCAAGTAACTAATAATGTTTAGAAGACAAAAAGGGAAATGTGCCAAAATAAAATAAATATATTTTTATTTTTCCCTGCTTTTAGAAAAACATCATCATCTCTCTAGGCACTGAATTTAATTTTAAGAACAGGGAAATTACAGCTCATAAAAGGACAAGATGTAGCAGAGCAGTAAACAAGGAAGAAGAAAGGTGAAGTTCAAGTCTGCTGATACATCACACAAGATGAGGAGGTTTGGGGCAGAGAAGGCCAGGTGGGGTGCGGGGAAAATATTGTATTTTCTAAATGCAGATCGGAGGCAAATGGAGAACTGTGAGAGGCCCCATCATAAAGGAAAGGGACATCTGGGAGTGGGCACAGATAAACAGCACACAGGAAAAGAAGAAGGGAAGAATATGAAGGGTCCTGTGAAGTCTGCAGAAAGCCCCATGGTTCCGAAGATGAAGCAAACTTCTCTGGGGAAAAAAAAAAAATTACTTAACTATTCCTCCATGTCAGATGGTGAACTTGGGGGAGCAAACCAACTGCAGGGAAGACTAACGGCAGACGGTGCTAAACAGCAGTGAAAAAGTACAGTGTCCTGTGAAGAAGAATTCATTGTTCAAGAATTACGGTTTCATAAGGACCCAGACTTTTTTTTTTTTTCAAAGGCTGCAGCAGCTGCAGTCTGCAGATGTAGTTGAAAAAAAAAACACCCTGAGCAAGAGGTACATTCCCCTATGGCATGACCATATTTTCTATAGCAATAATCCTATGTCCATAAAAGGAACAAGAGAAAGAAAGAGAGAGAAGACAAGAGACGGATACAATCTCATTCAAGGGAGAAGCCAGGGTCGTACAAGCATTACACAAAGAAATATGCAGGGGCCCTTGTTGATTATTATTTTAAATGTTGATAGAGGTTCCTTTTATATCCACTAGCTTGTGTTTGGGGATAGATGGAAAATGCTAGTACATTAGAGGAGCAAAAGCAAAAACCACTGGGTCCAATGATTTAAACGTGTGTGTGCATGCATACATAAACACACACACACACACACGCGCGCGCTTCCTCATCTGGCTACAGCTGCTTAAAAAATACAAAAAGCCTCCTTCAAATTATTTGCTACCACTCCAATTTCCTACATGGACCTGAACATTGTATGTTTTTCTGTGTCTCCTAAGTTACCTGTTACCTAAAGCATGCCCAGTATGAAACATTTTTAAATGAGTTAATCTTTATTGAATTATGATCTCCAGCAGACACTAATAACAAAATTCAAATTGGTCTGACAGACAAGAAGTCTTAGAGTGCTGGGACGTAACTGAGTTTTTAAGATTATCTCGAAGAGCCACCCACCAAGTGTGTGTAGTAACTGGGTACCGCTTGATGAAATACTTGAAATAGTTAATTAGATTTGCCAAGAAAAAAAAAATCATGGTTGATTTTTCTTCACTCTAGGAGATGCACAGGATGAAGAAGTGCTATTGGCACACTCGGAGTAGAGTCAAAAGTAAAGCTTAACAAAATAAAGTTGTCAGATTTCCGAAACACGGTCTCTGGAGTAGACACAATGCAATTAGCCACACATCAAAAGGAGAGGAAAGCAACTTTTGCCCCATGATTTCTTTTTCCTCTTTCTCTGGCCTGCTTAAAAGGCATTTTGCAAGCAAGGAAGAATACAGACACCCAGATTCTACCGGGGGTTGCATCGCTATGAACACCTGCAAACTGATTTTGCTCTGTTTTGTTAACCATTTATTTTGTCTTTACCGGATTTTCAAAGGGAAATGTGATAATCCCACCGTTCTTCAGATGCTCGACAGGGTGTTCCATCTAATAAAGCAAGTTCGACGGAACGGATTAAAGCAACACGGAGCATTCATAATTTGGGATCTGTGAAAGAATTTTAACATCCGGGCACTATGAGCTCAATCTTAAAAATGTTACTGGTAGGATAAAAGTGGAGTGACTCACATCTGCTTTTCTCTTTTAAGCATCTTCATATTGCTATCATTTATGTGAGGCCAGAATAAGACGGGTTGCTGGGGCATCATTCACTGCATCTTTGGGGATTGTGCTCCATCATTAAAAAAAAAAAAAAAAAAAAAAGAAAGGAAAAATATCCCTTCGTGTCATACAGTTATCATCTGGCAGAAATATCAAAGAATAGGAATAAAATGATAAAATAGAAATGAAATTAGAAAAGGGGCTTTTTAGTATAAAACTATGAGGGTTTTTTCCTCTAAAAACTTGAAAGCTATCTTCTAATCAAGAAGTTACTTATGCATTAAAATATTAAACCAGTATCTCCCAAACTTGTTTCGCACTGGGATAGGTCTCCTTGGCTATTAAAGGTAAGTTATGCCTCCCTCATTTGGTCCCCATTTTTGAACGTGTGGAGATTTTTATAATGCACCACTCATTTCACATATGGTCAGCTAATATCAAGCTAATCTAATTATTATAGGATACAGACAAGTGATAATATGCTGCAGAAATACATCAGTCAAATGTTAATTTTAAATTTTCAAGTAGCTACATTAAAAAGGTAAAAATATTGACATTACTTGTATGGACTATTTTCTATTACACATAATCTATAACGGATAGCTACCACACCAAACCACCTACCAGGGAGGCTACCACACTGAAAAGCTCAGCTCCAGACAGATGAGGAAACTACAGGGAGAATGATGTGAGGCAGGTACAGAATAACGTGCTAACAGGGCAGGGATGGCAGAAGGGAAGTAACAACTCCCTCCTTCTCTCTGTCCCCACCCCCAACTATGAAGTTTCCCAAAGCCTAATCCTTTACCCACTCCCGCCTCTTCACACTTTTCCTCAGTGTGAGTTGAACGATTCATTCATTTATTCACACAACACTGAATCCTGATGATGTGCCAAGTACAGTGTTGGGTACTAGGGTTATAAAGATAAGTAAGATAAACCTTTGCCCTTATAACTGTATGACAGAGCATATAAATAAGCCAATGCATATTCATAACATAGTGTGAGAATTTATCTGATAGAGAACGACAATCGGCACGCACTTGTGCACAGGAGTTCCTGCACAAGGACAGAGCAAGAACGGACAGGAGAGAGGACAGTGGCTTACAGCTCAAAGCTGACCTCCTCAGAAAGACCTTTGCTGGCCAATCAATATAAAGTAGACATCCTCACCCATTATCCATCACCTTCTATTACCTCACTTTCTTTTCTTCTTTGGAGCATGTATCACTATCTGAAATTTTTATTTATTTACACTTTGTTTATCATTTGTCCTCCTTCCCAGAAGATAAGTTCCAGGACATAGAGACCTTGTGGGTCTTATTCACCCTGTGCCTAAGAGAGCAGATAATAAGTCAGCAGCAGTCCATCCATCCATCCGTTCATCCATCTGTCTCTGGATCTCTTTCTAATCATACTGCCACCAGCCAGGCATCTTGTTTCAAAAGTTCCTATAACTCTTTCTATCTAATGAACAATTCCATGCTCTCTAATCTGTGCAAACAATACCAAGGTAAGCCACCTTGCACACTGATTTCATTTCCCTCTTTAAAATGTACCGTTCCTTTTCGGAAAAACTCCAGATGCCCTTACTGAGGCAATCAAACTTTTCTGTACTCTAGTAATCAAAGCTTTTCTGAGTTGGCCCCCTCACAACTTCCCTTGTTTACTTGGCAAGAAGAGGATCCCATCCTGCGGATATGGTAAAATTAACAGATGTCCGAAATTATTTTCCTCTTCCTATCAACTCATCAGCAAAAAAATAAAAGGCGGGTGCCTGGGTGGCTCAGTGGGTTAAGCCCTTGCCTTCGGTTCATGTCTCGGGCCCTCTGCTCAGCAGGGAGTCTGCTTCCTCCTCCCTCTCTGCCTGCCTGTGATCTCTCTCTCTCTCTCTCTCTGTCAAATAAATAAATAAAATCTTATAAAAAAATAAATAAAAGGCATTCTCTTCTCCTCCCTTGGCCACATTCCAGAAGGATAACTGATCCAAGTATCTTTGATGTCCAGCCTTATTTTCCCAAGTGAAAACTGGCTCCCAAAGAGAGCATCTTGTAGGTGACAGACCTCAGATGGCAGTGGCTCTGTA
Organism: Neogale vison; assembly: GCF_020171115.1. Taxonomy (NCBI): domain Eukaryota; kingdom Metazoa; phylum Chordata; class Mammalia; order Carnivora; family Mustelidae; genus Neogale; species Neogale vison. The sequence continues at coordinate 15,759,496 of NC_058097.1, forward strand.
GCAATCTATGACCCACACTCAGTGCCACAGCCTTGAGATGTGGCTCTCAAGGTCAGCTTGATGTGGACAACACTAGGAGAGCTGATCTATTAATAGACCTCGCACATGGTCCCAGTAGCACCCCAGGTAAACCTGGCCAGGGATCTCTATCTTCTTTGTAATGGATAGCAGAAGCCCTGGGCTCAGCCCAAAGGAAATTGATACTGAACCTTATGCCAACCATTGATAGCGGAGAGCCTGATTTGATTTGATATGAAATAAGCCATCCTATTATATATCCTATTATATTTCCCTCTAAATGAGTCACAAACACTTCCAAATTCCAGAGTTTTTCCCATAATTCCTTTCCCTCTTTGCCCCTGAAATGCTTGGGGATTTCAGAACTATCAAGTTCACTATCTGGTTGGAATGAGAGCATAGGAGCGGATAGACGTCTTTGTATTTTTCATTTTTTGGTGGTGAGTCAATAGCACAAGAAAAAAGTCAAGACACTAATAACCCAGTTCTAACGTTTCCCAGACTCATTAGAGGACCCCAAATCAAGTACAAGAATGAATAAGAACTAACTTTTGAAAATTTTAAAGCTAAAAATATAGAGGTTTAGGCTATTAATCCTAAAAAATCCCCCTCTTTGAGGTTTATGCTCCAAGTGCAGCACTTAATACAGATTCTAACCAGAATTATTCACGGAAGTATGTTTAGGGGAAGGGACTCTCCCTAAAATGTTCCTGGTTTCAGCATCTGTAAAATCAATAGAAGAGACTAGATCATTTCTAACCTATTCTATAATTTTCTTCTACTCACTCCAGGCTCCAGACCCCAGAGGAAAGAATCTAACCATTTATTACCTATTCTGTTAATTATTGTCCTTAATTAAATAACACCTTTACGAAGTACTTAACCACTGACTGAATGTCTTGCCTACTTAATTAGAACATAAGTTCCTCAAGCATAATTCAACAAAAATATATTAAGTACCCACTGGGTTCAAGGCATAATATAAGGACAGATTTCTCCCTAGGTGGTTGGCACATTACTTGACACTTAATAGCAGTCGCTTTCAATATGAAAGATTTCTCGAGATTTCTTTGTTCCACTGCAGTATTTTTTAGCTTGTTTTTTCATATGGGCAGGATACTCGGTATAATGTATGCATAGACTTGGAAGGGATCCAGAAAACAAATGAACATATCTGCCATCCTGGGATTTCTCTTGAGTCTTCTGAAATCCATGAAATGTTGTGGAAATCACTGGCTGATACTGCTGGCTGTTCTCCTTATTTTTCCATTACGAACAAAATCAATCCTTCTCATGTTGTAACATAGAAGAATATAGTAACCTTGCTTCTGCCTTAAATACTCCTTGGGAAAAGGCTAGGCAGGTACTGTCCCAGTATGGAAGGCAGACCCTGAGCAGGCAAGGAGTTCAGCACAGGACAGTTATTCGGAAGGTAATCTCAGGAAGCATAATTGAGGGAATGGGAAAAAAGAGATGGAGAGAGAAAAGGAAAAAAAAAATTGTGTGTTGATAGGGGCTTTTGTCATAGACAAGTGGGCCTCAGTCCCACTGGGGGTTCTCTGAGCCACCAGGTGGATCAGAGGTGTCCTTCTGATCTAAAAACAAAAATAAACTATTGGGACTACATCAAAATAAAAAGTTTTTGTACAGTAAAGGAAAAAACAAAACTAAAAGACAACCTACTGAATGGGAGAAGATATCTGCAAATGACATATCCATTAAAGGGTTAGCATCCAAAATATATATAGAATTTACACAACTCAACACCCAAAAAAACCAAATAACCCAATTTAAAAACGGGCAGAAGACATTCCTCAAGAGAAGACATACAGATGGCCAACAGACACATGGAAAGATGCTCAACATCACTCATCACCAGGGAAATGTGAATCAAAGCTACAAAGAGATGTCACTTCACACCTGTCGGAATGACTAAAATCAATAACACAAGAAACAAGTGTTGGCAAGGATGTGGAGAGAAAGGAACCCTCATGCATGACTGGTGAACCCTCATGCAAACTGGTGCAGCCACTGTGGAAAACAGTATGAAAAGTTCCTCGAAACATTAAAAACTAGAACTACCCTAAAAAGCAGTAATCACAGTACTGGGTATTTACTTAAAAAATATAAAAACACTAATTCAAAAGGATATATGTGTCCCTATGTTTTTTTTTTTGAAAGATTTTATTTATTTATTTGACAGAGAGAGATTACAAGTAGGCAGAGAGGCAGGCAGAGAGAGAAGGAGGAGGAAGCAGGCTACCTGCTGAGCAGAGAGCCCGATGCGGGACTCGATCCCAGGACCCCGAGATCATGACCTGAGCCAAAGGCAGCGGCTTAACCCACTGAGCCACCCAGGCGCCCTGTGTCCCTATATTTACTGCAGCATTATTTACAGTAGCCAAATATAGAAGCAGCCCAAGTGCCCATCAATAGGTAAGTGGATAAAAAGACAAGAGATAGATGATAGATAGATAGATGTTGGAATATTACTTAGCCATAGAATAAGAATGAAATCTTGTCATTTGCAACAACATGGATGGAGCTAGAGGGTAATGCTAAGCAAAATCAGTCCTTCAGAGAAAGACAAATATCATGTGATTTCACTCACATGTGGAATTTAAGAAACAAAACAAAGAAAGAAAGAAAAAATAGAGAGACAAACCAAAAAAACCAGACTCTTAACTACAGAGATCAGAGGATTACTAGAGGGGAGGTTAGTGGAGGGATGGACAAAAACAGTAAAGGGAATTAAGAGTAACTTATAATGAGCACCGAGTAATGTACAGAATTATTGAATCACTGTATTGCATGCCTGAAACTAATATGATATTGTATATTAAGTACAGTCGAATTAAAATTAAAAACTTTATGTTAAAAAAAGTGTCCTTCCCAAGGATGGGAAGGCAAGAGAATGTATTCACTAACTCCCATCTCTCAGGAGATGAGGGTTGCTATAGCATATCTTTGCAATATGAAACACTGTTCATATTTTCTTCTTATCATGAGCTACCTTTATTGTATTTTAATGAAAGCATTAATAGAGGGTTAAATCTCCAGCTTCTGGATAACCTGGTCCAGTACTAGAAAAAGCTCTTAGGAAAAGAAGCAGAGACACAGGACTAGAAATGGAAGCTGTCACAAGGCACAGGAACCAGCCACAGGAGCCGTAAGTGGGTTCCGTTACAAGCCACGGAAACAGGAGGCAAAACGTTAGCTTTATCTGCTACATGCCCTAGTTTATCCATCTATCTTAACTACCAAATCAGGCCAATAGCTCCAGAAACCTAGCTTCTACTCATGTGCCTATCAGTATTTTCTGATCAACTCCAGATTTATGTCACTTTATATCCATTTGAGGCATATGATAATGGGAAAGCCACCACATAATACAATAAGGTAGATCTGGGTTTAGGGATATGACTGAGCTTTCATGTTTATTAGGGTTTGGGTCAGGGGTCATGAACTCTAATGCCTTCTGTGGCTTTGGCTTTATGACTACCATAAACAGGGATAAAAGTTCAACAAGAGTAATCCTGATGGCCCAGGGTAGAGCTCCCACCTGGCAAGGTATAAAATGTTGGGAGGGGAGGGTCTTGCCAAAAGCATGTGGAGTTCTGGAGCACCTACTCAACTCCTGTTGACTCCAGTCATTCAAATGACACTTATTGTCTATGCTGCAGCATGCCAGAAACCATGCTACATATTAATAATACAGCTATATCTCTGTCTCTTGCCCAGGGGAACCACGGTTTGTGGAGGGAAAGAAACATATGCACAAAAAATATGATAATGCTAATAAAAATAGAATCCTTCACCAACCCTGAAGTCTATTCCTGAAAATCCATTTGACAACAGAACTGAAATTTAAGAAGAAGTTTGTAGAAGTTTATGGAAAAACAAGGTCAGAGGATTGAGTTAACCCAGGAGAAACTTTATAAAAATTGCATACTAGTTCTAGTTGCTCATATTTAGTGAGCACTTACTATGTGTCAGAAACAACATGAAGTGCCTTTCATGCATTCTCATTTAAGCCTCCCAAAAACCATTTTACTAATAAGGAAACAGGCCCAGAGAGGTCTGGCAACTTGTGCAAAACCATGTACCTGGCAGATCGGTCAAAATTTAAACCCAGATAATCCAACTCCAAAGCCAACACTCATTATGATAAACCTATAGGACCTCACTAGAAGAGAACAAAGGTAGCATATGAAATGAAGAGAAAATGAACAATATTTCTTACCACAAAACTGTGGGAAAGGTTACTCTACTATTCATTTCTGGTATAAAACAAAGCACTTCAAAAGTTAAACTACATATTATTTCTCCTGACTCTGATCTGGGGTTCCGCCAGGGCTGAATGAGGAGGAACGGCCTCACTCACACCTATGGCTTCCACTGCATGGTGTGAATGGTTGGAGGTCGCTCCATGTCGTCTCTCATCTTCCAGGAGGCTAGTTGGGCTTGTGTGCACAGCAGCGGAAGGGTTTCCAGCAACTAGAGCACATTAAGTCCTAATCATGAGTCCTTTCCCAGCCTCTACATCATATTTGCTACTATCTCATTGGCTGAAGCAAGTCCCATGGCCACGACTAGAGTCCAGACAGGAGTAGACCCAGCAAGGCAAGAACAAACTGAGGGCAATCTACAATTTCTACAGAAGTTCTATTCTCTCCATTCATTTTGCTTCGCTGCCGATGCATGACCTAAGAGGAACTATATTCTATGCCAGTCATCTTCTCCAGTGTTCGGTTCCTTCCTTATTTTATAATTCAAAACACATTCTTTCTGCCCAGGTCCCGCAAAGCAAATGAGTTGCCAAATAACTGGATTAAGAATATGATGAGGAGTGGGAATCGGAACAGGAATGAGGAGGAAGACGAGGAAGAAAAGCGGCAGCAGCCGCCACCACCGCCAGTTCAGGGAATGGTATTTACGCCGGTCCGCATGGCTGAGTATTTCTGAACCTCTGTCCCCTAGCCGTCGGGTACCGCACACCTCTGCTAACTCCCTGTGCTTCCGCCCACAGCACCAGAATGCTGCCGGGCTCCCTCCCCTCAGCCTCCCTTATGAGTTCTGAGTGTTACTGCAGCAATTTCTATCCCAGCTGCTGGTGTCCACGTTTTCAAATACCAGTGACAGGAATGCTTCACAGTTCACATATACTAGAAGTGAAATTCCCTACTCAGAGTGATCCAGAAATGCAACTCATACACTAGGATTTTCCAAACAGAAATGGGGGGAAAATGTATGCATGAATGCTCTTGAGGCAGGGTGGAAAAGGGGCCAGATATGCTGGGAGAAGGGAGATAGGACTCTCTTGGGGAGGTTTCATGAGACAGGTTGAATGAATCACATCAGTGTGTGACTTTGGCCAGTGCTGCCTCTCTGTGTGTTTCCTCGTGTGAAGAGAGATAAGTGGTAATAGGAAATAACACATTGTAAGCACTTACTCCACTCCCTGGAAATGGTCAGGCAGCTAACCAATACTAGTAATTACTACACTTGACTCTGCAGTGCGTATTGTTTCACATGGAGTGCTCCTCTAACTCAGTCAGTGCTAAAAGAAACTTGAGGGTGAGCCTCTGACATCTTCCCGTGTTTGTGAGCCACGGTGAGTCCCTGAAAATCTCTGCCAAGGTCGCTAAGCCTAGGTTCTACCTCCATCCACCATCTCCAAGGCTAAGAAGAACCTCTCTCCCCCTTCTTCCTACTTTCTTGTCCCCTGGAATACTCCTCTAGTAGATCTACTTTAAGAAAACAAAAACTAGTAAAGGAACTATCAATGTGTGTGTGTGTGTGCACGCGCGTGGGTGTGTAAACATAAAAATAAGTAAATAAATACAAAAATACATATACATATAAATATATATGCATAAATACATGTTGCTTTCTACCCACAGCCCCAACCTCCACTGAGGTTAAGAAAACAGAGGTCTGGCTACCATCCCCACAGGATGGTAAATAGTTCAGAGCCAATCAAAGACCTATTGATTTCTCAAATTATATTATTGCCTAGGACATGCCAAGGAGCTTGGATGTCCTCCCATGTGTGACCAGGGATGATCGCTGAAATGCATATGACAGTAGTAGATTTGTTCTGCAAAATGAAAACTTGCAGCAAGCCGTAGGCTAAAAGAGTGTCTAGAAAAGTAGGTTTTCTTCCCCAAACCGCAGCGTTAGTATCACCTAGGAACTCATTAGAAATACAGTTCTCAGGGCCCACCCCAGAGCTGCTGAATTAGAAACTACCAGGGTAAGACCTGCGCTACTCTTTCACAAGCCCTCCCAAGGATTCTGAAGCACTTGGGGTAGAGAACCAAGGGTGGGGAGGCAGGTAGTCCAGACAGGAGTCTCTCTGGAGGATCTCAGATTAAGAGGCCTTATCATCTTTGTTTCTAAAAGCCCATTAAAATGACACTGAATGGATATTAAAAATATGTATTTACTGAAGAGGGCAAGGACAATGGGTGCAGAGAACACAGCAAGTGAAAGCTGTCCTAAAAGCTTAGGCGACAAAAAGGAGCCGAGCCCTGAGCAGCACCAGCAAAGCTTAAACAATGGAATGCAAAAGTAGGTAGGGAGAGAATGGAGAGGTCTCACCCCTCAGCATCCTAGAGGGGTGCAGGAACTGGAGGCATGGGGGATGAAAAAACTCATGGAGAGAGCATCTGCTCAGGGTGTGGGGCTTTGGAAAAGAGAGAGCTATCAAAAGCCAAGTTTTAGAAAGAATTGCTCAGGGTTCTTCTCTGCCACGTCCCCTGTCCTCAACCTTCCCAGGAAACCGGCTTATCACAAATAAAGCTACTGAAAATGTGGACCACATAAGGGAAAGCTGTACAAAGAGAAAGTCTTTCTAGAAGTGTTTGTTTCAAAAGATAGCTATAGGGGTACCTGGGTGGCTAAGTGGATTAAAGCCTCTGCCTTTGGCTCAGGTAATGATCCTAGGGTCCTGGGAGAGAGCCCCATACTGGGAATCTCTGCTCAGCAGGAAGCCTGTTTCCCTCTCTCTCTCTCTGCCTGCCTCTCTGCCTACTTGTGATCTCTGTCAAATAAATAAATAAAATCTTTAAAAAAAAAAAAGTCAGACAATAACAAGTGTTGACAAAGATATGGAGAAATCAGAACCTTCCTACACTGCTGGTGGGAATATAAAATGGTGCATCCACTTTGGAAGACAGTGTGGCAGTTTCTCAAAAGGTCACCAGATGATGCAGCAATTCTACTCCGATGCATATACCCAAGAGAATTGTGTGAAAACACAAAAACTTGTACAAAAGTGCTCATCAGAGCATTATTCACAGTAGCCAACAGGTGGGAACCCAAATGTCTATCAGCTGATGAATGGATAAAAAAAATGTGGCATATTCATACAGTGGAATATTATCCAGTCATAAAAAATGGAATGTGAAAAAAAAATGGAATGTGGATTCATAGCCACAACATAGATACACCTTGAGAACACACGAAGTCAAAGAAGATAGTCACAAAAGATCACATATTATATGACTTCATTATATGTAGTGTCCAGAAGAGGCAAATCTAAAAAGAAAGTAGAGTTGCTTATAGCTGGGGATGGCAGGAAGGTGGGGATGAAGAATTCAGGGGGGATGGATGATAGTTAAAACAGACAAGGTTTCTTTGTTTGTTGTTAAAAATGTTCTCAAACGGACTATGGTCACATATCTGTGATTCACATATTTGTGAATATACTAAAATCACTGAACTGTGGGTTCTAAATAGGTGAATCATATGGTATATGAATTCTATCTCAAAAGTGGAAAGAAAGAAAGAAACCAAAACAAACTTTGAAGACTCAGTGATGCATATCCAGAAAATTAAGCAAACAAACAAGCAAAAAAAAAAAAAAAGGACAATTATTACCTCTAAGTCTAGGAAAATGAAACTCTGGCCCCAGAAACTCTGGCCCCAGAAAGGAAATCTAACTAAAAGAACACCACATAGCTCAGTTAAGAACAATATTTACATAGTCAAAATAGCAGATACATTATAAATTTTACCAAAAAGTATAGCATTAACTATATTTGGAGAATAAAGAAAAGCCAAGTGTGCAGGTATGGGATGGGGAGTAGTGTAAAAAGACTCAAAAGTCCTCATCTTTCTGCTAAAAAGCCAAGGATAATGTCTAAAATTGCTGGGGGAGGGGAATAGTTGTAAGATCTACCGGTCATTTAGAAGAAACACTCCTGAACAAAATAGCTGAAAGTGTTGGAAGCAGCTGCTCTTGAGAGGTGGAACTCAGGAATGGAGAGCTACATACAGCTGTGCAAATTCATAATCCTGAAGCTATAGAGCTACCCAGACCCTTACAAACTGTATTCATTACACATTTGAAATCCTAGTAGAAGCCATACTGATGGCCTGATTAATATCTAATTGCAAAACTAAAAACATAAAAGCAAGACATCCAGTGATGATCACGCATGAAATCATCAGGAAAAAAAAATTACCTAACCATTTTTCCCAATGTATCTACCAGGGATTTGCTATTCCAAGCTTGTTGCTTTATAATGGCTACTTTGGGGTGTTTAATCCAGAAGGCACAGGACTACGAAAATTAACCCATTTTTCAGAATCTACCTGCACACAACAGCTACCTCTGAGGACAAGAATCATGAATATGTCTGAAATTCATGCTAACATTTAGTCACCACTAACTTTCATTGCTTATCAGAGCATGAATCTCATGAGGCCATCCAAATAAGAATAAATTAAAGAACTTGACAAGTGCCTAAATGTCAGATTAAATTTCATAATATTAATATCCAATACTCATTTCAAGTTTGAAAGAGAGCAAATATCCTTCATTGCAACTCACAGGAGAAATTTCTCATCACAAGCAATGATTTTCTATCACTGTGCACAGCCATAAATTTTCATAATACTATCAACCCTTTAAGGTGATACACCGTTTAATTTAAGAAACTTATGTCCTACAAGGGTGGAAAAATTCTCAAACTCACCTTTCAAAGGTCTTTCTTTTCCCCTGGCAGACAAGAGGATAAAATAGGTTTTTTTTTTTTCCCCCTCTTCCTGGCTTTGAAATAGCCTACACTATCAACTTAAGTTCTCCTGGAGGTAAGAGCTCACTCCTGTCCTCTCACTTGCAACAATTATGCAAAGACATGGAAGCAAATCTACGTGTTTTTCATGACTAAAGGCAAATGGCACAGATGAAAGCAATAACTATCAGCAGTTAGTTCTCTTCCCCCTTTTGTGGGTGGAGAAAGACAAATGAAAAAGTAAATTTCTGCATTCAGATTAGTTATGGTGAGTTTATCCATCAATAATTGATCCAATTAGATGAGACTTTCCTGGTTACCTTGAGTTAGTTACAGTTTGGAAATCAGAAGACAAATTAGTTACTTTCATCTAAAGCAATGAAATAATCATTTGGGCATTGAAATGAAAAAAATTGTTTGAGGAGGCTGGACTTACTCACTCTGAATAGATTCACATCTTAATTAGCTTCAACTAACAGTTCAAAATCAGATTTATGACAGGAGTTTCAGAGATGTGAATGAGCACTGGGGAAAAATCTTGTGAAAAGCAGCCTTTTTGTCATCCACTCGCAATTGGAGAAGCATTCTTTCGGGTCACATGTGCTTCAACTTTAGCAAGGATCAGAATCACCCTGGGCTTGTTAAAATACACGTGACTGGACCCCATACCTTGAATTTCTGATTCTGTAAATCTGATGTGGGGGTGGGAAAATTTGCATTTCTAACAGGTATCCCAGGTGATAGTGAGTTAGCTACTCTGGAGAACGCTGAGAAATATCATTTAAGATACATACCTATCTTGGTAAATGATTTTATTCTAGTATAAGGAGCTTTCAAAGTCAGTCAGTCACAGGAATGATTAACTTAAATATCTCTTATCAGAAAATTAAACTTTCAGTGGCTTAAGAAACACTGATAAAATAATCAATATTTGTCTTAAATACAGTTTAAAATTCTTATTTTGAAATGTCATTTTCCAAAATTATTTTAAGAAAATGAGTCATCATTCAGTTAACATCTATCTTTGGAAATGTACACAAATAGAGATCAAAACTGGAAAATTATGTTAGTTGGTAATTAACATCTAGTTATAAATTGCACATTTTTTATGAAAACAATTCAGATTATGTTTGAGACTCAGAGTATTGCTGCTTGTGCTTATGACTGGCTGAATGATCATCTGTTCTCTCCCATAATGAAAAAAATTATGATTATTCAAATACAGTAGTTGAGGAATAATCACTATAATTCTCGAAGCTCTCAAACTGTGACATTTACATCCTGAATTAGTATTCATATCGAGTCTTCCAAGAAGCAAATGAACTCTCCCCAACCACTATGTCTGTATTTAAGAAATTCCCTCCCAGCAAATTTTAGTGACTATTTACCACAAGGTAAGTTTGGTGGTTACTTATACCTCAGATATGAATAACTGAACCTAGCAGAAATACATAAAACACCCCCATCAACTTACAGGCACTTTTCAGGAAAACCAAATCATTTTACTAATTTAGCAATGTGTTTTGAATCAAGTCTATTTTCACTTGTACGTAACTTAATTTCCCATTAAAATAAAAAATGAAGAGCAAAATCCACTTTAAGTAGAAAATGTAAATTCTTATTACTTAAGAGTTCAGCCCATCTAAACTAAAAATTTGGTTGTATCCTCTTCTCTTTATTTTTTTTTAATTTCCAAACCCCTCATCTGACTTTTTCAGCCCATTATATGACTCCACCTGTATTCAAGGATTGCCTCACTAATAGTTTGCAGTATGGTCTCTTTATACAAATTTGGGAAATCTTGCTATTTTGAGATCGAGTATAAAGAATGATGGAAGGCCACCTGGGTGTGTCCTGGGATGGAGCCCCGCATCGGGCTCCCTGCTTGGCGAGAAGCCTGCTTCTCCTTCTCCCCCTCCCCCTGCTTGTGTTCCCTCTCTCACTGTGTCTCTGTCAAATGGATAAATAAAATCTTAAAAAATAAGTACCCCATTTTTTAAAAAAAAAGAATGATGGCATGCAAAAAAAGAATTATTAAAGGCTTGTGGTTCTCATGCTGCTTTGACTTTGGCTTTAGAAACTGTATGCCCAAGTATCACCTGGAGAAAGCATCACTAAATGAAAAAGATAAAGACAGAACCCAGAGAGGGGATATGTTTCCAGTGAATATACAATTTTCGACAGTGAATATACAATTCAGCAATTACCATTTTAACATTTAAGCAACACAATGAATTTTATACATGTTTACACATACACACACACACACACACACACTCTTACCAGACAGCCCACAGATTCATAGTGTTTTAACTGCTTTATATCCCCAAACTTTAAGCAAGCATTATAGGTATTTTTTAATTGAAAACACCATCTTTTAAAAATTATGAATTGTTTTAATGGCTTTGATTATATATAAAATCATTAGGACTTTCTATTTCCAGCCAAGACAGAGTAATTGAGAATGGATTCATTCTCCACCATCTCCACCCCTGGACACAGGACACAATGGGTGTTTCCGCGATGTTCAAGACATTGGACACCAGACAAAAAAGGACAGCAATCCCTGAAAAATGGGAAACAAGACAAAGTAACAAGGTATAATTGCCCCAACTGGGTACCTGAAGAAAGTTTCCAAGCCCAGGCTCATAAAGAGGAGAATCCAGGCTCATCCCAGTTGAAGAGATGGGGCAGAGAATCTGGGGAGGCCAAGCAGCTCGAGTTCATGCAGCAGAAACTAGAGAGGAGAGAGCGGCCCAGAGAGAGGATTCCAGAGATCTCCAGAGGCTCCCGCCAAGCTTTCAGAAGAGCACTGACCAGCACACGGTATGAGGAAACTACTCCCACACCATGGCTGGGGAAGAAACACCTGAAGGATTAGAGGGAACAAAACTTGGAGCTCAAACAGGGCCAAGAACTTTGTCTGTTCCCATCAACCAAACTGGTAAATCTCCTAATTCAAGGGGTTTTGGGCAGAGTACTAAAAGGGTTTTGCTTTAGTCATGGAAAATAGTTAAACTAGACTAAATGCAATGTTAGTCCCGCCTCACAAATCTTAAAATCAAGACCCCAAGGGATTAAACAACTTTCACATAATGAACTGCTTCTGAAAACAAACCTCAGGAATATACAAAATTAAAATCAGAAATACCATACAATCCAGGAATTCCACTATTGGCTATTTACCTAAAGAAAATGAAAACACCAATCCAAAAAGATACATGCACCCCTATGTTTACTGTAGCATTAGTTATAATAGCCAAGGTATGGAGGCAACCCACGTGTCCATCAATAGATAAATGGATCAAGTTGTGGTGTCTATATGCAATGGAATACTACTTAGTCATAAAAAATGAAATCTAGCCATTTGCAACGACATGGTTGGGCCTAGAGGGTATTAGGCTAAGTGAAATAAGACCAAGAAAGACAACCGCCATATGATTTGCCCTATATGTGGAATCTAAAAAACATAACAAATGGACAAAAAAAAAAAAAAAAAAAAGCAGAAACAGACACATAAATACGAGAACTAGTGGTTTCCAGGGGGGAGGTGGGTAGGGAGATGGTCTACAGGGGTAAACGGGTGTGGGAAGCATTGGCTTTCAGTTATGGAATGAAAAATCACAGGGACTAAAGGTAGAGCATAGGGAATAGTCAGTTGTATTGCAACAGTGTTGTCTGGAGAGAGATGGTAGCCACACTTGTGAACACAGCATAAAGTCAGAGTTGTTGAATCGCTATGTTGTGCCACTGAAACTAATGTAACATTCTGTGTCAACTATACGTCACTAAATTTAAAACCTGTCAGAAGTATATAGAAATACAAAAATATCCAGCACCCAAGAAAGTAAAATTTACAATGTATACATCCATAAAAAAAAAATTACGGGGTGCCTGGTGGCTCAGTGGGTTAAGCCTCTGCCTTCAGCTCTGGTCACGATCTCAGCATCATGGGATCAAGTCCTGCATCCGGCTCTCTGCTCAGTAGGGAGCCTGCTTCCCTCCCCACGCCCCTACCTCTCTGCCTACTTATGATCTCTGTCAAATATATAAATAAAATCTTTAAAAAAAAATTACCAGGCATACAAAGAAAACAGGGTCCATAATGAAGAGAAAACCAATCAACTCAAACAACACTTAACTGAAATCAGTAAGAAATGCTTTCCGTGTGGCAACATTAATAACTGAGAGACTACACTCAGACTAAATTCTCTGGGAGTGCCTGCAACCAACTCATTCACACAGTGTAAAATTTTCTTTTTTGAAAAAAATAAATATAAAAGTCACTAATATATCAAACCTTTTTTTTAGAATTATTAATTTATTTGACACACACAGAGAGAGAGAGAGAGATCACAAGCAGGCAGAGAGGTAGGCAGAGAGAGAGAGAGGAGGAAGCAGGCTCCCCGCCAAGCAGAGAGCCCACTATGGGACTTGATCCCAGGACCCCGAGATCATGACCTGAGCTGAAGGCAGAGACCCAAACCACTGAGCCACCCAGGCACCCTAAACCTCCTAATCTTACTTAGGCATACCACCCCACACCTCAAAAAATAGAAGACCACCAAAAAGGTGACAGTTACCAAAATGGCAGAACTTGGAAGAGCTACTTCAAATTACTGCTGACCAGCATACACTGGGATGGCTCATAATGGCAAGTGTTTCCTGAAACACCTGCCATTCTTCCCACCTGAGTGAAGCACCTGTGATGTGCTATCAACTCAAGCAAACAAGTGCAGACTGCCTCTCCTTCTAGAGCAGGCGTGCATATTAGACCACCAATGAAGCACAGAGGGTCTGAGGCCAAGCTGCTTAGAAATAAGCAATCATGGGGCGCCTGGGTGGCTCAGTGGTTTAAAGCCTCTGCCTTCAGCTCAGGTCATGATCCCAGGGTCCTGGGATCAAGCCCCATATTGGGCTCTCTGCTCAGCAGGGAGCCTGCTTCCTCCTCTCTCTCTCTGCCTGCCTCTCTGCCTACTTGTGATCTCTGTCTGTCAAATAAATAAATAAAAATCTTAAAAAAAAAGAGAAGCAATCGTGATGTTCCTCGTATTCACATTTTCTTCACTATTCAACGGCGTCACTGGTGACAACATATTTTCCTTTGTGTTTCCCATTTCCCCCAGATCCCTGGTTCTCAAACTTTTGTCTACTGGGCATCAGCATCCCTGGGAGGACTTGTGACAACACAGATGACCGGTCCAGCCCCAGAGTTTCTGACTCAGTAGGTCTGTGGCACGAGGTCCATAAGAACTTCTAATATCCAACAAATTCCCAAGTGGCGCTGATGCTTCCAGTCTGGGGGACACACTTTGAGAACTGCACTAGATAATATGCTAATATGCAGGGTCTCTCATTTATTGAACCTGGACTTACAAGAGGGACTCAAGCACCAAAATTTTTAGCAAAGCTAGAATCTTCGGTGGTTATGCTCAGTACATCATGAAAGGGAAGCGCTCACAGGGAAAATGTACAAATCCCCCTAATTTCAAAATTAAAGTTGCGGTGGCAAGCTAATTATTCTCATCTCTTCTGACAATGTTCATTCCTACTCACAGACCCCTATCATGTTATGGAGGATAAGTGGGATGTTGAGTTGGAAAAGCGAAAAGGAGCACCACGCTGAGATGTGCTTGGATAAGGAATTTCTTTGTTATATATATCATTTTTTTTTAGATTTTTATTTATTTATTCGACAGAGAGAGATCACAAGTAGGCAGAGAGGCAGGCAGAGAGAGAGAGAGGAGGAAGCAGGCTCCCCGCTGAGCAGAGAGCCCGATGCGGGACTCGATCCCAGGACCCTGAGATCATGACCTGAGCCGAAGGCAGCGGCCAAACCCACCGAGCCACCCAGGCGCCCCTATATATCATTTTTTAAAAAAGATTTTGTTTATTTCTTTGAGAGACGGGGAATGAAAGAGAGAGAGAGAGTGCAAGCAAGAGAGCTCACAAACGGGGGCGCCTGGGTGGCTCAGTGGGTTAAAGCCTCTGCCTTCGGCTCGGGTCATGATCCCGGGGTTCTGGGATCAAGCCCCGCATTGGGCTGTCTGCACGGTGGGGAGCCTGTGATCTCTGTCTGTCAAATAAATAAATAAAATCTTTAAAAAAAAAAAAAAAGAGAGAGAGCTCACAAACAGGAGGGAGGGGCAAAGGGGAAAGGGAGAAATAGACTCCCTGCTGAGCAGAACCCAATGTGGGACTTTATCCCAGGACCCCGAGATCATGACCTGAACCAAAGGGAGACACTTAACCAACTGAGCAACACAAGCACCACATATATCATTCTTAGCACAAAAATAATATACACCTTTGACAAGTCTGAGGTTCCATGCAGGGCCTAGGATCTTCCAAGGATTTCATCAACAAAATAAAATTTACAGGGCCACCTGAGTGGTCTGGTCGGTTAAGTGACAGACTCTTGATTTTAGCTCAGGTCATGATCTCAGGGTCCTGGGATCCAGCCCCATGTTGGGCTCTCTGCTTAGCATGAAGTTTGCTGGTCCTTCTAACTCTGTTCCTCCCCCACTCTCTGTCTCTGCCTCTAATTAATTAATTAATAATAAATAAAATCTTTAAAATAAAATAAAATTTACCAACTTACTGTCTTTTAAATTAACCCAGCTCCTATAGGACTAACAACTACCATATTTTTACCAAATCTTACATTTATCAAATCACTACCTTATGCATCAAGAAAAAAAAATGCTGCAATCAAACTTTAGTACACACCCTTAATTTTAAGTGTCCTTTGATTTTTAAAATGTTCAAATATGATCTTAGAATCAATAAAACCTGGTTTAAAAAAATATCCCTTGACCTTGGTAACATTTGGGACCATTTCTTCATGTGCTACCACACTATATGACAGCAGCCAACTGTTTAATGCTATAAGGGTCTATATGAAATCAAACGGAGATATTCCAGCCAGGCTATAGATCTTTTTTTATGGAGAGCATTTTAGAACTTTTTATTCTGAAATAATTTTAGGTTTGCATTTGCAGGACTACTGTAAAAACTTCCATAACATTTTTTTTCTTAACCATTTAAGAGTGAATTGTAGACATCATGCCCTTTCAGGACTTAAATACTTCAGAATATATTTCATAAAAAACAGATATTCTTTTATTTAACTATAGTACAGCTATAAAAGTCAGGAATTTAATAATAGCATCATTATCTACGAAGAAATCCTTATTTGTATTTCTCTGAATGTCCCAATACTGTCCTGTAGAGCATTTAGTATGGGATGCCACCTGGCCCCACATATTACATATGGTTGCCATGCCTTTTTAATCTCCCTTAATCTGGAGACCCATCTTTAACTTTCATGATACAGAAATTTTTGAAGAAAATAGAACAGTTTGCAAAATGTCCCTCAGTTTGAGTTTGATGATGCTTTCTCAAGATTATAGATTCAGGTTATATTGAACACATTTTTGGCAGGAATACTCCTAAAGTGACCTTATGTCCTTGGTTTATCCCATCATAGCAGGAGGCTGACACTATCCTTTTATCCCCTTAGTGGTAACATTGATAATTTGGTTAAGGTGGTATCTGTCCAGTTTCTTCACTCTAGAGTTACTCTCCCTTTATAACCTACATGGAGAGAGTTTGAGACCATGTAAATATCATGTTCTTCATCAATCTTTCCAACGGTTTTAACATCCACTTATGATTTCTGACTGAATTATCACTGGGACGAGTATAAACTATTTTCAGGAAAGATTTCAGCACATCTTAATTTGTACCATTGATAGGATTTGTTTTCCATATTCAATCCATTGAGCTTTATTTTCTGGTATATCTTACAGTTTTTCAGAAGGTGTTTTAAGAAATACAGTTTATAGAGATGGGGTGGGGGGTACAGGACTCTTTTTTTTCCCCAGCTATACTGAGGGAACAGGATTCTTAGGGAAATTCGGGGAATAGTTTGATGGTGAAATCCTATCTCTCTACCTCATTTTATCTCCAAAAGAATATATAGACTAATAGAGTATGAACAAAACTGGAGCAAATGAGGGCAAAAATGAATTCTAATTATGGTATGTGGGTCCTTTTTTTTTTTTTAAAGATCTTTAATTTATTTGACAGACAGAGATCACAAGTAGGCAGAGAGGCAGGCAGAGAGAGAGAGAGGAAGGAAAGCAGGCTCCCTGCTGAGCAGAGAGCCTGATGCGAGGCTCGATCCCAGGACCCTGGGATCATGACCTGAGCCAAAGGCAGAGGCTTTAACCCACTGAGCCACCCAGGTGCCCCTGTAGGTCATTTTTAAAAGATAGAAATTTGAAACAATAAAGGTTCAAGTTGCTTCTCTTGTATTTACAACTTATAATGGGTAAAAACAGAGGAGGAAATGTGAAATAGCAGAATAATGTACCAAGAGAGTTTAAGTCTCTTCCCCTGAGCAGTTTTTAGAATATTCCTGTGTAGCAACAGGACAGAAAGTTAGATTGTGTCCTATGATAAAGAGGAACTTATTAAGATGAATTAGGATAATGCCATTTTATAGGTCAAAAGGGGTTGTATATCAGCAATTCCATATACCTGCCAGCTTCCTGCAGTTACAAATGCTCAAGGGAGATGATCCCCGGTCAAGGAGGATGTTGCAGTGTAAAGCAATCCACACAGCCTCATGAGGAAGGTGGGCTAAATCGGCCCTAAGGTCCCTCTAATCCTAAAAGTCCATATTCTTATTAATAACTTACACAGTCCTCTTTCAGGCTGTGTCTGCAGGAGGAATTCTCTCGGCATCAACACAAGGGATCTACCTTTTCCACACTGTTTTGCAACTGTTTACACATTTATCTCTGTGAAATACTTCAGAAAAGGTTATTTGGGTATAAAGGAAGAAGGCAACTCCTGAAGGCTGGAGAATTTGTACAGACAAAATGGAAAACTTTATAACTGACTGTAGGAAGAAAATCATCATTTCATCTAAATTATTGGCTGAGACCGAATACCTAAATTTTACTCCGGTGTCTTCAGAGATAGAACTTGAGCAAATAACTGAATCTATAATTTCTGTATCTTTAAAGTTATTATGATAACCCTTAATCTTGCCTTCCTGACAAATATGTTACGGGATTAATGGGTTAATTATTGTAAAGAACTGGAGTTCCTTGAAGAAAAATATACTACAGAAAAAGAAAGCACTAATATACTGCATTGATGCCTTATGTCCATGGTGAGACTAATAACTTTCCCGTTCCCAAAACCAGATCTCTAAATACATAAAACAAGCTGTAGTTAGCACGTTCAAACACCATAAAATAAATGCTTGTTTTTTTTTTTTTAATTTTAATCGTGCTGTTGGGACTAATTTTGCCCATTTGAAGGTTATTCCTAAATAACCAAATCCTCATTTACACTGCTAACTAGCTCTTTAGTACATTTGCAAATAGAACATATTACATTCCTATCATCCAACAACTTTCCCATTAGCTACAGTAAATACTCTGCACTTTCGTTACCCATCAGTTCCCCCACAGAGTTATGGGTTACAAGTTTAATCGTTTCATTTGCATATCCAGCTGAGGTAAATTAGAAAAAGTCACCACACTCATTACACTTTATTGCATTACAAACACAGATGTCTGTTTTTTCTAGACCCGCTTAACCTTGACCTAAAGAGAGATTAGAGTAATACAGTGAGAAAATATCCAATGTTCACATGGTTTCTCACATCTGAACCACACTGAATTTCCTAAAATATAAAAGATTCTTAGTTCTTTAACTAAGGTAACCTCAAAAAAAAAAAAAAAAAAAAACCACACACACACAATAATCAGATACTGCTTTCCTTATGAATTATCTGTTAAAAAATCTTTAGGTATTACTTCTCATACAGAAAAGGAAAAAATCACCCATGTAAAGAGTAACTTTGCCACCTTAAAAAAAAATAATAATTCCTTCGCTAGGAAATAATGCCAAGCCAGTATCTAGCTTAGCGATTCATTTCACAAAACTATAGATCAAAAGGCCAAGGAACAGGCAGCCAGGGGCCCTCTGGAGTTTGTAGCTTTTGCTCACTAAGGTAGTCTCCATAACTGGTACTTTTATAACCTGTTCCGATGCCCTCATCTCATCCCTAGAAGATTCCTTACACACAGCTACATGAATACATCATGCAGGGAGAAAGACCATTTATTTATGATTATGTGGCAAATCTTTGATAAGAGACCATCATCTCAGTTGTCACATTCTCATCCACAATGGGTACAAGCCATCTGTGTACCCAACTAGTTAAGAGCTATAATCAAAAACCCAATGCATAATTAAACTTGAAGAATTATCTTTAAGTCAAACATGAAAATCAGTAAAGAAAACCAATACATATATGATGCTTAATGTAGAGTTAAGGGAGCCTCTGATACTCAACCAAAGTCAGTGTACAAATGAATCATTTTCATACACAACTCTGAAGGACATGGAAAAAACCCAGTTTCACACTCAAGTTAAATCTGCACAACTATATGAGACTACCTATGTCCAAAGAGAGGTTTCCTTAAAGATAAACACAGGGATAGAGGGAACCGAAAGAGGAAAAGCCAGAAAGAGGAGGTAATAAGGAAGTATTCTAGAAAATATTTAGATGTAAAAATTAACTTTGGTTAACTTGTGAAAAATGTGTGCCCCAGAAAGAGACCTGTCGATGACCAAGAGAAGACCTTGGTGGAACACACAAATTATGCTTTATCTTTATAGCTGTGGCCTCTTTACTGTGCAGCGAATGAAGTTTCAGTGTTAGGGCCTCTCCCTTGTATAATCCTTCCAGAGCCCTGGAGGAGCCCTCACAATATGTCACAATATGATTTTATAAGATTTTCAAAACCAAGATATCTTTCACCATAATTAGTTAAGACACTGTCTCCTTCCCCACTGACTTCTCTGTCATATTCCCCCCTGTGTCAGGTGGCATGAGAGTTACTGCAGGCATCTTTTGATGTTTTGGAAAGGTTAAGTTGGGAATACACTGATTTGGGGTTTACAGGATATAGTGATGTGTTTTGTTGTCACTTCCAGGTAGAGTGAAAATATTGCTCATCTCAGAGGAATGGCTTCCAGGAATACTCCTGCCTTCCCACTGTGTCCACTCACCCAGCCACAAGACATGAAGGAGCAGGGTCAGGGGTTAGATCATGATATGACAATGTTTGAAAGGTATCAAGCCAAAAGCTATTCTGTAAAAAAAAAATTCTTCCAATTATCAGATGTATAAAATTGCAAGCAGAAGACTCAGTTCTCACCAGTGCATAATCAAAATAGACACTCTCTCCTGTAAGAAACAATAAAATGTATGCTAGTGAAACATACATTCTTTTTTCCTTATATCACAGGAAACTGTAAACACACCATTTTTACTATAATTTAAAAAGATATCTTGTAAGGGATGCTTGGGTTGCTCAGTTGGTTGAGCGTCCGACTCTGATTTAGGCTAAGGTCATGATCTCAGGGTCATGAGATTGAACTCCAAGTTGGGATCTGTATTCAGTTGGAAGTCTACTGGAGATTCTCTCTCTCCCTCTCCCTCTGCCCCTCTGCCCCTCTGCCCCTCCGCCCCCCCCCACCCCTCCCTGCACGTATGTGCACTTTCTCTCTCAAATAAATAAATCTTTTTTAAAAAGATGTTTTATAAGGTTTTAATCAAGGAAGAAATTCAAGACTCCTGATTTGGATGTATATTATGCATATCTTCTTTTGGCTTCTTTAAATTTATTTGTTGAAGATCTGTAAGTACAGGTAAAAAAGTAATGATATAAAACAAAAGAGATAAAGATGAGAGTTGAAATCAATAGAAATTACTCTGACACCAAGAAAAGAATTGTATCCAAAATGTTTAAATCATACCAAAGCAATAATTCATTAAAGGAAGAGATAAATGTTGACTAGCCATATTGAATACATTCTTGGATTGTTTGATCATTAAATTAAAAAGAGGAGGAACACAAATGAACACACTGGAAAAAGATTAAATTTCTTCCTGATTTGCCAGGAAGTTAAATAGTAATGAAAATAACATAAAACCTACAATGTACAAGGACACTGACAACAAATGAGTGTTGTCAATTCAAAGGCCAAGACTATTCACTGTCTAAGGAAACCTGAAATGCCCTGAAATCTCACAATCCACACAAAAAAAGAAACTTGGAGGCAATTTTGCTCCATGTGAATCCTAAATAATTTTACAATTTCATATAGCTCTAAAAATAATGACTTAGGACACTAAAATACATTTTTCTTTAAAATGATTTTTTTCTAAGCACCAACAAAAAGAAAAATACCAACCATCTATGTTAAAAAAAAAAAAAAAAGAATTGTCTTTCTGCCCTCTCACTGGAAAGCAAAATTTAAAAATCATTGTTAACTACATGTATGAAACCACCACGTTGTGCCTTCTAACTTGATACAGTATCAGTTATATCTAATTAAAGCTGGGGGGTACTCTAAGTAAATTTAAAAATCAAGGTCAAGACTATACAGCCACAACTATAAGGAAAAAAGTGTCATTGTGGTATGTTGGGCAATTTATTAATAAAAATGTTATATTAATTTTCCTGGGCTATATGGTTTATGTTGTTATTTTCTTTTCTCAATCTACATGTTTAATCTCACACTTAGTTTTGCAGCATTTTATGTTTTCTTAATGAGGGCTCTAAAATTGTATAATCTTTAGGCCCCACACCTCCTGGATTTATCTCTGCCCCAAAGCCCCTCTGTCTGTTTCACTGCAGCCAAATGTTCACAGTGAAGCAAGGCTTGCTCTGGTATGCTGTTGTTCAGAATCCGGATGAGGTTAAAAAGTAAAGGTCAAAGTGAAATTTCCTCATGAAAATGGGACTGACCTTCTATCTCAGTGGGTACATCCCTCCCCCCAAAATACCAAAAGCATCCCTTGCCTTTGCCTAGAACAGAGTCGTTGGTGCTTTCTCAACTGTTGCAATGTTGATCCTCAGCTAAATGCCACAGCACACCATGTCTGAAGGACTGTTCAAGAGACTTCTTGTTCAGATTATAATGTTTCCCTCTCTGAAGCACATAATCTTTATTTAAAAATTACTACTGGGGGAAAAAAGAGAAGAGAATCACACCATCAAGTTCTATTTTCCTAATTCTGGATTTTTGTTTAGATTGGTGAAAATATGGAATTTTCAGCAGTCCAGCCTTCACTGGTTCCAAAAATGTTATTAGGTCCACAATTGTTTTTCAGTCCTGTAAAATTTTCTTGGTTCTCACTCATATTTGCTATGTTATAGCTCCTTCTTTTTATCTTCCTAAAGTTTTTCTCCTTTTTCCTATATGATAAGACTTAGAGGGTACCGACATGTACCTAATGGAAAATTCATTTTGAATTCTTTTGTAAACATAAAATCTTCAGGGGATATAAAACGAAAGCTTAGAACATAAACTTTAGTTTAGGCCAGCTGGTTATCATTTGGCCTGCCTTGAAACCCTTTAATCCCCAGCAATGAGCCTGTCTTTATCCTCAGAGCAGAAAAAGACTCTCAAATGAAAAACAATGAACACTTATGAGTCCCCAGTTGATCTATTTCTGCAAGGGATTCAGTTAGTTTTTCCAGCAAAGAATCTTAAAAATCACCCTACTGAAAAGGGCTCAAAGAGGTCATCTTCTGTACCAGACTGCCAAAAAGGGCTACACTTAAAATAATCAAAACAGATAGTCATTGCTCCAGTTCTTAAAATTTTTATGGGACAGGAATTTCGCTCAAAGACAACTCTGCACTGGTTTCTGAAGCACTGCTGCTGATGAAAATCTATAATGCTGGCAAACTGATCAATACTCCCTCAACTGCAAGAACACTGATTAAGAGGCCTATATCAGAAAGAACCACTAGTGCCAAGAATTCAGGTAACGTGTATAACTCTCAATGGGAAGGTTTCAATCTGGTGAAACATTTAATCAAATTAAGGATCAGAAATCACAGTAGCCTATATGGAAAAGGAGCTCTTCCTCCAACTTCTTAATTAATAATCTTATTAATTATCCATCTAATAGAATGCATATCCATACAAAACAGGTTTTGCTGGCCTAAAAGGAAGACTCCTTAAAAAGAATTCTTTGATTAACCAGATACATCATAAAGGTTTTTTTTGTTTGTTTGTTTAAAGGTACGAAAATAGATACCATATAGAATACACTGGATTGAATGACTGGCCCTAAATTTTCACCTTGCTTGCACCCAAGCCCTTGTCATGGCCTCCTATTGGGCTTGGACCATATGCACAAGTAATTGTGGAGAGGTCTTCCCTGAATGTTGTTCCACAATTCCTACATGGCTACTCTGGGTATCTGTCCTGTTATGGGGCCATCTGACTTCACCTATTCTATAAGTATGAATGCCTGTAAGATGGACACTAGGTTTGTTTTATATCCTCTTATTTTGTCTTATTTGTAATCCCATCTAGACCACTAGAACACAGGGTAACAAATGTCAAAGAGTTATTATTGCGATCATTATTTTCACAATAAAATAAGCACAAAGACCAAGTGATTCCCTTTTAAACATAACTAATTAGTTGGCATTGTCAACTTTTTCTTTTCAAAGTTTTATTTGTTTATTTGACACAGAGAGAGACCCAGCAAGAGAGGGAACACAAGCAGGGGGAGCGGGAGAGGGGGAAGCAGGCTCCCCACTGAGCAGGGAGCCCAATATGGGGCTTGATCCCAGGACCCTGAGATCATGACCTGAGCTGACGGCAGACGCTTAACAAATGAGTCACCCAGGTACCCCTGCATTGTCAACTTTTAGAGCTGCAACACATTTTTAGAGATCTTTATTTATCAGGCAAGACTGAGAGGCTTAGTGATGTGTCCAAGGTCACCAATGCTACTTGTGAAAAACCCAGGAAAAGAATGTGGCTAATACTTGGAGAAATTTCTATATTCTCAGATCAAATCAAATTCTGGTAGGGATACTGACACCAACAGATTTAGAGAGACAAGTCAGTGTAAATCCAAAGGGTGTCTGGAGAGGAAGAAAAGAAAAAAGGATACGATAAGGTTTTTGTAAAGAAATGAAAAAAAGAAAAAGAAAAGAAAAAATTTCACCTCAAGGCAAATTAGTTTCAAAAAAATATTTCAATGGTAATAACTAAGTTGGTGTTAACCTTGAAACAAGATTTTGGAAAAATGCATTTTTTTGCCTTCACATCTCTAATACAAATATATAAGTCATAATATATTTATGGGATGGCTATCATCCTGTATTACTGAGGGTTCTCCAAAGAAAGAGAAGCAATAACCATTAAGGTGTATAGTCAGACAGAGAGATACAGATAGAGTGAGTAAGGCAACACCAACGGCAAGAGTGAATATAACGAATTAGCTCATGTGGCAAACTCCCAAACTAACAGGCTAGAGATCCATGGAAGTTAGTATTCCACTTCTCCAGTCTATAGGCAGAATTCCCTCCGCTCAGGGGAAATGAGTCTCATTTTTATTAAAGCTCTCAACTGATTAAAGGAAGCCCACCCACATTATGGAGGAAATCAGTTTTAATCAAATGTACTGATTTAAGTGTTAATCACATCCAAAAAATACCCTCATAGAGACAGCTAGAATAATGTTTCAGCAAATATCTAGGTACTGTGGCCTAGCTAGGTTGGCACATAAAATTAACCATCACATATCCATCCATCTTTTCATTCAACAAGCTTTTATTCAGTGCTACAGTGTCCATTACACTGTCGAATGCTGCAACACAGAAATGTTAGCTGTTACACTAATGTGTTTATTTACAACACATAATAATGGGAATGACTCTGGTTTGGCATACTTTTTGACCAACAACTTTTCCACATTTCTTCAAATTCTATATTGTCTTTGCATAATTTTCCACAGGACTAAGCAGCTAATGTGCTTAAAGAGCACATTAACTACCACTGCTTTTAAGATATGAGTAAGAAAAATACCTTACTGTGTATTTCAAATCACAAACAACAAGGCTTTAATTTGAATATAGATAAATAAAATAGAAATACTTTATTTTCTTGCCATTACGGTGCAAATCAAGGTCTAATTTTTAAAAGTAATTCATTTGCGATTCTTTTGGCAATAATGCTTTGAAGTCTTTATTTTTCTAATGTGGCCTATGGAGCTTTGTAAAGCACAAAATGGCACATGCAGAAAGGGCAAGAAACGGAGCAGGTTATTGAAAGAAGGGAGACAGTAACTCAAATGATCACCTAAGCCACGGAGTGTTCTTTTTAATCATTCTTTTTTTCTTAGGTTAGGAAGTTATTAGCCTATATCCTGGGCTAAATGAGCACCAATGACATCCATGGGACAGATAAATAAAATGAATGTTAAAAAGTAAACATACTCTGGTAACATTAGTCCTAAGAGTATTTTTAATGAAAATGAAAGGTAAATGTATTTCCTCCATTTTAATTTTTTTTACATACAGAGATGGGGAAAGTAACTGGATATATAAACCAATGCTAGCAAAAATAGGTTTTTGTTTTTGTGTTTTCCCCCATTCCTCATTCTATACATAGGATTATAAACAAATCCATTTTAATACCATTCAAGTGGACACTCTCCTTTAATCAGTATTTTCTCAAAAGTTTTTTTGGAGGGGGAATTACTGTCTACTTTGTTTCATTAGAGTGGCATACCTAAGGGCCATGCTGGACTTTCACAAACATTTAACTACTAAAAGTCAAAAGCAATACTTTGCACCAATTTTTACCAGTGATGTCATTGTCCTGGTTTTTCAGCCACATAACTATTAAGACTATTTACTTCTGGATAATCAGTCCAATGGACTATGCAAGTCCTACAGATTCCTGGATCTGCCTTTTGTAATCTATGTGATGTTGGACACTGACTCCACTTTCCCTGCCTCAGTTTCCTCATCTATAAAATGGAGAAATTATTATGTGGTCATAAAGAATAAATAAGTTAAACATCCATTCATGGTGCACATGGGTGGCTCAGTTGTTAACCATCTGCCTTCAGCTCAGGTCATGATCCCAGGTTTCTGGGATGCAGTCTAACATCAGGCTCTCTGCTCAGCAGGAAGCCTGCTTCTCCCTCTCCCACTTCCTCTGCTTGTGTTCCCTCTCTCGTTGTATCTCTCTCTGTCAAATAAATAAATAAAATCTTAAAAATACAACAAAAAATAAATTAGCTTCCATTCATGATAAAAACTCTCAACAAAATAGGTTTAGAGGAAACCTACTTCAAAGAATTAAAAGCCACAGATGAAAACCCAAAGTTAACATTATACTCAATAAAGAAAAACTGAGTGCTTTTCCTCTAGGATCAGAGATAAGACAAGGATGTCCACTCTTGCCACATTTAATCAACATAGTACTGCAGGTAGCCACAGCAGTTGGACAAGAAAAAGAAATAAAGGCATCCAAATTGGTGAGGGAGGAGTAAAACTATCACTTTTGCAGATGACATGATACTATCCACAGAAAACCTTAAGAACTCCACCAAAAAAACTATGGGAAATAATAAAAGAATTTGGTAAAGCTGTAGAATACAAAATTAATATACAGCAATCTAACAAGGAAGCAGAAAGAGAAATTTTAAAAAGTCTTCCATTTACAACTGCACCAAAAAGAATATCTAGGAATAAACTTAACCAAAGAGGTGAAAGACCTGTACTCTGTAAATGTAAAACACTGATGAAGGAAATTAAATATGAAACAAATAAATAGAAAGATATACCATGTTCATGGATTAGAAGAATTAATACTGTGAATTCTACTACCCAATGCAATATACAGATTCAACACAATCCCTATCAAAATACCAATAGTATTTTTCACAAAGCTAGGACAAATAATCCTAAAATTTATACAGAATCACAGAAGATCCTGAATAGCCAAAGCAAAACTGAGAAAAAGCAAAGCTAAAGGTATCACAATCCTACATTACAAAATACACTACAAATCTATAATCCCACATTTCAAGATATAGTACAAAACTATATAAAACAGTATGGTACTGGTACAAAAATAGACATACAGATCAATAAAACAGAGTAGAGAACCCAGAAATAAACCCACACTTACATGGTTAATTAATTTAAGACAAAGGAGGCAAGACAATGAGGGAGAGAGAGTTTCTTCAATAAATAATGCTGGGAAAACTGGACAGCTACATGCAAAAGAATGAAACTGGACCACTTTCTTTCACCATACACAAAAACAAACTCAAGATGGATTAAAGACCTAAATGTGAGACCTGAAACCATAAAACTCCTAGAAGACAACATAGGTAGTAAATTCTTTGACATCAGCCTTTCTAATATTTTTTCTAGATATGTCTCCTCAGGAAAGGAAAACAAAAGCAAGAGTAAATTATTGTAACTACACAAAAATAAAAGGCTTTTGCACAGCAAAGGTAACCACCAACAAAACAAAACAAAAAAAGAATGGGAGAAGATATTCACAAATGATATATTTGATAAGGGGTTAGTATCCAAAATACATAAAGAAATTATACAACTCAATACCAAAAGAAAGAAAGAAAGAAAGAAAAGAAGAAAAAAATAGGTTGATTTAAAAATGGGCAGAGGACCTAAACAGACATTTTTTTTCCAAGAATATATATAGATGGCCAACAGATACATGAAAAAGATGTTCAGTATCACTAATCATCAGGGAAATGCAAATCAAAACCACAATGAAATATCACCCTACACCTCTCAGAATGGCTAGAATCAAAAGACGAGAAATAACAAGTGTTGGTGAGGATGTGGACAAAGAAGAACCTGAGTGCACTATTGGCGGGAATGTAAATTGGAGCAGCAACTGTGGAAAACTGTATGGAAATTACTCAAAAAATTAAAAATGGAACTACCATATGATCCATTCACTACTGACCCTTTTCCTAAAGAAAATGAAAACACTAATTCAAAAACACATATGCTGGCTCAGGTCATGATCCCGGGGTCCTGGGATTGAGTCCCGCGTCGGGCTCTCTGCTCAGCAGGGGGCCTGCATCCCTCTCTCTCTGTCTGCCTCTCTGCCTACTTATGATCTGTCTTCTCTGTCAAATAAATAAATAAAATCTTTTTAAAAAAAAAAAGAGTTGGACAAAAACACATATGCATTCCCCAAGTTTATTGTAGCATTATTTACAAAAGCCAGAATATGGAAGCAACCCAAGTGTCCACTGATAGATAAGAAGATGTAATATTACTTAGTCATTTAAAAAACAAGATCTTATCATTTTTCAACAACATGGATGGACCTAGAGGGCATTATGCTAAGTGAATTAACTCAGAGAAAGAAAAATAACAGAAGATTTCACTTATATGTGGCATTTAAAACAAATGAACAAATCAGAAAAGCAGAAACAGAACCATAAACACAGAGAACAAATTGATGATTGCAGAGGGGAAGAGGGATGAAGGAAAAATGGGTGAAGAAGAATGAGTGATATAGGCTTACAGTTATAGAATGAAGAACTCAGGGAATGAAAGGTAGAGCATAGTGAATGTTATGAATATAGTCAAGGGTACTGTAACAGCACTGTATGATAAGAGATGGTAGCTACACTTGTGGTGAGCATAGCATAACATACAGAGCTCTGGAATCATTATGTTGTACACCAGAAATTAGTAGAACATTATATATAAATTTTTTAAATTTTTATTATTTATTTTTACAATATATAATAAAACAACAAAAAAGTTTTTTGTTTTTTATTATTTATTTTAAAAAATAAATGCATCAAAATTTGTAAAGGATTTGGAACAGTACCTAGAGCATAATGAGCACTGTGTGTTAGCTGCTAAAACTTTTATTACACAGATTTAGACCAAAACTACTCACAATGGTAACTTGCATCATAAAAGAACATTTGTTAACTACCCTCCCTTCAGTTCCCCAGTGCCCTACTACTTGCCACAGAGTCTGCTTCTAGGGGAATCCAAATAAAACAAGCCAATTGATTTGACATGTTAGAAAACTCTACAGTAAAGGAAAGGGTTTTAGATAACTTGATGGAGGCAAGTATACTTAAAACTCTCTGGGAAAGGCACCATACAGTCTCAGGATCTAACTCTGGATCTTAACATTATTATTTGTGTTCCAGCCTTTGAAATCAGTAAGAAAAAGATGAACAAGTTAACAAATTTGAATAACTTGCTGACCATCTTGGGGGACAGAGTAATAAATTAGATATCTTACTTCATACCTCTACACATGCCAAAGATGATGTTTTGATGTAGAAAGGCCTTCTAAAGAAAGAAACCTCTTCCCTACACCCATAGTCAGCTCCCAGGCTTCCCACCTGCAATGGAAATGAGGGGAAGGAATGAATAGAAATTGTGAAAGTAGGAGCTATAAAATTTGGAAAGTGATTACACATGGAGGACCCCAGACAAGAATTTTCAGAGGACTCTATGACCTTGATCTTGGACGACATATTAAACAAACTGCTGGGCCACCTGGGTGAGTGTCTTGGCCATTTGGCTGAGGGTCTGATTCTTTGTTTCAGCTCAGGTCATGATCTCAGGTCATGAGATCAAGCCCCTAGTCAGGCTCCATGCTCAGCGGGGAATCTGCTTAAGATCTCTCTCTCCTCTTCCTTTGTCCCTCTCTGGCCCTCTTGCACACACACACACACACACACTCTCTCTCTCTCTCTCTCTTTCTAATATAAATAAATCTGAAACAAACTGTACAACATCATCTCTGCTTGTCTCACTCATGCTGTAAAGCCTCCATGGCTTTTACTGTTTACTAAATGAACTTACAAAATTCTTTAGCTAAGTATTTTGATATTCAAGACCCTAGCCTATCTTCCAACTTCATTCCTAATCCTCCCCTATGTTTCTCCTACCCTTCGATCATGCTGACCTTTGCACTGTTACACACACACACACACACACACACACACACCATGTCCTTTCTTGCCTTTCTGCCTAGATTTTAGCCAGGTGCTCTACCTAGAGACTTTGCCCTTTTCCATCCCAGGGTCATCTCAGAGCCATGGTTTTCCAACATCCACCAGGGTGATGGTAAGTGTTTAATAATCAGCACAATGTGGACAAAGCCCTGAGTTGTAGCCTTTACCAATTTCTGTATCAATACTCTCACCAGGGCTGATTTGAAGCCATTAAGTTGACATCAACTGGCAGGCAAAATTCCTGAAAACACAATAGGCTACAGAGAAACAACACAAGCTGACTGTTGCATAGCACGTTTTCTAATCCCTCCCCCACCACTTCCCAGCTCCCCTCCTTCACTCCCAGAAGATATGATTTGTGCCCCATACCCAGAACCTTCTCTCTCCTTAGAATACTTTGTATTTAACTTGCATTAATCTCATCATATATTTAAGAATTTGTTCTATTTACCTACAGATTAAAAACCATTAGAGAACAATTCATTGTTTTATTCTTTGTTAAAACTCCTATAGAATTTCAGGAAGGGGTCCTCAGTTTCCCAGGGTCCAGAGGAAGATGGAGCAGAAGAACAAAGAGAGAAATATTCAGGAAGAGTTTTTATCTGCTCAGAAGAAGTGGTATGAAATTTAAGTCTTTAAATAAGAAAAGAATTGATAGACTTAAAGGTATGATCCTGCTTATCTATCCAATGTAGAAATTAGTCACAGAAGAGATAAAAGGTAACTCCAGCCTTCTTGCCCCCTGCATCCTATTTTGTCCCTAAAGCATGCTGTCTGGACCTCAACCTCAGGAAATGTCTTGTCCTACATAAAACTGTTCATTTTCTATCCATCTCCCTAACCCCTAAAGAAGTGTTGCTCACTGAGAACATGAAATCATGAAATTACTGAGCATAAGGATGACATCTTCTTTGCTTTTATAATCCCCAGGGCCAGCCAAATGCTTGGTACCCAGCAGGAATTCAGAGAAGATATAGTGAATAAACAAAATAATGCTTTCATCTAAACAAAACAAAACAAAACCCACACACACACAAAAAAAAACAAGGAAATAGATTTGAACTAATAGAAATGGTTCTCATTTATTACAAAGAAAGGATATAGACAGAAATCAGCCAAGGGAAGAAGACTTATGGCCAAAGTCCAGGACAGTTCCACAGAAAGCTTCTAGTTGTCATTTCTAGCAGAGTCATGTATAGCACTAACTCTTCCCTCCGAAGATATGGGACATACTGATGGTGTTATTGCCAATCAGGGAAACTCAACCAACCACTGATAATCAGAATTTTTATTGGGATTCAGTCAACTACACATGGTTGGCTATACATATGACCGATCTTTAGTCTTCAGTCCCTCTGGAAGATAGAAGCTTCTACATGGCCCCAAATAACAACCATAAATCACACTGTCAAATATCCAATGTGGCTCAGGACTTCCAGGTAGACAAAGACTGTCTTTGTATTTCCTCCATCTCCATTTCCCCAGCACTTGCTCTGCTCCAATCCCATCAGTCTTTTTTCAGTTCCTGGGGTAAAGACAGCTTCCAGTCAGGGCTATTGCTCCTACTGTTCCCTCTACCTGAAATGTCCTTTCCAGATAGTCACATGGTTGCTTGCAGCTCATCAAATTAATTGCCACCTCCTTAGAGAGGTCCTCCCTAAATACTCCAGAGAAAGCAGTTGCAACCTGCCTACACACACACACACACACACACACACACACACACACTATAAATGTGTGCATGCACTGAATATATGCACAACACCCGCACACAACATATATTTCTACATACTACACACATCCATGTATACTCACACAGACTACATATACACTACATACACATACACATACATACTCCACCACATCAAACTGTTTTTTCCATGGAACTTTTTCGGACCTAAATTGTTGATTATTTGTTTATTGCCTCTCTATTCTTTACAATGAGAATGTTGTAAGCTTATTCACCAATCTCATTGACCAGTATTTTCCCAGTATACAAACTGGTTCCTAATATCTAGTATGTGTTGAAAAAAATTTGTGGACTGATTATGCCTACCTGATATGAAACAAGTATAGACACAGAATTATAACTTCCCTGAAATGCTTTCAGATCAAATGTATACCTGCAGCATTAAAAACAAGTCTCTTTTTCTTAGAGACTTAGACTTAGACTTAGAGACTAGACATTGTATGCTTTTTATCATAAGCCAAAAGAAAATGCTAATATAGATATATGAAATATAATCAAATTAATAAGTCCCATTTTCCTCATTTAACTAATTGTTAAATTAGTCTCATTGTCTGAAATCCATAAAGCATGCTGGTAATTTAAATCTACCAGGCATCAGTGGTAGGAAAAAAAATGCCAGCCTGGACCCAGGAGCAAAAGGTAAGTCTCTTTTTCCTTTTCTTCTATATCAGAAAACCTCAGTTCCTAACTCAATACTAACCAATTAAAGGTATAAGCTGATTATTCACCAATTAAAAGGGAATGAACGATCAAGCCACAAAAAGACATGGATGAATCTTAAATGCATATTGTTAAGTCAATCTGAGAAGGCAACCTACTGTATGATTCTAACTATATGACATTCTAGAAAAGGCAAAGCTATGGAAACAGTTGTTGGGAAGGAAAAATTTTTCTCTGCATTTAAGGTTCTTCCAGTTGGTCTAAGAATTAAATTGACAAGAGAAAGGTTAACAAGAGAAAATGAAATGTAATTCAGTACATATAGGAATGTCACACATAGGAGAAGTTCAAAGAAAGAAAGGTAAAATGAGGTATATATGCCATCCTGAGCTAAGGAATGGAATAGGAGCCTGGAGCTTCAAAGGGAAGGAGGGTAAATCACAGGGGAATAAGAAGAGCAGATGTTTGGTAGTTAGATGTTTATCTTGCCATACAGATGGATGACTCAGATGAAATTCATCTCTGGTAATAACTCTTACTCTGGGAAAGACCCCCAATTTAGCTCTTGTAGGTAGTTAAAAGAGGGACAAAAGTTTCTCTTGAGACAACAGGGTCTTGATTATCTTTAACTCAAAATATTCCCCAGGTCAAAGTAGCACATTTTGGAGAGACTTGTCCTGAACCCCTTCATAATAAAAAGAACAGTGATTGCCGAAGGATTGGGGGTAGGGATGAATAGATGAAGCACAGGGCAGTGAAACTGTTCAATATGATACTGTAATAGTGGACATACATCATCATACATTTGTCAAAATCCATAGAACACACAACAAGAATAAAACCTAATGTAAATGATGAATGTTAGTTTAATGGTGTATGAACATTTGACTCATCAATTATAAAAAATGTACACACTAAGGCAAAATGTTAACAGGAGAAACTGGGCACAGGAGGAGGGAGTACGAGAGCTCTCTCTTCCTTCCTTTAGATTTTTTTGTAAACCCAAAAACTGCTCCCAAAAATCTTATTAATTAAAAAAAAAAAAGTACAAGCTCCATTTCTTTTCATGAAAATCTGAGAGGCTATTTCCTCAACTCTAAATGCATTAAGATACACAAAGTCTTACCCATTTTTTCAGTTAATTATAACCTGTTTTCCCAACACATTTCCAGATTCTATGTAACAGATGGTGAAAATGTCTATTCTGAAAGCCTATAAAGTATTCCTGTTCAAGAATAGTGGCTATTATCCAACATCCCCCACACTAGAGTTGGAATACCCAGGGTAGGGTACAAGAAAAGGGGGGTCACATGTGGGGAACAGGGTGGAAAACAGAAAGCAAATCCTCAGGGTGCTAACAGGAATAGAGGGTAGTCCTAGAGGAATTAAAAGTAACCCCCACCAGGAACCTAGGGAAATCATCTATGCCGAGAAAGAAATGACTTGTTTGAAATTCATTCACACTGGCAGGGTCAATAGAAAAATTTCAATGTAAATAACAGGAGACCTTAAATGTGTGTTTGCTGAATGCTGAAGCAGTGGGGGCAGAAACTAAGATGAGGTTTCTGCAGTGGCCAAATGTTTCCTCTTATCCCAGCAGAACGGCCATTAAAAGAGAAGGCCTGAGAATGTCTTGAATGTAGATGAAGGCCAATCGGAAACCCCTGTGAGAGATTTTTAAAGATTTTTTTTTTTTTTCTATTCTCCATTGTATTCCATCTGGATTGGATAGGATTTGGGGGAGTGACAACTTGCCATTATCTTAACCTCCGAACTGAAGTAAAATTTAAAGGAATTAATGTGGCTTTTTCCCTTCCCAAGAGCATCCTCACCTTTACACCACCGACTCTTCATTCGTCATCAGCAAAGCAGGGGACAGTTATTCAGAAAACAATGGCAGGAGCTCCACAGCACTGGAGGTTTAATGTTATTTCTGTCTCCATAAAATCTTCAATAATTTGTTTACGACTTCTAAAATTCAACAATAGTGTGCAAATGCAATTCCACTTATGTTAATGTGTGCCTCCTTCTCGCATATCAGATTCTGAATAAAAATTAGGCAAGTGCTCTGTTTTGAAAATATGTAAGATGTGAACTTGCAGGGAGGAAAAAAAAAAACCTTCAAATGCACTATCCTATCAACCACATTTTTTTTAACTTAATAACTTAAGTGAACTGTTAGTGAAATTACAACCTGCTTGTGACACAATAAATTTACAACAAAATTCATTCCATAAATTATTCAATTCTGTGACTGCAGTCAAGACGAGAAATATCACCAGGAGCAGGTGATTAGCATGTGAAAAGAAAACCCATCTCCCCACCAAAACAATCACTGTCAAAGCCTCCTATTGGAGTTTTGTAAAAATTACCATTAAGAACACACATTTAAGTCTTTGTAGTTACTTTAAAAGGACTAAGTATTTGATTTACATTATATTCATTTGTTCTTTCTTCAACTGTCTCTTTCTCCCACAAACCATAACCGCCTCAATAAATGCTTGCTCAATCAAGTGTGCATTAAAACAAAAGAATTTAACTTCAATAAAAGTGATGAATCAGGGCGAGAAGTTAACTTTCCCTTCCTCTGTATATCTGGCTACCAGGTAGGCAGAGCAGAAATTTACATTTGATATTCCACAGGGGAATATTATGGGTTTCTATTGTGTATTGGTCATAGTTGTAGATTTTTGCATAAATCATCCAAGGCAAGAGTTGCAGGGCAAAGGAGTTCCAATGAAACTACATTTGTGAACATTTTCTATGGGCAATAGATCTATGTAAATGGGACCATCAACTTTCCACTGACTCAATGCATAAAAGATGGTGCCTACAGTCTAAAGAAAGAGTTTTGGGGTGCCTGGGTGGCTCAGTGGGTTAAGGCCTCTGCCTTCGGCTCGGGTCATGGTTCCAGCGTCCTGGGATCGAGCCCCTCATTGGGCTCTCTGCTCAGAGGGGAGCCTGCTTCCTCCTCTCTCTCTCTGCCTGCCTCTCTGCCTACTTGTGATATCCGTCTGTCAAATGGATAGATAAAATCTTTTTTAAAAAAATTAATAATAAAGAAAGAGTTTCAGGATCAGGAGGGTTTTCTGAAATCTAGGAGGCAAATATCTAGCTATTGGTATTTCTAGCAAGCTATTGGAACATTACTTACTCTACATGGTAGCTGTTCTTCATTAATCAAAAAGACTAGATGTCATCTTTTCTCTTAAACATATCAAGACTGTTTGAATCTGAATCTGAAGACCTTAACAAGTGGTGAGATCACAATCCTTTTGAAGAAAGATGGGCTGACAGAGAAATATAAGCCAATACACAGTGCCATGAAGGCAAATCCCATGTAGCCCATCCATGGAAATATTCAGGAGATAACATAGAAAACAGGTGAGAAAAGCAGTAGATATAATCTGATTAATATTAAATAGGTCAAGAGATGACAATAATGACACCGTGCATTTATTAAGAAGGACCCACTCTCCAAAAATCACAAAGCACTTTGCCAACTTAGATCAAATATCAGTAACCACCTGTGATGATGAAAGGCAAAATTCTTATTTTTCCTGTACTACAGACCCAAAACAGATTCTAAGAAGTTAGCCCAGTAGAGGCATGTGTTGTGGAATATCTCTGATGAGACACAAAAAGACAACCACTGGAGCAAAACATGACAGAAAAGAAAATAACAATCTACACAACAGAAGAATGCATTTTGTTCACCAAGTATTATATCATATAAGTATTATAAAAAATTTTTTTTAAGATTTTATTTATTTACTTGACAGAGATCACAAGTAGGCAGAGAGGCAGGCAGAGAGAGAGGAATGGAAGCAGACTCTCTGCTGGGCAGAGAGTCCCATGTGGGGCTCCATCCCAGGACCCTGGGATCATGACCCAAGCCAAAGGCAGAGCCTTTAACCCACTGAGCCACCCAGGCACCCCAGTATTGTAAAAATTTTTAATGTACTGCAATTGTATATTTCTGTAGTGACCAGAAGAAACTGCCACCATTTAAGAAATACTATTTTTATAGAGTAATATTAGAAGTTTTGTGACATTAACTTACCATAAGATCCGAGTTTACTGACCTAAATGTGCATGCATAATCTCTAGGATAAAAGTAACATATACATTCATGCAGAAAACCTCATAGTAGGAAATGCAGTTTGCATAAAGTTATATATGATCAAGCTTCCATGAAACAAAGGAAAGGTACTGTGTCTACCCTGTGGCAGTAGAATAGGAATGCACATAGGACTTCTGAGCAGGAAACTGTTTACTTGCACACCAATTTTCCAGGACACATCTTGGTACCACCTTACATAAAGTAAAATGGAAAAGCTGTGTGACAAGACTGAAATGATGAAATCCTGAGATTTGTGCTATTGGGTAAAATTGGAAGTAATGATCACTGGAGAGAGATGGTTCAAAATAGATATAAATGAGGTTATTAGGATGCCCAAGAGGATAGCCAAGGGAGAGCCGTTACCAAGTAGAATCATTAAAGGTGATTTGTGGGAACAGCCCAAGTTTGAAATAGCATGACTGTCAAATTCAATGGGCCCAAACAGTTCAATGAAGTCTAGATTTTATTAGTTTGTCAATCAGCTTAGTTTTATGAAATAGTTTGAAATACCACCTCATGTATCACCTAGTAAAACTTTTAAGTTAATTAAAAGCAGTGGTCCTCATGTACTTTAGAATCCACATCATTCTTTGCAATTTTTTAATGA
Organism: Neogale vison; assembly: GCF_020171115.1. Classification (NCBI taxonomy): domain Eukaryota; kingdom Metazoa; phylum Chordata; class Mammalia; order Carnivora; family Mustelidae; genus Neogale; species Neogale vison. The sequence continues at coordinate 15,796,567 of NC_058097.1, forward strand.
CCACTTGATTGAACTTTGAAACAAGAAAATGTTGATTCCATTCTCACAGCCTAGACACATCCTCAAATTCTATTATTTTTTTAAACTCTCCCCATCTTTTTTTTTTTTTTAAGATCTTATTTATTTATTTGACAGAGAGAGTGAGATCACAAGCAGGCAGAGAGGCAGGCAGGGAGAGAGCAGGAAGCAAGCTCCTTGTGAGCAGAGAGCCCAGTGCAGGGCTTGATCCCAGGATCCTGAGATCATGACCTGAGCTGAAGGCAGAGGCTTAACTTACTGAGGCACTCAGTTGCCCCTCAAATTCTATTATTTAAAGTACATATAAGGGCACTTGGCTGGCTCAGTGAGTGGAGCATGTGACTCCTGATCTCAGGGTTGCCAGTTCGAGCCCTCCATTGGGTATAGAGATTACTTAAAAATAAAATATTTTTAAAAAAATAAAGCATATTAAAAGCTACTATCTATAAATTAACAAAATAACTCATTTTCAAGGACAATGTAAACTCAGAGGAGGTACCACTGATCTCACAAAGTGAATTCTCAATTATTGGAGGGCTTTAATATCATTGCTAAGAAACAATCTAAATACTGTTGAAGGGAGAATAAATTTACACTACCTCTCTATCTTCTAGTGACTTTGGTAGGACATTGTTATCCCTGAAGGCCCAAAAGGGCATCATCTCCATGTTATGCACATGGAACACAAATCCAAGGTATCATCTATAGCCCATTCAGGATTCACAGCTTAGATCCAGCTCCACAGTCACTCATATCTGTAATTCATTTTGCTTCCCTAATCTTGAGTCCTAGGGCCAGGTATCATTCTCAGACCCAGGTACAACTCCAGTCTACAGCTTAAGCAATCCCAAGTTTGTCCATGTAACAGGATCATCCTGCCTTTTCACAACCATGTTCCACATTGAGAGCACTAACCTGTCTCCAGAATTACTGTTTGAGGTCCAGATATCATGACTGTTTCTCAACAGCACCTCTCCCTGATGCCTAAAACTTCCTTCCATACTCCCAGTACTGACTCTGGTTGTTCATCAAACGAGGTCGCCTGGAATCAAAACATGAAAAGTAGCCAGGAGCATTTGAGGCAAAGAGACCATCATGGAAGATGCTCCCACATAAAAGGGACTCAGTGTGTTCAAGGAACAGCTGGGAGATCACAGAGTCCATTTAGCAAGGTAACTTGCTAAACTGAACCACCTATACTCATGGATCTGACATTAGGATGTTTGAAATCCCCAAGCATCCAGAATTATTTTACATTACAAACACACTTTTCAAAGCAAACATATAACTCATATATTTTTGTAAGTGTTTTTTAAAGAATTTTCATCATGGGGCACCTGGGTGGCTCACTCCGTTAAGGGTCTGCCTTCAGCTCAGGTCAAGATTCTAGGGTGCTAGGATCAAGTCCTGCATTGGACTCCCTGCTCAGCAGGGGGTCTACTTGTCTCTTTCCCGCTACCCTGCTCATGCTCTCTCTCTTTCTCTCAGTCTCTCTCTCTCCCCAAAATAAGTAAATAAATAAAATTAAAAAAAATTTTTTTTTTCACCACAAGAATTTAAGCGAAGTGAGTATGGTTTTTTTTTTTTGGTTTTGGTTTTTTTTCTTTTTCTTAATCAGGAAGATCCAATTCAATTTCCTAAGCATTATAGTTAATTGTAGTTTCAAAGTATATATGTGTTGTAGTTATCTGTTGCTGAATTGTAATATATCCAAAAATTAATTATATACAACAAAAAGAGAACTTCCAATGCAAGGAATATATAACCAAGAATCATAAAACATTTTAGGAAAATCAACACCACAAAAGAAAAGTATCAAACAGAGGAAGAACTGACACATAAAGAAGTAGAAATCCTCATATATTCCTGTGACATAGTAAAATTGTGTGGCCACTCTGTAAATCTTTTTCACAGTTGCTCAAAATGTTTAACACTTAGTTGCCATATGACCCCAAAATCTCATTCCTAGGTATATACCTATGAAAACTGAAAACATGTGTCAACACAAAAACTTGTAAATTTTCACAGCAATATTATTCATAATAGCCAAGTGTCCAAAGGAAGAATAGATAAACAAAATGTGATAAATCCATACAATGGAAAAATATTCAGCAATAAAAAGAAACGATGTTTTGATACATACTACATTATGGATGAAACTTGAAAACATTTACATAAGATCAGTCTTTAATATTAAATACACACACATATGAGAGAACACTGCACTCATAAAATAACAGCAGGAAACTATGAATGAAAACAAATTAGAGAAGAAATAAACAAAAACTTGTCATTGAGACAGATCAATGGAACAGAAGAGACATCCTTAAAATAGGATGACATTAATACAGTCAATTGATCTTTGACAAAACACGAAAGGCAATGTCACAGAGAAAACATAGTCTCTTCAACAAATGGTGGTGAAACAAATGAACATCCAGATGCAAAAACAGAAATCTAGACAAAGACCTTGTATCTTTCACAAAAATTAACTCAAAATAGATCACAGACCTAAATGCACAATGCAAAATTATAAAACTCCTAAAAGATAACTAAGGAGAAAATCTGGAAAACCTAGAGAATGGCAATAGCTTTTTAGATACAACATGAAAGGCACAATCCACAAAAGAAATAATGGATAAGCTAAACTTTATTAAAATTTAAAACTCATGTTCTGAGAAAGATGTATCAATAAAATGAGAAGACATATCATAGACTAGGAAAAAAAATGTTTGCAAAAGACACATCAAGGGGTGTCTAGGTGCCTCAGTTGGTTGAGCATCTGACTCTTGATTATAGCTCAGGTCATGAACTCAGGGTTGTGAGACTGAGCCCCACATTGGGCTCCCTGCTCAGCAAGGAGTCTGCTCTTCCCTCTCTTTCTCCAACTCTCCCTCTGCCACTCCCACTCATGTTTTCTCTAAAATAAATAAATAAATCTTTAGAAAAGACACATCTGAAAAAGGACTATTATCCAAAATAAGTGAAGAACTTAAAAGTCAAAAACAGGCAGACAAACAATCCAATTAAAAATGCCTGACCTAGGGCGCCTGGGTGGCTAAGTGGGTTAAGCCGCTGCCTTCGGCTCAGGTCATGATCTCAGGGTCCTGGGATCGAGTCCCGCATCGGGTTCTCTGCTCAGCGGAGAGCCTGCTTCCCTCTCTCTCTCTGCCTGCCTCTCTGCCTCCTTGTGATCTCTGCCTGTTAAATAAATAAATAAATAAATAAATAAATATTTTTTTAAAAAATGCCTGACCTAGTTTTGTGCAGTAGCTGTATCATAGCCAATAAGGTTTATCTGAGGTGCAATTATTGCTAATTGAAAAATGCCTGACCTTGGGGTGCCTGAGTGGCTCAGCTATTAAGTATCTGCCTTCGGCTCAGGTCATGATCCCAGAGTCCTGGGATCAAGCCCTGCATCAGGCTCCCTGCTCTGCAGGAAGCCTGCTTCTCTCTTTCCCACTCCTTCTGCTGTGTTCCCTCTCTTGCTATGTCTCTTTCTGTCAAATAAATAAATAAATTCTTTTTAAAAAAATGCCTGACCTTGATACCTCACCAAAAAAAGATTAACAGGTGGCATTAATCATATGAAAAGATGCTTGCATCAGAGCTCATACATGTGTAAATTAAAACAATAAAGAAAAACCACTATATACCTGTTGGAATGGCCAAAATCTAGAATGCTGAGAACAGCAAATGCTGGTGAGGATATAGAACAATAAGAACTCTTATTCACTGCTGGCAAGAACACAAAATGGCACAACCACTTTGGAAGATAATTTGGCAATTCCTTATAAAACTGAACATACTCTCATCATACAACCAGCAATCTCACTCCTCAGCATTTATCCAAAGGAGGTGAAAACAAATCCACGTAAAAATCATCTGCACATAGATGTTTAGAATATCTTTATGCATAATCGCCAAAACTTGGAAGCAACCATGATGTCCTTCAGCAGATAAATGGATAAATACATATATATATATATACATATATATATATATAAACTATGGCACACCCAGACAATACAGTATTATTTAACACTAAAAAGAAATGAGCTAAAAAGCTCATTTCATTGTCATTTTTAATGACAAGTCATTAAAGAAATTGAAATGCATATTACTAACTGAAAGAAGGCAATCTGAAAATGGTACATACTCTATAATTCTGATTATATAACATTCTGGAAAAGGCAAAACTATAGAGACTGTGAAAAGATCAATGGTTGTCAGGGTTGAAGGGTAAGGGGAAGAGGAGTACAGGAGGTTTGGGGCAGTGAAAATACTTTGGATGATACACATATTACTATACTGTAATATATTCCATATTTTATGGGTATTGATATAATTATATATTTACAATTAATATCTAGAATGTACTGTATAAATTTATATTTTATATTATATATATATTACTATAATAATATAATGATGGATATATGTCATTATACATTTGTCCAAATTCATAACACATACAATCCCAAGAGTAAACCTCAAGGTAAACCATGGACTTTGAGTGAGAAGGATGTGTCATTGTAGATTCATCATTTGTAACATGTGTACCTCTCGTGGGAGATGTTGAAGATGGCAAAAGCTATGCACATGTTGGGGGCAGAGATACATGGAAAATCACTGTACCTTTACCTCAATTTTATTGTGAGTCAAAAACTGCTCTTATAAAGTCTATTTAAAAAACCACTGAAATTAAATCCTCATTATGTGATCCAAAATCAAAATTGATAAAGCCAAAAATTAAAGTAGTCAACTGGAAAATATAGCCAAATACAGCACACCACAGAATTTAAAACTTCAGAGACTAAGGAAGAAATGAAATGATTTGAAAGACAGATCCAGAAACTCTAAATCTGTCTTAACAACAGTGAAAGAAGAACAGAAAAGGGTAAGATGGGTAGGGGAGACAACACAGACGTAATTCTGGCAAGTTTTTATAATGTCAAAGTTAAGATATAAATCCTAGGGGTACCTGGGTGGCTCAGTTGGGCAAGCATCTGCCTTCAGGTCAAGTCATGATCCTGGGGTCCTGGAATGAGCCCCACATCAGGCTCCCCACTCAGAGGGAGTCTGCTTCTCCCTCTGCCCCTCCCTACCACTCTTGTGCATGTGCATGCACTCTCTCTCTAATAAAAAAATAACATTGTTTTAAAAAGATACAAATCCTAAAAGATTCCAGAGAAAGTTCTGCTTCCATGAGTACTATCTATACATGTACTACAGAAAATGCCTTGATTTAAGAGCAGCTCTAGCAGTTCCACTCCATTTTTCCTTAGACCAACTATTCCAGAGAAGACTCTGCAAGACTCAACACACGTGGGTATCCAGGGCTATTTGGGTAAGATTAGTGCCTTGTGTTCCTTTGGTCCTAATCAGCCTCTCCACATGGAGAATATGCAGCATGCCTATCATATGACAGATGCTAGGCAACAATGATAGCTCTTCTCTCTATCCTCTCCTTTTCCTAAACCTTCTGTAATACAGTATTCTAAAGACTATGTGGAACACACCTCTGGATTATTCCTCAGAAAGATGAAAAAGCTTGACTATTTATCTAATGATTTCCAAACCTCATTGGTTATGGGGTCACTTTGGAAGAAATAGCTCCACAGGATACCCCACCTCATCTGCACAAAGGCTAAGAGCACTCTCCCACAGCTAGAGAATGTGCTCAAGCAGAGAGAGGCCAGAAGCTTGCCCTATGGATAGTAACAGTCCACAGATGACCTCTGGGACAAATGGGGGGATCTGGGCAGATGAGTGCATCACAGAAAATCAACCCAGAGGTCACACTTCTGATATAATGTAGAAACACAAGGAGCATTCATTTTTTGTACTTAAAATTAAGTACAAAGGAGCTCAGAGTCATCACCATACTTAACACTATCTTGGACTAACACAATTAGACTAGAGAGAGAAATGAGAGGCATAAGACTGAAAAGAGGCAAAGCTATCTCTATTTTGAGAGGACACGGTTTTGTATCTGTAAACTCAATAAATCAACTAAAATACCACAACAAAATATAAGATAATTCAGTAGGGTGGCAGGATGTAGAGATAGTTAAAAAGAAATCAATACACTCTATATCAAAAAACAAGAGTTAAAAGATACAATGGAGGGAAGAATCTATTCACAGCTAAGAACAAACTTAATAAGAAATGTGCAAAAACAAATGGAAGGAGGAAAAGAGAACTACTACCAAAGGATTAAAAAATAGTATGAAAAAGAGATGCTATATTCCTGGAAAGAAAGACTTAAAGTCAATTCTCCTGTAGTTAATTTAATGCAATCCAATAAAATACCAACAGGGTTTTAGTTTTTCTCCCCTACAACTAGACAAATTGACCCTAAATTCATATAGAAAAATAAATTTTAAAAGGGCCAGGAAAACTTTGAAAGAGAGCAATTATGTAAAAATAGACCTACTAACTATCAAAACATACTAACTGAAAGTGTATAATTGGTGACTGAAGAGACAGACCACTGAGCAATAGGATGCTCATAAACAGACCAAAATGTATACACGAGATTATTATATTATAAATATGACATTTCAAATTACTGAGATGAAGAAAGACATTTTAAAAATGGCAGGATGGCTGAGTAGGAGTCTGGGAAAAGATGAAGTTGGTTCCCTACTTCACAATGTGCACAAAAACTCCAAAAGGATTAAAGCTTTAAAGGTAAAAAATGAAATACTAGAAATACTTTAAAAATGGAGTGGGGAAGTCCTGTAGAAGTTAGACTACAAAATCCATGGCAATATAAGATTGATAAATTTGACTGAATAAAAATCTAAACCTTATATATGTCCTAAAACTACCAAACAACAACAACAAAAACAGCATAAGCAAAATTAAAAGTCCAGTGACTAATCTGGGAGAGGGAAAGTTAAAAATTTTTATTACAAACTTATCTCCCTTTATAATTTATAGAGATTATTTTTATAATGATTATAATGACTACCTAAAATTCAAGAAGAAATGACGAACAACCAAAAATAAAAATGGACAAAGGATACACATAGTCCTCAATAAAAACAGATAACAACAACAACAAAATACAAGCCACTAACCTTATTTTTAAAAGCCTCAACCTGCTCAGAATAAAATAATCAAGACTACAATGAGATACCATTTATTACCTATCACATTGACAAAAATCACAGTTTTGACAACGCTTAATGCTAGAGTTGAAATGGGCTCAGGGGAACACTGCTAATGGGAAAGTGAAATGGTATAAACCTCATGGAGAGGAATCCAGCTATCTCTACCAAAAATGCAGATGCATTTATCCTTGACCCAACAATCCTACTTCTAGGAATCTATCCTCAGATACATCTGTACACCTACAAAAATGGCATAATGTATTTTGCTTAGTATTATCCTCTCTAGTGCCACCCATGTTGTTGCAAATGGCAAGATTTTATTCTTTTTATGGCTGAATAATATTACAATGTGTCTGTGTGTGTACCATATCTTCTATGTTGGACACCTGAAATAATATAACAGTGTATTTTAAGTGCAACAGAATTTTAAATTAAATTTATAAAATTCATATTCAGAAACCAAAAAAATGGCAAAGGTAGATTACTCATTATAGCATTATTTGTAATAGCAAAAAAATGGAAGTGATCCAACTGTTCATTAACAGGATATTGGTTGAAGAAACTAAGGATACATCCACACCACTGAATAAAAGTTTGTTGCCTATCTCAACTTACTGATGTAGAAAGATCTTGAAAAAAAGCAAGATGCAAAGCAAATTAGGTAGTATGGTACTTTTTCTATCACAAAGAAGGGGAAACAGAAATACACACTTGCCTTTGCTTTCCTTTGAATAAAAATACACAAGAAAGATAACCAGGAATCTAACAGAAATTGTTATCTATAGAGAGAATAGACAGGAGGGAACAGGGATAAAAGCAAGAATTCTGAGTGGAACTTTTTATGTTTGTGTGTGTGTATGAATTAGAGAAACATATTACCCATAATAAAAGTTTTTGAAATATTCCAAGGAGAAAATATTCTTACCAATAAGAAATATTTGAAATATTCCAAGGAGAAAAATACATACTGAACATGTGGCCTAAAAGGAAATAAGAATCAAATTCATTTCAAACTTCTGATGGAGTAATATCACTAATGTTCTAAGAGAAAAGGATTTGAACCTAAAATTCTACAGGTCTAATTATTTTTCAAAATAAAGACATTCTCAGACTGGGGTGCCTGGGTGGCTCAGTGGGTTAAAGCCTCTGCCTTTGGCTCCGGTCATAATCTCAGGATCCTGGCATGGAGCCCCGCATCAGGTTCTCTGCTCAGTGAGGAGCCTGCTTCCTCTTCTCTCTCTCTGCCTGCCTCTCTGCTTACTTGTGATCTCTGTCTGTCAAATAAATAAATAAAATCTTAAAAAAAAAAAAAAGACATTCTCAGACATATAAGGCTTCAGTTTACCATATACAAACTCTAACAAGAATTTCTCAAGAATGTATTCCCAAAAGAAGAGAGAGAGAGATTGAAACAGAGACCCTGGATATATAAAGCAAGGGTGAGCAAAGACAGCAGTAAAACAAATTAGATGCAAATAAATGTTGATTTTGTCCAAAAACCTTTAGCAACTTTAACTCAGGATTTAAGAAGTGCCAGAGAAGATGGAAAATGATGGAAGTAAAAATAGATCAAGAATTTCACCTCATGGGGTGCCTGGGTGGCTCAGTGGTTTAAAGCCTCTGCCTTCGGCTCGGGTCATGATCCCAGGGTCCTGGGATTGAGTCCCGCGTCGGGCTCTCTGCTCAGCGTGAGCCTGCTTCCTGCTTTCTCTCTCTCTGCCTGGCTCTCTGCCTACTTGTGATTTCTACCTGTCAAATAAATAAATAAATTAAAAAAAAAAAAAGAATTTCACCTCATTCAGGGACAGGACAGAGGTAGTTTACCTGATGGTGGAAAGATATACAATGAGTATGTGTATTAAAATTACAAATATAACTAATAAAAGAAAATAAATGGGAAGTACAATTTACAAACCATCAGTGGAGGAGGAAAATGGAGTAAAATAATCCAATCAACCAAAAATAGGCAAAAAGGGTGGGGGGGAAGTGTAATATAATAAAAAACATAAATATGGTAAGTCTAAACACATTGGTAAGTATAATCTGGGGGAAATCATATATTAAAAATAGAAACTTTGAAAACACAGGCAGTAACTTCTTTGACATTGACTGTAGAAACTTCTTTCTGTATATGTGTCCTGATGCACGGAAAATAAAAGCAAAAATACACTATGCGGGCACCAGGGTGGCTCAGTTGGTTAAGCCACTGTCTTCAGCTCAGGTCATGATTCCAGAGTCCTGGAATTGAGTTCTATATCAGGCTTTTTCTGCTCTGCAGGGAGCCTGCTTCTCCCTCTCCCTTAGCCTCTCCCCCTGCTTGTGCTCTCTCTCTCTGTCAAATAAATATATAAAATTAAAAAAAAAAATACACTGTGGAACAATATCAAAATAAAAAGCTTCTGCACAGTGAAGGAAATAATCAGAACTAAAAGGCAATTTATGTAATGGGAAAAAATATTGCAAATGACATGTCCAACAAAGGGTTAGTATCCAAAACACATAAAGAACTTCATAACACATCCCCTTCAAAAAAATCCAATTAAAAATCGCCAGAAGACATAAGCATTTTTTTCTCCAAAGGAGACACACATATGACCAACAGAGACAGGAGAAGATGGTCATCATCACTTATCATCAGGGAAATGCAAGTCAAAACTATGAGATATAATCACATACCTGTCAGAAAAGCTAAAATCAACAACACAATAAACAACAGGTGTTAGCTAGGATATGCAGAAAAGGGAGACTCATGTACTGTTGGTGGGAATGTAAACTGGTATAGCCACCTAGAAAACAGTATGAAATTTCCTCAGAAAGTTAAAAATAGAACTACCCTGTGATCCAGCAATCACATATAGGGTATTTACCCAAAGAATACAGGAACACTAATTCAAAGGGATATGTGAACCCCTTTGTTTATAACAGCCTTATTTCCAATAGCCAAGATATAGAAGCAGCCCACATGACCATTGATTGACAAATGTATAAAGAAGACGTAGTATATATGTACAAAGGAATATGACTCAGCCATAAAAAAGAACAAAATCTTGCCATTTCCAATGACATGGATGGAGCAGGAAAGTATAATGCTGGGCAAAATAAGTCAGTCAGAGAAAGACAAATACCATATGATTATACTCATATGTGGGATTTAAGAAACAAAACAAGCAAAGGGAAAAATCTAAGAGAAAAAGAAAGACAAATCAAGGAACAGACTCCTAATTAGAGAGTACAAGTAGATGGTTACCAGAAGGTATTATATCGTACAACTGAACCCAATGTAATACTATATGTTAGCTAAAGGGAATTAAAATTTTTTTAAAAATAGGAAATTTCATATTACAATAAAAACTCCATAGGCTGTGGTGCCTGGGTGGCTCAGTGGGTTAACCCTCTGGCTTCAGCTCAGGTTATGACCTCAGGGTCCTGGGATCGAGCCCCGCATCGGGCTCTCTGCTTGGCGGGGAGCCTGCTTCCCCCTCTTTCTCTCTGCCTGCTTGTGATCTCTATCTGTCAAATAAATAAATAAAATCTTTAAAAAAAAAAAAAAAACTCCACAGGCTACATTTAGAAAAACAGATCTATAAAAAGAAAACACAGAAATTGTAAAGATAACAGTGTAAGAAAAGACATTCTAAGTAATTCTTAGTATCAGAAAAAAAAAAAGAATTTTAGCCAAAGGCACTAAAAACACAAAAAGCGGTATTTGCCAAGAAGACAGAACATATGAACTTTTGGTAATGTCTCACAACACAGCTATACAGAACCAGCAGATAAAATAAACAAACAAAAAAAAAAAAAGGAAAAGAAAGAAAAAAAGAAAAAATTTACCATCATTAACAGCACAAGATAGGAACCAAAATGTAAACTACAAACATAAGAACAAAGGAAAATGTTACATAATAAAGTAAAAAGTATGTACCCCATTTCTCCAACTGTACAACAAAATATTAAAATAACTCTCAGATACACTGGTTGTTAAATAGGGCAGTGGAAGGGTGAATAAGAAAGATACTCTAATTTAAACAAAATTAATAAAGAAATGTTCTGCATGGGTTTTTTTCCCCTGTTTCTACTTCTAATCATTTATCATGCAAATGAAAGCAGTAATGGAAAATGTAAAGAAAACAAATTCTGCAATATACTGAAACCCATATCCAGCAAGAGATAAGATTGAATATCAGAAGGAAGGGGTCTGAAAATTAGCTGTCTCTACAATAACTGGGAGGGAAAACTGTTTTATTTAGCCTGGAGGGATTTTTTTGTGGCAAACTGACTAAATTAAAATCCAGTCTATTAAATCCAGTATCATACTAGAAAATGCCTTTTCCTTGCACTTTTAGATAAATTTTCATTGATCTCATTTTATGCATGATTACATTTTTAATGAGTTGTGCAATATTTCCAGGCTAATTTTAAATCCCCTCTCTCCTCTTCTCCCTCCCACCCCCACTTACTGCTTGCTGGATTAACATTTCTGATAAATTGTTGGACCAGAAAGAAGGAGCATTACCAAATGAAATAAATTACTTCCAATTTTTTTTTTTTTGCAGCTCTAAAGCGATAATAGGAGAATACAAATGCCCACTGTCTAATTACGCCACATCTTCCAATTCATTTTACAAAAACAATTATTTTATTTTTATGTAATAGGCATGTTACCTTGTATTCATCATAAATGACCCTGAACAGTGTATGGTCCATTAGAACAAAAAAATTTTCACCCCAATACTGATCAAGTAAACTCATGACCATCTTAAAAGGAGCAACTTCATTAACTAAATAATATGGAGGCAATTAGAAAACTAAACACTAAGAAATAAGTGGTATTTTTTAAAGATTGACATTATTTAAAATTAACTTTCAACTAGAACATAAAATAATATCATGTATAAATGCTTTAAGAGACCAGTTCCTGTGTGAGACAAGAGACCAGAAGCGCAATTTGAGTTTGGTCTTCCATTTTAGGAAAGTAAGGTCATTTTTCTCTACCAGCATCTTCCCAAACACAGGAAGAAAGATGATTTCATAGATGCTGCTGGAATTTCGCCTCTAATTGAGAAATGAAGTCAGAAAAACCATCAAAATAGGGGTCCAAGACCTAAACCTTTGTAAGAGAGTTCTTAAATATCTGTGCTTCCTCCCATGTTAACTATTACATAACTCCTTGATTTCTTGTGATGATTAAGAGCAAACTCTGTAAACAGATTAAAATTTCTAATTCAGAGAATGCAAGAATAAACAAAATAAAATTCAGTTCTATGGTGCTTACAGGAGATACACATAAAAAACAAAACAAAACACGAGCCTTGAAAGACTGAAATAAAAACAGGAACAGATTTGTTAGGCAAATAGTAAATAGAAGACAACTGGTGGTGTAGTAATTTTAGAGATTATAAATTTTAGTATCAAAGTAGAAAATAAAGCAGAGAGACTTAAATAGAAAAATCATCAGATTTATACATAAAATATAAGATTAATATATATTTTTACATATATGAAAAGAATATATACATTTAGATACAGAAATACAAATATATTAAATATAAGTATTTTTACTATTTAGATACAGAAAAATATTTATATATGTATAACTTCATACACACACACACACACACACACACACAGTGCATGTATGCACAGTTACACACATGCATGGTATTAACTTGTATGCTCCTAACATAATATGGCTTCAAACCATAAAAAAACTGACAGAATTATAAAGGGAAAATGATAGAGAAGGAATGAACACGCTAAATGGAGACATGGAAGATATTTTAAAGAGACATAATTGAGGGCACCTGGATTGGCTCAGCCAGTTCTTGATTTCATCTCAGGTCATAATCTCAAGATCCTGAGATTGAGCCCCACATCAAGCTCCACACTCAGTGGGGTGTCTTCCTGAGATCCTCTTTCTCCCTCTCCCTCTGTCTCTCCCCCACCTACATGCACATGCGCTCGCTCTCTCTCTCTCTAAAATAAATAAATAAATAAATCTTTTTAAAAAAATAAATAAATCATAAATAAAAAGACACAAATGAACGTCTAAAGATGAAATCTACAATGTGTGAGATGAAAAATATATTTTATGGAATTAACAGGGGATTAGACAAAGCAGGGGATAAAGATTAGTAAACTACAAGACATAGCAATAGGAGCTACCCAAAATGAAACACAGATAAAGACAGCAAAAGAATTTATAAAGCATCAGTGAACCATGGAGCAAACTCATATGGCCAAATATAACGTATTTGGCATCCCTGAAAGAATGGGAGGGCAATACATATTTGAAGAAATAATGCCTGAAAACTGTCCAAGTTTGTTGAAAACCATAAGCTGGTTTTGTGAGTGTCCATAAGCAGAAAGAGAGCACCATGAAGGCCTCAGGCATACTGCAAGAATATAAGATAATGGACTACTTCCTTCTCACTCCCAAACGCTACTCACTGCACTTTACCACATGCCAATCTTTGTACCTAATCATGTCATTGCCAAGTCCTGCTTCTGGTACTTTCTGTCACAGCTGAAGACGTTTTCAGAAAGAATGGACTACTGTGAGCAGAGACTTAAGAAATTTCCCCTGCGGGTAATGAACTTTGGCATCTAACTGTGCTACAACTCCTACAGTGGCATCCATATGTACTAGGTATATAGGGATCTGATCACTGTGGGCACTGTCACCCAGGGTTATCATGACATGGGGGCACAGTACAGCACCTATGTCCATCCATCCAGATCATGAATATGGCCAGTCAGTGGTCAAGCAGTTCCAAGATCAAGTTCCTGCCACCCCCATGGATCTTGAATTGATAGCACACACCAAGCTTCACCACCCAAAGCCCTAACACCTTTTAGATGCAGGGCCCTCCCCCATTCCCACATTTGCCCAAATAAACTTAGGGACAAAAAAAATCCAAGAATCTCCATGAACCCCAAGCACAAAAAAACATGAATAAAATTAAGGCACATCATAATCAAAAAGCTTAAAGTCAGTAATAAAGAAAAAATATGAAAAAAAAAAAAACCCATGGGGGAAAATAGAGACATGTTATGTGCGGAGGAATAAAGAGAAAGAGGACAGTGTATTTTTCTTTTTTTTTCTTTTAATTTATTTGACAGACAGAGAGCACTTGTAGGCAGAGAGGCAGGCAAAGAGAGAAAGGGGAAAGCAGGCTCCCCGCTGAAGCAGAGAGCCCAATGTGGGACTCGATCCCAGGACCCCAGGATCATGACCCAAGCTGAAGGCAGCAGCTTAACCCACTGAGCCACCCAGGTGCCCCAAGGACAGTGTATTTCTTTTTTTTTTTTTTTTTAAACTGTGTTTTTTTTTTTTTTAAGATTATTTATTTATTTATTTGAGAGAAAGACAGAGAGAGCTGAGTGAGGAGAAGGTCAGAGAGAGAAGCAGACTCCCTGTGGAGCTGGAAGCCCCATGCGGGACTCGATCCGGAGACTTCGGGATCATGACCTGAGCCAAAGGCAGTCGTCCAACCAACTGAGCCACCCAAGCGTCCCAGGACAGTGTATTTCTAATTAAAGACAAAATAAGCTACAAAACAGTGTACAAAGATCTTTAAAATATTAACTGATAGACCAAAAAAAAAAAAAAAAAAGGAAAGGAAAATAGACTTAAAATGAAGGTGACTTAAGGACTTTCTCTGGACATACAAAAATGGAAAGAATCAATCGTTAGTAGATATGGATACAGAAATAAAGTAAGTGCCCCAAACAGAATGACAATGATACCAGATGGAAAGCTCAATGTACACAAAGGAAGAGCAGTGGAAATAGAAATTACAAAGGTACATATAAAGACTTGCTTTTTAATTTAAATCTCTTTAAAAGATTATCAACTGTTTGAAACAAAAATAAGAGCAAGGTACTGTAGGAATCTGAACATACATAAAAATGAAATATGTTAACAACAGCTTAAAGGCCAGCAGAAAAAGAAGAAATGAAAGTATATACTACTGTAAGGCTCTTATACTGTAAATGAACAATATCACTTGAACGTTGACTGTGATATGTTAAAGTTGTATAGTATACACCCCAAAGCAACAAATAAAATAAAAAATTTAACTTATAAGACAACAAAGGAGACAAAATAGAATCATAAAAATAATCAACTAATCTAAAAGAAAGCAGAAAAAAAGGATAAAGGAAACACAAAATAGAAGGAACAAATAGAAAACAAATAACAAGATGGCAGATTCCAATACAATCATATCAACAACCCCATTAAATGTAAATGGTCTAAAAACCCGCAATTAAAATCTAGAGATTATTAGATTAGGAGAAAAAAGAAGCAACACCAATCTCTATGCTCCTGCAATTTTTCCTTAAAAAAGTAAAAAGGATGAAAATGATATGCTGTGTAAAAATTAAGGAAAAAAGTAGAACTGGCTGTGTTAATATGAGACAAGGTAGACTTCAGAACAAAGATTGTCAGGATAAAAGAAAAATTATGTCAGGGCACCTGGGTGGCTGAGTCCTTTAAGCAGCCAATTCTTGATTTTCAGCTCAAGTCATGATCTCAGGGTCATGAGCCCTGCACTGGGCTCTGTACTCAGCCTCTCCCTCCCTCTTTTCCCCTCCTCCAACTCTCCCTCTCTCTCCTTTTCTCTTTCTCCCTAAAATAAAAAAAATAAAATATTTTTAAAAAAGAAAGAGAGAAGTCATATCATAATGATAAAGGGTTACTTCATCAGGAGGACATAAGTCATAAATATTTATGCACCTAATAATAGAGCTTCAAAATACATGAAGCATAAATCTGCAAAGAGAATTAGACAAATCCATGATTACACTCTAAGATTTCCACCCATCAATTGATAGAACAAGTAGAAAATCAGCAAAGACAGAGAAGATATGAAAACACTATTAACCAACTTGATTTAATTAGCATTCACATACTACTACACCCACAGACAGAAAAATATATATTCATTTCACATGCCTAGAATCTATGTAAGACAGACTATATTGTTTTTCTTTTATGAGGTCCATAAAAGAAGTCTCAAAAAAGTTTAAAAGTATTCAAGTCACACAAAGCATATTCTCTAATCACACTGAAATTAAACTAGAAATCAGTAGCAGAAAAATCTCTGGAAAAATCCCCAAATATTTAGCAACTAAATAATATACCTCCTGGTGTAATCCATGGGTAAAGGAAGAAATGAAACAGATATTACAAAGTATTTTGTATTAAAAATGAAAACACAACATATCAAAACTTACCACTTTACTTCTACACTGTATTTCTTAGAATAAAAAACTTCTCCTAGACAATGCAGGTAATTAGGGTTACATTTAGGAAGTTCATCCAGTATTTTAGGTCTTAGATGCAGTACCAATTTCAACCTGAATGAAAATCTTCGCATTGGCATTAAAATTAGAAGCTGGTGTCATCATGACCCCCTTCCCCCAACTCTTGTACTTATGGTTCAAAAAGGTGGAAGGCCATTTTTTATGGTCATTTGTAGTTTTATCTCTGTGTCCTCTCTGAAAAATAACAGAAAAATTATAGTAAAATTACCATATTTAAATGAAGACTGAAATCTGGCCAATTTCTGAGTATATTTGTAATTTTTACCACAAAAACAGGTTTCAGGGAATTCAAGAATTATAATAAAAATCCATGTCTGAGACTGAGCAATTTTAACTATTTTTAATGATGGTGAACAGTAAATACATGACTAGGAAGATAAAATATTAACATCAAAGTGAAATATAGAAAGGCTCAGAAAGTACTAATGGCCTAAAGGAATGTAGTTGAAAATTTAACAGACTATAAAGTTCACAAGAGAACATGACAAGAATCTAACACTCAAAACTGTAAAAGCCAATCTATTCTCATATTTGTTTAACCTACTGAAAATTCTCTGCAGTCCGGATGGCTATAGTCTAAGACTTCAGCAATGAAAATATAATTAAGATATGTTAATATTAGACAAGAAAATAGTAAGACCTGGGGATGTAGAAATGTCTTCCATGCAGCTTAGGTGGGTAGTACAGGGACACGAAAAAGAAATTTTGAGGGGTGCTATGGAGGAACTCCCAAAGTCCCAAAAAATATTTTTGCCATTAGAGAAGCCATAAATCAGAAAGGTTGGGGAGAGTATCTGTTAATGGAATCATCTTATAGACCTCTGTCCTAGTCTGCATGCCGAGAACAGGACCATCTATTTCAGGGAAATTCTGTGAGCAGGATTCAGGGAAGTCAACAAGTCTAGTGCAGATGGATTTGACAGCAGTTTAAGTAGAAATTTCATAATGGACCTAAAAAAGAACTATCATATTTTAGTACAAAAGAGCCAACTTTGAAATCAGAAACTCTATATTTTGAAAGCTGGCTCTACCACATTATAAGGTCTGAGGACTTGGACAAGTTTCTTACTTGCTCAAAGCCTCGGTATTTTTAGACCCAAGAAAACAGAGATAATAGATAAAGCCTTCTTCACCAGGTTGCTTTAAGGACTTGCTCAAATATACGTAAGGAACTAAACTCAGTGCTGAGCACAGAATAAGGCCTAAGTCAACAGTACCAATTACTAAGAATAATTTGGAATACATTTCCCAAAAGACCACAAAATGCTCTTTGGAACTGGCAAGTAAACGTAAGATTGCTCTTATCAAGAGATCTGAAGATACATGAAAAAGTACGATTTACAAAATGAATAGTGCTAATTTAAATGAATAATGAGGTTGTGGCAGGTACTGTCCCAAGACAGCTGTCATCAATTATTTCCCTCCCTATATGAAAAAGCCACTCTCCCCTTCAAGAAATGGAGTCTACTTTCCTTCCCTTGAATTTGGGTTGTAACTCAGATGGAAGTGACACTAGTGCAGGCTGTGGTTGTCCTCCCTGAAGTGAGCAGCAGTGTAAGAATTCTGACTAATCTGAGACCACTGTGCCATAAGGAGCCCCAAACCAGCCACATGAAAAGAACATGTGGAGACGTTGATATCCTATGAGGCAGAAGAAACACCCAACTAAGGAAGCCAGCCAGGTCCACCCACAGAAACCTGAGGGGAAAAAAATATTTTTTGAAATTTTAGGCAATAGATAACTGAAACAGAGCCTAAAACTAATATCAACTTTATTTATAATAACCTGTAGCCTCTGACTGTCAGATCTGCTCTTCAAATTGTCTGTCCTCTCTTAACACATTTTCATCGGCGTGTCTCTATTAGGGGTTTCAGAGAATGTTAGAGATGAGCATCACCCCCCGAAGTAGAAGGGAGAGCTCCATTTTCAGAGTCTCTTTGCAGGGCAACTGCAAATTCACTAGGCAGAGGCCACAAAAAGAGACCCAGACAATAAAAGCAGCAAGAGCACCTCTGATAGAGGGGTGATCCTTTCTACAGAATAAAGAACATTTGTAAGGCTTTATAAGCTTTCTCTGGCGAAGACCAGACATGAACAACTTGAACTCACATCTCATTTTCAGGCAACTTTAATTGATTACCAAAGCCATTTCGCTAATACTTGTTCTTTGCCTACATAGAACTGCTACTTAAAAATACAGCTATAATCAGTGTTTTCAAATTCATAACCTCATTGGGATTTGATTCATGCTTTAAGAACCTGACGGGAGTCAGGGTATGTTTCCCCTTTTGTGAACAACAGATTATCTTAACTAGTGGTCAATGATGTTATGCCAGAAAATAGTTCTAAAAACACATAAGAATTCAATAGGCGCAGAATCCTTGAAGTAGTCAGTTTTCCCCCTTTGTAAGTCTATTTCTTTCCCTAAAGGACAACATTTTCTAGGTCCTTCAATGACTGAGCTGTCTTATTATCATTCTCAACTGATTATAGAATAAAAAACAGTTCTCTACCTCTTCCCACAACTTTTCTCCCTAACCTATTTCCCACACACTGTGGCAGATGGCCTGAAGAATAAATCTGGGCATAAAAGCTTTTCAGGTCTTTAATACTATGAACTCACCTCAATTAATTAGATGGAAATATTTCTCTGATTTGCTGACAGTGACCTTACTCTTAATGGCCTTCAATGAAGTCACTGAAGCTTTCACTCTTCAAGAGTCAAGAATTTCAAGACAGTTATTTACTCATTTATTCCTTTTATTCTGCCATTTATCTTCATAAAATAAGTTCAAAATTAAACAAATTTTAAATAGTAATTTCTAACAGCAAGGGCAAGAAGATTTAACTTTTGATCTCACCATGGCCTATTGTGACAGCCAAAGTAACGTTCATTTCACTTTCACACACATTTTCTAAAGAGAATGAAAAAAAGCTTTAAAAATGATTTAAAAATACAGAAGTAAAAAAAGAAATTCTCATTAATTAAATAAATATTTAATGTAAATCAGTTATGTGCCCATCACGTCCCAAGTTACAGGCACACAAATACAGGCCAATCCCTAGGGAGTTCATGGATGAACTGAAAAGCAGACACTGAACAACAAATTATACATCACAGTGTGGGAAGAGAAAATACAACAGTGTGAGACAAATGAATGGCTGAGTGTGCACAGATGAAGTGGGAGGGTGAGGAGGAAAGAGGCAGTAAATTAAAGCAGAGCTTACACACAATTCACTAGATAGTGGGAGAGAGCAGGAGAAGGACAGCATAAGGTACATTCCAGACAAAGGAAAAGGTACAGAACAAAAGTCTGGAAGCAACATGCATCTTCAAGAAATACTAATGAGCAGGACCGGGAAGGGAGACTGTATTAGTTTCCTACAAGCTGCTGTAACAAATTACCACAAACTCAGTGCCTTAAAATAATAGAAATTACTCTTTTGAAGTTCTGGAGGCCAGTAGTCAGAAATCAAGGTGTCAATGAGGTTTTCTCCTTCTGGAGATTCTGAGGGAAAAATCCCTTCTGTCTCTCTCCTAACTTCAGGTGGTTGCTGGCAGTCCCAGCATCCCATGGCTTACAGCAGCCAACTCTAGATTCTGCCTCTATTATCACACGACTTTCAGATAAAAACACCAGTCATTTGATTTCAATAGAACTTCATCCTAAATAATTAGACCTGCAAAGATTCTACTGCTCTCACATTCTGAAGTTCCAGGTCATGTGGGGCAAATCCTTTGACTCAGTACAGAAGCCATGCTAGGGAGTTTGGATGCAGTAAAGCCCATGTTCCCAAACTTCAGTTGTTATATAACACTATTCACAATTTTTGTTATCCTTCTGAGCCACCCACTCTTCTATTTTACTACTTTTTCTTTTAAATTTTATTTTGTCACCTTTTTTTTTAACTTATATATATTTATTTCAAAAGGAACCATTGTATCACTACTATAAATGAAGATCTTGCTCGCCTTAACTGTATGGTATCCATAAAAATTTTTAATGAAAAATCTTAACAATGATGGGGCACCTGGGTGGCTCAGTGAGTTAAGCCACTGCCTTCGGCTCGGGTCATGATCTCGGAGTCCTGGGATCGAGCCCCACATCGGGCTTTCTGCTCAGCAGGGAGCCTGTTTCCTCCTCTCTCTCTGCCTGCCTCTCTGCCTACTTGTGCTCTCTGTCAAATAAATAAATAAAATCTTTAAAAAAAAAAATCTTAACAATGAAATATCCAAAACAAAACTGATTGGTTTACAAGAACCTAAAAACAGGTCCCTCAGTGATGAGAAAGGAACTCTCTGATGACTACCAATGATAAAGGAAATCTGGCTCATCTCCACTGGGTTTAAAAAGATGAAGTTTGACACCAACAGGACAATTCTCCCTTCATGGCCACAGAAACTCCTGATTTAATAACTACATAATTGTAAAGAGCCAAAGAAATTTAACCCCCCTCACCGATATAGTTGCATACTGAGAATCAATCCTTCACCAAAATGCTAATAATCACTTCTGCTCGACAGTCTTTTGCCCACACACCAGAACCTACTCCACATTAGCTGTTATTTCAAATATACACATTTCTTTGGTAATACCAGAGAAATAATGGAAGAATGATTCTCCATACATTCACCCCCACCTCACAATTTGAGAAAACTCCTGAGAGGACTTTTAGTGTCTCTTCAGAATGTTCAAAATACTGGTGGTAAGTTCTTGAGATGGGTTCTTTAGGTGGCTTCTAAACCAGATTCTTGAGACGAGGCTTCCAGTATCGTTGAACGGATGCATGGGGCTGAAAGCCGCAATGTAAATTCCAACTGCTCCCACTTGTTCAGTGCTACTGGGTCTAGTCACTGCAGGAAGCTATCATCACTCAAGTTTCTCATTCTGCTCTCCCAACAACCCCGAAGGAGCTACGGCTATGATCAGCACTCAGCTGGGAGAGTGAGGTTCCAAGAGGTGATGAGACGGTCTGAAGTTTACACCGCCCTTGAAAAAAATCAGGCAAGATTCTGGGGCAAGAAGTTGAAGGCATTAAATAGAAGGTGCAGGATGCTCTGTGCTAAGTATACATTGCTGTCACATTCCAAATGGGGAGAAGAACTATGCCACATAGGATTGAATACCATTTCCTACTCCAGAATGTAGGGATCAAGGCAAGGATGATGAAGTTTCTGTTATTAACTCATAAAACAGTGATTGCCAAGGCCTGTTTGGAGGGGCAGGGATAACTGAAGTCTTTAAAATGGTTAAGATCTGGCCAGTCCTGCCCCAAGAAAGCCTTGGGCTAACTTCAGAAAAAAGGGGGAGAGAAGTTTTCCTAAGGCCAGTGGCTTTAATCCATTTATATGTCATTTCTCAGTAACTTAACACTTTCCACTTTCCTATCACGTTGCTTTCAACTTAATGAAAACACAGCTTTAATCCGAGGGAGAAGAATTGATTGCATCTAAATTTATTCTGCTGGCTAAGAGATCCACAGGAAACTACTCATTTCCATTTTTATCACTGCTTTTTTATTTAAACATGTCCTGTCTATTGGTCCATTGTTTTAAGAAACTCCTACAGCTTGCTGGTTTTTAATCAATTTTTTCTTTTTTAAATACCTGTCTTAGCTCTTGAACTTCTGAAGCATTCAGCTTTGTGTCTTGAAAACTTTGGGGTTAAGATTTTAATTTCCCTTCTAGGTTTTATTTTCCTTCTAGGCAGCTAAAGGCATCAAGGAAGTTTTCACTTTGTATTTCTATGGGGCTTCTTTCAACAGTGTGCTGACAGTGCAGCTGATGGTCTGGTTACAAATTGAAGAGGTGTGGTTCTTTCTAAACAAGACATGAGCCAATACCTGAAAGTAGAGTTCTAATGTAAACATAGGTGACAGTTCCCACCCAAGATTCAAGAAGCTTTTTTCTCTTTGCAGTTTCTTTCATGAATGCATAAAATCAACTAATTACTATTCACAAGTAAAATTTAAACATACAAATGCAAGGTCTCTACCTTCAAGGAGTTTACAGATCCTCTCCCTCAGCCCCTGCCAACATGCATTTAGAGGCATAAGCATGTGCGCGTGCGCGCGTGTACACGCATATACACACACACATACACACACATACTCGCTTAGCTCATCTTGCTACAAATACCTGGGTCACTGCCTGTGCTGTCTCTGGTCACAGTGCCACAACTAAAGGGCTTGGGGAATTAATTCTCTGAGGAGTAGCCCTCAACCAAAGACAAATTAAATATAGTGAAGAGATACTCCAGCCTCCATGACTCAGGTAGAACAACTCTAGGACATGCTCTGTACAATTTCCTAAAGGTCATTAGCAGGACTGCACCCCATCTGCCCTCAAGAATCACCTACTCATCAATCCACCTCACACTGGCTTCTTCCCTTCCCTGTCTCACGTCCCTCTTCCTCTCCTAGAGCATCCTGGAATCCATTTCCAAATAAATTACTTACACACAGAGGTGGGGACTGGTGGGGGAAATAAAACAGGTTCAAAAGAACTGTCACCACATTAGGAATGGCATCAAAATACTTAAGTTGCAGAATCTAACTAACAAGACAGGCACTCTGTTCCCTAACAATGCTTATAACTTTGTGGCTTCTTTATTTTTTATGCAAAAGAGAAGAAACGGGAAGAAATATAGCTTTGACTTCTATGTGTAATATAAAGAAAACCATCACAAGTCAGGATTCAGTCAAGGAAATAGAGTTCATGCCAGGTGTTTCAATAATGGATATTGCATAAAGGGAACTAGTTCTAAAGGAGCCAGAAAAGCCAAAAGCCCAAAGAGAAGACAATGAGATAAAACAAAGATTTGCAACAGAAAGAAGCCATTGTCCAGTTCTTCAAAAGGTTCAACACAGAGTTACCATATGACCCAGTCATTCTGCAGCTAGGTAAATCTTGTTTTGCTCAAGAGAATTGAGATCTGCTATCCGAGAACTGAAAATATAGGTTCGCACAAAAACGGATAGGGGGCACCTGGGTGGCTCAGTGGGTTAAAGCCTCTGCCTTAGGCTCAGATCGTGAACCCAGGGTCCTGGAATCGAGCCCCACGTTGGGCTCTCTGCTCAGTGGGGAGCCTGCTTCCTCCTCTCTCTTTGCCTGCCTCTCTGTCTACTTGTGATCTGTCAAATAAATAAATAAAATCTTTAAAAATAAACAAACAGACAAACAAAAAACGGATACAGAAATATTCACAGAAGCATTATTTATATAATAGCCCCCAAATGGAAACCATCCAAATATTCTTAATAAACCAAATGTGATATGTCCATACAATAGACTACTCCATCATAAAAATCAACTAGTGATATATGCTACAACATGGATGAACCTTGAAGACATTATGCTATGTGAAAGAAGTCATTCACAAAAGGCCATATGATGTAGAATTCCATTTGTATGAAACATACAAATGGATTGGTAGATCCAGAGAGACAAAGTAGATTAGTAGTTACCAGAGGCTGTAATGACAAGAAAATGGGGAGAGACCATTAATCAGTACAGAGTTTCTTCCTGGGGTGTTGAAAATGTTCTGGAATTAGACAGTGGTGATGGCTGCACAAGTTTGTGAATATACTAAAACCCAGTGAATTGTACATTTTAAAAGAGTTAATTTTGTGATATCTGCATTATACTTCAGTTAGAATAAAGAAAAGAAGGAAGGGAAAAAGAAAGAAGGAAAGAGAAAAAGGAGCCACTGTCACCACTTGGACAAGAAGGATAAAAGGAAAAGATACTTGACCAAATCTCAGGAGCCAGGACCCCCACAAAAACTGGGGCCAGCTTGGAAGGGGCAATGAGGTGGGAGCTAGAATGGGGGGGAGACACAGCCACTGCTAGTCACTCATTCTGAAGCAAAAGGTGACAGGAAGATATCCTCTAGCTTCTCCCTTCCTCCTTCCCACCATTCTTTTTACATTGGCCAAACCTATCTGGAAACCAGTTAGTAAGGAAACCTGAGAAACAATCTGCAGCTATTGTCTCTGTAACACAGAGAAGTGAAGGGGAGAGCACAGAATGGGTCTGAAAACAAACAGGCAAATGCCTAGCATAGAACTCCATTGCTTCCAATAGGAAACTCTTCCCAGTTGAGATTATTAAATACAACATAGCCAACAACTTGGGTAGTATTATTTTTGAAAACTTAACACAAATCCTCAATGCCTTTTTTTTTTGTTTTTTAAATAAAGGTAGAAGAAGGGGACAATTATTTTAGTAGTAGTTACATTAAAATGGGAAAACAAGTGTTAACCTTAAGCCAAAAGGGCATTTTCACTTGGCCTGACATTCTGCAAATATTACTGAGTACCCTAGGGATACATAATGAAAGCGGCACTATCCTTAACCACAAGGAGATCATTAAGGAACTCTCAGCCTATGCTAGGGAAAAAATATTAACCAGGCCTGATTAGTACAAATCAAACATTCAGGAACCATAACAGAATTAAAAGTGCTCATTTAATAAGTAAATTTTAATAGCACCTCCCTATCAAATACCTCAAAGAGCTGAAAATCAGAGGGGCAACCGTTGGAAGGGTGCCAAAGAACCCTCCATTCTAACTGAATTTCAATCTATCCAAACATCATTACCTTGGGGCATACTGCAGTCTTCCTAAACTATATTCCCATACACCTATTTCCAACATAATTGCTACTCACTTCGGTGCACTCCAAGGAATACCTACATAAACGCAGAACAAAATTTGTATTTTAAATTTCCCAGTGAGAACAACAGCGGTCGGTGGGAGGAAGGAGGTGGCAAGAGTCAAATTTAGACTGATTCAAGTCTAAAGTCCCTTCGGAACATTTAAAATCCCCAAAGACACATGGTTCCAACCAACTCCTGACACTCAGATGGCCAGTTATTCTGACATTCGTGAGCTGTTGCAACTTGCTGTTAATTTCATCCCTAGGAATAGTATTGGCAGAGAATTGACTCTTAGAAGCATTAATATGAACTGAGGCTAGATTCCTGCTGACTACACGAGTGCCTTTAATCTAGGGTATATGTCATACCTTGAAGAAATCCTAAAAGAGAATTATTAAAGATGTCTTTCTTTCAAAAAAAGGCAAGAGGTTCTTTTTCCTTTATATAAGCAAGTGAATCACAAAAACAAATTTCCTCTTTTTGCTTAAGGCCAAAACAATGTCAAATAAAATAAAGCAAAAGATAAACCCATACCTCCGAGGCCATACTTTCCTCATTTTCACTTTACCTCCTGGATAATTCTCAATATTAATACAGCTTGGGAGGATGGGGTGACCAGAATTGGGAAGGGACAACGGTTACCATTTAGCAAAAAAAAAAAAAAAAAAAAAAAAGCCTATGGGACTACTAAACTGTTTGCAAGCACATGCAAATGGTTCCAACAATAAAATATTTCAAGCTCCATACATAACAAAGAACTGAGTCATAATTATAGTAAAGTCAGACTTTTCAATAGTTCACTGAAATATACCATTTGTTTTGGGCTATAGCAATACATCAAAGCACAAAGAAAAAACTTTTTGTTTCTCTGTATGTATTTATGTAAAATAGAGCTGTATCAGGCAGTCAACACAGCCAAATTTGTTCTTAGATCTTATTGGCTATGGACATCTAAAATCACAGTGCATTTGGCTACAAAAATTTAAAACAATTTTCCCTTCCAGAGCTCCAAAGGAAAATTATCAATACTAAATGATATATGTGCATGAATCAGCCAAAATATTAACTTTATAACTGTATTTTAAAGATAACATGTTCTGTTAATATATTTCATCAAAATCTCAAAACCTAGCAAAGCACTATTAACATAGTTTCCCCAAAAGTTACTTTAAGATTTATTTATTTATTTACTTACTTACTTACTTATTTGGCAGAGAGAGAGATCAGAGGTAGGCAGAGAGGCAGGCAGCAAGGGGGAAGCAGGTTTCCTGCTGAACAGAGAGCCCAATGCGGGGCTCGATCCCAGGACCCTGAGATCATGACCTGAGCCGAAGTCAGAAGCTTAACCCACTGAGCCACCCAGATATCCCCCAAAAGTGACTTTAAATACTTCCTTTAACTTGCTTAATAAAGAGAACTGCCAATTACCGGGTTTTAAGTTCTTATTGAAATAATTAACAAGAAATTAAAAACTCCTGAAGTAGTATCCACTATTTCCTGATTATTTATAGTGTGTATAGCCTAGCAGGGTGTGTTTCAAGCTAAAATACTTCATCTGATTCACACCAAAGACTATGTGAAATGTCAAAGCAGAAAGAATGGTCCACTTTTCAAAGGCTGTTTTGCACCTATCTAATATGAAAAGAGAAACATGGGATACTCTTGAACAGATGAAGAATTATAAAGGGAAAGCTCAATGTGTTGGCTTAAGTGTTTGTGAAATTATTAAATATCAAAGATACCAGGTATTCGGTGGCACTTGGGTGGCTCAATCAGTTAAGCATCCAACTCTTGATCTTGGTTCAGGTCTTGATCTCAGGGTCATGAGTTGGAGCCCCACACTGGGCTCTGTGCTGGGCCTGGGGCTTACTTCAAGAAAATAAAAAGATACTAGGTACTCATTTAAATGCACAACATATTGCATAATCTCTTCTGTTAATGTGATAAGAAAAATTGACTATGAAATTCTATACTAAGGTGACTGTTGATTCTAAAATAAAGACATGGACTGTGTCTGTATACTACATATGGAATTCACAGATGTTACTGTCAGCACTTTTTATCTAGTGCCACACAACTTAGCAATTAATATGACGTCTTAGGTAATTAATTGTTTGGTATATTGATCTCATTTTGCTAAGTAGATTAAATATTCCACTGGACTCCCAAACTTCCTTGCACATGTAGTAGGTGTTGAAAAATACTTCCTGACTGATAAGCATGTTTATCTACATTAGAGATTTTTTTGGACCTGTAAATACACTGGCAGACTTCCATTCTCCACTTTATCATATAATTTTAAGAGCCAAAAGTTGGTGTATACCTATCAGGGACAACTCACACCCAAATATAATAATTTTCTTTTTCTTAAATTTCTCAGATATTTACACACAGTTTGAATTTTTGTCTTAATCCAGAAAAACAACCTGTTGTATAAATCAACTATGAAACAGCTGAGGCTCTTACTAAAAGAAAGGTTTTTCCTTTTCCCTATTCATTTTTATTATGGTATGTAAAATATATGTCTAGAACATGTACTTAAAGTAAAAGTATTAATCAAGTGACTACCGGTAAAAATCTCACTCAGGTAAAGAAAGAGAACATGGCCACTCAGAGCCCCTGTGTGCCCCCCACACATCATTTCACCTGCACTTCCCCACAAGTAACCTCCATCCCAACTCTTGACTTGCTTCTCCCCTTGTTTTCTCTATAGTTTTAGCACCTGCATCTACCCAAACAGGATATTGTTTAGTTTGGCTACTTTGGGCATTTATATAAATAAACACCAACTGTATGCATTCTCTCAGTGGTGCACTTTCTTTTGCTCATTATGGTCCATCCTCCAAGTCCATTCAAATGTGGCAGCCAAAACAATCTTATTGAACTATAAGTTAGGCCTGCTCAAAATGTTTTAAAGTCGTTGCTCAATTCATTCAATAAATCAAAAATGCCAGTAAGATTCCCCATGATTTGGGCCAACGGCTACCTTCCTGATTTAACCCCACTCTCCTCTAGCCATACCACCTCCTTGTCCAGAATGTCCCTACCTGTGCCATTACATTGTCTGTTTCCTCTGCCTGAGTGGTTCCCACCATGACTCATACCTTATCACCTTGAAGCCTTCTCCACAATGTCACATTCTTAATGAAGCCTATCTGATCTCCCTATTCACCATAGTTACCTAACATAGTACTATAAATCCTGGCTTAAGCAATCAGACAACAAGAAGAAATAAAAGGCATGCAAGTAGGCAAGGAAGAAGTCAAACTTTCACTGCTCGTAGATGTGACACTCTATATAGAAAACTCAAAAGACTCCACCAAAAATTTGCTAGAACTAAAACACGAATTCAGCAAAGTCATGAGATATAAAATCAACATATAGAAATCTATTGCATTTCTACACACCAATAATGATGCAGGAGACAGAGAAATCAAGGAATCGGTCCCTTTACAATTATACCCAAACCCATAAGATACCTAGGAATAAACCTAACCAAAGAGGGGTAAGATCTGTACTCTGAAAATTATAGAACACTGGTGAAAGAAATTGAAAATGAGAAACAGGGAATCAAAGATCATTCCATGCCCATGGGTTGGAAGAATAAATACAATCTATACTTTTAATGCATTCCCTATCAAAATACCACCAGCACTTTTCACAGAGCTAGAACAAACAATCCTGGAATTCATATGGAACCACAAAAGACCCCAGATAGCCAGAGCAATCTTGTAAAAGCAAAGTAGAGCTGGGGCATCACAATTCAGGAGTTCAAGCTATATTATAAAGCTACAGTCATCAAGATAGTATGGTGCTGGTACAAAAACAGACATATAGATAAATGGAACAGAACAGAAAACCCAGAAATGGACCCACAATTATACGGTGAACTAATCTTTGATAAAGCTGGGAAAGACTATCCAATGGAAAGAAGATAGTCTCTTCAACCATTGGTGTTGGGAAAACTGGACAGCTACATGAAAAAAAAAATGAAACTGGACCACTTTCTTATAACATAAACAAAGATAAATTCAAAGTGGTTGAAAGACCTAAATGTGAGACAGGAAACCATCAAAATCCTAGAGGAGAACAAAGGCAGCAGGCAATCTCTTTGACATCAGCCATAGTAACTCCTAACTAGACACATCTCTGGAGGCAAGGGAAACCAAAGCAAAAAGGAACCATTGGGATTTCATCAAAATAAAATCTTCTGCATAGTGAAGGAAATAATCAACAAAACTAAAAGGCAACCTACAGAACAAGAGAAGATATTTACAAAAGGTATATTTGATGAAGGGTTAGTTTCCAAAATCTAGAAAGAACTTATAAAACTCAACACCCAAAAAAATAAAACAAGTAATCCACTTAAGAAAAGGACAGAAAACATCCAGATGGCTAACAGACACAAGAAAAGATGCTGAACATTATGCATCATCAGAGAAATACAAATCAAAACCATGATGAGCTATCAACTCACACTGGTCAGAATGGCTAAAATTAACAATCCAGAGAACAACATGTGTTGGCAAGGAAGTGGAGAAAGGGGAACCCTCTCACACTGTTGGTGGGAATGCAAACTGGTACAGCCACTCTAGAAAATAGTATGGAGGCTCCTCAAAAAGTCAGAAATAGAACTACCGTACAGCCTAGCAATTATGCTACTAGACATGTGCCCAAAGGATACAAAAATACAGATTTGAAGAGGCACATGCACCCCAATGTTTATAGCAGCATTACCAACAATAGCCAAAGTATGGAAAGAGCCCAAATATTCATCAACTGATGAATGGATAAAGAAGATGTGGTGTGTGTATATATTCATACACACACACACACACACACATGCACACACACACACACACACACACATGAACACACATACAATATGGAGTATTATTGGGCCATCAAAAAAAGTGAAATATTGGGGTACCTAGGTGGCTCATTTAGTTGAGCATCTGACTCTTGATTTTGACTCAGGTCATGATCTCAGGGTCCTGGGATTGAACCACAGGTCAGGCTCTGTGCTCAGCAGGGAGTCTGCTTGAGATTCTCTCTCCCTCTCCTTTCACCCCTCCCCCCACTCATGTGTTTTCTCTCTCTTTTTCTGAAATAAATAAATCTTTAAAAAAAATCATCTTGCCATTTGCAACAGCATGGTTGGAACTAGAGAGTATTATTAATCCTAAGTGAAATAAGTCAGAGAAAGACAAATATCATATTATTTCACTCATATGTGGAATTCAAGAAAGAAAACAGATGAACATGGGTGGGGTAGAGGCAAAGAGGGAAGCAAACCATAAGAGAATCTTAACTATAGAGAACAAACAAAGGGTTGCTGGAGGAGAGGTGGGCAGGGGATGGGCTACATGGGTGATGGGTATTAAGGAGAGCACTTGTAATGAACACTGGGAGTTATATGCAAGTGTTGAAACACTAAATTCTATTTCTGAAACCAATATTACACTGTTAACTAGAACTTAAATAAAAACAAAAATAAAATAAAAATAAAATATAATCATAAACATACTCTGCCCCACTTCCACAGATTCCAGATTCCCATTCCCTGCTTTCTGTTTATTTCCCACAATACTCATCATTTTGACATTCCATTTAATATGTCTATTGTTCTCTGTCTTTTCCCCAAGAGCATATAAGTACCACTAGGTACCCCCAGTATTTAGAACAGTGCCTGGTTGGAAAGTATTTGTTGGAAAAATGAACATTATGCTTCTGAGATCATGCATATGATGGCACAGAGCTGTATTTGTTGTATTTGTTGGAAAAATGTACATTATGCTTCTGGGATCATGCATATGATGGCACAGAGCTATATTTTGCTTCACATTTCCATTGCATAAATACCACAACTCAGTTACCCAATCTGTTTTTGAAAAACCATTGGGTCATTTCCACATCTGTTCTTTTGTTTTTGATTCTTACAAGCACTGCTACTGTTCATATCTTTATTTATAAATCCTGGTGCAAGAAATGCAGGAGTTTCTCAACGTCCCAATTAGACATCTAACTGGGGACCTGTAGTAATACTGAGTATGCAAATTTCAACTCCCCTAGTACTGCCCAACCCTCTGCTGACATGGTTGTGTCAATCTAGACCCACCAGCATGTAGAGAAACTCACATTCGTCCACATCCCCCCCAACACTCATTGTTAGTTGCTTATATTTGCCAGCTTGGTGTTTATGTTATCTCACTGGGCTCTTACGTTGTATTTCTCTCTATATCAATGAGATGAACCATTTTCCCTACACTTCTTGGCTTTTCCTTCTCTCTGAAGGGTCTATTGAAGACTTTTGTCAAGATTTCCATTGGATTCTCTTTTCCTTATTAATTGATTCCTAAGTTTTATAAGTCAAAATCCAGTCAAGAAAACCAAAACTAAACAAAGTATTTTAACCCACTGAGCCATCCAGGCACCCCTAAACAAAGTATTTTAAATGGAAGGGATTTAATACAGGGAATGGTTACACAGGTGGTAGGCTGAACAGCAAAAGGGGGAGAAGGGAATCTTGAGGTGGTCTATTTTTTAAAAAGATTTATTTATTTATTTATTTATTTGCGAGAGAAAGAGAGAGCACACATGCATGAGAGGGAGAGGCAGAACGAGAGAGCAAGAAAATCTCTGGCAGAATCCCTGCTGAGTGCAAAGTATGATTCAGGGTTCAATCTTACAACCCTGAGATCACAACCTGAGCCAAAACCAAGAGTCAGATGTTTAACCTACTGTGCCACCCAGGCACCCCAATGTAACCTAGATATTAATAATATCAGGAAGCAACTTATACCCATAGGAAGGAGGAGACAAGAGAGGAGTCTGGAGCTCTGGGGAGATCAGTCAATACTTAGACCCAGTGGGTGCTTGAACAACCCAGAGGTGAGTGTGGGAAGACTGATACTAGAAGCAGTTTCAGTCCACCCACATATAGGACTAGCCCTAGAAGTATAGATGGAGGCCACATCCTACGTACATTTAAACTGTTAGATTGTGTGCTATTATCACATTTTAACAAATATATATTCATGATGTTCTAGAAGACCAAGTGTGAATTTAGGTGAATGTTAGTCTAAATATGACCTGCAAAGCAAGTCTATAAATCATTTGTTACCATTCCATGCCAAGTAAAAATAGAAATTGAAATTAATATTTAAAAAACTTAACAGCAATTTGACAGTAATGTTATACCAGCTGTATAGTTTTAAAATGTTTTTCTTGAAATTTATTTTTATTTTATTTAACAAAAGTATAACTCTGCAATAAATTTGAAATTTAAAAAAGAAAAGAAAAAAAATTTTTTTCCACAGTTTGAGAGTCACTACTTCAAATTTCTCAACCTCTCAAAATTTCTGGCCAAAATGTAGCAGGCAGCACCTGCAGAGAGTCATACTCCAACCTCAGATCCTTGGCCCATGAACCTGACCTTTTTCCCCCTCATTCCCTCCCTCCCGCCCTTCTTTTCTTTTTAGAGAGTGAGCAAGTGCATTGCACTGGGGGGCTGAAGGTGCAGCACAGAGGGACAGAGAGAGAGAGAGAGAGAGAATCCCAATGTAGGGCTAGACTTCCTGACCCTGAGATCAAGACATGAGCTGAAACCAACTGAGCCACCCAGGCAACCCTGAGCCAGTTCTTCCTTCCTTCCTTCCTTCCTTGTTCCTTTTTTTAAAGATTTCATTTATTTATTTGTCAGAGTGAGAGAGAGCGCACATGCATGCACAAGCAGGGGGAAGTGTTAGGCAGAGGGAGAAGCAGGCTTCCTGCTGAGCAAGGAGCCACACACAGGACTCAGACCCAGGACCCTGGGATCACCACCTGAGCCGAAGGCAGACACTTAACTGACTGAGCCACCCAGGCGTTCTGAGCCAGTCCCTTCTATTTGCAGCTCCATCCTGCTCCATTAGAGGCCTCAAGTACATACGTGTGATCCCCCAAGCCCACACATCAAAGCTCCCTTCACCACCATACACACAATTATATATAAAATTTTATATAAATTGCCACCTTAAAAAATTCGAGATTTTATTTATTTATTTATTTGAGAGGGAGAGAGAGAGCATGAGAGGGACAGAGAGAAAAGCAGACTTTCTGCTGAGCAGGGAGTACCACATGGCCCAATTCCAGGACCCTGGGATCATGACCTGAGCTGAAGGCAGATGCTTAACCAACTGAGCCACCCAGATGCCCCTAAATAACCACTTTTAAGCCAAGATGTGCACACGGGAGGTTTGGCTCACCCTTGGAAGGAAAGACTCAAAGCACTCTGCATATTGAACATCAGGTTCTATGTTCCCCAGCCAGGGGCAAGTAGGGAAGAGGCTCCAATTATTCACACCCCTTTGGCCACAAAGACTCCTTGCCCCATAGGCAAAAATGCAGCCCCCAGAGTCTTACAGCGGGGTTCTCTAAAGCATAAGGCTCCACATAGGGAGCCTCTCACATAGTCCGAAGGGCAGCTAAGAGAAGATGGAACATGGTGCTGCTTCAGCTACAGACATGGTGGCAAAAAAAAAAAAAAAAAAGGAAAGAAAGAAAAAAAAAAAAAGAAAAGAAAAAAGGAGGGTTCCTGGGTGGCTCAGTCAGTTAAGCAGCTGCCTTCAGCTGGGGTCATGATCCCAGGGTCCTGGGATCAAGCCCTGCATCACACTCCCTGCTCACTGGGGAGTCTGCTTGTCCCTCTCCTTCTGCCTGCTGATCCCCTGACCTGAGCTCTCAGTCAAATAATTTTCTTAAAAAATCTAAAAAAGGGGAGGGGGGGATATTGCATCTCTTACTCCTGGCTTCCTATCCTGAGCTCTCTTTTCCAAAACCTAACCAGAATCCAGCTGATGAAAAGTCTGGGAAACATAGCTTGTGAAGTCTCAGCTCCAGCCAGGGAGGGGTTCTCTGTGTTTACTGAATATTGGTCCTCTGTCACATTTTGTTGGTTATTTTGGTGTCTTTGTGTCAGCTTATGATGAATTCTCATATTTAACATGGTCAATTTTTGATAAATTCTCAATTTTAACAGACAAATTCATCAACCTTTTCCATTATGCCTAGGGATTTTATGTCTGTTTTAAAAATCCTTCCCTATTTCAAGGTCATGTAAAGTCTCCTAGATTAGTTTCCAAAAGCCTTATTAATTTAAAAACTATAGCTTAAAAACTCATTCAGTCTTGGGGTGCCTGGGTGGCTCAGTGGGTTAAGCCTCTGCCTTCGGCTCAGGTCTTGATTCCAGGGTCCTGGGATCAAGCCCCACATCAGGCTTGCTGCTCAGGAGGGAGCCGGCTTCCTCCTCTCTGCCTGCCTCAATCTGAAAAAAAAACCCCACTCATTCAGTCTTAAATCTGATTGTGACTTCTATGTATAATGTGAGGTAGGGGTACAATTTCATTTTTTCCCCTATCTATACTCAGATGTCCCAGAACAATTGAGCATAGAATCCATCCTTCCCTCCTCTGGTCTGAACTTGTCACATCTATCATGTATCAAACATCATCATATATGTGGATCTCCAACTGGGCTACCATGTGCTCTTTTATAGCCTTGTTTCTGTAGCAAAACCAAACTTATAGTTTCATAAGTCTTGATCTTGATAGGCAATTTCCTGAACTTTGTTCTTTGTCTTTAAGAATATTGTGGTTATTCTTGGTTCCTTGCATGGCCATATAAGTAGCTTATTAAATTTCACTAAGAAAAATAAATCCCGGGTGGATTCTAAACAGAATTACATTGACTCTAAATCAATTAAAAGGAAATGTGACATCTTTACAGTATTAAATCTTCTGATCCATAAGCATGGCTTATCTCTCCATTTGGTTAGGTCCTCCTTAATATCCTTTAATAAAATTCTGTAATTTTTTCCATAAAGCTCTTGCATCTTTGCTAGATTTATTCCTCAGTACTTCATATCATTGTGCCACTATAAGCATCTTTTTTATTCATTTTCCAAATGCTTGTTACTGGCATGTAGAAATATAACTGATTTTTGTATATTGATTTTATATTCAGCTACCTTTCTAAATTCACTTATTAATAATGAATCATCCATAGATTTCTTGTACTTTCAACATAATCCAAGTTGCCTTCCTTCAACATTCCAGTCCAATTGCAGGTTATTTTCTTTGCTTGGCTATTCCCATCCTGTACTTCCTCCCATCATAGCACCTATCACATTATTTTCTAATTGTTTTTCTTTATTTTTCATGGACTGTAGATTCCTTGACACGAGGAACTATGTTTGCTCTTTCACTTTTGAATCCCCAGTTCTTAGCACAACACTTGGCACTATTACTCCCTTGATAAATATTTATTGAATGAATAGAGTCCATCTCTTGAAATCCTTCACTGGTTTTTCATTGCTTTCTTACAAAACCCTGTAAGATTTAGCCATTTCTGAAAGTTTAGTTCATAGTACACTACCATGATTATAAAATCTGCCCTGGCCACACTACCATGATTATAAAATCTGCCATGCCCACATGTCTGCCTGGTCATGCATCACAAGAGAAAGAGGGATTGTGATTTTACCAAGGCTATCCCGTGGCAGGTGGGCATATATACCACATCCAAATGTGAATTATCAAAAGGTGGTCAGAAATGAAAGCAGGCTCTGGCACTGTCAATGACTAATCAATGTACCTATCAAATATATACCACACTGGGGCACCTGGGTGGCTCAGTGGATTAAAGCCTCTGCCTTCAGCTCAGGTCATGATCTCAGGGTCCTGGGATTGAGCCCCACATCGGGCTCTCTGCTCAGCGGGGAGCCTGCTTCCTCCTCTCTCTCTCTCTCTCTCTGCCTGCCTCTTGCCTACTTGTGATCTCTGTCTGTTAAATAAATAAATAAAATCTTAAAAAAAAAATATATATATATATATATATACCACACTGTTTAAGTGTACCTAGACAAACACTTCCATGTTGCCCAATTTGTTGGCATATAGCGTTCATAATATTTTCTTACAATAGTTTGTATTTGTGTGGTGTTGGTTGTTATTTTTCTCTTATTTTTGATTTTATTTATTTGGGTCCTTTCTCTTCTCTTTTTGATGAGTCTGGCTATGGGTTTATCTTTTTTTTTTAATTTAAATTTTGTTAATACATACTGCATATACTGGTTTAGGGGCTTATCAATTTTATTAATTTTTTCAAAGAATCAGTTCCTGGTTTCACTGATCTGTTCTACTGGGATTTTTAGTTTCTGTATCATTTACTTCTGTTCCAATCTTTATTATTTCCTTTATTCTTCTGGCTTAAACTTTGTTTATTGTTCTTTTTCTAACTCCTTTAGGTCTAAGTTTAGGTTGCTTGAGATTTTTCTTCCTTCTTGACGTGGGGCTGTATCGCTATATACTTCCTCTTATGACTGCTTTTGCTACATCCCAAAGGTTATGGACTGTCGTGTTTTCATTTTCATTTGTTTCCATGTATTCTTCTTAACTCTTCTTTAATTTCCTGGTTGGCCTATTTATTCTTTAGTAGTATGCTTTAGTAGTATGTTGTTTACCCTCCATGTATTTGTGGTCTCTCCAACTTTTTCTTGTGGTTGACTTCAGATTTCATAGCATTGTGGTCAGAAAATATGCATGGTTTGATCTCAGTCTTTTTGTACTGGTTGGACCTGATTTATGACCTAACATGTGATCAGTTCTGGAGAATATCCCATGTGCACTTGAAAAGAATATTCTGCTGCTTTAGGAGGAAATGTTCTGAATGTACATTAGGTCCATCTGGTTCAGTATGTCATTCAAATCCATTGTTTCCTTGCTGGTTTTCTGCTTAGATGATCTGTCCATTGAAGTAAGTGGGGTGTTAAAGTCCCTACTATTATTATATAAATACCAATGAGTTCCTTTATGTTTGCTATTGTTTTATATATTTGGGTGCTCCAAAGTTGGGAACATAAATATTT
Organism: Neogale vison; assembly: GCF_020171115.1. NCBI lineage: Eukaryota > Metazoa > Chordata > Mammalia > Carnivora > Mustelidae > Neogale > Neogale vison. Next base: position 15,833,599 of record NC_058097.1, read on the forward strand.
GCAATTGTTAGACCTTCTTGTTGGAGAGTTCCCTTTATATTGATGTGATGTTCTTCATCTCTTGTTACAGTCTGGCTTAAAACCTACTTTGCCTCAAGTAAGTATTCTTACTCTGGTTTTCTCTTGACATTCATTTGCATGATAAATGTTTCTCCATCCCCTCCCTTTCTCTCTGCTGTGAGGGAGTAAAATGACACCAGTCAGCTTTTCCCTGGAGAGGGGAGTTGTGGCTTTCTGCTCTCAAGAAGTACTTTCAACGGACCAAACCAATTTCCCTTGAGCACCCAGGTGTTTTTGAGACTACTGTTTTCACTCTATGTATCTGCAGGTTGCTTGCCTACCTGGAGTAGGGCAATGCACCTTGGGCTCTATCCCTCCCACCTGCTGACTTTTAAAACTCCAAACTTCAGGGATCTGGTATGGCAGAGACCTGCATCGGGTCCTCTGGAAAAGGTCCTGCCACATCAGGATTGATACAGCTTTGACCCTGATGGGCAGTTTCCCCAGAGCACAGGGGTGTGAGATTTGGAGCAAAATGGGCTAAACAGCTAGTGTCCAGGTTAGCTGCCCTCAGCTCCTTCTCTGCACCTATGCTGCACCCTCAGGCGAGAGAAGTGTTACTTGCTGGTTCTTTCATCCCCAGAAAGGCAATGCGGCTTTTCACAGACACACTCCAAGAAGTATGAACAGTCTCTCCCTTTGCACCTTAGGTGATCCTCAGATCCTACACTCTGCCCCAGGGTTGCTTGCCTGCCTGCTCTCCAGGAGCAGAGCAACATCTTCAGGTCTCTATCCCAGGCAAGTCTGGGGACCTCTGTAACTCGAGTATTTGAGCCCAACTGGTTGCAAAAACTTGGGAAAATCAGCCTCTCTTTTGTTCCCAACCAACAGCTTTGGGGGAAGTGTTCTCCTTGTGCATATCCTGCGATCTGTTTCTCCCCTAAACTACATCTCTGCACTTCCTACCTTCCTTGATGTGGCCTCTTCTTGCCCAGCCTCTAGTTCTGCATTTTGTTCTGTTAGTCCCCAGATAAACTGTTTGGATATTCAGGATGATTCAATAGTTATCTAGCTGGGTTTCAGGGATGAGACAAGCCTAGAGTCCTCCTATAATACTGCCATTTTAGCTCCCCTCACCCTTGGATTTCTGATCTACTCTTACTTTGCACACCCCCAATTTTAGTATCCCCTACACTTTAGGAGTAGTAGAGAATCCTTCCACTACTTTGCTCCTATGACAGCCAGCTTAGTTTCCTTTAAAATCATTATTTTCTCCTTTGCCTGTCCACCCACTGCCCACCCACACAAATGACTTTACCCCAGCAACCAGAGAAAAGGACTTCAATTTGTCAGGTAAATCTTATTACTCAGATGAAATCCACACTCTGATTTTTATATTCTATTAAGATAGAGTATTTGTTCATCATCCTCCATATACTCACATCCCTTCAAAATAACTTAGAGCTTTCTGTAAAATGAGATAGAATATGTTGGAAACATCACTGGCATTAATTATATTTCTGTGGATTTTAACCATTCAAGTTGATTTAACTCAATGACAACATCTGGAGCAGACCAAGAACACAATAGAAACAGAAAAAACAAACTATAACCTTTCTACTGATATAAAGGGAGAGCTAGACAATTGCCTTTCTTTTAGTTAAGAACAGGTCTACATACCATAAAAGAAAATAAAAGGTTATGCAACCACCTAGGTAAATCCCACAAACAGAAAGAAAGAAAATAAACAACTACCAAGACCTCCTTCCCTTGTCCTCACTCACAAAATTTGACAAAATAGAAATCTGGAGAAATAATCTAAAAATGGAAACTAAGCAGCAAAGAATTATATAGGGTAATGGGGGAAACTGTCATTTCAGACAATTTCTAGACAATTAGAGGACAGAAAAAAATAAAGTCTCAAAAATCACCAAGAAGGTATAAAGAAATACTTGAACTCAGTAGGAAATGATTCTAAAAAATAAGCAGGACTGAATGCCAAGAACCAAAAAAATACAAAGCATAATATAAATGTTCTGTGTCGTTTTCAATAAATGGATTTCTGTCCTTTTTATTCTTTTAATGGCTTCCATTTTCTATGCACTTGAAATTACTCATTCAAAATCCTCCTCATATGGGGTTGTTAATAATGTTGTCCATCTATAAGCAAAAAACTCCATATACAAATTTATTTTGACTTTTCCTCCTGGTCTTTGTTGAATGGGTTATAGATAGATGTCAGAATGCCATACTGCTGGGATCTAACACCAAGAGATATCTTTGTTAATGGACATTCTTTTTTTTACATCCTTTTTGAGAAAGAGAGTAAAACATGCAGGGCCATATGTCATTTAAGTTTGTTTGAAATGAGATGCAAAAGATAGAAAAGTCTGAAACAGCAGTTCATAAACATAACCTACAGAGACAAAAAGATTACACCATTTATCACTCTATTAAACCTTGTGTTTTTAATGTGTTGCATATTTTAAAATTATTGATCAAAGGCTGGTACCTGTCCTACTTCAGTATTAATTATCTCAAGTTTCTCCACAAAAATCATTGTTGAACACATGGCTTCCTGTACCCTTGCAGCATTCTGGAACTGAGATTTAGTGATATATTTATTAAGCTGAACATGTATGTTGCCCAGCAGAGATTAAGCACCCTGTTTAAGCATAGCCTCTTCCTGCAACAGAACCCAAGAACCTCTAGGTATTTGAAGTTCTTTGTAGATTAGGCTTTTCTTCACTTTTATTGGGTTTCTTCATGTCAGGAAGAATTCTAGGTACTTTTTTTTTTTTTTTTTGGCCTGGGTCCTATAGTAGATTCTCAAGAAAGTAGGGGCAAGTAAAGACATACAACCAATTAACTAGTAAAATGAAATCCAGCTCACGTTCTAGCAGGAGACATTTCTTGCCCATATCCCCACCCAAAGGCACACCAATGATCTATCCAATGATCATCTTTTCCCATTTATTGGGAATTTTAATTCACTTACATTGATGATTAGCAATACATATGGCCCTATTTAGACCATCTTACTTATACTTTAACTTTTTCTCTTTTCTAACCTTTTATTGAAGTATAATACAAAAAAAATACAAAAATCCCAAGTATATACACAAACTGAACAAACCCATGTAAAAAGAACCCAGATCAAGAAACACTACATTACCTCTCTACCCAGCCCCTTGCTTTTATGACCCCTTCCAATCCTTATCTTGCCTTCACAAAGGCACCAAACATCCTGACTTCTAGTATCATAAATTCATTTTCCTGTTTTTCAACTTTTATTAATGGAATTGAATTACCCAGTATTTCATGGAGTATTTATTGTGCCTGGCTTCTTTTACTCAAGGTTATGTTAGTAAGTTTCACCCACATTGTTGCAAATACTCATTCTCACTGCCATGTTCTCATGATGTGAATATATCCATTCTATTATTGAATGTCAACAGGTATTTTCCAGTTTAAGGCTTTAGGAATGATGTTGCTAAGAACGTTCTTATACAGGAGAGGAGTCCAAGATGGCAGAGGACTAGGAGACCTAAATTTTGTCTGGTCCCAGGAATTCAGCTAGATACTTCTCAAACCATTCTGAACACCTATGAACTCAACTGAAGAACAAAGAAAACAGAAGCACCAACTCTATTAACAGAAAAGGGGCCACATTCTGGAAGGTAAGATGTGTGGAGAAATGAATCCAAGGTGATATATGAGAAGACAGACCATGGGGGAAGGGAGCCTCCATCAGCCAGCTACTGGCAAGTGATAGAGCAACAGAGCACAAAGTCAGAACATGTAGAAGTCTGCTCTGGTGAGGGACTTTTCTCTGGTGGCTAGGCCAGGAGTGGAACCCTCACTAGGACAGTGTGATCTCAGGACCCTTGGGGTCACAGGAAGACCGGGGTTGCCTGAATGCAGCAGAACTCCCACGCTTCAGGGCAGAGAAGCCAGCTACAAAGAATGAGCCAAGGAGTGGGCTCTCACCTCTGGGCTTGCCATTAACTATGATCTGCAGCATGGTCAGACCACTGCTATTCAAGCAGGGGCCCAAGAAGCAGCAGAATTGGGGACACTCCTCTTCCTCTCCCGGCAGGAGTGGCACTGGAGTATGCTACAGGAGACTGGCAGATTTAGAGAATCCAAATGGAGTCATGTGCCAGAGATAAAAACACCTGGTCACTGGCTGGGTGAGCAAAGAGTGCAGCCAGAGACCAGGGAGACAGGAGAGATTGACTGCTTTTCTCTGAGGGCCCCGTGAGGAATGGGGCGCCTGAGCTTCTGACTCTTCAGGGCAGGAGATTGGAAGGCCACTATTTTCATTCTTATCCTCTATAGCTGCGCAGAAACCCTTCAGAGAATGAAAGCTGCAGAGAGCAAACCCAAGCAGATTACTTTGCCTGGCCCCTGGCAAAGGCAGTACAATTCTGCCTGGGGCAAAGATATTTGAGAATCAATGCAACAGGTGGCTCCATCAGAAGATCAGCAAGAACATACAGTCAAGACCAAGTTTACTGATCACTGAGAACTGCACTCACTGGTGGGTGCTAGGGGAATACAGCACATAGAATTCATGGGGTTTTTTTCTATAACTCTTGCCTTTTAACTTTACATTGAAAAAAATTTTTTAATTATTCTTCTTTCCTTTTTCAACCAACTATCAATTCCTTTTTAAAATATTTTTAATTTTCATTGTTAAGTCATATTCTAGCCTTTCATTGTATTTAATCTTATTTTTGGAATATATGTAAGTTTTCTCTTCTTTAAAATTTTGGTATGCAGTCTCTTCTAACACACCGAGATACACCCAAAACCTAGTGTATGGTTCTGTTCCATTCACTCACCTGTTCACATTCTCCCCACTCCCATCCCCTGTTTTGACTCTCTTCTCATTTGTTTATATATTTCTCTGGGGTCGTTGTTACCCTTTTAGCATTTTGTTCTCTCATTCATCTATCCTTCTCTCAACAAAATGACAAAACAGAAAAAGACACCCCCCAAAAATAGAACAAGAGGCAGTACCAACCTCCAGGGACTTATTCAATATGGACATTAGTAAGATGTCAGAACTAGAGTTCAGAATAATAATTAAAAAGATATTAGTTGGGCTTGAAAAAAGCATAAAAGACACTATAAAATCCCTTTCTGGAGAAATATATATAAAGGAGCTGGAGAAAGAATAAAAAATCAAGCCTACACCCAGCAGGAGAAGAGAAATAAAGATCAGAGTGGAAATCAATGAAAGAGAAACCAAAAGAACAGTAGAACTTATCAACAAAACTAGGAGCTGGTTCTTCTAAAGAATTAATAAGACTGATAAACCCCTGGCCAGACTTATCAAAAAGAAAAAAGAAAGGACCCAAATAAAATAAAATCATGAATGAAAGAGGAGAGATCACAACACTGAAGAAATACAAACAATTATAAGAACATACTATGAGCAACTATATGCCAACAAAGTAGACAATCTGGAAGAAATGGATGCATTCTTAAAAACATATAAACTACCAAAACTGAACCAGGAAGAAACAGAAAACCTAAACAGACCCATAACTATCAAGGAAATCGAAGAAGTTATCAAAAATCTCCCAACAAACAAGAGCCCAGGGCCAGATGGCTCCCCAGGGAAATTCTACCAAACATTTAAAGAAATATTAATACCTATTCTTCTGAAACTGTTCCAAAAATAGAAACAGAAGGAAAACTTCCAAACACATTTTATGAGGCCAGTATTACCTTGATCCCCAAATCAGACAAAGACCCCATCAAAAAGAGAATTACAGACTAAGATCCCTCATGAACATGGATGCAAAAATTCTCATCAAAATACAAGCAAATAGGATCCAACAGTACATTAAAAGGATTACTCACCACAACCAAGCGAGATTTATTCCTGTACTGCAAGGTTGGTTCAACACCTGCAAATCGATCCATGTGAAACACTACATTAATAAAAGAAAGGACAGAAACTATATGATCCTCTCAATAGATGTAGGAAGAGCATTTGACAAAGTATAGCATCCTTTCTTGACTAAAATTCTTAACAGTGTAGGGATAGAGGATATATATGCCAATATCCTAAAAGCCATCTATGAAAAACCCACAGCAAATAGCATTTTCAATGGGGAAAAACTGAGAGCTTTTCCCTTAAGATCAGGAACACAGCAGGGATGTCCACTATCACCACTGCAATTCAACATCGTACTGGAAGTCCTAGTCTCAGCAATCAACAACAAAAGGAAATAAAAGGCATCTGAATTGGCAAAGAAGTCAAACTCTCATTCTTTGCAGATGATATGATACTTTGCATGGAAAACCCAAAAGTCTCCATCCTAAAACTGCTAGAATTCATACAGGAACTCAGTAAAGTGGTAGGATATAAAACCAATGCAGAGAAATCAGCTGCATTTCTATACACTAACAAGGAGATATAAGAAAAAGAAAGTAAGAAGTAGATCCCATTTACAATTGCTCCCAAAACCATAAGATACTTAGGAATAAATCTGACCAAAGAAGCAAAGGATCTGTACTCAGAAAACTACAAAATATTCATGAAAGAAATTGAGGAAGACACAAAGAAATGGAAAAAAGTTCCACGCTCATGGATTAGAAGAACAAATATTGTGAAACTGTCTATGCTTACACCATACACAAAAATAGACTCAAAATGGATGAAAGACCTCAATCTGAGACAGTAATCCATCGAAATCCTTGAGGAGAACACAGGCAGCAACCTCTTTGACCTCAGCTACAGCAACTTCTTCCTAGACACATCACCAAAAGCAAGGGAAACAAGGGCAAAAATGAACTATTAGGACTTCATCAAGATAAAAGCTTTTGCAGAGCAAAGGAAACAGTCAACAAAATCAAAAGACAACTGACAGAATGGGAGAAGATATTTGCAAATAACATATCAGATAAAGGGCTAGTATTCAAAATCTATAAAGACCTTATCAAACTCAACACCCAAAAACAGGTAATCCAATCAAGAAGTGGGCAGAAGACATGAGCAGACATCTCTGCAAAGAAGACATCCAAATGGCTAACAGACTCATGAAAAAGTGCTCAACATCACTCAGCATCAGGGAAATACAAATCATAACCACAGCGAGATACGATCTCACACCACTTGTTAAAATTATCAAGTCAGGACATGACGTTTTGGCGAGGATGCAGAGAAAGGGGAACTCTCCTGCACTGTTGGTAGGAATGCAAGTTGGTGTAGCCATTCTGGAAAACAGTAAGTTTTCAAAAGTTCAAAATAGAGCTACCCTATGACTCACCAATTGCACTACTGAGTATTTAGCCTAAAGATACAAATGTAGTGATCTAAAGGGGCATCTGTCCCCCAATGTTTAGAGCAGCAATGTCCACAACAGTCAAGCTATGGAAAGAGCCCAGATGTCCATCAACAGATGAATGGATAAAGAAGATGTGGTATATATATTCAATGGAATATTATGCAGCCATCAGAATAAATGAAATCTTGTCATTTGCAATCATGCAGATGGAATTAGAAGATATTATGCTACGCAAAGCAAGTCAATCAAAGAAAGATAATTATCATATGATCTACAGATATGTGAAATTTGCAGAAGATCATAGGGGAAGGGAGGGAAAAATGAAACAAGACGAAATCAGAGAAGGAGACAAACCATAAGAGACTCTCTCTCTTTTTTTTAAAGATTTTATTTATTTATTTGAGAGAGAGAGATTACAAGTAGGCAGAGATGCAGGCAGAGAGAGGAGGAAGAAGCAGGCTCTCCGTGAAGCAGAGAGCCCGATGTGGGGCTTGATCCCAGGACCCTGGGATCATGACCTGAGCCGAAGGAAGAAGCTTTAAACCACTGAGCCACCCAGGCGTCCCCATAAGAGACTCTTAATCTCAGAAAACAAATTGAGGGTTTTTGGAATGGAGGGGGATGGGAGAGATGGGGTTGCTAGGTGATGGACAGTGGGGAGGGTATGTGTTGTGTTAAGAGATGTGTATTGTCTGAGACTAATGAATCACAGACCTGTACCCTTGAAAGAAATAATACATTTTATATTAATTTAAAAAACAAAATGAAAAAAAAAGAACATTGTTATACATATATTGTGATTAACATAGGCATATATTTGTTGAAGATAAACTTCAACACAAACCACTAGATTATAAGCCATGAATATAGTTTTAGTAGGTACTGAAAGTGTTCCCAAGCAGCTGTATCGATTTACCCAACAACCAGCAATGTATCAGAGTTTCAAGTGTTCCACATCCTCAGCAACACTTGGTGTTTTCCATCTTTTAAGTTTTAGCTATTCTACTGGGTATATTGTCATATTTCAAAGTGGTTTTAATGTTCACTTCCCCGATGCTCTTAAGTTTATCATCTTTTCAACAATTTATTGACCATTTGAATACTTGTTTTTTTTTTTAAAGATTTTTATTTATTCATTTGACAGAGAGAGATCACAAGTAGGCAGAGAGAGAGGAAGGGAAGCAGGCTCCCTGCTGAGCAGAGAGCCCAAGGCGGGACTCGATCCCAGGACCCTGAGATCATGACCTGAGCCGAAGGCAGCAGCTTAACCCACTGAGCCACCCAGGCGCCCTGAATACTTGTTTTTTACAACATGTCTGTTTAAGCCTTTTGCCTATCGCTGAATTGTCTTTTACTTCCTTATTTGCACTTCTTTATATATGGTGACTATCGGTGCTTTGTCAGATACATGTGTTGCAAATATTGTCTACTGCTCTGTTTACTCTTAATGTTGTCTTTGATGAACAGAATTCTTAATTTTAATAGAGTTCAATATATTATTTTTTGTGATGAATGATTTTTAGTCTTGAATCAGAAATATTTCTCTACTACAAAGCCAAAGATATTCTCATGTTTCCTTCTAAAGGTTTATCATTTCACCTTTCACATTTAAATACTCAATAAATCTGGACATATATGGTGTAGAGCTCCAGACGTGTTTCTCCTAATCCAGGCATCCAATTAAGCCAACAGTATTAATTTAGAAGACCATATTTTCTTTGCTGCAGTGTACTTCTCAAAAATTGGACAAGTTTTATGTACTGATCTGTTTTTGGATTTCCTATTCTGTTAGTCAGTTTTATGAATAATTAGTATAAACCCTGAATGCATATGAGCCACAATGTCTGAATTTACCTATAGTGTATTTTCATACCCAGATTTTATGACCTACAGCTTTGTCATTCTTTAAGATGACCTTGGCTATTTCTGACACTTTGTATATACTTACAAATTTTAGAAAAAGCTCTGATTTTCCACACTCAAAAAAGACATCTAATAATTTTATTAGAATTATGTCAAATCTACATTTGTGAAGACTTAATGTAGTTTCTTCTGAGTTTTTCAACAAGCTTGGTTTTTTCCCAGTTTTTGTTTTTAAATTGAGATATAATTCACATATAATAAAACTCAACTTTGAAAGCATACTTTTATCATAGTTTTTAAAGCATACATATATTCATCAAGTTATACAATTTCACTAACTACAGAACATTTTCATCACCGCCCAAAGAAAACTTCATATCCATTAGCAGACATCCCCAGTCTCCCCAAACCCTGCATACACCACTTAGTTTTCTATCTCTATAAATTTTCCTATTCTATACAATTCATATAAAAGGAATGGTAAAATTTGTGCCCCTTTGTGACTGGTTTCTCTCACTTAGCATGTTTTCAAGGTTCGCCCATGTACTACCATGTGTCAGTATTTCATTCCTTTTCATGGCTGAAAACCCTATTTTATTCATGTATCATATTTTGTTTTATCCATTTACTGTTGGATATGCAGGTTGTTTCCACTTTTTCAGCTATTATGAATAATTCCTTTGAGCATTTCATGTATAAGCTTTTGTATAAATATGGGTTTTCAGGGGCGCCTGGGTGGCTCAGTGGTTAAAGCCTCTGCCTTTGGCTCAGGTCATGATCCCACGGTCCTGGGATCAAGCCCCACATCAGGCTCTCTGCTTAGCAGGGAGCCTGCTTTCCCCTCTCTCTCTCTCTCTCTGCCTCTCTGCCTACTTGTGATCTCTCTCTGTCAAATAAAAAAAATTTTTTTTTAATTTAAAAAACTTTTAAAAATGGGTTTTCAGTTTTTCTTGGATATATATTTAGGAGCAGAATTGCTGGATTACAGGGTAACTCTATGTTTAATTTATTCAGGAACCACTGATCTATTTTCCAAAGCAGTTGCACCATTTTACATTCCTATGAGCAATGTATAAGGATTCAATTCCTCCATATACTCATCAACGCTTGTTATTGTCCATTTTTTAATTATACCCATGATAATGAAGATTAAGTAGCATCTCACTGTGATTTTTAAAATTTTTTAAAATATTTTATTTATGTATTTGACACACAGAGAGAGAGAGATCACGAGTAGGCAGAGCAGCAGGCAGAGAGAAAGGGAGAAGCAGGCTCCCCGCTGAACAGAGAGCCCGACATGGGGCTCAATCCCAGGACCCTGAGATCATGACCTGAGCCAAGACAGAGGCCTAACCCACTGAGCCACCCAGGTGCCCCTCTCACTGTGATTTTAATTTTAATTTTCCTACTAAGGATATTGAACATTTTTCATGTGGTTAGTGGCCATCTGTATGTCTTTTTTAGAGAACTCAATTTCTTTACCCATTTTAGTTGGGTTTTTATCTTTATATTGTCAAGTCATAAGAACTCTTTATCTCAGTAGTCTAGTACATAAAATATATATAATGTTATCATTAATAGTGTCCTTTGAAGTACAAAAGTATTAAATTTTGATAAAAGTCAATCCATCTGCTTTTTCTTAGGGTACAATTTATTCTTTTCTACATGGAAATCCAGCTGTCTCAACACTGTATGTTGAAAAGACTATTCTATAATTTCCTTGGCACCGTCATTAAAAATCCATTGACCATAAGTATCAGAATTTACTTATGGACACTCAATTCTAATTCAATGAGCTATGTGTCTATTATGATGTCTCTCTCAACTACTCTATCTTTGTATTAACTTTTGAAACTGGGGAGTGTGAGAGTCTTCCAACCTTGCTCTTCTATTCAGATTTGTCTATATTGTATCCCTGACATTTCCATGAGAATTTTAGGATCAGCTTGCCATTTTCTACAAAATAACATAGTTTGGGGTAGAGATTACATTGACCCTCTGTATCTGTTTGGGGAGTATTACAATATTTATAATGCTAATTCTTCCACATACGTGAACATTACAGGTTTTATTTGGGTTGTCCATTTTTTTCAATGATGTTTTATAGTTTTCAATACACAAGATTTGCACCTTCTTGGTTAAATTTATTCTTAAGTATTTTATTCTTTTTGATGCTTTTAGCAATGGAATTTTAAAATTTCCTTTTCAGATTTTTCATTGTTAGCATATTATAAAACAGAATTTATTTCAGTACACTGATTTTATATTCTGCAACCTTGCTGAATAGTTAAGGTTTTCTATATACAAGATCACATCATCTATGAAAAGGAATAGTTTTATTTCTTTTTTTCCCCCTCAGTATAGATGCTGCTTGTTTCCAATTCAACATTGAATGGAAGTGATGAGAACAAGCAACCTTATCTTATTCCTGATAAGCTTTCCTGAAAGCCTTCAGTCTTTCTCCATTTATTATGATGTTAGCTGTGGGCCTGCCCTTTATTCTAATATGTATCTATTTAATGGACTTTTTTCTAACTAAGTCTCAGGAACATTATGGATTTCTTTATTTACTTAAGCCTTCTAGGCTTATAATAGTTTGGGCAGTTGCTCCAGACTAAGAAGGTAGAATTTAAACGTTATTAAACCACTAAGATTTACTCATTAGTCCCTAATTATTAAGATGAAGAATTTCCCAAAATATATTCTATGGAAAGATGTTAGATAATGCTATATAACTACCACTTCTTTTTCTGTTGGGCCAACCAGAAACCTAGATTTTCTTCTAATATTTTCTTCTTCTTTCCCATTCACAGCCAATCTGTGAACAGGTCTTGCTTACTTTAATCTTCTGGAACTGTTCAGTTTTCTCAACCTACACCAACACTACTGCAATCCAACTTGCCATTATGTCTTGCTTAGACACTAATAATCATACCTCAAATATTTCCTATATTCCTTCTTCATCCCTTCAGTCAGTGCTCTATGGAATAGCCAGAGTGGTCTTTCTGAAGCACAACCTTCAGCACACATGATCTTTTCATTCAAATCTCTTCCATGCTGTCTGCTATGAAGATAAAGATCAAAATCCTCAGCAAACTCATGAACCCTCTCAAGTTCAGCCCTGCCTGTCTTATTAATCTCCTTTGATTCTCTATACTCTGGCCTTACTGACCCCTTTTATCTCCTCAAGTTAAACAGGCTCATTCCCCTCAGAGAGCTTTTGTATATCATGTTCTATCTGCCAGGAAAGTTTAATATACCAAGTGAAGTATACAAAAGTTCTAACAACATTAAAATACCTGTACAGAAGCCCTGAAATTCAATTTTAGCTTTACTCCTTTTACTTCACTCATTCATTCTTTCATAGGTGATGTTTATGTTCAACTTGGTACAGAAACAACTGGGATCCATGAATTCCTAAAGCCTAAAATACTGACATTATAGCTCTATTCCTTCAGTGTTAGAATCTGAGATAAAGTTTTTAAAATACAGAAAGTATTATCTTAAGCAGTTCTCAAAATTTTATTAGCCTTTTTAACAGCTGTTTAAAATGTGACCTCAAAAGACATACTTATAGAAGGATAAAACATTGGATTATGGGTGGAGGGAATAAATAATCCTAGTGGGGGAGCTAAGGATAAATGTCAACTGTTTCATTATTCTGTCTAAAGACTGTCAGTTTTGGGGGCCCCTGGGTGGCTCAGTGGGTTAAAGCCTTTGCCTTCAGCTCAGGTCATGATCCCAGGGTCCTGGGATCAAGCACTGCATCAGGCTCTCTGCTCAGCCTGCTTCCCCCTCTTTCTGCCTGCCTCTCTGCCTACTTGTGATCACTGTCTGTCAAATAAATAAATAAAATCTTAAAAAAAAAAAAAAGACTGTCAGTTTTAAAATGTCCCAGGGTTAGTGATTTTAACTTTTTTTTTGTAGGACTGTCTTCCATTATAAAAAGTGCTAGGAGTAGAATACATGTTCTTTCCAAGTGTACATGGAAAACTCGCTAAGATAAACTTGCTGGCTCACAAAACCAGTCTCAGTAAATATCCAAAAATTGAAATGATACAGAGTATATTTTCTGATCTCAACAATATAACAAAGCTCTGCAAGAAATAGGTACCTAGGGGCGCCTGGGTGGCTCAGTGGGTTAAGCCGCTGCCTTCAGCTCAGGTCATGATCTCACGGTCCTGGGATTGAGTCCCGCATCGGGCTCTCTGCTCAGCAGGGAGCCTGCTTCCCTCTCTCTCTCTCTCTGCCTGCCTCTCCATCTACTTGTGATTTCTCTCTGTCAAATAAATAAATAAAATCTTTAAGAAAAAAAAAAAAAGAAAGAAATAGGTACCTAGAATATCCCCCCAAATATTTGCCATTTGAACCACATGCTTTTGAATAACCAGGAGCAAAAGAAGTAGTCATACAATTAAAAAATAAAAGAAGCACAACACATCAAAAATCTGGGGAGGCAGCCTAACCAGAACTTAAGGGAAAATTTTTAGCTTTAAACTGTTATATTTAAAATAAGATGAAAATTCAGTAATCTAAGCTTCCACCTTGAGAAGCTCAAAAGAAGTATAGCAAATGAAACCCACAGTGAGTGAAAGGAAGGAAATAATAAAAATTAGAATGGAAATCGATGAAACAATAAAGAAAATCAACAAAATGTGTTTCTTAGGAATTGTTAAATTAATAAACCACTAGCAACCGTAATTAAGAAAAAAAAAAAGAAAGAAATATACACTATCAATACCAGGAAGAAAAAGGTCAACGTAATAGATCTTGAAGATACTAAAAGCGTAAGTTGCCAATAAATTCAACAACTTACACGAAATGACAAAGTTCCTTGACAAGTACAAATTACTGAAGCTTCCAAAAATAGAAACTGACAATCTAAATAACTCAGTAGCTATTAAAGAAAGTTATTTAAAAAAACAAAAAAAAATCTGGGGGCACCTAGGTGTCTCAGTCATTAAGCATCTCACTCCTGTCTCTGACTCAGGTCATGATCTTGCATTGTGAGACAGAGCCCCACATCAGGTTGTGCTCTCAGGGTCTGGTTGGTGTTCTCTCTCTTCCTTTCCCTCTGCTCCTCTCCCACCACGTGTGTGCACATGTTTTTTCTATAAAATAATAATTGGGTGGCTCAGTCAGTTAAGTGTCTGCCTTCAGCTCACATCATGATCTCAGAGCCACAGAATCGATCCCCATGTCAGGCTCCCAGCTCAGTGGGGAATATGCTTTCCCTCTCCCTCTGCCTCTCCCTGCCCCTGCTATGTGTGTGCTTATGCGCACTCTCTCTCTCCCAAATAAAAATCTTTAAAAATAATTAAAAATAAAATAAAACATCTCCCAACAATGAAGACTCCAGAACCAGATGGCTTCATTGGCAAATTTTACCAAATGTGTAAAGAAGATATAATAGCAATCCTATACCAACTGTTGCAGAAAATGGAGAAGGGAATACTTCCCAACTTGTTTTATAGTCAACACAGAAACCTGATGAAGATATAAGAAAATTCCACATGGGTATCTCTCATGAATATAAGAAGAAAAATCTTTAAGAATATATTAGCAAACTGAATCCAGCAATATATTTAAACAACATTCCATAAAGAAGTGTAGTTTAACTCAAGAATGCAAAGTTACTTAACATTTGAAAACCAATATACTACATTTACAGAATAAGGGGATAAAACCATATGATCATCTTACCATATGAAAAAGAAATCATTTGACAAAACCTATACCCCACGTGATAAAACCTCTCAAAAAATTGGAAATTTTAAAAAAAAGTTTCTCAAACTGTTGAAGGATATTTACAAATAAGCCAGTCTTATTAAAAATCCACACCTATGATCACACATAATGGTTAAATAATAACACTTTTTCTCTAAGATCAGAATAATGCAAGGATGTTCACTCTCATCAGTTCTTTTCAAAACTGTACTGGAGATTCTAGCCAGTGCAGTAAGAAAAAGAAGGAATAAAGATCAGAAAGGGGGCACCTGGGTGGCTCAGTGGGTTAAGCCTCTGCCTTCAGCTCGGGTCATGATCTCAGGGTCCTGGGATCGAGCTCTGCATCAGGCTCTCTGCTCGGCAAGGAGCCTGCTTCCCCCTCTTTCTCTGCCTGCCTCTCTGCCTACTTGAGATCTCTCTCTATCTAAAAAAAAAAAAAAAAGAAGAAGAAAAAAAACCTTTAAAAAAAATCAGAAAGGAAGAAATTAAGATAGTTTAAGATTTAGCTTAAGAAATTTATAAAAATACAAATATGCAAATAACTGTTTTTACCACATAAGTCCCAGTGATAACCACTGTTAATATTTTGGTATTTCTGTATTTTTTTCTATGAATAAATGTGCTTTTTTTTCTCCAAAAGAGATGTTTATTTGATTGCTTTCTCCACTTCATGATAGTGATGTCTTTTCCATGTCATTAAATATTTCTTAATAGCACCATTTTTCATTGTAAGTAGTAATCCATCGTGTGAATGTTGAATGTTCTATGCATACTTTAATCAAAGCCATGTGGTTGGACATTTAAATTGTTAGAAATTTATAGTTAGTCGAAATGCTTTCACTTTAGATACACAAAAGCTGGATATTTATATATATATCCATGACTCTTAGAGATAAACTCTAAGGAACAGAGTTTCTGAGTAATATTATAAGCAAATTTTAAGATTTTTATTCTTTTTTAAAAAGATTTTATTTATTTATTTGACAGGGAGAGAGATCACAAGTAGGCAGAGAGGCAAGCAGCGAGGGGGAAGCAGGCTCCCTATTCATTGCAGAGCCTGCTTCTCTCTCTGCCTGCTGCTCCTCCGGCTTGTGCACGCTCTCTCTCTCGCTCTCTCTCTCTTGTTCTATCTCAAATAAATAAATAAAATCTTTAAAAAAACAAAATTAAATAAAGTTATTTTATGAGTTCATTGCTTGCCTTTGTTTTTATACGGACAAAGCTATCAATAATGTCCTTTATAGTCTTATCCATTAGTAACAAGTTTAGAAAGTCTTAACATTTTAAGCTTGCATAAACAGTAAGTACAGTTATTAGAAAGACAAGTAATCATTGCTGAGCCCTGAAATAATAGTATGGAAGTTAAAATGGAAGAAACATTTCCAATCTAAGAAAAAAATACAGACTAAAGTCAAAAAACAAAAGATCCAAGACTTGAGGGAACAGGTACCAGAAATCCAAGAGGTGAATAATAACAACTCCAAAAGGAGAAAAGCAAAGCTATGGAGAAAAGGCGATAATTGAGTAATAGGAGAATTTGACCTTGAACTAAATAAAGCCTACAAAGGGAAAAGTCTCAAATAGTTCCAGCTAAAATTGATAAGAAATATATGTTCATGGGGTGCCTATGTAGATCAGTGGGTTAAGCCTCTGCCTTCAGCTCAGGTCATGATCTCAGTATCCTGGGATCAAGCCCCATATCAGGCTCTCTGCTCAGCAGAAGAGCCTGCTTCTCCCTCTCTCTCTCTGCCTGCCTCTCTGCCTACTTGTGATCTCTCTCTCTGTGAAATAAGTAAATAAAATCTTAAAAAAATATATGTTCAGGCATATCCTGAAGAACTTCTGAATTCCAAGGATTAAAAGAAAATATCACAATTTTTAAGGTAGAAAATACAAATAACAAACAAAGAAATTAGGCAGATATTAAACATTCATCTCCAACACTAGAACCTAGATGAAAATGGAATAACATTTTTAAGATTACTATGAAGGAAAGAAATGAACCCTAAAAATTCTGGAATCCAGCTAAAATATTAAGGAAAGACATTTTTGAAAATGTCACCCAATATACCACAAGAGAAATTCTTATAAGTAAGTAAGTCAGAGAAGATACCACCCAATATACCACAAGAATTTCTAATAATAAACTGTCAAGAAGTACTAAGTTACCTTAACAAAACTTAAGAGTTGGGGCAGTGAGAAGGGAAGAGGAATGAGAAGGAAGAAAACATCTCCCTTGTTATTCCCTGAGAATTGGGAAACAAGAGAAAGTACAAGTGAAAGTGTTCCTATGAACAAAATTCAATGGGAGAATAATCTCTCTTGTAGACATCTTGTTCTAATACAAAAAGAATAATGATGATAGTTGACATTTATATGGTGCTTAATATATACCACACACTGTTCTATGTGTATTAAATATATTAAGTCACTAATCCTCACAAAAACTCTATGAATAAAATTAGAAGCAAGTAACAAACAAAAAAATGTAAAATATATAATCAAGGTAATTAGGGCTTACCCTAAGGGATAAAACTATCAGTTAATGCATTAAAAAACAAATCTAGTCACACCATAATTAATATAAAGGTGTAAGATAAGAAATGGATGGGAATATCTATTTAAGATTTATGTTTATCTCTTTTCCATCCTGAAACCTACAAAAGCATTTTTAAATATTAAAAAATTCACAAAAATCCTGACAATGAGAATAGAAAGGTAGTGATTAAGAAATACTACCAAGTACTTGAGACTTGAAATTTGTCAGACTTGCTAAACTCAGTTGACCAGAGAACGCTAAACCTAGGCCAGCAGCCAAATAAGGTAATTTTTAGCTCCACAACTCCAGTAGAGCACAGCACAGGCATCAAGTAATTCTAAAGGCTGCACTTCAAAGTATATATATAAAAAAGAATTAAAGTCCATACACTAACGCAGCACAGTCATGATTTAAAGTCCAGCTCTACTGTTTATCACCTGTGTAATCCTGGACAAATTCCTTAACCTCTCTGAGCCGTTTCTTCATCTGGAAAATGAATATGCTTAGCAAAACCTACTTCAAAGTAGCCTATGTGAAGCCATTATAACGGGGCCTGCCACATCATAAATTCTAAAGGAAGATCATGCATTAATAAGGGCTCCACAAAGAGAAAATGGAGAGAAGTAAATAATCAAAGTAGTCTTTTTAAAATGATCTGTAACTAAAGAACTTGAGTTTCCAGATTGAACAGGCCTAGCTGTCCCAACACAATGAATGCAAGGAGACTCCCTCCAGGGCACCTCATCTGTTTAAAGAAAAGATCTAAAAACTTTTGAAGTGAAAAAATACAAGAAAGAGCATTCTAAGGATTAGAAATCAGAATTGCATTTGATTTTTCAATAGCAACACTGAAAGCTAATAATTTTTCCCTCAAAAAAACTAAAGGAAAAAAATGAAATTCCAATTTAGAATTTTAGATCCAGTCAGATAGTAGTTCAGTGGGAGAGTATAGACATTAACAAATATGCAGTATCTCAAAAAAACTTTTCTCTCAGGCATTATTTCTCAGGAAGCTAGTAGAGTACACGATAAACAAAACAGAGGGCTTAAAACAATAAAAAGGAAGACTTAGCCTGGGTGGCTCAGTTGGTTAAGCATCTGCCTTCGGCTCAGGTCAGATCCCAGGGTCCTGGGGTTGAGTCCCGCATCAGGCTCCCTGTTCAGCAGGGATTCTTCTTCTCATCCTGTCCCTTTCCTGCTCATTCTCTCTCTCTCTCTCTCTCTCTGTCCAGTAAATAAAATGTTAATAAAAATAAAAGAAAATAGAGGATCAGACACAACTGGTGACAAGATTTCATGGAATGATTCTGCAATAAGGCCGAGGGTAATGGCTATGCAACAAGTTTGGAAAGCAAGCAATACATGTTGGAGCATAAGGTTGGAAAGTTCCAGAAGGAATGCCTAATTCAAGAGAATAGAGCTGAGAGATTATCAGTTTTTAATCACAGCAACCTGGCAAATAATGTGGGGCTGAATTAGTGACGGATATATATAGCAAAATAAAATAAAAAGAAATATAAAGCAATTACCAAGTCCAGGGAAAAATAAAGGTCAAACAAGGAAAATAATGCAAACATAGTGCACATGTGCGCATACACACACACACACACACACACACAAGATTCAACCATTCATAATGTTTATGTAGTCATGATAATGAAGATTCTGATTATTTAATCAAATGTGACATATCTGTAATGCCAGGACAAAAGGAAGAAAACTGTGTTTGCCTGGGAGTGGGGGGTGGTATAAGAACACCAAATCTCATCATTATCAGAAAGTCCACTGATGATGTCTAAAAATGGGGAAAAAAAATCAATTACAGTATTTTTTATTTTAAAATATGCAAGGAGGGCACCTGGGTGGCTCAGTCAGTTAAGCATCTGACTTTTGATTTCAGCTCAGGTTATGATCTCAGTGTCATGAGATCAAGTCCCAATATGGGCTCCAGACTGGGCATGGAGTCTTCTTAAGATTTTCTCTCTCCCTCTTTCTCTACCCTTTCCCACTTTCATGTTAAAAAAAAATATATATATATATATATATATATATATATATATACACCAAAAAATTTAATTTTTTTAAGTGCTTGCCACTAAGAAGTGGGCCTCAAGACTAAAGATATCTGCAATACATGTATTGTAGGCTTTGCAATGTTATGTAATATTATATATTTTGATTAAAATGTAAATTTAAACAACAAACCAAATGAAGGGATAGTCAAAGAGATTCCAGGCAGACAAAAAATAGAGCAGGAGTAGCAACATTAATAGCAAAAATGATGAAATACAAAATCAAGTATAAAAAATACAGAATTATATGATAAATGGTAAAATTTTCCAAGATGAATTTCAAAGATGAAGGAATATTTATAGGCCCGTTTACACCAAACACACCAGAGCTAAATATATGAAGAAATGATTTTCTAAAATGCAAATATGAGTACAATCCAATTATAGGGACTTCCCAGTCAAGATGGAGTAGCATGTACCAGACTGACCCTGCTACAAAAACAACTAGTTAACAGTCAAAATATATATGAAACAGTTTTTAAGACACTGGATATTAGGCAGTGGAAAAAAGTGATCCCTTAAAGATGCAAACCACATGAGACAAGCCCAAAGATTGCCCCAGATTAGTGCTTTGAGAGAATTTCTAGGTCATTGTGCAAGCAGAGGAAACATTGAGGCAGAATTCAGTGAACTTCTAGATTTGAGGAAATACAGGATCCTAAATAGAGTAAAAATATTTTTGAAAACAAAAGAAAATAAAGACTTTGTCAGATATACAAAACCTGGAAGAACTCATCACCAGCAAAACTGCACTTTAAGAAATGTTAAAAGCAGCTCTTCAAACAAAAGGAAAATGCAATCAGATAGATGGATTTGTATAAAGGAATTAAGCTAATGAGAAATAGGGACACCTGGGTGGCTCAGTTGGTTAAGTATCCAACTCTTGATTTTAGTCAAGTCATGATCTCAGGATTGTGAGATCAAGCCCTGCATCATGCTCCACACTGTGGGTGAAGCCTACTTAGGATTTTCTCTCTCCCTCTTCCTCTGTCCCTCCCCCCACCACAGTCTCTATCTCTTAAATACATAAAATAAATAAATCTTAAAAAAAAAAAAGATAACCAGAAATAACATCATAAAGGGTAACACAAAGATTTTTTTCCTAAATCTCTTAAAAATATACTTGATTATTTCACCAAAATCATTACGATTTAATGTGGTATTTGTAATATATGTAAAATATATGGCAATAGTAATACAAATGTCAGGAAGGAAGAAATACAAGTATGTTATTCTAAGGTTTTATTTTTACTGAAGGTTAAATGGTGTCACATCACTTGAAAGTAAGTTGTGATAAGTTAAACATGCATACTATATACCCTAACAACACTAACAAAAGTGAAATGAAGAGTTATAACTAATGAAGTAAAAAATTAGATAAAACGAAACCATAGGGTGGCACAGTCAGTTGGGTGACTGACTCTTGGTTCCAGCTCAGATCATGGTCTTACAAATCTTGAGATTGAGCCCCACATTGGACTCTCGGCTCAGTACAGAGTCTTCTTGGAGTTTCTCTCTTCCTCAGCCTCCTCTCCAGAGTGCCCCCCAAAATAAATAAGTAAATCTTTAAAAAAAAAAAAATCATAAATGGTCCAATTAGTCCAAAAGGAAAAAGAGAAAAAAGATGACAATCAGACAAACAAATAGCAAAATGACAGTTTTAAGCCTAGCCATAACAATAATCATACTAAATGTAAGTGGTTTAAATACCCTAACTAAAAGGCAAAGATTATCAGATTGGATATAAAAGCAAGATTTAACTATACTCTGCCTACAGAGAACACATTTTAAATATAAAATCATATACAGGTTAAAAATAAAAGGATGGGAAAAGATAACCATGTGAACATTAATCAAAAGAAAGCTAGAGTGGTAATATTATTCAAACTTACTAGATTTCAGAGTAAAGCCTATCATAGCTACATAGGGATCAACTTAAGACATAAATCATCTTAAACTTTCATTTACCAAATCATACATCCTCAAAGTACATAAAGCAACATCTGACAGAACTGCAAAAAGTAATAGAGAAATCCATAACTATAGTTAGAAATTTCAATACCCACCTCTTACTAAATAATAAAATTTGCAAACAGGAATTCAGTAAGGATATGGAAGACTTAAACAACAAAATCAAACAATATGTACTAGTTGACTCTTTCAACAACAGAATACACATTCTTTTCAGGTGCACATAAAACATTTACAAGATAAATCATATTTTGCAGCATTAATCAAATATTAAATTTAAAATGATTCAAGGCAAACAAAACATGCTCTATGACAACAACGAAAAGGTATTAAAAGCCACACAGGAAAAAAAGGATGGGAAGAGTTACCTGTAACATCAAGTTCCATGTAACTTAGCCTAACATATGCCTCAGTTTATGTTAGGAGTGACTCCTGTGCAGTGCTCTATCTGCTACACATCTTATACCTTTATCTGTTTCCCTCCGCCATTCATAAAGACCACTCTTGTCCTCAGTATCCTGACATTTCAAGCTTGCAACTGGGTTCTCCTCAGGGTCTATTCCTCTTAGGAAAGGAAAACATTTCTTTCATAAGCTGGTTGGCTCTCCTTATAGTTCAATTTTGTCTGAATATTTTACAAGTATCTCTCCTAGTTTCTGAATGTTAACACTGTATCTTAGTTTCCAACACTGGTATACCTTTTTCTCTGATTTTACATTCCTTTGGTCATTTCAATGAGAATTTCGAAGGTATAGTTAAATGCATATGCTCATATCACTTCCTTTACTCATAATCCACATGTGTCTCCTAATTTACCTTTTTTATTTCAAAGCACTAAGCAATATAAAACTTCATGGGGTGCATGGCTGGCTCAGTCAGTGGAGCATGGGAATCCCGGTCTTGGGGCTGTGAGTTTGAGTCCCACATTGGGTGTAGAGACTTCTTAAAGTCTTAAAAAAAAAAAACTAAAACCTCACAAAATTCCCTTAGTTCATGAAACTGCACATTTTTTCCTCTGGATAATTACTTTCAAACTTCTAAAGTAAAAGGTCTTGCAAATATGTAAATCAGGAAAAAAAATATATCCATAGAGTTAACAAGCCTATTCTTTCTGCATTGCCTTCATAAAAGTGGAAGTGAAGGATTTTCAGAACTTCCAGAAACTCAAGTTAAAGAGCGAGACTTAGGGAAAAGGAGGGAGAAGGATGAAATTAGGGACAGACCAAATATCTAAAGTCCTTGTTTAATCACAGCCTTAAATGTGTGCAAGCACGCATACACACACACTCCCTACTTCTTTATTAAAATGCATAAAGCAGCCAGAAGCAGGAGCACCAATAAATTCTTCTGTATAAGCAGAATTTTTTAATGGCTCCCTGAACACTAATAACCACTGCTCTCTTATGTGTACTTGACTCTGTTTAACCTTTTTCTGGTGCTTTTTAACTTCTCCAAGTCAGGTACTAATATGGAACTAATGTGGGCTTTATTTTCCCTATAGGAATAGCAAAAAGAGCAGTGCACATTATCGTAATCACACAAGTCCTTCTAGTAATGGAAGGACTTTAGATCAAAGCCTATGCATTATAACCCAGGAAAAGAATTTAATAACAAATTGCAAGGCTAAGCAATCTTGTTTTTAAACATCTGATATTTCATTAACTATTAGTCACAGAAAATAATACTCCTGGCTAGCAGGTGACCCAGTAGGAAGGGAAATGGGCATCCTTTCTGTCTTAGTTAAGTTGCTGTTGACCTCAGCAGCAAGGATATCCATGCAGTGGCTGACCATCACAGCCTGACATCAATGAAGGATGGCTAGAAATATGAACCCTTTTTATCTTGGAAAGATGAATTTTTTAGATAGTTCTCACTGCTGGAAATAACAATTTAAGTGAATGGGGCAGGGACAATGTTGCGTTTCTGTTCATATCAATCACACACCTCAATATTCCAGGTTCCTTATGAGTTGCTAACTTGAAATGTATTAAAACATATCCCAGACTCAGCATTTCTGCCCGTTTCATTTTCATTTAAGGTTTGTTTTTTTTTTTCCTGGGTTTTGGGTTTGTTTTTTATGATTTTGTCTCACAGGACACCTTGGAGATGCCAAACATATATATATATAAATAGAAGAAATGAACAAGATGCATCAAGATTTTTTTGCCTCCTGACTTTTAGCTGCTGGATACTTTTCAATTCTTTTATTTTTCTAATACAGAGGTCACCCCAGTATCCTGACACTGCAGTAGTTGTTTTCCAGCTGCATTAATCCATTTCCTGCTGTGCTTCTGCAAAGAGAGGAATTCATTTGACACCAGCAGGGAAAAGACAAGGGAAAAATTAGGGAGAATGAGTAAATAATTTCAACAGAAGAGAATAGCAAGAAGAAAGTAAATGACTATCTGTTGATATGCATGTACATAAAAACAATACATGAGTAAAACTGGATAGGGAGAGGGATCCAGGAACCAAAATAAACTCCTCTAAACTAAAATTTAAAAAATGAGAATATGTTGGTCTTTGCCAAAATGTAGCCACCTTAATGTTTTTATCTGGGTCCCATGTAAATACCATTTTGAAATAAAACTGAGTTCATCACTTATCTCAGCCGAATAAAACCATGACTACCAAACAGTTAATAGCAATAAAATTGGTTGCTTCCAGTGTTAGCCCAGTATTTTCATCAAAGCTGTAGTCAGATATGCAGCTAAGCCAACATAGTTGTAAATCATTGCTCTCACACCCTATACATGTTGCCCATACTTGGCAATGTATTATGCTTGCATTCATAATTATTTTCAGGCACAAGATCACATAAGCACATAAACCTGGGTAATAGCTACCTCTTACCTAAAGTTAACTGGGAAGACTAAAATATCCTCTAAACACCTATCTACAGAAAGAAGTTGAGACACAACTCCTTCTGTTTTGTTAATTACAGGATAATTAAAATCACTAGAATAAGATACACCTGGTAAATAGATTCTGACATACTCTTAACAGCACTTTTGAAAATATAGCCCTAAAGAGATCATTCCCAACATGACACCCAAGAAAACTTATAACCACAAAACTGCTAAGGACAAAAAAGTTACAAAAATCTAGCTAATTAGCCAAAATGGTTTTAATTTATATCTCATTTCCATTCATTATAGTTATATAATGAAAACTTGTATCAAACCAACATATTTATTTTATAAATACCTTCCCTCTCATCTCCATAGGTAATAACTAACAGCTTTCAAAATTGGTGAATTACTTTTTAGGAACTTTCCTTTTTCCCTCTCTCTAAAATGAGCAGCAGCACAAAGTTAATTAAGAGATCACAGTTATGCAAAAAGTAAATAAAGAGGTTGGTTATAAATGAGTTAAGAGTGACCATTATAGTTCTAGGTCAACTTTAATTAGGACAATGGTAACATTGAGCTGGGATGATGGTCTTCATTTTTGAGAGCTTATCTATATGCAGTGCACTGATTTTGCTATGATTTTATTATCCCCAATTTATAGAAAAAGAAACTGAGGCTTAGAGAGATGAATGACTTTAGGTTATGTGCCTAATAGCCACGATTTGAATGGAGGCCAATCTAACTTTAGAGATCATCCTCTGCTCCACTACACTTACTGCCTCCCTAATACTGACACATTCTAAGCCAAAACACAGAAGTACAGGATTCTTTTTTTTTTTAAAGATTTTATTTATTTATTTATTTATTTATTTATTTTTGGACAGAGACAGAGATCATAAGTAGGCAGAGAGGCAGGCAGAGAGAGAAGGAAGCAGGTTCCCTGCTGAGCAGAGAGCCTGGTGCGGGGCTCCATCCCAGGACCCTGGGATCATGACTTGAGCCGAAGGCAGAGGCTTTAACCCACTGAGCCATGCCGGCGCCCCCAGAAGTATGGGATTCTTATTCACACGTGTTCTGATATTTATGTAAAACTGTGTATCTTTCTGTGTATCCTGAAGTCTTTCAGTTCAATCTCAAGCGTCAGTGCTTTACAAATTCTATAGAACTCTATTTTGGGTTTGACCACCAATACCACCAAGAAATGGAAATTTTATTTACAAATAATCATGGCTAATATGATAGGTTATTAGATTTGTTATTCTTCAATAATGAAGAATAGTAACAAGACATCTAAACCATTTTCTTTAAATAAACTATTTTAAATGTTTCTACTATAGCTGTGTACATTTTTCAAAATGTAAAATTCTCTCAGCTCCTGCTATGGCAATTCCACATTCTTTCTTAAGTGCCCAGCTTTCATAAAGGGCAGACACAGTTTCCAGCACCACAATGCAATAACAGTGACAATAATACCTTGCACTTCTATAGCGCCTTTTCTCCAAGGAGCTCCAAGTTATTGGATTAGCTCCACCAGTTTCCCTTCTAAGTATAATATTACCTTTTATTACTGTGCATTATAAGGACAGAAAAGTGTTTCAAGTGCAAATAGTATGCTAAAGAAACAACAAATATAGATTATCCCTTAATGCAAAGACATTTTGAGAAAAATGTACATATGTTAACACATTATTCAAGCACATTTAGGAGAGTTCTTGATTTCTTTTCACCTTTAACCCAATTATATTTCCTTAGCTAATGGTTACCAGTAAAGTTTTAACTGTTTGTATGTTTGGTTAACCCATAAGGAAATAATCAAGTTGGCATTTTTGTAACTAATTCATTGTGAAAGAGTATCGAAAAATATTTCTGAATGTGGACAAGCTTTTTTTTCCTTAATTAAATGGCATCTTAAAAAAGTATTCTGAGGGCACCTTGTGGCTCAGTCTGTTGAGTCACCAACTCTTGGTCTCAGCTCTGGTCATGAACTCAGAGTCCTAGGATCAACCCCAGTGCTGGGCTCTGTGCTCAGCAGCGAGTCTGCTTGAGGATTCTCTCTCTGCCCCTCTCCCCACTCGTACTTTGTTCTAAAATGAATAATGAAGTAAATAAACCTTGAAATAGTCTGTGAAAAGAGAAAAAACAAGTTATCCGTAAATCCTGAGGCAGCTAATCATTTTCCTGCAGAAGTCTAAGAATATAACCTCTGAACTTAATTATAAGTAATTATAAGCTTCCTTGTCATTAAGTTCACTTCTACCACAAGCGTCCCTCTGTCACATGAAATACTCAAATGCCTTAATTTGCCTACACAGTACTAACCGAAACACAATGACTAAATAACTTTCACTCTCATAAGTAAGCAAAGAATCAACCAAAACACATTTTTTTAACTTCTTAGAAAATACTGTAATTATGTCAACAATATGATGCTGACTGATCCATGTGACCTCTTTCTTTCCTTCCAGAAATATCCATGCAAGTAAGGATTCAGACAACCAGATGTGGAGTATTTACTTTTGTGATCTCATTGTTTATGACAGTCAAGTCAAACAGAAACTTTTCTGTGAATCAACCCGTTTCCCAGTCACTGTTTGAATGCTCCTGTGGACATTTGTTGTAAATAGTTTGACCACATTTGTCACGTGTCTGGAACTCACTTCAGAGGCAAAATGGGGATATGCAGCATATGGGCTTAGAATTCACAAAAAGTTCTCTCGTGAGGGGAAAGATTAGAATTACATGATCACAGCAGAGGAAGTTGTTAACTCAGCAATTCCAGACAGAGTGTCCTGCCAAGCACCAGAGGGTGAATGGGGAGAGATAGAACAGAGTAAGAAATTAAAACATGACACCAGAATGTCACAAATTAAAAATGATATCGACAAAGTGAAAGTTAAAACAATGACTACATATATACTATATGCACAATGTTTTCATATGTCTGTAAAAAAAGGTAGTACCTGCTAAGAACCTACAGTTAATCAGAGTATTTCATTCCTTCCCCATGAATTTCTAAGACAAAATAAACTGATTTTATGGACATTTTTAATACCCAAAAATTTACAAATATTTTTCAGGGTCCTCCTACTATGAGCCTACTAGTGTACTGGTATCTAAATAAATATTAAGGAGAAATAATTAATTTAATCCACCCAAATTTTGTTCTACTAATAAAAGTAAATAATAATGATTGGTCTACATGGACTTGTCCAAACTAACTTTGTGACAACAGTAGAATGTCAGTTTCATTAAATCCTATTGCAAAGTACAAACACTAGCTACATGTATAAAATATGGAAAACTTAGCACCATTCCACAATAAAGCTTTTATTCTTTCTTTTGAGATTACCAGTGCTGACCAAGTGGAACAATAGATCTCTTGGATATAATGGCATTCCCAGGTAGAGTACTAGCCAGAGGTGAAGGGTTTTTTTTGTTTTTTTTTTGTTGGTTTTTTTTTTTTTAGTATCCAGTATACCAAAGAAAACCCAGCATTTTTTACTTTAAAGATACAAATGTAGTGATCCAATGGGGCATGTGCACGCCAATGTTTACAGCAGCAATGTCCACAATAGCCAAACTATGGAAAGAGCCTAGACGTTCAATGACGAATGAATAAAGAAAATGTGGTATACACACACACACAATGGACTATTAAGCAGTCATCAAAAAAAGAGAAAAAAAACCCTGAAATCTTGCCATTTGCAACAATGTGGATGGAACTAGAGGGTATTATGCTAAGCAAAATAAGTCAGTCACAGAAAGATAATTATCATATGAACTCACTGGTATGAGGAATTGGAGAAACAAGATAGAGGATCATAGGGGAAAGGAGGGGAAAATGAAACAAGACTAAACCAGAGAGGGAGACAAACCAGAAGAGACTCTTTTTTTTTTTTTTAAATATTTTTATTTATTTATTTGACAGAGAGATCACAAGTAGGCAGAGAGGCAGGCAGAGAGAGAGGGGGAAGCAGGCTCCCCGCTGAGCAGAGAGCCTGATGTGGGGCTCGATCCCAGGACCCTGGGATCATGACCTGAGCCGAAGGCAGAGGCTTTAACCCACTGAGCCACCCAGGCACCCCAACCAGAAGAGACTCTTCATCTCAGGGAAAAAACTGAAGGTTGCTGGAGTGGAGGGGGGATGGGAGGGATGGGGTGTCTGGGTGATGGACATTGGGGAGGGTATGTGCTCTGGTGAGTGCTGTGAATTGTTTAAGAATGATGAATCACTCATATAAAGAAAATGGGAATTGCTATGAAACCATGAGACACTAAGCCATTGTTTAATAAATTTGCATTCCCACTTAAAAAGAAAGTCTTATTCCCATGAAGGCAAATTAAATAAACATTTTTCAAGATAATTATTTTCTTAAAAAATAATTTCAATTAGTTGTAATCATCACTTAAAGAATAGTATTTGGCTCATTTAAAAAAAAAAAAAAAGACTGGTGAATCACAGACCTGTACCCCTGAAACAAATAATACATTATATGTTAAATAAATAAAGAAAACCCAGAAAACACAGCATTTTTCAAAAGGGTGATTATTATCATCATCTTAAAAAGCTCCTATTCTCTATCTTGATAAAA
Source organism: Neogale vison (assembly GCF_020171115.1). Lineage (NCBI taxonomy): Eukaryota > Metazoa > Chordata > Mammalia > Carnivora > Mustelidae > Neogale > Neogale vison. Next base: position 15,862,519 of record NC_058097.1, read on the forward strand.
TTATTGCAGATTTGAGGGTGATTTTGGAGGTAGGCTGTGTCTCCAAAGGTGGCCACACCACACGTTTTGTAATGAGCTCTTGTCACTTTCTCCTAAAGAGGCAGAGTTTATTCCCCTCTCCTGAAATCTGGACTGGCCCTGTGACCTACTTTGATCATGGGATCAATCCAGATGTGATGAAAAGGACAAGGTACAACATCATAGGTGGGGCCTTAAGAGATCTACAGCTCCTGTCTGACATTCAGATGCTATGTGGAACCAGCTGCCAACTATGAGTAAAAGGACCCAGTTCAACCCCTCCTCAGAATAAGCTCTTCCTACCTTATTTCTTGCTAAAGATGGTGATAAGTAACTAGGGCCACTTGAAATCCTGAAGCAATAAGCTTTAATGCCTGAACTCAGTCTTCTCAAATAAGAAATACACCAACTTTCTTGAATTCCCAAAAGGATAGCCATATTAAAAAAACCCAAACATCTTTCTTTTGGGTATGGAGGCAGGAAAAGTCCCCTGAGCTTATAAAACTTGGGTTTGAGTCCCAACTCTCCCACATTATTTGGGACCCTATATTCTCACCTCTTATTTTTCTATTCTGTTCTCAATTTTAATTAGAACAACGGAATTCAAGAAGGTAATATGTGGGAAAGGGCTGTAAATGATAAGAATCATGCAAAATTTTTGAGAAATTATTCAATAAGCCATGCTTTCCAAATAAGATTTTAATCCCATATGCAAGTGGCTCTGGGCTGCTATATCCAGCTTCAGGGAACATGAATCTGGATTGTGACTTTCCCAGAATTAAGATGCCATGTCCAAGTACAGGAGCCTCAGCAGGCACTTGCCTTTCTTTGTGAATTCATCCAACAAACATTAATTAGGCATTAATGATGTAGTTGGGCACTGTCCATAGCAAAGAAAAGCAGTGTTTAAAAAAAAAAAAAGGAAGAAAGAAACCTAGGCTCTTTTAGAACTTTCACTTGCATGACTAGAGACATGTTATTGTGCTAGTAAGTGCTAAGAAAAGAATAAATCTAGGTAAAAAGACAGTAACCAGGAGGGGAAGGAACTCTTTTAGGAAAGGCCTCTCTGATAAGGCAAATTTGTGTAGAGACCTGAAGGAAGGGAGTAAATCAAGCAAGTATGTGCAGAAAGATATTCCAAGTGTTGGGAACAGCCAGTGCAAAAGCCCTGAGGAGGTATCATGTTCACTGTGTCTATGACCACCGAGAGGCCAGTGCATGTAGGGTAGAGGCAGTGAGAAGAGCAGTAAGAGACAACAGCAAAGAGCCAGAGGGGTCTAGATCAGGTGAGATCTAGTGGGCTATGGCAACAACTTTATGTTTATTCCAAGTGAGAAGAGACAGCAAAAGCGGTTTTGAAGAAAGGGAAGCGTAGCCTAATCTACCATTTTAAGAGCTCATTCTCCCCGAGTAGAGAGTACTGCCAGAAGTAGTAGTAGCAGTGGCATATATATAAAGCTTTTGCACAGTCCTGGCAAGAGATGATGCAGCTTGCACTCAGGCCATAGTTGACATAGGGTTAGGAGTGGCTGGATTCTGCACCCATTTCAAAATCAGAACCAGTGAATTTGTAAGTAGATCGGAGATAGTGAGTGGAGAAAAAACAGGAGTCAGGAAAGACATAGTTTATACTGTTTGCAAAAAAGAAAAAGAAAAAGAAAAAAAGGGATAATTTTAGGGTTACTTTTGTTGAAAGATAACCAAAAATTGGTCATTTTTTAGCGCCATGTTTTCCATGTCCTGGCCAAAAAAATAAAAAATAAAAAAGTGCATGTCAGTAATTTTTTTTACAAATTATTTAATTGTCATATAAATGTACTGATTTGGGGAAATATTACGAGATGCATAAAAGCAACTCACATTCTATTTTCCTTAGTTAAAACTTTATAACTAAGCACAGCTGCAGGCTGCCCAGGCATAATTATAGCTCCACCTGGCAGGCAGGCCCCTCGGTTTGAAGCATAGCATTTCATTAATAAAATGAAAGAATGTGTGAAATTGTATTTTTAAACAGTTGAAATGGAAGGAAACCCATAGGTGTAAGGCTCTCTTGGCTTGTCCAAACCCAGTATGTTGACATGTCACGTGAACATCACCTGTCACACTTCCCATCTTTTGGAGTGAGGTCGGCCTTACCATGGGGGTATTCAGGTAAAACACTAGGTCTTCTTAATACAGACACTGCTAAGTTTACAGCATTCCAGAAAAGGAAAAGGCACAATCCACAGGCATCCTTACTGTACCCACACTGTTCAGATGTCTTTGTTTTCCTGAGACTACCACGTTACCAAGAAACAGTATTAAAAGAAAATGAGAACACTACGCTTCAGGCCTAGGCCCTAGGGTGTGAGAAGTCCCTCCGAGTGCTAGGGCTCTACCCAGCCACGCCATTGCTGGTGCAGCCCAGACACTCTGCTCTCTTATGGAGACAATGATGCTGCATCTTGCCGTATTCACACAGTAGGTCAAATCTCTCCTGCTAGCGCTGGTCAGAGAAAACCATGTCTTTGTAAAGAGAAAAGAAGCAAAAACAATGAAAAAAAAAATTCCAGACCACAAAAAGATCTTGCAGCTTAGGTAGGATAGTCCGACCTTCTGGCATAGGCGTTTTGGCAAATGTGTTTTCAGTGCATGGGAAAAGTGTACTGGGGGCTCTGTCACAGCATGTAGGCTCTTTAGGGGGCTGTAACATGCTTTCCCAAACCACACATTATCAGTGTCACAGAGTATCTAGAAGTCTGGTGGCCAGAGTGAGTAGCATCAAGCCAAGCCCCCTGATCTGTGTGCCAAAGGCACTAGGTCTATGTCACTCGCCTCCACCCACAGTTGCCTGTCCTCCCACTCAGGACATGACTGTCTTGCACTACAGCTGCTCTAGTCTCTCAGGAATCTACTTGATACTTTTACTGTGTAAATAAAGCCTCCTGATTCAGTATCCCTCCCCACCCCCGCCAAAATGAAAAATGTACAACTGAAGATAATTACACTGACCACTGTCCAGTTTCTTATTTGCTCAACTATTTGCATTTCACCATATTATTAAATTCTTGCATACACCAACTAACACCACAATTCCTAAAGCATGACATTTAAAACTCCTCCTGGAGCTACCAACAAAATTCAAATACTTTTTTTATGAAAGCAAAAATCTATGTTTGCTCTCTGTGCTGTCTAATCTTTGATAAAGTGAAAATTAAATCTTATATTATTATAACTTAACCATTCTACAAATGAGAATTAGATTTTCTACCTAGACCCCAATGTTACATACTAAATCACAGTGCTTCAAAATAACTAAAGTATGTTTTCAGAAATTAAATAATTAACAAAGCACTGTAATACCACTTGTTTTTTAACACAGTCTCTTAAAAACCTACAGGTAAGTAAATGAAAATAAGTAATGTTTATGAGTAACAATTTAAGTTATTTACTATCTCCATAGAATTCAAATGTTTATATAACATTTTAAATTAATCCAATAGTAAAATGTTTTTTAAAAAAATCACACAGCTATGTTCTGTGGTTATAAGGAAATGAAAAAATTAACAAAAATAAAGCCAAAAACTAACCACTTAGTAATTATAAAACGTGTTTCTGAGTAACTCTACATCTAAGAATAAAATTATAGATGATTAAGAAATTTAAATGGTTCCTCCTAGTAAGAACCTGACCTTCCTGGAAGAATGACAGATTCCAGATCTGGGGCAGGAGTTGCACAACGTAAGCCAGGGATACTCCTCAAAACAAGGAAGATATCAAAACCTCAAGGTGAACAGGACCTAGGAATTAATGCAAAATCCCAGTGGCCAAGGATGGGTAAAACAGTATGAACAATGAAAAGTAATGACTGCAATGGATTAAAGTGTATCGAATATAGTAAGATCGGTGCACTTGTAGTAGTACTTCAGAACTTGTCACTTCTGGAGGTTTCTAGGACACCAATCCATTCTGAAAAATGGTAAATAGAAGATTCAAGAATTTATCCTACCCTTCTCTATAAAATCTACACTGTCAGCATAAACATTTAGTTGACATGAAGAAATATGAGACTTGAAGCCACTTTGTAACCCCTAGTGAAATAATGTATCTGGACAAAGATCATGGCACGGCTGTTTGAACGATTAGGTACAACAGAAAAGGAACATTAAAATGGATGCATCAAAATGAAAACACTTGTGCTCAGTGATCAATCTTACTATCAGAAGACAATCAATCAGACATTAAAGGTCTCTTGACATGGCATAATGGGAAGTGCATGGCTCCACCTCTGACAGATTCTTGCCAAAATTATTAAACCCAATCCTAAATCTTATGAAGCCTAGAGTTGTAACTACCGTTTTATAGGAAATATAGATGAACATGTGAAATGACACCAAGAGAATAAAAAAACAGACACATTTGTGGGCACCTGGGTGGCTCAGATGGTTAAGTGTCTGACTTTTGGTTCTGGCTCAGGTCATGATCTCAGGGTTCTGGGACTGAGCCCCATGTTGGGCTCTACACTCAGCGTGGAGTCTACTGGGACATTCTCTTTGCCCCTCCCACCTCTCTCTTTCTAAAATAAATAAATAACTTCTTTTTAAAAAATCTGCCAATTCCAGGGATACCCAGGTGGCTCAGGTGGTTAAGCATCTGCCTTTAGCTCATGTCATGATCCCAGGATCCTGGGATGAGTCCCGTATCAGGGACACATTTCTCCCTCTGCCTGCCACCCCCCACTTGTGTTCTCTCTGACAAATAAAATAAATAAAATCTTTAAAAAATAAAATGAAGGGGCACCTGGGTGGCTCAGTCGTTAAGTATCTGCCTTCAGCTCAGGTCATGATACCAGGGTTCTGGAATCAAGCCCCATATCAGGCTCTCCGCTCGGCGGGAAGCCTGCTTCTCCTTTCCCTCTGTAGCTCCTCTGCTTGTGTTCCCTCTCTTGCTATGTCTCTGTCAAATAAATAAACAAAATCTTTTTAAAAATAAAATAAAATAATAAAAAAGAAAATGATATAATTTTAGACTAAGTAATTCTAGAGAACAATGAAAAAATAAAAACAGAACAGGAGAGAGGACTGATACAGACCTGAGAGGCACTTATCAACCAAATGCCATGCATGGGTCTTATTTGGCTGCTAATTCAAACAAACCAAGTGTAAAAAGATATTCACAAGATAAATGCGGAAGATTTAAACATTGACTACCTATTAAATGATACAAAGAATTTGTTATTTTTTAATTTGGAGATAACGTTTATTTAAGAGTCCAAATCTGGGGTGCGTGGGTGGCTTAGTTAAGCATCCGACCCTGGATTGTTAGCTGAGGTCATGATCTCAGCATTGTGAGATCTCAGCATTACGAGATGCTGGGCATGGAGACTGCTTGAGCTTCTCTCTCCCTCTGCCCCTCCCCTCTTCTCTAAAAAAAAAGACAAAGAAAAAAAAAAACCAAAAACGAGTGACAGAGAGTCCAAATCTGTTACAAATGTAAACAGAAGTACTTATAATGTTATGTCTGGCTTTGCTTTAAAATAAACCAGAGGTTTGGGGGTGTATAGTATGGATAAACAAGATTAGCTGTATTTGCTGAAATTGGTGGTATAAAACTAAAGACTTTATTATTTTAGTCTTTCTCCTTCTGTGAATGATTAAAATTTTTCATAATAAAAAGATTTTTTAAGGAAATGAATGACAGTAAGAATACCACACATCAAAATATGAGATGAGGAGGGGTTCCTGGGTGGTGCAGCTGGTTGAGCAGGGGACTCTTGGTTTCAGCTGTGGTGGTGATCTCAGGGTCATGAGATTGAGCCTTGCTTTGGGCTCCATGCTCAGCAGGGAGTCTACCTAGGACTCTCTTTGATCCTCCCCCTCCCCCAAATAAATAAAAATAAATATTTTTAAAAAATGGTATAACACTTCCCTTGTTCTGTACCCCTCCTCAATGATATATTTCAGCATCTATCTACAGACAAAAGTGCCCTCTGGGAGTTACAGGATCCAGCACCATACAGCAAGGAACCCAGGAGAAGTCTCACCCACCCATGCACCAGATAACAAGCGCCAGATACAGACCTCAATCCTGGCTATGGATCTGCTGTGGTCTGTGAACCACCTATACCCCCCCTTGGCCATGATCTGCAGCCCCTGTAAAACATAGTCTTAGACAATCATCCACGGACAAGAGAGTCTTTGCAGAAGTTCAGGTTTCCAGAGACGAATTTTCAGTACACCACCGGAAATTAAAAAAAAAAAAAAAAAGTTTGGATGCATCAGAGAAGGTAAGAACAGTTTGACTTTACCTGCACCACCCTTCTCACAAGGCAGCACAGCAACGAGACATCTTCTCGGCCTCTGATTTCTCTCACTGTAGAAAGTGAAAGCATGTAAGTGAGCACCGAGCTTCCAGAGCTATGTGGGACATAGCCAAAAAGGCTCATTTCTCACTTTCCCCATCCAGAACACTAAATTGTGAGCTGCACAACTGGGAGACAAAATAAGGCTGGAAGAGAATGACAGGACACTCATAGAGCAATAAAGGGATGTGAATTCTATTACTGCATTGTGGACCCCCTCAAGAAGCCTACCCATGATCCCCTGGGAAAGCACTACCTGTGGTATCCCAAGTGGCCCACAGGTACTGCCAGCACTGAGTGTACCACACCCACACAGATCCCAACTCTAGCCAGCTCCCTGTGCATTCCTTCAGTTGTAGCAGTGAGAACAAGCTTTGGAAGATGGCTAGTCAACACACAGAAAGCTGGCCCAAATACATCAGTCAGCCAGGGAGAGACCACAAACTTAAGACAAAAGGGAGGCTTGTCAGTCAACAGCCCAGTACCTTGTAGGACCAAGAGAAGCTCAAGTGTTTTGACAAAAGGAAGCCAGAAGTGTGGAACAGGTATATCCATAGAGGCTCTTCTGAGAAAGCCTCAAAATTTAAAAATATATATATATATATATTTCTCTCCTGAATGCAATGAGTAAAACTGAAAGAGGTGACTGCTACCTCAAATGAGAAGAAAGAAATGCACCCTTCAAGAAACATGAGAAATAAAGGAAATAAAACATCACAAATCTTCTAGTAACTGATCCCAAAGTTCTGGAGATCTGTGATTTATTTACCCAATAAAGAATTCAAAATAGCTGTTTTAAGGAAACTCAGTTAGCTGTAAGAAAAGACAGAAATATGATCAATGAATCAGGAAAATAATACATGAACAAACTGAGAAGTTTGACAAAAATCAAAGAAGAGCCAAATAGAAATTATAAAGCTGAAAAATATAATGAATGAAGTGAAAAATCCAACAGAGAGCATCAACAGTAGAATGCATGCAGCCAAAGAAAGAATCTATGAGACAGAACACAGGAACTGTGCAATTATGTCCAATTATGTCAGAAGAGAAGACAAAAAAATGACCTTTAAGACACCATCTAACTCAGTGTGTGAATTACTAAAGTTTAAGAAGAGAGTGAGGGGCACCTGGTTGGCTCAGTAGGTCAAGCCTCATCTTCGGCTCAGGTCATGATCTCAGAGTCCTGGGATCAAGCCCTGCATCAGGCTCTCTGCTCAGCAGGGAGCTTGCTTCCCCCTCTCTCTGCCTGCCTCTCTGCCTACTTGTGATTTCTCTCTCTTTGTCAAATAAATAAATTTTTTTTTTTTTTAAAGAAGAAGAAGAACAGAGGGAAAGGGAGAAGAAAGCTCATTTAAAGAAATACTGGCTGAGAACGTCCCAAATCTGGTAAAAAATTTGAGCTTCAATTTCATGAAGTGCATTGGTCTCCAAACATAACCAATTTAAAGAGATCCGGGGTGCCTGGGTGGCTCAGCGGGTTAAGCTTAGGTCATGATCTCATGGCTCATGAGGTCAAGTTCCATGTCATGCTCTGCACTCTGTGGACAATCTGCTTGACAGTCTCTTTACCTCTCACTCTGCCCTTCCCTTCCCCCCTAAAATAAATAAATAAAAATTTAATATAAATAAGTAAGGGTACCTGGGTGGCTCAGTCAGTTAAGCATCTGACTTCAGCTGAAGTCATGATCCCAATGAAATGACGTTTTTAACATACTGGCAAAATTTTAGTTACTGACATCCAGGACAAGTGGGTGTATGGATAAAAGGCAACTTCTTATGCTTAAAATAATTTTAAACTTGTACAATCTTTTTAGAGGTAAATCTGGTGATTTCTATCAAATATTCAAATATGTATATCTTTGGTCCAGTAATACATTTCTAAGAATCATCTCACAAAAATATTTGCATTCAAAAGCAAAGAAGAGCTAAGTAAATGGAAAGATATTCCATCTTCATGGATAGGAAGAAGCCTCAATACTGCCAAGATGTCAGTTCTTCTTAATTTGATCTAATACATTTGATTTAATACATTCCCATTAATAAGTGAAAGAACAAGTTATTTTACAGATATAAACAAAGTGATTTTAAAGTGTATATGGAGAGGCAAAAACAAAACAAAACAAACAAACAAACAAACAAAAACCAACCAGAATGGGCAACTGAGTATTTAAAGGAAAGAACAAATTTGAAGGACTGATGTTACCTGACTTCAAGATTTACTATAAAGCTATAGTAAATAAAACATTTTGGTATAAGTAAAAGAATAGAAAAATAGATCATGCAACAAAATAGAGTTCCAAAGTAAACCCACAAAAATATAGTTAAGTGATCTTTGGCAAAGGAGCAAAGGCAATACAAAAGAACAAAGATAGCCTCTTCAATAAGTGGTGCTGAAATAACTGGACATCCACAGTAAAAAAAAAATGAAAGACAGAGACCTTAAACCCTTCACAAAAATAAACTCAAAATGGATCATAAACTTAAATGTAAAATGCAAAACTATAAAAGTCCTAGAAAATAACATCGGAGGAAAACAAGAAGACCAATGATATGGTGATGGCTTTTAGACAGAACACCAAAAACACAGGGGTGCCTGGGTGGTTCAGTTGGCTAAGCATTGCCTTTGGCTCAGGTGATGATCTTAGAGTCCTGGGATCAAGCCCCACATCAGGCTCCCTGCTCAGTAGGGAGTCTGCTTCTCCCTCTCCTCTGCACCTCCCTCTGCCTGTGTTCTCTCTCTTTCTCAAATAAGTAAAACAATCTTTAAAAAGAAGATACTAAAAAGCTTCTTATACAACAACACCACCACCAAAAATACAATGCTTGAAAGAAATAGTGAATATACTGGACGTCATTAAAACCTTCAAAAAAAAAACACTTCTGCTCTCTGAAGGAGGATATCCAAAAAATTAGAAGACAAGCCAGAGACTGGGAGAAAATAATTGTAGAAGACACATCTGATGAAGGACTATTATCTAAGCATTTTCTAGATACTCTTAATAACTCAATTATTTAAAAAAACCTTATTAAAAAATGAACCTATGGGGCACCTGGGTGACTCAGTGAGTTAAAACCTCTGCCTTCGCCTCAGGTCATGGTCCCAGGGTCCTGACTTCAAGGCCCACATCGGGCTCTCTGCTCAGCAGGGAGCCTGCTTCCTCCTTTCTCTCTGACTGTCTCTCTGCCTACTTGTGCTCTCTCTCTCTGTCAAATAAATAAAATCTTAAAAAAAAAAATGAACCTATGACCTTGATACCTCACCAAAGAAGATATACAGATATCACATAAACATATGAAAAGATGTTATACATCATTGGTCACCAAGGAAATGCAAATTAAAAATGAGATAACCACTACAAGCCAAAATGCTGGTAATGACATGAACACTACCAAATGCTGGTAATAACCATGGAAGGAGAACTTCCTTTTTTTTTTTTTTTAAGATTTTATTTATTTATTTGACAGAGGGAGATCACAAGTAGGCAGAGAGGCAGGCAGAGAGAGAGAGGGAAGCAGGCTCCCTGCTGAGCAGAGAGCCCAATGCGGGACTCGATCCCAGGACCCTGAGATCATGACCTGAGTCAAAGGCAGCGGCTTAACCCACTGAGCCACCCAGGCGCCCTGGAAGGAGAACTTTCATCCTTTGCTGGTGCAAATGGAAAATGGCTCAGCCACTTTGGAACACAATTTAGCAATTTCTTACAAAGCTAAATATACTCTTACTTTACAATCTAGAAATTGTGCTCCTTGTTATCTATTCAAATGAGTTGAAAACTTATACCTACACGAAAAACTACAAACAGATGTTTATAGCAGCTTTACTCATAATTGAAAACGTGGAAACAACCAACATGTCCTTCAGTAAGTGAATGAATGAACTGTGGCATATCTCAACACGAAATATTATACAGTGCCTTAAAAACAAAAGCACTACCAAGCCATGAAAAGACACAGAAGAAACGTCTGTGTATATTACTAAGTGAAAGAAGCCTATCTGAAAAGGCTACATACTATATGATTCCAATTATAGGACTTTCTGGAAAAGAGAAAACTACAGAGACCAAAAAAAAAAAAAACAAAAAAAACCAAAAACACACACACACAAAACAAAAAAACGATCTACAGTTGCCAGGGCTGGGGAATGGCTGATTAAGAGGTGCTCAGGCAGAGAATTTTTAGGGCAATTAAAATATTCTGCATGATATGATAATGATGGACGTACATCATTCACAGCCCTTAAGTGAAAAACTTAGGTTACATAACTATATGTACATGACGGTAGGTAGCCTCTTATCTAGTCCCAGAGATCACCATATTCATACCTTTGTACGATCCTCTCCTCTTGAATGTGGGCTGAACCTAGTGATTCACTTCTAATGAAAAGAACATAACCAAAGTGAAAGGTGATCATTTCTGAGGTTAGGTTACACACAGTGGCTTCATCCTACCTAATGTAATCGAAGCCAGCTGCCATGCTGTGAATGTGCTGTGGAGAGGCCCACATGGCAAAAAACAGAGAGGTCAACTGAACAACTTCAGTCCTCCCAGCTCAGAAAATGGAATCACCATAGCCAAGAAAGTCAAAGTTGTTCCTTTCTTTTCTTTACTAACTATGCACACCCAGGAACAAATCCAATCAACAGTATGTATCTTCAATCTGACCATTTTTCTCAACTTTTATTGCTACTGCATCAACCCCAGCCACTATCATTGCTCTCCTACAGCGCTGCAATACTCTTCTTACTGGGAGCCCTGCTCCTACATTGGCTCACCTATAAATCATTCCTCATATAGGCCATATGATTTTTTTTTCCTTTTTATTTTGCAATCACTTCTGTGTACCTTTCCCCCAAATTCCCAAGAAGTAACATTTATCACATTTGTTTATCATTCTCCTCTCTCTCCACACACACACACACACACACACACACACACACATCTTTTTCTGGAGCAAGTGAGACATCTCACACTTTTATCCTTAAATACTTCTAGGTGTATTGACTAAAAAGAAGAACTTGATCTTCTATGAACAGAATACAGTATCAAAGTCAGAAAATTAACTAACATTCATAGAATGTTTTAAATCTAATCTATAAGCTTTATTCAAATTTCAACCAGTTGTTCCAATAACAAGCAGTCTTTTTTTAAAGTTTTTAAATTTTTTTTTAATTTTTTATTTTTTATAAACATATATTTTTATCTCCAGGGGTACAGGTCTGTGAATCACCAGGTTTACACATCTCATCTCATCATAGCACACACACTCCCCAATGTCCATATCCCCACCACCCTCTCCTGTCCCCCCTCCCCCAAGCAACCCTCAGTCTGTTTTTTGAGATTGAGTCTTTTATGGTTTGTCTCCCTCCCAATCCCATGTTCTTTCATTTTTTTCTTTTCCTACCTCCCAAAACCCCCACGTTGCATCTCCACTTCCTCATATCAGGGAGATTATATGATAGTTGTCTTTCTCTGACTGACTTATTTTGCTAAGCATAATATACTCTAGTTCCATCCACGTTGTTGTAAATGGCAAGATTTCATTTCTTTTGATGGCTGCATAGTATTCCATTGTATATATATATATACCACATCTTCTTTATCCCACAAGCAGTCTTTTAAAGAGTAAATTAAACCATGTCATTCTCTAGCTCACAAGACTCCAATGGTTGTCTATTGCATTCTAATACCCAAATTCCTTACTTTGACCTACAAGGCCCTTCATACTCCTGCCTTCTTCCTCATCCTCATTTCCTTAGATTCTCCCCATTCCTTATTTTGATCAAGCCTCACAGGTCTTCTTACCGTTCCTCCAGCACACAATCTCATTTCTACTCCAGAGCTTCTGCAACTACCATTGTTTCTGTGTGGAATGGTCATCCGCACAGATCTTCAATGGTTGACTCCCTCACATCACCTAGTCCAGCATTCTGTTCTACTTCACTATGTTATGCTGCTTTCTCCTTGCATGATTTTCAGGAAAGGAGGTGGGGATATTTAATTCTAACTTGTTACCATGTTCCTATAAGAACCCTGAAAGATTGAGTTCTCTACACATTTTTGTATACTTCATTATATTCAAATTATTTATGAATTGTCAATCAGTGGATAGTACTTAGGGGATATTCAAATTAAACAAGAGCGCTCTTCTTAAATCTCTCGGGATTACCAGCAATTTGTACCACCACAGTGTTGTTCTTTATCATTCAGTATTGAATATTTATCATTAAGTGGGTGTCATTAAGATAGTAAATGATTTCTATCTTCAACGTATTAACAGTGTAAAAAAATATGCATTATAAACCCATTGCAAACTTACAAGTAATTCAACAAAGAAATTTCTCTGACTGCAAGACAGAATTCTAAGGACATAAATCAAATATTTTGTTTCAATGACCACATATAATCAATGTTAATGCATTCTTAAGGCATTTATGTAATAAGATGTGCCCTAAACATTGCTCAGAACCACCACTGCTACTTAAAATCATGAAGGCAGTACCACAGGACATCATGTAAATTCTAAAAACGACATGACAGGAAGTAAAAAATTATTATTGCTGTTACTTTTGGCTTTATGTCATTTCTCTCTAGTGCTATCGTGTGTTGCCCCTACCCAGATAGCAATCTCTCCCCTTCTCACAGTCAATGACAAGGATTACACATTTGAATAAAATGTCAACACCCCATATTATGCAGGCTAATGGGAATCCATCATCTAAATATCATTACAACCAAAGACTGTCATGTTGAAATTTTCCCTGACTATTCATAACGGAGAGAAACAACATCTTTAAGACCTTGTCTGGGTTTTCAGCTAAAATCCACTTGATTTCAAGGTGACAGAGTGTGTTCTTAAGAGCTATTACCACCTTGGATAATTATAAAGCTACAGAAAGGCTGCTAGAGGGAACAAAAGAAGATTAACACCTCAGCGTGTTGATGCAGCGTAACTGAGGCAGAATCGCCAGTGACCCAGAACTAAGAAAGCTGCTGCAACCGTTGCCAATTGGGGAAAAAAAACAAAACTGAAATAAGGTGGAAGTGAGGAAACCTTCATCAACAATTAAAAACCTTCATCTTTTTTAAAGCTATAGACATTTGCGGCTAAGAACATAGAATTGTTAATGCTGTCAAGACCTCAACTGCAAAAGTGAGTTGGTTGGCAATATTAAAAAGCACAAAGAACAAAGAGATAAAAGTAAACAAAAAAATTGTTGAAATGCAAAACACAGGGCACTGGAAACAGGATTTCATATTTGACCTTGGCACGCGCACAAGAACAGAGACAGTGACTACCAAAGTTCTGAGGCTATGCTATTGTTATTTGTTGTTGGGGCCTGAAGATTTTGACTAGTTGAATTCAACTAATTTTCAGGTTAGTTCAGGTCAACCAGTACATTCTAAACCAGTGAACTCTGACTGAATCCTAAACCAATGGGATACAGAAAAAGATGTTCAAACTTTTTATACCTGTTTTTAATCTCAGTATTGTAGAAAATACAACTTGTGTATGTCTTTTTTTTTTTTTAAAGATTTTATTTATTTATTTGACAGGCAGAGAGGCAGGCCAAGAGAGAAAGGAGGAAGGAGGCTCCCCGCAGAGCAGAGAGCCCGATGTGGGGCTCGATCCCAAGACCTGATGAGATCATGACCTGAGCTGAAGGCAGAGGCTTTAACCCACTGAGCCACCCAGGCGCCCCAACTTGTGTATGTCTTAAGACGTATATAGTACATTAGAACAACAGCACCTATAAATTGGTAACTATATGAACAAGCCTGTACTGAAGATAAATGATAAAAATTGTTTACTGTTAAGTGGTCCATAATTTAAAACAAACAAACAAAGGATAGGGATTCTGACTTAGTTGGTCTAACATAGGGCCCAAGTGACATTGGTGCACAGTTTATACATGTATTAGCTCATACTAATCCACACAACAATTGTACCCTTAAGTTATACAACATACCAATGCAGGTATTATAATTATCCCCATGTATGGATGAGAAAAACAGGCATTAAAAAGGTTAAGTAATTCCCCAAGTTGACAAAGCTAGTGAGTGGGGGAAACAGAATTCAAACCCAGACAATCAGACCAAAGCCAGGGTTTTTAAACACTACAAAAAAACATAGTCTAGAGACATTAGGAAACTATGACTATCCCAAAGTACAGTTAAGTAGGAAAGATTGAAAAATTGAAAATCCTGGGTAGAAGGGATGAGTGGGCATCTAGCAGGGAGTTTCCACTAGATGTGGATCTTCCACAGTGTGGATAAGCCCCAAGACAGAATCTCACTCATGAACACCAACGTGTACTCTCAAAACAAAATCCCTTGCATATGTTAGTCACATTTAATCAGTTTTGTGAGATGGGACGACCCTAAAAAGACAAAGATAGGAAATAGACACAAAAATTGCTTCAATAAAATATCATCCAACCAGAGCAGCTCACTGTCATTTTTTTTTTTTTTTAATAGAAGCCTTTCACCGTATGGAACTAATTATCGCCATATGCTGTTCCATACTTCTATTTCCTCTCTAACAGCTCATTCTTCAAAAACTCAGTAGCTTCCTCCCTTTACATTTGTAAATGCTGTTGACTATGGATAAAATCCATGTTTACTTTCTATTCAAAACCTCATAGGAAAGCTTGTTTTAATCATCCACAGATGTTTCATTCAGTTCTGCTTAGCTTGGCACAGAACTTCTGAAGGAAATAAAAGAAAAATCTTTATTTTATATTTCAATTGTAGATTGTTACAGACTAAATAAAATGCCAAATTGTTATTGGAAACAACACAGCCACTGTAATAACGATAGTCAACATCTCATTTTTACAATTATAATTTCTTCTGGCATTTGTTTAACTCAAGATGGTTTCCATATTTTACAAAGGGCTTTATTTTCCTTCTGTGACTGAACCCACATTGAAGCCATAGAACTTTGTAATTTATTTTTAATACAGTCTTAAACATTGAAAAAATACTGAAATTACTGCATAATATATAGTGATTAGGCTTTTAAATACTTCCCCACTCTTCTGGTGTCATGTTTTGATACATGTTATCCTTCTGAATTTCTTTAAAAACATACCTCAACCCCCAAGACGACTTCAAACACATTTCATACCTCTATGGGCCAGTTCTTTCTGGTTTCCATTTCTTATTTCTTAACTAAAAAACAATTGATGATATATAAACATTCACTATGAATTACATTTGTAATTCACAATTATGAAATGTCAGAGGCAAAGGCAGCTTTTCTGATGGGAAGTTTATTTCTATGAATTTATGGTAGATTCTCTAACTTATCTCTAAAATCTGACACATGAGTTTACCATAACATTTCTTTATAATCCTACCCTTCCATCCCAAAGCTCATCCGACTCACTGATATCCTTGTTTTCTAATGAGGTGTTTTCTGATTTCTTTTCACTCTGTTAATGCCAAGAATCAAACTACACTCCCCAAGACCTAAGTCCAAGTTTTACCAAACGTTTATCTCTTCCTGTGTCCACATTGCTCATTCAGAAGCATTTCACTTATATTTACATAGCAAGTTCATCTTGAACTTTCTTTGCATACCAATGTGCTAAAATATCATGGTATTAACTTAAGTTTTTTTGGTTTTTATTCAGTACACAGAGTTCTAGATATACTTCCTTAAAGCACTAGAATGAGCCTCTTAGGAGTACTCTAATAAAAAGGAGTACTTTTTTTTAAATGTACATATTAAAAAAAAGAAAAAAGTCTGCTCAAATAAAGATGACCTCAGTATGCGCCCAAGTGCTGTTGAAAGAAGGCCAGTTATGGCTCCTTATAATTGTTTCAATACACATGTCAGAAGTGTGGTTTGATTGTGCTTATTCTGCTTTCTAAGAATTATATCCCATTGTTGTTCTTCATGTTCCTACTTTGTGTCAAAGAGCTTGTGCATTACTGGAAAGAAGAGTGAATGTACTGGGGCAATGATCAAGAATGTATCTAAGGGGTGCCTGGGTGGCTCACTAGGTTAAAGCCTCTGCCTTCAGCTCAGGTCATGATCTCAGAGTCCTGGAATCAAGCCCCGCATCGGGCTCTCTGCTCTGTGGCAAGCTGGCTTCCTCCTCTCTCCCTCTCTGCCTGTTTGTGACTTTTGTCTGTCAAGTAAACAAATAAAACCTTAAAAAAAAAAAAATGTATCTAAGAGATGCTACCCAAACAAATGAAATGTTTTAAGTGAAAGTAGTAAAGGAAACAGTTACCCACGTCACAGAAATTTCCTATGTAAAAGTGACAAAACTTCAGAGAACAGTTCTAAAACCTTTGATAGTGAGAAAGAGTATTTACTTTCCCAAATTATTTCACCTAGAGGCTATATACATTTATGACCCAACACCAAAGAAAATGAATAAATCTATTAAAGACCTGAGCATACTTTTTGATGTCAAGGTCGTGCATAACATTTAGTGTAAGATTTCCTGTCTTTAATTAATGGAAGCTATTAGTGGCTATGAATAACTTAAGGAGTTTTTTAAGTGATTATTTCACAAGTCTTTCATTTCAGAAAAGGACATAAGATTTAGTCATCCTTTGATATCCTGACACTGTAATCAGGACAATTGGATTCCTATAAGGCAAAGACAACAAATCATAAACTACTCCAGCATAAGAATAAACAAATCTTGATAAACTTTGATAAACAAATCATAAATAACTACAGAATTTTTTCTGGCATAAATTTCTGCCACCATTTACATGGTAATGACACGAAAACCTTGTCCTCTCAACTATCTCCCCTTTAAAGAGGGAGAACTGCAGGACAAAATGCTCATGTGGGGGCGCCTGAGTGGCTCAGTGGGTTAAGCCTCTGCCTTCGGCTCAGGTCATGATCTCAGGGTTCCGGGATCGGGCCCCGCATCGGGCTCTCAGCTCGGTAGGAAGCCTGCTTCCTCCTCTCTCTCTGCCAGCCTCTCTGCCTACTTGTGATCTCTGTCTGTCAAATAAATAAATAAAATCTTGAAAAAAAAATGCTCATGTGAATACAATTTCTCTATGTGCATATAACGTTAGAGAATCCTTTTATGAACATACAGTTAATTACTGTGAAACTAATAGGGAGAATGAAAAAGTGAACGAATGACTTTCTAAGATATCACGATTAAAATGAAAGCAGAAAGGAAAACAAAGATCCTATAAATCCATAGGAAGAGAGACATACTTTATACCACAGTTGAAAGTTAGTGTAATTTAGTTCATTTTTAAAATTCAAGTTTAAGGGCGACTGGGTGGCTCAGTTGGTTAAGTGACTGCCTTTGGTGTGGGTCATGGTTCCGGAGTCCTGGGATCGAGTCTCGCATTGGGCTCCCAGCTCTACGGGGAGTCTGCTTCTCCCTCTGACCTCCTCTCTCATGCTCTCTCTCTCTCTCTCTCTCTCTCTCAAAATAAATAAATAAATAAATAGAAAAATAAAAATAAAATAAAATTCAAATTTAAGGTACTTAAACATCTCTAACACAGACATGGATCACCCTGTGGATGGGTCAATCTAGAAAAGGTCAAGAAAGTTCCACATACTTCCCTTAAAAAGTCAGATGGTTATTAGTTTCTTAACCTGTGAAATTGCCTGTGTCACGTATCTCCTCAAGTCTAAGACACCATCAACTGTTAGACAGACTATTATTTTATATACTAAGAAAATAAATCATGCCAATTAAGTTATGATAGTCTAACAACTGTAAAACACACTGTAATTTTAGACATACTAAATTGAGAAAAAAATGTACATCTTAGTTCTGGATAGCTAAATAAAGTCTTTTTCATATATCCAAATAGAAACAAAACCCTAGTTCTGGAACACAATGGCATACGTGCTTCTAAGGAATTTCAAATGTGTAATAAATGCTTTAAAGAACAAAGAAAGAAAGATATCTCACAAATAACATGAAAGGTTAAATTGTCTTTTTACATTCAGAAGTATCTTGAATTTTCCAATTTGTTTTTCCACTGTGTGGCCTTACATATCTATTTAGCTTTATTGCTGGTTATAAAAGTACGAAGTGTTTATAATTAAAAAAGAAAAATTTTAGAAAATTTTTTAAAAATTGGATTCTGATGGAGACCTGGCTTGATTTTTATCTACAACAGTCCCGGTAAAAAAAACAGCAAAAAAATCCTCTCTTCCTTTTCTTCTTTTTTTTCCCTTACTTCCACATAGTCTTTTCTTCCACACATAGTTGCTGTTTTAATTGCTGCAATAGCCCCCCTCAACTCCTACCTTGCTCACCCAGCTTCTAAAGCCTTTGCTCTATTCGTAACAAAGAGCCATTCAGGCTCAATCCTCCCGTTTGATTCCTCTGGAAAAGAAAGGAGGGAGCAGGGGTAGGAACTGATTAGAATTCAAGGATATTAGGACTCAGGATTCAGAAGCAGCTTCAGGGAAGTTCAAGGTGAACACTATTAATATTGTTTCAACTATTTCAACGACCTTATAGATGCAAAGATAAAAAGGATAGTTACGTGTTTCGTTTCTCGAGTGTTTTTAATGTTTTCTAGTTGATCGCAAGATTTTGTTTTAATTAGCATGGTAGTACATAGCCACATAGATTAAGTAAAAAACTCAGAATCCCATTTCCACTTAGATGTTAAATGCCATAAAAGAACATTGCTCCCACTCTAAAAACAAATGCCTAATAGTCTACAAAATTCTCACTGTGCTCCAGCCCAACAGAGAGCTAAAATCATAAGGCAACAAAGTAACCTGAATTCCAAAGTGGGACAAGCATTTCCAAAGAGAAGCCTCAGGACACATTAGCTGTTTAGCTGTTTGGCTAAGAAAAACAGAATGAAGTGGTCATACTCCAAGGAAGTAAGAGGACATCAGCCAAATTTTTAAGATACTCATAAAGGGCAAGTGTGGGCTGGCATACCCATTTGGAGTAGGAGGCACAGATACAAGGAAGGTATCCCCTCAAAATTCCTCTTCTATGAGCCTCTGCTGGGTATTCACACTCATGAAAAAGATTGGGTACAGGGAGAACTTCCTTCAGTGGTACATCTCTTGCTGCTGCAGATAGAAAAATCCAATGTGGGGCGCCTGGGTGGCTCAGTGGGTTATAGCCTCTGCCTTCAGCTCAGGTCATGATCCCAAGGTCCTGGGATGGAGCCCCGAGTCGGGCTCTCTGCTCAGCAGGGAGCCTGCTTCCTCCTCTCTCTCTCTCTCTCTCTCTCTCTCACTCTCTGGTTGCTTCTCTGCCTACTTGTTATCTCTGTAAAATAAATAAATAAAATCTTAAAAAAAAAAAAAAAAGAAAGAAAAGAAAAATCCAATGGACTCTTCTCTCTTATAAAGCAATACCCTTGAGGCACTAATGGAGGGACAACAAACCTGTTACGTCCAGATCCATCACTTCCGATAAAGGAGCAAAAGGAGAAACCCTGTTTCTGAAAAGAGGCTGGGGATCTTTTTGTTGGGCCCAGGACTCTGGACTGTTACCAGGTAGAGGGGTCAGCTCCTGCTGGGACAGAGACAAGACATTCTCTCCTATGTAAGACCAACCACAGACACATAGTAGAGTTTAGCAGCCATAGGGAGCAAAGAATGCTGAGGAAACCACTCAAAAGCCCAGGCATACACCTGAGGGACTAAGTCTGAGGCTTGACTAACACAATCAAAAAAACCCCTACCCCAAACAGGATTCCTACATCAACTAAGAAGCAACAACAACCTTTCCTTGGGAAAAGCAAAAACTTAATAAGAGATCCTTAACATGGCTCAAGCAGGCAGGGTACAACAAGAACATTGGGAAAAGCCTTCTGGCATCCCAGCTCTCACTCTAAGCAAAAAATAACAGCAGCCACCACTGGGGGTAAGTTGAAGGCTGTGGTAACCTGAAGATAACCACGACAACAAGTAAACCCAAATCCAGCTCAACTCCTGAACAGATGGATTCAAAATCCACACGAATGGCATGAAAGAAGAGGTATACCCATTATGGGGTAAAAATACTATTTAACACAGTGTCTTTGGGTGTTCGACACACAATGTGAAGCATTTGGTAAAAAGTACAATACATACAAAAAAGCAAGATAAAACAAGCCATTGTCAAATGATTAAACCAACCAAAAGGAGAAATGATCAGATGTGAAAACTATCAAACACAGATTTAAAAATACATATGATTAATATATTAAAGGGTCTAGAGGAAAAGATGGACAATATGCTTGAACAGATGGGAAATGTCAGTGAAGCAACGGAAACTATAAAAGAGAGTCAAATGAAAAACCATATAAGAAATGAAGTATTTCCTTGATAGGCTCATAAGCAGACAGGACACAATGAATGTAAAAATGGAATGAGAGAAGTATCAAAACAGAAACACATAGCAAAGATGAATGAAAATTAGAAATTTTAAAATTAAAAAAAAAAAAAACAGATGTAGGGCAATACCAAATGACTAACATACATGTAAATGAAGTCCAAGAATGGACAGAAAGAAATATTTGAAAGTATAAATGAACAAGAATCTTCCAAGACTGGGACGCCTGGGTGGCTCAGTTGGTTAAGCAGCTGCCTTCGGCTCAGGTCATGATCCCAGCGTCCTGGGATCGAGTCCCACATCGGGCTCCTTGCTCGGCAGGGAGCCTGCTTCTCCCTCTGCCTCTGCCTGCCGCTCTGTCTGCCTGTGCTCACTCTCTCTCCCTCTCTCTCTGACAAATAAATAAATAAAATCTTTTAAAAAAAAAAAAAAAGAATCTTCCAAGACTAATGAAAACCAACAAACCACAGATCAAAAAACTCCAGAGAACCACATGCAGAATTATTCTGAAAAAGGAAAAAGTAACCAAAAAAAAAAACAAAAAAAAAAACAAAAAAACCCCCACCGAGACACAGTATAGTCAAACGTTGAAAAAGTTCAAACAAATCGTACTTGCTCCCTCATGACCTCAGCTTCAACTCTCTGGCTCACCATCTGTCTCAGTCTATGGTCAGATCTGAGTTCCGGAATCCATTTCTTTAGCTCTCTGGTTCCTCCAACATCACTTTATTCCCTAGTATATAACCTATGCTCTTCCAACCATTACAGTATTTGTTCAGACAGGCTTTCTAGAATCTTCTTCATAAGCTGCATGCCACATTCTTAATTCAAGTCCCAGGAGTCAGGCTCTAGATAAGGAGTGATCTTAAAAGGTCTGAAAACAGATGTCACCATAAAGGCAAAGTAAGAAGTTCATATTACCAGGTTTATAAATAATTCTTTTACTAGAGTTATAAGTTAAGGGAAATGAAGTAAATTTTCACTTAAATGTCTATGACATCAAAGAACACAATTCCAAAGTAGTTTAGCAGAATATTTAAATAAATGGAATGTTCAGCCTGCCAATCTTCCATACAAGCAGAATAATTATTTCACAAGAACCAGTACCACTCTAAAGGCTAGGATTTGCCAGTGTGCTCTTGAAAATAAGTGCTTCGGAGAAAAGTCCAAGGATTTGAGCTTTAAAAATGAGAAACACTAAAATGTCCAATCTATTTTTTGACCCACCCAAGATAGTATAGGTGATTCTCATTGTTCATGGTAGTTATATTCCATAATGTTGCCACAAACACTAAATTAGCAAACATTGCCCCTAAGGGAAATATAGAATTGGGAGTCTTGAGAACTTCTGGTCACATTTTCATCAACAATGTATAACGTTGTTTCTTGTCTTTATGTTTAAGGACACCTTATTCAATATATATTGTTAAGTCACTAACATTGAAGTCATGGCCAACCACACTGTAACTCATGCCTGAATAGAGCTTATCTAACACACATGTTCTCTCTGTCAGGCACATCCCAGCCTTCTTGTGCTTAGAACATTACACAGCACATCAGCATACATTTGGAGGGCATCTTATGATTTTTTTTATTAACATATAATGTATTATTTGCCCCAGAGGTACAGGTCTGTGAATCATTAGGCTTACACATTTCACAGTACTCACCATAGCACATACCCTCCCCACTGTCCATATTGGGGGCCATTTTAAAGAGCACAATCACCAACAAAAAGCACAAAGTGTAGGAAACATGGCCCTACAGAAACCACATACATGTGCACATGTGCACACACATCTACACTATAAGCACTGAAAGACAAAGGTAGAGCATCCGCCTAGTCTACCTCAGCCGGGAATGTGCATGTAGAAGATTCAAACTTTTCATCAATCTGTGCATGTCCACAAATAGCTGCACAAATGCTACAAGTATTGGTTTAGGGGTTGCACGTAAATTTTAGCAAATAGGCAAATTATTCGCAGATTACAAATTTGTGAATGAGGATCAACTGTGTCTCCATCTCCAATGTCCCCTTTAATGGCCCAACTTGATATATACTTTGAACCTCATCTCACCTTTCAATTTTCTTAGTACTCATGAACCTCACCTGTTTGTTTCTATGCATATTTCATCCTCCCTAATCAAGACTCCAGAGTCCTTGTCCTAGCAATCATTCACATGGATAAAAGGGGGGAGGCACATTCGGCCTCACACATAGACGCTATCATAGATAGCACTTCCATATAGTTCACGGATTCTGCTATTTCAACAACATTCATACATAAACCTAGATTCACAACATATTACCACTTTCTTCTTCAATCTGCTAGTATTTTCAGAATCTAAGCCTTCCAGTGAGAAAGCTTAAAGTGTAAGTTTCTGAGATAAGGATGATTACCTGGATCCTTTGCTTCTAATAAATGTTTTTTTTTTTGTTTAAGATTTTATTTATTCATTTGACAGAGAGAGAGAGATCACAAGCAGGCAGAGAGGCAGGCAGAGAGACAAGGGAAAGCAGGCTCCCTGCTGAGCAGAGAGCCCGATGCGGGGCTCGATCCCAGGACCCTGAGATCACAACCCAGGCTAAAGGCAGAGGCCCAACCCACTGAGCCACCCAAGTGCCCCTGGATCCTTTGCTTCTAAATCACTTAGGTCATTTATAATTTTCTAAGTTTAGGAAACCCTCAATAATTACTCCAACTCTACTTCACTTTGCTAAGAGAAATCTGATCAAATATTGCCTACCCCTTGTTCTCCAGAGGAAACAGTAAGTCTCTGCTTTTCCTTGGTCAAATAGAAGCTGTCCATAAAAATAGATATACATAGAACTATGATTATTCACTGGTGAGCCAGTTTATTTTTAACTGTTTGATTTAGTTCCCTCTGTAACTAACTACGAAGGAATAGGAAATCAGGAAAACTGAAGCCCTCAAGTCTAAATATCCTAAGCTGCTTCAACAGAAGCTTGCTCAAAGGTTCATAGAATACCTGCATATAAGCTGTCTCTAATATCACACATCCTAAGTTTGGACAGAATCTTAAAAGTCTTCACCTCTTAAACTGAGGGCACCTGAGTAGGGATCAAGGGTGCTTTAGCTCAACACTGTGAGCCCAACATCAACACTTTGCCTAGCTCACTGCAGACACTAAAACATATTAGTTATTTAGTTATTTCTCAGCAATACATGATACATGTGGATGAATCTCAAAAATGTGTTCAGTGGAACAATGCTTACACAAAAGACCCATAGTGGGTGATACCATTTGTATGAAGATGTAGACTAGCCCAAACTAATCTATAGTGGAAAATAATCACAAAAGTGGCTCCCTTGTTGGGATGAGAAGAGAATGGGGATTGGAGACTGCCTGGGAACTGTCTGAGGTTATAGATAGTGTTCTACATTTTGAAAGGGATTTGGATACAGAGGTACATGCATCTGTCACAGAATAACTTAAGCTTGTGTTTCCTTGTATATATAACCTTTACCTCAAAATAAATGTGTTAAAAACAAGCATAGTAATATATTGTTAAGAAGAACTAGGTAGTAGGTACATGGGTGATTACTTTCAAATTTTCTTTCAACTTTGTTGTATTTTTTTAAAGATTTTATTTATTTATTTGAGAAAGAGAGAGAACAGGGAAAGACACAGAGGGAGAGGGAGAAGCAGGCTCCTCGCTGATCAGGGATCCCAATGTAGGACTTGATTCCAAGACCCCAGGGACATGAACTGAGCTGAAGATAGATGTTTAACCAACTGAGCCACCCAGGAAAGACAATTTTGTTGTTGTTGTTGTTTTTTAATGTTCTTACCCAAACATTTCATGGAGAGCAGGAATCATACATTTTAAAAAAAAAAACTCTGAAAATATATTTAATGAAATGAAACTGAATTTCCCCCCACTCTTCTGATACCTAAATTGCTGCACGATGGCCTCATCAAGTGATCAATGAGATCAGTCATATCCCAATGTTCATGGACCAGCTATATCAAAAGGACCTCAAGTGCTGATAAAAATACAAATTCCAAACCCCAGGGGCGCCTGGGTGGCTCAGTGGGTTAAGCCGCTGCCTTCGGCTCAGGTCATGATCTCAGGGTCCTGGGATCGAGTCCCTCATCGGGCTCTCTGCTCAGCAGGGAGCCTGCTTCCTCCTCTCTCTCTCTCTCTGCCTGCCTCTCTGCCTACTTGTAATCTCTCTCTGTCAAATAAATAAATAAAATCTTTAAAAAAAAAAAAAAAAACAAATTCCAAACCCCAGCCAGACCTACTAAATCACAGCCACTGGAGTACTTTCGACAAGCCTTTCCCCCAGATTTTCTAGTGTGTGACCAGATTTGGGAGCGACAGATCTGGATTATATACAACCACTCCAATGATTAGAAAGTTCTATTTGGGGTTGGCTTATTTCATTTTTGCAAAGCCCCACTCAAGTTTTATTTTTTTTTTCCCCTTGAGACTATAATCTACCTTCTTGGGATCTTCCACTTATCTACTCTTCTTCTTTGGGGAGCCATACACTGAGTCCTTCTCCCTCGTTATTATAGTTACAGCTTTCATCATCTGTGCTTATTACATTGTATTAGGTAGCATGCTCTGTGCCACCCTTGATGTACATTACCTTACAGCAGCCTTTTAAGTTTCCTATCCATGCCCACCTCTTATCTTCCTTCCCTTCTGTACACCAAACAACCATGGTGCCACCTTCAACTTTGTGAAGTTTTTGTAATATACCTTCTAGTCTCCTCACCATCTTTTTCAACAAGTGGTCACAAAGTAAACCTCTGACATTTTACGCTGCTGTGAATGAGTAGAGATCTTTTTCTGAAAATGGATTTTGGCACCAGCAGATACTACACAACATAAAAAGTCTGGAATAAAATGGAAAATAACCTCACAGTTATGCCTGACACCAGTTCTACTTAAAGGGAGATAGCGTGTTCCTCTACTCAGCCAAATAAATGATTTCAAATGATCTGGAAACCTCAGTTTCTACTATTTACAATTTGGACATGTTTGACTGAAATTTAAAATTAATCCTTTCAGCTGCTATATTTCATAAGCTAAAAAAATATTTGTATAATACCTCAATGTAAAATAACATCAACTCAAAGACTGTTTAATTTTGCTTTTTTGAATAATATGTTCAAACATTTCTGTTAAATGCACAACTTGAAACAAGCCAGATTGAATGATTTTTTTTTAAAGATTTGGGAATGAAATCACCAAGTTACCTGGTTTTTTTTCTATAGTACACTTGAAATTTCTTAACTTTACAATTTTTACATGAAATATCATCATACGCTACCATGAGTCAGATGGATAACTTAGCTATTAAATTGCCTTATTATAACTGCCTTCAGTTCAACCTTTGTAAAGGTTGATATTCTTGGGTGGGACACACTTTTCCATAAAGCTGATGTTCTCGTTAATGTAATCATAATGTGTTTTGTTAATGTGTTCATAAAGTTTCCTCAACTGCCAATTCCAAAATTGGAGTGTTCTAAATTTCTAGCATATTTAGCCATTGTTATGTTGAACTATGAAACTGCCAATTACCGGCCAACAGAGTTCAACCTATTACTAATTTACTTAATTTGGATTTTAAAAGATAAAGCAGAAGTACTGTCAATTAACAAAAACTTTTCTCTCAAACACTTTCTACTACAATCTGAAGTATAATTTTGTATTATGTTCTTTCAACTTTTTGAACACGTATACCTGAACCTGTCTTTAAGACTAACTTTTCCTACAACCCAGCAATTGCACTGCTGCGTATTTACCCTAAAGATACAAATATAGGGATTTGAAGGGGCACGTGCACCCGAATGTTTATAGCAGCAATGTCCACAACAGCCAAACTACAGAAAGAACCTAGATGTCCATTAACAGATGAATGGATAATAAAGAAGATGTGGTATATATATACAATGGAATATTATGCAGCCATTAAAGACCAAAATCTTGCCATTTGCAACGACATGTATGGAACTAGAGGGTATTAAGCTAAGCTAAATAAGCCAACCAGAGAAAGACAATTATCATATGATCTCTCTGATATGAGGAATTTGAGAGGCAGCGTGGGGGTCATAGGGGACTACGGAAGGAAAAAATGAAAACAAAATGGGTCTGGGAGGGAGACAAACCATAAGAGACTCTTAATCTCACTAAACAAACTGAGGGTTGCTGGGGGTGGGGAGGGCAGGGATAGGTTACGGACATTGGGGAGGGCATGTGCTATGGTGAGTGCTGTGAAGTGTGTAAGCCTGATGATTCATAGACCTGTACCCCTGAGGCAAATAATACATTATATTTTAATTAAAAAAAAAAAAGACTAACTTTTCATCAGGGTGCCTGGGTCGATCTGTGTGTTGGACATCAGACTCTTGATTTGGGTTCAGGTCGTGATCTCAGGTTTATGAGATGGAGCCCTGCATCCGATTTGGCCCTGGGGTAGAGCCTGCTTAAGATTCTCTAGTTCCCTCTCTCCTTCCCTCTTCCCCTTCCCGACCTCTCACAAAAATAATTAATTTGAAAAAGACTAACTTTTCATCATTTTGACTCCGCAGTTTTTGAATAGCCATACATCCCAACCTTGAGGAAACCACAGTTTATATGCAAAGTCAAGGATGACATTCGAAGTCAGGACGGATATACACGTTTTATTTTCTTCTCAATATTCTTTAAATTCTACTTCAAGTGGCTTTAAGGAATTTTATTTAGAAAGTGCTTATAATTCTTTTGCCATGTAGCCCAGAGTCCTAAGGAATGCAAGAAAATTCAGCTCCTACAAATGTCAAAAAAATTGATAGAACAGAAAAAATTATAAATAGTAAATAAAATCTTTCCATAACAATATTTACTTTTTGAAAAACATTGAGTTATCAGGAAGATGTGGACAGAGATTTCAGAAGTTTTATTTTGTTAACATAAAAAAGAAAATACTAAAAAAAAAAAAAGAAAATACTATGTAGAATAATTTACTATGAAATATTATTTTAACCAATACTCAAACCTTAAATTTCTAACTGCGAAAGATCCAAATGATACATGTTGATCTTTTACTGGTTAATTCCATCTCAGACTTAACCAATATGAAATATTTCTCATTTTCCATATTGCCTGCTATTCCCATTCATTGACCCTTATGCTGTCTTGTCTTCCTAATTTTGATAGATACATAACCTCATTTACTAATTTAGTACTCCTTAAGGAGAGAGACCGTGTCTTAAATATCTTTGTTTCTCTCTCAATCTTGTACGCTGGAAACATCCTTGCACACCAGAACTTCTATCTCTTGTTTAAATCAACTGTTTTTTCCCCTTGACCACTTCAGTTGTTCCCATCTATATCCTTCATGTTCTATCTCTGCTATTTCTAGAGAGGCAACGGCCAAACAATATAGAGTGGCCTGGGTACTGGCACACCAGAGTTTTATTCTTTTTTTATTATTATTATTATTATTATTATTTTAAAGATTTTATTTATTTATTTGACAGAGATCACAAGTAGGCAGACAGGCAGGCAGAGAGAGAGAGGAGGAAGCAGGCTCCCAGCCGAGCAGAGAGCCCGATGCAGGGCTCGATCCCAGGACCCTGGGATCATGACCTGAGCCCAAGGCAGAGGCTTAACCCACTGAGCCACCCAGGTGCCCCTTCCAAAGTTTTATTCTAAACCCTAACTCATGTGATACACAGCTTCAAGCACTTGAAGCAGCTGTGATCAGGGCAATCACAGAATGTACATGGGTACTACATTTATCAGAAATTAATCAGGGATTAGTGCAAAATACCTAATGACTAGTTAAGGCATTCCAGGTCTTAATTTTAGTAATATAAAAATATTTAATATTTGTTAATCTTTCAGAACTATAGTAAGATTCCTACATGAACTGAGTCACTTCACTAAAGAAATTCACTCTCTGTGGGAAGATATAAACCTAGAACATTCAAGTTTTTCAGTTTTGTTTTTTCTGTGTTTTGAGACAGGGGGGTGTGGGGGAGAGGGAGAGAGAGAATCGTAAGAAGGCTCTGCACCACCCAGCATGGAGCCCGACATGGGGTTCAATCTCACGACCACAAGATCATGACCTGAACTGAAATTAAGAGTCCCACACTTAACCAACTGAGCCACCCAGGCACTCAGAAATTCAAGTATTTTTTATATGATCTAAAGGAATTTCCATGAGCAATAACTTTCAAATGAGTACCCAAATCGTTTCTACCTTAATTTTGATGATTACACTCAAGTAGAACATGGACAGATTTCCAAGGCTAAAATCTAAGGCAATTGTTCAGGTAATTAAAGTTAAAAATCATAATAATCATCTAAATAATTGAAATTATATATTGATTACTATCTAGATGTGGACTCCTGGGCCTGAGGTTCGCTGCCTGTTTCTACCATTATCTTAAGCTGGGCAGACTTGGAATAGTAATTTAGTCTCTCCAAGTGTGTTTTCTCTTATCTAGATAAACTCCTACTATACATTCGTCTACCTGAGAGATTCTGAAAAATTATAATAACGTCTCTCAACCTTGGCACGGATATTTTGGGCCTGGCAATTCTTTGTTGCAATTCTGTATATTGCAGGACACTAGCAACATGTCTGGTCTCTACCCACCAGATGCCAGGAGCATGTACACACATACACATAACACACACACACACACACACACACATATACACATCACAGTATAACAGTCAGAAACGTAACTAGACATTGCCAAATCCTTTTTTGGGGTAGCAGGCCGCCAAAGTCACCTCCACCCCCAGTTGAGAATGACTGAACTGTTTACATAAAAGCCTTCATTTATACATTAAATATATACAGATTACTTAGTATGTGCCAGACACGGTGGCCAAGTCAAATAAAATGTGATTCATATCCTCAAAGAGTTTACAGCCTAGTAGGCAGACAGATAAACAAATCAATATTTGCAGTGACCACAGTTTGGGAGCCTGTTGGGGAGGAGGAGTAAGGAGCCTAACATTTAGATACTAAAGAGTAGAAGCCACAGGAATTGGTGATTAAATAGATGTGGGAGACAAGTAAAGGGAGGAGGAAAAATAATATCAACAAAGGTTTGTTATTTAGTACAGAATTCAAGGAGTTTTTTTCCACAAAAATAGGAACATTTCCCAGAAGGAAATTCATACCACCTAAATGTTCATAAAATAAATAATGACTTCATTGTGACTGCTTAAATTTTAACCAGTGGGAGAACAGACTTAGACAAACTACTCCATTTCTTTCATCCAATTTGTGCTACTCTCTTTAGAATTATCAAGATCAGGGGTGCCTGGGTGGCTCAGTCAGTTAAGCATCTGCCTTTGGCTCAGGTCATGATCCCAGGGTCCTGGGATCCAGCCCCCTCATTAAGCTCCCTGCCCAGCACAGTCTGCTTCTCCCTCTCCCCCTTCCCCCACTCACACTTGCTCTCAAGACCCAACAGGGATTGATTAATTCCCACTCTGTAACTACACTATCAAGGTCCACAAAAATGACAGCAATGGGGGTTAAGGAACAATACGTATCATTTAAGGTTTATTTCATCCACTGAAGAACACATCATTATAACATTATCTAAAAGCTTTATTCCATATCAACTCTGAAAGCCCAAGTCAAATGCTTCTGTCCCAGTGTTAGAAGAAAACAAAATTTAAACCAGGATAAGAAACCACCTTCCCCTACAACAGTGGAGATGTGTTGCTTTTCAGAATACTGTCCGCACGTGAGGTCTGCATAGAGGCAACTCTATTAGCTCCTCCTGGCCATGGACAGCAGGGCAAACGACCATCCTTTTATCTCATGGCACCTTCTAGTTTGTGTGAAACCAGGATAGTGTCATTTCAAGACATATAACACAGCATTCATTAGAGGGGAGCTAGTTAGAGGCTGTGAATGGGATCCTTTGGCTTCTGGTCCTACTGAGGTATTTGGAGGAGGTCCAACTACCCAACCACACTGATTTCAGAAAAAATTTTCTTTGCAAATACATGTTACCCAACACCCCAAAATACATGAAAGCTATCTTAGTTTTTAGAGTTTATAAGCCCCCTGACAACAGAATTCTGTATGGAAATATCTAAATTCAAGTAACAAAGACAATTTGAGAGGATCAAAAATAGAAACCATTATTGGCATATTAAAACATTTTACTTACTTAAGAATTCACATTTCTAAGAAAAGCAGCCTTATTAAGCGACATTTGCTCAATAGGCAATTTTCCCCCATTTAATTTTCATAAATAGATCCCATTGAAATATATTTCCCCTAACAAAGACTGCACATTAACAATAAATGATACATCTTCAAATTTTAATTAATGTCAAGAGCTTTATTTTGCTTCCAAGCAACTTACAGAAACATGTTATTAATATAATTTAATTTACGGGGTAGGCATTTGTTTTCTATTTTTAAAAAGGTGGTTCTGAAATTCTGGCCCTGTCAACATCATTTAAAGATTCTCATTCCATGCCTCAATGTAATAAATTAAATCAGCATTTTAATTGTGCCCATGCTTTGTGGTTCCTGGAAGTACAAAAAGATTCTCTATGAGCACACGACATCCCCCCAAAGAAAAACCCTACTGAGTGATTAATTGCTAGTCTGGAAGATATAAATATGTCTCTCAATAAAGATAGCATGGACTGCTGAAAGCTTTAGCCTTATACCTCTCTGTAAGGCACCTTAATTTAGCAGATGTCCTTCTAATTCAAACAAGATTCTGGCTCTAGCATTGAGGGGCAAATCCACAATAATACACCATTCCTCTACCTAACAGCATATTTATTTTATTTAGCATCATTTTGTACATGCACAAGTATCATAGGGAAATTGGGCTTTTATGTGTAAATATATAGAAATCTCAATGTGCTTCTGCTCCTTAAGAAAGGAAGAACTACAAACAATGGAGAATAACCTTAAGTCTTTTTAAAGTACCATGTTTACATATGGTATTTTAGGTTACACCCTGATATCATTCATGCTTCATTCTGAGTTAAATGTTTGGCAGAGACTATTCTTTTATTAACTAAGACATGAACCAACATTTGAAATTTGGCTATGCCTGAACCAAGTAGCTACCATTATCACTAGAAGGGAGAGAAGTTTAGAGAAAGGACTTACTGGCCACTTCCCCTTAGCTGGAAAAAGTAAACACAAAAATTGATCTAACTTCTAGAACTGTTTCTACAAGACCAAAGTAAGAGCAATTATACCAATCTTTTAAACCAATCTTTTAAAATTAGTTGCGAAGTCAACTAATTTTTTTTTAAGATTTTATTTATTTATTTGAGAGAGAATGAGTGAGAGAGAACATGAGAGAGGAGAAGGTCAGAGGGAGAAGAAGACTCCCCAAGGAGCTGGGAACCCAATGCGGGACTCGATCCTGGAAGTCCGGGATCATGACCTGAGCCGAAGGCAGTCACTCAACCAACTGAGCCACGCAGGCACCCGCGAAGTCAACTAATTTGAAAACAGAGATGAATAATAGAAATCAAGACTAGAAACTGGCTCTTTTAACGAATGGGAAGAAATGTGATGCATGGCTTTTTTAGTTAATGCTTTGTCTTCACGATCATGGCCATCACTGCGCAACTAGATACCACATCTCCTTCACCCAAGCAGTATGTTTTTTATAAAGAGTATCAGGGCAAAATTATCATAGATCATCATGGCCACGTCTAGAAATCTAGGTATCCCTATTCCTCATCGTTCCATTTAAAACAAGATGAAAGAAAGATTCCCTAAAAAGCCAATCCAAGTTTGGCCAAGAGGGGAAAAAAGTCATTCATATTCAGGCTTCTACTCTATTGCTATTTGTATTTCTAGCTGACCTTGTCAGAGAGAAATTCTGACCACGATCATCACACAAAATTCCAAGGATTAAATTCACTCATCAAACAGAGTTCTACAGTAGACTGTAAAAATGGCCATAATATTTTAGCACCTCCCATAGAGAGGTATAGCATATTTTTCAACCCCTTGAATCTGGAGTCGTCTTGTAGCTCAGGCCCATAAAGTGCACAAAAATGGCAATATACCAATCCTGAGGATAGGTAGGGCTCAAAAGGCTTTGCAGCTTCCATCCTCCAACTGTACCCACCATGGGAACAGACCCAAGCTAGCCTATTAGAGATTGAGAATCCATGTGGCAAACAGGCCCAATCATTCTGGCTGTCCCAGATATGGCTGGCATAAACCGGTAAGCCCAGGCAACCTGTCGGCTGACTACACATGCATAAGCAAGCCTAACCAGGATTAGCCAATCTCATCCTACACCAGAAGTGCCCAGTTTAACCAAACCAACACTCAAACTGCAATATTATGAGTTTAAATAAATAGGTATTTTTTAAGCCACTAAGTTTTGGGGTTGTTATGCAGAAATATGTAATTCATAAAGGTCCTGTAACCTCTTAACTAAATTTTCTCAGACTCTACCTTCCAATTCAAGTTGCCCACTATGCCCAGAACCCCTACCAAGTACTAATATACATACTCTGTTTACCTAGTTGTTTGGGGGGTTTTTTGGGTTTTTTTTTTTTTTTTGAAGAGTTATCTATTTACTTGAGAGAGGGCAAGAGAGACAGGGTGTGAGCACAGGGAGGGGCTGAGGGAGAGGGAGAGAAGCAAAAACTCCCCGCTGAGTGCAGAGTCCAATGTGGGGCTCTATCTCACAACCTGAGAACATGACCTGAGCTGAAATCAAGAGTTGGACACTTATGTGACTGAGCCACCCAGTTCCACTGACCTAGCTCCTTTTTTTTTTTTTTTTAAGATTTTTTTTATTTGAAAGAGAGAGAGAATGAGCAGGGGTAGAGGGAGAAGGAGACAGAAGCAGATTCACTGCTGAACAATGAGCTTGGTTTAGGGGCTCAATCCCAGGACCTAAACTGAAGGCAGAGTCTTAACCAACTGAGCCAACCAGGCACCACCCTCTCAACCTAGTTTGATACCATTTTTTTCTTTAACAAAATTTAGCACTTAGCTAAATAATGCCCAATATGATTTTCTAAGGTATATCTAAGTATTTTCTAAGGTATAACTAAGTATTTGTGATTCATGTACAAATGTCCTGAAGGCGGGGGCTGGGGGCACCTGGGTGGCTCAGTGGGTTAATCCACGGCCTTTAGCTCAGGTCCTGATCCCAGGGTCTCAGGGTCCAGTCCCACATTGCCTCAGCAGGGAGTCTGCTTCTTCCTTTGACTACGCAATCTCACTATCAGGAGACGTAAGTTAAAATAAGGAGATGCTTATCCATCAAATCATTAAAAAATCAATAAAATTAAGGGACGCCTGGGTGGCTCATTCGTTAAGCATCTGCCTTTGGCTCAGGTCATGATCCCAGGGTCCTGGGATGGAACCCCGCATCGGGCTCTCCGCTCAGCAAGGGAGTCTGCGTCTCCCTCTCCCACTCCCCCTGCTTGTGTTCCCTCTCTCACTGTGTCTCTCTCTGTCAAGTAAATAAATAAAATCTTTAAAAATAAAATTAATAAAATTAAGTAAGATCCAGTATCACTGACTATATAGGGAAATATGCCTTCTTACACATTCTTGATAGGAGTATATAGTACTATAGTTTTTAAGAGTACAGGTGGGCCATATCTATCAAAATGTTAATGGAGCACATGCCTTTTGAACCAAAAATATTCACTTAAACCTTCTTAATATTAAAAAACTAGAAAGCTAATTAATCATTAATACTCTTTTTTTTTTTAGTTTTTATTTATTTATTTATTTGACAGACAGAGATCACAAGTAGGCAGAGAGGCAGGCAGAGAGAGAGAAGGAAGCAGGCTCCCCACCAAGCAGAGACCCAATGTGGGGCTTGATCCCAAAACCCTGAGATCATGACCTAAGCCCAAGGCAGAGGCTCTAACCCATTGAGCCACCCAGGCGCTCCAATCATCAATACTCCTAAGGGAGATATCGATTCATCCATCTATGGCAAGTACACAAAGATTTTGGAGAATCTGATACAGTTCTATGCACTGACACGAAAAAATTAAGAGATTTTAAGTTGAAAAGGCAGGTGGTCAAAAAATAATGTCATTTTTTAAAAATAGTAAGTATATAAATGCATAGAAAGAAGGCTAAAACGATAAACATTTTAAAAGCCACAATTAGTGTGGTTGCAAGAGTAAACAATTTACTTTCTTCTGTATCATTTGAATTTCCCAGAAGCACTGACTTATGTGACTGGTGTATAACGTGTTTATAGTACACATACCTGGGCAGCAGAAAGGGGCAGAACATGGATAGAGTCACATAAGGAGCCAGAGAGAGCCTGTGCCTTCACGGAGGAAGCCCCCACTTTCACCCTGGTTCAGAGCAGTGGAGTGGTCGACAGTGCACACAGATGGGAGCAGAAACTAGCACTGGGTGGTCTCGCAACATGACTGCCTCAAAGGCAGAGGAGATAATGAGTAGTTAGCTGCACTGGGGACCCTGTGTTTCGCCCCTCGGAACCACACAGGGCAACTTCCTGGAATCTGGAATTAAGAGAAACAAGATGAGCCTCTGAGAGTTACACGTGAACATCAATACAAACTGATCAGAGGAGAGACGAGAGAGGGCGCCTGAAATACTAACCAAGTTAGCCGGTACCAAGCACCAAGTGATCTCCTCCACCAACACCAAGGACTTTGACTCCCTGTAGCTCAGTTAATCTTCACAACCCTCAGTTTTTCGTTTTGTTTTAAAAGATTTTATTACTTGAGAGAAAGCACAAGGGGGTGAGGAGCAGAGGGAAAAGGAGACTCCCCATGGAGCTGGGAGCCCGATGTGGGGCTCGATCCCAGGACTCTGGGATCATGACCTGAGCTGATGGCAGATGCTTAACTGACTGAGCCACCCAGGCGCCCCAACTGTTAGTCGTTTTTAATTTATTGGAGGCAAAATGAGCTTAGACAGGTTAATAAAATTACCAAGGGCCACATATCCTATATGAGGCAGTGCCAGGGATTTGAACCCAGCTCTGTTTACTCTGTTTAATGCAACATCTATGTTCTTAACTAATATATGCTCTCTCCCCTAAGAGGGGGAGAAAGTTCTCTGGGTCAGCAATACTTAACTGTATTCTACCATATGTATCAATAAAGCCAAGAATAAAATGCATTGATTTTAAAAAAAAGTATTCTTGGGGCACCTGGGTGGCTCAGTGGGTTAAGCCTCTGCCTTCGGCTCAGGTCATGATCTCAGGGTCCTGAGATCGAGCCCCGCATCGGGCTCTCTTCTTGGCAGGGAGCCTGCTTCCCCCCTCTCTTGTTCTGCCTGCCTCTCTGCCTACTTGTGATCTCTGTCTGTCAAATAAAGAAATAAAATCTTTTAAAAAAATAAAAAATAAAAAAGTATTCTTAGCCATAGAAGTAAGAACAAAAGTTTTCAGACCAGCATAGGAGATAATGGTACATATTCAAATACTTCCTGAGCAGTAATGACTCTGATCCAAGGATCCATTTGGTTTAAGTAGCAGGCCAACTAGGCCACAAAATTTACACAACAAATCAGTTTTTCAGCCCATGAGGATACGGGCCAGAGCCTAGACTGTAGCTTCACCAAGGTAACACCACTTCAGGAGATCTGTTTTTTGTTTGTTTGTTTTGTTTTTTTAAAAATTATTTATTTATTTATTTGACAAATAGAGATCACAAGTAGGCGGAGAGGCAGGCAGAGAGAGAGGAGGAAGCAGGCTCCCTGCTGAGCAGAGAGCCCGACGCGGAACTCGATCCCAGGACCCTGAGATCATGACCTGAGCCGAAGGCAGTGGCTTAACCCACTGAGCCACCCAGGCGCCCCAGGAGATCTGTTTTAAAACCAGTTCTCACTGGTCCTCAGTGAGCCAATTTCCCCCCATTTGGAACCTCTGTGGTATATCTGCACCATCTTTTGCTGTTTTAGGCCTGCTCTGAATTCACAGAAGGCACTGATGAAGAATACATATCACAAATCTATCATAAACACAGGTCAAGCGGATTCTCCCAGGTTCTCCCACAGACCCAGCGATAATTCATAAAAAACTGGGGCAAGTGGAGTGAGACAAAGAAGTTGCAGCAACGAGTACTATGTCCTTAAGCTTAAGGAATGGATTTATGAAACAAGTCTAGCAGAACACACTGATAGAAAATTCATGGACACTTTCATCTGTTTTATATATTGGGGGGGGGCACATGATTTTTTTTTTTTTTTAAAGAATGGGTTCTATTTGCTTTACACAAAAAATCTGAACATCTGTGACATAGGAGGAAAGAATGGCTGATGCAGTCTCATCAAGTAATGACTATTGTTTTCTCAGAAATCAATTTGCAGGAATTCATGGCTGTGGTTGATGGAGATATGCGGTTGGCAATGGACTCAAATGGATCCCAAAGAGTTCTGCGGAGTGGCTCTACCCCGGTATTTGCTGAGGAGTCTGACTTACAAGTGTACAGAAGCCCTCCTAACTCCAAACTTAAATCCTATATAGATGTACACTTTGAAGGCACTGATGGGCACCAAGCGAATGTAGAGCTTTTTTGAAAAACTAAGCAATTCCTTTTGAGTGGAAGCCCCTACCAGGAGGCAAGTGGTAGTTATCAATATGGGCTCTGGAGTGGGGACACCGAGTTCAAACCCCAGAGGTACTCCTTAGTAGGTGTGTGGTCTCAGGGATTATATAACTTCTCTAAGCATCTCAACTGATCTACGTAAAATGACAATCACATATGTGTACTGTGAGGATTAAATGTCTGTCAAGTGCTTTGTATTGAGGCTAGCACAGAGTAAGTCTCCTCAGTTGTCAGTTTATGTATTATCACAGTGGGAACAAAGACTTGAAGATGAAATAGAAAGTGGTTTGGAGAACAGAAAGCAGTCCAACAGAGGGAAGGCATGAAGCAAGCATGAAATAAGGAGCGTAAACAGGGGCGATGGGGAACTAAAGGAGATTTTGTGATTATCTTAGGTTTAGGCCTCACTCCATAGGGTTGTTTAGTAATTCATTCATGCAGAAAAATATCTGCTAAGAGCTTATTCTGTGCCAAGTACCACCGTAGAGGAAGAAATAAGGTAGATAATAAGGCAGAATTCCTACCCGTAAACAAATCCATTTGTTCAGAAACAAAGACAAATAATTAGAATCTTAAGGATAGGGTTACAATAGTACATCAAGTGTTATGGGAACACAGATGATACAATGACTGAGTTTGACAAAGAAGGGAGAGGGCTTGCTGGAATTATCAACAGTTGGCCAGAGAGGGGATTGCCTGAAAAATGACAAGAGATATTTAATAAATCTAAGCAGTCTTTCTACCCACTCAGGAAGTTTA
Source organism: Neogale vison (assembly GCF_020171115.1). Taxonomy (NCBI): domain Eukaryota; kingdom Metazoa; phylum Chordata; class Mammalia; order Carnivora; family Mustelidae; genus Neogale; species Neogale vison. The sequence goes on from NC_058097.1 coordinate 15,900,482, forward strand.
GAATAGCTGGGATTCTAACCTATTTTGTACTTCTATGCCTCAGGCTAAACCTAAAGCAATGGACCCTAAAAATCTGCTTCCTCAGATACCACAGTCTTCTTAAAAATAAGAAGACTATTCCCAATTACCTAGGGCGCCACCCCTGAAAGAAGTTTACTTTCCTGAAGCTCATCTTGTTTTGACATTTCGGAGGAACTCTGGTGAAGAGAACTAAACTTCTCTCTTTTGTGCAACAAGTCCATAGTTGTTGCAGTGAGGATGGAATGAACTGTGCCTTCACAAATGGAAAGAAGCCAGATAAGGATTACAAAAATCTTATCTGGTATAATGTTGGGGGGGGTGGTTGAATAATCCCCCTCCTCAAGACATCCATGTCCTGACCCCAGAACCTGTGAACATGTTACCCTATATGCTAACAGAGACTTGACAGATGTGATTAAGTTAAAAATCTCCAGAATGAAATAAGCTGATAGAAGCAGATGTTACAGTGATGTGCTTTGAAGATAGAGGAAGGGGCCATAAGACAAGGAATAGAGTCTCTACAACCTAAAAAATGCAAAGAAAAAGATCTCCCCAGAAGCCATCAGAAGGAACATAGCCCTGTCAACACCATTAACCCCATTAGACGCGTTTCAGACTCTGACCCTCCAGAACTCTAAGAATATAAACCTGTGGTCCTTTTAAGCCACTAACTTAGTAGTTATTTGTTAAAAACACCAAGGAAGGACACCTGGGGTGGCTCAGTGGGTTAAGCCTCTGCCTGTGGGCTTAGGTCATGATCTCGGGGTCCTGGGATAGAGTCCCATGTCAGGCTCGCTGCTCAGCAGAGAGCCTACTTCCCCCTCTCTCTCTGCCTGCCTCTCTGCTTACTTGTGATTTCTCTCTCTGTGTGTCAAATAAATAAAATCTTTAAAAAATGAAAAAATTTTTAAAAAAATACAAACACCAAGGAAACTAATATGGCAGAAAAGGTGGTGAGCGCTGTGAATTGTGTAAGACTGATGAATCACAGACCTATATTCCTGAAACAATACATTATATGTTAATTAAAAAAAATATGGCAGAAGCGATTTCCTCCAAACAGTTCAAAGCCCAAGCAAATACTCAATCCTCTCAACATGATGGAGAAGAGAAAGAAAACGGAGAAAGAGGAGTTTGAGCAGGTCATCTGAAACTAAGGCCAAATCAATAGCAGAACAGAGAAAATACCAAATTTAATACCCAGAGGGAGACCTGATCCTCCCAACTCCAAAAACTCAGCTCTCTGGAGCTTCATTTGAGCGAGGACTTTGGATTCTGCCCTTGGGGAAGCCCAGGCATTTCACTGTGATAATTTCTCAAGATCACAATAAAGAAGATGGTGGCCAACATTTGGTTATCCTCACTGACAGCTCAATGATGTTCATGCCCCAAGAACTGGTAACGACACACTGACACCACAGCCAGGAGTGCCCAGCCCCACCCCAAATTAGAAGAAAGCATGACTGATCCCAGCCACAGAAATGAAGAGATAAAATTCTCTTACATTCCCAGAGTAGTCAAAGTTTTTGCTCATGTTTATGGGAGAAAAAGGAGAAAACAAAGTAGGAAAGAAAATATATCTGCATCCTTCACATCCCCAAGGAGATAAACGGACTAAGAACTCAAGGGAATGCCAAATTTAGTTCTCTGCATCATGCCTAAGAGGCAGATCCCTTGCAAAGACATTTAAATGCTATTATCAATAACATCACCTCCTAAAATAAACATCTTTCATCTATGAAATTTTCCCCATTTTGACCACGTAAAACCTGCAAATTAAACATACACCAGGGGACGAAGGCAACAAGGCAGACAATCTCCAGCTAAGAAATCTGAAAAAAAAAAAAAAATAGGGAATAAAAAAAAAAATCAACCTTTGATGAAATAATTGCTTCTGCTGTTATTTTTTTTGCTATTGCTTCAGAAATGTTCTGTCTCTCTCTCTCCCTTTCTTGTCCCTATAGTGTGGTGCCCCGCTGCTGTGAAGATGAAAGGTCCAGTCTCTTTAAAATTTCATGCAGAGCTCTTCACAACATCGAAGCTTTAAAGGCCCATGGCAAATTCAACATATTGTTACACTTGATGGAAGGAGATAAAAATTACATGCAAAATATACTGTATATTCATTGTCTGGAAATACTATAAAGTTACAGCTTCCCATATTTCCTTAACCAGTATGGACACAGACATTTCTGATTTCAATATTTAGAAACACAAAAGATACACATGGAGTGAGTATTGTAGGAAAAATAAGAATGAAATTCAAACCACCTAAGGTTAGATTAGGGTCCTAGGATATGTGAATAGTTTTATTCATCGTTTTCCTAAATTGTTCTAGATATGTGAAGCATATTTAAAAGACACCGAAAAGATACAAAGGCCAAAAAAAAAAAAAAAAGATTTTCTGCAACTTGAGTATATCATGGGGTTCTTTGCCCTAAGTTATTCTCTACAAGGAAAATGTAGGGATAACAGATTTTTATGTATAAAATTATAACACAAAAAAACATTAAGAGCTAGAACTGAAGACAGTGGAATAGAAAGCACAAGAATCACAAAAACAAGCTTATCAATCATTATTTAATTTTAATAGACTTTAAAATGTATTTTAAACTCTAAAGTTCAGCATCTAAATTTTAGGTTTGTGTTTTGCTGTAGTTGTTTTTATATGGCCCCACTGAGCCAACCTCACACATTTGTATTCCGTCACTCTTCTTTCAAATATCTATTGAACATCTACTATATGCCAGGCACTGTGCTAGGTGTGAAAAAAGGAAAAAACAGAAAGATGTAGTCCCTGCCTCAAGAGGAATAGAAATACAGTAAAAAGAGATAGACACAGTAAAAAGTAAGGGTGATAAAGTCTTAGAGGTCCTATGGCTGAAGGAGGGACTAGTTCCTACTGTTGAAAAAGTTGTACCGAGGAATGAGTCTCTGAGCAGAGGTTGAGACACCATTTGGATCCTGATAAAATAAGCCACGGCAGCCATGGTGGAGTGGGGAGGAGGGAGGTTATAGGAGACTGGAACTCACAGAAGAGGTCAGGGCTGGGTATGAACTTGGGACTCTCTCAGTATGTAGATACAAAGTTAAGGGGCTGAATGAGATCACATGACCTAAAGGGGGTCAGTACTATCAATAGATAAAAGATCCCTGAGACTCTCCCACAGCAACAGGTCAGAGAGGGAGACCAAGGTCAGCAAAAGAGAACAAGAAGCCCCAGCCACAGAGGTAGAAGGGAAACCAGGAGAACATGTTGACACAAAAGCCAAAGGGACAAACAACATTTTGAGGAGGGAGTGGTCAGGTACAGAAAAAGCATCTGGAAAGTCAAGGAATATGAGAACATAAACATAAACCCTGGATTATTAGAAGAAAAAAGATTGTCGGCAACCTTAAAACCAGAGTTTCTGTGGAGTTCTGGGGGCCAAAGATCTAGGACTGTTTTGAGAAGAGAATGAGACATAATGAAATAGAAAAAGCCAGTGTCAGCAACTTTTAGGATTTAAATTTTTTTGTAAAAGGCAGCCAAGAGACGGTACCATAGGTGAGTTGCTGGGTGTGGACATGTGAAATTAAGGGAAGGGTGATGCCACAGCATGAATTTATGTGCTGATAGTAATTCTGTAAAGAGACAGAAATTGATGATGCAAGGAAAAGAAGCCTTAAAGCAACAGATGTGATCCAGAACGCAAAAACTGGGGTTTCTTTGATAGAAGTAGGCATTTAATTAAAAAAAAGAGAGAGAGAACTGTAAAGGACATTAATATATTTATGAAATTTGAATATAGATTATATATTAAATGACACTGTTGAATCAGTATTAATTACCTCGGATATGAGAATGGTACCATCATGTAAGAAAACGTTCTTCTCCTAGACAATAAACACTCAGGTGTTTAAAAATGAAATAACATGACATCTCTGACTTAGTTTCAAATGATTTTAGAAGAAAGAGATGTATAGGATAGACAAACAGATTGACTAATATTGATAGATAAAACAAATATGGTAAAATTAACAATCAGTAGATCTAGGAGACGTTTGGTTGGGTGTTTGCTATGCTGTTCTTTCCACTTCTCTATTGATTTGAAATTTTTCTAGATGATAGCTGCATGGGGGAAATTACAGAGGCTTGGGATGATGATTCCCTCCCCAGTAGACCCTCCAGATCAGAACCTCCCTGGACATGGGACCCAGGAATCTGGTTTTTTGTGAAAGCTCCTGTGATGATTCTGATTAACAGATACATTGTGATTAATTATCTCTTGCTGCGCACATACTTACTGGCTTAAAACAACTACCATTGATAAGGGATCAGGGATCTCCTATCAACAGACAGTGCCCACCCATCACATGATCTCATTCAGCCCCAGGACTATGCATCCACAGACTGAGAGACTTAAATCAGCAAGCCAAGAACCTGGCTAGGACTCAGAAGAGCAGTGTCTCTGCCGGGACTGCTGGGTTCAAGACTGCTTTACTCACCACCTGGAGCCTGGGTGCTGGCTGTTGGGTGAGATTAGCCGGTATTTCTTTACCTAACAGATCAGCTCCCCATCAGGCTGTAGAGAAGCTGTATGACCTAGGCTTAGCACTGCCGATCACTTCCACATTCTATCAGTAAAAGCAGATCGCCAACCCACCCCCGATTCATGGAGGTAGACGGGACTCCATTTTTGATTGGAAGAATAGTATCACACTACAAAGGAGTTCTGGCACATAGAACTATGAATCACTGCAGGCTGTTTTAATAACTACCACAGACACCCACTAAATTAGACTACCAACTTAAATAACACAAGCCCCAACTTAAATACAAGCTTGTGTTATAACGTAATTATCCTGTCCATATGTAAATGGGTTCTTCTAAAACTGCATGAAAATAATTCATTTTCTTAATTTGGAAGAAACTAGCATTTTAATGATGATATTAATTTGCTCAGTAGACCATAAACATTACGGAAGTAAAATTCAGTCTCTCCCACTGATTTCTAGTCTCTGAGACCCAGATTCAGATCACAGAGGTTCTGTAAATTGAGGCACAATCCAACAAATTCTAGAATCCTACTAAGTTCTCGCCAATCCCACAGACAAATGGGGTGCTCTTCTTATGTACAGAGCCACTCTTCTGTATTCATTCCTGCCCTCTGGGCAATGACAGAGACCATAACCTACCACCTCTTCCCCTTCAGCAACGTCCCAAACGTTCATTAGTTTATCATCATTTCACAGAGGTGACCAGGCCTTCAACCAGGATCTCGCATGGGAGGAGGACTAGGGCCAGGACTTCCCAAAGCAGAGTGATAGAGGAGAGGAGCCCCTGCTCTAGCTCTTGTAACCATTACCACAGCTCCCAAAAGGACCATGTTGATTATGTTCATTTTTGAGACTTACTAAAGCACATGTATGTTCCTGTCTAGAATGGCTTTTCACATATGGTCCTTACTGTGGAAAAAGTCTACTCGCATCAGCCATCAAAATCAAAAGGCAGCATCTGATACTATGCCTAAAAATTTATTAAGGTATGTATAAGACTAACCCATCCTGTGCTTCCTGTTAATCTCAGTCCTATTTACATAAGCTACCAAGTGATGGAGTTGGGCAGTATGGCAGCTCTCAGCGTCAGTGCGAGATTTTAAACCCAAGTCCACCTGGCTTAAAATTGAGCTATTTGGACTACAGTAAGCAGTGACAGAATGAAAGGTATCAATCTGATTCTTGAGAAAGTCAAAAGCCTCCTTGGAATCAATTAGGTAGATGAGGAAGCATTTGACTTTCTCAGGGGCTCCTGAAATCAGCCGTGGAGGAGGAGTGATGAGCAGACATCCATTAGAGTTCCATGGGCTCTAGCTCTAACTCTGTCAAGAATGAGCTGCGTGACCTTGGGCCAATCACTTCTCTTCTCTGGGTTCTGTATCTTCATCTGTCAGGGGAAGAGTTTCTCTCATAGCTGATTACTCTTAAAATCAAGACCATTTGTGTGTGCCCATGCACATTCATACGAAGAGCACTTCCGTCTGATGCATGCACTCTCTAAGGACTGGTAAGTATTTGCAGTGAAAATGTTACCATCAATTACAACACACTTTAAGAGTGCATACTTCATAAGCTTTTATTTTGTCCTATTCTCTTCTGAAGAACAACTTCCACTTGATAGTATGTTTAGTTTCAAATATATTTTCCATTTCAAATTTGTATCTTTAAATTCTGACCATCTCAAAATTAGCTTTTTCATTTTCCAATGATACTTTCCAGGTTCACTTACATTATATAAGAAACAACAAGTGGTGGTAAGGCTGTGGAGAAAAAGGAAGCTTTATGTGGTGTTGGTGGGAATGCAAACTGTTGTGATCACTGTGGAAAACAGTATGGAGGTTCCTCAAAAAATTAAAGACAAAACTACCCTATGACCCAGTAATCGCACTACTGGGTATTTACTCCAAAAATACAAAACTACTAATTTGGAAGGTTATATGTACCCCTAGGTTTATTGCACCATTGTTTACACAATAACCAAGGTATGGAAGTAGCCCAGGCATTCGTCGATAGATGAATGGATAAAGATGTGGTATATAGGGGCACCTGGGTGGCTCCGTGGGTTAAAGCCTCTGCCTTTGGCTCGGGTCATGATCCCGGGGTCCTGGGATTGAGCCCCACGTCGGGCTCTCTGCTCAGCAGGGAGCCTGCTCCCCTTCTTCTCTCTCTGCCTGCCTCTCTGCCTACTTGTGATCTCTGTCTGTCCAATAAATAAATAAATAAAATCTTTAAAAAAAAAAAGATGTGGTATATATACACAAAGGAATATTATTCAGCCATAAAAATTCATGAAATCTTGACATTTTCAACAATAAGGATAGAGCTAGAGAGTATAATGCAAAATAAGTCAGAGAAAGACAAATACCATATGATTTCAATCAAATGGAGAATTTAAGAAATAAACAAAAAACACAAACCGAAGTAAAAAGCAGAGGAGAGAGAGAAAGAGAAACAGACTAAGAAATGGACTCTTAGCTCTAGAGAACAAACTAATGGTTACCAGAGGGGAGGTGAATGGGAGGATGGGTGAAGTAAGTGATGGGGATTAAAGATATGGGGATTAAAAATATGATGAGCACAGAGTAATGTAAAGTTGAGAAAGTATAGAATTGAAAAAGTACAGCTTCCATTCGTGATAAAAACCTAAACAAAATAGGTCTAGAATGGACATATCTCAATGAAATAAAGGCCCTATATAGAAAGTCCACAGCCAACAACTGAGAACTGTTCCCCTAAGGTCAGAAGCAAGGCAAGGATATCCACTCTCATCACTTTTATTCAACACAGTACTCGAAGTCCTAGCCACAGCAATCTGACAACAACAAGAAATAAAAGGCATCCAAACTGGTAAGGAGGAGATAAAACTTTCACTACTTGCAGATGACACACTATATTTAGAAATCGGAAAGATTCCACTGAAGAACTACTAGAACTGACTAGTGAAGTCAGTAAAGTCACAGGATACAAAATAAACATACAGAAATCTGCTGCATTCCTATGCACTAATAATGAAGTAGCAGAAAGTCAAATTAAGAAAATAATCCCATTTAAAATAGCACCAGAAACAGTAAAATATCCAGGAATAAACTTAACCAAAGAGGTGAAAGACCTGTACTCTAAAAACTATAAAACACTGGTGAAAGAAATTTAAGATGGATGCAAAAAAAGAAACGGAAAGACATTCCCTGCAAATGAGTTGGAAGAACAAATGTTGTTCAAGCATCTGTACTACCCAGAGCAATTCACAGATTTAATGCAATCCCTATCAAAATACCAACAACATTTTTTCACAGAACTGGAACAAACAATCCTAAAATTTGTATGGAACCACGAAACACCTCAAATAACCCAAGTAATCTTGAAAAAGAAAAACACAACTGAAGATATCACAATTCCAGATTTCAAGCTGTATTGCAAAGTAATAGTAATTTAAAAAGTATGGTACTGAAATAAAAATAGATACATAGATCAATGGTATAGAACAGAAAGCCCAGAAATAAATCCACAATTATGTGGTCAATTAATCTTCGACAAAGGAGGAATGAATATCCAATGGGAAAAAGACAGTCTCTTCAACAAATGGCCTTGGGAAAATTGGACAAACATATGCAAAAGAATGAAACAGGACCACTTTTTTTCACCAAACACAAAAATAAACTCCAAACAGATTAAGGACCTAAATATGAGACCTGAAATCATAAACATCCTTGAAGAGAGCATAGGCACTAATCTCTCTGATGTTGGCCATAACGATACCTTTGTAAATGTGTCTCCTGAGACAAGGGAAATCAAAGCAAAAGTAAACTATTTGGGACCACATCAAAATAAAAGTTTCTGCACAACAAAGAAAAAAATCAACAAAACAAAAAGGCAACATACAGAATGGGAGAAGATACTTATATCTTCTGGTATCTGATAAAGGATTAGTATCCAAAATATATAAAGAACTGATAGAACTCAACACGCAAAAAACAAGTAATCCAATTAAAAAATGGACAGAAGTCATGAACAGATATTCTCCAAAGAAAACATCCAGATGGTCAACAGACACATGAAAAGATGCTCAACATCACTCATCATGAGGGAAATACAAATCAAAATTACAATGAGATACCACTTTACACCTGTCAGTATAGCTAAAATAACACAGGAAACAACAGGTGTTGGCAAGGATGTGGAGAAAGGGAAACCCTCTTACACCGTTGAAAAGAGTTAAAAAGAGAATACTCCGAAAAGAGTGAAAAAGAGATACTCCGGAAAACAGTACAGAGCTTCGCCAAAATGTTAAAAACAGAACTACCCTATGATCCACAGATTGCCCTACTAGGCATTTACCCAAAGAATAAAAAAATGCTATTTCACAGGGATACAAGTGCCCAAATGTTTATAGCAGCATTATTTACAAAAGCCAACTATGGAGGCAGTCTAATGGTCCATAATCAGATGAAAAGATAAAGAAGATGTGGTATACATACAGAGCGCAATATGATTCAGCCATAAAAAAGAATGAAATCTTACCATTTCCGACACCTTGAATACAGCCAGAGTACAATGCTCAGTGAAGTAAGTCAAAGAAAGGCAAATATCATATGATCTTACTCATAAATGGAATTTAAGAAACCAATAAGCAAAGAAAGAGAGAGACAAACCAAGCAAGAGACTCTTAACTATAGAGAAAAACTGATGATTACCAGAGGAGAGGTGGGTAGGGTAACCCAGGAAATAGATGATGGGGATGAAAAAGCACACTTATGGCGTGCCTGGGTGGCTCAGTGGATTAAAGCCTCTGCCTTCGGCTCAGGTCATGATCCCAGGGGCCTGGGATCTAGCCCCACGTCTGGCTCTCTGCTCAGCGGGGAGCCTCCTTCTTCCTCCCTCTCTCTCTGCCTGCCTCTCTGCCTACTTGTGATCTGTCTGTCAAATAAATAAATAAAATCTTTTTTAAAAAAAGTACACTTAAAAGAAACGAAATCTTGCCATTTGCGATAACATGGATGGAACTAGAGCGTATCATGCTTAGCGAAATAAGTCAAGCGGAGAAAGACAACTATCATATGATCTCCCTGATATGAGGAAGTGGTGATGCAACATGGGGGCTTAAGTGGGTAGGAGAAGAATCCATGAAACAAGATGGGATAGGGAGGGAGACAAACCATAAGTGACTCTTAATCTCACGAAACAAACTGTGGGTTGCTGGGGGGAGGGGGGTTGGGAGAAGGGGGGTAGGGTTATGGACATTGGGGAGGGTATGTGCTTTTGGGTAAATTGGAAGGGGAGATGAACCATGAGAGACTATGGACTCTGAAAAACAATCTGAGGGGTTTGAAGTGGCGGGGGGGTGGGAGGTTGGGGTACCCGGTGGTGGGTATTATAGAGGGCACAGCTTGCATGGAGCACTGGGTGTGGTGAAAAAATAATGAATACTGTTTTTCTGAAAATAAATAAATTGGAAGAAAAAAAAAAGTACACTTATGATGATAAAAAAATGATTACAATAAAGAAAAAAAGTGTTGAAGCACTATATTGTACACCTGAAACTAATATAACATTGTATACTAATTATACAATTAGTATATAATTTTATAATTATACTAATTATAAAATTAAAGACTTAAAAAAAAGGTTCACTTACATTACCTACACTATGAGAGGTTTCTGCCTTTTTTGTTTACTACTTTATTTGAAGTAGTAATTCAAGTCACTGGAAGGAGTTATGGGAACTAACCCCAATGCCAATCAGTGGATTTTTTTTTTAGTACAACACTACAAATAATTATGTCTCAATATCTATAAACATCAATATGTAGTCTGTGTATCTTACTGAAAAAAAACTATAGGGAGGTGTCTGTATATTTACATTTGAACAGTATTTTCAGGAACTTTCAAAACTTGATTTATGACCAAGATGTCCCGAAATAATCAGTTTAGGCAAAATCAAATGTTCAAATAATTAGTACTGGGGATGCCTAGGTGGCTCAGTCGGTTAAAGGTCTGCCTTTGGTTGAGTACATGATCCCAGGTCCTGGGATCGAGCCGCATGCCAGGTTCCTTGCTCAGTAGGAAGCCTACTTCTCCTTCTGCGTGCCACTATTCCCCCTGCTTGTGCTCACTCTCTCTAAGAAATAAATAAGATAAATTTTTTAAAATAAATAAAAATAAAATTATTACTGACCGTATACTGAAATGGTAATGATACAGGAAATACTTTTTAAATCGTAAAGTATTACACACAGGTCCAAGTACTACTTTGAAAGTCAGGTGGCTACCATATGACTCCAAGTTTCACCTGATATGGATACATCTTTGTAATGTTAACATTCCCAGTGAAAGACAATGGAATAAAAGACAAAATAACCTGCAGAAATAGATAGATCGGAAAATCTGATGAATTTTCAACTGCACTAAATAGTAATAGATGATGGCTTTAACTGAACAATGAGGAGGTCCCAAGCACAGAACTAAAGCCTTTACATTCATCATACGCATACTTCTAATTCTCACAAATGGCTCTGCCCCCTCCACTTAGCACATACAAAACCAGTGAACTTGTCCCACTGTTGTAAGACTGAGGTGACCTAGCCAAGAGATCAACAGTCTGAGAGGCACACCAGTTGAAGAGGCTCTGGCTAGGAAATTGGAGATTTCCCCATTTTATAGATGAGGACAACTGCAGATTAAGGCATTAACTCACTGTTCAAGATCTCACAGCTGCTAAGTGGCAAAGTTGAGACCAATAATCAAAAAATCCCCAAACCTAGAATTTAATTGCTATGCTCCAGTGCCTGGCAGTGGAAAAATTTATCAAAAATCCTCCCATCAATTAATGAAAAATGAAGGAACAACTCCTGCAGTTCCAAGACTTACCCAAAATCATGCCCTTTGAGAAAGCAAGACAATTTATGTTGTTTTTCATCATTTAACTTATAAAACAGTACTACTGCCGTTTTCCCAGCTCAGAAATCAGGCCAAATTTTAACACATGAGATTTGCCCTCAAATATCAAGGGTCCTTCTCTGTCTAATTCTCCCAAATCTTTGTTTCCATTAGTAAAATATTAACAGTTTTGCCCCCATATGATGTTAATAACAGAAAAAATATATAACTGATATATTCTCCAACAGTAATATTCACATGCAAATAGCTTATACAAAACTGTAATTAAATTAGGAGAAACTGAATGGGTGTTATTTTTTCAAAAATCTCCTTTAAGTTAATCAGATACTAAAGAACAGACACCGAAAGAATCATAGAAACAGAATGTACCCTCAAGTTAAATCACAAGGAGAGAAAAAAAAAAAAACTCTCTGTGGATACAAAATTCAGGTTTATTTTATCTTAAATCAGACCAAGGGGATTTAGGTTGCTTTTTTAATCTACTTGTGCATAATGATCTCTCAGATTAATCATACTGTTTAATAGAATATTATTATTAATTAGACATGTCATTGCTTCGGGCAGAAAGTTATTGGAAAGTATAAAGGCTTATATTCCAAAGGCTCATAAGAGAAAGATTTCCATTTCTCTCATCACACATCTCTTTCAGTTCCAATTCTCAGTGGAAATTCCTCAATGAATTCAGTCCTTGTAACACTAACATTTAGAAGTGTCTCCCATTTAAAAGATAGCTGAATTAGGGTTTGCCTTGTAAGGTATTTTGTTATTCATAAACCAATTACATTTTCTTAAAAGGGCATGTGGGTTCAGAACAAAATCCATCAGCGTTGCCCACATATTTTTTATCATCTTCCATTAGGGGTGTTAGGACTGGGGCATGGAGAAAAACTACCAGGTCATCGGTTTTATCCATCAGGGTGCCATCCTCCACAATGTTCTCGTCTTCATCTAGCCGCCGCAGCTTCCTCTTCATTCCCAGAAGCCCACTCTAACGACACAGAAAAATTCTCAGCTGTTCTCCTTTAGGCCAGGATTCCATAAGCCTCTCTCACTCAGATGCCCTTAGTCAACATTTCTTTTGCTCCCACACTAAGGCACGTGGAAGAAACTCCTAGAATCATACTGCTTTTCAGAGCTCCAGCATTAGAAAAGGGCACAGGTATCTTCAGTCCCCAAATTCTTCCCACCTGTGATTGGGTCAATCTACCCTTACCCTCAGCCCTCCCCCTCTAGCTTCCTCACTCTGAGCATCCAGGCAAATGACCAAGCTTCCTTTTTCACAGGGAAAAATACAGCATCAGCAGAGCCAAACTTCAACTTATGGCACGTTTAACGACGCATTTTCCCAGCTGTACAAAGTCAACCTCCTCGCTTGTATCCAGAATCTCACGTCCATCCTCTTCAGGAATCTCCCTCCATCACCTGCCTTACCTCCTCTGTATCTCCATCCTGTCTCCTTTGACTCTCTCCCCTCTGCTCATAAACTGCGTCGTTATTGTTCAAATACACCTACAACATCGGCAACAAGAACCACACACACAAGTCTCCCTTGACCCTTTTAACTCTCATCTTCCCTTCACAGCTAAGCCTCTCCAAATAATCATGAAAAGAACGTTCCACGCATAGAGAAGAGTATATAGTAGACTCTGAGATGGAAAACATCATGGCCCTTGGAGAAAGGAAAATGTCTAGGTGGGTGGAGAATCACAAGCAAGTGGTGGGAAGATAGTTAAGAGCTAAGTAACATGAGTCTTAGGAATCGTGAAGGATTTTAGCCTACACCATGGATTTGTTTTGAAGATTAAGAGTGCATATATTCCATGCATAGCACATGTAATAAAATATAGCTATTACTATTTTAAAATATATAGCCTTGCCTTTCTTCTAACTTCATTAGGGCACTTAATAGGCTATGAAAGTGAGAAGAACGCCTTTGCAACCAGGCTTGAAGTCTACATGAGTAAGCAGGCTAAGAATAAACTCTCTCAACTCCACAGAGGGCTCAAGTGGAAATTTGTAAACCATAATAGATACACAGAAGATATGTGTAGCACAATCGACATGGACTACACAAATACACAGAAATAAGAAAAAAATACAACTTGATCTGAAGCTTCTATTCTGGTAGATTATAGAGTGAGAGATTGAACTGGAAATTGTCAATTAAAGAGAATTCCACCTCACAGGACAACTTAATTCAAAAGGTGATTCTGGGGGCACCTGGGTGGCTCAGTTTGTTGAGGATCTGACTTGGGTTCAGGTCATAACCTCAGGGTCCTGGGTTGGGGAGACCCAGGTGAGGCTCTGGGCTCAGCGGGGAGCCTGTGTCTCCTCCTGCCCCTGCTTGTACTCTCTCATTCTAAGTAAATAAATTAAATCTTTTTTTTTTTAAGTTTTTTAAAAAAGTGATCCTGGACTGAATCCTAGAGTGGAAAAGAAAATGCCAAATACGACACCACTGGAAGAAAGAAACAATGAAACTGGAATATGCACGGTAGACTACACAGAGGTAGTGTATCAATGTTAAACTTTGCAAATTCAATAGGATTATGTCAGAATATCCTTGTTCTTGAAAAATACACATAGAAAGACAGGAATAAACAGGCATGGTTTGTGAAGCCTCCTCTCAAATGGTTCAAATAACTGTTATCTAATAGTGGTAATTATTTAATAAAAATTGTGTGGAGAGAGACAAAAAGAATGCTGATGCATAAGCAGTAAGTTGGTAAAAAGTATAGGGGATGCCTTTGCACTCTTCTGACAGTTGGGGTTCAAGAGCTAGACTTTGACCATCCTCTGGGTCCTCACTGTTCTTTAGCCTCCACAGGGATGCCTCACTTTCCCTCCTGGCCCCTCTCAAGTGGCCCCTGCTGAAGTCTTCAGCTCGTGGAACTTGTGGTTTGACCTGGCACTGTTGGAGCACAGTGAGGTTTCCCCATCTTTGCAGACTTTGCCTCATCGTAGCCCTTGCTTCTTGTCTCTTGATAATGCAGAATGAACTCTGGGGGTGGGGGGGGATCCCTTTTCTCTCTTGACAAAAATCTGACAAGCCTCACTCCCTGCTTCCCCAAAAACTTAATTTGAAGATCAAAGCTGAGCTTTGAGTTGGTGGTTCTCAGCTCAAATATACGCTTCAAGAAAGGGGACAAACCCATGCCACTTTGTTTCCACTAACAAAGCACATATCCACTTAATATTTTCGTAAGGGTAACTCTTACCTACAGTTTCCATTTAAATAATTTAACAGCTCACAACCTTAATTTTCTACTTCCCTAGGTAGAAAAATTGCAGTTAACATCAAGTATAAAATGCTGAAGATTTTGATAATCATTGACTACAATTAAAAATGATTATACCAAATATAAAATGCAAATTTTAGGGAAAAAAATGGGTAAATTTCACATTGAGAAATTTTTAAAACTCTTTGATAAACTAAATGATCTAGCAATTCTTTATATAATTATAAAGCCATAGCTAAAACTGCAACAGAGGAAAGCATGAGAAACTGCAGAGTCTTGGGGTGCCTCGTGGGCTCAATAGGTAGACCATATGACCCTTGATCTTGAGGTCGTGAGTTCAAGTCCTACAGTTGGTGTAGAGATCACATTTTGAAAAATTGTACAGTTTTACAACAGGCCTTCCCTGCCTCATCTCCCAGCCTCAGTAATGGGATCAAGACAAAAATATTCATTTTCTGCACAAATTAAGTAACCATGACAGCTGCAAATGCATATGGAAATTCTCTAGAGGGTTCAATAATCATCCTTAAGTACAAAGAATTTAGGGTGGTAAAATTAGAAGGATATAAATAACAAAGCTTGCCTGTACTGGGACCATCTCCAAATTTCCCACAGCAAAAGGAGGACTATAAGGCTCTAATTTGTTTGGGCCCTAGTTGGCTATTGAAGCTACAAAAGGGAACTGGACAGTGAGAACGGGAAGAGGACATATCAACACACATAGGTGCTCTCATCACTATACTCCCTCTTCTGACAACCAAATAAAGACCAGGATTTTTTTTTTTTTTTTAAGATTTTATTTGAGAGAGAGAGAGAGAATGAGCCGGGGGAAGAGGGAGAGCCGGGAGCCCATTAGGGGGCTCAATCCCAGGACCCTGGGATCATGATCTGAGCCAAAAGCAGATGCTTAACCAACTGAGCTACCCAGGTGCCCCTAGGGTGTACTTTTTTCAGCGTTATTTTATGCTTACAAATCTCAGATGTAAAGAGAAAAAGAAGAGGGATTTAAAATCTTATTTTGGAATAAATTTTGGAGTCTTTGATTTGATCAACGAAAAGGACGTTGCTTGATTTGTGTTAGGTATGTCATTAAGTTGCTAAAAGGGCATTTATCCTAGTAAGGGCTATTGAGGACTCTAGAAAAATGGAGTTAAAGAAAGTATACACTTTTACTTTTATCTGTTATTTACTTGAAATAGTCCACAGCCCCTCTCTCTCTCTCTCTGTATCCTACTTGTATGTGTAATTTTATTTAAATTTATTGAGCATTTTTCTTACCAACAAAAATAAGACCTGAATAAACTCACAGAACAAATAAAAATTTTCTTCCTCTAATAGTAATGCCCAAAATAAAGCAGTGTAATGTTTTTTTTCCCATAAAGAACAAATTGTTGAAGTTTTTATTTAAAAAAAAAAATGTTACTATATTTTTGAGTGACTATGAATAAAGACTTTAAGGAAATTTTCTTGGAGCTTTAACATTATAATTTACCGTGACTCAACAGATATTAAGTCTTCATTGTACAAAAATAAGTATTTTAAATTGTACACACAACAGACCCATGTACATACCCTAAGATTAAACTTTACAGATCTGGTGACATTTCTTTTCTCATCTTTTTCTTTTACAAAAATTTCCATTTTTGTACTCAAGCCATACCTGATCACAAGGTAACCAGAAGCACATTTTAATAACTTTTACACATTCATAAATATTTTTAAACCCCATAAATGTTTAACTATAGTATAGGATATCAAAGTGCTCTTCTTTTCTCTGTAAGTAAATCATTTCTAATCTAAAGAATTGGGGTTTGGGGAGAGGTACACAAAGTAACAAAAATCCTTCTGGCCAGTGAATCAAAGGACATTCCCAGACATTCACTTCTCTTTCCAAGTATGAAAAACATATTAAATATATATCTTATAATAAGATGTTTTCCTCATGTTTCCTTTGGGTAGTCTGTTTAGTACATTCTTCTTCACATTGTACTACGGGATTGTTGCTCAACTTCGTCATTTTCCCTTCTGCAAAAGATTGCCTGCTGGAAGGAAGCCAGAACTGCTATGATATCAGTCCTCAACCAAGACTAACCATGTTAAAGTCGGTCAAAAACTAGTTAAAATGTAAAAGGGAGAAACATATTTATATATAGTATATAAATTATACATACGTATACATGTGTGCACTTACACTACCCTTTATACTACTTCTGAGGAACAACAGCGAACCCCCCACTGTCTGTATTTTCCAAAAGAAGACATGCTATGAAAAACAGACATAAGGCACTCAACAGGATTGAAATAAACTCTTAGGACTGCTAAATATTTTAGGGTTTAATTTTTTTTCCCCAAACCCATGTGGCCATCTGTATCTATAACGAAGAGTGAAACAGAAGATTTTTCAAGCAAACCTTTGCTAATGCTGCCAACTGCCACGGTACTTCAAGGAAGGAGAGCCAGATGATGGTGTGTTTCTGAGCAGCCGCATCGCAGAAAACAGTGCACGTGGGTGACCATGGCGCTTCTACTTGTGGCATGAAAGTAGTGATATTAGGTACCCTTGGATCTCACACGCAAATCAAGCTCCCATGTTCCTTCTACGCCATCTTCTCCACATCTTTTTGCCATGCCTGTCACCAAGCTATGCCCACCAATTAGGTCTGTAACTGTGATTATGTTTTCTTTATAAACAACCTCCTTGAATCAATCTTTTGCCACCTGCATTGTTCCACCTCACTTCCTTTCAGCAGCACTGTTTCGAGAGGACAACTGCCACTAAAAACACGGTACTGAAGCAATCATTCGGTTCTGTGTGCACATTTTAATTTCATGCCCTACGGGGGAGAGTCACTATCAGCCTTAAACAAAAATTGACTCTTCAATGCTTTTACTGTTTTGCACAGTTTATCTTTCAAATGGTAGGGGAGAGAGTGTAGGGGCAACCCCCAAATCTGAATTCTTCAAGTAGTCCCCCAATTGCATTTTATGAAAATAGACTGATTTTGTTAGACGTCTCCCTCACAGTACGGCTTGTTGTTATCTCAGTGCGGTGAGTCCTACAGTGTTAGGCCAACCCTGTTGTGATCTCAAGAGAGAAGCACTCAGTTATTGAGATCACAGATTTAGATGAGTTTTGCAGCATGGCCTGTAATTTAAAGCTTGCATAACAAAAAGGCACAAAAGCGGTGTGTGGGTGGGAGCCAGTGGGAAACAGTACATTACAAAACTTAGTATGAGTAGGAGAATATACGAATATGTATGGATGATAAGCGCTGATCTCAAGCCTATGATGTGATTGTTTTCCTTTGACACCGGTGTTTTTTTGTCACTGACACAAACAGTAGTGAAACATTGGTCTTCTCCTTTCTCCCATGCATGTATTAAGGGTCCACAATCATGCGTCAATGAAAACGAGCTGCCTTGGTCATTGGTTAACAGTAACCTCAAAACACTTAGTCCAGTAATTAAAACGCATGATTAGAATCTAGAGGAGGGAAAAAGTGATAAACACAGCTGCAGGGTAACCTCCCAGAAGGTAGGAGAAATATTAAAAATCATGCACTCAGGGAACTTCTTTATCTGGAAAAAAATTAAATTTTAAAAAAGTTTATATGGAAGATCAAGTAAAGCACTTCTTCCCATAAAGACTTTCATGAAAAATTAAATTTACAGCCCAGACTTTCCTGCCCCCTTGTGGAGAAAATACAGAGCTCTCTATCAACATAAATTTGATGACTTTTTTTAAAAACCTGTAGATAGGTTTTTCCATGGCGTATGTTATTCACTAGCGTGGTTGGATCCTCTGACATACACAGAACTTTAGTAGCGGTTAAATAATATACCAACGTAAAACAAAATCTAAATAAGAAAAGAGCACTCAATCAGGTGTTAAACTGCAAGAAACCATCTCATTTGGGACAAAGTAAAAAACTGCAATGATTAGTTTTTAAAAACACTTAGATACATAAATAAATGTTTTATATAAGTACATAAAGATAGCCTCTTTAAGAGCAGCCATCAGAAAGCTCTGGACCTATTTCATCTCTTAACTCAAGAAATGGGTCATCATCATCATCTCTCTGTAAGAAGGGGCATTACTACACACTGTCATCTGGGCAGGACTAGCCTGGGACACAGAATATATTAATATATCAATCCCATCAGCAACTCCTATAAAACCAGAATTCTCGAGTTGCTTTAGGTTGCTCTTAAAGAAATTTTGTCTAACTTGATTTCAGTACACACAAGGAGACAGGGGCTGGAGGTCCTCAGCCCCACGTTTAATGCCCACATCAAAAACATGACTTTTTTTGGGGGGGGGGGTTATTTTTAAGTTTTTCAATCTGCCTAAAAGATCTCTCAGAGCTAAAATCTTTGCTTCTATGCACAAAAATTGAAAGTTTTGGGTGTCCTCAAATTTCACCATCTATCATAATTAAATACCTACAAAATTACGTTAACAATAAAGCCAGTCATTTCACATTCATGATAACCTCATGAATGCCCAAGAAGGAATTCAAAAATACAGAAATCAGTCCCTGATCCCAAGCAATTTTAAATCTTTAACAGAAATAAGTACATAAACCATAAAATAAAGCAGAATATGATCAATGTTATCTTAAAGGGAATAGGAATCAAGTACACAGAAAATCAGAGGAAATACACCGTTTCAGTTAGAGATCAGGGTGGAATATATGTTCCAGATAGAGAAAATCAGAGAGCATGAATGTTGAAGATCTCCCCCAACCTAAATGCCAAAATTTTCTGTGCAAATGAAGGAAAGCACGTTGCAGGTTAAGAGAAAAGATTTGTTCACTTTTGTTTGTTTGTTTGTTTGTTTAAGAAGGCAAGAAATCAGGAGTTCTAATCACAGTTCAAAACACTATAGATGAATCATGAGAGATGAAACTGGAAAGGCAGGCAATGACCTTTACCACAATGTACTTTGATTGGCAGATAAATGATTCCTACCTAATTCCACAGACAAGGACAGCCACTCAAGATTTCAAATGGAATTTTGGTATGATGGGATAGGACCTGTCTATAACTCAGGAAATTCATGTTCTTTAGTACATTTAATCTGGCAATAATGTACTTGGGACAGGAGAAACAAAAATATAATTGCAATAGGTAAGGAGTAACAGAAAAACCATCCACCAAAAGTAATCACTATCAGAGTCTTAGAACAACAATGAAAATAAATAAATAAATAAACTGGATAACCTAATACCATGTTTCTACCAAATTCCTCCCATAATCTAGCCAATATGAGTGATGACAGGCAGAATTCCAGGAGCATTTAAATAAGTAGACACAAGCAGGATGCCTCCAGGCTACAGTTTTTCATTGGAATTCCCAATACCCAGGCTAATCTTCCAACAAAGCTGCCAAAATAAATGGATCTAACCTTGTAGCAGAGTTCAAAATTGAGCTGGTGAGGTCAATCCATGAACAAGTTAGTGAAATTTCAGTAGTGACTATCTCACCCCAAACTAATGTTTTCTTTATCATAATAGTAATTTTTCTAAAAGAATGTAAATACTGCTATTTGTTTTTCTTCTCTCCATGTAGCATTAAATCCAAACTATCTAAGTGATCTGCCTAGTCCTGATTAGTCTATGTCCAAGGCCAACTCTTTGATTCTTTTTTTTTTTTTTAAGATTTTATTTATTTATTTGACAGCCAGACAGCCAGAGAGGGAACACAAGCAGGGGGAGTGCGAGAGGGAAAAGCAGGCTTCCTGCCCAGCAGGGAGCCCGATGTGGGGCTCAATCCCAGGACCCCGAGATCATGACCGGAGCCGAACGCAGATGCTTAACGACTGAGCCACCCAGGTGCCCCTACCCATTTGATTCTTAATTATAACCCCAAATCACACTCTTGCTGTCATTAGACTCAAGGGATGGTATTGATCTACAAACCCATGGTTAGTTTTTCAAATGTAAATTTGCTGAATTACATGCAGATAAAATGTCACCATAATGAACTGAACTGCAATTAAAAGATGTGGGAAAAGATCTCTATCTCGATAGATGGATGTCTTACCAATGCCTTGATTTCCACACCGATGAAATTATTGCTAATCCTTAACATGAAACAATCTTTTCTTTTAAAAGTATTCTATCTCTTTCCAGTAGAAAGGAAAAGAATATTTTCTTTTTATCTTTTATTTTTCATCAAGAAATTACCCTTAAAAATGTACTTCATATGAAATAAAGGTAGAAATTTCAGATCAGTTAGAATTAAAGAATCAGTATTCATTTTTTCATCTATGAAATTAGCCAATATATATATTTTAATAATAATTACTGGCTTTAGGGAAGGTGTGGAGGTATGAACTGGTAAAAACTTTCAGGAGGCCCATTTGATAATAAAATCTAACATGTCAAAATACGCATCCTATTTGATTAAGCAATTACAGATCTAGAAATTCATCCTAAGAATAAAGAAATAATACATGTAAAAATTCAGCTTTCAGGATGTTCACTATAATGCTATTTATAACATAAAATTGGAAGCTACCTAAATATAAAAAATGCCTAATTATTATATCCATAAAATAGCATGCGATTATTAAAAATGATACCATCATAATAATTAATGAAATACTGGTTATAAAACAGTACAGGACTCTACTTTTGTAAAATGTACATATTTTAGAACACTGAATAAATGTAAGAAACTGAAATCATAGTGGTGGTTTTCCCTGGTAGTAGATTCATAAGTTTTTCTTTAATTTTATGTATCCATTACTTCTAAATGCTCTTTAATGAAAAACTATTTTAATGATAAAAAGGAAAATTTTTAAAAATACCCCTCAGCTGCCTTTTCCTCAAATATCCCACCCTTTCAGATAAACCCACCTAAAGGCTCACA
Organism: Neogale vison; assembly: GCF_020171115.1. Taxonomy (NCBI): domain Eukaryota; kingdom Metazoa; phylum Chordata; class Mammalia; order Carnivora; family Mustelidae; genus Neogale; species Neogale vison. The sequence continues at coordinate 15,922,051 of NC_058097.1, forward strand.
CCACCAAAAAAAACGAAATATAAACACAAAGCACAGGAGAAAGGTAATCCAATGCTATCCTAGTCAATTCAGAGCACTTATTTTCACTGCTTATTTGCCAAAGTCTATCTCTATAGTTTCTAGGATTAGCATCATTATCTCTATACAGGTACTCTTGGTGACAAATCCTAACACATACACACATACAAAGTCACTTGGATTGCTCATGTTGACCAAACAGGAATGGATTTAATATCTCCTTGTCAAATCTGAAAAGATAGGTCACAAATGAACAAAACAATGGAAATAATTTCATAAATTTTACTTGTCACTTGAGAAACACCAAAAAATTATTTGAGACTCTGAGTTTTTCTTTTAGACTTTAACCTAAAGAGCTCATCCTAATTATGCCCCTGGTGGCAGGTAACATTTAATTTTTCTCTGTGTCATTGAAAAAGAATTAGATGTAAAACTCAGGTAAGAGATTAATATTTCACACCCTGAGGCTAAATACTTCAACATGAATATTCATAAAGGCCTATTCTGAGTGAAATCTCATGTGAGTATAGTTTTCAAATGCTTGAATATTTTACATAGTTCAGAGTCTGGGCATTCCATAGAGAAAGACAAGAATTTCACCAACTATCAGGCTATTAATTGCAGGTCTAATTTGTGAGTATGAAAAAAGGCATTTCTTATCAACATACACTGTATTCTTGCAGCCTCTTTCTCAAAGTCTGAAATTGGCTTTCTTTTTCCTTGGTCTTTTCTTATTCATGATAAAAGTAAATGTTGATGATCAATAGGATCAGAGAATCAGTTACTCCCTGTGACTGCAGATGCCTCCGTGTCCTCTGTGAGTTCTAAGAGGACTGGAGGAGATGGTTAGAAAGGCAACATGGGCAGGACCATCTTGGCTGCTAGTTGCATTCACTTTATTGTAGCCCCCACCTCTATAGCACAAAGTTCTAGATGAGTGTCCTAATTCATCCTCTTGTGACATCGTTGCTGTTGGTCGTTGGTGAGATCTTCCACCTTCCAGAAAAGGAAAACAGAAGGGATTGTTCAAAGAACTCTTAAACCTTGTGGAACAAAGCCCCAAGTTATGTAGACATAAACCAAGGTGGGAGATGGGAAGGTGGGGAGTAGAAATAAAAAGAATAGAACTGAAGAGATAAAGAGTATAAAAGCTGTCTGACCGAACAACAACTGAATTAACTAGGAAATCATAATAGCTAATAAATGCCTTAGAGGAGTAAACCAAAGAAGAAGAATATTTAGTGTGGTATCCCAAGTGATGAAGGAGTAGAATGAAATTAAAACAACATAAAATGTAGGTTTGGGATAAACCTGTCAACACATCTAGGATTTTGTAGAATGCTCTCCCCATGTAGTAATGGGTTTTTCCTTTGAATGACAACAAAAACATGGCAGTGCAAAACAGTCAATAATATTTATGAAATTATCCTGCCTTGAGTCTCATATTCATACTCTATGACCAAATACATCTACCATCTGAAGACTCCTCCCACATCTAAAACCTGAGATGCAGGTTTCCTCCCTTATCACATCAGACAAGTAAGCACTCAACGCAGAGCTGCCCTTCCATTCATGTCCCCATCCCTCTGCCATCTCAACTGCATAAAAAATCCCGTGTCACCATACATATAGTATTTAGGGAAATAAATTTCAGCAACTGGCCAAGGGACAAATGGCAAAGCCAACAAGCCTTCTCTCAAGAAATCTCCTTGAGACCCAAGCCCCATCTCTTTCTTGTTAATTCTGATGTCCCATGGTACACCCCACAAAAAGCCTACAGCATTATGGTTCTGATACCATATAAGGACCTAGACACAGAAAAATGAGGTAACTTAGAAACAGGAAGCAGATCAAATCACAGGGTTGAGGTGGAATAGAAGGCTTTATAATCTTTCAAAGAATGGTTAGAATGTATCTGCTATAGGCCAAGCTCCAGAGTTACAAAAATGAGTCTTTGCCCATCATCAAGTAAGAGGGATGGGAACATGTAAAGTGATTATGCTAGAATAAAGGTAAGAGCAAAGACCAAGTAGAAGGTAGGAGAGACCCAAAAAAAAAAAAAAAAGGTGCTAAGCAAAGAAGCCAGACACTGGTGTTTTGGTTTAACTAATTTTATTTTTTTAAGACTTTACTTATTCTTTTCAAATATTTTTTTTTACTTATTTGACAGAAAGAGAGAGAGACAAAGAGCACAGCAGGGGGAATAGGGTCTGCAGGTAGCCTAGCATGGGGTTCAATCCCAGGACCCTGGGATCATGACCTGAGCTGAAGGCAGATGCTTAACCAAACCACCCGAGCATTCCAGTTTAACTGATTTTAAAGTACATAACAACTGAGAACTAAAATCCAAGATAATCTGAACACAGAAAGTGACAGAATGGGGGAAAGTGAGTATACACTACTTCAAAAAACAAAGAAAAAAAGAAAAGAAGTATCTTAGGGTTCTTGTTTCATACGTAAGTAATAAATATCTATTCATTTTAGGCATTGAAGAAAAATATAAATGTGAGGTTATTTAAAAACGCTATAGAATTGAGGCCCTTGGCTGATTCAGTTGGTTGAGTGTATGACTCTTGATCTCATAGTCATGAGTTTGAGTCCCATGTTGGGTATAAAGGTGACTTAAAAAATAAATAAATAGATGCCATTCAAGATGGCAGAGGAGTAGCAGACTGAGATGACATCAGGTCTCTGGAGTTCAGGTAGCTAGTTATCAAATCATTCCCAACACCTACAAACCCAACAGGAGAGCAAAGAGAAGAAGAGCAGCAATTCTAGAAACAGAATATCGACCACTTCTAAAAGGCAGGACATGTGGAGAAGTGAATCCAAAGCAACAGAAGATAGACTGTGGGGGGAGGAGCTGACTCCTGGCAAGCGGTGGAGCAACCGGAGCACAAAATCCGAACTTTTAGAAGTCTGCTCCACTGAGGGACATCATTCCAGAGGCTAAGCAGGGGTGGAGACCTCGTGGGGACAGTGTGGTCTCACATCCCACGGCGTCACAGAAGGATCAGGGTGTCTGAGTGTAGCAGAGCTCACAGGTATGAGAGCGGGGAAGCTGACTACAGAAACAGAGCTGAAGACTGAGTTATCAACTTGGGGTTACTTTAAACTGATCTGCAGCACAGTCGAACCCCTCCCTGCTCTTTGAGCAGGGACCCCACAAGTTGCAGTTCCGGGGAGACCCACCTTCCTTGGCCAGAAAAACAGTGTGGCAGGAATCTGCTAGTTCTGGAGAATCAAAAGGGGGCTCTGTGCCAGAGACAGAAATGCTCAATCACAGGCCAGGTGAGCTTGGAGTGCAGCCAGAGATCAGGGAGTTGGGAGTGATTGACTGCTTTTCTCCAAGGGCTCACTGAGAAGTCGGCCCCGAGCTCTTGGTTCCTCCGGGTTGGGAGATTGGGAGGCCACCATTTTCATTCCCATCCTCCAGAGCTCTACAGAAAACGTTCAGAGAACAAAAGCTCCCAAGACCAAACCCAAGCAGATTACTTAGCCCAGCCCCTGGCAAACATGGTGCAATTCCATGTCGGGCAAAGACATTTGAGATTCACTACAACAGGCCCCTCCCCCAGAAGATCAGAACATCCAGCCAAGACCAAGCTCACTGATCAAGGAGAACAGTGGAATTCCAGAGCTAGGGGAAAGCAAAGGCATGGAATTCATGGATTTCTCCCCATGATTCTTTAATCTTGCAAAGTTAATTAAATTTTTAAAAATTTTTTCTTATTCTAATTTTTTTTAACTTTTCCTCTTTCCTCTTTTAACATTTTTAACTACTTTATCATAACAATACCTTTTTTTATTTTTTTTTTATTTTTTTTTTTAAAGATTTTATTTATTTATTTGAGAGAGAGAGAGACAGTGAGAGAGAGCATGAGCGAGGAGAAGGTCAGAGAGCGAAGCAGACTCCCCATGGAGCTGGGAGCCCGATGTGGGACTCGATCCCGGGACTCCAGGATCACGCCCTGAGCCGAAGGCAGTCGTCCAACCAACTGAGCCACCCAGGCGTCCCACAATACCTTTTTTTAAAAAAATTTTTTAAACCTTTCATTATTGTAGTCATATTTTATCCTTCACTGTATCTAACTTTATATTTTGTATACATATGGGGTGTTTTTTTCCTAAAAAGTTTTGGGATACAATTTCTTCTAATAGATCAAAATATACCCTAAATCTAGATGTTCTAGTCTCCAGCCTGGGCAAATTCTCTCCTCCTTTTTTCCCTCTCTTTTTCCAACTTATCAATTCCTTTTTTAGAATTTTTAAAAAATTTTCATCTAGACTGTCATATTCCATTGCTTCATCATGTTTACCCTTATTTTCACATATATATGTTTATCTTTCTTTAAAATTTTGGGAGGTAGTTTCTCTAAGACACCAAAATACACCCAGAATCAAGTGGGTGGCTTTGTTCTATTCATCAGTCTAATATATATATATTTTTTAAATTTCTTTTTCCCCCCTTACTTCTCCCCCTGATTTGGGGTCTATTCTGATTTGGTTAGAGTACATTTCTCTGGAGACTTTGCCACCCTTTTAGTATTTTATTCTCTCGTTCATATATTCTTATCTGGTTAAAATGACAAGGTGGAAAATCTCACCACAAAAAAAAAAGAACAAGAGGCCATACTGAAGGTTAGGGACCTAATTAATATGGACATTGGTAATATGTCAGATCTAGAGTTCAGAATGATGAACTGCAAGTTGCTAGCTGGGCTTGAAAAAGGCATGCAAAATATTAAAGAAACACTGTCTGGAGAAATAAAAGCCCTTTCTGGAGAAATAAAAGAACTAAAATCTAACCAAGCTGAAATTTTAAAAAGCTATTAATGAGGTGAAGTAAAATATGGAGGCTCTTGGGGTGCCTGGGTGGCTCAGTGGGTTAAAGGCTCTGCCTTCAGCCCAGGTCATGATCCCGGGGTCCTGGTATTGAGCCCCACGTCAGGCTCTCTGCTCAGCAGGGAGCCTGCTTCCACCTCTCTCTCTCTCTGCCTGCCTCTCTGCCTACTTGTGATTTCTGACTGTCAAATAAATAAATAAAATCCTTAAAAAAAAAAAAAAGGAGGCTCTTACTGCTAGGATAAATGAGGCAGAAAAGAGAATTAGTGATATAGAAGACCAAATGACAGATAATAAAGAAGCTGAGCAAAAGAGAGACAAACAACTACCGGATCATGAGGGGAGAATGAGAGATAAGTGATACCATATGATGAAACAATATTAGAATAATTGGGATTCCAGAAGAAGAAAGGGGGGGGGGCAGAAGGTATATTGGAGCGAATTATAGTAGAGAATTTCCCTAATATGGCAAAGGGAACAAGCATCAAAATCCAGAAGGCACAGAGAACCCCCCTCAAAATCAATAAAAATAGGTCCACAGCCCATCATCTAATAGTAAAACTTACAAGTCATAGTAACAAAGAGAAAATCCTGAAAGCAGTTTGGGACAAAAAGCCTGTAACATACAATGGTAAAAATATTAGACTGACAGCAGACTTATCCACAGAGACCTGGCAGTCCAGAAAGAACTGCCATGATATATTCAGAGCACTAAATGAGAAAAACATGTAGCCAAGAATACTATATCCAGCTAGGCTATCATTGAAAATGGGAGAGATTAAAAAGCTTCCAGGACAAATAAAAACTAAAAGAATTTGTAAACACCAAACCAGTCCTATAGGAAATATTAAAAGGGGTTCTCTAAGCAAAGAGAGAGCCTAAAAGTAGTAGACTAGAAAGGAATAGAGACAATATACAGTAACAGTCACCTTACAGGAATACAATGGCACTAAATTCATATCTCTCAATAGTTGCCCTGAATGTAAATGGGCTAAATGCCCAATCAAAAGACACAGGGTATCAGAATGGATAAAAAAACAAAACCCGGGCGCCCGGGTGGCTCAGTGGGTTAAGCCGCTGCCTTCGGCTCAGGTCATGATCTCAGAGTCCTGGGATCGAGTCCCGCATCGGGCTCTCTGCTCAGCAGGGAGCCTGCTTCCCTCTCTCTCTCTCTGCCTGCCTCTCTGTCTACTTGTGATTTCTCTCTGTCAAATAAATAAATAAATAAATCTTTAAAAAAAAAAAATCAATATGTTGTCTACAAGAAACTCATTTTAGACCCAAAGACACCTCCAGATTTAAAGTGAGGGGGTGGAAAACAATTTACCATGCTAATGGACATCAAAAGAAAGCTGGGGGTGATGATAATTACATCAGATTAATTGGATTTAAATTAAACCATCTATAATGAGAGATGAAGAAGGACACTATGTCATACTCAAAGGGTCTATCCAACAAGAAGATCTAACAATTTTAAATATCTATGCCCCTAACATGGGAGCAGCCAACTGTATAAACCAACAAATCAAAGAAACACATAAACAATACAGTAATAGTAGGGGACTTTAACACCACCGTCACTGAAATGGACAGATCATCCAAGCAAAAGATCAACAAGGAAATAAAGGCCTTAAATGACACACTGGATCAGATGGACATCACAGATATATTCAGAACATTCCAACCCAAAGCAACAGAATACACATTCTTCTCTAGTGCACATGGAACATTCTCCAGAATAGATCACATCCTGGGTCACAAATCAGGTCTCAAACGGTACCAAAAGATTGGGATCATTCCCTGAATATTTTCAGACCACAATGCTCTGAAGCTAGAACTCAATCACAAGAGGAAAGTTGGAAAGTACTCAAATACATGGAGGCTAAAGAGCATCCTACTAAAGAATGAAAGGGTTAACCAGGAAATTTAAAAAGAATTGAAAAAATTCATGGAAACAAATGATAATGAAAACACAACAGTTCAAAATCTGTGAGACACAGCAAAGGCAGTCCTGAGAGGAAAATATATAGCGATACAAGCCTTTCTCAAGAGATAAGAAAAGCCTCAAGTACACAACCTAATCCTACCCCTAAAGGGCCTGGAGAAAGAACAGCAAAAAAAATCTAAACCCAGCAGGAGAAGAGAAATCATAAAGATCAGAGCAGAAATCAATGAAATAGAAACCAAAAAAAAAAAAAAAAAAAAAACCAGTAGAGCAATTCAACGAAACCAGGAGCTGGTTCTTTGAAATAATTAATAAGATTGATAACCCCCTGGCCATATTTATCAAAAAGAAAAGAGAGGGGCACCTGGGTGGCTCAGTGGGTTAAAGCCTCTACCTTTGGCTCAGGTCGTGATCCCAGGGTTCTGGGATCGAGCCCCACGTCGGGCTTTGTGCTCAGCAGGGAGCCTGCTTCCTCCCCTCTCTCTCTCTGCCTGCCTCTCTGCCTACTTGTGATTTCTCTCTCTGTGTAAAATAAATAAAATCTTTTTTAAAAAAAGAGAGAGAGAAAGGACCCAATAAATTAAATCATGAATGAAAGAAGAGAGATCAAAACCAACACCAAAAAAATACAAACAATTATAAGAACATACTAGGAGCAACTATATGCCAGCAAATTTGACAATCTGGAAGAAATGGATGCATTCCTAGAGACATATAAACTACCAAAACTGAACCAGGAAGAAATAGAAAACCTGAACAGACCCATAAGCAGTAAGGAGATTAAAGCAGTCATCAAAAATCTCCCAACAAACAAGAGCCCAGGGCCAGCTGGCTTCCCAGAGGAATTCTACCAAACATTTAAAGAAGAATTAATACCTATTCTCCTGAAACTGTAATCATCAAGACAGTATGGTACTGGCACAAAAACAGACACATAGATCAATGGAACAGAATAGAAAGCACAGAAATAGACCCTCAACTCTATGGTGAACTAATCTTTGACAAAGCAGGAAAGAATGTCCAGTGGAAAAAAGTCTCTTCAACAAACGGGGTTGGGAAAATTGGACAGCCACATGCAGAAAAATGAAACTCAACCATTTCCTAAGACCACACATCAAAAAATACTCAAAATAAATGAAAAACCTCAATAAGAGAAAGGAATCCTTCAAAATCCTTGAGTAGAACACAGGCAGGAACCTCCTTCGACCTCGGCTACAGCAACTTCTTCCTACAAACATCACCAAAGGCAAGGGAAACAAGGGCAAAAATGAACTATTCAGACTTCATCAAGATCAAAACCTTTTGCTCAGCAAAGGAAACAGTCAGCAAAACCAAAAGACAACTGACAGAATGGGAGAAGATATTTGCAAACAACATATCAGATGAAGGGCTAGTGTCCAAAATCTATAAAGAACTTAGCAAACTCAACACCCAAAGAACAAATAATCCAATCAAGAAATAGGCAGAGGACATGAACAGACATTTCTGCAAAGAAGACATCCAGATGGCAAACAGACACATGAAAAAGTGCTCCACATCACTTGGCATCAGGGAAATACAAATCAAAACCATAATGAGTTACCACCTCACACCAGTCAGAATGGCTAAAATTAATAAGTCAGGGAGTGACAGATGCTAGCAAGGATTCAGAGAAAGGGGAACCCTCCTATACTGCTGGTGGGAATGCAAGCTGGTGCAGCCACTCTGGAAAACAGTATGAAGGTTCTTCAAAAAGTTGAAAATAGAGCTAACCTATGACCCAGAAATTGCACTACTGGGTATTTACCCTAAAGATACAAATGTAGTGATCTGAAGGGGCACGTGTGCCCAAATGTTTATAGCAGCAATGTCCACAATAGCCAAACTATGGAAACAACCTAGATGTCCATCAACAGATGAATGGAAGATGTGGTATACAGATACACTATGGAATACTATGCAGCCACCAAAAGAAATGAAATCTTGCCATTTGCAATGACATGGATGGAACTAGAGGGTATTATGCTAAGCTAAATAAGTCAATCAGAGAAAGACAACTGTCATATGATCTCCCTGATATGAGGAATTTGAGAGGTAAAGTGGGAGGTTTGGGGGGTAGGGAAGGAAAAAATGAAACAAGATGGGATTGGGAGGGAGACAAACTTTAAGAGACTCTTAATCTCACTAAACAAACTGAGGATTGCCATGGGGAGGGAGGGTATGGAGAGGGTGGTTGGGTTATGGACATTGGGGAGGGTATGTGCTATGGTGAGTACTGTGAAGTGTGTGAGCCTGACGATTCACAGACCTGTACCCCTGGGGCAAATAATACATTATATGTTAAATAAATAAATACATACATACACACACTGTGGCATTTATATTTAATTCCCAAAACATCATAAAAAATGGATCAGCAAAAAGTAAAAAATTTGAAACTCTTTAAAGGAAAAGGTAAAAATGAAACAAGGAAGTATAATAAATTGGGAGGAAAAAGTTAAGATAACAATTGGAAAACTTAGGACACCTGGGTGGCTCAGATCATTATTCAGGGTTCTGGGACTAAATACCCCATCAGGCTCCCTGCTCAGGGAAGTCTGCTTCTCTCTCTCTCACTGCCTCAACTCCTCCCCCTGACTGTGCACTGACTCTCTTGCATGCTCTCTTTCTCTCTCAAATAAATAAAATCTTAAAAAAATGGGAGTTAGAAGACTAGATTTGTTTATATATATATATATATAAATAAGTTAAACGACTCCTTTAAAATATAGAAAGTTTCAAACCAGCTTAAAAATCCAGCTAGATATTAATGAAATATGCCTAAAATAAACTTCCCTGGGTAGGTTGGGAATAAACAAACAAAACAAAACAAAAAAGATACTCCAAGTGGTTTAAATAACATAAGAGTGTATTTCTTCCTCACATCATTCTGCCTGTCACAGGGCTTTTATAACAGTCTTTAGTGCTGCCTTGAATCATTTTCCCCAAATCTTGGTCTAACCTTCTTGTCAGCCAGGACATGGATTAAAAATGTGACATGAACCCCACTCAAATAGGCCTTTCTAAACACTAATTCTAAAGTATACAATCACCTGTATTTTACTTTTTTCATAAGCTTTATTTTCAATTTCTTGACTTTTTTTTTTTTTAATCTTATCCCACTGGAACATAAGCTCTATGTGAGCAAGGACCTTTACTGTTTTCCCTCTTTGAAAGAAGTTCTCAGTAAGATGCTTTTGCTCATTGTTCTTCTTTAGAAAACAATTCAATGACTTCCACTCTGCTTCCTTTCTTCTTAGTTTTAAATTTCTCTTTTTCTAGTTTCTGTGTTGAAAGATGGAAGTTTCTTAAGGTAAGACTTCTAATACAGGCATTTAGTGCCATGAATTTCCTCTAGAACTACTTCATTGCAGCAACATTTTTATGCTTTCATTTCCATTTAATGAAAAATACTTTCTAAGATCCCTTTGATTTCTTCAACACCTGGTTTTCTTAGAAGTATGTTGTTTAATTTCTGAGTATTTGAGGAGTTTTATATTTGTTAGATTTCTAAATTCCACTGAAGTCAGAGAACATATTTTGTATAATTTGAATCCTCTTTAATTCTGGACTTGTTTTATAGACCATGAAGTGATCTTGGCAATGATTTCATATTCACCTAAGAAAAATGTGTATTTTGTTGTTATGAGGAATTTTCTATAAATATCAATTAAATAAAGTTGATTAAGGTTACTAAAGCCTTCTTTGTCCTTTCTGATTACTCTCCTTGTTCTATCAATAATTAAGAGATGTGATGGAATCTCCATTTGCCTATTTCTCCAGGTTTTCTCTGTTTTTGCTTAATGTACCTTGAAGATTTGTTACTAGGTATGTAAACACTTAGAATTGTTCTGTCCTCTTTATTAATTGATCCCTTTTCATTTTATTATGCAATAGTTCTTTAACCTTGCTACTCTTTTCTCAGGAAACTACTAACCATAATGATCAGGAGAAAAAGAGAAGATATAAATGGGCAATATCAGGAATGAGAGTGGCATCACTAGAGATCCTACAGATAGGAAAAGAATAAAAAATATAAACTTTAGGGCAATAAATTTGACCATCTTGATGGACAGATTCCTTGGAAGACACCAAAGTTGAGTCAGAAAGAACAACTTATATAACTTTGTATCTATTTACAAAATTGAATATGTAGGGGGGCACCTGGGTGGCTCAGCAGATTAAACCTCTGCCTTTGGCTCAGGGTCCAGGGAACGAGCCCCACATTGGGCTCTCTGCTCAGCAAGGAGCCTGCTTCCCTGTTGAAGGCTACGGCATGGTTGGAGTTGAGGATCAAACCAGGCCCTGAGTTGTGTCTCCTTTAAAGTCTGGACACCTGGACAAGGGGTTAAGGACGGGAAAGTTGAGTAACACTGAGAAAGGGTCTGTGCCATGTGTCGTGCGCTCGCCTACGTGACTTCCCACACACTCTCCCTACAGAAGGGAACAATGTGGTCAGGGTCATGAATTCTTAGTTGGTCCTTGTCATTCCTGTACTTCCCATAACACACTCCCTGGTTGACTGTCTTGCTAATGGTTTTAGCCGAGACTACCTGGCATCACGAGGTGTGCTTGTAGTTAATGTAAACTTGTTATAGAAACTTGTGGTCATCTGACTAGGTACTGATGTATTACTCCTTCTGTTGTGGTCTGCCTTATAAATGCTTGTAAGATGTGGAATAAAATCAGCACTGTTGGACATCCTCCTCAGTGTCCCTTCTGCCCCCATCTCTTTGTCTCTTAATTTCTTTTCACCATCCTCTTACCCTCACGTTTCCTGGTCGATTTGTCGCGCCAGCCGCGACACTTCCCCCTCTCTCTGTCTGCTGCTCTGCCTACTTGTGATCTCTGTCAAACAAATAAATAAAATCTTTAAAAAAAAAAAGAAAGAAATTTAATATGTAGTTTAAATCTTTCCCACAAAGAACATTCAAGGTTCGCATACTTTGCTGAATTATACTAAATTCTTAAAAAAAAATACTATGAATTGTACACAAGTACTTTCAGCAAACTGAAGAAGAGGGATCTTTCCCAACACATTTTGTGAGTAAAATATTACCCTGATACCAAAACCAGACAAGAGTCATTATGAGAAAAGACAAGTATAAACCAACATCCTTCCTGAGCATAGATGCAAAAATTTTTAAAAACATTACAACACATCAGATAGGAAAATATAAAGAATAAGTAATATAGTATGACCAAGAAGGTTTTAAGCCAGGAATGCAAGGCTGGGTTAGTATTCAGATATCAATCAATGTAATTCAAAATGTAACAAAATAAGGAAGACCTATAAATATCTCAGTAGATGGATAAAAAGCATTTGACAAAATTCAACTTCTTTTTTTAAAAAAGATTTTATTTATTTATTTGACAGAGAGAGAGAGATCACAAGTAGGCAGAGAGGCAGGCAGAAGGGGAGGAGGAAGCATGACTCCTGCTAAGCTGAGCCCGATGTGGGGCTGGATCCCAGGACTCTGGGACCATGACCTGAGCTGAAGGCAGAGACTTAACCCACTGAGCCACTGAGCCACACAGGCACCCCTAAAATTCAACATCTATTCTTTTTTTTAAAAAAAAGATTTTATTTATTTACTTGACAGAGAGAGAAATCATAAGTAGGCAGAGAGGCAGGCAGAGAGAAGGGGAAGCAGGCTCCCCACTGAGCAGAGAGTCCAATGGGGGCTGGATCCCAGGACCCTGGGATCATGACCTGACCCAAAGACAGAGGCTTTAATCCACTGAGCCACTCAGGTGCCCCTCAACATCTATTCTTGATAAAACCTCTCAGCAAACTAGGAATAGAAGAGAATTTTCCCAGCCTTATAAATGACATCTATGTAAACTTCTGACAGCATAGTTAATAGTAAAAGACTGATAAATACATTCTCCCTAAAACCAGGAACAAAATAAAGATGGCCAAAATCACCACTTCTACTCAATATTATAGTATTGGGTTTTAGCCAGTGAATAAAGCAAGGAAAGAAATAAAAGGCATTCAAATAATAAAGTAAAACTGTCCTGAGAGACAATACTGCCACTGATGTAGGAAATCTTACAGATTCTATTTAAGAAAAAAAAAAAAAAAAAACTAAAACCATGGTTACAGAATCCAAGTTCAATATACAAAGTAAGTTGTATTTCTATATGGTAACAAGCAAAAATACTGGAAAATTAAATCCACAATACCGATTATAGTAACATTGAACAGTAACACATACATATATATTTTTAAAATATGGATACAGTGTTTGTTATGAAGAGAACACTGTGAGGAAAATTAAAGGCCTAAATGTGTGAAGACTCCATATTAGGAAGTCAGTTATCTCCAAGTTGATCTATAGATTCAATGCAATCCCAATGAAAATTCCACCAAGTATTTTGTAAAAATGAAATGAAATACAGTAAGGAATCTCTTTGGTGCCCAGATTATGGTGATAAAGTACTACTTCCTACCAAAAGAAAACAAGGCTTCTTGGAGAAATAACTGACTCTGAGTCTTTGGCGGGAAATGAATAAAGCGAACTTGAATGTTTCGTTATTCCACACAGCAGGAAAGCTTTCAACGACTACGAGGGTCCTGCCGTGCCCAAAAGACTGAGGAGCCAATGTGAAGAGCCTCCCAGTGATCAAGTCTGGGAGAACCTGGGCCTCAATAAGGAGAGAAACCTATCAAACATGTTCCAATCCATGAGTTTGTGACAAAGTAACTTTTTTTTTTTTTAAAGATTTTATTTATTTATTTGACAGAGAGAAATCACAAGTAGATGGAGAGGCAGGCAGAGAGAGAGAGGGAAGCAGGCTCCCCGCTGAGCAGAGAGCCCGATGTGGGACTCGATTTCAGGACCCTGAGATCATGACCTGAGCTGAAGGCAGCGGCTTAACCCACTGAGCCACCCAGGCGCCCCACAAAGTAACTTTTTTTTTTATGATTTTATTTATTTATTTGAGAGAGAACATGAAAGGGGAGAGGTCAGAGGGAGAAGCAGACTCCCCATGGAGCTGGGAGCCCAATGCAGAACTCAATCCCAGGACTCCGGGATCATGATCTAAGCCGAAGGCAGTTGCCTAACCAACTGAACCATCCAGGTGCCCCACAAAGTAACTTTTTTTTTTCCAATTTATTTATTTTCAGAAAAACAGTATTCATTATACAGAGTAACTTTTTAAAGAAAGAAATTAGCCACCTTCGGAGAACAATTCATAATCTTAAAAAAAGATAAACAAATGAGTTAAACATTTATCCAGCTCAGTTATGATCTCAGGGTCCTGGGACCGAGTCCCGCATCAGGCTCTCTGCTCAGCAGGGAGCCTGCTTCTCTCTCTCTCTGCCTGCCTCTCTGCCTACTTGTGATCTCTCTGTCAAATAAATAAAATCTTAAAAAAAAAAAAAACCTGCAAGAAACATATTAAATGCTAAACTAAAGGCAATGTAAATTGAAACAGAACCAAAACAACAGAAGATTTCAAACAATCCATGATTTATAACTAAGTATGGGGCAGGCATCCCAAAACGTAAGGACAAGTTTTACAGAAAGAAACATCATCTGAGACTGCTAGGAAAGTATGAAAGAAATAACAATGCCTATGAAACAGGGGTCACATATAGGATATGTAGTCCTACTGGGTAGACTAATCTCCCTTAAATTAGAAGAGCAACTCATACTCTAATAGGGACCATAAGGCATTTACAAGGAGTATAAGTGAAAGATAGAAGAGGGCAGGCCTTGGTGTATACTATCATTGACTACATGTTAAGGAGTTAGGTGGTAAGTATGTATGGGAGAGGGTAGTGAGGTGCCGAAGAAATGAAAGCCTAGGGGCACCTGGGTGGCTCAGGCAGTTAAGCCTCTGCCTTCAGCTCAGGACATGATCCCAGGATCCTAGGATCAATTCCCACATCTGGCTCTCTGCTCAGTGGGGAATCTGCTTGCCCCCTCTCCCTATGGCTCTCCTCCTCCAACTATCCCACTCATGCTCTCTGGGACTCTTTATTTCAAATAAATAGAGCATGGGTGGCTCAGTGGGTTAAGCCTCTGCCTTTGGCTCACGTCAGGATCTCAGGGGCCTGGGATCGAGCTCCACATCAGGCTCTCTGCTCAGCAAGGAGCCTGCTTACCCCGCCGCCCCCCACCCCGCCTGCTTCTCTACTTGTGATCCTCGCTCTCTCTGTCAAATAAATAAATAAATATTTTTTTAAAAAATTAAAAAAATAAAAACAAGAAATGAAAGCCTGATAAACTGCACAAGGTGAGAGAACTGTACTAGACCAAAGCCCTGGAGAAGGTACCCTTGAGATGGAGAATGACAACTCAACCAAATAGACTAGATGAAAGCAGGAGACTAGGATGACTGGGATGCCCGTGAGGAACAGTGAAAAGCAAAATTGGTAGATAGGATGGGCCACTATGGAAGTGTAAGAAAAGAGATTGAGATCACTTATAGTCATCCAACATTTGCCAAGAGCGTACCAACCATCTTTCTAGCCTGGTGGATAAATTCCTTAGGAAAACAAGAGCCAGATGTTACTGTTATCGTCCAGAGCTACAGTGGGATGAAATGGAGGACTTTAAAAGCAAAAAGGAACAGGAAGTGATATAACATTAATGAGGAATTTTGATGATAAAGGGATGTTCATGAATATAGGAAAATAATAGGTTTGGGTTTTTTGTTGTCGGTTTGTGGTTTTTGTTTGTTTTTTGTTTTTGTATTCTCAGTTCCTTTAAGCTCAAAGGGATATAGCAATACTGTCAACTGTATATATGAATTCCTTATTTGTATTACTAATGATAAAGTAGCTTTCTTTCTGATCCAAAGCTAGGGAGAAGGAGGGTTATTAGTATAGAGTTGTGCTACTGTTACATCTCAATATTACATTTTTAACAGCAAAATAAACAAACAAAAAACCCTTAAACACTCGTCTTGTGATTCAGATCTTTTGTAAAAGAAAAGCCCACTACACCCACAAGCATGCCTACTGAAGACCATCATGTCATGAGGAAAAAACACATTAGAAAATACGTGAACATGTTATTAATCATCCAAGATTTTCTGAAAATGCAGTGATAGAGGTTGTAGTCACTTTCCTTTGAACATGTGCTGACTTCTGCTGTCTGATGTTCTCATTTGTCAGGTTTCTTAACGTTCCTCTTAATACAGTGTCTTTATTTAGCTCTCCCAAAGGAGTATCAGCAATTTCTAGGAGCAGGAGGAAAACTTTCTGTCAATTCTGCATAATGACCAAAACAGAGTGATTGAATCACTTAATTGAAGTTCTGTAGTTTGTAATGTGAAGCACATTAGGGCCTGTTCATTGTGAAAAGGAAACAGTGGGTGGGTGTTCAAGTAGACAGTAAGAACAGTGAATCAAGTCTTTTGTCTTTATTTGCTTTATTCCTCTGAAGCTCACACAATCCACAAGGGATTCCTTCCTCAACACTGTAATAGCTGAAGGGTGATGGGAGAAAAACAGGAAGAAAAAGTATAACTAAAACAGAAACACATAAAAAGCCTTACATGTTGATAGTTTTATAATCCTATAATAATTTTTATTAGCCCACAAAATTGCCACCATTCCTGACTTCACCTGTTGGTAACACGGCAAAGCTGCCGCTGAAGAAGGGGGGACTGCAGCTAGGGGATGTGTGGCGAAAAGTCAGATTTTCCCATGAGGCGAACTCCAGGACTATCCTAACAGCTTTAGTTCCCCAGTCTACCCATACGTACTTCTATAACTGGAATAGGAAGTGTCGCAGTGCAGTCTGAGCAATGTGGGTCCAGATCACAGCTTCAAGTCACATACCCACCTGGACAGTCACCTTGCTCCTGGCCTATGAAGAAACTACTGCATCACTTGGAAGATGGAAGGGAGGTGGGTATGGAGGGGGATGGCTTCTGATTCTGAACTCCTGTCAACTCTCCCTCCACACCAAAAAAATGACACTTTATCATCTGTTCGAGCTTCAATCCGTAGTACTCAATACAATTTAAGAATCTAGCTAGGAGTGGTAATTGAAACTTAGAGGAGCTATTTAAGAATATAGTAGAAATTCTGCTTAACTCGGCATTGCTTGTTGACAGGTTAGCTTCCTAAAAAATTCTATGGTTAAAGCACAATTTAAAAAATCTTAACAAACATTTCACCTTAAAGTGCAAATACTCATCTAACAAAATTTGTTGAAGGATGGAAAACTGGTTTTCAGTGTAGTTCTTGACATACTATACTGTTGACTGTCAGTGCAGGCTGTGATGCTGTATACTGTGAAGGGACATTTTTGGCCACAACAGGAGGAGTAATTTTTGCCCCTGGATTTGTTTGTACCTTTTCCTTCATGTTCAGCTTCACCTTTTGTTTCGTCATGAACAATTTCTACATCACTCACAACTTCCATTTTCCCCACAAATTGCCATGCTTAATCTTGTTATATACAATCATCCTTTAAAAAAAATAAGCACACTAGATTGTTTGATTTGATTTGTTTGATTTGTTTCAGATTAATACACCAGGACCTCTATTTTCTTCTTCAACACTTGGGATTTTCTGCAGGAATTATCAAGCTCAGTCTAGTTTCCTAATAGGCAGTATAGGCTGAACAGGGAACTATTCTAATATTATAAATACTACCTAATATGTTGTTGACTTTTAATTTTATCTTAGGTACATTTTATCTTCAATCATTCCAAATTAAAAGTCAAAATTTTTCACTTTTATTACTCTATACAGATTTCAGAAATATTTAACTCATCATTGACTAGATCAATAATGATCCTATATCTGCTATGGAACAGGAAAGTACTTATATCCCCTACCTAAAAGGATAAAGGATAAAGGATAGCTAAATGGACAGAGTTGTTTTTTTGTTTTGTTTTGTTTTAAGCTCAGTTTTGGTTTTGGGGTTTTTTTTTTCCAGAAAATATCCAACTTCATAAAAAACAGATTCTTTGTCCGGAGTTCATCCACACCTTATTTTGTCAGTTGTAGTTAACCAGTAAAGAAAACAATTTATACTTTGAAATGCTCCAGGATTTGCTGATGAATAACCTCAAGTGGCAATTTTTAAGCTGCAGGGGCAGGCCACTGCTATTTTGTTTCTATTTTGAGAATGCATACTCTGCTTTCAGCTCATTGTTTTTTTTTGTTTTGTTTTGTCTTTTCTTTTAGTTAACATATGTATTATTTGCTTGGGGGGTACAGGTCTATGAATCATCAGTCTTACACACTTCACAGCACTCACCATAGCACAAACCCTCCCCAATGTCCATAACCCAGTCACCCTATCCCTGCTCTCCCCACCCCCAGCAACCCTCAGTTTGTTTACTGAGATTAAGAGTCTCTTACAGTTTGTCTCCCTCAGAATCCCATCTTGTTCTTTGTTTCCTTCCCTATCCCCACCACCCCCCTCCCCAGTCCTATCTCTCAAATTCCTCATATCAGAGAAATGAGATCATTGTTTTTATAAGCAACTCCCTCCACTGTGGGACAATTTATCAATATTGTAAAATATTTCTCCGCAAAATACTTTAATAAATGATTCACCCACCTGGAGATTACTCTTCAGCAAGTTGTTCTATTCATATTTTCTTTTGCTGCTACCCACTATGTAGACATCCTGATTTATTTCCCCACCATCTAAGCCATTTATTATTTGCCGTAAAATACCAAAAAGGGGGTACCTGGGTGGCTCAGTAGGTTAAGTGTCTGACCCATCATGATCTCAGCATCCTGGGATCATGGGATCCCCGCAGGCTCTGGACTCAGCAGAGAGTCTGCTTCTCCCTTTCCCTCTCCTGCAACTCTCCCCTTACCCATGCACATACTCACACTCGCTCTTTTTTTTCTCAAAGTCTCTTAAGAAAAAAAAATTAAATTTAAAAAATAAAATAACAAGATTTTCAGTCTAAGTCCACCAACTGGTGTGGAACACTTCTTTCTTGCATGAGCTACACTTAAAATACATTGTCTAGGATTTCCAGTTTGCTCAACATATAGCAAGAATGCAAAGACAATTGTTCATCAATCTAAGAACAGGATACTTCCGTTTTTATATTTTCTCACGTTAAACCCCTAACTGGACAGTTTTTTTGTTCCTAGCAGGAAGCCTTTGAGTTTTCCTAATATTAGGTATAATTTCAAAGAAAACTTTTATATACTTATAGTTCATAAACTTACATATTTAACTACATTGCATAGCTATAACATCAAAAATAAACTCCCTTGGGGCACCTGGGTGGTTCAGTGGGTTTAAAGCCTCTGCCTTAGGTTCAGGTCATGATCTCGGGCTCCTGGGATCAAGCCCCGCATCGGGCTCTCTGCTCAGTAGGGAGCCTGCTTCCCTTCCTCTCTCTCTGCCTGCCTCTCTGCCTGCTTGTGATCTGTCTGTCAAATAAATAAAATCTTAAAAAAATAATAATAAACTCCCTTAAATAGACTTGAGAACAGACCTGACTTATGGTAAGTATGTAACTCAGTTGAGAACAGAGGTGCCTAAGAATGAAGCTTCCCAGGTTTAAGCACTCATCAGGTGGCAAGCATTACTCAACATATTTTATGAAAGGAGTAATTACATTGGGATCAATTCTTAACTCGTGCATTACTGTTAGTAATACACTGAAACTTTTCTCAAATATGACACTACCCCAGAAGTAAGCTACATGGCACCCTAAAATGACATTTTGGGGCCTAAGTTAGATTTTGGGAGCCACTTGGAAGAATTTGGGGACTAAGATACAATATCCAGGAGAACCCTGAAATAAAATACTTATCCTGGAGCTGGGCCAAATGTGAGTTTTCCAAAAAAAAATGGGGTAGATCAAACATATGCTGTTACTTGGAACACCAATTCTACAGCCAAACTATTTTTGGCAAGGATGCCAGAATTGAAATTACAACTTGAGGGAAAAATCCATACTTCACTTCTCTTGAAACATCTAGTCTTAAACCATGTAACAATATTAATATGTTAGTACACTAAAAGAACAAGTCTGAAAAAGGTCCCCTGTTAAGTTATAAACTCAAAAATCACATTTCCTCAGAAATTAGAGTTGCTTATACATAAATAGAAATGGGAAATACCCATTCTGCTCAGATTACTTCAAGATTTCTACCTCACACTAAGTCAGCATTTACAGAACTCTGGTATAGGCCACTTTATTTAGTACTTCATATGTATTATTTCGTTTCATCTGTGTAACTACCTTACAAAGTAGGCTTTCCAGATGAGAAAATAACATTTGCCCAAGTGTACATAGTTAGGAACAAGCGGAGATGGGGACTGGAGTTCAAACGTCATCTTCCACTTGGCCATCCTGGCCCTCCGTCCTGCTCAAAACTTCCAGCATCACCAAAGAACTCTCAAATCGCCACTGACTGTCTTACAAGGTCAAGATTATTTGCATATGTACTCAGTTTCAATTATTTTCTACTCTCAAAACCTGAAACTTAAAAAGTAACTTTGGGTTTGCGATGATGACCGCACATACACACACGAAGGCCACAAGACATGCAAATCAGTTCTGTGCTTCAAAATATATAAAGGAGATTAAACAAAAGAAAAACAGAGCAGGGGGAATCCTTACCAATATGGTAGCCTCTTTCCTACTTCACAGAGATTTGAATTAACTCTTTTCTTCCTCGCTTTGTGACCTTTTTCAGGCAATAATCACTGCAATCTCACCTTATGCTACCACTTTGGCACACTTGCAAACTTCTAGAAAGACTTAGCACTTTACTTTCTGGGTCAATTAACAGTTAGAGATAATTGGAAAACATGTTTAAAAGACAAAAACTAAATTGAAGTACCAAAGAAAACCAACAAAGGAAAGGGTGTTCACCTGCACTTTTCCTCTAGCATTTAAGTTTTATTTAAGGAATCTCTATACCCGAAATGGGCCTGAACTCAGGACCCCGAGATCCAGCACCACATGCTCCTCCCACTGAGCCAGCCAGGGATGCCACACCTGCCTGCCCAGTTTTTTGGTTTTTTTTTTCTTAGTGAAAAATGACCAAAGAAACCTACACTTCATAAATCAATCCAAAATTGTTACCGAAAAGTTAATTTTCCTTAAATCTAAATTCAAAGAGAAGTCATTTCTGTGTTTAAGCAAGGAAAACCAACATGGAGGATTGTTAGCCTTCAAAACCCATGGAGGAAGATTCCATTATACATAGGATTAAAAAATAAAAGTTTTTATCTATCTGATGGTATCTTACAGTTCCCCCAGAAGCAGATCCTGTCACAAAGATGCAGGTGGTAGGGTGCCTGGGTGGCTTCATCAGTTAGGCATCTGCCTTCAGCTCAGGGCATAATCTCATGGTCCTGGGATGGAGTCCCTCTTTGGGCTCCCAGCTCAGTGGGGAGTCTGCTTCTCTCTTTCCCTCTGACCCTCCTCCCTGCTTGTGCTCTCTCTCTGCCTCAAAAAAAAAGTAACTTTTTTTAAAAGCTGCAGATAGTTTATTTGAAGAGTGGTCCCAAAAGGGACCAATGAGGAAGTAGGAAAAAGAAAAAAAAATATATATATATATATATAAAAGCCATAACCAGGAGCATGTTACCTGACAGACACCAGCGCACAGTTCTGCTGGACCCGTCTGAGCTGTTCTGTGACACACGCCTCAGAACCTACACACCTGAGCCCAGGGAACTGGGGTATTTATCTATGAACACCCATCTGTCATTGGCTGAGAATTAAGCACAGAACCAACTCCACCCTTAGAAGCTGCACCTGTGCCAAGCCCAATTCCTACAAAACCAAAGCAAGCCCCTGGGTGGCAGATGTTATAAGGTGAGAAGTTCCACGAGTCTGGGACTGACCACAGCTGCAGCAAATGCAGGTGGGCTGATAGAATGGGGGCGGGGGTAGCAACAGTGCTGTCACAGCTGGTTATGATTAGTTTTTCCTGAGGTTCCTCATTGAGTATGGAATCTGTTATTCCACTGTTCATCACAGATCTGTTTACAAACATCACCCCACCTAAAACAGAATCCTTGCCAATAGAATGATCTACAGACCACTACCCCCTACCACACACACACACAACTCCTCTTACTTCATCTTCCCAATACAGCTGTATCACTTGATTTAATTTATTGATTTAACATAAATAAATAATAATACATAATAATAATAATAAACAATATGATTTATTTATTAATAATAATAATCCATAATAAATAAATAATTTATTTAAATGATTTTGTTAAATCAATAATCAGTGTTTAAAGTAACACAATTATGTAAATATTGTTTACAACTGAGCCTCATGGTGTAATTTCTAGTACAACTTGTTGTTTCCCATAGAGGTAATAATTATCTTTTTTCTTAATTACTTAATATGCTACAAGTCCATCATAAACTTATACCCAAGTTTTCTGAAAACATTCAATCTTTTCTCAGTATGTGGAAACAAATTAGTAATCTATCAACTGAATTTTTAATTATTGGAGTTGGATTTTAGTCCTTTATCGTTAGGCAATCCTATACAAAGGGTGGGAAAAAAAAGTGTCCTTCCATTTCTTCATCCATCAAATGAAGGCAAACATCAATTAAGCAACACTTCTTGATACAAAAGACTTCATCTAAAAATCAGCCAAGAGGGGCACCTGGGTGGCTCAGTGGGTTAAGCCGCTGCCTTCGGCTCAGGTCATGATCTTAGAGTCCTGGGATCGAGTCCCGCATCGGGCTCTCTGCTCAACAGGGAGCCTGCTTCCCTCTCTCTCTCTCTGCCTGCCTCTCTGTCTACTTGTGATTTCTCTCTGTCAAGTAAATAAATAAAATCTTTTAAAAAAATAATAATAATAAATAAATAAAAATCAGCCAAGAGACAAAAATCATATAGAAAAATATATAGATACTGGAATTCTAAAATTTCATATTCTGAGGTACAGGTCTAAAACAATTTGTCCCTCCCTCCCCAGAAATCAACAGACCCAACTAGAACTAATGGAAGCATGAACAATATACTGCCAATGAGATGGTTTTGCCCAGGGTTCTGTGATTCAGGATGAACTCAATGGACTTTCCTAACTAGTGAAGCTCATTCCCATTAGTAGCAGCTGTAAGTTCATATCTAAACAGGAAGGTGCTTCATTGAATAAAAATACACTAATCTACTCTACAGGCTACTTTGTCATATTTTCAAGATTCTGGAGCTAAGATAAACTGAGAAAGCATTAAAGGTATAAACATCACTGTTAGCTGAACTAAATTTCTCTACTGTTAACCTCTTTTATATGGGAGGGGGGATTGTTAATGTTAAATCTCCATTAAATCTCCCCCTTTATGGGAAATTATATGGTGTAAGAGGTATCTTAGGTATTTTTATAGTAAAATATTTCCTTTGGAAAATAAACGCTAGAAAGTAATTTTGTTTTACCCTAAGAAAAAAATAGTCATTCTACATTTCTGTAAAATGTAATTCATCATCATTACATTATAAGATTACATGCACAATTAAACTTATTTATTAAACAAGACATATGCCAACAACTTTGCAATAATCCTCTAAAACCATAATAGCAGATTTTCAACTTTAATAACAACATCATGCAGCTAATACTCAAAGGACTAATTTTAAAAGTAAGGCCATTTGGTAATTGAAACTGAAATTAAACAATTAAGCACTTGAGTAATTTAAACATGAACATAAATGTCCTGGCTGTGGTTCTCTTGGCTTTTAGTCAAATTTACTAGTGCCAGTTAGACTTTATCACTCTAATTATTCCTGCTCATATCAGATCTTGCTAAATAGAAACTGAGAATTATTTGAAGTATTTTTTTAATCCTGTCTGTTTTGTTTTGTTTTGTTTTTTAAAAGATTTTATTTATTTATTTGACAGAGAGAGACAGAACACAAGCAGCAAAAGCAGCAGGCAGGGGGAGAGGGAGAAGCAGGCTCTCTGCTGAGCAGGAAGCCCTATGTGGGACTCCATCCCCGAATCTTGGGATCATGACCTGAGCTGAAGGTAGACGCTTAACCAACTGAGCCACCCAGGCACCCCTTCCTATATCTCTTCTGCTTCAAAAATACACTATTATACTCTTCAAGTTTAAGCTTCACACAGATAATTAAGAATAACCCTGTAATAATTTAACAAGATTCCACATAAATTCAAAAACAGATAGTTGTATACCTATTCCCAGAGGAGGCAGAAAGAAAAAATTTTAATAGGTGCAAGAAAAAATTATCCAGTAAGTATATTTGCTTTGTGTTTTTAAATAATCACCTCTCTTTCAGCCATCCCCCTCTTCTTTACCTTTTCTCCACCAAATATAAAAGCCCACAGTAGTTCATCTCTTTACCGTTAGGAACACAATAAAAAAAAAAATGGGCTGTACCTAGGGCACTTGGGTGGTTCAGTTAGTTAAGGCATCTAACTCTTGATGTCAGCTCAGGTCATGAGCTCAGGGTCCTGAGATCAAGGCCCATGTTACATTGCACTGAGTGTGGAACCTGCTTAAGATTCTCTCTCCCTCTACCCCTCCCCCCACTCACTTGTGTGTGTGCGGGCACGCGCACGTGCACTCTGTCTCTAAAAAAAAAAATTTCTGTCCTTTGACAATGAGAGAACAGCCTCTAATTTAGTAGAAATCATCGCTGTGGTTTTTACTGTATGGCTAACACTTTGATATGAAATTACAGTTTATTTGGGAATATTAATTTTTAACTGAATTGTAAAATCATCAAATGTTTTAAAGTAGAAGAGAAAACAAGAAACATTATGAATATCCCGTAACAAGGCACTGGCTTTGAAATGGCTTAATTAGGCAGACTTCCTCTAACCAATAAAGGTAATGCAGGCACCAGGGAAAGATGGCTCCACCATCAAGACCCCATTACCACACCCAAGTACAGAGGCATGGAACTACAGCAAGGACATCTCAAGTTCAAGAAACAGCCCAGGTAAAAATACAGGGATAAAGGAGCTGATAAATTCTAGTGTAAATGGCTGGGATCTAGGGTACAAGAGAAGGAACTATAAAGTGAAGCTAAACATGTAGGTATAGTCCATGTCAAATTGATGTGTTGCACACTGAATCTAATGTAACATTGTGTGTCAACTACAATTTTAAAAAGAGTATTATGCTATCAATTATCAAAAATTCTAGAATCCAAAGAAGAAAAAAAATAGGTATAGTCCAGATCACAAAAAACCTGGATTCCAGATTAAGTCATTGGAACTTCGGGATTTTATCATGATAGCAATGGGGTGTCACTGCTGGGCAGGGTGGGGTCAGGTGGGGTGGGGAGTGAAACACAGAATACACAGGGAAGATCGTTTCGGCAGCTGGGTAGACACCTGATGGAGGAAAAGGACACTTACTAGTCTGGAATAGCATTTTGCTCTATTACAACGGTTCAGCAGTATAGCACTGTACCATGTTACAGGAGTCCAGGCTGCAAAGAGTGAAAGCCTGAACCAAGACAGCCCCAGCTGAAAAAGAGAAGGGACTATTTAGGAAGTAGATACTTCATTCATGATGTCGAATGTGGCAGATGAAGGCAGGGAAGAGTCTATTTTCTAAAAGACTCTAGAAAAAGCATCCCTCCTCTCACTTTGTGATGCTGACCCCATCACCAGCTGCCTGCCCAGAGCCTTGCCCATCAATTACCCCCTTTCACTCCTATGACTCTTCCACTAAGTCTATAAGACATTCACTCCTCTCTTATCCCAGGAAGCAAAGATGTTTTGGACAGTAAGTCCCTCGTATAGATGGAGGAGTTAAGGGCAAAGTGAAGTCATCTCTCCCAATACCCTCAATCCATCGTCAGGACTGATGAAATAACATTAGGCCTTTCCAGAAAAGGTTTTTTTTTTTTGTTGT
Source organism: Neogale vison (assembly GCF_020171115.1). NCBI lineage: Eukaryota > Metazoa > Chordata > Mammalia > Carnivora > Mustelidae > Neogale > Neogale vison. Next base: position 15,947,699 of record NC_058097.1, read on the forward strand.
TTAAAAATAGCAATGCCAGACACTTGTATGATTATTCTATTGTTCAAGTCAACTATACCTTGCATGAAGCAGAACAGAGGGGAAGACAGACAAGTAGATTTCAAACTCTGAAATGCCACAAACTGGCATTAGGATATCCCACACAGAAAGCAGAGAACAGAGACAGTATGAGTTATAAGAGATCAAATTCACACAAAGGATTTGAGGAACAAATTTGAGAACAGCCCAGACGAGAACATAATACCAATAAAAACATTCTAAGGGTGGAGGCAAGTCAGGGCCTTCAGGTAAATAGCGGCTCCTTGCTGGCAACAAGGAAAAAGGAGGTACATGTGGGTGGCTCAGTCAGTTAAGTGTCTGGCTTCAGCGCAGGTCAAGATCTCAGGGTTGCTGGATCAGCCCCATATCAGGGTCCCTTGTCCGGTTCAGCCTGCCAGAGTCTGTTTCCCCTCCCCACCCCCACCCTCTGTCCCCTGCCCCCAATTTGTGCACTCCCCTCTCCCTGAAATAAATAAATCATTAAGAAAAAAAAAGAATGACAGAAAAATATCCTTTATTACCAATTATGTCCTTAGACAGTCAGGAGAAACCTTTTATAGGCTAGGATCATCTTAAAAACCTCAAAAGGTTTATGGGTTGCTTTAAAAAAAAAAAGTATAAAACAAAAAAGAGCTGCATTTAGTCCTGTGGAGGAATACAGGACACATCCTTAAAATTTAAATTGTTTTTATTATTGAAATGAAGAATATCAAGAAAAATGACTGTGTTTTTTAGCCACCAAACTCTAACATTTTATGCATATGAGAGAAGTGGAGACACCAGCAGTTTCCTAGTCCTGCATTTTGCCATGGGACTGAGAGCTACATGGCAGAGCCAAGGCCTGCAGCAGCCCTTGTAGGTTGCCTCATCATTGCTCCAGCTACTATGATAGGCAATTTACACATGTTATCTCTTTTAATCTTAGCATGATACTAAGATATTGGTCCAACGGGCCACTGGGTAAGTGTGTGACAACAGATATAACGCCTAGCAGTTCTATTCATAGTCTATAAACAGGTCATTATTCTTCCACTAAGACTAATCACTAGCTCATTTCAAATGCCCCAATCCACCTCGCTCAGCAAATGAGCAACAGCTGCTAAAATTCATGTATAAACACACAGAGTACCAGGATGTGACATTAAAAAAAAATTCCTTTGGCCACATAACCACCTTCAACATTTTCAGTTTAAATAAAAGAGAATTATCCAACCAAGATGGACTACAAGCCACTCAAATTTATTACCAAGCAAAACTGCAGAATCACTTTCAGAGGTGCATTAAGAAACTAAAGTCTTCTATGATTAAATATTCTTTAAAAAAATCCCTCCCAGGATTAACATACTGCAACATTTTCTATGTGGCAACACTACGGAAATTAATATCTAAACGCTTGATCCTAGCTGTATTTAGAGCGAAGACCAGGGAGCTAATTTATTTTAAGAACACGGATCTAGATCCACACAATTCGACATTCACTTCTTCATTCAAAGGTCACTAAAATGCTGACGTCAGACATCTGCTGCTTTCTTTTAAGAATGCTGAATTTTAAACCCAGTAAGTCTAAATGTAGCTCTAATATAATCTACAAATGACCTTACTAAGTCTTTCTACATCCCATAAAAGTATATTAATTGTATAATTTTATTTAAGTTCCCAACTTGCTGTGATGTATTAACATATTAAAATTAACTCTGCAGGCTCTAATCATTTCACCTTCTGAGCCAAGTTACCAGGACAAATTTGATAAAATTATAGTACCCCCTTGTGGTGTTACCTTCATACCCTACTAGGACGTTTTGTATTATTATATTTTTTTAAGTCTTCTTTCACTAAGATCAGTGGATAACTAATAAACCTTTTCTAAATCCTAATAAAATCATGGGAAAATTAAAGGGGCCATCGCAAGATTGTGAGATGAGATGAGATGGTATGGCATTTCATCATAAAGTAAGGATATCTGGAGCCATACATATTATTTTTAGTAAAAAGGAAATACTTTTCAGAAATTTTTCTATGGACTGACCCATGTAGTCAAATTAAAGCACAAAACTCTGAAATTATTCACTGGATTTTGGTTTGTCTTGCAAGCAGATTCAAATAAGCACAGAGTGGCATTTTTGAACGGTAAACCAATGTAACTTCTGCACAAATCAGGAAGGAAAAAAGAAAATTGGTAAAATTTAAACACAAAGATTTTCCCCTCATAATTCATTCAGCTTTTTTTCTATTAGATCCAATTTAACTTTGTATTATCGTCAGTGCTTCTAAATACTCTTTTAATTTTATAAAAGTTTATAGTATCATTTAGCAAGATGAGTAAGACCTTTAAGCATGTACTTAGATAAAAAGATTTTCCTAACTTCATTTTATTTTTCCTATTTTTACTTGCTTTCCTACCCTTCCCCCCAAAAAATCTCTTACTCTCATCTCCTGATTTCCTAATGAACTTTCATCTTATTCTAGAATGGGCTTTTGGCAATAAGGCAAGATATGAACGAACGAATGAACGAATGAAGAGAGAGATAATAAGACTACCCACATTATTTTGGCAGGTGCTAGACTAACCTCACTTAGGTCAGAGGAACAATCCTGTGATCTCGCTAGAAGAAACAGGAAAAAAATTCACCTATGAGTTAATACATTTAGATCCACTGTCAATGAAATGGCAATTTAATATTCATAGAATGTCCAAGTACCTTACTAAGTAACTAAAAATAAACCAGTACGTTTTTCAGATTAGTTCCACTTTGAGTTCAGCAGTGAAGCAGTTTTACTCTGGTTCAAGCTAGTAAGCAATTCTAACTGATTTGCAATGAAAATATCAAGAAGCTTTGTTTCAATTTAGTTCAGGTTCAGGTTCAATAAAATAACAGTCCTCGTGCAGTTCTGGGAATGTGGAAACATATTTACTAGTTTCTGATTCACATTCCATTGGCTTCCTGATTATAATTTAAAATAAAAGAACACTGGATTGTACTCATTTAGGTATTCAGGCAACATTTTTTAAGTCCTTACTATGTTTAAGGGATTGTTGTGGATGTTGGAATACAAAAAATAACACAGCAAAATTCCTGCCTTAAAGAATAACCACCATAGTCTGGCTACGAAACAGTCATGTGAACAGGTGTAGTGACCTGGAGGAAAATATAGTACCCTAGGAGCTATATTAAGACTTTCTTAAAGGGTACCTCACTTTGGTTTGGGAAATGTCTTGATGAGCTCCTCTGAGTATGGGTCTACCAAAGGGCAACCTAAAATAACCACAAATGGTCACTAAACCTCCTTCTAAAGTCAGCAGGTCCTGGTTTCCCTTTTCTGGGTTGAGCCCCACTATATAGTTGAGGGACTAGATAGCAAGCTGTATAATACAAAGCAAGCCAGATTGCTCTGTACAACAGAAAATAGCAACTGAGAGTCACAACGGTGCAGACAGATGTGCAATGGAGAGGACAGAACTGGACCAGGACTATGACACACAACCCCAGGGAGAATCACACATAATTTATTCTATGTGAATGGCATTGTACAAGTCAACAACCTTACAGAGGCCCTGGGCTGCACTGGGCAGTAAAAGAATCACCAAGGGCCAAGAAGAAATTTGAGGCAAGAGCAGAAAAGTCTAGAAGGGATTTTGGTGGTTACTTGCCTTGGAGCAGGACATAAACCCTTTTTCAACCTTCTTTCCAAAATCAACTTTCTCTTAAGACTTTTATAAGTGAACTTTTACTATTGGTTTTTGTTTCCATACAGTAGGTGATGGTGACAGTTATCATTTGGGGTTTTGTTGTAGGAATGGCCTTCAGTTTGTGAGCCCAACACAGTGTTTGACCTTGAATCCTCACGGGCCCAGGGCATACACTGATCACGATGATGCTGGACCCAAAGGACAGGAGTAAAGTTGATATCTGAGTTACACAAAGTTATAATTTAAAAAGTAATAAAAGCTAAAACAGAGGTACCATGAGAGAAGAGGGAAGGAAGCATCTGCTTTGCCTCAGGGAAACAGAAGCATCATGGAGAAAGTGACTTTTGAACTGAGTCATGAAGGATGAGGAGACACGTTGATAGGAACTGAATTGTGTCTTCTAAAAAAAAATCTTCCAAAATATGAATCCCCAGAATCTAACCCCCAGAATCTCAAAATGTGGCTATATTTGGGTATGAGGTTTTTAAAGAGGTGATGAAGTTAAAATGAGGCATTAGAGTGGAACCTGATCCAACATGACTGGTGTCCTTATAAGAAAAGGAAATTTGGACACACAGAGATACCAGGACTGTTCGCATACACAGATAAGAACACAGTGAGGACACAGTGAGACACCGTCACCTGCAGGCCAACAAGAGGGGCCTCAGAAGACACCAAGCTTGCTGATACCTTCATCTTGGACTTGTAGCTTTCAGAACTATGAGAAAATTAATTTCTGTCGTTTAGGCCACACAGTCTATAGCACTGTTAAGGTAGCTAGAGCAAATTAATACAGATGTGGAATAGGCCTAATTCATCTTATAGACTGAACCAGAGCCAAACCACAGATCCATGAGCAAGAAATAATATTTATGGCTGTAAACCACTGATATCTTAGGATTGCTTGTTATGCATTATTACTGCAGCAAAAACTGACCAATACACTTTCATTTCCTAATCGATGGTCATTTAGCTTCTGAATACGCTGTGATATGCTACTGCCAAATAACATCATGTGCTGTTGGTTTGAAATGATCAATAAAAGAGATAAACCAAAATGAAAACATCAACAATCTAAATGTACTTTATAACCTAAATACTAAATACCAACAGAGATAAACACTAGATCTGACAGATATAATTCCTTTGTCTTTATTTAGTCTGATTTTCCTTCTACTCGCTCCTGGAGGCCGTTTCATACAATCATTAAGATTATAAGATGTAGGCACACCTGGGTGGCTCAGTTGTTAAACGTCTTGCCTTCAGCTCAGGTCATGATCTCAGGGTCCTGGGATGGAGTTCCGCATTAGGCTCCTGCTCAGGAGAGAGCCTGCCTCTCCCTCTGCCCTACCCACTGCTTGTGTAAATTCTCTCTCTCTATCTCTCTCAAATAAATAAATAAATAAATCTAAAAAAAAGATTATAAGATTTAGAATCAGATTACCTCGGTTCAAACTCTTCTGGCTTTACCATCTGCTAGCTTTGCAGTCTAAGGCAAAATACTGAATTTCTCTGTATCTCAATTTTCCCATCTATAAAGTGAAAATATAATACTCTCTACATAAGAATTGTTGAGAAGATTAAATGGATGAATGAAAGAGCTTGAAGCAATGTCTCACATTTGGTACATTTTCAATCATATTCATTGTAAGTATCACTCGTCTGATGACAGTGAGGTTTATCTGCTGGCTCACATTCCTCTATCACCCTCTACCTGACTCCAAAATCTCTGCCATGCCCAAAACCCCCTTCCAGGGATCCATCTGTCCCAAAACTTTACTCTTTTCATTCTGGACATTCTCCCAAGGTGATCTTGTCCATTCCCATGACTTCCACTATACCTACTCAAATCTCTATTTTTATTTTAAATCTTTTTTTGAGCCCCAAGCCACACTTTCTACTGCCTACAAGACATCTCCAAGCTTTAACTTCAAGACTCCTGGAGAAGCCCTATATTGGCTGGAGATGACCATCAGCGAGACTATGAACTCTCTCAAGAAAAATGAGACAGAATTGGATCCAAGTAAATATGAGCTCTCCTATTTAGGTCTCCTATACCTCTATAAAGATAATGTGTCTTAATGAGAACCCAAAGGCATGCTAAAGTCACAATAAGTAATAATAATCCTTATGTTATTAATATATATCAATTATTAATATAATATATTGTAAATTATCTGCAGATCCTTTCTATCCAAGTTCTTTTTTAAACATTTTAAACATATTAATTCAGTTAATATGCATAGAACCACTGCACGGTAGGTACCACTATTACCCCTTTTGGATAAATGAGGAAATCAAGGCACAAGAAGCTTATTTAGCTTGTGTCATACAGTGGAAATGGTATAATCTGAAACCAAGCAGGGAGTCAGACTCTAGAGTCTACCATCTTAACCACTACATTTCACCTTCTCTCAGAACTAGGGCTTGAATAATTTCTCAGACACAAAAACAAGCATAACTGTTATTATCTGTGATAGTAATGGCTAACATCTTGGGGGCTAGATACTCTTTCAAGTGAAATGTTTTTCACACATCATTTGTTTGATCCCTCAATAACCCTGTAATGCAGGTCTTGGTACTGCACCCATTCTACATGTGAGGAAACCAACACCCAGAGAAAGACTAAGAAATTAACCCAGAGTAAGTGGCAGAGATAGGACTCAATCCTGGCAGTCTCATACCAGCATCTATGATCTTAATGACTCTTGCCTCAAGAGAAGAGCACTAAACTGCCTCTTGAGTAACTGTTGGCATTCCATTTCCTGTGCCACACACCAGTACTGTGGATGCCATTGGAAGAACTCCCAGTTTCAGTTCCCATGAGGCCCCACCTTTGGGGACTGACACAGCCTCTCTCTTCATCTCTCTCTGAGACTGCATAAGTCGTCACTGACTCTCTCCTTGCGGTTCTGCACCATCCCCTCTACACCCAGCTTCCTCTTACTTGTGGTTTCAGTTCCAACAAAACTTTAGCTTTCATCTGACTTTGGCCTGCCCTGGTGCTGACTCAGGCCTCTACCCCACATGACCCTTTAGCTCAATGCCGGACAGATAACTGGCTACAGTTTCTGACTCTGAGTCAGAATCCAGAGAGAGAAAATTGGATTGGTCACTGGCCAGCCAGTGGAACAGCTGACTTTGATGAGGTGTCCATCTCCATTAGCTACACTGGATGGGAAGCTAGATTCACATGGTGGGGGAAATCGAAAATATTCAGCTTAGAAAAAGGAAAACTAAAGAGAAAAGAGTCTTTAACTATGGACAAGCTATCACAGGAACAGACTACTTCCTCACCAGCATTTCTTTAGTGGTCAGAGTGTCAACCTCCATATCACTGATGTGTTGAAGCAGGCACAATGAGGAAGGCTAAGAAGAGATTTCTGCCTAGGGGAAGGTATGGGCTTCAGGTGATCTCTAAGATCCCTATGAATTTGCAGATAATTCAGGATTTGTTGAAAAAGGTACCAAACACACCTTATATAAGCATTTTAAATGTTCTCCAAAATACCAGCTTTCAGATTGTCTGTTGAGTTTTTTCCACCCCATCAGGAAGCTGCACTTAGATGGCATGTGCAAAGGCACAAGAGGCAGAGGGAAACACTGCACAGCAGAAGGAACTTCACCAACTCCACCTCTTCAATGGCACCTGTTTCCCCAATGGCCATGAGCCCTCCCCTAATAAAATAAATAAAATTAAACCCCACCCACTAGAATTACAATTAAATGAATAGTTAATAGTTTCTGGACTTCTTGAATGTCTCCTGTTTCATGGAGTCTATAATCACCAATGAATTCCAGTCGCTCAAGATTTATCTATTACCTGTCCTGCACATTAGCATGAAGTGCTAGACCTGACCATATGCAGGATACAAAGATAAAATCACACTGCCCCGATTTCCAGGGCCCACCACCCATGAAAGGAGGGAAACCTATTCACAAATAACTTAATAAAGAATACACGGTGGCAGTAGGGCAGGAGGAAGAGGGAAAGTTTATTCCACAGAATCATGTGTAAGAGTTTGGAAAACATTCTCTGAAGGTGATCTAGACCTTATAGAATGCACAGGAGTTTGTCTAAGAGTCCTCCACATGGACAGCACAAGCAAAGGCACACAGGACATTAGACACTCAAGAGGCAAGATATTAGGTGGCATATGTGGAGAACAGTAAACAGTCCAGAATGGCTAAAGGATGGGTTGTGGGGGGGGGGGGATAGGGAGGAGAGAGAGAGGAGGAAAGGCTACTGGGAATAGCAGAAGATACTTTGAAAATGTTGGCTGAGAGACCCTGACTTAGAGCTAATTCCAAATGAAAAAGGTATCTATCGTGGTAATAATGAACTTCAAAGCAACTGTACTAACCATCCAAGTTAAGGAGTACTAATCATCCGTGCTAATGAGCAATGATGTGCCCAGTATTTGATTTTTTTTAAAGATTTTATTTATTTATTTGACAGAGAGATCAGAGAGCCTGATGCAGGGCTCGATCCCAGGACCACGAGACCACGACCCGAGGTGAAGGCAGAGGCCTAACCCACTGAGCCACCCAGGTACCCCCCAATATTTGATTTTAATAAGACTCTTACAGTCAACAAGGAAGACCCTTAAAAGATATATCCCTGTGTTCAAGAAATACCACACGTAACTCTCAGGAGAATGAAAATACGTTATCCAGGTAAAGGCAATAGGTTGAACAAACCTTTGCCTCGCCAGAAGCAATGTCCATGCCTGCCAAAAATACCGCTTAAATAATCTCACCATTCCCACATGTGACCTGACCCTGAATAACGGTCTCTTTCCATACTCCCGCCTACAAGTAACGATAAAAATGTTGTGCCCATCAACTAGCACGTTTAATTCAGCAGCAGCACTTAAATCTGCCTCTCATTTTCCTACCACTTTCCTGAAATTCCAGAGGACGGGGTTATTGTTAAACAGCAGCAAGCATTATTCTCACAGCAGTGCACATTAATAATAATTCAGTGCAGTGTCATGGAAGCCTGTAGGCTCTTAACTGAATTTATTTGAAAAATAAAGTTTGTTTTTTTTTTCCCTGAAGATCTTTACTTAAGTCAGCATGGAACTCTTGTAAAGATAACTACCAATAAGTCATAACTACCCAAGGAGCAGTCTTATTTTTTTTAATTCACTGCTCACCATGACAACATAATAAACACACCTTTGGAGGCTCATACATGCCCAACTCTTGAAAATGTCATAGTTCCTCCTTCATGGTGCTCCCAGGCATAAACTTTAACTCATTTTTCTAATTCTCTGAAATTCTACTAAAACACCAATTTTCAACTGCAAGCTACTACAAATAATTTTGTGGTACACTAGCAACAAAAGCCTTATTTCATAATCCATTAATAATTACTAAGCTCCTTTTTTATTTAAAAAAAAATAGCTAACCATCAAGCCAATATGGTTTCAACATCTGTTTTTTCAATTTTGTTTGGAGTTCTCTTAGATGTTCCTGTATCCTTTCATAAATGACTAATAGGAAAGATACAAGACTAATAGAAAACACAACTTTATGCAACTTCGTTGACGGTTGGTTTCAGTTAACAGCTGGTCTTTAAACTACCCAACATAAAAGCATACATTTTAGGAAAAAAATTTGACCCCAAAACTGCTTCATAAAATAAAGTATTTCATTTTTCAAAGCTTGAGGATTATTTGAGAGGCTATAGTACTAAAAAGTCCCCAGAGTTGTTTCTTTTTTAAGAGAGAAAGTTAAAAGTTTCCACCTTTAAATATCAGAGACTACAGATTTTACAATACAATAAGTGTCAGAAATAAAATGCAATTCCCTTCAAAGCCATATAAAAGAGTAAGCCTCTGCAAAGTTTTTTCTTCCAGCAGTGAGGTGTGGACCTAAAATCATAGCAAATAATTATGACGGTCTTTCTGCAATGGTGCCCAGACATCCAAATTAGCCAAAGCTTCAGGCTTCCATATGCTCTGGTTGGTAACAATGCTTTCTCTGCTACCCAACAGCTGCTCCCTTTCGGTTAAGGAAATACTATACAAGAAGCACACCGTGAATTGTAGTGTTCAATTTCCCACCATCCTCCAGAAAGATGTGGTCCCTTCCCAAGTGTACCGAATACAACACAAATTACATAAAGGGTGTGACTTCTTTATTCAAATAACGCTTATTTTTTCCCCCTGCTCAATCCCATATCATCTAGACTGATAAATTTGCTTTGGTGGTGGGGGGCAGATAACTTTACTCTGAGAAAATGTTAGGTGGATTCAAGAAGAATGACTAATGGTCAGTATCTCTCAGAAAATAAAACACCATCTCTCAATAGAAGCTTCTTGTTGGGCTCATCTCTCTCTATGAAGCCAGCCAGGTCCTCACATACCAGAGGTGGTTTGCTTTCTTTCCAACAGGGATAATGGGCTTTTCAGCACTTTTGCCAAATTACTGACAGAAGGACTTATTTCCCCACGTATGAAAAGAAATGGTAGTGACAGAAGCAACTTTAACCACTATATTACACATTGCAAAGAATGGACAGATAAATAGCACTCCCACATAATTCCATTCTAAATTTCTTAACAGCTGAAGGTTTGTAAGAATGATCAACAAGTCACAAAAGCACCTGACCAGAATTTTTTTTCCTGGATTTTTCATGTCCTCTGCCTTACTAAAGCCTTTTGAAAATATTATTTTTCACTAATACACAAATAAGGAGCATAGTTAGTGACTGCATAACTAGAAAATGCCCGGAGAGTTTACTTGAGTGTCCCTGTCTTTTCCAGAGACTAAATTAACTACATAACTTGCTCCGTTAGGAATAACATTCATGACTTAACATTTGTGTTCATTTTCCCATAAGTATAAATATTACCACTGTCTCTGGTTCCAAATCATTGACCTTTTCCCCGGTAAGCTTTGTGCCCAGCACATTGTCATGCACAGGTGAGTGCTTAATAAATACTACTGGATGATGGATGTACTCAATTTTAAAATATTCAAAAATGCTCCTTTTCGTAAGCCTCCCAAACAGCAAAACTGTTATAGCCTTTATGTCCAGCTTAGCTCAAACTCTGCTGAATTCATTTCAAAAACTCAAAAATGTGTAATCAATGCTAAGAGACAGCTTAAAAGGGTCTCTATGTATCACACCTGCTTGCCTAGAACGCAAAACACAAAAATCAAAACCAAATACAAAGTAAATTGAAAATACGTGTACCGGAACCGTCTGCTCTTCAGCATGGAAATTCAGATGAAGCATTCTTTGATACAACAAGACAACCGAGATTCAAAATCCAAAGTTTTACGAAACAAACAAACCCGACACTATTAACATTCCTAACTATTCCCTTCTGAAAAGCAAGCACGCACACACAAAGTACTGTTCAAAGTAAACTCAGAATTAATACTACAAATATGTTGGCAGTGAACTGCTGTGTGTTGAAAGTAAATAAGTAGCACCGGTCACAGCCAGGTGTTCCAGGTGTATCATCAGGGTTTTCATGTTAACAATTCATCATTGAGTGTAGACGAGGTGGTGCCAGGTTGCCACCAGAGAAGCCTGGTGTGCCCAAGTTTAGAGAACAGGGAACAGAGAATGTGTCTTGGTTATAGAACAAAAGAATTCGTTTTATCACTTGCCTTTACCGCTGGAGAAAATGGCTCCTGGTGTGCTGAACTCCATGATAAATGTGCCCCCTCTAGTTCTTTATTGCCTCTGTAAATCACAGGACTGACAGCAGTTAATAAGAAAAGCTTTTGAGTGGTTTTGAAGTTTTGCTTTGTACAAATAAAGTCTCATATTAAAGATTTTGCTAGTCCTGAAGGTGTAGAAAAAGGAGCACGGGTAGAACTTCTATACTTTTAACTGTTTGCCTCCTTTTTTTTTTTTTTTTTTTTTTAAATTTTCAGAACCAAAAGAAAGAAAACCTTTCAGACACGCACATTGGGAAAACAAAAGAAGATCATAGACGAAATGGTTTCGTATACTCACAGAGTTGCTGGTGAGTTGCTACTGAAATGACAATCTTTTCTAGTTTTTAGAAGCTGGGTATTCGGATAAATAGCAGAAAAGGTATGTGGTGGAAAGAAGGTTGTTACAGTAGATTTATTATTACGTTTCTGACCATAATTGTATGCTTTACCTCTTTTAGCCAAAGCAAATTTCAGTTCAGTGTCAAGAAAGAGAACTCTAAATTCCACTGAATTGATCAGCTGCCAGTTCAATCATAGGTCCTGGAATCCTGAAATTCTGAAATCATATTTCAGAATATAATTGACGCTAAAAGGAATAACAAAGCTACCTTACCAAGCAGCCTTTTTCTCCAAGGAGCTCAAAATACTTTGCCACAACAGCCTTACAAAGTCCTAAAGGGCAGGTTTATTAGTTGTACTTTCTTGCAAAGGAAACTGAGGCACAATAAGTAAGAAATGCCTTTTCCTGATTATTGCTAAGTTCTCCATATAGCTAAAACAGGACTAGCTAGAGTTGGTGTTCTTCTCACAAAATCTCTCTTACCTTACAGTACACAAAATAAGAATTTTGAATGCATTTTCCTCTGACAATATCTCCACAGCACAGAAAAGAAGGGTTAGTAATCCATATAAATTAGCTAACTATCTGTAAACCAGAAACTGGCCAGTTTACAATCTGGAGTTCCACTTCACTTTGACCCAAGCAACAAGGCCAAATAAAAATCAGACTTTCAAATTATCTAGTTGAGGCAGTTTGTAGCTTGATAGGCATAAAGTTAAAGGGGACTAGGTAATTTAATGTAGGTTTTTTTAGAGCATCAGGATTAATTACACATTTCATAGTAGTGTATATCCAGGACCTTATTATTAGGATTTGATTAGTAACATTTTACTGAAACAGAATGAATGTTCCAGAGGTTTTTGTTTCCTTCCTATGGTTTCCTTTATCCTAATCTCTCTCTGGCCAATTCTTTCCAAAGTAAATTTTCTTAATCCATCATCCTATGTGAATGGGAATAAACAAGAATCCATGTTCTTCCAGGTCTCTCTGTTGAGATTTGCAACCTGCACACGTCATCCTGGGAGTCACCTGGGGCAGTTGGCACAGAGATCTTTAAGAGCTCAGACTTGGTCATCAGTCCTTGAACCATGGGAGGTGGAAAAAAGACATGTCATTACCGATCCACCATACATCTACTACAATGTCATCTCTCTTTACTTCCAGAGATTGTTCTAGGAGGCCCAGAACACATGTGCTACAAATGTCTATGAAATACTGAGGTGTCTGTCTGGAATCCAGGTTCTGTCAGATTATTATGATGAATTTCCTTGAGCCTGTACTTGGGTTCAACAGTAGAAATCTGGTCAAAGCCTTTGGAGATAAAGGATTCATGTCAAGGAAGTCAGACTGTCCGAATATCATATAGATGTGATCAACTGAAAGTATATGAGGAGCATCCATATAGATTTATAGCACACTTAACATTTAAGAAACTGACAAAAATAGAATGGGCACTAATATCCATGGTATTGACCAGATTTCCGATGGTTTAGAACATTAAGACTTATGCCAGGCTGTTTCTGAAGGCAGTGGACCATAGCCCAAAGGAAAAGAAACTCCAGCATTGGACAGATCTAGATGCAAATCTAAGCTCAGCCACTTTGGAGCTGTGTGACCTTGCAAATAAACTAAAATATCTGAGAGTTCCTTTAAATACATTTCATAGGACTGGTAGATATGAAAGTTTACACTTGTAAGGTGCTCCACAGAGAAGGCACCCACTGAATTACTCATTAATTTGTTCAATACCAGTGTGCAGGAAGAGAGCTTTACATACATTATTTCATTTAATCCCCACACAAGTGTAGGACTGGCCCTTATGTAAAAGAGAGGTCATCAGAAGATTACTTTAAAATAGATCCATTTCCAGGGGTGCCTGGGTGGCTCAGTCGGTTAAGCGTCTGCCTTTGTTTGGCTCAGGTTGTGATTCTGGGGTCCTAGGATCAAGCCCCCACGTCAGGCTCCCTGCTCAGTGGAGAGCCTGCTTCTCTTTCTCCCTTTGCCTGCCGCTCTGCCTACTTGTGCTCCCTCTCTCTCTGTCAAAGAAATAAATAAAATATTTATTTTAAATTATTTAAAATATTTAAAAATTAAAAATTAAAAGTAGATCCAGTTCCAATAGGGTCCGTGGACCTCAGGAGAAGGAGACTAGAGATGAACCCTGGAATGCCACCAGAGGACAGACACGGCACCTGCAGTCTGCCATTCCCAGAAGGGGACTTCAAGAGAGTACATCTTGAGTCAGCGCTGAGCATCTGCCAAGCCCAGAGAACACCACCAGCAGATCAGTGCAGGACGGCTAAAACTTTCTCTGTCCCTCCCACTCCCCTTCACCTCTTCCAGCTCCACCCTGGGGGTAGGATGGATTCAGGGGAGAAGCTCCTCTAGGAAAGAAATAGAGAACTCAACCTATTCCGCACCTCCTACTGTGGGCTTCTCAACCTAAAGCAACACCATGATGGGCAAGAAGAGTGGCTTGAACTTTAATAAAAGTCAGAATGTTACACTGAACTGGTCATTTTTATTACTGAAATTAGACTGTTCTTATGACCAGAAGTAACCAGAGTGTATTTTCTTAAATTGAAGAGTAGCTGGAAAAGCTAAAATGTGTGTCCAAGATCTCATACAAATGCAGGCAAAGAACTGGCACAAAGTGGGTTTGGGGGTGGAGGAAAGAATATAGTTTGTATTCTAGAGTTCTTTCCAACATGCCATTGATTTTAATATAAAGTGTGTTCACCTAATAAGTCCTATGAAACTACAAAATGAAAACAGAAGAGCATGGCCATCAGCCAAATTAAAAATTAATTCTGAAAGTATTTGTTGCTGGATTTAAAGATGAACATTCCATGCTGACATGGAAGTCTAAATGCATGAAATTCTGAATGAGTCTCCGTAATCAAACATGTGTCTCTATCATATTGCACTGGGATTAGTTTAGTCATTCGTCTGAATATACTGAGCAAGAGAAGAAAAGCCTATAAAGCTCAAAGTGAAGCAGAGCTATAATTTGAATAAATCAGACTATTTCCTATTTCAAATATTTCAAATGATTTTGATAGTCATTTAGATTATCTAGAACTCCCACATCCTAACTACCAAAAAAAAAAAAAAAAAAGCTTTCCACACCATCTGAATTCACTAGACAAACATCAGCCTATTCCTTCACTTCATCTTACACGGATCCAACCAAAGAATAAGGGAGTAGTGGGTCTTGAAAGACCCAGGTTTTTGTGTGCTTTGCAAGTAGGTTTAAGAATTAAAAAAAAAAAAAAAAAAAGTGAAGTATTGGCAGGGTAAAAGGGAGCATCTGGGGAAGAACACATAAGAGCTCAAAAATATTGGCAATATTTTAATATCCCAGCTGGAAGATGAACACAGTTTATTTATTTCCTTGTTTTTTATACATCACACACAAATGTATATAATGGTATAGTAAACATTTCAAAATTTTCAAAACCTTTTATCTTTATGGAAACAGTAAAAAGATCAATGGTTCCTAGGGGATGGGAAAGAGGGAGGGATGGATAAATAGGTGGAACACAGAGGATCTTTAGGGCAGAGAAACTATTCTGTATGACACTGTAAAGATAGATACATGTCCTTATACTTTGGTCACACCCACAGAACGTATAACACAAAGAGTGACCGCTAATGTAAACTACGGACTTTGAGTGATAACAGCCTATGTCAATGTAGATTCATCAATTGTAACAAATGTACCACTCTGGGGTCTCCTGGGTGTCTCAGTCGGTTAAGCATCTGCCTTCAACTTAGGTCATGGTCCCAGGGTCCTGGGATCAAGCCCGGCACTGGGCTCTCTGCTCAGCAGGGAGTCGGCTTCTCCCCCCCTACCCACACCGTCTGCCTGCTGCTCTGCCTGCTTGTGCTCTGTCAAAGAAGTAAAATCTTTTAAAAAAAAAAAAAAATGTGCCACTCCGGTGCAGGATGTTGATAGTAGGGGAAGCTGTGCATGTATGGGGTCAGAGTGCATTTGGGAACTCTTTTTACATCCTATTCAATTCTGCTGTGAACCTAAAACTGTTGTAAAAAATAAATAAATAAAGCTCATTTAAAAAAAAAAGGGGGGGGGATTTGTACTGCTGGTCTCTCTACTTCTGAATGCTCATCTCCAACTGTTTTAACTATTTTCAGTCACACCTCCATAAGGCCCTCCCTGACACTTCCTCTTCCCACAGAGGAAACCCATTATTCTTCCCCATGCTGCCATAGTTCCTGCCCTTCATTCCAACTTTTCCATGGGATGTGTACTGCATGTCCACTGAGGGAAAGGAAGGCATCATCCTGGTGTTCTTTATATTTCAAACACCAAGAATGTCTTGTATACAATAGATACTCGGCATTGCTTATTTCTTATTATGTTTATATAATTTATAAAATAGTATTATTAGAAATATTTATATTATTTATACTATATTTACTATACTATACTATAAATATACTATACTATACTATAAAACACTATATAATACTATAAAATATAGTAAAAAATAGTATAATACCTGGGTGGCTCAGTGGGTTAAAGCCTCTGCCTTCAGCTCAGGTCATGATCCCAGGGTCCTGGGATCGAGCCCCACGTCGGGCTCTCTGCTCAGCAGGGAGCCTGCTTCCTCCTCTCTCTCTGCCTGCCTCTCTGCCTACTTGTGATCTCTGTCTGTCAAATAAATAAATAAAATCTTTAAAAAAAATAGTATAATAAATAGTATATAATACTATAAAATAGTATTATTAGAAATATTTATATTATTTATACTATATATACTATACTATAAATATACTATACTATTATTTATACTATTTATACTATTATCTATACTATATATATTTATATTATTATATTGTTAGGGAAAAAAATCTGGTTTTCAGCCTCAAATAGATTAAAACTACAAAGATGCTTCCAACATCCCCAATACACTGTAATGATACCCATCGGCATTTTAACTAGTTTTCTTTCCCTGCCAGTGAGTAACTGCCACTACTGTAGATATGACCTCATTTGAAAGAATGAAAAGAGCTATCCCAAAGATCACTTAATAGACCTATGCATAATTATCAATTTCCTCTTGAAGCTAACATTTGTTAAAAGAAAAGGGAAGATTCTATTAATGATCAAAACACTTGACTTTCTGGACCTATTCCATTTAATGGGGAAAACTCAGTTCTCTGTTCTTGGGTTACTGCCAGGTGGTCTTTTACCGGGAATCACTCTAAACTTCTAATCACAGTTCAACAACCATCTGCCAAATCATATACAGGTATTGATATTTGCTACTCTACAGTTAAATTACATCAAATGTCAATGCAATCAACTCATTAGCAGGCTTGTATCGAGCTTCAGTGCTTGCTACCCACTTCGGCGCCTCTTTGATGAAGCAGTGTACGGACCACATTCCTTGTCTGTCTAGCAGCTGATCAGCTCAGTAACACTGCTAATGTAAAATCAAATGAGCAAAAGAAAGAAGTGGTAAAAACCCCTCTGAGCACTCTGGTCCCCTGATATGCAGAATATCAACACACTATAATCTACCAAGAAAAGCAAATGAAATTTAAAAATTGCTTAGAGAATCATTTCAACCAAAAATCACATGAAGTGATTAAAAGGCACTGTAATTGTCCCTGGATCACACTATCATTCCACCCTCCTTCCTACCTGAGATTTTAAATCTTTCTTGCTGATATAGAAACCAGAAGCAAACCTGAAGCGTGACTGTCACCTGCAGAATGAGAATGTCAGAGGTCAGCATGGCTTACTGGTATGCTGGCCCACTGCTCCAAATTTTATATCTCTTCTGTCCCTTAGTTATTGCCTGACATGATTTAACAACTGTAATTCCTTATTTAACGATGTCAAAGGTTTTTAGGAAATTGACTGTATTTCACCAACGATATATTTCTTCTTGATTACGGAGTGGTTAAAATGATTTTAAACCAAGACAGCAAAATAAAGCAGTAATAAAATCAATAAAAGGTGCTTAAAACATTCCTTCTATTAGGTAATGGCATTTAAAATATCCGTAGCTTGTAATGGCACTTAGGATATGCCCAAAAATCAATGAGCTAAATTACTTATTGAACTAGTTAATTTGAACATTGAGTTTTTTATGTATATTGATAAAATGGGCTACAGAATACTCCGGGCAAGTAGCAATACCACGTTCATGGTCAGATGTCTCCCTCTGCTGGAAAAGCAAGTTAAGTAATTTTCTTTAGCTACAGAACAAAAAGATCAAAAAAATTTAAAGATAAAACCTCAAAAGTTCACCACAGGCCTCTGCCAGGTTCCAGAAATTCTTGGGAATAATATAAAATCATTAAGGTTTAATAAACACATGTACCTTTTTAAAACTTTGTCATTAACCTGGACTATGGGAATTTATGTTCAATATACAACAGCAGATGAGAACCAGAATTCAATTATTTCAAAACTCTCTTCCTAATTTTCTAACCATTATCCTAGGGTTCTTTGGTATCTTAGAGTAAGATTCTAAAAGCCTTGAATACTTTCTCTTTGATGTCAGAAGGAAAGGGTTTGAATTTTAAAAGAGAAAATATAAATCTGTGCTCAAGGAAAAGTCTACATTCTCAGTAGTTTAATTTGATCAAAATCAAATTTGAACTATCTTTACAAAAGAAGATTTTTGAGAACTCAAAGTATGAACCCACTAAACAGCTTCACATTTCTCTCCCTGCATGGAGTTGTAGGGGAGTTTCCAATACTATTATTTTTCCCCCCAAACATCTACTATTTAAAATGCTAAGTACTTTATTGAAAAGACTCTTCACTGCTTTTCAATTTCTCCCCCTGCCAGTTCAGCCCTAAGCAGGTGTTAGAGTTCTGAAGAGCTTGCCTCAGGACTTTAAATTCAAACTACAAAGGGGAGCTTCAGAAATTATGATAAAAGGTGTAAAGAGAGAAATGAAGGTGAAGAGGTTATCTGACACTAACCTAAAATTGTATATAGTACCTTTCAAAAATTACTGTGAACCAGAAAATGTAACATTTTGGTTTGGAATTCCTTCAATAATAGTCCATATATTTTTCACTCACTATTTCAACACATTTCATTTATATTTAAAACAATGGTATATATAAAACTACATACATTGATAGGAAATTTGTAATCAGAGTTGTGCTCATTCGGCATTTGGTTTGGCTTTGTGTTGCTTTGTTTTGTGTGTAGGGAGATTAAAAAGGAAACCATGGGAAAAATCATTTTCGCGTGCTGAAAGATCACTGACCAACATGTTACAGAGGCGCTGTAACATACCACCCAAGTTTCACAATTTGGGTAATGAATGTCTGACTCTTGCTAGGTGTGGATGCTATAAAGATGACTAAGCCAGCCTTTACACGTACCCCAGGGCAGAAGAGTCACATGTCAAATGAACCATTACTGTAGAGCATGATGAGCACCATATTAGAAAGAAGCACAAAGTGCTGTGGGGACCCAGAGGACGGAGGAACTAACACTGCCTGGGGAGGCAAGGAAAATGCTAATGGTAGAGATGACCTTCTGAGTGGGATCCTTGAGAAAGACCTAAAAACTCTCCTGGTATATCAGGTAGTCAAAGATAATTCAAAAAGTGGGATAAGCACAGAGAAAAGCAAATGCCAGGTAAGAGCTGAAAAGGCTGGAGTTTCAGGTTGCTTTGGCAGAAGGCAAGAGGTCTGAGGGGTTGGTAGAAGCCAGGCTGGGTAGTGTCTCGGATATTTGCCTTAAGTTCAGATTTTTGTCCTATAGGCGTTGGAAAGGTTTAGAAGGATTTTAAGGAAATATCACTGGGGCGGGGAGTTTTTTTTTTTTTTTTTTTTTTTGTAAGAGTTTTTCCCAGGGTGCCTGGGTGACTCATATGAGGGTCTGATTCTTGATTTCAGCTCAGGTCATGATCTCAGGGTCGTAAGATGGAAGCCCCACATGGAGTTCTGCGCTCAGTGCAGAGTCTGCTTGAGATTCTCTCTCTCCCTCTGCCCCTCCCCCTACTTGTGCTCTATCTCTAAAATATATAAAATAGGGGCACCTGGGTGGCTCAGTGGGTTAAAGCCTCTGCCTTCGGCTCAGGTCATGATCTCAGGGTCCTGGGATCGAGCCCTGCATCGGGCTCTCTGCTCAGCGGGGAGTCTGCTTCCCCCTCTCTCTCTGCCTGCCTCTCTGCCTACTTGTGATCTCTGTCTGTCAAGTAAATAAATAAAATCTTTAAAAAATAAAAAATTAAAAAAATAAAATATATAAAACAAAATCTTTAAAATAAAATAAGACTTTTCCCTTTCCTTTTCTTAGAGAAAGCAAAAATTACCATTTACTATTGACAAGCCTTGCTCTATTCTTAAAACATGAAGTATGCCATGTTGATTAAACTTCCTTCAAATTCCTTCTCCATAGTTTTTCCAGGTGCATTAAAACTTAACTTCAACTTGAAAAAGTATGTATGTGTGTATCTAAAACTGAAAGGTATATACAAAACTAAAACTAGTGGCTATATTTGAGATTAGAATTATGGTTGGTTTTTTTCTTCGACAGCAGTTATTTAATATTGTTGCCCCAGCTTTTCAAATTTAAAATAAAAAAATTCCTCTTTGATGTACTATCTTGAAGAAAATAAGAAAAAATATCTCTCTCTTTACAGATTTTATTTATTTATTTATTTATTTGACAGAGAGAGAGAGAGATCACAAGTAGGCAGAGAGGCAGGCAGAGATAGAGGGGGAAGCAAAAATATCTTCCTCTTTAAAAAAAAAAAAAGCTTCATCTGTCTTCAAACCTAGTAATTGTTTTGCTACTAAATTCATAAATCTTCATCTAAAATTTAGATAAAACCAAGAAGAAAAGAAATATTTAATTTTACACAGCCATAAGAGTGCTCTGAAAAGAATCAGAATGGAAATAAAAGACAAAAGTGGCCTTCCCGGCATTTTAAAACATTAAAGAAATGCAACTAGTTGTTTGCTTATTTATGTTAATGTAATGAATTCTTTTTATTAAAGCTGACAGCATGTGTAATCCAAGGAAGAGGTAAATTCAAAATAAAGGTCTTTGAGGCTCAAACCAAAGGATCTCCCAGGGCTGAATGTGGCCTCCTGGGTTTTCTTTTATAGTCAACTGTTATAAGTGTTCCTGTACCAATCTTAAAGTGTCTTGTTGTAATCACAGCAGCCCCTAACACTGATCCTGAAAGAAAATTAACTCTTCAGATGGGAGATTTCCTACAGTCTATGCACTGCAGTCTCTCTGGGCTTCATCCAAGATTGGTAAACTGTGCACCATTGTGGCCTGCTTACAGGCTTTCAGAGCACAATGGAAAATAGTTTTCTAACATATTTGTACCATGCATGGGGTCCTGTGGAGAGTTCTATTTCCTGGATATAAACTAGAAATTGCTGTAATTTTTTTAGTTCTTTTTAATTTGCAGTTAAGTGAACCATGACAACAATAAGAGGAATAACAACCATCCGGGGCCAACACATAGGACCATCACTTACGTAAAACAAAACAAGGAAAAAAACTCCTAAACTAACCAAATCATTATACAACAATTAGCCATTTGAAAAATCAAAATGATCAACAATACATTTAGAAGTAGGTATTTAAAAAAACACATTTTCATAAACTAAAAATACCTCAGGGAAAATATAAGGATAAAGAAATATTCAGCAACAATGAAACATGAATTCTACCTCTTTTTCTACTGGATTACTTAGAACATAAACATCAGCTAATAAAAATAAAAAATTCTTATAATCTGTTATAAAATATAACAATGATGAGGACTCGACACTCCAATGATAATGATATCTAACATCTCTGAGCTCTTCCTATATTCTACAAACTGTGCTAAACAATTTTTTTTGTGTGTGCTAAACAATTTATGTAACAGGACAGACTTGCTGTTTTTATCTGCCCAGTATTCATTACCCACTTCTCCCATCCAAGTACTAACCAGGCCCGACCCTGCTTAGCTTCCGAGATCAGACGAGATCGGGCGCGTTCAGGGTGGTATGGCCGTAGACTCATTACCCACTTCTGATTACAACATCCCCTTTTCCTTCTCCATCCCATGTGGTCCTGGTGAGCTGATCCATCACAGTAGCTCATGTCCAAAATGATCCCAAACTGGACATTTAGAGAACTCTATTCCTCTGAGCACAGTGGTTAGTTAGTTCAGGGAAACCCCCTAGTCCTAGAAAGTCTAATCAAATTCCATAAATAAAGGTTTAGAGTTCAAGGTTTCCCTTCCTTTAAAGATTTAAACCTGTGACTGTCTGTAGCCATCAACATGCTTCCTTGTTACTTGTAGGAAACTGGTCTGAAAATGGAGCCAAAACACTGAAAGATGATAAAAGATAGAAAAATGAAAATATCATTTGGGCCCCTGAAAAAAAGAGGGCCCCTGGACCTGCCTGGTACGTGTGATAATAAATACCCCTTTGACAGCCAGCTGGTTAGAACAGCAATCAAGAATGATCTGATAAATAAAAAACTAAAAAACAATCACAGGGTCAGGAGCTTGAGATCCATGATGGACACAGAGTTTACTTGAAAGAAAGATCGATCAATCGATCGACAGATTTGGTTATTGCACGTGTATATGGGTAGCCCCCTCAGTCACACAAATACACACTGACAGCAAGGGCCCCCACAGCTGCTTAAATGCCTGTAGTTAGCCCAACCCCTGCTGCTGGCACCAGCCCTCCCCACTGAATGTATGTCTGCAGCAGGCCCCTGCCACACACAGGTATCTGTAGCTGATCCCTATCGCTATGTGGATACTACCAACTCTGGCCACCACTGCTGCTGCCCTAGTCTTACCCACCAGAACTAGAGGCAACACTGAGGACCTCAACAACCCTACAACCACTCCTGACATCCCACGGCCTTCACCAAGGATCATGCAGTTGATGTGGAACTCCTCAGCTGCTCAAGCCAATGGGACACCACATATCCCTGGCTGCAGAGCCATCCCTCACTACCATTAGAGGCAGGGCCCTCACCTACAAGTGGAGGTCTTTCCTTACTGAAGTCAGTCCACAAAAGTCTAGAAGAGGTAGCTGCCTCTTCAAGTATGAGGACACCTATGTAAGGCTATAGGGATCATAAAGAATCAGGGAAACATGACACTACCAAATGAAACAATAAATTTCTAACACCTGACCACCCCAAAATGGAAGTGCCTAACAAAAATTCAGAATAATCATTCTAAAGATGCTCAGGGAGATATAAGAGAATACACAAAAATAATTTAACAAAATCAGGAAAACAATATAAGAACAAAATAAGATATTTTGACAAAAAAATTTTTTTAAAAAAGCAAAACACTGGGATGCCTGGGTGGCTCAGTCAGTTAAGCATCTGCTTCATCTGCCTTTAGCTCAGGTTATGATCCCCGGGTCCTGGGATCAAGTCCCATATCGGGGGTTCTCACTCAGCAGGGAGCCTGCTTCCCTTCCTCTGCCAGTTGCTCCCATTGCTTGTGCACTCTCTGTCTCTTTCTTTCTCTAACAAATAAATAAACAAAATCTTTAAATAAAAAAGAAAATATTTTTAAAAAAAATTTTGGAGCTGAATGCAATGAATGAAGAATTTGAAAGAGAGCTTTCAACAGCAGACACAACCAAACATAAGAAAGAATCAGTGAACTTGAAGAGAGATCACTTGTAATTAACCAAAGGAGCAAAAAGAAAAAAGAATGAAAATGAATGAAGAAAGCCTACAGGATTTACAAGATACCATTAAAAGAAACATCCTAAGCATTATGGCAGTCCCAGACGGAAAAGAAAGAGAGAAAAGGGCAAAAAAAATTATTTAAAGAAATAACAGCTGAAAACTTCCCAAATCTAGTTCCAAGTTCATGAAGATCATAGGTCCTTAAACTAATTCAACCTAAAGAGATCTCTAAAACACATTATAATAAACTGTCTAAAAGAAAAAGAGTGAATTTTAAGGTAGAAAAACCAAGAAAATTCTTCATATATAAAGGAAAACCTCAAAAGGCTATTAGTTGCTTTCTCAGCAGAAACTTTGCAAGCTAGGAAAGAGCAGGATGATACATTCAAAGTTGTGAAAGAGAAAAGCTGCTGACCAAGAACATGGTACCCAATAAAAATGTCCTTCAGAAATGAAGACAGGTGGGACACCTGGGTGGCTCAGTTGGTTAAGCCGCTGCCTTCGGCTCAGGTCATGATCCCAGCATCCTGGGATCGAGTCCCACATCAGGCTCCTTGCTCAGCGGGAGCCTGCTTCTCCATTCTGCCTCTGCCTGCCATTCTGTCTGCCTGTGCTCACTCTGACAAATAAATGAATAAAAATAAAATTTTAGAAATGAAAGACAGGTAAAGACTTTCCCAAATAAACAAAAGCTGAGGGAGTGTAACAACAGTAGACCTGCCTTACAGGAAACACTGAGAGGAATCCTTGAAGCTGAAATGAAAAGACTCCAATAGTAACATGAAAATATGAGAAAAAAGACACCTCTGAAGATGAGTACAGTCAAACTCAGAATACTCTAATACTGTAATATGATAGTGTATTAATCATTTAACTCCATTATAAAGATTAAAGGACAGAAGTATTAAAAATAACTATAGCTACAGTAACTTGTTAATAGATACAATATAAAAAGATGTAAAGTGTAACATCAAAAACATAAAATGTTGGGGGGGGAATAAAAGGCAAATGAAGGTATACTAATCAGCTTAAAGTAGAATATTATACCTGTAAGATGTTTTATATAAGTCTCATAGTAACCACAAAGGAAAAATCTACAGAAGACACACAAAAAGTAAAGAAAGGGGAATCAAAGAATTGTCTGGCTAATATGGATACATCAGTAGGTATATTATCATCCATTTTTACAGATGAGGAAACAAAGGATGTTAAAGTAAACAGGACTGCCTGATTATAAAGGCTGTGCTATTAACCCACTGTACTCTTCTGCCCTGCTGATATGACAACATATTTCCAGAAAAATAACAATAATATATGACCATGGGAAAACTGAAAAACAGAACAATAAGAAAATGCAAAGATGTCTAGGTGGCTCAGTCAGTTAAGCGGCAGCCTTCAGCTCAGGTCATGATCCCAGGGTCCTGGGATGGAGTCCTGCCTCGGGCTCCCTGCTCTGTAGGGAGTCTGATTCTCCCTCTGCCCCTCCTCCCACTCATTCTCTGAATCTCTCTCTCTCTCTCTCTCTCTCTCAAATAAATAAAGTCTTAGAAAGAATGAAAGAATGGAAGGAAGGGAGGAAGGAAAGAAGGAGAGGCAATATACTACTAACTGTCATTACTAGCTGGGGATAACCACTGCTAACAATTTGGTGCGTTTTTTTCCTGAAGCATTATCCAGTAATATTTCATATTAATACTTAACTATTCAGTGGGTACTTAAACTACTATTGGTATTTCCTATACTTATTAAAAACCTCACATCACTGTTCAATACGTTCAAAACCCGCCCCTGAAAAGGTTAAATTGTAAGCAGAAGGCAATACACAACTTGAGGGCCTCATTTGCAAACCAGCCTATATTGATACATATAGGTTTACTCAAAAATACAGAAACTTTAAAAACATTCAGAATCAACTGAAAGGTCAGCACAGTTTGCACAGACCTCTCAACAATTCAAATATTAAGTTACCAGCATTCCTGGAAAGAATCAAAATTATAAGAAGATTCTAAAAGCCTGGCTTTGAGAACTTTATTTACTCAATGAATGTTCATTCTGGCACTAGTCTGCCTTGGGATCCAAAGAGGGAAAGTACAAAATCTCTGTCCTCTAGGAATCCTCATTCTACTGCGGGAGCCTGAAAATAAACAGAGACTAAATGATACAAATAGTCCAAGAACAGACCACATGCCAAATACTTCAGTCTAACTGTCTTGAGGGCCAAAGACCTCGCAAAGATTCCTGCACTGAGACCCAAATGATGATGTAGGGGTTCTCTAAGCAGGTAATAGAGGGAAAGACACCACAGGCAGAGAGAAGCCTAGGTTCACACCACACCAGAACCAAGAGTGAAACAGGCAGCCAAACCTGAAAACCTTCATTCCACCACCTTCACTGCACTGTCATATCAATGTGGCTGCACCTAGCTAGATGCAGGGCAATCTAAGATCTCCCTGAGTCCCAAAAAGGCACAAGATAGGAAATCTTCCTTGCCCTCTCATACTCACACTCCTGTAATCCAACACACTGCCCACTCTCTAAGACAATAAGACAAAGCCCAAAGAAGGGGAAACCGAAACACATCTGATCATCCTGCTCATGTTCTTCCTCCACTCCCCTTGACAGGAAAAGGAGTGGGATTTTCTTTTACCTTCTTTATATTGTATCTTCATTCTTCCTGACTCTTGCTATGCCTTAATGGTAAGCAGAGCATTTCCTTAAACTACCAGAGGACCTTATAGTTCCATGAACTGAGATCTCCAACCTAGGCTGGAAACAAAAAGAGTAAAAAGATTTAGAAAATTATCTCTCCAGACAATGCTCTGGCTTGCAGAGCTATTAACTTATTGAATAACCCAATTGTGCATGTCAAAAGCTAAATATTGCATCTTTCTCTCTTACTTCTCCTTGACCCACACCCTCCCCACAGATGGAAGCCTCCTAAAACCTAGAGCAAATGTTTTGTATGGAAAAGGCAAAAGACAGAAAGGACATTAATAATTTTCCAACGACTACCTCCATTGCACATACACAATAGTCTCCATTAGAACAGATAGACAAGTTCATTATAACATAATCACAGTCCAATGCACATAGACACATACACATACCCTTACAATGCTTTCTGCCTTTGTATATATTATTTCTAAAAGTCTTACTTTTTCATTTCCTGTTTTCTAGTAGGTCGTCGACTCTGATTAATAAAGTACTAGAATTTTTAAATTATTTTCGTACTTTTATTATGAAATGACAGGAAAATATAAAGGCCTCCTCTTAAGAAAATACTGCATTTTTTTCTTCAAATGATCAACAGAGGCCTTGAGCTATGTTATCTAATTTATAGCTAGCGGAGAGCTATTTTTAGGCAGTATTTGTTGAATATGTAATACTATCTTATATACACACATAATCACTGCTCATTAGCTATTGCATTCTTATTGCAGGAACCCAGGACTTCACTATGTTTGTCCCAACACAAGTACTTCTCAAGGTTCCGAGGATGTAGTGTATGCACACAATGAGCCTGTACTATTCTTGGTTTTATCTCTTCCTGCTGTGACCCATCTGTTGTATATCTCCATGGCTCCCAGGCCTGCTGACACTGCTAGATATCACCATCTTCTACAGACTCCAGTCTCCTGCAAAAATCTTCGCTCAGATACCAGTGCCTAAAGGAGCCAAAACCACAAAGTGGGGAAGAAGAGGTCTCTCCATATTTTAGGGTTACTCTGTTGGAGAAATACTATGAGCAGTACTAGTAGTACATGTGCACAAATGTCTCACAGAGCTTTTGTGAAATAACTACTGCAATTTCCTCATAAAACTTATCCAACATGGCTTTCTGGCCTCAGCTGTGAGTCTAAGATAGGCTGAAATATTAGTCAAAGCTGCGTGGCAGATATATCCATTCTCAAGAATCAGTGCTCTCCCTCTGAAGACTACGGCTTAGCATTTGATGGTCAAGTGGGTCTATCTGACTCTCCCCTTACAACAGTCCCACTGCAGGTTTCTCAGTGTTATATGCAAGTAGAATACTAGAGGGCCTACCCAGTTTTGCCAGACATTTCCAAAGATGTCTGAATACCAGCAATGAATGTAGCTAAGGCTGAAGATGGTCAGTCAGTCTGCTATGTATACTTCTGTTTTTCTTCCAAACGTAATAAAATGATAAATAGAAACTATAAAGGTCAAAGTATTGCCGCCATGCTTATAGGACCAGTGTTCCATGTTGTGGAATTAACAAAAATAAAAACTCTTTCAAAATACTAGGGTCGGTAGGAGTTATCCCCAAAAATTGAAAGAAAAGATATGAACAAGATGGCAGTAAAGAAATTTCTAGCACTTATTACCTTCCAGAAACATCAATTTGAACTATCAACATGCAAAAATACCTTCACAACAGGTAAAAATTCAAGGTAAACACAGAAACAAGAAAAGATGCATTGAAGAGAATGGGAAAGACAGTTTTACATTACTCCTGTCACATTTCCCCCAAGCCTGGGCAGCTTAAAGGAAAAGAGACATCCTTTCTGTAGGGGAAGGAGAGAAGAGTGAGCACCCAACTTCACCATGAACCCCAGCGCCAGGCCTGCACCTACAGGCCAAATCCCACAAACCAAGGCTTCCAACCCACCCTACCTTCAGCTGGCTCCTGTGGGCCCAGGTAGCTTCTATGACCCCAAAATCCCAGAAAGACCCCATGAATTCAGGCTCCAAGTGGACGCCCACAAACTCAGGCTCCTGGCCCGCCCCAGAGCCAGACCAGCTCCTGTGGCCTCGGGCCCCCAGACCATCCCAGCTCCAGTCCCCTACCACATTTAAGCTATAATCTAGATGAAATGAACCTTAGAGACACATACACAACATTCTACCCAAAAGCAGCAGAATGCACATTCTTCTCAAGGGCACAGGGAACATGGGTCATATGTTAGGTCACAAAACAAGACTTAGCAAATGTAAAAACACTGAAAGTATACCAAGATTCTCTTCCAAACACAATAATATAAAACTGGAATTCAGTAAAAGGAGGAAAACTCACAAACATTTGAAATTAAACAACATCCTCCTGAACAACCAATGGTTTGAAGGAAAAACATCAAAAAAGAGATCAAAATATATCTTGAAACAAATCAAAGTTGAAAACGTAATATATCAATATTTATGCGATGTAGCAAAAGCTGTTCTAAGAGGGAAATTTACAGGATAAATACCTACATTAAGAATAAAGAAAGTTCTCAGGGGCACCTGGATGACTCAGTTGGTTAAGTGCCTAACTGTTGATTTCCATTCTGGTTATGACTTCAGGGTGGTGAAATCCAGCCCAGCACTGGGCTCCATGCTGAGCATGGAACCTGCTTAAGATTCTCTCTTTCCTTATTCTGCTGTCCCTCCCCACTCCCTCTCTTTAAAAAAAAAAAAAAAGAAAGAAAGAAAGATCTCAAATAAACAAGCTAACTTTAACCACCTCAAGGAATTAGAAGAAAAAAAGCCAAGCCCAAAATTAGCAGAAGATATAACAAAGATCAGAGCAGAAATAGAGACCAGAAAAGATCAATGAAACTAAGAGCTATTTTTTAAATGATAAACTACATTGACAAGACATTAGCTGGACTAGGGAAAAAACAGATATATAATCAAATAAAATCAGAAATGAAAGAGGAGAGATTACAACTGACACTACAAAAATATAAAGCATCATAAGAGGCTACTATGAACAATTACCAACAAACTGGATGATCTAGAAGAAATGGGTAAATTCCCACAAACATACCAAGACTGAATCAGGGAATGGTTGGCTATGCAGTCAGTACAGCATGTGATTCTTGGTCTTAGGGTTGTAAGTTCAAGCCCCACATTGGGTGTAGAGCTTACTTTAAAAAAGAAAATTATAAAAAGAAGACTGAATCATGGATTTCATGGAAACCATCACTGAATTTACCAAACATTTAAAGAAGAATTAATGCCAATCTTTCTCACATTCATCCAAAAATTGAAGAGGGAACACTTCTAACTCATTTTATAAGGCCAGCATTACCCTAATACCAAAGCCAGATAACACAAGAAAACTACAGGCCAATATCACTGATAAATATAGATGCAAAAATTCCCAACAAAAATGCTAGCAAACCAAAGTCAACAGCATGTTAAAAGTATCAGACACCACAATCAAGTGAGATTCATACACAAGATGCAAGAATGGTTCAACACACACAGAGAAAAATAAATAAGATATACTGCATTAATAGATTAAAACCATATGATCATCTCAAATACAGAAAAAGTATTTGACAAAATTCAACATTGTTTCATGATTAAAACTCTCAGCAGGGGTGTCTGGGTGGCTACGGTGTTAAGCACCTGTCTTTGGCTGAAGTCATGACCTCAGGGTCCTGGGACTAAGCCCTGCATTGGGCTCCCTGCTCAGCGGAGAGCCTGCTTCTCCCTCTCCCTCTGCAGCGCCCCCTGCTTGTGCTCTCTCTCTGTCTGTCTCTCTGTCCCTGTCAAATAAAGAAAACCTTTTAAAAAAACAAACAAACAAACAAAACCTCTCAACAAACTGAGTTTGGAAGGAACATACATCAACATAATAAATGCCACACATAATAAGCCCATAGCTAACATCATACTCAATGGTGAAAGGTTGAATGCTTTTCCGCTAAGATCAGGAACAAGACAAGAGGGGTCACTCTCACCACTCCTATTCAACACAATACTGGAAGTCCTAGCCAGAGTAATTAAGAAAGAAAAAAAAGAAAGAAAGAAATTGCATCAAAATCAGAAAGGAAGAAATAAAACTGTATGTTTGACATGATCTTATATGTGGAAAATTCTAAAGGTCACTCAAGTAATTATTAGAATAAACAAATTCAGTAAAGATGCAAGATACAAAATCAACATACGAAATCATTTGGGAGCCTGTGGCTCCTGGCTGGCTCAGTTAGTACAGCATGAGACTCTTGATCTCAGGGGATGTGAGTTCAAGGCCCATGTTGGGTATGGAAGCTACTTTAAAAAATAAATTTATAAAAACATGCTTATTAAAAAAATCAGTTGGGGGATGCCTGGGTGGCTCAGTTGGTTGGACGACTGCCTTCGGCTCAGGTCATGATCCTGGAGTCCCTGGATCGAGTCCCACATCGGGCTCCCAGCTGCACGGGGAGTCTGCTTCTTTCTCTGACCTTCTCCTCGCTCATGCTCTCTCTCACTGTCTCTCTCTCTCAAATAAATAAATAAAACCTTTTTAAAAAAATCAGTTGGGATTCTAAAAACTAACAACAAAATATCTAGAAAAGAAATAAAGAAAACAATCCCATTTACAATAGCATCAAAATCTATAACATACTTAGGAATAAACTTAACCAAGGGCAAAAGATTTGTACACTGAAAATTATGACACTGATGAAAGATTAAAAATGACACAAATAGGGGCACCTCGGTGGCTCAGTCGGTTAAGCCTCTGCCTTCAGCTCAGGTCATGATCCCAGGGTCCTGAGATCATGCCCCACATTGGGCTCCCTGCTTGGTGGGAAGCCTGCTTCTCCTCTGCCCCTCCCCCTGCTCATGATCTCACTCTCTCATGCTCTCTCTCTCTCAAGTAAATAAATATAAATCTTTTTTAAAAATGAATCAGAAGAATTAATGTTAAAATGTCCATAATCTCCAAGCCATCTATAGATTCAATGCAACCCCTACCAAAATTCCAATGACATTTTTTACAGAAATAGAAAAAACAATCCTAGAATTTGTATGGAACCACAAAAGACCCCCAAATAGCCAAAGCAATCTTGAGCAAAAACAAAGCTACAGGCATCACACCTTCTGATTTCAAACTTTATTACAAAGCTATAGCAACCAAAACAGTATGGTAAGCATAAAAACAGACACATAGACGAACAGAAGAAAATGAGAGCTCAGTGGTCAATATTTGACAGGGGAACTAAGAATACTCAAAAGGGAAAGGATAGTCTCTTCATTAAATAGTGCTGAGAAAAACAAATAGTCACATGCAAAAGAATGAAATTGGACCCCTATCTTACATCATTCACAAAAATTAACTTAAAATGGGTTTAAGACTTTCATTTAAGACCTGAAAACGTAAAGCTCCTAGAAGAAAACATAGGGGAAACTGATCTTAACAATATGGTGGACATGACACCAAAAGCATTAAGCAGCAAAAGCAAAAATAAATGAGTGTGACTACATCAAACTAAAAAACTTCTGTACAACAAAATAAGCAACCTATGGAATAGGGAAAAAATATTTGCAAACCCTGTACCTAATAAGAGGTTAACATCCAAAATACGTGAAGAATTCATTAAACTCATTAGCAAACAGTAAAACAATAATAGTTTTTTAAAAATGGGCAGAGGACCTGGATAGACATTTTTCCATCCATACAAATGGCCAACAGGTACAGGAAAACATTAGTCATCAAGGAAATACAAATCAAAACCACAATGAGATATCATCTCACACCATAATAACATGGCTACTATCAAAAAGACAAGAGATAGCAAGTGCTGGCAAGGACAAGGAGAAAAGACAACCAACACCTGTGCACTGTTGATGAGAATGTAAATTGGTGCAGCCACTATGAAAAAAAGTATGAAGATGCCTCAAAAAACTACATGATTTAGCAACCCACTTCTGGGTATAGATAGAGAGGAAATGAAATCACTATCTGAGACGTCCATACTCCTGTGTTCATTGTGGCATTATTCACAATGGCTAGACATAGAAAAAACATCAGTGTCCATTAATGGATCAATTGATAAAGAAAATGGATGAACGGGGGGAAAAGGAATGGAAAAAGAGTTATACATCTATAACGAAATATTATTCAGCCATCAGAAAGAAGAAAATTCTGCCACTTGCAATATGGTTGGAATGAAAAGGGCATTTTTCTAAGTGAAATACATGAGAAAAACAAATATTGTATGATCTCACTTGTATGGAGAATCTTAAAAAGCTGAACTTAAAAAGAGTAGAATAATGGTTGCCAGAGGTTGAAAGGGTGGGAGAAATGGGTGAAAAGGAGCAAATTCCCAGTTATAAGCTGGGGATATAACGTACACGATGGTGACTATAGTTAACAATACTGCCCTATATACTTGAGAGTTGCTAAGAGAGCAAATCTGAAATGTTCTCAACAACCCCAACAACACACACACACACACACAAAAGGTAATTATGTGAGGGGATACAGGTATTAACTAACCTTACTGTGGTAATCATTTTGTAATATATATGTGTATCAAATCATCATGTTGTACACATTAAACACACAATGTCATATGTTAATTACATCATTATAAATCTGGAAAAAGAGGAACTTAACATTAAAAAAAATAAAGAAAAACAAAGATGATCAAAGAGAGGAAAATGTATTATCCTTAAGGTGCCATCAGGTCCTCTTAAAGTACAGAATTCAATGAACAAAAGAAGTGGATTTCTTATACCTCCTTCTGCACTCCTCTGAATGAATTCAGCCCCCCGTAGTGGCTATAATATGAAGTATGATTTCATTTAAAAAATGAAAATCTCATTTATTAAAAAATAAAAAATTTCATTCCATTAAGAAAAAAAAGGAGGGGCAAGTCAGAAAATAACTTGCAGGATGCCTGAGTGGCTCAGATGGTTAAGCAAATGCCTTTGGATCAGGTCATGATCCCAGAGTCCTGGGATCAAGTTCCATAAACGGCTCCTTGGCTCAAGTGGGGAGTTTGCTTCTCCCTCTGCCTCTCTCTCTCGAATAAATAAATAAAACCTTTAAAAAAAAAAAAAACCTTCCTTACGATCTTAGGCCATTTTCATTAAACTCTTTACATATTTTAGAAAAATAAAATAAAGCTTTCTTTAGACGTACTTGACAGGAGAAAAATCAAAATCAATCTTTGATCTTCTGATACCTATTACATTTTTAATAACAAAACTGGGGAAAGAGAATCCTTCAGAGCTCTTTCCGTAACAGATATATGTCTACCCTGTGTTGAACAGCATTATATAAGAGATAAAACAAGAATATCTACTTTGGGAAGGACAGGGTGGCTCAATCCAGTAAGTGTCTGGCTTCCCTTAGGCTTGGGGTCCTGATCTTCCCATTTCGTGCTCCTTGCTCTACGAGGAGCCTGCTTCTCCCTTTGTCTGCCTCTCCCCCTGCGTGTGCACTCTATCTCTCTCCTGTCTCTCTCTTTCAAATAAATAAAATCTTAAAAAAAAAAAAGTTTGGGGCACCTGGGTGGCTCAGTGGGTTAAAGCCTCTGCCTTCGGCTCGGGTCATGATCCCAGAGTCCTGGGATCGAGCCCCACATCAGGCTCTCTGCTCAGCGGGGAGCCTGCTTCCCCCTCTCTCTGTCTGCCTCTCTGCCTACTTGTGATCTGTCCGTCAAATAAATAAATAAAAAATCTTAAAAAAAAAAAAAAGTTTAAGAATATCTACTTTGAATCAGGCACTAAACAACAGTAAGCATGCTTTAACAATCACATAATAGGGGCTGACCTAAATCTTCTTTACCTTAAAGTTCTGTTATCTTAATTAGTAGCAATCATTATTAGCCAAATCAAAAATATTAAAACGAATGAGGAAAATCCAAAGCAATGTCCCCAAAAGTAGGAAGAGTACATATAATAAATTGATGGGTAGAACCCAGAAAAGAATTATCAAAAGCTCCCTGATTACCCTGGAAGGAGACCAAAATTCAAAGCAAAAGTCTCTTGGTTATTTTTGAGAGAGGTCAAATCCGACCTCCAGTACTATGGGGAAGGTAAAAAGTCATTCAGACAGGGCAAACAGGTGCATCTGGTTGGCTCAGTCAGTTAAGCGCCTGCCTCAGCTCAGGTCATGATCCCCAGATCCTGGGATGAGCCCCCAAACCGGGCTCCCTGCCCTGCAGGGAGCCTACTTCTCCCTCTGTCCAACCCCCTGCTCTCTCTCTCCCTCTCTCAAATAAACAAATAAAATCTTAAGGGGGAAAAAAAGGGCAAACAATAAGCCAACAATTCAAGTTGCTTAAGTATTGTTTCTGTTTATACAACCAGCAACTTAAAATTATAAAGACAAACTTGTATGGAATTAAATAATTTTGTCTCCTTCCACAGATACACTTAAATTTTTGTCTCCCGCCATTACCCCCTTTAGTCTTCCTTTTTCTCTTTCCTAGCTAAACACCAAAGCATATTTGAAATTAGTTTTTACCCTTACTTCAACTCTTACCTAAGCTTTCGTTTGAAAATCAACCTGAACGACCTGACTCCAGGTACAAACTGAATTCTTCTAGCCCTAATTAAATGTTAAGTAATATAAACTGGTAGAAAAATATAAATACAAGGTGATTATCTGTCATGAGTCCATAATAAATATTAAGGGTTAATTCCCCGACAATAAGAATGAAATAAATTACCAAATCTACTTTAACGACATGCCCTAATGCTAAAGACTTAAAAGTTAAGAAACTCTGGAGGATTCTGGCTTGAAACAAAGGTGAACATTCTCTGGGTGGTGGAGATACGAGTTATTACTTCCTTCTAATAATTTTTCTAGTCTTCGAACGGGGTGGGGGAGGAGGGTGTGAAGTGGGAAGGAACTAAAACGAAAAGCCGCTGCAGGTGACGGTGCAGGCCCAACACCAGGAGGTCAACCTTTATCAGTCGCCACTGTCCCTTTAGCTTCGAAGACCAGGGAAACTCGTAAGGAGTCACCCAAGCCGGGCCCCACCTTGCTCCGGCCTTTCCCCTCCTCAAGATGGCAGCAGGCGCGAAAATCCGGGGTGGCGCGCGCGGCACTCTGGGAGCGGAAAAGGGGGACCGCGGCGGCGGCCGAGCCGGAAGAGGAGGAGCCGGGCCTGGAGGATCCGCGAGTGTCGCTGCGGCTGCCGGTGTTTGCGGGTCGCAAGGAGCTGAGTCTGGCGGGCGGGGTGTGTCGCGATGCCGGAGCTGGCGGTGCAGAAGGTGGTGGTTCACCCCCTGGTGCTGCTCAGTGTGGTGGATCATTTCAACCGGTGAGTGGGTGCGCGGGGCGGCCTATCGGGATCGCCGCTGCTGAGTCACTGGCACGCTGGGACGGCGCGGCGGCCGCCGGGGCGCTGAAGGGCGGGGGGCGGCACAGCCTCGCGGAGGGGCCCGGACCAGCCTCGGATCACGAAGCCTAAATCACCAGGCTCGTCCCCCGTCCCCAGCCGTCACTCTGCGGCCCGGACCGCACGTTCCTTTTACCCAAGTCCGTACGCTGCCAGAGTATGGGGGGGAAGCTTCATTTGGTCCTGATCCCCCAGGCCTCGTGCCCATCTGTCACCTCGTCCTCCCCTTTTCACCAGAAAGACTCGGTGCCTCGTGGGAAGGCCTAACAAATTTGCGTCTCTGTGCCTGTGAAAGCTGTCACCAAAATTCTGGTCTCTGCGGGGGCTCCCTTGAAAAGCTGTAGTTCCTAAGCAGGAATCTGTTTTGATGGTAACCTAAAATGTAGATTAGGTGTCAAGCTTTTCTTTTAAAAATGAGAGCCTGAGTAGCTTTGGGCATTAATGAATAAGCTGAAACATCTCATAGATGTTTCTTCTGCCTTCCCTTCCCGTGTTTTGGAGCTGTTCGTCCTGCTGGACCTGTTACACGTGTTCATAACTTTTACACCGTAATTACTTGAATTGGCAAGTGTAAAGGCCCACTTGGGAGCATCTGCTATAAAGTCAGTTGCGAAGTGCCTGTTGTCTTGCAGCTTGCCTCCTACAACTACACATTCAACCATAGCTAATAAAACAGTCACGACTCCGTGAGGTTTAGGGTCCCCATTTCCACAGCTTTTGCATGCATTCCCACTGTACAGTAGTCACTGTCTTTCTCCCTTGGATGCTAGAGGTGCTAAGGGAACAAGCACCATTTCAGTTCTCTTTGGAGGACATGGTGCACAGACACTGCTAACTGCTGTGTCATAAGAGATGTAGGGTTTTTAAGAAAAAAAAAATTGTATTTTTGTAGACCAAAAGAAAAGCACATGAGTGTAGAACTTTCCTTTGATGTGTGACAATTCTGTGCCTCAGACTTCCCCCCAAATCAGAACTACCATGGATACAGAAAGCTTCATTTTAGTCAAATCCCAAATTTAGTAAGCATTTATATATTTGCCAGACTGTATGTTTAGAAGAAGAGTACAGTGAAAACAGTGACTGTTAAGGAACTATAGTTCGTTTCACAGTGGCCTGTCTTTCCTTTGAATGTGGAATTTTATTGTGAGACACATTTGCTACTGGTCAAAGGAGACTACATTAAGGCCAGTGAAATGAGATTGTATAAGTGAAACACTTGTAGCTCTCGAAGACAGAAGTCACTGAGAAGGTTTGAGAAGTAGATAGAAATTCCGTTATAAACTCTGTGTTACTCATTCAGCCATCCTGCCAGTGTTACTGGTCACCAGCTCACTTCTGACTTCTGCCTGATTAAGCCATTCACGGAGACCACAGGTGGCACACGCATATCTCAGCATCAGAACCCATTTTCTGAGCCCCTAAATGGTACAAAGAATTAGAACTTCTAGTGGGGCTTGTCCATGTGGAATAGATATTCCAGAGAATAACTGGCAAGCCACCCCATAAAAGTGGTTCTACTTCAGCATCTTTATCTCTGAAAATATTTAAGGATAAGAAAGTTAGGGAAAGTTTAAAGGAGAAAACTGCGAAAGAAAAAGTTAAAGGTGGCAGCATAACTTAAATGAAATGTACTTTTCAAACACCAAGTAACATTTTAAAACTCTTCAGACGTGGGGAGTTTTCATTTTCTCTATTTTCAGGTTCTAGAAAGTTTGAAATTTTTCTGTGTGTATTTCTTGCAGTCAACAGTGTGAAGACTGCCAATGTACAAAGTTGGTAAATTACCCATTATATTTTAT
Source organism: Neogale vison (assembly GCF_020171115.1). Classification (NCBI taxonomy): domain Eukaryota; kingdom Metazoa; phylum Chordata; class Mammalia; order Carnivora; family Mustelidae; genus Neogale; species Neogale vison. Next base: position 15,985,000 of record NC_058097.1, read on the forward strand.
TAAAATTTAATATTAAGGACTTACCTGACACTCTTCTGTTTGTTTAGAGGGATTAGTTCCCAGGTAAACCAGATTGTATGTGTACCATTGATATTTCCCTCTGAGTATCTAATTTTTGGTTCAATATCTCTATATGTCTGTCAGACTGACCTTCTGCTTTTTCTTTCAGAATAGGCAAGGTTGGAAACCAGAAGCGTGTTGTTGGTGTGCTTTTAGGGTCATGGCAAAAGAAAGTACTTGACGTATCCAACAGTTTTGCAGGTATAAGCAAAATCTTAACGTTCTGAGCCTGGGCTAAAATGTCAAATATTTTAAAAATTAAAAAAAAGAAACATTTCTATTTTTACTCCAACCTAGAAATTCTGTCAGAATTGCTTAAATATAGGAAGGCTAAAGGTTACTCACTAAACTGAGTAGTAAATATTTTAAATTTGCAAGCCATATGGTCTCCATTACAACCTCTTAGTTCCTCAGATTTTGTAGCAGGAAAGCAACTATAGACAGTATGTTGACAAAGGGGTAGCTGTATGCTAGCCAAACTTTATAAAAATAGGCAGCTCTGATGTTTGTAAATCCCTTCACATAGCCATGGTTATGGAGACCATTACCTTTTACTCAGTGTCATGAACCTTTACAAGAATGTACTCGTGTGTTTTATGACTAAAGTAACAACAAAGAACAAAATAATTGCTCTACAATGAACTCTAGACTAGAGGTCATGAACTTCAGTATTTGAAAAGACCAAGCAGTTAATGTTACTTGTCAAAGGAAATTATTAGCAAGTGATGGGACTTTTAGTAAACTGATAAGCAGGTGTCCATTTTATTTTATTTTATTTTATTTTATTTTTTTAAAGATTTTTATTTATTTGACAGAGAGAGATCACAAGTAGGCAGAGAGGCAGGCAGAGAGAGAGAGAGGAGGAAGCAGGCCCCCTGCTGAGCAGAGAGCCCGATGCGGGACTCGATCCCAGGACCCTGAGATCATGACCTGAGCCGAAGGCAGCGGCTTAACCCACTGAGCCACCCAGGCGCCCCAGCAGGTGTCCATTTTAAAGGGGGAAAGCTCTCCCTGGCTCTAGCCAGTTGTTACCAGGTCTTCCAATTTCAAGAGAAGCTGGAAGTCAGGATTTTACATGAAATCTCCCAGTTTTTAATGAGAGCTACTCAAAAATAATTTTAATACCATGCTGTACAAACCACTTAAGTGGATCCGATGTGGCCTAGGGGTCCCCTAGGCTAGTTCTATCCATCACCCCAAACTAAATCTTTATTTTCTTTTCTTTTTTAGTCCCTTTTGATGAAGATGACAAAGATGATTCTGTCTGGTTTTTAGACCATGATTATTTGGAAAACATGTATGGAATGTTTAAGAAGGTCAATGGTATGTCTTGATGTTTTTTAAGAAGGCATTGTGGCATTGATTTATGTGTGTTTTTAGGTGTGTGCGTGCACCCAGGTACATGCCCCTGATGTCTTTTCATTTATTAATATTCTATTTTCTTCCATGTTGAGGGCTCTTTCTCTTAGCTATACTTAGGTAAGCATAGTCGTCGTAGAGGAATGAGAAGATAGAGTAGCAGTTTAAGGCCAGCTAGACCTTGGTTTGGGATCTAGGCAGCCCTCTGTAGCAGAAAAGTGAAGAACTATCAAACAAAATCTACCTGCCCCTAGAGCCTAAGTACTATCAGGGTAAATCTTGCTCTCTGTCACATGTATCATTTTCATTTTATTTCATTATAGCAACCATGTATGCTTTGGAAATGTTTATACCCACAATGTTTACAGTTCTAGTCGCTGTGACATAGACTTGCATTTGTTTATGTGTTGCCTTGGAATTGTTTCCTAGTGTCATTCATGACTGCTCTCAGCTAGTCTGAGATACAGATATCTCTGAATTTCTCTCTCTGCTTATTTTCTGAGAATTCCGGTTTTCAGTTTTAGATTTCACAGGTCTGTCAAGATTAAAAATAGATGTATGGAATTTTGAGAAAGTAGAGAACATGAGGACTAGCGTTCTTACCACCTTTTTTGAGGGAATTCTATAGATCTTCATGTAACAGTTCAAACCCACTCATGTTTTCCTTCCCAGCCAGAGAAAGAATAGTTGGGTGGTACCACACAGGCCCTAAACTGCACAAGAATGACATCGCCATTAACGAACTCATGAAAAGATACTGCCCTAACTCAGTAAGTACGCTCTATCTTTAAAACGCTTGAATGATATTCCTTGCCAGCCAACTTATATAAGAATCCTAGGAAGGATTCAGGTAGCAAATCATTTCACGCTTTTTCTCTAAACTGCCTGTGTTAACTGGTAGTGTTTTGTATAGTATACAATAACCCAGGATATTTAGTAAGTAACAGTGAATATGTATTATGTGCTTAATCCTCTCGGTCACTATACGGGGTTATTCTCCTTACAATAAGAAAATTGAGATTCAGAATTGTTAGTAAGGTCTCCTGCTTGTGGGGGCCATGATCAAACCGTTGGCTCTCTTGATTCTGGCTTCCTCGTGCTTGATAACCACACTACCACCTCAGAGCTTGTTAGTGGATGAGGGTGATAAGAGCGGGGCAAATGGTGGGATCATGTGAAATGTAGACTCATTTTTGCTGAAAATTCCAACTCTTGTCTGGTTGAGTGAATGAAATAGCTTTGGTAATCACCATCAGAAGAACGGCTGTGATTATTCCTTATGTGCTTGGTGTGAGGTGGTTTGCTAAGGTGTGTTTTTCTGCCAGGTACTGGTCATCATTGACGTGAAGCCAAAGGACCTGGGACTGCCCACAGAAGCGTATATTTCAGTGGAAGAAGTCCATGATGTAAGTCTTCTTCCTAGGAGCCAAGGAGATTAGATTTGCTGCTTATTGGACAATTTGGATTTTGTGTTGTTTTTAAGTCAACAGATCTTGTTGATTTTTGTCAACAGCTTGATACTATGTTTCTTCCTCCCTTGAGTTTCTGAGTCACCAAATCTAAAACCCCTTTTTACACATGAAATTGAGGCCCAGACTCATCCTATGATTGCCCAGAGATGTTCATAGCAAAGGAAATGCTGAGCCTGGTGAGCTTAGTCTTAACCTAATGCAGTTTCCACTGTTCAGGTCCTCTGCGCCAGCACTCCTTTCTCCTTGAAGATTTTCATTCCCTATAGATGAGCCAGAGGTTTTCAGATAGAGTGAGTCAGAGCTGCCTGGAGCCAGATGGCAAGACCCATCTGTGTGATCTGACACCTAAATACTCAGCTCCACAGCATCTAATACCTGCTGCATGCTTTGGATGTAGACAAAGAGGTTTCAGAATATAGCTTTTCTCTATTTCCAGGAAAACTAAACTCAGATTGTAGGGTAGCATTTGATATGAAAATATATGTGTGTTTTGTCGTGAGCATAAAATTTTGCACTTGAGCTTCCTCTTGAATTTTCAGAGTCAAAAGTCTGAGGAGATAAACTCTGCCTTTGGATTTAGATATGTAGACTTTATCCTTATATTCAGTTTTTAAATCAGGAAAAAGATTTTAGGGTAACTCCCTGCAAATGTTCCTTGCACCGAGCTCTGTCCTCCTGTTTCTCTCCTTGTCTTGCCACCAGAGATCTTACATAGAACTATATCTCCTTGTTGCAATAAGGCTTTCATCGTTGGTCTGGTACAGTTTTTAAAGTTAATTTTACCCTGTCTTTTTCAAAAAGGAATCAGAGGCTCTTACGTACACACATACCCATGCATGCACACATACAAATGAAGATTTTAAGTAGGGGACAAAAGGCACATGAAGGCCACAATATTAAATGAAGCCAAGGAAAAATGAGTACCTGAAAAGGCATTCCATGTAGTCCTGACCGTTCTGGCAGACATAATCAAGACGAAAATGGCATTTGCAGGATTCACACTGTCCCGGATAAAATAATTACTGCTAACATTTATACAACTTAGTGACTTTCCCAAGGTCTCGCTACTGCCTTGCAGACACTTCACAGTGGTTACATATGTCCAGCCTCTTCTGGCATGAGATCTGAGGAAAGTTGTTCCTGAGTTCCATCAGAAATCACTAGGTGATAACAGGGAGCCATATCCCTGAACGGACCTTTTGACTAATTCAGGCCACAGAAAGCTGGTTATTCTGACCGCATTGTTTTGGTGCTCAGCATCATTTGATCTGAGGGACAGTAGGTGGTTAAAAGTTAGATTATCTGACACGAGCTGGCCTCCGGTACACGTATTCTGTATACTGCCTATTCTAGAAAGAACTGCATGCTTTAAAAATCAGCCTAATTGAGGCTTCCTCAAGTGTCCATTCCCACAGTGGGCTTAAGGGATTATCAAGATTTTCCTCAGAAACACGGAGCAGCGCCATTGCAGTGTCAATCTGGAAGGCTGAGCTTTCCGAGCAAACCTCACCCATTTCTGCCAGCACTTGGGAAGCCCGGTGTGCATCCGCAAGGTGATCTGACTGAAAGCAGAGGAATCAAAGTGTGAAAGGAACATGTGCCAGGGTGTTTGTAAGTAAATAACTACAGTTAAGCCTCCTCTCCCAGGATGGAACTCCAACCTCGAAAACATTTGAGCACGTGACCAGTGAAATTGGAGCCGAGGAAGCCGAGGAAGTTGGAGTTGAGCATTTGTTACGGTGAGCTGCAGGATAGCATCGGAATCATAAGCGGCCCAAGAGGCTCTGTTAGGAGTGGGGAGATCTGGGTTCCAGGCCTGGATCATTTCTAGAGTGTCCTGAGTCACAGTTTATGACCATGGATAATACACCTTATCGGCAAAGGGCAGTGTTGACTGTGACAGGAACACGTGTGGGAAGGAAAGGCAGGCGTTTATTCTTGCCATGTGTATTGTTTTCAGTGAAGGTAGCCAGTTGTCTGTGGAGAAGCTATGTTAGGATGGGTTTTTATTTTAAAATACTATAATTGACTTAATTCGAAAGGGTCGTAGTTTTTCTCAATTCAAAAAGCTATTCCTGATGGAATCTTCTCACAACATCGTATAGATGCAAGTGAAAAAATGCCACCCTTTAAGTGAAAAATGGTTTCATTTTAGTTCTTTTTTTTTTTTTTTTTTTTTTGAAAAAACGTCCCGTGATGAGAAAAATATATGCCTCTGAATCAAAACTAAGGCAGTTTACAAAATGATGAAGTAACATTTTTCTTTTAAAAACTTGCCCTTCCCCACCAAGCAGGGTGTTTGCCTAGACTGTGGGAACCTGTGTGATAATACGGTATACTGAGGCTTTCTCCTGCCCTTTCTTCTTGTGGGTTATTACAGAGACATCAAGGACACTACAGTGGGCACTCTTTCCCAGCGGATCACAAACCAGGTCCATGGCTTGAAGGGACTGAACTCCAAGCTTCTGGATATCAGGAGCTATCTGGAGAAAGTGGCCACAGGCAAGCTGCCCATCAACCACCAGATCATCTACCAGCTACAGGACGTGTTCAACCTGCTGCCAGATGTCAGCCTCCAGGAGTTTGTCAAGGCCTTTTACCTGAAGACCAACGACCAGATGGTGGTGGTATATTTGGCCTCCCTGATCCGTTCGGTGGTCGCCCTGCACAACCTCATCAACAACAAGATTGCCAACCGGGATGCAGAGAAGAAAGAAGGGCAAGAAAAAGAAGAGAGCAAAAAGGATAGAAAAGATGACAAAGAAAAAGAGAAAGATAAGGAAAAAAGTGATGGAAAGAAAGAAGAGAAAAAGGAGAAAAAATAAAACATGTAGCTTTTTAATTTGTAAATTAAAATCTTATAAACTAACTCAGTGTGCCACTAGAGGGTTCTTTTTACTTTAAGTGCTTTTTAAAAAGCTGTACTGCTGAGAGCTCTCTGGCCTGGGTCATGCTCGCTGTGGCGGGAAAGCGAGTGCACAGAGGCACTGATGTCACAGCCGAACGGTGGCTTAGGCTGCTGTGCGTGGGGGATATGATAGCTCAGACTTCAGATCTCGGGAGAAAAGTGAAGAGAGGTAAACAGAACATTATTGGTACTCTTCACTCTTTTACCTGTAAAACTGGAAGTTGAATTTTCCCCATCTCAGAAGACTCTTGGGGTTGGTTTTTGGCAGTTTCCAGAATTGCAAAGTGGAGTGCATGAATTCCGTAAGCCTTAGAACACCCTGAGTTCTGACCCCTCTGAACTCTGTACCCGGAGCTCTGGCAAGCTCAGGGCATGGGAGCCAGCTCCATATATTGTTTACCTTTGAAGATACAATTAAATGACTTGGTTTGTAAGTCTGTGTTCTAGTCGTTTTTCATTCTGAGTGATAGTCGTTTTCAGAAGCAGCCAAGACTTCGTTTTTAATTGAAGCTGCCTTAAAGAATTTAGACTTGCAATCTCTCATGAAGGAGAGTCTCATTCCTTTAAAAACAACCTGATGGTGAGAAGAGCTCTCAACCAATCCCAGAAGACCTGGGTCCTAGTGTGTGCCTCGGGTCATCTGTGAAGTCCCTATAGTAACTGCAGGCTTTGGTACCTTGGACCCCGACGTTAGTGGGGATGTTTCAGTGGATGGAACAAAGTTGCCCCAAAATTTCAGGTCTCCGAACAAATAAGTACTTAATCATTTGACTTCCAGGAGTCCCTTAGATACTGATTTCCTCTCTGGAGCAGATAGTTCTTTCATGTACCATACGGATTATCACTGTTCAAAAATTTAAGGATATAATAAAATGGCACTAAAACTAAGTCATTTGACTCTCAGTAACCACTGTACAGTGTTCTAATGTATCAAAGTTTACCGGAAACATCAATTTTTATTCCAAAGAGCTAGTGAGTGGAAAGGGGGAAGTTGACAGTATGATGTGTAAATAAGCTTTTATTCTACTTACTGAAGGCATGTCAACATGAAGGGCTGACTTCATGGTTCATGAAGATTCTGATCTAAAATGGGATGGTCAAGGAAAAACTGGAAAACCAACTTTAATCTATTTCAGCAGTCAAGATCAGGGTTGCTGCACCTAATCGAATAAAATATGTGAAATAACAGTCCAGGCCAGAGAACTGTCATCAGAGGAGTGCTGAAGAAGCTTTTGAGATTGGACATTTCAAACAAACTGATTGAGAAAGGAAACCTCGAACATTAACTTTAGGGAAGAGCCAGGATATTTCTGGGGCTAGAGGGGTAATGAGAACGTCATTCCAAGGAGTGGGTCATTTATGTAAGTGGTCTGGGCAATCAGAGACTACACAGGATTCAGTCCACTTTTAGTAGTATAATCTGAACTCAAAAAGCTTTCCAGGGTCTTGCAACAACAATGCCACAGCTTTAAAGTTACCATTTCATAAACTGGACAGTTTGTTGAGCATCTAAGACCATGAGAATACCCAGGCTTTGCTGTGTTTGACCCACAAATGGGCAGAATTGACTTTACCTTTTTTTTTTCTTAGATTTTTTTTTTTTAATTTTTAATTAATCTCTTCACCCAACATGGGGCTCAAACTCACAACCCTGAGATCAAGAGTCACATGCTTAGCGACTGAGCCAGCCAGATGCCCGAAACAATTCCATCTTTCTGACAGGCTCCTCTGTTTCTTGCAAAAAGTTTGTAGCTTGTAGCTTAGGCTCATTTTGTAAGACAAAATTATATAATAATATAAGAGAGTGACTCTCATAAGGTTATTACTGAAGTCTTGCTTATACAAATAGCAGATGAATTCACAGTAAACACACACCTGACATAAAGTCTTGTGTTTGTATAGCCTGGCAGTCTCAAGATGAGATTTCTAAACCACGTCTGTTGTTGGGTTTTTTGATTGTTGTTGTTGTTTTTAATTTTATTTATTTGACACAGAGAGATCACAAGGCAGGCCAGGGGGGGATGGGGGAGAAAGCAGGCTCCCCGCTGAGCAGAGAACCCGATGCAGGGCTCGATCCCAGGACCCTGAAACCATGACCTGAGCCGAAGGCAGAGGCTTAAGACACTGAGCCACCCAGGCGCCCCTGCTGTTTTTGAAAATACCAAAAATTACGTTCTGGGAAAAGTCTCCTCCAAACTCTGTAGCTGTAACATTACCCTCACTTCCACTTCCAAGGCTTCAGACTGACTTAACAGGCTACGCACATTACAGAGGACAGTATTTGTATCTTACTGGTTTTGTGTGATAACTAATATCTGAAATATCCCTTGACTTGTAAATTAGTTATCCTTCATGTAAAGATGGAAGCTATGGGAATGGAACAACTGTGGGCCAACTAATTAAATGTTCTTTAATTATGTTCACTCAGCCCACCAGTCACTAAAGGGACAAAAGAGAACTAATCCTATTAAGGAGCTACCTTATTACTTCTATGTGCTAGATGCAGAGTAAACCTTTCCAGCAGGAAACAGCAACCTCAGAATGGCAATCCAATTTCTGGAGGACCCTGGAGCTATGAGAACTCAGCCATATACAATGACTTTGACTTCAAACAAAAGAATTAACACAGGCCCTCATAAAAGAATGAAATCAGGGTTGTTTGTTAAACAACAACAGACTAAGAAAACTACCTCATCTGCTCCTGTTCCCAGAAATGGGGAGGATTTGTGGCATGCTTTGAAGGCAAGGGAAGATTTCATTTATGTGACCCACAAAAGCAGACATTTTTACAGCTTTCCTAAACAAATTCATTCCAAATTATTCTATGTAATAGAGGCAAGTGCTGATTTGCTTATCCTTGTGCTATTCGATTCTATTATCAATGTTTGCCTGGGAACAACACATAGTGCAGATCTTTAAAAAAAATAATAGACATTCTTGTTGGGGGAGTACGTAGAAAGTGACTCAGAAAGCAGGGAAATGGAAGTGGGGAAATAAAATAGAGGAAAAGAAAGGAAGGGAAGACCAGAGAAGTTAAATGTTTCCAGGGCATAAATCCAGAGAAACCTTTTTCTCAGCATTCCTCTTTGGAGCCAATCTGTTCTTCGACACTAGAGGGCGCCATTGGCTAGTCTCGTCTCTGGCCCAGCGAAGCCTTTGATGCCCGTTCTGCACCGGATTGGGAACCTTCCCCAGAGTTGCCTCCCATCATTTCTGCTTTGAGCTACAACCATCCAGACAAGATTTTGAAGGAACATGGAGAGTGTATGGGTGCAAAAAGATTGGGTAAGGTTGCCACTCCTCTCTACTCACACTACTGTAGGCAATGAATATACTCAGTCTTCTCTGCTCTTCAGATAGCTCGTGCTTTGATTTTCCTCACTGCTGATACGACTCTGGTTGCTCTAAAAACCATATTTACTGGTGTGCTGGTAAATGTGAAACAACTGGTTCTCCCAAAAAAGGGGGTGGCGGGGTTTGATTTGTAGCCTTGGCCAATTCCCCTGGTGTAAATACTCCCACCATGGCTTGATGGCATGATCCCAGCATTAGTTGATGGGAAGAGCCCAGCATGAGTTGAGAAGAGATGCATGGTAACACGGCATGACTAAGTACTTCCTGAATACAGATACAATAGACACCAGTAACCTCAAGAACACACATGATAGTAAAATGTAGTAAGATTATTTGGAAATGATGCATTTTGAGTATGACCTTTTTAGATATAACTTATTTCAATAAAAATTTATACAACTTACCAATCTCATTAGACTCTCTGGGAGTCTGTGTTAAGATCCCCTCTTTGCGGTTCCTATACACATGGGAGTGAGAACCTTTACTTTGATATAGACAAATCTATCCATTTCTTGCCTCTGGTTAGCACTCTGTGGGTCACTCTGTCGGTCAAGTCCTTTCCCAGCTCTGGGTCACCTGGGTGGCCCCAATGGTTAAGCCTCCAACTCAAGATCCCAGGGTCCTGGCCCTGCACTCAGCAGGGAGTCTGCTTGAGGATTCTCTCCCTTTGCCCCTCCCCCATTCAAATAAACAAAACCTTAAAGAAAAAAAATAATAAGAAGTCCTCTCCCAGCTCAAGACTTCTTCTCATACACACATATCTGTTATACTCCACAAGGTGTTTTCCTTCTCAGCTTGGTACCCTATCAACCTCTTTCTACCTATTAAAGCTTCTCAGATCAATCGTAACATAACGTGGCTACTATTTTAACCAAAATAACCAACTAAAGTCTTCACTTTATCTATTAAGGTCTTTCCTTATTTTCAACCCTGGCCTTATCCCTACCTCTTACCCGTCAGCATGTAAACACTCAATTCTCTCCCATCGCCTCATACACACACACCCCCCTCTGTTTCAGTTAACTTCAGTCAGCAAATAAACACCTATATTCACTAAATTTTCTTTATCTTCCGAGCATTTTTTAAATCTCATGCAGCCCAGTTTTTGTCCCGACCATGCCCCTAACAGCCTGTACTAAAGTCACCAATGGCTTCTGCTTTCCCATTCAATTGACCCTGATCTGTCAGCCGTGACCTCACTTGACCTGACCTCTGAAGGCTTCTCTCCAGGAGCTCATCCTGCTTCTCTTGGACCCTCATGGGCCCTTTGCTCTTCTAAACTGTCATCTTACTTAACCTAACACAAATTTTTAAAAGTCTCAATCTATGTGACGCTTCTAATTCCAAAATTTGTTTCTCCTCTTTATTCCAAATCCTGGCTAGTTACCCACTCGGTCAGAGTTTAGGAGTCACACTGGACACACTGCTCACCTTCAGCCTCTACTTTCAGCCCCTGTGGATCCTACCACGTGGACCATGTCTGACAGCTGCCCTCTGTGTTTCCCTGCCCCTGCTCACAACTCCAGCTACCTTTTCTGTGGCTAAGGTTGTCTACCTGCACTTTCTTCGTACTTTCTTACCTTCCTTTTCCATATTCTATCCTCACACCACAGTCAGCTTGGCTGGACGATGAAGATGGAGAGGGTTGCATAATTTTACTCATCAGCTCATGCCTATCACCACTGTCACTTTTATGGCCCGTCTCACTTGCCCTGTTTTTACCTTTATCCTGATTTCCATTATAGTTTTAACTCCTCCCAACACACACATACACACAAGTGGAAGATGCTTCAGTGTGTTTAGTAAATGTCCTTACATATGGATGGATCGTGGGAGAATGTGCAGTCTAGTTTTGAATGGGTACGCATTTTACATTACATTTACTTCCCTTTCGATTTCATTCTTTCATGCTCTCTTAAAATTCAAAACAGTATTAGGTCTCCTGGGTCAGTTAAGCGTCCGACTCTTGATTTTGGCTCAAGTCATGATCTCAGGGTTGTGAGGTCCAGTCCAGCATCGGGTTCCAGAGTGGGCATGGAGTCTGCTTAAGATTTTCTGTCCCTCTCCCTCTCCCTCCACCTTTCCCCCCTGCTCACACATGCTCTCTCTCTAAATTAAATAAATACATAAATAAAATTCAAAACAATATTGTAAAGGCCTATCTTCATTCACTTCATAGCTTTTAATCACGTGTGGCAAAGACATTACTACGTGATCTTCAAATCCTATTTCACATTCCTTGTTCCTGACCTACCACAAAAAATACCTCCCATCCACTTTGCTGTTAGAGACAGCCACAGGTTAGCCTAGGCAATGAAGAGACGGGAGTGGTGTACACAGTGTAAAGCCCCTTTTGTCTCTTCCTCCCCTTGCCTTGGCAATAGAGGAGGAACATGGTGAGCCCTGACCCACCAACCTCATTCACACTGTTCCCGCTTACCCTCCATCAGTGCTCAGCCACACCAGCCTTCTACCCACTTCTGGAACATGCCAGTCTCCCAGTCAGGCCACTGTACTTGATGGGCCCAACCCCAGATGTGGCTCTTTGCTTGATGGGCTCCTTCCCAGCTTTCAGGTCTCCAGGCTGAAACACCTGTTTGGAGATGCTTTCCCTAAGGTCCTATCTAAAGGACCTTCCCTAAGGTCCTCTCTAAAAGACCCTTTCTCCCCTATCCCACTTGCCCATACTATTCTCTATCCTGTTTATCCAGGGTACTGCATGGCGACTATAGTTCCTAATACTACTTTCAAATATCGTATACTTGAACATCGCTAAGAGAACGGATCTGAAATCTCCCTACCACAACACAGCCTTAAATGTCCTCAACATTAAAAACAAATGGCAACTATGTGAGGTGATGGATGTGCTAATCATTTTGCAATATACATACGTATCAAATCATCATCTTGGACACCTTAAACTTACACAATACTCCATGTCAATTGTATCTGAATAAATTCAGAAAAAAAAATACCTATCCGGGGTCTCCCAGACCCTATGGCAGACCACTGATGCACTGGGGTGTGTGCCTGTTGGAGAGCAGGGACAGGGTGAGTCAAATTCAATCCCCACCACATATACCCTATATTTTAGCCACTGTGAAACAATTACAAGGAGGTAGCAAACCATCATGACTATAAAATCCAAAAGTTCAACGGTGAAATGAATTCCCTCACAAAAGAATCAGTGCTTCCATGTCCCTGGCCAGCCAGGGCCAGATGAGGCCACTACTGAGGAGGAAGTTGTGCCCCTCCAGCCAACCTCAGCGGGAGTCGTGGAGCTGCAGAGACCCTTCTTCAGGCTGGTTCACTGCTGGAATGGTACCACCTACCTAGCTGCTCACCCTATAATTATAGAGGAAACAGACCCAAAATTGTCCTTGAGAGATTGGACATAACTCTTTGCCAACTGGGTTTGGCTGGAGGCTCACATAAGCACTAATGACATCCCAACGCAGAGGGCCACAGTCACAGGCTGGGCCAGACCCAAGGCTTCTGAGATCACTGGTGCTGCCAGGCAACCGATGTCAGGCTGTGGACTGGGTACAGGGACTGAAATGACTCCCTCTTCCCAGTAGTTGCTTCCCCAAGGAGAGGAAGAAGAACAATACTGGTCCCTTTCCGCCTTTGTTCCTGCTTAGTGGGATTTTTTTTTTTTTAATCTACACACAATTTCCATGCTCTGGCTTTTTTGTTTACTAAAAATCATGGCCACATTCAGGGCCCAGAACATGGAAGAGATGCTAATCCGAGGACACTGAATCTGACCTAGGATAGTGTATGAGTTATCTATTACTGTGTTAACAAATTGCCATAAAATGCAGCAGCTAAAACAACACACGTTATGATCTCACAGTTTCTGTGGGTCAGAGGCTGCAGCGCAGCGTGGCTGGGTTCTCTACTCACGGGCAGGCAGCAATCAAGGGGTCAGCTGGGCTGCAGTCATCTTAAGCTTCCATATGTGCTCATGGGCAGGTTTCAATTCCTCATGGGCTGTTGGATGGAGGACCTCAGTCCCTTACTGGTTGTTGACACAAAGCTGCCCTCAGTCCTTTGCTACATGGGTCTCTCCAACATACAAGTTTACTTCGTCAAAGTGCACAAGCCAAGGGGGCAATGCAGAGTCAACTGGCAAGGGGGAGGTCAAAAACCGTTGCAATGCAGGCACACAAGTGACACCTGTCACCCTGGCCATATTCTATTTTTAAGAAGCAAATCATTAACACAGAGCCACTCAAGAGAAGGGGATTATCCCACTAGGGTATCAATACCAGGAGGAGGTTGTAAGGGGACCACCTAAGAAGTCTGCCTTCCTGGGCTACCAGAGTCGTTCAGTTGATTAAGAGTCTGCCTTTAGGGGCGCCTGGGTGGCTCATGGGTTAAAGCCTCTGCCTTCGGCTCGGGTCATAATCCCAGGGTCCTGGGATTGAGCCCCACATCGGGCTCTCCGCTCTGCGGGGAGCCTGCTTCCCCCTCTCTGCCTATTTGCGATCTCTCTGTCAAATAAATAAATAAAATCTTAAAAAAAAAAAAAAAGGAGTCTGCCTTTAGCTAAGACCATGATCCTGGGATTCTGGGAGAGTCCCGCGTTGGATTCCCTACTCAGCTGGGAGTCTGCTTCTCCCTCCCTCTGCCCTTCCCCAGCTCATGCTCTCTTTCTGTAATAAGTAAAATCTAGAAGAAAAAGGAGAAGGAGAAAAAGTAGCAGTAGCAGTGGTCGTTGTTGTCTGCCTTCCACTGATAGAATTTCATCAGAGTAATTCACAACAGGCTCCAGAGGGGGTTCCCTTTTTAAATTTCAGCACTTAATTAATGTCTTAGAATGAAGATAATGTTAATAGAAAATGCAGAAGGAAAACATTCCTCCTGTTAATAAACAGGACTATCTATTATTAGCAAAACAAAACAAAGCCAAGCCAAGCCCAAGCATCAGGAACCAAATCAGCGCTCTTAGAGAGGTAAGGCCTAATGGCCTTAACTGTGGCAAGACAGCAAAATTCAATTCTGCCATGTATTTATCAATGCTTCCTGCAGAGATTCCATTAAAATGATAGTGAATAAATGTAAAAGATTTCTCATTGTCCCCTGGCCACTTGGCCCAATTTGAGAGAGAGAGAGAGAGAGAGAGAACCTGAGAGATAGAAAAGAAAATTGAACAAATTTCTAGGAGGAAAGCAGAAGTGGTCTGCAGCAGGATCTCCAGTCAAAATGAGTGTGGAAGGAGGTCCGCCAAGGAGAGTTCTGGAAAGCCGGGAAAGGCTCATCCAAGAGAGGCTGGAATTAATGCCACAGGGGTAAACGGGCAGATCTGGTCAAAGTCAGGTCCCCTCTGGGACCCCGACGCACAGACTGCCAGCTGCAAGCTGTTCCTCCTCTGCCTCCCCTCACCCCACCATCTATCAAGGGAAAGGAAGTTAATCGAGAAGGCAGATTAACCATCTCTTTGCCCTCTCCAGCCTCGCTAAAATGACAGTGAAGAAAGCTTTATAAATCTTTCTCCACAAGGGCAAAGAGAACGTAAGAGGATTCAGTGACTGGACAAGGATGGTCACGCAGGTGTTGAAAGGTAGAAAGCAGATGGAGGAGCATAGCCAAGCAGAAGTTTTAACCTAAAACCCTGCAGAGGGAGATGCAGTGGAGAAGTGAGCAAGTCCCCAGAGAGACACAGTACTTGGGAGCAGCAGGAGGGCAGGAAAAGTGTGGACAATTCGGGTCGTTCAAAGTAGTTTCTCTATGGAAGGGTGGGACACCCAGGTCCCCATGCCCAGCCACAGAGCCTGGCCATCTCCCCTCTGCCAGCTGCAGGAGCCCAGGCTGAGGGGAAGGGCAAGAAAGTGAGAAAAAGGTCAAGTCAGGGGCCAGGACTCTGAGAACCAAGGTTCCTTCCTTCCCCTGATCCCCAGCAAGCCTACAGTCAGGTGTACCCCAGCTCAGGTATCTCCTCCCACCCCAGGCAGAGAACATAACTTTCCTCATGCCTCTCCAGGGAAAATGATCACCCCAGAGAAAAGACATGTGAGCAGTGACATTTATGGTCCCAGTATAAAGGTCCACCTGCCCTGAGTCCTCTTCCAGCGAAGACCAGCAGGCAAGAGACCATCCAGGCGTGTCTTCTGAAATAAGGAGAACCACGAAGGTTAGGGAAGAGTTGTTGTCTCCCTGTGCGTGTGCTCTTTCCTAATGGTGCTGCAGCTATCTCCTCCTGTCCTGCTGGGCATCCCTTCGACAGCCTTCTCTTCTGAGTGGCAGTCGGGGCCTTGGCCTGGGCATACCTAGGAATATCACAGATTCAGGCTAGATCCCTGGATGGTTTGTCTTGATGAATTTCTGCCTCCATCTTTTTCAAAGCCATGGCCCGTGCATAGCAGAGGCAGCTGGGTTTTGCGGCAGTTTGCTGGTTGGCCGCTTTTCATGAAACAGGAGGGAGCACTGGGCTGGTGCTCAGGCCGCGTCCAAACTGGAGCTTATTTAGACCCGTTGACCCCCCCCCCCAGCAGCCGCACACCCAGGCACTGCTGGAAGGCTCTGCGCGCAACAGCACACTCGCGATCTTGGTCGACATTTTGCATTTTGCTCTATTTCTGACCCTTGGAAGTCTCTCCCTTGTTTTTGAACAAGCCTTTTAGGGTTTCTCTTGTTATATTTTATGTGTCTTTATTATATGTTCGGAACAGAGAGGTTGGCCAAGGCGTGAATTTACTGCGCCATCTCAACAAACGCATTTTGGTTTCTAACACTGACTCTACTCCGAAAAGAACAAAGAAGAGCTGATTCTGTGTTGGGGCGATAGTGTTGAAGTTGGGAATAGAGTATCATAGAGATCATCAAAGACATCCCAAAGAGGCAAGTTGAAGGGGCCAAAACTGACAGGCATCTAAGAAAATAATGACTGCTGTCTCGGGGGCCAACTGAGTCCGAGTTAGACCCTGAATCCATGATGTTCAAATGGTACAGATAAAAGTGCGCCAAAAAATCACACGTCCAGTGTGAGTTGGCTGAAGGCGGACTCATAAAGCACGGGCTATAGAAAAGTGAGCCAGATTGGGTCGCTTCAATCAAGCTCAGAATCACAGGGTCCTGATAAGTAAAAGGATATTTAAAACTTGGATTCACAAGGTAGACCATAGGGTCTGGGGTAAGAACTTTAGGCACTAACTCATTTTCTTCAGTGGGGCTGGGGCCTTATTGATGCCAAGTCTAGCCGAAGAACCAGGAGAGCTTGCTATCTGTAAGCATACCTCTAAACACAGACACAGAGATCTTTAGGGTTTTTCTAGAAGGGTGATGTAAGCCCCAATACAGAATGCCAGTGGGGTAGCAAGAACTGAGACTCCAGATCCACGGAGATCCCACCTGATGTAAAGTCTCACTGACACCTGGGAGACCCACAGGAGATCTTTGGCAACAAAGGAAGTCCTATCAGCTCGCTTTACTTCCAAAATAATCGTATAGCTTTGACTAATTACATCAGAACTTCTTACAGAGTGTAGGGGTAGGGGGGCCTCTCTGCCTGCCTAATTCTGCTTGAAACCCTTTCAGAATAAGGAAAAAAGAAATGGAGGATGTAGGAAAAGCAAAGAGAGGTACTTTGAACCTCCCCACCCCACCCCAGGGTGAGAGACTGGATGAGGAAGAAAAAACTGTATTATATTATACTATTAATTCTGGAGCAAACAATATATATTTATATAATCATAGTATTATAGATGTCTTTTTCTTACTTTTCAGCTTTTTGAATAAACCTTTAGAAAAAATACAGATGATTTCATTGTGATTACACAAAACAATGTTTAAAGAAAAAAAAAAAGGATTTGTGTAGAAGTAAAAGGACAGCTCCCCAAAGTCAGGAGAGCGAATGCAGACGGAGAGCTGGAAGGACGGCCAGGGGAGCTCAGATGCACTGCTCAAAGTGGGGTGGCAAGGGACCCTGTCCATTGCTAAGGCTAGGAACACAGGAACCTTTCTGAGGGCCGTGGGGTAGACTCTGTTGGGGGTTTAAAGTTGTATCCAGAAAGATACAAAAGAAACTAGCAATCCTAGCCTCTAGCAGATGATCAGAGGAACAAGATTAAGGGGAGGGTGGGTGGTAGCCTTTCACTGTAGACACTATGTATCTTTGAATTTTAAAACTTTTTTAAAATTTTTTAAGTAAAAGTGAAGGTAACTACTTCCAACTTCCAGGACTATCCCCTCCTGGAAGAGCAACACCAGGGCACAAGACCTGCCAAAGGGCATTTGCTAAAGGGGTGCAGCCAGGAGCAAACTGTTGGACACAACTCTAATGGCCCTTAGGGTGGAGATGGGCATATCATAGGAACCATAGGAACTATAGGCAGTAGTTAAAGAATCATTTAGACCTATGTTGAGGAAGATGGAAAGGTTTCCCAAACACCTTATTGAATGAGACAAGTGGTTAGCATAGATAAGATCCCATTTTTGATATATTTAAAAGCGATATGTATATACGATCTGCGTAGGCACAGTGAGTAGTATGGAAGGGCCGCAGCAAACTTAACAGCAGTCATTTCTGAGGTAAGACTGGGGAGAACAGTTTCTTACTTGTGTCTTACTTGAATTTGTTATGGGATGTTTGCGTATGTGTAGACTTCCTTCAATGTTCTCAAAATAGCATTGCTCTGTCAAGTGGGAAAAGGCTTTGGAGGGGCGCAGTGAACTCCCCGAGCAAACTCCAGGGAAGAACCAATCGGAACATCTCTGCCTCCCTTAAGAGGCACAATCAGGGCAAGGCTTGATCAACGTCATTTCCATGTCAAATGCCTTAAGACGCAACAGCCTGGTGATCTGTCCCATGTGAATCCTTAAGTGTTCAAAAAGTGGGGAGCAAGACCTCGTATGACCATTAGCTCAAGATCATGGCATCCCTCTATCATGGTGAGACTCAGTAAATGTTTCTCGCATGAACAACTGCCCACACACTGTCCCCAGAAGCTGGTTTCTAAAACCCACTGGACCTGCAGCCACAACAGTTCATGTTCTGGCCCCACAACAACTGTTCACAGAAACCCTGGCCTGGTGGGGGCAGAGGGGGGAGCAGGGAGGACATCCAACCCTGACCAAGGGCCACCCCCATGATCCCTACACAAGGACTCAGCCGCCCACAAGAAGTGTGACTGTCTCAGTTAATAACACACACATTCCTGACACCAGCAAGGTCATGGAATTTCCACCCCTGTCTGGGCCTGGAGGATCTGGGGGGCCCAGAGACCTCTTGTCCCGAGCACAGCGATCTTACAGACATCCACACCAACGCTGCCCACAGCTGCTGATTGTTTATTGCACGAGAAACTGGCAATACCAAGGCAAGGGGGAAGGCATTACAAAACCATCTGTTGACCAACCCAGAGCCACCGAAGGACACTCTACACAACACCTCAGTTATATACATGTATGTACACACACGCACACACATGAACACACTCGGAACACCTAAGAGTCTCAGGCTTCCATACCCCACACAGCAGCCTGCACCCCAACCTCCCAGGAGAGAGGGACACTGCAGGGAAGCACAGCAAATAACTCCAGGAAAGAAAACAGGTTGAGCTCCAGTGAGCCAAGCCACTCAAATCAGCACACGCAACTGGACACGGGCTGTCCCTCCATGGGCCAGGGCAGGGAAGGACAAGGGTCTGGGGATGTGAGCCAGTCCTAAGAAGGCCCCGTGACCGGTTAGTGGGCCTGCCTGGGGTCCTAGGAGGCTCAAGCTAATCTGCAGCTGGTGTGCAGCATGAAAGCCCTGGGGGCCTAGACCAGGGAGCTCGGAACCGCCACCGCGCCAGTATCCCAGAGGAGCGCATTCGCCTTTGCACATCTCCATACATGGCGGACCGCCCATGTGAGAGGCTGGCGGGGGCTCCAGACACCGAGTCAGACCGTGTGCGGCAGCTCGAGGCCCTTCCGCTGACCTCTGTGGGCAGACAAAGCCTCACTCCGGGGCAGGATGAATGTGCTCTAGGGTGGCTGGACGCACTGCATTCTCAACAGGAGACTAATGGACCTGCCTGTAGCCTCAGGGGCTGCTGGGGAATGACAGGGCCCCCCGCCCCCACATGCTCCATCACTCGGGGGTGCTGGACATCTACGTCTAGGAAAGGGAGTTCTCTATGGAACACGGCAAGGTTGGGTGACACCTGGAACGCCATCCCTTCCCCTCTCTGTCAGGGCTTGGGGACTATGCCGCTGTGAAGCTGGGCCGCCGGGTCGGGCCTGCCTTGCTCACAGAACTGCTAAGGGGGTTCCTAAGAGGAGCAGCTGTTTGAGAAGATCTTGGACCAATAGTGTCGGGTCCCTCCGGGTCCCATCAACTCCCGGTGTATCGGCTCCTTGACAGAGAGTGACAGCAACATACCGACATCAAAACACAAAGTAACCCTGCACACAAAATGCTTCAGGTTGATATAAAAGGGAAAAGAAAGTCTGAGGGAGTTTGTCGTTTCCAACCCCCTGACACCCGAGCAGCTGGTACAATCCTTTATTTGCAGGAAAGAACAAACCGTCCCGCACCGAGTGCAGAGATGGGCCTCGCGGCACAGCCTCAGTGGCTGGGTCCTGCCGGGACAGGCAGCAGCGGGCCTCCACCCAGAGCTCTCTCCAGTGCGGGAAGTTTCTCTCCCTCAGACCTCCGTTCTATACAGATCACTGGAAAAGTTCTATTTAAAACAGAACCTCTTTTACTGGCAAAGACCCTGGGCTTTCGCAGCCCAGAAGAGCTACCCCGAGTGAGCGGCCCATCTCCTCCCTGCCGAACCGGCCCGTGAGAACCAGGGCTTCTGCACAGCTCTTCGGCCCAGAGCACCCTTCCCTGCGCGCTCACGCACACGTAGCACTGGGCTTGGGGAAAAGGAGGAAGAGCTTACAGAGAGGGTCAGGCCTCCAGACTTTGCAATGGGTGACGGGGCCAAAGGTAACATGGGGGCTTTATTCCAGACTGCCACCACTGGGTAGGAGAAAGGAAGGGACAGGCAGGGCCTCTTGAGGTCGAGCTCTGCTACCACCAGCCTGATGACACTGTGGTCCCACGCACGGCCACCACCTGGGGGGGCCTCCCGGGAGCTCTGTGGCCACCGGCCTCTCGGGGCAGAAAGAACTCATGACTACATGTTGTGCTGGGGGGGGGTGGGAGGGGGCTGCCTCAGTTACTCCTGTCCGAAGCCCTCAGTCTCCTCGATGGCGTACAGCAGCTTCTCCTTCAGCTGTTCGTAGCTCTTATATGGTGGGAGATCCAGGCGGTTGAAACTGTGAAGAGAGAGAAGCAGAACAGTCAGCACGGGGAGGTCAGGGCTCCACGGCCCTGCCCCAACCTGGCCAGAGTGGGGTCAAAGTAGTTCACGCGGCCGTGGTGAACGCGGCCACCATGTGGCCAGATGCCAGAACAGAGTCCTTGAGAGCTCTGCTGTGTGAGGCCTTCATGCTTCCTGTGCCTGGTCCTTGGAAGGTTCAGCAGACAAGGCAGGGCAGCTGGAGAAACGGGGAAATGGGGGCCTGGGCAGAGGGCACACAGGGAAGCAGCTCCTTGTCTACTGGAATGGAACTGTTTGGTGAGGGATAAGAACTGCTGCCGCAAATGCCAGAAGCTCAGAGGCCCCTCCTCTCCAACCCCAGAGCCACACAGATGTTGCCAAAGTCCCTGAAGCTGCCCCACCCAAAGGGCTGCCCTCAGGAGCTCCTGTGGTCTGTGAGTTGTGGCCACCTCCCACCAAAACCAGCACACTCACCACGTGTGGCTTCTGGGCAGCCAGGTTTCCTTGCCAACCTTGTCGATGCAAAATTTCTGTGGTCCGTTGCTACCTGTTATCCAAAAGAGGCACAGCATAGGCAACAGGACTTCCATGGGCAGGACTCTGACTCCCACCCCCCCACCCCCCCCACCCCCGCGACAGACGGCTCAGGCCCCGCCCACTCACTCGCACCCTGGGAGTGGCCCCCAGGCTCACCCTAGGGGGCCAGCCCGGGGAGGAAACACGTACCAATGAGTTCGGCAAATCCGCCAACAGGCAGGCGGCAAGTCCCAGTGACAAACTGCAGCAGTCGGATCCTCTTCTCGTTGTCCATCTCCTTCACCACCTAGGACGATCTCCGCCAGTCAGAGCAAAGCCAGGACGCCCACCTGACCCAGAGCCTCGCCCTAACCTGTGATTCCGGTCGGCTGGCACCCCCTTCAGGGCTGAGAACACAAAGCCCGGGTTGGGTTGGGAGTTACAGCCACCAACCTTGGGAACCCCAAAGCCGCTCCCTCTGAGAGGCGGGGTGTGTAGGCCAGTCCCTGTAGCCCATGGGACATCTCGGTCTCAGGGGCACCGTGAGCCAGGTTTTCTCTTCCCATCCAAGTTCTGCTTTTAAAAATATACTAAGGATGGGCTCCCTTGCACAACGGGGAGCCTGCTTCTCCATTTGCTAGCGGCTCCCCCTGCTTGTGCTCTCTCTCTGCTCACTCTCTCAAATAAATAAATAAAATCTTTAAAAAATAATTAAAAAGTAAATATTTTTTAAAAGAGGGGGGGGCGCCTGGGTGGCTCAGTCATTAAGTGTCTGCCTTCAGCTCAGGTCATTTTCCCAGGGACCTGGGATCGAGCCCTGCATCAGGCTCTCTGCTTGGTGGGAAGCCTGCTTCTCCTTCGCCCACTCCCCATGCTTGTGTTTCCTCTCTCACTGTCAAATAAATAAATACAGTCTTTAAAAATACACATATACTAAGGATGGGAGTGATTGCTTCATGGGACTGGGGTTTGTTTTTGGGGGGAGATGAAATGTTCTGAAATTAGACGGTGGTCATGACTGCCTTGTACTACGAAAGGCCAATGAATCGTAATACCTTAAAATGCTGAACACGGTGAGTTTTATGAGGTGGGAATTTTGCCTTCACAAAGGAATGTTTTTATACCTATTCTTCTTCACGTATGCTATACTTCATAACGACAACAAGACTACACATACAAAAGAATCAACTCATTACATCCAGGACTCAGCTCATTCAGTTTCTCCAGAGACTAGCACATGCTGGCCCGTGTCCCCTGGCTGGAAGGAAACCACACGACCAATGGGAACTTTTCTTCCTGCCTGCAGGCTCACCCCTGTCCCACCAAGGCTAACCACCAACGTGTCCTGTCAAGAGCCCTGGACACAGTCCAGCTGCAACAGCTCTGTTCGTCCCAAGGCTGGGTCTCTCTTCTCCTTCCACAGAGTGAGGAGAGCGTGAGAGATGAGGGAGGTGGACCACGCAACACGCAACCTGGAGCCTGAGATCGAATCAGGTCTCCTTCCTGAGGCTGACTGCTAAAGCCTGTCTGGACCCCTACCCCAACCTCCCTGGGATGGGCCCCAGGACCTACCTGCCAGAACCACTGGATCTGCTTGCTGTTCTTGGTGTAGTGTCGGTAAATAGTGTTCTTCTGCCAGTCGCTCATGTCTATCTCCTGCATGCCGCACAGCATGAGCTGCAGGGAAGACAGATGTCAGTGGCCCAGGGCCAGCCCCGTCCCCGCTCACTAGCAGATAAAGCATCCCGAACATCTTCCTGATCTCTGCTGGCAGCGGTAATAATAGGAGGGATATGAGTGTTAAATGTGGGCCCCTCGAAACAGTGTGAGAAACCCAAGCACAACCATCTACCCTACGGCCTCGGTCCGGAGGGAGTGTGAGGTTCCACTGGCGAGCTTCTCTGGAAACAGAGTTTGCCAACAAAGGGCACAAATGCCCCAGAGGCCAGGGCTCAGGGTCCCAGCGACCTCAGCTCTCACCTCCAGCTCCTTCTCGTCAAAGTAGCGCAACCACTCCAGAGGGGCCACCTCGTTGAAGCCGTCCAGGAAGGCTTTGGTCTGCTCTTCCACGCCGCGGGTGAAACGCCAGTCAGTCAGCAGCCTGAAACCAAAGACCAGCCGTCAGGGGAGCTGAGACCCAAAGCTTACGTGCACCTCAGGACCTGCCAGGAGGCTGCTGTCCCACAGCAGTGAGGAATCGGCTGAGAGGTGACCCGGGCACACACCCAGAGCCAGTGTGCGGGCTGGCCCTGGGGCGGATGCCAAAGGGGAGGCTGTGATCCCTGGTGAAATGTGGGGGGCATGGATGCGGGGTATCCCAGAGACAAGGGTGGCTCTGCTCCCCTCCCCCCGCACTGGCTCTCCAGCACTTAAGACTCACATGATATACTCGTCCTTGTTCTCCTCTGTCACTCGGATGCTCTCACCACCTTCCTTGAGCTCGTGGGTTGTCACCTTGCCCAGGATCTCCATGTCCTGGATGAAGTACAGCTCTAGACCGCACTCTTCCAGGTTGTTCTCTCTGGCGGCACAAGAGACCAAAAGGGAAGAGTTCTACCTTAGAAGGGCCCCCTCATCCTGCTCCGTCCCTCACTTCAGTGCTCATGGGATACCAGGACTCACAGCCTTGATCCAGAGCAGCTGCACGGGACCTCTCCCTGAGGCATGGAGAGGATTCTGGAGCTGCCCTACAGGGAAACCTAGGAGCTGCACATCTCCACAAGCACTTCTAAAGCCCGTATGAACGCAGAGCCAGTCTGGCAGAGAAAACAAAGGCCAGCAGCGCCTGCTCCCCAACCAGAGACCCCTCTCCTCCCAGCATAGCACAGGGGAGAGGACTCACTTGATCCAGACAATAGAGTTGTAGAATTCTGGGTCAATAGATTCCAGGTCCTTCAGGGTTGGTCTCTTGTTGAGCATCCGCTTATAGAAAGGGAGGGTGAAGCCTGTGTCAATGAACTTTCCATGGTACAGAGCCTGAGGAAGAGGAGACATGGAAAAGGGCTTTGGTCTTCTTAGGACACTGCCCGAAGCGGGCTCTTGGATGCTCCACACCAAAGCCCAACTACTGCTACCTACCCTTTCTCCCCAGGAGCGGTTGTGACCTTGACACAGACTCTCATCACACCTGCAGATCACCGGGGCAAACAGAACCAGCCTACTTAGGAACCCAGTGCCTGTCCAGCACACTTGCCCACCAGCTCATGTCTATCTCCTGCATGCCGCACAGCATGAGCTGCAGGGAAGACAGATGTCAGTGGCCCAGGGCCAGCCCCGTCCCCACTCACTAGCAGATAAAGCATCCCGAACATCTTCCTGATCTCTGCTGGCAGCGGTAATAATAGGAGGGATATGAGTGTTAAATGTGCTCCAGCAGAGAACTGCCCCACACTCATGGACAGCACAACGCCAGGTGGCAGCCCTGACTCACTGACGCTCCGAGCTGGGCGGCGGAGGCAGCCAAAAATAATGCAGACGCTGTGGACGGCGAGAGCTGGCGGGCCAGCGGTGAGTAATAGTCTAGGGTTTTACTGGTCTGTCCTGTTGGCTGCTGGGCCAGGCAGGGTCTCTAGACCTGGGAAGAATGTGCCCACTTCCTGAGCCCAGCACCTTGGCCAAGAACTTCCAGACAAGGGGAAGGGACATATTTAGTCATGGCTCTTGGGTTCTTGCGGGCAGAGCATTCAGGAAGTCAGGAAGAAGCAAAGGAAACTTAACAATGAAACATCTCAAACTACCAAATACGGCAGGACTGTGGCTACCATGGGCTCCCCTTCCTCAATCCTGGCTCTCTACCCTCACGAGACACTCGACAGGATGCACATGACATGACTCCCTCCTCTAGTCACACTGTGTCCCTATTTCTAGATAAATACGGGTACCTACTCTTCACCCAGTCCCTGATGATGCCTCCTATGTCCTGACCAGCTGGTCTACCAGGACTCTCTTCTAAGCTACTGTTGATTCCAAATCTCCTTCCAGAGGCCCAAGTGTCTCAGGCAGACATTCCCTAACACTCTCACCCAAGGGCTGTGACAAACGGTGGTAGCCTGCCCTGCATCTCCCCTCCCCTCTGCAAGAAAGACAGCATTTCGGCAGCGTATGTCATGCCAACACCCTCGACAGGGTGCATGCTGAAAGTTCAGTGATGCCCATGGCCCAGAAACCCTGGGCTATCACGGACAAATTCCACACAAATCAACACAAGAAAACCCTCTCGAAGCCCCTGGGGATGCCCCTGAGGGAGCTCTGAACTATCTCCAGAACTTTCTCCAGCTTTTTGCATTTCCTGTTAGGTGTTCTGTGAGGAGTGTGGAGCTCAAAGTTGGGGCATCCACTGCAGGTTGCTCTTGGTACATGCCGCCCTGTCTAGAGATCTCACAGCAATGCGTCTTACCATAGCGATGAATCTGCCAATAAAGCGGAAGTAGGTGAGGTGGTCGGGGTTGATGGAGGAGGCAGGGTTGATCTGCAGGCAGTAATTGTTCTTCCCGGCATACTCAAATAAACAATACATGGGGTTGAGCACCTCATGGGACAGGAGGAAAAACCACTCCCTGTGAGAGAAGACAGAGAAAAACAAGAGTAATGGATCCCTTCCTGCACACCTGCACTGGAGATGGGACTCTCTTTTGCTGTCCTGCTTCGGTGAGTTTACAGACACGGTTCCCAGGAGTCGAGCCCCACTGGGATGAACACCTGGTATAACCTGTATTCACGGCTGGTCAGTGAGCAAGGGTGAATCAGGACAACTGCACTTGCGGATAGTGCTCAGGAAAGCCTGCATGCATGTCTCCAGGCTCCCCGACGATGTATTCCAGGACTTTCTATCCGATATCCAGTATGGCTGATGGCAAAGGAGCTTGTGGTACCCTGAGGCCACCATGTACACTTGTGTAGGCTGCTCTGTACAAGAGCACTATGTTAAAGTATCAGAGACTTGCACATTTATTACAACAATTTTCCTGCATACAGCAGTCAATCTGGTTTTTTCCTGATAAAACCAAAGTATCATGACCATTTCCCAACATGGAAGTGTCTTGAGAAAGGACATCTTTTTCTAAATCTTGCAGAGGTGCTGAAGAAAACAGCCCCCCCCCCATTTGCAACCTGAGTAGGCAGCATGAAAGGAATACACAGTAACACGTTCCTAAGTCCTGATGCATGAAAACTCTGTAATCCATTCTGCCTCTAGATTTTTAACTCCCATTAGCTACACAAAAGGCATCTCTTTGCCCTCCCCCCACCCCAAACCCCATCACCATGCATTTGTCTGAACCAACACCCATGCCTTGACATCTTTTTGTGGCCTAGGTAACAAGCCTCAAGCCAGAATTCAGGGTCCTTTCAGGCTTGAGCCAAACCAGCAGGGGGACATCCCAAGGGGGCCAGTCCCTGGCTGCTTGGGGCCGGGCAGACGAGGAGTCCTTCGATGCAGAGGGTGCCTCGGTATCCTGTCCGTGGTTCTACCCTGTGGTAGAACAGCATGACGTAACCTACCATAGGGTAAAACCACTGGCAGGACACAGAGAGACAGACACACACGGGGTGGGAGCCACACCACCAAGCAGAGCCTGGAGAGAAGGTCACCATAGTCACCACAGAAAAAGAGCAATTGATCCACAGGGGCCAGCAAGGAGGGCAGCACCACCAGCAAACAGAGGACCAGAAACAAGTGAACCCAACACCGAGAGAGAAGATGTCCCCAACACCAGGAGAGGTCAGTGAGCTGAGCAGTCGCCGCAGGCCAAGATGCTCCTTCTCCCTGCCAGGGACGTCAGCCCCATGATCCAACGCAACTTTTTGTCAGAGACTCTGTTAGCTTTTGTAGGTAGGCTAGGGTGAGGGCAAGACAATGCTTTAGGCTCTTTTTACGGCTACGTCAGCCATTTTAACTTTATTGATGCTATGCACAAGACGTGTAGCTGAGCACTGATTGAGGCCCTCTGGATGGTGACACAATTTATGTCAGGCACACGCCAATATACTAGGTATCAGCGATATACCTGCCCCAGCTGCCTCAACAAGAGAACCTAGGGTCAATTTTTAACGGAAACAATAGGACAACAATATTTAACCCCCATCCACCGGTGTAGCCAGACTGGTTCAAGTTCAGATAGTTTCTTGCACCACTGTCCTAAGCCCTGCCCTCTGAAGCTCCCAGCCTCTCCACAGACCATTAACTAAAGGGTTAATGCCTCGCCCACAAGGGGGACCCCAGGACCCTGCTCCTGTACCCATGTGGACCGGCCATACCCATGCCCACTCCTGAAGGTGCGTGAGAATTCTGGGGACCAATGTGAACAAGGGGGAGGCAGCTTTCTGGCCCTGAGCTCTATAGGCTGGGGAAATGGGGTATGGCCCAGCCTTCTAGGGGTGCTGAGCTCACCTGGCGATGCCTCCATAGTCCAGGCCTTCCTCGCCACGCATGATGATGTAGAGCCGGCGGCGGAGGTCATAGGGCTTCATGTTCATAATCTGGGGAGACAGAACATGGTGGCCCACCTGCCACTCCTGCTTCCTTGGCAGCTCAGGGGCTGGGGCAGGGAATTCTAAGTCCTTCTCTTCCACAGAGACTTGTCACCAAGGCCCATACCCTGGAAACTCTACCATGTGGGTTTAACAGACCATGTGACAGAAGATGGTGTGCTGCGAGGGGGCCTTCTGCTTGTTGGGTCTTAGACACCATGATTATGCTCTAACCTGTTGGAAAGAATCCTCAAACAGCGTCTGCCTGGAAACACTGATCTTCACATGGCTGGGGAGGGCATTTGACTAAAAAAGGAAGAGAAAAAGAAAACACCCGAATCAGGACCTCAGTGGTCACTATTTAGTCAGGTCTCCTGTGTGTATGAACAGGCTTCCCGTCTCCCGGGCCAGCGGCGAAGAACCTGGTACCCTAGAAATGGGAGCTAGTGACTGGAGACGATGTCAGACAATGGTGCGGGCAGGACAAGTAACTGGCCCCCACCTCGGACGCAGTTATCCCAACATCTCTGCGAGGTTAGGAAATCATGCTAAAGTAACTCAATTAACCCCACCGTCTGGGGGAGGTCCGGTCCCAGAACTCACGTGACAGAGGAAACGGAACTGGTGATACTTCCACCGAAAACTTCGGTCATAGGCACCAGGGGAACCTTGCTTCGTCCTGGGAAGAGGAAAGATGTTCTAGAATCCATGTGATTTCTCAAGAATTAGCAAAGGTTAGCCCCAAGGAAAGCTGATACTATGTTGAAGACCAGAAAGGCAGGCATGAAAGAAAGGAAATGACCGCCATTTCTGTAGACAGATTTGAAGAGTAAAAAGAAAAACCAGAAATAAAGCCAGACCTCTTGCTTTTAAAGAAAGACCACAAGTGTTATTCCAAATAAACAGGATCCCCCTTCCTCCCCGCCTCCCCGGCTTCTCCCATCCCCTCTAATGTGACACCAAAATTAGCCACCAGAGGGCAGTAAGAGGAGCAAGACAAAGATAAAACCCGACTGTGTGAACAGCTACTAATGCGGCCTGTGGGAAGTCCTTACCCAGACTCAAACCCAGGGCGAGGATCCTTAAAGGTGGTGGTGCGTGTATTGTGGTCCACAAAATAGCGTACCCCTTCACTGGTGTACTTCATCTCCCACCCTGGGGGCAATGCTGGTTCCTGGATCATCCTGGAAGCACGGGAAGGGAGGAATTAAGAGCCGAGCTCTCCTTCTGGGCCTCAGTGCTTATGAGGCTGGGGTTCCTAAAGTGTTGCTTTCTCTCTGCTTTCACCCAGGCCCCACACAGCCCTTGAAAGTGGGCCTTGAGGAAAGGCACCTGGTACCACCCAAGTCATGAGGACAATTCTGGAGCAGAGAGAGGTCATCTACCAGCTCTGGGTGGACGGCTGTGGCCTAAGTGGCAAAACAGCTATCCAGAGACTCCACACGCCCCTATCCTAGACTAGCTTCTGGAGAGGTTCCCTCAAATCTCTTGAAATCACCCTATTAGTAACCTGCGCAAGTGGCAGAGAGACCAGCAACACCCGCCAGTCGGGCCACTCTCCAGCCTTCGGGAAGTTCAATTTAAGAAGCCACGTTCAAGTCTCAGTAGGCAGAAACTATATGGTAAGGATCCTGAGGCACTTGTGTGTGGCTAAAGATCCCAGAACCCCGACCACAGAGGACCAACACAGTCCAAGACACTTGGCCTGGAACAACATGGGGCCCACCCGGCCCAAGTCCTTACCCCTGGGTCCGAGGGTCCTCCCACTGGGTAGTGCGTGTGTTATGGTTCACGTAATACACCCGTCCATTGTCCTGTCTCTTCTCTGCCAGGGGAGAGGAAAGAAAAGAGGACAATCAGCTTGAAACATCTTGAGTCCATGTCCACTTCCCTCTGGCTCCCTCCTCCTGAGCGCCAGGTCCAAATTTCTGCCCCCGTTCCCAACCTGTTAGAAAAGTTGAACTGCTGAAAGCCTGGCTCACTCGCATCTGTCACTGGTAAAAAAGACAAAGAGAATCTTTCCCTACTGGGGAGTGGGGGAAGAATAAACCATTTCAAACTCAAGATCCAGCACTGTCTTTGGTTGGCTGATTTGCTGGAGAGAAGGGGGCGGTGTGGCAACAAGGAGGGGGAGCAGCCCAGCTGAAACCAGAGGCGTAATTGCATCCAGCTGTGTGCAAAGTGGAGGCGCAGCCGGCCACCTCTCAAGCCCAGTCCCCACCCCAGTCCCGCACAGGCTGGTCTCTAGTCCTGCAACAGCTCCATCCAAACAGGACTATTGTGGGATGGCTGCATTTCCTTCATATCCTTTTGATCAGCGCTCTGTACCACAGGGCCTATCTGCCGCCCACCCTATCTCTTTCTCCTTGCATGAAGGCAGAGCTTTGTTCTAAAACTCACATCCCAGCAAAACCACGATGCTGCACGTGTGCGATAAATGCCTGGGGCCACGGGTACTTACAATGCCCATCTTGTGCTTTCACCTAAGTGTATACTGCAAGCCAGGGCAGTATTTGGGGGGGGGTTGCTCAGGCATACAGTCTCTGTCCTCTGGACAATCTTTGCTCTCTCCCCTCTCCTGGGGCTTACGTGCTTATGGGTGGGAGTCTGGGCAGACCCAACTTTAGCTGGTGATTCCAGGCTTTGAGAGGCATTGAGAAGGATGCCCCATTAGGTCCAAGCAGACAACAGGCAAGACTAGGGGCAAGGCTGTGAATGGAAGAGAGGTCACCTTTCCCAGAAAGTTCCTGAGCCTTCAAATCTATTTCTGTCCCCCCAAACAAATGATATGAATGGCCCTCCCTCTTTTACAATTACAGGGTGAAATTAAAGAAATAAAAATAATTAGTTCTAAAAGCTACAGGGAAACGAAGAGCTAAAAAGGGCACAGAATTGAGGAGCCCACTCCTCTCCCTCAAGCATCAGGCTGCAACGTTCCCAGCATCAACCCAGGGTCTTGGTCTCTGTCTTATGTGGTATCCATTACTCGTGTGAAATTTTTAAAACACAGATGAAAGAAAGAAAAGAAGATGCCCAAGATTATGACAGAGCTACCAACACCTCTGCTCAGTTTATGGGACTGTATCATGGAAGTCAGGCTTCCCAAGAAGTTTCTGAGGAACAGGAGAAGATGCTCCCATCCCAGAAGCTTCTGCTTTGAACTAGATCCTCTGTGTCTGCTTGGCCAAGGGCCAAAGCCAATGCTCATCATCAGGCCAGGGGATCTGTCCAGCTGGCCCGGGGCTAGCTTGCCTCCTTTAGGAAGAAACAAACTTGGAAGCACTTAGTCACGTGCCAGGGTCAGGGCCGCTGAAGAGATGTGGATCTAAACCTGAGGTGTCCTGACCACTGGGTGCAGGGAGAACCATGGCCTCTCTTCTGGAGGAGCACAAAGGGCCCAGGATGGAGAGCAGGAGGCCCAGTAGATTTGATCACAGGCTCCCACTAAATGTAATTCTCACTTGATTCTGCTGCTCTTTCTGTTCACTCTGAACTTTCCGTGGGAAGGTGGCCCTGTCTTGGCCCATCCCTGAAAGAGCCAACACAGAGCCCAAAGGATCTGATTAGGAAGGCTCCTGGCCCTCGGCTGGATGTTCTTTTTTCTCAGTTTCATACCGCTATGATCTTGTGTGTTTTCCCAATCACATGTAAACACCACTGACTCCATGGCTGCCCTTCCCATCCCAGACATTTCACACTTGGCTTCTGGGAGCTCTTTTCGAGGTGCTAGAGCTGCTCTTACCTGGCGACCATCATGTAGCAGAACCGGTACAGGAAACAAGCCCGTGACTCTATAGATCCAGGAACAAGTCTGGGTCCCTGGCTCCAGGTCACAAGCGCCTACCGGCTGCCAAACAACATCATGGATTCTTGCTTAATCAGATGCGCTCTCCCCTGCCTAGCCAGGGATCCTGTGCTCGACTCCTCATATGTGACTGGCTGCTGGTCTCTGAGACACCAGGGAACTTTTATCAGTTCAAAGAGCCAGGTGGATGATCTGTGTACCTAAGAGATTCCCTAGCTGACAATCAGGAACTGTCTGGAGGCTCCGTTAACCCATATGCGCCCCCAGAAGGCCTATGAGGTCCTTCCAAAGCTCTGGAATGCAGTGGTAATTCACTAAGTGACACCCTGTGGGCCTGGGGCAGGGCGGGGGGGGTGCTGCTGCAGTGAAGCAACCTGGTAAATTACTACCAGGGAGTAGTGTGTCTCCACCAGGGGTTCCAGCTCAAAAGCCCTACTTTTCCACATCATGCTCATCCTATCATTTGTCCACTTCTCTGTCTTTATTGGGGAGCAAGCCCCTGCCCGATTTAATACCACGTGTGCACACCACCAAAGCAGCATTCACTGTCCTCCACTGGCCCAACCAATACATTAAATCCAACACCTGCTGATTCCTACAAAAACCTCCCTCTTCCACTCCCAGCGACTCTTGCTGTACCCAACGAAACCCTGCCCCAGCTCTGAGCTGCAGGATGCACTGAGTCTATCTCGTGCACAACCCCCCAGAATAGCCACAAAGCTCATAATCTCTCCCAAGTCATGGATGTCAATCCTTCTAACTCATTATTGGCAGATGGCAGCACAGACCTAAGATTCTCCAGTGTCAAAGAGAATCCAGCACGGTACCATTAACCAGCAGCGATGTGCTATCACTGACTTGCCACCCAGCGCTCAACTCTCCCATCGGCTTCCCTCACAACTGTGTCACAAAGAAAAAGGCGGCTTTCTTTAGTCAAAATCAGGATGAAGTCCAACATCTCAGCTGCAAAGAAAGGTTTGGTGAGGTGGCTCCTTCCGATCACACAGCCACAGACCTGAAACCAATGCACCAGCAAGTAAGCCAGCACCAGAATGCCTTCACCAATGACACGTTGGATGGTTGGGTAGACAGTTTAAGGTCAGGACCAAAACCCAACAGTCCCATGGCTGCCCAGGGACTCTGTCTCATACACTGCTTCAGCCATGGCGGGTAAATGCTCTAGGGCTGCTTTCCCAACCTTCCAGTTCCAACGCCTATAACCGCTCGGGCTGGGCCTCCCCACAGAGCATGCTAGCGAGAAGTGAAATGGGAAACTGAGGGCTGGGAGTGAGGCAGACTCTCAGGGAAAGACGACAGAGCACAGAGGAGCATCGGCTGACAGACAGCTGAGGACACAGAACTCGGTACTTACCCCAGCCAGGAGGGAGGGGGCCCAGTGGGTCATGGTCAGTCGAAGTACTTGAAGACTAAACACAAGAAACACAGCAGAACACAGAGGTTAAAAAAAAAAAAAGCCACTGGTTTAAAAATAAACGGACTGATAAAAATAAAAATGCCAAGGACTCATTTCCACATTTGAGCACTTTGTACAGGCTACAGTGGGGCCTGAGGTGACATCGGCGCCTCTCGGAAGTTTTTCCCAAAAAAGAAAAACCAAGAAAGAACCCCCCCCCCCCTGCACGGAGGGCCCAGACAGGTTGTGGAGAGGGTGGAGCGAGGGGGAAGAAGATGCGTGCGGAAGGAGGTCGGCCAGGGCAGTGGAGGAAAAGAGACGGCCCCAGGCCCCAGACAAGCAGGAGGGCCCAGAGCGGACAGCCCCGCAGGCTCGGCCAGTGCCCTGCTCTCGGCTCCTGCTCCCGGCAGCCGGGGCGACTGAAATCACCACCACCTCCAACTTTCTCCAAGAACCACACACGGGAGGGGAAAAAATATCGCAGGCCTTTCCAATGAAATCATTCCCACAAGCCCTGCCCACGCCCAGAGCTTCCTGGCTGGGGGCTGGGCCCTCCTCCCTCCACCACCCTCCTGGGTGCCCTGGGAGAGGGAGCAGCCTCCCAGCAGCCGTGGTGCGCACACCCGGCCCAGACTGAGGGTACATTCATGCCCCAGGCCCCTCACCTCCCCCAGGAATGTTTTGCTTCCCTTCACAAAGCACCTTTATTCTCCTCCAGCCTGAACCTGAAGTTGCTCAGTGTTCTGTGTGTGCCTGTCTGGGGAGGTGGGGCTGGGGGCGAGGTGGCAAGCGAACAGGAGAGACAGGAGAAAAAAGGGGCAAGCGGACTCCAGGCCTTCAGGGTCACTGTTTACATTCGAGCCCCCCACCCCCAGCCTAATTCTGCTGGGAGATCCCCCGGGCAGGGCTGCAGTGGACCGAGAGTTCTCATATCCTGCGGGGAAAGGAGCTGCTGTCAAAAACTCTTCATAGTTAAATAAAACAAGTACTGTTCTGTTGTTCCACACTTGCTTGCTTTTTTCTTTCCTTTTCTTTTTTGCTGAAGCATTTTTATTTCACTTACTAAAACTTAATCGTTGCATGAAGGGATCAAGTTCTCAGTGCAGACTTCGGGCTGCCTGGCCGGCTCTGTCTGGGGGCGACGGAGCCACACACGGGCAGGTCGATGAATGGGGCTCAGTCTCGGCTTGAGAAAACATTGGTGGAACTCAACTGCCAATGCACACCCCCCACCGCCGACCCCAGCCCACCCCTTCACAGGCGGCTCTCCACCCCCAAGCTGAAAGGACAGAGAAACTTTCTTTCCAAGGTGGCAGCACAGGCAACTCTTCCAAAGCAAGTTCCAACAAAGAGTTTAAGTCTTGAAACCATAGGTTCCTTGACAGAACAGAGCCCCCTTTCAGCAAAAGGTCTCCTGCCCAGCAGAATGAAACTGGATAAAGGTGTGGGACGCTGGGCTGTGCTCGATTTAGGGCCCCGGTTACCATCGTCCTGGAGGACATGCTCAAACTTCCATCCCAATTCAGATTTGCCTGGTGGCTCCTGGAAGAGATCTCCCAAATGTGACATCTCCCAGAGGCCATTCTGGTGACAGTGCAGGGGTGGGGAGGGGGGGTGTTGCAGCAGCTCATAAAACCCAAGTTCCTCCAACCTTGTTAACACAGAAGAGCAGTAGCTATAAAAGCATTTGGTAACAGAAGGAAAGGAACTAACTTGTGAAATACATGTGCATTTCAGATAATGAAGCCAAATAGAACTCACTGGGTAATGAGCTGTAGCAAAAGGGAAGAAATACAAAAAAGATCATTTTAAAAAAGTAAAAGAAGCATTCAGAGCAAAACTCTTTGCTGCTTCAATTTTTTTTTTTTTTTTTTTTTTGGAATGAGTGGATAATCCATAAAGCGGTCACGGGCTCCAGTGGGAAATCAACTCCCAACTGGTACCAACTGGGCTTCAGGAGACTGACAGTCATCTTCTGTGTAACTCGACAGATCAACAGACAAACCATCTTTACTAACGGCCTTGCTGACCTGCATTGTACTAGAAACCAAAAAATATTTATCGGCTAGCAAACATTTCCTTTTCCAATACTACAGCACCTACGGGTGCAGGCACATGACTTAAAGAACAGCTGATCAGATGCTCCCACTCTGAACTTCCGGGGACTGGCAGGAAAGCACGAGGTCAGGGCAATGACTCACTGTTGCAGTGGAGCCCACTGTCCACGGGAGCAACGGGTGTTCAATGGTGCACAGCAGGCACCGCCCTGCACAAACTTTTCCTCTGCCTAGCCTACCCTAGTTTCTGCCGGAGCTTGGTTCTTCATCATCCTGTTCATTCTATGAACTACCCCCCACTCCCATTTGGTAAATTCCTTTTCTGCTTAAGTTTAACCAAGTGGATTTCTATTATTCATCAAAATCAACCATGACTTGTATACAAAGCATAGGGAGGAAATTTTTTAAAAATACCAACTCTTGTCTCTTTCTTTTCTTTCCTTTCTTTCTCTCTCTCTCTCTCTCTTTTTTAAGTAGGCTCCACACAGAGCATGGAACCCAATGAGGGGCTTGAATCCTAACCCTGAGATCAAACCCTGAGCTGAGATCGAGTCGGACACTTAACTGATTGAGCCACCCAGGTGATCCAATCTTTTTCTTGATCCTTGCCTTTTTTATATCTTCATACAATGTTGGTTCTCTTTCATGTACTGTTGTTCTTTTTTTTTTTTTAATTTCTTAGCATTATCCTATTCTCTTTTTTCTTTTTTTAAGATTTTTATTTATTTATTTGACAGACAGAAATCACAAGTAGACAGAGAGGCAGGCAGAGAGAAAAGAGGAAGCAGGCTCCCTGCCAAGCAGAGAGCCCAATGTGGGGCTCGATCCCAGGATCCTGGGATCATGACCTGAGCCGACAGCAAAGGCTTTAACCCTCTGAGCAACCCAAGCGCCCCTAACATTGTCCTAGTCTCATCCTATCAGATCCACACCCCCCTCAAAACCTGCGAAAAGGGGAACAGAAGAGGAAGCAATAGAGAAGGGAAAGTGACCAGAGATTGAGAAGCATGAACAACACATGAGAAGTCAATGAAAGTGGACACTCACAACAGTCTGACTGCTTGCAGTTAAAGCATAACACAACTACTCTGACATTTCTTCCCTAATGTACCCAGTACAACCTGAAAAATAAGAAAAGGAAGTGGAGAGAAAGAAGCTGAAGAGAAACAAAAAATAAATAAATAAATAAGAGCTACACATCATGGTCTAAAAACCAAAACCCCACATCTCCACTAAGTCAACCAACTGCCCCTTCTCTTCTCCCACATTTCCCCTAAAATAAGAGATCCTAAGTATTGCTTGGAGCACAGCCAGAGAAGCACAGAGAAGGGGGCATGGAGGGATTACAGAAGGGATCAGAAGAAAGATCCTGGGATGTGCAGGTGACTCTAAGCGACAAGACCGTTTCCTTTACCAGTAGCAATAGAAAGCAACACTATCGAATCATTTTCCTGGTAAATGTCCCATGGTTGGGACATCTGAGGTGCAGGCCGCGAGCCAGACAGCTCACGTTGAGTTCAGTTCCCTCAGGGACTAAGCACTAAGTTCCAGTAATATTTTAAGATACAAACTCAGAAATAAAGAATGTCTAACAAACACAGCCGAGGGCAAGAAAGGCTCTGGGAAGGGCATAAAGTTACTGTACGGAAGGCAGGCTCCTTTTTTTCAGGATCCACCCCGTGGGTGCAGAACAAAACCCAGGTGTTTGAGAGTTCAATCCAAAGGGCTCTCTGCAGAGTAAGCAACGAGAGTTGTCTGTTTCTGGAGAACACAATTTGGCAAGCACACATTAGGAGCCACAGAATGATCCTGTTCAGTCCTGGGGACACTGGCTACCTCCTATAGTTCTTTTTTTAAAAGATTTTATTTATTTATTTGACAGACAGAGATCACAAGTAGGCAGGGAGGCAGGCAGAGAGAGAGAGAGGAAGAAGCAGGCCCCCTGCTGAGCAGAGAGCCCGATGCGGGCCTTGATCCCAGGACCCTGAGATCATGACCCGAGCCGAAAGCAGAGGCTTTAACCCACTGAGCCACCCAGGTGCCCCCTCCTCTAGTTCTTAAAGGAGGACCAAAGTGGGGGTTACAGGAGCCTCTCAGAAAGCAGTAGGCACAATGCACACGAATGCGTGTGCAGCCCCACGGGTCCACAGCAGGATCACAAAAGAGCGGGCCCAGTGAAACTGTGAGAGCAAAACGCAAGTATGTGTGTGATGCTTACAAGAAACAAAGGCTCTTGCTGGGATATCAAGAAACAGAAGCACATCAGAAATGAGGGAACAATAAAAGAAACCAAAAAAAGTGTGTTGAAGCCGAGGGCAGGAAGGAACTGTGGGAGACTGCGCTGTGGGGTTCCCCTGGCTTCCATCTTGAACTGCTCTTCACGTTCTCTGTAGAGCAAGTGAAGAAGAACGAAGTCTTGGTTTCAGCCCAGCAGGAGGAGGAGGAGGGGAAACCACTGGTACAGTATCAGCTCTTAAGTCTTCCGAGTCAAACCCTGGGCCGAGGCCAAACCCCAAAATAACTGTATGAAAGCGAGGCTTCTTACTTGTAACCAGGACATGGCACCATAGCAAACGAGGGGCAAAGCAAATCCAGGGGAGAGGGAAGTCAACAGAGACACATTGAAAGCTGACCCAAAAAAGATTCCTAACACGTTTTTCAATATGAATCTTGTTTCACAGAGCAAAAGGAACCATCACCTCCATCCAGAACCCTCCTGAATCCCCAGCCAAGCTGAGAAAACCAGGTTGGAGTACTTAAAAAAAAAAAAAATTTCCTTCAAGGAGACACTCCAAGGCAAAGTTCTACCTCTGTGTGCCCGGAATGATGCTGCTAGAGCGACAGAAGCAGGCCAGAGAAATGGATGAAATGGATGTTCCAAAAGACCAAGTGAATGCGACCCCTAGAACCTGCCCTTGCACATACCAAACATCTCAGTCAACTAGCAGAACATCTTTGGTGCATTGTGGAGGAAAACAAGATTCCTTTAAGAGATTTGTTTTTTTTTTTAAATTAGAGAAGCTGAGTAAGCAAGGAAACAAAATTACTGTGAGACTTCTAGAATGTGTCCTTATCTCTAAGTCAAAGGATAGAGATACCCAGACCTTTCTAGTTTTTCAACTATAACCACCCAGGAAAAGAGCAGGTAAAGCCTTTGGGCCCTTGCTCTGGAGGAACGGTTTTTGAAATGCAGAGAATGAGTGATCCCACCCAGTTGTGCAACTTGTGCCCAAAATGGATGCCAGGCAAGTGTGAAAAGGGCTGTGGAGTGGCACGGATTAGAGCCAGGCATTACAGCTCATCTCGACACAGCATGATGTGACAAACTTTGTGCTTTCTGTACATCCATACTAGGGAAACTGAGGTTCCTCATCGGTTTAATCACTGTACGATGAGCATCAGCCCCCACAGATGGAAGAGGAGGCAGGCCAGCCCAGGGAGATAGATCCCTTGTGGTTGCTGGTGTAGCTCCTGCTTTGGGTTAGAAGCTGCAAACAAAGACAAACCTGATAAGGAATGCTACTTGGTTAAATGGAATTAAAGATTTTCTGAGCATCTAACTAGGCAAGTTTCTAATTTAAAAAGGTATTGTTGTGGGGTGCCTGGGTGGCTCAGTGGGTTAAAGCCTCTGCCTTCGGCTTGGGTCATGATCTTAGGATCCTGGGATTGAGCCCCGCATCGGGCTCTCTGCTCAGTGGGGAGCCTCCTCCTCTCTCTCTGCCTGCCTCTCCGCCTACTTGTGATCTGTCTGTCAAATAAATAAATAAAATCTTAAAAAAAAAAAAAAGGTACTGTTGTGGGCTTAGAGTTTATGTCAAGTAGAAACAGTGTTGATTAAATATGGTGATTCAATGTTGTGGACCAGGTCAAAAAGTTTCCAGCCTCTAAGTCACTACCTTCTACAGGAATTCTAGTGCAGATCCCAAGCTTCATGTTCAAGGTGCTATGAGAATTCACAGAGTTCCAGTTTGGGAATTCCCCTGTTCCTACCAAAGAGGCTATGTGGCTCGGTTCCCCTCAGCCACCACGTCACTGGTAGAGGCTCTAATGGGACGGCAGGTGAGGCTGGGAGGGTTTCTGAAGGGACACAGTACAAGAGGCCATTAGACAGTTTATTTGGAACCACAGCACTGTGAATTCTAGAGCAGGAAATCTAATGCTATTCTGTAGATAATGACTACAGAAAGCTTCCAGCCAGTGATTAAAATGGCAGTGATAAATGCGGAGAAAAAGCCCCTCTTCTTAAACCTTTCACGGTGACTTTTAAAAAGTGGTCAAGCAACAATGACATTTGAAGACTACTCTGCTGGGAACAGGCAGTACTGATCAGAGAAGAAAGCAAAGCCAACACACAGAACAATTCAGAGGCTGCCCTAACTGTTCAGTTGGGAGGGACGGAGAAAAATCAGGCATCAGATAGAAGGAAGTTGAAACAGAGCAAGGGTCAGTAAGTTTTTTCTTCTATGGGCCAGACAGTAAATATTTTAGGCTTTATAGACTAAATGGTCTCTGCTGTAACTACCCAACTCTGTTGTTACAACATAAAAGCAGCCAGAGTCAATATCTAAACTACTGGGAGTGCTTCTGTGCCAATAAAACTTTATTTACAAAACAAAATGTGGGCCAGTTTGGCCCATGGGGCATAGTTCGCCAAGCCCTGATTCAGATCAATTTTAAAGGTCCCCTATCCTTGAGAATCTGTCAAATAAGAAAGATCTAAAGAAAAACAGTAGCAGCTACGAAAAGGATTTGGGTAGCTGTTTTGTTCTGAAAAGTAGGGGTATGGGAGAGGTCACAGCTGACCTTCAGGTTTCAAATTAGAATAAATGGGCTTGGAAGGAGGGACCAGAAAAGAAATCTGGTCTTGGAAGAAAGATG
Organism: Neogale vison; assembly: GCF_020171115.1. Taxonomy (NCBI): domain Eukaryota; kingdom Metazoa; phylum Chordata; class Mammalia; order Carnivora; family Mustelidae; genus Neogale; species Neogale vison. The sequence continues at coordinate 16,024,549 of NC_058097.1, forward strand.
GTATCTCGAATCCTTAAACACAGAGGCTAGACATTGAGTTACTAAATTAGAAATAATGGAATTTGAGGAATTTCACGGTGATGGGTAAAATCTCCAGAGCACTGATGTTCCTAGCCACGGTTTTCCCCGCTCACCAAACAGATCACCGGCTGCTGCGTGAGGCGGCACATTCTCGGGTGCCGGGAGGCTCCAGCCCGCGTGGCGAGCCCCCGCCCTCTCACCTGGTAGAGGAATCTTTGGCTGAAGTGCTGCATGGCGCCCTGGAGCTGATTGCGCTGGGACTGCCACTGCTCGTAGTTCCGCACGTACTCGGCTGTCGGGCGCTGCCAGGTGGTGGTCCGAGTGTTGTGATCCACATAGTAAAACCTGCCTCGGGGGTCTGTGCGCTTTTCCCAGCTGGAAACATTAAGCTCAGAATGAACACAGGGACCACCCACCCCGACCTTCAAATTCCAGACACATCCCAGGATGGCCGGCAAGGAGGGACTGAGGGAGGGTTTAGCCTGGTGTCTGGCCCAGGAGCCTGGCCAAGCAAGGCCCCGTCACGGAGGCTTCTGGGGTTTACGTGATGAAAGCCGTCACTTGTGGCCGCCTCTGCAGCCACCAATCCCTCCTCACCATTAGCTCCTGATTTCCATTTAGGAGATCCATGTTTTTCTGGGGAAGGTGACTTTCCCCCCAAGTGCAAAGTGAACAGCTGACCGGGTCAGGAGTGGGCATGTGACCTGTGCGGAGCTTAATCAAGGCAAATCTCAAGACTTTTGCTAGGAATTCTCAGGAAAATATAGTCTCTCTTCCTTGCCAGATAGGACTGAGAAAGTATGCAGTCTGAGGAGCCACTGGCTGCCATTTTCGACATAAACACAATATGAGGTTGACCCCAATAGATGGCAGAGTAGAAAAATAAAACAAAACAAAAAAGCCAGCTCCTTGGTGAAATTGCTGAGTCACCAGATCAGGGTTCACTGGAAACCAGGATCTACATCTAGAATTTTCAGTTACATTAGCCAGTGAATTCTCGTCATTATTTAAGCCAACTTGGATCCCAATTTTTGTTCCTTGTAACAGAAATCATCCTGATATAAAGTGCCAGTGAAAACAGGCTGCATGGTCATGGGAAGAAGAGTTGGTATGAACAACGGCAGGATTCTCCACATTATTTTTAGTGAGAAAGCAATCTTACCAAAGTACTAAAACACCTAAAATACCCATGGGCAAGGCAAGGCTAGAACAGATGGTCAAAATCTTCATCTGTGGTTGGTAGGTGTAACTTGATTTGCACACACTGAGGGAAGAAGTGATCAAGAGAAAGTAAGAGAGGGAACTTTGTGGAATGATGGAAATGCTTTAACATTTTGCTGGAGTGTAGGTTACACAAATGTATGCATTTGTCAAAACTCAGCCAGTTACGTACCTGAGATCTGTATATCTTACTGTATGTAAATCATACTTCAATTTTAAACAGTAAATTTGAATCTAATCAAGCCTTCATATCTACCTACCAGTTTACAGGGAAGACAAGGGATAGAGGAGCCTGTTTCCCAACACCTCAAGGTCACACCAGTCACATTCAGAATATGAGAAATTCTGCAGAGCAAATGCTATGGATCTTCAAGAAATAAATGGTCAGAATAAAATAAGAAAGTGTGGGAGACTTATTGATTAAGAGAGACTTATGAGACGTATCAGCCAAAAGCAACATGATGGTCTTGAGTTTGAACTGGACTCAAACAAATCACACTGTAAAAATAGTTTTAAGACAACTGGGGAAAATAGATGACATGAAGTAAGGAAATACTGTTAATTTTGTTGGGTGGGATAATGGTATTTCAGTTTTGGTTTTGTTTTTAAAGTAATCTCTATGCCCAATGTGGGGCTCAAACTCATGACCCTGAGATTAAGAGCTGCATGCTCTACCGACTGAACCAGCGAGGCACCCCTAGTTTTGTCTTTTTTTTTTAACTCTTCTCTGTTAGAGATGTATGTGACGTATTTATGGTTCAAAGAATATGATATCTGGGATTTGCTTTAAAATTCATCAGTCACCTCCCCTGAAAAGTAGGAGGTCAGATGAAACAAAATGTTATTGTCAGAACCAAGTGGTGGTTACAAGGGATTCATTGTACTACTCTCTCCAATATGCCTGATGTTTGCATTATAAATTGGAAAGGGGGAGAGGGACAAAGGGGCTTAAAAAGATAAGAAAGAGATACAATTGAAGAAAACAGCACTAACCCAATACAAAGGGAACCAATAGGGATTGCACTGTATGTGTTGGAAAGTCTTTGTTCCCTAACTACCTTCTCATTTCATCTTCTCTGAATCCTTATCTTACTCATGTGACTACCATGCTTTGGTCTGCTTCCTCAGTTTTCAGTTAGCTTCCTAACTGACTTTTTTTGGCCACCTCTTCAGTGATTCTTTTAACTCAAAGCCTCTCTAAAAATGGCTTCTCTTCAAGGAGTCCCCAGTCCTGATGGCCAGTGCCCACACTGCGTCAGAATTCGGCCTGCTAGACTGCACTGACTTCATGACCTACTGTCACTTTGGACTCAGCTAAATGCCACATGCCTCTTCCCAAACCTGAGTCTTCCCCGGTGTTCCTCCTGCCAGTCTCCCTCCCAGGGGTGAAGCTACCCCATCACTCCTGACTCTTCCCTTCCTGCTGATGTCAGTAAACTATTCAACACTTCTGGTGTTATCATCCGCCCTTGACTTTCCATTTCTACGTCCAACTATCCCCGAACAAATCTCCCCACTCTGAGCCAGCCTATAAACTGTCATCAGGATAATCACACCAGACTGCACCCCCCGTCCCCAGCCCCCACTTGTGCGCAACACTCCTGCTCAAAAACTTCAAGTGACTCCTCATCACCCTGGAGTCAAAACCTCGAATTAGTATTCAAGGTTCACAACAAACTGGAACCTTCCCACCCTTCTCATAAATCCCCTCAACTAGTGACTTTTCTTTTTCTTTTTTTATCAAAGGAATCAAGTATCAAGAGTTAACAAATACAAACAGTTCTATAGGAGGTACAATAAAAAACAGCATCTCTTTCCCTACCTCTCCCCATTGCCGATTCCTGCTCCTGAGAAGCAACAAATTTCCATTCCATTGTTTCTTTGGTTACAGCCATATTGCTGAATAACATGCTTCTCTTATTATGTCTTGATTTCTGTCATATTAGACATTACCTGTGAACCTTCCACTACTGGAGCTGAGCACTGAGTTATTGTATCCCACCCCACAAGACACACAGTGCCCTCGCCTCCCCCAGCCTTCCAATTTAGAAAAGCATCGTAAATGAACATTCAGAGTTTGTATTATGACTTTGTAGAACTAGAAATGCATTTCCTTACTTGTACAACTTTTTCTTTTTTTTTTTTCTGAAGTTAAAGAACTATACATTTCATTCTGCTTGATTCGCAAGAACCTATCACTACTGTACCCCCAGATTCTTATAGCACAGGTGGCCCCTCAGTGTCAGTTAGATGTGCCTCACCACGTTTCTCCAGGCCCACTTCATCCTATGTGGACACCTGTCCTCCAGGCCTGCTCTACATCACTGTCCTGAGTCAGCTTCCCTCACCTTCCTTGTGGGAATGTCTTTGGCCCCTGAATGGAGTACCCTGTGTCCTGCAACTCATGACTTCTTTCTTGGTTTCCTCTTGTCTGGTGGAACAAACCATCTAGTAGCTTCTGAGAAAGAATGCACCAAAACGAACCATTTGAACACACTAAAGATACCTTAATTTCAACCCTCAGGGCTGTTAAGATGACTAGGGGTTGATTTCCAGACAGGAAATAATTTTCCATCAGAATTTTAAGGATCCAGTTCTATAGCTAGATATAGATGAGATGGCTGTTGAGATGAGAGATGGTATCCTTGATTCCTGATCTTTGATATGTACCCTACTTTCACCTTCTGGGGCCTTCTGAGATGTTCTCTTGCCATCCCAAAATTTCACTAGAATGAAATTCTAGGGTCACTTCTTTTCCCATTCTCTGGGTTGGGCATTTGGTAGGCCCTTTCAATTTGAATACCTTACCTTTCAATTCCAGCAAAATCCCTTCATTCTTTCTTTGACAATTTCCTATCTTCTATTTCTAGTTCTTGCTGGAACTATTCATGAATGATGTTGAAGCTCCTAGACTCATCCTCTATTTTTCTTATCTCTAACATTATCTTTCAATCCTGTAATTTTTTTTTCTGCTGTTATATATAGTTGACCCTTGATCAGCAACGGTTTGAACTATGAGGGTCTGCTTACACATGGATTTTTTTTCAATAAATACACTATAGTACTAGAAATGCATTTTTTCTTCCTTATGATTTTCTTTTCCCTACCTTACTTTACTTTAAGATTATAGCATATAATACATATACATACAAAATATTTGTTAATCATTGTAAGGCTTCTGGTTAACAGTAATATTAAAAGTTAAGTCTTGGGGGAGTCCAAGTTATATCCATATTTTCAACTGTGCAGGGTGTCAACTGTCCTAGTCCCTAGGCTGTTTAACAGTCAACTATTTATTAATTTTTAAAAGGTCTTCTTGGGACACCTGGATGGCTCCACTGGTTAAGTGCCTGCCTTCAGCTCAGGTCATGACCCCAGGGTTCTGGGATTGAGCCCCACATCGGGCAGTAAGGAGCCTGCTTCTCCCTCTGCCTGCCGCCTCTCTTGCTTGTGCTCGCTCTCTCTCTGACAAATAAATAAATAAATAAAATCTTTTTTTAAAAATAAAAAATAAAAATAAAAGGTCTTATTTCCTGAACGGTCCCTTTTACAGTCTCCTGTTCTTGTAGAGATGCCATATTTCCTCCTAAACTTTTGAGGATATGAATTATAATTTGGTTCTATTTCCACATTGTTTTCACCAAGGCCCCCTTTCTTTATCTGCTGGTTCCATGCTATTCTTTCACACTGAAAAGTGAGTCACTAAAATGCTGAATGGACACTCTGGGTATCCAGGGTGTGGCAGGCTGACCAGTGGCTTTACCCCGCTCTTTGACTAAAAGACCCCTGAACAGCATGATCTATAGTTTTCTTCCCTTAGACTGGTCACTTTAGCCAACAAAAAACTCCAGTCTTTAACTTGGTGACAGCATCCTCACTTAATCCCTTTTTGTCTGAGTTCATCTCTGCCTTCCGCTATGGCTGTATCCCACAGGATGGCTGCATGTGCACATGTGTGTGAGAGGCGTACACATGTGCACACGTGCATGGGACAACAGGATGCAAGTGATGAGTGACAACTTGAGAAAGTCTAACTGCTCCCTGCACATATTTTTGACTTAACTTCAGGGTTTTTAAGTCTCATTACACGCACACACGCGCGTGCACACACACACACACACACACACACACACCCCACCCAAATGTCTGACTGTCGAGGCTTTCCAGGGCTTCTAGCTGCAAACTGGCTGGCTTCCTGGGGGATACCCACACTGCAAACTTGGGTTTCAGCTTTCTCAGCTCTGCCATTTATCTATCAGCAACTAAACTTTGATTACCATCTCCCATATGCTGCTTCTCCTCTTCCATTCCTTTATCATTATACTTCTATTGCCATTTTAGGGAGTTTTTAGAAAGGAATGGAAATAAACACATGTTCAATCCACATGTTTAACTGAAATTCCTCAGCACTGGTGAATTTCAAACTTCCAAGCAGCATAAGCTTACCCTGATTCCGGGTGCAATCTTACAAAGACTGACAAACAGAGCAGTGAGGGGAGGTCCAGTCCGCCCTTTACCCTCTTCACTTCCAGCAGGCGTGTCTGCTGCACACAGGTGCCTTGCTAGACACACTCTGAGCACCTTTGTTTCACATACACCTTCCACTACAACAGAACTGTTCCACGAATCATTCCCTACAGACGTCTTTTACACTCACACTCTTCCCCAAACCTGGATCAACTTCCTCTTGTCATTGAAGTCCACCTCCAGCATTTCCTACAAGATGAGTCTGAGCCACCTCCCTCTAAGAGGGCTCCCCTACACCACGCTCTACGGAGACCCCTCTCCCTGCTCCCCTCTGGTCTGAGCACCACCTAAGAGCAAATGACTGCATTCATCTTTACTTCCACTTTACATCCAAAACTTCTTGTTCCTAGATTTTAAAAAATGACAGTTTGAGGGCACCTGGATGGCTCATTCGGTTAAGTATCTGCCTTCGGCTCAGGTCATGGTCTCGGGATCCCAGGACTGGGCCCCACATCATCACTGGGCTCCCTGCGCAGGGGGGGAGTCTGATTCTCCCTCTCCCTCTTCCCCTCCCCCTGCTAGTGCACTCAAGCATGCTTTCTTTCTCTTAAATAAATAAATAAAGTCTTTTTAAAAAAATTACCATTTCTCATACAAGCATTCCCTGGCTCTGACAGAAGGCGGTGGCCATGATAAAGTGAATCCTTTGGCTCAATCTTACTCCTGGGTGACTATGTCTGCTGAAATAATGGCTCCATCTGTAGTTTCAAGTGTGCTGTGTGCATGGTAATACTCCCCTGGGGTGGAACTTCTTCCATTAGTGAGCAATGAGAGCTTTAGCACTCTGTTCTCTCTGGGCTCCCTGTTACAGTGCAGAAGCACCTGCCAGGGGATCAGAGGTATGCGACTAAAACTCAGTAAGAACTAACGGGCTAGGGGTGCCTCGGTTGCTCAGTCCTTAAGCATCTGCCTTCGGCTCAGGCCTTGATCGTAGGGTCCTGAGAATGAGCCCCACATCGGGCTCCCTGCTCAGTGGGAAGCCTGCTTCTCCCTCTCTCGCTCCCCCTGCTTGTGTTCCCTCTCTCAGTGTGTGGCTCTCTATGTCACATAAATAAAATCTTTTTAAAAATTAAAAAAAAAAAAAAAAAAAGAAAGAAGGAAAACTGGCTCTAGTGTCCCACCTCAGCCATTCTTAGAAAACACCATTAAATACTTTATTTAGATTCATCCAAATGTTCATGAGATTAAGGCCTACATAACTTATAGACCAGAGGGGGTAAGAGGAAACAACCAGAACACTTCTAGAGTTAAGACTGCTTTTATATTTGTTAATTATTTTAACTCAATTAATCAACATATAATGTATTATTGGTTTCAGAAAAAATGCTGCTTTTAAATATATGGGCTGTTAACACAAAAAGTAAAAGTATGAAATGTATCCTGTTAAAAATCAACAATTAATTTGCAAGACCCTGGAGAAATTTGACTACTGACTGGGTATTCGATGAGAGCAAAGGAATACTGTTAACAATACAGTGGTTTTGTTTTTAATAAGAGAACATTTTTTAGAAATACATACCAAAATATGGTTAAAATTATATGATGCCTGGGGTTTGCCTCAAAATGATCTAAGAAAGGGGGATAGGGCCGGGTGAGGATTACAGATCAGGAGTTGGCAAATTTTTTTCTATAAAGGGCTGCAACGTGAATATTTTAGGCTTGGCAGGCTATACAGTCTAGGTCGCAATTACTCAACTCTGCCATTGAGCATGAAAACAACCACAGATTATACGTATAGACAAATGAGTGTGTCTGTCCAATAAAACTTTATTTACAAAGACAGGTAGAGGTCCACAGGTTCATAGCTTGTCAACCTCTAGTACAGATGAAACGAGACTGGCCATGATTTGAATAATTATTGAAGCCAAGTGGTAAGTATGTAGGGATTCTCTCTATTTAGTGTGTATATGAAACTATCCATCATAATATGAAAATTTCCAAAGTAATAAGTTTGACCTTTTTCTAAGAAGTCAATATTTTCCTTTGGTTAAATATGTAAATTTAAAAAATATATAAATAAATATTCTGGACTTAAAGTAGAAAACAGAATGAGGACCAATGATGACAGATTATAGTTTCATTTCCAGAAAGTTAAGGGAAAAAAAGGAAAACACAGTATTCTACTGGAAAACTGAAACCAGAAACAGCCCATCCACGGAAATCAGTAGGACCAGAAGGTGAGGCGGTATTTGCCTGGCACATACCTGATGGCTGAACCAAAGACTAAGGGTTTTCCAAATATTCCCCACCTCTGACATCCTCTCCCTCTACAAGGTTGGTGGGGAGGTGTTCAGATGTTCTGCAGGAGCCCTTCGTGACTGCTTTACTGGGAGGGAATTCTCTCCTGAGAGCAGAATACGTTCTCTTTTGAATGCTCTCAGCACCAAAAGGCACATGTGGAAAGAACTTTCTGTCCCTGGCAAACTGGGAACCAAACTCCTTCTCCTTGAACTTGGACCATCTTCCCTCACTTGGAAGCCTCACTCATCCTCTGGTTTTAGAGAACTTAGCTGCATTCTCACAAAGCCCAGCTGAATGAGAAGCACCCTTCAGGGGCCGAATGGGGACAGGATGCTATGAAATGCACCAACACCCTCTCTATCTTGGCTTCCTCATGCCCCCTTTTCCCTGGAGATGCTCTATAAATCCTGGGATGTCCTAAGAAATGAGAGAATTAAGTGAATAGAAAAGCAATTAAGTGTCCAGGGGAAAAGGTCCCTGTTCTTTGCTATCTCTGCAGAAAGAGACTGAGAACCTGGCCCTGATAGGGTACCTCTGTAGGTGAAATAACTGAGGGCATCAGGATACCAATGGTCCAAGAGGCAGGATTCCTAGCCCTCCTACCTCCGGGACCAAAGAGCCACAGTAGTTCTGAGTATCATTTACTAAAGCTCATGGCCATCAGTCATGGCCTACACAATGAATGTGGGGGAAAAGGAAAATAAAGAGAGGAAAGAATGTAGAAGATGACAACGGAAGGGGGGAAAAGAGAGGGAAAGGAGCAGAGAATAGTGGGAACTAAAGAGATGGCTATGGCAGTGCTGGTAGAGAAGCCAGCGGGTGATTCTTGGTGCCAGTTCTAAAGTCTCAGGGCTTGCCAGCCCAAGCCTTACCCTGGAGGAAGAGGCCGCTCCCAGGTGGTGGTTTTGGTATTATGGTCAACATAATAGACGCGCCCATTAGGCAGTTCTCGCTGTTCCCATCTGAAAAATAAAGTGAAAGGAAGCATGAGATACACAGTTGAAAAGCATAAGCACTTGTTTGAGAAGGAGTCCTTCACTACTGATGCTACTGGTGTGGCAACTTTAAGAGGATAAAGACGACATATGATATCAGCCCAGTGGTCAAACCCGGTCCATTCTGTCACTGATGGTGGCACCCAGGAGTACTTCTTGAGAACAAAACCTTCCTTTAATGAAGTCAGTGTACTAGCATATGCCATGGGTCACTTTAGCTTCTCCTAAATGACCTATAAAAATCTACATTGTATGAACTTTTCTAAATCAGTGTTTCATGGCCATTTCAGGATCACAGATCCCTGTAGGAATGGGATGAAAGCCAAGGACACTTTCCTTCCAAAGTGCACTTACCAACAAAAATTTGTATGCCATGTCTGGGCTTCACAGACCTCGCCTAAAGTTTATCTAGGGACCCTCAATCTTTGTAGCCAAAACTACCTTTTAAAGTCACAAATTATAGGACTATCCCTATTCTCCTAGCATGAAAATATATTTATGATCACATTTCTTTTTAAAATATAAGCTTCATTTACAGAGGATCTTTAAAAGAGATCAGGGTGAATCAAGACACACCATATACTATCACTTACTGACTGCTCTCCTCATGTTATTTATTGACTTCTCTTCTCATGTGCCTATGTGTAATGGTGAGGTAGGCGTGCCGACAGTGGCCATTCTGTGCTAATGGAAGAACAAGGTAGCAGATGATCCAAAGAAATAATCTACAAGCAAAACCACTACAAAATACAGCCAACTAGTATCCACCCCTACACTCCTATTATTCTCACACTCAACGCAGTCTGACAATAATTCCACTCACTCAGAACACAGTAATAATAAATAAGGGATGCAAATTTTTATATTTATAAAATGATCACTGCTTTATAAAGGATGTTAATGGTCCCCTTAGCCTTTATGTTTTACATTGATTTCATTCAGTTCTACTTGTAGGTACTGCCTAGAAGGTGACCTTTTCCAGGAAGTTATTAGTACAGTCAGTTCTGCTGAAACGCTTGTTTTGAAAACATAAATCTATCCCGGCATGATTGATACATGAGGGAACAATGTGAGCAGAATGTGAATTTTGTGTTTGCTTATGAATGACTTTTCCTTTTCGAAACGCGAAATGCACTCAGATGACTTCCCCCAGCTGAACCCAGTCACGTAGGAATACACAGAGCCCATATGCATCTACCAGCTGCCTTGGTTTACTACATGCCATACGCCATACTCACCCACATCTGGCGTCACAACTCCCGTCTGATTTCAGACAGCCCTTTTTTGTACCACTTTGCAACAACACTCACAAGCTCACACTCTTCAGACACCCGCTTCCACAAGCACACTTCAGGTCTTTTCATGGAAACACACACTTATTATAGTGCTATGTACCTCAACCATTTAACATGTGTAAAACTCTGCTACCACCATTATTACGTTCCTGTTTTTCATGTGTGTCAATGACACATTTTTAAAAATATTTTATTTATTTTATGAAAGAGTGAGAGAGATCACAGAGGGAGAGAGAGAAGCAGACTCACTGCTGATGCGGGGCTGGATCCCAGGACCCTGAGATCATGAGCTGAAGGCAGATGCTTAACCAACTGAGCCACCCAGATGCCCCTGTCACTGATACCTTTTTGAGGGTTATACCCCTAACTCATTCTTTTCCTGTAAGCCCTATAGTTTTTATTGCCTTTTTTTTTTTTGCACTTCATGGTGATTTTTAGGAACAGGTACATGATAGCAGTGCAGACCGCATACCGAAATACATGTCCTAACTTCTATGACTAAGCCTGGTGTGGCTATTCTAATGGACATTAGCTTTATCCGATACTGTTTCTCATTTATACCAAAATGTCTGATCAGCAGCCTGCACTGATCGACACCTCAGAGGCTGGTTCAGATACAGATACACAAGAGGCTTTGAAAAAAAGGAAAAGAAGGGGGGGGCACCATCACCCTCCGAGCATCTATAATGAGCTACAGTGGGCTCAAGCTCTACCCAAGCAGTCCTTGCCTCCACACTTTAAGGTGAGAAATGCCACCACCATGGGCGAAACTGAGCATCAGAAAAGCCGGGTGACTCTCATGTGTCCTTGCAACTCAGCTGACTCCCCAGCCAGTGAGTTTCACCACAACATGCTCAAAGGAAGAAATGAGGAAAAGGAAGGTTGACTGCAATTTATAGGGAACCTACTACCCAGAAAACAAACAGATGCCTTCCCAAACCCCATCTCAAAGTGAACAGCACCGGAGTCCAGGTAGGGGGGCCCTGCAGAATCAAGACGGCTGTGGAGTGATTGCAGCGGCTGCACCACGTTCATCTCTAGGCTCCATCTGAATTACAACCCTCTGCTCCAAAATGATCTGCGGGAGGAGGCTGCACATTCCACACCACTGAGAGGGTCAGCCCTGGGAACAGTGAAGTCCACTGGTTCCACAATCCCACCTCTCAAAAGAGATCAACTCCTGGCCGGAGTACCCGAGTGCTACCCACACTGTTAACGCTGCTTGAGAACATCTTCTCTCCTGGGTATTCTTGCTTGAGGTACTGGTTAGAGCAGATATGGGTGACTTGATCCCTAACTCCTCCCACTGCAGAAAGATCCTTACACTTCACTATTTTATTAAAGGGTCAGAATATTCTGCCAAAAGTGACCAGATGAAAATGCACACTGGGTAGGGGCGCCTGGGTGGCTCAGTGGGTTAAGCCGCTGCCTTCGGCTCAGGTCATGATCTCAGGGTCCTGGGATCGAGTCCCACATCGGGCTCTCTGCTTGGCAGAGAGCCTACTTCCTCCTCTCTCTCTCTCTCTCTCTGCCTGCCTCTCTGCCTACTTGTGATCTCTGTCTGGCAAATAAATAAATAAAATCTTTTAAAAAAGTGCACACTGGGTAAAAAGTTAAAGATCTTCTCCCTCTAGATGCCCTTCTGAATCAAAGACAAAAGAGGAACAAATAACTCCAGCTGGAGAGGCTGGTGTTCCGTCTATGAAGAATCTTTCTTGTGAGGACCTCTCAGTCAAAAAGCCAGGCTAACGTACTGTGGCTTCACACCAGACCCTCAAAGTCCTCCTGTCTGCCCGGTAACAGAGCAGCAAATCTGATACCCTCTTTAGTCATCTGAATTCGGAAATGAGACAGTCTTGAGAAAGATGCTTGCCTTATGGGTTAAGTACTGAAATATGGAAGCTGCTCAAGGAAATGGCAACAAACCACTCTTTCGTAACATTCGCTCCCAGGAAGGCTTAAGTGGCTGAGAACCCCTCAGTGTTCCCCGAGAAGTTAGCCAGCTCCTTCCCTTCCTTCGCAATTTCTGGCACAAAACCACCAACAAAACGAGTCTGCTCGTTTTGTAGTCACTGTCTGGAAACCCATCCATAATATGTGGGTAAAGCTGCACCTTTTGAAGAAGACAAGATATTTGTTGTAGCAATTGCAGATAAAAGGTGCCAAACACACATTTTTCTTTATTCCAAAAATTCTTTTGTTACAACTTTCATCTTATAAATAGTCTCTACTTTTACAATTCATTTCAGGCGAAGAGAAAACTTGGTTTTGTTATACTTTGGCTCTTATTTTAATTCGAAGATGGGATAATACTTAAAATTCCATGAAGTCGATGCATTTAATTGACACCGTGGTCTTCCCACACGCTGGCAGAAAGAAAATCGGTGTGAAGTCCTCTTCGCTTATATTCAAGAGTTACCGCAGCTCTTTCCAAGCGCGGATAAGATCCGTCCATCCCATCTTTGATCCCAGCTGATCCTGGAAATGAAAGTCTCTCTTTCATGGGCTGTTATTGTCCAGCAAATCTCCATGTCCTTCTGTGAACCCTCTCAATTGGCCTAACTGGAAGAATAGTTACGAGAGGAACAAGACCTTTCTTGCATTACCTTTTTTGATATCTACATTTTTTTCTTTTTAAAATTGGACTCCTGCTCAGATTAAATGTCCGTGTGGGTCCTCCCTGATCCATGACCTGGCCTAACTGCTTTTCTTAGAGAACTCTCGACTCCTCCCTTACCTGCACGGCTCCTCAGAATTCATACAAACCTCTTCCCTTCATTCACTGCAGCACAGTCGGTCAATTCTAGCGACAATCAAAAGAGCCTCCCGATTCTCCTGTCTCCTCAGTAGCTGCTGACCCACATAGATTAAGCCTTCCGACTGTCTTGGTTTGGTCTCCCCATGCCAAGAAAGTGATACTGGCAGCGACCTTTCATCAGCACATCCCTGTCAGGGGTTAGGTTTCTGTCCCTTATAAGCATCTTCTTCACACTGAGATAAAAAGGCTTTTCAATCACACTACCCAAGGGTCTCAATACTGCATCCTGGTCACATGGTCATATCCTCTCCCACTGAATAGCTTTCTTTGATGTTCTCAGAAACAGTGTTCAAAGCATCAAGCTTGATTCAGGTGCCTTCCCAACACATTGCTCCTTGGCCTTCAACGAGTAACATTCAGTTCGACCACGAACTACACAGGGTCTTTGTATTCCAAGGCACTTAAAAAGTAGTCTCCAATTTCAATTAATCGTAGGTAATTTTTTTTTAACTTAAATTACCTTTGTCCCTATGCCTTTTATTCAGTTCTGTGTCTTCCGTGCCCATGCCCTAACACGCGTGCCACCCCCCATCCCACATTCCAGCATCACCATCTTAAAAGGGTAAAAAAATCCCATTGTCAGGATGACACCCAATCATTTCTCTCCTGTACAAACTGAAAGGAAATTGTCTGGTCCCCCAAACTACATTTCTTGTGGAAGGTTTCCTGAAAGGTCTTCAGGGAATTCTCGATTATTCTGCCATTCAACCAACCCTGATCAACATGCCACCTAGTCAGATTTCCTTATGTTTGGGCAGAATCACATTTTCACCAAGAGTCGGATTAAGTTGAGAAGGGCTGAAAGCAAGGCAAGGAGTTCAGGTTAGTATCGGAGATGTTCTCTTGGTTTCATCTCACATAGGGATGCCTAGGGGGCTCAGCTGGTTAAGCCTCTGCCTTGGGCTCGGGTCATGATCCCAAGGCCCTGCTCAGCGGGGAACCTGCTTCTCCCCTCTCCCTCTACCTGCCGCTCCCCATATTTGTGCTTTTCTCTGAGATATAAATAAATAAAATCTTTCTGAAAATAAATTAAAAAAATAAAAGGCCCTCACAGATTTACCTATCAACATGCTCAAAAAATTCAATCTTAATTACCTTTTATTATTTACTGATTTATACATTATGACTAATACAGGCACTGGGCATTAGTCAAGTTGACTCTCATTCAAAATACACTCTGTTACAAAACAAAGTCAGGCCCAAACCCTTACATGCCCCCAAAGAAAAGATGTCTCGCTGGCTACATAGAAAAAAAAATTCAACTTCAGAAAAAGACACAAAGTATTCAAGTACTCTTAAAGCTGCCAGTGTGGAAGTTCAGCTCTGCAGAGGCCCAAACCCCATTGAACTCACAGTTTCCTATTTTATGCTCATCTAATAAATTACTCTGAACCAACTCCTAATCCCCAAGCTTCGGCCACTTCCTGGGTGAACCATGAGATTTATTTCTTCTGTTAGGGACGTTTTTAGACTTTTATGAACCAGAAATCTAGGTGCAAGGGAACAAATCTGCTCACCGTTTTCATGGCTTCAGTAGATCCTTTGTAAACTGGGTAGGAAACGTGTTAAACTCGGTCTTCCCTCAGCCAACTCTCTTGGGATACTGAGCTTCCCTTTCAATCTAAGCACACTAACCCCTTCTTAAAAAACCATCAGCAACCAGCACTTTATGCCCTTTAAGCAGAGAATGGCAATGTTTAGTAGCAATCAAGGCTTCTGAATTAAGTCTGTTTTTCTTCCCCTTCAACCATCCAATTTCTTTGCACTGGAAAAGTCTCCAAAGCTCCTCCGGGAAGGATGACAATATTAAAATGTATGCTCTCACGCAGAGGCAAGACAATTCCTGAAGATGGTGTACATTAAAAATTTAAAAAGGGGGGGGGACATTTTTGCTGATAACAGATTTTGCAGATAAATTTGGCAATGAAGAGGAATAGTCACTGAAAAAAAAAAAGAGTTGGTGGGAGCAAATATGGGTATACTCTTTGAAGTATACTCTTTGAAAAGGGCAATTTGGCAGCTTGGTCAAAAACCTTTCCTATATGAATATCTCATAATTCAGCAGCTCTTCTTCTAGGATGTATACTGTGGAAATAATTACATGTCAACGATTTAGCTGTAAGTATATCTGTCACAGTAGGTTACAGCATGTTACACAAAACCTGAACACAACCTAAATGCTCCCCAAATGGAGGATTAGTACAATAAATTAAGTCATTTCTCTAATGGGTATAACACTCATTGAAAATAACATGATAGATAATATAGACTTGTCCAGCTAGTTACCATATATTGGGTGGAAAAAGCAAGTTAACAAATAACACATATAATTTAGTCAAGATTTTGTTTAAAAATAATGTTAATATACTATTTTTCATTAAATCTAAAATGACATCAATTATATGATTTAACATATTACTAAGAAAGAAAAAAATGCTGCCAATTAAGCTTATAAATTACATATTGATTTTCAAGTTTAAATGTGAAATAACAAGTGTATCAGAATCAACAAAATGTGGAGAGTGTACGTGAGTAAAATTTTTACATCAGTGTAAGGAGGAATTTTAGACAAGACACAAACAGCACACGAAGCTTAACAAACAAGGCTGCTTCAAATTTTGAACTCCTGTACAATGAAAGGCAACATTAAAAAGTGAAAAGATGAACCACATGCTGGAAGAAAATGTCTGCAATGCACAGAATTAAAAAGCAATTAGTATCCAGCATATATAAAGAAACACTACAGGTTAGAGAGAAAAAGACAAACAGCCAAATAGAAAAATGGACAAAAAGATACGAAGAGGCAACTCACAAAATAGGAAATCAAAGAACCAAATAAAAACATGTGAAAGAGGTTCAATCTCAGTGGTAATAAAGGAAATTCTAATTAAAACCACAAAGCGTCCACCAATCAAACTAGCCAAAAAGAAAAAAAAACCTCACAATATTTTGTTGTTGTTGTTGTTGCTGTTGTTTTTAAGATTATTTATGTATTTATTTGATAGAGACAGAGAGGGCACAAGCAGGGAGAGCAGCAGCAGAGGGAGAAGGAGACTCTTCGTGAGCAGGGAGCCCGATGCAGGGTTGGGGAGATAGGACCATGACCTGAGCCAAAGGCAGACACTTAACTGACTGAGCAACCCCGGTGCCCCACAATATTAAGTTTTAGCAGGAATGCTTATGCATGCTCGTGGGAGTGTGAGTACTGGTGAGCAATTTGATCCTATCTATGAAAACTGAAGATCTTAAACCCTTACAATAACATTCCAGCTCCAGCACATGCCTTAAAGAAACAGACATGCAGGAACACCTGGGTGGCTCAGTCAGTTAGGCATCTGACTCTTGGTTTCATCTCACATCACAATCTCAAAAGTCGTGGGATCCAGACCTGCATCTCACAGTCCACATCCAGTGGGGAATCTACCTGAGGATTCTCTCTCCCTCTCCCTTGCCCCTTTCCCCCCAAAGCCCTGTGCACTCGCTCCCTTATAAATAAAATCTTAAAAAAAAAAATAGACAATACAGACAAGATATGCACAGAAAAATTTCACTGTAGCATGTTTATAATTGTGAGGAGATAATAACAGTATAAATATAAAATATATAAACATTTACTTAGCTTTTATATTATTAAGTATACAAATGGAAGGTATAAATTATATATAAAAATAAATTATCAAATATAAATGTTTATTAAATTAATATATGTGTTTAAATATACATTTATATGTTTTTATATTTTATATTTACATGACATATAAATATAGTAAATATAAGGAAATTTGATTTAAAAATAAAATTTACCTATTCATACAATAGAATATCTTATAGCAGTTTAAATGAATATGCCAATTCCATGTAGCTCTGTATATAGAGAATGGAAATGGGAAGAGGTTCACAGAACTTTCTACTGGATTTGTAATGTCTTTGTCAAGAGGTTAAAGAAAGGGGAAGCCTGCAGCAAACACAGCATAACTCTAAAGTCTGATATAGCTTGGTGGTGAGCTCACAGGTATGTTTCATATTACTCTCCATGCTTAACTGCATGCTTACAATATGTTACAATAAAAATACAAATTTTAAAAGCGCATGCTATAAGATGATTAAATTTTAGTAGATGTATGTTTACATGTATGTGTCTGTATATGTGTGGTCCTGGGCAAATTGCTTAAGGTTTCCTCATTTGTAAAATGAGGATAAAAGCAGCTACCCCACACAGTGTTGTCAAGACTGCACCAAATAATCCATGGGCAAAACTTAGCATTCCCCTACACAATGTAAACACTGAACACATGCTAGCGGTCACTAATGGTCAGGAAAAAATATCTACAATCTGGAAAGCACCAATGGTTAAATCTGGGCATTGGCTTGTTACTGCTGTCCTTCTCCATTTTCTTTTTCTACTTAAAAAGAATCTTTTTTAAATTTTAAATGCTACTGAGAATGTGAAATCATTTATCTAGTCACTATCAAATACTTCTCACCCCATCTCCCTCTAAGCCGGGTACTATGCTAGGTGCTGGTGGATAGGAAAATGGACAAAATCATCTCTGCTCTTGAGGAGCTCTCAAGAAAGTGTAGTGAGAATGGACATTTGTAATTACACATAATTACACACACATATAGTAGTGGGAGAATGTCTCATGGACCAGCCTCGGACAACACAAGACTCTTTGGAAATAAGGTTTCATTCTGAGACGAGGAGGAGGAAGCCAGAAGTATGTGCCGACATTCAGCGTTACCTAAGTGTGTAAGAGTCCTTGCACGGCCAAGAACTAAATCATATTCAACAAGAAGGCACAGAGTCTCCCAGTATAATCCTTTAATCTGGCGGCACTCAAAGCATGGTCCCCGGCCCAAACAGTTACTCTTTAGCGACCAGAAAAGTACAGAAGTTTTTAAGCATTTAGAAACTTTTGTACCAATTTGGCATCGCCACATCTAAGTAATGTGATCAGTGGAGAAGCAGAGAACAAAAGTAGGGATTCCTAACAGACTGAAAATAAGAAAATAAAAACAGAAAAGAAAGGGGAAAAAAAAAAGGATTGGTTCTTCACAGACAGTGTAAGAAGGACCGTTTTCTAACTCCCTGGGTAAGGAGCTTTGGCTAGTGCCAAAAATGAGTTTGGAATGAAATGCAATGGCAGCGGCTGGTTTATAACTTAGCGGAGAAGCTCCAAATTCCAACGTCTCTGAAAGCTCTCCACAAACAAAACATCCAAGAGTTCGTACAAGACTGTCATCCTTGATAGCATTTCAAGGAGCACCTGGGGAAAAGGGCCTCTGGACATCCATGAATGGGTGTGGGGTAGCGGAGATGGCAGAGCCGAAAGATCTAGAAAACACCCCTCCTCAATTAATTCTACTTTGAGGCAGGAAACAGACAGGCCAGCCAATGACTGCGGGAGAAAAAGGATGGTGTGAAATGGCAGTGCTGAGGTAAGTCAGCAGTCCAAACACAACGGCCTCCCTTATGTAAGAAACCACAGCAGAGCGCAGGCTGCCAGAGTCAAATAATGTGCCTCTGTGTGCGAGGGACGGAGGGAGCTGCAGAGCCCAGGACGCACTTGGAGTTTATCTAAGCCATGTACACACGGTCTGTTAATGAGCACTTGGTTCCCAAAGTGGGCTCGCCGCTGATAAAAAACAGATGCAGGGCCAGCCGAGCCAAGTGGCCTCGCTCCCCGCTGCCTGCGACCACTATCTCACGTCTCCTGGGCCTTCCGGGCACCCCCTTCTTTAATGAACGTTTGCAACCTGAAAATGCCTCACCCTTCCACTTGGCTTCCTTCAGCCTAATTAAATTTAAAAGTACAGAAAGCCGGACGGTTTGGAGACAGGGAGAGAGAAAGGGGCTGAGGGGTGCTCTGTGGACTCACACAGCCCAGCCTTCCGTACCTTCGGTCCTTAAAACATACAGACGGGCGTGTGTAAACTCTTCAAGATCAGAGCTGCAAATGCTGCGAATTTCAGAAAGGCCACGTAGCCACCAGGGAGACAGGCCCTCAGGATTCCCAAGTGGACCTTGGGCAATGGCTCAGTACAGGAGACTGAGGGGTCAAGAAGATCAAGTTGGGAAGAGACAGCTGGCCAGATGCCTCAATAAAGCAATGTCTTGTGGCTCAGAAATGACTTGGCCAAGAGGAGACATGGTCCTGGGATCTCCCAGTGCACAAGGACTCCTCATGAGTGGCGAAGAGTGTCCCCCAGCCTGTGAGAGCGGTATATCTGAACCCAGAGCCGGGCAACCCAGTGGATGACAGCCCTCCACTCTGGCCTCTGGGAAGGAAAATGCAATATTCCTGTCATGGTTGTGGTACCAAAGAAGCAGAACACATTCATCCAGGAGGAGGGAAAAAAAGAAGAAAAAAAAAAAAAGATGGCATTTAAATTTACTCATGACAAATGTGTCTGGGGGGGCCTACTTTGTGTCAGGCTCCCTGTCACCCTGCCATTTACAGCCCAGTGAGGCAGAGAGATGTGAAACAAGCAGATACACATGTGAGAAGAGTTACAGTAGACAGAGCAGCTTGACCTTGTCTACCATGGATCAAGGAAAGAGGCCCAGGGGAAGTGCTGGTTGATTGATGGAAAAAATGGTAAGGAAGGTTTTGGAAAGAGTGACCTGCGTGGTGGAGCGTCCGAAGTCCAGGGAAAGGGTGCTCCATCTGTCCAACTAGCCTAAGCCGTAAGGCTAGAGCTCAGAGAGCCGAGCAGAGCCTTCCATGGAAGGCCTGAGGGGGTAGATGGGGTCATACCATGTAGGGCTTCTTAGGCCTTATGAAGGATTTGGGAATTTACGCCTAAGGACAATGGGCAGCCAGGACAACATTCTAAGTGTCAAATGTCATGCTCAGAGTTTTTTTTTTTAAAAGATGAAGATTGGTCTCCTTACGCATAAAGCCAAAGTGCCAGGAATAAAAGAATAACCCATCCTGATCAGATCTCCTGAACTTGTAAATAAGCTGGTGTGGTGACGGTAGGTCTTTGAATTGCAGAGGTCACTGCGGGAACCATGTCTTCTCCAACGTGCTATCACAGAGCCACAGAGCAGCATCAAAAGCGCGTCATCCTCATGCCTGGCACTCAGTAGTTCTGGTGGTGATTTCCAATCTCTACGCCCAGAACCAGCCTGCAGAGTACTAAGCTCCCACTGTCTTAGGGATGGGCACCTTAAGATGGAAAACTGGGTCTCAATACCATCGTACCCATGTTAGAGCGGGCAGTGGCCTCCCCAGACCCGCACACGGATCTCGCCACATTCTAAATGCTCTAAGGAAAAGATACAGTTCAAACTCTACCTCGGCAAAGTGTTTCAGCCTCTGGCAAGGATGGGGGTGGGGAATCGGCTTCCCTGGGCTGCTCCATCTGCCAAACTTAGAATAAAGAGTGTTTTCAGGGCCTGGAGTTTTCCAGCTGCCTGGAAACAGGAAGAGCCCAATCCCAGAGAACAGTAACCCTCACACACACCCTACATAAAGACATGTTGAGCCATTAGCCCTAATTGCCTGTGACTGACACAGGAGCGAAGCCGGCCTTCCAGGCATTTGCTCAGCGGAAAGAAAACAAACAGCTCACAGGGGACACAGGCAGCCATTTTCTCTCCTTTCTGCCAAAATGATTTTGCTCTGTTCCCCCCAAATTACAGCATACAGATCTAAAATTATAAACCAAACAAAGGTCTTTCTAGTATTCTTCACCACATACGAGAGAAAACATAAATCTCTGCAGGAAAGGGCTGGACACCAGCAATTGGTTATTAATGTTTTCGCAAAATCAGGAACTTCACAAAAACTTTTCAGTTTTTGTCCCATCTCTCCAGGTCTGAGTTATTAGGAACTGCTTGCAATACCTGTTGTTTATTCATCATACTTTAGTAAGATACATGTTAGCTAGTGGGCCAAATGCTAAGGATGTGATATGTACGTGGTAAAAATCACATTTGCCTTCAGATTTACGATTTTTGTTTCTAACAAGCTAGCTTTCTAAAGAGGCTTAAGAAGATGGAGCATATTATACATCAAGCAAGAGACTGTGCATCCTTCCCTTGTCCTTTATGAACTACCAGGGTTCAGGGGAGCCACCCACCGTCACCACCACCGCCATCAGCCAGACCAGGGACTCGGGTGATAAAGACACTGGTTTCCTTGGTACCAAACTGATAAGCAGGATGGATTTGAGGACCACAACAATGGCTCTGACAATGACTGGCAGTTGCTGAGATAAGACTTCATTCCCCGGTTCAGAACCATTCCCTTTCTTCACCATTCCCTCACAGTCGATTCAAAAATATCACTCACCAGGTGGAACATCCACCATGTTCCACCTTCCACTTCCTAGACAGACACGTAAGGTTATGAACTCCCCCTTGCAGAGATGGTGAAGCATTTGAGCAAGGACACATCGGATCCAGTGGAGACCGGAAGCCAGATCTGTTTGATTCCAGGGTCCACGTTTTTAATCCCTCTCGACTATATAGTCAAATTTGAACTTCCTTTTGGCTTAATGGGGTCACCTTCTTATCATCCAAGGTCTTTACCATCAGATTTAACTCTGAACTAAAGGATGGCCAGAAAACGAGTAGTCCGTGTTGTTAGTATCAGCCCCAGTGTATTACAGGACGTTTATACAATAATATTCAGAGCCTGATGTCCTCCAGAGATTGTTAAGATAAAATTCAGGAGAGAAAAGCAGCTTTCTCAGCAGGATCTCAATGAACACCCTCCAAAGACGAAGGAAGGCAAAATGAGCTCCTTGTTCCTTGACTCTTTAAGTCAAGCCATTCATTTCAAGTCATGGTATAAGGTAGCATTGATTCTGCCCCAGATGATTTAGATTCTTTTCAGGATTTCTTTAGAATAAGCAGTTCTTCCACACCTCCCTCACTCCTGTGCATGGCAGCCTCCCCAGAGACTACAAGCCACTAGGTAATAAATAACCATGTTGTTTCTGTCCTGGCAAAGGAGCCTGAGTTTTGAGAGGGGGAAGCGCTGCTGTGGGCCAAAAGGCTACTCACCCGGCGGGCAGAGCATCAAGGGCCTGGGCAGCTGCTGGGAGCTGCTGGGTGCCTGAGGTGCTGGGCTCCTCTCCTTCTGCTGGGGTGGCCGAAGCAGGGAGAGACACTGAGGTGGGGTTCGGGGTCACACTCGACACCGCAGCAGGCGACGATGTCACCCCAACAACAGAGGGTTCTTCAGGATCAGTGGCTGCAGTGGGTTCGTCGTTCACTGAAAACAGAGAAATCATACTGGAGAGATCAACTCAGACTCGTGTTCACAATAACTAGATTTTTCCCTTAAAGTGGTAACACAGCACCTACGATGTTACCACGCATGTATCTGGCAACAGCAAAAAGTTTTATAAAATATAACTTTGGAAATGACAGCAAGTCAGTAATGGCCTGCCCCTGTTCTCCAATCCCATACCCCACCCCCAACAAGTGGGAGATGAATCTGAAATAAATATATATAATGTTACCTCTTTTGTATACCTGTATTACATTTTTCTAAAGTATTCTGATTACACATATTACAATAAAAGAGGAGCAAGAAGGAGGGTAATAGGGAGGTGTGTTGGTGCTAAATGAAGCAAGGCCAAGGCCACATCTGCAGGGTCACATTTCTTTGACCTTGCCATTTGTCTGCCAGGCACAAATAGCACCTTCCTTCAAAAAGCTCTCTATACTCTAAGAAGCAAAGAACTTCCAACCACGTGCTTGTTCTTTTAAAGTCTCATGCTCAAAGCATGGAACAAAGATTGATACTATAGATGAAAAAGATGAGCACCAAAGCTGAGGGACTTGTCTGCCCAATAATGATAGACAAAGAGGAAGAAGTCAAATAAGCCTTTTCTGAGTCTCCTTATTTCTCCACTTCTTTATCTCTTTTATCATCATTCATGTTCACAAGGACCCCAAAACAATGCAATAGCTTCTTATTCAGAAAGGGATCCAACGAGGTTTTCGAAGAATTCTTTGAAAATGGCTAAGCCATATGCAGAGAATGTCTACATATGTGATTGCATATGTGCACATTTATACTAGAATTCTGTAGGAAAAACCCTTGGATATGATTTAGCCTCATCTTCCTAATTCAGAAATTCTTTTTGCAGATTCAAATGTAACAAATGCACTATCTAGACTCTTCTTAAACGCTTCTGACAAGGAATTCGCTACCATCCCATCACTGAGCAGATGTCCTGACAGCAAGTTTTTTCTTACGTGAAGCAGAATTTTACTGGCTGGTCCTAGTGGGGTGGGGCTTAGAGTGGGGCCCCAACCCCTCACCCCCCACCCAATACAGTGTAAGTACGTGGCCACCCTGTTTCTCATTTACCTTCTCCCTTTCTGGTAAGAAGGCCTGCTCTTTCTTTAATGTTACTAGGCCCTTCCCTTCTTATCACCAGGCTGCTCTCTTTTGGTATCTTCTCCTACTGCCTCTCCTCAATAACACAGCAGGAACTGAACATAATATAACAGACACCACCAGACCAGCAGAGTCAGATTTCCAATCTAAGTGGTAGTAGTTAACATGTACACAACACCAGTGTACGCCAGGCAAAGTGCAAAGCATTTTGCATTACCTCATGTAAGCCTCACACACAACCCCACACATTAGGTACAATGAATATCCCATTTTACAGCTGTGGAAACTAAGGCTCAAAGAGGTCAAATAAACTGCTGAGGTCGAGAGGCACCTAATTCTTACCCCTACTGCCTGCCTCCAGAGCCCGAACTCCTCACTAACGATGCTCTCCTTCTCCCTCTGTGAATATCCTTTAAAGCAACCCAAGACGGTAACAACTGAAGCCAAGACAGGATCCTACTGGCTTACCTGAGGCTGGGGGCCAGCTGGAACCAAAATTTCTTCACACGATGTGATGCCACCCGCTCTTCAGAAATGAAAAAGAGCCTAAGGACTACCTGTAATCCATTCATTTGCTTTCTCACCAGTGTATGAAACACGGTCTGGCACATCAACTAAATGAGTTGTTTAATAAATGATGCCATCTTATGCAACTGGTGTTTCCCCCACACAGATGTGAGACTTCGTACTTCTATTCCTATTCTAGCTCAGCTGAGTTGGCGAGACATAACAGATGGCAACTCTCTTCAGGCAAATCTATAAATTTTACTCGATTCCAATATAAAAATCATCATGACATTTTTGAGAACCAATAAGTTCATTCTAAAAGTTATAAGAAAAACTAGGGGTGCCTGGATGGCTCAAGATGTTAAGCCTCTGACTAGTAACTTCAGCTCAGGTCATGATCTCCGGGTGGTGGGGTGTGTGCTAAGCGAAGAATCTGCTTGTCCTTCTCCCTCCCCTTCTGCCCCTCTCCCTGCTCATACTCGTTCTTGCTCTCTCTCCTTAAAATACGTAAAATGTTTGGGAAAAAATAATTTAAAAAAAAACTAAATACAGAAGAACAGCCATGAAAATCTGAAGAGTGCTGTGTGAATGTGTGTGGGAGGGAGAAGAGTTCTCTAAAGTAGTAACTCATCATAAAGCTGTAACAATTAAAAGAATGTGGTGTTAACAGAAGAATAAGCAGATGTTGATGAAATAAACAGGAAGTTCAGAAACAGAAACACACACAGGAATTCAGTATATGACAAAGGCAGCATTTTAAATGACCGTAGCAAAGAGATCATTCAGTGGACAGCACTGTGACAACTGGGTAGTACACTGAGGAAAAGATGAGTTATAGTCCTCCCTTATCCAGGACATGAAAATAAATTCCAGATGAATCAAAAATTCTGACATAAGAAATGAAGCTAAAAAGAGACTAAAGAAAACACAGGAGAATATTTTTATCTCAAAGTGGAAAAAACTTTTTGAAGTATCACCCAAAATCTAGAAGACATAAAAATGAATGAATTCAACTATATTAAAGGGTGGGGTTTTTTTTAATGGCAAAAAAAAAAAAATCACAAACAAAAATCAAAGAAAAACAACAAGTTGGGAAAAATTATTGCCAACTCATACTATGGATTAATGGCTAATTCCTTTGATATGAAAAGTATCTCTACAAATCAGTAAGAAAAAGACCAAAAATATGCACAGGCACTTCAGAGTAAAAGAAATACAAATTACCCCTAAACATATTAAAAGATGTTCAATCTCAACTATGAGAGATGCAATCTAAGGGGTACCTGGATGACTTAGGCAGTTAAGTGGATATCCAACTCCTGATTTCAGCTTGGGTCATAATCTCAGGGCTGTGAGATGGAGCCCCGCATCAGTCTCTGCCTGGGTGTGGAGGCTGCTTAAGATTCTCTCCCTCTCCCTCTGCCCCATCCCCCCCTTTAACAAAATTAATCTGGTAAATTAAAAACAAACAAACACTGGTAAGAGTATAAGAAAAACTGGCATTCTCACATACTGTTGGCAGGAGTAGAAATTATTAGAACCTCTGTGGAGAACAGCTGGCAATATGGAAAACTTAAATGCAGTAAGAGGGGGTGCCTGGGTAGCTCAGTTGGTTTAGTGTCTGCCTTTGGCTCAGGTCATGATACCAGGGTGCTGGGAACAAGTCCCATTTGGGGCTCCCTGCTCAGCGGGGAGCCTTGTTTCCCTTTGTCTGCTGCTCCCCCTGCTTGTGCTCTCCTTCTCTCTCTGACAAATAAATAAAATCTTTAAAAAAATAATAAAACTTGGGGCGCCTGG
This sequence comes from Neogale vison, assembly GCF_020171115.1. Classification (NCBI taxonomy): domain Eukaryota; kingdom Metazoa; phylum Chordata; class Mammalia; order Carnivora; family Mustelidae; genus Neogale; species Neogale vison. The sequence continues at coordinate 16,050,335 of NC_058097.1, forward strand.
GTGGCTCAGTGGGTTAAGCCTCTGCCTTTGGCTCAGGTCCTGTTCTGGGATGAAGCCCCGCGTCGGGCTCTCTGCTCATAGGGAAGCCTGCTTCCCTTCCTCTCTCTCTGCCTGCCTCTCTAGCTACATGTGATCTCTGTCTGTCGAATAGATAAATAAAATCCTAAAAAAAGAAAGAAAGAAAGAATGATCTCACCAACCCTGAGCTCACCCACCACAGAGGACATCCATTTAAAATAATAATAATAATAATAATAAAACTTAAAAAATAAAATAGATGTAGTAAGAGGGAGGTGGGGGGGATGTGGGGTGGGGGTGTAAAACAGAGGTGGTGGGCCTAGAGATGAAATTAAAATAGCCATGAACCAGTAATATTTAGAGCTGGCTTTATTGTAATTTTCTTTTTGCTGTTATATATTCAATGTTGGTGACACACAGGGAGTTGCATACTTCCATTAGGAGGCACATCACAGCTGGCTGTCACCCTTCTGCAATGTCAGCACCCATTGATGATTATTGCCTAGATCCATAAGTTGGTTGGGGATTGCAAAACAGCCATATTCTAATCCTACCATGCCTATAGGAGAAACTCCCTCGTTAATTATTTGGCTACCTTGAGGTTCAGCTTGCAAAGAAAAGGCAAGAGAAATGCTTGGGTCTTTCTTTTTATTTACCAATTTTCAGAATAATTAATTGGTTTCCTTCCATCCTCCAAAAATGAAAAATGAAATTTCGTTTTGTGTAAAAATCATCATAAGCTCTTGGATTTAAACTTATTTAAAATATTTCAATCCATAGCGATTATTATTATTTTTGATACTAAAATTGTCCACATATCTGGTTGGGGTTAGTAAAATGGCAAAGGGAGTAAAGTGGCAAAGTTCTTCAAGTTTGCTTCAAAAATCTATGCAAAAATTTCTAAGATAATTATTAATTGGGAAAGGGCAGAACAGCATATATATTTTGCTAGCGTGTGTGTATATGTGTGCTTTCAAACAGATGTGCATATGCGCCTGTATAGTCAAAGAGTATCTTTCAAAGAATCATAAGAAACACAACAGTGACTGCCTCTGGGGAGGAAACTGGGGGCGAGAGGACCAGAACGGGAAGGAGACTTTCTTTACACTGAGTTCTTATACTTTTAAAATTCTCAAGATGGGGGCACCTGGGTGGCTTAGACCATTAAGTGTCAGGTTGCGATCCCAGGATTCTGGGGTCAAGGCCCACATCATGCTCCCCTCTCTTTGGGAAGCCTGCTTCTCCCTCTCCCTCTGCCTGCTGCTCTACCTGCTTGTATTCTCTCTCTGTCAAATAAATAAATAAAATCTTTTAAAAATAAAAAAAAATTCTCATAATGTACATGCATTACCTATTAAAAATAATTATAACGAAATTATTGACATGAAAAGAACAAAAGCAGAGCCCCATTTTCCATGGCATGCCAAGGTAAAGACCCTCTAATCAACGCTATTTGGATCAGGTCACACTTGCAGATATAAATCTAGTTCGAAGGATTCCCACCAGGACTGCATCCGTTCACAGACCTAACCCAGAGCCCTTGATTCACCACAGGCGCTCATCTGTTTTGGAGCTCTGTGCTACACTTTGATTTGGAAATAGAGTGTGAGAGCCGGATATCCTTGCACTGACCAACTTTCTGTGTCTGTGCTTGTATTCTTCTATGCTCAAAAAGTTTATGTGTGAAAAAAAAAAGTTTATGTGTGTGTCTTAGAACATGAGAGCTTGAAAGAAACTCAGCGGTAAATGCAGCCCATCACGGCTTCTGACTCTGCAGATGATTAAGTTACTGGTTACACCAGTAAGCCAAGGACAGAGCACCATAATCAGGCCATGATGGGGCTTCAAGTAGAGAAAAAAACTGGACTGACAAAGACAAGGAGTTACAGTTTAGTCATGATTTAGAGAACTGCTGTATTTTACAGGTTTTCTATTAATCCTAATCGTGTGATATAGACAACGTAGCTCTCTGCAAAGACTGTACCCTTCTTGAAAACAAGAGCAAATTTGTTTCCTTTGTTTTTCACTACTTCCACTCTCTGTCTCCTATGTTCTTGTCTACACCTCTTTCTCACTTGAGCCCCACTCCCTGGAGCCCTCTTCACTACATAAGCCAGACTGATCCTCTCCGTGGATCCCACAATACCTGTGCTCTTGACTACTCAACACACAGCCCCTGTGACATCTGCTGTGTTTATACTTAGCTGACAGTGTCTTGAGCTTCTTTTTCTAAACAGACTGGAGGGCAGAAACTTATTTTATAATTTTTTTAAAGATTTTATTCACTAAGGCACCTGGATGGCTCAGTAGGTTAAGCCGCTGCCTTCGGCTCAGGTCATGATCTCAGGGTCAAGATCCCACTCTTTGCTCAGCAGGAAGCCCGCGTCTCTCTCTCTCTCTCTCTCTCTGACTGCCTCTCTGCCTACTTGTGATCTTTCTCTGTCAAAGAAATGAATAAAATCTTTAAAAAAAAAGATTCATTTATTTGACAGAGAGAGAGCACAAGCAGGGGGAGCAGGAGAGGCAGGCTGCCCACCGAGCAGGGAGCCCAATGCAGGGCTCGATCCCAGGACTCTGGGATCAGGATCTGAGCCAAAGGCAGATGCCCGACTGGCCGAGCCACCCACATGCCCCCTTATTTTATAACTCTTTACACCATCTATGCTCCTTAGCAAAATGTCATTCGACAGATATTTGTTCAAGAAATACTTGTTTAGGGGCACCTGGGTGGCTCAGTGAGCTAAAGCCTCTGCCGTCAGCTCAGGTCATGATCCCGTGGTCCTGGGATCGAGCCCCACATCGGGCTCTCTGCTCAGCAGGGAGTCTGCTTCCCCCTCTCTCTCTGCCTGCCTCTCTGCCTACTTGTGATCTCTGTCTGTCAAATAAATAAATAAAATCTTCCCCCAAAAAAAGAAATACTTGTTTAATAAACCTAATAATCTAGTGAAAGAAGTCTGAAATAAAACCATCTGACATTTGTGTAACACTATCAATCACAAAGCAGTTTCTTTTCATTTTTATTTTGGAGTAACTTTATAGACTTACAGAAAAGTTGAAAAGATACCACGAAGAGCAATAGTACGGGAAAGTGAGCACATATGTTGAAGCTGAAATATGAACACCAGCACATTACTATCAACCCAACTTCAGACTTGATTTGGATGCACCAGCTGTACCACTCATGCCCTTTTTCTGTTCCAAGAGCCAATCCAGGAACCTACAATCCCTTTAGCAAACTTATTTTCATCAACTCATTTACCTGCCTAATAGCTCTGCAAGGAAGATAACTATTCCCGTTCTTTTTTTTTTTTTTTAAGATTTTATTTATTTATTTGACAGAGATCACAAGTAGGCAGAGAGGCAGTCAGAGAGAGAGAGAGAAGCAGGCTCCCTGCTGAGCAGAGAGCCTGATGCGGGGCTCCATCCCAGGGCTCTGGGATTATGACCTGAGCCGAAGGCAGAGGCTTTAACCCACTGAGCCACCCAGGCGCCCCTACTATTCTCATTCTATTTAAGACAAAACTGAAGCTCAGAGGTTCCACCCAGACAGGAGCCATGCAGTTGGCAAACAGCAAAACCAGTACTCAAATCCAGAACACCACAAAATAAAAGCAATGGTTTTACTTGGAGGAGGAGGGGAGAAGGAACGGAGGGGAGAAGAAACGAAGATGGCTTTGAAGGCCTTCCCCTATGGGAAGAAAAGTTGGGTACCAAGATGACACAGTAAATGGGGTTAAGTAGGTAAAATGGTAGTTGAATGGCCTCCGGTTTCTGCAACAAGGAATATTTCACAAGCTTCCCTCTGTGAGGCTGGTTAAACACCCTAACTTTATGAATCAGTTATTCAGTCAGGACTGAGACATACCCTAGTCGCAGTTAGCCAAGAAAAGATCAGGATTTGTAAATTCTTGTTCTTAATCCTGGACATGCTGCCAGCTCACTGTATGTTCCAAGACCTTCAGGTGTGTGTAGCATAGTGCTGGCTCTTGGTATATACACAGGCCTTTTTAGCCCCCACACTCAGGCATGGCAAAGGTTATTGCCAACAGTGGAAACTTTTTAAACTGAAGATCAGCTCATAACATATAATTCACAGCAAAGCAGTCACTATCGCTCATCCATGAAACACAAGCAATGGATTCCAAGGCAACTAGCTGCTCAGTTCTTCATGAGAGCAACCAAAACCAGAAAAATCTTTCATTATTAGCATGACATACAGTGAGGAGCTTATATAAAGAAAAGCAACCAAATTAGATGGGGGGAAAAAAGAAGAAAAATTAGCTGGAAAGCAAGAAGAGAGACTTGAAAACCTTACAAAGCCATACCATGGGAAAGTTCAGTCCTTCCTTGACCAAAATACAGATTTGCCCAACTTCCAAGTATATCCCATCACACTTCTAAGAACTCAAAGACTGAAATTTGTTTTGAAAATGTGTAATACCAAAAAATATCAGAAATAGCCCTTCAAAATATTAGAAAACACACTATCACACGTCAAGAATCAAAATCACATGGGAGGGGCGCCTGGGTGGCTCAGTGGGTTAAGCCGCTGCCTTCGGCTCGGGTCATGATCCCGGGGTCCTGGGATCGAGTCCCACATGGGGCTCTCTGCTCAGCAGGGGCCCTGCTTCCCTCTCTCTCTCTCTGCCTGCCTCTCTGTCTACTTGTGATCTCTGTCAAATAAACAAAATCTTTAAAATAAATAAATAAATAAATAAATAAATCACATGGGAATAGCCCCAAACTGGAAATAAATGAAATGAGTTCAGAAATAAATTCTCACTGCATATTAAGAACATGATAAGTGATAAACACTAAGTAAAACCACCAGTGAGGAAAAAAAATTGTTTCTGGAATAATAGGACCCCAATATAAAGAAAAATTAATTCAGACCCAGACTTCATTATATTTAATATGTATTCAGACATATCAGTATACAACATTCCATTAGGATAAGTTATTTTGTAACCATGAAAAAAAAAGTCAAACAGATAAAGTATTTATCCTAACCACAGACAAGAGAGAATTTTTTCTACTACTGAAGCAAAAAGTAAAACTATAAACATTTTTTTAAAAATGCTCAGGCATAATTATTTTTAAATTTTCATTCCCCTTTACTACAAAAGCCACAGAAAATGAGATAAAATGTAAAACAATAATATAGGAAGGAAACTTAAAATCACAAATTTAACAGATAAAACTTATACCCAAGTACTTTGTATATATTAAGATAGCTATTACATTTAAAAAAAAAAACAGAAAATAAGTGTTGGCAAGGATATGAAAATACTGGAACACTCGTTCACTGCTAGAGGAAATGTAAAATGGTGCAGCTGCAATGGAAAATAGTTTGGGGGGTTCCTCAAAAAGTTACACAAAATTACCATTTACCCCCACTAATTCTACTCCTAGGTTTATAGCCAAAAGAACTGAAAGATGTACACCCATATTCACAACAGCATTATTTGATATTACTCAAAACAGCCAAAAGGTAAGCACCATCCACTGGGTCCACCAACAGATGAAGCGATTAATAAAATGTGGTATACACATGCAATGGAACATTATTCAGCCTTAAAAAGGAATGAAACATGCTACAATGTGGATAAATCTTGAAAACATGCTAAGTGAAATAGGCCAGAGACAAAGTACAAACTATTCCACTTATAAGAGGTACCAGAATAAGCAAAATCATAGATTAAATTATTAGCCACTGGTTATCTTTTAAGTCCCCCCCCCCCAGTAATCTCTATGCACAGCATGGAGCTCGAACTCATGACCCCAAGATCAAGAGTCTCTTGTCCTACTGACCAAGCCAGCCAGGAGCCAAGAATAAGCAAACAAGACAAATAAGACAGGAGACTAGAGGTTACCAAGGGTGGGCGCTGGAGGGCAGATAGAGAGGAGAAAGTTATTGTTCAAGGGATACAGAGTTTCAGTTTGAGAAGATGAGAAAGGTCTGGATGTGCACAGTGGTGGTGACACTTGAGTAACACTGACAATGTACTTAATGCTACTACATTACACACTTCAAATGGTTTAATGGCTATGTATATTTTCCCACAATTTAAAAAAAAAAAAAAAACTTGTACCAAAATATATAAATCTCTCAATCTCCAAACAAACAAAAATCAAATGCTATGAAAAAAAATCACACAAGAGGAAAGAAACAGTCAAGCAAGCAACTAGTAACTGGAAACGTGCAATTAGGTTCAACAATGAAGTGGCACTTAACAGCTGTTAGCAAAATGATAAGCCAGTATTTACACAGTTTCAGGAAAAAATAAACTTCATATACCACCTAACAAATTTTATACTACTGTGATTGCTTCAATCCCTTTGGAAGGCAAGCTAATTTGATCATTTGATCTCATTTTTAAAAATTCATGTCCTTTGACTCCAACTACGCAAAAAGAAACAAAGATGTGTGCAAAGACATTTGCAATTGGATTTTGTTTTATAATAGGGAAATGCGTATGAATTCAATGGTTAAATGAATTCTGACATATTAACTGTGAAACAGTAGGAGGTCACTAAAAAAGCAAACAAGACAACATAGACGTAGAACTGTGTGTAAAAAAACAGTGGGATCTGGGGGTGTCTGGGTGGCTCAGTGGGTTAAAGCCTCTGCCTTCGGCTCAGGTCATGATCCCAGAGCCCTGGGATCGAGCCCTGCATCAGGCTCTCTGCTCAGCAGGGAGCCTGCTTCTCTCTCTCTCTGCCTGCCTCTCTGTCTACTTGTGATCTCTGTCAAATAAATAAATAAAATCTTAAAAAAAAAATGGGATTTTAAAAACCCTCATATCTATGCTACATAATTAAAATTGTAGGAAAAACTAACTTTGACAGTCTCGGGCACTCTACATGTTTTATATAATTTATTCCTTCTAACAACTTTATGAGATATATACTCTTGTCCTCATTTTATCAATGAGGAAACTGGGCCTTACACACATACTGTACATGGTGTGTGCAGGGGGAGGGGCGCCTCCAGAATCTGACCACGACCAGTGTGACTCCAGGCTTTATGTGCATGGAAATCACATTTAAGAGAGGAATAAGAGATGTAATTTTCTTGGATAAAGTTTTCAATAAAAAGTTAGAAAGTAAATCATGGCACACAGGTCTCAATGAAGTGCTATACTATTCATCTACTCGGCTGCCCCACTTCTAAAACTTAGTAATGTTACATTAATACAGACAGGCTGCCATTCACTTTCATTTTACAAAAAAGGATACTTTACAGTTGTGACAACATGAAAAAACCACCTGGAACTCAGCTCTGTTTTTGCCCTAAATGTCTTTTTCATGCATAACTGCAGAGCATAGCCAAGAAGGCTTGCTAAATAAATCTTGTATGTCTGTGGAAATAGTTCCTGGAGGCACAGCTACTACCACCATTTTGGAACAGGTCCTTACAGTTCTAAGAGCAACATATTGAAAGATGAAGATGTCCTCATTCACAGCCTCAAACTCCTTTCTTGTCTCGTGCTGCCGGAAAGGAGGGTTTCTGTCTGCTCCCCAAAGGAAAGGTAAGATCTTTCCGTACCCCTTGGATAGACATTAAAAAGCCTACAAAACCCAGGCTGGCTGGAAGCAAAGGTGAACCGTCATCACAGCAGAAAGCAGAGAGACGAGATAGAGGCCAAAGCCTTAGTATTTTAACAGGCAGAAATCCCCAAAATGCAATGACTGTCCTTCACAGATGGGTTCTGGGAACAGTCTGGGCACTCAGATACAACACTATAAAACATTCCCAGTGCAGTTTGGGGTTAGAGACATTTGGCTTTCTGAAGACATGGCTGGCACCTGCCTTGTCTGCTGAAACATAGCGTTCCTGGAGATAAGGACAATACGCAAAGGTACCTAAAAATAAACGTAGGGGAAACACAGATCTGCTCCAGTACCCAATAGGAGTGACTCAAAGACCATCGCCATATAAAGTCAATTTACCAATAGTTTTTATAAGAAAAGCAGAGGTGGTTGAAGAAAACCAGTTTCAAGTAATGTAGGCCCCTAAAAAACAAAGGCCCGTGGTAGCCTGGCCACAGCCTCCAGAAACAAGTGGTTCCAAAAACCCAGTTCCCCTCCCCATTTGTAAATGCTGGCCCTTCTCTACAAGTGACTCATTTCTTTCCTTTTTCTTTTCTTTTTTTTTTTTTCTAAAGATTTTTATTTATTTACTTGAGAAAAGTGAGCTAGAGAGCATGAACATGGGCAGGGAGAGGGAAAAGCACACTCATCTGCTGATCAGGGAGTCTGACATGGGGCTTGATCCCAGGACTGTGGGATCATGACCTGAGCCAAAGGCAAATGTTTAACCCACTGAGCCACCCAGGCACCCCATGACTTATTTTCCAAAGAGAAGCACGTTTATTGGTGCTCATGGTTTTCTATATCACATTCCATAGCTGCCACCTCACCATCCCCTTCCCCCAGACTAGAAGCCAGGGCCCCCCATGGTCACTACGACTGGATGTCCCAGCACGTGAATATGGCAGTCAGCATAGGAGCACCAGGTGCGCTGAGATGGTAGCTACGTGTACTCCTCATCCCCAGCTCATCCTCGTCCTCAAGGCTCAGGGGGAACAAACTAACTCAATTCCTTCAGGTAGGTCCCCAACTCCAGGGAGAATGTCCACTCACCACACATGCACGGAGGCCAGAAGGACAGGCTCCTCCACCCTGCAGTCCAGCCAGGTAATGGTATAGCAAAGCACCATGAACTATCGGAGGGGCTCTGAGGCCCTCATACGGTGCTGCCCGCCAGCTGAAAGCCACTAGAAAGCATTCCTAGTTGAACTCTCTGACTCAGTAAGTCGGCTCACAAGGGGCAGCAACAGGACCTATGTACTAGCCTGTCGAAAGGTATGCTGCTCCAATCTCCCCTCCTTCACGCTACACCTCGGCTATCACAGCATCTACAAAACTCATTCCATGTCACGTACTGATTGAAACATCTGAGCCTGGGTGGCTCAGTGGGTTGAGCATCTGCCTTCGGCTCAGGTCATGATCTCAGGGTCCTGGGAACAAGCCCCACCCACATGGGGTGAGTGAGCCTGCTTCTCCCTGTCCTGCTCCCCCTGCTTGTGCTCTCTCTTTCTCTCTCTGTCAAATAAATAAAAAACCAGAACAACAACAACAAAAAGAGATCTACTCTTTAAAAAATAATTGAAAATAAAGTTTAAAAAAAACCTGCATCTCCCTCATCTACAGTTTACTGAAATAAACATCCAAGTCCTTTCCCAAACGCTTCAAATTAAGACAAATTACCAAATGACCGGCAATCACTAAAGATTTGACAATCTTCAAGACATTGAGAAAAACAAACTCTTTTTTGCTTTTTAATTTGACACTGTTCTGAGGAGACAGAAGGAAAGCATGACAAAAAACTGATTCGTTTTGAAATAGTCCTTCCCTTTCCACTTACAGAGAAGTAGAATCAAGGGCACAAAAGTTCTCTGTGGATATGGAAGGGCTACCCATTCTCCAATGGTATGAATACTCTCACTGGAACAACCACGGAATGTGCCCCCCACACTCACCCCCCCACATCCCCACCCCCTATGGCGCTTTGCTGCTAGTCAGCGTCCCAATGGGTCCGACAGCACTGCCATCTTCTCAAACCCAGCTCTGAGAAACAATACTTAGTCTTTTTCTCCCTAGTCTGATCATTCCCTTAAATTAAGGAAATAAAAAATGTGTCATATTTAAATAAGGTACCCCCTTTCCCCCAATACTGACCAGAAATGAATTTAAAAATCAACACTTTCTATTTTTGTGCAAAGGAATATTTTAGAAGAGTGCAGTCATATGGAGAATATTCTCGGCTGAAAAGACTATGCCACAGACAAAAGCAGATGGGAAGGCTGATGGATTTTAGTATTGGAGTCTTCTCTAGCCCACCCTACATTCTGACGCAGCAGGCAGAGTCCCGACTCCATGTGAGCAAGGTTAGAAGCCACTGCTTTAGTCCAGGCCGGTATTTTGTGCTGTCACTCACCTGTGCCATTGGCCAAGCCATTGTGGGTTGGGTTCTTGACGGGCTGGCGGTGCCTGTTGCTAGTACCAGGGCTTTGCTCACCAGTTGCTGGGGCTGTTCTGGCTGAGCCACCTGAATGTCTGTGTGTCCTGGAAATTCAAAGTATAAAGCAGACAGATATAAGTCACTGTGAAAAAGAAAAAAGTATGTCCCATCTAAGTCATCGTATCCCCTCTCTCACTATTTATTGGAAATAAGACTTTTAAAAGCCCCGGTAGTCTTTGACTCAACAGAAGCTGGCTCCAAACAGAGAGACTCAGGTAAGCTTCCCTCTTGGTCATAGCCCAGAAAGCAACTTTGTGTAAACTTTTCCACTTGAAGTAAACAAATCCAGAGTGAATTGCCCCCACATCTGAAGTAACTGGCAAAATATCCTATGACCATCACATTATTTTTATTGGGCTCAAATGTAATAAATAAACACGAATCACTGGACAGGCTACAGATGACATAATTCTCCCATTACATAAAAAGTGCCAAAACTTATCTAAATATATTTTCTCTATAGCTAGAAACATACAATTCTAGGGAAAAAGAAGTCAAGGGGCACTAGACAACTCCAGCCCATGCATATGTTGACATGTTTTATCTAGGAAAGATGACTCAATGGTCCATTCCAAATAAATGAGGAACATAGCATAAAGGGATCTACATCACCGAAGATGGCGGAATCCAGGAGCAGAGCGTCTGACAACTTCAGAGAACACGAGGCAATGGGCAGTCCATATTCTCCCAGTCCTGTTGTCCCGATTTTGTTCACTCAGTGACAATGTTTAAGCTCCCCACCCTTCAGTCCAGGGGTTTTGTCAAAGGAGATTATTCAACTGACTAGTCATTACTATTAATTTTCAAGTGAGAGTATTTCAATATTGTCTAGTAAAGAAAAGACCACCCCGTCTAAGTAAAGAAACAGAAGTCCATGTACCCCAAATCCCCCAGAACACACACCCGCTTGGAGAGAAGTCTCACACCATGTACATGGACCATGAGAATATGATCAGCAACAAAAGGAACAGCAGTAGCTACAGGAGTGTGTACTATGCACTGGGCTGGAACATTACGTAACAGGTATCCCTGGTGCACTGTGCTCTTTATTTTATCTCATCTAACATGGAAACCCTAGAAGGAGTTAACGATTGTTACGCCTATTTTACAGGTAAGAAAGAAGATAAAGCAAGCAATGGAGCAAGACTCAAGTCCAGGCAGCCTAAGATCAAGAGCTCCTATTCTTTGGTGGAGACTGGGGGTGGGCAGCCTGGACTTGAATTGAATCCCTCCCAGGCTATTCTTTCACTGCTCACTGGGCTGATGGTGAGATGTAGAGCCCAAAGGAAAAGGTCCCCTGCTGGGCTGGAAGGCTGCATATCCACAGAACACCTCTGCTGGTGAGACTCTCATCCAGTGTATTGGGACAAGTCCACAACACAATAAACTTGGAGGTTTTTAGGGGCGTGAGAAGTGTCCCCACAAACCACCTTCTCCAGCACAAGAAATGGACTTTTTCCAACATGAAGGGCATAAGCCAAAATATTACTAGTGATTATCTTTGACTGTTGTGACTATGAATTCCCTTGGTTTTTCTTTTTGTGCTTTTCTAGAGTTTCCTAGTTTTCTTCATTGAAATTATACACTTTTGCAGCGCCTGGATATCTCAGTGGGTTAGAGCCTCTGCCTTGGGATCAGGTCATGATCTCAGGGTCCTGGGATTGAGCCCTGCATCGGGCTCTCTGCTCAACAGGGAGCCTGCTTCCCTTCCTCTCTCTCTGCCTGCCTCTCTGCCTACTTGTGATCTCTGTCTGGCAAATAAATAAATAAAATCTTTAAAAAAAGAAAAAGAAAGAAAGAAATTATACACTTTTGAGTAAGGAAAAAACACAATTTTTTAAGGAGAAAAAAGTTTTTTCTTGGATCAAAATGGAAGGAAGGAAGGAAGGAAAGAAGACACCTAGCAAACCGTGCAGTTTTTCACTGCTAAAGACTGCATGGCCGTTAAAAATGGATAAAGAAGGCGCAACTGAGCTATGGAAATAAAGATTTAATTTGGACTCTCTTTTTCCATCTTACTTTTCCCTAAGCTAATTTCATAAATTAAAAGCTGTCAACCAGGGACGCCTGGGTGGCGCAGTTGGTTGGACGACTGCCTTCGGCTCAGGGCGTGATCCTGGAGTCCCGGGATCGAGTCCCACATCAGGCTCCCAGCTCCATGGGGAGTCTGCTTCACTCTCTGACCTTCTCCTCGCTCATGCTCTTTCTCACTGTCTCTCAAATAAATAAATAAAATCTTTAAAAAAAAAAAAAAAAAAAAAAAAAAAAAAAAAAAGCTGTCAACCACACCTCAGTCAAAAAAAATATCTCAAAGTCCCCACTTCATGGGAAGAAATGTTAGTATTGAGCATCTTCCCACAACTCCTCATCGAAAGTAGAAGGAGTACAGATTCGTTCCAAAGGGAAAGAATCTTCGGCCACTGGTGAATGTATGTGAATGTGCTGAGTGCAGAGAGCTTGACAGAGATAAAATTGGTTAATAAAAGGTTTATTCCGGCCAAGAATACCCTTAAAAGGACAAAAAAAAAAAAGCCTTTTTGATTTGGTACGCACAGTCCACAGTAGAGGGCTGTACCACTCAAGAAGCAGCAGGCTGCGTGGGCAGCACAGGAAAGGCGACATCAGTCCCGTCACACGCACAGGCTCCGAGGGGCCCGTGATCACTTCCAGTCTGCAGCTGCTTGTCCCTCTGCAGAGCAGCTGGACATGACAACAGGGTGGGCCCCATTAAGTCTCCTGGCTCCTCCCTCCCTTCCCCGAAAGGGCCTGTGGTCAGAGTTGAGAGCGAATACTCTCAGAAATGCTTCACCACTAATGATAGCAGCTCACCCTGAATGATGGGCTGCAGCAGGGCTGGGATTAGCCTGTAACCAAGGGCAGCTGGGACCACTTGGCAGGAATTGCTGCCTCCCTGGCCGCAGCCCACTGCCACCTCCGCCCTCCCCCCAACACACACACACACACACACACACACACCCATTCCCCAGATTCTTCCCTTGCTCTCAGTCTGCAGTTTCCACTTTTTTTTTTCACCTTGAATTACCTTTAACATAAGACTCTCTGAAGGAGGAAAGGCCTCAGCAGTTGAGGAAAATCTCTTCAGCAGTTTCCTCTCTTGGAGAACTCGCTCAGCCCTTACAAGATGGGATTGTGTCGTGATTAAAAGCTGGCTCAAATGCTGAAACCACACACCATAAGCCAAAATAGTATCAGGACAAAAGTGAGACGGTGGGGTGGGGATGAGCTGGGCTCCACCACAGGCGGCCTGGCTCCGGCTCTGCCAGTGACTTCAACTTTGGCCTGATCCCGCCACCATTTTGAGGGTGGAGAAGTCAGCAGGGGCAGGAGGCAGCAGAGGGCAGGGGAGAGGGTGGTACGCAACCCCAGAGACAGAAGATACAACAGCAGAACTCCACAACTGGTTTCAAGTTACCTAGTTACAGAGATTCAGTTCTCGCTCTTTCTTTTTTTTTAAGATTTTATTTACTTATTTGAGAGAGAGATAATGAGAGAGAGCTAGCATGAAGAGTGGGGGAAGGTCAAAGGGAGAAGCAGACCCCCTGCTGAGCAGGGATCCTGATGTGGGACTCGATCCTGGCTCTCCAGGATCATGACCTGAGCCTAAGGCAGTTGCTCAACCAACTGAGCCATCCAGGCACCCAGATTCAGCTCTCTCAACAGCATGCCCTACTCAGAATGCTGGTAATCCTTACCTAAGTTCCTCTCTCAGGACCTGAGGCCTCCCTAAAAAATCCAGCCAAGGCCAGGGCCCTGGAATTCTCTCTCCACGTTCCCAGAAGCAGATCTGCTGCATGTGAAGTCCCCCAGATGGGGCTCTGGGCTGTCCCTTGGCATTCAAGCATTGCCATTCACAGAGCTGGCCTCAGTCCTCAGCTGTACCTAGAGCCACAGCCCTGGTTGCTTTGGGACATCTTGCATGAAAGTGGCTTCATGAAAGCCACTGAACAGCATTCAATTATTTTCTGAGCACTAAGCCCTGGTCTAGGGCTAACAACAAAACAGAAAGGGTCCCTGGTGCTCCAGGTTGGTGAACACATGGAGATGTGGGTAGAGCGGTGTGCCTGGAGAGGGCGTGGAAGCTCCCCACCTTTCCTCATACCTCGCCCTATGTGTGTCTTCCATCTGGTTGTTGATTCATATTCTTTATCATATCCTTTGGCAAAGTGGCAAACACTTAAAGACAAAAACAGAAAGAGTCCCTGATCTCAAAAAGTTTACATCTTAGTGGAAATGTACCGATCTGTAATTTTGCATCACACTCTACAATACTGACATGTGAGAGCCACTGGGCCAGTGAGTGAGACTGGCTGACAATTTGGCAGTGTCACTCCAGTACAACTTTGTTGACCATCATCACAAATACAATACTTTTTTTAAGATTTTATTTATTTATTTGACACAGAGGTAGAACGAGCACAAGCAAAGGGAGCAGCAGGCAGAGGGAGAGGGAGAAGCAGTCCCCCCCACTGAGCAGGGAGCCCGATGTGGGACTCGATCCCAGGACTCTGGGTTCTTAACCTGAGCTGAAGGCAAGCACTTAACTGGCTGACCACCCAGGAGCCTCACATAAGCAATAATTTATGTGGCGTAGTTGAACAAAACTTTGTTTCTTTGGTTTAAAAAGAGGCCTGCCCTAGCACTGGAAACATAAGTGAAAAGAAGAGGAACAATCCAAAAAAGTAATAGCTCACAAGTCAGAACACAAAACCTTTTGCAAAATTAACAGTGGAATTCAAAATTTGGTGGTGGCTTAGAATTTGAGATTAGTCTATCATATCCTTCACAGGGAAATTGATTTTTTTTTAAAGATTTTATTTATTTATTTGACAGACAGAGATCACAAGTAGGCAGAGAGGCAGGCAGAGAGAGAGAGAGGAGGAAGCAGGCCCCCTGCTAAGCAGAGGGCCTGATGCAGGGCTTGATCCCAGAACCCTGGGATAATGACCTGAGCCAAAGGCAGAGGCTTTAACTCACTGAGCCACCCAGGTGCCCCGGGAAACTGATTTTTAAACATAGTTGGTAGCTTCATCAAAATTCAAAATTCCTGCTCTTCCAAAGACATTGTCAAGAAAACGAAAAGATAATCCAGGGACTGGGAAAAAATATTTGAAACTATTTATATGATAAAGGACTTAAGTCCAGAATATATAAGGAACTCTCAAAACTCAATAACAAACCAATATAAAAAAATAGTCAAAAGATTTTAACAAACATTTCACCAGAGACAATCTAGAAAAGGCAAATAAACACAGGAAAGTTGTTCAACATCATTAGTCATTAGGGAAATATGAATTAAAATCACAATGAGATACCATCACATGCCTATTAGAATGGACACAATAAAAACAGACAAACAAAAGAACTGACAGTAGCAAGTGCTGAGGAACATGGACACAAAGCAACTGAAAGTCAAACACTGCTGGAAGGAATGGGATGTGGTACAGCCACTTTAGATTACAGTTTGGAGGAAAAAGAAAAGAAAAACCATTGGCAGTTTCTCATAAAGTTAAATATTCACTTGGCATACAAACCAGCAATCCCACTCCTAGGTATTTACCCAAAAATGGGGGGAAAATATGTTTCCATAACCTTTAGCCATATTTTATAGTGACTTTATTCATAATTTCTAAAACGGTTAACAACCCAAAGTCCTTCAGACTGTGGTACATCCATATAAGGGACTAGTACGTAGCAAATAAAAGCAAACAAACTACTAACACATGTAACAACATAGATTCACATCAAACACACTACAGGAACCAGAAGACAGGCTCAAAAGGCTACAGTGTTTCATTCCATTTTTATAGTATTTAGGACAAAGCAAGGCAAACTGTATGGAAAGAAAACAGATTGGTGTTGGCCAGTGGTGGGAGGTAGAAGGAGAGGATGACTGCAAAGAGCCACGAGGGAATTTTTCAGGAAGATAAAGCTATCTATATCTTGAATACAGTAATGGCTACCGGACTTATGCTTCAGTCAAAAGCCACAGAACTATACACAGCAAAGGATGAATTTTACTGTTTATAAAGTACACCTCAGTAAACCTAACTTAATAATTTTTAAACATCAATTTATATATTTCAGCCACTGCAAAAACAGTTCATCACACAAAGAAAAAATAAAAGTCAGCAAAAGTTTTAAAAGACAGGTAACTTACTGTGTGAGGAAATGCTAAACACACACACACACACACACACACACACACACACAAACAAGATTCTCAGGAAGAATGTACTTTAGGCGATATTCAAGACTCTCCAAACACTCTGTATTACTAAATGTGAGGATTCTTCAAAGCTCAGGAACACATTTCTCTGAAATACTGAGAATTCCTGGCTGCCTGGACACAGGTTGCTGAGCATAATTTTCTACATTGGTAAAAGAGGACTGGGGTACAAAAGGGAGGTTCTGTGACCTCAGATTCAGGCCCATTAGTATTTGACCTCAGCTCATACAAAGTTTCAGAGTATAACAACTAACAGTGAGTTTTCCTCCATTTACAAAGTCAAATCAATAACAATGCAAAAGTTAAAAATCACCTAATAACCTTCAAACTCTTCTCACATTCCAATCCAGGGAACTGATATTTGCCGGGATGACTGGACCCAAGAGGGTGGCCGTCCGGCCCCTCCTCCAGGGCCTCTTAACTGGGCATTGTCTTTTAATAGCAGCATGGAAACAAAACTGAGTGAGGCTGGGCCAGTTTCCAGTAAGACAGAACCAGCAAAAAAAAGCAGGCACTTAAAATAGAAGCAATGAAAAAAAAAGGAATTGGCGATGGGAAAAGAAATGGTTTCCACCATTCAGAGATGCATTGTGAATCAAACCTGCTCCCCACCTACACGCTCCTCAATCCTTCCTCTCCATTCAAATGTGGATTCAGGGGAAACTAAATAAATAAATAAACAAACAAACAAATAAATAAAAATAAGGAAGGGATGAAAAAGGAGAGGTGAAAAGTAAAGGTGCAATTAAGAGTTAAAATGGGACCATTCTCATCATACCAAGGGTAATTTACAGCTCCATTCCACACCCTACCTCTAGCTGCCAGCCTCAGAAATGACAGGAAAGGTAAAAATAAAACTGCTGCCAAGTCCATTCAACGTTTTGGAAAGACAAATGATTTACTTGTGCCCAACCTGGAGTACAGAGCAATCATCTCAACAGTGGCAGCTTAAGAGACTAAAAGATTCATCTTACACGAGAACATACGATACATTCCAATTCATCTAACCTAATTCCATGTTGTAGGTCGAGAATAACAGAAAAGAATACCCCAACACCCTCCCCAAGCTGAACGGGAGCTGAAGTTCAGGGGAAGTATTCACTCCTCATTCTACCCAGCTTGCTGCAGCAGTCAATGACTGATCAATGTCCCTTGCCCTCAGATGCCACGAGGACATACGCAGCTCAAGCGGCGAGCATTGTGGGCCACCGGCTCACATGCAGGAGGAACCTGCATGAGCAGACCCTGAGGTCCCCACGAGGCGGAGCCCCACCTCGTTTCGTACAGGTAAGCCAAAAAGACGTCTCCACCTTGTCCTATTCAAGTTGTCTCTTTTGAGTGTCCCTTGTGCTACAACCTCAGACCAAAAAGGACGACATGGGGACCTGAGGTACTGGGGTCAAACAGTGCATTCTGCTGTTATTTCTAAGCGTTCTGACCCAGCAAATCACAAAGGCAGAAATCCAGTGGAAGTGAGGTAAGCTCCAAAAAGAGTATGGTCCTTGGACATTCCTCAGAACATCCCTCTAAACTGCTCCTGAGGATAATTCAGGGTCTTTGTACATCTACTCACCTGGCAGACGCTTCTCTGGGCGCCCAAACCAAATCTTGGTCTAAATGGGCCTCATCTCCGAGGCTACAATAAGTTCCTTGATACTCTCTCACAAAGCATTCTAATTTTCCTTTTATGGCAAACAGAAGTATTAAAATACTTCTATTTGTAATTCAAATAGAAGTATTACAAATACTTCTATTTGTAATTATGTATTTGTTTGTTTATTTGTTCAAAGTCTACCTCCAAGAACGTCCATGAGGGCAGGCACCGTATCTTTTATGTACCTTTGCATAACCAGCACCCAGCATGAGCCTGGTCCCACAAAAAGGCATGTAAAAATATTTGCCGAATGAATAAAAGAAGCAGGCTGTCAAGTTCAAAAGTACTCTTGGGGGAACCTGGGTGGCTCAGTGGGTTAAGCCGCTGCCTTCGGCTCAGGTCATGATCTCAGGGTCCTGGGATCGAGTCCCGCATCGGGCTCTCTGCTCAGCGGGGAGCCTGCTTCCTCCTCTCTCTCTGCCTGCCTCTCTGCCTACTTGTGATCTCTCTCTGTCAAATAAATAAATAAAATTTTTAAAAAAGTACTCTTGGGCCTGTAATCTCTAGTGCTGCCTATGTTCTTTGTAGCCCAGTCACTCATCACGTCCTCATCTCCCACCATCCCTTTAGAGAATGGAATCCAGCCAGGGGATGGAATCCAGGGCCTACGAGGTAATTGAGAAGTATCAGAGCTACTGCCTTCCAGAAAGACCAGCTCTAAGCATCATGTAAAAACATTCTCTAATATCATGTCTAGAAATAAAAATCATTTCACTAGACTCATGCCCAAAAGCATATACTAAAATTGTGAGACAATCTCTAAATCCAACAAGTTTTATTTGGCATGGGTTTTTATTTGTTCTAGCTATAATTTTTAAGCATATTCTAACAAGTAAAGAGTAGGCGAGTGACTAAACATGAGAATTTAGAGAGACACCTTCTATGGTAGGCAGAATTTCTAGAATGACCCCTCCTCCCAGATACGCCACCCTAATGCCTAAAACCAGTGAATGTGACAAAATAACGCACCCTTCATTATGTTATATTATGTGGCACCGGTGAACTTAAGAAAGGGCTCATACAAGCAGGCCTGATCTTATTATATAATATAAAAACAGTATGCTTTCGGGGCGCCTGGGTGGCTCAGTGGGTTAAGCCGCTGCCTTCGGCTCAGGTCGTGATCTCAGGGTCCTGGGATCGAGTCCCGCATCGGGCTTTCTGCTCAGCAGGGAGCCTGCTTCCCTCTCTCTCTCTCTGCCTGCTTCTCCGTCTATTTGTGATTTCTCTCTGTCAAATAAATAAATAAAATCTTTAAAAAAAAAAAAACAGTATGCTTTCTCTAGCAGATGTGAAGTGGAGAGCAGAAAAGAAAATCAGAGAGATTGACTGAAAGCTCAAGGGAGTGGGGGGGGGCACCTATATGAGAAAGAATGCAGGTGGCTTTCCAGACCTAAGCGAGGCCCCAGTTAACAGCCAGGAAGGAAATAAGGACCTCAGTCCTACACCCGAAAGTAACAGAAGTCTACCAACCACCGGAATGAGCTTGAAGCAAAGTCCTCCTTAGACTTTCCAGATTAGAAGGCAGCAGCCCAGCCAGCCACACTGTGCTGCTATAGAAATATGAGCTAAAAAATGTTATCGCTTTAAGGCCTAAGTTTGTGGTGATTTTATTACACAGCAATAGAAAACTGATACAACCTTTCAATACAAATAAATGTCAATTTCCACAGAAGACAACACTAACTTTCAAATATGAGGCTAGGTAATAGCCTTGGCCAAATTCTTACAGATCACCCTATTTCACTCCGATTCCAGAACGCCTTATGCAGGTGTGGTACAGCTCTATGCGATCAGGGCTCATCTCACAGCAACAGCATTTCTGTGATATGATGTCCTTTTATGAGACAAGCATCAAAGATTCAACATTCACTTGGGAATTTCAACTATATATAAGTGAGGCATTACTGTTCTTAATGGGTTACATTCTCCTATGGTAGAGTTCGGCTACAGGGGCTTTACACATTCTTTTCCCAAAAAAGACATATTCATGTATCAACTTGTGTCTGATTCCAGTGTCAACCTAAAAAGTTGCAAAGATTTGAAAAGAACAGTCCATGCAAACGGTTCAGTATGGAAATACCAGTCATGAAGAAAAAAACAGATGAAACAGGAGAGAGAGAGCAGGCACAGGGAACCCACCATGCTCTTGGCAATTAGGCTATGCCCTGGAAAGCACAAGGCAGTCCTGATAAAAAGTCTCCCCTACACCCTGGGCCCCTGAAATCATCACTTCTCAGGAGAAGTGGCGCCAAGGAATGTAAACTAGTAGCAAGACCCACCCCGAAGTTTTGGCAAATATGGAACGAGAACACAAGACTCTTTCAACTCAACAAATATTTATTGAGCTGCTGCTACGTGCAGCAAGGCACTATTCTAGGCTCTGCTAAGGAGAGAAAGATGAATAATGCACAGATGCCTTTAACACAATATTTGGCTGAGAGTTTGGCACCACTCCCCCTGCACCTTCTCCCCCTCCAAAAAGAAGTGGATGGAAGAAGTCACTCCTCGGTAGTCTGTAATTCATTCTTTTCTAAGCTGAAAGCAAAACTGAATGATGTGATTTAAAATAAATCTTTCTTAAGTCTTTTTTAAAGGTAAAATTTTTTAAAAATAGAACACAACAACAAACAAACCTGGTCTTAGGCTCTCCTTCTCCTTTGCGAAATAATTATTTGCACTACATTCTACCTTGTGTTTTCACTACTTTCATTTTTGAAAAATTCTTGTCATTTTGTCATTAAAACCTTGTACCTTTAAAGGCTATTTGTCTACACAAAGTAGACCGAACCCGTTAGGCATGCTAAATAGTAAAGGCAAACAAAATATTCAGACAGGGAGTAAGCGAATAAGTTCCTGTTCTCTTCACACCGCTGATGCAGAATTTCACACTCCATTATCAAATAATCAGCGAACCAAAGCTGACTTCAATTCATCAAGACCAAGAAAAGGCACAGCAAACACAGGCTTAAAGTGCAAAGTCAGCCCAGAGATAGGAAACAAAAAAGGCAGCACAGAAGAGGCAAGAGGATGGCGAAAACAACTCCAAGGATATCCAGAAACAAAGAAACATAAATGGCCTGTGAAGTTTCAAGATAGACACTATCATAGCGGTATTTTAAAAATACAGTTCAATGGCGTCACAAGCAATACCACCTAAAATACAAACACCAAAAAGGTTAAAACTAAATGGGTGGGGGGGAAATATGCCAAGCAAAACAAAACAAAAAGAAGCTGGGTCAGCTATGCTAATGTCAAACCAAATAGATTTTTTAAAATTTTTACAAATCAGGTGTAATTTACATAGAGTTAAATCCACGCTTTTTAGGGGTACAGTCTAACGAGCTGTAACGAATGTGTACAATCATGCTACCACCACCACAATGAAGACACAGAGCATTTCTATCCCCCCCAAACATTTCTGGTGCCCTGTTGCAGTTAATCCCACCACCCACCCCCGTCAATTCCTAGGAACTGCTGATTGGATATCTATCCCTATAATTTTGCCTCTTCCAGAATGTTATATAAATGGATTCATACACAATATAGCCTTTTGTGTCTAGGTTCCTGCACTTAGCATAATACTTTTGAGTGTCATCTATGTTGTTGTAGGTTGTTCCTTTTCATCCTTCAGACCAAATAAATTTCCAGAGAAAAAGTACTAAAAGAGGGGGATAGTGAGATAAAGATAAAAAATTCAATTTGCACATAACTCCTATTTCAAATTCAGAGCGTGGACCCAATAAAATAATCTTGAGAAACGCATAAAGCAGAAGTTCTCAGAGACAATCTGGCCCCACCTATTGCTGCCTTCATCTCCTATCTTCCCACTACTCCCTCCACACCAACCACCAGATTGGCCTCCCTACCCTTGCTCCACCTCCAAAGGCCTTGGCAGAAGCCATTCCTCTGCCCAAATATTCTTCCTCCCAGATATGCTCATGGTCAGCCCTCATTTTCTAATCTTTGTTGAAAGGTCATCTTCTTAATAATGCCTCTCTGACTGCCTGTTTATTCCTGAATCTTGTTGTTAAATAATACAGATATAGATATATAAATATATTGCATTGGTCATATTTATTTTTTAAATAATAAAGATCAGGGGCACCTGAGTGGCTCAGTGGGTTAAGCCTCTGCCTTCGGCTCAAGTCATGATCTCAGGGTCCTGGGATCAGGCCCCACATCGGGCTCTCTGCTCAGCAGGGAGCCTGCTTCCCCCTCTCTCTCTACCTGGCTCTCTGTCAACTTATGATCTCTTTCTCTCTGTCAAATAAATAAATAAAATATTTTTTAAAAATTTAAAAAATCAGGGGCACCTGGGTGGCTCAGTGAGTTAAGCCTCTGCCTTTGGCTCAGGTCATGATCCCAGCTCCTGGGATCGAGCCCCAAATCGGACTCTCTGCTCGGCAGGGAGCCTGCTTCCTTCTCTCTCTCTGCCTGCCTCTCTGCCTACTTGTGATCTCTGTCTGTCAAATAAATAAATAAAATCATTTAAAATAATTTTTAAAAATAAAAAAATTTTAATCAAATTATAAAATAAATAAATAAATATCAATAAAATCAGAAAAAAGAGGAACACCCTGGGATTCTGCAAGGCACAGGATGTACATTTCCAGAAAGAACTAGTCCACAAGGTTAAACCTGCAAATAGGTCAGGTGGGACTTTGTAGGTATAATTTTGGCAGGGTGCTTGAACCAGATGCCAGAATGAAATGAACTAATACCTAAAGGGAAATAAGGAAGGGGGGCACAAAGAATACTGAGGCTAATAGCTTCACTATATTTTTAATAAGCTAAGGGTACATAATAACTTCAGAACACTGACAGGTGAAGCATCATGCTCTATAAACTCTGTAATTCAGTTCTGGAACTTTACATCTAAATTCAAAACTTAAATATAGAACTGTTTCAGTGTTTGAAAGGAGTCATTCTATC
This sequence comes from Neogale vison, assembly GCF_020171115.1. Lineage (NCBI taxonomy): Eukaryota > Metazoa > Chordata > Mammalia > Carnivora > Mustelidae > Neogale > Neogale vison. Next base: position 16,073,273 of record NC_058097.1, read on the forward strand.
AAGGCTACTGAGTACATCATCATAGAGACAGTCACTAAACTAAATGCCAAAGTTCCACCTCCACAAACCTTGGCACTCTCAAAAAGAGTCATCCAGCGCCAAAAGAATCCTAAAGGAAAAGTCTAACCTCATCACGCCATACTACGCCACAAACTGGCATAAGCAACCCCCTTCCCCGCCATCCCCATCGGCCCAAAGCATCTGCCATCAGTTCTGTTCTGCTCTTTAATCACCACAGACCCAAGCTGCCTAAGCAACCATGACTAAAAAGCCATTTCTCCAAGACCCACACTCTTCTTATTTGCTTCTCTGTAAATCCTCTCCCTTTCAACCACAATTTTCTAGAACTGAGAAATCCCAAAATCCAGATACAGACCTAATTAAAGAGACATCACCGCTGTGCCCTCACTGTGGTGACCCTTATAATGGCCCCTCGTTGTTCAATGTCAGAATTACATTTTGTTTTGCTCTGTATCTCTTAAAGTTTGGTTTTCATTCCTCCCTCTGTGGATACACTTTCGGATTCTGACTACCTCAAGGCCACATGGCCACTAATACCATTTCCAACTATTCTGGAAGATGCCATTTTAAAGAGACAAATTCATAAGCTCCTCCCCCCCACCCCCATTTCTTATTTCCATGAATAACATCACAAAGCGCTGAGACCTCTCTATTCCTGCTCTTCACTCTGTCTCTTAGTCAATCAACCAGTCCTGCTCAATGATGACACCTTGTAGGTATTTCTCTTGACTTCTCTCCATTCTGCCACTGCCCAAGGCCAGTCATCAACTTCTATCTCACCAGTTCCTACAACAGTCCTCCTCTTGGCCCCTGGTTCCAATCTCAACCTCCACCGTGGCAGACACTCCAGCCTTCTTCTGTTGCAATCTTGCCTGTGTGCATGGAAGGCAGCTGGAGGGGCAATAGCAGTTTCCTGACATCTGGATTACAGATGCAAGGCTGTGACCTTGAAACTACGGTTCCTCCAGCCGATACAAAGACTTCTGTAAACACCTAATTCCCCATATTAAATCCCTTCTGCTCAAAATACCTAGCGTGGTTTCTGCTTCCTGCAATGAACCCTAAGTGATACAGCTTCAAATTTATGCATTTGGTACATTTCTGGATAATTTATCACAAAAATAGCACACCACACCCTTGCTCAAAATTCAGTGGTTCCTTAGTTCCAAAGAATAAAATCTCAAGTCCTCAGTAAAGCATAAAGGCCCTTTACGAAATGGTCTTGCCTTCTTACCCTCTCCTATAGCAGGGATCAGCAAACTGTCTACAAAGGGCCGGAGAGCAAATATTTTGGGCTTTGCAGACCACCACAGCTACATAACTCTGCCCCTTTGGAGCATAAAAGGGGCCACAGACAGTATGTAAATGAATAAGCATAGCTGTATTCAAATAAAATATTATTTACAAAAACAGGTGCTCAAGAGAATTAAGACAAGCCACAGACCAGGGGAAAATATTTGCAAAAGACATATCTGATAAAGGACTGTCACTCAAAATATATGAAGAACTCTTACAAGTCAACAATCAGAAAAGAAACCACCCAAGTAAAAAACAGACCAAAGACCTGAACAGACAACCCACCAAAGATGATACACAGGTGACAAAAAAAACCTATGAAAGGGAGAACACTCTTGCACTGTTGGTGGGATTGCAAACTGGTGTAGCCACTCTGGAAAAGAGTATGGCGGTTCCTCAAAAAGTTAAAAATAGAGCTACCCTACGACCCAGCAACTGCACTACTAGGTATTTACCCAAAGGATACAAAATACAGATTCGAAGGGGCACATGCACCTCAATGTTCCCGATGTTTATAGCAGCATTGTCAACAATAGCCAAACTACAGAAAGAGCCCAAATGACCATTGACTGATTAATGGATAAAAAAGTTGGGGTATGTGTGTATGTGTATAAAATGGAATATCAGGGGCACCTGGGTGGCTCAGAGGGTTAAAGCCTCTGCCTTCAGCTTAGGTCATGATCCCAGGGTCCTGGGATCAAGCCCCGCATTGGGCTCTCTCCTTGGTGGGGAGCCTGCTTCCTCCTCTCTCTCTCTCTCTCTGCCTGCTTCTCTGCCTACTTGTGATCTCTCTCTGTCAAATAAATAAATAAAATCTTTAAAAAATATAAAAAATAAAATGGAATATCAGCCATCAAAAAGAATGAAACCTTGCCATTTGCAATGACGTGGATGGAGCCAGAAGGTGTTATGTGAAGTGAAGTAAGTTAAAGACAAATACCATAGGATTTGACTCATATGTGGAATTGAAGAAACAAAACAAATGAATACACTAGGAGAGGGAAAAAAGAGAGAGAAGTAAACCAGAATGATAGAGAACAAATTGAGGGTTGATGGTGGGGGGGTTAAATGGGTGATAGGTATTAAGGAGGGCACTTGTTGCGATCAGCTCTGGGTGTTGTACGTAAGTGATGAATCACTAAATTCTGCATCTGAAACCAATTTTATCATATATGCTAACTAACTATATTTAAATAAAAACTTGAAAGAAAAAAAAATGCCGTACATCATATGTCATCAGGAAAATGCAAATTAAAACAGCAATGAGATACTACTACAAAGCTTTAAGAATGGCCAGAATCTAGAACACTGATAACACCAAATATTAGTGAGGGTACGGAACAATAGGAACTCTCTTTCATTGCTGGTGGGAAGGCAATACGGTGCAACCACTTTGGAAGACAGCCTGGCAGTTTCTTACAACAGTCACTCTCCTTGGTACCTGAAGGAGTTAAAACATGTACACACACAAAAAAACCCTGCACACAGATGTTTATAGCAGCTTTATTCATGGCTGTCAAAACCTGGAAAGAATCAAGCCTGTTCTTCAGTAGGTGAATGGATGAATCAACTGTGGTACAGCCAATGGAGTATTATTCGGCGCTAAAAAGAAATGAGCTCTCAATCCATAAAGAGACATGAAGGGAGCCTAAATGCATATTACTGAGGAAAAGAAGCCAATCTGAGCCACATACTTGGATTCCAATTATATGATGTTCTAGAAAAGACAGCTTTTGGAAACCATAAAAGAACCAGTGGTTGCAGGGGTTGAGGGTGAGAGAAGGATGAAAAGGTCGAGCCCAGAGGATGCTCAGGGCAGTGAAACTACTCTATACGACACTATAATGGTAGGTAAGTGTCACTGTAAGTTCATCAAAACCCACAGAACGTACAACACTGAGAGTGAATTGTAATGCCAACTACGGACTTTGGGGATAATGGTGTGTCCGTGTAGGTTCATCAACTGTTTAACAAATGGGCTATGCCAGTGTGTGATGTTGACAGAAGGCAAGACTGTGTATGTGGGGGCAGGAGGTTTATGGGAAATCTCCATTCAATTTGCAGTAAACCTAACACTGCTCTTTAAAAAACCCCCAAAACCGAAACAAGTAAACAGGTGGCATCCTAGAGCTGGTCTGTGAACCAGTTTGCTATAGCTATCTCTACAAATATCTTTTATACTGACATTAGCAAATGATTAATAGTTCCTCAAATATGCTAAGTTCTCTTTATTCTGCCTTGCCTTTGACCATGCTGTACCCTCTTCCTGGAGTGACTTGCCTTATGTTGATACCACACTGGTCTGCAAACTCCTTCCAAAGTACAGCTCAAACGTGGGAGGCATTCCCCAAAACCCCCCAGGTAGATTCAGGAACACTTCCCACTACCTTCCTCTCGCATGTGAACTCACTACCACTACACAGTCCATTGCGCTACACTGATGGTCACCTTCGTATCTCCCACTAGATGTCCTTGATGACAGGGAGCATGGCTTTCCATCTGTTTATCACCACAACCTAGCTCAGAGCCCAGCATTCTTGTCTGTGGAACCAACATTGCCTTCAAGTGCAGACATCTGCCTTACCTTGTCCTAGTTCCTGAAAAGTTCCCAACCAGCTTTCTGGCACACGTACCACACCTCTCTAGGCTCACGGAGAAGAAATGCGCAAAAAATACCTACAAAATACATAGATCTGAAGAGATAAGTGTATAATAATGTATAGTGCAGGATTTTAATTAGTGCAAAATTAATAATGTATAAATGAATGTGTAATTAATCTCCATGATTACCTTCCAATGCCTTGCTTTGACAACGCAGTGAGGTTCCTGTCCACGGTCTCAATCCTATTCCAAATAAACCAACTACTCAGGAAAGAGTCCCTTGCAAACAGGGACTGAATCTTAGTCATTTCTAAAGGAATAAATGAATTCCACTTATTTCTCCTGTTACTCCTTTCTCTTCCTGAGCAATCCTGAGGCTCTACCCAGATGTAAAGTAGAAGCTGTTGTGGGGAGGCTTGCATGAAAACTGTAAAGGTGTTCAACCGTGTTTCATGTTGACCAGGTGACATCTCTGAGTAACTACAGTTTGGTCATCTCAAGTGCAGGAGAGGTAGCAGTGGCCAACGAGGACTGAGAAAATGGCCCAGTGCCCAAAGGCTCAACTCCTGTCCTGTCCGTGCCTCTGTCCCCATTAGCTTTGCTTCCCAAACCCCCTTGGTCCTCCCAGGACTCCCAGCAGTGTTCCCAGCAGACTCACGCCCTGTTGAGTTTATTTTTCTTTCCTTTCTGGGCTCGGCTGTCTGCAGACACAGCTGATGAGCTATTTAGAGCTCACCAGAGACCTTGGGGCTTTGTAAGTCCCTGAGACGATAACTCTTTTTTAAATCTTCAGAGGTCATTAATGCCAAGGCAAGGGAGTCAATAAATTTCATATGCTTTCAACAAAGCAGGACAAAAATGAAAAGAGGAAAGAAGGGTGGGTGAAAACTCTATCAGAAGAGATTCTGAAACTTCTACATGTAGAAGAATCACAGGGGAGCATGTTAAAACGTGAGGTCTGCCCAACACTGGCCAGTACTCACAGCTGACCATGGACGTGGAATAATTCCAGGTCTCCATCCCCTCACACCAAACACACAGAGGCACGTACCTCCCTGCACATCTGCATCTACGCTTCCACAAAACAAATGTGGACACACACGACAAAGGAAAATTAATTGCTTAAGCTCCTTACAGCTTCTTCAACTAGATCTCTTTCAGTTTTCCGGCCCATTCATGAAATTCAACACCTTTTTGTCTCCCCAGTTCCCTATAGAACTGTGGAAAATCTACAGGGATTCTTTTTTTTTTTTTTTTTTTTTTTTTTAAGATTTTATTTATTTATTTATTTGACAGAGAGAAATCACAAGTAGATGGAGAGGCAGGCAGAGAGAGAGGGAAGCAGGCTCCCTGCTGAGCAGAGAGCCCGATGCAGGACTCGATCCCAGGACCCCGAGATCATGACCTGAGCCGAAGGCAGCTGCTTAACCCACTGAGCCACCCAGGCACCCCTCTACAGGGATTCTTGACTGAGGAGCTAATTGGTCAAGTCAGAAGGCATCTCCAACTGTGCTTGGAGGAGCAGCATGGCTCACAGACAGCCCCAAGAGTTTCAGCTGTGAGCTGGGTTTCCCTCCTTGCCCTGATTTCACAGAAACGGCTGGGGAGGGGCAAAGGAAAAAGTCACAGGTGACGGAGCATCAGCAAAGTACGCAGGACTCACACATCCCGACTTTCTACTCTCCAGTCTCGAATTACACACTCATTTCTAACCGAACAGTACCTCTGGAGACAGCTGTCAGTACCGGCGCGGATCCCCTCTGCCGGGTCCTTTCCCTCCACAGACGCCCCACTGGTGGCTTCTCTCGTTGACTGTTCACTCCCTCCACTAGTCAGCCCCTGAGATATCGTACTGAACCCTCACACAAGGGACCACAGTCTCTCTGCAAACTCCCACTTCCACTCTCTCCTCCGTCTTTCCCTCCACACCCACAGATTTCTTCTCCCTCTGAACTGCCCGGAACGCTCATAGTTTTATCTGCCTGTTGCACACAGATCTCATGTATCATGAAGACTGTGAACCAGCCATGGAAAGGGGAGCCCATGCTCCTGGCAAGCCGTGTGCAGTGTGTGCACAGTACCAGGCACATATCAGATCTGCAAAACCTGAATTGACTTAGGCACCGTTCCCAAAGTTAGCTCTCATTCCAGCAAAATAAAATAAACGCTTAGGGATTATTAAAGGGTGTGGTAGGTATTCCCTGTGCCAATGAGCATGCGCTCTCCCAGGGGGCTCCGTCCCACACCAGGCCGGCTCCACCACTGCCCTGGAAGAAGGAACACTGGCTGAGGACGCCGGGCAGGATGACACGGACAGAATCCGGGGGCGCCACGTAATCATGCCCACTCCAATCAAACACCAAATAGTGTCAGGCCAGGCCTCTCAGGAAGGACATCAACACTAGCGCTGTTCAGACACATTATCTGGCAGTGGCTGGCTTCCATCTGGAACCCGTTCCCCCCAACTCCCAAATTAAATTCTCAAGCCTCAGGCCGAAGTGACAGGAGCACGACCTATGAGGCCGATGTAAAGCCTCACTGACTTCCAGTCAGTGGCTCCTGCTACACAGATCAAGCAGGCAGAAGGAGGAGAAGTGGTCGTTATGGAGCCTGAAGAAATCCGAAGTTCTGACATCTGTCTGCCTCAACAGCCAACGACAGTGTCCCCAACCTAATACCATTGCTGTTCGTTTTTCTCAGATTGACAGAGGACACTTCTTCCCTTTTTTATTGTGAAATAAATCATGCAAACCAAAGAATACATTAAATATATGTTCAGTTCAAAGATGAGTAGGATGAACACATGGGGACCCACGCCCCATATCCACAAGGCAGGGAAATTTCTGTGTGCTTTTTCCTTGTTTTTCCTTGTTTTACACACCTCCGGCCCCACAGTGAAAACCAACCTACTAAATTCAAGGTCATGTATTCCCTTCCATTTTTTATAGCTTTACTGGTTATGGAGGCATCCATAAAAAATATATATGGTTTATTTTGACATTTTTAAACTTTATATAAATTACATCATACTGTGGGATTTTCCCCCATGCCCTGCCTCTTATTCAACATTATGTTTCTGAGATTCCACCACATTGATGCAACTGTCTTTCACCCATTTTAGTATGGGATGGTACTTCACTGTAAGACTATACAATAATTTATATTTACCTTACTCAACCAGACCCACTGACAGCATACTAATACGGTGTGTCTATAAATCAGTTTATGCCACATGATAAAATAACTAGGGATGTTTCACCCAATACTTTTTTTTTTTTTTTTGAAGACTGTATTTATCTATTTACTTACTTATTTACTTATTTATTTGAGAGAGTGATAGAACACGAGCAGGGCAGGTGGCAGAGAGAGAGGGAGAACCAGGCTCCCTGCTCAGCAGGGACCCATGCTGAGCAGGGAGCCCGATGTGGGGCTCATTCCCAGGACCCCAGGGATCATGACCCAAGACGAAGGCAGCTGTTAATGGACTGAGTCACTCAGACGCCCCTCACCCAATTCTTCTTAAAGAGTGAGCAAGATCTCACTGAAAGACAGAGCTTGTGTGGGGAGGAGTCTTATTCTACAAGCAAATGGTCCCTTGACTGGATGACCTTGGGTAGATGAACCCCTAAATAAAACCCTTACATGGTTCCAGTTCGACAGCTTAATAAAGGAGGCGGAAGGAGAGGAAAAGATGTTTGACTTCACCATTTTCACCTTCATGGACACGTCAAAGCATCTTTGATCAGAGTGAATAGCACCCAAGTCCAAAAAAAAAAACCCTACCCACCAAAAAGCAAAGGCTAAATATTTAGTCTAGGAGGCAGCAGGCAGAAGCCCATCCTCTCTACCCGAGGAAACCAAGGACAGCAGAGGACTGTCCTTGAATCCTGAAGGTTTGATTCGTCACCCTGCTAATTACAGACCTTGATGCAAAAACATCAGCCAGGCCATACTTCTCAGATTTGCAGGTGAGGAAATGGGTACGAAGGAGAGTCTCCAGAGCAAAGGCAGCCCCTGCCACTGTCCCTGAGCCCTCCCAGTGTGCAAGGCCCTCACTCAGCCTGACACAGCTCATCTCAGTTAATTCCGACAACGATCCCGTGAGGCAGGCAATATCCCCATTTTGCATCTGAAAAAACTGAGGTGCCAAGAGGTTTAATGACTTGTCCAATGTTACACAGCAAGTAAACGACAGGCCAAGACTCAATCTACTTTTTCTGCTAGTAAAGCCCCATACCCTGATCCAGCCAACTACCCGACTACCACCTGCCTGCGCACACTTGTCTTCTTCGGTGCAGCGGCGATGGGGAAAACAGTTCGTAGGGACAGAGAAGACACTGCCTGCAGGTGAACCTTTCAAAAGTGTCTGCTACTGAATGGCAGCCGGCTCCATGTGAATAGATACTTGGATGGCAGAGGCCTGTGAAAACTCAGCAGCCATGAGTGGAAGATGCTACAGGAGTGAAGCAGACAAAGGCGAGCTCCCATAGCACTCAAACTACTTGGAGGGCACACTGCCCACCCATAGTTAATTAGCATCAAACGTCTACTGTGGCTTATGAGAAAAGGTGCATCCAATTCTCTGCTGAAGTCTGGTTGCTGCTTTATAAGACAACAACCCTCAACACAAAACAACAAAGAAGGGCTCCTAGGACATGTGAGTTTCAAGATCTCCTCACTAGAGAACTTCAGAGAGCAATAAATGGGTCAAGAACTTAATTCCAAAGTTGTTAAGGGTTGGAGCCTGCCTTCCAGCCCCCAAATAAGTGACATCAGTTGCATATGACACAAAACTTTCCAAGTCAGCTCAAAGACCAAGATGGCAGCTGCTAGGGCCAAAGCTAAGAAGACATCATTCTCAGAGAGTGAAATGCTGAGGTGTTCTTCTCCGCCAGCTATTCACCACCAAAGAGATTCTGTTTTCTCTAGCTCGAGGTGTCCCTCATGCCTCTGTTGACACAACATTTGCCAATTATACCATTGGTCCTTACCCTGTGAGACTTGACTATTTATCCTAACTTATAACTCACCTAGCAAGTCAAGGAAAAGAGTGAATGGTCTTCGGGATGTGAGGCAACACCTTTGCACAGGCTTGGGGAAAAGAGAACAGGGAAATGGTACCCTGGCTTCTACTGATGCTACACACAAAAGATCCAAACATGCAACCCTCTCTTGCTCCCAACACCTCCCTGGCCAACCCTTAAAAATCAATGAATCCAGAGACAGCTGATGGCTATCATTACAGGGATCTTTCAAGATGCTGTGGGTAGGGGCACCTGGGTTGCTCGGTGGGTTAAAGCCTCTGCCTTTGGCTCAGGTCATGATCCCAGGGTCCTGGGATCCAGCCCTGAATCGGGCTCTCTGCTCAGCAGGGAGCCTGCTTCCCTTCCCCTCTCTCTGCCTGCCTCTCCGCCTACTTGTAATCTCTGTCTGTCAATAAAATCTTAAAAAAAAAAAAAAAAGAGGGGCGCCTGAGTGGCTCAGTGGGTTAAGCCTCTGCCTTCGGCTCAGGTCATGATCTCAGGGTCCTGGGATCGAGCCCTGCATCAGGCTCTCTGCTCAGCAAGGAGCCTGCTTCCTCCTCTCTCTCTCTCTCTCTCTCTCTCTCTCTCTGCCTACTTGTGATCTCTGTCTGTCAAATAAATAAATAAAAATCTTAAAAAAAAAAGATGCTGTAGGTACTGGCTGAAGTCATACTGTGTTTCTCAAAGCATTACTCCCACTCCTTCCCTGGGATTTGTTCAGGAAGACTAATTTTACTAGTTTTTTCACCTACTCTCTGCAGATAGTAACGATTTACAAATTACAGTCATAAGACTCTTTTACCTAACATTTCCTTTAAACATCTGGAGATTTTGTACACTGTGATAAATAATTAAATAAATAAATAAATAAATTTTTAAAAGTCCCCAAGTCCATCCTCCCCACCTCTCTAACATACCTGGGAATTCAGGTGGCATGGAAGTGAATCTGCACTGTTACCCCACACATAAGATGGGTATGTCAATAAATAAAATTAAGTCATTCCTCATAGCTATAATAAGTATAACATAACTCAGACTCCAAGAGCAGGAGGGAATCATGGATCACCCCAAAAAATAGAAATGCACAACAGAAAATCCCACATATAAAGAACCATTACTCGAAGCATTTCGTGTGTATACCAAAAGGATAACTGTGGTCGCTGCCCCCATAACATAAAACACCAGTTAAGCCCTGTTCGACAGTCTCTCTTACCCAAATAACCAGCTTAGCCAGTCCTGATCGCTGACAAGGAACCCCTGACCCTCCCGAGAATCCTGAATTCTGTACTCCCCTCTGGACCTCCTTAACAGAGTAAGTCAGTTGGAAATTTCCAATAGTTTCTAACATTAATTGTTCCCCACCTCCTCCCAACAGGTTTTCGATAGCTCTGAGCACCTTCCTAGCTCCTCCTCATCCACAAGGGGGGGGCTCTTACCGCGATCTCCCACCAAAACAGTTTGTGCTGGGGGGCTGGTGACGGTTCTCTGGAGCAACAGCGGTCCCACTGGACTCTCTTGAGGGTGGCTGGGATCCTAAACAGGAGACCCATCACAAGAAAAGACAGAAACATTGAGAAGCTCAACCTTTGTTTGAGATGTGGCTCAGGAACAAAGTCCAGTTCGTGCATCCGAGTGCCCCACCACATGGGACCCTGGCAGTCTAGCCAGCTGCGGCCTCCAGTAGGAACAGGAATAGGGACAGCCAGATGGGATTCAAGCAGGGCCCCAGAGCAGAGGCGCTCAAACCTGTGAAACAGCTCTTCTTCTCCAAGACTTTCAAGAACATCTGAGGCACTTACAAACAACTTGCCTTGTGCATTTAATAAACTTCAGCCGCATCATAGGAGACAGAGAGCAGATGCTAACCAGACAAAGTAGGGGCAAGCAGTGGGAGCATTTGTCCGTATCGCAACCAGAAAACTTTTTAAAAATCCAAAGCCAATTCAATTCAAATCAAATCATGACACTCTTGCTCAAGACTCCTCAACAGCTTTTGGCTTCTTAGGATAAAGTCCAAAATCCTCACCAAGGTCTTCGAGACTGTGGTGATCTGAACTGACCTGCTCTTATGGGCTTACCTGCCATCACTCTCCTTCTTGCTCTCCCTGGTCCAGCAACCCGGACCACTTCTGCTTCCACTGCAGTCTAAGCTTATTCCCACCTCAGGGCCTTTGCACAGGGGATCCCTCTACCTCTTATTCAGCTACCCCATTCCCAAACCTCCATCTTGGCCTATCTAAACTCTTCAACTCCAGCGGGTCTGAGCTTCCTCAAAGAAATCTTTCCTGGCCCCCAATTTAAGTGAGATCCCCCTAAAGTATGAGAATCTCATATCACCTGGTACTTTTACTTCATCGCTTTTGTCATGATTACAATTACATAGTTATTTCTTCGTTAACCTGTTTCATGTCTAACATCCCTGCACCCACCTGAGCTCCTAGGAGTAGAGACCATATGAATTTGCCCCTGCCATCTGGCTAGCACCTGGTCCAAGATTTAGTACATACCAGGTGCTCAATTATAGAAATACGTGCAGAATGAGTTAATAAAGCATGTTTCCTCCTCCATGCACCTACAGTACCCGAAGCATCACTCCATCCAGGGAGGATTCTCCAGTCAAGGCCCATCCAATCACTGTAATTCTACCCAAATGCCCTTAAATTAGAATTCAAATTTCACTCCCTTGAAGCTCCAGAAAGGCTGTTTAAGGCTTGGAAAGTGCTATAGTTACCTCACATTTAACAAGAAAAATTGTGGAGAAACCCAACCCATCTCAGACCTCAGACTTCATGAAATAATTTCCTGCTAGATCCAAAGGTGACTAATTTCAGACTAGATCAAAAGAAACAAACTGCCCTCACTCAGGACAGAGTGGGAGATACTCCAATTTCCCTGCTTCTGCCTGTATTTTGCTAGTGTGAATCTTTAAGACATATAGTCCCCTTTCCCAACCAATACCGTCATATAAAAGTCACCTCCAAGATCCCCCAGGAAGTGTAACTGTACTGGGAGGAAAAAATGGGCCCAAGTAACATTTAATAAAGACACTTTATGTTCCAGAGCCCATGTGGGATGAAAAGATATTTTCTCTGCCCTCAAAGCAAAACAACAACACACTTGACATTTATTTTGGTCCTTTATCAGAAAGCTGCCCTTAAAAAACCATGTCACAGTTTTGATCATGCTAAGATTATTAGGAGGATTCAGGACTAGCTACAGGCCAGGGCTGAGTGGGACCCAAAGGCAGGTACCTGGCGAGAACCAAGCCCCGGGCACGCCCCACCCCAGCCCTGCCCCACCCCATCCCGGCACAGCCCCGGGGAGCAGGGCGGCACTCACCGTCTGTCACGGCGCTGCCATTAGGCACACTTCCCAGATCAACAGTTGGCCCATCCAGGAAAATTGTCAGCTCACCACCCGAGACAACACCGCCTTTGTTCTCCGTCTGCAGGTTCAGGGTCAGCTGCGTGTTCTCCACTGTTGAACACGAAAAGCAACAGGGATAGACTAAATCAAATGCACCCCAAGTTAAGACTCTGTAAGTTCTCTGCCCTCATTTAACCTACTCTGGCACCCCAGGCAATATTTTTCTGTCACTTCGAATCCGTCTTGTGGCATGGAAAGAGGAATGGGAAGGAATAGGTCTCATTGTCATCACTGTTGTATTAGACTGCGGGGAAAGGCTGGACTCTTGTTTTTCTAAACACGTTGTATCTTTATAATTTCAGTGTGACTGATCTGTTTGGTTATACTTGCAGGGCTGTGATAAAAGTCCAGAGATATTGATGGCATATAGGGGAAGCCGTGAGAAGCAGCATCCCCCTACCCACATAAAGAACAGTGGCAAAAAAGAAGAGAAACAGGTCAGGAGACCTGAGGAAATGTCATCAGGAGTCATCTCTAGATGAAGAATTAAAGATTATCTGTTAAAAATATTGTTTTTAATTTTCACTTCTGAAGATGTTTCACTTAGAAATAAGGAAAAATGTTTAAGCAACAAAAGTTCAACAAAGGTAAGTCAGCCCCACAACAGTCACACGGCCCTGGGTTAGTCCCTGAGGAGAAAGCAGTTGACAAGTGGCTCTGTAAGGAGTAAGAAGGCACCTCACTGTCGCCTGGCCCCTAGAACACCAGGCCGTCAAGTCCTGTGGGCGAGCAAGAAGAGTCTGGAAACCACAGCAGAAAAACAGGACAAACTGACACGAGGCAGAAGCCCCAAGCCCTCCATGGTCTGGAAACTGCTGCACCCCACCCCCCAAACATCACCACCAAGCTTGGCCACAGGGATCAGCTTCCACCCAGTTATGCTCAGGAGCTAAAACCTCCAGTTCAGGGTCACTCGGTAATGACCGAGAGAACAGCATTTATGAGGATTTCCAAAGGGCATGTGGTTGTTCCATGCCTTCCCACACCTTACAGAGCCAGGCTAGGAGAGCACCACATATTCCAACCTCCCTCCCCACCCACCACCCACGAAACCACCTGCTCTACGCTCTCTCTTAATTGCTACTCTATTATTATAAGCTATCTCACTGGTTTTCCATCACGAGGCAGCATATGCATAAAAAAGTCTCTCTTTTAAGTACTTTCTAGAAACAAATTCCCCCAACCAAAAAAGCCAGCCCCAAATCTAAGATACAGACACAATCCTTTAAGAACCAAGGAAAAGTCTGGATCAATTCAAGGATCTACTAGAAGAATGTGGAAACCAGTTACCTTTGCCTGCTCAAGTTCTCCTAAGTATCTCTACCTTCCCTCACTCTCTCTTTCCTGTAATGGATCTCTCCAAGTCATTTTGAGCCCGTTGCTACTTTCAGTCCGTTTCACTCAGGGGCTTGGTGAGCTCCAAATATTTCTATAAAGTAATACCTGTAATCTGAAAACGAGTTCCTTCAAAAGTCTAGCTCTTGGGAAAGAACTGAGGCCTTTCGACCACCAGCACCCCTTTGCCAGCCTTGCAAATGAGCCACCCAGAAAGGAGGGCCTCCAGCCCCAGTCGAGGCTTCAGACAACTGTGGTCCAGCCACCGTATAGACTAGAACCTCATGAGAGATCCTAGGCCAGATCTCCCAGCTGAGCCACTCATAAATCCTGACCCACCGAAACCCACAGATAATAAATACTTATTATTATTGCTTAAAAGAGAAGTCAAGGGGTGTCTCTCTACTGTATTATGCAGGGATCCAGGGCCTAAGTCCCTAGCAAATAGTACAGCACAGAGGTTCAGGATGGGTACCAGCCAGGCAGACTGGGTTCAAATCTCAGTTCCACTACTTAGTAGCTACAGCATTATGCAAATTATTTAACACAAGCCTCAGTCTCCCCACCTGGAAAAAGGAATAGCAAGAGCACATTTATTAGGGCCCCGCAGGCTCCTAATAGTCTGTCATTTTTATTATCTCCCTGTTGACTTTCCTGTCTTCAGGCTGAAGAGTCCCAATTTCTCTTGGTCTAACTTCTTCACTGTGAAGGTGTACGTCTCTGGACCTTTTGGAGCCTTTTCCAGGTTGTAGCAACAAACTTCAAAAAGTCTTCCAAGGTGAGCTACCTAACCATCCCAAGGACCAATCACCTTCTCATCTTGTTTCTAGGACACTTCTGAAAGATGCCCTGCCTTCTGAACTCAGAAATGTGCTGGGATGAGCATTTCAAAAATGATTCTTTTCTCGGTATCTCAAAAACCATTATTTTACAAATGGAGTGTGGGCATGGCTTTCCCTCCTTTCTGGAGGGATGATATTGGTCAAAGGGAAGCTAGGGGAGCCCCAGGCTTCTTATTGCTTATTTCAAACTCCTGAAAGTCATACTGCCATGGTCCTCTGACAGAAGCCTCAGGCATAACTTGAATTTTTCTCTACACGGTCTCGTCTTAAGGTTCCAACTTAGCTCTTCTCTCTACCGATTAGTCACGTCCAGTAGTCATTATATACTTGTAGGCTCAGAAGTGACCTTGCAATGCCTTGAGATACATTTTGCCTTCCAAAAAACCTAGGGAGGAGGGACATCTTTCCTCTTTAAACAAAACTTTTCAGACCATAATTCCTCCTTTGTTCTATTTACTAAAAAAAGAGAGTCAGAGAGACCTCTGACCATCGCCGTCCTCACCAAGTGATCAAATGAAGCATTCCTAAGAGCGAGACAAGCTCACACACACACACACACACACACACACACTTCCTGACGTGATGCAGCATGAGGCACACAACATCATTTTTAAAGTCTTCTTGCTAAAAGCACTGAGCCTGAATTCAATTAAGCCACTCAATCTCCTTCCCGACATACATGAAATAAGGGGACAGAGAAATAAATTCAACAGTGCCACGAGGAAGCAATCAGACAAACCCAGAATATGGGACATCTATACAATAACTGTCCTGGGCTCTTCAAAAAGACAATGTCATCAAATAGAGTTCTTTTCTGAAGAAAGTGGGACAAGGAGGAGACTCTTTTGGATCTGAACAAACATAACCACCAAATGCTATGCAATGTTTTATTAAACATTAGCTTGAAAAAAATATTCTTGGGGTGGGGCGCCTGAGTGACATAGTCAGTTGAGTGAGTGACTCTTGGTTTTAGCTTAGATCGTGATCTCAGGGTCATGAGATCGAGCCCAGTCTCGGGCTCCATGCTCAGCACAGAGTCTGCTTAAGACTCTCTCCCTCTCTCCACCCCTTCCCCCCCAACTCTCTCTCTCAAATAAATAAATAAAATCTAAAAACAATATATTCTTGGGGTAAGTGGAGAAATTTATATCCAGACTGACTGGATATTAAATGTTGTCTGAAATGACTGTTAATTTTCTTAGGTTCAATAAGAACATGTGGTTTTACATATGAATGTTCCTAGTCTTGAGAGATGCAAGAAGATTTTGATAGTATCTACAATTACTGAATGGTTCTTATAGGAGAATAATCTGCAGTTCTGGGGAAGGAAGTGTCACAATAGGTGCAATTTACCTTCAACTGGTTTGGGGGGAAAATGCATGTGCCCACGGGGCTCACACATACTAGATAAAACAAATGCAAAAAAATGGTAACAAGTGTTGGGTCAAGGTGGAGGGCGTCTGGGTGTTCATTATATTCTTCTTTCCATTCTCTTGTCTGTTCGAAAATTTCATAATACAAAGTTGGAAAAGGGTTTTTTTTTTAATTGGCAAGGCTATTAAAAAATTAAACCTCTGAGAACAGAACACCCCATTATTCTCTTTGAAAAAAAATACCTGAGCCAGGGGAGCCCTACAATGCATAATGGGACCAAAGAAACCATTAGCTAATTGAGTGACAGACTTGAGCGTACAGGGGAGGCTGAAAGGAGTAAGTGTGGCTGGAAAACATACACTGAAGCTGAGTTATAAATAGCAGCCTTAGCCAGTTCGCCTCTGGGGCCCTCGGGTTTCACTACAGCCACGCGGACGACTCTACAAAGGGCCTTTCTCTCGCAGCAGGTCTTCCCACTGCCTTTTGAGGCACTGCTCAAACACCAAGAAATCGCTGAAAAAAGGGGCACGGTAAGTCGACTGCCATAAACCAGAATGAGACTGTGCCCAGGAAGTGCACCAGTCACTCGGCCTCGTCATCCCCACCCCACCCGTGGTCATGGCGTCCACGTGTGTGTAGAGAGCACCTACTAGTTGAGTCACTGAGACTTTTTTTTTTAAGATTTTATTTATTTATTTGACAGAGAGAGAGTACAAGTATGCAGAGCAGCAGGCAGAGGGAGAGGGAGAAGCAGACTCCCTGCTGAGCAGGGAGCCTGATGCGGGACTCGATCCCAGGACCCCGGACTCATGACCTGAGCCGAAGGCAGCCACTTAACCGACTGAGCCACCCAGGTGCCCCGGGTCACTGAGATTTAACAGCAACCAAACAGACAAAAATTGTGTGCCTGGGTGTTTCTATTCTAGTTGGGGAAAACAGACAATTAGCAATTTTTTTAAAGACAACTGCATCATCTGTCAGAAGGCGGCAAGGGCAGGAAAAACCAATGCACAGAGCAAAGAAGAGGGTGAGTGCTAGAGATGGCAGGAGGACTTGCTGTTGTGAGAAAAGCTCGCTGGGGAGGTGACAACTGAGCAGAGACTGAAAAGAGGAGGAGCCAGGGAAGCCGGGTAGGTGTCTGGAAGAAGAATATTCAAGAATATTCTGCAGAGAGAAAAGGAAGCACAGAGGCCCCACACAGGAGCAGGCCTAGTGTGTCTGAGGAAGGGAGGCTGGCGTGGCTGGAGTGGATGAGGGACGACATGAGCAGATGAGGGCAGGAGATGGGTCCCCAGAGCCTACAAGGAAAGCTTTTGAAGCTCCCGCAAGGTCTCTGCATTTCCTCTGCGTGAGACTGGGAGCCACTGGGGGGCTGTGAGCAAGGAAGGGCCATGAGTGGTGCTGTAGTGGAATCCCTCGGGCTACGGGAGGACCAAGGGCTGAGGCAGACGAGACCTGGGAGGAAGTCAGCGCGATATTCCAGGTGCAACAGCTGCTGGCTTGGGCCAGGACGATAGCAAGGTCTTCCCCAGGAACACAGTGCTTAAGGAAGACTCTACCTTGGCTTCCTCCCTAGCGTGTGTTAGGAAAAACCCATGATTCCCCAACCACATGGGCCCACCAGTCTCTCGGAGTGTTGGGGCAAAGGACAGGCAGGTGCTGCAGAAAGGGCCAACTTAGAGCATGGCTCGAGGAAGTCTGATTCAATTATAAGCAGATGGAACATTTATAATGAAAATATCCCGCTGGCAAGAGGCTTCCGTTCTCTGAGAAAGCCAAAGGCCTAAGCTCATGCTAACTTCAGCAGTCAACCAATGTACTTCGGTTACAGGATTGTGCCCTTCTGTTCTACATACTGTCTGGTTAGCCAGGCCTTATAATGCTACATCATGAAGGTCAAGACAGCAGTAGAGCTGACTATCAGAACCTAGGCAAAGAATCTGGAAAATGTCAAGGACCATGCCAGGAGAACCCTTCAAACGCTGGCATACCAAGAGCGACCAGAAACATCTAGGTGCTTCCAAATAGAGGCACAAGCCACCTCGTCAGAAAGGAAAACAGAACCCGATCAGATCAAGTTTCTTGATCTACCTTTGAGTTTACAGGAGACACGGAAGGACAGAGGAACAGCAGCAAGATCCAAAAGGTGGGAAAGTACAGGACAAGCTGTCCAGTTTTTGCAACACTGAACCGGCGTGGACAAAAAGAAGGAGAATGTATCGGTTAAAAGAGACTGAAGAGACATCAGCGCCGTTCGGATTCTGATTCAAACAAAGCGAACAAACAGATGTTAGAAACTTTAAGACAAGTAGGGGATGTAAAACTGGGCTAGCTGATAATACTTAAATAACTACCATTATGCTTTTTAGGTATGATATTGGTTTTATAATTATGGGAGCCCTTCTCTTGTAGAGCTCCCTACTAAAATAAGGAAAAATGACCGAGGAGACACCTGGGTGGCTCATTCCATTAAGAACAGACTCTTGGGGCGCCTGGGTGGCTCAGTGGGTTAAGCCACTGCCTTCAGCTCAGGTCATGATCTCGGGGTCCTGGGATCGAGTCCCGCATCGGGCTCCCTGCTTGGCGGGGAGCCTGCTTCCTCCTCTCTCTCTCTCTCTGCCTGCCTCTCTCCCTACTTGTGATCTCTGTCTGTCAAATAAATGAATAAAATCTTTAAAAAAAAAAAAAAAAAGAACAGACTCTTGATTTCTGCTCACCTCATGATCTCAGGGTGATGAGATTGAGCTCCACCAAGGGCTCTGGTCTGGGGAGGCAGGGGAGCCAGGTCTGCTTGAGGTTCTCTTTCCTTCTACCTCTGCCCTGCCCTAGCTTGCAGGTACCCACTCTCCCACTCTCAAAAAATAAATTAAATGGGGAAAAAAAAAACAAAAAAACCAAAACCCTAACCCGGTAGGGGGTGGAGTAAGAAGAAAGATGAAACAGGAAAGGCCACTGCTGACGGCTGTGGAGCTGCGTGACAGACACTCATGGACTCATGGACTCTTCTTTCCACTTTCATGAATGCATGACATTTTCTATAATAGCTTTTTTCCCCCCTCAAGGCAGCATACCTAAGGCACAAACAGTGACTGGAATCAACTAAAAATAAGAATTCGACATTACATATACAGTCTGAAATACAAAAAGGTAGGGGATCCACAATCAAGCTGCTTCGGGAGGAACTCCTACTCTCATTTTTCCTTACTTCAAAGCCTCAGATTTACAAGTGGCTTCAAGTTAATCATTTCCTATTGGGAAGAGCGGTTGCGTGCAATAAAGATGAGTAATATTTTTCTAAGAGTTACTTTTTCCCTTTCTTGAATTGGACTTTTTAACGTGTTTTTTGCATATGGTATTAATAAGTATAGATAAATAGAGCATGGAAGTTGCCTTCCTTATTCCAACAAAAGAGAAAATGAGGTAAACCAGAACTGCCAAACTGTGCCACTGGTAATGGGATTCGGTTATGAAATCCAGAACTCCGGCCTAGACAGCTTCACTGTGGTGTGTGAGAAAGAATGTTCAACTGTAGAATCTTCTATCATCACTGCCGCTCCCGCTCACACAGCACGACAATGTATATGCATATACACACATATCTTTTTAAAAGGAAAGATCTTGGGGTGCCTGGGTGGCTCAGCCCATTAAACGTCCAACTCCTGATTTCAGCTCAGGTCTTGATCTCAGCGTTGTGAGATCAAGCACCATGTTGGGCTCCATGCTGAGTGTGGAGCCTTCTTTTAAAAAAAAAAAAAAAAAAAAAGATCTTATCTTTTTCTTTTTCTTCCTCACTCAGAATACAAATGTAAAGATTTACCAGGAAATGTGAGAAAAATAAAACAGGACACAAAAGTAGGATACTTTTAAGGGAGACTAAGTACTCTTGGGTCAAGTGTCTCGGAAGCCCAATGAAGATGTGATTGATCTGGCCTTAACCGAACTGCTCAGTGGAAGAAACAAACCTTCTTCCTGCCTCCCTCTGCCCTCAGTCCCATAGGCCCATCAAAAGAAAGTGAAAATAAGCAGGGCATTCATTAACAGGTCAGTGTTCATTCTACACAGAGCTGTGAAACACTGGTGCACAGAGGAACGGAACCGGAGGAAATTCCAGAAGGGCAGAGAGTAAATAGTCTCCTTTCCATTCCCTGGCTCCCTGTAACTCAGACACACACAGGCTGGAGTGTACCCCAGGTTTAAAGAGAACACTCTTTCACATTCCCTTTGCAGTGAAGGAAGCCAGAGGCTTCCAGGATTTACTGTTACGATGTCTCTTTGGCTTCCAAACTTACCCAAAGCCTAACAAGAGAAAGTCTTTTCTAGCAAACCACCATCAGATTATAAACACTGGAATTCTTGTTGGGGTACCAGTGTTGACTTGGCTTCATCCCATCTCCCCTCAGCCCCCATCACTGACAATTTGGCAGGCTCTTCCTAGAACACAAGGTGCAAAGAAGAGTCTACTCTGGTCTTGAAGCCTCTTCTGTATGGTGCTGCTGAGAGTCCCTCAATGGTCCCTAAATCAGTTTTGGTCTATGGGGGTTGCATTAACTCCACTAAAAATGTAAATAGCTTCATTTTACAAAGCCAGGTTGTAAACTTTCATATTCTCTCTCTCGTTCTTATTCATTCATTCAAGAAGCATTTTCTGGGCCTCCACTATCCGTCTGACACTGGGTGAGAGGCTGGTTATTAATGAAGAATGAAAACAGACTAAGTCTCTGCATTGAGGAAACTCACAAGTCACTTGAGAGAAAAGGAACTAAAAAATCTCACAAAGCATGTAAAACTGCAACTATATTAATAGACATCATGGAAGACATCTATAGTCTCATGAGCACTGGATAGCTGGTCTCATCAATGCATCAGGGAAAATTTCCTAAGGAACTGACAACTCAACTGTGCTCTGAAGTTTCAGGCACAGAGCACGTTGAAGAATACAGAGGAAGACCAAGTGAGGCAGAGGAAATACCATGTGCAAAGGCCTTGTGGCACAAACGCACTCAAGAAATTGAACACAGATGAGTGGGGATGGAATGGAATGTGATCCAAATGGGGTAGATGACCCAGGTGGTGGCCATACATGGCAGTGCCTTGTGGGCCTGCCATGTTGAAAAGTTTCTCTCTATCCTAAGAGCAGGAGCACAGTACTTAAGGGTTTTTAATCGAGCTGTGACAAGATCGGCTTTGTGATTTCAAAAATCGTCTGTCTGCAGTGTGGAAAAGACTGGAGGGAAGTAAGGACAGATAGAGGCAGAGCAGACAAGAGGGTGAAAGAAAAGACCAGGCCAACAGAAGTGGAGATGAAAGAGGTGGGCAAACTTGTAAAGGTAAAACCCAAGAGAACCTTAAAATAGATTAGCAAAGTAAACAGGCAAGAGCGGTAGAGGTATTGAAGATGACTCCCGAGTTTCTAACTTATTTTAAATAAATAAATGGTGGATCTACAAACTGAAATATGGAACAGTGGAAAAGGGTCAAGCCTGGGAAAGAGTCAGTGAGTAAAGATTTGCACGGGTTTCTGACATATGCACAAGAAGACAGCAAGAAAACAGGTATGTGGGCATGGAGCTTATGGGAGAGATCTAGGCTGGAGATTCAAATCTATGGGTCACCTGCACATGGTGGTTATGCATAAAGAGGAGGTATGGACAAGAATGTGATCACAGGGGCACCTGGGTGGCTCAGTGGTTTAAGCCGCTGCCTTCAGCTCAGGTCATGATCTCAGGGTCCTGGGATCAAGCCCCACATCTGGCTCTCTGCTCAGCAGGGAGCCTGCTTCCCCCTCTCTCTGCCTGCTCTGCCTGCTTCCTCCTCTCTCTGCCTGCTTCTCTGCCTACTTCTGATCTCTCTCTCTGTGAAATAAATAAATAAAATCTTAAAAAAAAAAAAAAAGAATGTGATCACAGAAGAAGATGGAATGATAGGAAACTCAGCTAACAAACAGATGACGATGACCTTGCAAAACAGAGAATAGTTAGAGAGGCAACAGGAAAATCAGAAAGGACTCCCGAGAAGTCAGGAAACACGGGCTCCAAAGCATGGATGGAGACTCCACCCTTAGAAAGAGGAAGAGGGACACCTTTTCTCCTATTGGAGGAAAGAGGGAGGAGGAATTAGTCACGCGCATCCTCATTTTAGTACATGACAGATTTTGTTAATCATCATCATCCTTATTTCTCTAAACTCAAGTCAAAAGCCAAAGCCCATGCAGAAACAGACATTTTTTCTTCACTTACAAGAAAAAAAAAGCACATGGGCATACACTTTTCAGAACTGGCCCCTCGTCACAGTCATCCATCGAGAAAGGTACATTAGAGACAAAGTCTCTCTTGAACCAACTGAAGGTCCTTTTAACACAGGATACGAAAGGCCTCATCTTGATAAATCTCAATGTCAAGCTGTAGCATATTTTTTTAATTTTTCAAGGGGGAATAAATTTTTCAGGGGGAATAAATACAGATCTGGGAAAGCCAGGTCTTCAGAATAAACTATCAGTCCATTTGAGTTACTGCTGCCTCGTCATTAGAGCTCCTTGTCCCTGATGGGAAGGAAAGTCCTTGTCACCCATGAAAGTAATTCCTAGATTCCTATACCACAGCCCCTTAACAGCTCATCCATTCTCTGTGCCCTCAGGGAAACTCAGCAACACACCACGTCTCCCGGGTGGTATAGGATCAAAGCCATGTTTATAAACTGGCAGGGGAAGGCTTTCAATGAACAAACCTTCCCTTTTCAAAGGTCTTTAAATATAAAACGTAGGAGCCCAGCTAGAAGAGAACTTTCACCATTAAGATTCTGCTTTTAAAAAGTCAGCAGTTATAAACTTCCAGTTATAAAGACTGAGGATGTAATGTACAACATAGTGATTACAGTTAACACTGATCTATTCGAGAAAGTAACTAAAAATTCTCATCGCAAGGAGAAAAACACATTTTCTTTTTTCTTTCTGAATCTGTTTGAGGTGATAAACATTAGCTAAACTTGTGGTAATCATTCCGCACACACACGCAAAAATCTCCTTTGTAAGCAACTGCTTTTTAAAAATTAGAATGTCAGATAAGTGAAATGAAATGCTATGCCACAATGAAGGTATGGATTAATGATTACAAAGAGTATATAAGAATATAAAACATTATTCACACTACATTGAGTTAAAAAAAATGAAGTTATAGAATGTACCCTATTACTAAAATCCTATAAAAATAAATATGTAACGGGACAAAGAAATAAATGAACCAGAGAAAAACAGTAAGTTGTGTTTGAAGAGTAAGATTATGAAACAAGGTTTTATTTTTTAAATTTCCATTATCTGCATAGTGGACAATTTTTTTTCTATCAGTTAGACAGAAATCTATCAGAAATGCTTATCAGTTAGACATGTACATGGAAGTGTTTACACATGAAATGATAGGATGTCTACGATTTGCTTTCAAACGCTCCCCCCAAAAAAGTTGGGTCTGGAGGCTAAAGACAACCTGACACGTGCTGATCCTTCTTAAAAGTGGGTAACAAGTATGGGATGGTTCATTACACTGCTCTACATTAATTTATGTTTGATACTTTCCATAATAAAAAGTTTTTTTAAATGTCCCATTTATGCTATAAAATATTGCCTTCACAATAAATAATATGAACTTAAAAAATAAAAAATAACAACAGCAGGCTTATTATGAAAAACTGAGATGGCACTCGGGTGGCAGTCAGTCAAGCATCTGACTCTTGGTTTTGGCTCCGGTCATGATCTCAGGGTTGGGAGATCAGGCTCTGAACTGGGTCCTACACTCAGTGCAGAGTCTGCTTAAGATTCTCTCTCCCTCTGCCTCTGTCTGTCCCACCCACGCTCTCTCTCTCTCTCTCTCTCTCTCTCTAAAATAAATAAATCTTTTAAAAAATTAAAATAATATGCAAATGCAAAGAAGACATCTGCACCATAAAAACACACATTCCAAATCCCTTCCCCAGGATATAACTCATAGTTGTCGACTTTGTTTGACGTCATTGTACTTGTCAGCAGTAACACAAATACACATAAACTACACATCCAAAACTGACTTTATCCGAGAAGTCATAACCTCTGACTTTTCACTTAATGTGTTCCATGAATCTTCAAAAATACATACAGAAGCAATCTATCCATTTAGGGGGATTTTCGGATCGAGGAAGGGACATATTCAAGGTGAATTCAGCCTGGACTATAATGCCCCCCTCTATGAGAATGAATGTATGTAATGTGTGTTTAAGTGTGTTTAATGTGTCTTAATTAGTGAACACTAATTAAGAGAAGGGAGGAGAAGCGAGAGGGAGGGAAGGAAGGCACAGAGATCAGAACCTGAGAAATGGGCGCCGTGCTGTCCTATGCATCATAAACAGCATCCCCCAAACCAGGGGTGAAGATCTCCACCCTGTACCTAACAGCGGCCCTAAACGCCACCATCTAATTATGGCATCCGTGCTCTGGTGCACTATCGCTCTCCCTCCCAACACGCCGCTTTCTGCCAAGAGTTAAGTCTCCTCCTCTAAGAAAAATAGTCTGAGGGGCGCCTGGGTGGCTCAGTGGGTTAGGCCGCTGCCTTCGGCTCGGGTCGTGATCTCAGGGTCCTGGGATCGAGTCCCGCATCGGGCTCTCTGCTCAGCGGAGAGCCTGCTTCCTCCTCTCTCTCTCTGCCTGCCTCTCTGCCTACTTGTGATCTCTCTCTGTCAAATAAATAAATAAAATCTTAAAAAAAAAAAAAAAAAGAAAGAAAAAAAAAAAAGAAAAATACTCTGAGCATCCTGGAAGACTGGGAGAAAAGGGAAAGTAATACACTTGAGTGAGATAAATAAGGTTTCATACTAATACTCTTCCAGCAGCCACAATGCCTGCCCTGGGAGAACCTGGGAGACTGGAATGGATAATCGGGCAGAAGCCACTCCTGAGTAACTGGTGTAAAATAGAGACCTGAACATTAGATGAAATGTTGCAGGGGTTTCTTTTTGTTTTGTTTTGTTGGCAAGGGGAAGGAAACAGCTCATATCCAGGCAACAGTCTCATTTTCCTATCACTGATTCTGGGCTCTCCGCAAGGCCACCATTTCAGGCCTATAACAGCTGTCAGTTTAGAATCGAAATGCTACACAGCTGATTAGAAACACTACAGGTTCTCCAGGACATGGCACTATGCCTCTGTGGGGCAAGCTTAAGAGGAATGAGAGGAGTTTCTAGAACTGTACAAACAGTACAGTCCTATACTAACAACCTAACTTAGGAGGACAGTCTCCCAAGTCTTCCTTAAGTAACAACCTCCAGGCCTGCACTGTCCAGTGTGGAAGCCCCAAGCCACACATGGCCAGAGCACTAGAAATGAGACCCGTCCCCACTGAGATGTGCTGCGAGGATATAACAACATACCAGATTTCAAATGCATGACATACACACAAAAAAGAATGCAAAAATCCCTCAGTAATAGCTTTCTTTATACTGGTTATATATAAATCGGTAACACTTGGGGTATACTAAATAAAATATAGTACTAAAATTAATTTCACCTGCTTATTTTTGTTTTTACTTTTTTTAATGTGGCTACTAGAAAATTTTAAATTATATATGTGGCTCACATTATATTTCTACTGGCCAGTACTGTTCCAGTGCCTCCTCCCTGCCAATTTTTGGTCATAATCTTGAGCAGCTCTCACCACAAGGCCCGGATGGCATCAAGGGCCATCTCTGTGTGACTTAACAGCACCAAGCCCATTCTTGCCTCAAAGCTTCCCAAGAGTTCCCTCAGCCTGGAATGCTTTTCTCCTGTTGGCCTAGGCATCCCTTCACATCCCCTGGAGTCCTTCCGTAGGGAAGCCTTCCTTGACACCCCCCACCTCGGGATAGATGAAGTCCTCAGTGAAACAGTCCCAGAGCATCTTGTACTTCCCTCCATCACGTCTGTCACCGCTGGACTAGTGTCTTTTACTGACCTACTTAGTGTCTGCCCGGTTTCCTCTCTAGATCCTAAATTCCAGGACAGCGCCTTGTTCATTCCACCTCTCTAGCATCTTGCCCAGAGCTGAAGGTAAAAATTTACCATGTGAATGCTGGTAAGTAAACTCCATATCCACTCCCTACTCCAGGCAGGTCCCACAATCCTGAGAAAATGTCCAAGAGTGCAGATTTCCTCTCATACAAAACCCTTCTCCAACACTGAGACATCCTTCCATCTAAAACGGCAAAAGAACAAGATGGAGGGAAGAATGCCTTGACCATCTACCACGGACTAAAATGCAGGAGGTCACAATACACCTCTAGAGGAAGAGAAAGGGGAACAGCCGTGGCTGGTATTCGTGTTTCAAGGGGTAGAAACACTCTTTGCTCAATATATGCTCCCAGGAGGGAGGGTGACAGGCTTCCAAAACCGAGAGGCTTACAGAACACTCCAGAGGCAGCAAGCAGTAAACCCCAGGCTACGCTGAGGCAGCCACGTACAGGGGAAAAGATTCCTGACAGAAAGCTTTTCTTCTTCCTTCAAGTGAGGTTTCACAAGGCAACCTCTCTGCTGGTGACACAGAGAGTGGGTCTGTTTTAACATTCATCGCAGGGGCCTGTGTGTTTACTTTTGAGACTTCTGGCTAAAAGGACCTTTTCTTTCAAACAGCTCTCCACTGACACCAAAGCCACGAACTGGGCCCGGCTGTAACTCTGAGAAGCTGGGGACGTGGGGTTGGGGGAGGCGGGGGGTGCTTCTGGCTTCTTTGGGAATTCCTTGAGGTTCTGGCTTGGCCATATCTGCCTGAGGTGCAGATGATGGAAAGCAACACACAGAGAGCTTTTCAGAGACCATTAAAGACGGTTTTAAATCCCAATGCCTGGCATCTGGTGCCAATCAAGAAAACAGTAGTCACTGATGTAACTGCAACCAGACCAGGGCAAAATGAAACAAAGGCTTGCATTTGGAGGCTGGGGACGGATTCAGCCTGATGCCTCCCCAGAGCAGGCACTCGGGACTACCCCGGCCCCACCTCTGCCTCAGAGGTGAGTCATGACCCTGGCCACAAAAACCGAAGTCACAACAAAAAATGTTCATCCTCACTAATCTAATTGAGGACATATAAAATAAAGGGCATATATTTTAGACATATGTGTTAGTGTCTTGTGTTCTAGGCACAGGAGTGCACAGGAGTGAAGGGATGCCCGAGAGTGAACAAAAATCAAACAATGCCTGCTCCATGAAACTTACATTCCAGTAGTAGAGGGCAAGGAGTGATATACACTAAATATATCGTATTATATGGGGATAGTGCTAGAAAGAAAATAAAGCAGAGAAAGCAGGAATGATGGGTAGGGAGGAACTGCAATTAAGACCATTTGGCCAAGGCCAAATGATTCCATTTGTACAAAATGTGCAGAAAAGGCAAATCTACAGACACAGAAGGTAGATTTATGGTTGCCAGAAGTGGGGGGTGGAAACGGAAATTAATGGTAAGTGGGCATAAGAGATCTTACTGGGGTGCTGGAAAAGCTCATGGGAATGATGCCCAACTTGGTAAAATTTTTAAAAATCACTGAATTGGGGAACCTGGGTGGTTCAATCAGTTAAGCGTCTGCCTTTTGCTCCGGTCATGATTCCAGGGTCGTGGGATTGAGCCCTGTGTCAGGCTCCCTGCTCAGTGGAGAGTCTGCTTCTCCCTCTCCCTCTGCCCCTCCCCATCCACATGCTCTCTCTCTCTCTCATAAATTTTAAAAATAAAATCAATGATTTAAAAATCACTGAATTATACACTTCTGAAATACAAAGAATGGTCAAAGAAAGCCTCCATGGGATGGTATCTGAGTAGACGGGAAGGGGGTGAGCGAGCAAAGCCATGAGGACACATGAGGAAGAATATTTCAGGAAGAGGGTAAGGTCAGTGCCAAGGCCCTGAGGTCAAGAAGAGCAGTGGGTTAGAAGAACAGCAAGGAGGCTTTGGGACCAGAGTGGGGCCTGTAGAGGGGGATAACGGTTGAGAAAACAGAGGAGTGACAGGAAGATCAGGGAGGGCCTTTTAGGCCAATAGGGGAGGACTTGAATTTTTACTCTTAGTTCAATGGGCAACCACTGTGGGAATGTTATGATGTGGTTCTCAGTTAGTTTGGGTTATTCTAGCTGCTGGGTTCAAAAGTGCACACAGTAGGGAGACAAAGGGCATTGCAGGGAGACTGCTGAAAAGAGGCATCTGGACAGGGGTGATGGCAGCGGTCACCGTGAGAAATGGTCAGTTCCTCGAACATATCTTAAGGGTAACACAGGCGGGACATGCTAACTGGACGTGGGTCATAACAGAAAGAAAGAGTGGCATCAAGGAAGACACTAAGGTTCTAAGCCTGAGCAAAGACTCAACCACCACTGCCTGAGATGGAGGAAGCCATGGGAAAGCAGGTCGCTTGACTTTTTTTTTTTTTTAATATTTTATTTACTTATTTGACAGACGCAGATCACAAGTAGGCAGAGAGTGGGCAGAGAGAGAGAAGGAAGTAGGCTCCCTGCCGAGCAGAGAGCCCGATGCGGGATTCGATCCCAGGACCCTGAGATCATGACCCGAGCCGAAGGCAGCGGCTGTAACCCACTGAGCCACCCAGGTGCCCAGGTCGCTTGACTTTTAACACGTTCCTTTGAAGATGTTAATTAGACATCCAGAAACACACAGTCTTTGGTTTCCACGGCATGTGTCCAGACCAAATTGAAAGCCATGAGGCTAGATGAGATCGTGAAAGACGGGGGTGAGAATGAACAAGTGGACGCAGGACTAAGTCAACCTGGGGTATCCTGATGTCTCCAGCCTGGCGAGGAGTAAACCAACAAAAAACGACAAAAAAGGAGTGGCCAGAAAGACAGAAAACCAGTCGGGTGTGGTGTCCAGGAAACCAAGTGAAAACAAAGTCCAGAGGAGGGATCACTCATCCTATCCCATCAGGGAAGCAAGTGAGCCGAGGATGCCCCTGACCGCTAGAGTTCACAACAGGGAGGTGACTGAGGCCGGTGACTCAGGGCAAGCAGGACAGAAGCCTCCCTGGAAGTTTCCCAAGAAGAGGAGAGAGGACTAAAGAGATGCAAATTAACATAACGAAGAGTAATTGCTTTTCACTTAACAGAGGTGAACAGGTTGGCAACCCCCAGCACCACGGACACATAGAACAGGTAGAGAAGGGTGAATCGGTGAGTGGTGAGCATGTGAATGGCCTGGGCTTTGAAGCAGACCCAGGCCACAGGGATCAAAAACCTTGAAACTTGCACGCCTTTGACCCAGCAGCTGCATGCCTAGGAATTTACCACCTTAAGAAAAAAATTGCGGCACAGCTCTCTTTATAAGAATTGACCAAAAGGGGATGCCTGGGTGGCTCAGTTGGTTAAGCGGCTGCCTTTGGCTCAAGTCATGATCCCAGAGTCCTGGGATCAAGTCCTACATTGGGCTCCTTGCTTAGCAGGGAGCCTGCTTCTCCCTCTCTGCCTGTGCTCACTGTCTCTGACAAATAAACAAATAAAATCTTTAAAAAAAAAAAAAAGAATGACCAAAAAGTTTTTCTTATAACAGCAAAAGAGTAGAAATGGCCAACAATAGGAGATTGGCTAAATTATGGCGCATTCATTCCCAAAAAAGGCTACTGCAGCCATTGAAAATAGTCTGGTTTCACTGAGGTTAAAAAAAGAAAACAAAACTAGGTGAAAAAAGTTACAAAGGAATCTGCATAGTGAGTTCCCATTTTGGAAAAAAAAAGTTATATATACATACATATATGATTTACATACCACCCCAAAAAGCTTAGTGGATATATAACAAAGGATTTATGGGGTTAGCTCTGAATGTTAAAATTTTAGGTGATTTTAACCCTCTCCCTCATTGGAAGGCAGTAGATGCAGACAGGATGTGGGACTAAAAGGCCTGGATTAAATCCCTGTTCTGTCACCACCTACTGTGTGGCCTTGGAAAAGTAATAATAACATCTACCTATTTAGGTAACATCCCCTCATCTAAGGGGATGGCAATACAATCTATCTCACAGGTATACGGGAGGATTGAACAAGTTTTAATATTTGTATTTCAAGAATTCAAAACAATGCCTGATACACACTAAAGCAGTTCAGAATGCTTTTGTCGGGAGGCCTGGGTGGCTCAGTCAGTTTTGGGTGTCTACCTTCCGCTCAGGTCATGATCCAGGGTCCTGGGATCGAGTCCCACATCAGGCTCCCTGCTCAGTGGGGTGTCTGCTTCTCCCTCTCCCTCTCCCTCCATCCCCAGTCATGCTCTCTTTCTCTCAAATAAAATCTTAAAAAGTGTGGGGGGGGACCTGGGTGGCTCAGTGGGTTAAAGCCTCTGCCTTTGGCTCAGGTCATGATCTCAGGGTCACGGGATGGAGCCCCACATCGGGCTCTCTGCTCAGCAGGGAGCCCACTTCCCCTCTCTCTCTGCCTGCTTGTAATCTCAGTCTGTCAAATAAATAAAGAAAGAAAGAAAGAAAGAACGGCTGTCTTTTTTTTTTTTCAAATAAGCATGGAAATCATAAGAAGAAAAACAACAATAATATTTTCAGTTTTAGAGGCAATATTATAGAAAAAAATAATAATATTTTCAATTTGGAGAATTTCTCAGAAATTTTCTGTAAGCATTCCGCAAAACTAAAAAAAACTGGGTCTTGTTTGTTTACCAGGCTTAAAAATCATGGGCTATGTAGGACTGCTTTGACCATTTCTATCATCAGGCCTGTTCAAAACACTGGAGTTTGTAGGTATGTCCTAAGTAAGATCTTCTGATCAGCTTAGAGGACTCTCACATACTGCCTTTCGCTTTTGTCCCTTCTCACTTCTTCCTCAAGTTTAAGAAGCCATGAACAGGGGCGCCTGGGTGGCTCACTGGGTTAAGCCTCTGCCTTCAGCTCAGATCCCAGGGTCCTGGGATCAAGCCCTGTATCAGGCTCCCTGCTCAGCAAGGAGCCTGCTTCTCCTGTGCTCTCTCTGCCTACTTGCGATCTCTGTCAAATAAATAAAATAAAAAGAAGTAGTGAACAACTTTATGAATTTAAATGTATGATTATTTTTGCCTTTCTGCTTCCGTTGCTGCCATGGCCCCTGCAATAAAGCCTGGGGGCTGGGGAGGCACAAAAAAGAAGCAAGTTCTTAAGTTTACCCTTGACAGCACCCACCCTACAGAAGACAGAATTGTGAGGCGCCTGGCTGGCTCAGTTGGAAGGGCTAGTGACTCTTGATCTCAGAGTTGTGAGTACAAGCAGCATGCGGGGTGTACAGTGTATATACATGCGTACACACATACGTACAGAGAAGATGGAACCAAAGATGCCACCAATTTTGAGGAGTTTTTCCGAGAGAGAATCAAAGTCAACAGCAAAGCTGGGATACTCAGTGGAGGGGATGTATACTGAAAGGAGCAAGAGCAAGATTACTGTAACTTCTCTGGTGCCTTCTTCCAAAAGGTATTTCAAATATCTCACCAAGAAATATCTGAAAAAGCACAATCTACGTGATTGGTTGTACATAGCTGCTAAGAGCAGAGAGTTATAAACTGTATTACTTCCAGATTAACCAGGAAGAGGAAGAGGAGGATTAAAAAAGTCATTTATCTGGAATATTTTGTAGGAGTTCTTAAAGCTTGGGCGCCAAAAAATTAATTAATTAATTTTAAAAATAAATGTAAACTGCTTTTAACTGTAGAGCCAATTTTTGTTTCATTTTCTCTCTTCTCCCTCTGATCCAAGTTCCAAGAATTAGTAGTTTTATTTATCTTTCAGTTGAAAAACTGGAAAAACAGCACTGTGTTTACTTTAAAATAAATGCATGCACTGTCTGTCGGGCATGCCTCCTTGAGATGCACAGCCCACCCACCAGAACACTCCGTCCTTACCGGAGTGAGGGAGATGCCGCACCCCTCATGACTGGCCTATCTGTTCTCAAAATGTAAAGTGCCGAGACAACCCTCTGCTTATAAGATTTTTTTTTTTAAAGGGAGCTGTTTGCTTTCTTGCTTGCCTTTTTCTTTTTCTTTTTTTTTCTTTTTTAACACACATGGGCAAAGAAAAGAGAGATGCATAGGAAATGGAGAGCATAAGCAAGGGGCTTTTCAAAGTCTACTTCACTTTTCACAGTGGTATGGGTACAGCAATTCTCGAAACACCTTGTGTACATTCTAGAATAGAGGGAATGAGTCAATATACGGATGGTGCTGAGAGCCAGAGCTTTCATACAGGAAGAAAGACAAGTTAGGAAGAGCCCTGCGGGACTGAACTAGAAATGGAGGTTCAATGATGAACTCATGGTGTTTAATACAGAAACACAGAAATAGATATTTACACATATGTGTGTACACATGTGCATAGAGAGCTAGCTAAATAGCTGGATGGACAGACAGAAAGTCTGTCAGAAAAAAATGAATGCTTAATAGCTGAAAAAGTTTTGAAGAAGAGGAGCAGGGAGAAGAAATATGTCCAACCTGATGCTGACACTCCGTCCAAAGAAAACAGTGAGACTGTGTAAAACCCATTAGGAAAAAAATACAACTGGATCCCTATCCCACATCATATATCAAAAATAAACTCTCGGGACGCCTGGGTGGTGCAGTTGGTTAAACGACTGCCTTCGGCTCAGGGCGTGATCCTGGAGTCCCGGGATCGAGTCCCACATCAGGCTCCCAGCTCCATGGGGAGTCTGCTTCTCCCTCTGACCTTCTCCTCGCTCATGCTCTCTCTCACTGTCTCTCTCTCTCAAATAAATAAAATAAAATCTTTAAAAAAAAATAAAATAAAATAAACTCTCGACTGACTAAAGGGTTAAATATTTTTAAAACTAATTAAAGAAAATGGTTACGGGGCACCTCGCTGGCTCAGTTGGTAGAACACGCGACTCTTGATCTCAGGATTGTAAATTCGAGCCCCACGTTGGGTGTAGAGATTACTTAAAAATAAGAAAGAGAGAGAGAGAGAGAAAGAGAGAGAGAGACAGGGAGGAAGGAAGGAAGGAAGGAAGGACGGACGAATGAAAATTATCACAAGTGTCAACTTAAGGAAGGTATCAAGCTTACCGTTTTTTCCTAAGCAGTTAGCTTTGTAGTTCTCAGACTTGAGCATATATCAGAATTCCCTGGAAAATCTGTTAAAACAGATTGCTTGAACCCCAGCCCCAGAGTTTCTGATTCTGCAGGTTTGGGATAGGGACTCAGAATCTCTATTTCTTTTTTTTTTTTTTCTTTTTAAGAGTTTATTTACTTGAGAGAAAGAGAGAGTACATAAGCCAGGAGGAGAGGCAAAGGGAGGAGGAGAAGCAGATTTCCTGATAAGCAAGGAGCCTGTCACAGGGCTCAATTCAGGGCCCCAGGATCATGACCTGAGCTGCAGGCAGATACTTGACCCACTAAGCCACCCAGGTGTCCCAGAATTTACATTCTAGCATGTTTCCAACTGATGCCCATGTTCACCTCTTCTGATTTTTTTTCAAAGATTTTATTTATTGTTGCACCTGGGTGGCTCAGTGGCTCTGCTTTCGGCTCTGGTCATGATCCCAGGGTCCTGGGATGGAGCCCCGCATGGGGCTCTCTGCTCGGCAGGGAGCCTGCTTTCCTTCCTCTCTCTCTGCCTGCCTCTCTGCTTACTTGTGATCTCTGTCAAATAAATTTTTTAAAAAAACTTTTTTTTAAAGATTTTATTTATTTATTTGACAGACAGAGATCACAAACAGGCAGAGAGGCAAGCAGGGGGTTGGGCTGGGGGTGGCGGGAAGCAGGCTCTCCACCAAGCAGAGACCCCGATGCAGGGCTCAATCCCAGGACCCTGAGATCATGACCTGAGCCGAAGGCAGAGGCTTAACTAACTGAGCCAGCTAGGCGTGCCTCAACTCTTCTGATTCTTAATGCCACCTTTATCATATAGTAAATTCTATCTATATTGGAACATATTTAGAATAATATACAATGGAGGGGCGCCTGGGTGGCTCAGTGGGTTAAGCCGCTGCCTTCAGCTCAGGTTATGATCTCAGGGTCCTGGGATCGAGTCCCGCATCGGACTCTCTGCTCAGCAGGGAGCCTGCTTCCCTCTCTCTCTCTCTGCCTGCCTCTCCATCTACTTGTGATTTCTCTCTGTCAAATAAATAAATAAAATCTTTAAAAAAAAAAAAAAGAAAATAATATACAATGGAGGACATATAAGGATACAGGAGCAAGTTTGAAGAGATACCCACTAGCCAAACCAGGGATAATATAAGCATCAAAATAATGGCAAAATAAATTATAACCCACTGAATGAAATAAGAATTCATGAATTGAGACTGATCATACCTACATTCCTAAAAGAAAAGGAAATGCTCTTCCTTGCAATAGTATAGCAACTAATAAATGTACAAGGAATAGTAAAAAAATTTGCAACCATCACAGTAACTGATTCAGAAAAAAATCATTAATGAAGGCAAAAACAAGTAGGTGAAGGTGTGACAAGAGACAGATATTTACATAACTGCAAAGTATTATATCTCCCAAGAAATTACTTTTTAGTTATAAATAGAAAATAGTCATTTTACTGTGGAGAACATGGCAGATACCACTTTAAGCCAATGATCAAAGTTAACATCAACAAAGTTAACAGTGAAACACACTGAGTCATATGCCTCCTGATATTTTGCACTGAGGACACAATATCGTTTCCACAGTGTGACTGCCAAAAATACATACCCTGAATCTAATCCTGAAGAAAACCCAGACAGAGCCAAACTGAGAGGATTCTACGAAAAGACTGGCCTGAACTCCTCAACAATGAGTGTTGATTCAGTGTCATGAAAGACAAAAATAGGCTGACGAACTAATCCCAGATTTAAGGAGACATGACAACAAAATGCAATGTCTAATTTTGCACAGGACCCTGGATCATGGGGGGAAAAAATCACTTTAAGTGCATTTTTGCAATGTTGCAAAAATGTTAGGTTTCTTGGTTTAATTGTACAGTGGTTAGGTAAGAAAACATCCTTCTTCTTAAAAAATAGACGCTCAGGTATTTAGGGACAAAGAAGTACAAGATTCTCCCAATGTTTATAGCAGGAATGCCCACAAACAGCCAAACTATGGAAAGAGCACAGATGTCCATCGACAGATGAATGGACAAAGAAGATATGGTATATACATACAATGGAATATTATGCACCCATCAAAAAATGAAATCTTGCCATTTGCAATGACACGGATGGAACTAGAGGGTATGATGCTAAGCAAAATAAGTCAATCAGAGAAAGACAATTATCAAATGATTTCACTCATATGTGGAATTAAAAGAGGATCATAGTGGAAGGGAGGGGAAAATAAAATAAGATGAAATCAGAGAGGGAGACAAACCTTAAGAGACTCTTAACTATTAAGAAACAAACTGAGGGGGCACCTGGGTGGCTCAGTGCATTAAGCCTCTGCCTTCGGCTCAGGTGATGATCTCAGGGTCCTGGGATCGAGCCCCACATTGGGAATCTCGGCTCAGCAGGGAGCCTGCTTCCCTGTCTCTCTGCCTGCTTCTCTGCCTACTTGTGACCTCTATCAAATAAATACATAAAATCTTTAAAAAAAAAAAAAAAAAGAAAGAAACTGAGGGGGCATCTGGGTGGCTGGGTGGGGTGGGCCTCTGTCTTCTGCTCAGGTCATGATCTCAGAGTCCTGGGATCAAGCCCCTCGTCAGGCTCTCTGCACAGCGGGGAGCCTGCTTCCTCCTCTCTCTCTGCCTGCCTCTCTGCCTACTTGTGATCTCTGTCAAATAAATAAATAAACATCTTAAAAAAAAACAAAACTGAGGGTTGCTGGAAAGGAGGTACATGGGGGGATGAGGTAACTTGGGGGATGGGCATTAAGAAGGACATGGGGACATGCTTAACAAGCACTGGGTATTATAGGAAACTGATGTATCACTGAACTCTACTTCTGAACTCTACTTCTGAAACTAATAATATACTGTATGTGAACTGAATTTAAATAAATTTTTTAAAAGAATGATATATACATGACTATAATAATAGCAATATAGTGGCATAATAATAACAATAAATTACTTGTACTGAGCGTTCAAAAAAAGTACAAGGTTGATAATTTTAAATGATTCAGGGATGCCTGGGTGGCTCAGTCAGTTGGGCATCTGCCTTCGGCTTGGGTCATGATCCCAAGGTCCTGGGATCGGGTCTTGCATCAGGCTCCCTGCTCAGAGGGAAGCCTGCTTTTCCCTCTCCCCTTTCTGCTCCCCCTGTTTGTGCTCTCTCTCTATCTCTGTCAAGTAAATAAATAAAATCTTATGAAAATATAAATGCGGAGAAAGAGGAACCCTCCTACACTGTTGATGGGAATGCAAGCTGGTGCAGCCACTCTGGAAAACAGCATGGAGGCTCCTCAAAAAGTTGAAAATAGAGCTACCCTAAGACCCAGCAATCGCACTACTGGGTATTTACCCCAAAGATACAAATGTAGTGATCCGAAGGGGCACATGCACCTGAAGGTTTATAGCAGCAATGTCCACAATAGCCAAACTATGGAAAGAACCTAGATGTCCATCAACAGATGAATGGATAAAGAAGATGTGGTATATATATATATATATAATGGAATACTATGCAGCCATCAAAAGAAATGAAATCTTGCCATTTGCAACGACCTGGATGGAACTAGAGGGTATTATGCTGAGCAAAATAAGTGAATCAGAGGAAGACAATTATCATATGATCTTCCTGATATGAGGAATCTGAGAGGCAGAGTGGGAGGTTTTGAGGGTAGAGAAGGAAAAAATGAAACAAGATGGGTTTGGGAGGGAGACAAACCATAAGAGGCTCTTTTTTTTTTTTTAAGATTTTATTTATTTATTTGACAGACAGAGATCACAAGTAGGCAGAGAGGCAGGCAGAGAGAGAGAGAGGAAGGGAAGCAGGCCCCCTGCTGAGCAGAGAGCCAGACGTGGGACTCGATCCCAGGATCCTGAGATCATGACCTGAGCTGAAGGCAGAGGCTTAACCCACTGAGCCACCCAGGCGCCCACCATAAGAGACTCTTAATCTCACAAAACAAACTGAGGGTTGCTGGAGGGAGAAGGGGCATGGAGAGGGTGGTTGGGTTATGGACATTGGGGAGGGTATGTGCTACGGTGACTGCTGTGAAATGTGTAAGCCTGACGATTCACAGACCTGCACCCCTGGGGCAAATAATACATTATATGTTAATAAAGATAATTAATAAATTTTTAAAAAGAAAAGAAAATAACAAAAAATACAATTAAATGGTTTAGAAAATGATTATAGATGTAAGTATAGACAGGGACAATGTTAAAGCAAGGGTATCAAAATATTAACAGCTGGATGCAGGGTACAGGGGAATTCCTTTCCCCTTCTTTTAACTTGTGTCTTGGGGTGCCTGGGTGGCTCAGTGGGTTAAAGCCTCTGCCTTCGGCTCGGGTCATGATCCCAGGTCATGGGATCGGGCCCCGAGTCGGGCTCTCTGCTCGGCAGGGAGCCTGCTCCTCCTCTCTCTCTCTCTGCCTACCTCTCTGCCTACTTGTGATCGCTGTCTGTCAAATAAATAAATAAAATCTTAAAAAAAAAAGTTAAAAAAAAAACTTTAACTTGTGTCTTAATTTGACATTATTTTAAAATAGGAAAGATTTTTGTGCGGTTTTTAAATTTTTTTAAAGATTTTATTTATTTATTTGACAGAGATCATAAATAGGCAGAGAGGCAGGCGGGGTGCGGAGGGGAAGCAGGCTCCCTGCCGAGCAGAAAGCCCAATGCAGGGCTCGAACCTAGGACCCTGGGAGCATGGCCTGCGCCGAAGGCAGAGGCTTTAACCCACTGAGCCACCAGGCGCCCCTGGTTTGTTTTTGTTTTTGTTTTTTTTTAATCTACTTCAAGCTACATCTCCCTCCTTGCAAGGAGGACAATCTGACAGTGCCAAAATCTACAGCGTTAATGAGGCCAGTTGCAGGAAAGGAGAAATGCAAGAGAAAATCAGTCAAGTCTTACATCCTACCTGCTACCAATTTAGAAAGAAATCAAGATCATCCAGTGGGCAGATACAAATGGACATGCTAATAACTACTGAAGCTGGGTGATAGGGATTCTGCTTGAAAATGCCCCTAATAAGAAGGTTTTTAAAAATCAATATTCAGCCCTAATATGTGGCTTCCACACAGAGATGAGTAGAGCCATCCTTAAGAGCCAAACCAGCCCTCAGAGTCAAGTACTTCTTGGAGCCACAGCCAGGTCAAGGTCCTTTCAGAAAGTCGGTCAAGGCTGACCCTTATGCAACTGCAGAACTCGAGCAAAGCCCTCCACCAGGCATAAGACACCAGCTGAGTTTCCCAGTCAACTTCAAGTCCACCTAGGGGACAACAAGGCAGCGAGTGAAGGAGGGAATTGTAGCAGGACAGGCGCTACCGGTCAGGTCTTTTCCCAGGAACGGCTGTTTCGGTAAGACGAGGCCACAGGGAGAGGAGTCACCTAACATGCCGTGACCTATGAACCTACACAACCATATTCATACTTAACACACAACTCTGGACACATTCCCAGCCTAGCAGCTCCCCGAGGAATGCAGGTGCCAAGGCCCTGGAGCTGAAATACCTCATGTTAATGGCAGCCTCTCCACTCCACATCCCCAAAGTCTTTGCATCTGTCCAGGCTTAGAACTCTCCCTTGAGGGGCACCTGAGTGGCTCAGTCGGTTGAGCATCTGCCTTCGGCTTGGGTTGTGATCCCAGAATCCTGGGATCAAGTCCCACATCGGGCTCCTTGCTTGGCAGGGAGGCTGCTTCTCCCTCTGGCTGCTGCTCCCCCTGCTTGTGCTCATGGGCTCTCTGACAAATAAATAAAATCTTTAAAAAAAAAAAAAAAAGAACTCTCCCTTGGAACAACCTTGGGGCTACCTCTCATTTAGGCAAGGAGGTCCTAGACTAAGAAATAAGGTCTCTGCCACCATCTCAAGGATTTGAACGTCCCCAGCTTGGGGAAGAAAAGAATCAGTGGAGGCAGAAGGCTACCACGGGGGGGCACCTGGGTGGCTCACTAGGCTAAAGCCTCTGCCTTCGGCTCAGGTCATGATGCCAGGGTCCTGGGATCAAGCCTCACATCGGGCTCTCTGCTCAGCGGGGAGCCTGCTTCCCTTCCTCTCTCTTTGCCTACTTGTGATCTTAGTCTGTCAAATAAATAAAATCTTTAAAAAATATATAAAAAAAAAAAAAAGAAGGCTACCACAGCTACTACTTATATAGTACTAAAACATGTCTGGAACTATTTTTAGATCATTAAACCTCAAAACGACATTTCACAGATAAGGAAACAGAAGCACAAAGAAGTTATGTGATGGTCTGACGCCACAAAGCTGATGGAATCAGGATTCAAACCCAGGGAGTCAGACTCCGGAACCTGTATGTTCTTAACCACTTTTCTATGCAACAGCTCTGTAATCACCAGAAGCAGACTTGCTCTAAACAGAAGGCTTTATGAAACACAGCTGGAATGTTACATATTTCCTCTATGCCACTGTCATCCTAGATTTCTTTTTCTATGAAAAAACAGCCTACTGCCTATTACAACCCACATTTTCCATCAGATTTGGATCTGATGTGCCTCACTCCTCCACCCAGCCACATAATTCAAGTGCTTCAGCTGGTGCTGGCCAGAGCAGGAGCAGCTACAGTGACTGTCACACAGCATAAGCCCCTGAGTAGTTCCAGCCTCAAAGAGAAAAACCACAACAGCAATTACAAACAAGAACAGAACAACAGGTATGGATTTGCCCCTCAAAAACTGCTGGACAGTATCTACCAAAGCTAAACATACATCCACTCTGTGAACCGAGGGCCCTACGTGTGTGTGTGTGTGTGTGTGTGTGTGTGTGTGTGTGTAAACACACTCAATAGAAATATACGTCTATATCTTCCAAAATACATGTAAAAGAATATGCAAAGCAGCTTTGTTCATGATGGCCCCAAACTGGAAAAGAGCCCCAATGTCCAGCAGAAGGACAATAAATAAATTGTGGTATAGTCATACAATAGGAACCTTTACCCCTATAAAAAAACAAACCAGCATTACATGCAAAAGCATGGGTGACTCTCACAGATACAATGGTGAGCCAGGACAAGAAACTATACTGTATGGTTTCACTGATAAAAATTCAAGAATAGGCCAAACTAACCAATAGTGTTAGATGTCAGGATAGTGGTTATCTCAGAGTGAGCAAAGGGATGTTGACTAACAGTAATGTGGGAATCTCCTGGGATCCTGGAAATGTTCTTTATCTTGATCTGAGTAGTGATTACACAGATGTGAACATATGTAAACATTCACTGAACTATATCACTTAAGGTTTGTGCACTTTTCTTTAAAAGAAAAAAAATGTGACTACCCACGGGGGGGATAAAAAAAAAAGCCAAGTTGAAAGCATGATGGTTTTCATCATTAAACAAGACAAAAATAAATGCACTATAAGCTTTCAACTCAAAAAGCTAGAAACGACCAACTGACTGGATTAAAAAAATATATATCTAGGGCAAATTGTTGAAAAAGTTAAAGTTAAAAATGGAATTATTAGGGTGCCTGGGTGGCTCAATCAGTTGGGTAGCTGCCTTCAGTTCAGGTCATGATTTCAGGGTCCTGGGATCAAGTACCAAATCGGGCTCCCTGCTTAGCAGGAAGCCTGCTTCTCCTTCTCCCTCTGCCTGAGGTTCCCCTGGCTTGTACTCTCTCTCTCTCTCTGTCAAATAAATAAAATCTTTAGGGGAAAAAATGGAAATATTAGAAAATATGGTGTAACTGATAAATCCAAGAAGCTTTTGAAAAATAAAGAGCAAAAGTTAAAATGAAAATGCTTACCAAAAAAAAAAAAAAAAAATGCTTACACTAGTCAAGAAAAAAATTGGGAACAAATACCAAAAATTTTAAGTGAGAAAAGTTAGGAATATTTTTTTAAATGGGAATGAGATTTAAAATCTTTATACTAATAAATTTGAAAAAGCTCATGAAACAATTTTTCTCAGAAAATATGAATTAACAAAATTGATGCAAGATGATCAGAAACGGGCACCTGGGGGCCCAGTGATTAAGCGTCTGCCTTCAGCTCAGGTCATGATCCCAGGGTCTTAGGACCAAGCCCCACATCCGGCTCCCTCCTCATCAAGAGGCCTGCTTCTCCCTCTTTCACTCCCCCTGCCTGTGTTCCCTCTTTTGCTGTCTCTCTCTCTCTCTAAATAAATCTTAAAAAGAAAGAAAGATGAATCAGAAAAGCTGAACAAACCAATCATTATGGGATAAAAAACTGAAAAAGTCATCAAAGAATTCTTTCAGAGAAAGCAGCCAGACCCAGTTGGTTTTACGGGTAAGCTCTTTCCTGCACTCACAGAACAGATAATTCCCATGTTATAGAGTCTGTTCCTGAAGCTGGAAAGAGCTTCAATTTACTTTACAAAATTAGCTAAACCTCGATTCTAGAGCCGACAAAAATAGTACAAAACTACAGACAAATATCACTTATGAATATAGGCAGAAAAACCCCAAATAACATATTAACAAGCGATTCTAACAAAATTTTCAAGGAACAAAATCCAACATGAGCAATTGGGTATATTCTAGAAATTTAAAGATTGTTACTATTAAGTAATCAATGCAAGAAATAGAAGAAAAACCATTTAATTATCCCAATAGTTACCTTTTTTTAAAAAAAAGACTTTACTTATTTTAGAGAGAGAGAGAGAGAGCATGAACAGGGAGGGAGAGGTAGATGGAGAGAAAAACTCAAGCAGACTCCATGCTGACCCGGAAGTCTAATGCGGGGCTTGATCTCACAGCCCTGGGATCATGACCTGAGCAGAAACCAAGAGTCTGACGCTCAACCAACTGCACCACCCAGACTCCACCTAGCCCCAGTTACATAAAAGATATTTGACAGGGGGCACCTTGGTGGCTCAGTGGGTTAAGCCTCTACCTTCAGCTCAGGTCATGATCTCAGGGTCCTAGGATCGAGTCCCGCATCGGGCTCTCTGCTTCCCTCCTCCCCCGCCTGCCTCTCTGCCTACTTGTGATTTCTCTCTCTCTGTGTCAAATAAATAAATAAAATCTCAAAAAAAAAAAAAAGGGACGCCTGGGTGGCTCAGTTGGTTAAGCAGCTGCCTTCGGCTCAGGTCATGATCCCAGCGTCCTGGAATCGAGTCCCACATCGGGCTCCTTGCTCGGCAGGGAGCCTGCTTCTCCCTCTGCCTCTGCCTGCCTCTCTGTCTGCCTGTGCTTGCTCTCTCTCCGTCTCTCTCTGACAAATAAATAAATAAAATCTTTAAAAAAAAAAAAAATCTCAAAAAAAAAAAGATATTTGACAAAAATTCAACACCCTTCCTGATTAAAACAATTACAACAACAAAAAAGTGATTAATAAACCAAGGGGGGGTGGGGCAAGAAGAGATTACTAACACCCAACTTTATACCCAGA
Source organism: Neogale vison (assembly GCF_020171115.1). NCBI lineage: Eukaryota > Metazoa > Chordata > Mammalia > Carnivora > Mustelidae > Neogale > Neogale vison. Next base: position 16,115,617 of record NC_058097.1, read on the forward strand.
GAAGAGTCATTAGAAGCCTGGTTACCAGACAGGGTGGGATGGTCATTCCATCACAACTAAAACAGGAAGTTATATGCAAAACAACTAGTGGGAAAAAAGCATAATTATTTCCTAATGTGAGCAAAATTATCAATCTTAGAAACCACATAAATGTCTACCAAGAAAACCCAAAAGAAACTACTGAAAAACTATACTAAGAATTCAGTAGTTGACCAATTATAAAAACAAAACAAAACAAAAACATGTAAAAACTAATAGTCATATATCAACAACATTAAATTAGGAGGCCCAACAGGAAAAAAATCCCACTAAAAGTAAGATCAAAAATATTTTTACAATTTAAAAGAGTCTATCTAAAGATAACTTCAAAATGATTTGAGTGAATTTAGAGACACTACATGTTTTTAAGTAGGAAGAATTAGTATAGACATTCTCCATAAAGGAACTTTACAAAGAATAGAATTTCCATAAATCTTAGAGGAGGAGGAGGGGGAGAACCTCAGAAAATAATTCAAAGTTCAGGTGGTATTGTCATATATGCAAAGAAAAAGAGGAAGGAAGATTTTGAAAAGCAGAGAAGCTCAAAAAGTTAGATATTAAAACGTGGTAATGTTATAACAGCTAAGACAGAGTGATTTTAAAAGTCCACTAAAACAACAAATGAAATGGAAAATCCCCCACAGGTCCAAGTATGTGTATGTGTACGTGTGTGTCTGTGTGTGTGTCTGTATGTGCACACATATTTTTTTTTAAATATAGGCTAAAGGTAACAAACCATCAGGGATAATAATCACAGATTTCAGTTAGTGCTAAAGCAACCAGTAAACTCTAGGGAAAAATTAAATTAGATACCTACTCACACTGTTCACAAAAATAAGCTCACTTGAAGAATAAAATGTGGGATGCCTGGGTGGTTCAGTTGATTAATTATCCACCTTGGATGAGGTCATGATCCCAGGTCCTGGGATTAAGCCCCACTTTGGGCTCCCTGCTCTGCAGGGAGCCTGCTTCTCCCTCTCCTTCTGCTCCCCACTCCTGCTTGGGCTCACTCTCTCTCACTCTCTCACTCTCAAATAAATAATCTTTAAAAAAAAAAAAAAAGAATTAATGTGAAAAAAGAAAATTACAATAAACTAGGAAAAACCAGAGGTGACGATTCATCCAAACTCAGGATGGAGAAAGCCTTCATAAAGGAAAAAGTTACAAATGCAAGTTTAAAACATCTGTTTGAAAAATTGAAAAAAAAAAAAACTAAAATGCAAATGAAAAACTGAAAATGAAAAATTGAAAAAAAAAACTAAAATGCAAATGAAAAATATTTACAAATTATAAGACAAAGAGAAATGGCTTTAACATATAAAGAACTCTTTCAAAACTGAAAGAGAAAAATGTACACTTTGATAGAAAAATGAGCAAAGAACATTAGTAAGGCAATAAACACACTCTAAAACCATTCAATCTCCTTCAATAAATCATAGCATCAAAAAGCAGAGCGAAGTTGGGGTAACTTCAGAGCCATAACAACCAAATTCAAAGAGTAGACCTTGTCCGAATTCAGGTTCAAGCAAACAAACTTGAAAACAACACTTTGAGACAACAGTGAAATTGAACAGGAACTGGGTATTAGGTGATAATAAGGAATTCACGTTAATATTGCCAGGTGTGATAATGGTATAGTAATTATATAAGAAAAGATCCTTCTTGTTTCCTCTTTGGGCTTAGACCTAGTTTGCAGTGACATGGCTAAATGGACCAAGAAGGTCAGAACCATTGGTACATACGAGACCCATTATGGGGCCTCTCGAAGGAAAATGGTGAAAAAGACTGAAGTAATACAATATGCAAGGCACTCTTGTTCCTTCTGTGGCAAAACCAAGATGAAAAGACAAGCTTCAGGGATCTGGCTTTGTGCTTCTTGCATGGGAACAGCAGCTGGCGGGGTTCAGACCTGCAGTACTGCTCTGCAGTCACAGTAAAGCTGACGGCCATCAGAACCTTGCAGGACTTGAGAGACCAGTAGAAGCTCCACCATCTGAAACATTATGAGCCTATAATAAATGGGTTAATTTATGCAACAAAGTAAAATTTCAAAAAATAAAAATATCTTTTTTTTTAAGATTTTATTTATTTATTTGGTGTGGAGAGAGAGACAGAGATCACAAGTAGTCAGAGAGGCAGGCAGAGAGAGAGGGGAAGCAGGCTCCCCACTGAGCAGAGCGCCCGATGCGGGGCTCGATCCCAGGACGCTGAGATCATGACCTGAGCCGAAAGCAGAGGCTTAACCCACTGAGCCACCCAGGCGCCCCAAAAATATCTTTTTTATAAGACACATGCTGAAAACTCTAAAATATAATACTGAAACACCTGTAATTTACTTTGAAATACTACAAGTTAAAAAAAAAATTAGATGAAGCAAATCTGGCATAATATTAATTATCAAATAGATAAAAAAAAGTCCCTAATAAAAGCCAAGAGGCAAAAGAAACCAGCAGTCTTGACCACTGCTGATGGGAGAGTAAACTGGCAGAACTTTTCCAGAGAGTAATCTTGCAATATGTGTCCAATGTCACAGGTATGTGAAAAATATTCAAATCCAGCAAACCCATCTTCAGTAATTTATCACAACTGTCAAAATGGGCACAACGATTAATAAACATGTAAGTTTAGGGGCGCCTGTGTGGCTCACTGGGTTAAAGCCTCTGCCTTCAGCTCAGGTCATGATCCCAGAGTCCTGGGATCAAGCCCCACATCAGGCTCTCTGCTCCGCAGGGCGCCTGCTTCTTCCTCTCCCTGCCTGCCTCTCTGCCTACTTGTGATCTCTGTCTGTCAAATAAATAAATAAAATCTTTTATATATATATTTACCATAGCATTATTTGTGACTATAAAATACCAAAAACAACACCAATGTCCATCACACAACCACCTGAGAGACCACGACCAGGCAGTCATCAAAAACTACACTTTGGGGGCGCCTGGGTGGCTCAGTGGGTTAAGCCGCTGCCTTCGGCTCAGGTCATGATCTCAGTGTCCTGGATCGAGCCCCGCATCAGGCTCTCTGCTCAGCAGGGAGCCTGCTTCCTCCTCTCTCTCTGCTTGCCTCTCTGCCTGCTTGTGATCTCCGTCTGTCAAATAAATAAATAAAATCTTAAAAAAAAAAAAAAACTACACTTTGGAAGAATAATTAAAGCTATTTCAATATATTGGGGGGGTGGGTGCCTGGTTGGCACAGTCCATTAAGTGTCCAACTCTTGGTTTCAGCTCAGGCTGTGATCTCTGGAGTGAGAAATCAAGCCCCATGTCAGCCTCCACACTCAGCATGAAGTCTGCTTAAGATTGCCTCTCCTGCGGCGCCGGGTGGCTCAGTGGGGTTAAAGCCTCTGCCTTTGGCTCAGGTCATGATCCCAGGGTCCCGGGATCAAGCCCAACATTGGGCTCTCTGCTCAGTGGGGAGTCTGCTAACCTTCCTTTCTCTCTGCCTGCTGCTCTGCCTACCTCTGATCTCTGTCTGTCAAATAAATCTTTAATATGGAGTATTATGCCTCCATCAGAAAGGATGAATACCCAACTTTTGTAGCAACATGGACGGGACTGGAAGAGATTATGCTGAGTGAAATAAGTCCAGCAGAGAGAGTCAATTATCATATGGTTTCACTTATTTGTGGAGCATAACAAATAGCATGGAGGACAAGGGGTGTTAGAGAGGAGAAGGGAGTTGGGGTAAATTGGATGGGGAGGTGAACCACGAGAGACTATGGACTCTGAAAAACAATCTGAGGGGTTTGAAGTGGCGGGAGGATGGGAGGTTGGGGTACCAGGTGGTAGGTATTATAGAGGGCACGGATTGCATGGAGCACTGGGTGTGGTGAAAAAATAATGAATATTGTTTTTCTAAAAATAAATAAATTGGAAAAAAATTTTTAAAAAAAATCATTAAAAAAATAAATAATAAAAAAATAAATCTTTAAAAAAAAAAAAAAGATTGCCTCTCCCTCTGTCCCTTCCCCTGCTCATTCTCTAAATAAATAAATAAATAAATAAATAAGATCTCTCCCTTTTTTGTAAGGACAAATACTGTATGATTCTACCTACATGAAGTACCGACTCAGAGACATAGAGACGGAAACTAGAAGGGCGGGAGGTGAAGAGAGCGAATGACCTGTCCGATGGGTGCCGAGTTTGTGTCTGAAATTCCGGAGACAGATGGTGGTGACGGTTGCCCAATAATGTGAATGGACTTAATGCCACTACGCTGCACACCGAAAAATGACAAAGATGATAAACTTCATGTTTACGTGCATTTTACCACAGTTAGAAATAAATAAGTAAATAAAGATATATTGAGGGGCGCCTGACTGGCTCAATCTGAAGAGTGTGTGACTCTTGATCTGGGGGTTGTAGGTTTGAGCCCCAAAATCCGCATGTAGAGATTACTTAAAAAAAAAAATTTTTTTTAAATAAATAAACTTAAAAAAAAAAGATATATTCATACATTTTAAAGATAAAAAGGCATGTTGCAAGATATTATGTTTATGTATGGTCTCAATTTTGTTTCATTGATGTCTTAAATATTTGTTTGCAAGGAAAAAAAAAGGTTCGGAAAAACCTGTATCAAAATGGTAGTAATTATCACTAAGTACTGTGGCTTACAGGAGAATTTTATTTTCTTTGTGTGTCTATGTGCTTTCGTGTAATTTCTAGTTTTTCTACAATTACTTTTATAATCAAAAGTATGTTGACAGAACAAATGAAGAAGGGGACAGTCACAGCGGCTGCTGATCTTAATGTGAGAATGTCCTCAAGTGTATTTCCAAATGACATAACAAATTTGATGATCAAATTATAAAATGCATGCTAGAGTTTGGGAAAATAAAGACCAACTCAGAAGATAAACCATCGGGGAATTAAAAGAGAGGCATATTCCTGGTTTTAAACAATTCCTGAAGCTGGGTTCACCCCATGCCTGTGTGCCCTGCAGAAAGGGAAAGACCAGAGGAGCCTCTAACACTACTCAAGTGGCCCGGACAGGCTCAGAAAGAAAAGACTCTCGAAACAACACGGCGCTCTCCCTGGGAGTCAACACTCCCCACCCCCACACATCTCTCTTAAGCTAAATCCACTTTCAGAAAATATTTTCTAGACAGCAGACATCAAGAGAAAAAGGAGCCTTTCTTTCCGTGGCATTCCCTCACCACATATGGTCCTGCTCTCAATAGAGGCTTTATGAGGGAGGGTCCAGATACCACAGGCATGGGCTATGCCACGGACCACAAGCAGCAATAAATAGACTGTAGGATTTGGACTGCCATGCAGCAGAGGCTCCCTGAATAATTAAGACAGAGCTTCCATCACATTGCAACCTTCGGTAAATGTTTACTGAGTGCCTACTAAGCACAAGGCACTATTTGTAACACCATCCCCCCGACACACACACACAAACACATGCTGCTTCTTTGTTCTGCTCAAGGACTCACACCAGGAAAGTAATGATTTAGGCTGGAGGCACCGGACGGTTTGAGTCAACAGACCACATGTCACCCAGATTGAGAAGAGAGGAGGAGAGGCAGAAGGAGAGCATTCAACCCCCAGAAAGTATCAAGGAGACACATCACTGCATCCCAGCAGGAGAGCCTGGGGACAAAGGAGGCTGAACCCAGCAGTGGAGGCAGAGAGGAGCTCCTGCCTTCCTAATACTCCACGACGGCATTCACAGGGAACAGCCACCGCAGCCCCTGGTCCTGGAGGAAACTGCGGCCCCAGGCCCATCCGTGGCGTGTGAGAGAAACCCAAGCCTGCAAATTCTTCTCTCCACCCTCATAAGTGAATCACACCGGCCACCCCTTCATCATACGTACTTTTGCCCCCATTGTTCTTCAGAACATTGGAGAGGTTGACAGAGGCAGTGCCTAGCAGTTCATTTCTCAAAGTATGGCAGCTCCAGACCTTCAAATCTAAATGACTCTGGGCCGTGACATTCCTGGAAAACAAAAACTTGATTCATCACATCCGAGCCTATTGGTCTTCCTGCAGCTTAAAAGAAAACAGATAAACTTACTGCTGACCTCTTGGAATGGGGGTGGGGTTGGGGGTGGGGGGAAGCCTCAAAAGGGAGATACTTGTATGTGTACTCTTCTCCCCACAAAGCTGACCCTGTAACCATCCGGCTAATAATGAACGCTCTGTGACCTCAATGAAGTAGAAACACCTGGTAAGAAGTGCCTTGGGAACCAAAGGCAGAGAAGTTAGAGGTGTCACAGGAAAGCAGGATCTCCCACAACCCCCGTGGAGCACCTTCTCTCTTTCTCCTAGGTTACTGCAAAGAGAAGAGACTCTCTTACAAAATGATGATCTCATTCCAGAGAAGCTCGGAGCTCCCAATTCGCTTCCCCGTCTTCTTGGTCTCACTGGGGAGCCCATCCACTGCCACCTCCACAAATGAGTTAATTCGAGGTTGACGGTTATGCACCTTGGGCTTTGCTGACACCACTGGACGGGAAAGAAAGAAAAAGTCAAAGATGAGTCAGAAGGCTCCCAGCTGCCCCCCTGTGGCAAATGTTCTCGCTCTTTTTTAGTGTTTCTTTAAAAAAAATAGGTTTGGGATTTTTTTCTGACCCTAAAAAAATTTATTTAAAAAAAAATGTAAGGATATTTTAAAACTATGAAGCATAAGGAAATAAGCACTCCTAACCTGAAAATACTGGGATAATTATCATTGAAATATTGGCAAATCCACACTTAACACTCTCATCTTTTATGCTCCCACTTCTTCAAGAATTGTTCTCCCTCCAGAATCAATTCTAAATGGCTACAATATGAGCCAATTGTAGAGACATACCATAATTTAGTTAACTATTCTTCCAGTGCTTACAATTTTTCACTCTGGGAAAATCAGCATGAATGTAAATATTTGCAGGCCCTTCTCAGTATTCCTCAAATGATAGGAGTATTTTTCTTCAAACTGCTTCATTCCTTCACAAAAAGGATAAACCCATGTAGATACCAATATATCCACGTCACCACCATTGTACTATTAGGTTTTTTCAATATTTGCAAATCAGAGGGGGAAAAAAATCATCTAAGTTACGGAAGATTTAATGAGCACTTATTACAGACACTAGGCTATGCACACATCATCTAAATTACATCATCATCCCCATTTCACCCAAGTGGAAGCAGGCTTAGGGAAACTAAGTCATTGCCCCAGGTCACAGAGCCTGGGGGCTTCAAACTAGGATGTGCACCCAGGCAACCTGACCCCCCACCACGATTATTGGTTATATTACCGTTCTTCAATTACTAGTGAGGGTGAATATGTTTTCCATGAGCTTGTTAGCCATCTGCCTTTCCTGTTATATCTGTAACCTTCATGTGGCAGCATTTCTGATGTTTATTTGGTACGAGCAAGCCAAACTGAACAAGTATGCAGGCATCTCTTAGAGCATGTATTACCCATGGTGGAAACTCCAGATCAACGAGACAGACCACACCTAAGATGTCCTCGATCCCGGGACCCAAATCAGAGCATGTGACTGGCATTTCTTACCCATGAGGCAAGACTGAGCTCCCCTTCTGATAAGGGTTAGCAAACCTCTCTCTCCCATACCCTTCTGAGAGTCCTATAAGGGTCCACAACTTGAGAAAGGACAAAACTACCTCTGGATTCTTTTAGCAATACCTGTGTTTTCCAGGCCCAATAGAACAGTAGAGAGCAAGTCAAAGAACAACAGCAGCAAAAGCTGTGGCTAAGATTCAGGAGCAAGAGGGTATGGTAGGAGAAACAGGTCGGGGCGAGGGGAAATGTGGGCCAGAGTAGAAAACTGAACTACTTTACACATAGACTAAGGTTAACTGACGCCACCTCGTGGTGGGAGAGTAGCTCTGCACATAGAGTCTAAAAAACGGGCAAGGGGAGAGGACTAGTTATAATTATAGTCCTATCATTTTGAGCTAGACAGTTTCTTTGAAATCAACAAGTTCATAAGGAGAGCACCTGATATAATGATTAGTATTAGGTGTTATATAAGACTGATGAATCACTGAACTCTACTTCTGAAACTAATAATATACTATATGTTAATTAACTGAATTTAAATTAAGAAAAAAGAAGAAGAAATCAACAAGTTTGAACCCTTCATTTAATAGTTGGGCCAATTAAGTAAGGTGCCCGGAGGTGAGATAACATATCCAAAATCTGGCAGCACACAGGCCAATTCTCAGAACTCTGTTATAATGTTTCCTTTTTTGTCCCTCTAACTTTTACCCCTAGGTTCTTTTTCCTCCCTTTGGAGATTTATTTTTTGTTTTGTTTTGTGATATCTTTACTTTCTTTTTTATCTTGACATAATTTCAGATTTAGAAAAGTTGCAGCAAAAATACAAAGAATTCCTATAAACCCTTCGCCTAAGGGTCACCAAATACTAACTTGTTACTATATTTGCTTTGTTACTCTTTCTCTTCCCTGAGTCTCTCTCATATACGTCCACATCCGTTCCTGAAACTTTAAGTGAGTTTGAGATGCTGTGCCCTTTTCTTCTAAATACTTCAGTGTATATTTCTAAGAACAAAGACAGTTTCTGATAATACCATAATATAATTATCAACATGGAGAAATTAAATAATCTTTAAAACTACGATTTAATGTACAGACCTCATTTAAATTTTGTTAAATGTCCTATCAATGTCCATTATAGCAAAAGAGAAAAGACACTTTTTGTGTGTGTGTGTGGCCCAAGATCCAATCTAGGATTACATATTGCAGTTGGTAGTTTTATTCTGAAGTGTCCAATCTACAGAAAGGGTTAAAAGAATAGGACAATAAGGGATGCCTGGGTGGCTCAGTGGGTTACAGCCTCTGCCTTCGGCTCAAGTCATGGTCGCAGGATCCTGGGAACAAGCCCCGCATCCGGCTCTCTGCTCAGCAGGGAGCCTGCTTCCCTGTCTCTCTGCCTGCCTCTCAGCCTACTTGTGATCTCTATCTGTCAAATAAATAAAATCTCAAAAGAAAAAAAAAAAGAAGAAGAATAGGACAATACATAACTGTATATTCCGCAGCAACTATCACTTTGCCACATTTGCTTTTTTAAAAACCTTTTTTCCGGGACACCCAGGTAGCTCAGTAGGTTAAGTGTCTGCCTTCAGCTCAGGTCATGATCCCAGGGTTCCGGAATCCAGCCCCACATCAGTGGGCTTGAACTCACAATCCCAAGATCAAGAGTCATGTGCTCTACCAACTAAGCCAGCTAGGCACCCCACCACATTAGTGTTTTTTTGTTTTTGTTTTTCTATGCGTGTGCCTTCATCATTGCTACTCAAGAGAACTTCAGAAGCGCCTGGGTGGCTCAGTTGGGTGTCTGCATTCGACTCAGGTCATGATCCCACCAGCATCAGGTCCCACCTCGGGCTGATCCCAGGGACCCTGATCCCAGGGATCAGGTCCCACCTCGGGCTCCCAGCTCAGAGGAGACCCTGCTTCTCCCTTTCCCACTCCCCCTGCTTGTCTTCCCTCTCTCACTGTGTCTCTCTCTGTTAAATAAATAAATAAAATCTTAAAAAAAAAAAGAGAGAGAGAGAGAGAGAGAACTTCAGTGATAAGGAAAAGTTCTATGCCAACACAGGCTAATGCATGGCCATGAGATACACGTGGCTACTGAGCTCTCGGAATATAGCTGGTATGACTGAGGATTTAAATTTAAAGTTTAATTTTAATCTTAACATAAGTAGTTCTATGTGGCTAGAGTGACTATCTTTCTAGATAGCCCAGGATACAGATACAGGAGATCTGTATTTGTGTATGGGCATGACTCTGCATATACCCACACCATTTGAAAATTGTAGATATCATGACTGATCAAACCTAAATACTTCCAGTATACAACTTGTAAGAATACGGACATTCTAGGGTACATGGGTGGCTCAGCTGATTGGGTGGCTGCCTTCGACTCAGGTCATGGTCCCAGAGTCCTGGGATTGAGTCCCACATTGGGCTCCCAGCTCCACGGGGAGTCTGCTTCTCCCTCTGACTTTCTCTCCTCTCATGCTCTCTCTCACTGTCTCTCTCTCAAATAAATAAATAAAATCTTAAAAAAAAATGGACATTCTAAACATTGTACACTTGAAACTAATGTAACACAGTATGTTCATTATACTTCAATTAAAAAAAATAAGGAGGGGCATCTGGCTGGTTCAGTTTGTACAGCATTCAACTCACTCTCAGGGTTGTGAGTTTGAGCCCCATGCTGGGCATAGAACTTCCTTTAAAAAAGGGGACGGAAGAAATGCAGGCACCTGGGTGATTCAGTCGATTAACTCCAACTCCTGATCTCAGCTCAGGTTTTGATCTCAGGGTTGTGAGCTCAAGTCCTGAGTTGGGCTCCAAGCTAGGCATGGAGCCTACTTAAAAAAAAAAAAAAGAAAGAAAGAAAAGAGGGGCATCTGGGTGGCTCAGAGGTTAAAGCCTCTACTTCGGCTCAGGTCATGATCCCAGGGTCCTGGGATCAAGCCCCGCATCAGGCTCTCTGCTCAGCATGGAGCCTGCTTCCTCCTCTCTCTGCCTGCCTCTCTACCTACTTGTGATCTCTGTCTGCCAAATAAATAAATAAAATCTTTTTTAAAAAGAAAAGAAAAGCATAAAAAAAGAAAGGGAAGACATTTTTCCACCTAACCACACCACCATTATTATACCTGAAAAAAATGCAGTTACTCCCTCTATCATTTGATATTCATTACATATCCAAATTTCCCCAATTTCTCCAAACATATTTGTTAGAGCTGTTTCCGCCCAATCCAAGAACCTATCGGCACGAGCAAACTGGATTTGGTTACTGGTTCCTTAATCTTCTAAAACCTAGAATGCTCTCCCTTCTTTTTCCCTGACAATAATTTTTAAAGACTTCCACCAGCTGTCTCATATAATGCACCAAATGCTGTTTTTCTGATTGTTACCCTCATGATGAGATACACAGTGAATATTTTTGTCAAGAATACTACATAGGTTACGTTGCATGTGTCTTACTATACACACTGGGCTGTCCTCCTACCGTGGATACTAAATTTGATCCTCTGGTTAATGTGCAGTCTGTCAGGTCACTCCACGGTAAAGATACATTTTCCCCTTCATAACTTACAATTAATCAGTGGGATGATATTTTGAAGGTTTCATGTTCTTAAAACACAAGCCAAATTAAAAGCCTCAACATCTGAGCAGATTTATCTGGAAAGTTTATTTACTGTTTGATGAAATATAAATGCCAATTTCACATCTTCACATAGAATTTAGCTTTTAAAGTTAACAAATAAGGCAAAAAAAAACAAAAAAACCACACATGGCCAAAATTGTAACCTTGAAAAGCTCTTAGGAAGGTACAGAATAGAGTCTAATCTAATGTCTTTCAATATAAAGCAAAAAGCCAGTTTTTGCTTTGTTGTGTTGGTTTTCAGTGTTCAGTTTCTCGGTGCTTCTTCAGTTAAGTATCAGATAAAACAGCTCGCTTATGTTTAAGGACCCTGCTATATTTTAAAAGTGTATTTTAGGGGTGCCTGGGTGGCTCAGTGGGTTAAGCCTCTGCCTTCGGCACATATCATGATCTCAGGGTCCGAATCGAGCCCCACATCAGGCTCTCTGCTCAGCAGGGAGCCTGCTTTCCCCCTCTCTCTGCCTGCCTCTCTGCCTAGTTGTGATCTCTGTCAAATAAATAAATAAAATCTTTTTGTAAAAATAAATAAATAAAATAAAACTGTAGGCCTGCATTATAGAGAAACATAAGGGAAGTGAGGCAGAGAGAAGGAATAGCGAAGTCACCTCTCCCAAATTACACTATAGGCTCTCTTAATGAAACACATGGGAGGAGGAACCAGCTACACCATCTACTTTGTTTTTTCTTTTTCTCTTCCCCCATCATTTTCCTCAGTGGTATTACAGAATCCTTATTGGTTAAATGCATCTGTAGTCAGACACGCTTGTATTATCCAGTTAGCTCATTCCACACTGGTAAAAATTCACACTGAGGAAAGGCAAACAGACATCTTTACAAGTCAAATGCATTCCTGAATAATATGGCCCCAAAACAGGGACCTCATTGTGTCACCAGGTCTATGGCAGCCTTCTGTTTTAACCTAGACTTGATAATTTTTAGACCAGGTAGTAAAAGCTAAACTCCCAATTTCAAAACCCTATCAAGTTCCCTCTAATGCTTCTCCCTCCTCAAGAGGGCTAGACTAGAGTAACCATGAGACATCAACAAAAATGGTTAAAATGTATCAAGACTATTTTTTAAATCAATAAGTAAATAAGAAAGAGGCAGAGAATCTACAGACTAGGAAATCCAAATTTCCCTTAAACATAGGATAAGATGTTACACATCATTTATAATAAAAGAAATGTGAAATAAAAGTCCACTGAGAAAACAGTTACTTGGGGGTGCCTGGATGGCTCAGTGGATTAAGGATCTGCCTTTGGCTCAGTTCATGATCCTGGAGTCTGGGATGGAGCCGCACATCAGGCTCAGTGGGGAGCCTGCTTCTCCCCTGCCCCTACCCCTCTGCTCATGCACACTCTCTTGCTCTCAAATAAATAAATCTTTTAAAAACAAAAAGACAGAGAGAAAGAAAAAAGTTGTTTTTTTTTTTAACCAATCAGACTGGCAAAGATAAAAAAAAAGTCTGAGAACACACTGTGTCGGTAAAGATGTGGGGAAATGGGCACTCTCATGCACTGCCAGAAAATTATTCCTTCCAAGGAAGGGAACCCGGCTCTCAAGATTACAAAACCATATCCCCTTTCAGGTATCTTGGAAGGGACACACAAGAAGCTGGTAATATTAGTTTCCCAGCAGGGGCACTGAGGAACTGGAGGAAAGGAAACAATTTTAAAGCATCTGAATGAATTAAAGAGATGAATAATACTTGCATTTCAGAAATAATAATTTTAAAAAATGATGCGACAATTTTGCCTCCAAATGACCATGTCTCTGAGAGGCCAGAGCTGTGATACTAAGCACTGTCCCGGGTCACCAGGCATCTCTCAGTCCCGTGACTTTTCTGCAGAGCTAAGGCTACCAAAGCAACCTTCTGTCACTCAAGCAATATTGACAGCCTACTAAGTGTCCGGCACTGTTCTCTATCACTGGGGTACCAAAAGTAATCAAAACAGACCAAAAGCCCTATTTTTGTGTTTACACTCTATTGAAGGAGAAAGTCAATAAAGGAAATACATAAAAATCTGTAAATTACATTGGGGCGCCTGAATGACTCAGTCAGGTGAATGTCCAACTCTTGATTTTCGTCTCAGGTCAGTCACACTTGCAGGGTGGTGGGGCTGAGCCCCAAGTTGGGCTCTGCACTCAGTGCAGTCTGCTTGTCCCTCTCCCTCCCACGTGCTCTTCCCCTCAATTGTGCACCCGCACTTGCTCTCTCTAAAATAAATAAGCAAAATCTTTAAGAATACATATGTACTACGTTAAATGGTAACAAGACTAAGAAAAAAATATAAAGTAATGAAGGGAATAGACATGAGGAGGGCGGGGAGGCTGCAAATGGGGAAATCAGGAAGGCTTGTTAAAGAGGATGACTTTTGGGACGCCTGGGTGGCTCAGTGGGTTAAAGCCTCTGTCTTCGGCTCAGGTCATGATCTCAGGGTCCTGGGATTGAGCCCCGCATCGGGCTCTCTGCTCAGCAGGGAGCCTGCTCCCCCCCCCCGCCTGCCTCTCTGCCTACTTGTGATCTCTGTCAAATAGATAAATAGAATCTTTAAAAAAAAAAAAAAAAGAGGTTGACTTTTGAGTAAAGACCTAAAGAAAGCAAGGAAGCAAACCAGGTATATATCTGGCCCCAAAGGACTTCACTCCAAAGGAACAGCAAATGCAAAGGCTCGGAGGTGGGAGTGTGCCCGGCACACACAGTGAAGAGCAAAGAGGCCCACGTGGCCGCAGCAGGGTATATGCGGAAGAGTAACAGGAGATGAGAAATGGGAGTGGTGGGTGGGGTCATATCCATGGGAGCCTCAGCTTTTACTGGGTGAGATGGAGCACCCTTGACACGTTGAAAGCCTTGATGTGCCTGCTGTGTGACTGAGAGGACGAAGTAAGACAAAGGACAGAGGCAGGGAGGCAGGTTAGGAGGCTACTGCCTTCATCTAGGGTGGACATGGCAGCTCGTGGACGCGCAGGTGGTGCGAAGAGGCGGAATGATGGGTAGCTCTGAAGGCAGACATAAGCAGATTCCCTGACTGGCTGAATACAGAATATGATAAGGAAAACCAGGAGCTTATATGGTTACTAACCATTCAAGTGGAACGACAAGTGGGCTACTAGAGATAAAAATCTGGAAATAAATCAAAGAAGAGGTCCAGGCTAGAGACATAATTTTGGCAGTGTTCTTATTATTGGTGGCATTTAAAGCCATGAGGTTGGGGGGCGCCTGGGTGGTGAAGTTGGTTAAGTGACTGACTCAAGTCCTGATCTCAAGATCCTGAGATCGAGCCCCACGCATCAGGCTCCACGCTCAGCATGGAGTCTGCTAAAGTTTCTCTCTCCCCCTGCCTCTCCCCACCGTGTGCTTGTGCAAGCACTCTCTCTTTCTCAAATAAATTAATAAATCTTTAAAAATAAATAAATAAACCATGAGGTTGGATGAGATTACCTAGGGAATGAGTATAGGCAGAAAAGGGCCCTAGGGCATGAAGGAATCACCATTAATTTTTGCCAAAAGTTCCTTTTATCCTTCTTTTTTAAGAATTCCAGTGACAGGGGTGCCTGAGTGGCTCAAGTGGTAAAACATCTGCCTTTAGTTCAGGTCATGATCTCAGGGACCTGGGAGGGAGCCCCATGTCAAGTCCCTGCTCAGCGAGAAGTCTGCTTCTCCATCTCCCTCTGCCACTCCTCCTGTTTGTGCTCTCTCAATCTCTCTCAAATAAATAAATAAAATCTTTAAAAAAAAAAAAAAAGGGAAGAAAGGAAAAGAATTCCAGCTATATGGGCACCTGGCTGGCTCGGTCAGTGGAGCATGCGACTCTTGATCTCAGATTGTGAGTCTGAGCCCCACGCTGGTTCCAGAGATTACTTAAAAGTAAAATATTAAAAAGAAAAGAGAAATCCAGCTATATGGTAACACTGTGAGAATGAAGAGTAGACTCTTAGGCTGTTTCACAGTATCTGGTCTCAGACAGAGGCGTGGTATAATTCTACCTCTTCCCCATAGACTGCGCTGGACCTCAAACAGAAAACATTTCACAGGATGCCACTCACCTTTCAAAGTAAGCTGCGACTTCTCAAAAGGCAGGGCCACTCCTGCCCGGCTGGAGCTGGCAGATGCCATGTCATCACCAGAAAACTGCAAGACAAACAGCAGGAGGTTTAGAGGATATCCGGTAAGAGACTGAGGAACTGCACCCCTTTTTAATATTTCAGTTGAAAGAGATAAACCAGAAAAATATAAAGGTCCAAGCAACTTCGTGCTACTTCTGTCGGGGTGGAGTCTGTCTGTCTTGTCCTGAGCCTAGCTAGGTCTCTGCTAGCCTAGGAAGGGCAAAGGACTATTACAACATCAACATTTACAGGAAAGAGCCTAATATAACACTTTCAAAAAGAAAATCACAGTTCAACAATTTTTTAAAAGTCCAAGTTTGGGGGGGGCACGTGGGTGGTTCAGTGGGTTAAAGCCTCTGCCTCCTGCTCAGGTCATAATCCCAGGGTCCTGGGATCGAGCCCCACAGAGGGCTCTCTGCTCAGTAGGAGGACTGCTTCCATTCCTCTCTCTCTGCCTGGCTCTCTGCCTATTTGTAATCTCTGTCTGTCAAATAAACAAATAAAATTTTTTTAAAAATAAATAAATAAATAAATAAAAGTCCAATTTTTAAAATCAATGAAGAATACACAAAAGGGGTGCCCGGGTGGCTCAGCAGATTAAGTGACCAACTCTTGACTTAGGCTCAGGTCATGATCTCAGGATTGTGAGATCAAGACCAGAATCAGGCTCTACACCCAGTGTGGAGCTTAGAACTCTCTGCTTGGGATTCTCTCTCTCTCCCTTCTCTCTCTGCCCCTCCACCCTCCCAGGTACACTGTCTAAAATAAAAATGAATAAATAAGTAAATAATAAAAAGATACACGAATGGCCAATAAGCACATTCTGGACATCATTAGCCATCCGGCATCTCTGTCACTCTACCTTGGCTCAAAGCATAAGTCTATCTTGCATTTTGAATGGATCTTTTACTTATACACAATTTTGTAACATCGCCCTTTATCATTTGAAAAATATTGGTTCACTGAGCTATGTAGATATTCCAAATGTTGACACATGTCATTATACACTATCAGAAAAAGCACATTTGTGAATGTCACCACTGATCTCATCAGATCTTTAAGTATTGGGAAAGTGTCAAGCTCTTAGTGGCAGATGTAAGTATTCCAAAATTCTAATCTTCGCTTAAAAACTCATATTTTATCATTGGCAACAAATACTGTCCATTGTTTTCCTTCAAGTGACAGGCTCACTTCATTCATCTTCAACAAAATGTCTGCCAAATACCCAATCTAGTAACTTCAGTTTGTTCAGTTTTTTTAAGTAAAAATAGCATTTCATGAAAAAAGCAACTTCGCTCTCAATTCACACAAGTGCTTCCTCCCAAGACAACCATCATACTTAGGCGTGCAGAAGTGCTGTAGGCGTATTTCCCATTTCATCACACAGAGTATTAAAAAAAAGACATGCATAGGGGTTGAGACTTAATAAAATTAATAATTTTTACTGCTTTGTCAAGCACATTCTGAAGTCAAACTGGCCTGCTCTCTTTTTACTAAGTCCGCTGCAGTGAGGAAGACAAGGACAACAGCTCAGACTCGCAGCACAGCCCGGATTCCAACAACGGCAGCAACGGTTGTACTCACCTTCGCTTTTGCACCATCAGTGCAAATGCAATCATGGTGGAAAAGGCAAATAAGGTTATTATGAAAATAGTTTTGATCTTGCAAAACCTTTTAGGTCTCAAGTGGCCAGCAGAGGTCGAAGGGACCCCCGTCTGCTCCCTCGCGTGGAGAACTGCTACTGTAAAGACACTAAGAAAGTCCTCTTCTATTCGACATCATTAATACCTTCTTCCATTGTATTTCTTTCTGATCTCTCCTCCAACTTGCTATTCTGAAGGGTTACTCAGCCTTCAAAGATGGTTAAGTCACCACACATTTCACTAAGAATGGAAACCCTTTATGTGAGGATGAAAATGTAGCTACCATAAAGTCACACTGATTTTGACATTTTCCATAGCTGAAGTCAAATACTTTTATACTTTAAGATTTTAGCCAAAACAAAACAACTGCCTTATTTATAAGGTACATGCAGTCCAAAAAAGTATTTTTTAGTGACTCGTTTTTCCCGGACTAGTCTATAACAGGCATTTTACTTATAATCTTAGATATGGGGTGGCAATAGAAACATCTAAAAAGTTCTAGGGAGCATCTAAGAAGACAATACAGAAACTACCGCTATCAAGTTCTTAAGACCAGACCTCTGTGTTGCTAAGTCCAACAGTGAATCCTCAGTCCTCGTCTCATACAACCTACCGGCACACCTGACATGACAGATCGATCACACTCTTCCTTGGAATGCTTTCTTCCCGTGGTTTCCAGGACATCACAGCTGCCCGATGTTTCCCCCTGCCTCTCGGGCTGCTCGTTCTCAGCCTCTTTACAGGCTCTCTCTCTACTCCTCAACCTCTAACCAGCAGGGTGTCCCACAGCTCAGGCCTTGCATGTCTTCTGGTAATTTCTCGTATGGCTTTAAATACCAGCCAACTGTTGACAATCCCAAATTGGTGTGTTTAGTACAAACTTCACCCTCGAACCTCAGCCCCTCTTTGTCTAATGACCAAACGAATCTTCCGAACCTGCTTCTTGGCCTTCTGCATCTCAGTTAATGACAACTCTTTCCAACCAGTGGCTCAGCCCAAAATTCTAGGACTCATCCCTGCTTCTGATTTTTTTTAAGACGTATGTCAGATTACATCACTCTGCTATTCAAAACCATTCAGGGCTTCCAGTCTACTGCAAAGTACAAGTCAAAGTCCTTAAAATGTAGGCCCTGCATGATACAGTCCACACGCCTCTCTGACCTCCCCTCTCTTTTCTTTCCCCACTTCCTCCCTCTCCTGAAGCTATACAAGCCTCCCCACTCATCCTTGAACATGCCAGACATGCTCTCCTATTGGACTTCTACCTTTTCCATCTAGAATGTTCTTTCCCCAATTGTTCACCTATAGGGACTACCTCAGGCATGTACTCAGAAGTCACTTTCTTAAGAGGTGTTACTGGACCACTCTATTACCCTACCTTTCCACATGCATTTGGACCCCTCCTTCCCTATTTTACTTTTCCTCCCTAGCATTTATCACTGGCATGGTTCATACTGTATGGATTTCTCGTATTTATTGTCTCTCTCCCTCCCCTAGAATGTAAGCCCCACAAAGGCTGAGATGTGTGCCCCATCTGTTAGCCCTGGAGCCCTGCTCTGCCGTCCAGAATGATGCCTGGCTCTTAACAGGAGCTCCATAAATGTTTACCCAGTGAACTGGAGCATCACTGACTGAAATTTAAAAGGAAGATATTTTGATTTCCTAGACTAAATTTGTTTTGGTAAAGCAATAAAAAGATCAATGCTCTCTTTCCCCCGAGCAGACCAGCAAGAGATGAGATGTCAGAGAAAAAGTAGTGGTGAGAAGCCTTACACAGTTCTGAAGGCAAATGAGATGGTACCTGGCAACTTCCATACAGTGAAAGATGCATATATTGTGCCTGGCAGGATCCCCCTCCTGGGTCTTGGCCCCGGGAAAAATCTCCCAACACATGCCAAAGAAGCCGCATTGCAGGGCGCCTGGGTGGCTCAGTGGGTTAAA
The DNA here is from genome assembly GCF_020171115.1 of Neogale vison. Taxonomy (NCBI): domain Eukaryota; kingdom Metazoa; phylum Chordata; class Mammalia; order Carnivora; family Mustelidae; genus Neogale; species Neogale vison. Next base: position 16,134,499 of record NC_058097.1, read on the forward strand.
GCCTCTGCCTTCGGCTCAGGTCATGATCCCAGGGTCCTGGGATCCGGTCCCACATCGGGCTCTCTGCTCAGCAGGGAGCCTGCTTCCCCCTCTCTCTGTGCCTGCCTCTCTGCCTACTTGTGATCTCTGTCTGTCAAATAAATAATAAATAAAATCTTTAAAAAAAAAAAAAAAAAGAAGCCACGCAGAGATGTTCACCACAACGTTTGTAATAGCAAAAATTTGTGAACGACCTAAACGTCCATCAATGGGGGAATGAATAAACTGAATCTACTTTAAAAATGGAATTCTGTGGAATAGCTGGAATATCTGAATTCAATCTACACGTACAAATCCCACATTATGGGGCGCCTGGGTGGCTCAGGTGATGATCTCAGGGTCCTGGGATCGAGCCCCACATCGGGCTCTCTGCTGGGTGGGGAGCCTGCTTCTCTGCCTACTTGTGATCTCTGTCAAATAAGTAAATAAATCTTTTTTTAAAAATCCCACATTATAATGGCAAAAGGGGGAAAAAGCAAGTGAAAACCTAAGTGTAGTATGATGTCATTGGTGCACGCTTGAACTTACACAGAATCAGTTGTATATACTGCTGTGGCAAGACATGAATGGAATAAAAGTATAAAAGTGTGGCTGGGAAGTAACCACACCGAGGTAAGAATGGAAGTTACTTCTGGGGTAGCACAGAAAGGACCATGGGAACTGGTGGAAGGACAGAGACCACGGGAACTTCAAATGTATCTGCAACATTTTGTCTTTTAAAGAAAAAGTTCTGAAGCAAATATGGAAAGATGTTAATATTCATTAAATCCAGATGGTGGTTTTTATGACTATTCATTATCCTATTCTCTGAACCATTTTACATGTTTGATCTCTCTCATAATTTAACGATAATTTTAAAGAGGGGGAAGATCATATCTTGAATAATGAAGGAAAAATTAATGATTATAAATAAGCCTCGGGGCTTTCGGTAACAGAGGTTAAAGCACTACAAGCAGGAGATCCATTATTTAGAGACTCAAAAAATAAAAGAATATTTTAAAAATCTTTATATCTATTAGGACTCTTTTCCTAAGACAACTCAACTGAGGGTAGTTTTAAGCTAGCATGTCCTCCCTGAGCTTTTCTCCTTTTAGCCTATGGCCTATACTCAAGAAAATTCGAGAGAATGAAACTGGCAGCACCTCCTACATGGCCTGTTAAATGGGAGGAAGACCAAACCTCTGGATCTATATCCATCAGGGCCCCACAACAAAACAAAGCAGATAAATTCTAAAGAAGTCTCAGAAGGAAGAAAGCCAACTGGGAAAGCAGAAGAATTAGAGTAGATAACACGTTTTCTTTTTCCAACGTCTTTCAAGATTGTAGTCCAGTGTTTATTAATAATAATCAGTGTTATTACAACGGGGACTGTCTGTCTTTCCAGATCTATTAAGGAAAATACCACCTTGACTTTACAAGGTAGGTATTTTGAACTGTAAGACCTTTCCAACCATGTATTTTTTAAAAGTAACCATTACTAGAGAAAAGAAGTCAGATCCCATCCCAAAGTACATTTAGCCTCTCAGCCTCTGCCTCAGGGTCCCATATGAGACATGGTCCCTAATAGGCAGGAGGCTCCAATCCCCAACTACCTACTACCGGAAGGTTACGAAACCTGAGGCCCAGGATTTATGCTATACCTGTCTCAGCAACCCTGCACCTGGACTCAAGTAATTTTTTCCCTTGCTCATAGCAATGGGAAATGTTTGCATCCAAATCACTCCCAAAAACAGGAGTTAGCATAAGCCCAGGGTAGGAAGGAGGAGGAAGGGGAACAATGTTTTAAGTATCACCAAAGGTTACAGACACACAGAAAATTTCATTATTGAAGGGCGTAATGGATTTATTGGGTGGGGAAGAGGAAAACCAAAACTACCTCTGGTTAGTTGGATTAACCCAAATTTCTTTAAAAACACTAAAAACAATCACTTCTTGGCTTTTGGCTAAGATCAAATGTAAAAACACTAAAAGCGTATTGTCCTCTGAACCTGTCCTCTATGTAAATCTTGAAAAGCATTATTTTTCAAAAAGATTATTTATTTATTTGTCAGAGACAGAGGGAGAGAAAGCGAGCGAGCACAGGCAGACAAAGAGGCAAGCAGAGGCAGAGGGAGAAGCAGGCTCCCTGCCGAGCAAGGAGCCTGATGTGGGACTCGATCCCAGGACCCTGGGATCATGACCTGAGCCAAGGCAGCTGCTTAACCAACTGAGCCACCCACGCGTCCCTTGAAAAGCATTTTTTTAGGGATGCCTGGGTGGCTCAGTTGCTTAAGCATCTGCCTTCAACTCAGGTTACGATCCCAGGGTCCTGGAATTGAGTCCCACATTGGGCTCTTTGCTCGGTGCGGAGCCTGCTTTTCCTTCCACCCCTCCCCCGCTCGTGCTCACTAGCGTGTGTGCATGCTTCTCTGACAAATAAATAAAAAAATTTTTTAAAGCCTTTTTTGGGGCCACCTGGGTGGCTCAGTCGGTTAAGCTGCTGCCTTAGGCTCAGGTCATCATCCCAGGCTCCTTGGATCGAATCCCACATCAGGCTTTTTGCTCGGTGTGGAGCCTACTTCTCTCTCCGCCTCTGCTTGCTTGTGTGTGCTCTCTTTCTCGCTCTCTCCTCTGACAGATGAATGAATAAAATATTAAAAAAAAAAAAAGCCTTTTTTGGGGCACCTCGGTGGCTTAGTGGGTTAAGCCTCTGCCTTCGGCTCAGGTCATGATCTTGGGGTCCTAGGATTGAGCCCTGCATCAGGATCTCTGCTCAGCTGGAAGCCTGCTCCCCCCACTCTCTCTCTGCCTGCCTCTCTGCATACTTGTGATCTCTCTCTCTCTCCGTCAATTAAATTAAAATCTTTGAAAAAAAAAACTTTTTTAAGTAAAATATAACAGAATATAAAATATAAGAGTACATCATACATAAAGGAAAGTATTATTTCATGAAAAGTCTGTCCAGATAAATGGACATTTATATGTACAAGTACACTGGATCGGGGCACCTGAGTGGCTCAGTCGTTAAGCCTCTGCCTTCAGCTTCGGTTGTGATCCCAGGGTCCTGGGATCGAGCCCCACATCGGGCTCTCTGCTCAGCGGGAAGCTGTTTCTCCCTCTCCCACTTCCCCTGCTTGTATTCCCTCTCTCACTGTGTGTCTCTCTCTGTCAAATAAATAAAATCTTAAAAAGCAAACAAACAAAACAAGTACACTGGATCATGATATAAAAGACATTCCTTACTGGTTTCCTTACTAAAGGTTGCATGAGAGCAGCTCTGTAACAATCCCATGTTGGGTAGGGCTTCAAATTAGAGAGACACTCACAAAACACCACAAAACCCAACAAGTAATCAATAGATTTGAGGACTAACTATTCACTCAGAGAAATGTCATCAGCTCATTACCATTTTAGGTCTGAGAAATTTTCCCACACATATGTAAAATAACCTCATGGGCATGGATGAAAGGTATTCATTCACTCATGGAACAAATATTTATTGAGCATCTATTATATACCATGCACTGGTTTTGGTGCCAGTGATAAACGGTGAGTAAAATGAAACAAAACAAAATTCCTGCTTTAGAGGTTGTCCTGGTGAAGAGCCAAGAAAGATTCCCTCCTGGCTCTTGCATGGAAAAGGAAAAAGTAACCACTGTAAAATATCCCAAAGGTTCACAACAAGGGCCTACTCTCTAGCGAAAACGACTTCACCAGAGCTTTATCCTAACTAGGGGGAGGAAGTTCCCCTGCCTGAGGTCCTTCTACTCTTCCTATATCACTTAAGGAGGAAAACTAGTTAAAAAACACTTTTGAAGGTGACAACCCATGGACATAGACTCATTAAAAGACTGAGGGTGGTTTTTTTTTTTAAAGATGTATTTATTTTAGAGAGAGAGCATGTGAAGGGGAGACACAGAGAGAGAGGGAGAGAAACTTAAGCAGACTCCATGCTGAGCTTGGAGCCCAATGCAGAGCTCAGTCTCACAACCACATGATCACGAAACTAAGATCGGACGCTTATCTGTGCCACCCGGACACCCCTAAAAGACTGGGATTTAATGATAAGACTACAAAATTCTGGCCCTCCCCCATACTTTCCCACCATCTCATGGGTCTAGTATAACACTGGAATACAGCTGAAAGAGCTGAAAGGTGCAAATTCTATTCACAAAGTCGTTCTTAAGGAAGACCAAAGATAACTGGGAGACCAAAACAAGGATACTAGATGAATTTGAAGCCTCTGGTACTTACAGTTAGAGCAATTATTTTGTTTTGTTTTAAGTAGGCTCCACACCCAAGGGTGCCTGAACTCATGAACCTGAGATCAAGACCTGAGATGAAATTGAAAGCTGTATGCTTAACCAACTGAGCCACCCTGGTGCACCAAGTCAGAGCAATTGTTAAACCCAAATTAACTCCGAGCCAGATTAACATAAAACCCCAAACTAAAGGCCTATTCACCTCAGCTCCTATTACCCAATACATGATGTCCAGCTTTCAATTAAAAATTATAAATAATGCTAAAGGGCACCTGGGTGGCTCAGTTGGTTGAGTGTCTGACTCTTGATTTCAGCTTGGTGAAATTAATTAATTTCAATGCCCCATGTAGGGCACCACACTCAGCAGGGAATTTGCTTTGAAATCTCTCTCTCCCTCTCCCTCTGCCCTTCCCCCCTCCACATGCTCTCTCACTCTCTCTGAAGAATAAAAAAATCTTTTCAAAAAATTACAAGCAATGCTAAAAGGCAAGAAAAAGTGTGAAGAGACAAAGCAAGCATCAGAACCAGACTTAGAGAAGACACAGATTTTAAAACTAATGGACAGGGAATTTAAAATAACTATGGACAGATATATTAAGGGCTCTAATGGAAAGAGGAGACAACAAGCAAGAACAGATGGATAATGTAAGCAGAGACATGGAAGCCCTAAGAAAGAAAGAAGAAAAGGCTAGAAAAGGCTATAGAATCACAGAGCTTAGAGCTATGTCAATAAAAACTTCCCAAATAGAAATGCAAAAAGAAATCATTTTTCTTTAGGATTTTATTTATTTTCTTGAGAGAGAGAGAATGAGTGGAGAAGAAGGGCCAGAGGAAGAAGCAGACTCACCACTGAGCAGGGAGCCTGATATAGCGCTCCATCCCAGGACCCTACGCTCGTGACTGGAGCTGAAGGCAGCCACTCAACCAACAAAGTCGTCCAGGCACCCAAGAAAGAATGTTTTTAGAAGTCCAAGTACTGTGGGATAGTTTCAAAATGTGCAAAATATGCATAATTGGAATACCAGAAGAAGCGAGAACAGAGCAAAAGAAATATCTGAAGTAATAATGGCCAAGAATTTTCCAAAGTTAATGACCTACAGCAAGCCCCAAATCCAGGAAGCTCAGAGAACAAGAAGCAGGAGAAACATCAAACACAAGAACAAAACAAACAAACAACTAGACATAGAATATTACCATACTGAATCTAGAGAAAACCAAAAATAAAAGGAAAGTCTTGAAAGAAGCCAAAAGGGGAAAGAAAACAGCTAACCTATACAGGAATAATGATGAGAATTACAACAGGGTTGGTTGTTTGTTTGTTTGTTTGTTTTACCAGAAACCATATAAGCAGGAAGAGAACAGAGAGAAATATTTAAAGTACTGAAAGAAAAAACATACTAACCTAGAATTTTGTGTCCAATGGAGTTATTCTTTACAAGTGAAGGAGTAAACAAAAGACTTCCTCAAACAAAAACATACCCTGAAAGAAACATTTAAAAGAAGTCCTTCCAGGAGAAAGAAATGATACAGGTCAGAAACTTGCATCTACAAACAGAAGAGAAGGGCACGGGAGAAAGAATAAATGAGGCTCCATCCACTGGCTTCTTTAAACTCGAAAAGACTGATAACATAGGGAAAGGACATGCGTCAAAAGGGATGCCAGATATAAAGCAAATGAAAGAACTGCAGAGGTAACAAGTGATTCCGAGAAAAACAAAGCAGTGAAGGAGGACAGGAATTTAAGATGGCGGTCAAAAGTCAAAAAAGCTGTGGATGAGGAAAGTCTCATTGAGAAGGTGGCTTTTTTTTTTTTAAGATTTTATTTATTTATTTGACACAGAGAGGGAGAGATCACAAGTAGGCAGAGAGGCAGGCAGAGAGAGGGAGAAGCAGACTCCCCACCGAGCAGAGACCCCCCCAACGCGGGGCTCGATCCCAGGACCCTCGGACCATAACCTGAGCTGAAGGAAGAGGCTTTAACCCACTGAGCCACCCAGGCGCCCCAAGAAGGTGGCTTTTAACCAAAGATCAGAAGAAGGTGAAGGACAGAACTGAGAATGACACTGGAAGAACATTCCAGGCAGATAAAAGAGCAAGAGCTCTCGAGGTAGTAGTATGTCTTGGGACGCTGCAAAACAAGCAGGGGCCAGTGTGTCTCAAGGGCAGTGAGGAAGAAGAAAATGGCAATAAGGGATAGAATGGAATGTATCCTGTTAAGTAAAATTATTCTTTTTTTTTTTTTTTTTTAATTTGACAGAGATCACAAGTAGGCAGAGAGGCAGGTAGGGGGCGGGTGGGGAAGCAGGCTCCCTTCTGAGCAGAGAGCCCGATGTGGGGCTCTATCTCAGGAACCTGAGATCATGACCTGAGCCAAAGACAGAAGCTTTAACTCAGTGAACCACCCAGGTGCCCCAGGTAAAATTATTCTTAATGAACTATGAAATGCTTTGGAGCAGCGGTTCTCCATTCTTTCTGCACATTGGAATTAACTGGAGAGCACTAAAAACAAACCAGCCAACAATGACAGCCAAACCCCAACCTCAGGGATTCCCATTTGACTGGTCTGGAGTAGGGTGCAGACAGTTACATTATTTAAAAATTCCCCAGGGGATCCTTATATAAAGCTGGGGTGAGAACCACTGGTATAGCATTACTGAATTAGTTGACTACACTAAGAGTAGGACTTCACCTCAATCAGAATGCTTTTGCTGTTGCTGTTGTTTTTAAAGATTTTATTTATTTATTCATGAAAGACAGAAAAAGACAGAGAGGCAGAGGCAGAGGGAGAAGCAGGGTCCCCATGGAGCAGGGAGCCCAGTGCGGGACTCCATCCCAGGACCCTGGTATCATGACCTGAGCTGAAGTCAGAGGCTTAACCCACTGAGTCACCCAGGCGCCCAACTCTATGAAAATGTTTAAGGCTAAACTAAAATTATGCAGAAAGATTGCACTAAACAATATGCAGATTTTTTTTAAAGGGGCAATATCAAACTTTAGGAACAGAACACAGTGAAGGAGCTCTGTGCCAGGAGTGGTTCCAAGGAGACTAAGTATCATAGCACCTTCCCTGATACCAACTTTTCCCTTAGAGAACCTTCCAGGAGCTCCTAATAAACATAACAGATTAAACACATATATTTATCTCTGCTCTCTTCTCAAATCCCATCAAAATGACAGAAAAGAAACACAAAAATATAAACCAACTAAAAATGAATGGAAAAGGAAACAACAGACAGAGGGGGCAGCAGCCACATCCTGGAAAGGGGCAAGTGAGATGCCTGTAATGGTTGGGGGGTAGGGTTGACAAGAAGCAGGCTAGTAGCACTGGGGAATCACAGAAAGGGTGACTGCGGGCACTAGGTGTGTCTGAAAGTGACAGCAGAGTTGGCCTATAAACAGGAGAGAAGAGTAAAAGCCTGTATGAGAAACAGTTCCCAGACCCCCTCCCCAACAATTCAGCCAGGCAGTCACCCTCTCCCCAATCCCAAATAGGAAGAGTTCATTTTTAGTCTCTGGATAGATTACACCAGACCTGTGGAGGTCAGGCACAGCTGAGGGTAGCGATTAGACACCATACTGATCCAGACAGATAAATGGAAGTCTACATCCTGAGCTATGAGAAGTCACTGTCCCATTCCCACTCACCTTCCCTCATTTGAGACCGAGCACACAGCTCAGCCTGTGGCTACTAAATACATAAAGGAATCCAACTATCTAAAGAGAGCCTCAGAAAGAAAAGCCAGATATTAAAACATAAAAAGAGGGGCGCCTGGGTGGCTCAGTGGGTCAAAGCCTCTGCCTTCGGCTCAGGTCATGATCCCAGGGTCCTGGGATCGAGCCCCACATCAGACTCTCTGCTCAGCAGGGAGCCTGCTTCCTCCCCCTTCCCCTCTCTGCCTGCCTCTCTTGTGATCTGTGTCTGTCAAATAAATAAATAAATAAATAAATAAATAAAATCTTTAAAAAAATAAAACATAAAAAGAAAAAATAGAACTCAATTGATAAAGCCATCCTAAGATACATAAGGAAACACAAGGGACCCAGAATAGCCAGAATAATGTTAGAAAAAAACAAAGTTGGAGGATTCATACTACTTAATTTCTTTTTTTTAATTTAAATTAAATTATCCAGCATATAGCATATCATTAGTTTCAGATGTAGTGTTCAATAACTCATCAGTTGCATAGAACCCCCAGGATATTACTTAATTTCAAAACTTACTAGCAAGCTACAGTAATCAAGACCATGGTACTACTATAGACACAGAGCAAGTGAAGGAAATTGAGAGTCAGGGAGAGCCTGGGTGGTTTAGTCAGTTACATGTTTGCCGGCAGCTCAGGTCATGTTCTCAGGGCTCTGGGATCAAGTCCTGAGCTAGGATCCCTGCGCAGCAGGGAGTCTGCTGGTCCCTCCACGTCTGCCTCTCTCCACCCTCAGCTTGTGCACTCTCTCTCGCTCTCAAATAAATAAATACATAAAATCTTTAAAAAAAAAAAAAGAAAGAAAGAAAGAAAAGAAAATTGAGAGTCCAGATACAAATTCATACACCTACATCCAACTGATTTTAGACAAGGATGCCAAGGCAATACAATGGAAAAAGAGTAACAGTCTTTTCAACAAATGGTGCTGGGACAACTGGGTATCCATGAGCAAATGCACAAAGTTAGACCCCTACTTCATACCTTATACAAAAATGAATCCAAAATGCACCGAAATCCAAAATATAAGAACAAAACTATAAAACTCAGAAAAAACCCCACAGGTTTAAATCTTCATGGCTTTAAGTCAAGAAATGGTTTCTTAGATATAATATGAAAAGTACTATCAATAAAAACAAGATAAGTTTGACTTCATCAAAATTAAAATCTTCTATGTTTCAGAGGATACCATCAAGAAAGTGAAGACAACCCAAAGAATGAGAGAAAATATTTGCAAACCAAGTCTAGAGGGGCACCTGGGTGGCTCAGTGGGTTAAGCCTCTGCCTTCGGCTCAGGTCATGATCTCAGGTCCTGGGATCAAGCCCCGAATCAGGCTCTCTGCTCAGCGGGGAGCCTGCTTCCCCTCTACCTACTTGTGATATCCCTCTCTCTCTGTCAAATAAATAAATAAAATCTTTAAAAAAAAAAAAAGACATGTCTAGAATATATAAAGAACTTTTACAACTCAATAATAAAAAGACAATCCAACTTAAAAAAAAAATGGGCAAAGGATCTAAACAGACATTTCTCTAAAAAAGATATAAAAACTGGGGCACCTGGGTGGCTGAGTTGTTTGAGCATCTGTCTTCAGCCCAGGTCATGATATCATGGTCCTGGGATGGAGTCCTGTATCAGGCTCCCTGCTCAGTGGGAATCTGCTTCTCCCTCTCCCTGAGCTGCTCCCCCTGCTTATATTCGGTCTCACCGTCTCTCTCAAATCAATAAAATCTTTAAAAAATATATTTTAAAAATAACCATATAAAAAATGTATATCATGGGTGCCTGGGAGGCTCAGTGAGTTAAGCCACTGCCTTCAGGTCAGGTCATGATCTCAGGGTCCTGGGACTGAGTCCCGCATTGGGCTCTCTGCTCAGCAGGGAGCCTGCTTCCCTCTCTCTCTCTCTCTCTGTCTGTCTCTCTGCCTACTTGTGATCTCTCTTTGTCAAATAAATAAATAAAATCTTTTTTTAAAATGTATATCATTAGCCACTAGAGAAATACAAACTAAAACCACAATAAGACATCACCTCACACAAACTAAAATGGCCAAAATAAAAAAGGATATAATAACAAATAGTACTGAGAACTTTGAAAAATTAGAATCTTCATACACTGCTAATTAGAAATGAAAAATAGTGCACAGTTTTAGAAAAGTCTGGCAGTTCCTCATAAAGTTACAAAGAGGGGCGCCTGGGTGGCTCAGTAGGTTAAGTGTCTGCCTTTAGCTCAAGTCATGATCCAAGAGTTCCAGAACTGTGGCCCTCACTGGGCTCCCTGCTCAGCAGGGAGTCCGCTTTTCTGCCCTTCCCTTGGCTCATGCGTGCTCTCTCTCTTTCCCTCCGGGCTCTGCACAACAGGGAGCCTGCTTCCTCCTCTCTCTCTCTGCCCGCCTCTGCCTACTTGTGATCTCTGTCTGCCGAATAAATAAATAGAAATCTTTAAAAAAAAATAAAAACTCACAGTTAAATAAAATAGAGGTCAAAGAAAACCTCAAAACAATTTAGAGAGATAAAATATTGCACCCATGAAACAAGAACAGAATGTAATTTTAAAGGAAGGCAGGCAGGCAAGTAAGTTGGCTGGTGGGTGGACTCAGAGAATAACAATCTGCTCTTAGAAAGGACAGTCCTCATAGCAGAAGCCAAGCTGATAAAGCGAGGAAATACAAAGACAAAGAAGATGGTAAATAGGTAAAAAATAACTTTTTTAAAACAGTGGTTTTGTTCAAAATGTCCAAAGTCTAGGACACCCAGGTGGTTCAGTCGGTTGAGCACCCAACTCTTGGTTTCAGGTCATGATCTCAGAGTGGTGAGATGGAGCCCTGCCTCAGGCTCCATGCTCAGCACAGAGTCTGATTTGGATTCTCTCCCTCTGCCCCTTCCATTTGTGTGCATTCCCTCTCTAAAACAAATAAATCTTTAAATTGTCCAATGTCCATCTTATAGCAAGTCCCAGAAATTTTAAAAAAAAAAGAGAAATCATCAAAGAAATGTCACAGAAGATTTTTCTTTTTTTTTTTTTAAAGATTTTATTTATTTATTTGACAGACAGAAATCACAAGTAGATGGAGAGGCAGGCAGAGAGAGAGAGAGGGAAGCAGGCTCCCTGCTGAGCAGAGAGCCCGATGTGGGACTCGATCCCAGGACCCTGAGATCATGACCTGAGCCGAAGGCAGCGGCTTAACCCACTGAGCCACCCAGGCGCCCACAGAAGATTTTTCTTAAGCTGAAGAATACACAGCTCTAAACAGAAAGAACCCAACTGAGTGCCCCAAATGATGAAAAAAAAAAAAAAAACATTCTATTGCACAATGTCATGAAATTTCAGAACATAAGAACAAAGGGTATACAAGCTTCCAGTCACATTTACAAACAAGAAAAATCAGCATCAGACTTCTCAGAAGTAACACCAAAGGTGAAAAGACAATGCAATGCTTTCAAATTTGAGATAAAATGATTTTTTTTTAACTTTTCAATCTATAATTCTACAACCAAAAAACCATCAGTCAAGTAGGATTGGAAAACCATGGTTTGTAAGGTCTCACAGAAACTCCTCCCTATGCTGCTTTTGTCAGGAAGCTACTGAAAGATGTGTTCCAAGGGAATAAAGGAAAAAGATGGAGAACAGTGGGGATTCACGTGGGAGAGACAAAAGCAATTACAAGGTTAACAGTGAAAAATCCCAAGGCATTACAGTCCGGATTAGAGAATTTATAGGAAATGTCACCTCTAGAGGAAAGAAAGAAAATGGAAGGAATAGATTACGTGAAGCATCTGAGTGCGCTGAAGAAAGGAGCACGTTTAGCTCTATGGCAGTCTTTGATGCAGGATGAGTAACAGGAACACAAAAATCTATGCAAACGAAAAAATCAGGAAATATGGAACTAGCAACAAGTTCTATGATAGGAAATGCAATCCTAACATAGTACGTGGCTCAGCTGTGAATATTTATAACAATGTAAACACCTTAATCAAAACTTGTGATGTGGGAATAATCAAAAGGTGGAGGTACAAGTGTGTAGAAGTCTGTATTTATGGAGACTGGCCAGAAAGAAGGCTAAATCCTCACCTTCAATAGTTAAAAGACAGTAGATAAAACTGACAGGCTAAGAGAGCAGTATTAAACTGTCCTTCAGGAATGCAGAAGTTGGAATGTCTTGCAGGCTCAGTGGGAAGATAGAGCATGTGACTCGATCTCAGAGTCATGAGTTCAAGCCCTATGTTGTGTGTGGAGCCTACTTTGAAAGGAAAAAAAGGGAGGGGGGCGCCTGGGTGGCTCAGTTAGCTAAGTGACTGCCTTCAGCTCAGGTCATGGTCCTGGAGTCCGAGGATCAAAGTCCCACATTGGGCTCCCTGCTCAGTGGGGAGTCTGCTTTTCCCTCTGACCCTCCCTGCTTCTCATGCTCTCTCTCTCTCACAAACAAATAAATAAAATCGGAAAAAAAAAAATAAAAGAAACGCACAAGTCAATACTAGAAGAAAACTAAGAGTTGAAAGTCACTGACTACACAGAGCAGAATCAAGAACAAACAGAGGCGAAGCCAGTAACTGTTGTTGCGTTCTCAGTCTTACAAGGCTCTTTGGCTCTTTAACTATTTTTATTATGTATTATTATTATTTTAGTCACAAATAAAATTTACATTCAGAAAAGAAAAAGGTTCCTCTTCAAATCAGGTCATAGGATGATGTCCTTATTTAATTTTAATAAGAACATCCCATCCTACATTCAATTAGAGTAGGGGGTTGAATTGTGGCACCCAAAAACATATGTCTGAACCTGTGGATGTGGAAGGAACCTTGTGAATGTGACCTTATTTTGCAACAGGGTCTGTGCAGAGGCAATTAACTTAAAGGTCTGAAGATGAGATCACCTTGAATCTAGAGTGGGCGCAGTATCCGTACAGGAGACAGAGAGGAGACACACAGACCCAGGGGAGGAAGCCATGTGAAGGCTGAGCAGGGACTGGAGTCCTACGATTCCAAACCAACAAAATGCCTTGAGCCACTAAGAGAGGCAAAGAAAGAATTCCCCACGATCCCACCAATACCACCCCACCCACCCCCACTCCCCCACCCCCAGAGGGATCAGGCCCTGTCGATACTGATACTGATCACCTTGACTGCAGACTTCAGGCCTCCATCACGTTGGTCAGGTTTATAGTAATGCATTAAACAGATGAGGAAGAGGAAACTAATACAATTAGCAGCAAAAGCTTTAGAAGACCCAGATTTCAAATGACATCAGGCTGAAACTCTAAGTCCCCTTCCCATAACACATTTCTTTGGAGGCCCAACTCCCAGGCCCGCAGTAACTTCCGAAAAGAAAGCAGCCCAGCGGTCACAGGAGATGTGGTCGTGCTCAAATTGTGCTTCGTAGTTGTGATTCCAGATACAAAGGGTGTCTAGGACAGGTTGATTCTTGAAACCAGGGGACTAAAATGGCCAAGGAATCCCCTGATATTCACTTTTGCATTTCCAGGGCCTGGCAGCCCGCTCTCTGACTGTGCCTCTTCTGGACCCTTATTCCAACCTGCGCAGTCCAGAGCCAGGGTCAGTCTTTCAATAATGCTGATAGGCCCCACTCTGTGCCAGGCCCTGAAAATACAATGGGGAATGTCAGGGGATCCCTGCCATCTGGGACCTCAGATCTCTTACTCTGAGGGACCCCCATTAAAGAAATCTTCAAAGGGCTTTTGGCACAAGAAAGCAACCATGCATAAACTTTAGCAAGGGATAGCTCTTTCAGTATCTAAAGCACCTGATGCTTTTTCTCACCCAACTGCAGGAGAACCTTTCAGACCAGTCAATTTTTAGAGGCAAATAGGTCTGGCCACTCACAAGCCTTTGTGTGATAGTGGACAAGTTACTCACCCTCCCTAAAGCTCAATTCTTCATCTGTGAAATGAACCTAAGAATATTACTTACCTTCTAAGATTACTGTAGGGATTAAATGAGCCCAATCAAGGAAAACGGCTAGCACACAGTAAGTGCTCTTCAATATTAACTAAAATACAAGCTAAAACAGTTCTTGAAGCTCAAAGTCTAGGCTCTGCAATTCCTCAAATTCTTCACTCAGCTTTGAGTCAAGAAACCACTGAACACTGATCTCAAGATGAAAGGACCTGTGAAGCACATGGACCAAAGAAGGGCAAAAACTATTCACCGACATCAAGGTTTTAATTAAGCAGCTGTAGGAACAGGCAGAGCTTCTGTTTTTACAGTAGATCTGTAATTACAGATCTACTCTATATCCACTTTTTTAAAAATGTGAAGAGAAGGGTCTGTTCAAAAATTTCTCCTTTCCTTCATACTCTCCTGCTTTCCCAGCTCTTTCTTTCTTTCCCAACACTAATTCTTCTTGCTTGGCCTCTTTTCTCTGGCCAGCATTGAGTTACCTTCCATTTTCCAAAGCCCCACATTGAAAAACAATCAAACACAACTAAACTTTGCCAAATGACATCGGTAAAAGGCCAAGCACATAAAAACAGAGAGGGAGGGACAGGGAAGGTCATATCTTTGGAAGTACAGTGGAATTATAGGCTAATAATAAAAGAGAATGGAAAGCAGATCGCACAACAAAACAGGAAGCAAAAGGCATGGGTGACACAGAGGAAGGGGACCTGCCCTAGGTCAGGACTGCCAAGCCTTAGTATTTGGTATTTTCCTAGAAGTAGTTATTAACACTTGACTTAAATCACTGAGTGTTTGTTTACAACCTTGTGGGGAGAAGCAGAGGCCTGCAACTTTCTAAAAAAGATTCAATTGGTTCGTTTTTAAGGGAAACAAGAACTTCCCTTTTGTTCCTAACTCTCGGAAATTCCAGAATCTATAACAGCCCATGGTGACTCAAAATCATTCAAAAGCAGCTCACTGATTTGCTTCCAGTGGGAGATTATGTTCATGTATCCACCGCCACGTATCTAAGGAAAGGAAGAGCTCTGCACTCAAAGATCAAGACTCAACTCCCAGTTCTTCCATGTCGGAGTTACATGACCTCACGCACATCACTTCGCCTCAGTGAGGTTCTGTTTGTTTTAAATCTAAAACAACAGAATACCTGACAAACAAAATGCAACCGATACATGTCAGGTAAGACCAATATTTAAACATTAAAAACTCACTATCCATCCTGTGTCTTTCCCACGGCTCTTGGAGGTCTCTAAATTCAATTCCCTGCCCTAGCCTTGCTCCTCTATACTCCTCCACACAGCAACCAGACCGAGCCTGTTAAAAGGCAGGGTGACCGTGTCCATGCCACTGCTTAAGACTTTCCAATGAACCCAATCACTGACTAAAACCCATACCCTTAAAATGGGTTGCAAGGCCCTCCATGACGTGCCCATCCCTCCCCTTGCCCCCAACACCTCTTAGACCTCAATCTCCTACTCTCCCTTGCTCATACTCCTCCAGCCACTGGAGCCCCCTATTTGGCCCACAAACCTGCTAGGGGTGCGCCTACCTAGGGCTACTGAACTTGCTGTCCCCTCCGCCTGGACCACAATGTCCCCACTTCCATGGCTCCTCCCCTCATCTCCTTCAGGTCATTACTCAACAGTCACCTTCGCAGGACGGCATCTCTAAAGACCCTATGCAAAACTGCAGCCGCAGCCAACACTCCACATCCCACTTCCCCCCTTTATTACAATAAAATATGCACTTTACTTGGTTATTTTGTTTATTGTTCCTTTCCACTAAAATTTAAGATCCACAAGGGCAAGAGTTTTTCCTTTTCTTGGGTACTATATTCCCAGTGTTTAGAACAGGACTGTCCAATATAATATTTAATTTTCTAGGAAACACATTTTAAAAAGTAGAAAGATACCGGTGAAATTAATTTCAATTATACTGCATTTATCCCAATAAACTTAAAATGTTATCATGTGTAGCATATGTTGATATTATATTAATATTATGCTTCTTACAACAGTCGAAACAAATCAATGACATATTTTACTTTTTTTTTCAAGTTGACTCTTCAAACTCCAGTGTGTATTTTATACTCCATCGCAGATCTCCAGTACTCAACCATACTGGACAGTGCAACTCCAAGAGTAGGCACTTATATACTCACTGAATGAAAGAATGTTCTCCCAGGAAGAGGCACCATAGGTGCCTCTTGGAATTTTTTAAACTTCAATTACATCCCATATTCATAATTTTTGGTATGATATATATATATATATACTTTATTTTTCCTTAAAATGTCATACTTTCTATACTTGAAAAAATACTTTAAAATAATACTTTATAGGGGGGTCTGGGTGGCTCAGTGGGTTAAAGCCTCTGCCTTCAGCTCAGGTCATGATCCCAGGGTCCTGGGATCAAGACTCGCATCGGGCTCTCTGCTCAGCAGGGAGCCTGCTTCCCTCTCTCTCTGCCTGTCTCTCTGCCTACTTGTGATCTCTCTGTGTGTCAAATAAGTAAATAAATCAATCTTTTTTAAAAAATACTTTATACTCCTTCTGTAAATGGCAGAGAATGAGTCTGTTGCCTGGGTTTGAGTCCCTGCTCAGTCACTAGCTCTAGAATCTAAAGCAAGAACATCAATAAGCCTTAGCTTCCTCATCTGTGGAATAGGGACAGTCCTGAACTTCACAGGATCATGGTCCCGAGATGTTGGTAAAAGCTCTTTGTAACCAAGGAAGTCATCATTAGGTAAAAGGGATTAAGAAGCCTACCCAAGCCTTATTCCTATGCCCATCATCTTCATATGGACCAATAGCACAGAAAATGGTCTGATAAGAGAAAAGCTAGGTCTTGGGTTCAAATCCCTTGTCCTTCACTTACAGCTGTGTGACCTCTAGAAAGTCATTTATTCACCAAACATTTACCAAGTGCCCACAATATCCAGCCACTAGGGTAGGAGCCAAATACAATATGAACCCTACCCTTGAAGGATGTGCAGTCTAGCAGGAACAGAGAGACCAGTAAAAAAGAAAGCAATAAACTGCTAAAAACAAACAAACAAACAAAAAAAAAAAAAACAAGTCCCTCTCCCTTAGGGCTGTTTGTTCATTCCAAAATATGAATAATACCTTCCCAACCTAACTCAAAGGCCGCGAAAGGAAATAATTTTTAAATGTCAAAGACTCCAAGAACTTTAACTCATAACATGTCAGCAAAGTCTTTTTTTTTCCTACTGGTAATCCAAATCGACTCCGGCTCCTGTGAATGTCCAGCTGGAACATTCACTCTAGTTATACCACATCTTTGTGGCATATTCATTTCACTTCTGCAAATTTTAGTAAACATGAAGAAAGAGGGTAAGCAGCTTTTACACAGGTGTTTAATATCAAAATCATGATTAAGGTCACAATACTAAGAAACACAGAAGAGACCGTTCAGTCATTCTACCTAGTTACACTTTATCAAGATAAGCAGTCACATGATAAGTGAAACTGAATAATTTAAACCGAAGAAAGAAGAAAAGTCATAAAGCTTCAGAGTACAGATACTCTGGCCAAGATTTCTCCAGTCACTGTTGCTGAGGTAATGCTGGGCTAGGTCGTGGTCAATAGTTTAGGCTAAAAGCCATTTTACGGTCAGAGCAAAGTGCCCTCACTCTTTTTTTTAAGGCTCGAAGTTGATGAGATCTGGGAAAATCTAAAAGAAAGATGATCTGAAGGGCTAGGTTCCCAAGAAGTGGAACCCTACCCAACCAGGACTAAGTGGGTGTGACGAAAGCAAAATGATCCAGATTCTGTGATCCTTCCTGAAGTTTAAAAACTGAATGGGACCAAAATCAAAGCCTCGGGTAACAACCATTTCCAAAGAGCAAGGAAGAAAGAGACTCTCAGCTGGGGTTCACACAGCATCTTCTTCCTGATTTCTCCTTTCCCTCCACGTCAAACACTCAAGCGCACGGTTCCAGCTCAGTCCCAAGTCGCCCCTTCGTCCAGACCCGAACCCTCCACAAAGGTCACGCCTCTTCATCCCTAGGACCTAAGCTCCTTTCCCTCTTCCGGCAGGACCCGCTGGCCGCCGCACCCCCGGCTGCCTCCGCGCCCACCTCCAAGCACCCCCGCGCGCGGCCCGCCGCACGCCCACCCCGCTCGGGCGGGAGCCGGGACACCCCCCTCCTCGGAGGCCGGAACCGCCGAGCCAGGCCCCTCCCACAGGAAGCCGCCGCCCCCCGGCGCCCGGGCCGCACCGCCCCGGCCCACCCCGCGCCGTCCCCCGCCCCCCGCCCGCCCCGCGCCCCCGGCCCGCCCTCCCGCTCGCCGCACCCCCCGCGCCCGTCGTGCCGGCGCTCGCTACCTGCCGCGGCCACAGAAGCGGCGCCCAACTCCGCTCCCACTTCCGCCTTCCACCGCCCGCACTCGGGCCGGGTCACGTGACCGCCCGCGGTCACCTGACCCGGAAGAGGCCGGCCGGACTCTCAGGTGTGGGCAACCTAGGCCTGGTTTGGGCTCCTTTGGCCGGGAGTCGGCCTTCTTGTCCTTTGTGTATGTCAAAATAGAAGGGGTTCCCACTCACCAGATGGTCCTGGAGTAAGCAAATACGTTGAAGGCTCACTGTCTGCCAGGAGCTTCGTTCACTCCGTCAACCCCGGAGGCGGGTCTATCATTAGCCCCATTTTACAGGTGAGAGGAGGCCAATCAAGTCAGCAAGTATTTATTGAGCTACTTAGGGTTACCCCGTAAGTACGGACGCCTAGTTAAATTTGAATTTCGAATAATTAACTATGCAATATGTAGACGTGCCCCAAATACTGCATGAGAGTATTATCCTATAAATACTCCCATGATAGATAGATAGATAGAAAAAAAAAAAAGTATTTGCTGTTTAGCTAAAAATTTGGGCATTCTGTAATTTTATTTGATATATCTGGCAACCCTATGCCTAGTAGGTACCACGCACTGTACTAGGCTCTAGAAACACAAAAGTGGCAGTTTATGGAGCATCTGTTTTTTGTGACATAAAGCTAAGATAGGAAAGCTTCAAAACCCCCGGTTGGGTCCATAAAATGCCCCACCACACCAAACTAACCCCCATTCCCTTAATTTACAAAACAGAATTTTATTAATTATAAAGAACATTTTAAATCAACATTCTGTACTAATAGTATGGACCTTCAGCTTTGACAAGTTCAATGAAGACTCAGTTTTATCATTCTTAATCACCATTAACTAAAATTAATACTAATCACTTAATTAGCCTTAAGCACTGCGAATTAATTATCGTTATTTTTGGGTTTTCAAATTTAGATGGATCCTATTATGCATGCAAATTAAATTGGTTGAGCACTGCTACTTTTCCTATTCCCATTCCAAATCCACGAGATGGTATTTCATGGAGATACAGGCCTCTTTAATACCTTAAACTCTATATTAATTTCCTCTTATAAAACTATTAAAACTTCTCTAGTTCCACTGAAGGAAGTTTTTCTTACTACAGAGGGATTAGGAAAGAATTCCTTGATTTGGGAGCATTGAAGTAGATGTTTACCAAAAGGCAGGGGTCCCTGGGTGGCTCAGTCGGTTAAGCGTCTGCCTTCACTTTAAGTCATGATCCCAGCATTCTGAGGTAAGACCCTGCATGGAGCCCCACACTGGGCTCCCTTCTCTGCGGGGAGCCTGTTTCTCTCCCTCTGCCTGCCACTCCCCCTGCTTGTGCACTCTCTCTCCCTGTCTCTCTGTCAAATAAAGTATTTTTAAAAAAGAAAAAGAACTAAGCAAACATGCTCACAATTGTGTGTGTATTAAAGGAGTAAAACCTAAAGTGTATATGGTCACCTATGGGGCCCTACATGATCCCTCCCCACATCTTATCTCCAGTTACTCTTTTTGGACTTGATTTTCCCTTTGCCTGGAAAGCTCGTTCCCCAAAGTCAGATGGCTGACTCCCTCATCTCTCATCCAATGTTTGCTCAACTATCCACAGTAAAGCCTTTCCTGATCAGCCTGCTTAACTATTGCAGCCCATCTCTTACTTCCCCTCCTACCAGCCCCTGTTCCTGCTTGATATTTTTCCTCCATATTTCCTCCACACTTAATCACTACCTCACTTACAAATGAATGTATGCATGTGTGTGTGTGTGTGTGTGTGTGTAATCTGTTTCCCACCAGAAGAATTATAAGGACAGGAGCCATATCCCCAAAGCCATAGTCCTAAAGCAGTGCCTGGCTCACAGGAGGTCTCTTTAAGTAAACTGGTGAATGAATAGATTTCATCAGCATTTATTGAGCACTGAACACACTGCTGTAGATCCCACAGTATAGAAGACGTTTTTCAAAGACACACCAAAAAATCTGAAGTATGTTTTCATAAAAGTGTCCCCTCAAAGTTAAAAGGTAAATTGAAATGCTCATTTGAGGAAAATTATCCCTCTCCCCCCACCACCCCACTTAAAGAAGACACATAACTGGGGCCCCTGGGTGGCTCAGTCAGTTAAGTAGTTGCCTTCAGCTCAGGTCACGATCCCAGGGTCCTGGGATCAAGTCACATCGGGCTCCCTGCTCAGCAGGGAGTTTACTTCTCCCTCTATCCCTCCTCCTCCTCCTCATGTTTTCTCTCTCATTCTCACTCTCAAATAAATAAAATCTTTTTTAAAAATGCACAATTACAATGCAAAGCAGAAATAATAACTGCTCATTGAGCAAAAGAACTAAAATGTCTTAAGTTTGATAAGAAAAAAAGTACAGGGGCGCCTGGGTGGCTCATTGGATTAAAGTCTCTGCCTTCGGGCTCAGGTCATGATCCCAGGGTCCTGGGATCGAGTGCCGCATCGGGCTCTCTGCTCAGCGGGGAGTCTGCTTTCCCCTCTCTCTCTCTCTCTCTGCCTACCTCTCTGCCTACTTGTGATCTCTCTGTCCAATAAATAAATAAAATCTTTTTTTTTTAAATCTTAAAAAAAAAAAGTACAAATCAGTCCTTGGGAAAAAATCTGATTTGAGTAATCAGAGACTGGTTTACAGAAGGGACCACTGAACTGCTTCTGGGAGACTAAGTAGTGACTGGCCAGCACAATGTCCCTGAAGAAGAAAAACCAAGGGCAAACACAGAGACAAAAAGTTTGGGACACTCCCAAAAATGTCCAAAGGAATTCTAGGGATACTTATTGATTCCTTGTAGTGTTTCTTCTGCATCAACTTTTCCCTTCCCCTAGCCTACTGTTAAGTGCATAGTTCCACAGCCTCCGCATGTTCCAGTCCTGGAAATGAATTCAGATCTTCACTGGCCCACAAGTAAGACCTTTCTCTTTTATTTTTTAAAAGATTTTTATTTATTCATTTGAGAGAGAGAGGAAGAGAGAGAGAACACAAGCAGGGAGCAGGAGTGCAGGGGCTGAGGGAGAAAGAGGCTTTCTGCTGAACAGGGAGCCTGAAGCGAGGCTCAATCCCAGGACCTCATGAGATCATGACCTGAGCCACCCAGGTTCACATGTTAAAAAAAAAAAAAAATACCACCAGGGCTTCACATGTAAAACTTGACATTATCTCCAAATGAGTCATACATTGAGTCCTTCTACATGTTTTTCAAAGTGTTAATTTAATGTAAACTGCTTAAAGTGACCATAATTTTTGTAATAGTGTGTTAGATTTCTTTACTTTTGAAAACCCATAAACTTCAAAAAATTGAAGTGTTTCAGGGCTTACTTCATCTGTGAGAGATCCTGTTCCCAGATGTCCTCAGCTACCACATATACTACCTTCAATTTCCTGAACACTACTTGGACTTTCATACCTCGGTGCTTCTGCCTTACTTGTCCTTCAAGATCTAGCTCTAAAGCCACAAACTCATTTTGTTGTATCACCCAACCCATGATGGTATAAATTAGCTCCCAATACATATTTGTGGAGTAAATTAAATTCCTTCTAAGGCTTTAGGGAACTTGGAGACTAATGTTACAAAGAAACAAAAAAGCAATTAAAATACTGCTTTAAAAAGTGACAAAAGACACACAGTGTCAAGAGACCTTCTGTATTAATACATATTCTCAGTCTTCACCGGAAAATGAATGCCTCAAAGCCTGATCTTCTTTGTCATGATTCCCCTAAATCTGTGGTTCTTGAGTGTGTCCTCAGCTCAGCTCAGCAGCAGCACATAAAACTTATTAGAAATGCAAATTCTCAGACACTGCCGGGATCTACAAATCAGAATGTGAGGATGAAGCCTAGCCACCCATTTTTTGTTTCGTTTTTGTTCCTAAGATTTTATTTTTAAGTAACCTCTACACCCAGTGTGGGGCTCCAGCTCGGGACCCCAGGATAAAGAGTTGCTTGCTCCATAGACTGAGTCAGCCAGCCACCCGTATTACCCATTTGTTTTTACAAGCTCTCCAGATGATTCTGATGCACACTCCAGTTTGAGAACCACTGATCTAGATCATTCTTCTTCATTACAGGGATTACAGAATTATTACTGCCAATTTTAATAAACCTATTATGGAGTCCAGTTCCCACATCCTCCCTCCCTTTTTAGGCAACAGGAGCAATCAATTAAAGAAGGAGAGAAAAGAATACTAATGTTGAGTGGATTATATATTCTAGGCATGAGATTAAGATGAGTAAACGGGATGCATGTAGAGGGGTCAGAGGCACCCCAAATATTTCAGAAGTGGCATCAAGGAGAGTACTGGTTGCAAACGAAGGTAAAAGAGGGGGCACCTGGGTGGCTCAATCAGTTAAGTGGTCCAGCTCTTTGTTTCAGTTCAGGTCATGATCTCAGGGTTGTGGGATTGAGCCTGGTGTGGGGCTCCACAATCAGTGGGGAGTTTGGGATTCTCTCTCTCCCTCTCCCTCTGCCCCTCACCCCAACCCATGCTCTTTTCCTCTCTCAAATAAATAAAATCTTTTTTTAAAAAATGAACGTGGGAATTAAGATGACTCAGATTCTTACCTTGAGTGCCTCTGTTGGAAATGCCACTAGTAAAAAATAAGAACTCTAATGAGTGAAAAAAAAAAAGTTTAAGCAGGTTAAGAGATAATTACATCAATTTTAACCTTCCCCTTGAGTGAAGATGTCTAAAATTTTTATTTATTTTTTATTTATTTATTTTTAAAGATTTTATTTATATATATGAGACAGAAAGCACAAGCTGGGAGAGTGGCAGGCAGAGGAAGAGGTAGAAGCAGGTTCCCTGCAGAGCAAGGAGCCAGACTCTGGACTCTAGAACCCTGGGATCACAACCTGAGCCAAAGGCAGATGCTTAACTGGCTGAACCACGAAGGCACCCCAAGATGTCTAAAAATTTTAAAGATTATTTATTTACTTATTTGACAGAGAGAGAGAGAGAGATCACAAGTAGGCAGAGAGGCAGGCAGAGAGAGAGAGGAGGAAGCAGGCTCCCTGCTGAGCAGAGAGCCTGATGCGGGGCTCGATCCCAGGACCCTGGGATCATGACCTGAGCCGAAAGCAGAGGCTTTAACCCGCTGAGCCACCCAGGCGCCCCGATGTCTAAAAATTTTAGATAGATGTTTCCAGGAAGCTAAATTAGGAGATAAATAGGGATCGGACCTAAAGATTTGGGAGACATTCCTACAATGTAATAAGTGAAGCCTTGAAGATAGATAGTATTGCTGAAGGAGAGAATTTAGAAGGACAAAGGGGCCAAGACATTTCTGTGGAGGGTGCTCTGTGTGCAAGGAAGAATAAAATCCAGTGAAGGAGGGTGGGAAGCCATCAGAGAGGTAGGGGGACCAGGATCCTTAAGTATTACCAAAGTCAAGAGAGGAGAGACAGTCCATAAAGAGGAGATGGTCAGCAGTATCAAATTTTGCAAAGAAACAAAGCTGGGAAATAAAAAACCAAAAAATTTTGATATGATCCACTAGAACATTAGAAACCGCTTTCCAGGGGTACCTGGGTGTCTCAGTTGTTAAGTATCTGCCTTCTGCTCAGGTCATGATCCCAGGGTCATGGGATAGAGCCCCACATCCCGCTCCCTGCTCAGTGGGAAGCCTGCTTCTTCCTCTCCCGCTCCCCCTTCTTATGTTCCCTCTCTTACTGTGTCTCTCTGTCAAATAAATATATAAAAATTTAAAAAACAAATCTTAAAAAAGAAAAAAAGAAAGAAACAGCTTTCCATTTCCACCATGCTATTTCAGGCAGGGCAGGTAAGACCGGAGCCATTGAAGAGAATAAATAGTAAGAAAAGTTGAGACAGATGTTTAGAGAAAGAAAAGAGATTTGGGCAACTGTTCAAAGAGCTGCCTAGGGCACTGAAAGGTTTTTGGGGGTAGGATGAATAAATTATAATCAAGCGATAAGATTGAAGACTTGACAAAAGAGGCTTGGAATGAATCAATTACGCTGAAGATGAATGACAGAAAACCCACGTCATCATTTTGCTGAAATTCTCCAGCATGAATTTTGACAGACCAGATCTCATAATTATAGAATCTCAGATTGCAAAAGGAATTTAGAAGTCATCTAATACTCCCCTTCAGTTCTGTACCGCAAGGGTTTATTTGCTAGTAAATTACGTGCCTTGCTTAGAGAGTAGGTGAGGATATCAAAGACTCTCAAAATCAAGTGGCGGTACATAAGCAGCGGTCAACAGAGCATAATGGATACGAAAGTGGCTCAGGGGTTGGTGTGTCCGTTAATCAATCTATTCTTACCTATGCTCTCCTTTCCTTTTTCCCCTCCCCTCCCGCCCCCTCTCCTTTCTTCCTTCCTTCCTTTTCCTTTTCTTTCTCCCTTTCTCCCTTTTTGTAAGTAGGCTCCATACCCACGACCGTGAGATCGAGAGTTACCCCCAGATGTTAATCTTCCTAAAACCGGATACTAGGCATGTTAGCTGAGACTAGCTGTCCCGAGCAGCTGGCCCTTAGACACAAAACAGTACCTATCTCATCGACTTGTGACCTTAAAATGAACTGTAGTTTCTCTGTATTGACTTGTAATAATAGGACTACATACAGATTTTACACTGAAAGTAAATAAGGCGCTAAGGGGTGGGCCGCAGGACCCTACCTCCTACAGTGTCTCCCAAAGTTTGACCTGCCCACACCTGACACGCGCCTGGGTATCCCTGAGCTGGGAAAAGCCTATGCGGCCGCCAGGAGGCGCCGCAGAGTCACAACTGGACGTCCCGGCTCCCAGAGGCCCAGTTTGGAACGTAGGGGTGGAGCCAGCTCTGTGCGCAAGCGCTCTGAGGGCGCGTTCCGTCAAGATGGCGCTCGTGGAGCACGTTGTGGCGGATGCCGGGGCTTTCCTGCGAGACGCGGCTCTGCAGGTAAGGAGGGCTACCGCCAAGAGGAGCAGGGACCGAGCTGGACCAACCCCTGAAGTATTGCGGGCAGTCGGTCAGTGCATTGCGTGGTATGGATGGGTGTAAGCTGTGTGGGTCTTTCCGCAGGACATCGGGAAGAACATCTATACAATCCGGGATGTGGTGAACGAGATTCGGGATAAAGCCACGCGCAGGCGGCTCGCCGTCCTGCCCTACGAGCTGCGTTTCAAGGAGCCCTTCCCGGAGTACGTGCGGCTGGGTGAGTGCCTCTGCCCCGGTGTCGATGGCGAAGCTGGGTCCCAGGCTAACCGGTTGGGGACCGACTCGGGTGGGACTGGAGGTCTGGCTGTTTTATCAGCTTTGATTCAGAACCACGTTCTAGGAGATCATGGTGGCAGAGAGGCTCTCTGGGTCAGGCCTTGCCAGTTATTAGCTATACACGGGTTACTTACTCTTTCTGAAAAGTAACTAATGGTAATAGGGTTTGGTTGAAGGATAGAATAAGAAGCTTTTAGTACAATGCCTAATACATAGTAAGTGCCCAACAAATTTTAGCTGCTAATACCTGCTTTTTAGGAAATGTGAGTGGTATTGTTATAAAGCAGAGTCTTTACAGAGCAGTCCAATAATTTTGTTTCATCATAAACTACAACAGTTATTAACAGAATTAACTTGTAATCCCATTATGGAATTTGAATATCCTGTTAATCTGGCTTGTTATACTTAGAATGAAAGAATTTTAGACCAGAGAAGATATCATCTATTCCAACATAATACCAGATTTAATAAGGAACTCTCATCATTTGCAGACATTATGCTTTCAGTTACTTTCTGTTAACTTTGTTCTCGTGTCCCATGGTCTGGACTGAATAAGGATGTCACAATAAACCTAACTGGCTTGAATTTTAATGATAGAGAGTACAAATGTCTCAACAGTGAGTAGAAAAAGGAAATGAATGCAAATATTAAGAATGTTTTCTTGGGATATTGATCCTGAGTTCTTTTTCATACTTTCACTATGGTTCCCCAAGGTCATATAGCTTTTTGTTTCTAATTTGAGTTGGGGCTCTCTTTACAGTGACCGAATTTTCAAAGAAAACTGGCGACTATCCCAGCCTCTCTGCCACAGATATTCAAGTGCTGGCACTCACCTATCAGTTAGAAGCAGAATTTGTTGGGGTGTCTCACCTAAAACAAGAACCAGAAAAGGTAAATCAGGAGGATTATTGGTTTTCCTCCTTTTAACTTTTTTATTCTGGGAACTATCAGATACACGGAGTAGAGGGAATAGTTGGACCCAGTGTCCACATTCCTCTCTCTCCACACTTAGCAAGTCATGATCTATCAGGTTCATTTCTACTGACCCCCAGCCCTTAGGATTTTGAACTCAGACATTGTATTTCATTGATATTTCTTGGTCTCTCTCTCAAAAAGCAAAAAAAAACCCTACAAAATCATTAAACAGAATTAATAATAATTCCCTAATATTGTCAAATGTCTACCTAGTATTCACATTTCCCAATTATTTTACAATTTTTTTTTAAACATTTGTCTGGATCACGATCCCAGTAAGATTCTAATGTTTCAGTTAGCAGATGCATCTCAGTATCTCAGTCTCTTGATCTGCAGGTTTTTAGAAAGGGCTGGTTAAATTTGGAAAATGCAGAAATAGAGTAAAATCAGCTATGTTCGGGGCGCCTGAGTGGCTCAGTGGGTTAGAGCTTCTGCCTTCGGCTCAGGTATGATCCCAGAGTCCTGGGATCGAGCCCCGCATCAGGCTCTCTGCTCGGCGGGGAGCCTGCTTCCTCCTCTCTCTCTGCCTGCCTCTCTGCCTACTTGTGATCTTTGTCTGTCAAATAAATAAATAAAATCTTAAAAAAAAAAAAAAAAGCTATGTTCTTGCTATTTTTAAACAGAACGCTGTGTGCTTGCCTATTTGTTTGTTTGTTTGTTTGTTTAAACTCTTGCCACTTTCAAAATTCTAGGTTCCTATTGTGCTTTCAGGGACTTGGCCGCATTGGTTAGGTTCAAGAGATTAATTGATTTGTGGCTGGGTCCTATTGGCTTTTCCCAGGCCAGAAGATTTTATAAGCCAAATAATCATGTAATAATTAATTTCAAATAGTGTTAACAAGAATTGCTTAATATTCTCTGTCTCAAATCATCAAAAGTCTTCTAAACTCACATTTGTGTACTAATTGGGACTGCCTTCACATGTTTTCAACCAGATTTAGAGCCTCCAGTTCAAAGAGCCTAAAACTGATGGGTAAAACACAGATTTCTATGTGTCACTGAAGTGTTTTAGGGAGATGCGGTAAAGGGAAACATAAAGCCCGAGTCTGAGACTGAGCACAGTGTGACTAGAAGCTGGGTATCCATTTGGCATCCATCAGTTCATGATTCCTAAAAATAGCCCTTTTCCTGCAGCCTTTTGGGCACAAGTTAGGTTTGGGGGTTGTTTTGTATTGTTTTGTTTTGTTTTTAATAAATTCTGTGGGGGTCTTGAACTCATGACTGTCAGTTTAAGAATCTCATGCTCTACCTACTGACTAGGCAGGTGCCCCAGGAATTAGATAGTTTCTATCAGAAGCTTTAAAACAGTATATCTTTTAAAAATACAGTATCAGGTGACTGGGTGGCTCAGTAGGTTGAGCCTCTGCCTTCGGCTCAGGTCATGATCTCAGGGTCCTGGGATCGAGCCCTGCATCGGGCTTTCTGCTCAGCGAGGAGCTTGCTTTCCCCCTTTCCTTCCGCCTGCCTCTCTGCCTACTTGTGATCTCTCTCTCTCTCTCACTGTAAATAAATAAAACCTTTAAAATAATCATCATCATCATCATAATATAATACATTATAATAATAATACATTATCTTTTGACCCAGCAATTCCACTCTTAGGCATTTATCCCAAGTATATAACTAAAGATACATGTAAGTTTTATAAGTAACGTTGTTCATCAATGCATTCAAAAAAGAACTATTCCAAAGTCGTTATTTGGTAGTTAAGGGATCACTGAATAATTATTTTTATGTTTTCCAATTTTTAATAACTGTAGGGAAGATACTTTGTTTTCTGTTGACTTACTCTTCATGCTCAATTGTCAGACTGTGTATTTCTCTGCTTAGAGCTGTCACTTTTTTCTTTTCTTTTTAAAGGTTAAAGTGAGCTTATCAAGTCAGCACCCAGAAACTCCTCTCCACATTTCTGGTTTCCATCTCCCCTCAAAGGTAATTGCTTAGATAAGCCATGCTCTCCTGCCCTCTTTTGCTATATATCTCCACAAATTGCATGCAGTGAACCACATTTATTAAACTAATATCCTAGTTTGTCCAGCCCCTGTCAGATCTGACTTGTGTCATCTATCATTCCGCATATAATCCTCTCAATTTTCAGGTTTTAAAATTAATTTTCTTTTAACCTCAGTCTAAACCCCCACGAGAAACAGTACAACATGGACAGCCAGCTGGTGAGCCTGAGAACCTAGAATTCACTTCCTTCATGTTCTGGAGAAACCCTTTGCCTAATATTGATCATGAACTGCAGGAGCTGCTGGTAAGGCCCTATGTATGATTCCCCGAGGACAGCACGCCAGCTTCTTCCTGCCGTTCCCGTGGGCTGGGACTTTGTGAATTCTCTTGTTTCAGATGGACAGAGATGATGATGTTCCAAGTGAGGAGGACGAGGAAGGAGAGAACGGATTTGAAGAAGGGAAAGACCAGGATAGTGACGATGACGGGGGCGGTTGGATAACTCCCAGCAACATCAAGCAGATACAGCGGGAGTCAGAGCAGTGCGCTGTGCCAAAGGATGTGCGGGTTGGCTGTGTGACTACAGACTTTGCCATGCAGGTGGGTGGATGGGCATCAGCCGGACCTAGGCTCTAGTTCATAACCTTTCACAGGAGTATATACAGTTCTACTCTGTGATGCCTCTTTTCCTGGTTCTAGAAACTTTACCTGTGCTCTTTGATTATCTGTAGCTTTGGTTGGGAACTAGAAAATCAACATAGTGACAAAATAGATGTCTTGTATTAAGTTTCATGTTCTGTTCTCAGTTAGGTTCTTGGAAAAAGTAGAGGTTTCCAGCTCCTGAAAGAGTGTATTTTTGTGTTTGACAAAATAAATATCTTTGTTTTTGTGTGTGTCTTTTTTTTAAGCTTTTAAAGGCAACACGATAAATGTCTTTGTTAAGAGAGATGCTTAGTGAGGGGCCCTGGGCCAAAGACCCGGCCCCTTCAAATACAAGGGGGAAATCTAGGTCTTAGCTCTAGTTTACATGCCTTGAGCGGCATCCTGATCTTCCTTTCCCTCAGCAAAACCCCCTTATGAACCAAACCAGGCTTTGCGAAGTCTTTTCACTGTAATTGTACAGATGTTAGACTTTGGTTTTGCTGACTTGGGTGGTGCTTTTGCTCATTGGTTGCAGAACGTCCTGCTACAGATGGGGCTGCATGTTCTGGCCGTGAACGGCATGCTGGTCCGAGAGGCCCGGAGCTACATCTTGCGCTGCCATGGCTGTTTCAGGTACACAGCTGACGATCTACACCCGCGGCCTCTTTGTGGACCGCTTCTCTCCCTGTCCTTTGTGCCAGCTTCCGGGAGGATGACCTTGTGTGTAGGTTTTCCTCCCCCTTGTCCTTCATAGGTACCTAGGTTCTGTCCTCACCAGAGCGCTGAAACCTCTGGGACAGAGGCCACCAGTGACCTCCTGTCTTAGTATCTTAGTCATAGGATTAAAGGCGTGGATTGTGGAGCAAAGAGCCTTTATCATTTAACCACATGCACTGCAGCATTTATGGATGAAATGATGCCTGGGATTTGCTTTGAAATAATCCACGGGTGGGAAGAGCGGGTGGGGGTAGGATGGAACAGGATGGCCATCAATGGATAGTTGTTGAAGCTGTGTGAGGGGCCCTTGGGGGTTCGTTGTGCTCTTTGGTCTACTTTATATTTAGATTTTCTATTTAAAAAAAAAAAAAAAAGGTGGAATGGATTCGGATGACACAGGCTCAGATCCAAATTCTGTCTTGCAGTAGCTTTACAGAAGTTGGTGAACTCAGATTTTTCTTGCATAAAATCAGAAGGGCTGATTGTCCTAGAAGAGTGTGGTATCTAGAACACAGGACACAGTCCACTCAGGTGAACTGTTAGTTCGCAGAGCATGCCCTTCTCTTCTGGGTCATAAAGTGGTCTTCATGGGGTGATGGAGGGGTGCTAACGTTCTGTGGGCAGGCCCCAGGGTCCCAGAGACCTGCTTGGAGTGGACGAGGCTGTACTTCAGCTTTGCCAGGGAAGCATGGCCCTGGGATTTTACGCTGCGGTGGCTGAGAGCCTCTCTGTAGATTCAGTCCAGATTTGGTGGCCATCATACAGATCATCTCGTGGAGGAGCAAGGTGTCTCCTGTGTCCCTAGTGCTGTTCCACTGAGGGTAAAGTTGTGTAGATGGACCACTGCTCCCCTGCCAGCTTTAAGACAACCAGGCACTCGTGACTCAGGGGCCCTGCCCTACCATCAGCCTCCGCCTTCTTCTCAGTCTTCAGTTTGGAAATGTACCAGGCCTAGGACAGTGAGGCTTCATGAAATCCCATTTCCCCCGTTGCCCTTTGTTATAAAACCCCAAGTTCCCCAAATGAACATGCATTCTTAGCAGCCCTAAGAAACGTTCTCCATTCTTGTGAGATTAGCCCAGTGACTGAGGCACTTGCGGTTTATTCTCAAAGACTTGCAGGTCAGGAATTCAGCTTCTTGGGAGATTCATCCAGCCGTAGCAGCTTTCCAGTGTTTCCTGCGGCATTCATTAATACATTCTGGGCACTTCTGGAGCTCCCTCTTGGCCCAGCAGCATGGCTGCCATCTCCAGGCAGGGTGTGGAGAGCCGCAGGAATAAGCAGGAATAAGCCCTTTGACTTGAGTCATGTGCCATTGAGAGCACTGATTGTGGAGTCACCTTCCTGGCCTTGTAGCTGCCACTTACTGGCTCCGTGCCACAGTTTCCTCAGCTATAAGATGGACAGAATGCCAGCTCTGTAGGATTGTTTTGATGTTAAACTTGTGGAATAATGTCTAACAGTAAGACTTCATTACTAGTGTAACAACATTTGGCTCAACTTCAGGCTGAATTACAGACTTGCTGCCTGTGTTACTTTGTTCATCTTTGCCCTTGGCACAGCACAGTGGCGGCTTGTCTCAGCAACACAAGGCTGGGCGGCCATGGTCTGTGACATGTTGGGCCATTCAGTCTCCCCTGTTCCTTCCTTCTCCTCCTCTGACAACCATGACTCATCTTGTGCTCTGGGGACGGGGTTTGCCCCCCATGACTTCTTTGCCAAAACTTTCCTTTTCTCTCCAGAACCACATCTGACATGAGCCGAGTATTCTGTTCGCATTGTGGAAACAAGACCCTGAAGAAAGTGTCCGTAACCATTAGCGACGATGGAAGCCTACACATGCACTTCTCACGCAACCCGAAGGTGCTGAACCCTCGGGGCCTCCGGGTGAGTGGCGGCTCTCCCACTCCCCTCACAGCCGGGCCTGCGACTGGCAGAGCAAGACCTCTTAGCTCCAGGATCAGAATCTGCAGAGAGGACCAGGAGAGGCTTGGCATGGAACTGTCCCTCTGATGCCTTGAACCCAGCCTTACCTTGTAGCCCAAGATGGTCTGGCACTCTTCTAGTTCCGTCCCTGCCATGAGATCAGCCCTTTCTCTGATTTCTTATGGAGAATGGGGTTTTGAAGCACAGAGCTGAGCACAGGGTAGGCTCCTTGCCCTAGGGGGTCAGAGATGTCTCAGCCCACAGTGGATAGAGATTGTATGTGATCATACACAGGAATATTTTCTGTTAGATATCTGTATTTTAAAATGAGTTTGTAAGTTCCATTTCAACCCAACAGAGTTCATGCTAGCCCTCCCTGATATCTTGACACCATTTTCCATAATTACTTAATTGCTCAATCCTAGAACACTTGTTTCAGAGTTACTCACACCAGTGAAAATGGTACCTGCTTAGTAGAGTTCTGTGTTTGGAGGTAATTCCATTGCTAGCTGAGGGTGTGTAGTCACAGCACAAGGAGCAGTGACTGATAAACTCCCCTGATGTCATCTGCCCGCATCCAGAACCGTCAGGAAGCTTGACATTAACAGGATCGGACATGTTTGGATAGGGTGCCTGCCTAATGACCTTTCTTTTCTTGTTTGCAGTATTCGCTTCCCACTCCCAAAGGGGGCAAATACGCCATCAACCCCCATCTG
The DNA here is from genome assembly GCF_020171115.1 of Neogale vison. Classification (NCBI taxonomy): domain Eukaryota; kingdom Metazoa; phylum Chordata; class Mammalia; order Carnivora; family Mustelidae; genus Neogale; species Neogale vison. Next base: position 16,166,903 of record NC_058097.1, read on the forward strand.
ACTGAGGACCAGCGCTTCCCTCAGCTGAGACTGTCCCGAAAGGCCAGGCAGAAAACGGACGTGTTTGCCCCTGACTACATAGCTGGGGTATCTCCCTTTGCAGAGAATGACATCTCCAGCCGGTCGGCTACGCTGCAGATCCGAGACAGCACCTTGGGAGCAGGGAGAAGGCGGTTAAATCCCAATGCTTCCAGAAAGAAGTTTGTGAAGAAGAGGTGAAGTGCAAGCTCCGCGGGCCAGCGGGATTGCCGCCGAGGCGCGCGGGTACCTCGCTGCCCGGTTGTCAGGTCCAGATCCCTCTGGGTCCAGGCAGTAGGCCTGGCTTACGCAGCGCTGCTTCCTGACTGCCTGGGATGGGTCGGGTTCATGGTGCAACTGGCCTGGGAGCATCCAGAGAGCTGGGATTCCTGGCATGCTGAGCAGAGTTTGATGAAAACAGAAGGAATGGCCCCATGGAGCACATCCTCAGCATTCCAAGAAGGGAACTTCCAGCTCTTAGTATTTTTCTAATAAATGTGGTTGTGAGCTCCTATGCCTTTTCATTACGTCACCAAATGTCTAATGCTTAGGTAGCTGGAAAGTAACACTTAAGCTGTATACTCAACTATCAAGCATTTAGATTATATTTTTTACAAAAAAATATACTAGGTCTGTTATAATAAAAGCAACTATTTTTTCTTTTTTAAAACTTATTCTTGGGGCACCTGGATGGCTCAGTCAGTTAAGCATCTGCGTTCAGCTCAGGTCATTATCCTGGGGTCCTGGGATCCAGCCCCACAGCAAGCTCCTGCTCTGTGGGGAGTCTACTTCTCTCTCTGCCTGCTGCTCCCCTTCTTGTGTGTGTGCTTTCTCTTTCTCTGTCAAATAAATAAATAATTTTTTAAAAAAAACAACACATGGGGCGCCTGGGTGGCCTCAGTGGGTTAGGCTGCTGCCTTCAGCTCAGGTCATGATCTTGGGGTCCTGGGATCGAGTCCCGCATCGGGCTCTCTGCTTGGTGGGGAGCCTGCTTCCTTCTCTCTCTGCCTGCCTCTCTGTCTACTGTGATCTCCCTCTGTCAAAGAAATAAATAAAATAGGTGCCTGGGTGGCTCAGTGGGTTGACCCGCTGCCTTCGGCTCAGATCATGATCTCAGGGTCCCGGGATCGAGTCCCGCATCGGGCTCTCTGCTCAGCAGGGAGCCTGCTTCCTCCTCTCTCTCTCTGCCTGCCTCTCTGCCTACTTGTAATCTCTCTCTGTCAAATAAATAAATAAAATCTTTAAAAAAAAAAAAAACTTACTCTGGAGCCTTTCATTCATTTAAGAGAGTTCAGTGTAGTGAACTGCTATAGCCTTTCACCGAGTTTCAGTCTTACTTTGCCTTGTTTCCTTTTTCCTTTCTACACCCATGAGTACGCCAAGAATCTCCTAGGAAAATGATGTTCTTTTGCATCAGTTTAGGAAACCACATTGATATATTACCATTAATGAAGTAGAGCAGCACTCAGTTTCTCCAGTTTGTTCCACCATTCTTCCTATTTCTGAACCCTTTTCTTAAAGATTGATGTATTTTAGTGAGAGAGGGGCAGAGGGAGAGTTTCACACAGAGCATGAAGCCCAACATGGGACTCAGTCCCACTACCCTGAGATCATGACCTGAGCAACCAAGAGTTGGACATTCAACCCACTGAGCCACCCAGACACCCCTGAATACTTTTAACATATGCCTTGTGCAGCTGACTTTTTTTAAAAATATTTTATTTATCTGAGAAAGTACACAAGCAGGGAAAGCTATAGGCAGAGGGAGAAGCAGGCTTCCTGCTGAAGAGATGCTTTATCAATTGCGCCACCCAGGCGCCCCTGCAGTTGACATTTTTAATATTATAACTTTTTTTAAACAAGTTTTTTTTTTTTAAGGTTTTATGTATTTATTTGACAGAGATCACAAGCAGGCAGAGAGAGGGGGAAGCAGGCTCCCTGCTGAGCAGAGAGCCCGGAAGCCGGGTTCTATTCAATCCCTGGGATCATGACCTGAGCCGAAGGCCAAGGCTTAACCCACTGAGCCACCCAGTATCACGTTTTTAAAATGTCCCTCCATTTGGGTTTGACAGATTGCATAACCACAAGCAATGGTGGTAGGGGGAAACCCTTTGGGCAGAAATGTTCCATGAATGGTAGATATATAGGGTATCATGTTAAATGACGCTAACTTTGGTTACTTGGGATATGAACCTAGTACAAGACTTTTCCCAAGTTCTTTATATATTGATAGTATATATACAAAATATATATATATACCTAATCTTAAGGAGCTTTTGATGATCTTCAAAAACTCCTTAATTAGGTTTTTTTTCTTGTATAGTTATCTTACCCATTTGGCATATAGTTAGACTGAATTTAAACCAAAAACTGGGGCATCTGGATGGCTCAGTGGGTTAAAGCCTCTGCCTTTGGCTCAGGTCATGATCCCACGGTCCTGGGATCGAGTCCCACATTGGGCTCTGCTCAGCAGGGAGCCTGCTTCCCCCCTTCTCTCTCTGCCTGCCTCTGCCTACTTGTGGTCTCCGTCTGTCAAATAAAAAAAAAAAAAAGCATTAAGGTTTTTCCCATTTTTTTTTTTTTAACATAAGTAAACACAGTTTTAAAAGTAAAACCCAGGGCACCTGGGTGGCTCAATGGGTTGAAGCCTCTGCCTTTGGCTCAGGTCATAATCCCAGGGTTCTGGGATCAAGCCCCACATCAGGCTCTCTGCTCAGTGGGGAGCCTGCTTCCTCCTCTCTCTGCCTGCCTCTCTGCCTACTTGTGATCTCTATCAAATAAATAAATAAAATCTTAAAAAAAATAAAAGTAAAAACCAAAAGGTATACTTAGAGGCAGATGCCATTCCCTCCCTTCCTGTTTCATCTTAACAGATAAGGTCATTGGTTTCTTTTGTTTCTACTTCATCTTTGTTTTGTTCTGCAACTTTTTTTAAGATTTTATTTTTAAATAATCGCTACACCCACCATGGGACTTGAATTCACAACTCTGAGATCAAAAGTCCCATGTTCCACTGACCAAGGCAGCCAGGTGCCCTAACTTTTTCCTTAAACTAATAGTAGTAGTAGGGGTGCTTGGCTGGCTCAGTAAAATCAATCCATATCCATCCACAGAGATCTTCCTTGTTTTTATCACTCTGTCATGAAAAGCTACTAGTTCAAGCACTTCATCATGTTACACGCTCTGGGTTGAGTATGTAATCCATGTTCATCCATTTACTGGGCAGGACATTCATTGTTTACGAGATGTAGGTGCTGTGAACAGCAGTCATCCTCTACGTGAGATTAAATGCCTTAAAGTCACATAGCTTGTGAGTGTCCTGCCCAAGATTTCAGCTTAGTCTGTCTGCTTTTATGCAACAAATGGACCAGTGAAGACCATAAGAAACAGGGTGAACACTGGCTCTCCTGCCCTCCACCTCTGTGAAGCTCACTGAAGGTGCCGGCCTACAGGCTGGCTGTCACCGCTGCTGTCCAGGGTGCTGGAGGAGAGGGCCGTAGGGGCAAGATCCTGTGAGCGTCTGTTTCTCTTTCTCCTCATACTGTTAGAGCACTCATGTGCCCAACACAGAGGTCAATTTTAGGCAACCAACTTGAACAATGGAAACCTGAGTCAGGTAGAAGGACCTTTAGGGACACCCAACCCCAAACCATCTCACCCACCCCCGCCACTACATACAAAAGGGCCCATCAGGTGACCCACCACAAAATATCCGTAAGTCCCAGCTGAACAATAGGTTACTTATACTCAGACACAGATACCAAAAAAGGAAAATTCCATACTTTCCCAAAAGGCTGCTCTGGTCCCACCCAGCAAAGAAAACCTCAGAAGGATCCTTCTCACAGTTCACAGGCCAGAGCTAGTACTGCGGCCCCACCCACCCAGACAGGACCAGGAAATGCATTCCAGTCAACAGCTGGAAGGTAGGATGTTAGAAATACTTGGTGAATAGCCATTAGTAACAACCACAAATGGTAGAGATGCATACAAGTAACTTTGAAATAAACTTGGGAGGGGCACCTGGGTGCCTCAGTGGGTTAAGGCCTCTGCCTTCGGCTCAGGTCATGATCCCAGAGCCTTGGGATGGAGCCCCACATCGGGCTCTCTGCTCAGTGGGGAGCCTGCTTCCTCCTCTCTCTCTGCCTGTCTCTCTGCCTACTTGTGCTCTCTCTCAAGTAAATAAAAACAACAACAACAACAAAAACTTAAAAAAAAAAGAAAAGAAAGAAACTTGGGAGCAGGAACAATGGATAAAATGTTCTAAGTTTGTGCATAGCAGGCTGTTAATTCTAGCGTTTAGGTCGTTAGGACTTGAAGTTTTAAAAGTTTAAGAACTTTTATCTAAGTTATCCTTGAAAGTTTTGATTGCTAGTTCAGGACATGTGAAACTCATATTTAACCCAAATACTACTGGCAACCTTGATTGACACTTTTAGTTATTAATAATTAATAAGAGTTCTGAGATAGGGAAATGGAAGTACTCCATAAAAATCTGCTCTTTGCTCCTTTGCTTGCTTCTATTCTTGCCAGGACCTGCATCCCTACCCCACTTTACACAAGGCTCAGAATGTCCTCCTTATAAGGGACAAAGAGTTAATGATATCTCGAGAGTCGATAATATCTAAGGAAGGGCCAGATGAGAGGGACCCCCACGAAGCCATCATGTGCATAGTCCAGACCACCGGGGCCAGACATCTAGATGCCAAGACCATCTGGCTCCAAAGAAGAACACCTGGGCTCCCGTCTTTGTTCTAACAGGTTCCTGGATGCCTGGGAGCACACGTACACTGGACGACTATCCTCCCATTTGAACAAAGAGGAGACTCCTGCTCCTTTCCTTTCTGAGTCTCCCAGACACATCATCTATATCTCTTCCCTATCTCCAATAAGCTCTGTGGACTCACATTTGATTTCTCTCCTGCATGAAGCCAAGGACCCTCTTGTCTAGTTCTGCAGGACCCCCTCTGGGTCCCTGGATCAAGAGTGCCAGCATCAGTTCTACAAAACTATCTTCTTTAAAGCTCCGTTAATAGCAGTGTTAGTGACATTCCCAAAACACCTCCTAGGAAAGAGTATCACCGTAATCCACCATCAAGCAGCAAATGCAAAACCCTGGGACCTCAGGAAGCACAGCCCCCACATGTACTAGTTATTTTCACCCCAGTACACATGGACTGAGGGATAGCTATAGTGGAAATGATTGCCATGTCTAGCTCACTGTGTTTGTATGTTCATGAGTTTGGAGGTAAATTCTCATCAATGCAACCTTTCTGCATTATTAAGACAACAATGAGACTGTAATTCTGGGACCCATGATGACACGGAGGTATGGTGAATATTTACCACACTGTAGTAATGAGCTGTTCACAGGTCTGCAAACTTGGGAACTGGGTGGGGTTTATCTTTCTACACCCTTCGTGAGGCACATAGCCAGGTTCTTGAATGATGTTTCATAAATGCTTGTAGGACTGAGTGCATGACTCACACCAGTTTGGAGAAAATTATCAAGAGACAAGGAATGCTTTTCCCTAACTTTTCTGGTAGTTTGCTCTTGGAAATTACAGATGAGTTCCCTCCCCCTGAAGGTATTTGTGCCAGAACTGAAGAGTTACTAGTGGGAGAAAAAGGATCAAGCATTGAAAATGGAGTCCCTTCTATACTCTATATTCCTTCAAAGACTTTATTTATTTGACAGAGAGAGACACAGTGAGAGAGGGAACACAAGCAAGGGGAGTGTGGGAGGGAGAAGCAGGCTTCCCCACTGAGCAGGGAGCCTTACGAGGGGCCTGATCCCAGGACCCGGGAATCACGACTGAGCCACCCAGATGCCCTCATTCTATACTTAAAACTCTGTGATCTGACATCAGAACTCAATTTGCTCTATCAGATAATACCTCTCCAGAACACATGCATGCCATTTCAAGAGAAATTTCAGTTTACACATAGCGGTCTAAGCCCAGTAGAGAATGTCCTGACACAACATATAACATGACAAAGTTCCAGCAAAACACACGGGAACATAGAAGTCCAACCTAACAGTGCAGGTTCCACACCCTTGTGACTGGGGCCAGGGGACAAGAGGGGAGGAGGTTTACAGCAGAAGAATCATTAATCCCCAATACCAAAGGCCTGTTCCCTCCAGGGATATCTGGCTGGTAGCCACGGGAGCCACTGAGGACGACAGATGCCCGGGTCCCCAGACAGGCCTGTGTGGCCCAGCTCTGCTGCACCAAGTCCCGCATCCACAGCAAGGGGCGTTGGGGACTTCTTATGCTAAAAAGGAGGCACCCTCATGGAGGCAGCCACCTGCTAAGGTGACTAATGAGGCTGTTTGTGTTCTTTCATCGGGAGGAGGATGGGGGACTCCTGAGATTTCTCCTGCCTCTGCTTCTTTATTTCTAGATAATGAAGACCATCAGCGCTGGCTGCTCCCTGATGATGTGGGAGAGACCTTGAGGACACGGTTTTAAGTCAATATGACCAATGTGATGCTGCTACCTACATACTCTGGGGAAAAGTCTGCTCAGAGAACCCCTGGGAACTGTACAATTTTTAAACTGACAGCAAATTAAAGCTGGAGGGACCTTTAGGGTGATGCAGCTGAAACCTGTGTTGTTACAGATACAACTAAGGCTCAAAAAGAAGAGCACTGGCAGCTGATTTGGAGCTGGACTCAAGAATTCTGATTCTAGGGGCGCCTGGGTGGCTCAGTGGGTTGAAGCCTCTGCCTTCGGCTCAGGTCATGATCCTAGGGTCTTGGGATCGAGCCCCGCATCGGGTTCTCTGCTCAGCAGGGAGCCTGCTTCCTCCATTCCCTACCACCCCCGACCTGCCTCTCTGCCTACTTGTGATCTCTGTCTGTCAAATAAATAAATAAACTAAAAAAAAAAAAGAATTCTGACTCTAATTCTGAGGGCAAGTGAGGGCTGGAAGCTTCCTCTGGAATCTGAGGGCCTGAGTTCAAATTCCGAACTATACCACTAACTAGCTGTAGAGCCATGGACAAGCCATATTACCACTTGGTTCATCAGTTTCCCTATCTCTAAAATGAGGCTTTTTTTCCCTAATCACATCATACATGAAAATTACTACAAAGCAGATTGCAGACCTAAATATAAGAGCTAACACTGTAAAACTCACAGATTTAAAAAAAAAAAACAAAAAAACAGGTATAAATCTAGGGTTAGACAATGATTTCTTAGGACACCAAAGCAGAAGTGATAAAAGGATCATAAGTTAGACTTCACCAAAATTAAATATGTGGTTTAAAAGACACCACTGAGAAAATAAAAAGATAACCCAAGGAATAGGATAAAATATTCACAAGTCATGTATCTGATAAGGAATTTGTATAAAGGAGGCGCCTAGCTGGCTCGTGATAGAGTGTGTGACTCTTGAAATTGGGGTTGTGATTTCAAGTCCCATGTTGGGTGTAGAGCTTACTTTAAAGGAAGGAAGGAACGAATGAATGAACGAGCTTGTATAAAGAACCCTTACAATTCAGTAATAAAAAAGACAATCTAATTTTAAAATATGCAAAGAAAAGGATTAAACATTTCTCCGAAGAAGATATATAAATGTCCAAGAATTACATGAAAATATGTTGACTATCACCAGTCATTTGGAAAATGCAACTCAAAACCACAATGAAATACCACTTCACACACACACTGGGATGGTTATAATAAATGAGACAACAGCAAGTGTAGGTGAGGAGAAATTCTAACACTCCTACTTTGCTGGTAGGAATGGAAGATAGTACAGCTACCTTGGAAAACAGTTTGGCAGTTTCTCTGATGTTAAACATCATGTAACTAGCAATTCTCTCCCTGGATATCTACCCAAGAGAAATGAAAACTTAGACACATGTGTTCATGGTAGCATTATTCATAAGAGCAAAAGTTGGTAACCACCCAAATGTCCACCAACAGATGAGAGGATAATCAAAATGTGGTTCATCCGTACAATGGAATACTAATCAGTCATAAAAACAAATGCAGTACTGTTATCTGCTACAACATGGATGAACCCTGAAAACATTAGGTGAAGTGAAAGAAGATAGTTAAAAAGACCACATAATGTATACCGTTTGTGTGAGATGACTGGGATGGGCAAATCCATAGAAACAGAAAGATTAGTTTTTGCCTAGGACCAAAGAGTGGGACAGGCAGGAGAAATGGAGATGCTAATGGATGCTTTCTGGAGTAATAAAAATGTTCTAAGATCAGATTACTGTGACCATTGCAAAACCCTATACATTTATTAAAAGCCACTATACTCTCCCCTTTAAATGGGTGCGTTTCAAGTCTTATATATCTCAAATCTATTTTTTTTAAAGATTTTATTTATTTATTTGACAGAGAGATCACAAGTAGGCAGAGAGGCGGGGGGGGGGGGGGGGCGGGGCTGGGCGGGAAGCAGGCTCCCTGCTGAGCAGAGAGCCCGATGTGGGGCTCAATCCCAGGACCCTGGGATCATGACCTGAGCAGAAAGCAGAGGCTTTAACCCACTGAGCCACCCAGGCGCCCCTCAAATCTATTTTTAAAATGAGAATAATAATAGCACTTCCCTCAAAGTGCTGTGTGGAGAATTAGCATGAGTTAATACATGTAAATGTATTCAGAACAGGTCTTGCTGCGTGGTCAGTAAATTAGTGATCATTACTTCCTATTCTGTAGGGGGAAAGGAATAAATTCTGTTGACTTTTCTTACAGGAAGGGGTCAAAAAGTTAGAAGAATTGTTGGGGCAATTGGGTGGCTCAGTGGGTTGGGGCCTCTGCTTTCTGCTCAGGTCATGATCCCAGGGTCCTAGGATCAAGCCCCGCATCTGGCTCTCTGCTCAGCAGGGGGCTTGCTTCTCTTTCTCTCTCTCTCTGCCTGCCTCTCTGCCTGCTTGTGATCTCTGTCTGTCAAATAAATAAATAAAATCTTAAAAAAAAAAAAAAAGAATTGTCCATTGTTAAGTACAGCATGACATATTCTGATCACTTAGAAAAGCACAAATTAATACAATATGGTTTCCATAGTAGTACACAAGTTCAGGTAAAAGTATAGAATAATGTCATAATGGGATTATTCTTGTAATATTTATCTGGACAAAATGTCACAACACTGGGAGTAAAAACATCTCAAGTACTTATAGAGAATAAAACAGGGAGGAATTAGGAAGTAGATGATATCAGATTGTCCACATCCACCATAAAATCCTACACGCAACTAGTCATATATTATAATATCAAATATTACAACATTTGATATTATAATATCAATTTGATATTTGATATTATAATTATCAATTTGATATTTTGATATTATAATATCAATTTGATAATCATATTGATAATTGAATTGTAATATCGATTTGATATTACAATATCAAAAAACTTACCTTCCATTTATCCTTCATTAGCAAACTATTAGAAAATGTAATCTGGGGGCGCCTGGGTGGCTCAGTGGGTTAAGCCGCTGCCTTCAGCTCAGGTCATGATCTCAGGGTCCTGGGATCGAGTCCCGCATCGGGCTTTCTGCTTAGCAGGGAGCCTGCTTCCTCCTCTCTCTGCCTGCCTCTCTGCCTACTTGGGATCGCTCTGTCAAATAAATAAATAAAATCTTCAAAAGAAAAAAAAAGTACTCTGGGAGGTGGGGGGGGGGTGAGGACAGTAAACCAAAGAGAATACACGGACTCCAGCATAAGAAAGAAGCCCTCAGAAAGATACCTCTGCAGCAAATCTCAGAGAGCGATCAGCCTGGACTGAAACAGAGGACTTCCAGAACTATTCCCAGAAGAATAGAAGGGGTATAACTGATGAGTTTGACCAAGTGAAAATTAGCATTCATGGTGTGTTCATCATTGTTTTACACATTTTTTTAAAAAAGAGTTTATTTGACACAGAGAGCAAAGCACAAGAGAGCACAGGCAGGGAGAACAGTAGAGGGAGAGGGAGAAGCAGGTTCCCAGCAGAGCAGGGAACCCGATGCAGGCTCAAACCTAGGACCCTGAGATCATCACCCAAGCCAGTGGAGGGAGGGCAGAGGCGGGCAGGGAACAGAGGGAGAGTGTAAACAGAGTCCTCTCTGAGCAGAGAGCCAGACACGGGGCTACACAGGGCTACACTGGGCTCAATCCCATGACCCTGAGGTCCCGGCCGAGCCACCCAGGCACCCCAAGAATTTAAAGTAATCTCTATACTCAACGTGGGGCTCAATTCACAATCTCAAGATCAAGAGTTCCGCTCTCCACCAACTGAGTCAGCCAGGCACCACTGCTTTTCATAATTTCTTTCTTTTTTTTTTTTTTTAAAGATTTTATTTGTTTCTTTGACAGAGAGATAAACAGCGAGAGAGGGAACAGAAGCAGGGGGCATGGGAGAGGGAGAAGCAGAATTCCCGCTGAGCAAGGAGCCCAATGTGGGACTCAATTCCAGGACCATAGGATCATGACCTGAGCTGAAGGCAGATGCTTAACAACTGAGCCACTCAGGCTCCCCTGTTTTTTCACAATTTCAATGGAAGGTTTAGGAAAAGTAGAGTGTTTATGGTATAGAAAACTAATGAGGAAACGAGGCGATTGTTAACTCTAGGTAAACAAGAAGTTGAAGAAAGAAAATGATCATAATTCACTATTTGGCTCATTACCATATCAGCATAAACCCTAAATACTGATTTGGCCAATTTTTTTATATTGCCATATTGGGAGAATAGAAGGAGGAAAGATGGTGGACAGTATCAAAGTTCTACTCCTTGCCTTTCATAATATCAAGCCAATAGATAAGGTCTTAAAATAATTAAACAAGGGCACCTGGCTATTTTGTGTCTGTCAACAGATGAGTGGATAAAGGAGACATTCACATACACTACTGGGCATTATGCAGACATGAGAAAGGAGATCCCACCATTTTTGACAAGATGGGTGGACCCTGAAGGCATTATGCTAGGGAAAGTAAATCCAAGAGAAAACAAATACTATGTGATATCACTCATGTGTGGAATCTAAAAAATACTGAACTTACAAAAACCAGAGTAGAATGGTGGTTCTCAGCTGGGGGGGAGGGGAGTTGGGGAGACATTTAAGGGTACAAACTTATCACTAGAAGTAAGTTCTAGAGCTCTAAGGGCAACGTGGTGACTAAAGTCAACAATACTATATGACAAACTTCCAGGTTACCAAGATACTAAATCTTATCTGGTTTTCAACACAAAAAGGAAGAGATAAGTATGTGACTTGAAAAGGGTGTTAGCTAATATTGTAGCAATCATATTGCAATACAAAAATGTATCAAACCGGGGTGCCTGAGTGGCTCAGTGGGTTAAAGCCTCTGCCTTCAGCTCAGGTCATGATCCCAGAGTCCTGGGATGGAGCCTCGCATTGGGCTCTCTGCTCAGCGGAGAGCCTGCTTCCCCCTCTCTCTGTCTCTGCCGGCCTCTCTGCCTGCTTGTGATCTCTCTCTCAAATAAATAAATAAATAAATAAATGTATCAAACCAACACAGCACACCATAAACTGACACAATGTTATATGTCAATTATATCTCAATTTAAAAAAAAAAAAAAACAACAATTTGGGGCACCTGTCTGGCTCAGTCCCTAGAGCAGATGACTCTTGAACTCTGGGTCATGAGTTTAAACCCCATGTTGGGTGCAGAGCTTACTTTAAAAAGAAAAAGAAAAAAGTAAAAAGGATGAAAGGAAACAATGTGTATGAAAACTAAATAAAGAAATAAAATGATTGATTATTCCAGAATGAGAAAAAGTTTGAATAAAACATAGGACAAAATCTGAATGGCAATTAAAAAAACCCAGGATTTGTGAAAAACGTATGTTGGGAAAGGAAGTCTATGTTTGGTTCAACTAGCTAAGACTGGAAGGGATTTAAGGGTATTTGGGACTTTTTAAAATGAGATTGATTGATTTTATTTATTTGAGAGAGAGAAAGAGAGGGAGAACACAGGAGCAGGGGGAGGGGCAGAGGGAGAAGCAGACTCCCCGCTTATCAGGGAACCTGACCTGGAACTTGATCCCAGGACCCTAGGATCATGAGCTGAACCAAAGGCGGACCCTGAACTGACTGAGCCACCCAGGTGCCCCCTTTAACGAGTTTTCATATGGAAAAATACACTGGTACAAAATTAGATTTCGTTTTCTTTCTCTTAAAAGGACAGGTTTTCTTAGATTTCTGGTCTGCTTTTTATATGTGATTGTAAAAGTTTCCTTATCATTTAGGTAATTTGCCTGGACAGCAAAGATTTTGGGTCTTCTCACAACAAAGTAAACATCTGTACTTGCCTTTAACATATATTGCCACTTTGGTTAAGTAGGTAATTCCACATTATTTCCTAGTATTTATTTATTTAATAGAGAGCAAGTGCAAACCAGGGAAGAGAGAAAAAAAAAAAAAAATCCCGAGGAGGCTCCATGATCATCGCAGAGCCTGACATAGGGCTCGATCTTAGGGACCTTGAGATCACGACCTGAGCTGACATCAAGAGTTAGACACTGGGGCACCTGGGTGGCTCAGTGGGTTAAGCCACTGCCTTCAGGTCATGATCTCGTGTCCCGGGATCGAGTCCCACATCGGGCTCTCTGCTCAACAGGGAGCCTGCTTCCTCCTCTCTCTCTCTCTCTCTCTGCCTGCCTCTCTGTCTACTTGTGATCTCTTTGTGTCAAATAAATAAATAAAATCTTTAAAAAAAAAAAAAAGAGACACTTAACTGACTGAGCCACCCAGGTGCCCCTGATATATAACCTATCTAATCAAATGTACAAACCATTCGACATTTTCTTCAAATAAAATTCTAAATGGGATCTTTTGACCTCAAACTAACTTTGAGGTTTACCAGATGTTCCCCGGGAAAGCTAAAGGATTTCTCTCTCACCTACAAAGATGTTAAAATAATAACGTTTCTTTGGTATATTAAATTACCCAGCAAGCATTATCAAATAAGAAGTGAGGTTAACTCTTCTTAGGTGATATTTGTACAGATGCCTATTAAGATAGGGGTTATAGGGGCGCCTGGGTGGCTCAGTGGGTTAAGCCACTGCCTTCGGCTCAGGTCATGATCTCAGAGTCCTGGGATCGAGCCCCGAATCGGGCTCTCTGCTCAGCAGGGAGCCTGCTTCCGCTTCCTCATCTCTCTCTGCCTGCCTCTCTGCCTGCTTGTGATCTCCGTCTGTCAAATAAATAAATAAAATCTTTAAAAAAAAAAAAAAAGATAGGGGTTATAGAAATTATACAAAATTCCTACAAATCTGATATGTCCTAGAACAATGTTATCATTCGTTATGATCTTAAAATACTGTGTATCACAGAAATAACCAAATGTCCTTGTCAATTCTATTATAATGAACTCTCATCAGATGCTTAACCATGGACATTTAATTAATTAATTAATTAATTTGACAGAGAGAGACAACGAGAGAGGGAACAGAAGCAGAGGGAGTGAGAGGGAGAAGCAAGCTTCCCGCTGAGCAGGGAGCCCGATGCAGGGCTCAATCCCAGGACCCTGGGATCATGACCTGAGCCGAAGGCAGATGCTTAACAACTGAGCCACCCAGGTGCCCCAACCATGGACATTTTAAAATCTTTTGTCATTGACAGACAGTTCCTGTTTTACTCTGATGCTTTTGCAAAATGAAGATTCACGGGAAGGACCCTACCAAGTACTCTTGACCACTGACCCTGCTGCCCAATTACAAAGTGTCAAACCTGGGGACACACATCTCCCAGCTAAAGAAGGTGCTACCTGGTACCTGGCCCTGTGCAAAAGACAGAGACCTCAAAAAAAAAAAAAAAAAAAAAAAAACTCACTGAGGAAAAAGACAAGCAACTAATGTTGCTCTGACATTGTTTCCATTCCTCCTTCCCTCTATGACCATCTTTTTCCTAATTGTTACACCATGAAGGTCTTAATGATTCTTTTGCTCACCTTTTGCTTACTCTGGCCTGGAAAGAGGATGTCATTGCTCACCTAGCTTAGGCCACTGCAAGCTGTGTGTGGGGTGGGGCGGCAGGGGAGTGGGTAATGCAACCTCCAAGTAACTGTTATATTTGCCACCAAACTGGTGATCTGGGAGACCTGCCTGTTATAGCTTCTCCTTGATTCCCAATGCCTTGGTTTCTCTGAAACAAACAGCCACTTTCTATCATGTTAGGCTCCCTAATCCTGAGGGTCCCTTTTCTGGACTCTTGTTAATGACCCCAAACCAGGGAAACTCGTGTCTCTGTTCAAAGAAGGGGACACAAGGCAAGGGTAACCAGAATAAACCACCTGTGCAGTCTGTAGACCCTTCAGTTTTACTGACTGCCACCTTTCCAGTCCCTAGTCACAGATTCAAATGGGAATTACCGAGTCACTCATTATTCAAAATTCATGTCCTGTGGCAGATCCCTAATGTCCTGTCCTGGTTAAGGTAAGTGCCAGTGAGGCTATGATCAGGCACCTCTCCCTAACTCTTGAAGACATTGCAGAATCTGCTGCTAAAGCGTTAGCTGCCCTATAGAAATCCCTAATCTCTCCAGCCAAAATCATTCCTGGAAAGAGGAGAGCCCATGATGATCTTTTAGCTGAGCAAGAGGTTTTTGTGCCGTGACCAGCACCACATGCTGCACCCAGGTGGACACTTGGAAGTTGAGACTCGGCTGCATAAGATCACTGAATAAGTCAGTTGGCTTTAAAAAGTGCCCCTTCAACTGGGGTCTTTCTTTGACTTATTTGATTCTGATTGGCTTGGGTCTAGGGGACCATGACTGTCATGTGTACTCCAAACACCGGGCATTATCTTGCTTACAATAACCATAGCCTCCTCAGTGTGCTATATTCTCTCAAAAGTTTTAAAGGCATGTTTTCTGCCCTCCACCACCAAGCAAATGATCTCAGTAAAGAATCCAAGAGAAGGGGCACCTGTGTGGCTCAGAGAGTTAAGTCTCTGCCTTCGGCTCAGGTTATGCTCTCAGGGTCCTGGGATCGAGCCCTGCATCAGGCTCTCTGCTCAGCAGGGAGCCTGCTTCCCCCTCTCTCTCTGCCTGCCTCTCTGCCTACTTGTGATCTCTGTCTGTCGAATGAATAAATAAAATCTTAAAAAAAAAAAAAGAATCCAAGAGAATAACTGATTTAAAGAATGTGAACCCAATGTTGTGTGACCTGTGAATTACACATAATCAACGAAGTCTTCCAGAGAGTAACTGGCAATAGGACTAAAGCCTTGCATTTTTTAAAAAAACATTCTGTTTATTTATTAGAGAGAGAGAGAGGCCTCACAAGAGAGAGTGAGTGAGCATGAGCTGGGGGGGGGGCAAGGGGCAGACGGCTGAGTAGGGAGCCCCAGCAGGACTTGATCCTAAGACCCAGAGATTATGACCTGAGCTGGAGGCAGACACTTAACTGACTGAGGTACCCCTAAAACCTTGCATTTTTAAATCAGATCTCTTAGGCTGAGGGTCTAACTAAAGGGGGCAATTGCTAAAATAAGACAACAGACCCAAAATGGAGTCACTTACGCTTAGCCCTATGTTACTGAACAGACTTGTGGTTTCAGCTCACCCTGACCTAGAATCTTAAATAAATCAGTCAGGAATGGCCTGATCAGTGCTAGTTAGGTAATCTACCTGATAGACCCTTCCACCACCCCCTCAAGGAAAGTAACCTCAAAAGAAACCAATCCACTTTTCACAAAGTGTAACTTCCTTGTCCCCCCTCCTTTCTGCCTATATTCATTTTGTACAGCTCCTCAGACCCCCATTCTACCTGCTGGACTGGATGCTGCCTGGTTCATGAATCATTGAATAAAGCCTCTTCCCAACATCCTATTGAATTTTATTATCATTTTTTTAGTTTTTATTATTTTTTTTCAAAGATTTTATTTTATTTATTTATTTGACAGAGAGTGTGGACAAGTAGGGGAAACAGCAGGCAGAGGGAGAAAGAGAAGCACGTTTCCCGCTGAGCAGGGAGCCCAATGTAGGTCTTAATTCCAGGACCCTGGGATCACAACCGTGGCCGAAGCCAGACTCTTAATGACTAAGCCACCCAGGTGCCCCTTAATTTTATTTTTTAACAGAATAAAAAATGGATTGGTATTAAGTAAATGTTCATTTTTCTCTAGGCTCAGCATGGCTTGGCTTGGCACTGCTACTAATCTTTAACATCTATCTATCTATCTATCTATTTTAAAGATTTTGTTTATTTATTTATTTGACAGAGAGCACACACATGCAGGGAGAGAAGCAAAGGGAGAGGGAGAAGCAGGTTCTCTACTGAGCAAGAAGCCCAATGTGGGGCTCCATCCCAGGACCCTGGGATCATGACCCAAGCCCAAGGCAGAGGCTTAACTACTGAACCACCCAGGTGCCCTAACATTTTTGTACTTTGTCTATCATCACTTTCTTCTTCTTTTTTTTTTTTTAATTTATTTTACAGACAGAGATCACAAGTAGGCAGAGGAGCAGGCAGAGAGAGGAAGGAAAGCAGGCTCCCTGCTGAGGAGAGAGGCCCATGTGGGCCTCGATCCCAGGATTCTGGGATCATGACCTGAGCTGAAAGCAGAGGCTTTAACCCATTGAGCCACTCAGGCGCCCCTATCATCACTTTCTTTTCTGCAAAATGATTTTCAAAAACATTGTGTTAAAGAGTTATCTATCAGGGTGTCTGGCTGGCCCACTTGGTGGAGTGTGTAACTCAATCCCCACATTGGGTATACAGATTACTTAAAAAAGGAAAAAAACAGACTTAAAAAATAGTTATTTATCTTGATTATTGAGTTTTTTAGCACACCCTGAAATTTTATAAACCCTACCCAAAGGATGTACTTTTCATTTCTAATTTTTCTGATGGTTACACTTTATTTTTTTATTATTTTTTAAAAGATTTTTATTTATTTGATAGAGAGAGATCACAAGTAGCCAGAAAGGCAGGCAGAGAGAGGGGGAAGCAGGCTCCCTGCTGAGCAGAGAGCCTGATAAGGAACTCGATTCCAGGACCCTGAGATCATGACCAGAGTTGAAGGCAGAGGCTTAACCCACTGAGCCACCCAGGCACCCCTGATGGTTACACTTTAAAGTTCTATTTCTTTTTCCTTCCCCTTTGGTAGTACAGGCATTCCTCGGAGATATTGCAGGGTTGGTTGCAGACAACCACTGTAAATTAAATCACATCAGTTTTTCGGTTTCCTAGTGTGTATAAAAATTATGTTTACCCCACACTTACTCTAGTTAAGTGTACAATAGCATTATGTCTTACAATGTGCATACCTTAATTTAAAAATCCTTCATTATGTGTGTGTTTTAAGATTTTATTTACTTATTTGAGAGAGAGAGCGAGGGAGCAAAAGCAGGGTAAGGGCAGAGGGAGAAGTAGGCTCTCTCCTGAGCAAGTGGCCAGAAGCACGGCTTGATCTTCAGTCTCCAGGATCATGACCCGAGTGAAGGCAGGCATTTAAGAGTGAGGGGGGGTGTGTGGTGGTGGGGGGTGTGGTGGGGTGGTGGGGTGGTGGGGTGGTGGGGTGGGAGGGTGGGGGGGTGTTGTGTGATATAATTCATTGTTCAAAAATGTTAATCATCTGAGATTTCAGGGAGTTATCATCACTGATCACAGATCAACACACCAAATATAATGAAAACATTTGAAATATTGCCAAGAATTACCAAAATGTGTCACAGAAACAAAACAAGTAAACGCCGGTGGACAAAGGGTGTCCTCAGATTTGTTCCATGCGAGGTTGCCACAAACATTCAATTCATTTAAAAAAAAAAATCAGTATCTGCAAAGCAGACTAAAACAAGCACAATAAAACCTGTAGGATTAAGACTAACTTTCACTTGGTAAGGCTTGAGAATTTTTTCTGTGCTCTGTTCAGCTTCTCCAGGTAGGGCTGCGTGTAAATTCACTCCACCTTCATTTGTCTTGGCTGTTCTTAAATGCTTCCCTGTTACTGCGATCGCCCCCTGAGCTCTTGGGGCACAAAACCAAACCAATCCCGGATTCTGAGGAGCAGGGGTTGGCACCAAGGGAAATGCATCTTCCTGGACCCCGGAGGGCAGAATCTGAAGCTAGCCAATGAAGAAACGAATTCCCTTTCCCAGGAACAGGTATCCCAAGCTACCTCAGGCATCAAAATCGAAGTCCAGAGTCACAGTGACTCAGCGAATTTGAGGTTAAGGACCACAACCCTGTACACCCTCCTCCCTGTCTGCCCCATTCCGTGCGGAGGCGCTTTCCCGAGGCTGGGAGAGGCACAAGGGCGCGCCGGCACTCCACCAGGCACTGGCATCCTGGTGTCCCCAAGTTGTTTCTGGACAGAGTCCAGATGGGCATACTTCCCACCTGCACCCGGACTCTTTACCCGCGCCCTCCCACCCCACTCCCCCCGCGTCTTCAGGGCCTCCTTCTTCTACGTCGGGGGTCCCCACTCCCGCCCCCAGACTCCCCTTCCTTCCCAGAACCGCTGCCCAGGCGCGCCCCGCCCTGCGTCCCAGGGTCCCAGAGGCCGGCTCCGCCCTGGCGGGCCCCGGTCCAGTGGGCCGGGCGCGAGGAGCTATAAAGTGGCGGGCGCTCTGCACGGGGTACCCCGGAGCCCCAGTCTCTGCCTGCAGACCTGGTCCCCCATATCCGCGCCACGACTTTGCCACGGCCAGTAGCGCAGCCAATCAACGCACCACCGGAGCCCTTGCTGGTGAGTGCCTCGCCACTCTGTGGAGCACAGGGGCTCCTGGCCCACGTTAGCTTGCGGGAGCCCCGAGGGGTTTGGAAAGCAAAGGCATTAGGATCCCGGGATAAGCCCTGACCAGACACTGAGGGAAGGGGAACTCCTGTTTCGACCCCATTCGCACAAACTGGGGTGGGCGTTTGAAAGAGACTTGACCTTGAAGAAAAAAAAAAAAAAAAAGCCTTCCAGAACACGTTGAAACCGGTCGTCCGGGGGCAAATTTGGCCCATTGGCACATCTTGTTTGGCCTTACATAACTGAAAACATTTTGGTATCAGTTGCTACTATCCACAGTAAATATCGTTGATTTCATTCAAAAAGTGAATTCTCTGCTTCTGGAGGAAAATTAAAAGATCCAGTGATGGCTGGAGCTGGGGAAGTTGTTCCCTTTAGTTGGATAGAGACCAGCCCCAAGCTGTCTGGCTAGGGGACAGTTTTGATTGTGACCCTTGGGAGTGACAGAGCCTCCCCTCTCCACCATCTACCCGAGGGAGACCTTATGGGTCACCCCAACTTTACCTGATGCAGGCCTGGCCTCAGAGACACCCCAGCAGCAAGGAACACCTGCAGGCAGAGGGTGCTCTTTTCCCAGAAAGCCTCATTCCCAGATGGGACAGTGCTACCATTTAGGAAGCGATCTCCTCCACTGCAACAGAACTCCACCTTGCAATTTCCTTCCCTCTGAACCTCATTCTGTTTTCTGAAAACACACATGCAGAGAATCTCATCTTGCCAAAAGCAAGTGAGGGGACGGACTTAATGTTGCAGTTGACAAACTAGGGTTAGAATCTCTGTGAAAAGGGCCGAGCCAGGGATTGGAAGCCCACCCAGAGTTTCTAGAAACCTAGGCAAGCGTCTGGGAGAGACAGCTTTGCAGCTGACAAGGCTTCCTACATGCATCTTAGGGGTTCTACTTCATTCAAAGCTGTCCTCAGGGCACCAGCACTCCCTCCCTCCTCTAATACAGGGCAAGAGCCAGTTCCTGATTTTCCCATCTTACAGAATATTCTGTGCATTTGTTACAACCACGAAGAGCCTCTGACTGGCATGTACGTGTTCCTCCAGGAACCCAAGAAGCCCAGGAGGCAGAAACAGCATGCACGAACCTGATTAGAGGGCCTGCCCTTATTCTATTGCTTATTCTTCGGCCAGAATGATCTGTGGGTAAAGTTCTCTTTTACTGCTAAAGATATCTGGAAGTGCTTTACATTAAAACAAGGTGCCATGACCTCTTTACTTTCTCTTCCAGCTTTACCTTCTGTCGTTTAAGTTCTATGTTGGTCTTGAATGAAAGTGCCCCATGACAGAGTACCATGCAGTCAGGAATGTTCGAGAAAACTTGGTTTTGAATTGGCCTGAGTTTGAAAGCAGAGAATTGTAGGAATGTGGTAGCCTTAGAAGAGGACAGAGGCCAAGTGCCCCAAAACAGTCGGGAGGCTTTGGCCATACACCAGAATGTATACTCTATGGAAATATTGTGTGTTTTTGCATACTGGTGTATCCCAAATGCCTAAAGCAGTGCCCAGTGGGTAGGAGGTACTCACTCAAGCCTGGTGGAGAGGCTGAGAAGATGCGTTAGAACATGAGCATTGCACAGGGAGAGATCAAGTTGGCTCCGGTGGATAGAGAACGCAAAAGCCGGTGGGGAAGGAACAAGGGATTTGAGAACACAGAAAAGGACAGAAACAGGGAGCGTATTTCAAGCAGGGACTGAAATCTGAAGAGAGTTGCATTAACAAGGACAGGCTCAGCCGTGGGATAAGCAGTGGCTTCTGTTAGGGCAGTGGTGTGCCTGGCAAACAGATATGAACGTTAAATTAGAAAGCCCCATTTGTCTTTCAAACCTCTCCTGCAACGGCGGCTCCTCTGAAGCCTTTCCTCATCGGCCAGCCCTGAAGTGAACGGTTTTCCTCAGGAATTTTGTCCCTGGTCTCCCCTGTCAGGCTAACACCGTGAGTTTTCTGTGTGTCTTTCTTAGTTCCCTTCTCAGGGTAAATCCTGAGAAAATCAAGCTTGTCATACTGCTAGTTAAGTGGCAGGAAGGGCCACTGGGCCCTTCAAGTCCAAAGACCGCAGGTTTGTCCATGGAAAAGGACTGGCAACGAGTGACTTGGTGTTCCGATGTGGGGTAGTGATTCTCCCGTTTACCCTTTCCCTCTGGCAAAGCAGCACAACTACTCTGTGGACTGCAAATCAGTGTTGAGCGTGCAGCACCTTTTACAATTTGCCTACTGCGTTGTTTTCAGGAATCCATATATTCCAGATACTGAACTTTGTTGGTTCTATTTCTCGCAAATATGTCCTTCCTGTTTGTGTCTTGTCTCTCGCCTTGCTTGTATTTGAAGGTACCAGGCGTCCTGTAGCGGGTAGCTGATGAGCTGCTCATCAGCGAAAAGGGTGGATAGCCTGATTTTCTCATCTTACATGAAGTACCTTTATATTTTACTACTTAGGAAATGCTTGTTGATACTGACACTGATAAGTTAATGGGGCGCCTGGGTGGCTCAGTGGGTTAGGCCTCTGCTTTTCGCTTGGGTCCTGATCTCAGGGTCCTCAGATCGAGCCCCGCACTGGGCTCTCTACTCAGCAGGGAGCCTGCTTCCTCCTCTCTCTCTCTCTCTCTCTCTCTGCCTACTCGTGATCTCTGTCAACTGAATAAATAAAATCTTAAAAAAAAAAAAGTTAAAAACATATTTATATATAGGTAGGAAGCCAAGAGAATAAAAAACTGACAAAGCAGTATTCAGTAAACACTGATGTAACTAATACAAAGTTAAGTCACAGAGAAAATGCTCGTCGGAACTTAAGGTACTCACAGTTCTGAGAAAGGGAAGTCGTGGAGTTTGATAAAAAAATCGTGGAGTTTGATAAAAAAAGAAAGGCTGGGGGTAGGAGCTTGTTGAGGCAGCCCCAGGAGCTCTTATCCCTTTCCCCCCCGGGCCGTCCAAAGCAGATAAGCCACTTTCATAGCATGTAAATGCCTTATCAAACTTACATTCTGCCACCTCAGAACCGCCTCGAGCAAGCATGGCGGCGCTGCTCTCGCGAGGGTGGGGGCGGGAAGCTGCCGCCGGCCTGAATGTAACCCGAAGCACCTGCGCCCCTTGGAGCTCCGCCCGTGGGCACAACTGTTGGGAGCAGTGAGAAACCAGGTTGTGGTCCCAGTTACTGGGAGCGGTGGTGGTGGTGGGATCCTCCATTCTCTTCCGTTCTCTGGCCCTTCCCCCCGCTGCTGCCTGCATGTGGTTGTGTAGATTTCTCTCTCTCTCCATATATATATGTATGGAGTGTGTGTGTGTGTGTGTGTGTACTTTTTTTTTTAAGATTTTTTTTATTTATTAATTTGACAGAGAGAAATCACAAGTAGACGGAGAGGCAGGCAGAGAGAGAGAGAGGGAAGCAGGCTCCCCGCCGAGCAGAGAGCCCGATGCGGGACTCGATCCTAGGACCCTGAGATCATGACCTGAGCCGAAAGCAGTGGCTTAACCCACTGAGCCACCCAGGCGCTCCTGTGTGTACTTTAAAAAAAAAAAAAATAATCTCTAAACTCAGCGTGGGGCTTGCAGTCTCAACCATGAGATCAAGAGCCCCAGCTTCCCCGACGATGCCAGCCAGGCGCCCCTATGTCTATATATTTTAAAATTACTCCAGTTTCAGGGGCGCCTGGGCGGCTTAGTCAGTGAAGCATCTGCCTTCAGCTCAGGTTCATGCCACAGTCCTGGGATCGAGTCCCATGTCGGGCTCTCTCTGCCTCTCCTTTCACTCGTTCTCTCAGTCTCTCTCTTGCTCTCGTGTGCGCGCTCTCTCTCAAATAAATAAATAATACTCCAGTTTTACCCCTCACTATGCTAACTTTCTTGACTTGTTTGTGCCTCAGTGTTCCCATCTGTGATAGGAGGATACTCACTGTAGCTATCTCAGCATTGCCAGGACAACTGCTAAAGAATGCAAAGCACTCCAAGCAGTGCCTAGCACATAGTAAGCACCCATTAATGGTATTCTTGCAGAGAAAGGCAAATAGTATTTCCCTTGTACGTGGAATCTAAAAACCCAAACAATGAACAAACAAACAAGAAGACATAAGCCCATAAATACAAAAATAAATAAATAAATAAAAACAAAAACCAAAGGGACTTTGCCAGAGGGGAGTGGGATGGGCAGAAGTACAAAATGGGTGAAGGGGAGTGGGAGGCATGGGCTTCCAGTTACGGAATGAATAAGTCGGGGTGGGGTGAAGTGGCGGGGGGAGTGAAAGGTACAGCACAGGGAATATAATCAGTGGTGATATAACAGTGTGATGGGGTATGGCAGGTGGGAGCTACGTTTGGGGTGAGCCCAGCCTAATGTACAGACATGCAGAATCACTGTTGTTCATGTGAAATGTAAGTAACGTTGTGTGTCAAATATACTTCAGTTAAAATAAAGAAGAAAAAGGGGCACCTGGCTGGCTCAGTTGGAGGAGCTCGGGCTTCTGGGTCGTGAGTTCAAGCCCCACCTTGGGTATAGAGATGACTTTAAAATAAACAGAACTTTGGGGCGCCTGGGTGGCTCAGTGGGTTAAAGCTCGTGGGTTAAAGCCTGGGTGGCTCAGTGGGTTAAAGCTCAGTGGGTTAAAGCCTCTGCCTTCGGCTCAGGCCATGATCCCAGAGTCCTGGGATGGAGCCCTGCATCAAACTCTCTGCTCAGCGGGGAGCCTGCTTCCTCCTCTCTCTCTGACTGCCTCTCTGCCTACTTGCCTCTTGCCTCTGTCTGTCAAATAAATAAAACCTTAAAACAAAACAACAACAACAAAAAAAACAGCTGCCTTTGGCTGGGGTCGTGATCCCGGAATCCTGGGATCAAGCCCCACATCGGGCTCCCTGCTCAGCAAGGAGCCTGCTTCTCTTTAGTGAGGAGGAGCCTGCTTCTCCCTCTCTCTCTCTCTGATCCTCCTTCCCCGTTCATACCCTCTCTCTCTCTCTCTAATAAATAAAATCCTAAAAAGAAATATAGAACTGTTTCTTGTAAATGCTGTTCTTGTAAGACTAGAGCATTCTTGTTCTAACAATTTTATTAATACAGGTCCAAGAAAAAAAAAGTAAATCATTCCCCTCTGTCTCTATCTCCTTGTCATCTCTTAGCTAAAAAAACTAATTTCCTATTAGTTTTATAGTTCCTATATACTGCATATCTACCCACACATATATGTAGTTTCTTTCTTTGTCTTTTTTTTTTTTTTTTTTAAAGTAATGTTTATACCCAACATGGGCTTCAAACTCACAACTCCAGGATCTAGAGTTGCAAGCTCCGGCTGAGCCAACCAGATGCCCCTCTTTCTTTGTCATCTATAAAAATGGGTTCACATTTACTTCATTTTATGAGCTAACAGTATATCATGGATATCTTTTTTCTGGGTGACTATATATAGTTAACTCTTAATTGTTAACAACATACCAATCTTTGGTCTATATATATTGTAATTTATTCAAATACTCCCCATAAATAGGTTGTATCCAATTTTTGCGGATGAAAAGACTAAAACAATACACATCCTTCTTCATGTATCCTTATGTCCCAATGCTTTTAGTCTGTAAAACAGATTCCCCAACATGGAGAACTAGATAAAAAATTTATGTGTTCTTTTTTTTTTTTTTCTTTGAGAGAGAGAGTGAACAGAAGGGAAGGTGGAGAGGGAAAAAGAATCCTAAGCAGACTCCATGCCGACCCAGGGGTCGATCTCACAACCCTGAGATTGTGACTTGAGCTGAGATCAAGAGTCAGGCACTTAACCAACTGAGCCACCCAGGTGCCCCAAAGATTTATGTGTCTTTACAATTTTAAAAGATTCAGCCTAATTACTCTCCCCAAAGGTGGATGCAGCTCGTATTCTCACCAGCAACATGCCAGTCTTCCTGCAGTCTTAATAGACCTCAGTATTCCTTGTCTTAAATTGTTTTGCCAATCTTTTTTTTTTTTTTAAGATTTTATTTATAAGTAATCTCTACACCCAGCGTGGGGCCTGAACTGACAACCCTGAGATCAAGACTTGCACCCTCCACGGACTGAGCTAGCTTGTTGCCGCAGCTTTGCCAATCTGATGGGTAAATAATAATCTCTCTCTCTCTCTCTTTTTTTAAGATTTTATTTATTTATTTGACAGAGAAAACACAAGTAGATAGAGAGGCGGGCAGAGGGGGAGAGGGCAGCAGGCTCCCTGCTCAGCAGAGAGCTGGGTGTGGGTGCGGAGCTCGATCCCAGGACCCTGAGATCATGACCTGAGCTGAAGGCAGAGTCTTAACCCACTGAGCCACCCAGGCGCCCCTAATATCTCATTTTAATGTGCTTTTCCAGAGGGCATTTCCCTAAAGTGCTGGGCAGGGCACTTGCTCATTTGTTTTTTGTCATTGGCATTTCTTCCTCCTTGTATAGCAGCAGTGGCCTTGAGTTATTTTTCTGTTGCATTGTCTTTTTCTGTTTATAGGCACTCTTTGGGATTTTAACCCTTTGTGATAAGAGTTGCAGATACTGTCTAGCTGATTGTCTTTTGACTTTGTTTATGGTGCCTTCTGGTACAAACAAATTTTTAATTTTCATGTGACTTTATCTGGCAAGCTTTTCCTTCATGGTTTCTGAATCTCTAGTCTTTCTTAAAAATATTCTCTATCTTGAGGTTATACAAATTCTCCCTTTAGAGCTTTACTCTGCCAGGAATTTATTGCTCTATGTTGTGTGTTTGTGGGATACTGGAAAAAAAAACACTCAAAATACATATTGAATATAATAGACGCACTGAAAAGTGCACAAAATCGAAGTGGCTTGTCACAGACTTGTGTGATCAGCACCCAGATGAAGAAATAGAACATTGCCAGTACCCCCAAAGCTCCTTCTGATCACTACTCCTTGACAAGGGGAACCACTATCCTGACTCCTAACACCTTATATTAGTTTTCTAAGGGGTTAATTCCATCTTTAGTAGGTGACTGCATCACCTACTGCCTAACAAAGTAGACTCTCCCTTTTTTTTCTTTTAAGTTTATTTATTTAGTAACCTCTATGCCCAATGTGGGGCTTGAAATCACAACCCCAAGATCAACAGCCCCCTGCTTTACCAACAGCGCCAGCCAGGCACCCCTGAAGCTGATTCTTGCCTTGTGGATCCTGGCTTGGCTGCCTTGCAGCTGAAGCTTTGCTTCTTGGTAACTGATTTTCTCCATATGCCTTGTGTGTACCTGAGCAGCCAGAAGAGCACTTATTGTCCTGGCCCACGCAGAGAAGACATCCTTCAACTATGCCATGAAGGAGGCTGCGGTGGAGGCCTTGAAGAGGAAAGGATGGGAGGTCACGGTGTCGGACCTATACGCTATGAACTTCAATCCCATCATCTCCAGAAAGGACATCACAGGTAGGAGCAGCTCCCTCCTTTCATGAGGTCTCTGTGGCACGTCTCAGCTGTGGGTTCTCTGGCCCTGCCTGGGCCCTTTTGGCTCCAACCTGTCTTTTTCCTCGAGGCAGGCACACTGAAGGACCCGGGGAACTTTCAGTATCCTGCCGAGTCTGTTCTAGCTTACAAGGAAGGCCGTCTGAGCCCGGATATTGTGGCGGAACAAAAGAAGCTGGAAGCCGCGGACCTTGTGATTTTTCAGGTGTGGTCAGACATCAGAAAGGTGTCGGGACACTTGAGTTCTTACTGCCCGAGCCCGGTCACCTCGTTAGCTATGTGATCTTAGGAAAGTCAGTTACCCACTTGAGTGCATTCTCTGTAAAGAACGGTGATGACTTCAAAGGTGTGCTATTACACAGATTGATAGACCCAGTGCACTAGCCATACTCCTCTATGGGAGGAGTGGCTACAGAAATGACACCAGAGCCTGGCGCTTTTCTTCAATTAGGGATTCCTTGTGGGATTTCTCCCAGTTTGCTGTTGTCCCCTTTTTCTGCATCAGCACCCCGAGGGGTCTGCCGAGGGAAGCATGGGAAAGAGACCTCTGGGAGCTTTCCAGCTGAAGGGCCCGCTGCCCTGCTTAATGTGTTCCAGCTGCAGAGTGGGGCCTTTCTTCTCCTGGAAGCTGTCTCGCTGCTAGGCAGTCAGTACTGGACATGCATATGCTTCTTGTTAGGCCTCTCTCTTGAAAATGCCAGACTGGACTCAGTGGCTTTGCTTCTCCCGGTTCTAACCAGCTTTTTGATACTAAACATGGGATGTCTGTGACACTAGAAACAGCACAGGGAAGGTGATGCCAGCTGTAGTTTTTGCAATTATTCAATCAGCTGCAAAGAATCCAAACTTTTAGGTCTTTTATTCGACCCTCAGGGACGCCTGGGTGGCTCAGTTGGTTAAGCAGCTGCCTTCGGCTCAGGTCATGATCCCAGCGTCCTGGGATCGAGTCCCACATCGGGCTCCTTGCTTGGCAGGGAGCCTGCTTCTCCCTCTGCCTCTGCCTGCCTCTCTGTCTGCCTGTGCTACCCTCAGTCCTGCTGCTATAGATCAAAGCCATGCACCATTAGCCGGTGTCCCGTGGAATGTCTTCTTGGGGGCGTGTTTTCTGCTGCATCGTATCCTGGCGCAACCAAGGAAGCGGCAGGAGCAGCTTTCAAGTCTGCATCTCATATTTTAGAATTGGAGTGTATCTTGGGGGTCTTTTAATTTAGCTTCTATCCAACACGTAAGTTTAATTTACTATAAGTACAACTGCGCAGGTTGTGCATGCCAAATAGCAACATCAAAGGGCAATGTATATACACTGCAGATTTGTAGATTATAACATGTTACAAACGGATGAGAGGCAAAGTCTTTCAATAGAAGAATCAGCGTACTATGAATGATAGTCTTTCAACATAGAAATAGTATCCTGAGGAAGAACACTTTAATTCAAACGAGGTGCCATGTGGGCTAGCCTCTTGCTCCCTTTCCTCACTTCTCCACGAACAACCAGAGGAAGAATAAACTGTCAATATCCTGCAAGTCAAACAATTCTATTTTCAGCTCTGACTGTAGAACATTCACAGGGACCAAATCTACTTGTCTAAACAACCTACACATTTCTCTTAAAAGCTGCCGGTGGCCCCTCACTGTTGCAGAGTCATAAATATAAGAAGCCTCTAGAGGTTACTCAAGCCCCTCTTTCCACAAGTAGGCACATGAGACAGGGAAAGTAAGGGGCTTATGGGGCAGAGGTTTTACATCATGTCAGTGGCAGAATCAGGGCGAGAACACAATCTCGTGTTCTTTCTGTTTTAAAACCCAAATCCCAGGGTGCCTGGTTGGCTCAGTGGGTTAAAGCCTCTGCCTTCGGCTCTGGTCATGATCCCAGGGTCCTGAGATCGAGCCCTGCATCAGGCTCTCTGCTCGGCAGGGAGCCTGCTTCCTCCTCTCTCTCTCTCTGCCTACCTCCCTGCTACTCTAATAAATAATAAATAAAATAAATAAATCTCTAATAAATAAATAAAAACCTTAAAAAGAAAAACAAACACCCAACCCCCTTTGCCCCTCTCCTGTAGGTCAGTAACTATTCAAGTATCAGAGAAAGATATCAAGTCAAGGAGTGTCATGTTGACTGACCAAGGACAATAATTTTAATGTGCTAACTCCTCCAGAAGAAATGACAAGGGCCCGACCAAGAAAGGTCGACTAGGAAGTTTGCCTGTGACATCATAGGCAGCAGCTAAGCACGAGAGCCACCTTCTGATCTGACCCCTTTGTCCTCTGTCCCACAGTTCCCACTGCAGTGGTTTGGAGTCCCTGCCATCCTGAAAGGCTGGTTCGAGCGAGTGCTCATAGGGGAGTTTGCTTACACATATGCTGCCATGTATGACAAGGGACCTTTCCGGGTAGGTGGATAGTTCTGCTTTCTCTATCAGCTAGATTCTGGTTCGACTCTCTTCTGAGGCAGGGTTTTGAACAGATATGAAGAGAGATCCTGGGAGAGATGGATCGGAAAGTTTTTGGAGGTATTTAGACATGACTTTAGGACTTGCTTTAAAATAACCTGGGGAGGTGCCTCTTTAGCACAGTAGGTAGCGCATCAGTCTCATAAAATAGCCCGGGAACCTAAGGGGGAAGGGTTTGAGTTACAGCTAATACTGAGAGTTGAAGCTGGGCATGGTGGTGTGTGTGTGGAAGCATCATTATACTATTTTCTCTACGTATGACATTTTTCATAATAAAAATAAAAAAAGAAAGTCTATCTTCGTTTTTTAGAGACCCAACTACTACACAAGAAATATTATGAGGCCTCCTGGATTCCATGACTAAATACATGTGTAGCACTGCGGGGAGACAGGTAGAAACAATAGAGTTCTACTTCTGCGCCAGCAATCCACACTGGTTTTGTAGTTCCCCCAATTTGCCACCAGTAGTATGGAGTCCTTGGCTAGCCATGGCTGTAACTCCTGGAGTCCCACTGAGTAGCTCAGTGGAGTCAATGTGCAGCTGGGCGGACTTGGGTGTTCTTTTCCCAGGGGCTGTTTCATTAACTTCCTGTCACCATGGAGCTGTGGAGGGAAACAATGACTTGCCTTTTGCAGAATAAGAAGACCGTGCTTTCCATCACCACTGGTGGCAGCGGCTCCATGTACTCTCTGCAGGGTATCCACGGAGACATGAATATCATTCTCTGGCCAATTCAGGTTACTTTGTTTTCAATGAACCTTTGGGGGCGCTAATTAATTGAGGTTTCTGTGGGGTCCAGATCCTCAAGATCACAGCTGAAAATAGACCTGAGGGGTTAGGAGGAAAGCAATGTAATAATTCAGAACTCCAGGGACAGGGAGCTCCCTTTTAGGCCCTGCTTGTCTTCCCAGGCCCCCTTATTGCAAGAAAAACTTGAATTTTTCTTCCAAACATTGCTGCCTCCTAACCAAGGGCTCGTGCATGTAATCCCTAGATTCATATAGCCATGTGCCCCTATTCTCTCCAGATGACTGACCTCTCTCTCCAAGCTTCCTGGCTTTCTCCAAGTTGCTGCTAAAGCCTCACAAACTCTTAGAAAATTTTAAGAAATGATTTAGTCCAGAGTGAAGTTAGAACAAAAGTGAAGAATGAGGTAGGCTTTTTTGGGGTTGGTCACTGGACTATCAAGGTAATCTCTTCCACGGAAGAGGGTTGGAGAGAAGAGCAAACGAGGTGGCCATCTGTAAAAGTGAACCATTAATACTGGAGAATAAATTGTAAGAATCATTTGCGGAGGTTCATCTGGTTAAATGGAGAGGCGGAGAAAGGCACATCTGCATGCCTTGGCAAGTCAGCTGCCAAGAAGCTGAAACTCCCTTATGTAATAGAACTTCCGGTATTTTTGGCAGAGGATCCCATGCTGGCAGGGTTTCAAGGTTTTATTCATTTAAAAAGGAGCTCAGCTGAATAGGCTAACATAGGTAACATCTAGGAATAGAGCGCAGATGAGAGACAATAACTATGAATTGATTCTCCAGAAGGGCTCAGGTCCCCATATCGAAGTGTCTTAATGGAAAACCTAGATTAACTTTTGTTGTTTGTATGTGGCACAAGCTGTGTAGGGTTTGTTCTGTGACTCATGTTTGTGCTTTTGTGTTTCCCCAGAGTGGCATTCTCCATTTCTGTGGCTTCCAAGTCTTGGAACCTCAACTGACCTACAGCATTGGGCACACTCCTATGGATGCCCGAATTCAGATCTTGGAAGGATGGAAGAAACGCCTGGAGAATATCTGGGATGAGACTCCACTGTATTTTGCTCCAAGTAGCCTCTTTGACTTAAACTTCCAGGCAGGATTCTTAATGAAAAAGGAAGTGCAGGATGAGCAGAAAAATGAAACATTTGGCCTTTCTGTGGGCCATCATTTGGGCAAGTCCATCCCAACTGACAACCAGATCAAAGCCAGAAAATGAGACTCACAAGACTTGGTTTCCTTCTAAAATGTAGCAAAATTGAGGTTTCTTATTCAGACTTCCTTGACTTGCTTTAGTCTTTAAGGTGGGTTTCTTTTTCCACAGGGAATGAATCGGGGACAGAATAGACTGTATTAATATATTTTTGGTTAGTTTTCTTTCTGATTCTTATGATTGCTATCTTGGCAAAATCTGATTAGGCTCAAGAGGCCACTTAGGTTATAAAGCAGGGCAAGGAGTAGAAAGATGCCAGACAATAATCTTTATGGTCCTCTACACGATTTAATTCCTCTTATTAGGGATACATTTTTAGGGCCAAATGTGGCAAGGCAAAATCTAACTCTTCAATGATATATTTTTCTTTTAATCACCTCTCTGTGGCTTATGGCAGAAGGGAATTGCTCAGAGAAATGACTGAATCTGTCTGGCCCAAGGGACTTGTTTAGTAGTTAGTAATTTATGCTTGTTTATGGTATTGGTTTTAATTACTGCACAGTGACTAATATGCCTAATGTTTTACTCATGCTTCAACCTCTGTTGTATGTATACAGTACCTACAGATACCTTCAAGTAAAAGATAATAGAATCTCTTTTTTATTTCTGTCTTCTAATTTAATGTCTGCAGAAATAAGCCAACACCTCTATACACTAGATCTGCTGCAATGAATGAATTCAGGAAAAGTTACTCCCCATACTTAGCAACAGCCTTCTCCAAATAGTATTTTATTTTTGAGCTATATAACACACTGGAAGGTTTCCCTCTATCATTGCTAAACTGATGACTTTCCTTTTGGATGCATTTTGGTCCCACAATTTTGGGGATGAAATTGTAATCCTACAGTTTCATTAACTGAACAATTTTGACATTAATATTCCAACTTCCAATTTCGATTAAAGTCAGGCTCACTGTCAGTAGAATTCAAGTAGAATATGACGAAATGCCGCCCTCTTGTGGTGCACTGAAAGAAAACAGGAGAGATTAGGCAAAGCCAGGTTGCCTGAAACTACGAACAGGTCCCCGACCTGCCAAGAAAATGAGGGCGGCAGACCAGAGCCTCATGTGCTAGATGCTGACAGGTACTTGGGTATTTCTCCCTCTACAATACACACAATGGCATATGGCTAGGTGCTTCAGTTTGAAAAATATTTTCTTGTTACCTTCATCCTCACTGCAATTTTGTGTAAATTTCTGAAAGTTCCCAGTGAAATAAATAAAACCCATTTCTACAAACCGACCCGCTCACTGGTTTCAGTGAAGCTACTGATAGAGGCATACAGGCAAAAGTGGAATTTACTAGGGAGGATGGGATTAGAGCATGCAATAAGAAATTATGGCCCCAGGTGCCTGGCTGGCTAAGTCTGAGATGCAGCTCTTGATCTCAGACTTGTGAGTTCCAACCCTATGTTGGGTGGAGAACATTCCTTAAAAATAAAATCTTTAAAAACAAACGACCAGGGGAGCCTGGGTGGCTCAGTGGGTTAAAGCCTCTGCCTTTGGCTCAGGTCATGGTTCCATGGTCCTGGGATCGAGCCCCTCATCAGGCTCTCTGCTCAGCAGGGAGCCTGCTTCCTCCTCTCTCTCTCTCTCTCGCTGCCTACTTGTGATCTCTATCTGTCAAATAAATAATAAATAAAATCTTAAAAAACAAATAAACAAACAAAAAATGGCCAGAAGCCTCTACGACTTGAGAGCTCTCCCAACAGGGCTGTTTCATATTGAATGGTAATGGAACAACCTTCTCCCAACAGGGCTGTTTCATATTGAATGGTAATGGAACAACCTATTAAGATCCTTGCAGGGAATCTGCAGGACATTTAGAGAGATCCAGGTAAGAATGTTATAGAAATCAAGAAAAAAAATAGAATTCAGTAAACACATACATAGGGGCAGCTGTATTTATTGTAATTTGCCTGATTTATTCTGATTTTATCTAGTCACTGGGCTAGGTACTCATCTAGGCACTGGGAGCATAGCAATGAACAAAACCAAGTACTTCATGCTAGGAAGAAAGAGCAGGCTGAGAGAGATGGGATATGAGTAGTTTTGTTTTATAAAGACTTCCTCAATAAGGCTACATTTTTTTAAAAAAAGATTTTATTTATTTATTTGACAGAGAGAGATCACAAGTAGGCAGAGAGGCAGGCAGAGAGAGAGAGGAGGAAGCAGGCTCCCTGCTGAGCAGAGAGCCCGATGCGGGACCCGATCCCAGGACCCTGAGATCATGACCTGAGCCGAAGGCAGCGGCTTAACCCATTGAGCCACCCAGGCGCCCCCAATAAGGCTACATTTGAGCAAAGACCTGATAAAGTGAGAGAGTGAGATGTAGACGCGTGAAGGCAGCAGTGATGGCAGAATGCACGTATCTGAGGCAGGAGCATGTACAGTGTGAGGAAGAAAGAGGACAGACGTTCATGTGACTAAAGCAGAGAAAGGAGGAGTGGCCTAGGTCAGACACATAGCTGGAATCAGCTCACACAGAGCCTTGCGAGCTCTATAAGTATATAAGAATAGAAAGTGGCTGGAGAGTTTTGGGCAGAGCTATAATATGACTCATGTTTAATGCTGGCTGGTAGGGAGGAATCAAATGTAAGAGTGATGGAAGCATGGCTTGTGCTTATGGGACAATGTGACAATCTACTTAATAAATGCTTTGAGCAACAGAGGTGTCAAGTAGAAGACGCATTTATAAGGTTCAATACATCTCAAAGGTTGGCCTAACAGTAGTTGATAAAGGATCATATCTATGTCAAATAAAAACCTCAAAGGTATTTTGGCTTAAGCAACTAAAAGAATGGAAACTCCATTTGCTAAGATGAGCAAGAATCTGGAAAGCATATTGAGGGCAGAAGTTGGGGTCAGGAAGGGCGAAATCAGAATTTGACTTCAGGCATTCTATGTTTGAGATGGATGGTAATAGGTACCTGGAGTTTGGGGAGAAGTTATGACTGGAGGCATACATATGGAAATCTTCAACATAGAGATAGTATATAATGCTATGTCAAGGATGAGATTACCACTGCAATAGAGAAGAGATCTGATGATTGACCTCTAGGGCTCTCCAGTGTTAGGAGGTCAAGAAGATGAGTATGAAAGAAAGTAGCCAGCAGAGTGGGAGATTGGAGTTGCAGGGTCCTGAAAGCTGAAAAAAGAACGTGTTTCAAAGAGGGAGTGATCGGGTGTGTCAAATACAACTCATAAGCCAAGTAGGATACGTCTGAGAATGGACCTTTGAATATAGCTAGGTGGAGGCTATACTGACGATTTTGACAAGAGATATTTCAGGAGAGTGGTCTCATGAAAGCCTGATTGGAATGGGTTCAAGAAAGAATGGAAGGAGAGGAAGTGGAAACTCTGTGTATGGAGTTAATGTGGTCAAAAAGTTATTTTTTTTAAGAGATAAAGGAAATTACAGCAAATTTATATGCCAGTAGGAATGACTCAGAAAAGATTTTGATGCTGGAGAAAGAAGACAATTAAAGGAACATGTCTTTGATTTAAAAAACAAGGGGGGGCGCCTGGGTGGCTCAGTGGGTTAAGCCGCAGCTTTCGGCTCAGGCCATGATCTCAGGGTCCTGGGATCGAGTCCCACGTCGGACTCTCTGCTCAGCAGGGAGCCTGCTTCCCTTCCTCTCTCTCTCTGCCTGCCTCTCTGCCTACTTGTGATCTCTCTCTCTCTGTCAAATAAATAAATAAATAAATAAATCTTAAAAAAAAAAAAAAACAAACAAGGGGGCACAAAAGGATCTGGGATCTAGCAAACAAGGGCAGAATAGCTAAGTAGTATCAGGACTAGTAAGGTTAACAAGGTTAACACTTATTAGGCACTTACTGTGTGCCAGGAACTAAGTAGTTTTTACATGGATTAATTTACTTTGTTCTTGCAATAACCCTAAGGGTTTTATTTTTGTTTCTGCTTTATAAGTAAGGAGATGGAGGAATGGAGAGGTTAAATAACATGTGCAGGGGCCAGAACTCCACTGAGGTGGGCAAACTCAAGAGCCTCTGCTTTTAAGTACTACACTGTATTGCCTCAGCTGAAGCAGGGACAATGGTACCATGAAAGAGAGCACAAGAGTAGCTACCAATACTGTTCTTTTTTTAAAAGATTTTATTTATTTATTTATTTGACAGACAAAGATCACAAGTAGGCAGAGAGGCAGGCAGAGAGAGAGGAGGAAGCAGGCTCCCTGCTGAGCAGAGAGCCCGATGCAGGGCTCGATCCCAGGACCCTGGGATCATGACCTGAGCCGAAGGCAGAGGCTTTAACCCACTGAGCCACCCAGACGCCCCCCCCCGCCAATTTTTTAATTAAAATTTTAGGTCACTAACATACAGTGCAATATTGGTTTATGGAGTAGAATTCAGTGGTTCCTAACTTACATACAACACCCAGTGCCCACCATAACAAGTGCCCTCCTTGATACCCATTACCCATCTAACCCACCTGCCACCCTTTTTGATATTTATACTTACTGAATTTCATTTCATTATCACTCCTTTCCAGTGCTGTTGAAGTCAATAAATACCAAAAGAAAACTTTTAAACACATTTAAAACAATGGTAGCATTATTGAAATATATATAGTCTCCTAAAATGACAAGTTGTGTTTATATACATCTGGGTATGTTGAAAATTCAGTCACTTTCATAGAATCAACAGACACAGTCTGTATTTGGTAAGAAGGTATAAACATATGATTTAAAGCACTGCTTCTGAAGTTTCATATATTTTTTATTTATATATCATATTTTTATTTATATATCATACTCATATCTATGTATCATCTGTATCTGTGTTTAATATCAATTACATTTCTCCATAGTCTAGTAGGTGCATATAGATTTTTTTTCTCATTTCAAATACTGCTAGTGGTATGTTATATATACACCACATTTGGTAAACACCAATTTATATATTTGGAAACAACTGACAGAAGAATGACAAAAAGAGATTATTGCCTCTGGATATTTGACTGAGGGCTGGAGAGATTTCATTTTTAGCAAAATTACCTTTGTGGTACATGATCTGCTACCACACTAAGTCACTTTGTATTGCTGGCAAAACTACTCGGCACAAAGTAAATGCTCAAAATTAGATCTGTATTTCTTACCTTTTTCCAAATGATTTTATAACTTCAGCCACATACTCATGTTGCTCAAAACTGACAGTCATGGATAAGAATTCATTCACAAAGTTTGAGGAAAAAAGACAGTTACCCACTGCAAAATGAAAACTTTCAATGTTTTATTTTTGACTGCAGCTGTTTACAGAAATATAGTTGCGAGTATACAAATGTTCCAATAGAAGCAAAATATCTTTTTAATATTTAACAAGTTATCACAGATAGCTAAAAACATAGATGCAAATGAAATTCCCCCACAGAACAAACTGAAAATATCTGGTGTCAGTGCTCTGAAATCCCAACTATGAAAGCCATATACACAAAAATGTAATCCTTATATCATTGCAGGACAATGGAAGAAGGCAGTTCAGTGGTTGACCAGTGTGCTCAAGCAAAATAAAATAAAAGTAAAAAATTTAAATGGCAGAATGGTAGCTAAAGCACTTGAGAACAGGTTCATGAAATATCTGCACTATGTTAATTAAAAGACTACGTAAAAGAAGTGCATAAAACTCAGTAAAATTTGACCAAAAAAAGTAGCCACTACTTGGAGCTTATCACTTAGAAGGGAGCAAGGTGAGCAGATACATTCATTAGCTCAAAAGAAATTAGCTCAATGTCACTGGAATCAGTTTAGTAGCTACTAAAGTCATAAACACTTCAGTGCAGGACAGTTCTTTATTGGACACATTAGTCTGATTCCAAAGCCACACTCAAACATCTGAGATGGGGGTGTGTGTGTGTGTGTGTGTGTGTGTGTGTGTGTGTGTTGTCCTGAGGTTCATTAGCTAAAATAAGAAGCAACCCCTATAAACTATAAACCAAATTACTTCCGGGGAAAAAAAGAGAGCAAGGATGATATGGTTAAACACAGGTCTTTTAGAAGAGATATTACGAGTTGGAGTCAAATAGAATTGTGGTAGAATTCTTTGGATATAGGAATATATTATGCAATAAAGTGGGGTAGAGGGGAAAGGGAATAAGAAAGAAGGAATGTACCTAGAGCATCTCCCCACAGTTTGCCTATGTATTGCCAGCACCAAGGTTTGTAGAGTAAGCCACTTATATTTCCACTGCTAGTATTAAGCAAAGACAGCAGTGGTGATATTTATAAAGTGAGTATACAATTATTTTTATTTTGAATGTGCATTTTTCTTCCGTGAGTTAATTAATTGGGTGATTTGTAAACAGTGGAAGGAAGATTACAGCAATAATTATGGAGGTACTGAATACACATGGAGATTAAAATGACTAGATAAATCTACTTATCTTGTTACTTTATATTTACCAGAGGCATACAACTGAGAAAGGAGAAATGCCCAGATTATATAATGCACTGTCTTGTCCAATATTTATTTTAGTAAATAATGCTTGTCTGAAACGTTAAGTTCCAAGAATAGCTATATCTGTACTGCATCGGTTCTCATACAAACCAAGCTACTTTTAAATAAGTTTTATCTATTTAAAAAAGAAATTAAATAAGGTGCTTTGTTGACCTGGCCAGTTATCTTGTTTAATATCTCAGATACAAATATAAATACAAGGAATGATATTCTGAGAGTTGGTCTAGCCAGACCAAAATTGTGGTCTGCTGGTAAAGAAAGAGGCAATGAAAAGAAAGCTTATATTATCACTGCCCACAATGTACCCATTTCATGGATAAACAGGAGACTTTAGCACCCGTCAATTGTTTTAGCTACTTAAATATCATAACAATTAAAAGAAATATATAAGATTGCACCTATATATTTAAATCAGTCATTTAATGTAAACTTTTTAGTAAATGGTAGTAGAATGCTAAACTAAGTTAACTGAATTATCAAGAACTAAACTGTTTATGTACATAAAACATACTATATTTCTATAGGCAGTACTGAGAATAAATTATCATTGCCAATAAATGATTATGGATAACCAGGTTAAGCTGAATGTATATAAAGAACAATATACAACTATTTGTATGACTAGGA
Organism: Neogale vison; assembly: GCF_020171115.1. Taxonomy (NCBI): domain Eukaryota; kingdom Metazoa; phylum Chordata; class Mammalia; order Carnivora; family Mustelidae; genus Neogale; species Neogale vison. Next base: position 16,204,549 of record NC_058097.1, read on the forward strand.
GGGAACCTTTCTAGATCTTACTGTATAACATTTACCCCAGTGGTTTTCCAATGAGCATACATTAGAATCACCTGGAGGGCTTGTTAAAACACAGAATGCTAGGTCCCATGCAAGAGTTTCTGATTCAATATGTCTGTGACAGGGCCCAAGATCTGCATTTCTAACTAGCTCCCAAGAGATACAGATGTTGGCTGGTGGGCTGAGGACCATACTTTGAAAACCACTGGTTTATACTTTTTATGTAGAAAACTCTATACTACAAGGTTCTTATAAACATGACACAAAATATACTGGAAGAGACCTGGTTTTAATTAAGTCTCAAACATATAAATTAGTAAGCTGAACATTTAATATTTCTAAAATGATTTGCTGAAGTGTAATCATTTCCTCATATAGTCAATTACATTTCAAAGTCTTAAGTAATACTATACAGTCATTTTAGAAAATATTCACATAATACTTATACCAAGCTGGCTATCCAAAATAAAAGGGACATAAAGAGTTAAGATGTATTCATTAAGAAGGAATCATCACTATACAGCATTCTTGACTTCTTTGGAATGATTAAAGTGCATAATTCTTTTGGGTACTAAGAATATTGCATAAAGGTTTGTAGTCTTCAGAGCCACTAAGTCAAAAAAATACTCACATGGGGAAAGCAGCTCTATCCCAAAGCTACTGTTATCCTGCCCTCTCGTTAGGCACCACCACTGCAATAAGGAGCTAGAACAGAGGCAAAATTAACAAAAACCAGAGGGACACTCAAATCAACTGTATTCTGTTGAAAGGAATCATTACCTTAGTTCTAGAGGGATTTCAATATAACTTCTTTATTTCCTTTGACACAATTTTTCATAAAGATTATGAAGGTTCTGACAGGAAAAAGGTGCACTACGATGAATTACATGGCCTTAACTAGTTAGAAAAGTTGATGTGACCAGCTTTTACCTAAACTATGTGTAGTGATTTATTTTCATCCATCTGAGTAAGATCAGAGAAGATGCTTTAAATACTTCCTTCCTGAAATTTATCTACAATCATTTGTGTACATGGAGTCTCAAAGATAATAAAATTTTCATTAGCATTCAGGTAAGACCTATCATTAGTTGATCAAGATGAAGATAAATTTAGATAATTTATATAAAGCTGAAACAGTGTAATTCTATATTACTTACCATCCCTCAAAGGAACAATTCTAGCAATGTATCTTCTCTGTTACTCTTAGGCCAAAGGGAGAAATTTATGAAGTTGTTTTCTACAGTAATCAAAAAATGGAGAAAAGAATGGCTAAATGGAAAAATTGAAGTTGGAGCTATGAAATCATTTGTGTATTTGTTTTTGGCAATAGTGAAAAATGAAAATACAAGAAAGGGGCACTATCATGGCAAAAAGGCACTTTTTCCATAAGCATTTGATTTAGATATAAAATATTAATTAAAAAAAATTTCCTGAAAGTGGAGTAAAAATAGAATTTTATTAATAAATGAGGCTAGAATGGCATGGGAAAAAATGGGATTAAAGAAGTAATTAGAGCACTGGGACAATTCACAAGTGACACTATGTTACTTTGATATTTACTGCATTCTGCATTATGAACATTATGTCCATGATTTAGTTTTAGTGACACAAATAGGCAGAGGAGAAAACCTCTTTTTAATATGTTATGAGATTCTACTAACCTAACTTACTAGTGCATGAACTCTGAGCTATTCTTCTAATAAAGCTGCCAAACTATATAGTTTCTGTCTCCACAGAGTCCCTCCTTATAACCAAAGCTGTGCAGATACAACACGGCTGCACTGAGCAGGGATGAAGCCTGTGGTCATGAAATCGAGTAAAGCTAACAGGCCTCATATAGTTTTTAATTAATTAGAAAAAAAATCAACTAGGAAACAGGTATTAGAGTTAGAATTAATTGTTCAAAAGGATTATTATCTTCGTTCTAGATGGGTTCAGATATAATTTCTCTCTCATTTCCTTTGACAATATTTTTCCTAGGCAGATTAACTGAAGTTGTGATGGACAAGAAATGCACTATAATGAAATTCTCAACTACAGCATATACAATATTACCAAAAAAGAAAAGGAAGGAAGATCTTTCACTAATTCCGCTTTTACAATAAAGCCCTTCAAAAACCTGTTCTAGGGAGACTGGTAAAAACAGATATGCACTAAATAACAGTACAATACTCTAATTACAAAGGTAACATGATAAAGCTCTGAAGCAAATATGACTTCTACTTATCTTCTCCCATGTTGGTGTGGATATATAATGGAATGACAATAAGGAACAACACACACACACACATACACATGCACACGCACACATGCACACGCACACACACAGACACAGATAAGCTCCAAGCATTAAGGTGAGCTGCTAAAAGCAAGAGGAGTTGAATGTAACAATATAAAGGAATAAAAAAGGTTCATAGTTTATTTAGGTCCTTCTGCCATAAATAAATTTAATAAATTGTTGCTTCCAAGGCCCAGGCTAGCTCTTGGAATCTCTCCCATTTGTAACAGTAATCTGGAAATTGTATTATTAGCACAAGTATCAACCACTGACCACTGAGCTAACTCTTCAGTAAGAAGAGAAATGCTTTCTGAAACCAAATATTCAGAATGCTGTACTTAACATTGACCTTTAGGGGTAAGGAACATTAAACAATGTTAAAAAAAATTATCATTATTGAATAAGAATATGGTAGCATAGCACAGCCCTTGTATAAATAACCACAAAATTTATGAAAATAAAAATAGGGTTTTCTGCCTCCATCCAATCAAGCCACTATACAGTTCAGGTGTATGTTCTGTTCTAAACTTAGATACTATTAAACAGAAAATTGGTCCCTGGTGACTTGGCATTGGCAATCAGCATTTTACAATGATAAGCCTCTTGCTAAACAACAGAACAGAAGTCAGCACACAAGCCAGTCTTCTTGCCACCACTTCATCCACAGAGCAGTGTTAACAAACATTTTAATTGGAACTTGGTGAACAAATAGACTTCCTGAGTCTCCTGTGTAATCTCTTAGAAAAAAAGTCAGAAAACTCAGAAATAAACTTACAGTATTTTATTTCTACTTCTTATTTTTATACCTGCCGGGTAAGCTACCTCTTTATAACTCTGCAATTAGAGTTTTACATTTTAAAACTGAAGCACTGGATTGTGTGGCTGTCCTTATAACCTGAACTATATTGGGTAATTTTTCCTGGGGTGGGGAGAGATGATATATTGAGGAAAATGCTTTTGGTTCAGAGAATTTATAAAGTAGCTCTGGATATTACAAGATGGGGAAAATGTTATTAAAATTACAAACATGGGATTTTTTTTTAGTGTCATTATAAATAAAAGGCATAGAATACAGAAAGCCAATTAATAACAGTAACAACAATAAAATATTAAATATATAGTGAGCAAGGGCTGAATGGCTCATTCTTGTGAAACACCATTTGACATAACTGCCTAGATGGGTCTCCTTACTCTTAACATTTTGCTGAGTGAAAGATCCAGCAAACACACAGTAAGCTGCCTTTAGCCCACTAATAACATCAAGGAACTGCCTGATGGAATGGCCACAGATGAACAGGTCATATGTTTCAGAAGATACTTAAATACTCAATAAAGACATAACAAACCCCCCCCCCCACTGTTATCAGACGCCACGTTGTGGTAGAACATCAGACAAACTCACAAATTTAACCACAAAAATGTGTGGCAAAAAAAGAATAGTTTATATATATGTATATATATAAATTTCTATATTTATGCCAATGTACTCACTCAGTACAAATAGCAAAATAGTATACCATTTCCTAAATACAAAATATAGCTTTCCAAAAAAATGAAACACACATTAGATATAAACCATCCAAAACTTGAACGATTGAAAACTGTATTCAAAAGTAAATGACCCAGAGTAGGTCTCTTTCTGAAAAGTTCCCTTCATATCGGCAAGAAGCCTGTACTACTGAAAACGTAATTCAATGCCTCTCAATCAGAGAGAGAAAGAAAGAAAGGGTTGGGGGTGGAGGAAAGAATATATAAGAACAAAGAGAAAAAACAGTGCTCGCTTCGGCATCACATATACTAAAACAAAGAGGAAAAAACAGATTAGAAGAGCACATTCAAAGAACTAAGGAAGACCACAAAAAGGGGGAAAAATCTGGCTGTATAAACAAAACCAACACCACAATTCCACAAAGGTCAACTAAATGTATAGGATAGAAAAAAATTAAAAACAAACAGAAAAGTAGCCTTCAACAAACAATTAACAGGCTATTTTTTTGTACACTTAAAAAAATAAATGAAACGGACATGAATACCAAAACATCTTATCTACATATAGAAGCCACACATAATTTGGCCTTAAACTGTATTAACAGCTTTCTACATGCCAAAAGGAAAAAAAGACATAAGCATGTGTCCAGACAACAGGTTGTAGTGAGAAGAGAAGTGGGCATCCCATGGGTGGCAAGAACACCCAGAACCGTATAACTAATGCTACAACTGCAAATTCTGGAGTGTGTAATTTTGCTCTCTATAGATGTAACACAAGTTAATTCTTCATTTTAAGTCAATGATATGACCCTGTAAAGCCCAAGGCTTGTGGGAACCATCAGATAAGTGACCACTTCAAACCATAAAGCACTGAGGTGACAAGTGAATTACACTCACTGCAGTTCAGGGAGAAGTGATGTTTCAAGAAATTTTAGTTTGTCTTTTTTTTTTTTTAAATTAAAATGTACACTGTTTCCTATTAGAGGGAAATTTTGAAGACTTCAGATCAGCACCGTTCATGGAAAAAAATGCATTGTTTCTCAGGAATCAGCTCCCCTCATGCCTGAAAGGGTAGCCCCCAGCCCCAACTGTGCTGCAGGAGTTGCTGGGTTACCCCACACCAAAGTGGCCTTTTCCTTTAAGTTGTTACAGGGTCACAAAGCTAACAGTATATTACTAATTGTCTAAAAAAAAGTGAAGAAGAGGGGGAGAAGAATATAAATGAATATAAAAAGGGAACATCGGTCCACGACTGGGATAAGAAGAAAGCAGACTCAAATTGCTATGTCAGTTTTAACTGCTGTAGGAGGATATCAGAACATAATTTACCACATATTATCCTCTTCATTTTTTGATAGAGCAAGATAATTATTATTCTATGCACAGTTATGGCTAAACCCTTTAAGAGAAACACAGAGAATTAACAACTCTCTGAAAAATAAAATCAATAACATTCGGTTTGTGTGTTGTCTGCCTTTGTGATAAAGAAGCCTCTTATCTGTGTAGAGCTCTTAATACAGCTTACTTATCAGAATGTTACCCCTTCAGTTTCTGTAAAAGCTGAAAAAATATTCCTTCACTTTGGCCAATAGCTGTGCTTTTTATATTGAAAAATCACAGCCTTAGTTTTAGTTACTACTTGAACTTTCCTTTTTTTAAAAGCCATTACTTGACTAAAACAATGCAGGAAATAAAAAATGAAAAAAGAATGAAAGTAAACATGACATTATGAATTACTTTCTAATAGCAATAATAACTGAGCAGTCCAGCTTTCGGATTTAAAGTGTACTTTTAAAGAAACAGTGCCTAGGAAAATAGCAACAATTAATTCTGTCAGCTGGAAACTCAAATAGATTCTCAGTCATCACTGTTATTAGGAATATAAAATATGAAGACGTTACCAACGGTGGCTAATCACTGCAACAGGCAGCACTGATGTGCTCTTTTGCAGTAAGAGTAAAATCTACCCATTTACTCAATCACAGTTTTTCATACTTTGTTTTGTTTTTAAAGTAACAGTTCAAAAATCCTCATGGAATCACATGATCTCAGGACATCTTGGAATCAGAATTTTCTTCATGGAATTTCTAAAAAAGAAGGAGAAGTTGAATATAACTCACTAGTGAGTGAAATCATTTAGAAATTTCCCATTACCCTGGATGTCCCCAAAGTATATTATAGTACTATAAATGATACTCCATTATATTTATACTTCCACAGACTTTTCTAACTCAGTCTATATTTCTTGAGGAAGGGAGAAATGAGATGTAATTATATCCAATATATAGTACATTCGGTGGATGTTCGTTGGATATTCTGTCATTCCACAGCAAAGAAACTTAGCAAGAGAAGGATAGCCTAGTACTAACAATACAACTACGAGCTATCATTCAGAGTAACTTATGCAGATCAAAAAAAGTGCCATCTTGGGACCTGGGTAGCTCAGTTGGTTAAGCCTCTGCCTTAGGCTCAGGTCATGATCTCGGGGTCCTGGGATCGAGCCCTACATCAGGCTCTCTGCTCAGCGGGGAGCCTGCTTCCCCCTCTTTTTCTGCCTGCCTCTCTGCCTACTTGTGATTTCTCTATCAAATAAATAAATAAATAAATAATTTTTGGGGGGAAAAGTGCCATCTTGTGAGAAAGTCGTATTTCAAAAGAGGAGGGTCTAAAATGTGTTATTATGTAAACCCAAATCTGATACAGTTTATATAAGAATAATACAATCTATCAATGCTTTTCAATAAAAAAAAAGCCAAAATGCAATACTTACTCATCCAGTTAAAAGGTGCCAGTCAAGTTGTTCCCTTGGTTTTGCAATGAAACAAGCAAATCAATCTTTTCAATGTTCTGGTTGGCGTTTATAGAGGATGCTAGTGAAGAATTTTCTGGTATTTGCTGAGAAAGAAGTGTTGTCACAGGTGGCTGGCCCTCATTCTGGGGTTGGCCTGGCTGACTTATGGCCATCAACTGATCTGGCAAGGTAGCTGGTCCAGAAGTTAAAAGCTGACTACAGTCTGCAGAGACATTTAAAATAGAGAAGCTACCTGATTAGTTACTTTCTGTTAGGATTCATAAGAAGCTATTTATTAGTTGCCGGAGCAAATTCATAATTGTGCTTATTCAAAAAAGAACCAAAAGGGAGGCACGTGACAGCCCCCCAAAAAGGTTTTCACCAAACGGTACTGGAATTCATCCCAGGTCTCCTCTAAGTGATATAAAATACAACTTTGCTTCGTTAATCTTAAGGTCTACACATTTTCCTTGGTATATAAACATTAAAGATGAGTTTCTACCTCCTTGGAAACTACTTGCTTTAAATGGCAGAGACATTTTGTCATTCTTACTTCATTTTCCTTTCAAGTTTATAGATTAAAATGGCAAACACATTCATTTACATTCATGACCACATTTTGTCCTCCCAATATCCTTTTTGAGTAAGTACATAATATTATCACCATTTAAGATATGGAAACTGAAGCTTTTGCAGGTCACATAACTTGTCCACGATCTCATAGTATATAAGTGGTATAGCTGGGACTTGACTCAGTTTTAAGTATAATCTGTGCTCTTAAGACCCCTGTGTTTTGCTTCCTTTTAATAAAAATAATAATGATCTGACCATTTCAACTAGTAACATTTAAGAAATAAGAAATCAGAAAGAGTTTCTTACTATTTTGAATGCCAAATAAGAACATTCCGGAAGTCTGTTGAGATGAGCCAGGAGAATTCTGTAGTTGGTTCATTGTGCCTCCAGTAGTGTTGTGAAACAAAGTTGCCTGTGGCTGAGGTGAAGATGTGGCTCCCTGGATTCCAGGCATGTTGTTCTGAGGGGAATAAAGAGGAGACTGCTGCATGTCTTGTTGGTTCATACTAGTCTGCAAAGCAGACATGGATGCTGGAGAGAGGAACAGTGTTACTTGCTGTTCTTGAGAACTGGGTGACCCTTGGACCAACTGAATCTGAGGAGAGGTATGGAATAAGGAGGTTTGTGGCGACTCAGACTGGGTAGGACCTGGGTTCTGAAGAGAGGAAACTGGAGGCTGGTTCTGAAATTGCATGGGCTGCTGCTCTTGATTCATTGGAGCCATATTATTTTGTTGGTGAAAGATGGATTGGTTCTGTTGCTCCTGATTAGCCATTGGATTCTGACTTGGGTTGAACATCATGTTTGGTGGTGGCTGCTTTTGAGATGCCATCGTGGCCATGGTGTTCTGATTACTGAACAAAATGCTCTGCTGCTGTTGCTGCTGCTGCTGCTGCTGTTGCTGCTGCTGCTGCTGCTGCTGCTGCTCCTGGGACGGGGAGTTACTCTGGATAGCGACTATCGAGTGCTGAGACTGGAAGATTGTTCCTTGTTGGTTCTGAGGCATTGGATTAGGAGGCAGGGAGCCCAGCGACACTTGAGGTTGGAACATACCTTGCTGGGAGGGTTGTGCCTGTTCCTGGGAAAGCATAGGGGTCTGGATGTGTGATATTGGAGCCTGCTGTTGGAAACCAGCTTGCTGCTCAGTGTTAGATGTTGACTGAAGTGGAGAAATGGAGTTCTGAGCTGCAAAAAATGAAATCTGTTCTTCTTGGGCTACTGTGTTACTCTGAAGATTATTCATTGGACTTTGGGAAAGAAACAGGTTGGCCGACTGCTGGTCTTGAGGAACAGAAGAGCCCTGGAGCACAGCCATGGTACTCTGAGAGTGAAACATTGGAGGCTGCATTTGTTCAGAGGACGTTGTAGAAGTCTGACTATGGACAATAGGACTTGGGCTGTGGAAAATAGAACCTTGAGTTTCCTGGGAAAGGTTCTGAGCATCAGCAATAGGATTTTGAGGATGAAAAAGTGGAGCCTGTGAATGAGAAGACTGCTGCAAAAAATTCCCAGACTGGAGTGACATCATCTCATTACCTTGCTGGAATAAACCATTACCTTGCTGCTGAGTACCATTATTCTGTACACTCATCATACTTTTCGTAGATGAAAAAAGGTTAACTTGAGATTGACTGTCCCCACTATGTTGCATTTGGACCATGGTCTGAAAGACACTGTTCTGAATCTGCTTTGCTTGTGCTCCAGGTTCTTCTCCATCTCCTGAACTTGATGTCTGGAACATGGTCGTGCCAGGGGTTGCAACCTGTTGTGTGGTGGTTGTAGTAGTTTCATTTCCAGAAACTGCAGGTGGAGAAGAAAACAATTCACACTGCATTTGCATGTCCTCATTAGTAGATAACGCACTCATGATGTGAGACGTCTGCTGGTAAACTGGAGATTGCTGAAGGTTCCCATTTGCTGACGCAGGGGAAGGAAATAGCTCGGACTGGATCTGGGCAGCCGCCTGACAAATACTCTGCTGCATCTCCATCACCATCGCAGCTGATGATTCCATCACTTGTTGCTGTTGCTGTTGCTGCTGCTGACTGGATAATGTGTTTTCAGTCGGTGGATGAACACTTTCAGCTCTTCCAGCTATTAAATTATCTGGTCTAGTATGGACTGCTGGTTCTGTTGAGGAAAACATTCCAGGGCTTACACTATTTTGAATTTGACTGACTTGTTGAAAAATGTCTGCACTAAGCTGTTCTTGAACATTCTCATTACCATCTGGAGCAGAAAATAAAACTGAAGATAACTGTTGTTGTGCCTCTAAAACTTGTTGGACCAAGTCAACATTCCCACTGCTGCCACTGGCAGTACTGCCTGTAAAACTTCCGGCTTGCAAATGCTGAATCGTATTCTGTAGTTGACTCACGCTATTCGGTGATGGGAAAATATTGGATGAAATCTGCTGCTGTAAAGTCTGTGCTTGTTCTTGCAGTGGTGACTGCTGCTGTGGCTGGGATGATTCAGTCAGGTGTGACAAATTAACCACTGTACCATCTGACTGTAGCACTTCTCTAGACTGGGTTTCTCTGGTCTGAAACTGGGTTGCCTGCTGCAGTAGTGCATCACTGGTGGGCAACTGACTAGAAGCAGAAACTGCTGGAAAGGTACCAGGCTGTGAAATGTCCTGTGTCTGGATAGTTGTCAGGGTCTCTGGGTTGTATGTCTTAGGCTGAATCTGCTGCTGCTTTTCATTTTCAGAAGGTAAGTGGGAAGAGGATGACGATGAAAAAGACCCATTTCCTGCTATGTTAGAGATATTTTCTAATGTTTGTTGAGTTGATCCAACTGTCTTTGTAGTCTAAAAAATAAAAATCCCCAAATAATATGTCTATATAAATATTAAATTAACTCATAAGATACTTCAAAAATTATTTTTCTAAAAACATATGTTTATGCAGGACCAATTTTCCACTCTACCTTATTTTTTCAGAAAACAGGTTAAGACTAGGATCCTCTGATGATACCATGATATCTGACTGTCATTAGGATATCTTTCTAATATATGTTATAAGTACAGATAGCCAAACAAAAACTAATCAGTTTTGACTAAATCAGTTTTGACTAAAAACTAATCAGTTAGACTAAACTAACAGTCAAACAAAAAATAATCAGTTATTGATGTGCTTAGGACAGGAAGAACACATTAATTCTATTGTTCATGAATTAATAGTAAATTTAAAAATACTTCCATTTTGTGGATCAATGGTAACATTTTGGAGGGAAAAGAATAAGTGAAAAAGGAAAGGGAGTTACAGAAAAAGACTGGGGGGGGGAATGTCTCCAATTCCGAAAATACTACACCTACACTTTCATTAATACCCCATACCCCACAAGTCTAGCTAATATTAATTCTTCCCTTTCCAAGGTATATTGGAAGTCACTTTGCAGGCTATTTTAATAGCATGTTAAATCACTCTGAAAAGCAAAACTCATTACCTGCATCTAAATAGAAACACATGTGAAATAAACAGGAAAAGTAGAAAGCACAAACATGGAGAGAAGAAATCAAACTAGCAATTTTTATAACTGAGATGAAGATGTGGAGTACTAAACAATGTAACTCACCTTAAAAATAGGGGAAGATCTTTTTTCTGCTGTTACTTCCATTGGAGTAACATCTTCACTCTTAATCATACTGCTTGATATGAGTGGAGTGATCAGAGCATTAGGAAGAATATTTACCTTATCTAAATTACAACCAGTAGTTTTCATTGCTGTACACAAACACACACACAAAAAGAAAGAAAAGTTTAAAATCACTAACATCATCAACTATTTCATTCTATGATATGCTGATGCTTTGTCATGATTTAAATGTCTACTTTTTGATGCTATGCTGGCAGCATGAGATATAAAACTGGTGTATCAAAATGTGTCCTCCCTTTTTTGAAGCAGTAGAGGCTTGACGACTTCTGATAGGAGCCTGAATGAGACTGGGTTAAGTATCAACAAACCTACATAGTTCAATTATCAAGCTATATTCCTTAGGGTCCTTTCAAAGTACCATGAATTACATTAATCAACATTTCCACAATATATTAGAGGATACAGCTTAGAAATACCCAAGGTAAAGCTACTCAACTACAACTCTCCTCTTAGCATACGGTTGCCTGGCCACATAAAGTCAAAAACATTTTAAGAGCTACAGGATTGTCTGAACATTTCTCTCCTCTACAGAACTCAAGTGCCTCATTAGAATATGCCACCAAGTAACCAGACAGATTTGCTTTTCTAGCTTAATGTCTTAGAAAACTTGTATACGCTAAGTTGACATAAGTACATTTCCCTTTCATTTTTATTTTTTAAAAATATTTTATTAATTTATTAGAGAGAGAGAGAGCACACACGAAAGAAAGAGAACGAGAGAGTGAAGATGAGCAGGGGAAGGGGGAAGGGCAGTAGTGAGGGAAAAGCAGGCTTCCCGCTGAGCAGGGAGCCCAAGCCCCAGCCTGACACTGGGTTCAATCCCAAGACCCTGGGATCACAACCTGAGCCAAAGGCAGAAGATTAAACCTACTGAGCCACCCAGGTATCCCAGCACATTTCCCTTTTAGACAGGACTTAAATTATTTTTTCATTTCAGAAATTTAAAACTATTTTAGGTTTATCAATTAAATTTCCAAAGCAAAACCAGCAAGTATTTTCTACTTTCTTCTACTCCAGTTTGCAGAAATAGTTACAGATTTACACTAAGGACAGGTAATCCATAGCAGATAAGGTGGGTTCTACTATTTCATTATATTTATTTTTTGTCCTTGATTCCTTTTCTTTGACTTCTTTTTTGTCTAACATCTGTGCGACTGGCACTTAGTGCAGCCTACTAGTATCACTAATGATAGTCTTCTGAACAGAACACCTAGCCAAATTCTGACCTAAGAGTTTACCACTACTTTGAAACCCTATAAAGAAAAACACAAATTCCCCAGAAGGCATAGCTGTTAAACTTCTTAATTTAATACTGAGAAGAAATATTGGCTCTAAAGAGGACTTTATTTATTTATTTATTTTTAAAAATATTTTATTTTATTTATTTGACAGAGAGAGATAGATCACAAGCAGTCAGAGCAGCAGGCAGAAAGAGAGGGAAGCAGGCTCCCTGCTGAGCAGAGAGCCTGATGCAGGGCTCGATCCCAGGACCCTGAGACCATGACCCGAGCTGAAGGCAATGGCTTTAACCCACTGAGCCACCCAGGCACCCCCAAAGAGTACTTTAAAATGGCACATGGTGTATGAACAGGATAGCTATCTTTGTAATAACTTGATTTTAAAATATTTGAATTCTGGTCTTCAATTTGTCTTACAGCTAACTGGCTAAAAACAACTCCTGTGGGAACTGATTATCTTCAGGGAGAGGGAAGTGCTCACTTAACTTCTGATATTCTATACTTTATTACTTTGAAAAATGGTTCATTTACTCAGGAGTTTTCAGGCCTATTTTCACCTAGATTCAAAGCAACTCACAATCCAATTTTGACTGAGAAAAAATTTCAGATCATGTATACAAGGCAGGTATTTAAAAGTATTTTAGAGGGGTGCCTGGGTGGCTCAGTGGGTTAGGCCTCTGCCTTTGGCTCAAGTCCTGATCTCAGGGTCCTGGGATCGAGCCCTGCCATCAGGCTCTTTGCTAGCAGGGAACCTGCTTCCCCTGCTCTCTCTGCCTGCCTCTCTGCTTACTTGTGATCTCTCTCTCTCTCTGTCAAATAAATAAAATCTTTAAGAAAAAAAAAGTTGTTTTTTTTTTTTTTTTGGTGTGATACAAGACAGACTGATCTGTTAGTTCTGGTTTATGCAAAACCTGTATTGGGCCCTCTTTGGTTTTACTGTTAGTACATCAGGCTCACGGCTACTTGGCAGTTGTGGGGCATGCAGTGGGTTACCGTATCAAGTTCTGCTATTGCTACTACACATGTGGGTGAGGGATGAGTCAGCCCCCAGATTTTGCTAGTGGATCAGCTGCTGTCACTAGGTATAAGTCATGCCACCAAGACTCTGCCAGTCTTTGCTTTTCCTAGTTTTCAAGAGCAGGCTATTCATGCTTATTTATTGATTTATTCTTGTTCTCTGCGCCTGTTGCCAGTTCTGGGCCACAGACTTCTCTGGTGCCCAATTCGGAAAAAAGGTCGATTAAAGAAAAGCCAGGAAACTCACTTGGTGTCAATCTTCAAGTTCTATGGTCCCTAGCCAGTCCACTTTCTTCTCTCTATATTTCAAAGTGCTTTTATGATTGCTCAATTATTTCCCAGGTAATTTGGTAGATTTAGACCGGAGGGACAGGGAAAAATAAATCTATACTATTATGTCCCAAAACCCACAACTATATCTTTAATGGATGTGTAAACAATATTAAATGGCTTGAGAGAGTTCATCCTATCTTTCCTTCCTACATTCTCATTATATATTTATGATCCTTTACAAAGTATCAGGCACCGTTTCAGGTTCCAGTGATGATTAAGATGGATAAAGTACTACTGCCTGGAAATTACATTTTAGTGAAGGAGGGGAAAAAAACTCCAAACATGTGAAGTGTGTATTATTTAAGGGCTAGGGAAGAACTTTTAAGCAAATTCAGAAAATCTACAAGGTAAATAAGATAGACATATTTAATCATCCAAATAGCAAACTGAATTTGTGAAGAATAATGGTACTGATAGTTTATGCCAAACAAATTATTTATTTATAAATAAATAAATAAACTTTTATTTTTATTTATTTACTTATTTTTAAAGATTTTATTTATTTATTTGAGAGAGAGAGAGAGAGAAAGCATGAGAAGGGAGAGGTCAGAGAGAGAAGCAGACTCCCCATGGAGCTGGGAGCCTGATGTGGGACTCAATCCCAGGGCTCCAGGATCATGACCTGAGCCGAAGGCAGTTGCTTAACCAACTGAGCCACCCAGGCACCGCCAAACAACTTTCAAATAGTGTTGACTTCCATTCATGCCAAATAATCTTTGAAACTTAGAACAGTCTTTACTATAAATTAAATGACAAGTGAAAAATTTAAACCAATGTTTAGTACTCAATTTAATTTTTTTAATTTAATTTTTTATCTTCAAAAAATTAATCATGATTTTAATTGATAAAACTGTCAAATAAGGTTTGAATTGTGAAAAATAACATGTGTGTTTCTTTCTCTTTAACTTAAAAAAAAATTTTTTTTACTTGTGTGTTTCTTATCCATTTTTTTAGCCTTTTAAGATTTTGACCAAATGACTAAATCATTTATTACTGAAAATTAAACATGACATTTAAAACCTTCCAACCAGGGCACCTGTGTGGCTCAGTTGGTTGAGCTACTGCCTTCAGCTCAGGTCATGATCCTGGAGTCCTGGGATTGAGTCCTGCATTGGGCTCCCCGCTCTGCGGGGAGTTTGCTTCTCCCGCTGACCTCTCTCCTCTCGTGCTCTCTCTCATTCTCTCTTTCTCTCTCAAATAAAAATATAAAATCTTTAAAATAAATAAATAAATGAACCCCTTCCAACCTTCAACTCATTATCTTGTATGAGAAATTTCACATTGTATTAGATTAGTTACCCTTCAGTCTGATACTCTATGTAAGTACCATCAAAAATTTTTGGAGGGGCGCCTGGGTGGCTCAGTGTGTTAAAGCCTCTGCCTTCAGCTCTGGTCATGGTCCCAGGGTCCTGGGATCGAGCCCCACATTGGGCTCTCCGCTCAGCGGGGAGCCTGCTTCCTCCTCTCTCTTTGCCTGCCTCTCTGTCTACTTGTGATCTCTGTCAAATAAATAAAATCTTTGAAAAAAAAATTTCTTTGGGGGAGAAAAAAAAAATTGGAGAAAAGCAGGGATGATGAAGTTGGCAAAAAAAAAAAAAAACCCACAAATATCCTTAACTTTCTTTAATGATTCATTATTTATAGATTTATTCATCTAATAAACATGCTTAAATTATTTTTGCTTAGATGTGTTACCTTATGCACAAGAGCTCAACCTATCCATTTTTAACACTAGGTAAGTCACCTTAGGCAAATTATTTAACCTCTCTGGCTGGAACTTTGGTTTCTTCATCTGTGAAATGAGAATAATAAATTATCTACCTCATAGAATTTGGAAGATTAAATGAGATAGTTCCAGTAAAGAGTATGGCATATTGCCTAGCACTTTAAAATACATTCGATAAATGCAATGGTTATCCATTACACAGATTTGTAAATTTTCCTATAGTTGAATCAGATACATTTTGCGGTTTACTTACTACTGCATAATTCCTCACCAATCTACTCTGGAAGTGTTCATGGTCAGAAATTAAAATGATAAGCTATACTGAACATGTTATATATACAAATGCTGAATTTTACTACTGACAATATAAAAAAAATCCATTGTATTTGATTAAGTATTTTTAATTTTAAAATTTAATTTGATTTAACCCATGAATTTCATGGCAGTAAAAGATAAATAATGGCTAGAATTATAATAAATCAATGGCCAGTATGTAATTGACATCTTCATATGTAATGGCAAAAAAGCATCACCGGTGAGTATCTAGTTGTGTTAGAAATCTCTTAAGAAAAAAATTTAATCCCTTCTGGCTCCTCTGCCACCTGAGGTATCATAGGCTGGGCACAGTGTGGTTTGCATGCTGGAAAAAAAAGAAAAGAAAAGAAAAGAAAAGAGAGGAAGAGAGAGAAAAAGAGAGGATGAGAGAGAAAAAGAGAAGAAGGGAGAGAGGAAGGAAGGGATGGAGAAAGGGAGGAAGAAAGACAGACCTAATCTCTTTTACATTAAAACATCCTGAAGATATCTTCATTGTTTCTTGGGACTGGAAGGGAGTAAATAAAGATGTCAGAAGGAAGAATATTAACTAAAAAAACTAAAGAAACTTTGCAAATACTGAATTCTTTCAAAACAGTTTAAATTTTGGTCTCTTCAATTTCAAAATTCCAATGTCAAGTACTAATTTTGGTAGCAAGAAGCTTTATAGACTCTATTTTACATAAATTATTTTATTTTATATTTTAACGTTTTTAACATTGGAGAATAAAAAACAAAACAAAAAAACCTCCTCTACTCCAACATATACTTTAAAACAATTTGTTCATATGGTGAATAAAGGGGAAATACGAGTTGGGAAACAAGTTTCTGCATTCAGTAAAGTTAAACAAATATTTATTTTGTGATATAGAAGATACCCTAAGTGTTCCCAGTACACAAAAGAAAACATAATGGTAAGAGTTGCTAGACAAAATAGCATTTTTGGAAAGAAACGAGTTGGTACCTTTCATGGCCTCTTCAAAAGAGCAAGGTCTTGAAGGACTAGATATTTCTTTCTTCACATTTACATTCAAAGCACCAGCTGTTGCTATTAAAGCAAAACAAAACAAAAAGATTGATATATTTATTTAAGCTTTTCTTAAAAAAATATGTATCTTAAAAATCTTTAATTGAAATACTTCCCATAAAACATTATTATTTTTTAACAAAAAATCTAAGCAGAAATGAGTCATTTTTTTTTGTTTGTTTTATTGTTTTTCAGATTTTATTTATTTGTCAGAGGGGGGTGGGGGGGGCCCACAAGCTGGGGGAGCAGCAGGCAGAGGGAAAAGCAGACTCCCCGCTAAGCAAAGAGCCCAATGTGGGGCTCAATCCCAGAATCCTGGAATCATGACCTGAGCCAAAGGTAGACACTTAACGACTGAGCCACCCAGGCACCCCCAAGAAACGAGTTCTTATAACCACCAATCTATGCCCTAAAATTCAGCAACCAAATGGGCAGTAGCACATGCTCACTTATGAAAACAAAAGCAACAGCAACTTAAAAAAAATTCTCCTTATAACAGTATTCATGTTGATATGTGATGAGCAGAACACTGTTATGAAACTTTTGTTTTTCTTTAAGTAGGCTACATGCCAGCATGGAGCCCAATGCTAGGCTTGAACTCATGACCCTGAGATCAAGACCTGAGCTGAGATCAAGAGTCGGATGCTTGTTTAATTGAATGAGCCACCCAGGCACCCCGAAACTGACACAAAACTTTTATGTATTAATTAACTTATTTATTTATTTGACAGAGCGATCACAAGTAGGCAGAGAGGCAGGTGGGGGTGGGGGGGAAGCAGGTTCCCCACTGAGCAGACAGCCCAAAGCGGGGCTTGATCCCAGGACCCTGAGATCATGACCTGAGCCGAAGGCAGAGGCTTTAACCCACTGATCCACCCAGGTGCCCTGACACGAAACTTTAAAAAATTATCAAATATAGTGTAATACCAGATAACAAAAATTCACCATTCATCTACATAATTTACTTTAAAAAACTAATTGAGAAACATGTCAACTAACTGAACTAAATTTGAAAAAAGCTGATGAACATAGAGAATATGTAACATTACAATTATTCCTTTTGTAAAGCCTTGGAAAAAATAATCTTTGTATATTATTAATGGAGAATCGCTGGACTATTACATCTAGTCATATCAACTACAGCTACTATGGCAACTTAAAATTTAATGGGCCTAAGAATAGGGTTTAGTTCTGAAATGATAAAGTTAAATAAATTCCAAGTTTTTGCTTAAAATGCTTATATAGTAATTTTTAAAAAGTATTTTAATTTCTATTTTTCAATGAATTTATTTTATATTCCCTAACTTATTCAGAATGGGAAATGAGTCAACTTACTTTCAATTTCTTTTAAATTTTTACTTTTATTGACTTATTTTTAAGTAAACTGTATACCCAATGTGGGCCTTGAACTAATAACCCTGAGATCAAGTGTGGTATGTGCTACTGACTAAACCAGCCAGGGGCCCCACCTTATTTTCTAATTTCTTATTTTCGACATGACAATGTGAAATGATATTTATAAAGAGACTATAAAGAGCTAATTAATTGTGAATAAAAAGACAAAATGTGCACATCTAAGAATGAAGTTAAATAACTTATCTTAGTGTGCTACATAGGTGGTCCAACAAACGACATACAGAGAATTGAATGGAAAAGAAATTCACAGACAATTTTATTTTATTTATTATTATTTTTTTATTAAGTTTTTTTTTTTTTTAATTTGACAGAGAGAGAGAGAGAGAGATCACAAGTAGGTAGAGAGGCAGACAGAGGGGGGAAGCAGGTGCTCCCTGCCGAATAGAGAGCCCAACGTGGGGCTTGATCCCAGAACCCTGAGATTATGACCTGATCTGAAGGCAGAGGCTTAACCCACTGAGCCACCCAGGCACCCCCACAATTTTAAACCATAACATTAATTCTAGCAATTACAAATTTTATGTATGTATGTATGTATGTATTTAGAGAAAGTGCATGTGTGAGCGGGGTGGGAGGGGCAGAGGGAGAGAGAATCTCAAGCAGGCTCCATGCCTA
This sequence comes from Neogale vison, assembly GCF_020171115.1. Classification (NCBI taxonomy): domain Eukaryota; kingdom Metazoa; phylum Chordata; class Mammalia; order Carnivora; family Mustelidae; genus Neogale; species Neogale vison. The sequence continues at coordinate 16,223,038 of NC_058097.1, forward strand.
GTGTGGAGCCTGACTCCGGCTTGATCCCATGACCCTGAGATCATAAACAGAGATGAAATCAAGAGTTGGACAGTTAACCAACTGAGCCACCTAGGTGCCCCAACAATTACAGATTTTAAAACAGAAAATAATCTTTGAAAACACTTCAAATTTTCACTTTTAAAATCAAGTTTTAGTCAGTTGTTGGTCACAGCAACAACAACAAAAAGCATAAATTTTACATCCCTCATTTCTTATAGAAATCACCACTGCTGAGTCACTACAAAAAAGAGCTAATGTGATTTGTGTGTCTTAACAGAAGGAAGTAAAAGCTTTGGTGACTAACTAGCAATGAAAGAAAGTTTTACGACCCTCTAAAGTATCTAAATGCTTGAGAACATGCACATGCAATGTGTTTTTTCAGAGTACTAGACTCAGAGGGCTTTAGAGAGGCTCATGTCTGACAGTGTGCGCAGAGCCAGTTTATGTTCACTTGAACCACTGCCCTAATCCTACTTTTAGACCATGTACAAGGACCCAAGATCCCCAAATTTTCTGCATAACTATTTTAGCCTATGTGTATAGTCTTGGGCCTATAGAGTGAACAGAGCTTGGAAACACTGGTTGGTACACAAAGGCACCCTAGGGATAGAATGAAGCTAAGAAAGGGAAAAGAAGAGGGCACCTGGGTGGCTCAGTCGGTTGGGAGACTGCTTTTGGCTCAGGTCATGATCCTGGAGTCCCAGTGTCAAGTGCCGTATCAGGCTCTGATTCTCCCTCTAACCGACCCTCCCTCCTCTCATTCTCTCACTCTCAAAAAAACAAAAATTAAAAAAAAAAAAAAAGAGATGTGCGCCTGGGTGGCTTAGCTGGTTGGGCATCTGCCTTTGGCTCCAGTCATGATCCCAGGGTCCTGAGACAGAGTCCCACATCGGGCTCCTTGCTCAGAGGGGAGCCTGGCTCTCACTCACTCTGTCCTCGGCTCCCCCTGCTTGTGCACTCTTTCTCTATCTGACAAATAAATAAAAATCTTTAAAAAAAATAAAAAAAAAAAGTGGGGGGGGGGAGAAGACTGGCAGGCTGGGGAATCCTTTTTCTTCATGTTGCCATATTTGGTCTAGAACTCCCAAGCATTCTGATAACCCTAAATTCAAATCTTGCCTTCCAGGTTGATATGAAAGTATCTTAGCCAAATCATAACTTTTAAATATTGAGACAAATAGTATAATGGTTGCCATTTCTACACTGACTTGTGCATATTAGGGTAAGCCTAGTTTTTGCTGTTAAATTCTACACAACTGAATATTCAAATGTTTAACTACAGTCCCAAATGAATCACAACAGCAATTAGTTTATCATAATGAAATGGTGCAAATTTTCTATAACCACGTTTTCCCAAAATCATATTCTCTATCATGTATACCTCTAATGATTATATTTTATAAAACACAAAAAAGTGAAATTATAGGAAGACTCTTTAATTAGCTATAACATAAAGGCAGAAACTGAAGCATAAGGTCTTATTACAAAGCTTGCATACTATGTATTTATTTAAGAGCTTCTGATACCAAATGTTATATTGAATATAAAATATGAAAGGAAAAACTTAAAATGTGGCCAAAGATAGCCAATTAGTATATGTTGTAAAGCAGAAGACTTAAAAGTTGTTTAATCTGACAATTTTCAACGGGGGATTTCTTTTATTTTTTCTTTTTAAAGATTTTATTTATTTATTTGAGAAAGAGACAGTGAGAAAGAGCATGAGCGAGGAGAAGGTCAGAGAGAGAAGCAGAATGCCCATGGAGCTGGGAGCCTGATGCGAGACTCGATCCTGGGACTCCGGGATCATGACCTGAGCTGAAGGCAGTCGTCCAACCAACTGAGCCACCCAGGCGTCCCTCAACGGGGGATTTCTAATCATCAGCATGTATTACTAATAAATGAGGATTCTTAGTGTTAATACTAAGTCCTGATGTTCTTCATAATTGATTAATAAAAAAAAACAAATAGCCATAAAACCTCAGTATTCTCAGGACTGTAAAATCTTTTAAGGCTATTCCTCGACCACACATATAAACTTCCCTCTTCCCTTCCACACAGATGATAGAGAAGCTCATTAGGAAAAATGTTTTTCTGTATCAATTATGCCAGCTTTCCCCCAACATGAATAAGCTCCTCATCACAAAATATATTAAATGCCACTATTTAAGTAATTAGCAGGTACTAAAATGCTTTAGGGCGCCTGGGTGGCTCAGTGGGTTAAGCTGCTGCCTTCGGCTCAGGTCATGATCTCGGGGTCCCGAGATCGAGTCCCACATCAGGCTCTCTGCTCAGCAGGGAGCCTGCTTCCTCCTCTCTCTCTTTCTGCCTGCCTCTCTGCCTACTTGTGATCTCTGTCTGTCAAATAAATAATACAATCTTTAAAAAATAAATAAATAAAATAAAATGCTTTAAATACCATTAGTTTAAAGCCAAACTTCCTTGGATTTTTGAAACCTTCCTAGAAAGAAAACAGCCAAATATTTGATCTTTGAGTATCTACTCTTTCCTATTTTTACTGAAACTATTACTTCTAAACTTTGCCTTTTCTGTCTGAAAATTTTACTGCTAATCTTTTATTCTGAAACAAATATTAATTTCATTAATGCTATATACTGTGGCATACTTTTGTAGCAAAATAGTGAATAAGCAAATGCTGTGAAATTCAGACATGATTTTTTAAAAAGGGGAGAGGTGAGTGATAGAAAGTAATTGGTAAGACTAGATTAACTGTCCCAGCTACTGTTTCCATCACTTTCTCTTGCCAGGACTCTTTTTCCCCTGCCACCTTTATTCACTTTGGACTTCACTGACTCCTGAAACTATTTGGGAATAACATAAATGATAAGCTTACAAATATGGAAGAACTGCTAATTCTGAAGTGTGCCCGAGACTGGAATGAACTGAACCAATGGTAAACATGGCAGAAACCAAGCCTAGGTCAATGGAACTTGTGAAGAGTTTCATTTTCCAAAATGTTCTCCCCACTTTTGCCAGGAGAAGGCTTTCCTTCTCTAGACAACTAAATGAATGTAGGCAAAAAATTCTTGCGATACTTCTTACCCAGAGATCTTCTAAACTTATAAACATTTCAATTGTTCTAAATGCTTGAAATTATATTTAAAATACTCATCAACCAGCAGTCTTTTGATATTTTTGACTACACAAATTAGAAATTATTACGTGCATGTAACTCTTTGTGATTTTATCATTTATCATTCCAAACTTATCTCTCACTTCTCCCAAAATACATCCTATAAGCCAGACACAGACCGAAGTATTATTTCCCAAGGTTGTCACTTTGAACTTTCCGCATGTAAGAGCTACTTAATGAATGATAATTCTTAGTAAGAAGTAATCTACATGATATAATTTTGAAGATATAATTCTTTAAAGCGTTTCTAGTTTTTCTTTTTTACTATTAGAGCATAGGCAGAAAAAACACCTAAGAGTAAAAACATTATTTGGTGGCCATCTTCTTCAGAAATAATGCCCTTAGTATCAGTTCATCTCAGCACACAACTTTTTCTTTTTGGGTTGCTGGTACTCATATGCTTCCAAAGAACTAGAAATTAATTATTGATTTTAGTTCAGAATTTTTTATTTTGACATACCTGGGTCTGGAGTGTAAGTGAATGGCTGAACATCATGAGATCTTCCAGCATTGGTCACTACATATATTCCCACTGATACCGGCAAAGTTATATGTTGGTCATGATATGGGGGAACCTTCACAATAAGATGATTCTAAATTTAAAGGAAATACCAAGAGTTAAAAAAAAAGCAGCAATATTTAAATTAAAATTTTGAAATAATTATAATTAAATACATTTCTTGTTAGCTATAAAGTATAAAAACTCTGACTGGGAAAAAAAATGCAACTTAAAGCTCAGGTTCACAAGCATCAGGACATTAACCTTAAAATTGCTTTTAATGTTTTACAATGGCTTACAAGGTGCTTCTCCTGTCAACTTTATCTTTTTTCAATTCCCCCCCAGGCTTATTATACTCTGACCACACTGACCTTCTCAGTCCATTCTTTTAACACACTAAATTCATTTTTTTTTTTTTAAACCCCACAGTCATTACAACTTGCCGCTTTCTCCCATTGAAATATTCTTTCACCTCTTCAAAGGCTAGTTCCTTACTCATTTTCAGGTCTTATTCAAAATCTTACCTCCACAGAGAGGCTTTCATTCTATTTAAAGTAGCACCCCTTCCCAATCTGGTCACATAATCTTGTTTATTTCTAAAATAGCATTTATCACCACTTGAAATTACTGTGATTATTTGTTTGTTTTTTGTCTCTCTCCAATCACAAGAATTTAAGCTCCATAAGAACCTAGGGTGTTTTGTTCTTTGTTCTATATCCACTGTTAAGCACTTTACACCAAATACACTCAAATGTATTTGTTGAATAAAAGAATGAATAAATTTTGAGAAAAAAATATGTCCACCAAGCACAATGTCAGTTATCATATGTTTTGTAAAACATTAATTGTGAGATGTACTTTGCAATGCAATTCACAACTGCTTCCTAACCACTTTAATTCTCATTTAAAGTCAAATAGATGGGGCCCTTGGGTGGCTCAGTGGGTTAAAGCCTCTGCCTTTGGCTCAGGTCGTGATCCCAGGGTCCTGTGATCAAGCCCTGCATTGGGCTCTCTGCTCAGTGGGGAGTCCGCTTCCTCCTCTCTCTCTGCTTGCCTCTCTGCCTACTTGTGATCTCTCTGTCAAATAAATAAATTTTTTAAAAATCTAAAAAAAAAAAAAGTCAAATAGAGTTCAGTGTACCCAAACTCTAGCAAATCAAAGTTATTTTTTGTTGGATTAGTGGCAGAAGAATCCTCATAACATTCATAAGTCCTTCATCAGCACTCATTCAAGGAGACTCCACCTTCTTGAAGGAGACCATGAACCATATATGAGTTTTGCTCTTCTTCCCTAGTGTATTACAGTAATGGGAAGGAATATTAAGGGGCAGTGATTATGTTTTCTTACTGATGATGTGATATGCAAGAGACCAACGTTGACAAATGAAAATGACAAGAGTTTGATGACATTTTTTTTTAAAAAAAGATTATTTATTTATTTGACACAGAGAGAGAGAGAGAGATCACAAGTAGGCAGAAAGGCAGGCAGCAGCAGGCTCCCCGCCGAGCAGAGAGCCCGAGGTGGGGCTCGATCCCAGGACCCCGAGACCACGATTGGAGCCGAAGGCAGAAGCTCAACCCACTGAGCCACCCAGGCGCCCCGATGACATTTTTTATTTAGCTAGACTCGAGTAGGTGGACTCGGCAGACAGATCAAATGACAAGTGGGGTCAAGGTCAAGGTTTCCATTTCTGTGCGCTTAATTTGTTTCTATGCCATCTTAAAACACTCTCTGAAATAATCACATTACAAATAAAGAAACAGCTTCTCATTTATGGCATTATGCGTCCTAAGCCCAATTAGCTATTTCCAAAAAAAAAAAAATCATTTTTAAGACAGGTGAGAAAACATATATTTATGTGTGTATCCATAGATATTGAGGAACAAAAGTCTGAAAGTACATATTCAAATGCACCTGAGGTCATCAAAAAACGTATCTGCACTGATCCAACTTCTAATAAACAGTTGTAAAATCCCGTGTACTCTTAGTGTTACTCTTTAGTTTAAACACTGTAACTATGTCACCTACAGTTAAAGAGATGGCTGAATGGATGGACTTGTGAGGTATCTTTCTAGTCTTAAAATTATTTGGCAAATTCTGTAATTGAAATTATTATTTTGAGTAAGATCTTGTTTCTTGGTAATCAGTAATGGAATTAGTATCTAAAAGTCAGATGCATATTTTATTTAAAAACTTTTATTCCACTTGCTTTGGAGAGCATACTTAAACAAACCTAATTTGAAACCTTTAAAAAAACAAATGAACCTATTTTGATACTATTCCTTTGTACTCCCTCAATCTGATTCTAGAAATCCTATAAGTGATTTGAATTAAAAACTAAATCATGAATAGTGATAAGTTGTTTTTAAATACTACTTTAAGAAATTAAGAGCAATTAACTATCATTAAGCTAGCAGCACTATACAGATAAAACATACAAAGGGTTGGGAGGCCCTTGGAGCAGGTTCAATGTTCTCTAGGGTAAAAACAGAAGCAATCCTGGGGCACCTGGATGGCACAGTAGGTTAAGCCTCTGCCTTCAGCTCAGATCATGATCTCAGGGTCCTGGGATCAAGTCCTGCATCAGTCTCTCTGCACAGCGGGGAGCCTGCTTCCTCCCCCCCCATCCTTTGCCTGCCTCTCTGCCTACCTGTGATCTCTGTCTGTCAAATAAAGAAAGAAAAATCTTTGTAAAAAATTATGAAAAACAGAAGTAATCCCAATTTTAATTTCTTAGAAAAATCTGCTTGGATACAAAATAACAATTTTCTTCCTCTCAGCAGATAATCTTTTTTAGAACTTGTAAGCAATGGTGTTATATATTTTTCATTCTCCTAAATGATAATTTATCACTGCCACATTCATTTTGCAGTTGGAGATATATATACCTATATATAATTAAAGACACGTAACAAAACAAAATTCCAAATAAAATCATTTGAAAATATATAACCTCTAAATTCTCAAGCCTTTGTTTCGTCTAGATGTTCCCCAAATTTCTGAGGATTTCTTTTGACATTTCTTTCAAGAACTGTCTTTCCAGGGTGCCTGGGTGGCTCAGTGGGTTAAGCCACTGCCTTCGGCTCAGGTCATGATCTCAGGGTCCTGGGATCGAGTCCCGCATCGGGCTCTCTGCTCAGCGGGGAGCCTGCTTCCTCCTCTCTCTCTCTCTGCCTGCCTCTCTGCCTACTTGTGGTCTCTCTCTGTCAAATAAATAAATAAAATCTTTAAAAAAAAAAAAAAAGAACTGTCTTTCCATATTTATACTAAAAAATCCATCTTCTCCAAAACTCCCAAGTTTCTCCTTATTTTTTAATTCTCTCCTTCTAAAGAATATAATAGAACTCAGAAAACTAAGGGTTGAGAAATAACAGTCTACACACCTGTGTTTTTGAAACACTAATGCCTGTTTTACATTTTACAAAACAAGTTATTCTTCGAATTGTATACTTCTTGGTTTTTAATAAGACCATATCTAGCTCCTAGTTCCCGTCTTTAAATCATCTCTGTATTTCAAGCCGTGAGACTCTCCTGCTTTCTTTCAAAACCAACTTATCTTTAAGACTGTATACACACACACACACATACACACACAGTCTTAATATGTGTGTAGTCTTATATACACACACACACACACATAGAGACTATATATATATCTAAATATATGTAAAATATATGTGAAAGAGATCTCTTAGAGATTAATCTTTAAGATACATATCTTTTTGTATATATTTAACAGGCAATTTCTACAGAATTTATCTGAAATTATTAAAATGGGAATAGATATAATGACCCTGTGCCTACCACATTTGGTATACATGTGCCTGAGACATATTATGGCTTTGCATAGAAGAGTCAGATATTAAACAAATAAGTGTTTTCCCAGACTTCATTAATCTCAAATTTTAAGTCTGTTTTTAAAGTTTTATTCATTCTTAATCTTTACACACAACATGCAGCTTGAACTCACAACCCTGAGATCAAGATTCACAAAACCCTCTGAGCCAGTCAGGCACCTTTTAATTTTTAAATTTAAATAATAAAAAAGTTTAATGTCTGAGGAGTTGATTTTGGAGTTATAAATGAATAGTTATCACAATTATTCATAATGGCAATCTGCAAGGTTCTTTAAATGGTCTTTTCTACTATACCATCTTCTGGTCATGTTTTAATAACACAGAGGTCCTTTCAGCTTTTCTGTATGGGCCTGGTATTTCTTTACTGACTACAATTTTCTCTTCTTTTGTTTTCTGAGTACCCTTCCCTCTAAATGTTTAATTTTTTAAAATTTTATTTTTCTAAGCAATCTCCACACAGAGGCTCAAACCCACAATCCTTAGATCAAGAGTCACATGCTCCCTAACTGAGCCAGATAGGCACCCCTAAATGTTTAATTTTTTTTTCTTTAATATAATCCATTGGATCAAATTCTTTTTATCTTCACTGTGATCCCATTCTAAAACATATCCCAGAAAGTCCCTTAGGAAAAAAAAGACAGCTTGCTGAAAAAAATTAAAATTTAAAAATGAACAGCACAACCACAGAATTAATGGAAGATCATATTATGTTTTAGTTTGTTATACATACTTGCTTGCAAAAACCCCAGGACCTCTAGATATAGCCACCAAATAAGGACATTAATTCCTTTCCATTCCACCATGTCTTATTTTTATGATTATTCTTCTTTAATCTATTGTAGCTGGCATAACTACCCTGAAAAAAAGTGTTTTAAGAATATTAACTATCCCATGCCTCAAAGGTAAAGAAGGAAGGAAGGAAAGAAGGAGAGGGGAAGAGAGAGAGGAAGAGTTAGAGGATGAAGAGGAAGAGGAAGATGTGGAAGAGGAAGAAGATGAGGAGGAGAAGAAACAAAGATTTCTTACCATTAGGTTCTACATGAGACAGCAAGTTAAGACTATAATTTGTTGGGGCTATCTTATCAATATTTTGTATAATTTATAGGGCAAGTTTCTCAGTCTCTAGAACTAGCTATAGGATAAGGTAAGGAAGAGAAATTGTAACAGAGCATTACAAGTAAAGGAGTTTACATTAATTTAACCAACTCATCAAAAAACAAAACATGTTTATGGCACACACAGAAGTATTGCATGGAAAAATTAAGCTTCAGTCAAGACCAAAACTATAGGCATGTAAGAGCCTGGTTGAAATTAGGGTTTGAAGTACCCTCAAAAAGAATAAGGAACCTCAGACCCGAGTCCTCATTTTCTTCAAAGTGAATAAAATGAACCAGCAAGCTTTTCATGAGTATCTGTTGAGTGCTTAATAGTATGAGGAACACGTAAGAGTCATAATACATTGTCCCTAACTTCTGGGAGTCCTCGAAAGGAAGCCACTCTTGGTTCATGGGAAGTGAGAATGGTCTGTTCAAATAAGTTATATAAGAAATCATAAAATGTCAGAGTTAGAGGGAACCTCTTAAATAATTTAGTAAAAATTCATAGATTAGGAAACTGGGGCACAAAAGTGACTTGTCTTATTGAGGTAACCAAGATTGCTAGTGACAAAGCAAGTGCTATAACTTCAGTTAAGACAGAGATTGCCCAACAGTGTATGTGACAAAGGAATGACTGTTACATCCTATTATCTCCCTGTCGCAGCATGTAGTAGCATAAAGACAGAGGAAAACTTTCTACATAGCATCTGTCTAGGTATGTAAGAAGCTCCACTTTAATAGGATACTATTTTGTGAAGAATTAACTTTACCCTATAGTTTAGTTTTTGCCCCTGGCTACTGAAAGGTAATCTCTAAGACCTTAGAAACTCCTGCCTGATAGGAGTATTTCTGACAGGGGACTTTGATCACTGGACAGTCCAACAATGTGATTTATGAAGGGGACTTTGCAATGTCATATCAGTTCCAACCTCTGGTGGAACTGGAGACTAAAGATTAGCTGCATGGACAGTATGTGACCGAGCCCTAATAAAAACCTAATAAAAACACCAATGGCTTGGGTGAGCTTCCTTACTGTTAATACTCTGCATATTATCACACATGGATGTGCTGAGTGTAAGGCATCCTGAGGACAACAAAAGCTTCACCTTTGGGACCTTCCCAGACCTTGCTCTATGTTTCTTTCCCTTTGGCTGGTTCTGATTAGTGTCCTTTTGCTATAATAAAGCTAAAATTAAATATAATGTTTCCTGTGTACCGTGAATTATTCTAGCAAATCTAAGTGGGGAGTGGGAAACCCTAAGTTTGAAGCCAACTGTTCAAAAATGAGAGTGGTAAAAAAAAAAAAAAAAAAAAAAAGAGAGTGGTCAGAAGACCCCTGAACTTGTGGCTGGTTAGTATCTGAAATGAGGGAACACTGTGCCCTTAGCTTTGAGTATGGCAATGTATTTTACTGGATACATATTTTAAAATTTATTAAAAAAAAAATACAAAGGAATAAAAAAATTTAAAAATTAAAGATTAATCTGTTTTGATAAATTGGCCAGTCTCTAATTTTTGCCTCTTCCATCTCTCTACTTGTTTTCATGTGCTCTTTTCTACTCCTATCAACATTTTACGGTAAATTTTAGGCTTTAGGTACTTTACACATTAGTTTATTCCTGCTCTGCTGTTCTCTGTCTGTGATCCACACCTATATACGCTACTCTTCTGCATATGCGTTCTATCTAATTTGTTAAAAAATTTGTCCTTTTCTGCGAGTCTCAATTTCTGTAAGTTTGGTCCTATTTGTTCTACATTCTAATTCTTCAATCAGTTTTTTATCCTTGTTTTTAAGCTCTTTTTCCTCATCATTTTGAAAACAATACAGGGTGAGGTCCTACAATACAGACTCTTTTGTTGTAAATTTAACAAACAATGCCTCTGTGAAAAGGTAACTAACAAACATAAAACCCCTGACATAAATAAGTTTCCCTTTGATAAACTAAATATTAGGCTAGGATAATCCAAATCCTCAGAAAAAACAAATATTAGGAAATAAATGTTTCATTTATTAACAATTATTTACTAATGCTTCAAACTTTTTAAAAAATAGAGAACTGTCATTTATTTCTAGCATTAGTATAGTTTTCAGCTACAGAAATTCAAGAAAGAATGTTAAATGATTTATATAAACCACACATAAAGAAGAAATTTAATCTGTTTGATTCAGGAAAATTTCAGAACAAAACTGAATTTCTCAGAGAGTAAATAATTAAATGACAAAAAGGCTTAAATAATACCTGATGAAATAATTCCATGTCAATTTCAGCTTCTGACTTCCAAGAGTTTTCATCTGATTGAAATAAAAGCAGTAATTTATTAAAATTTTTAAACTTTTTTTATTTTGTAGCTATTATTATATCTTTAAAACAAAGCAGAACGTGCAACAATCTTCATACCAGCGTTATGCCTACTTACCAGAAACATTTTCTTGGAAAATAACTTTAGTTCCTTTCAGAAAGTTCTTGCCAATTAAAAATACTTCTTCCTCTCCTTTCACTGAACAGCTATGCAAGCTTTTCTTTAAGATTTCTGGCACTCCTGCTGGCTGAGCTGTGGGTACACATAAGCATTCCATAAAAAGAACCACCAACACTTATTTCTTTTCTAAAATCAGTTCCTGAAATTGTCTTTGTTGACCCTTGAATTTAACTTCCTTTACTCTGCAACTTAACTTTCACTCTAACAGAAAAAAAAACAGGAAAATCCATACTAATTTTTAATAACTCTGGTAAGACTTTGTAGGGATGGACTAATGCCTAAGATGAGGTTTTATATGTCATCTTTGTTTTATCGTTATGTGAATAACAAACAAGTTTTAAGATGTGCACTAGTCTTAATATTTTTAAATTTTTTTGTCTCAATATTTTTTAAAAATTCTATTTAAAACAAGCTTTTCCCACAATCCTAACCTCAAAAATGTCAGCTATGTTTTTGCCATTACAAGACTTCTGAGGCAGTATCTGCCTCTAGGTGGTACTGAGGGCTTCTTTAAGGATCTACACCCAGGATTCAGGCCCCACACCAAAAGAACACCTAGAAACTGACTGAATCCAATTCAGAATAGTTTTTTCTACCAGAGGATCTCCCTGAACTAGGATAATCTGAGGTTAAAAAATAAAACAATTGAAAAACTAGTGCATAAAGACTAAGTAACCACTATTAAAATAAACAAAAGAATTGTAAAGTACTGAGGGCACAGATCTAATGAATAAATTACAATTAGCCTACCAACTTTCTCATGCCAGGATTTCCTTAAGAAAATTTAATAGGTATTAATTAGCGTAACAGTTTCCTAAGTTAAGTAAATCTAGGAAAATACTGGGTTAAAGCAAAGCTAAATGAACAAAAGGATTTCTCCAAGTATTTAATATTCTGATAAACACTATAAATATCCAATAACGAACATAGTATATAGGTTCCCCAATATATTTGACTCCAAAAACATTCTTCCTTTCAAGTGCCTGGGTGAGCATCTGCCTTCAGGTCAGGTTGTGATCCCAAGGTCCTGGGATCAAGTCCCACATTGGGCTCCCTGTTCTATGGTGAGTCTGCTTCTCATCCTGCCCCTCTGCTCGTTCTCTTAATCCCTCTCTCTCTCTCAAATAAACAAAATCTTAAAAAAAAAAAAAAAATTCTTCCTTATTGACACTTAAGGACTAGTTTTCTACCAAAATACTCTGAAATGCTGGCATATGCAAATAAATACCTTTTAAGTATCCAAAAAAACTGTTCCCCAGGAGGTTAAGCTCTTTCACATAGATTATTACACTATCTGTTGTTTTAGTAAACCCTCACAACATAAGCACTGCAAAGGTAAACTAAATTTGGCCTTGTATAACTCACCATCTTCTAAATTAATTAGAGTCCACTGCACTACACTTTAGGAAAAGTTTAACTTTTTTCTCTTAGACACTTACATATTTTAATAGTTAATTTTATCCTTTTAATAATATCATATGGGAAATTTTTATTGTCAAACTATTCACTGCCCCTCTTTCTCTTGGTCCTTCCTTGTGGAAAGGCTATAATTCTTGTGCCACTCAGGTCAGGACTGGCCATGTGACTTGTTTGTATAATGAAATGTGAACTGAAATAATATGCCAGTTCCAAGGAAGAGCTTTTATAACCTTACATGGTTCCATTTTTTCCTTTTTCCCCTCTACTACGAAAATGTCAGAGAGAGGGAGGGAGGGAGGAGCAGAGGGAGAGGGAGAAAAATGTAGATAAGGGCAGCTTCTTCAGCCTGGATCCTGCAGTGAAGAGAATGGCCCTGCTTCCAAACCATAGCCAGTATTATCATAAAGTGAGAGAGAAACAGAACTGTTGTTGAGTGCCACTGAGTTTTTTGTTGTTGATGTTACTGCAGCATCATTTAGCCTCATATACTGGTACAAACAAGTAAGTATCCTGTGCTTATTAAATATTTAGATGGCAAATGATACTTTCAGCAATGTCTAAGAGTTTAAAAGAAATTGTGAATGTATATCCATATATACTGGTTAGAAACTGTTACTGGTCAAATACCGGCAATTATATGCCCTCTGTAAATGAAGAATTAACTGAATTTATTTACAGCTTTTTAGAGTAAGAGTGGAACTCAAGAGTTGTTTTTATTTTTTTTTATTTTTAAAGATTTTTTATTTATTTATTTGAGAGAGAGAGACAGTGAGAGAGAGCATGAGCGAGGAGAAGGTCAGAGAGCGAAGCAGACTCCCCATGGAGCTGGGAGCCTGATGTGGGACTCGATCCCGGGACTCCAGGATCACGCCCTGAGCCGAAGGCAGTCGTCCAACCAACTGAGCCACCCAGGCGTCCCTCAAGAGTTGTTTTTAAAGGACATTCAAGAAAAACATAGTAAATTTTTTTGGAAAGATTTTTTTAAAGTAATCTCTACCTTCAACATGGGGCTTGAATTCACAACCCCAAGATCAAGAGTTGCCATGTTCCACTCACTGAGCCAGCCAGGTACCCCAGTAAATATTATTTTGATTAGAAAACAATAAGAGATGAAAATTATATGGCTATATTGTATTAACGAAATGAATGGAAAGTATACAACCTTTCCCCCCATTTTCAAGTACTATGTGGAAATTCCACTCCACTGATGCTTATCAAAGCTTTTATTTTTTCCTATCTCATTTTTTCCTATCTCATTTTTTCCTTTTATGTATTATAGGCATATGATGGCCAAATGAGGCTCCTTGGAGGATACATGATGTATATATCTTCTATATATTTGTATTTACATTACACAAAGAACTAGTCTGTCATCTGTCACTGTTCAAGATAATTTAACTTTCAACCTCTGACCTTAGAAGGTCTTTTCTACTAAAAAGTTTAATGGTTACCTAACAGCCCCATACTAAACAGAACCAAACATACTAAACAGAACTAAACTACCATACTAAACAGAACCAAAGTCAGTGTTATTTAAGCATTAACTATTTTATTTTATCTTTAAGTAATTACTAAGCCAGCTCTTGAAAGTGATCGTACTGCTTAAAAAACTGTAACACAAAAAAATCAGCCAATTAAAAAAATAAAAATAGCAGCCAATTCTCTGGTACTATAAAAACAATGTGCTTCTAGATGCTTTTCAAATAATAGCCTCAAAAATAAAGCTGAAAAAAATTAATGAATATATGAATATATGTAGGAAAAATAAAAGCAAATATTTCAACATGCCAAAAGAATTAGTAAATCTTTTTAATAATATCTCTGAAGAGAAGGAAAGTTTACTCAAGGATATTATCCTTTTCCTAAAGTTGTGGGATACAGAGAAATAAGGGAAGTAGAAACTTATGAAATTCAGTCAGATTTAATTCAATATATATTATTGTGAAGAAAGCCTAATTAATTTTGTTAGATCTTAAAAATTAGCATAGGAGGGAAGATACTAAAAAAGTATGGAAATTGATATTCTTTTTTTTTTTTAAAGATTTTATTTATTTATTTGACAGACAGAGATTACAAATAGGCAGAGAGGCAGGCAGAGAGAGAGAGAGAGAGGAGGAAGCAGGCTCCCTGCTGAGCAGAGAGCCCGATGCGGGGCCCGATCCCAGGACCCTGGGATCATGACCTGAGCTGAAGGCAGAAGCTTTAACCCACTGAGCCACCCAGGCGCCCCGGAAATTGATATTCTTAATTTGATATAGTATCACCACATAATGCACACAATATAAAAAAAAAATGTATACTTGTATTGTCTAGAGAAATAGAAATAGGTCAAGAAAATAAAAGGGGATAATTCTTCTATCCCCTTAAAAACAAACAAACAAAAAAAACAGGTAGTGGATCTAATGGTCATTGTGTGCTCGCTTCGGCAGCACATATACTAAAATTGGATCTAATGGTCATTGTTAAACCAGCAAGTAAAAGCAGACCTTCTTTTTCAATGTCACAAAGCACAACATGAATTCTGGCAATAGGCCTTCTTTCCACGGAGTGTCTCTAGCTGGAAGATCAAATGTCTGCTTCCTCTCCTCCCTTCCACCTCTATCACCTTTTGGCCCCTATTCCTCTTCTACCTCCCTCTCATCTTCCTGTTTCCCTCTACCTCCCATTCCAATTCTAACCCTTCTTACTAACCTATTTCCTTTTCACCTCTCTTTCTATTCCATTTGCTTAAACCTATCAAAAAGGTTATATTCATGGAAATAAACATAAACCAGGAACCCATAATGGAAATTCTTTTGTAAAATTTTTTAAATAAAAGGATTCTGGGGGACCTTTCGCTGTGTATTATTTTTATGTTTACTTTTTCTCTTCCCTCATATGCCCCCCTCTAAAGTCTAAGTGTAGGCCTCAGGCTTCCTAAAGTGGACAGGTTAAAATATTAAATTCTTTAGCTCAACACACAAGTTCCTATAAAACAAATCTTGCCTAGCTCTACTACCTTCAAATCTTGCCACTTCTTCATAATACACACACACACACACACACACACACATTTAGAGAGGGAGAGACAAAGGGAATAGCAGATGGGGAGGGAAAGAGGGACAGAGGGAGGGAGGAGCAGAGGGAGAGGGAGAAGCAGAATTCCTGCTAAGCAGGGAGCCCAGGACCTGAGCCGAAGGCAGCCGCTCAACCAACTAAGTCACCCAGGGCCCCTATTGGAAATGTCCAGAGTAGGCAAATCCAGCAGAATCCAGTAGAAAGTAGAATAGTGGTTTCCAGGGTCTGGGATAACAGGGGAATGAAGAGTGACTGCTAAGAGGTACAGGATTTCTTTTTTTGGTGACAGTAAAAATGTTCTAAAATTAGATAATGGTCACAGTCATACAACTTTGTGAATATGATAAAACTGTATATGTTAAAAGGCTCAACTGCATGGTATGCAAATTATATCTCAGTAAACTATTATAAAAGAAAAAAGAGGGGCGCCTGGGTGGCTCAGTGGGTTAAAGCCTCTGCCTTCGGCTCAGGTCATGATCCCGGGGTCCTGTGACCTCTGTCTGGCAAATAAATAAATAAAATCTTTAAAAAAAAAAGAAAAGAAAAGAAAAAAGAAAACTATTATGGGAAAGCATGAACCTAACTATATGCGAATTTAAGATACTAAATGCCTATATACTGAACCTTAATTATAAGCTATACAACTTAAAATGTATATCCACTATTATGTTAAAGTTGATAAAAATTAATTCTTTCCTATATATATATTTTTAAAAGATTTTATTTATTTAGTTGACAGACAGAGGTCACAAGTAGGCAGAGAGGCAGGCAGAGAGAGAGAGAGGAGGAAGCAGGCTCTCTGAAGGGTAGAGAGCCCGATGTGGGGCTCGATCCCAGAACCCTGGGATCATGACCTGAGCCGAAGGCAGAGGCTTTAACCCAACAAGCCACCCAGGCGCCCCTCTTTCCTATATTTTATGGGAGCTATCAGCTCAAAACAATGAACAACAAAAAAATCAGATTTTCTCTTATTTACCATTTCCTACTCTCAACAGTTTTATCCCTATTCTATTACATAAAAAATGAAAAGAATCATTTCTATTTTATTAATAACAGAGTTGTTTTCAAGATCAAATAGGATAATGTAGTACTCTTATTTTAGGAAACTCCATTAGATTAATACTCACTAGAGAGGAAAAATGACTTAACTACAGTGGATTTGGAACCAGGGCTTAGGCATGATTAGCCCAGTCTTCTTTCCTCCCTCTTCTGCAACTGCCTACATGCACAAAGCATACATTTTATTTAAACTTTTTAAAAAATATTTTATTTACTTATTTGACAGAAAGAGAGAGAGAGTACAAGCAAAGGGAGTGGCAGGGATAAGGAGAGGCAGGCTCTTGCTGAGAGCCTTGTCTTGGGGCTCCATCCCAGGACCCTATGATCATGACCTGAGCAGCTGCTCAACCAAATGAGCCACCCAGGTGACCCAAAGCAGACATTTTAGATGGTTTGTACCAGTTGGTAAGAGGCCTACAACTATAGAAGGCTAAGAAGCCTACAACTGCTCTGACTGGATTGATAGATATACCCTACTCTGGGATGAAAAAGTCCTCTTCCTAACAGTTTTATCAGTAGTGAAATTGGCATTATCATCTCAATTTCTCAACTCCCAAGTGTCTAACTCCAATTATAAGGTAAACATTTATTAATTTCCTAAGACCTCAGCATATATGAAAGTGCTTTAAAAACCACAGAGTAGGGGCGCCTCATTGCTCATAGGGTTAAGCCTCTGCCTTTGGATCAGGTCATGATCTCAGCGTCCTGGGATGGAGCCCCACACTGGGCTCTCTGCTCAGCAGGGAGCCTGCTCCACAACCCCCCCCCACCCCGCCCCCGTCTCTCTGACTACTTGTGATCTCTGTCTGTCAAATAAATAAAATAAAATCTTTAAAATATATATATAGGGCGCCTGGGTGGCTCAGTGGGTTAAGCCACTGCCTTTGGCTCGGGTCATGATCTCGGGGTCCTGGGATCGAGTCCCGCATCGGGCTCTCTGCTCAGCAGGGAGCCTGCTTCCTCCTCCTTCTCTCTCTGCCTGCCTCTCTGCCTACTTGTGATCTCTCTCTGTCAAATAAATAAATAAAATCTTTTAAAAAAATTAAAAAATTAAAAAAATTTTATATATATATATATATATATATATATATATATGCCACAGAGTATAAGAGAGAGAGAAAATAAAACTGTGAAAAGTAATATTGACATTAACACTGTAGATTCATCTGTGTTGTCACGAATGGCAAGACCACATCCTTTTTGGTACTCCTTTCTTTCAAAGAAAGTATTGTTCATGTTATTGAATCCAGTTTCTCTAAGCAGATGAAGAGTGACAAATAGTCAACTAGAGGAATAAAAATAAATATTCTACACCTCCATAATAAATGACTTCTACAAAAAGAAATGGAAGGGACAATTTAGGTATTCAAGGAAAATCCCCCAATATGAACTGAGATCTATATTAATTCATAAAAAATCTAAACTACACCAATAAATCTCCTAGGTAGGGGACATGGTTCATTAACATAATCTCTTTCTTTAACCATAGTCTTAACCATAACCCAGAGGCTATGGTTAGGATGAAATGAATTGTTTAAACTTGGTTTCAGCATTGCCATTCTAAGTGATTATAATGACAAAAGAGCATAGTGGTTAAAAGCAGAGGCTTTGAATCCTAGTCTTACTATTTGCTAGCTGTATGACCTTGAAGGAGTTATTTAACCTCTATAAGTCTCAGTTTCATCAACTATAGAATGGAATCCATACAAGGTAAGCCAAGTTGAGCAAAGTAAGAATCTTATTTCCCACTTCCCAACACTGTAATTTAATGCCATAATTTGTAATCAGAACTCCCACTACTGTATATTCATTCACAAAGTTCTGCTTACCTTAGTGTTTCTTATGTTCTAATAGAAAATAGACTTAGGATCACAGCAATTTACCACACAATAAAGATACACAAAAAAAATCCTTTGGATTTATAATTTACTTCAAGTAAACCATTCAGAGTACATTTTCTTAAGCATGGAGCCCAACAACGGGGCTTGAACTCATGACCGTGAGGATCAAGACCTGAGCTGTTATCAAGAATTGGAAGCTTAACCAACTGTGCCACCCAGGTGCCCCTAAAGTACTTTAAAAAAAAAAAAAAAAATTCTAAGCGGGCTCCATATCCAGTGTGGGGGGCTTGAATTCATGACCCCGAGATCAAGAGTGACACTCTCCAGCAAATGAGCCAGCCAGGCGTCCCCTCAAATTACTTTTAAAATTAGTATGGGATAATAGGGAACTATAAAATACTATACACCTTTAGAATTTTATTTGATATTATCCACATTTTAGTCTAGAAAATTTAACTACAGCTTTTTAAAATGTTTCAAGTTTTGCAAGATCACAAGCTAGAACATATGATACATCTGAAATTTAGAGATGTCTGCAAATTAACAGAAAACAAAAAAAAATTTCAATACATATTTTCTTACTTACTACATAAAATCGGAGAAGAGGGTGTTTGCAGTGTCAAAGTGGAGCCATCTTTCCTCGTGATATTAACTCTAAAAACCAATCTGGCACGAGTGCTTTTTTTCTTGGAACCAGCAATTCCTATTCTGGCTTCAACATCAGCATTCCTCAATTTCAATATCCCTACGCAGTCCACCCTAACACACAAAGAAAAAGACATTAACTGATATTTTCTGTTTTATAAACAGTACAATACTCTTAACCAAATATGCCTCTTTTTTGGCGGGGGAGGAGCAGGGAGGGGAGAGAGGGGAGGAGAGCGAGAGCGAGAGCAAGAGTGAGAGAATGAATCTTTTTTTTTTTTTTTTTGGAGAATGAATCTTCTTAAGCAGGTTTCACGCATAGTGTGGAGCCTGACACAGGGGCTCAGCCATAAAACCCTAAGATCAGGACCTGAGCTGAAATCAAGAGTCGGATGCTTTACTAACTGAGCCACCCATGTGCCCCAAATAAGTTTCTTTAAAAAAAATTTTTTTTAATTTAATTATTAATTTTTTGAAAATGTAATACAATCATAAATTTCCAAATTTAAAAAGCATGGAAGGATGAATTCTGAATATTCATAATTCTTGCTGAATTTTCATTCATAATAATAGTGGAAAAATAGTAAAGCAAAATCACTATTTCAAAATCTGAACATAAGGGTTTATAAGAGATACTTTGACCATTTAAAATTTTTAATTTATTTTTTCTATTTTTTTTTAAGATTGTATTTATTTATTGGAGATAGAATAAGCAGGGGAGAGGCAGAAAGAGAGGGAGAGTCACAATCCCCATTGAGCAGGGGCTCAATCCCAGGACCCTGGGATCATGCCCTGAGCTGAAGGCAGACACTTAACTGGCTGAACCACCCAGGTGCCCCTTAATTTATTTTTTTTAAAGCATGCTCTATACCCAGTGTGGGGCTCAAATTCGCAATGCTGACATTAAGAGCCAGTCTGGCACCCGGACTGCCATTCAAAAAAAAATAAGTGCATCCTCTATTTTTGCAAATTCATATATTAAAATAAAAGGAATGAATTTTACTAAAAAAACAAAAACCAAAAAACAAAACACACACAAACACAAAACTAGCAATTGTCTCCAAAAGAAGAGAACACTATATAGCCATTAAAATATATGCTATTAAAAAAATATGCTATAAGATAATATTTACTATATGGAATATGCTGATGGTAAGTGAAAGCAAGGTTACAAAACAATGGGTACAGTATTATTTCAATGTTACCAGAAAAAAAGAATGGAAAGATACATATCAAAATAGTGGTTACTGGGCACTTGGGTGGCTCAGTTCGTTAAGCGGCTGCCTTTGGCTCAGGTCATGATCCCAGGACCCTAGGATAGAGCCCTATATTCGGCTCTCTGCTCAGAGGGAAGCCTGTTTCTCCCTCTCCCTCTGCCCCTCCTCCAGCTTGTGTTCCCTCTCTTGTTGGCTTACTCTGTCTCTCAAAAAAAAAAAAAAAAAGTAGTTATTTCTGGGAAGTTGGCTTTTGAGAGGTATGTTTTTAGTTTTTTCTTATTCATTTTTCTTTATTATTTTTTATTGTTCTGTATTTGACTTATAGTGAATAAGCACTATTTTTATAACCAGTAACTTCCTTCCTTTCTTCCACTACATATGTTTATTTTTACAATTTTCAAAAGTTAAAAAATAAGTCTTTACTAAATATTTTTCAAAATTTTCCTTTCCAATTAACCTCTTACTAACCTATTCAAAATGGCTTTCAAAAGGAAACTCAGAATTAAATACAGAAATGTCATTGGCTATCTAATACAAATAATTACAATATAAGTGTACCCCTTTTCAATATATCTGCTGCTGTTATGGTTCAACTTTAGAATTAAAAGACCTTAGCAAAAGGCTTAAGGGAAAAATTTTTTAAATTTAAATCATTAACACTTTTAATATTTTTTTCGGCAATGAAAATCCATAAGATGAAAAAACATACTCTTTTTTAATATAAGAAAATAAACACAGAAGGTGAAATAAACACAATATGCTTTTTCACATCAAGATGGGTCAAGGTACCACAAATGGTCTATCAAAGTTTCTAATGCAAACACTAAGAAAGCAGAATTTAGGGGGGGAGAAAAGGCAGAATTTAGGAGAGCAAATCAAATTGTCTGTAATTTTTATTTTTTAACGTTACTTTTATTAATTCCAAAAAGTAAGTCCATATTATTTTTTAAAAAGTCAGCATTCCACCTGGCTTTTATTTCCTTGCCTTTCATCATGGGAATTCCACGGCAAAGGGCAAAAGAGTCCATTTTAACCTATTACCATTCTGCAATAATCTATTTCTGTATTTGTAAATGTTTAAAACATTTTAATAAAATATTCAAAGTCTTATTTTTTTTTACACTAAAAACTAAAATTTTTTTGAGCCCCCTGCAAAAGTGTAATGTATACTGAAACATTTTTTTATAGTAAGTACTTACGCCAGTGTCATGTTGTTGCTTGGATCAAGACCAACTTCTATAACAGTAGTGCCTTCAATGTCCACTTCTTTACAGGGAGTTGTATTTCGCCCAGTAACCCTGCAGGCCTGATAAAATCCATGTGGTTTCACTCGACCAGAGTCATTACCCACAAACACTTGCAACACTACGGGCTCATTATGGCCTTCCAGCTGGAGTGAGATAACATGGAACATAAATTAGCCTTTCAAATAATCTAACTGTCCAATCAAACACTTAAGACCAAGTCCTATAACTGGATAACAATAAGGAAATAATTTAAATCCTCAAGAAAAACAAAAGTACATTTTCATAAAAAGGAGAGTTGGCTAAGTTTCTGTAGGAAATCGTAAGTTTTAATTCTGAAATAATCATACTTTGAGGAAAATTTATATGTTTAATAATAAATTACCATTTATAATTAATTTGTACAACTAGATGCAAATGAATACAGTCCTTTAGGTATTTATAAATTTATGGACTGCCAAAGCATGTGGGTTATTTAAAATTCACCACCATCACTAATGGAAAATTCACTAAATTGTTTTACTGGCATCATTAATATTACCATCAAATGAATATACATACTGAATTTTTTAAGTCTTTTAATAGTAAATAGGAAAGTGTCTGAAGTGCTCCTATATAAATAAAAGGGAAATGGGGCTCATCTGCATAGATTAGCAACACACACACCCCATCATGAAATCATGGGCCAAAACATTATAGTTTGGGGGTGCCTGCGTGGCTCAGTAGGTTAAGCCTTCAGCTCAGGTCATGATCTCAGGGTCCTGGGATCAAGCCTCACATGGGGCTCTCTGCTCAGTGGGGACCCTGCTTCTAGCCCCTGCCCCTCTGCCTGCCCCTCTGCCTACTTGTGATCTCTCTGTCAAATAAATAAATAAAATCTTAAAAAAAATTATGGTTTGAAAACTGTTAGTTTAGACCAGGATCTATGGGTCCTTTCAGGTCTCTAACAAGCCTTCATAAATTATAATTTGTATGGTGAAGAATAAATAAATATTTAAAACATCATTTGGGGAAAAATGTTTCCAATGCAGATTTTTGTTCATGTTTATATAGTTAAACACTGGAAGAGCTAATACAGAATGCATAAAGTCACAAAATAACCTGTATACCAAAAGGCTTTAAAAAATTCATACATCTTTTCTAACCCAGTATGGCTCTATCTCTGTGAAAAGATATCAAAATGACGGAAATAAGCAGATAAATAATCTACTCAAACCACTAACAGTACCTAGAACAGTGTCTGGCACATAAAGGGGTGCATATTTGTTGAATGAAAGAATAAATAAACTTTTGAGGTCGGGCAATTCACTCCCTATCACAGACAATCTAATAATACTTCTTTTTTTTTTTTAAAGATTTTATTTATTTATTTGACAGAGAGAGAGATCACAAGTAGGCAGAGAGGCAGGCAGAGAGAGAGGAGGAAGCAGGCTCCCCACTGAGCAGAGAGCCCGATGTGGGGCTCGATCCCAGAACCCTGGGATCATGACCTGAGCCAAAAGCAGAGGCTTTAACCCACTGAGCCACCCAGGCGCCCTCTAATAATACTTCTGACCAGAGAGTACTTAAAGCATAAAGTCAGAGCAATTGGGTTAAAAATACTCACCAAACTATCAACACTTCTCGTTAAGACAAATATTTACAGAAAGCATAACTGAAATTTCTTATTCACCTATTATTTGTCCTGACTATGAGGGACTAAGTATGGGTTGGTGTGAAGAGTAGCAGAGGGATAAAGAATGATGTTGTTGAATATTAACCAACCTTATAAATGGCCACGGACAGGTTTCCTGACCCCAAGATTCTACCATATTTTATTAAAATTTAAAATGAAAGGCAGTCCAACTGAATACTGTTCAACTAACATTTTCACAAACTGCATTTAACATGAATTTACTATGCCAAAATTCCTCCCTGTTTAATGTTTTATAAGAAACAGAAACACTTATTAAATATTCCCCACCCAACTACTTTTTGGTTTGTCTTCAAAGAGAAATATTCTAACAAAGTTTCCCAGGTGCTGAAATTTAAGCTTCTTTTTTTCTTTCAGTCTAAATTCTGAAAAGATGAAGATCCAGTTGATATCCTATTTTTTTTTAAAGATTTTATTTATTTATTCATGACAGACACAGAGAGAGAGAGGCAGAGGAGAAGCAGTCTCCCTACTGAGCAGGGAGCCCAATGTGGGACTCAACTGCAGAACCCTAGGATCATGACCTGAGCCGAAGGCAGATGCTTAACCATCAGAGCCACCCATGCACCAATGATATCCTAATCCTTTCTTTAAAACATAGATTTTAGGGGCACCTGGGTGGCTCAGTGGATTAAGCCACTGCCTTCGGCTCGGGTCGTGATCTCAGTGTCCTGGGATCAAGTCCCGCATCGGGCTCTCTGCTCAGCAGGGAGTCTGCTTCCTCCTCTCTCTCTCTGCCTGCCTCTCTGCCTATTTGTGATCTCTCTCTGTCGAATAAATAATAAAATCTTTAAAAAAAAAAAAACAAAAAAACATAGATTTTATTTATTTATTTGACAGAGTAAGAGAGTACAAGCAGGCAGAGAAGCAGAGGGAGAGGGAGAAGTAGGCTCCCCACTGAGCAGAGAGCCTGATGTGGGGCTCGATCCCAGGGCCCTGGGATCATGATCTGAGCTGAAGGCAGATCATGCTTAACCAACTGAGCCACCCAGGTGCCCCAATATCCTAACTCTTAAACGAAGACTTAAATTATTTTCTTTCTTTCTTTTTTTTTTTAAATATTTGTTTTGTTTTGTTTTGTTTTAAGATTTTTTATTTGTTTTTTATTTGACAGACAGAGAGGCAGGCAGAGAGAGAGAGAGAGAGGGAAGCAGGCTCCCTGCTGAGCAGAGAGCCCGATGCTGGACTCGATCCCAGTACCCTGAGATCATGACCTGAGCCGAAGGCAGCGGCTTAACCCACTGAGCCACCCAGGCACCCTGACTTAAATTATTTTCAACCAATTCTTTTCTGAGATTAACAGTCCTGATTTCTTTAGCCATCTCAAAACCTTATTTTCCAAGCTCATAATAATTTCTACAATATTTCTTTGAATCCACTTTAAAATATCTTCTTAAATATTAAGTTTGGGAAGAAGTGAATACAGGTGCTACCAATGTCAAATGTAAGGAGAACTTAATTCATGATTTTCCAATATTTATCAGAATACATTCTTACTTCCTCTTGGATCTAAGCTAAAATTCAAATGAAATAAAAATAACAATATTGGGCTTACAATCTAGTTAGACTTTTGTTTTAATTTCCATTATATATATCTAATAATTCTACTATTCTATTGTAGGCAGCTTTTGCTGGTTAAAAACAAAACTGGAGAAATTCTTTGTATACTGAAAAATAAAATAAGTACCTTTACTGTAGGAAAGCCTTGCTGTGTTCTGTCCTTTACTGAGCCACGGCTACCCTCAGTCAGGTACCGAGCTCGGTGCTGGGTCTCAGGCTGTACAACTATCTTCAGCTCCTTTCCTTCACTTTTAACAGGATACTGTCCACACAACATAGGGCTCTTCTTTACTCCACTTGCTTTTTGGTTTTCCAGTGTTCTGAGAAGTCAAAGCACAACATGGAAAAAGTATCAAAATGAGTTTTTTCTACAAAAGTCATCTAAGATAAAGGAAGAAACAGAATAGGCAGTGACATTAAAAGCAATTAATTATCTTACTGACAATACAGCCTAAAGGAAGATACATTCCATAAGCAAAGTATCTCTTAAAAGTTTTAAATAAAATTTAACTATACAAGGCCAAAATAAAAAATGCATATGTGTGATGGGAAGGAAGACTGAATGTAATAAGCCAGGACTAACAGGTAAGAGAATAGCTGATGTCATTATAACCTTTCACATGGCACTTCAATCAAAACAAATTTTAAAGCTACAAGATTAACTATCATTATTTTCTAATCAGACTTGCAAGGCAAAAGATATGTGGGGGTAAAAAAAAAAAAAAAGATATGTGGGGGTAGCAAAAAGAAATAAACAGAAGGCCTTAATAAAACAAAACTACATGTAGCATACATATTCTTTTGGAGCTCTTTCTCAGTAATTTTTCTGAAAAAATTATAAAATATCAGTAACCCAATTTGTATTGGGAAACTAGATTTACTCTAAACTATCTTTCTTAGAAGTGTAATTTTTCAGAGTATTTATATTTGTGATTAAATAATTAAAGACCTTAGCATATAAAATCTTTATAACTGGGCTTTACAGATAGGAAATCTATTCTTTAAAACTGTATTTCTTTAAAACTGTATTTAAAACTGTATTTCAGGCATTTGCTAGTGGAACGTATGTTCAAAGAAAAATATTTCAAACAGTGGTTAGGGCTTTAGGTCAATACATTTAATCTGAAGCACTGCAAATATGACAAATACAAAACAATACTATTAGTTCTAAAATAGACTTAAAATTATCCATGTACATTTTTTTTAAAGATGTTATTCATTTACTTGAGAGAGAGTGAGTAAGAGAGAGAGAGAGAGAGAGCATAAGCAGGGGGAGGGGCAGAGGGAGAGAGAGAAGCAGACTCCTGGCTGAGCAGGGAGCGGGGAACCCGAGATGGGGCTCAAACCCAGGACCCTGGGATCATGACCTGAGCCAAAAGCAGACAGTTAACTGACTGAACCACCCAGGCACCCCTATCCAAGGGTATTTTAAAATAGAGTCAGGGGGGCTCCTGGGTGGTTCAGTCAGTTAAGGTTGGACTTGGTTTGGGCTCAGGTCTCAGGTTCCTGAGATCAACTCTGTATCGGGCTCTGTGCTCAGCAGGTAGTCTGTTTCAGATTCTCTCCCTCTTCTCTGCACCCCCCCCCAAATGAATAGATAAATCTTTAAAATAAAATAAAATAAAATGTCATGGCCTATAACACTTTCTGTATGACTCACATTGAAAATACAGGAGCCAAGAGATGACTATGGACAAAAATATCCAAAAACAAATAGGTCCCAGGAGGAACATTATGAATCAAACAAAGAAGAGCAATGGTGGCTAAGAAGCCTTAAAAATGGCCCTAATGTTTAACCCTTCATCTCTAACCAAGTTGTTGCCTCTATTATCAATAACTAAAGGAGGAAATACCATATTCTCAATGGAACTAGGGACTGGGGTGAAACTCATGGCTAGGAAAGGGAAAGAAGAATGGAGAAAAGAAGGAATGCAAAGGAATGCACTAACACTGACAAGGTAAGTAGGAGAGTTCTGAGGGCTAGTACTGTGCTCCACCATCTTCATATTCCCTGAACCTTGCACAATTCCTAAAACCAAAGGTGCCAAGAAAATAGTCGTTATTGAAAGCAAATAGGAAAAAACAAGGAACAAAGAAAGGAAAGGAGAAGAAAAAAAGATAAAAGAGTATCTATTATAATATTAAGATGAGAAAGACTGGATCCTAACTGGCCAAGGAATACCATATTCGTTTAAGTTTGACAGACATAAGTCAAAGATTACCTGTGTAAGTCATTTAAAAGGCCCTAGAAGAATACATTCTACGAATCAAAGAGTTGAAACTGGAACAATGGGCAACAAATCCTATTTTCATCATTCTGGGTAGAAATTCAAACATTTGCTTTCAATACAATGTGCTCTCAATACATTTGCTCTTATCTATGAAAACCTACAATGATATCATTTTTTACCTATTTTTAAATCAAAGCAAAAATATTCACTTACAGAAACTATGTAAAAATACTCCCCAAATATTCGTTAAAAAGAAAATATAGCAAAATGCTAAAAGCAGTTCTATAGAGTGACTAGATTATGGCTGATTTATCCTCTCCTATTTTTCTGCATTTTTCCAAGTGTTTGTAATTAATACCTATTAATCTTATAATAAGAAAAGGGAACACTTAGTTTGAAATACAAGGAAAATTTAGCATATGTCAATGAACTACAAGATATAGTTTTTATATTCACTTATTCTAGCCAAGCTAATATTTATGAGGATAAACAGATGAAAATGAGTTTTACTATTTCAGTAAAACAAAATATTTCATTTGGGATGAAGACTGCTAAGTGAGCTGACAAGTATACATATTCTTAAAGAACAGTCCATGTAACCAAACAACTTCTGAAATGAAACTTTGAAAAGCCCTCAAAACTATCCTTATCCTCTAAGGCTCAAATGTAAAGATGGAATATATATATATATATATATATTTATATATATATATACACACACATATATATAGATATAGATCTTTAGACACATAAAAACAAAGAAAATGTCAACTAATTCTTGGAAAAGTAGTCAATGAAATTACTAATTTTTAAGGCATGATGTTTGAAGAACAAACAAGAGAGGAGCAGTTAATTGGGAATTTTACTTTTAAATGGATTTAACGGGATTTTACTTTTAAATGACATCTAAAAGGTAAATCCACTGTTTTGGCCTACTCTTCAGAAGTCTCAAGATGACATTCTAATTCCTTTGGGTTACATATCCTTCTGGTTGTCTATGTCACAAAAAAATAACTTCCATTACGAAGTGCCTAACGAGGATGACATAATGTCTTAATTTCTAGAAATATCTATAAAGAGATATAGGGCTACTGATTCTCAGGATGTTTAGTTGAAGAATTTAAGAATGACATGGCTAGAAATGTTTAAATACTAAGTAGCTCCTTTTCAAATGATTTTGTTTTCTTTTTTTTTTTTAAAGTTTTTTTTTTTTAAGATTTTATTTATTTGACAGAGAGAAATCACAAGTAGATGGAGAGGCAGGCAGAGAGAGAGAGAGGGAAGCAGGCTCCCTGCTGAGCAGAGAGCCCGATGCGGAACTCGATCCCAGGACCCTGAGATCATGACCTGAGCTGAAGGCAGCGGCTTAACCCACTGAGCCACCCAGGTGCCCTGATTTTGTTTTCTTAACAAACTCTTTTATATAACATTTTAACTATACAAAAGTTGTATTTTCATCTTGAAAATCAACAAACTGCTGTTACAACATATTTTGAGACTGTATTTCCTATAGTGTAGCATTATACAAATTATAAATTTATGACACATTAGATCTAAGGCTAAATATACCTTATTCCTGAAAAGATTTATAAATTTCTTTCATGTTTCTAACACTTTTCATTTTGAAGAATATAGGATGTTAGTTTGAGATCCTCTTAATAACTGTTTTGAAAAGATACATTTATTTAAGGTTTTATCCTCTCCTTGATATAGTTCTTACAAATTCAAAATGAAAACTTCTTCCATCATTTCTATTTGCTAGTGCCAAATATTTTTCCATTACCTAAGAAGCTGGACATTTCTTCTGCTGCTTGATGAGTTTCTGTTCCATGAATTATTTCATGAGAGATTTTGTCTTGACAAATGTTATTATACCTTCCCTGGGTAACCTCAAATCATTTCTAAGATATATCTATCATACAAAAGCAGAAGCAGAAAAGATGTAGGTCAAGATATTCTCTTTAATAGGAACTGCAAACCATGTGTGTTGACTAACCCTATTGTCAAAATTTTGTTTGTTCTTTATTTGGACCGTTAACATTTATTTCAATATAAAAATGAAAATCTCTCTTCTGGAACTTAAAAAATTTTTTCTGCATTGAAGCCCAAAAAATACCCATATTTAATGACTGATATACATGAGCCTTTTAAATCTGTGCTACTATGTTTCAGAGCATTATTTTAAAGGTACTATGTTCTAGAATTGACTCTGCTAATGGCAACATTTTAGGAAAGGGAATATCTTGTTGTTTGCTTTTTTTAAGATAATTTCCTAATCTGGACTTTCTAAAAAGAAAAAACATTTAAATGTTTATTTTTATTTAACTATATCACTCCAAAGGAGTTCTAAATGAGAGGAGAAAACAGTATAGAATAATTATGCTTACATGTTAGGTAAATAGTAGATAAATGACGTAAAAAATGTACTGACAGACTAAGAACAAGTTTAATATACATTAAAAATATTCTCTATAATACTCAACCAGATATCTAACTGAAAAGGTAAGAATGAAGTCATGAAGTAGCAAACCAACCTACAGCTTCTCCATCACTCTTTGTAACAAACTGAAATTGTAGGAGGTTCTGGATCAACTAAAGAACCATATTCTGCCTCCCAAAAAAGTAATCTCTCAAAATCCACTGAATTAAATTTTATCAAATTATGTTGAATGTATTACAGGAAAATCTAATTTAAAAAGTGTAGGAATTAAATATAATAAAAGTACTAAAGGAATTAAAGTTAAAAATAAGTCACAGTACCCTATACTATAGCCACTGAAATATATTTATTTTCAGATATATTTATAGTGAGTGTTGTGAACTGGCACAGATGAATGAAAACTCAAACATGTACCATGATCTGTTCTATCACCCTTCTAATACATAAACCCAGAAAAAGAGGAAAAACAATTAGTGATATACATTTTTTTTAAATGTCAGCACAATGTATCAAAGAAAAAGCTTAAAATAAATACATGAAACTAAATGATAGGAATCAAACCATCAATTTAGTTTTTTCTTGTTTTCATCAAAAGAAAAAAAGTCTAAAATCCTCATAGAAATGGAAATGGGTTGAACCAAATCAGGAGACAACATGAGAGAACACAAATTAGCCCTTTTCAAATGTTTTGAGTCAACTAGGGCCATTTCACTCAAGCTATTTGTCTGAGTAAAAATATTTTTAAATCCATTTGAAATTTAAAGGTTATTTCAAAACAGATTATTTTCTACTAATCATACCCAGAACAAGATACCTATTGCTAAAATCTATTAATATGTTTTCCTCTAGTGAAACTTGGTAATTTTAAGTTTGAATTTTCATGTATTTCAATGATAAAATCAGTATCTTTGGTTTATATGCACACTTGGGTTGAACAACTATAAAAACTGGGAATAATTTATTTATTTTTTGTTTTGTTTTGCACAATGGTGATAGAACTTTAAAAAATGTGAATACCAACCCATTTCCTGCTTTTGAGTTGCCTTTGTTGTCCGTGGTAAGCTGAGAAAGCACATAGTGAGGTGCTTTGGCACTGTCGGCATCAAATATATCCATATTAGATTCTTCACAATCTCGTCGTTTGACCCCCGGCCTCTGCTTTGGATTTCGTTTTCGTGATTTACGAGGTACCTCAGTGTTATCATTGTAGGAACTGGTGCTCATGTTACTGAAGTTGGAGGGGGAATCCTCCATCCACATACTGCAGCTCTGCTCTGATTCCAATCCACACCCCTCATCCTGGCAGGACATCCGACTGTTATCCAGCAAGTCCTCAGGTGGTGGTGAGATGTACAAGACTGTGTGCCTCTTCGGTGTTGATGGATGCTGCTGAACTGTGTTACTGGTTAACTGCTTTTCACTTACCCCTCTGTTACTTACCCCCAAGGCTGAGGAGCAGCTCTCCACTTGCATAGCCTTGCTGTCGGTGACTGAGGTAGAATAAATGGTAGGGCTGGAAGAGGTGGTAAAGGAGCTGCAAGCACCGCCCATGGAGGAAGAGGAGGGAGCTGAAGAAGCATCTGCGGTGTACAATTTAAGAGTAAATACACTATACATATTTTCACCTATGCTGGCTAGCAGTCCCATTGAAAATGTGATTCGTGAACTGATTGTTTTTCCCCAAAATGAATAGTTGGAATTTGGTTAAGTTTTAGAATATAAAGGCTTCAAGCAATACAAGGCCTAAAAAATGCAATTTTAAAAAATGCCCAAATAGTAATATTTTACTTTTGTTATAATTGATAGATTTTTAAAAATCTAATTTAATGTTTTAAGTTGTAAAGCAAGAATAAAGCTTTTATTGCCTCAGCTGGATGTTCTTGTTGAATTTTAATCATTTAAAATAATAAAGAAAACCCCAATATGAAATATATGCTTGTGGTCCACATTCAATGCCAATTAAATAATCCATTATAGAATTTGAAAAGTGGGACTGTGCTTAGCCACAAAATATTAAAATAAGTTTCTAACCTATGAAGCAGAGAACTACAGGTCATTTTTAATGCAGACACTCCCTGCTTCAGAGGCAAATCCTGGAATAAAAATATGAGAAAATAAATGAGAAAAGAGCTGCTGATTGATTATTCCAGATATCAATTATAAAATGAGAAATAAATAGAAAAAATATATAATCAACTGAATTGGAGGCAAAATGGAACTGGTACCGTCACTATGATTGTTGTAAAATCTAGAATAAAAGTGAAAAAGTTTGATTTGGACTATGCTGGGCAGTGGAAGATAGGGAAGTCAACCACTAAGGGTATCCAGAAGTTAGAAATGGCCGTTCAAAACCATAATACCTAAAATAAATAAATCCATCCTTAATGGCAGAATGAAAAGTAGAGTAAGGACTGATTACTGGATGGATTTCTTTCACAAAGTACTTGGTACACACTCGGCAATTGGCTCCCCTATTCATTTCCTCTCTCTTTAAAGGGCCTGCTTGATTTTAACTATTAAGGGAATTTCTTAATACAAGTAACAGTAACTTTTATTGACTGAAGCCTAACAGAAAATTTTAAACAAAAAATTCTAGTGCTGAGGAAGCACTAGAATCAGTTTATATAAAAAGGTCTCTTACAAAGCCATTTATTTGTTATGCCTAGCAAAAAAAGAATTAAGTAGATCTTTATAAAACATGTGGCAACTGGCAGAACAGCTTGTTGAAAAATACTAGTACTTTAATCCTTTATGGCACAACCTTAAACACACACTAATAATGTTAAGGTTGGAAGTTGTCAGTTCTAAAATTTTAGAAATACCGTTTGATCTTGTATGAGATATGGAAAGGTTCATAATCATACACACACAAAACTAAAAATAGGTTAACATGTGACAGAGAACTAACAGATATGTTTAAATCTAAAATTAGTTTTTATCTATAGCCAAGTGTGCCACTGTGTTAAAGTGGCAGGAAAAAACTTAAAACCAATGTACAGTCATTGGAATTGCAATATTCTTGTCAATTATACTGCAAACAGTGAATGTAAGAACACCAGTGTTCAGATAATCAAAAGCCAAGTGCCAAAGATCTATTTTTAAATTAAAAACATGTACCAGAACACTTAAGTCATTTGAAGAGCTAAATTCACCAATAATTTTTCACTGCTGTCAAGGCTGAAGAGCACAGTAATTAATATCAGCCATTAATGATGTGATCTACATAATGTCATATGGAAATATTATTCCAAGCTACCAAAAGTCAAAGAACCTAGAGCAATTAGATGATACCAGTTCCATTTTCCAGTCTGTATCCTTGTCAAATGCAGTAGCTGAAATTGGAAAATTCAGTCACTTTAAACTGCATTCCAATTTAAAGAAAAATTTATCAATTTCATATCATGCATTAATGCAATGTTTTCTTAGTAAATAAATATTTTAAAAGATTTGTAAGAACTACAAAATCTAGATGCTAATGTCAGTGACAGTTTAGGAGCTGATTTGTAGCCACTTTGGGTTTAAACAACAAGTTTTTTCCTTGTTTTTTTGAAAAATACTATAAAAATTATTTTTAAAAAATAGAAAAGGTATTATATATAACATTCCTCCATCTGTTCCAACTATTGGCAAATATGAAACTAAATTTTTGTGTGTATATAAGCCTATGTTCTTTATCCTCAGAGAAATAAAAGTATGCAGCATGCAGTCTTTGCAGTAGTACACACAAAACATGCAGCATGAATGCTGTGAACGTGTATTTCTATAAAGCAGCTTTCCCCCACCCACACTTTTTGAATCTAAGTATCATGCACATGAGAATGCAGAATATGAACATCTCAGGGATCCCTGTCCATGACAGATGGAAAGTACTGGTGAAAAGCAATCATGAACTCAAAAGTAAGTTATGTGATATTCATGAATTTAATATGCAAGACATAGCCTAGCATTGCTCTTCAAGGTATATATGATTTTATCTTGCAAATCTTATCAAAGCAATCATGGTTATAAAACCCAATTGGTATAATCAAACATAAATGTCTGTTCTGGGACAGGTATGCCAAACTGTGATCTCATACCCTACAAAAATTAAAATATTCTATACATTTTACTTGGAGACCTAACATAACAATTTTTATATTTTACCTGCAGTTTCCTGGATATACTTACTAAATAAAAAAGTTCATTAGCACAAAACTATGAAACTGAAAACATAAACTCTGTCAGAAGACAGTAGTAAGCATCTTTTAATTAAAAAATATTACTTTGAAAAGCCTATCTCAGTTTGAGCCTAAATTATAAAAGATCTTACTCATTTTAAGACTGTAACAAGTAAGACAATTTTTTAAAACTATAAAACTCTTTACAACAACATCACTGTTATGTTGATAATGACGATAATGATATATAAAATCCTTCACATAATATTTTATATTCTGGTTAGCAAGACATCACCTAAGTGAAATAATAATGCCAAGTGAGGTGAAGTATAACATGAGAACTATGGGCCCTTTCTTTGATCTTTCTTAGACCCTCCCAACACCTAAAACAGTACCTTGCATGTAGTAAAAATTTAAATTTCTTATTAAATTGATTTACTGGAAGCCACTATTTGATAACTATGTTGAATTATATTAAAGTTATATTGGTCAAAAAATGTACCCACATGCCCATGATGAACACATCAGGTTTAAAAAAAAGGATTTACTACTCAAAGTGCTTAAAATACACCTCACTATAATAGCGCTATCTGATACAGGGAAGGGTTTAGAAGTAACAAGAGTTTAGAGTTAACTATTTGCTACTTCTACAAAGAGTGTGCTAATAACTTTCTTTCTTGAAACTATAAGCCAAATTATTACTTGTGTGTTAATCCATAAATTTACTAAGAATAAAAAATCCTTAATATTATCTATTAAAAATACATTGAATTATATCAAAAACATTTTAGATTTCTAAACACAAATTTCTTATTCCCAAGCAATTCCAGAAAAACACTCAAGAACATTACTGGGAATACTGTAAATGTACTTCAAATATCTACAAAGACCTTTCAGTCACTGTATCATTAAATATCAAGAAACAGCTTAACTGACTTTCTACAGAACTAAAATGCTAATGTAATCCTGCCTCATCTATATATTCTTTTTTAAGTTGTTATAAACTTTGTTATAAACAAAGTATGTTAACTACTGTTCCCCCATTTTTTGGTTTTGAGTCTCCATTTTTATGTTAAAAATGTATACACTATATTTCATTTCTGCATATTAAAAGTACAAAAACTCCTAAAATTTTTTTAATAATTGATTTTCTAAGCAGATTAGTTGTAATGTATTTCTATTTTAGAGCTTTATAATTTTAATGTTTTGATTTTCTTTTTTTAATTCAAATTCAATTACTTGACATATAATATATTATGTTTCAGGGGTATATAGATCTCTGAGTCATCAGTCTATTTGTTCTTTTAAATCCTTTATCAATCCTTTGCAAAGCTCTAAGTTTTTCTTAAAATGTTTTCTTAAAATTATTCTCTTATCCATGAATAAGTAACACATGAATAAATTTTTCATATTTTTCTTTTATGAAAAAATTATCTTTGAACCTATAAGAATTTTTATTTTTCTTTGACTAGAGAGCATGGTGAACCAAAGGGAAACCATTCTACATTTATTAATGAAAATTTACAATTTCAAAAGAATACATGAATTTTAAAATGTGTAAGTGAAAGGAAGTATCACATCTATAGTGTTCTATGTCTAAGTCTAATAATTCTATTATTAGCAGTAGCCAATAACTAGAACAAATGCCTGTAATGCTGGTGAATATAAGTTGTATATTATATTCTCTTAAGAACTGATGTAATCACTAAGGTTCACTACGAATATTCAAAGTAGCTGGGATAAGGAGAGCGGCAGATAATGCCTACATCTGTATCTTAAAATTTCCAAGTATTAATTTGATTAGAAAGATGAAAATGGACTTTTAAATGATACCACATATAGAAACTTGTGTAGATTTTATATATTCCTTACCTAAACTATATTTTAAAATTAAGAACTATTATAGTTCTAGTTTTGTGAACCAGAAATTATTAGTTTTGTGAACCAGAAACTATTTTAATTACCACATCATTTTGGTGCTTAAAATACCATTTTAAAAAAGGGATAACACTTTACATGGAACTAACTAAACTTTTTATGGAAAGCTTTGAAATTGGAAACATTCTTTAAAGTCCTCAAAAGAAACAAACACCTTCACATAATTTAAAATATGTGACAGAAATGGTATTTAACTGAATTTCCGAGATAAAAATGTGATCCCTAGCATTTAAATATGCAAATATATTTCATAACTTTCCAACATCAGGGCAAAATCAGTTGAGCTTCCTAACAAAGTCATTAAAACAAAAGCCATAATTATTTTTTTCAAATTTTAACATTTTGTAAGTGTGCTTAAGTGAACCAATAGTGGAACGGAGAAGGAGTAAACCATTGACTGTTCAGAAAATAATCTTAAAAAACAATCCAGATATTTGGAAACATTTCTGGTCTAAAACACTATTCAACCTTAATTATCCTTTTTAAGTATTTCATTTTCTTTCTGGTAACAATGACTTCACATCTAAAGATCTTGCCTGATAAAAGTCACCAGATACAAGGACATAATTTTAGATCAAAGAAGAAAGATATTGAGAGAAAAAAATTATAAGGCCAACATTCATGTTGCTAAGGGACTGAAAAATCTAGAACACACAAAGTGGCTGCAAACCTGCTTTGTCAACACCTTACATGCCAACCTTCGTTTTCTACTTTCTTCTTCTTCTTATAGTATTAACGTAAAGTTTAAAACTTTACAAAAAGTTTTTAGTTTCAATCAGTATCAATCCACTATTTAGAAATAAAATAAGGAAGGAAGGAAGGAAGGAAGGAAGGAATGAAGAAAGAAAGAAAGAAAGAAAGAAAGAAAGAAAGAAAGAAAGGACGGACTTATGAAGAAGTCTGAAAACGAGACCGACCTATACCCTGGGTGAGATTGGATGGGTTAAGTGTCTCTGGCACTATTTGTCTTCACTATTGACAGACACTGTCACACAACCCACCACACGATGCCTGTCTCTGAATGGCGAAGCTAGAATGCAAGTTAAGTGTATTAATAGAAAAAACAACTAGCATCCCAGCATATAAAATAAGCAATCCAGATTACTTTACCAAAAACAAAAACAAAAAAAAAATTGTAGGATTGATCATTTAATTTACATGTTTAACAATTTCAATTTCCATTTGTACTCTTCCCACCCAACATAAGCTTACATGCCATAATAAGCAATGTTTTAAAACAAACTTTAAAAAAATAAAATTATCAATATCCAAATAAATGCATGTGGAAAATTTCTTACCCAAAATTTTTGTTAACTCATATTCACCAATTTGTTGTCCTGTTCACTAATGCAATCTAATCCATAAGCCAGAATGCCCTCTCTCAGGTGTTTTTAGGTTGTGCCTTTACCCAAATTCCTTTAAAAAGTAGAAGAGAATATACTCTGACCAAAACACTCAAGCAGAAAGAGGTATCTGTATTTTATTTTATTTTTTTAAAGATTTTATTTATTTATGAGAGAGAGAGTGCACGCGTCTATGCAAGTGCACTCAAGCATGAGCAGGGGGGTAGAAGGAGACACACAGACTCCCTGCTGAGCAGGGAGGCCTATGCAGGGTTCAA
Organism: Neogale vison; assembly: GCF_020171115.1. Lineage (NCBI taxonomy): Eukaryota > Metazoa > Chordata > Mammalia > Carnivora > Mustelidae > Neogale > Neogale vison. The sequence goes on from NC_058097.1 coordinate 16,260,267, forward strand.
TCCCAGGACCTGGGAACCTGAGTCTAAGGCAGCTGCTTAATTGACTGAGCCACCCAGGCACACCAGAAATACCTGCATTTCAGCAGCAAAAGAATCTTTTCATTTCTCAGGCCAACTTCCACATATATCCTCATACCCCTCAAAAAAAGTTACCACTTTTTCACTTTCAGATTAGATATGTACATAAAACGTTTGATCCTAGAGGGTCTATTTTAAAAAATAATTAGCACTGTTGCTGAAGCTGAAAAGCATGTTATTACCGATTTATTGGAAACCATCTTTTTCTTCCTCAGTCCATCAAACTGCCAATCAGCATTCTAATATTACACAATTATTCTCCCATTTTTAATCTAAATTCTCCTAAAATAATTATTTTTACCTTGTGAGAGTACGGGGAGGGGAAGAGGTAAAGGGAGAGAGAGAATCTTAAGCAGGCTCGATGCCCAGCACAAAGCCCAATGCAGGGCTTGAGCTCACGACCCTAATATCATGATCTGAGCCGAAATCAAGAGTCAGATGCTTAACCAAATGAGCCACCCAGGCACCCCTATTCACAGGATATTTGTTAAAGAATGTGTCCTAAATAATAAAATGCTCACAAAATTTGTCAGTGTCCTGATATTTATAGCAATTATTTAAATATACCTTTTGTCCTCTTCAATCCTAAGTATTTAAGCACAGTGTAAAATATGTACTAGGTATATATTATGCAATTTGTGGTTTTTTTTAATTTTTTTAAATTTTTTTTTCAATTTGGGGTTTTTTTAATTATTATTTTTTTTAAGATTTTATTTATTTACTTGACAGAGAGAGACACAATGAGAGAGGGAACACAAGTAGGGGGAGTGGGAGAATGAGAAGCAGGCTTCCCCCTGAGCTGGGAGTCTGATGTGAGGCTCGATCCCGGGACCCTAGGATCATGACCTGAGCTGAAGGCAGATGCTTAAACCAATGAGTCACCCATGCACCCCTTAAATCCTTTCCTGTTGGAAAAGGAAGGTGTTTTCTACCATCCAGTGATTTAAATACTACTGGATGGCATCACTGGTCAATACTGGATGACGACACTGAAGCTCAGAAAGAATCCTTTACCTCAGAGAGATTAAACATAAAAGGGAATAATTATACTAGGTGATAACTATATTTATTACATTGTCAAAGAGCCCAAGTACAGGTTGAAGAAGAAAAAAAAAAACTATTTAACTATTTTACTCCTTGAAAGGGAATGTTATGTTAAGACAAAAGCAGAGATTATCATTATATTAACTTAGATATGAATTAGAGAAAAACAGTTCTGAACAATGCTATTTGGAGGTCACCTCAATGCTTTATCATGTAATACATTCTAATATACTTAGATTAAATAATAAAGGTATTTCTGTCAACTCTAGTCCAATGCCTTCTCATTTTTTTAAGAGGAGACCAAAAAGGGAAAAAAAATACTATTTGTATCATTAAAATCTAGTAATTTAATTACTTGGGTTCTACACCTGTGCCTGGATTAGAACAGATATTAGGATCCAACTGTAGACAAAACAAAGTGTCAAAAAAAAACAAAAAACAAAAAACAAAGTGTCTCAGCAAAAATCAGAAGATAAGTTATATATGACTCTATCAGAAGTTTTAATACCTGATCGTGCAAAAGTATCACTTCATTAAAAAAAAAAGGTGGTAAAAGAATTCTAGGAACTAGAACTCTTCAATAGTCAGCTTTTAGAATCATCCCTTTGGGATATGTCTGTTCTCCCCATGACTCACCATCTTCTATCAATGTCTCTTTTATATACAACGACTCCTATTAAGAGAGTGTCAACATGAAAGAATAAGTCAGAATGTAAATATTATGGCCCATGTGCGGCTCTACCTTGGCTGACAGGCAGAATTTCAAAGGTAAAAAACAGAGTAGGTGAGAATGAAAACAAACAGGCAAAATAAGGTTAAAAACTTATTTTTATTAAAATAAGACCTACTTTTTAATTTTTTTTAAAGATTTTATTTATTTGACAGAGAGAGATCACAAGCAGGCAGAGAGGCAGGCAGAGAGAGAGAGAAGGAAGCAGGCTCCTGGCTGAGCAGAGAGCCCAGTGTGGGGCTCGATCCCAGGACCCTGGGATCATGACCTGAGCCGAAGGCAGCAGCTTAACCCACTGAGCCACCCAGGCGCCCCAAGACCTACTTTTTAAAACCTTACAAATGAGAGGAGAAACTCATGTGGGAGGAAAGTCAATGCTTACTGAATAACCACTAATTATCAGGTAATGTTAAGTATTTTATATATCTAACTTTATAACCTTAAAAAAAGTTGGTATTAGTGTCTAGTTATAGAGGTAATTTTATAAATTTATTTAATCTCCACAAAATTCCATCTATATGATAGAAATGATATGACAGCAATCAGAATCAAGTTAGAATCTTATGATTCCAAAAATCCATACTAATTTTATTATATTTTATTTGTGGGAAAAATAAATAAATAGAAATAAAACAATAATACATATGTGGGAGGATTATATCTAGATTATGCCCACACAGGCTTGGCACTTTGAGGTGACTTCTCAGTTATTTTTAATTTAATTGACAATAACACCTTTTTATGAAGAAATGACATGCGGGAAATGAATTTTACCTCAGTGGACTATAAATACATACTACTGATGAACACCTACTTGAATTTATTGATGAAAAGGTAATGTACCCTTCACTTATGCCAAAAATAAATTCATCAAGTGTCTAATACATCTCATGTCTTTATTACTTTTTTTAAAGATTTTATTTATTTATTTGACAGAGATCATGAGTAGAGAAGCAGGCAGAGAGAGGAGGAAGCAGGCTCCCTGCTGAGCAGAGAGCCTGATGCGGGGGCTCGATCCCTGGACCCTGAGGTCAGAACCTGAGCCAAAGGCAAGGCTTTAACCCACTGAGCCACCCACGTGTCCCCCTTTATTACTTCTTAAGAGCATAGTTCATTGAATATTTTGACTTATTTTAATCATCTGCCAACATGGTGTTTTTAAAAATTATGAAATATTTAAAACACCCATGTTTCCTCTACTCACATTTTAGCCAATGCTAACATTTTACTACATGATTTTATTTATTCATTTTTTTAAGATTTTATTTATTTACTTATTTGGGAGAGAGACAGAGCATGAGATGGGGGAGGGTAAGAGGGAGAAGCAGACTCCCTGCAGAGCAGGAAGCCCGGATGTGGGACTCACTCCTGGTACTCCAGGATCATGACCTGAGCCGAAGTAGTAGCTTAACCAACTGAGCCACCCAGATGCCCTTATTTTATTTTTTAAGATTTTATTTATTCCACAGAGAGAGCAAGAGAGGACATACAGAGGTGAGTAGCAGTGGGAGAAGCAGGATCCCCACTGGGCAAGAAGCCCGATGCAGGGCTCAACCCTGGGACCCCGGGATCAAGACCTGAGCTGAAGGCAGCCGCTTACCCAACTGAGCCACCCAGGCACCCGATTTTATTTTTAAGAGAAGAAATGTTAACAGAAACAGGTGAAATCTTTTGCTGTGCCCTATCCTAATCCATTCTCCTCACTTCTGCCCCAGCTGGACTAATATTTATATAACTTCACTGTATTATTTTATAAAACTAATTGGTTTTTTTCTTTAAGATTTTATTTTTATTTATTTGAGAAAGAGAGAGCACAAGCAGGGGAGGGAAAGGAAGAAGCACACTCCCCTACTGAGCATGGAGCATGATACAGGGCCCAATCGATCACAGAACTCTGAGATCAGAACCTGAGTTGAAGCCAAACACTTAACCTTAACAGACTGAACCACCCAGACACCTCTATACAACTGTTATAAAACAATTACTTATGGCAATCGGTATGGCCACACCTTTTACTTATGATATTATCTTACTGGTGATATAAGAAAGTAAGCCCACTTCTATCCAATAATTTATTAATGTGAAATTGTACAAAACACATAAAAATAGAAACTATTTTGTGTATGTATTTTGTCCATTGAAAGTTGAGAACCACTGAGTGGTTTTAAAATGCTAATCTACAGACTCAGGTAATAAAAAATGTACTTTTTCCATCAGAAACAGAATAAATCAAAATATTTATAAAGTTGTTCTAAAAATGATCACAAGGACAATAGAAAGGCAAACATTTAAGGAATAAATCAACAGGCATGTGTACTTTTTGTCAATGGTAAATTATAATATAGATAGCCTCCTGTATTCTTACTTGTTTCTGAATTTAATCATTATGTCCCAAGTTTGCTAATGCTTTTCATTTTAATAATGTGATGTTAACATAAATCTATGTATACATACATACATATTTCTATATGTATAAATGTATACCTTTGGATTAACAATATAATTTCAGTAGAAGACAGAATGAGGAGTAGAATTTTTAAATCTACTTGCAACTTTTTTGTAACTAGAATCTGACTTCCCTCTGGAAGTGGTCCAGTTTTCTAGGAAAAATAGAAATAGCCAAATGGAATAACCAAGATCAACTCGGATTTTAGCTCACAATATCAATACACAGGTTACATAGGTGAATCACCTTTCCTGCTAATGAGCTTTGGGTTTAATTTTAGGAGTAGTATATTACATAAATGGCCAAAATTCTGAAATATGTTTACATAGTTAACTTAGGACAGCAATCAAAAGTAAATTTGCTCCTCAAAATGTATCCAACTCAAAAAAATACAAATTACATAACTGTAAATACTTTCTAGCACTAGTAAATAAATTATAATTCAATGGACTATGTCATTCTGTTGCTATGAATCACTGTTATTAAAACTTAATGTTCTCCTAGAAATCATATTCCAATTTTATAGATCTTGAAACTTCCAGAATTAAAGGGGTAGATGGCTTTTCCAACTCAATATCTTACACACGGCTTTGTCCAGGAACTACTGTTATCTAAGTGAAATAATAGCATACAATCCCCTGAAGTATAATGGCAAGAAGAAAATCTTAGACCCCAGCAGGAAAGAAGAAACGTCTCTCATGCCTGGAAGAACTGAGATATGATGATATGCGAACTGTCTAGCCCAATTTCTATTACGCAGTAGGAACTCAAAAATGGTAACTTACATTTTCTTCAACTCATTTTTTTGTACTGCTCTGTTGTTATGGATGGTTTAGAAATTCTTATGATTTTATTAGATGTCTAAAACAAATGAAAGCATAACTGTTCTTTGATAACAGGACATTAATGTAGCTCTCTTGGATCCTCTCCTCCAATAGAAATAAGACTCAATTAAGTTCTTTCAGTATAGACAATACCTGTTAGCTACTTGTGATTTACTAACTGCTGTGGCATAAAATTCAAAGCACTATTTAATAGGTTTCTCTCTTCCAATGGAAAAATTTATTAAATGGATCACTTCACAGATGGTTATAAACTAAAATTACAGCCTTTAAAAACCTCCAGTGATCTAAATAGTGGAGATATTCAACAGGTATTTCTATTATACATGCTTGATCTGTGTGTATACCTGTACAGGTTAAAAAGTGCACAAGGATCAGTATCCTGAGACTGATTTATTTGACAGAGAGAGAGATCACAAGTAGGCAGAGAGATAGGCGGAGGTGGGGGTCAGGGAGCAGGCTCCCTGCTGAGCAGACAGCCTGATGTGGGGCTGGATTCTAGGACCTTGAGATCATGACCTGAGCCTAAGGCAGAGACTTTAACCCACTGAGCCACCGAGGCGCCCCAATAAGTAAATTTTTAAAAATACGTGATTGGTTATACAAGCTATTTATCAATAAAGCTGTTATTTAAGAAAAATGCCTGCCATATCTCTTTACAGAAACTCCCTAAACTCTGGTGTAACTGTTTGTGTTAGTTCTTCTAAATTATACTTGTATTTTAGTTCTTTTAACCTAAACTATATGATTCCCCCCCAAAAAAAAACAAACAAAAAGAATCCTTTCACAAGACACATTTCTTGAGCAACTCCTTATTTTGCCAAAAATGCCATTAATTCATTTGGATAACTTTCTTGTGTTAGGAAAATGGCCCCTTTCTTAACTACAAAGAACCTACAATACTGTTCTGAAAGTCTGTGCTTCTAAAACTTATTCATTCACATACCAAACCTCAAACTCTTAACTACCTTTCTAAACCTCAAACTTTTAACTACCCTTCTAATGGGACAAAAGCAGAGGTCTTCAAAAAATGAGAAGGAGTACAAATTTCAGACTGGTGATTCTCAACTGTATCTCCCACATTTTGACACTTGGCCTGTGGAGAGGGGAGGAGTTGTGTAGAAGTAAGCCCTCTTTCCCCCAGCCCCAACCTGGAACTTACCCGATAAAATGATGTTACTGATGGGAGTATGAAAAAGTGTGAATAGTGCAGAGGCAGAAAAAGGTTTGAGATACTCTTTTATCCAATATTCTGAATTGTGGATTAGCAGCATCATGTTTACTCATTCCCTTAGTAATATGTGAAGGGAAAAAAATCTAGATTGGTGAATCTGAGAAACACATTTTAAATAATTAATAAAGACTGTACATGAAAACCTATATGCCCAGCCTCTAAATTTTCAAATTTAAATTGATTTAGAACTTGTGAAACACAAACCTTTATAGCAGAACTAGAAGTCTGTTCCCACCAGGCCCTCATACCTGATAGCAGCCAATCCGGCTCCTTCAAAACTCTGAAGAATTAACTACATCAAGAGTCATCATTTTTATACATTTCATATTTAAACAGCAAATGTATAGATTAAGAATAAAACTCATAGAAGTCTAAATTAATGTGCCTTTCCCTAGACATCACGTCTTTTGGCCAGGAAACACTGAATAACTGGCAATTTACTCCAAAACCTTTCGATAGTTATGTCACTGAAGATATTCAAATGTCAAATAAAAAAGCAATACTATTAAGATACCTACTAACTGATTTCCCTATAATATTCTGAAATTTAAACTCTCTTACCTATAATGTTATATGACAAACACTATTCTACTAATAAGACAGAATCCTAGAATAAGATTATATTGGTTACTAAAAGTAAAAAAAATTACAAATGACTTGGTTTTAGATCACAGAAACTTTCTGTATGTGAATATAAGAAAGCTGTCAATGTTACCTCCTTACACTCTTCACCTTCTTTAGAATGTCAATAACTTCTCAATCTAGTCAGAATTAATTACTTCAGAATACTTCCTTTGGTCAATTCTCTTATTTTCATGATTTTTCAACTCATGCCTTTCAATCTAATTTATCTGGAGAGAATTTTCTCAAATAGAGGGAAGGAGGGAGGATCAACATTCTATTAGTGACCCAAATTCAAGAACTTTCAATATCTATATATACAAACTTGAAATTGAGTTTGGTATTATTTTAAAAGGAAGTGCCCTTTTCCAAACCTCGTTGACATTTTTTCAGCTTTTAAAAGGAACTGGATCTACTGTCAACAGATGTTAAAAAGCACAGAAGAAACAGACTTTTAGTTCTATATAGATTCAATAAGTCTACAAAAAATAATCTCAAAAGATACAAAAGAAATCAGTTAGTCAATTTCTACTTGTGGATTTAAAGTGAAATATTTCATTAAAAATCTTTTTTTTCTTATTTTATCATTTGATACAATTTTTAAATAATATTTAAAATTTTAAATTCCAGAAAAAATATTCAGGGACATTTTAGAACCCAGTGGATATAAAGTAAAACCAGGTCTTCTTACCAATTTGATTACTAAAAAGATCACAGTTAAATCCACAGAATCTGTTAGAAAATGTCTGGCAACACATGAACAGTGAGCAGGGCTGATAAGTTTCTTTGCTATGTTTAAAGTTTTCCTGCCCTCAATCAGGAAGGCTGCACACTGAGTACATAGCTCAGGGAAAAGATCTGTACACAAGGTTAATGGTACATTGGTTAATGCATACAAGAAAAATATATGAAGTTCTAGTACAGTACCAAATCCTTATTTAAACCACAACCTTCCACTTCACTGTTCTTTTTGAAATAAAATGAATTTACTGAAAACAACACTGTGATGGATTTTAAGTACCATTTAAAAGATGAGAGGTATCACTGGATAAGAAACCTCTACTTAGAGGTATAAAACTTCAGAGTATAATTTTTGTCCTTTTCTTTTTTAAACCGAACATACTTAGCAGTGTTTAAAACCCAACTAAAAAAATAAATACAGTTGGGCAATCTAATATTATTGAATGCACTCATTAATTTATCAATAATCAAGACTTTTTTCTATTTGTTTATCCATCAATCTGTTATTCTGGTTCATTAAAAAATGGAACCAATTTTATACAAAGTGTATGATTTGAGAGCTGAGCAAAAATTAACTTGATAAACTTCAAACATTATTTTCCATACTTTTCCACTGATATTACAAAATGTCTTTACATAAATATTACATTTGAATCTTCCATTACTTTCAAATGAATTTAAAAGAAATCTAGAGTCACATGTTTTTAAATGTAGGGAAAAGGTTATATTACCACACTACAAACAGAAAAGAGACTTGAGTACTTGAGTCCTTTTTCGGATTGTACAAAATAAAGCATTTTTCTCTTTCAGCAAATTTTTTAAAAATAATAATTAAATAGGGACTCAATGTAATTTTCTATCCATAGCTTGGTATGTAACTTTTTTATATGCAGTCAACAAAAGAGCTTCAAGCTTATTTCCACAGTTGAAGATAAGCTCCTAGAAAATAAATGGCACTAATAGTTGTGCCAATGTGAAATTGTAAAAAATAAGAATTATATCAGGAAGTGTACACTGAAATATTTTAAGGTTAAAAGTGTATTTTTAAACCTCTTAAAAAAAACCCTCAAATCACACTCTTTTTGATATGAACTTTGCCAGCACTGTTCATGTTGGCCAGATAATACACTAGTTTTCTTTAATAAAATAAAATGAAATGCATACCAGCAGCAACTACAGCTGGAGGAGGCGAGCCTGCCTCACCACCACTTGTCTGACTCATTGATGCTACAGATGTTTCTCTAGATGGAGGCAACTGTAACTCCTTTGGGAGAAGATCATAGACAGATTCTGTAGGAGGAAGGAGAAAAAGGTTTTAAAAGAGTGTAAGTCAATAACCTAATACATGAACATGAAATTAATAGGTCTTTTCACTCAGGAAGAAAACTATATTATTCACACACACACATAAAAAGAACTCCATATAACTACTGTTGTAAAGAATTATTAGCAAATTTTTTTTATTATTCAGTTTCACTGAAGAGTGAATTTTCCATTAGTTCTGTCCCCTGTTTTCTTCTTGGTCTCTTCCTTTATATTAAAGATGCTAAGGCTATTGGGGCGCCTGGGTGGCTCAGTGGGTTAAAGCTTCTGCCTTCAGTTCAGGTCATGATCCTGGGGTCCTGGGATCGAGCCCCGCATCGGGCTCTCTGCTCAGCGGGGAGCCTGCTTCTCCTTCTCTCTCTGCCTACTTGTGATCTGTGTCTGTCATATAAATAATAAAAATAAAATCTTAAAAAAAAATTAAAAAATAAAGATGCTAAGGCTATTAAATTTTAGAACTGAATAAACTCAGATAAAATATAAGAAAGTCAAATAACACAAAATGGTACAAACTCTTTCTTTGTAATAATAAGAGTGTAACTTATCATACTCTTACCAGCTTTAAAATGGCTTCTCCAATGAGACCACTAGTCTAGCTTTACTCTTCTACCCAGCACCTTATAGCAAATACTTTAATTCACTATCATAATGCATTTTTCTCTCCCCCAAAAAGCTAAACAAGGAATGTCATAGCTCAAGGAAATAATATATTTTTATTCTGAGCTATCTCCAAACTCTAGAAAGGTACAAGTATAGGATACTCTTAAATCAGAAAGGATAAATGCCTAAATTAGACTATAATTACTTCTTTTTTTTTAAGACTATAATTACTTCTATGTTTGTTTTTTTAAGATTTTGTTTGTTTGTCAGAGAGAAAGAGAGAGAGAGAAAGGAGAGAAAGCGCAAGCAGGGGGAGTTTCAGGCAATGGGAGAAGCAGGCTCCCAGCTGAGCAAGGAGCCCAATGCAGTAAGATGGATACCTCTATCCAAGGACCCTGGGATCATGACCTGAGTGGAAGGCAGACGCTTAACCGATTGTGCCACCCAGGCATCCCTATCTTTTATTGTGTTCATATATCTTTTTAAGGTACTTTATAATCACTGTCCATAAATTTACGTTTATATCTACTATTTTAAAAATTCTTTTATAATTATTATTGTATGGTTTGGGGCACAAATTAATTCTCAAAATAACTTTTAAAGGTAGTAGAATCAATGTTGGAAGGAACTTCTAATGACCACTTAGAATCATATGCTCATTTTCAAAAGAACAGAGACATAGAGTTTAAGGAACTTGCCCAGTATTCCAAGAAATCCAACATTCCAACAAATAAAAAAGACTATTTATTAATCATTTGCATGAGGGATTAAAAAACAAAGGTAGCTCTCTAAGACATTTTATCCTTGATAACAAACAATACTTTTAGTTTACTGATCACTGAATATATATATACTTTGATCCTTCCAATTAATCTTTGAATTACATATACCAACTTTGACATGGATAGGTGTAAGGAAGAATGGCCTGAAAGAAAGCTAAAACTAGAAGTTTTACAATTAAATTATCTTTATTCGCAACACAGAATCAACTGAAAATTGTATTTTGAAAAACTCTAATACCTAACACTTGGAGAACCTAATTAAAACAGAAAGTCCACTATCATAGGATATTGGCTTTAAAACAATAATCTTTCTCAATACATGCCGAGAATAAGACTTCCTTATGCATAAAAGAGAAACATACTCAAGTCCTTCCTTTTTGTCCAAACAAACCAAAAGGAAATATGAAAATAAAAACAGCTTAGATAAAAAGAGAAAGGATCTATCAAAATGTATTTCCATCAGGAAAAAAAAAAAAAAGTCCTATTAATAGTCCATCACCAATAGCACTTTACTAGTTTAGTAAGTATTTCTCCACTTCTTTAATTATTAAATAAGTCAAAACAAAACAAAACTGTGTGAGTTGAAACACTTTACCTTTCCCAAATAAGTGTATAAAATTGAATCTATATGAGAGGTATAAATGCAATGTTAATAAAAATACACTGTAAAGTAATTAAATATTAAGTAATTAAATATAAAGTAATTAAATACTTATTATATCTTAGCTCTCCGCACAATCTACCCCCTAAAACAAACAAAGTAACATGCAAGGTAAATTAGAAGGAAGCATGGACTCATTCCTTCATCAAAGGTATTTTCTGATTAACTGACTCAAGTGTTCGGAAATTAAAGAAGTCAGAAATTTTATCATATCTACCCAAGGGAAGTAACATTTAATACAGTCATTACCATTATAGGCTCTGATTTCACACATAACTGGGTTGGCTCTGTTACTCCAAACAATCTCTCTAAGACTTAAATCCTCATTTAAATTTTTCTTTTGCCCCATTATCTTGAATAAACTCTCCCCACGCTATAATTGTACAACCCAACCACATATACTGGCCTTACTCTTAAATCTGCTTCCCATAAGACATAAAAAGATTATAGGAATGTAAATTATGCTGTTAATACTGAAGTCATTTACTCCTAAATTCAATCCAAATTACAGTTTTACAGAATGAAAGATCTCCTGAACAAGACCATAGATACTTTAAAATACATGAAATTGAGGGGTGCCTAGGTGGCTCAGTCATTAAGTGTCTGCCTTCAGCTCAGATCATGATCCCAGGGCCCTGGGATCGAGTCCTACATCGGGCTCCCTGTTCAGTGGGAAGCCTGCTTCTCCCTCCCCCACTTCCCCTGCTTCTGTTCCCTCTCTCGCTGTGTGTCTCTCTGTCAAATAAATAAATAAAATAAAAAAATAAATCCACGAAATTGAAAAATAGTCCTAAGTTGGTACTAACCACTTCATGTTAAGACATTTTATCTATTTTCCTTGTGTTATCTTTTAAACTAGTTAAATAAGGAAGGAATGAAATTCTAGGTTTATAAGCACATACTATGAAGACCAAGACCAGGAAATCCATAATGAAAAGGCAGTTTCTTGAGGAAAGACTTCATTAGAAAACAAAAGTAAAATCACTTCTAGATTTCTTTCTTTCTTTTTTTTTTTAAAGAAGAGAGTGAGAATGGACACAAGCTTTCTTTTTGGGATGGTAAAAATGTTCTAAAATTGAATTAAGGTAACAGTTACACAACTCTGTAAATAAACTAACCACTACTGAATTTGTATATTTTAAATGAGTTAATTTCATGATATGTAAATTATACATCGGTAAAGATGTTTCCAGAAAGAAAGAGAGAAAGAGAAAGAAATAGAACAAGTACAAGTGAAATTGCACAAGAGCAAGATATGTCTCTCACTGTTCCTAATAAACCTCTGGATAAAAATATCTCTTCACATAGCTTCTATTTGTGAAAAGTGAAATTATGAAGGCCAAGCTGTACACTAATCTAATTTGCTTTTTTAAGGCTCTTCTATTAGAGGTCAGGAAAATGCCACAGATATAGTTATCCTAAATTCAGTAAAATATCTGACGAAAATCTTACAAAGTTCTCATAACCACGATGAAGAAAGGTAGGCTTAATAAAACAGATGGCTCTGAGCAACAGCACCCAAAAATGTATGGGTTCAACCTGGAAGGAGGTGGTTACTACATCAAATTTGCGAATAACATAGGCTTAAGAGATCAAATTTGCGAATAACATAGGCTTAAGAGAGATATATTGTGCTTCATAATTCATCAGACTATACCACACCGCAATATCTACCCAAAGGAATAAGTGAAATTTAGTTACGATTAATTTAACAGTTGGTAAAAATTGTTCCTGTACAATGTACTGAAAGGCACTTTCTCTTTTTTTTAAATTGAGAAATAATTTTGCTTTTGTTTTCTTTTTTCTTTTCTTTTTCTTATTTTAAATAGGCTCCATACTGGGTGTGGAGCCCAATGTGGGGCTTGAACTCATGACTGTGAGATCAAGACCTGAACCAAGATCAAGAGTTAGATGCTCAACTAAGTGACCCAGGTGCCCCTTTATTTTAAGTAAACTCTATGCCCAGCATGGGGCTTGAACTCACAACAAGGGTCCCATGCTCCACCAACTAAGCCAGCCAGGCACTGTTTTCTAAGGAATTCTTTCCCTGGTCGACCAGGATTGAAGTGACTATTGTCTTATCTATGTTTTCTATTTATGTTGCTAATAATTTATGCATTAATGTTTAACCAACTCACTTAACGGTTCATTATGAATTTCAGTTGACCAAAACCCCAAGTAAGTGCACTGCTTAAATATCTTTGTAGTAGAATTAGGACAGGTATGAAATAACTTTATGAATAAATAAACAACTTTGTTATCTGTAACAATACAAATAACTTTGTTATTAGTAACTTTTGTTATTCGTTACTTGTAACAAATAACTTTATTAAGAGAAAAAAATTTTTTGAAGATTTTATTTATTTATTTGACAGAGATCACAAGTAGGCAGAGAGGCAGGGAGAGAGGAGGAAACAGGCTCCCTGCTGAGCAGAGAGTCCAATGCCAGGTTCAATCCCAGGACCCTGAGATCAGACCTGAGCCGAAGGCACAGGCTTTAGCCCACTGAGCCACCCAGGTGCCCCTGTTAACAGAAATTATTAACATAAGTATATAAAAAAGTGTATGAAAACTAGGCAGAAAGGGAAACAAGCTCAAGCTCAGAAGATCAAGAGTGTCTTACGTGGGCGCAATACTGTAGAGCCTAGGGCTATTAGGAAGAAGGAAGAAATGGAGGAATTAAATGATTTTCAGATTCTGAAAGCAAACCAGTGTTTCCCAGTGTTGGGTGGAAAGGAGAACAATGTAAAAATGGGCTGACTGGCTGGTTTGTTTGCTTGGTCATTCAGTAAACTCTAATTGATCCATTTATGTCACTGATTATTTTCTGGGTCAATTTGGTCTTTTAAATTCTTCAACACCAGCTATGAGTTGTTTCACTATACTGCGTCAAACTCAAAGTAGACAGAAATCGTATCCTGAGGGCACAATGCAGTGAAAGAGAAGGGAAAAGTTGGTAACTTAATGGCGCAGCTTTTTTTTTTTTTAATTTTCTCAGTTGGGAAAAATGTTCCCTAACTACTGATAATCCAAATTCCATTCTCTACTGTATCGTTCTATAAATTCTTCAGTCCCAAGAAAAGGTGAAAAGACCTCAAACCCTCACACCCTCTCATTTTCCCCAGAAAGGATCTAGGGAGACAAAACATAGGAAACACTTGAAAAAAGGCATGCTTTTCTTGCTCTCTCTCAGCAAAATAATATTAATAATACAATTACCATTTATTAACTTTTTGGGAATGGCTCTGGCACTGTGGAAAGCTCATTATATACATTTTAACTTAATTGCAAAACAATCCTGTGAGGTAGGTTTTACAAATAAAGACTCTGAACACTGTGCAACAGTAAAAAATGAAAAACAAACATGATACAAAAAAAGAAAGGAACGATAAATGTAAAGTTCATTAGGACAAAGGTTTCCTTTGATGGGGAGAAAGGAGACAGGACAGAAGAGGAACTGAAATAAACTGGGCTGGACAGTGGCTCACAGATGTTCTTTTACGAAAAATACAAGAAATCAGTAAATACAAAAAAAATTAAGATTATGCATGGATAGTGTGTAGCTTCAAAGACTTGCTATAAGATGATCTGCTAAAAAGAACTCTGCAACTTATCAGTCCTTTGTTGGAATTTGTGTCCTTACCTAACCCTCTTGACCTGCCAGCTAGCATTCAATGTTCAACTGCATTAGGGTTAGAAACTAAAGAACAAATTTGTCAGAGAGCCCACTTACTTTTTATGACTTTTCTGAAAGCTTTCTTACTACTTATGGGTAACAAAATAAATAAAAGTTGTACACAACTAATACTACAGACTTAACTGCATGCAGAGATAAATGCTAAAAAGATAGGAAAGGAAATAAATTAGAAATAAATTGTTTCTTTTTAACTATCGCAGAGATAAATGCTAAAAAGATAGGAGGAAAGGAAATAAATTAGAAATAAATTGTTTCTTTTTAACTATCAAGCAAGCAGCCATAAGTGAAAATACCTGTGGTAAAAAGGGTATTACTTTGTTCTGGGAATGCTTTAAAATTTCACAAAAAATAAACTAATGATTCAGCAGAGATACTAGTTATTGAAATAATGACTGCTTCCTATAACAGATGCAAATACTATAATACTGAAAAATCCATTTATAAACATTTGTACCTTATTTTAAAAATTGGGTAAATACAAAGCTAGTATAGCACCTCAGAATTAAAATTTGACTTTCAAAAACTCCTTGCAAATGGTTTGGGAACTACTTGCCTTACCCTTCCATCCCTCTATTAACTATCTCAAAAAGCCAGTGAATCCCACAGCTATGGTTTCATGTCAGACATTCTATAACAAAATGCCTGGCACCTCCACTGTGCCAACACAGTTCTGCATTGAAGAGAGACAACATTCATTCTGTTATAAACACTTCAGGCTTGACAGTCATCATACTTGGCATCTCCACTGGAAAAATGTACGGGCAGCGGGTCTACTGGATATTTGGTTTCTAAAAGATTATAAAGTTATGAATAGCTAGTAGGTGATGCTCTTTTTTAATGAATTTTTCTCATCTAAGTTCAAGTCAATTAATAGTTTGCTGTCACGTATTTACTTAATCATATCACTTCTTCCTGAATATATTTTATTACTGTTTTCCTAAAACAATCTGGTATTTTAATGTATTTTAAATTTATACAGCAGTACAAATTATATCAATTGTGAAATAAGACTAATTTGAATTCCACAATCATTTCAATATAACACATATTTTTCTAGTACGTATTACTTTTCACCTAAAAACTTCACAATTATTTTCATAGTAATTTCTAAACATTTATGAACAGAATGGAGGATGCTTGGGTGGCTCAGCCAGTTAAGCAATTGCCTTCCACTCAGGTCATAATCTCAGGGTCCTGGGATCCAGTCCCACATCAGGCTCCTTGCTCACCAGGGAGCTTGCTTCTACATCTCCCTCTGCCTGCTGGTTCCCTTGCTTGTGCTCTCTCTCTCTCTCAAATAATAAAACCTTAAAAAAAAAGAAAAGAAAAGAAATACAGAATGGAATATACTATTCAACTAACCATTTTGGTTATCTAGATTCTGAATTTACTGAAACTATGAGTAAAGTCTGTCCTAGAAGAAATAAGACTTTAAATGTCATATCTATGACATAAACTATTGAGTAAAACATTTATGGCTATTTACAATTTCAAAGATCTTATAAGAATGCTTTTTCAATAGAGCTTTAAGAACTGTGGAGTTTGGACAGAGTCCCAAGGAGGGATATGAGGAGGATCCAGGGCTGGTGTCAGAACCCTACTTGGGTGAGGAGGCTATCTAAGGGGATATTGGGGGAAGTGGGTAGCATGGGGTTTCAGAGCTAAAACAGGGTGAAGAAAACATTAATGGAGAGGGGAAGAGAGAGAGAGAAGAGATAGCCAAGTGCAGAGTCTAAGAAACGTAAGGAAATTATCTGCAGCCTAGTGTGTGCTATCAGAGCCATACGCTGTAATGTACATACACTTAAAATTGAACTGAATGTTTACAAAACCAAAACTGAATAAACATCTCTTTCACTGCCTAACAGCTAACCATATCATATAACCTTATATTTTAGTTATTCCTTTTTAAACTAAAATAACCATGTACTTATCAATGCATATAATAATCTATCATCAAAAGGAAATAAGTAGAATTAATATATTATTTTATCTATATTGTGTTTTTAATTCTGAAAAGACAGTTAATAAATGATTTGCTTGCTTATTTATTTATTTGTTTTTTTGTTTATAAAATTTTATGTATTTAACAGAGAAAGACACTGTGAGAGAGGGACTACAAGCATGGGGAGTGGGAGAGAGACAAGCAGGCTTCCTGCCAAGCAGGAAGCCTGACACAGGGCTCGATCCCAGGACCCTGGGATCAGGACCTGAGCTGAAGGCAGCCACTTAGTGACTAAGCCACCCAGGCACTGCCCCCCCCAAAAGCTCATTTATTAAGCACAGTATATTCTTTTAATTAAGCACAGTATTGAAATGCCAATTATGTGCCAGGCATGGTAACATAGTAAACAGAGTTCCTAACATCAGTGTTATTTCTGCATAGAAATAACACTGCATAGACCTTGCATTACGAAGTAGTTCAGAAGTTTTTAAAAAAAGAAAAACCCAATTTTGTCACTACTAATTCATTTTGTGTTCATTGGCACAGACACTAAAGTGACCCGTGTCTGCTTTCAAATAGCTTATAGTCCAGTGAGGTAGACTGCAAGTACATAAATAACCAATCAGTACCAGACATAGGTATTGTATGTGAAAAAAGGAGAGATTAAATAAAAAGAGAGCTGGCCAAGAATGGTATGAAATGAATGAATGAATATAGTTTTGTGAGATTAACCTAAAATTCACATAAAAAGCACAGAACATTAGAGGTAGAAGTGATGAAAATATTCAGCATAACCCTCAGTTTTTACAGAGAAGAAATTATATTTCTATTAGGTTATGACATGATTAGTATAGCTAAGATTGGTTTAAGGTAGATCTTCAACAGAATAGCTGGCTGAAAAGAGAAATCCTTTCCCCAGAATTTCTTTTCTTTTTTTAAAGATTATTTATTTATTTGACAGAGAGAGAGCACAAGTAGGCAGACTGGCAGGCAGAGGGAGCCAGAGAAGCAGGCTCTCCGCTGAATAGGGAGCCCAATGTGGGACTTGATCCCAGGACCCCGGGATCATGACTTGAGCTGAAGCCAACCACATAACTGACTGAGCCACCCAGGCACCCCTCCCCAGCATTTCTGTCTATGTAATTAGAATAAAGGAATGAATATTGTGAACGAATGAGCAAATCATCTATTTTGACTGATTCTACCCAATCATATGATTTTTTTATATGTTTTTAATTTATTTGCAGAGAGAAAGGAGAGATCACAAGCAGGCAGAAAGCCAGGCAGAGAGAGATGGGGAAGCAGTTTCCCTGATGAGCAGAGAGCCTGATTCGGGGCCTGATCCCAGGACCCTGAGATCATGACCCGAGCTGAAGGCAGAGGCAACCCAGGTGTCCCCAATCACATGATATTAATTCTTGTTTCTATCCCCAAAATCTCAGTGAGGGAAAACAAAACAAAAATCTATCTAATTTTCCTTGTTATCACTACCAGAATGTTGTACCACTTTAACTAAAAGTCATATTTTCTGCAATATTTTCTACTCCAAATACCCTATTTCCCCTTATTTCATCTTCTAGTTTCTACCCTATGATCACCTAAACTACCATTTTCTTTCTTTCTTTTTTTTTAAACTACCATTTTCTTAATGAACAGATTAAAAACTATTTTCCATATTTTAGGGTCCTCATTTTCAGTGACTTAAAAAAAGTTATTTCCTATCAAGTTTCTTCTTCTGTATTCATGTAACATGAATTTTTTTCCTCCCTCAAGCCAATATTAAATAAATCAACAAGGCTCACTTTTTCCTCTCTACTCCACACAAGGATTATCAACAAACAAAATATCCAGACCTCATACTTTTAGAAGTAAGCTGATTGTTTAGAGATCAAAAATATCTGTCTGTCATTAGTGGCAAAAAACAAATGAGCAAGTTCATTACTTCTGCCTCTTAATTTGAGACAGTGGTAACAACAAGGAATATCAGAACTGCATTTGGATAGACGTATTCTTTTTCTCCTGAATGAAGATGCCCTGGGATTCCATCGCAGACTTACTGTATAAGGGTTTACAGTCGGCAGGATCATACAATGTGCATTTTTTATAAAAGATTTTATTCATTTATTTGACAGAGATCACAAGTAGGCAGAGGCAGGCAGGGGGGTGGGGGAAGCAGGCTCCCCACTGAGCAGAGAGCCCGATGCGGGGCTCAATCCTAGGACCCCAAGATCATGACCTGAGCTGAAGGCAGAGGCTTTAACCCACTGAGCCACTAAGGCGCCCACAATGTGCATTTTTATAGAGTTCCACAATTGATTCTGGCAAAGAGCTATTACTTTAAAGCATGAAATTTCACCTCAAATATTCAGGCATGAATTTTGCTATTTATTTTTTTCCCCTAAACAGTAGAAAAGAATACTAACAAAGACCTGAATGATCCTCTACAGATTAAATTTTAAACTTTAAAGAGAAAACAATTATATTTATCTATCAAGAAAAGGAAATGAGTGTTATCTATCCTTCCTGACTAAAATGACAACTGCTATTTCACTTGGCAGTAGATAATTTTAGATATTTGATACTTATATTTGATACAGGCAGACCTGAACAATACATAAAATAATAAAGCAAATTAGCACAGTTCTTATTATTTTGGACCTGACAGATATTAACTAGAATTACCTCTTATGGACAAAACCCAAAGATTCTCAATGAGTAACATTTTGACGGCATATGGTAGTCTTCCAGATCATCTACCTCCTGGCTACTCTCTAAATACAAATAACATTTGTTATAACATGAAAGTTCAATACTTTGTTTCTTGCAAATAAAGAATAGCCTGATTTTGATGTAGTAACTAGATGTCACTTTACTGATACATAAAGACACTTTTTATTAATTGTGATAATCATCTTCAGTTATCATTTACAACAGCAAATGAAAGGGTAGTTCACGCAATCTTTCCTGCCATGATGTGGTCCACAGACAAAAGTAGAGAAAGAGCTCTAGAAAATTGAAAACTGCTCTAAAAATAAACTACATTTGATAACATTACAATTTAGAAATTATAAAATACTTTTACATTTATAATCATAGTATTGATATATGTGAAAAGTGTCTTGACCATAAAGTTATGTATAAATAAAACAATTATTCCTTGGGCGCCTGGGTGGCTCAGTGGGTTAAGCCTCTGCCTTCAGCTCAGGTCATGATCTCAGGGTCCTGGGATAGAGCTCTGTATCAGGCTCTCTCCTCAGCAGGGAGCCTGCTTCCCCCTCTTTCTCTGCCTGGCTCTCTGCCTACTTGTGATTTCTTTCTCTCTGTCAAATAAATAAATAAAGTCTTTTAAAAAAACCCTTTAAAAAAACCCATAATTGGGGCGCCTGGGTGGCTCAGTGGGTTGAGCCGCTGCCTTCAGCTCAGATCATGATCTCAGGGTCCTGGGATCGAGTCCCACGTCGGGCTCTCTGCTCAGCAGGGGGCCTGCTTCCCTTCCCCTCTCTCTGCCTGCCTCTCTGCCTACTGTGATCTCTCTCTGTCAAATAAATAAATAAAATCTTTTAAAAAAAAATAAAAAATAAATTAAAAACCCATAATTATTCTTACTGAAAACTGCTCTAAAAATAAACTACATTTCATAACATTACAATTTAGAAATTAAAAAGTACTTTATATTTATAATCATAGTATTGATTATATGTGAAAAGTGTCCTGACCATAAAGTATGTATAATAAAACATAATTATTAGAATCTTATAGATCATAATTTCAGAATAGATTGTTTTTCAGTGTTTTAACTTTTTATTAAAGCATAATACATACATATAGTGAAGTAGATATAACTTAACTCTTGAGTTTGAAGAAATTTAAAAAGTGAACACAACACATCATAACTACCACCCAGCTGATTAAGCATCTTTCATGCTTTGTCTCAGGTACCAGCCCTAGAACTAATCAATCTTCTAACTTCTATTACCATAGATTATAGTTTTGCCTATTTTTAAACTTTATATAATAAAAGAATCATAAAGGAGATATCCTTTTGTGCCTAGCTCCTCTCACTCAGCATTGTCTGGTGTTTATTGATACAGCTTACAGCAGTTCATTCTTCTGCATTGCTATGTATTATTCTGTCTTTTGAATATTCTATAGTTAATTCATTCTGCTGTTAAATGACTGAGTTGTTCATAGTTTCTACCTATTACAAAAATACTGCTATGAACCTTCTCACGTGCACATATATGTACTTCCCTCGGATACGTACTTAGAGATAAAATTGCCAGGTCATAAGGTATGTGTACACTCAACTTTAGTAGATACTGCTAAATAGTTTCCCTAAGAGGTAGCATCAATACTCTCATCATCAATGTATGAAGTTTGGCTACTCTACAAGCTCAGTCATAAAGAAGAGTTTTTATAATTTTTTTATAAGCCATCTTATAGAGATGGAGTGATACCACACTGTGGTTTTAACTTGATAACTAACGTTTTTGAGCACCTTTACAAATGTGTATTGGCCATGTGGTTCTTTTCTTTTTTTTTAAGATTTTATTTATTTATTTGACAGACAGAGATCACAAGTAGGCAGAGAGGCAGAGAGAGAGAGAGAGAAGGGGAAGCAGGCTCCCCATTGAGCAGAGCGCCTGACGTGGGGCTCAATCCCAGCACCCTGAGATCATGACCCAAACCAAAGGCAGAGGCTTAACCCACTGAGCCACCCAGGCGCCCCAGTTATCTTCTTTTTTGAAACAGCTGTTCAAGTCCAAATCTTATACCCGTATTTTAATTGGGTTGTCTTTGTTTTGTTTTGTTTTTTTGAGAGAGTGAGAGAGAAAGCCCAAGCATGAGCTGGCAGTGGGGGTTGGGGGGGAGGGGTGTAGAGGGAGAAAGAGATATTCAAGCTGTGTTCAGCAACGATTCCTTGCTGAACACAGAGCCCAACATGGCCCAATCCCATGACCCCAAGATTATCACCTGTGCTGAAATCAAGAGTCAATTAAGGGGCCCCTGGGTTGTCCTTTTTTTTTTAAAGAAATTAATTTATGAGTATGTTATATATTCTAAATACAGACCATATGTCAAATATACATATTGTAAATATCTTCTCCCATATGTGCCTTGCCTTTCCACCCTCTTAACGGTATCTTTAATAAACAAAAGTTCTTAATTTTAATGAGGTTCAGTCTATCAATGTTTTCACTTGTGGTTAATGATTTTTATGTTCCACTCAAGAAATCTTTGCATATATCCCAAGAACATGAAGATATTCTATATTTTCTTCTAGCTTTTTTTTTTTTTTGCTTTACCTTTCATATTTATATCCAACCAGAATTGGTTTTGCTGTATTATGAGGCTGAAGTCAAAGCTCACTGTCTTCCATATGGATATCAATTGATTCACCAAGGAATGTTTGTTTTCACTCCAAAAATGAAGTCTCAGAGACATTCTCTATTGGAAAGATGGGAGTAGACACAGTTTTCTCTACTCCTCCAAGTTCAGCTAAAAGCCTGGACATTACATACATTTTTAAAGAACACACATAAGAAGACTGAAAAATGGAGAAAAGAAGGCAGACCAGCTATGGATGGTGGGACCCAGGAATGATAGAGCAGTGGATGCCTAGGTTTTCTTTTTGCCTCATGGATGTTGGAGAGGCCAATAACCTGGGTGCAAACAACAGAATGGGTGCAATGACAATGGTCAAACAACAGAGACCACCAGTCATTTCTGGATCAGTTCTGACTTACTGATTTTTCTCACTATGAACTGTAATTTTCTGCTTCTTTCCATGACTAGTACTCTTCTATAAAATAAAACAAAATTTCAGAGTACCATGGCAATTTCTGATTGGATGCCAGACATTGAGAACTTTACCTTACTGTGGGCTGGATGTTTTTACATTCTTATAAATATTCTTGAGCTTTTGGGAGGGATATGATTAAGTTACTTGGAAACAGTTTGATCCTTTTAGTTCTTGCTTTTTTAAGCTTTGTTAGACATGACCAGAGCCTGCCTGTTCAGTCCAGGGTTCATTTTTCTTTACTACTGAAACAAGACCCTTCTTAACACTACCTAATGTTCCCTGAATTAAAAGGTTTTCTAGTCTGTTTCTACTTTGTATTAGTACAAATGGGCATTATATCCAGACTTTTTCTGAGTTCTGAGCACTGTTCTAATCCCTCAGTTTTTCCTCAATCTTGCATAGTTTTTGCGAACACAGGTAATAATCACTACTCAAATGAATATTCAAAGGAGACCTTCTGCTGATCTTGAGAATTCTATGTTCATTTCCCTCCCTTCCAGTACTCCACCTGAGAACTGTAGGTATCTCGGCTTTCCCAGTCTCCTAGCTTTACCTCAACTCAGGAGACCGGTGAGCTCTACCTGGATTGCCCCTTTCTGCATCACCAGAGCCTAGAAACTATCTTCAAGGAGTAAGGGCACTTGTAGGGCTCATCTCATTTGCCCTTCACCCCCTTTCATTGTCACTGTCTTTCACTGTCTAAAGGTACATGTAAAGAGAACCAATATTTCATACATTTTATCTCTATTTAGTTGCTTCAGGCAGGAGGGTAAATCTAGCCCCTATTACTCTATCTTGGCTAAAAGAAGCGATGCCATTGTAATTTTAACCGATATCAATATGTTCTTTGCTCAGAGAAGAAGAATAACAAATATCACCATGTTCTTGACAACCTTCAATAAATTTGAAGATGTTTCAGATTACTTAAGTAAATATTTGACAAAAATTATATGTGCCCTATGTAAAAGACACTGAGTTAAGCCCTTTGAAGTTTAAAGTACACGATTTGAGTTTTAATCTTGTAAACATATAAACTTTGCACATAGAGACACATATAAATATACCTTTTGTATTTTTTTTCTTTTCAGCGTAACAGTATTTATTGTTTTTGCACCACACCCAGTGCTCCATGCAATCCGTGCCCTAATATCCACCACCTGGTTCCCCCAACCTCCCACCCCCCGCCCCTTCAAAACCCTCAGATTGTTTTTCAGAGTCCATAGTATCTCATGGTTCACCTCCCCTTCCAACTTCCCTCAAGACCCTTCTCCTCTCCATCTCCCCTTGTCCTCCAGGCTATTTGTTATGCTCCACAAATAGGTGAAACCATATGATAATTGACTCTCTGCTTGACTTATTTCACTCAGCATAATCTCTTCCAGTCTCGTCCATGTTGCTACAAAAGTTGGGTATTCATCCTTTCTGATGGAGGCATAATACTCCTTAGCGTATATGGACCACATCTTCCTTATCCATTCGTCTGCTGAAGGGCATCTTGGTTCTTTCCACAGTTTGGCGACCGTGGCCATTGCTGCTATAAACATTGGAGTACAGATGGCCCTTCTTTTCACTACATCTGTATCTTTGGAGTAAATACCCAGTAGTGCAATTGCAGGGTCATAGGGAAGCTCTATTTTATACCTTTTGTATTCTAACACAAGTGAAGATGTCAAAGAAATTAGACACAGTGGGCACCTGGGTGGCTCAGTTGGTTAAGAAGCTGCCTTCAGCTCAGGTCAGGATTCCAGGGTCCTCGGATTGAGCCCTGCATCGGGCTCCCTGCTTATCCCTGCTTAGCAGAGAACCTGCTTCTCTCTCTCCCTCTGCCTGCTACTCTGCTTACTTGTGCTCTCTATCTCTCTGTCAAATAAATAAATAAAATCTTAAAAAAAAAAAAAAGAAAGAAATTAGACACAGTAGTCTATGCCCTCAAAGAACTGAAAATCTAGTTAGAGGGGGACCTGGGTGGCTCAGTGGGTTAAAGCCTCTGCTTTTGGCTCAGGTCATGATCCCAGGGTCCTGGGATCGAGCCCCGCATTGGGCTCTATGCTCTGTGGGGAGCCTGCTTCCTTCTCTCTCTCTGCCTGCCTCTCTGCCTATTTGTGATTTTTGCCTGTCAAATAAGTAAATAAAATCTTAAAAAAAGAAAATCTAGTTAGAGTAAGGCCATATATATATAAAACATTTAGAGAATAGGAATAGATTATACATTAATGGCAATGATTATAATTTAAAATCAGAGACAGGTGGCCAAAATCTTGAATAATCAATAAAAGTCTTGAAACATTCTGAGTCAGATCTAGTAATATAACTAGTACAAACCCATGGTAACACCAGTCTACAGCAGTAATCAATGATCATACATTCAGCCTCCAAAATCTAGTTTTGGTTGTTCATAGCAGCAGGAGTGAAAACTAGGCTATTAAAATGTATACTTATGTTGTGGTGCCTGACTGGCTCACTTTGTGAACTATGACTTTTTATATTGAGGTTGTAAATTTGAGCCTCATGTTGGGTGTAGAGATTACTTAAAAATAAAAGCTTTTAAAAAATGTATACTTGGGCACCTGGGTGGCTCAGTGGGTTAAAGCCTCTGCCTTCGGCTCAGGTCATGATCCCAGGACCCTGGGATTGAGTCCCACATCGGGCTCTCTGCTCAGCAGGGAGCCTGCTTCCTCCTCTCTCTCTGCCTGCCTCTCTGTCTACCTGTGATCTCTGTCAAATAAATAAATAATCTTTTTTAAAAAAAATGTATACTTATATGATAGTACACCTATAAAGTAAGACAACGGAGCACTAAATATTTGTTGAATAAATAGTAATGAGTGCCTATTTTATAACCCTTCAACTTTACCACTCCTCATTCTCCTCTTTCCCTCTACACCCTCAGGACACAATGATCTTCAATTCTTCAGCCAAACACTTCTTGACTTTTATTTCTTTGCAAATGCTATTGCTTCTCCCTCAGACACTTACCTTACCAAAGCCCCTTTCAACAGTTACTTCTTCCCAAAAAGCTTTTCCTGACCATTCCAGTCTTAATTAAGTGCCCCTTCCAATATTTCCGTTACCAGAATATTTATCATACACTGTTCCACAATTGCCAGCTAATCTACATGTATTTCCTATTAGACTATTTACATAACAAGGACAGTGGCTGTGTGAGTCCTCACTCTCAGCAATAGCACAGTGCATGGCACAAACAGACATCATTTGATGAGTGCATGAATGAACAAGAAAATAGAAGGAGTGGGAATATATAAGATTAATCCATATAAAAAATGACCATATAAAAAATGAAAAGGCAGAAGGATCAGAACAAGAAAAGAAGCCAGGCAAGAAGCTACAGTCAGAGAAGAGTCTGACGAGTGCAGTGTCAAAAAAAGAACAGTCTTGGGAGTGGATTGCCAAAAATGAAAATGCCTCATTCAGTTCAAGTAAGGAAAAACTCAGAAGAATGCATTTATTTGATGTGGCAAAAGGTATTTCTTGATACTTTTGCCAAAGAAGTATCAAGGGAGTGATGGGGAGAGAAGCCAGAAGGCAAAAGACTTGAAGACCAAATGGAAGTGAGGAAGTAAATGCAGTGTAAGCAGAAATACAGACTATTATTTTACAAAGTCCTTCCAAAGACAAGGAAAAAAATACTTAAGGGGACAGGACCAAATAAACGGTTTACTTTATTTTATTATGTGGAAGAAGAAACTGTGTATGTTTGATAGTGTAAGGGAAATGGCCAGGCATAAGGAAAGTCCTGAAGATCTGAGAGGACATACAGAAGAGATTTAATTAAGAAAAATGCCATTAGGGAAAAAAAAAAAGAAAAAAAGAAAAATGCCATTAGGGTTTGACAATTGTAAAATCCTCACTGGATCTCCTAGAAAATGCTTGCATGCTAACAAAGGGTTAAGGAACAACTGGGTGGTGAAGAAACTGAGATCAGTATAACAATGACTAAATAAAACTTTTTTCCAGGGCATTTTTATAGGATTATACTACCATAAGGAATTCATTTTCTTTTTTAAGTACAATTTTTAAAAATTTTATCATGTAGAGGTACCTCCATAGAGCTCAAAGTTTAAAAGTTTGACAACTACTGTCACAAGTAAACAGAAACATGGAAAAAAATAATGAAAAAGAAGAGATGGAAAATATTAAAATGAAGTAACTGTCATGGAATTAAGTCCAAGAAGTTGGGGGAGCCTTAGAAAAAGACTGGACATTTCTTCCACTGACAGAGAAAAATAAAGTAGAACATGAGAAAACTCCCCAAAATTTTTGAGAGGAAGAGGTAAAAAGTTGAGGGACTTCAGTGGCATGGTTTCAAAATGCTGTAGAAGAGAATTCAATTATTCCTGTTTGCCAGTGGCTGTGCTACAGAAGCAGATGCTTAAGAGACATGTAACAAATCCTTCTATACGTATTCATGTTTAAATAGCTAATTATATCATATAGAAAAATTAAGAGGTTAAGACTCAGGGGAAGTAAGTTCTAATACAAAAGAGTATCAATATTATTATTTCTTGATCATAAGGATTGGTAATTTTCTTGATCCCTTTCCAGTGGCAATTTTTTAAAAAGATTTTAAAAGCCACTGGGTGGCTTGGTACCCAGTACTGCTGAGTACAGAGCCTGATCTCGCAGCCATAACCCTGGGGAAAACCCAGAGTCAGAAGCTCAACCAACTGAGCCACCCAGGCACCTCTCAGAATACTATTTTTAATTGATTATTTACTAGTCTATCTCCCCAACTAGAAGATAAGCTCAATCAGGATAGGAATCACTTTTTTGTCTTTTACCATTATATTTGTAGTCAGTCAGCAAATGATCATGGCAGAGATTAAAGAAAAAAAGGAATGGATCAGAAGTCGGAATACTTTTTTTTTTTTCTAACCCAGCTCTCCAAATGATGAACAGGGTCAACATGGGCAAGTCTCTTTATCATTTGGGGTTCTGGTGTATTTTATTTTATATTTTTAAAGACTTGATTTCTGGGGGTGCCTGGGTGACTCAGTTATTAGGGTGCTGGGATTGAGCCCCACATTGGACTCCCTGCTCAGCAGGAAGCCTGCTTCTTCCTCTCCCACTCCCCCTGCTTGTGTTCCCTCTCTTGCTGTGTCTTTCTCTGTCAAATAAATAAATAAAATCTTAAAAAAAAATAAAAGATTTGATTTTTCAAGAAATCTCTATCCCCCTACTGAGGCTCAAATTAACCACCCAAGATCAAGAGTTGCATGCTCCACCAACAGAACCAGCCAAGGCACCCCTGGTTTTATTATATAATATGGCGATGATAACAATACCTTCCAGTTGTCAAAAATATTAAATAACATAGTGTGTATCAATGCACTCTACAAAGTTATGTGCAAAGTATGATACAACACTAGTGTAAGCTATTTACTTGAGCACTCTCCTATAATGTATATAATCCTACTTTTATTTATCATGACATAAGGCCAGTCTATTAAAGTTATACTTTTCTTAAAATGAATTCAAATTTGTAAGATATACTAGAAGCAGAATAGTTCCAACTGCAGGTCTTAACCGTTTCAACTAACAAGTAGCCAATTTTTCTGAACTTTAAAATTAAAGTAGTCAAGAGCTAATAGGTTAATGAACAACTAGGAAGACTGGGATACATTCAGCCCACTAACAGCTGTAGCTGAAAACAGTATCTGGGGACAGAAAGTTCTAACATGAAAACAGGTTATAATACAAGTTTTCATGTTTTAAAAAAATTCTGATAATCTTTTATGCTTATACTGTACACAAAATGACATAGTTTCTTATAATAATAAACTTAAAACTTTAATTTACCACTGCCTTCCTTTAATTTGCTTCCCTTCCTCATCCTATTCCATATACCTACCAGTTTGGGGATTACACCGTTTTAATCTATATGCTCCAAATCACTTTGTTAAAAACGCCACCGTGCTACAGTACTAGAAGTGAATTAAAGTTATTCCACTGGCAAATGCCATTGCCAATTTGCTTCTTAGATGTTTAGTGAAACTAGAATATCTTCTGGAAAGATACAGGAACTGAGTAAAAGTCACATTTTATAAACCTGGTCAGTGAAAACAAAATTCTGACTAAGCCTCTGTTGTTTAATTCATTTATTTATATTTAGTAAGAGTATTGAGTACTACAGGGCTGCAGTATTCAAAACACTACGGAAACCTAAAACTAGTTTATTCATTTGGGGAACCAATATAACTATTTTTTTTTAAAGATTTTATTTATTTATTTGACAGAGATCACAAGTAGGCAGAGAGGCAGGCAGAGAGAGAGGAGGAAGCAGGCTCCCCGCTGAGCAGAGAGCCCGACGCAGGACTCGATCCCAGGACCCTGAGATCATGACCTGAGCCGAAGGCAGCGGCTTAACCCACTTAGCCACCCAGGCGCCCCGGGAACCAATATAACTAGAAAAAATGTTTTTAAACCTGGCATTTTGAGACACCTGGGTGGCTCAGTGGGTTAAGCATCTGCCTTCATCTTAGGTCATGATCCCAGGGTCCTGGGATACAGCCCTGCATCAGGCTCCATACGCAGGGGGAGCCTGTTTCTCCCTCTCTCTCTCTCTGCAGTTCCTCCTGCTTGTATTCTCTCTCTCTCTCTCAAATAAAGAAATAAATAAAATCTTACAAACATAAATAAATAAACCTGGCATTTTGGGGTGCCTGGGTGGCTCAGTCAGTTACGCATTTGCTTTGGGCTCAGGTCATGATTGCAGGGTCCTGGGATGGAGATCCACATCAGGATCCTTGCTCATCAGATCCTCTCCCTCTGACTGCTGCTTCCCCTGCTTGCGCTCTCTATCACATAAACAAAATCTTTTTTTTTTTTAAGATTTTATTTATTTGACCGACAGAAATCATAAGTAGGCAGGAAGGCAGGCAGAGAGAGAGGGAAGCAGGCTCCCTGCTGAGCAGAGAGCCTGATGCGGGGCTCGATCCCAGGACCCTGGAATCATTATCTAAGCCAAAGGCAGAGGCTTTCACCCCCTGAGCCACTCAGTCGCCCCTAAATAAACAAAATCTTAAAAAAAAAAAAAAAAAAACCCTGGCATTTCATGAATCATCACAAAAAATAAAATTGCCATTAGTTTTGAAATTTTAAAAAGGTTTACATCTCTAAATTACCCAGGCAGGAAAAGGATGTGACTCCATTCCCATACCCGTGCCTTTTTGCCCAGCTTCCAAATCCCAAGTATAAACACTACTACATTCCAAAAGTAAATTATTCCACTCCATTCAGAGACAAACCTAAGTAATTGGTTGAGTAATTGATGGCAATGATGGCATATCCATATCAAGAAATATAATATGGCCATTAAAAATAAAGATAAAGGGGCACCTGGGTGGCCCAGTGGGTTAAAGCCTCTGTCTTTGGCTCTGGTCATGATCCCAGGGTCTTGGGATGGAGGCCCACATCGGGCTCTCCGCTCAGTGGGGAGCCTGCTCCCTGCCCCCTGCCGCCTGCTGCCTGCCTCTCTGCCTACTTCTGATCTCTATCTGTCAAATAAATAAATAAAATCTTTAAAAAAAAAGATAAAGAGGGGACCTGGGTGGCTCAGTGGGTTAAAGCCTCTGCCTTCGGCTTAGGTCATAATCCCAAGGGTCCTGGGATGGAGGATGAGGCTCTCTGCTCAGCAGGGAACCTGCATCCCCCCTCACTATCCGCCTGCCTCTCTGCCTACGTGTGATCTCTGTCTGTCAAATAAATAAATCTTTTTTAAAAATTTTTAAAAATAAAAATAAAAATAAAGATCTACTCAGACCATAGAAAATATACCGTTGAGTAAAGCAGGCTCTAAGTAATATAAAACCAAATGAAAATAATCTCACTTATGTAAAAAATATGTATGTATAAAAATATAATAGTGGTTGTCTAAGAGATGAGAATTTTTGTGATTTTTACTCTATATTTCTACATTATTTAAGTTTTGCAATAAAAAAATAAAGTATGTTACACTTCATTTATTAACCTAGAATGGTGTTCAAAATATACTAAAAGATAAAAACAGGTTATAAAATTCATAATATGATCCTATTTTATTTTATTATTATTTTTAAAAATATTTTATTTAATGACTTGTCCTTAAAAACTTTCTTTCAAATATATATATCTGATTTTTTTCTCAAAATATCTTGAGCAAATTGGAGATTCACATTCAAATGTTTAAAAGAACCAGCATAGTGAAAAACCTTATTTCATATAAACTTCATAATAACCCTGTTAAAGAGGAAATAAGGATAAAAGGATGAAATGAAATACAATTAGCAAAACGTAAAACTGATATTTAAATACGTTTCCTGACTATCAATTCTGTACTTTTTCCACTACCAAACAGGTAACTCTAGATTAACAGAACTACAAATAAGATACAACTGGAAATAATTTTTCCATGGCGGCCAGTCTGGAACCAACTATCTAACGCTTTTCCACTTCATCTAATCCACTTAGGAAAAAAAAAAAAATTAAGCCTTAAAAGACAGACATCCTAAATTGTACAATCCTTAATAAAGAAGAGAGGCTGGCAGTATTAGTTTCTCTTACACTGGCACAAATCCTTGTTTTCAAACCCAAAGAAACTTTGGCACTGTTATTATTCCTACAATCAGATAAATCAAGAAACTACCCTAAAAAAAATGGCCACAAAGAATGCCAAAATGACCAAAACTGATGTTTATTCTCCTTTATTCGAAATGTGATGTTTTCTACTTTTTTCTTTGGCACTAATAATGACCTTTTAATAAAAGTATGGTTTTTATCCTTTCAAAAAAAGATAACGCAGCAACGGTATTCCAATAATAATAATTATTATTATTTTAATTATAATTATTATTATTGCAGCAACTTACATTGCTTATGCTAGGCACTACTCTAAGCACTTTACTTACATTAACTTATTTAATTCTTGCAACTCTATGATGAAAGCTCTGTTATCAACAGCATTTTACAGATAAGAAAATTGAGGCAGAGAAGTTAATGAACTTGTCCAAGCTGTCACACCTAGTGAACAATATAACCAGAACCTGAACCCAGCAGTTCTGCTTCAAGGCCCACATCTTTAACCACTATACCCACTGTCTTCTCCAAGTTATTATTATCATGGGAGAGAATATAATAAACATATAAGAGAAGTTTTTCCAAACTGCCTTAAAATTCTATGTGGCCAGAGCATAAGAATGTTGGTGTTAAACAAGAACACTGTCCCCCTGAAGTGAAATGTTAAACATTCCTATGAAGTTGGACATCAGATCTTGGAATTGGACCTGCTGTAAAGCAGAGAATAGGGTCCCACAACATAACTTCTGTGTGACCCTTGTTTTTAAGGAGAAACTGAGTAAGGCAAAAGTCTACAGTTATTTAGGTAAGTTGTTAGAAAACACAACTTTGAGACAATGAGAGACTCAATGTCTGTTTACCCTTACCTTAAAGGCAGCCATAAACATAAAAAGTATGTTTAAAAAACTGAAAAAAACAATTATATGGGACAAACCTTCTTATCCTGTCAGGGTAAGGAATTAAAAAAGCCAGGAAAAGATACAGAACATAAACTATAGAACATTTAACTTAAAATATGAATTTGTCTAAACCACTTTAGAATTTATTTTTTTCTTATAATTTTCTAACCTGAGACAAAGTAACTGTTATTACAATTTTCCACAATTTACAAACTGAAATTCAACTAAGTTTTATTTTAACAATACAAAGAAGAGTACTGTTCAGTATTGTGAAACACCTCTCCCTGAAAAATCCTGAACTTTTCCTAACACAGTTTTTCAAAGATTTATTTATTTATTTGACAGAGAGAGATCACAAGTGGGCAGAGAGGCAGGCAGAGAGAGAGAGGAGGAAGCAGGCTCCCCGCCGAGCAGAGAGCCCGAGATCATGACCCGAGCCGAAGGCAGCGGCCCAACCCACTGAGCCACCCAGGCAATGCTCAAACCTCAACTTATTAGGAAACCATTTTGTTTCCTTTGTATACCACAGCCTAACTGCCTGAAACAAGATTTGTCAGTTTATTGTTTCATTCGGAATAGTTGTATCTAGTCACCTGTCACTTAGCACTCATTA
Organism: Neogale vison; assembly: GCF_020171115.1. NCBI lineage: Eukaryota > Metazoa > Chordata > Mammalia > Carnivora > Mustelidae > Neogale > Neogale vison. Next base: position 16,292,897 of record NC_058097.1, read on the forward strand.
AAATCTGTACCAAGAAGATTTACAAAAGCCAAAGAAGAAGGTTTTTAGATACCTAGAGTATCCAAGAATCACCTATGTGCGTGTGGTGGGGGCTCTAACTGCACTTTTGGTCTCCTTGCTCCAGGGGCCCCACGAGGCCCAGGGTGGCCACCTGCCCCCAGAAACCTGTGTGCTGACCAGGCCAGGTGGCGAGGCCTTGGCTTGCTTGTTTGCAGGACAGCGAGAGCACTTCTGTCGTCTTAAAGGTTTTTCTGATTGAAGCTTCAATGGAGCGTTATTTATTTATCAAGGCCTCTTTGGCAAGCTTGGGGCACCAGCAAAGGGTAGGAGGGATGTGGGACCGATGCCCCAACCCCTTATGCCCCTGAGCGGGGCAGGGGTCCCTGAGCTATTCTTAGCCCTACTCCGAAGGAGCTGAGGCCCGAGCGGTTTATTTATTGGGAAAGTGAGGGAGGGAGACAGACTGACTGACTGACTGACTGACAGCCATGGGTGGATCAAGGGGGTGGTCCCTCCCCAGGGGGTCACTGCAGGGCCCCAACTTCCCCCCAGGATGGATGTGAGATGGGAAAGGTGAGTAGGGGACCTTCACTGACAGGGTGGGCAGAAGGGGTGGGTGAAGGGTGCCACTAGCCCAGACCACGGGGTCCCTCTGCCCCACTTGTTGCTCTGCCCCCTCAATTTGCACTTTGATTTGCCTTCCTAACCGCTCTGTTCCCTCCTGCTTTGGTTTTAATAAATATTTTGATGGTGAAAAAAAAAAAAAAGACAAAATATACAGGGAACACAAAGTAACAAAACAAAGTATCAAGGATAATAACTTTGTGCAGCTGAGAGAGAAAGATAGGGATAGAAAAACAGAAAGTGAGAGACTTCTCCTTTAATTCCTGGAAATGGAGAATTCAAGAGCCTTACCTTAAAGACTCAATGGAGTGATCTGAATCTTCTGAGATACAGACTCTGCAAACTACATTTCTATTCAATCTTAAATACCAAAATTAGGGATATTGCTTTTTACTGTCTATTCCAAGTATTTTTTTTTAAGATTTTATTTTATTTATTTGACAGGTAGAGAGATCACAAGTAGGCAGAGGCAGGCAGAAAGAGAGGGGGGAAGCAGGTTCCCCGCTAAGCAGAAAGCCCAACGCAGGGCTCAATCCCAGGACCTGAGCCAAAGGCAGAGGCTCAACCCACTGAGCCATCCAGGTGCCCCCTATTCCTAGCTATTTTAACTGATAAAACTTTAACTCTTATTTTTTCAAAGATTTATTTGAGGGGCACCTGGGTGGCTCAGTCAGTTAAGCATCTGCCTTCAGGTCCTGGGATGAGCCCCAAATCCAGGTCTCCGCTCAGTGGGAGTCTATTTCTCTCTCTCTTCCCTGCTCATTCTATCTCACTCTCTCTCTCCGCCAAATAAAAAAAAAAAGTCTTTTTAAAAAAATGTAATCTCATTTTTTTAAAAAAGGTTAAAAAATACATACACAAACACATACATACATACATACATACATACTTTTAAAAGAAGATTTGCAAGAAAGCATGCACCTACTCAAGAGAGTGGTGGGGAGGGGGCAGAGGTAGAGAATCTTCAAGGAGACTTCGGGCTGAGTGCAGAGCCCACTATGGGGCTCAATCCCAAGACCCATGAGATCATGACCTGAACAGAAACCAAGAGTCAGATGTTCAACCAACTAAGCCATCCAGGAGCCCCCTTTTTACTCTTATTTTTATTAAATGTTATCCTCTGAATTTCTCACCTGAATTTTATCTATGTTTAAGGATTTTAGTAATCCAAATGTAGATATGCCACTAGGACAGATAAGCACATCCACATTTGGATCACTAATATGGTATTTTTCTCACAGGACACACCATCCAGTCCCTTTATAAAGAGCTATGTTTACTGCAATCCATTATCGCTGCAAAATACAATCAATAGTCAAGTAGATGAACACTGTCTTACTTAAAAGGAAAAAGGAAAAGGAGAGGTCTAACACACTGAGAAAGACCTTCCATATAGTGCTCTGGTATATCTTTGTTCAAGAACCAGGTAGAGGTGAATATTCAAATAGTTCTTAGTGGAAGAAGGCCTCATATTTTTTCTCTACTAATTTCCCTCTAATTTGGCATTTCCAAATGGACGGGTTTTCTTTTCTGGGCAATATTTAGGGTTCAGCCTAAAATGATTTTTCCAAAACAGTTTACTTCTCATAGTTCCCTTTTTCTGTTTCATTTTGCTCATTCAATAAAGAACAGCTAAATTTCACTTCTAAGTCTGTTTGATTTGGGATATTCCGAAATACAACTGGCTTCCGTGCAGGTTGACAGTTGATGTTTCTGCAAAGGTCTAACAAGCTGAAGAAAGACTTCCTGGTATAAATGTATAAGAAAACAAAACTCATGTAAATTTAAGGGAAAACATACTTTTGGATTTATACACAAACAAGCAAAAAAGTATGGTGAGAACACAATTACTCAGTAGCTATCTTTCAGTTCTAGTTTACCTTTCTGTTTTTAGAATTTGACACCATATCCCTCCTGAAGCTCGCTACCACAAGCAACCCATTATAACTCTACCAACTGCGTATAGGCAACCAACCCTGATTATAGAATTTTCTTCAGAGTAAGTTTGTTTCTATAATTAGGGGGAAATACTAAGCTTATAGGTCAGTCAGGGTATCCATCAATTAAGTTTTCACTGGTAAAAGCACCATTCATTTTACAAAAATTATTATGAATTACCAGAGTGCCTAATTTATACCTAAAACATTATTTACTCATAAAACCTACTTGTGCACTTATTAATACCTGTTTACCACTAAACACAAATACTGATCAAGATTAATTTACTACATTTAATCCTGTTCATATTCTCTCATTTATTCTCAAACGAAAACCTGAACTATACCAATAATCTAAGAAAACATTTTAATATAGAAAGCATTTTCATAGTTAAGGACAAATAATAAATCAAATTAAAGAAAAGGAAATTAAATACTTCAATTTTCACACAAAATAAATACTAAACTACCCAACAATGCCTCTTACCCAGGCCTCTGATTAATACAATTATACCTATATTTAACCTAGCAGTTATCTAGGGTCCTCATTAACCTCTACTAATGTCTAATTAATAGTACAAATACAAAGAGAATACCTTTTTGAGACTTAGTAGGGTTTATAGTTTCCATAGCTACAGAAATGTGTCTCACTTCACTAATGCAGCTCTTCTTCTTCCTGGCTTTCTGCCACAATTCTGTGACATTTATTGGAAAACTGCAATCTACTTGCTACTATTAAATATAAACATTTGCTTTCCAGAAATCAACAAAATGAATCAACGACGCATATTAATAGTAAAAATTTTTCAATCTAAACAATTGTGTCTACTTCATGAATTTTTCACAGTCATCTGTAGTCTAGATTGGCTCATCAAAATTTTGTTTTTGATCATTCAAGATATAGCACAATCAGTGATGTTCTAGGTCATCCCACTCATATTTTAAGCTAAAGACTTTGGGTCCCATATAGAAAGCAAGAAAAATTCACATTTTATGAAAACAAAAGGAAGAAAATCATAAATGATTTAGACAACAAAAATACACTCTGTTAAATGGGAAAAAGTCTTTTTTCCACATGCCACTACACAATCACCTCTGTTTCAGTAACTTCACTGAAAAAGTTACTATATCTCAGGCTCCTAAAATTACTTTTTTCATATATATATATATGGTAAAATAAATATAACATAAAATTTACCACTGCATTTTTTTCAAAAGATTTTTTTTTTAATTTTAGAGAGAGACAGAGAGCCCATGTGAGTGTGAGCAGGTGGGAGGGCAAGAAGGAAAGGCAGAGGGAGAGAAGCGTACTCTCCACTGAGTGTGGAGCTCAATGTGAGACTTGATCCCATGACTGAGATCATGACCTGAGCTGAAATCAAGAGTTGGACATTTAACTGACTGAGTCACCCAGGTGCCCCTTATCAGTGCATTTTTTTAAGGGTACAACTCAATGCTATTAAGTTCACTCACAATGTTGTGCAACCATCACCACTACCCATTTCCAGAACTTTTTCATCATCTCAAATATAAACTCTGTACCCATTAAATAGTAACTCACTACTGCCGTCTCACCATAGTCCCTAGTGACCACTATTCATATACTTTCTGTCTCTATTCTAGATACTTCATGAAATCATACAATATATGTCCCTTTTGTATCTGGCTTATTTCTTTATCTCACATGTTTTTGAAGTGCATCCATACTGTAAGATATATCAAAATTTCATTCCTTTTTAAGGGGAAATAAAATTCCATTATCTGTACAACACCATACTTTATTTATCCATTTATCTGTTGACGGACACTTTAGTTTATTCACAAAATTGTGCAACCATCACCACAATCAATCTTATAACACTTTTAATCACCCTTCCAAAAGAAACCCCAAACCCTTTAACTATCATCCCCTATCCTCGACTTCCACTCCTAGGAACCACTAATGTATCTTCTGTCCCTATGGATCTGTCCCTTCTGCTCAGTGCAGAAGATATGACTATTCTGTACATTTTTTTTAAGATCGTATTTATTTATTTGACAGACAGAGATCACAAGTAGGCAGAGAGCCCAATGCGGGGCTCAATCCCAGGACCCTGGGACCATGACCTGAGCTGAAGGCAGAGGCTTAACCCACTGAGCTACCTAGGCGCCCCTTCTGTACATTTTCTATAAATGGAATCCAAAAATATGTGGTATTTTGTGATTGGCTTCTTTCACTTAACATGCTTTCAAGATTCACCTACATGGCTCTGTTGCTTAAGCGTCTGCCTTTGGCTCAGGTCATGATCCCAGGGTCCTGCTCAGCAGGGAATCTGCTTCTTCTTCTCCCTCTGCCTGCCACTCCCCCTGCTTGTGTGCTCTCTCTCTCTCTGTGTGTCAAATAAATAAATTAACTAAATATTTTTTAAAAAGATCCATCCATGTTGCAGCATGTATCAGTAATACATTCCTTCTTATGCCAAATACTATTCCATTAAATGGATAATGTTTTGTTTATTCATCCATTGTTCAGTTGATGGACATCTTGGTGGTTTCTACATTTTGGCTATTAAGAATAATGCTGCTATGGGCATTTGTGTACAAGTTTTTATGTGTACAGATGTTTTCATTTCTGTTGTGAATATATCTAGAAGTGAGATGCTGGATTATATGGTACTCTACGTTTAATTTTTTGAGGAATTACCAGATTATTTTTTAAAGTGGCTGCACCATTTACATTTCCACCAGCAGTATATGAGGTGATTTGTCCACATCCTTGCCACAACTGTTATTATCTTTTTGATTATAGCCATCCTAGTGGGTATAAAGTAGCAGTATCTCACTGTGGTTTAAATTTGCATTTCTCTAATGACTAATAATGCTGAAAATCTTTTCATGTGTTTATTGGTATAGTTTGTATTTTTATTGTATCAGTGCTTTTATATTAAAACATTTATACAGGGGCACCTGGGTGGCTCAGTCGGCTAAGCATCTGCCTCTGGCTCAGGTCATGATCTCAGGGTCCTGGGATCAAGCCCCACATGGGACTCCCTTTTCAATGGGAAGCCTGCTTCTCCCTCTTCCTCTGCTGCTCCCCCTGCTCATGCTTTCTCTATCTCAAATAAATACATAAAGTCCTTAATAAATAACACATTTATACATTTAGCAATATTTATCATTCCTTCCTTCCACATAATATTTTTTAAAAATCTGTCTATAGGGATGTCTGAGTAGCTCAGTTGTTAAGCCTCTGCCTTTGGCTAAGGTCATGATCCCAGGGTCTTGGGATCAAGCCCTGCATTGGGCTCCCTGCTCAGCTAGAAGCCTTCTTCTTCTGTTCCTGCTTGTGTTCCCTCTCTCTGTATAAAATAAACAAACAAAATCTTAAAAAAAAAAAAAGTCTATAAATAATATTACTAAGTCTTACTTCTCATTCACTTACATTTATATTTATGTTTAAGGTGAAGTTTACTCCTAGAATATAAGTTAAAAATTATAAGATTAATTTAATAGTCGCTGAGGACCAGGGTTTGACAGAAGTGATTTCACACATGCCCATATACATATTCCACTTCACTCTACTAAATTCCCAGGAAAACTGGGGCACCTGGGTGGCTCAGTTGGTTGAGTGTGACACTCTCGGGTTTCAGCTCAGGTCATGATTTCATGATCGTGGGATGGAGCCCCACGTTGGGCTCCATGCTCAATGCAGTCTGCTTCAGATTCCTTCTCCCTCTCCCACCTCCCTGCCCCTCCCCACTCAAACTTTCTCTCTCTCTAAAATAAAATCTTTTTTTTTTTTAAATAAAGTTTTGTTTTGTTTTTTAATTTGACAGAGATCACAAGCAGGCAGAGAGGCAGGCAGAGAAGCAGGCTCCCTGCTGAGCAAAGAGCCTGGGCTTGATCCCAGGACCTGGGGATCATGACCCGAGCTGAAGGCAGAGGCTTTAAGCCATTGAGCCACCCAGGTGCCCCTAAAATAAATAAAATCTTTTAAAAAAAATTCCAGGAAATCCATGCCAATACAAGTGAGAAAGCTAGGTTATGTAGAGCTGATGTGGAGTAAAAAGGTCTACTTCCAATTCTACAAAATCACCTCACATCAACTGGTTACTCTGTTCCATGGGGCATAGAATTTCAAAATAAAATAACCCTCCCAAACAAAGAGAAAAAAGTAATGTTGGGAAAAATTATATTTTTCTTTTACATTTTCTGATAAAGGTAACAGACATTTTCTTGCCATAAAATTAAGATCACATCTCTAGCTTTCTCAATTATCCATGATGGTCAACCTATTATCTATTTATTTAACTAACCATTCTAGATTCTATTTTTTTTTTCAGTTGTAACATGTAAAAGGTCCACTAAGAAAACTTCTACCCATTATATATATTACATAGTTATACATTTTGTCCTAAACCTATTCCATTCAAACTTCAGGAGAACTTTCTTGAGTATTTTAGATTCAGAGAACAAACCTCCATTTTCATCTTTATTATCTAAGTTCTTGTCTTTACAGATTAAATAGCTACAAGTCTACAGTTTTCTATTTGTTGTAATTTTAATGTAATTGTTATTCCAATTAAAGCTTTCTACATGGCTGTGTATAACTAGAACACAATCCTCTCAGACTTCCAATATCATTCCTTCCTTCTTTTCTGGATATAGTTCTCATTCACTCAATATTTATCAAGTACCTTTTAGATTATAAAGCACTTGTGTCAGATGCTCTGAGAATTCAAGGTATAATTGCTGGCCTTGAGAAAATTACCACCGAGTACAACTTTTTAAACAAAAGTGGACTTTACTATATGTCGTTTATGGTTTACTACAGCTTTAATTCTATGACTGACTAATATTTTACAGTCAATTATTTCATCATAGTTTGGGTATCTTTTTCTGAATAGATACATAATCTAGTACTTCAATAAATACTAAAGCTCTCCTAAGTTTTAAGAGACCATTCCTCAAATCATTTCCAATTTGCTAACACTTAAAAATGATTAAAAAGCAAACACTTGGGACACCTGGGTGGCTCAGAGGGCTAAGCCTCTGCCTTCGGCTCAGGTCATGATCTCAGGGTCCTGGGATCGAGCCCCGCATCGGACTCTTTGCTCAGCAGGGAGCCTGCTCCCCACGCCCCCGCTCTCTGCCTGCCTCTCTTCCTACTTGTGATCTCTGTCAAATAAATAAATAAAGTCTTTAAAAAAAAAAGCAAGCAAAACACTTAAAAATAAATGTTTAAGAAGATATGTAAAACTTATACCTTGAGAACTACAAAACACTGTTGAAAGAAACTGAAGGGACATCTAAATAAAAGGAAAGATATCCCATGTTCATAGAGAGGTAGGTTTAATATTATTAAGATGGCAATACTCCACAAACAATATTCCTCAAAATAGATTCAATGCAATCCCTATTAAAATCATAGCTCACTTTTTGCAGAAGTTGACAAGCTATTCTTAAAATTCAAATGGAGGGGAGATGGGGTGGCTCAGTCAGTTAAGCATCTGCCTTCTGCTCAAGTCGTGATCTCAGGGTCCTGGGATGGAGAACTAGCTCCGGGTCCCTGCACAGCAGGAAGTCTGCTTTTCCCTCTCCCTCTGCCCCTTTTCCCTGCTCCCGCTCTCTCTCTCAAAGAAATACATTTTAAAGATTTAAAATTAAAATGGAAATTTAAGGGACTTTGAATAACCAAAACAATCTTGTAAAAGAAGAACAAAATTGGAAGACTCACCCTTCTCAATTTCAAAATATATTTCAAAGTTACAGTAATCAAGACAGTATGGTACTGACATAAGGACAGACAGAAAGATGAATGGAAAAGAATTGAGACTCCAGATATAAGTTAACTCAAAATGGATGAAAGATCAAAATGTAAGAACCAAAACTATAACATTCTCAGATGAAAATATAGGTGTAAATCTCTGTAGCCCTAAGCTAGGCAACAGTTTCTTAAATATGACACAAACCATGAGTAACAACAACAAAAACAGATAAATTGCAGACTTAAACAAAATTTAAAATGTTTGTGCATCAAAAGACACTATCAAGAAAGTGAAGGGATGCTTGGGTGGCTCACTTAGTTAAGCATCTGCCTTCCACTAAGGTTGTGATCTTGGGGTCCTAGGATGGAGGTGGGAATCCCTGCTCAGTGGGGAGTCTGCTCCTCCCTCTTACTTTGCCCCTCCCCCTCCCATATACGCCCCCTCTCTCTTTTTCTCTCTCTCAAATAAAATCTTAAAAAAAAAAAAAAGTAAAAAGACAACCCACAGAGAGGGAGAAAATTTCTGCAAATCGCCAGCTGATAATGGATTTGTATACAGAAATATAAAGAACTCTTACAACTCAACAATAAGAAGACAAGTGATTCAATTTAACAATGGGCAAAAGTCTTAAGTAGGCGTTTTCCCAAAGAAGACATACTAATAGACAATAAACAAATGAAAAGATGCTCAAAAGTATTAGTCATTAGAGAAATATAAATCAAAACCACAAGAGACTTCATACCCACTATGACATCTTTAATCAAAAAGAGATAATAACAAGTGTTGACAAGGCTATGAAGAAATCAGAACCCTCATACACTGCTGCTGAAAACATAAAATGATGTAGCCACTGTGGAAAGCAGTTTGGCAATTTCTGAAAAAGTTAAAAACAGAGTTATAGTATGACCCAGCAATTCCACTCCTGAGTATATACCCAAAAGAAAAAAAATCTGCACACAGGAAAACTTGTACACAAATGTTCATAGCAACACTGTTCATAATAGCTAAAATAACCCAAATGCCCATGAACTAATGAATGAAGAGTCCAAAAATATTCTTCCATAAAAAGGAATGAATTACTGATACATGCTATAAAATGCATGAACCTTGAAAATATAATGTTAAGTGACACAAAGAAGTCACAAAAGACTATACATGATCACTCTAATACGAAATGTCTAGGAATAGATAAATCCAAACACAAAAAGTAGAGAGGGCTGCCACGGGCTGGAGGAAGGAGAACTGAGAAGTGACTGCTAAATGAGTAAAGTGTTTCTTTTGAGGGGAATGAAAATGTTCCAGAATTATATACTGGTGCTAGTTGTATAACATTTTGAATGCACTAAAACCACCAAATTACATACTTTAAAATGGTTAAAATGAAAAACTTTATGATATATTAATTACCTCAATTAAAAAAAAAGATAATCAGGAGCCAGGTCTTTAAGAATTTTGCATCTTTTTTTTTTAAGATTTTATTTATCTATTTGACAGAGAGAGAGAGAGAGAGAGAGATCACAAGGCAGAGAGGCAGGCAGAGAAAGGGGGAAGCAGGCTCTCCGCCAAGCAGAGAGCCCGATGTGGGGCTCGATCCCAGGGCCCTGGGATCATGACCTGAGCTGAAGGCAGAGGCTTAACCCACTGAGCCACCCAGGTGCCCCAAGAATTTTGCACCTTTTTTGTGTGTGTGTGAATTTTGCATCTTTATTAAAGGATTTTAAAGCAAGCAATATGATTAGATTTATATTTTAGGAAGACAAATCCTGTACCACATTGTGCTATGAATGCCTAAATCTTAGTATATAAATGTAGCAACATCTGATTTGGGTGCTCAGAAGCTTATGCTAAGGGACGCCTGGGTGGCTCAGTTGGTTAAGCGGCTGCCTTCAGCTCAGGTCATGATCCCAGCGTCCTGGGATCGAGTCCCACATTGGGCTCCTTGCTCGGCAGAGAGCCTGCTTCTCCCTCTGCCTCTGCCTGCCACTCTGTCTGCCTGTGCTCGCTCTCTCTCCTTTCTCTCTGACAAATAAATAAATAAAAATCTTAAAAAAAAAAAAAAAAGAAGCTTATGCTAATAAACTCCTGGTTCTTTGCTACATTATGGGTAAATATGTTTGTCAAGTAATTTATTTCTAGATATGAATTTTTATTATATTTGTTTATTTTACAAATACTTACATAGTGCTTACTGTATGCCAAATACTATTTCAAGTACTTTAGAAATATTAACTCATCTAGTCTTCATAAGAAATCTAACAGTCTATTATCACCACTTTGTAGAACTGAGTCACAGAAAGGTTAACTAACTTGCCTAAAATCACACAGCTATTAAGTAATGCATGGTTCTGAAACTGGGTTTTTATTCACAAGCCTGATAAACAGATAGAACTCTGATTTTTCTACTTATTATCTTTACCATTATTTTTTTTTAATTTTAGTTATTTGTCAAGAGAGAGCACAAGCAGGGGGAGCGGCAGGCAGAGGGAGAAGCAGGCTCCCTGCTAAGCAAGGAGCCCAATGCAGGACTCAATCCCAGGACCCCAGGATCGTAACACTACCTGAAGGCAGATGATTAACCAACTGAGCCACCAAAAGGTACTGTACCATTTTTAATTCCTATGAAAACACTTCTTCAAATTCAACTTCCAACTCTTCTGTTCATGTGTTCTCAGTTAAGTTTGAACTGAGTTTTTTTCTGTGCAGAATTTTTTGTAATGGATTCTATCCATTCTTACTAAGTTCACCGAAAAACATTTTCAAGAAAGTTATTTTTTAGGGGCGCCTGGGTGGCTCAGTGGGTTAAAGCCTCTGCCTTTGGCTCAGGTCATGATCCCAGGGTCTTGGGATCGAGCCCCGTGTCAGGCTCTCTGCTCAGCAGGGAGCCTGCTTCCCTCTCTTTCTGCCTGCCTCTCTGCCTACTTGTGATCTCTGCCTGTCAAATAAATAATAAATAAAATCTTAAAAAAAAAGAAAGTTATTTTTTAGTTTTTACTTACTATATTTTACAGTATAAATGTACCATTTGTGTTTACTGTAATAGACCAGTAAGTTAGCTAACTAGTGACATTCTGTTCTTCAACTACTTCATTACCCCATTTAAAAACAAAAAAGCAACAATGGAGCTTATTAAAGGAATTAAGTAGTCATTTTATCCAACGTATCTGTTATTCAGGTAAAAATAAACTAAGAAAATGAAATGCTCTTCAAAAATAATTATAGGGGTGCCTGGGTGGTTCAGTCAGTTGAATGACTGCCTTTGGCTCAGGTCATGATCTCTGGGGTCCTGGGACTGAGCCCCACATTGGGCTCCCTGCTCGATGGGGAGCCTGCTTCTTCCTCTCTCTCTGCCCTAGCCCTGCTCGTGCTTGCTCTCCCTCACTGTCTCTCAAATAAATAATCTTTAAAAATTATTATTATTATAAAATTCAAGCGATATGTTTACATTTTACATTCATTTACTCTACTTTAGCCTAATATTCTAGAGAATATGGTTTAACAATACATAGTAAAAGGATATAGAAAAAGTTAGAGTTCACAAAACAATTTTATAAAAATTTACTCCAGTAAAATTTTAATTTATAATTTCTAAAGTCCTAGGTACTTACAAATTAAATATTTAACTTATTAACACTAATTTATTATTATTAATTCCACTTTACAGTGATATTTTTCAAGTAAAATCTTCGTTTCAGACTGAAAACCTAATAAGAAAGTTACTACTTGGAAACTGGAAAAAAGAGACACTACAAAATCTTAAAGACTTCTAATTACAACTTTATTATGAAGAATAGCTACTTGTTAGCTTAAACTTACATTTGGATGCTTCATTGCTATTACATACTTTTAAACCCGAGGCATTTTAGTGACTTACCTAAACAACTGTAATGAAAACTTAATTCAAACAAATACTTAAGTTGTGTAACCAGGTCCCATCAACAAACATTTAATTGTTCCATTATGTTGCTAACAAAGGTATTTTATTATTATTATTTTTTAAAGATTTTTATTTATTTATTTGTCAGACAGAGGGAGAGCACAAGCAGGCAGAGGCAGAGAGAGAAGCAGATTCCCTGCTAAGCAAGGAGCCGGATGCAGGACTTGATCCCAGGACTCTGGGATCGTGACCTGAGGTGAAGGCAGCCCCTTAACCAACTGAGCCAGCCAGGCATCCCAACAAAAGTATTTTAATGTCTAAGGTCCAAACTAGCAGTATGGTATATAGTAAAAATGATTACTGGGCAACTTGAATTTTATTCAAAATACAGTAGAGTTAAGCACAAGATAGTACTCACTTTATATGTGACAGAAAGCTCATTTTGATTTTGTCCGTTACACTTAACCTACAGTATTGCATACCCACTACGTACTCTTCAACTATATACCTCTCTCCAGACTTAAACTATTTTACAAAGAAATTTTAAAGCTCTAAACTTCGATTTTTAATTATCTGGTATGGGGCAAACTATATGCTCTGGTATAAGTTGCACAGAAGTTTTTTCCTATGAGCAAATAAAAGTTAAAAGTCAAGCATATTAGGTGCCTGGGTATCTCAGTCAGTAGGCAGCTGACTATGGTTCAGGTCATGATTCCAGGATCCTGGGATGGAGCCCCACATCAGGCTCCCTGCTCAGCGGCAAGCCTGCTTCTCCCTCACTCTCTTCCCCTACTTGTGTTCCCTCTCTCGCTGTGTCCCTCTCTGTCAAATTAAATAAATAAAAATCTTTTTTAAAAAAGTCAAGCATATTAATTTCATTTTCTAATCTAGACTGTATTACAAAACCCTTTAAAACATTGTTTATTCACATACAATATCTTCTAATGAGCTATAAACTATATGTGGCCAAGATCCATGTGCAAATTCATTTTTTTTAAGATTTTTTTTTTTAATTTGTTTGACAGACAGAGATCACAAGTAGGCAGAGAGGCAGGCAGAGAGAGAGGAAGCAGGCTCCCTCTTGAGCAGAGAGCCCGATGCGGAGATGTGGGGATGCGGGGCTCAATCCCAGGACCCTAAGATCATGACCTGAATTGAAGGCAGAGGCTTTAACCCACTGAGCCACCCAGGTGCCCCTGCAAATTCATTTTAAGTGAGTGAATAAATATAAATATCATGACTAAGTAACCTATACTTGCACATAAACATGAAAAGTCATCCCTAGAAAATTACACTTGGCTACATTATAAAATACAGTAATGTAAAACAGAATAAAAAATTTCATTATTTTTAGGTCCTTTGAAAAAATAGTTTTCCATTTTAGAACGTTACAGTGGTTGAACAAACAAAAGTTGAAGAGAAAAGAGCATATAGTGTATAAATCCATTAATATGAAATTCTAAAAAAGACAAAACTGATTTATTTTAAGAAAAAACAGACAAGTAGTTGCCTGAGGGCAACTTGCCAGTTGGGCAAGACTGACTACAAAACAGCAAGAGGTAACCTACCTAACAGGGTGACTGAGATGTTCTGTATCTCATCTATGGTGATTACACTGATGTGTACACTTGTTAAAAATTCATGGAACACCCTAAATTGGTAAACCTCTGTGCTTCTATATAAAGACGATCTGTTATTTAAAAAGAGAGAGAGAGAGAGAATACAAGGACTAATCGCAAAAACCAACAAGCAAATGTAGAAAGTACCATGAGAAAATGGAGATATGAGTAGAACAAGATTTTAGAAAGAGGGACAGTGCAAAGAAACTAAGTAAATTAATAGGGCCCAATGCAGAGTATCACTACTGATACAGACATTTTATAATTTCGTCCTCTAACATTGTGTCAGTTATTTTTTCCTCTTAACTCTTAGGTAAGCAAAACAGCTATTAAAGTCTCTACCGAAGAAAAGGAATGCTTACACAATTTTCCACAGGGTCTCAAACAAAACTAGAACTAAAATCCATATTTTCTAATGCCTAACACAAAATTTTCAGGAAATTCATGAACAATGACCAACCACAGCATGAAAAGAACTAACTCCAAGAGCTCTATTAGTACTGTATTCTCTGTTGCTCATCTCCTTTCAAATTTAGCTAAGCTCTGAAACACATTAGCAGAAATAAGGTGCAATGATTCCAGGCTTCCATAAAACTAATGCCAAAGAAATGATGAGTCCCATGGCATCCTCCATTTCTCAAGTAATTCTCCTTTGGTGATGGTGTGCTTAGCCTTCCCCTACTTTTCACTTCTGAGTACCACCATCTGTCAACACAGAGGTGGTACAATCTTAAAGACACTCACCCAAGTCAGGCCATGATTTGCTAATTTCCAGTGTTAATATATTTCCCCAAAAGGGTCATCATTGTATTCTTAACTGATTTCTATCTGTGGCTTATAGAATTTCTTACTTTATGGAGGCTGTTTAGCTGAAGAACCCTATACAAAGCACTCTTTTTACACCATATGAACAGTGGTGTAATTTTAGTAGGGCCCAAAGTGTAAATACCAATTATCAAATGTTTATACTAAAGAGAGTCAGGATAAGCTCAATACTCTGTGGTAAAATAGTGAAAGTTTCAAATTCCAGCCTCCCCGATTAACTACACGACCTTGGGAAAATAAGCGAATCCCTCTGTACCTCAGTTCGCTCATTTATGAAATACAGATACGGACACTATCTCAGAGGATTTTTTCTGAGGACTAAATGTGAAAAATATCTGTAAAATTCTGGCACACATAAATTGCTCAAAAAATGTTTCCAATTACTAGCACTGAATTTATTAATCTTTCTTTACCAACACTGTTTCTTTTATCATGCCCTACAAATGTTATTTTAAGTAGATGTCTTAAAACTAAAACTAAAACTAAAACTACAACAACAACAAAAAAACCCACTAAACTAAAGCTAAATTTATAAAGGTAAGAGTAATCAACAACTTAGGTCACTCTTAGAAACTTTTTCTGTTCTTGCCTCATCTTCAAAAGAAGATACCAGAAAAAACCCAAAAAACAAAAGACACAACCAATACCAATACCAAATTTACTAAAAAACTAATTGTAACATTTCTGAATGGGGAAAAAAAAAGATTAAACATTTATGGCTGGGCAGCACTAATTCTCATCACCTATTTATCAAGTAAGTATTAAGAGAAAAAAAATTATTTTTCAATAGTTATTAAGAATAAGTAAACTGAAAATGTCCACGTAGCACATCTTTAGTTTCAAATCATCAAAAATATAGATCCTTTATCACAGCACCAGGTTTTATTTACACTTGGAAGCTAGAATCATTATCTATAGTTAAACCATAAAGAAAATTTCTACCTTTTCACTCAAGTACAGGTTTGTAATTAGTGTATTATACAGTTAGTTTTTTTAACCTTGATTTTTATTAAGACAACAGCAAATAAAAGACACATGAATCTCTTTTATGTAATTTGAAATAAAATCTTTGCAACAAGACAATAACATAAATTAATAAGCAACATTTCTACTGAAGAATGTCTTACAACTTAGAGCTAACAGGACTATCTTCTCTCACTATACAATAAGGTCCAAATGACACCTCAGATTACTTTGATCTTTTATTTTTTCTAATCACCTATTATTCGTTATGGACTATATAATCTTTTTTTTTTAAGATTTTATTTATTTCAGAGAGAGGGAGAGGGGAAGGGGCAGAGGGAGAAGCAGACTCCTGGCTAAGCGGGGCGTCCACAGTGAGGCTTGAGGCTAAAGGCTTGTTACCAGGCCCCTAGCATCATGACCTGAGAGGAAGGTAGACACCTACCTGACTGAGCCACCCACCCACCCGAGCCACCCAGGTGCTCCTATGGACAATACAATCTGAGTCAATCTTTTCTAATATAAAGTGGCTATTTTTTATAAATAATATTAATCGCAATAAGAAATGTTTTTCTATAAAATCACTTTCAAGTTTTAGGGGACTCTGGGAATAATTACAGTAGTGTCAAGAGTGAATTAAGAGCAAGCCAAGAACCATCTGATTAAATATGAATTTCTATCCTCTTGCTGTAATAAGCAGCAGAATCTAGTACTGAATGAAAATAACAAAAACAGAGTTTAGAAAGAGACACAAAAACAAATAGGAGGAAATCAGGGAGATGGACAGAACCAAGAAGTGAGGATGAACTAGGTATGGATGACTTACAATGTTTGGACTTCATTTCCATAATGACATTTTTAGTTACTGGGTAAGGATCTATGGATATTAATAGATACTAAACAAGAAAAGAATCCAACAGATTATTTTTAATACTAAATATTTTCAAAAAATCCTTTCCATTAAGATACCTTCATACATTTCATCATTTGAGAATTAACGGCTTAACTACCCTACTTACACCAGCTCTATGAAGAGAAATAAATCAGGCTTAATGGCAATCCTGAAATATTCCACAAAGTCAGTAAAACAGTTACTATTTTTAGGATTTTCATTTTGTGAATTACAAAGTATAATTATGCATAGTACCATATCAAATGGTGTGACAACAGTAACAAAAAAAAGTAGTTTATGGTCCCTAACTCATTGTAATATTTCACATTTTCTTTTAAAAATCCTCCTTTCAGGGGCGCCTGGGTGGCTCAGTGGGTTAATCTGCTGCCTTCAGCTCAGGTCATGATCTCAGGATCCTGGGATCGAGCCCCACATCGGGCTCTCTGCTCAGCGGGGAGCCTGCTTCCCCTCTCTCTCTGCCTGTCTCTGCCTACTTGTGATCTCTCTCTCTGTATCAAATAAATAAATAAAATCTTCTTTAAAAAAAAAAAAAAATCCTCCTTTCAGGGGCGTCTAGGTGGCTCAGTGGGTTAAAGCCTCTGCCTTCAGCTCAGGTCATTATCCCAGGGTCCCGGGATGGAGACCCGTGTAGGGCTCTCTGCTCAGTGGGGGGCCTGCTTCCCCTTCCCCCCTTCCCCACTCCCCCACCACAGGCCCTGCCTGCCTCTCTGCCTACTTGTGATCTCTATCAGTTAAACAAATAAACTCTTTAAAAATTTTTAAAAAATAAATCTTCCAGTTTCAAATACTTAATATTAAGACTGCCTCACATTGGTGTTTAACTCTTATTTAATCAGTTTTTAATTTAGTCCATCATATGTAATCTCTTAACACCTGCTTTTAAAAACATTTAAAAATTTTAACCTATTATTTTTATTACTCTATTTTTTACCAACTTGCTTATGTTATTTTTCCTGTTTTATCTGATTTTCTACCATCTTATCTTACATCTCTGTATTTCCAGAATGACCTGTTACTCGTATTCATTTACTTTAGTTTAATTTTTATATCAGTTTTTTATATGGCAAATAATACATGCCAAAATCAGTATTTTTCAATACAGAGCGTTAAGAAATGACAATTTTTCTCTGTAGTTCAACTTTTTCTCTAGACACTCCAAAGATTCCTAGCCTTCAAATTTGAACACACTAACTGTAAACCATTTTATTTTTTGTTCACTATATATAAACTTACTTCTTTATTTTTTTTCCTTTTTTTTTTTTTTTAAAGATTTTATTTATTAGACAGAGATCACAAGTAGGCAGAGAGCAAGCAGAGACAGAGAGGGAGAAACAGACTCCCTGCTGAGCAGAGAGCCCGATGTGGGGCTCGATCCCAGGACCCCGAGATCATGACCCGAGCTGAAGGCAGAGGCTTTAACCCACTGAGCCACCCAAGCGCCCCTAAACTTACTTCTTTAAAGAAAGCAGGAAAAATGAGGGGCACCTGGGTGGTTCGGTGGGTTAATGCCTCTGCCTTTGGGTCAAGTCATGATCCCAGGGTCCTGGGATGGAGCCCTGCATGGGGCTCTCTGCTTAGCGGTGAGCCTGCTTCCCACCCCCCTCTCTGCCTACTTGTGATCTTTGTCTATCAAATAAATAAATAAATAAATAATCTTTTTTAAAAAAAAGGTATCAGGGAAAATGCAAAAATAGAATAAAAAATAAAATCTTACAGTATATACATTTGTACAGGACTTTTTCTATGTAAGTTACTTTTAACATAATTGCAACAGTACCTCTTTTATTTACTTATTTCATTAAGAGTCTCCCATGTAATTATGGTGTCATCAGAAACATTATTTGTATTATTGCATTAAATAAATGGACCCTTTTCCCATTGTTAGGCAATTACCACATTAAATAAAAAGGTAGTAGCAGAACCACATACGGTGACAGATTTTATTTTTAAGATTTTTTACTTATTTATCTGACAGAGAGAGAGATCACAAGTAGGCAAAGAGACAGGCAGAGAGAGGGGGAAACGGGCTCCCCACCGAGCAGAAAGCCCAATGGGGCACTCAATCCCAGGGCCCTGAGACCATGACCTGAGCTGAAGGCAGAGGCTTAACCCTCTGAGCCACCCAGGCACTCCTATAGATGTTAATTAGATTTACTGTGGTAGTCACTTCCCAATATATACAAATAATGAATCATTACATTGTGAAACTGAATTATGTCAACTTCCTATTCTTTAAAACACACACACACACACACACACACACACACAGTAGCAGGAAGAACCAGCATTGATATGTAGGATAAAAGCAAACTTAACTGAATGGTAAACAGATTTTTATTTCTTTGAGAGAGACAGACAGAGATAGAGAGAGCATGAGTGGGGAGGATAAGGAGAAGTAGACTCCCACCAAGTAGGAAGCCCAATTCAGGGCTCTATCCCAGGACCCTGAGATCATGACCTGAGCCAAAGGCAGACACTCAATGTACAGAGCCACTCAGGCGCCCCTTGAATCTATTTTTAAAATTTTAAAGCTCCATAACACTCAACTGCAAGTTTTCCAACCTTGTTTCCTAAAGAGAGACCTTACATTTGGAAAAAATACGTCCTTCAAAAAATTTAACAAATTATATAGGATAGTAATCAAATTCCCCTTACTCTGGGTTGAGTTTACTACTAAATGGAAATCTAGACTACTGACAGAAAGTATACACACATATTACTAGAAAATACTTCTCAGGACGCCTGTATGGCTCAATCAGTTAAGCGTCTGCCTTCAGCTCAGGTCATGATGCTTGGGGTCCTGGGATGGAGCCCCACATGGGACTCTGCTCAGCGGGAAGCCTGCTTTTCCCTCTCCCACTCCCCCTGCTTGTGTTCCCTCTCTCATGGTCGCTGTCTCTGTGTCAAATAAATAACTAAAATCTTTAAAAAGAAAAAAGAAAATACTTCTTATTATATAACAGGGAGTCAATATAATACAATACAGTAGTTAATGAGCATAGACTACAGTGAGACTACCTGTGTTGAAATCTTGGCTACAACTTACCAGCTATGTGACTCTGGGTAAGTTACTAAACCTCCCCATGCCTTAGCACCCTCACCTGTAAAATGGGATAATAATAACCATCGCATGGTTGTTAAGAGAATTCAGTGAGTTCATATTTATAAAGTTCTTGGCATACAGTAAATGCCATGTAAGTGGTTGTTCAGAATTTTTAATTAAGCTAACATTTATTGAGCACTTACTATGTGTTAGGTTAAATGCTATAGGCATGAATTTGCCTCAGATAATCTTCACAGCAGCCCATGATGAAGATACTACGATTATCCCCATTTAAAGATGAGGAAATTGAAGCACAAAAAGATCACATGACTAAGCCAAGGTCAAGCACAAACGCTGAAACAAGGATTTGAACTCAAGTCTGATGCATGACCTATAATTTTAACATAGATTACAAGGTACACTATACATTAGAAGCAGTAGCCTCCAGCTGTGCTTTAACTTAAAAAGAGGGCAAGGAGAGGAGAGACTTTACTGAAATAAATCAGAATATGTATTTCCTGGAATAAAGTAGGGTATTTTAAAAATTAATAAAGAAAGATCACTATAATACAAAAGCATGTATATATAAAGTAACATGATGTCTGATATTTGTCTTAAAATAAAATAGCTTCAGGAAAAGGTGAGGATAAAAGAAACAAGATCAGACATGCATTGATAATTGTTAAAAGCTTGGTGATAGGAATACGGTGGCTCATTATTTTATTCTCTCTACTTTTGTAAATTCTAAATAGAAGTAGGGTGCACAGATTATAAATACTTTCATTACACAAGCAAACAACTTTCTTATGATTCCCTGTATCAAAGCCATAAAACGATACTTGATATTTATACATTTTACAATGTATAGATAATCTGTGAAAGGATGGTCTCACTTCAAAAAACTGAGGATCTTCTCAACCAAAATAAAAATTTAATAAAAGTATTTAAGCACATACATATAAATATGCATATTAAATGGCTATCTGCATTTCCATCAACTTGTTAAAAATATTTGCTGGACTAATTAACACTTTCTTTTTTCGTGTCTTGCTTCTGCCTGATAATCTCTATGATTATGATACTCTCTGGTCTGTTGCCCAGAAAACGGATGGGTTTGTGACAAAGAGGAATCTATAACATGGTCATAACTGGACAATATGAATAAAAAACAGAAATCTGCTTCAGTAAGAAACATTTACAGGGGCACCTGGGTGGCTCAGTGGGTTAAGTCTCTGCCTTGGGCTCCAGTCATGATGTCAGGGTCCTGGGATCGAGCCCCGATCCCCACATTGGGCTCTCTGCTCAGCGGGGAGCCTGCTTCCCCTTTCTCTCTCTGCCTGCCTCTGCCGACTTGTGAACTCTCTCTCTCTGTGTCAAATAAATAAATAAAATCTTAAAAAAAAAAAAAAAAAAAGAAACACATAAAATGTCTTGCCTCAAATTGTAGTTGATTTTTTAAGAGTTGTAATTGGAGGGCACCTGGGTGGCTGAGTGGGTTAAGCCTCAGCCTTTGGCTTGGGTCATAATCTCAAGGTCCAGGGATCCAGCCCCACATCAGGCTCTCTGCTGGGCAGGGAGCCTGCTTCCCCCTCTCTCTACCTGCCTCTCTGCCTGTGATCTCTCTGTCAAATAAATAAATAAAAATCTTAAAAATAAAATATAATTTAAAAAATTTTTAAAAAGTTGTAATTTGTTTTTATACTAATAGATATCAGTGGGCTTCTGTTAAATATAAATATAATTAATAATTAAAGAACATTCTATATGCTCTAAATTATAGTCAAAAAAGCTAGCTGATACTAAAAGGAAAACTCAACATTTATTAAGCCAGACACTATACTAGGCATTTTCATACACATTACCTCTGTAAACTTAAGAGATTATATACATTTTTATAGAAAGAATATTAAAGTTTAGAGAGGTGAAATAACCTGCCCAAGGCCACAGAGTTTATTAGCAACTAAATTGCTATTCCAACTCAACCTCAATTACAAAATCCATTCTTCCCACCACTGTATCAGACTATACCATATGGGAGGCAAACATCTAAACTCAAAAAAACTTAAACATTTATGGCCTTTTTTTAAAAAGATTTTATTTATTTATTAGAGAGAGAGCATGAACAGGGGAGGGACAGAGGGAGAAACAGGCTCCCCACTAAGCAGGGAGTCCCAAATAGGCCTCCAACCCAGGACCTAGGGATCATGATAGGAGCCAAAGGCAGATGGAAGGCAGATGTATAACTGACTGAGCCACCAGGCACCCCTTTATGGCCTTTTTAAAGTGGACCACAAAATGTTTAAGTTACCGGTTACGTATTTATTTTACAGTGGCAGCTTGGGTTTAGGTAATGAACTACAGCTAAAACAAAAAAGCATTATGTTTGTTATTGTGTGACTCTTTTCCCCCAAGTCTCTTAATTCCAGCCTCAGGTTACTCATCTCTATAATGGGGAAATTAATATCCTTACTGTCCAACTACAGGATTACAAAATTCAAAGAGGATATGGAAAACAATTTCAAAAACTACAAAATAGAGGGGCTCCTGGTTGGCTCAGTCAAAAGGCATGTGATTCTTGATCTGGGGGCTCCTTAAACTTGAGCCCCACATTGGGTGTAGAGATTACTAAAAATAAATAAGCTTTTTAAAAAATTACGTTAGAAACCCTACAAAACACAAATAGAGTCTTTTTTTTTTGGCCTTAAAATGCTGAAAACAACAGTGTTTCTTTTTTTCAATGTAAAGTTTTCTAAAATAATTGTCAGCTATTTAAATTCTACACCTTCTATTAACATTTCCAGAATATGTCTCAAACTTTTTTTCTAAGCATATTCCAATCATCTCTTTCTTTGGCTTTCCTTAACCTTTAAAATAATGCAACAGTAAAGATACAATGCTTTTGAAATAAATAATTAACATTCTGTTTCAAAATGCTCAACATATAAAAGTTCTAAATTCTGAATTTTCAAACAAAATATGTGTTTGGTGTCACTCTTTTAGTTATACTTATGATTATGATGATTGAGCCTTTTCATATTCAGTTTATGTATAAGAAGATAGAATTAAGATCTGGAATTCCAAAGCAGAACACCCAACACATAATTTTTCGTGATTTTGTGGGGGGGTTTTCAAGGCTTCTCAAAGCAGATACAATAAGCTAACAAGCACATCAAACACAGCAACAAAATCCACTGAAACATTCAGCTGCTCTAAAAGAAGGATCAGGCTCTTTAGGAGAATACTACATTGTATGAGTTTGCAAAGTTTCACACTTTCTCATTTAAACTCCATTTCAGAGAAAGCCTTTGCATACTCACACAATATGCTTTAAAATGGCACTTTGCTGACCTTCCAATAGTCCAGCTCTATGAAAATTCTGTGATGGGTGTAACTTCAGAGTATCTGAAAAACACAAAAAGCATTAAGTACTTTTTATGCTGAATGACTTAAGAAAGAAAAAAAGGCAAGGGTGGCATAAATCTCTTACATAACTGCCATGTATTTTTAAGAGCTAAAGCCCATATCTGTGACTATACTCTGCAAAAGAAGATGGAATTGCCTCTACACTGGTCTCTATGGTAAACTTCGATTTTCATAAAGCGTTTGTTTCATGGAAAATTATCTGATGATTACTGCACAAATGGTGTTAATGTCTTGACTATTTTTAGCACCCAACTGTACCACATTAGCCCTCTTCTAAGAATCATCTCTTGATATCATCTTTTTCTTCTGACACTCAAAACTACAATATCTCCAACTACTTCAGGTATGATGCCTGAAAAACATCCTAGAGGATGGTGACTGCCAGCTAAAGTCATCAGAGCTACAGACAATGGCTACAGTTACTAAGTAGGACTCTCTGTACAAACCCAATCGTCAGTCTGTAAAGTCCAGTACCTTCCAGAGTAAACCATCTCACTCTGATTTCGCTTAAACAATTAACATTTACTAATGTGAAGCTGAGGTCCCCCTTTCTGGAGGGGGTAGAATCAGCGGATGGATACATCACACCCAAACTGAAGAAACGCTGGATTTCTCAGTAAGGAGGTTCACAACGGCACATAATTTCTTTTAATATGGTGAAATGAATAGCTAATAACCCACCTACGTCTTTTGCCCCTCCCAGGGGTTTAAAAAGTGGTGAAGAGTGTAGTGGGAGCGTTCTGGTTTGATGCCCCTTGCACAGGGAACCTGTTCTAACACATTCTTGTGGAGCCCAGTATAGGAATTTAAACCCGGTAAAGATCAACTCAAGTGTTCATATCGTAGATCCCGGGAATCCCCTTTAGGCCTTGGCCAAAAGAGTTTAAAAACGGGAATCTCTGTCCAATGCCCCCCTCCCTGCAAGGAGTCCTGGAACGGCAACGAAAGAGAAAATTCTCAAAGGACAGCGTCAGTGCCTGAGCTGGTACCCCTGGGACAGGAGAGGAATAAAACTAATCCAGAGAGAGCACTCCTATCTTTGTAAGGAGAGAGGAAGATGTAAGTCATTAGAATGCCACAGAGGTGGAAAGAGAGAAAAACAGAAAATTCGGGCCCATTCCAGCAATAAGATGACGAGGAAAGGAAGAACGCCTGGTCGAGGGGGGCCGTCCCAACAAGGGGAGGGAGTGGACTAGGCCGGAGGGAGCTGGGGGTAGAACGACGGCGCACAAACAACCTGGAGGGGGGAGAAAAATGGTGCCCCTGCACCCAGAACCGGCTCCGAGCCAAGCCGCCCGGTTGGGGGCAACTTTGCTGGGGAAGATGGCCCTGGTAGGGGGGCCGCGGCGCACCGATCGCAGCGGCCCCAGCACCGGGCCCAGTCTGGGGGAGGGGGGAATCCCTGAGCGGGGGAGGCCGGGACCAGCCGCTCGAGGAGTGTGGCGGGGCCGGACACGCCGAGGGACTCTCAGAGCGACTGGTGCCGCAGAGACCCGGGGCCGACGGCAATTGGGCTCCGTGCGGCCGGCGGCTCCGCGGGGGAGGGGCCGCCACTCCTCCCCTGCCCCTTCCACCATCACCCGACACCATCAGCCTCTCCCCACCCCCCTCAAAACAGGCCCGACCGGCCCGGGCTGGCCCCCACCCCCGACGGGGACCCCTCTGGTTCCCCCCGGCCGGGCCTCCCCGCCCCCACGCCCCAGCCCCCAGCCTGACTCACCTCGCGAGTACAGGGACTTGGGCGATTCCAGGTCTAGGTCCGCGCTGAGCAATGAGATGAAGTCCGAGGGCATCGCAGCTCGACCCAGCCCGGCCCGAGGGCAGCGGGAGGGGGGGAGCGGCGGTGGCGGCGGCACCTCCTCTCCGGGACCGCGGGCACCGAACCGGGGGCGGCGAGGCGAGGGCGGCTGCTGCTGCCTCCTCCTCGAAGGCAGTGACTTCCACCGGGCCGAGGACCGAGGAAACGGCAGCGAGGCGGAGGGGAAACTCCACGGGGACTAATTCCCGGCGAGCCAGGAGGGGGGTTCAGGGCGGGGAAAGGGAGGGGGGGAGAGCCAACGGGTCCGTTTCGTGCTTCTCCTCAGCGAAAACTGACGGTCGCCGCCACCGCCGCTGCCGCTGACAGGAATCTGAGCCCCGCCCCCCGCGGGGCACTGCGCAGGCGCGGAGGGGGGCGCCCCAAAGCCTGGAAGAGCTAGGGCGGCCGCCGGAGGGCGGGGAGACGCGCCAAGGAACAGCATCAACAAGGGCTTCGCTTCCTGCCCGCGCGGCCGCGGCTGCTGTTTCCCAGCCGGGAAAGGGCCCCGCCAGCAGGGAGGGAGGCAGGGAGGTGTCCGCGCCTGGGGCCCCGGGGAGGGAAAAGGTATTTGCGCCGACCTGGTGGCGGCGAGCCCGAGGCGGCCGGCCCAGCGCCGAGCTGAGCTCAGGAGGAGACGGACCTGAGGGAGCCGAGGTGACTGCCGGACGGGAAGGACCCCAGAGTTGGGTACGGCCGGCCTGGGCGGACTGGCTTGGGGTCTCGCAGGGGAATGGAGTTTCGTCTCTTGGACAACCACCAGTCCTTTAGGGTTTCATAGGAGTCTTCACCTTGAGTTGGCCGACGGACTGTCAAGCTCATTTCTTAATTAGGAAATGACAGACCATATCTAAAAACCTCGAGTTATTGGTTGTTTTTAATTAAAGTACCTTCGTCCTTTCCCGTCCCCAGTTTTGTCTCCCCTCCCCCATCCTTTAGAGGCTGAAAATCCGAAACAAAACATAAAACCAACTTTCTGATTGTGCTGGGTGGCCGGGTTTATTCGGAGTAGGAGATAAAAGGCTATTTAAAAATTGGATCCTATGAATCCACCTGGTTGTTCTAAAGGAAAAAGGAAAGAAGCACAGCGAAACGCCACTCTTCCAAAACCCTTTTACTTTTTTAACCTTTGGATTAGGCGAGGATGGAGGAAAAACACATTTGAGTTTCTAATATTATGTTCATGGGGCCAAAAGTTTCCGTTGCAAAAACTGAAAATCCTCACCTACACCGCAGACCGTTTCCTGACTCTAATAGACTTCTGAGAAATTTTTAATCAAGTTATTAAAATATCAATTGGAGTGCAGGGTATGCATCTTGGGAAATAATTTTAATCTTGTGTGGAATACTGATGCCAGCAATCTCTGGGCAACGTTTTTAAGCTATTAGATTTGGGGTGCCTGGGTGGCTCAGTCGCTAAGCATCTGCCTTTCGGCTCAGGCCATGATCTCAGGGTCCTGGGATTGAGCCCGGAATCTGACTCCCCGCTAGGCGGGAAACCTGCTTCTCCCTCTCCCATTCCCCCTGCCTGTGTTCCTGCTCCCACTATCTTTCTCTCTGTCAAATAAATAAATAAAATATTTAAAATAAAAAAACTATTAGATATGATTTTAGTTTTGCTACTTTATCTACACAGATAGTTACAAATCATAAAAATTTACTCTTGTGTATTTCATATATATTATATAGATATATAACTGGTATATATACAAGTTATAAGTATATATATACAAGTATATATAATCCAAGTATATTTACAAGTGTACACATACACACACACACACACACACACACAAGTTACATCTATCTATATATGATGTATCTATCTATACAATTTATAGAGCCTTTTCCCCAGGGAGTTGGGCCATTCATCTGGACTTGGAGTCCTGAAGATGGGGAAGAAACTCTCAGTGAAGGAGGTCCCAATGCAGGTGTCTCTGGGGTGGGGCTCTTTGTAAAGCTTTACCTGCAGACCTAGAATTTAAACTTGTGTCATCAGAGTCTCCCTATCTTTCCATCTGAACATTGGATTCAGGTTGCCCAATTATCTTCACTGCATTCTGTGCAGTAATGAATCAACCCTGTGAACATTTTCTTCCTGTCAGAGGTAAGAAAGCTTTTCAGAGCCATCCCAAGATGGCAAAGCAGAACAGGAAACTACTCTCAAATTTCCATTGCTACTATATGCTGTTGCAACAAGTCCCAAGGGAAGTCCCTTCATAACTCGTAAGAGCCTAACTCATTTGAGAGGAAGATTCAGTCAAATTGCCCAACAGGCCAAGGCCTTGGCCAAAGCTTTTGAATTGGAGCAAACACCTGATGGAGACCCACACCCCCACACACACACTCTCCAGCCATTAGTCAATACAAAATGTGAGGAGAGGAAATTGCGACTTACCAGGCAGAACCCCAATACTAAAAAGTTGGGTGCATCACTCTGATATATCCCTTTGCCCCAGACCTATGTAATCATTCAACAAACTTAGGATATAGGAAATCCCCAGTGCTGTTCTGACCCTAATTAACAAGTCAAGAATTGGCAAGGCCTCTTCCTTCCCCTTTCCCTCAACACTTCTCTGCCCTTTTGGGCCTTCCCCACCCCCCCTCCATGAGTGCTTTGTTGTTTATGTTAATCAGATTTCCCCTGGGTTGGTAAAACCCTGTAAAGAGGGGGGCCTCCAAGTGTGACTTGACCCAGAGTGAATTCTCCTAGATGGATTCTTTAGACTCAGGCCTCACCCCATCAGGCCTTGCATCAATCATTGATTATATCTCAATGGATATTTGAAAATTCAGTGTTCCTCTCATTTCCTTTTACAGAAATACATTTTTTGAAAAACTGTTTAGATGGGTAGTTTTCATGGCCATGCTTTGCAACAGCATGGAGATCTAGATTTCGTGTTATCCTTAAAATTTCAGTGACTAAAAACACAAATTCATTAGTAAACATGTGTGCTCTGCTCTGATCACAAAATATAAGACCGGCCTGACATTCAGTTATTAAAAATAACTATCCGATCAGTGAATTACATGCTACCCCCATTTCCAAGGATATTCCCTCTGTGTAGTCATTAATGTCTCTTTACTTCTTCTATTCAATCTTTGAAAGAATCTCATGTTATATTTCAAAAACCACCCATTCCTCAAATATACACCTTCATAAAACTTTGTGCGCAATAAAAAGTAAAGCTTTAAGCGTGTAAAATTTGTAAATTTCCTCTCATTGAAAATTACAATAGGATTATGGAACAAAACTTAAAGCAGATTTAGTAGTTTGTAGAATTCCTTTATATCGCTTCCCAGTCATCATATCACATTCCCAAGTTACTTGATTAAAATTTCACAAGAACCCAGATTCAACTACAAGGTTGTATAGATTATGCAATAGAGTGGCAGTCTTTATACTTGGTGGTGTGTTTTTAACCCCTCCTGGACCTGTTTAGGCACTTAGTGAATTGTGTTGCTGGATCTACTCTAAATGAAAGAGGTTCAAATATCAACCACTGAAAAGGAATTAAATAAACTCATACAGAACAGAGGAATGCGTTGTCACAAGATAATCTTTGTCATTGTAATACAATTAAGGCTGTTAAAATAATTTTGGTCACATGGATATTGTAAAGAAACTGCTAAACAAACACAAGCTCTGAAAGGAAAATTTCCAGAGCAGTTCAAGTCATGGACAAGAAAAAATTTTAGACCAAAAATGATCTCTGCTCCACCTTGGTGCACTCCTTAATAATAATGGAGAATTGGTGGTGGTGGGACATAGCGATGAGTGCATTTGTGCTGAAACTGTAAACAAAGTTTGATTTGATTATGATTATGTGTTGATTTTCACCCTTAGAACATGTTCTAGCAAGTATTTCTCTTTTTAAAAATATTTTATTTGTTTATTTGATAGAGAGAGATACAGTGAGAGAGGGAACACAAGCAGGGGGGAGTGGGAGAGGGAGAAGCAGGCTTCCCGCTGAGCAGGGAGCCCAATGCAGGGCTCCATTCCAGGACCCTGGGATCATGACCTGGGTCAAGGTAGACGCTTAACGCTGGGCCACCCAGGTGCCCCTCTAGCAAATATTTCTGAAGGCGAAATTAGTTTTGATAGTTTTGCCATTGGATTTAGAACATTCTCACTCCTTACATCTTTCACTGCCCAAATCTGGTAATCAGGCATCTAATTCACTTTGATGAAGTACTTCTATACTTTACGACTGGGTCGGAGTCAGAGTTGCTATCCAGAGTCTTAGACCAGTTCAGTCTCTTAAGATCTAGAATAGTTGCAAGTCCTGAGCTACAGAGCCATCAGCTTGAATTGGGAGAACTTGGTGAACAGTGGAGAAAGGAGAGAAATTTTAATGGGAAATTAGAAACCCCTGACCCCATTAAACCAAGAAAGGAAGGAGAATGTCTCTAGGTCATCCCAACAGTAGTCAGGTTGGACTCATGTAAACTGCATTCAAGTCTTTATTCATACTGGCTTTGACACCATCATGTTTGCTAAGATGCTCTTTCCACATCTAATCATAACATGAATAATCTAGTAGCCTCACCTCAGCTGTGATATTAGTTTGACCAAGAGTATGAGTTAGAAATGGTTTTACAGGGCTACCTGTGTGGCTCAGCTGGTGAAGCGTCCAGTCTGACACTTGGTTTTGACTCCCGTTGTGGTCTTGGGGTCATGGGATCGAGCCCTGTATCAGCTCAGCAGGGAGTATGCTTGAGGTTCTCTCCATCCCTCTCCCTCTGTTCCTTACAACCATGCTCTCTCTAAAAAAATAAATAAAATCTTTAAAAATGTTTTATTTATTTTAGAGAGAGAGAGAGACAGAAATAGTGAGAGCACCAGTGGTGAGGAGAGGGAGAAGCAGGCTCCCCACTGAGCAGGGAGTCCGATGTAGGACTCCATCCCAGGATCCCAGGATCATGACCTGAGCTGAAGGTAGATGCTGAACCAGCTGAGCCACCCAGGCACCCCTAAATAAATATATTTTTTAAATTGTTTTACAGTTTCCTATTACCTTCATTCTTAACTCAGGGAGCTTTTTTTTTTTTTTTTTTTTTTTTAAGATTTATTTGAGAAAATGAGAGAACACACATGTGCACACACTGGGAAGAACAGAGAGAATCCCAAGTAAACTCTGGCCTCAACTTAGGGAGTTTTTTAACCTGAAGTCCATGGATTTCTTTCAAGGGATCTGTGATCTCTTTAAACTTGTATATAGATTTTTGCAAGCTTGTATCTACATGCACTTTTCTCCAAAGGATGAAAGTCTTGGAGTGCTGGGGTGCCTGGGTGGCTCAGTCCACGGAGCATGGAGCTCTTTTTTTTTCCCCCCTTAAGACTGTATTTATTTATTTGAGAGAGAGATTGGGGGAGGAGGAGAGATAGGGACAAGCTGAATCCACACTGAGCACAAATCCTGATGAGTTGCTCAACAATCACACTTCCCTGAAATCATGACCTGAGCTGAAATCAAGCGTTGGAGCTTAACTGACGGAGTCACCCAGGCGCCCTACATAAGGGTCTTGATGTCGAGGTTGTGAGTTTGAGCCTCACATTGGGGTAGAGATAACTAAAAAATAAAATCTTAAAAAATTATTTTAAAAAACCACAAAGGAGGGGCGCCTGGGTGGCTCAGTGGGTTTAATCCTCTGCTCAGGTCATGATCCCAGGGTCCTGGGATCGAGCCCCGCATCGGGCTCCCTGCTCAGTGGAGAGCCTGCTTCCCTTCCTCTCTCTGCCTGCTTCTCTGCCCTACTTGTGATGTCTGTCAAATGGATAATAAAATCTTTAAAAACAACCACCACCACCACCACCACCATCACAAAGGATGAAAGTCTTTAACTTTCATAAGATTTCTGGAAAAAAAAAAATTCATTACCCAGAGAAGATGAAAAAAAAAAATTCCTCTATATGAAACAAATCAACTCTTCCCTCTTTCCATAAATGGGCTCTAGAAACTATGCTAGGTGCAGGAAATACAAAGCTCTTACAAAGATGAATATAAGAAGTCAACTGTCAGCCTGATGTGGGAGACGACCTTTAAACAAACACACAATGCATTGTGACAGGGGCTATGCTAGAGTTTTGTGCAGGTACTAGAAACCAATTACCTTTCATTTTATTAGTAAGCTGACAGAGGGAAGAGGAAGGAATGCCATCTAACACACATCACTTTCTTCTCTGCCCCTTATTCCCCCCCAGGTGATATCTCTTCACTCCAACCACAATTTCCTACAGTGGCTAAGACAGGCTAGACAGTTGCAGGGCAAAGTCCTGACATACAATTGTTTATATTGTGAAGCATCTCAGCTATTATGTGTTGATACAAATATTTCAAGAAATACCTGGGCTTCATTGGACTTTGTCAGTGGATTGTCAAAGAAACACTGAGTATCTTTCTTCAGCTTTGCTGAGGATTATAGCTGACTATTTAGGTTAGGGATGCAATGATAAATTAATTGAAATGGTCATCCACCACTAAGCCCAGAACTGAAGGGCGAAGTTGAAGTTCTTGGAGAAACTAGACTGACTTTAGAAATAACATATTCCACCTGAGAAGCATTTGTTTCAGCTGAATAAGGAAATGGGGACCGCTCCAAACATGGGAAGAGGCATGCGAGGGATCTGCCCACATCTGTTAGAAGCTAATTATAAGACACGAGGCTTAGAAACAATACTCATTTATGTATTCATTCACTTTCTCTACCCGCAAAGAATCTTGTTTTTCCTTCAGAGTCCAGCTCAGATTTTACCTCTCTGAATTCACTCTGAACATTTCTAAGCAATATGGATTATTCTCTGGGTTTCCATAACATTTCATCCAAAATGTTAGTAGAGCAATCACAACAATGAATTCCAGTTCACGGGTCTCTCTCTAATATATTGTGAACACTTAGTTGTATAGTCTTTGACAAGGTCAAAAAACATAAAACACATCCTTGCCTTAAACAACTTCTGATTGATTTTGAGCACATCACTTTAGCACCCACACGGAATGAAACAAACTCTCTATTATGCCATTTGTTGATATTGTACTAGGAATTTGACATCCGGTACAGGTTAATAGAATAAAAGAAGAAACTGGAAAGTTAAGACAAGGTTAGAGGTGAAAGACCACAAATAAGGATTTTGTTCTTTATTCTATAGGCACTGGGGAGGTATTGAAGGTTTTGGAGGAGGGGAATGATGAGACCAGAGCTTTTTTTTAAGAAAGTAACAGAGACAGCAGTGTGGAGAGTAAATTGGCAGCAGAAAGCCCAGCAAAGGCCATCATGAGGCCCTGAAAGGTAAAGGCTGAAAACGTGGAAAGGAGGAGTTGTTTATGCAAGACATTGTGGAAGTAGAATCAAAAGAACTCAGAAATTGCTTAAATGTTGAGCGTGAGAGAAAAGTATAAGAATAGTTAAGAAAAGGAGATAGTGAGAGAAGTTTGAAACATCATCAACAGGATCTTCATCGTTGGAGTCCAGTAGTTTAATGTGCTAAAAAAAAAAATACTTAACAGATAAGCAAACACCACTTAAACATGAATCACCCAGGAGACTTTATACTTTGGTACATGGAGCAGCAAAATCTCTGACCAGAAAAGGAATTATCCTAGATTTAGTTTTTACCACTAGGAAAGCCAAGTAAACATAACTTGCTGAATCTCAGGGAAAGAGTAAAGGGATAAGAAGCAAATCTGCATGGGCACGTGTTCCCGGGGTTCACTCCAAATATACTAGAGTATTAACATATAAGCTTTTAAATGTTTATTTTCATAGTAACTAAATATGGAAGAATTTCAAGAATCCTAAAGGTTAACAATTCTTCCAAAAAAGAAAAAAGAAAAAGAGCCTGTAGAGATAAAAACAGCCCTAACGTCTTTAAAGAGCTTCAATTTGCAAACCTTCCACTCGTGGAAGTCTTGGGTAATAATGGACCTAAGGTTTACGCTGTAAGGCCTGGACCAAGGACCAGAGCATTTAAAAACCAGGTATAAAACCGACTGAGGGAACTCTGAACTTCCCCCTGACCACCTGAGCAGGAACCACAAGGAACACATAGCTGGTCTGCCCTTTGTAGTTAGTTAGTCTAGTTTAGTTTATTTAAGCGATCTCTACACCTAATGTGGGGCTTAAACTCACCCACCCTGAGATCAAGAGCTGCATGAACTACTGACTGAGCTACCCAAGCACCCCTGCCCTTGGCAGTTATTAAATAAATATGCTTTGGGGCTGTAGGAGGAATATGATAAAGGGAAATCCAGAAAGAAACATTCAGCAAGAGAAAAACGCGAGAAAAGAGCTGAAGCAGAGTTGCTCCAGTAGGCCTCCCTCTGGAAGCAAAGCGGAAAATGTAATTGGTAGAGTGGCTCACAAGCAGTTCCACCCCCGCCCCCCAAAACCAACTTGGTCTGCAGTACTGAGGGCCATCTTTGAATATGATGCCCAGTGAATTTTAATTTTTTCTTGGTAGATGTGGTATTGTCTCTATCATATTTATATAGCTTGGTGGTCAACAGCTACCGAAGCAGTATATAATCATTTATATGATCCAAGGAAATATCTGCTAGATCTGTATTTCTCATGAATGTTGCATGTACCTATTTTTGTTAAATCTGACACTACTCAATGAAATGGGAAATGAATGGACTTGAAAAACAGGAGTCCTAAGTTCTAGATCTAGGCACTGAGGCTACTAGGATGTCCACTGCTGGAATGTCCAGCAGGTAGTCCTTTCTTCAGGGAATAGTTTGTGTCTTCCCTCTGGACTTAATCCTGGGAGGGGTTAGGCAAGAGCTGCTGGCTTCCCCTTGTTCCAAAGAGGATAAGAGCCCGTCTAGAGCGGAGGGAGCGAAGAAAGCACTGCCAAAAGACAGAGAGAAAAACCCAGAATCTGAAGAAAAAAAAAAATCATTTGAGTCTCTGGAGGAGGCCACACTGGCCTTCAGTGATCTGAAATGATCAGTTCTTTTCCCTGCTTAAGAGGTTTGGGATTGGGTTTTCTGTCCCTTCAAAGTAAGGAAATCTTAACTTGACATAATCTGTCGGGGTTATGGAACTTTCTTGGACCTTCGTCTCCTCTCTGTGAAATAAGTGGGTTAGATTATTTATCAGGCAGGCATTGTGTCTGGCTGCTAGCAACAAACTTAGAGGTTTTAGTTTTCTCCACGAGAAGCCTGGATTAGGCAATCCAGGCTAATCTCAAAGACCCACAATGCCATTAGGCACACAGACTTTCAAGGTGGCCCTTGTTCTCATGCCTATGAGATGTCACCTCTAAGCAACCTGTTTGCATTCTAGGTCGGAGGAAGAAAGAAGGGTAAAGAGGCACCTGGGTGGTTCAGTCAGTTGGAGGTCGGCCTTCAACTCAGGTCATGATCTCAGGGTATTGGGATCAAGCCCCATGTGTCAGGCTCCAGCTCAGTGTCGGGGGTAGGGGAGGACTCTGCTTCTCCCTCTTCTCCCTCTCCCTCTGCCCTCTCACACCCCCACTTGTGCTTGCTCTCTCTCTCTCGCAAATAAATAAATAAAATCTTTTAAAAGAAAGAAGAGTAAAGGGCAAAAGGGTCAATTCTGGTCCCTGTAAGACCCACACAGTGGCTTCTATTTACATGTCATTGGCCAGGACTATATCACATGATCACTCCATCTGAAAGGCTGGGAAATGTGTGGGGTTTTTTTAGACATGTACATTGATGCCCTGAACACAATTGGGGGTCAGTTGGCAAGGAAGAGGGGTAGAACAGATGTTGGGTAAACAATTTCAGTATCTGCTGCAGACTGCAAAAGGTAACCTCCTTCTTTGTAATTCTGTCATCCTAATCTTTTTTCTCTTTTGGTTTACCTCATCTTTTTTTTTTTTTTTAAAGATTTTACTTATTTATTTATTGACAGAGAGGGAGAGAGACACAGCGAGAGAGGGAACACAAGCAGGGGGAGTGGGGGAGGGAGAAGCAGGCTTCCCACTGAGCAGGAAGCCCAACGCAGGGCTCGATCCCAGGATGCTGGGATCATGACCTGAGCTGAAGGCAGATGCTTAACAACTGAGCCACCCAGGCATCCCTACCTAATCTTTTCTTAATGAAAAGAGTTAAATGTTTTCTGGGAAGTAAGCACATTTTTAAAATCTCAAATTTTGAAGAAGTAGAGGTCCATCTCATAAAAGAAATGATAATAGGTACATATGAGATACCAGGTTATTAATCAAAAGCACTTCACATTTATTAATCTCATTAATCCCAACTGTTCTTTTTTTTTTTTTTTTTAAAGATTTTATTTATCCATTTGACAGAGAGAGATCACAAGTAGTTAGAGAGGCAGGCAGAGAGAGAGAGGAGGAAGCAGGCTCCCTGCCGAGCAGAGAGCCCGATGCGGGACTCGATCCCAGAACACTGGGATCATGACCTGAGCCGAAGGCAGGGGCTTAACCCACTGAGCCACCCAGGCGCCCAATCCCAACTGTTCTTACCCCTTCCTTCACTGAACTAAGTTGCCTGTTCTTTCTTTCTCACTTCCAGCACTTCTCAGATGATTTCATATCCTCATCTTTTATCTTCCCAAGTAAGTTGTAAACTAGGATAGAGCAGAGCCTGACACTTAGCACAATGCTGGATTTGTAGTGGACAATCGAGAATGGTCATGCAGCTGAATGAATGAAGGAATAATTGAGATCTGAGTTTCTATTTATTTTCTCTCTTCAGAGCTCTGTTCTCAGTGCTTGCTTGCTAACTGACTGCACCTCAGAGTCATTGCCAAGGCAATTTGTATCCGAGGAAGAAGGATTTAGAAAGCCTTGTATTTTCTAAGTCCACGCCACCCCTACATATTCAGCTCGCTGTGGGAGTGAGCACCGGACCACCTCCCTTCACCTAGCTGCTTCACCGAGGCCCCTTCCCATTTTAACTGATTAAAGGTCTTACCTTCAGGAAATTCTTAGGTTTAAATTAAATTCCTTACAAGCCATTTCCTCTTCCTTTGCTAAGCTGACAGAACATAGCAAGTAACATGTTTGTCGATGTTTATAAAGGCCTGAGTAGGTTTTCTTTTTTAATAAAATGTATGTGGGTGTTTGATACAGCAAAAGCAATGCATTCCTTGTAAAAACTACAAATAATAGCTGAAAATATAAGTAAGAAGGTAATAAATAAGAATTATTCAAAAACTTGGGGTGTCTGGCTGGCTGAGTTGGAAGAACACAAAACTCTTGTCAGGGTTCTGAGTTCAAGCCCCATATCTGGTATAATGTTAAATAAATGTTAAAAAAAATAATTGTTCAAAAAACTCATAAACCACCACAGAGAGAAGATCATTTAGATCTATCTTTCTGGAAATTTTTAAATGTATCTTTACCTGTATATACAAAAATTGACTACACTATGTATTCTGTTATCCTGCATTGCTGATGTAACTGTGAACATCAATACACATCAGTAAATACTTTTTCCTTTTTAAAGATTTTACCTATTTATTTGAGAGAGACTGAGACCAAGGCGGGGGCAGGGGCAGAGGGAGTGGGAAAAGCAGACTCCCTGCTGAGCATGGAGCCTGGATTCACTCTGGGGCCTCAATCCCAGGACCCTGAGATCACAACCTGAAGCAAGTCAGCCATTTAACCAATTGAGCCACCCGGGCACCCCCACATCAGTAAATATTCTTAATAATGTTTAGATGGCAGAAGAGTATTCCATTATAGAATATATCTTAACTTACTAACCAGTCCACTAGTTTTGGCATTTAATTTGTTTCCTTTTTTGAAAACCTCTGTAAATACCACTGAAATGAACATCCTCACAGCTAATCTGTGCTTTTAGCATTTTCTTAATTATTTCCTCTGGATATACCCCTAAGTTTTAGTTTTGATGAGCAGTAAGGAGAAATGATGTATGAAACGAAGGAGACTGGAAGCAAGGCCAGAGAGGATATTTAGCCTTGTTTTAGGGCTGAAAATGTGTTTGGCTTGCAGGTTCCAGGGCTTACTCAGCATAACATAATGCAACAATTTTAAAATATATTCTTGTGGCACAACACCTGGGAATCTGAGCTCTCTGCAGAATGCTGCAGCAACGTAGATAAGGGAAACTTAAAGCACAAAACATATAACCTCATGCTATATCAGATACCTTCCTCTTCCAGCATCTAGTACAGACAGGCATGAGGTATCCATTTCAGAAAAACACATCAGAGAGAAATTGAATTAAGAAAGTTGGCATATTAATTAATAATTTTTCTATCTAAACTGGTAAAAGACTGGCATGATTTGATTTGGCAGAGCTCAAAAAGTACTAGCGCAAGTGAAAAAAGCAGAATATTTTATTCCAAATCTCCTCTCTGCCACTTATGAAATGCATAAACATCTTAAACACTCTGAAATCTCAGTCTCCTCCTCTGCAAGATGGCTTTATAATAGTGCCTTTGTTATTCACGGAGGTATGCCTGTGAATGACAAAGATATACCTCTTTGGTGTATCTTAGGGAGAAAATGAGCTAAGTTGTGAGAAATTCCTTTGTAAAGTGTAATACTAGAACACAAATGTTTTGGTAATTGTTATTGTAATTGATGGAAAAGTCCAGACTGGGGGCGGTGGGATAGGTGGCTTAGTCAGTTAAGGGGCAGACTCTTGATTTCCGCTCAGGTCATGATCCCAGAGTTGTAAGATCAAGCCCGGAACTGGGCTCCACACTGGATGTGGAGCCTGCTTAAGATTCTTTCTCCCTCAGGTGCCTGGGTGGCTCAGTTGGTTAAGCAATTGCTTCTGGCTCAGGTCATGATCCTGGAGTACCAAGGGATTGAGTCCGGCAGTAGGCTCCCTACTCAGCAGGGAGTTTGCTTCTCCCTCTGCCCCTCCCCCATCTCACATTCTCTCTAATGTGCTCTCTCTTTCTCATTCTCTCCCTTTGAAACAAACAAACAAATAAAATCTTTAAATATATATATATATATTTAAAAATTTTTAAGTTTCTTTCTCCCTCTTCCTCTAACACCTGCCCTTACTCTCTCTCTAAAAAGAAAGAAAGAAAGAAAGAAAGATTGATTCAGACATTAATGGAACTGAGTTCTTCACAAATACTGGACAGCATAAATGCAATCCTAAATATAAGAATTTCATGATATGACAGCATTCAATTGAACCTATCACCAAATAATTATTTTATAGAACCAAATACTACAATCAACCTTCAAAAGGTGAGATTGTCACAGAGTAAAAGAACTCTTAGACTCAAGGGAGAGGAGACATTTATTCTAGGCACTTTCATTCTTATTGTTTGGTAACTTATTCTTACATGGAGACTAAAAGGATCTAAACTTTAAAAATAAGTAATTTTTTTTAAATGCAAAAGGTATGTCTATACCTTTTTTTAAGGTCTATACAATGATCATAACCGCAAAAACAGAGTATATGTACAAGGACTGAAAGACAGCAGGCAACAGTAAGAATACTCGCACTTAAACGGAAGATTTACTTTGTAGGTTTTCTTTCTTTTTTTTTTTTTGTAGGTTTTCTTTAAAAAAGTTTCCTTACCCATAATACATCACTTCAAATAAATGTTTTAATGTATAAAGAATAAGCAGATTTTCTTCTTTGTCTTATTTTTTCTTTTTATTTCTTTACAGTTTATAAATACCTGGGCAAATCAATTTAAAGAAATTCATCCCAAGTTGAGAATTTAGGGTTTTGTGCCCCTTAAGCTGTTTATTCTCACCCAGCTTTCAAAATGTTTGTAATGAGGCAGAAAACATATCATTCAAATCTATGTTTTAGAAGAATAAATTCAATCTCTCTCTCCTGGTTAGAAACAAATCATAAGAGGGGTTCCTGGCTGGCTCAGTTGACTGAGCATGCAACTCATAATTTCAGGGTCATGAGTTGAGCCTCACATGGGGCATGGAGGCTACCTAAAAAAAAAAAAAAAAAAAAAAACAACAACAACAATGAAACAAATCACAAGACAAATGTTATAGGTGAAGTGGAAAAAACCTTGTATAGGAGACAGAATTATGGTTATCTCAATCAGTCATGTTGTTATTCAAGATGGCTCTTCTATCTCAGCTATCTAGAATGTATACCATTAACAGAAAGAATAGGAAAAGGAAAGGGAAGAGCATTCCTCTTTCTTTTAAGACATGCACCACCTCTAGGGACACCTGAATGGCATAGTTGGTTAAGTGCCCAACTCTTGGTTTTGGCTCAAGTCGCGATCTCAGGGCACTAGATCGAGCCCTGTGTCAGGCTCTATGCTCAGTGTGGAGTCTGATTGGGTTTCTCTCACCCTCTCCCTCTGCCCCTCCTTTCCACTTGCTCTCTCTCTCTCTCTCTCTCAAATAAATAAGCAAATCTTAAAAAAGAAAAAGAAAAAAAGGCATGGATCACCTCTAATTATGTCTTAGTAGTCAAGGCTTAAAGACAACCACATCTACTAACTGCAAGGGATGCTGAGAAATGTAGTTTGCAGTTATATGATCAGCTACAAATCTGAGGTTCTATTACAATAAGAAGAATACAACAGTTAATGGGAGGCAGCTATCTACCAAAAAAATGACAGTAAATCTATAAGAAACAACAGAGTTAATGGTGAAAAAAATAGATGCATTTCATTAAAATAAGAAACAAAACAAGGATGCTTTCCTCTCTGTGCTGCTATTAAACACTGTCCTAGAGATCCAACCAATGCAATTAGAAAAAATAAACAAGAGGGATAAGGATTGGGAAATAAGAAGGAAAAATCTTTGAAGATTTTTCTTCAAAAATCTTAATAAGAAGGAAAAAAATCTTAAAAATAAATAAATAAATAAAATATTTATTTAAAAATAAATAAAAAAATAAAATAAGAAGGAAAAATCTTTTTTACTTGCAGTTGAAATGATTCTCTATATAAGAAGTCCAAGAAAAACATTCAAATAGTTCAGCAACTCACTGGGAAGGACAACATCCAAAAATCAATAGTGTTGCTAATGATAAAAAATACAATGTATAGTAGCAATAAAAACTATGAGATACCCATGAATAAACAGACAAAAGATAGAGAAGACTTAAGGAGAAATTTATAAAACATTATTGAAGGATATAAAAGGCCACTTACATAAATGGAAGCTATACTATGTTCATGGACAGAAGGACTCAAGATCTATACTGGGTCTATAAATTCATTAATCTATGTCAGTTGATATATAAACTCATTGTATTACCAATCAAAATTTCAAAAGGACATTGTACTGGTCTTTGTAAATCAATCATGAATTTTATACAAAAGAACAAATAGCCCAAAAATAGCAAAGATAATTCTGAGGAGAAAATAAGGAAACTACCAGACCTGACTTGACCTATGTAAAAAGGTCTGACTTGATTGATCTACCAGGTCAGTTAAGAAAAAAATTTATCATAAAACCATATTTTTATTTTTTATCTTCTATTTTTATTATTTTTTAGAAGATTTAATTAATTAACTTATTTGACAGAAAGAGAGAGCCAGAGAGTACAAGGGTAGGGGGAGGGGAGAATGGCAGAGACAGAAAGAGAAGCAGGCTCATCACTGAGCAAGGAGCCCCACACCGGACTGGATCCCAGGACCCTGGGATCATGACCAGAGCCAAAGGCAGATGCTTAACTGACTGAGCCACACAGACATCCATAAAGCCATATTTTTTAAAATAATTCAATGTTTGTTTAGGAATAGACAAACAGATTAAAGGAACAGATAGCCCAGAAACAGCTTAACTACACATGGAAACTTGGCATAAAATAGAAATTGCATTACAAATCAGAGGGGAAAATGGAAAAACTTAATAAATGGTGCTGGAACAATTAGCCACTTACACAAAAATGTAAAATAAATTATTCCTTACCTTATACCAGATAAAAATAAATTCAGAGTGGATTAAAATTTTTAAAGGTAAGAAGTAACATGGAAAATTGTTAGAAGAAAACAGAAGAGTTTTATGACATCAGAATAGGGAAAGATTTTCTAAACAAGACTCAAAAGTATGAAGAATAAAGAAAAGCATTTGATTACATTAAAATTCAAAAATATCTGCCAGGTCATATTAATAGCATATCATAATATACTGTAGAAAATATCAAAGGATACCTACAAACTGAAGATGGTTGCAACTCAACACAACAAACAAAAACATTAATAGGTTACCCAACAAAAGAGTAATACACTGAGTATCTATAAATTCTGACAAATCATTTTTAAAAACCATAATTTTTAAACAAAGGTAAATAAGAAATTCATCAAAGAGAATTTGGATGGTTAATAAACATGGAAAAATGGTCAACCTCACCAGTAATTGGGGTAATGAAAACTAAAACAACAAGGAGATACCATTAGGAGTAGAAAAAATTTAATAGACCTTTTATTTTCAGTTTCACATTCTACAGAAAATTTGAGAAAATAATATTGTTTCCACATACCTTATTCCCAGGTTCCCTGAATGTTAACGTCTTATATTGCTGTGGTACATTTGTTACAATTAATGTATGGACACTGACACGTCATTATAGAAGTCCACAGTTTATTCCAGTTTCCCTAGTTTATCTAATGTCCTTTTAATATTCCAGGATCTCATCTGGGATACTACTTTATATTTAGTCATCAGATATGCTCCATAGTCTCCTCTTGACTATGACAGTTTCTCAGACTGTCCTTGGTTTTGATGACCTTGACAGTTTTGAGGAGTACTGGATAGACACATTGTAGGACATCCCTCTAGTAGCTTTGTCTGATGGTGTCTGTTTGTTTGTTTGTTTGTTGTAACTAGACTGGGCAATAGGATTTTGGGAGGAAGACCATAGGGTTAAAGTGCCATTTTTATCATATATCATATCAAGAGTACATACTATCAAGATGATTTATGACTATTAATGACCATGATCATCTGGGTGAAGAATAGAAAAATTTTTAGATCTTGTGGCTCAGTGGGTTAAAGCCTCTGCCTTCAGCTTGGGTCATGGTCCCGGGGTCCTGGGATCGAGCCCCACATGGGGCTCTCTGCTCAGCGGGGAGCCTGCTTCCTCCTCTCTCTCTGCCTGCCTCTCTGCCTACTTGTGATCTACAAATAAATAAATAAAATCTTTTAAAAAAATTCTTTTTTATAAAAGACTTGTTTATTTATTATTTTTAATAATAAATTTATTTATTTATTATTTTAAGATTTATATATTTATTATTTATTTATTTATTTGACAGAGATTTGGCAGAGATAAACAGTGAGAGAGAGGGAACACAAGCTGGGGGAGTGGGAGAGGGAGAAGCAGGCTTCCTGCCGAGCAGGGAGCCCAGAGTGGGGCTCAATCCCAGGACTCTGGGATCATGACCTGAGCTGAAGGCAAACGCTTAATGATTGAGCCACTCAGGCATCCCAAGATCTTAAAATCCTAAGTGTAATAAGGATGCAAAGGAAAGGAAATGAGAACTTTCATACACTTCTGGTGTTTATGGAACTATAAAGTGACAAAACAAAAAAAAACAAAATGAAATTTAGAAAACCCTCACTTTGTGTAGAAATTTGGTAATCCTTGTGAAGTTGGAAGTGTCTATACTCTTATTGTTTTTTTAGATTTTATTTACTTATTTGAGAAAGAGACGGAGAAAGTGAGGGAAAGAGAGCACAAAGTGAGAGGGAGAAGCAGACTCACTGCTGTGCAGAGAGCCCAACATGGGGATTGATCCCAGGACCCTGAAATCATAACCTGAGCCAAAGGCAGATGCTTAACTGACAGAGCTACCAGGTGTCCCAGGAAGTGCTTATACTCTTGAAATAGCAATTCCACTTCTAGATTTGAAAACCTCTCAGTCACATGTATAAGCATGCAATGGACATGTTTATTGCAACATTATGTGTAATACTGAAAAACTGGAAGGTGGGAATCGTTGAAGACCCTGGATCCACTGGTACTTTAAGCCTGACCAGCTTCCAAGCAACCAAGAGCTCTTCAGTTAGTGATCAAATAATATTCCATGTTAAGCCTGCTTGAGATGACTTTTCTGTCATTTGTAACCTTACTGAGTTCTAATTGATACACCAAGATTTTAATGTCAAGTTCATCCAAACGCACATCCTGTTTATTTTTCCCCCGAAAGGAAAAGTCAGCATCTACTAAGCAAAGACTAAAACCCTAGACTCTAGACCCTAAAGAATAATTAAGCCACAGTGACCAACATCTCTAAGGTTTAC
The DNA here is from genome assembly GCF_020171115.1 of Neogale vison. NCBI lineage: Eukaryota > Metazoa > Chordata > Mammalia > Carnivora > Mustelidae > Neogale > Neogale vison. The sequence goes on from NC_058097.1 coordinate 16,335,823, forward strand.
AGTCTACAAACTATTCCTGGCAGTCTTGATCAAAGCACAAAATCAATAAACAAAATAAACATAGTACTTGAAATCAATGAAAAGAATTTCATGAAGTGATGTCTCACAAAGTCTACAAAAACCAGCTCAAGATGAAGGGTTTTTTTTTTTTTTAATCTTAAAATAAGAGACATTTCAAATATACAGGGAATAGATGCCATACATCCATCACCCAGAGAACACATTCAACATTTCCCTATATTTGTTCATTTTTTTTTTTTAGAAAGACATAAGGCATTATACATAATACTGAAGTCTCATTAACCATTCTTTTTCCCTCTCTCCTTTCCCATAGTAACCACTGTTCTAAAGTTGGAGTGTATCATCCCATGATTGTTTTTACACTTTTACTGCATATACGTATATCATTGTTTGGATTTGTCTTTTCCTATTACTAGTGAGTTTGAACACATTTTCAGATATTTATTGGCCATTCAAGTTCCTCTTATGTTTATTTCATTTTGCCACTTTTTCATTTGGGCTGTTTGCCTTTTGTCAGTCGTTTATATATCCTGGATACAAATCCATTGTTGTTTATATGTGTTGCAAATATCTCCTCCCTATCAATCATTTATCTTCATCTTGGCTTATGGTGTTAGTCATACAGAACTTCCAAGGACAGTTGAAAGAAATTATTATTTCTGAGTTAATGGTGAGAATATGGGTGTTTGGTTGTTGTTATTCTTTGTACTTTTCTGTATTTTAAAAACCTTTCAAATTATAAAAGAATTTCTAAAGAAAAATGGGAAAATAGTGATGTATGCTTTTATTCTTCCTTCTGCTTTTCTATAATTTCCAAAGTTTTTGTAATAAGCACATCTATAATGGGAGGGAAACCACCAAAATATTTTTTGTTCTAAAGTTTTGTTTTTAGCCAACTTAATCCTAATATTGGGGGGTAGTTAGTATCACTTAAGAATCTACACAGCTATCTTACACATTTTTTAAAAATATTTTATTTATTCATTTAAGAGAGAGAGAGAAAGCAGGAGCAGTGAGGAGAGGCAGAGGGAGAAGCAGACTCCCTGCTGAGCAGGGAGCCCAGTGTGCTCCTCGATCCCAAGATCTGGAGATCATGACCTGAGCTGAAGGCAGAAACTTAACCACCTGAGGGTGCCCCTATCTTATGCATTTTTATAAATATTCTTATTAATATACACCCTACTATTAAGTATCTACAACTATATAGGTGATGGAAAAGTCCATATTGTCCTAAAAATAACCCCCACTCAGATAAGTGGCTTAAATCCTTCTCATGAGCTTGGCATCATGCAGACATGAGTCATGGACAAGATGTCAGTAGTATTGTTTCTTTAATACTACTAGAATATATATGTGCCTGCATGTGTGTGTATTCTGATATCCCGAATTGTGGTTACTGCTCAGAGACAATGAACACATTCAAAATTAGTAGAAATGAGGTATTTACTGAGATTAGAGTAGGTTCCTCTTACGATCTGTTTTATCATTCACTGCATTGATATTAACAGTTGGGTAACAGCAGGTGTGAGTGGGTAAAATGACTCTAAATCACAATCACGTGGGGGAAGTTAGAAAAATTGAGCGTAGCATGGAAACCTTTTTACTTTTGTAGCTATCTAAGCAAGCAAAGCTTGAGTTTCCAAATCTAGTGACAGATTTATTTTAATGTAATTGAATAATCGGAGTTTTCCACTGTCAGAAACTTTTATCCACTTCATTACTTAGAGGATTAAAAGAAAATTTGATCTGGTGTTTTATGGAGCTTTCTCTTCCCAGGGACCCAGAGAGTGAACGACTGGGAACATATGACCCAGGATATTATCTGTTTCTGCTGCATCTGACTGAGCACAATATATACTAGAATCACCATCAAAAGTTTCAAGTCTGCCTCTCACCTCCATTGGCTCAGAATGACTGAGGTTCTAGAACTGAAATCACTGAAATCACTGAATCCCTCTCATTTTATAGGTGAAAAAATTGGGGAATAATTTTAGCAGGAAGTAATAAAATTACACTTACGAATATACTATGACCCAGAAATTCCACTCTTGAGAGTTACCAAGGAGAGGCCAGAGAAGTCATTCAAAGATGTTCATTGCAGCATTGTTTGTAACAGAAAGGAAGAAAGAGAGAGTGAGAGAGAAGAGAAAGAAAGAAAGGGAGAAAGAAAGAAAAACAGTTAGTAGGCAAATGGCCAGTAAAACATAGAAGAGTCATACCACGAAGCACCATGAAGTAGATAAAAGGATTGAGCTACATCTAATTGGATAGAGGTAAAAACCAGAGTGATTCAAAGGGCCAGGTGGCAGAAACCTCTGAAAAATATATATACATAAAAAATCCATTTAACAATACTATTTTTATATGAGTACAAAATGTATGATATGTGATATGACTGGTTCTACAAATCTTCTAGAATGTTTAGAACTGTGTCGTCCAATACAGTAGCCTGTGGGCACATGTGGCTATTGAAATTTAAATTGAGTAAAGAAGCATTAGCCACATTTCAAGGGTTTAGTAGCCACATTGGGCTGGTGGCTACTGTATTGGACGGCACGGGTAGATACAATTTCCATAAGCGCAGAAGTTCCTCTGGACAATGCTGGTCTAAAAAAAAAAAAAAGCCAAATTCATAAGATTACATAGCTGAGTAGTGGTAAAACTAAAACAGATGTCAGAAGACCACTACTGAAATGTTCTTGGCATGAGGGTTCCTTTGGGTCATTTGGGAATGGATGAATGGATAGATAGATGGATGGATGGATTCATTCATTCATAATAATTTAATTACTACATATTAAGCCCTGGGTTCAGTCATTGGAAAACAAATTTCAACTGAATGCCACCCCAGCCTCAGAGGACAGACAAGTGTCAGTCATCAGCTGTCCACTGAATGCCTTTTCTTGGCAGACCCTGTATGAACCCTAGGGTCAGTGGTGAACAAAACAAAGTTCCTCATGGAACTCATAATCCACTGCAGGGTTTTCAATACTGTGGACATTTTGACAGGTAATTCTTTGCCGTGGGAGCTGCCCCGTGTATTACAGGATTTTTTTTTTAAAGATTTTATTTTTATTTATTTGAGAGAGAGACAGTGAGAGAGAGCATGAGCGAGGAGAAGGTCAGAGAGCAAAGCAGACTCCCCATGGAGCTGGGAGCCTGATGCGGGACTCGATCCCGGGACTCCAGGATCACGCCCTGAGCCGGAGGCAGTCGTCCAACCAACTGAGCCACCCAGGCGTCCCATATTACAGGATTTTTAACAGCATCCATGGCCTCTGCTTACTAAAGACCAGCAGTACCCCCACTCCAGTATGAAAACCAGAAATGTCTTCAGACATTGCCACATGTCCCCTGGGGAACAAAACTGCCCCCATTGACCACCACAGGGAAAGAGACACATTAATCAAATTATAACAAGTAATTAAACAGTAGTAAGTGTGCTGACTGCATGCAGTGCTGGGAAAGTGAGGTGCTTTGAAAATATTCACCAAGAGCTTGAGCTAATCTTTGAAGGGTAGATGAGGGGTGTTTCCCGGTGATGTGACAATACAGTCTGCTCTGTTAGCCAAACATGGACAGAACTTGCCTGCCAGGGACATGGTTCTGAATAAATAAGTCCATGCCAATGGTCTGGGGCAAAGGAAGTCAGATGTTCAAGTCCAGAGATGTCAGGTTTCTCTAAGAAAGGTAAGGGGTTTAGATACATAATTATCCATTTCAGCACCTACTACCTAAGGTTCACTGAACTGGCACAGTTTAGGCTGGTGGCCATGAACTTAAGACTAAACCAGCTGGTTTAAAAAAAAAAAAATGGAGGCCAGCTACAGGTCTTGTCTTTTTCATCAGAGATTTGGGGGTCATAAGTAATAAAGCAAAATGAGAATCAGGATTTACATCTCTCCTTTGTCCAAGAATTTGAACAAAATCTCCCTCTGCTCTACTCCATTACAACAAAAATAAACCCTAGTAGAGAGAAATGGAAGAGACTTGTTAGATCACCAAATACCTCCCTCCCCAGGGGCCATGGTAGTTGGGAGTCCCCTGCTGGAAGAAGTAATCAGGTCTTTAACCATTCCTTTCCTTAATGAGGCCGAAAGGGACTCCTTGGAGCTAAGGTATCTATTTTAATATTTTGAGAATTGTGTTTACTTTAACGTCTTCATTTTATTTTTCTCATCTAGAGAATAGTGGGCCTGGACTGCGAGAGAGGGGTCCTGGCAATCACTGACCCTACCTGTTCATTTTATATATAAGGAAGCTAAGGCCTAGAGAGGGAAAGCATCTGGCTCAAAGTTACATAGATAGTCATTGCAGTCATTCTCCAATCTCTCTCTTTCTTTTTTTTAAAGATTTTTCCTGATGATTTTATTTATTCATTCGACAGAGAAAGAGCACAGTAGTGGGAGCAGGAAAGGGAGAACCTGGGACTCGATCCCAGGACTCTGGGATCATGACCTGAGCTGAAGGCAGACGCTTAACCGACTGAGCCACCCAGGCATCCCCATTCTCCAATCTCTTGTTGATCTCCTTTTTTCCTTACATTCAGAAACAACCAAAGAATATATAATATAACATATAACATTATATTATAATGTATACATATATGTGTATATACAGAACACAGTCTATATTATATTATATATAATTATATAAAATATATACTACAATATATAATAAATGTAGAAAATATATGTATAGTCTTTTTTATTCTCAAATATAGGGAAATATCTATTTATTATGTAGGTATATAAATATTTTATATATAAATTCAATATATATTCAATATAAATTCAATACAGGTAAATGCAGGTACAGGATCCCAAAATGGAAAAAGGATATTAATGGAAAAACCAGTGAAGTCTGAATAAAGTCCACAGTTTAATAGTAATGTACCAAGATAAGTTTCTTAGTTTTGTTTCTAGTTCTGACAAATGTTCCATGGTCATGCAAGATGTTAACAAGAAGGGAAACCGGATAAGGAGTGGAAGAAAACTCTGTGCTGGGGCTCCTGGGTGGCTCCATGGGTTAAAGCCTTCATGATCCTAGGGTCCTGGGATCAAGCCTGAGCCCTTGGCGGGGAGCCTGCTTCCCCCGCTCTCTCTGCCTGCCTCTCTGCCTACTTGTGATCTCTGCCTGTCAAATAAATAAATAAAATCTTATAGGAAAAAAAAAATAATTAAATAATAAACAAACAAACAATAACAAAAACGGGGGCCTTGTAATTCTGCCCCTAAATTCTAATCACTTTTAATACCTCCATGTTTTTTCAGGCATTTTCTTTTACATTTATTCAAACACACATAGTTTTAAAATATTGTACCTCATTAAACCTTTTGAACAAGGATATGAAATGGACATTACACTCAAATGAGAAAACGGACGCTCAGAGCTGGTAAGGAGTTGGCTCAGGGCCCCTCGTAGATGTCTGGGGCTAGACTCAAAGCAGATCACCTAACTCCAAACTCCATGCTGTTCCCGGAGTCCCCAAGGCTGTGCCCCACACAAGAGCACTGAGCTCATGAGGAGAGTCCCGGCCTGCTCTGTGCTTCCAGGTCACACGCTCTGACAAGGGCCACATCTTGTTGGAGGGTCGGGGCTCCTTTCCTTGGCACTAAGGCTCCACAGGGACCAGCACCAGCCCTCCTCTTTCCCTCTCTCCTATGCCCACAGGATGGTGAGGCCGGTCATGGCCACGATTGTTGTGGAATACAGTGAGTGTGATTCGGACTGTGTTTTGCTTTGCCCGTGGTGAGGGATGGGAACAGGGGTGTATTCTGAAACATCAGGAAACATACACGCAGAGCATTTCATCATTCATTACAGCAAGCCCGTCGTCTGCTGATGATGGCACAGATTTTGGGTCCGCTCGTGTTCACCAATAGCAGGATTCAAAACACAAAATATGTTCAGCTCTCTTCCCCAAAGCAATGTGCTTCGCTTGCCAGGAATGGAATTTTCACACATTTAAGGTCAAAGTGAAATTTCTGGGAGGGATCTCAGTGAATCATAAAGCTGGTTACCACGTGCAGCAGCTCTGAATAGGAGGAAACTGCAACAACAATACGCTGAGGTTTTCAACACCGGCCTGTGGGCAGTTCAGGATCCCCAGCCCTGGGTGACCTTCCTAGCAGAAAATTCACCTTTGGTTAAATTAGCAGCCGCATTCTGGATAATTCACTGGCAAAACAAACTGTGCTGCCCCTTAGCAAGGAGGACAGGACACGGGGTATTAGCCTAAGCCTGTGCCCAGCCCAGCAGGAGCACTTCGATGAGCTCTCATTTATTCCTCACATCCCTCTGTGAGGGATGGACTCTCACCATCCCCTTGTCACAGGTGGGGACACAGAGCCCCAAAGAGGAGAGGTCCCTTACCTAAATGTCACACAACTACTTAGCAGCTGAGGAAGATTCTAATGCAGATGTGTTTGGTTCTCAAACAGATGTTTTTTTAAATGTTTCAAAGTAACTGTGCAAACAAACTATATGTATATTTTAATCTCTTAAACTTGAAAAAAAAAATCACTCCTACAGCATATGCTATCCCCACACTGTGGTTTATATTCTGAGACCAGATGGTAAAATAAAAACCAACAGTCCTTTCCAGCACTCACTCAAATTCTGGTCATACTTTTCTACACTCCAGGCAGAGCTAAATACATTTGATGTGGCACCCAAGGAACAGATTCCACATTTTAGGCTTGGTATGATGTGTTTACATTGGACCTGACTTTCACTAAGATTTGCCCCATTCTCTCTTTAGTAAATAACTGTAATACCAACCATCATTTATTTATGAAGTTATCTTTCCTAAACCTAAAAAAAATTTTCAAACATATACATGATTTGAAAGGATGTCACAGGGAACACTCATATTACCCACCACCTAGAACATTACCATTAACACTTTACTATACCTTTTTTATTATTTTTAATAGGTCCCAAGTACTCTGCATGCATTCACTCACTTAATCCATGAAAAACTCTGAAGCTCCTACTATAATTACTCCCATTTAAGAGGAGGAAATTAAGGCTCAAAACTTAAAGTGAGGGGCACCTGGGTAGCTCAGACAGTGAAGCATCTGTCTGCCTTGGGCTCAGGCCATGATCCTGGGGGGGGTCGTGGGATCCAGCCCTGCATAAGGCTCTCTGGTCAGCGGGGAGGCTGCTTTTACCCTTTCCCTCTGCCTGTTGCTCCCCTCTGCTTGTGCTTGCTCTGTCAAATAAATAAGTAAAATATTAAAAAAAAAATGTTAAAGTGACAGACAAGTTTGTTTACAAAACCACAACTCTAATTATATTCACAAAGATGGAGGTCAACCTGAGCTGAATTTAATGAAATTTTATTAGTTCAGTTAATATTGGAAATTTGTTTTCTGAAACAGAGAAGCAGTTTCCAGGTATAAAGCTCAGCAAAAAAGGGTCTATGTGCTAAATAAGAAGGGATTTGTTCTTTCAGATTTCATAGTTGGGGTATTGATTTTTTTTTTCTTAAAAAAAAGTAAAGCAGAGATACAGACTCAAAGATGTTCACTACAGTGTTATTTAAAATGAGAAAATTTGGAAACAATCTAAATGCCCCAAATTAGAAAAACAGCTGACTATGGTATGCTCAGAAGATGGCATCTGATGTAAAAGTTAAAAATTGTTTATTTGCCTCATACAAATATTTGTCAGTCTCGGGGTGCCTGGGTGGCTTCAGCTCCAGTCATCATCTCAGGGTCCTGGGATTGAGCACTGTATTGGGCTCCTCAATCAACAGGGAGTTTGCTCATCTCTCTGCCCCTTCCCTTGCTCTCTCTCTCTCTCTCTAATAAATAAATAAAATCATTTAAAAACAAAACAGAAAAAAATAGAAATATTTATCCATCTAGCATGGGACATATGGGCACAATCCAAATGTAATCACGATAGTCAGGAACATAAATGCTAAGATTGCATATCATTCTCTGGCCTAAGAAACAACAGATTGAGGGGCTCTTGGGTGACTCAGTGGGTGGCTCTGGAGATGAAATCAGAAGATTTGGTTGAAATCCCAGCTTTGCAGGAGTGAAACAATGGATTGAGGGGCTCCTGGGTTGCTCTGCCTTTGGGTCAGGTCATGATCCCAGGGTCCTGGGATGGAGCCCTGCACTGGGCTCTCTGCTCAGTGGGGAGCCTGCTTCCTCCTCTCTCTCTCTGCCTGCCTCTCTGCCTACTTGTGATCTCTATCAAATAAATGATAAATAAAATCTTAAAAAAAAAAACTTAAGATATAACAGATTGAATATCAGAAACAGAAAGGCATAGAATTCCAGGAACAAAGGCTCTGCAATGGCCCCATTATCTGGATATGTATTAGGTGCCTTCACCCCAGTCATGTAAGGTACCACACAGCACAACACCAGCATCCTTCATTGTGCACACATCTGCTGAGTGCTTATTAGAGGAAGATACTGGAGACTCACTGGGGGAGAGAAAGGATGCCTTTCTCTGGGAGGATGGCAGGCCGTACGGGAAGTAATTGCCTTATCTGTACTCTGGGTTACATCAAATGACGGGTTTCAGAAAGACTCTTCCATCTGTTAATACTTAGAGTAATGACTCTCCAACAGGGGCAATCTTCACGCTCCTCTCTCCCCCAGGGACATCTGGCCACGTCTGCAGACACTTGTGCAGTGGGAGTGGTTGGCGATGCCAGGCATCTACAGGCAGAGGTCAGGGACATGGCCAACCACTTAAAAGGCAAAGAACAGCCCCCTCGCCCCATGTTGGTAGTACTGATGAGAAACGACTTCCAGGAACTCTCAGAATTCTCTTAAAAGTTACCGAGAAGGAGAAACCTGGAGGGGGAAGGGTGTCCCCAAGAAGGTGGCAGGTCTATGGGCATGTGCATGCAAGGAGGCAAGGACAAGCCCGGGTGATTATGGAGGTGACTAGGCAAACCTATGTGCAGGGACGGTCCCAAGTTACTGAGAATTCTACTCCAAAAGTTAATTTGTAAATTGCTTCTTTGGCATGTCTTGGGTCTCCTGCCTGCCTCCCTCCAGAAGGAGTCCATATGGTGAAATGAAAGGCTCTGGAGATGAAATCAGAAGATCTGGTTGAAATCCCAGCTTTGCAGGAGTGAAAACCATCTCACTTTTCTGAGCCCCCATTTCTACTTTTGAGAACCGGGGATGGAAATGCTCCCCTTCCCTCCACAGAGATGAGAGTAGGTGTTTGAACATGCCTGGCTCTCGGCAGAGGCTCAAAGGTAACACTGCCATCTTCCCTGTTTGTATGTTCACAATGTATCATTAAGTGAAAAGAGTGGTTTGTACAAAAGCTGTATGCCTCCAGTTTTTGCTCAATTCTGAATATCCGAAAACAGTCTAGAGGTAATTGTATCATAGGGCTATCCCAAATCATCCCTGAGTGAGGAGACACAAAACTAAAGTAAAACAGAAATAAATATATTACCTTTGGAATTAGGTAGAAAGTACATGTTATTTCAACTCTTAAAAGTTATTTTTGTCAAAAGATACTTTAAGAAAAAAAAAGATATTTTATGATATGAGGAAATACCTAGGATACAATTTTTTTTAAAAGAGTATTTATTTATTTATTTGACACAGACAGAGTGTGCACAAGTGGAGAGAGCAGCAAGCAGAGGGAAGAGGGAGAAGCTGGCTTCCTGCTGCGAAGAGAGGATCCCAGGACTCCGGGATCATGACCCGAGCAAAAGGCAGTTGCCTAACCAACTGAGCCACCCAGGAGCCCCTAGGATATATATACATTTTTTTTTTAAGATTTTATTTATTTATTTGACAGACAGAGATCACAAGAAGACAGAGGGGCAGGCAGAGAGAGAGGAGGAAGCAGATTCCCTGCTGAGCAGAGAGCCCGATTTGGAGCTCGATCACAGGGCCCTGGGATCATGACCTGAGCCCAAGGCAGAGGCTTTAACCCACTGAGCCACCCAAGTGCCCCTAGGATATAATTTAAACAAGAATAAAAAGCAAGGTAGAGGGGTGCCTGGGTGGCTCAGTGGGTTAAGCCTCTGCCTTCGGCTTGGGTCATGATTGCAGGGTCCTGGGATCGAGCCCCACATCGGGCTCTCTGCTCGGTGGGGATCCTGCTTCCCCCCTCTCTCTCTGCCTGCCTCTCTGCCTACTTGTGATCTTTGTCTGTCAGATAAATAAATAAAATCTTTGAAAAAAAAAAAAAGAAGAAAGAAAAGAAAAGAAAAGTAAGGTAGAAACTGTATAGAGCTGTGCTGTCCAGTATGGTAGCCACAGCCCAATGTGGCTAGTCTGAATTGAGATACACTACAATGTAGAAAAAGAAAGATTTCAAAGACTCAAAGAGATTGTAAAATATCACATGAATAATTTTAATAGTGAGGGGCACCTGGCTGGCTCAGTCGGCAGTGTGTGCAACTCTTGATCTCAGGGTCGTGAGTTCAAGCCCCACATGGGGTATAGAGATTACTAAAAATATAAATAAACTTTAAAAAATAATGTTAATAGTGAGTAAGTGAAGACACGATTATAGCTTGGGTCTACCTCACGAAATAAGATATAATGTTAAAAGTAATTTTTCCTCTCTATGTTCATTCTTCTTTAAGGACATTACCAAGACATTTAAAATGACACGTGTGGCTCACATTTGTGGTTCACATATTCCTTTTCAATAGCGCTGATGTAAACAATATAAATTTGACTGTATGATGAAAAAAATGCAGAGGAAAAAAAAAAAACAAAAAAACCCAGAGTGGAAAAATACCAAACTCATCGCTATGACTGAATCTAAATGGCAGGATTATGGGTGACTTTCTCAGCTTCCTTACACTTTTCTGTGTTTCCCTAATGTTCTATGGGGTGCAGGGTTCCCTGTTATAATCTGGAAAAGGGCAAAATGAGTCTAGATTTTCTCCTCTTTTCCAGGGCAAAACCTGTTCTTTCTCAAAATGCATTATGTGGGGACTGCTATTTTGTAGGTTGAAAAAAGGATTTTCTAGCTGGCCGCCTGTGGCCCTGGGGAGAAGGGGAAGGTCTGAGCATCCTGCTCCCCGCTCTCTGTGGGGGCGGGGCGATCTTGGGGGGGGGGCTTCCCCGCAAAAAGGGAACAGAGGGTGTGAGGAGGGTGAGGAGTGGCTCTCGGTGGATGCTCAGAACATCCCTGGGCAAGGAAATGAGTCATCCAGTGAGTCAGCCCCACCACCCTGCTTTCATTCTCGGTATTGTTCCATGTCGCTGCCCCTGTGTCTGTCACCCTTTCCCCTGAACCGCGTGTGTGGCCTTGCGTTGGTCCAGGCAGCCCTGGCTGAGAAGGGCTCCTGGCTGCTGAGTATGGAAGGTGCGTCTTTCCCAGTGTCGCCTGTGGACACACATCATCTCCTTTTGCCTTCATCGCTGCCTACTCAACACAGGTGGGAGCAGCGTTCTCATTTCAAAAATGAGGAAACTGAGGCACAGAGGGGCTAATTCCTTGGCCCGGGGCTCACACCTAGGAAGAGGGTGAGAGGTGAGCCTCCAGTTCAAGCTGGACTCCAGAGCCTGTCCTCTGAAACGTGGCAGGCTCCTATCCTTCCCAGAGCGCTCACCGAGGTCCCCACCAGAGCAGACTGGGAAGTACTAAGCCGCGTCTTTCCACTGCCCTTTATTTCAGGGGCCCGGGGTCCTTGTGTGGGCTGCACACTCCAAGCTTAGGTGGTCTGCTTGCCGTCTTCCTAAATCTGTGCTTGGGAAAGGGTCTGGGGCTGATCGCAGACATGTACACCAAAGTATGACTTTAGGCCTGTAGTGACACCCCCCGGGGAGCAAGGCCAGGTGAAATCCTACTCCCCGGTGAAAGACTGGAAGGAATTTAAGCCAGTGGGAGGCCCAAGAGGGCGATATCCGGAGGACAGGAAGGGTGTTTACCATTCCGCTCCCTCCGGAGAACAGGAGCCCACCTCCTCAAGGAGCCAAGGCTTGCCTTGGGGCTGTTAGCAGGGTAGATGGCGCAGGGCCGGGGAAGCGAGCTCCTGTGACTCGGCAGCGGCCGCCACAGAACACCGCCCCCTCGCAGATTCCACCAGGGCAGAGTCATGCTTAGGCAGTAAGCATTCTCTGCCTTGTAAATCTTTTTGATTTTTAAAAATAATGTAATGTCTGTATGTGTAATACATTCACATGGCTCAAAAATTATATAATGGTTACAATAAACATTATATATATTATTATATAATTTCTGAACCATGTGAGTGTATTACACACACGCACACATATACACACACACAGAAGTTATTTTTAAAAAGTCTTCCTCCTACGGGGTCCCCATCTGCCCCGTTTCTCCTGCACCCCCATACTGACTGCTGTTATTAGCTTCTTGGGTATCTTTCCAGAGTTTCTTCTTATATTTACAAATAAATACAAATACACACAGACACACAACCCACCACCCTTCTTTCTCTACACAAGTTGCAGGCTCTTTTCTCAAAAGTAGAGATGCTGCAGAGAAGAGCACATCGTTACCAACACTTCAGTGAAAAGGGGTCCATAGGTATTTTCTTCTGGGGAGGAACTGAATGACCTGGGCCCTTTTCCTTTGTTTTCACTTTTTTAAAAAAAAGATTATTTATTTATTTGACAGACAGAGATCACAAGTAGGCAGAGAGGCAGGCACGGGGGCGGGGGGGAAGCAGGCTCCCCACTGAGCAGAGAGCCCAATGCGGGGTTTGATTCCAGGACCCTGGGATCATGACCTGATGAAGACAGAGGCTTTAACCCACTGAGACACCCAGGAGCCCCTGTTTTCACATTTTTAAAAAGTCACCTTTTGTGAGTTGGGACAAAGGCACACAGTCGTGGAGCGGAGCCACTACCACAATCAAGACACAGAACAAGTTCTCTCCTGCCCCTCTCCAACCTTCCTCCACCCCCATCTCCAGCCCTTAGCAGCCCCATCTGCACCCCCAGCCCCCAGCCCCTAGCAACCACTGATATGTTCTCTGTCCTGATAGTTTTATTCCCCCCAGAATGTCATGTAAAGGGATCATGCCGTATGTAATTTTTTGTGTCTTACAGACTCGTGTTCGACTGTATGGATGTACCACACTTGTTTATCCGTTCATCGGCCAAAGGACATTAGGGTTGTTTGCAGTTTGGGACAATTATCAGTAGAATTTCTATAGACTTTCATATATTGGTTTTTGTGTGAACGTACATTTTCATTTCTCATTGATCAATATATAGGAGTGGGATTATGGGGTCATATGAAGAGTGTGTATCATTTTTTTTTTAAGATTTTTATTTATTTACATGACAGAGATCACAAGTAGGCAGAGAAGCAGGCAGAGAGAGAGGAGGAAGCAGGCTCCCTGCTGAGCAGAGAGCCTGATGTGGGGCTCGGTCCCAGGACCCTGGGATCATAACCTGAGCGGAAGGCAGAGGCTTTTAACCCACTGAGCCACCCAGGCACCCCATCATCTCATTTTTAATCCTTACAATATTGCCAGCTCATTCCCAGGGCAAATCAGAAGGCCAGCGTGTTTTGGGAGCCTGTCTCCCACATCACCCACCAGATAAGCGGGAGAGGTGGGATTTGAACTCAGACCTAACAAAACACCAACTTCCTGCTTGTAACTTTGAGGTAATGCTGGCTTTTTGCCACCCTGTTAAAAGGGGTCAGCGACATCTAGGCGTATGGGCTAAAGCCACAGATAAAACCCAAACCTCACTTTCTAATTTTGGCTCCCTTACAAGAAGTCAGTCCTCTGGTCACAAGGAAATCCTAGTGGGGTCCCTCTAGGCTGGTAGTACTCTGTTGCCTCAGGAATATTAGCTTTCCCAAAGGGAATGGTTCCTCATGTTTATGAGTGGGTAAGGAATGCACTCTTAAAAAGTTTATAGTTCACTTAACATGCATCATCTCATCAGAGAACGATTTCACGAGGGGGTGGACCTGTCTTTCCCTGGAACCCACCCACAGAGCCACCGACACCTGCTGAGCCCCGTGCAGAGGGAGCCCGTTTGTGACCCTTATTATTTCACTCTCTTCTGAGCTGTACACCCCTCCCTTTGTGCAATGACAAGCTGGCAATTCCAAACGCCCTCCCGGCACGCCTGGATTGGCAGGGTGGCGGCCTGGAAAGGGCACGGGGCCCGGGACTCCAGTCCTTCCCTCAGAATTCTGTCTGGCATCAGGAAGGCTGCTGAGAGCCCAGCCGGGGTCCCAGCCGCAGGCAGGGAGTCCGCAAATGTCAGTCCCCTTCCCTTTCCCTGACAGAGAGACTGGGACCCCACTAGCAAGCAAGCCACTGGAGGGGAGTCCCTATCACCGCGTGCTGTAGCTTTACGCAAGTTGCCTCCCTACCCTGAGCCTTTAGTTTCCCCATTCATAAGCACAGACCAGGTCCAGGTTCACTGTATAGAATGGAATTATAAATGTAGCCTTTTAGCCTAAAGAAGAGGAATTAAGGGAAAACCCCCTTCATCTCCTGACTGTCTAGAAGGCCCTGCCCTCTCCAAGCAGAGAGAAAAGTTTACAGCCACAGAGTGGCTGGACGTAGCAGGGAGAAGCCTGAATCCTACTGATCACGTAAGGCCAGGCCCGCACAGGGAGCTGCGGGAACGCCTCAGAGATGGACTCTGGGCCTCACACTCATTGTAGGGGCTTGTAGTCTCTCTGAAGTGGGAATAACAATGCATCTTCCTCCTTGCAGTGAGGGTCTAGGGTCTGGGGGACATATGTTCCTTGCTTAGCTATCTCACTGGATTGTGTGCAGGTAAAGCGAGAGTGTGTGAGCCAGAAATCTCACATGAGTTCTTCTGGCCCACACATAGGGTGACCAACTCGTCCTGATTTGCAACAGAAGTTCCACATCCCAGAAAACTCCTTAGTCCCAGGCAAACCAGGACAGTTAGTCACCCTACCTACACACCCTTTTTTTTTTTTTTAATCAAACTCATAGCCAAAGTCCAAAGTTTAGAATTTCACATTAAACATTCTAAATGCCGGGGCACCTGGGTGGCTCAGTTGCTTAAGCATCTGCCTTCAGCTCAGGTCATGACCCCAGCGTGCTGGGATCGAGTCCCGTGTCCGGCTCCCTGCTCAGCAGGGACTACTTCTCCTCTCCCTCTGCCTGTCAATCTGCCTACTCATGCACTCTTTCTCTGTATCAAATAAATAAACAAAATCTTTAAAAAAATAAAAAATAAATAAACATTCTAAATGCCTGGAATCCCTTAAAAACCATAGGATCTGGCAACTCTGTCCCATATGCACACATGGAAAGAATGGGCCCGGGCTGAGTGGAAGAAGCTTCTCTTAGAGGGACCAAGCACTTGCCACTTTGCCACAGTCCCCATCACTCCCTCCTGTCTCACACACAACCATCAACTTCACTCATCAATATTAGCTACAGCACTGAGGTTTGCAACACTTGGTGCAAACTCACTTAAACCTCTGAAGAGCCTAAAAATTTATGACAAAACTTTAAAAAGTTGTCCCTAGGGGCACCGGAGTGCTTCGGTCAGTGAGATGTTTGACTTTGGCTCAGGTCATGACCTCAGGGCCCCACATGGGCCCTGTTCTCAGCGGGGAGTCTGTTTCTCCCTCTCCCTCCCTCCCCCATCTCCGCTCCTATGCACTATCTTGCTCTCTCTCAAATAATACATAAAATCTTTTAAAATACATGCATACATACATACATACATACATACATACATTTGCCCCTACATTGCTCTTTTTCAAATGGTCCAAGATAGGAACAATTTAATGGCTATAGAGCACCCTCAATTTTCTGATTTTTTTTTTTGAAGATTTTATTTATTTGAGAGAGAAATTGTGAGCGAGAGAGAGAGAGGGCACAAGTCAGTAGGAGGGACAGAGGGAGAGGGAACTTAACCAGCTGAGCCACCTAGGCGCCCCTTCACTAATGTTCTTCATTAAAAACAAAGTAATGCAGACCATAAGAATCTACATTATTTTGACATAAAACTTAAAACTTACTATCTGAACCCCAAAAGTGGGGTAAAAGGATGGGTAGTGAGTAGTGGTGGTATTCTCTTTTCTACCCATTGGAAGATCCAGTTAGAAAAATCCTAGGGAAGAGTTCTGATTGGCCTGGCTTAGTTCCTATGGCTGTTCTAGACCAATGAGAGATCTGTTCCCAGAAGAAAGGAGGGATGGGTGTTAGGCCACAGGGTGGAAGCCATAGCCACTAATAGGTGGGTTATGTGGGTTGAAATGAGCTCCAGGGCCTTCCTGGCTGGAAAGCTCTTCTCTGCAGTCTAGTTTTTTGGTACCAGTTACAGTAATCATGATTGCTTGCAATGTGCCAGGCACTGTTTTAATTGCTTTGCAGAATTCTCTCATTGAATCGTTTCATCGACCCTCTAACAGAGTTTATTATCCCTCTTTTACAAATGAGGAAACTGAGACACAAAGTCGTTAAGTAGTTAGGCAACTTGTCCCAGTGGCAGACGTGGGCTGTGACTCGGTGGTCTGGCCCGAAATCCTACGGCTCACTGGCAGCACAGCTGTGCCTCTCTGGAGAGAGCTGTACACTAGGCTATAAAAGATCCGTCACAGATGCCTGTGTGCTGGCAGTGCTCCAAGGTGTGACCACTAATGGTGTGGCTTTCCATCTGTGAGCACGGGTGGGGGACTGGGTGAGAGGTCCCCCAGATTCCTGCCACGCTTGCTGCCTGTGCTGGGGAAGCCGGCTTTGATCTGCCTCTGAGCCACTAGGCACAGTGCTATCTGTTCATCTAGCCCTCTGCCAGCCAGCTTGGCCCAGACTCCTTCTGCTGCATTTTTGCTTCTCACCAAGCCTGCATTCAGTGACCCGAGCCCTGCATCAGGAATCAGAAAAGTCATATTTTGATTTTTGTGTTTTGTTACGTGTTTCTGGTCCTGGCTCTGTCTCTATCAGAATACAAATAGCAGTGTGTTTAGTTGTTTGTCTGGGTTGCAGGGGAATTCAATTCATTCTGACAAATGTGTCGTGAATTTCTTCTCTGAGCCTAGCTGTGAGGACAGGGTTATGGCAATAAATAAGAAGCAGACTCTGCCCTAAAATAATAATAATAATAATAATAATAATAATAAATAAATAAATAAATTAAAGTTAGGCTACTTAAAAAAAAATTGCTATCTCTAAACTGCTCTATTCCAGATTAGGCAAAAGTTTTCTTTTCTTTTTCCTTTTTTTATAAAGATTTTATTTATTTGACAGAAAGAGATCACAATCAGGCAGAGAGGCAGGCAGAGAGAGAGAGAGAGAGAGAGAGAGGAGGAAGCAGGCTCCCCACTGAGCAGAGAGCCCCATGTGGGGTTCGATCCCAGAATCCTGGGATCAGGACCTGAGCCAAAGGCACCCCAAAAGTTTTCTTTTCTTTTTTTTAAGTAGGCTCCACACTGAGCATGGAGCCCAGTGTGGGGCTTGAACCCACTACCCTAAGATGAAAGCCTGAGCTGAGACTAAGAATTGGTTATTTGACTGAGCCACCCAGGTGCCCTCAGGCAAAAATTTTCTTCCTGGTCTGGGTCCCTTCAGTTTCTGACTATTTCAGTTCTTCCTATGGACCACAGCCGGTCTGCCTTTTTTTTTTTTTAATCAATTTTTAAAGATTTTATTTATTTATCTGAGGGAGAGAGAGAGACAGGAAGGGATCACCAATAGGGGGAAAGGGCAGAGAGAAAAAGAGATCCCCCACTGAGCAGGCAGCCTGATGCAGAACTCCATCCCAGGTCCCTGGGATTGTGACCTGAGCAGAAGGCAGACAACCAAGTGGGCCAGCCATGCATCCCCCTCTAACTGCTTTAAAATACTGCTTTCCTTCCTAGCTGGTAAGTCCTTTTTTTCAACCCCTAGGAATAAGTCCAACCTTTAAATCAGGTTCTGCTTATGTCTCATAGCCTTCACCCTTTACCACCACCACCAGCTGAACTGATTTGTTCCCTGCATGGCTAACCAGCAGCAATTAGGCTTGTCTATCGCTGCCCTCCCATCCATACCCCTACTTTGACATTGGCCTTTATCTGCAGTTCCTGGTAGGGTTAGGCTGCCATGCTTTCATCAAATGATTTGTTGGGGCACCTGGGTGGCTCAGTGGGTTAAGCTGCTGCCTTCGGCTCGGGTCATGATCTCGGGGTCCTGGGATCGAGTCCCGCATTGGGATCTCTGCTCAGTGGGGAGCCTGCTTCCCTCTCTCGCTCTGCCTACTTGTGATCTTTCTCTGTCAGGTAAATAAATAAAATCTTAAAAAAAAAAAAAAAGATTTGTCTTCTGACCACAGCTGATTGGCTCTGAGTGATCACCTGACTCAGGAGTATCCATCCATAGATTGAAGCAAGCCCATCAGCTTCTGTTTCCTCCAAAGTCTGACCTAATGGGCTCAGAGAGCAGATGGAAATGGCTGGCTCTGGAGCAAGAGGGTATTGCATGAGGGTGTCAAGCTTGCACCAACTACGGTTCTAGTAAGAAAGGGAAGCAGGGGAATGGAGCATACAGAAAGGGGCAGAGGTGAGAGACCGCCCATGAGGAACACAGAGGGAGAGAAAGCGAGAACCAGCCCAGTCTACCAGGTTGAGCCCACTCCTGTCCCTTTTGAAGTCCAATTCCTTAGCCTTAGATGTCTAATATACATTTTAACAGTCTCAGTTGAATTGAGCAAGATGGACATGGCCTGAATTTCTTGCAGCCAAACTGGGACTAGAATGTCAAAATATTTCATTCATTCCATGACTACCACAGTTAAAATAATAAAGTGCAGATATTCCACTGATCCCAGCAGATAGAATACCTTTTAGTTCATCTTTATATCCCCCTGCCTTCCCTTGCCTAGCACATGGTCCCCATTCGGTAAAAGCTTGATGAAGGAGTGAAGGAATGTTCATCTCGAAATTTCTCTGCCTGGTTTTCCAGCCTCCCCCATCTGGCCCCATATCTAACCTCATTTCCCACTACTCGTCATACACACCCTTCACTGTGGTTAAACCAGTCTCACCAAGAGATCCGGCCATTTCTCTGGGCCTTTCCTCATGCTGGAATGCCCTCCTCCCTCTTCACCTATTTATTCTTAATATCACCCCCCTCCTTCTGCATTCATTCCTCAAATACTTACTGAATGCCCACTCTGTCCCCGGCATTATGCTAAGTGCCGGGCTACAGCAGAGAACAAAACACACAGGCTTTCTGTCAGCATGTTGCTCATTGTCTCACGAACCTTCTTAAAGAGCCCCCACCTCCCACTCAACTCCCTCCTCTCTTACGTCTTGTGAGATTCATTCGGACTACCTCACACTGTTGTTTGTTAACAATTTCCCTCGAATTTGCTTTGCCCACCAAGCCTCCTCCGGCAACCTGGGTTTTATGTGTCTTGAGGGCGGGAGCTCGAATTTTGTACTTTTTCTATTTATATTTAGGTGGCCCAGCATTGGGGACACAGTGGGCACCTAAAAAATCATTCTTCACTGCCTGCCTGTTTGATTGAAAGTGTCTCCTGCCCTCTTGGCCTGGAAAATGGAAGGACAGAGAGGTATTTGTCTCTCTTTGCAATCCCGGGAATAAACATCAGCCTGGGTTTCAGCTGATCCCAAGAACCCTGGCCGTAGAGCACCATCTAAATCCAGGGTAGAGATGAACAAATAGAGGTTTTATTTGTTCTGTTTAATCCCGGGTACTCTGGGGGAGGGCTACACAGACCTCCTTGCCACAAACCTATGCTAACAAACAAGAAGCCACTTCTTTGGCCTCCTGTATGGTGTCCTCTTACCTACGAGTCCACCCTCTGGTCTCCAGCCCTTCTGAAAGACACCTTTCAGCTCTGCCTCTTTACTGGGTGGGAGGGAGAGAAAATAGGGGCACTAGATTTCATTCTCTCCCCAGACATAAGCAAAGGTGGTTCATCCCACACGGAGCCCAGCAAGCTCTCACCACAGCATTTCTCTGCATAAAGTACCTTTTTGAAACACAAAGTTACTCTTTCAACTCAGGAAGGGAAAAAATAATCCACTAACCAACCCCAAGACCTGCGCTTGGCCAAAATCCTGAATTCGATGACAGGATCGGAGTGAATCACGTCTCTCTGCTCGGACGGCGTCAGCGACAGGCAGCTCGGAACTGTTGGGTCCCCCAGCAGAGGCCTTGTGCCACGTTTGTGCCTAATTCTGATTCCCTTTTTTCTTGTGAGCAACCGCCATCTTAACTAACGCAGGACAGGAATTAGGTTCAACCCAACTGGTTGAGTCTAGGGACTGACAGTTCTGAGAGGGAATCTGTTACAACGTGAGGGGCTATTCCTTTTGTGCCTAAAGCTCAAGCCCAATTCTTTCCCTCTCTCTGTCACCTGTTTGAGATACTCTATAATACCCTTGGCATGAAGTCTCAGCTCATAGGTATTCTAAGCTTTACACAATAAGTAGCACCTTTTGAACAAAGTTTTCCTAAATACCCTGACCTTGATAAACATTATGTGTGTTCTTTAATTAGATCCTAAAACAACCCAAGCAACCCTATGAGGTAGGTGCGATGATAATCTCTTATAGATACAAAAACTGAGACCCAGAGAGGAATCTCTGTATTTCAGACATAGAAACCGGGACCCAGAGAAGTAGACTAGCTTATCTAAATCTAATAAGTGACTTGGACCCAAGCCAACTGACTCCAAAACCAGTGCTCTCCAGCACTATGCTAATATTCTTTGTTCTCATCTCTCTGAGGATTCTCCATTCTCCAAAAAACTGAAGAAAATTCTATCCCCTTTGAGATGTCTGCAACCCTCTCTGGCCTTCCCTAACCTGACTTACTTCCTCTTACCACTCTGAAATACCCATTCGCTCATGTAGCAAATATTAAACACCTATATAGGCCAGGCCTGTTCTAGGAGACTCAGCAGCAAACAAAACAGATTAAAAAATCCCTACCTTCATGGACTCTACATTCTAGTGGAGGGAGGGAGGACAGATACTACAGAATATAGAGGTCACCTGGCTGGCTCAGTTGGTAGAGCAGGCAACTCTTGATCTTGGGGTCATGTGTTCGAGCCCCACATTGGGCACGGACCTTACCTTAAAAAAAGAATATAAAGACATGAAACTATATGTATAGTAGGTGACAGTAAGTGCTAAAAAGAGAAATGAGACAGAAAAAGGAGATTGAGAATACCTGAGAAAGTATACAATTTTAGGCAGGGTGGTAAGGGCAGGCCTTACTGAGAAAGTAGTACCAGATTTAAGATCTATGGTCATGACAGTAAGCCGTGTGGGGGAAGGGCATTTGAAATGGAAGGGCAGCTGTGAAGGCACAGAGGCAGGCGTGTGCCTGGTATGTTCAAGGAATGGCAAGGAGCCAGTGTGGCTGGAGTAGAACAAATGAGGGAAGACTAGTTGCACAAGAGGTGAGAGAGTGAAGGAGAAGAGGCTGGACTCCAGAGCCTTGCAGGTCATGGTCAAGGTGTTGGTGCTCATTTAGAGTGAAAGGGGAAGCCACCAGAGGGTTTTGAGAAGACTTGCATTTTAATGGTGTCCCTCTGGTGTTTGTGTTGAGAGCAGGCTGAAGGGGACAAGGTTGGGATGCTATTAATAATCCAAGTGAGAAAGGATGGAGACTTAGACAGAGGGCAGTGGTATCAGCAGGCAGGTTCTGGATTTATTTTGAAGTTACATCAGTAGGACTTCCTGACACATTGAAGATGGGAAGTGAGAGAAAGAGAGAAGTCAGGAGTGACACCCAAGTTTTTGGCCTGAGCCTCTGTAAGATGGAAGATTTATTAAGATATGGGTGGAGGGACAGGTGTGAAGGAGGGACATTCGGAGCTCAGTACTGGATATGATAAGTTTGAGATGCCTGATTTAAGAGCTACCTAAGTAGGTGGTTCAATAAACATTTGTGGAGTCCAGGGGAGAGATCTCACTGGAAACACAAATATGGAAGTTACTGGGGTGTGGATGATATTTTTTAAGTCAAAATTTGAGTGAAATCACCCAGAGAGTCAAAGTCGCTAGGATGGTGAGGTCTAGGGACCATGCCCTGGGGCACTTTAACATTTAGAGGTCAAAAACATGGCGGGAAGGGGGGGAGGGGCGGGGCGCGCCTGGGTGGCACAGCTGGTTGAGCATCCAAATCTAGATTTTAGCTCAGGTCATGATCTCAGG
The DNA here is from genome assembly GCF_020171115.1 of Neogale vison. Taxonomy (NCBI): domain Eukaryota; kingdom Metazoa; phylum Chordata; class Mammalia; order Carnivora; family Mustelidae; genus Neogale; species Neogale vison. The sequence continues at coordinate 16,357,951 of NC_058097.1, forward strand.
GTCCTGGGATGGAGCCCCCGCTTGGGCTCCCTGCTCAGCAAGGAGTCTGCTTCTCTCCCTCTGCCCCTTCCCCTGCTTGCTCTGGCTTGCTCTCTCTCTCTTTTTCTCTCTCTCTCTCTCACAAAAATAAATACATATTTCTTGAAAAAAAAAGATGAGGAGGAACCAACTGCAGACTAAGAAGAACAGATAGGGAGGTAAGAAGAACCCCAGAAGTGGTTCAAGGAAGAGAGAGAGATCAATTGTGTCAGATGCTTCTGATTGGCCAAGTAACAAGAGGACTGCAAACTGACCCATCAGATAAAAAGAGGAAATGCTTAATTAAATAGTTCTCTTGTTTTGTTTAGATGTGTATTCATATAGCCTTCTCAACTGATGGCAAGGTAGAGAAGAACAGGGATTGTTTCCCATTCTGTACCCCGCTCCCCTCCCCCCACCACACCTCTCCTTTCCCTCCTGCAATCTACCACCCCCACCCTTAAACCTGACTTTGCTGGAGTCTGGGGGTTGACTTACCAGCCAAGGGAACCTTAGTCCTGAGCCTAAGTACCAGAACAATCTTTAAGGCAAGTCACTGCTTCCCAGATTTGGTGAAGGGAGTAAGTTGCCACTACCATTTTAAAGAGAAGAGGATGAAGAAAAAAAGTTGGGGGGGGGTGATAAGGCAGGGGTTGTCGGCACCTGGTGGCTCAGTTAGTTCAGGTCATGATCCCAGAATCCTCAGAGTGAGCCCCACATGGGGCTCCCTCCTCAGCAGGGAGTCTGTTTGTCCCTCTCCTTCTCACCCTGCTCATGTTCTCCCTTGATCTCTATCTCAAATAAATAAAATCTTTATTAATAAATAAAAATAAAGAGAAGAGGACGGAAGGGATAAACTGAGGGTAGTAGAAGGCAAAGATGCAGACGCCAATGTAGGAGGAAAACAAATTTTGCTTTAAAAAAATGCCTCCAGCAATTGCTGTCAGGAAGCAAAGGAATTTATCTGGAGGCTGCATGCTCCCCGATTTAGATCAAGTCAGTCATTACTGAGCCTTTTCCAGTTGGCTCCATCCTGGAGCCTAGACGAGGGAAGGGGTTGAGAACAAAATTCCTCTGCACTGAGTTTTCCCTGGCAGGTGAGAAAGACAGGCATGTCAGAGCCTGGGAAACAGGAGACAAGAGGTGGGAGAAAGATGACTAGCACAGAATTCCCAGAGGCGGGGCTAGACTAAGGAACCCGTTTTAAGAGTGGTGAGGTCTAACACCAACGTCTCTGAACTTTTTGTTTAAGTAATAGATCTAGAGGGGAATGTGCACCCCTGAATGAATTTTCACACACCCATCTTACCTGCACTCTAGTCAGGCACCCGGGGAGCCCCCAGTCACGCTCTCTTCCGGTCGTGACGCCACCCAAGGACAATCACTGTCCAGACTTTGAGTAGCATGGACTAGTTTTGCCTGTTTTTGTACATTATACAAATGACTTGTGCCTTTTGGCACCTGACTTCTTCAGTTTCACGTTGTATTGGTGAGGGTCATCTACAACCGTTGCCTACAATCGTCCATCTTAGAGCCTCATGGCTGTAGACCATTCATTCCATGAAGACTGTGATGGTTATAGTATTGGTTTATCCCTTCTACTGTTGATGGGCATAGCAATCGTTTCCATTTCACGACCATTACAAATAGTGCTGCTACAGATGGATTTGGACCTGTCAAGTATTCACTTTTATCCCCCAACAGTCTATTTGAAATAATTACATAATCTACATCCTATATAGGAACGACATATATTCTAAATTAATATTGTACTATATTTGCTTTATCGCTTATCTATCCCTTCACCCAGCGATAACCCCATTTCCCCTCCCCCCCCAACTTTTGATGGATTACAGTGCAAGGTGCACTTTCATTACATTTCACCCCAAACATTTCAGTATATCCATCACTGACAAAAATTCACTATTTATTCTTTGAGGGAATATTTTACGCAAAGTGAAATGCATTCATGTTAACAGCATTATTCAATGAGTTTCTGAAATGCATATATCTGTATAACCCAAACCCCTATCAAAATATAAATTATTATCATCCAGAAAGGCCCCTTTAGTCAATCTTCCCCTCCCCCCACAACCACAGTATTACCATTCTTTCTTTCACCATTGATGAGTTTGGCCTGCTTTAGAACTTCATGTAAATGAAATCATACAGTATGTACTCTTTTGTCTAAAGCGTCTTTCACTCGGCATAATATTTTTGAAATTCATTCATGGTGTTGCATGAATAAGTAGTTTGTTCCCATTCATTGCGTGAATATATCACAATTTGTTTATACAACCTCCTGTTGACTGACATCTGGGATATTTCCAGTTTGGGGCTTTATAAAGAAAAATGCCATTATCATTCTCATACTAGTCTTTTTGTAGACATATGCTTTCATTTCTCTTGGGTAAATATCTAAAACCAAAATTGCTGGGTCATAGGGGGTATGTTTAGTTTCATCCCAAACTCCCAGACCTTTATTTCAAAGTGGTTATGTGATTTTACACTCCCACTAACAAAATAGGAAAGTTAATATTGTTCACTGCCCTTGCTCACGTTCGCTGTTGTCCATTACTTTTAATTTAGGCTATTCCGGTGGGGATATAGCCGTATCTCGTTTTAATTTGGTTTTAGTTTGCTTTTTTTTTTTTAAGATTATTTATTTATTTATTTGACAGAGAAAGATCACAAGTAGGCAGAGAGGCAGGCAGAGAGAGAGAGGAAGGGAAGCAGGCTCCCCGCTGAGCAGAGAGCCCGACGCGGGGCTCGATCCCAGGACCCCGGGATCATGACCCGAGCCGAAGGCAGAGGCTTTAACCCACTGAGCCACCCAGGCGCCCCAGTTTGCATTTTTCTGATAATTAGTGATACTGAGCACGTTTTCAAGTGCTCATTGGCCATTCATCTATCTTCCTTTGTGAAGTGTCTGTTTGAATTTTAGCCATTTCATATAGGGCTAGTTGTCTGTCTTGCTCTTGAATTACAGGAGTTCTTTCTAAGTTTTAAGTATCAATCCTTGGTCAAATAAATGTTTTCTTTACAAATAATGTCTCCCAGTCTATGGCCTGCCTATTCATTTTCTTGAATGGTCTAAAAAAAAAAAAACTTTGCTTATCAAGTCATGAAGATGTTGTCCTAGGTTTTCTTATAGAAGTTTCATAATTTTAGTTTTTTTTAAAGATTTTATTTATTTATTTGAGAGAGAGCATGAGAGGGGATAAGTTCAGAGGGCGAAGCAGACTCCCCGCCGAGATGGAAGCCGGATGTGGGATTCCATCCCAGGACTCCGGGACCATGACCTGAGCCAAAGGCAGTCACTCAACCAACTGAGCCACCCAGGTGCCCCTAATTTTAGTTTCTACCTTTAGCTGTATGATCCATCTCATATTAATTTTTGTATATAGTACAAGATAATGATTGAAAATTTTTTTCCTTCCTATTGATACCCAATTTTTCCATCATTATTTCTTGCAAAGACTCACCCTATTAGATTGCTTTGGTGCTTCTGTCAAAAATTAAATGACCACTTAAGTGTATTTCTGAACTCTATTCTGTTCCAGTAACCTACTGTTTGATCCTTATGATAGAATCCCACTGTCTTAATTCCTGTAGCTTTACAGTAAATCTTGAAGTAGCACGAGTCCTAAACATACTTTTTTTTTTTCTTTCGGTATTGCTTTGGATACTCTAGGTCCATCACGTAAATTTTAGAATCGATTTGCCCCCTTTTTTTTTTTCCCCCCCAATCTGTTATTTAAGAGAGAATTCGGCGAGGGGTGCCTGGGTGGGTCAGTCAGTTAAGCTTCTGACTCTTGGTTTTGGCTCAGGTCATGATCTCAGGGTCGTGGAATCCAGCCCCTTGCTGGGCTACCTGCTCATGGAGGAGTCGGCTTCCTCTCTCCCTCTGCCCTTCCCCCTGCTCATGTTCTTTCTCTCAAATAAATCTTAAAAAAAAAAAAGAAGAAGTCGGCTAGGATTGTAGAGACTGTTGAATCTACATATCAATATGGGTGGGACTGACAAGCTACTACTACTGAGTCTTCCAAGCTGACAGGGTATACACCTGCATTTATGAGGTCTTCTTGAATTTCTCTCAGTGATGATTGTCAGTTTTCAGTGTACAGGACTTGTCTTTGGTCAAACTCATCCCTAAGCATTTTGGTTTTTGATACTATTTTAAGTGGAATTTTTTTTTATTTCATTTTTCCAACTGTTTGCTGCTGGTATACAAAATTACAATTGATTTTTGAAATAATAACCCTGCATCCTGTCAAGTTGCAAGTGCCAGTTACTAACTCTGTTGTAGATCCCTTAGTATTTTTTTTTTTAAAGATTTTATTTATTTATTTGACAGAGAGATACAGCAAGAGAGGGAACACAAGCAGGGGGTGTGGGAGAGAGAGAAGCAGGTTTCCCCGCGGAGCAGAGAGCCCCATGGGAGGCTGGAGCCCAGGACACTGGGATTATGACCTGAGCCGAAGACAGCCACTTAACGACTGAGCCACCCAGGTGCCCCCTCAGTATTTTTTTAAAGATTTTTTTTTAAGTAATCTCTGCACCCAAAGTGGGGTTCAAACATACATCCCTAAGATAAAGAGTCACATGGTCTACCGGCTGAGCCAGCCAAGTGCCCCTTTTAGTATTTCTACATAAACAATCATGTCATTCTCAAATAGAAGTTTTATTTCTTACTTTCCAATTTTTATGTCTTTTGTGTTATTGCAATGACTAGGATCTCCAAAAGATGTTGAAAACAAAAGGTGAGAATATACTTGCCTTGTTCATAAGCTTAGGGGGAACACATTCAATTTCACCATTAAATATGCTGTTAGCTCTAGATTTTTGACAGATACCCTTTTTCACATTAAGGAAGCTCTTTTCTGTCCCTAATTTGCTGGAAGTTTTTTGTTGTGTTTTTTTGTTTTTTTTTTTTAATCATGAACAGATGTCAAAAATTTTTTTTTCTGAGATTGTCTTTTTTTCCCTTTTTTCTGTTAATATGGTGTATTACATTGATTTTCCAATGTTAAACCAGCTTTGCATTCCTGAGGTAAATCCCGCAAATTATGATGCATTATCCTTTTCATATATCCCTGATTTTGTTAACATTTGTCTAGGAATTTTTGCATCTATGTTCATGAGAGACATTGATTTTTAACTTCCTTCCTTCTTCCTTCTCTCCCCGCTCTCCCTCTTTTAGAGAGAGCTAATGTCTTTCAAGTTTTGGTATCAGGCCTCAAATAACAAACTGGGAAGCATTCCTTTCTTGTCTATTTTCTGGAAGAGTTTTTGTAGCATTGGCAATATTTTTCTTAAATATTTGTCAGAATTCACCAGTAGACCGTCTGGACCCGGATCTTCCTTTGAAGGAAGATTCTTCATAATGCATCCAATTGATATTCAGATTCATTCAGATTTTCTCTTTTATCTTATGTCAGTTTTGGTAAGATTTAATTTTCAAAGAATTTGTCCATTTCATCTACATTTTCCAATTTATTGGCATGAAGTTGTTCACAGCATTCTTTTTTTTTTTTTTAATTTTATTTATTTATTTGACAGACGGAGATCACAGAGCAGGCAGAGAGAGAGGAGGAAGCAGGCTCCCTGATGAGCAGAGAGCCCGATTCTGGGGCTTGATCCCAGGACGGTGGGATCATGACCTGAGCCGAAGGCAGAGGCTTTAACCCACTAAGTCACCCAGGTGCCCCTCTTTTTTTTTTTTTTTAAAGATATTCTTTTAACAGCCTTTTCATATCTTTAGTGTGGTGATATGCCTTCTTTTGTTCCTGATATTGGTAGTTTGTCTCTTCTCTTTACTGGGGGGACAGGGAGAAGATTGTCAGTCTGGCTAAGGTTAATTAATTTTGTTGCCTTTTCAAATAACCAACTTTTGGCTTTGTTAAATTTATTTACTGTTTATCTTCTTTCTATTTTATAATTTGTTATTATTTACTTTAGGTTTAGTTTGCTCTTCTTTCTCTAGCTTCTGAAAGTGAAACAGGTTTTTTTTTTTTCCAATTTTAGGTTTTACAGCTATAAATACGTCTCTAAGAACAAACTGGGTTTGTTTCACCTTGCAAAATTTGGTTATGTTTTATTTTTATAATCATTCAGTTTTCTGTATTCTCTGAGATTTTTTGGACTGTTTGTTATGTTGAACAGTGCTGTTTAACTTTCAAGTATTTGGGGTTTTCTACATATGTTATTATTGATGTATAATTTAACTCCATGGTGGTCAGGTAATATACTCTATATGATTTTAGCCCTTTTCAACTTACTGGGATTTGTTTTATCACCCAGAATATGAGCTACCTTAGTGAATATATCAGGGGCACTTGAACTTGAAAGTAATGTACATTCTGGTGGGTGCTTTGTTCTATAAATATTAATTAGATCAAGGTGGTTGAAAGTGATGTTCAAACCTTTTATGTCTTTACTGATTTTTTTCTAGTTGTTTTTTATAATTGCTGAGTGATGTTAAAATGTCCCAACTATGATAGTGAATTTGTGTATTTCTCCCTTTAATTCTCTCATTCTGTTAGTTTTTCCTTCATGTATTTTGAAACTCTATTATGTATGCTTATTATACCTTCCTGATATTTATTATTATGAAGTTTCTTTTTTTCCTCCAATGAGAGTCTCCATCTTAAAATCTACTTCATTTGATATGAATTTAGCCACTTCAACTTTTTCATATTTACTCTCTGCACACTACATCATTTCCCATCCACTTCCTATCAACCTGTCTGTTAGTACTGTTGGGTTGTATACTTTTTTATCTATTCTGACAGATTCTGCTTTTTAATTGTAGTGTTTTAGACTAGTAATCTTTAATGTAATTACTGATAAGGTTGAATGTTGGTCTACCATTTTACTGTTTGTTTGTTTTTTTCTCTTTATCCCCTGTTTGTTTCTCTGTCCCTCCTCTCTTGCTTTCTTTTTGGGTTAATTGAATATTTTTTAGAAATCTACTCTCATCTATAAATTAGCTTTTTTTTATACTTCTTAGCATTTTTAAGAAATGGTCACCATAGGGGCGCCTGGGTGATTCAGTGGGTTAAAGCCTCTGCCTTCAGCTCAGGTCATGATCTCAGGGTCCTGGGATGGAGCCCCACATCAGGCTCTCTGCTGAGCAGGGAGCCTGCTTCCCCCGCTCTTTCTCTCTGCCTGCCTCTCTGCCTACTTGTGATCTCTCTCTGTCAAATAAATAAATAAAATCTTTTTTAAAAAATGTGAAAAAAAAGAAATGGTCACCATAGAAATTATCTCTCTTTAACATTTCACAGTCTATTTAAAATTACTATTGTGCCACGTCATGCAGAATAAGTATTAAGGGTTACATCTATGTGAGTTATGAAACTCACAATGTTAAAATGTTTGCTTTAAGCATTAATTAGTATTTTTAAAAATGGAGAGAAAATTGGGTTCTTATATTTATTCTTCTATATACTATTTCTGGTGCTCCTCATTCTTCCTGAAGGTCCAAATTTCTACCTGGTATCATTTCTCTTGCTCTGGGGAAAAAACAAAAACAAAAAGAAAAACAAAAAAACCCTTCCTTTAGCAATTCTTAGAGTGCAGATCTAGTTCTCTTAGATCTTGTTTATCCATAAATGTCTTTCTTTACTTTTAAATGGTTTCCTGTCCAGGAGTATGCTGTCCTGCCCTTCTCTGTTTCCCACAAGACTTCAGGAAGAGTCTGCTTCACAAGAAGCCTGGTTAGTGGTGCTATGGGGAGCATGGGGCGAAAAGCGAATGTCGGGGCAAAAAGCTTTGCCCAGAGAGAACCACAGCTAGAGGGGCAAGAAGTCCAGGAGAGATGGGGAAGCAAGGCAGCAGAAATTAAGAACAGAGGCAATGCAAATTGTCCTTCTTTCGACATGACAGCATCCCAAAGTTTCTGTGGCGATGCACACACTTCCAAGCCTCTCTGTTGGATGTTGGAGGCAAAGCAACCTCAGAAACACGGAGCATTTGAGGACACTCAGGTTATACAAAAGACAAGTTTAATTCAACTTGACAAGTATTATTAAGTGTGTAATGTGTACTTTCAGTCCTCTGGGCCTTCATTAGGACTTTTCAGAAATCTTACTTTTCAGTTGGGGAATGTGCAGACTCAGCAGGAAAGGTCCCTTCCCATTGGTCCATGGGGGTCAGCTGACTCCATGACTCCCCCTGGGAAGTTGCTCACCGGCCAGAGGCTGCCAGATGTGTCCCATAAACAGGTAAACGTGTCAAAACACAAAGAGTTGAGAAAAGCTTCCTCTCATCACCGGTGATCCTTGAGAAAGAACTTTCCCTGAGACACGGTGGCTCAGCTCACCAAAGCCGGGCATGTCTGGGGCGCATGGTGTGGGAACCTCTTTCTAGCTTTCCCTGGGAAGGAGCCATGCCCACTTGCTGGGCTAGGGCAGGGGGAGGGAGGAGGGGCACTCGCCTCAACTGCAAAATTGGAGAGGGCGCCAGAAATCTCAGAAATCAAGATAAAGAACATTTGACTGCAGTATTTTTCTTTGAAAAAAACAAAAACAAAAACCTGATATTAAAAAGCTCTATGATGAACAAAATATTAAAATTTTCAATAAGACCGTGTGACTCTGCTCTTGTGTAATTCACATCACTTGCCACCTCCTGCCTGGTCCCACCCACGCTGGGCCCTGCCTATACTTAAAATGTTGGTGTTTCCTTCATCACAGATCTTCTTGCCTTAATCTTGAGTTAAAAAAAAAAACAAAACATTCCATTAAAATGGCCTTTATCTTGATTACTGTGGTTTTTGTCATTCCCTTAAATTTGCATTCGCCTTTCCTTAGTACCAGCTCTGAACACCCCTAAGAACCTCTTCAAAATCTCCCTGGCCACTCCTCCAGCCCATCAAAAGAAATTCCCCAACCCACTATGATGATGAGAAGGCATTTTTTCATATATAAATGTAAAAAGCTTACTGGCAATATTAACAAGAGCCAAAGGAGGGATGTGGGTAAACTCCTGGCATGGTTCATTGAGCAGTTTTATAAGCAGGAGTTTTAACAGACTTCTAGATCACAGGGTAAAAATTCATCAACTAAAATGATCTTACATTTCTTCACTTAACATAAGAGACTAAGAACTAAGGCTGAAAACACAAGAGTTTGAGTATATTTTGTTACATGGGTTATAATGCACATTAATGGACTATGTATTCATGGTTTCAATTGGACGGAATAATTAAATATCATCTCTAAAACTTCATGGTGGAGTGTGGTCAACATGGGTGCCGTTCATAAAATACTAAATTCCTTTTACTCAGTCCCAGTGCATGTCATTAGAAGCAACATGAATAACAGTGAGAATTCCAGATTGTGAATCCCAGTTAAGGTATGTTTCACGCATATCAATTTGAGCAAGTCTTAAATTGCTCCCGGGTTTCACTTTTCTCATTCTGTAAAAGGGGGCTACAAATTTAGCTTAAATACCATGTTATTTTAAAAAAATTTTAATTGCTTGCTCCTTTTGTTGAAGTTTTGTTTTTTTTTTTTTGAAGATTGTTTTATATTTGAGAGAGAAAGAGCACACAAGCAAGCACTGGCCTGGGGGAGGGGCAAAAGAGGGAGAAGCAGACTCCCCACTGAGCGGGGAGCCCGATGTGGGGCTCCATCCCAGGACCCTGGGTTCATGACCTGAGCCAAAAGCAGATGCTTAACTGAGCCACCCAGGAACCCACTGGCTTCTTTATTTACGCTAAATAATTATAGGTCCTCTTGATTATTCCTGGTGTCTAAAATTATAAAAGCTAATTTTGGGGAAAGAAAGAATTATTTCTAAAGAACATTTTGAAAAGGGAGACAGGAATAAATATAGCCAAATTTTGTTTTAAAGAATAATGATTACAAAATTTTCTGGAGTCCAACAAATTGGTATGCATATGCCAAATGTGAGAGGCAGTGACTACTTCTAATCTGTAACCTAGTAGAGTTCAGAACACATGTTCTGAGGGGCACCTGGTTTGCTCAGTTGGTAGAGCATGTTACTCTTGATCTCAGGCTCACAAGTTCAAGCCCCATGTAGGGTGTAGAGATTACTTAATAGGGGTGCCTGTGTGGCTCAAAATTGGGCGCCTGCCTTCGGCTCAGGTCTTGATCCCAGAGTCCTGGGATCAAGCACCGCATCTGGCTCTCGGCTTGGCAGGAAGCCTGCTTCTCCCTCTCCTACTTCCCCTGCTTGTGTTCCCTCTCTTGCTGTGTCTCTCTCTGTCAAATAAATAACATCTTAAAAAAAAAAAAAGGTTCAGAAGAGGTGTTCTGGGCTAAAACATCAGTGAGCTGGAGTGATTTAAAAAAAACAAAAACAAAAACAAAACGGGGCGCCTGGGTGCCTCAGTGGGTTAAAGCCTCTGCCTTTGGCTCAGGTCATGATCCCAGGGTCCTGGGATCGAGCCCCACACTGGGCTTGCTGCTCGCCGGGGAGTCTGCTTTCCTCCCTCTCTGCCTACTTGTGATCTCTCTCTCAAATAAATAAATAAAAATCTTTTAAAAAAATAAATAAAAACAAGAAACAAAACAAAACAAAACAAACAAACAAAAAACTGGGCTTAACATCTCAGTTAAAGCTCCAGCCGGTGGAGGAGGAACACTGCACTTGCCTTCATTTTTGGGGGGATGGAAACATCACATTTTCTCCAGGACTTAATGAAGAATCCAGGTTCTATTATTAATTTCCTCCCCAAATCTAATCTTGTCGGGATTACAATTCATGATTCTGACTACATAGCATTTGGAAGTTTAGAATTATTCTTTAATTATTTTAGCAGACTACCCCCTTTCCTCCTCATTTTCAGTTCCCACCTTGTAGCCAGGAGATTCTCTTAGGACCTTTGCCAAGAGCCCAATAAAGAGACATTAATACCTCGGAAAGAGCAGGAATAAAACTCTTATAAAGTCCCCTGTATAGTATGTCTCTTTATACTTCTGTAACGACTTTGTCGAGCTATAACTTGCACACCACATAATCCACCCATTTAAAGCGTACAACAGAATGGCTCTGAGCGTATATACAGAGTTGTGCGACCGTCACCACAATCAGTTTTAGAACATTCTCACCACACCGAAAAGAAACCTTGTACCCAGTAACGGTTAGCTCCCATTCTCCCATACTCTCCCTCCTGGCAGCCACTAATTCACTCTCTGTCTCTATCAATTTGCTTATTGAGGACATTTCCTATAAATGAATCATCACGTGGTCTTTTGTGAGTGGCTTCTTTCCCTTAGCCTGATGTTTTCAAGGTTCATCCATGGTGTAGCATGTATCTGTACATCGTTCCTTTTTTTTTTTTTTTTTTAAGATTTTATTTATTTATTTGACTGAGAGAGAGAGAGAGCACAAGTAGGCAGAGCAGCAGGCAGAGAGAGAGAGAGGGAGAAGCAAGCTCTCCACTAAGCAGAGAGCTCTATGCGGGGCTCGATCCCAGGACCCTGGGATCATGACCTGAGCCAAGGCAGCCACTTAACTGACTGAGCCACCCACGCACCCCTACGTCATTCCTTTTTATGGTTGAATAATATTCCACCCTGTGGATGTACATTTCATTAATCCATGCATCAGATGGTGACCATTTGGGTCCTTTCCACTTTTTGGCTGTTGTGCATCATGCGGCAGTGAACCCAGAGTACAAGTTTTTGCTGGAAATATGTATTCAGTTCTCTCGGGTATGGATCTAGAAATGGAATTGCTGGGTCCTATGCACCTTTAAAATTTTCAGTGGAATAATGTGATAATGATCTCTTCCTGCATAGAAAACTATCCCAAAGTTTCCGGGCATAAAATCACAGTAATTATTTACTATCTCTCACAGTGGCTGTGGGTCCAGAATTTGGGAGTAACTTGAATCGGAGGCTCTGGGTCCAGGTCTTTCACGAGGCTGCAGTAGGACGCTGGTCAACGCGGAAGTCCTCCGAAGGCTTGGCTGGAGCTGCGGAATCCATTTCTCAGATGGCTCGCTTGCAGGTGGCAAGGCAGTGCTGGCTACTGGCTGGGCCCTCAGTCCCTCTCCATGGGGTCTCCCCCACAGGAATGCCTTAGAGTGTCCTCAAAGTAGCAGTGTTCCTCTAAAACCAGCTAACCAAGAGACCAAGGTGGAAGCTGCATTATCCTTTATGTCTTCGCCTCAGAAGTCAGACTCCGCAGCTTTCACCACATTCTATCATTCACATAGGCCAGCCCTGACTCCTGCCAGAGTGGATCAACAAAGGGGAAGAGGGGAAGACACCAGGGGAGGCAGGTGGGAAACGTCTTGGAGGCTGGCTACTGCAAGCAGGTTGACTTCAAAGCTCTGACCTCTGTTATTCCTGCAGACAGGATCCAAAGTGATAGATCCCAGGCAAGAGATCAAAAAACAGGGGTCAAGACTGGAGGACCGTTGACAGCACCGTGTTTCACTCCCTCCAGTGGGGGGATTTAACAAGCTGCGGGGGAGCTTCCTGACTCTCCCACTGGGGAGTTTGAGGAGAAGGAGAATCTGAGTGCACTGTGTAATAGAAAGATAAAGAACTCCAAGCCCGCCCACTGTTCTTGGACTATTGCCCTAGGTATTTACCTCTGGAAGGGCCAACCCTTTGTCTCCCTATCTGCATCAGCAAAATCTTCCTGGAATGTCATTTGGGTTATTTGATCCTGTAGTCCAATCCATGTTCTCTCCTGGCAAATCAGCAAGGACTTATTAAGCATCTACTGTGTACCCAAGAGCAAATCCTAGGATCATTTGAGACTAGTGTAGATGGATACGCCAAAAATGGACAGGCATGACCAAAATAGATTGTTGTCAAACCCACCTGTCTTGAGGCTTCAAAGGCAAGAACTGAAAAGGACTTTTTTTTTTTTTTTGAACCAGTATTTAGAGAAGTTACTGCCCCCAAAGAATGCTTTCAGACTGATTTTCACTTAGAAAACTCCCGAGGACATGAAGCACAAAGAAAGATCAAGGAAGCATTCTAGAGACTTTAAGTGCCCGGACAGCAAAATGTAATGTTTATCCTGGATTAGATCCTGGATGGGGGGGAAATGGGTGGAAAATACATTACTGGAAATTGGTGAAATTAGAATACAAACTGTAGATTAGATAATAGTATAAGATCGATACCATGTTAATGTTTCTGAATGTTTTAATTATATGGTGTTTATGCAACAAAATATATTTGTTCTTAGGAAATACATATTGAAGCATTATGGGGTGAATGTGTCTACCGCTGTTTCCAGTGGTTCAGAAAAAAATTCTGCATATACATATGGGCACACACACACAAACCCACACACAAAGAAAGAGACAACAAGCAAATGCCGCAAACTGTGAACAGTGAATCTGGGTGAAGGGTATATGGGAATTTTTTATATGTATGCTATGTTTGCAGCTTTTCTGTGAAACTGAAATCAAAATTACTTCAAAACAAATATATGTTTTGAAGAGAAAAGGAAAGCTCAAGACTCTTCTGTAAAGAACAGGATAGGCTGCGGTATCATTGTTCCCTCACAGAATGGTGTATGGAAGAAGTCAAGGTCAGCTGGGTGCCGATTACCCACATGACTAAGGCAGTGCTGTGTTGGGTGCTGGAGGTGACAACTGTCTCAGCTGACCACATTTCCTGGCAGTAACTTAAGAGTCCAGGGGTGCCTGGCTGGCTTAATCAGTGGAACATTCAACTCTTGATCTCGGGGTTATGAGTTCGAGCCCCACATTGGGGGTCAAGATTACTTAAAAGTAAAATTTTGGGGGTGCCTGGGTGGCTCAGTGGGTTGGGCCTCTGCCTTTGGCTCAGGTCATGATCTCAGAGTCCTGGGATTGAGCCTCATGTCGGGAATCTCTGCTCAGCGGGGAGCCTGTTCCCCACCCCCTCTGCCAACTTGTGATCTCTCTCTTTTTCAAATAAATAAATAAATCTTAAAAACAAAATATAATAAAATCTTAAAACAAAACAAAACAAAACCAACAACACTCCAGCATGACCAAAACTTTACACTGTCCTGTGACCCCACAGGCAGCCCCTGAAAGTGACAGTCTCCGCTTGCTCCAGCCCTGACTTCCGGATGGGCAGCCATTTCAACAGCTCCTCTGAGAAATCCCAGGTCGGGCAAGGGCACTGCTTGCCCTCCTGCTCCCCAAAACTGAGTGCATCCTTCTGCTCAGTTGGGCTCTGGGCTGGAAGGCAGAAACTTCTCCTGTTCCCTCCACATCAGAGGCAGCGTGGCCAGAAAGCCATGGCAGGAAAGCCCTCCAAGATTCCAAGAACATCTCAGAGCCGGAGAATTAGCCAAATGTCTTAGAACTGGTCCGGAGTAAGAAACCCCTCCACATAGCACCGTTTAGGCTCTGATGTCAGGGGTCCTGGGTCCATGTTCTGAGTCCTGGTCCACTTGATGAGTCGGGGGCAGCTGGGAGCTCCCTGACTTAGGAGAAACAGATCCCATCAAGGCCCAGAGGATGCTCACATTGAAAAATTGGCCCTGTGGCCTTCAGAGTTCACAAAGTATGAACACATGACCTCTACCAATTAGTTTCAAGTCCCGCCAAGCCTGGGCATCACCCTCTGCCAGCCAGAGCCAACTGAGTGGCTTCCAGTGAGCAGCGAGAGCAAGTAGAAAGGCCACCAGCCCTAGGGGCTTCAAAGAGGAGGAGGTTGGGGAGATCCCCGACAAGAGACTCAATCACAGAGCCCTGATGAGAACAACAGGAGAAGAAGGTCTTTCTAGTTCCCATGAAAGGAGTTACCAGACTGTGATGGTTCCAGGCAAGCCCACAGCCCAGCCACCACCTGCTGGGGACAAAGACCTTTCTCCTCCAGCTCCGACTCTCTGATGTGTGTGTGTGTGTGTGTGGGAAAGACCAGCCTCCCACTGTTTGCCATTCACAGAGGATGTTCTTGGCTTTCCTCGTTACCTGAGACCCGGCAAAGGAATCACAGGCTCAGCACACAGCAAGTTCTCATGAAGAGCAAACACTTTCCTAGCACTTTCCAAGTGCCAGGAACTGTCCTAGGCGCTTTGCAGATAAGTCATGGGACACCCACCCCCCGGTAGCCCTACGAGGGGAGTACTCCTATTATCCCCATTTAGCAGGTGGGGAAACAGAGGTGAGAAAAAATAAAGAAACATGCCCAAAGTCACTGACCTAGTAAATAATGAAGCCGGGCGGGGTGGGTGCCTGGGTGGCTCAGTGGGTTAAGCCGCTGACTTTGGCTCAGGTCATGATCTCAGGATCCTGGGATCAAGTCCTGCATCAGGCTCTCTGCTCAGGAGGGAGTCTGCTTCTCTCTCTCTCTCTCTCTCTCTCTCTCTGCCTGCCTCTCTGTCTACTTGTGATCTCTCTTGGTCAAATAAATAAATAAATAAATCTTAAAAAAATAGTAATAATAATGAAGCCAGGATTTGAACCCCGGCTTACACCTGTGCTTTCAACTACTTTCTATGCGAGGCCTCCTAGCATGCTTGATGTTCTCCTCCCAAAACCAACAGTTGAGGAAATAAACACTCCTATTTCAAAAACCATATACAGACAGGATGAGATGGAGAAAGGGGTCTGCAGAGCAGGTTGATGGACCCTAGGAAAGGGCAATGGGTCTCACCGTTACCTGGGGTACTTGTAATCGGTACCATCTCAATATCTACTCATTCATCCTCTTCCATTTAGAATTTAGGGTCTACTCAGGGTTCGGACGAGAAGAAAGAAGAGAAGCACAACTTAGATAATGAACTGAAACTGGACAAAGAGTGAAAGAGAGAGAGACCGCGGCTCTGGGGCTGAGTGAGTCGTGCTGAGGTCAGCAGCAGGGTGGAGGGCCACAGCTCCCAGAAGCGTTCCCTGGCCACACGCCCCCTCCCCCACAGGTTGGGGGTCCCCCTCTAAGGACACACAGCGTCCTTATTGTAGCACCTTCCACACCGGGTTGCAGTTTCCTAGGTGCCTCTCTGCCTGCTATTCATTTCTGTATCCCCAGTGCAGGGCATGGACTAGTCATGCAGTGTTTGTTGAATGACTTTTGGAGGGAAAAGGCCGTGAGGGAAAAGAGCTCAGATGCACCAAGGGGAAAGGAGCAGGAGGCTCACCTGAGCAGCTCAGGCTAGAGCAGGGCTTCCTGAACTAGAGGAAACATGACAGGCACATAGGGATCTGTGAAAATGCAAATCCTGATTCAGTAGGCATGGCGTGTGGCCTGAGCTTTTTTATGCCCAACAAGCAAGCTGGCGATGATGCCCCACTCCTGCTCCCTGGACCTGACCTGGAAGGCCCTTGATGATCTCTGGCCCTTCTCAGCCCCCAAGGAGCCTCATTCCATGCTCAGGCCCCCCGTCCTCTGCCCCTGTGTTCCCTCTGCTGCCTCTCACACAGCCTCAGCCACTGGTCCCGTGCGCCGTCCGGCCCAGATGCAGGTCTGAAGAGCATCTCTCCAAATCCCTGCAGTTCCCACAGTGTGGCCCATGGGTCCCAGCGTGGGCTCAGGGAGGGGCTCAGTGAGGGGGCTCCTAAGGTCGAGGATCTCTCCCAGATCACCTCCCTCAGGTGATCACAGGATTACAGGATCTCTGCTCACCGTGGCCTCTTTGAAAAGTCTCCCTGCAGTCCTGCGATGACAAAGGTTTGTTCAGGAGCTAAAGAGATGGCTGAGATGGGGGAGCGACTTAACGCCCCATAATCCTCCTCAGCATCATCCCTGCCTCCTTGAACCCGGTAAACAGCAGTGTCCCATCCAGCCAGGTTACCATCCTTAGCAGGATAGGGACATAAGAAAATTCTAGAACTACCATAGGGAAAAGGCAAGGTTTGTCTTCTCAGGTGGGAGGAGGGACCCCTTCCCTGCCAGTGATGCTCTTTTTCTTCAGGATGCTGGTCTCTTACCCTTCTGCCTTCTTAAAGGATCTGATGCCATCATACATGCTGAACTGTACGTGACTGACAAGACTGAAACACATCACTTGTGAGGGCTTATTGTTCTCGGTTTGCTCCTCTACCCTCAGCCCACATCCATTTTCTAACCCTGCGAGGCTGGCCCCTTGGGCCCCCTCACCCTCTGGCTTCCGCGTGGGGGTGGGGGAGTGGCCGGCCAGTAGGGGGCACTGCAGGGAGAGCTGAGCGCAGGAGAGGAACACCGCACTGGCCAGTGGCTGCCTCTCCACAGCCTTGTTGGCCCTCCACAACTCATTTTTACCAGGCCCTTCCACCTTAGCGTGCTACCCGCTGCCTGCCGTCACACATCCCGGAGCACCTCACCAGCCCTGCTGGCTCCTTCCATCCTGCCCACGTCACTGTCAATAGTCCTGTCACTGTCTTCTACTTTAATTGTCAGTTAAACCCTTTCGACTCGGCCTTCTGTTTTCCTGCTAGGATTCTGACTGATGCAGAAAGTTGCATTTTTACCAAGTACAGGGTCCCAATGTGGTTTAAGCCAAAGCAATGATGCTCTAACAGTAAACTGAGGGCTAGAGGGAGCCCAGAAAGAAGGTATTTTTGAGGGGGGAAGGGTGCCAATGTTTCTCAGTGCCTTGAAATCTAACTACATCAGGGCCTGCCTGGGAGTTTGCTTCTCATTGTACTCTCTGCAGCCATCAGGAACTGAGCAGCTGCTGTGTACCCGACCCGGTGCTTGGGATTGTGGGAATCAAGGACGACAGAGACCAGGCCACATGTCCCAGAACCTCACGCTCAGGGACACTCCGGCCGGGGCAGGATGAAAGGCCTGGAATGGAATTGAATGTGACAGGCAGCCAAGCAGGGCAAAGCCTCAGAGATAAGGGCCTAATCAGAGTTCAGACAGAGAACAGAGGCAGAACGGCAGGCGGAGGCTTTGTTCCAAGGCTGGGGACCTGGGAGGACCCCGCAGGGTCGGGGAGAAGGTCACATGGGACCTCAGAGCACTGCAATGCAGTCCATCCACAGCCTCTGCCCAGAAGCCAGAGAAGGCCCCTTTCTGCAGCCTCCTTGGAGGCTCACACGGTTTTATTTGCTCCTCCTCTAGGCTCTTACTGGGCATCTACTTGACTCCAGCAGCTCCCACTGATCCGGTACTGGCCCCGCACACAAGCTCATTCAGTCCTCCCAACCACCCTGTGGGTGGGCGGTATTCAGCCCTTTTTATAGCTAAGAAAATTGAGGCTTGGTCCAAGTGCCTGGCCCACAAATTTATAAATAGACACCGAAGGGGTCAGAATCTGAATCCAGACTGCCTGGCTCTGAAATGCGCTCTCTCAAGCACTGACTTATACACCGTGATTTCTACCTCCTATAGTTACAGCAGCGTCTACAACGGGCCAAGGATGGTGCTGAACACTTTGGATGGAGTCTTCACAGCACCCCCCTGAGGTAGGGCCTAGTATTACCTCCTACTTTCCAGAAGAAGACACTGTCCCACCAAGAGAGTGACATCACTCTCTGCAGGGTCATGGTGCAGCCAGGCTTTGAACCCAAGAGACTAATTCCAAGTTCATGCCTCCAGCCGCAACATTCCTCCAGAGCACAGCCTAAATTGTTATTATTATTATTTTTTAACAGACCTGATTTTGTAGAATGGTTTAGATTTACAGAAAAAACATGAAGATAATTCGAAGAGTTTCCTAAATACTCTGGTTAGGACTTTTCAATAGCATGTTGAGTAAAAGTAGTGAGAGTAAGCATCCTTGTCTTATTCCTGATCTTAGAGGAAAAGCTTTCAGCTTTCACAGTTGAGTATGCTGGCTGTGGGCTTGCCACAGAAAGCCTTTATTTTGTTTTAAGATTATTTGTTTATTTATTTGAGAGAGAAAGAGAGAGAGAAATTGAGCACAAGCCGGGGGAGGGGCAGAGGGAAAGGGGGAAGCAGACTCCCCGCTGAGTAGAGAGCCTGATGCGGGGCTGGATCCCAGGACCCTGAGATCATAACCTGAGCCAAAGGCAGACGCTTAACCCACTGAGCCACCCAGGCGCCCCTTACGTTTTTATTTTAATCACCAGGCTCATCACAACAAGCACACTCCTTAATCTCCATCTCTATTTCCCCCATCCTTCCACCCACCTCCCCTCTGGTAACCATCAGTTTGTTCTCTCCATTTATAGTTAAGCGTCTGTTTTTTGGTTTGCCTCTCTCTTTTCTCCCTTTGCTTATTTGTTTTGTTTCTTAAATTCCACATACGAGTGAAATCATATGGTAGTTTCTTTCTCTGACTTATTGCACTTGGAGTTAGACCTTCTAGCTCCATCCATATAATTGCCAATGGCAAGCTTTCATTCTTTTTGAAGGCTGAAAAAACACATGGTCTTTATTATGTTAAGGCACCGTCCCTCTATACCCACTTTGTTGAGAGTTTTGTTGTTGTTGTTGTTGTTTTTTAAGATTTTATTTATTTATTTGACAGAGAGAGATCACAAGTAGACAGAGAGGCAGGCAGAGAGAGAAGAAGGGACGCAAGCTCCCTGCTGAGCAGAGAGCCCGATGCGGGACTCGATCCCAGGACCCCGAGATCATGACCTGAGCCGAAGGCAGTGGCTTAACCCACTGAGCCACCCAGGCGTCCTTGTTGAGGGTTTTTAGTCATAAATGATGTTAACTTTTATCAAATGCTTCTTCTGCATTTGTTTAGGGGATCTTATAGCTTCCACCTTTCATGTTGTAAGTGAGGTATATCATACTGATGGATTTGCATATGGGATATGCATCCGTGGAATAAATTCCACTGGACCCACAATGTATAACCCTTTTCATGTATTGTTCAACTTGGTTTGCTAATATTTTGTTGAGGATTTTCCTCTTCTTGTGGCCTCCTTGTGTGGTTTTGGTATCAGGGTAATGTTGGCCTCATAAAATGAGTTTAGAAGTGCTCCCTCCTCTTCTGTTTTTTGAAGGAGTTAGAGAAGAACTGGTAATAATTCTTTAATAAATTCTTTAAATGTCTGGGAGTATTCACCAGTGAAGCCATCTAGACCTGGACTTTTGTTTGTTGGAGGTTTTTGATTACTGATCCAATCTCTTGACTAATAATTGGTCTTTCAGATTTCCTATTTCTTCATGAAATAAAGACAAATAACATGATCTCACTCTTATGTGGAATCTAAAAAATGAAAGAAACGGGTACCTGGCTGGCTCAGTCCATTCAGCATGAAACTCTCGATCTTGGGGTTGTAAGTCTGAGTCCCATGCTGAGTACAGAGATTACTTTAAAAATAAATAAAAATTAAAAACAAACAAGCAAACAAACAAAAACCAAACTTATCGATACAAAAAACAGAATGGTGGTTGCCAGAGGTGGGGCTGGCAGGATGGTCAAAAGGTACAAAAAAAAGTTGCCATACATCCCAGGCCCAGTTTCCCTTACTGTGAACGTCTTATGTTAGAAGGGTATGTTTGTTACAATTAACACACCAGTGTTGATACGTCATTATTCACTCAAGTCCATACTTGATTCAGATTTCCTCAGCTTACCTACTGCATTTTGGGGTCCCGGGATCCCATCCTGGACACAATATTACATTTAGCCATCATTCTCCTTGGGGCCCTCTTGGCTGTGACAGTTTCTCAAACTTTCCCTGTTTTTGGTGACCTTGACAGCTTTTTAAATTGTGGTTAAAAAGAAACACATAAAACTTACCGTCTTAACCATCCTTGAGTGTACAGTCAGTAATATTAAGTACATTCAAACTGTTGTGCAATACATCTCCAGAATGTCTTCATCTTGCAAAACTGAAACTCTATACTCATAAACAACAAGTTTTTTCCCCAATCCCCAGCCCCTGGTAACCACCATTCTACTTTGCGTTTCTATGAATTTGACTACTTATTTTCTTAAGGTTGTTTGTTTTTTTGTTGTTGTTTTTTGTTGTTTGTTTTTCCCAAGTCATCTCAACACCCTACATGGGGCTTGAACTCACAACACCAAGATCAGGAGTCACACACTCCACCAACTAAGTCAGCCAGGGGCCCCACCCTCCGACTACTTGAGATACCTCATTTGGATCTGGAATCATACAGTATTTACTTTTTTGTGACTGGCTTATCTCACTCATTATAATGTCAACAAGTTTCATCCATGTTGTAGCATGTGTCAGCCTTTCCAAGGCTAAATAATATTCCATTGCATAATAGACCACATTTTATTTATAAGGTCATCCATCAACAGAGAGTTGGGTTGTTTCCACCTTTCGTCTGTTGTGAACATACGTAAGCGAGAAACCGCCATATTGTTTTCCATAGCAGCTGTACCATTTTACCTTCTTACCAACAGTGTACCAGGGTTCAAATTTCTCCACATCCTTGCCAACACTTGTAATTTTCTAGGGTTTTTGACAGTAGCCATCTTAATGGATGTGATGTGGTACTTACTATGGTTTTGACTTTCATTTCCCCAATGATTAGTGATGGTGAGCATCTTACCGTCTGCTACTGGCCATTTACACATCTTCTTCAGAGAAACATCTACTTAAGTCCTTTGTCTATATTTTTCTGCTGCATAATCAATGCATATGTCACAATTTATTCATCTGTTCTCCTGAAGATGGGTCTTTGGGTTGTTCCCGGTCTTGGCCATTGCACATAAAGCTGCTGTGAACATTTTTGTAGAAGCCTTTTTGTGGGTTTATGTTCTCATTTCTCTTAGATAAATACTTTTTGTATTTTTGTACATTTCTGTATTTACCAGTGCTTTGGACCCAGCTGGTACTCAAAAAAAATGGACTGAGGTAAAGTGAACTGAGTCACAGAACTAAGAGCTCTGAGGTAGCAATAATCATTTCATATAACAAAGTGCATTTCCTATAAAAAAAGTTTCAAAGTTGAGCATGAATACCAATAGCACAGGCCAAATAAAAAGAAAGGACATCTGAGGTAGACTTAGTGATTCCGTTAAGAATTCTGAAAAAAGGATAGGCTTTGAAGAAGAGCCAAAACATGGGGACAATCAAGAAACTTCCTCCAACAAGGGACAGAGCCTTCTCTCCCCCACGATGACTGGGCAGGGAGTCCTAGAGGGGGTCCTGCTGGAGTCACAACAGAGAGCACAACGTGGGGGAGGCAGGCCCAGCCGGAGCAGAGATTGTGATGCCCATAATTTGTTAGAGAGATTTTCTTAGGATGTTTTATACTTGTCGAGGAGCATTAATACTCTTTGTTTTTTCCTCTCTAAATCCACTACTGAATTGCCACACTGAGAGAGTCTGTCCTGGCCAGGATAACCCAGAACAGGACACAGTCCAGCAACCTTTTCTCCTTGGCTCTAGAAGATGTTTGTGTGTAGTCAGGAAACCTAAGTTTCTACCTTTTTTTTTTTTTAAAGTTTCTACCTTTAACTCCCTGTGTGTGCCTGTCTCCAAAGCTCCTTCCAGCTCTGAAATACTATGACCTAGCAACTATATTTCTTTCTTTAGTAAATATTTTATTTATTTTTTTTGGTATCCATAGTTTATTATTTTTTAATTTTTTAATTTTTATTAACATATAATGTATTATCAGTATTTATTTATTTTTTAAAGTAATCTCTACATCCATTGTAGGTCTCAAACTCATGAGATCAAGAGTTGCATGATCTTAGGACCGAGTCAACCAGACGTCCCTCTTCAATATTTTTTTTCTTATTACAGAAGTGTATGTGTTCACCATAGAAAGTTAGAAAGTATAATAAGGGAGCAGAAGAATATAAAATATAATTTCAGCACCCAGAGCTCTTATTAACATATACTCCTTCATAGAAAAGTATGTGTTGTGTGCCTGCCATATATGAGTAATTTGAAATACACCTAAGTTACATGTATTTATATTTAAATTTTATATTTATTTACATATATTTATATTTTATATTTAATTTATATTTGAATAAGCTCATCCTGCTTTGTAACCTGCCTTTCCTGCAACAGAGTTGTGAACATATTCCCACGTCAGTAAATACTTCCCTACAGCGTTCCGGTTTTTCATTAATAAACACTCTCGGAGCTAGATTTTGAACAGAGTCATCACCATTTTTTTTAGACAATTCCTAGAGGTAGAATTACTAGATCAACCAGTAATCACACTTATGTGTTTGGGCAACTAAGGTGGTTGGCACCGCAGCCCTTCTTTACACCTTTCCACTCACACGTACACACTGAACAGGGTGTAGAACTGTGCTGTCCATCACAGCAGGCACTAGAAACGTGTGGCCATGTATATTTAAGTTTAAATTAGTTAAAATAAAATAAATGATTCAGGTCAACTGCCCAAGCCACATTTCAAGCATATTTCAATGTAACGAACAGTCATGACAGTAGTTCAGAAAACACGTCCATCAACACACTAAGTGCTAGAAGATGTCACTAGTCCAGGGTGCCTGGGTGGCTCAGTTGGTTGAGCAACTGCCTTCAGCTCAGGTCATGGTCCCGGAGTCCTAGGATCAAGTCCCACATCGGGCTCCCAGCTCCATGGGGAGTCTGCTTCTGCCTCTGACCTTCTCGCCTCTCATGCTCTCTCTCTCTGCCTCTCTCTCAAATAAATAAAATCTTTAAAAAAAAAGATGTCACTAGTCCAGAATAATGTTCAACTGATGTTAATTATTGTTGTTTTCAGGTGGAGAGATGTGGGGGAATTTTCCTTCTTATATTTCTTGGCCCCTTTATAGAGCATTTATCATGGACTCTTTTACATTTATTATGTTTAAAAGCGTCTTCCCTTTGGAGGGCTACACCTCATTTCCACTAGCCACCTGGGGATATTTGATTATGGGAAATCTCCAGAGCGCTTATGTCGGGTCATTGGTTTGAACCCCCCCCTTTTTTTTAAGATTTTATTTACTTATTTGACACAGAGGGAGAGAGAGACAGCGAGAGAGGGAACACAAGCAGGGGGAGTGGAAGAGGGAGAAGCAGGCTTCCCCGCTGAGCGGGGAGCCCAAGGCATGGCCGGATCCCAGAACCCCAGGATCATGACCTGAGCCAAAGGCAGATGCTTAACAACTGAGCCATCCAGGCACCTTAGGTCATTGGTTTGAATTCAAATTTCCTTCCTGGAGATGGAGCTAAAAAGAGTTGTATTAAGAATCTTTATATAAGGGCGTCTGGGTGGCTCAGTGGGTTAAAACCTCTGCTTTTGGCTCAGGTCATGGTCTCGGGGTCCTGGGATCAAGCCCCGCATCTCAGCCCCTGCTGAGCAGAGAGCCTGCTTCCTCCTCTCTCTCTCTGCCTGCCTCTCTGCCTACTTGTGATCTCTCTCTGTGTTAAATAAATAAATAAAATTTAAAAAAAAAAAAAAGAATCTTTATATAGGGGTGCCTGAGTGGCTTAGTTTAAGCCCTGTGTCAGGCTGTGCGCTCAGCATGGAGCCTGCTTAAGATTCTGTCTTCCTTTCCCTCTGCCCCTCCATGCCTCTGCTCACACATACTCTCTTTCTTAAATTAAAAAAAAGTATATATGTGTATATGTATGTAAATTTACTTATATATGCATAGAGAAATTTTTGGAAGGATATATAAGAAATTAGAAACATTACTTACCTATAGCATGGGGAGTGGGTGTCTGCAGATGAGGAAAAGAATGGGAAAATTTCCTATGTGAATGCATCACCTATTTAAAAATAGATAAAAAATAAATTTAGGGGTACCTGGGTGGCTCAGTGAGTTAAGCCTCTGCCTTCGGCTCAAATCATGATCTCAGGGTCCTGGGATGGAGCCTCGCATCGGGCTCTCTGCTCAGTGGGGAGCCTGCTTCCCCCTGTTTCTCTCTGCCTGCCTCCCTGCCTACTTGTGATCTCTGTCTGTCAAATAAATAAAATCTTTAAAAACAGTGAATTTAAAATACATCTTTTTAATAGCACACCATCGGTAAAAAAATAGTAGGCAGTGAAATTCCTTCCCCTGAAGGTTATTGGCAGGTTAGTGAGACTCCTTCCAGACTGGAGTCTGTTATAGACAATCCCATATGATAACTTTATTGTATAAATAAAGAATGGAATGAAAAAGTGTGCACTCATTCCTTAAACATCACCAGAGTCCTAGCTCCCGCCCTGTTAATAAGAGCTAGAAAGAGGGCTTCTAAACCTCCAGGATGTCCCACTGCCCCCTCACCTCTGCAGGGGCCCTTGCTAACACTCGATGTCTCTTTTGAAGGCCCTTGTGTCAGACCCATCCCAGGTGATTGCAGAGCTGGTGCCAATCATTGGCCAGCTGTGGAGGTTTCCATGTGGGTTTGCCCCACTGACCTTGCAGACCCGTCCCCTTTGCATCTGGCCCTCTCCCTTCCTCAGGTGTCTCTTTGTGCACACCTTTCCAAGGCACTGTGGGTGAAGGGAGTGTGGAGTGTTTCCACAGTATGGGTGGAGCCTTGGTGTAGGAAAGAGGCGGGGACACGGGGCAGGAGTCACTTCCAGGCCCCCTGTCCTTCAGGAGGCCAGTAACAGCCCATTAACCTAGTCCTCTTGTCCAAGTTCAGTTCCAAATCCAATCCCAACCTCCCACCTCGTGGGACACCTTTCTGAACCTTTCTTATGTCTTTGCATTTTTGCAATGGGTTTGTCACGTTGACCTTGGAGAGTCCATTCCCTACTTTTTTGCTGGGTGCATCATGGTCCCTATCTTTATTACGTTGGGGAGTGAATAAGGGGCTTTCGTAGAGGACTGAATGGGCCTGGAGTCAGTATAGGAAGGACGTGAGGACATACAGTGTGAGTCATCCACAAGTGTCTCTGGTGCTCTTGGAATTCACCACCCAGGACCAGGACCAAATAGAGAAATCCCAGTTGTGGGGAGCGGTATGTCCCCTCCCCGAAAGGCCCAGTAACTGATGTAGCTTCAAAGGCTATTCTCCTGGCCACACAAGACTGAGACCAGCAAATCCACAGAGACAGAAAGTAGATTAGTGGTTGCCAGGGACTAGGGTTGGGGGGACGGGAAGAGGCTCTTAATGGGTACGGGGCTTCTTTTTGGAGTGAAAATGTTCTGCAATTGGACTGTGGTGGCAGTTGCTCTGTGAGTATACTAAATACCATTTTAAAAGGGTGAATGTTATGAAACATGAATTGCATCTCAATAAAAAACTAATTTATCCTTCGTGGTCTAGTGGTTAGGATTCGGCACTCTCAATAAGAAATCGATTTAGGGGGTTGCAAATCTATTGAGATCTAACTGACGTGCAATGAAATGCAACCATTGCAAGGCGGAGTTCAGTGATTTTTGGCCAAGACACGCTGTGCCACCATCACGCTCATCCAAATACAGAACTTGTCCATGACCCCCAAAAGTTCCCCTTGTCCCTTCAGGGCTTTTTTTCAACAAAAGTGAATAGAACACAGACCATCAGAATTCATCATACACAGTAAGGGTATTACTTCATGAAATGTATGTTTCTGCTACATTTAAAGATACACACGCATCATAAGGTTGTGGCGTGGGCCACAGTCAAAAAAATATAGAAATTCCCACAGAAACATGAAGTACCATGCAATGCTTTGTGGTGGCTGTAGAAGGCACTCAGTACTCGCTCCGATGGTCACTATGTCTGAGAATGCTGCCAAGCATATCATCTCATTGAACCCTTCCAACTTACCTGTGCTGGCAGCTGGCTCCATGAGATTCCGAAATGCACCTTCTTAATGCCTTGGTTTCTTCCTGATGGGCTTGTAACTCCTGCTGAAATGTTAAAGCCTGGAGGATAGAGACGGTATCTGTCAGTCAACCTCCATGAATTCACATGAGCACAGCGTAAGTACTAAGAAATGAAAAAGAGACCGAGTCCTCTCTCCACGGAGCTTGCAGCCATGCAAGCCACCTCCATGGAGCTACCCAGTAGGTAGCACCCACCAGAGAGCTAAAACCGCCACAGAGAGGGTCACAGGGTCCTGTTGCTCTTTGTCAGCCTGGGTGTGACCCCGGGTGTGATGGGCTGGCTCTTCCTACAGGCAGGCCCTGGGAATGTCACCCCAGCCTTTCTCTGGCCCAGTCCCAGGAAGCCAGGCCAGGTGGAACGTGCCGGGCCCAGTCTGTTCTGGGTTGCTCTGAAAGGCCCAAGACAGGAGTCTTAGGTGATACACACAGTCCTTAGGCTGCTGGAGGCCCAAGCCCAAGTGCAGGGCCTTGCTGGAAAGCTCAGAGCCCTCCAGAACCCTCTAGAGTCCCTCTACCAAGAAATTGGCCACAGAGCACCAGAGGCAGGATTTACAGCACAGAATTCCTTTGTCATTAAGGTCTTTGTGAAGATGTCTCCGTGACACACAGGTAACACCTCCAGTTTGACTGCAAAAGGGGCAAGATGGAGAGCATAGGTTCTACCTTCCTGTTAGCCCTAATTGATTTCACCCAAATTGATTTACTGCTAATGAGCCTGTTTGACTCAAGACCAAAACTTCTTCTTTCTTTATTAGATTCTCTGGCATCATTAATCTTCTGACCATCAGGGACTGTCTTAAAACACTATTCTTAAACATCACTGCATTCAGTACACCCCCGTGGTCTGGAAAAGTCAGCAGACCCCCAACAGAGACCAGCTTTCATCCCAGGAGTAGTGAAAAACCCTGGGAGTCTCGGGGTCCTTCAGGCTCCTCAGCGCACTCACCTGGTCTCAATGGCCAGGGCTGATGTGGAAAGTACTGGAGTCACACAGACTTGGGTTTGGATCCCAGCTCTGTCCCTTATTAGCTGTGTGACCTTGGGCAATTTACCTAACCTCTCTGAACTTTGGTTTCCTCATCTCAAAAAAAAAAAAAAAGAGAGAGAGAGAGAGAGAAAGAAAAAGAAAAAGTAAAAGAAAAAAAAAAGTGAGGCTAACATCCAAAGCCTTGCAGGGTTATTGTGGGATTACGTGAGATCAAGGTATGCAGTTGGCACTTAATACCTATCACCTCTCCTTTCGTCCTCTTGCCTGCCAAGGAAACTAACATTCTGCAGAGACAAGAACAGCCAAGCAACTTTCTCTTAAGGAGGATTTGTATCTTTGTTATTGTTTTTCCTGGAAGGGG
The DNA here is from genome assembly GCF_020171115.1 of Neogale vison. NCBI lineage: Eukaryota > Metazoa > Chordata > Mammalia > Carnivora > Mustelidae > Neogale > Neogale vison. The sequence goes on from NC_058097.1 coordinate 16,385,871, forward strand.
ATGAACAGGAAACCTTGGACTGGCAAGAACATCATAACCTTGGCCCTTCTCAAATGTATTAAGGGGAAGTTTCCATGGGGTCTTAACCGCCATGCATTCTAACACAGTATGCACCACGTGTGTTCACTTGGAAAACAGTCCTCCTCGCTCCGACCGCGGCACCCCAATAGGTCTGAGCCACCATCCCCCACTCACCTGGACCCCTCATCGGCCTGGGCCTCATGTGGCCTCCACTTCTGCTCTTGCTCTCTCAAAACACGCTTCTCTCCAGGCGGCCAGTTCTACAACTGCAAAGGAGATCACACCAGACGCCAGCTCTAGCCTCTCCGTGCTCTTTCCACGCAAAGCCCGCAGCGATCTGCCCACCGCCTGCCTCTCCCCTTCCTCCTCCTCCCTCCCCACCGCCGGACTGCGCCATCCACGAGCGCTTCTCTTCTCCCCACCCCGCACGCCTGTTTGTTCCAGCCTCAAGGCCCTGCAGCAGCTGTTCCCTCCACCTGGAGTCTCTTCCTCCTGATGGATGCTTCCCTTTCAATATTCAGGCTTCGGCTTCAGGGCCACCTGCTCAGAGAAATCTTCTCTGATCATGGAGGCGCCACCGTCACGTCTTTCACTTTGTGGTACTTATTTTCATCCTCACACTTGTCACCGCCTAGAATTCTCTGGTACCTTGTCTGTCTTATTCACCATGCGCCTCCTCCCGCCTGGCTCCGACCCCAGGTGCCTAGAACACCGCCTGGCCCGCGGCAGGTGCGCGATTCGCGTTTGTTACATAAACGAACCCTTTTGTCTCACCCTTGAAGCATAAATCAATGATCTTCAGGATGGTCTCTCTTCAGAGGAGAGCTCCTAATATGTAAGTGTCTAGACAGTCCTTTTATTTTTGGCAATTTTGGCAAAGTGACTTGCTTCTGGAATTTAACAAAACCAGACAACGCCTGTCTCCCTAGTCTCATCCAAAGCTGTGCCACCTCGTCCAGAATCTGCACAGACTCCTGCAGTCTGGCCCTTCCGTAATAACTAGGCATGGATGAGACAAAAGTTTGACGAATCCCACTGGGATACTCTGCTGCCTGAAAGACTGGAGAGCTACCGGACTAGGGCTTCAAGCAAGAGGCAGCTTGAAGCTAGAGAAGGCCCCTGCTCCTCAGCGGCTGGACACATGGGATTAATTCAGGCAGAAGCCGGGCAAGAAATACTGGCCCCTGAGAATGCTAAAGAAAGGGAATTTTAAGATCCAGACTGAAAAGAGAGCGTGGGTGGAGGTGTGGTGGGGGGAGTAGGAGGGACTCACCCTCCTTAATCAAGGGATCTTCCCCTGCTAGGATTGATATTAAATGTTAAATTGGGACAGGTGCGCACACATGCGTGTGTGTTTTAGGGAGAGGGTCTATGGTTTTTTTTTTTTTATCAGGCTTGCAGTAGGATCTGTGTCCCAAAAGTTTAAGAGGCACAGATCAAGAAGGCATGCAATTAAGTTAAAGAATCATCTCCATCCTAAACATGACCTGAACTGGAACAATCACGAGAAAGGAAAAGTGCTTTGTGCTCCAAAGAAAACAACAGCCATTTCCAACAGGAATTGGCTGTCACATTCTCTGCACTTGGAAAAAAAAATCAACAGAGCATCCGCCCAGCCTGCTCAAGGCCCATCCCTTAAGCCCAGGTCTCTGGGGAAGTCAGTGAGCCTTTGTTTTGCAGTCTGTGGGCAACTGGCTGGGCAAGGAGCCAGAGGGGAGAGACCTCGATGGAAGGAAATACGGGATACAGGGATGTACCAACCTGTGCGGGCTAGAAGCACCCGAAGGTGGACTCTGGCTGATGCCCCAAAGCCCACTGAGTCAGGAAGAAGGCGCTAGTTATAGACTCCGTTCTCTGATGAGGTCTCGATGGGGCTCCAGGGAGGATGCTGGGTCTGCTTTGCCCTCTGGGTGCTCCGACGCATGACCTATTAGTCACAGGCCTGGGTGCTTTTCTAGGTCGGTTTTGGACCCTTCAAGGTTGACAGGCCTACCTGTGGCCATCCCAGCTACTGGACTGGCGCTCCTGCCTCTTCAAGGCGATGTGTCCCATCTGGTGTGCAGAAAGGACACTCCCTTCCCCTGGCCCTTCTTGCCTCTGTGAAGGGAGAACCTGGGACGTGGCAGAAGTCCCGATAAACGCTGGGAGGAGAGCCGCGGGCAGACGGCAGGCCCCGAGCCAGGGTGCCGTGCCAGCCCGCGGTGTAACCTCCAGGGAGGGCGCAGTCCACACACGCCCCGGCTTCAGAGAGGCAGGCCCTGGGTGTCAGCCCACAGCCCGGGCCTCTCCGCTGAGTCCCATGGACTCACACTCAGACTGCTGTTATTTTTGGATGTTTGTATACGTTCTATCTTTAATACATCCGGGGGGATTCTTGAGGTCCTTTCCTAAATCTGGTTCTCCTCAGAAGAATCAGGCTCCTCAGAAGAAGACAGGCTCCCCTGTCTCCATACCCAGCCCCTTCCTCACCCAGCAGCGCGTCCTTCGGGTCGCAGCTCAACAGCACCTCCTCCTTCTCCTTGCAGAGACCTTCCCAGGCACGAAATCCAGTGTCGTCATACCCCCCACCCCCCCACACCCACACACCGAGATGCTCTCTCTCGTGTCAGCCTGTTTGCGTCTCACATTCTGTAACTTTTATTTTTCTGTACGTCTCGCCACTCTAATGTCAAGTCCATGAGGACCGAGAGTCTCGATCGGCTTCTCCCGAGACACTCTGCAGCCTTCTCCTCGGTCCTCCGGGCCTGAGGAGGCTGACGATGAGGTCTGCATTGCCCAAGCTCCCTTCACCCGCCGGCAGCTGCCGGGAGAGGGGACCGTGGGTGGGCGGCCCTTCCCTGCCACAGCTCCTCCGCCTTCTCCTACAGTTCTTGCTGGATTCCAGCGCCGCCCTTCTCCCCTTGCCCTCCCAGGCCTGGGGTGGGGGGCGTGGCTGCCATCTGTAGCCAACCCTGAAATGCCCCCCTTCCCCAGGGATCTCGCCACCCTCGTACTTCTGCAAACAGTCCCTTCATGAAACTCTCCTCAGTGCCCAGTCTTCAGTGTGTCACCTGATACCTGACAATGGCTCTGACGAACACAGGGGCCAAGTCTAACTCCCTGACCGGCGTCTCCCACCTATGGGCTAAGGGATGTCTGGCATACATCAGGTTCTTAATAAGTGACTTTTGAATAAATGAATGCATAAGGATACTATGTTTTTATTTACATTCTTATTCAGATAGCATTCAGATACCGCAAAACTCACCCTTCTAATGTCTCTAACTCAGTGATTTTTACTTCATTCACAAGCATGTAAGACCATCGGCACTCATTCCAAAACACTTCCTCATCACTTCAGTAAGAAACCCTGTGCCCGGGACGCCTGGGTGGCTCAGTGGGTTAAGCAGCTGCCTTCGGCTCAGGTCATGATCCCAGCGTCCTGGGATCGAGTCCCACATCGGGCTCCTTGCTCAGCAGGGAGCCTGCTTCTCCCTCTGCCTCTGCCTGCCATTCTGTCTGCCTGTGCTCCCTCTCTCTCTCTGACAGATAAAATCTTTAAAAAATAAAAAAAAATAAAAATTAAAAAAAGAAAGAAACCCTGTGCCCATCAGGGTCACCCCCTGTCCCCCTTCCCCAGCCAGTGGAGACCACAGTCTATTTTCTGTCTCTGTACATTTGCCTTCTCTGTACATTGGACACTTCCCATAAGCGGAATTACGTAGTATGTGTCTTTCTGTGCCTGCTTCTTTCACTTGGTGTCCTGTTGCCACATGCAGCAGCATTTCATTCCTCTTTATGCTGAATAATCAATAATCCCGTTGTCTAGAGAGACTGCATCTTATTTCATCAGCTGGACGGCCTTGAAGGAGGTTTCCAGCTTTTGGCTATTATGAAAAATGCAGCCACAAACATTCATGTACAAGTTTTTGTGTGAACGCATATTTTCATTTCTCTTGGGTGGGTACCTGGAACGGAAATTTCTGCGCCACGTGGTAACCCTATATGTTTAGGTTTTTGAGGAAAGATACTTTGTTTTAAATCTTTCCACGTCCCGCTTTCCACAGCTCTGCACTCTCTTCCGCCTATGGTCCCAGGTGTTGGCATCTGCCTGGAGAAGACCCCAAACCGACAAGAATGGGGAGCAAAGGGGGTCTCAGACACCAGAGGTGCACGGCGGGAATGCCTCCCCGTCCTGCCCGAGACATCCTGGCACTCCTGCACCAGGATATCCAAGCAAGGATGCTCAAAGCCACATCACAGGCGGAACATCGGAAATAACCTAATGCTCGTTACCAGTAGCGTGGGTAAACATGGTGGGAAAAAAACAAATGGATTAGAGTTCTGCATAACAGCAAAGAGGAACCTCACAAACAGTGCAGGAAAAAAAAAGTTGCAAAAGAATACGGGCCGTTTCACTTACATAAAGTTCCAGAGCAGGTAAAACAAAATCATGTAGTTTAGGGATGCATTATGTAGGTGGAAAAACTATTACAAACCGTTTCAATGGCAAACAGGATATTGGTTACCTCTGGCAGAGAGACGTGGCGGGGTGGGGCTCAGGAAGGTCTTCCAAGCAGGAGCCTGTTGTGTGGTTCCTGTCCTGGGTGAGATACACAGAGGGTCACGTGGAGTTATTTTTAACTGACCGACCCACACACTATTCTGAAAATTTTATTTCACCATTTAAAGGACAGACAGAACAGGACCTCAGTCTAGATGTCAGGAGACCCAGACAGAAGATTCCAGATCAACTTGACCGTGTTGAGAGCTATGTGGCACTAGACAAATTATTTAATCTCTCTGCCTCAATTTTTTTCTAATATGGGATAATAATAACTGACACTTATCCAGGTCTTCCTATTTCTAAGCACCATGCTAAGTGCTATTACATATGGTAACAGTGGTTATTTTGTGTCCCTTGGGCATAAAAAAAAAAACCCCACATAACTGAAGGCAAGCTCAGCAGAAAGTCTTACAAGCGCGCGAAAATGACTTACAGAAGCTAAGGGCAGGGTGCAGCCAGGGCACAGACTCTGGGAGCTCAGTCTCTCATGGCTGCCTTTCTCTCCATAATTGTTGCATTCTTTTCTTTTCTTATAAACTGCATCCCAGCCCACCTGTGAGGATACGACCACCCAAAACTCTCAGGTTTTTATCTTTTCCATTCAAGACACCCGCCAGACTGGACTCTCAGTGCCAATTATAAGCTCCCCAGAGAGAGAAATCCTACTGCTTTAGCTTGGATTCAGTGTCCACCCCTGACCCAGTCAACTGTGGCAAAGGGGCAGAGTCACACTATGCAAAATGCCTGCTAGGGACAAACATCATGAAACTAAACGGGACTATGGGTTGCTGGCAGTTGGCCCATGGAAATCTCATTCTGTAGTGATGCCGAGTCCTACGAGGGCAGCTCCTCAAAGAGAGGGAAGAGACACTGGAAGAACAGGTGATCCAATGGCAACTGTTATTTAACCAACCCTTTAACAACCCAATGAGATAATGTCGATATCCCTATTTTAAAGATGAAGACTGAGAATCAGACAGGATGGACACAGGGTTTCTCAAGAGTGGCACCACTCACATTTTGGACTGAACAATTCTTTGTGGTGGGGGGGCTGTCCTAGGCATTGTAGGATGATTAGCAGTATCCCTGGCCTCTACCCACTAAATGCTAAGGGCACTCCTCCAGTGGTGACAATCAAAAAGATCTCCAACGTATGGCTCAGTCAGGTGGCTAAGTCGGGTAAGCATCTACCTTTGGCTCAGGTCATGATCTCAGGGTCCTGGGATGGAACCCCCCAGCACTGAGCATCCTGCTCAGCACGGATTCTGCTTTTCCCTCTCCCTCTGTGCTCCCTCTCAAGTTAAATAAATAAAACCTTAAAAAATATATGTCTCCATGCTATGAGATGTCTCCTGGACATCTACATAGACTGCACAACGGCCCTCCACTAGTAAGACAGAGACAGGAATCAAACCCAGGTCTCAGTGACTCAAGAGCATTCTTAGCCACTGTCTCTCCAAGGATCAGATCTAACTTCCTTTCCTCACAAGGCGGTAATGAGGATATAGAGACGTGAGAGCACCCAGAAGCTTGGTGGAATGTATGGTCTCCACATTCTTTTAGTGCTTCCAGTTCTGTGGATCCGTGTGGCTGCTCAAACAGCACAGGAGGTTTTATCCCTCAGGAATTTGAATTCCAAGGGCCTGACGATCAACCAACCGTACTCATTTAGTTTCATGATGGGATTCCTCCTCAAATCCTCTCCCTCATGAAGAATGGTATTCTCAGCGTCTTGCTCGTCACATGGTCAGTTCCACTCTCCACCCAACCTGTGATTTATGGTAACTTTGCTTAATAGTTTTCTTCTAGAGGAGTCAAGTCCTTCTCCAGATTATTGGGTCCCCAAAGCCCATACATTCTTCTTCCACCGAAACAAAAGCAAAGCAAAACAAAACAAACACCTAGCAAAGCACGTTACATCTCTTTCTCCATGAATTCAAGGTTTCAGCAACCTGAGCTACATAAGGTCCGTGACTGCATTCTTCCAAACCCAGTGGTTTCCTTGGAGTGGATCTCCTGGAACTCAAAGGCCTCTCTGAGACTGTGACTTGACAAAGCCCTTCATCGACTGACTCTGATCTGTTAGTTTTTATTGTGACTGAATTCTAAAAATGATGCAGTCCTTCATTTGCAAGGTTTGAGGCTTTCCCATCTGAACCAAAAAGGAAAACATGTTGGCTGAGATTAGAGGGGGTTGGCCACACACTAGTGACAGCAGGTCTTTACTGTGAGCTTCTGGAAGTCTATGAAAGCAAGCATGTCCCTAGCTTAATTTGGCTGCCTCATAAAATGACCACAATATGGCATTCATTTCCATCCAGTCAAGATATAGCTTGTTTGGAAGCCAGGTTACAATGTAGTATTTTTCAGTAAACTTTTTAAATTGAAGAAGGACTTCTGAGCAGAAAGGCATACAAATCACACACACATAGTTTGATGAATTTATCTTAAAGTACACACACCCATATAACCAACATCCAGATCAAGAAAGCACTAGCAAAAAAAAAAAAAGAAAAAAAAAAGAAAGCACTAGCATTCCAGAAGCTCCTCTCAGAATTCCCTTCTGGTCACTATCCCAACCCTCTCCCTAACTATAATTTTAATCTGATGACCTCCATATTTTTTACATATCTGATGGCCCAGACAATTATCTCTGGAGGCCAAGGTTAATCAGAAGCTGGGAGGATTATTTCTCCATGAGTCATTCTTCTTAAGAATAGTTCATCAGTGAGGATGCTTCCAGCTGCAAGTAATAGAAACTCAACTCAAACGGCTTACACAATAAGAAAATTTATGATCTCCACAAAAATGGGAGTCCTGCTGTAGCGTGAGCTTCAGGGTTAATTGAATCAGCGCCTTGAGTCAACCAAGTCCCATGTTCTTTCCATCTCTCTGCCATCTTGGTGTTTGCCTCATTCTCTGGCTGGTAACAGGACAATGCAGCACCTCTTTCTGTGACTCTCTCTTTGGAGGAGAAACTTCTTCCAGACGTCTCCACCCACTGGTAAGGATTCGGTCACAGGGCAACCAATCAGACCAGGAGACAAGATTGCCCAGTTTGCCTTTGACTTATCATATGGGGTGAGGTGGAGGTTGAGAAGTCCACTCCAGTGCCTCCTGTGGAACGCCATGGAATACTCATGGAAAATGTAGGGCCCAACTCATCTATAAGCATGCTTTATAATGCTGAATGGTAACAAGGGTTGTAAGTCAACAGGGGAGGTTTGTGGCTGGACGTACTGGTGGAGATTCAAGGTTACAGGTAAGTAACTTGCTGTGAGGAAAGAGTAAATTGACCGTGGCAAAATAAACAGAGCAGCTCTTGCCCTCTCTCTCCTCTGAACGTCAGCGATCCTTCTTCTCTGAATTGCCTGTTTGGGCACTAAGTCATAAACATCATTTTAAAAGTCACTGGGATAGTGTCTCTTACCAGGTATGTTAATCACGAGACACAATGTTTCCGTAGACACTTGGGACAAATCCCACTTCATTACAAATCACATGCTGGTGACCAGCACACACACGGGGCACGCAATTTAAATGCTACCGGGTGAGTGAGTCACGGCTCCTCAAAGGACTTCAACTCCTTCCTTTACCCTGATAATACAACATCCAGTCCTCCTAGACGTTTGACTATTCTCTATATCCATATAAATGAGTCATACATATATGTCTTAATCTTCATTTGCATCAAGTAGCTGGAAATGTAACATACTGACATCCCCTTTGTCACTGTGCTAGGCACATAGTATCAGAACACCAGGGAACACCTGTGCTGGAATCCAGCATCAAAGAAGATCTGGGTTGGAAAGCGATACGTATCAGGGAAAAACAATCACAATAATGATGTACAATAGTCAGATTTTTTGCGTTAAATGGTAAAATGTGTTTGTCTGTGGGTGGTACGACAAATAGTGGATAGGTTTCAAACATAAGGTATTACACTGGATATGTATGTAAATTTTATCTATATATATGTACCCCAATAATTTTACATTTTGTAAAGAAAAAAAGAGTCTCTAAAGAATCATTCATAGTGGATAAATAACACAACTGATACTGGTCTCAGCACCAAGGAAGAATGAAAACAAGGGCAATTCCAATTGAAGAGTAAAAAATCCAGCATCTTTCAGAAAAATACATACCACAAAACTAATAGTCTTGAAGATACTTTTTCATAAATGTTTCTAATTTTAATTACCACTATATTTATAAGGCAACATACCAGCACAAATATTATAATATCTAAATGTGCATTCTAATTTGGGAAAGGACATTAAACACACTTGAGCCCAACGGGCCTAACCTCTTCCCACTCCCCGTTTCAGAAAATGTCTTCTTTTTTACTAAAGTAAAAATGTAATATCCTGAGATCATCAATCATTTTAAATGTGTTTTATATCCTACAGCCTTCCAATTTTAGTATATGTGCTGCCGAAGCGAGCACTATATCCTACAGCCTTCCAATAATCCCTGGAAGTTCCAATGTTCATTCTTGTTAGAATTCTAGTTCTTTCTCAAAAATGACATATGAAGCATATATATTTCACTATTCCTTTGTAGGTCAACTGGGAATGTGTCTTTTTTTTTTTTTTTAAAGATTTTATATATTTGAGCGAAAGAGAGAGAGATCATGAGCATGAAAGCGGGGAGGGGGAGAGAGAGAGGGAGAAGCAGACTCCCCACTGAGCAGGGAGGCTTGATCCCAGGGCCCAGAGATCATGACCTGAGCCAAAGGCAGACAATCGACCACTCACCCAGGCACCCCTGTGTCTTTTATTTATAATCCCAAACTACCCCAGCTTGCTTTTTGGCTTTTTTTTTTTTTTTTTTTTTTTGAGACAGTGAGAGCACATGTGTGCTCACACAAGTGGGGTAGGGACAGAGGAAGAGGAAGAAAATCCCAAGCAGACTCCCCATTAAGCGCAGAGCTGGAGGCGGGGCTCGATCTGACGACCCTTAGATCATGACCTGAGCCAAAACCAAGAGCCGATGCTTAACCGACTTGGCCACCCAGGCACCCCCTAGGTTAGGCCTTTTGAAAAGAATTTGAGTATTTCACAATGCCAAAACCCAGTAGAGTCAATGTAGGAAATACAGATCTTCTAGTGAGGATCCCAAATGATATAACCAAGCCCATTAGTTTGCTTGACAAAGGTCAGACCAAGGTTGTAGATTTTAAGAAGAATGCTCTTTTCTGCCACACCAGCAGAGGGCACATTTTCTACTTCCCCACACAGTAGTTCCCCCTTCCTGGCAACTAAGTTTCAAGATTCCCCAGAGCATGCCTGAAACTGCAGATAATGGCCAAACCCTATATGTTTTTTTCCTATACATACCTACCTATGATATAGTTTAATTAACAACAATAATAGCTAATTTAAAAAGGCAATTTTAACAATCAACTGTAATAAAAATTATGGGAATGGGGTCTCTCAAAATACCTTATTGTACTTTACACACCCTTCTTCTTGTAATGATGTGAGATGATAAAATCCCTACATGACAAGATGAAGTGAGGTGGAGGACAGAGTCATGGCGACACAGAGTTAGGTTATGACTGACCTTCTGACCCCACCTCAGAAGCAGGATCATCTGCTTCCGGACCGCAGCTGACCATGGGTAAATGAACCCGCGGAAAGGGAAACCATGGATGAGGGGGCAGGGTTGGGGATGACTATAACTCCTCCAACCTACTACATGTGTTCTGAGCACCTACTGTGTGTAGAACATTGCACCAAGGAAGGAAGTAACGAAGTACACTGCCCAATCCCCGCGCTCAAGGACACTCTAGTCTAGCTGAGACAATTCACACAGGAACTAGTCCTGCACCAAAGAATAAAAATTGCCATACATGTGACAGGCACTCAGACAAGGGAGAATTCAATGGGTGGGGGTAGGGGGGGGTGGGGAGTAATTTGAAGTTTCATAGAGAAAGTGAGACCTAGCATTTGACTGCAATCCAGGAATGATTCATCTAGGCCAACGCGGTAAATATGCTGCCCATCCACTGCCACTTGTGTGTCCGTGGCAGGCATCACTAACCATGGCTCCCCTGCCCACAGAGCTCAGACCAAACAGTGCTCTTGCAACCCAGGCCAGTCAACAGGAATCAAAACTCATGACAGAACCCATCTGGCAATAGGAATAGGGTGGGAGATGGATATTCTGGCTCATGGAAATGAACTTTCAAGGATACAAAAGGTAGGGAAGGGCATGGAGGAGACAGTAGGGGTATGGCTGGCTGAGAGCAGAATATCTAGGTAATAAAATCTGATAGGTGGTATCGGGTCAAATCATAGAAGCTAATGAAAACTTTGCAGTTTTTTTTTTTTTTTAACTTCGCAGTTCTTGAATAAAGAATGTGTTTAAGAAAGGAGAGCTTGGAAGGAACAGGGATAGCAAATACGTAAGACTGGTGCACTCACTTTTTAAAATAGTCTTGAGAAAAAGTCCACACCTCTGAGTAGACTTCGAGGTGGTAATTCTTCTCATGAACCAAAGATTACCTAAGTGTCCTGAACTGTAGGTTAGAAGACACATTCCTTTGGAAGGCATATTGCGCTGTGTTCACGTCTACGGTGCTACTGTTCACAGACACGGATTTCCTGATTCTTTGTAAATGATCTACTTTTTCTCTTTGGAAGCTGTCAGGAGAGTGGTTCTCAACGGTCATCATGAGCCAGGTTCCCCTGAAAAAAAGATTCTGTTTTCACTGATCTGTGGTAGGGCCAGATATGGGCATTTTTTAATGTTTCACGCTAATTTCAGGGTAATCAAAGTGTTGCCATGGTCTGAGGTCTTGGACTTTATTCTTATCTCTTCTGTTCTGAAATTCCACAAGGATAGAGGTGGGAGTCCTTTTTCCTTATGCTGCTGAGCATTCGGGCGCCCTTTCCAGCTCAAACATAATAATCATGAGTTCTGGGATGTTTTCTTGTATTATTTCTGTGATGGTTTCTTCAGAGTTCACTTCCAGATCTCCTACTGAGTTGGGTATCTCTCTGTATATACCTCTCACTTTCCACCTTTTCCTTTTAGTTCTATCTTGTGGGAGCATTTCTTCATTTTTATTTTTCCAACCCCACTATTGCTTCCCTTTTTATTTCTGCTCTCATTAAAAAAAAAGCGAAACAAAAAAAGGACCCAACCAAAAAACTTATTTTGAAATAGTCTTGGGTTTACAAAGACTTACAAAGATAATACAAAGTTCCCATATACTCTTCACCAGCTTCCTCTAATGTAGACATCTTGCATAACCAACGTAAAATTATAAAAACCAAAGAATTAACATTGCAAAAGTGCTATTATGTACAGACTTTATTTGAATGGCACCAATTTTTCCACTGGTGACAAGGAAAAAGGACATTTCCTTTTTCTGTTCCAGGATCCAATCCAGATTCCCAAATGGCATTTAGCGGTCATTCCTCCTTTGTTGTCCCCCACCCCCCAACCCCAATCTGTGACAGTTCTTCAGTCTTTCGTCTTTTATGACCCTGACAACTTTTGATGAATACTGGTCAGTGGTTTGGTAGAATGCCAACCAATTTGGGTCTGGTATTTTCTCATGTTTAGATCAGGTTATAAATTTTGGGGAATCCAGCAGAAGTGATGTGCTCTTTCCAATGCATCATTTCAAGGGTACGTGTTACTTACTGTTAGTGATGAATTTGATCACTTGGTTAAGGTGCTGTGTGCCAGCTTTCTTCACGTCAAATAACTGCTTTTCTCTTTGTGATTAGTAAATGTTTTAGAGTAGATACTTTGAGGGTATGTAAATAAATATCGGGTTTCTTCTTAAGCTATTTCTTACTGATTTTAGCATAGCCTCACATTTGTAATTTTTAGAATTCTTCTCTTAATGTTCCTTTTTAAATAGTATCCTATGTTTGTCTTCAAGGATATAGTATCATCTCTCTTAAGTTCTCAGGGGTCTTTTTGGGTTGCTTTTCTTCTGCTTTATCTCTTCCTCTGATTTTTCCCTATTTGTTTTGGTCTTTATTGTGTTAAGGCTTTCCGAAAATGGCTGATGGCCCTTGACTATCCACTCATATTCAACTGTTAAGCAAGGCATTATAAATCTTTTCAGATGCTTTTGATTGAAGGATTTCACTGCAGGGTGAACATGGGGAAGCCACCAAATGTCACTCTGTAGATCTCTCAAACTAGTGAGTTTCTCCGAAAGGAATCTTCTTATTGTATTCTAGGAGCCAAGGGGTGAGGGTGGAAGGGGTCTCTGCAATTTGTATGAACTTCCACTTAATCTCCACTTTCAATTCCACACTTGACACTGCCCTCGGCTTTGTCTTGTGACATCCCATCAGAGTGTTCTCAGGTTCAACTGTGCCCAGGATTAAATCTCAGAGGAGAGGAACAGCTGCCTAGCTGTGGAGGCTAGGTTTGGCAGAGGGTGTGTGTGTGGGGGGCAAGTCTAGCTGTCTTCATTCTTGTTGGCCTTTCTTCCTCCTCCTATACTCTTCTAAGTTCATTGGTCTTCCATCTTCCAAAAATGTCTAGAGATCTTTCATCAACTGAAGTGTACTCTCTCATTCACTTTGTCTGTATAGATTTGTATCTTTCTTTATTCTTTACTCTCATTATTTATGTGGCTTTTGGAAGGAAGCAGAGATAAACAAGTTTATTCAAACTACTATGCTCAATCACAACCCCATTTTTTTTCCGGGTGATCAAAAAATAATCTAAAGGGGTACCTGGCTGGCTCAGTCAGTAGAGCATGCGACTCTTGATGTTGGGGCCACGAGTTTGAGCCCCACGTTGGGTGTAGAGGTTATTTAAATAAATAAACTTAAAAATAAACTACGGGCGTCTGGGTAGCATAATTACTTAAGCATCAGACTCTTGATTTTGGCTGAGGTCAAGATCTCAGACCACTTATGAAGGTCAATATCAACAGTCATAAGTTCTATTGATAGTCTATCCATTATGTGATAAAAATGGCAATTCAGGGAGACCTGGGTGGCTCAGTGGGATAAGCCTCTGCCTTTGGTTCAGGTCATCATCTCAGGGTCCTGGGATCGAGCCCTACATTGGGCTCTCTGCTCAGCAGGGAGCCTGCTTTCCCACCTTCCTCTCTCCACCTACTTGTGATCTCTGTCAAATAAATAAAAATCTTTTTAAAAAATGGCGATTTATCCCCGTAGCCTTCCTTCCACCTCCTACCCCCTCCCTGCAACCCTAGGACCTTAGTCTATTATAATAAAAATATCAAGTTCCAATAGACTGCATCCTACAATGTACCTAACCAGTAATCCTCAAAATTGTTAAGGTCATCAAAAACAAAGAGTCTGAGAAACTGTCACGGTCAAAAGGAGTCACAGAAAACATGAAGACTAAATGTGATGTGCTATTCTTAAGTTTAAAAAAAAAAAAAAAAAGACATTATGTAAAAAGTGAAGAAATATAAATAAAGTATGGACTTTAAAAAATTGGTATTAGTTCAGGGCACCTGGGTGGCTCGGTTGGTTAAGTGACTGCCTTTGGCTTAGGTCATGATCCTGGAGTCCCTCTGTACTATCTGCACAATTTTTCTGTAAAATTGAAACTGTTCTAAAAAATAGAACTTAAAATATTCATATGAAACCAATAAATACTGGCAGCTGAATCTATTTACAGAGAAAACAGGACGGTTTGTGGGCATGCAGGAGTGAATGGGTTTTCTGGTTATTTGTAATGTGGGCAACACTGGGATTCATCTTAAAATTCTACTTGGGAGTCCTAGATAGTTCTTCAGCAAATTTGGTTATGGCTGTTCATTCAGAGAGTGTGCCAAATCATACTGAATCTACCTAGTTTTTGGCTGAGCTTAATGTAGGGTAAAACTGAGAGTTACAGAAGACCCTTCCTTCAGAGATCATAGTTCATCACTGAAGACAGTTGAATACACACCACATTCACACACATGTGTGTTGTGTGTGTTTGAGTATAGTATCTGCCTTAGGTAACTGCTTCCCTTATGATCCCCCTTATTCAAACCTGGGTCCCCATGCCCTTGATGGGCCCAGAGTGGACACTGGGATACTATCTGGCTGACTACATTCTCATTTCTAGGAATTCACTTCCATCAGGCATTTGGACTGGAAATTAAATGTAGCCCTCTTGATTGCTATTGATCTTCTGATTTCTAGTCCTAGTTTCTCCCGAAGCCCAGCTATGCTTCCCACCATCAGATATTCGTAACTGATTCGTAACAAGTAGATTCCCTTCTACCTATATTAGTTTAAATAGGTCTCTTTATCTCATTCTATGAATAAAAAATAATTGGGGGCACTTCAGTGGCTCAGTCCATTAAGCATCTGACTCTTGATCTCAGCTCAGGTCTTGATCTGAGGGCTGAGTTCAAGCCTGACACCAGGCTTCACAAGGGGGGGGTGGAGCCTACATGTAAAGAAAAAGGAAAAAAAAAAAAAAAAAAAGGAGGGGCACCTGGGTGGCTCAATTGGTGAGGCCTCGACTTTGGCTCAGGTTGTGATCTCAGGGTCTTGGGATTGAGCCCCATGTGGGGTTCCCCACTCAGCATGGAAACCACTTCTCCCTCTCCCTCCACTTCTCCCCCAGCTCGTGCGCTCTCCCATTCGCTCTCGAATAAACAAATGGAATCTTTGGGGGGAAAAAAGGAAAAGAAATAAAGAATCTGTGTAACTTTTTAAAGTGAAGAGCATTTCTTTACAAAGATACTTAGACATAGCACAGAACAAAAAAATGAGTTTCTGCCTTATGAGAGCTAGGGTATACTTTGGAGGCAGAATCCTTACAAAGACATCATTACCAAGGCAGGCATTTAAGGTCAGATAAATTGCAGAGGTCATAGCAGTCAGTATGTGGGTCTCAGAAACCAAATTTGAATGAGCCTAAGACATGAAACCAATTTACTGACTCATACATGAAAGCTCCAGGGGTAGAAATCCGCCTTAAACGAAGGTCAACAAAGATGTTCAAACAGAACTGCACTAGTTTACATGGATGGTCCAGCCCATAAACAAATCGGCTTTATTTCTTCCAGATGTTTTCTAGGACAGACTAAAGCGTACATTTTTGTACCACAATACTTTAAAACAAAGAGAAGCATAGCAGAGGTGTTATCTTAGAATTTATTAGTAAAACATAAGGCAAAGTTGTTCAGTGAAGGGCAGGGCAGAGGTTAGGATAAGGACTAAGGAAAAACTCCAAAGAGATTTTTAAAAGGATTTAGGAAAAAAGGGGTTTGGGGTGGGGGTCTGTGCTCTTATAGCTCCCCTGTTTCTCTATTTGTTTCTGATTATCAGACTTTGGGGCAGCTGTGTCAGTGGGCAGATTTGCTAGAAGCTTCAGTTATACTGGGGACACCATTCTGTTGCTCTGTGACATACCACCACCTCCCCTTTCTGAAAAACTCCGATTGAGGAAGCCAGGGGGGAAAAAAAATCTCAGAAGGAAGCTTCCCTAAGGAAAAGTGAAATTCGAGCACCTGGATTTTTCATTTTTCTCTTTCCTGGTCCATGGGGTTCTAAAGTTAACATCAAGTGTTTCAATGACAGAGATTAGGACCCAGGAGCAAACAAGAGGAAGCTGCTTTGAGGCTGGCAAACAAACAAACAAAACAAAACAAAAAATGCCATGTCACACTTGTAACAAACAGCAGTTGTTATGTGTTACGTTGTGCATCCTTGAATCACACTTCAACTTGAATCATCTTTTCATGATGTAACAATCTCAAAAGCTAGAAATCACAGGGTATGTGACATAAATTGAAGGATTTCCACTTCTCAGATACCCACATGATTTGTAGAGAAGGTTCAGAAGAGGCTACTTTCGAGCCCACCAATTATCAATTACTTTCCACTTAAAAACTATAAATTTAGGGGCAAGTGGGTGGCTCAGTTGGGGATCTGACTCTTGGTTTCAGCTCAGGTCAAGATCTCAGGTTGTGAGACAGAGCCCCACATCATGCTGCACACTCCGCATGGGGTCTGCTTCAGGATTCTCCCTCCCTCTGCCTCTCTCCGTGCTCATTTACACATGCTCTCTCTCTCTAAAATAAATAAATAAATCTTTTTAAAACAGTTGTTTCTAATAATGTAGTTCAAATCTGAATTCGCATTAACTGTTTTAAGAAACTGTTTTTGCAAGGGATGCAAGGACCATTTTATTTTATTTTAAGATTTTATTTGACAGATAGTCAGAAAGCACAAGCAGGGGGAGGCAGGCAGAAGGAGAGGGAGAAGCAGGTTCCTCACTGAGCAAGGAGCCCAGTGTGGTACTCCATTGCAGGACCCTGGGATCATGACCTGAGCTGAAGGCAGACATTTGAAAGCCACCCAGGCATCCCTATAAGGATCATTTAAAATAAGTTGTTTCCAGTGAAACAACAGCATCTCTTCAACAACGAAGATTTTTCAGGGACTCCTAAGACAGTGGCTATTTTTCAGTAATCTACTAATTCAGAAAAAATGATTATTACTGATCCATTTCATTGACAGTACACAGAAACACCTATATATAGGAATCAGTAATAGATATACCAAGCACATTATTAACTCTTCCACAGTTGAAGCTTATTTTTTATATGAGAACCATCAACAGAGGAGATGGAGAGTTTAGGGCTAGATTTGGATCTAAATTCTAGCTTTCATCTTAGCTGTGTGGCCTTAGGCAAGTTGTTAGTAAAATTCTAATATCCCCATCTACTGTGTAAGGATGCTATGAGGGGATGGATCAGAAATGCTATCACACGTACTGCATAACATGTAGTAGGGGGCACACAAATGATAAAGAGTGTTACAGCTGTATTTCATGTCTCATTTGACAGCAACTCTAGTCTTTCCTGGATGCTTTATAAAAGAACTAAGTTTTTTAGGGGCACCTGGCTGGCTCAGTTGGTGGACAGTGCAACTCTTGGTCTCGGGGTTGTGAGTTCGAGTCCCACGTTGATGTAGAGATTACTTAAGGGAAAAAGGTCTTAAAAAATTAAGTTTTTAAAATGCTGGAATATATGTGATTAAGCTGAGCAGTCCTTTCAATACATACTACAGGTATCTATTAAGCTCATCAATGTTAGGTTACCAAAAACACCGACAATTACCAACAGTTTCGTAGACCATGTGGGTATTTCTTACCTTAAATTTACATAAATGGAATCACAATCTTCTACCTCAGGCTTTCAAGAATAAATCAGCATTTGTCAAGCACCTGCCAAATACTCAGTATCATGAAGAGTCAGTCATAATAATTATCACGACTAGGGATTAAACATTAGATTCAAAAAGCAGTAAGAATGGGCCTACCCTTTCCTGTTGGTAATTCATGTGACAGTGAAATAACCAAGCCCGAATGAATGATGTCTCATTAGTAATGTTAGAAGGCTATCAGTATGTTTTAAAGGTAATTATAAGAATTGTTTATTTCCCTTATTTAATTAATATGGTCGCTAGAACTTCAATCTGAATGTTTAATTTTCCCCAACAGTTTAGCTATTTCCAAGAAAAACAATCATTTGAAGACTGGCATCGCAGATAACAAAATATTATTGCCTTGTACTGGCTTCTCTTTACCAGATGGTTTCAATAAAAACAGAACTCCCAACTGGTCTACTTGGTCGCCACTTCACATCCATTAACACAGTAAAAGTCTAGATTTGCCTTTTGTGATTATCAACCAAGCAACTAACTTCAAAGAGAGAACAGAAAGAATATCGAAGAACCACAGAACTCCCCATCAAGTTACACTGAGCACCTTATTAGCACAGAGATAGGTGACTTTCATGCTTCTTAAATTCTTTTCTTCCAGAACACCTAAGGACTACAGAGCCAACACTTCTGCTTAAAAAAAAAAAAAAAAAAAATTAATAACTGTAGTCAGGGCAAGAAAAGGAAAACAGTATCTTTATTGTGTGTAGTTCTAACAAACATTCACTGTGTGCACATTCCAGCAGAAAGAGACAAAGATCTTTGTTCAAAATATGCTGAAATAAAATAGGTAAACAAACTCCATTATTGAATACACAAAAGGAATGTTAATATTACTCATCCACAGTTGAGGGTGAAGTAAAAAGAAAGGAAGTTAAAAAATCATAAACATTTTGCTGAACGAGCACATGTAGAATATAGGTACAGGAAAAGAGCAGCTCCTAAAACTTATGAGTAAGATGCTAGATATTGGTAGGTAACTTGACAAATACCTCTCACTGCTTTCTGAAATCACCCCCCCAAATTCCAAACCAGGCCCTTTCAGAGAACAACAGCCAAATGTGAACTAAACTCCCCATTACTTTTGTGATATTTGGCAACAGAATGAAATGGTTTAAAAAAAAAAAAAATCTCTTGTTGAGACAAGACATGTCTGATTTCATTTCTCCCAGGGAAGGAAGTAATAAACGTTAATGTTCTGCATTTCAATCTCCTAAAATGGAATTTAACCAGATAGGTATCACTTGAGATTTGAAGCACCAGATACCATAAGTAATGATATACTTGGCCTATAAATATAAAGCATTTCTCATTGCTCCACATCGGAATTCCATGAGTATAAACTCAACAATGCTCTTATCTCACAACATATGCACTTATGGCAACTGCTAAAGGAACTTGAAAGGCTCAAATTATAGGTTCCAATGAATTTTTATTTCTGCTTAAGAGGTCGCAAAAGAACTAAACACCGTACACCTTTGTCCCCACCGCTTCTTGTCTTTACAGACGTGTAGTCGTTTAGACACCGAAACCAATTACTAAGGGACAGGGGCTAGCAAATTTTGGAGACCTGGCACTCCCATCCCCATGCGGGTGGCACACGTTTTCCCTCATCTCCTCCTTTTGTCACCTCCAGCCATCATGTGCACAGCATAGTATGAGGCGGCAGTTGGGTCCTCCTCGGGAACGAACCACCCACCACCCCAGAGACCAGCTCTCGGGGGCCCCGCCAGCCAACAGCATCTGACTCCCTGTGCTCTCCAGAAGGGTTTTCGTGACCAACCGATGTCCAGATTGTTTCGAGAATTTGAGCTTACCTCTTAAAACAGTCAAATTTGATGGACTTGGCTAACATACTGTATTATTTTACTGTTTAGAAAAACCACTGCAAATTCGCACACCAGCTCTAGCTTTTGCCTGGCTGTTGATGTAGACAGTGAAAGGACCCAAACGGGTGTTTTCTAATACAAAGTGACATCAGGAGTAGATCAAAAGAAGCCCTGGGTGTTGGATGGATTTCATGGACGGTAGAGACAAAGTCTGAGAATCTTTTCTTCTGGCTTCAAGTAAAAACAAGTCCAGATATAAACAGGAAAAGACAACCAATATGACAGAGAAAAACATACCTTTTGTGTTGGTGTTTGCCCTAAAAAACAAAAAAAAAAAATAAAAACAAAAACACCCCACCAATTTTACTTAAGACTATCACTCTTTAACATTTCTTATAAGCCAGATGTTTTTCATTTCATTTTGGAGACTGCCAACATATTTTTAATTGATCCAAGTTATCTGCTGGCTTAGTTTCAGCCTGAACATTCCCTTTCCAGCTCCTCAATACTCCTTTGTTCTTTATTTCTACCCCAATGTGGCCCATGTAATCATGCAGCTTAATTATTATAGCAATTATATACCAATTTTTATTCAAGGCAGCCCTTCCTTATGCCTTCAAATGGGAGAACCATCAATAGTCACGCCACTTTTGTTACATAATAACAAAGGTTTTTCTCAATGAAGTGTCTAAAAGTGGCATTTTATATAAAATATTTTCTAAAGATAAAAGTTTGACTATTCCCACATCCCTGATATGTAAAAGTCTGCCAAAAATCCCTTAAAATTTCTTCAGAACATCAGATCCAAGTGTGCAAATACAAGGTTAATATTATTTTGATGAATTCTGAATTCACTCAACTGCAGGACATGGGCTGAACCTTTTCTTAAATAGTCTGCATGGGCAGACACCGCTTTGCAGGGACACATACTGAGTAGTGTCCATGGTCTTTGTGGAACCAAGCTGCCCCTTGCTGCACAGGACAACGGCTCAGAAGCAGGCTGGTAATCCTTAAAAGATGGGGAGAAAAATCACACAAACAGTTGTTGGCAGAAAACAGCCTGTACACTGTCTCCTCAGGTTCTTCCACAGAGGGGAAAAAAAGTAAAGTCAAATAAGCCAGAGAAATTCCTGAACCAAGAAGAAACACTCACGTAATTCTAAATAATGACCTGCTCTTCAATTAAACACTCATCTAAGGAATAAAACTATTCGTTGGTTGTTTTTTTTTTTTTCTTTTCCCCCTCAATGGAAAAACAACAAAACCACAAATAGGAGCCACGGAGGTAAAACCCGGATGAAATGGAAAACATTCTCTTGTCACGCACTCCCCCTTTCGAAGGCCACTTTACTGCTGAAGTTCATTTACTGGAGCTAACAGAAGATCTGATCCTGTATCTCTGATCAAGTTGGACTCTCTTGCTTTTGTAAAACAGAGAAAGAAAACATTTGCTAATCAATCAATAAAAAAATCCCTGGTCAAGTTCTACAGAGAGAATTATATAAATTTGTATCTCACCAATAAGACAGTTGTGGGGGAAGAAAGAAGACAGCTAGAAAGTGGTGCCACATGAAAGTAGGGCACAAAGTCTTTGGGGGTAAAGAAAGAAAAGAAAAGAAAGGAAAGAAAAGAAGGAAATCTTTGGTGCTTTTCCTGAACTCCTGTCCTAAAGTAGTGTCTTCAATATTTTGTGAAAGAAAAAGGACTAGGAATTCATTCCATCACCCCAATTCACCTCTCCCCTTCCCTCTTTCTCTCCACTTTCAAGAAATACAATGGAAGCACAGTTCTGCCCAGCACCACTTGGCGGACTTGGGGGATAGCAAGAGCTACCTGCTGCACTAGTTCGGGGTGGGGTGGGGGTATTTCATGGTCCTTCCTAGTTTGAACAAATAAAAACAAGAAACGAGATCATTTGGCAGGTGTGTTTTAAGTCACAGGTGTGCAACTTTACTTCATTAATTAAACCCTTTATGATAAATAACAGAATTAAGTCAGAACTAAATATATATATATACATATATATTTACTTCAAAGAAAAATGGAAGAAGAAAAATCTCAAAACCAGAGTGTGTTGCCCTGTTAAGAATATCTAATATACATCAAAGAACTGGAAAGCAGGCATTTTTACCAAAGTACAATGTCACTAGGACGTATGGATTGTAATTATAAAACCAAGTCTGGAAACACGAAGGGGCTGGTGAAGCCAGCGGAGAGGGGCCACTGGCAGGGACACAGAACAACAAGCAGGTGCTGTGGGAGTAAGGCTCTGGGAAATGGAGGACACTGGCCCCAGGTCTGGGGTGGATGTCTGGCCAACCATCTGGGCTCCAAGGGGGTAGCACACACCCGGCAGGATTCGAGAAGAGGGCCTCCAAACAAGTCTCTAGCGCGCACTCCCAATGGATATGCTTTCCAACTTCCACATGGTCTCCTCAGGAAGATTTGCTTTCCGCCATGTAGTAACGATACAGGAAACCTAAGGCAATAGCGCCTATGATAGGCAAAATCCAGTATGACCAGCAACTAGAAGTGGGGGGAAAGCAATGAAGCCGTGAACACCTGATGCCAAACATTTCCTATCTTTCAACAACCACATTTTAATATTTTTATGAGCAAAGAGTTTTGATTTACTTTGGGAAGTTTAACTGCTTTTATCAACCAAGTAACAGGAAAAAAATAAAAATCTAGACTGGCATGATAATATTAAACAATAATTTTAAAAGATTAAAAACAATGCATAGTATAATACTAAAAAATACATACATACATACGCCTCTTTATATGTTTTTACAAAGACAAGTAGCGGTTATTTCTGGATCATGGATGGCTTAAATTTTTCTTCTTTCGGCTTTGTTATTCACATAATCTACAATCAACATTTTTAAAGAGGAAAAAAGCCACCATTTTATAGATATGGTTACAAATTTAGAAACAGTATCATCTAATACAACTACTGGCAATGTTATATCTGTCTCACATGTATTTCCTAAATTTAATCCTCACAACAACCCTATGAAATAGGTACTACTATTACTCTATATACACAGAGAATACAAGCCTTGCACCCAAAATCATGAAGCAAATTGAGCCAACCAGTCTGATTCCAGACCCATCCTCTTAATCTCTAGTTAAGTTTGGACACTAACAAGGATACACATCCACACAGGACATACTGAAAAGTTAAATAAATGGCATTTGGCTTAAAAAAGTTTGGGGTGGGTGCCTGGGTGGCTCAGTGGGTTGGGCCGCTGCCTTCGGCTCAGGTCATGATCTCAGGGTCCTGGGATCGAGTCCCGCATCGGGCTCTCTGCTCAGCAGGGAGCCTGCTTCCCTCTCTCTCTCTCTGCCTGCCTCTCTGTCTACTTGTTATTTCTCTCTGTCAAATAAATAAATAAAAAAAAATCTTAAAAAAAAAAAAAGTTTGGGGTCCCTGGATGGCTCAGTCAGTTATGCAACCAACTCTTGGTGTTGGCTCAGGTCATGATCTCAGGGTGGTGGGGTCAAGCCCTGATCGAGCCTGCTTGAGATTCTCTATCGCCCTCTCCCTCCTGCTTTCGCTCTATTAATAAATAAATAAATCAACCAACCAACCAACCAACCTTTGAGGGGAGGGAACAAAGTCAAATAATGTCAAATAAATGGCAGTTAACATGAGAAGTCCTATAAGAAACTCTCCTCAAGAATTCCACAATAGTCGTCACTCTCCTTAAAAAAATTCTTCTCTATTCAGCTCATTAGCACTGTTCGTTTCAAAGTGTAATTTTTCCTTGGTCCAAACATAGACAGCCTTGGTATTAAAAGGTTTTGAGGGCAATAAAACCAGCTGAGTTTCGGTAATAACAATGATTCTCCTTGCCTAAACATGCCTGGCATTTTGTACATTTTAAGTAAAGTCGAAAGCTGCCCCAGAGAAGTTGAGAATGTCAGCCAAGGAGCTTTGTGTAAAGCGAACTGGCAGGTACGACAACACTGTGGCACATGGGAACTTTGAAGTAATGTCCCCAGACATTAATCAATGCAGGTATCTTGGAGAACCACAAGAGACAACAGCAGGTTCCTTGGGAAAACACGGCAAGAGAAATTCTCCCGTACAAAAGACTGAGAACGGTTGACCAGCAGTCTTCAAACAATCTGTAACACGTAACTGTCACTGGGGACAGAAACAGAGGAAATGGATTTAGGCTGCACCAAAACAGTTTTAGGTGCAACAGTAACTTCCTAGCCTAGACAGAACTCTCTTTTGTAGATTTGCTCAGGTTACTGTACATAGTTGTAATTCGTTTTTATTCTTTGTAGTATTTAGTACTGCACTTTAGGAATATACCAGAATTTTACTAATATACCAGAATGGATTCAGTCATTTTATACTATTATTTTTTGGATTCATTTTATTTTATTTTATTTTATTTTAAAGATTTTATTTATTTATTTGACAGGTAGAGATTACAAGTAGGCTGAGAGGCAGGCAGAGAAAGAGGAGGAAGCAGGCTCCCCGCTGAGCAGAGAGCCCGATGCGGGGCTCGATCCCAGAACCCTGGGATCATGACCCGAGCCGAAGGCAGAGGCTTTAACCCACTGAGCCACCCAGGCGCCCCTGGATTCATTTTATTAAGGAATGGTTATTTGGGTTGTTTCCCCAGTATCTTGCTATCTTGAATAATGTTGTTATGAATATTCTAGTATGTGTTTCCTGGCATATTTGTGCACCCATTTCTCTTGAATAAATCCTGAGAAATGGAATTTCTATGTCAAAAGTTATTAGCATTGCCAAATTTACTAGATAATGCCGAACTCTTTTCCAAAGGGACTATACCCATTTATGCTTCCCTAAGAGGGGTTAAGAACCTTGGCAATCCACTTCATTAACAACACATTTTGTTTGTGGAATTTTCAATTTTTGCCAACCTGGTCATCGGGAAATATACCTTATGCTTTTATTATTGTGCAAGCCCTGGGGGACATGGGGAGAGGGAAAGAATCTCAAGCAGGCTCCCCACAGAGTAAGGAGGCAACTAGGGGTTAGTTCTCACGACCCTAAGATGGTGACTTGAGCAGAAACCAAGAGTTGGACAATTAACCAACTGAACCACCCAGGCACCCCTCCCTTAGGATTTTAATTTGTATTTCTCTGATAACAAATGAAATTAAACCATTTTTTTCGTGTGCCTATATCTGGGTTTCTTCTTCTGTGAAGTGCTTGTTGGAGTCTTTTTCTCACATTCTACTAAATTTTTAAAACTGATTTGTAGGAATTCTTTATGTATTCTGTATAATAATTTTTTTTTTTTTTTTGAAGATGCATCTATTTGGGGCATGTGGGTGGCTCAGTGCTTAAAGCCTCTGCCTTCATCTCAGGTCATGGTCTCAGGGTCCTGGGATCAAGCCCCACATTGGGCTCTCTGCTCAGAAGGGAACCTGCTTCCTCCTCTCTCTTTGCCTGCCTCTCTGCCTACTTGTAATTTTTGTCTATCAAATAAATAAATAAAAATCTTAAAAAAAAAAAAAAAAAAAGATCCATCTATTTATTTTAGAGAGAGTGAGAGAAAGCACATGAAAGGGGGCAGGGGCAGAGGGAAAGAATCTCAAGCAGACTTCCCACTGAGCATGGAGCCCGGCACTGAACTTGATCTCATAACACAATGACCTGAGCTGAAACCAAGCTGGACACTTTACTGTGTCCAACTTGGACACAGGTTGGACTGAGCCACCCAGGCATCCCTGCATGGTAATTCTTAACGAGTGTTATGTGTAGCCTAAGAATACTGCAACTTTATGGCTTGTGTTTCCAAATTCTTTCCGGAGTCTTTGGCTGAGCCTTAGACCTTAATATTAAGGAAGGCAAATTTATTAATAGTTTCCTCGAAGTTTAAATTTTTAAAATTCTCTGTCCTCCACTACGAATTAAAAAGAGGCTATACTTTTATGGGGGGAGGGAAGAACACAACATTTTCTCAAACTTTCTCTGAAACCCTCAGAAAGGTAAACAGTTTTATAAAATATAAATATAAAATATTGAGATTTTTTACAAGCCAAGGATTCCAGAATCATCTCAAGAACATTTAAGGGATGGCAAATGTATACCTTTCAGAGCTCATGCTATTCTATTGCTAAACCACAGCAAGGGATATTTGAAGTAACCACTGAAAAAACCCAAATCCCTGAATACACGTGCAACACACATTTTTTCCTTCTATAAAATGCACCCACCTTACAGAGTGGTTTTAAGGATTAAATGAGATTAAGTTTTGAGTGGAAGCTGCACAATGGGGCTCAGGTACAGAGACTGTTGGCTTGACTTAACAGCAGTTACTTGACCCTGCATTGGCCTCTCAACCGAATGTGATTCCAATTTATGTCACAACGTGATTTAAAAATTACTCAAAGCATGAACTTTTGAGATTACTCAAAATGAAGTGTCAAAATTAGTTTTATAAATATAAGAAACTACTGAATCTGCAGTAATTTTGGCCAAAAGAGAGTTAGCTGTTGAACTGTACTTTTAAAAAATTGAAATATAGTGAATACATATCTGAAAATATAGTAACCCCGTATTACATTAGTTTAAGGTCTATGACACAGTGTGATTCGACAAGTTTATGCCTACTCCGCGATAACCACGAGTGTAGCTAACCTCTGTCACCACACAAGACTTTCACAATACCCTTGACTATATTCCCCACTTTTCTTCCCAAGTCAAACTGTGTTCTGAAGTTATGTTATACATGTATATTTACGTAAGAATCTCTGGCCAGACATTATGTTGAGCATAAGGAAGTCCACTAAGGATATACTCACCTTTTGCACGGGGCATCTTTCGAAGGATCCTGAAGAAGATTCACATTCAAAAGTAACCAAGAAAAACAAAGAAGATTAATGAGTATGCAATTCTTCCTGAATATCTACATAAACTTGGCAGCTAATAACAGAACTTCATCTTTCATGCAATTTGAGGTTTATACACCTAATGCACTGGAAGGACCAAGAATTCTATTTCTGGTAACATACTGGTACTTCCTAGTGAAGAACAAGTAAGGAGAGCACTGAAAAATGGCCTAATCTTTTTTAGATGTTAAAAAAAAGTGGTATTGATACAAACTATACTGAACTAACTACAGTCACAACGATATGCAATGATATGCCAATCAGCTGGGCTTGCCACTGGCAGTAGCCAAGACCACATTTTCTGAAAACACATTTTAAAAATCAAAACTTGGGTCAAAAAAGATCAACTGTGAAATGCTCCAGCGTGTGCAGATGGTTTCTTCGTGGCTTATAGAAATGAAATGGGGGCGCCTGGGTGGCTCAGTGGGTTAAGCCGCTGCCTTCGGCTCAGGTCATGATCTCAGGGTCCTGGGATGGAGTCCCGCATCGGGCTCTCTGCTCAGCAGGGAGCCTGCTTCCCTCTCTCTCTCTCTCTCTCTCTCTGCCTGCCTCTCCATCTACTTGTGATTTCTCTCTGTCAAATAAATAAATAAAATCTTTAAAAAAAAAAAAAAAAGAAATGAAATGGTTACTCTTGGAAACCGTCATAATTAGGAGTAGAAACCCTACAGCTTGTTTAACAATGAAATGGGAAGAACGGAATTAAGGGGAAAAATATCAAAATAACCTTAAAAGCAAAATTTGGGCAATAAAAAGCAATGAAGTACTGATCCATGCTTCAATATGGATGAACCATGAAGAAAACATGCTAAGTGAAATGAGGATACAAAACACGATTATACAAATATTATAGAAATCTGTTTGTATGAAGGTTCAGCATAGGCAAACCTAGAGGCAGGAAGTAGATCTGTGGTTCCCTAGGGCTGGAAGGGTAGCCCTGGGGCAAGGGAGTTGGAAGGGAATGGGAATGACTGCTAATGCTATATGCTTTCTTTCTGGAGTGATGAAAATGTTCCAAAATTATTCTGATATTGTGATTATGGAGGCAGAGCTCTATGGAAATACTAAACCCCCTGACAGGTAGATCTTAAAGAATTAACTGGATGGTATGTGAATTATATCTTAAAAAGCTGTTATCAAAATTTTTAAACCCAACTTGAGTAAATATCAAATGAAGTTCTGGAGTCCATTAATTAGCTGTATATACAAAAGGCCTGCTAACTTATTACCAGAGGTTAGCAGGGTTTAGCATACAAACCCATTAACATAGGTTACTACTGCCCAAAATACCCTCTTTGCCAATATGCAGAAGTATGCTCCGGTGTGAACACAGAATATTAACTCTGTTTAACCACAATTTTCAGTAATCAAGAATTTCCAAAAACCCTACATAGTGGTGTAGATACTTTAGAGCAGATCATGAAATGAGTTTTAATCTCATATACCCAAAACACTGCCATGCAAATGAATACATGCCCCAAACCCGAAAGAAATAAGCAGCAAATAAACTACTGGCAAATATAACCTTTCATAAGAAGTTTCAGATAAACCACATTAATAAACTACTATACTTCTTTGAGACCTTGATGATTATTGCTATCTGGGACATTTCTAGTAGAGAACATCATGAGTCAGATTAATTAAAACATGTTACAAGTCACTCTTTGAGAAATAAAGCAAATGTTTTATAAATTTGGAAGGTGGTGCTTGTAGTATTTATGGTAGAGTGTGTATCAGATTAATTTATAATGTTGCCTTTTAAAAGATTCCATTACAGTAGCCATGAAATAATTGAATTTCATTAAAAATAGGATGTCTATGGTCTTTTATGCTTTATCCACGATTTATGCTTTATACCAATGATTTTGGAACAAAAAATGTATAGTCAGTATTAAAAAATCTGGGATAATTTGAAAGGCTTACATGAAAGCATTATAGAGTAATATATGTGTTATGTTTAATCTGTAGTCACAGTAAAAGCCGATATTCATAGTACTGGATTCTCTAGATTTCAAACCTTTAGCTTCTTTTACAACTAAAAGCCTGGCACGTGTGCTAACTGGAATGAACCTCAGACAATGTGGAAAGCAACTGAGAAAAGAAAAAGACCAGAAAGAAGACCAGAATATGCTCTAACTCTAATAGTTTCTAATAAACACTAAAAAAATTTAAACATACTTTAAAAAAAAAAAACAAAACTAAGTACCTCAATTCCTGTTTTAAGATCATTCCATCCCTGGAGGCAAAAAGACCAACTTCCCTACCACTGGAGGAAAAAGAAGAGAAAGAAGTGGACCCTTTCTTTAGGACACGGACAGCCAATTAAATCCCAAACTACAATGACTCCACTTCTAATCAGCTATAACGAAAGAGTTGTTTAAGGCACTGCTCTGAGAAGCCAAGTACCTCAGCCAAGTTTGGAAAGAAGCCAAGTAAGTTATTTTTAATTTAACAAAATGAAAAAGAACAGACTTTGTTCACCCAAAACCTCCCACCCTGCCATTGTCTCTATGCACAGCTCCCCATTTCCACTCCAAAGCTCTGTGCTCAATCTAATGGATTTGTAAGTGAAATTCCTACAGTTTATGATTGACTTTAACTTACCCCTTTGTGTGTTCAGGCATATCTGGTTGGTAATGTTCTTGCCCACATCTTAATTTACATGCAAGATTTTTGGTCAGGAGAACAGTGACTGCTCAATCCTTGGCATGGAAGGATTATACTGTACGATTTTAGTTACAAGGGAGCAGATCAAATTCCAGATTCTACCAAAAGCCTTACCAAGTAATTAATATGCATGTTTCTGGGATATACTTCCAAACTACCAAACTGTTTTAAGTCTACTCTGATTTTAGTTCAAAATTAACAGAAATGAACTGTTTGAATAAATGGTTTCTTAAGTTCGAGGTTAATTAAGGTGTTAATTCCCTCATTAAATAAACAAACATGGGCTCTGAGGGTGAAAGGAAATATTTCCTAATATCTGAGTAGCCTTTTTATTACGCTGCTCATAAGTGAAACTGTCTACAGTCTTCAAGCTCAATGCTAAATTGGTTTCCTCACTTATAAAATGAAAGGCTCAAAGCAGATATACTCTAATTCTAAAGCCGTATTTAATTAACTCAACACAATTTTCTGACCCAAGGGCATTTTCACAAAATCTACAATAGCAGCGTTCTAAAAGTTAGAGGGAAGGAAACACTAGTCTTCCATGTGTGGAAAGATTGAAGAAGCACTACCCACATGCAGATTTTTCTATCTTACACCTGGTATAAGATACTCTTACAGAGTATCTATATTCTTCTAGATACTATTCCAAGAGGCATTGTACTCAAAGTACGGACTCTCTGATATGGTTAAGAAAACGACAAAGAGGGCACCTGGGTGGCTCAGTGGGTTAAGCCGCTGCCTTCGGCTCAGGTCATGATCTCAGGGTCCTGGGATCGAGTCCCGCATCGGGCTCTCTGCTCGGCAGGGAGCCTGCTTCCTCCTCTCTCTCTGCCTGCCTCTCTGCCTACTTGTAATCTTTCTCTGTCAAATAAATAAATAAAATCTTAAAAAAAAAAAAAAAAAAAGAAACCGACAAAGAAATGTAGTAATTGGCAAACATACAGGAAAGGATTTGGGGGTCAGTGGGCATGGTTTCACTATGAAAGCTGTTTTTGAAAAAACATGGGAAAACACATGGTTAAGGAATAGTGTACTCTATCAAAAGAACATAAACATAGGAAACAATACACCAGAATTAGGATTACGATGCATCAAAATATATAGATAGGGCATTTATAAAGTAAACCTTTAGCCCCAATAGTTTAGACTTTCAGACGTTTAAATAAAGGGGAAATCTATTGCAAGGTATGTAAGAAGCTTTTTTTTTTTTTTCTTTTTTCTTTTAGGAGCTTACATTTTAATTCCTAAACTAGATGCTTGCTATGCCAAGAGGATTCCAAGTATTTAAAACTGGAAAAAGTGGATTTTTAGCCACATACCACCTTCAGTGAACCTTGTGAATATCTGGGTGGTCCAACAGTTTTTGTAGCTTTTTATTTAGAACACTTTGGTTTCTATGTGGCCAGTAACTTATGAAAAACAACTTTGGAACTTTCGGTTTCAAACACTATTGGAAAGGATTTTCCCCCCATGATACAATGGACTTTATAGCATTAACACTCACAATATGAATTTCAGAATTAATTTCTTAAAATCTAAAAAGTCTGACTACTTAAATACATGACTTCAACATATTATAGTCCCAACTAGGACATGGCCATGTGTGGATCTAGAGGATCTTCTCTTTCTAGAGAGGCTCTAATGTATTAATAATTAATAATTACTGTTTTATTAAAGGATGTATCATCCCTAGAGCCAGCCCAGTCAAGTAAAAAATATTTCCCTGCATATAAGAGCAAAATTCAAAGATGAAAAACACCCTCTAAGATAAGTTTCTGTACGACTGTCTCAAGAACCCACTGTGATAACATATATAAGACATCACTGAAGAAAATAACTCAAAATTCAGAGTAATTTCTACTGGGACCAAAGAAGTGAAAAATGTGTTCTAACACTGGAGCGCTGATTTGAAAAAGATGTTACCTTATCCTTCCAACACCTTCTTTCGCAAAACTACACACTACTTCTAAATAAAGCGTCATGAGAAGACATTAATCCTTGAGATGCCTCAGCAATGGGTATTTTGTTTTACAAGAGGCATTTTGCCATTACACTCAATGCTTTATTTCAAAATATTATGTTTCAAAAAAGAAATGTCAGGTGAAATCAGGAACAATGAATCAACCATGCAAAATTATCTGGTAAAGAGCAATCACTGCTTGTCTGAAGGTCATCTGCATAATTGTTCCAAACATTAATGAGCCAGCTTTTACGTATGACAGGAATATTCAACAATTATTTGAAGGAAATTTTTGGTATGATGCAACCAAGTAACTGCATTACATAATTACAAACAATGTATTCTTTTTAGTTTCTCTCCCATAAAAGAGAAGGTAAACTGAATATTATGTATGTATTCTAAAAAACTGTTGTATAACAGAAGTCAGTTGCATCAGGAAGAAAAAAAAGTCTACTTTTATTTTTTTAGTTTTTAAGATTTTATTTATTTATTTGACAGAGAGAGAGGGAACACAAGCAGGGGGTGTGGGAGAGGGAGAAGCAGACTCCCCGCTGAGGAGAGAGCCCTATGCAGGACTTGATTCCAGAACCCTGGGATCATGACCTGAGCCGAAGGCAGACGCCCAACAACTGAGCCACCCAGCCGCCCCATGTATCTTTTATTTTATTTTTTAAAAAGATTTTATTTATTGGGGCGCCTGGGTGGCTCAGTGGGTTGAGCCGCTGCCTTCGGCTCGGGTCATGATCTCAGGGTCCTGGGATCGAGTCCCACATCAGGCTCTCTGCTTGGTGGGGAGCCTGCTTCCCTCTCTCTCTCTGCCTGCCTCTCCATCTACTTGTGATTTCTGTCAAATAAATACATAAAATCTTAAGAATAAAAAAAAAGATTTTATGTATTTATTTGACAGACAGAGATCACAAGTAGGCAGAGAGGCAGGCAGAGAGAGGAAGAAGCAGGCTCCCTGCTGAGCAGAGAGTCGTATGCAAGGCTCGATCCCAGAACCCTGGGACCATGACCTGACCTCTAAAAGCAGAGGCTTTAACCCACTGAGCCACCCACACGCCCCATGTATCTGCTTTTAAATGCAACTTATAGATTGCTTCTAACATATGTGGAATTTACTAGAGTTCAAAAATTAATTCTTAATTTAAAAAAAATGAAGTTTAAGTAACATGTCAAGTCTTTATGGAAACAATCTTACTTATTTACTTAAAAAGGTTTTATTTAGTTACTTGAGAGAAAGAGCATGCAAGAAAAAGAACATGGGTGCAGAGGCAGAGAGAGAGGGAGAAGCAGACTCCCCACTGAGGAGGGAGCCAACGTGGGCCTCAATCCCAGGACTCTGGGACCACCAGTCGAGTAGAAGGCAGATGCTCAAGTAACTGAGCCACCCAGGCACCCCACAATCTTACTTGTTTTTAAAAGACACATCAAATTCCGTTAAGTATGGTAAATGCCATCTCATCAAAATTCTTGTCTACAGAATACTGTTAAACATCAATCACCAACTGCACTGTATGTTAAGTAACTAGAATTTAAGTAAAAATTTGAAGGAAAAAAAAAAGAGGATTTCTTGTAGAAAAAAAAAAGAACAATCACTAAGATAAAAATTTTAAGTAAAAAGAAACAATAGTATGTGACTTTTTTATGGAGGCTATGGTTGGTCTGCTTATCAACTGAATCATCAGTGGATTGATCTGTCCACCCATTTATATTTCTGGATGCATAGAATCTCTTGGGAAGAGAAAACAAGAAAATGGTAGCTGGCTACCTCTGAAGAAGAGGAACTGGGAGACTGAGAATTGGAGATGGAAGGCAGTCATTGTATATAAAAGTATATGCATATTACTTGTGTATTAATACAATTAACATAATTATACATAAGCAATAGGTATTATTTATATATAAGATGTATATATAAAAGTACACTTTTTAAAACTATTTCAATTTTTTGGCATGTACATTATGTACTACCCATTCAAAAATTTAAATGGGATAATGGGGGCACCTGGGTGGCTCAGTGGGTTAAAGCCTCTGCCTTGGGCTCGGGTCATGATCCAGGGTCCTGGGATCGAATCCCACATCCAGCTCTCTGCTCTCCTGCTCCCCACCCCCCGCCCCCGCCTGCCTCTCTGCCTACCTGTGATCTGTCAAATAAATAAATGAAAATCTTTAAAAAAAATAAAATAAAATAAATGGGATAATGGTCAGGTTACTGAGTCTGCTCATTGTAATGATACTTGAAGCAGCTGAACTGTCACCTAGGTAATATCTGCTGATAAATGAATGAAATGACTACTTTTGCCAGGTTAGCGTGTGTATGTACCTCATCTCCTCAAGTGCTGGCAGCTCAAACCGTGAACCCACAAGGGAACCCATGACCCAAAGAGAGGTATCACGAACCACAAATGTGTCTAGCTTACTTGCCCTACGATAGACAGGCAGACAAAATGGCACAGAAAACACTACATGTTTCTAAGGTGAATTTCCTTACTCTAAAGCAGACCAAAAGAACGTTAACTCAAGAAACTCAAAAAGGAACAGAAGTCTGATGACTCTCAGCATGGGGACTATTCCAGGGAGAAAGATATTCAGAGACAAAAAGGTTGGTAATTCTAGTTTTTTATCTACCCCTGAAGCAGGTGAGAAAAACATCTGCTGGCAGACCTGTAGTTTCTAAGCTTTTACATTTTAGTTTTGTACTATTTCAGGGCTTCAGAACTCAGGCATTATCAATCTAACAAGAAAACAATGGTGACCATCAATTATCTACCTCTGTTGTAGCAAAAGCAGTGTGAAAGGTAGTTGCCAAAAAACTGGGGAAAGGTTCCTGATTTATACTCTGAATAGCATGTTCTGGGTGGTGGGTTTTTTGTTGCTTTTTTTTTTTTTTTTTTTTAAATTTTGCATGGGCTGGGGGCTAGTTTCAGGCAGGGAAGCAATGGTAAGCTATGGGGGTGGGGGAGGAGAGAAGTGGAGAAATGAAGGAAGGTAAAAGAAAGAGAAGGAAAATGAAAACTCTGTCCCCTGAGGCAGAAGACGCCTCTTAATTAGGCTTTAAAAAATCACTTCTTTGTAGAGGTTTAGGAACCTGTAACCAAAAGAAAGTGAAACCAAATGAAATGAATTTTACATCCTTTATTTCATGGTAAGAAAAATTAAGAAAGGGGACTTCTACATCCTAGATTCAGAAGTGCTTATTTACAATCTTTATAGGAAATAAATCTGAGACCAGGACTTTCTTCCTGGGACTGAAGTGAGGCTCTGTGAAAACCCACATAGATGGCCTTGAAATTTTCCCCAAAGGTTTCCTTGCCTGATCTGCCTAAAATAAAGGAGTGTGACTGGAAACACTCTATAACTACTCTCCACTTAATGGAGACAGTCCTTTGGGTAAACAGACATGAAGAAAACAGCTTCAAATATACCGCCTTTAGTCACTGTTTATACCAGGCAGGTGCCAAACTACATTTGGAAACTTCTAAATTAATACAGAATTCAGTGAGTTGAAAGAGGTCCCCCCCCTTATTTCTTATAAAAAGTCCAAGGCTCAAGAGATTTAATTTAGCTGAGACATATGTAAAGTTTTCAAATGAAAAGATGGGTACATCACTTAGCAAAAAGTCTGGTGCTTGGCTACCTGGGTTACTTAAAGTGCAAATTCCCAAGTCCCGTTTCCAAAGATTATGAATCAGCGGTAGTGGAAGCCCAGGAAATAGACATTTTCGAAACATGCCCAGGCATTCCAACACAGGTGGTCCAAAGGACAGAATCTGAAAAACACCACTCTCCATTCCTAAGAATGGTCCTCACCACATACTGAACTACCAAGGAAGAAAAACAGCAACAAGCAGCAATTTGTGGGGTGCCTGGGTGGCTCAGTGGGTTAAAGCCTCTGCCTTTGTCTCAGGTCATGATCCCAAGGTTCTGGGATGGAGCCTCACATCAGGCTCTCTGTTCAGTGGGGAGCCTGCTTCCCGCCCCCTCTCTGCCTACTTGTGATCTCTGTCTGTCAAATAAATAAATAAAATCTAAAAAAAAAAAAAAAAAAAAAAAAAGCTGCAGCAATTTGTAGACTTTTTGACAATTCTAATGCCCAAAATATTTTCTACTGTTTCAGTAAAGTACTCTCATGAATGTTGTGTAGAAGTGGGCTGTGGTTCCTAGACACGAAGTCTATCTCTGGTACAAATGGGAATATCCCTTGAGTGAAATGTTTACTTTAACTGAGACCATAGTGTTTCCCAGACACCTTCAATACACTCAGCAAGGCGACGCGCAGCTCAAACTTTACCTTCATTACATGCGCTAGGAGAGGGGGGGAAGACAGACCAACCAACAGTGCTCTAGAAGCATTTAAAGATCATTTCATCCCCCTTCATGAATAATTCAACAATTCAGAACAACAACACGGCAGACAGTCAAGCAATCTCTTGAGTTAAAAGAATTCTTCTGTCGAGGCCAACTTTAAGTGCTCTACCCAACAAGTTTAGTAATTCCAGCTCAGCGAGGCAAGGGAAGCAAGAAGCTCTAAAGCAGAAAGTTGCTACCATGATGTTCTCTCATTGCAACTAAACTGCTGTCCCTTTAAGTGAAAGGGTAACCTGAGACCTTTGTGAAGGAGGAAGTCAAGAAAAAGCCTGAAGCAGTAAGGGAAATAATAGCCCCGCTTATGGGAAGCTAAAAGGCTTTCATATTTTGTGCTTGGTATGTTATGCAGAGCACATTAAGGTTTTCAAATATTTAGTCTTTTGTTTTTGCTGTATCACGGGAGTAAGCGAAATGGGAATAGGCCTGTTTGAGCCTGAACACGGGAAACAGGGACAGAAAGGCCCATTCTGGTCAATTACTTCAATCTGTAACTCTGAAGACTTAAAAGTGAAAATCAATGTTCCAATTATTTTGCCAACAGAGAATTATTATCACCTGTACTATTTAATGTAAGAATAAGAATTACTTTTTTACAATTGAAACCACTGGCTAGAATTTTTTTTTTAATGCAAATAGAAACATGAACAAAATGTTTGCTATTGTTCAAGACTCAGCTATTCTTTTTTCCTAAGATGGCACTGAGTCCAAATTCCTGGAAAAAAAAAAAAAATAGGATTTTTTTGCCTGGGCGGGAAAAGTAAACACTTTCTTGTTAAGATAACTTTTTAAAAAGCCATTCTATTGGAGTTAAATAGAAATATAAACATTTGAAACACACAAGAGAAACAGATGACTTCTTACCTTGCTACCACTGTCAGGTTTAAGGTCATTCTGTTAAAAAAGGAAAACAAATAACATTTTAAGTCATTTCCAAATGCATTCTCACTCTGGGCACTATGTGTTTGTTTCTAACCTTAGACCATGAGACTACACCCTTGGTAGCAGAGAATTCTCTGAGAGACATCAAGATCTGTAGAAAGGCAGATGCTTTCTCCCCCGCAACTCTGAGCCTATCAGGGTCCCTTGTTAGAATGTCCATAGCTACCACCTTTAGCAAGGAACTTCCAAGAACCACCAAATCATTGTTTCAGGTAGAGATGTAACTGCGTTATAAAAATCAGTTAAAAAAAACTCCAAAACCATTTCTCTTGACTTTTCAGATAACTACCGGTGTTGCTTCACATACAAGAAGCCCCATCTCAGCACAGCAGGCAAAATGATTTGGGAGAATACATAGGCTGATGGTAGGGATGAATGAATTTCCATTTTAATATTTCATTCCCTCTCCTGTGTTCTGTGGCTGTTCAGCAGCTTTGTCTCTGTATGCGCTCCTCGCCCGGCGCGTTCTTACCGGATGCACATCACCAATGTAGTACTGCTTTAGCATCTCTCTGGCATCAGAGGAGTGGCCTACATCTTCAAAGCTTTCACTTGCATCTGCACCAGCTTGCTCCAGCAGAACCTCTTCTCCCCCAGGATGCTACAAAGAAAAGATATTTGCTGAACACAGGGCCCTCTGAAGTGAAAACTCATGTACGTTACTTTTCCCCCTTCTGCTCCTTTTTTTTTTTCTTCCTTAATGGGAGTCGTGGGAAAAATCGACACTGTATGCCACCTGACAGGACTCAATGGGAAGAATGTAACATGACTGCCGATATTTGTACAAAAATGTATAATACTGGCATAACTGTGAAGAAATCTAGGACAACAGCAAATTCAGAGAGATTCTACAAAAGGACCGACCTGTGCTCACCAAAAATATCAAGGTCAGAAAAGCTACGGAAAGCCTGAAGAAAAGCCGCAGGTTGAAGGCCAGCAAGACGGGACAACTGGGAACAACGTGTGCTCCTGGCTTGACCCTTTTTGCCAACATTATCAAGACAGCCGCAGAAACCCGAATGGAGACTCTGATCAAGGAGTGTATGGAATTCTTTATTCTACTCCTGCAACTTTTCTGCAAGTTTGAAATGGTTTCAAGATAAAAAGTTAAGTAAGTGATACCAAAATAACTGCCTTTATACCCAGGAAGTAGATTCTGTCTATAACTGACTAGTTCTATTACCCTGGACAAGGTACTAAGAAACTGAAAGGTCTTTGCTTTCCTGTTTATAAAATGGAGATAACAGGAGTAAATATTTTCACTACTATTCTATCAAATGAGATACAAATATGAAATATTTTGTACTCAGAAAGAGAAAGGTATAGTTTATATGTTACCACCTGTGACTTTAAATATATATTTATTTATACATTAAATATTAAGTTGATAGTAAATTAATAAATTTTATAAATATTAAATGTATAAATATAAATCAACCTCTCTCTCTCTCTCTCTCTCTCTCTGAAAAGAACCTAGGGGCCAGGAAAAAGATTTTTCACTATATACCCTTTATAGATTGTTTTACCAAATGAAGTACCACCTATTGAGAAAACAAATATTTAAAAATTACATTTAACACAGTCCCTGACTTAAACATTTACTTACAATGAGTAAATTTAGAATTTATATTAAAGATTTTTTTTATTTATTTATTTGACAGAGAGAAATCACAAGTAGATGGAGAGGCAGGCAGAGAGAGAGGGAAGCAGGCTCCCTGTTGAGCAGAGAGCCCGATGTGGGACTCGATCCCAGGACCCTGAGATCATGACCTAAGCGAAGGCAGCGGCTTAACCCACTGAGCCACCCAGGCGCCCCTAGAATTTATATTAGATGACATATCTAAATCTATGTTTTTAAAATATTAAGTGATGCTTTTAAGTAGTTTTTATTTAAAAAAAATTTTTTTTAAAGATTTTCTTTATTTATTTGAGAGAGAATGAGTGAGAGAGAGCATGACAGAAGAGAAGGTCCGAGGGAGAAGCAGACTCCCCAAGGAGCTGGGAGCCTGATGCGGTACTCGATCCTGGAAGTCCGGGCTCACCAACTGAGCCACCCAAGCGCCCTTAAGTAGTTTTTATTTTAATAACCTTTTAAGCAGGAGTATTATCATGCTTATTTTATTTTTTTAAAAATATTTTACTTCTTCACTTGACAGACAGAGATCACAAGTAGGCAGAGAGGCAGGCAAAGAGAGAGAGGAGGAAGGAGGCTCCCCGCTGAGCAGAGAGCCCGATGTGGGGCTCGGTCCCAGGACCCTGGGATCATGACCTGAGCTGAAGGCAGAGGCTTTAACGCACTGAGCCACCCAGGCGCCCCTCATCCTTATTTTAAATAGAATTTATTTCTTTATTTGGAGGGGGCAAGTGGGGCAGTGATGGGCAAGCACAGGGAGGGGCAGAGGGAGAGGGCGAAGTAGACTCCCCACTGAGCAAGGAGCCCCCCTTCGGGGCTTGATCCCCGGACCTAAGCTGAAAGCAGGCACCCAACCAACTAAGCCATACAGGTGCTCCACAATGTGCTCTCTATGCCTCAACTGTGAAGACAGTTTTTCCTTATAATACATCCCAACTATTATGCTGCCTTTCAGAGAGCAAAAGGATAACAAAATCTCTTAGCAGCTTGAGATATTTCAGGAAATGGCTGAATTTATGACTTCCTGCATGGTTTTATCTACAGCTACAAAGTATTTTCATTTTCATCAATCTCTCACCACTTATAAATAAGAAAGAAAGTGCAACACTTGGGGTGCCTGGGTGGCTCAGTCATTTTAAGCTCCAACTCTTGACTTTGGTTCTGGTGATGATCTCAGGGTGGTGAGATCAAGCTGGGCTTGGAGCCTGCTTTTCATTCTCCCTTTCCTTCTGCCTCTTCTCCCACCACCACTTGTGCGTGTGCCCTCCCACAACTGCCACACTTACACAATTATATATAATATACAGCCACTGTTTTTACTATATTTTCAGTGTACACACACACACACTGCATACTGTATATTTTACTGTATATTCAATACTGTGTATTTAATACTGTATATCCATTTCAATCATTATGCTATAATTTTTATTGAGTACTTATTTGATAAAGTAGGCAGTGATAAATAAAAGTTTTCATGTTTTTATAAAAATGAATTCATATCATATACGGTGTCTTATAGCCTGATTTTTTTTTTTCACTGAGGCAAGGAAGGTTGGAGTAGTCAAAAAACCCAAGGTTTACTACCTTTCACTTCAATATGTGGTTTTACTACAGATGGTTTAGAACAAGCAGATGATTTCAGGGAAACTTGGTGACTATTTTAGAACTCTATAAACTTCAGATACTCTTTAAAATCAAATGGGCAGGGCGCGTTGGTTAAGCGGCTGCCTTTGGCTCAGGTCATGATCCCGGAGTCCTGGGGTCGAGTCCTGCATCGGGCTCCCAGCTCCATGGGGAGTCTGCTTCTCCCTCTGACCTTCTCCCCTCTCATGCTCTCTCCCCCTCACTCTCTCTCAAATAAATGAGTAAAATCTTTTAAAAAATAAAATAAATCAAATAAAATCCAATGGCAGGGGCGCCTGGGTGGCTCAGTTGTTGTGTCTGCCTTCAGCTTGGGTCATGATCCTAGAATCCTGGGATCAAGACCCCATCAGGCATCCATCAGGCTCCCTGCTCAGTAGGAAGCCTGCTTCTCCCTCTCCCACTCGCCCTGCTTGTATTCCCTCTCTCCCTGTCTCGCTCTCTGTCAAAAAAATAAATAAAATCTTTAAAAAAATAAAATAATAAAATAAAATGGCAGGGGTACCTTGGGTGGCTCAGTTGGTTGAGCACCTGACTTTCGGCTCAGGTCATGGTCTCAGGGTCATGAGTTTGAGCCCTGTGAGCGCACAGAGTCTGCTTGAGATTCTCTCCCTGTCCCCACCCCCCTGCACTCTCTCTCAAATAAACTAATTAAAATAATAAAAATAAAATAAAATAAAATGGCAATGCAGCTGAAGGCAGTGCACTAGGCCTGAGGCCACAGCACTGCCATGGCCAGTTCTGGAACAAGGTAATGTCCAGGCTCAGGGCCTGGCCTAGGACTCTGACTAGGCTGGCTCTCAATAAATAAAGCTGGTGGGAGAGGTGCCTGACTGGCTCAATCGGTAAAGCATGAAACCCTGCGACAGGGTTGCACACTGAGTGTGAAGATTACATAAAAATAAAATCTTTAGGGGGTGCCTTGATGGCTCAGTCAGTTAAGTGCCTGACTCTTGATTCCAGCTCAGGTCATGATCTCAGGGCTGTGAGATCGAGCCCCGAGTCTGACTCTGTGCTGGGCATGCAGCCAGCTTAAGATTCTCTCTCCCTCTCCCTCTGTCCCTCCACACCTAATAAAATAAAATAAAATAAAATCTTTTTTAAAAGGGGGGGGCGCGTCTGGGTGGCTCAGTGGCTTAAGCCTCTGCCTTCGGCTCAGGTCATGATCTCAGGATCCTGGAATCTAGCCCCACATGGGGCTCTCTGCTCAGCAAGGGAGCCTGCTTCCCCCTCTCTGCCTACCTCTCTGCCTACCTGTGATCTATCAAATAAATAAATAAGATTAAAAAAAAAAAGGATAGCAGGGGGCACCTGGGTGGCTCAGTGGGTTAAGCCACTGCCTTCGGCTCAGGTCGTGATCTCAGGGTCCTGGGATCGAGTCCCGCATCGGACTCTCTGCTCAACAAGGAGCCTGCTTCCTCCTCTCTCTCTGCCTGCCTCTCCATCTACTTGTGATCTCTGTCTGTCAAATAAATAAATAAAATCTTTAAAAAAAAAAAAAAAAAAAAAGATAGCAGGAGCTGCAGCTCGACTCCAATGTGAGTCTCTAGTGGCCCTGTCCATGTTCACCATCACCGGCTCTGTGGGCATGATCCACCACTATGTGTCCATCCTGCTGCTGAGTGACAAGAAACTCACCCAGGAGCAAGTATTTGACAGCTGAAGTCCTATTACATAGCATAGTCCTCAGGGAAAATGGAAAGAATATTCCCAAACAGTCCTTCTTGACATGAAAATATTACTTCCAACACCACAAAGGACAGATTTTTCAAAAAACTAAAGAGAAAACAGTACTACCTTCTCTTATGACTGATTCCACTATGCTCACAGACATGGTGAAAGGGAATTTAACAAATGTCATCCCAATCATTCTAACTAGTGAATGGATAAACATGACATGCTCAGGCTTTGTTACAACCAAAGGCCTATTTCTACTGATGCTGTTTTTTAAGCCTATGCTGTAGGAAGGAATTCAACTACTCACATTAGCTGCATCTGAGTACATGCTACGTCCTGGTAATTCTATGTATTTGGGATTCAGAGCATTTATTCTTTCATTCTGGGCCAAAATGAAGCCAATGACCAACCAAGAACAATCCAGGCAGGCATGCCTGGGTGGCTCAGTAGGTTGAGCATCTGCCTTTGGCTCCGGTCAAGATCCCAGTGTCCTGGGATCAAGCCCCGAACTAGGTTCTCAATCCCTCTTCTTCCTCTCCCTCTGCTTCTTCCCCTGCTTGTGCCCTCTCGCTCTGTCAGGAAAATAAATGAAATCTTTAAAAAAAGAAAAAAGCAATCCAGGCCAAGATGACTGGAGCAGCCACAGCCATGCCCATAGACAGCAACAAAGCTTTCAAGGCAAAATGGAAAGTTCTGGAGCTAACAGGCTGTCAGTGGGCACTTGCTGATGTCAAAGAGGAGCTCATGGCCAAAGATCTCCACTTTGAAGGCATGTTCAAAAAACAATTGTAGACCTCTATTTATTGAAGCAGCGATTAGCTCTGTTGGGAACAGAGTAGCCCGTAACCTTGTAAGCTGTTTAAGCTGGGCCTCTCAGAATAAAAAGAACACGTGAGCCCGTGGGCGTGCAAAAAGGTCCATTTTTGTCTGAGCCAGGTTTCCCTTTATGTTTGAAACTGGAGGAAATGATTGTGTTTGGGGTGACTTACAAGGAAAGAACTATTTTT
Source organism: Neogale vison (assembly GCF_020171115.1). NCBI lineage: Eukaryota > Metazoa > Chordata > Mammalia > Carnivora > Mustelidae > Neogale > Neogale vison. The sequence continues at coordinate 16,428,234 of NC_058097.1, forward strand.
TTTAAAGATTTTATTTATTTATTTGACAGACAGAGAGAGATCACAAGTAGGCAGAGCAGCAGGCAGAGAGAGAGGGGGAAGCAGGCTCCCCGCCAAGCGGAGAGCCCAACGCGGGGCTCGATCCCAGGACCCCAAGACCATGACCTGAGCCAAAGGCAGATTAACCCACTGAGCCACCCAGGTGCCACATGGGGAAAGAACTATTTTTTTTCGTGTATTCATATTTAGCTATGTGCAGGGTTTTTTTTTTTTTTTTTTAGATTTTATTTATTTATTTGTCAAAGAGACAGATCATGCAGAAGCAGGCTCCCCACTGAGCAAGGAGCTCGATGTGGGACTTGATCCCAGGACCCTATGATCACAATCTGAACTGAAGGCAGTGGCTTAACCCACTGAGCCACTCGGGCGTCCCAAGGGAAGTAACTATTTTTAAAATGTTTAAAAATTTCCTTCTGGGGGCACCTGAGTGCCTCAGTGGGTTAGAGCCTCTGTCTTTGGCTCAGGTCATCATCTCAGGGTCCTGGGATTGAGCCCCGCATCGGGCTCTCTGCTCAGCAGGGAGCCTGATTTCGCCTCTCTCTCTCTCTGCCTGCCTCTCTGCCTACTTGTGATCTCTCTCTGTCAAATAAATACATAAAACCTTAAAAAAAAAATTCCCTTCTGGTGACAACAGAAATGAAAGGCAAAAAAAGGGGAAACTCAAGCTACTGATAAAATATAAAAATTTAGCAAAAATTCAATTTTTGGAAGAAACATTAACAATTATAATACTTACCATATACAATCAGCCTGACATCTAAATCACAGTAAACTCTGGTTTTCTTGGGATTCAGATAGCTTGAATTTTTAAATCTAATTTATGTATTAGTATTTAATAACTTCCTTTACAAAACTAATAATTTTATTAATGAAAATTTACTAAGTATAAACAAAACAAATATCCCTGCATTGCTCATTTTGAGCCTACAGAATGACACAAAGAGCAAAGGTATCAAAACTTAATTCAAATAAATTATTTTTCAGAATGAATACTCAGGGCCAAGATAGACTTAACAAACCTTCTATGTCTCTAAAAACTGTCCAGGGAAAATTGATGACCCTGTGACACTGTGGTATTCTCAAGTGCCTTAAGGAATGATCATTTACAGGTTAAATGGAATATTTTTCATGTGCATTCAGAATACATCAAATCAGTTGAAAAAAAAAAAATCAATGTCTCTGTCCTATACTATGGTGACTCAACTGAACTAAAGAACCAGTCATTCTGGTTAAGAGTTTATACATCATTTTAAGAAGGTAGAGAGGGCAAGTGCTGCCAGAAATATAGAGAAAAGTTGCCCAGAAATAACTGTCTGGATTAAATGTCCTGGGGAAGTGGCAGGGTGCCATTCCTGAATCAAGAAGTGAATGTAATTTGCATGTTGAGTACTGTAATCAAAAGTGGATGACTCTTGACTCTACAAATTAAACCACTTTGTTTTCTCTTTAAAAGGCAAATCATTTTTATAGAACTAGAACTGGGGAGGTCAGAATAAGATCTGGGGATCCAATTAATGTCAATATCCTGGTTGTGGTATTGTACTACAGTTTTTTATTTTAAATACTTGATTTACTTATTTGAGAGAAAAAGTGTGCATGAGCACACATAGTTAGGGAAGGAGGGGCTGAGGGAGAGGGAGAAGCAGACTCATCAATGAGCAGGGAGCCCAATGAGGGGCTATCCCAGGCGCCCCTGTACTATAGTTTTACAAAATGTTATCACTGGGGGAAATGGGTAAAAGATACAAGGGATCTATTATTTTTTACAAGTACATATGAATCTACAATTATTTCAATGAAACTTTTAATTAAAAAATCACATTGAATTCCCTAAGTATATACCCAAAAGAAATGTGTATAGATATATGAACTTGTATACACACACAAATGATCATAGCAGCACTATTTGTTATGACCCTAAACCTGAATACCCAATGCCTGGGCTGCCTGGGTGGTGCAGTCCATTAACTGTTGGACTCTTGATTTTAGCTCACGTCATGATCTCAGGGTCATGAGATGGAGCCCCACATCACGCTGTGCACTCAGCAGAGAGACTACTTGAGATTCTTTCTGTCCCTCTCCCTCTGCCATTCTCCCCTTCATGTGCTCACTCTCTAAAATTAAAAAGAAAAAAAAAGAAAGAAAGAAAAAAGAAAATCCAATGACCATAAGTAGAGTACAAATAAATCCATATAATCCTACAGAAGAATCCTAATCAGTAATGAAAAAGACAAAACCACTGCCATAACCAATATCCACAACACGAAAGAACACAAATGGTGTACAAAAAAACACCAGAAAGAAAACAATATACTGTGACACTCTCAGGGCGCCTAGTGGCTCAGTCAGTTAAGCAACTGCCTTTGTTCAGGTCATGATTTCAGGGTCCTGGGATGGAGCTCCCTGCTCAGCCAGGAGTCTGCTTCTCCTTCTCCCTCCCTCCCCACCACTTGCGCGGGTGCCTGCGCACGCTCTCACTCTCTCTCTCTCTCTTGCTCTCTAACAAGAAAATAAAATCTTAAAAAACAAAACAAACAAAAAACCTGTGACTCTCTCCTTTGTAAAAAGTTCAAAAACAAAACAAATCTACAGGATTAAAGTCAACAGAGTGGGTACCTCCAGGGATGAAGAAGAAAGCAGTGATTAGGGGGCACAAGGAAGTGTATACAGTTCTTTAAAGATTTTATTTATTCATTTTTTAAAAGATTTTATTTATTTACTTGACAGAGAGAGATCACAAGTAGACGGAGAGAGGCAGGCAGAGAGAGAGAGAGAGAGGGAAGCAGGCTCCCTGCTGAGCAGAGAGCCCGATGCGGGACTTGATCCCAGGACCCTGAGATCATGACCCGAGCCGAAGGCAGTGGATTAACCCACTGAGCCACCCAGGCGCCCCTATTTATTCATTTAAAAGAAAGAACACAAGAGCAGGGTGGCAGAGGGATGCAAAGGGAGAAGCAGACACTGAGCAGGGAGCCCAACACAGGGCTCAATCCCAGGACCCTAGGATCATGACCTGAGCCACAGACAGAAGCTCAGTTGACTGAGTCACCTGGGAGCCTCACATGCTGTTTAGTTCTTAGACTCCAAATGGTGGTTATCCAAATGTGTCTGCTTACTAGAGTGAGGTCATATGACTAAATCTCAGGAATTTATAATTAATGGGAAAATAATTTCCAAAACATCACATATACAACTACCCTCAAATGATCTTCGACAAGGGATGCCAGAACCACTCACAATAGGAAAAAGGCAGTCTCTTCAATAAATTATGGGAAAAACTGGATATCCACATACAAAAGAATGAAGATGGACCCTTATAACACAGACAAGATGGACCCTTATAACAGAGACAAACATTAGCTGAAAATGGATTAAAGAACTAAACATTCATCCCAAAACTATAAAACTCCTAGAAGAAAAGCTTTAGGAGAATGGATTTGATAATGCTTTACTGAATATGATACCAAAAGCATAGGCAACAAAAATAAAAATTGACAAATGGGAGTACATCAAACTTAAAATTTTTTATGCACCAAAGGACACGACCACCAAACTGAAAAAAAAAACCTACAGAATGAGAGAAAAGATACGTAAATCAAAAGGGGTTAATATCCAGAATACATAAAGAACTCCTAAAATTCAACAACATTAAACAATGTGATTAGAAAACAGGCAAAGGACTTAAGTAGACATTTCTCTGAAGATGATCTACAGATGGCCAGCAAAAATATGAAAAGATGCTTAACATAAGTAGTCACTGGGGAAATTCAAATAAAACCAAAATGAGGCCACATGCAGAAGAATGAAACTGGACCATTTCCTTATTCCATACACAAAAATAGACTCAAAATGGATGAAAGACCTGTGAGACGGGAATCCACCAAAATCCTGGAGGAGAACACAGGCAGCAAACTCTGTGACCTCAGCTGCAGCAAATTCTTGCTAAATATATCTCCAAAGGCAAAGAAAACAAAGGCAAAAATGAACGAAAGGGACTTCATCAAGATAAAAAGCTTTCCCACAGCAAAGCAAACAGTCAGTAAACCAAGACAACTGACAGAATGGGAGAAGATATTTGCAAATGTCTTATCAGATAAAGGGCTGGTATCCAAAATCTATTAAAAATTTATCAACTTAGGGGCGCATGGGTGGGTCAGTGGGTTGAGCCGCTGCCTTCTGCTCGGGTCGTGGTCTCCGGGTCTTGGGATCGAGTCCCACGTCAGGCTCTCTGCTCAGCGGGGAGCCTGCTTCCTCCTCTCTCTCTCTCTGCCTGCCTCTCTGCCTACTTGTGATCTCTCTCTATCAAATAAATAAATAAAATCTTAAAAAAAAAAAAAAAAACTTATCAACTTAGGGGCACCTGGGTGGCTCAGTGGGTTAAGCCGCTGCCTTTGGCTCAGGTCATGATCCCAGGGTCCTGGGATTGAGTCCCGCATCGGGCTCTCTGCTCAGCAGGGAGCCTGCTTCCCTCTCTCTCTCTCTGCCTGCCTCTCTGTCTACTTGTAATCTCTGTCTGTCAAATAAACAAATAAAATCTTAAAAAAAAAAAACTTATCAACTTAAACAAAGGACAAATAATCCAATCAAGAAATGGACAGAAGACATGAACAGATTTCCCCCCCCACCCCAAAAAACAAAACAAAAACAAAACAAAACAAAAAACCAAATGGCCAAAGACACACGAAAAAATGCTGGAGTCTGCTTCTCCCTTCCCCCTGCCTGCCACTCCCTTCTGCTTGTACTCTGTCAAATAATTAAATAAAATCTTTAAAAAAAACAAAAACAAACCCTAAGGTGAGTATCCTGTAGATAGCATCTTCTGAAATCCTGTATTTTTATTCATTCTGTCAACCTCTGTCTTTTTATTTAGGAATTAAATCCATTTAGAGGCTCCAGTATGCCTCAATTAGTTGAAACTTTGACTCTTGGTTTTGGCTCAGGTTGTGATGTCAGGGGCTTGCAATTCTCTCCCTCCCTTATCCTGTGTCCCTAACCCCACTTGTGCACATGCATGTGCACTTTTTCTCAAATAATCCTTTTTTTTAAAGGAATTTAATCCATTTACATTTAAAGTAATTATGGATGAGGAGGGACTTAACTCTCAAAATTAAAAACTTCTGTACATCAAAGGGCATTACCAAGAAAGTGAAATGACAAGCTACAGAATGGGAGAAAAATATCTGCAAATCTAATAATTAATAGAGGATTGATATCCAGAATATACAAAGAAATCCAACTTTAAAGCAAAAAGACAAACAATTCAATTGAAAAATGGGCAAAGAACTTGATTAGATAGTTCTCCAAAGAAGATACACAGAGGACCAGTCAATACATGAACTTTAGTCATTAGGCAAATACAAGTCAAACCACAGTGAGGTACCAGTTTACACCTGGCTAGGATGGCTGTAAGTAAAAAAACAGTAAGCGTTGGATACAGTGTGGGAAAACTGGAACCCTCATTCACTCCCTGTGGAAATGTAAAATCCTGCTGTGTAAAACAGTTTCGAGTTCCACAAAAAACACAGTATAGCTGTATGACTGAGAAATTCCACTCTGCAGTGTATCCAAATGAACTGAAAACAAGCACTCTGATAGATACTTGTATGCCAATGCTCACTGCAGTCTTGTTCGCAAATAGCTAAAAGATGGAAACAATCCAAGTGTCCACTGATGAATGGCTGAATGGACAAACAGAATGCAGTATATATACATATAATGGAATGTTATTCAGCCTTAAAAAGAAATTCTGACACATGCTACAACATGGATGAACACGGAAGACATTATATTAAGTGAAACAAGCTAGATACAAAAGGGCTAATATCGAATTATTCAATTTATATGTGGTACCAAGAATAGTCAAATTCATAAAGACAGAAAAATCGAACAGTGACTACTAGGGGCTGGGGGCGGGGGCAATGGAGTTATTGTTTAATGGCTACAGTTTCACTTCGGGAGGACGAAAAACTTCTGGAGATAAATGGTGGTGAGAGTTACACAATGACATGCATGAACTTAATGCCACAGAATTGTACAATTAAACATGGTTGAAATAATCAATTTCATGTTATGCATATTTTACCACAATAAAAATTTTAAAAACCAAAACATGTTGAGTGAAAGAAGCCAGACACGAAAGGACCAATATTTTATGGTGCCATCTACTCGAAGTACCCAGAATTAAGCAATTCTAAAGAGACAAAGCAGACTAGAAGTTATCAGAGGAAGAGTGATGAGGGGGTAGTTATTGCCTAGTGGTAACAAAGTTCTGCTTGAAGTGATGAAAAAGTTTATAAACAGTTATGAGTGTTGATTGGTTGTACAATACTGTGAATGAAATTAATGCCACGGAAGTGTACAACTGAATAAATGAAAAATTCTGTTTTTATGTTTTACCAAATAAAAAATAACAAAACTAGGTTATACATGCCTACAATTAATATTAGCCAAAAACTTACTTTTGTCTGAATCAGAGAAAAACAAAACAAATGAGACCATTAAGAGTTTCTTTCAGGGGTTAACCTGAATAATCTACATAGAGGCCCTACACTATTCAAATCTATTGGAAAATCATAAATTTCTCCCCCTTTTTATTCAGTAAATCTAATAGAAAAATCTCCCACTTTTTCTAGGACTTGCTTTGCTTTTAAATCTCGTATGAATTTACCAAAAATTTATTTTGACTTGGATAGCCTTTATGTTTTAAGACTAATGGACCTTGTCCTAGCTTTTATTATGTAAGTAGTTACACAATGTTACAAAGAAAATGTTTTAAATAAATGACACTACAACCAAAATCTAAACTTTCAAAAGGGACAAAACAATGACTGTGCTCCATTCATTTCTCTCTCAGTCCAGCAATAATCAAGTGAAATACTTCAAAGATACAAAGGAAATTTTGTAATGTCCCCTAGTGAAGGATTTCAATCCGTTCATCTGTCCAAAGCCTATGTGGTAGGGAGGAAGCCTTTTGGTTCTTTCTTAAGTTCATTTACTAAGTATTATTGAAAAGAAGAAGAGGGGCGCCTGGGTGGCTCAGTGGGTTAAAGCCTCTGCCTTCGGCCCAGGGCTTGATCCCAGCCCTGCCCGCATCAGGCTCTCTGCTCAGCAGGGAGCCTGCTTTCTCCTCTCTCTCTCTGTGCCTGCCTCTCTGCCTACTTGTGATCTCTGTCTGTCAAATAAATAAATAAAATCTTTTAAAAATGTTTTGGGAAAAAAAAAGAAGAAGAAAATTTTGTTTTAATACAGTAAAGAAAGAGGGCAAATTACTAACAGAAAATATACTTTCAGATTACTAATTTTATGCAAAGGATAGGGGTCAGAGGGCAGAAAAGAAGAGAATGCAAAGGACAGGGAATAAAAATCATAATGGGAAAAAAATTACACAAATTCTCTATGAGTGGAAATCCCATAATGATGTAATAAAAATGCAGCAATAAGGATATGCTAAAGACCACTAGGCTTAGAAAATAAGATCTAGAAACATTCAGATTTGGAAGCTGCAAAATTAAGCTGGGTGATGAAAAGAACCGATACCCAAACAGATAGACAGAATATCTCATCAAAATGAGATATGGAGATTAATTCTGGACAGGGCAAAACTACTTTTGAAACAACAGTCTGACAGGGCAGAGAAAGATGACAAACCTGAGTGGTGAACAGGAGGAAACGACGGGGTCCACACGTTTTCATTCGCATTCGCTTTAAGAGCCCAGTAAAGTAGTGGTGTCATCTAGGAGAGGCTAACATGATCGCTGCCAGAAAGGGCGAAACCTGGGCAGTCAGACATCCCTGCCCAGGGATGAAATCTCAGGTCTTCAGGTCCAATCATAACTTATCCCCACCAGATTAAATCCCACTACCATAGATTTTCACAATTCCTTAGGTAACTTCATAGTATTCATTTATGACAACCGTCATTATTTATTTGATGTCTCTGTTAAACTGCTAGACTATAAGCTCCATTAGAACATCGACTGTGGTTGATTTTTTCATGGCTGTATTCTAGAACACAGTATGCTTAGTGAGTATGCATAGTGAGATCTACAGAGAGCGCTCACTCTGCCCTCCTTCTGTCCCATTCGCCAACCCCCCCCAACCCCATCTCATGCCCACATGCAAAACAAATAAATGAAAGACAATTTGGTCATCAGAGGATCTCACCCGGGCAGTACTGGAGGTTAAATTTTGCCTCATTTTATTTCTAGCTTTCCCTAGGACTAACCACTTACAACTATTCAAGAAAGTATTTCTTGGGGCTCCTGGGTGGCTCAGTTGGTTAAGCATCTGCCTTTTGCTCAGTTCATGATCCTGGGGCCCTGGGATGGAACCCTGTGTTGGGTTCCCTGCTCCCTCTGCCCCTCCCCCTGCTTGTACTGGCAATCTCTCTAAAATAAATAAATAAAATCTTTTTAAAATAAAGTATTCTTCCTATAGATTTGTTAATTTCACAAGCTAGATGACAATCAAATTATACTTTCTTTTCACCAGCCTTAAAGAAATGAGTAAGAATTGTTATTAGGCAGGCTCTGAAGATTTCAGGGGTACCGTCAGTACCCTGATATCAAACACAGCCTGTGTTCTTTCTTGCATGACAATGACTTGTGAACAGAGCTCATTCTCTCTCACAAGCCCAAGACATCCAATTTACCTTTACATCTTCAGAGCACCTGTCACTTAAGCACTCAAAAGATGCTACAGGGAACAAGTAAGTTTTATTACTAATAAAAATAACTTCATCAAACATTCAGTGGCCCCTAACACTTACTGAGCTCTTTATGCTAGGTGCCACAAGACTTTATATGCATTATTTATATCAACTGTCGTTAACAACTCTGTGGAGTACATACAAGTATCTCTATTTTATAGATGGGAAAGGGCCCTGACAGAGCTATTTGCCCAAGGTTATACAACTACTAGGTGGTAAAACAGTAAACTGAACCAGATATTCGGACCCCAAAGCCAGTACCCAGACATTACAATTATATTTCATCTATACGAGGAACCAGATTTTCTTTATATATATTTTTAAAATTTCATTTTAAGATTTATTTGCCAGAGAGGAGGAGAAAGAGAGCACAAGCAGGAAAATGGCAGGCAGAGGAACAAGCAGGCTCCCTGGTAAGCAGGGAGCCTGATGCAGGACTCGATCCCAGGACCCCAGGATCATGACCCGACCGGAAGGCCCACGCTTCACCAACTGAGCCACCCAGGCGTCTCCCAAATTTTCTTTAAAATACACCACTAAGTGTGGCTCCTGTGTGGGTTACCAGGTAAGTGGCCAACTCATGATTTAGGCTCAGGTACTGATCTCAGGTCAGAGGACTGAGCCCTGACTCAGGCTCTGCGCTCAGGACAGTGTGCCTGGGGGGGCGCCTGGGTGGCTCAGTGGGTTAAGCCGCTGCCTTCGGCTCAGGTCATGATCCCAGGGTCCTGGGATCGAGCCCCGCATCGGGCTCTCTGCTCAGCCGGGAGCCTGCTTCCTTCTCTCTCTCTCTCTGCCTGCTTGGGATCTCTCTCTATCAATAAATAAAAAAAAATCTAAAAAAAATTAAATAAAAAAAAAGGAGGACAGTGTGCTTGGGATTCTCTCTCCCTCTGCCACTTCCCCCATTCATGAGCATGCTCTCTCTCTCCCTACATAAGTAAAAATTTTATAAAAGATTTTTATTTATTTAGAGAGAGAGAGATTGAGAGAACAAGTGGGAGGAGGGCAGAGGGAGAAGCAGAGTCCCTGCCGAGCAGGGAACCCAACTTGGGACTGGATCCCAGGACCCTGCGATCACTAACTGAGCGGAAGGCAGACAATAACCAAACAAACTACCCAGGCGCCCAATATAAAAAATCTAAAAACGAAACAAATCACTATTAAGAAAACGAAATATGGACATTTGGGAGGGTATGTGCTTTTGGGTAGATTGGAAGGGAAGGTGAACCATGAGAGACTATGGACTCTGAAAAACAATCTGAGGGGTTTGAAGTGGCGGGGGGGAGGTGGGAGGTTGGGGTACCAGGTGGTGGGTATTATAGAGGGCATGGCTTGCATGGAGCACTGGGTGTGGTGAAAAAATAATGAATACTGTTTTTCTGAAAATAAATAAATTGGGGAAAAAAAAAAAAAGAAAACGAAAAGGCAAAAGACTGGGAGAAAAAAATCACGATACATATAAGTTGACCCTTAAGTAATGTGGGGGTTGGAGTGCTATTGAACCCCATCCTCTACACATAGCTGAATATCTGTATATATTTTTGGACTCCCCAAATACCTAACTACTATTAGTGTCCTGCTTACCAGAAGCCTTACCAATAAAATAGTCAATTAACATGTGTTTTACATGTTATATGTATTACACGTGTTCTTAGAATGAAGTAAGCTAGAGAAAAGAAAATGTTACTAAGAAGATCATGGGGTGCCTGGCTGGGTCAGTTGGCAGAACATTTGACTCTTGATCTCAGGGTCATGAGTTCCACATTGGGCATGGAGCCTACTTAAAAAAAAAGTAAGAAGATCATAAGGAAGAGAAAATACTATGCTGGAAAAAAAAAATCCATGTGTAAATAGACCTGTGCAGTTCAAACCTGCCATTCATGGGTCAACTGTATCTGAAAGGAATTGCATCTAGAATGTATGAAAAGGGGCACCCGGGTGGCTCAGTGGGTTAAAGCCTCTGCCTTCGTCTCAGGTCATGATCCCAGGGTCCTGGGATAGAGCCCCACATCCGGCTCTCTGCTCAGTGGGGAGCCTGCTTCCTTCTCCCTGGCTGCCTCTCTGCCTACTTGTGGTCTCTGTCTGTCAAGTAGATAAATAAAATCTTTTTAAAAAATAAATAAATAAATAAATAAAATATTCAAGAATATATCCTTGAATATATTCAAGAAAACAATTCAATTATAAATGGCCAAGATAAAACAGACACTTCACGAAAATCCATACAAATGGCCAACCATACCATGATGATACCCAGTTATCATTCGTCATCAAGGATATGTAAGTTAAAACCGTAATTTATATGCCAGCACAGCACATACCCTTTAGATTGGTTCAAAGAACAATGACCGATACTGTGTGTCAAGGAGGGTGGGGAGAACTGGAAAACCACATTTGCTGGGTGTATAAACTGCTGATACATAGGAAAAAAACAAAGATAAATCTAAGATACGTGAAGCCAAAGACACTAGACACAAAAAAGTGATACCTTTGTTCTACAGTGTTAGAAATAGGGGCACCTGGGTAGCTCAGTGGGTTGCCTCTTGATTTCAGCTCAGGTCACGATCTCAGGGTCTCAGGATCAATACCCAAGATGGGAAATCTGCTTGAGATTCTCTCCCCTCTCCCATGGCACCCCACCCCGAAGTCAAAAAATAAATCTTAAGGGGCGCCTGGGTGGCTCAGTGGGTTAAGCCACTGCCTTCGGCTCAGGTTGTGATCTCAGGGTCCTGGGATCGAGTCCCGCATCGGGCTCTCTGCTCAGCAGGGAGCCTGCTTCTCTCTCTCTCTCTGCCTGCCTCTCCATCTACTTGTGATTTCTGTCAAATAAATAAATAAAATCTTAAAAAAAAAAAATTAAAAAAAAAATCTTAAAAAGTAAAGGGATGGGCTGTTAGAAGTTAAAAGAAAAATTACAGGTAAAACACTCAGAATAATAAGTACCAGTGAACACTATTTGTACTACTAAAACAAATCAATGAATAGATACTATAATTCAATTAAGGAATACTATGATTGGTGTCCCTCACTGGCTCAGTCAGAGGAGCCTACAACTCTTGATCAGCATTTTAAGTTCAAGCCTCATATTGTGATTACTAAAAAAAATAATAATAATAATAAAAAAAAGGAATACAATTCTTTTTCCATATTTATTTGTACACATTTGTATATACTGGTATATACACAAAAGATGCAGAAAGATTCAAACAAATCCTTGGGATAGATAAGAGTTTTACTTTCTTCCATTCTGTATCGCTTTTCCCTCCAACCTATTCTTGACTTCTAGCCGAAAATAATCTACTGGAAAAGCAAAGTGCTTCAATGTCACTCCCATCTTAGGCTTCAATGGTTTTCCAATACATTTAGGATCAAATCCATACTACCTACTCTCCCTTGCCTGACCTGGGTCCCACCAAGCTCTCTTGCCATTCTTGATCTTCACTGGCTATACCACTGCCACAGCTGCTTTCAGTCCCACTGATGGGCCAAACTCTTGCTTCACTCTGCAAATGCCTCAGAATGTACTTTTCTCTTCCTGAAGCCAGCTTCTTCACCTCAGCTCTATTAAAAGTCATCCCACAGCTTTCCAGATCACACTTTTTTTTTTTTTAAAAGATTTTATTTATTTGGGGCGCCTGGGTGGCTCAGTGGTTAAGCCGCTGCCTTCGGCTCAGGTCATGATCTCAGGGTCGTGGGATCGAGGCCCACATCGGGCTCTCTGCTCAGCAGGGAGCCTGCTTCCTCCTCTCTCTCTGCCTGCCTCTCTGCCTGCTTGTGATCTCGCTCTGTCAAATAAATAAATAAAATCTTTAAAAAAAAAAAAATATTTTATTTATTTATAGGCAGAGAGGCAGGCAGAGAGAGAGGAGAAAGCAGGCTCCCTGCCGAGCAGAGAGCCCGATGCGGGGCTCGATCCCAGGACTCTGGGATCATGACCCGAGCCAAAGGCAGAGGCTTTAACCTACTGAGCCACCCAGGCCCCCAGATCACTTTTAATAAAGTAAGTCTTCTGGAATGCCTGGCTGGCTCAGTTGGTAGAGCATGCGACTCTTGATCTCAGGGTTGTGAGATCAAGCCCCAGACTGGGAGTAGAATTTTACTTAATTAAAAAAAAAATTAAACACTCATTTTTCTTTCTCAATTCCTATTTGCTTCCTTTGCAGAAAGCACCTTCATTGAGCATCTTTCTACTTCTGTTGTCTATGGTCTTTCCTCAAAGAGCAGGCTCAAGAGGACAGGACCATATTTTTATTTGCCACCAGGGCCTACTACCATTGCACCTGGTAACAGCTAAGGAATACCTGTTGAATGCTATCTCATTTGTAAGGCAAGCCTTATAGCAATATTCCCACTTATACCCACAGCCACTTAAAAAATACCCAGAATTGGGTTATGGATGTTGGGGGAGGGCATGTGCTATGGTGAATGCTGGGGAAGTGTGTAAGACGATTCACAGACCTGTACCCCTGGGGCTAATAATACATTATATGTTAATTAAAAAAAAATTTTTTTTTTAAACCTAGAAAACTGGGGCACCTGGGTGGCTCAGTGGGTTAAGCCGCTGCCTTCGGCTCAGGTCGTGATCTCAGGGTCCTGGGATCGAGTCCCACATCGGGCTCTCTGCTCAGCGGGGAGCCTGCTTCCCTCTCTCTCTCTCTGCCTGCCTCTCTGCCTACTTGTGATCTTTCTCTGTCAAATAAAGAAATAAATAAATAATCTTAAAAAAAAAAAAAACCCTAGAAAACTTTAAAATATCACAATGTGATATTTAAGTTATTCTTTTCAGAAATGGTTATTTATACATAAGATAAAGGCTTCCAAACTTCTCTGACTTGTAATACACAGTAAGAAAATTAGAATATTAACTGAAACAAAGGATCACAAAATCATAACTACCCTTGCTAAGGGAGCTGTACTTTGTTATCTTCTAGTCAGTGTCATAGACAGCATAACCATTTTTATGTGCTCTTTCTATATTACTAAAAGTGGAAAGACAATGATGAATGATGTGTACTGCTGCAAGGTTTGGTTTTTCATTCATGATTTCAATAAATTAAACCAGTACTACTAATTCAAAAATGCAAAATTAATGTTAGGGGAAAAATAATCCAATTCAAAATTATCACACTCAAACTCCTGAATAACATTATAACCACATTCACTTAAAAATAAAAAAAAGGCAACCTACAGACACAGGATTTTTCAGATTAGGAACCCCTTTATAAGGATGAACCCCAAAGTGATTTCAGATTATAAAGAAAGAATGAGAACTGGCAGAGGTCTCCCATCTCATTTAATACCAATTCTACTCTTCCTGACCTACAGGCCAAAAACCTTGGTGCCATTTTTGACGACTTCTCTCACTCTTCAAATCTAATGCATCATTAAATCCAATTGCCTCTACCATCAGAACACATCCAGGGGCACCTGGGTGGGACAAACTAGTTAAGGGACAAACTCTCGGTTTTGGCTCATGTCGTGATTTCAGAGATGGAATCCCACATCATGCTCTGCTTAAGACTCTCTTGCCTGCTCCCCTTGCCGTTCCCACCCCCACCCTGACAAAATAAGCAAACCTTAAAAAACAATAGCAACAACAACAAAAACCCCACACATCCAAATCTGAGAGCTCTCACCATCCCTCATTGCCACCAGCCTGGTCCAAGCCACCGCTACCTCTGACCCAATCTACTTCAACAGCCTCTTAATTGGCTCCTCAATTATCTCTTTGCCCTCCTCCAGTCTTCTAAATCAAGCAGTCAGAGTGATACCATTAAACCAGGAAGCAACATCACGACACTCCCCTGCTCCAGTGTGGGTTCGTTCTTAGCCCACACAAAGTCAAAACCTTCCTACAACCTGCAAAGCGGTACTTGATCTGCCCTCACCTAATCATGTTCACCTCCTCTCCTACTACCCAGCCTACTACCCAGCCACTCCGGCCTCCCTTGTCCTCCAATACCACCAGACGTACTCCCGCCTCAAGGCCTTCGAACCTGCTCCCTCTAAAAGTCATGCTCTTCCAACAGATAACCACATGGCTAGCTCCCTTAACTTCCTTCTGGCCTTTACTCTAGTCATCTTAATAAAAAACACTCTGGGCATCATACCTAAAATTTCAACCCCTTACCCTTACACCCTCACCCCATATACGTATATCTACAATTCTCTTCTCTACTTTATTTTTCTTCTTAGAACCTACCACTATGTAACACAGCATGTATTATAGTTACTTTTGGCTTATTGTCCACTCCCCGCACATCAATCTCCAGAAGGCATAAATACAGCATATTCACTGCTTTATTCTAAGCACCTAGAACAGTATCAGACACCTAACAGACACTTCAGATTATACCACAGACAATTCAGATAAGTATCTGAATGAACAAGTGAATGAATGAATAGCCTTGGAATGAACAAGAATACAGGAAAAGAGAGACTAGAACAGGTAAGTAAGAAGAGCTAACTGCAGGTCAAGAGCTGTGGCTCAAGATTCGTGGGCGGCTCTGGCATACCTGTGATGTCTCTGTCTCTACCAACATTGTGAACCGGGTTAGCAACCACTACTCAATATTGAACTAAGGTCCACGACAAGCACTGAGTGTTCCATCCAAGTTCATTATGTATTCTAAATCAATCCAGAAGAAATTGAGGGGAAATGAAACCACAAATGAAAAACATCATTACCTACCATTATGAACTATGCTTTAACAGGCTACAACCCACAACTTTTAACTTACCATGAGGCATACACCAAAGGACTAAGCTAAGGGTAGAATTGAGAAGTAATGCTATGTACACAAGAGAAATCAAGGGATCTATCGAAATCAGATTCGGCCACTCATCAATCAAAATCTCTGCGAACCTGTTTCTCATTCTGTTAACATTAAGGATCACTACACCCAAGTCACTCTCAACTAGTTATCCATGGATGAAATAATGAGAAAGTACTTTTAAAGTACCCTTTAAAAGCATAAAAGGCCATAACGCATTCAAATACAAGTTACTAAATTCTAAGATGTTAATCTACTGGCCATTAAGGTTTATTAAAAACAATGTCCTTTTGGGAAACTTTACATTTCAAAATTTTTTTTATAGCTTTATGAATCTGAATATAGAAAAAATATTTTACTAGTATACTTGATTCACGGAAAGAACTAACAAAAATTAAGTTTTTCTCAGTTACAAGGTTATACTGTGAAGGAATTTCCAAGGAATTCACCCCAAGATTTTATTACCCAAAATGATACACACCAAAAAAATATATGTGTTAATATGTGTATATACATAAATACCTCAAAGTCTCATGGACTGGGGTTTGTGGACTGTCTGTCAAGGAGCAAGAGGGAACTTTTCAGGGTGATGGAAATCCTCCGTCTTAAAAGGGAGTGTGATTATGTGGATGAATACATCTGTCAAAACTCACTAAACTGTACATTTTAATTGGGCACAATTTCTGTATGTAAAGTACACCTCAATATGTTTAGACAAAAGTCTATCCTATTTCCTTAAAATAAATAACAACACTCAATTGCACCATGGTCTCAAGAACTTTCACAATGAGATCTAATGCAACAGGTTTGAAGATTTAACAAAGAGGGTGAGTCAAGGACTATAAAAGTTAACTCATGACCTTCTGGCCTCAAGGTCAACTCAAATTAATAGAAAATAAAGGTAGCATAATCAGAGGGTAAAAAATCTGTTTCTCCTCAGGAAAACCTGAAATGAATTACTTCAGAGGGCCCAGTGGGAAGAGCACAGGTTCAGAGCCCTTGAAACCTAGAGTGGAATGGTTATAGGCTGTTAAGCGTGTGACCTTGAGAGTCCTCAGTCCCTGAGGCTCAGTTTCCCTTTCTGTAAAATGGGGATAATGACGGCTTAATGATGGCTTAAAAGTTTGACCTAGCGAACAGTTAAGTATTTAATATAAGAGATGCAATACATGGCGTTATTGAAGGCTGCAGAATTTAGTGCTGGTTAGAAATGCATGCAGAACTAAGGCCCCTCTGTTTCCGTCTAGGGGAGCTGTGGTCCCTTCCGTACGTCTTATAGCCCTCAGACAGGCTTCACTTCCCTCCTACACACACCCTGCAACTTTTCTGGTCCGGACCACCCCTCACCCGTGCAGCTCCCAAGGGCCGCCCACCTCCCGGGCCCCACCTCGTTGAGGAAACGGGTGATATCGTAGACTCGCCCGTGGATCACCAGCCAGATCTCCTTCGTGGAGTTGCGCTTCGCCACTTCCTCCAATCGATAATAGGTAACGGAGTTCTCGACCCCTTGCCTTTTCCCATCGCTGTCGCTTGCTTCCACAGTCGCCATTGGGCCTGAATTACCTCTTCTCCACCACTAACCGGGTTCCGAGGTTAACTTCCTCGAGGTGCACCTTCTGTTCAGTCCTCCCCGGCTTCCGTAACTAAGGCCCTTACGGTCGTCGGAGGGATCCTGGCAACAGCCAATCACGCTTCCGAGTAGTTCCTGGTTCGTTTTTCTTTTTACCAATGAAATAACGGATTCAGGTTTAAGTCCCGCCCCCTTTCCGCCCAATCCTTGGGGCGTAGGCCTGGTTCGAGGTCCAACTAACCAATCAGGATCGTCTATCCCTCCAATCTCACCAACCGGGTACCGTGATTTTGGAAAAAGGCCTAATGGAGACCGGTTGACAGCGGTTACACAAGACAGGTTTCCCTTTCACTTAGTGTAGCGGCCTGCGGAGTCCTGGAAGAGAGGGCCGAGTCTCCATTTTCCCGTTTCCCTTCTTTTCCCTTCCCTTCGCCGTGACCTCTCCGCGCGAAGCTTCTTTCCCCCACCTCCCGTGCAGCCCGTATTCCAGCCCGGGTTAACATCTTTTTTTTTTTTTTGCAACCTTCAGGCTGTGACCGGACGACTCAAACGTCTAAGTCTCATTTTCCTCACCAGTATAATGGGCGAGATAACCCATAATAATAATTAAATGAGAACGTGTATCTCCACAGCGCTAGGCACACAGTAATCAGGCACGAATGAGAGTGGTGCTAAAAAAGGGGGGGGGGGGGGGGGCCAGGGTCGTAATTCGCCTAGGCCATTGACAGGTAGCTTTCCAAGTTTTTGCCACTACTTATAATCTGATTCAGTTATATCTCCAAGTTGGGAAAGGCGGATCTCATTTTTGAACGAATTTCTGGTGATCAGAACAGAGCTATGCTATTTTCGTTTCTTAGTGTTCTAAAATAAAATTCACCTCAACTATTCCCATCTAGGGATCCCAGCATTTGGGGATTCCAAGCTTGGTCGATGTGCAGTGTTGTAAGCTCCTCATTTTTAACTGCCATTACAACTGACAAATTGACATGTAATGCCCTTTTCATCCTGTCACTCTCCCAGACGCTCCACAATCCATCATCAACCCCTTTTACTAATATTTTCCACCGTTCCTTTTATAAGACTTGTGTACCAGCCACTGACTCCTAAACCTGCTGTTAATAAAACCACTTCTGTGATCATACCAAGTACACCGACTCTCTTACTTCCAGTGCCTACTCACTTTCAAGCTCATCCTGAAATTCTTTTTCAAAAACTCTGCTGGCATTCCAGCCTCCATGGTCCCATCCTCTACAGCACCTAAGCATATTACTATTTCAGGAAACCCCCCTGTATCTGTAAATCTTAAGTTTCCATATCTTACCTCCCAATTGAGACTGAAAAATATGAGAGAAATCCCGTATGATTCTTAGGATATTCCACAAACTAGATTCAAAGACTTAAATTCATTTCAGAGATATTTACTGAACATTTCCTATGTCACAAGTACTGTGGCAGGCTTGAGGATAGAAAAGCAACATAAGAAATAAACATTCTGAGGGCACCTCTGTCTGCCTTCAGCTCAGGTCATGATCTCAGGGTCCTGGGATCAAGCCCCACACGGAGCTCCCTGCTCAATGGGGAGCTTGCTTCTCCCTCTCCTCTGCCCCTCCCCCTGTCTCTCTCAAATAAATCAAATCTTAAGAAAAAGAAAGAAAGAAAGAAAGAAGCCTTCTAAACCAAAAACGTTTACATACATATACATTTAAATTCTTTTTTTTTTTTTAATTTTTTAAGATTTTATTTTTTTATTTATTTGAGAGAGCGAGACAGTGAGAGAGAGCATGAGCGAGGAGAAGGTCAGAGGGAGAAGCAGACTCCCCATGGAGCTGGGAGCCTGATGTGGGACTCGATCCCGGGACTTCAGGATCACGCCCTGAGCCGGAGGCAGTCGTTTAACCAACTGCGCCACCCAGGCGTCCCTACATTTAAATTCTTGTTGGCGCCTGGGTGGCTCAGTTGGTTGGACGACTGCCTTCGGCTCAGGTCATGATCCTGGAGTCCCGGGATCGAGTCCCACATTGGGCTCCCGGCTCCACGGGGAGTCTGCTTCTCTCTCTGACCTCCTCACTCATGCTCTCTCTCACTGTCTCTCTCTCAAATAAATAAATAAAAATCTTAAAAAAAAAAAAAAGAAATAGAGATTTGTTCCAAATGTAATGGGACACAGCTCTGAAAGCATACTCGTTAAATGAATAATTCACAATTAACCCCAGTGTGCACCTGAGGCTGTTTTAGAAATACAAACTCTAAAAAAAATACAGACTCTAGGGGCGCCTGAGTGGCTCAGTCGTTAAACAACTGCCTTCAGCTCAAGTCAACATCCCAGGGTCCTGGGATCAAGCCCAGCATCGGGCTCCCTGCTCAACGGGAAACCTGCTTCTCCCTCTCCTTCTGCCCCGTGTTCCCTCTAATCCCTGTGTCTCTCTCTGTCAAATAAATTAATAAAATCTTGAGCACCTGGGTGGCTTAGTGGGTTAAGCCTCTGCCTTTGGCTCAGGTCATGATCTCAAGGTCTTGGGATCAAGCCCTGCATTGGGCTCTCTGCTCAGCGGGGAGCCTGCTTCCCCCTCTCTCTGCCTGTCTCTCTGCCTACTTGTGATCTCTCTCCCTGTCAAATAAATAAGAAAAAAAAAAAATCTTTAAATAAATAAATAAAATCATCTTTACATACATATATACATACATACATACAGATTCTGGGGTGCTTAGGTGGCTCAATTAGTTAAGCAGCTGCCTTTGGCTCAGGTCATGATCCCAGGGTGCTGGCTGGGGAGGTACAGGGGTGTGTGTGTGGCAGCAGTTGGTGCTTCTCCCTCTCCCTCACACCCCTCCCCTGGCTTGTGATCTCTCTCTCTTCTCTCTCTCTTCCTCTCAAATAAAGATCTTTAAAAATACAGATTGCTTCTTGTCCAAACAGGGGAGTCTCTTCTTCATCTCAAAATCTTGGCTTGCCTCATTACTTACTCTGACCAACTGATTGTGGCAGAAGTGATGCTGCGCAAGTTGTGAAGTTTCATCTTCACAGGTAAGAACCTTCCCCCGAATGAGATCAAGATGCTGGAAATAAGCCTGGGATTTAAGACCAGCCATTTAAACTCTCAGCAGAGCCCACCCCTTCATCCACTTGTCAGCTCAGTGTGAACACTGAGGGAGCCCAGGCTTACTCAGCAGAACTGCCCAATCAACCCACAGAATTGTGAGAAAGAATAAAACATTGTTTTAACACAATTAAAAAAAACAAACATGCAGATTCCCAGCCCCATCTCCAGAAATGTAGGCCCAGTGGGTCTGGATGTAAAAGAAGCAGAAATGAACATTTTTTTTTTTTAAAGATTTTATTTATTTATTTGACAGAGAGAGATTACAAGTAGGCAGAGAGGCAGGCAGAGAGAGAGAGGAGGAAGCAGGCTCTCTGCTGAACAGAGAGCCTGATGAGGGACTCGATTCCAGGACCCTGAGATCATGACCTGAGCCGAAGGCAGCGGCTTAACCCAGTGAGCCACCCAGGCGCCCGAAACGAACATTTTTAACAAGTATCTGTGATGACTGATGCAAGTGATTTGTGTATAACTTCGGGAAACCCTGAATGTTTTCTGAAGCATATATGTCTTTATCTCACATGCAATAAATTAGTAAAATTATACAGCATTTCCTTTACTATCTCCACCTTTCAGAAACTGGGCCCAATCGTGTTTTTAAAGACTCTAAGATGATAGTATAAAAGAACTTGTCAACAAAGGGAAGGGTTAGAGAAATATATTTGGAGTACCATAATACCAAAAGCAGGTTTTCAGAGACTGGGAAGAGAAAAGTTGTTTGGGATTCCTTTTGTAACAGTAACATAAAACCCACAAGTTTCCTCAAAGGGATGGAGTTGGGCAAGGAGGGAAGCAGTACAGGCAAGAGTAGAGCCAAGTTATCTCTTCAGAGGGCTACATAATGTAGGTAGGGTGATGGGACCTTCTGGGCCAGGGCTCCCAGCTAGCAGACTACTTGAGACCGGTGCAGAGGCTGTCAGCTCTACAAAAGATCTTTTGGGAAGTGAGCAATGTGGCCTAAAGGCTGGAGAGCCCTTCCTGAGTGTTTTGAACTATGTAAAACTCCTGAGGAGGACAGGAACTGCTCCCATAAATGACTAAGACTGAATATGTCATCATCCTGGCAAGTGGAATTAGGATCACATTAAAGTGGTTTTTTAAGTAATATTTAAATTCCTTTTTTTAGAATTTCAAACAGGTACATTGAAAGGATAATACAGGGTGCCTGGGTGGCTCAGTGGATTCAAGTCTCTGCCTTCAGCTCAGGTCATGATACCGGGGTCCTGGGATCGAGTCTCTGCTCGGCAGGGAGCCTGCTTCCCTTCCTCTCTCTCTGCCTGCCTCTCTGACTACTTGTCATCTCTGTCTGTCAAATAAATAAATAAAATCTTAAAAAAAAAAGAAACAAAGAAAGAATAATACAATGAACTCCCATATCCTTTTAACTTAGATTTAGAAACTGTGAATCTTTCCATATTTGATTTCTATTTATTATTGCTATTGTTGTGAATTATGTTCAACCATTTCAGAACACGTTGCAGACATCATGACCCTTTACCCAAATAATTATGTATCTCCTAAGAATGAGAACATACTCTTACATAACCCCAGGTGTCCCAAATAAATAAATAAAATCTTAAAAAAAAAATAGACAAATCACTGGAACAGAATAGAAAGTTCAGAAAAGACCCGCATTGATATGGATAATCCATTTTCAAGAAAAACATAAATATAATTCATTGGGGAATTATGTTTTCATCAAATGATATTGCTACAATTATGTGTGACTTGGAAAAAAAGGAGATCAACAAAGCTACCTAATATTAACCAAGATTTTTGAGTGGCAGAGATAGGGACTTCAAGCTAGACTTTCTGTCTAATGTGTGGTAGTTGTGAATATGAATTTAATAATCAGTACATTTAGGCCACCATCTTTTCCTGAATCAGATTCAGTCTGATTGGGGCGCCTGGGTGGCTCAGTGGGTTAAAGCCTCTGCCTTTGGCTCAGGTCATGATCTCAGGGTCCTGGGATTAAGCCCCACACAGGGCTCTCTGCTCAGTGGGGAGCCTGCTTCCCCTCTCTCTTCCTGCTGCTCTGCCTGTGATTGCTCTCTCTGTGTCAAATAAATAAATAAAATCTTAAAAAAAAAAAAAAAAAGAATGCAGCATCTTAAAAAAAAAAAGTTCAGTAAAGGGGAGCCTTGGTGGGTCAGTCGGTTAAGCATCTGCCTTCAGCTATGGTCATGATCCCAGGGTCCTGAGACTGAGTCCTGCATTGGGCTCTTGCTCAGTGGGGGTCCTGCTTCTCCTTATGCCTGCTTCTCCCTCTGTCTGCCACTCCCCCTACTTGTGCTCTCTCTGACAAATAAATAAATAAAAACTAAATAAATTGTGGAGGCCAAGAAAAACAAGGCTGTACCCACCTTGAGTCTAGTCCTGACATAAGTACAGCCATCTTGGCAAAGCAAAAGCTGGCACCTTGTACCCCCTCTCCCCACGCTCCCCTCCCCTCGGTAGTATGTTTGACATTCCTCAGCCACCCCTGGCTGCCCTAAAAGAAAAACAAATAGTTAACTTGCAGAGATCACAATCCTGCAAGACAGGGGTCTCCCTTGGTTTACAGATGTCCTAGAGATTTAACAATAGCCCAATTTCCAGAGGCAAATAACTCAGTTCCCCAAGCCCTAAAGTCACCCACCCCACCATAAAACTGAAGGAG
Organism: Neogale vison; assembly: GCF_020171115.1. Classification (NCBI taxonomy): domain Eukaryota; kingdom Metazoa; phylum Chordata; class Mammalia; order Carnivora; family Mustelidae; genus Neogale; species Neogale vison. The sequence continues at coordinate 16,451,080 of NC_058097.1, forward strand.
GCTGAGGCAGAAGGAAATGGAAATAAAGTTAAATTTCTTCTAAACCCAAATCTCACTAACAAGGACACTTGATAGGGGAAGTGTGAAACTTTATCTCTAAACCTCCAAGATAGTGTCCACAATCATTCCCAAGCATATGACCCACTAATATACATCTAAAGGGTATCATGAGAAGATATTTATTACTGGCAATAAATAACCTTTCTCCCAACAATAGCTAGCCCCTCAAGGTCCTGGAGACCTTGCTTCCAAAATTCCTTGGAGACTAACCTCATCCCCTTTGTCCTCACCCACCACCAAGTCCACACCTACTCTGCCTTTAAAAACTCTGACTGTAATCTGGTTCTGCGTCCAAGTCGCTACTCCACTGCGTAGGGTATACTTGGGCCCAAGCTAAGCCTGTCACCTCAGGGTCAAAGTCCTTACTCCACTGTGTTGGGTGTACTTGGGCCCAAGCGTAAGCTTGTCAAATAAACCCTCGTGTGATTGCATCGGTACTTGGCTCCTTGGTGGTCTCTCAGATGTGAAAACTGAAAACTCGGGCATAACATAAATAAGATGTTGTCTGTAGATTTTTTTCAGTTGATTCCCTTTATCAGATACGAAGCAGAATTCCCCTATATTCCCAGTTTCCTTTTTTTTTTAATCATAAAAGGATATTTAATCCTTAAAATCTAAAAAAAAATATATATATATATATAATCCTGTCAAATATTTTTTCTTCATCCTTTGGGATGACCATATGATTTTTATCCTGATAATATGGTGAATTATCTTGAATGTTTTTCAAAAACATAACCATCTTTGGATTCCTGGAATAAACTCCACTTAGTTATGATGTAGCCTTTTTTATATATTGTTGGATTTAATTTGCTAGTGTATTTTTAAAAGATCTTTGTATCTATATTCATGAGGAATATTGGCTGTAATTTTCTATTCTTGAATGCTTTGACAGTTTTTTCCAAGCTTTTTGACAAATATTTACTGAGTAACTACAGCTAAGTACTGTGTCAATATGAGTATTAAACAAAACTCAACACAGTGCCTGCCACAGACAGTCCTCAGTATATGATCGATATTTTGGAGTTACTACTTCTAGAGGCTATAAATGAGACCCACCTCTTAAAGAAATTTATTAAAAGGAAGAAGGCACCTACCATACAAAACTTTTTTTTCTTTTTTTTAGGTAGTGTCCATGCCCAATGTGAGGTGTGAACTCACAACCCTTAGATCAAGAGTTGCATGCTCTACCACTGAATGAGCCAGCCAGACGTCCCACTATATAAAACATTTTTTTTTAATTAACATTTTACTATTGCTGTTTTCATGTATTAGAAAATCTCCTCTCAGGCTCTCCAGGAGCATGCTCTGAAATTTATCTCAGCTAACAGTGGGATCAGTGTGTGAGAATCTGCTCTAGGGAAGTCGTTATTTACCTTGTAAGCTCATTCTACTGTTTTTGGATAAATAGTGGAATTGGAACAGGAAACAGTCAAGGAAAACACTGTGCATGCTCCATGAGAATAAAGCAAGAAACAAGGATTCTGTCTCATTTTTTGCAGACATCAAACACACCTCCTGTGTTCTCACACCTTTTTGTTGGGGGAGGGTTCCCCTTTCCTGTTCCAGGAATGGAATACAATGAGGTAGCCCTCAAATCTGCTCATGCCCTTCTCAGGGTATTATGTCCCCTGGCAACCTATTCTCTTTCCCTGCCAGAAGGAAGACAAACTCTTAAAGCCATCACAGTCCAACATTCTCCTTCCCTTCCTAGAGCCAGGCCCAGGTCACTAGTGTCAGGGAATTTTCAGGAAGTTGATGCAAAATGAGAAGCTCAAATTCTCCAGGGTATGGCCTCAGGGGTTTGGTTGCAAGCATCCTAGAGTTGTTCCAACGCTCAGGTCAGCCAGACCTCCCTGGCCTGTTGGGTGGACTCTTCTGGAGCTTCCCCCAAGACCCTCCTGTTCAGTCTTATGCCAGTGGGGCCCAAACCCCAACAGCCCAGCCCAGTTTCATTTCCAGAAATGAAAGAAACTATCACTGTGTAAATAGCTATTAATGAGGATGGTTTCTACCCTGGGTTGGTTCCCCTGGCTTCAGAACACCCACTTTTTTTTCCCTTCTTATGTTTGTTTACTCTTTTTTTTTTTTTTAAAGATTTAATTTAATTTATTTATTTGACAGAGATTACAAGTGGGCAGAGAGGCAGGCAGAGAGAGAAGGGGAAGCGGACCCCTCGCTGAGCTAGAGCCTGATGTGGGGCTCTATCCTAGGATCCTGAGATCATGACCGGAGCCAAAGGTGGAAGCTTTAACCCACTGAGCCACCCAGGTGCCCCTGATGTTTGTCTACTCTTAAAAGATAATAAATAGGGGCGCCTGAGTGGCTCAGTGGGTTAAGCCTCTGCCTTCAGCTCAGGTCATGATCCCCGGGTCTTCGGATTGAGCCCCGCATCGGGCTCTCAGCTCAGCAGGGAGCCTGCCTCCACCTCTCTCTCTGCCTGCCTCTCTGCCCACTTGTGATCTCTGTCTGTCAAATAAATAAATAAAATCTTTAAAAAACAAAAAAGGTAATAAATAGGGGCACCTGGGTGGCTCAGTGGGTTAAAGCCTCTGTCTTTGGCTCAGGTCATGATCCCAGGGTTCTGGGATGGAGCCCCGCATCAGGCTCTCCGCTCAGCGGGGAGCCTGCTTCCCTTCCTCTCTCTCTGCCTGCCTCTCTGTCTGTCAAATAAATAAATAAAAATCTTAAAAAAAAAAAAAGGTAACGAATACATTCACATGTTTCAAAAAGAAAACATGTGTATATAAATATATATGTGTGTATCTATATATACTATATATATAATATATATTTATGTATTATTTTTGAGGGGCAAGAAAGAAAAATTTATTGAGCGATAGTAAAAAGCTCTGAGTGAAGGAGGGAACCAGAGAGGTTGCCCAATAAAACAAAACAGAGTCCTAAAATGAATTCAAGAAAAGAAGACATGTTAAAAAAAAGAGAGAAGGGTGGAGCCTGGCTGGCTCAGTTGGTGGAGCATGCAACGCTTGATCTTGGGGTCTTGAGTTCGAATGCTACGTTGGGTGTAAAAATTACTTCAAAAAAAAAAAAGAATAGAAGACGTGGTAAAAATATTATCTCAAATCACTGAGGAAAGGGGGGCCTTTTACAGTGTTGAAATAAAATAATAATGATTAAATAATGTTTTTCCAGAAATTTTTTTTCTGGAAAAAAATAATCTGACTACATTCCATATGCCAGAAGAAACCCCGCTTGACCCTTTAAGATTTAAACATAAGAAATGGGTGGCTTGGGGCACCTGGGTGGCTCAGTGGGTTAAGCTGCTGCCTTCGGCTCAGGTCATGATCTCATGGTCCTGGGATCGAGTCCCACGTCGGGCTCTCAGCTCAGCAGAGAGCCTGCTTCCCTCTCCTTCTCTCTCTGCCTGCCTCTCTGCCTACTTGTGATCTCTGTCAAATAAATAAATAAAAGCTTTAAAAAAAAAAAAAAAAAAAAGGAAAGAAATGGGTGGCTCAGTCGTTAAGCATCTGTCTTCACCTCAGGTCATGATCCCATCATCCTGTGTTGGAGCCCCAGGTCAGGATCCCTACTCCATTCCCCTCTGCCTACCCCTCCTCCTGCTTGTGCTCCTGCTCTCCCTCTCTCTCTCTCTGTCAAATAAATATGTAAAAATCTTAAAACAAAACAAAACAAAAGACAAAAGAAATGGGGGAAAAGGGTATTATTCTATCTATTCAAAGCTCAAAAATGGGAAAGGCAAATACAACAACAAAAGTACAAGTGACCAAAAAGAAGAGAAAACTGAGCTTCATCAAAATGAAAAACCTCCGTGTTGCAAACAATACCATTAAAGACTGAAGAGACAAGCCACAGACTGGTAGAAAATATATGCAAATCACATATCAGATAAGGGATTTGTATCCAGAATACATAAAGATCTTTTACAATCAACAATACCAAGAGGACCCAATTGAAAAATGCACAAAGGATCTGAATAGACATTTCGGCAAAGAAGCTCTACAAATAGCTAATAAGCATATGAAAGGATTCTCAATATCACTCCTAGGAAAACGCAACTCAAAACCATGATGAGATTCTATCCAGTGGCCACAGTAAAAAAGACAGACAATAACAAGTGGTGGTTATTCTGAGAACCTGTAACACTCCCACGCTGCTAGGGTAAATGTAAAATGGAGGGTCCACTATGGCAAACAGTTCAGCAGCTCCTCACCAAGTTACACAGAGAGTTGCCATAGGATTTAGCAATTCCACTCCTATGTATATACCCAAGAAAAATGAAAACTATGTGTCACACAAAAACTTGCTTACGAATGTTAATAGCAGCACTGTTCAAAATGCCAAAAAGAGGAAACAACCCAAACGTCCATCAACTGATAAATGGGTAAAGTATGGTGTGTCCTTGTTATTCAGCAGTAAAAACAACTTGCTGAAACATGGATGTATCTTGAAAACATCATGCTAAGTGAACGAAGCCAATCACAACAAACCACAGACCGTATGATTTAATTTATGTGAAATCTCCAGGACAGGCATGTTTAGAGACACAGAAAGTAGAGTTAGTGGTTGCACAGGGCCGAGAGGATTGGGGGGTTGGGGATGACTGCCAACAGGGTGGGGAGCAAAAATGTTCTAAAATTAGTTTGCATGGTGGTTAAACATCCCTGTGACTATACTAGAAGATAGTGAATTACACATTTTCAGTAGGTGAATTACACAGTATGTGAGTTATATCTCAATAAAGATATGGGTGGAAAAAACAGACAAAACTTAGAGACAATGTTAGAAGTCTGGATTAGTGGTTGAAAAAGGGCAGGAAGAGGGGAAAGCAGAAATATTTTTTTTAAATATATAAAAACTAGAATAATTCCCAAATGTGGAGTCAATGAAAGAATGGATGTAAAAAGACATTCAAACATTGAAGTTTTTTGCATCGTAAGGTTCTTTTTGGTAAAGATAATCTAGTGCATAGACTGGATGATGTCACTGTTTTTACTTCAATCTACTGGACAAAAGGCCACTTTGAAAAATCATGTTTCCATAAACACAATTTCCTGTATGCTGGTTTTGCCCTAGAAATTCTCCAGTTGTCTTTGGTCAACGACCTTTATTCAGTCAGTAGAGGATAAGTAAGTAGCAAATCTCCTTGGCGATTAGACTAATGCTAATAGATTTTTGAAGTCAGCTTTATTAATCATCATCTACACATAGTTAAGTAGAAACTTTCTCATCTGGTGCGGCTGGATAGGTAAACAATGGCTATGGATTAAGCAATAAATTTTTAAGCTTATTTATTTAGGTAAGTAATCTCTTACACCCAATGTGGGGCCCGAACTCACAACCCCAAGATCAAGAGTCTCATGCTCTTCCAACTGAGCCAGCCAGGCACCCCTAAGTGATAAATTAATAAAATCAGATAAGGGGTAGTAGAAGGGGCAATTCTTCAATTTTTAATGGCCCTAATACATTCACATGCCTCAAAACTCAAAAAACAAAAAAGAAAAGTTGGGGCACCCGGGGGGCTCAGTCGGTTAAGTGTCTGCCTTCAGCTCAGGTCGTGGTCCCACACTTCTAGGATGGAGCCCTCAGTATGGCTCCCTGCTCAGCGAGGAGCCTGCTTCTCCCTCTCCTCCCTGCCTGTTCGCTTTCTCGCTATCTCCTTCTCTCTTTCTCAAATAAATAAATTTTAAAAATCAATTAAAAAAAAGTAAACATCTCAATGAAGAGTCCTTGCCCACCCTTCTACCCATGTTCCAACCTCTTTCACTCACCCACCCCAGATAATCACTTAATATTTTTTGTATATCTCCTTCCTGAGTTTTTCTATGCAAATGCTAGTAAATATAAATATTTATGCTTAGCTTACTCACTTTTATATAAAAACTAGCGCAGTTCTATGTCTTGCTTTTTTTACTTAATGACAACTTGGAAATGTTTAGATAGTAATACGGAGAGAGCTTCCTCATTTATTTTTACAGTTGGATAGTTTTCCATAGTTACTATTCATTGTTTGATATGAATGTTTCATAACTTAACTAGTCTCTGACTGGGAAATTTGGGTTTCCAGCCTTTTGAAATTGCAAACAATGCTACAGTAACCTTGGTCTTACATCATTATATACACGTAAAAGAACTGGGACTTCCAGGTCAAAAGCATATGCATTTGCAGGATTAGCAATGGACTGATTTATATTTTCACTGGTGATGCATATAAATGACAGCTTCCTCACAGCCCCACAGGGCATGTTATCAAAGTTTTTGAATTATACCAATGTGACATTTAAAAAATGCTATCAGGGGACACTTGGGTCGCTCAGTCGGTTAAGCATCTGCCTTTGGCTCAGGTCATGATCTCAGGGTCCTGGGATCAAGCGCCACGACAGGCTCCCTGCTAAGCGGGAGCCTGCTTTTCCCTCTGTGTGCTCTCTCTCTCTCTCTAATAAATAAATAATAATAAATAAATAAATAAAACAAATATATCTTTATAAAATAAATAAATCTTTAAAAAATGCTATCACACTGTAGTTTTTTAAAAATTTTTTAATTTTTATTTATTTATTTTTTTAAAGATTTTATTTATTTATTTGACAGAGCGAGATCACAAGCAGGCAGAGAGGCAGGCAGAGAGAGAGGAGGAAGCAGGCTCCCTGCTGAGCAGAGAGCCCGAAGCGGGCCTCCATCCCAGGACCCTGAGATCACAACCTGAGCCCAAGGCAGCAGCTTAACCCACTGAGCCACCCAGGCGCCCCACACTGTAGTTTTTATTTGTATTTCTCTTCCTATGGGTGAGGTTGAACATCTACATAGTTAAGATTCAGAAAGGCATTTATCAACTTTCTATCTAGATCAACTCCTGAAAAACAATCCTAATAGCCAAGAATTTCTTTTGAGTTGAGATTATTTATTTTCTACATACCAGGCATGAGCTTGCCTTATGGGATACTCCCTCTACCTGGAATGGTTATCTGTCATCCCGACTTCACATTCATATTTCACCTCTCTAATCTCAAGGTCAGTGTCACCCCCTTGGTGAAATTTATGTGAGCCACCTCGTCCTAAGTGACTACCCATTCTAATATATCGTTCTGTTTTCCCTTTCTCCATAGAACTCATGGCTACACACATTTTTCTGATTTACATGTTGGTTGATTTATATGTCCACCACTATAGCCCCAGTATCTTGGCACATAGTGGGTGTTTACTAACTATATGCCCACCTTCTGGAATGAGGGAGAAGGGGTTAAGTTTCTAAACAGAGTTTCCTGAAACTGGAGTGCGGGAAAGAAATTTGGCTTTGCCACTAGATTAAGAATGCCTACGGGCAGCCCCTAACCCTGAAACTTTATTCTTAAAGCGTTTTAACTTCATACTAACTCTGAGCCGTGGACGTGAGACCCACCCATGGTTAAGAGTTCAGGTTAGGTTTGGGACACTGGGATATTTTCTTTTATCCATAATCACTGGATCAAGGCCTATAAATCAAATAGTTAAGACACAAAACACAAACAAGGTCGTAATTTGTTTCTTCCTGCCCTCTGTTTTTCTTGGCATGGAAAAACTCCAGCTTTTCCTGACTGGGGATGGGTAGTGACACTGGGGGGTGATTCATTAAAAGTGGCCTGAGTAACTGGCCTTTTATTTCTTCTCATTCTTTCCCTTTATTGTCCCAACTCATGTAAGGAAACACATTGAATAAAATAATTCTCCTGCTGATAAAGAACTTTCCCTTGACTCTTTGTTCACTTGCAGTTACATGTTCCCAGAATCAAAATCTTGGTGCTAGGGAGGCTGAAGTGGCTAAGAGTGGATGTGATGTGTATTTCTGGTAGAGAAGGAAGGCCATGAGTCCTGGCTTATGGAAGTTCCTTCTTTTGCCTCCTTTTCTCAACAAAGTTTCCTATTTTATTAGGAAATTATTCCAGTCCCCGGGGAACCTGGCAGGAGTTAGGTGAGGCTGTGGGTAAGTCTGAGAATCTTACTTCCCTATTTCTAAATTCAGTGTCACAGTATCAGTACTTTCCTCTCAAATGAGTGCCATTAATGTCAACCATTCCTAAGTCCAGAAGAGAGGAGAAAATATTCAATTTTATATCCAAATATCAAAAAATATTCAATTTAATAATCGTACACATAGGTCACAATATTAAGAGAAATTGCAGAGTATATTATGTTCATCTTTTACATTATATACTTCTATTTTATTTGAAATTTTTAAATATTTTTTTAAAGTAAAGGATAATCTAAAAAATATGTATAGAAAAAGGCTGGACAATAAGAGACTGAAATGCTAACAACAGCTATCTTCGGGCTGAGGGCTAGCAGTGGATTTCCGTTATCATCTTTATCCCTGGCTACAACTTAGTAGTTCTTTTCACAAATCGTGTATTACTTTTGTGATTAAAAAGAAATAATAATAAAATGTTGTTACATTTAATTTGGTTTGTGTTGTCCCAACCTCCTGTACCTTTCTGTGGAAGTGGAACAATTTATTTTCCAAGAGGTGGGCACAGAAGGACACAAGTGGGACTATGATCGGGGTCAGGGTGACGCAGTGGAAAAATACCAGTGATGCCTCACCCTCAGCATGGTTCTGGTGAAGGCCACTATTAAGCCACCCCTCCTTTGGTTTCTTTTACCACCTCCACGTGAAATAATCCCAGTTCCTCTCACCTGCTGTTGTAAATCTGTTGTCAATCTGGGAGCTTGCTCCTAGCGCCTCACGGTCTCTGTAGATTCCTCGGGTAACCAGCTCCTTCGCGGGGGATGCATCTAGGAAGGGGAGAGTGACAAGATGAATCTGTGGGTCCCTAATGTTCTAAATTGGTGGTTCTTGTCCATTTTTGAGAAGGGGACTCAACAGACAGCATGCCTCCTCCCTACTCAGGCTCTGGGTCCATGAGGGGTCTGGGTAGTGAGAAGGTAGATTATCTTGTTCTATGGCTACATGTTAGGTTGGAGACTGTGACTCTGGCAAGAGCCCAAGAGGCTTCCTTGTGTCCTAATTAAACAGACTTTCCTACCAAACCTGAGCAGCAGTGGACCAGGCTGCCCTCCTTGTGTGGAGTGAGACAAGAACTTGTGCGTCCTCCCAGGATCATGGTCGTAAAAGACCAGGAAGAAGACACTGACGACTCATGCCCAGTTTCTCTTCATGTTCTTCCTTCTCTAAGCACAGAAGGAGAAAGGGGGAAAGAGAGGCCTAGAGCATTAGCGTTGATGACCCTCTACAGGAAGGAAATACCTGGAGGGGAAGAAAGTGTTTTCTAAAAAGTTCTTACTATTTCTTGGATTATAGAACGCTTTGAGGATATGAAGCGAACTATGACCCACCACCTCAGAAAAGTGCACATACCTGTTGGACTTTGATATTAGTGGTTTATATCTACCTGTCTTTCCCTTTCTTTTACAACCCCCATTTTCCTGTAAGGACTGTTTCCTGTAAGGACTGCTAATTTCTGCGAAGCCAGCAGGAGGTCAATCAGTGTGCCCCACTTCCCCTTGCTTACAGGTGAGGCCTGTGCTCCATGCTCATTTCCAGGGCCCTGCTGTTTCAGGAACCAGCACTTGATTTAAAGGAGCCAAACAGGGGCGCCTGGGTGGCTCAGTGGGTTAAGCCGCTGCCTTCGGCTCAGGTCATGATCTCAGGGTCCTGGGATCGAGTCCCGCATCGGGCTCTCTGCTCAGCAGGGAGCCTGCTTCCCTTCCTCTCTCTCTGCCTGCCTCTCTGCCTACTTGTGATCTCTCTCTGTCAAATAAATAAATAAAATCTTTAAAAAAAAAATAAATAAAGGAGCCAAACAAGGACGGAGAACTCAGGGTGTGGGAAGTCTCCTTTATTCGAAGAGTTCTGAACTGGAGAAAAGCGAAGCTTGAGGACTATTCTGTCTAACAAGTTCAGAGAGTCTCAAGAATACAGCCCAACAAAATGGAAAGGTGCCCTCAGGACATCATTAAACCCTTGAATCTGGTCATAAATGACACCTCAACAAGCCACTTAATTTTCTCTCCACCCCCACTCCCCAGCTCCGTTTCTGTTCTTTGTAACGTATGTGCCTGCATGGAACTTGGCCTCCACTTCCCAGGGGTGGTCAGACTCTGAAGCCCATACCTCCACTGGACCCTCAGAGTTCTTTCTGGTAGTGATGCCCCATATTAATTTGAAAACTGATCAAGCACTCCAAAAGATTCAGATGCATCTGATAACTGAATTTGTGGCCACAGTACTTGGCTTCTTCACGTTGGCACCATTTCTGCTTAGTAACAACTCGGGAGCCATATTGAAAGCAGAAGTAGCACTGGTGTGTTAGAATGTGGAAAATGCTAGGAGAAAGGGACTCATCCTCTTTTTCTTTTTATACTATCCACCAGAGTTGCAGGTGGAAAGGATTTGAGAAAGAGAAACCCACCCAAACCAAAGAGGATGTGGGGGGGGCAGTTAACCTGCAAAAAAGGCACTAGGAATTTGATACAGGGTGGTATAGAAAAAGCTCTGGGATAGTAAGAGCTTACATTTTATTAAGCATTTACTCTAGGCTAGAGGTTACACTAAACACCTTACATGCATTATAACCACTCTAGGTGGTGGGTGCTATCATTATTCCCACTTTGCAGAAGGTAACACTGAGACTGAGAGGGACTGGTCACTCACAAGAGAGTCCGCCAGCTCCACAGCTTGTGAAGCCCGATTCCATATCAGAAAGTCCCGCACTCCTAACCACCACGTCCCTCCCGTTTAGCTAAGGACCTGGGTTAGAATCAAGATTCTAGCACTTGCTGGTTGAGCGACCTTGAGTAAATGAGCCTCTCTGAGTTGCCTCACCTGAAAAATTTAGATATTGTATTACATAACTTCATCTCTTTCAACTCCAACATTTCAACACATTTTTCAAAAATTTCGAAAAATTTTAAAAATCCCCAACTCCCCAAATGAAGATTTGTATAACTGGTCTATGCTTTCCCCCTCAAGACCATATAGATTTGTTTTCTCAAGGATTTAGGATCAAAGGGCTCCTTCAGGTTATGTATTTCTTTGAAATGAATTCAAAGGCGTGCATTTTCAAAGTGTAGGGGGAACTGGAAAGCCTTCATCCTTGCTGAGTGAATCAGCATCCCGGGAGCACAGGTGACAAGTCCTGACCCATCCCTTCACTGTCTGATAAGCCCAAAGGTCACAGCTCTAAACTTGACCCCACTTTTCCTTCTTCCTGTGCCTTTTGTGGGTTTTCTGATAAGGTGCCCTAAGTCAGCTGTGACCCTGTTTTCTCTCTCTGCAAACATAGTCCCCAGGGCGTGCACTCTGCCTGTGAGCTCCCCAGCTGCTTCCAGCTCTCCCTCTGCCCACAGCCCTTTAATTGCTGCATTCCAACAAATTAGCCATGTGACAGAAGATTATTTTTAACTTCAATAGAGCAGCTCCCTCTCTTTTAATATATCATGCTTGGCCCACATTCCCTCGGTGAAAAGGGCACGGCTACTTCTGAGAACTTTTAATTACTCCAATTGTTTGCAAACCCCTTAGAAGCTTAGTAAAAAAAAAAATACGTTTCTCTCTCCATTCCCAGTTTTCCCATTTCTTATTTAATGGGAGCTGAGGCTGAGTCCAATCTAGGGACTTACCAGCTTCAACAGGTCTCCCCAAATCCTCTCCAGCCCCCTCCCACCTGTTCTCCACGGAACTTTTTTTTTTTTTTTTTAAAGTGCAAATCCACTGGGAGGATGAAAGATGGACAAGTTCCAGAGTGACAGGGACTCCCCGACTCAATGCCACAGAGAGCCCGGAAGATAACAGGAATGGAGGGAGGTTTGATGGCCCCAGTAAGACTGAGTCCTCAGCCCCTCCTAGGTCTTGGGATCCTCCAAGAACATCCTGATAATTGAGCTTGAGCTTGGGTCTGAGCCTTCCAAGTTTGAGAAAACCACCAGAACAGTAAGCATCTCAATGGCCATCACATGGACCAAAGACCCGTATCCAATTTTTCTGAATGTCCTAACCCCCAGGTACTTCTCTAATCTCAGGAAGCCAAGTGGGCTGTGTGGCCAAAAATGACTGGGATTATATCACCCACCTCCACCCAGAAAGGTAGAGATTGAGCTGCATTTAAGTTTGGTTCCCCCCCCCCACCACCAAATTGAGAAATGTGCAATTTCTTATACGTGAGTTTTGCAAAGTAGCGCAGACAGGTTATATCAGTATGGGACCATTCCAGCCATTTGCTATGCTATATGTATTTTGACACACAGTGAATTATAAAGATAGGGGTGTGAGAGAGAGAGAGAATGGGTATAGTTGAATGTTGGTAAAAGGGAAAAAGTGTCCCAAGCAGTGGGAATAGCACTTATGCAAGCTGTTGTGTGGGGAAAAAGCATTGTGTTTGGGGAATTTAAAAAAAAAGGCCAATGTGACTGGAATCTACAGAGATTAACTACGCTCCCAAAGCCCAGTTCTCTCAAGTTTTTAAAATTGAGCTATATTTTACATAAAATAAAATGCTAACATTTTAGTGTATAGGTCAGTGAGTTTTGACAACTGTAAACACTGCTACCCATATCAATATTCAAACTTTTCCATATCTTCAGAAAGTTCCCTGGTGCCCCTATCCAGTCAATGTGCCCAACCTCAGCAGTTGCTATTCTGATTTCTATCACCATGGATTCAACTTGTTTGTCCTTGACTTATCATCATAAAAATGGGACGACAGGGGCACCTGGGTGGCTCAGTTGGTTAAGCGACCCCTGCCTTCGGCTCAGGTCATGATCCTGGAGTCCTGGTATCAAGTCCCGCATCGGGCTCCCAGCTCCACGGGGAGTCTGCTTCTCCCTCTCACCTTCTCCCCTCTCATGCTCTCTCTCACTCTCTCTCAAATGGATAGATAATTTTTTTTTTTAATGGGATCATAAAAGGGCGCCTGGGTGGCTCAATGGGTTAAAGCCTCTGCTTTTGGCTCAGGTCATGATCCCAGGGTCCTGGGATTGAGCCCAGCATCGGACTCTCCGCTTGGCAGGGAGCCTGCTTCCCGTCCTCTCTCTCTGCCTATTTGTGATCTCTGTCAAATAAATAGGTGAAATCTTAAAAAAAAAAAAAAAAGGGATCATATGTACTTTATGTGTGTACTTCTTTCTACAATACATCATCTGTATTGTCCTAACATTTCCAACCTGTATGGTGTTTTTCTGTTGGATTTGCAGGAATTTGTGAGTTTGAGCCCCACGATGGGTATAGAGCTGACTTAAAAAAAAAAGTATATATATATATATATATATATATACACACACCAGAATAAAATCCCTGCCTTCATGGAGCTTCCATTCTAGTGATGGGACAGGAGAAAAAATAAACAAATAAAAAATGTATGTCATTAATGTAAAATGGGAGAATAAAAGGAGGGGAAGAAAACATAAATGTATTCTTTTATTTCTATTTATTTAATTTTTAATTTTTTTATTTGTAAGTTCACTTTATTTTTTAAAAGAGACTATTTATTTGTTAGAGAGAGAGAGAGGCAAGCGCACAAGCTGGGGAAGCACAAGCATTGGGAGAGGGAGAAGCAGGCTCCTGGCTGAGCAAGGAGCCCAACGTGGGACTCGCCTCCAGAACACTGGGATCATGACTTGAGCAGAAAGCAGACCCTTAACTGAGCCACCCAGGCATCCCTATTTTTATTTTTTTAAAGTTTTTTTTTTTTTAAAGTAATCTCTATACCCAACATGGGGTTCAAACTCATGACCCCAAGATCAAGAGCCACACAGTCCACTGACTGAGCTACCTAGGCACCCCACAAATGTGTTCTTTTAAAGCTGCATAAAGTACCTATCTCAAAGAAGACACCCAGAAACTGACAGGCCCAAGGAAGGGAACTGGGCCTCTGGGGGAACATGGGCAGAAGAACAAAGTCACCTTCTGCTCTGTGTATCTTCTGAATTTATAAATGATTGAATGTGTTATCTAATCCAGAATTAATGGATATAATTACAATAGTTTTGTTAAGTTGAAAGAAATGTTTGGCAGTATTGCCAAGCACCTGGGCCCTGAAGTTGTGGGAAATGCCTCATGGCGTTTTAATCAGGGCAGGAGGAAAGGGCGGGCTCCCAGCTGTCACTCAGGACAGTCAGGAACCAAGTTGTACCATCACTCCGGTAAGATAAAAGAGCCACTGAGAGGACAGAAGGAAACAAAATGGGTCTTGAGTCACATTTGTTTCAAGGGTATTTATAAAAGGCTTAGGCAGCTCCTTCCTAAATTTGAATTAATGTCAAAAGAGAATCATTTCAGGAAGTGTTGAGTTCCTCTCTTCAAACTTTCTGGGACCATCCCACACTGGTATGAATCACATAGACCCAAGTTCATTCACAGGGAACATCTGTGTGGAGGGAAGTCGGGGAGCACAATAAAGAGATCATCTGACACTGAACTTGGACACCTATTGTCTTTTTTCCCAGCTTCCCTCAGGATGTTCATTTCTTTGGTTATATGGGAAGGAAGGTCTATAAAATGCTTATGGTTATTTTTTGGGTTTATTCATATAACATGTGAAAATGGCAGTTTGGAAGAGGAGCATGACTGAACTCTGCATTCTTTGTGAATGTTTATATTCCAGAAGCTTTGCAGAGTTGTTGGAAAGTTGCTTTGTGTTTTCTCTCTCCTTGTGGCTTCTAGTCAACCAAACTGCGTAAAAAAAGGGGGGGGGTTGCCGAGCTGGCTCCCCCTCGTCTACTCGAGATTCTCTCCCTCTCCCTCTGCTCCTCCCCTCATGTGCTCTCTCTCTCAAATAAAGAAATGAAGTATTTAAAAAACAAACAAACAAAAACCAAAATGATAAAAAAAGTTCAGCTTCAAATATTAAGTTTAAAATTATTTATCTTATCTCAATAAATTACCTCTTTCAAAATCCTACCATTGTTTTCCCTATATTTTCATTAACTTTTAATTGCTTTAATATAGGAATACAACCTTCCTTTAAAAAAAAATAGAATGTTGCAGATAAACTTTTTTTAATAGAATGCTTCCTCTTTTTTAAAAAATTTTTTAAAGATTTTATTTATTTATTTGAGAGAGAATGAGTGAGAGAGAGCATGAGAGAGGAGAAGGTCAGAGGAAGAAGCAGACTCCCCAAGGAGCTGGGAGCCTGACGCGGGACTCGATCCTGGAAGTTCAGGATCATGACCTGAGTCGAAGGCAGTCGCTCAACCAACTGAGCCACCCAGGTGCCCTGCAGATAAACTTTTGGTTCTCCTTAGTAATTTTCCATAATGCTAATTTAACTGGCTTCGAGTGTGGCTGGCAAATAATTACCATATGATAGTGATTCTAATACACAGCAAAGTATGAGAATCACTTGTCTAACTGATATAGGACCCCAATGTTCTTGGAAACTCAACACTAGAAATGACAGGAAATACATATTTAAAAAATATAATAAATGGTTTAACTTCTTTAAGTGAAGGGTAAGATTTGCCTTTCAAAATGGATTGCATTTTAGCCAAAATGTTTCAGTGAACTTTTGGATTGTGCAAATAAAAAGCTAATATGCCATTCTAGAATGGAGACAATGAGATGCTAAGATTGTCATATAAAAGTTGTCATTGTTGTGGGCATGTTGCATTTCTGTTAGAGTATTAAGATATGGCTGGAGCCTGGGGATTGAGGAAGAACTGATTAAAGAAGTTTCTTGGCTAGGGAAGAGAGGGCCATAAAAAAGCCCCTGGGAAAGAGTCAGGCTGAGACTTTGAGGACCGTGTTGTCCAACATGGTAGCTATCAACCACATGTGGTTATTTAATTCTAAATGTAAGTGAATTGAAATGAAATCAGATTAAAAGTTCAGTCCCTCAGTGATGGTAGCCACAATTCAAGCACTCACCAGCCACATGTAACCAGCGGCTACCATACTGGGTGCAAATATAGAACATGTCCCTCATGAAAGAAAGCTCTATGGGACAGTGCTACCCTAGAAATCATTTTACATGGTTTTACCTAGCAAATAGTTTTAAATTTTTATTCACAAAGTATAATTACTTGCTTTACTACCAAGCCATCAACAAAGT
Source organism: Neogale vison (assembly GCF_020171115.1). NCBI lineage: Eukaryota > Metazoa > Chordata > Mammalia > Carnivora > Mustelidae > Neogale > Neogale vison. The sequence continues at coordinate 16,467,162 of NC_058097.1, forward strand.
TTTTTTTTTTTTAACAAAGTTTTAAAATAATAGTAAGAGCTAACATTCATTGAATACTTATGTAATGGTCAGTTTTCTTGGTTGCAGACAACAGGTTTCACTCTTGTTATTTTAAGCACAAAGAGATTTACTGAAGGGTATGCTAGCTAACAGAACTATTTGGAAAGTTAAGAAATACACTCTAGGGGCACCTGGGTGGCTCATGGATTAAAGCCTCTGCCTTCGGCTCAGGTCATGATCCCGGGGTCCTGGGATCAAGCCCCACATCAGGCTCTCTGCTCAGCAGGGAGCCTGCTCCCCTCCCCCGCCCTGCCCCCACCTGCCTCTCTGCCTACTTGTGATCTCTGTCTGTCAAAATAAATAAAATTTAAAAATCTTAAAAAAAAAAAAAAAAGAAAGAAAGAAATACACTCTAGGCTAAACATCCAGGAATGACTCCAAAATTATACTACAGAACTGGGTTGACAAGCAAGCTGCAGCCTCTGCCACTATCCAGAAGATTCAGAACTGCTAAGTTGTCACCAACAGCTGCTGGCTCCAGAATCATGTTGCCTTTGCCATGATCAACACCAGGAAAATGGATGCTTCACACCTGCCCCTCCACAGAGTTCATAGCTTTGAAGTCTCACACAAATGGCATCTACGTCACAAACAGAATCCAAGCTGAAGGGAGCTTGAGCAGCATAGTGTTTAGCTTTCTACTTTCTGCAGTTCCAAAAGCAAGGTTAGAAAGGGGTTGGAATGGATTTTGAGAGAAGCAGCTGAAAGTACCTGTCACAACTTGCCCTGTGCCAACTCCAGTAAACATGCCTGATCTCATTTCATTCTTACAAGAATTCGGTGAGGAAGGCCCTATAATTATCCCCATTTGACAGATGAGGACACTAACTACAGTAAATGGTGGGACTCACAGTATGAATTTAGTTGTGCTTTTGGAAGTTAAAGGAGCCCTCTGTCCACTCCTGGAAAGAACTAAAGGGAAGCAGGAAAGGGAAGAAGCCAGGACAGAAGATGACAACCCACGAGAATAAAGCAGCAGTCCCAAGGTGACAAAGGACAGCCAGAATGAATCTGAGAACTCAGGAGTGGTGCCAGATTCATGCCAGATTTCAGAGTCCCTACTCTCCCTGCAAAGTCCATGCTGCCCCCAGTAGGAAGAAACAGAACTTACAGACACATGACAAAGACAGAGAACACTTCTCTGGTTTCAAAGGTCCCAGTTGCATCTGTGACACAGAACAGAACGCAAAAGTAAAGAACTCAGCAGGGAAGGCTTCCAGAAGGAGGTGAGTTTTCAGTCGGTTTTAGAGAAGAGTGTTAGCTTACTTACTGCAGTCAGAAGGCAGAGGGTTTCAGATGAAAGAACTCCTAAGTCTCATGCCAGGACTACAGCCACTGTAGCAAATCAAAGGAATGTCCTTGACTGAGGAGGAAAGAGGTGGCTCAGTGTTTAGGAGAAAACAATAAAATAATCTGTGGGGAAGGGAATTGATTGCAGGATAAAATCACATGAACCTCGCCCCATGATTATAGTAATCTTAAAATATTAATAAAGTATAGATTGAAATTCAATTTGGAGCAAAATGAATACCTCAGAGAGTGAACCCAGAAATTTTCTTTTTTCTTTCTTTCTTTCTTTCTTTTTTTTCTTTTTAAAAGATTGGTTTATTGGGGCGCCTGGGTGGCGCAGTTGGTTGGACGACTGCCTTCGGCTCAGGGCGTGATCCTGGAGTCCCGGGATCGAGTCCCACATCAGGCTCCCAGCTCCATGGGGAGTCTGCTTCGCTCTCAGACCTTCTCCTCGCTCATGCTCTCTCTCACTGTCTCTCTCAAATAAATAAATAAAATCTTTAAAAAAAAAAAAAAGATTGGTTTATTTATTTAAGAGAGCACAAGTTGGGTAAGGAGCAGAGGGAGAAGCAGACTCGAGTGGGGTGAAGGGCAGAGAGAGGGGGAGAAGCAGACTTTCCGCTAAGCAGAGAGCCTGATGCCGGGCTCAATCTCAGGACTCTGGGATCAAGACCTGAGCCGAAGGCAGATGCTTAACCGAATGAGCCACCCAGGCACCCCAAGAACCCAGAAATTGTCTAACAAACACTCCAAGTTGATCTGTCTTGATTTGCCGTCACAAGGGCTGTTCCCAGCCCCAGTTCTCCTTCCCTGGGAAAAAGCCCAAGCTTCTGGTGCCTCAGGTCTGGCGCTCCTTTGCCATATTATTCTTCCTAGAGACATTCTAGTAGGTTCACGAGATAACCATGTCAGGGAGAAGAATGAATCTCAAGGAAATGGGTCGCTTGGTGCTGAGAGCTTCAGGAGCTTTGAGAAAGCAGTGTCAGCATCACAGAAATGTGGTAGTTATGTGTGATTCTTACTTTGCTTAAGCTTATAGTAAACAATATTATTATAACATATAACTAACTTTTATTTAGTTAATTAACTAAATTGTAACTAACAATATTTAGTTAATAATAAACAATATTATTAACTAACATTCTATCAAGCCTCCCCATCTGCTTGGTCCTAGGCTAAGCAAGTTAATACTGCTTTATATCATTTAACCCTCGCAACAATTACTTATACTAGAGGCTATTAATATTCCCATTTTACCAATAAGGAAACTGTGGCATAAGAGGTCTCACAGCTAAGAACTGGACTCTGTGGCCCATAGATCTAGCCATCCTGCTATGGTGCCTTGATTTCTTCTTTGTTAATTGTGTTTCCCTATTATTTTTCACATGTTATGTTTATTTACTCATTGCCTCTTCCCTCCTCCAAAAACTGGAAGTTTCTTAAATGTGATGATCCAGTCTAATTCATCTTTTGATACCCTTATCCTCAATACCCGACAAAGACTAGCACATAGTGAGTGCTTCATATGTGTGAGCTAGACAGCTTTGTGATGTAACAGCCACTCACTTTATATAGTTAAACACACTGACTCTCTGTAGATGTTCACAGCTTCTGGATAACAAGTTGGTGATGTGTGTTCTCTCTGTTCATATAGTGTCATGGTCAAGGGTAAGGGACTTGGAGCCAGATAGTTACAGGTTTGAATAAGTGCCTCAGGCACTTATTAGTGGTATAACTTTAGGCAAATGTTAAAAGAAAAAAAAAGTTATAATTTATAAAGGGTTATCTATAAAAGGGTTATCTCTTGGGTCATAAAGAAATAGCTGGAAAAGTTTATGATTCAGATGCTTAAAAATAATGTACATGTGGAGGCATCTGGGTGGCTCTGTTGGATGAGCATCCAACTCTTGATTTTGGCTCAGGTCATGATCTCAGGGTCACAGGATCGAGCCCTGTGTGGGGCTCTGTGCTCAGCAGAGAGTTTGCTTGTCCCTCTCCTGCTCCTCCCCCTGCTCTCTGTCTCTCCCTCAAATAAATAAACACATTTAAAAACTACGTATATGTGTATGTAAAAGCACATGAAAAGATGCTCAACATCACTAATCATCAGGGAAATGCAAATTAAAATCATGGTAAAATATCACCTCATTCCTGTCAAAATGGCTATTATCAAAAAGATAAGAAATATCAAATATTGAGACACCTGGGTGGCTCAGTTGGTTAAGCATCTGCCTTTGGCTTAGGTCATGATCTAAGGGTCCTGGAATCATGTCCCACATTGGGCTCCTAGCTCAGTGAGTGGTTAGCCTGCTACTCTCTCCCTCTGCCCCTCCCCTGGCTCATGCACTCTCTTTGTCTCTCTCCCGCAAATAAATAAATAAATAAATAAAATCTTAAAAAAAAAAAAAGAAAGAAATAACAAATGCAGGCAAGGCTTTAGAGAAAAGGCAACCCTCATGCACTGTTGGTGGGAATGTAAATTAGGACAGCCACTGTGGGAAACAGTATGGGGCTTCCTAAAAATAAAAAATAGAACTGCAGTATAATTCAGCAATCACATTTCTAGTTATTTATCTGAAGAAAATTAAAATACTAATTTGGAAAGACATATACACGCCTATGTTCACTGCGGCATTATATACAAGAGCCAAGATTTGGAAGCAACCTAAATGTCCACTGATAGATGAATGAATAAACAAGATGTGGCATATACATGCAACGGAATATTACTCAGCCACAAAAAGAATGAACTCTTGCCTTCTGTGACAACACTTGTGGATCCAGAGGGTATTACGCTAAGTGAAATTAGAGAAAGACAAATACTAAATGATTTCACTTATATGTGGAATCCAAAAATCACAACAAATGAACAAACAAACCAGAAACAGATTCACAGATACAGAGAACAGACTGATCGTTACCCAAGGGGTTAGGGAGTGGGAACGGACAAAATAGGTGAAGGAGATTAAGAAGTACAAACTTCTAGGGGTGCCTGGGTGGCTCAGTGGGTTAAGCGACTGACCACTGATCTCAGTTTAGTTCTCATAGTTGTGAGTTCAAGCCCCACGTTGAACTTAAAAAAAAAACAAAAACAAAGAAGAAGTACAAACTTACAGTTACACAATAAATAAGACATGGGGATGTAATGTACAGCATAAGGTATATAGTCAATAATACTGTAACAACTTTGTATGGTGACAGATGGTAATTAGATTGATGTGGTGACCATTTTGCAATGTATAAAAATATCGAATCACTATGTTGTATACCTGAAACTAAAATGATACTGTATTTCAATTATTCTTTAATTAAAAATATGTACTTGATAAAAGTGGTAGATGGGTGGGTTCTAAGAGGAGCCCAGTGTCTTCCTAGAGTAGTTAGCAGCCTGCTGACGGACTCAGTCTCCTCCTATTAAGAAAGATGGAGCAGCAAGAACAGAAACTTGCTGGGGTTAAATGTTAACTTGCTTGTGTTTATTTCTCTACAACTGTCTGCAGTTTAATTTGGCCAACCCAGTGAAGATTCTTTGGTAAGCCTGTGTATAATTTCTAAACACCAGACCTACGACCTTTATACACACGCTAAACATTTATAGAACAGGAGAGTTCTTCTTTTTCTCCATCAGTGAATTGAATAAACAACAACATCCTCCCCTCTCCCCCCAAAAGAGTATTCTTTGATCTACAGTAAAGATATATTGGTAATAATTCATCCTGATCAGCAAAGGATTGTAAAGCAGATTCGTTGATAAGCCAATTAATTTCAGAGTGCACTGGAGCTTGTTTCTTCCTGATACTGATTTATATTCTCAAAGCCATAGAATGTTAGAGCTGAAAAGAGACCTTTTAAGATTATCTCTTCAAATCTTCTGATTTTAATGGATGAGAAAACGGAGCGCTCTAGAAAGTTTAGACAAATGTTAATAAAGAACCATATAGGAAATGCTTTGTCACAATTCCTACATCATTTTAAGCTTTCTGTGGTTATTGCTTTTTGTCTCTGTTTTAATCTGGTGATCAAAATACATTATTTGGGCCTGGAATTGGAAATCTGTGGACACTAATCCTCAATTTTGCGCTGACGTCAGAGATATTTGAGAATCACTGCTGCCCCCTGCTGGAAGTTTAAATCTCACAGGTTCTCAAGGTTATACGGAATTTTTTAACAGTCAAAAAAATTATAAAAGTAGTATTTCCTTAAGTTAGTAAGTTTAAATAGCATAAAGGGGTATGAAGAGAAGAGTTAAACTTGCCCCCCTTCCCAGTGATAACTGTCATTAACGATTTTATTGAACGTTCTTCCATAATTTTTTTTTAAAGATTTTATTTATTTATTTAAGAGAGACACAGTAAGAGAAAACACGAGAGGGGAGAGGTCAGAGGGAGAAGAAGACTCCCCTTGGAGCTGGGAGCCCGATGTGGGACTTGATCCTGGGACTCCGGAATCATGACCTGAGCCGAAGGCAGTTGCTTAACCAACTGAGCCACCCAGGCACCCTCTTCCATAATTTTTTAACTTACATATTTGTATATATCTACTCATATGTGCAGATATGTGCATTGTTCTCTGTCAAATGAATAAATAAAAAAATTTTTTTAAAAAAAGATTTTATTTATTCATTTGACAGAGAGAGAGATCACAAGTAGGCAGGTAGGCAGGCAGAGAGAGAGGAGGAAGGAGGCTCTCCGCAGAGCAGAGAGCCCGATGTGGGGCTCGATCCCAAGACCCTGGGATCATGACCTGAGCCGAAGGCAAAGGCTTTAACCCACTGAGCCACCCAGGCGCCCCTTGAACATCTTTTTAAAGCAGTATATTGACAACCTCTTTTTTTTTTTTTTTTATGGGAGAATAATGGTCCATTGCTCAGGTGTATCATAAATTATTTGTTAAGTCCTCTTCTGATAGACTAAAATGTAAATCTCTTTAAGATCAGGGGACTTATCATTTTTTTGTTGTTACTGCTGTCTCAATAAAATTTACTTAACAAGTAACTGGACATTTTCCTAGTTTTAAGTAGTTCTCTGCTTAAAAATGTTGCCCTAAATACACTTGTGCCTGTATTAGGGGGTACTGGATAAGGTCTAGGAGGAAGTACAGGTTCAAGGGCATGTGAATTTTAAGTGTTGATAGATACTGCCAAATGAGTACTTTTGATGAAGTTTAGTAATTCTATAATTTCCATACCTGATTGGGCATCAAAGCCAGACACTCCCAGAGAATTAACGGAATATAGCTCTTTTCTGTACATCCCCTCTCTGTTTTAATTCAGTAGTGGTGGGGGGAGGGTTCCAGAAATATTTAAAGACCCCGCCTCCGACTATGATTCCTGTGCACACTCAGAATGGCAATTGCTACCTAATGTACCCATGTCTTGCTACACTGCTGCAGAGGGGAATGTGCTCTTATATCCCAACCTTCATGTGGTAACTCATTTGTTATTCACCTGATGCTTATCTAGTGCCAACTGTGTGCAAGACCCTGTGCTCGCTCAACCACAGACAAGATGGTGCAGGGGGTGTGGCACGGATTTCAACACTGCCCTGGGTGGTGGTGCTGGGGGCGAATGGGTGAGTTTGTTGTATGCGTTGGCCAGGGGCTGGGGTTTGGGGAGGGAGCACCATGTGGGTGAAACTTGGGAATCCTGCAGTACTACAGTGGCAGGAATTTTTAAAAGACCCAGCCCTGCCCTCGGTGACATGTATATGTGTTTAACAAACATGGAGTGGTGCCCGCACAACTTCTGGGTCTTCTTAGGCAAGAGCTCCTGGGGGTCACCACAAGCTGAGGCGTGGGGCGCAGCCCAGGCCTTTCCCTCTGGGCCCTTCTAAGCCAGATAAAATATCATGCAGATGCAACACACGTGGGAAATGCGCCATGGACAGCCAACAGATGGCAGTCATAAAAAGAGATGACAGATTCCACCGTCATTCACGACCCACCCAAATGTCACGTCCGCTGGCTCTTTCCCCGGCAGTTCCTGCCCAAGCAGGTGTTGTTTTCATGTATTCCACGGCAGTTAAAATGTAACAACAGAAAAAAAATCCACATAAAATAAAACTAACAACCAAAAAACAAAAAATCAAACTTACTCCTGCTCCCCAAGGCTTACTAATTCAGAACTTCTCACCACCTTATTGCATGACCCCAGAAAAAATGAAATTGGTCTCTACTTCATGGCATACATGACATCAAATACAGGTGGATGAAAGACAAATGTGAAGGCAAAAATCTACAGCTTTTTAGAATTTATCTAAATAGGGGCGCCTGGGTGGCTCAATGGGTTAAAGCCTCTGCCTTCGACTCGGGTCATGATCCCAGAGTCCTGGGATTGAACCCTGCATCGGGTTCTCTGCTCATCGGGGAGCCTGCTTCCTCCTCTCTTTCTGCCTGCTTCTCTGCCTACTTGTGATCTCTGTCTGTCAAATAAATAAATAATATCTTAAAATATATATATATCAAAATATCTTCTTGACTTCTGAATAGGAAAGGATTTAAGCCACTAACAGCCTTCAAGACAAAGGAAAACGATAAAGAGAATGATTCAGTGACACTAAAGTTATACATTGTAATTCATAAATAGATTATGTAAAGAGTTTGACAGATAAACCACAGAGTGAGAGAAGATAGTTGCAACAAATGTAACTATATGCTCATCAGCTTGTTGCAACACTAAACTACCACAGCAGTACTCAATGGTACTACTTTGAAAAACAGTTTGGCGTTGGCCCTTAAACACCACTGGCCACATATACACAGATGTACACTTAATATTTTTTCTTACAACTTTCTCTTATAGTTTTCTTAATAACATTTTATTTTTCTCTGGCTTATTTTATTTTAAGAATACAGAATGTAATATACATGAAATACAAAATATGTGCTGACCAACAGCTTAATTTATATTGGTAAGGTTTCTGGTCAACAGTAGGCTATTAGTTAAGTTTTGGGGAGTCAAAAGTGTTCGGCAGATTTTTGACTGCATGGGGGTCAGTGTCCTTAACTTTGCATCATTGAGGGGTCTACTATAGTTCACAATTAAAAGGAAAAAGACAAGAAACCAGTGCCTAAGAACGTGTATCTCCTTCTACATTTTAAAGTTGACATCTAAAAGTTTCCATCTTATTTACCTTTTTTTCTTACTTGAACAATAATGCTTGTAGCAGACTTATTTGTAATTGTCCCAAATAGGAAACAACCCACATATCTATGGATAATGAATAAACAACTTGTGGATTTTCATATAATGGAACAATACTCAGCAATAAAAAGGAATGACATGGGGGAATCTCAGAAACACTGTAATGCAAATGAAGTTAGACACAAAGAGTACCTACTATATGATTCTGTTTATATGAAATTCAGAAACAGACAAACTAAGATGTTTGAAATTCCAACAGTGGTTGGTGGAGGGTGAGTGTCTAGAAAGGGGAATAAGGGAACATCCTGGGGGTAATTCAGCATGCATTTAACTAATGCAAAAGATGTACTTTCTGACATATTACAGATCTTAACATTTAAAAATAAAACTGTGATATCACTGCCATAAATACACCCAAGGAAATACAAGTACCATTCTGATTTGATATCCACCATCATCCATTTAAAAATGAAAAAATATGGACAGGCCCTTCTTGAACAGTCATACATTTTAATAAACATTTTTTTTTTTCTTAAGTAAGCTCTATCCCCAATGTGGGGCTTGAACTCACCATCCTGAGATCAAGAGTCACATGCTCAACTGGCGGAGCCAGCCAGGCACCTAACAGTCATACATTGTAAATCATTCTTTTTCTCCTTGGAATCTATGTCTCCAACCAGATATTACTCTAAATTAACATGGTTTTATGTCTGAAAGTCCTCTATTCATCATCTATTACTCTGCAATAACATATGACCATATACTTTTTGTTGCATTTAGAAGTCTTAAAAAATAAACTATTGCCACAAGGCTTTTTTTTCCCCTTTCTTAATTTGTCAGAGAGAGAGCACAGGGAGGGGGAGCGGCAGCATTGGGAGAAGGAGGGTCCCTGCTGAGCAAGAGGCCCATTGTGGGACTTGATTCCGGGACCCAGGGATCATTACCTGAGCCAAAAGCGTGTGCTTAATCAACTGAGCCACCCAGTCGTCCCTCACCGCAAGACTTTAAATATTAATTTTCTCTGAGTTTAAGCTAGCATTATAAGCAGCCTAAAATTATATCCATGGAAAATTCACCTCTCAGGATGGCTGTGTGGCTCAGTTGGTTAAGTGTCTGACTTTTTTTTTTTTTTTAAGATTTTATTTATTTATTTGACAGAGAGAGAGAGATTACAAGTAGACAGAAAGGCAGGCAGAGAGAGAGAGAGAGGGAAGCAGGCTCCCTGCTGAGCAGAGAGCCCGACACGGGACCCGATCCCAGGACCCTGAGATCATGACCTGAGCCGAAGGCAGCGGCTTAACCCACTGAGCCACCCAGGCGCCCAAGTGTCTGACTTTTGATACCAACTCAGGTCTTGATCTCAGGGTTGTGAGTTCAAGTTTTGCACTGGGCTCCCTGGTGGGTATGGAGCCTACTTAAAAAAAAAAATCATCTTTCAATGAAATGAATGAGGGAGTAGTTAATGGAACCTTAATTAGTCTTTTTTTTTTTAAAAAAAGACTTTATTTATTTGAGAGAGAGCAAGTGAGAGACTGCACGAGCAGGGGTGGGGGACAGTGGGCAAAGGGAGAAGGAAAAGCAGACTCCCTGCTAAGCAGGGAACCAGACTTGGCACTCAATCCCAGGACCACAGGATCAAGACCTCAGCCAAAGGCAGACGGTTAAGTGACTGAGCCACCCAGGTGCCCTGGGAACTTAATTAGTCTTAAACTATGCTGTATTTGTATCCAAACTCAATTTCTAACATCATAACATACACCACGCTGAGATGCAGATGGTATGCTTTAATCTTTTGCAAGGTGGGAGAAAGTTGATTGGGAAAGGGAAACTGGGAGGATCTCTGACATTGGTGTAGTCTCAGTCAATTTTAAGCAAGATAACACATGAAGGTTGATCCCCCTTGAAAAGTATTCATGCTTAGGGATATGTGTAATTCCAGTTTGAAGACCACCAGTTCAGAATGTGTGGAGATGGAATTCTGATGCAGATTTGTCTGACTCCCACCCTAGATTCTTTCAACTGCCTCTATACAATCCTAATTTATTCCTTGTCACTTCAACCTAAAAAAACTTTTTTAAGGAATATTTATATGCTGGGGGAGGGCTGGGGGCAGCTCTAGAAGTAATACATCAATCACCATTGCTCTAAATTAAAATACATTAATTTGCTTAGAGTGGCTCATGGAATGCAGAAGAACATTTATGTTTACCAGTTTATTAAAAGATATGATTAAGAATAGAGATGAACATCCAGCTTGAGAGATACACAGGGCAAGGTCTGGGAGGGAGCCCAGCACAGGAGCTTCCATCTTGGTGGATTGAGGTATGTCACCCTCCAGTTACATGGATGTGGTCACCAACTTGGAAGCTCTCTGAACCCCATACTATGGGAATTTTATGCAGGCCACATCATAGGCATGAGAGATCATGAACTCCCATTTTCAGGCCTTCTCCCTTCTCAAGAAAATAGCAGAAGGGGAGGAAAATTTCAAGCTTCTAATCATGGCTTGGTCTTTCTGGTGACCAGCTCCCATCTAGGAGCCATCTTGGAGCCCACCCAGAGTTATCTTCTTAGAACAAGAGATGCTCCTAGTGCTCTTAGCACTTAAGAAATTAGCAGCATTTTAGGGCTGCCCAGGTGACTGAGTGGGTTGAGCCTCTGCCTTTGGGTCAGATCATGATCTCAGGGTCCTGGGATTGAGCCCCGCATTGGGCTCTCTGCTCAGTGGGGAGCCTGCTTCTCCTTCTCTCTCTGCCTACTTGTGATCTCTCTCTCTGTCAAATGAATAAAATAAAAATCTAAAAAAAAATTAGCAGAGTTTTAGAAACTCTGTGCCAGGAACCAGGGGCGCACACGTGCGCGCACACACACACACACACACACTCACAATTTTCTACTATCTCACAGTGTACTCCTTTAAAGATTTCACATATAAGACTGGAAAAGTCCTTCTCTAGGCATGAATTGTTTAGGCTCTGCAGGTTTCTTCAGCCTCTTTTGAGTCAGGGATCATGGTAAGGTTTCATAAAGGGCAACGTTTATTGAGGATCTTTCCCCCCTACTCACTGTAGAAAATTAGAAAAATATAGAAAGTTCTAAGGAAGAACAAATTTGAAATCTCTTGTTCTATTGTGGTTAATATAAATAGGTCTGAATTTAAAATCAGATTAGACATAAATTCATTATAATGTCTTGGGCAAGTCACTTAACCTCCTGGAGCCTCAGTTTATTCATCTCTAAAACTGGCATAATAATGCCTTTTCTGTAGGATTTTGATGAAGATTAAATTAAATAACAGCATTTATTTACCCTAGCATGGTAAGTGATAAATAGTAAATGGTCAAAGAAATATTTTACAGGGATGCCTGGGTGGCTCAGTGGATTGAGCCTCTGCCTTCGGTTCAGGTCATGATCTCAGGGTCCTGGGATTGAATCCCACATCGGGCTCTCTGCTCTGCAGGGAGCCTGCTTCCTCCTCTCTCTTTGCCTGCCTCTCTGCCTACTTGTGATCTCTGTCTGTCAAATAAATAAATAAATAAATAAATAAATAAAATCTTAAAATTTTTTTTACAGATTGTAACTTCCTTAAATGTGCGGTCACATTATGTTTCTACCCCTTTTATTTTATCTTGAGCATGAACTAGTCTTTGAGTACATAATTATTTATTTTTATGGGAGGGGCATAATTTTTATCCCAGAATAAAATTCCTTAATATGAACACTCCATGACTTATTTAATAATATTATTACTGGCTCTAGTTCTCATTTACACTATAAGTAAGTCTGCAAGTAATCAAAACCCATGCATTTAAATCTTGGTGCTCATTTACAATGATTTCCATAGAACTAATTTTTAAACAACGGATGTTTTATGGCTCTTGTTCTTTTTTAGTTTCGTTTAGTTTTGTCTTCTTGAATTCTTCCCTGGAAAGGTTTTATAGATTTACACTTTCACCAGCATTGACTTAAAGTGCTTGTTTCACAGCATCCTCCCTGACACTGGGTATTACTATTTTTTTCCCTAGGCTTGCTGACTTAATTAACATATATCAGGCATTGTTTACAGGTCTTATCTCATTTCATCTTCACTACAACCCCATGAAGTGTCCATTTGGTAGTCCATACTCTTGACCAGGTGGGGGAAACAAGATCACTAGAGGGTAAGTTCTTACCCAAGCCAGTAAATTATTAGGCCAGGAAAAGCCTGTTCATCAATAACTTGCTGACTGTAGCTTTTCCCCTATACCACCCTGCCTCCTGCTGGTGTCCAGAGGGAGGGCAGAAAGCACTGAAGTTCTCAAAACAGAATCTTTATCAGAGCTGGGATGTTTGTGGTGAGTAGAGAGTGATGTCAGGACAACCACACGATGGTGGGACTTTGAAAAATAAGGAGAAAATTCAGCAAGCTTTAGACTTAATATCTATGTGCTTTATGTAAGTTATAGCTTAATTTAAAAAAAAAAGGAAAAATGAGAATTTTAATAGTAAAGAGGAGGAAAGACTTTTCAGACAGACAGTGCATAAGCTCATAGAAATAGCTTACACTTACTGAGCCCATACAACTAGCCAAGCCCTCCACGAAGGACCCTGGAAATAATAACTCAATTTTTATACAATCCTCATGAGGCACCTCTGTTATTTGTGCTTGACAGATAAGAAAACAGAAGCAAAAAGAGATGGTTAAGCAATTTTTTAAAAATTGTATGTATTTGAGAGAGAGAGAGAGAGAGCATGCACTTGAGCAGGAGAAGGAGCAGAGGCAGAGAGACAAGAAAGCTTCACAGTGAGCTCAGAGCCCAAAGCAGGGCTCAGGGTTCAGTCCCAGGACTCTGATATGAAGACCCGAGCCTAAACCAAGAGTCAGACACTCAACTGACTGAGCCACCCAGGCACCCCAACGGTTAAGCAATTTGTTCAAGTTTACATGGCTAACAAGATGAAGAGTCAGAATCAAGGCAGGTAATTTGGCTCCTGGTTAAGACAGACAGGTTGGGATGGCACAACAGCCAAAATCACCAAAGGTCTGTCAGACTTAGAGGCCTCTTTGTATTCTGGAAGGTCTACAACATAGAGATTTTGACAGACCAGGATTTTATACAGATTCAGGTCTGTGCGTAACTAATTCAAGGGTCTAGCATGTGATTTCGCAACCTCAGTGATGTTGCCACCTGCCCTCCTGAGTTGTCCTCTAGTAGTCCCAAACTGGATCTTTGCTTTTTCTAATCCAGTGAAACAGGTAGAGAAGGCTCAACCAGTTACTGGACCTCTCAGAGAGGGGGCAAACCATTCCCACAACCGGATTTCTCTATTTGGTCCACGTGCTGGGTCATGAATTCCAAGAGCATCAAAGGAATCTATAGGCAATTCTCATGCTATGTCCCCACTTCCTTCCTACACTGACTCCACGCCCACTCAGTCCTCTGAAAATGCTCCTTGATCATTCATCCTGCCCACCTGTGGAAGATATGGACAATGATGTATCCAGTGAAGGAATGGGAATGGACTTTCCAAGGTCTTTGTGTCAAACCCATCACAGAAATGGGGGAAAAAAAAAAGAAAGTATGGTTTAGGAACGTGTCAAGCAAGGCGAGGGCTGTAAGTGGATTTGGAACAGGAGTTGGACGAGAAGAGAACTTGGAGAAGGAGAGAGGGACCATGATTTTTTTTTTTTAAATTTTTTGAAGTCCTCTCCAGGACAGAAAGGGAGAAAAGAACCCAGGGAAGATGTCCTGTGTAATCATAAAATTATGTAGTCAGCTGTTCTGTACCTAGAAAATCATGACACAAATACGTAAGAAATGGGAGGCAGCCCGTTTCAGTAAATATAGTTTCAGTAAATATAGTTTCAGTAAATATAGTTTCCTGGTGGGTATGTAATTAAATTGCAGTAAATATAATTTGCTAATGGTATGGTTTTTCAATGTGTACCAAAAGCCTTCCTCATGTGCCTAGTCAAATCCAACCTCAAGAAATATGTCAGGCCCTGAGCTAGGTTCCAGGATGTAGGGTGGACAAGCAGACAGGGTATCTGCTTCCCAAAGCAGCTAACTCTGGATCATGTATTTCAGGAAGGATGAACTATGAGATGATAAGCAGGGAGCACTGAGATGTTTAAACCATCCCAGAAAGTCAAGAATGGTTGAAATTCTCTTCAATGAGGCTTGAAGGACAAGAAGGAGTTAGGCTAGAATAGACAAGATAAGGCTCCGTGGCAATTGAGTAGCAAGCAAAAAGGAAGTGACAGAAATTGTGCATACACACATGTGAGCACAAAATGATGTTGGCAAATAGGCAACCTCTTCAAGCTGTAAACATCATGTTAAGGCGTCTGCAGCTTGTTCAAAAGCAAAAGGGAACTGACAAAGAGTAACAAGTGAAATATTTTGATGTGCGTTCTACTGTGTATCTTTTGACTCACTAATTCCATGTTAAGGAAATAATTATAAATTTGTGCAACGGTACTGTTAAAAGTATGTTTCTAATATTGAGATTGTCTAAAATCAGAAAATTTTGAAATAACCTGAGCATCTTATATTAGGGGCTTAAGTGAAGAAAACTTTGGCTCACCTATACATGAGAATGGAATGTAGCTGTTAAAGATACTGTAGAAAAATATGTAATGGCATGCAAAGACGTTCGTTATACGTTAAATGAAAAATGATTATATAAAATATATACAGTATAACACTGTTTTTAGTAGAAAATACACACACACACACACACGCACTACGTACAAAAGACACTAGAAGGCTATAAAACTGCATGTGAATGTATTCTTTCCTGTGGGATTATGGGTGACTTAAATGTTCATCCTTTTACTTATTTTTTTCCCCCTAACGTGTTACTTCTGTAATTAAAAAATTATCTGTCTTATATGTCTAGAGGTTTTTGGGGTGCCGGTCGTAATGTATTTCTTGACCTCGATTGGGTTTACACTGGCCTTGCTTTAAATTACGTTAAAAAACAAAATAATTTGTTTAAAAATGTAAATCTGCTTAATAAACTTTCTTCTATAAACTGTGTTACATTTTACAATTTTGTGCTTAATAAGGTGCACGTATTTTTTTTTCAATATCTTATACGTAATCCCCAAATCTCAAAGTGTTCCATAATTTCGGAGCGAAGTTGACACTTGACCGCAAACGCGCTTGGTTCACCGGCCTGGACTTCAAGTCCCAGCAAGCATTGCGGCCTGCACACCGGGAACTACGGGGTCCGAGGCGGGGTTAGGGAATGCACGGTTTTTTCCCTCCCAGAAGCCCGCGGGCGGCTAAGAACACCGTCCGTGTCATGGCCGCGGGAGCCGGGACGGCAAGCCCTGCTTCCGGCCCGGGCGTCGTACGTGACCCGGAGGCGTCACAGTCGAAGAAGCGGCCCGGCCGGGAAGGCGGGGAGGGCGCGCGGCGATCGGACGCGATGGCGGGAGGAGGCGGGAGCAGCGACAGCGGCGGGCGGGCGGCAGGCCGGCGGGCGTCCCGCAGTAGCGGGCGGGCTCGGCGGGGGCGCCAGGAGCCGGGGCTGGGGGGCGCCACGGAGCGGGGCGCGGGGGAGGCACGGCTGGAGGAGGCGGTCAACCGCTGGGTGCTCAAGTTCTACTTCCACGAGGCGCTGCGGGCCTTTCGGGGTAGTCGGTACGGGGACTTCAGGCAGATCCGGGACATCATGCAGGGTGAGGGCCGGACCTGGGGAAGGAGGCTGGTTGGGGAAGGGGATCTGTGACGCCTGGGGGTCGGCCCTGGGGGGATCGCCGAGCCAACGTTGTCTTCTTTCCCAGCTTTGCTTGTCAGGCCCTTGGGGAAGGAGCATACCGTGTCCCGGCTGCTGCGGGTTATGCAGTGTCTGTCGCGCATCGAAGAAGGGGAAAATTTAGGTATGGCAATTTTTGTGTTCTTCTCTTGGTTTATTTATGGTTACGTTGTTGTTTTCCAACTTATGTCTGGAACTGAAAGATTCGAGGTTAAGGTGCACTACTACTATGTTTCGATCACAGTGGTCTTTTCCCTTCTAGGATGAATCTGTTCTCTGGGTCTAGTTTTCTCCAGTTACGATTCCCTTGGCTGCTTTTCTGTTTTTTATTTCCTCCCACCTGTTTCTTGCTTGCCCCAACCTTGCTGCGATCTAGTGAGTTATGTTAAGGCCAGATTTTTCCCCCATAGAATGGTTTTCAGAGTATAAGCACTTTTTTTCTTTTAACTGAACTTAAGAGCTGTTTAGCAGAACTGCCTTCAGTTTCTGGTCACTTGTATCTGAGGAGGATGTGTCTGTCCTGAAATTTGAGATGCAAATTCATGTGTTAAAAAATAAATTTGTACCTGCTTTTGAAATTATTAAAAAATAGTCACTTCAAATTTATTGGTTTGAATTTGAACACTTAACATGTTTTATAACTTGTAGCCAGTATGTTAGCAAATTATATGCAAATCTTTCTATATTTACATATGTCTTTTCTGATAAACATGTATTTTTGGACATGTTTCTGCTTATAAAATAGCTTAAAGTGAAAACTGTGCTCTTTATCCTAGACTGTTCCTTTGATATGGAGGCTGAGCTCACACCACTGGAATCCGCTATCAATGTGCTCGAGATGATTAAAACGGAATTTACACTGACAGAGGCAGTGGTCGAATCCAGTAGAAAACTGGTCAAGGAGGCTGTAAGGCTCTATTTTTATTTCCTTTTTCCTTTTGACAAAGAAGATGTCTTTGAGGATACAATGCTTATCTTTTCTGTGTGGGGATGGAGAAAGCCAGTGAGCACACTCAAACATAGACACACACAGATGTTACATCTCTTCGGCCAGGCTTGGAAACTGTTTAATGGCAGGTATGCTGCTTTTGTGATTTTGGTTGTGTTCCTTGTAGCCTTGGCAGGAGGCCACAATCCACAAGAGTTGGGTTGGCATTGAAGACTGACATCTTGGAGGTTGTTACACCATTCAGGAGCATTGTTAAAGGGCTAGAAGCAACTGGCCTAGGTTTTGGTCATCTTTGTTTATTATAAACCAAAGAGGATCGCTGAGGCCATAGGAAATGTGGGACTGACTCTGAAGAGGAACATTCCTTTTCAACAAACAGAATTAAAGATTCTAGGATAATCAGCCAGTTAGCAAAACAGTAATTGTAGAAGGGTGACATAGCCAGTGTTCTTGACAAGAAAGAAACTACTGGAGTGCCTTGGAATTTGGGGCTGTGTGTTATTGGCTCAGGTAGCTTCATGTAGTAGAACTTATTTTTATTTAAAACATGACTGGCAATGGGAACCAGTCAGAAAAAGCTTTTTCTTCCTCAGTAACCAAGTCTGGGGGTGTGGAAGCAGATGTAGAGGTGGGGACTTAAGAACAGCAGCTCAGCATTGCTCTGGTAGTAGAAAGTAAGGATATTGGTAAGAAAAGAGCACCCCCTAAAAAGATCTGACATGGGGGTGGGAAGATAAAACTGCTTGGCAGTGAAGACTGTCTGTCCCTTAGCAGTGTGCTGGATACTTAGGTACCCTGCTAAAAAAAAAAAAAAAAAAAGACTAGTGTGTGTGAGGTGCAGATATTTATTCAGTTAAGGACCTTGGGCAGGATACTTTCAGTCTTGGGAAGAATGCTCAGATAATCCAAATTCCAAAGAGGAGTAAGTCCAAGAATAGATTTTTAGTATGGGTAGGTCAGGTTTGTATTGGAGGGAAAATGCCAGAAAAAACATAATAGCAAAGGAGGAGAAATCCATGGCTACTTTCAGAAGAGCTGAGGATCTTTTGAATGGGAAGGAATGGTATCATGAGGCACTTGACTGGCTCAGTTGGTGGAGCATGCAGCTCTTGATCTCGGGGTTGTGAGTTTGAGCCCCACATTGGGTGTTGGGATTACATAAAAATAAAATCTTGAAAAAAAACTGCACAGGGAAGGAATGGTACCCATTTCAAAGTAATTCATGTAATTCCTGTTAAGTAGGTAGTGGATTCAGAAGTGCAGTTCCTTCAGAACAGAAGAGCTGTAGATTTGTCTCTGTACCCTCTTCTGGAAGAGTCTTGTGGGCTTTCATCTGTTTATTTGTTGATTTATTATTATTTCTTATTTAAGTTTATAGGTCTTGTTTGGGAGGCTTCCTTATGAAAAATCTGTTAGCAAAGTCTAAATTTTTTCAAAATAGTCAACCGTACCCTTATGTTGACTCCCTTCTGCTTTTCCATTTTCCATCATGTACCAGATTTCTTGTTACATTTGCCATATTACTGTTCTTGCTACCTACCAAATTACCCCCAAATCTAGCAGCTTAAAGCAGTAAATATTGTCTCTCACTTTCCAAGAGTTGGGTTCAGCTGAGTGTTCCTGGCTTGAGGTCTCTGATGAGATTGTAGTCAAGCTGTGTGTAGGGTGGCAGTCATCTCAAGACTCACTGGGACCGAAGGATCTGTTCCCGTGCTCACTTACATGATTGTTAGCAGGACTCACTTTCCTTGCTGGCTGTTGTTTGGAGTCTTCATCTTCTTGCCTCTCCACAGGACTCCTTACAACATGATAGCTTATTTCCTCTAGAATATGTGATCCAGGAGAACAAGAGCCAAGATAAAAGCTGCAGTCTTTTATAACCTAATTTCAGAAGTGTCATTACTTCTGCCATACGCTGTTGGGTCACACAGACCGGACCAGCTGTGGATTAGTGTGTGGAAGGGGACTATGCAGAGGGCGGGACCATTGGGGGCCATCTTAGAGGCTGGCCACTACAATTACCTTTAACTCTTAGTTATTAAATGATACCATATCACTTGCCTCAATTTATTTTGTTTTTTTTAATTTTTCATTTAGAGTCATAGGATCTGTTTATGGTCATCTTCAGGAAAATACCATGGGATGCCCAGGCTGTTGAGGCTTTTTGATGCATTTTAAGCTTTGTAAAGTGTCTCAAAAGTTCATTTAAAATTCTATTAAGTTTTTGTTAAAGTTTGTCAGATTAGTTAAGTTAGAACTTTTCGTTATGTGATGTGCGGATTTCTTTGTTTCTTTCTTTTTAAGATTTTATTTGTGTATTTGAGAGAGAGGGAGAAAGAGAGAGCATGAGAGGGGAGAGTGTTAGAGGGAGGAGCAGGCTCCCTGCACACAGAGCCTGATGTGGGACTCAGTCCTGGGACTCCAGGATCATGACCTGAGCCAAAGGCAGTTGCTTAACCAGCTGAGCTACCCAGGAGCCTTGGGTGTAGGGATTTCTGTAGGTCTTCAGAACCCCTTCAGGAATCAAAACTATTTTCATAACGGTGCCAAATGAGTTGACTTTCAGTGCACTGACTTTGCACTAATGGTGCAAAAGCACTGATGGGTAAAATTCCTGGTGCTTTAACATGACCCAGGAAGTGGTATCTTTTCTTACTAGTTATTGTAGTCTTCACTGTCACATAGTTGTAGTTGAAAAATAAATAAAAGCCAGTTTCCATTAAGAATGTCTTTGATAAAGCAGTAAATTGATTTTATTAAATCTAGGCCCTTGAGCAAACACCTTTTCAGTATTTTGTGACAAAGCAGGAAGTTTGCCTAAAGCATTTCTGCCACATAATATGATGGTTGTCCTGAGGAAGTCACTCGTGAGATTGCTTGAGTTGCATGTTACTCTAGGTGCTTTTCTAATGGAATACCTTTCTTACTTGAAAGAACTCACAAATTTTGGTTATTGAGGTGTGGGCATATGGCAGTCATTTTCTTGCAAAAGAGCAATGGGAACATGTCATTTCAGAGAAAACAGTTGGTAGTATTTGTTGCCAGTGATAAAACTCAAGCTTTCAAGTAAAAATTCAAATTTTGGAAAACTTGTATTGATGTACCTGACAGCCTCCCAATGTTAGGCTTTTCTCATAAGATTGATGGTGGTTAATTAAGAGCTGTGATTTTAAAAAATACTTTCAATGAATGTGTCAACATTTGAAAGATCTGTACAACTTAGTAAAAAAATATTTTCCAATTGGCCAGTGCATTATATTACAAAATCATTCATAGGTAAAAGATCCATTTAAAATGCAAGATAGATTAAAAGATTTTAATATAACAGATGATGAAAAGTTCAGTTGCCCAAATTTGGTATAGAGTCAAAGAAGAATAACCACAATTTTCTGAAAGGTCTATTAAAATACTCCTCCCTTTTCCAACTTTATATTTGTGTGAGGCTGGACTTTTTTCTTTTATATACTTGAACCACAACAACACATCAGTATGAATGGAGAAGCAGATATGAGCATCCAGCTTTCTTCTATGAAGCTAGGTAGTATGGAGATTGCCAAAAATGTAAAACAAGGCCAGCCTTCTCATTGTTTGTGGTAGAAAGCATAGTAATTCTTCATAAAGTTATGTTTTTTACAGTAACCTGCAATGCGTTTGTTACTTTTAAATGAATTAATAAATATTATTATTTAAGTTTTTCTTAGTTTTATATTTCTAATATGGTGATATAACGCACATAAGCAAAAGCTCTTCCGGGTCCTCATTAACATTTAAAAGCAGAAAGGAATCCTGAGACTAAAACTTTTGAGAACTGATTCTGTAAGCTTTTAATGATATTGAGGCTAAATTGGTTTTCTCTTCATAACTGAGATTCCTTAGTTAGGTTCCCGTGGAGAACAGCAGAGTGTAACATGTATGGCACATTATCGGAAAAGCATTTATTCGTTGCTTTTTGCTGTGGAACATTCTCCCCTGCATCTTTGGTAACAGCATCTTTTCTTTTGGGGTCTTACCCCATTTTAGTGGGGCTGGGTGCATAAAACAGTCTCTAAATACCTTAACTCTTGAAATAAAAGGCTTTGTCAGAGCTTTTTGAGCATTCCTGCTTCCCATAACAGCCTGTTTTGTTGTTGTTGTTGTTTGTTTGTTTTCTGAGTTTTCTTCTTTAGCCTTTTTTTCCCTTTTGTGAATTTTGGTTTTCTCTTTCTATGTGCTTTCTGCTATTTCCCCTCAACAGACCTATCCCACCTCTACTGAAAATCTACGCTTGGAATTTCCTTTTTGTTTAAGTTAGCTAGAGACCATTGCTATTGCTTATACCTTAAGAACCTTAACAGCTACATAAGAAATTATACTTCTTTCTGAAAACTCTCAAGTGAAAAAAAAAATAGTTCACCCCTAAAAATAAAACAAAACATAACAACAACAACTTTCCAGGAAATTAGTTTTAAAAGATAAACTTATAGTGCAAACGTTGGAGACAGACTTCTAATTTAGAATTTGAAAGCATTCACATTTCCTTTCTTATTTCACAAATTAAATATAGTAGGACCTGGTTCTAATTCTGAAAAAGACAAGAGTAAGCATACTCTCTTCTGTCCTTCTTAATTCAAGTATAAATCCTAGACAGAATGTGTGGAGCAGCTGTCTGAGGATTCATAAATGTAAATGGTAGTAAACAGATGGGGAAGAAAACCAGAATTTGAAGATCCACCAAACTGGTGATGATTAGTATACCATTTTTTCCTTCTCTGGTACCATCCAGCCTGGATTTGAAGTCTCCTGAGAAACCTAGAAATGCATGCTACGTGGGAACAGAAAGAACTCCAAGAAAGGCTTCCTCTGGCCTGGGGAGGTGCAAAGGGATCTCCTAAAAGTCAGCGAGGGTGAGAGAAATCCTAGGGTTTCTTTTCTCCCTTCTCTCTTGCCTTGGCACCCAGACAGTACTGCCCTGGTAGCAGCAGTGGCCCAGTGACAACAGTGACAATGGGGTGGCACTAGAACTAAAGGAAGAGAACCCATTCTCTTTAGCAGTAGAGCTGTGAGCTGTAGAGTGTTTGTTTTGTCTTTTTACTGTCTCTCCTGCTGCTTAACCCTGGATGCTATTGCAGTTTAGTAGGGAAACTAAGCCCCAGGAATACAGGCTAGTCTGAAATTTGAATATCAATTAATGTCCTTCACTCTATTAATCTAAAAAAGAACGAAATATATCAGTTGGTGCAGAAAAGGCATTTAACAAAATTCAACATTAGTTCATGATAAAAATACTCAGGAAACTATGAATAGAAGAGAACGTTCTGAACCTGATAAAAGATATCTACAGAAAACCTACAGCTAACATCATACTTGACAATTGAGGATAGAATGTTTTGTCCTTAAGATACAAAGGCAAGGATGCCCATTCTTACCATTCCATTTCATGTAATATGGGAAGACCTGGCCAGTGCAGTAAGTCAAGAAAAAGAAAAGGCAAGAGACTAGAGAGGAAGGGAAGAAATGTCCCTATTTACAGATGATATGACGGTCCATATGGATAATCCTATGAAATATACTAAAAAAATCTATATATAAATTGAGCAAAATTGAAGGATACAAAAATCAACACACGAAGTTATTCATATTTCCAGTATATATTAACAGTGAATGGCTTGAAATGAAATTACCCAAACAGTGCCGCTTACAATAGCTCCAAAAGAGAAGAAAAAGAATTACTTAGGTATAAAACTAGCAAAACATGTACAGTTTCTGTATGTGCAAAAACAAAATGCTGATGAACGAAATCAAGACCTTGGGGCACCTGGGTGGCTCAGTTGGTTAAAGCCTCTGCCTTTGGCTCAGGTCATGATCCCAGGGTCCTGGAATTGAGCCCTGCATCTGGCTCTCTGCTCAGCAGGGAGTCTGCTTCCCCACCTTTCTTTCTCTGCCTGCCTCTGCCTGCTTGTGATCTCTGTCAAATAAATAAAATCTTAAAAAAAAAAAAAAAGAAATCAAGACCTAATAAATGAAAAGGCACTCCATGTTCATGGACTGGAAGATAATAAAGTTAAGAGGTCAGTTCTCTCTGGCTCATCTGTAGATTTAATATAATTCTAATCACAATCTCAACAGGATTTTCTATGGACACAGACTGATTCTAAAATACAAATGGTAAAGCAAAGGAAAAATAACCCAAACAATTCTGTAAAAGGACAAAGTTGAAGACGTCACTAATCCAATTTTAAGAACCATCCTAAAGATACTCATAACCATAAATAAAGATTAATGGAATAGAAGACAAAGTCCAGAAATAGGCCTACACAAATATGACATTGGTTTTTGACAAAAATGTGAAAGCAATGCAAGGAAAAGGTGTTCAATAGAAAAAGGGTAGTCTTCAACAAATGGTATTGAAGTAGTTGGGTGTCCATATGCAAAAACTGAATCTTGACCTCACAAAAATTAATTCAGAATGGATCATAATCTAAATATGAAATGTAAAGCTGTAAAGATTATTGAATAAGATGAAAGAAAAACTTTATGTCCTGGACTTAGGCAAAAAGTTCTTAGTTATGACAATAAAAGCATGATCTGTTCAGAGGAAATTTTGGTAAGAGGAAATAATGGTAAATTGGACTTAATCAAAATTTAAAACTTTGGTTCAGAAAAACTGTTAAGTGAATAAAGACAAGCTATAAACTAGGAGAAAATATATGCAAATCACGTATCTGACAAAGGACTTGTGTCCAAAATATATAAAGAACTCTCAAAACTATTTTTAAAAACGGGCAGAAGCCTCACCAAAGAGAATATACAAATGGCATATAAACACAACAAGATGTTCAACATGATCTGGCCTTCGGCTTAGGTCATGATCCCAAGGTCCTGGGATTGAGTCCTGCATTGGACTCCCTTCTCACTGGGGAGCCTTCTCCCTTTCCCTCTGCCCTTCCATGTGACCCAGCAATTCCACTTGTGGATATTTACCTTAGAGGAATATTAAGTTCACCTCAAAACCTATACATGAACGATTTAACATCTATTCCTACTCATCAAAAATTGCACACAACCCAAATACCCTTCAGTGGTCAATGGATAAAAGTAGCACAGTACCCCTCCCACCCCATCCATAGTTTCACTCCATGGTTTCAGTTACTCACAGTCAACTGTGGTTGGAAATCAGACAATTCTTCTGACATATGGTCAGAAGGCAGAAGGTCAGTAGTAGCCTAGGGCTAAGTCTTAATATCTATGTTATTCACATCACGTCACCTCATCACATAGGCATCCCATCATCTCACATCACAAGAAGGGTGAGTACAGTACAGGAAGATACTTTGAGAGACAGACCACATTCATATAACTTTTATTACAGTATATTGTTACATTTTTTCTAGTTTATTGTTAATCTCCTCTCGTGCCTAATTGATAAACGTTAACATAGGTATGTATAGGAAAGAGGAGTGGGAGTGTTTTTGAAAAAACATATGTCCAAGGACCCCACAACTCAGGTAAATTTGATATATTTTTGCTCCCATGACTTAAATCCATCTCATCATCATAAAACTGAAAAGATCAGTGGTTGCCAAGGGCTGGAGATGGGGAAGGGGTGACTACAGAAGGGTGGCACAAAGGCAGGATTTTGCATCCTTATTGTGGTGATTACAGGAGTCAATACATGTATTAAAACACAGGATACTACCTCCCCCAGCCATTAGTCCATTTTACTGTATGCATGTTAAGTAAAATTTAAACATATAAAAGGATCTAAATTATTTTATATAAAGTAAAACCTTTGAATTCTTCAAGAAAGTAAGTATAATTTTAGTACAGTTCTTCTGCTGAAAATGATGTAAAAGTGAATGGTCATCTGAGTATAAAATATAAAGACCTACTCTGTGCCTACCCTGGGCAGCAAGAATTTATGGTCATGCCTGCTATTTAATTAAGAGCATTTGACACCAGTTTCCTTTGCATGTGGAGGACAGAATCACCAGAGATTAATACCAGAGATTAATTCCTTTTGCTAGTCCTACATCTTTTGGTCCGTATCTCTTTTAGTTCTTCCCTGAAATGAAGATTGAAAATATCTATGGACCAGTTTTCCTTCCCTGTTGTGTGTGTGTGGTGTTTCTTCTACCTCTCCTTGAGACCGGATTTATCCTGTTAGGTAACTCCAAGTGCTCCCAAGTTTTCCCTGGCTTTTCTAATTTTTTGAAAAAAATGACACATTTTTAAAATATCACTTAAAATTTCAATCAGTGTCATTTTTCCTCTACATATATTTTCTTGGGGTTTTTACTAAAGGACCCTTTATCTTTGTGGCTCATGAGACTTTTGCATCCTACCTGGAATTCTGCCCTCCTTGTGTGCTACCTGTCGATGTGCTGGGTTTGTTCATTTCAGTAATTCCCTGCACACTTGAACTGGAGTTGCCAGCTGGAGTTTAGGATAGTGAGAGGCTGTGTTGGTTGTCCTACAGAAATGGCCTCAGGCCTTTCCTGAATGGAACTAGCAGAACTCTGTGGTCAGCAAATGGCTTCCCCATCCCCCACAGTATATCCTCCCCTCTCTGTCCCCATCATTATATCAAAGCTTTTGCATCCAAAAAGAACAGATCCAATTGTTCTGGGGACCTGGAATGACTCCTGCCCATTTTGCCTTTCCTTAGGAGGCCCTATTCAAACTGGGTAAATGGTCTGTAATCCAGAGGATCAGATTTTGCTTTATCAGCTATTTTTTTGAAAATCCGGTATAATGTTGAAAATCTACTACCCTACACAGTGAAAGAAGAGTGCTTACAGTTGTTCATAATGCCTGAGCAGTGACTGTTAGTTTTTAAATAAAGGAATTTGACAGAATGTGAAGAAGTTCTTGGATATGTAAGACTCATTTTTTACTTATTAATAGTTTATTTTAGTATCTGATATTCTGATTACACCTGTCATTATTACAACAGTTAAAAAAAAAGGTTTTTTTCCCCTTTTGTAGGCTGTCATTATTTGTATCAAAAACAAAGAATTTGAAAAGGCTTCAAAAATTTTGAAAAAACATATGTCCAAGGACCCCACAACTCAGGTAAATTTGATATATTTTTGCTCCCATGACTTAAATCCATCTCATTGTTTTTTTGTGGGGAAACAGGGAAAGGGTTCTTTGTTAGGAATGTTATCTAAATATTTGGCACCTTTAATCTTGTCTTTTATATTTGGGATAGCTTACAGTGAGATTGGCTTTTCAAAAATTTGTTTTTTATTATATAAATTTACCTAAATTATTTTCTTGCCCATTTCTGTTATGTTTGTGACAGAACTTTATTTAAGTGATCAGCACCAGGTATGAAGCTATCAAGTTCTGTAACACTTCTAACTCTATTTACGTAAATGATGATCCTGCAGACTTGAGACTCTGCCTTGGTGAGGACTTAATTCCTCTATTTTCTGGTGTCAAAAGCTCTGTTGGTGCCTTGCTTTTTTTTTTTCTTTATAAATCTAAATTTGAGTTCTTGAAAAGGTAATACCTGTATATAATAAAATTCAAAAGGTACAACAAAAGAGTTGAGCTCATCTCTTAAGTCAGCCACCTCATTCCTCTCTTCGTAGGCAACCAGTTTATTCTTTTATCCTTTCAGAGATATTCTACGCATGTGCAAGCCAACAAATGTGCATCTGTGTTTACAGATATATATATATATATATATATATATATATCCATTCTTCCTGGTCTTTCTATATGCACCTGTGAGCATACCCTCACAGGTGTATATAGAATTTACGAACGTTTCGTAAATTGCTTTTTTCACTTAACATACCTTGAAGATTGTTCTGTATTACCACTTAAGGAGTTGCTTCATCCTTTTTTTCCTATAGTTAAAAAATCTTTATATGAATGTATAAAGGTACTTCAGATTCCAAGTTCTTCATCTTTTTTTTTAAAGCTACATAGTAACTTCTATGGCTGATCCATAATTTATTGACCTGTTCATTGTGATAGGCTCCCCTTCCTATATATGTACTAGTGATTGCCACTGACAGCATTGTGAAAGTTCTAATAGTGTTGTCTCAACTCAGCATCACTGAATTTTTACTGGAGTTCTTTCTTATGTCACAAATATCGGTCCTTTGTGTAGAAGCTGAGAAATGATCTCCTGAACATTATCCGTGAGAAGAATTTGGCCCACCCTGTTATCCAGAACTTTTCCTATGAGACCTTCCAGCAGAAGATGCTGCGCTTCCTGGAGAGTCACCTGGATGATGCAGAGCCCTACCTCCTTACGGTGGGCCTTGGCCGCCTTTTCCCATAACCATGATGTGGCCTTGAGGATGTGCAGGCAATTAGAAAAGGACAGCTCTTTTTATAAGTGAAAAGAGTAAATGTGTGTACAAGACTGAATTATATGCACTGTCTTTCTTAATTAAATGCCTAAAATACACAGAAGCAGAGATCCTGACAGAGGCAAAAATGGAACATACCTGGTTTCTCTCACCTCGCATTTATATCTCCTACATGTGATTAATCTGTGTGGCTAAAGTGGGGACACACTTAAAATTACTGGTGGTCTGCAAAGGAGATGAAATTTGAGTTGAGTTTGGGAGGAAGAGTAGTTTGGTAGACATGGTGTGATGGGGTTGTTAACAGGAAGAGGGAATAACTGGAGAAAAAAAGGTGTGACCAGAAGAATGATAAAGCAAAAGAAACCAAATGAAGACATTCTTTAACTGCATCAAAGTGATGAGCAGAAAGAGTGGTAGCAGTGAGGCTCAGGACAGCATGCGGAAGAATTAGAACCTAGGCTGTCCTAGAGGGTGGGCTGTGATATTGGGAAACTGAGTGAGAAGGTTTGTTGCTGTCTTCTTCTTCTTTTTTTTTTTTTTTTTAAATAATCACCAACATTTAGAGAGTTAAGAATATCTTAGCTTGGGGTGGCTGGCTGGCTGGCTGAATCGATAGAGCATGCAACTCTGGATCTTGGGGTTGTGCGTTTGAGCCCCAACACTGGGTGTAGAGATTACTTAAAAATAAGATCTTAGACAGAAAGAGAAAGAAAGAAAGAAAAAAAGACAGAAAAAAGAAAGTATCTTAGTATAGGACAGTAGATCTGCCAGGCCCATATTGGGATAGTGTCACTGATAGGAGCAGTTATTTGGCAGTTGTCAGACCGTCTGCAGAGCAGAGAGTTTGGGATATTCAGGGTGCAAGTATCAGGATACTTGAGCCTGGCCTACCGTCCTCTCTTTTGTGTTCCAGATAACTGGAAAATAACCTGCCCCTGTTTCTGTGAGGGGAGAGACCTCTCAGTTTTAAAGACATCACTTGTACAGGCATACGTATCTGAAACAATGATACTGGACTGATGAGAAACATCAATTTTAGTCAAAGGCAGACAGATAAGCAGTTAGAGTCAGAGCAAGATTGGCCCACTCAGGGCTTTATGTAGTATTGGGATTTTCAGAGTTATTAGGCAAAACATATTTGTGGATATAGAGTTACAAAAAATTTTAGACACATACTAAAAGACACTAATATAAACACCAGTTATCTTAAGTTTGAAAAAAAGTCTGGCTTTTGTGCATGACCCCAAAGTTGTATTTGGCATTGAGAAACTAGATTAGGGATAAGATTGGAAGAACAAAAAAGGAAGTACAAAGTAAAATTACGTACTTATTTGTTGTCCAAAAGATTAAAGAATTCTTAGTGTCAAGATGGTTAGCACCACTCAGACTGAATTCTTGTTTAGTATAGAAAACTCTGAGCCATTTTTTGAGGAAGAAAAAGGCAAGACATTTGAAATAGTTCTTGTGAGTTCTTTCCCTTTGTGTGTCCGCCTCTAGTTTATGCCTAGATTGGATTTCTAAGTGAACATGTCTGCTTGTTGAGAATGTATGTTCGTGGTGAAAGACGAGAATTAATGAAATTCTGTGGCTTCCTCTTCCTGATGACATCCTTCTTTTCCCAGATGGCCAAGAAGGCTTTGAAATCTGAGACTGCTGCCTCCAGTACAGTGAAGGAAGATAAACAGCCGGCACCAGAGCCTGTGCAAAAGCCACTTAGAGAACCTGCAAGGTGAGAGGGATGGCTTTTTGTGATCTTGAGTGAAACACAAGGGTAGTCTGTTGGCAGCAGTCTCCTTAGAGCAGAATCCGTTAGTTCCTCTTGGTACTAGGTTACTTGTACAAGGCACTGTGGGAGTTACAGAGCACGCGCCGGGGAAAAAAAGAATATTGAAGATTGGTTGTCATATCCCTAACAAAAGTTCCCGACTGGCTATTCCTTAAAGGTTCTTTCCTTCTCTGTTCTCCTATCCTTGCCTTGCCCACATCTTGCCCACATCTACTTGTGGATACCTGATCTCTTAAGGCAGTGTTCAGACTTGTGAATCAGATTCCCAAACAAGTTTTTAAAGCAGGGGGGCCCAGTAGGAAATGCATAGGAATGGGTGTAAGATAATGCAGTTCAGAACATGGGGTGTGAACCAAAGAGGGCATGCTTTTAAGCTTCATGTGATAGTTGCTATGTGGGAATGTCCAAGGATGCCCAAACTGTAGTTCAGATTTTTATGTGAGACATCTAGGGTTTTTTGTTTTTGTTTTTGTTTTTTTAGCTTTCCCAGTTTCTGAATTGGCAGATTTCTGAGTTGGCAATTAATCCAACTTAAAAAAAACAGAACTTACATAGGTGAGGCAATAAGATATATCTGCCAACTGGGTTTGGCTTGTAGGCTGACAGTTTACCCTCTCCTAACAGTTTTTATTTGAAGTATATTAGTTATTCCAAATGATAGATGAACTTACTTTTATTATGAAAAGGCAGTTTCTCTTTGTTCTAAGACTGCATGGCACACTAACTCAGAGAATTCTCAAAAGTCCCATTTATGAGTGTACTGTAGGAGAAGGGGGGCAGAATGGAGACCGTCTTTTCCTTCTCCCACAGGAGGGTTGGACGGGACCGGAAGGTGAGATTGCTAGATTGTCGGTTGGTTGTCCAGGCAGATTTGTAACTGGCACTATACAGAGAGTTCTTACATAGTGGAAAGCATTACTTTAGTTCATGCAGACAAAAGGGGTTAGTGCACCGGCTAAAAAGGTCTCTTGGAGGGGGAGTGTCATTGGCTCTAGTCCTTTAAAGGTTCTTTTACTTGGAGTTTAAACTCTGGAGTTCAACTTATATATTTAAAAAGCCTCTACTTATGCTTATAAATGGAAGCTTTATAAAGTTGTTATGAGCAGTTTCTTACCTTTTTTTTTTAAATTTTTAAAAAGATTTTATTTATGTATTTGAGAGAGAGCAAGAGCGTGCACAAGCAGGGGGAAGGGCAGAGGGAGAGGGACATGCAGACTCCCCACTGAGCAGGTAGTCCAATGCAGGGCTCGATCCCAGTACCCTGAGATCATGACCCAGGGTGAAGTAAAACACTCAACTGACTGAGCCACCCAGGTGCCCCTCTTTTATTTTTTTTAAATGAAAAGTCCTCCACTCGAAGAGTCCTCTGTCTCATTTGAGGCTTCACGCTTTGGAAAAGTTGCGGCTCTCTGGATGAGCATCTATAATGGTGAGACTGATCCTTGTTTATTTGCTTTATATATAGGCAGTTACGGACTACTCCAACCACCATTGGAATTATGACCTTGAAAGCAGCTTTCAAGACTCTGTCCAGTGCACAAGATTCTGAAGCAGCCTTCTCAAAACTGGACCAGAAAGATCTGGTACTTCCTAATCAGGTGTCCCTGCCATCACCAGCCCTCAAAAACAAGAGACCAAGAAAAGATGAAAACGAAAGTCCAGCCCCTGCTGAGAGTGAGGGTGGTTCCGAACTGCAGCCCAAGAATAAGCGCATGACAATAAGCAGATTGGTTTTGGAGGAGGACAGCCAGAGTACTGAACCAAGCACAGGTCTGGACTCCTCCCAAGAGGTCGTCCCAGCATCACCATCCAAGCCCGCCGTTCTCAACCAACCCCTTCCTGGGGAGAAGAATCCCAAGTATGAAGACCTTCTTTGTAGCAGTTTTGGGGATGGTTGGTGGTCCTGGTTGGGCCTGGTATTGCTTCCATGAATGAAATAACTTTCAGCTAAGTTATTCACCACCAAGGCTTGCTCAAACTGCTAGAATGTGACTTGGGAGTGGGGAGCGACAACATAGCCATCTCTGGCAGTTCTGAAGCCCCACCCATGGGCTTCCAGGCATTGCTCTAGATGTGAGTGAGGATGGAAGGGTTTCAGAGCCTCCCACTCATCGCTGCTTTCATTTTTAGCAAACTTCTCAGTGCCTTGACAACTAAATACCAGTCTTTGTTAAAAGAAATTTGTTTGAATTGGGCTACTTTAGACTTTGAGCCTTAAAAAAGATTTATGAATATTTATAGTTTTGTACCTTCTAAGAGCAATTAAGACTTGGCAAATTGAGTAAACATCTACTAATCTCTCACATTCTGCTAGGTTCTATGGGGCAATGGTTAGAATGCTTTTATTTTGCTCCCTATCATGACCCCCAGGCCTAGCTTTCAAGTTTTGCTACCTTTTGTGGATCCTTCCTCCAAGCAAACTGGTTTGCTTGTTCTCTGGAACACACTCTGTTTTTGCTACTCTACTCTTCTTGCTTCCTCTCATTCCCCACAGTTGGACTGTCATTTCTTCATCATTGCTTGTGACAATCCCATCCATCCTTCAAAGAGAAGAGATGCTGATATTGACTAGAGTACTTTCCATGAGCCTGGCACTTTTCACATATTATTTTACTGAATCTCTAGAACCCTCATTCCGTGAGTGATATATTCGCCCCATTTTAGGAAGTTTAGAAAAGTTAATAACTTGCCTGAAGTCACAAACCTGAAAAGTGGCAAGATTGGGCTTTGGGATTTTTTTTTAAGATAGGCTACATACCCAATATGGAGCCCAATTAGGGGCCTGAAATGAGATCTTGACTCAAAAGTCCATGGCCTATACAACGCATACACGAAGCTGCCTCTTAAAATTCTGCCTCCTCCATAAATCTCCCCTGGTCACCCTGCTGTAAGTGATCACCTTGCTGGTCTCCCAAGGCCATTGCCATCTCTACACTGCTCTGTTGTTGTTGTGGGGGGACCTGTGCTCTGACATGCGCCTGCTAGATGCCCAGAGAGGCTGTGGCATCTAAATGATTAATGCTCAGGCACAAATCTGCGCTATATGTACCACCACCTGCATCTGGAAGTGAGTGAATCGTTGACCAGGCAAGCAAATGGAGCCCAACACATTTTATTCTCATGTGATAAATGATCTTTATTCCTTGCAGCAGTCCTATAAAGTATAGATATTATTCCCATGAACAGATGAGGAAACTAGAAAGAGTACATGCTTCCAGTGCTTTTATAAAAGGGAGGATTCGTGAAGTTTTAGACCTGTCCACCTCTCTTATATGTCAAGGGCATGAAGTATGATGGGTACTCTACAGCAGAGGTTGGCAAACTATAGCCCCTGGGCTAAATATACCCAGTACCTGTTTTTGTAAATAAAGTTTTTTTGGAACTCAGCCACAAACATCACGTATGTATTGTCTGTGGCTGCTCTTGATGCTACACTGAGTTGAGTAACTGGAACAGAGCCATTAAGACCTACAAGTCTGAAGATATTATCTGGCCAGGAACAGCCTGGCTTTAAAGGAATTGTGTGAGCTACTGGGGAGCTCCAGGAAGAAGAGTTGAGCCTGCTCACCAAAGTTGTGGGTACAGCAAGCCTTGCAGAAGAGCAAATGTTGAGCTGATCTTGAAGGAAGAGTAGGAGGTGATCAGGCATATGGTGGGGTGGGGGTTCTAAGCAGCAGAAACCCCTTGTATAAAGTCATGAGAAAGCCTAGTATGCTCCAAGAAATGTCATGTACTCTGTATGGCAGAAGAATATAGTGCACAGAGAGGATGAAGGGAGATGGCCAGGTCTTAAGTTCCTATTGTATTCTATCAGGCGGAGGTTCTGAAGCTGGGATTCGTATCACTAGTCTGTGGAACGTTTAATAAAATTCATAATCCCAGGCTCTTTAATACTGAATTAGAAGGGGCAGGGGATGGATCTGTAATCTGCTTTTCTAACTGTGCCCCCAGATCATTCTAATACAGCTAGTCTGAGGGCCTGATGAGCTACCATTGATGGCTTTTGAATAGGCACCGAGGCAAAGGAGACAAAATCGGTGGCTGGAGACTTCTACAGAATGAGTAGTTAGGATCACTGGTGGAATTGAAGGCAGGATTGAGGTAAATCCCCTGGAGGGCATGGTCACAACTACTCTATTTTTATATGTCCTATGGCAGTTGACAAGGACAAGTGCTGATTAGATATTTATTAACCAAATGATAATTCTTGGTTCTTGCAGTTTAAAGGGTCATACCCAAAACCTCTATAAAAGGCCAGCAAAGGATTAACATTTTAGGCTTTCTGGACCACTTGTATCTCTGTTGTTAATTTTTTTTTTTTAAACAACCCTTTGAAAAGGCGAAAACCATTCTTAGCTCAAGGGTTGTACAAAAACCAGCCACAGGGTGTAGTTTGCCGACCCCTTGAGATCAGACTCCTCTAGCCCATTCACTGCTCATCAAGTTCTAACTTTACCAATAGTAGCATAAGGACCAGGAAGTGACCTAACTTGCCCAGGACCACGGAGCCACAGTGAGAGGAAGACCCAAATCTGAGTCTCTTCTATAATAGAAGTTAGGCAGTACCAAACATTTGTACACAAAGTAAAGGCTGAGTTCAAAGGAAGAGCAGGAGTTTACCAAAGTGATCTGTGCAGATTGTCTGCAAGAGGAATGAGCAGATATGCAGGTGGAAATGCCGGAACCAGGGTTAAAATCAGTTTTATCGCAGCATGGGGATAAGCAGGTAGAAAACTGAATCCTGACTTCTTTATAAATAATAATTAACACAGTTAATATCCTAAAAAGGAAAAACCTCATGTAATTTTGTCACTTGTCTCAAGCAAATTATTCTCAGAAATAAAATTTTGGGGGATATGAGCCAATTTAAACATAATGGAAAGTAGATGGTTCACCATTTGTCTCATTCATGGAAATCAAGAATTTTTTTTCAAGTCTATACTTCTTAAATGAACTGCTTTCATTACTCATTTGCAAAATACCTAGCCAGCCTTAAAAATAAATTTCTGTTCATGGAATGGAGACTGAGGTTTGTCTCTACTCTTGATCAAACCTTCCAGGTCATTTGATCTATATTCTTCAAAATTTAACTCAGATACTTCCCAGGTTGCTTTGTAATAGATGTTATGGTTCTGAGGTCAGATTTGTGCTCTGTTCTGTTTCCAGGACAGTTGTACTATTAATCAGGTAAACACAGTTACAGTTGATTAGAGAGGACTGACTACAGCTTTCATTTATTCAATAATTTGGGTTAGGGATTATTTTTTAGTTTTGGAACTTTTTTGGTTATACTCAAGTACTTAACATTTCATGTGCAAAGGAACGATTCTTACTTGCTTACTACTCTATCAGTGGTATAATTTATTTGCAGCTCTTTGATAATCCCATTATTAATTTAGCATGTTTTCCCGGCTGCTATTCGGGTATGTGTTATTGTGCTAGGTGTTTGGGGTAGACAGATGAAGATACAGCCCTTGCCTGCAACGTGCTTATGATTAGAGTGTGTGTTATGGTGCTCGCTTCGGCAGCACATATACTAAAATAGAGTGTGTGTTATGAAGTGTTTGCTTAATAAAGTGGAAGTACAATCACAAGGGTAGAGGAGTGGGGGCTTTTTTTGTGTGTTGGGGGCCTGGATTTAGGGCAGCCTTCATTGGACTGATAACCTTAAAAAATGGGTAGAATTTTACTCGGCAGGGAAGGAATCCTAAGCAGAGGGAACAGTAGAGAAAGAGAGTACAGAGCTAATAGAAGGAAAAGAGGAGCAAGAAAGCGAGGCTCCGCTGTTTGTGTTCATGGGGTTGTGCAGGCAGGGCTGGAGAGAGAAGGCTTTGGTAGCCAGAAACTG
This sequence comes from Neogale vison, assembly GCF_020171115.1. Taxonomy (NCBI): domain Eukaryota; kingdom Metazoa; phylum Chordata; class Mammalia; order Carnivora; family Mustelidae; genus Neogale; species Neogale vison. Next base: position 16,502,289 of record NC_058097.1, read on the forward strand.
GCTGGAGCCAGAGTGGATGATCTTTACTGACCCACACAACCTTCACTGCTGAGACAGTGAGAAGTGATCGTGGAACAGAAAAGGGATGAGGTAATTTTAGACTGACGTTCAGGTAGTTTTGGAAGGGGATGAGGCTAGGGACAGAGACACCAGTTAAGAGAGTAGTGTAATACTGGTGAAAGGTACCACGTGCCTGGACAAGAGGAATGGAGAGGGAAAAGAGCGCAATCCAGAGACAGGACTGGGCGTGTCTTTGAAGGACCAGGAGCAGTTTGCTTGTTCTAGGTTAGAAGAATGCTGAGACCTTCAAAATTAGAGTCAAAACCAACCAAATGAAAACGGGAAAATGAGCAGATTTGGCGGGGGGGATTATGCTGTATTCACTGCTCAGTTTGAGGGATGACCCTGCAGCCTGTGGGCCTATGACATGGAGATGCGTTGCCAGGTCAGATTTGTTTGGGAGTTGTGTGTAAGTGAATCTCAGCTATGGTCACAGCAGAACAGGGATGAGTACAGGCCATGAGAGAGCCCAGGACAGAAGGTGGGATGATCCCAATGATCTGTTTTACATCTTGTCCTCTTGTTGATCTCCCCTCAGAGTACCCAAAGGCAAGTGGAACAGCTCTAATGGGGTTGAAGAAAAAGAGACATGGGTGGAAGAGGATGAACTGTTTCAAGTTCAGGGTAAGCTAGGACATTCTCCTTGGTCCTTGACACTAGCTGAATTATAGATGTGTGTTACTATCACATTAATGTTCTAGAAACTGCTTGTCTCCAAACTAGGAAAAGTCCAGTAAGTTCCTTATTGTGATTTATGAGGAGTCAGTTTTATGTCCTTTCCCATTAAACAATGGAGACTGTCAAAGCAGCACTTTATATTTAAAGAGAATTCCTGGTTTTGTTTTAGTAAATCCTATATTTAATTGTAGCTGATGTTCTTCATAAAGTCTTTAAATTAAAAAAGGTAGATGTGGTCATTCCCTGCATTTCTTATTTAAGTAAAAAAAATCTCTTACCAGCTTCAATATATAATTTTTTTTTTCTGAAATAAGAAACGTTACTTTTCCATGATTAATACTAAAGTTCATAGCATTTGCAGTAGAATCTCTCCCACCACATACTTTGCATTCTAATGGAAATATCTAAGTGCTAAAACATAATCTTGGAGATTCTAAAGACTTTGGTAACATAGTAACAGTAAACTTCTGCAAGTCCCAAAGGTTTTGTCCTTAAAAAGTACCTTCATTGGCACAGATGTAGTTGGCAAGATCAAGCTCACACAGGAAAGGGGGAGAGGTAATAGAAAATCAGTAAAAGTGGCATAAAATCTTTAAAAACAACAGGATATAAAAGTTCTAAAAACATCCACGTCCAGTGCAGTCCAGATTTGTCAACTTTAAAAATCTGCTTCTACTATAGTATGAAATACTTCATAATTTAAAACTAAATAACCTGCCCCTGTAAGTATCCCTTTTCCTGAGCCACCTTCATTGTTCAGGAAGCACTGCTAGGACAGTAGCATCTGCTGAAGCAGACACTCAGCAAGTTATGTTTATGCAACTTTGCCTTTTCTTACAGCTTTTTAATGGCTCTCCGCTTCCGGTGGCATGTCTTTTATACTAGCAGACCCTCCTGTAGTCCTTTGGCCTTTAAAAAAAATATCTTGATGCATTTTTTTGAGGCCTCATATGTTTCCATATGGTAAGAGGGTGGAGCTTGAGCCGCTCTCCTATGGTGTCTCTGAGTGGGGAGCAGTAACTCTCCTGTTCTTTTGTTTAAGGAACTGAATCACATTTTACTTAAATAAAATGATCAGGGACTTGGAAATTCTGGCATAAAACAGTAGAATTGTGTCATTTCAAAGCAGTGGTTAGCAAGGGGCTACAAAGCAGAAATTATACCTGCGTGTGTGCGCGCACACACACACGTATATAACACAGTCAACCCTTAACACAGGTTTGAAATGCACAGGTCCACTTATACACATTTTAAAAAATACAGTACAATACTGTATTCTTACAATTTTTTAAATTATTTCCTTTAACCTTTTCTCTAGCTCACTTTATTGTGAGAATATAGTGTTTAATACATTTAACATGCAAACTATGTTAATTGACTATGTTATTGGTAATGTTTCTGGTGAACAGTAGGCTATTAAGTTTTTGGGGAGTCAGTATGGATTCTTGACTATATGGAAGTTGGTTCCCCTAAATCCTGCATTCTTTAAGAATCACCTGTAGATGTGTATAAATTAGGGTTTTAAATATCACAGTCTCTCAGTAATTTTAGAAAATCATGTAGGTTTTACTAAAGAGCCTGAAATCCATCACTAACCAATATTTATTGAATGTCTCTATGTAAAATACTTGCTTTGTACAGATTTTCATTGGCTGAAATAATTGTACCTTGCAAACAAAGGACAAAAACAAATCACCCTTTAGTTATATCCTCCGCCTCTCAATGTTGGGAAAGTTCAGTCAGGTTTTCCCTTTAGGAACATTCAATGTCTTTTTCTTCTGGTTTGTGCAGAGAAAGGTGAACTCTGAAATAAGTCTACTTTTTAATGTTTTCCAGCAGCACCAGATGAAGAGAGTGCAACCAGTGTAACAAAAAAACAGGTAATTTAAAATTATTTTCTGGCCTTTTCTGATAATGTTGTAGAACAGAGGTAAAATAAGCACATCTCCTAGCATAGGCTACCCATGCATCTGTAAAAAGATCTTTTGAAATTTTTAGATGATCCAAACTAAGTTACAGTAATAATTATTTTCTGGAAGAAAAATCTAGGACAGAAACCTGACACATTTTCCTGATAATGAGCAACAAACATTTGAAGTTTTGATGCAGAAGTGATTAGGATCAAATGGCAGGACAATGAAATTATGAAATGTCTAAATCCACAGGATTAACTTATCTCTATCATGTTTTAAAAATATAAACCCTCCTTTTGGGTTCAGATTATTGTCCTAGGATTCTTGAGTTTACCTCTTCATTGTTTGAAAATGTGAGTAAGTGGAGAGATGGGCTGTGATCAATATTTTGGTCTTCTTTTGCAGAAGTGGACTGTAGAAGAAAGCGAGTGGGTCAAGGCTGGAGTGCAGAAATACGGGGAAGGAAACTGGGCTGCCATTTCCAAAAATTACCCATTTGTCAACCGAACAGCTGTGATGATTAAGGATCGCTGGCGGACCATGAAAAGACTTGGCATGAACTGAAACAGGCTTTCATTTCCACATTAATTCACAGGAGCATGGTTCCTAATAATAGCCCCTGATAGTCTGTTGTTTCTTTCAGAAGCTGGGCTGGGATGAGAATTTTGGGCATCCTCCTCCGACGTGGAGGAGGTCCCTGTTCTACTTCATCGCTGTTGGAGATCATGGAGCTGAGAAACAAAGCCAAGTCCACCCCATGTCCTTGGCAGGGATGACAGGCACATAGCTTGTACAGTGCCAGAATATCATTAGTATTTCCCTTCTTTAGTGGTTTGCTTGAATTTAAATCCTTGGTAATCAGTAGAACCTTCTCCTAGGAAATGGTGGAGTCTGTTAGAAGCCACTTATTAGGACTCTGACCTGTTAAAACCAGCAATGGGAGCATTATCTGGAGTGAACTTGTTCCAGGTAAAGCTTTGGCCTTCTGATGCAATGCAGAGGAACTTCATCTGTTATGAACCCAGGCTGATGAGAGGCCAGTCTTGGTAGTGGAATCAGAGTCTCTTGTAAAAACTCTTAAGCCAGTTGTAACATCAACATCTAGACCTGACAGCCTTGGCATTTGCTCTTGATATTTGCTGGGCTACATAGGCAGGTTTAACCTCCACCTCTCCTGTGGTTGAACCAGTGTGTTTTTTTTGTAAAACGGTGATTGTAGATAAGCTTAGCCCTCTCCTCCATCCCCTCGGCCCAAATCCCTTCCTTATGCTGGACTTTTAAGGCTTAAAAAATCCTGATTGAATATAAATGCTTAATTCCATTCTTTGTGAAATGGTTGCTTCCGCCTGATTCCCTAACTGTGCTTGTGTTTAGTGTCTTGCTCTAAAACTCAACATTCCCTTCTCCTTTTGTACTGTGTTGTGCTTGCTGTCTCTCTCGGACATCCTTAAAGACCGTCTTTTTGGCACACAAAAAAATCAGTAAAGTGTTTTCTGTAATCTTTTTTTAAAATATGAGAACTAATTATTGTCCATAACTTGTAGCATTCTTCATTAAAGTCTTGCTTCTCTCAAATGTTAAGGAGCTATTTAATTCTAGCACAGCGTGTATGAGCAATTGGAGGGAGCAAACTGTTGAACAAACTTTGCTGAACCATGTTGACTATGTTAAGAAGCAGATGTCGGACTATATTGAATGTTTTAATCCTTGAAAGCCATGTTGAACAGAAATGTGGGAGTGTCGTCTTAATTTGTCCATACCCTTATATAATGTATTTTTGGGAAAAAATTCCCCCTTTCTCACTTCTGAGTGAAAGGCAAGGTGTAAAGAAATGCTACAGTTTTAAAATTCCTCCTGTAGGTACAAGTTAGAAACTTTGTACAGCTTTATTATCTATTTACATGTTTTGGGATCTGGTACTATTACTTTGAATGAAGCTACAGTTAAAAGGTGAGAAATGAAGCTACAATGAAAAGGTGAGACCCAGATCCCTCTTCATCTGGCTGCAGCTAGTTGTGGTCTTCGTCTGCAGGGGGTTAGGATCTAGGAGCTTTTAGCTCTTCCACTCTAACATTATCTGACTACACTCCCTAGGTAGAAGAGCGACACTGTGATACACTTAAGGAAGCAGAATATACTTACCAGTATTTCTCAAACTGAGAAATGCATAAGTCCATTAACATTTTTTAACATAACTTCAGGGGTAAGTTTATTATAGTATTCCTAAAATGTGTACAAACATAAAACTATGCCCACAGCTTCTATAGAACTATAATATGTACTCTGAACTGATGACTGTTTTGGGGAGTCTAAGTCACTGCTTATGACATGGGTAGCGTTGGGGCTGTTGCAATGATAAGATGTGGGTAGGGATGCTTGATTGTTGGCAAGTGATCCCAGTCTTTGCTGCCTTCACTTAAGCAAGACTGCTGCAGAGCCACTGTGCCTGCAGAGTACTGTGATGTCCCATGGCCTTTGCTAGAACTGAATACAATTATGAAGCCTGTTCTTTGTTTATTAGCTTATGACACTTAAGGGATTACTACTTGGGAGTCAATGCAATGAATTCTGAAGCAATATCTGGTTAGAAGGTGCTAATGCTGTTTTGTTTTTTAAGATTATGGCTGAAATCAAAACATTTAGGCATTCACAGCACTCACAGACTGACATAAACACTGTCCTGATAGGTAAGAGTATGAGACCCACTCGGGGCCCCAGCTGCGCCAGCTGCGCTTCGGGGTCAAGGAGCTGGCCACTGGAATCTCTGAATGTCCATTTCCTTATCTCTAAGGCAGTAGGTAATGGTACCTCCCTCCCAGGGCTGTTGTGAGAACACACAGGAAGCAAGTAAATCTTTTAGCTCAATGCCATCCATGAAGTCAGCAGGTGTTCAACTGAAACTTTTCCCTGCTTTGAGTGCCGAAGAAGTCACAAATAAAAGAGGAAAGATGGGGAGGGTTTGAACAATATAGTCTTTAAGTGGGTTTTTGGATAGCTTTAGAAGAGTGGATCAGTAAGGGGGAAAGTAGAACAAGAATTATCAGTGGAAGAGTCTGACCACTGCCTCTTGCTCACTTTATTTGTCCATTAAAATTTTTGCACACATTAACATGCTGTGCTTTTTGCTAAGATCTAGCACTGGGCAGAAAATACTCTGTTCGCTCAGGTTTGCCCCACATATCTTATTGGAGCATCTAGCGATCTCATACGAATAGGAGAAACAAATCTCTCCAGGCAAACTTTGTCTGTTTATTCAGATGGTTGTAAATAAAATTACCCAGTGCTTATTCCCAAGAAGAACTTAAAAATGATAACCCCAAAGGAAGGACAGAAATACCTCTTCTGGAGAAGATTCTATCTAGCACCCATGAAATAGGTTTGATAAGCCCTTGAGGGTTGTTTTTTTTTTTTTAAAGATTTTATTTATTTATTTGACACAGAGAGAGAGACAGCGAGAGAGGGAATATAAGCAGAGAGAGTGGGAGAGGAAGAAGTAGGATCCCTGCTGAGCAGAGAGCCCCATGCGGGCTCCATCTCAGGACCCTGGGATCATGACCTGAGCTGAAGGCAGATGCTTAGCCGACTGAGCCACTCAGATGCTCCATCCCTTGAGTTTTTGAGGTAAAACCAAAAACACTTCCTGTGAGCCAAGCATGAGGATATCGTGCCAGTTCTATTATGGAATATCCATGGGTGGCCCTGAAACCAGGCGAAGTGTGACTTGTAAGTTAATGATTACCCTAGCAGTTGATTAAACTACTTGCTTTCACTAGACTGCAAGCAGTTCACCTGCAGAGGAGTCTCCAAAAAGCAACATGTTCCCTTTGCTCTTTGGGGCTGGACTGGTGGTTCTGAACCTAGTGACTTCTGCTAAGAGCCAGAAGACAGAACCCCTTAGTGGCTCTGGGGACCAGCTGCTCTTCCATGGAGCAGATCGATCTGACTTTGCCATCATGATCCCTCCAGCAGGCACAGAATGCTTCTGGCAATTTGCCCGCCAGACTGGATACTTCTATTTCAGTTATGAGGTGAGTACATGGGCTCCTATCGCCATACTGGGGACTTGTTTTTTTTTGTTGTTGTTTGTTTGTTTGTTTCTTTTTGCAAAGTGGGACAGGTTTTATTCAAATACAGGATTCTGGTTGTCTTTATTATGCTGTGATTCCCTACCTGTTAATGAAATGGATCTGCACTTGGATGGAAACTCTTGATGGATGACTAATCACTAAAACATATGGCTTGACTTCTCAAACTGGGGGCAGTGGAGGTGTGCTCAAAGTCATGGGACAAACATACCTGGAGAGGTAATCATATATATATTAACTCAGATTTGGAGATGAGAGAGAATCCATTTTTATAAAATAATAAAACAATATGGATATGGTACAAAGTTGAATGAAAACTTACATGAACTTTGGAAACAGACTCTGATTATTTCAAAGAAAGATGCTTCAGTTTATGGGACCGGGAGAGCAACATTTACTCTGCTGCTTTAAGGAGTAATTCTGGCAGACCACAGAATCACCGGCTCAGGGTCCCTCTATTTGGCCAGACAGTCCTCTATTTCTTTGGGAAGGTGAATGTTTTCAAGTTGCCTGTTGATAGGCTAAGTACATTTATCCATCCTGTGGTCTTATACCACAGTGCCCAAGAATGGTGAACTCAATAGTAAAGTCAAAGGCTGTTAATTTCTTTTGTTCTTTATCTTAGAAACCTGTTAACTTGGGGCACCTGGGTGGCTCAGTGGGTTAAAGCCTCTGCCTTCGGTTTAGGTCATGATCCTGGGGTCCTGGGATCGAGCCCCACATTGGTTTCTCTGCTCGGCAGGGAGCTTGCCTCCTCCTCCCTATGTGCCTGCCTCTCTACCTACTTGTGATCTCTGTCAAATAAATTAATAAAATATTTTTTTAAATAATTAAAAAAAGAAACCTGTTAACTTTCTAAATTTCGTTTACATAGTAAGACTATATTGATCTTATTCCATTGCACTGTAACTCAAAGCTTATTTTAAGTTAGTTTATCAGAGCCTTTTCTTATCTCTCAATTTATAACAGGACAGTAGCTACTAGTAAGCACACTGTAGCATGGGCTTATCAAGATCCAGCTTGAGAAGTGGCTATTGAATGTCCTATTTATTTGCTGTCAAGCAGCAAGTAAGCCCAAGTCTGAGACACCACCAGGAAGTCAAAACCAAGAAAGTTCAATCAAGAACTCTACAAAAACATACGTATCAATCAATACACACCAGATGGACATTCTGAGACAGGTCTTCCTAAGTTACTGGCATTTTGGGTAATTCTTTGTCTTACAATACTGTTTCTAACGTGGTAGGATGTTCAATATTGCTGTCTCTTTCTACTCAACCCCCAACACCACTGTTGTCTTAATCCAAACTCCCAGCGAGGACTGGGCAGTACCATCCCTGATTGAGAACCACTGTGCAGATGATCAGGAATGTCAATCGTGGCACTTAGCTAGCTTTTTGTGGTGTAGCAGGGGCTTTTCTCCCTCTTTAATGTCTTGGCAGGTGCAGCGGACACTGGGAATGTCACATGACCGACATGTTGCTGCCACTGCACACACCCCACAGGGTTTCCTCATAGACTCGTCTCAGAGTGTTCGAGGCCAGATAAACTTCTCTACCAAAGAAACAGGTCTGTTTTCATCACCACTTACTGTAATAATCATAAGTTTCTTTGAAACTGGGTCAATAAGGAGGAAGTACTGAAATTACTGAAGTACATGAGATATAAAAGCTCTGGCTTTTTCACAGAGGGATGATCAAACAGGAGGGGGACTAAACAGCTTCAAACACCAAAAACTAGCCTTCAGCATCAACATCAAAACTTTACAGCAGATTGCCAGCAGCAGAGGCAGTCTGTCCACTGGCAGATTCAGGACAGGGTCTCCAGGTGACTATTTTAACTCCAGGGTCCAGAAGCTCAATTTTATCTCATTGTCTCCATCTGAACAGGTTATGAGAAAGTGACCAAAATAGACCCATTTATAATACAGAATTCCAATTAACAAATTTATTTGAGGACAGCACTTCTTTCTAGTTTTCAGAGTACTTGAGGCAGTTACTAAACCGAAGACTCAGAACGAAAGGTAACGCATCACAGTGAAAATACCCACATTCCACAACAAAGCACTTCTCCAGTCACCAGAAAATTTCTACAGCCAGATCGAGTCTGTCCCCACCTTGGATAACATGGGTCAGTTTTTGGGGTTTTGGTTTTGGTTTTTTCTCTCGAGAGAGAGTGAGCAGGAGCACAAGCATGCACGTGGGCAAGCACACAAGCAGGGGAGAAGAGAGAGAGAAACAAACAAAGGGACAAAGAGAAAGGAACAAAGGGAGAGAGAGAAACAAACTCCCCACTGAGCAGGGAGCCAGACGTGAGGCCCAATGCCAGCACCCCAAGCTGAAGACAGATACTTAACCAACTGAACCACCCAAGCGCCCCCAGCATGGGGTCAGTTTTAACTGCCCTCTCTACCAGCCGGGTGTATGAAGAAAGACAATATTTCTCAACAGGGACATAAAACAATCCTTCATTGTGTAGCACAGGATATTCAGCACTCTAGGTTAGTTAGCACCTTCGACCCCTACCTGCCAATATTGCCATCCAATCATTTTGACAATCAAATATGCTGCCACACCTTTCTAATCCCACTCCTCCCCACTTCCACATACATACAAAGGATGGCAACCCCCGTTCAGAATCAGCACCAGTATATACCCTAAACCATCGGCTCCTGTACAAACCACCTTGCAGGAAGTTACTCCATTCAGCAGGATAGCTTCTTTCATTCAAACACATCAATTTTTTCTCTAGTCTCAAGTTCAAGATGGTATCCCCCAGCTCTAATGGTGTATAAGAAGCAGGAAAACAACCATGCTCTTAATTTCAGTTCACTTTGTCAAGCAGAAGAGCTTCAATAAGAGATGTGAGAAATATATGTTGAAAAAGACAGAGAAAACGTTGTTTTCAATCTAATATAGAACTAACTTACTTATAAATTTACTAATTTATAGAACTAAGTCACTAATATTTGGCAAAACACTATATTGTAACTTGTACTTAGTAAAATAAGTTTCATGGAAGATCATGTAAGGTTTCCACATAAAAAAATGGATCTTTCTACTTCCTAAGTAAAAGGAAGGAAACTACAGTAGTACCTTTAACACTGGTAAACACATATCTTCGGGGAAACCTAGAGGGTGGTAGATCAACAAAGGGTGGAGACCAAGTTTTAGTAATGATTTAGGGATTCCTACAGGTTTTTATCAGCTTTGTCTAAAAAATCAGCAAAATCACTTTGGTTCGGTGCAAGTGTACCTCAATTTTGGAGTCTTCTATGAGGGGCCTGAGATGGACCACAAACAGAAGAATGAAAGAAAACAACTGAATGATACTCTGGATGCCATTGAGGTAACCATTTTGTGGGAGTAACAATATGGAAACATCCTTGGAAATAATATCACCTGAGTGAGTGCTCACCTGGAGAGAAACCAAACAGGCACAGGGATCTGAATCCTTTAATTTTTAGGACTTGGAGCTCTTGAAATTCCTCACTTGTTTTATACAAGGAGTTGGCAAACTCTGGCACACAAACTAAATCTGGTCCATTTCCCGTTGGAATGGCCCATTCAGGGGCGCCTGGGTGGCTCAGTTTACAACCTCTGCCTTTAGCTCAAGTCATGACCTCAGGGACCTGGGATCAAGCCCCGCATCAGGCTCTCTGCTCAGCAGGGAGCCTGCTTGCCTGCCTCTCTGCCTACTTGTGGTCTCTATCAAATAAATAAATAAATAAAATCTTAAAAAAAACAAACAAAAAAAGAGGAATGGCCCATTCACCATTTTAAAGTGTACAATTCTGAGGTTTTTAGTATATTCCCAAGGTCCTGCCACTATCACATCTAATTCCAAAACAGTTTCATCACCGAAAAAGAACTACACACCCCTTACTCACTCCCTTCCCCAGGACCCCTCCTAGTCCTGGGCAAGCATTCATTAATCAACTTTCTGTTTCTATAAATTTGCCTATCCTGTACATTGTATATATGTATCATACATATAGTGTATGAGTAGAATCATACAATGGGGCCTTTGTGAAGTGTGTTCTCAAAATTAATCCATATTGTAGCATATATTAGAACTTCATTCCCTTTGATGGATGACTAATACTCTCTTGTATGACTGTACCACATTTTGCTTATCCACTCATCAGCTGATAGACATTTAGGTTGTCCACTTTTTGGCTATTATGAATAATGCAGCCATAAACATTTGCATGAAGTTTTTGTGTGAACATGTTTTCATTTCTGTATACCAAGAAGTGGTATAATCTGCTGGGTCACATGGTCATCTGTTTAACTTTATGAGGAACTCCTGTTTTCCAGTGGCCAAGGCAAGTTACACTCCCACCAGCATATGTGGTTTTAATTTCTCCACATCCTCGCCAACATGCCACTCTCTCTTTTTTTTTTTTTTTTAAAGAATTTATTTATTTATTTGACAGAGAGAGATCACAAGTAGGCAGAGAGGCAGGCAGAGAGAGAGGAGGATGCCACTCTCTCTTTTATTAATAGTCATCCCAGTGGGTGTGGAGTTGTATCTTGTTGTTTTGAGTTCTGTCTCCCTAATGGCTAAGACCTCTGAGCATCTTTTCATGGGCCATTTGTCTATCTTCTTTGGAGAACTGTCTATTCAAATCCTTTACCTATTTTAAAATTGGGTGGTCTTTTTATTGATGAGGTATAAGTTTTTTTTAATATTCTGGATATAAATCCCTTATCAGATAAGTGATTTGCCAACATTTTCTCCATTCTGTGGGATGTCTTTTCACTTTCTTGATAGTATTTTTCAGTGCACAAAAGCCCACTGCCTGTTTCCGCAAATGACACTTCACTGAAACACAGTTATGCTCATTTGACAATTACACACAGCTGCTTCTGTGCTAACAACGGCAGAGTTTGGTAGTTGCAACAGACTGTACTGCCTACAAAACCAAAAATATTTACTATCTGGTCCTTTAATAAGAAGTCTGTATGCCCTAGTTTTCTACCATATTCGAAGAACAGAAGACATCACCAGAACAGCAATGACGTACAGAGTACATGCCTAAATCTAGAGATACTGTGAGACACCTGAAAGAGCTTTCTAGTTTCAGCATTGAAATTTCTCATTATAAAATTGTGTCTTTTAGGCAACCCTCCTGGGTCCCCTCCCTTTTCAGGAGCTTTGTTCTATCACTTTGCTACGGCTCAATAAATTTTGCTTTGCTGCTCACCACCAAAAAAAAAAAAACAAAACCCACTTTTTCATATACAGCAAAACCAGCTTTACTAACAACTACAATAACCAACTTACTACATATCATAAAATTATAAGTAAGCTACTCAACTTCCAGGTAACTTAGACTAGTGCTTGTGAGCACCCAGGTGAGACTAGACAGGAGGTAGGGAGGACTCTCTCTTTACTTCATTTTCTGTCCTACAGGAGAGTACACGGAAGGTGCAGAACAATATCTTCCACATGTGGCGATACTACAACTTTGCCCGTATGAGGAAAATGGCTGACTTTTTCCTTCTCCAATCAAACTATAACTATGTGAACTGGTGGTCAACAGCTCAGAGCCTTGTTATTATTCTTTCTGGAATCCTGCAGCTGTATTTCTTGAAGCGTCTCTTCAATGTCCCAAAGACTACAGACACGAAAAAGCCAAGATGCTAAGCCAAAATGACTACAGCAGCCTAGGCTCTCTTCTTCTGGGGCAGAAGCTCTGTCAAAGTTTTGGTCAAATAAGCTTTGTAGATTACTGGAAAAAATCAATTTATCTTGTTCGAACATCTTAGTCTATTGCTTTCCTTTCCTCTCTAGTTGCCTCAAAATGGCAATAAAATAATAAATGTGCAAGTTTTGATATTAGCTATTACTAAAGTGTGTACCAAATGCTACCATAAAAATACTGTTCAACATACAGCGGTCCCTCAACCTTTACTAAGTCTATCTAGAGGGTTTACACATAACCTTGGGAAGGAGAAGAACTGAAAAAAAAAAATGGGACAAAACATAATCTGTTTTACATGTTGCATACAAAAACAGGAATTGGTAGACTGCTTTTTTGTAGTTGAAAATTTTATTTTTAGATGTCACCTTTGGAATTTAAAATAAGCAGGAAAAAAGTGTATTTAAAGAAATGCTTTATAATACAGGTAGTTTTAAAAAAACTTAGTGGAATTTTTTCATTAAAAAACATTTTAATAATTCCAAAAATAATTTTAGCAGGCATGGACAAAGGGGGAGGAGCTGAATTATTTCAGTGTCTATGATTAGTGCTTTCTGTCTAGTCCAGTCAGGTAAGTAAAGGTTTGTAAGGGAAATCACGTTTTAAGAAATCAAGATCATGAAAATAATATTAGCCTGGGATCATACCATCTAAGAAAAAGGAGAACAAGAACCAAGATATAAAACCAAAACTATACTGTAACTACAGGAGATCCTATCCTTAGTAATAGAAATACCCGGTATATACGACATAAAAATAATTCTTACCATTTGTTTAACACCTAACATTTGCCAGGCACTGTGCTAAGTGCTTTACAAATGTGATTTCTAATTCTAAAAACCATTCTTAGGTAGATGGTTAAAGCTGTTTTTCGAAGCAGAAGAAGAAAATAAGCTTATCAAAGTTTAATGACACCTCTAAAGCCATACAGCTGGCAGGTGTCAGAACCAGGGTTTAAATCCAAGGTTTTCTCCCACACCACACATAACCTACTATATAGAAAATTGGCAGAACAAATTGCTGTTATTTTATCCAAATTTCATTTGTAAAATCCCATATGTGACCTACCATTCTAATATGGTAATATCTGACTTCCATGGTATTAATAAATAATAAAGAAAATCAATTGTGTTCTTATCATGAGTTTGGGAAAACTGTTATCACAGATAACAATAAGCTAGCTATTCTTGTCCTCAGTTCTAATGACTTAGAACCTGTTACGCAAGACAAGAAGCCCCTTGATTCAAATATAAAACACAGTATTCTATTTAGTCACAAACGCAAAGATCTGAAACACTGTTTTTGAGCCATTTCCACGTAAGAATCCAGCCTGCATTCGTCCATAATAGAGAGAATATTAAACTAAGAAGTCCCTGAAGAAGTCACAGTGTTGACAAAATTCAACATGATGATGGAGCCTACAAAGACACAGGAAAGAAAGCTAGGCCCTTCCACACAGCCATAAGTCCTTGCGATGATTTCGTTTTAAGTCAAAGTCTCTTCATGCCGCACATATTCCCCAATGTCTGCTTGATGAAATACCACAATCGCCATGGGGTCTACTTTCCTGCAGTCTTGTGTAGACTTTGCTGCCACCCCAAAACCCTGGGATTCAAAAGAAGAGACACTGATTCACTCAAGTCATTCAGTTGGCACGCATTGAGGGGTAGAAATAATGAAGATGAAAAAATACAGTTCTTATCTTTGAGAAATTTGAAAGGTGCTGAAAATTTAGTCTCTAAAGCGCACTGATTGAAAATACATCCTTCTTGATTAAAAAGATACTTGATTTTTATAACAGCTACCATCTCTACTCACCAAAGGGACGTCTGCCATGGAGTACACCACCACTCCCTGGTACTGAGAAGTATTTTCAGTGATTCGACCCAGTCCAGATTTCAACACATGGTTCCCATACAGGAAGGACTGCTCTGCTCCAGGCTTTATCCACACTTTATACTATTAAAAAAAAAAAAAACAAAAAAAACCAGAATTAAATCCAAGAGGCATTAAAATGCTACTTGCTGTATCTCTGCACATAAGCCAGCTGCTGGATATGTGATTAACTTCTTGAAAGCATTTTAAGGAAAAGAGAAAAATGGATGGTTATCTCAAATTATTCACGCCCTAAAGAGAACTGCCAGAGAGTTCTTTCCTCAATTCTGTAATCTCTCACATGGATAGTTTAAAAGCTCCTTTTCTGGATCCCACTATGCTCTCACCGAAGCCACCAATTTGCTTTTCTTGAGTGGGGTCTGCATAGGCTTTTCTACTCTGCTGGACGTAACTACGACTATGCAACCATACAGCATCCTCATGCCAGAACCCCAACCATGCCCAAGCAGCAAGACCTGCACACATCCCCACGAGCTGGCACGGACTCCGTGACAGAGAAGCTACCCGATTATCTGCGTTCGGACGTGGCCCTCATCTTTGCCTTCCTTCCTCCCCAGTGGCCGACTGAATACCACCCTACAAACCTTGGCATAGGGTGCAAGGTAATCCAAAGCCGTGATGTGCAACCGGAACTTGTGAGTCTTAGTGAATTTTCCGAAGCAGGTCCCCAGCGACACTAGCTTGTCCCCAGAGATGTTGGCGGCCAACTTCAGGATCTTCTCACTGAAGGGGTTAAGGAAGAAGAAGGTGTCAGATGGGAGAAGCTGGCGGGACCCAGTTATCCACCCGGGGCTCCTGTCGTCCACCCGGCACCGCCTCACCTCACATAGTACACACGGTCGTTGTGCAGCCTGAAACAGTAGGTGCCGTCGGGCCTGTCGACCAGCAGCTGAAGGTTCTCCCCGATGCTGAAAGCAAAAGGAGGGCTGGAGACAGCGCCCCAACAGCCTCCTCCCGGCCCCGCGTCCCCACTCTACCCGCCACACACACATTTCCCCTTCCCCTCCGTGCGCTCTTACTATTTCGCTATCTTCTCAAACATTACTCGGGTCTCTTCTTCAGTTAAAGGCCGCATTTTCCCGCTGGGTTACAACACCGAATCCGCGTGCCTCAGAGGCCGGAAGCGGAAGTCAGCCGCCGGCCGCTCCCTGGCAACCCCAAAGCCTGCCTCTCTAGCCGCCGTCAATTTGGTCCCTGCCCCAGTGCCCCGTAGCCTGGAGGACCATCGGGAAAGCAAGCGGGCCGGATACGAACCCCCCGCTGCTTCCGGTCCTGGATTCCGAGCCAGCGCCCTCGCAGGGCCGGAGGAGAAGTGACGCTGCTGCTGGAAGATGGCGGCGACGGCGACAGTCGCTTCGTCAACCACGGAGCCTGCCACAACGACGGCCACGGCCGCAGCTCTCGGGGAGGTGGAGGATGAAGGGCTCCTGGCATCGCTGTTCCGAGACCGTTTCCCCGAGGCCCAGTGGCGGGAGCGGCCCGACGTGGGCCGCTACCTCCGGGAGCTGAGCGGCTCCGGGCTGGAGCGGCTGAGGCGCGAGCCCGAGCGCTTAGCGGAAGA
The DNA here is from genome assembly GCF_020171115.1 of Neogale vison. Taxonomy (NCBI): domain Eukaryota; kingdom Metazoa; phylum Chordata; class Mammalia; order Carnivora; family Mustelidae; genus Neogale; species Neogale vison. The sequence continues at coordinate 16,518,189 of NC_058097.1, forward strand.
GCGAGCGCAGCTGCTGCAGCAGACGCGCGACTTGGCCTTTGCCAACTACAAGACCTTCATCCGAGGCGCCGAGTGCACCGAGCGCATCCACCGCCTCTTTGGCGACGTAGAGGCGTCGCTCGGCCGCCTGCTCGACCGCTTACCCAGCTTCCAGCAGAGCTGCAGGTGCGGCGGGCCTGGCACTAAGGGGGTTTTTAAGCAACTGTAATAGCTGACATTTATGACGAAAGAAATAGCTAACACATAGCAGTTACCATGGGTCAGGCGCTCCTCTGAGCATTTTAAAAATCCACTTAAGCTTCATAACAGCTTTCGAGGTAGGTACTGTTATTCCCATTTTATGTATGAGGAAATTGAGATGGCTTGGGGATTGTCTAGGGGCACTTGGAAGCTAGTAAGTAAACCCCAAGGCAGGATTGGAAAACAGCTGCACGTCCCTCCCTCCCAGGACTGTTGTGAGTACTAGAGAATCCATGCAAAGCACTTATTGGGTCTGACATAGCTAACATTCTACGGTCGCCAGCTATAAGCTACACGAGCCGACCGTCCAAAGGACAACGAAATCCTTTCATTTGGAAGCAGCAAAAATTATCCCAAAAGATCTCTCCTTTTTATGCCATATTCTGCCTCTTTAGGCCTCAGTCTATTATCCTTAATTCTACCTTTCAGCCTTTCTCAATAAAATTTAAGTTTTGAGTCTTTGGATATTTGACAATAGCTTCTATACCCTTCCGCCTGCCTTCCTATATAGGGGACTTCATAAAGCAGGTCTCTGTAGTTATGGAGAAGGGAAAACTGTGGAGTTAAAAGTGGAACTACACGCTAAGAAAAGATGAAGAGGCTGAGGGAACTTGAGGGTAAGGTTATAGCTTCTAAGCTGGTTAGGGATCACAAAAAGAATAGCTATTATTAACATTTACTGTGTGTCAGGTTCTGTGTTAAATGCTTTATACACATCATCTCATTTAATCCTCACATGCTTATGAGGTGGGTCCTACTACTATTTTACCAATAAGGAGAGAATTCAGAGAGCCTAAGTACCCTGCCACTGCTAGTTAAGTGGCAGATCTGGGCTCACAGATTTTTATCATTTATTAATTGTGTGATCTTGGACAAGCTGCTTAGCCTCTCTGGGATTAAAGTTGCCTCAAGGGTGATAGTACTTACCTCACAGGTTTGGTGTGAAGATTAAATCATAAACCATCCAGATCACTGTCCAGTTCATAATAAATTCTTGGTAATTGTAGCTAAGTTTTGGATGTAGAGTAGTGAGCAACCAATATTCTCCTGTCTGTTACTAGGAACTTTGTTAAAGAGGCTGAGGAGATCAGCTGCAACCGCCGGATGAACACCCTGACTCTAAACCGGCACACAGAAATCCTGGAAATCCTGGAGATTCCTCAGCTAATGGACACCTGTGTCCGGAACAGCTATTATGAAGAGGCCTTGGAGCTTGCAGCCTATGTACGCCGATTGGAAAGGAAATATTCCTCCATCCCTGTCATCCAGGTAGCCACACTGCCCCAAAAGGACACAAACCGATGTTTTTATAATCAGTAATTCTGTGGTTATCACTGAACCTTTAGGCAGAAACTTTAGGGAAATTTTGCATGTTTTATTTTGGTTTCTGGCGGCCAGGCCGGCTTGAACATGAAACATTCATTCATTCATTCAACTGATAAATATTAATCATGTGCCAGGCACTGATCTAGGTCTTGGGGAGACAATGACACAAAGCACAGAAGGTCCTAGATTTCATGAAGGTAAGCGGATAGTTGGTAAATAATTAAACAATATGATCCTTTCAGATAATGGTAACTGTCTGAAGGAAATAAACTAGGGAATGGGTAGGAGACTAGGATATGTACCCTAGGTAGAGTAGTGAGGAAAGGCTCTGCTGGAGAGATAATATTTAAACTGAGACCCAGATGATGAGAAGGAACCAGCCACACAAAGATGTGGGGAAAGAGCAAACCAGAAAGTGGAAAGACCAGGTATAGCAGACTGAGGAGGGAACAAGTTGAGAGTGTTTAAGAAATACAAGGGCACTTGGGTGGCTCAGTTGGTTAAACAACTGCCTTAAGCTCAGGTCATGAACCTGGAGTCACAGGATCGAGTCCCGTGTTGGCCTCCCTGCTCAGCGAGGAGTCTGTTTCTCCCTCTGACCCTCCCTCCTCTGGTGCACGCTCTCTCTCTCTCAAATAAATAAATAAAATCTTTAAAAAAAAAATACAAGGCAGAAAAAGAAAAAAGAAAAAGACAGCCAGTGTGACTGGACTGCAGTGAGCAGAGGGACAGGAATCAGAAAGCTGGTGAGGCATGACAATTAAACAGGGCTTGTAGGCCACAGTGAACACGGTATTTGTTGGTAAACCTGTACACATCAACTTTAGGAAATCTTCATATCAGGAAAGCAGTGGGAATGTTGGTCTCCAATATTCAGGGGTAGCGGAATGTGATGTGACTGACTCCCTATATTGTCAGGGCATCGTGAACGAAGTGCGCCAGTCCATGCAGCTGATGCTGAGCCAGCTGATCCAGCAACTAAGAACCAACATCCAGCTCCCCGCTTGCCTCCGTGTCATTAGCTTCCTCCGGTGCATGGATGTCTTCACTGAGGCTGAGTTGAGGGTGAAGTTTCTTCAGGCCCGAGATGCTTGGCTCCGTTCCATTCTGACTGCCATCCCTAATGACGATCCCTATTTCCACATCACAAAAACCATTGAGGCCTGCCGTGTCCATCTGTTCGATATCATCACCCAGTACCGTGCCATATTCTCTGATGAGGACCCATTGTTGCCCCCTGCCATGGGTGAGCACACTATAAACGAGAGTGCCATCTTCTATGGCTGGGTGCTACAGAGAGTCTCACAGTTCCTGCAGGTGCTGGAGACCGACCTTTACCGGGGGATTGGTGGTCGTCTAGATTCTCTGCTGGGTCAGTGCATGTACTTTGGGCTGTCCTTCAGCCGGGTAGGGGTTGATTTCCGGGGCCAGTTGGCTCCTGTTTTCCAGCGGGTGGCCATCAGCACTTTCCAGAAGGCAATTCAGGAAGCAGTGGAGAAGTTCGAGGATGAAATGAATTCCTACACCCTCATCTCAGCTCCAACCATCCTGGGCAGCAGTAACCTGCCTGCTGCTGTGCCAGTCACTCAGCCGGGGACCCTGCAGCCACCCATGGTACTCTTGGATTTCCCCCCACTTGCCTGCTTCCTCAACAATATTCTGGTTGCCTTCAATGATCTGCGCCTCTGCTGCCCTGTGGCCCTGGCACAGGAAGTGACTAGGGCCCTGGAGGACGCTCTTGTCAAGGTGAGCACATTCTGCTGGCTCCCTGCTGGGGCTTTCTTTGGTAACAGGTGGCCAGACTTTTGTAAAAAATAAATCAGTCTGTGTGATACGTGGTTGCAGACTTAGGCTTAGTGCGGTTTTAGAGACTTTTTCTGATTGAGAAGCTCTAGTTAGTCCCCCATGATGGGACCTAGAACAATACATGAAGTGGCTCACCTGTAAAAATGACTGAGTAATGTATTAGTTTTCTCCTGCTACATAACAAACTCCTACAAACGTAGCAGCCAAGATAACACAGTTCTCGTCTCCCAGTTTCTTTGGATTGGGAGTCCTAGGTCCTCTGCTCAGGATCTCACAGGCTACAGTCAAGGTGCTGGCCAGGCGGCAGTCTCATCTGAAGCCTGGGGTCTCCTTTCAAGCTCATTCATGTTGTTAGATCTCTGTTCTTTGCAGTTGTAGGTTTAAGGCCCTTAGGTCCTAGAAGCTACCTCCCTCCATAAAGTGTGGCTTTCTGTTTCAGGCCAACAGAGAGCAACTCTCCTGGGTGAGTCTCTTTATTTATAGGGAAATCCTCAACCTTTTTTTTAAAAGGCTTATCTAATTAAGTAGAGCCCAACCAGGATATCCCTTGACTAATTCAAAGTCAACTGATTAGGGGCTTTACTTACATCTGCAAATTTTTCACCTTTGCCATATTAAGTAGGGGTTAGAAACAAGCCACACATTCTGCCTGCAGTCAAGGGGAAGGGATTACACAAAGGTGTGAATATCAGGGGTGGGATTCTTAAGAACCATCTTAGAATTCTACACAATACAAGAAATACTACAACTAATGATATCCTGAACATCTTTTACATATTTAAACCTTTACATAATGGGATGTTTCTTATGACTTACAGCATCTTACAATTGCTGTCCGCCAGGTGGCAGTTATGACATGGTTATATAAAATCTTTCTGAGCTCAGCTCTCTTAACTCTTGGGCTTGCCCGCTTTCATATCTCCAGTGTACTTTTTGCTTTAGTAAACTTTCCCACTTGTGTTACTCAAAAAAAAAAAAAAAAAAAAAAGTCTGTTAAAGCCCTCCTGTAAGAGGAAGGAAGCATGAGCACTGAAACTTTGTAGTCAGTGAATTCAGGTAATAGTAATGGGCTAAGGTTTATGTAGAACTTACTCCATGCCAGGTCGTGTTCATTATACTTTATACCTACTGAGACCTGATGCTCACAACCCTAAGAGGTAGATCCTGTTGCAGGCCCTACTTTATAGATAAGGAAACTGAGGAACAGGGGGCACAAAGTGTTCAATCACCTCAAAGTCACAAAACCAGCAAGTGGCACAGCTAGGACTTGAACCAGGAACGTCAGCTAGGTTGCTCTTTTATTTTTATGTGGAACTTCTTTTTTAGCTCAGTGTTCTTTTATAATTTTTTAGCGGTCTAGCTTCCTAGAACCTCAGAAGCCTTACTCAATAAAAATATGTTCTAGTGTTGCCTCGTTTTCCTGGACCCAATATAGTTGTGGTCCATCTCCTGTAGGAATCAAGAACCTTGATGCTCTTCCACTGGAAGTGGAAAGTGTGCCAGTAATGAAACAAGTTGGGTTTGGGTCAAAAATACATCAACAAAGCGAAAGAACTGTGGAGAGACCACAATTCTGAATTTAAACAAGACAGTAATATAATGTACTGTTTGGAATGACTTTCTTTATGAAAACTTGAGGGCTGCATATTTGTGCTTAGTTTCAGGTACCACTGATGGTGATAGTCTAGTGACTGATGGTGCCTCTGTCTCCTAGGTAACCAAAACAATCCTGGCCTTCCATCGCGCAGAAGAGGCTGCTTTCAGCAGTGGGGAGCAAGAGCTCTTTGTCCAGTTCTGCACTGTCTTCCTAGAAGACCTTGTTCCTTATTTAAATCGCTGTCTCCAAGTCCTTTTTCCACCAGCTCAGATAGCACAGATCTTAGGTAAGAGAAAGGAGGGGAAAGATCTTGACAACTACTGTATTGATATAATTCATATACTAAATATTTCACCTATTTGTAAAATTAATTGTTTTTTAGTAAGTATACAGAGATATACAGCCGTTACCACTGTCCAGTTTTAGAACATTTCCATCACCCTAAAAAGAACGCTCCTGTCCAGTGTAGTCATTACCCAATCCCAGCCTTAGCCCCTGGCAACCACTAATCTGCCTTCTATTCCAACAGATTTGCCTTTTCTGGAAATTTCATATAAATGAAATAATACAGTATATGTGTATCTGGCTAAGTGGAAGAAGCTAGTTACAGGAGAACCACATATTGTATGACTCTATTAATATGAAATGTCCAGAAAAGGTATTTTGAAAAGATTTTTTTCCCAATCTGTCTTCACTTCGCTGTGTCCACTTCACTCTGTGCCAGGAGTGAAGGCTGGGGGAGACAGAGCTTCCCTTTGGGCAGTCGTCCAGTGGCCACACCAGCAGAGTGGCTCTTGGCAACCTTCCCCCCAGCTTTCTCCTTGGGCCTGGCACAAGGAAGCCAGTGCCTTCCGAGGTTCTCTTGGCTCTTAACTCCATCAACCCTCCACCGTGTTGTCCCAGATTACCTTCAAAGTCTCGATAGTATGGTTTTTTGTCCCAAATCACAAAAACGGCTTTCACTGTATGGCATTGTGGAAATTGTGTCTGTTACGTCCTATTTTTTTTTTCCTCTGCGACACATCAGTATTTAAATTTGTTAAACGTTTTTTCTATTTCACTTTCTCTACCTGTGGGTCAGGCATTCCACCCACTCAGCTCTCCAAGTACGGAAACCTTGGGCATGTGAACATCGGCCTCGTCCAGGAGCCTCTTGCCTTCCTCCTGCCGAAGAGAGAGCTGGTCCTCTGTCTGGATGACAAGGAGCTGGCGCCGGAGCTCGCAGCTCCAGCACCCGCCGCCGAGGAGTCAGACATGGAACCCGCCGCTGCAGCTCACCCTGAGGATGCGCAGGAGCAGGCGGACTCCGCTGAGGCGCCGCCGGCTGAGGTCCCTGGTGCGGACACCTAACGGGCGGGGCGGCCAGCGCTTCCTGCCGCGCCCGCGGAGAGGTGAGGCCGGCCTTGGAGAGCACGGGGCAGCCCCAGGGGGTAGGCTGCGAAGGCATTTGTGAGCGCATGCGAAAGGAGGAACCTCCATGCGTCACGCTTGCAAACGGTTGATTATACAGAAAAACACGGAATTCAGTAATAAAGCTGCTGACATCACGGAGGCGGGCTGCGCTCTAGGGGCCGCGCTCGCACTTCCGGAAGGCGCGGAACTCGGCTTCCCGGCGTCCCCCGCGACGGGACCGCTCGCCTACGGGGGCCGGGGAGGGCGGAGGCGACTGGGAGGATCTGTCCCGCGTACCGGGAACCGAATGGGAGCGCCGCTGCTGCTGGGGACGCTGCTGGCGCGGGCGCGTCCCTGCTTGGGACCAGCCCCATCGTGGGCAGGGGCGGCGGCGGGCGGCGGCGCCCGGGGCTGCAGTTCGGCGCCCACCCGGGACAGCCTCGAGGGCCCGGCGCGCCGGCGGTCCTACTGGCGCTACGTGCGGCGTCTGGTGCTGGGCGCGCCCCAGCCGCCCTACCCGCGCGTGTGTCAGGTCGGCGACCCGGCGCTGCGGGCCGTGGCTGGCCCGGTGGAGCCGGCGCAACTGGCGGGGCCCGAACTGCAGAGGCTGGTGCAGAGGCTGGTGCAGGTGATGCGGAGCCGGCGCTGCGTGGGCCTGAGCGCTCCGCAGCTCGGAGTGCCGCTGCAGGTGCTGGCTTTAGAGTTCCCGGAGGCGCTCTTCCGCGCCTGCCCGCCGCGCCTGCGCGAGGCCCGCCAGATGGAGCCCTTCCCCCTGCGCGTGTTTGTGAACCCCAGCCTGCGGGTGCTAGACAGCCGCCTGGTCACCTTCCCTGAGGGATGCGAGAGCGTCGCCGGCTTCCTGGCCTGCGTACCCCGCTTCCAGGCCGTGCAGATCTCAGGTGCGGCAGGGGCAGGGCGGTGGCTTTGGGGTGGTTGGGTAAACGCGTGCAGCTCTTCGCCTTTGCCCATGGAAGCGGTGATCTCTGGTCCTATGTAGTTTTCTCAAAGCTCCAGTTAAAAGGCAGATTTGTGAAGTGCTGGCTCAGCGAAGCCTGCCGGCAGAACCCTGCAGGGGACGTGATTCAAGACTGACTGATGGGGATGGGGGCTAGTGTTGACAGCAGAGACAGCTTGTCTGGGACTTGGCTTGGGCTGGGAACGTTGCCTAGTTCCGACAGAACCTCACTACAGGTCCTCTGCTGTGTGCCCTCTCCCTGGCTGTCTCACACACGTACCCTTTTTACCCAACTGGATCTGTCGTGGTGGAATGGGAGAAGTGGGACCCAGCTTTCCCTAGGCCGGGATGATGAGCCGTACATGTTTGTCATACCGCAGGATATCTTGCGGAATGTGATTTGTTGCTGGGGTTGGGAAGATTGTTCCTCTTAAGTAGGCCACTTGGTCCAGGTCAGAAAGTAAATGGTATCCCTTAATTTCATAGTGTACCAAGTTGAAAGACTCTTAGGAATTGAAATAAATCAGCAGTACTTCAGAAATGGGAGAAATGTTTAGAAATGAGGCACCTTACAAAGATCATTTCTCATCTCGGCCCCGTAGTAAGTCCGGCAACCTATTGTCAGCATTAGAGCCACACTGAATACTTGGTAATGCACATAGTTGAGGCATCTTTTCTGGGAAGAATAGGGGCTGCTGTCTACATCCCTTCTCATGTTGCCTTCTGTGAACAACCAGAGGCAGGGGAAAGGTGAGGAGATTAAAAATGATGCGGTTAAGTGTATCCTTAATCAGGCTGTAACTTACTTTGCAGGGCTGGACCCCAAAGGGGAGCAGGTCGTGTGGCAGGCGAGCGGATGGGCAGCCCGAATCATCCAGCACGAGATGGACCACTTGCAGGGCTGCCTGTTCATTGACAAAATGGACAGCAAGACATTTACAAACATCTACTGGATGGAGGTGAATGATTAATTTTTTTCTGCTGCATCTGAGGATTCTGGAAACCAAAACAGAGACATTTGGGATTTGAGCTGGGGTTGACTTGCCTGGTATCAACTTGATACTGGTTTGGTCTGACAGAAAACAATGAATTGCCAAACCAGGTTAGAGGAGTATATCAAAAATGTTTGCCCTGAAATCAGCCATGGACAAAATATTACCTTCAACTTGAGAAGAAAATGAACTCCCCCGAAAGAGTGAACATTTCCTGATGATTTTGTTGGTAATAATTGGGGAAAATAAATAACCACTCTTAGTAGACATTATTTCATAGACCTGTATAATGTACCCTGAGCCAAGATTTGATAATGACATAGTCCCTAATATCTGAAAGCTTTGTTTAAAAATGCCGGTTAAGACTGTGGTTGACCATCTTCACTGAGTTCTTATTTTTACAAAGGGCTTGTATGTGTCTTACCTGCAGAATCAGTCCTTTGCCTTGAACAGCAGTTTGCTTGTGTAGTAAAACAGAACAGAATGGTCACAGTTCATGAAGTGTTTAATGACAGTATTAACATAAATGAGTACCTACACATTTTACCAAGGTCACAAGTTTTGGGTGATGATTTCCCTGCTAAGATTTCTTGGGCAGCTGCTGTTTGGCTCGTTCTTGTGGTGGAGCTCATGGATCAGGGCTAGGGGAGGGATGATAGTTGAGGAAGCAATGAACCTCTTCCTGTCACAATTAGAAAAGAAACAAAGCAAAACTTGTGCTTCCTGGTCACAGTTATTTTTGGAAAAATAAATTAGCATCAACCTGACCAACAATTAGCCTTAAGATACTGTCAGAACTTTGCAAGATCTAAAGGAACTTGTTTCTCTAGATACTGGTCTTGCCTCATTTTTATGTTGAGTTTTGCAACACAGGTACTCTTAACCACAATCCTCAAAATCCTGTTACCCATGTAGTCAGTCCCGTAAGTTGTTTAGAAAAAACTTGTTTTAAACAGTAGTTAACTAAATGGATCCAGTATGGCTTTCTCCAAACAGACCACCCTATGGGGCCCTACAAGGTCAAGCCAAAGGTAACTGGCTCTCTCTGCATTAAACTTTGGAAGGGAATAGGAGCCAGCACTGCGCCAAGGTCATGTTAGATATTCAGCCACTGGGGAGGTGTGTATACTAAAAACATGGATCTTTAAGAAAATTAGAAGTCAGTGACCCTCCTTTCCTTTTTGGACAATGTTCCTAAGCTCCTGCAGGGTGGCTTCAGAATATTCTGATGCTTCCTTACCTCGCTCTGAGGTTAACGTCCTTACAGATGCCTTTGTAATGTAGATCGGTAACATCTGCCTGCAGCTTTCTGATCTGGGGGCCCAAGAGTATGTGGCTGCCTGAACGGATCTTGGAGAAAACCTGAAACTCTGTATTGCTGACAACAGGATGTGCACTACTGTAACCAAATCCAGTAGTTGGGATTTGTCCAACTAGCTACTACAGCCTAAAGCCACAAATCTGCATTTCTAGTAAAACGTCACCCACCTCAGGGAGATCTATCAGCCACGATAACCACACTCACAAATCATCTTGAGCCAAGGAACATTTCAGAAGTCAGCTACCTTAGAAGTCAACTACTAAAGTGAAAGCCAAGGTAGACAGAAGGTTTGGGACAGAATTCCCAAGTAGGGAGGAGTGAATTTCAGAGTTAGCTTTTAGGGGAGGAAATGCCTCTGTACCTGTGAGTGGTGTTTAACATGGATGGTGAGGGCACACCATCAGTTTGAAGTGACTTCAGCCTCACATGTGAATAGGACAGTCATCACCCTGCATCCTGTCACTGGTGATAGAGAGGCATGACATCTGTGACAGCCGTGACCAGAGCTGTGAAGATGAACCACAGCAGCCTGTTTCTGTTAACCCGTGACTTGTCAAGGTGTCTGAGCAATAGAAAGGAAGATTTTAAAAATAAAGCAAGCAAGGACCTGATTCAAGTAAAGGTGCCTAGAGGTAGAATAAGAAAACAAGTAGCTAAAAAGAAATCGTACGAGCAGGGCAATGTCCTGTGCTGGCTTCTAGTCCAGTGTTCACAAACAGTAACTGCTGGGGCTGAGGGCACATAACTAAAGTGAGAGCCCTGGGGACTCCTAAGTGACAAAGATGCCAGCCATAGTTGCTGCCAAGGGGTCACATGGTATTGAGGCAGGGCTGATGTACCCACACTGGAGAGGAGCACTTGGGCCTGAGCCTTCAAGGAGCCCAACAAAAAGTTGTCACAATTCAGCAGCCATTCCTAACCAAATCAAAGACCACCATGGTGCAAGGCTACTGTGATCTAAGAGTCAGTCACAACATCAGTTCTGGACAGTTTGGGTTCTGGTAAGACCTGGAGCAATGATCATGGTTTTCGGAGTAGGAAGGGAGCTAGAGGAGCCCGAGGGCAGTCAGGTGCAGAGCCTCCTCTCAGCATTTCTAGAGAGCCTAGCGGGGAGGCGGGGAGTTCTCCAGATCAAGAGTCACAAATTCAGATGGCCACAGGAGCTGGGCAGGCAAGCCGAAGGGACGAAGCAGTCCGTGTGGGGATGGGTGAGCTGGAGAGAGTGTTCTGCCTCTGAACAGGGCAGCCCCCCGCTCAGCTGTGGCTGTAGGTTGCCTAATCTCCCAGAAGCCAGAAATCTGAATTTTTACATCAACTCTTGATTTTTCAGTGTTGGCAGCAAGCCAAACCAAACATAGCTACAGGCCATGTCTGGCCCGCAGGCCTCCCAGTCCGCAGGAAGAACTGTCCAGGTGCCACAGGTGCAAGGCCCCGGCGGGCGGGGTGGGAGGGGGAGGATCCGGCCAGCCTGACTGGAGAACCGTGGGACCTGCGGCAGTTGGCAGCACCCTGGTCTGATGAAGAGAAGAGCACAGAGAGAAGAGCAGGGGGTCTTTCTCACGGAAGCAAGTGTGGCCTTCAAGGAGCCCAGATAAGAATCAAAGATGCAATCACTCAGGTGGCTCAAGAGGGAAAGGATTTATTAGCCCGTTTCCAGGGCAGGGAGCCAGGGGCAGTGGTGGGGGTGTGGTGGTCTCACATTCAGAGGGAAGAAAAGGCAGCAGTAAAACCCACCTGACTGCCTTCACTCATTCTGATCTACACAGCTTTGTGCTCACAAAAACCATCCTCTTGTCCTGCAGGGAGGACACAGGGCCTGGGATGCTGACCTAGGAGGTTGGGAATGGCTTGGTTTGACTCGTGGCCTTCCAAGGCAGGGAGTAAAACTTGCGTTAGAAGGGACAGGCTGAGGGAGCGGCAAGCCGTCCTGAAGGTCTACAGCCCCACAGTGCGGGCGGCTCCCACCCCTTGACGCTTCTGGGAGATTTTAACTTTATTTATAAACAAGACAAAAATCCAAGCAGCATTAATTTAGGGGATCAAAGAAAGGTTTAAAAAAAAAAACCAAAAAAATACAGAGGAGCAGGACAAAGAGTTGGTGAGCATCCAGAAGAAGAGGAGGAGAAGGAGGAAGAACCAGTATTCCACCCGGTGCTGAATGTGCTTCCGCGTCTCTGCGGCCAGGGAGGCCCTTCCTTCCTGCTCCCCCGCCGGCAGCCAGACAGCAGAGGGGACGCCGCAGTGCCGTGAAGACGAGCCCTGGAGCGCTGTCTGGCCACTGACGTGGGGAGTGCCGTGGATTTATTACACCAGTCAACCTCCCACCTTCACCGTCACCAAGTGAAGAAATTTTTAACTCTCCTGTCCAAAGTCCTCTGAGAATTTCTTCACTTTCAGGAGGTCATCTGCATTCACGGTGGGCCGAGTGGTGGCCAGAGACCGGAGCATGTCCGACTGCAAAGACAAGGGCACGAACCTAAGGAGGAGCCCGGCCCAGGGTCCTCAGCCTCTCTGCGCAGACCCATGGGGTCCAGCAGGAAGAAGCCAGTGTTCCCAGTCACTCCCAGCCCCAAAGGCAAAGCTCCCTCTGGTTGCCTGGCGCCTGCATGCATGTCTCCCGTGCCAGGACCGCTCTTCCCTCCAGAGGCGGCTTGTGTCGTTCCCAAACAGGCCTACTTCTTGTCTGAGAGAATTCAAACTCCCCTCATGTCTTAACTGCTGGGAGAAGCTCGTTCTGACTACACACCCGCCATACCAGCCACACTGACAAACACCTGCCCCGCACGACAGGCAAGACCATCTGGAAGACCAGGACGAGGAGAGGGGAGGACTAGTCCCATGAGGCTGCCTGTGCAGTGCCACCAAAGCCAACTGCCAACAGACACTCGCTGCCTCCTCCTGGGCACGAAACAAGCCAAACTCATGGAATGACGCAGTCATGCCAGAGGGACTTTATTCTTGCTGAATAAAGTAAAATGCTCATGCTATGTCCTCCTTCCTGGGTCCCCACTGAGTCTAACAGCAGGACCCCCAGCTACCCAGAGCCCCTCTCTGTTTCAGAGGAGCTACAACAGCCCAGGACAACCCATAACCCCAGAGAAGGGGAGAAGCCTATTTTTATTTTCAGGCCCAAGACCCCAGTTTTCTGGGCTCTGTGTAGTCCCTCTCCCAGCTGGCCACTTACCATGCAAACCACAGGCTCTAAGAGTTTGTCACCAGGGACATCCATCCAAGTCATCTCCATGGCCCCTGGGTCCCCTGGTGAGCAAGGGGTCAGGAGGTCATCAATCATAACGCTAGGATTGGTGCGGGAAGGGCCACAGACCTGAAATCAAATAGGAGTCAGGCTGCAGGGGCTCCACCTCAATGACTGGGGAAGGGATGGGACGCCTCAGATTTCTGAGTCCTGAAGAGAAGGTAGTGGGAGAGGATGAATGCGTGCCTGGCTTTCTAGGTCATTAATCAGTCTGAGAAGAGAACGACTCCTTCAGAAGTCTCAGGCTGGCAGGTGAAAGTAGCTCACGGTAGGATTCTGGAGGTTTGTGGTCAGCGTGTTATTCCAGGCACTGTTCTCCAGAACCGCAATCTGTGGCCTGAAGTGTCTCAGTATCTTCCTCTTCCTCAGTGACTCCACCAACTCTCACCACAAATGTAGTGACATCAAAACTGTTCTTCTAACCACAGTCTGCTTTATTGGCAACATCCCCCCAAATATCCCCAAGGCTAATTCCCTCACCTCCTTCAACTCTTGACTCAGATCTTATCTAGGATGGCCTATCCTTTAAGAATACAACCTACCGTGGGGCGTCTGGGCGGCTCAGTCAGTTAAGCACCTGATTCTTAATTTCGGCTCAGGTCATGATCTCAGGGTTGTGAGATGGAGCAGGGAGTTGCTTGGGATTCTCTCTCCCTCTGCACCTCCCAATTCCTCTCTCTCTCTCAACTAATCTTTTTTTTTTATTATTATCAAAAGAATACAACCTGCCCACTCAACTCCGAACATCAGAAACACCAGAATCCATCTACTGCTCTGTCTTCCCCCTCATTACCCTCTAAGAAATAAGTATCTCCTCAACTCCTATAGAACAGGGATTTTTGTCTGCTGTGGTCCCAAGCGTCTCCCCACGTCCTAGAATAGCACCAGGTACACAGCAGGACCCTTGGCAGACACTCAACAGAGACACGCTGTGTGACAGGAGCTCCTCCTTAGAGTGAGTGATTCTGTACCTGCTGATTCTTCAGACACTGAGTGGGGGCCCCACACACGACAGCACAGCGCTGACTGTGGAGGTGGCAGAGGTGACTGCATGGGGCCATGACCTCTGGCTTCACACAATCTCAGATGGTCACATTCACGCAGGAAGAACGACAGGGAAAGAGAGAGCGGGTGCAACCCCAGTCTGTGGAGCCAGAGGGCTCACGTTCTTGTCCTTGGTTCTCCATGAGACCAAAGAAATGTCCCCTGAGCAGCCAAGGACCTGGCAGAGAAAGCTGGCATCCCCATTCCTGTGACACTTTCTGAACAACTCCTTGCTGGCCACTCACCTATTTTTTTTAAAGCAGGCTCCACACCAGGAGTGGAGCCCATCGTGGGCTCACAGCCCTGATCAGATCAAGACCTGAGCTGAGCTAAGAGCTGGATGCTTCACCAGCTGAGACACCCAGGCGCTCCTCCACTCACCTTTTTGAAGTGTGTCGCTGACTGAACTTTTCTGACCGGCTGCATGAGGGAGTCCCGCACAATGATGCTGATGTCGGCACCCGAGTAGCCTTCCGTCTTCCGGGCCAGCTCGTGGATGTTGGCCTCCGTGAGGTTGTGGGGAGTGCTCCCCAGGTGCAACCGGAACATCTGGGCTCGGGCAGCCTCCTCAGGCAGCGGGATGTAAATCCTCTTTTCAAACCTACAGAGCCAAGCACACAGCAGGACTTGAGAAGAGAGGGCGTGACAGTCTTCGCTGAGAGAGGTGCTGGAGCCCTCCGGAAGGTGGCTTCACTGAGGACTCTGCTCACCACACAGACACAAAGCGGCCTCCAGGGAAGCGGAGGCCGTCCGCACCCACAGCCGCAGCGGCAGGAGACCACGGGCTGACTGCAGCGGGAGAAAGACCTCAGCCCCTGGCACCTACCGGGGGAACTCACCTCCTTCTAATGGCTGAATCCAACACCCAGGGGATGTTGGTAGCACCAAGCACCAGAGTCCCGTCGTTGTTATTCCCCACCCCTGTGGAGAAAGGGAAACACAGACACCGATTCAGAACATCTGCAAGGACAAGAGCATCTGGGGGAAGCACCTCAGGGGCCTCTGTGTTCCGATCTGGGGCCAGCCCCGTGCCCCCACCTGCAGGGCCCCAACCAGCTCCACTGGGCCACAAGCCTTCTCTGAAGCCCTGCCGGCCTCGAGAAGAGCAGAAGGCTGGCGGCCAAAGGCCAGGGTGACCTCTCTGCAGGCCTGTGGAGTCGGAGCCCAGAAGGGCTGCTCTGACATTGCCCCTTTGTCTTAAGGATCATCAGACCCAGCCGCAGCTGAAGAAGTTACGACGCGCTGGGCTGGCTGGAGGCCCCGGGGAGGGCACCCAGTGCTGGCACACACCCTGCATCTGGACCAAGAACTCCGTTTTGATCCTTCGGGCGGCTTCGCTCTCATTTTCATTGCGGGACCCGCAGAGGGAATCCACCTCATCGATGAAGATGATGGAGGGCTTGTGCTGCCTGGCCAGCTCGAACAGGTTCTTGACTAGCCTGTGAGGGTGACAAGTGGGGCTGGGATCAGGACGCCCACACCCATCCCAGTCAAGGGCCCAGCCACTGCTTCTCTTTGCCTTTCCCACAGGCAGGTCAGGACACCTGTCCTGGTAGGATTTCAGCCCCCGGTCATCACAGATCCACGGGCAACACGGTGCCGTGAGGAACCGCCAGCCCTGGTGACAGCCCCACTCATTAGCTCTGGATTTAGGACAAGTCATTTCCCCTCCGCTCAGCCTCGGTGTCATCCTCTGCAAAACGGGAGTCGGTGTGGAAAATAACTGAACCACATGAAGTCCCCAACAGAGGACACCCACCTGACACCCAAAGACTGGGAGCGCCTTTGCCTTCCCTTCATGAGGACTCCTCTCCCCAGCGCGCCCGTTCAGTCTCGGCAAGCTCTGTCAGGACAGTGTCCCACCCAACAAGCTAGCAGGATTCCCCTCCACTGGCTCCTTCTCCATGACCCCCAACAGCAGTTCCTCTGGGCAGTGGCTCAAGGGCAGGGAAGCAGGGTCTGGCAGCTGACTTACTTCTCACTCTCCCCCAACCACTTAGACATCAAGTCTGAGGAGGACACAGAGAAGAAGGTGGAGTTGTTGGCTTCTGTGGCCACCGCTTTGGCCAGGTAGGATTTCCCTGTGCCAGGGGGTCCAAAGAGCAGTATCCCTCGCCAAGGTGTACGCTTGCCTACAACAAAGAATAAACTGAGGTGAGCTTCCTCCTGACTGGGGAAAGGGAACAGAAAAACTCGACAAGACGACCGATTCTAGAAGCAAAGGAAGAAAAGGAACTGAATTACCTGCTGAGAGCCTGCTCCTAGCCCTGGCTCATGACCCCTCAGAACTGTGGAAGTGACACTGGCTACCACTGGTTCCTGACTCTCCTCACCCACTGGGAGTCAAGTTGAAGTTCTAGTTGCAAAGGTGTTCCTGACACCAGAGAGGAGCCAAGGAGCAGATGGCTGTGATGGGTAGACCCTGGGGCCTCTCTCCACCGAGAGCCCTGAGAGGGAAGGTTGGGCCCTCACACCCTGAGGGCCAAGAGAGCTGAGTGGCCCCCTGCTCCTGGACACCTTCCGAGTGTGAGCCCTGGGCTGGGTTCCTCGGAAGCCTGCTATTTTTCCAGTTGGGCCTAAAGTAGCTCAACTCTTACCTGTGAACAAGTGTGGGAATTTAATTGGCAAAATGACAGCTTCTTTGAGGGCCTCCTTGGCCCCCTCCAAGCCAGCCACATCATTCCACCGAATGTTGGGCTTCTCCATCACAACAGCACCTGCAAGAGGCAAGTAGAGCCTTCAACCTGGAGCCTGACTGAGGAGTGTGAGCCGACCCTCCAGGAGGCCCTTGCCACACATCCCCCCACCTCCACCGCCATTGGGGGGCGGGCCTCTTACCCATCAGTTGTTCTTGCAATTTCTTTTTCTCTGGATTATCCCCTTCGCTGTCACTATCACTGCTGGGGAAGGAGACAGAAGATGACAGGCTAAAGCAAGAGGCAATTGGCAAGAAGGCTCTGAGAGCAAGGTCAGGCTCTGGCTGCTGGCCCAGTAGAGAGCCGCTTGCCCTGCTCAGCAGTGGCGAGGGACCTCAGGGAGCCTCAGACCACCTGTAATTGACACTCCCAGGAAAACACTCCCATGACCCAACCTTGTTTCTTCATTAATGGAGAAACAACAGAGATGTGTGTTCTCTCTAGAAGGCTGGTGAGGTTATACACTTTGGCTGGAATTCAGGAGCAGCTGGGCGGGCAACCAGAGCTGTCACTGGCCTTTCACACAGATTCACAACCAGACAGCAAGTGGCTGTGACTCAGAGAGGAGGTAAGGTTTAAAGCGGGGGACCTGGGAAAGGAACAAGGTCACAGGTCTCACTCCAGGGCCAATCCCTAATGGGTCCTAAGTGATCAGCCATCCTCAGAACTCTTTCAGCCGCCCCCCAAAGATGCTTCACCTCCTGCCCCCTCCTCTTCCCTTCCCAGAGTATGTCTGGTTCTCTGGGAACCTGTCCATCCGGGGACAGAGCCCATCAGCTCTGGCGGGGAGCGGCAGACAAACCACCCACCTCTCTCCTGCTGCGTGACCCTCCTGCCTGGACCCACCCCCTCACTTTCAGGACACCACTGGCCTTTATGCTCAGCTAACTGGAATATCTGTGGTGGGCAAACCACACATGAGGTGAGGGGCTGCCGAGCAAACACTGGCTTTGGGGTAGGACACAGAGGCCCTGTGTGGGGTCCAGACTCCAGCCAGTGCCAGCTCTGTGATCTGGGCCATCTCATCCGTCAGATGCACACAGTAACTCCGACTGTCACAGCAGCTGGCACTTCTTCCATACCTCCTGCCCACCAAGCTTTACTTTCAGGCCTTGACCCGCATCATCTCAAACCCCCTTTAGAGCAACACTGGGTGGGAAGGAACATTATCTTTCTTCTACAGATGAGAAGCCTGGAAGCACAGGGGGTCATGGCACGCGTCCAGGATCACCCAGCTAGGAAGAGGCAGTGGCGGGATGTACCCTGAGAGTCTTAGTATGGAATCCAAGGCTTGTAACTTCCCTGCTGGCTTGCATTTCACCCACAGCTTTTCTGTGCAGATCCAACCAGACACCGTTCATAGAAATATTCAGCACCAGGAATGGCAGCAACACAGAAAAAGGACACATGCTCCTGGGGTCTCTGGTCCGGGCAGGGGTCCGCCACTCCTCTGTACTCACCCCTTACTCTCACTCTGATTTTCTTTGACTGGCTTCTTGCCATGCTTCTCTTTGCTCCGTAAATAATCCTTCAGCTTCTCCGCTCGATCTAGGTACTGCATGCACTTGGCTCGAATGCTCTCCTTGGCCTTGTCGCTGTGTGCCTCATCTGCAAAAGGGGAAGCGGAGAGGGTGTGCCCACCTGCTCCCGCAGTAGCTCTTCATGCGCTCAGCAGGCGGGCTAGGCCCTGCGTGACTCACATTTGATAGCATGTAGGAAATACTCCACAGCATGCTGGTAGAGCCGGAGGGCCTCCTCGTAATTCTTGGCTTTATCCTCTTCCGTGGCTTTCGTCACCAGATCAATGGCTTTCTGGAAAGGCGAAGCAAATACCTCAGATACCTCAGTGCTTCCCAAGAGACCCAAAAAGCCCTTGCAGTCCCAGGGCAGCAGGAATCCTACAGATCTGTTAGATGCACACAATTATGTCGGCCTATTTTTCCAACATCAGCTAGAAAGATGTTGAAAGGCAGCTTTAAAAGACAGCCATCCCTCTTCACAATACACTCATACAGCTGAGAGCGATCTCCTTCTCAATTTCACTCTGGATTTCAGTAAGTGGAAACCTGACCAAGTATCTCAGGTTAGGGCTCAAGGGGAGAATCCACTTTCTATTCCTTGCATCAAGGGAAAGAAAAGTGGCCCTGGACCCAGCGCCTGGAGCAGGGGAAACGCCAGAACCAACTGCTTGGTGTGCTGCTCAGCGGGAAGGCCAGGAACCGCACTTGCCCTCGAAGGCCAGAGACGAGCCAGCCCTGAGTTCTACCAGATCCTCCTATCGGCCCAACCCGCTTCTCTGTGGTGAAAAGAGATGGGTTTTCCTAAATTTGCTCCTTAGGGAGGGGATGCTTAGACACATGGATCAGCATACGAGTAGTTTTAGTAAGAAAAGTGCTTGCTGGCACACAGTTAAGTGTCTGACTCTTGGTTTTGGCTCAGGTCATGAGCCAAAAGCTGGACACAAGGGGCGTCCAGCTTTGTGCTCAGTGGGCAGTCTGCTTGAAGATTCTTTCCCTCCTCCCCTCCCCCGTTGGCATATGCACATACTACAATAAATAAATCTTTTAAAAAAGAAAGAAAAGGGCTTGCTTACTCCAAAGACATATATGTATTGCCAACTGAGGGGAACGGTCCTCTGGAATTTTCTAAGAACTCTGTTAGGGTATTTTTGTGAATCTCACAATTCCTGGAGGCCTGTGCTCTAAACTCAACTCAAAGCACGCTGTATTTTCAAGCAGCTGCCCTACACCTACATATCCAGTTTTAGAAACCGTGGCTTCACCAGCCCAGGAAGCATTACCAGAATTACCCTCCTCAAGCTGATCAGCACTGGACATGAGGCCGGCAGATCCCACCATGTCCACACAGTTCCGTCCACAGCAAACAATAAACCTCCTGACCAGCTCTTGGCTGGGCTCAGGCATTTGTGCAGCCCTTCCTCCTCTGAAAGTCAGAGTCTCAGCAAGACATGGCTAGCTCTACAGAACTGATGGACGGGAGTCAGTTTGGCCAAGATGATGATAAATGAACTCACCAGGTTGAGGAGATGAGGAAAGGTCAAAGTGTTGGCTACTATCTTCAAGCTCAGCTACCTCCATTACCTACAAAGAGGGAATGGCCAGGAGCCCAGAACCTTCTCGGATGATTAGCTTAAACACAAGCTTCGCAGGTCTACTCTCCCCCCACCACCTGCTCTTCTGATGAGACAATGGAATGAGTTCCCCTGTCCTTCTCTTCTCCAGAACAAACATGCCCAGTTCCATGGACTTTTTCACTCTATATGCCTCCTTGCTTGGGTCTGTCCTTTAGAAAGGCAGGGCTCAGAACAATACTTGAGGGATGCTCTGCTCCCCTCCCTTCGAAATACTTTACTGATTAATGCACCTAAGAGCACATTAAGTCTTTCTGGCAAGTGCATACAACACTTCACAGGCAAGAGGCCTCAGCTGCAGTTTGAAGAATAGTTTTGCATAACACAAGGGTGAGGTGATAAATAAAACTGCCAGCCTGGTGCATCTCTAGTAACACATATGGCAAGGATGAGGGTGAAGGACAAGGCTAAGGAAGATGTGCTAACAGAAGAGCTGGCAAACTCTAAAGGACCAGATGGTCAATAGGTTAGACTTGCCTGGCCCTACAACCTCTGGAGAAACTACACAACTCAGCCTTTGTAGACCGAAAGCAGCCATGGAAAATACGTAAATGAAAAAGCAGGAATGTGTTCCAATAAAACTTTATTTATAGACACTGAAATTTGAATTTCATGATTTTCACGTGTCATGAGATATCTTTTCCCAGCCTTTTAAAAACAAAAAACCTACGACATTATGTTAAGTGAGAGAAGCCAGTCACAAAGGACCACATATTATATGATCCCAGTTACATAAAATATCCAGAATAGGGGCACCTGGCTGGCACAGTTGGTCGAGCATCGGACTCCTGGTTTCTGCTCGTTTGATCTCGGGGTCATGGGATCGAGCCCCGAGTCTGTTCCATGCTTAGCGAGGAATCTGCTTGACTTTCTCTCTCTCTCAGCCCCTCCCCCTCCCTAAACTAAATAAATAAATCTTTTAACAAATGAACAAAGAAAGAAAAGTGCTCAGAATAGGCAAATCCATAGGGACAGAAATTATCTGAGTGTTTTCCCAGGGCTGGGAGAGATACAAGGTTTGTGGGGTTGATGGTAAAGGGTGTGGACTTTCTCTCTGGGGTGATGAAAAGGTTCTGAAAGTGTGATGATGGTTGCTCAACTCTGAATAGACTAAAAGCCAATGAATCGGATACTTGAAATGTGCCAAATTGTGTGGTGAGTTATAGCTTAACAAAGCTTTTATTTTTAAGATTTATTTATTTATTTTAGAGAGACAGAGAGTGTGTGTGTGTGTGAGCAGGGGGAAAGGCAGAGAGAGACAGAGAATCTTCAAGTAGACTTCCTGCTGTGCATGGAGCAGACGCATGACCGGAGCGAAAATTATGAGTCGGAGGCTTAACCAACTAAGCCATGCAGGCGCTCCTTAATAAAACTTGAACAGAAATGTAAAAACATTCTTAGCTCACAAAAACTGGACAGCTGGGATCTGCAGCCAAAGTTTACAAACCCCTGTGATAACATATCAGAGCTTCTGCTGGTGGATGGTGGGGTCTGGCTTTGGACTCTAGTCAGTTCCTGGCCAAGCAGCCCAGTTTATTCCATGCCTCTGTTCCCACTTTTTCCTCCACCTTCAGGTGTCTGAATGCTACCCATCCTTTCTGGATCCAGGCATATGCCCCTTCTTCCACGAAGTCCTGCCTAACTCCTTGACAGGCTTTATCTTGAGCACTATGTAGCAGACATTGTGTTTAGAAACTTTACCTGTATTACTCAATCCAGAGCCACTGTCACAACAACCCTACAAGGTATCACCCCATTTCACTGACAGGAAACCCGAAATTCCAAGATCAAGTAACTGGCCCAAGGTCACATGCGACTGAGTGGCAGAGCCAAGACTGAAGCCCAGGTCTGAGGCCTGGGCAGGTTTCTGTTCGCCGGCCCAGCAGGACCGGCAGCACCTGGAGAATGGGTCAGGCACGCATCCAGGTGGCGCCGCCCCAGCACGACTAGCCAAGACCTGAAGAATGAATGAAGGGTCGCGGGCCGAAAGGAGGAAATCCAAGCCTGGGGAAGGTGCGGGGACTCGTCCTAAGGGAAGCAGGAGGAGGGAGAGCAAGCAGCCCGACCGCGGGGCCGAGCTTCCCCGGCGGCGCCTGTGCGGTCCGCAGGAGGCTGATTCCCGCCGCGGTACTCGGGCGCCGCTGGCTGCACGGAGCGGCCTCCGGGCTTGGCCTGGCCGGACGGGGGGTGGGGGTGGCAGGGGCACGGGAGTTCTGGACGGGAGACGGCCCGTGGCTCTGGGCGCAGGAAAACAGAAACGGGTGGAGGCGGCGACAGGGCGGCGGGGAGAGGGCCACTGGGCCGGGGTTCCGAGCAGGCCGCCCGCCCGACTGCTGGCTCGCAGGCCCCGCCGCGCCTCCTCCGGCCTCCGGAAGCCGAGCCCCGCCGCACCGAGATACCTGGAGGGTTGACGTTGTCATTTCATCTCCTGGGTCCGCCCCACACCCCGCGGCGCTGCTTGCGGCCTCAGTCCGGCCCCCGGGAGCCGAGCTGCTGCGTCGGGCGCGGGGAGCCCGGCGACTTAGCGCTGGGCGCGGGCAGGGTGGCCGCTCGCAGCCGGAGCGGAGTCGGAGGGCGAGCGAGGAGCGCGGCCCAGAGCGGTCGGGCCTGAGCCGCGCGACTGCCCCCCGGCGGCCACAGCTGCCACTGCAGGCACCGCTCCCCGCGGCCCAGGGGCGGCACCGACTAGGGCCCGGGCGGGGCTGGGCAGGGGACGTATTAGGGGCGGGGAGCTCAGGGTGGAGGGGGGCGGGAAGTGAGGGCTGCGAGGGCGGGGCCAGAGGCAGGGCGCCTGGAAACCTCAAGTCCTCAAGTCCTAGATACCATTTCTAGTAAAATAGCGCCTGTAGAACAGTTTTTCTTGCACAGTAAACCTAGTTCCCAGAGTTTTGCATTTCTTATGTTTAATAGAGTATACTAATAATTAGTATCTACCTTGTCTGGCTTTTGGGGGGAATAAATGAGCTAGCTACTGTAAACACAGTGTACCACACACTGGGGATACAGTCTCTGTTAACCATTGTGTTTTTTTTTTTTTTTTTGAGAGAGAGAGAGAGAACACGAGCAGGGGGAGGAGCAGAGGGAGTGGGAGAATCTCAAGCAGGCTCTATGACTAGGACGCAGCCAGAAGTGGAGCGGATCTTAGGACTCTGAGATCACGATCTGAGCAGTAATCAAGAGTCAAGTGCTTAATGGACTGAGCCACCCAGGCGCCTCCTCTGTTAACTATTAATATGATGCTGGTGGTTCAGTCTAAAGTCAGTTTTTGGTTTTGTTTTTTAGTATCAACCCTGCTACTTTTCTCTTTAGGAAAGTGGTTTTCTTTTCTT
This sequence comes from Neogale vison, assembly GCF_020171115.1. Classification (NCBI taxonomy): domain Eukaryota; kingdom Metazoa; phylum Chordata; class Mammalia; order Carnivora; family Mustelidae; genus Neogale; species Neogale vison. The sequence goes on from NC_058097.1 coordinate 16,541,294, forward strand.
TTCTTTTTCTTAAGATCTTTCTTTCTTTTTTTTTTTTTTAAAGTAATCTCTACACCCAACCTGGGGCTTGAACTTAGAGCCCCGAGATCAAGAGTCTCATGTTCTACCAACTGAGCCAGCCAAGAGCCCCAGGAAAGTGGTTTTCTTAAATCTCCAATGCTGGAGGCTTTAGCCCTGTGAACTTCAGTATAGTATATCTGTGCTAGTTTCTGGGGATATAGCAATGATCAAAACAGTTCTAGGTCAGCCTACTGTTTGAGAAGAAAGATGATGTTGATCAGGAAAGATGATGTAATAAGTGTGTTGAGGCCCATCTGTGAAAATCCACGTGCTTTGTGCACATCTAACAGGCCACCTGCCCAAGATAGGTGGTCAGCAAAGGTTACCAGATTCAAAGCTAAGGTTTGAGGCAGGAGAAAGGACACTCCAGGTTGATGAAACAGCCTGTAGAAAGGTGCTGAGGCCCTATGGAGGCCACTGATGGAATTTAAGAAACTGGAAGAAGGCTCAGATAGGCAGAGAGCAGAAAGTAAGTCAAAGTGAACTGATGTGGGGGAGTTGGGCAAGGCCTGGGCATTTGGCTATGGAAGAGATTTGGTGTTTTATCCTGAGGACAGTGGGAAACTGTTTTTTGTTTGTTTTTAAAGATTTTATTTATTTATTTGAGAAAGAGAGAGAGAGTAGGAGCAGCAGAGGGAAGCCGACTCCCAGCTAAACCCAGAGATGAGGCCGTGGGCCTATCCTAAGACCCTGAGACAAAACCAAGAGTCGGATGGTTCCCCAGCGGAGTCATCCACGGGCCTTGTTGTTTTTTTCTGAGAGGTGACTCGAGCCCTACTGTGCAGAACAGCTTGCAGGGATGGGGTGGCTATAGCATGCAAAGCTACTGCTGTAGCCCACAAGTAGGAGGGAAGCCTGGACTAGGGGCAGGGGGCACGGAGAGACATATACAGAATGGAGACATTGTGGAAGACAAATCATAAGCACATGGAAGTGCTTTAGACTTGGGGTATGGTGAGGGTCAGGAAGGGACAGAGGTGACTCTTGGGTTACTGGCTTCAGGACCTGGACAGATACTGGTGACACTGAGTTGGGGAATACTAAACAGAGCCCAGGTTTGGGGGGTGGAGAAGTGAGGAAGATCACAAATATGAGGTGCCTTTGAAACACCAAGTTTCAGTTAGGCGTACACATCCCAGAGTCAGAATAAAGGTGAGGCCGGAGATACGCAGCTGAGAGCCCTCTGGGGCTAGGCGGGAATGAGATCTCCTAGGGCAGCGCAGCGTGCAGGCGGAGCCTAGGACAGAGCTTGGATGCTTGCTGGCTGATGGAAGGAGGATGAGCCCGCCAAAGCAGCTCAGAAAGACACGTAGAGAGGGAAGCTAGCCACAGGAGTGCTCTGGGAGTCAGGGAAGGAGGACTGATAAAGAGACGGGAGCACAGGATCTAATGCAGCCGAGGAGGCAAACAGTCATAGGAAGACACCAGCCGCCTCAGCCAGAGACATTCCAGTCATGTGATGGAGGCGGAAACCCTCCTGTAATGGGCTGGCTGAGAGGGGGTCAAGAAAAGGCACAATGCTTTCAAGAGATTTGGGGAAAAGAGAAGGAGGCCTAGAGCATTAGCTGCAGGAGTTGAGGGGTCTGGGAAGGAATCTGTGATGGGTTTTAATGGGAGAAGAGTTGAACATGTTTAAAAACCTAGTAGGAAGGGTCTAGTTGAAAAGGTTTATGAACGGGAATGGGATCAAAGCAGAAAGAGGACTGGTTTTAGACATTATAGTTGGAGGAAAGAAGATAAATGCCTACCTAGGTCAGCTGGAAGGTGAGGAGAAGCTGGGAGAGTACCTTTGGGTGGCTGCTGTTTTCTCAGTGAATTAGGAGCAAAGAGAATCTGCTGAGAGAGAGAGAGAGAGAGAGAGAAGTGGGAGCCCTGGGGTTTGAGGAGAGTAACGATGGTTTGAAATCCTTTCAAGTGACCCAAACATAAGCAGTGGTAAGGGCACACCTGGTAAAGGCTGGCAACCTCTGTAAATTTACAGAGGTACCAATTTGCCTTGAGCCTTCCCCCCCAGGACTCAGCTACTCACCGAGATGCAGGAAGGTAGCTGGGTTCCTCCACGTGGCTCCCACGAAGGCAGAACAGCAGGGAACTCACAGGTTTTGGAGAGCGCGGTGCTGCAATGGTGGGCGATGGGATGGGAAGGAGGGAGACGGATAAGGAGCCGGTGAGAGAGTCCATGAACTAGCTGAGGGCCCAAAAGGTCGAAGGACGGTCCCAGCAGGAGCATGCTGGAGAGGGCTGCTTCAGTTCCTGATTTTGGAAATGGCTCCGTTCCCCCAGTAACCGTCTAGGGGGCCACAGTGGGAGCAGGAGGATGGCGGAGCTGGAGCAAAAGTGCCATCGTCACACACAAGGAGGCTGAGGAACCAAAAGGCCAAGCAAGGTGCTTTGCATTCCTGTGGACACTGGAATCAGGATCGTGGTGGTAGTGGAGGGACAGGGCTGAGATGAGCCTGGGTGAGCCAGGGAGACGCATACACATGGGACGAGTCGTGGCTTCTCAGCTTCCACCCTGAGCACTGTGCTTTCAGACACCGACGGAGCTGTGTGGCTGGCCTGGGGAGGCTTGTTTTTGCTACTCTGTACCTGGCATCGGTGCTGTCCTTCCAGAGCTGGAAGACCCTGCACTTAAGGAGCTCTGGGTCGTGATGGCTAAGGCGGCCATCACAGAGGACCACACACTCTGGGGGCGGGGGTTAAACAATAGAAATTGTCTCCACAGTTCTGGAGGCTGGAAGTCCAAGATCAAGGTATAGCAGGGTTGGTTTCTTCCGAGGCCTCTTTCCTTGCCTGACAGATAGCCATGCTTTTGCTGTGTCCTCGTGGGTCTTTTCTGGGTGCGCATGCACCCCTTTTCTTTGCCCAAGCTTCCCTCTTTTCTAAGGGCCCCAGTCAGATTGGCCAAGGGCCCACCCTAACGGCCTCATTTTAACTGAATTGCCTTTTCAAAGGTCCTCTTTGAAAAAGAGTCACCCTCTTGAGATGTGGGGGGTTGGGCTCAGCCTGTGAATTTGGTGGGGCACAATTCAGCACACAGCAAGGGCTGGGTGTGAGATCCATGGGCTATGTTCACCTTCTCTTCGTTCTGCTTATTCAGCTTTCTTGGGACTCCTGGAATAGCTTCTGTCTTCTGTGAGCCGGCAGTACAGACACCGGCCCTGCTGACAAAGCAAGCTTCCCAGAGGAAGCTCCCCATCCTGCAGGGAAGTTCTGTGCCAAGCAGCCGCATCTGGTGGCAGGAAATGGGGATCTCCTCCCCGTCTCACTTGGCCGCCCACTGCTGACTTTTTCCTGGGAGGACAGCTTAAAAACAGACTCCGAGAACCCCTCAGTTCTCCAGTGGTGTTGCCACTGCTGGCAGTTTAGGAGTCAGTGGAGGGAGGGAAGGGGAAATAAAGGCATTAAATATGATTTGTGGGATGTCACATGGAGCATGTTCCGGCTTCGTAGATCCAAATCAGATCAAGAACTTCATATTCTGACTTTCTCACTAGAGCAGAAATCAGATTATCAGCTCCCACACATCTGAGCTCTCACACTTCAGGTAGAAAGTCACTGACTTGCAGATAAACGGTTTGGTTTGTTCCTTCGTGCGCAGCACTTTCCCAGGTGGGATTCGGCTGATGCTGGCAGGGTGACACGTGTTGTGAACCTGAGCTTGAACCAGTGAGTCAGCTCTGCTTAGCCAATACAACCTAGTGAAATCAGACTGGACAAACGCCAGCATTCTAGGGCTCCTGCCAAGGAGTGGGTTCTTAACAATATTGTTAAGGATCCCTTGAGTGGGGGCCAAGAGGAATGTGGAAGAAGAGCTACAAAAACTAAGTTCAGGTGAGTAACAGCTTGGAGAGGTAGGGCCAGGGCGAAATCTCATGCAAAGTGAGTGACTGACCGCAGAAATGAATGGAGCACTGATGATTCCTGATAGGATTGCTGAAAAACCATCTCCTCCCCTCTGTGTGACTCAAAGTGTAATAAAGTTTAGAGGGATACAATGATTAAGCTCCCGTCAGTCAGTGAAAGTCAGTGGTGGAACTAGAACCCCAGCTAGGTTTTTGAGTTTGGAGTCGCTCTACGTCTGCTTAACAATGACACCAGCGGAATGAGGAGACATGACAACGGAATATGCCACCTGTGGTACTGGATAGGCTCCTGTGCGGAAGGAAAAAGGAGACTTTGCTGGGACGACTGGCACCACTGGAATGGGGTCTGTGGCTTGGGTGCTAGTGTCGGGCCACGCTGATTTGGTGGTGGGGGTAGGGCTGAACGGCGACAATGACAATGCAGGAGAGTGTCGCTGTGTTTGGGAGGGACACACTGAGGATGTAAGGGTGCTAGAGCAACATGTCAGAGAAAGACAAGAGGGGATAACGGCACAAATGTAAAATGTTAACAACTGGGAAGTCTGGATGAAGAGGAGGGATGTAGGAGATCTTTGTACTGCTCTTGAAATCTTCCGGCAGGTTTGAAACCATTTTAATGTAAAAATAAAAGAAAAAATACAAGTCTAAAAGCATTTTTTTTATTTACAGTATAAAGGTTACAAACGTATATATGTATTTATATATATAATACCCTTAAGTTACAAATTTTCATTGTAATGTACAATGCTGTATGTTGATGTCCAACTCAAGGGAAAGTATTGTCTATGCATTTTTATAGAGTACACATAAAGCTTTTTTTAATTCTTAAGAACACAAATACTGCCCTGTTTTATGCCCTAAGTTTTAATTTGGTAGTCTGGTGATACCAGAGGATTTGAGAACTGAATTTTAAACAACACTTAAAAAGAAGTCTTGTTTAAATATAGGGTTCTAAAAAGAAGGAAAAAACCAGAATATCATATACTTTTAATTTCTTGTAGAAGTATTATTCTAGCTTTCTAATAATACTTAATGAAAATGAAAGTTGTATGGAATAAAATACATACAAGGGGGGCATAATCAGAATTTGCACAGATTAGCCAAAATGGCCTTCATAGGTAGTGGTTTGCCATATTATCCTCTATAAGACCTTGGGTCTGGTACCAAAAAAGAAACAAATTCTTTGGGCACCAAGGTCTTATGCTGAACACATCCAACAGATTGTAAACATAATACTGGAGTCTTATGCTGGAGAAAAAAAAAATACAAAACTAAAACCAGTTCTTGTAATCAGGGTAGACTTGCTACAGGTATGAAGAATATCACTGAGACTGATGATTGTGCCAAGCCCAAAACTTAACTGAAGTCATTTCCTCTCCCCCAAGTTTTAGTAATTCACAAAACAGGGGTGAAAAACACATGTGATACCCTCTATAACAGGACTAAGAAGGAAAGCACTTCTGCCAATGTAGGAGGAGCAGACACTTACACGACAACACCTATGTGCTGATTCCAATACCACAGAATCATTAGCACCTGATTGTCAAAGGGTAGGTTTAAATTAAAGGCCAACACACTGAAGGCAACACCTACTTTGTGTGCACTAATCCGGGTCTTGGAAAACAAAAGGGAAGGAGCCTATGTGACCATGTGCCCTGTGCCATTCCAATCACAGAGGACTGAAGTACTTTCTGGGTATGATGAAGGACACTGCCTTAAAAGCTGACCCCAGTAATAAATGGAAGGCAACGTGGGTGGGAGGGAACTGTCATTCTATGAAAAGTATGAAAAAATTCAACTAGCCTCTCTTGTTTCCTTTAGGTGTCTTTTTTATTGAGTTTGAATGTCAGAGTGTTCTAGAATAAGTGGAACTTTGCTAGGTTTAAAATATTTTCTTTTTGACACACCATTAGACAAATGTTCCTTTTACCATGTATAAGAACTTTTAGCAAATGAGACGTTCAATGGGTGTAAGTGTGGAAATGCATGTGTCAGCACAATTTAGAAATGGGGGTAGATGAAATATACATTCAGCTTTGCTATTTATAGTTAAAAGAAGCATTTCCTTAAAAAGACTTGCTGTTGATCCACTTTGGGCAACAGAGCTTAAGTTTTGTTGTTGTAATTTATTCCTAGGGATATTCTATACTGTTCTTCTCAAACTAAAGTCTAGTTTTTTAAAAAAGATTTTTAAGTAATCTCTACACCTAACATGGGGCTCAAACTTACAATCCCAAGATTGAGTTGCACACTCCACCAACTGAACCAGTCAGGCACCCCACTAAAGTCTAATTTTGCATTAAAAAAATGAAACTTAATAAAAAGACTGACCTACTTAAGTGTGCTTGGAGTTCTTTCATGTTGTCCTGGACCAGAGACAGAGCACGATTTCAAACCTTTTCCAGTCAGCCAGAGGAGCAGAACTGCAGAGGTCCTTTTTGGTAAAAGTATGAAGTGGTTAATTACTTGACCACTGATTGATAGATGGCATGGTGCAACTGAGAAATAATGGATTATGTGCCACTTGAGGGCAGGAACTTTCTTTTGGACCCTTCAGAGTACCTACTAAGTGCTTATTAGATGAAACAATACTTGAAATAATATGTCATTAATTAGCCTTGCAGTTTCAGAAATTCCTCCAGGCCCCCAAAGAACCTTTTGGCTTTTCATAAGAGATTTCCATCACTTCGGAAGAGGTGACAGAGCATTCAGGTTCCAAAGGTATAATATGTGACTGGGATAAAGGGGGACTCTAAAACAAAGCATCTGGGTCAATAGCATAGTTAAGATAACAGCAGAACTGAGGAAGGTACTAGGAATCTACCAGGGTAGCTTATCTTACAGTATAATAAAGTACCATTTCTCTATTACAGCTTTTTCATTTCAACCAATCTATTTTGGAGCAACTCAAAAATTACAGTTCAGATGGCAGATTTTTGTTGAATATAGTCAAATGTTCATTAGCGAGCAAGGACTCGTCGGTAAATGGCATTACTTATGAATCACACCAAACATAGATTCACTTTTAAAACTTAAGTCTGCAGTTACCTGGGTGGCTCAGTCATTAAGCGTCTGCCTTCGGCTCAGGTCATGATCCCAGGATCCTAGGATTGAGCCCCACATTGGGCTCCCTGCTCTGCAGGAAGCCTGCTTCTCCCTTTCCCACTTCCCCCTGCTTCTGTTCCCTCTCTTGCTGTCTCTGACAAATTAAAAAAAAAAAATCTTTAAAACTTAAGTCTGCTTTGGTTCAGTCACCTGAAGTGAGAAGAAATAGAGGTGGCAAAAGATTAATCTCAAGTTTATCAGTTTTGAAACAAAAGAAGAAATCTTGTTAAAATATTTTGTTGAGCTAATATATAAAAACCACTCTTCCCGTGGGGAGTTTAGCTATTGTTTAAAAAAAAAAAGATAACAGATATACAGGTGTGCTCTCTGAACCTATTTTTGGTACCTTATTTTAACTTGTATCACTGATCTGCCAGATCTACTTTTTTTTTTTTTTTTAGAGAAATGGTTTCAAATGTGCCATTAAGCAGTCTCTTTCTAGCGTAAATTTCACTTATCATTACATGATAGGAGTAGGTCTATTGCTCAAAAACACATAATCTTGATATACAACATAATTATTTTATAATTGTCTGTCATCACACATTTATTGTCTATATACCCAGCACAGGGAAGGAGACAGCTTTAAAAAAGGAGGGAGAGTAGAGACTGCTGCTGTTGGTTTTTAAAGACAGTATGTCGAAAGTAAAAAGAATTCTAGATTACCATGCAATCTTGAAAGAGAGAGCACAGTAGCAAATGGCAAATTCCTCTGCTTTCATCTTCAGGAGGGGGAAAAAAAAAAGCCACAATAACAATTTAAATTTAACTAAGATTTCCAAACTTAAGACAGGATATAATAAATACCACCTGGTACATTACAGACCTGATAGAGATACACATACAAAATGAGTGAATATGGTTATGGTCAAATTCAACTTAAACTTGAAGTCTCTTTTCCTTACATAGATAGTTGATCTGACCAGAGCAATTTGCTTTGAGACCAAAGAGGTCAGTCATTTTACTTCTTCATTAGCAATTGAAAAAATATGACCTTTGGCTTTCTAACCAGCCATTCATTCATGGCATCTACGGTGGATGGCAGCAACGTGGAAATGTATGCTGGATATTTGGATAGTTTCAATATTACATACAATCAATAGCTTATAACAAGTGAAAATAATAAGAACAAAGTTCAGCATAAGTGTCCAAGATAAGATACAAAAAAGCAGAGAAAGTGCTTAAGTCTACAGGTCTTCCCTGAAAGCTTCAAAAATGTTTAAATTTTAAGTAGGTAGGGTTTTAATAGAATTTGCATAGCAGCTTACAATAGAATTTGCATTAAAAATATGGAGATTCCTCCATGTTTTTGACAACATACAAATATATCCACATGCACATAAATTAAACAAGAAGACCTGGAGGTTCTCACAAAATTAAAAAAAAAATCCATCATAACTTTTTCTCAAAAGTGGTCACACTTTTGTCCATCAAAATCATTTACAGTGAAAACTTTTTCTGAGAGAAAAATGATCTTGTCCAGATTCCACACAGCTTAATTTTTTTTTTTTTTAAAGATTTTATTTATTTATTTGAGAGAGACAGTGAGAGAGAGCATGAGCCAGGAGAAGGTCAGAGAGCGAAGCAGACTCCCCATGGAGCTGGGAGCCTGATGTGGGACTCGATCCCGGGACTCCAGGATCACGCCCTGAGCCGAAGGCAGTCGTCCAACCAACTGCGCCACCCAGGCGTCCCTAATTTTTTTTTTTTTAAAGAATAAATTTTGGTCTATTAGCTAAGTGTATTTAATCAGCTGAAAAAAGCTTTGTTACCATTCTGCTTAGGATGATAAATTAGGAAAACAAATAATCAGTGGCAACTTTTATCATTTGTTGGTTAGATTTTTCCACTTCTAAAAATGTAAGAAATAAATAATTCAATCTCTCCTGCCATCCAATAATGTTCCATAACAAAGTTTGTGAGGGTACAGCTGATAAAAACAGGCACGATCAGACTTCACCTAGCCTAAAAAGTGCTAAAACATGGCTTTAAAATAGGTGAATGATATGTAATCTTTGATTACTTGTACATGTCCCAATATTTAATCTGAAACTGTCTACTAGGTAGGTGAGTTTACAGTTATTACTATCTAATAAATACTGTATAAACATACATTAAAGTATTTCTTCATATAAAATATTAGATACTTATTTCCAGGTAAGGTTTGATAACTTCAGGAAAGGGCTTACCTTTTTCAGAAAAAGAGTAACTGAGCCTTTCTTTCTTTCTTTTTTTTCTTTGGAGAGGAAAAGGGGAAATTTTAGGAAATGAGGAGGAAGAATTTTTACACGCCAATTGGCTACTTGTAGACATCTGTGTGGAATATGGAGAAGATGTCAAAGCCCCAGGTCTGGGGGAACTGAGGGCACGGAAGCGGGTCCACTGGGATGACACTACTCTGCAGGTTCATTCCCATTCTACACATGGAAGCCCGCAACATTCTCAGCAATTTTCCTAATTCAAAATGAAAAAGAAATGACAAGTTAAGCTGTTCTAGAAAAGGTGTGAAATACCCCAAATGCCCATTTTTAGTTATCGTTTGAAAATAATTTGCCATATTTTGGCATCTTAATACAAAATACATATTTATCAAGGCTGTCCTATTCATAAAAAGCACTTCATTTGTGGTTTGAAAACTCCATAAACACACTTAATTGAAGGACAGGCTGGTCACCCATGATTGGAAAGCTATTGATGTTACACAGGCAGCTTAAGGGCTCTTGCTCTCGGGCGTGCTAGTGGTCAAAGGAAATCTCCCACACATTTTCATTTCACATTAAGACTCAAAATATTTAAAAAACCTTATGGACCTTGGTGTTAAACATGATGGTTCAAGCTTGAACAAAATGAGCCAGAATGACTCACACACTTTACCTTCTCCTGCTCACATGTTCATTACACCCTTTTTAGAGATCTTTTTCATATAACTGATGAGTACAGGGGCTTTTAAGTTTCCCCTGAAAATATTCTCAGTGGCTCAGCCTTTCACACTAACCAAGAAAACCTCAACCAAATGGCTTTGCTGCAAAGTCTGTGACTGCACTGTGCAACTTTTCAGGTTAATAATGCTCTCACTGCAAAGAATGTCTAAGCTCCCTTATCTGAGGGTATTATGTGTTGAAATTCTGCTTCCAGAAATCATAGCTGGACCGTCAAGATATTGCTTTTCTTCCCTTGCAAATTTACTAAAGATGGAACTAAACATAGGTCTATGAATCCTTAAAACATAAAAAAATTCTTGAAAGGCATATTCTAGTCTAGATTCCAATTTCCAGTTTTAAGTGGATCAAATCATTTATTTTTGGAACGGTAGCCGGGGGAAGAACTGTAATCTCTCCCCAGCCTCTGCATGAGGTTAATCTCATTGTACAAGGGGAAGAAAGATTGACTTATGGGCAGAAGAAGACAACGGAGTTACAATGTCTAACTCAAACTCTCTGCTCATGAGTCTGCTCTTCCAAATGTCCCACCTGGTCAGTCCACACTCACACCAAATAGCTCATGTTTTGCATTTATGGTTGTTGGGTTTTTCCTCCCCTGTTTGGAGTGTTACCCTCCTAGACTCCCTGAAGTGCTCACCTCCTCTTATGACACTCCTGATAGATCTAGAAAGTGAGAAGTATCCCTAGACTTTTCCTCCAAGAATACCGAGAACATCTGAGTCAACATCACCTTTTCTTTTAGATCTGGGGACTGTAGTAATCTTGTCATTATATAGCTATTATATTATTTTAAATGTTTTCAGATATATACCTCCTTCATAATTAGGAAAAACAAGCTGAGTGTGATTCTTTAATACCACAATCTTACTGCTACTAAATAATGATGACGTCTGGCAATGCTTAGGAAAACCCAGGTAGCTGTTCTGTGGCCTCATCACCCTGCCCACCAGAAAATGTATTATTAAGCCAACAGTGAGTCTTGAATTAGCAGCTGCCTGTCCATGCCACTCTGCTGCCACAAAGGGAGAGGACCAGGGCCAGGATCCAGCATGGGCTCACAAAGCCCAAAGCAATTTCACATGATGTTTGTGCTAAAGAGATGGCTTTATAGAGCCTACTCTTTAAAGAAGAGGGCTCTCCAAGATTTATCTTCCTCAGTGAGATCTACCCACTAGAAAAGATACTCCTAAGGAAACCCACCTCAAAGACTATTCCTCAAAACCAAGATGGATGATCTCCCTGGAATGGCAGTGATAATCCAGTTATTCAAACAGTGACTAATAAAGCTCCACTAACCCTAACCAAAGGCACATTTGGTAAGCAATAAAAAAATGGCTTAGGCTAAAATGAGGATTTTCTTTTAAAAGAAATCTTATCGCCTGGCTCCTACCAAAGATAAGTCAGAAAAACCTAAAACAAGCAAACCTCTTCTTTCAAATCAGTGGTTTCCTACTTGGTCACCATTAGAAAGGGAGTGGAAGGCAAGGCAAATCAAATTTCACAAGTTCTAAGTCCTAAAGTTAGCACTTCTGAGCGGCAAAGCTTGTGATGCGGTGGGAAAGTGGTGACCAGAGTGGGATGCAGGAGAGCCAGGACAGATGGGAGAACGCTTTGGTGTGCAATTCAAGGACTTCCTGGGGTGGAAGAATGAAGTGACGGTAAGCTCCAATAGCATGTAAGACCTATCCGGAATGGCCCAGAAGCACAAGCAGCTGTCAACTAGCACCTGGGAAAAGATGGTTGAACTAAGCAAGATGTTGAGGCTTGAAATAAATCCTACAAGAAGAAAATGAAAACAACTCTTGGATATTTGATTACGTCCAAAAAAACAAACAAAATAAAACTAAACAAAAACCCACAATGAGCCATCCTTCTTCAGAGGGGAAATAAATCTAGTGACTTAGAAACCACATTAGGAAATGAGGCAATAAATCAACAGCTTCAGTTTGGAGCTTATTAGAATCCTAGAATTTCTGGCCAAGGTAGCTTGTGAAAGGCAGGCTCTTCTTTAAACACAGTTACTGTTCAGCAGTGATCTGCAGGTCCTTGTCAAGGCACTGTGCTGGAGGAGAGAGCAAAGAGCTTTCTTTTTGTGCTTTTTTTTTTTTTTTTTTTTGAGGTGGAAATACTTCTTGTGACATTCAAGACTCTTTTCTGATTTTCTGCTGCTCATACAAGCAGTCCCATGCGAGTGACTTTGGCTGACAAGAACGTGTGCAACACAAATACGATCGGCTTCGGACAAGAGTGCAGGTCCACGGTCTGTGGAGAAAGCACACGAATGATCACTACCACACACAGAAGCTTTCATAAACAGACACAGAACGAACAAATTTGGATGTGTTGTTCTACTTTTTAGAAAGAATTTGGATTAAGAAAGTGTTGGGGCTCCTGGGTGGCTCGGTTGGTTGAGCATCTGCCTTAGGCTTAGGTCATGATCCTTGAGCCCCGCATCAGGTTCCCTGTTCAGTGCGGGGTGGCGTGGGGGGGGGTCTGCTTCTCCTTCTCCCCCTCCCCCACCCATGCTCTCTGTCTCTCTCGAATAAATAAATAAAATCTTTTTTTTTTTTAAGATTTATTTATTTATTTATTTGACAGAGAGAAATCACAAGTAGATGGAGAGGCAGGCAGAGAGAGAGAGAGGGAAGCAGGCTCCCTGCTGAGCAGAGAGCCCGATGCGGGACTCGATCCCATGACCCCGAGATCATGACCTGAGCCGAAGGCAGCGGCTTAACCCACTGAGCCACCCAGGTGCCCAATAAATAAAATCTTAAAAAGAAAAAAAAAGGTGCCAGTTTTATGGAAACATCTCTCAGGAACTTAAAGCCACAAATGAAAAGTATACTCTGAAGTAAGGTCACTCCAGGTAGTAATGAAACACTAGTGTGAACTTCCACATCACAGTTAGGAGACAAGTGGTGGGGAGCTGGAATCCACCATGCCTGGCAGGAAGAACCAAACGGAAGAAGATGGAAAACAAAGAAAAATATGCTATATGGAGATCATTAATAAGGATTATATTCCCAGGGGAATCAGAGTGAATGCAGCTGAATGTGACTATGGATGGGTATGATTTTTGGTATCCCTCACAGGTTTGTGGTAGGAATGCAACTCTTGAGGCTAGTTAGGAGGGCTAGTCATAGATTCCTAAGCTCAGGCCTCTATCTGGACAGCTGACACCAGGTGAACAAGGAGACCTGCATCGGGCTGTGAGTCAAGCCAGTCCTCAGCACTGATGCAGAACCAGGAATAGGGCATAGTTAACTATGCCTTTTAAAGAAAAATACAACTTTATTCAAAATATAAATTACAGAGCATGAATTTCATCATTAAACTTTGTATACATTAAATATAAAGCAGGGAGTAAAACTATATAGCCAGGAATAATCTAATACCTAGCTTGCTAAATGACAACTGCTATAAATAACTAGTTAATTTAACATAAGTTAATTTAATAGAAGCATTTAACTCTATTTAATGCTTGAGGCTTTAAAATATATATATATATTTATTTATTTATTTATTTATTTCCCAGAAAAATCAAATATACCAGAAATACAGATACAATGCTGAAATCCAAATGATTTTAAAGTGCTTATTGGTTTCTTGAGGCCCTTAAAACAGCCCTGACCTAATCAAAGACCTTTGGATGGGAAGTCAGTGATTTGATGTTTCAGACTATACTTCCCTCTGGCCTTCTGAGGGATGTTTCCCACTTCTTCTTCTTTTTTTTTTTTTTAATTTAAATTCAATTAATTAACATACAGTGTATTATTAGTTTCAGAGGTAGACTCATCAGTCTTATATAATACCCAGTGCTCATCACATCACGTGCCCCCCTCAATATCTTTCACCCCATCCCTCCCAGCCCCCTCCCCTCCAGCACCCTCAGTTTGTTTCCCATGATTAAGAGTCTCTTATTTTTTTTTTTTTTAAGATTTCATTTATTTACTTGACAGAGAGATTGAGATCACAAGCAGGCAGAGAGGCAAGCAGAGGGAGAGGGGGAAGCAGGTTCCCTACTGAGCAGAAAGCCCAATCAGGACTCGATCCCAGGACCCCGAGATCAGGACCCCAGCGGAAGGCAGAGGCCCAACCCATGAGCTGCCCAGGCGCCCCAAGAGTTTCTTATGGTTTGTCTCCGCTCTGACTTCATCTTATCTTATTTTTCCCTCCCTTCCCCCATGATCCTCCTCTTTGTTTCTTCATATATAATTCTCTTTCTCTGATTGACTTATTTTGCTTGGCATAATACCCTCTAGTTTCATCCATGTCGTTGCAAATGGCTGCTTCGAGCTTTTGAAAAGCCCTGGTCCATGGTCCAATCATAGTCTCCTAAAGGTTCATCATTTAAAATAAGATTTCTAGATATGATTTCTTATTTGGAAGTTATTTTCTCTACGATCTCTTTCAGTAATAAAATGTCAAGATTCTGTTTTGCAAATTTCCATCTACGGTGAGTGTCAACAGACATAATATTTCATTTATAAGTCTTGAACTTGGGGCACCTGGGTGGCTCAGTGGATTAAAGCCTCTGCCTTTGGCTCAGGTCATGATCCCAGGGTCCTGGGATGGAGCCCTGCATCGGGCTCCCTGTTTCTCCTCTCCCTCTCTCTGCCTGCCTCTCCCCCTACTTGAGATCTCTGTCTATCGAATAAATAAATAAAATCTTTTAAAAAATGATAAGACAGAAAAGGCATTATTGTACTCCTTTATCATAATTTATGATTTCTGAAGTAAACTTTACACACTTCTATGGTTCCCTAAGGAAAATCATAAATTCCTGCTGATCTTTCCTTTAAAAGACAAGGAGCTCTAAAAAAAAAAAAAAAAAAAAAAAAATGATGGTTGTGTGGAGATACCTCTGAATCTTTTTTCTCATCAGCAGAATTTCTGTAGCAACCAAGTCATTCTATTACTTTTAACTCATCTCAACCAACTACTAATAATAGCAATGGATAGAATTTATTTATTAAAGTTTACCAGCTTTTGTATTTTATAGCTCATATTTGATAAAAGCCTATTTCTTAAAAGGGCTATCCATTTTTCCCTTCTACCATTCAAACAAAACTTTTTAAAAAGGAACTATTTCCTGAAGTGGGGGAAAGAAACACACACACACACACAGGCCCCAAACCCAAACCCAATACATCTTGAAAACTAAAGAACAATTTCCTGACTCCAAATGGATGATATGTCCACACTTTTCTATACAAAAGGTAAAACACAATGAGAAAGAAAGAAAATACCTATTGGAGTAAACATGGTTTTCAGAAACACTCTTACCAGTTCTCCTTCAGGACCACCAAAATCCAGATACAGATTTCTAATGCCATCATCAGCAGACATTTTCAGCCTCTCAAAGGGGTAGCGGTACAATATGCTGCTGGAACCTCCATTCTCCTTGGAGATAGTGAACCCATTTTCATAGTGGACAGTGAATCTTACTTCTTGGCCATTTATCGTGCAGCCTATTGAAGACATGCAAAAACCATCATTAATAAAGTTAGCACTTCAGTTTTCAAATGGAAAAGGATTCTTCTGACTTCAACAAAGGAAAAAGAATCCTTTCTTGAGAATGTGTGATATCTAACTTATTTGGAACGACCTCAAGTAAGTTTTGTTCTTGTTGCTTGGGTCAATATCTAGACTGAGATGAGAAAGAGATGACCATAACTCTCCATGACATCTGATCTGATTCAGTTTGATTCAGTGAGTATCAATTAAACACTTGTGCTGGCAGTAGGCTGTGCATGGTACTAGAGAAGTGAGAGGCATGGTGCCTGCTCTCGAGAACTTTCTAAATGAATAGGCAGAAACGTGAAATTCCTAACTGTGCTGGGTAGAATGTACAGACATGACTAAACACTAGACTGAATGAGGCCAAAGTCAAGGAATAGTTTTCCTGGAGGAGAAGGTACTTCAGAGAGGCCCTAAAGAATAGGTCAAACTGGGGTGCCTGGGTGGCTCAGTGGGTTAAGCCGCTGCCTTCGGCTCAGATCATGATCTCAGGGTCCTGGGATCGAGTCCTGCATCGGGCTCTCTGCTCTGCAGGGAGCCTGCTTCCTCCTCTCTCTCTCTCTCTCTCTCTCTCTGCCTACTTGTGATCTCTCTCTGTCAAATAAATAAATAAAATCTTTAAAAAAAAAGAAAAAAAAAAAGAATAGGTCAAACTGGATGGGCAGTGAGTAGAGAAAGGTTTCAAATGAGCAAGAAGAAAGAACACCCAAAGGAGAGAAGGCAGAAATGCCTTTTAGGGGCAGTCACAGGGTTTGGTTGGTATTTGGGAAGAGGATAAAGATAATGTTTATTATCAAAGGTAAGAGCCATAGTTAGCAAAAATCATACTGTCAGTCCGATCAAAGATAAAATTCAAAGGATTGATCTGAATTGATAGGAAAAAAAACCCTTTGATCATTAAGACTGACACATGCCTTTTCTCAAGACTGGTGAAGTTTCCATTTCACTAACATCCGAGCACAGTTTTGTTGTTAGTACAGGGGCTGCAAGTGCAAGGCCCTCCGAGACCTGGGAATTCACACAACCCTTTGAGAGATGTACTTCACATCACCTAAAGGATCAGAGTCTCACTATGCTTGGTCACAAAAAGTACTTTCTAAACAAGCAAGTCCTCCTATCCAGACCCATCAGTGTATTTTTTCACTGCCCTTGCAGTGAATTAGTTAAAATAGCTCTGTGTTGAAGTAATAAGAAAAGAGAACAATAGACAAATATTGGCAGTGTCCCTTCTCAGCACTACTCAAAGAAGAGAACTTTGGCCCAAAGACTGAATTTTCATTATCCTCAGACAAAAACCCTTGGGAGGGGGGAACATGGATAAAACTACCTACCTGTAGAAAGAAATACAATGCAATAATCTCAGAATAAATGGTAAGGGTTTGGAGGAAGAACAGATAGATCCTAATCAGGGCAACTAGGATACAGTTTTCAAGGGAATTTTATTCTATTAACATCCCTGAAGCTATAGTGCAGTCAACGGTAGTGAGATTTGTTTGATGAGAAGAGGGGATCAGTTCTAGTCTAGAAAAGAGAAGCTCAAAGAACAAGGATTTGCTCAAGTTCTGGAAGCACTGGCTAGAGAAGGTGGGTGAGTATTTCTGCCAGCAGGTGTGTCATTACTGGGGAAAGATCAGGTGACTGCAGCTAGCAAAGACAAGGCATTAACCCCTTAAGAGCCTGCCATAAACCAAGTTGCCCAAAGATCCTGTTTAGGATTATTTCCTCCTAGGAGGGAAGAAAAGCAACACAAATGTAGTAGCTGTGTGTGTTACTTAAGAAAAAACAAGGGCCCCTAGGTGGCTCCATTGGTTAATCATCTGCCTTCAGCTCAGGTCATGATCTCAGGGTTCCTGGATCAGGTCCCATGTCAGGCTCCCTGCTCAGTGGGGAGTCTGCTTCTCCCTCCCGCTCTACCTCTCCCTCAAATTGTGCTCTCGCTCTCTCTCTGAAAGAAAAGAAAAAAAGAAAAGAATGAATCAAACAGAATATTGTTTCTGATTATCTCAACCTTGAAAGGAAAAAATAAAGGTGACACTGAATATGTCTGGGTTTAGACGTGAGTTTGTTTTCACTTAAAACTGTTAATTAATATCAGATAATTCTGAGAGTATGAATTGACCATAGCAATGTTGTATCTACAAGTCCTAGTTAAATGGTTTCTCCCCAAATGGTAAGTATATATAGTTGAAGCAATGGTGACTAATGATACCTCTCATCCTCAGAGGGTGTCAGGAGTAGTGCACTGAAGAGCAAAAAGTCTCTGACTGTGATTTAATGCGCATGTGTGTGTGTGTGTGTGTGTGTGTGTGTGTGTAATGTGTGTATGGCAGCCAGCTGTGATAAGTGGCCCAATTCTGATGGGATAGGATCTGGGACTTATTAGTGAAGCTCTGGGTTACTCCAGGTGGCTTATTATAACCATCCTGATGTCCTGATTCAACTAAAATCCTTTTGTGGACTATAAATCCACTATGTACCTCAATTTATAGGTAAGTCAGTAAAAAATGCAATGTGCTGATTTTGCTTAACAGGGCCATTATCAGAAATATAAAAAGACATCAACAGCATTCAAGGACAATCACAGAACATCAAATACTGAAGTTTAAAAGACAGAAAAAAACTACAGTTTTTGAAGTAATCAAGGGAGGAAGATTAACATTCAGCACCCAGCAGTGGGGGCTTTGTGTTCCTTTTGGAGGGTACGATGTGGGTTGATAGTGTTCAGAGATCAAGTTAGGGGAATGAACTTCATGGGCCTGGACCCAGAATAATCAGAAAACATACATGAAGTTCAGCAGAGTTGTGAATTATATATTTGTTTGTTTGCTCATTAAATCATTTATTCTTATTTTTTTAATTCTCTGCTCTCACAGGGCAGCAGGGATGACAGTTGGGCCATTACAAATAATCTACACTGTAGAAATCACTGTTTTGCTTTGTTTGTAAGATTTATTTATTTTAAAGAGAGAGAGAGAGAGCAGGGTGAGGGGCAGAGGGAGAGGGAGACAAAGAATCCCGAGCAGACTCCCCCTGTTGAGTGTGAAGCGCAACATGGGGATCAGTCTCAAGACACCAAGATCATGACCTGGGCTGAAATCAAGAAGCAGATGCTCAACCGACTGAGCCACCCAGGCGCCCCATGAAACCATTGTTTTGAACACTTTTTATGTGCCAGACACATAGTTACATGTTATATTATGTGTTAGGTCTGGGAGATGCAGAGTTAAACAAAAGATGCTTCCTATTCAGACAAGTGAGATAGAAAGAAAAGGAAATACGGATACAAAAAAAATGAACTACATCCTATACTAGGGAATTGGAGAAGACACTATATGGGAGGATAGAGGAGAGGGGAATAGTCTAATTCTGGGTAATCTTTTTTTAAAGAAGATTTTACTTATTTATTTGACAAGCAGAGATCACAAGTAGGCGAAAAGGCAGGCAGGGGAGGGGGAAGCAGGCTCCCCACTGAGCAGGGAGCCCGATGCGGGGCTCAATCCCAGGACCCCGAGATCATGACCTGAGCTGAAGGCAGAGGGTTAACCCACTGAGCCACCCAGGTGCCCCAATTCTGGGTTTCCTTAAAAGGCTTAATTAGAGGTGCTAATTCTCTGGGGTTTAAGTAACAATAACAAACATAACAATGGCCACTTTGCTGAGTGTATACTATACACCAGAATTAGTAAATCATGACATTTCAACTTTTCTAAAAATCTAATAAACTTTCAGCATCTTTGGGAAAATTTTATTACCAAGTAATATGTAAGACAGACACCTTCATCTCTTCTCTAAGTTCATTTCATCTGTGAGACTTAATTCATAACCAACCCACCACCTGGAATAGGGGTCAAGGACAAGGTGGTGACCAGGGATGGGGTGAGAGGCAGCGGGTGGGGGAAGAGTGAGAACGCTTATGTGCGCGCCAACCACCTAAAACCCAGAAATCTAGGGACGCCTGGGTGGCTCAGTTGGTTAAGCAGCTGCCTTCGGCTCAGGTCATGGTCCCAGGGTCCTGGGATCGAGTCCCACATCGGGCTCCTTGCTCGGCAGGGAGCCTGCTTCTCCCTCTGCCTCTGCCTGCCTCTTTGTCTGCCTGTGCTCGCTTGCTCTCTCTCCCTCTGTCTCTGACAAATAAATAAATAAAATCTTAAAAAAAAAAATAAAACCCAGAAATCTCCAGTTTACCACATGTACTCTCATCCAAGCTCAATCATTCTGAATGAAGTTCTCTGAGAAGAATCTCCCTGTATCATTAATAGTCTGCATTAGAATATTCTCTGACTTCATGTTTAAGGTTCAATTATTACACTCAAGTATTTTTTTTTTCCTTTTGAGAGAGAGTGAGAATCTTAAGCAGACTCTAGCATGGAACCCATCATGGGGCTCGATCTCACAACCCTGAGATCATGACCTGAGCTGAAATCATAGGGAATCAGACACTCAGGGTACCTGGGGCTCAGTCAATTAAGTGTCTGCCTATGGCTCAGGGTCCTGGGATCGAGCCCTGTGTTGGGCTCCCTGCTCAGAAGGAAGTCTTCTCCCTTTCCCTCTGCCCCTCCTCCCAACTCATGCACACTCTCTCTTTCTCTCTCAAATAAATAAAATCCTTTAAAAAAGGTCAGATTGGGATGCCTGGGTGGCTCAGTTGGTTAAGCGGCTGCCTTCAGCTCAGGTCATGATCCCAGCATCCTGGGATCGAGTCCCACATTGGGCTCCTTGCTCCGCAGGGAGCCTGCTTCTCCCTCTGACTCTGCCTGCCTCTCTGTCTGCCTGTGCTTGCTCTCGCTCGCTCTCTCTCTGACAAATAAATAAATAAAATCTTTAAAAAAAAAATTAAAAAAAAATTAAAAAGGTCAGATTAGCAACCGATGGAGCACCCAGGAGCCCCTCAACATTTCTCTTTAAACTGGGTCTCCCCCATTAATATTTTTAGATGTTCAAATCTCTCATTATCAGAAGAAATGCCATTACTCAATCCTCAGCTTCCCTCTTTCTATCTCTTTATTTAAAGATTTTATTTATTTATTTGACACAGAGAGAGAAACAGCGAGAGAGGGAACAAGCAGGGGGAGTTGGGGAGGGAGAAGCACGCTTCCTGCTGAGCAGGGGGCCCACGATACAGGGTTCGATCCCAGGACCCTGGGACCATGACATGAGCCGAAGGCAGATGCTTAACGACTGAGCCACCCAGGCACCCCCTCTTTCTTTTTAAAAAGATTTTATTTTTAAGTACTCTCTACATGCAACATGCAGCTTGAACTTACAACCCCAAGATCAGTAGTTAATCTCTACCAACTGAGCTCTACTGACTGAAGCAGCCAGGAGCCCCGCTTTCTTTTCTTAAAAGGAGTGTTTTTAGTCAGTTTATCTGTGTTTCACTGTGTTTCACTTTCCATTCAATCCTCAGTCCTTTTCAGTCTGCCAAAGCCATCACACCACTGAGTATCTTTTCTGAAGGGCACCAATAATTATCTCCATGTTGCTGAATCCAACCAGCTTCCTTAGCTCTTGTCTTGATACTTGTAAGTACTCACTGTCAGCTGTCTACCCAGTTTCTATTTCTCCATTCTTCCTTTACAGCCAAACCCTATTTTTTTAAAAGATTTTTTTTATTTATTTGACAGACCGAGATCACAAGTAGGCAGAGAGGCAGGCAGAGAGAGAAAGGAGGAAGCAGGCTCCCTGCCGAGCAGAGAGCCCAATGTGGGGCTCAATCCCAGGACCCCAAGATCATGACCAGAGCCGAAGGCAGAGGCTTTAACCCACTGATCCACCCAGGCACCCCTCAAACCCATTTTTATTCAAATTTCTACACTTTTTCCTCATGTGTTACAAAGAAAGGTCATCTCAACTTCAAGGGTAGATAGCGTCTGAGCCAATCCGAGCACAGCTTTCCTCTGGTAACTGTTGTTGGTCCAAAGTATACACATGAACCTAAATTGGCTCAATCAGATTGGAAAGAAATACAATTGGGAAGGAAAAACTACCCCTCACCTTCTATTCTTTTTTTTTTTTTTTAAAGCTTTTATTTATTGGGGTGCCTGGGTGGCTCAGTCATTAAGTGTCTGCCTTTGGCTCAGGTCCTGATCTCAGGGTCCTGGGTTCAAGTCCCACATTGGGCTCCCTGCTTGGTGGGAAGCTGGCTTCTCCTTCTCCCATTCCCTCTTCTTGTGTTCCCTCTCTCGCTGTGTTCTTCTCTGACAGATAAATAAAATCTTTTCTTTAAAATCTTTTAAAGAAAAAAAAAAATAAAATCTTTTAAAGAAAAGATTTTATTTATCTGTCAGAGAGAGAGAGCACAAGCAAGGAGAGTGGCAAGCAGAGGGCAAAGCAGGCTCCTAGCTGAGCAGGGAGCCCAACTCGGGGCTCGATTCCAGGACCCCGAGGATCATCACCTGAGCGGAAGGCAGATGTCTAACCAACTGACCCACCAGGTATCCCCTCACCTTTTATTCTTACTCTTTCTTCTATGTAGATAACACATTTCTTTAATGTTTAATCTAGTTTTAGAGGGGATTTTCTGTTAATTTCAGCCTAAACCATCCTAACTGATATATTTAGCCCTACTGGCTGTTCCTTTCCTTCTTCTATAGTTTGCATGAAGCTAATGGTCCCCACCAGCCTTAGTTTTCCTTTGCGTGCTCTGACTACTATCTCACAGTCTGCTAAGTTGGGGAGACACTGGCTTTTTCAAACTATGGGATACTGCTGAGTACAATGATACATGTTAAAGATAACATTCCAAGCAGCTTTCCAGTAGTAAAAAAATTTAATAAAGCCAAGAGGAAAAAAAGGCTCATTAATAAATTTATTATGTTATATCAAGATAATTGCTGGTAAATACATCCCATGGTTTCTACTTTGTGTCTTTTTATTTTTTTATTTTTAAAATTTTCTTTATTTTGCATCTTTTTAAAATGAGAGACTACTGGAGATTAGCAGTGTATCCTGAAGGACAACCATCCTAACATCAAAGAAATGCTCTGCTGCAAATCTTGTTTCTGCTGTTCTGCGGCCAGTTACTTGGTATGAGGGGTCTGGAGGGCTGCAATATTTCCTGTAAGAACTTTCCTTCAGTAGCTGCAGGACTGAGCCACCTTGGGCTCCTCTGGGTCTTCCAGAAAAATCCAGAAGGTAATGGGCTTTGTGGGTTCAGCCTGGCCTGATTGCCCAGGACTCTCTTGGAGAAAGGCTGAAGCAATATCATCTGTTCCTGCACATAAAAAATGCCAGTCTATCAAGTATAATCAATGGATTGATCATGCCCAGGCTTACAAAGAACATGACACTATGTTCCTTTCTTATAGCTATTTGGTCAAAGGCATGAAATAGGTCTTATTTATTTTTATTTCTCCCATTACAAAGCATAGCACTCTGTAAGTAAAAAAACACTCAATAAATATTTGTTGATTTAATGAATTAAGAGAAAATGATACTGTATATGTCCTCTAGGGGTTTAATCTGCGCATAAGAATGAGTCATTTAGAGGGGGGAAATCAGGGGCTTAAGGCACTGGTTTTGGAGTCAGAAAAGACCCAATTCAAGCCCTCACAACATTAATCCCAGTTCTTTCATCTTAAAAATATAGGCTTATGGAGTGCCTGGGTGGTTCAGTGGGTTAAGCCTCTGCTTTCGGCTCCGGTCATGATCTCAGGGTCCTAGGATTGAGCCCTGCATCTGGCTCTCTGCTCAGCAGGGGGCCTGCTTCCACTTTTCTCTCTCTCTGCCTGCCTCTCTGCCTACTTGTGATCACTGTCTGTCAAACAAATAAATAAAATCTTTAAAAAAAAAAATAGAGGCTTAGAAGTGTGTGTGTTAGGGACAGAGGAAACATACATTCAATTTATGACTTATAGCAACCCTGGTAAGTACTCATTATTCCTTCTGCTTCTGTCCTTCCAACTTCAAAGGCAGGGACTATGCCTACTCTATTTTAGTATAGCCAGTACAAGTACAGAGTATACACTCAGTCCATATTTGCCCAGTAGCTGAATAAAAATTCAAGAGAATTTTACAAAATCAAGAACACGGTAAAAAAGCAAACTCTTTCGTAATATATGCTAACAATATAAACACTTCAAAATGCTCATTTTTCTTCTCCTTTTGGAGATTTTCTACATCTTTACTAAAGCAAATCCTCCTGTATCTACTACTGCTTAGCCTTTATAACACCAAAACTATAGAAATGCAGAGTATCTCCATAAAGTTCTTTGATTTAAAAATTGTAAAGTTTGGGTAACTGGTATGATGAAATTAGCCTTTAGAAAAATATTTATTAAAGTTCAAACAAATATATACATATATGTATCTTCATAATTTGAATTCCTATAAAAATGGAAAATGGTTTTAAATATATCAAAGAATTAACTGTATTTTCTGCTTAGTGATCTTGAGGTTCATATTTGCTAAAAGGAAAAAGTCCTGTGTTCTGGAAGGATCATATACCAATTCTACTGTAATCTAACAAGGGTTTAAAACTAAATGAACATTATACAGATGCCTGGGTGGCTCAGTGGGTTAACGTCTGCCATTGGCTCAGGTCATGATCGCAGGGTCCTGGGGTTGAGTTCTGCATTGGGCTCCTTGCTCAGCAGGGAGCCTGCATTTGCCTCTCTCCCTCACTCTCTCTCTGACAAGTAAATAAACAAAATCCTTTTTCAAAAAAGATTTTATTTATTTACTTGACAGAGAGAGATCACAAGTAGGCAGAGAGGCAGGCAGAGAGAGAGAGGAGGAAGCAGGCTCCCTGCTGAGCAGAGAGCCCGTGGGGCTCGATTCCAGGACCCTGGGATCATGACCTGAGCTAAAGGCAGAGGCTTTAACCCACTGAGCCACCCAGGTGCCCCATAAATCTTTAAAGATAAATAAATAAAGCTAAATGAACATTATGAAGTTCATGTGCTGCGCTCACTAGCAAAATCTTAAAGGTAGTTACCGAAATTTTTCTAAATGAGTATACTATACAAAGAAATAAATAAATGTGTAAACCATAACCAATACACATAAGAGACAAAGAAACAGAGCTTAAATTTATGATTTCTTCTTATCAACGTTCTGATGTTCTTTAGGCCACAGATACCTGAATAGGTAGTACAATGTGCCATAATTATAGTTTTAAATAAACCTTTCTGAATCTCCCAACAATAACACCAAGTGATAACATGCATCTGCAGGACATGCTTATGTATGTACGTTTGTATATGCAAATGAGGATGTGCACATTAAGCACACACATATTAAGACAAAGATCAGGTGTATGACACACATACACACACAAATGCATTTTAAAAAAATTCTGGCTCTCATCAAAACAGTTTACTTTCAATCACTTTAGTACATGTGGCACAGTTCTAAATACAGAGTAAGTGATTAGTAAGTATATCAGTTGACCTGAATTGTGGAAATGAAAGTATTACCAAGGTAATATTAAAAGGCAGCTGTAAGTGGGAATAAAAAGGTTAAAAATTACCAAAAAATAAAGTATAAGGACCCAACCAATCCTCCCCTCAAGCCATCTGTATTTAAACAACCGTGAGCCAGGGACTGGACAGATTGTTGTTTCCAGCCAGAAGTTTAGCTGCCAGACACCAGAGCAACAAGAGGAAAGTGAAAAATGTTAAAAATCTAAAATGCATCCTTTGTTTTGGGAAACACATCTCTCTGGATTTTTTTTTTTTTTTTAAGATTTCATCTATTTATTTGAGTGAGAGAGAGAGCATGAGCAAGGGGGATGGGCAGAGGGAGAAGTAGCCTCTCTGCTGAGCAGGGAGCCTGATGCAGGGCTCAATCCCAGGACCTTGGGATCATGACTTGGGCTGAACACAGACGCTTAACCATCTGAGCCATCCAGGTGCCCTTCTCTCTGGATTCTTAAAGATGATATGGTGATCTCAGATGCCAGTAAAGGGCCTAATGAATGTTCTTGGGCTCCCCAACGGAACAGAGAGGACTATAGACCTTCACATTGAGGACACAACTCAGAAAGCATATTCTGTGCCCAAGACTAAAACCAGAGCCCTGAGGCCATTAATGTGGTCACCAACCACTCTATAGTGAAAATGGGTGGGAAACACACAGATGAAAAAGTGTGGATATGGTGGCTTTAGTTGAAATCCAAGGTGGGGTCTTACTAGTCACTGGTGTCACTACTTGAATCATCACTGTGGTTGTAAGGAAAATATCAACCAATTACTAATGAGTTGAAGAATTATGTCATTTTGACAACATTTAAAAAATTCTCCCTCTGCCAGTGTTAGAAGATGACCCATGGAAATGTTACCTATGCAGTTCTAAAGCCATGGAGATCTCTCACTTTCCAAAAGCAATGGAAAGAAAGAGAAATTACAAGACATTCTTCCCTTTAAACATTTTCTCTTTTTATAAAATTCTATAAAACTGTTCATAAAATAAAATACATAGAAAACAGGAGCAAAATTAAGTAAACTGTATTGGAACCAAGATAATCAAATTAGTGTTACATGGATGGTTCCGTCGATTAAGCATTTGCCTTTGGCTCAGGTCATAATCCCGGGGTCCCAGGATAGAGCCCCGCAACAGGCTCCCAGCTCAGTGGAGAGTCTGCTTCTCCCTCTGACCCTCCCCCCTTTCACGTTCTCTCTCTCTCTCTCAAATAAATAAAATATTTTTAAAAAGATCAAATTAATTCAAACCATATTAGAAACTCTATATATTCATTTTGAATATTCTTTGTTCTTGTTAAAATGGAAAACAATCTGGAAATACCTACACATGTACATACATATATATACATAAAGGAAGCCATAAGGACTAGCCACAAGAGGGCGCTTCAACAATGAAAAGACACCACCAGGCTTCTCTCCTTTGGATGCTTATTTCAAAATTTGAAGACAAACTCCTACTCAAAATTCCTTATTTTTCTATAGCCATAAGCCTTGTCATAGGCCCATATTTTAAGGGTGTCTATCCATATCTTAGACTAAATCTTCTGAACAGAAGGTTAGTGCATCTAGTACTTAGTAAATCAGTCCTTACGCTATCATATACAGATTAAAACAATGAACACCAAAACTGTCACGTTGTATAAAGGGTGTTATAAAGGAGCCATATATAAGGTTTAGGGAAACTTTACTACTGAAACAGAAGAACCAGGTTTCTTCCATCAAGATCATTTTATGCTGCCATATTTTAGAATATTTTTGAGTCTGGCCCATACAATAATGGTTTTTACTTTATTATTTTTTTTAAGATTTTGTTTTAAAGATTTTATTTGTTCATTTGACAGAGAGACAGAGAACATAAGGCAAGGGGAGTGGCAGACAGAGGGAGAGGGAGAAGCAAACTCCCTGCTGAACAGGGTCCTGATGCGGGACATGATCCCAGAACCCTGGGATCATGACCTGAGTGGAAGGCAGATGCTCAACCTAGGTGCCCCTTTTATTTATTTATTTATTTATTTATTATTTTTTTTAAAAAGATTTTATTTATTCCTTTGACAGAGAGAGATCACAAGCAGGCAGAGAGGCAGGCAGAGAGAGAGAGGAGGAAGCAGGCTCCCTGCCGAGCAGAGAGCCCGATGCGGGACTCGATCCCAGGACCCTGAGATCATGACCTGAGCCGAAGGCAGAGGCCCAACCCACTGAGCCACCCAGGCGCCCCCTAGGTGCCCCTTTTAATTAAGATTTATTTATTCGAGAGAGAGAGAGAGAGAGAGAGCACGAGTTGGAGGGGCAGAGGGAGAAGGAAAGGGAGAATCCCAAGCAGGCTCCACACCCAGTGCAGAGCCCAACGTGGGGCTCAATCTCTGGACCCTGAGATCATGACCTGAGCTGAAATTAAGAGTTGGACACTCAACCAACTGAGCCTCCCAGACATCCCTGGTTTTTATTTTTTATTTTATTTTATTTATTTATTTGACAGAGATCACAAGTAGAGGCAGGCAAAGAGAGACTGAGCAGAGAGCCCAATGTGGGGCTCGATCCCAGGACCCTGGGATTATGATCTGAGCTAAAGGCAGAGGCTTTAACCCACTGAGCCACCTAGGTACCCCCCTGGTTTTTACTTTAAACAAAGTATAACATTTCCATGTAATTACTATTTGAAATGGTGTGTCAGGATCTATACCTAGAGAGACTTCCTTAAGTAGCTCAGCAGCAGCATGGCAACCCTGAACAAGTATCCTGGTCCAGGTCGACAGATCCCGATGTGTCTCCACCCTGAAGAGATGCATCTCAATGCCCTGCCGAGAGCCTGTTCTGGTAGCAAACGTGAGGTCAGATCCAAGTGAGGGTGATCGACATCCGGAGCCAGAATGAACCAACCTAGGACCACAAAGAGGGCAAAGATCAAAAGTAATTAATACAGTGGTATAAGAAAATGTCAGCAATTTATGCTGATAAATAAGCAGAAAGTTATAAAAGCCACCTGCAGTTCTGGAAAAGTATATTTCAAAACAATATTATAGCCTTTGAAGTATATACCATTCTGTTTTCCCATAAAATGACCCCTCAAGTCATAGGCAGAACACTGGGCTGGATGAGCTAAGGCCCAATATTGCATTCCTTTTTATGCTCTGAAAAGGCTGCACAGGTCAAAGAAAGGTTCAGTTTTGACTAGGACGTGTTAAGCCCCCACATACAAACAGCCTCCCCTCTTATCAACATCGCTCACTAGATGGTACTTTTTTTTTCCTACCAATAATGAACCTACACTGACATATCATAATCACCCAAAGTCCATAGTTTACTTTAGGGGTCATTCTTGGTGTTGTGAATTCTATAGATATGGACAAATGTGTAACAACATATGTCCGTCATTATAATATACACAGTATATTCAGTGCCCTAAAAGTTCTCTTTGCTCTGCTTATTCATCCCCTCCCCCTCCTCCTGTCAGCCATTTATCTGTATACCTTTTACTTCCTTTTCTTAACTTACTGCATTAGCAAGAATTGCTTGTATGATGTTAAAAAGGAATGGAAAGTGGGGACAGGACATCCTTGCCTTGTTCCTGACTGTAATGGGAAAACTTTGTGTTTTTCATTATTAAGCATATTAGCTAGAGATTTTTGTAGACAGTTTTTATCAAGTTGAGAATATTACCTTCTATTCCTAGTTTACTTTTCTTTTTTAAAAATCAGAAACCGGTATTGGATTTTGTCAAATGACTTTCCTGCATCTCTTGATAGATTCATATGATTTTTCTTGTTTAGCTTCTTCTTCTTCTTTTTTTTTTTTTAAGATTCTATTTATTTGACGGACAGAGATCACAAGTAGGCAGAGAGGCAGGCGGGGGTAGGTGGGGGAAGGTGGGGGAAGTAGGCTCCCTGCTGAGCAGAGAGCCCAAAATGGGACTCAATCCCAAGACCCTGGGATCAGTGTCTGAGCTGAATGCAGAGGCTTTAACCCACTGAGCCACCCAGGCGCCCCTCTTGTTTAGCTTCTTGATGGGATGGATGACATTAATTGATTTTAGAATACTGAACCAGCCTTACATATCTGGGATAAATCCCACTCAGTCATGATATATAATTCTTTTTATACTTTTTTGGATTTGATTTGCTAATACTTGTTGAGGACTTTTGCATTTATATTCATGAGAGATATTGGTCTACATTTTCTTATAAGGTCTTTGTCTGGTGTTGGTATTAGGGTAATGCTAGCCTCACAGAATGAGAAAGTATTCCCACTGCTTCTGTCCTCTGAAAGAGACTATAGGGAATTTCTTCCTTAAATGTTTGGTAGAATTCACCAATGAACCAATCAGGCCTGGTGTTTTCTTTTGGAAGACCTTACACTTTCCACAAAAATTAATTCAAAAGGGATCTTAGACCTAAATGTAAAATGTAAAAGTATAAACTTGAAGAAGATATTTTAAGAGAAAACCTAGGTAATCTTTGGGACGCCTGGGTGGCTCAGTTGGTTAAGCAGCTGCCTTCGGCTCAGGTCATGATCCCAGCATCCTGGGATCAAGTCCCACATCGGGCTCCTTGCTCAGCAGGGAGCCTGCTTCTCCCTCTGCCTCTGCCTGCCATTCTGTCTGCCTGTGCTCGCTCTCTCTCCCTCTCTCTCTCTGATAAATAAATAAAATCTTTAAAAAAAAAAAAAAGAGAAAACCTAGGTAATCTAAAAAGATACAACACAAAAAGTGTGATCCATGAAAAAAAATTGGTAAGTTTTAAGTTAAAAACTTCTGCTTTTTTTTTTTTTTAAAGATTTTGTTTATTTATTTGACAAAGAGAGAGACCACAAGTAGGCAGAGAGGCAGGCAGAGAGAGAGAAGAGGAAGCAGGCTCCCCGCTGAGCAGAGAGCCCATGATGCGGGGCCCGATCCCAGGACCCTGAGATCACGACCCGTGCCGAAGGCAGAGGCTTTAACCCACTGAGCCACCCAGGCGCCCCAAACTTCTGCTTTTTGAAAGACACTGTTAAAAGAATGAAAAGACAAGCCACGGAGTAGGAGAAAATATATGAAAAGCACATATCTGATAAAGGACTAATATCTAAAATATACAAAGAACTCTTAAAACTCAACAATAAAGAAACAAAAACCCAGTTAAAAAATGGGGAAAAGAGGGACGCCTGGGTGGCTCAGTTGGTTAAGCAGCTGCCTTCGGCTCAGGTCATGATCCCAGTGTCCTGGGATCGAGTCCCGCATCGGGCTCCTTGCTCGGCAGGGAGCCTGCTTCTCCCTCTGCCTCTGCCTGCCTATCTGTCTGCCTGTGCTCGCTCTCTCTCCCTCTCTCTCTGAAAAATAAATAAATAAAATCTTTAAAAAAAAAAAAAAAAGAGTCTCTTAAAAAAAAAAATGGGGAAAAGACTCATTTCTTAGTATATAGCCAAAAAAACTGAAATTAGGTTATTGAGATATTTTACATCTATGTTCATTGCAGCATTATCCACAATAGCCAAGAGGTGAAAGCAACTTAAACGTCCACTGACAGAATGAATAACTGAAGAAAAAGTGGTATATACATACAACAAATTATTACTCAGTCTTAAAAAGAAGGAAATTGGGGCACCTGGGTGGCTCAGTGGGTTAAAGCCTCTGCCTTTGGCTCCGGTCATGATCTCAGGGTCCTGGAATCGAGCCCCATATTTGGCTCTCTGCTCAGTGGGGAGCCTGCTTCCCCCTCTGTCTCTGCCTGCCTCTCTTCCTACTTGTGATCTCTCTCTGTCAAATAAATAAATAAAATCTTAAAAAAAAAAAAAGGAAATCCTGTCATACACACCAACACACATGAACCTTTTAGACATTATACTAAGGGAAATAAACCAGTCACAAAAAGACAAATACTGCCTGACTCTACTAATATTAGGTACCTATAGACCAACTCTTAGAAACAGAAAGTAGAATGGAGAGTTGAAGGCAGTAAGTCAGAACAGCAACTATGAACCTCAGGGTTTCAATGAAATGCTTACATGAATACTTCATCTAACTTTTGGTTGACTGGAGAAGGGACCATTATTTCTGATAAATGTTGTACTGGGGATTTTGCAAGTCCAGTCTGTTCTAAAAGTTTTTATTTTTAGCCTGTACAAATTATGATAAGAATGAGACATAACTGGGTGTCTGTCAGTAGACATGCAACTCAACCTCAGGGATGTGAGTTCAAGCCCCGTGTTGGGTGGAAAGATTACTTAAAAACTAAAACCTTTTTTTTTTTTTTTTAAGATTTTATTTATTTATTTGACAGAGAGTGAGCAAGAAAGAGAGCACAAGCAGGGAGAGTTGCAAGCAGATGGAAAGGAAGAAGCAGGCTTTCTACTGAGCAAGGAGCCCAATGTGAGTAGTTCAGTTGGCTAAGTGTCTGACACTTGATTTCAGCTCAGGTCATGATCTCAGGGTGATGAGATGGGGCCCCACTTTGGGCTCCATGCTGGGCATGAAGCCTGCTTAAGATTCTCTCTCTCCCTATGCCCCTCCCCACTCAAAAAAAAAATCAATGTATTGATTGTATATAGTAGGAGCGAACAATCTATAAAGGAAATTAAGAAAAAAAATCCATTCATAATAGATCAAAATGAAAAATACTTGGGAATAAATTTAGCAAAAGAAGTATAAAACTTATACTCATAAAACTCTAAAACATTCCTGAAAGAATTTAGAGCCCTAAGTAAGTAGATATCTTTGATCATGGACCAGAAGACTATATTTTTAAGATGGCAATATTCCCTAAATTGATCTACAGATTCAAGGCAATCTCTATGAAATTTCATCTTTTTTTATTTTCCAGAAATCAACAAGCTAATCCTAACATCCATATAAAAATTCAAAACTTGCAATCACCAAAATAATTTTGAAAAAGAACAAAATTGGAGGATTCACTCTTCTGATTTCAAAACTTACCACCAAGGTATTAAATTGACAGTCCAGAAAAAAAACCAACAACACCCTAGTTATGATCAACTGATTTTTGTCAAAAGACTTCAATGGAAAAAGAACAGTCTATTTAACAAATGGTACTGTGATAACTGAATATTCCCAAGCAAAAGAATGATGTGATGTTTGACCACTATTTCACACAACAGAAAAACTGACCCTATATGGATAAAAGAATGAGTCTGAGAGCTAAAGCTACAAAACTTTTAGAAAAGCTCACAGAAGTAAATTTTTGTGACTTTGGATTAGGGAAAGCCTTCTTAGATGTGACACAAAAATGCAAGAGGAGACTGATAAATTGGACTTCATCAAAATTAGAAACTTTTGTGCTTCCAATGACACTGTCAAGAAAGTGAAAAGACAACTCACAGAAAAGGAACTATATTTGCGAATCATATATTTGATAAGGTATTTGCCTACAGAATATATAAAGAACTCTTACAACTCAATAATTAAAAGGCGACCCAATTAGAGAATCAAGGATTTAAATAGATACTGCTCCAAAGAAGTATACAAATGGCCAATAAGTACATGAAAAGATGCTCAACATCATTAGCTGTTAGGGAAATACAACTTAAAACCATGAGGGTATGGAGAAAATGGAAAACTCAAACCCTGCTGGTAAGAATTTCAAATGATGTCGTACCTATACTAAACAGCCTGGTACTTTCTCAAAAAAGGTTAAATATAGAGCTCCATATGACCCAGCAATTCTGTTCCTAGCTATATATGCCCCCAAACCAACATATGTTCACATAAAAACTTGTATATGAATATTATAGCAGCATTATTCATAAGACTCAAAAAATGTAAATAGGCCAAATGGCCATCAACTGATAAATGTGGTCTATCCATACAATGGAACATTATTCAGCCATAAAAAGAAATGAAGCTATGACACATGCTACAACATGGATCAACCTTGAAGACAGTATGCTATGGGAAAGAAATCAGACATAAAGGCTATATATGATTCCATTTATATGAAATGTCCAGCATAGGCAAATCTACAGAGACAGAATTAGATTCCCAGTGAGGGCAGGCGGTGGGGAAAATGAGAAGTGACTGTCTGTCAATGGGTAAGAACTTCCTTTTATGGTGATAAAACTGTCCTAATATTGATTATGGTGATGGTCACACAACTCTGTGGACATAATAAAAACTATTAAATACCACACTTTGAATGGGTGAATTGTATGTATATGGGTTATTTCAGTAAAGCTGCTAAAAAAGTAACAGTGAAGGCGTGTCTACGTGGTTAGTTGAGCTTCAGACTCAACTCTTGATTTTGGCTCAGGTTATGAACTCAGGGTTGTGGGATTGAGCCCTGCACTGGGCTCCACACTCAACCAGGAGTCTGCTTGTCTCTTTCTCCCTCTGCCCCCCACCCATGACTCTCTCTCTTGTTCTTCAAAATTAATAAGTAAGGGGTGCCTGGGTGGCTCAGGCAGTTGGGCATCTGGCTTCGGCTCAGGTCCTGATCCTAAGGTCCTGGGATTGAGCCCCACATCGGGGGGGTCCCTGCTCAGTGGGAAGCCTGCTTTTCCTTCTCCCCGTCTCCCTGCTCTCTCTCTGTCAAATAAATAAATAAAATCTTAAGAAAGTAAAATAAAATAAAATAAAATAAATCAATATTAAAAAAAGAATACAGGAGATAGAAATCATCTATTATTAAGCCAGATACATAGAGATTAGCAAAAAATGCAAAACAGGGGTGCCTGGGTGGCTCAGTGGGTCCTGGGATCAAGCCCCACATTGGGTTCTCTGCTCAGTGGGGAGCCTGCTTTCCCCTCCCCTCTCTCCACCTGCCTCTCTGCCTACTTGTGACCTCTGTCAAATAAGTAAATAAAATCTTTAAAAAAGTGCAAAACAATGCCACTCTTCACATTAATTTTTTTGTTTTAGAAAATATTATTTTAATAAAAATAAGTTATTCATATTGAAACATATAGGTTTTTTACTTTTATTTATTTTACTTTTATTTATTTTTATTTATTTGACAGACAGAGATCACAAGTAGAGAGAGAGACAGGCAGAGAGAGAGGAGGAAGCAGGCTCCCTGCCAAGCAGAGTGCCCAATGCGGGGCTCAATTCCAGGACTCCGGGATCATGACCTGAGCCGAAGGCAGAGGCTTAACCCACTGAGACACCCAGGTGCCCCTTTACTTTTATTTTTAAATTATTTTTTAAAATTTCTCCCTTTTAACTTCTAATTATAGTAAATATCAATCAGCATAACCCATAAAAGCAAAAGCATTTTTGTGTTTTCATTAGTTTTTAGGAGTACATAAAGGTCCTCAGACCAGAAAGTTGGCAGACGACTCGTTTAGTGTTTTTCAAATGGCTATACATCTGAACCATCTGGGTAAGTTTTTATTAATAAGAATAAGAATGCCTAGACCAGTTAAGTCTGAATTCTTGAGGATTTGAGCCAGACATAAGTAATTTTTTAAAGTTATGCACCAGGTAGGAGCGCCTGTGTGGCTCAGTGGGTTAAGCCTCTGCCTTCCGCTCGGGTCATGATCTCAGGGTCCTGGGATGGAGCCCCGCATCGGGCTCTCTGCTCAGCGGGGAGCCTGCTTCCTCCTCTCTCTCTCTGCCTGCCTCTCTGCCTGCTTGTGATCTCTCTCTGTCAAATAAATAAATAAAATCTTTAAAAATAAAAAAAAATTGGGACGCCTGGGTGGCTCAATTGGTTAAGCAGCTGCCTTCGGCTCAGGTCATGATCCCAGCGTCCTGGGATCGAGTCCCACATCGGGCTCCTTGCTCGGCGGGGAGCCTGCTTCTCCCTCTGCCTCTGCCTGCCTCTCTGTCTGCCTGTGCTCGCTCTCTCTCCCTCTCTCTCTGACAAACAAATAAATAAAATCTTTAAAAAAATAAAATAAAATAAAATTTAAAAAATTAAAAAAAATTAAAAAAAAGTTATGCACCAGGTAATTCTAGTGTATATCCAGGGTTGAGAACTAATGTGATTAACTTGGCTAAACCAGTAGATGATAGATGATAGATGGTAGATGACAGATGAGAAGAAATACCTTTTTCTTGAAAGACACACTGTTGCCTTTTATCTGAACCCACAGTGGCTTTCTGACAGCTGGAAGAAATGTAAAGGAGCATCCATTTGCTCTTAGAAGTCCTTTTTCTCCGGACGCCTGGATGGCTCAGTCAGTTAAGCGTCTGCCTGTGGCTCAGGTTATGATCCCAGGGTTCTGGGATGGAGTTCCCACATCCATCTCCTTGCTTAGTAGGGAGCCTGCTTCTCCCTTTGCCTGCAGCTCCCCCTGCTTGTACGCTCTCTCTCTCTCTGATAAATAAATAAAACCTTAAAAAAAAAAGTCCTTTAGTTTAAATTATCATTACAGGAGTAAAGGATAGAACCAGCAAACTTTTAGAAAAATATTATAGGCACATGGCCTACAATGAAGCTAAGAACAGGCCATTTTATTTATTGCTCTTTGAGGTGCTATCCTCATCCAAGTTTTCAAAAGTTCTATAAGAAAAACATTGTCTGACAGTGATTTTTTTTTAAAAAAGATTTTACTTATTTGAGAGAGAAAGAGTGAGAGTGACTATAAGCCAGGGTGGAGGGTTGGAGGGGGACGGGGGAGAGGCAGAGGGAGAAGCAAACTCCCTTCTGAGCAGGGAGCCCCACATAGGGCTCGAACCAAGGACCCTGGGATCATGACCTGAGCTGAAGGCAGACACTTAATGGTCTGAGCCACCCAGGTGTCCAACAGTGCGCTGTTTTTTAAACTGCTGCTTTGGGTGTCTGGGTGGCCCAGTCCATTAAGCCTCTGCCTTCAGCTCGGGTCATGATCCCAGGGTCCTGGTATGGAGTCCCACATTGGTGTTCCTGCTTGGCAGGGAGTCTGCTTCTCCCTCTACCCATCTCCCACCCCACTCTTGATCTTTCTCTAATAAGTAAAAGAACGCTTTGGGACGCCTGGGTGGCTCAGTTGGTTGGACGACTGCCTTCGGCTCAGGGCGTGATCCTGGAGTCCCGGGATCGAGTCCCGCATCAGGCTCCCAGCTCCATGGGGAGTCTGCTTCGCTCTCTGACCTTCTCCTCGCTCGTGCTCTCTCTCACTGTCTCTCTCTCTCAAATAAATAAATAAAATCTTTAAAAAAAAAAAAAAGAACGCTTTAAAACCAATAAAATAAGCAAACTGCTGCTTCTATACTGGATCTCCTTGGGTGGTTTCTTGTGCTGTCTCTTTAAAACGTGGGGACTTAGCTTCCTAAGGCTCTTGGGCCCTCCCAGAGCTGAGCCCACTGATTTTTAAAATTTCAGGCTTTAAGTAGTTCCCCCCACCCCACCATTGTAACAACTCAGGAAATTCAGCCCCTCTCCCTTTCAAAGTGAAATGTCCCTGTACGGGCTTTCTGATGTGATGGTCTGTTTCTTGCCCGGTGGCTGTGCTGGTGGCTCCCTTCCTACTGTAGATAGTGGTACAACGAAAGGCATTAAAAAATTAATGTGAAGAACGGCAGTGTTTTGCATTTTTGGCTAATCTCTATATATCTAGCTTAATAATATCTAGCTTTCCCAACCAGGCCTCTGCCCTTCCTACCCCCTTTCAATGCAACGTCTTCTCTGCCTTTAGCTGTGGTGTTTGTTCTACCAGGCTTTGGGTCATTTTCTGGATTATTTATGCTGATGTATTATCCAGCTGTATGTTTCTGTGGGATGAGGTGAGTTTAGGGTCCTCCTACTCTTCCCAGCCTTTCTCCACAAGTTGTTTTTTCAAGTGAAAAATGGTGGTCCATGAAAAATTACAGCTAGTTCAACTAACAAGTCAATCACACACATGGTTTTCTTTGAAACAATCATCATACTTCAGTACGCAGCTGAAGTGCTTGTGAGTACTTCCCCCTTCAACTTACAGAATATTAAGAAGATGAATACTCAAGGGTTAAGATTAAATAAAACTAAATTTTTACTGTTCTAACAAAGACATTTTGGGGTTAAACTGGCCACCAACATCTCCTTGGCCCCCAACATCTGGCAAGTCAATACAGTTTGGTATGGAATCAACTACCTTGATTCACGCTAAAGCACCAGCCATTTTACCAACCCTCAGTACCAATGTCAACAGGGAAAAAAAGCAAACAGCATCTTAGTATTACTAGGAAAATAGTTTCAAACTCAAAGACCCCCTGAAAAGGGGATCCTCAGAGGTTCATGAAAGTATGCTTTGAGAAGTGCCTCACTGAGCAGATGCCCATAGAACCAACATGCCAATTAAACATGAGTTATCTCAGCAAAAGTTAAGTTTCAGAATTATTCCACATATGATCCAAGTAGGACAGAGCATGGGCAAAGTGACAGGGTGGAGCCTACCATTTCAGTTTGATTGCTAATCCCATGTCAGACATTAAAAAAATATAAAGTCTGGGAGAATTTTTCCTACAGGTTTTGATTATGAAATATTTGGCAGAGGAAATCTAATTCAAACCAGCTGCTAGACTCTGGCTGGGCCGCAGTCGGTTAGAACACGCTGCCAAAAGGACCCCTTTAGTGGGGAGGCCAGATGAGCTCATGCAAAGGCGTTTTAGCTGCTTTTGCCCCCTAAATCCTGTAAGCACAACACCACTCAATTTTCCATATTGTAAAGAAGCCACACTGTCTTTGGATCTTTTTCTTCTCTAGTCAAAGAAAGTTTATAGGAAAAGACTACAAAATGCACATCCTACAAAATCCACAGCACCTTTAAAACCAAGGTGTTTTTCTACCTGTATCATGTATCTGGGCTTAATCATAAGAAATATGTAAAATAAAAAATTAAAAAAAATCTTCATTTATCATATTTTACTCAAATTCATCACCAGTGTGAAAATACCCACTATTAATTGTACACACACATATATCTTGGTTTCTAAGAATCTGTAAATGTGCAAGCCAATAAATGATATTAATTTATATTACTCTAACAACATTCTTTGATTTTCAAACTACAATTAACTCTCATTTTATTAGGGACTATCTACTTTTGTGGGTAATCAACATTCTTGGTTTCTTTTCCTTTTCTATGTGTTTATACTATCTTCTTTTTTTTCTTTGCCTCATCTATTCATAAGAACATGTTCCAAAGTATTAGGAGTAGAATTAATGAAAGTGAATATTCAGCCCTTTTTCATTACTCATAAATCTCAAACCCTCTTTTTCTCCCACACCAAAAAGACATAAAAACACCACTTTCTGGCCTTGCTGCTCTCTGTGGGATACCTCTTGGTCCGGTTCCATCCTTTGGTTTTTCTCTGTGGCCAAACTCTTCCCGCTATGGGAGGCAAAGGATGATTAAGGTCCACTTATTTCTATCTTGCAGTGAGTTCAACCAATTCCACCTCGCTGACAAAGCCACATGGAAAAAATAGACCTCTCATCTGCTTGTCATCTTTGCTCCTAATCTACTGGTATTTCCTGAACAAGGAGTAAAGAATCCTTGTTGCAAAGTGAATTAAACTTATTTACCTTTTTAAAGATTTTATTTATTTATATGAGACAGAGAACAAGCACAAGAGGCAGAGGGAGAGGGAGAAGCAGGCTTCCCGCTAAGTAGAGAGCCCGATGAGGGGCTCGATCCCAGGACCCCAGGATCATGTCCCAAGCTGAAGGCAGATGTTTATCTGAATGAGCCACCCAGGCATCCCTGAATTAAACTTATTAAGAAACAACATGTTCAGAGGTTACTGGGTGGCTCAGTTGGTTAAGCAACTGCCTTTGGCTCAGGTCATGATCCTAGGGTCCTGGGATCAAGTCCCCTAACATTGGGAATCCCTGCTCAGCAGGGTGCCTTGCTTCTCCTTTTCCCTCTGCCACTTCCTCTGCTTATGCTCTTGATCTCTTGTCAAATAAATAAATAAAATCTTAAAAAAAAAAAAAAAGAGAGAAACAACATGTTCAGAGAGCTATAAGCTCCACCCATTTAATTTATGGCCAAGTTCAATTTGCAGGTCTAGGTTGATCCAAATAATACATCTGAATTCCTCACATTTAACATGAAACATTCACTATTTATAAAAACTATTGGATAGAGCTAAGCTCCTCTTTTAACAAAGGCCAAATCAACCCAATTACACTTTTTACACAGAATTCCTTTTTGACAGATTGTCAATTAATAATAAATAATAATTATAATTAAAGCAGCTAACACTTACTTATGCACATACAATGTGTTAGGTACCACTGTGGCATTTTATAAATATTAACTCATCCTCGGGACGCCTGGGTGGCGCAGTTGGTTAAACGACTGCCTCCGGCTCAGGGCGTGATCCTGGAGTCCCGGGATCGAGTCCCACATCAGGCTCCCAGCTCCATGGGGAGTCTGCTTCGCTCTCTGACCTTCTCCTCGCTCATTCTCTCTCTCACTGTCTCTCTCTCTCAAATAAATAAAATAAAATCTTAAAAAAAAAAATTTAAATATTAACTCATCCAATATTCATACCACCCTATACCATTAGCATTCACTGAACAAACTGAAATTCTACAGCAGAGAAATGTTAAGAAACATGCTGCTGATTACCGACTCTAAGTGCCAAAATAGAGACTCAAATGCAGTTTATTAAGGATTGGTCTTAATTTCTTCCATTACATCTTTGGGGTTTTTGGGGAGATGGGTTGTTTTAATTATAATAGCCTTATTATTTTTTAAAGATTTTTTTTTAAATTTAACACAGAGAGAGAGATCACAAGTAGGCAGAGAGGCAGGCAGAGAGAGGAGAAAGCAGGCTCCCTGCTGAGCAGAGAGCCCGATGCGGGGCTCGATCCCAGGACCCGGAGATCACCATCCGAGTTGAGGGCAGAGGCTTAACTGACTGAGCCACCCAGGTGCCCCTATAACAGCTTTACTGAGATATAATTAAATGGATATTAATATACACAGAATTGTGCAACCATCACATTTAATTTTAGCACACTCTTTTTTTTAAAAAAGATTTTATTTATTTATTTGACAGAGATCACAAATAGGCAGGGAGGTAGATGGGGGAGGGGGGGAAGCAGGCTCCCCACTGAGCAGAGAGCCCAATTTAGGGCTCGATCCCAGGCCCCTGGGATCATCACCTGAGCCGAAGGCAGAGGCTTTAACCCTCTGAGCTACCCAGGCGCCTCTTAGCACACTCTTATTACCCCATAAAGAAGTCCTATACCCATTAGACACCACAGTCTATTTTTTCCAACCTTCCCCTCCAACCCAATCCTTGGCAATGAACAACCTACTTTATATTTCTATAGATTTACCTACTCTGGACATTTTATATAAACTAAATCATACAATACATGGTCTTTTATGTCTGGCTACTTTCACTTAATATGTTTTCTTTCTTTCCTTCCTTCCTTTCTTTCTCTCTCTCTTTATTTTTTTAAGAGTTTCTTTATTTATTTGACAGAGACACAGCGAGAGAGGGAACACAAGCAGGAGAAGAGGGAGAGGGAGAAGGAGGTTTCCCATTGAGCAAGGAGCCCTATGTGGTGCTTGATCCCAGGACCCTGGGATCACGACCTGAGCCAAAGGCAGATGCTTAATGACTGAGCTACCCAGGTGCCCTGCTTAGTATGTTTTCAAGTTTCATCCATGCTGCAGAATGTATAAGAACACATTCTTTTTTATTGCTGAATAATATTTCATTGTATGGATATACATTTATTTCTCAATTGATGGACAGTTGGGGTTGTTTCCATTGTTTGGTTATTATGAATAATGCTATTGGGAACATTCATATATAAGTTTTTGTTTTTCTATTCTTTTCTTTTTAAAATAAGCTCCATGCCCAGTGTGGAGCCTAACACTGGGCTTGAGCCCAATGGGCTTGAGCTCATGATCCTGAGATCAAGACCTGAGCTGAGATCAAGTCAGATGCTTAACCAATGAGCCACCCAGGCACCCCTCATGTAGAAGTTTTTGTGTGGACATAAGTTTTCATGTCTTTGGGGTATACAACCTAGGAATGGAATTGCTAGGTTGTATGGTGACTCTATATTTAGCCGTTTGAGGAACTGCCAGACAATTTTCCACATCAACTGCACCATTTTGCATTCCCATCAGCAGTGTAGGAGGGTTCCATTTTCTCCACATCCTAGTTTACACTTGTTATTATCTGCTTTTTTAATTATAGCCATCCTTGTGGTTGGGAAATGGTATCTCACTGTAGTTCTAATTTGCATTTCCTTCATGGCTAATTATGTTGAGCATCTTTTCATTGTGCTTATTGGCCATTTGCATATCTTCTTTAGACAAATTTTTTTTTAGATCTTTTTCTCATTTTTGAATTGGGTAGTTTACCTTTTTTATTATTGAGCTGTAAGAGTTCTTTATATTTTCTAGATACAAGTTCCAAATTAGATAAATGATCTGCAAATATTTTCTCCCATTCTGTGGGTTGTCTTTTCACTTTTTTGATGGTGACATCTGAAGCATAAAAGTTTTTAATTTTAATGAAGCCCAATTTATTTATTTTTTTCTCTGTTGTTGTGCTTTTGTGTACTATCCAAGAAGGTCTGCCTAAGCTAAGGTCAAAAGATCTATTCCTGTATTTTCTCCTAAGAGTTTTAAAGTTTTAGTCGTAAGTCTTATTTATATCTTTTCCGTATTTGCGAAATAAGGTACACTGATAGTAGACAAAGAATCATGCCATCTCCTTCTTTAGTACCAAAGGGCTTTGATAGTCTAGGCCTCATCTAGTCAATGGCCAGAAATTATTTGTTTATAGGATTGTACTTTCTAGTACTGAACTGAGGCTCATCTATGGGATGTCACAGATTTCTGCTCCATCTCTCTAGTGACACAGAATTAAGGAAATGTCTAAGGATAAAGCTACTCCTTGCATTCTATGACCATAACTAGAGTATAGGCTTCTTCCATAAAATTAAAACTTAAGAGATTTTTTTTAAAGTTTTTATTTATTTATTTGATAGACAGAGATCACAAGTAGACAGAGAGGCAGGCAGAGAGAGAGGAAGAAGCAGGCTCCCTGCTGAGCAGAGAGCCCGATGCGGGGCTTGATTCCAGGACTCTGGGATCAT
Organism: Neogale vison; assembly: GCF_020171115.1. Classification (NCBI taxonomy): domain Eukaryota; kingdom Metazoa; phylum Chordata; class Mammalia; order Carnivora; family Mustelidae; genus Neogale; species Neogale vison. The sequence continues at coordinate 16,583,167 of NC_058097.1, forward strand.
GACCTAAGCAGAAGGCAGAGGCCCTAACCCACTGAGCCACCCAGGCACCCTGAAACTTAAGAGATCTTTTAGTCATATCCATAAACTCTAAATCTTTGGGAGATACAAATTTAATTGTTGGAATCATAACTACTGACATATGTCCACATGTTTTCACAGGATTCCTGTCATGCTCCTAATGTAACTATGACTGAGAAACTATAAGTAATAGAATTGAATTTGATTAAGATTTATGGATGTGCTGAGATGACTCAGTCATAGTTCTTAACCTCAAAGAAGTTATAATTTAGTGGGAATTAAAAAAAAAAAAATCCAGAGGGGGAAAAAACCAAAACCAACCCAGAGAACTGATGGTTAAATTCAGTATTTCTGTAGAATTCTTATGTCCTCAAGGAATTAATGAGGGTGCAACTCCCTAATTCTTAGGTTCAAAAAATCCTTTATCTGTATTCTGTGATCTAGGTGCTCCAGCTCTAAATTACAGAAAAATTCCTAAAAGTTATGTGAAAATCATAGTTCTATTAAAAGAATGACATATATAAGACAACTTGGAAAGTTGAAGGAAATCCTATACACCGTGAAAGTCTTCCTGTAATTTAGAGCATACTCCTCCAATGACTCTTGGTCTACTCTAAGCAGGAACCCTCATCACCACTCCTACCCACACCACACCATTCCTCGGGGGACATACCAGACGGCCTTGTCATGTAGCTTTTTTTTTAATACCAAATACTTTTCTCTGGAGTTCCTTTTTAATGTATAGTTTTTGAGTTACTTCAAAGCTGGATTTTTTTTAAAGCCCAAATAAAGTTAAATGTGAATATGTTTTCTAGTTTCAGACTAGTTTCTAGTTACCTTGTAAGACACATTGGCCCCCAAATCTACATATCTCTATTCATTTCCCTTCCAACTTTCCACATTTGGCATGCTAGAAATTTCCTGTTGCTTTAGGTCAAATCAATGTCTATTTGCTGGCATCAAAATTATGTGCTCTTATACTAGAAAAAGAACTGAAGAATATTTTGGCTGATTTGTGTGGTTTATCCGCAGTACTATATTCCAGTTAAAGTGAATTCATTACACATTCAAAAGATTACCCCAATTTCAGTGGTTTTCTAGTCACAATCAATAAAGTAAAGGAAAAAACCCCTACTATTTATCTTGATGACTAAGCAAGACTTGAAGCAACAGTTCTAGGAAGCTATTTCAACAACTTAAAAAATGCTAATGACAGAAAACATTTACTGAGCCGGGAGCTGCAAAATAATAAGGTTATGAAAGAAAAATTTTTGTCTCAACCATCTATGTCTACTACTTAAATGCTATTTCAGGTACCCAATATAATAGAATTCACTTTAAAATTTTTTGGTAGATTTAGAGTAGGACAGCTATTTTATTTTATTTTATTTTTTTGTCTTTAAACTTACCTTGTGGCAACAAGAGGGTAGCTATGACATGGTGATGCCCAGGCATCCCTTGTCCACGGCATACAGTCATAAAGCAGCAAATCCTTCTCAGTCACAGCCATAAGGACAGGTCTCCATTGTTGTCTTCCACCATCTAGTTTTGCCTGTTACAATGGTAAAATCCAGAAAGCAGAGCTAACTATAATGTTATATAGCTGTAAAAGTCCCTTCAGTGATGGTCTAACATAGTGGATCTCCATTTTGTTCCCTGAACCTAAGAGGTTTGAAGAATAGGAAATATCCTATCAGGTTCCTTTCCACTGGCTAAGATTCTCCACTGTGAGGTGGATTGTTTCAGCTGGAAAAGCTCTCCCAGAGTGAGTTGGAGACATTATCTAATGATAGGACTCTGTTTTTACAGAGTTCCCCATTATACTTTAGGAAGTTTATGTTTTGTTTCAAATGTACCATTGCATTTACCCGCATAAAGCTCAGTTACCTCTGTGAGGATTTAAAAATTTAGGGAGATAACCACTATTTATCCATATTGTCAAGAATCCAAAGTCATAAAGCAAAAAGACTATGCTGAACAAAAGCCCTGGTATATTAAAACATTTCTCCCCATGAAACAACAAACAAAAATAAAAATAAAAATATTGTTAACTATTGCTTAACAATAGTGTTATTTTTACACAAATCCTAAAACAAAAACAAAAAAACACTGATGCTTCAGCTATAACTGATGGCTTCAAGGAGAAATCAAAATGATGAACTACTTGTCTCTTACAGAGTTGTCTTTAAAGCTATTTCTTATTTTCTCTTCCTTAATGACATCTCAAGGTCATTTGAACATGTCAGAGAAACTTAAGAATGTATCTATAAGATGAAAAGGGGAATCACTCATGATTTAGTTCTGTGTTATAACATCTACTACCAGAACTTTCCCCTTGTAGTTAGAGCCACAAACTGATTCCAGAAGTTGGAGATGAATTCTAGCCAGTCAAGTTACCTACGTTCTTTTATGTGCTGGAAGCACAAAATATACGACCTTACTCTGAGATTCCAGCAAGGTTCTACAGAAATAATTTTACTTTTCTTATCAGTGAACCCAAGTTTTTCTAAGATTCTATATTTAGTCTCTGGGTAACTCTATAATACCTGGAGGGAATCAGTTCCAAAAAGGTTCTCTTGGATTCTTATATTTTTGGGTTACAGATAACCCCAAAGGGATTTCTAAGTCTTTGTCTCTGAGATTATTATGAATAATATTTCAAAAGGGAAGACACGGTAGTCTTCCCTTATCCATGGATTTGCTTTTTATGCTTTCAGTAACCAACTGTCAACCGTTGTCCTGAAGAAGATGATCCTCCTTCTGACATATGGACAGAAGGTCAGTCATAGCCTAATGCTCTATCACAGTGACTATGCCATTCAACTCACTTCATCTCACATCACCATAAAAATCACTAATATAGTACAATAAAATATTTTAAGAGAAAAAGAGACCACATTCATATAACTTTTATTATAGTATACTGCTCTAATTATTATATTATTAGCTCTTGTTAATCTCTTACTGTGCCTAATTTAATACATTAAATTTTATCATATGTATGTATGAATAGGAAAAAACATAGTATATATAAACTACTGAATTTCTAAATATTCTAAACCAAATATCATAGATATTTGGTACTATCTATGGTTTCAGGCATCAACTGGGGGTCTTGAAATATATCCTCCATGCATAAGGGGGACTACTATAATGTAAAACCTATTTTCCCAAGAGGTTAAAATGGCAACCTGACTTTTTTTCCCCTTAAAGATAGGTAGAGAGAGAGGAGGGGGAGGGGAGAGATAGAGGCAATGGGAGAGAGAGAATCCTAAGCAAGCTCCATGCCAAGCACAGAGCCCAATGCAGGGCTCAACCTCACAACCCTGAGATCATGACCTGAGCCAAAATCGAGAGTCAGATGTTTAACTGCCTGAGGCACTTAGGCATTGCAGCAATCTGACTTTTTTTTTTTAAAGATTTTATTTATTTGTCAGAGAGAGAGAGGGAGAGAGAGCAAGCACAGGTAGACAGAATGGCAGGCAGAGGCAGAGGGAGAAGCAGGCTCCCTGCCAAGCAAGGAGCCCGATGTGGGACTCGATCCCAGGACGCTGGGATCATGACCTGAGCCGAAGGCAGCTGCTTAACCAACTGAGCCACCCAGGCATCCCGCAATCTGACTTTTTAAAATGAATTTTTCCCTTAAGTTGTAAGAGAGATTTTGAAGGCTGCATCTGGAAAACCTAAGTTAAATGTATTTCTTCCCAGAGAAGATATTTCAGGCAATAAAGGAAAATTGCTAATACCAATAGAAGCAATATCTAATTTCAAATAGAGAACTTTTTGTTCAACTAACAATTTTTAAAAAAGATTTTATTTATTTATTTGACAGATAGAGAGCACAAGTAAACAGAGCAGCAGGCAGAGGGAGAGGGAGAAGCAGGCTCTCTCCTGAGCAGGGAGCCCAATGGTGGGGCTCAATCCCAGAACTCTGGAATCATGACCTGAGCTGAAGGCAGCCGCTTTACCAGCTGAGACACACAGGTGCCCCTCAACTAAAAAAAGTTTTTTAAGGATTTTGTTTATTTATTTGACAGAGAGATCACAAGTAGGCAGAGAGGCAGGCAAATGGACAGGGAGAAGCAGGCTCCCTGCTGTGCGGAGAGCCCCATGTGGGTCTCGATTCCAGGACCCTGAGATCATGACCTGAGCTGAAGGCAGAGGCTTAACCCACTGAGCCACCCAGGCACCACTCAACTAACAATTTTTAAAAAGTGTTTATTCTTTGGTCCCTTTGAGTCTATAGAGTCTTGGATTCTTAAGTCTTTTTTTTTTTTTTTTTAAGATTTTATTTATTTATTTGACAGATAGAGATCACAAGTAGGCAGAGAGGCAGGCAGAGAGAGAGAGAGAAGCAGGCTCCCCGCTGAGCAGAGAGCCTGACGCAGGGCTCGATCCCACGGCCCCGGGATAATGACCTGAGATGAAGGGAGAGGCTTAACCCACTGAGCCACCCAGGCTCCCCTTAAGTCTTAAGAGAATTTCTTTTCCCTCTTCTACTTACCATTGCAGAAAAGTGAAACATCAATTAAAGTCATTCTGTTTGTCTATTTGCCTTTAGTTATAAGGATACTGTTTGCTTTCAGTAGAGTCAAAATGCTTCCTGCTTTATATATAGCATGTATTTTTAGTTGTGGTATCAGTACAAGCAGCCTTGGGGCTCCACTATTAAGGTTTTGGCCAGAGAAAAAAGAGATACTAATGTTAGGGTTCTGGTTTGCTTGTGTTTCAACACCCACACATGCATAATACCTGGCCAAACAACAGCCTTCACCAAATTTTATTTTTTGATAAATAGAGTTGAATAACACTGAAGATGAAAAACTGCTAATAGTTACTGTTCATTTTCTAAATCCTAATCTGATAAATCAATCTTTTGACAGGTGGTATACTTCTATTATTCTGTTACTGTGATAAAAAAACAGAGAGCAAAAACTAAATGAGCCATTCCACTAATGCTCATTTAGTGTACTTACACATTTTGAGAATTACCAGGAACAAATTAGGAACTGTGGAAACAAAGCTTTCTTTGGCTGTCTTGGCTTTTCTAATCAATACTCAACTGCTTACAAATACTGGTTTTATAGGTAATATATGCCCCCCCAATTTGGTGGACTTAAAGAAAATTCTCTTTTAAGAATATAACCAATAAAAAGTAAACTATCAGTCACATAAAAATCAGTATCAATGAAGAGACAGAAGTCCCTGTGCAGAGAAGAGATTATCTATTGTTAACCGATTACCTGTAGTTTAGGTTTCTGCTGTTTTAAGTGAACTCAGTTTTTAAACAATGTGAAATAGCAAAAGACAAATTAAGGAGAGATCATTTAAATAAACAACCTTCCTAAATTTATCTCCACAAAATGACTTTTTTTCCTTCTCTTTTTAGAAAAAGAGAAAGCGTGAGGTCAGAATCAGCATGAGGGGAGGAGCAGACAGAGAATCCTAAACAGGTTCCACATCATGGAGTCTGACACCCAATGCCCAGGACTGTGAAATCATGACCTGAGCCATAATCAAGAGTCAGGCATTCAATGGACTGAGCCACCCCGGTGCCCCACAACTATCTTTTCTAAGTACAACTGAAACAACTTCATTTATACGCAAGATTTTCAGTAAAGACACCTTATGCCAAAAGAAATGCTTACCTCTAGTGAATAGATTATATAATCTAAAATTATTTTAACCACCTTCACACTCAAAGAATTAATCTTATAGTTAGAAAAGGCTTTAGCACTTACAGAATTCAAACTTAACCTTATCATAAGTTCATTATAATACTTATAACACCTCTGAAAAATGTATTCAGTCTTGCTTGAACACCTTATACCAACAGTGATATCTGATTTGGGTAACCCAAACAACTACTTCAAAAAAGTAAAGAGTATTTTAGAAACAGTATGTTGAATTAGTTCAGTGGTACTATTTTTTTAAAGAGATTAAACCTTTTTACTTAGTATTATTTCCCAACCCTGAGCTTGTGTCCTTGGACAATATTTTACCATTAGTGATTTGTTTGCTTGCTTTTTGTATGTATATAAATATACACAAAAAAATTACTGAGCATCTACTATATACATAGCATTTGGCTAAGTTCTCTGTGGGCAGTAAAGCTTTGCAAAAATATGTGCTCCCATCTTGCAAGAGCTCAAAATTGATTAGAGGAACCACCACATAAATATGGTCCGTAAAAGACATATTGTGATGAACTGGTGGTTAAGTTCTTCTCCTTCTTACTTGTCTTTATGTATCATAGACCAAACTAATTTCACTTTAAAAGTTTAACAACTCTCATATTCCTGGTGGGAATCTAAATTAGTTCAACCCTGATGGAAGGCAATTTGGCAATTTTTATCAAAATTACAAATGCGGGGGTCCTGAGTGGCTCAGTTGTTGGGTGTCTGCCTTCGGCTTGGGTCATGGTCCCAGGATCCTGGAATCGAGCCACACCTCAGGCTCCCTGCTCAGCGGGAAGCTGCTTTGTTCTCTCCCACTACCCCTGCTTGTGCTCCCTCCCTCACTGTGTCTCTCTCTGTCAAATAAACAAATCTTTAAAAAAAAAAAACAAAACAACAAAATTACAAATGCATATACCCTTTGTGATTTTTAAAAATATGTCCACAAATTCTTTACACTACTCTTCCTTTTAAGAGGTGGAGCCCTTGGGTGTAGAATGGACTTAGTAACTTGCTAATGGAAAGAATACGGCAGAAGAGTCTAGGTCATAAAAGGCACTGTGGCTTCAGCTTGTTCTTTCTCTCAGATCATTCACTCTGGGGAAAGCCAGTAGCCATGTCTTAAGAACACTCAGGCAGCCCTGTACCAAGGCCTGCATGGCAGGAAACTGAGGCCTCTTGCTAACAGCCCTGTGAATGAATCATGCTTGAAGTGGACCTCCCAACCTCAGTCAACCCCTCCAACGACTGCCCCCGGCGGACAGCTTGACTGCAACTTCACAAGGGATCCCAAGCCTGAACCACCCAGCTATACCACTGCCGTATTTCTAATCTTCAAAAACTATGTGAGGTAAATATTTGTTATTTTAAGGCCACTAAGTTTTGGAGTCATTTGTCATATAGCCATAGATAACTAACATACCCTTGGACCCAGTACTTCTGGGGACTTATCCTCCAGGTACAGAAATACCCCTACTCTCTAAACTCTCAATATCCAAATATAGCTACTGCTACATCAGTTACATTTTGGGATAAATCCCTTACTAACCCAAGTTTTACTACTCCCACAAATTTAAGAACCAAATACATTCAGATAATATGGGTTCCCTGGTCTACCTGAACTTGGAAACCAAAGAGTTTGGATAGCACATGCGTAAAAGGACAAATTATAAGATTATTCACCATACCATCCTTTATAAGGGCAAAAGACTGTAACAACAAAACTGGGAGGAGTGCTTATTTAATTATGGCCACGCAAGGGAAACACATATAGTTGTAAAAAAAAAAAAATGCTTTCTCTGCATTTATATAGAAAGATCTCCAGAATATATTGTTTAATGAAAAAACCCAGCAAGGTATAAAGTAGTATGCATAATATGCGGTCTTCTTTTATAAAAGAGAAAAAGAATATGGGTTCGTATTTGCTTCTATTTGCATAAAGAAACTCAAAAGATTCACTAGAAAGGAGTGAAAATGATTACCCCTTTTGGGAAAAGGGGTGGGAACTGGGTTCATGGGGGACAAAAAGAAGAGTAAGATTTTCCACCTATTAACTTTTTATTCTGACCTGTGAACCCTGTGAATAAATGTATTACCTTTTAAGATCATGAGGATTTCTTTTTTTTTTTTTTTAAAGATTTTATTTATTTATTTGTCAGAGAGAGAGGGAGAGAGCGAGCACAGGCAGACAGAGAGGCAGGCAGAGGCAGAGGGAGAAGCAGGCTCCCTGCCGAGCAAGGAGCCCGATGTGGGACTCGATCCCAGGACGCTGGGATCATGACCTGAGCTGAAGGCAGCTGCTTAACCAACTGAGCCACCCAGGCGTCCCTAAGATCATGAGGATTTCTAACACTGCTGAAAGCATAGCACAATTACCACTCAGCTGAGTTTTTCAAGTAACATATAAAAATTTAGAAATAATGAACTTATACAACTCAATACCCAAAAAACGAATAATCCAATTAAAAACTTGACAGAAGACATGAACGAACATTTCTACACAGAAGACATCCAGATCGCCAATAGACACAGAAAGACACTCCACATCACTCATCATCAGGAAAATACAAATCAACCTGTCAGAATGGCTACAATGAAAAAATACAAGGAACAACAGGTGTTGGCAAGGATGTGGAGAGAAAAGAACCCTCTTACACTGTTGGCAGGAATGCAAACTGCTGTAGTCACCGTGGAAGGTAGTATGGAGTTTCCATAGAAAACTAAAAATAGAACTACCCTAAAATCCAGTAATCAAACTACTGGGTAAGAATACCCAAAGAAGGGGTGCCTGGATGGCTCAGTGGGTTAAAGCCTCTGTCTTTGGCTCAGGTCATGATATCAGGGTCCTGGGATCGAGCCCCACATCGGACTCTGCTCGGCGGGGAGCCTGCTTACTCCTCTCTCTCTCTCTCTCTGCCTGCCTCTCTGCCTACTTGTGATCTCTGTCTGTCAAATAAATAAATAAAATCTTTAAAGAATACCCAAAGAATACAAAAATACTAATTTGAAACAATATATACACCCCTCCACTTACAACAGCATTATTTATAATAGCATAACTGTGAAAGCAGCCCAAGTGTCCATCCATAGATGATTAAATAAAGAAAATGTGGTATAGGGGCACCAGAGTGGCTCAGTCAGTGGAGCATGTGACTCTTTCTTCTTAAGATTTTATTCATTTATTTGACAGAGAGAGAAACCACAAGTAGAGAGGCAGGCAAAGAGAGAAGGAGAAGCAGGCTCCCTGCTGAGCAGAGAGCCCAATGAGGGGCTTGATCCCAGGACCCTGGGATCAGGACCTGAGCTAAAGGCAGAAGCTTAACCAACTGAGCCACCCAGGTGCTCAAGCATGTGACTCTTGATCTCTGAGGGTTGTAAGTCCGAGCTCCACACTGAGTGTAGAGATTACTTAAAAATAAACCTTAAAAAAAAAAAAAAAAAAAGGAAGATGTGGATGCACAATGGAGTATTGTTCAGCCATAAAAAGAATGAAATCTTGCCATTTGCAGCAACAGGGATGGAACTGGAGTATAATGCTAAGTGAAATACATCAGTCACAGAAAGACATACCATATGATTTCATTCATATGTGGAATTTAAGAAATAAAACAAATAAAGAAAAAAAGAGAGAGGCAAAATAAGAAACAAAAAAATTTTTTAATGAGGATAAAAATTGTATTTTTTTAAAATTCTATTTTAATTTCAGTGAGTTAACATACAATGATACATTAGTTTCAGGTGCACAATATAATGATTCAACAATTCCATACATCATAACAAGTGTACTCCTTAATCCCCACCATCCATTCAACTCATCCCTCCACTCTGGTAACCATTAAGTTTGTTCTCTCTAGTTAAGAGTGTGTTTCTTGATTAGTTTCTCTCTTATATTTTCCCTTTGCTTGTTTTTTGTTTGCTTGCTTCTTAAATGCCACATTTGGGTGATTCATATGGTATTTTTCTCTGACTGACTTATTTCACTTGGCATTATACTGTCTAGCCCTATCTGTATTGTTGCAAATGTCAAGATTTCATTCTTTTTTATAGCTGAATAATATTCCATTGTGTATATATACAACATCTTCTTTATCCATTCATCAGTCATTGGACACTTGGGCTGCTTCCATAACTTGGCTATTGTAAACAATGCTGCAATAAACATAAGGGTGCATGTAAGCTTTCAAATTAGTGTTCTTATATTCCTTGGGTAAATACCCAGTAGCGTGATTACTTGATCATAAGACAGTTCTATCTTTTAATTTTATGAGGAATCTACCTACTACTTTCCACAGTGGTTGCACCATTTGAATTCCCACCAACAGTGCATAAGGGTTCTATTTTCTCCATATCCTTGCCAACACTTGTTTCTTGTGTTTCTGGGGGGAGCTGAGTTGTAGAAGTTCTTTATATATTTTGGCTAAACCTTTATCAAATATGTCATTTGCAAATAACTTCTTCCATTCAGTAGGCTGCCTTTTAGTTTTGTTGACTGCTTCTTTCATTGTGTGTAAGTTTTTTATTTTGATGAAGTCCCAATAGTTTATTTTTGCTTTTATTTCCCTTGCCTCAGCAAAAGACGACTGCCTCAGAAAGTACTGCCTGTGTTCTCTTCTAGAACTTTGATGTTTTAGGTCTCACATTTAGATCTTTTTCTTTTTTTTTTTTTTAAGATTTATTTATTTATCAGAGAGAGAGAGAGAGAGAACACAAACAGGGAGAGTGGCAGGCAGAGGGAGAAGCAGGGTCCCTGATGCAGGACTCGATCCCAGGACCTTGGGATCATGACCAGAGTCGAAGGCAGCTGCTTAACTGAATGAGCCACCCAGGCATCCCTCACATTTAGGTCTTTAATCAATTTTGAATTTACTTTTGTGTATGGTGCAAAAAAGTGGTCCAGTTTCATTCTTTGACATACAGCTGTCCATTTCCCAGCACCATTTGTTGTAGAGACATTCTTTTTCCCATTTTATATTCTTTCTTCCTTTTATGAAGATTAATTGACCATGTAATTGTGGGTTTACATGTGGATTTTCTATTCTCTTCCATTGATCTATGTCTATTTTTGAGTCAGTACCATACTGTGTTGATTACTACAGCTTTGTAATATACTTTGAAGTTGAGAATTATGATGCTTCTGGCTTTGCCTTTCTTTTTCAAGATTGCTTTGGCTCTCTGGGGTCTACTGCAGTTCCACACAAATTTTGGTATTCTTTGTTCTTCTAGTTCTGTAAAAAATGCTGTGGGTATTCTTTTTTTTTTTTTTTTTTTTGTTAAAAAGATTTTATTTATTTATTTGACAGAGAGAGATTACAAGTAGGCAGAGAGGCAGGCAGAGAGAGAGAGGAGGAAGCAGGCTCCCTGCTGAGCAGAGAGCCCGATGTGGGACTCGATCCCAGGACCCTGAGATCATGACCTGAGCCGAAGGCAGCGGCTTAACCCACTGAGCCACCCAGGCGCCCCTGCTGTGGGTATTCTGATAGGGACTGCACTAAATGTGTAGAATGTTTTGGATAGTATAGACATTTTAACAGTATTTATTTTTCAAATCCATGAGCATGGTATGTCTTTCAATTTCTTTGTCATCTTCAATCTCTCTCATCAGTGTTTTATAGTTTTCTGAGTACAGGGCTTTCACCTCTTGGGTTAGATATCTTAGATATCTTAATATTTTGGATGCAATTGTAAATGGGATTTTTTTCTTAATTTATCATTCTGCTCCTTCATTTTTAGTGTATAGAAGTGCAGCAGACTTCTGTGCACTAATTTTGTATCCTGTGGATTTTACTGAATTCACTGACCAGTTTTAGCAGTTTTTTGGTGGAGTCTTTTAGGTTTTCTTTTTTTTTTTTTTTAAAGATTTTATTTATTTATTTGACAGACAGAGATCACAAGTAGGCAGAGAGGCAGGCAGAGAGGAGGAAGCAGGCTCCCCGCAGAGCAGAGAGTCTGATGTGGGGCTCGATCCCAGGACCCTGAGATCATGACCCGAGCCGAAGGCAGCAGCCCAACCCACTGAGCCACCCAGGCGCCCCTCTTTTAGATTTTCTATATAGAGTATCATGTCATCCACAAATACTGAAAGTTTACTTCTTCCCTACCAATTCAGATCTCTTTTATTTCTTTTAGTTGTCTGATTGTTATGGGTAGGATTTCTGGCACTATGCTAAGTAAAAATGATGAGTGGTCATCCTTTGAGTATGATGTTTGCTGTGGGTCTTTCATATCCAGTCTTTATTATGTTGAGGTACGTTCCCTCTAAACCTATTTTGTCAAGAGATTTTATGATGAATGGATGTTATACATTGTCAAATGCTTTTTCTGCATCTACTGAAATGATCATATGGTCCTTATCCATTCTCTTATTGATGTGATATATGACATTGATTGATTTGTCAATCAAATCATGCTTGTAACCCAGGACTACATCCCATTTGATTGAGATGAATCTTTTTTTTAATGTATTTTTGAATTTGGTTTGGTAGTATTTTTTTTTGTTTTGAGAATTTTTCATCTATGGTCATCAGGAATATTAGCCTATAGTTCTCTTTTTTATGTGTCTTTATCTAGTTTTGGTATCAGGGTAATGCTGGTCTCATAGAGTGAATTTGGAAGTTTTCCTTCCTTTTCCATTTGTTGAAACCATTTAAGAAGAATAGTTATTAATTTTCCAAGAAAAAGACTTTTTTTTTTTAAAGACTTATTTATTTATTTGACAGAGAGGGATCACAAGTAGGCAGAAGGGCAGACAGAGAGAGAGAGGGGAAAGCAGGCTTCCCGCTGAGCAGAGAGCCCGATGCGGGGCTCGATCCCAGGACCCTGAGATCTTGACCTGAGCTGAAGGCAGAGGCTTAACCCACTGAGCCACCCAGGCGCCCCTCCAAGAAAAAGACTCTTAACTATAGAGAAAAAACTGATAGTTATCAGATAGGAGGTGGATAGCGGAATGGGTGAAATAGGTGATGGGGTTTAAAGAGTAGACTTAACATGATAAGCAATGAGTAACATAAGAATTGTTGAATCGGGGCGCCTGGGTGGCTCAGTGGGTTAAGCCGCTGCCTTCGGCTCAGGTCATGATCTCAGGGTCCTGGGATCAAGTCCCGCATCAGGCTCTCTGCTCAGCAGGGAGCCTGCTTCCCTCTCTCTCTCTCTCTCTGCCTGCCTCTCCATCTACTTGTTATTTCTCTCGGTCAAATAAATAAATAAAATCTTAAAAAAAAAGAAAGAATTGTTGAATCACATTATCGTACAGCTGAAACTAATATAACACTGTATATTAACTATGCTGGAACTAAAATAAAAAAACTTTTAAAAATTTAGTAACAATGATAAACAACTAAAATACTAAAACTTTCAAAGTCATAAGAACTTAAACCATGATTCTCATTAGTTTCTTCTCTGCTTAGTTATCCTGACTATACTGCCTAGAAATTATCAGTGTTAATTCTGTGTTCTAATTTATTGTAATTATTATTTGAAACATTTATAAAATTTCAGAGCTCAAAAGGAAAAAGAGATTAGTGGAGTCTAACGTTGGTCTCCACACAACCTCCTGGTGACTGGTTACCAAACAAGACTGCTTAGACCCCACTACAGATCTATCAAATCAGAACTCTGTTGAGGTTGAGGTAGGGCATGAGGTGGAGCATGGGATGGGGGTAGGGGACTAGACCTCACAAACTATAGTTAAAACAAAACAAAAACAAAAGAACAAAATATTCCTAGGCTGATACTGACATAATCCCTGCCCCCTTGGACACACATGAGGGAAGTAGGATTCGAAGAGATGAAGGAAACTTTAGAAGATCTGAGAGCAGTGGAAGCCAGAACTACAACTTTGAACACTCATCCTGGAACCCTTTGTTCAATCTTCCTTTTTCAACTCCTGGTGCCGTAGCTGACAGTGAAGGACCCAAAAGAAACAGGATGTGCTATAATACCATATATATTCAAGGTTTCCCTTTTGTCAAAATGGGATTCAAACTAACTTGCATTAAGTTCTTCCTTTCCTTTCACCCAATGTCTACTTAAGTTTTGCTTTTCCTCTCTTCATTTTTCAGTTGTGGAAGACAAATATACATCTGGCTAATGTCTTGTAAAATATTTTGTATATTTTATACTTTTCCCAGAACAGGAAAATAAACTTTCTGTCCCTGAAACTGACAGCAGACTAGAACAGGGGTTGTGAAACTATGACCTATGGGCTAAATGCAGCCTAGTACCTGTTTTTATAAATAAAGTTTTATTGAAATACAGCCACACCTCTGCATTTTCATACTGTCTGCCACTGTTCTCTTGCTGCAACTGCCACGTAGTTGTGACAGTATCTGGCCCTTTGCAGAAAATGTTTGCTGAACCTATTATAAAATCATGAAAATTATCCTCTGTCATTAAGGACAGAGATGGTAATAGGAATCTCTTTTTAGTTATGTTGTAATGATGATATCATGACACTCAGTTCTTCTGGCGGAGTGATAATTAGCAACAAATAACTAAATGGTAGGGAGGAGAAACATAAGAACAACAAACAAAAGATCTGCAAGCTAGATATCCAGGACCTGCTGCATGATAAATATTATAGATATATGAAATGGGGGAACCACCTTGGCCCTGAATGGTGACCCAGTGAGACCTTGCCCTGCCTCTCAACCTACCTGTTCTGCCAGCCAGGCAATATGCTTGACCTCCTTGCTGCTTCCGGCTGTACTGGTTGCACCAAGCATGGCATTGAGTTCAGCCAATACCTGTGGGAGGAGAGCCATTATGTTGGTGTGGATAGCTACGAACCAGGAGTGTGCTGTGGCTGTATCCTTGCAGCGCAGGATCAACGTGTTCCTGCTATCAGGAGAATGTAGTTCTATCAATCTGTATGGAAAAAGAAAAAAAAAAAGTAAGCTAGATCAGAAGCCATCAAACTTGCCAGAGTGTAACATACATAACTGGAAATCTATTTTAATTTTACATTCCAGAATAGAGATACTTTCTCTTAATTCCTTAGGGCCCAATTTCAGAGAAAACCACATATGGAAAGATAATCATCAGAAAGACTAACTGCGGGGTCTGCTGTTTCAGTGTGTTAATGAGATGACCTAAAATGAAGGAACCTATTGTAGGGTCTATAGTAAAACGCCTCACTTTGCTTTAATTTCCATGTCAAAGAAATGGAAAGCGTGCTTGTTGAATGTCATAGGCACATTGTAAAGAAGGAACTGATACTTTTTTAAGTACTTAGAAAATTCGGGTATAAGGTATTGCTAGGTAAATAAATGTGACTGCCAAATAGTGAACTGAAATTTCCACCAAGTGGGATAAAGAAAAGAGAAAATAATTGAAGAATATGACTCTTTATGAAACTCTGAAACTTGTTTTTTAGGGCCTGGGTAACATTATGTGATTAAATCATCCACTCAGTCATAGTAGAAAAAGACTTAAGAAATCTTCAGCTCTATGACTGTTATTTGTTAATGCTCCACTGAGAACAATCTAAACTTCAAAAGTCACCTTTAGGAATTTGCTAACTTTCTTTACAAGTACACTAAACAAATTTTAGAAAGCGCTTTACTGGGTGCTGTTTGCTGTTTCGGTCAAAGGTTTTGCTGAGATGAGTTTAAGAACTCAAAAATAAGTGAATAACATACATACACTTCTGTGTTCTAACAGTGAACATATGCGTTTTTCAAAAAGGAAAAAAGATAAAATTCTTAGGAGTGTTTCTCATGGTTAGCTAGAAACTGACAAACTGCCACTGACCAGGTACAGATCGTTTTATTTTTTCATCTTTCTGAGGAGAGATTTTGCTGCCTTGACACACTGTCACGGGCACCTGCAGCACCTGCCAAAGATACGCAGTTTACATGGATACTAGCGTGCCGGCCTTGAAGCCTGCACACCTTTCTTTTGCCATTTGTCTAAGCCCTTTAAGATTTCGAGTATTTCAATTTACCATATTAGTATGGCAAATATTCATTGTCATTTCAGCTCTGGTCAATCTATCCTTTCTTAAGTAAACATTTACTGAGCATCTACTATATGCCAGCTCCAGTGAGACACTGACATTGGAGATACAGTGGAGATAGAAAAAAATAGTCTATATCCTCATTGGACCTACTGTCCAATGGGGAAGGCAGAAATTCAACAATTAATATAATTACCAGTTACAAAAAGTGCTCCTATAAAGAAAGGACTGTAATAACTACTATGAAGTTCTTGTCTAAAGGACGCAAGGTGGTAGGAGCAAAGCAGGACTGCAAGGGAGGTCTCTCCACCTCGAGGCACACTTACCCAGGTAATGTCATGCTTTGAAATGGGTTATAAACACTTCTACCTGATACTTATCAACTCACCTATCTAGTCACCTGCCATCCCACTTGAATTAGTCACCTAGCTACCTGAAAGGCTAGCCACCAGTCTATCCATGTTTTATATGCCTTCAAAGTTCTAGGGAAATAGCCAAAAGGACAAGAAATTCTAGAAAATAGTCACAACATAAAATAAGATCTGGGAATAGTCTGAAGCCCATCTTAGTCAGAAAAAATGTTTTATTTTATTTATATTTTTAAAGATTTTATTTATCAATTGTCAGAGAGAGAGAGAGAGAGAGAGAGAGCATAAGCAGGGGGGCAGCAGGCAGAACAGGCAGAGGGTGAGCAAGGAGCCCAATATGGGACTTGACTCCAGGACCCTGGGGTCAAGACCCGAGGAGAAGGCAGCCATCCAACAAACTGAGCTACCCAGCAATCCCTGAAAAAAATCTTTAGATAGCAAGTTGTAAGCAATTTGAGCTATTTGCTTTTGTTTTGTTCTTCTGGGAAGGGTGAGAAATTTGTTTAATATTCTTTCTTTCCCTCTCCAGCCCCTCTAAAAAAAAAGGTAAAAAAGCACATAAATGTCCACTGATGGAATGGATAAACAAACTGTGGTATTATACAAAGAATTGAATATTATGCAGCCTTAAAAAGGAAGGAAATTCTGACACACGCTACAACATGGATGAACTTTGAAGACATCATGATAAGTGAAACAAGCCAGTCACTAAAGGAGCAATATTGTATGAGTCAACTTATATGAAGTAGGAAGAGTATTCAAACTCATAGAAACAAAAACTAGAGTGGCAGTTGTGAGGGGTTGGGAGGACAGAGGAATGAGGAGTTGTTTAATGGGTACAGAGTTTTAGTTTTGCAAGATGAAAAATTTCTTGAGATTGTTGTACAAATATACTTAATACTACTTAGCTATACACTTAAAAATGGCTAAGACGGTAAATTTTATGTTATGTGTATTTTACCACAAATAAAAGTTGTAATATAAATTGGAAATAATCTTATGTTGGGATGTAAGATGGATTACGGTAGGAAGAGATACGGCCTGGGGAAATTTAATTGGACCCAAGAATGAAACTACACAGAGTTCACCAATAGGACAGACTCCTACACAGGAGGAATTTCTCCATCCTTAAAGCCCAGCAAAGGTAGAAAGAGAAAGATAAACAGATCACTTAATATTCATATTAACTTTTAATTTGTCCTCTATGTTATTTTATCATACTATTCTTTTTTTTTTTTTTAAAGATTTTATTTATTTGACAGACAGAGATCACAGGTAGGCAGAGAGGCAGGCAGAGAGAAAGAGGAGGAAGCAGGCTCCCTGCCAAGCAGAGAGCCTGATGTGGGGCTCAAACCCAGAACCCTGAGATCATGACCTGAGCCAAAGGCAGAGGCTTAACCCATTGAGCCACCCAGGCGCCCCCATACTATTTTTTTTATGTTATTTTTCACTACATCAGCGGTTGCTGTCATGATCCTTAGGATATCTGTTTGTTAAAAAATTGGTTATATTCTCTAGAAGAAAAATAGCTATTCATTTGTTATGGGAATATTTAAAATGGTACATTATACTCAATAACAATAAAATATTGCACTAAAAGGCAGAATCACTTCTGTGCTAATTCTTTTGATGAGTTAAGAATTATATTATTCAGAGCAACTGCTCAAATAATCATTAAAGTATCCAAACTGATTTTAAAGTTACTTATTGACAAGTAGTTACCTATAAAATTCGATGCTAGATTATTAATATGTGAATACAAACCTAAAGCAAGTTGTTGTTTCTCTATTATTTATACTAAATATACTATATCTTTTTAAAATTATTTATTTATTTTTAAATAAGATTTTATTTATTTATTTGACAGAAAAAGAGCACGAGCAGAGGGAATGGCAGGCAGAGGGAGAAGGAGAAGCAGTCTCCCCGAAGAGCAGGGGGAGCCCGATGTAGGACCAATGACCTGAACTGAAGGCAGTTACCCAACCAACTAAGCCACCCAGATGCCCCTATTATTTATACTAATCTTAAAAGAAAAAGTATTTCCACTATTTCTAGAACTTCCTATATAACACAGCAATTGAGTACACACATTTCATCTACTTCTTTCTGAAATCCCACTAAAAACACTTAAAGGGAATTTAAAAAAACTTAATAGACTCTTTTACCAGTATTAGGTTTACATAAAAAAATTGAGTAAGAAGTAGAGAGAACCTCCAAACACCCCACGCTGTCCCTCCATAATACACCCTATTATTAACATCTTGCACTGGTGTGGTCTATTTGTTACAACTGATGAGCTAGCCAATACTAATACAACACTATTAACTAAAATCCCAGTTCACTCTTTGTGTTGTATATTCTGAGTTTTGACAAATGTATGCCATATATTTACCATTACTGTACTCTACGTATCATAATTTCACTGCTCTAAAAATCCTCCGTGCTCCACCTATTGATTTCCCCATCACTCAGGCCCTGGCCCTGATGCCTGGCAACCACTAATCATTTTCCCGTCTCCATGGAATCATACAGCATGTCACTTTTTGAGACTGGCTTAGCAATATGCTTTTAACTTTCCTCCGTGTCTTCTGTAGCTTGAGAGCTCAGTTCTTTTCCTTCTTCTTCTTCTTCTTTTTTTTTAAAGATCTACTATTTATTATTTTTTAAATTTAAATTTAGGGGCACCTGGGTGGCGCAGAGGGTTAAACCTCTGCCTTTCACTCAGGTCATGGTCTCAGAGTCCAGGGATTGACCCCCACATCAGGCTCTCTGCTCAGCAAGGAGCCTGCTTCCCCCTCTCTCTGCTTGCCTCTCTGACTATTTGTGATATCTCTCCCTCTGTCAAATAAATAAATAAAATCTTTAAAAAATTAAAAAAATTTTTAAATTCAATTAATTAACCTATAATGTATTATTGATTTCAGAGGTACAGGCCTGTGATTCTTCAGTCTTATATAATACCCAGAGCTCATTACAACACATATCCTCCCCAATGTCCATCACCCATTTATTCCATCCCTCCACCCTTCTCCCCTCCAGCAACCCTCAGTTTGTTTCCTAAGATTAAGAGTCTCTTATGGGGACGCCTAGGTGGCTCAGTTGGTTGGACGACTGCCTTCGGCTCAGGTCATGATCCTGGAGTCTCGGGATCAAGTCCCGCATCGGGCTCCCAGCTCCATGGGGAGTCTGCTTCTCTCTCTGGAACTCCTCGCTCATGCTCTCTCCCACTGTCTCTCCCTCAAATAAATAAATAAAATCTTAAAAAAAAAAGAAAAGAGTCTCTTATGGTTTGTCTCCCTCTCTGGTTTCATCTTGTTTCACTTTTTCCCTCTCTTCTCCAATGATCCTCTGCCTTGTTTCTTAAATTCCACATATCAGTGAGATCATATGATAATTGTCTTTCTCTGATTGACATATTATGCTTACATAATACCCTCTAGCTCCACACACATCGTTGGAAATGGCAAGATTTCTTTTCTCGATGGATGCATAATATTCCATTGTGTGTGTATGTGTATACCGTATCTTCTTTATACATTCTTCTGTCAATGGACATCTGGGCTGTTTCCACAGTTTGGCTATTGTGGACATTGCTATTTTTTTTTTTTTTAAATTTCTTTCTTTTTTTTTTTTTTTATTTTATTTATTTGAGAGAGAGAGACAGTGAGAGAGAGAATGAGCGTGGAGAAGGTCAGAGAGCGAAGCAGACTCCCCATGGAGCTGGGAGCCTGATGTGGGACTCGATCCCGGGACTCCAGGATCACGCCCTGAGCCGGAGGCAGTCGTTTTAACCAACTGCGCCACCCAGGCGTCCCATGGACATTGCTATTAAAAACACTGGGTGCATATGCCCCTTCAGATCACTACATTTGTATCTTTGGGGTAAACACCCAGTAGTGCAATTGATGGGTCGTAGGGTAGCTCTATTTTCACCTTTTTGAGGAGCCTCTATACTGTTTTCCAGCGTGGCTGCACCAGCTTGCATTCCCACTGACAGTGGATGAGAGTTCCCCTTTCCCTGCATCCTCGCCAACATCTGTTATTTCCTGACTTGATAATTTTAGCCATTCTCACTGGTGTGAGGTGGTATCTCATTGTGGTTTTGATTTGTATTTCCTTGCTGCTGATGTTGAACACTTTTTCATGTGTCTGTTGGCCCTATGGATGTCTTCTTTGCAGAAATGTCTGTTCATGTCTTATGCCCATTTCTTTTTTTTTTTTTTTAAAGATTTTATTTATTCATTTGACAGAGATCACAAGCAGGCAGAGAGGCAGGCAGAGAGAGAGAGAGAGAGGAGGAAGCAGGCTCCCCGCAGAGCAGAGAGCCTGATGTGGGGCTCGATCCTAGGACCCTGGGACCACGACCCGAGCCGAAGGCAGAGGCTTTAACCCACTGAGCCACCCAGGTGCCCCTTATGCCCATTTCTTGACTGGATTATTTGTTCTTTAGGTGTTAAGTTTGCTAAGTTCTTTGTAAATTTTGGGTACTAGCTCTTTATCTGATATGTCACTTGCAAATATCTTCTTCCATTCTGTTGGGTATTTTTTGGTTTTGTTGACTGTTTGCTTTGCTGTGCAAAACTTTTTTCTTGATGAAGTCCCAATAATTCATTTTTGCCTTTGTTTCCCTTGCCTTTAGAGACATGTCTAGGAAGGTTGCTGCTGCTGAGGTCGAAGAGGTTGCTGCCTGTGTTCTCCTCCAGGATTTTGGTGGATTCCTGTCTCATACTGAGGTCTTTCATTTATTTTAAGTCTATTTTTGTGTGTGGTATAAGGAAATGGTCCAGTTTCATTCTTCTGCATGTGGCTGCCCAATTTTCCCAATACCATTTGTTGAAGAGACTTTTTTCCATTGGATATTCTTTCCTGCTTTGTCAAAAATGAGTTGACCATAGAGGTGAGGGTTCAATTCTGGGTTCTCTATTCTGTTCCATTGATCTGTGTATCTGTTTTTGTGCCTGTCTTAATGATGACAGCTTTGTAATAGAGCATGAAGTCCGGAACTGTGATGCCACCAGTTTTGGTTTTCTTTTTCAACATTCCTCGGGCTGTCCAGGGTCTTTTCTGGTTCCATATAAATTTTAGGATTATTTGTTCCAGTTCTGTGAAAAAAGTTGCGGTATTTTGATAGGGATTGGATTGAATGCGTAGATCGCTCTAAGTAGCATAGACATTTTAACAATATTTGTTCTTCCAATCCATAAGCATGGAACATTTTTCCATTTCTTTGTGTCTTCCTCAATTTCTTTTGTGAGTACTCTATATGTCATGTTTTCTGAGTGAGAGCTCCTTTCTTTTTATTAATGAATAGTATTTCATTGTCTGGATGTACCAGTTTTTTATTCATTCACCTACTGAAAGACTTCTTGGCTGCTTTCAAGTTTTGGCAATTATGAATAAAGCTTCTATAAACATTTGTGTGCAGGTCTTTGTGTGAACATAAGTTTTCAACTCCTTACAGCTAAATACCAAGGAGCATAGTGCTAGGTCATATGGTAAGACTATGTTAAGCTTTGTAAGAAACTGCCAAGTTGTCTTCCAAAGATGCTGTACCGTTCTTCATTCCCACCAACAATGAATAAGAGTTCCTGTTGCTCTGCATTCCTCTCCAGCATTTGGTGCTGTCCGTGTTTTGGATTTTGGCCATTCTAATATGCATAAAATGGTATTTCATTGTTTTAATTTGCAATTCCCTAGTGATATGTATGTTGAGCACTTTTCATATTCTTATTTGCCATTTGTATTTCTTCTTTGCTGAGGTGGCTGTTCAGATCTGTTTCCCATTTTTAATTGGGTTGGCTTGTTACTGTTGAGTTTTAAGAATTCTTTGCCTAGATACCTGGCAAAGCAGTATTTCTGGGTTTGTCTGTGAGGGGTTTTCTAGAAGAAATAGCATTATCAAAAGACTGAATAAAGAAAATGTCCTTTGCCAATTCAAGGGCGCATCATCCAATCTGCTCAGAGCATGAATATAACATGTAGAAGGTAGAAGGTACCTTTTAACTGGTAGAAGCAGGGTGAATCTGCTCTTTGCTTGAGTTGCTCTTGCATACTAGCACTCTTGGTTCTTGGGCCTTGGAACTCAGACTGCATTATACCACTGGCTTTCCTGGTTCTCCAGTTTATAGAAAGCAGATCATGGGATTGGCCTTCATAATGGCCAATGCCCGTTCCTATAATCTAACTCTCTATCCATCCACCCATCCGTCCATTCATTCATCTATCCATCTCTCCTACTGGTTGTTTTCCTGGAGACCCTATTATATAGTGTCTTTTACAGACCAGAAGTTTGTAATTTTCATGAAGTTCAACTTTTATTTTTATCAATTTTTTCTCTTACATAACATGCTTTTGCTGTTGTATCTGAGAAGTCATCAGCAAACTTTAAAGGGGATTGGTTGATTGATTTGATTTTTTTAAAAAGAATTTGTTTATTTATTTGACAGACAGACATCACAAGTAGGCAGAAAGGCAGGCAGAGAGAGAGGGGGAAGCAGGCTCCCTGCTGAGCAAAGAGCCAGATGCAGGGCTTGATTCCAGGACCCTGGGATCATGACCTGAGCTAAAGGCAGAGGCTTTAACCCACGGAGCCACCCAGATGCCCCTGATTTGATTTTTAAGATTTTATTTATTTATTTGTCAGAGAGAGCGAGAGAGCACAAGTGGGGGGGCAGCAGATAAAGGGAGAAGCAGGATCCCAGCTAAGCAAGGAGCCTGATGCGGGACTCAATCCCAGGACCCTGGGATCATGACCTGACCCAAAGGTAGATGATTAACCGAATGAGCCACCCAGGTGTCCCTTGACTGATTTGATTTTAAGTAATTTCCACCCAGAATGTGGTGCTCAAACTGACAACCCTGAGATCAAGATCCACCAACTGAGGGGCGCCTGGGTGGCTCAGTGGGTTAAAGCCTCTGCCTTCGGCTCAGGTCATGATCTCAGGGTTCTGGGATCGAGCCCCGCATCGAGCTCTCTGCTCAGCGGGGAGCCTGCTTCCTCCTCTCCTTCTGCCTGCTTCTCTGCCTACTTGTGATCTCTATCTGTCAAATAAATAAATAAAATCTTTAAAAAAAAAAAAAAAAAAAGATCCACCAACTGAGCCAGGTGCCCTTAAAGAGGACTTTTTTTTTTTTTTAAAGATATTTTTAATTTATTTATTTGACAGAGAGAAATCACAAGTAGATGGAGAGGCAGGCAGAGAGAGAGAGAGGGAAGCAGGCTCCCTGCTGAGCAGAGAGCCTGATGCGGGACTCGATCCCAGGACCTGAGATCATGACCTGAGCCGAAGGCAGCGGCTTAACCCACTGAGCCACCCAGGTGCCCTAAAGAGGACTTTCAAAGAGCATAATTCTACAATAGAGAATCAAAGAGCATAATTCTACAATAGAGAACAGGAGAAAAGCAACTACAACAGAATTTTGGAAGGTGGCAAGCAGACAGAGGAGTTAAATGACTTAGCAGACCTAAGAAAAGTGGGGAGTAAAATCCCAGTACATCTGTGTTGCAGAATCCTGAAGCGGATGGGGAATTAGAGGCACCAGTTAACCTCTGGGAGTGGGAGTAAAGCACAGAGCTAAAATAAAGAAGCTGGCTGCAAGTCTGTTCCAGCATTCCCCACACCCTGCAGCCAGTGACTGCCCCACCCTCAACCCAGCGAAAGATTCATACCCACTCTCATCCACTAAACTGAGCAGAAGAGCCAGTGATATCCCTACTTCAGTCCCCATCATCCATCAGGCTAGTTCTTTGGGCTATTTATTTCCACCTGGCTGCTTTGGCACTGTAACCAGCTTAACATCCTTTAAACATATGCTAAAAAGTTCAGTTGCAAAACCATGATGAGAAATTTTTTTCACTCCTCCTACTGACCTACTTAGTACTAAAGATAGGAATCTGTTCATCCTTCCCTAGGCACAAAACGTTCCACCTTCTGAAAAAGCCTTTACACTTCATATTGTTTCTGGGACAGTCTCTCAGACTCCGTTGACACAGTCTAGACTCTGAAAATCCTGATGTCAGGGATCTTAGTTATCAATAAGTAGAAGAATGGAAAGTAAATCTGTTACAAAATGAAAGTAAATCTGATTAAACAGGATAAGATACTGGGACTACTAAGCTGGAAAAAGATGAAAACCGACAGCAAATTAGTTCACAAGGCAGGAGCACCAATTTTTCATGAAAAGAGAAATTTAAGTGTTTCTTAAGAAGGACTGTGAAATCGAAAACTAACTGAAAAGAAACTGAAAAGAAACTCCAAAACAGGACTGATGATTCTAGGCTCCAGAAGACTGCCTTTGGAGAAGGAGCCCCAAAATCTTGATAAAGGGGACAAACATTTCAGAAGGTCTGCTGCTATTTTAAAAGAAAAACTCAAAGGAAAACTCTGGTAATAAAAATTTGAAGGCAGTCTGCCAGTAATTGTTTGGGCTCACAGGAGAGAGAAGGAGACAGCCACAGTGTGAAGAGTTTTGGCCTCTAATCAAACCACTGAGGATTTCCTGAGAAATTCAAGTACATTTTGATCAGATGAATCAAATCAATGTTTAGGTACACTGGAACATAGGGTTCTGTAAGTCTAGCCTGCTTATTTCTCCTTTTAGTAGTCTTTGACTTAACTTATATGTTTAATTTAATAATAATTGTACTGTTTCATATGTCATGAAGCCAAAATTTACCTTTTACATGGAAAATAGCCAATGTGAAGATGACTAAGACTTCCTGAACCAGTTCAAGCTAACAGCAAATATTTCTGGAAAGCAGCATTTAAGAACACCTTGTTATTACTAAACACACTGCCTACAGTACTGTTTGGGAAGGAATGGACTCATGTTCCCTGGACTTCATCATTAGTTACTTAGCTTCCACTTCCCACAATGAACTGTTTAGAACTAGCAGAAGACCTAGTGAGGTCTTGAGATCTCAAGCTGGAGGAAGAGAAAACTCCTTCCTCCTCCTTACTTACTCATACTGATGGTCAGCACTTTTTTTCAGCTCCAGTCACTGAAACTAAACCAAAGTAGTAAAACAGAAAAAAAAGATGTTTCCCTCTCATGTCAAGTAAATTTTGGTTTAGAAAGTGAAACCTTTATATTGAGATGAAGGATGATTCACAAAGAGATTCTACTACACACCATTGGAATAGTTAGTATTAAAAAGACTGATAGCACCAATGTTGGTGAGGATGCAGAACAACGCAATCTCTCATATACTGCTGGTATATTTAATTTATTAGTAACAGCATTCATTTAAATGGCACAATCACTTTGGAAAAAAAGACTAACATTTAGAAAACTAAACTTTTTTTTAAAAAGATTTATTTTTTGGGGCATCTTGGTGGCTCAGTGGGTTAAAGCCTCTGCCTTCGGCTCAGGTCATGATCCCAGGGCACTGGGATCGAGCCCCGCATCAGGCTCTCTGCTCAGCGGGGAGCCTGCTTCTTCCTCTCTCTCTGCCTGCCTCTCTGCCTCCTTGTGATTTCTGTCTGTTAAATAAACAAATAAATCTTTAAAAAAAAAAAAAGATTTATTTATTTGAGAGAGAGAGCCAGTGTGTGGGGAGATGGAAAGAGAGAATCTCCAGCAGATTCCTGTTGAGCACGGAGCCTGACAAGGAGCTCAATCCCATGACCCTGAGATCATGACCTGGGCTAAAACTAAGAGCTGGATGCTTAACCCACTGTGCCACCCAGGCACCCCAGAAAACTAAACTATTTGACCCAGCAATTCTACACCTAAGAATTTACCGAAGAAAAATGAAAATGTAAGCCTACAAAGGGTTGTACAAAAATATTCATAGTAACTTCATTAACTCTAAACTGGAAGTAGCTCCCATCGACGGGAAAACAGATAATGGAACAGTGATCTATTTACGACATCATTCAGCAATAAATATATGCAACAAGATAAACGAATCTCAAAAACCTCACAATGAGTAAAAGAATTCTACCACAAAAGAGTACATATGATTGCATTTATACAAAATTTCAGAATAGTTAAAACTAATCTATAGTAGAAAGTCAGAATAGTAGTAGCCTTTGAAGATGGGAGAAGGAACTGAGTGAGAAAGGGCACAAGAAAACTTTCCAAGGTGAAGGTAATATACTACGCCTTGATAGGCTTGGGTTACATAATTGTATGCATTTGTCCAAGTTTATGATTTGTGCATTTTATTATATGTAAATATTTTCTTAAAAGAAAAAAAAATGAAACATTGAACTTTACTTACTTATATGCATGCTTAAGTATTTAGAAATTATGCTTAAGTATTCAGAAAGTGAATTTATAATTCACTTTGAAAAGTATCAAGAAAAATTAAAATGGAATAACAGATGGATAGATGGGTCATCTGTGCTAAAGAAAGTATAGTAAAATATTAATGGTAGAATCTAGGTGGTGGGAAAAGAGTATTGAACATAGGATTCTTTGACCCTGCTTTATGTTGAAAGATTATGCACAGTAAAATATTAGAAAAAAAGTAAAGAATGTTGGGAAACCACATGCCTACCAAGGGCTTAGAGAACAAAGTATTTTCCACATTAGGAAACATCTAGGCTTATTTCTTGCTCTGGGTTTTACCAGAGACTATGTTGAAGATTAAAATTTTCAAATAGAAATATGGTTACATAAAACTGCAACTTGATAAATGTTTTGCTCACAGATGTCCTAACAAAACTTATTTTTACTGTTCCTACAATGGACTGTTTTTTTCCATGGCTTTAAATGTTGCAGCTGTGTTACTTGTCATGACATCTTCCTGAGAAAGAGTTGAGATAAATTTAAGGATCAAAGAGTTCCAAGTGATTTTATAGATGTTATCTTATTTATCCTTGAAGTAGTTCTAAAAGACTCTAGTTGAGCAAGCACTATTATGTCCATTTCATAGACAGAGAAAACAGGACAGAGAAATTAAGGGACTTATTTAAGGTCATAGGACACAAATGGCACCTATAATAATAGTATACTAAAAGCTTACTGTGCCAATTTTATAACCATCTTCTTATTTAATCTGCACATAAGCTTTCATTTTATACAGCAGGAAACCAAGACTTACAGAAAACAAATAACTTGGCCAGAGTTACAAAGCCCATCATCCTAACTTCTATCTAATTAGCTAATGGGTTCTGAACATTTTTTCTGTTAAGACATATAGGATAGATGTTCACATTCCTGTGGACATAACTGAAGTTATGCACAATTTTTCCAGGTGCTGGTAATTCCACTGCTTCTCTTTTTCTCCAGAAAGCACAATGGAATGCAAGTAAGAGTGATACAGAAATAACCTTGAACCTCTTCCAATTTATATTTTATAAAAAGCAAATTATCTACAAATTTTAGTATTTCAAGTAACATGAGAAATAAATTACTTTCCAGTATTAAGACTAAGAATCTGCAATAGTCTCAATCTTCTAAAACTTCTCCTTGTATAAGTACACCATGTCTCAGGAGACTGGCCGTCTTACTGAAGAGCAAGGTGTGATACGATTCTAATAACCTAAACTGCCCTCTCCAATTGGTTCTGAAGACCTATTTCAAATGTGATCATGCACCAGATGTCTCTAGCATTTAGCATGGATGCTACAGAAAATGCAGCCCCAAATTTTAATGAAGGCCAAGATTAGTGAGTTCTAAAAGACGTCTAAATAGAAGATAAAGTAGCACAATCTTCAATCATATAGTCATATCACCTTCCTCTTTTATTTTTTTAATGATTTTTTAAAAGATTATTTATTTATTTATTTGACAGATAGAGATCACAAGTAGGCAGAGCGGCAGGTAGAGAGAGAGAGAGAGAGGAGGAAACGGGCTCCCCGCTGAACAGAGAGCCCGATGTGGGGCTCAATCCCAGGACCCCGGGATCATGACCTGAGTGGAAGGCAGAGGCTTTAACCCACTGAGCCACCGTCACCTTCCTCCTTTAAACCCTCCACTCCCATACCTGAGTCCTGTAGAAACTTTATAATACTTTGCCTTTTTCTCTAATACCCAGCTATATCAGCAGTACTACACGTGTTAAAAGCCCAACCCTCACTGTGATATTAGGAGATGGGGTTTTTGGGAGGTGATAAGATCATGAGGGCAGGGACCTCCTTACTGAGAGAAGTGCTCTTTTAAAAGAGAGCTCTCTAGACTCTTCCGCCATGTAAGGACACAGCAAGAAGACAGCCATCTATGAATCAGGAAGCCGACCCTCCCCAGATACTGATTCTGCCAGCATCTTATCTTAGACTTCCTATCCTCTACCAGAACTATGCAAAATAACGTTCTGTTTGTTCAGAAGCCACCCAGTCTATGGTATTTTGTTATAGCAGCCACAATAGACTAAGACAAGAGATATCTATTCTCATTCTCAGAAATGATTTACAATGAAGAGACTTAGCCTGAAAATATTCCTGTCTGACAACCAGTTGGCAAATTTAGTTGTTGTTTGTTTTTTATCACATTGTTTCTCTAGTCTAGTTCTTTCTTTGTGGCCCCTACTAATTATTTTAAGTCTGTGATTAACCAAAAGCTTTACATAAATGTATCTCATTTGAAGAAAAAAAATTAATTTTGATTCAAGAGGCAGAGGTGACTACTTACTTTACAAATTAAATTCTTACTTAATGAAAAAAATAGAGCAATTCTTTAAAGACCAAGCTGTGCTGTATTTAGATATGATTTAACATGCACACAATCTTTCACAAACAAATCTATATGTAACTTGAAATATTTTCTATACTATCTTAAACTTTTTAAAAAAAGCAAACAAAAACAATACAAATATACAGAATATAATTTTTAAAATGTGTATATAGTTGGCAATTAAGATTTCTTTAAGCTCCTCTTTTTTCTTTTTTTTAAATTTTATTTATTTGAGAGAGAGACAGTGAGAGAGAGCATGAGAGGGGAGAAAGTCAAAGGGAGAAGCAGACTACCAAGGAGCTGGGAGCCCAACGCGGGACTCAATCCTGGGACTCCGGGATCATGATCTAAGCTGAAGGCTGTCGCTCAACCAACTGAGCCACCCACGTGCCCTATGTTGCTCTTTCTTAAGAACCTACTATGTGCCTGGCTGTGTGCAAAGGACTTCATATGTATTGTCTCATTTAATCTGCATACTGAATTAAGCATTATTATCCTTCTTTTTAATTCTTTTTTTTAAAAAAAGATTTTATTTATTTGACAGACAGAGATCACAAGTAGTCAGAGAGGCAGGCAGAGAGAGAGAGAGAGAGAGAGAGGAAGCAGGCTCCCCGCTGAGCAGAGAGCCCGATGCAGGGCTCGATCCCAGAACCCTGATATCATGACCTGAGCCGAAGGCAGAGGCTTTAACCCACTGAGCCACCCAGGCGCCCCCTTCTTTTTAATTCTTAAAAAAGATTTTATTTATTTATTTGACAGACAGTGTGTGAGAGCAGGGGGAAATGGCAGAAGGACAGGGAGAAGCTCCCTGTCGAGCAAGGAGTCGAACTTGGGCTCAATCCCAGGACACTGGGACCATGACCTAAGCCAAAGGCAGACACTTAACCAACTGAGCCACCTAGGTGTCCCTATCCTTCTTTTTTTAAAAACAAATGAGGATATAGTGATTTATGGAGGTGAAAGTATTTGCTCTGAGCCCTCTTTTCAGCAGCTCACCCTAATCAGGATTGTCTAATTTCCATGAGAAGGTCTCGGTGACTGCAGAACTCACCTCTTTAGTACCATACAACATATTACAGAGCAAGATCTTTAATGTCTTTATGGCCTAAAATGCCCAATGTCAGGGCGCCTGGATGGCTCAGTTAGTTAAGTATCTGCCTGTGGGTCTGCCCCTCACCCTGCTCATGCTCTCTCGCATTCTCTCTTTCTCAACTAAATAAAAAATTCTTTAAAATGTCTAAAGTCACTCAACTTCTTGCTGTCTTCTTGTGATCTATCCATCCTGACTGGGCACCTCGCTGTGCATTCAGATCAGAAGACACCATGAAAGTGAAAGTACATTATAAAGTCTGATCCTTATCTATGTCTTTGGATAAGTTCATCTCTCTCCTTTTTTCCCTCTAATCTCTAACCTAACACTAGGTTTACCAGTACCTGTTCATGGAATCACTGAAGACAATCATCATATAACCTGACTGGCTACAGAACTACAAGGGACAGGGAAACCTGGGTGGCTCAGAGGGTTGGGCCTCCGCCTTCGGCTCGGGTCATGGTCTCAGGGTCCTGGGATTGAGCCCTCAATCAGGCTCTCTGCCCAGCAGGAGGCCTGTTTTCCCCTTTCTCTCTGCCTGTTTCTCTGCCTACTTGTGATCTCTCTCTGTCAAATAAATAAATAAAGTATTTAAAAAAAAAAAGACTACAAGATATATAAGAAATTATTTAATCCAACTCCCTCTTTTTACAAATAAGAAAAGTCAAGTCAAGAGACGCCAACTTGCTGGGTCACATTGCTAGTTGATACAGCCATATCTATAATCAAACATCTGACTCCATGTTAAATACAATATACAATATAAGGAGTTTCCATCTGAGGGGACATTTAAGATTTCTTTAATAAGGTTTTTAAAATTATAAAGAAATTTCTTAGTGAGAAAAGTACTAACACTCCAGGAAAGTATAAAATGAAGAGCAGAAGCCCTTTCTCTCCTACCTTCTAATCTTATTTCACTCCCTGGAAGTAACCACCAATAAGTTTCTTGTATGTTTGTCCCATATTTTTCTATATATGTATATGGGCCTATATGTGTGAAATAATTTAAATATGGAACCTCCAAAATTATTTTCTCATCTCGGGGTGATGGTTTCCTCTGAATAACGTAGTCAACAGTCATATTATTAAAAATATGCATAAGTAATTTTACAACATAACCTTAAGTTTGTAAAGCCTTAAGTAAGATATTCTCCTTAGGTACAGCTCACCTGTTTTCCAGATCCGGCATGCTTAGGTTTCTAGCAGCAAAGCACATTTTGAGAGGGATGACTTTCCTGTCCTTGGTGTTGTTCTGATGTTTTGGAGAACCAGAGTCCTCACTGCCACTAAAGCTTGGTGACTGAGGAGATGCACCTTCCCATGGTAGATCTGATACTAATGATGGCTTCTTGATATATGGTGTAACTTCTCGGATGAATTTAACTACAAACAAAAATCAAAGAAGAAGGTCACTGATTTTGCTTCCTATGAAAAATGACAACGAAAATACACACATCCATGTAATAGCTGCCAGGAAATGGAAAAAGATGCTAAGTTAAAGAGCCAGCACACAGAATTTTAGGATTGGAGGGTATTTCAAGGCTACATAACCCAAGTGAAATGCCACTACTGTATTCTAAAAGTTTAACTTCTGAGCTTTTGCATGTATTTTTCCTTCTGCTCAGGACTCCTCTCTCTATGTGCCTGGTCAATTCTACTTCAGAGTCACCTCCTCAGCAAACTTTCCTGTCAGCTCTCTAGGGTATTACCAATACACCTCTGTAACAACCTCTTAGCACCCTGTGTTGTAACCCTTTGCTAATATTTCCATTTACCTGATGGGTCTGAGTTCTTCGAGGGAAGGAATTATGATGTATTCAGCTTTAATATCCAACACCTAAGGACAGTGTGTACTCAGTACATGTTTGAAGAAATAAATAAAGAAACAAATGGGGGCATCTGGGTGGCTCATTTGGTTAAGCATCTGATTTGGGCTCATGTCATGATCTCAGGGTCCTGGGATTGATCCCTGCGTTGGGTTCTGTACTCAGTAGGAAGCCTGCTTCTCCCTCTCCTTCTCCTCCTCCCCCTGCTTGTGCTTTCTCTCTCTCAAATAAGTAAAAAATCTATTAAAAAATCCCCAAGTTGCCAAAAACAAACAAACAAAAATGAACAATTAAATACTTGAATTATTTCTATAGCTGACCAGCCACAAATGAATCTCCTGATGACAGAATCAGTACCTCCTGAGACAGGGCCACTTAGCTTTAGACAACTCAACATTCAGAAAATTCTTAAAACTTCCACCCACTGGTTTACAATCTACTGAAACTATATAGAAAAAACTTAACCTCTTTGACATGAGAACACTTCAGTTATTTAAAAACTGAGATTATTTCTCTTTCTTTTTTCCCAACTAAGCTAAATATCTCTAGTTCAATTCAATTCAGCCCCAGCAATATTTTTAGCTACCTACCAACTGCCAGGAATTAGGCTACCCACTAAAAATATAGTAACAAATGAAGAAGCATGAATCCTGCCCAGTCCAATAAGGGAGACAACTACATAAAGAGATCATTATAGATTTAAAAACAAATGCAAAAATAAAGTGTATCAAGATAAGGTATACTGATTAATGGTAGCCCCAAATTAAAATATAGCTTTTAGTAGACGGCAAACTTTTTTCTTTGTAAGTTCAATTTTAAGACTCGTAAAACACTTCTTTGACCTCAGTTATAGCTGGCAACTGCTGTCATTTGGGGCAAGGTGTTCTTGTTTCAAAAAACAGATAAATTATTAAAATTTCAAGTGGCATTAAAAATGTAAATAGTCGAATGCAGAATGTAGCCATCATTACCTCTGCTATCATGATGTGTTACATCAGTATTCTACTTTCCTCTCAAATTCTAACATGGGAGGGTCATTTGAGTAGTATCATGGGAATTGAAAAACTAGAAAGATATGATCATTATCAGTGCTTACCAATATCATAATAGTATTAATATTCTACAACAGTGGAAGATTTATAAGCTGGGGTACCTGGATGGCTCAATCAATTAATTGGCTGACTCCTGATTTCAGCTCAGGTCATGTTTAACCAAATAAGCCACCCAGGTGCCCCTAAAAGATTCTATAATAAAACACCTAGATTCCTAGCAGTCCAATTCCCATCTCTGGAGGCAACCATTATATGATCTTCCAGACATATGCTAGATATGCTAGGCATATGTAAAAATAAACACATGCATGTACACACATATACATACACTTCACATAATGGTGATATATAATGCGTACTGCACTAAACTTGCTTTTTTTACTTAATATATTTTTAAAGATTTTATTTATTTATTTGACAGAGAGAGAGGTCACAAGTAGGCAGAGAGGCAGGTAGAGACAGAGAGGGGAAGCAGGGTCCCTGCTGAGCAGAGAGTCCGATGCGGGCCTGGATCCCAGGACCCTGAGATCATGACCTGAGCCGAAGGCATGACCACTGAGCCACCCAGGTACCCTTTTATTTAATAATACTGATAATAGTTTTTTTTTTTAAGATTTTATTTATTTATCAGAGAGAGAGAGGGGAGAGAGTGAGCACAGGCAGACAGAATGGCAAGCAGAGGCAGAGGGAGAAGCAGGCTCCCTGCTGAGCAAGGAGCCTGATGTGGGACTCGATCCCAGGATGCTGGGATCATGACCTGAGCCGAAGGCAGCTGCTTAACCAACTGAGCCACCCAGGCGTCCCACTGATAATAGTTTTTTATAAGCCTAGCATTCTGCAGCTCATTCTATAGCATAATGGATTATAGACAGTCCTTTGGACTCAGATGGATCTGGTTCAAATACCAACTGTGTTTTCTACTTGACTGTTCTGAGGTCCTCATCTATAAAAGGGAAGTAACAATAAATAAGTAAAAGTTTCAGCAAAACAGTACATGCCTTTAAGTTTTATTTATTAATTTAAGTAATCTCTACATGAACTTGGGGCTCGAACTCACAATCCCAAGATCAAGAGTCTCATGCTCTTCTGAAGAGCCAGCCAGGTGTCCAATGTGACTTTCTTTTCCTTCCCTAAGCTAAACAGAAAAGTTTAAAAAATTTTAACACAATCAGTAGAAACTAGGTGAAATTATTTTCTTGTAAGTTATTAAGTAAGATCTGCTGAAATTAAGCTTAATTGTAGAAAATATAAAAGTGCTAATGCCAGAATTTAGATATAGTTTGTGTGTGTGTGTGTGTGTGTGTGTGTACTTTCTCCGTGGAGAAGGTAATACGTGTATTTCTAGGTGGAGAAGGTAAAAGCTAGCTGCCTCAGAAGTCACCAAGGAGATTTTTTCATCCTAGAAAAATAAGCGGGGGTGCAGCCAGTATATCCCTTGAGCAGCTGACTCAGGCATTTCAATGCTTTAGTGCTGTGCTTTCAAGAGAGGATTAGATCACAAGAACTTTAGCAGAAATTCCCAAGTTTCCAGTCATGGCCAATGGCAGAGACTTGCTTTTTGAACATTTAAGGCAGTACACTGACTATTAGGATACAATCAGAGGAAATTAAAGGCATTCTAAATGATTCCTCTTGAATATTATAGTGTAAAAGGAAACTCCTGATCTACCTAGAAGTTCATTCCGTTGCACATAACATCACTGAAATGATGACTGCACATATATTTAATTCAGAGAGACACATGTACACAGCCTATTTCATGGCCTTATGAAAGAGCAGTGATTTCACTTGAGTTGATGACAATGACATACCCCACTCTAACTGGCCACTCATAATGGCTGAAGAACTGTGAATAGACATCTGTTTCTAATTTACCTGAGATTTGGGAGAGGTGGAAAGTTAACAGTGTTCTGTTTTAGTCCTATAATTAGCCCTCTCCAGGTACCACAGTACTCTCACCTGGATACCTGGCTGGATTTATAAAGACTCTATACTCCTGCAAGGCATTCAGATTGACTCAGGACACATCATATACTTCAGAATTATTTCATTTTTCCTGATAGTTGAAGAGGTTATCTTCCAAAATGTTTAATGAAACACTGATATGTAGTGCAGTGTTTGCACTACAGTCCCTTTTCATTGGAGTGACAAAACATATACATGTACTGTTCACACACCTGGAAAGATGTCTGGAAGGATTTTCATCAAAATATCAATCGTGCTTATATGTAGGTGTAGGACTGCCTTTTCTTTATATAGCTCTGTATATTTGAAATTCTAATGGATCGGTATAACTTACACAAAACAAAACAAAACAAAACAAAAAACCCACAAACCCCAAAAAATGAAATGAAAAAAGAAATGAAGAAAACTTATTCTGAAACCTTGCTCAAACTTTAAACATGGAACCACCTTAAACTGAAATCTTATTGAGCCTTCAAAAACTAAAATGCACTGGATAGGATCTAATATCCAAATGATTCTTACTGAATTCCATGCTCTAATGAACAGATTTATAGGAGGTCCATGTATTGTAATGAGATACCCTATGATCCTGGTTTGGGACATTAGGTAGCATCAGATTTTGAGCTGAAGGCCTTTTTATGTGCCTTTTATAGATACTTCATAGAGCAAACATAACTTATGGCTGTAACACAAGTATTCCAGTAAATCAATCCCCTTCCCTTCTAAACATCAACCTTTCATATAATCATTATTTCATATAATCATTATTTTGATTTTTATCTCTAACACTTACCTTTTTCTCACCTAATCTGGTGGCCTGTAGTATGAGTTTAAGTGAAACTAAGGGATCTGACAGTGTGGGGAGAATGGTGTCATTATTTTCCCCAGCTTTTACAAACAAAATTGTCTCTGGGCTACCCTGAGTGTGGAAGAGCTGGCTTGTCATTTCACTCACAAATGAGTAATGGTGACATCAGTGTTAAAGAATTCTCCCAAGGGGTTTCTCCTAAATCTCATCCCAAGCTTCTTCTCCAAATCAGGAATCTGATCAGGAATCTGGCCACCAGAAACATTAGGGAGGAATTACTCTACTTTCAGTAAAAAGCCTTTTACATTCTCAACTTACAGGTCTCTTTCAGATCAAGTATCCTGTCATTTGGGGTCTGCTTCCCCCCCACTTTGTCTCTGCCTCTCTGCCTACTTGTGATCGCTGTCTGTCAAATAAATAAATAGATAAATAAAAGAAGACAACGTTTGAACAAAGACTAAAATTAGGAGGTGGGGGAGCCAGTCATGTGGATGTCTGGGAGAAGCCTTCCAGACAGGGAGAGGAGTGTTAAAGAAGTAAGGAAAACCATGGTGCCTAGCACAGGGTAATCAAGGGAGATTGAGTTGAAAATGGGGTCACAGAGATAATGGGGTCCAAGGCAGATCATTTTGGGACTTTCAGGTCATTGTAAGGACTTTTGGCTTTTATTCTGAAGTGGTAAGACATAGAGAGGTCTTAAGCAGAAGAGTGACATGACCTAACTTATATTTTAATCATTCTCACTACTATTTGGAAAACAGAGTGAAAGAGGGCAAAGGTAAAAAGTAGGAAGACCAATTATTAGAAGAGAAAGATTACGGTAAGTGAGACCAGGGTGGCAGGAGTGGAGGTGGTAAGAACTGGTGAGATTCTCTACTAAAGGTAGACTTACTCAAATATTCTGACAGATAGAAATGGGGGAGGAGTGAGAAAAAGGGAGAAATTGAGGATGACTGAGATTTTTGCCCTAAACAACCAGAAGGACAGAGTTGCCATCAACAGGTTTGTTTAGGAAGAAAGTTTGGTAAGTTGAAACCTATGTTAAACAGCCAAATCTAACTGGCAGCCAGATATACGAATCTGTAGTTTAAGAGACAGGTCTTACCTGGAGCTATAAATTTGGGAGCAACTGGTGTGTGACTGACATTCAAAGCCACGAGACTGGAAAAGATCACTGTATCAGTCAGGGTCCCAGCAGCAAACAAATGGCACAGGATTAATGAAGAGACAATTTATAAAAGTGTGGGCAAGATGTCACGGAAACTACAAGGGAAAATAGAGTGTGATATCCTGTTGACACACCTAGGCCTAAAGGGAGCAGGAGAGGAAGTGGTTGGTTACCAGACCCAGGGGAGTCCTGTAGGGGACTGACTCAAGGGGAGCAGTGACCTTCAGTCAGTTCAGCCAGTTTGGAGCCAAGGGGATAAATGCTCCAATTTCACTTTCTTCCTCCTTTCCCTCCAGTGTCCTGTTGGGACTCTCCATTGGCCAAATTCAACAAAAGCAAAGGGCAAAGAAGCTTGTTGGTGTAATTCATTCAGGTCAGCCTTGTGGAGAAAAAAGCAGGTAGACAAGGAAGAGTGAACCCAGAGGGGCAAATGGAAGACTTCTAGCACGATCACCAAGGAATTGAGCATAGGTGAGGAAGAGGACATTCTACTATTAAAGAGCCGGGGAGAAGAGAATGAAAAGCAAAAGAGACGGGAGACTCACAAGACACAAGTCTCCATAAAAATACTGGCCAAAAATGGTAACAAGTTTACCCAAACTGAAAAAGCCATACTTTGTAATCCCGACTTGGTTCCTTTCTCTCTTTACCACATTTTGGAAAAAAAGGAAAGAAAAAAGTTTATGCTTGCTTTTTTTATTTTCTCCTTTTGCTCTTTAACCTCTTCTGAATAAAACCACATTCTAAAGAGTCACTAATGTTCTCTTACCTATCCAATCCAAATTTCCCGGTCCTTATTCTTGCCCATTCCAACATCGGACAGTGCACTCCATCAACTGTTTTTTATTCCTCCTTTCTGTCCCTCTGTTTTCTTTTCTTTTTTTTTTTTTTTAATTTTTTTAAAAAGATTTTATTTATTTATTTGACAGGCAGAGACCACAAGCAGGCGGAGAGGCAGGCAGAGAGAGAGGAGGAAGCAGGCTTCCTGCTGAGCAGAGAGCCCGATGCGGGGCTCGATCCCAGGACTCTGGGATCATGACCTGAGCCGAAGGCAGAGGCTTTAACCCACTGAGCCACCCAGGTGCCCGTCTGTCCTTCTGTTTTCTAATGCCTTGTTTTTCCTCCTGTACCTACACTGTAGCCGCTCGCCATGGCTCCAATTTTACACTTTCTTCTCACTTTATGTTCTAGTCCCCAGCAACCTTCAATGCTAGATCCTGAAATTTAACATAGATCTCTATAACCAGTGTCTCTTGTCAGTCCCAATTCCTTCCACTTAGGGGCTGTCCTAACCCTTCAAAATCACCATATCCAACTCTGAACTATTCTTCATTATCCTTAATCCTTTCCTGTGTGCATTGTTTTCTTTGTTAGCATGAGCCAATCAGTATCTAAACCAGTAGTATAAAAAGTATAGCATAAAGCCCAATAATCTGTACTTTGGATTAAAGACCTAAGCATGAGACTTGAAACTATAAATCTCCTAGAAGAGAACATAAGCAGTAATTTCTTTGACATCAACCGTAGCAATATTTTTCTGTCATGTCTCCTAGTGCAAAGGAAACAAAGGCAAAAATAAACTATTGAGATTACACCAAAATAAAAAGGTTTTGCACAGTAAAGGAAACAATCAACAAAATGAAAAGGTAATCTACTGAATGGGAGAAGATATTTTCATCTGATACATTTAATAAGGGCTTAATATAAAGAACTTACACAATTCAACACCAAAAACCACCACCATGCCCAAATAATTCAATTAAAAATAGAGGACCTGAAGAGAAATTTTTCCAAAGAAGATATACAGATGGCCAAAAGACACATGAAAAGATGCTCAACATCACTGATCACCAAGAGAATGCAAACCAAAAACCCAATGACATAACACCTTAACACCCATCAGAATGGCTAGAATCAGGAAGACAAGAAATAACAAGTGTTGGTGAGGATGTGGAGATAAAGGAACTCTTATGCACTACTGGTGGTAACACAAATTAGTACATCTAATGTTGAAAAAAGTAGGTTCCTAAAAAAAAGTTAAAAATAGAACAACCATACAATCCAATTCCACTACTGAGTACTTACACAAAGAAAACTAAAACAGGAAAAACACTAATTTGAAAAGATATATGCACTCCCATGTTTGGTGTGGCATAATTTACAATAGAAAATGTAAGCAACTCAAATGTCAATTGATAGATGAATGGATAAAGAAAATGGTGAGATATATATATCTCCAAATCTTGCCATTTGGGACAACATAGATAGACCTAGAGGGTATTATGCTAAGCGAAATAAGTCAGAGAAAGACAAATATCATATGATTTCACTTATATGTAGAATCTAAAACAACAAAACAAATGAATAAACGAAAAGCAGAATCACACTTATAAATACTGAGAACAAACTGATGGTTGCCAGAGGGGAGTGGGATGGGGCAATAGGCAAAATGGGTGAAGGGGAGTGGGAGATAAAGGTTTCCAGTTATGGAAGGAATATTGTTTTGTGTGTGTGTGCTTTTTAAAGATTTCATTTATATTTATGAGAGAGAGAACAGCAGGGGGAGCATCAGGCAGAGGGAGAAGCAGGCTCCCTGCTAAGAAAGGAGCCTGATGCTGAATTTGATCCCAGGACCCTGGGATCATGACCCAAGCAGAAGGCAGTTGCTCAACTGACTGAGCCACTCAGGCACACCTATTTTCTTCTCTTTAAAAGCAGGAAATCCATGTCTCTTTATACTTTCTTTGTCTGAAGACATAGGAGGAGTGATTTGTGAGGTTGTATTAGTGAGGAATTACATGATGATCACCTGAACCTCAGATCTAATAAAAATATGGGTTGCAATACTTTGGATTTGCTGTACCATCACTTCCAAAGTCATACTTATTTTCCCAGTATTGCCCTATCATTTAACTCTGTGAAATTAGCTCATTCGTCCTTGCCAGTCACCAGGAAGAAAAAATTCCCAATAAAGAACCCAAACATATCCTCAGAAACAGTACATGTGGTTATAGGATGTGATTTCAGTATTTTCTGGTTAAAAAAAAAAAATAACACCAAAAAAAATGTAGTTTATATTGGTTCTGCCAATTCATTTCATTACCAATCTTTCCTTTTCCATTTCAACCCAAGGCCCTTCCAAATCAATAAAGGTAGCTCATCTATCTTTTTCAAGGATCTCAAGTTACTATTGGAATGACAAGGAGAAATCAAGTTTCTTTTGGAACCTCTGACCTACATTGGAATGAATCCAAATAAGCAAGAAATAAGGTAGCTCTGAAACTGTGTCCAGCAGTTAAAATTTCAGGATTTTTAAATTATTGCCTTTTATAATAAATTTATGCAAACTGGCAAGAAAACATATTTTTTAGGCTTCAGTCAAATTCATTTTTTTTTTTTAGAGATTTTATTTGTTTATTTGACAGAGATCACAAGTAGGCAGAGAGGCAGGCAGAGAGAAGAGGGGGTGAAGCAGGCTCCCCGCCAAGCAGAGAGCCTGATGGGGGACTCAATCCCAGGACCCCACGATCATAACCCCAGCCGAAGGCAAAGGCCCCAACCCACTGAGCCACCCAGGCGCCCCAAGGCTTCAGTCAAATTCTAACATGGGTATTTATTACTTTTATACAAAAGTATTAGCTTTCACATTTTTATATATATAAGCATAGAATAAAAGCTAGATTGAAATAATTTGGGTGTTTGGATTGTTTACTATATAATTTCTTCGTGGTAGTCTTCTTTAACTACTAATCTTACATGGTAAAACTAGTTGTGGATCAGTTATAAAGTAAATATTTTTTAAGTGAATTTAAAAAGTGATTTTCCTTGGAATGTTTCCTCAAACTAGAAAAGAACATGCAAGCATTTCAACTTTTTAAAAAACAAGTTTTAGAGACACCTGGGTGGCTCAGTCAGTTAAGCGTCTGCCTTCTTCAGCTCAGGTCAGGATATCAGGGTCCTGGGATTGAGCCTGCATCAGCCTCCCTGCTCAGCAGGGACTCTGCTTCTCCCTCTGCTTCCCTCCTTCCCTCCCCCCTGCTTGTACTCTCTCTCTCTCTCTCATGCTCTCTCTCTCAAATAAATAAATGTTTTTTTAAAGATTGTATTTATTTATTTGACATACAGAGATCACCGGTAGGCAGAGAGGCAGGCAGAGAGAGAGAGGAGGAAACAGGCTCCCTGCTGAGCAAAGAGCCCGATGCCCCTGGGACCACGATCTGAGCCGAAGGCAGATACTTTAACCCACTGAGCCCCCCAGGCGCCCCTAAATAAATATTTTTTTTAAAAAGAAGTTTGGGGCGCCTGGGGGGCTCAGTGTGTTAAGCCTCTGCCTTTAACTCAGGTCATGATCTCAGGGTCTGGGATCGAACCCCACCATCTGGCTCTCTCCTCAGCAGCTCAGCAGGGAGCCTGCTCCCCACCCCACCCCGCTATTCCCTCACCTCCCCACCCCCGCCTGCCTCTCTGCCTACTTGTGATCTCTCTGTCAAATAAATAAAATCTTAAAAAAAAAAGAAATATTAAAAAAAGAAGTTTTAAACAACTTAGGTTTGCATTTTTAAAATGTTTTTGTAAGAAACATAGCTACCAGCAAACTTCCCTGTGGAAAGTGCTCTATATATTATGTGTGTTTAAAATCCTTTACATAAGTAATCCAAAACCTGGGAGACATGGTATGTGAAAAATTACTTCAAATAACATATTTTTCTTTTCCTTTTCGTATTGAGATTTGTTTACTTTCTACATATCTCTGTTGTTATAAGTCATTTCCACTTTTAGTACTTTCTCCTCCCCTAATTAAAAAAAAAAAAGAAATTGCTTTATGTGAAACAAGGTTCCAATCTGTTTCTGCCTTTTGCTGGCATACAAAGCAGAGAGGGCTGCTAACAACAGTATAAAAGTCTTAATCCCAAAGGATTAGAAAAAATAGAAAGATGGGGCTTCATTTAATTTCATTTCCATCGAAACAGAGGCAATGAAAAAGACAATTTGCATAAGAAGAAACAAGTGGCTTAGGAATAACTTATATTGCTTCTAGTCTCCTGCTGAAATATTAAAGTAGAGGCTAAAATTTGGGGGGGGGGAAATGAACCCTTCCATATTTTAAAAAAATACCATAAAATGACTCATACACTAAAAACCTCCTACACTAAAACTCATACACTAAAAAACTAAGGACCAAACTAAGGGCATCAGAGTTGCTAAGTGCCAAAAGCAAGTTCTCAATTTTATATTTTAAAAATTATATATAGATTTAGTATATCCATAAAGGGAGCAAGAAAATACGCCAATTTGCTAATAGCAGTTATATCTGTATTACAATAATGGGGATTTCTATTTTTGAAGTTAATTGTTCCTATAATGTTTGACCTTCTTATAATAAGCTTGTGTTCTATAATAAATACTATTAAAGTTAACTTATAACACATGCTGTCAGTTAATAAAAATGGATTAGAAAAGTAATTTCAGAAATAGATTCAATAGCAGAAACAAGATGACAATGGAGGAAACTTACTATTCAATAAATGCTGAAAAAATGGAGTATTGGTATGGAATTGTCTTAGATCCATAGTTCACACCATATAATGCCTTTGCATTAACCTATAATTAATGACCTTTGGATCATTTTTGTAAAATCATTAAAGTATAAAAGCAGAGCGACAAACTTTAAAATCAAATACTCTCTGTTCAAATCTTAATATCACATTTGCCTTCTGGGAGGTCTCTGGGCCTCAGCTGCCTCATTTATAAAACATAAAATACTACCCTCTGCAAGGGCCCTTGTGGGGATTAAATGAGATAATGTATGAAAGGTGCCTAGGCCAGGGCTTGAGCACTGTGGGTACTGAATATTAGTGTGTATGTTTGTGTACACTTAAAACAACACACTTAGGAGGGAGTACAGATTAGTGGACAGAGTCTAAGATTTGAGTTAAACTGACCAGATTTGAATTTCAGTTCGGCCAATTATAAACTTTGTGACTTGGACAAACAATTTCACTTCTCAATTTCAATTTCTAATCATAAAACTCTAATGTTAACCCTAATGCCAATTTTACTGAGTAACCGAGTGGATTAAATAAGATTAACTAATAAAAGTAAACTATTTAAGAGCCTGGAAGGTAGGAGGCACTGAACAGAAATTATATACAGAATGGGATTATTATGCAACTTTTTTTTAAAAGATTTTATTTATTTATTTGACAGAGAGAGATCACAAGTAAGCAGAGAGGCAGACAGAGAGAGAGGAGGAAGCAGGCTCCCTGCTGAGCAGAGAGCCCAATGCGGGGCTCCATCCCAGGACCCTGGGATCATGACCTGAGCCAAAGGCAGAGGCTTTAACCCACTGAGCCACCCAGATGCCCCTATTATGCAACTTTAATGCTAATTCTCCTTTATTTATATTTTTTGAAGACTTTATTTATTTGACAGAGAGGGGGAGAATGTGCGCACAACAGCACAAGCAGGGGCAGGTGCAGAGGGAGAGGGAGAAGCAGACTCCCCGCTGAGCAGGGAGCCTGATGTAGAGCTTGATCCCAGGACCCTGGGAGCATGACCTGAGGCATAGGCGGTGCTTAACCAAAAGAGCCATCCACGCTCCCAACTCTAATTCCTTTTTTTTTTTTTTTAAAGATTTTATTGATTTATTTGACAGAGAGAGAGACAGCGAGAGAGGGAACACAAGCAGGGAGAGTGGGAGAGGGAGAAGCAGGCTTCCCACCAATCAGGGAGCCTGATGAGGGGCTTGATCCCAGGACCCTGGGATCATGACATGAGCTGAAGGTAGATGCTTAACAACTGAGTTACCCAGGTGACGCCCCCCCCCAATGCTAATACTTTAATGACTATCTGGAGATGGTAATGAAGATATCTCCAGAAAAACAGCAAGTTAATTGTTCTCTGTCT
Source organism: Neogale vison (assembly GCF_020171115.1). Classification (NCBI taxonomy): domain Eukaryota; kingdom Metazoa; phylum Chordata; class Mammalia; order Carnivora; family Mustelidae; genus Neogale; species Neogale vison. The sequence continues at coordinate 16,626,616 of NC_058097.1, forward strand.
CCCTCTTCACAAAAAGACCAATTTTGACAGCACACAGCCTTCCTCATTTATATTCCAGTAACACTCCACGTATCACTATTATGGCACTTGTCATAGGTCACAGTTTCTGTTTTGCCCATCTTTTCCATTTGACCAAGGTACACTGAGGGATTAAACTCAAGACACCATAAAAGTCAACCATAATTACAACACATCCCTTTTACAGTGTTTATCTAACCGTGGTTCTTTTGGTTCTTCCTTCTAGTCACTCTTCAGAAGCGGGTTGCACTTTATGCAGTGCTATTTAAGGCCCTGAACACATTCTCTTGCACATTCATGAGGCCAAATTCATGTATTTTTCTTTTTTAAGATTTTATTTATTTGAGAGAGAGAGGGGGCACAAGCGGGAGAGGGTACAGGGGGAGAGGGAGAAGCAGGCTCCAAGCTGAGCAGGGAGACCCACAAGGGGCTCGTTCCTGGGACCCTGGGATCATGACCTGAACCAAAGGCAGCCACTTAACTGACCAAGCCATCCAAGTGCTCCAAAATTCATGTGTTTCTCTAGTACCTACGTAATCCTTCTGTGACCCTGGCTTGACATTACATTTCCTTCTAACCTTTTAGAGGAAGTTGTACACCATTCCACACAGCATTACTATTAGAGTATGCATGTTCAGTTATTGCACAAATGAACTTTACACATTAGTCAAAATTTGGCAGTACATTGATAGTGTTCATAGCAGTGATCACTAACACACAGAAGATGCGCTGTAAATACTGGTTAGGTGCAGTATGAAAAATTCTGTCACAAATACAGATATATTTTTGTAGTCCTAATTTCCCTGTCCTGTTGAATCATGAGAAATATTTATGGCTTGGGGATAAAATCCCATTAAAAATTGTTGCTAATGGTGGGGAACACCTGGCTGACTCAGTGGAGCATACAACTCTTTAATCTTAGAGTTGTGAGTTCAAGATCCATGCTGGGTGCAGAGATTACTTAAAATCTTTTAAAAAACTGTTGCTAATAGCTACAGATTAAGGCTTCTGTAAATATTTGGATAAAGGATCCTTGCTCAACATTGTTATATGCCTTTTGAATATGTGGGACATGGTCACTCCCTGCCTATACAGAAAGTTATCACATAAATTCTGTATGTATGATCTTTGTTGAGGTTCTCCTCACCTAAATTTGCTACTAGAACTAATCTGCCATTAGAATAAAATTCTCCTTAATAAACTATCTTCAATTTAAATACATGGCTTATGGGTACATAATTAGCTCTCGAGCAGTGTCATAAAAATTTAATCCTATTGGGAGAGGTCAATAATGGATTAAAACATTTCTTTATGAGTAAAGAAAATCCTTGACTCAATTATCTACTCCCAACATTAATGATAGGAAACAATTTTTTTCATCTTAAAAACCATGTTTCCCCCCTTTTCATCAACAAAGAACTGTCTGTTATATATAAAGCATGTAGGATACTTAAAATGTCTAAATACAGATTTTGTGCTCACATTGTTTAGTTGAGAAGGAAAAAAAAAAAGCCCCAAAAGAGCAATTAATAAACTAGACATTATAAAAAACAAAATGTGATAAATGCTATAGGAGAAATAGAAAATGTTACATATAACTGGATATAACAAAAGTAAGTAAAATGAATTAATTGAAAAATACCTAGTAAAAATACTAATAAAGTAACATTTTCCTACTAGACCTCCTCCCCTCCCCGGCCAAAAAAATTCTAGTTGTTTAAGCTCAAGGATATCCTTATCCGTATTTTTGTTGCTAAGTGGATGTGTCCTGGGCTAGCTGGACACACCGGATGGCTTGTTTAGATCAGCACCTAAGTGATAACTATAGACGGAAACACAGTATTAACCAAGCACAATAGCTGTGTTGGAGGGGTCAGCAAGCACTCCATCCTGCACATCCAGTCAGAGCTACCACTGGGGAAGGAGAATGTCATCCAAGTTTCCATATCTTTAAACACTTTATAATTTTTTTTTAATTGTACAAAAGAACTGCTATTCATAACTGCCAAGCTTTTGTTGTCATTAGGGATTTTCTAACCAAACTGGCAAAATTAAGTGAGTTCAGGAAGTGGAGAAAAGACAAAGATGGGTTCATGTTCTTTCTCTCCTCATTCTTATGTAACAGCTAAGGAGTCAGTTGTAGTAGATTGAGAACTGTTAGAGTTAGAAATCAGCTGGTGAATGTTGAGCTCTATAGGGCCATACATGGCTCAATTCACATCAAACAACTGTACTCACTGATAATTTTTGGTTGTTTTAATTAAAAGGTAATAAAAACAAAAGCTGGAATATTTGAGCCTCAAAATAAATAACAGTGGCATGGAATTATAACCTATAAAGTAAATATCCCTAAGTCCATCCTGATATAAAGAAATAACTGAATAAATTGAATAAATAAATACAAGGAGAGGAGACAGCCCTTATTGAACAATTCCAATTAGTGTCAGAGGAACAAAAGAAATCAAAAGTCATTATTAGACCACTACAGTAATAATTGTTGCAGGCAAGGCTCACTGACGAATGTTAAAATTAGTGAAAAGTTTAAAGAGTAACAGAGTATCTGCAGTCTCAACAAATTTCCCCAAGATGATTATTAATTACAAAGGAAAAAACAGTAATGTTATGTGGAGAAATCCAACAGAAGTCAAAATTTATAATACGGATATTGAGACATACTGATGTCATGCACCCTACACTCCCACATATCATGAAAAGGAAGTATCACTTCTCTGGCATTCTTGCTAACAACACATAAGCTCAGTCTGTTCATGATAAGGCGAGAGACAAATCCAAAATGATAGACATTCTACAAAATGATTCAAATGATTCGAAACTGAGTACTACACAGGGTTAGTTAGCACATCTGTCATCTCACATAATTACAGTTTTTCTGTGTGTTGAGAAAATCTAATATCTACTCTCTTAACAACTTTTTTTTTAAGTTTATTTATTTATTTATTTATTTGACAGACAGATATCACAAGTAGGCAGAGACGCAGGCAGAGAGAGAGAGAGAAAGGAGGAAGCAGGCTCCCCGTGGAGCAGAGAGCCCGATATGGGGCTCAATCCCAGGACCCTGGGACCATGACCTGAGCCGAAGGCAGAGGCTTTAACCCACTGAACCACCCAGAAGCCCCTCTCTTAGCAACTTTAAATATGTAATACAGGATTGTTAACTATGGTTACCAAGTTGAATCAGAGATCCCTAGAACTTCTTCACCTTATAATTGGAAGTGTGTAGCCTTTGACCAACATCTTCCTAATCTCTCTACTGACTTTTACTTCATTCTAAATGAGCCAGAGTAAATTTGAGGTGTGAGAATAATGATGAAACTGAAAAATACCATCATTCTAGAGATAGCTGTATTTAATTCCAAATTCCATTAAGGTAATATTATAGAGCAGCTTTGGACATGTGAGGGTTTGCCCTTGCAACTGACAACCAATCTGTGTTATTATTAGCTTCCTATAATCAGTAAGGGTACTTATCTTGAGATTATATTTATCTTTATGCATGCTAAATCCTCCTTTCTCTCTCTCAGAGATTACTCCAGGAAAGGAGAAAGATTCACCAGTGTAGTAAGTAACACGAATATGCTCAGTACAGCTGAAATAAATGAACATACTTAGAGATTAATGAAATAGCTATTAATTTCAAGTGTGTTATGTTTGGCCTCCTAAACATACACATTCTCTCTCTCTCTCTCTCTCACACACACACATATTCATCCAGAGTGTCTGGGGACAAAAACTAATCTAAAAATAGATAACTTACAAAGTTTTCGGGCTAGAAGACACCTTAGAGATAATTCAGTCCAACCTGTTAATCTTTAAAGCTATGAAACCGAAACCCTAAGAAAAATGAGGCTCAAAGAAATAAGAAAACTTCTTCCAAGTCACAGTTAGTCTGTGGCAAAGCCACAGCTAAAAAACCATGTCATCTCTTCCTGAGTACATTCTTAACTCTCAGTTTGGTTTCTCAGATAGTGTAAAATCATAACTGGCTGGCTAACAATCCTGCAGAAAGGTACATTTTATTACTACTTTACTGTTAACATGTTTTAAAACTCAGGCCAGAGTCCTTTCACCTCATTGTAATTCACCTTTTTTATATCAGACATAAGACTTAAAAAAAAAAATCAGAGATCAATATTTAACTCACTAGTACACCTCTGAAAGCAAACAGTTCTTTCTCAGACATCAGAAGCACAGAGGGGCTGGAAGACTCATAGCCACTGTTTCCTTCCTTGTTATGGCCAGGGCAGCAATGGCAATGGCATGGGGAGAGGGTGGTTAGAAGAGTACTGCAGTAGCCCTAGCCAAGCTAAAACTAAACAGAAAACCTGAGATAAGAATATAATTTTTCATTTTCATCTTTTTTTATTTTTTAAAGTAGGCTCCATGCCCACTGTGGGGCTCAAATTCATGACCCTGTGACCAAGAGTCACATGCTTTACCTACCGAGCCAGGTGCCCAAGAATACAATTTTTCAAAAGAAAGTTATTATTTTTTGAAAAATATCATGCTTCAATGTCCATCCCTTCAGAATTGGTGATAATCACACAAGTGTCTTAATTACATTTCTTTAGATTTCAGTTCCTTTATATATAAAGCCTATCCTTAGGGGATTATTATAAAGATTAAATGATTAAAGTATGGAAAGGATTTCAGAAATTGTAGAAACCATACCAATTTGAGATATTACTGTTACTATCTAATACAGACCTTGACAATCATTTTTACCAGGTTCAGAAATTAGCATGGTACATGGCAAAAAGCAGGTGTTTAGTAAGTGTTTATTAAATGAATTAGTGTGCAAACCTGACTAAGACCTCCTCCCAAGGGCATTATCATATAGCATAATGGATTACCTGTGGTGGGAACTCAGAAATAGACCATTGTGCCTTTCTGAGTTTGACCTATCTATACGTGCCAGACAACTACTGTGAGGGCTAATGAGATAAAGCTCACAAAGGAGACCAGGGCTCTGGGAAAAAAGGATCCGCTCAGGACCACTGTTCTTGAATGTATAAGGCAGTCACACGAAGGACACAGAGCAAAATAAAGCTGAAAATTCAAATAGTAATATTAGCCTCTTAACAGTGGAGAAAACTGTTGGAATTATTCCTGAACTTGGATTATTCTTTTTTAAAGAAAATTTTATTTATTTATTTGACAGAGAGAGAGAGAGAGATCACAAGTAGGCTTAGAGGCAGGGAGAGAAAGAGGGGGAAGCAGGTTTCCTGCTGAGTAGAGAGCCTGATGCCAGGCTCGATCCCAGGACCGAGATCATGACCTGAGCCAAAGGCAGAGGCTTAACCCACCGAGCCACCCAGGTGCCCCTAAACTTGGATTATTCTGCTGAAATATTCAGTGAGTGAATAAAATTTTTTTTAATATTTTTTTAAAGATTTTATTTATTTATTTGATAGGCAGAGATCTCAAGTAGACAGAGAGAGCAGGAAGCAGGCTCCCTGCTGAGCAGAGAGCCCGATGCGGGGCTCGATCCCAGGTCCCTGAGATCATGACCTGAGCCGAAGGCAGAGGCTTTAACCCACTGAGCCACCCAGGCGCCCCTAAAATGTTTTGATGCTATACATACCAACCTTTATAAATGCCTCAGTGCTCTAATTTTGCAATTATGTTTTTATTTTCTGTGGTGGAAATCCCTAAAATATGAAAGTGTGAAATAAATACCATCTCAGCAACAAAGCAAAGAGGATGCCTGGAATAAGCAGGAAAGCATACACATGTGAACTGTAATGGGTTCTTCAGGAGGAAATGTCTCCCTTTTTTATGTGGGTTAAAAATAAGAACTGGAAGAATACAAAAATACTAATTCAAGGGGACACATGCACCTTGATGTCTATAGCAGTGATGTGGCCACATTATGGAAACAGCCCAAGTGTACACCAACAGATGAATGGATAAAGATGTGTCAGATACACACACACACACACACACAAAATATACACACAATGGAAAATTACTCAGCCATAAAAAAGAATGAAATCTTGCCATTTGCAATGACATGGACAGAGCTAGACAGTACTGTACTGAGTGAAGTATGTCGGTCAGAGAAAGACAAGTACCATATGATTTCACTCATATGTAGAAATTAAGAAACAAAACAAACGAGCGAAGGGAAAAGGGGGGCAAACAAAGAAACAGACTCTTAACTATAAGAGAACAAACTGATGGTTATGAGAGAAAGGTGGGTGGGGGATGGGTAAAATAGGTGTTGGGGATTAAGGAGTGCACTTGTGCTGAGCTCTGAGTGATGTATGGAATTGCTGAACCACTATATTGTACACCTGAAACTAATATAAACACTCTATGTTAACTAACTGGAATTTAAATGAAAACTTTAAAAAACAGTAAAACTGGAAATCTCTGAAAACTCATATGAAGGGCTCCCCAGCCTCATGCAAAAATAGAAGTGCCCAGTTATTTTTCTCTTGTCTTTTTTCTCAATCATCCACACACTCCCCAAGAGACAATCAAGTGACTCCTTGTTCTCACATAAATAATTCTCACTCTGCAAGAACTTATGAATGTACTTCATACAGCTAAAACTACGGTAAGATATTGAACTCCTAAAACCCTTATATCATGAAATCACGTTCTAATATGAACACAGCATATTTTCATTTATATTATTGGTAAGTAATTCTTATTAAGAGTTAAAATAGTTATTTTTTGGAATTCTATTTGTGCTGAAATCTAAGATAACAGTACTTTTCATAGTATAGCCTATGGGAACAAGGGAGAAAAACAAGAAGTGCAGAAGAACTTAAGAGAAAATAGATGTAAAACTCTCATGGCGTTGGACAGCCATTTTCCCATTGAATAAGCATGTACAGATCAAACCTATTTGAGGCAAAACAGTGGGAAAAATTACCTTAATAGAACAACATTCCATGTCTTCAAGAAGCTAAAAATATAACAGAAGATATAAATATGCAATCACCATCCTCACTACTCATTTAATGTTGTGTGTGCCAAAAAGTTATGTTTTATGTGTATAATTCCATTTAATCTCACAACAATCCCATGAGATAGGTACATTACTCCCATTTTACAAATGGAAACCAAGGTCTTAGAGAAGGTAAAAAACAAAACACACACTTGCCACTCTTGCCATTAAATAGCAAAGATGGAAAGAAAGACCAAGCATGTAACTAGTAATCCTATATCTTACCAATGAACAAACAATGAAGGACTATTATAGAACATATACAAAATGTATGAAGTAAAAAAGGTAACCTAAACGAGTGCATAACTTTGAAGGGAGAGGACAGGATGGAGTCAGGAAAGGTTCGCACAGGAGACCTTGATCTTTGAAAGATAAAGTGCTTCAGGCAAACAAAGTGGAAATGAGTGAGCCTGGCTGGGTTACAGCACAGAGTCAGGGAGTAACATGAAACATTCCGAGAAATGTAAGTAGGTAGGAAAGGCTGGAGTGTAGGGTTCAGGGTGGAAAGCAGGGATCTCCTTTTGAGGGATCGGTGATATTCACACTTAAGAGTTATCAGCCACCACGAAAGGTAGTCTTGGCTCTTATGTTAACTATTCCTCCTTGAAGAGCTTCCAAGGTAAGTGTACAAAAGGAAAGATGTGCCCTTAACACTACAAGACTTTTGGGGCGCCTGGGTGGCTCAGTGGGTTAAGCCGCTGCCTTCGGCTCAGGTCATGATCCCGGGGTCCTGGGATCGAGTCCAGCGTCGGGCTCTCTGCTCAGCAGGGAGCCTGCTTCCCTCTCTCTCTCTCTGCCTGCCTCTCTGTCTACTTGTGATCTCTGTCTGTTAAATAAACAAATAAAATCTTTAAAAAAACAAAACAAACAAACAAAAAAAACTATAAGACTTTTTCCTCAAAGCAGAGTTTGAGATCACTACCAAAACACAGATCACAAACTTCCTAAGATAACGGATAAATGTATATTTTTAAAGAACTGAGTTAAAGAAAGGACACAACATAGATCTCACTCATGCATCAAACACATCACATGAGTTGTGAACGGGACACTATAAAATGTATGGTACAGTGTTCCTGCCTTCAAGTAATAGCATATCATCAGGTAAAGGGCTTATCTCTGTGCACTCCACAGATACCTGCACCAGTTATCCCAAATTTGGCTTTATACTTAATCTGAAAGTATAAAGTAAGTCCAAGTAAATAAAACAAACCACCACTACAAAGGCCACATAGGAAAACCTTTTCAATACAACTTCTTTTTAATTTCAAGTTTATATCGAAGCAGAGTTAAAGAATGATTAAATATCATTAGGATCTTTATATTTGAAGTGGATAATTAAGTCACCTTAAATATATACAGAAAAAACTACTGATCATGTGCTTAAGAAACAGAAATTTTTTCCCTCCAAAGTAATCTGAAATTTTACCCTAAGCCTCAGTACAATAAATATGTTTACTTTATTTTAAAACAAATTTATCCCTATTTAAAAGTTTGGGGGGGGATTTATTTGTTTATTTATTTGACAGAGGGAGAGAGAGTTCAGGCAGAGGGAGCAGCAGAGGGGGAGGGAGAAGCAGACTCTCCACTGAGCAGGGAGCCCCAGATGGGGCTCAAAACCAGGACCCCAGGATTATGACCTGAGATGTAGGCAGATGCTTAATTGACAACCCCAAGAGCCCCAATCCCCATTTTTTTTAAATCACAAAAGGAATTGGGCATCCTGTAAATATTTTCAATATCGTAGAAGCACATAACATACATGAGATGGCTCTCTGTATGTTATGGCTCTTCGTAAGTGATCACTATGAGAACACAAAATGCTTACCATTATTATAATATATAATGTAGTATGTCTATAAGAACATAATAATATCGCGGCGCCTGCGTGGCTCAGTGGGTTAAGCCTCTGCCTTCAGCTGAGGTCATGATCTCAGGGTCCTGGAATCGAGCCCCACATCAGGCTCTCTATGCAGAAAGCCTGCTTCCTCCTCTTTCTCTGCCTGCCTCTCTGCCTACTTGTGACCCCTCTCTGTCAAATAAATAATAAAAAAAAATCTTAAAAAAAAAATATATATATATATAATAATATATTCTCTTACTCTACAAAACGATCCAAAGTAAAGAAAACTGTGTAGACAGAAAAATACCTGCGGGAAAAGGGAATCTTTAATTTATATAATCTCCTATTGATTGAATTTTTAAAAATACTTGATAATTTTGTGATAAAGAGTTATTTTAAAAAATTAAATAGTTAAATGGGGCACCTGGGTGGTTTAGAGGGTTAAGCCTCTGCCTTCGGCTTGGGTCATGGTCTCAGGGTCCTGGGATCGAGCCCTGCGTTGGATTCTCTGCTTGGTGGGTAGCCTGCTTCCCGCCCCTGCTCTGCCTAATTGTGATCTTTCTCTCTCTGCCAAGTAAATAAATAAAATCTTTAAAAAAAAAAATTAAATAGTAAAAACAAAAATGTCAATTTACCAAAAACTGAGTAAATTACAAAAACAGAGGTCTCCAGAGTTTGCTGTGTATGCAACTACCTTGCTGAACTTAATGTTTTGTTCCCTAAAGTTGAACATTTTCTTAGTTACGTAGCTATCTCAGAATCAACATCTGGGATGGATTCTGATAAAAATTAGCACAGCACTAAGAGTGTAGGCTCTGGAGCCAGATGGCCTGGGTTCCTCTCAGACCTTCTCCACTTACTCAATATTCATACTTGGTTATATCTTAATACTTCAAGTTACTTACTCTTAAAGTGAGGAAAACAATGGTCCTTAATTAATTAAATGATGTAAAGCACTTAGAACAGTGTCTAGAACACTAAATGCTCAGTAAATGTTAGCTATTGTAATTACTACCCATTCTCTTAAAAGTAGTATAACTGGGGCACCTGGGTAGTCCAGATGGTTAAGCATCTGTCTTGGGCTCAGGTCATGATCCCAGGGTCCTGGGATCAAGACCTGCCTGAGGCTCCCTGCTTCTCCCTCTCCTTCTACTGCTCCCCCTGCTTGATCTCGTTCCATCTCTGTCAAATGAAATCTTGTAAAAAAAAGTAGTAGTAGTAAAAAATGTCAGATATTCAATGTCTAGAGAAAGAAACTAAGGTTCAAAGAGAGTACCTTCTAGTGCTAAAATTTCACCCAAGTGAATGAGATCCCATGTAGCAAAAGGGGGAAAAAAAAACCCTACTAAGACCAGATTCAGGGGCGCCTGGGTGGCTCAGTGGGTTAAGCCTCTGCTTTGACTCAAGTCATGGTCTCAGGGTCCCAGGAGCCTGCATTGGGCTCTCTGCTCAGCAGGGAGCCTGTTTCCTGCTCCTCCCCACCCCGCTTCTCTGCTTACTTGTGATCTCTCTCTCTGTCAAATAAATAAATAAAATCTTAAGAAAAAAAAAAAAAAGACCAGATTTAGGTACAGTATTATCCATCTAGTATAACCCTATATAAATGACTTTCTCCCTATATTTTTCACTCCACTAAGGCAAGATCTGACCTGAAAATATGGTCAAACTGGCCAGCATTGAATCTGACTCCCATTAAAATAGAGCCTAAACTGGGTCACCTCGTGGCTCAGTTGGTTAAGTGGTTAAGCAACTGACTTTTGATTTTTGGCTCAGGTCATGCATGATCTTGGTCCTGTGATCAAGCCCCACAGTAGGGGGTCTACTTGAAGACTCTCTCTCCTTCGCTTCCTCCTCCAACTCACGCAAGTGCACACCTGCATGCGTACACTCCTCTCTCAAAAACAGCCTAAACTGATTAGTTTTGGGTGACAAAAATAACCTAAATACTGGTACTATATGGGCCAAAAGTAAGAAAAACATAGGGCAACTGAGAGCAAAACAAACAAATCTAGTCAGTCACTATGGCTACAGTGTGGAAGCTTATAAATTTGTCAAATAGTGAGTTTCACTTCTTTAGGAATAAACTACTTTATCCTATCAACATAAATAGATGCATAGTTACTGTAGTTTACTATGCAAGAATTCCTTTCATGTTCTGCAAGAATAAAAATGCTAGCAAATTCCTTATTTAAAAATGTGTTCAGGGGCGCCTGGGTGGCTCAGTCATTAAGCATCTGCCTTCAGCTCAGGTCATGATCTCAGGGTCCTAGGATCAAGCCCCACATTGGGCTCCCCGCTCTGCAGGGAGCCTGCTTCCCCCTCTCCTACTCCCTCTGGTGTGTTGCCTCTCTCGCTGTCTCTCTGTCAAATAAATAAATAAAATTTTTTTTTTTAAATGTGTGCAGAAGATACTTTCCTGTAGGGAAACTGGAGATTAATTACCTACACATCTTGCCCAAATAGTATAGACTGGAGAGATGAGTAATGACTGCTAAATAAAAAGCTTAAAGGTAGGAGCCCAGGGATACCTGGGTGGCTCAGATAGTTGAATGGCTGCCTTTGGCTCAGGTCATGACCCCAGGGTACTGGGATCAAGTCCCACATTGGGCTCCTTGTTTAGCTGGAAGCCTGCTTCTTCCTCTGCTGCCTCTCCCCCATGCCCATGCTCTCTTGCTCTCTCGCTCTCTCTCTCAAATGAATAAATAAAATCTTAAAATAAATAAATAAATAAATAAGTAGGAGCTCAGAGTGACTTCCCACATTACTTACACTTCCTAATATGCATAACTGTGTACAGGACCTGAATAGAAAAATAAGATTTCGGGGCACCTGGGTGGCTCAGTGGGTTGAGCTGCTGCCTTCGGCTCGGGTCATGATCCCAGGGTCCTGGGATCGAGTCCCGCATCGGGACTCTGCTCAGCAGGGAGCCTGCTTCCCTCACTCTCTCTCTGCCTGCCTCTCCGTCTACTTGTGATTTCTCTCTGTCAAATAAATAAATAAAAAATCTTTAAAAAAAAAATAAGATTTCATAGATATACAATATATTGTTTTTTCCTAACACGCTGTGTTTACGTATTTTTTAGAAGCAATATTAGAAACTTGAGTTTTATTTGAGGAAAAGTTACTTATCCCACTTTTCCTCCCTCAAATTCATCTAAAGTTACCAGAATCTTAAAATTGTGTTTGGGGGATGCCTGGGTGGCTCAGCTGGTTAAGCATCTGCCTTCAGCTTAGGTCATGGTCCCAGGGTCCTGCGATCGAGTTCCGTGTCAGATTCATTGCTCAGCAGAGAGCCTGCTTCTCCCTCTGCTTGCTGCTTCCCCTGCTTGGGCTCTCCCCCTCTCTCTCTGACAAACAAATGGATAAAATTAAAACAAAACAAAACAAAACAAAAAAACCCCACTGTGTTTGGGATCACTAGGGGACCTTGTGTGTGAAGTATGAAAGAAATAGCATGGAAATGCTAGATGCAGGGAAGAGGAAATGGGAAAGATAATATTATCCAAATAAAAGAAAATGCCCACAATTTCAAAGAGATACAAACACCCCTATGTTTATAGTAACCAAGATATGGAAGCAGCCCAAGGATCCACAGATTGATGAATGGATAAAGATAAGGAAGATGTGGGGGAGATAGATAAGATAGTAAGATAGATAGATACACACACACATACACACACACAATGGGATATTATTCAGCCTTAAAAAGCATGAAATCGGAGTGCCTCGGTAGCTCAGTGGGCTAAAGCCTCTGCCTTCAGCTCAGGTCATGATCCCAGGATCCTGGGATGGAGCCCCTCATTGGGCTCTCTGCTTAGTGGGGAGCCTGCTTCCCTTCCTCTCTCTCTGCCTGCCTCTCTGCCTACTTGTGATCTCTGTCAAATAAATAAATAAAATCTTTTTAAAAATTTTTTGAAAAAGCATGAAATCTTGCAATTTGCAACAACATGGATGGACCTGGAGAGTATAATGGTAAGTAAAATAAGTCAGAGAAAGACAAATGGCCTATGATTTCACTCATACGTGGAATTTAGGAAACAAACATGCAAAGGGGAAAAAAAACAAGACAGAGATAAACCAAGAAATAGACTCTTAACTACAGAGAATAAACTGATGGTTACCAGAGGGGAGGTGGATGGGGGGATGGGTTAAATAACTGATGGGGATTAAGGAACGTACTTATCGTACTGAGTGATGAATGGAAGTGTTGAATCATTATATTGTACACCTGGGGCGCCTGGGTGGCTCAGTGGGTTAAAGCCTCTGCCTTCGGCTCAGGTCATGATCCCAGGGTACTGGGATGGAGCCCCGCATCAGGCTCTCTGCTCAGGGGGAGCCTGCTTCCCTTCCTCTCTGCCTGCTTCTCTGCCTACTTGTGATCTCTGTCTGTCAAATAAATAAATAAAAAATCTTAAAAAATAAATAAATAAATAAATAAATAAAATCTTAAAAAAAATTATATTGTACACCTGAAACCAATATAACATTTTATGTTAACTAACTGGAATTAAAATAAAAACTTAAAAAAGAAACAGAAAAAAAAAAAAAAAAAAAGCTGTATGTCACACCCACCAAACCAGATGCCAGAATCCACACCCAAAGAATCAAATGGCAACAGGGGAAGGGAAAAAAGGAAGATAAAACTGGAGGTCTTTCTCCCTGCCTTATGAAGGGTCACAGGAAGTTATCTGTGAAATGTGAATTCCAGTAACAACCTCCTCCCTGGGATGGAACTGTGGGCCATCACAGAGAAATTACTTAATTATTTCTTCCCTTGAGAGTAAACTGGGTCATGCATATGCAGATTCCCCTCTTGCTAATGGGTCCCTTTCTGTACAGAGCCAATTTAAAACATAAACTTAGGGAAACAAAACAAGATCATCAGGACATAAAGACTATGACCATATGTGAACGACACAGCAGTAACATCACTGTACAGTTTCCATTACTACCTCCATAATTGAATTCAGCCCAACAGTTAAACTAACGATTTGAATTAAGCAGAAAGGTAATTTGATGCCAAGAAAGATGTGGTAAACTGGAGAGTGGAAAAATACTTGCTAAAGCCACAGACTATTCAGCTGAGACGGATTATTGAAGGGGCCCATGCTGTAGATTTATGCTGGTACATCATCTGAAAATATCTGGCTTTGGTTTAAGATGGGATATTCTTAAATATGTTTTAAGTTTCCCAAAGCTTAAATCGGCAGTCAGTTCATTTAGTTTGTGGGCAATGCACTAACTTAAGATCCTTTCTTTCCACAGACCAAAATTAATCAATCATCTGTCCCTGTAAAGAATTTGGGCTTCTGAAAGAATTTTAAATCTATGTTAGGAAAGGCCTGAGGTACTAGGTCTAAAAGGAATTGTGGCAAAGTCTGACTTCTTAGAAACTACTGTCTCAACATGTTTTTCTTTTGAAGAGCAATAAAATTCCATATATGGAATAAGACTTGATGGCATACAACCCAATGAATCTGGTGCCCAGTGGGAGATTTCTGGTGCTCCTAGAGACCCTATGGAAGCAAATATAGCTGAGCAGCAATGCTATATGTCCACTTCGCTTTCCTTATACCCTGAACAAAGGACAGTCCTCACCAGTCTCCAGCTTATAAAATAATATTAAGAAGAGGTGCTCAATAAATAACAGATTCCTACTGTAATAAAAAAGGGAAGGAGAGGATTTAAGGAAGCTGTTTTAAATGGAAAGGAGGGTGCCAGGGTGGTTCAGTGGGTTAAGCCTCTGCCTTTGGCTTGGGGTCCTAGGATTGAGCCCCACATCGGGCTCTCTGCTCCGCGGGGAGCCTGCTTCCCCCTCCCCCTCTCCCTACTTGTGATCTCTCTCTGTCAAATAAATAAATAAAATCTTTAAAAAAAAATCACAACCTGCATTTAGAATGAATAGTAACCATCATATTACATTGTTATAAGCTCCTTAAAGGTAGGAATTTTGTTTGTTCAAAATAATGCCTACTAACTGGGAGATGTAAGGAGTTACTTCTGCTTGCTTCTTTTTAAAAAATATTTATTTATTTGAGAGAGAGAGAGTGCGTGCAGACAATAGGAGGAGAAGCAGAGGGTGGGTCGGGGGGCAGGCAGGGGCTGGATCTCAAGCAGACCATGCTGAGTGTGGAGCCCAACATCGGGCTCAATCCCATAATCCTAAAATCATGAACTGAATCAAAACTAAATAAGAGTCCACTGCTCATCCAACTGAGCCACCCAGGCCCCACTCCTGCTTTCTTCATTAGCCTTGAGTGAAAACTGGAAAAGACAAGAACAATGAGAAAGCCTCCTAGCCAAAGGGAAGAGAGGAGACTGGGCCAGAGGCTGCATCCACTTGATTATTTAACAAGTGGATGCAAAAAAGTTCGCCTGGTTAAATGTGATGTGCTGGTAAGAGATCACAGAAAGGCTGGGAACAAAAAGATATAGCTAAAAATTACAGAGACTCAGGTAAAAGCTGAAATTATAGGAGCAGATGACCTAAACACTGGATGTACATAAAAGAAAAGAATCAAGGGGCACCTGGGTGCCTCAGTCATTAAGCGTCTGCCTTCAGCTCAGGTCATGATCCCGGGGTCCTGGGATCAAGTCCAATGTTGGGCCCTCTGCTCAGCGGGAAGCCTGCTTCTCCCCTTCTCACTCCCCCTGCATGTGTTCCTGCTCTCGCTGTCTCTCTCTCTGCCAAATAAATACAGAAAATCTTAAAAATTAAAGAGAGAGAGAGAGAGATGAATAAGGGTTCTATCAGCTTCTATTTCTTCACTGACCTCCTAAACTAGCTAGCACCATTTTCTCCTGACAAGTAGAAAGAGATTCTGAAACAATTTTCCATGAAGTATATAAAGAAGGGAGATCAACATTTTTTCAACACCTATTATGTGCTAGGTACTTCATTAAAAAACCACAAAACTTTACATAACCTTCACAATCACTTGAGAAAGAAAATAAGGCTTAAAGTTTTTTTTCTGACAACAAGTAGAGCTACAGTCCAGCAGTGCTCCAAAGCCGATGCTTTTACTACAATAGAACATAATCGTCCATAGAGACTCATTTGGATCTACTCTGCTCGACAGCACTTTCTCTTGCCCTGGAAGAGAGGCAACCCTGGCCTGTTCTCACCACCTTCCTGGACCATAAGCAGCCACCGGTTCTCTAGTTCTCGCCTTGATATAGCTCTCAGGCTGTGCCTATACTGGTTCGTGACAGCTGTACAGCTCACTCCTACTGCCAAGTAGATGCTTCAGGGAAAATGGCATGGAAAAGGCACAAAGGAACTTCTGGCAAGTTAAAAAACATGCAAGAAGCAGAATTCTACAGGGGTCAAGGCTTCTAAGTCTACCATTCTCACTAGTGGAAAGGATAAGGAAACAGTCCACAACACTGGATATTTCAAAAATATTTTAAATCTTCACAATTTGTTGTTGTTTTAAATGCCAGTTTTACCTAATTATACTTTGCCCAAGCAAATTTTAAAATTCATCTTCCTTCTCAGAATAAATGCAGAAGATTATTGCAATTCACTCTCCACCCAGAAACAAGGAGGACAAATAAACCTGACTGAGACGGAATATTCTAGGAAAACAGGCAGCAAAACTGATGAATCTCACAAGAATAATTAAGAGTTGGTTGGGATGCCTGGGTGGCACAGTCAGTTAAGGGTTCTGACTCTTGGTTTTGGATCAGGGTGGGGAGATCAAGCCTCACATGGGCTCCAGGCTCAGGGCAAAGTTTGCTTGAGTTTCTCTCTCCTTCTCCCTCTGTCTCTCCCCACTCTGTGCACATGCTCTCTCTCTCTTTCTCATAAATAAATTTATCAAAAGAGGTAATTGCTCATAGAAAATATTTTAACCAAATGTAAGAAAAGAAACAAAAATAATTCATACAAAAACAAATTTCAGGTGCATTAAGAATTTAAATGTGAAAAATAAAACTAAAAAAAAAAAAACAAAAAAAGAAAGAAAATGTTTTAATCAAACTCAAGATTATTATCTTCCAAACAAGAAATCCAAAATAACTTTTCAAACTTTTTTTCTGAAAATCCGAGAACAGATTCTCAAGAGAGGGTTTTTTCTAGGGGGTGGGGTGGGGAAGATGTATTGTTGTTGACAATAAACACAACCTGGGTGCCTGGGTGGCTCAGTGCGTTAAGCCTCTGCTTTCAGCTCGGGTTGTGATCTCAGGGTCCTGGGATGGAGCCCCATATGGGGCTCTCTGCTCGGCGGGGAGCTGGCTTCCCCCTCTCTCTCTGCCTGCCTCTCTGCCTACTTGTGATCTCTCTCTCTCTCTGTGTCAAATAAATAAATAAAATCTTAAAAAAAAAAAAAAACCCACAACCTAACAGGGTTAAAATTCCTTTCAGCTGCACTATGTTCCCAAACTGGTTAATACCCAATGATTTCCAATAGTTTCCAACTCCAATTTAAAAAGACATTCCTTTCATAAATAATTTTAGATTTTGTCAAAAGGATAAAATGAATAGCTTACCAAGCAGTATTAAAGGATTTTATGTCCATGCCTCCTCAATCCTTTCTATTTTGCCACATCCTCTCCCTCCCCATTCAACATATCAACACACCAAAAATAAGTTAGCCTGCTGTTTTAACTACAGACCTGCATTTGAGGGAGTCTTAGAAGTAGTAAGACTGCAACTTTTGGTTCTGCACATTCTCTCCCATTCATTAGTGTTAATGGGTAGTTGTTCTAGTTCTGTGACATGAATACCATCACAATGCTAATGCTGTATAAGATGCTTAACAGAAGACATCAAAATCCTCTAAATAATCACGTTTCACATGTAATACTTCATTATTCCAGGTGGCAACTTCCAGGATGCTGTTTTCCTATGGCTTTCCTAAAGATTCTGCTCCAACACTAGACCCTCAGTGGCCCTGAAAGTGTGATGGGGAGTAATTGTAATAAAACAGACAGAGATGACTCCATCTGTCTGATATTTCAGTGACACATCACTGAAGAGGGAACACATATAAATGACTAGGTCAGCAGTGTTTAGTAAAGTGTATGGTAAAAGGTACACAGCAGTCTTCAGCCATTACCCCACAAAGAGAAATAATGGGGCTCTTATCAGTTAGGTGAGGACAAAGTAATAGCAAAGAAACACAGTCAATACAAAAAATTATTTTAAGATGGATCATGGAGCACATGAGTGGCTCAGTTGGTTAAGTAGGGGACTCTGTTTCAGCTCTGGTCATGGTATCAGTGTCATGAGATAAAGCCCCATGTCGGGCTCCTTGGCTTCCCCATCTCTCTCCCTCTGACACTCCCCTTGCTCACGCATGCACACACGCTCTCTCTAAAATAAATAAATAAATCTTATTTAAAAAAAAGGTGGATCATAGGTCTAAACTTGAAATACCACCATAAAACTTACAGGAAAAAAAATAGAATATCTTTGTGATCTTGAAGTAGGCAAAGATTTCTTGGACAGAACACAACACTAACCATGAAGGGAAAAATTTCAGCTCAGCTAAATCCACCATTAAGGAAACGAATAGACAAGCTTACACATTAGAAAAAATATTCACAACAAACACATCTGACAACAAACTTTTATCCAGAATACACAGAGTTCTACAACAATAAAAAGATAAAACCCTGTAAAAAAAAATAGGTGAAAAACTTGAATAGACATTTTTTTAAAACATAGAAATGGCAAAAAAACACACAGAAAGGTATCTACCAGGGAAATGGAAATTTAAAACCACAACAAAACACCATTTCACACCTACTACAAGGACTAAAATAATAAGATGAATAACATTTAATATCAGCAAGGACATGAAGTAATTGGAAATCTCATACATTGTTGTTAGAAATGTAAGATGCTACATTTACTCTAGGGATTGTTTCCCACTTTCTTACAAAGTCAAACATGCATCTACCTGTGAATCAGTAATTCTACACTTAAGTACGCACCCAAGAGAAATGAAAACATACTTACATTCACTCACACACACAAAAAACCTGAATGAGAGGGCGCCTGGGTGGCTCAGTTGGTTAAGCAACTGCCTTTGGCTCAGATCATGATCCCGGAGTCCCAGGATCTAGTCCTGCATCAGGCTCCCAGCTCCACGGGGAGTCTGGTTCTCCCTCTGACCTTCTCCCCTTTCATGCTCTCTCCTACTGTCTCTCTTTCTCAAATAAATAAAATCCTTAAAAAAAAAAAAAGAATGAGAATGTTCAAGACAATCTTATCTAGAAATCAAAACCAATCGAAGTGTAATAAGAAAATTATGGGGGCAGCTGGCTGGCTCAGTTGGATGAACATATATCTCTTGATCTTGGGGTCTTGAGCTCAAGCCCTATGTTGGATATAGACATTATGTAGGTAAATAAAAAACAAAAACAGAAAAACAGGGGCACCTGGGTGGCTCACTGCCTTCAGCTCTGGTCATGATCCCTGGGATCGATCCCTGGGTCCTGGGATCGAGCCCCACATCAGGCTCTCTGCTCAGCAGAGAGCCTGCTTCCTCCTCTCTCTCTCTGCCTGCCTCTCTGCCTACTTGTGATCTCTGTCAAATAAGTAAAATCTTTAAAAAAAAATTATGGAATACTAATACAGTGAAATATTAATCGACGTTAGGAAAACAACGAACTACTGGAGCACCTGGCTGGCTCAGTCGGTATAACACATGACTCCTGACCTTCTTAGGGTGGTAAGCTGGAGCCCCACATTAAGCTTAGAGTTCACTAAAAACAACAACAACAACAACAACAACAAACTACTGACACAGGTCGAAACCATGAATCTCAAAAGCACGACGGTAGGTGAAAGAAGCCTTATGCAAGACGGTACCTACTGTGTGGTTCCATTCCTATATAAATTTCAAGAAGAAAACTGATTTATGGTGAAAGAAATCAGAAAGACGTTACCTGCCTTGGGGATAGGGAGGAACTGACTGGAAAGGGCAATGAGGGAACCTTCTGGGGATGATGAAAATGTTCAACAGTTTATGTAGTCATCACACAGGTATATACAATTGTCACAACTCACTGAACTGAATAACTAAGAACATATTATTGTTAATTATTGTTCAATTTTCAAAAATATTAAGGAATCAGAATTAATCCAAGTGACAGTTAAGTAATTCAGCACAAAGAAAAATTGGACAGCTTTTTAACTTCATCTGAATTTAAAAAACTGTGAAATATTTAAAATACACTAAAAAATATAGAGTACAATACAATGAACATTCATATAACTCAACTTTATCAATCTTCATAGTCTGCCGTATTTGTTTAGCTTTATTTCCTAACTAAAGGCCCCCATGAACCTCTCTTTGATTCCATTCATCCTCCTTGTGCCGTAGTAGTGACTGTAACCCAAATTTGGTGTGTAACAAATTCATTATTTTTCTTGTATTTCAATTCCAAGGACCTAAAAAAATAAACTGCACTGCAACAGCACTTTTAGGCCACCTGTATTTTATTGATTTACTTATTTTTATTATTCTTTATTTTTTTTAAAGATTTTATTTATTTATTTGTCACAAAGAGAGTGCACAAGCAGGCGGAGCAGCAGACAAAGGGAAAAGCAGGCTCCTTGCTGAGCAGGGAGCCACATGTGGCGTTCAATCGCAGGACCCCAAGATCATTACCTGAGCCAAATGCAGATGCTTAACCAACAGAGCCACCCAGGCACCTTATTTTCTTATTTTTAAAGATTTATTTGTTTGAGAGATAGAGTGCACGCAAGTGCATGCACAAGAGTGTGGGAAAGGCAGAGGGAGAGAATCTTCAAGCAGACTCCCTGCAGACTGGAGAGCAGGCCTCGGGACTTGATCCCAAGACCCATGAGATCATGACCTGAGCGGAAACCAATGGTCAAGAGCTTAACCAAGGGGCACCTGGGTGGCCCAGTTGGTTAGCGTCTGCCTTCGGCTCAGGTCATGGTCTCAGGGTCCTGGGATCAAGTCCCACAATGGACTCTCTGCTCAGCAGGGAGCCTGCTTCCCCCCACCTCTCTTCGTTCCACTCTGCCTACTTGTGATCTCTGCCAAATAAATAAATAAAATCTTTAAAAAAAAAAAAAAAAAAAAGAGCTTAACCAAATAGGCCACCCAAGCACCCCTAGGTCACCTGTGTTTTGTTTCGTTTTTTAAAAGATTTTATTTATTTGATAGACAGAGATCACAAGTAGGCAGAGAGAGAGGGAAGCCGGCTCCCTGCTGAACAGAGAGCCCGAAGCAGGGCTCGATCCCAGGACCCTGAGACCATGACCCGAGCCGAAGGCAGAGGCTTAACCCACTGAGCCACCCAAGTGCCCCAGTCACCTGTGTTTTATTTATTTTTTAAAAGATTTTATTTATTTATTTGATAGACAGAGATCACAAGTAGGCAGAGAGGCAGGCAGAGAGAGAGGAGGAAGCAGGCTCCCTGCCGAGCAGAGAGCCCGATGCGGGGCTCAATCCCACAACCCTGGGACCACGACCCGAGCCGAAGGCAGAGGCTTTAACCCACTGAGCCACCCAGGCACCCCTGGTTACCTGTGTTCTAAATAACCTTTTTATACTTGAGATTTGATACTCTATAGACTCCATACTTCTTTCATTTAGTAAACATACATAATACCAGTGATATGATTGGTGATTTGTTACATGCCAAGATGCAGTTTCACAGGAGCAGAATGTCTGGTATAAAAATAATTTCACACCAGTGTACTAATGCTAATAGAGAATACATTAAACTTTCTGCAAAAGAAGTTGATTCCTTACCTGTCAAAATATTCCAAATATCTAAATCATTGTGAGTAAATTTACTCGGCAATAATGGCCAACACAAATAAAGTATTTATGCAAGTAATTTCCCCCTTTCTCCTGATTTTTTTCACACTAAAAGGGCAAAGGGAAAGGAATCACTCAGCATCAAAGTCCTAGAGTTTGGCCTCTCTTTGCAATATTCATTAAGAGAGTCTTGCCCTCATTCACTAAAGAACAATGAAGAAATCTCAAGTTACACAATAATCAGTGGCAAAATTAACTGCAATCTAGATCACTCAATATTCCTTCTTCCCCAGTGATTCTTTTCTGCTTGAAGAAGATCAGTGCTGCCTGTGTTGGTCTAAAGACCGGTTACTAGTTATAATGAAAGATGGAAGAGCAAAAGCTGATTTACCTGTATATCTACAACATAAAATATCTTATCTGGCACCTCTGTGTGTCTCCATCACAACAATAAAGTTCACAATAAAGTATTACAAACCCTGAGGTTCCATCTGAATGATCTAAAAGAGATTAAATTATATTTAGAATATTTTTAGTGTTAAAAATAATTTGAGTGTATTTCAATTCTCTGACAGTCCATGTATTTGTATATAGTCAGTTTAACTACAACTCTTCATTCTCTATGTTATAGTTAGAGTGATAAAATACGAGAACTAGAAGGCATCTTATTTTAAATAGATAAGAAATACAAGGCTTCTAATGTTGAAATTATTTTTTCCAAGATCTTATAGAGAGCTAGTGGCCAGGAGAAAGGCTTTGCTTTATTTTTCTCCCAAGTATCTTATCCTCTCATGCTTAGGTTTGGAACCAAAGCATTTTTAGTATGAGAAGACTCAGGGAGTTTTTATAACTACCATATCTCAAGGATTGGAGATGTCTTAAGGATCCCAAAGACTTCTTTTGAGACCCAAGCACAAAAGAAATAGAAGGGAATTTGAAAAATAAAAGGAGTGGGAGGAAACTTTGATGGTAGAGGAGTAAGAGCAGACCAGATCTTTCTCCCAACCACAATCTCCCTAGAGAGAAGCAGAGGAAAAACATGCAAGGAAAACATTTTTGTCAAAATATATGTAAAAATATTTATGAATATATTTACAAATCTGCCAGACCCAGCTGCTAAAAACTAGGCTGGCAACATTTTAAAATTATTTTATTTATTTTCCAGTATCAATGCCATATACTAATCTTGTGACAACTGTCATTATTTTGTATCCTGAAATGAAATTAACAAGTACATGGGCACCTGGGTGGCTCAGTGGGTTAAGCCTCTGCCTTCAGCTCAGGTCATGGTCTCAGGGTCCTGGGATCAAGTCCCACATCAGGAGCTCTGCTCAGCAGGGAGCCTGCTTTCTCCCCTCTCTCTGCCTGCCTCTCTGTCTACTTGTGATCTCCCTCTCTTTGTCAAATAAGTAGAAAATATTTTAAAAATCTTAAAAAAAAAAAAAAAGAAATTAACACGTACAAAAAACAACTCCATAACACTGTAGGTGGATAAAGCAGATCCATATAGAAACATCTGTGGTGAACAACGATTTTCAGAAATTACTTTAGGGTTTTTTTGTAGAATTTTTATTTGCCCAGAGCCAGCTCAATTTTTTCAATTACTTTTACTTTATGTTCATTGAAAAACAAATTCAGTTCTATCCTAGAATGTAATTAATAATCTTTGAGGAGGGGCACCTGGCTGGCTCAGTTGGTAGAGCATAGGACTCTTGATTGTGGGGTCATGAGTTCAGAGCCCCATGTTGGGTATAGAGCTTAATTAAGAAAAAAAAAATCTTGGGGCGTCTGGGTGGCTCAGTGGATTGGGCCGCTGCCTTCAGCTCAGGTTAAGATTCCAGGGTCCTGGGATCAAGCCCCGCATCGGGCTCTGTGCTCTTCAGGAAGCCTGCTTCCTCCTCTCTCTCTGCCTGCCTCTCACCGACTTGTGATCTCTGTCTGTCAAATAAATAAATAAAATAAATCTTTAAGAAAAAAAAAAAAAAAAAGAAAAAAAATCTTTGAGAAGACTAATGTCAAATATTTATCCTTAGTACTCTAAAATGTGGTATAGATTACTAGTGGTTTTTTAAAATGTAGACAGCCCTTATTGCAATGAAAACAGTTAACAATTTAAATGCCTTTACTGACCAACAATTACAGCCAAATAAGGAGGTAAATCCAAGACACTTACTGTTCAGTGAAACATTGTGTTTCATTTGGGCAAACATTTATTTGTAAAGGTGGATTCAGTTTAGAGAATGCTACTTTGCTAAAATTGATGTTTTTCAAAAGTAAAATAACATGGTAATATACTAAAAATGGAAGAGCTAACAGAAAAAGTTTGCCTGGAATGATTATAAAAGAAAACTGACTTTTGCATTACAAAGCAGTTAGCAGACAATGAATAAAATTGTTATGAGAATACCTAAAACATCAGTTTATTATTTTTACTAATAATACATTAAAATTATTAAAAATTCAGTGTTTCACGGCACCTGGGTGGCTCAGTGGGTTAAAGCCTCTGCCTTCGGCTCAGGTCATGATCCCAGGGCCCTGGGATCGAGCCCCACATTGGGCTCTCTCCTCAGTGGGGAGCCTCCTTCTCCCTCTGTCTCTGCCTACCTCTCTGCCTACTTGTGATCTCTGTCAAATAAATAAATAAAATCGTCAAAAAAAAAAGTCAGTGTTTCAGAGTCTTGAAAATCAGCTATTTCATAAAGCGGGAGTTTGAATATCACTTGCTTCTTCCTACCTTTGAACATGCCATTGCCCTCACAAAGAATATTTAAATCTATCTTCTGAACTCCCACCCAACCTGTCTACCACCTGACCCAAAACACAATCCTAACACCAGTTGTTTCTTTATTCCAAGTTCTTCCAGCATTTGTCTAGCACTTGTAATGGACAAAATAATGTAGATTAATTTATCTGCAGTTTATTAGCATGTATAAGGGTACTTCTTAAAAGTAGGGCCTGTGCAGGGGTGCTTGGGTGACTGAGTTGCTAGAGCATGAGACTCTTGATCAGGGGTCATGAGTCCAAACCCCATGTTGGCCAAAGAGTTTACTTTAAAAAAAAAAAAAAAAAAAAGCAGGGCCTCTGGGGCTCCTATTTTCTTTTCATCGCTCCCAGAGTGCCTAACAGGGTGTGGGTATTCAATATGAGCAGATTAATCACATACGGCTATCTGTGCCCAGCACGAAAAATCATAGACAAAGGCGAGGAGGCATTAACAATAAGCTCCAGACAGATGCAACAACACAGAATCCAGGAGCACAATTTCCTGCACATTAAGCCAATCATAACAATAAATCCTGTTGGTCTTTAGACTTGCTAGCATCTTAACTTAAACAGATTCATCAGAGAAGCAGTCTATCGTAATGTAAATACCAAGAGGTATGGAGTCAGATAAATCTCAACAACTACCCTGCCACTACCACCCAACTGCTATGACCATCGACAAATTATTTAATCTCTATAGGCCTCAATTTCTTCACATTGATTATGCCTGCCTCATGGTGCAATTAGAAGAATAAATTGTGATAATGCACAAACACAGTTTAGCAGCATAAGCTCTCAATAACATCATCATCATCGTCATCATTATTTAAATTGTAAATTTTTTAAAAATTTACAATTAAAAAAAATTTTTTTTAATTTACAATTTAGCTATAAAATATCTTGGGGCGCCTGGATGGCTCAGTCGGTAGAGCACGTGACTCTTGATCTTGAAGGTTATGAGTTTGAGGCCCACATTAGGCATACACATTACAAATTTTTTTTATTTTTAAAATCAATAAAAATCAATAATAAATAATAATAATAATAAATAAATAAATAACTTCAATGTCTGTGTTGTAATAGTGGAGGCAAGTCTGCGTAGAAATCACCCCATTCCATACTTCACAGTTTGGTGAAGCTGCCAATCTTTTTTTTTTTTTTTTTTTTAAAGATTTTATTTATTTATTTGACAGAGAGAGATCACAAGTAGGCAGAGAGGCAGGCAGAGAGAAAGGGGGAGGCAGGCTCCCTACTGAGCAGAGAGCCTGATGCGGGGCTGATTCCAGGACCCTGGGATCATGACCTGAGCCGAAGGCAGAGGCTTTAACCCACTGAGCCACCCAGGCACCCCGAAGCCGCCAATCTTGATATACCAGGGATGGGCACAGGACCCAGGCCTAAATCACAGCTTCCATCATTGTAGAAATAGTGATAGTTGGAAGAGGTAGACAAAGCAGAGCTAACCAGAGTCCTTCCAAGAAACTGGTATGTGGGTGCTAGAAGAAAAATGTTTCTTTTTTAACAGGGGTTATTAAGTTACAGCAATATATTCCTAGAACTGCCAATGGCATTTTAGCTGACTATACAGAATTAGACTCTCCACAGCAGGAGATGTTGCAGCCAAGATAATTTGAGCCTTTGGATCTCTCTGGACCTAAACCTAGATTCACCCCACCCAGTCTTAGGAACTATATGAGGCAATACATTCCAATTCTGCTTAGTTTGGTTTGGGTTTCTGCAACCAAAATAATTCTTACTAAAAAAATTGTACAGGGGTGCCTGGGTGGCTCAGTTGGTTAAGCATCTGACTTTGGCTCAGGTCATGACCCCAGGGTCCTGGGATCAAGCCCGTGTTGTACTCCCTGTACTTCCTGCTCTGTGGGGAGTCTGCATCTCCCTCTCCCTCTCATGAGCCCCTCCCTGCCACTCATGCTCTCTCTCACTATCTCTCTCAAATAAATAAATAACATCTTTATTAAAAAATAGTTTTAGGGGTGCCTGGGTGGCTCAGTGGATTAAGCCGCTGCCTTCGGCTCAGGTCATGATCTCAGTGTCCTGGGATCGAGCCCCGCATCGGGCTCTCTGCTCGGCAGAGAGCCTGCTTCCCCTTCTCTCTCTGCCTAACTCTCTGCCTACTTGTGATCTCTCTCTGTCAAATAAATAAATAAAATCTTTTAAAAAAATAGTTTTATTGATCAACTAATAAGTTGATTTTTTACTAATAAGTCTATGATTTTTCTGAGTCTCCTTCAAAATCAAAGCTTCCCATTTCCCAAGTGTGAAATATAACACTTTATACACACGACAGATTATTCTTCACTGGTTATATGTCAAAGAATTTAGTAATGTCTTGGGAGCCAAGTCACAGAAACAAACCAAGTTTGAGTTCTGTAACTCTTTTACTCTTTCCAAAAGGCAATCTACAGACACCATAATCTCTGGTACTTTATTTGTATAGAAAATTATTTCATGAGTTGTGTTTTTAAAACTGAAATCAAACACAAATTGTATGAAGGAATCAGTGTATTTTCCTTACATTGGCACTCATGTAAAGTAATAAAAAAAAAATAAAAATAACTAAATCAACTGTATTTCTCCAGATGCAAAATATTAAACACACCAGAACATACACTCATTTCTCCAAAGCCAAAAGCTCCTTTCTGTAATCTAGGGAAAAGCCCCTTTAAAGGAAGAATATGCTCTTATGCTGTGTGACTAGATGTAGAGTAATGTTTATAAACTAAAATTTTTCTTCTCTGTCCCCAGAGCCAGTAGAGTTGTATCGCCCAAGGGCTTTATAACAAAGCTGAATGGTATAAGCTTAACATCCTCCCAAGTATTCCATTTTTTCCGACTGAAAACCATTCTCCTATTATTGCTGAATAGAAACCTCAGGGCCGGGGTGCCTGGGTGGTTCAGTCAGTTAAACAAGCAGCTGCCTTTGGCTCAGGTCATGATCCCAGGGTCCTGGGATTGAACCACTCACTGGGCTCCCTGCTAAGCAGCATCTCCTGCTCCTTCTGCTTGCTGCTCCCCCTGCTTATATTCTCTCTTTCTGTGTCAAATAAATAAATAAACAAAATCTTTAAAAAAAAGAAAGAAAAGAAACCTGAGGGCTAATTAATTACATCCAATGTGACCCCATAGTCCATCGTTTCTTCCTTTAAAACACTGGCTGTCAATTTTTCACCAATGTCTCTGAGGGATCAAATGCCTGTGCTTGCAAAAAAGAGGCTCACTGACAGGTATTTTCTACAGGTGTCAAATCTTTGGGTGCAGAGGCAGTCAGAGGGAGGCTCTCTAGGTAGGAGAAGGTCCCCAGTGGATTCTGCTGACCCCTGGCAAAAATCACCTGCTTTAACTGTTCTTGGAACTGCATCTTCCCTTCTACTCCCGCTGCGACCATCACCACCCTTCTCAGTGGTCACCCCCTCTGCTTCGGGCTGCGTTCATTAGACAGCCGTAGCTTTTCCTACCTTTCGTCTTTCCTCTCTGCATTGTATCCAGTGCATCCACTCCTGCCAACCCCAAATTCTGTTCCCATCATGTCACTTCCTGGCTCAAAAACAGATTGCATCAGTTCCCCACCCTTCCATCTCTTTAACCTCTTCCCTTGTCTGTTGGCCCGTTCTCCTTGTCTTATAAATATGTCCCAATTCTTCTCCATGTAAAACAAAATAAAAAGCAGCCAACTACAAAAGTAAAACCTTCCTTGGACACTTCATTTAATTCTAGATGCCATTGTTGCCTCTTTTTTTTTTTTCCCTGAGAAACTTGCTCTACTCACTGCCTTTCGATCCTGTCACTCTGCTGAAATTGCTCTTACAAGAACTCTAATGATTTGGTTCTCTAATTACCAAATCCAATGGACTTCTTAGTTCTTGACTTTCCTGGCTTCTGTAGCAACTGAAGATGTTGATCACATCCTCCTTTTTGGAATTCTTGCCTCACCTACTTGTTCTCCAGGCTCCCTCTCTACCTCCCAGACCACTTCTTTCCAGACTCTTCTTCCTGCACTCCTTGTTTCAAATGTCGTTCTGCAGGGTCCCATCCTGGTTCCACTTCGCTTTTTAATTTGCTTTTTCTTTCCTTTTTTTTTTTTTTTTTAAAGATTTTATTAATTAATTTATTTATTTGACAGAGAGACAGAGAGAGCACAAGCAGGCAGAGAAGCAGGCAGAGGGAGAGGGAGAAGCAGGCTCTCCACTGAGCAGGAAGCCCAATGCGGGGCTTGATCTCAGGATCCTGGCCGGGACACGACCTGAGACAAAGTCAGCCGCTTACCTGACTGAGTCACCCAGGCGCCCCAATTTGCACTCTCTCTTGACGATTACATCAATATTCATGGCATCAAATACTACCTCTATCCTGACATCTCATAAATCTTCGTTCTCACATTTCTCTGGACTGGAGACCATACTCCAGACCAGCTACTGGACTTTTGCACCAGGATGTCACACAAGTAACTCCAACATGCCCCAAACCAAACTTCTTGTCTTCACTCAAAACACAGCTCCTCCCCTGTTGCTTTTGTTACTTATAGTTATCTGGTTTCCCAGGCGGGAAGTCTAGGAGTTATCCTCCACTTTTCTCTTTCCCTCAGCCCCCAAGCTGATAATTTAGACCAGCTGTTTCTTTTTTTCTTTTCTTTTATTTACTTACTTGTCAGAGAGAGAGAGAATGAGCAGAAGCACGGGGAGCGGCAGGCAGAGGGAGAAGCAGACCCTCCCCTGAGTGCTGGGATCATGATCCGAGCTGAAGGAAGATGCTCAACCGACAGAGCCATCCAGGAGCCCCAGACCTGCTGTTTCTATCTTCCTATTCTATTTCAGCTTCATACTGTGCCATCCAGTCTCATAATCATTATGGTATTGCAACAGTCTCCTAATTGCTTCCCCTTACCTCATGTCTTGAGCTCCCGTACTCCATCTGCCCTTCTGAACTTCCTAAGACATCACTCCCTCATTTAAAACACTTTAAATTAGCTTGGGTGGCTCCCCAGGCCTAAAACTTTTGAAAGCACACACCCCTCAGGTAAAATGTGAGTCTATATTCTCAATGTGTGAATATTCATTAATGCATATATATTATTAAACATCCATAAAATAGAGAAATCGAGAGAGAATGGCATAAAGATTAAATTAAGACAGTAACATATTCCTGATGAAGTCATACTATCATTAGCTACTCTATGACTCAAACTACAAGATACTCTCAGGGCCAAGTTCGTTAATAATTATAATGTGGTAATCCACATTTCAAATAGTCTTCCTGGCAAATTCATTTTTTAGGCTGACTTTTTGACACATATGATTACCTTGAAATGTGACAAAGAGCTCCTACTGGAAGAATTGTTAGTTTTATGTTTTTGCTATTGCTTGTAGTATTATAATTACCTTTAATCCATGGTTTCTTTGTGCAAATCTTTAAGCCACCTGTTCATTTTGAGAAGACTAATTAAGTTAAAAGCACATGATACAATGTACATCCACTCAGTTAGGCTCAAGTAAACTACAATAAGTCACAATATGATAATAGCAAATTAGTAAGGTCACCACTCTCAATCCCTTTGCTTTGTGAAGCTTTGACTCTTTCCTCAAGACATCACCTGGTATATCAAATGCGTAATGGCCCTGTCTTATAACACACTGAGAGAATCAGTATCACCCATACATTAAATATTAATATAGCTCAAGTTCTTTTTTCAGGTTGAAAAGTAAATATAAACCCCATTTAGAGATGACTGCTTGTATTGCATACAAGGCCCTTGATGATCTCTGGCCTCTGCCCACCTTTCCAGCCTACTTTCAGGCACACATTTCCCGTACCTTACCATGCTTTACTTCTCTCAACACACCAGCTACTTGTCACTTTCTTACCTTGGATGCTCTGTCTTCTTAGCACTTCCTTCTCTGCTTTGAGGCACCATGTTCTCACATCTTTTAAAGCACTTATCATAACCTATTATAACTGTTTCCTTACTAGCCTAAAGGGCAAGGATTACTCCCAGTTTTTAATTCCTGCCATCTACCACAACACCTTGTTTGCAGTAGGTACTTAATAAATGTTGACTGACAGAATGAAAAAGGTCCAAATTCCTCTGGCTGACTTTCAAGGCCTTGCATAATCTGGCTCCAATTTATCTACCCAGCCTTATTTTCTTCCAAGTCCATTCCTATTCTCCTCACTTCCTATCATATGTCATGCTCATTTTGGCTTTTGTTCAGGTTACCCCCTCATCCTGGAAGAACTTCCATCTAGAGTAGCAATCTGTCCTTCAAGACCCAGATCTAATTATCCTTTTCCCATGATGTCACACTCTACTCTTCCACCCCACAACTGATCATTCCCTTCAGAGAACTCTGAAAGAGGGAGTACTACACATGTGATCACTTACTCTCTATGTGGCAGTTTCTCTCCCCAGTTTCAGTCTAAGTTCTTTGACACCAGGGACCACCTTCAACTTACTTTGCATGCTGATCTCTCACAACGCATTGCAACATGGTGATGCACGGGAGAGGCTGAGCGACCTGAATGACCGGTTATAGGTAGCATAGTACAAGGGAGAAAGCATGGCCTGGGTTGTAGTCCAAGTTCCACCACAATTAGCTAGTTGACCTCAAACACCTCGACCTCTCTGGTCGTTAATTCATCATCTGGAAGGTAAAACTTTTTTTTTTTTTTTTAAGATTTTTAAATTTATTTGATATATAGAGAGAGATCACAAGTAGGCAGAGAGGCAGGCAGAGAGAGAGGAGGAAGCAGGCTCCCTGCTGAGCAGAGAGCCTGATGCTGGGCTCGATCCCAGGACCCTGAGATCATGATCCTTGCCGAAGGCAGAGGCTTAACCCGCTGAGCCTCTCAGGCGCCCCTGGAAGCTAAGACTTTACAACCTTTAAAATTCCAGGGAAGGCTTTTTCCTTTTGCGCAAAGAACATTAAAATTTTTCCTCTAAAAAAATCAAAAGAAATTCTGAGACCTTTAGTAACTCACTTAACTTTAATGAACTATAGTACAATCATTTGCAAAACATAGACAGCCCAGTGCTCGCTTCGGCAGCACATATACAAACACAGACAGCCCATCCAAGGACCATGTAAAGGTCAAATGAGAAAACACATATAAAAATAAACAGATAGGGATGCCTGGTTGGCTCAGTCAGTTAAGTGTCCGACTCTTGATCCCAGCTCAGGTCTTGATATCAGAGTTCTGAGTTCAAGCCTCACACTGGGCTCCACACTGGACATGAAAGCCTATTTAAGATTTAAAAAAAAATTTTTTTTAAATGCATAAAATGTTGATAAAAATGTAAGGCATTTGGGGAACCTGGGTGGCTCAGTGGGTTAAAGCCTCTGCCTTCCGCTCAGGTCATGATCCCAGGGTTCTGGGATTGAGCCCCACATTGGCTCTCTGCTCAGCAGGGAGCTTGCTTCCTCTCTGCCTGCCTCTGCCTGCTTGTGATCTCGGTCTGTCAAATAAATAATAAATCTTTAAAAAAAAAAAAAAAACCACTTTAAAAAAATGTAAGGCATTATTATACTATTATGCTGTTTAGTGAAAAATGCAAGCAAGTGGCATTATTTGTTGTCCAGTTAGGATAGTGTGTAAATCTAGCCTGGAACAGGTCTTGGATCCTCAAATAATCCACCAGCTCAGAACAGCAGAACACTTCCATAGCCACAGGCTACACTCATGCCTATGTACAAAAGATACACATTTGGTAACCAAGTAAAGTAACCTTTATCCCAGAAGAATTACACAGCAGGTAACATACTGAAGTTAGTGAGTTACCAGTTAAGATCTAAATTAAAGCCTGGTTTTGATTTCTAAAATGTTCTTAGAATTTTCATAACCACTCTGTATTAGAATCAATAAACTTTTCCTATTTTGATAATAATTTGGAGGACGTATTTTAGCATGAGGAGACTCTCTGAGAAGTAATCTAGTTACAAAGACATAGTTTCTCATATAAACATGTCTAATCATTCAAGTGAAACATGACGAGGCTGGTTAAACAAAAAGAAACAGAAAAACACAAACTTCCTGACAATTCAGACGTTCTTCAAGAGATCAATTAATGGATATATATGCAAAGTATGAAAGAAAATGTAAAATGTTGGGGCACCTAGGTGGCTCAGTGGGTTAAAGCCTCTGCCTTCAGCTCAGGTCATGATCCCAGGGTCCTGGGATCGAGCCCAGCATCAGGCTCTCTGCTCAGCAGGGAGCCTGCTTCTCCCTCTCTCTCTGCCTGCCTTTGTGCCTACTTGTGATCTCTGTCAAATAAATAAATAAAATCTTAAAAAAAAAAAAGAATGTAAAATGTTTTTCTTAGGAGACTTTCAACTTGTTCAACAAAGGAGGAAAGTGGCAGTGTAGGAATTCAGACTAGTTTAATTTAGCAGCCTATTAATGTCAATAATATGTTACATGTCCCCTAACAGGCACAAAGAACTATATTATATATAACACTCAAAATCTCAAAGCATCCTGGATACAAAAATTATTTTCAATTTTCAAGTTAAATTTCATGCCAATTCACTTCCTCTATACACTTAACCATCTTCTTTTTAGTAGCTTTGATAACAAAACGTTTGGAACTACATTCAGGCAATAAAAGATGATTTTCCAACAATATTCCAAAGAGAATTGCTTAAAAAAAAAAAATCTTTTCTCAAATATCAAACCTTAAATGGAACAGTTTATACTATCTTCCCTCACCTCTTTTGGAACATTTTTTGATGTATGATTTGTGTTCATTTAGTTCATTTCACAGCCCTATAAATATAAATTCTAGAAGCTTCCTAGTTAGACCATTTTTAGCACTCCAGATACACAAATTGAACATACAATACCTGATAGATGAGTAGTCACCCTTTTATATAAAGCTTACAGTCTGGATATCTCTGCATAGCATATCTTAATATCAATGTTAACAGTCATTAGCCGAAACTACAAGCACACAGTGTAAAGCAAGTTTTTAGGTTCTGAGTGGTAAAATTGCCTTCGCAGCCTTTTGGCTAAAATCAGGGGTAAGGTTCTGAGTGGTAACTGTAAAGAGGAAAAATCAAAGGGATGGAAAACTAAATGTAAATTTAGAAATAAAAAAGTAGGCCTATACAAGAGATAATAGGAAAACAAGATTAGAAAAAGGCATTTGCAACGAAGAAATGCAAACTCATTCTTAACCTATTTACCTAAAATTCTTATCATGAATTTCTTTTCAAGTAAAATGGCACCTTGGATTTTAACAACTTGTTATCCTGGCTGTTCTGAGAGTATGTCATCTCACAGCATACCTTCATGACCCACTCCTACCTTCCTCATTCTGACTTAGGTTTTTGTTATTGTTGTTTACTGCTGTATTCCCAGTCCCTAAGAAAGTGCCCAGAACACAAAGGTCAAATAACAACCCTTGAGGGAGGTATTATTATCATCCTGGTTTTTCAGATGAGGAAACTGAGGCTTAGCAAAGTTGAGTAACTTGCCCAGGGGTTACAAACCACTAGCCCGAAACAGACCCACGTCTGTCTGACCACAAAATCCTCATTTGTGCTTACCCTCACTGGGCAAAATAACTTCCTACTGTCTCTTATTTTTGTGTATTTACTGGTGGCAGCTTTCTCTTAGCGGAAGCTTCAACTTCTCCATCAACCTTTTCCCAGGCATCCTCAACCTCTGACCCCCACTGAAGTCTTCTACAGATCCCTCCTTCCTTTGTGCTGTATTCTCTCCAGAGTTCTATTATAACATTACTTTTAGCCCCTTGCCATAGTTATTTCTCATCTCTCTCTCTTATCTGAACTCCAAACTTCCTGAGGGCAGGAATCAAGTATCTTCAA
Organism: Neogale vison; assembly: GCF_020171115.1. NCBI lineage: Eukaryota > Metazoa > Chordata > Mammalia > Carnivora > Mustelidae > Neogale > Neogale vison. The sequence continues at coordinate 16,660,801 of NC_058097.1, forward strand.
GAGTCTCCAGCATATGGTAAAGTGGAGTAAATGTTCGATGTCTGAATGAACAAACCTGACAAATCCATGACATAAAAAGGAACGCTTTAGCTCAGTTCCCTAACCACAGGCAACCAGAGACCTCCGCTTTCCTTTGCTTGGGGGTGGTAAGGGCATGCCTGAAATTCCCTGCGCACATCACAAGAGCATCACTGTGCTTCTTAAGACAGCTTTTCAAGTTTTGAGACATCTAATGAAAGAAAAATAAGGTTCCAAAACTTTAAGGGCTAAACATAAGATCTGTCTTTTGGATGTGGCCTACCTGGATGGAACATCAGCTCTTGATTTTAAATAATGTTTGACTGGTTCAATTAAATCACTGTTTTCAGTGATTTTGCATATTCTAAGTAATTTTATTTTTATATCTCTTTGGCTTGAAAAGTGTAATTTCATACTTCCCCACACATTTAAGGACAAAAACTGCTTGTCTTTTACAAAATAGGAAAATAAAATAGAACCTCTGTGTTAGGTAAAAAGGCACTCAATAAATATGTTATGCTGCTGTTTGTAAAGCCTCCTTCTAAAAGCACATGTGGCCTATTTTAGACTAATGAATACTGGGCAACATTTACTAGATGATTTTCATTTAATTGGTAGGAATACCAGGTTCAAAACATATCTAAACAAAAACTGGGTTTTTAAAAAAATATATGATATAAAGAGCTGAAATGTCTGCCCCATTACTGGTGAGTATTACATAAATAATACTACTTCAATATTCTGGTTCTAAGAATTTATAACCAATGCTTAGCTAGACCAATTTCAAGGTGCACATTTAAGTTACAAGGTCACAATTTTTTTTATAAACCCACTGCCCAAGCCACAGTCTATAATTTTACTCCATTTATTAACACTAATTTCTGGCCCCACCTATAAGTGAGATATAAATAAGATTTATAAATAGGATATTATAAAGATGGGACACTGGAATTTCACACTTGGAGCACATGCAAAGTAACATTTTTCCAAATATTTACAAGCAGATTTGGAAAAAAGTGAAAATCACTTTACCAAGCTGTACTTCTGACCTCAGTTCCATGACTAGTCTCTGCCTACCCTTATTCCCCACCCATTCCCTTCTGCGCTTCCTCTGCCAGGAATACCCTCTTGACTCATCTCTGCCTGCCTCTGTCCATTACTTCCTTAGAAACCTGGCTCAAGATTCAGCTCCTTGAAAAAGGCCTCCCTGACTAATCCTGATTTCCACTACTTCCTAACTTTGCATTCCCTTGGCATTTATATATAGTTTGCATTACATAATCAGTAACTTAAAGATGTTTTGCATTTTTCCATCATGTCCCCAGCTAGAGACCAAATAGAGGAACATTATCTCTTATAGCTTCTACTACACAGCCTGTAATAAATGCTTCCTTCTTGAATGACTGAATCACCACTGAGAGAAAGGCAAAGGCTCACAAATTTCTGAAGTAAGCAAGTGGCTTTTCAGATCACCTTGACAATACTCTACCACCTCCAACACACATGAACACTTCACGGAAATGAGATTTACTTTTGCCGCCCATAAATTCAACAAAAAAGATCCAGGTTACAGATCACGTACATACTTAAAGCAAATAATAATAGCAACTATTCAAACGTATCTTGAGATTTAACATTTCAGGCTTCATTTAAAGCCTTGAAGCAGCAAGCCTGTGAATGATAGGAAGCTGGCACCAGTCTGTTGCAAAAGGGGCAAAACTCTAGTTGGCAGTGAATGTTCAAACACGTGAGCCTCCACTGTTAAACAAGGCTCATTAGCCACACAAACTTGCTGTTTCAGCTTTCTGGCTTCGATGAAGTGCTATGATCTCTTTTGGTTATTGTCGAGAGCCAACGATGAATTAAATTCCCATAAATTAACCAATAGTTTTGATGGTTTGCCCAAACGTACCACTGGCATGGGGGTGGGGGTGGGATGTGTGTGTGTATGTTTTAACCAAACAGAACCTCTCTCGCCCCGGGGAGTCAGATCTGAGTGAAGAAAGCGCCAACCCGGCACTTCTCCGGAGGCGAAGCGAGACCTCCAGGACTCGAGCCCTTCAGTATCCCCCCTAGTCAGCTTATCTTGCAGAGGCGGGGCTTCAAGCGCTGCTGCTTTTCACTAAATCTCAACCAGAGTCTTCCTTAGGGACTGAAAGCCAACTTTTCCTTCAAGGAGCATCAGTTTTTTCCATACTCAAAGCCCCAGTAGGCAGGGTCCAAGGAAGAGCCGGGCCACCCGCGCGGGAAAGCTGAGGACGCGGGGCGGGGAGGTATTGGGGGGACACGGACTCTCTCCGCAAAGAGGGCAGGATGGCAGAAACAAAGTGAGCGCCCGCCAGCCCAGCGCCGCCCGCCGCCCGCCGGCCCCGCTCACCCTCCAGCAGCACCTCCTTGCCCGCGCGCTTCAGCGCCTGCACGGCCTGGTCGTGGGTGGCCTGGCGCAGGTCGGTGCCGTTCACCGACAGGATGGCGTCGCCCAGCCGCAGCGCCCGGCTCTGGTCGGCCGCCAGCCCCGGGAAGATCTTGGAGATGAGGATCGGCATCCGGTTCTCGCGGCCGCCCTTGATGCTGATGCCCAGGCCGCCCGCCTCTTGCTTCACTACGCGCACCCGGCGCACCGGCGGCGACGCGCCCGCCTCGCCCGCCGGGCCCCGCGGCGGCGCGGGCGGGCTCGGGGGACCCAGGCCGCGGCTGGGGCTCCCCGGTAGCGAGTCGCCGGCGCCGCCGCCGTTCGGGAGGCCGTTGAAGGCAGCAGCCGCCGGCCCCAGAGCCTGCTCGGACTCAGCCGCCGCAGCGTCGCCGGTGAGGCTTAGGCTCTCCCCGCTGAGCTCGGCCACCACCCGGACCCAGCGCTCCCTCAGGAGCAGCTCCACCAGCCCTGCTTTGGTGGCCCGCGTCCACACCGCCATGGCCGGCCCCACTCCCGCCGCCGCAGTCGCCGCAGCTACCCTCATTCCAGTCAGGCAGCCTCGGCGCTTCCCCCTTCCCGCCCGAGGGGGCGGGTCCGGGCCCTCCCCCCTCGCGGTCTTTCATTATTCATGAGAGGCCACGCCCACCGCCCGGAGGGGCGGGGAGTGGCAGGAGGAGAGGCTTCCGGGAGGTTAAGTTGTTGCTCTCAGGTCAGGCCCTTGATGCACGCTGGACGTGGCCGCCCTGGTGAGAAGAGGCTCCTTCTCACGTTCTCCTCCCGTTGGTCTCCGATGGCCACCTCCGAAGAGTTCTGACCCTTGCCACGCAGTTCGAGCAAAATCAGCCTCAAGCAGCACTTTGCAAGCCTGCAAGACTTGGTTGCACGTTCACTCTTGCATTGATTGGTTCATTATGTATTTACTGAGTGCTCAAGCCTGAGCTCCTTTTGATGCCTGGAGATGAGCTGAACAAACCGTACCACATTAAGAGCTGGCGGTCTAGTGGGGGAGGAGGACGAAGAACCAACCAACCTGAGGTGATACTATGCGGCTAAGTGACATGGAGAAAACGCCCTCAGAGCAGAGTAAATGAAACCTTTGGTTGGGCTGGGGTCAGCTTCCCAGAGGTGACAGTGGAAGGTGAGTAGGTGGAGCAGAGAGAATTGCATAAGCACAGGTCCAGAGACATGAATGCAGGCATTTGTAATCACCTGCTTACTTGCCTGTAGAGAGAGAGGACCATTGCTTCTTCAGCCTGGCAGCCACAATAGGTAGGCCTCAAAGACATTTACAGAATGACGGTTACTTAGGCAGATGTCAGAATTCCAGTGTGAACAGAGCATAGGGGCAGGGGACGTGGCAGGCAAGGAATGTGTAAAGCCTCGTATCATCAAATATGGGAGAGTTTGGAGTTGGATTTGTAGATCTGTCTTATGCTGGAAGTCATGGCCGGTTGTTGGGGCAAATATTGATGGGTATCCCCAGAAACTGTATGCACACAGCAGAACCTGCAGTGGCTTTTATCCAAAGACATGAGTGTTGCAATGCACCCACTTCCAGGTTCATGGGCTGGGAGAGCTATGGAAACTGAGGCCCAGAGTGCCAACGACTCCAGCCCAAAGTTCATTGTGAGGAGAAAAAAACAGGTCTCCCAGCCTCCTGGTCCAGGGCTTTACTACATACCCCAGACCTCAAAAATGAGGGTCCAGAAATCACACTGCTGACAGAGATCTCAGCAAAAACACGAGGTAAGGTGCCCTGTAACTTTCCTTCAGCAGTAAAAGTGAAATCCCCATGTTTTCACTTGTGCCAGTGGGGCTGCAAGCAGAGGGAATGAATGTGCACCAATTCCCATAAAAGGGTCTGTATACCTGCTTGCTCATGAAGTACATGTTGAAGCTCGCGAGCTATGGCCATGCACTTCTCTCTGAATGCACAATCATGTATGGGCAGGAACACTCAAAGAGCCTCCTATACTAGGAGTTGAAACAATAAAAATGGAGACTGGAAAGTATCCAGAGCTCAAATGAAGAATTCAAAATGAGAAAAATTCTTACCAAAAAAATCATTACAGCAGAATCCTTCTTTGCAATTAGAAGAGCAGGATTTTCCAAGCTGCAAATGTCAGCAGAAGCTCAACCCTCCAATTCTCTCCTAAATCAATTGCAATGAGGCCAGCTCCCTGTTCCGGCAGATCCCAATGTGCCCAAGTGCTTCTACAGTCACAGACCTTTCTGGCTTTGCTCCAGCTGAGGCGTGAGCCCCCAGAGGCCTGAGCTATGTGAAATTTCTGCTTATTAGAGAGCACTTGGCAGCCAATTCCTCAGAGTAGAAGCACTATTTTGAACAGTTTTATGTCCATAATCATCAAAGTTGGGCACCTGACAACACCTTTATTAGCAAAAGGGAAGTGCCGGAAATTGTTTCCAGAAGTATCAAGACGTTTTTGATCAAGAGAGTTGGAGGAAGTCATAGATCTTCCAACTAAATAGCAAGGACACTTAGGTAAGATAAGTTATGTGACAAAATATTTAACTCTAGGAGAGAAGGTAATGAAGATTGCTATTTGGGTTACTTGGGGGGTTTTACTTAAAAGATTATTTTTAAGTATATCCATGAAAAATTCCCAATTTATTGAGCTGTTTTTATGAGATCCTCCAACAGAATGTAATTTTCAGTGTTCTCTCTCATTACTATGTTCTGAGCAGTCACACTCATCCAGTCTGCTCAGTGTCTCCCCGATGCCTTGCACTTTCCCTACGGAGGCCATCCTTCCAAACACCTCCTGCCCCTCTCAACCACTTTCTCACACAGCAAGATCTCATCCCAGGTTTCCCTATCTACCCAATTTGCTGGGATTTTTCTTTTCAACGATTTTATTCTATGCCTGTCTGTTTTGCCCAAGTAAGTTATAAAATACAAGTGGGCAGGGACCACCCATTGGCTTTTTTTCATCCCCCACTATTCCAGAAATACTGCCTTTAATGAGAAGGAACTCATTAAACATGTGATTGAAATTCAGTGCCTCCTGTGCTGTAGTCATTTCAAATAATCCCTCTGAAGGTTACTGGTTCCTTGCAGAGTGAAAATTACCATCTAGTAAATCTCAAGTAGTCAGTGGAAATCTACTTACTATAGATAATGAAATCTGAAATAAAAAGAGTACACATCTGTTTCCACAGTTTTTTAGGGACAGAGAGACAAGCTCAGATAATTCTCTGAACAGGCCTGTTATTTTATCTACCTATAAAAAAGGCAATGGCCGAGATAATTCCTAACAACCTTACATTCCTCTCACCTATCAGTATGTATTCTCTGCTCAAGCTATTCTCTTACTCTTTCTCAGAACAATGCAGGGATCGTTACTACTTTATTATTCTTTTTTTTTTTTTTTTAAAGATTTATTCATCTGAGAGAGCACACACACATAGAGTTGGGACAGGGCAAGGGGCAGTGGGGAGAGAATCTTTAGCAGACTCCCCTCCCAAGATCCGAGCACAATGCAGGGGGCTCTATCTCACCACCCTGAGATCCTGATCTGAGTTGAAAGGAAGAGTCCTTTCAAATGACTGAGCCATCCAGGTGCCCCTCTTTTTCATTATTCCTTTAAAATGAGGGAAGTGGATTAGGCTCTGATTCTATGCTCTCTCAAAACCCAACGGCCTTTTTCTCCCTTTTCTCCCTCATAGTAGCAGTATATATCACACGGTAATTAAGAGCATAGGACTCAAACTACAGTCTGGCTACCGACTACTATACGGCAACCCGCAAGGGGCTGAGGTCGTGAGCCTCAGTTTTTTTTTTTTTTGTTGTTGTTGTTGTTTTAAGAGTTTATTTACTTGACAGATCACAAGCAAGAAGAGAGGGAGGCAGAGACGGGGGTGAGGGGTGGTGGGAAGCAGGCTCCTCGCTGAGTAGAGAGCCAGACGTGGGGCTCGATCCCAGGACCCTGGGATCACGACCCGAGCTGAAGGCAGAGGCTTTAACCCACTAAGCCACCCAGGAGCCCCGAGCCTCAGTTTCTTATTCGGAAAAATTCAGATACCTTCTACTCTAAGGATGGTTGTGAGGGTTGACCAGGAGGTAGCATATGAAGTGTTTAAAACAGCAGCATCGTACCTGCCATCCTGAAAGACTTGGAAAAAAGGTACCTGCTGCTGTTACTACTTGTTGAGGTGCAGCAGCAGCAACACTGAAACCTCTGGTAGGAGTCTCAAGTGTAGAGTCTATGCTTTATCTAGAAATGAGTCTGCCATAATTAGCTTTTGATTCCAGGCTTAAAAGGCAAATGGCCAAATTAATTTCGGTGACAAACAGGTCTCGTATAAAGCTACATTTCGGCTGAAAGGGAATATGCATTGCCAAGAGTCCGTCAAAGGAAAGAATTAGTGGATCTGGGGTTTGTTCCAAGGTTTGAGTGTTGTGTAATTTCATAAGGAAGGAGGGCCCCCGGCAAAATTGCAGCCCTTAGCAAGCCTGAAGGTCACCACCACAAAGGCGGCCTAATGCCAGAGGAACAAAAACAAGAGCTGCTCAATTACTACTAAAGAAGAGACCAAAGGAAGAACCAAGCGTGTAAGATAACCAATCCAACATCCAACTTTGAAAATTTATCCATGCATGACTCTTTCCCAGTTAGAAGGCAGATCAATTGTCCCTTTCAAAGGGCAGTATTCCTTTGCCTTCCAGCAGAAAGACCTTAAAATATATCTTTCTTCCCAGCACAAACATGAAGTGAAAGGTGAATATATCCTTTAGCTTATGCAAGCACATTTGAAAATTCATCCCACCAAGATAAATCACTATCTGAAACCCACAAAAATGGATTAACTATTTCATGCGTTAGGACTACGAAAAGCCACATCTGCTAACCACATTCCTAATGAAAAGCAGCTGTGTGACAGTTCTGTAGCTCTGTGACTTTCTTTTTAGGAAAATATTAGCAAGGACATAGTAACAGAAGGTTAGTTTCATTGAATCCACTTAGTTATGGAAAATCACCAGTGTTTTTTTTTTATTGTCATGGAAATCACACACTTTGCCATGAAATTCAGATAAGTTCCCCAAATAAAAATCCCCTTTCTTTCACTACCAGTTCCAACAGAATTTTTAGTGCCTCACCGTAAGACCTGGAGTCTTGCAGTCAGCTCCACCTCTCTTCTTTCAGGGGCCATTAAACCCCAAATCATGTTTATTGATGCACAGGGTGTTTTTCGGCCTTTGTCCATAGCTTCAACTCCCTCCTCAGTCGATTAATGGAATAGGCCATTGGAGGGATCATAGAACCCTCTGAGAATCTGCTGCGTGCTGTGGGCAAGTCTCAGATAAATGCTCACTTACGCAAAGTAGAGTAATCAAGTTTGGGAGCTCACAAAGCCCCTAAAGCCCTTCCACGGACTCTTTAATGGGCTGAATTGTGTCCCCTCAAACATGTATAGGTTGAAGTCTAACCCAGAGTACCACAGAATGCATTTGAAGATAGGGTTGTTGGTGGTCCCTGGGACAGGCTATGCTTTCTCTTGCTTCCACTTTTATACTGAGAATGATCTAGGAATGCCTCTTTTCTTCCCCTTTTCCCCTTATTACCACACAATTCCAACTGCTAATTTCAGTGAGGTGCCCCTTGCCTGTACTCACCTCTTATGGTGCCTTCCCGATATACCTGCTTCTTTCCCCAACTAGGCTGTGTTCTGCTGAAATCATCTTTCACTTGGTGGTGGTGCACGGCAGACAGCAGGCCCTCAATAAACGTATGTTGAGTATTAAGTCCTATAACTTCCTAAGGACAAAGGGCTGACACAAAGCTAAGCCTTAATATCTACATCTCTGCTGTCCATATATGAAAGTCACTAGCCACATGCGGCTATTTAAATTATAATCAAATAAAATTTAAAGTTCTGTTTCCTTTGTTGCACTAGCTGCCTTTCAAGTTCTCTACAGTCACATGTTGCTAGTGACTAACTATCATACTGTACAGCACAGACACAGAACATTCCCACCACTACAGACAGTTTATTGGACAGTGCCGACCTGTATCTGAAAATACCTTGGACGATGGAAAAAAACCCAACACATTAAGAAAAAAAGGAAAAGAGGTTATGAATATGCAATTTACAGTTAGCTCAAGAGCCAAAACACATTAAAAAAGTGAGCAATATCTTTACTAAACAGACAAAATGAGATACTATTTTTCACCCATTAGATGGGCTACAACTAACGTCTATCTCTACACTGGCAGAGTATTACGGAAATGAGTACTTTCAAACAGTGGATAGAAATAGAGCCACTCCAAAGGGATGAAAAGTGAAAGAAAACAAACACTGTATGAACTGGCAATTCTACTCCCCAGAGGAAACACCCCCATGGGAGTACTACTTTGTGATGTACTAGGCTGTTCATTACAACGCTTTATGATTTACACACAAGACTGCCCACAGCATGCAGTATTACAGCTAAATCAAGTAAGTGAGAAATGCTTAAACACTGTCACTGCAGCCTGTGAGATGGAAAAATCTTTGGTGTCTCATGCCTGCTCATCATACTTACAACTGGGTCCCTACAACCAAGAGATAGCAGGGGAAACGACTTTAAGAATGCCACCTTGGCCTCTTATGAACTGTTGTGTGACGATGGGAATAACAACATCCCCTCCTGGTCTCTCATTCCATGAGTATAAAAACGAGGCCAGAGGCAAATGGTTCCTTTCACAAATCTGTTTTCTCCACCTCCAACCCCAACAACAGTTGGAACAGCTCCACTTTTAACTGTATCATGTATTACTGTTCAGAATGACGTTCCATTTGAAGAAAGTTTTGATGCTTAAAAAGCCACCAAACTAGGTCTCTTATTTCCAATATTCCAAGATTTCAGTTTCTAATTTGCTGTCATCTTCAGGGTAGAGGGTACATTATCCATTCAGAGATCAGATTACCAACTACTATATGAGAAAAGAGAATTTTTTTTTTATAAAGTTGCTTCCTGCACTCCTTTTTTAAATTTTGTTTATTTGACAGAGATCACAGGTAGATGGAGAGGCAGGCAGAGAGAGAGAGAGAGAGAGAGAGAAGCAGGCTCCCTGCTGAGCAGAGAGCCCGATGTGGGACTCGATCCCAGGGCCCTGAGACCATGACCTGAGCCGAAGGCAGCGGCTTTAACCCACTGAGCCACCCAGGCGCCTGAGAAGAGAGATTTTTTAAAGCATTCGAGTCAGGTTAGCAAAAAGGTAGGTAGTCTCAGATCAAAATTTTTCTGTAGAATCCAGGTAGGAGCCAAAGTCTGCAAAATGCCCGGATCAGAAACATGCAGCTTTTAGGTTACATAGATCCCTAAAAGTAAAAGCACCCCGGAACACATGCTCTGAACTCTTCTTCTCATTTAATACTGCTTTGCCTTCCCTTCCCCCAAGTTCTCTAACTTGCCCCAATCAGTTTCTGCTTCATTTGTATTCAAAGTTCCTCTACTAAGGAAGAATTTCAAGGCCCAAAGATCTTACTTCCCATACCATTTATGGAAATCCAAATCACTGGCTGGAAATGCTGCAAAGGAATGCTTTCTACTTTCAAAAACTTTTACTTCTTCACTCATGATCTGCAAGCCTTTTCTGGCAGAATTACACCTTCCATAATCCACAAGAATATGTCTCAGTAAATCAAGTCTTAAACTAGACTCCCATTAATAAAGACTCTCTGAATTTATAGCTCTACAGACAGCAAAAAGCAAGTAAGTTAGTATTTAAGGCACCCAGCCTCCCTCTGCTCATACGCAATGAAGATCAGTGACTTAAACTTTATTTTTAATGACACCAAAGAAGACGGAAAACATTTCTTAGGAAGGGCAGAATCTTATACTGTAAGGTAGTAATCCACACTAATGCAGATTGGGAAAATACGCCTCACTAAGAAAATTTATTCAAGTAAGAAGAAAAGTAAATTATTTTACATGGGGGGCCCAAGAAGCTGCAGTTATTTGTTTAAAGTACTCCCATTATGGGAATGTCCATCTATGTGGATTCCCTATATATATGCTATTAAATGTGTTTTTCTCTTGTTAAAAAGAAATAACTTCCATTACCGTAAGGAAACTAAACAGGCAAAACAGAGAAGTGGCATCCATTATAAACCCTGTTTTATCTGTCACCTCTTAGCTAACCTGAAATAGGCTGTCCTCTATGTTAAAAAGTACTGGGCTTTGTTTCTCTCTTATTACCTCTCTTAATTCTCTTCCTATATGTCTACCTTAAATCATCACTTATTATTTGCCCTTTCCAGACTGGAGGATAGGGTTCATCTCAGCAAAAATGTTTTTTGCCAGCATTTTACTCATGATGTCGTCAGAACCCATATCCTTCTCTGCCTATACCATGGCCCTCCACCCCCAAAACAAACAAAACCACACATACTGGGTTTCCACAGGCATGCAACACAATACCTTCATTGAGATGGGAAGGAAATCGATCTGCTCAGTTCAGGTTAACTAGGGTTCTTCACCTTCTAATTTAAAAGATTACATTAAAACTTGTCAGTTGATAACTCCCATGGGAATAACACAAAGCAAGTAGAAGAGAAAAAAGGTAAAATATATGGCAAGCTTTCTGGTTCTGTCCTCCACTTCTACTGTTTACAAAATCCCCGCCCAGTGTTTCTTTACTCTTTGAAACTGGCATATGCATATGTATATATAATTTTTATATTAGTATATAACTATAAAATGTTAACACGTATAAGATATATTATATATATTACTATATATATTTATCAGGTGAAAGATGGTTAATGAGATAGATAACCCGAAACCAGATTTTTTTTCCCTTTAAATAAGATAAATAGCTGACTGCCAGAGGCCAAAAGCATCAATTTTTGAGATGGAGTATGGCAGTTAAAATTCTTCCTTGAAAAAGGCTAACGATTACTACTGGTAGTGAGGCTATCTTGAGGAAACAAGCGGAGTTCCCCTGCCCTCAAGGGCAATGGTGGGAGGGTCCCACACCTCTGCACTGGCCCCAGGCAGGAGGCTGCAGACAGTGAAGGTCATCAGCCCTCTGAAGCCTCAGGCTCGTGTTAGGGGAAGAGAAGATAAGTACCATCTTTTTTTTTTCCCTGAGACTGTGGTCTGAACAACAGGACCCTGAAAAAGCTGTATGAAATTTGTAGCTGCTTAGAACATTATCCCAAGTACAGATACCTTGGAGTTTCTATTCACTGCAGTCAATGAAGTGAAATTACTGTCCATTATTTTGGAAGGTATTATTCATAATAACTAGTCCTAAAGAATAACTTTGTTTTATTATCATGATCTGTGAAAACAAACAGGGCAGACAGTTCAAGGAAGGACACAGACAGTGCCCTATTTTAAGTCCCAAATTTCTTCTTTTTGATGGGTGGTGGAAGCTGAGCGATGATGTCATCCAGGGGCCGTTCTACTGCCACCAGTGTTCTTTCATCCAAAAGATCCATGAAAAGCAGAGGCTGTAGAGAAATGATAATGACTCTACCAGGAGTTAGGCTCCAGAGCCAGTCCTGAACAGACTGACTAGAGCTAAATGGCCAGCTCAATTCAAGGCTGAAGGGTTGAAATCTCTGACAATCCTTCCTCCCCTAGGACTCAAAATGGTTGGTCAAACTGGGAGATGTTTTGTTTTGTTTTGTTTATTATATCTATCTATGTATCTGTCTATCTAAAGTAATCTTGGGGTGCCTGGGTGGCTGATTCAGTTGAGTATCTGACTCTATCTCAGGATGGTAAGTTCAGGCTCCATGCTGGGTATGGAACTTACTTTATTTTTTTAAAGATTTTATTTATTTATTTGATAGAGACACAGTGAGAAAGGGAACACAAGCAGGGGAGGTGGTCAACGGAGAAGCAGGCTCACCGCTGAGCAGGCAGCCCGATGTGGCAATCAATCCCAGGACCCTGGTATCATGACCTGAGCCAAACGAAGGCAAACAACTGAGCCACCCAGGTGACCTGGAGCTTACTTTAAAAAAAACAAAACAAAAAGCTCTACACCAAATGTAGGGCTCAAACTCACGACCTTGAAATCAGGAGTCATATATATGCTCCAGTGACGAGCCAGCCAGGTGCCCAAGGTTAGGAACTTACCTTTCTTCTTCTTATTATTTTTTTAGTAATCTCTACACTCACTATGGGGATCAAACTCACAATCTTGAGATCAAGAGTCATATACTCTTCCGACTGAGCCAGATAAGTGCCCCAAGGTTGGAAACTTTTAACTGAGCTCACTAATAAAAGACTTCAACAAGATTTTTCATGTTTTTCTATACAGAACATTTGTTCTCTAATTTCTTAGGAATCAGTGTTAACCAATGGCTTTGGAGCCTGAATTCTTGGCAAACAGCAAGTTACAAATGCATTAAGAAACTAATCATACTTAAATGATTTACAGATGTCCCTCTTTAAAAGAAAAAAAAAAAAATTCTTGCAGACCCCTGAGAAAATGTTTCAGGACATCCAAGGAACTCTAATCTGAAAAGCATCAATATGGAACTTCCAAGTTGGCACAAAGAGCTCTAGTATCATAAGCTTAACAAATATTTGTTTCATATACAGCGAAAAGCTTAGCCCAGAAAGGGAAGTCACAACAAATTCAATGACTTCCACTTGCTTCAAATTTATCTTATGGAACATGCTGTAATTGTAAGTCACATTTAAAGGCCAGCTTTAAAACAAAGACACCACTCAAGCTCCAACATAATCTCTCAATACCAATGTATTTCATTTTGGGTAAGTATGCTGTGCATGCCTCTAATACACCGAGGCAAGAATAATGAAATGCAAACATAAGGAACAGAAATCCTCAGAAAGGGACCTGTCTCCCAAACCAGGTTCTCTGAATATAAAATGAAAGTGCTCTTGTCTGCCTATTGTGGAGCTTACTACATTTTGATAACATCCCAAGGAACCATCCAGAATATAATGCAAAATGTTTTACCTTATATATCTTAGAAATTTTAAAGGCATGGGCGGTACGCCTCCTGATAACATCTGATTCCTTCGTGGGAGGAAGTGGATTGTAGAGTAAGGTTTTGTCATTTGGAAGAGGCTAAAAAGACAAAGACATACTGTTTAAATCGTTATTTTTATTGGGCTTCTCCAGAACAAAGGACTGTACTGATTTTTCAAGCAAATACCACCTTTCAACCATCATATTAGACACGACTCTCCCTACTTCAGGAAGAGCCATGGCCACTTTTCCAGCTATACTGTCTGGCATATGCAGGAGCTTAGCCCATGCAGGCTCTGCTTTCTAGACTATTCCCCAACCAGATCACAGACAGGCCAAGTGACTAAAGTTCTCCCCAGGCAAAAACCGAAACACAAACCACCCCCACTGATCTCACTGACACCTCGAGAGATGGCCTCTGGCCAAGCAAGTGATATTTCATCTCTGACTTCCTTGGGAAATAGCTCTGCCCAGCATGCGGAAGTGATGGACTTATCGCCAATGCTTAACAAAAAAATATGGACAGCCCTGGGCTGAGTTACAGAGAGGCAAGCAAGTGGGAGGAGCCCTTCCTGTCTCACTCATCTTGCAGAAGGCACTTGTCAGCCAGCTCTGATTCCCACGCCCAGAGGACACAGGGCCTGCGAGATGAGTTCCAGTGACACATCATGCACACCACCTAGAGAGCCATCTGCTGCTCTCCCCTTGGTTCCTTCCACCCCCACCTTTACAGAAAGACCAAAACACTGTGTGTTAGTTGCAATCTAAGCCCAAGCACATTATAGGCATGGCCACAACAAATACTGCTCCTAAGAAACAAAGTACCTGCCCAGAGAAGATATGTAAATCTGGGTAAATCAAAACAGCAGCTGGCAGAGGCTAGAATCTAGAACTGAAAAAAATGCTCACATTCCACCTAAATCATAGCCACGAATAATGGAATTTTCCTGGATGAACTTTTTTCTTTTCTTGTTTTTTAAAGATTTTATTTATTTGACAGAGAGAGGGAGAGAGATCAGAAGTAGGCAGAGAGGCAGGCAGAGAGAGAGGGAGAAGCAGGCTTCCCCTCGAGTGCAGAGCCCGATACGGGGCTCGATCCCAGGACCCCAAGATCATGACCCAAGCTTAACTGACTAAGCCTCCCAGGTACCTTTTCTTTTCTTTTTCTAAGATTTTATTTATTTATTTGAGAGAAAGTGAGCAACAGAGCAGGAACTGGGGCGTGGGAGGGGAGGCAGAAGTAGACTCCCTGCTGAGCCAAAAGCACTTAACTGACTGAGCCACCCAGGCACCCCAGGCTAGACTTTTTTCAAGCCATTAAGGCCAACTCTTCAGGCTTACAGATACTGTTTCAGCATTTTCAGGCGAGCGACAAAGTGGTCAAAACCTCAGCCTGTGTCCCCTTTAATAAACCTGTGTTATTCAGTCACCCCAAGGTGCAAAGGTGAAAATAATTCAGCCAAATTGATGGTATTCCCCATGAGTGTTACCTTTCTTACTCAAGTTTATGTGTTCAAAGGCAAAGCAGAGAAATAATCAAATCATCAAAAACCAGGACACAAAGGTCTGCCCATACCCTGGGAGCCTCAGGGGCCTGGGAATGAAAATGAGGAAACTGGCAAAACAAAAGTTCCTCTCCTCCAGATAATTGACCAGGAAGTTTTATTCTGATTCTCCCTTCTCTTAACTCTTTGTACGTGTTGATTTAGAACTTGAAAATTCCTAAGTACAGAAAAGTCAGTGTGAGCGCAGGTGGTAGTAGTGAGGAACTTACCAATGACTTGTCGATGATGCAGAACATGTAGGCATCATGAAGAAGGATGTGCATTGGTCTCTTGGGATGAAAACTGATGTGTGTGATGGGAGTATCCCTCTGGAGCCAGAGGTAATGAAACCCCTGCTTCTGGATGGTCCGGCTCCACTCTGTATACTGTTTGTCTGGGATACTGTACTCAAATACCTGAAGAAGGGTATGATACACAAGAAATGCAGGCTGGTATCCAGAAAAACTGGAAGAAATGCAGGCTTGTACCCAGAAAAACTCTCACCCCTAATCAGAAAATATCTGTACAAACTCTGTATCATATTCAGCCTTATGCTTTCTACTTTTTCTTTTAAGTAAAAAAATTTCAAGGTAAATTACAGAATGCAAACAATGAAATTAACACAAAAGGTTTATGAAGTCACCCTGTCGTCTTGACATCTCTCTTCCCCAAGACAAGAGCAGTCTATGTCTTACATCTTTTTGATCTTTTATGCATATAATACAAGCTATTCTGCAAGTTTCATTTTTAACTTAGCATTTTATCATGGAGACTGACCCATGTCAGTATTAATAACTGTAGCTATATATCACTCCTGCCCCCTTAAAGAACACATAATAATCCATTCACATTTTGGATGTACCATGATTTACTTATCTAGCCTGTTTAACGGACACTTAAGTTATTTCCAATCTTTTACTGCCACAAACAAGGCTGCAATGATTATCTCTGTCTTTCTGTACCACTCAAAGCATACATCTACAGGAAGAACTTTGTTTTTTTTTCTTCTTAAAGATTTATTTATTATTTTAGAGTTGGCAGGAAGAAAGAGGGAACACATGTGCACACACACGAGCAGGAGGGGCACTGGGAAAGAGAACCCCAAGAAGATTCCACACTAAGCACAGAGTCTAACACAGGGTTCGATCCCACAGCCCCAAGATCAGACATTTAACCAACTGTGTCACCCAGGCACCCTAGGAGGAACTCTTAAAATTGGAACTTTTGATTCAAAGAGCATGTGGATTTAATCTTTTTTTAATGTATCTCAAAGTGTCCTCTAAAGGGGTCATCCTAATTTGTGCAGGGTACCAAGTGGTGTTTTCCTATATTCTCACAGCATTGAATATTATCAACTCTACAGATCTTTGCTAATGTAACAGGTACAAAAAAATTTCCCACCAGATGTCATGACTGAGGCACCTAAGGGCAAACAAAAGGCATCAGGTGGACATTATGTGTGGCAAAGACAAGGCTGGAGCTTCACTAATCTTCCAGTTTCTGGTCAAGAACACATAACCAGCAAACCAAAATGAGAGATTTCATTTTCTGGATATAACATTTATAGATCGGTACATGTGAGGGTTAAAACTGCTTATCAAAGCAGCAAGCATTACTTGCCCAGCAATCAATCTACTTAAATGTGCTTCTTAGATCACAATCTTTCCAACAGCTGAGTGAGGAAGGTATTATGCAGATTTTACATATGAGAATATATAAGTATTTATCATTTCACACAACATGTATCATTTCACAGTATCTGTAATTCAGATATTTTAAAGATCTTCTTGCAACTTGGTATGGAAAAAAAGCACTAGGCTATGCTACTCATTTTGATAACCGTTACCTCTCTAACAGGTAACAGATTTCACTAGGGACTAATTTCCTTATCTGCAAAAGTGAAGGCAAATTACATAATCTTTTAGTCACTTCCAACCTCAAGATCTTATTCCACCCCATATCCAGTCTAACACCTGGTCCAGGTCATCTCTCTAGTCTAAAAACGATCAGTAAAATGAGTACTTCAGAATTCCTCCTCCTTCCACTATCTCCTTACTCTATAATCTCAGAGCTTCACTATTTCACTGTGTCCATCAAGCCAAAGGCTATTACTGCCCTATAATGTACTCAGGCTATACATGCAATCTTTACTTCACACAGGAGAAAACTATCTGTATATCATCCAATATTTTCTTTTTTTTTTTTTAAGATTTTATTTATTTATTTGACAGAGAGAGATCACAAGCAGGCAGAGAGGCAGGCAGAGAGAGAGGAGGAAGCAGGCTCCCTGCTGAGCAGAGAGCCCGATGCGGGCCTCGATCCCAGGACCCTGAGATCACGACCTGAGCCGAAGGCAGCGGCTTAACCCACTGAGCCACCCAGGTGCCCATCATCCAATATTTTCAAACAAAAATTCCTCCAAACACAGGCAGCAACCTCTTCAACCTCAGCCACAGCAACTTCTTCCTAGGTACCATCGCCAAAGGCAAGAGAAGCAAGGGCAAAAATGAACTATTCAGACTTCATCAAAATCAAAAGCTTTTGCACAGCAAAGGAAACAGTTAAAAAAACCAAAGGATAACTGACAGAATGGGAGGAGATTTTTGCAAACAACCTATCAGATAAAGGGCTAGTATCCAAAATCTATAAAGAGCTTAGCAAACTCAACACCCAAAGAACAAATAATCCAATCATGAAATGGGCAGACGACATGAACAGACATTTCTGCATAGACATCCAGATGGCCAACAGACACATGAAAAAGTGCTCCATATCACTCGGCATCAGGGAAATACAAATCAAAACCACAGTGAGATACCACCTCACGCCAGTCAGAATGGCTAAAATTAACAAGTCAGGAAATGACAGATGCTGGTGAGGATGCAGAGAAAGGAGAACCCTCCTACACGTTGGTGGGAATGCAAGCTGTGCAACCACTCTGGAAAACAACATGGGGGCTACTCAAAAAGTTGAAAATAGAGGTACCTTATGACCCAGCAATTGCACTACTGTGTATTTACCCTAAAGATACAAACGTAGTGATCCAAACGAGCACGTGCACCCGAATGTTTATAGCAGCAATGTCCACAACAGCCAAACTATGGAAAGAACCTAGATGTTCATCAACAGATGAATGGATAAAGAAGATGTGGTGTGTGTGTGTGTGTGTGTGTACACGCACACACAGAGAGAGAGAGGAATACTATGCAGCCATCAAAAGAAATGAAATCTTGCCATATGTGATGACCTGGATGGAACCAGAGGGTACTATGCTTAGCGAAATAAGTCAATCAGAGAAAGACAACTATCATATGATCTCTCTGATATGAGGAAGTGGAGATGCAACATGGGAGGTTGGGGGGTAGGAAAAGAATAAATGAAACAAAATGGGATCGGGAGGGAGACAAACCGTAAGAGACTCTTACTGTCACAAAACAAACTGAGGGTGACCGGGGGGAGGGGAGTAGGAAGAGGGTGGTGGGGTTATGGACACTGGTCAGGGTATGTGATATGGTGAGTGCTGTGAAGTGTGTAAACCTGGTGGTGATTCACAAACCTGTACCCCTGCGGCTAATAATACATTATATGTTTATTTAAAAAAAAAAAAAAAAAAAAAAAAGCTCCTCCAAAACTGTCATTATCTTAGCTTCTTAGTTACTATCCTAAAAAAGGGAATTAGAAAGCACTGGACTCTCTTACCTGCTGGTCAGAATGAGCAATGACAAGGTTGTTGGTATTGGGAGCGATGGCCAAAGCAGTCACAGGGAAATTATACGAAGGTACTGTGCAGTGAAGCTGGGAACAAATAACAGACACAAAAGACAACTCTGTATCTTCCCTCAGGAAAGACTGGATGGTCTAGGTCTGTTGTTTTTTAATAGCGTTCCTTAGAACTCTAAAAGTTCTAAGAGTTCTGCAGAAGTTCCTAAAAACATCAGGTAGTACCCCCAAACAATAAACTTTAATTAAAAAGAAAAACATGTTTAACTGCTTACAAAACTGACAGCATTTGCAGAAAAGTTCAGAGTAAAGCTTGTGCTACTATCGCTACATCTGTATGAATTGCTCATTAATATGTCATTAATCAAGGAATCAACAGCTCTACAGTTTATTTTTTTTTAATATATTTTTTTTCAATTTATTTAAACAGCTCTACAGTTTAAAAGAAACTAATGCTTAGTCATGAACATTTACATATAGTCCCAAGACATGTGCACCACTACACAGGTGCCAGGCAAGGCTCAAAGAGCAGTGCGTGCTTCTGCCACATTGTCATAAAGATTAAGTTATGCAGTTAATAAGCAAACGCATTAAATGTTGCAGTTTGGTATCATTCTATAAATGCTTGATGCTTATTTCAAGTTTTGGGTACTTCTTGTATGGTTTTCATAATGAAGATGAAAATTTGTAAGGATCATTAGTAATCCAGTGTGTGAAGAACAAGATCATTACTAATTAGTGAAAAATATTTGCCTATTCCTCTGTCAAACCTCTGTTTAATTTAAAAATACCTTGAGATTACAAGGCAAACGTTTAAAGGAAATTTTTACTATCTGCAACTATTCATCTGGGTAAATTAGAATTTTCCTCCCCACAATATAGAAATAACCTGGATGTGAGTTCATCACTCATAATTCCTTAATTTCAAATTTCCATAGAAGGATACTTTCACAGTTCTCACTGACTGATTTTAATGTTGTAGATTACAGTTTTGGGGCTCCCGACAAATAAAACGGGAAAAATACAGTTTGAAGAAAACAAAAACAAAAACAAAAACTAAAAACACCTCAGTAATTTTCCAGGTCATACCAATCTGCCTTGAGTCTTGTAACTGCACTGTTTCCTACTACTTAAACCTATGCTCACCTTTAGATGTTTTATGTTGTACACATGGACTCCAGCACTGGTACCTGATGAAGCTAGCCAATTCCCATCAGGACTGACAGCCAAAAGACACATGGACTCCACCGTCCCTGTGCAGAGAGAATAAGTTAAGTCTCTGCATCCAGTGTCCACAGCCAGCCTTGGCCTGATTGCAAAAGCCAGCAATCACAACTAGATAATCTGAGAGTTCTGCAAACAAGTTATAGATGTTAGTTTACTATTCATTTCTACATTCATTAGCCATCCTTCATGTACAGAGGAGTTAGAGATAAGCCTGAAGGCATCACTTGCTCAAGCCTGACTGAGATACTGTCTACTATAGGAATGGAGAATCAAGGTAGCAGCTACCTAAGTCTGTATTTTAGTTGTTTCAAACTCCTTTTCCTATCAAATGCTTTTTGCTTGTTTAAGATTTATTTATTTGAGAGAATACAAGCTAAAGTGCAGAGTCAGAGTCAGAGTCATCCAATCATGAAATGGGCAGAGGACATGAACAGACATTTCTGGGGTGGTGAAAGGGAGAAGGGAGTCTTAAGCAGACTCTGCGTTGACCATGGAGCCTGACATGGGGCTCAATTCCACAACCCTAAGACCACGATCTTGAACCAAAACCAAGGGTCAGACACTCAAATGACTGTACCACCCAGGTGTCCCCTACAAATGATTTTTATTATTTATTTTTTAAATCTTATTTTATATATATGTAACATAAAAAATGTATGATTTTATATTTAAAAATTTTATTTATTTATTTGATAGACACAGATCACAAGTAGGCAGAGAGGCAGAGCAGGCTCCCCACGAAGCAGACCCCGATGTGGGGCTCAATCCCAGGATCCTGAGATCATGACCTGAGCTGAAGACAGAGGCTTAACCCACTGAGCCACCCAAGAGCCCCTACCAAATGGTTTTTAATCGAAGTTAAGGACAAACAGCAAGTTTAACAGGCCTGAAGCACATACTTAATTTACTGGGTAGCTGCTGTACATGTGGGCCATCTTTGTCAACAAGGGATTTTTTTTTTAATTAATTTATTTATTTGACAAAGAGAGAGAGAGAGACACAGAGATAGTGAGAGAGGGAACACAAGCAGGGGTAGTGGGAGAGAGAGAAGCAGGCTTCCCGCTGAGCAGAGAGCCCAATGTGGGGCTCGATCCCAGGCCTGGGATCATGACCTGAGTTGAAGGCAGACACTTAACGACTGACCAACCAAGGTGTCTCCGTCATCAAGGGATCTTAAATCTATCTGGCAAAATGAAGATTCATGTGGTTAAAAATGAAACAGCAAGGCTACATGCCAAAATAAGTGTTGCACACAATGAAAAGGCTTTATTTATAAGAAGACATATGACAGGTGCTGAAGGATGGGTGAGGTGAGCAGAAAAGGACAGAGAACAAACGTGAGCTAAGTGAAAAGAACTGGAATACACAGGTTTGGGGACTGTGAAGAAACCAGTCTGACTATAAGACGACAAGAGATGAGAAAAGAAGAACAAATTAAGTGGTATCTATAATGAAAGCCTAAGTTTAAAGGGTGCTAAATGCAAAATACAGAGTCTACATTTTTTAATAAAATCATATACAGATATGATAATCAATACACACTGTCACTTATTTTATCTAACTCTTAACCTGTGGGTTTCTTTTCGTATATGCTTCTGGAGCATCTCAGAACCCTGAGAGTTTAAGTTGAAAGAGCTGAATTTCTAGGCTGATGGAGTCTAAATGACAGTGAAGGTGCTACTATCCAGGCCAAGGGAAGAGCAAAAAGGCCCATGGGAAGTACTGGGTACCAAGTTCTCAATCATGAACTCAGCAACAGCTATACACAGTTACTTACTCATGCATACTCACGCTCTCAAAGAATGTTGAGAAATGCAATCATGAACTTTGTAAGTAATGCAACTGCGTGTATAAGTTCAACTTTAATAAAAACAACCAGGGCTGTGGTGTGGTTGGGGGGGGTGTGGGGGGGTGGGTGTGCCTGGGTGGCTCAGTAGAATAAGCATCTTTTGGCTCGGGTCAAGATCTCAGAGTCCTGGGATCCAGCTGTATCTGGCTCCGTATTCAGCCAGGAGTCTGTCTGCCCCTCTCCCTCCTTGTACTCTGGCTCTCTCTTGCAAATAAATAAATAAATCTAAAAAACAAAAACAAAAAAACCACCACCAGGGAGCCTGCTTCCTCCTCTCTCTCTGCCTGCCTACTTGTGATCTCTGTCAAATAAATATATACAATCTTAAAATAATAATGATAATAATAATAACAATAATAATAATAAGGGCGCCTGGGTGGCTCAATGGGTTAAGCATCTCCTTTCGGCTCAGGTCATGATCCCAGGGTCCTGGGATGGAGCCCTGCATTGGGCTCCTTGTTCAGCACGAAACCTGCTTCTCCCTCATCCTCTGCCTGCCACTCCTCCTGCTTGTGCAAATAATCAAATCTTAAAAAAAATAAAAACAACCAACAGGAAAATTAACATGTTCAAAGAAATACCTATTTACAAACATGTATCAGAAGTACACAAAATATTAATGGTAATTATTTCTGGGTGCCAGGATTACAGATGATTTTAACTTTCTCCTTGCTCTGCTAACAAAACTCTTGAGAAGGGTGATGAAACTTCTGGCCCCAAATAAGGAATCAAAAACCCAGTGAGAAAAGAGTAGGTGTAAGGAACATTTCAGATCTCATCAAGAGTTTTCACTTGCCAGATATCTCCTCCTACTTTAAATTACAAACATGTGAGTATTTGCAGGGTGGAGAAGAGCATTAGGGAAATCCAACAATGAATGAGGTTTAAAAGGGAAAAAAAAAAAGATACATCAGAGTCTGACAACTCTCTCCATTGGCCAGTTACCAAGTTCCCACCTGACTGAGGCTGGAAAGTATGCAGGTGCTTGAAGCTTCCTTCCAAGAGCCGAATGACATGTAGAGACCCTTGATTTGATGCCACAAAGAGTTTTGTTGAATCTTCAGAAAACAAAATCTGAAGGGCAGAGCGAAGGAACGCTGGCATTTTGGAAACCTTAAGGTAAACAGGTAGTAAAAAACCAGTGAGAAAAGTGACACCTAGAACCCATCAAAAATAATCATAGCCAGGCTTATGAGGCAGTAATGCTTCCTGTATCTAAGGAAGTCAACTGACCAAGGGCCTAGAACACTGACGTGCTACCGTAATGTATCTATCCCTGCCCCCCACTTCATCTCTTTACTGCCACTTTCTGGCATTTCCCTACTCCTCCAAAAATATAATTAATTCAAAATGGAAATAAAAGACTTTTATAACGGCTGCTTCCAAATAGTTTTTCACTGAGCAAAGATTCATACCCAGTATATTCCACTTCACACGAAAATCACATACTTACGAAATTTCTTAATGTTCAACCAGATACTGGGTTATCACTTACCCTTTGGAGGCTTATGTTGTCATGTTCATAATTCAACCGATAAAGAAAAAACCGAGAAGTTGTAGAATAGGCTATCCAACTTCCACAAGGAGAGATACAGCTGCAAATAATGTTCTCGGGACCCTGGGAATGTTAGGTACCAGGATGAATAACCAGGAAAACTTCACATGATAAGGTTCACTATGACATGAATCCTCAAGCTACTGCCACTGTGGACATAATCACAAATAGCTACACATAATCCCGACACTTATATGCCGTCACTACAATTATTTCAGAAGTACAGCACCTAAATGGTGTGACTTGATTTCCAAAACCAAGAACAAAGGTCTATGAATACTATGACCTTATCTCAGCCCTTCGTGTATTTTTTTTTTTTAAGATTTTATTTATTTATTTGACAGAGATCACAAGTAGGCAGAGAGGCAGGCAGAGAGAGAGAGAGGAGGAAGCAGGCTCCCCGCTGAGCAGAGAGCCCGATGCAGGACTCGACCCCAGGACCCTGAGATCATGACCTGAGCCAAAGGCAGAGGCTTAACCCACTGAGCCACCCAGGCGCCCCCCTTCATGTATTTTAAAGATAGCTTCATTCTAAAGCCTAACTTTAGAAACCTGAGAAGAAAAGCACTTAATGTGGTAAAGTTTTGCAGGGCATGTGACTTGGAAAACTCAATTTCTGGGTTTTGTTTGTTTTGTCTATGATACCTGCCTTACCTATCTCTAAGAAACAGTAAACAAAAAAAAATCTGCAAAACAAAGGAAAAGTTTAATGTAACATTTATGTAATTTAAAAAACTCACAAAATATCTAAATATATGTACCTACGTACAGACACACACATACTCTCTGTCACGCAGAAAAAGATCTGGAAGGAGATATAGTGGATCGATTAACAATAATTATTCTAGGAGAGCAGAGTAAAATTAAAGAGGAGGTCAGGAACATAAACTATAAATATTGTTTGAATTCTTCCCAGTAAGACTGTATTCACAAATATTTGTGTAATTAAAATAAAGACATTTAGGGACGTCTGGTTGGCTCAGTCAGAAGAGCACATGACTCCTGACCTCAAGGTTGTGAGGTCAAGCCTCAGAGTGGGTGCAGAAATTACTAAAAAGGGTAAAAACCTAGAAAAATAAATAAAATGGGGCACCGGGGTGGCATAGTCAGTTAAGCATCTCCCTTTGGCTTAGGTCGTGTTCCCAGGATCCTGGGATGGAGTCCCACGTCAGTCTCTCTGCTCAGCCACGAGTCTGTTTCTCCCTCCCACTCTGCACCTTCCCCTGCTCCTGCTCTCTCAAATAAATAAATAACGTCTTAAAAAAAAAAAAAAAAGACAATTAAAAGGAAGTTACAGAGCAGTTTGCATATTAATTTTCATCACTGTAGAAATAAAGGATATACCCATATATACACAGGTGGAAAATTTTTTCTGGAAGGGTATACAAGAAACTATTGGCAGTGATTATCTATGAAGAGTGGGACCGGGATTTGGCACAAGGTGGTGGCTGCTTTTTCACTGCATAGTTTTATACCATTTTTGAAATTATTTAAATTTTTTTTTTTTAAAGATTTTATTTATTTATTTGACAGAGAGAAATCACAAGTAGATGGAGAGGCAGGCAGAGAGAGGGGGAAGCAGGCTCCCCGCCAAGCAGAGAGCCCGACGCGGGACTCGATCCCAGGACTCCGGGATCATGACCTGAGCCGAGGGCAGCGGCTTAACCCACTGAGCCACCCAGGCGCCCCTAAAATTTTTTTTTTTCTAGAGAGAGTGCATGCAGGAGGTGCAGAGCAGGAGGGAAGTGACAGAGAATCTTTTTTTTTTTTAATTAATTTTTTATTTTTTATAAACATATATTTTTATCCCCAGGGGTACAGGTCTGTGAATCACCAGGTTTACACACTTTACAGCACTCACCATAGCACATACCCTCCCCAATGTCCACAGAGAGAGAGAATCTTAAGCAGGCTCCACATTCACCACAAAACTCAACATGGAGCCCTGATGTCACAACCCTAACATCATGACCCAAGCCGAAATCAACTGACTGAGCTGCCTGTACCATTTTAATTTTACAGAATATGCAAATATTTACCTATTAATACCAAAAGAAAAAACACAACTTCCTGTATTCATTCATCCAATAAATTCTGAATGCCTAACTTGGGAAACCCAGTCCTGTTCACACAGTACTTCATTTAAATCATTTAAGATTTTACAGTTTATAGTATCAACCAAGTAACCCTCAAAATGCAGAATAAGAGAAATGTTCTGGACTTCAGAGCCTGAATACACAGTTACACTTCCTTACCTTTGTCTTGAGGTGCAGCAAATGATCTGCATCTCTAGAAAGTGGAAGGGTATCCCCATTCTTTCCTGGAACAAGAAATTTCCCTGAGGTTTTCCTTCTCAAAGAAAGATTATTTGTACAGTTTTCTTTTTACTAAAAAGTCATTCCTGAGTAGAATGGAATCTTTACCCCTGGGAAATCAGAAAAAATGCCTGACTTAGTAAACCCACAGTTTCCTGGGTTCATATGACGCAGAAAGCATTGAGCACTTTTTGAGCTCCTATTTGGGTGCCTTGGCTATGGCCCACAGTGTACACTAATTCTTCAAAGCTACAACCTATAGCCAGGTATGCAGGTAGGTACAAGTCTGTGGGACCTCGATTTCAACTTCATTTGCTCATTTTGGAGCCCAAAGCAAAAACCTCTCGTCTACTATAAAACAACAGAGCCCAAACATTTCCTGAACATGCTGTACAAAAGGCCACTAGGCCATCACCCCAGTAAGATCCATGTGACCTCTTCTATGCAGGGCTGTCACTATCCAACATGAAATCTTCTCACTTTCAACAGCCTGTTTTGATCCCAGTCAAGGCAGGATAAACTGATTCTACAAGTCTTACCTCCACTACACCTCGCAGTGCACCTTAACAGAATCAACTTTTAACATATGATCCTGCTGATGATTCTAACACTGAAAAACTCTGCTCTGAAGACACAGAAAAATCTACTTCCATTTTTCTACAATCAGATTTTCAACTACAATTCTAATTTTTTGTTTCTCTCTCCAATTTTCTTATTGGAAAAGACTTTTTCCCCCATTGTACCTGTTGCAACTGTAGATCCCAGTCGCCAAAGTTCCAAGTGATGAGTGAACTGGAAAAGGAGAAGCTGTCTCTTCTTTGAACAGGAAATGAGGCGTCGCTGTATTAAAAAAATTGAAAAGTGATAAATAAGCCAAGGTATCCCATCGCCTCAGTGCAATATAGTACAAACATCCCAGCACATTTTTTACTATTGAAATCCATGTACTTTATTAAAATGTCCTAAGTACTACCATATGCCAGCACTGTCCTAGGATCTAAGGGCATAATGGAAAATAAAAAGATAGCTACTGTCCTCAAGCCTGGTAGTCTGACAAAGAATTCAACAGGCAAATGCACTACATGTGTTAAGAATTTTAACAGGGCTAAGCACAGTATGTAATGGAAAAAAGTAAAAAAGATATCTAACATCGTGGGGGTAAAGACAGGAGCCTTGTTTAGTAAAAACTAGTCAGGCAAAAAAGGTAAGGCAGGATGTTCCAAGCAGAGTGAAAGCATGTAGAACTGTTGCAAGTTAATAAGAAAGCGTAAGAGGGAATACAAACTGAACTGGGAGGGGTAGAGATGAGATGCAGCAAGGGTTTGACAGGATTTAGTAACAGAAGATGCTGAAGGGGGACGCCTGAGTGGCTCAGTGGGTTGGGCTGCTGCCTTCGGCTCGGGTCATCATCCCAGGGTTCTGGGATCGAGTCCCACATCGGGCTCCTTGCTCGGCGGGGAGCCTGCTTCTCCCTCTGCCTCTGTCTGCCTGTGCTCACTCGCTCTCTCTCCCTCTGTCTAAATAAAATCTTAAAAAAAAAAAAAAAAAAAAAGAAGATGCTGAAGGACCACGGCCAGACCAAGACAGGTTTCATAGGCCATGCTGATGAATTAGGTCTTTATCATGAAGGCAAAAGGGACTAGCAAAGGCTTTTAAGCATGGAATGATGAGCAAAGTTGTTTTTTGAGTGGATCAATGGAGACTAGGCTGGAATGACACAAATGTAAATAAAAGAAGATTATTATTTTTTTTAAAGGTTTTTATTTATTTGGCAGAGACAGAGAGTACAAGTAGCCGCGCAGCAAGCAGAGGGAAAAGGAGAAGCAGGCTCCCTGCTGAGCAGGGAGGCCGAAGTGGGGCCCGATCCCAGGACCCTGGGATCATGACCTGAGCTGAAGGCAGATGCTTAACTGACTGAGCCACCCAAGTGCCCCCAAAGGAAATTATTTAATAAGTGAATCCAGATGACTAAAGACACTGATTCAAACTAGGATAATGGCAGTGGAGACAAAGAGAAATGACTAAAATTCACAAGACACTGAGGAGACACTCAGTAAGGTTTACTGCTTGAATGGAATGTAGAAGCAGGCGGCAGTGAGAAGAGTTTCTAGCTAGGGAAGATGTCCTTTTACCTAGGAACGAACACTGGAAGCCTGGATTTTCCTAGCCCCACCAAAAAGAATAAAATCTAGTCTTAAAAACCAATGAACTCCCCATAAGCCACAATTATCTGGAAAAGGGAATGATTTCCCCAAAACAAGAGACAGGAGTGCTACTGTACATCTCTTGGTGCCTGCACAGGTCTTTGTGAGAGCCTTACCTCAAAAACACAAGGAAGAATGAAGAAAGCAGGCAACAACACAAGTCCTATAGATTAGCCCAGGAAGTGTGAGCTATACACTGTCTTACAGGACAGAGGGACAGTGGGGGCTACGGGGTGACACTTACATGGGGAAAAGTGATTTTTCGGAGAGCAGCATCATAATTCTTAACCTCCACTTTTTCCATGAGAGGACGAATGACTAAATGGGTGTCAGTGCCTAGGGCAGGAGGGGCAGGGGTGGGGAGAGAAGGCATCGGAATTAGAAAAAGTCCTGCATGGACAGGTAAAGCAGCAGCCTAGCAGAGTGCCACCTACCTCCAGATATCAATGCTGTCGGGCTGTGGGCCACGGCTCGAACGTCATGTGTATGATGCTGGAATGGCTTTGTCCGCACCCACTGCTTCTCACTGCTGTTGGAAGTCACAGAGACCAGCTGAAAATGGAATACTGTCCCCTCGGCTGTGCCCACCACGAAACTGTCTTCTTGCTGAGAAATTAAATCATTAGGGAGGTACATTTAAGCAAAACAGGGCCCAGTATGAAAAATATTCCCTGAGGTTTTCTGTCTGCACAGCCTAAGGAAAAACTTATGCCCAGAACTAAAAAGTAAGTTATAGGGTCTTTTTCCTCCAAAGCTGACAATTCCATGGGAGGAGCAAGCTCACATAGGTAATAATGTGCCCCCTACTGACAAAATCAACAATATGTACCTCAAACTCATAGACCCCATAAGAAGAGCAACAAAAATGATTGCCTAGGAATAAATTTAAATTAATAGTAATAGAAATTATCCTCAAAAGATTTGGAAAACAGGGACTCAGAAATGAGTACACCAGTGTTCACAGCAGCATTAGTCACAAAAGCCAAAAGATGGAAACCCAAATGTACATCAATAGATGAATGAATAAGTACAATGCAGTATGTATATATAATGAAATATTATTCAGCCTTAAAAAGGGATGAAATTCTGATAATTGTATAATGTGAACAAATTTTGAAAATATTATGCTAAGTAAAATAACCCAGACACAAAAGGACAATTATTACATGATTCCACTTATATGGAGTACCTAGAAGAGCAAATTCATAGGGACAGAGAGTAGAATAAAGGTTACAAGGGACTGAGAAAAATAAGGTGTTACTGTTTAACCAACAGAGTTTCTCTGTGATGAGAAAGTGGTGATGATTGCACAACACTGTGAATGTACTTAATGTCACCAAAATGTACTTTAAAATGGTTAAAATGGGGGTGCCTGAGTGGCTCAGCTGACTAAGCAACCAACTCTTGATTCTGGCTCAGGACATGATCTCACAGTCATAGGATCAAGGACCGTGAGGGCTCTATGCTCAGCTCTGAGTCTGCTTCTTCCTTCTCCCTATTCGTCTGCCCCTCCACACACACACATACATGCACGCATACTCTCCCTCTCTCAAAAATAAAATAATTCTTTAAACAAAAAAAGGTAAAATGGCAAATTTTATGTTACGCACATTTTACCACAATAGAACAAGTTTGGGTTTTTTGGGTTTATTTATTTATTTATTTATTTTAAAAGATTTTATTTATTTATTTATTTATTTGACAGACAGAGATCACAAGTAGGCAGAGAGAGGAGGAAGCAGGCTCCCTGCGGAGCAGAGTCCAATGTGGGGCTCGCTCCCAGGACCCTGAGACCATGACCTGAGCCGAAGGCAAAGGCTTTAACCCACTGAGCCACCCAGGCGCCCCCCTGAAATCCTTTTTTTTAGGATGAAGAGAAGGCAGGCTGAGAAGGGAAGTGGCCTGGTCAGTATCACACAAAGACCCAAGTTCCTTGGTCCTCAGTTTAAGGCTCTCTCTTCCAAGTATGTTGAGCACTGTGACTTCTCTTAGTTTTAAAAGGTCTCGATGTATCTAGGACACCTGGGTGGCTCAGTCGTCAGTTGAGTGTCCTACTCTCGATTTCAACTCAGGTCAGGATCTCAGGACCACAGGATTGAGCCACACATTGGGCTCTGCGCTCAGCGGGCAGTCTACTTGAGGATTCCCTCTCTCCCTCTGCACACCCCGGTTCATGTTCTCTTTCAAATAAATAAATAAATCTTTTATATACAAGTAAATGGTCTTGGCATGTCTGTAATTTTTAAAAATTTATTTATTTATTTATTTATTTATTTGCCAGAGAAAGAGAGAGGTCCCAAGTAGGCAGAGAGGCAGGCAGAGCAGGAGGAGAGAGCAGGCTTCCTGCTGAGAAGAGAGCCCAATGCAGGGCTCAATCCCAGGACCCTGAGACCATGAAGCTTTAACCCACTGAGCCACCCAGGCACCCCTTCCTATGTCTACAATTTAAAAAAATATTCCTTTGTAGTCTCAAAACCATCCTCATTTTCACTCTGGCTTTTACAAATACATATAACTTTGAGCAAGGGGGAAAAAAAAAGACAAGATGGATGTTTGATAAGGAAGTGAGAAAAGCCAGGAACCTGGATCAGGAGCAGCTAAACAGTCAAACAGTATTAAGATTAGATCAGCCAGTTAAGAGACATGAGATGTCTAAACCTGCATGAACATGTAACTGCCACCAACTACACACTAACTGGGCTAAGAATTATATATGAGTAATCTGCAAGGTTAAGTATTGTTTGCCCTATCAGGAGAAACTGAATGACTTTGAAATGGCATAGAAAATACTGGTATTCTTGTCCTGTGAGCCCTGTGACTATGTCAGAGCTATTTTACAACTCTGTAAACTGCAGTAATGAGAGTGATGCGAAAGAATTTTGGCTGGTGGAATGCAGCCACTAATGCCCTATGGACACGAGTCCAGCAAGAATTTGTTAAGTCAATTCATTTTAGCATTCCTGATGACCTTATAGAACTGCGTTTGTTAAACTGTCCTTTGAACTACCTATAACATCTTAGTGGTTTCCTCATTAGTTAATGAGTTACAGAAAATCTCTGACATTTCCATTTCATGTCTGTATGAGTCATGACCTTATCTTGTTCCCCCCCCACCCCCATCATCATTTAATAGCTCTATACACAGGTAAGGAAACTGAAACTTCAAAAGCATTTGCTCTAGGTATACCACACCACCCCAACCTGTACCAGTTCTCTTTGAGGTAACTTGCAGGCACATGATGGTGAGAAGAAAGGATACAATATTAGTTAGACCAGACCAGTCTCTCCCTCTTCTCTAAGATACTATTTAAAGGGGCGCCTGGGTGGTTCAGTGGGTTAAAGCCTCTGCCTTCAGCTCAGGTCATGATCCCAGGGTCCTGGGATGGAGCCCTGCATCAGGCTCAGCTCCACTGCTCAGCGGGGAGCCTGCTTCCTCCTCTCTCTCTCTCTGCCTGTTTCTCTACCTACCTGCAGTCTCTGTCAAATAATTAAAAAAAAAAAAAAAAAAAAAAGGAATACTATTTGAAAATCATTATCCCAAGGAAAAGTGGAGATGTTGAGCATTTTATGAATTCACAGACTGTACCCCATCTCCAACTAAACAGCTCATTTGCGGGATGCCTGGGTGGCTGAGTTAGTTAAGTGTCTGCCTACAGCTCATGTCATGATCCCAGGGTCCTGCAAAGGAGTACCACACTGGGCTCCTTGCTCATCGGGGAGCCTGCTTCTCCCTCTTCCTGCCGCTTTCCCTGCTTGTACCCTTGCTCTCTCTCTCTCTCTCTCTCTCTGGCAAATAAATAAATAATAAAATCTCTGAAAACAAATAAAAAATAAACAGTTCATTTACCACAAAAGGGGAGGACAGTTTGCACAAAATCCCACCAACAGAGGGGGACTAAGAAGGCAACACTAAGGGACACCTGGGTGGCTCAGTCGTTAAGCATCTACCTTCGGCTCAGGTCGTGATTCCAGGATCCTGGGATTGAGCCCCGCATCAGGCTCTCTGCTTGGCGGGAAGCCTGCTTCTCCCTCTCCCACTCCCCCTGCTTGTGTTCCCTTGTTCACTGTGTCTCTGTCAAATAAATAAATAAAATCTTTAAAAAAAAAAAAAAAAGAAGACAACACTAACTCACTCCACATCATCTTCTCCTGAGGTGGAATCATAAAAGAACTGAAAAGGAAATGAAAGAAAACGGCTCTCTTAGGGTGCAGAGGGAACAAAGCAAGGGGAAAGCTGACCTGGAAAGGGAGAGGGGAAAGTGTCCTAATTCAATTA
Source organism: Neogale vison (assembly GCF_020171115.1). NCBI lineage: Eukaryota > Metazoa > Chordata > Mammalia > Carnivora > Mustelidae > Neogale > Neogale vison. Next base: position 16,692,880 of record NC_058097.1, read on the forward strand.
CAGAGCAACTGTTTCACACAGAAAAACAATCTGAAGACTGACCTCTAATGAAAGCAAATGTTCACTACAACTCCCTGAAGGAATCAGTACTCGCCTACTTGATAAGGATGACAGACATCTAAGAAGATCAAAGGACTGGGTACTTGCCACCATTCACTCTTCAGTCAATGAAAATCCATTAAAAAGATATCTAAAAATAATCAGCTGTTCTGGCAAGAGAGTATAGTGGAGAAAAGCCCTGAAATTAGGATCAGTTTCAAAAGAGATGTGAAAATAATGCCAATAACACGCTCACTGTGCCAGATACTGCACCTAGCACTTTTACGTGCACTGCCTATTTAATCCTCCCCAAGCTCCAGAAGGATGTATTACTGGTCCCCTGTTTTCACAAAAGAAAATGAGGTTTAGAAATAAATAGCCTACCCAAAGAAGACGAGTAGATTTTTAAGTGCTACAGCTGGGATTCAAACCCAAGTCTGCCTTAGTCTGGAGAGTGTGATAAGCATTTTGAAGGCTGGAATTTGTACAATTCCATTTTTTTCCCTTAAACAAACAAACAAACATCACATAGTTCTCTGATTCTCGGGCACATATCTGCCCACATTTAAACATCTCTGAAATGAGGATATTTTATAGCTGTCAACCTGCACATGAGGGACATCTTCAGATAAAGATCAAACATCAGCATTTGCAGAATGGGGGGGGCACCTGGCTGGCTCAGTTAGTATAGCGTGCCACTCTTGATTTCAGGGTCGTCAGCTCAAGCCCCTGCTGGGTGTGGCACATATTTAGAAAACTAAAATAAAAACAAATTTTATGGGGCGCCTGGGTGGCTCAGTGGGTTAAGCCGCTGCCTTCGGCTCAGGTCATGACCTCAGAGTCCTGGGATCGAGTCCCACATCGGGCTCTCTGCTCAGCGGGGAGCCTGCTTCCTCCTCTCTCTCTGCCTGCCTCTCTGCCTACTTGTAATCTCTCTCTCTGTCGAGTAAATAAATAAAATCTTAAAAAAAAAAAAACAAAAAAAAACAACAAATTTTATAAAACAAATAAATTTGTTTTATTCAAAACAAAATAAAAACACAACTTGCAGAATGGTTGTCAAAAATCGGGAAGAAAATCTTGGGACTATAGTGGAGCAGCATGGCTGGCTGGGAGGCATGTGTGGGAAACACGGACCCTGATGACCAAGTTAAAAAGTGAATCAGGGGCGCCTGGGTGGCTCAGTGGGTTAAAGCCTCTGTCTACAGCTCAGGTCATGATCCCAGGGTCCTGGGATCAAGCCCTGCATCAGGCTCTCTGCTGAGCAGGGGACCTGCTTCCTCCTCTCTCTCTGCCTGCCTCTCTGCCTACTTGTGATCTCTATTTGTCAAATAAACAAAAATAAAATCTTTTAAAAAAAAAAAAAAAGTGAATCAGAGTCCACTTGTGCATGTGAAAAAGTTTTAGGAATACCTTACTCACTTTATGTTACTTATAACTTCCTTGTTATATATGCACAGAGGTGATATAACAAAAATTTATGCTTAAATCTCAAGGACCTCTTCAATAAATAAAATATAAATACTATACTTAAAAAAAAAATTATAGGGGCACTTGGGTGGCTCAGTCAGTCAGACCACTGCCTTTGGATCAGGTCATGATCCCAGGGTTCCAGGATAGAGTCCACCATCGGGCACCCGGCTCTCCCCGCTTCTACCTCTGACCTTCACCCGTCTCGTGTTCTCTCTCTCAAATAAATTAAAAAATGAAAAACAAACAAAAACAAAAACATTGTAGGGGCACCTGGGTGGCTAAGTTGTTAAGCGTTTGCCTTCAGCTCCGGTCATGATCCCAGGGTCCTGGGATTGAGCCCTGCATCAGGATCCCTGCTTGGCGGAAAGCCTGCTTCTCCCTCCCCCATTCCCTCTGCCTGTGTTCCCTCTCTGTCAAATAAATAAAATCTTTAAAAGAAAAACATTGTAGAGGCGCCTGAGTGGCTCAGTCGGTTAAGTCTGCCTTCGGTTCATGTCATGATCCCAGGGTCCTGGGACTGAGCCTCAAACTGGGCTCCCTGTTCAGTGAGGAGTCTGCTTCTCCCTCTTCCTCTGCCCCTCCCCCAGCTCATGCTCTGTCTCTCTCTCATGCTCTCACTCTGTCTCAAATAAATAAATCTTTTTTTTTTTTTAAGATCTTATTTACTTATTTGTCAGAGACAGAGCATAAATGGGAAGCAGAGGTAGAGGGAGAAGCAGGCTCCCCTTTGAGCAGGGAACCCAATGCAGGACTCAATCCCAGGACCCTGGGATCATGACCTGAGCGCGAGGCAGATGCTTAAATGACTGAGCTACCCAGGCATCCCAATAAATAAAATCTTTAAAAATTAAAATAAAATAAAAAACGTACTTCCAGTTTATACTATAATAGTTTGTATTACATACTTATAAAATATAACTTATACATTTAAAAAAAGCACTGTCATAGTTTAATTGGTATGGTTTCTTCTTTCCCATGATAACAAAACTATGGCATGTCCTACAACCATTTGTATCTAAGATGCAATACAATATCGTAATTACAAGCACATGGTAAAGAAAGACCAGACAGTATAAAAGAGCACAGAGCACAAATTAAGCCTGCCCCCTGCCTGCTCCCTACAACTTTCCTCTCTAAAAATTACCATTAGCATTTTTAATCTTTTCAGATACTGTAAATACATATACTACCAAAACTACAATACATAGAAACTATTAAACATATAAGTATCTACAAATGCTGCAAACACTACAAAATCTGCCTCTTCCTTTTTTTTTCTTTTTAAAGATTTTATTTATTTGAGAGAGAGAGAGAACAAGCAGGGGGAGTGGCAGGCAGAGGGAGAGAGAAGCAGGCTCCCAGTTGAGCAGGGAGCCCAATGCAGGGCTTGATCCCAGGACCCTGAGATCATGACCTGAACAAAGGCAGACACTTAACCAACTAAGCCACTCAGGCACCCACCTCTCTTTTTAAAAACTCTATATTAAAAGGAAAATTTCTTGGGGTGTCTATGTGGCTAAGTTGGTTAGGCTACTGACTTTGGCTCAGGTCATGACCTTGGGGTCCTGGAACTGGTCTTGTATCGGGCCCTGCACTCAGTGGGGAGTCTGCTTCTTCCTCTCTCCCTCCCCCTCTGTCCCTCCCCAGTTCGTGCTAATAAATAAATAACATCTTTAAAAAAAAAAAAGGGAAAATTTCTCCTACTTATTTCAACTTATTCTTTTTTTTTTTTTTAAAGATTTTATTTATTTGACAGAGAGAGATTACAAGTAGACAGAGAGGCAGGCAGGCAGAGAGAGAGAGAGGGAAGCAGGCTTCCTGCTGAGCAGAGAGCCCGATGCGGGACTCGATCCCAGGACCCTGAGATCATGACCCGAGCCGAAGGCAGCGGCTCAACCCACTGAGCCACCCAGGCGCCCTTCAACTTATTCTTCATTATAGTTACATGGGACATCTAAATGTTTCACAAGACTTTAATACCCATCAAACTGTTCTCATGGAAAACCTGTTAAGTGGGATAGAAACAACTTATAAGCAAGAAAAGCAAGCATGACTGATCTCTACACTAGATTGTATATCCACACTTAAGAGAGCAAACAAGTCTCAAACTAAGATGACTAAGAATAAAGGATCTAGTGAGCAAATCTCAAAGTCACTTTCCATGCCCCAGTGCTGAAACACCCCAAGGTTTCTAACTAAGAATTCATGTTACCAAAATGGAAGAGGCACACTTTTTCAACACAAGTCTGCTAAAGGAGTCCTGAAAAAAGGAGAAATTTACTTTTTTCAAAATTACTATAAAATTATTTCCTAATTTCCTAAGATAGGCAGCAGAAGAGTTACATAAAGAGTGAAAAACAGCACTTCTCAAAATTCTTCTAGGGTACTTGTGGCCTATCTAAATCAGACTGGATTTACTGGGGGTGGGGGAGTATCTGAAGAAAACTTCTCTGCTAATATTCTAGAGGATATCCTCTAACTAGTTGTTAGGAGAATAAGAGGGTTCAAAGAAATTATGTGGGTTTCAGATGCATTTTTCTAAACTCATCTTCCTCCATAAAACACTGAGGATTAGGGAACTTCGTGCCACATCACTGATGCAGCCCTCTCTGTTCATCCCCCAGGCTGTAGAGGAACGGCTCCAAACAGGGACCATACTCACATCAGATACCGCAATGGACTGCACATCAGCATTTGCAATGAGATGGTTCTTCACAAGCGTCCCAGTAGCTGAGTCCCAGAACTGCACCTTCCCAGCAGAGTCCACACTTATGACAGTTCCATCAGACAAGAAGGCCACGCCCCATATGATACACTTCCGCTTAGACACACCCATATACTGCCTATCCACCAGCATCTTATGAACAGTGCTCCCTGAAAAATAAGAAAAGCCCAAATTTGAATAGTACTTACTTCTTTTGTCTGCAAAACCCACCTATGGTAGGCATCTATTAAGTTAGCTGCCTTAGCACAGACCAGTGCTATTTAAACAACCACTAAATAGTAGTTATGGTGAACTCAGTCTGGGAACACAAAAATGGTTACCTAAAGACTGTGGGGGAGAAGGGAGAGGGGTGGTTGGAGACTGAAACTGGCAGGGGGAAGAGGTGCAACTGAAAGGAGACATTTGGGACTTCACTTAAAACTGCCTAAAAGCAATGTGTATTACACTTGGCTCTTTTCTAAAACCCCAGAAAAAAGGGAGAGAAGACAACAGTTGACAAAATGTTGGGAATGAAAAAGGAAACAGTAGTAACGGACATACCAGAGCCCTGAAACTAGGTCTCAAGTCAAGAGTGGTAAAACCAAGAAGCCACTTGATCTATACCATGAAATCCTCAAAAGACTCAGGAACTGTGGTGACCCTGAAAACTGGAAAAATTAGTGAAAATGGAACTAAAAAGAGAAATTGGTTGAAACTATGTTTAAGAAACTTATAGATCTGGGGCGCCTGGGTGGCTCAGGTGGTTAACTGACGGTCTTCGGCTCAGGTGCTTAATTGACTGTCTTTAGCTCAGGTCATGATCCTAGAGTCCTGGGATCGAGTCCCTCATCGGGCTCCCTGCTCAGCAGGGAGTCTGCTTGTCCCTCTGACCCTCTACCCTCTCATGCTCTCTCTCTAAAGTAAATAAACAAACTCTTTAAAAAAAAAAAACAAACCACTTAGAGATCTTTCAGGTAACTATCTGCTAACTGAAAAGCCAAGCAACTCCCAAACTTCACCTCAAGTAAGAATGGAGATTCATTCTCCAGAGAGAGATCAGGCACAACTGAGAGTGGGATTACTATATGGAAAATAGATAAAGTGAAAATTTATTAACTGAACATTGACAACACCAGTTTTCTTCTCAGAACGCTGATGACCAAGCTAACTATCACCAGGAAATTTTTGGGAAATATGACCAGACCAAGAAAAAAGATCAAAAAAGCCAATGTCTTTGGAGGTTCCCCAAAATAAGACTCCAGCCAAATCATCCTTCAGTGAAGCCCATGAGCAATCAGCTCTACTCATGTGGAAAGGAAGGTGATCAGAGACACGTGAGCAAAGCCTAAATATGAAAGGCAGAGGCCACGGAGACTACCAGAAAAAAATAAATACCAGGGAGAAAACAGCCAGAGTGAAGAATACCTGACAAATATCCTGAATAACCTCAGAAAGAAAAGTCTGTATACAATGAAACAAAGAATGCTATAAAAAAGAACCCTCAGGAAACAAACAAGAACTCTGAAAATGGCAGAACTGAAAAGCTCAGTTAACGGGATTTACAGATAAAGACAAGGGATGCCTAGCGTGCTGAGTCGGTGGGGTGGAACATGTGACTTTTGATCTCGATCCTGAAGGTTTTGAGTTCAAGCCCCACAATGAGTGCAGCAATTGCTTTAAAAAAAAAAAAAAAAACTAGCGGCACCCGAGTGGCCCTCATTCCGTGAGGCTGAGTGGCTCAGCCAGTTAAGGGGCTGCCTTCAGCTCAGGTCATGATCCTGGGGTCCTGGGGCTGAGCCCCACATCGGGCTCCCTGCTCAGTGGGGAGTCTGCTTCTCCCTCTCCCTCTGCTGCCCCCTCTGGGGGTGCTCTCTTGTTCATGCTCTCTCACTCACGCTCTCGCTCTCAAATAAATAAATAAAATATTTAAAAATAATAATAAAATCTAAATAAATAAGGAAAAGATAAACTACCAGGAAGCAGAATAAAAAGTCAAAGATATGAAAAATAAGAAGGGGGAAAAAAGACAAGAATATTAAAGAGCCAACATCCAAATAGTAAAATTTCAGAAAGAGAAAATGGAGAAACTCCTTTACCAAAAAATTTAAGAATTTTCTCCAGAGCTGAGGGGCACCTAGATGGTGCAGTTGGTTAAGCATCTAACTCTTGGTTTTGTCTCAGGTCCTGGGATTGAGCCCTGTATTAGACTCTGCATCCAGCTCAAGAGTCAACTTAGGACTCTTTCTCCCTCTGGCCCTCCCATCGCTCCCTGTCTCTCTAAAAAAAGTAAATAAATCTTTTAAAAAGTTGAGGCAGGGGAAGCATCCGGGTGGCTTAGTCGATAAAGTATCTGCCTTTGGCTCGGGTCATGATCCCAAGGTCCTGGGATCTAGCCCCACGTCAGCTCCTTACTCAGTGGGGAGACTGATGCTCCCCCTCTTTGTGTTGTCAAATAAATAAATAAAATCTTAAAAAAAGAAAAAAAAATTTCTCCAAGAATTGAAAACTGGGTTTTTTTATTAAAATAATCTACCAATGGGGCACCTGGGTGGCTCAGTGGGTTAAGGCCTCTGCCTTCGGCTCGGGTATGACCCCGGGGTCCTGAGATTGAGCCCTGTGTCAGGCTCTCTGCTCAACGGGGGGCCTGGGTCCTCTTCTCTCTCTGCCTACTTGTGATCTCTGCCTGTCAAATAAATAAACAAAATCTTTAAAACAATAAAATAATCCACCAAGTATCTAATACAATTGATATTAATGGATCCACACATCAAGAAACCTAATTATTACGTTTCAGAACAGTAAGTAAGATCCTAAAAGCTCCTTGGAAAAACAAACCAAAAAACCTATACAAAAGATTTTCCAGAATGGCATCAGATTTTATAATAATACTCGATATTGAAGTTCTAAGGAAAAATAATTTCTGATCTAGAATTCTTTCTCATGAACCCCTTCTCATGATCTACCAAACAAAGGAATAAACCAGGAAACTGAATGGAACAGGGGATTCTACCTGAGAGAGAAGCAAAGAAGGTCCACGGAATGACAGAAATCAGGGTTCAAGACCTAGAGGTACAGCAGGACCAGAAACTGGTACACTAGACTGGAGGTCAGAAGACTCTGGGGAGAGAATCATTCAAGATAAAAGTGGTAGAAAGAAAATCAGATCTATCTGAACCTAATTTATACAACTGGAAAAATCTGAGGATGAATCAGTAAGACCGATAACATATATACATACATATGCGTGTATGTGTATATATATATGTGTGTGTATATATATATATATATACACACGAGAAACATCAGAGAAATTAGCTATAAGTTATAGATGGTTGTCTTTGAGGAGTGAGTGAAGGAATACTGGGGGTCTCCTGCTTCTTTCTAACAACCCAACAGGAGTCCTTTGACTATGCATGTATAATAGGTAACAATAAAAAATTTGTTTAAACATGGAGGAAAAAGAAAAATGAGACAAACCTGACCTGTTTTTACTTCCCATCTTTGGATGGGCATACAGATGGGCCCACCTAACAAGCTGAACTCATCACTGAAGTATTCCATAAGCCAATTCTGCAGGCCAAGAATTAAGAAAGTATATGGTTCTCTGCCTTTCTGATCTCATGCCTTACCAATTATGCCACTAAGATCTTATGTTCCTCAAAGACAGGCATCTACTTTTACCAAGATCTGGTATATATAAATAGGTATTCTAACTGGTCATTTGTAGTAAAAGTCATTGCTCAAGGGTGAATTCTTAGTAGATAAAACATACATATCCCATGGAATAACCAGAATTCCCCCAAAACCAGCAGTAGCAATCCAAGAAAGGCGAGAAATTCATGGCTAACATCTCACAAGGTTAATGAGATGTTAGGCCCTAAAGGTCACTGAAAGCACAAAGGCTTAAGGTTTTGGAAACCACCAATGCAAATCTGAAAACAAGACCCAAAACCCAAACGAACTTAAAAAAACAGTCACCTGATTTGACATCAAACACACTAATGTAGTCTATGGAGCCAGCTGCAACGTGGGTACCAGAGGGATGCCAGCCGAGACTCAGGATGCGACCTTAGGAGTTGTACAAGAAAAAGAAAGGGGTATACACATAAATATACAGTAAAAGGTACCTGAGTTCTCCTTTGACCACTATCTATAGGGCTAGAGTTCTACAATCTTAGCTCTCATCTACTGCACTCCTTTTAAGAACGTTTTATAATGTTTAATAGATGAGGAACAACTCTACCTTGGAACCATAACAAAGTATATGAAGAATAATACTTTAACAATGTAGAAATGGTTGAAATAAAATTTAAAGGTGCATATTTGGCTCAGCAATTGCACTGGAAATTAATCAAGGAGAAACACTTGCAGGAGTGTTCAGAAATATGTATACTGGAATATGCATTGCTGCCCTGATTATAGGGAGTTTGGTTAAATAAATTATGGAACACAATAAAATGGAATGCCATGCAGACTGGCATGATTGACATGGAAGGATATCTGTGCTACACCAAGTGAAAAAACAAACACAAGCACTCCCATGTAGTTGTTCATACAAATATACAAGATTACTTCCAGGGGCGCCTGGGTGGCTCAGTGGTTAAAGCCTCTGCCTTCAGCTCAGGTCATGATCCCAGGGTCCTGGGATCAAGCCCCGCATCGGACTCTCTGCTCAGTGGGGAGCCTGCTTCCTCCTCTCTCTCTCTCTCTCTGCCTGCCTCTCCGCCTACTTGTGATCTCTCTCTTTGTGCCAAGTGAATAAATAAAATCTTAAAAAAAAAAAAAAGATTACTTCCAAAATCCTTGGGAGTAATCCAATACTTCCAAAATCTACTACTGCTTATGGAACAGAAGAGATACTTATTTTCTCTTTCACACTTGGCTAAACACACAAATTGTGAATAAGCATTATATCATTTTTGTAATTAAAAAAGAGGGGTGCCTGGGTGGCTCAGTGGGTTAAAGCCTCTGCCTTCGGCTTGGGTCGAGGTCCTGGCGTCCTGGGATCAAGCCCTGCATCGGGCTCTCTGCTCAGCAGGGAGCCTGCTTCTTCCTCTCTCTCTGCCTACTTGTGATCTATCAAATAAATAAATAAAATATTTAAAGTAAAAAAAAAAAAAAAAAAGACCCAAGGGGCACCTGGGTGGCTTAGTTGGTTGTGTCAGTCTCTTAATTTTTGGCTCAGGTCATGATCTTGGGTTTGTGAGATCAAGCCATATGTCAGGCTCCCTGATCAGCAGGAAGTCTGCTTGAGATTCTCTCTTTTCTTCTGCCCTTCCCTCTGCTCATGAGCTTTAATAAGTAAATCTTAAAAAAAAAAAAAAAAGGAGGGAACACCCATACCTGGCTGGCTCAGTTGGTAGAGCATGTGACTCCTGACCTTGAGGCTGTGGGTTTGAGCCCCATGATAGGTGTGGAGACTACTTAAAAATAAAATCTTCATAAATAAATAAATAAAACAAAACAGAAGGAATCAGACTAGCAGATAATCAATATTACTAATGGACACAGAATACATAAGACGGGTACTATTCTCTAGAAGGTTCAGCAAGCTATGGTCCAACCGCCAAATGAGGCCCACTAATCATTTTCATAAATAAGTTTTACCAAAGCAGAGCCATACCTATTTGTTTAACTACTATCTACGGCTACTTTTATGGAATGAGACTTGACGAGAGTATATGGAAGGCAAAACCTAAAATACTTACTACCTGCTATCTTTACAGAAAAAGTTTGCCAACCCCTGCCCTAGAAGTCAGTGTCAACTGGTCTAAGTGGAACATAGATAACTGTTTAAAAATTCCAGTTTTAAGACTTTTATGTACAACATTAAAATTTCAAAATGAAAATAAGTGAGAATTAACCAAGTGACTTAAACAAAACACTAGCTTTCCTATTTTGGATCTCTAGTTTTCTGTAATACTAAAGCAGGTGATCATAACTGTGCTACAGGATAAAGAAAGCCTGCGTGAAGGACAGCTTTGAGCACATATCCTATATTCAGATAAGTCAGCATATGGATAAAATATTACTTGGATGCATGGGAAAACAGCCTATCCTCAGCAGCACAGAAACCTAACTTCTTAAGGCCACTCACTGCCCCACCAAAAATGACCCTTACTTTTCTGCCGATCAAAATTTCTTTCAAACTGGATTTTGTCTGGAGTGATTTGAAAGAGCTTCACAGATCCATCTTCACAGCCAACCTATTAGAGAGAGAAATAGAAAAGAGAGAAGACAAGCATTTTGTCTAAAATATAAATATAAACTAAATATAAATATAAAAATTCCTTCCCTAAAGCTGTCACTTGCTGTGAAAGAGAAAAATACTATGTGAGAGAAGAAAAAACTTATTGGTACCAAGAAACTGATAGTGTATTCCTGGCAGCCTTCACGTCCTAGCTAGAAAACAGACTAATCAGTGACCCAATTCCTATAGAGAAAATGGAAAAGAAGTAGGATTTTCACAGCACATATCTTCTAGAGACCCATGGCCTAAATAAAAGACCCATTAACTATACAACTTAAATAGAGACACATCAAGATATTTTATAAATCAGTGCAAATCAAACAAGAATCACAGACTTATCCCAGAAAATGAAATAGCTAGAAGCACACGTTTTAATAACAGTAACAACAGTGGGGGGGCATGTCTTCTCAGTCTGCACTCAATTTTTGAGAAACACTGTGGCAAAACATAGTTCCGAAAGTTAACTTGTGGAAGGACCTCCCAGAACTCTTAACAGACACTAGTGTGTTGTGAATCTACAGAGGGATCTCACATTAACATGCCATATTCTCAAATGATATATACAATAAAACATAAGGCACAAGACAACAAAAACCAATCTCCACAGCTCCCAATTCCAACTACAGTTTGAGAAATGCTGAACCAAACTAAGCCTTTCATTTCATAAATGAATAAACGAGGTCCAAAGTAGCAGCAGAAAGGATGCAAAAGGACAAGTGATTTTTAACTCTCAGTATCAGCTCCAATCTTTTATTGGGGCTGCTGGAATCTACATCAGATTCGAGTTGCTACACATCATAATATGATTTAACTTTACCCTCCTGTGAACACAGAGAGGAAACTTTAAGTAAGCACAAGAGAAATCTTGCTTAAAATTACTAACAGTTGGGGGCACTTGGCTGGCTCAGTCAGTTAAGTGTGGGACTCTTGATTTCAGGGCTGTGAATTCAAGCCCCAGGCTGGGTCACAGAGATTACTGAGAAATAAAATGTTTAAAATTACCAATACTTGCTTACTGACCAAAAGCTGAGAACCATGGGGACTGACAGCCATGCTCCAAATGGGTCCTCCAAAGGCATCCATGGCATACTTGATGTTTAATGCCTGCAAATCATACTCGATAATTTCTCCATTGAGTCCAGCACTAAAGAGTCGCTGTCCTTTTGCCCAACACAGAGCTTCTGTAGCCCGAGACTCATGACCTGGAAAAAACTACAGAAACATCATAACTTGTCAACCCACCATGAATTAATCAGCTAGCAGCACTGAGTAGTCATAGGCAACAAGGTAGTAATTAAAACACTTCTCTAGAAATAACTAGTGTGGGGTCTTATTCTATCAGAAGATCATATTAATTAAGATTTTGTTTTTAGATTCAAATTTTATTTACCTATACAGTTGGTTTTGTTTCTCTAAGAATTTTTCTGCAAAATCTTTCCAGTAAAATAAAGTTTGTATACAACTCTATTTGACATATCCAATTAAAAAATATATGTAACTATCTTGACTGGGTGATGGTTTCAAAGGTTTATGTATGTCAAAGTTATCAATGTATATAATTTTTTTTTTTAAGATTTTAATTATTTCAGAGAGACAGGGAAAGAGAGGATGAGCTGGGGGAGTAGAGGGAGAGGGAAAAGCGGACTCCTCTACTGAGCAGGGAGCCCAATGAGGGGCTCCATCCTGGGACTTTAGGATAGCAACCTCGGCCAAGGCAGATGCTTAACCAACTGAGCAACCCAGGCGCCCCAATGTACATACTTTAAATTCATGCTGTTTCTAGTGTCAATTCTACCATTAAAAATTTTTTTTTAAGATTTTATTTATTTAACAGAGAGAGAGAGAGAAAACGAGAAAGGGAACACAAGCAGGGGGAGTAGGAAAGAGAGAAGCAGGCTTCCCGCTGAGCAGGGAGCCCAATGTGGGGTTCGATCCCAGCACCCTGGGATCACGACCTGAGCCAAAGGCATACAGGCACTCAGGCACCCCTAAAATTTTTTGAAAATAAAAAATGAGGGCACCTGCCTGGCTCAGTCAGAAGAGCATGAGACTCTTGATTTCAAGGTCGTGAATTTGAGCCCCACTTTGGGAGGATGTAGAGATTACTAAATTAAAAAAAAAAAAAAAAGGAATAAACTTTTAAAATAAAAAATTTAAAAATTATAAACAATGTAGCTCAATCCAGTGTTTCATTCAAGTCTCGGATTTCTAAGTGTTTTCTTAACACTTAAAAGAGTTTTCAGAGTTGGGGTGCCTGGGTGGCTCAGTGGGTTAGGCCTCTGCCTTGGGCTCAGGTCATGGTCTTGGGGTCCTGGGATCAAGCCCGGCATTGGGCTCTCTGCTCGACCAGGGAGCCTGCATCCCCCTCTCCTTCTGCTTGCCTCTCTACCTACCTGTGATCTTTCTCTCTCTATCAAATGAGAGAGGGGGAAGCAGGGTCCCTGCCAAGCAGAGAGCCGGACGTGGGGCTCGATCCCAGGACCCCAAGATCATGACCTGAGCGGAAGGCAGAGGCCTAACCCACTGAGCACCCAGGCGCCTCTAAATAAATAAAATCTTTTTTTTTTTTTTGAAAGATTTTATTTATTTGACAGACAGAAAAACATCACAAGTAGGCAGAGAGGGAGGCAGAGAGAGGGAGGGGAGGAAGCAGGCTCCCTGCAGAGCAGAGAGCCCGATGTGGGGCTCGATCCCAGGACCTGGGATCATGACCTGAGCCGAAGGAAGAGGCTTTAAGCCACTAAGCCACCCAGGCGCCCCAATAAATAAAATCTTTAAAAAAAAAAAAAGTTTTCATACATATCAAGGCATTTTATTCTTAAATCTGCTCAGCATGAAAGGTACAATTTTTCCTCACTATTGTTAACAATAGTTGGGAAGAGACTATGGAGAAAGCAGAAGATTAGAATGAATTAATTACTGCTGAAAAAAGAAGAGTTAAAAAAAAAATAAGAGACACTCAGTAAAGAATGACTGAAATATTCTTTAAACGAGTATTAACTCAGGAGTGGCTCTGTACTAGGCCCTTACTAAATGATGGGAATACAGATATCAATACCAGTGACATAGTCTCAATTTGAAGTTTAGTGGGGAAGAAAAACATTAAACAAACATGTGAACTATTATATAATTTTAATCATAATAATGACAAGAAATATCCAGAGTGCAACAAGCAAGTAGCTAATAGCACATTTTTCATAGTATAGAATCCGGCCTATTTGCAATGATGACCAATTTTTTAACTTTTTTGGTTCTTCCAGGGTCAACTCCATTAAGTCATCCCTTTTCAGGACTCCTAAACCCACATCATCAGAGTAAGGCAATGCTCCACTAAGATTCTATGTGTGTGCTTAGCTTTACCATAAAATTTACCTACTGTTTGGAAACTATACTCATATTTCCTCCACTGGACATTGAGCTCCTTCAAGGTAGGGCCTCTGACACTTGTCATAATGCCTAATACTTGCCACTCACTCATTTAGAAACAATTGCAGAATGTCTAAATTCCAAGTACTAGGCTGCTGGGCACTGAATTCATCTATCTATCCGTTCACAGGCATCCACTCAGTGCCTAGGATGCATAACACAATAAATGTGAAATGAATTATATTGTTGCACCCGAAATCAGTAATCAGTGCCTTTGAAAAATATGCTGCTCTAACAGCCCTCTGCATACACCCAAACAGTATTTTCCTCTATAATCCCACATGTAGGCAATTAGGTCTACATTCTCTCAGACAGATGAACTTAGAAATCAATCTTCCTACCATCAAGTCACCAGAAAGTTTGATACTAAGATGTCTCGTGTTTTTTTCTGAATTGACAATGAAATGGGTACTGACAACACCAGCAGAAAATGCCACCTTATCAAAGTTGCAGTGGTGCAGAGACAGATATAAAGCAATGGTCCTAACAGCTTCCCCCCGGGTTTTTTGTTTTTATTTTTAAAAAGATTTTATTAATTTATTTGACACAGACAGAAAGACAGCTAGCAAGAGGGAACACAAGCAGGGGAAGTGGGAGGAAGAAGCAAGCTTCCTGCTGAGCACAGAGCCCGATGTGGGGCTTGATCCCAGGACTCTGGGATCATGACCTGAGCCAAAAGCAGGCACTTAACCGACTGAGCCACCCAGGCACCCCAACAGCTTCCTTTTTTGTTGTGCCCAAAAGATCCAGCAAATCTCAGTTTCCAGATGACAGTGAGCCACCACAACCCCTAGATAGTATCTTTCTGACATTACACAGCTCAAAACTTTGAGCTTAGACAAGAGACTGCATATTAACTACACAAGTTACATAGTTCTAAACAACTCCAGAGAGAGTCACTTTCTTTTGATCTCTTTGAATACAAAAGACATGAGATGTAGAACTGAACTTAAGAAAATTAACTCAGCAACACCGAATCAGGCTTCCAAATGACTTACTTTCTCCTGAAAGTAGTTTGCTGACAAGTTATAAATTTCCACAGTGCCATCTGTTCGAGAAACAGCCAATCTGTTTGACTGGTTATTGTAAGCCACGCAGCGGATCCCTGATGGAATATAATTAAAGAAACGTACTCGATGGACCTTAAATTCACCCATTCCTGTGGGGGGGGGAAAGAGTCATTATTGTTAAATGTTAACAGCAGTAAGTCACATGTATTGTTTCTTCTTAGTGTTAACAGCAGCATCTCACATGTATTATTTATTGTTATCACCGTGCTGGATGGAAGAGTCCAACTGTATCTCACTGAGGTTCACTTCTAAATAGCTAAACAACGATGTTTTCACACCCCACACAAGAATCTATGAAACCATCCCCAGAAGCACAGGATGCTTCAGCTAAAAATTAAAAGATCCACAACATATAGAGCATGTTCCAGACTCTTAACAATCCTGCCAATTACCTGAAGAAAGTACTCTGGGAAAGAGGAGTGACATAAAACTGAAAATAATCTCGTTCTCTAATTGGGAGTGCACACGTAAAGGAAGGGAGGCACATCGTGCTGACCAGTTTTGGGCACGGAAACTAAGATACTCCTTTTTCTTTTGTTTGTGAGGTTTCTTGGCGGGGTGGGGTGTGAAGAGGAGAGTAAACACCATTAACATTCTCAAGAAGCAAGAAATATTGACAGCCTAACTAAGTCTCTCGATATCCGGGCCGCAGAACTCCATCAAAATCAACTGGAAAAAAAAAATTTTTTTTTTTTTTTAAATGCAGGATTCTGGGTCCCACTCCACAGCTCCGGAGTTCCAATCTCTTGGTTGGGGGAGAAAGGGGGTGGGGGAGGAGGACTAGGCATCCGCATTTTAGCGAACACTTCTCCCTAACTTTACAACACGTTTTCAAATTACAGACTCAAGCTTAAGTAGTGAAGTGAGGCTGACGGGGCAGGCAGAACCAAGAACCCCTCAAGGAAAGGAAGCAACGGGACTTAGTCTGGCATCTGTCAACTATCCCCTCTCCGACACCGCAAACACACACATACGACGAAGACAGGGGCCGACTATGGTTCGGCCCTCACTCTTCCTTCAAGGTTAGGAAGCCGCGGGCAGAGCAGACTCGTTTGGCCCGGCCCGGCCCGGCTAAAAGGGCGTCGGAAGCGCGCGCTACAACTCCGCCGCCCCTTCCCTCTCTGGAAATCTACGGAGTATCCTCCATCAGGCCTCCGCACAGGGGGAACTGCGAGCTCCACTGGCGTCGGCACAGGGCAGGCCGCACCCCATCAAATTCCTTTATCTCCCAACAGCTTCCCAGACCCCTTCCCCAACTCACCTACCTACGGATGGGGACTCGCCTCTCTCAGCCGCGGCCCCACGTGCGCGCGCGCTCGCGTGCTCTGCCCCGGAAGTGCTTGCGGCGCAAGGCCGGAAGTGCGCAGGCAGTGCTCGCGGCGGCGGCGACGGCGGCGGGAGGTTCGGTTGTCGCCCGTTGGCCGCGCGGCGCCGCGCTCGGCGGCCGCCATTGCAGGTCAGGCCGCGGGCGGGGGGCGCGGGAGGCCGCGGGGAGCGAGGGCTGAGTCGGGGATGGGGGCGAGGGTGCGAGGGAGTGGGAAGCTAGGGACTTGGGCCGGGTGGGGCGCTCGGCTCGTGGAGAAGAATGGCGAGCCGAGGGGCGGGGAGCAGCGGCCGGGGGAGGGGCGGCCGGGAAGGGGGAGGGGAGGCGGAGAGCCGCGGAGAGGTGGGGGCAAACCCAGAGGGGCCCCCGGGGTGGGAGGGCCAGGAATTGTGGGGGAAGGGAGTGGTGTATAGACGGAAGGCGGAGGGAAGGAAGGGAGTGAGAGGGGCGGAGCGTGAGAAGGGCGGAAAGGGTGGCCGAGCGCGGGCGGAGGACGGAGAAGGGGGCGGCGCGGGCCGGAACCTCGAGGTACGTGCGGGAAGGGGCTCTTCCCCGGGTGGGGAGGGAGTCCAGAACGTGAGGTGTGCGGGAATGTGGTAGAACTGGAACTCAGGAAATAGCGGGAATATCAGAGAGGGGACTTGGAGAGGGGGATCTGGGGGTGTAGGAATGTGAGGTTTGTTCGAGGGGACATTTTAAGTCGCGGAGGGAAGCTGCTGGGAGAGAGAATTGAGAAGGTGGTTAGGAGGAAGAGTGATCCAGGTTCTTTTGTGGGCGGAGTGAGAGACTAAAGAGTGGGGTCGGTTCGGGTTCTGGAGGCGCTAAGTACTTGAGATTGAGGAGGGAACGGAACGATTTGGAGAGTGAGGGTGTAGAAGAACGTTTAAAGAGTAATCTTTGGGAGGAGGGTGGACGGTTTGAGGGGTGTGGAAGAATGCAGTTTAAAGAATAGTTTCTTTGGGAGATAGGAGAAAGGGTTAAATACATTGGTAGGAGGTCCCAGCGAAAGTCGGGTGAATTGGAGGGGGTTGGGGAAGAGAGGGGAAGCGGATTGAGAAGTCCCAGAAAGTGGGCGGGACTAGACATAGGAAGTGTTTGTTGCTCCAAATGAAGGGATGGGAGGGGGTCGGGGGAGAGGGTGGAGAAGATGGGGGTCGATGGGAGGAGAATCCAGAACACTGTGAGACCTCAAGCCAGGCTAGAAAGGAGGAGCGGGGAAGATAGGGGGTCATCGCAGTTAGAGAAGGAAGGATTGAGATGGGGCTGCAGAGTAGCAGAAGATGGAGAAAACTGGAGTTACTCAGATCGACTGAAGCCATCTTTTCCACCCATTGTCTGCAAATACCAGTAATTGATTCCCCGCATCATGGGAATCCTAAAATGTGATGGGAAAGTATCACGTGTATGCATAGTATCCACACATGTTTTTGAACACACTCTTCACTAATGAAAAGTTTGGAAGCATTCATTTCCACCTACCCTCCATAGCCCCTTTTTGGAGGGGAGCAAGCTTCTCATTTGGAAACAGAATTTTAGTACTTAATGACATATGCCTGTCAGGAGACAAGATTTTCCCTTTGAAACTTAGACCATCCCCTTGAGTAACAAACCACAATAACACTGCTAATAAAAATAATCTGATTCATTTGTATATGAAAATTTCCTGAATTGTTCATTTGATGAAAAGGCACATAGAAATATAGTCGTCTTTAGAGAAAAGAGAAGAAAACTTTCAGAACTTAGTCCTTGAAGCAGTTTGGTGAAACTTGACTGTCATGTTTGAATTGTTCTCCCATCATGTAAACCTGTTTTTACTCTGATAACCTGCTGCTTTTGTAGGAAGGTTTAATGTACTATAAATATTAAAGTGATTATTCAGTATAGAATTTAGGTAACTCTTTTGAACATACACTAAGAAAATGCCATGTTCCCCGCCAGTAATAAGTAGTTTGATCCTAAAGTCTTACCATGTTACCATGTAAGGTAAGGACTTTCCGTTCATAACCTCATTAAGTATCCTCAACAACCCTTTGGGATAGTTTCTTTCTTATGCCCAGTTTATTGGTGGGGAAATTGAAACTTAAAAGGTTAGATTATTAATCCCATGTCACACATAGGCTAAGTAACAGAATCGAGGTATGACAAGTTGAGCTCTCACTGCATTCCTAAACAACTGACCCTGGGACTGAATAACAGCTCAGTAAATGCTAAGTGTGGGTCTAGCAATGTGAAAACTTTTTGTCATGTGTTTAATTTTTTTAAATAAAAAATGAATTTTTATGTTAATAATTGTAAAGTTAACCCCTTTATTTGCTATCTTAAGAAAATACAAGATGAAAGGTCGTAATGAAAATTTATAAGCTACTACTTAGCTCTAGTAAAATTTATTTCTATTCACCGTTGAGTCCACTTGTTTGGGTAAAAGTTGTATATGTTCTGTTTAATTGGGTCCATACTATACTTACGCCACATTATATTTTGGGGGAAGTTACCATTATGAGGATCATTGCTCATTAATTCTGTTGTAAGACATTACTAATCTTTTAACAGTTCAACATTTAACAATGCAGAAAGCAAATTCTAAGAGACTGAATTTTGTTGAAGATTAAAATGAATCAGTGACAAAGAATGTTCTCTGTTCTTTTGGTTTATTTTGCCTTATACTTGGTTTTCAAAATCTAAATCTCATCAATTGAATATGATAAAAAGTCTTGTTTTTGATTGCCTACCCCAGAGATGCAATAGGTACTTTAGCTGGTAGTTGTATAGGTTACTTACATGCCATTTTGTAGAAATGAGAAAGGCTGAGCTTTGTAATCAGAAGTTATACAGAAATGTGTTTGAGGGGCTGTGGGAGAAGACTGCTGGAGATGCCATATTATGGAGGGGTGAAGGTTCCCATCCCACTTCCTAGGTACATGACCAGTTACTTAACCTTTAGTGAATGTTTCCTCATCTGTAAAATGGGAATAAGAGTGCTTACATCATTAAAATTGATCTCAACAATGAAAGGAGAAAATCAGATTGTCCACAGAAGTTTAGCAATGGGAGAAATGAAATTTTTGTATTATAATGCTCTGCCTGGGTTTTTCTTCTCAAACTGTGTTTGTACTCTGATTTTTTTCAGGCTTTTTTTCAGGTTTTTCGTAATAACTATAATAGTAACTAAATTCAAAACAGAGGTAGAAGTCAAAGGACAGTTAAATAAGGTATGTCCCAGATTGATACAGTTCCCACTTCAATCTTTTGAATTTTGGGTAGGGTTCCATTGTGACTCTGGTTTGGTTTTGAAATGCTGATTCTTTTGCTGTGCTGTAGTTTGTTTGGGGTCTTACAGTTACTTGGACCACTGTCCTGAGAAGCAGTAGTGTGTTGACTTTATGCAGGACCTCCATGTCTTAAGACAGGATGATCTGGAGCAAGCCGTTTCTACAAATTTGAAGCCCCAGAAAAGACGTTTTGTTTTTTTTTTTTTTAACAGGAAAATATTGTGTTAATTAGGATATATAAAGTACTTTAGGAAAAGTTTACTTTTGGCTAAGACTATAAAACTGATTGATTGTTTGGTGATGTGAAGGCCCAGAAAAATTTAAGCAGGAAAAAATGTCCTCCTTTTTTGACAGATAGGGGTGGAAGGAGTTGAAATCATTTCAGGAGAAAGAAGTTTGGGGGTTTTCCCCCACTTTCCATTGTTCCAGGTCTCCACTAGTTACGGCCGGTGAGACTCCACTCTGAAGTACAGTGAATGTCTTTCAAAAAGTGACATTGCCAAATTTTTTCCTTGGCTATACAGTTACACATACGGTCAGCCTAGAATTAGTGTTCTTTACCTGTGGAGAAGTTGGCCGTCACCAAATCTGGGATTAAACTCTTGAGAGAGGTGCTAAGCAAACTCTTCCATTGACTCTTTTTAGTTTCATGATTTGATTATTTTTCAGGCTGTGTCTTCATATGTTTTTAATCTGCAATTTTTGTACAAGCAGTATCTTAGAACGAACATGTAGAAATTGTTCTACTTGTCTTCATTGTTGGACTTAGTTGAGACTGAAGATTTAGGGGGTTTTTTTTTTGTTTTATAGGAAATATAATGTTACATTTGTTAGTACTAATAGGATTTGATTTGTATTACGCACTACTCCACCTCTTCATTTTCCTACTGCCTACCTACTGACAAGGTAGGGACAGATTGGGCTGCATGTTACAGATTCTTTTTAGTCAACTCTACATTAAGTGAAATACACATTCGCTGTCACCGCCATCAGGTGTGTTCTCAATGAAGTACCCAGGTATACCTACCTACTCTGGCCCTGAGAACAGTTGCCTAGAGTAGTTGCCTCAAGGAGCAAAAAAAGGAATAATAAAATTCAGGTGATAGCCTATTTTAAGGCATCAAAGTAGAATTTTGAAGATTTGTTTGAGAGAGCATGCATGCATGAGTGGGAGGGACAGAGAGGAAGAGAGAATCTTTTTTTTGGAAGGGAGACTCAAGTAGATTCTGTGCTGAACATGGGGCTCAGTCTCACAATCCTGGTATCATGACCTGAGCTGGACATTCAACTACCCTACCCAGGCACCCCTAAAGTGGAATTTTAAAATTTGCTAAAAGAATGCCTTCTGTTATTTCTTACTAACTCAGTAAATACACTCCCATGTACATTAATGTAGCCAGGTCAGTCTACAAGTTCCTGTGAGCTAGACCCTTACAAGTGGGTCTAAACTTCATTTGTGTTCACATCTGCAGCTTTCCAGTGGGACTAGCATAGGTTTGACCACTCTGACTAGCAGCAGCAGAATGGTGAACGTGTAGGCCCCAGAATTTGTATTTTCAGGAGCATTCCTAGATGTTTGCCAGTATCTAGAGATCTTCTGAGGCAGGGCCTCCTACATAAGTGGGTAAAGCTCTTCTGATCCAGCTCTCAGACATGGGTTTTCCTTTGCCCCCTTGGGCCACGGTTGTGAATTCCTGTTCCAACAGGAAGCTGTCCAGGAAATGTGGAATGCACTGACAATCTCTCTGCATCGCCCTTAAACAGTCTGTAGGTACTCCTCTCAGACGTGTTTCCAAAGGCCTTAGAGATTGATTTCCTTCCCTGTCGTGGTCTTCGTAGAACTTGTTTATCTGTGTGAACACTTAATTGCTTCTCAGAAACTACCTATGTATTACTATAACTATATCCAGTAAGAAACATTTAGTGCATTATCAGTCATCAGGAGCTTAGTTTTAAGAACCCTTTAGTCTGTATGCATTTGTTAACCTTTAGAAACTTTCCAACTTCAGTTTCTAGTTACTGAGGTTTTTTTGATTCATGGCTAAAACATACCTACCATTCTCTAAATTACAGTCAAAATTACAGTGTGGAAATACCAATTTGCTTTTTCCATTCTCTTAAAAAAAAAAAAAAAGCTGCTGTCTTTAAGCCATTTTGCATATACGTGGTCTTCACAGTAGTTTGATGAGTCAGATAATCTAGGTGTTAGCCCTATGGTCATTAAGTGACTTGCGTATGATGACACAGTGAAAAGTTCTACACTTACAGGCTGGAACCTGACTTTTAAGTCTTCTGATTTTAAATTGTAATCCTTTTTTCAAGAAACCTTAGAAGAATTTTAAAAGTGCTTTTGGTTCAGTTGATGGTATTGTAGGTACTCCTTATCTTGTCACAAGACCTTTGCCCTTGAGCCCCCATATTTACTCTCAAAACGTCTGACTTACAGGGATGTCTGAGTGGTTCAATGGGTTAAGCCGCTGCCTTCCGCTCGAGTCATGATCCCGGGGTCATGGGATCGAGTCCCGCATTGGGCTCCTTGCTCGGCAGGGAACCTACTTCTCTCGCTGCCTCTGCCTGCCTCTCTGCCTACTTGTGTGTACTCGCTTACTCTCTCTCTCTCTGGCAAATAAATAAAATCTTTAAAAACAAAACAACAACAAAAAAACCACATCTTACAGATGCCTTCTTGATCCACCATTGTGCTTCCGACCAGCTCTCCTGTCTGCAGTGCCTGCCTGATGCTTTGATGTATTTCATTCTCACTAGTGCTTGGTTTTCTTTTGGGAGTGTAGGTTTTCTTTTGGGATACGTTCTTTTGGGAACATATTGATTATGAGTATAGATAAAGACAGGTGGCCTAGGTTCTTAGACCTATACAGCATCTGATTCATAATAAAAATTCTGCAGGTTTTAGCTACTATTTATATTTGAATTTGAAGACCAGTGAATTGACTGACCTTGTGTTCCCAAGGGATATTTGGTGCTCAAGAATAGAGAAGTTCTGCTGTCTTGTAAGCCAATATACTTTTCCCTGGAGATCCAAAATGAAGGTTAACATTATCAGTCAAGAAACCTGTTTAACTTTTTAATCCAGTGTTTGCTAAGCTTGTGCACAATTACACCTATTAACATACAGTGCTACAATTGGCAGACATTAGACTAACAACTTTCTACTGAGTTCCATTGATTTATTGGAAACACTTATATAGTACGCGTAGTTTAGATCCCCCATCCCTCAGGCCCCTGTGAATCCACCGTTCCTAGAAAGACAAGTGAAGCCAGTTGTCTCAGGCAAAAAATAATCATTTTAGCCATTTGTTTAGAGTACCACAAACTTGCCACCAGGTGGTACTGTTGCATAAAATGAAAGTTCAATGTCTGGGTATACCTCAATGAAAGATAGTCAAGGCATATAATGAGAGTCATGGAAGATAGCTGCTTACCATTCACCAAAGTTGCCTGAAGGACTTTTTTGCTAATTGGCTTTTGTTAAAGGAGGTCCCTTGAACCTTGAAAGACAACTAGAGTGTTAGACAGGAAATTTGTATTTTTATAATACCAAAGGGAAAAGTAAACTCTAAATGAATTTTTTGTTTTTTGTTTGTTTTTAAAGATTTTATTTATTTGACAAAGAGAGATCACACATAGGCAGAGAGAGGGAGAAGCAGGCTCCCCACTAAGCAGAGTGCCTGATGCGGGTCTCGATCCCAGGACCCTGAGATAATGACCTGAGCCGAAGGCAGAGGCTTAAAACCCACTGAGCCACCCAGGTGCCCCAAATTCTTTTTTTCTTTTCTTTTTTTAAGATTTTATTTTTTTGACAAGAGATCACAAGTAGGCAGAGAGGCAGGCAGAACGAGGAGGAAGCAGGTTCCCCACTGAACAGAGAGCCCGATGTGGGGCTCGATCCCAGGACCCTGGGATCATGACCTGAGCCAAAGGCAGAGGCTTTAATCCACTGAGCCACCCAGGTGCCCCAGTGCCCCAAATTCTTTAGTGTGTGTGTGTGTGTGTGTGTGTCTGTGTGTGTTTTAACATGCAGAATAGAAAATAGAACATTCTTGAGAAAGGCAGATTAGCATAGTGGTCAGCAGTGTAGGCTATAGTGTTACATTTTATGTTCAAGTTCTGGCTCGTTGACTAGTAAGTACATGACCTTACTTTCCATAGCATTATTAACCTGTGGTGATCTTCAGCAATGTTTTATCAGTTGTATCAGTGTCAAATAAAAAACATTTACTACTTAAAACATTTTTAGGGAAATGAAATAAAGTCTGTCTAAAGCACTTAGAAAGCTGCTTCACACACAGTACATGATAAATATTAGCTATCATTATTATTATCCTAAATTTTTTTTTCCTCTACAGCTTACTTTCAGTTGCTTTTTAAAGACGGAAAGCTCATGGTGCAAATTGTTATTTCCAGGTGAGTACATTTTGAGACTCTTTTGTTTAGCTCGAATGATGAGGGTGTTACGTAGGTTTGACATTTTACCTGGAAGAATCAGGGTCCTCAGGTGCATTGCACACATCCTTGCATTTCATCTGTAGTTCAGTGCCTAGCACTGCCTAATTTCCCAAGAACTTGTGCTCAGCAAGGAGTTCCTTTGGGCCTTGAATGGTGGTGTAGGACACTATTCATCCTTCACCCCTCAAAAATATTGTAACCGCCAGCCCTTTGCTTGCAGTGCTGGGGCTGGAGGCCTGGCAGAATGGGTGCTGATGGAGCTACAGGGGGAGATCGAGGCTCGCTACAGCACTGGATTAGCTGGAAACCTCCTGGGAGACCTACATTACACCACTGAGGTGAGGGGACTTTTCTTTCCCTGCCTAATGCCTCAGGAAAGCAAGCTACACCAAGGTGGTGCTCCCAGGACCCAGAGTGAGGACTGCCCTCAGGTTTGTTATTTGAGGTCTAGCTAATCTAAGCTCTCTGCTTGTTCTCCCCTGACCCCTGCAATGGCAGGGAAACTTAGCTTTGGGGAATCTGGAAAAATCACAGTTCTAAAAAGCGGAAACTCTCTTACCTGGGGCTAGGAAGAGGAAAAAGGGTATGAGGGTGGTTGTCTGATACGGCTCTTAAACAGCAGCAGAGTCATGCCAGGGAGTGGAGGTGCCAGTATTGCTCGCCAAGAGCATCTCTAGAAGGCACCTGAGTGTTATGACCTTGCCCTGAACCTCAGGCATTTCATTCTTGTTCTGCCAAAGGGAATCCCTGTGCTGATCGTGGGGCATCATATCCTGTATGGAAAAATCATCCATCTGGAGAAACCTTTTGCTGTCCTTGTCAAACACACTCCTGGGGAGCAGGACTCTGATGAGCTTGGCTGCAAGACTGGCACCCGGTACCTGGTGACAGCACTCATCAAAAACAAGATCCTTTTCAAAACTCGCCCCAAACCCATTATCACCAACGTCCCCAAGAAAGTATGAAAGAACCCCGGATTTTCCCTAGAGAGCGGCCAACTCCTTGGACTCGTGCTCAGTTGCCACCTCGAGGACGGCTCGACGGTTCCATGGGACCACAGGGTGGTCCTGTTTTGAACACAGGCCACCCGCTAGGCATGAATTCTGATCCCTTCCTTATGGCATCCAGTTCTCTTGGTGGAAATCTGGCCCCATTTCCAAGGAACCCATCGCCTTTTCCAACCTCATCAGGCTCATTGGCTTCAAATCCAGCACCTTTCCCTGCTGGTGCTCGTGACCCAAGCATGGCTTCTTTTCCAAGAGGGATGAATCCCGCTGGTGCAGGTGCAGTTCCTTTCCCAAGGCCTGGTGGCCTCTTGGGCCCAGGCCCAGGGCCATCCCTAAATCCTAGGGCAGGGGCTCTTCCAGGTCCAGGGCCTCTGTCTAACCCAAGGTTAGGGGGTCTTCCAGGGCCAGGTCCTATGTCTAACCCAAGGTCCGGTGGTCTCCTGGGAACAGGTCCTGACTCCAGAAGTGGTGGCCCTGTGGGCCCTGCGTCTGGGCCCAACCTGAGAGCAGGTGTCCTGTTGACTTCTGGGAATGGTCCTCCTAATCCGAGGCCCGTTGGCCTGGGACCAGGACCAAGTCCTAATCTGAGGTCAGGGTTTGTTAGTACAAACCCTGCCCCGAGGTCGGGTATGTTTCCAGGCCCAGGTCTTGGGCCCAGCCCAAGGGCTGGTGGCCTGGGCCCAGGTCTTGGGCCCAACCCAAGGGCAGGTGGCCTGGGCCCAGGCCCTAATATGGATACCAGAGCAGGTGGCCTCCTGGGCACAGGATCTGGTCTTAACTTAAGAATGGCTGGACCTCAAGGCCTAGATCTTGCCCCCATTCTAAGAGCAGCAGGTCTTTTAGGAGCAAATTCAGCTGCTTTCTCACAGGCTTCTGGAAACATGGGCACAAGCCCATCCTCTATGGCAAGAGTACCTGGACCCATAGGCCCAAACTCGGGTCCTGTCTCTCGGGGAATTGGCCTTCCAGGGCCAAACCCGTCTCCCATGTCCAGAGCTCCTGGCCCCCTAGGTCCTAATTCAGCTCATTTTTCAAGGCCAGCTGGGCCCATGGGGGTAAATGCTAATCCCTTTCCAAGGGGGACAGGTTCAGGGGGGCTGAATCCAGTTTCCTTCTCTCAATCCTCTGGCACATTGGCTTCAAATCCATCTACCTTCCAGAGGTCTGCTGGCCTCCAGGGCTCAAGCCCAGCAATTTTCCCAAGAACCTCTGGGCCACTAGGCCCCAACCCAGCTAACTTCCCAAGGGCCAGTGGCTTACAGGGTCCAAGTCCGGCTGCCTTCCCAAGGTCTACTGGCCCATTAGGACCTGGTCAGGTTAATTTCCCCAGGTCAGCTCCTGGGCCCCTGGGCTCTTCTCCAGCAGGCCCTGTGGGTATCAACCCAGGTCCTTTTGCAAGGCCAACTGGGACCCTGGGTCTAAACCCATCTTCCTTTCCAAGGATGAATGGCCCTGTGAGCAAGACTTTGGTCCCATTTCCTAGAGTGGGGAGCCTCCCTGGCACAAACCCAGCTGCTTTCCCCAGACCAGGGGGTCCAATGGCTGCAATGTACCCAAATGGAATGTTACCCCCTTAAACACCGTTTTCTCTCCAGGACCACTTTGGTTTTCAAGCACCGTGGTTCTGGGCAGGGGCTGTGTTATAAGTGAAAGGGTAGATGTGGAGCTACCGTCTGAAGTACATAGCTGGGGCTCAAGTTCAGATGAGCCATCTTTTTCCTCTGCTTTCTTGACTGAAGGTGAAATGTTCTATGTGGGAGATGGACTACTACAGGTGGGAATGATCCTGACCTTTAGAGAAAGGATCTCCAGCCCTCCAGAAGCCTGCTGTGCATTTGTCCCACAGCTTTCTGCCCCTTGTTTCTTAACTGGTTTCTTGAATTGTTCACGTGGACTTTTCCTCAGGGATACATTGGCCTGCAGGTCCCAGTTCATATGTAGTCCCCTGCTCACCACTGGAGAATCAGCTCACTGCTCTCTAGAAATGTTGCATTGGTGAACGGACCATGCTTCAGCAGTTCTGACCTGGGCAACTTGGACCTGGTCATCCTCTACTGCCATACCTTTCCCTGGGGGCTTGAACACAGAACAGGGAGGTGGGCAACCACATTAAAGACCCACCAAATACAATGTCTGCTTGATGGACTGGGCCTGCAACTTCCTTCTCCTGGGACTTAGAGGAGGCCAGAATCAAGGCTCCACCGCTCATCTAACTCCTCTCCACTAGTACTCTGATCAAAGAACCTCAAAATTTAAACTGATATGGATGGGAATTGGGGTGGGGGGGTGGGGGGAGAAAGGGGAGAAATCACTGTGCTTCGTTCAGCCTGACGTGAAAGGATGGTTGGTGTTTTTCCTGCTTGTATCTTTTCTTACCGTTTCTTTAATAAATGGGATGACAGGGCTGCCGATGTCACTCCATTTCGTTACCTATTCCCACAGGAAAGAATATTTTCTGCTTTTCATTGTTTCAGCTTGGCCACAGTTCTGTGTTATCTGCCAGGTAAAATTCTGTCACTCAAGGAGGAAGCAAGTGCCAACTTTTAACCTTAACTAGGACTCACTAATCTGCCAGTGATTTCACCAGAGACCTTGCCCATCCTCAGCAATTAAAAAAAGTTAAGCCACGGGAGGTGCAGTTACCAACAAGGGGAGTCTGCTGTGTACCCCAGGTCCAGAGGCAGCTGGGACTACTTACCCTGAGTTCCACTGCCAACTATCTTGACAGAACTATTTGTATCCAAAGGACCTCTTCTGAAACTGGAATAAAACCAGTTTAAGTACAAGGAGAAAGTAGTTCAGAGATAACCAGCATTATGTGAGAATCTTTATTTTGACAAATAAGTGCAGTATAAAATATTAGACCTGAAAAGTAAAAAAAAAAAAAAAAAAAAAAAAAGTAAAAATAAATATGTTTACAAATTATTGTAGAAAGAATACAAAAGGGTTAAAATTCTCAATGAGGAAAAACCAAAATGTGTCCAGTTGTATAAAGGCTCTTCCCTTGCAAGAAATGGGGATAAAGCTGAAGACCCAGTTTGGTTTCGCTGCTGAAAAAGGTACAAAATAACTTAGAAAAACCAGTCGAGGTCAAACGT
The DNA here is from genome assembly GCF_020171115.1 of Neogale vison. Taxonomy (NCBI): domain Eukaryota; kingdom Metazoa; phylum Chordata; class Mammalia; order Carnivora; family Mustelidae; genus Neogale; species Neogale vison. The sequence goes on from NC_058097.1 coordinate 16,721,007, forward strand.
TGTGAGCCCACTACTTGTACCTGCCTACTCTTGATTTGAGCAAAGTTGATAACCACAGTGCAAGGCAGAGCTGACGGTAGGACGACGAGTTTTCCATCCAGGAGTCTATCCTACCTTCACCTTCAAGTAAAAGCTGAAGAAAAACAAGCCCTTAGTGAAGTCTGAGCTCTGCAGTTGGCTGACCGGATTTCCTCCATTGTAGTGCTCAAAATAGTTTACTTGGCCAGCAAAAACACGGAAGAGCCTGGAACAACTGCCTTTAGTAAATGCCTGCTGCCTCTTCCAGCCTTAACGGGTCAGGCCCAACACAACTCAGCAGTCTTATCAGAAGCTCGTGGTGTATGTGATGCAGTGGTGTTGGCCGCACCTAGAAAACCCTTGTGTTCATGGGAGATGAAAGAAAGCACCAGGGTTTGCCAATCTGTGGCTCAGAGCACACTTTGTTCCTTTGTAGGAAGCACCTGGGCACACTAGAGGCTTGCCCCCTCGAGTCCTTGTCTACCTTCGTGCTGGTTCTGAGGGCTTAGCAGGCCCTGCTGAGAATGGACATTTGGAGAGGGCAAGCAGGCACGCATGCAAGCAAATATCCACTAAGTCAAAGGCTTAGTCGTGATCCCAGGTTTCAAACCCAAGAGCTGAGAATAGTCTGTGGATTGCAAAGCTCTAGAAAATGCCTTCCCTCTTGCCCCCCAAAAAGCAGAAGAGAATCAAAGCCTCAAGGGGCATGAGAGAGAAAGGAAGAACCTTAGGATTTGGGAACCAATTCCATTTCTGAGTTTAGTTTCTGGGAAAAAGCAAGCAAGTGCAATAATGACTTGGCTCTAAGAATTCCCTGGAGAAGCCACTGAGGATAATGCACAGTCTCAAAGATGACCAGCTTGGATTTGAGGCTTCACTTAGGGAATACTGAAAAGCTTTCCCTGGAGATGATTGTCAAGAACTGTAGCCTGAAAGTCATGCACGCTTAGCCAGCTGCTAAGGAATCTGTCCAAGCAGTTTCAAGATTGTAGTTAATTTGGTCAAAGGCTCCTAATCGGTTTTTTCCCCCACCTGCTGGGGGTAAAGGTGCCTGTGGCCGAGGGGCCTGTGAGACCCAGGCTCTGCCTCAGTTGTCACCTTGAAAAACTTAACCAATGAGAAAGATGGAAGAGGTGACTGCATCACCTCGAAGAAAGCAAAGGGAGGAAACTCTCTTAGACTCATTGGAGTTTGAGAGAGGAATTCAGAAGTATACAGGGTGAAATTCCTGAGCCCTCACTTCCTTTCTGAGCATGTTGGGGTTTCACCTTCCTGGGAGATGACTAAAACATTTCCTCTCCCCAGCAGAGATCAGACAAGCTCATCTAGATGTCAGACAGTTTCCAGGTGAGACCCACTCGGCCCAAGACCTCCTTACAGGCCCTGGCCTTTAGCACCACCACCATCTTTGTTCCTCCTGGCTGACTTTAGTTTCTAACACAGATACATATACACACTCAAAAGCAATTCAGTGCCAACTCCCTGCTAGTCTAGCTCATCCTTGGGATGTGGAGATGTGGAATGGAGTATGTCCCATAATAAAGCACCATTCCTGGACCCTGTTTTCTGATGCCCAAAGATCAGGCTTCTGGGCCTTGTATCTTAGGCACAATCTTATTGCATTGATAGCTAGATGTGGGGATGGGGGTGGGGACACATTACTAGCTGGTCCAGATCTTAGGAATTCTCCCACCACCGCTCGTCGTGTTCAGATTGTGTGGGAGAACCCCTTGCCACAGGCTGTCACTTACCTATCAGAAGTTGCCACTGATGGGAACTAAATGGTTTAGCACACTTCTGGGTTCCCTTTGGATCCTGGGGAAGGAGGTGGAATCTTTCCCAGAGGCCACCACGCATTGCAGAGGCAAGCAGATGGATGGTGTGAAAACAAGTCTGTGCCCCCTGAGCTGGAATGGTGGTGTCTCCTGTAAGCAGAACTGCCCCAGACCATATAGTACAGTCACCGTTCTTTGCACTGCAGACTTGGCCTTTGGACCATTAATACACTAAAACAGCACACCCTCCTCCCTCCCACCCCATCTTTTCTCTTCCATTCCCCTTCCCTCCCTTACCCATTGCACTTTTTCCCACTCTGCTTGGGGGGCTGTGTCACACCTCAGCAAAAGCTAAGCTATACTGCTCTGGCTTCTTCCCACATCGCCGGGCGATTATGGCCAGATACAACATGAGGAGGGCCACCCAGTAGCAGCCGTACAGGATGGCCCCAGAAACCAGGAAGGCTAGCTCTGTCTCACTGAACAGATCCTGGCAATAAGCTGTATAGGCCAGCCCCCCTAGAAGGACTGCCACCCAGATGGACACGGGGATGAGGCCAATGAAGTTCACCACGATGGTTTTTCGGCCAGAAGTGCCCCAGCCAGACTTGTTGATGGTAGCAATGGCAAAGATCTTGGCTGGCAGGAGGCTGGACATATAGAGAAGGGAATAGAGGGACATGAAGATCATTTCTGCGTTGCCCCGAAGGAAGCAGGCATATGTAGCCTTGATGATGCCCACCAGCTGCACTGTCAGCAGGAAGAGGAGAATATTCCAGATGCGGCCTCGGTAGAAAAGCTGTATTACCGTGGCAATGAGGAAGAAGGGGAAGAAACCTGTGACCACTGATTCGTAGGTCATCCAGAGGTGGTGCTTATGGAACCACAGCGAGTTGTAGAGCCACTCCCGGAAGTAGGACTTGCTCCAGCGCGTCTGCTGGTTGAGCCACCGGAGGTACTTGGTGGGCGTCTCTGTGAGGCACTTGGAGCGCGCTGTATACTTAGTCCGGTAGCCGAGGCTCAGGACCCGGTTGGTGAGGTGGCGGTCATCTCCAAAGCTGCACTTGCTGCCTAGGAACTTCTGATGGTACCAGTCCTCCAAGAATTGCTGGAGGAGGCTGTTGCGGTACATGCCCAGAGGCCCACTAATGCACTGCACACAGCCAAAGTAGGACTGGCAGGCCCGCTCCACATTGAAGGCCATCCAGTACCGCACACTGCTCAGGAAGGAGATCCACGAGTCATACTTGTTGAGGATCTGCAAGGGAACCAGAGATGCTGGGCCTCCTCACCTGGGGACTTAAGCCCCGGGAGAGAGACACCTGAGGCCATGAGGCCTCCTTTACCCGGAGTCCTGCAGCCCACTGCTCAGTCCCTGACCATCAGTCCTAACCCAGCCAGAGCTGGAAAACCCGAGGCTCAGAAGAGCCAGCCCTACCCACTCACCCTCCCCATCCCCTCGTTGCCCTCTGCACGGACTGTCCCAGTGACGCTGCTCTAGCCTGCAGAGCCACCTGTGGTCTCAGGAAACAGCTTGTGGGGGTGGCAGAGAGAAGGGCTTGAGAAGGGTGCACAGCACCCCCCAGGCATCTGTCCTACAGCCAACTGTCTACAGTTGGAAAGCTTCTCAGGAAGACCTGATCTGTTACCAGCAGTACCCTTGGGAAGATCTGGCCCCTTAATCTCGCCATACTGCCTTCTCACCATTCAGCGCAACCCTTCCGTAAGAACAAGGCTTTCTCAAGGGTCTGACTTGGGAGGTGCTCATTGCACTATGGTCCACAAGCACCCTCTGTGATCAGTAGCCGCAGAACACCGAGCCCCTCCCAGCAGCATGGGCTCCCTACTACATACCTGTTCAGTGATTTTCTTCTTCCTCAGGTTGAAAAAGGCCAGAAAAGAGATTGGGTACCTAGTGTGCCTTTTGATACCAGTGAGAACTATCCAAGAAGAGGCCCCCCCCACACACACACATGCACTGCCCTGACACACCACAAACTCACACACCTCCAAAATAATAGTCAAGATGCTCACTTCCCAGGCATACCCATTGGATTAGGAAGCAGAAAAGAGTCTGGACCCCACCCCCAGAAATCCCTCGTTACTGCTTACTTGGACATCTCCTCCGACTCCCCCTACTTGGGGGTCCTCCTCCAGGACTCGAAGCATCTCGATGGTGCAGGCCGGATCCAGCACGGTGTCAGAGTCGCACACCTGTGGAGGGAGTGTGTGGTCAGCCCATTTTGACCTCCAGCCTGTGTCCACCACATGCTGCTCACCTCTTCAGGGCCATAACCACCCTTTGTAGGATTCACTGCCACCACTAGCAAAGAGATCAATGCTAAACAGAATAGGTCAGACGAATAACAAAAAATAAGGAAAAGGAGAGTTTAGATACCACATGGACAGCCAACTAGGCTGACAAAAGAAACCCTGGAGACTCTGTCAGGGAAACATGCTTAGCACTGGGCCCATTTTTAGCCTCTATAGGGCCAGGCTCCACAAAAATGATCTCAGAACATTTCCCTGGAGGAAAAGGAGGTACACACTGAAATCAGATGTCAGGTACAGTGGCTACACCCGGGTCAGCAGACACTCCACTTGAGGCCAAGAAATGGCTCTTGCCATGAGGCTGCTGCCCAAAGTGCTCTCCTAGATTAACATGGTCTTCCCAGTTTCAGCCGCTGATCTCCTGAACAACCAGCAGAGCACACAAGTGAAGGATGTATCCACCCGGCCCTAGGTACCCCGCTAATACCGCTGCAAGGCCCTCTGTGTGCTTTTGGCCAAGTGTCTAAGATCAGGACATGGTATGTCCAAGGGCTGCTCTCACCCGGTTTCTCAGGAGCCTGAGTCTGGCACCTTAAAGCACTTGGCCACCCTGACATGACACCTGGATTTACTCTGAGCATGGAGGCTGGCAACAGCTGCCTCCAACCAGAGCCTAGATCACATCCTGCCCACTTGCCCACCTTCCCTCAGGAGGCTCATGGTCTGGTTCTAACAGGTAGCTCCCTTATTAGTTGAACCTGAGCTATGAGCACTTACCCTTTTGGCTGACTCCTTATTTCCTGGAATATTACTGAATTGACCAGGCCCAGATAATCACTGACAGAACAACAGAGCAAACAACAGTATCCACAGATGAGCCTAAACCTTGCTTTGCAAAAGCCCAAAATCCTTTTAGTAAAGTTGCTAATGCCTGCAGGAAGGGGGCTGTCCCCTTCCTTGTTGGGTTTTCTCTTGCCAGGCTGGAAGACATGGTGGCCAGAGACAAGCAGCAAGATGTTGAAAGGGCTCCAGGTCAAGCCATCACTCCTGTTCCCTCCTACCTCCCCACCAGCACACCTTGGGAGAAGGTGCCTTGAGAGCCTCAGGCCAGACTCCCACAGCCCCTTCAGCCAACAGGCCAGGCTTTCCAGTGCTTCTGGTCTCAGGGCTACTTCCTACCCTGTCTCTAACCCATTCTTCATGCTGCTCAGCTTCGTTCACTCCAGGGGGGTCTTTCTAACAGATCAGGGTAGGGAAGTTAGAGCTCTTGTCCGCCTGGGTTTCCCTACTGGCTGAAGAAGCAGGGCTATCTCCTGTCACACCCACAGCAGGGCTATTGGAAGACAGGCTGAAATCCACCAAACAGGGCTGAACCCCAGGCTGCCCCAGGCAGTGAGCCCAGAGCCATAAAGAAAAAGGCTGGCTCAGGTGTATGAGCCTATTTGTTGATCCACCAGAATGAATCCACAGGAAATGATCCGTAAAGGAAGATGTGTGGCAGATTTAGGGAATTCTGTGCTACAAGGGAGTAGACAGTGTCCCTGTGGCTTGAGCATGTGCCAGGGTTCAAGGGCTTTTCCTGTGCCTGCTGAGTCTCTAGGAAAGCTTCAGAGGCCCTGTGATCCTAGATGAACTGCAGAATCAAATGCCTCAACATCCCTCCCTATAAGGCCCTAGGAAGACAGAAAAAAGCCAATGTACCAATTCATCTGAAGATGCAACTTTCAAAAAAGCCCAAACCAAAACACCAGTGGCAAGCTAATTTTAGGTGGGTACAGTGGAGAACATTCAATGTCGATATACTCCACATGCCCCCAGCAAGACGGAGCTGGCACACAGGTGGGCTGCCATGACAGCCATTATTCATTCACAGGATGGGCAAGACCCTCTGGCACGTACGGACAAGTAATGCAACAGAGAAGTGGACATGTGGGTGCTGGACCGGAAACTGGGGTTCTCCGTGCAGTTTCTACTTGGTACTGAAGTGTGTGAGCTTTTCATTAGTTCTTTCTAGGTTTTATTATTTGAAAGTTTGGGAGCTGTGTTAACCTAATAATATTTCCAGCCTGGTGTCAATGACCTTTTTGACTGGAAACTGGGCAGAATCTGTTCAGGGTCCTAGCCGTGCCAAGGACTGCTGCAGGATTAAGCTGCGGGATGAGCCACTGCTGTGTCCCTCCACTTCAAAACACGAATGTGAACTGGGTAGAGTAGGGCTCTCTGGCCCAGAACTGAAACAGCAGTCGGGTGAGTTGGAGCATGATTTCTTCTGCTCCTTACCACACTCCTTAGGGACACGTTCTCCTCATGTTACCAAGGGTAAGGCCGAACGGATATGGTCAGACTGCCTAGGCTCAAATCCCACCTCTGCGCCTTACTGCTGTGTGACATTAGGCAAGTTCCGTAACTTCTCGGGGCTTTCAGATTCACCTTCTATGAGTGGAAGTAGTAATAGTATTTATCCTCTAGGAATATTATGAGGGTTAAAAGGACTAATATGTAGGGACGCCTGGGTAGGCCAGTGGGTCAAACATCTGCCTTCGGCACGGGTCATGGTCCTGGGGTGGAGTCCTGTGCATCGACCTCCTTGCTCAGTGGGGAGCCTGGTTCTCCCTCAGCCTGCCACTCCCCTTGCTTGTGGTCTCTCTGACAGATAAATAAAATCTTTAAAAAAGAATTAATATGGGGTGCCTGGGTGGCTTATTGGGTTAAGCCTCTGCCTTCGGCTCGGGTCATGATCTCGGGTTCCTGGGCTCGAGCCCCGCATCAGGCTCTCTGTTCAGCGGCGAGCCTGCTTCCTCCTCTCTCTCTGCCTGCTTCTCTGATTACTTGTGATCCCTCCCTCTGTTAAATAAATAAAATCTTTAAAAAAAAAAAAAAAAAGAACTAATATGAAAGTGCCTGCAATAGTGCATGGTATGAATTAGGTCTATCCACTTGGTAGCTCTCATTAGTACTGGGATACCAGGCCAGAGGTGCACACTAAGTCCCACAGGTAGGTAGAAAAGAACCAGGATTCCATCCCTGGTCTTTATGACCCCAGGACTGCTGTTCAGAGCAGCAGTGGCCTCAGTGCCGTCTGAAGTTCAGACGAAGGATGCACACAACACAAAGGACCTCAACCGGACCTAAAATCCCTGCCCAGTACGCCCAGCCCGCCAGACACATGCACACCCTCCTGGTAAAGGTGTGCTTACCTGGATGTAGTCCACTGAATCGCCAAGAGCCTTGAAAGCCGTGTACATGACCTCCCGCTTGCCTCCCCATTTCTGCATGATGCACGAAAAGGTGCTGCCTCGCACCACATCCCGCACGCGGTCCATGCCCTCCTGCAGGCTGGCCTCCGTCTCCCCATCCCCCGCCTCATGAAAGTTGCTGCGCCACACGAAGAAACCAGCTTGCTCAGTGCCCCCTAGCACCTCGTGGAAGATGTCCAGCATGTAGGCATCCTCCTGGCGATTGCCATCCACCACCATAACCACCTTGAGGTCAGCGAAGGCGATGCGCTGGGCTGAGCGCAGGCACTTGCGCAGGTAGTCAGGGTCCTCCTGGTAGGCGGCGATGCAGAGTGCCACTGAGCGCCGCGACCGCGACGGCACTGGGAGTTTCAGCGGCCGGCCAGCCCGCCGCATCCGCCGGTGCTCCAGGAAGGCGAACAGGCTCTGGATGAGCAGATGCAGGCCCAGGATGGCCCCGTACAGGCCGAAAGACAGGTAGTGCTTCTCCGTGTGAATGAACTGGTAGCCTGTCACATAAGCTGCCAGGATGCCGCCCAGCACCGCCAGGGCAAACAGGCTGGTGCCCACCACACGCAGGGCTGTCGTTAGCTGCACCGGCATCTGGAGGGAGAGAGAGGGAGGTGTGGAGTCAGGCGGAAGGCAGCAGAAGGCAGCATTTCCAGTCAGTGGGAGCAGGGGCATGTTCTCTGGGCCAGGCCCAGAACAGGGGAAAGGACCCACTCACTGAAACCATTGCCACTGACTGAGCGGGACGAAGACTGCGTGCTGACTCAGAAGCCAGGCCCCCAGGGTTCGAATGCCAGCTCTGCCACTTACTCTCTGTGTGCCTCTGCTCTGCCCCTTAGTTCATTCATCTGTGAACCGGGGACTGCCGCACTAACCTTGTAGCATCTTTGAGGGTGACATGGATTACATATGTAAAGCGTTTCGAGTAGCATATATTCTTGTTAGACCAAAGCTAGAAAGAGCTATCTGATCCCCACCTGGTGGACAGCGATCCTGGGATCTGTCTGACCCAAAGCTCTTCTAGGCGACCTTCAGGAAGGATGAGCCCGAGGCCCCAGGCAGCTCTGAGCACATGCAGGGCCAGGGAGGGGAAAGTGGGGGGTGACCAGGGAGGCAGCCAGTAGCCAAGAGCTGCTGCTGCTGCTGCTGCTTCTTTTTTTAAAGATTTTCTTTATTTATTTGACACAGAGAGAGAGATCACAAGCAGGCAGAGAGAGGGAGAATCAGGCTCCCTGCTGAGCAGAGAGATGGGGGGGGCTGGATCCCAGGACCCTGAGATCATGACCTGAGGCTGAAGGCAGAGGCTTAACCCAATGAGCCACCCAGGCGCCCCTGGCCAAGAGCTTCTACCTGCTCTGTACCCACCAGGGTCCTACACAGAGGGAGGGGAAGTAAAGCACAGCCACCCATGAGGCCTATGAACAAAGTGGGGGAGGAAAAGATGAGAAACAGCAGGAAACATAAAGCGGGGGGGAGGCACTTCTCTCTCTTGAAACAGCAAAATCACTAAGAGAAAGTTGCCCTGTGTTCTCTGCTATGTCACCTTTTTCTCATTTACTGTAGAGGCAGGAAAGAAAGGGAAAGCAACCGGGAAAAGCAGAGGAAAAAAGAGGAAATGAGAGCTGGGGTGTGGGCAGCTCTCCTGGAAACCCAGCAGTCAGGGCACCAGAGGGAACTGCAGCCACCACTGCAGCAGCCTGGGAGAGTGGCTACCTGGGATGCCCCATCCACTTGGTCCTAGTGCCCGCATGGCAGCTCCGTGCTGGTGCACCTGGCAATGCTGCCAGACTCCATCTGCACTCAGGCCTTAGTGCCGCATCTGCCCTGAGGAAAAGAGCTTAGCACTCAGCACCTTAGACTTGTGCTTGAGACACAGCTCTCTCCCCTCCTGACTGCTTGACCTCGCCCAAGTGGTCTGAGACTTTGGGTCCCCGCAAGCGGGGGTTCTAATGGTTTCTTGCTCCATAGGGCTCAGGTAAATAAATACTTTCCCTGTAATTAGAAGCACTTCCTGCTCTGAAGAACTACCCAAGTTGGAAGGCTGATTGGGGAAGAGAGGAGGGGCTGATGAGGACAGCTCCCCACTCCTCATTCTGACCCATGCCTTCCCCCCATCCCCTTTCTTTGCCACCTGCCTGATCTGAAGATTCCCATTTCCAACGCTACCCACCCACCCTCTACAGCCAACAGGGGTCTCGCTTCCAAGCCAGCCCCAACTCTAGGTCTTACAGGAACCAACCCTTAAGCCCCGCTCCAACACAAATGCACCTTCTTGCCAAGGGAACAGTGCCTGTGCCCCTACCACCTGCCACACAGGATAGGTGAGGAACGCGTAGCCACTGCCTAAGTCGGTCTGAGATTCAGGCAGCAGCAGCATTCCAGCAGCTGCGGTCCGGAAAGTGCTGTTGGCAGCCTCGCGGCTTCGGAAAGCTCGGCCTCCAGGCGCTCTGCCCCGCCATTCCTGGGAGCCTGCTTCCTCTGCAGGACTCCCCGCCTTCCCTGGTAGCTCCCCACACTCGAATGCGCCTGCGGCTCAGGGGCCCCGAGGCCCTGCACCCCCTCCAGGAGAGCCCCCTGCCCCGTAGCCCTCTAGACCTTACATGCCAAAGGGGCGCCCCAGGACACCACTGCCCACCTGCGCTCTGGGAGAGGGCCGGGGCCGCTGAGGCCAGCCCGGCAACCTGCCGGGTGCTGGCGCCCCGCCTCGGTGCAATGCCGGAGGCGGTGCCCACCAGGTTAATGCAGCCGGGAAGGCACTCGCCAGGCTTCTCACCCCCGCCTGAGCCTCGCCTTCTGGCAAAGGCGGCGCCGGCCACACCCACGTGCCGGTTTCCCACGACTCAGCGGGGAAGGAACGGAAAACCAAAAAAATCAGTCGGACCAGGCCCTGCTCATCTCCTCTGGGCCCCAGCTACCTTGGCAAAGTGTGCCTGCAGACAAAGGCAGCATCTCCGGTGTCGTCGGCCCCTTCCTCTCCCGGGCAGGACCCCCAAACCCCGCACACGAATTGGAGGCACTACCCTGGGACCCCGTATCCCACCGAGGACCAAAAATGTCCCGCAGCCAAAACCCCACGAGCAATTAGGTGCTGGTGCGGGCTCTGGCAGAGGCGCCCCTGCCCAGAAAGGGGGCCATGCCACCTCAAGCGGGGAGAGGGGAACCTCGACCACCTCTCACCCACCCCCATTTCGTTCAGAAGAGATCCGCTAGACCTCGGTCCCCGTAGGCAATGCGCACCCGGCTTCAAGGACACTACGTTGGGGGGCGCTCCCTGAGACACCTCCCCCCAGGTGACTGAAGGAGAAAACCCTCAGCCAAGGACGCACGCCGCCAATCTACACCCGAAACTTTGCGGGGTTGCCACTGTGCAGCCTCTCCAGCTGACAGGTGTGCCCTGCTACGGGGCCCACACGCGGCGGGATGGAAACTTGCGCACGGGGGCTGGGGCTTTCCCCCTTGCGCCTGGCCGGCCGGCCGCCCTCCCGGTCCCTCCGAGCCGGCTAGGGAAGGGGAGGCCGGGCCCGCTGATACATGCGGCCGTGGCCCGGCTGACCCGCAGGGCCCAGAGAGCCCGTCATCTTGGTGCCGGACAGGTGCGAACCGCCAGGCGGGAGTGGGGGAGGGAGAGACTCCGACCAACCTCGTGCCCCGCACGGTCGTCCGCCCCCTAATCCATTCACAAAACAGAAGCCGCAAGGGAGGAAGGGAGGCGAGGCTGGAGGAGGAGAGGATGGAGGAAGAAAGGGAGGAGGGGTCAGTGGGGAGGGGGCTGCAGGCACCACCGCGGTGAAGCTTGGAGACACCGCAGCCCTCAGCCGGCCTCCCGGCGCCGGACGCAGAGCCCGCAGAAGCTGAGGGCGGGGGGGGAGTAGCCGGTAGGGGTCCGCCGGGCTCGGCCAGCGGCACCCCCGGAGCCCGGCGCAGCCCCCGCGCGCCGCGGCGCGGCCCGCCCCTCCGATGTGGCCGGCTGGCCGGGCCCGCGCTCACCGTGCCGCCGGCTGCCCGCGCTCCGGTGCTCAGCAGGCCCGCGGCGGCTCCATGCCCCTCCTCCCGCTCCTTTCCGCCGCCGCGCCTCGCCGCGCCTCTCTAGCCCCGGTGCACCGCCGCCGCCGCGCGCTCCGACTGACGAGCGCCGGCCCCACGGAGCCGCCTTTAAGTACCGAGCGCGTCCCCGCCGGGAGAGGCGCCCTCCTCCGGCCCTAGGGCCGAGAAAGTTGGGAAGAGTGGGAGGGCCCCCCCGAGGGCCGCGAGGGGCACCCCCTTATTGGCTCAGTCGGAGGGAGCTATAAGCGGCCGGCGCTCGGCGGGACGCGGGGACCCGAGTGCACGCGGCTCCAGCCGGTCTCTGCGCCCAGGGAAGGTGGGTTCTCCCAAGGCGGCCAGAGGACGAGCTCCTCCGCGCTTGCCCCGGGGCCAGCTGCCCAGGAGGAGGCGGTCATTGTGCTCAACCTGGAACCTGGAGCCTTGTTAACTTTCAATATAACCCATAGGGACTTCCAAAACTGTTAATTCTCCACCTCTCCATTCCGCCACCCTCGCGCCCGGCTTGAAATCTACTCACTGCAAAACCGCCGAGGCGATGGAAATCTTCCCCCGACTGCGGCACGCGGAGGGGCTGTTCGCTGTATAGGGTACTCCCTAAAACCAAGACAGCAGAACCTTCCTGCCCGAAAAAAAAGAAGAAGAAGAAAAAAAAAAGCTCATAAGAGTAATTGTCAAATATAAAAAGACTGTTCCAAGAAGGTGTTAACAATTGTGACAAGCTTAGCTTTAGATTCCGCAGTGGGGCGCTGATGACTTTAAGGGTTTGCAAAAGCTCCAAATGGTTTTGCAGGAACCTTGGAAGTTCCTGTGTCTTAAAGCCAAAACCAACTCCTCCTCCCCTTTTCTTACACCTTTATTTCCAACATCCGTAACCTCCTAAATCCCCAACTGACCTTACAACCAGTGGTTTCCAGGACCCCAAAAGCTGCTGCTGGACTTGGATGAAATGGGGTGGGGTCAGGGAGAGGTGGGGGAGTTGTCAGCAGAGCAAGTTTAGAAGCAGTTGAATTAGACCCCGATTCCTAAATCTCGGAAAAACTTGAAGAGATAAAGACTAGTAAAAAATGAATTTACATGTCCTCCAAACACACCTGAGATAATTTCCATCACTTCTTTCCAAGCTGCAACAAATTTATAGCAACATTAGTTGCAGTCTATAAGCTGCTCCTCTTGGAAATCTTAGGGGCTGGGGTACCTGGGTGGCTCAGGGAGTTAAGCCTCTGCCTTCTACTCCAGGCCATGATCTGGGGCTCCCCACTCCGCAGGGAGTCTGCTTCTCCCTCTACCCCCTCCCCTACTCATGTGCCTATGCTCTCTCTCTAATAAATAAATATAATCTTAAAAAAAAAAAAGGAAAGAAAGAAATCTTAGGGGTTCAGGGACTTGCCTGCCCACCCTTACTCATGCTCATTGCTGAGTTCCTCAGGCACACAAAAACCCCTGGCAAAGACACCTGCTTCACCCCCTCACATCTTGCAGTACAGAAATCAAATCATTTCCCGCTTTGGCTTGAGAAAATCATCACTAATACGCTATATGGTTTAAGTATCCTTTTTTTGTATGTGTTTTTAAAAACTAGTATTGAATCCACAATGGGAATATGTTTTGAACCTGAGATGGGCCCTAAGAAGAGCTAATAACACACAGGTGGAGAGAGGCAGCTTTGGTTAAGAGGAAGGCTTTGGAGTCAGTTCTGCCACTAGCTGTGTGGCACTAACCTCAGTGTCTTCCTCCCAAAAATGGGACTGAGTATTTGATAGGGCTGTTATAAGAATTGAGGACACTGGCTGAGAGCAGGTGCTCAGTAAAAATTAACTCCAGTTATCCTCAACCAGAGAACGGCATCTGTTTGCCAGTGTTCTGGATTCTACAAGCTCATGCTTCCAGGATGTGATCCTCGGTGACCAGAAATTCAGAGATCAGTGTCACTGAAAAACACCTTGCCTCCAATGCATGATGGACTCCCCTCGAGCCCTGATCCACCTCCTCCACATCCAGGGGCATCATCACAGAGCCAGACACTGGAGGAGCTATCTGATCCCACCTCCCACCCAAATCTGAAATCTGCAACATTTTAGATCAGGGAAAACAAGCAGGGTCTTGGGGTGGGGGGGCAAAAATGAATGAATCAGCCTGATGGGAGTGAATATCCCATTTGAAGATGTCCCTATAAGAAGGGTGCAGGTACCCTGTTGTCAAGAGAAATCAGAAATCCAGATATATAGATATAGATATAGATATGACTTTATTTATTTATTTGAGAGAGAGAGCACCAGCCGGGGGTGGGGGGTGGGGGGGGGGAGAAAAGCAGACTCCCCTGCTAAGCAGTAAGCCCAATGCGATGCGGGGCTAAATTTCAGAACCCTGAGATTCCCAACCTGAGCTGAAGGATCAACCGACTGAGATACCCAGGCGCCCAGAAATCCAAATTTTTTAAAAAAGTTTTATTTTAGGGGTGACTGGGTGGTTCAGTTAAGCCACTGCATTCGGTTCAGATTATGATCTGGGATCAAGTCCCACATTGGGCTTCCAGCTCCATGGGGAGACTGTTTCTTCCAATGACCTTCTCCCCCTCATGCTCTCTCTCACTCTCTCTCTCAAATAAATAATTTTTTTTTTTAAGTCTTATTTTAGAGGGGGAGAGAAAGAGCATGCAAGCAGGGGGAGGGGCTAAGGGAGACAGAGACAGACTCCCTGCTGAGCAGGGAACTGGACAAGGAGGAACTCCATCCCAGGACCCCAGGATCATGACCTGAGCCAAAATTAAGTCAGCCACCCAGGTGCCCCAGAAATCCAGATTTTTATGCGGAATCTCCTTGTTTTTTAGTGTTGGCAACTAATTCAAATGTTGGGAAGAAAAAAAAAAAACGGCCCACAGGCCAGGCAAAATGTGTCTGTGAGTCATACACAGCCCACTGACTGCTTATAAGTGACCTGTTTAGAAGCTGAGAGAATGGAGCAGCCAGTTTGGGAAGATCCTGTCTGTCTTCAACACAACAGCATCATGACTTCTCTGGGAGCAAGCTTCCTGAGGTTGTTCCAGGAACATCTCATGCGTAGTTAATTTCTAAGGCTTCAACTTTGTCCCACGGGCTTATTGTCTATCTCACTCAGTTGGCTCCAGGGACTTTTATAGGCGGTGGGCTAGTCAATTAAAAACTCCTAAATGAACAGCAGGTCCAGGTGCAACATCATTGGCTTGACCCCCTGACTGGCTTACCCTGAGAAGCAAATTCTCTTTTTCTGATCTGCAGAGCCAGCGACCCTGTATTATCAGATGGCAAGAAGAATCTTTACCTTTGTGGCCAGCCTGTGCCACGGAGGATTTGCCTGTAATTAACATCCAGTTTGTAGTGCCCTATTTGCATTCTTCTCTTCCAGGGGAGGAGGGCAGGCGAATCTTTAAGGGGCTGATACAATAAAGCTCAAGGTTATCTCTGCTTTCCACTGGGGATTGAAGAATAGGACTAATTCCACACCTACTCACTTAAAAACATGAATTCAAGATGTTGCTGAACTGGCTTTTACATGGGTTCCGAAGGATAAAGCCTCCCTATTCAGCTCAGCAATAGAAAATGTGTGTTGCATTCCAACATTCATTTGACAAACACTGAACACCAGCCCCGAGAAGGGAATGATGCTTTGGCACCAGGAAGTCTCGGGCTGGTCCCTGCCATCTAAACAGTCATCCATTTTGAAGACAAATACCTTGAGAAGTGGCAGTTTATAATTAGATGTTGATGAGAGAATCCAGCTAGAAGAATTTGAGGATTTCAGGAAAGAGATCTCTGTGAGCTGGAGTGGGCTGAGCAGAGTTCCCTGGAGAACCTGAGCTGACTATGTAGAAAGACAAGAACATTCTAGATGGGAAGAAGAGCTTTAAGAACAAGAGCAGGTAGGGAGGCTTGGGTGGCTCCACTGGGTGAGGGGCCAACTCAGTTTCGGCTCAGGTCATGATCTCCGGTAGAGGGAACTTCCTCGTGAGATCGAGCCCAGTGCAGAGCCCCTAACCCCAGCTCAGGCTCTGCACTCTGTGGGGAATCTGCTTGAGATTCTCTCTCAGCCTCTCTCTCTGCCCTCCCCCTGCTCCCACTCTCTATCTGAAATAAATTAATTAATCTTTAAAAAAAAAAAGTACACTGAAGAACTTGCAACGGTACCTGCTCCAAGGAGGGCCTGACGAGTTGTAGCTGCTGAGGAGGGGGATGCTAAGGACAGATTCTGGAGCCTTGAGTGACTGAATGAGGAGCTTGCATTTTATGTGGCAGTGATGGAGAATTCTTGAAGTCCGTGCAAGGTGGGAGTGAGTTACACGTATCGTCTGGGGACAGCTGAGCTGCGGTTTTGGGGGCTCAGGAGCGGGAACAGGTATCGGAGGTGTGTAAACAAGCCAATAAGCCAGAGCAAAGGGGTGCAAGGCCGACGGGCACTGTTGGTGCTGTCCTTGGGAAGTGTCCCTGCAGGCAGGCAGTGTCACTCTCTTGGGCACAAGTGAGGGCGGAGATGAGGGGATCATCAAGAGAAAGAGACTTCTATCGTTTGGGGTGTTCAAAGGGCCATTCTCCAAGCTTTGGTGGGTTTGAGGTAACTGAAGCCAACAGGTCCACCGACAAAGATTTCACCTTTCTGCCACTCTTCAAATCCGAACTTGTGAAGGGCTCAAACACCATGCACCAAGAGGAGTCTGCGATCCAGTGTCCCTTGTCACGACTGGGGCTTGAAGTTGCGGGACAAGCCTGCCGGGAGTCAGGTGCTGCTCCGCTGCTCTCCTAGTGAGTGACGGGGCGGGGGGCCGGGGCAGAGGGGCCTTCTAGCGCCACAGTGGCCCCCTCAGCCTCTGACCTCACGCTTCAGTGCTCCTCGATGGCGTGCAGCCCGGGGCTTCCGGCGAAGCAGAGGAGACTGGGGGATGGCAGCCAAGCCAGCGCTCCAGGCTCCATCCCATCAACTTCTCTGTGCTGACCATAATCAAAACCTCTTGAAGCTAATGACGGTGAATTTAAACTGGCCTCCAAAGAATAGCAGGTTTTGTCCCCCCAGCTGACTAAACAGGGCTTCCTCTTCAAGGCAGCTTAATCTGCAACACTAGTTAATACATAATTCCAAGTGGAAAGTATGTGCCTTGACGACAGCAAGGCAGCTATGACCCAACAAAGTTATCCTTTCATAACTTGCCCCTCTTACAGACAAGTACTCTGTAATCAGTACCCTTTCTGGGGGCTCTGTTTGACGAAGCAGGTGTAAGAACTTTTCGGTACCACAGTTACAATGGTGAGATTTTAACTCCAGGCTCTCTCTCTCCCTCCTTGGATGGAAGAATCTTTTTCATTTCAAATTAAGGGGCCTCTGCTCTGCTGGCGACAGAGCAGTCAGTGCCCACTAAGGGGCGAGGTTCTTTTATGCTGGCTGGAAGGTCAGGATTAGGAGGGCACACCAGAAAGATAACCCCGCGTATCAAACCAGACCTGGAGATGGTTTTCTTGGAATCCTGAACAGAAAAGCTCTTCCAGGCCATTTTTCCTCTCTCTCCCTCTCCTAGGTGAATGCAGGGGAAAAAAAAAAAAAATCCAGAAGGCAATTTTCAACCATAATCTCCTTCCTGTTGGGATATTGTGTAGCCACTAAGAATTATGCTCATGAAGAGAACACAGGAATCTGCTGAAATGCTTATGATGCAAGGTTAACTAAAAAAGGCAGGATACAAACTTGTTATGTATGAATGACTACATTTATGTTCTTGTTTTCTTTTAAATCCTATAAATTAAAAGGCAAGAGAGAAGTTCATTCAGATTATCAGGATCAGGTCTTGTCTGGGGTAGTGGAACAATAGATTTTTCTCCCTTTGCCTTTCTCTCTGTAGTCTCCCTACTTTCTATCAATATAATAATTTTGTAATAAAAAGGTATTTTAAAATGATATAAATCCTGAATTTATAGAATTTCCTCCTAAGCTGGGGCTAGGTGCGGTACAGTCTATATCATACACGGGTTCAAGTAAAAAGGGTCTGGAAACCTCAGCAAAGAAAGCGGTAAAGGGGCACCTGGCTGGCTCAGCGTAGCTGACTCTTGATCTCGGGGTTGTTAGTTTAAGCCCCACATTAGGTATAGGAATTACTTTAAAAAAAAAGGAAAAAGGAAAGAACAGTCAAGTCAGGAGGGCCAAGATATAGACAGGATTAGTGGTAGTCAAAACATGAGTAATTTGCTTTATTTAAATCCTTCCCTTTGAGAGAATTTAGCAGAGAAGGAAGAAGTATGCATAGCTGTGCTAGCTCATCTAGCACCTTTAGTGAATTATAAAAAGTTTTCCTCCTGGCAGCATAGCTAGGAGCCACAGCACATGGCTTGTGTGGCACACCCCAGTGGGCGTCAGGCCCCATTATCCCCTCATCCAGGATCGTGGTGATCCTGGGTAAGGGAGGGAGGTGCACGGGAAGATGGGCTTTAGGTGGACCCTGAAAGGATGCTTATCCTGGAAAAAAAAAAAAAAAAAAAAAAAGGATATCCAAGAATGATGATGTCAACAGCTTTACACTGAGGCTAGAGAAAGCCCCAGGAAGAGGTTCTGCTCAGGGTGTTATCAAGTGCCCGCCCCCCCCACGCCCCCCCCCACTCCGTGCGCACAAAACTCACTGTATCCAAAATGGACACGTGCACATTTGCTCGTTACACAAGCACACACCCACTTTCTGTACTTCAGTAGAACACAGTCCCAGTCTACCTTCCCCGCCACTGTATCAGCAGCAGGAGGGAAACAGATCCCTTAAGGTAACCTTGTTCCAAATTCACTGAGCTCTTGTTACAATAACATCAACAAAAGAGTTTAAATGTGCTGGCATTTCTGCTTCAGTCCTCTTCCTTGATGAAACACATCATTAGTCATTGTCACAGAGGAGGTCAAAAGATGGATCTTCCATAAAACCAATTAGAGAAGAGCCAAGGGTGGGGGCAGTTTCCATCAACTCCTTCATGGGGAATGCCCTTCCCCCAATGAAGCATGGCCTACTATCAGATTTTGTTCTTAGCTAGACACCCCCTTAACACACACACAGACACATACACACTTTTCTCACGAGGTAAACTAATGCAGGGGTTTTGACATCTGGCTGCTGCACATTAGACTTCTAAAACCTTGGAGCTTTTCACAAAACACGACTGCCTGGACCCTATCCCAGATCAATAGAATCACTGGGGGTGAACCCCAGGCTTGATTTTTTTTTTTTTAATTCGTTAGGTGATTCTACTAGTTTCCAAGGTTGAGAACGAACACATCCTGAGGATGCTCATCAGCTGAGACCTGCAAGCGCGTCGTTGGCTCCCGGAGGACTGCGGAGAGACAGCCAACCCCGGAGGCGAGCTCCAGAGCGTGGAAGTGTCTGTCCGTTTTCCTCCAGCACCGTTTTCCTCTGCCACACCTGTCCGAATTAACTGGCCTTAAAAACTGAACAATGAGCGAATGAGCTACCAAGCCCGAAGGAAAAAAGGAAAAGGAGAAAGGGAGAAACACAGAAGAGGACAGGACCAGATGGGCAGATCAGTCCCCACAACTCGGCAATATACCTGGAATTGGATTGACGTCGTCTCTTTGTTGGCAAAGGTGCTGTCTGCCTTTTCGAGGAGAACTGGGGGGTGTGGGGAAGCCAGCCAGCCCTTGTCAATGGAAGGACACAGCTGCCAAAACCTGACTTGGATTACCTTCCAGTTTCTAAACAAAAGAACTTCAGCACTTTGGGGGCTTTTCCTACCCAAAGGATGGGTTAGGGTAACGGGTCTGCATTGCTCTCTTTTGGAGCATGGAGTCCCCATGACCATATCTCTCCCTTGGTCCTGGCCTTGGCCAGGGAGAAAGCCCTCTGTGGATGACGCTGCAGCCTCCAACTCCGATGCTCACAGTTTCTTGGGGGGAGTTCGCTGACCCCCTCCCCCGCCCCCACAGCTCTGAGACATCAGCACTACCGTGCTTTCAGCAAAAACAGCCTCATTTCAGGCTGGCCCTTCCCTTGGATTAATATGGTCACCACAGGATCTGAAGTTTTGAAGGTGCTGTGTGGTCTAATAAAGGTGTGTTGTACGTTGGGGTGGGGGAGGGCGGAGAGACTGTTCAAGCTCTAGAGACTGCCAGTGCAGAGCAGGTGGCTTTGTGCTCCCCAGCGCCAGGCTACCTCCGCGTGCGAGGACTGGGGCTGTGCATCAGAAAAGCCCCACCCAGGCACCGTTCAGAGCAGGCTTCAGTTCCAAGGCAGAGAGCGAAGATTAAATCTTACATCATGTAATAAGCCACTTAAAGGCCCCCGCCGCTTTCCACAGCCACAGCTCCGTGGCAGAGAGGGCGCTCCCGCGGCTCGGGAGCTCCCTGCAAACTGCCCTCTGCTGACACCCACAGCTCTCCCTCTGCTGCTCTTGGCGGGAGGCAGGCTCTGGCCGACAGGCTGAGCGTAAGAACTAGGGAACAGAAGAACAAGGTTCTCTGCCCTCGTGCACGCACATCTCCCCTTCCCCTGTCTTTTCCCGTTTGCAAAAACTTGCGTGTCTGGACCTTATTTCTCCCTTCTGCAACAGAGGGCTGTTCATTCCGGTCTCATTTTTTTTTTTTTTCTCTCTCGAGGGAGGGTATGGAATAGAGCTATCAATGTATACAAGCAAGAAATACAGACGCAACAGATCACAGTTTAAAACGATCCATTGTGATCATTCTGAACAGGCAATCTGAGAACTGACGCCCTGCTTCCAGGAGATGAAAGGGTAAAAGAAGCCAAACCAAAACAACCGCAAACCTTCAAAGGGGATGTATCTGGGCTGTGATTGGATCTATGGGAAGACTTTCCATACTTCCTGTGCTGTACGCATCTTGGCCGTCTTGGGTGTCTGCTACCTTTGCCACCCCCAGGAAGAAGAACACGCCTTTAGACAAGCAAGTTATGACAGTTGTTCAAGTATAAGAGCAGGGGGGCTGGGGAGTTTTAGCAGATCCCATCTCTAGCTGCTGGGTCAACAAAGAGGTCAAACACGAGACACAGAACAAATTCTGGTGTGTGAGCCTGGGTTTGGTGTGCGAGGACACTGCTCAGAGGGTATCACGGCTGATGTTTCGCTTGACATAAGTCGTCCATTTAAACAAGCAGGGAACCACTTTCCTGGTCCTCACTTACATTAAGAACACTTTTTTTTTTCCTTTCACGATTTGGAAATAGATACTCTATGGGGAATAGCAAACACAGTGGTTAAAAGCCCAGCTTCGGGAGCCAGACTGCCTGGGTCCAAATACTGGTTTAGCTACTTATCACTGGGTATATAATCTAGGGTGAGTAATTAGCCTCTTGGGTGCCTCACTTTTCCCATCTGTAAAACAGGGATAATAATAATACCTACCTCACAGGCCAGGTGGGAGGATTTAGTGGATTAATAGATCTCAAACACACAGAAGAACACAATAAACTCTTCACAGCGTGAGGATGCTGTTCAGTGATGTGGAATGTGCAGATGTCATTTGCTCTGCACGTTACAAGATGAACTTGATGCTCTGAAGGGCTGTCAGACCCAGTGTCCTCAATCTGGTTTGGGAAACGTGGTCCCTATCCTGGGGACACTGCAAACCCCTTGAGAGGGCATCCCCAAACACCCAGGGCACAGTCTCAGAACTGAGAGTCCGGTAAAAATCGTTTCTGGTTTTTAGTAGGTTGTATGCCCAGCCTGGGGCTTCAACTCACAGCCCCTAGATCAAGAGGCGCGTCCTCTACCAAGCGAGCCAGCCAGGTGTCCCTGGCAAGAATCCTTTTTAACAGACCTGTAGGGGCTCAGGATTTCTTTCCAGGAGAGTCCTAATAAGCTGGTGAGTGTACCTGCAAGGTGTGTCGTTGTGCCGCCATCGGTGGTTTGGGTATACTGAACACTCCAGCCCCTGTGGCTTGCCCAGTCCTTAAATTGTTTAGAGCATGGTCTCCACACTTCTGCTGTGGAGAGTGAACCGGTATCTCATGGGTATTAGAGCCACGCCAACTGAGGAGAGGGGAATATAGATCAGCACACACTTTCTGATGCACATGGTGGTACAAACATTTAAAAAGGTCCAAAGCCAGGCACCTGGCTGGCTCAGGAGGTACAGCATGCAACGCCTGATCCTGGGGTTGTGAGTTCGAGCCCCACGCTGGTTTGAAGATTACTTAAAAATAAAATCTTAAAAACAAAAACTAACAATGTTCAAAGCAGCACAATCCAACATTTAGACCTCTTAGGACCTATCCTGTAAAAACGCTTCAGTATGCAAAGAGGTACGTTGAGAGTTCCTGAAGAATCACTGGAAATTAGAAACAGCTCAATGGACCATCAAGAAACAAATGTCTAGGGACGCCTGGGTGGCTCAGTTGGTTGGACGACTGCCTTCGGCTCAGGGCGTGATCCTGGAGTCCCGGGATCGAGTCCCACATCAGGCTCCCAGCTCCATGGGGAGTCTGCTTCGCTCTCTGACCTTCTCCCCTCTCATGCTCTCTCTCACTGTCTCTCTCTCGCAAATAAATAAATAAAATCTTTAAAAAAAAAAAAAAGAAACAAATGTCTACACCCGCTGTAGCTCATCTACACTGCAGGAGACATGTGCCATCACAAAGGACAGGGAGCTGTGAGTAGTGACAGGACAGAGTCTCCAAGACATAAAACTAAGAAAAAAAAATATGTGGGACACTATTTATGGTTCAATCCTATTTTGGCTTTTGAAAGCAGTAATGCAGGCCTGTATTCATTTTGGAGAAGCGTGAGAGGCAAGAAAGATCTGAAGGGACACTGACGACACCGCCAGCGGTGATCCTGGGGTTGGAGTGGAGGTGAAATTGGGCGCATTTTTCTTTTCTTTTCTTTTTTTTTTTTGTTACATGTATTACATTTGTTAGAGTTGATGTATTACATCAACATTATATCATATATATATATATGATGACATTTGTTAGAGTTGATAATAACATATGTGATCAGAAAACACACTCACATACCCGGACACAGCCAGGTATCCGTACTTGAGGTCTCAGTCGCTGGTGGGCATCCTCAGAGGCGGCCCAGGGCAAGCACAGGGGTCTTGGTTGGCACCCCTCAGCATGTGTCGGTGGACATCAGACTCTATCTTCATGGAACACACATGCTCGGGCTCACCTGGATATATGAACCGTGAGTTTTCTTCCCAAACTGCATCTATACTCATCTGGAGGTTGGGGAGGAGGCTCTCTAGTCTTTAACAAACATTTGAGAGTCTGGCTAAGACCCAGGAGACCAGGGGCCAAATCCCACCACAGGGGAGTAACAGTAGCTGGCCTCCCTGTTCCAAGAGGCTGTTGTGAGAAGCAGGGGAGGTTTTGGATGCAAAACGGCTTTCCAAATGACAAGGAAGGCAGAGCAACTGCACTTCCTATGCTGTGCCCCACGGGGCCTGCACAGGGTCGCAGGAGGGAGGACAGTCCCTGAGCCCTCCTGGCCGCACAGAGCTCCAGAGTCCGGAGGAAGAACGGTAGAGAAGGACAACAGTGGACGACCCTCTGCAGCAGCCGGCACGGCCCCCTCCAGGGCGGGCGGTGAGGGTCTGGGTCCCCTCCTCACCTGCCAGCATGCAGCCCTGAGCCCCACCAGCAGGGAGGAGTGCCCCAGCCAGCGCCCAGGAAGACAGCTTCCCAGCCCCCAGCAGCACCTCCGTTCCCAGCTGGGGTGGCGCGCACTGCAGTCAGCCGGCAGCATGTGACTGCAGAACGTCTGCAGGACTTGCTGGAGGACACAGCAGCCCAGGCGCCCGCCGTCAGGCACCGGCAGCTACCGCTACCGCTCCACAACCTGCCTGGAACTCCGCTCTCCTCTCCCCCCCTCGCCCTTACCACCGACATTCCGGCTGAGATGCTGCAATTCTCTGCAAAAAGACTACAGAAGCCAGTTGGGTTTTGTACAGGTCAGATGAATCATCCCCCAACTCGTTCCTCCTAACGGAACCGCTTTCAGATGCCTCAGCCATGCCCCCGCCTCTGCTGAGCAACCCAGGCAGCAGGCAGGTGAGGCTCTCCCAGACCAAGGGTGTGGGGAGGGGGTAGGTTGGCTTTCCAGAGAAGGGGGGTGGTGAAGAGATGGGGCTTGCTACTTCTTTGTGATGGAGGAAAAAAACCCTTGGGGCTAGAGGCATTTCCCATATTACAGCATTCATCCATGTGGCCTTAAGCACTTGACAAAAAGAAGCTGAAGGGGCTGCCCCCGCCTCCTTGCTGAGAGCGGTCTGCAAGGCTCCACGGGTCCAGTGCCCCGTACCCAGCCCCACCAATTCCCCTTCCCTCAAGCTCACTGCCCTGGAGCCAGCCTGGCCTCCGGCCCGTCCTCAAACCTGCCAGACATACTTTCAGCTCCGAGCCTGTGCACTTGTCCTTTGCTTTGTCTGCAGTGTTCTTCCGCCAGAACATCTTCCTGGTCACTCCCTCGCCTCCTCCTGATCTTGACACAAATACCAACTTCCCAGTGAGGCCCTCTCTAAACAACTGATCTAGGGGCGCCTGGGTGGCTCGGTGGGTTAAGCCTCTGCCTTTGGCTCAGGTCATGATCCCAGGCTCCTGGGATAAAGCCCCGCATAGGGCTCTCTGCTCGGCAGGGAGCCTGCTCCCCCCACCCCACCCCTGCCTCTCTGCCTACTTGTAATCTCTGTCTGTCAAATAAATAAATAAAATCTTAAAAAAAAAAAACAAAATAAAATAAATAACTGATCGAAATGTACAATCTGCGCCCACCTTCCTGACTTAATTTTCCTCTACAGCATTTAACCTCACTTGACATTCTATCTCCTGTATTGTTTATCTTCTTTATTATCTGTCTCCTGTACAACGGGAGCTTCCCCTGAGGCAAGTTCAGTCTGCTTTGCTCGCTGCGGTGTTCTCAGTGCCTGGCACGGCATCTGGCACACAGTAGGTGCTCAGTAAATGGCTCTCACCGTTGCTGTGACTTGCTCTGCTACCCTCCAGTCCCTGGCACCTTGGCCCTTCTACGTAGATGGGTGAGCAGGGCCACTGGAAAGGTGAAGGGATGAAGGAGAGAAGTGAAGAAGGAAGAGGAGTATTAGCAAGTACAGAGAGATGGTAAAGAGCAAAGTGAAGGTCAGGAGATTTCTGATTAAGGAACAGAGGGCTTGTAGAAGGGCACTTGCCAAACAGGAGGAGGGAGAGGGAGACCCTCCGGAAGACTCTCCAGGAAGTCACCTGAACAAGCAGTCGAAGCTCAGGAAGTGGACGTGCGGCTTGGCTGCAGCCTTGTCTCTTGCTTTGGAGCCATCCTCTGTAGGCCAAGGAGCTACGGAGAGCAGGCCTGGAAACAGGAGTAAGAAGCTGGGAAGGGAAAGGAGGGAGAGAGGGCCAAGTAAAAGACCACACGGATGACCCAAGGGAGTCTGTATGGCGGACGGCTGGGCAGTGGAAGGGACCAAAGGGGAGAGGCCAAGGCAAGTTCAGTAGGACAGGTAAGGGAGTAGACTGGAAGGGCAGCAGAGAGAAGGTGGGTGGCCTTGAAGGAGGGGAGAGACAGGAGCAAGCTGGAGGACACTGCTGTTACATATTCCAGAGAACCAGACACACCTCATGGGCCCTGTGGAGGGGGGCATCATTGCTGCTCCTCCACTGGCCATGGATTTCTGTGCCTCTTTCCTTCTTTCTTTCCTTTTTTTTAGTTTTATATTTTTATTAGTCCTAAGTTCTTTTTTTTTTTAAAGTTTGCTTATTTTTTTAGTAATCTCTAGCCAACGTGAGGCTCGAACTCATGATCAAGAGTCACATGCTTCTCTGACTGAACCAGCCAGGTGTCCCTACACACACAGACACACACACACACACACACGCATGCACGCACGCACTAAATTTGTAAATATAAATTTGGAAACTTTTTAATATTTTGGTCATGTTTAGGAGGGTTACATTACGGTGTCTTTCCCCTGAGTTTGGTAACAAGGTCAGAAAAGGTTATTCTTTGAAATGGAATCCATGAAAATCAATAAAGAACAGATGCTTTTAGCCATTTACCAAATAACTCAAATTAAGAGGCAATTTATAAATGGAGATACAGGGACTAGAATGCTTCCCGAGGCACTCCCTAGGAGAACAGGTTGTGAGACTACAGAGTTCCTCAGTCTAATCAAGGTGATCAGTTAGGATCTATCTTCAGAACTGGAATGCACTTAATGCAAACCAAGTTAATCTAATCACCTAACATATCCAATCTAATGATCTAAAGTACATTGTGTGGAGTCTAGTTAAAGGCACGCCAAGAAACAAGAATTTTCAGGGTATATCCAGCTGGTTCAATGGAGATTTTTCTCTGATCTAAAAACCCCAATCCTGATTTTCTACATCCTGATTTGGAGAATGGAAACAAATCCAGCTCCCCTAGCTGAATGATACTATTTCTCAAAAACATGTAATCACCTTTGTTCTAATTCTTTGTTTACTAAACTAGCTTATGATCTGTATCTGTAAGAAGGCCATTTTACTTATTTATTTGAAGTATATTTATTTTAAGTAAGCCCCATACCCACCATGGGCCTTGAACTCACCACCCTGAGATCAAGAATCGCATGCTCTTCCGACCAAACCAGCCAGGCGCCCCAGAAGGCCACTTAATTTAAAGGAATGCCTACCACAAAGGTTCTAAGCTAAAAACCTCCTCTGTAATCTGGCCAGACAGAAAGAGCCTGTTGTTAACTGGCATATGGGCATGCTCGTACACAGCTCCTTCTGTCACCTGTGAGATATGGGAAGTTGTGTTTTGGTTGCCCTAGGCCTGGTTACCCCAGGGAGTGGAGATAAAATTGTGTACCTAGCTCTGCAAAGCTGAGGACTGGTCGAGAAGCTCCGGGTTAACCCTGTCAAGGTGCTGACATCAGGGAGGGCTTGTCTGAAGCAGTCAGCCTGTTTCTCCTTTTTGTCTTCTCTCTCTCTCTCTTTTTAAAAAAATTTATTTATTTGGGCAGGGGGGCGGGGGGGAGAATGCAAGCAGGGAGAGGGGCAGAGGGATAAGCAGACTCCTTACTGAGCAGGGAGCCCAATGTAGGACTTGATCCCAGGACTCTGAGATCATGACCTGAGTCGAAGTCACGCACTTAACCGACTGAGCCACCAAGGTACCACTTTGTCTTCTCTTTTAGCTACAATCAAATTCAGTGGCCACAATATATAAGTAAGTAAAGAGGAGTCCACACAGTGCTACATCTGACATGATTTCAATAAACATGGCATCACGTCACCAATAGGCTATCCACTTTCCGGTACACATTTAATCAACCCATTGTCTAAGTGTTCCTCCCTCAAGAAGCAGAGGACCAAATGCAAAATATAAACTCTCTCATCTGAGATGTTTGTGGCTCTTTTGTCCTGTAATCAGGGCAACTGAGTGAAAACAGTAGCAGAGGGAGTGAAGAAAATAGCTCAGGGGGACAAACAAAGGGCTTACCCTTCATCTCTGGAAGATTCAACCAGCTTGATGCTCTTTTCTGGAGTTGAAATCCTCCTCAGTGCATTAGCTTTCCATCTCAATAGCGGAAGACCAGATTCAGACCTGTTCTCTCTAGCCAAAAAAATTTTTATTCCATTTTGCATGTTTCGATAACAGTTTCCTTCCCCTCCCTGCCTCCAAATGCATTTGTGCTCTGATCTGCCTCTTGAGCAGCCAAGGATGACCAGCTCTGGCTGCTCTTCATTATTGCAAGGAAGAACAATCTCACCACAGAAGAATAACAAGATATGTGACACATGTGCCACTCAGGAGGGTGATCAACCTCTTCAGTTCAAGTGACAAGAATGGCCAATTAGTCAACTTCTACCAGTCATGTTAAAGATACACTTCCATCAAATAGACTTTCTTCTCTAAATGCCACAGGACACTGAAAAACGTGCAGATAAATAAATGAGATTTGTAATCTTTTGTCTTCTAAGGACACATGCCTCAGGCCAGTTGCAGAATAGCTAAATGGCTGCTTTAGGAAGGTCTGCCTAAAGACACGAATGACCAGAGACATAAAGCCATCCAGGGTCAGCCATATTGCCTGCACCAAAGAGGCAGTGGGGCCACCTGCTGGAACGTCTGGGCACTGCTCTGGCTGCTTGGTCCTCTACCTCCTTGACGTCCTTTGAGCTAGGTCTATGGCAGGACCACAATCTTTTTCTCCAGCTTCTGTGGTGGGAAGAGGAAATTTCTCATTATCTCATCCAGCTCTTCAAGGGCCAACTGGGCATGGAGCTTGGCCACATCATCAGGCTCCAAGCGCACCACGTGTTTCAGCAGGTGGTAGAGATCCTTGAGGACATCCCTCAGCACCTGTATGAAAGAAACAGGGTCATGACTGACTACTGTGCCAGAATTTCTCAGAACGACCCTAACTTCTGCCTGAGAAGTTCTGAGAGGAAACTCACAGGCTTCCTGAAGATTATATATGGCCTCCTCCATGGAAGGAGGGGTAGCTGTACTGAGACAGGCTTCCTTTTGGGCTTCTCACGACCCCTGACACCTCACTACATACGTCTTGGGGGCTGCTACTCCCTTTGATCCCCAGGCCAAAGTAGAGATTCCAGGCCCGTTCGTTCCCTCCCAAAATCAGGATCACAGACAGGTCTTGGTGCCCAGATAGGGTTACTCCTAGAGCATAATTACCAGCATCTTCCTCTCAGGCTCCCACAAAGCTCTCTGCAGACACCCATCTGTGGACATCTATCTTATGAGACCCAGAAGGTTATCTCTTCAATAAGCATGCCTTTCATTGTCACTGTTTTAAAATTTTCCATCCCAGTTCCATTTCCAGGCCCTTTCTTAAGTCACTGTAATTTTTTTTTTTTTTGCAATTGCAACGTTGCAACAGGAAACAAGGGAGGGCTGTGTAGATAGAGCCATAGAGCCACACCCATCTTTCCCATCCAATGCTCTCATCTTGGGCTCTGGTATGGAACTGGGAGGGTGCCAAAGCACCTACTCCCAGGAGCTCCTAATTTCCTCCCAAATCCTCCTGGCTTTGGAGTTACAACAACTTTTAACAGGAAACAGCTTTCAAACAAACAGGTGAACTCAGAGGTAGGGGGCCTTAGGGATCAGCTAGCCAAACTAGAGACTGAAGTCACCAGGTCATGGGTGTCGTGTGACTTGTCTTTAGCTCCCTGTGAAATTACTTCTGGTCTAGGGCTCTTTGCCTCAAAGGCTACTACTTTTGGATCAGGTACTGTAGGAGGTATTTTTCATATATTATCCAACTTTTATGCGAGTCATATAAAGACATTAGCCCCATTTTACAGATGAAAATATAGAAGACTAGAGGGTTACATAACATCCACAAATTACTCAGCTAAAAAAACGGGGGAGCTAGATTTTAAACATCCAGACTCTGCGTTGTTTGTTTATTTTTACTGAAAAGGTAATACAGTACAAAAAAGTACATGTTAAAATATAAGTCTCGGGGAGGGGTGCCTGGGTGGATCGGTTAGTGTAGAGTCTGATTCTAGATCTCAGCTCAGGTCTCCATCTCAGAGCCTCGAGTTCAAGCTCTGTGTTGGACTCTACATTGGGAGTGAAGCCTACTTTAAAAAAAAGTCTCAGGCGCCTGGGTGGCTCAATCCTGCTTCTCCCTCTCCCACTCCGCCTGATTGTGTTCCCTCTCTCCCTGTGTCATTGTCAAACAAACAAACAAATACATAAAATCTAAAAAAACCCAACCAAACAAAAAAACCCCAAAAAACAAAGTCTCTCTTCTACTCCAGGCTCTTAGTTTCCTTTCTCAGAGGGTGTCATGTGTAACTGAGAAATGTTCTAGATATTTTTAAGCATATGTATGTATGTGCCTTTCCCCCCTTTAAAACCACAGAACTGTATTTTATGCTATTATATGCCATCATCCCAGCTGACTTATTCTACTTTGAAGATCTTTTGTATAACTGGCACATCGAGAAATACTTTAAAAAAAAAAAATGGCTGCAGGGGAGCCTGGGTGGCTCAGTGGGTTAAGCCTCTGCCTTTGGCTCGGGTTGTGATCTCAGGGTCCTGGGATCGAGGCCCACATCGGGCTCTCTGCTCAGTGGGGAGTCTGCTTACCCACCGCCCCACCGCCTGCCTCTCTGCCTACTTGTGATCTCTCTCTGTGTGTCAAATAAATAAATAAATAAATCTTGAAAAAATGGCTGCATAGAATGAATGTCACACAATTTATTTTTTTGCCAATGAAACTCATTTTTTTATCTTTGATATTACAAATATTGCTGCAATAAACACTCTGTTACCTAAGTCTTTGCAGACATGAACAAGTGTATCTATAGAACCAATATCTAGAAATGGAATCTTTGGGTCAGAAGGTGATCCACACATAAAATTGTGACAATGGTAGCCAGAGAGTTGCAATAATTTACATTTCCACATCACACTAAATTCGCATCAGTGCTGTGTACTGTTGTTTATCTTTGCTTATCCGCTAAATGAAAAATAGCATCATGCTGTTTTAAATTTACATATAATAAACTCTATTTTATTCTGGTATGTGTAACTGAACTTTACCTTACTGATTTGTAAGAGCTCTTTGTATATTAAAAAAGGTCTATTATTTAAGTTGTTTGTCATAGTTGGCATTTTTTCTTTGTGAAATTTTTTTCCAGTGGAGAAATCTACATTTTAATTTAATTTCATTTTTAATTTTTAATTTTTTTAGATTTCATTTATTTATTTGGCAGACAGAGATCACAAGTAGGCAAAGGCAGGCAGGCAGGGGGAGGGGGGAGCAGGTTCCCCGCTGAGCAGAGAGCCTAATGTAGGGCTCAATTCCAGGACCCTGGGATCATGACCTGAGCCGAAGGCAGAGGCTTTAAGCCACTGAGCCACCCAGGCGCCCCTACTTTTTTTTAAAAAGATTTTATTTATTTATTCGACAGAGGGAGAGAGATCATAGGTAGGCAGAGAGGCAAGCAGAGAAAGAAGGGAAAGCAGGCTTGATCCCAGGACCCTGAGATCATGACCTGAGCTGAAGGCAGAGGCTTAACTCACTGAGCCACGCAGGCACCCCAAAATCTGCATTTTTGATGTAGTTAAATTAATTAATTTTTCCTTTATGGTTTCTGGATTTTGTATTTTGCTTGGAAGAGGATCTATTATCTTAACTACTATGCTATGCTGTATTGCTTCTATTTATTAACAACGCCACCTAACATGAACCAAGTTGGATTTATGTCACTATATGCAAGCATCTCTGACAATAATTGGTCCAAAAGGTCTCTAAAACTTTTCCTCTCACCACTTTGTTTTATTTAGTTATTTTTAAAGGATTGTTTCATTTATTTTATTTTATTTTTTTAAAGTAGGTTCCATGCCCGACGTGGGGCTTGAACTGATGACCCTGAGAGCAAGACTCACATGCTCTTCTACTGACTGAGCCAGCCAGGGGCTCCTCTCTGTACTTTGGAACTTCAAGCAATGCCCATACCCTGAAGTCTATGCCAATGTAGAATTTCCAAAAAGGAGGAAGATCAGAAAAAAAAGAAACAGGAAAATGTAGACATTCAATGATTTTTTCACTTTTGTGAAATCCATGTAAAAAATATATATATAATAGCCTATGTACTATCAACATGGACTGTCTCTGAAGAAAAGTATATATTACGAAACTGGCTTCTTGGAGCGCCTGGGTGGCTCAGTAGGTTAAGCGTCTGCCTTCAGTTCAGGTCATGATCCCAGGATCCAAGGACTGAGCCCAACATCAGGCTCTTTGCTCAGTGGAGTCTGCTTCTCCCTCGGCCTCAGCCTGCTTGTACTGTCTCTCTGTCAAATAAATAAATAAAACCTTAAAACAAACAAATAAACAAAACTGGCTGCCTCCAGGGAAGGTAACTGGAGAGGGAAATGGGGGGAATTATATACCCTTGTCCCCTTGTCCCTTTTTAATATTGTATTTTATGAATATATTTACCTACTAAAAAATAAATAAAGCTTTTTGCTTAACTGAATTAACTACTAGGCAACGGTTTTTGTTTTGTCTTGTTTTTAAAGATTTTATTTATTTATTTGACAGAGAGAGACACCCAGAGAGAGGGAACACAAGCAGGAGGAGTGGGAGAGGGAGAGGCTGGCTTTCCGCTGGCCATGGAGCCGGATGCAGGGCTCGGTCCCAGGACCGTGAGATCATGACCTGAGCCAAAAGACGGATGCTTAACAACTGAGCCACCCAGGCACCCCTAGGCAAAGGTTTTCCATAACACCATTTGGTAAGTAGAAGAGATAAACAGCCTGACCTTAAAGGCTTACTGTCTGGTAGGGAAGGTAAGTCATACACAGAAATAAAGATTACAGAACAAAATACAGTAAGTGTCCTAACAGCACAGAGAGAATATAAAGAAAGGTTATAGGAAACATGTCACATTTTAGGAACAGGAAGTGGACTGGAGATGGTGAGCAGAAATGAGAGGAACTCATGCTACTCCTGGCCAGTTTCTCACTCAATGAAAACTAAAAATTCTAAGAACATCTTTTTTTTCCCCCCACCTTAAAGATTTATTTATTTGACAGAGAGGCAGGCAGAGAGAGAGGAGGAAGCAGGCTCCCTGCTGAGCAGACAGCCTGATGTGGGGCTCGATCCCAGGACCCTGGGATCATGACCTGAGCTGAAGGCAGAGGCTTCAACCCACTGAGCCACCCAGGCACCCCAATTTCAATGATCTTATATTTGTATTTAAAACTGGCACTGCACAATATAAAGATGAAGTATATAATTTGTGCTAATAATTTCACATCTAAAATTCTCTACTTCGGGCACCTGGGTGGCTCAGTTGGTAAAGTATCTGCTTTCAGCTCAGGTCTTGATCTCAGGGTCCTGGGACTGAGTCCTGCATTGGGCTCCCTGCTCAGTGGGGAGCATTTCCACCATCTGCTGCTCTCCCTTCTTGTGTTCTCTCTTTCTCTGTCTATTAAAATCTTTAAAAAAAAAAAATTCTCTACTTAGAACATTAACAGCAAGTAATACAAAAATGTCAAGTTGAGGGAGAGAGAAATGCTGAAAGAAAGGAAAAAACTTGTAGGGGGAGGAGGGGGATGCTATCCTCACTGCCCTTTGGTAACCTCTCTTTCCTCGAGGCTGGCAGTGTGAATAGAAGAGATGATTCCCGAAAGACGATGACTCTTAGAGCTACTGCCTCATGATTACTCACTCATCCAATAATCATTATTAAGGGCCTACTTCGTGCCCAGGCAGTGTGCTGGTGATAAAAGGATGAATAATGCACGAACCCTACCCTCTGGCAGCTGCGGCCTAGCAGGGAGAGAGAGACACACACACACCCCGGACACTATGATCTCTCTAACGATAAGCTCCACACTTCCGTGGAAGCAAAGGAAGTGATTTCTGCCTGTGGAGGTGGGCGGAGGGAGAACGTTCCCCACCCTGTGAAAGGGATTTCAGTCTGACTTTTATTTGTAGCCAAAGGGTGGCTGGCACCATGGAGTGGCTTGGGGAAACTTTAGCAAGTCCCTGCAACCTTAAGCCACCTCAAATAAATGCGGATTCGAAGCAAACCTGGCTTGCTTCTTATGGGGCTAAAAGACAAGTCTCCTGACATCCGGCCCAATGGCGTTCAGTCCAAAGTGTCTCTTACAGAGAAATTCTAGAGTTCCCACTGTTTATTACAAGGTCATCTTTTTTCTTCTTCTTCTAGAGGAATCTATCTCCTACTCAGAAATATCTTTGAGAATTTTTGCCAGAGCCTCCTAACATTCAAAATAAGGTTAGCTTTTACTTGTTAAAGAGGGAGGTTCTAAGGCATTCTATTCTGCTAAGGTACACGGCTCCTTCCTGGTGTGGGCAGGAATTTTCCCCTTGGCACTGCCGTGTCCTTAAAATAACAATAATGCTTGTGCAAACACCACTTCATACTTGAGGAGCGCTGAGCTCCTTGTTATCAGTTACCGGATCTCCTTTTTTGGGTAACTGTTAGGCAAAGGCTCCTTCTTAATTAATGGGTCTATTTTAGCAACCCATCCTGGAAAGGCTTCTTCCCAATCCTTGTAACACTGGGGATCCCACACATCACAAGGACTTCCTCTGGACTCCCCAAGGATCAAAGCTTCCTGCCAGCCGGGGATTGTCACCAAATCCCACGGATCAGGGGTTGAATACAAGGAGAGTTCAAAGGTAAAGCTACTCACAGGAGCCACTGTGGTGGGCAGGATATAGGCAATCCCATGGAGGAAACCTTTCATTAAGAATTCAACACACCTGCTCTTCATCCCCCCCCCCACTGCCCCCATCCCTCCACATCGAGGCCCAAGGACTCCCAGGAAACGCAGAGGGGGTACAGGTGAGAGTGGGGGTGGTTGCATTTCATCCAGAGGAGATCTGGCTTAGCTTTTTGTAGCTGATGGTTGAAAGAAACATTTCCACCATCCGAGAAGTTCTTAGGCCAGGATATCTTAAGCAAGTACTGAGATTCTTAGTATGAAAAGTCTCTGGAAAAGAACTGATGCCTGGAGAGGAAGGGGGAGGATAGGAGAGGGTGTGTGTGTGTGTGTGTGTGTGTGTGTGTGTGTGTGTTGCAGAGGCCACTTTTACAAAGAGAACTTAGGTGGATGAAACTGCTAGTCTTCTGTTATCATGTGGGATCGGTAAGACACAACACAAATGGTCCCAAGTAAGACATTTACAGAAATACAAGCTCTGCAAAGATGCCATCTAGCAGAGGATTGTCCATCTATAATTTCTTAATATTGAAGGGAAAAATGGGTTGCTAAATACAAAAGGATAAAATAGTTAAACGCTAGCATATGCCTGTACTGAGAGCTTCATCTTCCCACAAAACCAACAGGTGAAAAAAGATCAGAAGGAAAGAAAGCTCAATTCCGCTCAATCCTATCACTCACCCCTCGTGGCTCCTTTGTGGCTAATAAATATTGGGCTCGAGGACAGAAACAGGGAAGTTAGACACCGAGATAAAAGGGAGGGGCAGACAGGAGAATGGGGGTGTGGAGACTGGAGTTAGTGGTGGGAAACGGCCTGGCAAAAAGATTCTCTAGACTGGTGCCCAGAAGAGGAGGACACCCCAGAATCCGACCAGTTCTGTTTATAACAAGCTAGAATAAAAGATCTGGTGTAGTAGGAATCTGTCAGGAAGCCACAGCCCAACTACTAAGGGTCCTCATTTTGACCACTGTCCCTCAGTGTTAAGACCAGTGACTGACTTAGTGGCTAAAGGAAGTGAGAGTGGACAGATGGGACTCAAGTACAGAGAGCCAAGGATCATCAACAGGGCACAACTCAGCCACCTTTTCCCAAAGCGTGTGCAGGAGGCTTGGCTGGACACTCTGGGTAGCAAGGACCTGGCCCGTCCTTGAGGAGCTCACCTCCAGAGCAGGGAGACAGACGTGCAGAGCTGAACCGAATGGCCCGGAGGCAGGCGAACGATGGCGCTCGCAATCACGAGCGGGGGAATCTGGAGCAAACGACCTCAGCTCTCAGAACCTCAGTGATCTCAGCTGTAAAATGGAGTAACACTGCCGCCTTTTAAGGATGTTGTAAAGAATGAGAGTTAATGTCTATAAAGATCCAAGCACAGAGACTGGCATGTGGTGAGTGCTAAATAAGTGGGGGGTTGTCGGTCTCCCCCATAAGTACTGTAATCTCTGTGCCCTTCTTGTTACTCTTCTCTCCGTGAGGCCGAGGACAGAGCCCGGCGTGGAGCAGCTCTGCTGTGTAGTAAATTTTGGACAAGTAAATGAATGAATGTATAATAACGATAGCTAAATCCTACATAAAAGCTGTTACGTGCCAGGTATGGTTCTAGGCATATTCTCTAGGCGCTCACTCACTCCTCACAACACCACAACGAGAGAGGTACCATCATTATTTCCAGCTGCCCGGTCGCACAGGTAGTACAGGGCAGAGCCCGGATTCAGACCCAGGCAGCCTCACTTGGAGCCAATGTTCTTTAGGAGCCACTACGCTATTCTGCCTCTCGAAGGGGTTATTACCGTCCCTTTGTCAAAGTGGGAAGCAGAAAGCACACTGCCTACCTTACAAGCTGACTGTGGGATCAAAAGAGGTAACGCGTGTGAGGGTGTACTCTGCTATGATAAGCCAAGGCATGTATAATTCAAAGTATTGTTAGTGTTATTATTCCGACACTGAAATAATTGGGGTTACCACCACGGGGCCAAGAAGACGAGGGGAAAGGTACGCCTCTGAAAATGAAAGCGAGTAGAGTCCCAATGGAAAGGTGTCAGAAAGATGAATAAATGGAGAGGAATTAGAAGAAAAAGGTGTAAGACGAGGTAAAGAGATTTAACGCAGTCCGAGTGCAGAAGTCAGGGCCGGTGGTGGTCCCGGACGTCTGGGAACACTGACCGTGCTATTCCATAGAGCTGGGGGCACCGGAAAGAACTCTGCGGAGCAAGCAGACAGGAGCCAGGCTCCGAGGTCTAGGATGTGAGCAACCTCTCTAAGATCATGGGCAGGGAAAAAATACATGGGAGAAGCATCATGGAGGTAGACAATTTGGACCTCATCCGGGGAGCTCTGGCCTGAAGAGGAATACGTGCTTTACTGATAAAACCCAAACCTTCACTTTGATGGGTGTATGACAAAGAAATTAGGGCTGATTCAAACAGAAAGTCTGGGCTTTTGAGACGCCTCACTGAAAGCGAGGGGAAGGTCGGCAAAGAAAGACAGGATTGCTAAAGTCTAAGAGATTTCTATCCATGCCTGACAGAGAATCTCAAACATGCTGAAGTTCAGGGTAGAATTATTATTAACTGGAGGTTACTGAGCTTTTCAAAACCCTTTTATTTCCAAGGTATTTTTTTCTGCCAGAGCTAGAGATAAATGGCATTTTTACCCTTTCTGGATCATGTCTGGCTCTTAAATGGGGAGGGTCTCTCGAGTGCAAATTGGAGAAGGTGTGGGATGGAGATGCAGGGAGTACCAGCATGATTTTCAGTGAAGAACAAGAAGAAAAACTGTAACCGGTCAAGTGCCAAAAATGGTACAGGTACAAACACAGGTTGGCAGCTGAGGGACACAGACCAAGCCGGCCAGCGCGCTTAACCCCTGGGAGGGGTGACAGCTCAGGGGTCCTAAACAGAAAGCAGGTGGCTGGACTTTGCTACACAGCTGGGCGCTGCTAGGCTCGCTGAAGCCGCAGCACGCCGTGCAAGGGTTCGATGGGCCAGAGCTGAGCGCCCACAGCGGCTGCCCCCGGCTCGCAGCTGCAGGGCCGGGAGCCCCACTGATGGGGCGCGAGGAGCAACCGCCGCAGCGTCTTTCAGAACGTCTTTAAATAGCAACCTGAGGAAGGCAGCAGCCTTCCTTCACCCCCACAGGCACGGAAATAGAACAAAGAAGGCAGGAAAAATGGCCGGAGTGTGTGCAAAGGCAGCGGGCCATCGCTTGTGGGAAAGGACATTGGGAGCTTTATCCATAAAAGGTGATTACGATCCCAGCTTTCAAACTGTACTCTGTGACCTCGTGTGGGGAAAGGGCTCTGCTTTCCTGGCCCTGGAGGCTCTCTGTGTAGGCACCCTGCTGAGGGAACCCTTGGCCTGTCCCCTCCCGGCGCCTAATGCCCCCCACGTGGGATCAGACCGTGCCTGCAGAAGGCTCACTATGGTCACTGAGTGTTTACTACATTCCAGTCACTGTGCTAAGCCTTTCACACACATTATCTCATTTAACCCGCTGAGGCAGATGTTATTAGGCCCAGTTTATGAGTTAGGGGAGGGGATGGGCGCCTGGTGGCTCAGTCGGTTGGACATCCAACTCCTGATCTCAGCTCGGGCCTTGATCTCCGAGTCTTGAACTCAAGCCCCGCACTGGGCTCCAATGTGGAGCCTACTTAAACAAAAAATCAAACAAACAAATTAGGGAAAGGGGCTTTAGGGGGGGTTTCAGCGATTTGCTCAAGGACACAGCTAGAATTCAAACCCACGTCTGTGAAGTCTCACTCTGCAAACTCTGCTTTTTAAGCTTGTGCAGTTACTAGCAAAACCAATATGCAAGAGGCGGCTGTGGAGAAAATATGACCTTTTCCCCACACCATCAACATTGTTTATCTAGACGGAGCCCGGGCAGGGCGGGGGCAGAGCTGTAACTGGGTTCCTGGCTGGCAGTGAGGTTTGGCTTTTCTTTGGGGCACCAGTTTGCTTTAAGGCATCCTGCACCACTCCAGGTTCAGCCAGGTCACCCAGCTTCAGGACCAGCTTGAGTCTCCCAGAGGGGAAGGACAGACCACTCTCCTGAGGGCGTCTGCTCAATGGAATTCTAGGTTCTGTGCAAGATGTGTCAGGAAGAAAATGTTAGAGAACTAGACCAAAGGCCAGAGAAAACCAGTCGGAGACACACAGAGGCACTGGTGGGTTTTGCTTTATGTACTAATAATGTATATGGCGTGGACTAGACCAGAAAAAGGAACCCCTGCCATCCACATCGAAGCATGGCTACAAAGCCCAGACTTTGCCTCCGCACAACACCCTCATTCTAGTGTAGAGATTCTCACCCTTGCTGCACAGTACCGTCCCCTGGAGAATGTTTAACACGGCTGGGCCCCCACCTCACACCTAAGAATCAGAATCAGAGGGGCTGGGACTCAGGACTTTCAAAAAACGTTTTAATTTGTTTTTATGATTTTTATGCTCTCCACTCTAATAAGCAGCCAGGATGCAGGAGTGTGGGAGGTTAGGAAAAAAACACTGGGTAGGAGATTAAGAGTTATGCCACAGTTTCGAAAGTAACAACATTGCCTGGGAAAAATCTAAGTGCCAGGAACAAGGGTGACGTGAGTTGGATATAACCTATTACACTTCTTGGAATTTTCTTAACTATCAACAATCAGGCTTTTATGTTCCAGAAAGGGGATCCGGTCAGAATCATTTTAAGATTTTATTTTTAAGGGATGCCCTAGGTGGCTCAGTCAGTTAAGAGTCTGCCTTCAGCTCAGGTCATGATCCTAGATTCCTGGGATTGAGTCCCATATTGGGCTCCTTGCTTGGCAAGGAGCCTGCTTCTGCCTCTCCCTCTGCCTGCCTCTCCCCCTGCTTGTGTGCTCTCTCTCTCTCTCTCTCTGATAAATAAAAATCTTAAAAAAAAAAATTTTATTTTTAAGTAATCTCTATACCCAATATGGAGCTCAAACCCACAACTCTGAGATCAAGAGTTGCACGTTCCAGTGACTGAGCCAGCTAGGCGTCCATCAAAATCATTTTTGATCTACGAACTGGCACTGCATATTTTCTCCAAAATATTTTAAAACTTTGTTCTTAAACATGTGTATACGAAGTGTGATTCTGAAGGAAGAGAAAGTTGTAAGCTATCAACATGCGTTCTTTAAGAAAATGAAAGGCTAAAATAAATGCAGCTGCCTCTGTTGCTGGGTTGGCTAGAATTATGGCAGAAACCTCTGCCCAGACTGGAGGAATTAAGGGAAATACATGTGTTAGAATTTTGACAGATACACACATACACTGCTATATATATATAGTACATAAATAGTATATCTATGGTGCGTGTGTATGTGCACATGCACGTGTGTGTGTGTGTCAAGAAGGCAAGTTTTGAAATGCAGAAGGTTCTGGCTGCACATCAGCATTCATCCTGTCACTCTGCTTCAGGACTCCTTCTCCCCGCTGATCTGGGGACAGCATGTCTGCAACCAACTGCGATGAAAACGTTAGGCGTTTCTAAATAAAGGGAGATAAAATTCCCTTGAATTCCCTCGAACTTGTTTGGACAACTTCTGCTCTTGGGAAACATGAACACCGGAAGAGCTTGGAAATCCCAGAATTTTCAGGTTAAGATCTAGGAAATCTATTTATCACAAAGGCAGGTACAAAGGGATGAAGAGATGTGTTCCCTGACTCTCGGAGAAAAGATTTCATGCACTCTCTCAACAAACATTCATTAAGCACTTATTTTGAGCAAAGCACCGTGTGAGATTTGAGGAATAGAAAAGTGAATGGAATGAGTAGTCAAATTCACAGAGACAGAGAGGATGGTGGTTGCCAGGGGCCGAGGGAGAGGAAAACGGAGAGCTCGTGTTTAATGGGTGCAGTGTTTCAGTTTCGCAAGATGAAAAGAGTTCCGAGGAGGGGTGGCAGTGCTGGAGTGTGAATATATTTAAAGCTACTGAACTGTATACTTAAAAATGGTTAAGATGGTAAATTCTGTCTTATGTATCTTTTACCACAATTAAAAGAAACTAGTGTCTAGCGTGTTCAGGGACTCACAATCCCCCGGTGACATGAGACATGAACAAATGATTACGATATCTACTCTAGCCCGGAGCCAATATGTGGAGTGCTGTAGCGCCTGAAGAAGGTATTATTATTATTATTATTATTTAAGGATTTACTTATTTTTTTTTAGAAAGAGAGAGAGAGAGAAAAGTGTGATTTGGGGTGGGGGGTGGATGGGACAGAGGGAGAGAAAGACTTAAGCAGACTCCTCGCTGAGTGAAGGGCATGCCCGGGCTCCATCTCACGACCCGTGAGATCATGACCTGAGCCGAAACCAAGGGCTGGCCGCTTAACTGACCCAGGCACCCTGTGATTACTAATTTTACCTAAGAAATCAGGAAAGGCTTTCCATAGAGTATAAAATTTAAGTAGAGTCAAAAGGATGAATAAAAGCTTATCAGATGGACAGTTGAGGGGAAAAGAAGGCATTTGAAGCATAAGAAATAGTAGGGACTGCTCAGCAGGAAGCCAGCTTCTCCCTCTCCCTCCGCTCTCCTCCCACTTCCCGCCCCCAGCCCCGACTCATGTGCATGCCTGCTCTCTCTCTCAAATAAATAAAGAAAATCTTTAATTAAAAAAAAAAGAAATAGTAGGGATAAAGATGCGGAGGCAATGAACAGTATGCAGGGGATTTGGGGTTGGCACGAGGCTGTCAGGGCGTTTGAGAAGGAAGGAAGAGGGAGAGATAGAAGTCGAGGGGATCCAAGACATAAATAGCCTCATGTGAAGGAGCCTGCTCTTTAGCTCATGGACCGGGGTAAAAAGGTTTGCTGGGGACTGGACCTCAGCAGATGTGCTTTTCTGAAGACCTCTCGAGCTGTAGTTCTTTTACCGTGCCGACTGACCGAGTACCTGTCAACCCTGGAGAATTACAGAGGTGAAGAAAGTACAATGGTTAAGGAAACAGAAGTCCTAGGAACACGAGTCTGTCCCAATATACCTGTAAGAGTTCGCCCCTTCCTCAAGTATCATCTCAGGCTGGTTCTAATTAGTTCCGTCCCAACAGCCAAGCTGGCAATGAGGCAGCCTCTATCTGCACCCACTGCTACCTCGGGCTGGCTGTTCGAGCTGTGCATTTAAATGTAAACATTCTGGACCTCAATTTTCTTGCCTGTAAATAGAGTTAATAAGCATATTTATCTCAAAGGGTTGTTAGGAGGATTCCACGAGATCATGAATGTGAAAACCTGGTGCTTTGCCTGGCATACAATAAGCCCTTGATAAATGTTGTATTATTATTAAATGCTAAACCCCAGAGAACATGCAATTTATTCAGAGAAGATTTGCCAAGAGCAAACAAACCATGGGGTGATGATGAGCAAGGAGCTGGAACAGACCCCGGGGCGTCAATCCTAAGTGTCATTTCATGTCATCCCGAGGAGGGTACACTTACAACTCTGCCCTTTCAGAGGGCGGAGCAAAGAGAAGTGGGCAACCCACTTCCAGTTGCAACCCAGAGGCCCATCTGGTTATCAGAGGAAGAATAAATTCTGATCAGGATGCAGGGCGGAAGGAAAGTCCCAGGAATCTCACTCCCCAGCCTAGCAGCCCTCAAGGTGTTTGGTCTGTTCCCTGCTTTTTTCAGTTCTGTGTACATTATGGGAAGTTTCTGGACGGTGTAGTTGGTGGTTGGCCTGAACTTTTGGCAAGAGATCGTGGAACATGAAGTAGGGTGAAAGGAAGCCAGGGTTGTTTCCTGTCTCTGCTCTCTGAAGAGTTCATTCTGGCAGGTCCTGGGAGGTTAGGGCACCTGGGTCCAAGGCCAGCCCCAAACCCTCTCCTCTCATGGTTCCATCCTTCTCCAGGACAGACAGTAAACAAGCTGTCAGGAGGTAGTCTGGCCCGTTTTCCTTTAGAGTATCAGATTTCCAGGATCTGAAGCAGACTTCTGTTAGCCACGATCTGTGCAGAAAATGCCCGAGTGACTTGGTCTCTGAGTCCTTCAGATGACAGTCACTAAACCTGGAGTCCTAGAGCCGTGCTGCCTGGTTTCTCTACCTCTGCTCTGCCACCTACTAGCTGCCACAAAAGTTACTTCTCTTTTCTGTCTTACCTTCTTCACATGTAAAATAGGGATATTAATCATACCTAAATGGATATGAAGATTAAGTGAATTAATGGAAAGCACTGAGATATAAGGGCTGTCACATGGCAAATGCTCAAAGTATTTTTAGAGTTTCAGTGTACACTGAATTTTTCAGGATTGCAACTACCATAGAAACTAAGAGAAGATAGTATTTTCATTTGTTTAGAATTTTATACAGTCGTTTACTCGTTTACTTTTTTTTTTTTTTAAGATTTTATTTATTTATTTGACAGACAGAGATCACAAGTAGGCAGAGAGGCAGGCAGAGAGAGAGAGAGGAGGAAGCAGGCTCCCCGCTGAGTAGAGAGCCTGATGCAGGACTCAATTCCAGAACCCTGAGATCATGACCTGAGCCGAAGGCAGAGGCTTTAACCCACTGAGCCACCCAGGAGCCCCTGGAGTCGCTTACTTTTTTGATGATTTTTATTTATTTGAGAGAGAGAGAGAGAGACAGAGAGCAGAAGCAGGGGGAGAGGCAGAGAGAGAGGGAGAAACAGATTCCCTACTGAGCTGGGAGCCTAATGTGGGGCTCGATTTCAGGACCCTGTAAATCACAACCTGAGCCAAAGACAGATGCTTAACCATCTGAGCCATCCAGGTGCCCCTAGTTTACTCTTTTGGAAAATCAAGTTCTACAATGTACTTCTGAGCTGTTAGCATAAGATACCTGAATGATTTTGTATTTGTAGGTGTTAAATTCATTATGGGTCTACATATAAGAGCAACCAAATAGTTCATTGTATCTTAGAGCTAACCTAGACATTGATGTATTAAAATATATGTTATTTTAGTATAAACAAATGTCCTTTTATTCCTTCTTCATATTATACTTAGGACATTATATTGATTTTTAAAATATATATGTAGGTTAAGAAGCTAAAATTTCATTTCAGGACAATAAAGGGAAACACCAAAATATCTGTTATAATAATTTGCTATAAATAAAAGTGTGTTGGGTCTGATATACAGAAAGGGAGCTGACAGCAAACATTCCCAAATGTGGTGCTTAACTTGTGTTTCCTTTATGATGTCACCTAAGACACCCTGGAGAAGATGACAAAACTTGTTCCAGGTGAATGAGTGAATAAAATAGAGGGAAGAGGAAGAGATGCTATCCTTTTATTAGCACTTGGCCAATGTAAGCTAAGCTACCAGGTACAACTGGAAATGAGTGCTAGTTCTTCCTGGCATTGGCTTTGGAAACTTACAACCACTTGTCTCTTCATGAACTTTCTTTCCTCATTCATAAAACGAGACAGTTGGATTATTTCCCAAGGTATCTTCCATGGAACATTATTACTTGGCATGCTTTTTTTTTTTCTTTAAAAGATTTAATTTATTTAACAGAAACCACAAGTAGGCAGAGAGGTAGGCCGAGAGAGAGGGAAAAGCAGGCTCCCTGCTGAGCAGAGAGCCCGATGCGATGTGTGGCTCCATCCCAGGACCTTGGGATCATGACCTGAGCCAAAGGCAGAGGCTTTAACCCACTGAGCCACCCAGGCGCCCCAAAGGCAGAGGCTTAACCCTATGAGCCACCCAGGCGCCCCACTTGGCATGCTTATAATGAAGAAAGGGTTCCTTGGTAAATGAGTTGAAGAAATTGTTAGTTTTCTTTGCTGAAGTCCTTCTCAGACCCTTTAATAGGTTAACATGTACCTAATCGCCAAGAGGAAAATATATAGTTGTATGCAGCATCTTCCAAACTTATTTGATCATGAAGACCTTTTGTCAGAGGAACAACTCGTAAGGTTAATAAGTCAAGGGAAATTTTTATGAAATACAAGTTAAATGATCTCTAAGGCCTTTTTTACCTTTAACATTCTAAAATTCTCTACACACAAAGAATAATCCAGTCAAGAAATAGGCAGAAGA
The DNA here is from genome assembly GCF_020171115.1 of Neogale vison. NCBI lineage: Eukaryota > Metazoa > Chordata > Mammalia > Carnivora > Mustelidae > Neogale > Neogale vison. The sequence continues at coordinate 16,764,541 of NC_058097.1, forward strand.
CATGAACACACAGTTTGCAAAGAAAACATCCAAATGGTCAAGAGACACATGAAAAAGTGCTCAACATCACTTGGCATGAGAGAAATACAAATCAAAACCACAATGAGATACCACCTTCTACAGAATGGCTAAAATCAATAAGTCAGGAAATGACAGATGCTGGCGAGGATGCGGAGAAAGGGGAACCCTCCTACATTGTTGGTGGGAATGCAAGCTGGTGCAGCCACTCTGGAAAACAGTATGGAGGTTCCTCAGAAAGTTGAAAATAGAGCTACCCTACGACCCAGCAATTGCATTACTGGGTATTTACCCTAAAGATACAAATGTAGTGATCTGAAGGGGCACGTGCACCCCAATGTTTATAGCAGCAGTGTCCACAATAGGCAAACTACGGAAAGAGCCCAGATGTCCATCAACAGATGAATGGATAAAGAAGATGTGGTATACATCTACACACACACGCACATGTATACACACACAATGGAATATTATGCACCCCTCAAAAATTGACCTCTTGCCATTTGCAATGACGTGGATGGAACTAAAGGGTATATTATGCTAAGCAAAATAAGCCAATCAGAGAAAAGCTATTCTCATATGATTTCACCTGTATCTTAAGAAACAGAATTTAAGAAACAAGGCAGAGGATCATAGGGGAAGAGAGGAAAAAATGAAACAAGACGGAACCACAGAGGGAGACAAACCATAAGAGACTCTTAATCTCAGGAAACAAATGGAAGGTTGGTGGAGTCGAGGGGGGTGCTAGGGATGGGGTGGCCAGCCAGGTGATGGACACTGGGGGGTATGTGCTATGGTGAGTGCTGTGAATTGTGTAAGACTGATGAATCACACACCTGTACCCCTGAAACAAATAATACATTATATGTTAATTAAAATAATAATTATTAATAATTAAAAATAGATAAATAACATTATAAAATTCTGAGTTTGAATAATAATGCTTCATTCTTTGTCTTTCTAGATCAGATAAGAAGGATAAGGAATAGGCTAACCTACAGAAAATAAAACTGTATAGGTCTGATGCAGAAGAGGAAGATGAACCAAGTTCTAACATATGTAGATCTATGTAAATGATTATGCAGAAGAGGCAGAGAGGGAGCAGTCTTAAATGTCAGGGCTTCCAAACTGTCACTTACATTATCACTAGAAAAGGTTGAACATTGATATTTTAGCAGTCGCAGTAAGGTACTGAGTTGTAATCTTTTCAGCTCTATTTCTCAAATCCATCACTACTGTCAAATGGATCTGGCTAAGTTACTATTGAGGAAATCTATGGGACTAACCCCCCTCCTAGGCACTGACCCCCACCTCTTCCCTCATAGGTATCATGGAGGCTGAACACAGTTTTACACAAAACAGCATTTCCACATACCCCACCTGGCCCAACCAAGTTGATGTGGAGATGGGCGTCTGATCTTCACCGCAACATTAAGTTTCTTCCCTGCAACTTTTGCATGTGGGGCCAGGGAGGGACTCTGAGCATCGGATATAAGAGTAACACTGGGCCACTGGCCGTGGTCATAGTGCTGCCACAGGAGGAAAGCTGGGCTTTAGTGCAAAAGAACAGAGGTGAAATACAGAAGAAGCAGAGACAAGAAATGGAGCACTTCAATTCCCAATTCTAGGAGTCACTAATAACCAGCTTCATCCCAGCTTTTCCCACGACATGATTGTTCAACCCTTCCTTGGATTTGGTAGGCCAACAAGTTCTCTTTGCTTAAGCTAGTTCAGGCTAGGTTTCTGTTGCTCAAAACTCAAAGAGTTCTCACTACAGATATATATATCCTCCATACCTACTTTCTTCATCTATAAAGAAGAAAGAATGGAGGCTGCCATCTGAAAGCTGATGGACTAAACACATGCGTACACTATCGCCCCTTCCTGGAACCCCACAAACGTGACAGTAAAGGGATACAAAATGGCACTAAAGTTTCAGAACAAAAAACACTAACAAGGCAATAGTAACAAAAGTTTAGATGCAAGAAAGCAGTTGGATGAATTCTAGGGTCACCATCCTGACTTGCCCAGGTTAGTAAGTTTTACATCTGCTGCACTTATTAAGTGTTCTCTTTCACTTTCAGAAGTGTTTTAGTTTGGATGATAAACTGGTTCACTAAATCCAGAAGCAAGCCTAATACAAGCCCAAAAATGTTCCAAAATTGATGAGTATTATCTCTTAAAATGGAGGTGAAGAGAAGCCCTGATTGGAAGTTTGAGTAACAATCAGGTGACATGGTACCCAGGTGACTGTTCTTCCCTAACCATAACAGAAGCTTAGCGTTTTACCCTTCAGGATCCAACCCGAGAGACTCTGGAGACATGCACACTGGGTTCCAAAAAGGATGCGTCTACCATGTTGAAAACAGAACAATTAAGTCTTGAAAGTCTACATACTAAATGGTGAGATTGCCATCCACCTTCTTTCACTCATCTTCCAGAATCCTGGCAGCTAGGTTTGTAACCTCTAGAGAGGAGATAAGACAATTCCACTCTGACCAGCTCCAAAGAAAAGACTTCAAAAGAGTCTTAAAAAGTCTACCAGTGAAAGGAAGTCTCCTGATGAAATGACTTGGCCAGATCATCCTCCTCCTATAAAGCTCACCAGTCCATAAGTATCGCCCACACACACACGGCATCATTAACTTTTAAGTGCTGTGTTCTTAAATCTTGCAGTAAGCTTAGAAAGTAACTGGTCCAGATAAGAGCAAGTGAGTGAAAGGGTAGTAGGAGATATGCCTCTCAGAAGATGAAACTGTTAGAGTACTCAACATACTTGAGCCTTTTAAGAGATTTATGAAAATTTAGCAAGGGGGATAAATTGATAATAGGTTCACATTAAAATAACAAATGTGGGGCGCCTCGGTGGCTCAGTGGGTTAAAGCCTCTGCCTTTGACTCGGGTCAAGATCCCACGGTCCTGGGATCGAGCCCTGCATTGGGCTCTCTGCTCAGCATGGAGCCTGCTTCCTCCCCTCTCTCTGCCTACTTGTGATCTGTCTGTCAAACAAATAAAACCGTAAAAAAACAAAAACAAAAACAAAAAAACGTAAACCTGAGACATTTATTAACTTCAGAGAAAGCCAAAATTCATACAAGAAAGGAAATGTAATCACAGTATATTATATGGCTCAGCTGTGGATAACAGTTAAGTCATGATAACATAAACACTAAATGCTGATATAGCAAAAACTGTAATGTAATTATATAGGGAAAACGGGGAAGGAGAATACATTCATGGGGAGCATGTTCATAAAAATAATAACATATAATAATACACACTAAATAATAACTAATCCAAAGAATGTATAGATTCTAAGTACTTTACATCATTAAGGACGTTTAATTTTAAAAACAACTACATAAAGCGGTACTGTTATTCTCCCATTTTACAGATGAGGAAATTGAGGTACACAGATGTCAGCTAACTTGTGCAGTGTCTCACTGCCAGTGAGGTATAATGCCGGGATTCATTCCCAGACATTTTAGCTCTAGAGTCTACCCTTTAAGTCTAAGCCACTATGCTGCTCCGTTCTGTCTCACCACAGGCCAGTCTTCTCCACCTTAGGAACATAATCACTGAGTGAGTCTCACTTTCACCTATTAGATCTAGCAGGAAGTCAGTAAGTGGGGTGAAAAGTTAAGAAATAGCAGTGTAAGCATGCTACTCAGAAATATGGAAGTAAACATTTAAAGAAATAATCAAGTTGAAAATAGTTGCTGATGGAAAGTGACAATGGAGGTAAGAAAGGAGGATGGGCTATGGATCTTTGAATTAAGTTTTGTAAAACTGTGAATAACATTTTTTGGATATAAAAATCAAAATTAAAAAACAAATATGTTAATAAGATGAGTAACCCAATTGAAAAATGGGCAAAGATTGGAAACAGACATTTCTCCAAAGATATACAAATGGCTAATAAGCTCATGAAATAATGTTTAACATCTTGAGCCATCAGGGAAATGCAAATTTAAACTACACCACTTCACACCCACTAGGATGGTGATAATCCTAGTAAATGACAGACAATAACAAGTATTAATGAGAATGTGGGGCATCTGGAACCCTCATATATAGCCTGTGAGAATGAGAAATGACACAGCTGGAAAACAGTCTGGCAGTTCGTTAGAAAGTTAAATGCAGAGTCACCATATGACCCAGCAATTCCACTCCTAGATCTACATCCATGAGAATGGAAACATACATTTGCACAAAAACGTGTACATAAATATTCATGGCAACATTATTTAAAATAGTCGAATAGTGGAAATAACCCAAATGTCCATCAACTGATGAATGGATAAACAAATACAGTTTACTCACACAACGGATTGTTATTCATCCATAAAAAGTTACACAATCTCGATACAGGGCTATAATACGGATGAATCTTGACTACATTATGCTAAGCGAAAAAAGCCAGACACAAAAAGTCACATAGTATGTGATTTCTTTCATATGGAATGCCTAGAAAAGGCAAATTCATAGGTAGAAAGTAGATTTGTGGTGGCCAGAGCTGGGGAATGGGGGTGGGGGGATGGGTAGGAGTGACTGCTTATGACACAGGGCTTCTTTTTGGGGGTAATGAAAGTGCCCTGGAATTAGGTGGTGGTGGTGTTTGAGCAAGTTTATGAATATACTAAAAACCCTGAATTGCACAATTTAAACTTCTAAAAAATATTTGCTTACTTATTTATTTTTAAAGATTTGAGAGAGAGAGTGCACGCCCACACACACAAGCAGGGGGAGGGGGAGAGGGACAAGCAGACTCCCCGCTGAGCATGGAGAATGATGTGGGGCTCCATCCAGGACCCTGAGATAATGACCTGAACTGAGCCACCCAGGCGCCCCTTATTTATTTTTAAGTACCTCTATACCCAATGTGGGGCTCGAACTCACAACCCCAAGATTAAGAGTTGCTCTTCTGACTGAGCCAGTCAGGCACCCCCGGACTGCACAGTTTAAAAGAGTGAATTTTATAGATATGAGTTACACCTCAATTTAGGAAATTACGTGAGGAAAAAAATACAAGATATGGCGGGAATGGGGCTCTTGTGCTATTGATGAACACAGCACACTCATTTACCTCCCTTTAGGTAAGCAGCAGCGGCCTGGTGGATGTGTCTTCACCTGCCTCCACCTGGCTTTGCCTTTCTCCTGTGCAACTTCCCTTTGGTTGGCTCTGACTCCAGCCCGGCCCCACTCCTCTCCTGACACCTTCTAGCCCTACTCTCTCAGACGCCGGCTCAGATCCTGGGACAAAGACATCCCTGGAAAATGCCCCGGATACTGTCCAGGGTTATGTAGCTGTAAACCCTCTTTAACTCAGCGGTTTAAGGGTCTGACTTCTGAGTTGCTATCCCACAAAGAAATCTTGTATTTGACAGACGGTAGAGATCCTTGGAAAAACAAGCATTCATTAATGACTAAACATTTGGTTGTTAATGCGTGGGAATGAACATTTGAGAAGTTGTGCTTCTGGTCTGACTGGGTCTTAGGAAGGAAAAGACAGCAAATTACATTGGGCTTTAACAGAATAAGACAAGCTTCTAAATATATATAACAGGTGTAAAAAATCATCACAGTTTTTTTGGCAACCCCTCGCCACAGAGAAGTGATGAGAACTTTGCTATTTACAGAAAAAGTAGATGGCTGAACGGGAACTAGGACTTGATACAAGTCTCCACTCAATTCACTAAAACGTTACTTTAAATATTCTCAGCATGGGAGAGAAACAGGTGACTGCATAATGGGTATTTTCATCCTCTACTGGTGTAATTATTTGTTTTGAAATAATCTTTACTTGCTCTTTTTCTTTTTTTTAAAAAAGGTTTATTTATTTGAGAGAGAGCACACAGGCACCTGTGAGACAGAGGGAAAGTGGGGAGGGCCAGAGGGAGAGGGAGAGAAAGGATCTCAAGCAGACTCCCTGGTGAGTGTGGACCCTGACATGGGGCTTGACCTCATGACCCTGTGATCATGACCTGAACTGAAATCAAAAGCTGGATGCTCAACTGACTGAGCTACCGAGGCATACCTATTTTAAGTAAACTCTGCATCCAACATAGGGTTTGAATTCCCTTCCCTGAGATCAAGAGTTGCATGCTCTACCAACTAAGCCAGCCACAATGTCCTATTTGCTCTTTCTTTAAAAATATAAGAAGTTCAGGGACACCTGGGTGGCTCAATTGGCTGGGCATCTGCCTTTAGGTCAGGTCATGATCTCAGGGTCCTGGGATCGAGCCCTGCACCCAGCTCCCTGCTCAGCAGGGAGTCTGCTTCTTCCTCTACCTCTGCTACTCCCCTTTCTCTTAAATAAGTGAAAAATAAAAAAATTTAAATAAGTGGTATTATTATTTGTGGTACTATATCCACTGCTTCATAGTGATAGGGAAGGAAGGGAGAAAACAATACCGCTGGAGGTCAAACCATGTCCAAATGTAGGTTAAATTCTCTGGTTCGATAACTACAAAAGCATCTAGATTCTTCTACGTTTTCCAGTCCAGCTGGTATCCATGAGGAAGAACAAGGTGATATATGCAATCATGAGATCCTCTCACAGAGTCAGAAAGCTGGAGTCTACGGACTAAAGCCTGTCCTCCAAAACCTGAGATGACGGATGATGTGTGCCCGGCATGATAAAGTGTAAGGTTCTCAAAGTTCCAGCCGTGAAATAAACTGCCTATTCACTCAGATCAAATATAAACTTATCTTTGGTGGGTTTAATAAAAATCCTTCAAAACCCCAGCAAATCTAAGGATATGATAGTAGCCGTGATGGTGATGACAGGCGTCCTAACAATCCCGCCAGCACCCACGATGAGGACTAATCATCATCACTGTCATCTTCTGCATTTACAACCCTTTACAGTTGCAGAATATCACAGGTCATCCCATCTAATCCTCACCACATCCGTGTCAGGGGGATAGGGCTGATGTGCAGATGAGGTTCAGAGAGGTTAAGAGATTTGCACCAATCCCAGAACAGGCACCAAGTCCAAGAGTCCAAAAACTTACTCCATGTGGCTCCTTATTCTTTCAAGTGTCAGAAATAAGTTCTTTCAAGGTAAGGATGTCAGAAACACTGCTTCTCTTGTCTTCCTGAGGCTGGAGTATGTGGTACACTTTATGTGGACACTTAAAGGAGAGAGGGGAAAAAAAAGGAAGAATAGGATGGAGAAGAGATACCCCACACAGAACAGGCTTCTCAAGATGCAGCAATAATGAACAGGTGGCAAGCATAAGCACAAAAGAGAAAGGACTATGGAATCCTAGGGGCCCAGTATGGGTTAAGTTGTGTGTCCCCACTGCGGAAAGATACAGTGAGGGCCTAACCCCTAGCACCTCAGAATGTGACCTTATTTGGAAACAGTCGTTGTGATGTGACTAGTTAAGGTCATACTGGAGGAGGGGGCCCTATTCCAGAAAGGCAGAAGGAAGCCATGTGAAGACAGAGACACATGGGGAGAACGCACATGATGACAAAGGCAGAGACTGAAGCTATGTGGCTCCAAGCCAACAAATGCCAATGGCCGCCAGCCGAGCACCGGAAGCCAGCGAGAGACAAGGAGGAACTTCCCTACAGGTTTCAGAAGGCACGCGGCCCTGTGGACACTTTGAGTTTGGCCTTCTAGCCTGCAGAACTAGGAGACAGTAGTTCTACTGTCAGTGGTACTTTGTTAGGCAGCCCCAGGAAATGACTACAGAGTCCGAGTGGATCCTTTCTTCTAAGGCTGAAACGGAGCGGCAGCATCTCCACTGTCTGAGAGAGAAGAAGAAAGAGTTTGGGGGGAAGAGACCATTTGTAAACCTAGGACTTAGTTGAAAGTCCCTCTAAGCCTCTGTCTCTCTTGACACTGTGAACAGTGTCCAGCACAGGCTGAATTCTTATTAAATGTCTTTTAGGAATAATACCAACACTGTAAACAGCCAGGCCCTGGCCAGTAGCAGATGGTCGACAGAACTGCTGCCTTGGCCCAGCGGTCGGAGCCCTGCGTTCCCAGAAAGGGAGCGAGCAGGCTCTTTAATTTCAGTCCTGGACGGGCTCTCTCTCCCAAGCACTTTTTCAAAGTTTATAGGGAAATAATTATTACCTGGATCTCAGTCATGTTTATATAAATGTTCTTTTCATTTACTCCTCACACAGGGCCTTCAAGCTGTTAAAAAGAGCAATGTGTGAAACCGGCTCCAGGAAGGAAACTGGGCCCGTTTACTGTACTCACAGCACGAAAACCACACCAAATGTTGTCAAAATAAGTTTCAGGATAGAACAAAACCAATAAAAGGAAGGAAAAGTTTCCATTCCGTGTGTCCATTTACTTATAACTTGCCATATGTGCTGTGTCAGAGATTAAGGGCCAAGTCCTCCTCGGGTCTCCGTTCTTAGTCTGGACAGACGGGAAACAAGGTGAACCTGGGACTCACTCACCCAATCTTTTGGACAGACCACAGGTAACTGCTGTATCCAAAAGTGCCTAACATCACGCTTGAGCTGGGTTTTTTTGGGTTTCGTTTTGTTTTGTTTTGTTTTAAGGCCAAGGTATGCATTTTCTCTGACAAAGAACTAGGAGAGTAACCTCTGAATACACAAATGGCACTGAAACCACTCTTCATAATGTTATCAGGAAGAGGCTTAGGTCATCAGAGCCTATCACTGGACTCAAAGAAGGAATTCAAAATCATTCCGGTGGGGGGAGGGGAGAAGAGGACTCAATTTAGCTCAGAACCTGACTCAGCCATCAGTTTATAATTAATCCCAAACTCTTCTCTCTAAAGATGTTTCCATGATTTGCTTATTTTCTGAAGACAGGACCGGTGTTAAGATTTGCTTATCAGGGCGCCTGGCTGGCTCAGTGGGTTAAGCCTCTGCCTTTGGCTTGGGTCATGATCCCAGGGCCCTGGGATCAAGCCCTGCATTGGGCTCTCTGCTGGGCAGGGAGCCTGCTTCCTTCCCCATATCTCTCTGCCTGCCTCTCTGTCTACTTGTGATTTCTGTCTGTCAAATAAATAAATAAAACCTTAAAGGAAAAAAAAAAGACTTGTTTATCATCTTGAAGGAATGAATTCTAAAGCCTACTACTTATCTCCTATTAGACATAATATAGACTGGTTTTTTTTTCCACCTAAAATGAGTGATTAGAAGGAAGAAAAGCTATGCTCTAGGAATTACCTTTTACTATTAAAAAGCAAGGGAGAGGGGTGCCTGGGTGGCTCAGTGGATTAAAGCCTCTGCCTTCAGCTCAGGTCATGATCCCAGGGTACTGGGATCAAGCCTGGCATTGGGGGAGGGGGGGGTCTCTGCTCAGCAGGGAGCCTGCTTCCTCCTCTCTCTGTTTGCCTCTCTACCTACTTGTGATCTCTGTCTGTCAAATAAATAAATAAAATCTTTTAAAAAAAAAAAAAGCAAGGGAGAAAGTTTAAATATAAAATGTTAGCACATTTTTTAAAAAAGATTTTCTTTTATTTAAGTAGGCTCCACACCCAGTGTGGAGCCAAATGCGGGACTTAAACTCACTACCTTAGATCAACCCCTGAGCTGAGATCAAGAGTTGGCGCCTTAAACAACAAAGCCAGCAGGCACCCCTGAAAACTGATCTACATTTTTGGTTTCTGCTTAGGTCATGATCTCAGGGTCATGAGATCGAGCCCTGCATTAGGCTCCATGCTCAGTGGGGAGTCTGCTTGGGATTCTCTTCCTCTCCCTCTGTCCCTCCCCTACTCCATTGAGTACAGTTTCTCAGTCATACATGAATGAATGAATGAATGAATGATTTTATTTTTCAGTAATCTCTATTCGTATTGGGAGACTTTGAACTCAAAACCCCGAGATCAAGAGTCACATAAACTGCTGTCACATTTAGTCACTGTAAACCCATGTGCAAAGTTCTCAAGTACTTCACAGTTCTAAGAAGTCAGCTCTCTGTAAACTGTGTAGAGGACTGTAGAAGTAGCTACCTAAATAAATCTAGAACTACAGTCAGTCCCAAAGTACTCATCCTTTTTTTAGGATCATCAGCTCTTTTTCCCTACTGCCTACAGCCAATTCTCATTATTTATGGTAATTATGTTCTATACAGTTGCGATGAACACTGAATTAGTGTTCATGTTCAGTATCAGTGGATACTGAACGATGGCTTCTAGGGGAAATACAGGTTTAGGTTTCTGAGAGCCTCTGGTCACTCCAGATCACTTACCTTTTAAATCTTTTTTTCTCTCTTCTTCAAATTTGATCATCTCTATTGTTCTGCTTTTAATTCTATTCAGTGATTTTTTAAAAAAATCTCACGTATTATAGTTTTTAGTTCTAGAACTCCCATTTGGCTTTTTAAAAAATTATTTCTATTTCTTCATTTTTTTAATTTTTAGAATTTTTTATTTAAATTCAATTAATTAACATATAGTATATTATTAGTTTCAAAGGTAGAGCTTAATGATTCATCAGTCTTACATAATATTTGCTGAGATTTCTATCTTTTTATTAATTATAGGCATTTTTCTCTTCTACTTCATTAAGGATAATTATAACAGCTCCTTTAAAATCCCAACATCAGGATTACCTTGGGGTGGTCTCAGTTGATTTTCCTGTCTACTGAGAATATTTACATTTTCCTGGTTTTTCATATATTGAGTTATTTTCGACTATATCCTGGACATTATAAATGTTAAATTAAGAAGACCCTAGAATTCGCTCTTCTCCAATTAGTGGTTTCTGCCACTTCGTCTTCTTTTTTTAAAGTGGGCACTTATCTTGCTCGGTTCAGGGGTCAGTTCTACATGTAGGCAAACAGAATTTGGGATGCCTTTCTCTGGATCTACCCATTCCAGGATATTCCAGGATTTCCCTTCTCTGTCCTGGAGCTGTGGTTTCCCAGATTCAGTGTTCTGGTTTGCCAGGCTAGAAAGACTGTGATATCTCTACCAGTGCCCCTCCTGCATTGATTGCATGCATTCCCAAATAGCCTTGTCCCTAGGTTAAAAGCCAAGAAAACGGATGGAAACTGACTCTGTCCAGGGCCTCTCCTCTGAGCACGGTCTCCCTATGAGAGTCTGCAGCTGTGCGCTCAGTGTCTCAAGGCGGCTGCTTACTATAGTATGTCCAGAATTTATAGTTGTTATCTGAAGGAGGGCTTGGTAGGCTATTACTCAGCTGTTTCTGCCCAATTATTCATTATTATCTTTGGAAAGTATTTATGAAAATGGATGTTCTAAACATCTACAATACTTAAACTAAACAAGTCACTTTGCAAAGATCTGGGAAGTTAGTTTGCAAAGACCTGGATAGTCAGGCAGAATTTTTTTCATTCTGTTGCTCAGCGTGCCCTCTCCATGCTAGGAGGGCTGTTCTTAATTCTGAGGCCAACAGAAGGCACAGGTCTAAACATACCCCCTCCCCTGGGTACTCCTAGTACATTTAATTTTCAGGAAGGGTAAGGTAGAATGGATTAAAAGGGAGTTCCTTCTGGCTTCTCCTGGGCTTCAGGCTATCATGGGAATAAATTAGCAAGTTACCAGATATGGTCATAAGGCCAAAACAAGGCTAAGCAGAGAAAATAAGTTTTTCATTAAGAAAATGAATACAAGGGTTGGGGGAACTGTGTGGTGGGTATTAGAGAGGGCACGAATTGCATGGAGCACTGGGTGTGGTGCAAACACAATGAATACTGTTACACTGAAAAGAAAAAAAAATTTTTTTTTAATCATTAAAAAAAAAAAAAAAGAAAGAAAGAAAGTGAATACAGGGGTGCCTGGGTGGCTCAGTGGGTTAAAGCCTCTGCCTTCGACTCAGGTCATGATCTCAGTGTCCTGGGATCAAGCCCTGCATCGGGCTCTCTGCTCAGCGGGGAGCCTGCCTTCCTCCTCTCTCTCTCTCTCTGCCTGCCTCTCTGCCTACTTGTGATCTCTGTCTGTCAAATAAATTAGAATAAAATCTTTAAAAAAGAAAGAAAGAAAGAGAATACAGTGTCTCCCTCCAGGGTGGATATTGTGTTGATTGCACAAGATTCTGACTGCTTTCAAATAAGTGGGTTTGTGATGTCTTCCCTTTGTGAACCCAGTCTACCTCCTGATCTTCTGGACTCTACCTCCTCTCCAAGCGGCCAGAACCACAGAGGTCCTTGGCGGGCACATCTACCAGCAAGAGAAAATTCACTGAAACCTGGCATTATCTTTTGGCACTGTGTAACTTCAGAAATAGTGATTAGAAGAGGAAACACACACAGAGACACACACATACACACACAACTTCATCAGCAAAGTGGCATTTTCATTTCAGCTGTTCCTGGGGGCAAAACAGCAGAAAAGATAAATCCTAGATTGAAAGCTTTGTGGTGATCTCCGTTTCTCATTAAAGTGCCACTGATTATAATCACACCTACGATTACAAGATTTAACACACCTGCTCTTAAGGATGCACCAGGAAAAGGAATCCTACATTCATCCCATCCCATTTCCTTTTCTTTACTCACCGAGTAAGCACAATTTATATATTTCAGTAAGCGCAAGACAGAGCTGGTTTGGAGAACAGGAGAGAGGTTTTCCAGTCACATGGTTTTTTGAAAGTGACAATAATATTCCATGGCCACAAATTATTTTAGCACTGGTGAGACCAGGAGTGTTGCTTTCATTGGCTCCACACAGATGTGAGAAATCTAGATAGAGTTTCTATTTCTTCTCTCACTTTACCAGCCAGATACTTTGCTGTGCACATACACACACACTCACTCTTTCTTTCTCTCCCTCATTCAGTAAGGGTGTGTGTACTTATAGAGGGTTTTTTTGGCCACTTTTGTCAAAATTCATTTTTATTAATAGAAAATAAACATTAATTCCAGTTTCAGTTGTTATACCTAAAGTTGCTAATAAAAAAAAAAAAGAATTTAAAATAATCACTTGGGGTGCCTGGGTGGCTCAGTGGGTTAAAGCCTCTGCTTTTGGCTAAGGTCGTGATCCCAGGGTCCTGGGATCGAGCCCTGAATCGGGCTCTCTGCTCAGCAGGGAGCCTGTTTCCTCCTCTCTCTCTGCCTGCTTCTCTGCCTACTTGTGATCTCCTTTTGTCAAATAAATAAATAGAGTCTTAAAAAAAATAAATAATCACTTAATCAGGGTGCCTGGGTGGCTCGGCTCAGGTCACGATCCCAGGATCCTGGGATCGAACCCCATGTCACTGGGCTCCCTGTTCAGTGGGGAGCCTGCTTCTCCCTCTCCCTACCACTCCCCCTGCTTACACATGTGCTAGCGCTCTCTCTCTCTCTGTCAAATAAATGAATAAAATCTTTTTAAAAATTCACTTAATCATCCTGTTTTGATTAAGGCAACTGAAACTGTGGCTTAAAAAAAAAAAATCAGCAGGGCACCTGGGTAGCCCAGTTGTTTAAGTGTCCAACTCTTGATCTCAGCTCACATCTTGATCTCAGTGTTCTGAGTTCAAGCCCTCCACTGGGCTCCACACTGGGCATGGAGCCTACTTTTAAAAAAAAGGAAAGTGGGGGCGCCTGGGTGGGTCAGTGGGTTAAAGCCTCTGCCTTCAGCTCAGGTCATGATCCCAGGGTCCTGGGATCGAGCCCTGCATCAGGCTCTCTGTTCAGCAGGGAGCCTGCTTCCCTTCCTCTCTCTCTGCCTGCCTCTCTGCCTACTTGTGATCTCTGTCAAATGAATAAATAAAAATTTCTAAAAAAAAAAGAAAGAAAGAAAGAAAGAAATCAAGAAAAAGAAATATTCAGTACCATTTGCTCATAGGCCTTTCAGTATTTGTTCTTAAAGTTCCTGGAACTTTCCTATCTGTAAAGTACAGGGATTACTGAGCTATATGAGGAAGCCTCTCTGGGACAACCAATGAGAAGTTAAGCAACTGTCATAAAAGGAATCAATGTATATTTAGCACGGTAATTTGGACTACACAACGATCCCCTCCCCTCCAACTCAGGAGGGACATGCTTCTAAGCACTGAGGTACAAAGAGTCAGACTGTTATTTGCTGTTAGAATTAGCTAATAACAATTAATCTCTGGCACAGATGCTACTGGTTCATAATATCCTGTGATTTTAGGAAATTCTGTAAATAGTTTGGATTGAATCCAATTTATTGAGAAATTAAACATGTTTAAAAGGTTCACTACTCTGCCAGAGTATCTGTTGGTTTAGTACCCTTATAAAATATATATAATATGTGTCGATAAATCATAGTCTTAAAGTATACTTAGAATACCACATTTTCCAACCCAAAACCTATTTTAAAAAAATGTCTATAATTAAAAGCAGCTGGTGAAATGAAATCCAAAGTTATGACAAGGGAGACTCACTCTCACTCACTCTAAGCAACACTTGAAGCTGTATTGCTTCGAGAACTTTGAACAGCATGTGGCCTCAGAGCCATTCAAGGACAGGTTGGGAGAGAGACACCCTTTCCTCAGTCTTCACCATAGGACTCCAGGCAAGGATGGGCCAGAAATGAGTACTTCTAAATATTTCAGCAGAATCCACAGAAGTGTTGAAAAGATTTTTAAGAATGTCTATCTATATCTGTGAGAAGTAATGCTCATCAGAGACAAAAAGAGAGAGGCAAGTCACTCAGAAGTGGGAAGAATGGAGGGACTGTTGGGACATGCTTAGCTGGAGCTTCTGCGGGCTTTTAACTACATGCTGACCACCTGTGTGAGTCAAGTGGACTTTCGTGAGAGAACAGCGTTTGGCTGCCAGGACCTCTCTGGGGCATTTCCTCCTAAGAAGAATACACAACATAAGGAAGTAGGGAAGCTACTCTTCCCAGCTCAGAAGGAGTTGATGAAGCCCGTATATGTATTCAGGAAGCCAGGGGATCCTCTAGCCGTGGACAGTGTTCCTATACAGCTTAAAAACCACTGGATAGACATTCATGGGATCCAACGGCCCACAGATAAAACGAATGGGAATAGTTACAGAAGCAAGAGCTCCCAACCAGCATCTTCTAAACTTCTTTCATTGGCTGATGTAGCCACAGAGACTGACGGTAACTAAGTTCTGTCATTGTTGGGTATCCCTGCCTCCATGTTCCACAGCTCACTCTCAGAGCACTGGGTGGACAGCCCAAAGACTGGGGCGAGTCCTCGGGAGAATACAAAGAAGTTCATCATTCGTGTGAGGAAGAAGGCTTCCATTTTTGAGAGGCTTTTGGAGAAGGAGAGAGCCGTCAACCACAGGCAATATGCCTCTGGTGGACAGCCAGAGACTCTTCACGGTAAGCTGACCCCCTACAGAGCACCCCCTGGGCCAAAGTTTGACTCTGTGGTTCTGGAGCCCAAGAGGTGCAAAGGTGCCTCCACCATGTTGACCTGCTCAAATAGGAGGAAGTGATGTGGCCTGATGGATGTCACTGAAGCCAAAGCCCAAGAAATCAAGGGCAATCACTCAACAAAACCTCAGGGTCAGACCTTCCCAAATCTTGTACCGATCATAGCTGGAAGCTGGAAACCCATGTAAAAGCTTATCTCAGCACTTCCAATCACACCCCAGAGTCTTGGTAGAAGATGTGCCGTCACTTGTAGGTGACAAATTTGCCTGAAGACTTGCATGAGTGAAGAGCAGGAGAAAGTAGGTGGGGGCAGGTGGAATATACGGACAGGCTGTGAGCAGGGGCACAGCAAGTAGCCCCGCCAGAGTCCCCCACTCCTTCATCCTGCGGAGGCGAGCCTGGTGTGCCACAGCTGCATGTTATCCTAAGCCACCCGGCACAGCAGTGTGCAGCCCCCAGCTCCCTCGTGCCTGCGGCAGTGCGGGGCCGGCCGTCAGCTGGGCACTGCCTGCAGCCCGTGAGGGCAGTGCCGCCCGAGAGGAGCGAGAAGCCCTGGGATGTGCCGGTTGCCGCAGCCCCCTCACAGAGTTGTACAGATATATTTTAATAGTGTTATAACTCACATTTTAAACTCAAATTTTATTTTAAAATAACTTTAGATTTACAGACAAGCTGCACGAGAATTCCTGTATACCCCTCACCTAGTTTCCCCCATTGTTAACAACTTACATAACCATGGTGTATCTGGCAAGAGTTTTGCAGATTTTTTTTTTTAAAGTAGACTCCACGCCCAGTGTGGAGTCTGTTGCGGGGCCCAACTCACGACCCTGAGATCCAGACCTGGGTTAAGATCGACTCAACTGAGCCACCCAGGTGCCCCAAGAGTTTTGTAGATCTTGACGATAGAAGAAAAACACTTTAATTCCCTCTTGTAGAGTAGATTCTCATCAAGGACAGTTGTGAGGATAACTAATGAGTCCATGCTTGTACAAAAATGGTGTCAGGCACTTGATATGGCAAAATTCTATCCTGAGTAAAGCCTGAAGGTCTGACAAAACATTCTTCTAAAGACTTCACTGGCAGTTAAATACTGATGTGCCAGCCACAGATAAGTACTGTGGATACCAGGAAATAAATTATTAATGTAAACTCTCTCTATAAACTCAGCTGGGAATGAGTTTCCATTAAAATCAAGAGGAAAATTAATTTTGAGGTTACTCATCCTTCACACACATATGGATATATATGCTTTCTTCTTATATTGGCCATACACTGGGGAGAAATCCAGCCAGACCCATTCGGAGGAGGAAAAAAGTTTATGCAGCAACTACAATCTCAGGGATTGAATTCACAGCAAGAAAGGAAGCGTTTTAAGTGAGGTCCTTCAGGAATTCGCTTTGAACAAGGAAATGAGACAGGAAGACAAGTCACTGAAGTTCGCACAGAGGCAGGCTTAGTGTGGTCCAGTAAGCGCACGCGGAACCGGCCCCTCTGAGAAGAATGCCAGAACTCAGAGTCGCAACCCAAAAACCAGGGCTCTGGTTTTCCTGCAGCAGTTAATGCGTAGTTTGCCTACCCCTACAGAAGAAAATAGGGACTCTGACTAAAGAAGCAAATAGTATTCCGCTATAAAATAAAAGCTCTGCTGATGGATTCATCTGCACGCATCTGTCCAAAGATCTGAGGCTGGAAGACTGATAAACAGATAAAACCCAAAAAGGCAGAGTAGCTGCAAATGGTAAGGAACTGACTTACCTCAGTAGCTTTCTGGCTGAGGCCCCGAAGCAGCAGCACAACCACGTGGACGGCAGCTCTGCGCACTTGAACTTCATGGTCTGTTTTAGCCACAGCTATCAGGCAAGCTGTTACCTAGGAGGGTGAGAGAGAAGTCAATAAAAATCCAGATTGCACAATTACCTAAAGCTTTTCACCTGGGTTCCACTTTCTACATGTTCATCATGAACAATCTGGCTTAGAGAGGGGTGGATAATTTCCCTGTTCTCAATAAAGAGGGAGAGAGCTAGTGGTGGAGATCTTGTTTAGTTTGGTCTTCTGGAAAAGGGCAAAATCCAATTTAGTATTCAGAAGGGAGCATGAGGAAGTTGGAAGGGATATGTATATATAAAAAAGACATGGTAAAATTCAAGTATTTCCTCAAAAATGGGAAGAAATGTGACTTGTCCCCATTTGGGGACACTAAATCGAAGGGAGGAAAGATGGCCCAAACACAAGTGGCTTCTAAGGAGCGAGGACCATGGAGATTCAGCTGAGCAGCCTTCTGAGTTCAAGGCCCTGCATGAATATGAATGCGCCACTGATGAAAGTTACAGCCCAGGGTTAGAGAAGTACATAAATATTCAAACTGATCTTCTTCAGCATGTTCAGATGTCCCAGTCTTGCAAGCCTAGTGTACCCCACCGTGTCAGTCACCCGGTGCCAATTTCAGAGTCTCCCTGGGCTTCTGCATGTGTGGAATAGGTCTTTCAATGCTCATTTACTTTAAAAGACAGCCATATGACAGAAAAGACTAGAAATTACTAGCACAGCATGGTGCCAGATATATAGCTAGTAATTATATGTCATAAAATAAGAACGTTTCTGTTAACCACCCTGCTCCCACCCGACTCCTGGTAAGCACAAAAATATTTTTAAACCTCAATAAAGCGATACCACTAAAAACAACGGCAAAAAACCTACTTCCTAAGGTATTCATCCAAGACTTAAAAATTAAAAACAAAAATCTTCAAAGTGCGGCCAATGGCAGCAACAATCTGAAAGTAAGTCTGTATTATTCAACTGGTCTTTCACATACTTTATTTCATTTACTGTGTGAGTGTACTTCTTGGCTAACCATGGGACGATTCCTAACCATGATAAGAAAATAGCCAGATTGTGTGTTTGGAAACATGTGTAAATACATATTATGTTTAAAGAATGGTTTTTAAAAAGGTTTAAAAAAAAATACAGGCACAAACGGGGAAATAGGCTTGTGCAGAAATTTTAACCATGCAGGTTGTATTTTTCACAGCTTTTAAATAGTTGGGCATAGTTCAAAGTGCCTAATTAATCAGTGATGGCAGAGAGATTAGAAGAAGTAGCTTGTTCTTAAATATAATTGCATCTGTGATGTATTGGCACTTAATCAAGTTGTACATCTATTAGACAAAACTTGCATCTCGCAAGTGAAGGGAAATCCCAGAAAAGCTCAACTCTTTGGGGGCTGTTTTTCAGTAAGATCCAGCAAGCTGCTTCTGCTTTTGACCTGGGATACCCTGACCCAAGACCATCAGTGGCTTCCATGCCTCTGGCATTAACGGTAGAAGCAATCCAGTCCTAAGAGGAATTCCTTGGGCGACCTCCAAACAGGTAACAATATAATAGCTACCTCCACTTGTAGGCTTAGTATTTACAAGGTAAGCGCTGAAATCAGAGAGACAAGTTCGAGCTAGGCCTGAGTCCTTCTTGACACATGGAAGTTCAGCTTATTCAGTCTGGTAAACCAGACTGGGCCCACATAATGTACAGATGCTCCCAAGCCTTTTGCCTGCATCCCTCTGGGTTTAGTTTGGGGCCTCAGTTTCCACATTTGGTGGATCTAGGCTTCCTGGCCTAGAACCTTGCTGGTGTCCAGCTTGCCACCTCTGTTCTGCCACACTGGGCTGAGCAGGCTATGTTTGTGCCTCACTGGGCTGAGCAGGCTATGTTCTGGCTGTCGGGCATTAATTCCACAATTGGGATAGGCAGAAGAATCCTGACTGGAAAAGGGCTTCCCCTGCAAGGCCAATGCCTGACTTCTTGTGCCACTTCGAAGGTACGATTGGGAGAGGAGCCCTGCTCTCTCACAAGCCCTGCTGAGATCAGCTGGAATGGCCTCCTGCTTGCTACTGGCTGTTAGTGATGTATGCACCAGAGCGGACAGAGCCCATCTGCAACCAACCATCCGGGACGATCAGGAGGAGGCCCGATCACGAACCTTCCTCAACACCTATCACAAGAATCAAATCCTATGAACTGTATTATGGTCAATACGCAAAATGTTTTTAAAGCATCAGAATTTTACAATGTTCTTGCAGATACCATTTAGAGACAAGAACAAAACTTCTGTTCAGATCAAGCTCCCATGTCCAGCTTGCAATGTTGCTTTCCTACAGGCCAGTGGGGCAGAACCCTCGTCGAAGCCTCAAGCAGGGAGGATACATGGCTTCTATCTTCCATCTACCCAGTCTGAACAAGTCACTCCCATAGCCAATCTCTCACACCTTCAACCCCAAGGACACACTTAGCATTGCCTTCAACCTCTAAAAGGCTTGGCAAATAGACAGATGATGTAAGGTCTTTACTAATTTATGAACTGGTATAATATTTCTATTTTGTTTCTAAGTCCTCCCAGAGGGCGAAACCCATCCTATGTGATCTTCGTGTTGCCTGCCTTCAGGGTCAGTACCTATTCTAATAAACCACATTGCGGAAGGCTTTCTCTTTACTAACTAAAATACTTAACTCATATCCACTTCCAAGAGACATGTAAAGAGGAAGATGATGATTACTCTGGAAATATTAAAAATCAGTTTAAGCAATTTAACACTTGATAGGAACCAACAGAAATAAGGAAAAACATCACTTGCCCAAATGGCCGACACATACCAACTACAATCAGAACTATATAAATAAAAATAAAATAAACGGTAAGATTATGCAAAACCAACTTTGGGAAATCCCAGGTGAGAAGGTACCAGCGTTGAGCTACATGTCACGAAAGCATAACTTCAATTTTCAAACTGCATCTTCATCTCTTTTCTTAGAGCTTGCTTTTATTAAAGTTTCAGTTGGTCTGCTAACTTATCTGAAACTAAATCATCTGTCCTTCTATTTTGTACACAGAGAAACCTTAAGAACAAAAGCAGTACAGTCTCCAATTAATACATGTTCAGCTTGCTCACTTAACCTGCCATGAAGGAGAACCCTGATGGCTACTGGAGCTTCCCTGGGGTTCTCCAGGACATTTCCTAGAGTCCTCATCTCAGAGGTCCACCTATCTTCAAAGTGCACTTAGGCAACTGCACCCATCACGGAAAGACCGGTAATCAATTTGGATCATTCGGTGGGGTCAGAGGTGATGGCTTTGCATCATACCCCAAAGCTCAGGATTATGGAATTCTGAGCATCACATATAAAGTGGTTTGCCCCATGGGCTTCTCACCTAGGGTACATCTTACTTGTCATATTGAGGATGGGCCTCTTGCTGTGGTTCCCTTAAATCAAATTTACTTCCCACAGAGACTGATAAAGATGGAAATGCCTTTCAAGATTTGGTTTCAGGGGCGCCTGGATGGCTCAGTGGGTTAAGTCTCTGCCTTCGGCTCAGATCATGATCTCAGGGTCCTGGGATCGAGCCCCATATTGGGCTCTCTGCTCAGCAGGGAGCCTGCTTCCCTTCCTCTCTCTCTGCCTGCCTCTCTGCCTACTTGTGATTTTTATGTCAAATAAATAAATAAAATCTTTAGGAAAAAAAAGATTTGGTTTCAGGGATGTGTAGGTGACTCAGTCAGTTAAGCATC
Organism: Neogale vison; assembly: GCF_020171115.1. NCBI lineage: Eukaryota > Metazoa > Chordata > Mammalia > Carnivora > Mustelidae > Neogale > Neogale vison. The sequence continues at coordinate 16,785,380 of NC_058097.1, forward strand.
TGCTTTCAGCTCAGGTCACGATCCCAGGGTCCTGGGATCACATTTTCCATCGGGTTCCCTGTTCAGCGAGGAGTCTGCTTTTCCCTCTACCTTTCCCCTCTGCTTGTGATCTCTCTCTCTCAAATAAGTAAATAAAATCTTTAAAAAAAAAAAAAAGATTTGGTTTCAAGCAACATAGCTCTTGACAAGAAAAAGGAGAAATAGGGGAAAATAATAATGCTCTTCCAACAGGTTAAATCTTGACATCAACAGGGAGGGAAAACCTGATTTTCCAGTACAGAGACAGATGGGTTGATCCTATCTTTTATATTCCTTCCCTAGCAGCAAACACTGTCACAGTACAGACAGTGCCCAAATATGGACCACCCAGCAGGTAGGACCTCTTTCTTCAGAGGCCCAAGAGCTACAGCTATGACCACCAATTCAGATCATGTTAGAAAAGACTATGGTTAGTTTGTTCAATTTTATAACAAAACAGAGGACATGGAGCACCTGGGTAGCCCAGTCGATTAAGTTGTCCAACTCTTGATTTCAGCTCAGGTCATGATCTCAATGTTGTACGAATGAGCACAGCATAGGGCTCTGCACTCAGCGGAGAGTCTGCTTGGAATTGACCCTCTCCCTCCCTGCCCCTCCCCTCGCTGCGCATGCGCACATATACTCTCTTAGAAAGAAAATAATATAAGTTAGATCCTTTCATTCTTCGGCCTTGGCCTCCCAAATCACTCAAAGTAAGTGCCAAAGTCCTTAAAAGGCCCTGCTTAGACTGCCACCCCCTGACACCCTGGCCTTTCTGTTCAGTAGCCTGTCAAGCATGCACGTGCCTCAGGGCTTCTGTACTTGTTGCTCCTGCACCTCGCATGCTCTCTCCCAGGTATCTGCCTGGATCAGCCCCTTGCTTCCTTCCGGTCTTATCTCACATGTCACTCATCAGCGAAGGCTTTCCTGTTCATCCAAGTTCACATATCATAACAAGCTCCCTTTGCGCCCCTTCCCTTACTAGATTTATTTCCTTAGCACTCACTCTATCTGACACAGGATATATCTGTTTACTTCCTTGCTTGTCTGTTAGCCACGTCTCCTTTCTAGAACATCACTACGTGAGGAAAGGAACTATGTTGTGTTCACAGCTGGATCCCCATAATCTGGCACACAGCTTGGTTGTAGTCCCATAACTGGCAGAGAGTAAGTGCTCAATACATATCTGTTGACTGTGTAAACAAAACAAATAAAGAACAACTTAAGAGCTGTGCCCAATAGCGCACTTTTTCCATTGGAATGGACATGAGCAGTCTGACTACCAGAGGGCTCAATGGCTAAAAGGCTAAAGCTGTCAGGTGTCCAACCATGTTCAAACTTGTAGTCCACCCAAAGCAGCTGGTTTGGCACTGATGACACGGCAAGCGTGGGATGCTACATAAGAAGAAACATCTAAAAAGAAGAGACAGAAATTATGTGGGATGGAAACACCTGGTTTTCCAAATCAGAGGGAATATATTACCTTCTGAAGTTTCATTGCCAAAAGCAATGGAGCTGCATGACCCTTCCTGTCAGTAGCTTTACTTATATGGCAATACTGCTTCTTTTTAAGGCACAAAAGCATTTTTTTTTTTGGCACAAAAGCTATCGTATAAATGAACTGAACACATTTATTGGAAGATAATATACAGCACGGTTAAGAGCATGGATGCTGGAAACACCTGCCTATATCCAAATCCCAGCCCTCCACTTCCTATCTGTATGACCTTGGCAACTGATTTAATTTCTCTGTGCCTCAGTTTCCTTTGTGAGAACTGGATCAGTTGACACACACAAGGCCCTCATGAAAGTATTAAGTGCTTGCTATTATTACTATTTTCAAAACACATAGGAACCAGTCTTCCCCAATAAGCCTTACTCTCCTCTTCATTCAATATTAAATAACAAACAGAGAACCCACTATATGCTAAGCACTGTAACAGGTGCCAGGTGGATGCCTAGGTAAATAAAGACTAGTTCTGCCCTCACCGGGCTCATAATTTGTTAGTGATCATAAACATGCCTGGGATTTGTGTTTCAGGGAGTCCAAGTCTCAAGAAGCAAGGTAGGGGCTGGCCAGCCGGGTGCCCCCACAGTAGCAGCTCCTCACATGGACGTTAAGGCAGAAACAAAAGGAAGAGCTTTCTTTTTGTGTTAGCACCATGGGAAGCAAACAGCCTACTACCTATTCACAATTCATTTCTGAAGGCTTAATAAGCAATCCCTGATTCTTGCTGTGAGCCAGGAAGCTGTAAAGCTAACAAGACCCTTCATGATGTAGCCCCTGTCGACCTCTCTTGCCTCAGCGCCGCCACCAACTAGCCTCCCAACCCCGACCCTTCACTCCAGACTCTTGAATCTTCCAACAGTTCTTCCAACATGCCATGCTGTCTCACAGCTCGGTGCCCTTGCTGAAACGCCTTCTTGGGCTATCCAATCTTTACTTGTTCTAAAGACTCAGGTCCAAGGGTCTTTTCATCCAGCACATCTTTGCCAACATTCAAACCTGACTGAGGGGCTCCTAAAATGTGCTCCTGTGGCACTTGTCACAAAGGACAGTAACTGTAGTCACCGAGGTCTGTGGCTTCTACCAGGTTACCCAAGCCTAGAAAGCAGGGTGGGATCTTGTAGGGTTTTGAAATCTCAGCCTCTAACAAAGGGCTTGGCACATTGTAGGTGTTGGGTAGATGTATGGCTGGGGACATCTGAAGGACACTGGTTACCCCTGTTCTCTCATTTCCTTGCTGCCATGCTTGGCACTGTCATCATCAGCCTCCTTCAAATGACCAAAATGCTCCTTAAAGAAAAATATTAATTAGAAAAAAAACAAAAACAAAACAAAACAAAAAAACCTTTGTTCAATTGTCACCTTTCCAAATGAAGTTCACCTTGAATCCCCTATTTCACACTGCAGCCTCCCTTCCACCTGACATAATGCTGACTACCATATCCACCTTCTCTTATTTTCCACATATACGTTATCTTTAGATCCTGGTTAAAACTCTGCAGTGTAGGTATTTTAATCTCCTGCCTTTTCTCTTAGTAATCTCTACCCTCCCGGCCCCGGGGGTGGGGGGGGCTTGAACTAACTGCCCGAGATCAAGAGTCACAAACTCTACTGCTGAGCCAGCCAGACGCCCCTTTAATCCCGTGTAAGCCAGAAACTAAGTTCAGAGTCTAAGTCATGTGCTCAGGTGACCGCAGGTAAATAGGTAGTTTGGAGATAGGTCTTCACTGATTCCCATCCCTAAGTGCACTTGGGGGTTTCATCCTCTTTCAACAGGTCAGGTGGTTCTCCAGAGAGATGACACTTCTTGAATGTTATAAAACCTGCTTGAGCTCAATTTTTCTACTCAATCAAACCAAGAATTCTGTCTAATGTCCTGATGGGAAATCATATGTCCCCAGTATGCTATAGCGTGCTACATTTTCCTTAAGAGAGAAAAGGGGGAGAAGAGTCTAGGACTCAAAAAGAAACATGGTCTCAGTTTTTTTGGTCATAGAAGATCATGAGGTACTATCTGGGGGTCACTGGTTTTAGAAAATGTATGGAATCCTGTCAAACCTGGGCTGATCCACTAGGAGATCTGGGATAAGTTTTTATTCTGTTCACAGTTATGTTTTAAAAATTTTGTGATGGCTGCACAACTCTGTAAATAAACTAAAAGTCATTGAATTGTACCCTTTAAATAGGTGACTTATATGGTATGGGACTTCCATCTCAGCAAAGCTGTTATTAAAAATAATAATATTTAGCGGCACCTGGGCAGCTCAGTCAGTTGAGGGTCCAACTCTTGATTTTGACTCAGGTCATGATTTCAGGGTCACTGAGATTGAGCCGAAGGGCAGGCTCACGCTGGGCATGGAGACTGCGTAAGATTCTCTCGCTTTCTCCCTCCGCCCTTCTCCCCACCACCATGCTCGCTCTCTCTTTAACAAAAAAATGATAATATTTGGGTTTGGTTCAGATCATGGTTTATGGTTCAGTTTGGGTTCAGTCATGTGAAGAGCCCGAGTAAACAGAGAAAAAATGCGGGAACCACTTCACTATCTGACCCAGAGATGTTTTAATAAGCTGAAATCTTTAGCCGCACATCACTAGTACCCCTACCCTCTGTGCCGCCCACTGTCCACACAGACCATCCCTGCCTCTCTCGGCTCTGCACCCTCAGCAACCCCCTTTCTGGACTGGCCCCAGGCCTGGGGAGCCAAGGTGCCTAGCAGGTGCTTCCCTTCTAGAACCAGTGGGAAGAGTAGAGCGCCCAGAAGGCATGCTGGGACCTGGACACCACCCCCCAGGAAGACTTGAACGCTTGCAGGGTTCGCTGCAGGGCGCTGAACGACATGGCCTCGCCCCAGCCGAGTCGGGGTGTCCATCCTGCTCATGCTGACTTCCACGGTGCCTGGTGGGGGCCTGGGACAAAGGGAGCCTCTGGGGAGGGGGAGAAAACACTTGTGAAGAAGTCGGGAGAACTGGTGAGCTACTGCAAATGCCTTCTCTTAAGTGTTACAAGTTCATATATTAATGGACAAGAGATTTGCTAAGCACCATCCAAAACCACTGAAGATCAGGTACCTAACGGTTCACATACATTAGAGCACTCTAAGGTCTGAAGTTGGTAAGGATCATTGCTTCTAAGTTATTTTAAAAAAGGATACATAAATAGGTGATGGGTATTAAGGAGGGCACTTGTAGTGACGAGCACGGGGTATTGTATCTGAGTGCTGAATCACTAAACTCCACCTGAAACTAATATAACACTGTATGTTAACTGGAATTTAAATAAAAACTTAAAAAAAAAGAAGGGAAAAAAGAAGTACAAGTTAGACATAGGGGTATGTCCCTCATGGAAGAGCTAAAGGAGAGGAAATGACTGATGGATAAATTTCTTAAAAATCTGAAGTTGGAATTTAAGGACATGAATAGCCTTTACTATCAATAAAACAAAGACTATAAAGCTCAGGAATCAGGAAATGCCATAAATTCAAGTGTCTGCAATATCCATGAGTGTATTTCTCTGCTTATTCATAAGACACAATCACCAGACATCAAAGAAAATTCCTTCTCACTAGGAACTTCTTAATACTTGTTGTTCAATATGGTCAACCTCAGCATACTAAATAGTGTAAAAGGAGCCAGAATTATTACAGTTCTTCTGTTTTTGTTCGAGGAAAGTTATGTGCTCTGTATGAGAAATCCGATCTCTCACAAACAGAAAAATAACACAAACTGTTTTATTTGTATATTTATAATTTATAAGCCAACTTCTTCCAAATGAAGATTTAAGACAGTCAAGAGCATTGGCAATAAAAAGACTCTTATCCACATGTTAACTGGTCTTTTTCTGTCCACCATCTTCTTTAAATAGCAGAGTGCCTAGCACACAGTAGGGAATCAGGATATATATTAATATATTTATGACTAAACAAACACAAGGGCAAATATAAAATCAAAGAAGCTAGAGGAAGATGTTCGTAGAGGACAACAGCAAGATGCACATTTCATCAACCAGGAGTGTCCAGTGTCAACATCCCGCATGGCTATTGTTGTGGCTGCCTGTTCAGCCTTTGTGTACGATGTACCAAATACTGGGTGTAAAGTGGTGAACAAAACATGGAAGTTAATTCGTCTTTTTGGGTAAATAATCTCATCCCCGTGAACTACAGGGCACCTCTGACGAAAGAGGTCCAATTAGAATATTTGCCTGAGATTTTTCTGTGAACAGAGATGAAACTCACAGATGGCCCACAGACCCAGGGTTAAGTTCCATGTGCTCTTGCTCAAGGTACCTTCAACTCTGTTAGCTATCTTGGAATCTTTATAATAAATCCTCTTGTAATGCATAAGGTAGATTAAGGTGACTTCCTGTTACTTGCAACAAAAAAAATTCTTCGGTATATAACTTTCGATATACATAGAAGATTAGTGAGGCCAAGGGAGGTTCAATGACTTATCTGATCTGGAAAAAAACCATAGATCTGACTCCCAATCCTATATCTTAAGTCCAAGAAAAAAAACAAGCTTTAGAGAAAGGAATCGACATGCATCACCTCATGAACCACAGAGCCCAGGAGGAAATCCAGCCGCTGGCACAGTTCTCCAAGGTTTGATAAGCTGCTGGCTCTATGAGCACTATCAGGATCTCTTGCTCCCCTCAGGAAGGTGTGGATCAAAGGTTCTCTGTATTTTGAGACCATGTCCCCTACAGGGAAAAAAAAAATAAAAAAATGAAATCAAAATCTTTAAAAATAAATTTTCAAGTTCTTAAAAAAGGAATAATGAGGGGCACCTGGGTGGCTCACTAGGTTAAGCATCTGACTTCAGCTGAGGTCATGATCCCGGGGTCCTGGGGTCAAGTCCAATGCAGGGCTCCCTGGTCAGCAGGGAGTCTGTTTCTCCCTCTGCCCCACCCCAACTCATGCTCTTTCTCCCTCTCTCTTACTCTCTCAAATATATAAATCTTTTTTTTTTTTTTTAAGAAGGTATGGTGATACTATCATGGTATATAGTATGGTGTTTTATATTTTCAAGTACTTGCATAACCATTAGAAGTCATGCTCTGGGAGAATATTCAATGTCACGTAGGAAGAGGACTAGGAATTGACCATTAGAATGAATGACAATGAGGTCACTTTTGACCCTGATGAGAATGATTTTGATGGACTGGCAGGGGTGAGAGCAGGAAAGAAGTGACTCTAAGAGAATGCGATAACTGTGCACAGAAAGATCACTTTAGGAGTTTTCCAGCAAAGCAGATCAAGGAAATGGGGTAGCAGCTAGTCAAGGAAGTGGGGGTCAAGAGAGGTTTTCGTTTTATTTGAAGAGAGGAGAAATAGTACACTAAGACATTCAGAATTGTCATTTTACAAATGGAAACAACTTCTTCCTCCACAGGTTTGTCAAGGGCTAAAGAGGTTTTGTCTTGATTTAGGTTCTGAGGCTCTAGGTCCAAAACCCAAGTACAAATACTACACCTTTAGCTTTTTTGTAGCCCTAAGGCTGCATGATATCAATAAGGTGACAAAATGGTTCCTGAATAATTGCTTAAAGTCATCTATTCTTAATCATCAAAATGATGAATCACAAACAACAACAACAACAACAATAAAACAAAATACCACCAACTTGGCCTATCAGGCTCAACTCAAATACCATGTCCTTTATGAAATCTTTCCTCAGTTGGCCTTAATTAGTTGTCCTGGGAAGTCCCACAGTTCCCTGAATTTAAATCACTTTGGCTTAAATCACAAGTGTCACTAATGCCTTGATTCCTGTTTGCAGCCTCTCTCATTAGACTATGAATTCCTTGAGTGTAGAATTTTGTTCCCTTCAGTTCTTAGTAATCTTTGTATGTGCTAGGTACTCAACAAATGCTAACTGAACTGAATTCATTAGTTTATTCAACAAAACAAAATTACATGCTAGGTATCATGCTAATGTTCTAGGGGTAAAATATATAAACATAATCTTTACCCTCTAAGAAGCCCAAAGTTTAGGAGGTGGGTACAAATGGGTAAGGACCAACAGTCTCAGGATTGTGTGATAAAATGCCCAAAGCCATCATAGAATCGAGCAGAGGTTGCCTGCAGAGTCCAGTTTCACTAATCTCAGTCACTCTGGAATGGGGAGGAGGGGGGGAAATTGCAGGATGAAAGGTAAGAGCAGATAACAAACAAGTGAATGTTTACCAACGTAGGGATTTAGAGTTAAAAATGAGTGGCAAAGAAAAGGAACTATGTGCTAGGCACTACGGTAGGCCTGGGGATCCAATCATAAACAAGAAATAGTCCTTGAGAAAAATTTTAGGAAGAACATCGAGAGGTATCTCATTCATTCATCCAACCAATCTTATCTTTTTCTTTTTTAGTGTTTTTTTTTTTCCTTTTTGTTTTGTTTTGTTTTTTAGTAAACTCTGCCCCCAATGTTGGGCTTGAATTCACGACCCCAAGATTAAGGGTCACATGCTCTACTGACTGGGCCAGCAAGGTGTCCCTCAACCAGCATTATTCCAAATTATGTTCTCAGTCTGGAGGTAATAAAACATGAGCAAGAAAGTAAAGGTCCCATCTTCATGAAACCTACTTCTAGTGGGGGAGAAAGATAATAAATGGTAAATAAGTCTTCCTGCAGCAGAAACGGTTATGAGGAAAAATAAGGAAGGTGTATGGGGCGGGGGAGACTGAGAGCCAGGGGTGAGGGCTCTGGGAAAAGCTCTCAGAGGAGAAGACCTAAAGGAACAAATGATGAAGGCTGTGGAGGACAGTGAAGAGTAAAGGGACAACAGAAGTTTGATATTCAGTATAGACATCATAGGGCTGTTTCTTATCCTGACATTAATAAAACCACAATTTAACGTCCTGTGTATATAAATTCTGGCCCTGCCTGAGCTTCATTACTACTTTCCAAATGAGCAACCACTTAACTGCAACCTCCACCAATCCCATTCCCAAGAACCTAAGAACCCAGAGGAGAGAGCCAGGAAGAAGGAAGGTTAGCATCTCAAGAACCCTGCACTGTACTCCATCACTGGGCTCTGCGCTATGGTGTTGCCGGGTTTGGGGCTAGAAGAGCTGTATCGGCTGTATCCGCTCTGTGTTTCTCAGAGTGCGCTGCCATCATGTTCTCTGCAACCCGATCTCCCTCAGGGCTCACACACACAGACTCCATTTGTGACACCCTTGCTCGGTCCTGCTCTTCTTCATGGATCTACATCTCTGCTCCCAATTCCTGGGGGCCACTGCTTGCCTCTGATGAAACCTCCATCCCCTGAGCTCCTATCATGCCGCACAGCTAGCTTCTCAAGACTACCGGATTCTAGTCTCCAGGATGGGGGTCACTCCTGACCAGGTTTCTATGTAGAACAAAATGAATGCATGTAGTCAGAGAATATAGCTTCCAGGGCTGGAATTTGACGCAGGCAGAGATTTTCAAGATCCTACATAAAGGGTTCTTAATTTTAGTTTTAGGGATCCTTATATGTCACATTTTATTATGCACATCTCATTGGCATTCTCCCATTTTTGCATGCAAATAGCACTCTAATTTTGTTCACATATCCGTCATCTCCCCTGCCCCAATCACCACCCATGTGATTCAGGCTAACGTCTTCAAGGGTCTAAGTGAATCATGGTAGACACATCCCCTTGCCTTAACTGGTTTATGCATAGGCATGTAACCTAGTCTGAACAAGAGGTGTGAAGGAAAATCTGCTAAAGACATTTTATCTCTGCTCTGATAACACCTTAGAGTTACTTCAGTCAACCTGAAACCATAAGGGACCAGCGGATGAAGTCAATAGCTTAGGCTGGCAGAGCAGGAAAATGAAAGGAATGTGAATCTTCAATGTATCACGAAGCCAAAAAATTAACCAGTCCTGGACTTTTTATTTTGTGTAATGATTCATTCCTTATTATTTAAAGCCAGTTGAGTTGGGAGTTTCTGTTATCTGCAGCCAAAAGCATTCTAACATATAATATGAAAACTGGAATGTTCTTTAAAATTATAGAGCACTTTGGAGCACCTGGCTGGCTCAGTTGGAAGAGCATGCAACTCCTGATCTTAGGGGTCGTGAGTTGAAGTCCCACATTGGGTACAGAAATTACTAAAAACTAATATAAACTTAAAAAAAAAATTGTAGAGCATTTCTATGTCAGTTCAATGTCTAACAGTGCAAAGCCAGAAAAGTTAAATTTGCCAAAACAAAGGAATTTAAGACAGTATATGTTTTTTTTAAAGGACTGAAAATCAGTTTCATAACAAAATAAAAAAAATTAAACCCAATAATTTTCTTTCTTTTAATTGCAATTTTAATTGGTACGAAAGTGTAGTACACAGCATGACTCTTAAAATATCAGCATGCGTATATATGTATATGACTTTCTCAAAGAGCTAAGTCATCCTTATATATCTGCCAACCTATTAAAACATCAGCATATATATATATATATGACTTTCCCAAAGAGCTAAGTCATCCTTATATATCTGCCAACCCATTTAAAAAAAAAAAAAAAGGTGAGTAACTATTTACAGTAGTAGTTTATATGAAGGGGTTATATGCTGAGCATATTTCACAACTACTGACTAACCCATTTCATTATGAACTAAAACCCTGGGCTCTGGGACATCTGCTGCTATTCCTCAATTTCTGATTAAGCAACAAAACCTCAATGATCCCATCCTGGAGGGGTTGGGTTTAGGGTTTATTTTATTTTATTTTATTTTATTTTTTAAAAGATTTTCTTTATTTATTTGGGAGAGAGAGAGAGAGAGAGCATGAGCAGCTCTTTATTTGGGAGAGGGGGAAGCAACCTCTCTGCTGAGCCAGAAGCCTGATGTTGTTATTTCTGTGTGGTTTTTTGTGCATTGTTGGGGTTTTTTTTTGTTTTTTTGTATTCTTCTTTTTTTTTTTTTTTTTTGTATTCTTCTTTATCCAGATGAGATGTTCTTAGTGCTTCAGTTGAAACTTATTTGAACCACAAGATTCCAAAATTCACCTTTCGTCTTTAAGAGAGCACATACTTGCTCCCGGCAAGAGCAAACAATTCATTACCATCCTGTCACCTTGTCCCCTTCACAATACGCATGTTATATGGCTTTTACAAAAAATGGTATTGATTTCTGACCCCCCCCCCATATTCAGAAAGTACCCACCACAGACTACAATATTTGCAGTAAGGGATACCCATGAGGAGTGAAGTGAAGTTCGAGAGACCACCATCTTTCCCTCAGGCATTTCTGAATGGCTTAGGAAAATGAACACAGTAAATCCAAGCTCACTTTTAGAGACTTACTCCAGTAGATGCTAGGCAGAGAGGTTTATCTTAGTTCAGCTCTAATGATTCCTACTTAGTTCAATGATGATGACAACACCTGGCTATTTGCATTTCCATATTCTTCTCAGGAAGTCAGCAATAATCAACCTTACCGAAAAGCACACAGCTGTGTGTTCAAGGAAGCAAGTGAAGGAACTAGATTTGTTTGAACAAACCTGATAAAAATGGGTTGCTTTGGAAGGTGAAAAATCAAGAGTATAGTGAAAAGAGAGATGAAAATTTTTTTAACCTGCCTATGGCTTACTTGTATCAATTATCATCTATGTGAACAGATTCTTTTCATATATTAGGATTTGGAAGATTTTTACCAAGCTTTCCAATGGAACTTTCAAGTCCACACTGATAGATTAATTTACGAGATCCCATCTCACAGAAGCGGTGAGATGATTTGCAACGAGAGACACTTATGTAGTGGAAGATCTGAATTAAAACAGTCACTTCTGGAGCCAGGGGACATGCTGATTTCAAGGGCTCAACCACTCCCCTAGTTAACTGAAACAGTTCCTAACAGTGAAATTGAGAAAAACTCAGTGAGAAAGAAAACGCCACCCCTGGCCAAATCCTTAAACCAGCCTATTAATACTCCCTTATTAATGTCTGGGGACTCCCCTATTCCTTCTTTCTTCCCTCCCTTCTGTCCTTTTAATTAAAAAAAACTGGGGGCACATAGATACGAGCACAGATAAAACCATTCCTCAGTACTCTATTCTATCTACCAGTAGGAAGTAACTAAGAAATATCCAGTCCCGCTGGCTAAGGTGCTGCTGCGTAAAATCAGTTACATTTCTCAAAGACCAAATGATCACTTAGAGCCAGCAGCACTCCTTAGGAGTTCATTAGAAAAATGAACTTCTGTGATCAGAAGTTTATATGCATGCTGAATGTTTTAGTCCAGTGTTTCTCAAACACAAACAGAGGCACTGAAATTGTGCAGCGCGACTTGATTGTAATGTGAATCCGGATGATTCAAAATTATCAGTAAGATGAAAACGCAACATTTAAAAAGTTCTTTTAGAGAATTCAGACCCCTGAAATAGATCAGATTTAATCTCCAAGCTTCAGTTTGAGAAATGCCCTTCCAACTAGCCAATTTAATGATAACATTCGATATGTACTACTATGGGGAAGGGATTCCATATGGCACTAGAGATTGAGAGAGAAAGATTTTGTTCTTCTAATAATTTTTTTTTGAGCAGGTTCCACTCCTAGCATGGAGCTCAGTGTGGGGCTTGACCTCATGAACCTGAGATCAAGAGTTGCCTTCTACTCACTGAGTCACCCAGGTGCCCTTGATAATGCTTTTTTTTTTTTTTTAAATAGACACTATGTTTTAGAGCAGTTTTAGGTTCATGGCAAAACTGGGTAGAAAGTACAGAATTCTCATATACTTCCAACCCCTCTTTCCCCAGACTCTTCAACTAGCAACATCCTGCACCAGAACCAGACATGTGTTTCAGTTGATGGACCGAAAAAAACACAGCAAAATCCCCAAAGCCCACAGTTTACATTAAGGTTCACTCTGGTGTTGTACACTGCAGGGGCTGACGAACGTATAAGGACATGTATCCATCACTGTGGTATCATACAGAAGAGCTTCACTGACCTAAAGATCCCCTGTGCTCTGCCTTATCTCTCATCCTTATCTCTCTTTGGAGGCTAACTCCTGGCAACTACTGATCTGTTTCCATAGTTTTGGAGAATGTCCTATTGTTCCAACAATATCATATGGTACATAGACTTGACTTCCTTCACTTAGTAACAGGCTTTTATGGTTTCTCCATGTCTTTTCATGGCTTGATAACTCATTTTTTTTATGTGCTGAAAAAATTCCTCTGTCTGGGTATGCCACAATCTATTCCAATCACCAACTGAAGGACACCTTGGATGCTTCCAAGTTTTGGCAATTATGAATTAAGCTGCTATAAACATACACAGGCGGGTTTTTGTGCAGATATACGTTTTCAACTCAACTGCGTAAATAATAAGGAGCATGATTGCTGGCTTATATGGTAAGAATATGTTTAGTTTTATGTGAAACTGCCAAACTGGCTTTCCAAGTGGCTCAAGCATTTTGCATTAGCAGTTCCCCACTGCTCAAATCCTTAACTTCATACCCCCTATGACATGACCCTGCCTATTTCTGGTCATATTTACCTAGCAGCATGCCCTTTGTTACAGTAATCTGGTATAGCTACTTTAAATAATTCAGTGGAATATTATTTGTCAGTAAAAAGGAATGAGGTTTGATAAATGCTGCACCACAGATGAACTTTGAAAAGATTACATGAAAGAACACAGTCACATACCAAAAAAACACACATGTATGATTTCATATATGGAGATGGAAATGACCACAGTAAGTAAATCCTTAGATAGAAAGTACACTTGTGATTGCTTGACTGGTAATGGGTACAGAATTTCTTTTGGAGTAATGAAATGTACTCAAATTGACTGTGGTGATGGTTCACAACCTTGTGAACACACACAAAAAATCCTGAACTATACACTATAAATGGGTGAATTATATGGTATATGAATTATATGTCAATAAAGCTGCTTTTCTAAAAAGCAAGTTTTGAAAGTAGGAAGGGTAGGAGGACTAGAGAATCTATTTTACAATAAACCTGGAAAAAATAACATATAAAAATCTTAACATATTAGAAGAAAAGAGGTATGTAGAAGCAGAATCTGATGTACACTGCTGCTTTCGAAAAGCTCAGAGACCGAAGGCTTGGGGTGAATTCTTCGGACAAATCGCAATGTCTGCTCCCATCAAACATAAGGCGGGAGAGCCAGGTTCTTTGATGATATGCCCACTACAAGAACCAGATTCTGCCCTTGACCACCAATAAAGCAGAACTCAGAACTTTCGCTCTGCTTTGTGAATGGCATTGCTTCTGCCAGCTCTTTGCTTCCTTATTTGTCAGTAAAAGATGGTGCCAATACAATTTCAGTCTTTACTACTTCAGAACTGGCACTTTAAGGAGTGACATTTTTAAAAACCTTCTAAATTAACTTCCAGCGCATCGGTCTTTTTAAAAAAAATTTCAGTGTAATTCAAAAGTCCCTTAAAAGAAGCAAGAAAAATACTGAAGATTTAAACCTAGAGGTCCTTGTATATAATTGGCCATTTGGTCCAATATTCCATCTCTACGCATGGCTGTGCCAAACCACATGTGATAAACATTAACGCAAGATGTCCTGCAAATATTTTAAAACCTCTGTGCTCCAGCCCTTTTATTTTGTCTAAATCAAATCTCTTTTGCTCTTTATTTCCCTGCCCTGTATGGACCCGACTCAAGTGGAGATAGAGAACTGGTCTTTCTCTGCATATCTTTGAATCTTAATCTTATCTTTGTAAGCTCCCCAATCTCAATTGCAGTGTTTAAACCCCCTCTGTAATCCAACCAGTTCAAATATGCTCTTCCTTTCTCCAAGATGATACTTTCTGTATTTTCAGTTTTTATATTAGTTATGTGGGGGAGAAACTGCAAAATAGTTAAATGATAAAATACACACTTAATTTCACTAAATTAGGGTGCCAGGGTAGGGCTCAGTCAGTTCCGCCACTGCCTTCCGACTCAGGTCATGATCCCGGAGACCCAGGATTGAGTCCCATGTCTGGTTCCCTGCTTGGCAGAGGGTCTGCTTCTCCCTCTGACCCTCCCCTCTCTCGTGCTCTCTCTCTCTTTCACTCTCTCTCTCAAATAAATAATTGATCTTAAAATTTTTTTTCACTGAATTAGTTACTGAAAAAGGATAGAGAGAAACAACTTTCCTCGCATCTTGAATTCCCATTTATTCTGGAATGAAAATGGTCCTTAGGGGTGACATTATGGACAGCCACATGCCCTCACAGAAATATTGCTGCTGATCCAATCAGTGAGGAAATAGATAAAATAGAAATCTAATTCTGTCCATGTACCCTACCTATTATGTCCTCCCTAACGTCTATTCCTTTTTCCTCCATTCCAGAACCTAGACCTCTACTTCACTGTTGGAAGCAATACAGCAGAACTCCCAGCTGCTTGTAACACTTCATGTACACACGTCACTGTGCTGTGTGGACCAGAGTCAACAAATTATAATTTCTGTCAAGGTCAGAAGGAGATTCGATTGAAGCCAGGGACTAAGGCCTTAAAACACTGCACAGATCCTGACAGGCAGGATTTCCCCTCCAAAAGCTATTTAGAGAATTAAATAATTTAAATGCAATTAATTTTTGATGAAATTCATCATTAAAAAACTCATAGGTAAATTTTTATCTATTAACAACAATTACCTTTCGGCCCTGAATTTCCCCTGCAGCTCTTGGGAAATCATCTCTTTCTGATTCAGGTCTCCCTCCCCCACAGAGCCCTTTATGAACAGGGGAGAGGTTTTAGTGAAGATCAATTATGCAGCTACAGATATAAAATGCCGGGGAATAAAACAGTGTTGAGCACACTTACAAGCCTTTTATCTGCAAAGCCCTGTGTGCCTATTATCTTGTTGGAGCCTCACAAGAATTGAGGTAGGCAGGAAAAAAGTCCTATTAACTCTGTATTACAAACAAGGAAAGAAAAGTTGAAAACAGGCTGATCCTGGGGCGCCTGGGTGGCTCAGTGGTTAAGTGTCTGCCTTTGGCTCAGGGGTCATGATCCCAGGGTCCTGGGATGTGGCCCCATGTCAGGCTCCCTGCTCGGCAGGAAGCCTGCTTCTCCCTCTTCCACTCCCCCTGCTTGTGTTCCTGCTATCGCTGTCTCTCTTTCTCTGTCACATAAATAAATAAAAATCTAAAAAACAAAAAAAAACCAGGCTGATCCCAGGTCACACAGCTACTGAAGGACAGCCAGGTTTTCAAGACCAGGCTCCTGTCTCTAGACAGAGGGTTTTTCCTACTGCCATCAAGATCTTTACTTGGCTCTCCATTAAGATCAGCAGGAACTTCCATTCTGAAACAAAGGACATAAATGTGGCCAATGGATTCCCCCACATCTCTGACATTTCAGTCCTTGCAATTTTGTTCTTTCTCTATTTAACTTTATAAAGCATGGGCAGAAGAGAAGCCAGGGACTAAGGCCTTAAAACACTGCACAAGCTATAGTGTGTGATGGGGATAAGTTCCTCTGGTCTGTGGGCAAACACCAGACTTGTCACTTTATTGTCTTGAGCAAGGGTGGGCATCCTATTAATTCTAGCCTCCAGAGAAGGACAAAAAAATTCCCCTCTTCTTCCCCATTTTCAAGGGGGAAAGAACTGAACACTTTCGATTTCCTAACAATAGGAGATGACTGACAGCATTGTGAAAGCTGCTGAACCTCTCAACCTGATGCACATATTAGGGTGCTACGGCGGGCTGCAGCCAAAGCCACCGTCTCATCTTGATAGGGCTTGCCAGGGAGGCAGGTCACAGCCGTCACTGGGCAAGAATGCTGGGGAGTCCCTGCATAGATTTCCCCCTACTGGTGCCTACTTGTCAGAACCCATGTTTCTCCCTCGGGCTAATTGTTAATCTGCTGCTTTTGGTTTTTCATTCATACTGTTATCCTTTTTAAGGTAATGTAACCAAGATGTGACCCTGAGCTATGAGCAGGTTAGCAAAGATTTCCCAGGTTCTTGGTCCTCCCCTTCCTGGGTCTAGTTTCATTGTACCGCATCACACAGCCCACAGAAGCAGGGATAGTTTACATGCAAACTGTATGTAGACAGACTTTGATAGGCTTACATGTAACCAGAGGAAGACCTCTGTGGGACAAGTTATTAAATTAAAACAAAACTGTCAGGGGGGCTATTGTTGGTGCGAGTGACCCGCCCCCCCCCCCAAGGCATATTTTAGAGAGACAGGGAGACCCTCTTTTCTCCAAACAGTTCTTCAAATAGCAAACTGTACTGTCTTGGAGTCTACTTAAGGATTAGTACTTCATTTCTTTGGACTAGACAGCCTCCTTATTAAAAATGCAAAATCAGGGTGCCTAGGTGGCTCAGTTGGTTAAATGTCTGCCTTCAGCTCAGGTCATGATCCCAGGGTCCTGAAATTCAGCCCAGTGTCAGGCTCCCTGCTCAGCAATGAGCCTGCTTATCGCTCTCCCTCTGCCTACTGCTCCCCCTGCTCTCTCTGTCAAATAAATAAATAAAATCTTTAAAAACAAACAAACAAACACAAAGTCATCCCAAGAAGGGCAGCCCAATAGAAGGCTGCCATCCATCCCTTAGTAAATATTAATATACCTGTCACCTCCTTTTTACAAGCTGGGAAGGAACAAGAAAGATTTGATGGTGAGATAATTTCTGAAATTTGGTTACTTTGTAGTGATGGTCAAGCCTGAGTAGGGACCTATAAAGGGAAGTTTTAAATCAGAGGGGAGAAGGGAAAAGGAGTTAAGTGAAGTGCCTGGGAGAAGCAGAGACCCTACCTAAAATTTCGACCTGCACACGGATGTTTTCTTTCCTTGTCTTCAAATGACAAACTGATGTGTAAATAAGAACCACAGATTAGCATCTTTGGGACAAAGTAAAACATTGCACAGGAAATGCTTTGTACCAATGGATTTTTGGCAACTCAATGAACTAAAGTAAAATGGAAACAAAGAAAGTTTGAAATAGGGGATGCCAAGACTTCTATAGTTAGATATTAACTAGATTACTCATTCCATTTCATCAGCCCATTGAACTTCAAGACCGGTTTAATCAGCGTATTAACTATCAGTTTACACAAAGTCACCCTGGGAGGAAATCTGCAGTAACTGACTCTGCCCCTCTGTATGTTACTAACAAAACAAATAGAGTAGTTCTCCCAAAAAGTGTGCTTGAGACAGGAACAGATTTCAGAAACTTGGTGGAATTTTCTGGAAGGGCAGAATTAACAAAGTACAGCACAGAAATGTGACGACAAGGAAGGAAAAGTTCCAGGTTTATGGCAAGTTATTTTAAAAGATGAAAGAAGAAAAAAACTTGGTATTTTAAATGAAGGAGATGCTCTTTACCATTTTGTAATGATGAAAGTATTAAGACCATTCCACTGACTTAATTAATTTAATTTGCTACATAAATGTTCAAACTCGTTAAAGCATGCCCAAGTGTTGGTTAGCCTCATAATATTGACAAACACAAATCAGGAGCCTGTGGCCTGAGAACACAACTTCATGTTTAAATTATTAACAGAACATTCCTCAAGTGCTACGAAATCAGGTCAAACAAAAGGAAAATTAAATTATAATTTCTTTCTAAAGGGAATATTATATTTCAATTAGATTGCTAGTGTACTCTCTTGTAAGTCCATAAGTCAAAATGAATGCAAGAATCTATTTCAAGATTTGCAAAGAAAGGAAGAGAATCAGGTGCTTCTCTGTCCTGTATCCTTTCACATACACACTGAAGGATCCAAATTAGTGCTTTAATTTGCTCTAAATAGGAATAGGGGAGTGAGATGAGAAGACAGAAGTATTAAGACACTGAAAATAAAAATAGCAGAAGAAGACCCTGAACCATTCAAGTATACTTAATATTGTTATCTTTGAAGAAAGGACCCTTTTTGCTAATGATACCTTGTATCTTCTGAGCCAATGATTCTCACAGTTGGTGATTTTCACAAATGAAATGCAGTATCTACTCAAATATATTTAAAGAGAACTAATTACAAAAGGTAGTATTTCTGTTGCTTAAAGTATAATATAAAGCTTGATTTGGGGAGGAAAATGACTTAAGAATGATCTGGAAGGACAAGCCACTCCCAAAGAGAATCAACTGAAAAGCAAGTAGGAAGGTCTGTCAAAGAAAGAGATTTATGTTCTGGGAACATGGCTACCTTAGAATAGAGGTCAGCAGGCTTTTTCTATAAAGAGTCAAAGGCTTTCAGGGCCATACAATTTCTCTTTTTCTTTTGAAGATGTTATTTTACTTGAGACAGAGAGAGAGAGAGTGTGCGCAGGCAGAGGAAGAAGCAGGCTCCCCACTGAGTAGGGAGCCCGATGCGGGGCTCGATCCCAGAACCCTGAGATCATGACCTGTGAGCAACAGGCAGATGCCCAGCCAGCTGAGCTACCCAAGTGTCCCTGGGCTATCCAATTTCTGTGTAACTACTGAACTTTGTCATTGTGGTGCAAAAGTAGCTATAGACTACTATTTATAAGCAAATAAGCATGACTGTCTTAATAAAACTTTATTTATAGACACTGAAACTTGCCTTTCATAATCTCACCATATCACAAAAGATGATTATTTTGCTTCCTCCTCTCAACCATTTAGATTTTATTATTATTATTTTTAAAGTAATCTCTACACCCAACATGGGGCTAGAACTTACAACCTCAAGATCAAGAGATACAAGCTCTACTGACTGAGCCAGCCAGGAGCCCCTCAACCATTTAAAAATGTGAAAACTATTCTTGCTTATAAGCTGTGCAGAAACAGGCAATAGGCTGGATTTGGCCTAAGGGCTGTAGTTTATTGACTCCTGCGATCTCCCAACATAAAAGCCACACTATTTTTTTGTTATAGAAATTAATTCCCTGTTGCTACTGTAGTCAACAGAGTACATTCTGCTTCTTAGAGTCATCAGGCAGCCGGTTTTCTAATTTCACAGTATAATTTGGATTTTATCGTCTCCATATCAATTAAAATAAAAGTTTTGATTAAAGCAAACAATTTATTTATGACAGTTGTGATTAAGGGCCCAGACCCAGCACCAACTAGCAGTGTGATCTAGGGAAGTCACTAATGCTTCTGAACCAATTACCTTTTCTATAAAATGGCAATAATATTAAGAAGAATCACCTTGTTGGGCCACCTCAAGCATTGTGTGAGAACACGCACATCAAGTGATTAACAGAGAACCTGGCATGAAAGAAGTTCTCAACTTCGATTTGTATGCTGGAATAAAACAGGATGATCACTTATTTTGCTTGTCTGCAGTTTCTACTTTCTCAGGGTTGGCCTTGGGAAATGAACGAATATGATTTACTCAGTCAAAAATAACAAGAAGATAATAGCAACCAACATTTCTTCACCCCTTACCATGAAAGACACTGGTTCTGAACACTTTACATATATTATCTTTCATTACTGCCTTATCAGGTAGTTACTATAATTATCCCCATTTTACAGCTAAGTAACAGAGAGATCAAGTTGTGCAGAAAAATTAAAATGTACTCCAAGGTGAAGTCTATATGTCAAACTCTTATTACCTGCCCAATGGCTGCGACCGTCAATTGCCCCACCTCTCTACTTGGTATGGGCAACCTCTCTACAGGAATTAATACAGTAGTAGGTATATCTCTGTAATGACACTCAAATATCTGTAAAAAATATCATACATATTATACCATTTGAGTCTCTCAACATTTCTATGAGAGTAATAGCTGCTGGGTGGATTAGAATTCCATCTTCACTAAATGCTAAAAAAAAAAAAAATGACAGTCTCTTATTTCTTCCTCTGAATTGCCTAAGATATCTACTTCTTCAGGGCTTCTGGGTGGCTCAGTTGGTTAAGCCTCTGACTCTTGTTAAGCTTCTGACTCATGATATCAGGGTGATAAGATCGAGACCCATGTTGGGCTCCAGGCTCAATCCGGAGTCTGTTTGAGATTCTCTCCCTCTGCCTCCACCTTGCCCTGCTTGCATGCTCTCTCTCAAATAAAATAAATAAAATCTCTTTTAAAAAATCTACTTTTCTCACCATCCTCACAGACACCCCTCTAAACGAACTCATCTCTTTGTGCCAAGGAATACTATAACAGCCTCCCAGAGATCTCTCTGGCTCCAGGCTCTCCTTTCTTCATCCATCTTTCATGCCCTTGCCAAGCACACCTACACATCTCTCATGTTGCTTCCTTTCTTATGAATCTATAGTGATTACCAAATGCCCACCACATCAAGTCCAAATTCCTCTGTCCAGCCTTCAGGGCTCTGTCCCACCCTCCCTATTTAGCCTTACTTCCCCAAGGCACCAAACACAACTTGCTATAGAAAGACAGCTCTCCATTCATACTACATGCCTTCCACTTTTGTTCTGTTCTCATGCTTTCCTTCCTATCTGGGGACATCTTTTCTACTCCTTTCTCACATGTAACCCCTAGCTGGGTATCCATTATCAATTTTCTTGCCCAGATTACTCTTGTTGCAGATACTCCAACAATATACTAAGCAGGTCTACTTGCTTCTAGTCTTGTTCCAGTCTCATCCTTCATAGGGCAGCCAAAGTGATTTTGCTAAAATGTAATTATGACTAATTCTTTGCTCCCTAAAAATCTTTCAGTGGCTTCCATTGGCTTCAACAGAAGTCCAAATCCCTTAATACAGCACAAGAAGGTCTTTATGATCTTGGCTTGTTGAACTAAGCAGGCCATGGAACCTTGTCTGAGTCTGAAGAAGAATGAGAATCGTGATTTCCTCTCTTCTTAAAAAAAAAAAAAATTATTTGATTTTTTGTTACTTATTTTTAAAAATATTTTATTTATTTATTTTTGAGAGAGAATATGCAAGCAGGGTGAGGGGCAGAGGGAAAGGGAGAGAGAGAGAATCTCAAGCAGACTCCCTGCTGAGCATACAGCCCGACACAGTGCTCAATCTCACAACCTGAAATTATGAGCTGAAGTGAAATCAAGAGTTGGCCACTCAACTGACTGAGCAACCCTAGTGCCCCATATTTATTGAGCCCAACATGGGGCTCAAACTTAAAACCCCAAGGGCAAGAATCACGTGTTCTACCGACTGAGCCAGCTCTTTTTTTTAAATTTACTCCTAAGTAAATTTAATTTAAATAAAATTAAATTTAATTAAATGTAATTTTCTTTTAATTTACTCCTAAAGAAGCAATCATGCAGGACAAAGATACATGAATAAGGTAAGGATTTAGGTGAGAGAATATATTCTCCCACTGTCTCTTTTATTTCTCAGGGAGTGTGCTAAATGTGTATACCAGACTCAAAGCAGCTTGCAGCTAAGGCTAAAGAACTAAAGAGAGATCTGAACTGCTGCACATCACAGGCAAGACAAAGTCTGCAGTTTGAGCCTAAGTTAACTGCCTAGTTAAACAAAAATTTAGCAGTGTTTGGTGGACTACAAAAGAACCATCTATAATGCCCATAATGTATAGGGCATAACCCAAATTTGGTTGTTATTTGGTTGTTATACAAAAATATAACTCATTCTCAAGGAGAAAGATCAATCAACAGAACCCAATACCGAAATGATAGATATTTTAGCTACCGAAATGGATTTTAAAGCAGCTACTATAACTATGCTCAAGGAGGTAAATAAAGGAAAATATACTTATAATAAATGAAAAGATAGGAAATCTCAATAGAGAAATTGAAAGTATAAAAAGAACCAAATGGGGAATAAAAGAACCCAAAATTTGAAATTCTAGAAATGAAAAATACTAAAATAAAAAATTCACTGAATGGGCTAAAGAAAAGAATTTCTGAACCTGAAGATGGATCAGTTGAAACTGTCCAATCTGAAGGAAAGAGAAAAAACATGGGGGATAAAAAAAAGAGCAGAGCCTGAGAACGACAGCAAAGAATTCTAGCATACACTGTAACTGCAGTCCTAGAATGAGGACTGAAGAGTTAAAACAAAGAAGCAGTACAGCTAATAAATCAAGAGTGGAGTTTGAAAAGGATAAAATATACTTGATCAATCTAAAAGCAATAAGAAAAAGAGGAAAAAGGAACAAAGAATAGATGAGACAAACAGTAGGATGGCAGACTTAAACTCAACCATGTCAAAAATTATTTTAAATCTAAATAATCATGGGGCGCCTGGGTGGCTCATTGGGTTAAGCCTCTGCCTTCAGCTCAGGTCATGATCTCAGGGTCCTAGGATCGAGCCCCACTTCGGGCTCTCTGCTCAGCGGTGAGCCTGCTTCCCCCTCTCTCTGCCTGCCTCTCTGCCTACTTGTGATCTCTCTCTCTCTGTCAAATAAATAAATAAAATCTTTAAAAAAATAATCTAAACAATTTGAAAAGATAAAAAATTGTTAAACGGGTTAAAAAAAAAAAAGCAAAATCCAAAACCAAGCAATCTCTAATAATATGGTGTCTACAAAAACCCACTTCAAATATAAAGACATAAAGTGATTAAGAAGTAAGGAATAGGAAAGAATATACCAAAAATCCCCCACTAATCTTAAGAAAATGGCAATACTAAAATCACAAATAAGTAGACTTTGGAACAAGGAATACACAACAAGGAGAGATAAAACACAATGGAGAAGACATAACAATTCTAACTGCCTGCACATAGTAACAGAGGTTCAAAATGGGTGAGGCAAAATTAACAGAATTGAGTAGAAATAAGATGCAGCTACAATTAGAGTTGGAGATTTCAATCTCCTTTCTCAGTAATCGATAGGACAAGTACACAGGAAATCAGTAAGGATACTGAAGATGTTAACAAATTATCAACCAACTTGAAATAAATGGTACTTATTTTTTTTTAAGATTTTATTTATTTGATGGACCAAGATCACAAGTAGGCAGAGAGGCAGGTGGGGGCATGGGGTGAAGCAGGTTTCCTGCTGAGCAGAGAGCCTGACATGGGGCTTGATCCCAGGACCCTGGGATCATGACCTGAGCTGAAGGCAGAGGCTTTAACCCACTGAGCCACCTAGGTGCCCCGAAATAAATGATAGTTACAGAACACACTTCCAAGTGCACATGAAACATTCACCCAGAGAGACCATATCCTGGACCATAAAAAAGTCACAATACACTTAAAATAACTGAAATAATATACAATATGTTCTCTGACCACAAAGAACTTAGAAAGTAATAATAAAAAGCTACCTGGAAAATCAGTAAATATTTGAAGGTTGTTTTTCTTTTTTTTATAAGATTTTATTTATTTGAGAGAGAGAGAAAGTGTGAACAGGTGGGGAGAGGCAGAGGGAAAGGGAGAAGCAGACTCTCTGCTGCTTAACCCGAGGACCCTGAGATCATGACCTGAGCCGAGACCAAAAGGCTGATGCTTAACCGACTGAGCCACCTAGGCACCCAAAATAAAGCTTAAACAACAAACATCACACTCTTAAGTAATCCATGGTAGAAACAGAGATCATAAGCAAAATTAGACAATATTTTGAAATGAGTAAAAATTGAAACACATCAAAATTTATGGAATGAAGCTAAAGTAGTTCTTATGAGTTAATCTGGAGTTTCTAATGCTCACTTTAGAAAAAAAGAAAGGTCCACAATCAGCATCTAAGCTGCCACCTTAAGAAACTAGAAAAGCAAACAAATGTTGAAGGCAACCCCTAAAATGGTACCCTGTGACTTCCATCTCCTAATATTTCTGCCTTGTGTAATCCCCCTCTCTTGAACTGGGGCTAAAGCTAGTGACTCACTTATAACAAACAGACTGTGTGACAAAAGTGATGGGATGTCCATTCTGAGATTAGGTTACAAAATGACTAACACTTCCATCTTGCTTGTCCTCCCTTGTTCTCCTGCTTGCTCAATCTGAGGGCTAACTGCCACACTGTACGCTGCCCTATGGAGAGGCCCATGTGGCAAAGAACTGAGGGAGGCTGCAGGTCAACAGTCAGCAAAGGACTGAGGCCTTCAGTTCAATAGCTCACCAACAACTGAATCCTACCAACCATGTGAGTGAGCCTAAAAATGGCTTTGTTCTCAGTTTATTCTTCAGATGAGACCACAGCCCAGCCAACACCTTAAGTGCAACTTTGTGAGAGTCTCTGTGGCTGAGACACCCAGTGAAGCCATGCTTGGGTTCCTGAATTACAGAGGCTGTGAGATAAATGTTGCTCTACTCTGGTAAGGTTTAAGGCAACTTGTTTTCTACCAAAAGGTAACAGTGAAAAAAATACTGAAGATAGGACAGAAAACCAATGAAACAGAAAACCAAAAGACAACAGAGAAAATTAACTAAAGGCTGGTTCCTTGTAATTACCCTGGTTCCTTGGAGATCTGGTGGTGGGGGATGAGCCAGCAAGGAAGACTGGGGAAAAATAGCTATGAGGTAAGAGGAGAATCAGGCAATTCTACTGTCTGGAAGGCCTAGAGAGGAAGGTATTTCAAAAAGGAAGCAGTGGTCAAATGCATCAAATGCTACTGGGTAATTATGTAATACAAAGATGAAGAAGGGGTCAATAGCTTTTTAAATATTTTGGTTGACAAGGGAATGCTGAGGATAAAAGGCACCCTTGGACTGACTTAAGAAGAAAATGGTGTGGGAGAAGTGCAGCGAGCAAACCCAGACGACTTTTTCTAAGAGTTTTACTGTGAAAGAGACCAGAGAAATACGGCAATAGTTAGAAAGAGATACAGAGCTCAGAGAAGTGTTTTGTTTATATGTTTAAAGATCTATTAAGTAACGTTTATATGAAGATGGGAATAATTCAATAGAAAGAAGAACCTGATGATGCAGGCGACCCGGTTTAGAACAGTTCTGAACAGTTACTTCACAAAAGATACACAAATAGAAAATAAGCACAGAGAAAGACATGTGCTCAACATAATCAGTCATTCAGGGAAATACATATTAAAACCACAACAAAATACCAGTATAGAGCCACTAAATCACTAAAACAAAAAAAATATAGACAGATAGACAGATAGATAGCCAGATACCAAGTATTGGGGAGGATATGGAGTGACCGGCACTTTCATACATTGCTGGTCAAAATGGTACAACTACTTTGGAAAACAGTTTGGCGGTTTCTTATACACACACTGCATGACCTAGCAATTCTACTCTTAGGTACTTAACCAAGAGAAAAAATATACAGACATTCACACACAGATTTGTACCAGAATATTCAGAGCAACCACACTCATAATAGCTCAAAACTGGAAATAACCTGAATGTCCGTCAACAAAAATGTGCGAACAAATTGTGGTATGTTCATATAAAGTGATACCACTTTGCAATAGAGAGTAGTGAGCTACTGATAGACACAACAATACAGATGAATCTCAAACTCACTATGCTGAGCAAAAGAAACCAGACACACAGGGGTATACATTGTATGATTCCAATTACATAAAACTCTAGAAAAGACAGATTCATCGATGGTAAGAGAATTCGTCGGTGGTTTCCTGGGGTGGGGTGTGGAATGGGAGATAATCTGGGGACAAAGGAACTTTCTGAGGTGATGAAAATGTTTTCTACTTTAACTGCAGTGATGGTTACACGGATTTCTATCAAACCTCAATGAAATGCACACTTAAAATGAGAGCATTTTATTGTATGTAAAGTATACCTTGGTAAAGTTGACTTCAAAGAAAGAAAAGTACAAATTAATAGGATGTAGTGATAGTAAGTGTAATAGTAATAGTATTAAAATCTGTTCTTGTGAAAGAGTGGAAAAGCCCATTTATATTTGCATACATCTATAGGAGCACAGGGAAAGGTAGGACAGAATGTATACCAAATTATTATCATTGTTTACCTTGGGAGGTAAGAAGAGTAAATGTAACTAATATTTGAGAGAGACTGATTTTCCTCTGTTTGTACTGTTAGGCTTGTAGCCACAAGCATGCACTACTTTCGGTAGTGGGTGTTTAACATATCGATCGGCTGCCACCACACCACCCTTGAACACAATGCTGTTTCTCTCATAAAAAATTAGAGGCTACTTTCCTCTCCTTGAACTTGGGCTGGATTTGTGACTGACTCTGGCAGAAGAATGTGGCAGAAGTCATTGTAAAGCCAGTTCTAGGTTTAGTTCTTGATTGGCATGGTAGCTTTTTTTTTTTTTTTTTTAAAGATTTTATTTTATTTATTTGAGAGAGAGAGAGACAGTGAGAGAGAGAATGAGCGAGGAGAAGGTCAGAGAGCGAAGCAGACTCCCCATGGAGCTGGGAGCCTGATGTAGGACTCGATCCCGGGACTCCAGGATCACGCCCTGAGCCGGAGGCAGTCGTCCAACCAACTGCGCCACCCAGGCGTCCCGGCATGGTAGCTTCTGTTTTTGCTCTCTGGGAAACCATTCACCATGCTGAAAAGGAGTCTGGGCTCGATTACTAAATGTTGAGTGTCCACATGCAGGGACAGAGCAAAGCCACGTGGAAGAGCACTAAGTTGCCCCAGTCAGGATTCCAGCCGAGGGTAACCTCCTTGGGTGGGCCCAGGCTACGCCACGTGCAGCAGCTCCGCCAGCTGTGCCCAGACAACACCAGGCGAAGCAAGGATGAGCTGTCCCTCCCAAGCTTTACACGTATTACAGAATTCTGAACAAATGAATGCTTGTTGTTTCAAACCATTAAATTCTGGGGTTGTTTATGACACAAAAGAAGACCAAAACATATATTATGAAAGAAAAAGCCCATAAAGTAAAATTTTTAATCAGTAAATTAAGTTAAACTGTTTCTGGAAACTACCTAATTAGAATGCTCTTGAAGAGAATGATAGAATGCTGCACCTTTAAGCGAGTTTTGTTGAGTAAGATACTTCTAAGGCTGACCTGTCATTCCTTGACCAGTTTTGTAAATTACTTAATAGCAAAATGTATTAATAATGTATTTCTTAAACAAGACTTTTTTCCCCTTTGCAATGAAGACAAACAAAATAACACTTCCCAAAGAACCTTCTTATTCTGTTCCCTTTGAAAAAAACGATTTTCAAAAGATATTTTTCTCTGACAACAGACATAGCAAGGGGTCCAAAGAGTCCTACCTCACCAACAATTTTAGGACATAATCTGTCAGTATATTAACAGTTTAAAATAGAAACAGTTTTTGAGACAGCGATTCCACTTAGGCAAATACCAATCTTCCAGAAATAAAGGCCCAGTACTTCAGCATGCACTTATATATGGAATATGCATATATAATTATTAATATATATTTCTATTGGCACACATCTATGAGAATTTATATTGCATTGCTGCATACCATAGGAAATACAAAACAGAAAAAACTAAGGTCCAAACACAGAGGAATGGTTGACCAAACAGTGTAAACAGCGGTATATCTATATTCTAAAATTAATTATAGCCATTTAAAAGCTCCTCTCCTCATCTTAATTCCCAGGCCAAGCCAACTGGAAATCAGAGTGGCGTACTAGACAAATCCAACTAGTCCATTTTCCTTTATCTTCTACAACTGGCTAGAAGATGATTGTTAGAGAAGAATCTCGGGCTGAGTTAACTCCTCTCTGGGAACATAACAGGTTTTCTGTTATTTTATTTATTTATCTGTCAGAGAGAGAGCGTAGCAGGTGGAGGGAGAAGGGCTTGATCCGAGGACCCTGGATCATGACCTGACCTGAAGGCAAACACTTAAGTGACTGAGCCACCCAGGGGTCCCACCAGGACAGGTTTTTTAAAGTCAGATTACAGGCTACATCGTGGAGCTGGACGGGATCATGGGTTGCTTACCACATGGATGAACTCTAAGGTGGCAAAGTGCTGAACTAAAACTTGAAAATTAAGCAGGTGATATGGAAAAATTGACAGAGTACATTAAATAAGGATGTTTTACAAGCTTTAAGAGTGAGACATACCGGGTACCTGGGTGGCTCAGTGGGTTAAGCCTCTGCCTTTGGCTTAGGTCATGATCTCAGGGTCCTGGGATCGATCGAGCCCCGCATTGGGCTCTCTGCTCAGTGGGGAGCCTGCTTCCCCTTTTTGCTCTGCCTGCCTCTTTGCCTGATTGTGATCTGTCAATAAATAAATAAAATCTTAAAAAAAAAAAAAAGAGAGAGAGAAAGAGAGAAATACACCTTCAAGCCCAGGACCCACCCTTTTCTTGGAATATAGAGTAATTTGAGAAAAGGTGCCTTTTAACCTGTAAGTATAAGCTGCTTTGCCCAAGTATTTCTGCTTTGCCCGAGTATTTCTGGGTGAGATTCTACTTGCCATAGCGCACTCCATTCGAAACAGGAGCTTTAGGGCACCTGGGTGGCTAAGTGGGTTAAAGCCTCTGCCTTCGGCTCGGGTCATGATCTCAGGGTCCTGGGATCCAGTCCTGCATCGGGCTTCTGCTTGGCAGGGAGCCTGCTTCCCCCTCACCCCACCACTGCCTGCTTCTCTGTCTACTTGTGATTTTTCTCTGTCGAATAAATAAATAAAATCTTAAAAAAAAAACAAACCCAACACACATTAGCTTTAGTTCTCTCTCCTGATTCTTCATTCCAAATACTAATTCTTGATCTTTCCTACAGAGTTCACTGAAGGTAAACTCTTCAGATGGAGCAACGTGAATATGGCTTTCTATTTTCGCTCTCGTTTTTTACAAGTTTCTGACCTAAACTGGAACTTGTCTGAGCTTGCTGATTAGAAGACTACGTTTTGCCTCTAAAAATAATTGAGTTCTGTTCTTTGTATATCATGATGACACTGCCAGATCTGAGGTGCTCTTTTGGAGCAGCGGTGGGTTCACACTGAGTCACGCATCCACCCTCCCCTCCATCAGTCATTCCTTCCCTCCTCTCTCCCTCCTCCCCTCCTTCCCCCTCCCTGTCCCATCTTCTTCCTTCCATCCACCCACCCACGGACCAACATTCTCTGACACGTTCTTCCATTCATTCTGGCAGCAAAGGTACACATTTTGGAGATGGCTGGTCAGGGTTAGAAGTCTGCTCTGAAGCCACAGAAAAAGTTTTCTCTGTGAGACCTTAGCAGTCTCATTCAATACTGACAAGAGTACACATTTCTGGAGGGCAACTTGGCACAGAATATCTAGAGCCTTAAGTGCATGCGTATACTTGGACCTGGTAATTTCCCTTGTAGGAATGAATCCCAAGGAAAGAATAAATGATTTACCAAAAGAACTTATGTATAAGAATAATCAATAGTGAACCTCATAATCCTCATAAAGTTCCTCATAAAGTAAGGAACTGAACTGGAAACAACCTAATTAAACAATAATCTTTCTAAAAGATAATTAATAAAACAACCAATAAATCTTATATTTTCAAAAACTACTTAATGACATGGAAAAGTGCTTATTATAAGTAATGTTAAATGAAAGAAAGAAGTATACATAGGGTATAATTACAATTATGAGAAAGAAAAAGAAATGAGAAGGAAACATCAAAATGTAAACAAAGAGTGATTACTTCTGAACAGTGAAACTGCCAGTGATTACTTACTTTTTAAAATACTTTTTAATATTTTCCAAACTGTCCAAAATGACCATGTGTTACTGAAACAATTAGGAGGAGAAAGGTCTATAAATAGATTTTAAAGTTACCTCTCAAAAAAAAAAAATGACATGAGGAAGAAAAAGAGGAGGAAGATGAGGGAAAAAAAAATTATTCAGTCAACCTTCAAATCTGGCCAGATTAGTATTTCCAATTCACTCAATAAAAATATTTGTTAAACTGAACTATACTGATGCTAATCTAGGCAGATCTGACAAGAAGCATTTCATCTGATCCTCTGAATTTTGCTGAAAATTTCTCTTTTTAGAATATGAAAACTCTAATCCTTGACTATTGTTTACTGCTGCCGAAATCTATAAGTGCTCAACTCCCAGACTATCCAATTATTCACTGTCCAACCTATCTTTTTAGTTCAATTCAGACCTATGCCATGAATTGAAAATCTCTGAAAACTATCAGACGAAAACTATTTTTCAAAAACTGACCTGCTGTGCTGGGAGAAGGATGAGGAACTGACATACCCTGTAGCACACTGCCACATTCAACTGCAGGATCTTGAGAAGAGAAAGGACAAAGACCATTTCCCCTGTGCTCCCACAATCCCCTTCACCAGCAGGTCACCTTATAGATATCTGTATATGAGATATTCTCTCCTTCTAAACTATAAGCTCCTTGCAGGAAGAAGACTGTGGCTTTTTCACGTCCCTATTTCTAGCCCCAGATAAGGAACGTGCCATTCAGAAGCTAATCAAAAAATGTTTCTGAGGGGCGCCTGGGTGGCTCAGTCGGTTAAACGCTGCCTTAGGCTCAGGTCATGATGTTGTGGTTCTGGGCTGGAGCCCCTCTTCTCTGCCTCTCCCCACCAATTCTGGTTGTTCTCTCTCTCTCTTTTTCTGCCAAATAAATAAGTAAATACAATTTTTTTTAAAAGTTTCTGAACTGAACTACATGGATACTCCTACCCTCGAGATTAAGAAAAAAAAATTATATTCAAGATAAACATACACACACACACACACACACACACAATTTTGAGCATGAGGAAGAGCTGCCAAACAATCCAGGAATTTATATGATTTAGAACTTGAAAAAAGTAGGAAATTAAGTTAGAATTCAGAGAATCTTTGGCTATTACTATGGGAAGAGGTGGAAATTGTTTTTCCGTCAAGGACCTCTGATCCAACTTTGGAATCAAATGAGTGCAACACACAAATAAAAGGCAATTTCATCTATTTTTCTTTCTCTTTTTCCTTAGAATAATGAAATAAATATTGGTAAAGTATATAACATCTTCCTTAAACATAAGAGGTAATTTAAAAATATACTTGAGTTCATGTTATGGTCCATTCAATGTCAAAGGAAGGCAAGAAAAGGAGGAGGCATATATTAATAACCTCAATGGTGGCCGGCCACAGACTTTAAAAAGGACAACTTCCAAATTCAGCAGACATCAGAAAAGGTATCACTAAAACTTATGCTCATAAGATTGGCATAATATAGATAAGATTAGCTATGTGCAGAAGTTCCCATATCCAAAAGGATGCATAAATACATTAGAAAGGAATTAAGAACTTTCAACTCTCTCCTATGAGATGGCAACCTAAAAACGTGAGAAGACACTAGAATCTAGTTCAGGCCACTGGGATGGCTGTGCAGGTTGAGTACTGTACAGCTCCAGGGTACACCACTCCTACAATAACGCCTTTTGGAATTTTTAGGGCTGTAAACAACCTGCGTAATTATCAGTGGCAGTCCTCGATCTAATTAACAACGGATAATGTTATAAAGCAGAAACAGAATGGTCCATGTGAGCCCTACAACTGGGTGTATCAACAATGGGCTCTACTGACATTCTGGGCCAGATCATTCTCCATTGCAGGGGGCTGTCCTGCACACAGTAGGATGTTGAGCATCCCTAGCTTATAGTTATTAAATGCCAGTAACATCCCCAGGCCCCTGGTTGTAATAATTAAAAAGGTCTCAAAACACTGCCAATGTCTCCTAGGGGGCAAAAGTCTTCCCCTACTCCCCTATTTGAAAATCGCTAAGCTAAAGAACAAAGAAGAATGGGGTAATGTTTGTTCAGCCCCTGCTGAAGAGAAAGCAGATATTGCATCTGGCATATGTGAGAAAGCCATGTCGTCTGCATCAGATCTGAGATAATGCTCAGGGCAGTCTCAGAAGGAAATACCCTCACATATGTATCCAATTCCCTTCATTTAAATTCTACTTTTCAAGTAATGTCCCAATTACCAATTCATTATCTTGGGCACAGTAACTCAATGTCATATTTTGAAAAGAAGTTTTAAAAAGTACATTGACATATAATGGTCCCCAGGTTATTGTCAACACCAGTGTTGGGCCATAGAGGAGTAAATATATGGAGAAACATTTGGAGTGACTGGTAATTTAGCAATGTGTTAAGATTAAATTTCTGGAAATACAATAAAAAACCAACTAGTTCCTTAAATGAAAGAAACTAAACTAAAATCTTTCCACAATATTTCCTACATTGAAAAGCCGAAATTAAAATATATAGATTAATATTTATATAATCTTCATTTGAGAAAGCCTTACACATGAAAGAGAATCCATACAGGAAAAGATTTGCTTACATCAAAATAAAAAGCTTGTGTTTCAAAAACAAAATATAACAGAAAATATGAACAAAACTAAAATGTAAATAATCCAAAGCAAATAGTCACAACATAAATTTCAGTGGTTCTTGATTTTTAAATAAATATAGCTTTTATAAATCAAAAAACAGGGGCGCCTGGGTGGCTCAATCGTTAAGCGTCTGCCTTTAGCTCAGGTCATGATCCCAGGGTCCTGGGATCAAACCCCACATCAGGCTCCCTCGTCGGTGGGGAGCCTGCTTTTCCCTTTCCAGCTCCCCTGTGGTTTGTGTTCCCTCTCTCGCTATTTCCCTCTCTCACAAATAAATAAAATCTTAAAAAAAAAAATTCAAATGACAATACCCCAGTAGAAAAATGGAGAGGGGTGCCTAGGTGGCTCAGTTGGTTAAGCATCTGCCTTTGGCTCGGGTCATGATCCTAGAATCTTAGGATGGAGCCCCATACTGGACTCCTTGCTCAATGGGGAGCCTGCTTTTCTCACTCCCTCTACTTGTGCTCTCTCTCTAACTCTATCAAATAAATAAATAAAATCTTAAAAAAAAAAAAAAAAGAACAGAGCCAGATAATTCACACACACAAACACACAATTTAGCCAATAAATACACAGAAAACATTTAACCTTATCAACTGAATTAATGGAAATCAAAACAAGATAGCATTTCTTGATATACATGTGTTTGATTAAAAAAAACATAGCATATATAGTACTGATGAGGGTACAGACAAATATTCTCAAACACTGAAATTGAGACTGGCACAATCTCAGGGGGATGGGCAAAATGGAGGAGGGAGAGTGGCGGGGGGGTATAGGCTTCCAGTTATGGAATGAGGAAATCACAAGAACAAAAGGCACAGCATAAGGAATATAGTCAATGATATTGTAATAGTGTTATACAGTGGCAGATGGTAGTTACACGTGTGGTGAGCACAGTATAATGCATAAACTTGTCAAATCACTATGTTGTATGCTTGAAACTAATGTAACATTGTATGTCAACTATACTCAAATTAAAATTTTAAATAAGTAAATAAACAAACAAACCAATAAATAAACGGGCATGATCTCCCTGAAAGACAACTTAGCAATAAATATCTTTTTTTTTTTTAAAGATTTTATTTATTTTTTTGACAGACAGAGATCTGTCAAGCAGGCAGAGAGGCAGGCAGAGAAAGAGGAGGAAGCAGGCTCCCCGCCAAGCAGAGAGCCCAATGCGGGGCTCGGTCCCAGAACCCTGGGATCATGACCTGAGCTGAAGGCAGAGGCTTTATCCCACTGAGCCACCCAGGTGCCCCAGCAATAAATATCTTTA
Organism: Neogale vison; assembly: GCF_020171115.1. NCBI lineage: Eukaryota > Metazoa > Chordata > Mammalia > Carnivora > Mustelidae > Neogale > Neogale vison. The sequence continues at coordinate 16,819,224 of NC_058097.1, forward strand.
AAAGTATACACATGCTTTTGGGATACCCGGGTGGCTCAGTCAGTTGAGCATCTGCCTTCAGCTCAGGTCATGATCCCAGGGTCCTGACATCGAGCCTTGCATCCGAGTGAGCTCCCTGTTCAGCAGGGAGTCTGCTTCTCCTTCCCCCTCTGCCCTCACTCATGCTTGCTTTCTCTCTCTCTCCCTCTCTATTAAACTCTTTAGGGGTACCTGGGTGGCTCAGTCATTAAGCACCTGCCTTTAGCTCAGGTTATGACCACAGGGCTCTGGGATCAAGCCCCATGTTGGGTTCCTTGCTCTATCGGGCCTGCTTCTCCCTCTTCTACTCCCCCTGTTCGAGTACCCTCTCTCACTGACTCTCTGTCAAATCAATCAATCAATGAATCAATCAATTTTTTAAAAAAATAAAATAAAACCTTAATAAATAAATAAATAAGCACATGCTTTTAACAAGTTCTTCTTTTAGAAATTCTTCCTTGGAGGGCGCCTGGGTGGTTCAGTGGGTTAAGCCGCTGCCTTCGGCTCAGGTCATGATCTCAGGGTTCTGGGATTGAGTCCCGTATCGGGCTCTCTCTGTTCAGCAGGGAGCCTGCTTCCCCCTCTCTCTCTGCCTGCCTCTCTGTCTACTTGTGATCTCTCTCTGTCAAATAAATAAATAAAATCTTTAAAAAATAATATTTAATAATAAATATTAAAGAAATTCTTCCTTGGAAATGATCATGAATCTGCACAAAGTTTAGCTACAAGAATATTCACCTTAATGTAATTCATAATAGCAAAAACTTGGAACAACCTGTAAGTTGGTCAGCTGAAAAAATTATGGTACATTCAAATGATATATCATGCAATCATTAAAAATTATAGAGGATGTGGAAAACGACCATGTTAATGACAGGAAAAAGATGCTTAATGACATGGGAGAATGTTCAGGATGTAACGGTATTTTCAGTAAGAGACTGGGTCTGGAGTCAGACTGTCTGGATTCAAATTCTGGATCCACCATTAATTGGCTGTGTGACATTGGGCAAATTAGTAACCCTCTCTGTACCTGTTTCTTAATGTGTAAAAAAATATAACCCCTATGAAGTAATTGATTAAGGCTATAATTATCAATGGTTACTTAAAGCCACAAGGAGGAAGGTTGATGGGGAAGTTTGTAACAGATGTACCTGACTGGAAACACCACTAATCAATCTCAACATCAGTAAAGTGAGATAAGCAGACATTATGTGTCTCCTACTGTGACACAACAGGAAATACAGTATACACCATGCCTAGGAAGTATTCTTACTCTCCAGATTTGAACTGAATTTACCCAAGTATCTAGATCCCTTAGCATACCATAAATATGGAGATTTAATTCCATTAAAATGAGGTTCAAGAACAATCTAAAGAAACTGATGGTGGTAAAAAGTCAGAAAAGTGCTTACCTCTGGGACAGGTATAGACTAGGAAAGGACAAAAGGAAATTTTATGGGTTACTAGAAGTTTTCTATATTGACATGAGTGTACTGTATATATTCTCTGCTCTGTCTATGTGATTGCTTGGTTTTTAAAAACGGAAAGAAGAAAAGCTTCTGCTTTTCTCCACGGTCTAGTGGTAAGAAGACAAGTAGGCACGGTTAGGGAACCAGACATGAGGCCAAGAGAAAGCAGCAGGATCCTGTGCCAGGCTCCCAACTGTGGGCCTTGTTCTTTGGGATTCCCTGCTGTTGCCAAGAAGAGCTGGAGGTGGGAAGAGAGCAAAGCTTGGCCCAAAGAAACTAGGGTACTTTTTGGGGAAGTCTTACAGAGTGGCTGTTTGCAAGGATTTCCACATCACTAGTAAACTAAGTATACTGGCTGTGTTGTAAAAGTGGGCTTTAATTTGCACTTAAGGGATTTCAACACAACACCTCACCTATGCACTTGGACACATTGGTAATGTGAATTAGAAATTAGCAGTTAAGGGGCGCCTGGGTGGCTCAGTGGGTTAAAGCCTCTGCCTTCGGCTCAGGTCATGCTCCCAGGGTCCTGGGATTGAGCCCCACATCAGGCTCTCTGCTCTGCAGGGAGCCTGCTTCCTCCCCTCTCTCTGCCTGCCTCTCTGCCTACTTGTGATCTCTCTCTCTCTGTCAAATAAATGGATGGGGTCTTTAAAAAAAAAAAAAAAAAAAACAAAGAAAGAAATTAGCAGTTAAGAGAATAAATGAAACCAGATGGGATCTGGGATTGGAAGGGAGAAAACCATAAGAGACTCTTAATCTCACAAAACAAATTGAGGGTTGCTGGGGGGGAAGGGAGTCGGGAGAGGATGGTGGGGTTACGGACATTGCAGAGGGTATGTATGGGCTATGGTGAGTGCTGTGAAGTGTGTAAACCTGGCGATTCACAGACCTGTACCTCTGGGGCTAAAAATACATTATATATTTATAAAAAATAATTTTTTTTTTAATTTTTAAAAATTAAAAAAAGTAATTAAAAAAAAAAGAAATTAGCAGTTACAGTTAAGGCAATGTCTTATGGCTGGCTGCTTGGAAATGTAGGCTACAGAAACATTAGAACTTTGAGAATTGATGGAGTTCACTTTGAAATGCCAGAAGACTGTTTTGGAAATCGGGCTAATTATAGGGACATGTAAAGTTACTGGGACCAAGCCTCCAATGCATTGGGCTCCCCGCTCAGCGGGGTGTCTACTTCTCCCTCTTCCTCTGCCCCTCCCCCTGCTTGTGTGCTCATACTCTCTCAAAATCTTTAAAAAAATTAAAATATAAGAGAGCAATCTTTCTTCTTAGCAAAAAATAAAAATTTACTGAGCCTATATAGTGCACCCAATACTATTCTAAACATTAACTTATTTAATCCTTACAAAAAGCCATATGAGGGAAGTGCTATTTAATATCTTCACACTCTATCCTAGGACACTGAGAAATGTTCCCATGGTCACATGGCCAATAGCAGCCATTTGGGATTTGAACCCAGGCAGTGACTCAAGAGCTCATACGCTTACTACTCTGTTTATGTAGTCTGGAGCGACTTCCTTTGAGTTGGTGGGTTCGAATCTTGGCACCACTTTAGTTAGCAGCTGAATGAGTCTTGGACAAACTGCTGAAGGCCTCTGCACACAATTTTCTCATCTATAAAATGGGTCTAACAACAGCCTCTCTACAGGATCTGTTGGGAATATTAGATGGATTTTATATGCAGACAACCTAGCACACAGTAGCCATTCAACAAGAGTTAGCACTATTCCTTCCCTGTCTGACATTCCTCTTCTTTTTATGCTCACTGCTGCTCAGCAAGTGTGAAACTTCTCATTCCAGCTCCAATGAAAGTCAGGTCCCAGCATAGCTCAAGAGAGGAGACCAAGCAGTGGTAGGAAGATGGGCACTACAGCTGCCAATCCCTTGAAAGGCATGTGGACATTTGCTAAATCCCTGAACAGGAAGTAGTTCATCTCATCCCTGAAACTATCCTCACCAAGCGAGCATAAGAAACCTCCAAGGTACACAGAGTTGGGTTCGAAAGCCACACTGCCCCCTCCCTTTTCCAGATGATGGAAAACTCACCTAAGGCTCTGACAATTCGCATCAGGACTTCCCCAACTTTCATTCTGGTCTCCGCTGTGTGCTTGTCTTGATCACTGTCATACTGAGCCAACAGGCCAAGCAAGATTTTCTCAGGGTATGCATCTGAGAGCAAGGCAACCCCTGGGATTAAAAATAAAAAGAAAGGATTCGTTATGATTTAAAGTTGGAAGGCATATAAACCCAGACAGCCTCTGATGAGATGAACACGGAGACACTTAAACCCATCCCTGTAATTCTACCAGGAAGGACTGCCCTTTATTTGGAATGACAACATAGTGCAAAGAACATCGGTCTGGGAGTTCAGACTACTGGATCTTTCTGGTCTCAGTCCTATATGAGCTCTAAGATCATTTCCAACACTGATTCTGTGATTTATGGAATCTAGAGTCTAAAAGCAGAGGCTAGATGATTACATATTGTGGCAGGAATTCACACAGCAGCAGGAGAAAACTGGATTAAATACCCTCTAGGGAGCCCTCCAAGTCTGAGACTCCAAGGTTCTCTGACTACCATCCTCCCTGCCAACATAGCAGCCGAAGCACGGTAGCACTTCCTGTCTCTGCGGCAGTTCTCTGTTCCAATATGAGTACTCTCTGTACAACTGTCAACGAGGAGAGTAATTTCCACAAGGAAATATCTTCAGAGGATTCTGGGCATGATCGGTGGAGACCCATGCTTATGGCTGAGTTCCCTGATCAGAAATGGGGAAGGTCCTGCTCTTGAGTCCATATTCCAAGGACAGTAGTAGACCCCCGCCTTATCTGCGGGGAATACGTTCCAAGACTCCCAGTGGATGCCTGAAACTGCAGATAGCTCCAAACACTCTATATTCTTTGTTTCTTTCCATACATACCTACCTATGACCAAGTTCAATTTATAAATGAGACTCAGTAAGAGATTAACAATAACGAATAACAAAATAGACAACTATATGTGAATGGGATCTTTCTCACTCTCAAAATACCGTATTGTACTCTACACACCCTTCTTGTGCTGACGTGAGATAATAAAATGCCTCCACGATGAGATGAAGTGAGGCGGATGACGGAGGCATTGTGACAGAGTGTTAGGTTACAACCGACCTTCTGGTGGTTAAGTCAGTCAGAAGGAGGCTTCTCTGCTTCCAGACCACAGGTGACCTCAGGTAACTGAGACTGTGGGCTGTGGAAAGCAGAATTGCAGGTAAGGGGGGACTGCTGTACTTGTTGACCCCTTCCGCCATCAAGTTAGTATCTCCGAGTTAGGTAATGATTGGAGCCCGGCCCCATATTGAGCAAACTTCACAGGGGTGGAGAGAGGAGGGGAGATAAGACCTAAGATGGAATCAGAAATAAAGATCCGGGTCTCAAAACGGTACTAATACAAGTTCTGTTACTTGGGTGGAACACATTACACACTTCTAAAGAATATCAAGAAGAAAAGAAAAACAAACAAGGGGAGGAAAAACTAACAAGGGCTTCAAAATATATGGGGGGAAAATGCTTCCTTTTACCACCTCTACCTCAGCTACTCTGGTCCATTATTTGCGGCCTGCTGCTTTTCTTCTCTTCCCCAAGAGTCTCTGTTGTTTTCCCCGATACCCTCACTGCAGCTGGAACCACCTGGTTAAAACAAGTCAGGCCCTAACATTCTTCTGTGCAAAGCCCTCAGTGGTTTCCCTTCTACCCTGAATATGAGCAACCCCACACCGCCCCCTGCCTTTGTTCGCCCTCTGACCTCATCTTTTACCATATCTTCTCCCTTGCTCACCGTCCTCAGCAATTCTGGTCTCCTCACTGTTCTTGGAGTAGACCAAGCTGCTTTGGGCCCATGGTCTTCTCTGGCATCCCCTCTGCCTAGGCTGCTCCTCCTCCAGGCAGGCTTACAGCTTGCTCCCCGAACCCCATCATGTCTCTGTTCAAGTATCACACTTATCACAAAGAACATAGAACACAGCAGCCTCCTTCCCCGACCAATCTTTAAAATCCCCTTCACCCTGCTTCACTTTTCTTCTCAGCACCTATTATTACCTGGCACGGTATCTAACAGTATGTGTTTATTTACTGACTGCTCTCCTCCTTAGAATGTAAACTTTACAAAGTTACGGATTGTTTTTTGTTGTTCTCTGCTGTAGCCTCAATGTCTAGTCGAGTGCCAGCACATAGCAGGTGCTCAGTACCTACTGTTCTACTCAGTATGTACTGTTCAATGAAGTCATAAAAAGGCTCAAAGATACAGTTCTGATATAAATCTCAGGAATTAAGCAAGAGAAGACAGGGAAGGAGTAACTGAAATGCTTAAGAGAGGAGGGGTGAGGGGACGGGTGAGCCTGGTGGTAGGCATTAAGGAGGGCACGGATTGCACGAAGCACTGGTATGGTGCATAAACAATGAATCTTGGAACACTGAAAAAATAAAATTTAAATTTAAAAAAAGTCCTCAATCATTTTTCATCTGAGTTTACCAATCTCCCATTTTATTTTTTTTTAACATTATATTTATTTATTTGACAGAGAGAGAGAGAGATCACAAGCAGACAGAGAGGCAGGCGGGGAGGTGGGGGAAGCAGGCTCCCTGCCGAGTAGAGAGCCCAATGTAGGGTTCGATCCCAGGACTTTGAGATCATGACCTGAGCCGAAGGAAGAGACTTAACCCACTGAACCACCGAGGCACCCCAAAATGTGATTTTTATTAATTAATGGTGTTGACACCTTTCTCTCACCTTTTCTTTTAACTTGACACTCATGCAGGCAAAGTCTACATACTATTCATACTATATTCTTTTTTTTTTTTTTAAGATTTATTTATTTATTTATTTGATGGGGCGCCTAGGTGGCTCAGTGGGTTAAAGACTCTGCTTTCGGCTCAGGTCATGATCCCAGAGTCCCGGGATCGAGCCCTGCATCAGACTCTCTGCTTGGCAGGGAACCTGCTTCCTCCTCTCTCTCTCTCTGCCTACTTTTGATCTCTGTCTGTCAAATAAATAAAATCTTTATTTAAAAAAAATTATTTATTTATTTGAGAGAGAGAGAAGAGGGGCAGAGGGAGAGAGAGAATCCTGAAGCAGACTCCCTGCTGAGCGCACAGCCAGATGGACGCTGTCTTGGATCTCAGAACCCCGGGATCATGATCTGTGCTGATAACAAGAGTCGGATGTTTAACCAACTGAGCCACCCAGGCACCCCTATTTTCTATGTTATAGGTTGTGATTCCATTGTATTATGACTCAGACAGGCACAAAGGCAGTACACCTGGTGAGGGCTGCACCTGTCTGCCTCTTTTTGACCTTCCCCACCCCAATCTTTTCATTGCTTCCAAAAAGCCTGGGAAGTCCCTGCATGTGGTCCTAAGCCACATCTTCCTTTATGTGGCCTCCAATTTTGTACAAGCAGAAGCTCTGCTCTTAAGGAAGTTTCAGACTATGGCAGAACCTGAATTAGACAGTTACCCTGTTGGCACAATGTGACCGTGCACTTGTAGTTAGCTCCATTATGCAAAATGATGGGGAAGTTCTTGGAGGTCCAAGGTGGAGTTAAAGATATTTTGCCATGGGGAGAATGTCTGTGGCTAACAGAAAGATAAATAAATTGTTTACTAAGGGAGAGAAAGGAAATAGCTTCCAAATCTTCCAAAAAGCGCAAAGCAAAAATGAATCAGTAGTTGGTAACTGGCGGGCTGGCAGCCATCGTATCGCTGACAACTGCAAGGCCTAGTGTATATCAGAGATCTGTGGCAATCAGAACTACTTTTCATCAGAAGTTCCCAAGTCAGAAATCTGGCAGATTTGTTTGCTTTTCGGAATATAGCTGTGATTTTATAATGGAGATTGGTGGGAAAATGGGATTTGGTTTATAAAACTTTGATCTATATCTAGCTTTTCTGAAAAACATTTAATTCTAAGTCCCTCCTACTGTCATTTATGCCTATTTTCTCTCATTAATCTTTAGCAGAAAATAGTTATTTACTTCTCACAACATATCCTGCTATATACATCAAAACTAAATGAGCTCTTGATTTCCTTTCTGTAGCAGACATACATTTTGGTTGCACACGGCATCTACTCTGTCTTCTGCTAGCAAAACCTGGTGGTCCTTTGGGAACTATCTCTTTCCTATCCTTAGTCTCTGTGGTGTGAGTGGAGCTAACTACCAGCTTTCTCCCCCTCCACGTGTAAACTCATATCCCAGGCTGGCCAGTTAGGACATTCTATCCCATGCCCACGCAATGATGGGCTCAGGACTGGGCAATGAGACTCAATTCTGGAGCTCACAGTGGAACTACTGGGAAAGAGAAAAAAAGCTTTTTCCCCACTCCCCTGTTGAAATTATTAGGCTGGAGCTGCCTGTGACCACTATGGGGAGAAAACCCACCCAAAAATAAAGTCAACACAGAAGAGGGTCAAGCCAAAAAAGGGAAGGAAATAAGGAAGAGACCTGATGTCATGCTTTGAACCACTGGATCCAACTGCATTTCCACCCATTAAACTCTCTGCATACATGAATCAAAAAAAAAAAAAATCCTTTTATGTATATGCCAGTTTGATTTTTTTTTTTCATCCAAAGGAATCCTAACACATTCTTCTTCAGATTAAAAAAATTTTTTTGAAATTTTTACTCACTTACGTACTTTTCCTATAATGCCAAACTTTTAATTCCACTAGGGAGCTTTAAATTCTTCCACTCCTGCATTAAAAGGTTGCCAATAGCAAAGCCCAGTTTCCTTGCTTCCCACAGTCCCATGTTAGCAATTGTTTATCTTCTTGATGGCCTTTTCCCCAAACTGCTGCCAAATGGCCCGCTCACTGTTTTGAGTTTTACCTTCTAGGATACAGCTGTTACCTAGGAGTTTATAAATCCCTAGAGGACAAGGGCAGCTCCCTCCTTACTCTTACACCAAAGCAGCAAAGAGAATCACATCCGATGGTTAAGACTGTGTAACAATCAAAGAGATGAAATTTTGTGCGGCTGTTTTTGCTTCATATTTGAAAATGAATTTTGACAATGAGGAAGCATGGCCATAACCTTCACATGACCCTTGGTCCCTCGCACTTGATAATTCCTTTGTAATTTAAAAGTGCGGTAATTTCTGGGTCAGCACAGGCTTCAAGGAAACATGACACATCAATCCCTTTGGCAAAAAGAACCAAATGACTGTGTGAGAAATACCTGTTCCTGCTCTGATCACAGGAAAATGACTACGTATTTCAAGATGTGGCATAAGAGATAAGTTGCACAGAAAGTAAAGGTGAACCTAAAACGGCCAAGGTTCACGAAAACATTCTGATCTGGATTTTCAGGCAAAGCATAGGATATAGGCAAATTAACTCAGGTGAAAAAAATATTAATAAAAGCACATTATGCATCAAAATAGAGACTGACAACTCTGTAAAACAACCATTTGTCTCCCCAAAAGACTTTCTTCACAAAGCTGGAGATGTATTCTAATCCCAGCAGCGTTGACTTCCAGATGATTCCTCAAAAAGGTGTTCAGTGATTCTGCAGACCTTCGTCAGAGGTCTAGGAGCCTAGGTGTAGTCTTCCTTACACAACGGTCTTGCACTGCAGGAAAGATAGTTTAACTCTTTGCTGACTGGCTCTATCCCAAGAACCTGCTAAGCCAATCTCCACTTTAAAACTAACCTGCCTTGTTCTCCTGGGCACGTAACAACCTATCTCCCAAAATACTCACATCAACCTGGAAAACCACATACTCCCTCAAACTTCTCAGGTATTTCTGCTGACAAAACTGTAAGAAACACAAAACTCCACATATTTTGTGGTTCCATTTACATGAAATGCCCAGAATAGGCAAATCAGAATAGACAGAAAGTAGATTTAGTGGTTACTTAGGGATACAGGAAGTAAGAGAAAATGGGAAGTGACTGCTAATGGATGTGGAGTTTCTTTCTGGAGCAATAAAAACCTTCCAAAATTGATTGTGGTAATGGGTACACACTCTGTGAACATACTAAAACCACTGAATTGTACAATTTAAATGAGTGAATTGGATGGTATGTGAAATATATCCCAAAAAGTTATTATTAAAAAAAATAAAAGCTTTTTCATATCTATCCATTTGGGTTTCTAGAATAGAAGGAAAAAGGAGAAAATAATATAGCTCATCTTAAATATAAAGGGAAATCCAGTGCCACAAACAAAAGTATCACCTTCCTTTTGTATTCAAATCTATTTTGGTTGCCCCTGTAGGGTGAGGGTGGACAGACAGCAAAGCAAAGGATTTTTTATCTGAATGGGGAGAAAGGTCAAGTACTTCACATTTCACAAAACCTAACATGTTTAAGAAAATATATTATGCTAAAATTCTAAGTTATATGTTAAGCCAGAAACTCTAGGAATTTGTCCTAGAAGCTATACTAGCACAAACAGAAAATTATTTACATACAAAATCATCACTGTAGTACTACTGGTAAAGAAAAGACTGGAAACAAATTAAATATTTATCAATAGAGGACTGATTAAGTTGTAGTCAGTCAAATAATGGGACAGAATGTATCCATTAAAAAAATAAAAAAGCATATAAAAAAATAAAAAAGCTTTTTAAGAACTGTTATGGAATACATTCTAAGATCTACTGTTAGGTATAACGCAAAGTCACAAACTATGTGTACAGAATTCAACTATTTCTATACAAAAGGGAAAAACAAAACTCATAAAATATTTCTGGAAGGATACACAAGAAACTCATGGTTTTGGTTGTTTCTGGGGAGGGAAATGGGGAAAGATATGAGAGAAGAAAGTTTTTCTTCTGTATCTTTTTGTACCTTTTGAACTTTGAACCAAGTGATGTATTATCTACCAAATATAAATTCTAAAAATGTAAGTTGAAAAAAGTCTGTGATAAAGGACGTGGCCTTTTAAAATAGACCATCCTCTTGTAGAGCCGAGAATGTAAAAAGAATTTGCAATCAAGTGTTGTAGAATGACCACAAATGTTTCTATTTTCTTCCTCTTGAACTACGAAAGTAACAACTGAGGAGTAAAAAGGGTATAAACCCAAAGACAAGAATAAAGAGAACAGGACAGGTGTCAAAGGCTGAGTCTGCGTAAAGAGAACGAAGATGGGACAACATAATGACACATATTCAATATGGCTGTTAAATCATTTGGAAGAAGTGAGCAATAATTACATAGAAAACTAAACAAAAGGATAAGGAAGACTGAACTAGGCTCAGCAATGAGTAATACCCAAATAGTCAACAGTAAATACAGCCTAATGAGGTAGCCCAAAATCGACGTGGAAATGGCAGGAGGGGAAGGACATGGGTGTGCATGTCTATATATATGTGTGCATGTGTTAAAATCCTCATCCAACATAGAGAAAATGAGTAGATAATGCCCAAAATATTTTTAAATTAAGAGAAAGATGGGATGCTTGGCTGGCTCAATCAGAGGAGATTGTGACTCTGGATCTCAGGGTTGTAGGTTCGAGCCCCGTGTTGGTGTAGAGATTACTTAAAAATAAAATCTTTAGGGATGCCTGGGTGGCTCAGTTGGTTAAGCAGCTGCCTTTGGCTCGGGTTGTGATCCCAGAGTCCTGGGATGGAGTCCCACATCGGGCTCCTTGCTCCGCAGGGAGTCTGCTTCTCCCTCTGCCTCTGCCTGCCTCTCTGTCTGCCTGTGCTCGCTCTCTCTCCCTCTGTCTCTGACAAATAAATAAATAAAATCTTTTTAAAAATAAATAAATAAATAAAGTCTTTAAAGAAAAAAAAAAAAAAAGAAATACGTGTGAACATTCTATTTATAAATGGGAAGGTAATCACTAGAAGAAAGTATTTAAAAAGGGGTGGGAAAGGAATGGTTATCTTTGGGGACTGGAACAGTGAGGGGGAAGAAGCCAGGCAGGAGATAAGCTTTTTGACTCATTACAAACTATGTTCAAAGTAATTAATGAAAGTAAGTTTATTTTAAAAACTAGAAAGAAGATAAAAAGCATATTAATGTACAGAGGAAGCACAGTGAAAGAACAGTGATGCGTAAGAGAAGAGGTCAGGCACAGGAGACTTTTCCTTTGATTACAAAAGAATCCTCACCGATCTGTACCTGTCCTCTCTTGCAGCTTGATGACCCAAAGATACGAAAGGCTAAAACCTGAAGAGAAGGAAAATACCCTTCCTTAGCAGGGTACTTCAGTTGTTACACTTGAGACCTTTCATTATGATGAAAGCCAACAATAATTTCAGCTCCAAGAATCCAGGAAGTTGCACAAACTGGGGAAGTTGGTTATTAAATCAAGGAAGTGTGGGGAATTCAACTGGATGGCTGGTCTGTCTTTGTAATTACAGTAAATGGCAATGTGTCTAGATGCCAATTTGACGTTAAGTTTCTCTACAGCTCCAAAGCTGTGCTAAGTGTGGACAAGCCCCAACAAATTTATAAAGATTCAATATGAGTGAGTGTTATGCAGGCCTGAAGAAAAAACAGGGTTAGACTAATAAACTGTCACAGTTAACAGCTAAAGATCTGGGAGAGCCATACCTAGGGTTTATCTCTTTTTTTTTTTTTTTAATTTTTAATTTTTTAAAATTTATTTTAATTTTTATTCTTTTAAAGAGATTTTTATTTATTTATTTGACAGAGAGAGATCACAAGTAGGCAGAGATGGAGGCAGAAAGAGAAAGAGAGAGAGGGAAGCAGGCTCCCTCCTGAGCAGAGAGCCCGATGTGGGACTTGATCCCAGGACTCTGAGATCGTGACCCAAGCCGAAGGCAGCAGCTTAACCCACTGAGTCACCCAGGCGCCCTATTTTTTTTAAGATTTTATTTATTTATTTGACAGACCAAGATCACAAGTAGGCAGAGAGGCAGGCAGAGAGAGAAAGGAGGAAGCAGGCTCCACACAGAGCAGAGAGCCTGATGTGGGGCTCAATCCCAGGACCCTGGGATCATGACCTGAGCCAAAGGTAGAGGCTTTAACCCACTGAGCCACCCAGGCGCCCCCTAGGGTTTATCTCTTTAAGTCAGGATCAAAATAATACATTCGAAGTGTGCCTGCGTGGCGTAGCCAGTTAATCATCCGGCTCAGGTCATGATCTCAGGGCCGTGAGATCGAGCCCCATGTCAGGCTCAGCATGGAGTCTGCTTAAGACTCTCTCTCCCTCTACCCTCCATGCTCTTGCTTGCTCTAATAAATCAATAAATCTTTAAATAATAAATTCAAATACTAAAATAATGCCAATGTGTTTTGCTTAAATTGTTCTCTATTTCCCGTTTTTGAGGGGAAATGTTAAAAGGAGTGCATCTCTATTTGCTCATAGTTAACTATACTTGCTGGAAACCAGGTGGATCACAAATTATTATTACAATAAACAAATACCTAATAGCAAAGATGGTAGTAACATTCCGAATATTTACTGAGTATTTTCAACATGCCAGACTGTTCTAAGCAATTTTAATGCATTCATCCATTTAATGCTCCCAAGAGTCCTTTCAAGTAGGTATTATTATTATCCCTAATTTTATGAAAGGAGAAGCTAAGGAACACATGGGTGAAAAATATGACCCACGATATTTGGCACATGGCTGAGCATAAGTGCAAACCTGCACTCGGCTATGCTGTGGGCCCCCCAGCAGCCGTGCCTGGGAGAAAGTAACTGCTGGAATAATACTAGCTTTGCAAATCCTAACCCCAAAGATAGCAGACCTTACATTGTCAAGTATATGAAACGGCCTTACTCCATAAAATATATTTTTTACTGAACTCCAAGGTCAGAGGAAAGAGAGGCACTCTGTACTCTGCATCCCATAAGAGAAAGGCCAGAATTCTCTAGACTCTAGTGAGTCTAGTGGGGCTTCATAGGGACTGCTTCATTCCTACTCAGTATCTTTATTTAGCCTGTCACAAAGGGAGGTGAGTGATGTTAATGAAATTCACAAATGATTCTAACTCGAGATGCTGCTGACATTAGTGGTGACTGAGGAGCTGTACAAAAGGAAATTGAGAACTTGGATTTTCAGGAGTTCCAGTTTTTAACCAGTGATCCTCACACATCTCCATTCTACTCGATACTGAAAGCCCCCTAGATCTCTTATTCTACCCTCCCCAAATGCGCAAAATCCAAAATATCCCTCAAAAGCTTAGAGTCCACCTTGTCAGAGCTGCCTCTATCAAACTCCCGTGGCGATAGAGAGGAAGGGGTAAGGAAGAGAACGGAGGAAAACGGAGCCTCCAGAAGCCACCACCATCCAGGGTTCTGTTCTATGTGCAGAAACACGAACAAAGCTGCCTGAATACTGGCTGAAGGCAGAAGTGAGGAAGGAAGGACAGGAAAACAGCAATTACCTCTGCTTTCGGGGTAATCACTGCCCTACGCATTCCAAGAAACCCACATTTCAGCTGTTCCGGGGTGAGAACTAAAGAAGCAGGATGTCATTCATTTAATTCTCTTTATGTAGCTTTCCAAGAGTAAAAAAGGACATTAACATTCTCTTTACATTTTTTTAAGATTTTTATTTGAGAGAGAGAGAGAGCACAGGACAGAGCAAGAGCGCACAAGCAGGGTTGGAGGGAGGAGAGTGGCAGGCAGAGGCAGAAGGAGAAGCAGGCTCCCTGCTGAGCAGGGACCCCCCCCCCACCCACCCCCACCCCGGGCTTGGGACTCAATCCCAGGACCCGGGGATCATGACCTGAGCTGAAAGGCAGACGTTTAACCAACTGAGCCACCTGGGTGTCCCAACTTTCTCTTTACGATATCAAACATTTACTGGTTAAAAAAGAAAAAAGGGCCTTCCAATTTCCCATAAAATAGTGAGTAGTTCTCTATTAGCTGACTCTTGATAAGAAAATAAAACTCTTTACATCTCCTAAAGACCCCAAGATGGGTGGTCCTGGTGGGAGGAATACAAACTAAACTGCAGACTCATTTTTGCCAAAGTTTTCTACCGGCATTTCACCCAAGCACATGCGGAGAGAAGCTGCAGAATCAGCAGAGCGGACTGATGCATCAGGTTCTCCTTCGTCTGAGGGAGCCAAAGCCTCCCCGGGGAGTTGTCACCGGGCCTGCAGCTCCAACAAGACAGGGCTGATCCTTCCTGTTCTCCGGTGTCTCGGGGCTAGGAGACTTGCTCTGCGCTTTGGGCACCAAGCAGTGACACAGGCGAGACACCAACGCTAATGAAATTGCTCCTTTTTTCCTGCGTTAAGCCTAGCGCAAGCCCTGATGAGAGGATTAGGCGAGTCTCTGTGATTGGCACTCCAGGCTAGGACTTGCTTAGAAAGTTGTCTGTTGTCAAGTCAGTAACCGTGACATGCAGGGCTTAAACTGTAGTTTCATATGGAAACCAGGAAGAGCTACTATACATTTCACCCAAAGTGCCCCTTCTCCCCTGATAAAGGCACATACACACACAAACACTCCGCCTATAAACCTAGGCATGGGCCTTCTAGGAGTCCACACAGCCCCCAGTTAAAATCCCCATGCTAAGTAGGGCACCCAGAAAGAGGAAAGGAGAAACCTTTAAAAAATTTGCTTGCACAATCAGAAGAACGTTTCTTATTACCCCGGTGGCATAAATAATACATGGTCACACTGAAAGATTCAAATACTAGAGAAAAGCAAAAGAAGAAAGTAAAATAAAAATCACCTTTGGGAGGTATGGGAGCATTGAGGACTTAAGGGGAGAGAATCTCTCTTTAAGATAATGAAGATGATGTAAAATTAATTGCGGTAATAGATGCACAACTCTGTGTGTATACTAACAGCTATTGTATTTTACACTTAAAAAGGGCATACTGTATAGTATACGAATCATATTCCAGGTAAGCAGTTTTTTTTTTTTTAAGTCACCTGAAATCAACACGAACATTTTCACGCCCTCATTCATACACCATTTCCTAAGTCACGCACACACACATACACACACATACACACACTCTCTCTCACACAGTTTTTATTGTGGACAACTTCATTTTAACAGCTTTCTTTTTAAAGGGAGGATGGAGGGGCCCCTGGGTGGCTCAGTCAGTTAAGCGTCTGCTTTCAGATCGGGTCATGATCCAGGGTCCTGGGATCGAGTTGGAGTCCGCTTCTTCCTCTGCCTCGGCCTGTCTCCCTCCCACTTGTGCACTCTCTCTCTGAAATAAATATTTTTTTTAAGAAAGGGAGGATGGGGGAGTTTATCACCCCAGATGACATCACTTTTACACTAGGTAACTTGAGGTGGTTCAACAATAACACTGAACACTTCAATAGTAATATTATAAGTAATAGCAATAAGGATGATAGAAAAAGGATTTCTTTCAAATTTTACTTCAGTTAAAAACACGGAGATAGGGAGGCGTCTGGCTGGCTAGGTCAGTGGAGGATAGACTCTTGATCTCATTGTCATGAGTTCAAGCCCCACATGGGTATAGAGATTACTCAAAACAAAACAAAACAAAACAAAAAAAACTTAAAAAAGGTGGCAAGAGGCACCTGGGTGGCTCAGTTGATTAAGCCACTGCTATCAGCTTAGGTCATGATCCCGGGGTCCTGTGATCGAGCCCACGTTGGGCTCCTTGCTCAGCAGGGAGCCTGCTTCTCCTTCTCCCTCTACTTGCTACTCTGCCTGCCTGTGCTCTCTCTCTGCCAAATAAATAAATAAAATTTATTTAAAAAGGTGGGGGGAGAGGAGTAAAAAAACAAACAAACAAAAATCCCAAACCTAAATCAGTTATGTAAGAATATATAGAAGTACTCTGCAGCTATGGCATAAACCATGTTTGGAAAACATCTTTAAATAAAGGCAATGGAAAAAATTCTTTCATGCATTCACCTATTAATAGAGTATGTACTATGTGCCAGATACTGTTACTAAGTGATACAAATATAATAGGACAGTGCCTGTCTAGAGAAAGAGACAAATTAGCCAATGATTATGAGACAGTGCGGTTGAGGGGCACCTGGGTGGTTCAGTCACTGTCTGTCTGTCTTTGGCTCAGAGAGCCTGCTTCTCCCTCTGCCACTTTCCCTACTAGTGCTCTCTCTCAATCTCAAAAAAAAAAAAAAAAGTGTGGTAGATAGTGCGAGTTAGGAATAATGAGAGCTTAGGGAGGGAGGAGTCAAAAAAGGGTATAGGGCAGGGTAGAGCTTGCTGGAGAACGAGCAGGAAAGCTGTGCCGCAGAAGGCACTAGGTCCTGCAACTCTGAGCTACGTCTGGGCCCAAGAACTAACAGTATAATTATTCAGTGTGGAAAAAGTTCTAGAGAAGTTTTAGCTAGAACCACACTAGACACCCACCCCCTACTTATGTCTTAGCGTAGATTCCCCAAACAGAAATAACTGGCTCCAAAGGCATGAACATTTCAAAGCGACATTGCAAAAATGTCCCCATTAGTTTTCCCACCAAGAGCGACCAAGGGTGCCTCGGTGAGCACTGGGTAGTCTCATTTAAAAGACAAAACCGTGTTTTTTGAAATGTCATACATTTAATTATTATTTTAATCTACCTTTCTTTGCTTATTAGAAAAGTCAAATATTTTACCAAAATTATATTAGTTTTATTCCTCCACCATGAATCGCCTATTTATTTTTATCCATTTATGTACTGGATATTTTCATCAATCTCTATGAGTTCTTTATATAGTGAAGGCATTAACTGTTTGCTTGTCCCTCCTGTAAGAAACAGGTTTACTGAGATAGAATTCCCATGCCATTAAATTCATGATTTTATTTATTTATTTTTAAGATTTCATTTATTTATTTGATAGACAGAGATCATAAGTAGGCAGAGAGGCAGGCAGAGAGAGAGGAGGAAGCAGGAGCCCCGCTGAGCAGAGAGCCTGATGCAGGACTCGATCCCAGGACCCTGGGATCATGACCTGAGCCGAAGGCAGAGTCTTTAACCCACTGAGCCACCCAGGTGACCCAAATTCACCATTTTAATGTGTGCAATTCAGTAGTCTTCACTATATTCATGTAGCTGTGCAACCAGCATCACTATTTAATTCCAGAACATCTGTATTACCGCGAAAAGAAACCTCCTACCTGTTAGCAGCCATTTTCTTCACCAGCTCTAGGTGACCTCAAATCTACTTTCTGTCTTTGAAGAATGATGCTTGTCCTTTTTGTTGCCAATTTTTCTGTATTATATTTTGCATTTTAATAAGGCTGTTTTTGACATCAATGAGTTTTAAACTTCTAAGAGACCAAATCCATTAATCTTTCCTTTTTGACTTCTCCATCAGAGACTAAATATCATCTCTCTGTGATACACCCAGCCTAATTTTTTCCTTCCTACTTTCTGGTTCATTAATTCTCTCTTCAGGTGTGTCTGTTGTAAAACCCATCCACTGAGTTTTTAATTTTACTTATTCTATCTTTTTATTTTCAGACATTCTATTTGTTTTTGTTTTTGTTTTCCCAAATCCGCTGTATCAGTTTTGGTTGTTTCCTATCCCTGAAGACATTTTCAAGTTTGTCTTGCATTTCTTTTACTATCCTAAACCTGGTTACTTCTTAATTCGTGTGTAACGATTTTTTTTTTTTTTAAATAATGATTTTTTTTTAAGAGTTTATTTATTTATTTGACAGAGAGAAATCACAAGTAGATGGAGAGTCAGGCAGAGAGAGAGAGAGGGAAGCAGGCTCCCTGCTGAGCAGAGAGCCCGATGCGGGACTCGATCCCAGGACCCTGAGATCATGACCTGAGCCGAAGGCAGCAGCTTAACCCACTGAGCCACCCAGGCGCCCCGTGTGTAACGATTCTAATACCTAAAATCTTCTGGGATCTGGGATGCCTAGGTGGCACAGCCATTTAAGCATCTGCCTTCAGGTCAGGTTATGATTCTGGGGTCAACAATTCCCAAGTCAGCCTCCCTGCTCAGTGGGAAGTCTGCTTCTCCCTCTGCCCTGTGCCAACCCCACCTTCTTCTCTCTCATTCTCTCAAATAAATGAAATTTTTAAATAAATACAATAAGAACTTCTGGGATCTTGTTTCCTTGTGCTTGGGTATTCTGTGACTATGTACTGATTACTGTTCATAAAGAAATGTAAAATAATTATTATGAGGAGTGAATGGGGAGTTACTGCTTAACGGTTATAGACTTCTGTTTGGGGTGATGAAAATGTTTTGGAGGGGTGCCTGGATGGCTCAGTCAGTTAAGCGACCAACTCTTGGCTTCTGCTCAGGTCATGATCTTGGGGTGAGGGGTTCAAGACCTGTACTAGACTCTGCATTCAGCAGGAAGTCTGTTTTGGATTTTCTCTCTCCTCTCTCTGCCCCTCCACCCACTCATGCATGTGCATGCTCACTCTCGCTCTCTCTCACTTTCCCTCAAATAAATGAATTTTTTAAAAATTTTGGAAACAGATAGTTATGATACAACATTGTGGGTATATATGGTTAAAAGAGCAAATTTTATGTTATATATATTACCATGATAAAAATGTTTTATTACTAAAAAATTAAAAAATAAAAAGAAATTATTGGGGGGGGTTTCTTTGGGGTCTAGGATGAAGTGCCTTCCTCCATAGGAGATATCATTTTGTTTCTACAAGATACACACATATATTACCACTACAGAAATTTTAAACTCTGCAGCGTCTGGGTGGCTCAGTTGGTTAGGCATATGACTCTTGATTTTGGCTCAGGTCAAGATCTCAGGGTCAGGAGATCAAGCCCTGTGGCGGACTCCAATCTGGACATGGAGCCTACTTTTTTTTTTTTTTTTAAAGATTTTATTTATTTATTTGACAGAGAGAGATTACAAGTAGGCAGAGAGGCAGGCAGAGAGAGAGAGGAGGAAGCAGGCTCCCCGCTGAGCAGAGAGCCGGATGTGGGACTCGATCCCAGGACCCTGAGATCATGACCTGAGCCGAAGGCAGCGGCTTAACCCACTGAGCCACCCAGGTGCTCTGGAGCCTACTTTTAAATGCAAATTTGCAGAAGATGTAGTCTATTCAGTGATTACATCCAGGGCCAGGTTTTCTTTCCTTCCTGCTTCCTCTACTTAGTGCCAAGACAATGCCCACTCCTCTGATCTGCCTGAAGGTGTATTTTTTTAAATAGATTTTTATTTATTTATTTATTTGACAGAGAAAGACACGGTGAGAGAGGGAACACAAGGAGGGGGAGTGGGAAAGGGAGAAGCAGACTTCCCCCTGAGCAGGGAGCCCAATGTGGGGCTCGATCCCAGGACTCTGGGATCACGACCTGAGCCAAAGGCAGACACTTAACAACTGACCCAACCAGGTGCCCCCGCAAAGGTGTATTTATTTGGGGTCTAAGCTTAAAGTTGGAGGTCTTCTATTACACTCCCCACTTCAAGTTGGGTTTGGGCCTTCATCTCTGCAACTCGCCCTTCAAAGCCTAGAAACTCACAGCTTAATTCCATCAAACGCCTTGAGGGAAAGTGAAGGTTCTTATGATCAGCTTACCTTTCACGATCCTGTCTTTTTCTTAAGATGTTGGTTTGGGCACATCTGTGCTTTCTTGTTCATTCTTTAATGCTTTTTAAATATTTTAAATGTTACCCTACATAATGATTGTTTTCAGCTGACTTGTCTTGTCATTATCAGAAATGGAAGGCATAAATACATTTTCTTCTGGGTTTTGCCAACTTTGATTTTAAAATGTAATGTCTTAATTCACCTGACAAATACGGTACATGTTGAGGTTTCTTTGTTATTAGTAATGGTTAGCATATCGTATTTTCCATAAATGGTTATCCTACGAAAGCATCTTCACTCCTGAGGACCCCCCCCCTTTAAACTGCTGTCTCACTGAGCTTAACGTGAATTGAAGTTATTTTCACATTTTATAATTTTTGACCCACTGACCTAACCGATCCTCTCAGCAACCTAATAAGTGTTACATGTCTCGGCTCCTAATACATGCCGCTGAGAGATCAAACATGCTGTGCCACTAGAGAAGCACAGTTAAGAGAAGAGCAGGGTGGCTCTCTGAGCTGTCATTTTCCTTGTCTGTCCTTGTTACGAACAGCATCTGGACAGACACATCCGGATGAAATTTTGCTACAAATTTAACCTTTTGGTTGCTGAATTGTAAGGTAAGAAACAATGAACATGTTCAATTTCATCTGATTAGAATTCTCAGAATTAATAATTTTTCAAACTGAATCTCTTTATAAACTAAATATAGAAAAGTTATTATTATGGTCTGGTTTCTAAGCAACCATTTCATTAAGAAAAGCTCCACTAGGGAAAAACATCTGTTTGTCAGTAAGGTTTCTGCTGTCATCATACGATTTCATAGTGAAAAAGCCATGGTCACCCTGTGCCTCAGTAATCCCCAGTTGTGAAAAGGTCAACAGGGGGTACTACAACAGGGGGAGCCATATGTTTCAATCTCTGCTAGTTCCGGAACCTCATTACCATGAAACAAGTCAGTTTTTCTCAACAGCCACATAATTTTAAAAACATGATCTTCTGATTATAAAAGCAATAAATTTTCATACCATAAAATGTGAAAAATACAAGAAAAAAAGGCATGAAGAAGAAAATAAAAATCACTTAAGTTTTCGACACCATATTAGATTTCATTTCAAAAATGGATTCTATTGCTAAAAAAAACTATTTGAAAACCACTGGCCACAATTAACTCCATGGGGGTTTTACCTTTTTCGTCTGCAATGAGGATGTTTTTCATAATGGTTAAGGGCTGTGTGCTGAAACAGAGCTTGGAGACAGACATTTGTTGTTGCTTTAAAAGCAACAGAACTGGGGCACCTGGGTGGCTCGGTTGGTTAAGGGCTGCCTTCGGCTCGGGTCAGGATCCCAGAGCCCTGGGATCGAGTCCCGCCTTGGGCCCCCAACTCCATGGGGAGTCTGCTTCTACCTCTGACCTCCCCTCTCATGCTCTCTCTCTCAAATAAATAAAATATTTTAAAAAAATAAATAAAAGCAACAGAACCTTGTTTTCACATGAAATCCTCAGAGGAGACTCAATGAAATAGAGAAGAAAGCAGAGTCCTCTAGTTAGAGTGGGGTTGCCTGGCGGCCTGAGCCCACCCAGCCTACCCCCTTCTTCACTGATCTTAGGGTCCTATACAACACAGGCACTCATGCGGGCCCTACTGCCTGCAGGCTCCTCCCAGGCACAGTACTGTGCCTTTGCTGTTCCCTCCGTCTGGGGCACTCTTCCCTCCCTTCTTTACTAGGCTCATTTGTAATCACCCACCAGACCTCAGCTTATAGGTCACCTTTTTCTTCCCCTCTCTGTCAGGTGAAATGTCCCTAACACAGGCTTTCATACCATGCTTAACTTTTTCTCCACAGCACCCACCAAAGCCACACTTCACCTCTGTTCATGTATGAGTGGATTGCTACCTGCCTCCCACCCTCTCCTCTCCTCCCCATCAACAAATGTAAATTCCATGAAGGTAGGGAATGACTTTCTCAGCAATGACTGAGCACAGCACCCTCACACACAGTACGTGCTCGATAAATATGAATGAATGAATAAATATCTTTTTTTTTGAATGAATAAACATCTTAAACCATTAAGAAAAAAAAGTCAATGGCCAAGGATATTTCACCATTCTTTTTGCCCTTATCTAAAATCAGGTTACTAATAATGGAAAATAGAAGTTGGACATCAAGTGCAAACCTGCTTTCAAAAACAGACTTCCCCTAAGAAAGAAAACTTTAGCAATCATGCCCTGGCAGGTGGACATGAGGAATGACCTAATTAGGTCTTTGGTAGCTCAGTGCCTGTGATCCATTCCCTGAGGCTCAATTCATTCCCAACGTTCCAGCTTCCTCAGGGACAGCAGAGACACCACTAGGACAGGAAAACCGAGTACAAAGGTCTAACGTAAGACTCTAAAGATGAGTTGCCAAAACCGTATGGACATCATTTACATGCACTTTTCCTAAGTACACTGCCCAAGATCTCGATGTGACCAAAGAAGAAGAAACTGATGCATCAATCAGTTAAAAACGTTAAACTTATGACTCAGCAACAAAATGAACTATGTCAGGGTTAATAAAAAATATAATTGGGCTTATTAAGTGTTCGTGAACAGTTTCAAGGATCATCTTAATCACATCTGGTGAGATTACGAACTTTAATTTGTATTTGAAATAAGGGGCACCCAGGTTGCGTGCTGTCTGGCATCAGAGGAGCAAGGCCAGGGCACCCCTCTAGCCGCTACCTCAGAGCGGTCCCGGTAAAACAGATGGATTCCTTCTAAGAGTCAAGAAAATCATACTTAAACATAAGTCTAAGGAGGAACTTGCTATTTTACCTGTGAGTTCTCTCACTACTCATCTTCCTTAACTTGCCTTCAAATTCCAACCTTCCTAAAGACAGGGTGGCTCCAGCGCAGAATTTAACTAGCTGTTCTGTAGAGAAAGTACTTACACCTTCTTAATAGCTTGTGAAGTTGACATCGAAACAACTGACTATCCCACAGTATCTCACAACTACCTTCTTGGTACTGAATCCTGCCTTTGTGACTGCTGACTTGCATGAATCGGAGGTAAATGAGCCCTGGAAACCAAAAAGTTAAGAAGTATTTACACGTGGGGCATCTGGGTGGCTCAGTGGGTAAAAGCCTCTGCCCTCAGCTTAGGTCATGATCCCAGAGTCCTGGGATTGAGCCCCGCATGGGGCTCTCTGCTCAGCAGGGAGCCTGCTTCCCCCTCTCTCCCTGCCTGCCTCTGCCTCCTTGTGATCTCTGTCTGTCAAATAAATAAATAAAATGTTAAGAAAAAAAAAAAAAAAAGAAGTATTTACACACTTAGCTGAAAATGTCAAGATCTACTGATTCCAGGGCTTCATTTATTTTCTGGGAGAGCAAACGCCATGATGATGAGAGAAAGGTGAGAAAACGGAATGGAGAGAGAAGGGAAGTCCAGAGGAGATAGAGAACTGGGCTCTGGAGTTGACTCCAGTCTCCATCCCTCAGTGGTTGGCCTTTCATTGGTAACAGCTTGGAACTTTGGTTTCTCTGTCTGAAAAACGGGGAGATGGAAGACATGGACTCACAGTGCTGTGGTGAGGAGCAAATGAGACAATGTAAGCTACATCTGATACGTACTGGCGCTCAATAAATCATGAGTGAAAACAAGAACAAAGGAAGGACAAGTAATAGCCATCTACAGGCATGAAACTCTCAAATCCAGAAAGCCCAGCACCAAGACATTACTGATGGGGTGCAACAGCAAGCCTTTCAAGGCTCCCTAGAGCCCACACAGAGCAGCTCGGATGCCCTGCCTGGGCATTCCAACAGCTTCCGCCTTCCCGTCCGATCCCACTCTTCCTCTTCACGCTCGCTTTGCTTCACTAACAACATGAACTGCTTATCTTCCTCTGTTCTTGCCCCGCTCCTGCACAGCCTCCTCCTGCCTCTGCTTTGCTCTCAGTCTGGACTCCCTCACCCTAGCTCCGCTCATCTAAATCCTGTCCATTCGTCCTTCAGAGTCCTAGGCGCTCCATGGAAACTACGGTTCTGAATTTTTAAAGCTTATTATTGTGTTTTTAAAAGTGCAGAATTCACGGCTTTTTTGGTGTATTCACAAGGTTGTGCAACGATCACCACTATCTAATTCCAAAACATTTTCATCCTCATTTCTGCTACCAGTCACTCCGAGCACGCCCCTTACCTCCCATCCTCTGGCAACCACCGGCTGATCTACTTTCTATCTCTATGGCTTTGCCTATTCTCAACATTTCATATAAAGGGAATCATTCAATATGTGGCCTTTTGTGTCTGGCTTCTTTCACTTACCATGTTTTCAAAGTTCACCCATTTTATAGCATGAGTCAGTACTTTATTCCTTTTTATTGCCAAATAATATTCCATTGTGTAAGATACACCACATTTTAGTTATCCATTCATCAGGTGGTGAATATTTAGGCTGTCTTTACTGTTTGGCTATAATGAATACGGCTGCTATGAGCGTCCACATATAAGCTTTTGTATGGATGTATGTTTTCATTTCTCTTGGGTATGTATCTAGAAGGGGAATTGGTGGGTCATATGGTAACTATGTTTGACTTTTTGAGAGCTGCCAGACTGCTTTCGAGAGCAGCTGCACTATTTTACAGTTTCCACCAGCAGAGTATGAGGGTTCCGATTTCTCCACAGCCGCATCATTTATATCATTTTAAAGTAAGTTATTTTTAAATGTCATTTATTGGAATCAGAAAGGCAACAAATATCAAAAGCTCTATACAGAAAGCTCCATGTTTACCTGACTCACAATCTCTGCGGATACAGTGCTGAAACAATCACGATCATCAGCAGGAAGAGACGCAGGCAGTTTGAGTCACACACTCACATTCCACTAATGCAAGATGAATTTCAAAGATACACATAAGGGTTGCTTAAAAAATAGTACTGTACACATTGCCAAATGAGCGAACCCCCACACACACACACCCCAAGCAAACATGAGATCAGCATATTATTAAGTTACAGAAAGGACTGATTTATAGTGAAACCATTTCCCATAGGGAGGCCTGGTTCTCCTGTACCTAAGACCACCTGGGAACTCAGCCCTTGTACCAAAGTACAAGAGCAATGCGTGCGCTGGGAATGATTATTCTTTCTTGCTGCAAGAGCATCAACTTCGGAGCCAGAGAGATTTAAGAATCAGATTCTGATGCTGACCCTTAGTATCAATGTTACTTTGGGCAAGTTTTTAACTGCTTTGAGTCTCAGTTCCCTCATCTGCAAAATAGGGCTAATACGGAACGTGCAAGGTTGTTGGGACTGGCACTTAACAAGTGGTAATGTCTATACTATTTACCACCATGTCTCTTACATGACAGTTATCCACGGCAATCTTGGGGAATGAAAATAACTTATCTCCAAGTACTCAATTCAATCTTTTACTTACAGGTAGAAGTACTAAACTGCTAAATATTTTTCTTTTTTAAACATTTTATTTATTCACTTCACAGAGAGAGAGAGGAAGAGAGTGCACAAGCACTTGACAGATATTTGAAAAGAGAGGCTAATATAAAACTCAAGTGTTCTGGGCTTTTTTTTTTTTAATTAAGATTTTTTAAATTTATTTGACAGACAGAGATCACAAGTAGGCAGAGAGGCAGGCAGAGAGAGAGGAGGAAGCAGGCTCCCCACCGAGCAGAGAGCCCAATGCGGGGCTTGATCGCAGGACCCTGGGATCATGACCTGAGCCGAAGGCAGAGGCCTTAACCCACTGAGCCACCCAGGTGCCCCTGTTCTGGGCTTTGAAATGCAACCTGTAACTGGAGGGAGTTACAGGTTGCATTACAGGAGGGAGAAAGAAGGCGATACATATATATACACACATATGTGTGTGTGTGTACACATATATATGTATATGTACACACACACGTGTGTATGTGTGTGTGTATATATATATATATTTCACCGGGGCTGCAGTAAGAGGGAACAGTGGACTGAGACTCCCTATGGAATGGATCCCTACCACCCTTCCGACTTTTGCAACTGTAGCAAAGTCAATTATTCATCTATAGAAGGATTACCATATCTGCTTTTATTATATTTCAGGATTGTTGACAGAGTCAAAGCTTTCTAGATAATTCAGCATTATTCAATTTTAATAAATATTACTGATAATCATAATCATAATATCTGTTTTTAATCTTAAAAGCACAAAAATAGAGTCAATTTCTACCATTATTTCAGAAGTTCTAAAGAAGTAACCAAGTGTACTGGAGAGAAAAAAAGACTTGGAAACCATGAACAAGGGTTCAAGTTGCTTGGTATGTCCTCTTAGAAAAAAGACTTCCGGGACGCCTGGGAGGCTCAGTTGGTAAAGCATCTGTCTGCTTTGGTGCAAGTCATGATCCCAGGGGCCTGGGCTTACTCAGCAGGAAGCCTGCTTCTCCCTCTCCCTCTGCCTGCTGCTCCCCCTGCTTGTGCTCTCTCTCTCTGTCAAATAAATAAATAAAATCTTAAAAGAAAAAAAGAAAAGAAAAATACCACGATACCACAAGATACCACGAGATACCACGGCTATCTAAATCTCAGAATGTTTAGCTATAATGTGGGAATCTCTTCACACTTTCAAATTAACTCACAGAGGATCATGGACCTAAATGTAACTGTGAAAACTATAAAACTCGTGCAAGAAAATCGCGTAAGTAAATCTTCATTAGCTTGGGTTATGCAGTGATTTCTTAGAAATGACAGCAGAAGTGTAAGCAATAAAGAGAAAAACTGGTAAGCTGGACTTAATAAAAAGTAGAAAGTTAAAAAAAAAAAGTAAAAAGTTTTGTGTTTCAAATGTACCATTAGTAAGAGAAAAGACAACCCATGGATATTTTCTGCCATTCATATACTGAATAAAGAACCTGTTTCCAGAATATACAAAGAACTCTTACAACTCAATAAAAAGACAAAATATATAAATCAAAAATGAGCAAAGAATCTAAATAGACACTTTTCCAAAGAAGATAAAGACATGGGCAAACTCAAAACAAGATGCTCAGCATCATCAGTCATTAGGGAAAAGCAAGTCAGAATCACAGCGAGATACCACTGCTCACCCAGTAAGACGGCTGTAATGAAAAAGACAAGAGTAGGGGCGCCTGGGTGGCTCAGTGGGGTAAAGCCTCTGCCTTTGGCTCAGGTCGTGATCTCAGGGTCCTGGGATTGAGCCCCGCGTAGAGCTCTCTGCTCAGCGGGGAACCTGCTTCCCTTCCTCTCTCTCTGCCTGCCTCTCTGCCTACTTGTGATCTCTGTCTATCAAATAAATAAATAAAATCTTAAAAAAAAAAAAGACAAGAGTAAGTATTGGTGAGGATGTAGAAACGCTGGAACCCTCCTATATTGCTGATGAGAAAGTAGAAGGGGGCAGCCACTTTGGAAAACAGTTCGGCAGTTCCTCAAAAGGTTAAACGAAGAGTTAGGGATCAATTCTAATCCTAGGCATAAACCCATGAGAAATGAAAACATATGTACAAAGACTTGTACATAAATGTTCATAAGAGCGTTATTCATAATAGCATAAAAGCAAAAACAACCCAAATATGACATCAACTTATGAATGGGCAAACAAAATGTGGCTAATCTATACAGTGGGACATTATTCAGCCATAAAAAGGACTAAGTACCAATCCATGCTTAATTAACATGGACGAACTCCAAAAACATGCTAAGAGAAAGGAACCAGACACAAAACCATACACTGGTTGTATGACTCTTTACATGTAACATCTCAAATAGGCAAACGCATTGAGACAGAAAGTAGTTTAGTGGTTTCCAGGGGCTGAAGGTAGTAGGAATGGAAATTCACTAATGCTGGATATGGAGGTTCTTTTTGAGATGATGAAAGAGTTCTAAAATTAGATAGTAGTGATAACTGCACAACTCTTTATTTTATTTTTTTAAAGATTTTATTTATTTGACAGACAGAGATCACAAGTAGGCGGAGCGGCAGGCAGAGAGAGAGGAGGAAGCAGGCTCCCTGCTGAGCAGAGAGCCCGACTCGGGGCTTGATCCCAGGACCATGGGATCATGACCTGAGCCGAAGGCAGAGGCTTTATCACAGAGCCACCCAGGCGCCCTGCACAGCTCTTTAAATATACTAAAAACATTGAACATTTTAAATTAGGGAATTTAGGTATAAATAATATTTCAAATAAAAAGTTTTAAAAATGGGACAATTTTCTACCTAGAACCACTTCAAGAATTTACCGAGACAGCATCTATGAGAGACATTTACTAAATGCTCATTTGTTAATTAGGTGGTACAAAAACCAGGTCAGGACATAAAAGTAATCTTCCCATTTCAAGGACATAAATGGAGATGATAAACTTCACAAGACTGCATTCCAAATTTCAGTGCCAGATCCAATTAAATGGTCCTTCAAGGGATAGAATTATTTTCAGCTAATGGTTTCCCAACTTACTTTATTTGAGGTAGAAATCTGAGCATGAGCTAGGGAGTTCAGCTTCTGACAAGTTAAGACTTGCAATCCTGCTCAGTTTGAAACTCTGTAAAAACAATTTCCCCTTGTATCCACCTTCCTCCCCTTTCCGGGCCTTTTGCCTTCCCCTCCCCTTGGCTCTTTCGCCAGAAATGAAAACTCTCTGGCAAGAAAGGGTAGAAGAGTTAGTGAGATGCGTTAGGGCATGTCAAGACGTCTAGGTTGTCCTCACTACACACACGGGTGTACTTTCACCTCCATGCTTGGCTCAGAGCCTAGGGTTTTGGGTTTTGGTTTTGTTTTTTTTGGTTTTTTTTTTTTAACTTTTTCAATGACTCTGGTAGTTTTTTTCCAAAGATCCTTCTGACTGACAGGGATCACTTGGATCCCTGAAATGCATCGGTCTCTGGTATTGCTTTCAAAATGTCCTTTAAATAATTTCAAACAACTGAGAGGATACATGAGCAGATCTACAGTATGATAAATAACCTGACTACAGTATCTTACTACGAGAATATCACTTATTTGTCATATTCATTATTGAACATCTATTTCAAAACTGAAATGTGAAAAATACCTCAACTATCTAATATACACTATGGGATCCTCAAGGACATATTTTAACTCCTATTTTGGAAAGGAGAACTCCTACTTTTTATCTTATGTACTTCCCTGTCAATTAAATTTTTTAGAACAATGAAAATGCATTAATTTGTGCAACAATAATAATGGCTTAACAAAGAATGAAAAAGAAGGATACCCTAAAAAGGAGAGACACTTAATGGCCACAATCTAAGATTAGGTCTGCTATTTATGAACTCTGGCTTGAAACTCAAACTCTGAAATTTGGTACATAATTCTCTGCCTAAAGAACTTGCTACTATGGGGGGCCTGGGTGGCTCAGTGGGTTAAAGCCTCTGTCTTCAGCTCAGGTCGTGATCCCAGGGTCCTGGGATTGAGCCCCGCATCGGGCTTTCTGCTCAGCGGGGAGCCTGCTTCCCTTCCCCTCTCTCTCTGCCTGCCTCTCTGCCTACTTGTGATCTCTGTCTGTCAAATAAATAAATAAAATCTAAAAAAAAAAAAAAAAAAAGAACTTGCTACTGAGTACCCACCTCGGAGCAGCTGCTGTGAGAACCAAATCAACCATCACTTTCTCAGTAGGGCTAAAAGTAGACGCAGACCATCTTTCATAAAACTAAAATTTAACTCCTAGGGAATTTAGTTCTCAGATTGTTGTGATGCACAGATAATACACACACCAGAAAATTCTTACATCAGGTATCGATAAGTATCTGTTGAGTGAACAAATTTAATTACTTCCCCTCTGCTCCGCTGGTAGACTGCAAAGTTGGTGAGAAATGATAAAAGAAATCCAACTTATCAACAAATTAAGCAAAAGATACGTTGTAATTTTCACATGGAGACACTTAGACAGTCTAAAAAAAGAAACTTTAAACACAATTATGCACATCACACGCACACCCTCCCCCACAACTAATTGCTACTCAAACTACAGCCCAATACCCCTTGTACTGCAAAACATTTCCAAGCACCCTGGTCTTGTCTGACTGGAAGTCCAAAATGGCCTGGCTGCTGGCGTGCCTTATGCCTGGGCAAATGACACTGGCAATGCAGGTGGGAAAATTCAGCTCTTTCCTTTCTTAATGGGAAATTCACCTAAGGCCTTGGCCTTTAAGTGCATGTTACAAACACCAAAACATCAATTAATTCAAACTTGTCCATTGTGGGGAGCTGAGAACAGAAATTACACCTCTACCTCCCATGTTCTTCATCGCCAAATTAGCTACTAACTGATTAGCACACCTATTAAAATTACTAAAAACAAACATAAAACCAACAGTTGTGATTTTTATAGCAGACCCTAGAGGCTAATGAGCTCAATGAGTTAATCAGCTAAGAAGCTTATTCCAAACACCAAGGTTGCCTCATGAGAACCATATACCTCTCTTCTCCAAAAACGCTGTCCTTAAAAAAAAAATTAATCAATAAGAAATAGCTTCTTATCATAACAGTATGACAGTTTCTTGAGAAGAGTACCAGGTAAGTTATTTTCTAAGACTTCTTAATTATAGGCATTTGAGATTCTTGCCTCATTGATTTATCTTGCTTCCATAAGTACCATTCATTTTCCTGTGACTTCCTGAGCCCTAAAAGTTTAATTTATCTCAATCCCAGGCCTCTTTGCCCATTCACCCGCAGGTAGTTACTTTCTCTCTTGAAACCCTCTACTCTTTTGGCTTCTGCTCTCACCTACTTGTCCTTTTACTAGGAGGTCATTTTGTCACCTCTGAGGAATCTTCCTTTTGCTTCTTAACGTAGGCAGGACAACTCACTGTTTAAGTGTTTTGTATACAGTAGGTGCACAACAAACGTTTGTTGAATAAAGAATGAATTCCAAGGCTCTGGCCTTTATCCCCATATGCTATGCCTTCTGCACTCTCTCTTAAGCTTTAACTACCAAACGTGTACAGAGCATACCCAGATCACGCCAAGAACTAAGTAGCCAATTAAGATCTAAGCATGCCTCGGGCTCACAGAGGACCTTGCCTTTTGCAGACAAATAGAACACATCAGTGCGAAGGACTACATGACTGGCTTCGCTTCTTCACCTCTCCCTGAGTTCATGCCCTTTGCTCTAGGTCCTGGCAGTTTGTCCCGTCAAGGGAAACATCCCTGCCTTATGACTTTTGCTAGGTCACATTGACTTAGGCTAGCCAAGAGAATGAGGCAGAAGTGATAGGATGCTTGTTCCAAGCTTAGGCCTGAAGAAGCCTCTTGAGTTTATTCTTTACCTCTTCCACTTCTGCCATCACCACAAGATGCCCTGGTTGGGCCGCTGGGCTGGGGATGACCAGGCAGAGGTGCGACAGATGCGGCAGCGGGCCCACAGAGCCACAGGGAGGAGCACAGCCGTCCGCCCAAACCCAGCCTACATCAGGGGAACTCCCTGAACCCCCATCTACAGATGCCTGAGTGGTAACACAGGACGGTGTTTAAACTACGGAGTGTTGGAGCGGTTTGTTACATAGCAATAACTACCTGACAGAGTCCGCCTACTTGAACTTCAGATCGGAGAAGTTACTGTATCACCACATTACCTAGCAGTCTAACGGCAGAAGCAGTAGTGATACGATGATGATGCCACCACTACATTCACAACCGCTGACCTTATTTGAACGCTTATTATGTGCTAAGCTCTTTCTTTTTTTAAATTTTTATTTATTTTTAAAATTTCTTTTCAGTGTTCCAGAATTCATTGTTTATGCACCACATAAACAATGCTCCAAGCAGATTTTATTTCTGCAAACAGTGCTCCATGCAGATTTTATTTCTGCATGGGAAAGAGAGAGAGACAGTGTGTGTGCATGAGCAGGGAGAAGGGCGGGGGGGGTGGAGAGAGAACTTCAAGCAGACTCCATGCTGAGCGTGGAGCCTGATGCCACGCTCGATCTCATGACCCTGAGATCACACCCTGAGCTGACATCAAGAGTCGGACACTTGGGGGCGCCTGGGTGGCTCAGTGGGTTAAGCTGCTGCCTTCGGCTCAGGTCATGATCCCAGGGTCCTGGGATCGAGTCCCGCATCGGGCTCTCTGCTCGGCAGGGAGCCTGCTTCCTCCTCTCTCTTTCTGCCTGCCTCTCTGCCTACTTGTGATCTCTCTCTGTCAAATAAATAAATAAAATCTTTAAAAAAAAAAAAAAAGAGTCGGACACTTGACTGACTGAGCCCCTAGGTGCCCCTGTGCTAGGTACTTTCAAGTTACTAACTCATTTAATCTTAATATTAACCTCCCTTTATAGACTTTTTACGATAGAACGATTTTAGATTTACAGAATTACTAAGAAGATAGCACAGAGTTCTCATATATTCCACACCCAGTTGTCCCTATTATTAACTTTTGCATTAGCGTGGTCCCTTTGTCACAATTAATGAACTAAGACTGACATATTATTATCAGCTAAAGCCCATAATTTACTCAGATTCTCTCTGTTTTTCCTGAATGCCCTTTTTCTGTTCCAGGATCCTATCTACCACATTACATTTAATCATGATATTTTCTTAAGCTCTGACAGTTTTACCCCTCCCCACCTTTATTAAATTTTAATTTTTCTGGTAATAGTTTATTGAGATTTAACTCACATATCATAATATTTGCCAATTTAAAGTATACAATTCAATGGTTCCTACAATACTGACAGAGTTGTGCAATAATCCTGTCAATTTTAGAATGTTTTCATCACCCCAAAAACCAAGCCTTACCCTTCAGCTATTACCTTCCGATGCTCTCCCCTTTCCCACCAGCCCTAGGCAACTACTTATTTAGTTTCTGTCTCTATAACTTTCCCTATTCTGGAAAAAAAGATTTCCCTATTGTACATATTTCTTTATAATTTCTTATAATTTCCCTATTTTGCATGTTTCTTATAAAGGAATGGTATAATATGTGGTCTTCTGTGACTGGCTTCTTCCACTTACAATGTTTTTCAAGGTTCATCCCTTCCATAACATGTTTCAGTATTTTCTTTTAGTAAGGACTGAATAACATTCCACTGTATGGATAAAGTACAGTTTGTTTCCCCATTCATCAGTTGATGGGTATCTGTGTTGTTTCCATCTTTTGGCTCATTCATGCTCTCTCTCTCTCTCAAAATAAATAAATAAATAAAATCTTCAAAAAAATATTTGGAATCCACAAATTAATGGAGATGGGGAAAAAAAGAATCACAAAAGAGAAATACAATTATTGCAAAAAACATTTTGATGAAAAAATTCTATATACTATGAGATTCTTTTGAGCCTTTATTTTATTATTATTATTATTTTTTTAAGATTTTACTTACTTATTTGACAGAAAGAGCAAAAGTAAGGGGAGCAGCAGGCAGTGGGACAGGGAGAAGCAGGCTCCTGCTGAGCAGGGATCCCAATGTGGGGCTCTATCCTAGGACTCAGGGATCATGACCTGAGCCGAAGGCAGACACGTGACCAACTGAGCCAACCAGATGCCCCCACTATGAGATTCTTTTAGTTTAAAGAGAAAGCAAGGGTGCATTCTAGCAGTAGCCAAGTACATAAAAGGTTAAGGTAATGAGAATTCATGTATGAGCCATTTTTTACCTCCTTGAATGGGAAGAAATGTACTTTAATCTAAAGAATAATGAATGGGGGCTCAGTGGGTTGAGCCTCTGCCTTTGGCTCAGGTCGAATCCCGCAGCAGGTTCTCTGCTCGGCGCGGAGCCTGTTTCTTCCTCTCTCTCTGCCTATTTGTGATCTCTGTCTGTCAAATAAATAAATAAAATCTTTAAAAAAAAAAAAAGAATAATGAAGCCCTCCTCATCATTATCACTGAAATTCTATGAGAACCCTTAGGGAACCATCCAGGAATAATATTATTATGACTAAAATAGCTAGGAGGCAGGAAGATGGCAAAATGACCTTGTGGTTCCGCGACTTTAGAGATTTTGTGCAAACGTACATGCTACAATATTTGGTCCACAGACTCCAAGTCCTTTAACCAGGACTAACTTACCCTGAATAGCAGACAGATATACAAAGGTGTCTTCATGCTCCAAGTTCTCCAAGAATATCTGGAACCACAAAAGAGAGTAGTGATATGATTCACAAAGAGCAAGCAAGATATGAGACCCCTTAGAGCATCTTCAAAAGAATAAATGCTTTTCTTCTTGTTTGTCTTAGCTAGACATTGGTCTGACTTCACAATCTTACAAGGAAAACAGCATATATGGTTGAAGTCCCATTTTTATAATAGCTAAAGAAGGGTGGCAAGTTTGGGGGAGATACTCCCTGAAGTGGCTAAGTATATACCAGATGTAGGCATGGAAACCAAAATCTGGAAGAAAAATCCTCAACATCTTCTCCACTACTGCCCATGGTAGACAACATTCTCATCTGTGTTAAGATACATTACAAGTCATGACACACAAGATGCCATGTTTGGAGTTAGGTCCAATTGATGGCATATTTGCTATAATTTGATTCTTTTCTCTTGCACTCAGAAAGTTTATGGGAATACAAGTGACAGACAGAGATATTATTGGAATAGGAATGTGTTCTATTTTTTTTTTTAAACCTTTTAAAACCTTTATTTTTTTAAACCTTTGCAAATTTCGGCACTTCAATTGACGTTAGGTACAAATCATTTTCCAAAGATTATCTCACAGTTTAGGAACACACCAGGGTGTGTCAATTACGGAGGGTACTGCTTATCTAGAAAATATGATAGCGACATGTCAGGTTTAGGCCCTAATATGAGTGCCAGAAAAAGATGGTGGCCATGTACTCAAGGGCCTCCTGCTTGGTATCTGGGGGAGGAAGGGGTATCTGTTTCATCTACAGTGAGGCATCCTTTGCTGGCACAGTGATTCTTTGTGGTTTTTTTTTTAAAGGTTTTATTTATTTATTTGACAGACCAAGATCACAAGTAGGCAGAGAGGCAGGCAGAGAGAGAGTGGAGGAAGCAGGCTCCCTGGTGAGCAGAGAGCCCGATGCGGGGCTCGATCCCAGGACCCTAGGATCATGACCTGAGCCGAAGGCAGAGGCTTTAACCCACTGAGCCACTCAGGTGCCCCACAGTGATTCTTGATAGCAAGTTGATGCTGCTAGTCTCCACATCCGCAGCATGTTAGGGAGAGCCTAAATTAGTGAAACTAGAAAGAGGGCCAGGTTGGAAGGGGTGGGACCAGGTAAGTGAAGGAAGTTTAATCCAGGGTAGTAACCACAGGAATAAAGAGGATATTTTTGATGACTGCTCAAAGGAGATATATACTTTGATGTTTTCAGCAATATTTCAAAGGCAGCAGATCCTTGGCACATTTCTGGGCCTTGGTTTGCTCATCTATAAAATGGGGATAATACTAATATTGCAGCTGTTATGAGGACTGGAGATAATACCTAAAAGATACACGATCTAATAATAAACAGCAGCTGTTGTTATTATTATTACTATTAAGTTATTTGAGGCAGGGAAGAAAAAAGGTAAAGGGATAGAGAAACTCAAGCAGACTCTGCACTGAGCACAGAGCTGGATGCGGGGCTCTATCCCACGACGCTGAGATCATGACCTGAGCTGAAACCAAGAGTCAGACACTTAACTGTGTGCCACCCAGCGCCCCCAACAGCAGTTATTATTATTATACTATTGGTTCTAATACTTTAGTGAGTAAAGATAAATGTTTTCAATCAGAATTATAACTCTTCATCTAATAGCTAAAGTGTACGAAAGAGATGATAATAATAATGATAATGACTGAACCTTTACGGGATCCTCATTATATGCTGATCACTAGAACTAGTGCTTTACACAGACTGTTTTTTCTTCTCCAAGTGTCAGCAAGGCTGCATTCATTCCCTCTAAAGTCTCTTACTTTATTATTATTTTTATTTTTTAATTTATTTTAAGTAAGTTCTATGCCTAATGTGGGGCTCAACCTTAAAACCCCGAGATCAAGAGTTGCCTGCTCTACCAACTGAGCCAGCCAGCGGCCTGCGCATGGACTATTTTATTTTAAATCCTTCTTTTTTTAAAGATTTTGTTTTTAAGTTATCTTTACACCCAATACGGGGTTCAAACTCACAACCCCATGATCAAGAGCTGTATACTGTACCGACTGAGCCATAAAGTGGGTCCTATTGTCCTATTGTTATTACCCTCACTTTACAGATGTAGAAATTGAGGCTCGGAAAATTTAAATGACTTGTCCAAGAAACTCATCTGGGATTTGATCAGTAGTCTCTAGACCCTTTGCTCTTTTTTTTTCCCCTAAGATTTTATTTACTTATTTGATAGAGAGAGAGACAGTGAGAGAGGGAGCACAAGCCGGGGGAGTGGGAGAGGGAGAAGCAGACTCCCTGCTGAGCAGGAAGCCTGATGTAGGGCTCCACCTCAGGACCCTGGGATCATGACCTGAGCAGAAGGCAGACGCTTAATGATAGAACCACTCAGGTGCCCCTAGTCCCTTTGCTCTTAATCTCTAACCCATATTGAGGCCAGGCAAACTCCCACAAAAGGGAAAAGATGCTCAGCTCAGCACACATTTTCTCCCACAGACATCCTCCACGTAAAGAATAGCTTCTTCACCGTGATGGAGGGAGAAGGCAGGGAGGCTTGGGGAAAGGGAAGGCCCAGTTCTGTATGAGTCTCCTCTTAAAAGGGGCCCAGAAAAAACAGGGGCACCTGGGTGGCTCAGTCAGTTAAGCATCTGCCTTCAGCTCAGGTTATGATCCCAGGGTCCTGGGATGGAGCCCAGCGTCGAGCTCCCTGTTCAGCAGGGAGTTGCTTCTCCCTCTCACTCCCCCTCTGTGTGCTCTCTCTCTCTCACTCCCCGTCAAATAAATAAATAAAAATCTTATATATAAAAAAACAAACAAACAGGTGGCTTCTTGGAAATATGGTCATGATGTTCCATCCCCTTTTCTTCCCTGTTCATGCTCAACTGAGTGGTCTCAGGTGGTTATCTAAGTCTTCCTTGTGTCTAAGTCTTAACTCATCAGAACAATTATAACTTCCCTCAGGGTAGTCCAGGGCAGTGCTCGATACACAGTCAAGGCTCCTGGAAAGCTGCCCCACTCTGTGTGCGTGTGTTTTGCCCGTGTTCTACTCACCTTGAGAAGCTTCTCTTGCATCTCAAGGGCTTTTGTTTCTCTCCGCTCTATCCAGCTGGAAAGAGTTCGCAGAGCAGCAGCCCGGGTTGGAATCTGAGGATCATAAGCTGATAAAAGAACCTCCTGGAGCTGGTCTGTGGTTACACTTCCAGATTTCTGGTTTGTAGTGGCTCTGGGCTCACTGACCTCCTGAGGAATGAGTGGAACACTAGATTTCAGGCCCGTTTGTTTGGATTTCTCATGGCCTTGCTGTTGTTTGCTGTGAGACTCATCGTTGTAACTTTCATGACTGGTTTGTTGCTGCTCTTCTATCTTCCCTTCTGGATCCTTTTTGTTCAGGGTACTCTGGGCAGCCACACTGACAGCCTCAGTGGAAAAGGCCCCATGGGTAGAGATGGTGACACGGAGATCGATGGCGAGCTCCTGGATGACAGGGTCTGGGTATACCTTGGAGACCTTCTCCAACAAAGGCAGCAACTGCTTCAGGACAGCAAAATCACTTGACTTCAACTACAAGATGAAATGAAAAAATGCCAAACCGAAATTAATATAACAGATGTTAACAATGCGTGAGCAAAGGGAAACAGATATTCTGAGTTAGAGGGGCAGGGAGCATATCTTATTCATGGTGTGATCAGCACAGTCTAGCTCTCGGCAACTATGGCTGAATAAACACAGCCAATACTTACTAAATACATACCCTGAGCAGGTACTTTTCTGAGTTAAAAATACACCAGTGATGAATATGATTACAGTTAATTTTTACAACCTGGTGGGAAAAACATGGTTATCTTATGGTTTTAATTTTCATTAGCCAGACTACCTACCAGGGCTGTTAAGCATCCTTTCATGTTTATTAGCTGCTTGGATTTCTTTTTCTGTGAACAGCTTGTTTACATCCTTTGTACACACTTATCTAGTACAGCTATTCTTACCGTATTAGATTGTAATACCCAGTCAGATGGTGAAATTCTTTTCTAGATTATTATATTTTGACTTTTATTATCTTTTTTCTCATACTATTGTTTTTTCCACTTTTATGTACCTTTTACTATAAAAAGGCGAATTAATATTAGCACTATTACTTAGTGTCCAACATATACTGCTATGTAAATGTTTTAAGACAAAATATGATAAACAAAAAAACCCACACATATTCATATCCCTATGACCTAGCTATAATTACTATCTACATTATATAAATGGGGGAAACTGAGACACAGAAGAGTTAAGTAACATGTATGAGCTCACACAACTGGAAGATGGTAAGATATGAATTCATTAGGTCTGGCTCCAGAGTCTGCACCCTTACCTAATCCCCTATACACTTGCAATTGAATAAATAAAACAGCTCTTAACAACATTTTCTAAAGTAGCTGGTCAGCACTCAAGGACATCATACGTCTGGAAGGGATTGGGACAGTAACTAGCAAGAGGGAATTTCTCCCAGGAAATGAGAGCGAAATAACGTAAGGTTTTATTCTCTCCAGAAGCTCTGTGCTATAATGCCACATGCCTTACTAGGAAAAGTACATGTGCAGTCAGTAGAGAAACAAGACTCAATGATAATCCTTTTCTGTTTGAAAACACTAGGAATATTATCATATGAGGCTTCATTAGTTCCTGATATCTGAAAACCCTGCAGATCTTAAATCCTTTTTAGAACAAGGTGAAATTATTCATTACTTACTCACTCACTCGTTTCATTATCCAACCGACCAACCAACCATCTTTGTGAGACCTACATAATATTCTCATTTAAACTCTACATGCACAGAACTGTAACTGTTTATTTCCCCCACCACCTCCCTTCCAAGTAAATGAAAACCTGAGGTTCATGTCAGGCTTGTACCTGTAGAATTTCACCATACGCATCCCTCAGATTTCTTTGTTTAAATAATTAGGAACTATGCAAAATAGACAGACAGTAAAATTTCTACCTTTGCAACATATGTTAACCTACTTGTAAGTGTACGACAACTGACCATTCCAATATTACTGTATCTTAAAGGAAGAAGAGAATATGCATGTCCAGAATAAAAATATATGCTATCTAAGAACAGGACCAATTTCATCAGGAATCTGTGGAACTGGGAAAGATATTTTAGTAATAGATAGTAATCATAGACAATTGTTTTTTCTTTAAGCATCTGAAAAGGGAGTATCTACTTAAAGCTATAATGCATAGTCTCTTTTTATTTCAACTGTATACAGTAATTTATTTTTTTTTAAAGATTTTATTTATTTATTTGAGAGAGAGACAGTGAGAGAGAGCATGAGCGAGGAGAAGGTCAGAGGGAGAAGCAGACTCCCCATGGAGCTGGGAGCCTGATGTGGGACTCGATCCCGGGACTCCGGGATCATGACCTGAGCTGAAGGCAGTCGTCCAACCAACTGAGCCACCCAGGCGTCCCAGTAATTTATTCTTTAAAAAAAAAAAAAAAAGACAACTAGACCAATGGAACAAAATAGAGAATCCAGAAAGAAACCTATATATAGTCAATTGATCTTTTAAGTTTTTTTAACTGAAGTACAATTGACACACGATGTTACATTAGTTTCATGTGTGCAATTCAGTGATTCCAGCATAGTACTAACAAAAGAACAAAGTTAACAGAAGGGAGAAAAGGCAGACTTTTCAATAAGTGGTGCTTGAACAACTAGACATTCATGTGCAAAAAAATGAATTTTTTTTCAGTGCAAGAAGGTGTTTTTATTATAGCACAGGGACAAGATCCGTAGGCAGAAAGAGCTGCCAAGAAATGAATTTAGACACAGACTTTACACTATCACAAAAATTAGCTCAAAATGGATCACAGACTTAAATGTAAAATGCAAAACTATAAAATTCTTGCAAGATAACGTAAGAGAAAATCTAGATGACTTCAAGTATGGCACTGACTTTTTTAGAAAAAATATCAAAGAAAAAAATCCATGAAAGAAATAACTGATAAACTAGATTTCATTAAAATTTAAAAATTTTTAAGCTTTTACTCTGCAAGACAATGTCAAGAGAAAGACTTACGAAGAGGAAATATTTGCAAAAGATGTATCCGATAAAGGATGGTTATCCAAAATACACAAAGAACTCTTAAAACTCAACAATAAGAAAACAAACAACCCAATTTACAAGTGAGCAAAAGACCTGAAGAGACTCCTCACCAAAGAAGACACATTAGATATACAGGACACTAAGAGAGGCTCAACATCACAGGTCATCAGAGAATCACAAATTAAAACAAGATCCCATTACACACCTCTTAAAATGACTAAAATCCAAAACACTGACAACACCACATGCTGGTGAGGATGTGAAGCAAGAGGAGTTCTCATTCATTGTTGGTGGGAATGCAAAATGGTACAGCCACTTTTGCAAGACAGTTTGGCAGTTTCTTACAAAACTAAACATACTCTCGCCATATGCTCCAGCAACTGAGCTCCTTGGTATTCACCCAAATGACTTGAAAACTTATGTCCATACAAAAACCTGCACATAGATGTTTATAGCAGCTTTATTCATAATTGCCAAAACTTGGAGGCAACCAAGATGTCCTTTAGTAGGTGAAGGGATAAATAGATTGTGGTACATCCAGACCATGGAATATTATTCAGCACTAAAAACAAATGAGCTATCAAACCTGAAAGACATGGGCGAACCTTAAATGCTTATTACTAAGTGAAAGCAGCTAGTATGGAAATGCTACATAGTATGTGATCTCAGCTGAGCTACATTCTGGAAAAGACAAAACTATGGAAACAATAAAATCAGTGGTTGCCAAGGGTTTGATGGGAGAGATGAATAGGCAGAGCACAAAGAATTTTAAGGGCAGTGAAACTGCTATGAATGATATTATAATGATAAACACATGTCATTATCCATTGATCAAAACCCACAGAGTACACAATATCAAGAGTGAACCATAATGTAAACTATAGACTGTGAGTGATAATGATGTGTCAATGTAGAATCATTGATGGTAATAAACATACCACTCCTGTGCAGAATGTTGCTAGCGGGGGAGGCTGTGCTCTTTGGGGCAGGAGGTATG
The DNA here is from genome assembly GCF_020171115.1 of Neogale vison. Taxonomy (NCBI): domain Eukaryota; kingdom Metazoa; phylum Chordata; class Mammalia; order Carnivora; family Mustelidae; genus Neogale; species Neogale vison. Next base: position 16,860,306 of record NC_058097.1, read on the forward strand.
TGGGAAGTTGTACCTCCTGCTCAATTTTGCTGTGCATCCAAAGTTGCTCTAAAAAATAGTCTAATAATAAAAAACCCAATCATCTTCTCTTCCAATTTTCAAACTTCTTAGTCATTGTGGGATTCCTCTTACTCAATTGGGTAACTTCTCTAATCATCATAGGCAAGTAGGTGGATTCTCAATCCAGTGGTTTATAAGGCTTAAGATTAAAGTTGTGCATTCTTTCAGCTTCACAATCCTACAGATTTCCCACTATGAGAATAATCAGGGAGATCCAAGACTACAGGTGCCAACTATTTTGTTCATAAATGTTCAAAAAATTTTTGAGGTATAAAGTAATATTCATTTAATTGATAGATGAGAAAATGGAACCACTGAGTAATTATTAATTATTTTTCAAGGGTCACCGAGGACCACATCAAAATTGAGAATTAACCATATAGCCCTCATTTCTAGTCTTGTCACTGCTTCTCAGCACAGATCTCATATCTAGACTTCAGAATTCCGTAGAGAAGGCCCTGAGGCCTGAAGCCCTCAAGCGAGTGACCCATTTCCTTTATCTGGCTGTGTCTCTTCCAGAGTCTCTGGAATACTTCAGGGGTGGAATGAGCAGATCTATGTCAGCCTACGTCTATGATTTCCTTCAGGGTGTCAGGCATGAACCAGTTAGATGGGGAGTTCTGAAATTCTGCAAGTTTTCAAATTAAAGAACTGGGGTTTGGACCGGTAGGGATGGGAGTGAGAGTCAGGAGTGGGGGGAGGGAGCTTGCTAGCGGAGGTAAACATGCGAGAACCAACTGACAGCCAGAGGAGGGCACGTGTCCACTGAAAAAGTCCCACATGAGGCTTTGCAAAGTTCACCTATGGGGCATATAAATTCTCATCCTGCCTTGTCCTGCTCCAGTGAAAAGGACGATTTCGGAAGAATCCAAGAGTCTCTTCTAGGAATAAAATTCTGACCTAAAGATTCCTAGTTCCAAGAATTACTTATGTTTATTCTTTGTGCTCTCATTTCTTTGTATCATCTATGTTTCTTCAGATATTTAGCTGAGTAGTTTACATGTCCAGTTCTTATTTATAATGTCATGAACTTATTTACAAGTGGTATTTTTGTTTTGGTTCTAAGTCAGCATGCAGTACAGCCTGTTTTATAATGAGCAACACATGAGATACGGAAAGGTGAATCTTTTTTTTTTTTAAATTAAGAATTCACTGGCTTAATTACAGCCACTAGAAGATAAACTCCATGAGGACAGAGAGGCACATGAGAAATATTTCTTGAATGAGTTCGCTCTATGATACTCTCAGGAAACGTAGTATGAGATCTCAAGATTTGGGTTCAAGTCCCAGTCCCACCACCCTAAGCCTCAAGCTCAGATCAGCTCCATGCAGCTGTGCTTTAGGGGACCTGATGGGCCCTGGAACAACATTAAGAAACTGTTTCCTGGGGCGCCTGGGTGGCTCAGTGGGTTAAAGTCCCTGCCTTTGGCTCGGGTCATGATCCCAAGGTCCTGGGATCGAGGCCTACATCGGGCTCTCTGCTCAGCAGGGAGCCTGCTGCTCCCCCCTCGCCCCCGCTGTGCCTGTCTCTTTGTCTACTTGTAATCTCTGCTTGTCAAATAAATAAATAAAATCTTATAAAAAGAAAAAAAAAAAGAAACTGCTTCCTAAAGGGACAGGAAAGTTACTGATGACCAACCGTGAAATTTAGAAAATGAGTTTGGAATAACACTTGTCTAGTTAGCAATCCTAGACCTAGACTTTCTCCAAATTAACTCCTCTTCCCAGACACTAAGTTCTAATAATCAACTTAATTACACAAATTAGAAAGGAAAGAAAGGTTTAAATGTTGTTAGATTCTGTTTCATTAGCTAAAACGATGAACTCTAATCAGAGGTAGGTATAATATAATCTAGACTCTGAAGCAAAAGCCTTTGCCTGACAGTGACTGTCTGAAAACACAATTAAGAATCATGACTTTTTTTCCTAATACAAAAACAGAAAACCCAGCATTACTACAGAAGCCCCTTATGAATCCATGGATAAAAGAGGAAACAAAACAAAAAAAAACAGACCTAAGGCAAAAGTAAAGGGGTAACGTGTTTAAGTTCACTTAACTAAATGCAAAGTCAGAAGAATCCAAGATGTAATCAGTGAGTCAGGATGGCTCATGGAAGGGCAGGGACAGGTAAGGATGTACATTTGTATCAGTCAGGTGAATCTATCTTAAAACATGACTAATTTATATTGCCAGTCCCCCAACAACGGGCCTCTAGAAAGGGAAATGGAAATATCTGTGCTCTCTTTTCCATTTGGGATGTGACATTCAATTCTAAGTGTTAAATAAGGGAAAAACAAAAAACCCTCAACTTATGGAAACAAAACTATTCTTAATATTCAACCAGAAAAACAAAAAACCAGTCAGGCCAGCTAAATCCAATAACAACACAACCTAAGAAAAACTATTCTGTTGGTGAATCCCTCCTTGGTAATTCTAACAGCAGGGATATAATAGGACTTGAGAAATGGAACTAAAAATGATTTGTTCAAACTACTTGGAAAATATAAATCTGAAGTACTGAGTAAATCTACCAAGAAATGGGCTTCACCTTACAACAGGCACCAATAAAATTCCTTTTTGTCTTAAGGACAGGCTAAAAGGAGGCAAATTCTAATATATCACAAATCAGTATCAGATTTGAATTTTCAAGTTAAAAAATCCATTCCCAGAGGGCTCCCCCTCATTGCTAAGAGTTATGACCAGTCTGATTTGGGGTCAGATTTCATTATACTTGCACTAAGCTTATTCTGCTTTCTCAGTTTCCTGACACACACGCGCGTGCACGCGTGTGTGTGCACAGCCCCCTCCCTTCTTGTCCAGCACTGCTCTGACCCTTGGTCTCTACTGTTCAGCTACACTTGTATTCCAGTATTTAAGAATACTGAACTCTTTCCTGCTTCCCAGCCTTTGTCTGACTGAAAGAGTTGCCTCCACCTGCACCACATACAGCCCCAAACCCCGACTCACCGTTCAAGTCTCAGCTTAAACTGGTATTCCCTCAGTGAAACCTTTCCAGCCTACGTTAGATGTTAAGTTCTCCTGGTACCCTCCTCTTCTGCATTCAATTCTAAGTATATTTTTTGAATAGTCATTTCGTGTCTAACTCCTCACTGCCTATAAAGTGCATGAGGGTAGGGAACATGTTTGCTTCATCCATGGCAGGATTCCCAGGCCCTCAGCAGGCACACAGCAATAAGCAACAAATATTTTTTGAGTGAATGAATTTAAATATTATAAATTAAGTATGTAAAATGTACATGCACTTGGGGTGCCTGGGTGGCACAGCTGGTTCAGTGCCTGACTCTTGGTTTTGGCTCAGGTCATGGTCTCAGGGTCCTTGGATCGAGCCCTATGTCAGGTTCTGCGCTCAGTGTGGAGTCTGCCTGAGATTCTCTCTCTCTCTCTCTCTCTCTCTCCCCGCCCCCTCACTTGTGCTGTCTCTCTCTCACTCTCTCTAAAATAAATAAATCTTAAAAAAAAAAAAAAGATAGATGCACTGGACACAAGGCTTTACCATGCCGCATGTGGAGTCCTACGCAATCAGCAGTTTACACAAGTTTTCCCCCAAGTACAGCAAGAGGGAGAGGGGCTGAGCTGTGGAGAGCCCCTTTATTAAGGGACAGAGAAGCTAGTATTCTCCAGAGATGCACAACACCGTGCCGAATATTTTCAAACCAGGCTTGTGCCAGGTCACAGAGAGTCCCGCCCTTCTGATAGTCTAGGCAGGTGATAAGGTGGAAATGGTACAATTTTCTTGTCCTCTACTTCGGCGAGAATTCTCATTAACAACCTGACTTGTTTATCCTCATTCTCCTAAGTGCAACATCCATTCTGATTTCTCACGCGGTGAGAAGGGCAGCAACACGTTTCTCTCTTCTCCTCCCCCTCCATCCAACTTTGGCTCCTGTCTGCCACTCACCTGAACCGCTCCTCCCAGCATGACGGCCACCAGCCCCATGGACATGCTCAGTGTCTGCGACTCCACGGTGCTCTGTGTCTGGTGGGCCAGGCTTGCACACGCTCGCTGCAGCGTGGCTGCTACGAAGTCCACAACCTGAGACAGAAATGGAATTTAGAATTGGTGAGGACTAAGAAAAAGAATGTCGAAGTTCTCTTCACATGTCATGTCTACATCCTCACCGTCTTCCTCATCAACATCATGAAGGCAAGACCCTGCAAGAACAGGCACAGTGCTCAGTGTCCTGTGCTCAGTGTTCTAAGTGCCCAGTATCACCTACATCTCATGTCAACTCTAGGAGGTCAATGTTCCTGTCCTCACTTTTTTTAAAAAAATATTTTATTTATTTATTTGATGGACAGAGATCACAAGCAGGCAGAGAGGCAGGCAGAGGGGGCAGGGAAGCAGGCTCCCCACTGAGCAGAGAGCCCAATGTGGGGCTTGATCCCAGGACCCCGGGATCATGACCTGAGCCGAAGGCAGAGGCTTAACCCACTGAGCCACCCAGGTGCCCCTCACTTTTTTTTTTTTTAAGAGTTTATTTATTTGAGAGAGAGCCCAAGTGGGGAAATGGGTGGAAGGAGAGGGGCAGAGAGAAGCAAAATCCCCAGTGGACAGGGAGCCTGATGCAGGGCTTGATCCTAGGACCCTGGGATCCTGACCTAAGCTGAAGGCACATGCTGAACAGACTAAGCCACAAAAGTGCCCTCTCTCTCTCTCTCTTTTTTTTTTTTAAGTAAACTCTACTCCTAATGTGGGGCTCAAACTCAGGACCCCATGATCAAGAGTTGCATGCTCGACCGACTACACCAGCCAGGCACCCCCACCCTCATTTTTGGAGAAGAATCTGTGAGCTCGTTAAGGCCATGCAGTCAATAAAGGAGAAACCTCACTGATACTTTCCCAAATGTTTTAATATACTAATCCAACATCCTTGACTTTTATTGAATTTTGCCAGGAAATTAAAATGAAAAATGACTTGATACTTTCTGACCATCTTAGAGGGTCCTCAGATCCACTTCTCATACTGAGGCTTCCTTCTCAGGGACCCGCCTGACCCAACCTGGTTATGACAGTCTGATTCTAGTAAGCAAAGAACGGGAGAAGAGGCGCTCAATTTTATCCAGAACTGAGTCCCCAAACAATCTGTACAAGTGTCCAGAGTCATTTTTTTGGAAGTTTCAGATATTTTTTTAAAGGATTAAGATTATTATTTAAGATTTTATATAGCATTTGGCTAACAACTAAGCTTTAAATGGAATTAATTTGGTCAGCATCATTTTAACTGCACTTGTGTTAACCACCTTAAATATAAATACCTCTAAATAAAAGCAAACACACACACATCCGGGCGTACACGCACACACACGTGCAAGCATGCACACACGCACGCATATTCAGGATTAATGGCTCAAAAGGGAAAAATCATTTTGAAAGCGGTACAGCTGAGATAGGTCATAATAAGCCTCTAAATACCATGCAAGCTTGCATGTTTAATTCTCTGGGCAAATCACAAGCTATGCTAGAGTCTTTATTGCAAGCTTAAAGTCAGGAGGATGGCTTGTTACCACTTGTCTTTGGAGTAAGGCAGGAAACTAGAAAGGTTATTAAAAGTTCCATTTACTGAAATGAACAATGCTGGTTATGGCAATTTTAACCACCCTCTCAAGCCTAAGACTTTACTGATAGTTGAAGTTAAGGACACTGGCCTTTCTAGAGAAAATGCTACATTTATCATCTTGGGCCACCTATTTTGCCTCCAAAGAGTTTTCTAAAGCACCCTTGATTATAGGAATCTTCTACTTCAGCACAAATGTATTGCTAAATTGCTAGAAAAGAACTATCTAGCCTTTCCACTTTTTCTAAGGCCTTCCTAAAATAAATAAATAAATAAATAAATAAGATGCTGCAAAACTAGCAGTATGATCCTATTTTTGTTAAGAAAGAAACTGTGTTGGGGCGCCTGGGTGGCTCAGCAGGTTAAGCCTCTGCCTTCGGCTCAGGTCCCAGGATCTCAGGATCCTGGGATCGAGCCCCGCATCAGGCTCTCTGCTCGCTGGGGAGCCTGCTTCCCTTCCTCTCTCTCTGCCAGCCTCTCCGCCTACTTGTGATCTCTCTGTCAAATAAATAAATAAAATCTCTAAAAAAAAAAAAAAAAAAAGAAAAGAAAGAAAGAAAGAAAGAAACTGTATGTATGTATATTTAAAAAAAAACAAAACAAAACCAAAACATAAAAGCAAAACACCCAAGGAGCTGTAAACTGTGGTATGATGGCCAGCTGTTATTGTCATCCATAATGTGCCCTTTCCTCCAAGCTTTTTTCTTGTAGCAGCAAAACCACCGTACCCATCTGGACAACAGCTCCTCCTGGCTACTACTCATTTCCTGTGACTGGCTGGGCTGCCAGCCACAAGGATAGGTATGTTACTGAAGCATGTTCTAGAATTTACATACGTTATAGAGAGGAGGGAGGGACTTTCACTTTTTTTTTTTTTTAAATTTTTAAAGATTTTATTTATTTGACAGAGAGAAATCACAAGTAGGCAGAGAGGCAGGCAGAGAGAGAGGGGGGAGAAAGCAGGCTCCCTGCGGAGCAGAGAGCCCGACGCGGGGCCCGATCCCAGAACCCCGGGATCATGACCCGAGCCGAAGGCAGGGCTTTAACCCACTGAGCCACCCAGGCGCCCCTCACTTTTTTTTTTTAATCAAGATTTTATTTATTTATTTGACAGAGAGGGATCACAAGTAGGCAGCGAGGTAGGCAGAGAGAGAGAGAGAGGGAAGCAGGCTCCCTGCCGAGCAGAGCCCGATGGGGACACTATCCCAGGACCCCGAGATCATGACCTGAGCTGAAGGCAGCAGCTTAACCCACTGAGCCACCCAGGTGCCCTGGGACTTTCACTTTTTACTTAACCATTTTTGTAATGTTACATAGTCTAAAAAGCCACATATTCCTGAAAGTTTATAATGAAAACCAGTGGTGCCCTATCCCACTTGTGGCTCTATGGAGGCAACCACTTCCAATGGTTTAGGTGCTTAATTATAACATTAGACATTTACTATTTACCAGGTACCATTCTGAACACGTTGCAGACAGTAATTCCCTAAATCATCACCCTCTCCCTATGGGGATGTTTAACATCCTGGCAGTCGAGTGGGAGCGGGCTGAGGCCTCACTGTCGAGTCTGTAGATAGGAACCTAACCCTCCAGCTCTTCAGCCTGCTGTTACCACCCAAGTTCAGCCTCTCTCAAGAACAGGTCCCCAGGCTTTCGCTGGGAAGGGCAGGTGTTTGTACAAATTTGAGGATGGAATCAAGGGGTCTACTGAACCTTGCAGAGCATTTCAACATGTTTTAAGCTCTAAATTCAGTTGATCTAGCTGATCCAGTCCTTCCAGTATTCTGCAATGAGGAGTAGCTTGTTGTTTTTTTTCCTTTTCAAAATAAAATGTGAACAGCTTCATTGATATATAACGCTCTGCTGCTTGACTCTCCCCGATGCAGGCACATAGCTCCCCATTTTCGGAGTTGCTAGGTCAGCTATTATTTTCCAGTTTCCAAATGTTGTTATTCTCTTTTATCTGCTGTCTCTCCCCTCCTGCTCTGTTGGCCCCTGTGGCTTCCAGAAGGAGCAAATAAACACATGTGTTCAATATACTATCTTCAATCAGGAGTCCATACTTCTTAAATTATGCTCTTTGTTGTTTAATGTTTCTACAGTAAGCATGTGTTACTTATGTTAAAGTGCTTTTAATATATGAGAAAAAAAAATCACATAAAGCCCTTCTACTCTGCCAAGTGCAGAGATCCAAATAACGGAAGGTGCAAAAGGTAGCAATTTTCTGAAAGGACAAAAAAAGGAAACGTTGCTCATTCCACTCCATTTACACTGGCCTCCTGGCTGAGCCCTCCACACTTGAGACATGCTCCCTCTTGGCTGGAACGCTCTTCCCTGAGGTATCTCCATGGCTCCCTCCTTGCCTGCTTCCAGATCTTCGCTCATAAGCCATTCTGTTGGGGCACCTGGGTGGCTCAGTAGATTAAGCTTCTGACTCTTGATCTCAGCTCAGGTTCAATCTCAGGGTTGTGAGAGCAAGCCCCGTGTTGAGCTACACGCTGGGTGTAGAGCCTGCTTAAGATTCCCTCTCCTCCTCTCCCTCTGCCCCTATCCCACCCCACCCGCTCACACACAGACACACACACGGCTCACTCTTTACAAAAAAGAAAAGCCATTTTTCTGGTGGTGCTATGTACCTCCTACTACACTACATTAAGAGGCACATTACGTCTGCTTGTCTAGTTCTGGTGATGTTGAGATGGATCATTCCAGGCTGAAAATATGTAGGGGAACATACACTGTTATCTACACTGATCCTGAAATCCACCAAAAATTAAATGGATAGACAGATGGGAAAATATGGAAAGACAGATGGAAACATAGACAAATATGTAATATGTATTACAAATATGTAATAAAGCGAAGATAATAAAAGCCTAATAATAGAATCTAGGTTGTAAATGTCAGTGAGGTTCTCCATAACCGCTCTATCTTCCACACTGTCTTGACGTCCCCTTTGATTTTTCTCTCCGGTACTTAATACCATCTAACACACTGTGGGCTGCTGCTTACTTATTTACTGTCTCTCTCTCCCATGTGAATGTAATCCCCTGAGGATAGATACGTGTGCTGTTCACTGCTGTGTCCCTGGTAAGGGATACCCAGAAGAGTATGTGGCCCACACTCTGCGGGTCTTGACTACGTATTTGTAGAATGAAGAAATCGGGTTGGTGGGGGCGGTATGCCTGGGTGGCTCAGCTGGTTAAGTGTTTGCCTCCTGTTTCAGGTCATGATCTGGGAATCCCAGAATCAAGCCCTGTATCAGACTTCCTGCTCAGTGGGGAGTCTGCTTCTCCCTCTCCTTCTGTTCCTTCCCAGTGCTTGTGCTCTCACTCACTCTCTAATAAATAAAATCTTTAAAAAGAAAAAAACTAACTAAACAAAATTAAATTTCTAAAAAAAAAAAGGAATGACAGAACTGGGCTGTTGGTTCAGGGTACCACTGAGGGGCTCATTCCTCTCTACATCTTCTTGTACGTCATCTGTCAATACATTTTATTGAATTTTTTATCTTTTTTTTTTTTAAAGATTTTATTTATTTATTTGATAGAGACAGATCACAAGTAGGCAGAGAGGCAGGCAGAGAGAGAGAGGAGGAAGCAGGCTCCCTGCCGAGCAGAGAGCCCGATGCGGGACTCGATCCCAGGACCCTGAGATCATGACCTGAGCCGAAGGCAGCGGCTTAACCCACTGAGCCACCCAGGCGCCCGAATTTTTTATCTTTTATCCATAAATACTTCAATATACATCTCTAACAAGGAGATTTTTTTTTTTTTAACAGAACTACTAGAATACCAGGGGCAGCTGGCTGGCTCAGTCAGTAGAGCATGCAACTCTTGATCTTGTGATTCTAAGTTCGAGACCAAAACTGGGTGCAGAGATTACTTAAAAATAAAAATCTTAAAAAAAACCCACATAACTACCATACCATGATTACACTCAATAAAAATTCCTTATAGCTTCTAATACTTGGCCCATAACTGTTGCAAAAATGTCCTCTCATACAATTGATATGTTTGAATGAGAATTCTCACCATTGCATTTGGTTGATACGTCTCTTAAGTCTCTTTTAAGCTACAGAAGCCCTGCCCCTTTTTCATGCCATTTACTTGATGAAGAAACTGGGTCATTTGCACTGTAGAATGTCTCACATTCTGAAATTGGCTGATTTTGCTTCTTCATGGCATAACATTGCTGTACCCTGAGCTTCCTTTTTGAGATTCAGATTCACATTTTATGGACATTTTTGTCTTTCATTTGCTTGTTTGTGGGGTTTTCTTTGTTTTTTGGGTGAAGGAACATTCCCTGGTGGTGCTATGTACCTCCTACTACACTACATTAAGAGACACATTACATCTGCTTGTCTAGTTCTGGTGATGTTGAGATGGATCATTCCAGGCTGAAAATATGTAGGGGAACATACACTGTTATCTACACTGATCCTGAAATCCACCAAAAATTAAATGGATAGACAGATGGGAAAATACGGAAAGACAGATGGAAACATAGACAAATATGTAATAAAGCGAAGATAATAAAAGCCTAATAATAGAATCTAGGTTGTAGGTATATAGGTATTCACTATAATTCTTTCAAATTTGTGAGAATTTATAATAAAATGCTGGGGGGAAGAAGGATCAGTTGATTTGGATGTATTTGGCCTAGTTATATTCATTATACAGTACCCCTAACAGTTTTAGCAAACATTGATTTTCACCTAGATCCATTATTTCATTAGGGGATTGCAAAATATAAAATTTGTAGGTCTCTTTTTTTAATGTTTTAGCCGTGATTCTTATATGAAGAAAATTTTTCCACCAGCTATTTGTTTACATTGAAATACAGTGCTGACAGAAAAGGTAAGATAGATGTTTTACTCTTTCATTTATCAATTTACAAAATAATGAGTTGATGTCCTAGCAACTTCCAGTGATGTCCAAAAGGGATTTTGGGGAGTGGGGGAAGGGGGACAGTGGCTTAGGTTTTTATAACTTGGATGTGTTTCAGTCCATTGCAGGCATTATTCTTTTTAATGCACAAAATGCCCTATCTGCGGCCAAGAGGAGATCTTTCAAGTTGGCTCCTCAGTACTACTGACATGACTTCATTAGTCCTGGACACATTCCTTTTATTTAGGCATAACAAGATGTCCTGAGGCTTACACTGTATAATACCTGCCCTAGACCTTGAATGAACTTTTCCTCCAATGAACTCTGTGTTCTTCCAGCAGGACATGATATTTAGAAACTACTGTCCAGCACAAAGGATGCTCAGGGCAGCTGGACTGTCACTGCTGCCTGGCATGGACAGTGGAAGGAGCAAGGGAATATCTATTTTTTAAAAAGAAAAAAATATTGTGAGTTTGTATGATACTTCTCATTGAAATTCAGTATAATAGGAATTTTAGTCAAGTTCTTTGATTTTATATTCATAACTTTTCTTTTATACTGAAAATCTTGGTTCCTAATGATATTAACAAAATTACTTATAACATGTATTATTTATAACTTATCCATATGTGTGTGTATTTCAAAATAAATACTAAAATTATCACTAGCAGTAAAACTCCTAAATGCAATTTAATATTTTTTTGTGGTTCTTATCATTTTGATAGATCTTAACCTTAGCTGGAGGATGATTTAAAAGGACAAGTCACTTTTGTATCAGCCTAAAACCATTATTCTTTAATTAGGAGCGAAGGGAGCTAAGTGTAAAAGCTCAAGTCATATAGTTTTTAGGCCCTTTTCCCTTCAACTAGCATGTTGAGATAAAACCGTAAGGTCTGGATGAAAAAGTCCTTAGGGAATGGATATAAACACAGGAGAAACAATACCCTACTGGGTAACACAGGGTCAGTGAACTGAAGGAATAAGAAGCCAGGAAAGAAATCATGAACATAATTCTCATTAAACAGGCACGGTAAGTTGGAGCTGACAGACAGCTGCAAATTTTCTCAGCAGGAGCTATAGTGAAATGCTGCTTAGCAACACCCAAAGGCAGATGACAATGAGGGCGATACAAAGAGCTGGAGGATCACATTTAAGCGTGACAATCATACCATCTTACAACTGACTCTTTACCAGCCGAGCAACAACTAATTCCAGTAATAACAGTAAAAATATGGTGACTACATTGCCTACATTTTATTATTTCTATTTCCTGGGGTTTTTTATTTTTATTTTTTTTTTTCTTTTTAAGTAGGCCCCACACCTAATGGGGGGCCCAAACTCACGGCCCTGAGATCAAGAGTCACATGCTCTACCGACTGAGCCAGCCAGGCGCCCCTTTAATTTCCTATTTTTCAAGAAGCTGGTAAATATAATGCCTGAGCCAACAACATTCAGGCACTGATTCACATGGTTATACTACCCTGCAAAGATTTTTACAAACATCTTCAAAATTCACAGACTGCTATGGAGGCAGGCGGTCAGGTTGATCTATAAAATTCAAAGCGGTATTATCATTAGTGATTTTTTTTTCAAATTTAAGTATTCTAATCATGTTCAACTTTTGATATACATTAGAATCATTCATGGGGCATAAAAAAATACATATGCCCAGGTGCTAATGCAGACACGCTGAATCAGAATCTCTTTAAGTCGTGGGACAAGCATCCGAATTTTAAAAAAGGCTCAGACAATTCTATTTGCCCCAGTAGGTGTTGGCTCAAGCCAATCTCTGAACAACTTTTTTTTTTTAGTAACATTTTTTGGAAAACATGTAAAAAAACCAAAATAGACAAATACTACCAGCCTGGGATCTAGAATATGGCAGCCACTGACCTGAGCGATGTTTGTGAATATCTGCTCCGACATCCTCTCGCACAGAACAGCCAACAGCTGTAGGACCAGCAGCTTCTGCTGCTGGCCTTGCACAAGAGCTTGGTGCTCCTCTGATTCCAAGAGGCTTTTGCTGGAGAAGGGCTTTGTTTTTAACTCTGCTTCATCTTCCACAGCCAAATGAGTCAACTCCTATTAGCATGAAGGAAAGATAAAGTGAAAAAAGAAAGACTGTAGAACTAAGGGCTTCAACAACAGTGAGAAAACTCTGTTTGAAATGCATACAGAGGTCGCCTGGGTGGCTCAGTGGGTTAAGCCTCTGCCTTCAGCTCAAGTCATGATCCCAGGGTCCTGGGATGGAGCTCCACATCCGGCTCTCTGCTCAGCAGGGAGCCTACTGCCTCCTCTCTCTCTCTCTGCCTGCCTCTCTGCCCACTTGTGATCTCTCTCTGTCAAATAAATAAGTAAAAATCTTTAAAAAAAGAAGAAGAAGAAGAAGAAGAAACATATACAGAACTATTCAAAGCATTCACTGCAGCAATATTTATAATAGCCAGAATAAGAGAATGAATAAATAAATAAATAAACTGTATTTATTATATCTGAGTGGTTGAAATAAATAAACTAGATATGGACATCAAACTCAAGAAAGACCTCAAAAGGGGCGCCTGGGTGGTTCAGTGGGTTAAGCCGCTGCCTTCGGCTCGGGTCATGATCTCAGGGTCCTGGGATTGAGTCCCGCATCGGGCTCTCTGCTCAGCGGGGAGCCTGCTTCCTCCTCTCTCTCTGCCTGCCTCTCTGTCTGCTTGTGATCTCTCTGTCAAATAAATAAATAAAATCTTAAAAAAAAATAAGACCTCAAAAACAGCATTGAGGGCACCTGGGTGGCTCAGTGGGTTAAGCCGCTGCCTTCGGCTCAGGTCATGATCTCAGGGTCCTGGGATCGAGTCCCGCATCGGGCTCTCTGCTCAGCAGGGAGCCTCCTTCCCTTCCTCTCTCTCTGCCTGCCTCTCTGCTTACTTGTGATCTCTCTCTGTCAAATAAATAAATAAAATCTTTAAAAAAAAAAAACAGCATTGAGTGAAAAATGGAAATTGCAGAATGATATGTATATTATGATATTACATATATGAAGACTTAAAACTTCACAATAAAAAGCAACATATACAAAGAGAACTAGTCTGATAGACTACTTACTTTCTCAGTATTTTTCAGGATCTAATCTACCACTAGCCCTGCTTAACTGAGACCTCAGGCCATGTAACATTTCCAAAGCCTTTTCAGAGACTATTATATGCTTTCAGCAACTTTTCCCCTAAGATATTTAAAACTAAATCTCTACTAATAGATAATTCATTACTGTAGGTTTTGTAGGTTTTTCCACTATACTTCACAATGTAAATTTCCTTGGGAAGTTCCTTAATAATTAATGCTTTACCAAAGTAAGTCACAGTTTAGAGCAATGGTTCCCAACTGTGCCTTGGAATTTCTGCTCCCCAGGGGACAGTTTGCAATGTCCGAGGACATTTTTGGTTGTCATAACTGGGAAGTGATAGAGGTCAGAGATGCTACTAAACATCCTACAAGGCAGCATAGGAAACCCCAGGCCTCCCCACCAAAATTACCCATTCCAAAATGCCAACAGTACTAAGGTACAGAAACCTTGATTTAGAGCAAAGGCCTCTGATTTTTTGTTTTGTTTTGTTTTTTTAAGGGTTTTATTTATTATTTATCTTAGAGAACAAGCATGGGGTGGAGAGGACAGAAGGAGAAGAAGATAGAGAATGTCAAGCAGGCTGCATGCCCAGGGGAGAGCCTCACACAGGGGTCAATTCCAAGACCCTGAAATCACAACCTGGGCCAAAATTAAGAGTCAGTCACTTAACCAAGTAAATCAACCAGGAGACCCTGATTTTTTTTGTTGTTTTTTAAACAATTTTTAAAAATTCTCACATTGGGGCGCCTGGGTGGCTCAGTGGGTTAAACCTCTGCCTTCGGCTCAGGTTATGATCCCAGGGTCCTGGGATCAAGCCCCGCATTGGGCTCCCTGCTCATCAGGGAGCCTGCTTCCTCCTCTCTCTCTGTGATATCTGTCTGTCAAATAAATTAAAAAAAAAAATCTTAAAATTCTCACATTAAGAGCACCCTCCTAGGAATATTATTTATAATGAGTGGCTATGTAAGGGGACAGAACGTGAACAGAGGAAGGGATGCCTGGGTGGCACAGTCAGCTGAGCGGCCGACTCTTGGTTTCAGCTCAGGTCGTGGTCTCAGGGTCATGATCTCAGGGTTGTGAGATTGGGCCACACATCGGGCTCTGTGCTCAGTGCAGAGTCACTTGAGATTTTCTCTCCCTTTGCCCCTCCCACTTGTGCTCTCTTTCTCCCTTCCTCTCTCTCTAAAATAAATAAATCTTTTTAAAAAAAGATGAACACAAGAGGTGAGAAAAGCATCAAAAAAGTGGCCCTGACTTCAAGTTCTAGAAGCATTAGCCCTGATTCCCTCCTTGCATTTCCCCATAACCGCACCGACCTCAAACTCCACAGACACTTAATTTAGGGAAAATAATGGAGAAGGCAGAGCTGGAAGACAGAAACCAGAGATCCCCCCTGTTTACCATTCTCAAATGGTGCAAATAACGAGTACAGTATGGGGCAGAAGTTGCTGTCAGAGGTCAGAGCAAGAGGGAACACAATCACCAGCACTAAGAAACAGACCCGGAAAAGGTTTCAGGTGGTTACAAAATGAAATGAGAAAGGCAGAACTGCTAAATCTCCTTTCCAAATACCTGACAAAACAACAGTCAGAAAGGATAAAGGATTACTCCATAACTGCAAAACCTGCTATTAACTTCAAAAGAGTACTTGCCGTCAACACAGAGCAAAGATTAACCCTTTCGTAGATCAATAGTTCTGCTTTGGTCATCTCTTAAAGTTCAGGGCAGATCTTCTCAGGAAATAGTTTGATCACATGTGTACTGCTGAAGGTAAGTTTTTTTTTTCTTTTTACCAACCCAAAGGCTTCTAAAATAGAAGTTACTCTTGCATCCTCTGAATATTTCTCTCTCAGATTAAGACCTTAATTTTTTTTTTTTAAAGATTTTATTTATTTATTTGAGAGAGAGAGAGACAGTGAGAGAGAGAATGAGCGAGGAGAAGGTCAGAGAGCGAAGCAGACTCCCCATGGAGCTGGGAGCCTGATGCGGGACTCGATCCCGGGACTCCAGGATCACGCCCTGAGCCGAAGGCAGTCGTCCAACCAACTGCGCCACCCAGGCGTCCCAAGACCTTAATTTTAGGAGCTAAATTTATGACTGCCCTGAAAATTCAAAGGGGATCCCTGTACTACCCCAGAATAAAGCTGACCATGTCCTTACTACATGTAGTTCCTACCTTCAAGCAGAAGATGAAGAAGTCACCTGCCAAACCGCACTCTTGGCAGTGGGACAACAAGTCCCCAAGATGCTCTACCCGGCTCTGCTCTGAGGACACCTTCTGGTACAGGGCTTCATCCTCATCTTCATCACTACAACACAGGGTAAGATTTATCTTGGCAGTGTCGCTCAGAGATTTTTTTCTTGAAACCCCAAAATAATCTCCTAAAGTAACATGGTACTTTCATACAGTAAATCATTAGAAAGGTCTCAAAAATGTGTTTATATTACTCTCCTGTCCCTCCATGCTGGAAAAGTGTTTATTCTCAGAAGGCAGGGTACCATGTCCTGTGTACTCATTTGCTCAGTGGGGAAAAGACTCACAAAGGGAAGTGGCTTTTCAGATGGATGTTGAAGAATGACTATTATTTCAATAAACTGAAAAAGCAAGGAGAAATTAAAGTACAGGTTGTAGGCAGATATTCTGGTTCCCAAGGAAGAAGAGAGGAAAAGAAGTCTGCAAAGGAAGGTCAGATAATAGAGGGCCATAATGCCCATTCAAAGAAAGCCGGACTTTTTTTCAATGAGCCACTGAAGAGTTATGGGCAGCAGGAAAAGACACTATCCTTACAGGAGAACATGCAGTCCATCTCAACTAATAACTAACTAGATGAAATATGAAAATGCATAAAGACTCGGGCAAATTTTCAAGTAAAAGCAATGCTACTATTTCTGCAAAAAATTTTAAGAAACTTCTCATGAGGTACTAAGAGTCTCAGTTTTATTGCAGATCAAGTGAAAAAGCAAAGATACAATATTATTTTATATCATGTAAACAAACACAGTGGCACAAAGATGTACTAGAAGACAAAAACACTAAAAAAACACGAATAGTGACTAGGATTGTAGCTACTTTTTGTTTTCCTCTTTATGCTTTTTTTTGTGCTATACAAAGAAGGAATGTACTCTTGTGATTAAAGAAGGAATAAAATATTTTCAAACTAAACTGAGAAAAAAATGACAGATGTTGCTTCATATCATTGAAAAGTATAATTATGAAATAACGTTGATTTGGCCATCCCATTGGGAAGTAAGTTCCAATTTGCCAGTTCACTAATAACATGGCCTTTATATTCCTCTAGTAGAAAAAAATAACCTATAAACTAAGCTTAAGGTCCTTTCTTATATTATCCCAGAATCTCCCAGCATCCTTCCCATCAGCATGTATCTACACCACATTTTATATCAGAAAAAAACTGAAATGGCTAAGAGTCACATCTAAGCCTCTGTAACCACCCTGTCAAAATGAAGTACTATATTTAAATACTTTTTTAAAAAGACATGACAATAATTACCTTATGTAGTTGTATTTCATTCTTAAAATTTCAATGAAAAAGAGTCAGTTCCAAATACTGTAGCTATACTTAGTTCCAGAAAAATTAAAATTCTAGATCCAAAGATCATGAAAGCTAATAAGCTACTTTTTTAGTGTTTAAAGTTAAACAAACTTTGTATTGATAACTGGGACTCCTGGGCAGAATGATAGGGTAAAATGTAAGTGGTGAGACTGACTTGCCATTAGGGGACTGCCACCAGGAGCAAGATCTTTAGAACAAAAGATAAATCACACACACACACACACACACACTTCTTTAATATAGTGAAAGTCAATTTTCTGGAGATACGGAGTGTCAAATGAAAGTATCAAATGAAAACTATGGACCCTATTTTCAGGGGAAAAAAAATACAGGTTTGCACACAAAACATTTCTTGTATATAATTTCAAAGGGACCGTGGACACCTAGAAGTCCATGTAGAAACCCTGAGTTAAGGGTCCATTGCTTCTGGCAGTAGATGGAGATTCAGTCAATAACTGTCTATTCAGTTTCCTCCTCCATGAAGATAAACTATAGTTTCAGCAAAAACCATCAATTCTGGGGGCGCCTGGATGGCTCAGTCATTAAGTGTCTGCCTTTTGGATCTGGTCATGATCCTGGGGTCCTGGGATCAAGACCCACATCAGGCTCCCTGCTCAGTGGGAAGTTCGTTTCTTCCTCTGCTGCTACCCCTGCTTGTGTTCCCTCTCTCGTTGTGTCTCTCTTTTCAAATAAGTAAATAAAATCTTTAAAAAAAAACCTGTCGATTCTGGCATATGCGCACTTAAGATGTACACTAGAGGCGTGTCACGATAGCAATTAGTTTTAACTACTGATAAGTTAAATACTACAAATTCTCTATGTAGTCACTGAAGTGGTCCCAGATTAAACTGTTCCAAAGTGTTTTAAAAATAAACATGTGAAGACATTTTAAACTTTCAGTACAGGGGCATAGTTATGGTCACAAAGCCCACTAGTGCTCAACAACTCTCAAGAAATTGGTAGCTTGCATTTGTACTGATAAATTCTGCTTGCAGTCAATGTGTGTTTCCCAGCATATTGAAAGGATGTCTTATAACTTTACTAAGTTAACTATGAATAAGAAAAAGTATTTACACCTTAACAAAGAGCCACCCTTTGAATGTGACGTAAAAATCTGAACCGTCAGCTAAGAATTCTATGGGACTCTGGTCAACAGGAACTTACACTCTGAGGCAATAATATCTACACGTATCACCCAAAAAAGAAAATAATTTAAAATATATTTGTGAGGTGCTAGAGAAATAAATGATCCATTCCACTAACATTTATTAAGCACCATCTAATTGCTCTCCAGGAGAAAGAAACCCCCACCATAAAATTAACATAAAAGATAGCTATCAGACAATTTCCCTAAGGAATAAGTCTGACTGTGAACACACACGGAGCATTTAGAGAGTCAGAAAGAGAAACAGATCGATACGGTGCTGAGGGTAAACGTGTGACTGCCCTTTACTCTGATTCTCTGGCAAAGACTTTGAGAAGTGGGCTTGTGATGTAGAGCTGTGAGGCTCCAGCAAATTGCACCTACTATTAGCTGCCATCTGAGGAAAAACTGCAGGATTATTTAAGGTGCCCACATTTCATCTAGAGATTATAAATAGCAGCACCTCAGCGGCTTAAAGTTCTAGGTCCCGTTCTATCGGCGCCCCCTAGCGGACAAGACCGGGAAGGGCCTCTGGGGTGCAATTGTGTCAGAAGACAGAGGGTGAAGGCTGTTGTGGACTCACCAATTGGCCTCTTGGATGGTAACCATGATGCCGCCTTGAGTGGCGGCTCTAAAATGACACAGAGAATGAAGAGAGGACGCAGTTTTGTCCAATCCTGCAAATCCTTTCAGGCTGGCAATTGCCTTCTTCCTCTCTAGCTTCCCCAGAATCCATAATAAGATCTCTTGGCAAAGTGACCTGGCAGAAAAAGCAGTTATAAATGAGCTTGTCATCTTACTCTACACATCTAACAAGCTAACATAAAAAAAGAAAGGAAGACTGTCAGGTTCCACGGCATTCTAAGTGCTGGCACAACCACCTAGTACTACTGAAGTGCAGCACTGGAAACTATGCTTCCTGTGAATTTCAGAACATATCTAATATCCTGAAGTTCAGTGAGTGACTGGCTAATCTTTGGCTCTAGAAGTAACCCTGATAAGACACAGAAGCCTCACACGGTTTTAAAAAATAATTTCAAGTGTATCATTGCCTTTGATCAGGCACTCTGAAAGAAAGTTTATACTGATAAAACCATCTACCAATGGGACCAAGAGCTGGTGACCAAGAAACACCACACCAACAAATTCTGGCTGATTCCTCACCCTCTTTTATCTGTGCCAGTCAACTAGGATCGATCGGGATGGAATAAAGGTTTGCTTCTTCCTTCTCAGTCTCTAAGGAGGACATGAAATGCTGTGAGGAGTTGGGTTTCAGAACTGTTAAGTTATTATATGGACAGTTCTTTGAAGCCAAATTCACATATTTCTCGTCTCTATCTTCTTCTGTGTTCTCTCTCTTGTCACTGCTCCTGAATCTGTGGGCTGCAAGGATGTGCTGACCAAAAGTTAGAGTCCAAGGTAGATGGAAGCTTTCCTTCATCAATGATGGTAGCTGTCTACTGAGTTTATGATTTTCCAGGGACAGTGCTAAACTGAACTCTATCATCTGTCTTCATAATAACCCTATGAAGAAGGTACTATTATTGCATATCTGGTCACATGTGGGGGATTTCCAAACCCTAAAAATCAGAATTCTCTAGGACTTAAAAAAGGATATAAACCTTTATAAAGAAGAAGAAACAACATAAGTATCTGTGAACACAGAGGCTGACACAAAATGAAGCCTATTTAAATTCCAATACAAAAGATTATTTTCTGGATGATTAAGAAATAAATCCCTTCATTCCAAACAACACTGAGCAGCACTCACCCCAGAGCCAAGTCTACATTACAGAGTGCCACATTCAGATCCAGATTTCCCCCGCTTGATTTCTCACTCCCCACAAAGTTCTTAGGATCCATTCTCCATTTCCTCCTTCCTAGACATGTAATTCTAGTATTTCTCACAGATCAAACAAGGACATGTTTACACATGTAAACAGGGATTTTTGTCTCTGAAGTCTAGGACAGAGGCTGAGGAAAGCCATTCTAAAAATTACATCCAATCCCTTGAAGTCTGAAAAGCTCTCCTTCTTTTACAGATGAGCCAAGTAAGAGGACCCCTAAATGTTTTATTGATTTTGGAAGAAACAAAATTACAAAGCGGCATTAAGTTTTATATTCAAAATAAGAATAAGAACAACATACAATAAAGATTTCACTATAAGGTTCTCTGGGGTTTTTTTTGCTTTTCGGTTTTGTTTTGTTTTGTTTTGTTTTTTTTACCTTATGTGAGACACACTTTGTTTGGTAAAACAGTAGAGAGAAAAGAGCACTCCCAGGACGGGAAACAGGGACTCCATTAAAACCGTCACAGGTTCATTCCCGACCACGTATACCTAGGGAAGAGAAAATGGTGAGGGGTACCATGAATGCAAGGCCAGAGGAATGGGAATCAAATATCATACACATCCTAGCAGCGAGGAGAGTCTTATCTTAAGCAACACTTTAGCCCTAAATCAAACAATTTTAGCTCTGAGGCTAAGAAAACCATTTGAGATTGGCAGACAGGCTGAGACACAGGGAGCCTGAGCTGGAGCAGCGCCCTTCCGTGTGTGCAGCCTGAAGAACCACAGGGGGAAACGTGTAAATTAACCCATCTTCTGACCCCTTCCTTTCCTGCTTTTGACTACCTTTTTATCTCTTACTAATCTGCCTATTACTCATCTATACACTAATTCTCTAATTACTGAAGGCTCTGCTCTTAGGAATTAACAAGCAAATAATGCCAAATAGAAAAACTTTAAACTAGATTTGAAAAATAAAAACAAAGCTTCCTCTGGGTTTGTCACTCTTCAGATCTAACTGCCATATGGGCATGTCCTATAAATGTTAAAGATGTGCACCTAGCTCTGCACTGACTTTATAGGATTAAGCGCATAAGGATGCTGATTTTTGTTAACGGTAATTGTCCTTTCAAAAAGGACAGCACAAATGCCTTCAACAACATTTATGTGACTACCCACTGGAATCCAAGCATTGTCCTAGGCATTGTAGTGAATAGAAAAATGAGTTTTAAGAGTTGTTCTCTCTAAATTGCTTGTGATCTACCAAGAAGAATAAAAGATTCTCACAAGAATAAAACAAGTAAACCAATTATAATAATAATGCTTGAAAGCAGGCAATTTAAAGAGTTAAGAAGAGCAAAATGCTCTTTTTTCGATATTCTTTCTGTAAATAAGGGCTTCCTTAAGTTTCCCTTTCCTCATCCTTTAAAATAGGGCTAAGATTGGGACGCCTGGGTGGCTCAGTCAATTAAGAATCTGCCTTGGGCTCAGGTCATGATCCCAGAATCCTGGGACCCAGTTCCACATCAGGCTCCTTGCTCAGCAGGAAGCCTGCTTCTCCCTCTGCCACCACTTCCCCTGTTTGTGATCTCTCTCTCTGCCCCTCCCTAAAACACATAAATAAAAATAAAATCTTTTAAAACAAGAATTAATCTCTGTCAGTTCCTCATCTTTTTCCTTTCATCATCATTATCTGTGTGTACACTATCAGATTTTAGTTATTAATTAAATTGTGCTTAATTGAAGTAGAAATCAATGCTGTTTATTTTTTTATCAAAGCTGTTTATGGAATACTAAAGGTCATGGAGGCACAAGCTGGAAAACTCTCTGTGCTTCTCCAGGGAACCCTGCCCCTTTAAATCAACCCGAATTTCTCATACTCCTTAAGCCTCCCAGCTCTTCTGTGGAGCCTGATAACCGAGGAGCCAGTTTCCTGTGCATGATCTAATCTCCATAAGCCCAGCTAAATGAGGTGCATTGTATGGCAGTGTTCACAAGTAATATGCAGGCCTAAATATGATATCACCAATTACAAGTGGTAAAAAAAGAGATTCACCCAGATAACGTAAGGGCCTATTGTTCGGTGTTGTAGTCTGTGTTCCCAGAAGTAATCCCTGTGGAGCCATCCTTCCTTACCAGCATCTTTTGTACAAAAAACAAAAACCAAACGGAGTTAAATCTCCATTACTTACTGGCTTGACTCGGTCAAAGCACCTCAATTTTTTTTTTTAAGATTTTATTTATTTATTCGAGAGCGAGACCAGCAGGGAGCCCGCTTCTCCATCTTCTGCTGCTGCTCCACCTGCTTGTGCTCTGTCCCTGTCAACTAGATAAATAAAATCTTTTAAAAATAAATAAATAAATAAACTTCCTTGATGGGAGGACATTTGTTTTTCAAAAGTTTTGGATGGGCCATCTGAAACTTCTACCTTTTCCACAGGCCTACGATTTATTTGACTGTTCCAAAGGTTCACCCACTCATTCACTGATTCAAGTATTTAGTAAGCATCTGGCCACCACTAATGACTTGTCTCCTCTAAATTCTAAAAGCACTTTAAGGCTTATAACATAAAATCAGCCCATAAGTCCATAGTTATCTCTCCCCTCTTCAACCAGCCCCTCTCTTTCTCTATTTCAGCACCAATCAGGATGGATGATTAAACTGTGTTACCTGAATGCCTGGTGACTATGCAGTTGTTACAGAAGTATACAACTTAAAGGAACCCCACTAATAACTGTTTTCACAAAGCCAACAGTAACTACCATTTACTGCAATGTCTACTCAAGAATAAACTGGGTTGGGGCACCTGGGTGGCTCAGTGGGTTAAAGCCTCTGCCTTAGGCTCAGGTCATGATCCCGGGGTCCTGGGATCGAGGCCCGCATCAGGAGCCTGCTTCCTCCTCTCTCTCTGCCTGCCTCTCTGCCTCCTTGTGATCTCTGTCTGTCAAATAAATAAATAAATAAATATTTTTTTAAAAAAAGAATAAACTGGGTTATTCAGCCAAACATTTAATATACAATTGATTCTCACAATTCCTGAGGGTTAAGATTTTTATGCCCATTCTAAAAATGTGGAAAACAGGCTGAGAGAAGCGAAGTTAGTAAGTAGCAGAGCCAGGGTGAACCCAGATCGGCCTGACATAAAATCCATGCACAGTCCATAGGGACAAGACGGAGAGCAGATGAGGAGGAAGGGAAAATGGGGACGGATCACTTAATGGGTATATGGTGTTTCCATTTGGGGTGATGAACAAGTCCTGGAACTAGACAGTGATGATAACTGTGTGAGTAAGAATAGACTAAATGCCAGAGAACTGTATACTTGAAAATGGTTAAAATGGTAAATTTTATGTCATATGTATTTCACAGTTTTAAAAAGAATAAAGCAAGTACTCCATGGCCTCCCACTACTCACTTCCCCATGTGCACGTTTTCGTTGCTTCAGTCCCTAACCCACACCAACTTCACCCCAGCCACCTTCCCGCAGAATCAGTGGGCCCCAGCTTGTTGGGCTGTTGATAACTCTAGTCCTGGTACTTCTGCAAAGTCGGGCGAGAGTTCCTGAGTGGCACCATGGACAGCGGCTTCTGCACCACCTCCCCTTCCTCCTACTGAGACTCAGGAATCATACAGCCCCCTTGTACCAAGCCTTCCAGTAGATCTCCAGGGACATACTGTGGCCAGGCCTTTCCAAGGACAGTGCCCTCCTTCCATCTCTTGCCTGGCACTCAACTCATATATGGGTTAACAATTTGGTGTGCACCTCACATCCAACATTAGCCTCTTTACACACACCCAAAATGGAATCTGGCCACTTCCCACTTCCTGTGGACTCCACAGATCACCGACTTATACCTGGTGTTTAGTGACCTATAAAGAGACACAGGAGGCTGCACTGATTCAGCCAATGTTACACTGTCATCTCTTGCTGACTGCACTGACAATGACCAAATGCTCTAGGAAAACAAAACAAAACAAAACAAAAAAATAGTCCTTCCAATAAACTCCTACTACATATGGAAGAAACTGTTCGGACCAGTTCCTCCCAGTTTCCTCCACACTAGGCTGGTGACTGTACCCACTGAGGAAACAGTGAAGGCCCAACAGTAAGCTGTTCCTGCCCCACAGTGGAGAGGGTCCTACAACCCTGAATCGACATCCTAAGAGTGGGATGTTGTGGAATCTCCTTGGACTGTGCTTATTGTAGTCTCCACCTAGTTGCGGTTCTTTTCCTGCTCACCAAGAGGCAAAGTGGGATGGGAGTTCAAGTTCTGAAACACAATCCCTGCTTTATGTATTATTTTGACCTATGGAAATTCCCTTTTCTCAGCAGTATAACAACTGTATATGTTTCAAGTAGGGTTGCTTGTAATATTCCTACTGACCAGTTACAAGAATTAACACAAATCAACTGACTTCTCTGAGTCTCAGTTTCCTTACCTAGAAAACAAGGAGGTTAGATTAATCGAGCTTTGGTATCTAATCTACCATCCCCTGACTTGAGTGCAAATTTGCTCTCTTCTTCTGTATCCTTTTGGTACCTCAGCAATTAAGAGGTAAAACTAGTAGCAAAACATGAACCAATCCTCCACCATCCCCAAAATTTTTAAGCACTGAAATTTGACCAAGTTGTACAAATTTCTAACCCTCCCCACATGCTTTCCCGTCTATCAGTTCTGAAGTTAGTACTTTAAAGGTGAAATCCTGTTTAGTTGAAAGGTTTTCTTGTTACTTGAGGTATCTGTAGGGTCTAGGGACCACCAAACAAAATGCCAAGAGGTGGGAAAGCTGAAGCAGGGAAGGTAGAGACAGACTCTCAAGGTATGTTTTCAATTCTTTGGTGTGAGAAAGCCTCTCTGAGAGTAAGTGAAATGGCGCTTTGAAGAAAAGATGAAGCTTCATGTCTACCCGTGACTTTACCGGTATAAATATGTAGGACATGGTTGATGGACAAAATAAGAGGAGAGTATGGGTCTATAAAAATCATAATGGCTCAGAACAGATCACATGAGAAAACAAATGGGTACCAATGATCCTACTGGCAGCTTGGGGATTTTCACAGTCCTTTCCCAACGCATCTTGACTTTCTATCACAGATCCAGCCATGAGAAGAGGTGTCTGGGGTTAGGCCTTACAACCCTCCATTGGAGCTTAGAGACTACTCTGAACAAGTAACAGAGACACGTTTCTAGGTATTCTTAACAAGAGATCACACACTACCTGTAACTGCTTGACTGGGAGCTCCCTGAAAGCAGTAACTGGCTTTTAATGATTTCTGTGTTTGTAAACCTAGCAGAGTATCTGCCGTTCTGTATGTAATTCACAAAACTGTTTTTGGTGACTGATTAACTGAATCAAAGAACGAATGAATAAAGTACACTGAATGCTTTTTCTCAAAAGTTCTGTTTCTATGGGGAAATTACAAAGCCCTCTGTATTTTCACTTCTTCTTCTTTTTTCTTTCTTTTTTAAGCTGTAGCTAGAAGCTATTCAATCAATGTTAATTAACTGAAGCATCACAGAACTTCAGCCATGGAAGGGGGAGTAGATTGAACAAAAGGAGGTTTGCTTTTATTGTACTGGCTTATTCAACACCTATCTTCAATATCTGAAAGACTGAATTTCTCTGGAAGGACTAACTAGAAATTTAAATTAAAAAGGAAAGGAAAAACCCAGAGTCCAAATGGTCAGAAGTATTAAGAATAAACATGTGTTTTTGATTCAAAGCAAAACCAAACAGAAAGCAGTCCTCACATACCCCCTTTCTCATTTACTAGACTTCCATTACATGGTTAAGTACATCCCTCTGGGACCACTGTAGGGTTGAAAGAGAACCAGGAAGTCCGGAGACAGGAAACAGGTATGAATTTTGTTTCTGACACCTACATGATTGCCCAAAATCACATATTAAGTGAGTGAACATGGGTAAGACATTTAAACCCCTCTAGGATTCAGTGTCCTCATTTATAATGCAAGTGCTAAGCTTTTGGCTTAAAGACCAGCTAAGATAATTCATGTTAAAATATTCTGTAAAACATACAGTCCTGTGCAAATGTTACATTGATCCCTAAATACCTGCTGATACGGCTGTAAATGGAACTGTCTGCTTAATTCATGGCCTTATCTTTTATGGGGATGTAGACGTGTGGAAATACAAACATGAATCAAGCTGACTGAATCCTAACACTGAAATTCAGTACAGGCTGGAACTTGACTGTACCCCTGTTAAAGATTAAACTAGTCAAATGCTGCCTTCTAAAATATCACAGTGATCCTTTTGATAGTCATGTTCCAGAATTTCTAATGCACTTACTGAGTTTAATTAAGACTTGTGAGAAGGAAAAGGACAAGGCAAGTTACCTAATATAGTATTTTGCACCGTGCATGCTTTCAGGGTGTATTACATAAAATAATCTTTTTTAAAAAGTGTTTCCTTGAACCAAAAGAGAACTGACAGTTTTCTGAGCCAAATTATTTGCTAAAGTATACAATGAACCTTCCACAAGTTACCTTGTTTCATCCCTACAACTCAAGCGTCAAATAAGTCACCTGAAGTCACATGGATCATCACCCTTGAGCCAGATTCCAACCCAGGTCTATTGGACTCAAAAGCCCAGGCGCTTTTCACTACACTATACCACAGAATCTGAATGTACCATCTAACACTTGACTGTTCCACAGCTTTGAAGGATACTTAAAAATATTTATTTATTATTTATTTATTTATTTATTTATTTATTTTAGTCAGGGAAGGCAGTGGGAGAGAGAGAAAATCTCAAGCCAACACCTTGCTGAGTATGGAGCCCGACATGGGACACAACCTCACAACCTTGACATCATGACCTGAGCCAAAATCAAGAGTTGAATGCTTGCGACTGAGCCATCCAGGCACCCCAAGGATACTTCTTGTGGTCCTCTGCATGTTACTCAAGGTTACAGTTCAATTAGAGTTGGAAACATCCAGAAAGAATGACTGCATTTAGGGAACAAACTAACTTTTTACTGGGAGAAGTAACTAACTTTCTACTGCAAAGCCTTTTGTAGTACTTCTTAAAGGTGTACCATGTACAAATATTATCTTTTCTCAACAAGTGAAAGGGAAGGGACAAAAGGGTTGGTTCCTGGACCAGATCTGGCACTCACGAGTATGACTTAGGACAAGTCACTTCACACTCTTCTGGATTTTGCTTCCTTTTACTGTAAAATGAGGGATTAATTTGTCAAACCCAAAGAATATACCACACCAAGAGTGAAACCTAATGTAAACTATGAACTTTGGACGATACTGGTGTGTCAGTGTTAAGAGTCCTCAACTGTAACACAAAACCCACTCTGATAGGAAAGGTTACCCGTAGGAGAGGTTGTGCACATGTGGGGGGCAGGAGATACATGGCCCTCTGTTCAACTTTTCTGTGCACATAAAACTGCTCTAAAAAACCATCTACTCTTGGGACGCCTGGGTGGCTCAGTTGGTTAAGCAGCTGCCTTCGGCTCAGGTCATGATCCCAGTGTCCTGGGATCGAGTCCCACATCGGGCTCCTTGCTCGGCAGGGAGCCTGCTTCTCCCTCTGCCTCTGCCTGCCACTCTGTCTGCCTGTGCTCGCTCTCTCTCCCTCTCTCTCTGACAAATAAATAAATAAAATCTTTAAAAAAAAAAAAAACCATCTACTCAAAAACCAAAAAAATAAATTATTTCTATATTTCCTTCCAGCTCCAAGAGTCTTTTATTTCATTTTACTCTATTAAAAACAATTAAAATTTTAGAAAGAGGAGTCAATTGGCCAGTCTGAGAAAGTAACTTTAATTAGAAATTTGTTAAGATTAAATGGAGGAAAAAAAAAAGGACTTGTATAATTAAAGTCAGGATTCCCTGAAAACAGAGAGATAAAATGGAAATGAGAATGAAGTATATAAACTAATTAGGTACCTTCTAGCCTTTCCTACCCTCAAATCTCTTCTGCCTTTAGGGAGTCTCGGCAAGTACTGTGAGGAATACTAAAAGGAAACATCGCCTAAGCCCTCCCAGTCCCACCTGGTATCAGATTCTGGCAGGTTCTCTTAAGAGCAAGAAAATGTCCAAATTGTAAAGAATTTTTACAATTATCTTATCCTGCCCTACCCAGAACCAATTTCTATGAAGCCTAGATCTCTCTTTACCTCTGTAAGCACAGAAAAACCATTTATCCCTCTTGTACCAGAGAGGACAAAACAAAAAAAGGTTAAGTATTCTAGGGATAGGACTCCAGACATTCAGAGTCAAAGGAAAAAGAATAGGAAGCCATTGGACTAAAAGTTATTTGAGCTACAAATCCCCTTCTCAGCTTAAGTAATTTTACCAGATGTAAGGTACACACATAGAAACCATGAGACTTATTTATGCACAAGTACAACTGGTTATGCCAAATTTTCAGTTCAATTCAGTAAGCATCTACATATACACCTGTATTGTTGAGAACTTTCCACCTGGCCACCCAGAACCACACTGCTCCATTCTATGCTGTATGTAAAGGATGCAAGCATAAAAAGACCTTCTTTTGGGCGCCTGGGTGGCTCAGTGGGTTAAAGCCTCTGCCTTCGGCTCAGGTCATGATCCCATGATCCCAGGGTCCTGGGATCGAGCCCCACATCGGGCTCTCTGCTCAGTGGGGAGCCTGCTTCCTCCTCTCTCTCCCATCCCCCAACCCACCAATGAGAAGAAAGACAACCCAATTTAAAAATGGGCAAAGGATCTTAATAGAAATTTCTCTAAGGAAGACATGCAAATGGTCAGTAAGCACAAAACAGGCTTTTTAACATCATTAGTCATTGGGGAAATGTGAGTTAAAACCACAATAAGATACTGCTCCGCGCCCACCAGCAAGGCCATCATAATGGAGAAAAGTGGGGGAGAGATGGAGAAGGGGAGTTGGAGGAGGGAGACAAGTGGTCTGGTAGTGGGAATGGTGGGCAGAGAGGATAAACTGGAATTTTCATCCTCTGCTGGCAGGAATGTAAAATTGTGCTGCCGCTCTGGAAAACAATCTGACAGAACCTCCAAAAGTTGAACACAGTGCTACCATATGATCCAGCGATTTCACTCCCAGCTTCACTCCCCACTCAAGAGAAACGAAAACATATGTCCACACAAAAACCTGTACATGGAGGGCTCTAGCAGCATTGTTCACAAGAGACAAAATGTGGAAACAACACAAATCTCCATCAACTGACAACATGTGGTGTATCCATATAATAGAATCCTACTTGGCATTAAAAGGAATGAAGTGCTGCTGCTTCATGTAACGACACGATGAATCTTTTAAAAAAATCCTGCTGGTAAAAAGTCAACTACGAAAGACCACATGTTGTGTGAGTCCATTTACATCGAGAATAGGCAAATCTATAGAGACAGAAAGTAGATTTTAGTAGTTGCCTATAGCTAGAGGCAAAGTTGGGAGAATGGAGAGTGACAGCTAATGGGTATGGGGTCCTTTTAGGGGGTCAATAATATTCTAAGATCAGATTTGCCATAACGGTTACATAACCCTGTGAGTATACGAAAAGCATTGAGTTGGACACTTTAAATGCA
The DNA here is from genome assembly GCF_020171115.1 of Neogale vison. NCBI lineage: Eukaryota > Metazoa > Chordata > Mammalia > Carnivora > Mustelidae > Neogale > Neogale vison. The sequence goes on from NC_058097.1 coordinate 16,890,009, forward strand.
TGAATGGTGTGGTATATGAATTATATCCCAATAAATCTGTTAAGAAGAAAAGAAGAAAAAAAGAAAACCAGAGCTGGAAATGTTCCCAAATGTTTCTCTAAAATTAAACACCCTCTTGTACCCTCCCGCTACCCAGTGTGTTGCTGGATCAATTCAACTATCCCAGATGTTTTCCTTATTTCCTGCCTTTGAGCTGTGCTCTATAATTTAGTATTAGCAGAAAGTTAATAAAGACAACACATCCTTTGTTGCTAAACTTTACACAGTGTTTACCATTTTCTTCCAACATACACATTTCCTCTGTTTTCCCATTGCAGCTGAGCTGCCAAAACCTTGTAGGGAGAATAATTACCCTTCTGCACCCCCTTCCTGCTTTCCTAGCAGTCCCAATCTTTTGTGCATAATCAAGTGTTTATAGCAAACTAATGTTTTGCTTGCCACTCCAGGAGGTTTTAAATTCACCAAACTGTTCACCAAATTAGGAGGGTTTTTTCCCCCTCCCCCCTTTTTTGGGCAAGAATAGGAACAATGGCAGGATTCACTATTTCTGGATCTCCATTTTTTAGAGGCTAATTCACTTGCCAGAAAGAAGTTGTTTTGCTTTCTTTTTCCTTGAAAAGCAAAAGCAACTCTTTTTTTTTTTTTTTAATTTCCCAGAAATACTATGCAGGTTTTTTTACCAAAGTTTAGTCAAAATTAGTTCTACCTTGATACCACTTTCAAGTCTTTCTGACATTCCATACCCAACCGTTTAACGATTTTTCATCCTGATATTCCTTAGATGGTATGTGACTGAAGACAACCTTTCTGAAAGTTAGCTGGGCCTTTTTCTCCGATTCAGAACATTTGCCTTCTAGACTGTTCTATATAATTTCTTCTTTCTATAATATAAATGTCCTTGTCTACGCATATGTAAAATAGGATATAAAAACTTCCTTTTCATAAGTCTCTAAATAAGGTATTTAAAAAAACAAAACCAGCATTATATTCAGTAAGTCACTGTGTCATGTTTTATCTATAAACTATTTAATTCTATATTTGTATGCCAGGTCAACCCTCTTAAGGATATTCTCTCTCTTTTTTTTAAACAGTGAAATTATTTTTTTTTTTTTAAAGATTTTATTTATTTATTTGACAGAGAGAAATCACAAGTAGGCAGAGAGGCAGGCAGAGAGAGAGAGAGGGAAGCAGGCTCCCTGCCGAGCAGAGAGCCCGATGCGGGACTTGATCCCAGGACCCTGAGATCATGACCTGAGCCGAAGGCAGCGGCTTAACCCACTGAGCCACCCAGGCGCCCCATAAACAGTGAAATTAAATGAAAGGGTAGCAAACATCTTACTTTAGTAAAAAGCTGAGTGTTAAAGAGATTGAGTTTTGAATTTTTTCAGCATGCATTTTATATCTACAAATTATCACTTTTTTTTTTAAAGATCTTATTTATTTATGTGACACAGAATGAGATCACAAGTAGGCAGAGAGGCAGGCAGAGAGGGAAGGGGAAGCAGGCTCTCCACTGAGCAGAGAGCCTGATGCGGCACTTGATCCCAGGACCCTGAGATCACAACCTGAGCCGAAGGCAGAGGCTTAACCCACTGAGCCACCCAGGCACCCAAATTATCACTATCATACATGAAGTTTAAAACAAAAGAAAAGCATCGGTCTTCTTACCTGAAAAGAATATAACTTAAGATTTACTCTATACCCTCAGATGCTGCTAGAGAGAATGTAAAATGGTGTAGCCACTTTGGCAGTTCTTCAAATGGTTAAATACAGACTGACTATAAGATCTAGCAATTCTACTCAGGTTAAACAGAGCTACTGTAAGATCTAGCAACATACCCAAGAGATATAAAAACATGTTACACAAAGACTACTACACAAATGTCTGTGGCAGCTTTAATCACAAAAGCCAAAATGTAGAAACACCCCAAACATGCATGAGAGGATGAGTGAATTACAAAATACTGTCTATACCTACAACAGGATACTATTCAGCAATATAAAAGAATGAAGTCTTGGGACACTTGGACGGCTCTGTCAGTAAAGCATGCAACTCTTGATCTAAGGGTTGTGAGTTCAAACCCCTTGTTGGATGTAGAGATTACTTAAAAATAAAAAATAAATAAAAAATGAAGTCCTGGTTCATATTACAATATTACAAAGCTAAAAAAACATCATGCTAAGTAAAGGAGGACAATCACAAAAGACTACATAGTGTACAATTCCATGTACATGCAATGTTCAGAATAGGCAAATCCAGAGAAAGAGAAAGTAGATTAACGGCTGCCTGGGGCTAGAGGGGTGAGAGGGCGGGAGAGTGGAGGGAAGGGTGGGGGAGGGCTTTGGGAGTAGTGTGAGGTTTGTTTTTGTGTAATGAAGCATCCTAAAATCCATTGTGATGATGGCTGCACAAACCTGTGAATATAATAAAACTCCACTGATTTGCCCACTTTTTTTTTTCATTTTTTAAAAGATTTATTTACTGAAAGAGAGAGTGTGAGGTGGAGGGGAGGAGGCAGAGGGAGAGGGAGAGAGAATCTCAAGCACGCTCTCCCACTGAGCACAGAGCCTGATGCAGGGCTCAGTCTCATGACCCTGAGACCATGACTGAGACAGAATCAAGAGTCAGACACTTAACCGACTGAGCCACCCAGGTGCCCCATTTGCACAAATGCGCTAACTGTAAAGTATGTGAATTATGTCTTACAAAGCTGTTTCATTTTTATTTTTCTATTTAACTTTTAGTTGGTTAACATACAGTGCAATATTGGTTTCTGGAGTAGAATTCAGTGCTTCATCACTTAGATACAACACCCAGTGCTCATCACAAGTGCCCTCCTTAATATCCATCCCCCATCTAGCCCATCTCCTACCTGTCTCCTTCCATCAACCCTCAGTTTGTTCTCTATCGTTAGGAGTCCCTTATGGTGGGGTGCCTGGGTGGCTCAGTGGGTTAAAGCCTCTGCTAAGGTCATGATCCCAGGGTCCTGGGATCGAGCCCCACATCGGGCTCTCTGCTCAGCACAGAGCCTGCTTCCCCCGCCCCTTGCCTGCCTCTCTGCCTACTTGTGATCTCTATCTGTCAAATAAATAAATAAATAAAATCTTTAAAAAAAAAAAGTGTCTCTTATGGTTAGAGACTCTTAATCATAGGAAACAAACTGAGGGTTGCTGGATGGGAGGGGATAGGGGGTTGGGGTAACTGGGTGAGAGACATTAAGGAAGGCACATGATGTAATGAGCACTGGGTATTATGTAAGACTGATGAATCACTGACCTCTACCTCTGAAACCAATAATACATTATATGCTAAATAATTGAATTTAAACTAAAAAAAAAGAAAAAAATTTAAAAATTTTAAAAAGTACCCAAAAAAGAGTCTCTTATGGTTTTTTCTCTCTCTCCTTTTTTGTTTTCTCCCCTCCCATATGTTCATTTGTTTTTTCTTAAATTACACATATGAATGAGATCATATGATATTTGTCTTTCTCTTATTTCACTTAGCATAATACCCTCTAACTCCATCCACATGGTTGTAAATGGCAAGACTTCGTTCTTGTTGATGGCTGAGTAATATATCATTATATAAACATACCACATCCTCTTTGTCCATTCATCAATCAATGGACATCTAAAGCTATTTTATTTTTTTTTAAAGATTTTATTTATTTATTTGAGAGAGATTTATTGAGAGAGATCACAAGCAGGGAGAGAGGCAGGCAGAGAAAGAGCAGGAAGCAGGCTCCCTGCTGAGCAGAGAGCCCAATGTGGGGCTCGATCCCAGGACTCCGAGTTCATGACCTGAGCCGAAGGCAGCGGCTTAACCCGCTGAGCCACCCAGGCGCCCCTAAAGCTATTTTAAAAAAAGAAAGATTTACTCTATAGTCAAAGGTCCATCAACTAATGAACAAATAAACAAAATGTGGTATATTCACACAATGGAATATTACTTAGCAATTAAAAGGGACAAAAATAGTGATCTATGAAACAATCTGGATAAACCTTAGAAACATCATGCAAAGAGAGGGGCAGGCGCCTGGCTGGCTTAGTTGGTAGAGCTTGTGACTCTTGATCCCAGGTTCGTGAGTTCAAGCCCCATTTTGGGCATAGAGATTACTTAAAACAAAAGAACAAATAAACAAACGAACACCACTATGTTAAGAGAGAGAAACTAGCCACAAAAGATCACATGTTGCATGGTTCCCTCCCATGAAACAGCCACAAAATGCAAATCCACAGAGGCAGAGAGCAGATTAAGGCTTGCCTAGGGCTGAAGGTAGGAACAAGGAATGACTATAAAGGCACAGGAACCATTTTGGGTAACAGAAATGTTCCAAAATTATATTGTGGTGAAAGTTTAATTCTGTAAACTTACTAAAAATAATTATACACTTAAGACATTATTTTATGGTCTATAAAGTATATCTTGATAGAACTGTTTTATAATAAAAGGTTATTCTAAAAAAATTCTGAAGAGGCAAACAACCTAATTTTTTAAAAGCCCAAAATATATGATGAATAGGCAATTTACAGAAGGGAAAATTATGGATGAGCCAAGAACACAAAAAGATGTTCAACTCACTAATAATAAGAGAACTGTTAATTAAAACCACAATGCACCTTCAGGTAGGAAGTAAGGGAAGTGTGACCAGAGTGGGCAGATCGAAGATTTCAACTGAATTGGTAATGTGTAATTTCTTAAGCTGAGTGGTGGGTACATAAGTGTTTCACTATTAATTTTTTGTATGTTTAAATCATTTCATAAAAAACTAAATATTTACTCTAAAATGTTTAATTTATTGCTATAGAAATGGGAAATGTAGAATTTTTAAATTATTGATGAATAATACACATGCCATAAAATTTATTCTTAAAATGTACAACTGGCTGTTACTGTATTCACAAGGTTGTATAACTATCACCACTGTCTAATTCCACAACGGTTTCCTTACCTCAAAAAGAAACCCTATCCCTATTAACAGCCATTTCTAATTCCCCATCTCCAGGCCCTCGCAACAACTAGTCTACTTTCTGTCTCTGTGTATTTGCCTATTCTGAATATTCTATGTAGATGGAATTATACAAAGTATGGTCCTTTGTTTTTGGCTTCTCTTAAAGTTTAAAAATTTTTATTTTTAAATGTTTGTGTTGTGGCATGTGTCCATACTTCATTCCTTTTTAGGGCTAAAAAATATTTCACTCTATGGATATATCACATTTGCTTATCCGTTTATCAGCTGATAGACATTTGGGCTGTTCCCACGTTTTGGCTTTTACGAGTAATGCTGCGATGAGCATCTGTGCACAGGTTTGTGTCTGAACATGTTTTCATTTCTCCTGGGCATATACCTAAAAGTGGAATTACTGGGTCATATAATACTAATCCATGTTTAACTTTTTAACTTTTTGAGGAACTGCCAAACTATTTTCCAGAGCAGATGTATCTTTTTTTTTTTTTTTTAAAGATTTTATTTATTTATTTGTCATAGAGAGAGAAGCGAGAGCAAGCACAGGCAGACAGAGTGGCAGGCAGAGGCAGAGGGAGAAGCAGGCTCCCTGCCAAGCAAGGAGCCCGATGCGGGACTCGATCCCAGGACACTGGGATCATGACCTGAGCCGAAGGCAGCCGCTTAACCAACTGAGCCACCCAGGCGTCCCAGAGCAGATGTATCTTTTTGAACATAGAATATAAGTTTGAAAGGTGTTTACTACTGTGGATATTTTTAATAGTAAAATACTATTACAAATTAATTGAAATAAACTTTATTTTTTTTTAAGATTTTATTTATTTATTTGACAGAGAGAGATCACAAGTAGGCAGAGACGCAGGCAGAGAGAGAGAGAGGAGGAAGCAGGCTCCCCACTGAGCAGAGAGCCCGACGTGGGACTCGATCCCAGGACCCTGAGATCATGACCCGAGCCGAAGACAGTGGCCTAACCCACTGAGCCACTCAGGCACCCTGAAATAAACTTTAAAGAATATTTACCCTAGCTCCATCTGGCCCTCACACAATGAATTTCATTTTTTTGTCTCAAAATACGTGTTTCATATGTATTTATAAACTGTAATCATAGAAGGGGTGCCTTCTATGTGTCTTCAGTGTGGGATCAAGCCGCACAGTGGGCTCCCTGCTCCACAGGAAGCCTGCTTCTCCCTCTTCCACGACCCCTGCTTGTGTTCCTTCACTCAATGTGTGTGTGTATCTCTCTCTGTCAAATAAATAAATAAAATCTTAAAAAAAAAAAAAGACTGTAATCATAGACAGCATACCTTTCTTTTTCATTTTCAGTAATATATTTAGATAGTCATTTGCAAGATTCATCTACTCAGATGTTTTATGATGGGGATTACTATCAAAAGATACAAAGTAAATTCAATACTATCATACAGTTTGGGAAACCTAAAGCATTGTAAATGCCACCCTTCGTTTTTTCAAAAGACATGCTTTTATAAGTTGTATGAGCCAGTTAGAGAATCTAAACTGTTACATTCAGAGTAAATGATGAAACTGACAGTTTCAAAATGTATCTTTTTTTTTTTTACTAACAGCTTATAGTTTTCACGTTTTCAAAATGAAAAAAAAATATTGGTCATTTGGAATTCAGGATTAGTCACTCCAGTTCTTGAAGTACTGATTAAAAAGGCAAAACTATTTTAAAAGACTAAGTTTAAGTATTAGCTAAAAACATTAGTGACTTAAATTACCAACCTTAAATATATCCTCAATACATCTAGTAAGTTCTTCTTCTGACACCAAAATGATCCCTGGCACCATGTCACTCTCTGGAATCTCTAGAGAACAAAAAACAAAATTACCCATACTCAGTGCCTGATTGAATAGGACTCATGACTTGAGAAAGAAGATTTTACTAGATAGTTCTATAAGTAACAGCTAAAATTAGAGATTTGTCATACATACAACATACAACACCAAATACAGTATTTCATGAAATCTATTATGCCAATGATTATAAACATTCATTATTGTTTTATATATCACTAAAAAAGAAAAAAACAAGTAACCTATGAAACATTGTACCTTGAAATTTTACTTGTAAATTTAATGAATAAAAAAATTGGGGACTGGACTAAATGAAAATGACAGAGCCAATGGTTATGTTGAAGTGATTGGTACAAAGGAATTTATTAAACTTTTCTCTACAGATGTGATTGAAAATTTCCCTTTAAAAAGCTTTAAAAGAGGGCACCTAGCTGGCTCAGTCAGTAAAGCATCAGACTCTTGATCTCAGGGTTGTGAGTTTGAACCCCATGTTGAATGTACAGATTACTTAAAAATCTATTTTTTTTTTAAAGATGTTACTTTATTTATTTGACAGGGAGTGGAGGGGGAGGGAGCACAAGCAGGGGGAGCAGCAGAGGATAGGAAGAAGCAAACTGCCCGCTGAGCAGAGAGTCCAACGTGTGGCTTGCTCCCATGACCCAGGATCATGACCTGAGCCGAAGGCAACCGCTTAACAACTGAGTCACCCAAACACCCCTAAAAATAAAATATTAAAAAAAAGTTTTTTACTAGAGTTTTTAAGAAAGTATTAAAAGAGGGGAGGTGGGTAAGGGAAAGGGTGAAAGAAGCGCCGGAGATTAAAGAATATGTTTATCATGATCAGCACTGAGTAACATACAGAGTTGTTCAGTCACCATATGGCACACCTGAAACTAATTTAATGCTGTAAGTTAATTATACTGGAATGAAGACTTAAAAACTTAATTAAAAAAAGTATTGAGGAACGCCTAAGTGTCTCATTCGTTAGGGATCTGCTTTCAGCTCAGGGCATGATCCCCGGGTACTAGGATGGAGCCCCTCATTGGGCCCCCTGCTCAGCGGGAAGCCTGCTTCTCCCTCTCCCACTCCCCATTTATGTTCCCTCTCTCTCTGCCAAATAAATAAAATCTTTTTTTTTAAAGTACTGAGAATTGTTTTAGATTATTTAAACAGTTCTAATATATATAATTCCTTATATAAGCTATATAATTAGGATAAACAATAAGAAATTCTTGAAACTTCACATTAAGAGTCTCTTCTGAAACATTTGAATGCCCTTACTGATATCCATATTTTGCCAGAATATATCGCCCCTGTGCCACCAAGGGTGCGGGTGATGTTACATTTCTAAGAAGTTTTCCACTCTACTACTGTCTTCATGATTTTTTCCTAAGTTGCTGACGTCCATTCTCTAAGTTTTAACGCTCATTTGCATTGCATGGCAATGCCATGATTCCTATCTGGCCAACAATAATTGGGAGATGCATCTTGATATCAGAGTTGTTAAAAATGTGAAAAATACTTCCAAAATTAAGGTCTTTTTACGTGAAAAGCATGTGCACCTTAGAATTTATAAAATATGGGAATTCATCATAATTGCCACAGTCTTACAAATGTGATATCAGTGGCAATGATGGAGCTAACTATCTAAAACCAGCCAGACTATTATATAGTCCTTTTTGTTATCCATATACTGTTGATGCAAAACATATAGCTGGTGTTACAAATATAATCTAACACATGAAGAAATGCCTGGCAAACAGATGTCCAGTAAATATTCCTAAAATGAATGAACAAGGTTCAGGACAAAAATAATTGATCCACAATTGGACTGAATCGAGGCCTCCCAAGAATAGTGCTCTTAGACTGGGACTCAAACTTGGACACACAATTGAATTACCCAGAAGGGTCTGTTAAAACACAGATTGTTGGGGCGCCTAGGTGGCTCAGTGGGTTAAAGTCTCTGCCTTCGGCTCGGGTCATGGTCCCAGGGTCCTGGGATGGAGCCCCACATCGGGCTCTCTGCTCAGCGGGGAGCCTGCTTCCTCCTCTCTCTCTCTGCCTGCCTCTCTGCCTACTTGTGATCTGTCTGTCAAATAAATAAATAAATCTTTTTAAAACAACAACAACAACAAAAAAAAACACAGATTGTTGAGACCAACACCAGCGTTCATGATTCAGTAGGTCTGGGGAGAGCCCACTTATATTTCAAATAACTAATAATGAAGTTGTATTTCTAATAAATTCCCGGGTGATGCTAGTGCTGCAGGCCAAGACCACACCATGAGAACCACTGCCCCAGGCTAGAACACCTAATCAGACACAGACTAGAGAATAGATTAGTAATGAGGTACAGTCCCAGTACACGAGATTAGGTATATAAGAATTCCTGGACCCTAAAGCAGAAGGCCAACAGAAATAGTATTTCAGGGGTGCCCGACTGACTTAGTCGGTGGAGCATGACTCTTGAGGTCGGGGCTGTGCATTCAAGCTCCAGGTGCGGTGTACAGAGTACTCAAAAAAAAATCATTTTTTTTTTTTTAAGATTTTTTATTTATTTATCAGAGAGAGAGGGAGCGAGAGCAAGCACAGGCAGACAGAATGGCAGGCAGAGACAGAGGGAGAAGCAGGCTCCCTGCCGAGCAAGGAGCCCGATGTGGGACTCGATCCCAGGACGCTAGGATCATGACCTGAGCCGAAGGCAGCTGCTTAACCCACTGAGCCACCCAGGCGTCCCAAAAAAAAAATCTGCCTCCGGCTCAGGGCGTGATCCTGGAGTCCCGGGATCGAGTCCCACATCAGGCTCCCAGCTCCATGGGGAGTCTGCTTCTCCCTCTGACCTTCTCCTCGCTCATGCTCTCTATCACTGTCTCTCTCTCTCAAATAAATAAAAATAAAATCTTAAAAAAAAAAAAAAAAAAAAAAAGGAAATACAATTTGTTTTTTGAAAAATATACTGATTCTAGACTAGATTTCTATAAAATATATAAAGGAAATTTAATTACTTATTCAAGTATCATGTTTAGTTTGGGCCTATCCATAGATACCAAAAATATATATATAAATAAATAAACACACACACACACACACACACACACATATATATGATATTTATCATGTCTGAATAATCACAAATTTTACTTTGCCAGGCTCAATTTGGTGAAGTTTTACTATGCACCAGAATTAGACTTTCTTGTCTGTTAAACATCCAACTCTTAACCTCAGCTCAGGTCTTACAGGGTTGTGAATTCAAGACCCTGGACTGGGCTCCACACTGGGTGTGGAGACTACTTTAAAAAAAAAAAAAGGGGGCGCCTGGGTGGCTCAGTTGGTTAAGCAGCTGCCTTCGGCTCAGGTCATGATCCCAGCTTCCTGGGATCGAGTCCCACATTGGGCTCCTTGCTCAGCAGGGAGCCTGCTTCTCCCTCTGCCTCTGCCTGCCTCTCTAACTGCCTGTGCTCACTCTCTCTGTCAAATACATAAATAAAATCTTAAAAAAAAAAAAAGAAAAAAGAACCAGACTTTCTCTATCCCTGGCCACCTCTCTGCCACCACACCAGCTCAGAAAAATTTATACTACAAGTAACTTTTTGAGAAAGTCTAGGGGCACCTAGATGGCTCAGTCAGTTGAGCCTCTGCCTTTGGCTTGGGTTGTGATCCCAGAGTCCTGAGATCGAGCCCCCCATCCGGCTCCTTGCTCAGTGGGGGCCTACTTCTCCCTCTCCTCCCCACTTGTGCTCTCTCTAACTATTCTTGTCTCTCTCTCTCTCCAATAAATAAATAAAATCTTAAAAAAATAAAACTGAAAAATTCTAGACAGAACTAAATTTGGTTTAACCATAAGATTAAACTTCTTCATTTATATCCTTAGAACTACTACCGAGAAAGGTTTTTCTTTTTTTTTAAAGGAAGAATTCTGAAATAATACTCTGTATCCAAGCATTAAAATCAGGAAAGTAAGGGTGGGGGGCGGAAATTCAGCAAAGTATGAAAACATACTAAGGGAAGTGGTAAAAATGTCAATTTTCTAAGACATTAAAACCACTAAACCCACCAAATATGGGAAAATCTGAGCATCAAATTGAATGACAGGAATGTCTGGCAACCCAATGAATAAAAAAGAATCTCTGAATCTATTTTTTTTTTTTAATATGGAACACTACACGAACTTGTGAGTCATCTTTGCACAGGGGCCACGCTAATCTTCTCTGTATCATACCAATTTTAGTACCTGTGCTGACGAAGTGAGCACTCTCTGCCTCTATTTGATACTTCAATAATTTGTTTTTTAAAATGAGGCGGGAGGGGCGCCTGGGTGGCTCAGTGGGTTAAGCCGCTGCCTTCAGCTCAGGTCATGATCTCAGGGTCCTGGGATCGAGCCCTGCATCGGGCTCTCCGCTCAGCGGGGAGCCTGCTTCCTCCCCTCTCTCTGCCTGCCTCTCTGCCTGCTTGTAATCTCTGTCTGTCACATAAATAAATAAAATCTTAAAAAGTAAAATAAAATAATAAAATGAGGCGGGACACCTGGCTGGCTCAGTCAGTAGAACATGAGACACTTGACCTTGGGGTCATGAGCTAGAGCCCCGTGCTGGCAGGGTAGATTGTACTGAATTTTTTTTGTTAATCTTAAAAAAAAGGAGGGGGAATGAGGCAAGAAGAAAGGCTCTTCCTCACAGAAGAATACCAGCCTAACAAATTAGAAATAACAAAAGAAATAGAAAGCCACCTGGCAATAATCATTAATGGTCACCAAACCACAGCATGAAAGACTATTGGAAAACAGAATACATACAGTTAGTCTCAGACCATCATCCCATAGATTACTTACTAATTACAAATAAGGTATTTTAACAATGGAGGAATATGGCTACTAATGAAATGACCAAATTTAACATCATTAATAGGACAAACTGATAACATGTGTCTCCAATCTGATGGAAACTGAGAAAAAATAACCTTTATTCTATGTGGTACTGCTGCTGAAATGTTTAACCTGGATCTAATCATGAGGAAATAATTAGACATACAAATTGAAGAACATTTTATTATCAAGGCTCTTCAAAAATACCGTGAAGAGAGATGCCTTCCCTCCTCAGCTTGGCCTGAGCGCCTGGCCGGACCCCAGCCACGGGGTGTGGCTACAGCAGCGAGAACAGGGACGTGAACCAGGACCGAGAGGAGCGGAAGCTGCTGCAGGACCCTAACGGCCCCGCTACCAAAGCCCTCCGTGGAGCTGAGCCCAACCACCACAGCTGGCCTTCCGCTGGCTCGCACAGATGGGCAGGCCCCGCTCTCCCCCTGCCTTACTAAGACAGCAGCAACATCACCGAAGCGTCTGCAGACTGCCAGGGCACGGAGCAGCACAAGCACGGAGACCCAGCAAGCAGGACAGCACCTGCACAGCTGTGCCCTGCGGAGCAATGGGCTGACCCGCCGGAAGAAGGAGCCGTCGTGGGGCGCCTGGGTGGCTCAGTGGGTTAAGCCTCTGCCTTCGGCTCAGGTCATGATCTCAGGGTCCCGGGATGGAGTCCCACATCAGGTTCTCTGCTCAGCAGGGAGCCTACTTCCCCCTCTCTCTCTGCCTGCCTCTCTGCCTACTTGTGATCTCTGTCTGTCAAATAATAAATAAATAAAATCTTAAAAAAAAAAAAAAAGAGGAGGAGCCGCCGCACCCATCGCTCACCTGCCAGCCGTGCCAGCCCTACCAGGTGCAGGCCAGCGAGCCCCTTCCCCTCCCTGACTTGCAGCAGGCCTCCAGGACAGTTGCTTAGGCCCCCAGGTCAGTTCCCCAGATCAGAGTGGATGTAAGAGGAGCTGGTTGCATAATTTGGAATCCATGAAGACAGAGATCCTGGGATGGCTTTTCTCTCTTCACCCCAACTCTACCCTGCCTTTCCTAGCCCCCAGCCTCACCGTGGCTCACACAGCACCCTAACCTGCCATGAATCACAGAAAAGAATGTAGAGGAGAAGAAAAGTGAGGTCAAAAGCCTGAGCAAGTAAGGACAGAGCACAGGAGGGCAGAACCATCTGGGACTGGCCTTCAAAGCCCTCATCAGGGATAAGGGTGGTCAAAAGGTTAGGGCCTAGTAGTTCTTCACTGTCACTGGGAAGGGGGAAGTACTACTGTGAGGGTGATCCCTAGGGAGCCTGTGGGGACCCCATCCTACCCTTTCTCTTCGTCTCACTCTTGTCCCCTTCTCCCTGCCTTGGTGCTCACATGCATCTCACTAGGGTTTGTGACTGCGGTCTGCACCAGTATAAATTCAAATGAATGGAGTTTGTATTTCTAGCACCCTGGGTTTTTAAATGTTTGAGGTTTAGGGGTTTTGCTTTAGTTTGTCACCCTTGATAAAGGAATAGTATTTATCTGGAAAAAAATTTTGTCATGGTGAAAACAAAAGACTAGGGAACTATTCTACCTTAACGCAAACTAAAAAGATACAACAAGTAAATGAAGTGCATGGTCCTTAAATGGATTCTAGATTTTTAAAAAATAGCTTCAGAGGAAATTCTTGAGACAATTAGAGAAATTTGAATCAAGTCTGTATATTATTTTTTTAACTTTATGTATTTTTAAGTCATCTCTATGTTCGACATGGGACTCAAACTCATGACCCCAAGATCAAGAGTAATGTGATCTTCTGACTGAAGCAGTCAGGTGCCCCGAATCAAGCATGTCCATTAGATGATGTCTGCAACTAACTCTCAAAGGCTTCAGAACAAATGTACATGCATAAAAAGGGAAAGATAAAATGAATATGGCCAAAATGGTCAATCCAGGTAAAGTGTATACGGGTGGGTCGATGAACTGTTCTTGAAACTTTTGTTGAGATGGATTTTTTGAAATAAAAAGTTGGGGAGAAAAGAAAGCAAAACTAAAGTCACTGAAAAACTACAGACTTAAATCATTTAAATCTGAAACACTGAGGAAGAACCTTGAGAAGGACACCCAGCCCCCGGACTTCCTTCTTTACCTGCTGTATTTAAACATCGATAGAGAGGAGCTAGCACTGGCTGAAGCAAATACTTGAAAGCCAGTTGTGGGCGTTCTCTTGACATCGTTATAAAGGTACTGGTGGCAACTCTCTGGAACTGCCGCGCCGTCAGTTTATCTTGAAAGTGAAATAAATCTAGAATCTACAAGAAAAAGTACATGCGGTAAACACAGGACTCTTTGTAAGAAGGATTACATTAACTAGAGAAAGCACTAATGTCGTTAGACCAAAAAATAAGCTTACTGCAATAATACTAATTCAACAGATTTTTTTAATATTTACTAACGCAGTATCAGAGGGTTTGAGAATCAAGCTATGCTTTTATCAAATAACGCTATCAAATTTATAAAATACATGTTCATCATAGAAAACTGGCAAAAGAAATTTTTAAGAAGAGGGGGGTGCCTGCGTGGCTCAGTCGTTAAGTGTCTGCCTTTGACCCAGATCTTATCCCAGGGTCCTGGGACTAAGCCCGTTATTGGGCGCCTTGCTCAGCAGGGAGCCTGCCTCTCGCTCTAACCCTCCCCACTGTCCTTGCACTCTCTCTCTCTTTTAAATAAATAAAATCTTTTTTTAATTTTTAAAAATTAAAAACTTTTAAAATTTTTGCTATTATAAATAGCATCACTAATAAATAGCATCACTAATGAAACTCCTGAATCAAGCCATATAAATATATTTAGAGTCTGAAGAACCTGTAATGCCTGAACTATCCCACAAAGGAATCTATTTTACTCTCAAAGATAAATATAGTTCTCCAGTGCCTACGAGTGGTACACTCTAGTATGAGCAATGAATAGAAAAGTGCATTTCTAGGGACACCTGGGTAGCTCAGTCAGTCAAGCATCTGCCTTCAGCTCAGGTCATGATCCCAGGTCCTGGGATGAGTCCCCCATCAGCCTCCTTGCTCAGTGGGGAGATTGCTTGAAAGATTCTCTCCCTCTCCCTCTGCTGCACCCTCTGCTTGTGTGCACTCCCTCTCTTTCTCTCTCTCTCCAAAATAAATAAATAAATAAAATCTTTAAAAAATATATATTCTCTCTCTCACTCTGACCCTATCCCACTCTCTCCCTCTCTTAAAAAAAACAATTTAGGAAAAAATAAAAAAGAAATTAAAAAAAACAATTTAGGGACGCCTGGGTGGCTCAGTTGGTTAAGCAGCTGCCTTTGGCTCAGGTCGTGATCCCAGCGTCCTGGGATCGAGTCCCACATAGGGGTCCTTGCTCGGCAGGGAGCCTGCTTCTCCCTCTGCCTCTGCCTGCCACTCTGTCTGCCTGTACTCGCTCTCTCTCCCTCTCTCTCTCTGATGAATAAATAAAATCTTAAAAAAAAAAAAAATTTATAAAATTTAGATACTAACTGCAGCATGGTTTGAAGCATCAAAAGAATGGAAACAATTCAATGTACATTAATAGGAGGGTGGTTAAATAAGTTATGGTACATCAATATGGTGAAATACTACACAGCCATGAAAAGAATGAGGAAACTCTTTATAAAATGAGTCTATATGACATGATCCCCAAGGCACGTTGTTAAGTTAAAAAAACAAAAAGAAAAACAGTGTACGTAGCACATTATCACTTACATAAAAATTAGAATATATATACAGATACATACACATATAATTGGATATACATTAATACATTGGAGAACAAATAAGGAATTGGTAACAGTGACTACTTCCAAGGAACTAGAAAAGAGAAATGAGAGGAAGACTTTTTTTTTTTTAAGATTTTATGTATTTATTTGTGAGAGAGAGAGAGAGAGAGAGCACATAAGTATGGGAAGCAGCAAGCAGAGTAAGAAGCAGGCTCCTTGCCGAATAAGGAGCTGGATGTGAACCTCAGTCCCAAGACCCTGGGATCATGACCTGAGTTGAAGGCAGATGCTTAACCAAATGAGCCACCCAGACGTCCCAAGGAAAACTTACTTTTGCTTACTCCTCTGTGCTTTTTTAAATTGCACACCATGAAAAATAAAAAAACAAATTGTTAATTTATTTTTATAAATATTTTATAATTTAAAAAAACTATTAAAAATATTTTCATAATTTAATACCATATTCATTTTCTTTGTTTTCTTAATACCTGTTTTTTCAAACTAATTAAAGACACACAGAAAAGATAATGAACAAGATGAAATTTTACTTTCATACTCTAGCTCTGAGAGCAAGCGGGGCTACTCATTTGACAACGGGAAGGCGTTCTCAAACCTAACAATTAGGCGGGTCTCTTCCACAGGTGTTTACTCACTTATTAACAAGGCCCCTCACTGAACAATAAACTTAAATGTTATGTTGCTTTTACCTCCACATTAAAGTCTCCTTTCTGCGAATAAGCAGATAATCCTCACACAGTGAAAAGAAACAAAATTGTTTACCTGGGGGCAGATATCCCTGTAGTAATCCTCTGGTGAAAGAGACTGCTGGGGACAAGAGGCCAGAATCTTGGCAATCAGGTCACACTTCTTCCAGTCAGCAGCCGCTGCCTCGGCGTCGCTCCCGCCAGCTGCCCCAGCTGTCAGTGATGCACAGAGATATCAAAAACTCATACCAGTTTGCCCTCTATGGTCCTTAAAATTTCAGCAAAAAAGTGTCTTTTCACTCCTGAAAGCTGTTTATTTCTTTTATAAAATAATCTACTACTCTGCACTTCCCATCTTGATTTCTGGGAAGTTCAGATGTAAAAGTAGCACCTCATCGTTGTAATGTTATTACTGACATAAGTTGAATAACAGCTTCTTCTCAGTGTTTATCACTTTTATCAATATTATTACCGTTTTGTCTCTTTATATGCATCATGTCATTTTTTTTTTAAAGATTTTATTTATTTATTTGACAGAGATCACAAATAGGCAGAGAGGCAGGCAGAGAGAGAGGAAGGGAAGCAGGCTCCCTGCTGAGCAGAGAGCCTGATGCGGGGCTCGATCCCAGGACCCTGGGATCATGACCTATGCTGAAGGCAGCGGCTTAACCCACTGAGACACCCAGGCGCCCCTGCATCATGTCATTTAAACTGCCTTAAACCAAAGATATGCAGGAATAGGTACCAGATTTATCTTACCACCTTATATTATTGGAAAACTGAACAGAATATATAAACAATGGTTTTCAGACACTGAGCAACAGGCAGCTGAGGACAATGACTCCTGAGACAAAAGAGTAAACAAGGTGAGCTCCATAAATATCCTAGCCTACTGCCTACAGAGATTTTTGCGGCCACAACACAGCAAAGGGGAGCCCAAACAAAGCCTAGGATCTTACTGAGTTAAAGAAAGATAGTTGAGAGTTCAGAGAGGCTGAGGCAGCTAGAATTTTCAGGGTAAAATATCAGAGAGGAGGAGGTATGTAAAGAGACTGCCAGAGATCAGCAGAGGAGTCCTTTTTCAAATCTTTAGTAGGTTATAACTTGTGTATATGTGAAAAAACAAACAAACGAACGAACAATAAAAAAAAAAACCCAACAGCAACAACAACAACAACAAAAAAAAACAAGGCTGAGGCAAGAACCACCAGAAAGAAACAGAGGAAAAATCCCTAGAGTTCACACAGGGCTGGGTATAGTTTGTGTTCCCACTAGTGAGCATGGAAACACCTCCTAATATATAGAACATCCAGTAAAATCTCGGAATGGTACTGGTTTAGAATTGGGGTCAAATTACCTCAGATTAAAGACTACCCTAGACACATAGTAATAGGGCCTAAAACCCACGATCAAAGAGCTCATACTGATTCTAAGAAAATTGACAGCATCCCAGAACAAGGCCTAACAAAGAAATTCAACAAAATGGAGCAGCCAGTAATATTAAAAAAAAAAGTCCAATATCCATTCAAGAATTTCCAGGCATATGCATACAAAGGAGTATTATTCAGTCATAAAAAGTAATAAAGGATTGATTCATTGCTACAATACAGATAAGCCTTAAAAACATACTAACTGAAAGAAGTCCAACACAAAAGAGCACATATTGTATGCTTCCATTTGGACCAAACATCCCAAACAGGAAAATCCACTGAAACAGAAACTAGATCAGTGCTTATAAGAGGCTGGAGGAAGGTAGAATGGGGATTACTAATGGGTATAAGGTTTTTGGGGGAAGGGGGTGACACAAATGTTTTGGAATTATATTTCGGTGATGGTTGTCGAACTTTGTGAATACACTGAAAACCACTGACCTGTACTCTTTCAACAAGTGGATTTATGATATGTGAATAACAGCTCAATAAAAAAAGTTATAAGGCATGCAAAGAAGCAAGAAAGTATGACCCATAAACAGGAGAAAAAAATCATAGAAATAGACCCATTAAAAGAGACAACAAAATTTGGAAACAAGGACCCTAAAACAGTTGTACAAATTTGTTCCTTATTTTCAAAAAGGTAAAGAATGATCATGATGAGAGAAATGGAAGATATAAAAAAGACCAATATGGCACCTCTATTAATGAAAAAGAAAATACCTGTAGGATGCCTGGATGGCTCAGTTAGTTAAGCGTCTGCCTTTGGCTCAGGTCATGATCTCAGGTCCTGGGGTCGAGCCCTGTATCTGGCTCCCTGCCCAGTCAGGAGCCTGCTTCTCCCTCTCCCTCTGCCTGCCGCTCCCCCTGCTCTCTCTCACTATCTCTCTCTGTCTCCTTTCTGTGTTCAGCTTTTTGATTTTTTCTTCTGTGGTGTCTAATCTGCTGTTAATCCCATCCAGTGTTTTTTCATTACAGGTATTTTCTTTCTTTTTTTTTCTTTAATACTTTATTTATTTACTTGAGAGAGAGAGTGCACAAGTTGGGGGGGGTGCGAAGGGACAGGACAACGTTAAGCATAATATTAAGTGCAAATCAAATTCCAAAAAGAGAGAAGAGGGGCAACTTGCTGATTCAGTAGGTAGAGCACGTGACTCCTGATCTGGGATGTCATGAGTTCGAGCCCCACAGTAGGGCTTGTACTTTAAAAAAAAGTTTTAAAAAGACAGAGAAGAGAGGATAGAAAAAAATATTTGAAGACAATGTCTGAGCAATTTTCAAACATGACAAAAACTAAAAATTCTCAGCTCTAACAAGCTCAAGAAACATTACGCGGAAGAAACATGAAGAAAATCACCCATACCAAGGCATACCATAATCAGATTTCTAAAAACCATTGACAAGGAGAGAAAATTTAAAAGCAACCAGATGAATAAAGATATATCATGTATAGGGGAACAAACACAATAATGACAGCAACAATATTTTCAAAAAAGAAGGTGAGATAAAGACTTTTTCAGATAAATAAAAGCCAAAGGAATTCACTGCCAGCAGACCTGCATTACAAGAAATGCTAAAGTTCTTCAGGCAGAAGGAAATTTGAATTAAGATTTGTCTACACAAAGAAATGAAGAACACCAGAAATGGCAAATGTGTGAGTAAATATAAATTGCCTCAAATCAGTTTTGAGAAGAAACAAGATTTAAATAGATAACAAAAAAATATATACATGCATAAGTAGAGGGGAAAAAAGCTCATAGCAAAAATAGGGCTCTAAGTGTCTTAGAGCAGCTCTCCAATCTGCATGACCTTGGGTGAACTCTAACTTTTCTTCAGTAAAAGATCTGCAAGGACCTCTTTGCAAATGGCAACTTCTCTCAGGTAACTGATCATTTTTCACTTCATTGACCCTAGAAGCCAAGGCTGGCAGAACTGGGGAGGGGTCTCTATCAATGTCTGCCTACCACACTGACCTCACCTTTGTCTGACAGGACCAAGGTACATGTACCACACTAGAAATGGAAAGTCAAGATGGATTCTTCTGTCTCTCCTCCTTCTCCCCACATATCTAGCCTTTCATTAAGTTCTGGCAATGCTAACTCTTTTTTAAAATTAACTAGTTGAGAGAGAGGGAGAACGAGCACACGAGCAGGGAGAGGAGCAGAGGGAGAGGGAGAAAGAATCTGAGCAAATTCCACACTGAGTGTAAAGCTCCACCCAGGGCCCAATCCCATGACCCTGAGACCCTGACCTATGACCAAATCAAGAGTCAGATGCCTAACCTGCTGAGCCACCCAGGCACCGTGGCAATGCTACCTCTTAAATATCTCTTACAGTCATTTATTTCTCTCCCTGTCTATGGCCACTGCATTGATCCAAGCCATTGTGATCTCTCAGATGACTACTTCTTAACTCATCTCTCTGCTTTGGCTCTTACCCAACCAATTCTTCACAATACATCCAGATAGATATTTCTAAAATGTGGATTTGATCACACCTCTCTCCTTCTTAAAACCTTCCAATGGTTTCTCGTTGCCCTCAGAATAAAGTTAAAAATCCTGGACACCACACTCTGCCCTCACTGCTCTACTCACACTGAACCTTACTCAAAAACACTATGCTTTTTCTACGTCAGTTCCTTCATACATGCTATTCTCTCTGCCTATGTTAGTCTTCTCTCACTCTTCAACTAGTAAATTCTCATTCAGCCTTCAGGGCTCAGTAGAAATGTCATTTCCAGCAAAAAGCACTAAGTGTGTGGTAATTTGTTAGAGGAGCGAGAGAAAATGAATGTGCATGGGATACTGGAGATAAGGGACCAAACACAAAACAAAGGCAAAGGAATCACCAGGATAAAGGTGAAGGGAGATTCCAGGAGGTCTGCTGTGCAAGAGAAAACTAGTTCGGATTAGAGAAGACTCAGAAGAGGCGTCCCCAAGATCAAATTGATGGACTATTGGGTGGATTCAAATAGGCTGAAAGGAGACTTAAACAACTGGGAGGGAATTAGTCCTGGGGCTCGATCCCATGACCCAGAGATCGTGATCTGAGCCGAAGGCAGACAGTTAACCATCTGAGCCACGCAGCTGCCTTGTAAGCAGTTTTAGAAAAATACTGTCTTAGAAAAATGGAAAGAAAATGAGTTTCTGTGAAAAAGAAGTTCATTAAGGTTTCCTCTCCCAATTCTAACCTCCTTTATCTCCACAAAGGCAGAGATTAGTCACAATCAGGTTTACAGCCAAATGATAAAGACCCTGACCTGAAAGAAACTGGATACCAAAGTAACAGAAATGTTTTATTTCTTACCACCTGCTCCTTCAAGAATGCCCCGGACTACTGCCTGAACACCACTGGGTCTCATCAACCTTTCGGAGAGCAGCTGTCCACATAGACGCCGAAGCCAAGCTGGGGCCTGACACCTCACTTGTGTCTTCTCATCTGTGCAGGACTGAAAAAGAAGGAAAAGGCATGAATTCAGTGTCCGTGAAATAGAGAGGATGTGAAGAAATCATTAAAATAAGTAAATATATACTGAGTCACACTGACAATTAACAGTATGATAAACAGACTTAGCAGAGTGGCATTTTTTTCCAAAAAGAAACCTCCTTCAGTGCTCGCTTTGGCAGCACATATACTAAAAAAAGAAACCTCCTTCAGAATCACTTCTAAGAAAGTAGATATACCGGGGCGCCTGGGTGGCTCAGTGGGTTAAGCCGCTGCCTTCAGCTCAGGTCATGATCTTAGGGTCCTGGGATCGAGTCCCACATCGGGCTCTCTGCTCAGCAGGGAGCCTGCTTCCCTCTCTTTCTCTCTGCCTGCCTCTCCGTCTACTTGTGATTTCTCTCTGTCAAATAAATAAATAAAAATAATAAAAAAAAAAAAAGAAAGAAAGAAAGTAGATATACCAAGAAACTTCAAGTGAAATATCAAGTGAAATTTCAAACCCAGGAATAGACACATAGGTGAATAAAGTATAGATCTTAGAAATAGAAAGTTAATGTAACCAATCTCTGAATGCAGTCCTTCCAATCAAATCTAGCTTCCATATGGTCCTATGAATGTTACTCACCACTAAGGGTACAGTTCATGACAGTAAGAGGACACGCTAGTCGTGCCTCCCTGGTCTCAGCTACTTTGACTCCTTGCAGCATAGCACTTTGAAAAAAGAGTTGAGGGGCACCTGGATGGCTCAGTGAGTTGAGCCTCTGCCTTCGGCTCAGGTCGCGATCTCGGGGTTCTGGGATTGAATCCCACATCTCTGCTCAGCAGACAGCCTGCTTCCCCCTCTCTCTCTGCCTACTTGTGATTTCTCTCTCTGTGTGTCAAATAAATGAATAAAATCTTAAAAAAAAAAGAAAAGAAAAGAAAAGAAAAAAGAGTTGAATTTCCTCAAGCACTCTTTCTTGAGAGCTTTGTGGAGTCACCATGAACAAAACAGACTTGGGGTCTCTTGTTTTGGGTCTAGAGTGTGAACTATGTTGCTGTCAATCATGGTATGAACTATGTGAACATAAAAACCAGTGAGAGAAAACATTTAATCCTAACTAGCCTGTCCTCCCTCTTTTATTTAAGGAGGACTAATTACCACTTATTGAGGGGGTTATGATTTGCCAGGCACTGTGCTAAATAACTCACATAATCTCAAAACGGAATTGCAAGGAGTTACTATCCTATCATTAAGGAAACTGAGGGAAAGGTCTACTAATTCACATAACTGCACACTGCGATGTGCTCACCTCCAGAGTACACTGACCTCCAGAGTCTCTGCTCTTCACCATGCTCTTATAATGCATGGATTCAATCTGGCAAACTGTAGAGGCTACCGGAGAAGTCGAGTGTGAGGCCAGAGGGGCCCCATGGGAGGCTACAGTAATATTCTAGAGATGAAACGAAAATGACTTCATCTAGGAGATATCTTTGTATGCCCAGCTTCGGCCGGTCCTTGCGCCTGACAGACCACTAACTCCTTTGGTCCCTAACTCTTTACTCAGCTATGGTCATAACAAAACATAGACACTATAAGCAAGTAGGTAACTCCATCTAAATCATCAAATTAAAACATTTCAGGTAGGGGCCCCTGGGTGGTTCAGTGGGTGAAGCCTCTGCCATTGGCTCAGGTCTTAATCTCAGGGTCCTAGGATCGAACCCCACATCAGGCTTTCTGCTCAGCAGGGAGCCTGCTTCCCTTCTCTCTCTGCCTGCCTCTCTGCCTACTTGTGATCTCTCTCTCTCTGTCAAATAAATAAAATCTTAAAAAAATAAAATTAAAAATAGGGGCGCCTGGGTGGCTCGGTGGGTTAAGCCTCTGCCTTTGGCTCAGGTCATGGTCTCAGGGTCCTGGGATTGAGCCTCGCATCAGGCTCTCTGCTCAGTGGGGAGCCTGCTTCCTCCTCTCTCTCTGCCTGCCTCTCTGCCTACTTGTGATCTCTCTGTCAAATAAATAAACAAAATATTAAAAAATAATAATAATAATAAAACATTTCAGATAAATTATTATTTTTAAGAAAATATCTTATACCTACCAGAATATATACTATTGTGTTTTCAAAGGAGATAAAAATAGTCCCAATGATAGCACTAATGTTAATGTCTTGACTATATATATATTCCATTCAAAGAGTAAGATGTCTAAACATTTCTGCCCAAAGAATATATTATCAAACAGCCAAATTTTAGTATTAAAAAAGAGCTTCAGGGATGCCTGGGTGGCTCAGTTGGTTGGACAACTGCCTTCGGCTTAGGTCATGATCCCGGAGTCCCAGGATCGAATCCCACATCGGGCTCCCAGCTCCATGGGGAGTCTGCTTCTCCCTCTGACCTTCTCCTCACTCATGCTCTCTCTCACTGTCTCTCTCTCTCAAATAAATAAATAAAATCTTTAAAAAAAAAAAAAAAAAAAAGAGCTTCAGTTTCAGAAATTTTTTTTTTTAAGATTTTATTTATTTATTTGAGAGAGAATCAGTGAGAGAGAGCATGAGAGAGAAGGTCAGAGGGAGAAGCAGACTCCCCAAGGAGCTGGGAGCCCAATGTGGGACTGGAACCTGGAAGTCTGGGATCATGACCTGAGCCTAAGGCAGTCGCTCAACCAACCAGGTCACCCAGGTGCCCAAAGAGCTTCAGTTTCAGAATGAATAAAATACGTTTTCAATAAGATTGCCATATTTTAGTTAAATTTTAAAAATGAACAAAAATTCAAAGCAAATAAATAAAATGGCCATATCCTTGGAAAAAGCGGCCATAATTCCATTAATAGAAAAATCCTTAAAAATTATCCTAATGGCTAGGGTGCCTGGCTGGCTCAGTTATTAGAGCATTCAACTCTTGATCTTAGGCTCATAGTTTGAAGCCCCACAGTGGGTATAGAGATGACTTAAAAATAAAATCTTAGGGATGCCAGGGTGGCTCAGTTAATTAAGCTGATGCCTTCGGTTCAGGTCATGATCCCAGGCTCCTGGGAACAAGTCTCACATCAGGCTCCTTGCTCAGGAGGGAGTCTGCTTCTCTCTCTGCCTGCTTGTGCGCCCTCTCTCTCTCTCTATCTCTGACAAATAAATAAAATCTTTTTAAAAAAATAAATAATAAATGAAATAAAATCTTTTTTTTTTTAAGATTTTTTATTTATTTATTTAAGAGAGATTTATTGAGAGAGATCACAAGCAGGCAGAGAGGCAGGCAGAGAGAGAGGAGGAAGCAGGCTCCCTGCTGAGCAGAGAGCCCGATGTGGGGCTCGATCCCAGAACTCCGAGTTCATGACCTGAGCCGAAGGCAGCAGCTTAACCCGCTGAGCCACCCAGGCGCCCCTAAATGAAATAAAATCTTAAAAAAAAAATTATCCTAAGGGTCAGTGTAACTTAGTTTTACAAATACCAAAGACTCAACTAGATTATCAAATCTCCCAGGAGAAGACAACACTCTGCACATTATCACTAATGATTCACCCCCAGGAGCGCCCAGGCCGGAATACCTGGGGTGGTCCTCCCTGGAGGAGAAGTAACTCTCGGACTGCTAGTGGTTGATACGCTTGATCCAAGATGTCTCTCAGGGCCTCTCTAGATAGCGTTTTTTCCTCTTCTGTTAAAACCTAAAAGAAACATATACTTGGCTTTAGCAGGCACTAGAAGGTAATGTTCACGGCACTGTATGAAAACACTGATGACAAGACAGGAGAACAGGCTTCCTTCTCTTGACTCCCTTCCACATGCAGGAAGTAATAACACCAAAACACTCCTGGCACCCTCTGCACCCCCTCACTCACCTTGGGGCAGGAGATTTTAGGCACTTACCTTATTGGTGAGTCTAAAATAAACTTAGTTACCGGTGAGTGTTGGCAGGTACCACTTGGCTCGTTTGTCTTCTGCATCTTGGGAGCAAGTGTACATTTTGCTCTGCTCTTCCTTGCTGTGGATTTTACAGGGGCATATCCCCTGCCACAGGGGAGCACAGGGTGCTACAGTTTTCTAGCACTCCTTACAACTGGTAATAGTAAGTGTGTCTAACTCTGGAATGCGCTGTTAGGAAGCCCAACTGTCTCCATCAATAAGCTATATCCCCAATTTTGCACTTAGGAGCAGGAGAGATGACATTTTGAGTTTTTAGCTCACTTACTCGGTTAAATTTTAATTCATTCAGAAGTTGGGCAGCAAAGAGGAGTGCTATTTGTTTTTTGTTTTGTTTTTTTAAGATTTTATTTGTTTATTTGACAGAGAGAGAGAGATCACAAGTAGGCAGAGAGACAGGCAGAGAGAGAGAGAGAGGAAGAAGCAGGCTCCCGGCTGAGAGAGAGCCCGATGTGAGGCTCAATCCCAGGACCCTGAGGCCATGATTCAAGCCGAAGGCAGAAGCTTAACCCAATGAGCCACCCAGGTGCCCGAGGAGGGCTACCTGTTGGGTCTCCTTGAACCTCAACAGTACTGTTCCCCTTCAGTAACTTGGTAAAGCAGTCAGGATTGCGCCCAGTACCATTTAGTAACGTGAAGCACTCGCACTGTTTAGAGCAGCTCCTGATGCTGGGACTTGCCCAGCTATAAAACATGTACCCCCCGTGTTTCCCCTTCTATCAACTTCTCTTTCCTTCCTACTTGGTCCTTTCTGTGTGCTTCCCTTTTCTACCTCCTGCTTGACACCCTGGGGCACTGCTTAGGTAATAGTACTAACACCTGTCAATCCAGGCCCCCCCACCTTATCTTAGAGCCCTGGAAACAGAAGGCATGGAGAGAAAGGCCAAGACTCACACCCTGTCGTAAAGAGCACAGTGCCCTGCTCCCACAACATGAAGCCACCGGGGAAGCTCATCATTCCATGTCACTGCTCGGATGACAGCAGCTTTTAGACAAATGTTTGTGAACATATGCAGGAGAGAGAACAGAAAAAGGAACAAACAGAGAAGACCTACGATTAGAGTGTGACATAGGTGACAGAGAAACGAGGCGGGTGGGCATTATGAATCTGGCTGCAGGGGCGAAGGAATTAGCCCACATTCGAGACACAGTGACCTTCAATACATTTAGATCTTAAGAGCTCCTTCTCACTAGGCTCCTATGCTGATGCTGGTGGCCTTCTCATGAGGAACTCGGGGTCCCTGCTATGTTGTACTTACGCATCTTGTCTCTTCAGTTAATGTCTTTTGCTTCCGTAACCTCCACAGCACCTTTACAATCCAGGTACCCAAATCCTTACTATGTCAGCATGAAAAAAACCAGGCCAATACTCCTAACAGGTAATACTAACAATGAACACTGATTGGATTATGCAGTGACCCAGTGCTTTACATACTTAATTTCATTTAATCTTTCCAAGAACTTAATGAAGGACAGACGAATAGTTTAAAACTAGTATTAGTAGTAATTACTTTTTGATGAGCACTACTGGAGATTGGGCTAGGTACTTTACACACATTATCCTTAATCCTCACAACCACCCTCCAAGGCAAGTATGATTATACACATTTTATTAAAAAAGAAACAGAAGCAAGAAGAAGAAGAAGAAAGGAAACAGAGACTCAAGAAAGAACCTGCAATCATGGTCACAAAATGCCAAGAAGAAACAGGTAAAATGAACTCTCTAGGCACGCTAAGGACTAGCATCTAATAAATGACGTGCCAGCCTTCCAAAAAGATTCATTTATCCACTAGATATGCTTTGGCATTCAACAGGAATTCCAGGTCTTTCCGAAAGCCCTTTTCCAAAGACCTAAGAATTGTCTTTTATAACCACACACACAAATATACACACATTCACAAAGACACACACACACACACTCAATGTGTGTTTACCTCGCCCTCAGGTTTCGGTGGTTTTCTCTTGGTTGAGCAGAATCCCAGCTGGCACAGACCAGCAGCAATATCTCCAAAATGGCGGCAGAAAATCAAGCTCCCCAGAGATGCGTGACGCGCAACGTTTAGAAGAACCTTGCAGCTGGTGTACAGGCGCCGGGTCGCATGAGGAGGAGCCTCGAGGCACACCACGTCCTGAACCACGGCCCCAAACTCAGTTCTGCGTCTCAAAGGGACTCCAACTCCAGGCATGAGATAGGGGCAGATACCCAAGGTGACTACAAACTGCAAGGCTGACTGGACGGTCTTCTGCTGAGAGATGCTAAGTGTATCTGGGCTCAGGGCAGGAGCAGCTTCTGGAGTCTTCAGGTTGGGTTTACCTGGAGTGAAATCAGCTGCAAGGTGGATCATGGTTTCCTTCAAGCACAACAGCAACAATAAGGCTTGAGAGGTAAAACTCCAGGTGACATCCACAGAGTTCTGTGGCCATTCTGCGTTATTGGCGATGTCATCCCTTAGGAGTTTCAGTGTCTTCCAATGAGGATCCGTCAGCAATTTGTCCTCCAAAGCAGACAGGTTAGAATTTAAGGTAACCAACAGGGCATCGTGTTTTGTGATCTGTAGCGAACTTGAGTCTGATCCTTTTGAAGGGGAAAAAAAAAAAAAAAGTCTCACATACATGGGAAACAAATTGTATTTCTCAGTGTGTGGATGCCTTACCCATTCCAACACCCTCTGGGGCCTGGCCTAGATGTCACTGTCCCTGGAAAACTTTCCCCAGTCGCACCACCCAAGCCTAGGCAGAATTCAAGACCCCATCTTCTGCCTTCGCAAAGCACTCTGGAATGTGGGCAGAATGGCATATAACACATTATACTTCATTGAGTTTGTTTCTATTCCCCGTGTGTTCTGAGGGCGGAGGCCATATCTAGTCACCTTACTGGGCTTAAATTGTAGCCAGAACTAAAAAATAAAAGGCTGAATGTTTACCACAGACGATTCATCCAAACTGTTCTAGGTGCCAGGGATAAAGCACTAAACAAAACAAAGTCTCTTCTCTCATGGAACTTACATTCTAGTGCAGCAGATCACAACATATGGGCCTAAGGGTAGGAGGGGTTCATTTAATCACCTCCCTCCGAAAAAATATCTATTTTCAATCCGCCACCCCCCCAACCCGCCCCGAACCTTTCCTAAAAGGGTCTTTTCCGCCCTCTACTGGTAAAGGAGCCTAACATGCTCACAGCAGTAGCAGACAGAGCTGACAACTCCTTCCCTGAAACACACTCATCCCTTGGCTTCTGAGACATCTCAAGGGCCGTGTCTCTGCTGCTCGGCCTTTCTCTACCAGGCCTCTACATTGTCCTGGGATTGTCCTGAATTCCACACTCTCTTCCTCAAGGATCTTCTCCAGGCCCATGTCTTTAAAAACCAGCTCTGAACTACGAACTACAAAATTTGTACACCCAGCTCATGCTGACTCTCCAAGTACCAAAGTAAGTAAAAAAAAATCACATCTAGGCATATTAGAACCAATTGTTAAAACCAGAGAGAAAGAGAAAATCTTGACAGCAGCCAGAAAAGTATGGAGTACTATATAAGAGGGACAATGCTGTGAATGACCATGAACTTATGACTGATAAAACTGGTAGAAAAACATCTTTAAAATACTGACAGAAGAGGGGCACCTGGATGGCTCAGTCAGTTAAGTGTCTGACTCTTGATTTCGGTTCAGGTCATGAGCTCAGGGTCATGATCTCAGGGTCGTGAAAAGGAGCCCGACCAGGAGCCCGTTTAAGTTCTCTCTCTGCCAGGGCACCTGGGTGGCTCCATTCGTTAGACAAAAGTCTCTTTGTTTTCAGCTCAGGTCGTGATTTCAGGGTTATGAGATTGACCCCTGCATCAGGCTCCACGCTCAGCATGGCGTCTGCTTGTCCCTCTCCCTCTGCCCCTCCCACCACCCACACTCTCTCTCTCTCAAATAAATAAAATCTTAAAAAAAAATTCTCCTTCTCCCTTTCCCTTTGGCCTTGCCCCACTGCTCATGACACTCTCTCTAGGAAAAAAATTATAAAATACTGACATAAGAAATAAGATGTCAGGGCACCTGGGTGGCTCAGTGGGTTAAGCCTCTGCCTTCAGCTTGGGTCATGATCTCAGGGTCCTGGGATCGAGCCCCGCATCGGGCTCTCTGCTCAGCAGAGAGCCTGCTTCCTCCTCTCTCTCTGTTTGCCTCTCTGCCTACTTGTGATCTCTCTCTCTGTCAAATAAATAAATAAAATATTAAAAAAAAAATACAAACACAAATTGTCTTTAAAAAAAAAATAAGATGTCAATTTGGAATTCTAGATATAGTAAAAATAACCTTTAAAAATGAAAGTAAGGGGCACCTGGGTGGCTCAGTGGGTTAGGCCGCTGCCTTCGGCTCAGGTCATGATCTCAGGGTCCTGGGATCGAGTCCTGCATCAGGCTCTCTGCTCAGCGGGAAGCCTGCTTCCCTTCCTCTCTCTCTGCCTGCCTCTCTGCCTACTTGTGATCTCTCTCTGTCAAATAAATAAATAAAATCTTAAAAAAATTAAAAATTAAAAATTAAAAAAAATAAAAATAAAAATGAAAGTAAAATAAAGACATGTCAGATCAATGAAAATGAAGAGAACCGTCAGCAGTCCTGCACTACAAACAAATGGTAAAGGAAATTCTTCAAGCGGAAGGAAAATACTACTACATGGGATCTTTGGGAAGGAATAAAGAACATCAGAAACGGTAAATAGGTAAATATAAAAGACTAAGTTTTTCTCTTAATTTCTTCAAATATATGTATGTCTAAGGCAAAATCTATGGAAGTGTATTGGATTTATAACTTCTATAAATATAATAAACATGAAAATCATAATAGCATAGGGACACTTGGGGGACTTAATCAGTTAAGTGTCTACCTTTAGCTCAGGTCATGATCTGGGAGTTCTAGAATCAAGACCCATGTCGGGCTCTCTGCTCAGCAGGGAGTCTGCTTCTTGCTTCTCCCTCTCACCTTCTCTCTCCCTCTGTGCTCTCTCTCAAATAAAGAAATTAAATCTTAAAAAAAAATCATAGCATAAAGTCCAAGTTGGGGTATGGGAGCCATAAAATGGCCCTTATAGTTCACTGTTGTTTTTGTTTTTGTTTTTGTTTTTTTTAGGTTTTTTTTTTATAGTTCACTGTTAATGTGAAGTAGCAACAATATTAACTCCAAGCAGATCATGAAAAATTAAGGATATGTACCATAATTCCAGGACAACCATTAAAAATACAAGGCAAAGAGGAGGGTTATGGTTAGAAAACCATAATAAAACACTGACAATGTAAATGAATATAAGAAGTAACACACTTTAAAACTAAAACACCTTCTAAGAAAAAAATTAGAAAGAATTAAAATGGAATAACTAAAAGAGTACTCAGCAGAGCATTACTTATAATAGTGTAAAATGAGAAGTATATATTCATTAACAGGAGACTAGATGAGTAAATAACCGTCTACCTGTACCTAACATACTACATGTAAGTGTAGTATTTATTTTGTTTATTATTTATTGTCTCTTTGCCAACTAGAATAAAAGCTACTTGCAGACAGAAATGTTGCTCTGTTTCATTCTTTGTTGTATTCTCCTTGCCTGGAACAAGGCCAGTCAGATAAAGTAGTGTTGATCAAAACAGGTAGTAGATGAACGAATGAATAATGGAATATTTGTAGCCATTAAGTTATCTCAAGGGACACCTGGCTGGCTCAGTCCAGACAGCATCTGACTCTTGATGCTGGGGTCATGAGTCCGAGCCCCAACCGGGTGCAGAGATTACTGCAAAAAAAATTTCCCTGAATATTATTTAAAGACATGCTCATTCAATATATTCTAAGTAAGTATATTCTAAAGTGAACAGAGGGGTGGGATGACTGGGTGGCTCAATGGGTTAAGCATCTGCCTTCAGCTCAGGTCATGATCCCAGGGTGGTGGGATACAGTAGCTTATAGAGCTCCTCGCTCAGCAGGGAGCCTGCTTCTCCCTCTACCTGCTGCTCCTCCTGCCTGTGTACACTCTCTCTCTCTCACAAATAAATAAAATCATAAATAAACAAATAAATAAATAAAGTGAAAAGAAATGGCGCCTGGGTGGCTCAGTCAGTTAAGCATCTGCCTTCGGTTCAGGTCATGATCCCAGGGTTCTGAGATCAAGCCCCATATCAGGCTCCCTGCTCAGCAAGGAGTCTGCTTCTCCCTCTTCCTCTGCCTGCTACTCCCCTTGCTTGCCCTCTATCAAATAAATAAAATCTTTTAAAAAAATAAAGTGAACAGAGTATGAAATACTATATGAGCAAAAGATATGAACAGTTTATGGAAAAAGAAATGCAAATGACTTCTAAACATAAAAATATGATCAACCTTGTTCGTAACAGAAAAGTAAATTAAAACTATACTGAAATAGCACTTCCCATTTATCAACTGGCTAAAATCCAAAAGTTTTATAACACATTATGTGGCAGGGTTTTGGGAAATCACGCACTGTCATACATTTCTGGAAGAAACGAAAATGGTAACATTCCTGAAGAGAGCAATTTGGCAATATCTAACAAAATTATATACGTATTTAACGTTTGGCCCAGCAATCCCACTTTTTAGGAATCTATCTTATAGATAAATACACAGGCAAAAATGTGAAATTACATATACACAGGCTATTCATTGTAGTGCTTCTTGTATTAACAGAAGACCTGAGACAACCCAAATGTCCATTAAAAGAGACGTGACTGAATAAACAATAGTATATCCAGATAACGGCATGCTTATAAAGGAGGAAAATTGCTGTGAACCATGATGTGGTAATCTCTAAGACATTAAATATTAAAAGTAAGGTATAAGGGGCACCTGGGTGGCTCAGTAGGTTGAGCCTCTGCCTTTGGCTCAGGTTATGATCTCAGGGTCCTGGGATCAAGCCCCGCATCAGGCTCTCTGCTCAGCAGGGAGCCTGCTTCCTCCTCTCTCTCTCTGCCTGCCTCTCTGCTTACTTGTAATCTCTCTCTCTGTCAAATAAATAAATAAAATCTTTAAAAAAAAAAAGTAAGGTATAAGAGAATGTCTATCACATGCCACCTTTTGTCTACGAAAGGAAACAAATATAAAATACATTATTTGCTTTTATTATCCAAAAGGAATGAAAGAACAAATTAAAAAGTAAAATGAGTTATCTACAGAGAGAAGAGAACTGTGGGGAGGAGCTAGGGACAAATTCATCCAGTTTTAGAGTTTTTCTTTTGGAACACTATATGTGTTTTTCTTAGTTAAAAAAATTAAGTAAAAACTGTTTTTCAAAATAATTCCTAAAAATCCATACAAATGGATCTAATAACTCTGTATTTTATGTCCACAGTTGTCAAAGTACAATCTGTAGATCAAATCTGGTGCACCACCTTTTCCATAAAGTTTTATTGGAATGTAGTCATGCCCATTTATTTATATATTACCTATGGCTGCTTTCAAGCCACAGCAACAGCATTGAGTAATTGTAACAGCCTATATGGGTCACAAAGCCCAAAATATTTAAAGTCTGCTCCTTTACAGAAAATGTATGCAGACTCCTGCTTTATACCAAGTTAGCAGCATAAATGCAGAGAATTATTTCAAGTCACTTGAAATACAGAACTTCAGGGGCACCTGGGTGGTTCAGCTGGTAGAGTGTGCAGACTCTTGATCTCAGGGTTGTTGACTTAAGGCGCCACACTGGGTAGAGAGATTACTTAAAAATAAAATCTTAAAAAAAAAAAAAAGAACTTTATACATCCTGAGGACAAAAAATAAAAATCCCCTAAAATTAGTAGGTTTGTAGAGGCACCTGGGCAGCTCAGAAGTTAGGCATCTGCTTTTGACTCATGATGTGATCCCAGGGTCCTGGGATTGAGTCCTACATCAGGCTCCCTGCTCAGCAGGGAGTCTGCTTCTCCCTCTGCTGCTTCCCTGCTTGTGCTCTCTCTCACTCTCTCTGTCAAATAAATAAAATCTTTAAAAAAAAAAATATGGGGCGCCTGGGTGGCTCAGTGAGTTAAGCCTCTGCCTTCGGCTCAGGTCACGATCTCAGGTTCCTGGGATTGAGCCTGGCATCAGGCTCTCTGCTCTGTGCAGGGAGGCTGCTTCCCCCTCTCTCTCTGCCTGCCTCTCTGCCTACATGTGATCTCTGTCAAATAAATAAATAAAATCTTAAAAAAAAAAAAGTAGGTTTGTTGATGATGGTGATGTAGGATTTGTTATTTTAAAATATTATATGCATGTGTGTGAATGTGTTAAGCAAATACCTATATATGTATGTACATGTATGAAATAAGTAAACTACATTAACTTCATTGGAACCAATATTTTCAGATAAAAGAAATATAAATATTGGGGCACCTGGGTGGCTCAGTGGGTTGAGCCGCTGCCTTCGGCTCAGGTCATGATCTCGGGCTCCTGGGATCGAGTCCCGCATCGGGCTCTCTGCTCAGCAGGGAGCCTGCTTCCCTCTCTCTCTCTCTGCCTGCCTCTCCATCTACTTGTGACTTCTGTCAAATAAATACATAAAATCTTTAAAAAAAAAAGAAATATAAATATAAAAATATAAAATATAGAAGAATGGCTAGGTGGACAAATATGGAATGAAGAAAGAATCTAGTTCGGGAGCACCTGAGTGGCTCAGTCGTTAAGTGTCTGATCAAGCCCCACGTCAGGCTCCCTGCTCAGTGCAGAGCCTGCTTCTCCCTCTCCCTCTGCCCCTGCTTGTGTTTCCTTTCTCACTGTATCTCTCTCTGTCAAATAAATAAATAAAATCTTTTTAAAAAACTGAAAGAAAGAATCTAGATCATGGTATATGGGTTTTCACTATAAAATTCTGTCCACTTTTCTATATGCTTGAAATTTTTCATAAAGTGTTGGGAAAAATTTAAACTCCATCATATTTCATTTTAATTGGGGTATCAGTAAGAACTGTGGATTTATGTTTTGTTTTTTGAAAATCCATATATTTCCTAGCTTTAATAATTGAAAAAGTCTGTAAGTAAGGACACCAGGGACAATGAATAGGCCTAGTCTCCATACTGTAGTAGACTGTAGTCTCTAATACCACTTCTCCTTCGGGGCATCTAGGTGGCTCAACAGGTTGAGCATCTGACTCTTGATTTCATCTCAGGGTTGTAGGATCAAGGCCTGCACTGGGTTCTGCATGAGTGTGGAGACTGCTTGAGAGTCTCTCTGCCCTCCCCTCCCCACCCACTCATGCTCTCTCTTTCTCTAATAAAAAATAAATATCACTTCTCCTTAAAGACAGTTGTTTTCAAGCATAGGGCAAGAAATGTGTAAGATGAGTCTGGAACATCTTGTCATGCCTGAAAGCGAGAAGGCTATCAAAGACTACCAGGGTCATGTCAAAGAGTCCTGGAGGGGCGCCTGGGTGGTTCAGTGGGTTGAGCCTCTGCCTTTGGGCTCAGGTCATGGTCTCAGGGTCCTGGGATCGAGCCCTGCATCGGGCTCTCTGCTCAGCGGGGAGCCTGCTTCCTCCTCTCTCTCTGCCTGCTTCTCTGCCTACCTGTGATCTCTGTCTGTCAAATAAATAAATAAAATCTTTAAAAAAGAAAAAAAGAGCCCTGGAGTGGCTCCTACAAGCCACAAATGCGGCAATATGAGCATCAAGAATAATGACTACAATTTTTGAAACATATCATATACACAAAAAAATCTATTAGCTCAGGGCACCTGGGTGGCTCAGTGGGTTAAGCCGCTGCCTTCGGCTCAGGTCATGGTCTCAGGGTCCTGGGATCAAGTCCCGCATCGGGCTCTCTGCTCAGCAGGGAGACTGCTTCCTCCTCTCTCTCTCTCTGCCTGCCTCTCTGCCTACTTGTGATCTCTGTCTGTCAAATAAATAAATAAAATTTTTTAAAAAATCTATTAGCTCATAATAAAACAAAGAAATTACTTCATTGGTTACCTTTGAAGATTAAGACACTATCATTCTGAAAACTGATCAATAAAGGAACACTAGGAACATGTTACTAAAATATGTACATGGGGCGCCTGGGTGGCTCAGTGGGTTAAGCCACTGCTTTTGGCCCAGTTCATGATCCCAGCGTCCTGGGATCAAGCTCCACTTCGGGCTCTCTGCTCAGCAGGGAGCCTGCTTCCCTTCCCTTCCCTCTGCCTGCCTCTCTGCCTACTTCTGATCTCTGTCAAATAAATAAATAAAATCTTTTTTAAAAATTAAATATGCACATGTATATACATATGTACACACACAGAAAAGATTCTCAAAGGTTATACTTCAAAGTATTAAGTGATGACCTTTGGGTGGGAGGGTTATGGGTAATTTTTCTTTTTTGCTTAACTACATTTAGAAGTTTTTTTCTGAAGTGAATATGTATAGTTTCTGTACTTAAAAGAGTTATTTTATTTTAAGGTTATAAAACAGTATGTAGTCTATCTATGTTTATCAGAAAAAAAAAAATTTCCCAAAATGCAACCTCCAGATAGTGGAGATTAAGGTCATTTTATTTTTCTTCTTCTAGTTTCCCTATATTTTTAAAAAATTTACTATAAGGAATATCAACTACTTCTATATAAGTAAAAGAAACATAACACTACTCGTTAAGAATAATGAGAATCAGAAGTATAAGAATTTTTCAGTACTTCTCTAAAACCATTCAGGGCAAGTGTTCTGATTCAGTAGCATGAGTCTGTGGTTCCTTTAGCTACTACCTGAAAAGGAAAGAAGTGTTCTCCTAACTTGTCACCGCTAACCATTAAGACCACCAAACAACCTCTAAGTGATCTCCTGCAACTTTGTAAGATCTTTGAACCCAAAATGGGACACAAAGAAAATGATTTAAACAAAAGCCATTAGCTGTTTTTCAAGAGCCCCTTCATAGCATAGTCTTCTCTGCCCTCTACTGGTGATAAATAATTAAAATCTGCTTGAAAATAACAAAGGCATCCCCTAAGGTGGTTTTCAAAATGGGTTATATGGACTCCTCAGGGAGTCTGAAAGTTAAAAATTATTTTCATATTAATACTCGGGCATTATTGTCTTTTTCGGTCTCATTCTCTCATGAGTGTACCAACTGTGAAAAGTTCATTCAGTTCAGATTCCATATCCCAACTAACCTTTAAGAAATTACCTCTTGTTCAGTTTCAGGACACTACGAAAAAATATACACAATTTTTGGAAAAGGCAACCGGGTTCTTCCTTTTCCAACTACATATCTATGAGAGTTTAGATTTTCTTCATCTATTTCAATCAAAACAACCCATCGTGACAGACTAAACAGTGAAGCGAATATGAAAATCCAGCTGTCTTCTAATAAGCCAGATGCTAAAGAGATTTGTAAAAATCAAAACAATACTACTCTCCCTGGTAAGTTAGCTCTTGATCACTATACTACATAACAGAGCCTCAAAATGCTACTCTATGTACCACTTAAAACCATCCCTATCACACTTCGGGAAATGCCGCTCTTAGGCACAACGTTATTTATTCCTCCCAATCACCAATTTAAATGCCTATGCTGTGTGACATTTAAAATCAGACTCCACAGTTTGTGTAGTACTTTTTATTATGTTCAAAGTGCAAAGCAATATGGCATGCAAAATTAAGTGTGGTACAGCTTCATTATTTACAAATTATCAAAATTTCCAGCTCCTTCCTGACAATGTAATTCAAATTTAATGACAGAGTTCACTGAATATATATTTAGTATAGAAAAAATTCATAGTCAGGAAAAATATTGCTGAGACAGTTTCCATTTCTTACAAATAAAATTCACTAAAATTGACAAACCCCTATGTGGCTCAGTTGGTTAAGCTTCCGACTCCTGATTTTGGCTCAGGTCGTGATCTCGGGGTCATGGAACTGATACCTGTGTCGGGCTCTACACAGAGTGTACTTGAGATTCTCTCCCTCCTTCTCCCTCTGCCCCTCCCCACCCCTGGAAATAATAAATCTTAAAAAAAAAAAAAAATTGACCAACCCCTTTCAAATTCTGCTTAACACATTTCCTAACAAAAGAGGTGGAGATAACTATTCTGTGCCCCATGACTGAGAATAGAAATGGAAGGCAGAGGAAAAGAAAATGCTTAATGTAGAATATTTCATGGCTCAAAAGTGAGAGACCACTGGCATCTTTCTTCCTTTCTGTTTAATTCCCATTGAGACTGAATTCCTCTTTCTCTTACAGACTTCCATAGCTCCACTCCTGCAGACCACTCCCCGATCCGGGTGCTACCTGCAGCATCCTTCACCACGAGCATTATGCCACCATGTTTCATTTCTCTTGGTCTATATAGTACCATCTCCCCCAACAGACAAGATACTTGGGAGCATAAATTTTTATGCTCCAGTTTCTCCAGCATTTTTATGCTCCAATGTTTCTCCAGTAGCAGTAAGGTCAGGCTACTATATACAGATGACTCCCAGTATTATCTCAAAGGGAGTCAAATTTTTTTTTTTAAGATTTTATTTATTTGTTTGACAGACAAATAGGCAGAGAGGCAGGCAGAGAGAGAGAGAGGAGGACGCAGGCTCCCTGCTGGGCAGAGAGCCCGATGTGGGGCTCGATCCCAGGACCCTGGGATCATGACCCGAGCCGGAAGGTAGAGGAGGCCATAACCCACTGAGCCACCCAGGCGCCGGCCCTAAAGGGCATCAAATTTAAAGGCAAATCAAAAAGAGTTTAATCCAGCTGGATAGAATTTTGGCCACTACTTTCATCCTGACTTCTCAATACCCTCGGTCCATCAGAGACATCTGAATACTCATGATGCACAGAAGTGTTTTCAATTCCCTCAGCAGCTGATATGATAAAAAGAAACAGGCAGAGGCACACAATACATAACAGACTATATGTGCAACATCTTTATCATTTTACCACAGTAAACTTTTTCAAAAAGGAATGCTTGAATTCCTGTATGTTAAATGAGTACAAGTATGTATGTAATTCCACCACATATTCTTCGAAATTTAAGCAGAGTAGTACAGCGGAAGCACGCTGGGCCCATATTCTTCAAGATTTAGAGGGTCTTTTATAAATGTGCTTTGCAAGCGCCTGGGTGGCTCGTTCGTTAAGCCACTGCTTTTGGCTCAGGTCATGATCCTAGAGTCCCAGGACAGAGTCCCACATAGGACTCCTTGTTTGGCAAGGAGTCTGCTTCTTTCTCTGACCCTCCCCCTTCTCATTCTCTCTCTCTTTCTCTCTCTCAAATAAATAAATAAAATCTTTTAAAAAACAAAATAAAATGTGCTTTGCATGTATGTGCTTTGTGATAGATTACTTCCAGATTTTTTGCTCATTTAACGTCGTTGTCAGTCATTTCCAGATTGAGTTGCTAGACAGTGACCTCTCAATTAACAGGTTAAGACTTTATTTTGCAGTTTACTTCTTCATTGGGGCAAAGTAGTATAGTTATCATACTATAGTGGAAGGCATCGGAGTTCAAATACTGGCTCTATGAAAAAAATAAAAGTATCCAAAATATGTAAAGAACTTATACAACT
The DNA here is from genome assembly GCF_020171115.1 of Neogale vison. Taxonomy (NCBI): domain Eukaryota; kingdom Metazoa; phylum Chordata; class Mammalia; order Carnivora; family Mustelidae; genus Neogale; species Neogale vison. Next base: position 16,928,327 of record NC_058097.1, read on the forward strand.
CAACACCCAAAAAACAAATAACCCAATTTAAAATGGGCAGACTCCATGAACAAACATTTCTCCAAAAAAGACATCCAGGGGTGCCTGGCTGGCTCTGTTGAAGAGCAAGTGTAGAATCACTCCTGATCTTGGGGATGTGAGTTTCAGTCCCATGTTTGGTGTAGAGATTACTAAAAAAATTAAATAAACTTAAAAAAAGCTATCCTGATGACTGACACATGAAAAGATATTCAACATCACTCATCATCAGAGAAATGCAAATCAAAACTACAATGAGATACCACTTCACACCTGTCACAACGGCTAAAATAAAAAAGCGTAAGAAAGTATTGGCGAGGATGCAGAGAGAAAGCAACCCTCTTGCACTGCTGGTGGGAATGCAAACTGGTACAGCCAACGTAGAACTAAACAGTATGAAGGTTCCTCAAAATATTAAAAATTTTAAAATGTAAAATTTTTTAAAAAATTAAAAATAGAACTACCCTACAATCCAGTAATCACACTACTGGGTATTTACCCAGAGAATACTCAAACACTAATTCAAAAGGATATATGAACCCCTATGCTTACTGCAGCATTATTTACAATAGCCCAATTATGGGAGCAGCCCAAATGTTACCCATCAATAGATGAATGGGTAAAGATGTGGGCGATGTGTGTGTTTCACTCAGCCATGAAAAAGAATGAAATCTTGCCATGCTCAACAATATGGATGGAGCTAGAGAGTATAAATAATGCTAAGCAAAATAAGTCAGAGAAAGATAAATACCATATGATTTCACTCCTATGTGGAATTTAAGAAAGAAACTAGCAAAAACAAGCAAAGAGAGACAGACGGACAGACAAACCAAGAAACAGACTCTTTCTTAGCTATAGAGGAAAACTGATGGTTACCAGAGGGGAAGTGGATGGAGGGATGGTGATACAGGTGATGGGGATTAAGGAGTGCAGTTGTGGTGATGATTCGCAGGTGTTGTATAGAACGGCTGAATCACTACACTGTACACCTGAAACTAATGTAACACTGTATATTAACTATACTGGTACTTAAAATTAAAAAAAAAATTAAAAACCATCCTAGCTATAGCCGTTTGACTAAGGGGATAGAGCATGCCACTTTTGATCTTGGGGTCCTGAGTTCAAGTCCCACACTGGGCATAGAGCCTACTTGAAAAATAAAAATAAAAAATATCCTGGCTCAGGCACCTGAGTGGCTCAATCAGTTGGGCATCTGGCTTCAGCAGATCCCAGGGTCCTGGAATCAAGCCCCCAGTCCGGCTCCCTGCTCAGCAGGGAATATACTTCTCCCTCTCTTCTCCCTCTGTGTACGCTCTCTCTCAAATAAATAAAACCTTAAAAAAAAAAAATCCTGACTCTACCACTTACTAGACTGACACTGTACCAACTTGGAATGTACCTGAGCCTTGGTTCTACATCTGTAAAAGAAAATCCAAGTAATACCTATCTCATGGGATTGTCATGAGGATTAAATAATATACAGGTAAACAGCATACATTGGGCCTGACACTTAGTAGGCGCTCAATTACTATTATGAATGACCTCTTGTCACTTCTCCCAGGTATGGTACAATGTTCCTGGGAATTTGTGCATTTGGTGGGGGGTGGGAGAGGGGGGTGTTAGCGCAAAATCTGAGATTTGGAACAGTCACCTCATGGCCCTTCATGAACCTTACGCTGCTCACCCTAGAAACCCCTTCCTGCACAGTTCCATCTCTTGTGTCCTTTCTCAAAGCTTCAGAGAACAGCAGAGGCTCCATAGGGAATAATCTGCCTTTGGTCTGAGAATGGAATTCAGCAGACCTCAGTTCTGGGTCTGTGTTCGGCCCCTAATCTGACCACATGATCTGAGGCGGGTTACTTAATATCTTCAGTGAGTCTTAAGTGTCCTCAGGTGTAAAAAGACAGTGCCAGGTTGAACCACTGCTAAGGTCCCTTCAGATTCTAACCCTGGAAGGTCTTGTCAACTCACGGCGAAAGACAGAAGTGACTCTAAGTCCCTCCTACAGACGATATCCCTAAATACTCTCCCCAAACCCAGCTCAAACACCACTGCTTCCTTTTTTTGTACGCCTCGGCATTCTGTATAAATCTGCATCCACATTAAACCCTGCGCATTCAAGAGGATGAACCTCCCATTCCGCGTCACAAGAGTCTAACCTTTTCTAAACTCTTGCCGCAGTCCCTACCTCAGAGGCTGACAGTAAGGACTGAATGGAACCATGTACCCAGGGCGCTTAATAGTGAGTGCCTGGCACAAGAGAAGCGCTCAAGAGACGTCGGTTACCATCAGTATGCTGCGGATCCCATCCCCTTTTTGATCTTGGGCTTCCTCAAGTAAAATGAGGCTGGCCGGACAATGCCCGAAGTCCCCGGGAGCGGGGCCGGGCGGCCTCAGAGCTGGGGGTTCCATGCAGGGCCCGAGGGGCGCACACTATGGAAGTCAGGGCAGCCCGGGAAGACTGGCGGCCCTGAGAGGGCAGCCCCGCGCGGAGATCCGTCCTCTCACCTCCCGGGCTCAGCAGCAGCTTCAGCGCTTCCAGAATGCTCTCCAGACCGCAGGTACCCAGAGCCTCACCGCCCGGTGCCTGTCCGGGGGCCGCCATGACTGGAGTGGAACGCGCCACTGGCGACCTGCTCAAGCGCCTGAGCGGACCGCAATGGCCGCCATATTGGATGTGGCGGAGGCGCGAGGGGCGGGGCCCGCTGCAAGGGGTGGGGCCTTGGGGCGGGGCCGATGCTGTAGGATGGGCCTTTTACAAATAGTTTCTCAGGCTCCTTTTTACTCCCCTGGGGGGAAAAAAACTGCTAACACAACCTGCCTACACGCACAATTTCAGAAATTCAATATGATTAAACACCAAATGAAGAACGGAGAGGACAGTAGTTGATCATGAAATAATACCTATCAGGGGTGCCTGGGTGGCTCAGTGGGTTAAAGCCTCTGCCTTCGGCTCAGGTCATGGTCCCGGGGTCCTGGGATCGAGCCCCACATCGGGCTCTCTGCTCAGCGTGAGCCTGCTTCCCCTTCTCTCTCTGCCTGCCTCTCTGCCTACTTGTGATTTCTATCTGTCAAATAAATAAATAAATCTTAAAAAAAAAAAAAAAGAAAAAAGAAATAATACCTATCAGTATGAAAATAATTGGGTACCCAAGCACCAAAAGACATAGAGAAGTAAACAGATGCTGTGCCTATTATAATGAAGTTTGGATACATAAAACAATATTCAACTAAATATTGTTGAATTTCTAGGGACGCCTGGGTGGCTCAGTTGGTAAAGCTACTGCCTTCGGCTCAGGTCACGATCCCAGGGTGTTGGGATAGAGTACCGCATGCGGCTCCTTTCTCTGCAGGGAGCCTGCTTCTCTCTCCGCCTCTGCCTGCCACTCTGCCTGTGCGTTCTCTCTTGCTCTCTCTCTCTGACAAATAAATAAATAAATAAAAATATTGTTGAATTTCTTTATGAGTGATATTTAAAAACAAGTAATGGGGGGGCCTAGCTGGCTTAGTTGGTAGAGCATGTGATTCTTAATTTCAGGGTCCTGAGTTCAAGCCCCACTTTGGGTGTGGAGTCTACTTTAAAAAAATTAAAGAAGTGCTAAACACAAACGCATCCATTTTGAATAGCTACAAGTATTGCTATTGGTGATATAATATTTGAAATGGGCCAATTACAGTTCCCAATAAAATTTAAATCTTTGTTCTTTTTACATTCTTGGGAAATTCTGTGTATATTAAAATCATGCCCCCCACCGCCCTCTGCAGAATGTTAATGCAGAATGAATGCAGAATGCATTCATTTGAGAGTCAGACCATCAGAGACAGGATTTCACCTATGTGATTACTGGTGGGACTTTTTTTTTTCCCCAGACTTACTCATTTTAGAGAGAAAGCGGTGGAGGGGCAGAGGGAGAGGGAGAGGAAGAGAATCTCAAGCAGAATCCCAGCTGAGACTGGAACCCCACACTGGGCCAACCCTACAAACTTGAGGTCACTACATGGGGCTTGAACCACCACTCTGAGATGAAGACCAGAGCAAGATGCTTACCTGACTTAGCCACACAGGAGCCCCTGAACAATCTGAACTCGTGTAGTCTGAAAGTCATGCTACAAATCTAGCAGAGTACTTCTGAGGGTAAGACCTCAGTGTGTGCCTGCCTCTCCCTTCACTAAAGGTCAATAATCTCTCATATCATTCTCAAACCACTTTCCGGAAGTTCTCCCAAATAGGCAGCCCTGCCTCTCCTTGAGATCCCCTGAGCTAGCCTGAGTTCACTACTGATGACTGCCCTTCAGCATTTAGCTGCTGGAAGTCTTAGGAATTAGGATGGGCTCCTCTGCCAGCCCCTATCACTGGAGAAAGAAACTGGTCCTTTAAACTCCTTTCTCAGACGCCTCCTGACACTCCCAGGACTTCCGGCTCCAGGCCAAATCCATCAACCATTTCCTCCTCTCTAAAGTGAGCAGATACAGGACCCTTTTTACAAAGCTATCCTAGGGAGTTAAAGTGATACTGTTCTGAAGTATTTAGCATTGTCTGTCATGGAGGGGGATGCTTTAAAAATTGTGCCTGTATTTTACTCTCCATCTCTTCAAATAAAATCCTGTCAAAATATTTTTAAATTGGAAAAACATTTTTTTTAAGATTTTATTTACTTATTTGACAGAGAGATATCACAAGTAGGTGGAGAGGCAGGCAGAGAGAGAGGAGGAAGCAGGCTCCTCGCTGAGCAGAGAGCCCAATGTGGGGCTTGATCCCAGGACCCCAGGATCACGACCCGAGCTGAAGGCAGAGGCTTTAACCCACTGAGCCACCCGGGCGCCCCGGAAAAACATTTTTGAAGGGCAAATAGATGACCCCTGAAATTACCACATCAGTCTTTTCATTGTTGTTGGATATCGCACCCTAGACTATCGATTTTTATTCAGTTATGTGTGTAAGCAAGTTCATTTTGGGGAATAAAAAATTTAAGGTCTCCCTCGTAAGGGCCACTGAAAAAAACAACAACAAACCAAAAGCTCCAAAACAAAAACAAAAACTTTAAGGTCATTTCAAGATACTAAACATTTAGTGAAGTGGGTGTAAAGCATTGTGTAGGAAAGACCTACCCCTAAGATTTGTGGGCATTGGGGTAGAATACAAGTGGAAGCCTTCATATCATATGCCTAAGTATTTCAAAGTACAAATCAAACTAACGACTAAAATAAAACATCTCCTATTCTCCTACTTTGTTTTTGTTTTTTTGGTGGGCAGCAAAGCAAAGTTTATTGAACGGTGACACAAAGCTCCCAAAGAGGGAGGGGATCAGAGAGGGCTGCCCTATTCTCCTTTGGAAAAATGTACCAGGTTGGAATTGAGACTTGTCAGACTTGGCCTCAGAGTTCCATATTAGATGTGGCACTAGGGGGGAAGCCAGCCCCCCACCTCTGGCCCTACCCTGTTTTCTCCTCACTAGTGTCTCCATCCTGAATTCACACAAATGGACACCACCGCCTAGATGTGTACACACCCCTAAGATACTACCCCTTGCCCTCCGCCAGGGTTAGGGGTACACACACAGGGGGCATAGGTACCTCTCAGAGGGCACACCAACTGAAGAGGGTCACACAGCAATGGAAGCAGGTTAGAGATGACTGAGGAGGAAATTCTCGAGTCCCAGAAGTTGGGAGTGAGGTCTGGGAGAAAGGTGAGGATTTGGGGTAGGCAATTACCCTAGGACTGGCATATTCCTGACGTGTTCATAAAGATACTCATCATGGAGGAGGTCAGGTGGGACCTATAAAGCAGGGGACCCAGGATGGGAACCCTACTAGCCAAGTCTAAGGATGGTACTGGTGTGATTTACAAAACATGGTAAGAAGGGCCCCAGAGCTGAGAACCCTTTATCCCAAAGCATTATGGCACCAGATTTTATCATTTGGGCACTAAAGGTTCAGACACCCCAAAATAATACACCTAATTTCAAAAGCAGTGTCATAAAAATCCTATAAAATTTTTCCAGCAAAAAAAAAAAAAAAAAAAAAATGGATGCCGCTTAATGCCACATAATACCACTTAAAAATAGGATGCTGGAGGCGTGCCTAGAGCCTGTAGGGTTATAAATAGGTTCTGCATCTGAAAAAAGGGAAGCATTCTCAAGCTTGGCCTGACTTTTAAAAAATCATTAAAATTGGCTTTTAATTACCCTACATCCTTAGAATCCGGTATTTACACTTCGAGGATTTTAGTTTATAGAACTGGGTTCTGGCAGCCCCTTCCTTGGTTTGCTCTGGGCAGCTTTGTTAAAACACTCCAGCATAGCGGGGAAACTCCCTCGCAATATGCTGTTAAATATCCATCACAACCAACATGCACAAGAGCTCTATGAGAGAAGCTGCTGCTTCCCAGCAATGAACCATCCATCCGGGGATGTTCAAGACATACCGAGGGCTGTATTCACGGAAAGCGGATTCCCTTCATTTGAAGTTGACCAACATGAAGGCCATTATCAGGGACTTGAGGGACAGCAGTTAAACATCTTACCCAAGCTGACTGGGATCTGCTTGCCTCAACCCAGAGAACCAACAAGTCTAATGGCACTCAACAGTTACCAGTGGCTGATAACATAATTCCCAGTAAAGACCAGAGCAAATTAAAAGTCCATATGGGTACTTATCTTCTGAAGCCATGGAAGAATTGGAGTGGCTGCATCCCATTTTCTCTAACTCACCCCTAAACTCCTACCCTACCCTTGTCAAAACTTTACTCACTGTGATCATTCTCACGGCTCCACAAAGGAGTCCCTTCTTTAATTTTTCACTTACTTTATTTTTAGGGCATTTTTAAAAATTTAAGATTTTAAGTACTCTCTACACCCAACATGGGGCTTGAACATACAACCCTAAGATCAAAATTCTCGTGCCCTACAGGCTGAGCCAGCCAGGCACCACAACTTTCATCTATTTTAAAGGAATGATTTTTTTCTCTGTATTACCACTCTTAAGTATCCATCAGATATTTATGGGAGAGGAAGAACTTACCTCTGTCCTCTTGGCTTCTCAGTAGGGAGGCCTGGGAATTAAACTGACAAAAGACAGATTAGTGAGAGAAAAGACAGGTTTTTATTCACATCCAAGGGAGCTCACAGAAAAATGTAACTCCAGGGGACCGTCAGAATATGGGGTTTATACTCCGTATTACTAGAGAAAGGGTGTGTGTGGGCAAACAAATGATTATAAGAAAAGATGAATGAGATAGGAGATAGGATTTTTGTGGCAACATCTGTTTAGGTGATTGTTTTTGAAAGAGACCTCACACACAAGAGCAGGGGTGTGGGGACAGAGGGGGAGAGAGAGCGCAAGCATATCTGAAGTAAACTCCATGCTGAGCAGAGGTGGGGGGCAACACAGGGCTCCATCTCAGGACCCTGAGATCATGAGTTGAGCCAAAATTGAGTCAGACCCTCAACCCGCTAAGCCATCCAAGTGCCCCTGTGGAGGTGATTTCTTTTCCTGGGGTGCCAATGGCTCATCTCCGGTAGTAGGACTCAAACTTCCCTGCTTATGAAACTCCCTGGGAGGGGGACTGACGGCTGATGAATTTCTTCAGGACACTCTGCTTTTAGGCAGATAAGGAGAGTCCAGAAAAAAATCCTCTTACAGTGCTCTATTCTGGATCCCTTTGTTCTTATTTCAACTGCCAGAGGCTTTTTATTGTCTCAAGGTACCCACCCCCTCCCAACACCCCACCAAGGCCAACTCCTCAGTCCTGCAAAGGGACGCACCTTCACAGAACGCCACTTTGGCTCACTTAGTTGTCCTAATCACAACGCTTCAGTGGTTCTGTCCGACCCACTAAATCCAGCCCAAAACAGAACACTTGGCCTTTACTCTCCTAATACCCTGCGTTTGCTTAAGTGATTCTCTCCACTCCGAACTCCCTCGCTGTACCCCTTATTCAATAATAAAAACGAGCTCACATTTAAGAGAACACTGCCGTGCGCCAGGCCCTCTTCTGAATGCTTTATGCGTACCAACTCAGAGCCCACAATCACCCCATGAAGTAGGTCCAGTTCTCCCTGTGGAGATAAGGAAACGAAGGTAGAGAAAGATCAAGTAGCCCATAGGTGGAAAGGTCAGAATCAGGATTCGAACTCAAGCTCCTGGGGGAAAGTGTCTTCTCCAAAGACTACCTCCTTAGACAGAGTTCCTCAGACCTCGGCATAATGTGACGGCGTCAGATCTTGTCAGACATTGTCCGACCTTGCCAGAACCAGCAAGAGGAAAACAGGCTCAAACCACATTCTCTGTTCTCTCCCGAGTCACTGGTGTGACTGGTATAACCCTCTGCATGTAGTAGGTACTTCGTAAACAGTTTATTTTCTATAGAACCATTTTATTTGACCTCATGGTATTTTGTTTTTCCCTTTTTTAGGATTTTATTTGGCAGAGACAGGAAGAGAGAACGCAAGCAGGGGGAGAGGGAGAAGCAGGCTTCCCACAGAGCAGGGAACCCAACGTAGGGTTTAATCCAAGGCACTGGGATCATGACCTGAGTGGGAGATACTTAACTGCTGAGCCACTCAGGCACCACTCATGTTTTATTTATTTATTTATTTATTTATTTATTTATTTATTTATTTGACAGAGAGAAATCACAAGTAGATGGAGAGGCAGGCAGAGAGAGAGAGGGAAGCAGGCTTCCTGCTGAGCAGAGAGCCCGATGCGGGCCTCGATCCCAGGACCCTGAGATCACGACCCGAGCCGAAGACAGCAGCCTAACCCACTGAGCCACCCAGGCGCCCTCATGTTTTTAATTATAAGAAAAGTACAGGGATGCCTGGGTGGCTCAGTGGGTTAAGCAGCTGCCTTCGGCTCAGGTCATGATCCCAGGGTCCTGGGATCGAGTCCCACATCGGGCTCCTTGCTCGGCAGGGAGCCTGCTTCTCCTTCTGCCTCTGCCTGCCTCTCTGTCTGCCTGTGCTCGCTCACTCTCTCTCCGTCTCTGACAAATAAATAAAAAAATTTAAAAAAAAATAAGAAAAGTACAACATAATGCCAAACCCAGCGTCATGATGTCTATTTTCCTGAGGGCTTTGTAGGTTTAACCTGTACATTTTGGGTCTTTGATCCATTTTGAATTTGTTTCTTATATATGGTGTAACAATACGTCTAACTTCATTCTTTTGCATGTGGACCACCAAGCTTTCCAGCACTATTTGTTGAAAACGCTGTCCTGGGAGGCCTGGGGGGTTCAGCTGGTTAAGCGTCTGCCTTCGGCTCAGGGCAAGATCCCAGGGTTCTGGAATCGAGCCTGGCATCCAGCTCTCTGCTTCTCATCTCCCTCTGCCTGCCAGCTCTGCTGGCTTGTGCTATGAAACAAATAAACAAAATCTTTGAAAAAACAGAAAAGCACTGTCCTTTAGCAGAGCATGAGGAAAAGTGGTGATACCGAAATAGCAATAGAACAGGACAGACGGCAGCTACACTTGTGGTGAACATAGCATAATGCATCAACTTGCCAAATCACTAAGTTGTCTTAGCACCCTTGTAGAGTATCATTTGACTATCTATGCAAGGGTTTATTACTGGCTTCCTTATTTCTCTCCAACTTTCAATTCTGAAATACTTCAAACCTGAAAAAAAATACCGGAAGGCTAGTACATGAACACTTGCATACCCTTCACCTGATTTAACACCCTTCAGCTGATTCAGTCGTCACGATCATTTCATCACACTTGCCTTTGTACTACCACTCCTGACGTACTTTTTTGTTGAACCATTCATTTCCAGATGTCACAACTTTATCTCTAAATTCATCATCATTTATCTTCAAATGAGTTTCTCCTAGTAAACTATGTCCCCATGAAAACTTGTATTTATTCAGGAATATCATCTACTCCAAGATCTGTATTAAAATTTGCCCAATTTCTGGGGCACCTGGGTAGCTCAGTCAGTTAAGCATCTGTCTTTGGCTCAGGTCATGATCCCAGGGTTCTGGGATCAAGCCCAGCATCACATCAGGGTCCCTGCTCAGCGAGGAGTCTGCTTCTTCTTCCTCTGCCCCTCTCCCTGCTCACGCTTGCTCTCTCTCAAATAAAAATCTTTAAAAAAATTTTTTTGGCCCCATTTAAAATATAAAGTCTTTTTTTTTAATTATGTAAAGATTTTATTTATTTGACACAGAGAGATCATAAGTAGGCAGAGAGAGAGAAAGGGAAGCAGGCTCCCTGCTGAGCAGAAATCCTGAAGCAGGGCTCAATCCCAGGACCCTGGGATCATGACCTGAGCCGAAAGCAGAGGCTTTAACCCACTGAGCCACTCAGGCGCCCCTAAAATAAAAAAGTCTTTTATGGATTTTAAATTTTCACTCCTGGACCGAATCTATGTCTATACATTGGCAGCTTCTCAAACTATACATAGAATTTCCAATATAACCTAGCAGATAGCCAGAATCAAAAACAGCTTTCATACGCTTGTGTTCACTGCAGCAGCATTCACAACAGCCACAAGGTAGAAACCACCCAAGACGCGTAGGTCCGTAACACGAGGCATACATACGCATAATGAAATATGTAATCCTGACAGGTGCTGTAATACAGGTGGCCCTGGGAACCTTAAGGCCAGGTGAAACAAGCCACTTTTAAAAGTGCATGGATCACATGACACCTCTTCCATGAAACACCGAGCAGAGTCAAATTCATGACAACAGTAAGCAGAACAGAGGCGTGAGGGCTGGGAGGGGAGTAACAGGGAGTTATTGTCCACAGTTACAGAATTTGTTTGGGTTGATGCAGAGGTCCTGGGAACAGAGGTGATGGTCATACATTTTGAATGTACTTAGTATCACTGAACTGTATCCTTGAAAGTAACACATTCTGTAGAAACCACACTTCAAATTTTGATGTTTTCCTGGGTTTCCTGGGCTCCTGAGATACGGTCGGCTCTCTAGTGATGCTGGGCAGTGGCAGCCACAGCCTGTCGGTCCCGTGATCAGGAAAAGTACACAACCAACACACTTAAAACCATTCAGTTTCTCACTGTCCATATTCAATAAATCACACTAGTTATTCAACACTTATGGTAAAATAAAATAGGTTTTGGGGCACCTGGGTGGCTCAGTGGGATAAAGCCTCTGTCTTCGGGCTCAGGTCATGATCCCAGGGTCCTGGGATTGAGCCCCGCATCGGGCTCTCTGCTCAGCGGGGAGACTGCTTTTCCCTCTCTCTCTGCCTGCCTCTCTGCCTACTTGTGATCTCTCTATCCAATAAATAAAAAAATCTTGAAAGAAAGTAGGTTTTGTGCGAGATGATTTTACTCAACTGAAGTAAAGTAAGTGTTCTGAGCACACTGAAAGTGGGTTACGCTCAGCATCATGTCTGGTGGATTAGGCGTATTATATGCATTTTTGACATACTCTCAACTTACAATGGTTTATTGGCAGGTAGCCACATCCAAGTTGAGGAAGATCTATATAATTCACCACCACTTAAAAAAAAAAAAAGTGTATACACACACACACACACACAATTCTACCCCTCCCGCAAGGGAAAGTCAGACAACAGGGTTTTTCAACAGAAGCACCATTGACATTTTGACCCTGCTGGTCTCTGCTGTATGTGGCTGTCCATGTGTTGCCAGGTTATTTATCAGGCAGCGTCTCTGGCCTTGATTTGATGCCGGTAGCACCTCCTCAGTCACCACCATCAAAGTAGCTACAGAAATTGCCCCATGTCCCTGGGGGAGGGGGCCAGAGTCTTCCCTGCTGGTGGACACTGGATTATACAAACTTTGCTGATCAACTGAATGTTGTCTGAAGCTCCGCGGAGCTCCCTCAGCTCTGTTCCCAGTTTTTCCATTGACAAGAGAATTTTAAATGTTTCTCCACATACCACATGCATAGATAGTCTTCAAATAAAGTGACATTCGGAATGCAGTTTCCCCCCCTCTGCCCACAACAGAATGACCCCGAGCTCTGAAGGAGTCATTTCAACAGGAAGACTCCTCCACGTTTTCAGGGGACTCAATGACCCCTGGTCTTGCCTGGAACTGTGGTGTAATGAAATAAAACAAGTGTCTGACAATGGTTTAACAAAATTCTTTAATAAAATTTATAAAAATGAATATTGAAGAATTTCCTCAGCCTAAGTTGTTTTCCTTTTCCACCCCAAAAGAAAATACAAAAATTATCCATACCCACACACATATACACTCAAAACTGTAGTAGCATTCTCTACACAGGTCTACACTGGAGTTTAAACTGCTGAAAAATCAAGAGAATTCCAAGTGATTGCAAGGATGATTTTTTTTTTCCTTTGAAAAACAGCTGACAGTAAAGCAATTCAGATAAAATTGTTCTCCATGGTTGTCAAAAGTTTCTTGAAGTTTGCATTTCTTTTTTTTTTTTTTTAAAGATTTTATTTATTTATTTGAGAGAGAGACAGTGAGAGAGAGCATGAGCGAGGAGAAGGTCAGAGAGCGAAGCAGACTCCCCATGGAGCTGGGAGCCCGATGTGGGACTCGATCCCGGGACTCCAGGATCACGCCCTGAGCCGAAGGCAGTCGTCCAACCAACTGAGCCACCCAGGCTTCCCGAAGTTTGCATTTCAATTAAAAGAAGATCCAAATCAAAGTTCTCCTCATCCTCCCCATGCTAACACCCTTCAGGGCACATCTTCTTTCTGTTCCTCAGGGGGAAAAATCGGATTTCCTAAATATTCTTGGTTTTCTACACACGCTTGGAATTTGCGGCAGATGTGTCCAGATGAACCATTTTCTGTAGACATCAACAAAAGCAGGCACTTGGGGATTGTGGGTTTCAGGTACAAACTCTGGCATGAGGATCCTGACAAGACACACATGCTGATGTTCTTCTATTCTTCAGAATTTTCAGAACAGAGGCAGAGCCGCCTCAATCATTCACAGTCTCAGTTGGCTAAATTGCCAGGATCAGTGACACATCTCTCCTGCCACCTCCAAGCCCGTTTCTCATGCTGTCCTCAGCTGTGACAAACCACCTTCTGCCTTTGGCTGCGGCACTTGGACACTATCTTAAATGTCAAAATAGATCACTCTTTTGAAAGACAAATGAACATTAGAAGTTGAGTGGCACCTGAAAACTCATCACCTTTTCTGCTCAGTGTTCCCTGCTGAGAACCAAAGTACCTCCATAAGGACATACACATAACAAACATACTTATGCAGAACAAGTAAGTGGATGGACACTAATTTCAAGTTATGTACTTAAGAAATCAAAAAGGAGATCCATTAAAGGTCTTAGGAGTCCATGATACTCAGTCACACTATGGCCAGACTAAGACCAAGTCTCCTACCCTGAAAGGGCCCAACAATTTCTCCAACAGAGAACTCTTGTCTGGGGCAATAGAAGTTCAGGAGGAGTAAGAGTGGGTATCACAACAGGGGACACCAGTGCACTGATAGGAGAAAAAAAGAACACAGATTAAAAATAATTACACATATATACATACACATACACACAAAATAGGGCAGGGGAGTCTTCCCTTACTCTAAAAAAATGAGACAGAAATCTGTAAGTTGCTAACACAATCTTCTGGAGACTGAAGCTATTCTTTTGAAATATTAAACATGTGGGGGGGTCTATGGACAGCATCACCATTTAAAGAACAATGAAAGAAAAAAAGCTTCAAGTAAGAGGTCAAAATCATTCTAACACACACAGATTAGATCTCTAAAGTGGTAATCCTAACTATTCTAACTGCATCACCGAGCAGTCTCTCTTCCCCGGAAACTCATCTCAAGTGAAGGTCGCTGGAAAACCATTATTCCCCCTGCATTTTCCACCACATGGCTTGAGGACCCTTCTCCTTCCCCATTTGCCTCAAGTCCCCTAGTCGTCCTCGCCGCCGCCGTACATGTCCGCCAGCTTCTTGAAGCGATTGCCCCATTCGTTCAGGTAGTCATAGTCCTGGTCCTGGTCTGACTCTGAGGAGTTCAAGGAGCTCAGACTAGCAGCTTCGGAGCCGCTCCCTTCATAGTCAAACACCAGCAGAGAGTCGTAAGGAGGAGCGGTGGGGTCAGTGTCCGCTGCCTTCAGGTTCTAAAGAAGAAGGAAGATGGTAGGATCTTTCAGTGAGAAGAATCACAATCTTTGCTGATCAGGCAAGATGCCTTCTCTAGGTGACTCCAGCAACGCGTAATGCAGGATAACACAGCCATCCTACAGAACACCAGGGGCAGTCAGCACCAGTAACATAAATGCATACAAACTGGCAAGGAAGACCGACAATACACAGTTGATGAAAAGAGAACATCACGGGTAAAGATGCAAAATGTTTTCCCCTAAACGAACGATAAATTTTACGTAGGCAGGAGAGAAACCAGCCAGTCAGGACAGACAGAGGCTGAAAACAATGAGGACAGTCGTGAGGGTCCATATAGCATTTCCACCTGGAAAGGTCTGGAAGGATAAATGCCAAACTGTTAACTCTGGAGAGTTGGGGGCAGTAAGGAAAGACTTGCATTATGTTTTCTTTATATACATTTTCAACGCTTATTATTTTATTCTAGGTAGCAAACACTATTTTGGTAATTAAGAAAAAAAGGAAACTACCATCCACCAGCTGTGATGACACACAATGAATGTTAATGGACGAAAGCACCCGGATTCATATTTATCTAAGAGGGAGGTTTTAACTGGCCCTTCCCATTCCCAGCTTCCTAGAAGATCCAGCCTGGTCACTTCCAGCACTGCTGGTTTTGTGTAGTAGCTGGTAATGACTCCCAGAGCAACTAAAGCAAAACCAGCCTCTACCACAAAGACTCACCGAAGGCCACTGAACCATCAGACAAGCCCTGAAAATCACTGTAGTAACTGAGCAAGGGTTCAGGTACATAGTTTAAGGAAACAGATCCTGCCAAACTATTATCTTACTTGATTCTTTGCTCATCCCAACCACCAATCTGTCCTCATCTTACCATAAGCTAATTAAACTTAATGCCTTATTTCTCATTCTCCCTTGCAGAAAAGGACCATCTCGGACAGTTCTGGCCAGTAACATATAGGATGAACTCCCGTACTTGCATTAACGATTGGCCAGAACAAAGATTTCTGGCCTCTGCTCAGCCCTTCCTACTTCTTCTTGACTGGAATACAGACCCAAGGCCTGGAAGTGCGGCAGCCATCTTGTGATCACGTGACAGCAAACATGAGAACAAGGATTTATGAGGTTAATCTCATAGCTGTTTAAGCTTCTGGAATTCATAGCTGAATGAATTTCTGACATACACACACTGCTGCTCTACTTCTGGCCCTTAGGCAGACCTGTGATACACATTTAATATCACTCAACCAGCAGTGGGATGCAGGTGACAAAAAGGCCTATTAGTGAAACCAAACTGGATCTCTTCTGAATCTCTTTTAGTTTCATTTCTACTTCTACTAAATCCTTACAAGCAATTCTCCATTTCGCCATATGGATACTGCAAATTCACTATGAACAGTTTGAAGTGCTTTTAGTTCTGAAATTCAGATGAGACACAAATAAAAAATAGCATTCAGGGATCAGGCAAGGAGAACACGTGGTAAAGGAAAGAATCTAAAGACATTTTCCTCACTTTCAACGCAGCTGTGCCTGAGTTTAGAGACAAGCTGCACCTTGGCGTTTGACTTTGCGAACTTACTTCATCAATGAAGTTTCCAATTTCATCAGGATTGGCAGGGCGGGGCAGGTAATGGGGCACACTCAGGAGTGTTGGCGCCACATCATTGCGAGTTACTTCCGGCCGAGCTTCCAGGCCCCTGTGCAACTGGCTCAAGTCAAAGTCCTTTGGAGGAAAAGGTAAAAATAGAACAAAGAGTATTAAAAAAAGAAAAAAGGTCACACAAACCCAGGGCTATATCTGGGTACAGATTCCATGATCAGATAATGCTCTTTCAACTGCGTGACAGTGTAAGCATGTGCCAATGTAATCCGAAATGACAGTTTTCAACCTAAGAGTTTCCAACATAGCATTAGAAGGAAAAAACACCATGAAAGAATTGTGAGGAAAAACTGGGGGCCTGGATGTAGACTGCTGTACCTTATTAAGTCCCAGGCGATCTACAGGTTCTAGAGAGCCTTGCTGCCCTAGACTGATCGTCTCTTGCCAAATCCACACACTGAAACCTAATCCCCAATGTGGTGGTATCTGGAGGGGCAACTTCTGGGAGGTGATTAGGTCAGAAGGGTAAATGGAGCCCTTGGGAACAGGATTAGCGCCAGGATAATAAAAGATACGCTCGAGTTCCCTGTCTGCAATGCTGAGGACATGTGAGATCATGTATGACTGTGAGCCGGGAAGCGGGACCCCATCGAACACCAAATCTGCTGGTGCCTCGATCTTAGACATCCCAGCCCCCAGAACCATGAGAAAGAGAATTTCTGTGGTTTTTCAGCCACCTGTCTGTGGCACCTTGTCTAGCAACCCACCTAGACTAAGGCACTAGCTGAGATAAGGAGTTATCCCGCAAATGCCTGAAGAACATTTCTCTGTACTCAGTATGTTCTACAAAGCAGGAATTGATTTTTTTTTTTGAAGATTTTATTTATTTGAGAGAGAGAGAGAGAGAGAGAGAGAGAGCATGAGAAGGGGGAGGGTCAGAGGGAGAAGCAGACTCCCTGCCAAGCCGGGAGCCTGATACAGGACTCAATCCTGGGACTTCAGGATCATGACCTGAGCCGAAGGCAGTCGCTTAACCAGCTGAGCCACCCAGGCACCCGGGAATTGAATTTCTAATGAATGGCTGTTCTTCCAGACCACAGAGCTCAGCAAAGATAATCATGCATGGCCAGGGTCAAAGCAGAACTCTGACAGGGGGCCTGGGGTTCCCTTTCTAAATGGAATACACTTTCAAAATTCTCCAAAAGGCTCCTGGCCAGCCCAGTCAGTAGAGGATCCAACTCCTGATCTTGGGATCATGAGTTTGAGCCCCATGCTGGGCATAGAGATTACTTTAAAAAAAAAAAAAAAAAAAGTCTCCAGAAAACTCTAGGCTAAGGCAAGACCGTATTCAAAATAAAGGAAAATAAAGAAGGCCTAAAGATTTAACATGTACAAAAAGGAAGAAAAGAATTTTAGCATACCTATAAGCTCAAGGGAAACAAAGTATTACAATAGAGTAGTTGCTTTATGGCAACAGTAATTTGATGTTTGTGGCCTGAGAACAGCAATAAGAAGACTAGGCTCTGGAGTCAAACTACATGGTCCTCCTGCTTCCTACCTACCTCTGAGACTACCAGCAAGTCACTTACTCTTTGCCTCTGTTCATTCATCTGGGTCCTGAACAGAACAATACTATTTCAAAGGCCTACCTTCTCCTAACCATTGCATTTTCCAAATAGAGAGATCTCCACTTAGCTTTTTATCATGGTTTTAAAAATGTACCTGATCCTCTTCTCCGCCTCCTTCTTCATCATAGTAGTAAACGTTGTCCCGGGTGTCATCTTCCGGGGGGAGTAAGGGCTCTTTGACCACCCCTCTCCTCCGAACAAACAGCAGAAGCAGCAGAATGAGGACTGGTGTGGGGGAGAGAGAACGAGGACAACCACAGGTCAAGACGGCCATAAGAAGCCCCTACCACAGAGCATCGCCGCCCTAGCCTACCAGACAGATGGCTGTCACACAACCCATTGCTGATGCTCACACACCGAAGTTAGTGTATGCAGTCAGTGTAACATCGTGGACAATGACATGGGAGCTGAAGTGTGGTCTTTAACTGGCCTTAAACCAATGCGTCATTTCCCAGGATCTGAGCTAAAATAAAATGCTCCAGGCAGAGGAAATGAGGGACCAAGGCCCTGAGGCAGGAGCATGATGGGCAGGACTAAGGAGAGGCGAGGTCAGCATGGCATACGTAACAGGGTGAGCGAGGAAGGGAGGAGCGGACAGGAGTTGAGAGGGTTGGC
Organism: Neogale vison; assembly: GCF_020171115.1. Lineage (NCBI taxonomy): Eukaryota > Metazoa > Chordata > Mammalia > Carnivora > Mustelidae > Neogale > Neogale vison. Next base: position 16,946,248 of record NC_058097.1, read on the forward strand.
AGGAACATGGCAACTACTGAAAGGACTTTGGCTTTGATTCTGAACTGCAACCACTGAAGGTTTGTGAGCAGGGGTGGGTCAGCCTAAATGTGATGGACAGATGCATATTATTTTTCATCAGTTCCAAGGAATGAGACACAGACCATTCAATCGCCTAGTATATTCCTTATTTTCTCTTAAGAATCGCATAAGCAAGCTCTAAAATCTGCTTAATTTTCCAAGTTTTCATCTGCCCTTGGGATACTTGTGGGATATATACAATTAATAATTAATTGTTAAAAATTTTTAACTATTTCTTGTGACTGAAAAAAGTATGATTCAGTGTGTGGGGTTTTTTTGTTTGTTTTTGTTTTGTTTTGTTTAAATAGGTGCTTGTGCCCGACCTCTAAAGGACACCTACTGAAGCCATCTTGCACTGAAACAGGAGGCTGCATAGATTTGGGGGAAAGATTTCTTGCAAGTATCCAACCTTCCTATTGTTTTTTGAAATCAGCAAGATTCCCAGACTTTCCACAGATGAACAATGTAACTTCATTGGCCACAATTCACAAACAGGAATATGGAGTACTTGCTCCATGGGCCAAGACCTGTCTCAGCACTGACGATACAGTACTTAACACCACGTAAGATGCAAGCAGTCACCATCCTGGTGGAGCTCCGAGCCACTAAAAGCAGGTTCATCGTTTCCAAGAAGACGCTACTTATCCAACATTACTTAAATGTCACTTAAAGTAACCAAAATATATCCTATCGTTACCACTCCAAGAAGTACTGCCCCCCACACTGTACCACAACCTCGGCCCTCCCACAGATCCCCATGAAGCCTGGCACCAAGCAAGCAACCCAACACTGAGGGATGCCAAGAAAACCTTTATATCCTCGCGTCTTTCTAGTGTAACCTTTGTAAGTGTAAGTTCTATGTTGGCCCACAGGGAACAAGGAGTTCTAAGTCTGAATGCTGGCATTGCCTCTGCTCTCAACACTGTTCCGCATCTGTCCACATCTGAGCATTCTGCAGTGTCACTCTTGTCCCCTGTGCCTAATGCAATCTATCCCAAGCACACTGAGGTAATGCTATTACTCAAAAGTCAATTCTTGGGCGCCTGGGTGGCTCAGTGGGTTAAGCCGCTGCCTTCGGCTCAGGTCATGATCTCGGGGTCCTGGGATCGAGGCCCGCATCGGGCTCTCTGCTCAGCAGGGAGCCTGCTTCCCTCTCTCTCTCTCTGCCTGCCTCTCCATCTACTTGTGATTTCTCTCTGTCAAATAAATAAATAAAATCTTTAAAAAAAAAAAAAGTCAATTCTTTTTTTTTTTTTTTTAAAGATTTTATTTATTTATTTGACAGAGAGAAATCACAAGTAGGACAAGTAGGCAGAGAGGCAGGCAGAGAGAGAGGAAGGAAAGCAGGCCCTCCGCCGAGCAGAAAGCCCGACGCGGGACTCGATCCCAGGACCCTGAGATCATGACCTGAGCTGAAGGCAGCGGCTTAACCCACTGAGCCACCCAGGCGCCCCAAAAGTCAATTATTTTCAATGTAACAACGATCTTTAACATATTCCTAAGAATGAAAGTACTAGTTAGTAACTGCCATCCCCAAAGCTGACTGGCCTAGGTATAAGGGGAGTGGGAAGGAAACGGCCAGACAGGGCTTGTACAAGGGCACCCACGATGATGGCAGAGGAAGGGGAATTCACCTCATCCCACAGTGGCAATAAAGCCAGGTGAACGCGGAGGAACAGAGGTCCAGAAAGCTCACTGAATTCTGAACGACACTCTCCTTCCTTCTCAGTTTTGAGGGGACACAAGTAGCAGAGGGCGGGAGCAAAGCAATCTGTTAAAGCAGCAAGCAGTGGGATTAAGAACATCTGTGTTGGGGCGCCTGGGTGGCTCAGTGGGTTAGGCCGCTGCCTTCGGCTCAGGTCATGATCTCAGGGTCCTGGGATCGAGTCCCACATCGGGCTCTCTGCTCAGCAGGGAGCCTGCTTCCCTTCCTCTCTCTCTCTGCCTGCCTCTCCGTCTACTTGTGATTTCTCTGTCAAATAAATAAATAAAATCTTTAAAAAAACAAAAAAACAAAAAACAAAACATCTGTGTTGAGTCTAAACTGAAACCCCAGGATTTTTGCCACTGCTCCCTCTAAGAACTTTCTTCTACTCCAGCCTCACTGGCCTCCTCTTTGCCCTTCACAGTGCAATTGAGCCTTCCTCTCTGTGCCTTCATTAGTGTGGGAACCCTCACGAATTCCCCTCTGTCCACCTGGATAGCACCGGCCTCTGTCCCAACCATCCTACACCTTCCATCAAAACTTCCTTGAGGGCTAACTCACATCCACCCTTTCTGATAGTAAAAGCATCCATGACCTGGACCACCCTTTCCAGCCCCGAATTTAAAAACTATTTTTGAAAATTTTCTAAACGACTTGCCATCACCAAGTTTTTAGAAACCGTAACGGCAACCGAAGGGTCCAGTTTCTAGGTGGGACCCGGTGGTAACAGTTTCAAAGACTATGGCAGGAACGGACACAGCTCCCCCCAGTATCCTTTTCCCCATTCTGTCCTTTCAGTCACAGATACTCACTGTTCACCCTTCACTCCACCCCCACCCGATGCCAAGGTTTAAATGGGCACACGGCCATGCAGTTCAAGTGGGAAATTCTCGGTGTGGCTGTGTTTGGGCCAATGGGATGGGACTGGGGGTGACTCGTGTCATTTCCAGGTATGTCCTTCCCACGTTCTCCAGCAACCCTTCTCCAGGATGGAATGTGGACTGTGGAAGCAGAAGTGGTGGAGGTGAGCTGGAGAGCTTGGACCATGCTGATGAGGAGACGACCCTCAGGCCTTGCTGCTCCAAGCTGGTCCAAGGACCTGCAGCTCCTGCACCACCGGGGAGCTGGTGACAAATGTGGAATCTGCGGTTCCCACCCCAGACCCCTCCCAGATGACCAGCTCAGAATCCTCATGCAGGTGACTGCATGTCCTCTGCATGACTGTTATGTCCTCGAGCATGAGCAGCACTCCCAAGGACTGGGAGAACAACACAATAGAAGGACTGGGCTCCTAATGATCTCATGGAACAGGGCCACATTCCAGTCTTGGCCAACTTATCTCTGAACCATTCAGTAAGGGACAGAGCTTCCCCGTTTTAGAAGCCAAAGGCTGAACCGCCTGGCAGGCATACGTACTTAGTAAAGCGAGGATTCCTCCGAGAATGCCCAGAATGGCAGGAACCTGCAAGCCTGCCTCGGCGTATGGCGCCACCCTCTTGCAGTTGTTGGTGACCCCTTCGCAGTCGCACACGTACACATCCAGGGTGGTCACCTGGTCCTTGTTCTGGTTATCCGTGAGCTTGAGATTTATTTTGTAGTCACCCAACTCTAAGGTTTTTCTCGGCTTCAAAATTAGAGATTCACGGGCTGGAGGAAGCAACAAAAATGAATGATTGGACAAGGGGAGAAAAAAGCCTCATTCTAGCATAAAATTATTAGGGTCAAGAAAATGGAGCTGCCTGGGTCACAGATTACTGGACAGTACTTAGCAGAATCAGATACCAGAAAGGAAAGGGCTCTTTGGTGCACGCCTCAAATGTAGAAGGGGTAAGTGAACACACGCCAAACTGAAGGGTGGCGTCTGGAAGTTAAGAAGGGAATTTCAGAAAGGGGGAAGGTAGAAGCAGGGATGGGAGCAGGGAAAGCATGTGGTCAAAGTTCCTGAAGTAAGATTCCAGTTCCCACCTTGGTCATTGTACTCAATGGTCCAGTTGACACTTGCCCCATGCGTTAGTTCTGCTGTGAAGGGAGATGTGTTGGGCGGAAGATCTGGGTCAATGATGTTGATGACATGAGGCTGTGGATTCTTCTGGCAGAAGTCCATATTTCGAGGTTCTGGTACAGGGCCATTGTCATTCACATCAGAGAGGATCAGGAGGAGGGTTCCCGTTCCAGTAGCAACTGGAGAACCTAAGAGAAAATACACAGGAAATACTACGGCTCAAGAACATTCATGGGGTGCCTGGGTGGTTCAGTGGGTTAAGCCTCTGCCTTCGGCTCAGGTCATGATCTCAGGCTCCTGGGATCAAGCCCTGCATCAAGCTCCCTGCTCAGCAGAGAACCTGCTTCCTCCTCAATCTCTCTCTCTCTCTCTCTCTCTGCCTCTCTGCCTACTTGTGATCTCTGTCTGTCAAATAAATAAGTAAAATCTTTACTAAAAAAAAAAAAAAATTCATGAAGCTCTACTGCCTCCCATCTGCCCAAATCCCAATCTTGGTTTGACTCTTTAGGGACCCATCAGCAGGTGCCCCCCACCCCCCATCACGGGGGATCTTCACTTTAGCTCTGGCTGCTTTCTGACATGCTTTTCCCCTAGTCTGACAGCAATTATTCAAATTATGCTCACACAAAGGACACCCCCCTTCCCTCTTCTACACATACCTTTATGCACCCATTAAACTTTAACCCCTCTAAGAATTCCTCATTCCATTTCCCCCCCACCCCACAATTCTCCCTTTTCAGAGCTTCTGTGGTTTGAAGGTCATTATCAAAGGGTTGAGCTTTTTAAACTGCTGCAAGGTGCTTTTGAAAATAGACTGAGGGTGGGGGAAGACCCGGCCACTTCTGTGTGGATTTCTTTTACCTTCTGACATAGCATCTAGCATACGGTGGTAGAAAAAGTAGACACTCAACTATAACCATCCATGTTAGATTATGATAGAAAAAAAACACAGGACTCTTATCTTGAACTTAGAAAGGGTTATACCCGGGTAGCAAGACTATAGTGCTACTGTTGTGTGTGTGGTTTTTTTTAACCCTATAAAAAAAAATCATGGTTAAAACAAACCACATAGCCTAAAATTTACCATCTCAACCATTTTAAAGTTCATTTCACATTTTAGGTTCAACAATGTAAGTATATTTCCACTGCTGTGGAACAGCTCTCCAGAACCTTGTCATCTTGCAAAACTCAAACTCAGGACCCATTTAACAACTACCTACTTTCGGGGCGCCTGGGTGGCTCAGCGGGTTAAGCTGCTGCCTTAGGCTCAGGTCATGATCTCAGGGTCCTGGGATGGAGTCCCGCATCGGGCTCTCTGCTCAGCAGGGAGCCTGCTTCCTCCTCTCTCTCTCTGCCTGCCTCTCTGACTACTTCTGATCTGTCAAATAAAGAAAAATCTTAAAAAAAAAATTAAAAAACAAACAAACAAACAAAAAACAACTACCTACTTTCCTTTTCCTCCCAGCCCCTGGTTACCACCATTCTACTTTGTCTCTATGAATTAGACTGCTTTCAGACCTTAAGTAAGTGGAACCATAAAGTATTTGCCTTTTTGTGACATGGCTTTTACTTAGCATAATGCCCCCAAGATTCATTTAGGTTTTAACTTGTGACAGGATGCCCTTCCTTTTTTAAAGGCTTAACAATATTCCATTGTATGCATATACCGTATTTTGTTTATACATCATCAAATCTTTATCTTATCGTATGTATTTAAAAAATAGGTAGTGTCATTTACAATTTTTTTTCTTTTTTAAAGATTTTTATTTATTTATTTGATAGAAAGATCACAAATAGGCAGAGAGGCAGGCAAATAGAGAGGAGGAAGCAGGCTCCCTGCTGCGGAGAGAGCCCGATGCGGGGCTCGATCCCAGGACCCTGGGATCATGACCTGAGCAGAAGGCAGAGGCTTAACCTACTGAGCCACCCAGGCACCCCTCTTTTTCTTTTAAGATTTTATATATTTATTTGACAAGAGAGAGATACAGGGAGAGGGAACACGAGGCAAAGTGGGAGAGGGAGAACCAGGCTTTCCGCCAAGCAGGGAGCCCGATGCAGGGCTGCATCCCAGAATCCTGGGATCATGACATGAGCTGAAGGCAGATGCTTAATGACTGAGCCACCCAGGTACCCCTAAAATTTTTTCTAATTAAAAAAGAAGCTAATAGATTTTTTAAGAAGCCTCATTCTTCTTCCTCGTAGACTTACATTAAAAAGTACTGAGTCACGCACAAAGTGACACTTAAAGGAATCATTCGCCACCATCATACCTGAGCCACGATTATGAGGTCAGGGGTCGGCAAACTAAGGTCTTCCAGGCAAATTAAGAAACATAGCTGTGCTCATTCCCCCTTTAAAGATTACCTATGGATGTTTCTAGGCTGGAAAGGCAATCAAGACCACATGGCCCGTAGACACTAAAATACTTATTCCCTGGCCCTTTGTTTACAGAAAGTCTGCCAACCCATGTTCAGGAGCCATTTCCTCCACCTACTTCCAGGCCAGGGGCTGGAAAGGCTGTTTCTAAATAGCCAGCCAAGGGAAACACTTGCACACAGAGGCCATGGACAAGGATGTTTCCTTACGAAACTCATAGGAGTATCGAGTAAGTGGAAACCACCCCAAGTGTTCTTTGATGTGTGAATGATTAAAGTATGCTATATCCAGATAACATTAATACAAAGAGATAGATTTATAAGGCATCAAAATATATCTGGGTCTTTAAGACATATTATCAATAATAATAAACTAAATAGCAAATAAATTCACTTTCATTTAAATCAACATATACAAAATAATGGCTTTTTAAAGTTTTTTTAGAAGATGATTTTTATTTACTTATTTGACAGAGAGCGAGCGAGAAAGGGAAGACAAGCGGGGGAGTGGAAGAGGAAGAAGCGGGATTCCTGCTGAGCAGTGAGCATGATACAGGGCTCGATCCCAGGACCCTGACCAGGATCATGACCTAAGCCAAAGCCAGACGCTTAACAACTGAGCCACCCAGGCACCCCCAAAATAATGTTTTTTGTTTTGTTTTGTTTTGTTTTTTTAAAGATTTTATTTATTTATTTGACAGAAAGAGACCACAAGTAGGCAGAGAGGCAGGCAGAGAGAGAGAGAGGAGGAAGCAGGCTCCCTGCCGAGCAGAGAGCCCGATGCGGGACTCGATCCCAGGATCCTGAGATCATGACCCGAGCCGAAGGCAGCGGCTTAACCCACTGAGCCACCCGGGCGCCCAAAATAATGGTTTTTGTAATAAAAACAAAACCAGGCTGTAAACTAGATAGTGCCTTTATAATAAACTCTATTTCTATATGCATGTAAATGTATTCAAATACAGAGTCTGGAAGGAGCCACATTTCACTACTAATGATGAGGATAAAAATTACAATAGTCCTGATAGAGCATACACTCTTCTAGGGCACTTTTACATAAATGAGCTCATTAAAAATCCAGATGGGATATTATCATTTTACCAGATAGAGGAACAGAGGGACATAAGCTTTTGTCTTAGGATCTAGACCAAGGTAGGAAGGAGTGGGTTCAGGTGTAATTATTTGTACTTTGAAAATCATATGCCTTGAAGAAAACAAGGAAAAAGAATGAACTCTGGCCTCCAAAAGCAAGGTATGGGGTAAAGGAGCATACTGGCCAGGAGGGTGAGATGGCAAAGGTCACACGCTAAGGGCAGCCTTACCGTTGTCAACGGCTATGATGACGGCCTCGTACGTGCTGTTCTTCACATGCTCCGTGTCCTCTCTGTCCAGCACAGCCCGAGTGAAAATGGCACCAGATTCTGGATTAATCTCCAGCCAACTGGCAGCATCCCTCCAAATCCGGTACCTGGGAAGGCACAAACTCTGCCTTAGAACAGTACACCGAACAGCACCTAGGTGAAGAAGACTAAGGGTCCTCATCGCTCATCGAACCCATCTACAGCAAAGTATGACCATCCACGTCCCCTTCAAGTTGCAGACCTCACGTTCCTTCACTCAGAAATGCTTCAGCGTGTTAGCCCCTAAGAACAGAGGCATTTTCTTCCATGATGATGATTTAATTTCAGGAAACAGAACTTTGATATCATACTCTTATTTAATATATGGCACATATTTAAATTGTCCATTTCCCCAAAACTGTCCTCCAGAACATTCCTGCCCAGATTCTGGATCCATCCATGCCTAACATTTAGACGTCATGTTTCCCTAATTTGGAACTAGTCCTTAGCCTTTCTTTTCTTTCTCAACACTTTCTGGAAGTGTAGGCCAGGGGTGCCTGAGTAGGGCAGTCAGTTAAGCACCTGACCCTTGGTTTCTCCTCAGGTCATGACTGGTCAGGAGATCAAGCCCCACAGCCAGCTCTACACTCAGCACGAGTCTGCTTGAGGGTCTTTCTCCCTCTTCCTCTGCTCCTCCCCCCCAGTTCTCTTTCTCTGAAGTAAAAAAGTCTTACAGCACCACCAACAAAAAAGTCAAGTAGAGGCCACTTGTTCTGTAGAAAGCCCCTCAATTTGGGTTGGTCTGATCATTACCCCCTAAGTAGTTTCTTTTTCTTATTTTTATTTAAAAAAATTTTTTTAAAGAGTTTATTTATTTATTTGAGACAGAGAGAGAGTGGGAGCAGGGGAGCAGAGTGAGAGGGAGAAGCAGGCTCCTCATTGGGCAGGGAGTCCGATGCAGGGCTCGATCCCAGGATCCCAACCTGAGCTGAAGGCAGATGCTTAATGACTGAGCCACCCCGGCACCCCTCCCTCCTAAGCAGTTTCACATTATATGAGGGAAGGGGAAGCAAGAAGAGTGTGGAGATAATATATCAATTATATAATCGTATCAATCAGATAGGAGGCACGTGAGAGCTATCCTTTTCTTGGTGATGTTCACTTCCATCACTTGGGGAAGTGACAGGCAATCAGAACTCTTTACAGCAAAGGTACCTTTTTTCTCACGTTAATTAATCTATGACCTGAGAGGAGAAAATGTCACAATAGCCTGTTCCCCGAAGTTTCATCCAAGAGATTTAACATCTATGGACAATTCTTGCCTGAAGCAATGAATACTATCCTGTGTGTGTGTGTTTTAAGATTTATTATTTGTCAGAGAGAGAGAGAGAGAGAGAAAGCACAAGCAGGGGAAGCAGCAGACAGAAGGAGAAGCAGGCTTCCTGCTGAGCAAGGAGTGTGATGTAGGACTCAATCCCAGGATCCTGGGATTATGACCTGAGCGGGAGGCAGACGCTTCCCCAACTGAGCCACCTTGATGTCCTGAGATTTTTTTGTTTGTTTGTTTGTTTAATATTTTATTTATTTATTTGACAAAGAGAGAGAAAGACAGTGAGAGAAGAAACACAAGCCAGGGGTGTGGGAGAGGGAGAAGCAGGCTTCCTGCTGAGCAGGGAGCCCGACCCAGGGCTCGATCCCAGGACCTCTGGGATCCAGACCTGCACTGAAAACAGACACAACCAACTGAGCCACCCAGGCACCCCCTGATCCTATGTGTTTTCTAAAAGCAGACTCTCCCCAAGGGGTATGGCAGCTCACAAACAGTGGCAACATGCCCTCCAGCACCCCTACCATGAGCATGAGGAGGTCTGGTTGACACAGTGGCCCGAGGGTGGGATGCAATACTGGCCTATGTTGGTAGATGCCAGAGAGGCTCAAGTTCCTTCCTATCTTACACAGCGAGAAAAAAGTTTTACTCAAAAAATCCTGTTAAGCTACACCTTATTAGATATACCAGAAACATTCAGTCAGAGAACAAAGGCATGGAAGACAGAGATGGGCGCCTGGGTGGCTCAGTTGGTTAAGCGTCTGCCTTCGGCTCCGGTCACGATCCTGGTGTCCTGGGATCAAGCCTGCAGTTGGACTCCCTGCTCAGTGGGATCCTGCTTCTCCCTCTCCCTCTGCTTTCCCCGAACCGTGTGCTCTATATAAATAAAATCTTTAAAAAGAAAGAAGAAAAACAGATACACTGCTCAGTTATCTGCCAGGGTCATGGAAAGACTCAGAAAAGGAAACAAATAACTTAAGGACACAAGGGCCTTGGATACCTGTATGTACATCCTCACCTCTTTACAAGTGCAAAGCCTTGAACCACAGAGTGGTCTTTACTCCAGGGGTAAGGGCCTCTACACACAATAGTAACACTTGGTCCCTGCACTTAGTCCAAGAGAAGGTTGTTGTTGTTGTTTAAAGATTTATTTATTTAAATCTGACAGAGACAGAATGCATACACGCACACTGAGGGAGAAGCAGACTCCCCACTGAGCAAGGAGCCTGATGAAGGATTCAATCCCAGGACCCTGAGATCACAACCTGAGCCAAAGGCAGACACTTAACCGACTAAGCCACCCGGCTGCCCCTCAAACAGAAATTTAAAATTGCTCATCTCACTACTGCAAGCGAAGATGTCGACCTAGCCTTGAAACCACACACTCCAAGGCTTCATTCATCACTGAACAAAAGCCCAACAAAGTTGTCCCTGGTTTTCCACTCTACTTTTCAAGTATAAACACATCTTACGAAGGGCGCTTGGATGGCTTAGTTGGTTAAGCATCCAACTTTTTTTTTTTTTTTAAGATTTTATTTATTTATTTGACAGAGATCACAAGTAGGCAGAGAGGCAGGCAGAGAGAGAGGAAGGAAGCAGGCTCCCCGCCAAGCAGACAGCCTGATGCGGGGCTCGATCCCAGGACCCTGAGACCATGACCTGAGCAGAAGGCAGAGGCTTTAACCCACTGAGCCACCCAGGCGCCCCAAGCATCCAACTTTTGATCTTAACACAGGTCTTTACTTCAGGGCCATGGGTTCAAATCCCACCTCAAGCTCCCCACTCAGTGGGGAGTCTGCTTGAAATTCTCTCTCCCCCACTTCTCCAGTGCCTTTCTCTCTAAAGTAACTAAATAAAATCTTTAGGAACATAAAGAAAAGCACACACTATGTTAGTGGGGCACCATGAGTTGTAGGGTCTGTTGCTATCTGGACTGTGGGGTGTGGCTTGGGGCATCCAGCCGTGGCTCTGCACCACAATATCTCTGTGGGACTCAACAAAGACCATGGGGTTACTAAGAATGTGTGGAGGCCAAGGTATAGCTGCTGCAGCAGGCGCCCCGTGAGGGACACCAAGTTCGTGCAGGGCAGGACCCAAGAAGGTTGTGCCTCTGGCCTACATGAATAGCGTGCCATGTGAGTGGCTCAAGGTCTCCAAGAACAAGTGCATCCTCAGTTCATCAGGTAAAGGGTGAGGAAACACATCCACGCCAAGAGGAAGACAGAGGAGCTCAACCATGTCCTGGTGGCCACAAGGAAAGTGGCAGCCAAGAAGGACTGAGCCCCTCCCCTTTGCATATAATAAAGCCTTTTTGGAACTTGGAATGAACACACACACATACACACACCCATTATTGGCCCTTTTATGTTTGACCACTTAGAAGAACTCTTCAGATTATGATCGTATCTTGAATATATGGATGAAATCAAAGTATTTTATGTATTTTAAGATTTTATTTTTTTAAAGATTTTATTTATTTATTTGACAGAGGGAGATCACAAGTAGGCAGAGAGGCAGGCAGAGAGAGAGGAAGGGAAGCAGGCTCCCTGCTGAGCAGAGAGCCTGATGCGGGACTTGATCCCAGGACTCTGGGATCATGACCTGCGCCGGAGGCAGAGGCTTTAACCCGCTGAGCCACCCAGGCACCCCTTAAGATTTTATTTTTTAAGTAATCTCCACACCCAATGTGGGGCTCAAACTCACAAGCTCAAGATCAAGAGGTCCACTCCACTGACACTCCACTGACTGAGCCCATCAGGCGACCCTGAAATTACAGTCTATTTTAAAGCAAATCCCAGATGCCAAAAGATTTCTCCTCTGGGGATGCCTGGGTAGCTCAGTTGTTAGGCGTCTGCCTTCGGCTGGGGTCATGGTCCCAGTGTCCTGGGATCGAGCCCCTCATCAGGCTCTCTGCTCAGCGGGAAGCCTGCTTCTCCCTCTCTAGCTGCCCCTGCTTTTGTTCCCCTTCTTGCTATCTCTCTCTGTCATAAATAAATACAATCTTAAAAGATTTCTCCTCTAAATACCTTAGCACATATCTTATATAGGAAAAGTTAAAAACAAAAACAAACCAACAATCAGAATGCCACTAACACATCTTACAAAAACAATTACTTAACGTCATTGAATGCCAACTCCATGTTCAAATATCTCAAATTGACTGAAGGGTGTCTTTATAGTTGGACCGTTGAATCTATATTCAAGTGTAGTCTACACATTACCCTTGGATCGCCTGCCTGTTAGTACTCTCTTCCTGCACAGCAGTCCCCCTACCCTTTTGCCATTCATTGATTTCATGGAAAACATTGCCATTTGCCACAGAGTTCCTACATTCTGTGTTTGGCCCACTGTCTCCTTGTGGCACTTAAGTAGTTTCTTCATTCCCTGCATTTTTAAAAAGATTTTATTTATTTATCTGCCAGAGAGAGAGAGAGAGAGATCACAAGTAGGCAGAGAAGCAAGTTGAGAGAGGGGAAGCAGGCTCCCCGCTGAGCAGAAAGCCCACTGCGGGGCTCAATCCCAGGACCCTGAGATCATGACCTGAGCCAAAGGCAGACGCTTTAACCCACTGAGCTACCCAGGCGCCCCATTCTCTGCATTTCTTCAAAATCAGATCCTAATGTTTGACTACTTCCTGTCCCAACTTTTGTTTTCTCCAAAACCATTTCCTCAGGGGCACTGTGCGCACGCCGCTGATCACATGAGGTGGCTGGCATGTTATGTCATGCGGTCCTTGCCTTTTTTTTTTTTTTTTGTAACAGTAAATGTTAACATTGATCAGAAGGTTTTGGTGTTATTAGTCTCCATTGAAAATTTCCCCATCACCCTTGATCTAAGGACTCAGTTCTAGCAGCCTTTAAGATCATTACCTGTCCCCTTTGTTTAGTTCATTCTGTAGAGGGCACATCCACCGTCTAGAGGTATTCAGGAGCTCTTTCCCTTAGTACAGAATCGGCAATAAAAAGTCTCCAGAAGAGAAGCACCTGGGTGGCTTAGTCGGTTCAGCATCTGCCTTTGGCTTCGGTCACAATCCCAGGGTGCTAGGATCAACCCCCACGTAAGGCTCCCTGCTCAGCAGGGAGTCTGCTTTCCCCTCCCTCTCTGCCTCTCCCTGCGGCTCGTGCTCTCTTGCTCTCTCAAATAAATTGGTAAAAATTTTTTTAAATTCCCAGAATAACCTTAAAAGTTGAAATCACACTTAAAAAATCTTTTTGTTTGAAGTTTATTAAGTGAAAAGCACTGCTACTAAAACACAAACACCCCTCAAAATAAGAACATACTCAATTAGTTAGCAAGACGGTACTCCAGATTTGTAGAACGTTTTTTCTAAATAGTTCATTGTTACAGTTTTCCTCTAAAGCAAATATTAACAGGTAGGAACCTCTCTGTGAAGAGGAAGTGGGCTCATTGGCCAAGCCCTGCTACCCCTGGAAATCACACTATTACTAACAAAGACACACGTGTCATGTTGGGATTTGGGCTCTAGTAACTTTTTCCTAGCCAAATCCAGCCCTCCAAAGATGAAGGACGTTCTTTGTCATACATGGTCACGGGTGCTGCTGTTGGTGACCACATGTGTTTTCAACGTAGGTGGGTGTGATTTAGATTACAGAGGCGCCTTCCAGTTTAAAAGGAGAGGAAATCGTGAACTACTTTTAACACAAGGGCATTCATTTCAATTAAAAGCACATTCCGGCCTCACTGCATTACCTTGAAGAGAGGAAGCACAGTAAATCTAGAATGGCTATCTGTGGAGGGAATGGAAAAGATTGAGGAATGGGAATTTAAAAAAAAAAAGCCAAAAGAGAAGAGTTTTGCACAGACCAACGATGATAAAGCTCTATAAACTAAGTATTTTATACACATTCACGCAAGCGCGCACACACACACACACACACACAGAGTTGCTGCCAGTCTGTTGAAAAATTCTCCAACTTACGTTATGCTCTGTTCCATGAACTGGTCCGGGTCCTTGGCAGTGTAAGACGTGATTTCCAGGCCCACGCCGAAGTCTTCAGGTATGTTCACTTCCTTTGGGCAAGGCACAAAGACGGGGGCTTCATTCACGTCCTCCACATCCACAGTGACAGTGGCCGTGGAGGTGGAGAGAATGACCTCAAACGGGGCTACATTCACGACGGTCACATACAGAATATACTGCCGCTTGGCCTCGAAATCCAAGCCCTAAGGAGCAGAAACAAAAGGGGTTAACAAATACATTCTTTGTTAGTGTTTAAAAAAAAAAAAAAATGACACGCTTAACTATTGCTGTGGCTGGCTCTCTGATCTGGCTGCATTAGGAAGAAGTTAACTTAAAAACTTCTGAAGAAAATAAAGGCCTACACCCTGACCCAGTGAACAATAATCTACCTCCCCACCTCGGGGGTGGGGGCAGGATGTGGATGTTTTTCAAAAGCTAAATGCAACCATATTAAAGATAAGAACCCTAGAGGAACCTTAAGTGTCTGCCTTCGACTCAGGTCACGATCCCAAAGTCCTGGGATCGAGCCCCACACCAGGGTCCCTGCTCAGTGGGAAGCCTGCTTTCCCTCTCCCACTCCCCCTGCCTGTATTCCTGCTCTCACCATCTCTCTCTCTCTCTCTCTCTCTCATAAATAAATAAAATCTTTAAAATAAATAAAAAGAGGTAAGAACCCTAGCAGAGAGTAACAAACTATGTGAAGCCTTGAATAGCACAACCCAGTAAGCAAACACTAGCACCTTAAGTCATCTACTATCCAGGACTAGTAAGAATGTTGGCATGCTATGTGACATATGGTCTGTGCAAGAGCAGATGGACAGAAGACCCTGCTCCTGACCTCGCTGACCTCAATTAAATTTAGTGACAACATGCAGTTCAGTTATCAGCCAGCAACAAGGTCAAAGTCCAGGTGGGCCATTTCCCAGCTGTGTGGTCCAGGCAACTACATCTCTGGGTCTGTTTCCACACCCAGATACATACGAAAAAGAACCAGTAGGTAGAGTTCCTTTAAAGAATAAACTGGAAACTTTTGTGAGGGACTTCGTGTATGGTAGGGGTTCATTTATTTTTTTTTTTAAAGATTTTATTTATTTATTTGACAGAGAGAAATCACAAGTAGATGGAGATGCAGGCAGAGAGAGAGAGAGGGAACAGGCTCCCTGCTGAGCAGAGAGCCCGATGCGGGACTCGATCCCAGGACCCTGAGATCATGACCTGAGCTGAAGGCAGCGGCTTAACCCACTAAGCCACCCAGGCGCCCTGGTAGGGGTTCATTTTAGTGGTTTCTTTTGTTGGTAGCATAGACTATGTTGACATCAGTGTTCAGGGGGAGATAAGGCTATGTAGAAAAGGTGCCGCAGAAACGAACAGTCTTGCTCGCCTATTCAACAGGAAGTCTGTGTTTAGGGGCTGAACCAGAGATCTGCTAACTTTGAATAACTTTGACAAGAGAATCACCCAACTTCTTAGTTTTCAGGTTTCCAAGACATCTTTCAAAAAGTCATGTGTCCCACTTCTAAAATAATCCAGCAAAATAGCAGAGACCAGTAAACCCTTCTTTCTTCTCATTTGCAAAATGGATATGGGGGTAGGCAAATGTTTCAGGGAGAAAGCCTTTTAAAACAGATGGTACTTTCTTTCTCCTTGATTTCAAGGGGCTGCGTAGGAGCTTCTCCCATGTGCCTGAAGAGTTGCTGCAAACCCCAAATGGCTCACCAGAACCTGGGACAGCTGCCCACTCCTAACCCACCACCGCCATGCTACTCGACTTCGGAAAGGACACCGAGGGACAAGGAAGCAGGCAGCTGGCTGAGATGTCAGTTTCTGCATCTTGCCAGGCACCATACAAACCTTAGCTGTTTTCAAAATGCCGTCGTTGGTTACTGGGTCTGTGGTGACCACAAACTGCTCATCGTTATTGTTCAAAATGGTGTACACGGCCTGCCATGCTGGGGTATTGGGGACATCGTCATCAGTGACTTTGAGTACGGCGATTTCAACGTTGGCCTTGTTCTCAGGCACTCGCCCCTGGTACTACAGAGCAAAGGAGAAGATGAGTCACTTATGACCTCCCAACACCTAATAGATGAGCCAGGTCCCTGAGAGCTAAAGGAATCCTTTCAAGCAGAGTCTTGGAGAAGAGCCTACTCCACCAGCAGAGCCCCTACTTCCTGTTGGGGGAGCAGCCAATTCTGCTCAAGGTGCCTCATCCTTCAAGACTACCTGCATCCGCTTTCCAAGGATCTGACTACCTGAGCCCCTCAGCACACTCCAGCCCAGCTGCTGACTGTGATCGTAACCAAACTCAAAGATACTGTGGCTTACCCACTACTCCTCTCCTCTGCCACCATTCCTAGTGGCACCGACAATTTTCATAAAATGGAAGTCTGGTCAGTATGGTCCTCTGCTTAAAACCCTGATGACATCCCCTTGCACCAGGATCAATTCTAAAATTCTTACTTCCATCTACAAGGCCTGTAGGACCCAACCTCATTTGGTTCACTACGGAGCCTTTTTCAGTTCTTGACACTTTTTTATTGATTCAGGGCATTTTTCATATGGTGATCCCTCTGCCTAGAACACTCTTCCACTGCCCCCTATCCCACATGGACAACCTCCTTTCAAGTCCTACCTTCCTATTATCATGGCTATTTCATATTTAATTAGACCGATGTACATTTCACCACTTCTTGAGATGTAAACCTAACATAGGACTAAGAACGTAGGATACTAAATGGGGTAAAGCCAACCACAAATTTACTGAGTAAACCAGAAAAGTACGTAAAACTTTGGGTTGGAACCAAGGGAAAAACCTGTTCACAGCTGAAGGGAGTCCTTGGTTTCTAACAAAAATCTCCTGAAGACTCTACTAATACAAAGGTCATTTTCTAGAAAAACTAGAACTGCACGAAAGCCCATTAGGCAGGAGAAATGGGCAGAAAGGAAGGCCAGGAGCTGTGGGGGTGGCAGGTCTATGGCTGGCATGGCTGGCCTAGCAGGTGCGGCTCAGGCCCAGGCCCTGCAGGTGGGAGCAGGCTGCAAGAAACCTAGAGCAGAGGTTGGTAGTGCGTTCACCCCAAGCCCTGGCTTTCCAGTCAGTCTCTAGGATGCTGATGCTTTCCTCGGACCAGACCTTTCAAGTCTTACTGTAAACATCACCGGCTTTGTGAAGCCTTTTTGTACTCACAATGCTTAGATTAGGGTGGCAGATACTGCTAATTGCCTAGTAAATATCCACTCACCCCTTCTTCACAAATTATATTGTTGGGGGCAGCAATGTGCCCAGACAAAATATTTTATTTCCCATCCTCCTCGAAGACAGCAACTGCTAATAAGAGGTAAAGGAAACTTGTGGGATGGAACTAAGAAGCCTTGACTTAGCAGCAATGCCTTTTGCTCCCCATGCCCTTGCCTCTTCCCTGAATGAAGCACGGAGACAGCTGGAGCTGCAGCAGCCATCTGGGGCCACTGAGGATGGAAGCCATGCCCCAATGATGGTGGGACAACAAGACGGAGTTTCCACTCAGAGTGTAGATACTCTAGCTCTAGGCACTTTGTGACACAAGAGAAAGTTTACCTTATTTGATTAAGGTACCAAGAGTCAAGTCTCTGTTAATAACCACTGAGATTATTTCTAACTAACATACTAAGATTTAGCATTCTTTCATGTGGCTTTTAGTACCTTCTATCCATCTCCATTTAATTGCACACTACAGTTTGTACAGGTTGTCCAACATCTCCCTAACTAGACTATCAACTCCAATGAGAACAGAAATTTTGTCTTATTGTGATAGTATCTCCAGTATGTAACACAATTCCTGTTATAAACGTAGAAAATACTTGTTCAGTGAATAACCAAAACCTGCTAAGATTTGCCAGCAGGACGCACAACATGAGGACATGAGCTCAACAAGTGCCTTTTTTTCTTTTTAAACTGCTCTCTTGAACTCACAACCCCAAGATCAAGAGTTGCGTGCTCCATGGACTGAGCCAGGCAGGGGCCCCCAGGTGCCATCTGCAACTCTGCAAACCTGGGTCAACAGGGTCCACGCTGAGGAGGACAGACGACTCCCATCCCAATCTGCTTGTGTCTGAAAGCTCACTAGTCTGGGGAAAATCTTCAAAGGGTTCGTTCACCCATGAGCAGCTGCAAAGCCAGGGAGGACCTTTCTCTGGAAACCATCCAGGGGGCTGCAGAATTACCGTGGTGGGCTGGAAGACGGGGGCGTTATCGTTGATGTCAGTGATCGTGATCAGAGCCGTTGCGGTTGTGCTTAACCCTTCACCTTGCAGGTCGGCAGCCTCGACCACCAGGGTGTACATGGGAATTTTCTGCAGAGATCAAAACCTGTGAGTCACGACCAACAGCCACATCAAGCCCAGCCCAGGACATGGAAACCGTTTATTTGATCATTTGCTTCAATGCCAGCCTGCCTTCTAGGTATAAAACCTCTAGAGAGCTGTTTAGATGCAAAGCTCAGACCGTAAACATAAAGCGGCAAATGGCCTCAGCAAAGGTTTGCCCTCAACCCCCTCCAGAACCTCTTGAGCCCTGACCTCCCGGTCCAGCCCGGTGGTGAGCACGCTGATGACTCCTGTGTCCTTGTTGATAGTGAACATCATGCTGCTGGGCAGGAGGGGGTCTTGGGTGACGATGCGGTAAGCGATGGCGGCGTTGTAGGTGTTCACGTCGTCATCCGCATCTGTGGCCGTGACCTGCATCACGGAGGTGCCTGGAAGTGGCGAGGGAGAGAAAGAGACGGTTCGGCTGCACTTTGATTCTGGTCAACAGAGCTCAGCTCGGTTCTATCCAGAGTGTTACAAGAGGAGCCCTGATTCTCTGCCTTCCAAAAATCTTTACCAAAGTGGTAGGGGAGGAAAAAAGCATTCCATCCAGTGAGCAGTATTCCAATGACTCTGCTTTTCCAACAATTTTGGATGGGGGCTGGAGGTGAGGACGATGGGGAATAAAGAACCTTCAACTAAACATGGTTCCTGGTCTCCCATACTGAGTGAATGAGGTGAAAAACAGTGAGTGAGTGAGTGAGTGAGTGAGTGAGGTGAAAACAATCCCACCAATATCCCCACGTGGTGTCTGAGGCACAGCTTCACCAGAGAGAACGGTCACTAGAGATCACAGCCTTCAAGCTGGCAGAGAATACTTACAGCACATGTGACGGCCGAAGGACTAGTGCCCAAGACATCAACAAATTCCTTAGGGCTCCACAGGAAAAGGACAAATAGTCCAAGAGAAAAATGGAGCAAAAGACTTGAAGAGACAAGTCATGAAGAAGAAACCCAAATGGCCAGCAAACATAGAAAATGCTAACAGCCCATTAATAAATCAGAGACAAGCCATTTAAAATTGTACAGAGATACCAAGCGCACACTCAACAAAGCTAAGAAGTCTAACAATTCTAGGATATCGACTGCTGGCGGGAATATCAAGTGGTTCAACCACTAGTCACACCGAACAGGCATGTACCCCAAATAACTGAGCAATCCGCCATTATGGACACACACCCTGGACAAAGCCTCGTGAGTACGCATCAAGTCATATATTAAAGAATATCCCGAGAACACTATTTCAAACAGCAAAAAACTGAAACAAGCTCAAGTTCCCTCAACAGGGGAATAAAGGGCTTTCTATAAATATAAAAATAATAAATATGATGCAGCAATGAGAATGGATGACCTTGACTGCTATGGGCACCAACACGAAGAACTTTATGTCCGTAAAGCTGAAGGAGCAGAGCACATCACAGAAACACATGTCGAGTGTGATTCCATGTATACAAAATCTGAAAACATGCCAAAAAACCCAGATATTATAGAGGAGTACATATACACATGATATATTATAGAGGGGTACACATGCACAAGATAAGGGGAAGCAAAGGAATGACTACCACCAAAGTCAGGGCAGTGGCTACCTTTACCACGGAGAGAAAAGAATGCGTTCAGGAATGGCAACGATTTGTTTATTAGAGAAGGTTCTTAAACTGATCCTTTTTGTGGGGAGGGGTGAGCTCTATGCCCAATGTGGGGCTAGAATCCACAGCCCCAAGACCAAGAGTCACATGCTCTACCAACTGAGCCAGCCAGGCACCCCTCTTAAACTGCTCTCTCTCTCTCTATATATATATATGTATGTTTTTTTTTTTTTAAGATTTTATTTATTTATTTGACAGAGAGAAATCACAAGGAGAGGCAGGCAGAGAGAGAGGAGGAAGCAGGCTCCCTGCTGAGCAGAGAGCCCAATGCGGGGCTCGATCCCAGGACCCTGAGAACATGACCTGAGCAGAAGGCAGCGGCTTAACCCACTGAGCCACCCAGGTGCCCCTATATATATATATTTTTTTTACAGATTATTTATTCATTTGCTTTATTTACTTACTTTATTATGTATTTATTTGACAGAGAGCAAGAGGAGAGCACAGCAGGAACAGCAGCAGAGGGAGGAGGAGAAGCAGGCTCCCCGTTGAGCAGGAAGCCCAATGTGGAGCTGACTCCTATTTTGTCATACACATTTCTGCAGAATGATGTCTCACACACACACACACACACACACAGGCTTCCAAAAAAGTTCTGTTCTTATGAAGGACCTGACCCCAAACACTAGCCCCAACACTTTGAGGTCTGAAGAATCTAAGTGTCTTTCTGGGTATTCAGCATCTTGACACTGGCCATACCTGGCAGAGCACCTTCCATGACAGATCCTTCAAAGACCTCCTGGGTGAACTCAGGCTTGTTGTCATTCTGATCCGTCACAGTGATCACGATCTCCATTGGGTCTTCAACTGCATTCCCATTAGAAGACACGGCGTGAGAATAGAGCTGTAACAACCAAGTGAGGGTTATTTGGACCCCAACAAGGAGGAAGAAATGGGAGAAGTCGTGTGAGGAGAACTCCAGCTGGCCTCCACTCCCTCCCACTCTCCAAGACCCAAGGATGGACAACCCCCCAGCCCCGCAGAGAACTTTTCTCATACATGTGCTGCTGCTTCAGTGATGTCATGACACTGGCTAAAGTCATATTTTTGTAAAGATTCATGGGCTGCAGAACACAACCACCAGGTCAGAGTTCCCCTTTCCCCCAGGAAGGTTGGGGAGCCAGACCTAAGACAAGACCAGAGGCCTAAAACACTCTTATTCCCAGCAGGGTAAAATTTGCTCTGGCTTCTCCCATCTAGTGTCTCCCCCAGATTTTTCTGCATTTGGCCCCATGTACTACCCACGAGCTCCCCAAGCTCACAAAGCTACCAAGGCCCAGGAATGGCTTTTGCTCCCCAACATTGTAACTGGCCTCTTCGTTTGGATCAGGAACTTTAAGCCCCAAAAGTAAGTTGATATCTTCTGTCTAAACTCCTGTATGGTCCTAAGACTCCCCTCTCTTTAATCCTAATGGGAAAAAATCAACACCCCTCCTTCCCTTTTTCCAGATTCTCCTGTCATCTCCCCTTGTCAATGGGCATAGAGATATCCAATTAATAAGCTTCATACGTCCAGAGCATCTTTTCTTGGGATCCAACATGGGTCAACCGAAAAAATTTGGAAGGATATGACCCCATTATTTGCATGCTTCCGAGGGGTACTCACGATGTACTTGGCGATTTGTTCTCTGTCCAGAGGCTCTGTCACCTTCAGCCATCCCGTTTCTCTTTCAATAACAAATACACCAACTGGAGGTGTGTCAGCTCCTTGACCAGTGATGCTGTAGAAAACCTTGATTTCTTTGTCCCTGTTAGATTTGATCTGAAGACCAAACAGAACAAACAGAATTATCAAGGAAGGATCCTGACATTGGGGTTTCTCCCCACCATTTCCTTCTAGGTCCCATGTTCTACCAAACTGCTCCCAGAGAAATAGAGAACTTCTTTCTCTACCTGAACCAGATTTTTAGGAAATGGGCCTTTCTCGTTTTCTGGGCAGCTGATAGGAGGGATAACCCAGTCTCTCTTCTGTCTTCTGAGACCACGCTGGGAGCTCGGAAATGTGAGCACTTCTGTCTGGGTTTCAGAGATAGCATCCTAAAAAGAAAGAGGATGAAGAACAAAATTTAGAAAATTCAGGAGAGGTAAACAGGCCAAAAACAGCCCCACCTAACCAGCCAGCATCTCCAGCCTTCTCGGGGGCAGGCAATGGTTTTAACTTAATAACAAAACACAACACAATGAACTTCTCTGACATATAGTAAAAACGGTGTTCCCTTTTGATCCTTCTAATGTCCAGAGTTCAAGTAATCATTATGTACACACAATTATACTTTTGAGAGTTTATTATTATTTTGCAAATTATTTCAAGCCTAAATATAGCTATCGTTTTTAATAGAACATTACACTCTTGATGATTTGAATGTCAGAGTTTATTCAACAACTGAATATGCAAGAGTTTCTATTTTCTTTTCTGTTTTTCCTAGGGGCTTAGGTCCCCAAAGTGGAGTTCTCAGCCTGGATGAGTTAAGTTTTAGAAACTGCTACTAAGAACTACTTTGTGATCGATACCAATCCTATAATCTCATTGTATCATTTTATCTGTTTGGTTTCCATTTGTTTTAATAGAAGCTGTTGGGATGGGAACCAAAAACACCCTTTGAGACTTGTATTGAACAGTTTTCATGTGTGATAAAGAAAACTTTATGCACACACAGGGAAATAAGATAGTGGAAGATGGAAGAAAAATATCCTCCAAAGTGTTTAAGTGCTTTAAAGTGACTAGCGGTAATACATAAAGGTTCTAGAGTACAATTCCATCTCTTACTCTCCACATAATCACTGATCACTGTTTGCCGAAGGGGATTCAAGTGCTACTTCATGGCTTTTCACATCTGATTCAAAATGTACGAGATAGAGCTGCCAGGGCAAGACTTCTTCCGGGAGTACAACTACCCTGCTGGACTACCCCAACCCTCGGTGCCCAGAACTGCCGAGTAGCGGGGACTATCATACTGTCCTACAGCTCCCCCTGGGCTTTCATCCCCATCCAGGGCCCAACTATCCACCCTTCTGGCCAGACCAGATGCAGCCATAGGTCCCATGGCTCCATTACCAAGAGCTCATGCCCCCCCCCCGTTCCTGCAAGCTGCAGGAGCCAATACCAAAGAGGGGAAGAAGGTTGTGGCCCCGGAAAAGGACAGCCACTCACATTTGTGATTATGCAGGCTGTGGCAAAACCTGTATGAAGAGTCCTCACCTCAAGGCACACCTGGAAACCCACACAGCTGAGAAGCCCTACCACCTGACTGACACGGACGACTGTGGATGGAAGTGTGCCCACTCAGACAAACTGACCAGGCACCATGGCAAACACATAGGGCACTGACCCTCCCAGGGCCGAAGTGCAACTGAACCTTCTCCAAGTGGGACCACTTCACCTTACACACGAAGAAGCACTTTTAAAGCCCAAAAGGGTGGATATGCCCCACCCTACCAGGAGAGAATTCAGTATATATATGTATTTTTTAACCTTTTAAACCGTACCCCCTTCTTCCCCAGGGGAAGGGAGGAACCCAGCTGGAAAGCACTATAACCACGGACAAGTTCCCAACAAGCCAACTTATGAATAGATAATTGGGAGACACAAAGACACCAGAAGACAAATCAAAGAACCGATGAGGTCTGTGACTGGGTATTCTATCATTCCAATGCTAAATCCAACTTGAATATTCCTGGACTTAAAAAACACCAAGTTTGGGGAGCCTGGGTGGCTCAGTGGGTTGGGCCGCTGCCTTCGGCTCAGGTCATGATCTCGGGGTCCCAGGGTCCCGGGATCGAGTCCCACATCGGGCTCTCTGCTCAGCAGGGAGCCTGCTTCCTCCTCTCTCTCTCTCTGCCTGCCTCTCTCTGGCTACTTGTGATCTCTGTCAAATAAATAAATAAAATCTTTAAAAAAAAAAAAAAAAAAAAAAACACCAAGTTTGTGACTGGAAGGTGTGGCTATCAGGGTATACATTAGAGCCATGAGTTGGGGAGAGGAGGGACGACCAGAATTACTTTGAATTGTGTTTCGATGCAATGTAAGTACAAAGATCACCGTGTACTCTCTTTGCCTTCTAAAAGCCGTTATGATGATATCAGAAGAAGAGGAAGGAATTCATGTACAGAAAATGGGTTTTTAATAACGTAAATGATGATGCCTGGTGAGTCTTGGTTCTAAAGGCGTCAAACGAGGAATCCCAAGTTCTCAAACTGCTGCATACTTTGACAAGCAAAATCTTGTTTTGTCTTTCAACCTACATTTATGACCTAAGTCAGGTAAATGCACCCGGTTAATTTCTTTAACAGTTTTATGCAGAGGGGCGCCTGGGTGGCTTAGTCCTTAAGCATCTGCCTTTGGCTCAGATCATGACTGGGATCAAGCCCCGCACCGGGCTCCCTGCTTGGCGGGATGCCTGCTTCTCCCTTTCCCACTCCCCCTGCTTGTGTGCCCTTGTATTCCCCCCAGGTCAAATAAATAAATAAAATCTTTAAAGAAAACAAAACAATTATTTTTATGCAGTCTGTTATGCACTGTGATTTCAGATGTGCAATAATTTGTACAGTGGTTTATTCCCAAGTATGCCTTAAGCAGAACATTTTTTTTTTCTATATAGTTCTGCTATACAGAAATTTCTCTATATAGTTCTGCTAATACAAATTTTTAAAAATGCACAATACAGACATGAGTAAGATGAGCTATCATCTCAGAATCCTTCCCAGTACTGCATTCCTACATACTGGTTTTATACACACACACACTCTCTCTCTCTCTGCGTCCTTGGATTATTAATATTCCAGAGAAGTAGTCCCTCCTGAGCCAAGGGCAAGCTGCAGAACCAGGCTGCCTATCTGTGAATCCTCACTATGGCATTTGCAACTCCTAGGGACACTGTTTTACTCTGTTCCACAGTTCCCTAATATGCGGTATCATTGGAAGGATTAAATGAGCTACTGGTATTGCAAATAAAGCACTTAGAATAGCTCCTGAGGGGTGCCTGGGTGGCTCTGTGGGTTAAGCCTCTGCCTTCGGCTCAGGTCATGATCCCAGAGTCCTTGGATCGAGCCCCACATCGGGCTCTCTGCTCCGCGGGGAGCCTGCTTCCTCCTCTCTCTCTGCCTGCTTGTGATCTCTTGTCTGTCAAATAAATAAAATCTTAAAAAAAAAAAAGAATAGCTCCTGAAACATATAAATGCTCAACAAATGGTCATAATGACAGTTAGGTTGGCAAACACTGAGCTGTGGTTTTAATGGATGTGAGTTTGGGATTAGATACAACACAGGAACAAAGTCTTCCAAGGACTGTCTGCAAATGTATCCTAAGCCTAAACAGGGCCATCTCGCAGAGCCACCTGAGTGTACAGCATCAGTACATGAACCCAGGTTCATCTGCCACGCTGAAGAGGAAGACAAAGGGCACGTGTTGCTGACATCAGAACTGCGGAGTATTTTCAGAGAAAAAGAATAAAGAAATGATGAACACTGGCAAGAGGACATTAATATCTTCATGTGATGTTAAAGAGAACCATGCCTAAACATACTGAGCATGGAATTCGTCCCTCAGAAAAAAATCATACCAGACTGAGAAAATGTACCCAAAGATTAAAAAACCAGGAAGTTAAAACGCATAACTGACAAAAACTGTGTGTGTAGATAATTATATACATAGTACATAGCATGTTTTGATATATGTAAGATCTATGTATTTCATATGAATTAAAGAAGTGGGACTGTCACCCTTCCTTTTATTTTTTTTAAAGATTTTAATGTAATTTCTTTTTTTTTTTTTAAGATTTTATTTATTTATTTGACAGAGATCACAAGTAGGCAGAGAGGCAGGCATAGAGAGGAAGAGAAGCAGGCTCCCTGCTGTGCAGAGAGCCCGACATGGGGCTCGATCCCAGGACTCTGGGATCACAACCCAAGCCGAAGGCAGAGGGTTTAACCCACTGAGCCACCCAGGTGCCCTAAAGTAACTTCTACACCCAACACGGCACTTGACTTACAGTCCCAAGATCAAGAGTTGCATGCTCTACCAACTGAGCCAGTCCAGGGCCCCCCAGTACCCCTTCTAATGCAGGACCCACAGGGTCTCTTGAACTAGAAACGAACCAAAGTGAACCTCAGCAGCTATGCTGCCACGTACCACTCAATATCCATTCTCCCTTTCTTATTTAAAAATGAACAAACTCGGGTGCCTGGGTGGCTCAGTGGGTTAAGCCACTGCCTTCGGCTCAGGTCATGATCTCAGGGTCCTGGGATCGAGTCCCACATCGGGCTCTCTGCTCAGCAGGGAGCCTGCTTCCCTCTCTCTCTCTCTGCCTGCCTCTCCATCTACTTGTGATTTCTCTCTGTCAAATAAATAAATAAAATCTTAAAAAAAAAAAAAAATGAACAAACTCCGAAGTATCTATACCTGTCTCTCTCCATATAGATACAGATATAGATCTCTCTATATAGATAGTTTTGTATCCAGCACTGTGTTCAAGTAAGAGAGTACATTTTCTTCACTGCATTTACAGCTAGGTATGGCCATGAGGTCAAGTTCCAACCAGTGAGATATAAGCCTTATTAGCTTAAGAATTCCATAGAGGTGGTGGCGGTGGGGGGGACTGGGACAGGATGCCTGGGTGGCTCAGCTGGTTAAACGTCTGCCTTCAGCTCAGGTCATGGTATCAGGGTCCTGGGAAGCCCCTGCATCTGGCTCCCTGCTCCATGGGGAGCCTGCTTCTCCCTCTCCCTCTGCCTGCTGCTTCCCCTGCTTGTGCTCTCTTGCTATCTCTCTGTCAAACAAATAACTTTAAAAAAAAAAAAAAAATTCCGCAGCGTGAGTGTCTGGCTACCTCAGTTACAAGGCCAAGCAACGCTAGATCTCGGAGTTCTAAGTTCAAGCCACATGTTGGATGTAGAGATTAGGGTTTTTTTTAATCTTTTAAAAATGAATTCCATAAAGACTTCTTTAAAAAGGTAGGCAGACAACTGAGTGATGCTTTTGTTCACTTTCTTCCTTTCTCCTTACCATCTAGAATTAAGATTTGATGACTAGAGCACCAGCAGCCATTTTGGATCACGCGGTACCCTTGAGGATGGAAGCCGTATGTTGAGGATGGAAGAATAGAAAGGAAAAGAGTAACCTAGGCTCCTAATGACTGTAGGGTCTCCATACTGCCACAACTTACCCTTGAGTTTCTTCAACTTGGCAAAGAAATACTCCATTTTGAATAAGCCACTGTCATTCATCATTTTCTGTAATATGCATTTGAACCTCATCATGATACAACAAAAAGAGAGGCAGAGGCAAAACTGGCAGAAATAGGGAGGAAAGGTTTGAAAAAACCAAGCTCAAAACTTATCTTTTGGTCATAGAAGCCTTCCACACACAGTTGTCCAGCAATAACTCACCATGCTGAACTTACATAAATGATGGAATCAGCTGGAGACTTGAGTCAAGGAGTTATGTTAATAAACTGCTACTAAGTTCTTCATTTTTCTGGTCTACCAGAAAAGAGGTAGATCTGGGAGAAAAGAATATATCTATCAAGACTATTAAGCTCCTGCAATCTCAACTACCTTTGGGGAGAAAAACAGAAGCCAGACCTTAAAGACCTTGGTACTTCCAACATGTTCTGTATTTTTAAGGCAGTACCAGAATACAACTAGAATGGCCTCCAGAAAGACATTCTGGTAGGAAGCACGATGGAAACAGTTTAGAAACTAGCAAAGGTGTCTGCTTGGGTAACAATACCCAGAAACACTGTTGCCAAGAACTGGGCAGATATATATCCTTTCATTCATGGCCTATTCACCCATCTGTCCATTCAGTACTTACAGGGTTCCTGGTGTGAGCCAGACTGTGGGACAGGCACTACAAATACAACAGGGAAGGATCTCGTGCAGATTACAGTCCAACAGAACAAAAGCTTCCCGCTGATTCTTCTCATCCCATCCCAAGACCCTCCCCAGTAGAAACACAAAGAGTAAAATGAAACGGAAAAAAATGTTATCTAAGTATTAAAATAATAAAAAGAATAGAATGATCAGAGAATAGATCTCTTATTCATTCTTCCTCTAAGAAAAAGAAAATGAGCAATTACTGAGTACTTACTGTATGCCTAACATATTACAGCATTTCACATGTATTAATTCCTGCAGTCACTCTTCTCCACGTTACAGGTAACCTCTTTGTGACTGAAATTCCTTAAGTGAACTCTCCCCCAGCTACTCAGGTAGTGAGTGGCAGGATTGTGATTCAATCCCAGACAGTGCCCACATTTCTTACCCACTATTTTCTATTACTGACAGAAAGATGATTAACAAATTGCCATCATTCCACCTGATCCCTCCCCACCCAAACACAAAAAAATTCCCAGCAAGAATTAGTTCAGGGGGACGCCTGGGTGGCTCAGTTGGTTAAGCAGCTGCCTTCGGCTCAGGTCATGATCCCAGCGTCCTGGGATCGAGTCCCACATCGGGCCTCCTTGCTCAGCAGGGAGCCTGCTTCTCCCTCTGCCTCTGCCTGCCATTCTGTCTGCCTGTGCTCCCTCTCTCTCTCTGACAAATAAATTTAAAATTCTTAAAAAAAAAAAAAAAAAAAGAATTAGTTCAGGGGCGCCTGGGTGGCTCAGTGGGTTGGGCCTCTGCCTTCGGCTCTGGTTGTGATCTCCGCATTCTGGGATTGGGCCCTGAGTCAGGCTCTCTGCTCAGTGGGGAGCCTGCTTCCCCCTCTCTCTCTGGCCTGCCTCTCTCTCTGCCTACTTGTGGTCTCTCTGTCAAATGAATAAATAAAATCTTAAAAAAAGACAAAAAAATAGAATTAGTTCAGTGAAACCAACAGTCTCAACTAGGGGGATTCCACAACACCCCCCATCCCCACCGGCACCGGCACTGGCCATGCCTGGAGACATTTTTGGTTGTGATGTCGAGGAGAGTGCTACTGGTATCTGTCCAGTGGGCTAAAGGCAGGGAGGCTGCTGAACGTCACAAGAAAAACTCCAGCCCCAAATGGGAAAGGTGCAAATGGCAGAGAAATCAGATTGCGCAACAGACTTAAAACAAGAGTGAACTTCCAAGAAACACTCCAACATACATGATGGTGGTGGCGGGGATGGTGGTCACGGTGCTCGGCTGCCTTCAGCGTGACTCTGGCAGAGAGCTTCCTGCGGCTGGAGTCCCAGGCGTGGACCAGAAAACTCAGCTCTGGTTTATGAAGTTGTAGAGGCCGCTTGACGGTCACCACACCATCTGCGTTCACTTTGAATCGCGTGTCATCGGCATTGTAGGCTGTCCCTGGCCGGCCAGTGCATCCTTCAAAACTCACTGTGGGGCATCAATCACAGGGATTAGGAAATGGGGCAGCGTCAAGACAAAAGCATCCCTTCTCTCCTAAGTGAACTTGGTTTACCCACCAAAAGCCTGACTCACACAAAACAAACACAAGCAAAACAACCCAGGGTGGGGACAGAACAGAAAGATGGCCAAGTCACCAATATCGTTACGATGTTGCTCAGCACCCCCGGGGGACTGTTAAACATGGTCTCATTTCTTTCTTAGCTGCTTGTAAAATGCAAACAGTAACCTGTTTAGAAAGTTAACTTTTTTTCAAAAGCCAAAAAGAGGCCTCTCCTTCAGCTGGCTCCTGACGATATGAAAACAGACCGCGGAATCAGAGAGACAGAATACTTACGAAGTTCAATGGTTAGAGACTAAAGTACAGTGAGACGTTGTGGAGGGTCTACATTCAAATAAGAGTTTACATTTCAATAAACAGTGGCATAATAAAAGAGAGGCACATGGCATGATGCTTAAGAGAGGAAGAGAATACCTGTGTTCAAGTCCCAGCTCTGTTTATTATTAACTCTGTGACCTTGGGCAAAGTACTTAACCTCCCTGCGCCTCAGACTACCCAACTACAGAACAAAGGCAACAAGAGCAACTCCTCTGAAACTGAGATTCTCTCTCTCCCTCTACCCCTCCCTGCTACTAGCGTGCACATATGTATACTCTCTAAACAAATAAAATCTTAAAAAAAAAAGAAAAAACCTTTAAAAACAAATGTGGCTTTGCTTAATCATTTATTCAACCCTCATGAGTATTCCACCAAAGACAGTGATCACCCCAAATACGTAGTGAGTGCTGACTATGTGCTTATTATCTGAAGCACCCAGAGGTAATGCCTGCTTGCAATCTGCTGGGGGAAGTGAGAAACTGATCATCTGGATAGGGGAGATAATGAGTTATCTTCAACCTGATCACACAGGGCAGCGAATAAATGCAGAAGACAGAGAAGGATTAAAAAAGGGAGAGAAAGAGAGAAAAGGACTACTTGGGTAGGGGAATGTTATGACCAATGATTTCAAAACTCTACTTCAAACTTCATAGCTATGGACGTATTAAAACTTAAGAACTACCGGGAGAAGGGGGGTAGGGTTATGGACATTGGGGAGGGTATGTGCTTTTGGGTAAATTGGAAGGGGTGGTGAACCATGAGAGACTATGGACTCTGAAAAACAATCTGAGGGGTTTGAAGTGGCGGAGGGGTGGGAGGTTGGGGTACCAGGTGGTGGGTATTATAGAGGGCACGGCTTGCATGGAGCACTGGGTGTGGTGAAAAAATAATGAATACTGTTTTTCTGAAAATAAATAAATTGGAAAAAAAAAAAAACTTAAGAACTACCAATACCCAAAGCTGGAGATGTTGTGGTGAAAATTGTTTACACTAAACATCAGAATCCCCAAGAACTCATTCTACAGGGTTCACCAAGCCAAATGCCAGAAACTGTGCTGAACTCTAGACACAAGCTTGTCAACAAGACTGACAACGCACCTGCTCTCACTGAGCTTACACTGTTGTGGAAGATATGAACAAATACAGAAATCAATAACTTCAGGTAGTGATGAGTGACAGATATGAAGGAATTAAAGACAGTGATACAAGAATGATGGGGAGGTGGGGGCCACCTGGGTGGTTCAGTAAGTTAAGCATCTGGCTCTTGATCTCAGCTCAGGTCCTGTTTGTTTGTTTTTAAGATTTATTTATTTACTTATTTATTTATCTAAGAGAGAGAGTGTGTGGGGGAAGGAGCAGAGGGAGAGGAACAAGCAGACTCTGCGCTGAGCATGGAGCCTGATGTGGGGCTCGATCCCAGGACCCTGAGATCATGACCTGAGACAAAATCAAGAGTTGCATGCTTAACCAAATAAGCCACCCAGGCACCCCTCAGCTCAAGTCCTAATCTCAAGGTCATGAGTTCAAGCCCCATGTCGCACCCCAGGTTGGGCTCCACGCTGAGCATGGCATGTATTTTCTAGAAATTAAAATTAGAGGCGCCTGGGTGGCTCAGTGAGTTAAGCCTCTGCCTTCAGCTCAGGTCATGATCCCAGGGTCCTGGGATCAAGCCCGGCACGGGCTTTCTGCTCAGCAGGGAGCCTGCTTCCCGCTCTCTCTCTGCCTGCCTCTCTGCCTACTTGTGATCTCTGTCAAATAAATAAATAAAATCTTTTTAAAAAAATAAATTAATTAAAATTAGAAGATATGATGATGAAGTAATGGGACAAGGGGATTCAGAAAGGTGTGACTCTTACTGGATGGTGAGCACAGGCCTCCCTCGGTGGAGGTGGCAGAGCGGACATCTGAAGGGGCAAGTCTTGCAGAAACCTGGCTCAGGGGCCCAAGAGGCAGAGAGAACAGCCAGTTAAAACAGTTTGTTCCCAGGGCACCTGGGTGGCTCAGTGGGTTGAAGCCTCTGCCTTCAGCTCGGGTCATGATCCAAGGGTCCTGGGACTGAGCCCCACATCGGGCTCTCTGCTCAGCAGGGAGCCTGCTTCTTCCTCTCTCTCTCTCTCTCTCTCTGCCTGCCTCTCAGCCTATTTGTGATCTCTGTCTGTCAAATAAATAAATAAAATCTTAAAAAAAAAAGGTTTGTTCCATGAAATTCTCAAGGTGGCCTGTTCTCATCCTTTTCAAATACTTGCCCTTCATTTCTCCAGTGGAATTTCTATTCTGTCCAAGTGATCTTTTATAAAAATTCCTCCTCTTCAATCTATTTTAACACAGCCAGACACTTCTCCATTCATGAGTATGAGGTCTCTGCCAGAAAGTCCTACAACCATCCTCCATACCTGGGTTGCAATTTTCCATTTTTTCCACCAGGGGCCACCCTTGCAAATGTTTCTGAAGCCAACAGCCCCACCCTTGCCTGAGCAGCCAGGGACTGCGATGACACGGTGAGCACCACCATCATAATCCCCTTTTGAAGACTGAGGCGAGGAGAGGTTAAGAAATGTGCCTGACATCCGGTAACCAGGTGAAGGGCAGAGTGGGGAATGGCCCTCGACCTGAGTTACTCAGTGTCATGGTTACAGTCCGCTGCCCTGAAGAGACCCTGTTAGGCCTTGGTTATTTGGAAGAATCATTTTGCCTCCTAGCTAGAATCCAGGGAAATCTGGGGCCACCTTGTGCTGGAGTTGCTATCTGGTCAAACAAAGAGAGAGTTCACAGGAAGGGAGCTGCGTCCTTCAAACAATCACCCACCCAACCCTCTCTCCCTGCATTGCAAAAACAAAAATCAAAACCACGCCTTCACCCCTACCCTCACGTCTAATTCTGGTTTTATTTTTTTTTTTTAAAGATTTTATTTATTTATTTGACAGACAGAGATCACAAGTAGGCAGAGAGGCAGGCAGAGGGCGGGCGGTGCTGAGCAGAGAGCCTGAAGTGGAACTCGATCCCAGGACCCTGAGATCACGTCCTGAGCTGAAGGCAGAGGCTTTAACCCACTGAGCCACCCAGGCACCCCTAATTCTGGTTTTTTAACTCACATCCCAAACTTGAAGGGGTGAGGGTGGGGTGAGCAGGGAAAGGCTGCAGTAAATGACAGTAAGAGGGACAAGAAGAAAGGGCCGGTCTGAGTCTTGTGGCCAAATAATAAGCCCAGATCCCACCATGTTCTGCTGAGTGCCCTTAAACAACATGTTTAACTTCTCTGGGCCTCAGTCACCATCACTGATGGAGCCTACCTCTTCAGGGTTTTTGTGAAGATTAACAGAGGCAGTGAATGTGATCACCATTTTGAATGTGGAAGAGCAATGCGAGTAGAAAATGATAATTATTATTCCTGTGCATTTGGGTAGACAAACCTGAAGTATTTGCCACAAGTCAAGTATCTGCTAAACGAGCAGAGAAACCATAAAATGACAAGAGAAGCAAGAAGAAATGCAAAGTCCTTCAAGGATGGGCAGACACTGCCTTTTATGTCAAACGTTAAGAATTCCATCTCAGGGCGCCTGGGTGGCTCAGTGGGTTAAGCCGCTGCTTTCGGCTCAGGTCATGATCTTGGGGTCCTGGGATCGAGTCCCACATCGGGCTCTCTGCTCAGCAGGGAGCCTGCTTCCCTCTATCTCCCTCTCTGCCTGCCTCTCCATCTGCTTGTGATCTCTGTCAAATAAATAAATAAAATCTTAAAAAAAAAGAATTCCATCTCAAACCAGCAAAACAAGATGTTTTTCAAATAACCCTTCCCCCAAACCCATCCCAGCAGAAGCAATGGGGTGAGTCTGGAGGATCTGGGGGTTGTCACATAAACAGGGAGCAAGAGCTGCCCCTGCTTATCACAACAAATTAATTTCTCCCCCCAGCTGGCCCCAGCCCCAATCAGGGCAGTGAAAGTTGGGACAAGCAGGACTAGACTTGTCCAGAGGGCGGGAGCCTGAAAAACTGAAAATGGTTTTGCAAATAACTTTGATCCAAGGTGCTTAACCTGTTTGGGGCATCTTGTCTTAATGGTGGCTAAGCCGCGCCCTTTGAGAAGTGACAAAGAAGTGTGTGGATCCCTAACTTGAATTTCCAGGTGCTCATTAAGGCCCATTATCTTTCTGTGCAACCCGATCCTCTGGGCTGATAAACCAGAAATTACAGGCAAGATGAGGGAATGAATCTTCAGCTCCGGGAAGGCTCTAGGACGCTTGCTTCACCCCTGACAAAGGCCGGGCAGTGTCTCAGAGCCACAGTGACCACTACCACCAGCCTGTGAAGGCGAAGAAGAACAGCAAAGATTTAAAAGGACCGGACATGGGAACTGGGTATATTTTAACGTTTCACAATAAAAAATTAAACAAAAATAAAACTAGCAAGGAATTAAGTGTTCTTTAAATCAGGATGATCTCCTTTCCTAAAACCTGTCACTGGGTCACTAGCTCTAGAAACCAATCCCAGTAACAAGAGCTAAGAACCCAGGTGGCCACCTCTAGGTGTGAAACCCTTTTTTTTTTTCCGTTAAGCTCTTGCTTATGTGAGATAAAGAACAAGGCAGGGGGTGGAGGGGGAAGGAGAAGCAGGCTCCCTGCTGAGCAGGGAGCTGATGTGATGTGATCCCACCACCCTGAGATCATTACCTGCGCTGAAGGCAAATGGTTAACTAACTGAGCCCCCCAGGAGCCCCTGAAAATCTTTTCACCACAATA
Organism: Neogale vison; assembly: GCF_020171115.1. Classification (NCBI taxonomy): domain Eukaryota; kingdom Metazoa; phylum Chordata; class Mammalia; order Carnivora; family Mustelidae; genus Neogale; species Neogale vison. Next base: position 16,980,471 of record NC_058097.1, read on the forward strand.
ATATCATCACCATCAAAAACCACAGCCTCAACTAATAGCTTCAACTACCTCTGACCCCCTGTTCTCTTAATACATTTGAACATTTGTAGAACGTTATGTGCCAGGCTCCAATCTAAGCCCTTTACCAGTATTAACTCACTTCACCCCAGACCTCTATGAAGTGGGTACTACCAGTGTTCCCTTTATACATGTGGGGAAACTGAGGCAGCTCCTAAGCTGCAGAGCTGAGATTAAAACCCAGACAGTCGAAGAATTCTTGCTCCTGAACACTGCCTCACACCACTCCCTGCAAGCCATACCCTTGCACTGAAGCTCTTTAAGTCCAATTCCTCCAGCCACCTCCACTTTCTTTGTCCTAACATACATGCTTGTGAGGGGAGGGGCTGGACCGTCTGGCTCAAGGTGAGTGTTCTTCACCACTGTTTCCTATTGGCAAGATGGGGATATGCTTCCTAGCAATAATAAAAGGAAACATTTATTAAGGGGGGTAAATGTTTAAAAACATCCCAGAGCAGTAGGGAATTCTACCCACCAGGAGGTTAATGGTAATTAGGTTGTGATCTCTCTCTGTCAAATAAATAAATAAATTCTTTAAAAAAAAAAAAAAGATTTTATTTATCTATTTGACAAAGATCACAAGTAGACAGAAAGGCAGGCAGAGAGAGAGAGAGAGAGAGAGAGAGAGAGAGAGAGAGGGGGGACAGGCTCCCTGCTGAGCAGAAAGCCCGATGCAGGGCACGATCCTGGGACCCTGGGATCATGACCTGAGCCGAAGGCAGAGGCTTTAACCCACTGAGCCACCCAGGTGCTCCTGAAAGTGTATTTTTTAAAGATTTTATTTATTTGAGAGAGAGAGAGAGAGAGAGAACACAGGTGGGAGAGGGGCAGAGGGAGAGGCAGACTCCCCGCTGAGGAGGGAGCCCACCATGCGGGGCTCAATCCCAGGACCCTGAGATCATGACCTGAGCCAAAGTGAAATGCTTACCCCACTGAGCCACCCAGGCACCCCTTGGAGGAGCACAGCGTGAAGAGCACAATGGAGAAACACATCGTGATTCTCGTGCGTTATCATCCTGTTAAGTGCCCTATTTTCTAACTCACTTGCCAGAAATGACTTAAGTTCAAACTAAAAATTAAACCTGAGTTCATGAAAAGCTTTTGGTCCCAGGGCAGGGCTTTGAGTGCTGAGCAACATTCTTTGCTTGCAATTGCCATTGTGGCTCAAACAGTCCTTTTTTAAGGATTCCGTTTCTTCTTCCACCCCCCGCCCCCCAAACCCCATAGCTGGAATGTGAGTGGGTAGAAACCAGACAGTCTCAAAAGCCTTCATATGTCTCTGGGAGATGCTGAAATTTAAGAACAGGGACCCACAATCAAAGCCAGCTAACCATAGTTGAGTTATTTGGTAACCAGTGGGATAACCCAGTCTCTTAGCAGCAACTGCTTAAAAGCAGTGTTTTCCCCACACTACACACAAAGACACGCATTATGGATTGTTTCTCTCTCGTTGGAATACATTTCCCACAGCCAACACCATAGAACCCTGCATTTAGATTTATTTCAGGGACCATTTGAACTTGAGCACTCAGCCTTAAGAGAAGGTCGCACACACAAGATCAGAGAGCCTTCTGAGGCTCCTGGGGGTCGTACAGCCACTGCATACCCCAAACCAAAGACTTTGGTTTCTAACTTAAATACTGAAGATAAAAGACAGGAAGTTTAACTTGATGGATGAAAGGAATCCTGGAGAGACAGACATTATCACTTAGCTAGGCAGGAGCTTCTTTTTGCTGGGTCACTGAGTGGTGTTTCTATCCACAAAGCCCTAATTCTCCGCGGATACCACCGCCTATAAAATTTCCTTCTAGATTCCATTTTCTTTGATGCCACTGCGCGACTCTGGAACATCCTCCTTTGATGGGTGTCCATGAAATTACTCAACCTTACAGGTTTACTGAGCACCCAGGATCAGCACGCGTGTAAGCACACACACAGCATGTTTAATAAAGGCGACTGGGGTGCCTGGATGTCTCAGTCGGTTAAGCATCTGCCTTCAGCACAGATCATGACTCCAGGGTCCTGGGATGGAGCCCCAGGTCGGGCTTCCTGTTCAGCGGTGAGTCCGCTTCATCCTCTCCTTCTGCCCCTCCCCACCACTTGTGTGCGCGCTCTCTCTCTCTCTCAGATTTTACTTATTTATTTATTTACGAGAGACAGAGAGAGGAAGAGGCAGGGGCAGAGGGAGAAGCATACTCCCCACTGAGCAGGGGAGCCTAACACCAGGCTCAACCCTCAGGACCTGGGATCATGACCTGAGCTGAAGGCAGATGCTCAACCCACTGAGTCACGCAGGGGCCCATTCTCCCTCACTTTCTTAAATAAATAAATAAAATCTTTAAAAAAAAAAAAAAGAAAGAAAAGGAAAGGATGATCAGGCCCCCAGGCTGGTTACATTCAGGGAAGACTGAGAGTCAAGTTATACTAGGAAGGCGATCTTTTCAGGCCTGATAAGTATCTGTATGTGTCCATTTGCTACCAACTAAGCAGCCTGATATTACAACCTAATAGCCACACTAGATACACTGGGCCTGGGTGGTAGGAATTTAGCGGCCCTGGCTAATAAATGAGGAAACTGAAGCTCAGAAGTCTCAGTGGCGAGACCTGACCCAGCCACATAGCCACGAGGCGGCAGAGCCTGTGGTGTGAGGCCACTGTCAGGAGTTAACCCCCTTCAGTACTGATAAGCCACCTGTCACTAGTTCCTAACTGAATGGATGCCTGCAAGTTAGTTCCCACAAGGGAACAGGACAGATGGAGAATCTGTAATAGTAGTAACAAAGCGTCCCTTATCACGATCTTTCTCTCTCTCTCTCTCTTTCACACACACACACACACACACACACACACTCTCTCTCTCTCTCTCTCTCTCCCTCCCTCTCTCTCACACTCTCCCTCTCTGCCCAGTCTCGAGGCCACAGAGAAACAGGGACAGTCAGAGAGCCAAGCGAAAGAGGAAGCTAAATTTCAGATCCAAGAATGTTCCGCTGTCGATCACCACATTACAGAAGCTAAAATAAGTCGAAGTTCCTCTCATCAGTCAGCATAAACCTCAAGACATTTTTCTGGGAGAAGGTTAGCAGCTTGCATTTTCCTGGTAGATGAGCAGGACTTGCAGCTGTGTCCACAAAATCTGGGTGATGTGCTCCCCGAGAGCTGTCGGCTGGGGTGCCCACGCCCCACCCAGTCTCCCAGGTTGACAGGCAGCTCCCATGGGATCTCAGGGGTGGGAAGTTCACTCTCATGAAGTCTCCCACATCCATTCTCCCAGCCTCCCAATAATGTCCCTACCCAGAACAAATTACACGTGGTCTCACATGTAGATACGGTGTGTCTACACATACACATGATGGAATATTACTCAGTCATCAAAAAGAATGAAGTTTTGTCACCTGCAGTGACACTGGTGGAAAGAGAGTGCATTACGGTAGGAGAATAAGTCAGAGAAAGACAAATACCCTATGACTTCACTCACCTGTGGAATTTAAGAAATGAAACAGATGCACATAGGGGAAAGGGGGAAAAAAGGGAGAAAGAGGCAAACCAGAAGAGACTACTAACTATAGAGCACACCTGCTGCAGGGGAGGTGGGGGAGGAGCTAAAAGAATGATGGGTATTAAGGGGGGCACTTGTGATGAGCACTGGGTGTTGTAAGAGATGAACCACTAAATTCTACTCCTGAAACTACTACCACACTATGTTAACTAATTACAATTTCAATAAAAACTTGAAACAAAATAGATAAACGTATACACATTTTTTAAAAAGTGTAGTAAGTGGTCTCTGTATTTAATGAACACCCTAAAAACAGACATCAACAATGAAACCCACGTGGGTAGGAAGTAAGGAACCGGCTCCTTCACATGTTTTCCATTAAAACAGGCTATGGAGGCACCAGAGTGGCTTAGTCTGTTAAGCATCTGCCTTTGGCTCAGGTCATGATGCCAGGGTCCTGGGATTGAGTCCTGCATCAGGCTTCCTGCTCGGTGGGGAACCTGCTTCTCCCTCTCTTTTTAACAAATAAATAAATGAATGAAGTCTGGGGTGCCTAGCTGGCTCAGTTAGTAGAGAATTAGATTCTTGATCTTGGTGTAAATTTGAGCCTGACACTAGGTGGGAGATTACTTAAAAATAAAATCTTAAAAACAAAACCACAAAAGACTCAGGTGGGGAGCAGGGCATCAGTACAGACAGAAAAGTGAGGTTACAGATCAAGGAAAAATTAGCTGAGGACCCTCGAATGGGTGCTAGCAAGGTTAAAGGGGTGACCCATCACCCTTATTGCTCCCACTTTGTTTTAAGGTGAGTCACGCCGCCCGGGTCACTCTGGAAGTGGAATTTTGCTTCCTACTCATGTTTCTGCCCGGGCTGCTGTGGTGTTTTCTCAGAGAGCAAACACCACCGACGCTGATCAGCACAGTAAAAAACATCACAAATGGCACATCGGGAGTTGGTAAAAAGCTAGTGCAAATACTTTTATGGTTGCACATTTGTGTGAAGGGGGTCAAACCAAGTCAGGTTCAAATCCAGTTTTGATTCATTCATGCCACCGTAAGCAAGTTATTCTGATCTTCCTTGAGCACCCGTTTCCCCATTTTGGAAATGGGGACGTCCTCACCTCCTCGGAGGGATTGTTTCAAGGATTCTTCATTCAGCAAGTATTTACCAGGCCCTGACTCTTTGCCAGGCCTGATTCTAAGGCCTGGGAACTAAAGCATTAGACCAAGTAAGGTCCCTGCCCTCAAAGGGCTTCATTCCAGCGAGGAAAAGATAATTATCAAGTTACTAAGTACCCTACATGAATCAAAAGTGCTAATACAGAAAAACAAGCAGGTAAGCAAGTTCTAAGGCTTTATGCAGAGCCAGGGTGGAGGGGACAATTTAAGAAAGGGCATTCAGGGAAGGCCTCAAGACCCGGCCTGTGAAAAGATTGTCCCAGTTTCTGGCTGCATGCCAAAGCAAGGCAGGGCGCCGTAGGGCAGGGTGGGGGGCAGTCCCGGGAGCCTGCTCAGGCCCTGCACACCTAACACACCTGCGCGGTTCTAGTTCTGAAGACTCAGCCGTTAACACAAAAGGGAACAAGCCCTGTCCTCCCGGGCTGACTGTCCAGTGGAAGGAAAATGACGTTAGCACGGGGCTCCCACACGACCTGAGCACACAGCACCGGCGCCCACTCCTCCGGTCTAGAAGGGCCAGGGGGCCTCCCCGTTCCACGCATCCTTTTGATAATCAAGGCCAGAAAAGAACTCAGGTTTCAGTCTTTTGTCTTCCCGGGTCCCCACTGGACAGTGCAGCAATGAGCCAGCACCCAGTGATACAACCTCCCTCGGTTTCCTCTCAACACTCCTGTCCTAAGGGGGCTCCAGGGCTCAGCTGGAGAGGCTGGGGAGGCTGCTCTGCTCCAGTCGGAGGAAGGGGGCTTGGCTTCGGTGTTCCAGGGTGAACGCGCACCAGCTACAGATCCCGACTCCGCTCACTTCAGCAAGGGAAGCGGGCAAACACTGAACTTCACTCTCACAGGAGCCGGCTGGCAGCTTGCCGGCTGTGAGGTGAGGCAGGGACTTCTCCCCTGACTGAGGGAGGGAAGCCAGTCTGGTTTCATCAAAAAGAACAAAGAGAATCGGGGGGAGGTGGGGCAGCCCTCCAGCTCCACAGGAGTTGCGTGTCCCAGCTTCTGGCTGTAGGTAACTGTGCAAACACCCAGCCCGCCTGCCCCAATAGGGGGGCGGTAATTGATCATTCACACAGGCCGCAGTCCAGGATGCATTCCTGTGGCCGGCCTGGGCAACTCCAGGAACTGTCTGCTCATTGATTAGAAAGAAAAGGCGCCCCCTCACGCCACAGTCATTGCCCATTCTTCCTTTCTGCTGCTTTCCCTGAGGCCAGGGAAGGCCCCATGTTCCAAATTCCAAAGCAGCTGAACACTTCCTCCCTCTAGCTCCTGCTGACCCCTCACAGGTAAAGGCAGGTGACAGGCCTGGGCTGGGGGACCAGATCCTAGGCCTAGGTCCTTAATGCAGCAAGAAGGGTTCCCTTGGTCTTAGCTGCCCACCTGTACAATAAAACACCTTGACCAAAATATGCCTAACATCATCTCCAACCAGGGTCTAACATGCCCTACACACAGATTCTCTGGGATGTTTTTAGAAATACCGAGGCCTGGGCGTATTTTAAATCTTCGCCGGGTGCTTATAGCACCCAGAGAGAGCTCCCTTTGTGCAAGGAAAGAGATAGAATACGCACTTTTCATTATCACAACAACCAGTTAGGGAAGGATCACTTCCCATGTCATCAGTAAAGGCTCAGAGATACTAAGTGTCTCTCCCAAAGTCACACAGCAAATACAGGTCCAGTTGAACCCTAGGACCACAGTCTTAATCCTTGTATAGTCTTGCTTCTCCACAGTCAAATCTGTTTTGGGACCTCTTCTTTTCTCCATCATGTATCTGACATAGGGTTTGAACAGATGCAGTGAATTCCCTTCCATTTATACTGGGCCATGGGATGCTAACATAATGGGGAAAATGCACACAGCTCACGTTTTCTCAATCACTTTTGGGGAGTTTTCTTGTTTTGTTTTGTTTTGAAACATTTTCTTCATTTATTTATTTGAGAGAGAGCATGAGCGGGGGAGGTGCAGAGGGAGAGGCAGACACCATGCTGAGCACAGGGCCGATGCAGGGCTGGGTCCCACCACCCTGAGATCATCGAAATCAAGAGATGGATGCTTAACTGACTGAGCCACCCAGGCACCCCTCTTCAGTCACATTTTCTATCCTCTCCCCAAATCCTAGTGGTTGTTTTTTTTTTTTTTTTCAAAAGCAGCACCTTGTACCTACAGATGAAGAAATTAACAGAACACACATGACATCACAGCATTATTCATAACAGCCAAAAGCAGAAACAACCACAACTGACGGATGAATCAAATATAACCTATCCAGGGGCCTGTTTGTGTTCCCTCTCTCGCTGTCTCTCTTTCTCTCTGTCAAATAAATAAATAAAATCTTTAAAAAAGGGGCGCCTGGGTGGCTCAGTGGGTTAAGCCACTGCCTTCCGCTCAGGTCATGATCCCAGGTTGGGCTCTCTGCTCAGCAGGGAGCCTGCTTCCGTCTCTCTCTCTCTGCCTGCCTCTCTACTTGTGATCTGTCTCTCAAATAAACAAATAAAATCTTAAAAAAAAAAATCTAAAAAAAAAATGTAGTCTATCTCTATAAGACAGTACCATTCTGCAATAAAAAGAAATGAATTACAGATACATGCTACATCATGGATGAACCTGAAAACATCTCACTGAGAGAGAGAAGCCAATCATAAAAGCCTATGTTTTGTATGGTTCAATTTATATGAAATGCACAGAGTAAGTAAAGCTATAGACCAACAATCATTTAGTGGCTGCCTAAGACTGGAGTCTGGGGGTAAAGAAAACTGAGAGGTGACAGCCATGGGGTGAGAGGTTTCTTTTTGGGATGATGAAAATGTTTTAAAATGATTGTGACTGCACAACTGTGAATATATTGAAAAGCCACTAAAGCCTACACTTTACTTTTTTTAATCCTACACTTTAAATAGGTGTAACGTATGATCTGAGAAGTGTACCTCAGTAAAAACTTTTAATTAAAAAAAAAAAAAAAAAAAAAAGGAGAAGCCAAAAGCACAAAGCCCGCAGGGTCTCCTCCATACAGAGAAGACACTCTCTATGCTTGTAATGTATCCCTCAGACTCTGGTCTATACTCCTCTCCTAATGCATTTATGTCCCCTGTCCTGCAATCCTGATAGCCTGTTTTTTCTAAAATTAAAATATAGGAGTGCCTGGCTGGCTCAGTCAAAAAAGCATGCAGTGCTCGCTTCGGCAGCACATATACTAAAATTGGAACGATACAGAGAAGATTAGCATGGCCCCTGCGCAAGGATGACACTCAAAAAAGCATGCAAGTCTTGATGAGCTTGAGCCCCATGTTGGGTATAGCAGAGATAACTTAAATAAAAACTTAAAAAATGAAATAAAATTAGGGTATGGACACTACTATATTTTTAAGAACATTCTTTCCTTTCTTCTTTCTCTCCATTTACCCATTTAAAAAAAAATTAACCTATGCATGGTATAACTACTCTGCAATGAAAGGGAACAACACACTATGGAGGGCAAAAGCATGATGAACCTTAAAAGCATTACACTCGGGACGCCTGGGTGGCTCAGTCGTTAAGCATCTGCCTTCGGCTCAGGTCATGATCCCAGGGTCCTGGGATCGGACCCTGCACCAGGCTCCCTGCTCAATGGGGACCCTGCTTCTTCCTCTCCCACTCCCCCTGCTTGTGTTCCTTCTCTTGCTGTCTCTGCCAAATAAATGAATAAAATTTAAAAAAAAAAAAAAAAAAGCATTATACTCAGTGAAAGAAAAAGACCAAAAACTCAAAAAGATCACCAGCCCTGGAGATCCAGACTCAGTTAGTTTGGGGCATGGCATTAAAGAGTACCCTCCTATTGTATGAAAATTCTAGAATATAGGAGTAACCAAGCTGATCAGTGGCTGTCTAATGCTCGGGGTGGGGAGCGGATTGCAGTGATGCCCCACAGCTGGGTACATTTATAAAAATTACCTCCCTGTACACTTGCAGTGGTAAACTGCATGCTATGCAAATTACATTTGGATGAACCTGCAACAAAAATAAGTTACTTGGGTTTCCTTTGAGTCAAAGTCCCATGATTCAAAAAAGATGCAATCCATGCATCCAATAATGCCAAGGTCATAGTCATAAAAAAGTGGGGAGGGAAAAGAGAAGCCATAAATAATTCTTAATTAATAATAATTAGAGGGGCGCCTTGGTGGCTCAGTGGACGAAAGCCTCTGCATTTGGCTCAGGTCATGATCCCAAGGTCCTGGGTCAAGCCCCACATCCGGCTCTCTGCTTCACAGGGAGTCTGCTTCCTCCTCACTCTCTCTGCTTGCCTCTCTGCCTACTTGTGATCTCTGTCTGTCAAATAAATAAATAAAATCTTTAAAAAATAATAATAATAATTAGAAGAGTAAACACCCATTTTGGGCGCAGGCATTGTGCGGAGCCTTCGACAAACCTCGACTCCCAAGCTGCAGGTGAGGTTCTTTAATCCCTTCATGCTGATGAGCCAGCCAGAAGCCCAGAAAAGCTTCAGTTGTTTGCTCAGGGCACAGAGCTGGTCAGTCTCTGAAGCAGAATTCACACCCAGGACCAGCCACCACTGGCTGAGCCACCAGGCCAGCTGTGCTCTGCCTTGAAGGAGAGAAGCTCCAGGGGCAGAGGAGTTGACGTGAGCCGCTGCAGACCCACGCTGGGCACAGAGGCAGCCCGCTAAAAGGACTTATTCCCTGTAATGAACACAACCTGGACAGCAACATGTGCCAACCTGGGGCGGCATTTCCCAAGCCCTGAGTGACTCAGAAATGTGCTGACTCTGCTTGTGGAAACCCAGAAATCTGCTGTGGGGTTCGGAATGTGCAATCCTTCAATGAACTCAGGAACAAGGACTGGAAATCTCTTTCACAACACAGAGAAGGCCTGCACCTTTTCCAAATGTGGGCTGTGCTAGAAAAGCATGGGGCCTTTCTCTGACATTTGCAACAAAACTCCTCTAACGGTTCCAAAGAACAGCGGGAAGCCAAAGCTGTAGAAGCTGGGCATTTCCCAGAAAGTCTCTCGGTCACATGCGTTTGCAGATGACTCCGAAACAAGTGCTCACTTGTCCAATAAAGCTTACAAGGGGTGGCTTTCTCTTTTCTTAATAGATGCTAGCATCATTTTTCATTATCAAGAACAAATAAGCATTGATGCGAAAGGCCGCAGCTTCCAAGAGCATTTGCTAAATCTGCTCAGCGGGACCCAAAGGTAACTGCTCAGCCCCCGCGGGTCCCCTTGCACGGGCCCCTGAGAAAGCAAGCCCGAAACCCATCCTGCTCCCCTCCATACTCCAGGAAAAAGCACATGTATCTCTCAGATCGGGGTGCTTACTCCAGGAATTCCAAGCAGATAAAACAAATGAAAAGGACACGAAGACCAACCCATGGGCTCCAGATGTGGGCTCTACCATCCGATGTGGGCTCTACCATCAGCTGCAACATGGCCATGGGCGCCATGGGCCACACGGTCTCCTCTCACAAGATGCAGCTGTATGCTTGCCGCTGCCACAAGGACCTGTGGCACCTCTCCCAGCAGCACTTCCCAGACTTTTCATTTTCCTGGTTGCAACTCTTATAAGACGCCATGGAATGTTTACTCAGCCTCTTCCCATTTTCCACTGTGATCAAAACTGGAATGCTGTGCACACACTAAATGACCTATGTACAAGGTTATTCACTACGGCATCGTTTGCAGCAGCAAAATCATGGGAGATGGCTCAAACAACCATGAACAAGGGATTAAACTGCAGGGATTTTCTCAGTTTCCAATGAAATGAGATACTACTGTGGCTATAAAACAAATGAGAAAGCTCTTTATGCACTACCATAAAACGAACTTGAAGACACATTGCTAGGTGAAAAATGTGCAAAGCAGCGCAAGGGATCAGACTATGTATTCACGGGCACCTGGGTGGCTCAGTTGTTATGCGTCGTTAAGCAACTGCTTTCGGGTCAGGTCAAGCCCCAGAACAGGCCTGCTTCTCCCTCTCTCACTCCCCCTGCTTGTATTCCCTCTCTCGCTGTGTCTCTCTCTGTCAAATAAATAAAATCTTAAAAAAAAAAAAGGCTATATGTTCATATTTGCTTATGTTTGCATACAGAAACCTTGGAAGAAATCAATAGGCAAAATGACAGAGGTGGGGGATGGGAGGTGTGACTGGACCCAAACAGGACAGGGCAGGAATACAACTTTTCACTGTATATACCTTTTATATTGGTTCGTTTTTTTCGGCCATGTGAACATATTACTCATTCATAAAAAAGAAAAAGAATTGTAGGGCACCGTACATAAACTGTTTTAGTAGAAGAATTTCTATTTTGGCAAGTGCTCAAAAGACTTGTCTCCAGGAGACCAGAACTCCCGAGAATCTCAGCAATCCAGGAAGCAGGAAACCCTAGGGAGGGGTCCACGTGGGTCTGGGAAAGGAGGAGATGACCCACACATGACCAGAGAAGGAAGGGGGCTGCAAGGGAGAACTCTAGTCAGCTGGTCTAGTCAGAAGGCCGGACGCCAAGTCAGGTGACCAGATTCTCTGGGGAGGGGGCGGTCAGGAACACAAGCACTCGAGGCAAGTTGTCTACATTCTCCCTGTGTTTTCCCGTCACACACACACAGTCTGAACTTTATCAGCAAAGATGTGGGCTTGAAGGCCTTCTTGTTGGACCTCACGGCGAGGAAAACCGCAGTACGCCTCTGTGGAAGGCATTCTGACCACGTTTGTAGACTTTTCATTCTTACTACCTCTTGTCTAGCAAAGCCCGAGGCTATGACTTCATCCCACAGCTGGACTCACACCTGTGAACAAGGACAGAGATTTAAAGAGAGGCGCTACGGGCGTGGTCAAGTGGCAGGAGACAGAAACAGCACTGACAGAGGAACGGTGAAATGAACAAGAGGCATCCACTCGAGAGAAAATCAGGCAGAAATGACAAAGAACAAGATAGTCGTTAAAAAGAATCAAGTAGGGGTGCCTAGGTGGTTAAGTGTTAAGTGACTGCCTTCAGCTCAGGTCATGATCCTGGGGTCCTGGGATCAAGCCCCACATCAGGCTTCCCTTGCTCTGTGGGGAGCCTGTTTCTCCCTCTCCCTACCCCTTCCCCTGCTTGTGCTCTGTCAAATAAATAAATAAAATCTTAAAAAAAAAAAAAAAAAACCAAAAACATGAAAATCTACATTTAACAATAGGGGAGGAATTTGTCTTTAAATAAACACAAAAAGCAAAATGGGCTAGAGAAAACACTTAGAATACCTTAGAAAGATACGAAAGACTGATAAACTCAGGTTGTCTCCATAGGCGACCTGCAAGGGGAAAGCAGCTGGGAGACTTGCATTTAGGTCATTTTGTACCACTTAAACTGGTTCATGTTTGCTTTCTATCGTCACATAAACCCATATTTCTCTTTTCTTTAATGAGAGACTTCGGCTGAAGGAGGGGAGGGATGGTGTTGAGTCAACTAACTTCAAAGGCCAAGACGGGCATGCATTCGGCCTTCCCTAATGCAGCCTTCAGCTGCATTATCAGAAACAAGACACTCAGGAGATGAGAGGCTAGCTGGTCCTATTCTGTTCAATTCCATCTGTGGTTTGAGAAGTACATCTCAGGGTTACAATCTTTTTTTTTTTTCAGGGTTACAATCTAATGAGCTAAATGATGAATGCTTTTTCTTTCCAGAAGTCATGCTTTAAAAGGGACACTGACCCATGGAACCAGTCCAGAGGCAAAGGGGCAAGGATGGCAACTTGCCCTCTCAGAGGGAGGAAGAGGCCGACTGTCCTCAAGATGTGCAGGGCTGACTCCTTCCCGAAGTGTCCGTGACAATGGCAGCAGAGGGCAACGTAAGGGCCAGCGGGAAAGTAGAAACAGGGAGACCACCTGAGAGAAGGGAGCTGTCTTAGGCTAAGAGCTACCCAAAGAGAACTGGGCTGCCGGCCTCCCGAAGGCCCCTCACTCGCTCGAGCACCAATGGCTCCAGCTGGTGCAGCCCCCCCAGAGCACGTGGGTTCAGGGCATAAGCCTGGTGTTCAAAGAGATCTGGATTCTAATCTCAGTTATGCCTCTACCTGGTGGCATGACTTCAGGATCATTAACTCCGGAGTCCCCGTTTCCTTGATTTTAGAAAGAATGGTCCCTACACACCCATGCAGTCTGTTGGGAAGAGTGCTCATCAAGGGCTCCATCAGTCTCCCATGTAACTGACCCTGGGGACTCTGCTGGGTTACTGCCACATACAGATACACGGACCTACAAGCTCGTGCAGCTGCCTCTGAGGCCACGGGGCAGGTGAGGCAGGGGCGCGGAGGCTCTGGAGCCCTCCCAGGAAACTCAAATCCCATCCATGCCTCCCGCTGGCCTCATTCATACCCCTCAGGACCTGCCGTTCCTGCTTTTGGGTGTGGGGCCCCCTTGCCTGTGGGCAAAGTCTAAACTTGAGGAAATCAACCCTTTCCTACCTTTTCTGAGGAAAGCTAGGTCACATCGGGAGCAGGGTCTCTCCCTTCTCAGGCCACCTGGAAACATCTCTATGATGGTGAAAGCAATCTCCCATGACTGTTCTCCTTTACCTGACCCAATCCTGAGGACACAGCAGTGACCACCTCTGAACTGAATCAAGGTTCTGGGCTGAGGAAGCATCAGGGGAGGTGTGAGCCCCTGGAATTACCAATAAATATGTGGACCCCAGTAGCAGGTTCCATGGCCTTTGATAATTTCCTCAAGGGACCAAAGAACCCCAAAGCAGAGCTCTGGCCTAGAGACACACTAGGGGAGTGTTGGGAGGGAGAATGGGAGAATGAAGGGGCTCAAATATGGCCACGATGACTGTTTCCAATGCCACCCAACCCCAACCCTCCCAACCCCAGAGGAAAAAACCCCACACCTCCTGCCTGCATGCTTTGAGAGCTATGAGTAATAAAAAACAAAGCACAGGTGAGGGTTTGGGGCAGGAGGTGAGAGAAGAACCCAAGACAGCCAAACAACCCTTATTTACCCACAGATTTTTTTTTTTTTTTAAGATTTTATTTATTTGTCAGAGAGAGAGAGAGAATAAGCACAAGCAGGGGGAGCAGCAGAGGCAGAGGGAGAAGCAGGCTCCCCACTTAGCAGGGAACCTGATGTGGCACTCTATCCCAGGACCCTGGGATCATGACCTAAGCCAAAGGCATACACTTAACCAAATGAGTCACCCAGGCGTCCCTCAATTCATCTCTTAATGCCCAGACCAGTGCAGTAGCCTCTACCAGGTCTTCCTAATTCTGGCCCAGGTCCCTAGCACCTCTGCTCTACCCAATGGCCTGTTAGAACCAGTCAGATCATGGTCTGCCTATGATCACCCCTTGTGATCTACTCACAGTCCTCCAAGAATCCCCATTTCTTCCCCAAGTAAAAGCCCAACTCCCTACTGTCAGGCCCCAGTTACCTCTCTGACTACCCTGACCTCATTCATTCTGCTCTAAGCCAACATGCTGAATATGCTCCTGCCCAAGTCATAGGATTTGCTCCTCCCTCTGCCCAGATGACAGGGCTTCTCACGGCTCCCTCCCTCCTTCCTCCACTCAAAGATTAAGGTGAAGGTCACTATTGATGCAGGCCCTTAACATTTTACTTAAAATAGCACTCCACTGCCTCTAGTATTCCCTCTATGCTTCTTCTCTGCTTTATTTTTCCCTTATAGCATTCCCCACATCGTATTTACCAGATCTATTTACTTATTTATTATTTACCTACTACCCTCCCAGTAGAATGTAAGTTCATGAGGACAGGAGTTTTGCCTGCCCCTGAAAAATGTTTACTACTATATCTCTACAGCAAGTACATCACTGCCAAGCATTTAGTAGATAGTCAATGAACATATGTCAGGTAAATAAATGGTGCCTTTGTCTTCCCCATACATTGGTCAGATCCTACAGCCCAGATGGCCCCAAAGACAATCTGAGAGCAAGTAAACCCTGAACAAGTAGATCAACAGAGGTAAACAACCTTTCCAGAGACCACAGTGAAGTGTGGGAATGGCCAGTAATTAAAGGCCTTGAATCCTCAGTTTTGACACTAAGGAATCTGGGGTCAGCCCCAGAGTAAGGGGGACAAAGATGCTCATGAGCCAAGAGTACCCACCTTAACTTCATGAGTCTTCCCAAGCAGGCTAAGACAGCATTTATCATCATCATGATTTCACGCCTATGGTTACTAATTAAGTGTTCCAGTACTAACCATCTCATAAGCACCGTACACATTCTGAATCATCACAACCCTAGGAGGTAGATACTGTGGTCCCATTTTACAGGTGAATAAACCAAGACTCACAGAGATGAAATGACTTGGCCATGGTCACACAGTTAGCTAACAGACAAAGAGGAAAACTGGACTCAGGCCAGCCTGACCCCAAACAAAGCCTTTAAAACCTCCATTTTTGCCCCACCTTTCTGATCTGTTCTGTTAACAGGTCTCCTCCCTGGTTCTATCTTTTCACTTCCTGCACAAGGTCTCCAAATGGGAGTGCTGGACAAGAGCAGTTTGTTTCCCAAACAAGCCACTGGGACATCTTATTAAATCCGACACTCCAGATAGAGGCTAAGTGCTGATGGGGCAGGCCGTGTGTTGACATCTGACAAGGTGCATTTAGACAAGGTCTTTAGGAAATTCCAACAGCACAGGAACCGGCTCTAAGAGCTGTAAATAAAGTTGGCTCGCTCAACACCTTCGCTGGTAATAGGGTTCACTGACCTTGGCAAACCTGGAGGGGCCGCCTGGTCATCCCCAAAGGCTTAAATGAGAGTGCAACTTTTGGATATTAATTCCCAGAGAACTTCTTTCTTGCCTTTTGACCTAAAGAAGGTATGCCATGCCAGAGGAGCCAGGAAGAGAAGAAAAACCTCCTTACCTCCATCGATAGCATGGAGAGCTTTGTGTTAGCAAATCCTGTACAAGGCAAACACATGCCGCTGAGGCCAGCTTTAAATACTTCCCCTTCTTGCTCTTAATGCTGTTTCTGCTGACCGGGCAGCAGGAGTGCAGACCAGTCAGGATGCCACTGTAAACACCCTTTTAAGCCATTAGCTTATTAGGCTCATGTGGAGAGCCTGCCCTCCTTTTGATTACACAATACATCAAACTCATCTTGGGTGTTCATTTTCTTCAGCAGGTAGGGGGCTGTGGTTTCCCAGAATCTCGTGTGTTTATGAGAAGCCTGCAAACCAAGCTTCTTCAGGGGACGGGGCCGTGCGGAGTAAGAGGCCTACTACCTCAAAGTGGAACTGTTTCACTAATTAATGATCTCATTTTCTGCCCCTCGGCATTTTTTAAAAACCCAGATATAATTCAGATATGTATAAAAGCCACCCATTTGCACTGTATAATTTCAGTGGTTTTTAGGTTATTCCCTATGTTTTGCAGTCATCACTACAATCTAATTCCAGAACATCTCCATCACTCCGAAGAGAAAACTGCACACATCAGCAGTCCCAGTCCCCTGGCAGCCACTCATCTATTTCCTGTCCATATTAATCGGGTTATTCTGGACATTTCATACAAAATGGAAGCAGACACTATGGGGCCTTTTGCGTCTGGCTTCTTCCACTTAGCCTGTTTTCAAGGTTTATCGGTTCATCTGTGTTGTACCAGACATCAGTGCGCTCTTTTTCTTGGCTGTATACTATTCCATTGCATAGAGTGCCCACATTCTGCTCATCCAGTCACCAGCTGATGAACACTGGGGTTGGGTTTTCCTTTGTTGACTACCAGGAATAATGCTGTGAACATTGATGTGCAAGCTTTTGCATGGACCTATGTTTTCAAGTCTCTATGGTCTATACCTAGGCATGGAACTGCTAACTTGAACAGTGATTATGCTCAGCTTTTTGAGGAAATGCCAGAGGTCTCCCACAATTCTACATTCCCGTTAGTACATGAACAAGTTTTAATTCCTCTACATCCTTGCCAACAGCTGTCATTTCCCGGTTGTTTGTTTTTTAGAGATTTTATTTTTAAGTAACTTCTACACACAATGTAGGGCTTGAACGCACAACCCTGAGATCAAGAGTCACATGCCCTACTGCCTAAGTCAGACAGGAGCCCGTTTTTCAAATGATAGCATCCTAGTGAGTGAGAAATGCTATTTTACTGTGGTTTTGCTAATGATCTTTTAAGGAAACCTGTCATCTCCCCTAGAAAATCACGGCCTCACAGGGTTGTTTTGAAGGCAATCCTGGCTAGAGCGTTTTGGTGGTGGTTTAACAGCAACTAGTACTATTATTTCTACCACCAATGCTTTCTACATCATGTACTATGTGCCAGGCTCCTTATATTAGACACTTAACCTTCACAATAACTATAACAAGCGCTATTCTTATCTCCATTTGACAGGTGGGAACATTGAGGCACAGAGGGGTTGAGTAACTTGCTCAACATCACGCAGCTTGTAAGTTACCGACATGAAACAGGAATTAGAACACAGGGCAGCCTTGGCCCCACAGCTCTGGACCACTATGCTTTCACAGATAGGAAGCACAATGTCAACAAGCCTGAACACCACAGCCTGTTACAAACCTTTAAACCAGCTCCTGATACTAGGCTTATACACACCAGCATTACATTTGTCACAGAGCTATCCATGGGAGGTGGGACCACCTGGTGGTAACAAGTGGTAATAAGTGGCAACTGGAAGTCGCGAACACCAAGGCTGACCATTCAGCTCTACCACTCAGACCACTAGTCCAAGTGAGGTCATTTGCCACCCCCATTCCTCAGTTTCCTCATCTGGGAGATGGGTCTAATGGTGATCTCTAAATCTGAGACCTGGGGTGATGATTAAATGAGAAAGTGCGGACGAAAAAAGATCAGCACTCTAGCTGACGTACAAGCCTGTAAGACTTGGATCTTCTGCACAGGTTGTTTTGCTAAAAATGGTGCATAACTGGGGGCACCTGGGTGGCTCAGTCAGCTAAGCACTGGCCTCCAGCTCAGGTCATGATCCCGGGGTCCTGGGAGCGAGCCCCACATCGGGCTCCCTGCTCAGTGGAAAGCCTGCTTCTCCCTCTCCCACTCCTCTTGCCTGTGTTCCCTCTCTCGCTCTGTCAAATAAATAAATACAATCTTTAAAATAAGAAACTTCATTTTTTTTAAAAAAAGGTACATGACTCAAAATGTGCTGAGTTTTTCTGTAAAAGTAGATGTGAAGGATTCCTAGTCTTTTAAAGTTGCAGACAAAATGAGACTTTACTATGTAAAATATTATAGTGCTATTTCCACTTTGAATGAGTCAAACCCGCATGTGAGCGCACTGTACGGTGGCATGGGTTGTACTCTGTACCCATCAGGCATTATGCTAAGCACTTTATCCTCCATGTCCATAGAGAGCATAATTAATCAAAACAGCAAAAATGGATGAGCTGTCCTTGCTACCTGCTACTACATAAAAAAAAAAAAAAAAAAGAAATCGAAAATAACTATTTGGGCACTTAATAATTTTCACTGCTCAATTCCTCCCCTTTTGGAGGTCTGTGGAAGATAGATAAAAAGTGGAAAGGGGGTGCTCAGCTAATGCTAAACACCCAAGGATCACGAGTGAGTGTTTTGGAAAATGCTCACACCGGATCTTACACTGTCTTGACCTTGAGGTCTAACTTACTTCAGGGCTTATTAAAACATAACCTCTATTCCTTTTGAATGCAACATGCTGACGCCACCACCTCAGTTTACTTCAGAAGCTTCAGATCTAGAAATGCCAGCCCTGCTTTATTACAGGGGAAAAGAAATATACTAAGTCTTTTTAAATTACAAACTTGAATTCCTTGTGTGGCTGATACAGCTTACATGAAACTCATGTGCTTATAAACACAAAAACAAAAACTTCCATCCTCTCACACTTTTTCAAGTCCTATTCCCAAAGCAGGACAACAAAAGGAGGCCAGTGGCTCTGATTAGAAGAGAAGAATGCCACCATTTCTTCTCACATTCCCTACTGCATACACTGTGATCACAGAGGCCAACATTTTAAATGGCTTGCATGCAAGATTCTATAATAAACACATTCCTGGGAGAGTTGGGGCTATTTTGAATACAGAGCAGCTATTAGATGAGACTGTACATTTTCTTTGTTGGGACAATGGTGACTTTTAGTTGTGGTTCAAAAGGAGACTGTCCTTACTCTTAGGAGATGCAGGCTAAAATATGTGATGGTGAGAGGTCTTATGACATACTCTGAGATGGCTCACAGGACCAACAAACCCAACAAGGCCCAAGCAGGACCATTCCGATAGTAAAATAAAAGTACTCGAGTGTTCACTGTGCTAGTTCTCAACCTTTATGGATGTGGTGAATTTTTCATAGTTGAAACAAGTTGTGGGTGTAGGGGAAGTTTCTAGAGGAAGAACTAACCAAACTAACTGACCATGTGTTTACTGTGATGGAACCAGGACCGCTGTTCCGCTAGGACTCAGGGCACAGCCACACCCACAGCTGATTAGCTGACCAAGTCCCCCATCCACGGGGAAGCAGCCTCCCTCGTAAGCCTCCTGGAGGCTTCCCCCATGTCCACCCTCCAGCTGCTGCTCAGGATCTCACTATCTGTTGGAACACGAAATGCCAGGCATCCACTTTGACTACAAAGGGTCCATATTGTACCACTCATCATTCAACATTTTAGAGCATCCACTCCCGAGTGTTCGTAACTACTGGCCATTTGCCAAAGACCATTCTTTCTCCTTAGCTTCCATAATCTCTGCTCTACGCTAACTCTGACAGCCTAACCTGCTTCCCTTGCCTGAGAACAGGGAGAGCCCTGTGGCACAGAGGGTTAAGCTCTGATGCAGACTTGAGTTCAAATCCCAGCTCTGTCATCTCCCAGCTGCATAATCCCGAGCCAATCACTTTTCTCCTCCAGGACTCGGTTTACTTCACAGCAACACTGAGATATAGTCAGTTCTACTTGTTTCAAAAATGCAAATGTGTTCCAACATGAATGACTTATTAGGGAACAATCTGAGCGTAACTCAAATTTCAAGTTTGCTCATGTGTGTAATTTTGTCTGTGAGAAACACTAGGCGAATGCAGAGCAGTGTACTGTGCTGAAGGGTAGGAATGCACAAAACACACACAGGTCTCCCAGCCACACCCATGCCCATCTGGTGTTACCGCTTTCCATCTGACTTCACCTTATCCTCCTTCCACAAGAACTCACAAGACGCAGCCCCACCAGACTTACTCCCACAAGCAAACTTTTTTTTTTTTGGCCGTATTACAATGAAGTTATTGAGTGCCGTGCTCCCAGCCATTTCCCCACAAGCCCTGTGGCGTTTTCCTGGGCGATTCTGCAGTGTGGTGGTTTTCAGGAAGGCCTCTGTCCCGTTACAGTGCAGTTGTGAGTGCAGTCGCTCCCTCACAGAGTGTGGTGAGATGCATACGAGACACAACCCCCCCGGGGGGGCGGGCGACTACTTGGTTGGAGGAGCATGGGACCCAATCTTGGAGTGTTGAGTTTGAGCCCCACACTGGGTGTCAAGATTACCTAAATAAACTTTAAGAGAGAGAGAGAGAGGAAGGAAAACTAATAAAAAACAACAAAACAACAACCAAAATAAAACCCCAAAAAACAACTTAAAAAAAAAACAACTTAAAGAAAAAAATCTACACAGGGAGAGGGGAGTTCCACGCTGCGCACACTGCAGTACTCGATAAATGTTGGCCCATGGCGGTCTCTCAGTCTGAATGCAGAGTCCAGTGCATTAAAGATGCTCAGTTAACACTTACTGTTCCTTTTCCTTGAAAGGTATATGGTCTATTAATCTCAGTGGACTAATTAAAGAGACTTGTCCTTCTCTCCCGAGAAGTTGGGAGGGGCAGCAACTGTCAAACTGTAAATCAGAGATGGGGCTTCAAAGAACTAATGGAGCCCTTCCCTTCCAAGCCTGGCCAGAGGAGGACAGGAGTCATGAAGACAATGACCCTCCCTGTCTGCAAGGAGTCCAGGATATAAACTCTTGGCCATCGTCGGGCAGTGTAGTATTAAGTGATTAAGAGCCCAGGTGAGAGGTCAGGTGACTAAGTTCACACCCCGACTGCATCACGCCCACGCACTTCCCTTACCTGCAGAGCAGGGAGCACCACCGTCCCTGTCTCCTCCACGGGTCAGAGGATTCAACACGTCAAGCCCTTAGCACAGGGGCAGGCACAAGAGAAGTTCAATGAACACCAGCTGCTATTCCAGGCCTATTAAGGCAAAGCCACATGCGACCGGCCACAGAGCTAGAGCAGGAAACCATACACATGTACAGCAGCCAGGGGAGGCTGGTTTTAGCTGAACTGAGAGACAGGATACAGTGGGTACAAACTACTTTTCATCAACCATCCACCCCAAATCCCCTCTGACACATAGCCTGCACTTAGCTAGCCACAGTCACTGAATAAAACTTAATGTTCTGGTCTCTCGCACATCATTTCCTAAAGAAACAGACCGAGCCTCCTCCAACTGAGGACAAAGGTTCCATGATTAGCCAGAAGGAAAAATCAGTTGAATGGAATGGTTTAATCACTTCATCTGGGTGGAAGCTGACACAGTGGTATTTATCTGTCTTTCAGAAGAGACTCTTTATTCAGTCATCACAGAAGAATGGTATCTTGGGGCACCTGGCTGGCTCCGTCAGAAGAGCAAGGGACTCTTGATCTCAGGGTTGTTGAGTTCAAGCCCCATGTTGTTTATAGAGATCAAAGAGGAGGAAAAGAGAGAGAGAGAGAGAAAAATAAATAAATAAGTCCTGCCATTTGCAACAACACAGGATTTAAATATATATTGAAGTGTGGATGAATGAATGAATGAAGAGGTCATCTGACCAAGAAACAAGATCTGGTCTCTGCCTTCCCCTCCAGGGTGTCTCTCACCTGTTACCACACTGCATCCAGCAGGCCCTTGCCCGCGGGCCTCTTCCTCCCCTAGTAAACTGTGCTCTTTGCTGTCTTGGGCTCTTGGTCCTGCCTGTTTCCTTTGGTTCCAGCAGTTCTTTTTATGGCCCCTGCAGCACTACCCAGAACACGCTTTTCCTCATGACAACCTGCCTGACCCACTCAGCTACATTAGCCCACCTCCCCACTCTAGTTACTCTCCACCCCATTTCTCTGCTTCATTCCGTGAAATCCTATTCATTTACATGTTTCATGTCTATTTCCTTATTTGTTTATATTTTAAGGATTTTATTTATTTGACAGAGATCATAAGGCAGGCTGGGGGCGGGGCGGGGGAGGGAAGCAGGCTCCCTGCTGAGCAGAGAGCCCAATGCCGGGCTCCATTAGAGGACCGTGGGATCATTACCTGAGCCGAAGGCAGAGGCTTTAATCCACTGAGCCACCCAGGTGCCTGTTTCATGTCTATTTAGACACTAGAACGGAAGTTCCCTGAAGGCACAGGCCTGGCGTGCTGTCCTTTCTGTGGTACCCCAGTATGAGCAAAAGGCAGGCCCAGGATAAACATGGATGGACTGATGCCCACCTCAGGGCAGATGTGGAGTCATTCATCCATCTATAAATGCTCCCTGAGTACCTACTAAGTGCTGAATATTGTGTTCGGAGCTGGGGGGGTCAAGGTCGGATAGAGAAGAGACCCACATCCTTACCTCTGGGGTCCTTGCAGTCCCACGGGGAGGAAATAGGCAGAGGGAGCCTGGCCAGGGCTGTCATCCATGGAAGTAGGCCCAAGTCCAGAAGGTGACATTCTTGGGACAGGAGGCAGAGCTCCCTGGGGCACACGCCTCATGGTAGCCAGCAAGACTCTCAGGCCAGCAGGAGGAAGCTTAGCTTGACCATCTAGGCCAGGGAAAGGACTGGACTAAGAGGCCCCCAGGAGTCCCTCCAACTCTGGAACTACTGATCTTCAGGCAAAGGTGAATAAAACATAATAGTGGCCAAGACAGTCCTAAAACCTGTCTGGAACCACAGAGGACCCCTAAGAGTCAGAGCCATCTTGAAAAATAAGAATAAAACAAGGTATCACAATCCCAGATGAGATATCCTACACAAAGCTATAGTCATCAGAAAAGTATGGTACCGGTACAAAAACAGACACACAGATCAATGGAACAGTAGAGAGAGCCCAGAACTAAACCCACCGTCTCACGGTCCATTAATCTACAACAAAGGAAGCAAGAATATACAATGGGAAAAAGAAGTCTCCATAAATGGGAGTCAGGGACACTAGACAGCTACATGCAAAAGAATCAAACTGGACTCCTTTCTTACACCCTACACAAAATAAACTAAAAATAATAATAAACCCAAAACAGATTAAAGACCTAAATATAAGACCATAAAATTCCTAGAGGAAAATACAGGCAGTCATCTCTCTTACATCAGCTGTAGAAACATTTTTCTAAATACGTCTCCTTTGGCATGGGAAATGAGCAAAATTACTGGGACTACATCAAAATAAAAAGCTTCTGCTCAGCAAAGAAAACCCACTGAATGGGAGCAATATCTGCAAATGATACATCGAATAAGGGATTAATATCCAAAATATATAAAGAACTTCTAGCACTCAACACCCAAAAAAAAAATAATCCCACTTAAAAATGGGCAGAAGACAAGAACAGATATGTCTCTAAAGACTTACAAAGGACCAACAGACACATGAAAGGTGCTCAAATCACTAATTATCAGGAAAATGCAAATCAAAACCACATGAGGGGGCACCTGGCTGGCTCAGTCAAGTGAAGCCTACTGACTTTTGATCTCAGCGTTTCGAGTTTGAGGCCCACGGCAGGTGTAGAGGTTAAAAAATAAATAAACATTTAGAAAAAATGTAGAAGGGATGATCCAGTTCATCGGGTACGATCATGAAAAGAACAAAATGGTCTTAAGACCTTCTAAGCAGCAGATCTACAGGTTACAGTGAACCACACACTAAGTGAACTCTGCGCCTCAATTTCCTTATCTGAAATGGGGCAGAGAACCTACTCCTTCACTGAACGATCAGGAGAATTTGAGGTTACTGTACAAATACTTAGGGCAATGCCTGGCACACAGTAAGGGTTTATTAGTGTTAATAATAAAAACAGTGATTATGTTTTACAGTTATCAAGAACAGCGTAAGTACTACTACTTCTGAATGCCCAAAGCATGCCTGACATTCTGTATTGCTCCCATTGAATCTCCCCAATAACCTCTCAAGTAAGTACTACTAATCCCATTTTTTAAAAGATTTGTATTTGTTTATTTGACAGAGCACAAGTAGGCAGAGAGGCAGGCAGAGAGGAGGGGAAGCAGGCTCCCTGCTGAGCAGAGAGCCTGATGCGGGGCTGGATCCCAGAACCCTGGGATCATGACCCAAGCAGAAGGCAGAGGCTTTAAGCCACTGAGCCCCCGGGCACCCCTAATCCCAGTTTTTGAAAGATTTTTATTTATTTGAGAGTGAGAAAGCACCAACAGGGGGAGGGTCAGAGAGAGAAGAAGAGCAGACTCCCCACTGAGCAGGGAGTCCAGATTGGGACTCAATCCCAGGACCCTGAGATCATGATCTGAGCCAAAGGCAGATGCTTAACAGACTGAGTCACCTAGGGGCCCCCTATTAATCCCATTTTGCAAAGGACCAACATTAACAGAAAGAAAAGACTCCCTTAAAAAAAATCATTTTAAGAATTTCCCAGGATTGGGGGCGCCTGGGTGGCTCAGTGGGTTAAAGCCTCTGCCTTAGGCTAGGGTCATGATCCCAGGATCCTGGGATCGAGCCCCGCATGGGGCTCTCTGCTCCGCGGGGAGCCTGCTTCCTCCCCTCTCTCTTTCTGCCTGCCTCTCTGCCTACTTGTGATTTCTCTCTGCCAAATAAATAAAATAAAAAAAAAACAACAACAAGAATTTCCCAGGATTAGACCTCTGAGAGCTTGGACAGCCTAAAGACAGCCTTCCCTTCTCAAGGAAGGGAAACTATGCATCCCAGCAATCAGATGAAAATTGTGAATCCTTGCCCTGTCACCAAGCAGCCAAGGGGACCTCACCCCTTTGAGTTCCAGTCTCATCTATAAAATGGAAACAATTATTAATAGGATTAGTGCACAAACTAAATGAGCTTACAGATATAAAGCCAAGTGCCTGCCAATAACTGAAAGCTTCCCAATAATGGTCTTCAATTATGGACACTTCTACTGAGGGCGATTCCCTGAGAAGAAGGCACAAAATATAAAGAGAAACCAGATCCAAGCGTAATAAGGAAATTCCCCATGAGAGAAAAATAAATCTTTAAAATGTGTTAAGTGTCTGAAAGTCCTAATGTGTCCAGAAATACTTTTTTAAGGAGATAAATCCCCTTAAAGCCAATCTTTTTAATAACCCACGATTGTCCTCTAAAATATCAAAGAGTGCATTCAGAATCACATTTCTGAAATGCCTTACACATTTGCTGGTCCCTGGCCCCCCACCCCCAAAGTCGAAAAGCACCTGTACTCCCTGTGCACAGTAAGGAAAGTCCCTAAAATTCTTTCTTCCTTGGCCGGACCTTAAAACTGAAACTGCAGCTGCCTTATCTCCAAGTTGGATCTGTTTTCTGTGAGGCTTGAGTTTCACGCCAGCTTCTCCAGGACAGCCGCAGGGCTCCGCCATGCACCTAAATATTGGCCAGGCAACTCATTTAACTCCTCGGTCCAAAACCAAGTAAGTTATTTGTCAAATTACCCTCTAGTCTGAATTATCCAGGCTACCCTTCTGGGCCTACCAGTCTGGAAACCCCAGATGCCCAGTGACTCCCTGAAGGTAAGAGGGGACCATGAGTGAGAGGGAGGAAGGAGGAAGGGAGGAAAAGCTCAGTTGGCCATCCAAGCTCTCCACTCCACAGACAATAGAATTCTTGCTTCGCCAGAGTTTTTGTCATTCCATCCACATGTCTTGCATATTTTGCTCATATCTGCTTCTCCAAGAAAACACGGGGAGTTCAAAGAGCTCAAGGTAATTCCTCTTGCCCTCTAACTTGACAGATGCAGCCAGACCTTTGAATGCCTTTTCAGGGGGAGCTGGGTACCTCAAAGCCTGATGAAAGCTCTGGACCCAATGAACCCAAAAAAGGCTTGCCAGTGCGCTGTGTACACACCCTCCCCTTGTTCACACCCCGGTGGGTTCATGGATTCATGGATGCCCCACCCCCACCAAGTCCAATCAAGAATCTCCTGACTTTTTTTTTTTTTTTTTAAATGCTGTTGTTCCCCTCAGACCTCTTGACTCTAGATTGGAGGGGAAGGGAGGCCCCTCCAAGTCCGTATTCCCTGCTGTCTGGAGGAGCCCAACTGTAGCCCAGGTTTGGGATGGGAAGGTGTGAACCAGCTTCCTTTGAAGTGCAATCCCAGGACCTCCATCCGGGCAGAGTGGGCTTATTTAAAAACGCCTGATTCCCAGACCCCACCCAGATTTACAAATGGGGGTCACTGACTGGGTGGGGCCCAACAGTCCACATTTAATTAGTTACACAGGTGGTTTTGAGGCACCATAAAAACTGAGGAACTGTTCCCAGAATTACAGCTCAAGACCTGTAAACAATTGCTAATTAACGAATCAGCATGTCAATGGCAGAGCACCGAGGGCGTCCACCTTCCGAGGAGGAGGGAGAGGAGCAGGGGACATCCCCCACTCCAGTACCGACTTCCCTCCCCCACTTCCAGGTCCCTCTCCTTTCCTCACCCTCCCAACCACATCCTCAACTAACCCTCTACACACCCTTGCATTGCTAGCCGCTTCCCTCTCTTGTCATCTGTGTAATCGGAATGCGGAGTGGGCATGATGGGACTACGGGAGCAACACCCACCCCGAAGAGCCCTATCCCTCCCCACCCTCCCCTGCTTTACTCAGGTCTTTTCCCCAGACTTCCCTCTAACATAGTACTTAACTCAGTTTGTTGTCCCTCCACCTTCTAGAATGGAAATTCTGCACAGGGGGGGGTGGTCATTTTCACCAGAGGCGCTGGCTTCCCTGGAGCGCCTGGCAAAGGGTAGGCAGGCTCAGCAGGTTGAAGAGTGACAAAGTTTTGAGCAAAGTGGCTGCCTGACGCCAAACGCTCTAGAAAGTAGTAGATATCACCGCAATTTCCCTTCAATGTAAAAAGGGAGAAACTGAATACCTTAAATTAAACTGCTTCTTATTATACCTGATTTATCTTTAAGAAGCAAATAGCCTGGGTGGCTCAGTGGGTTAAAGCCTCTACCTTCGGCTCAAGTCATGATCCCAGGGTCCTGGGATCGAGCCCCGCATCGGGCTCTCTGCTCAGCATGGAGCCTGCTTCCCTTCCTCTCTTTCTGCCTGCCTCTCTGCCTACTTGTGATCTCTCTCTGTCACATAAATAAAATTCTTTATTAAAAAAAAGAAGAAGCAGGGCACCTGGGGTGGCTCAGTGGATTAAAGCCTCTGCCTTTGGCTCAGGTCATGATCCCAGGGTCCTGGGATCTAGGCCCACATCGGGCTCTCTGCTCAGCGGGGAGCCTGCTTCCTCCTCTCTCTCTGCCTGCCTTTCTGCCTACTTGTGATTTCTATCTGTCAAATAAATAAATAAAATCTTAAAAAAAAAAAAAAGAAGAAGAAGAAGAAGAAGCAAATAGTAAGTTGGCAGGGATGGGGGGGGATGCAAAACTTTTTAAATGTCCCATGACTGTTTAATAAAAGAAAGGCCAGAGGGATCCTATCTAAGGATCCCTAAGGATCCTACCACTGCTTACTGAGTGCCAACTACATTCCAGATGCCATGCTGGGGACACTTCATGGGGCATGGAGACTGCTGGAACAGAGAACCTGGGGGATCCCAACCTAAGAAGAGGTTGGGGGGCAATGTCCTGACTATCGCCTTGAGGGCAGAAAGTCAGAGAAGGCTTCCTGGAGGCAGCACCAACTGAGCTGGCCCTCAGAGATGAGTGCGAGAGGCAGAAAGCTCAGGGAAGTGCTGCTGGTGGAAGGGACAGAGTCCGGCTACTCTGCAGATGGACCAGAAGCACCATTAGAAATATGAATCCCGGGGCGCCTGGGTGGCTCAGTGGGTTAAGCTGCTGCCTTTGGCTCGGGTCATGATCTCGGGGTCCTGGGATCGAGTCCCGCATTGGGCTCTCTGCTCAGCAGGGAGCCTGCTTCCCTCTCTCTCTCTCTCTGCCTGCCTCTCCATCTACTTGTGATTTCTCTCTGTCAAATAAATAAATAAAATCTTAAAAAAAAAAAAAAGAAATGTGAATCCCTGGGCCTTACCCTGGACCAAGGTCTTGAAACTGAGCAGTCATGGGCCAGGGTACAAGCTTCTGACCACCAACGTAATACTCACCCACTGAACAGCCTTTCATCAAATAACTACTTACTGAGTATTTGCACTACCTGGAATGGAGAAGGGAAGAGGCAAAGCAAGAAGACAGGAACCGGTGGGGGGGTCTGCACTGAAGGGGTGGAGAGGAGCCAGGAGTTAAAAACAAAGTCCTCACAAGGCCTTCCCCTGGGACATTCCCCTCTGCCCTTCCATCACCCTCTCCACGTTGGTCACTCAAATCCAGGCGCACTGGCCTTCGTCTCTTCCACTCCACTTCAAGGCCTGATCTAGACCACCCTTCCCCACACTGCCCAGTCCTTCACCTCTCTTGGATCTTCGCTTGAATGTCCCTCTTCAGTGAGGCTTTTCTCAAACCACCCCAACTGCTTCCCAGCAAATACTTACTCAGATTCACTTTTCTTAAACATCTGTTGCCACCTCAACACCCTAAATGCTTTACATGTTTATTATGTTTACTGCCTGTTCCCACCAATATCGGAGACTACAAACTCCACCTGGGTGATCTGTACCTGGCTGGTTCTCTGCTGCATCATCCCCAGTCCTGGAACAGTGCTTGCCACACAATAGCTCTTAATCATTATTTACTGAATGAATGAATGAATGAATGAGGAAATGAATGAATAATGCACAAACGGACAGACAGGATGGGAGGTGCTGTCTGCTGAGATGAGCCCCTGGAAGAAGCAAGGCGGTGGAGAAGGGAGTGGACTTTGGATAAGCATTCAAGTGGGGGGAGGCTGGGTGAACGCCCCGGACCTGATACTCCAGGCCAGACCACGCTGGCCTCTCTCCCAGGGCCATGTGGATGGTATAGTTCTTTCCTGGTTCTCTGTGGCCCACTCCACACTGCTCCAGCAGAGTCCAGGAATGACTCGGTCAACCAGCCCCAGGGCAGGCAAAGAGAGGAGAACCTGCTGCTCCTGTTCTCCGAGCTCACCTGGTCTTTGCCAGCACGGCCCCACCCAGCCAGCCAGCCAACGGCAGCCGCATTACTGTCCTTCTATGGTCCTGTTAGGCCCCATCAGCCGGAAAGGCCAGGCCCGATTTGCCAAGGGGCTGTTTCCTCACAGCCCCCCACCCTTACAGTGCCACTCCAAGAGCTGGGAGAGGAGTTTCATCTCAGCTCTCTGAGACACCAAATATCCCCTCTGTCATGTTTGTAGCCCCCCCCCTCACCGAATCTGCATGGGAGGATCCCTCCCCACTGACCTTGGCTAAGGGTACCACTCTCTCAGCCAACAGGCTCCTCTCCACCCTCCTGCTCACATGCCACCCAACACCCCAGGCCCAGCTCCACTGGACTCCCCCCGCACCCCCAAGAAGCTCTGCCAGCAGCTCCAGCCCACACAGGTCTTACCCCACCTGGATTCTGAATGTGCCTATTGTCTGAAAACCTGGCGTCTCAGCATTTTCTGATGCTCCTGGACAGCTTACCAAAAACCCCACAGGACAAGAGAATCCTTGTGACGAACAGATCACACAGTAGGCCCTCAAGCACCGTACTGAGGGAACTGAGGGAACATGATCGGCTTCTAGGTTGCTAAAAATACCTTCCTCAGGTTAAAGAGAAGGGCGTGGGGCGGGGAGGGGCGTAGAGTTCAGCCACAGATGGGTAAAATTTTCCAGGACATATTTAAAAAGGATGAGCAGGAGAGGATTACCTTTTGCAGGACAATTCGTTTTTCCATTTATGGAAAAACTCTAAAAGGGGGAAAAAAAAAATAGGGACACACATGTTCTGTAAGCGTTTAGAAAAATATCTGGGTTAGGGTACACACCCAATCGCGAACAGCAGCCACCTGAGAAGGGGAGAGAACTCTGAGATGTTTAAATTTTCTATCACAGATTCTTCAGGTTTTCCTTGTAGAATGTAAGCTTTATAGTAGGGAATTTAGAACATGTCCAAGAGTCGAGGAAACAGTGCGATGAGCCCCACAGGTCCAAAACACAGCACCAACAATACCCAACTCGTGATTTCACGTATACCCCAACCCCCAACTCCTTACCCATCCCAGATGCCTCCTTCCATCTGTAAATAAATCCTTGTCAACCACTGGAGGATGAAGACTGCTCCCCACCTCAAAAAAATGATCCCTAGGCACAATTACTGTTAAGGTTTTTTAAAAACAAAATACTTTCCGTTGGATCCTGATTCAGAGGAAGATCAAGGAAGCTGTGGGCCCGTTCACACAGTTAACAGGTTTAAAACCTCTCCCCGCCCCCCCCACCAAGTGATTAAGAAGAAACTTTAAGTAGAAGTTTAGAAAAGGAAAATATAATCATTAGCCTAAGCAGCTCTGAAATGGTGGCTTGCAAACTTGTCGGTTTGCCGCACTTGACGGTTCAGATTTAAAAGGGAGCTCAAGGGCAAGGGCAACACCCCCTTTCATTCTGGGCTTCCAAGGGGGAGGGGATCTTGAAGTTTCATTTACCCCAAGGGCTCAAGCTAGTCAAGGCTTTTGAAGGCTGCAGTGGGTGGACCTTGAGTCTCCTTTTTAGGCCAAAGTGAAGAATCTGGAATGCAGATATTCCCAGAAACCGGAATGAGTACTGGTAGGGTTAAAAGCTGGCCAGGCAGAGAGGTGTGCCTCTAGCTCTGTGATCCTGGGCTGGTCAGTAACCTCTAGAGGCTTCCGTTTCGCTATCTGAAAATGGGACTGCCATACCACCTACCTCGATGGTTAGTATGGGGATTAAAAAATGAGATCTCCTTTTAAAAGGAGATTAAAAAATGAGTTCAAGAGCTGAACTCCATCAATACATGGGTGCAAGGATTATTAGGGTATAATATTACTTTCTGACACTACCAGCTGTGTAACTCTGGCCCATTCAAATAACCTTACAGAACCAGCCGATTCACATATAAACTAAGAAACTAGATGATTCCTGGGGCACATGGCTGGCTCAGTCGGTTAAGCGTCTGCCTTCAGCTCTGGTCAGGATCCTAGGGTCCTGGGATGGAGCCCCAGGTTGGGCTTCTTGCTCAGCAGGGAACCTGCTTCTCCCCTCTCCCAACCCCCACCTTGAGCTCTCTCACACACACTCTTTCTCTCTCAAAGAAATAAAATCTTTAAAAAAATAAGTAAAGCAGAAACATCTAATAATAAAAACTCAGCACTTCAAAGCTTTTGTTAGAGGCCAGCCACTGAAAACGCTTCAGACATGCTAACTCACAGCATTCTCTGTCAACCCTGGGAGGCGGGAAATACAATTTTATCCCCTTTTTAGAGGTGAGAGCACTGGGGCACAGAAAGGTAGAGCAACCTGCCCAAGGTCATAGGGCAAGTAAGACATGAGTCAGAATCCGAACCCAGACAATCCTGCTTCTCCTCCTGCCCTCCCCAGATCATCTTTACTTCCCCCCGCCCCCCGCCCAGGGGGCTCAAGGAAGACTCTTTCCTTCACTTCACAGGATAAAAGAGAAATAAATGCTCAAGATTAAAGTCACAACCTTGACATCAAATCTCTGTTGAAACCGGGAGCGCAACCTCACACCTGGTAAGTGAAGTTGGGTTTCCTTGGTTGAACCACCCCCCAGGTATTTAATTCCCGAAGTTTCTAAGCACTCCCGAGGTTCAGGTGAGAGGATTAGCAGAAAGGAGGAAGAAAAGAAAAAAAAAAAAAAAAAAGGGTGAGAAATTCTAACTAGATTCTAAAGTCCAAAGAAAAATCAGCACAATTTACATGAAAGTTTCCAAATCAAAGACTCTAATGACAAGCTCTGAAACAGCCATCTGCAAGGCACGCGAGAGCGTTTCTTTATCAAGGCAGACTGAAGTCAGAAGGCACAGGAAGTACACCCACAAATTCTAATTTCTCCAGAAAGATTAAGTCATTACAAGCCCAGGAGCCAAGGTGGTAATGAAATTGGTCACGTGAACTTTACCAAGCAGCTGTGGAGCCCTGTCATTTCTGCAAAACCTCGGGTCCCTGCTTGCTACGAGGAGAAAGACCTACGGGCCAGTATCCTGGGAGTTATGACTAAGAGCGGGCACCACAAGTACCTGCTCCTAGGAGGATGAGGTCACAGATTCCAGCGGCTCCTGATAACCTCACCAGGAGAGGTGGCCTGGCCGGTGATTCAGGGCTCCACCCCACCTGGCAAGAAGCAGCCAGGCTATTGTGCCAGGGCTGACTCAAGAGGTGACGTTTTCTACACAAAACGCACTTTTCCCACAAATAACCTGGTCCTCTTGTTCCCTTTTCAAACACTCCTACACAACCAGGATGAAGAATTTGCGGGGGAGTTAGTTTGCGGCCTTTGAACGTCCCCATACTTCGTTCTGACTAAGCAGGTCTTGGGACACTGATATACCTGTGACCACCCCACCCCCAACACCCAATGTGCCCAAGAGTCATGATGCCTTTAGGACAATTTCATCCCCCTGCATGAGGTTAAGAGAACCAGATTTCAAGCCCTATTCCCCTTGGGCAACACACCAAGTGCGGGTGGCATGGAAAGCACATTAGATCCTGGTTTAAATCTGATACCTTTTAAAGGAGATGTAGTGACAATTAGCTCTTGGGACTATTCCTCCAGAAAAATACCTGCCCAGTGATTAGCACCCCCCAACTTTTTTTTTCCTCTGAGGTGTAGCTGACATACAATATATTCTTCTCAGATGTACAACATAGTGAGTTACATTTAAACACTTATTACAGAGAGATCACCAGATAAATCTAGCTACCATGTGTCACCATATAAAGTTGTAAGCTACTATTAACTGTATTCCCTATGCTGTACAGTGTATCCTATGTCTTATTTTAATAACTGAAGTCTGTACCTTTTAAGAGAATAGTCTTTTCTTTTTAACAGACTAGTCTTTAAACTACATCAATATGGACTTTTAAAATAATACGGGAAGCCCTGCTCCATCAAAGACCTAGTCCAGGGGTGCCTGGGTGGCTCAATGGGTTAAAGCCTCTGCCTTCAGCTCAAGTCATGATCCCAGGGTCCTGGGATGGAGCCCCGAATCAGGCTCTCGGCTCTGCGGGGAGCCCGTTTCCTCCTCTCTCTCTTTCTCTGCCTGCCTCTCTGCCTACTTGTGATCTCTCAGTCAAATAAATAAATCGGGGGGGGGGAGACCTAGTCCAATCTAACACCTCTTGAGCACACACTTCAAGTCTTCACATAAATGTGGTTTAGTGAGGATTCTCCCAGAACCCTCCACTCCGACACTTTTAGTTCTATCCCCTTTCCTCCTGTGTTGTTCTCCTTCCACAGACCACCATGCTGTCTCCTCCTGTCTCCTCTGACTAGAAGAGAAGTTACACAAGAGCAAGGATTTGGGGGTTTTGTCCTGCTATATCCTCAGTGCCCAGCTAAGCACAGTACTATTGCTGGCAAGTGCCCAACAAAAATTTGTTTGGTGCTCAGACAGATGACCGCCATCTGGAAGGACTTCTCTTCCCCCTTCAGAGCAGGAATTACCTACCCAACCTCCACACTTGGTCAATCACAGTCTGGTTAGTTGCCTTGTCTTGCTGTAAAGAGCACAGGCTTTGCTGTGCTTTGGAGTCCAAAAGCCACCGGAACACCCAGCCACAGAACACCCAGCCAGGCTCTCCCCTGTCATGTCTGCTGGACCTGCACTAGCTTATCCTCTCAGAGCTGCAACAGTCACTTCTCACGGGTTGTGGAGGCTTAAAGGAGACAGACAGCACATGGAGATCTGGACACAGAGTAAGTACCTGTCAGTGCAATGTTCTGTATGAGATCAGAGGATGAAACAGTAATGATTTTTTTGGTAAGTATATCTCAAATACTGCATGGGACATAGTAATAAAAAATTTAAACCACTATTTCTCTGAAATTCAAATATAACTGGGCATCCTGTACTTTTATTTGCTAGCCCTGGCAACTCTACAAATTAGGTTGCTACCCTCCTGAAGACAGGGTGATGAATCTTATATAATGATTTCTAACATTCTCTCTGACAAATAAATAAGTGAAGTATTTTAAAAGGTTTTACATACTTATAAATAAATATATTTGGGAGAGAGCAAACAAGAGAGTGTGAGAGAACTCTCTTGCTGGGGGTCAGAAGAGGGGGAAGCAGGCTCCCCTGAACAGGGAGCCATTCCCAGGACCCCGGGATCATGACCTGTGCCAAAGGCAGATGCTTCACTGACTGAGCCACCCAGGTGCCCCACCTTCTCAACATTTACTGATTCGATGGATTTTGTAGTTGTGAGATTTGTATCTTGGCCATGAGCTAATTAAGATGCCTTGAATTTCTGTACTGAGAGTTTTTTTTCTTTTGCATTTCACAAGTTCCTCCCAGGTTTCTGTGCATTGCCAAGAACCAGAAGAATGGATACCAGGCCTTTAACAATTAATGGCCCTGAAGGATGCTGCAGATACCCAGGAAGAAGGTGTTGGGTGCATCTGGGAGTCTCGCTCAAGGAAGGTGTTACCCAGACAATAGGAAACGGAACAGATGGCTCTGCTAGGCTCAGATCTCTGTTTAGATTTTGATCTGGTGCTTCCTTACACCCAGAAGTGTGGGGCAGAAATGGCTCCTCTGACCTTTAGACTCTAGATTGCAAGCTGTTTTGTGACAAGACAATTAGGTAAGGTTACACTGGGGGTGTGCAGGGCTCAGAGCAGCAGGGGAGTGCCAAGCAGAGACACAAGCCCTGTGACTATCCCCTCCTCATGTCCTTCTATGGCTCATACTGACCAAGTTCTAGCTTTTCTTGAAAAACAAAAGCACCCCAGAATAGTTTGTTTTTGTTTTTTTAAATTAACATATACTGTATTCTTTGCCTCAGGGGTACAGGTCAGTGAATCATCAGGCTTACACACTTCACAGCACTCACCATAGCACATACCCTCCCCAATATCCATAACCCAGCCACCCTATCCCTCCATGACCCTAGAA
Source organism: Neogale vison (assembly GCF_020171115.1). Taxonomy (NCBI): domain Eukaryota; kingdom Metazoa; phylum Chordata; class Mammalia; order Carnivora; family Mustelidae; genus Neogale; species Neogale vison. The sequence continues at coordinate 17,015,328 of NC_058097.1, forward strand.
TTGTTTCCAAATACAAAAAATATGTATAGTTCTATATATACACTCTGAAACCTCTTTTACTCGTTCAGCAAACACTGAGTACCTATTATGCGCCCGGCACTGTTCTAGATCCAATAAAGCCCGAAACTAAAACATGAAATTCCCTGGCCTCCAGGAGCTTCTATTCTACTGGGAGGAGAGAGAAAATGGACAGAAGAAATAACTTGAAATACACAGCACGTTAGATGATGAAAAGTGCTCCAGAGGAGAATAAAGCGAAGGAAGAGGAAGGGGAGTGCTCGAAGGGGTAACTATCTCAAATAGTTTCACGGGCTTCAAGGGGGTGACATGTGAACAAAAACTTGGATCTAGGGGTGCCTGGGTGGCTCAGTGGGTTAAAGCCTCTGCCTTCAGCTCAGGTCATGATCTCAGGGTCCTGGGATCGAGCACTGCATCAGGCTCTCTGCTCAGCAGGGAGCCTGCTTCCTCCTCTCTCTCTGCCTGCCTCTCTGTCTACTTGTGATCTCTGTCAGATAAATAAACAAAATCTTAAAAAAAAAAAACACTTGGATCTAAATGAGTGAGCCATGAGTGTCTGTCAATAGAGCAAACAACTCTTGATCTTGGGGTCATGAGTTCAGGCCCCACGTTGGGCATAGAGCTTGCTTAAAAGTAAGTAAAATGAGGGGCCCCTGAGTGGCTCAGTGGGTCGAGCCTCTGCCTTCAACTCAGGTCATGATCTCAGGGTCCTGGGATCGAACCCCGCATCGGGCTCTCTGCTCAGCGGGGAGCCGGCTTCCTCCCCTCTCTCTGCCTGCATCTGTCTGCTTGTGATCTCTCTGTCAAATAAATAAATAAAATCTTAAAAAAAAATAATAAGTAAAATGAGCGAGCCAATGTGAATATCAGAGAAGAGTATTATAGACATCAATAATGTCAAAGGCCTTGAGGTGCAAGTGTGCCTGGTGCGTTCTAGGTACAGTCAAGAAGAAATGATGGTAAGGGGTGGGGGAAGTGCTGGGAGTGGGGGGACATCATGAAAGTTTTGTACATCACAGAAAGGACTTCGATTTACATTCTGTGTGAAATGGGGAGCCACTAGTGGATTTTGATTTTTAACTTTAAGATTTTTTTTATTTGCTGGAGAGTGAGCAAGCAAGAAAGCACAAGGAGGGGGAATGGGAGACAAAACACGCAGAGGGAGAAGCAGGCTCCCCAAGGAGCAGGGAGCCAGAAGAGGGACTCTGATCGAAAGGCAGCCACTTAAGCAACTGAGTCATCCAGGCATCCCTAACTTATTTTTTTGATTGAAGTATAATTTGCATATATTTTATTAGTTTCAGGTGTGCAACATACTATTCCCTATTTCTATTAACTTAAAATTTTAAAAACCCTTCACTCTTGGTGACTGGATGAAGACTGTTGGGGGAGAGGCAGAGGACACAGGGAGACCAGAAAGGAAGCTGTGGCATTAACCTAGATGAACACACTCTTAAAACTTCTTTTGGGAAAACTCTTCTGGGAACAGAAAAGGTGTATGAGTATGTCTGAATGCCAAACCACAGAAACAGGTGTTTTCCCTAGCCTTCAACTTGCCTAGGTACCATAAATCTGAAAGACTTTCGGCTTATTACAAGCTCTCCTAATTACAAAGCCCACTAATTATTATCTAGGCCTTGGCCAATTATCTCACAGGGTCCTGGGCTGGCCACTGTTTATGATTTTGCTCAGGGTGAACAGGTTCAACCCTTCCAGACAGGCTCCATTAGATCCCCGCAGTAACACCTGAGCTCACAGGATCCAGGCCCAGATCTCCCTCACACCCTGAAAAAAGTCCCAGTTGGAACCTTGGTAAAATTAGGACGCTTTCTCTCCCAACCCCTCAATCTGAATGCCAACTGAATTCCATTTTCAGAGACCCAGAAAGTTGAAGACACACAGAAAGGAAAAGAAGTGCACTTCAGCTAGCATTTATTTGGAAGGGGAGGAAAAGGGAAGCAGGATGGAAATTACCCACATGTGAAAGCCAAGTGCCCCTTCAAAAGCAAAAGCAGCTGAAATCCAGCATCACAGTTAAAATTAGTGAGATCAGGAAGGTGTAAAGACACCTCTTCCAAGGGGAGAGGGAATTCCTTACCCTCAGAAAGGTGACTTGGATTCCACTGGAGATGCAGCTGGGCAACAAGGCATAGGAGGGGCATGATGAGAGTGTGGGTTTTGAATGATAAAAGTATAAGACCGTTGCCCCACCTCCGCCACCTCCTGGGTCAGGGTGATAAGACTTTTTTACTGTCGACCACATATGTATTAAATATATATATATGTATGTATATGTGTGTGTGTGTGTGTGTATGTATTTTTAACCAAGTGAATGATTTGTCTACTGCAAGAATAGAAAAGTAGGGGGAATAGAAAGAGAAAACCCAGGGCACCTGGCTGGCTCAGGGGGTGGATCATGCAACTCTTGATCTCAGGGTCGTGAGTTCAAGCCCCACATTGGGCACAGAGATTACTTAAAAAACAAACGAACAGGGGCGCCTGGGTGGCTCAGTGGGTTAAGCCTCTGCCTTCGGCTCAGGTCATGATCCCAGGGTCCTGGGCTCAAGCCCCACATCCGGCTCTCCGATCTGCGGGGAGCCTGCTTCCTCCTCTGTCTCTCTCTGCCTGCCTCTCTGCCTACTTATGATCTCTGTCTGTCAAATAAATAAATAAAATCTTTAAAAAAACAAACAAACAAAACGAAAAGAGAAAACTCTCTGTTAACTGCAGACTAAAGTCCAAGGCCTTGGGATAGTCTGGCTGCAGCCTACATAGGCAGTTGCATCCTGGGGTCCTCTCCTGCCAGCCACCTGTCCAAGAAAGCACAGCTCCAGCCTGGCTCCTTTATGCCCCGCCATGCCTTTGAGCACCCCAGTCCCATTTCCTGGACAGTCTGTTCACCTTCTCTGTCTGGCTGAAACCCTCTCACTCACCAAAGTGATTGCTGAACACTTCCCCACCACACAGCCCTTCTCAGAAGGTAGAAGGTACTCGAATTACCCTCTGCAGGGGTCTCAGAGATTTTTGCAATTTCCCTGAGAGCAAGAACTGGGTCTTAAGTCAGTACCCCTAACACTGGCTACACAGTGGGGAGGGGTGTGTGTACTGGCTACTTCCCTGGGTCCCCCATTCCTATCCCATCGGCCCTTTTCTACACCCACAGAGCAGTCCTTTGCCAGCACGGCAGAAGGACCAGCCTTATCCCTTCTGGATAGACGGTGCCCTTGAATCCCTGGCCTTATTTAAGCTGGACAGTCAGATGTTCAGACCCTGGCTGACACCAGGTATCTACTCATTCAACATTTCTGACCTAGCTACTTGGTTGTCAAGGGCAATGAACCTGGTGGCGGCAGCAGACACCTGGGGAGCTTTAAAAAAAAAATGCCAGGGGCGCCTGGGTGGCTCAGTGGGTTAAGCCGCTGCCTTCGGCTCAGGTCATGATCTCAGGGTCCTGGGATCGAGTCCCGCATCGAGTTCTCTGCTCGGCAGGGAGCCTGCTTCCGTCTCTCTCTCTCTGCCTGCCTCTCCATCTACTTGTGATTTCTCTCTGTCAAATCAATAAATAAAATCTTTAAAAAAAAAAAAATGCCATATCCAGAACCCCACTCTCAGAGACTATAGCTCAGTGAATGGGCAGGAGGGCAAATCTGCATCTTTGAGGTGGTCCAGGTGATTCAATACTTAGCCATGCAGGCGAGCCATACTCTCAGGGGCCGGGCAGAGCATTTCTGGCAATGGGGAAACAGTATCCTCAAAGTACATGTATTATGAAATAATTTTATTTTTTAAAGATTTAAAGTAAGCCACAACACGGGGCTCAAACTTCCAACCTGATATCAAGAATCACATGATCCGGGCGCCTGGGTGGCTCAGTGGGTTAAAGCCTCCGCCTTTGGCTCAGGTCGTGATCTTGGGGTCCTGGGATCGAGCCCCGCATCGGGCTCTCTGCTCAGCGGGGAGCTTGCTTCCTCCTCTCTCTCTGCCTGCCTCTCTGCCTACTTGTGATCTCTCTCTGTCAAATAAATAAATAAAATATTTAAAAAAAAAAAAAAAAAGAATCACATGATCTACAAACTGGGCCAGCCAGGTGCCCCATGAAATAAATTTTGAATCGAAGGGGTGTCTGGGTGGCTCAGTTAATAGTCTGCTTTTGGCTAAGGATGTGTCCTGGGGGGCCTGGAATTGAGCCCCATGTCACTGGGCTCCCTGCTCAGCCAGGAGTCTGCTGCTTCTCCCTTTCACTCTGCCCCTCCCCCAATGCTCTCTCAAATAAATGAGGGGGAAAAAAAAAAAAGAAGCTGACGATTTCAAGGTCATTTTGATCTTCCCATCCCAGCTGCTCCTTGCCCCACTCCTCCCACTCCGACTGCAAACAATAGTCATGAGCAGGTCCACAGGCAGCCCCACCCAGGTACACTGCACAGCGGCAAGCAAGAAAATGCCACAGAACTGCCTTTCCTAGCAAAGGGCATTCTGGTCTAGTCACTGTTTGCAGACCAGTGTTTGCTTTAATGCAGAGCAGGGAGAGTGAGGAAACTGGTTTGGCTGGTTTACTGGGTGGGAAGAACAGAGGGAAAAGTTTGAACTGAAGGTAAAACACACAGCAGAGACTCCAACAGAAGGCACCAAACACTCCAAGGGCTTCAATATTTAATATTCATTGAGCACCTGGTACTATTGTGCCCATTTTATAGATGAGGAAATGAAGGCTTCTTTAGAGGGTAAAGTCATTGGTCAACATCTCAGCCGGCAAGGGGCATTCCCTAGGTTTCAATCTAGGCAGTCTGACTCAAGAACCTTCTAAATGATGGAAATGTGCCTGGGGCGTGGCGGGGGAGAGAGGAGGACTGGAGGTAGATTAAAGGAAGGAAAGGAAAGAGGAAATGTGCAAAAGAGAGTGGCTAAAGCCCTCCCAGCGGTAGCAAGCATGAGCTGAGGTGTATGAAAAGTAAACTTAAATTAGTAAGAGAGAGACAGGAAGAAAGGCTACCAGGAGAGTTTCTTTTAAATGACCAAAGATGACAAACACTTCAAAACGAATGCCCTTCCCCTTTCAGATTCAGGTTTGAGGGCTCCTGCCTCTGTGCTCTGCCTCTCAGATGGAAGCACTCCGATAGAAGCACTTTATGAGGTAGTCCAGCTTCCAGAACCACTAAAAGGGCGAGCAACCCTCACACGAGTCTTAGAAATTTCACAGACTCACCTCTAACCAGTCCATTTGGATCAACATCTAGGGCTGGCCTGAGGCCAAAGATTTTTAAGAGGTGGAAAAAAAATAAGAAAATGTATTTATTAATTCACTCATTTGTTTAAGATATGTGCGTGCCTACTCTGTCCCTAAGAAATATGAGGCACCATCTAATGAATCTTTGTTTCTTTGTATCATCTCACCTGCTTTATGTTCAGCCCACATCTGCTTATTCATTACTGCAACCCCCGAGTCTAGCCCAGGGCTTACACTTACTTGTTGCCTAGCCAAATACACAAACATACACATTTAAGTCTCACAACAAACCACTAAGTATTATTGCCCCCCCCCTTCACAGGGGGAAAACAGAGGTTCATTAAAGTGATCTACCCAAGGTCACACAGCTAGAAGCTGAAAGGCAAACCTGGATCTTCCTTTTTTAAGATTTATTTACTAGAGAGACAGAGAACAAGTGGGGGAAAGGGCAGAGGAACAAGCAGACTTTCAGCTAAGCATGGAGCCAGGCTAGATCCCACCCCTGGGATCATGACCTCAGCCTGAAGTCAGACACTTAACCCACTGAGCCATCCAGGCGCTCCACACCTGGATCTTTCATGTGCTTACTCAAACTATCCTGACCAGCCAAACAGACTTCATTCCCCTCCTTGAAAGCCCAAAGCCCTGAAAGGAGATGGGAGTTGAGGCAGAGTGGAAACCCAGAAAGCCTGAATGGTGACAGGTGCCTCTCGGGGATTTAGGGTTTTGGCAGCTTCTGGGAGATGTGAGAGCGGACTGCTGCAGCGTCTGGCTTATCTGGGGCTACGCTTGGAAGGGAATGTGTAACAGACACCAAGGTGAGCATTTCGGAAGAAAAGACTCACCCAATATAAAGCCCCAGACAGCGAACAAGGGATTTCCATAATCACGGGGCAGAGGCAGGGCGCCCCACAGGGGTGGGGGAGCAGCAGGCAGACTTCCTTACATAGGAAGTATGTACGGAAGCCTCCCCTTCTCACAGACACAAAGGCAAGAACAGGAGGAGGCAGCTCTCCTTCCTCGGTGAGCTCAGCACCAAGCCTTATCACCGATGTGAGTAATGGGGAAGTGAGTCTGAGGGGCGGGAGAGAAGGGATCTGATGATGTAAAGGAGATCCCAAAGCAGGTTTCTGTATTTGTATTTTTTTTTTAAGCCCAGTTGTATTAGAAGGTTTGCACACTGTTTCTACCACCTTTCAGCACATCTTTGAGAAACGGGAAATGGATGTATTTAATCCACACACTTGGGTGCTTGCGAGCTAGGTCAATCCATCAAGCAGCCAGAGCCCAAACACAAAACATAAACCCTGTTTGCCCAAAAACAGGTGGTAGAGGAAGCAAAGCAAGGAAGTCATCGGTCTGAACATCTGCAGGCTTCCCCCTCCCCTACCCGACCCGACCCATGCCTCCATCAAACTAAGGGCACTATGATGGTACTTCTCAGATCCCATACTGTCTAACGGCCCAGTTTGTGCTAGGAAAAAGAAAATCAGAAATTCTAGAGAACTGGGTTATAGTTGTTGGTTTTTTCAAATACTCTCCATTCTAGAACCTGGAGAGAAACCAAGGAAATAAACATAAGGCTGAGACTATAGGGTCAATCATCTCACAGAGCACAACAATCACCCCAGCGAACCACCCCAGAGTCCCCGGAGTTTGGTTCAACTCTATCTGTGACACTCTATGGCCACTGGTGGACAAAAAGGAACAGGTTCCTTATTTTCAAACTCCCATGAAGCAAAGTGTTTGTGGAGCCAATGTTTAAACCTGGTGCTAATGTCACATCCCTCCATTTCCTTGGACACTCCAAAGACTGAGACCACCACCTTCCTTAGGTGCCTTTTTAAAATCACAAAGCCGGGACGCCTGGATGGCTCAGTTGGTTAAGCAGCCGCCTTCAGCTCAGGTCCCGATCCCAGCGTCCTGGGATCAAGTCCCCCATCAGGCTCCTTGCTCAGCAGGGAGCCTGCTTCTCCCTCTGTCTACCACTCTGTCTGCCTGTGCTCACTCTCTCTGACAAATAAATAAATAAAATCTTAAAAAAAAAATAAAATCACAAAGCCTTACATACGCCTGGGTGGCTCAGTGGGCTAAAGCATCTGCCTTAGGCTCAGATCATGATCCCAGGGTCCTAGGATCAAGCCCTGCATCAGGCTCTCTGCTCAGCAGGGAGCCTGCTTCCCTTCCTGCCTCTTTGCCTACTTGTGATCTGTCAAATAAATAAATAAAATCTTTTTAAAAAATAAAATAAAAATAAAATCACAAAGCCAGTTCTCTGAGGTTGCACATTGATTTTACCAGAAGGGCACTCCTATCCTGAGCTAACTGGGTCATTCTACACAGGACTGGTAGGAAAGCCCAGAACAGGGAAATGTCAGAAAATCTGTTGAGTGGGGTGGGTCCTGGATAGAAAGAAACTGGAACCAGCCACCCTACGGAGGAGCTAGCAGAGGCGGCCTCTCCCACCAAGATGGCCAGCTGCTGACTCCCTGCACTTCTTATGGAGTCTGACCCATCTCCATCAGCACTACCTCCTCTCCTCCGGGTCCTGCCACATCAACATCTCTGCTCTCTCAGGCACACAGAGAAGATGACATCTACTTCACAATGGACACTACTTCCCCAAATGCCATCTTTCTCTCTCTCTCTTTTTTTTTCCCCCCAGATTATTGAGCAGGTAATAGAACAGAAGACCAGCTGCGCATCTCTGAGCAGATTACTTAACTGCCCAGTTTCCTAACCTGCAAAATTGACCAAATAACGGTGCCTACCCTGCCCCAGAGTTTGGTTCAAAAGGAATAGGTGCCGTTCTTAATAATAATAATGGCAGGGGTGCCTGGGTGGTTCAGTCGGTTAGGCATCTGCCTTTGGCTTGGGTCGTGAACCCGAGGTCCTGGGATTGAGCCCTGCATCTGGCTGCCTGGTTAGTGGGAAGCCTGCTACTTCCTCCCCCACTCCCCTTGCTTATGTTCCCTCTCTTGCTGGGTCTCTGTCAAATAAATAAATAAAATCTTTAATAATAATGGTAATTTTTGTATTACGTAGTAATGTTAGTGGGACAGACCAAGACCCTTTGTCAGAGGGAAAGGCGGGGTGCAGGAGCAGTGAAAGCCAGATTAACCCACATCTGGAGCTACCAAATGTCCTGAGGTACTGCAAAACAAAGTGACCAGCTCTTGTCTTGGACATCCCCACAGAGAGAAGCACTGGAGTGTGCTAACCCCTGCCTCAATCTTCAAGGCTGGGTCAACTGCCTCCTCCAAGAAGCCAGTCCTACCCACTGGCAGCCATCAAAACATCCCACGCCACCCACATTCTTTGGCACCTAAATGCCCACGTCCCACAGTGCCCTCTTAAGTGGGTCCTGGGACATTCTCCATCATCTGCTGGAATGTGACATGCCAACAGTCTGGAGTGTCCCTCTATCTCTTCAATTCATTCCTGGTTGCCCTCAACAGGGGTGGGCAGAATGTCAACCATCAGCTAATGGCGGACCCACTGCAAAACCACACAAACACTTCCTTTCTGACTCAATAGAGAGCTCCACACAACACCAACAGGACCCAGAAAAGCAAATATGTTTAATCAATGAAACTGCAGTTTCTGTTTAAAAAAATGCCGCCCACTCTTGGAACAACTTCCAAAATTCAAACAATCTTCACACAACAGCATGACTGCTGCTGTTTTCACGTGACCAAAGACTGGAAGAAGAAATGCAGTGAATTTCCTTTGGGAATCGTGGGTGATTTCTCACTTTAACAAGTTTTATAGTTACAATACTTGCCCCATCAACTAAAATCAAGAGGAAGGAGAACTCGTTTGGTAGCAAAGAAGCATCTGGGAAGTTAGTGAAACCAGAAGAGAAACCAGGCTTCCCTTGCTCTCTCACTCCTGCGGAACAGTGAAGTGAAATAAAGCAAACCCTATAAACCTGATTATCACGGTGATACCGCCCAGAAATACATTGTGCGCTTTTTCATTCCCGGAATCAGAGCTATCTGGCTTTAAAAAACAAAAAAACAAAAAAACATTATTCCTTAGGGGAATGGTACCTGTATCGAAATTTTTCACCTCTTTGGGCAAATGCCAGAACCTAATAACCAGGACAGGGCACCTCGTAACTGAGATGGTGCAGAATGGGGCCTTGGAGTCAATTCAAATTCCTGCTCTCTGACCTTGGGCAAGTGGACTCCACCCTCTGAGCCTCTATTTCCTTATCTGCAAAGGGGAATTACTAAGCCCTCACCACCCTCCATCACACCAGGTTTCTGCAGTCTCAAACGACAGACTGTCTCACAGGAAAGGCCTCTAAACGCCCCCTCCCCAACATCCCCATACAAGGGTAGCTCTCTCACCCACAGTGCTCAACCATGGCTCAAGTTGAGATCCCTACATCTGTGTCAACTCCAAAGGGGTATCTTTTGAACCAGGTAAAAGGGGCTTTGCCCAGGGTCGTGGGAGTACAATTTCCCAGACCCTTGCCACTCCCACCACACCCGGTTCAGGACTTACCTCTGCCCAGGACTCGGCCTCTCTCTAAATGTCGCCGGGGCACTGTGAACGTGTAACTGTCAGAGCCAAAGCCAGGACGACAGGGCCCTGGCTCCTGACAGAGCCACGATGAGACCTAAGTAGGGAAAAGGTATGAAACCACGGTGACCTGGGCGCGGCGGCGGAAGGGGGGGTCCCCTCCTGCCCACACCGAAACCAACTGCGCGCCTCCCCTCCCTCGCTCCCACCGTCGGCATTGTGGGAGGGAGCCACCCTCACCCCCAACCCCCAGGGCAAGTAGCCTCGCCAAACCCCTTCATTCCGAAACCTGCTGCCGCCAAGCCCCCAGGTACTCCCGGGAGAGGGGGCTGCTCTGTCAGCTGCTCCCCACCAGGTGCCCCTTTCCTTCCCGTCTTCTTTTTCATTTCACTGGAGGCATCTTTACCCTTCCCCACTTCACTTTCCACATACCGGGAACGCCCCCACTCCCTAAGTCTACCTCCTCACAAGGAGGGGCTCTTCAACACCTTTTGAGCCTTTTATTATCCCAGTGGCGCCTCCAAACCTGTTTACAGTCTTTTCTTTGCACGGCAGGTGCCTTTATTTCTATTGATTTCCCTTCCCTTACCACAGGGGTCGTCCCCACTCCTCCTGCGTCCCCTCGACTTGCACTGGGACTCCCGCTTTTCCGTATCCCGACGCCCCACGTCCCTCCACCGCCCGCCGCCAGCGCGGACTGCGGCCAGCCCGGGGGTCCCCCGAGTCCGCAGCGAGGGTCGCCCCCGCCCCCCACGCCTCGAGTATTTGCGGGAGGGAGTGGGCAAAGTCGCGCTCGCTCTCCACCCGCTCCCACTCCCACCTCCGTGGAGCCCAAGAGCGCGGCGCAGCCTCCAGGCCGTTCTCGAAACTAAACTTTCTTGGAAGAGGAGGGGGCGGCAGGAGAAAGGAAGGGCCGACGACAGAGAGAATGGGGGCCGGGAAGCGTGGCGTGGGGGCCGGAAGGCGTCCCCCGCCCAGCCAGGGGACGCGACGTACCTGGAGCAGCAGCAGGAGCGCGGAGACGCTGGGGTACCGAGGGCCCATGGCGGGCCGAGCAGCGGTCGGGTCCTGCGGAGCTTGGCGGGGCGAGAGTGCGGCAGGACTTCCGCGAACTCACAGGTGCTCGGCAGCTCCCGGCGCGGACGAGCCGGGTTGCGACGCGGCCTCCAGGTGAGCCTGGAAGGCACCGCCCCCGGCACCGCTGATTGGCTGAGGCTGCACCTGCCGCCCACGGCCAATGAGCGGCGGGGCTTAGCCTCGGCTTCCTCCGCGGATTCGGGGGTGGTCGGCTTCCACCCGCTTCAAGCCGCTGCCGCCCACTGACCCGCTACCCGCACTTGCTAGAATCAGGATGTGGGATAGAGGTTCCATCATCCCTGTCACCTCCAAGTTCCCGCCCAGCTTCCTGGTGCCTCACAAACACCTGGGGACAGAAAGGAATTTACTCTTTATCTAGTTTTGGCCTTTTTTTTTTTTTTTTTTTTTTTGAGTAGACTCTGCTCTCAACGCGGGGCTTGAACTTGTGACCCTGAAATCCAGTCACTCCTACAGACTGAGCCATCCAGGCGCCGCGTTAGCTCTGCCTTTTCTTTCTTTCTTTTCTTTTCTTCTTTCTTTTTTTTTTTTTTTTTTTTTTTTTTTTGACAGATTGAAGAAGGGGAAGGGCAGGGAGAGGGAGAAGCAGGGTCTCTGCTAAGCAAGCAAGGAGCCGGATATAGGCAGGAGCCCAGGGTCCTGGGATCATGACCTGAGCCTAAGGGAGACGCTAGATCGACTGAACCACCGAGGCACACCCCCACACACACACTTTTTTTTTTTTAAAAGAGTTATTTATTTTATTTTTTAAAGATTTTATTTATTTATTTGACAGAGAGAAATCACAAGTAGACAGAGAGGCAGGCAGAGAGAGAGAGGGGGAAGCAGGCTCCCTGCTGAGCAGAGAGCCCGATGCGGGACTCGATCCCAGGACCCTGAGATCATGACCTGAGCCGAAGGCAGCAGCTTAACCCACTGAGCCACCCAGGCGCCCCAAGAGTTATTTATTTTAGAAAGAAAGATCAAGAGCAGGGTGGAGGGGCAGAAGGAGGGGAGGAGAGTCCCAAGCAGGCTCTGAGCTAAGCACCGAGGCGGGACTGATCTCATGATCCTGAGATCAGCACCTGAGCGGAAACCAAGAGTCGTTTGCTTAGGTGGAGTAGCTTAGGTAGCTTAATCGACTGAGCCACCCAGGGGCTCCTAGTTCTGTCGAAAATTTTTTTAACTCCAGGTCTCCATAGGTTGTGAGTGTGCAAATCAATCCACTGGGTGGGACCCACATTTCAAAAACCTCAATATCTCCATCTTCCAAATGGCATGCCAGGCTCTATGTTAAACATTTAACATTGACCCTCTCCTTTAATCTTATCTCAAAACAACCCAAGAGCTGTTGTTATTCCCGTTTGATAGGCCAGTAACTGACCCATAAAGAATTGGAGACCAGTAGGAGGTGGTGGAGGACTGGAACCCACCCCCTCTCATTCCAGGACCCTTCTTGCTATTAGCTTCACCTCATGTAGACCCCAGACCATCTTGCAGCTGGAGTGGTAGTTTCCTTTTTCTTTTTTCTTTTTTCTTTTTTTTTAAAGATTTTATTTATTTATTTGACAGATCACAAGTAGGCAGAGAGACAGGCAGAGAGAGCGAAGGGGGAAGCAGACTACCCGGGGAGCAGAGAGCCTGATGCCGGGCTTGATCTCAGCACCCTGAGATCACCATCTGAGCCGAAGGCAGAGCCTTAATCCACGGAGCCACCCAGGCGCCCCTCCTTTTTTTTTTAATTTTATTTATTTGTTTGACAGAGAGAGACACAGTGAGAGCGGAAACACAAGCAGGGGGAGTGGGAGAGGGAGAAGCAGACCCCCCCTCCACCAGGAGAGAGCCCCATGTCTGTGGGATCATGACCTGAGCCAAGGCATATGCTTAACGACTGAGACACCCAAGCGCCCCTGGAGCGGTAGTTTTCAATCTTCGATGTTATCCTGGAAAAAACCTTTTAAAGATCATCCAAACCTGTTATCTGCAAGTAAGTTTCAATGTCCCATAGCAAGTCAGTATCAAAGCCAAGACTGGAGCCTAATTCCCTGATCCCCAAATTGGGGCTCAACACCACTATTGTCTCCACTGCCTTCTCTAGAGAATTCTGTCCTTAGGTAAATAATTTTAGAGTAAAAAAAAAGATTAGACATGCAGATGTTTGATCAGAGAGCTTCTGTGTCTGACTGCCAGAGGCCAGCCTCCTCTGCCTGGTTTGGCTATCCCGACATCGAAACTATGTTTCCCTCACCCCCCAAGCATGTTCAGAACTACTAAACACTGTGGAGTAAACTGCTCACCAGCTGCATGACCTTGGGCAGCTAGGGGCTCTTATCTGTGTAAATGGGTCAATGGGAACTATGCAAGAAAATGACTAAACAGAATACTTGGCACCTGGTAGTGCCCGCTCAGTAAATGTTTGGTGTGTTGGTTGTTCTTTGGAAAGAGCACTCCCTTTCCCTCTTCCTTACTGGGAGGGCCATTTTTAGCATACTTCACTAAATATTCACTAAAGGTGAATCTGGGCTCACTGAGGCTACTTTCTTAACCCAGAGGAGGGGTATTGTTGCAAACCAAGAGAGTGTTTTGAATCAGCCCAGCCATCCTGCCCCACATGTCCCCTCAGTTTTAAATGGGTTTCCCCACCTGTCCCCTCAGTTTTAATGGGTTTCTGAGTACACGCCCAGGCCATTTGGATTTCTGCATTTTGGCTCTCTCTGCCTCTTAACCCACCAGGAGGCTCACAGGGAAAGGGCTCCAGTATTTCCTCTCCCACTGAGGCTCCTGCCCGACTGTGCATTAAACAAGATAATGGAAATACAGAAAGAGGCGTTTCCCCCATGGGGCAGCTGGTCCGTTTATTTTTTTTCTCCCAGTTATGTAAAAATACATATTTTATACCATTGCTCAGCCCAGGGAGCCTTTAGGGCTTTGCTTTTCTCCACCCAGCAAGCCCTGGCCTTGTAACTCTGAAGCAGCTCTCATCGACTCTTCCATTACACTCTGATAATTCAATAAAAAGGATTTTAGAAAACAATTAGGGGCAGTGAAGACAGTCAGCATGATGCTCTCTTCAGACTTCTCAGCAAGTCCTTCAAGTTCCAGAAACAGTCGTGAAGGGCTGCCGGCTCTCAACGGTCGGGAGTGAGGAGGGAACACCCAGGAGGTTGGAGGTAGAGCACGGAGTGACTATGGCTTGGTGAATTGCCTCAGTTTCCTCTTCTGTCAAAAAAGGTTTCCTTTGGGGCTCCTCCGTGGCACAGTCAGTTGGGCATCTGACTCTTGGTTTCAGCTCAGGTCATGACCTCAGATCACACCACGCATCTGGCTCCACGCTCGGCGGTCTGCTTGTGACCATCTCTCCAGCTTTCTCCTGGCCTTCCCTAACCCTAAAATAAATAAATAAATCTATTTTTTTAAAAAAAGGATTCTTTGGGGCAACTGGGTGGCTCAGTTGGTTAAGCATCTGCCTTCTGCTCTGGTCATGATCCCAGGGTCCTGGGATTGAGCCCCCGCATCGGGCTCCTTACTCACTGGGGAGCCTGCTTCTCCCTCTCCCTCTGCTGCTCTGCCTGCTTGTGCTCTCTCGCTCTGTCAAATAAATAAATAAAATCTTAAAAAAAAAAAAAAGATTGTGAGAATCAAAGGAACTGATACATTGGGCTATGCTGCTGGTGCCCTTTAACCTCAAGTTGATGGAGGCGTCACATTATCCTCTAACTGGGGAGGGGGTAGCAAGTGTCTTGATCCTTTCCAGTCTCAGTTTCCTCTTCCATATAAAATGGGGATGCTGGGCGCCTGGGTGGCTTAGTGGGATAAAGCCTCTGCCTTTGGCTCAGGTAGTGATCCCAGGGTCCTGGGATCGAGCCCCGTGTCAGGCTCTCTGCTCAGCGGGGAGCCTGCTTCCCTTCCGCTCTTTCTGCCTGCCTCTCTGCCTACCTGTGATCTCTGTCAAATAAATAAATAAAATCTTTTAAAAATAATAATAATAATAAATAATATAAAAATAAATAATATAAAAATAAATATTATAAATAATAATAAATAAATAATAATAAAATAAAATGGGGATGCTGATAGCACTTAATTCACAAGATTCTTGTGAGCACTGCATAAAGTCAGCCCTTAGCACTCTCGGCTCAATACATCCTCTTCCCAAACTTTGAGCCGCTATGAAGCCTCCCCACCGCCACCATTAAAACCTCATAGGCTACTCTCTGACACCGTCTGGTTAATCTTTTCAACCTTCCCAAGGGTCATTTGCATTTTAAAGAGGGCTCTAGGGTGTGCTTCTTTCAAATGAATGAGAATTTAGGAGCTAGTAAGCTCGGCCCAGGGTTCTTGGAGGGGGGCCTGTGGAGGAGCCGGCTTCTGGTAGTTCCAAGAACCCCAGAGATCATCGGCAATCATGTCTGCGCAGGTCCACCGCATTCATTAACTTCTCAACTGAGGGGAAGAAGAGTCACAGTCTTGGCGTTAGATCTCTCTGAGGGCCAGTCCAATGTTAACAGTACAATTTCAAGTATCTACAGCAAAAAGAAAGGTTGGCCAGGGACCTTGCTGGTGGATGACAGCCCCCACTGCTGATGCAAACCAAGCATCGGTCGCTGGGATGAGAATTCCAGGTTTCCTTATTACAGGGTGTGTCTCCGATGAACTTCCATTTCCTGGGTGTCCCGGCCCCAGGTCAGCCAGGAGGTTAATGATGACTCCTCTGGGTAGTCCTTTCCCTTTCATTTCCTGGCAATAGGGTGGCAATAGTGGTGCACAGACCAAGTGGGGTACCGCCTCTCTAAGCCTCTCTGAGAAGAGCTTAACCCCTACCTGGCTGGAAAAGCATCCCAGGGAAACTGAAATTGCCAGGGTCTGCAGCCAGATCAAGCTCCCAATGGTGTGGGGGAGAGGAGGCTCTGGACTAGCTGCTCCTAGGGGCTCCTGAAACCTCTGCTGGCCCGCATTGCCGGCCAGCACATAGGGGAGGGAGCTGGATATCCAGCTTCAGCTTCCTGTGAAAATAAGGGTAACTGAAAAAAAATAACGGTAACTGATATGGGAGCCACCCTGGCCCCTGCAGCTCTGCCCCTCATGTCTGCAAAAAAACGTTGTTCTTTCAAACACAAAGAAAACAGTACAGTGCGTACCATGTAGGGTAGAATGAAACACCACGTAGCTATCATCTAGCTTCAATAACTGTTTTTCGCTATTTTTTTTAACAGATTTTATTTGTTTATTTGACAGAGATCACAAGTAGGCAGAGAGGCAGGCAGAGAGAGAGAGAGGAGGAAGCAGGCTCCCCGCTAAGCAGAGAGCCGGATGCGGGGCTGGATCCCAGGACCCCAGGATCATGACCTGAACCAAAAGGCAGAGGCCTTAACCCACTGAGCCACCCAGGTGCCCCATTTTCACCATTTTTATAATTTTGTCATTTGTAAACTTTGTACTTGTACCAAATCTTGTCTCATCTTTTCACCCTTGCATTAAAAAAAAAAAAAAAGACTATTTTTTAGAGCAGTTTTATGTTCACAGCAGATTTGAGAGGAAGATACAGAGATTTCCCCAATACCCCCTGCCCCACCCCCATAGAGAGGCTCCCCCAGCATCCCCCACAAGAGTGGTACCTTTGTTACAGTTAGTGAACCTGCACTGACACTTCATAATCACCTGAAGTCTACGTTACAGTTCTGTGGGTTTGTACAAACGTCCAATGACACGTAACCATTATAGTGGCACAAAGTCATTGCACTGCCCCAAAAATCCTCTGTGCTCAAAACAAAACAAACAAACAAAATCCTCTGTGCTCTGCCAGCCTACTCATCCCTCCCTCCCTGCTAACTCCCCTCAACCACTGATCTTTTTCACTGTCTTGTAATTTTGCCTTTTCTAGAATGTCTGAGGCACAAGTCAGTCCCCCAGATACACCATTTTGGCATACTGAGTATTCTGAATTACTTAAGAAAGAGCCAATGCAAAAAAAGCCACTCTGACTCCCACTTTGTGTTCTATCTCCCATGTGAAATGTTCCCTCCTTGTACCAGGAAAGGGACATCCTTATGGGAGGACTCAGAGAATTCAAGGCCAGGGAAGCTTTTATAAAAAAAAACTGATCGGTTTTACTAATTTACTACCCCAGCCCAAATTCTGTTTAAAACCCCCTACTAATTGGCACTCTCAAACATAAATTTTCTTTATCCTGTCAATTCCTCGCACTGTATATGTCTTAACCTAAAATGTATAAAAGCTTGGGGTGCCTGGATGGCTCAGGCAGTTAAGTGGCTGACTCTTGATTTTTGGCTCAGGTCTTGATCTCAGTGTCTGAGATCAAGCCCTGAATTGGGCTCCAGGCTAAGAAGCATGGAACCTGCTTAAGATTCTGTCTCCCCTTCTCCCTCTGGCCCTCCCCACTGCTCACATACTCTCTGTAAAAGAAATACAATAAAATAAAAGAGGGACGCCTGGGTGACTCAGTCAGTTAAGCGTCTACCTTTGGATCAGGTCATGATCTCAGGGCCTTGAGATTGACATATAAATAAACAAAATCTTGGGACGCCTGGATGGCTCAGTTGGTTAAGCGGCTGCCTTCGGCTCAGGTCATGATCCCAGCATCCTAGGATCGAGTCCTGCATCGGGCTCCTTGCTCGGTAGGAAGCCTGCTTCTCCCTCTGCCTCTGCTGCCACTCTGCCTGCCTGTGCTCTCTGTCTCTCTCTCTCTCTCTCTCTCTCCCCCTCTGGCAAATAAATAAATAGAATCTTCAAAAAATAAATAAATAAATAGGGGCGCCTGGGTGGCTCAGTGGGTTAAAGCCCCTGCCTTCAACTCAGGTCATGATCCCAGGGTCCTGGGATTGAGCCCTGCATCAGGCTCTCTGCTCAGCAGGGAGCCTGCTTCCTTCCCCCCTTCTCTGCCTCCCTCTCTGCCTACTTGTGATCTGTCTATCAAATAAATAAATAAAACCTTTAAAAAAAAAACACAGTGGTGAGCACTGAGTAATGCATAGAGCTGTTGAATCACTATACTTCACAGCTGAAACCAATAAAATACTCCATGTTAATTATACTGGAATTAAAATTTAAAAATGTATAAAAGCTGCATTCCTTGATCATTTCTTTGGGTCTCTATTTTATAACTGAGCCTCCATGTACATGTAATTAAACTTTGCTTTTCCCTTGGCTTTTTTTTTTTAGGTTCTTTAAATTTTTTTTAAATTTATTTAAGCAATCTCCACACCAAACATGGGTCTTGAACTCACAACCGCAAAATCAAAAGTCACACCCCCTTCCAAATGAGCCATCCAGGGAATCGCTCCTTTCCTTCTGTTAATCAGACTCATGTCAATTTGATTCTTAAACCACCTAGAACCTTGAAGGATAGAGAAAAATACTCCCTCCCCAGCTGTTGGAATGATAAGGTCTATAGACTTTTCAGATTGGCTTTTTTATTAATAATATTCAATAAACAATACTATTAATATTAATACATATTTAATATTTTACTTTTAATAAATTATACTATTTTAAATTTATAGTTGTGGGAAGTTCTCAGAACCACACAGGAAATATTTTTGTCTAAAAAATTAAATCTGGGGTCCCCTGGGGGCGCATTTAAATTTATTTTTAAATTATTTAAATTATTTTAAAATATTTGAATTATTTTAAAATAATTTAAATAAATATTTCCCCCATGTCTTTTTGTGGCTTGATAGCTCATTTTTAGCATAATTTTTAACATAATTTTTTAGAATAATATTCTATTGTCTGTATGTACGCAATCTATTTATCCACTTACCCCTTTTTAAAATTTATTATTTTTTTAAGATACAAATCTTTTTTTTTTTTTTTAAAGATTTTTTCTTTATTTCTCTGACAGAGATCACAAGTAAGCAGAGAGGCAGGCAGAGAGAGAGGAGGAAGCAGGCTCCCTGCAGAGCAGACAGCCCGATGCGGGACTCGATCCCAGGACCCTGGGATCATGACCTGAGCAGAAGGCAGAGGCTTAACCCACTGAGCCACCCAGGCGCCCCACAAATCTTTTTTTTTTTTAAGATTAAAAATTAAAGATTTATCTATTTGATGGGGCATCTGGGTGGTTCAGTGGTTAAAGCCTCTGCCTTTGGCTCAGGTCATGATCTCAGGGTCCTGGAATAGAGTCCCGCATCGGGCTGTCTGCTCAGCGGGGAGCCTGCCTCCTCCTCCTCTTTCTCTCTCTCTGCCTACTTGTGATCTGTCTGTCAAATTAAAAAAAAAAAAAAGATTTATCTATTTGACAGAGAGAGACACAGTAAGAGGGAACACAAGCAGGGGGAGTGGGAGAGGGAGAAGCAGGCTGTGGGGCTGGATCCCCGGACCCTGGGATCATGACCTGAGCTGAAGGCAGACGCTTAACCGCCTGAGCCACCCAGGGGTCCCAAATAAATAAAATCTTTAAAAAAATAAAAATATTTTATTTATTTATTTGAGAGAGAGAGAAACAAGCACAAGCACGGGAGCAGCAGGCAGAAGGATAAAGAGAAGCAGGCTCCCTGCTGAACAGGGAGCCTGATGCAGGGCTCAATCCCAGGGTCCCAGGGTCTTGACCTGAGCCAAAGGCAGATGCTTAACTGACTGAGCCACCCAGGCACCCCAGGATGTCTTATGTTTTGTATTTGGTTGAATGTATCCTCAGAGTGTCATGTAACACATCCCTCTATCCTATATGTCACGCATACGGGTTCTCGGACCTAGAGGCTTTATTTGATTCTGATTCAATTTTTTTTTTTTAAAGATTTTATTTATTTATTTGACAGACAGAGATCACAAGTAGGCAGAGAGGCAGGCAGAGAGAGAGAGGAGGAAGCAGGCTCTCCGCCGAGCAGAGAGCCCTATGCGGGGCTCGATCCCAGGACCCCGGGACCATGACCCAAGCCGAAGGCAGCGGCCCAACCACTGAGCCACCCAGGCACCCCCGGATTCAATTTTTTATTTTAATTGTTTTTAAAGATTTTATTCATTTGCTTGACAGAGAGAGAGAGCACAAGCAGGCGGAGCGGCAGGCAGAGGGAGAGGGAGAAGCAGGCTCTCCCCTGAGCAGGGAGCCCGATGCGTGACTGGATCCCCGGACCCTGGAATCATGACCTGAGCCAAAGGCAGATGCTTAACTGACTGCGCCCCCGGGGGACCCCAGATTCAATTTTTTAGACAAAAATATTTCCTGTGTGGTTCTGAGAACTTCCCACAACATCATACCAGGAAACGAGAAATTGCCTGGTTGGCTCTATTACAATAGTAAGATTCAGTTAGTGTCAGCTGATCCCCCATTAGCAACTTATCTATCAGCCTTTTACCTTGTGGTTTTAGCACCATAAATGATGGCTGACCAGATCCATTAGCTCATTAGGGCAAAAAACAAACATTTATTAAGCACTCCCCTGTGCTAGGTACTCTGCTCAGCACTATGGACACAAAAGTAAACAAAATATGTTTCCTGCCCTGAGCCTGCCTGGCTGGCTCAGTCAGTAGAACATGCAACTCTTGATCTCAGGGTTGTGAGGTTGTGAGTTCGAGGACCATGTGCGCTGCAGAGTTGACTTAAAATAAATAAGACATCTCTTTCCTAACCGGTCCTTGGTGTGTTCTGTCTCAGAGCTGCCCATGGCAAAATATCTTCAAGGAATACCAAAATTGGGCATCCTGTCCCCAACTTCAAAGCCACAGCTATTATGCCAAACGGCCAGTTCAAAGACATCAGACTACCTGACTACAAAGGCAAATACACTGTGTTCTTGTTTGACCATCTTGATTTTATCTTTGTGTGCCCCGGGGAGATCATTACTTTCCAGTGACAGGGCAGAAGAATTTAAAAACCTCACCAAGAGCGATGAGTGCTTCTGTGGATTCTCATTTGTGTGACCTGGCATATGGACCAACACACCCAAGAAACAAGGACTGGGACCCATGAACCCTCCCTTGGTATCGGACCCCCAAGTGTAGCATCACTCAGAACCATGGAGTCTTTTTCTCTCTTTTTTTTTAGGACGATGGAGACTTAAAGCCTGATGAAGGCCTCTCATTCAGGGGCCTCTTTATCGGTGAGGAGAAGGATATCCTTTGGCCGCTCAGTCTAAATGACCTTCCTGTCAGATGCTCTGTGGATGAGACTCAGACTAGTTCAACCAATTTACTGACAACCACGGGGAAGTGTGCCCAGCTGGCTGGAAGCCGGGCGGGCAATACCATCAAGCCTGATGTCCAGAAGAGCAAAAAATATTTCTCTTAACAGAAGTGAGAAGTGGGCCATTTTAGGGCTGGGCTGCAGTGGGTGTCCATGAAAACAAAATCTCTTTTGTACCAGTGTCAGGCTTAAAACACAAGACTCCATGCAGATGCGGTATGGGACGGGACACGCCTTTCCTGCAGGGGCTGGGGAGGCCAGGGTTTCTTTCTCTGGGGGGCATGGCCTGAGCTGTGCTGTTGGCCAGGCCACCTGATGGGCACAGTGGGGCACCACTTTTGATCTTTCGTTGTTTCTATTAAACTTGAACTGAGAAAAAAAAATAATAATCGAAGTTTAAAAAAATTATTTCCTGGGGCGCCTGGGTGGCTCAGTCAGTTAAGCATCTGCGTTCAGCTCAGGTCATGATCTCAGGGTTCTGGGATTGAGCCCTGAGTCAGGCTCCCTGCTCATTGGGGAGTCTGCTTCTCGCTCCTCCTCTCTCTCTGCCCCTCTCCCCCTGCTCGTGGTTTCTCTCTCTCGTCTCAAGTAAATAAAGAAAATCTCTTAAAAAAAAAAGTTTCCTGCTCCTAAGAAGCTCAAAGGTAATGAGGGATGCAGACAGGTCAACATTCATCCATTTCTTTATTGAATGCTGACTCTGTACCAGGCACTGTGCTTGATCCAAGGAACTGCAGTATATGGTATGATTAAAAAAAATAGCTATCATGCCTTGGAGCTCATCATACTTTATATGCTTTCCTCTGGGTACTGTCACTGCATCCATTTTCCCCACTTGGAAGCAGAGGCTCCTAGTATTTGTCCAGGGTTACCCAGTAAAAGGGATAGAACTGGAATTTGAACCCAGGGCCCCTGGTCTCCAAGGCCTCTTAATCTCCATGCTGTACTGCTAAGGTCAGGGCAGGCTTTTACTTAACAGGTACCTGTCGAACTGAGAGGTAAACCTTGCTTAATTGAGCAAGAAATAATCTGTCAAATTGACCTGAAATTCCATACCCCAGCGCAGCCACGTGGTTCTCCGACCTGCTACAGAGCAGAACGTGTTATCCCCATTTTCCCGAGGAGCTGAGAGTGAGGCTCAGAGGGAAGGGCCAGCTCCCAGCAGAGGCAGGCTTGAGGCTGGTGCCCCAGCTCCAAGACCAGTATGGCAAAACTGTTCCCAGCATAGCCGTAGGCGCTCACTGCCTGAGTCTCAGCCCTACTCTTCCGCCAGCTAGTTTTAGGTATTTAAATGAGCCACTTAAACTCCCTTTGGTCCTCAATTTCCTCATCTGTACAGATGGGGATCACAGTAGCACCTACGTTGTTGGCTGGTTGTGAGGAACCCAAGGGAACAGGGCACCCAGGAAGTGCTAGACAAACATTAACTATTTCCACACTTCCTGCCGCAATCAGGGTTTCCCGGATCCGTGAGCCGTGGGCTCCCACCAATCAGCCTCTCACTCTCTCCTAGACCTGCTGAAAGAGGGGGCGCTTCGTGGCTGGCTGGGTGCTCTCTCTGTGCACAGATAGCTTTGAAAATAGTTTCTCAAGAATGTGAGATAAGGCGCTGCAGGGTCGCGGGGCACCCAGGCTTCCGGTCTCCCGGGACCAGAGAAGACCCCACTCCTCCTGCCCGAGCCCAAGTCGTCATCCACAGGGATGGCTGGAGAAAGCCCCTCCTTCTCGTACCTTCACTTTTGACAAGGTCTACCCTCCAGCCTTCGCCAATGAAATCCTGTCTGTAACATGACTCAACCCCAGAGGGTCCATTAGTTTTTTTCTTCCACCACTAAAAAGTAGGACTTTGGTGGGGAGCCTGGGTGGCTCAGTCCGATAAGCGTCTGCCTTTAGCTCAGATCATGATCCCAGGGTCCTGGGATGGAGCCCTGCTTCTGGCTCTCTGCTCCTTTGGGAGCCTGCTTCTCCCTCTGCTTGAGCTCTCTTTCTCTTTCTCTGTCAAATAAATACATAAATCTTTGGGGAAAATTTTAAAAAATAAAAGCAGTAAAAAGCAATACGGGGGGGGGGGGCACTGGGTGGCTCAGGGTGTTAAGACTCTGCCTTCTGCTCAGGTCATGATCCCAGAGTCCTAGGATCGAGCCCCGCATCGGGCTCTCCGCGCCCCCCCCCACCGCCAAATGCCCGCTTCTTTGCCTACTTGTGATCTCTGCCTGTCAAGTGAGCCACCCAGATACCCCAAGGGAGTGTGGGACCCTTAATCTCAGGGTTATAAGAGCCCCACATGGGGGTAGAGATAACTTACAAATAAAATCTAAAACAAACAAACAAAAAAAATTTAAAAGATAAAGTAAAACCAATGAGGAAGGGCAAGAGAAAATATAAGATAAAATGAATAAGATAGAAACAGAGCAAAAATAAAAAAGCATTTGGTCTCTGCCTCCACAAATGCAAACTTGTTCTGACTACACTAAGTGTTTAACCCTTTCTAGATACACCTGAAACGGATTAAAGGAGGGTGGTGCGGCCTTGGCTAGGAGAGGGAATGGAGCTTTGCTGCCCACTACAACCTGGAGGAACCTTGGAAACATGATATGCTCAGTCAAAGAAGCCAGACACAGAAAGCCAAGTACAAGTCCATTTTTACGAAAGATCCAGAAGAAGCAAATCCATAGAGACAGAGAATAGATTAGTGGTTGCCTAGGGCTGGGCAGGATTTGGGGGTGAGAGGGACTTTGGGAGTGAGTGCTACTGGAGATGGAACGTTCCTTTAGAGAGGGAGGCATATGTTCTAAACTTAGATTGTGGTGACAGAAAAAAAAAAAAAAAAAAAAAAGATTGTGGTGATGATCTCACAACCTTGTAAAAAAAACTAAAACCCACTGAATTGAATGCTTTAAATGGGGAAACTGTGTGGTTTATGAATTTTGTCAGAATTAAGCTGTTTTCTTTCTTAAGTGGGGAGGAGAGTTTTGCTAAGAGCAAGCTTAGCAGAGGGGTGACTTTTGTAGTCCTCTACCTCCTACTGGTTTTGTTTGTTTCACAAGTGGAAAACTCTAGAAACCTTTCATCCACACACATATATAATTATAACAGCAAAAATGGCTCTCATTTACATAACACTCCTCCGTGTGTTCGAGGGTCTAGTCCCAGGCACTTTTACTGTTACTGTCTCAAGCACCTCTGTGAGAAAGACACTATCTTGAGGATACCAAGAGGTGAAATGATTTTTCAGGGGTAACAAGTGGCGGAGCTGTGGCAAACCCACCATACGCCAAGTCCTGGGCTCAGCACCAGCAATACAGAACCCCATCCTGAAGTTTGTCACCCCTCCACTGTCCATGAAGAGTGAGCCAACCAACCCAGTGCTAGAGAGACCATCCTTGTTTGCCAGGGACAGTCGGGGTACCTGGGGTGTAGGACCCTCCGTGTTGAAACCAGGGAAGCCCAGGGTAAACCCCACTGAGGCAGTCACCTTACCAGTCAGTGGGCACGTTGACGGTCCTGGGAACGCGTGGGTGGGTTTGCTTGTGCCTGTGTGCACATGTGTGCTTGTCTGCTCATGGGTTTGTGGAAGAAAGGGATACTCGTCCTCCGAGGATCGGCAATTCTCCGCAAGAGTCCGAGTTTCATAGGAGGGGAAGGTGAAGCTGAGCCAGGTGGTGGCAGGTGGGGGGAGCCTCCTGCAGGGGTGTAGACCAGCCGAGTGATAAAACCTGGGCAAAGAGCAAGGTTTTCTTTTCTTTTTTTTTTAAAGATTTTTTTTTTTTAATTTATTTGTCAGAGACAGAGGGAGAGAGAGTGAGCGAGCACAGGCAGACAGAGAGGCAGGCAGAGGCAGAGGGAGAAGCAGGCTCCCTACCGAGCAAGGAGCCCGATGTGGGACTCAATCCCAGGACGCTGGGATCATGACCTGAGCCGAAGGCAGCTGCTTAACCAACTGAGCCACCCAGGTGTCCCAAGAGCAAGGTTTTCAATGCAAGAAGAAACTCTGGAGCCCAGACTGAGGTGAGGAGGGGCCCAGCGTTTTGCAGAGTGACTCTGTAACTTCTCAGGCTGCTTACACTCACTCACTCATCTGTTCATTCATGTGATAAGTACCCATTGGGCACCTAGCATGTGCCAAGTGTTTTCCTGGTGAGGGGAGTGTCTTTCTGCCCTGAAGGAGCTTTTGCTCTGGTGGAATAAACAGACAAGGGAAGCAGGTATTCACAACCGGGGGCGAAAAGCGAGAACGACAGCACCAAGCCACTCCAAATAAACACCAGCCCTTAACACCAGAGCAGGGGGCCCCGGGCCCCTACCCTTTTGATTACTGGGTGACAGGGATGTTTGGGGGGTAAGAAAGATAGCCCCCCTGGTATGGGGAGCACTTGAGGGACTGAGGGAACCAACTGATTGCCAATGATACGGAAACATTTCAATATAGTATCTTAGCAACTAGAATAGCCATATCAGAGACTAGAGCTTGGAGACCAGAGCTGGTGGTTATGATTCAAGATTAACAAGTCACACAATAGGAGGGCGTAAGGGGCTCAGGGAAGGCTTCCTGTGGGAAGTGACATCGGAGTTAGCCAGAGTGCCTGAAGTCACCACCTGGGCAGAAGCCCAGAAAAGAGGGCTCAGCATTTTCAGGCAGTTCAGTCTAGCTGGAGGAGGGAGATGCAGGCAGGCAGGTAAGGAGACTGCTGGGTGCTGGCACTCACGGTCAGCAGCTGGGCCTGTGTGCTCAGAGCAATGAGGAGCCACTGCAGGATTTTAACTAAAATTAGAGGAAAAACAAAAAACATATATAACAACTGAACTAGATAAAAGGCAAGGTCCTTTCTCTTTTCTAAAGATTTTAAGTAATCTCAAAAAAAAAAAAAAAAAGAAAAGATTGTACATAATCTCTACACCCAACGTAGGGCTTGAACTCACAGCCCCGCGATCATGAATCCTATGGTCTACTGACTGAGCCAGCCAGGCACCCCAAAGTATGGAAAGTCTTTTAAATTCGAGCCACTCTAAAAGTTGTATGGTGGTATATTATTCTGGTTTACTTTGTATTTACTCAATGACTAATGCTGAGCACCATATATTTTCCCTTTCTTTTTTTAACGTATTTTTTTAAAGATTTTATTTATTTGAGAGAGAGCAAGAGTGAGAGAGAATATGAGCAGGGGGAGGGGCAAAGGGAGAGGGAGAAGCAGGGAGAAGCAGTTCAGGGAGCTGAACATGGGGCTCGAGCCCAGGACCCTGGGTCATGACCTGAGCTGAAGGCAGAAGCTTAACCCACTGAGCCACCCAGGCACCTTTTCCCTCTCCTTAAAAAAAAAAAAAAAAGAAGAAGAAAATTATACAAGTAATAAATATCCACAGTAGAAAAAAATTTTAGGGGTGTCTAGGTGGCTCAGTCAGTTGAGCGTCAGACACTCGTTTTCAGCTCAGGTCATGATCTCAGGCTCATGAGATCAAGCCCCACGACGAGGAGTCGGCTTGAGCTTCTCTCCCTCTGCCTCTATCCCTCCCCCACTGCAGCTCCCCCACCCTTCCACCAATGGTGTGCACACACATGCTCTCTCTATAAAATAAATAAATAAATAGATCTGAAAGAAAAAAGAAAAAAATTATTTTATTTTATTTTTGACAGAGAACGAGCATGTGCACACATGTGAGAAGGGGAGAGGCAGAGGGAGAGGAAGAGAGAGAATCTCAAGCAGTCTCCCTACTGGGCATGGAGCCCAACAGTGGGCTCAATCTCATTGCCCTGAGATGGTGACCTGAGCTGAAATCAAGATCGGAGGCATATCTGACCGAGCCATCAGGTGCCCTTGAGGTCCACATTTTTTTTTTTAAAGATCTTTTATTTATTTGACACACAGAGATCACAAGTAGGCAGAGAGACAGGCAGAGAGAGAGGAGGAAGCAGGATCCCTGCTGAGCAGAGAGCCCGATGCGGGGCTCGATCCCAGGGATCATGACCCAAGCTGACGGCAGAGGCCCCAACCCACTGAGCCACCCAGGCGCCCGAGGTCCACATTTTTTTTTTTTTAATATTTTATTTATTTATTTGTCAGAGAGAGAGCAAGCGAGAGCGAGCACAAGCAGACAGAGTGGAAGGCAGAGTCAGAGGGAGAAGCAGGCTCCCTGCGGAGCAAGGAGCCCGATGTGGGACTCGATCCCAGGACGCTGGGATCATGACCTGAGCCGAAGGCAGCTGCTTAACCAACTGAGCCACCCAGGCGTCCCCCGAGGTCCACATTTTTGATGCTGGTTGGGTCTAAGGCCCCAGAGTGAGATCCCACAGGACCAGCCAAGATGATCCCTGGCTTCAGACAGGATAGAAATCAAACACAAGCTGAGAGGAAGTGAGAACAGAGTTTATTGACGATGTAGAGAGTATAGATTTGTCCAGGAGACTCAGAAAGGACAGGAGAGTGAGTCTCCTTTTTTAGGATTTTAATTATTTACTTGTCAGAGAGAGAGAGAAAGAGAGAGCACAACCAGGGGGAACGGCAGGTAGAAGGAGAAGCAGGCTCCCCACTCAGCAAGGAGCCCCGTGTGAGACTCATCCCAGGACCCTAGGGTCAAGACCCAAGCCAAAGGCAGATGCTTAAACCACTGAGCCACCAAGGCATCCCCAAGAAAAAAATTTTAATGCAGAGATAAACAGAAAAGAAAACTAAAATAAAAATCACCTATTATCCTAAAGTTAACCACAGTTGACATTTGAGTTATACCTAAGATATGCTCAGATATATATTTACTGATATATAATTATTACTAAGTAATACAGATACATAGATGGATATGATTGAAGATAGATAGATATGGTTAAACCTATCTATACGATTATATACATCTATATTTGAGTAACTAATGTACCTGGTACCTGGTACAAAGTCTGAAAGGAATGAAATGTTAAGTGTTGAGAAATAAATCTCCCACTCATTCAGCTGGCAAAGGTAAGAACTCTAACTAAACAGGGTAGCAAAAAACATGAACTAACAGCATCCTTTCATGTGCTGGTGGGAGTGTAAACTGGAGCGATTCTAGTGAAACGAACATTTACAAACCCTACACCCCAGCCTACACCCCAGCCCCTTGCTCAGCATTTAACCAGAGAAATCACCAAAAACATGTGTAGCATGAGAATCATACAAGAATATCCATGGTTGTATTACCATAAGAGTAAAAATTTAAAAAAAAAACCTAGATGTCCATTGACAGGAGAAAGGGTATTTATTTTTTTATTTATAAATCCTATTTCATTTTATTTTGTCAGAGAGAACAAGCAAGCACAAGCAGGGGAAAAAGCAGGCAGAGGGAGAAGCAGGCTCCCCGCTGAACAGGGAACCTGATGCGGAACTCAGTTTCAAGCCCCCGAGATCACGACTCGAGCTGAAGGCAGACACTTAACCAACTGAGCCACCCAGGTGCCCCAAGAACGGTTTTTTAAAATGCAGTATATTTGGAGTGCCTGGCTGACTCAGTCAGAGGAGGGTGCACATCTTAAGCCAAGGGTTGTGACTTTAAGACCCACGTTGGGTGTAAAGATTACTCAAAAATGAATTCTTAAAGGGCACCTGGGTAGCTCAGTCATTAAGCGTCTGCCTTCGGCTCAGGTCCTGATCCTAGGATCCTGGGATCGAGCCCCAAGTCGGGCTCCCTGCTCTGCGGGAAGCCTGCTTCTCCCTCTCCCACTCCCCCTGCTTGTGCTCCCTCTCTCGCTATGTCTCTCTCTATCAAATAAATAAATAAAATCTTAAAAAAAAAAAAAAAAGTAACTCTTCTTTTCTGGTCCCCCAGCCCCTTTGTTCCCCTCCCCAAAGGCAACTGCTGTTACCATCCTCCATGTATCCTCCAGGAATAAACTACCCCATTCTACCTGTTCTATAAAATAACCTGTGTTTGTACTCTGTAACTGCTCATGGATAGCCTACCTTGACAATAAACATAGATTCCTAATAGCATTTTAATGGTTGTATTATTTCCCACTGTTTAGATACCTATAATTTATTAAACTAATTGCCTTCGGGTAAACCTGGGTTTTTTCCCAGTGCTTATTCTTATAAACAACGTTATGAGGAATCCCTTCATATATACGCCTTTGATGACTCGTATGGTAGGTCTTGAGAATAAATTTCTCCAAGGGGAGTTACTGAGTCAAAGATAATGTGCCTCTTTGCAGGATTTTGAGCCATACATTGTGCCCACCAGCAGGGAGGGGGGATGGCCTTGAAGAGCTTTGGCAGCAGGCTCAGTGCTGCGAGGTTTTTTGTTCCTGAAGCTACTCCAGAGGTTAATTCTCCAGCAAAGCCAGGTTAGCCATGCCCAGGCTGTCCCTGCGGGGGCAGTAGGAAATGGGGTGGCTTCTCTGGCAGAGGAAAACAACAAGTCTTTATTAAAATGCTATTTGCGGGCGCCTGGGTGGCTCAGTGGGTTAAGCCGCTGCCTTCGGCTCAGGTCATGATCTCAGGGTCCTGGGATCGAGTCCCGCATCGGGCTCTCTGCTCTGCAGGGAGCCTGCTTCCTCCTCTCCCTCTCTCTGCCTGCCTGTCTGCCTGCTTGTGATCTCTGTCTGTCAAATAAATAAATAAAATCTTTAAAAAAAAAAAAATAAAATGCTATTCGCCAAGAAGCTTTATTAGCACAGATCTTGGCCTCGCATTTGGGCCACTCCCTGCAGTCTGGCGCAGGACTATGTCTCCTGGGGGAAGAGGAGCAGGAGTCCAGGGTGTGCCCGGCTCCCCTTCCATCAGCTCACCTCTGCAGTTACTATGGTGCGGTGGATAAGAGCCAGCCGGGAGCCAGACCGCCTGGACTAAAATCCCCACCTCCTGGCTGTGCGCCTTTGGGCGAGTTTAGAATCTCTCTGGCTTCAGTTTGCGCTTCTGGGAAATGGGGCCAATAATACCCACCTTGTGGGGTTGTTCTAGCATTTAAATGAGTTAGTACACAGGGGCACCTGGCTGGCTCCATTGGAAAAGCATGCGACTCCTGATCTCTGGGTCATGAGTTCAAGCCCCATGTTGGGAGAAGTGTTTACTTAAAAAAAAATTTTTTTTTAAATATGTGAGTATATGTAAAGTGCTCAAAACACATTGGGCATGCTGAAAGTGCTCTCTATTAACTATCACAAGTTACTTGCCCTGGGCGAGACCCACAGCTACTGCCCTTGGTTGGGGGGTGGGGGATGTCCTTAGACTACTGGAGGAGATAGGTAGGTAAAGAGGCATTTATAATTCAGGGTGATGAGTGCATTAATGTAGATGCGAAGGCAACGCTCATAGGAGAAAGACTTTAAACCCAAAGATTTCCTGGAAGAAAGAATCAAGAAGGCAAGAACCAAGTCCCCTTTGGGCTAAAGGAGGGGCAAAGTGGTATTGAGACTTGAGAGACCAGCAATTAACTCCTTTTACTGAAATGTGAAGATGGGATTCAGAGGTTTTCAGTCTTGGGTTTCAGTTGAGCATTTCTCAGCACCTGCCTGGGTCCCAGGTCCTCTGCAGGGCGCTGCCGCATGAGGGTGGGCTGGAGGGGCACCTGGCTGGCTCAGTCAGTGGAACGTGTGACTCTTGATCTCGGGCTTGTAAATTTGAGCCCCATGTTAGGTGTAGAGATTACTTAAAAAAAAAAAAAAAAAAAAAGCAGAACTCTCTATTTATTTTTATGTAAAATCTTTCAAAAGAGATTTATTTATTTATCTGGCAGTGAGAGATGGTGAGAGAGATAGCCAAGAGAGAGAGCACAAACAGAGGGAGGGAGAAGCAGGCTCCCCACTGAGCAGGGAGCCTACAGCAGGAGGAAGAGGGGTCTCGATCCCAGGACTCTGAGATCACAACCTGAGCCCAAGGCAGCCGCTTAGCCAACTGAGCCACCCAGGCGCCCACCAAAATAAAAAAACTTAAAAAAAAAAAAAAGAGTGAGCTGGGGATGTTAAGGCAGAGGCTCTTAGTGAGCGTTTGACCTAAAGAGGGAGATGGATGTAAAACACGTTAGAGTTAGACCCTCATGAGCTCTCCTGGAGTAAGGAACAAAAAGTCGAGGGAGCAGGTAATTCTTACTCTCCCAGGATAGTATGGAAGGCTTTGTGGAGGAAATGCTTGTAAGAGTTTATCAGATTCAGGGAGGGTGAAGAAGGAAGGTAGGAGAACAGCACAGGCAAAGAAGAGGTAACAGGAGAGCCTATGTTCCGGAAGAGTGAGTTGTCCCTTGTTGACCTATGGGGCCTGCACCCAGGAAGATGTTATGGGTGGGCAGGAATTACAGCTGGAAGGTCAGTTTAGGTCAGGGTTTTTGGAGGGCTTCACATGAGAGCCTAGTTCGACTTCATCTAGTAGGTCATGGGAACGGAACAGAAATGCTTAAGCAAAGAAGGGACATGATGAGATCTATGTTCTGGAAAGGTCATTCTGGCACACATGGGGGGAGGGATAGTTCTCGGGAGGCAGCAACACTCAAAAGCCACTGTAATTGTCTAAGCAAGAAATCTGGTGGGCACAGAGGGGCCGGGGAGCGTGTCTGTAAGCAGCCATC
This sequence comes from Neogale vison, assembly GCF_020171115.1. NCBI lineage: Eukaryota > Metazoa > Chordata > Mammalia > Carnivora > Mustelidae > Neogale > Neogale vison. The sequence goes on from NC_058097.1 coordinate 17,046,836, forward strand.
TGAAACACTTGAAATTAAAAACCGGAAGTTATTCCCTGGTGGCTCATGAGTCAAGATGGCTAATACCCCTGGAAAAATAAACTTGTTCCTGACCCCAGCCAGCAGGAGCATGAGCAACCTGATCTACTTGTTGATTAGGATTAGGGGAACTTCTCCTCTTTAACTGAGGGTCAAGTGAATTACTAGGGGAAGTAAAAAAAAAGAGAGCATCAGATATCTAAGGATGGAGTGACTTGGTTTTATCGTTTTTTCCTGAATGGAAACAACACATGAGATCCACATTTTAAATATTTCTCAAGGAGCATAAAGTGCATTCCACCAGAAACGATCGTGGCTTCATTTCCATTGAGACGGTGACAGAAGGAGAGTAGAACGGAAGGGTGGAGAAGGGTGGAGAAGTAGGGGGGAGGGGGGCAGACAGACACTGGCCAAAGGCCGCCAACAGCAGAGGGAGCGAGAAATGCCAGGGAAGGGGGGATGAGGCACTGGGCCCAGAAATGGGCTGCAGTATAAGGACCTTGGGATTAAGAAGTCCTGAGTTCAAATCTCTCCTGTTTCACTACCTTTCTTATCCCCATTTTATAAAAAAAACATTTTATTTATTTACTTATTTGACAGAGAGAGAGATTACAAGTAGGCAGAGGGAGAGGGAGAACAGGCTCCCTGCTGAGCAGAGAGCCCGATGCGGGGCTCGATCCCAGGACCCTGAGACCATGACCTGAGCCGAAGACAGAGGCTTAACCCACTGAGCCACCCAGACACCCCTCTTATCCCCATTTAAAAAAATTTCATATTTATTTTTTAAGGTATTTTATTTTTAAGTAATCTCTGTCCCCAGTGTGGGCTTGAATTCACAACCCCAAGATCAAGAGTCCCACGCTGCGCTGACTGGGCCAGTTGGGTGACCCTCTCTATAGTCTCACCTGTCAAATGGGGGTTATAATATCCTTATCCTACGGTACAATGAATGTTATTGAATCTGTGTCTTTAAAAATTTTATTTATTTGACAGAAAGAGAGAGAGAGAGAACACAAGCAGGGGGAGCAGCAGGCAGAGGAAGAAGCAGGCTCCCCAACTGAGCAAGGAGCCCCATGCAGGACCTGACCCCAGAACCCTGGGATGTAACCTGAGCTGAAGGCAGACATTAACCCACTGAGTCACCCAGGCGCCCCAAATTTGTATCTTAGAAAGATTAGATTGCTCTGACCACCTGCTTAGAGTGGGATAAAAGGAAAAAGAAAGTACACTGCAGATTACCTGGCTTTCCCAAGTTTTCTTAAGCTCTTGAGACAAGGGGATTTTTATTATTACTCTTATAGCTTTATTTATCATTTCTTTTTGAATTTCTCGTTGGCTAATTGTGATTCAGCTTTTCAGCTGTCCTTGTGGAAACTTTCATAGACTCACTGATTCAGAGGGGTTGGGCCACTGACATCTTCCTTTCCCGTCCCCACGTGTTCTCAGCCCCCGGCCTGCGAGGAAGCACCAGGGCTCCACGGGATGTCTTGTTGCTCTTGCTTCCGCTGCCTCCCAACTGTCTGGAACCTCGCGAAATGACACAGCTGGGTCCCTGAGGCACTCTCCTCCACGGCCGGTCCTCAGGCCTCACCCCTCCGCTTTTACTTGTCTCCCCAGGCAACCGCGCCACAGAGATGGGAACTGCGAAGTAAAGCCCTTGACGGGGCCACCACTTCTCCTTTATTCCTTCCTCTCTAACCAGCGCCAACGTCCGTCTTCCGTCTCTAGTGGGAAGCAGGACGATGTGGGAAGCTGGCGCCCCTCCCTGCCAGCGTCCCCCGCCTGTGGGCAGCCCAGACCTCTCCCCACAGCCTCATTCCCTGGGACTGCCCTGCACCTGACCGTCTGTGTTCACACGTCCCACAGGCCCCTCGAATCGCTCAAAGTACAGGCACGTCCAACACCAGACCTGTCATCGCTCTTCGCCAACCCGTCCGTTTTGTTTTCTTCATTTCAGAAAACGGCACCGTTATTCCACAGTTGCTCAGGCCAGAAACTTGAACATTTGGTCTGTAACTCCTTTATTTATTTACGTATTGTTATTTTAGTAAAATCCCCCCCAATGTGGGGCTTGAACTGCCAACCCCAAGACTGAGAGTCACATGCTCTACAGACCAAGCCAGCCAGGCGCCCTTCTAACTCCTTCCTTTCGCACACGGATCAACCCACCTCTGATCACTCATCCAATCCTCAAATATCCCCGCATCTACCCACTTCGGTCTACACCCTCGTCCCACGCATCCTCACCCCCACTTGGGTGACAGCATCATCTTCTGAGCTGGTCATTTCCCCTTTCCACAGGTGGCTTTTTAAAGTTAGGGGGTTCGTTCACTGGTTTGTTCGTTCATTCGTTTACAGGTAATTTCTACCCCCAACGTGAGCCTGGAACTCATGACCCCAAGATCAGGAGCTGCACGCTTTTCCTGCCCGTGTCCCTCCAAGTGTGGCTATTTAGATTTAAATTCAATAATTAAGTAGGGGCACCTGGGTGGCTCAGTGGGTTAATCCTCTGCCTATGGATCAGGGTCCTGGGATGGAGCCCCAGTAGGCAGAGAGGCAGGCAGAGAGAGGGAGGAGGAAGCAGGCTCCCTGCTGTGCAGAGAGCCTGATGCGGGGCTCAATCCCAGGACCCTGGGATCATGACCTGAGCTGAAGGCAGAGGCTTTAACCCACTGAGCCACCCAGGTGCCCCTCTCTCTGCATGTTTAAAAAAAAAAAAAAATCATACAGTCTCATTTTCCTCCTCTTTTTTTTACACAAAAAGTAGCACACTTTACACACTGTTTTCCAACTTGCTTTTTCACTCGGCAAGCAGTGCCTAAAGAGCTTCCTCCTTTGCTTTCGGTGGCGGCATTGCCATCCCACCATGCCGTGAGTGTGGCAGAGTTTATTTAAGCAACCCCCACCCCCCCACAGAGGAAAGGTTGCGAGGGGTTGTTACCAACCTCTTGCTCTTACAGACAGTGGAACAACAGCAAGGCTAAGTGGCCTTGTCCATCTGGAGTTTTGCACACACGCAAGTGTATGGACGACACACGCTGGAGGGCTGGCTCTAGAGCACCAAGTCCTTCATGGCCCTGACCCTGCTGAACACACGCTGTTCCTCCTGCTCTCCTTTTCGAGCCCCTGACAAACTTCTCCAGCCCTCAAGTATCCGCTTGGGTGTTGTCTTTTTTTTTTTTTTTTTTTAAAGATTTTATTTCTTTATGTCAGGAAGAGAGAGAAAGAGCGCACAAGCAAGGGGAGCAGCAGGCAGAGGGAGAAGCAGACTCCCTGCTGAGCAGGGAGCCCAGGGCGGGACTTGATCCCAGAATCCTGGGATCACACACTGAGCCAAAAACAGACATTTAACTGACTGAGCCACCCAGGCAGCCCATGGGTATTGCCTCTTCTGGGAAGCCCTCCCTGACTCCACACCAGGTCAGGCTAAGATCAGCCTGCACTGTAATTGCCAGGTTCCTTCTTGTCTCTTCCCTCAGTTTAGAGCTTTATGAAGGAGGCCTGGGGTGGGGTTGTCTTGTTTTTCCATATATCCCGGGGGCCTGGCACTTAGCAGAGGCTCTATGCATATTTGCCGAATGATGAAGCAGACACCAAGTTTTAGTAGTTGTTCTTTCCCGTACTCCGTGGGCTCCCACACCTCATGGAGTTGGAAAGGAGAACCCCTGGAGAGCAGGTGATTCAAAAGGGAAACTAAGGCACAGAGGTGGCAGCCTTTCAATCAGCATCCTTGACTCCAACCTCTTTTTTTTTCCAGCCCACTCTATAGTTAATAACAAAAACTATACGGATTAATATTTACTGAGTATCTGCTATGTGGTAAGTGCTGTTCTAAGTGTGTTACATCCATTAACTAATCCGGTTGTTGTAGCAACTGTGTGAGGAATGTACTCTCATTACTCCCTTCTTTTTTTTTTTTTTTTTTTAAAGATTTTATTTATTTATTTGTCAGAAAGAGAGCGAGCACAGGCAGACAGAGAGGCAGGCAGAGGCAGAGGGAGAAGCAGGCTCCCTGCCGAGCAAGGAGCCTGATGTGGGACTCGATCCCAGGACGCTGGGATCATGACCTGAGCCGAAGGCAGCTGCTTAACCAATTGAGCCACCCAGGCGTCCCTCATTACTCCCTTCTTAATGAATAGAGAAACTGATAACTTGTCAGGAACGGCAGAGAGTACCTGGCGGTGGGGCTTCACAGCTCATGCTCACGCTCACTGTCCGCTCTTCTTATAGGCTTCTCCCCTTTCCCAAAGCCCACTGTGGCTCCTTACTGTCTCAAACCCCAAACTTCTCTTGTCATCTCTTCCCCACTCCCATTGCCACCCTGGTCCTTGTTGTTCCCCCCTTACCCTGCCACCCTGGTCCCGCCCTTCTTGGCTTACTTTATTTTCTACTTCATTGGGTTCCCTCAAGACTGAAGTCAGACTGGGCTTCCTATCCCTTGCTATTATAGTACCGTCTGGGTACCAGTTTTCTTATCTCTACAAAGGTTGGTGGCACATGAAAGCATGGGACTCTTCTTTCTTTCAGCCCTTATCTAACTCCAGTACATCCTTTGAGGCCAACTCAAAGGGCTTCCTCCTTCAGGAAGACTTCTTGGATTTCTCCAACCCCTAAAGTTCCCTCCTACTCTTCCCTGAACTCTAGGCAATTTTTAACACCCAGATTAGAGCATAATTTTTCTCTTACTTTCTGGGTGTAAATTGTTACCCCCATGCAAAATGAATATTCTTTGAAAGAACATAGAAAATGTAGAGCGTGGATTTCAATTATACAGCTTTATTTTTTGAAATACCATCTTCACTGTTTATGGCATGCCTGAGATCTAACTTTACTAATCTTTACTTAATATTGTTTCTTTAAATGGGTTTAGTATTTAAAACTTAAGGAAATGTATTATTATTTTTTAAAATTGTTTTAATTTAAAAAATTTTAGGGTGACTCAGTGGGTTGAGCCTCTGCCTTCAGCTCAGGTCATGATCTCAGGGTCCTGGGATCAAGCCCCGCATAAGGCTATCTGTTCAGCAGGGAGCCTGCTTCCCCTGCTCTCTCTGCCTGCCTTTCTGCCTACTTGTAACCTCTCTCTGTCAAATAAATAAAGAAAATTTAAAAAAAATTTTTTTTAAGAAATGTATTTCAAATTAAAAAAAAAAAAAGAAAAACATTAACAATAGTGTAAATGAAAAACCAGTATCATTTGCTACAACTAGAAAGTACATATCAGGGGCGCCTGGGTGGCTCAGTGGGTGAAAGCCTCTGCCTTCGGCTCAGTTCATGATCCCAGGGTCCTGGGATGGAGCCCCGCATTGGGCTCTCTGCTCAGCAGGGAGCCTGCTTCCCCCTCTCTCTCTGCCTGCCTCTCTGCCTACTGTGATCTCTGTCTGTCAAATAAATAAATAAAATCTTAAAAAAATAAAAAAAAGTACAGATCAATAAAATGATAGAACAATGTTGTTTATATTCTAGGCTTTCTCTGGTTAAGAGAGAAAACTGTAAGTCTTAAGTCATCAGACTTGCTAAGCACAAAGAGGACTCTCCTTGATGCAAGCAAAAGGACTGAAAGAAAATTGAAAACACTGTACCTCTTTCTGTGTGATTTAGGATCATTTAATACTTCAGTTCCTGCCTCATGTTATCACCTAATACCAGCCCACCTTGCCGGAAACAATGGCTTGGTCAGAACAGACAGAGCCAGCTTCCTCACCCATCTGTGCCCCTCTCTAGCCTCAGTTTGCTCCTCTGTAAAATGGGCTGTTCATGACTGTCCCTTGGACAGCTGTCGGGATTAAATGAGATGTTATTTCTGAATTCTCTCAGCCCTGCTGCTTACCATCTGCCCATGAGCATGGGTGACTTGCCCTGCCTCCCTGGACCTCAGTTTCCTCATTTCCAAAAAGGAATGCATAAAACCTGCCTTGGAGAGTTGTGAAGCTCCTTTAGCTAATATTTACTGAGTACCAACTATGTCCCATCGACTGTTCTGGGGGTTTGAGGATGGAGCAGTGAAGAAGAGGGACAAAAATCCTGCTATTGTGGAGCTAAGCTTCAAAGGGTGGGGGGAGGAGGAAAACAAGATAGGTCAATAGATCAATTACATAGCACAGAACGGGGCGGGGGGATAATAAATGCTGTAGAAAAATAAGGCAGGATGGGTGGAGGGCAGGGGTGCCACTTCCAAAGACAGAATTCCAGGGACAGAATCTCTGACAGGCTGACAGTTGGATGGTGTGTGAAGGAGGTGAGGGAGCCCTCAGATATCTTGGGGGAAACAGCACATCAGGCAGAGGGCACAGCAAATGCAAAGGCCCTGAGGTGGGACCTGAGATGGGCGATTTCCCAAGGAGCAGGCAGCTGATGGAGTCACAACAAGAGCCTGAGGGAAGACGAAGGGCAGCAGGAGGTGAGGTCCCAGGGGCAAAGGGGTTGGATCCTGGGGACAATGTATATCTCTGGTTCTGATTTGGAGTGAAATATAGCATATGGCCTGGTGCATAGTAGGTTCCTAAGTCATGGGAGCTCTAATGATAACAATTCCTGGCATCACTTAGCATTGTCTCCCCACAGAGCTTTGGCTGTCGCGCTCCAGAAGGACACACGGTGACACACACACCTGCTTTACCCACTGGCCCTGCTTTACTGGAAGGCAGCGGGGACAGAATGGATGGAGCCCAGCCCCAGCACTCCTGCCCCACCCATGCCCTCCACACCCCTGTGGCTGGCGGGGCAGCGGGCACAGGATCTGCTGAGGCAGCTGCGGGTGGGGCCGAACTTGGAGGAGGCCTCAGGACCAGCAGCAGCAGCAAGAGCGCCGCCTGCTTCCCAAGTATTCCCTCCCGGCCATCTCTTTCCAGGTCTCTGAGAGAGGGGCTGTCTTAGGAAACCAAGGCTCAGGTGAGTCACTCCCATTCTGCCACCTCTAGGGGTTGCACTTCTCATGAGGACTCCGCCCCAGTGAGCTCTGGGGACCCTTTCCATCCAGGCTCCCCTCCTGAGGGAGAAGATTCTCAGATCCTGCCGGCCAGTTTTACAGCTGCCTGCAGGCCTGGACAGGTCCGGGCTGGTGCCTCCTCAGTGGATGAGGATGGAGTGGAGGGGGAATCAGGTTTTGCCAGCTCCAGGATAGAACCCAGGTTGCTGAGCCAGGCTTCTCTCAGGGCTTCTTGGACTCTGCCTCCAGCCCTGGAGTGGGGGCAGCGGCTCAGGCCTGGGCACCCTGGACCCCCTCCTTGCCTGTCTGACTTCATCTCCCATAGCACTCTTGCTCTTTCTCCGCTCTGACCACAGTGGCCTCCCTGCTGAATCCCACCAAGCACACTCCAGCCTCAGGGCCTTTGCACTTGTTCCTTTTATTCAAACATACCTGCATACTTGCTCTCTAGTATCCTCCAGTCTTTTGGCACATGCCACCTTCTCAGTGAGTCTCGCTGACTACTAGAACTGAGCCCCGCCCCCATCCTGTCCTTCTTGCACCCTATCCCAACTTGATCTTCCTCTAGAGCCTCACCTTTCACTGTTCCATGTATTTTGTCTTGCTCATGGTCTCTCTCCCAGTGAATGTTATTAGCAGGATGGCCCGTAGACTGGGCAGGAAGGGCCTCTGCATTGTGCTTTAGAAGGCCCTGCTCTGGCTCTCCCACCCTTCCAGGAAGCCAAGTTGTGACTGCTAGAAACTGGGTCCCCCTCCCTGTCCTCTACACCATTCTTTGCCAAATGGTTCCAGGCCCTCCCCAGGATTGTCCAAAGGATAGCCAGCATAGCCCAGGTACATATTCCTAGGCCCAGGGGATAGAAGGCTGTCTATGAGGATCAGTGGACAAAGCTTAGATGCATGGTCTGGGGTGTACACACAGGAACCTCATGGTGTGGATAGAAAAGTGGGTTGAGGGGCGCCTGGGTGGTTCAGTGGGTTAAAGCCCCTGCCTTCAACTCAGGTCATGATCCCAGGGTCCTGGGATTGAGCCCCACATCGGTCTCTCTGCTCAGCAGGGAGCTTGCTTCCCCACCTCTCTCTCTGCCTGCCTCTCCGCCTACTTGTGATCTCTGTCTGTCAAATAAATAAAATCTTAAAAAAGAAAAGAAAAGTGGGTTGACCACTGCTTCTAGGCTGAGGGCTAACTCTGCCTGAGCTGTCACATTCTGGACCAGTACTCCAGAGGTCTGAAGATCTAGATTAAAACCTGGCTTTCCAGATGGTTGTGAAAATATCCTTGTTCCAGTAGGAAGATATAATATCTTTTATTTAAGAGTTTAGTCAACTTGTATGGTATGTGGGCTCTACACACAATTTTGCCCAGAGCCCCCAATATATTAGGGCTGGGATTTCAAATATTTTCTGCATTTCTATATCTCCAGCACCTAGACCAGTGCCTGGCACAGACACATGCTTGGCAAATAGTTAAGTGAATGAACAAAAAAGCCCTGGGCTGATGTCCCCACATACTCCCCAGAAATGGGGCCCCAGAAATGGTTGGACGTGCTGTGGGTTTTCTATGCCAGAGGCTCAGAGTCTCAGGGTCAGGTGGGGTCAACTCTGCCTTGCGTGGGGGCCTCTATGCCATATATGAAGACCCTCTCCCACCACCTCGCTGCCCCACACCCTGTTATAGCTGCAATCTCCGAGTAGAGAGACCCATGCAGATCTCAATCCCAGGATCCTGGAATCATGACCTGAGCCAAAGGCAGACGCTTAACTGAGTGAGCCACCCAGGCATTCCTATTCTTTTTTTTTTTTTTTTTAAAGACTTTATTTTTAAGAAATCTCTACACCCATGGTAGGCTTAGATCTTACAGCCCAAGATCAAGTCTCAGGCTCCACCGACTGAGCTAGCCAGGCACCCCTGGAATTTTTATTCCTAATAGTAAAAAGAGTTCATACTTGGGAATCAAGGAGATCTGGACCCCAAAACTGTCTCTATCACTTCCTGTCTATGTATGGCCTTTACTCTCCTTATCCTCTATTTCCTTTTATAAAGGGAAGCATGAAAACGCTCTCCCAGGGCTGCTGGTGGGAGAATGTAGGTAACTGACCAGACACCGCCCGATACTGACTGCCGCCGCTGCCACGGCCTCTATTATCACCACCAAAACGTCCAAGGCAGTTGCTGGCACACCGCGGACTCCTGTGCAAGGTGCAAGTCAGCCAGTGGGATGGCCCTGCCCTCTGACTCCCTTCCTGTAGACCTTGCCCTCAGTGTCCATGCTGGAAGGTGCAAGGCCAACCTGAGGTTCGGGTGAAGAGTGCCCTCTGCTGGGCGCTTGGGGGAAGGGCTTGAGGGGAAACCACTGCCGCTCTCACCCCTGAAGTGGCTTTGTGCAGATGGAAATGTCTCCCTCGGGGTGGGACATGCAGTTTCCACTCAGTGGAGATAAAGGAGCAGTAACTGGCCCTGTCAGTCCGTCAGCAATTACCACAGTAGAGATAACACTTAGGCGGCCTTGCATTTAGTCCTCCATCTTAAAGATGAGAAGAGCGAGGCACAGAGATGTTAAGAGATTTGTCTAAGGTGTCATACACTGGCAGTGCTGGAATTTGAACCTGCGCCCTGAACCATGCTTCTTTAGTGGAAAGTGGAAATAGCGCTACATTTAGCCAAAAAGGAGTTGGCTCTCTGTTTTGGAAGTGGACATACACGGTGTGGGCTGATAAAGGGGCTTTCCATAGTGAGTGCCCTCACCCACCAAGCTAAGCTCAGGGCCCCCTACTGACTGGACAGCCCTCAGCATTTCCTTTCCCAGATCTTCTCGCCGCATCCCTGGTGGACTGAGAGTTAAGGAAAGTCTGTGCTGAGAACAAGAGGCAATGAATTTGAGGCTTCAGCTACCTGCCTACCTTCCAAGGATGAGTCATTTCCCTCAAGCTGCCTCAAGGGCCTGGACAAAGCTCACCTGGGGAGATCGGTCCTCTCTGCAGCCCATCTGCTCAGGTTAGCAGCAAGGGAAAATGCACGAAGCGAGGCCTGGGCTCTGCCCATCTCAGCCCTGCTGGACGGATCCTGGAGAGTGCCTCCTTTTGGAAACTCTTCTCTTCTTGCATCTGAAAAATGACAGGGGTGGGTTGGGGGGCAGTTATCAAACTGCTCTGTATTTGGAAGTTAAGGAGAAACACCAGGAAGATGAGGCCAAAGAGGCAAGTCTCTCAGCCACCTGATGCCTTCTTCCAACAAGTTCATTGAAAACATTTATTTTTTTAGTAATCTCTACACCCAGCGTGAGGCTTGAACTCAAGACCCCAAGATGAAGAGTTGCAGGCTCCACCGACTAACTCAGGCACCCTTACAATTTCATTTTTCTTTATTGGACTAGGGATCTGTGACTTTGGATTTTAAGCCTGGGGTGGACATCCCTTAACAGAGTGAGCCTGAGGGGATCCTTTCAACAGAAAGCTGTCATCCTGGACTGACCCCTCCACCTGGAAGTGGGCAGCCTTGATCCCAAACAAGGCTACGGGGACCCCTCTCACCCATCCCTAGTCACGGGAGGACTGGCTCTGAAGCATTTGCAGGGCTGGGTGCTCCAGAGTTTGTTTCAACATTGTTAAGGAAAAAGACTAGAATCATTCACGTCCATGCGTGCTGGTGAGCTCTAATAAATGCTAACCCATCCCGACTGGGTTATGCTGCAGACATTAAGGCAGCCTCCTCGGCCCTGTTATGAAAGGTATAATGCAAAATGTATGTGAAACATGGGAGGGAGACGTTGGAAGAATGCATACCGAACTGTTGCACCACAAAATAGGAAGGATCCACATTCCAGGTATGTCAAGTCAAACATCCAGGCAGTTGCCACTGGTATGGCCAGTGAAACTGATAATTTATGGGTGTTAAACTCTGACTGGTTAGCACTGGTGACTTAACATATCTTGACTTATTACAGGCCTGGGTTTGTTTTTTTCCAAATCTTTCAGAGTTCCATTGCCAGGGGAATCTAGATCCATGAACAGAGCCCAGGCTTGGCTAGAAAAGGCCACTTTTCCTCCTCAACACCTTCCAAAACTCCCAGGGGGGAAGGCCAGCCTGCACAGTGGCTGTTTGGTTTTATTATTAGTCTCTGCTGAAGATAGAGTTGCAGGCCTCATTCAGGTTTTTCAGAGAGGAGTTTAAGATAAGGGGCAGCAGGTGTTTGCTGGCAGAGACACCGAATCCTCTCACTTTATTTGCCAAGAGCAGCAGGGCCCTGGTAGAGGGAGATCCGACCCCCGGAGCCAGAGGCTGCAGCGGGAGGGAGGGGCAGGAGGTGGCCCGGACCTGCAGGCTAAGGTGCTGCCCACCAGGGACGGGTGGGAAGGTTTCTCACCCAGTTGAGTTCCCCTTTGATTTCCCATCCAGGGCCTAGGTTTCAGGACACCCTCTGTGTCTTCCTCCAAAGCCTTGGTCCCAAACTTGACGGTGCATCAGAATTTCCTGGAAGGCCTGTTAGGTCACATTTCAGGGCTCACCTGCACATCTCTGATTTCGGGCACCCATGCTGCTGCCGCCCATCCAGGAACTGCATTTTGAGTGCCATTGCTTTAGTCACTGTCGTGGGACGAAAACTTTTATTTCAAGTTCAGCCATCCCTTTGGCTTCCTTCCACATGCTTTTCTCTTACTTCATTGCACATAAGTTAAACTTCGCTTTAACACAGGCTCATGTGGAACTGTTCTTTCCCCGCTGTCTCTTCACACCACCATCCCCCACCGCCCCGTTCCTGCATCCCTGTATTCTTACGGAAAGTTCCAATTTCATGGACATCCTAGGCGAGTTCTCTAATTTTCTGTCTGGCTTGATTTTGATGATGATCAGGTATCGTTTAAAAAAATACAGTGAAGGCATTCTTTAAGGGAGGAAAATCCCCTCTGAGGATGATTGTGAGGATTTGTTTAAAGGAAATAATTGAAGTTATTTGGCCCTAAAGTGTATTAAATGAATGGTAGCTGTTACCAGTGAACACAAATAGTACTTACAGCGGGCCAGATAGGAAGTCATTTAATCTCCATAAAAACTCCCCATGGGATACATGAAAAACGTGAGGCAAATTGAGGTTAAATGGGACTTGCTAGACGTAGCAGACTTGGACCCCTCCCTGCCTTTCCATGCGGAGCTCCACCCCACAGAAGTCTGCCCAAACTGCAATACCAGAATGCAGCCACACTCTGCCAGCGGAGAGTCGCCAGTAGCTCTGGTGGGGCTCAGCCCAGGGGTGAGGGGGTTAATGGCTCTCCCACACACGACAGCAGCTCAGAATTTGTAGAGTGGAGTGTCTGGCTGGCTCAGTCAGAAGAGCTTGTGATTCTTGATCTCAGGGTTGTGTGTTCAAGCCCCATGTTGGGTGTAGAGATTACTTAAAAAAAAAAAAAATTGTAGAGAGGAGGGTAGATTTATCCTTATTAGGCCCAATGGGCATGTATACAAATCCTGAGGGGGCACCTGGGTGGCTCAGTGGGTTAAGTCTCTGCCTTCGGCTCAGGTCATGATCTCAGGGTCCTGGGATCAAGCCTAGTAGGGCTCTCTGCTCAGCAGGGAGCCTACTTCCTACTTCCCCCCCTCTCCCTCTGCCTGCCTTTCTGCCTACTTGTGATCTCTCTCTCTGTCAAGTAAATAAATAAAGAAGGCCAGCAGGGTTAAAAAATGCTCACTCTCCTTGATAATTCTAAAAACCAATGAATTGGGCACTGAAGTAAGTGAATGGTGTGGTAGGTGACTCACAGGGCAATAAAATTCTAATAAAAGGAAGTTCACTCCCCAAGGCACCTCTGGGAAAAATTCCTTTAATAAAAAAGTTGTAGTACATTTACACGATTGTCATCACCCTTTATCTACAGCACTCAACAGGGAAAATAAAAAACAAAGGACAACATAGTCACGCTCAGTATAAAAACGCAGGAATTCATTCCAATAGATCTTGTTGCTTGGAGAGGAGAGAGAAGTGCGCGGGGGCACAGGAGCCGAGCAGCTCCGGCTGGGGCGTCCGGGGCAATCCGAGGGACTGCGGAGAATCCGCCTCTAACTTTGAGGACAGCATTTAAAAAAAAACAACCCAGGTTGCGGTAAGAGGACTCATTCTAAGGAGAAGGGTCCATTCCAGAGAGAACCTCTTCACTGGAGGGTTTGGGGGCATGGGGGATGGTCAGAGTCGGTCCGGACATTTATGGCAGGTGACAGACTCCCAGAAATTTGGCCTCGGAGGCAACCCTGGCCTAGTCTAGAGGTTTCCGGAGGTGAAATCAAACTACCCAAATCCCTCCATTCTGAAAGGCTTAGAAACCAGCCCTTCGTGTCAGACGTGAGGGCCTCTCTCCTCCGAGTCGCTAAGGCCACTTCTTGACAGGCTCCCAAGTCCTTGGATGAGGGGAAGGCTGAAGCTCCTTCGGAGAAGCCGCTGCGGCCCAGCCTTGAGTCCCTGGTCGTGCGGGCAGGCGGCCTAGTCGTCCTGGCCGCCGCCGTACATGTCTGCCAGCTTCTTGAAGCGGCTGCCCCACTCGTTCAGGTAGTCATAGTCTTGGTCCTGGTCAGAGGCTGAGGAGGTGAGGGAGCTCAGGGAGGCGGCGTCAGAGCCGCTGCCCTCGTAGTCAAACACCAACAGGGAGTCGTAGGGCGGGGCCGTGGGGTCTGTGTTGGCCGCCTTCAGGTTCTGTGGCGACAAGAGCAGGCGGTTAGGAGCGGCGCCCGGCAGCTGCGGGGCTCGGCGAGGGCAGCCCACCCTGCAGAGCCTGCGTCTCGTCCACGAGGACATCTCTTCCCTTCAGGAAGTTTTGGGAGGGGAAATGAAGTAATGCACAGAAATGCTGAGCACCGAGCCCAGTATATGCCCAGTGCACGGTGGGACAGGCCAGAGGTCAAGGGCAGGGACTCTGAAATCAGACAGCTTGGGTCAGAACTCAGGCTTCACACCCTAGTTTTGTGACCTTGGGAAAACCCCTTAACCTCCAGGCGCTGTTTTTGTCTTGTCTCTAAACTGGGAGACTTCATATGGTTTTAGAGGAATGAAAAGTACATGTTAAATATACGTAAAGTGCTTATTAGACTAGTACCTGGCACACAGTCGAACATGATCTCCTCATTCGTAAAATGAGGAAACAAGAGGATTCCCTCCCCGCAGCTGGTGTGGGGACTGAATGACACCGTATTTGCAAACTATCTAAACATCTGTCCAGAGACGTTCTGGAAACGGTCTTCATCTGACTGGAGGGAAAAGTTCCAGGTATTTAGCTCCATGGTACTTTCTCAAACCATCTGCTCTGAGCAGCCTTCCCTGGATGCTTTTGTATCTGCAGCACGCTCCGATACGCTCCTGCTGAAGAACAGAGTCCAACCACCAGGCTACTTCTAGAAGGCAGGAGGCCAGCAGAAAGGTTCAAGGCAGGGTCAGGTATCTTGACTGCCTACCAAGCCCTCTGCCCCTGCTGCTTCCTCACACTCCCTAAGATCCATCCATCTATGGCACCTGGGCAGCTCAGTTGTTAAGCGTCTGCCTTCAGCTCAGGTCATGATCCCAAAGTCCCGGGATCCAGCATCGGGCTCCCTGCTCAGTGGGGAGTCTGCCTCTCTCTCCCTCACTGCTCTCTCCCAGCTCATGCTTGCTCTCTAGCTCTATTTCAAATAAATAAATAAAATCTTTAAAAAAAAATTATCTTTCCCCCCTCTCTATCCACCTATCTTTTTCTCCCTCCCTCCTAGACTTCCTTCCTTCCTCGTATTAAGAACCTCCACTTATGGGGCACCTTGGGCGGCAGAGCATGCAACCCATGATCTTTTTTTTTTTTTTAAGATTTTATTCATTTATTTGACAGACAGAGATCACAAGTAGGCAGAGAGGCAGGCAGAGAGAGAGAGGAGGAAGCAGGCTCCCCGCCAAACAGGGAGCCCGATGCGGGACTCGATCCCAGGACCCCGAGATCATGACCTGAGCTGAAGGCAGCGGCTTAACCCACTGAGCCACCCAGGCGCCCGCAACCCATGATCTTGAGGTCTATGTTCGAGGCCCACATCAGGTGTAGAGCTTAATTAAGAAAAAAAAAAAAAAAAGAGAGAGAGAGAAAGAGAGGGGGGTGCTTGGGTGGCTTAGTGGGTTAAATCCTCTGCCTTCGGCTCAGGTCATGATCCCAGGGTCCTGGGATCGAGCCCCACATCAGGCTCTCTGCTCAGCAGGGAGCCCGTTTCCCCCTCTCTCTGCCTGCCTCTCTGCCTACTTGTGGTCTCTGTCTGTCAAATAAATAAATAAAATCTTTAAAAAAGAGAGAGAGAAAGAGAGAAAACCCTCCGTTTACTGCTAATGAGGTACCAGCCTATGAAGGCACCTATAATCTATCTCCTGTGTACCTAGTTCAGTGGTTCTCACAACCCTGGCTGTATATTCAATTTTTAGCTTGGGGAGCTTTTTTTTTTTTTTTTTTTTTAAATTTTATTTATTTATTTGAGAGAGAGACAGAGTGAGAGAGCATGAGAAGGGAGGTCAGAGGGAGAAGCAGACTCCCCATGGAGCTGGGAGCCTGATGTGGGACTCGATCCTAGGACTCCAGGATCATGACCTGAGCTGAAGGCAGTTGCCTAACCAACTGAGCCACCCAGGCGTCCCAGCTTGGGGAGCTTTAAAAACAAAACAAAACACCAGAGCCTGAAAACCAAATGAATCCCTGCATTCCAGGCATCACTGTTTTTCAAAATCCTTCAGATAAATCAAATCTGCGACCAGATTAAAAGCACTGGAGACACTCAGCTATTATCAACAATAACTATCATTACCTAGTAAATGCTACTTGTCAAGTCAGGGGTTCCTAGACTTAAATTACTTGGGTTTTTTTTTTTTTTTTTAAAGGTTTTATTTATTTATTTGAGAGAAAGAGAATGAGCAAGAGCAAGTGAGCATGGGGTGGGGAACAGAGGGAGAGGGAATTTTTAAAAAATTCTGAAGCCTCAGGGCACCTGAGTGGCTCAGTTGGTTAAGCACCTGCCTTCAGCCCCCCCGGTCATGATCCCAGGGTCCTGGGTTCAAGCCCTGCATCAGGCTCCTGCCCAGCAGAGAGCCTGCTTCTAGGAAGCCTGCTTCTCCCTCTCCCTCTGCTGCTCCCCCTGCTTGTGCTCTCATCAAATAAATAAATAAAATCAATTAAAAAATATTCTGAAGCTTTGGTCACATCCAGATCAATTGTATCAATCTCTGCAAGGAGTTAGAGACATCAGTAGTTTTTGAAGTTCCCCAGGAGAATCCAATATTTGGGAACCACTGTTCCAGATGCTCGTGGATCCAATCTTTTTTTTTTTTTTTTTTTTTAAAGATTTTTGTTTATTTGACAGACAGAGATCACAAGTAGACTGAGAGGCAGGCAGAGAGAGAGAGAGAGAGAGAGAGAGGGAAGCAGGCTCCCTGCTGAGCAGAGAGCCCGATGCGGGACTCGATCCCAGGACCTTGAGATCAGGACCTGAGCCGAAGGCAGCGGCTTAACCCACTGAGCCACCCAGGCACCCCTCGTGCATCCAATCTTTAAAGCAACCTATAATAGGGGAGCTTGGGTGGCTCAGCTGATTAACCACCTGACTTTGTTTTGTTTAGTCTTTTTTTCTTTTTTTAAAAAGATTTTATTTGTTTATTTGACAGACAGATCACAGGTAGGCAGAGAGGGGGGAGGGAGCAGGCACCCCGCTGAGCAGAGAGCCTGAGGCAGGGCTCAATCCCAGGACCCTGAGATCATCACCTGAGCCAAAGGCAGAGGCTTAACTCACTGAGGCACCCAGGTACCCCAAGCACCTGACTTTGGGTCAGGTCATGATCTCAGGGTCCTGGGAACAGGCTGCTTAGGGCTCGGTGCTCAGCAAGGAGGCTGGTTCTCCCTCTGCCTCTACCCCTGCTCGTCCGCACTCTCTCAGATTAAGAAAAAGAAAGAAAAGAAATGAAAAGAAACAAAAGGAAAGAAAAGAAAATGCCACCTATAACAGAGGGCCCCAACTCTGCTCCACAGTGGGGTCACCTGGGACATTTAAACATTCAAACCTAGGTAGTCTGGCTGCACAGTTTTCTAACAACTGTTTTATTTGTTGAAAAAAATGAATAAATCATTCCTAACCTATTGTTAACTACTCTGCAACTTAGAATTTCACAAAGGAGAAAGCTGAAGCCCAGAAGTTACTCAAATATGCCAGAGGTTCCACAGCTGGTTGATGAGGGAGGTAAGATTTGAACCCAGAGCCAAGACCCCAAGCCCACACTCTTTCTTCCATGCTGTTGATGCTTGAATAACAGGCTGCCCTCAGTTGGCCCTCAGGCCTCACCTCGATGATGAAGTTCCCGATCTCATCTGGGTTGGCTGGACGTGGACGGTACATGGGTGTGGGAATGAAGGTTGGTGCCACATCGTTGCGGAGAACCACCTCAGGACGGGCCTCCAGACCCCGGTGCAGTTGGGTGATGTCATAGTCCTTCATGGAAGTGAAGGAGAGCATGGGATTGAGAACACCGCCCCCCACCATTTATGCTGTAGCCCACTCCCCTGCCACGTGGGTGTCCTGGTTCATGGGTAGGACTTAGAAGACAATCTTTGTCAGACATTTCTGAAAGCCCCTGTTTCCATAGCTCTTCCTCCCAAAGTAAGCTTAGGCTCGAGGCCACTCTGACTAGGATGAAAGCGACCGCAGCGGCTCGAGGCCACTCTGACTAGGATCAAAGCGACAGCAGCTGTGGACCAGACACCCTCTCGGTAGAGGAGGTCAGTCCTGCGTGAAGACCGATGCGTTCAGCCAGAGTCTGGTCAATGCAGCTAATGTGGTTTAGTTGGTTGGAACAATGACCCCTGCCAGTGGCCTTGGAGGCATCCAACTCCCCACCCCTAGACCACTCAGTGCCTCACCTGGTCTTCCTCACCACCTCCCTCTTCACCATAGTAGAAGACATTGTCACGGGTGTCATCTTCTGGGAGCAGAAGGGGCTCCTTCACCTTCCTCTTCCTCCTCACCAACAAGAGGAGCACCAGCAGGAGGACTGAAAGAGTTAGGGAGGGTAAAATTTCCCTCCACAATCACATAGTTGGCCAATACCCCCAAACCCTCAGAGCCCCAGCTAACTTTAGATCCCTCTCCTTGGTAGTCAGTGTTTTAAATACTTTTTTTTTTTTAAAGATTTTATTTATTTATTTGACAGAGAGAAATCACAAGTAGGCAGAGAGGCAGGCAGAGAGAGAGAGAGGGAAGCAGGCTCCCTGCTGAGCAGAGAGCCCGATGCGGGACTTGATCCCAGGACCCTGAGATCATGACCTGAGCCGAAGGCAGTGGCTTAACCCACTGAGCCACCCAGGCGCCCTGTTTTAAATACTTTCAATAGCTCCCCTGCACCTAGGAAAACCCCTAACTCTTTATCCAAGTGTACAGGAGAGCCCCCTGCCTGTGCCCGTACATATACACCGGTGAGCGGGTCTAACACACCGGCTTCCTTGGAGTGCCTCAAATGCACCCAGCACCTTCGGCTTCGGGGGGCTTCACCTGGGCGCTCCTCCCCTGGAGCACTTAGCACATGCGCAGCTACAGCCTAGTACCACTCCCTCTTGGCAGCAATCGGACCTTGTCCTCCCCACCCCCCAAAACAGTCTGTATCCTTTACTGTCAGTCTGCCCTTATCGGTGATACTGGTCCTCAAGGGACTCTCCCACCAGATGTTATTTTTCCAACAGAACTCTTTCCCAGTCCCCAGGTGACCTCTAAATTAGGCACAGACGTTAAGTTAAAAGCAGGACAGGGCAAGTCTGATGTGGTGCAGTAACGGGAACACAGGTGCAGATGCTATGTTGGTGTTTCAAGAGGAAGACTGGCTTCTAGGTGTATGGTTGGGAGGGCCAGCAGGCTACTGGGACACGGGGGTATGGGCCAGCAAATGCCCGGCTGTTCTCCCTAATGCCAGGACTGCCTCCAGTTAATCCCATGTATAGAAGGGTCCCCAGGAACCTCTCTGTAGCTGTTAAGTTGACAGGATACGGCCACTATTTACCTTTATCACTTTGGCCTGTTGACAGAACTGATGTCCATCTCTGGCCCAACACAACAGACCTAGTCTTCTTGGGGAGTCTATGGTTCTCATATGAATCTGAACGGATTCTGCCTTAAAATAGGACCATCTCTCGTCGTCTCACCCCTAGATTACAGCAATAGCTCCTTAATGCTCTTCCTGTCTCTACCCTTACCCCTGCACATTCTGTTTAGTAGGAATCCTGTAAAACTCAAGTCAAATCACATCACTGCTTTGCTATAAACCTTCTGATGACTTCTTTCTTCCTTCCTTTCTTTCTGATTTATTTGGCAGAGGGAACACAAGGAGGGGAAACATGAGACAGAAGGAGAAGCAGGCTCTCCACCAAGGAGGGAGCCTGACGTGGGGCTTGATTCCAGGACCCTGGTATCATGGCCTGAGCCAAAGGCAGATGCTTAACAACTGAGCCACCCAGGCGCCCCGATGACTTCACACTTCATCCAGACCCAGCATGATGCTCCACCACAGCCATCACCTCTCTAACTCCATCTCCTACTTCTTTCCCTTTTGCTTTTTCCACTCTAGCCATTTGTTGTTTCCACACACCAAGTACAGTGCTGCCTCAGGGCCTTTGCACTTGCTATTCCTGAGATATCTTCATGACTTGTTTCCTCACCTCTTTCAGGTCTTTACTTGAACACCCCTTCTCAGAAAAGCCTTTCTTACCCATCCTACTTGAGATGGCAGACCTCCTCTCTGTGCTTGCTTTTTGTCCATACCGACACCAATTTCTCGGCCAGCTGATTTGTCTGTTTTCTGCACTGGAAAGTAAGCTCCATGAGGGCGGAAAGAGGTCTGTTTTATAAAGTGCTGCACCCAGTGCCAAAAATAGTGCTGGGTGTGCAGGATGTGGATTAAAGCTTGCCCTTGTTAACTTCCTATTGGACTGCATGTGTTTCTGTGTAAGGACCAATTCATCGAGTGGAAAAAGCCAATGGGAAAGGGTCTACCTTTAAAGAACTCAGTTTGTAACTAAGCACGTCTGCCCCCTAGACCAGGGCCTCTCAAACCCTAGCATGCAACGGAACCCCTGGAGGGCTTGTGAAAACACAGATTACTGGGTCTTAGCCCTAAGCTTCTGAATCAGTAGGTCAGGATGGGCCTGAGAACTGGCCTTTCTAACAAGTTCCTGGCACTGCTGATACTATTGGTCTGGAGATCGCACATTCAGAACAACTGCTCAAGCCTCTAGACGACATCACAGCAGGGCTCATGTCTGTTCACCACTGTTGCCCGAAAGCCTGGCGCGTTCCAGAGTGTGGAACTTATGCAAGAAAGAGTGTGGGTACTTACGCAAGAGAGCCAGGACAGCCCCCAGGATTGGGAGGAGGAAGCCACCCTTCCAGGGGTCGGGGCAGGTATTCACATGGCCGTGGCAGTCACACACGGTGGCCTTGATCACCGTCAGCTGTTCATTGTTGCCACGGTCAGTCAGAGAAAGGTGTACATCGTAGATGTCTTGCTTGAGGAACTTCTTCAAGGACAAGGCCACTGTGTTTCCTGGAGGAGACAGGTAACGTTTGCCACAACAGAGAGGCCACATCACCTTCTTCTTCTTCTTCTTTTTTTTTTTTTTTAAAGGATATTTATTTACTTAAGAAAGAAAATGAAAGAGCACAAGAGGAGGATGGGTCAAAGGGAGAAGCAGACTCCCCACTGAGCAGGGAGCCCAGCACGGGGCTGATCCCGGGACTCCAGAAAAATGACCTGAGCTGGAGGCAGTTGCTTAACCACCTGAGCCACCCAGGTGCTCCCACTGTCTTATTTTCTTAAAATCAAATCGATAGTCACAGTACCTTTAAAATAATAAAGGTTTTAACAAGCCATGTCATGCAGAGCCGATAATTTCTCAGCACCATTAGCTGTTCAACTGTTCTCAACGTGAACCCACCGAAGTACATTCTTCCCACGATAACTAACTCTGTCTTTTAGCATTCATGCTGACTGACCAGCTGTTTTCCTACCTGAAAGTTCACTACCTTTTATTATTACAGCATTTTGCCACTGTAATAGTAGATATGTTTATGCCTCAACTGTCAGATACAATTTCAGTACCTGAAACGCCGATATTTCTGCAAAAGTATTATTTTTTTCATAGATTTATTTATTTCAGAGATAGAGCCTAAGGGTGCAGGGGGAGGGGGAGAGGCAGAGAGCGTCTTAAGCAGACTCCACACTGAGCACAGAGCCTTACAAGGGGCTCGATCTCAGGACCCGAGGTCATGACCTGAGCCAAAATCAAGGGTCTGATGTGCAACCCACTGCACCATACAGGCGCCCTGAGAGCATCAGTTATTAATAAATGCAAACGCACATGGCTGGTGATGTAACAGACATTGGTGAGCAGGTCAGAGAGGGTGCCAGGCTGCGCCGTCACAGCATCAGTGATGCACACGAGGTTTGGGGGTGCTGGTGGCGAGGCTGCAGTGGGCCCAGGGCTAACCTGTCTTCCAAGGCCCAGGGCAGGTGGCAGGTTAACCTCAAAGCAGAAGCCAAGCCAAGTGTCAGTGGGCGTGCACAAGGGGTCCCACTCTGGGGGGGGGCTGTGTGGCGGTCCGAGAATGGGGAAGAGCGCTACGTTTGTGGGTGAGAAATACAGGGTCAGGGGCTTCTCTGAAGAAAGGCTTTAGTTTATTTATTTTTTTTTTAACTTTTATTTATTTGACAGAGAGAGACACAGTGAGAGAGGGAACACAAGCAGGGGGAGTGGGAGAGAAAGAAGCAGGCTTCAGGCTGAGCAGGGAGCCCGATGCAGGGCTCGATCTCAAGACACTGGGATTGTGACCTGAGCTGAAGGCAGATGCTTAACAACTGAGTCACCCAGGCGCCCTGGACCTTCAGTTTGGACTTGTTTCTCATGCAAGGAGCCATTAGCCAGGGTAGCATGACTTCTCCTCATGCAGGGTCCTCACCGTTACATGCTAGCAGTGTCCCCCAGTCACTGGGGCAACCCAAACCCACCTCATGATGCAAGCTCCCCCACCCTCAGGCTTGCTGGCCTATTTCAACACTGACCTCAGGCCATGTTTTGTTCAAAGGTTTTGCATACTTGCTGGGCTCCTATTAGTAAGAAAGCCTGAAGGGAGGGTGCCTGGGTGGCTCAGTGGGTTAAGTCTCTGCCTTCAGCTCAGGTCCTGATCTCAGGGTCCTGGGATTGAGCCCCACATCAGGCTTTCTGCTCAGTGTGGAGCCTGCTACCCCCACCCCTGCCTGCCTCTCTGCCTACGTGTGATCGCTGTGTCTCAAATAAATAAATAAATAAATAAATCTTAAAAAAAAAAAAAGAAGGCCTGAAGGGAGACTCCGCCCTGTTCCCATGCAGCAATGGCAGGTGGACAGGGAGCTCTCTGGACTGAATGTCCGGTCCACAAGTCGAGGCCAAGTTCGGGTATTTCCCCGGAACATCCCTACCATCAGCCTAGGCCCACGCGGAGGGCGGATTTCGCAAGGGATGAGGGCGGCGCTGGGGACTACGCGGACACCGAGTGGCAGTGAGGCTCTTCTCTCATCTCCACCGCGGCTTTGGGAGGAGGTACCTCTAGCCTCATTTTACCAACGCAGGAACTGAAGCTTAGGGAGGCTAAGTAACCAGACTGAGGTCACGCGTGGGTAAGGTTTGGATTAATTCCCCTGACAACAAGGACATGGTCAGGGAGAAAAACCTAAACTAAAAACCAAGAACCAGGGTCACGTGGATGGCTCAGTCAGTAAAGCATCTGACTTTGGCTCCGGTTATGACCCTGGGATGGAGCCCCACACTGGGCTCCCCTGCTCAGAGAGGAGTCTGCTTGATCCTATGCCCCAGCCCTCCCCTTGTTTTCTCACTCAAATAAAGAAAATATTGGAAGGAAGGAAGGAAGGAAGGAAGGAAGGAAGGAAGGAAGGAAGGAAGGAAGGGAGGAAGGGAGGGAAAGAGAGAGAGAAAGAAAGAAAACCAAAAAACCCCAGAGCCAGGTATCAGTGCTATCACCGGGTGACGGTACCACGGGACATCGGCCACATGCTCACACCTCAGCGAGCCAGACCCGTGATCGCTGCCTGGGAAGAATGCGGGTGAAGGTGCTCGCCCACTTCTACGGAGCACGGAGTACCAGACAAGCGGCCTCTGGTGAAATCACTTCCTTCATCTTCACGATAACTGGATGGAAGTTGTTACAATTATTGGCACCATTCTATAGATCGGGTTTACTGAGGAACAGTGAGGTTCGGTAACTTGTCCATAGTCACAAAACTAATAAATGGCGGGAAAATGGCTTCTAGGCCACAAGGGAGTGACAGGAGACCAGCTTCGGTTCCTCAAAGGAAAGGTGCCAGGCATTTCTACCCAGGTGACAGAAATCATAAAATTGAGACAATGTGGGTATCTGGGCTCAGCAAGAACAACAGACACTGGGCACTGGGTTCCTTCGGGGCAGAGCCTGTGTGCACTGGTTCCCTATTTCCTCCTGGTGGAGGGAGGGGTCCAAGAGGAAGGGGAGACATTTTAAACCAAAGTGAACAGTGTCTCTCCAGGGGCCTCACTGGCTTTTGGGGCTGGATCTTTCTCACACACCAAGTCCTCACTCACTTGATGCCACTTGACCCCTCCCAGGCCAGTGACAACTGAAAAGCCATGAAAGCCTGAGAAGCTCTGGAGGGAATGAGAAAAAGAAACGACAGGGAGGTGGATGGGAGCACGTGTGGCTTCAGCTTCTGGTCCACACTCACACGCTCTGTGCCCTTGGGCACACTACTTAACCTCTCTGAGCCTCACTATCATCAGTAACTCCAGATAAAAGTACTGCCCACAGAAGGTGGTAGAAACATTACGTAAGGAACAAAAAGGTACCTTGCGTATTGTCAGGGGTCAATAAATGATAAGCGACAGAACATCAGTGGTAATACACAGTGCCTAGATTCAAATTGTGAATTCAAATTGTGGCATCATTTTCTAGCCAGAATGCTTCTGGCAAGATACTTAACCTTCTAGAAGCCTTGGTTTCCTCATCTGTAAAGTGGGCACACACTGATGTATATATGTGGGTTGCCGTGAGGGCTGAGCCACCTCGTCTATGAAGCGTCTTTAGTGCTCTCTCGCACACAGCAGGCATGCTCCGGCCAAGTGGGCTATCATCACTGCAGGAGTCCTGGCTCCTTCATCATGTGCGACTGAGAAAGTCAAACCCTCTCTCCCCCTGCCTCAGTTTTTCCAACTGTACTGGAAAGTGGTTGGACTAGAATATTCTTAAAGGCTTACCCTAAGTTAATTAAGCAGCATTTGGTTGATGTTCTTAACTCAGGGGAATGTATGCGGGGTTCTGGGGCACACGCCCACCTACCGCCAGCACTCACCCACCTTTCTCGTTGACCTCTGCTGTCCAGTAGATGTCCGAGTCATGTGTGAGCTGGGCCTGGAAAGGGGAGGTGTGGGGGGACAGGTCCTTGTCTGTGATGTTCAGCACTTGGGCCACCGGGCTTTGGTTGCAGATGGTGATGTGACGGGGCTCGGGGATGGGGCCGTGGTCGTTGATGTCCATCAGAGTTAGCAGGAGGGTCCCGGTGCCAGT
Organism: Neogale vison; assembly: GCF_020171115.1. Classification (NCBI taxonomy): domain Eukaryota; kingdom Metazoa; phylum Chordata; class Mammalia; order Carnivora; family Mustelidae; genus Neogale; species Neogale vison. The sequence continues at coordinate 17,071,384 of NC_058097.1, forward strand.
GGTGGGAGGGTTCCCTGTTCATAATTACACACAGGAGCCCTTTCAACATCTGCCCTTGGTTGGGGTGACAGATGAATGTTAAGCTCTCTGATCTACCCAATCAGTCTCAGGATGTCCCCACTGATAGCCCAGCTGTAACTTTTCAAGTCCCTCCACGTCCTGCCCTAGTCTCATCATAGATCAAACCAGTGAAGGCAAATCCAGGACAATCATGGCATCATTCTCAGCCGATTGTCCTAACTGATCACAGCAGCTAGAGCCACTACTCATCTGTCCCAAGGGGAAACCTACTGGCCACCTCAGGGCTGACGCCATGTTTGCTGATGAGCTCTGGGGCCAGGTCCCTTCACAGTCCTGCCGTGATTCTCACCTGCTTCTCACTTGTTTCATCACGTCAAGCAAAGACATCAAATCACGCCACAACCCCCAGCTCTGTCACAGTGTGACATCACTCATCAATTACACCACTTTCCAGGCAGCCCCTTCTAATCAAATCACAAGGGGAAACTGACATGCTGACCCGGGTGTCAGTGAACCACACACTTGGGATGAAAGAAATCCTTCTCCTAATACGTGGGTCTTACGGAAACCCATAGCCAGTTCTAGTCTTTAAAAAGTCTCCTCTGCAGGTCCCCCGTGGCCCTCCAGATTGGTTTGCTGGTAGCCCTCCCTGACCCCCTACTCGGTCCGGGGAGGAGATGTGCTATGCCGTGGGATTCAAGGGCACCCAAGCGGACGGGCTGGGAGGAAGCTCTCACCGTCGTCTGTGGCCAAGACCAGAACTTCATAGACATTGTTCTTCACAAACTGTTCATCCTCACGGTCTAAGACCCCTGTGGCGGTGACCTGCCCACTGTCTGGGTCCATTGCTAGCCACCCTGCTGGCTCTCTCAGGATGTGGTAGCTGGAATGGAAAAGGTGGGAAGAGTCATACCCAGTACACTTAGAATTCTGGTTGTCATTCCAACTGGCAGACGGTGTCATGGGACTTGGGGCTCCCAAGCATGATCACGTGAAAAATGCATCTCGCCGCCAAATGGGAGCCTGAGCACAGGCAGACAGCCCAGCAGGGATACATGATAGAGAGTGGCTATACCTGCCCCCTGGCTCTCTGCTCAGAGTCCTCAGCCTTGGGGAGGGTAGGAAGGGAAGTCACTGTGCAGGGGTGATGGTCAAAATATGTAGCAATCTTGACGGTAATCGGAACAAGCGCTGACCACAGCAAACAGCCCCACTGATGCTACTAGTGCTTCTGGATGCTTCCAAGCCCGCCTCCTGGTTACCTGATCTTCTGATCCCCCTGGTCAGGATCCTGTGCTGTGTAGGTGCACACAGGCTCCCCGACAGAGATGCCCTCCTGGACCTCAATGACTTTGGAGGGTGGGACAAACACAGGTGCCTCATTCACATCGTCCACGTGGACCACTACGGTGGCTGTGGAGGTTGGGAGCTTCACCACAAAGGGAGCCTCGTTGGTCACTTCAACGTACAGGACGTGCTGGTTTTTGGCCTCGAAGTCTAAGCCCTGCGGGAGAAGAGGAAGGAGGACCTGAGCTACCAAAGTCTGAGGAGGACCCACGCAGTGCTGTGATGTCAGAAAGAAAGGGCCTGTGGCCAGGAGCTGGAAGCTCCCAGCATCCACAGTACTGTCCTTTCTGGGACGCCTGGGTGGTGCAGTCGGTTAAACATCTGACTCTTGGTTTTGGCTCCAGATGTGATCTCAGGGTTGTGAAATCCAGCCCCATGGAGAGGCCGGCATTGAGCTCCGTGCTCGGTGCTGGGTCTGCTTGAGTTTCTCTCTCCCTCTGCCCCTCCCCTGCCTCTCTCTCTAAAACAAATCTTTAAAAAAGAAATGCTATCTTTTCCATAAAGCCTTTCTTGAAGTTTTTTTTTTTTAGTTGGGGGAGAGGGAGAGGGACAGAGAGAATCTTAAGTAGGGTCCACGCCCCGGTGCCAAGCCTGAGTGGGACTCGATCTCACAACCCTGAGGTCATGACCTGAGCTGAAATCAAGAGTTGGGACACTTAACCATCTGAGCCACCCCAGTGCCCCATCCTCCCGACCTTTCTGAGTGGCTGGTAGGGCCTTTCAGACTACCCCTAAACCTGTAAGCCCTAGAGCTGGCTCCCAAGAGGGTGGCGCAAAGGCATGCAGTAGAAACCTGTGGAGGCCTTTCTGGTTGTCATAATGATGGGGATGCTGTTGGCACTGATAGACTGGGGTAGGGACACAGAGAACTGTCCCACAGGCCATGTGACTTGCCAGTAGCCCCTTGGATGTTCATGTATTCATGGGTGTGAAAACTCTTGTTTACTATTTGTCTTACATATAAACTAAGTTTTTGGTGTTGTTTTAATATATACTGACTTTTTTTTTATTTAAAAGATTTATTTATTTATTATTTGACAGACAGAAATCACAAGGAGGCAGAGAGGCAGGCAGAGAGAGAGGAGAAAGCAGGCTCTCCGCCGAGCAGAGAGCCCGACGCGGGACTCGATCCCAGGACCCTGGGATCATGACCTGAGCCGAAGGCAGCGGCTTAACCCACTGAGCCACCCAGGCGCCCCTAGGCCCATCTTCTTAAAGTATCAATTTTATTCAAAGACTTTTTGAGAGGCAAGCATATCTCTAACTACTAAGTAACTTAAAACATTTTACTATGCAAAAACCTAGATACATATTATAGATTCAATGCAAAACTAGCAAGAATTCCGATAAAACAGAGACCCTCTGTGTAAGAAGACTAACTGTGGGCAGCCTCTGGGTGCCCGGATCTGGAAGAAGGGGCTCTACTAATCTGCCTCCATCAGAGCAGTGACTCTCACCTGTATCATGGATGGAGTCCCGCGGTAAGATAAACTTTGAACAAATTCATTCCTCAACATGACAGGGATGGGAAAGTGACAGAAGGCACGGGCCTGCTGCACTCCCTGGTGAACGTTCCAAAGTAGGTGTCCCAAGGCAGGTGGTACACTGACTGCCCCTTGTCTAAAGCCCGAACGGACTCACCTTTCTGGTCGTCAGGATGCCCTGGTTGCTCTCGGGGTGGGTGGTGATGGTAAAATGGCCCCCGTTGTCGCCGTCCAGGATGCGGTAGGTGGCGCGCCATGCCGGCGAGCTGGGGGCATCCAGGTCAGTCACCGTCAGCCTCTGCACCTCCTGGCCCACCGCATTCTCAGGTACTCGGGCCTCGTACTGTCAGCGCGGGAAGCACAGCACCATCAGAGCAGAGACTGACCGCCCACCCCGAGCCTGTTCCCCTCTTCGCCAGCTGTGGATCCTCCGGGCAACTCACCTTCCTGGGACCACCCACCCCACACCCCATGGTTTCAGGACCCACACAGATGCAGCATGTCCTCACCGCCGCTGGGAGAGGCCACAGGGACCTGTTTCTCCTACATCTGAGGGCAAAATACTCCCGCAAGCTCGTTGGGTCTGGGTGCCCTGAACCCTGCCATGTGTGGCGTCTACCTAGCTGAGATCAGAAAGGTATGAAGACAGTGGCAAGAAGGACTAGGGGCCTGATGGCTCTATGACCCGGATCAGGAACGTTTTTGGAAGTTCTGGGAGAGGTGGCAAACACTGGGAGCTCAGCTGCTTGCAGCAAATTTTTACTCAAACCTAAACCATGTTTAGGAGCCAGTTATCTCCGCTCCCCCGCAAGAGTTATCTAATGACGGAAGGGGGTAGGTTGATTGGCACGGAGTCCTCTGTCACCGGAGGTGTGCATTCTCGGGGGGAAGGTGGGCACGTACAGCCGTGAGGCCAATTCTAAGTGCTCATACTGATGAACACTTTTCTTTCTTTCTGCCTATTCTTCCTTTCAGTAAACTCCACCCCCAACAAGGGGCCTGAGCTCATGACTCAGAGATCAAGGGTCAGTCACATGCTCCAATGACTGAGCCAGCCAGGTGCCCCTCAACACGGCTTTTCATATCGAGCACTTCTGTACCGGGAATGGCGTTATCAACTGTTCAGAGATTATTCCTTTCAACACAGAGAATGAGGCAAGGAATATCATTATCTTCATTTCACAGATTAGGAAATGGGGCGCAAAGATGTTAGGCAGTTTGTCTCTGGTCATACACCCTAGTAAGTGGTAGGGCAGGACCAGAAGCAAAGCGAGCTCGTTCCAGAGTTTCATTAGAAAGAAAAACCTGAGCCCTTCATCATCTGCGGAGGGAAGGACTGACCAGGCACTCACCTTCTGAGGCTCAAACACGGGAGCGTTGTCATTGGCATCAAGGATTTCGATTATGGCCACTGCAGTGGTGGTAGAACCATCCCCGTCCATGTCTGTCGCCTGGATGGTCAGTGTGTACTCGGGGACTCTCTGGAGAGGAAAGGAGTTCAGGTCAAGGGGCCCCTCATCCTGGGCTCCCAGAAATACAGCCCTGCGTGCATGTGGAGGGTAAGGGAATCTCTCCCCATCTCCCATTGTTCTCTTGAATCCCTGCCCCACTGCTCACCCACCATAGGGAAGAACAAAGGTAAAGGGTGGAGAAATGCAGACCCACACGGTTCTCCTGGGCTAGCCGGCAATGCAGTCTAGGGACTGCCCCCGACCCTGGGCTGATGCAGAATGGGAGCTTTGAGTGGGGATTTGGGCAAAGGTATTAATTAGGAAACAGTAGGCGACTCTAGCATTCATTGAGCTAATTCTACTTTGTAGCACACAAGGGACAAATCTGGGCAATGTGCATGCTAAGTGAGCCATTCCAAGAGGAAATGAGAAAACCTACAGAAAATATCAAACGCCTGCATTTTCTGCTGCCTCCTCAACCTTAACGAGATCAGCTGGCACCATGCCGCTGGCTTCAGAGAGCTGTGGGACATCAACACGGGAACACAGCAGTAGCCATCCCAGCTGATTTGGATTCTCGCCGCTCTGCCTTAGGCTATGGGGCATGGACAGGGGCTTCCTGCTCTCGTGTTAGGCCCAGCCTAAGCAAGGCTGGAGGGATAGCACTTTCTCTAGGAGCTACTCACCTCCCGGTCCAGGCCACTGGAGATGACGCTGATGGTGCCCGTGCTCCGGTGGACAGTGAACATGCTGTCATGCGGATCCTTTGGCTCTTGGCTATGGATAGAGTAAGCAACCACCCCATTGTACGTGTTGATAGCATCGTCCTCATCTGTGGCTGTCACCTGCATCACAGAAGTGCCTAGAGGAGAGAAGGCACGAGTGAGCATCCTTCTCTCCCTGCTCTACTCCCAACCTTGCCCACTTCTGGAATTCTGAGAGGCTCCATTCTGTTCATTGACTTGGACCCATCTTCCACTTTGTGGCAGATTGCTAGTTGGGGTCTGTTTTCCATTCTCTGCTCCTTTCTTAGAAATGAAAACCTCAATCATGTTAAGCTGAGCACAGGCTTGCCTGGAACAAAGACCATCTATTTCCCAAGAATGAGGCTCTGAGATTAAGAACTTGCCCAAGGTCATGGGTGAAGAGGCAAATCAAGATTCAAATCAAGATCTTTGTAGCTCCAAAGCTAGTGGTTCCCAAACCTGACTGATCATCTGAATCTTCTGGGAAATATACAGATTCCAGGCTATACTCTAGGAGCACTCTTATTCAGGGTTCTTGAGATAGAATGAGAAAAATCTGAAATTTTAAAAACATTTTATATATTTGACAGAGTGAGAGATAGTGAGAGAGGGAACACAAGCAGGGGGAACGGGAGAGGGAGAAGCAGGCTTCTCCCTGAGCAGGGAGCCCAATGTGGGGCTCGATCCCAGGACCCTGGGATCACGACCTGAAGTGAAGGCATATGCTTAACGACTAGGGCACCCAGGTGCCTGGAGATTTTTAAGATGATCCCAGGTGATCGGATGCACAGCTGAGGAAATCAGGTAAGGAGGGTTCTTACAGGCTTTAGGTGCCTGGTCTGACCTCCAGATGGTTCCAGAAGTTGACCCAAGGCTAGGTCTGGGCCCAGCAGACCTCCCCAGCTATCTGCCGCTCCCCAGTCCTCTTACCAGGTAATACCCCTTCCAAGACACTCCCTCTGAAAACATCCTGGGTGAACTTGGGCTTGTGGTCATTCTGGTCTGTGACAATGATGGAAATGTTCATGGGGTCTTCCACTGAGGCACCATTCTCCGATACGGCGTGGCCAAAGAGCTGTGGGTGCACAGGTATAGGGTCAGCCTGGCCCCACCAACCCACAGGGTCCTGCTTCTTGTCGGATGCTACAGGTTACTTGCCTCATACTTTGCAATCTTCTCCCGGTCCAATGGCTTATTCAACAACAACCAGCCTGTTTCCTTCTCTATGGCGAAGATACCCTCGGGGGGACTGTCTGCTCCAGGCCCCGTGATGCTGTAGAAAATCTTGGTGCCTCTGTCCTTATTAGATTTGAGCTGGAAGCAAAAGAAATTGGCAGCTGACAAAGTATCAACTATCTCAGGATGGCAACAAAGGTGAGGAGGGCTGGAGAGGCACTGCCTTATCAGAAACCAATCCCGTTACCAAGGCTTTCAGGAGCAAGAAACCCCACTGGTAGGCCTTTGGGTGAGAGTCCCTGCAGCCACCCAAGACTCTAGGGAGAAGGCACAGTCATACCTGATTCAGCCTCTGAGGGAAGGGGCCCTTGCCATTCTCGGCGACAGATATTGGTGGAACCACCCATTCTCTCTTGTGTCTTCGCAGGACACGGCTGGATGGGGAGATCTTCAGTGCTTTCCTGTCCTGCAAGGAGAGGAGACCCCTTAACACAAACAGCGCAGAGCTGGAAGACACCCGACATCCTCGCACTTTGAGGAGTTATTAAGGGTGAGGAAAGAGACCTAAAGGGGTTTACTGCAAAAGACAAATTGAAAATAATCCTAAGCGTTCATTTGGAGAGAACCAACTGAACGCACGTTATAATACTTCCATCTAGTGGAACTGCTCTACAGCTCTAAAAATGAGGAACGAGGAAGTCTATGTGCTCACATGAAAGATCTCTGTTATATGCTGTTAACTGAAAAAGAACAAGTTATACTAAACTGTAATTTGGTTTAGTATTTTATTTAACAACTTCACATGGTTAATATGTATCGTCTTCTGTGTGAAAGGGTAGGAAAATAAGACCGTGTATTCATAGTGGCTCACATATAAACAAAGTATGGGGGCAGACACAAAAGAAACTAACGACAGGGTTATCTGTGAGAAGGGGACAGGCAGTATACTGATCTATTTTTAAGTGAAGAAGGAAGGCACAGACATGTGAACAGCATGCTAGCTTTTGCATAAAAGAGAGGACGAAAAAAGGTCTGTGTATCTCTCTCTATATAAAATACATAACATGTGTTTAATATAAATAAATATAGAATATATAAAGAAACTTCAGAAGGAAAAAACTGGTAACAGCGGTTATCTGTGTCTTGGACAGGGCATTAGGTAGATGCACAGAAACAAAGGGAGGTTATTCATTGTGTAACTTTTTATTATTATTATTATTTTAAAAGATTGAGAATTTATTAATTATTATTATTATTTTAAAAAGATTTTATTTATTTGACAGACAGAGATCAGAGTAGGCAGAGAGAGAGGAGGAAGCAGACGCAAGTCTCGATCCCAGGACCCTGGGATCATGACCTGAGCTGAAGGCAGAGCCTTTAACCCACTGAGCCACCCAGGTGCCCCAACTTTTTATTATTTTTTAATTTTTTGAACCATGTGGATATATTAGGTCTTTAAAAAATTAAAAGAGAGGGCGCCTGGGTGGCTCAGTGGGTTAAGCTGCTGACTTCCGGCTCAGGTCATGATCTCAGGGTCCTGGGATCGAGTCCCGCATCGGGCTCTCTGCTCAGCAGGGAGCCTGCTTCCCTTCCTCTCTCTCTCTCTGCCTACTTGTGATCTCTCTCTCTCTCTCTTTCTCTGTGTCAAATAAATAAATAAATAAATCTTAAAAAAATAAATAAATAAAAGAGAAATGTGGCTGAGTGCCTCGGGTTTGTCTTCCCAGAGGCTCATGGGATCGACATCCCTTCCTCCCGGGGTTTAGCCAGATGATACGAGAAAGAAGGAAAGGGAGATGGAAAGGGAATCCCTGGGGCAAAGGGTACTGGGCCGTAGCTCACAGGGCAGATCTCTGCCCCGCTGGCTTGACTCTCTAGCGCCCCTAGTGGGAGGTTGTAAGCTGTGGGCAACCAAGGGCCAGCCCTGCTGAAAGGGCAACATGGTTCATAATGGCCTCAGCAACCTCAAACTCCTGGCTAGCAGCAAGCTGGGCATGCACAGAGAACATCTTTCTCCTGTGTTGCAAGTGTACGTGGTGTTTTACCTGAACTGTTCTATCATTCTGCCCGGTGAAATCACCATCAGTGCCAGGCAGGGCTGACTCTTCCCCAGGACAGTCCACGCAAATCACTGTGGGGAAGAAAGAGAGTATTAGGAAAGAGGGGGCTTCTGGAAGCTATCCCAGCGGAAGCAACACCTGACAACAGCCCTCTGACTGTATCAAGGGCTGTTCCAAGCCAGAAGGAGACTGGCTTTTGTCTCCATTGTGATCAATTGTGAATTTCAGATGGGGCTTCCAACTTTGGTCTCGAGAGGGACAATCACTTTGTGGTTTGTGAACCGAGGCCCTTTCTTTCCTCATGACACCTGAAGAATCAAGATCACAGGCATTCAGCCCATCAGCCCCAGATGACCTAATGAGACACAAGGTAAAACCTCCTGGAGGCAGGAGGTTTTCAGCATTTTGGAAGACCACGAGTCTACCTACATGCAATACACATCCTGCTACCACACAGATGGCTCTGGACAACCTCTAGCTGTTCCAGTTTATCACATTCACCATGTTTTAGTTTATCATGCTCCCTGTAAATCCCCTCAGCTTGGCCACCCTTTAAATAAGCACTCGGAGGTGCTAACTACCATTCACCAAGCCAGAGTCTGGATCCATTTCATCCGGACAACTACCTTAACCACCAAGGTAAGTATTAGTTTTTATTTTTAAAGATAAGAAAACTGAGGTTCAGAAGCCACATCAGCCTGACTCTAACATATTCACTAGAGAGTGTTCCCTGATTCTGGCCCAGACACCAATGTGTCCTTTCACTAGGTTGCAGCATGACAAGGCCCACAGGGACAGCCACAGAAATGTCGGCGTGAGGCCTCCCAGTCGTCCTTTTTATGAAAAATTGTCCTTTAGTCTCAGATGATGATGATTGCTTTATTTTCTCCCCCTCCTTTCCTCCTCTACGATGATGATTGTTTAAAAAAAATCCTTTCTTGCGGCACCTGGCTCGCTCAGTTGGTAGAGGCTGCAACTCCTGATCTCGGGGTTGTGAGTTCGAGGCCCATGTTGGGTGCAGAGATGAGTCTGCAGATAAGGAAGGATAACAGATTTTTTTTTCTTTTAAATTTTATTTTTAAGAAATCTCTACATTCAGCGTGGGGCTCAAACTCACAACCCTAAAACCAAGAGTCGCATGGTCTACCGACTGGAGGAGCCAGGTGTCCCAAGAGATGAGTTTTTTTTTTTTTTAAAACTACAAAAGTAGGGGCGCCTGGGTGGCTCAGTGGGTTAAGCCGCTGCCTTCAGCTCAGGTCATGATCTCAGGGTCCTGGGATCAAGTCCCGCATCGGGCTCTCTGCTCAGCAGGGAGCCTGCTTCCCTCTCTCTCTCTCTCTCTGCCTGCCTCTCCATCTACTTGTGATTTCTCTCTGTCAAATAAATAAATAAAATCTTTAAAAAAAAAAAAACTACAAAAGTAATGTGAACACGATGAAGTATTCAAACAGTATATGAGTATAATATTAAAAAGTAAAATTCTACTTTTTTTTAAGTAGGCTTCACGCCCAGAGGGGAGCCCAATGCAAGGCTTAAACTCATAATCCTGAGTCATGACCTGAGCCAAAACCAAGAGTTGGACAACTTAACCAACTGAGCCACCCAGGTGCCCCTTAAAAAACTAGAATTCTAAGCTATAAATATCCAGAATATAAAAAGAGCTCCTAAAACCCAACATCAAAAAACAAATATCCAAAGAAGATACACAAATGGCCAGTAAGCCTATGAAAAGATGCTCAGAATCATTAGTTATTAGGAAAATGCAAGCATAAAGCTCAACGTGATACTACCCCACACCCACTAGGAAAACGATTTTAAAGTATTTTTTTTTTTAAAGATTTTATTTATTTATTTGACAGAGAGATCACAAGTAGGCAGAGAGGCAGGCAGAGAGAGAGAGGAGGAAGCAGGCTCCCTGCTGAGCAGAGAGCCTGATGTGGGGTTCGATCCCAGGACCCTGAGACCATGACCTGAGCCAGAGACAGAGGCTTTAACCCACTGAGCCACCCAGGCGCCCCAAAACTATTTTGGCGGGGGGGGGAATAACAAGTGCTGGCAAGAGAAGAAGAAACTGGAACCCTGTGGCACTGGCAATGGAAAATGGGCAGCTTCCCTGTGAAACAGTCTGGTGCTCCTCAAAACATAACCACGGTCAGCCGCAGGACCCCGCAGCTCTCTTTCCAGGTGCCCACCCCAAAGAACGGGAAGCAGGAACACACGCAGGTACCTGTATGACAGTTTCCACAGTATCTTTTTTCTCAGTGGCTGAGAGGAGCGAACCACCCAAGTGTTCACCGAGAGATGAACGGATCAACAAACTGGTATATCCACGCAGCAGAATACGATTCAGTTTTCAAAAGTAACACAGTTCTGACACGGGCTACAATATGGACGACCCTTGCAAACGTCATGGTACATGAAATAAGCCAGTCCGAGAAGGACAAGCGCGGCAGGATCCCGTGTACATGAGGTACCAAGAACGGCGGAGAGAGAGGAGACTAGAGGATCCCGGGGCTGAAGACGGGGAAGATGCGGAGCTACCGTCCCATGGGGACAGAGTTACTGTGCAGGATGACTAAAAAGTTCTGGAGATGGATTATGATGCTGGTTGCAAAATACTGGGAGTGTGCTTGAGCGCCACAGAATTATTTACTCTAAGATGGATAAAACGGTCAGCTTTATGTTATGTGTATTTTACTTCAATAAGAAAAAACAGCAGAAGTCTGATGTGGGCGTGTAAAACGGAACAGTCATTTTGGAAAACTGTTGGGTAGTATTTACCACAGCTAAATATGCACATTCCCCCAAGACCTAGCAATTCTGCTTCGTGGTAGAGACCCAGCCAACACACACACTCACCCGAAGGCACGTGTTACAATGTTCACAGCAGCACTGCTTCTAACAGTGAAAAGCTGGAAACAGCCCAAAGGTCCATTGAGGCAGAATGGATAGGAACACCATGGTACATCCACAAAATGAAATTAATCAGCCACAAGGACAGATGATGATCGGGATGAATCTCACAATCCTACAGCTGAATGAGAGATGCCCATTGCGGGGTGCCTGCGTGGCTCAGTAGGTTAAGCCTCTGCCCTCAGCTCAGGTCATGATCTCAGAGTCCTGGGATCGAGTCCTGCATCAGACTCTCTGCTCAGTAGGGAGCCTGCTTCCACCCCACCCCCACCGCCCTCTGCCTACTTGTGATCTCTGTTTGTCAAATAAATAAATAAAATCTTTAAAAAAAAGAGAGAGGGGAGGTGAACCATGAGAGACTATGGACTCTGAAAAACAATCTGAGGGTTTTGAAGGGGCTGGGGGTGGGATTTGGGGGAACCAGGTGGTGGGTATTAGGGAGGACATGTATTGCATGGAGCACTGGGTGTGGTGCAAAAACAATGCATACTGTTACGCTGAAAAGAAATTTTAAAAAAAAGAGAGGGGGGGGGAGAGAGATGGGGGGGGCCCTGGTGTGAGAGAGAACCGCATTGACATGAGGTTCAAGAATAGGCACAACAAACCTAAGTGAGTGAAGTTAAGACACAGGTCATCCTTCCAGAAAGGGGGCAGTGAACAGAAGGAGGAAGAAGGGAGGCTTAAAGGCATAGAGAGCGCCTTCAGCTCCACAGAACTCAGTGCCAGCTCGCTAGAAGCCAATAGCTCACAGAGAGCAGCAGAATCTGGTGGGGGAAAGCTGGAATGTGCCTGTGACGAGGAGAAGATACTTTAGACACCAGGTCCCCACTGAAGAGTGGTGGCCTGTGACATGCTTGGCCAGGAGGAGGGGAAGGAGGGATCTAGGCCAGAATCAGCTCCAGAGGGTCCTGGAGGCAGCAAGACTCCCAGGGTGACCCTGCCGTTCACAGCCTGCACACAGCTGTAGAGACCCATCTTCTGAGGATTCTGGCTTTGCCCGAGGGCTACAAGGACCAGAAATGCTATATCACAAAGGTTAAATCACCTTAATATAGGGCAATGGTTAGATAATCTATGGAACGCTTACTCCCCAGATTATTCATGCAAGTATGCAGAATTATAGTTATAGCAGAGTTTTTAAGTTATCTAGGGAAGTTCTTATGCTATGAAGTGAAAGACAGTAAGCAGACTGTAGAAAGGAATATATGCAACAATGCACATTTCAAAAGACTAGAAGGAAATGAAAATTTCCAATGAGTGGGGTTACCAGCAACTTCTTTTTTAAATTTTTCTGTCAGGGGGCGCCTGGGTGGCTCAGTGGGTTAAAGCCTCTGCCTTCGGCTCAGGTCATGATCCCAGGGTCCTGGGATCGAGCCCCGCATTGGGCTCTCTGCTCCATGGGGAGCCTGCTTCCTCCTCTCTCTCTCTGCTTGCCTCTCTGCCTACTTGTGATATCTGTCAAATAAATAAATAAAGTCTTAAAATAAATAAATAAATAATTTTTTCTGTCAGAGTTTTCTCTTAATATGAATTGTGCTGTTCTCCCCACGTATATTGGAGTCCTAACCCCCAGTACCTCCAAATGTGACTGTATGGGGAGACAAAGCCTTTAAAGTGACTAAGTTTAAATGATGCCATTAGGGTGGGGCCCCAGCCAGGATGGCTAGTGTCCTTCTAAGAGGAGGGAATCTGGACACAGTTACAGAGGGAGGAGAGAAGACAGCCATCCACAATCTAAGGAGAGAGGCTTCAAACAAAACCAAGCCTGCTAAGGCCTGATTTTTTGCTCCTTAAGCCCCTGAGTCTAGGTTACTTTGTTCTAGAAGACCTAACAAACCAATTCAACCTGTACCACTCTCAGGAGTCAGGAAGCCCTCCCCCTCCTGAATTCCTATTAACAGCTGATATTTAAGTAATTTTTAAATTTAATCTTCAACAAGCACCCTATGAAGCAGATTTAAGACCGTTTTCTAGAATGTGAGAAACAGATTAAGTGAATTCACTGAAGTTACTTACATAGCTAGGCAACAGAGGAGCTGGAAAGCAGCACCCAGACCTCCACGGCCCGAGTCACTGTCTCAACCACTACGGTTATTTTGTCTCTCTGATACACCCAAGAGTTTGTTTACTTATCTCTTCCCCACCTCCCATTTCCTGTTCTCCTTCTCCATCTATGGAAATGGAGAGTCTGACTTTTAGACGGCCAGTGAGGCAGTGCGGTACTTGGAGGAAAGCACTAGACTTTGGGAAAGTGACAAGAACACTCTCACAGGGTTGATGTGAGGATTAAATGATAGTGTAAGTAAAGGACTGATGAACAGAATGCATGTCAGGGTCTGCTTTGATGCAGTTAATGGGCACAGAGACCCCTGTAGGCACTGACATTAACTTACTTGGTGATCCTGGGTAAGGCACTTGAATTCTGTGGGTCCCAGAATCAAGTGTTTGCTCAAGTTTTGTGCCTGAGGCCTGCTATCCCTTGGTTTGAAAGGAGAGATGCATGCTATTAGAGTAATTCAAGATTAGTAGGACCAAACACACTTGCTCCTTGATGTAGTAAGAATAAGAAAAGCTTAAAGGGAATACCTAAGACTCCTTAGGTGACTCAGCATACCTTAAAGGTGTGTTAAGGATGCATACGAAAGTTCCCTAAAGGGGCGCCTGGGTGGCTCAGTGGGTTAAGCCTCTGCCTTCAGTTCAGGTCATGGTCGCAAGGTCCTGGGATTGAGCCCCATACTGGGCTCTCTGCTCATCAGGGAGCCTGCTTCCCCCTCTTTCTCTGCCTGCCTCCCTGCCTACTTGTGATCTCTCTGTCAAATAAATAAATAAATAAATAAATAACTATTTCCCCCAAAGCCCTTACTTGGAAACATCAATATACTGATAGGGAAACTGAACCAACTTATTAGGAATTCAGGTTCTCTCCTTTGGAAGATGGAAATTAGACTTCACAGAGCCATCTTTTCTTTTCTTTTCTTTTTTTTTTTTTTGAGATTTTATTTATTTATTGATAAGGAAAGATTTCTAAGACATACAATTAATTTAAACAAGAGACAAAGATCAATATAGTCTATGTTAACAAGCTAACATTTGTTTTTTTTATTGTAATTTGAAAAATACCTCCAGGAGGTGACCCAAAAAACTAGGCTTACAGGTAGAAAAACCAGCAGACAGGGAAAAAGGATGAAAAAAAAATTTTTTTTTTTTAACTGAATATCCTTCTAAATTCTGACCTGCTTGAATGCATTAGCTATTCAAATACTGTTAAAAAAAAAAAATTAACAAGTCCCAGGGCACCTGGGTGTTGTGGTCAGTTAAATGTCTGGCTCTTGGTTTCAGCTCATGTCGTGATCCCAGGGTTGCGAGAATGAGCCCCACGCGGGGGTCTCCACTCAGCACGATGTCAGCTTTAGTGTCTCTTTTCCTCTTCCTCTGCCCCTCCCACTAGTATTCTCTAAAATAAATAAATAAATAAATAATTTTAAAGACCAACAATAAACAAATAAATAAATAAGAATTAAAAAAAAAAAAGATCAACAGTCCTGCCTCCCATTCTCAAAACAGCCTTCTTCCTAAGGGAAGGTCTTCAGCTAGCAGGGGTGGGGTGGGGCCAGGTAAGTCTGTTAGTTGTTTCCTTTAACAAGAAGACTAGGAGTTCTCCAATCCTTTCCTGTCAGGTTATAGAGCTAGACGCTAATGGACTGACCCCTCTCCCCAATCAGAAGCATTAATCCCTCAAACTCTAAAAGCTGCCAGGAACACAGAAAACCTCTCCTTGTTTTCTACAAAAGCTGCCTCACCCTGTCAAATGCACAGGACATTTCAGTGTCCCGTTGCTGGCACATTTCCATTATTATATGGTTCCACATACTTGTAGTTGGCTGCCTATCCGTCTATTATTAGAGACGACAGTGCCAACAATCAAGGAGAAGTCAGTAGTCCTGCCCTCCGAGTGTACGTGCCTGTACTCTGGCTGCGTAGTCCAGCTGCATCAGAGGGCCCTGCCCGGAACAGGCTTTCTTTAACCCGCTCTGCCTGAGACACCCAGCTTAGTGCTTTCCTATCCAATTTCTTAGAAAATATCCTTCAAGGTGAATATTACTGCCTCCATTCTGACAACCCAGAAAACAAGAGGCTGCCTGGAATTGAAGTGCCTCAGAAAGCAGCTTCAGAGAGGGAAGGCAAGTACATGAGGCCCCATTAAATAGGAAGCAGTAGGACCAGATTTCAAATCCTAAAGGCAAGTAAATGATGAAGAGCATGGGATTTAAAGTCTAAAAGACTTGGGCTCAAATCTATATTGTGTGAGCATATGGAAGCCGTTTCCTCATCTGAAAATGGAATTACTATGACTTAAGTCCTAAGATTATTTGGAGGATTAAATAAGATAAAGCTAGCACACACTGAGCATGAGGTCTAGCTCACAGCAAGCCCTCAGTGAAAGGCACCTCTAGCCTACTCACAACTAAGTGAGGTTTCTGATTCTAACCCTGGTCCTCTCCCTACAGCAAAGAGAAACCATCTCTCCAAGTGGGCAAGGGGTTAGCCACAGCTAAATGCTTTACCTGAGGGATGAAGCATCAAAGCCAGAAGGAGATACACAGGACCACAGAGCCTAAAAGGGAGCTGGCTCAGTCTGCGCTAGGAGAGCACTGTTTTATAGGGGATGCTCCACGGTTTACGGGGGAGGCAGAGGATGGCCCCCACACGGACCAGCTAAACTGTGCAGGAAAACTTGCTGAGGCACCTGTAGGAACACGAGCAGCTTCTTCTGCAAGCCAGGAGTCACGGAGAGGCTATAACATGGTAAGCCCTGGGGCAGATCATGACAACCTCCTCCTAGATGTTTCCTGGCACCCCTGGGTTGGACTACTGGTTTCAAAATGAACTTGATCTGCAACCAGGTCTCATCATCACTCATCTCCTTCTACCCCACCTTCCAACAGCTAGTGAAGTCAGCTGATTTCCATTCCTGACTGTAGCCTAGCTCCACAAGGTCACACATCTTGGCCAAGTCATGGGGGCATGAATGGGCTTGTGTCAAACTTTTTCTGGGGCAAGTTGGTGAGCACTGATGAGCACATGGGGCAACAGTTCAGATCTTAAGACCGGAAAAGACACCTACACGTAGTTCTTCCACACCCACCTGGGACCTTAAAGCCATTTAACTAACTGCCTCAGACTCAAGAGATCCTGAACCACAAAGCCAAGGAAACTGATGGAGAGTTAGGTATTTCTATAATATAAATTGACGGCTTTTGGCACTGAGCCTTAGTACACAATTCCTAGAATATTTGGGGGGAAGGGAGTAAGTAAATTGAGACTGCTTCTAGAGAAATAATAATCAGAGCTCTGTGTATCTGCATTACATAAAAAGACATCCAGTGGAAGTGGGAGTCCATGGCCTGTGCTCAAAGCTCCTTTCTCTAAAGACCGTGCAGCCAAGCCTGGCCTCAGATCCGGAACTGGCACCATGATAAAAGTTGGGTGAGAAGAGTCAAGTCCCCAGCTGTTGAAAAAAAGAAAGCTTCTTAAGCAGATGCATAAGAACTGATGGATACTGCACTGAGAACTCATTCCAGTCCTGCCCTTAAGGTTGGAATTGCCTAGACACCTCCCAACTGCCAAGGGAACACCCTTGAAGGGCAGGAGATTGTCTTCTCAGCCACGACACGGAGGTACTACACAGTCTCAATGTCCAACTTTACTGGATGTTCTGACAAATATAAAGCCTCCATCTCTCTGGGAATAAAATGTCCTTCAAGTGATCAGTCTTGGCCAGTTTCTCTGTTGCTCTTTGGGCATTTAAACTAGAAGGGAAGGGGAGTGCCTGGGTGGCTCAGTCATTAAGCATCTACCTTTGGCTCAAATCATGATCCCAGGGTCCTGGGATCAGTACTACATGGGGCTCCCTGCTCAGCAGAGAGCCTGCTTCTTCCTCTCCTACTCCCCCTGCTTGTGTTCCCTCTCTTGCTGTCTCTCTCTATAAAATAAATAAGATATTTAAAACAAACAAACAAACAAACAAACTAGAAGGGAAGAATATTATCAGTTTTAAAAGTACTATGGCCAAAAGGTAGCTTGTGGGGGATGCAAGAGAGACAAACAAGTCTCGTTCTGGCTTGGCTTAGGGATATATCTAGCTCATGAAGCAAACAAACGCGTGCTTATAACTACTACCACTTTCTGTTAATGGGCTGGGATAACAAGTTGCTTGGGTAAGTGTACAAAACTGCCTTAAAAGAAGATTCTGGCATTTTCCCAAGTAAAGCTACATATAGAAAAATAGTTCACTAAAATACAAATTAAAAGAATGAGTGTTGAGGAATACTTTGGAAACAGGTGCTGCTATATACTGCCAGGGGTGGGGGAGTATGATTGGCATCTTTCAGACAATCAAGAAACCTTAAACAAGCCATGTGACCTAGGAATTGTGCCAGAAAGTCATTCCAGAGAGGACAAAACCCTAATGGGAAGGATATCCATAACTATTGCTGAAACTGTATAAAAAAATAAGTCAGTCACAACAACTTAACTTTCAAAAAATAATTACGTGTGCTACTGTCACTCAAACATTAAATATATACAGCATTAAGTATCATATACAGCATAAAATATCGTAAAAGAGGGCTGCCTGGTTGGTTCAGTGAGTTAAGCCTCTGCCTTTGGCTCGGGTCATGATCTCAGAGTCCTGGGGTCAAGCCCCACATCAGGCTCTCTGCGCAGCAGGGAGCCTGCCCCCCACCCTGCCTCCTTCCCTGCCTGTGATCTCTCTGTCAAATAATAACTAAAATCTTTTAAACAAACAAACAAACAAACAAATAAATATCGAAAAATAAAACCTATAGGCGCACCTGACTAGCTCAGTCCAAAGAACATGCAACTCTTGATCTCAGGGTCCTGAGTCTGAGCTCCATGTTGTGTGTAGAGATTACTTGGATGAATAAATACTTGAAAAAGAAAAAGAAAATCTATCAAGGAAAAACTCTGCTCTGCTGAGGAAAAAAAAAAAAAAAAAGGCCAGGTCACAAAACAGCCATTTACTTATTTATAAAAGTTTATTTTTAGTAATCTCTACACCCAAGGGAATGAACTCACAACCCCAAGATCAAGAGTTGCACGCTCTTCTGCCTGAGCCAGGCAGCCCACAAAACAGTCATTTACAGACAAAACATAAAATATTAATATTTTTATACTTATAAAAGAGAACAGGGGAAAGGGGGTTGAAAAGACAAAGACAGAAAGAGAATGGGGCTGAGCCCGGGTACCAGGAAGGAGGCCTAGCTTTCCCTAGAACCGACTATCCCAGAGGGAGAAGATACCCAAGATGATGGACAGTGAGCAAGACCTGGAGGAAGGCGCTCCCCGGGGAGAGGGAGTGGGAGCGACGGATGCTGGATGCTGGCGCGAGGGGAGGGGAGGGGTAGGGCCCGGGGAGTCCACGCGGCAGGCTGGGAAGCCAAGGGGTTCACTGACCCAGAAGGCAGTTAGTGCCTTGCTGGGAGATAAGGCTCTTGAGGCCCCTGCACGGCTGTCGTCAGAGGACCCAGACTCTTGTTCTCCCAAAGCTGAGAGCAGAGCTAGCGGACTCACTGCCCTGGAGGTGTTTGTAATGACTCATCACCACCAGATCACCTTTTTTCCGGGCACGCTGTGGAGTCAAGCATGGTGCTGGAGCCAAAGGCTTGGTGGAAGGCATTCGTAAGTGGCCAGCTGTGCAGCAGTGGCTTCACACAGCCTGACTGCAGCCGAGTGTCGCTCTACCTCCCACACGGCCCCGCTCAGAGCACCGCTCCCCCTGGACCTGGAGCTTCCAGCAGAGGGAGCCCTCGAGGCTTCAGGGGGCCCTTAGCATGGAGCCCATGAGGCCGGACTGTTAAGAGAGCAGGACTAGAGGGGGAGCCCTGAAGCAGTGAACTCTGGCCGTACCCCTCAGATCAGTCAAGGAACACTTGGTTAGGGGAAATGGCCCAGAAAGATCTAGTGAAAATGTTCATTTGAAATGTCAGAGGGGGGCGCCTGGGTGGTTCAGTCTGTTAAGCGTCTGCCTTCAGCTCAGGTCATGATCCCAGGGGTCCTGGGATGGCGTCCTGAGTTGGGATCCCTGCTCGATGGGGAGCCTGCCTCCCCCTCTGCTCTTCCCCCCCTGCTCGTTCTCTCTTTCTCTAATAAATAAATAAAATCTTAAAAAAGAAAGAAATGACAGGGGCGCCTGGGTGGCTCAGTGGGTTAAGCCGCTGCCTTCGGCTCAGGTCATGATCTCGGGGTCCTGGGATCGAGTCCCGCATCCGGCTCTCTGCTCAGAAGGGAGCCTGCTTCCCTCTCTCTCTCTCTCTCTCTGCCTGCCTCTCCGTCTACATGTGATTTCTCTCTGTCAAATAAATAAATAAAATCTTTAAAAAAAAAAAAAAGAAAGAAATGACAGAGGTCCTTTATGGATGGTGGGCTTCCATTCTGCCTATCTTCCAGTTTTTCCATAAAATATATTCGATCTGCTATCAGAATGAGATGTTGAGATCCCCTTCCCCCTTTACTAGAAAAGTTATATAACCCCATGTTGTTGAGGAGAAAGCAATTCTTTCCTGGAGATTTCTTTTTGCCTCTCTGTTGGAAACTTTTTGCAAAGAACTGCATTACTCAGGTTCCTCCTTACCCTTGGGAGCTGGGTCCTCCCTTAAAATCCTCAGGGAAAAACCCAAGCTGGGCTTACTCCACAGCACCCTGGGAGTTTGGAATAGGGCTGACTCAAAGTTCAGCATGAGGTGTGCTGCTTGGCTTGTGGATTCCCACCCTCCAAGACCAGAACAGAGATCCTAGTGATCACCCTGGGATATCTGGGATGGCAATTAAGGGTCTGTTGGGTAAAAGCACTGGTTCCCAAACATAGCTGAATGATTCACCTGGAGAACTTTTTCAAAAACCCAGATATCCTATTTCCAGCCCACCCATCACTTCTGAATCAGTTTCTGAAGATGATCTCAGGGAGGCGGTTTACTGGTTTTTTAAAGTTTCTAGTTGTCTCATTTATTTCTCCAAAGAAGTTAAATTGGAATGGCTTTTTGAGGGCACTTCAAAAGATATTATTATCAAGATTTCAAATATCCAGATCCTTCTTCTGAACACATGTATCTGTCATGTCTGCTTATGCAGTATTTCCGCTCGACTTTTTTTTTTTTTTTTAAGATTTATTTATATTTGACACACAGAGAAAGAGCACACGCACACAAGTAGAGGGAACATCAGAGAGACAGGGAGAAGCAGGCGTCCTGGGTGCCCCAAGTGGGGCTCCATTCCAGGACCCTGGGATCATGACCTGAGCTGGAGGCAGATGCTTAACTGAGCCACCCAGGTGCCCTGGATTTTTTTTTTATTTTTTTAAAAGATTTTATTTATTTATTTGACAGATAGAGATCACAAGGAGGCAGAGAGCAGGCAGAGAGAGAGAGGAGGAAGCAGGCTCCCTGCTGAGCAGAGAGCCCAATGCGGGGCTCAATCCCAGGACCCCGAGATCATGACCCGAACTGAAGGCAGAGGCTTTAACCCACTGAGCCACCCAGGTGCTCCTGCCCTGGATGTTTTAAAGATATCTTGAAATCAATTTGTTGAAAAGCAAATCTATGATATTTATTCTTGGCCCAAATATGATCCTTTTTCAAGGTCCCCAGAGAATGACATTATCATGTGCTCAGCTACTCAAACCCAAAATCTGAGTCCCAGAAGCAGCTCAAACTACCTGGGCTGAAATGAAACTGTGGCTCCATCACCAACTTTCAGCAAGTTTGTTTCCTCACCTATAAAACTGAATGATGTTAATAATAGCTGACTCAGTTAAATGACTTGGTACTTTGCACAGTGCCTGGCATATGGTCAGCTAGCAACATCACCTTCCAGACTCCCTTTCCCAGTCACCAAGATTCATGCCTCTTCATCTCTACGCCCACTTCTTTAGTACATACCACATCATATTTAGCTTTAGTGAGTCTGAAAATCTCCATTAAAAAAAAAAGGATATTTTAAAGTGCAACAAATCATACATTTGAGAAAATGAGATGACCAACTTTCTTGTTTGAAACTCATCAATGGTGTGCCATTGTTCTTAGGATAAAAAACAAAATCTTTAATGCGCTCAGTTCCCTGTCTCCACTCTCTAGCCACGTTAGTGCTCTTCTTAAATGCAGCATAACCCCCTTACCACAGGACCTTTGCCCACCCCCAAAACAGTGTCTCTCTACACTCCTGCTCCAATTTACCCATTTAACTCCTAACATCTTTCAGATCCCAAGGCAAGTTACTTTCTCAGGGAAGCTCTATGTAACTGCCACAAAATTTATTACAACTGTAATTGTATGTTTACTCGTTATTATCTAATTGTCTATCTCCCTTACTACTCTCAATAGTGCCCAAAGGCAAAGACTATGTTAGAATTTGCTTATCACTGTATCTCAGTACTTAGCTCCATGCCTGATACAAAGTAGGTGTTCAATAATGTTGAGCCAAATATGAAAGTCCTGTGACCCAGCAGTTTTGCTTCCATTCTGAAGAAATACGTATACAAACTATTACCATGGTAAGAATACTGCTACTTTACCACCGCTAACACCTAAACATTTATTTATTTACTAAAGGCTTTTTCATACTAATGCATTAAATATACACTAGAGCCTTATCAGATTCCCATAATTATCCCCATTTTACAGATAAGGAAACTGAGGCACAGAGTTTAAGCAGCTTATCCAAGTTTCCACAGCTAGTTAGACAGATTTAACCCCAGCCCTCTGCAACTCCAGCTCAGGCACTCTACACATTAGAACATACTTGTACCTTATGCAAATTTCAATTGTAGAAATTTGAAATGGTGCCATAAATATTCAAGGTGCACTTTGTATGCAAAGTTTGAAGAAGTGCAAATCTCCCAAATAATGTAAAGTCACATAATTTCACAACTGTAGAGACTAGTGAACTATAAGCACTGCTCTAGCTTCCCTACCCCAAATACATACAGTTCACATATATTCACATGAGAATATAAGTCTTCAATCATGGGAGTTATGAATTATTTGAGGTTTTCAAGAATTTATCTTTTAAATCATGCAACTGGGGGCGCCTGGGTGGCTCAGTGGGTTAAAGCCTCTGCCTTCAGCTCAGGTCATGATCCCAGGGTCCTGGGATCGAGCCCCGCTTCGGGTTCTCTGCTCGGCGGGGAGCCTGCTTCCTCCTCTCTCTGTCTCTGCCTACTTGTGATCTCTGTCTGTAATAAATAAAATCTTAAAAAAAAAATCATGCAACTGCCCTCTACAATACTGTTTATTACAGCGTTATTTGGGTTTAAGAAAAAGTCCATAAGCACTGCTTGGAAGAAAAGAAGATCATAAATGAATATCCTCTTCAAGAATGGAAATCCGGGGGTACCTGGGTGGCTCAGTCATTAAGCTCAGATCATGATCCCAGGATCCTGGGATGGAGCCCCATGTCAGCCTCCCTGCTCAGCAGGAGGCCTGTTTTTCCCTCTCTACCTCTCCCTGCTTGTGTTCCCTCTCCCCCTGTCTCTGTTAATAAATAAATATATATATATATTTTTAAAAATGGAAACTGGGACACCTGGGTGACTCAGTCAGTTAAGTGTCTGTCTTCAGCTCAGGTCATAATCCCATGATTCTCGGATGGGGTCCCATATCAGGCTCCAGTGGGAAGCCTGCCTCCCCATCTGCCTGCTGCTCCCCCTGCTTATGCTGAGTCTCTCTCTGACAAATAAAATCTTAAAAAAAAAAAAAAAGGAAATCAACTTTTCTTCAGCAAAATGCTTGCTAACTAGATTTTGACATCTAACAAAACTGAGAAAATTTCCATTTTTGCTTTGACTGAATGTCACATTTTCAAACTCTCAACACCCAAGGAAAATGATGCAAGCGCTGAGATTTTACAGTTTACTTATGAGTTAAGCAGCTTACATTTTTTCAATTTTTTGATGACTTCAAATGCTTCTGAGACAATCAGATAATTAAGTCATCAAACAATGGTTACCGTGAAAAACGAATGCTTTTTAAAGATTTATTTGAGAGAGAGGGAGAGGAAGAGGCGAGAAACAGATTCCCTGCTGAGCAGGGGGTGCACATGGGGCCCGTATTCCTCACCCTGAGATCATGACATGAGCAGAAAGAAACCAAGAGTCTGGCGCTTATCCCACTGAGCCACCCAGGCGCCCCCAAAATAATGGTTTTTAAATGGCATAGTAACCTTATTAACTTTACTGCAAAGCCTGTCATCTTAAAGGTGTTATTCAAACAGAAAAGTTTAATTTATGTGAATGGGGTTAAGATGAACAATTCATGTGATCATCCTTCTACAACAGTCTTTCCTAATAAGGTGATTCCTGATAGTTACGTTTCTAAAAATCCAAACACTTTACAATTTTTATGATAGCTCCTCCCCACTTCCACATCTGTAAAAGATAAAAACAAGGGCTTAGCTAAATAAATCATAGTATATCCACCATGTAGAAGACTGTTAAAAATAAGATAGATGTGTTCTTAACAATATGGAGAAAGATGTCTGTGATTCATTAAGTTAAAAAAGCAAGTTACAATGTTTATATGCTTGAGATAGCCCAATTCTTGTTCTAAAAATTCCTGAATGCACACATAAATTTCTTGTCAAGAAAAAGGTCCACAAAGATTCACATTAAACCACTGGATGTGCTTATCCTTAGGTAGGAGAACTGAGGAAGAGAAAAACTTTCCTGTGTTTCTGATTTGATTCTGTTCAGAGGCAGTGGAGTTCAGTGGTTAAAGCTTGGGTTGCTTAGATCTGAATCCAAGCTTTTTATCAGTTGTGTGATCTTGGGCAAGTTACTTAACCTCTCTGGTCTCTTTTCTCATCTGGAAAATGGGGATAATAATACTACCTACTCCAAGAGGTATTATGGTGATTAAACATGCTAATACATATAAAACGCTAAGAGCTGTACCTGTCACATACTAAGCATTACATAGTTTATTGAAAAACAGGGTCTTCTACAGTGAACATGTATTTAACCCTACATAAACAATCATCAGTAGTACCTACGGAGGGGGATGTGATAGAAATGAAAAACTCCCTAGGCAAGCCTGGTACTCAGCCAAGCTTGCAAACTACTGACTCAGGGGCTAAAGACCAGTAAAGCAGTTGGAGTGTAGTTGAGTCCCCGCTGGGGAATGCAGGAGCATTCTGGAAGCGGAAAAAGACCATAAAAGACAAGAAAATTACAGGTCAACAGCCCTGGTGGGAAGCCCCAGCTCGGGCAGACTCCACAAGGAGAGGGCAGGGTGTGGGCCCCGCATCTTGTTCTGGCTTGTGTATGAGGAGCCCACAAGGAGCTGACTTTCCTCTCGGCCTGAAGCTACGACAAGATGGGACTCGTTGTGAGAAGGCAGCCAGCCTTAAGCAAGGCACCCAGAAGAGGAGCAGAGCGCTCCAGTCCTGCCCTGTTAGTGACCAACCAGCAGTCCACCTCCTCGTAGCTCCACGGACATGAAGGCACGTCTCACACACAGGACAGAGTCAGAGCCTCATTGCTGAGGAGCTGGGAGCAGAGTGACTTGCCTCAGGCTACCTAGGTTGCGTTGAGAAACCAGGCTGAGAACCCCATTTCCCGCTGCCCAGATGTCCGCCATCAGGCCTGTGCCCCGCGCTGGGTTTGTTAAGACTCTGAAGAACCAAATGCACCTGAGCTGGGGACAGGGAGGGGGTTGGGGAGACAGCGAGGAATAGGCTACATTTCCCAAATTAGGGGGCAGAACCTTCTCAGAAAAATACATATGCATCTTGTACACAGTTAATTCCAGAGGAGCAAAGACTTCCTCAAGCTGATGTGAGACCCTGAGATCAGAACTCTGGGCCAGATCAACCTACTTCTAGCCTTCTATGCAGGTTTAAGTTTTCTTGGTAAGAGAGCTGTGACACGGACCTAATCTTATGTGCTCTTAAGCAAAAACTGGAGTTCTGGGGCTGAAAAGAGGAAAAAGGAAAGCCTGGGACTGTGCCTCCTTGGCCCCATCTCCCCATCCAGACCCTTAGGGTCTGGTGGAGAACAGATCTCCCCTCGCTGGGGTTCTGTGTAGCCTCAGAGGTGCTCACGAAGGGGAAGAAGTCACCAGCTTGCCCACCTCCTGGCTCTGAGGCCCTCTCCCTAGAGAGGGAAAGCAGAAGAGTCAAGAGTTGTGAGTTCCAAGGTGAGGCATGGGGAAAAAGGAAGATGCCCGTCTGCTCTCTTTCCAGGATAAGGCATTTTGGTTTACTGAGAGAACAGCAGCACCCCAGCACCCCGGAAGTCTAGCAGGATCACGGCTGCCATAGCCTGGATAGGATTCCGTCAGCTTGAGGAATTTGCAGACCACTGACGCTCTAGTGACCCAAAACGGGAAGGGTGACCAGATCTGGCTGAGGCGAGGGGAGAAAGGCAGAGTGTATCAAGCTCCTCCACTCTGAACAAGGTAGGGGGAGTCCTTGAGGGCAGGGGAGGGGGCAGGAAGGTGGGGGCGGGGATGCGGAGAAGTAGAAGATAACCAGCCAGAAGCAGATTCTCTGCTGAGAACTGTCAGGGAGAGCGCTATCAGGCCTGGTATCTGAACGAGCCCGATCCCCCCACATCCTAAAGAGGAGGCCAGGGGTCCTGGATAGAAATGCCTCCTCCCCCCAACTCCAGCTCCTGGTGATTAACAGAGGCCTGTGGAGGGAACAGGAATTCAAAGCCCTTGGGTCAGAAGTTAACTATTTCCAATCTTCCTCTAGCTTGACTGTGGCCAGGACTCACAACGTGGTCCCGTCTCTAATACTTAGGAGTGTGGTTAGTATCTCACACCTAAGGAGACCAACCTGGGTTCAAATCCTAATTCCACAATTTACTATCTGGGTGACCTAGGATAGGCTGCAGAGTTGCAAGCCTGGGTTTCCAATTCAGTTAAATGAAGCCAATTCAACACCCGTCCCCCAGCGGTGGGGAGGGGTGGCTTTTAGGAGGATTAAAAGAGCTTATTACATAAAGTACATAGTGTAGTCTCTAGAACTCAGTAAGCTCTTGGTAAATGGTATTTAGGTTGCTTTGTTGTTGTTTGTTTGGAAGCCCTTCCTTGACGGGTAGCCCCGCTGCCTGGCAATGACAGGGAACCAAATGAAATGAGGGGGAAAATTTGACCGAGACTTACAACATTCTTGGGTCTGGGGAAAGCCGGGAAGGGGAGGCAGGAAGGGGGGAGGCTGGAGGTGGAGCCCAGGGTCCTGGTTCCAGAGGAGACTTCAGAGACTCTGGCCGCCAGGAGAGCACAATTGGGACTTCAGCCCCATCTGCCCTTCCCAAACACCCTTCTGCCTCTCTGATGGGGTGGGACAGATTCCAAGCTGGACCGGACCCTGCCTTTTGCCTCTTCCCACCTTATACTCCATAATCCAACCAGACTAAACATATTTAAGTTCCTGGCCCCCATACTGTTCCCCTGCCAGGAATACCCCTTTGCTAACTCTCCGGCCTGAACCCCCTTGCATAATTCTTCCCCAGCCTTCAGTTTGGACATCACTTCCTTCAAGTCTCCCTAAGAACATGTTGGCAGCCCTCCTATGTGCCTCCATATTTTTTTCTCTCTACCTCCCGCTCAGATCATGTGAATATATAACATGTTATATATTACATAGAACATATACTATATATATATATACTATATAGTATCTATACACTTATTATATATACTATGTTATATATACTACATTATACACATACACACACAACTTATTTTGTCTGTCTTCCTTCACGAAGACTGGGTTCTGGGCATGTTTTGCTCACCAACATAACCGAAGAACTTGGAACAATAGTATCTGGCACTTGGTAGGTGCTCAGTAAATAACTGTACAAAGTCAGATTCCCAATTAAAATTCCTGGTGGCTGATCTGCTTCCGCCTCTAGTTGGGGAGTTCACTGACATTAACGAGCTATGAGTCTGTGTCGTCTCTGAACATCTCACACCCAGTAGGTACTCTGACATTTGTTGGCTTCGTGACCAGTCAACTTGTCCTCGGGTCTCAGACACCTCATTGCCTCCATAATGAGAGAGGAGCTGGACTTGACCACCGTGTCCATTTGAGGAGGCTGCTCCCCACGCACACGCTGTCCAAGATAAAAATGACCCACAAAGAAGACCTCACCTAAGAAATTTAGGTCCATTTCCAGATTGCCTTTCTATTTGGCGGGAATAATAAGGATTGGCTTAAGGACAATTAAAGGGGAAGGATTTCTCTCCCAACACAAAGGATGTAGCCAAAGACAAAATAAAGACTTGCTGTCTCTTGAAAATCAAGAATCCAGAAGGGGTCTGGTGAGGACACTGTTGGAGGAGGGGATGTAGAATCCAGAAGAGACTCTGCTCCTTCAAGACCGACAAAAGCTGACGCCTCAGTACACAGCCCTAGTACTGAGATTGTCAGGTAATCCTCAGTTAACCCAGCAATTATGCTCCCAGGTATGTACCTAACAGACAGTGTACACCAAGACTCCTCATCAAAAGACTGGAACAATAATCTTCAAGCAGCACTAGTCATAATAACCAAAAACCTGAAACTCCTCAAATACCCATCAATAGAAGAATCATCACATAATGGAATGCTACAGGACACTGATACTCATCTACAATACCTCCAGATATATGGAAGAATCTTACAAGGTACAATGACCCAAGAGGATATAGGATTCTTTTACATAAAATTCAAATATGGGCAAATTAATCTATGGTATGAGAAGTCAAGACAGTGCTTTTCTTGGTGGGGAGGACAGGGAATGGGAAGGAAGGGGCATCTGAGGTGCTGGTAATGCTGTTTTGTTTTGTTTGTTTGTTTGTTTGTTTGTTTTAACTAATCTCCACACCCAGCATGGAACCCAACATGGGACTTGAACTCACGACCCTGACATAGGCTGAGATCAAGAGTTAGATGCTTAACTGACTGAGCCAAATAGGTTCCCCACTAATGCTGTTTCTTGATCTAGGTACAGCTACATGGGTATTTCAAATCTCTGGCAATCACTGAGCTGTACACTTATGATTTGGGCACTTTCCTCCATATATGTTATTCTTTAATAACAGTGGTTCTCTGAATGGAGACAGTTCAGCCTCAGAACTAAAGCCTCAACTGATTTGAGCAGGGAAGGTCCTCCTCTCCCTCCTCCTCCATTATCCTCCAAATGCTGTGCAGAGCTATAGTTTCCAGCCCTAGAAACTCAGTAAGCAATGCCTTCCTTACCCACGGCAGGGAGGTGAGGGCACCCTGCACTGGGTAACCTAGGAACAGAGTGCCATGTGAGGAGGTGGGGAGACGAGAGGTTTGGGACCTGCTCCCCAGGTACAAGCTAACGGTGATGTGCAACAGCCTTCAGCAACCAACCCTTAGTCCACTGCTGAGCCAGGAAGGCAGCCAGCTGGGCTCAAAGCCCTAGCCCCAGTTTTCAAATATTCATTACTGAGGCAGATTTACTGGGCACCGAGGAATCCCCCTGGATTTAAAATCCTGGCCTTGGGGTAACTGAGAGGCTCAGTCAGTAGAGCATAGGACTCCTGATCTTGAGGTTGAGTTTGAGCCTTCGCAAGATGATTATAACCATAAAAAATACTAGACTATCAGCTCCCCAAGGGCAGGAACTTGGTTTTGTCCATTGCTTTAGCTGTAGTTCTAGAACACTGCCTGACACATGCAGATGCTAAATATATGTTTACTGAAAGAATAAAATATAGAGGGAATGGCCCAGAATGGAGGCCCCAAAACAAAAGGCAATTTTTACACAAGTTGAAATAGGCAAATTCATGTCGAAGTTAATTCATGCGCAGTCAAATTCATTACTGAAACTTTGAAGTTACCTACCAAAGCTAATGTGGGTTAGCTTTAATCTTACTGAAACACTGACTAAGGGTGAGTTGAACCTGCTGAGGGCCCATAATGAAGTAATGGATTTTTTACTGTAATTAAGCTGCCTCTCCCGACTGTCCACCATTAAGGATGTATGACCACGTTGGGTCAATCACTTTTAATCACTGTCCTAATACCATGCAAATTCCCCCCTCCCACCTCTTCTTTGTCTTTGCTTCCAGACCACACTTGAAGGCAGCCCCACAGACTGTGCAGTTGTGGTTGTTGGGGGGAACATTCCAGCTCTGCCTCCCTTGATTAACCTCTTGCCCTCGGTGGAGGCAAGCCCAGCATCACTTGACCCAAGCCCCATCACTAAGACACCGAGAGACTGTATCTAAGCCAGTTTCCCTACAGGAATGTTTCTGGAAAACCTTATGATAAGAATGAATAAATGACAAATTGCTCTTTGGACAGGGGTTGCTGTTGGTGTCTGTGGGATCTGGCGCTCCAACACTCCACTTCCTTTCCTCCACCTCCCACTTTCTGGTAGTGAAAAAAGTCACAGAACTTAGGAATCACAAACTTCTATTCAAGTCCCAGCTAGTTCCAGTAGTAATGCCTCTGGTGAGGCCACAACCACTCAGGCTTCATGGGTAAAACAGGCAGACCTTCACAAGATTGTCAGGGTTCATGCAAATACCTTCTGGGTGTTCTGTGAAGTATCGGGTCCAGAACTAAACCCAAAGGGAAAAGTCATGTTTGTGACCCTCAAGGTAGCTCCCGAGCTATTCAGCTTACAAAATTGAATCCATTAAGCTGCTTCTGTGTCTCCACCTTTGAAACCTCCAGCAGAGCTGGGTTACAGGCTTTCTGAAGTACCAACTCTGAGATTAAGAGCTCAAGCTGTTTAATAGTTACCTTACCAGCTTCAAGAGAGCATCAGGAGGACAAAGCAAGCTCAGAGTTGTGGAAGTGCTTTGAAGAGCAAAGTGCACATGCAAACAAGGTATTAATTATATCAGATAATTTCTTTGAGCTCAACTTCATAGACACCTGTGATATTCATAACCCAGGGGCGAACAAGAGGGGCAATTGTTCTTTCGCACTAAGAAAACTTGGCTGCTTGGCCAAACTCGAGAGAGTTTGTATGTACCCTCAGGATAACCCTTTCAACATGGCTGGATCCATCCTGTGCACAGAGGACACAGAGCTGGGATGGAGGTGGGTAGGTAGAAAGATGTCAGCAGCTGAGAACTAAGAAGAGAAATATCAGTATTTTTTTGTTAGGGTGTGTCAGTTTATTGGAAACCACTGGACCCAGAAACCTGCTTTTACTTAAGAAAGAAGGCAGCAGCCTACTTCACAGGAAAACTACTGTAAGAACCAGTCATGTTGCAGGGAGGCTCAAGGTTAGCTAAGCACATTAACCCACTCTTTGTTTTATAACCCAGGTGTGCTCTTGGCATGAACCCACCATTTTCACAACCATAAAGCAGACATCCAAGAAAGCAGAATTTTCTCAAAAGGTTTAAAATGCCTGACATCACCAGGAAACACTTGCCAACCGGACGGTGAAATTGAAAACCTGATCACTGCTTCCCCCCAACAACCTCAAGCTTAGCGAAGTGACAGTTAATCTGATATTTCTTGCTTCGGTAAGAAAGATACGGCACAATCAACACTCAAAAGCCGTGAGACTGAAGTCAGGAGAACTTGACAATGCGGGGGAGGAGTACAGATTTGGCAGAGGTCTGGTTAGCAATAAAGCTTCCTCAGGGAGCCGGAATTGGAGTTGGGGCCCTGCCCAAGTTAACATTTTTACAGGTTGGCTGAGTTGCAGTTTGTTAGCCAGTCAGTAATAAACCCATGTGCAAGAATTTAAAGTTTATGAGGCATGGCCTCTTAATGCCTTTGCTTGGCTCCCTACAGCCCGGAGTTTAAGGAGCCTGGCCTAGCCAGGGTGTTAATTGTTTTGTCAATCTGTAAGGTTGTTTGGGAAAAGGCTAAAAAAAGTCTCCCACAGACTCCAGACCCCAGTCCTCTAGTGAAGGAACAAAGGAGAGCCATTCTGTCCCCTAGGCATTAGTACTTCTACATTCAAACTGGTAATTTGTACCTGGGGTGAGGGGTTTGCTGATGAAGGCATTAGAAATAGGCTAGGTGGCAAAGGTTCTTAATTGTTTTGAAAGCCACCTAAACTGTAGATCCCCTTCCCAGAAAAATGCACACACAAGTTCTTAAACAATTTTCACAGGTTAGGGATCCGCTGGAACCCCGACCCAAGGATCCTGGGTTACACCTCTGTTTAAGAACTTGGGTTTGATGGGTGTAGAAACCCCCACTGTCCCGTCTTGGATGGAGGGAAAAGAGGCCCCCATCAGCCCGCAGCTGCTCAGGTCTCATAACGCACTGGTTCTCCGCACCAAAATGACTCCCCGCTCTCAAGATTTTCAACTTTGGTGGGGGTGGGGGGACTAGTATACTAAATGATCAAAAATGTTCTTTGATCTCCCATCCACCGCACCCTCGGCTCAAGACCTTCCGGCTTGGGACCCCCTCCCCACTCCCCCAACATTCCAGTCCCAAGTTGGGGGTGGGGGGTAGGGCTGTCCCACTGCGTGATGGCCCCAGCCCAGGTGTGCCAGACCCAGTTTCCACGCAGGCTGCAGGGGCGCAGGCCCTCCGGGAAGGGCAGGGTTAAGAGTGCATTCCAGCTGCCGGGGAAGAAGGGGGGGGCGGGGGAAGGGAGCACGAAGAAGAGAAACAGACCCGGTCTGTCCGTCGGAGACACAAAGCACGGTACACAAAGGGGGCCCGAGAGGGGCGAAGGGGGCTGCCCAGGGCACGGCTCATCCCCACACCTGCGCGGGGGTTGGGGGAGGAATGTGGACGACGCATTCCTTTGCGGGGGCCAGTGGGGGGAGAGCTTCCCACGTCCGGGCTGGGTGAGGAACTCAGCCGCCCCGCACCCCGAAGGTGGTCTAGGTAAGCCGCCGCAGCGGGGCAAGGAGGAGTTGCAGGTCGGACGGCGCTGTGCTCTCCATCCTTCTCTGTCCGCCATCCACCCCCACGCTAACCCCCGAGATGCTTTCCGCTCCTTCTCCAAACCCGAGGCGGAGGCAGCGTCGCCAGAAATTCCCCCCGCCCCAACCTGGGCACCCCTCGCGCGGACCACTGGAGCAGCCCACGTGCGACCCTCGGCCCCGCGTTTCCATCGGGATACCTCGAGGAAGGTCTTACCTTTGCTCTGCGCCTGGCCCAGATCCACCTTCGCGCCTCCAGCCACCAGCGTCACTTCAGCTTCCCCGAAGCCCGCCCGGCACGGCTCCGAGGCCACGCAAGGCAGCCAGCAAACCTGCGCCTGAGGGAAGAGGAGAAAAGGGAACGGCTGGGTCACAGGCGTGCCCGGTTCTGCATACCCGGCCCGATATCCCTCACGGGGCTCTGCTCCGCCACCTTGGCTGCAAGTAGCCCAGCAACTCTCTCTCCTCGACGCCGCCGACGCGTGCGGACCCGCCCAGCTGGACCGCTCCGGCTGGGGCAAGGCAGTGGAGTACCTTAAAGAGGAGGACGAGGAGGAGGGATGCGAGAAGCCCACTAGGGAGCTCCATAGCTGGAGAACGAAGGACGAAGAAGCAGCAGCCTCCGCGGGACAGTGCTTCGCCAAGCTTTCCCGGTGCCTTTGAGCGCCTCTGCCCGCTGGCGCTAGCGGGGTGGGGGTGGGGGGGGCCAGGTGAGCGCAGGTGGGTGCTGATTGGTCCGGCGCCGCAGGTCCCGCCCCTTCGCAGGTGGGGCCCCCGCAGGCGTGGTGGGGACGCCCACGATACACGCCCGTATTCGCGTTAATGCAGCAATTCTGAAATGCCCACGGGCGTTTCCGGAACTGCTACCCGCATGGACCCAGGCTGTGTTCCACAGATTCTGAGTTCGAGGTTAAAAACAGAACAAAAACCACCCAGCTCCTCAGTCTCCGCAGCACTCGAAGAAAAATGTTTTTGTGCCTTGCAGCTACAGTGAGAAAGAAGTGGAGACGCTTCTGAACCCGACTGGAAACAGAGGCGCCCCATTCATACTCCCCCAAGGCACTGTTATCCAAAGCTTTGATGGAGGCCGGGTGTGGACGCTCCACAGCTGGCTACAGCGGGGGCTGCCCCCTGCCTCTCTCTCCACTCCCATGCAAGGCCGCTGAGGACACGGGAGTAAGACTTAAAGCTGGCAGTGAGGTGCAGAGAGGCCGTGTTACTGACTTTGCAGCAACTTGCGGAAGACTCATTACTTCCACTGCACAGCCCAAGAACTGGAGGCTAGGAAAGAAGGCCCCAGAGTTCAGCGGCTGTTGTGGAGCCAAAGGGGGCGAGTAGACCGCGGTTATTAGCGTCATCATCTCCAGGGACCCCCCCCCCATTAAATACAAATGACACTTTCTCAACTTTATATAAAATGTAAATACTTTTAAAAAGTCTTTTTTTAAAAGATTTTATTTATTTATTTGATAGAGATTACAAGCAGGCAGAGAGGCAGGCGGGGGTGGGGGGGGTGGGGGGGGGGGGGGGGGGGAGGAAGCAGCCTCCCTGCTGAGCAGAGAGTCGGAGGCCGGTCTCCATTCCAGCACCCTGGGATCCTGACCTGAGCTGAAGGCAGAGGCTTTAACCCACTGAGCCACTCAGGCACCCAAGTCTTTTTTTTTTTTTTTTTTAAACAAGGCTGTTATTGGTCTGAAATACTGAATATAAGTGAAAACTTCGTACTAATCAAGCGGCCTTCCGGGAGCCTCTCACATAAACCCCCTTCTTGAAAGAAAGGGGGAGGAGCTAGGATTCCTCCCTCTACTTTTTTTTTTTTTTTTAAAGATTTTTATTTATTTGAGAGAGAAAGAGATCATGAGAGTGCAGAAGCAGGGGGAGCAGCAGAGGGAGAGGGAGAGGCAGGCTCCCCACTGAGCAGGAAGCCCTACGCGGGACTCGATTCCAGAACCCTGGGATCACCACCCAAGCGGCAGGCAGCCACTCAACGGACTGAGCCACCCAGGCGCCCCAACATTTTTCAAAAACTTTTTTAAAGATTTTATTTGACAGAGAGCAAAAGTAGAGGGGAAGCTGTAGAGGGAGAGAGAGATGCAGGGTCCCTGCTCAGCAGGGGGAGCCTGGTGTGGGACTCCATTCG
Organism: Neogale vison; assembly: GCF_020171115.1. Classification (NCBI taxonomy): domain Eukaryota; kingdom Metazoa; phylum Chordata; class Mammalia; order Carnivora; family Mustelidae; genus Neogale; species Neogale vison. The sequence continues at coordinate 17,105,607 of NC_058097.1, forward strand.
ATCATGACCTGAACTGAAAGCAGACGCTTAACAACTGAGGCACCACGCGCCCCTTGTACCTCTACTTTAGACCTGAAATGCTTTCCCCTTCAGGACACACAAGTGGGCTCCGGACACATAAGTGGGCTCCGGACACAGAAACCCTCCTGGGGGCGCCTGGGTGGCTCAGTAGTTAAGCGTCTGTCTTTGGCTCAGGCCATGATCCCAGGGTCCTGGGATCCAGCCCCACATCAGGCTCCCTCTCCCACTCCTCTTGCTTGTGTTCCCTCTCTGGCTGTTTCTGTCAAACAAATAAAATCTTTAAAAAAAAGAAACCCTCTTAAAAAAAAAAAAAAAAAACCCTCCTGAGACTCAATCCCTCTACCCTGCACACCCTCTCCCCACCAAGCTGAGCTTTCCAAAGATCCTGTTCCCTGAGGCCTCTCCCTGGAGCCTCTCCCTACTTTCCCTACCTGCCCTGAGAACCCAGGCTGACACCTCCTTGTTCCTCTCCTTCCTTCTCCCCAGCTCAGATTCCGGGCTTTGAGGAGCCTGGAGTCTGTAATTATAGATTCTTTGGCCCTTTAGGGACAACCTGGTGGCTTGCCTGTCTTTCCACCCATTAGGCCTGTGGCTAAGAGGAAAACGGTTTGCTCTGGGACAGTGGTAGTCCTCTCTCCAGCTGAACACTGGCCATACCGCCTGCGTTCAAGCCGGTGTTCCACCATGATTAGTACTGAGGCCTCAGGCTAGTGAAATAACCTCTTTGAGGCTCAGTTCTGCATGCATTAAGACATCTGATCTCTAAGGTACTAGGATTAAATGAGTTAATACATATAAACGAGGATTAAATTAATTAATACATTTAAAACGCTAAACTCTGTACCTGGCACAGAATAAGAGCCAGACATTGCCTGGTATTGCTTTAAGATCTTGGCTTAATAGTCCTCTGCCTCGTGAGTGGTTTCTGTCCTCCTTAGCACCCTCGCATTCCCCAAACTAAGAAATGTAACCCTTCAGTTTCACTGCTGATGTTTTGTATTGGCATCTGGTATTAAGGGAGAGCTCGGTTAACTGGCTTATGGTCCCAGCGGCTGGGAGTTGGCCAGGGACAATGCACTGGGAGTTGGCCAGGGACAATGCACTGGAAAAGCCAGAGGCAGCTCTCTGAGCTCTGCACCTCGCTAGCCTCGGTCTACCACAGGGGTCGCTTTTCTTGCCCGTGGGGAGGTTAGCTAAGCGTGCAGGAGCACATGGTGACAGGGAAGGCCCCAGATGGTACCCAGTGGCTCCGCCTAGCCTTGCCTCGCAGGTTCCACTGAGCCGGTGCGGAACTAGATGAAGCTATTAAGTGGGCCGTTAAACACAGCCGAGCCTCGAGATACAAGCCGTAATTAAGTAAACACCCAGCTGGAGGGCCGTTGAACTCGCTCATTTCCTCCTCCTTCTAGGGCATTCAGCATTCTGGGCGAGGGGCAGAATGAGGGGCAGAAGAGAGAAGAGAAATTGAGAGTCGGCTCTTCTGCCTTCAACTTGGACCACGCTGCTGTCTCCTCCGTGGCTCCCCCTTGTCGCTCACTTGCACGTTCGTTCGTTCATTCATTCATTCATTCAGCAAATTACTTGCTGGTAGCCTGCTATGTGCCAAGCACTGGAGATACAATGGTGAACAAAACAAGCAACCCCCCCCACCCCCGCACCCTTGGACAGTCCATCCCTGACTGTGTGTGCGCAAGCGCGGGGGTGGGGGACCAGGTTGAGGGAAAAAAACCATGTAAGTAAATGTTAGATCATACGTGCTGTGTGCATGAACAAAGACGAAATGGGAAGTGCAAATTTGTGAGACAGAAAGTAGGGGCACCTGGTTGGCTCAGTTGGTGGGACCCTGTGACTTTTTTTTTTTAAGGTTTTATTTATTCATTTGAGAGAGAGAGAGCGCTCTCTCTCAAGCAGAGGGAGTGACAGAGGGAGAAGCAGACACCCTGCTGAGCAGGGAGCCCAACATGGGGCTCTATCCCAGAACTCATCCCAGAGATCATGACCAGAGCTTAAGGCAGAGGCTTAACCATCTGAGCCACCCAGGTGTCCTGAGCCTGCAACTCTTGACTTCAGGGGCATGAGCTGAAGGCCTGCAATAGGTAAAAAGACGACTTAAAAAAACAAAAATCAAAAAACACACGAGACAGAAGGTAGGATTGGAAATTGTACATAACGTGATCCAGAAGGTGTTTCCAACAGAATCCAGGAAGAGACAGAATCATCCAAGCCTGGAGGGTTCAAGTCTTACTGAGGGGCCTAGAGGAATGGGCAGGGTTCAGAGAATCAAAAGGGATATTGAGGCTCTGGGGACCAACAACAACAGAGAGGCCTTAGAACTCTGAGGACTGAAGGGCAAGGGGAGGAAATGATGTCACTGAAAGTTTGGAGTTGGGGAGAGCTGGAGAGTAGAGGAAGGACTCCCCCTCCCAAATGCAGCTGCTATCTGGCCAGGGCAAGCAGGTAGGATGTAAGAAAACTCCAACATCTTTCTCCTTTTGCCATTCATCTCCCAGCAGCACTTCCTATGGGCCTAACCCACCCAGAAGCCTGTGGGCAGGAGAGCCCAGGTGGTATGGTCTCTAGGGGTCATTTCTCCAGTCACAGCGCAGGATGGAGAAAACAGAAAATGGATGAAGGGTGGGCGAGCCATGGGGAAAGCCAAGAGGCCTCACTGAGAAATGGACATTTTTTTTTTTAAAAGATTTTATTTATTTATTTGACAGAGAGAAATCACAAGTAGGCAGAGAGGCAGGCAGAGAGAGAGAGGGAAGCAGACTCCCTGCTGAGCAGAGAGCCCGATGCGGGACTTGATCCCAGGACTCTGAGATCATGACCTGAGCCGAAGGCAGCGGCTTAACCCACTGAGCCACCCAGGCGCCCGAGAAATGGACATTTGAACAATACAAGGAAGTGAAGAAACAAGTTACAGTAAGGATATCTGAAGAAAGAGTATTCCAGGCCAACAAACCCAAGCAAAGGCCCTGAGGCAGTGGATTACTTGGGACAGAAAAAAATTTAAAAAAATAATAATAAAAGGAAGAATGTCTGGAGTAGAGTGACAAGTAGGAAATGAGTCAGAGTTGAGAGGGTGGGGAGCAAATCTTACAGAGCATCACAGGCCGTTGTAAAAACCTACTGAGTGGGAGGGGAGGAAGACCCTGGAGGCTGTAAGCAGAGGCATAGCCTTGAGACCACAGGGAATGAGGGTAGAAGTTGGGAGGTCAACGGGGATCCTACTGCAATCATCCACACAGAAGCAGAAACAGCTTGGTTTAGGGTAGACACTGTAGAAGGGATAAGAAATTACCAGATTAAAAAGCACCCAGAAAATAACAAGTGTTGGCGAGGATGTTAAAAAATTGGAACGCTTGTGCGCTGTGGGTGGAAATGGAAAATGGTGCAGCCACTATGGGAAACAGCATGGCGGTTACTAAAAAAATTAAAAATAGAATTTCCATATGAGATAGCAATTCCACTTCTGGTTACATACTCAAAAGAATTGAGAGCAGGGACGCACAGAGATATTTGAACATCCATGCTCATAGCAACATTATTTGCAATAGCCAAGAGGCAGGAGCCATCCAAGTGTCCATCCACAGACGAATGAATAAACAAAATGTTCACTAGGCACAGAGTTTCAGTTTTGCATGATGAAATGAGTTCTGTGGAAGGATGATGGTGATCGTTGCGTGGCAGTGTGAATGTACTTAATTCCACTGAACTGGATACGAGTTTCACCCTGACTTTTAAAAAGTTTCTAAAAAAGTAATTAGATTCTGGGTGTATTTTAAAGCTATTGCCAGGGTGTCCGGCTGGCTCAGTGACTAGAACATGTGGCTCTTGATCTTGGGGTTGGGAGACAGAGCTGAAGTTGGGCGTAAAGAAGGATTAAAAAAAATTTTTTTTAGGGAACCTGGATGGCTCAGTTGGTTAAGCATGATCCTGGAGTCCCGGGATCAAGTCTCGCATCAGGCTCCTGACTTGGTGGAGAATCTGCTTCTCCCTCTGACCCTCCTCCTCTCATGCTCTCTCTCTCCCTCTCTCTCTTTCATTTTCTCTCAAATAAATACATAAATAAAATCTTTAAAAATATTTTAAAAAGGGGCGCCTGAGTGGCTCAGTGGGTTAAGCCACTGCCTTTGGCTCAGGTCATGATCTCAGGGTCCTGGGATCGAGCCCCATATCAGGCTCTCTGCTCAGCAGGGAGCCTGCTTCCCTCTCTCTCTCTCTCTGCCTGCCTCTCTACCTACTTGTGATCTCGCTCTGTCAAATAAATAAATAAAAATCTTTAAAAAATAAATAAAAAAAAAATAAAGATATTGCCAACAATAATATTACCCAAAGGACTGGCTATGAGTTCGAGAGAAAGAGTGGGTCAAGGATGACTCCAGCCTTTGGGGCCTCAGAAACCAGCAGGATAGCAATGCCATTTCTTGAGTTTGGGAAGGTGTGTGTAGTAACATTATCAGGGTACTGCTCAGACCCTCCTTGGGATCCCTTTAAAGTTTTCTGAGTTCCCCTTTCTCAGCTTCTGTGAGCTGATGCTCCTAGTACCCTGCACATGTGACTCTCTTCAGAGGCCTGACCATCGACTCTTGGGGTCCCTTTGCCCTTGCAAGGAAGTGCCCAGGGTCATGAGTTCATGCCCTGTACTGGACTCCATTTTGGGTGTGGAACCTACTTAAAAAAAAAAAAAAAAAAAAAGGGAGGGGGGCACCTGAGTGGCTCAATCAGTTAAGCCCCTGACTTCGGCTCAGGTCATGATCTCAGGGTCTTGAGATCAAGCCCTGTGTCAGGGTCCCTGCTCAGCAGAAAGTCTGCTTCTCCCTCTCCCTCTGCAGCTCCCCTGCTTATGCTCTATATTTCTCCCAAATAAATAAATAAAATCTTTTTTTTTTAAGATTTTATTTATTTATTTGACAGAGAGAGATCACAAGTAGGCAGAGAGGCAGGCAGAGAGAGAGAGAGGAGGAAGCAGGCTCCCTGCTGAGCAGAGAGCCCGATGCGGGACTCGATCCCAGGACCCTGAGATCATGACCTGAGCCGAAGGCAACGGCTTAACCCACTGAGCCACCCAGGCGCCCCTAAATAAAATCTTTTAAAAAATTAATAAATAAATCCTGAATCCAGCTCTTCTGGTATATGCGACCTTAGGCAGGTGACTTTCTACTCTCTGTGCTCCAATATTCTCATCTATAAAATAGGATAAATATAGTAACACCTTCCTCATAGGTTATATCACTATTTTTGTAAAACACTTTAGAACATGATAAACATAAGTGTTAAATTGTATTAATTGTCCCTCTCCTTTCATTGAGGATTTCCTCAATGAAAGATAGTTTTTGCCTGCTTCGTTCACAGTGCATAGAACAGCCTAGCATAGGGGTGCTTGTCTGGATCAGTGGGTTGGGCCTCTGCCTTCGGCTTGGGTTGTGATCTCAGCATCCTGGGATCTAGCCCCGCATGGGTCTCTCTGCTCAGCAAGGAGCCTGCTTCCCCCTCCCCCTCTGCCTGGCTCTCTGCCTACTTGTGATCTCTGTCTCTGTTAAATAAATAAATAAATAAAATCAATCTTAAAAAAAAAAAAAAAAAAGCCTAGCATAAAATGCTCAAATATTTATTGAATGGATGAAATCAACAAGATGCAACTTATAAGCATCTGACAGGGTGCTAGATGCATAGTAGAAGCAAAACTCGTGTGGGTTGCCTGATGCACCTCACAGAGCTGAGGAGAGATCCAATGAGCTAACATAGGGCTAAGTATTTAACAAAGAATCATACAAATAATACAAGTCATAATAAAGCCAACTACTACCATTTCCTGAGCACACACCAGATTCAGATTCTGTACTAATTACTTTTCATGCATGAACTCATTCGAATCCTCACAACTCTACATAGTCATTCATATTATTACTTTTCACTGATGAGAAAACAGGTTAAGGCCCTTGCCCAAGACCACACACTAAGGCAGAAGCAAAGCCACAGTGTAACAGAGTTCTGTCTCACTCCAAAACTCACTGTCTGAACCAGTTGCCAAGCTGCTATCGGTCAATATTTGCTGGAAGAATGAATTTGTGAAGCAGGTCTTTGGTACATTAGGAAGAATTCCATAATATCCGATCCTTTCTCTTAAAAACCTCTTAAAATAAACATATTTGCCCCTGATTCAAGGTTAAATTCTGGGTCCTGCAAGAAACATTTAGAAAAAGCTTTTCTGCCCATTTTTGGTAGCAAAATTCCCAGATCTCCCCTCCCACACAGCATACTTAGGGGGATGTGTCCCAAAGACAAGCGGGTATTTTGCAGTCTTTTTCTAGGAAGGAGCCTTAATACAGGGTGGGGTCCTATTTCCTGTCCCTCCCCTCCACTGCCCAGTGCTCTGCACAAATGATTCCATAGTCTTGCTTCTTTATATTTATTCTTGATTTCTCTGGGACCCTCCTTTTTGTCTGGTGATGTCACTGGCTAGCTCCTTCCATCTATCACTTCTGAAGACTGCAAGATGCTAAGGCAGCTGACCCCAGCAAGAAACCTGATCCATATACCTTCCCTTTCCTTGAGTCTTTGGAGGGGCTGTGCTGCCTTTAGCATCAGTGAATTTCTGCCAAGGCCTGAGCTGTCAGTTTCCAAAGACCAGCAGCCAAGCATTTATATATGTGTGTACAATGAGCACACAGAATCAATTAATCAATAAGCACTCACAAAACCCTGAAGACCCGTGGTTGGCTAGGGTCTAGAAACTTTGAGTACTATAGGGCTGGAAAAGGGCCTTGAAGAAAACAACAACAACTACAACATAACAATAATCTGTCCTCAAAGGCATTCTTCATCCTTCCCCTGAGAGGCACTGATGACCCTCGGATTAGGTTTCCCAGGCTCACTTGAGAGATGACTTCCTGCTGGGATCAGTCAAAGGGAAGCACTAGGAAGACTGGAGGCAGGACAATGAAAAAGCCAGGGTATTTATTCTCCTGCCTCAGTGTCGTGGCAATGGCTGTGTCTTGTCTATAGCTCCAGCTATGGGTCCAGGTTCTAGTAACACCACCTTTCCCCTCTCTTCTTCCTGCTAAGTGGTGGATGACTTCTTGCTGCCTAATCTATAGGTTGCATCACTGTCTCCTATTTGACTTCTCAGCCTCTCTGTCACCTCTGCATTAAGTTCCCTCCAAAGACTCACAGTGGTTTTGCTTTCCATATTGGATGTTGATTGATAGGAGAGTTAAAACACACTACTTGCTATGGGTGAGACAGTGTTCTAGATACATTACATAAATTAATTTACTCAATTCCACCATCTGAGGAATGATTACATTTTACAGATTATAGTTTACATTTACATCTTACAAAACTGAGGCACTTAGAGTTTGATCTACTCTAAGTAACATCCCAGATCTGGATGCATATCAGAAATTGCCCAGGAGATGCCAGCAATGTTTGATTTCTTTTTTTTTTTTTTTAAGATTTTATTTATTTATTTGTCAGAGAGAGAGAGGAGCGAGATTGAGCACAAGTAGACAGAGAGGCAGGCAGAGGCAGAGAGAGACACAGGCTCCCTGCCGAGCAAGGAGCCCGATGTGGGACTCGATCCCAGGATGCTGGGATCATGACCTGAGCCAAAGGCAGCTGCTTAACCAACTGAGCCACCCAGGCGTCCCAATGTTTGATTTCTTGTTCTGGGTGGTGTATACATGTCTGTGCTCACTTAGAGGAAATTTATGGAGCAATAAATCCATGGTTTTATACTCTTCTGTGTGTATACATGTCAAGAAAGATCCAGTTTGTAAAATGGCATTTAGCAAGGAAAAAGACACTGTTTTCAAGATGTTTGTGAAGAGTTCATTTTTTCCCCTAAAATGACTCAGAAAAAAAGTAACATTTTGAAAGTACCATATTTCTTTTATATAGTTTATGATTGTAATCATATGAAACAAAATTAAAATTAAACATTTTAAGTAAAACAAAATAGTTTTAAATCTTATAAAAATAGGGGCACCTGGGTGGCTCAGTTGTTAAGTGTCTGCCGTTGGCTCAGGTCATGATCCCGGGATCCTGGGATCGAGCCCTGCACTGGGCTCCCTGCTCAGCAGGGGAGTCTGCTTCTCCCTCTCCCACTCCCCCTGCTTATATTCCCTCCCTCACTGCCTCTCTCTCTCTCTGTCAAATAAGTAAATAAAACCTTAAAAAAAACTTGTAAAATTATTATATCTAACTTTTTTTATTTAACAAAAAAAAGGATATTTAGTGTTACTAAAGATTCAACATAAGGCACCTGGGTGGCTCAGTCAGTTAAGCGACTGCCTTTGGCTCAGGTCATGATCCTGGGGTCCTGGGATTGAGCCCCGTGTCAGGTTCCCTGCTCAGTGGGGAGTCTGCTTCCCCCTCTGCCTGCCTCTGTGCCTGCTCGTGCTCTCTATCTCTTTGTCAAAAAAATAAATAAAAATCTAAAAACAAAAAAATATTCATCATAAATATAATCTCTGATGTCTACTGTTAGATCAATATTTGTTAACCCTTTTCCTCCTCTAGGACTGAGTAACTTTAAACTTAAGGATATTATTAAAAATGCTACAATGGGGTCCCTGGGTGGCTCAGTGGGTTAAAGCCTCTGCCTTTGGCTCAGGTCATGATCCCAGGGTCCTGGGATCGAGCCCCACATTAGGCTCTCTGCTCAGCAGGGAGCCTTCTTCCTCCTCTCTCTCTGCCTGCCTCTCTGCCTACTTGTGATCTCTGTCAAATAAATAAATAAAATCTTTAAAAAAAATGCTACAGTGAAAAAAAAAATTGTCCAGGAAGCCAATTAAAGTTACAGCAGGTGATGGATACCATCCTAGCCCTACTGAATCAGACCTGCCAGTCCCTGGGGCCCAGAAATCTGGATATTTAAAAGCTCCCCAGGTGATTCTGATGCAACTAACCCAGCACCCCTCCATGAACTGGTATTCAGGGAACCCTGACCTTGTTTTGGTGATGAGGACGCATAGATCCAGGTAGGGAAAGTGACCTGCCCGTGGTTGCACAGCGAACTCTATGGGAGACAAGAACACTGCCAAGGAGAGCAACTTCAAGGTCACATGGCTGGCTTCTAATGTTTGGACTCGTTTTCCCTGGAGCCATCTGAAGCCACTTATTATTAGAAATGTTTTGGAAAATTCAGCGTGTAAACAGACATATGCAGGATTGCTGAGTGGCTGATCAGTGTTTGGAAAAGAAAAAAAGAGGCAGTTTCATCCACTTAGTCTTATTTTCAGTCCTTTCTGAATAAGTTCGTTAATCCTGCCTCCATTCTAACCTTCCCCATTCTGACCAAGACTGTGGTTGGGCCAAGAATTCATACTTTTTAACAGGGGCCTAAGGTAATCTGACAATTTGGAAAATATGATCAAAATCCAAAAAGCCCAGAATCTAAATGGAGTTTGTAATAACCAACCCCATAATGGTTAGATTTTTGTCTCCTCCCCATTCCCCATTGCTATATTCCCAGCACCAACGAAAGTGCCTGGCACACAGTAGCAGCTTAATAAATATTTATTGAATGAAATAATAATACTATTTTTTCTTGCATTTTGAAAATATTTTATGTACCATTATTCCCTGATCCCCAAAATGGACAGAATAGATACTAGGGTCCTCGTTTTACAGAAAATAAAACTGAGTTCAGAGAGACAAGGTGACTTATCAGATCACATAGCTAGGCAGAGCCCGCATCGGGCTCTCTGCTTTGCAGGGAGCCTGCTTCCTCCTCTCTCTCTGCCTGCCTCTCTGCCTACTTGTGATCTGTCTGTCAAATAAATAAATAAAATCTTTAAAAAATATATTTAAAAAATTAAAAAAATAAAATAAAATAAAATTCCTAAAGACCTCCCCACTGTGCTCTGTCAAGGTTCTGCATGGTCTAGTCCCCACTTACCTCTCCATTCATTACACTGAAGAAATATTTACTGAGGACCAACCACATGTTAGATACTATTTTGCACATTAGGGATGCAGGAGTAAATCAAACGAGGTCTTTGCTTTCATGGAGTTTATAGAAAAAAAAAGTAGATAAATAAACAAATTAGATAATTACAGACTCCTGAGAGTGCTTAGATGGGGATGCCTGGGTGGCTCAGTCAGTTAAGCATCGGCCTTTGGCTCAGGTCATGATCCCAGTGTCCTGGGATTGAGTCCTGCATCGGGCTCCCTTCTCCATGCTTCTCTCTTTGCCTCTGCTACATCTCTCTGTCAAATAAAGAAATAAAACCCTTAAGAAAGAATGAAAGAGTGAGCTAAGATGGAAATAAAGTAACAAGATAGTCTCTGGGGAATGGTCAGGACAGATATTCTAATAAGGCAACACTGAAGCTAAGACCTGAAGGTTGAAAAGAAGCCAGTCATGGAAAAGTTGGGAGAAAGTATTCCAGGCAGAAGGAACAGCATGTGCAAATACCTTTGCTGAGGTAAGCAACCCAACCACAGTCTTGGTCAGTCTTTGTTCCTTCTAGAAACCAGGAACAAAGTAGATAGTGTGGCAGAAGTTGAGTGAGTCGGAGAGAGAGATGAAGTAAGACTGGAGAAAATAGGTGAGAGCCAGATCATATAGGGCTCTGCAGCAATAGAAACTGGTCTTCTAGTCCATGACCAAAAAAAAAAAAAGCTACTGAACAGAGGAGGAATATGAGCTGATTTATATTTTGTAACAATCCTCCTAGCTCCCGTGTGAAAATGAATTGGGGACAGGAGGAATGAAAGTAAGGGACAAGAGAGGAGGCTGGTGCTAGGCCCAGAAAAGAGAGGACAAGCTTGCTGGGACCTTAGGAGAAGATGGAGTCGAGTAGTCAGATTCCCTATAGAGCTTCCAGGTGAAGTTGACAAGACCGGATGATAAACTGGATGAAGGGGAGGAGGAGATGGTGCTATTTATGGAGGAAGAATCAGGTGCAGGAGGAATCAAGAGTTCCATCTGGATTGTGAACTTGGAGCTAGGCAGACACAGATACTGGGTTTACCACGGACCATGGATGGGTATCTCTAAAGAGATGATACTTAAACACGATAGATTAGCCCTGATGTGCTCTGACATTTGAAGACTGAGCAGAAGAGGGACTAAGAGAGGTTAGAGGAAAACCAGAAGATTGAAGTCCACAGAAGAAAGTGTTTCCAAAAAGAGGAGGTGACCAGCTCAATCAAAGATGCTGGGAGGCCATGAAAGGTGTGGTCAGGGATATGTCCATTGAATCTGGCTGTTTGAGGTCGTTGGAAGCATAGTTTCATGAGAGTATCACGCCAGAAACCAGATTGGATTAGACAGAACAGTAAATTAGAGGTGAGGAAGCATGTACAGACAATTATTTTCAAGTTTTCCTTCAGCGGGGGTGTAGCTGCTGGTGTGTGTGGAGGCAAGTGAGGGTTTGTTTTTTTAGATAGAATTTACTAGAGTCGTGTTCTCCAAACTTCAGTCATTGAAGAATAGTCTTTGTTTCTGCCCCATCCTTACACCACAGGTACTCTAAATTTAAAATTTGTCTTATTTTTTAAAAAGATTTTATTTACTTATTTGACAGAAAGACAGCGAGAGAGGGAACACAAGCAAGGAGTAGGAGAGTGAGAAGCAGGCTTCCCACTGTGCAGGAAGCCAGATGTGGGGCTCAATCCCTGGATCCTAGGATAATGACTTGAGCCAAAGGCAGAAGCTTAACGACTGAGCCATCCAGGCACCCCTTAAAATTAACTTAAAATTTACCCAATTTTAGGGGTGCCTGGATGGCTCATTTGGAATTTCAAAGAAAAAAACATTTTTTTGGTTATGGTCCATGTGATTTAAAACCACCTAATACTGGGATTATATTCTGAGAAATACTTCCTAGAACATTTCTTTTTTTTTTTGTCGTTGAGAAATAACTTATGCTTGGTTGAGTGAGCAAATCTTAAATGTAGAGCTCGAATAATTTTTGCATAGGTATATACCAGTGTATCACACAGTTTAAGCTCAAGAGTTTTCTTTCTCTTTTTCTTCCTTCCTTCCTTCCTTTAAGATTTTATTTATTTATTTGTCAGAGAGAGAGAGAGAGAGAGCGAGCATGCACAAATAGGCAGAAGGAGAAGCAGGGTCCCCACCTCCCTGAAGGCAGATGCTTAACCCATGGAGCCACCCAGATAATATTCCTAGTGCCTAGCACAGTGCTAGTACGTCATAGGTACTCTCTCTTTTTTCCTTATTAGTTTTCTACAAAGAACATGTGTTATTTGTGAGTTAAAAAACCAAGTCCTAGGGCCCCTGGGTGGCTCGTTAGTTGAGCGACTGCCTTCAGCTCAGGTCATGATCCTGGAGCCCAGGGATCAAGTCCCACATGGGCCTCCCATCTCAGCAGGGGGTCTGCTTCTCCATTTGACCTTCCCCCTTCATACTTGTTCTTTCATTCTCTCTCAGGTAAATTTTTAAAAATCTTAAAAAAAAAAAAAAAGTCCTATCCAGGGCACCTGTCTGGTCCAGTTGGTTCTTGATCTTGGGGTTGTGAATTTAAACCCCACATTAGGGATAGAGATTACTTAAAAATTAAGTCTTTTGGGGGAAAAAAAAAGTCTAATCTGAATTCCAATTTTCCAGAGTGTCTAATCCAGAACTTATCAATGAAAACCAGAAAGAACATCAGGATCTCCCTTTGGATGTTAAGCCCTAGTCTGAGAAGACAGACGTGTCCAAATGGAGCATCCAGGAGTGGGTATCCTGAATCCAAGCCTCCCCCTAGCTACTAATCTGTATTTTGTGGGTCTTTGCTCTCACACCCTCATACACAATAGTTAAGGACACCAGAACCAATTCACTAAAACAGGGACGGCAAGACAAAACATCACCCATAAGTCTTTAAAAATTTAAAGAGTCTGATAGAGTCCTCCATTTGGCATCTGTCACGAAAGGAAATCGCCTGGGGCCTGTGCCTCTGTTGTTTTCCCTCTTCCAGACACCTTCTGTACAAACGCCCCTCCCTGAGGTTTACCCTCAGCTGCTGGTAGGAGGGTGTCAGGACCTTTTGCAGGAGGAGTTGTAGAATGGAAAAGCCCTTTATATTCAGACAAGTGCAACTAATGAGTTGATATTCCCCAAGCAAGTTGAGGATCAAAGTCAGAGATCTGAAACTCTGGCAAAGATACAGACATCTGTGGGCATGGGTGGGCCCAAGCTGGGAGGCCCTGGAGAGCACTACCAGGGGCTGTGGACACCCAGTTGGGCTTGCCTGCGACCAGACAGGTGTCAGGGCTGGCTGGAGAAGGCCAGGTCCCCAAGCTGAATGCAGGAAGGAAGAATTTGGAACCATTGTAATTAAATTAATTACAGGAATTTGTGGCGTAGGGGGTGGAAGTAAAAGACAAGGAAGAAGAAAACATTCCACCGAGCCAAATTAACCAATGTTGAGAGTTTTAACTTTTGCTCCCAAAAGGATGCAACCAGTGTCGTTTTTGTATAAGAAATAAGAACATTGTGATAAAAGTAAAAAAAAAAAAAAAAAAACTTGATTTCTACTTAGAAATCCATTCCTATCTTTACCTTCAAAGAGGCAAACGCTCCGAGGTGGTTTATGTGCTCCTCCCTACATTTAAAAATACTTTTACATAATTGTACCAGCATGACAACTTGCTTTTTCTATACAATCTTATTTTTAAGAATTGTCCAATTTGATATACATGAACTTACTCCTCCTCCAGCACATGCATAGACCACATTTTGCTGGTGGCTATGTGGTACCAAGAGCCAACACTTAATAGCATGCCTCTCGACCAGAAAGGATCCCGAGTCTTCAGAAAGGGTCCACAAGTCCCCTTGAATTCTTCACCTAGGAGGACATAGGGATAAATCAAATTTCTCATCGTCACATAGCTGCTAAGTGACAGGGTAGGATCTGGGGCCCAAGTCTGCGACCAAAGTTCACAGTCCTCTCTACTGCACCATCCAGCCTCTCCTTGGGTGGCTTTCCAAGCTTTAATGTTTCAGGCAAGTGGCCCCAGTACTGTATAAATTAACTATTGCTGGTAACAAACCATCCCCAAAATGTAGTGGCTTAAAACAATAACTGTTATTTCTCATGATTCTGTGGGTTGATAAGATGGTTCTTCTGATCTTACCTGGACTCACTCAGTAGCTGTGGTCAGCTGGCAGCTTGGCTGGTTGGCCTACGATGGCTTCATTCATATGATTGGAGCCTCAGCTGGGATTTCTGGCCTTCTCTTCCAGCTGGACTTCTTCAGAAGGTGGTGGAAATGTTCCAAGAGAGTGAGAGCAGAAGCGGTAAGGTCTTGGCAACAGCCCCTTCTGCTGCATTCTTTCTGTTAAAGAAAGTCACAAAACCAGCTTCGATTCAAAGGGTGGGAAAACAGACCCCATCTTAGATGGGAGGGAATGCAAAGAATTTGTGGCCACCTTTAATCTATTAAAGTTAGGGCGCCTGGGTGGCTCAGTCATTAAGGGTCTGCCTTCGGCTCAGGTTGTGATCCCAAGGTCCTGAGATTGAGCCCTGCATCAGGTTCCTTGCTCAGTGGGAAACCTGCTTCTCCCTCTCCTACTCCCCCTGCTTGTGTTCCCTCTCTTGCTGTGACTCTGCCAGATAAATAAATAAAATCTTAAAAAAAAATCTACTAAAGTAACCATCCTTATATATACCCCTGGTATATAGGCAGTGTGTGTGTCTCTAAAGTGTGTACCAAGAAGTAGAATTGTCAGAATTGGGTTTTCCAACTTGAGATTTTTAGTTACTCAAAAAATTTTTTATTGCAATATAATCCATATATCATAAAATTCACCATTTTAAAAGGGTGTATTCAAGACTTTTTAGGTTGTGCAACCATCACTATTATCTAATTCCAGGACATTTCTTTGACCCAAAAGGAACCTCCTAACTCATTAGTAGTCAATCTTCACTTCCTTCCTCCTTAGCCCCTGGCAAACACCTATAGATTTAACTATTTTGAGCATTTCATATAAATGGAATCATATAATATGTGATGTTCTGTATCTGGCTACTTAAACTTGGCATAATGTTTTCAGGTTCATCTACATTGTAGCATGTATCATTACTTCATTCCTTTTTTATGGCTGAATAATATTCCACTGTATTGATTAACCACAATTTGTTTATCTATTCATCAGCTGATAGACATTTATGTTGTTTCTGCTTTTTAGCTGCTATGAATAATACTATTATGAATGTTCATGTACAAGTTTTTGTACAAACACACATTTTCTCTTCTCTGGGATATATACCTTAGAGTAAAATTGCTGGGTCATACAGTAATTCTATGTTTAACTTTTTGAGGAAGTGCCAAACTAGTTTCCACAGTGGCTGAACCATTTTACGTTTCTACCAACAATTCATGAGGTTTTCAATTTCTCCAAATCTTTGCCAACACTTGCTATTTTCCATTAAAAAAATCATAGCCATTCTAGTGAGTGTAAAGTGATATTTTGTTGTGATTTGGATTTGCATTCTCTAATGATTAATGATGTGGAGCATTTTTTCATGCGTTTATTGGCCATTGGCATATCTTCTTTGGAGAAAGTTCTACTGAAATCCTTTGTCCACTTTTAGAATGGGTTATCTTTTTATTGTTGAATTTTAAGAGTTCTTTTTTCCTTTACAATTTTATTTATTTATTTGACAGAGAGAGAGCACAAGCAGGGGGAGCAGC
This sequence comes from Neogale vison, assembly GCF_020171115.1. Taxonomy (NCBI): domain Eukaryota; kingdom Metazoa; phylum Chordata; class Mammalia; order Carnivora; family Mustelidae; genus Neogale; species Neogale vison. Next base: position 17,121,285 of record NC_058097.1, read on the forward strand.
AGGCAGAGGCAAAGGGAGAAGCAGAAGCAGGAAGAGGGAGAAGCAGTCTCCCCACTGAGCAAGGAGCCCGATGTGGGGCTCGATCCCAGGACTCTGGGATCATGTTCTGAGCTGAGGGCAGATGCTTAACCAACTGAGCCAACCAGGGGCCCCTGTAAGAGTTCTTTCTATATTCTGGGTATTAGACCCCAGTCAAATATATAATGTGCAGATACTTTTTTTCCCATTTTGTGGGTTGTCTTTTCACTTTCTCAACAGTATCCTTTAAAACACAGAAGTTTTTATTTTCATGAAGTCCAATTTATCTATTTTTTCTTTGATTGCTCATGCTTTTAGTGTCATATCCAAGAAATTATTACTTAAACCTAGGTTATAAAAAGTTACACCCATGTTTTCTTCTAAAAGTTTTATAATTTTAGCTCTTACATGTAGGTCTTTGATCCAATTTTAGTTCGTTCTTAAATATGTTGTGAGGTAAGTGTCCAGCCTCATTTCCTTGGATATCCAATACCATTTGCTGAAAAGACTCCTCTTTCCCTATCGGATTGTCTTGGAATCATTGTTGAAAATCAACAATGGGTACCATTACAATATCAAACATTACAAGTATCAGCCAGCATCCTTGCCTTGTTCCTACTCTGGGAATAATTCTATTATTTCACTATTATGTATGCTGTTTGATATGTGTATTATCAGGCACAAGAATTTCTCTTTAATTTGGATTTATTAATGCTTAATCATAAATGACTATTGAATTTTATCACCTACTTTTTTCTGGGGTTATTGAGGTGATCAGATTTTTCTCTTTTAACCATACCATGTGGTGTATTACATTAATAGATTATCTGTTTTGAAAGGCTTCTGCAATCCTGGGACAACTAATTGCAATTATTTTTTATTCTGAGTTCCTTTTCTATCTCCCTGTCTCCAATCATGCTTTGGAGGGTCAATGTTGTTTCCTGTTCTACGTCCTCATCAAAAATTCCAGTTTCTTAGTTGAAATGTTCTCTTAGAAGTTTCCGGAAGCTTGGATTTGCTCATTAGTGATGTGGTGGGGGTGGCTGAGAGGCTCCAGGGCAGAGCCCAGGGCTTTAGACTATGTATTTTCCAGAGGAGCCAGATGAAAGTCAGGGGCAGAGCAAGAAGCAGCCTTCCAAAGTCACCTACTTTGGTCGTTAAGCAGCAGAATTCAAATTCTCTGTCCTTATCTGTAAAGTTTATTCTGTCTTATAAACATTTTCTGGTGAAAAGTATAACTTTTCTCATTTTACATTCTGAGCACTTCCTATAAGCCAGGCACTGTGCTCTGTGATTTATTTACGTTATTAATGATGCTACCATTAGCTACCATTTACTGAACCTTTAGCCAGCTGTAGGCACCGTTTTAATTGTTCTACAATAGTATTTCATTTAATCCCCTTACCCATGCTATGGGGAGGTATTATCATCTCTAGTTTGCAGAAGAGGAAATGAAGGTTGAGAGAGGTTGAGTTGCTGGTGGTCGTTAAGACAGAGCCGAGGTTCAAAATCAGGTTCGTCTCATTGCAGAGCCTATGCCTTTAGCCACTATTGTACATGCTATGCATAATTAGTTCCGTCAGCCCAAACTCCCATGATCAGTATTAAGTACCAACAGCTCCGTGTGACCAGAGCTTGACCAAGCATTGTCAAGCGTGATTGGCTGGAGTCACTTGTGGTCTGATTGGTCTCGTTGTCAGGACGTGACACATGCTCACGTGAGCTGTTCTGCTGTAACAGCTCCCTTAGGGAAAATGGTATGCGCTTTTCTTTTTAAGTTTCTAAGAAATAGCAGCTTTATCTGTGATGTAATTAATCTACCATATAATTGCCCAATTTAAAGTGCACAAGTCAGAATTTTCTGTGTATTCACAGACTTGAACAACCATCACCATAATTGATTTTGGAATATTTTCATATTTCATATTTCACCTTTTCTGGATATTTCATCTAAATGGAATCATACAACATGTGGCCTTTACAGGCCATCTTCTTTCACTTTAAATACCATCTGAAGGCATAATTACCCATGTTGTAGCATATACCAGTACTTTCTTATTTCTTTTTATTTTCAAGTCATATTCCATTGTATGGATATACCACCTTTATTCTCCCATTCATCCGTTGATTGACATTTGGGTTGTTTTTGGCTATTAAAAATAATGCTGCTATGAGTATTTATATACCAGGTCCTAATGCAGACCTGTGTTTGATTTTTTATATGGTATATAAGCATTACTTCTTCTAAGACAATCTTTGTCCATGTCCAATTCAACCTTTTACAATTCAAAAACGTTCAAAAGCATTTCCTTTAACAAATAGCTGGAAAATGTTTTGGCAGTGGGTTCATTCACAAACTACAAGTGGAAGGCTGAGGTAGAAATGGTTTCCTCGGGCAAGGAGTCACCCATTCTCCACTGATTATACCCTGACTGTGTCAGCCCCTGGCACACCAGCGGCCCAGTTATCTTTCAGTTACCTCGAGTGGCCCTTGTAGCTAACCCCAGCTGTTCCAAATTTAGCCTTGTTTCTGTTCCCACTGTGGTCTTCCCCATCTCAGCAATGGCAATTCAGTACTATTGTTCAGGCCACAAACCTTGAGGTGGTTCCCACTCCCCTCTTTTCTTTCCTTCACATCCTAATCCAAGCAAATCCTGTTGGTTCTATCTTCAAAATACAACCAGAAGTCAAGCCCCTTTCACCCTGGATTATGACAATGGTCTCCAACGGTCTTCCTGTTTCTGATGCCTAGTCTGTTCTCCCCACAATGGCCAGATCATGTCACTGCTCTGCTCAAGTCCCTCCTATGGCTTCTATCCTTGGTGCAAAAGCCCAAATCCTTGCAATGGTTACAAGGTCTTATGAGATCTCATCTCTGTTATCTGTCAGGGTTCTTCTACTTCCTTCTCATTCACTCCTTTTCATACATGGGCCTCAGAACTGTTCCTCAAGCAAGGCGGAGTATACCCCTGCCACAGGGCCTTTGCCCATGCTGTCCCCTTGTCACACTCTTCTTTCAGATAGCCATAACACTCCCTTCCTCTGAGGACATCCTTTAAGTTTTGACTTCCTTCCACTGAGGACTTCCTTGACTTCCCTATTGAACACGGTGCCCTCATCACATCATTTGCTACTTTCCTGCCTTAGTTTCTCTTTGGCACATCTCACTTGCTAATATAATATCATTTACCTTTTATTATGTTCATTGTTTTCCCCTCCTCCCACTCTGCCCTCTGCACTCTTGCCAAGTCAGCCCAGGGAAGGCTGAGATTTTTTTTTAAATTTTTTATAAACATATAATATATTTTTATCCCCAGGGGGTACAGGTCTGTGAATCGCCAGGTTTACACACTTCACAGCACTCACCATAGCACATACCCTCCCCAATGTCCATAATCCCACCCTCCTTCTCCCAAACCCCCTCCCCCCAGCAACCCTCAGATTGTTTTGTGAGATTAAGAGTCACTTATGGTTTGTCAAGGCTGAGATTTTTGAGTGTTTTTTTTTTTCCCAGACTCTGGAACAGGTCTGGCACTGTTGACTGAATGACCAAGTCCGTTGGTGGGATCAGCCCATTCCAGGTTGCTCTCTTTCCTCCGTTTCTCTCTCCTGATACAAACCTGTCTTAAGGACACTCTCAGGTCCTTCGTTTTCAGCTCCCCACTCTCAGACCGGCTAATTTCCCACCTGCGGGCAGCGCCTGAAACCTCCTTTTAATGGTTTAACGTTTTCATACAGGAAGTCTCACATTTGTGTTTACCATCTGCCTGCCCTCTGGGCATGCCAACTGCACAGGGGAGAGTAAAACTATCATACCCAGGGCCACCTTCTGAGGAAGAGGCCCTGGGGTTCTTCCCACATACATTTCTATAAACAAAAAACTTGGGTTCATTCATTCATTCACAGACAGATCTGGGGTTTAGAAGCCTGAAGAATCTATAACTGGGGAGCTCCTCTTTAAATCATTGCCCCAAAATTACAAGTACAAAAGTAGGTACCTAACTTTGCATTTATTCAGAATGAGAAAATAAACCACTACCAATCACAAACTTAGAAAAAATGTATACCATAAACATTACAACATTTTAGAAAATGTAATTTTTTAAAAAAAGATTTTTATTTACTTATTTGAGAGGGAGCACAAGAGGTGGGAGTGGCAGGCAGAGCAGGCAGAGGAGGAGCAGGCTCCCTGATGAGCAGGGAGCCTGATGTGGGGCTCGATCCCAGGACCCTGAGATCATGACCTGAGCCGAAGGCAGAGGCTTAACCCGCTGAGCCACCCAGGCACCTCAAAATGTGATTTTTATTAATTAATGGTGTTGACACCTTTCTCTCACCTTTTCTCATGCAGTTTTTGGTTGCAAACTCTTCATTCACCTCTTCATATGATGGCCATTTTGTAATATTCTCTATTGAGAGAATAGAAAGATACTTTAGTCTTCTTCTAGAATGGTTGATCAAAAATTGTTAATTATCATTAACAGTTTAAGAAGGTTTCCTGCTCATTTTTAATAAGTCAATTTTTGTTATTTCATATATCAAAAATTTTTAATACTTTTGTATTAAAAATGAGTAAATTTTTGGATTTTCCAATTTGGGACAACTTTACTAAATTTCTTTCATATACAAACTAAATAATTTCAGGGTGTTTTGAATTTTGCTTGTGTAGTCACTAATCTTTGAAGTGATAGGAATGGCATGTTCCAAGTTTTAGGTTATTTTCAACAATGCCTGCCTATTGTATCAAATAGCAAGGGATTTAAACACAAGCATTCTGATAAATTTTATTTCACCAGATTCTCATAAAAAAGAGAAGTGTATAGTACATTTGTGTGTATATGCTACGTATCAATTAGTTATTATAACAAACCACCTCCAAATTAAGGGATTTTTTAAAAGATTTATTGATTTATTTATTTGAAGAGAATGTGTTGGGAGGATAGGGACAGAGGGACAGGGAGAGAGAAAGAATCTCAAAAAGACTCCCCACTGAGCGTGGAACCCCATATGGGGCTTGATCCTATGACCTTCAGATCATGACCTGATCCAGATTCAAGAGTCAGATGCTTAATCGACTGAGCCACCCAGGCACTCCCAAAATTCAGTTCTTAAAACAATAATCATTTTATTAACTTATGCTTCTGTGGGACAGCAATTTAGGCTGCCATCAGCCGGGTGATTCTTCTGTCAGTATCACCTGGCATTGGTCAGGCAGTTACAGTTACTTAGTGACTGGAAAGGAACTATAGGACCTAAGATGGCTTCATCCACATGTCTGGTGGTTGGTGCTAGCTATTGGCTGGGACCCTCTCTCCCAAAGATCTCTAATTTTCAGGAAGGCTGGCCTGGGATTCTTTACATAGCAATGGAAAAACTTCTTTTTTTTTTTTTTTCTTTAAGATTTAATTAATTAGGGGCGCCTGGGTGGCTCAGTGGGTTAAGCCGCTGCCTTCGGCTCAGGTCATGATCTCAGGGTCCTGGGATCGAGTCCCACATTGGGCTCTCTGCTCAGCAGGGAGCCTGCTTCCTCCTCTCTCTCTCTCTCTGCCTGCCTCTCTGCCTACTTGTGATCTCTGTCTGTCAAATAAATAAATAAAATCTTAAAAAAAAAAAGATTTAATTAATTAATGTATTTGACAGAGAAACAGCAAGAGAGGGAACACAAGCAGGGGGAATGGGAAAGGGAGAAGCAGGCTTCCTGCCAAGCAGGGAGCCCCACACAAGCCTTGATCCCAGGACCCTGGGATCATTACCTGAGTTGAAGGCAGACCCCTAACTACTGAGCCACCCAGGTGCCCCAGGACTTCTTTTTCCTTAGTTAATTAATTTATTTGAGAGAGAGTGCACGTGCACAAGCCTCCAAAGAAGCAGAGGGAGAAGGAGAGAGAATCTTAAGCAGACTCCCCAATGAGCACGGAGCCAGATGCAGGGCTCAATATCACAAACCTGAGATCATGACCTCAGCTGAAACCAAGAGCTGGTTGGTTAACCAACTGTGTCACCCAGGCACCCTGTAAGAGCTTGCTTAGATGGGAAAGGCCAAGAGCAGAAGCTACATGGCTCCTTGAGTTCTGGACTTGGAACTCCTGCTTCACTTCTCCTGTATTCTATTACTCAAAGCATATCACAAGGCCATCCCAGCTTCAAGAGGTGTGGACAGACTACACAGCTTGATGGGAAAAGCAACAATGTCATATTGCAAAAGGCATTTGTGCAATGATGGGAAGAATGATTGTGAACATTTTTTTTTAAGATTTTATTTATTTATTTGACAGAGAGAGATCATAAGTAGGCAGAGAGGCAGGCAGAGAGAGAGGAGGAAGCAGGCTCCCTGCTGAGCAGAGAGCCCGATGTGGGACTTGATCCCAGGACCCTGAGATCATGACCTGAGCTGAAGGCAGCGGCTTAACCCACTGAGCCACCCAGGCGCCCTGATTGTGAACATTTTTGCATATGATCTACTATGTAATGCATTACTGAGTATAGTCTTAATAGGAGACCACAAAGAATAAATGCCCCCAAAAAGTTTACATCAAGAAATATCATTTTCAAACTATAGAAAGCCAAAGTTAAAGAATAAAAACTAAAAAATAAGCAGACAAATTCTAAAAGTAGCCAGAGGGGGGAAAAATACCTTATTTATACAAGATCAAAGTTAAGAACTAAATTCAACATTTCCTCAACATTTCCATTCAAACAAGAAGAGAGTAGTGAAATAGTTACAGAGTTGAGGGAAAAACTCCACCAGTGTAGAATTCTATACCCTCTGAAATTATCTTTCAAAAGTAAAGGAAAAATAAGGTTTTTCTCTGACAAACAAAAATTGAGAATTTGCTGCCGGTAGAGCCTGCTTTGCAAGAAATGTTAAAAGAGTTTCTTTAGAGAGAAGGAATACTATAGGTGTGCCTGGGTGCCTCAGTCAATTACATGTCAGACTCGGTTTCGGATTGGGTCATTATCTTGCGGTCGTGAGCGAGAGCCCCGTGTTGGGCTCTGCACTCAGCACGGAATCTGCTTGGGGTTCTCTCTCTTCCTCTCCCTCCCCTCCTGCCCTTTTGTCACTTGTTCTCATGCACACACTTTCTTAATAAGAGAGAGTATAGGGGCGTCTGGGTGGCTCAGTGGGTTAAGCCTTCAGCTCAGGTCATGATCCCATGGTCTTGGGATTGAGCTCTGCATCAGGTTCTCTGCTCAGTGGGGAGCCTGCTTCCTCCTCTCTCTCTGCCTGCCTCTCTGCCTACTTGTGATCTCTGTCTGTCAAATAAATAAATAAAATCTTTTAAAAAAGAGAGAGAGTGCACGTGCATGAGCCTCCAAAGAAGTAGAGAAGGAGAGAGAATCTTAAGCAGACTCCCCAATGAGCATGGAGCCAGATGCAGGGCTCCATAAATACATAAATATAATTAAATAAAATCTATTTATTTAGATTTATTTCTTATACATGAATAAATAAAATCTATAAAAAATATTTTAAGTAAGGAAGGAAAATTATATAGGTCAGAAGCCCAGATTTATGTAAAGAAAGAAAGAACATCAAAGAAGGAATCAGTGAAAGTAAAATAAAAACTTTTGTTTTTCTTATTCTTAATTGATCTACAGATAAGAGTTTGTTCAAAATAATAAATAACAACAATGTATTCAATTGTGTATGCTTATGTATATGTCAAATAAATCACATCAGTGACACAAGGAACAAGAAGGAAGATTAAGATTATTTTGTTATGGGGTATGGTCTACATGGGTGATGGGTGTTAAGGAGGGCACTTGTTATGAGCACTGCGTGTTGTATATAAGTGATGAAGCACTGAATTCTATTCTAGAAACCAGTATTGTACTGCACATTAACTACCTACATTTAAAAAAAATTTATTTATTTATTTATTTGACAAATCACAAGTAGGCAGAGAGGAAGGGAGAGAGGAAGGGAAGCAGACTCCCTGCCAAGCAGAGAGCCAGATGCAGGGCTTGATCCCAGGACACTGGGATCATGACCTGAGCCAAAGGCAGAGGCTTTAACCCACTGAGCCACCCAAGTGCCCCTAACTACCTACATTTTAAGTAAAAAAATTAAAAACTAGTGATTTTTTAAAAAGATTATTTTATTATTATAAGGCACAACCTGTAGAGCAGTATGCTGTTATTTGACGGTAAACTTGGATTAGGTATAAATGTGTATTGCAAACTCAAGAGCAACTACTAAAAAAGGTTAAAAAAAAAAAGAAGTAAACTAAGGGCGCCTGGGTGGCTCAGTGGGTTAAAGCCTCTTCCTTTGGCTCAGGTCATGATCTCAAGGTCCTAGGATTGAGTCCCACATTGGGCTCTCTGCTCAGCAGGGAGCCTGCTTCCTCCTCTCTCTCTGCCTGCCTCTCTGCCTACTTGTGATCTCTGTCTGTCCAATAAATAAATAAAATCTTAAAAAAAAAAGAAGAAAACTATTATGCTAAAAAAGGAAAGAAAATGGAATTATATAAAAAGCCCAATAGGGCGCCCGGGTGGCTCAGTGTGTTAAAGCCTCTGCCTTTGGCTCAGGTCATGATCTCAAGATCCTAGGATTGAGTCCCGCATCGGGCTCTCTGCTCAGCAGGGAGCCTGCTTCCTCCTCTCTCTCTCTGTCTGCCTCTCTGCCTACTTGTGATCTCTGTCTGTCAAATAAATAAATAAAATCTTTTATAAAAATAAATAAATAAATAAATAAAAAGCCCAATAAAACCCACAAAGGCAGAAAAAGAGTGGAAGACAAAAATAAGAACAAGGAGAGAAAATATAAAACAGTAGCAAATATGGCAGATATTATTCCAACAACATCAATAATTACATTGAACATCAATGGTCTAAATGTACCAATTAAAAGACAGATTGTCAAAAAAAAAAAAAGACAGATTGTCTGGGAAGATCAAAAAAACAAGATGCAACTATAGTCATCTATGAGAACCCTCCTCTTTATTAAATATAAAGATATATATAGATTAAAAGTAAATGGATGGAGAACTGTATACCACACTAACACTAATTAAAAGAAAGCAAGAGTAGCTATATTAGCTTTAGACAGAATAGACATAAGAGCAAAGAAATTGTTCAGGGATGGTGCAGCCACTCTGGAAAACAGCATGGAGGTTCTCAAAAAGTTTAAAATAGAACTACCTTACAACCCAGTAATTGCACTACTAGGTATTTTATCCAAAGGATACAAAAATACTGATACAAAGGGGCACATGCATTCCAATGTTTATAGCAGCACTATCAATAACAGCCAAATTATGGAAAGAGCCCAAATGTCCATGAACTGATAAATGGATGAAGATGTGGTATACACACACTCAAACATGCATATATATACACATATATATACATACACACACACACAATGGGATATTACTCAGCCCCGTGTTGGGCTCTGCACTCAGCACGGAATCTGCTTGGGGTTCTCTCTCTTCCTCTCCCTCCCCTCCTGCCCTTTCTTGCTATTTGCAATAAAGTGACTGGAATGAGTGTATTATGCTAAGTGAAATATATCAGTCAGAGAAAGACTAATGTAGGATTTAAGGAACAAGGGGCACCTGGGTGGCTCAGTGGGTTAAGCCTCTGCCTTTGGCTCAGGTCCTGGGATCAAGCCCTGCATCTGGCTCTCTGCTCAGCAGGGAGCCTGCTTCCCCTCCCCACCCCCGCCTGCCTCTCTGCCTACTTGTGATCTCTGTCTATCAAATAAATAAATTTTTAAAAAATCGTAAAAAAAAAAAAAAGAATTTAAGGAACAAAACAGATGCAAAGGAGAAGGGAAAGAAAAAAAAAAAAAGATAAAAACAGAGAGCAAGGCCAACCATGAGACTCAACTATAGAGAACAAACTGAGGGTTGCTGTAGGAGAGGTGTGGGGGGTTGAACTAAATGGGTGATGGGCATTAAGGATGGTATGTATTGTGATGAATACTAGCTGTTATACATAAGTAATGAATCACTAGCTTTTAAAAAAAGATTTTATGTATGAATGTATGTATGTATTTAGAGAGTACACATGAGACTGAGAGAGGGAAAGGCAGAGGAGAGGGAGCATTTCTAACAGACTCTGAGCTGAGCGTGCAGCCCAATGCAGGGCTCAAACCCACAACCCCAAGATTATGACCTGAGCCAAAATTAAGAGTCGGATACCCAACTGACTGAGCCATTCAAGTGCCCCATGATCACTAAATTCTACTCCTAAAATCAATACTATACTATATGTTAACTAACTTGAATTTAAACAAATCTTGGAAGGAAAGAAACACTAAAACTTAAAAAAAAAAAAGTACTGGAGAATACAAACAAAAAAAGCTGATATTACAGAATTCTGTACCTAGTGAATGTACCTGGAAAAAAATGAAGGCAAAATAAAAATATTTTCAGGCATACAAAAGTTGAAAGAATTCATCACCAGTCAACCCAAACTATAAGAAGTGTTAAAGAAAATATTTTAAGAAAAGGATCTGTGCTTTTATGAATGAGCTTTATTAATATATTAATTAAGACCATAGACTCTGGGGACAGACTCCATTACTTCCCAGCTTTGTAACTTTGGGCAAATAACGGCTTTGTGTTTCAGTTTTCTCATAAGTTGGAGATAATGATAGACTCTAATTTAAAGGAGCACCTGGGTGGCTCAGTCTTTTCAGTGACAGCGTTGTGCCCAGATCATGATCCCAGAGTCCTGGGATCAAGTCTCCCATAGGGCTCCCCATTCTGTGGGGAGCCTGCTTCTCCATCCCCCTCTGCCTGCTGCTCCTCCTCCTTGTGCTCTCTCTGTCAAATGAATAAATAAAATCTTAAAAAAAAAAAAAAGAAAGAATCTAGGGGCACCTGGGTGGCTCAGTGGGTTACAGCCTCTGCCTTCGGCTCAGGTCATGATCCCACCTGGGATCAAGCCCCGAATCGGGCTCTCTGCTCGATGGGGAGCCTGCTTCCTCCTCTCTCTCTCTGCCTGCTTCTCTGCCTACTTGTGATCTCTCTCTGTCTGTCAAATAAATAATTCACCACAAGCTTTTCCAGAGGAAGACAGTAGCAGAGAGAATACTTCCTACCTCATTCTGTGAAGCCAATATTAATACCAAAACCAGACAAAGATACAAGAAAAGGAAACTAAAGACAAGTATCTCTCATGGACATAGATGCAAAATCCTCAACAAAACATTTGGAAGTCAAATTCAACAATGTGTTACAATTATACATCATGAGCAATTGGGATTTATCCCAGGTATGCAAAGCTGGTTCAACATTCAAGAATTGGGACGCCTGGGTGGCTAGTCAGTTAAGCATCTGCCTTTGGCTCAAGTCATGATCCTAGGGTCCTGGTATCAAGCCCCACATGAGGCTCCCTGCTCCGTGAGAAGGCTGCTTCTCCCTCTACCTGCCACTCCCCCTGCCTATGCTCTGTCTTTGACAAATAGGTAAATAAAATCATAAATAAAAATTCAAGAATCAATTAATGTAATCCATCATAACAGGCTGAAGAAGAAAAATTACATAGTTGCATCAATAAATGCAGAAAAAGCATTTAACAAAATTCAACTCTCATTGCACCTGGGTGGCTCAGTTGGTTAAGTGTCTGCCATCAGCTCAGGTCATGATCCCAGGATCCTGGGATTGAGTCCCTCATTGGGCTCCCTGCCCAGTGGGGAGTCTGCTTCTCCCTCTTCTGCCATTTCCCCTGCTCATGCTCTCTCTCTTGTATGCATGTGTGCTCTCTCTCTCAGATAAATAAATAAAATCTTCAAAAAATATTCAACACCCATTAATGATAAAAATTCTTGGGGCACCTGGGTGGCTCAGTGGGTTAAGCCTCTGCCTTAGGCTCAGGTCACGATCTCAGGTCTAGTGATGGAGCTCTGCTCAGCAGGGAGCCTGCTTCCCCCCCTCTCTCTGCCTGCTTCTCTGCCTACTTGTGATCTCTCTCTCTCTCTCTCTGTGTCAAATAAATAAATAAAACTTAAAAAAAAGTTCTCAGTAAACTAGGAATAGGGGGGAACTTCCTCAACTGGGTAAATAGTATTTATAAAACATCTGCAGCTAACATCATAGTGGTAAGAAACTTAAAGCTTCACCACTAAGACGAGGAACAAGGCAAGATTTCCCCTTCTACTACTGCTTTTCAACATCACACTGAAAGTCCTAACAAATGCAATAAGATGAGAAAAGGAAATAAAAAGGATACAGGTTGGAAAGAGAGAAATAATACTGTGTTTATTCGCAAAGGACATGATTATCTATGGAGAAAATCAGAAAGAATCAACAAAAAATTTCCGGGAACCCCCTGATTAATAGCAAAGCCTCAGGACATAAGGTTAATTATATATACACACATACACACACACATATATAATATATATAAATACATATATATACACACACATATAATATACAAATATATATGATATATAAATATATATTATATATACATATAAAAGTCAGTTTGCTTTCCTATGTTATCAGCAATGAACATGTGGAATTTGAAATTAAAAACACAATACTCTTTAAGTTAGCCCTCCCCAAAATAAAATACTTAGATATAAATCTAACACAATATGTACAAGATTTGTACAAGCGGGGCGCCTGGGTGGCTCAGAGGGTTAAAGCCTCTGCCTTTGGCTCAGGTCATCATCCCAGGGTCCTGGGATCGGGCCCCGCATTGGGCTCTCTGCTCACTGGGGAGCCTGCTTCCTCCTCTCTCTCTCTGCCTACTTGTAATCTCTGTCTGTCAAATAAATAAATAAAATCTTTAAAAAAATTTATTTATTTATTTGACAGTGAGAGAGAGAGATTGAGAGAGAGAAAGCACTAGTTGGGGGGAGGGGCAGAGGGAGGGGGAGAAGCAGACTTGTCACTGAGCTGGGGTCCTGGGATTTTGACCTGACCTGAAGGCAGATGCTTAACAGACTGAGCCACCCAGGTACCCTGGAAATGCAAATTAAAAACAAGATAACACTACACATCTATCAGTATGGCCCGCAGGCAGAATGCTGATAACACCAAAGGCCGACAAGGATATGGAGCCACAGAAGGATGTCTCATTCGTGAGGATAGAACCCTGACTGCAAGAGTTTGGCAAGCAGGTGGCTTAGTCGTTAAGTGTCTGCCTTTGGCTCAGGTCATGATCCCAGGATTCTGGGATCGAGCCCCCACATCAGCAGGCTCCCTGCTCCGTGGGAAGCTTGCTTCTCCCTCTCCCGCTTCCCCGCATTGTGTTCCCTTTCCATCAAATAAATAAGATCTTTAAAAAAAAAGAGAGAGAGAGAGAGAGTTTGGGAAGAGTAGGGTTTCGCTTTCCTACATCTCCAACTAGAAGTGGGTGGACGAGTCATTTGGAGAGCCAATCCACTACACCCTCCGTAGACAGGACATGGTATCTCACTCCCAGCAACAGAGAACCCATTACCTCTTTGAGCTTTACCGATCTAACACATGAAAAACAGTACCTTGTTGTTGTTGTTGTTTTTAATTTTTTAAATTTATTTATTTGAGAGAGAGCATGAGCGAGGAGAAGGTCAGAGGGAGAAGCAGACTCCCCATGGAGCTGGGAGCCCGATGTGGGACTCGATCCCGGGACTCCAGGATCATGACCTGAGCTGAAAACAGTCGTCCAACCAACTGAGCCACCCAGGCGTCCCAGTACCTTGTTGTTTTAATTGGCATTTCTCTTATTTATGGGAGAGGCTGACTGTCCTCTCTGATAGACCATCACAATGTGCATCTCTGTCAATAGAATTCCTCGTGAATGCTGCCCCCTGGAGTTGTGTAATATGGTTACATACCATTTGCATTTCCTTTTGTGAATTCTTCATGTACTTTGCCCACATCCTGGCTTCCTTTTTTCACAATATATTTAACAGGAAACACATGGGGCGTGAGTATGTGGCATCCCAGTACCACAGTTTTCCAAATCTAAATCTTACCCAGTGTGATGGTTAATTTTGTCAACTTGGCGAAGGATGTCCGAAGAACTAGTAAAATATTACTTCTAGACGTGTTTCTGAGTGTGTTTCTGGAAGGGATTAGCATTTGAATCAACAGACTGAGTAAGGAAGACTGTCCCCACCAGTGCTGGTGGGTATCATGGAATTCACCGAGGGCCTGACTAGAGCAAAATACAGAGAAAGGGTGAATTGGCTTTCTACTTGAGCTGGAGACCTCCCTCTTCTCCTGCCTTCAGGTATCTGCCCTCCTGGTTCTCAGGCCTCTGCACTCAAACTGGGACTTACACCATTGCCCCTTCCCACTTCTCAGACCTTTGGGTTCAGAACTGGAACCACATCACCAGCTTTCCTGAGCCCCAGAGTACAGACGGCAGACCATGGGACTTCTCAGCTTCCATAAATACATGAGCCAATTCCTCATAATAAATCTCATTCTAGGGGCACTTGGGTGGCTCAGTCAGTTAAGCATCGGACTCTTGAGCTCAGCTCAGGGCTTGCTCTCAGGGTCATGAGTTCAAGCCCTGCACTGGGCTACATGCCCAGCATAGAGCCTACTTAAAAACAAAAAACAAAAAACAAAAACAAAAACACACCTCATTCTATTGGGTATGTTTCTCCAGAGAATTTTAACTAATAAATGAAACGACCGGACAACATTTTTCCCCCTTTGGGTCATCTCCCCGCAAAGGGATGTTCCCAGGGAAGAGTAGGGAGGAATAGCTTCAACTTAGAATGTCACAAGCATTTCAAGTTCTGGAACTCTAGAACTTTGAAGTTAAATTGTAGTCAAAGTGCTTCCCCAGCACCAGTTTATACAAAGTCTAGTTTGCCTCCTGCCTGCTGCAGATTTAATTATGAATCATGCTGGACGGATGGATGAGGACACAATGTGCCCAGTGAGCTGGGCGGCCATTCCTGCCTGCTGGGCTTGTGTTCTTGCGGTTTATAATGTCTTCTTGGGTGAATAATAACCTCGTGTTCATGCCAGGCCTTTAGGTCTTTGCTGATGACCTATAGAGGTTGGAAGCCTGAGATCTCCAATTCAACAGCAGGCCTTTTAAGCCTGGTCAATCAATCAGGCCACATAGAGACACAGAAAGTACAAGCTGCTGATGCAGAAGGACCCAAGTACTCAGAGGAACATACTGCCTGCCTGGAAGTATGGGGCTGAATTTTTTTTTCTTCTCTTGAAAATGCCCAGTTCCTAGGGGGGCTCAGGTGCTCAGTAGTAGCACCAGCTAATAAGAAGTATACTTAGGGCTTTCCTCTAAGTTCTGATCTGATGTACCAAATTCCATATATATATATATATATATATATATATATATTTTTTTTTTACCAAATTCCATCATTAGTTATTCATTCCTTTGGCTTAAACCTTCCCCCAGAAACCAAGTATTGCCTCCTGACTTAGTTATTATTTTCTACTTGGTCAGGCTCAAAGTGTCCTAGTCATTTTTTTAAAAAAGATTTTATTTATTTATTTGACAGAGAGATAGAGAGCACAAGTAAGCAGAGCAATAGGCAGAGGGAGAGAGAGAAGCAGGCCCTCTGCTAAGCAGGGACCCTGATACGGGGCTCAATCCCAGGACCCTGGAATCATGACCTGAGCCGAAGGCAGCCACTTAACCAACTGAGCTACCCAGGTGCCCCTGTCCTAGTCATTTTTAGTCCCATCCTGTCTTTTCCCTTCCTCCCTTCCCTCATCTAATTAATCATGAAGGCTCCTCAGTTATTCCTTCAGAGTGTTTCTGGGGAAGGCCTACTACTGGAGTGGTAAGAGTACTGGTTGTATAACCTTGAGCAAGTGATTCCAACTCTCTCTGAACCTTAGTTTCTTCACCTATAAAGTAAAGCTGGCAATATCCTCCCTTACAGGGCCTTTTGTAAAGGTTAAAATAATACATGGTTATTTAAAGAAAACATACATGCCCACACACAACACCATTTCCCCAGAAGCCTCTCTGACTGACTATTGTCAAGCTTAGAGATTTATAAGATTCTTTGTATATCTTTTTAAAACACACACACAGATAATACATGGTTTTATAAAAATGAGATCATATTCCATATTTTTAAAAAAGCGGCGTGGCCCAAGCTGGTCCTTTTCCTTTCTGTTCCCTCCTCCACGATCCCAATTCAGGTCCTTATTCATTTCTGTGACAGCTTCTTAAACTTCTTAACCAGCTCCCTGCCTGCAACCCTACTTGCAGTTTTCCTTTCTTCAAAACATCCTCCTTTGGGGCGCCTGGGTGGCTCAGTGGTTAAAGCCTCTGCTTTGGGCTCAGGTCATGGTCCCAGGGATCCCTGGGATCAAGCCCCGCATCGGGCTCTCTGCTCAGCAGGAGGCCTGCTTCTTTTCCTCTCTCTCTCTGCCTGCCTCTCTGCCTACTTGTGATCTCTGTCTGTCAAATAAATAAATAAAATCTTTAAAAACAACAACAACAACAACAACAACAAAATCCTCCTTCTCACTGCTGCTGCTCAGGTTAATTTTAATAAAACACTCTTCAGATTATGACCCGTTCATGCTCAGAAACCTACAGCTCCCATTGCCCTTGAGTATCAAGTCCCAACTCCTGGCAACAAAGGCTCCCTAAATCGGCCCAAAACTGGAGGGCTCAGCAGGCATCTCCCTAGTGCCCACTGTGCACCAGGCTCAGGCTTGGCTCAGGGATGGAGATGCAGCAATGAATAAGCCACAGTCTCCTCCACCACCTAGAGGGAGGTCAGACGGGTCAACAGCCATTTTCTTTTTCTTTCCTTTCTTTCTTTCTTTCTTTTTTTTTTTTTTTAAAGATTTTATTTATTGGGACGCCTGGGTGGCTCAGTTGGTTGAGCAGCTGCCTTCGGCTCAGGTCATGATCTCAGCGTCCTGGGATTGAGTCCCACATCGGGCTCCTTGCTCGGCGGGGAGCCTGCTTCTCCCTCTGCCTCTGCCTGCCTGTCTGCCTGCCTGTGCTCGCTCTCTCTCCCTCTCTCTCTGACAAATAAATAAATAGGGTCTTTAAAAAAAAAAAAAGATTTTATTTATTTATTTGCAGAGAGAGATCACAAGTAGGCAGAGAGGCAGGCAGAGAGGCAGGCAGAGAGAGAGAGGAGGAAGCAGGCTCCCTGCAAAGGAGAGAGCCCGATGTGGGGCTCAATCCCAGGACCCTGGGATCATGACCTGAGCCGAAGGCAGAGGCTTAACCCACTGAGCCACCCAGGCGCCCCTAACAGACATTTCCTATGATACATGGTAAATAGTAGGATAAAGGTAATCCCAGGGAACTATAGGATCTTCAGGAAGCATCCACCTTCCTGGCCACGTCCTCATCCCCTCTCATCCAAATCCTCTCTAGTCTACATCCCACACATATCCTGGAGACTCTGTCTTTACCCTCAGGTGGGTAGGGCCTGGTGACTCAGGTAGTAACAGCTGCTGCACATTATTCCATTCATTTTTTGGGCCACCGCCAAGACTGCATCTCTTCAAGGGCATCCATAGTAGAATGGATAAATCAATAGATTCAGTCAGTCTGTGGAACACTGCAGGGCAGCGAGATGAATGGGTTACAAGGCCGTGTAGTAACATGGATGAATCTCACAGACCTAATGTTGAGTGACACAAGCCAGATGCGGAAGGGTACATAGCCTTATGATTCCATTTACATAAATCTAAGTATAGGCAAAACTAATCTATGGTGTTAGAAGTAAGGATACAAAAGTTTCACGGAACAGTGCTTACTCTCATTATGTGTGATGTGTTCTATTGTTTCTTTTTGGTTCTATTTCTTTCCTTCTTCTTTAAGTGCTGGTCATCACCCACTGAATTGACCTGATAGAGAATCAAAACCCACACTTTGAAACACACACTACTCTAGTATCCCCATCAGGAAAAGTGAACTAAGTAGTCCTCCTTCAACCTCACTTTTTCCTTGAGCTCCTGGCTCATAGCATGCTTCCCTTTCACAAAAGAGCTTCTGCCCACAGGGAAGTCCCTCTCTCCTCCTTCTTTCTTCACTCTGCACTGGCTAACGTTGACTTCTCTGTTGCATTGAATCCCCTCTGGCAACCAACAACCACCATGCCGCCCACCCAGAGGTCACTTCTCTGTTAGCTCTGACTTTGCTTCTCAGTGGCATTAACCTTTCTTGGCATCTGTAATGGTGGATTTTATGAGTTAACTTGGCTAGGCCGACAGTACCCAGATATTTGACCAAACATTATTCTGGATGTTTCTGTCAGAATGGTTTTGGATGAGCGTTACCTGTAAATCAGCGGACTCTGAGTAAAGCAGATTGCTCTCCATAATTTAGGTGCCCCTCATCCCAGCAGTTAAAGGCCTGAATAAAACAAATGGTTGACCTCTCCTGAGCAAGAGGAAATTCTGCCATCAGACTGCCTTTGGATTTCATGCACAACAATGGCTCCTCCTGGTTTGCCAGCAGACTGCCTTTGGACTTGAACTGCAAATCTTTCCTGTGTCTCCAGCCAGCTGGTTCTCCCAACAGATTTTGGAGTCAACAAGCCTTTGCTATTGTGTGAGCCAATTCCTTAAGGGAAATCTCTTTCTATGCATATTCACATCCAATTAGTTCAATTTCTCTGAAGAACCTTGACTATGACAGTATCTAACTGCATGCCCTGTCTGTTTCTACTCATTGGTCTCTAAAGAGATTCTTATTTATTTAATAAATAAAAAATTTAATAAATAGACAATATTTTTTCAAATACACAATATTTATAAATTGAATTATTATTCTCTTAAGAACCCATTTCCCCTTGTATAGAACCAAAAAAAAGACTCCAAATAGCCAGAGGAATATTGAAAAAGGAAACCAGGGGCACCTTGGGTGGCTCAGTGGGTTAAGCGTCTGCCTTCAGTTCGGGTCATGATCCCAGGATTCTAGGATTGAGCCCCGTGTTGGGCTCCTTGCTCAGTGGGAAGCCTGCTTTTCCCTCTGCGTGTTGTTCCCCTGTTTGTGTTCTCTCTTGCTCTCTCAAATAAATAAATAAAATCTTAAGAAAATAGTTATAAAAAAGAAAAAGGAAACCAACGCTAGTGGCATCACAATTCCGGACTTCAAGCTCTATTACAAAGCTGTAATCATCAAGGCAGTATGGTAGTCGCACAAAAACGTAGATCAATGGAACAGAACAGAGAGCCCAGAAATGGACCCTCAAGTCTGTGGTCAACGAATCTTAGACAAAGCAGGAAAGAATGTTCAATGGAAAAAAGTCTCTTCAACAAATGGTGTTGGGAAAATTGGCCAGCCACATGCAGAAGAATTAAACTGGACCATTTCCTTACACCACACACAAAAATAGACTCAAAATGGATGAAAGACCTCAATGTGAGACAGGAATCCATCAAAATCCTTGAAGAGAACACAGGCAGCAACCTCTTCAACCTCAGCAGCAGCAGCTTCTTCCTAGAAACATCGCCAAAGGCAAGGGAAGCAAGGGCAAAAATGAACTATTGGGACTTCATCGAGACCAAAAAGCTTTTTGCACAGCAAAAAGTCAACAAAACCAAAAGACAACCGACAGAATGGGAGAAGATATTTGCAAACAACATATCAGATAAAGGGCTAGTATCCAAAATCTATAAAGAATTTATCAAACTCAACACCCAAAGAACAAATAATCTAATCAAGAAATGGACAGAAGAGGGGCACCTGAGCCTTTAAAGAAACAGCACAAGGTGCCTGGGTGGCTCAGTTGGTTAAGCCGCTGCCTTTGGCTCAGGTCATGATCCCACGGTCCTGGGATCAAGTCCCGCATCGGGGTCTCTGCTCAGTGGGGAGACTGCTTCCATCTCTCTCTCTCTGCCTGCCTCTCTGCCTACTGTGATCTCTGTCTGTCAAATAAATAAAAAAAATCTTAAAAAAAAAAAAAAAAGAAATGGACAGAAGACACGAACAGACATTTCTGCAAAGAAGACCTCCAGATGGCTAACAGACATATGAAAAAGTGCCCAACATCACTCAGCATCAGGGAAATACAAATCAAAACCACAGTGAGATACCACTTCACACCAGTCAGAATGGCTAAAATTAGCAAGTCAGGAAACGGCAGGTGTGGACGAGGATGCAAAGAAAGGGGAACCCTCCTACACTGCTGGTGGGAATGCAAGCTGGTGCAGCCACTCTGTAAAACAACACGGAGGTTCCTCAAAAAGTTGAAAATAGAGCTACCCTACAACCCAGCAATTACACTATCGGGTATTTATCCCAAAGATATAAATGTAGTGATCTGAAAGGGCACACGCACCCAAAGGTTTATAGCAGCAATGTCCACAATAGCTAAACTAAGGAAAGAGCCTAGATGTCCATCAACAGATGAATGGATAAAAAAATGTGGTATATATACACAAAGGAATATTATGCAGACATCAAAAAGTGAAATCTTGACATTTGCAACAACGTGGATGGAACTAGAGGGTATTATGTTAAGTGAAATAAATCAGAGAAAGACAATTATATGATCTCACTGATATGGAGAATTTGAGGAACTAAAACAAGAGGATCATAGGGAGGGAAAAATGAAATAAGATAAAATGAGAGAGGGAGAAAAACCATAAGAGATTCTTAATCTCAGGAAACAAACTGAGGGTTGCTAGAGTGAGGTGGGGTGGGAGGGATGGGGTGCTGGGTGATGGATATTGGGGAGGGTCTGTGCTATGCTGAGCACAATGAATTGTGTTAAGACTGATGAATCACAGACCTGTGCCGCTGAAACAAATAATACATTACATGTTTAAAAAAAAAAAAAAAAAAAAAGGAGGGGCGCCTGGGTGGCTCAGTGGGTTAAAGCCTCTGCCTTCAGCTCAGGTCATGATCTTAGGGTCCTGGGATGGAGCCCCGCATTGGGCTCTCTGCTTTGCAGTAAGCCCGCTTCCTCCTCTCTCTTCGCCTGCCTCTCTGCCTACTTGTGATCTATTAAATAAATAAGTAAAATCTTAAAAAAAAAAAAGGACCTATTTTCCCAAAGTACTATTCTCCAACTGACTGTTCGTTCAGTGGGGAAGTACCTTCATTATTCAGGTTTCTTTCTTTTCTTTTTTTTAAGATTTTATTTATTTATTTGACAGAGAGAGACACAGTGAGAGAGGGAACACCAGCAGGGGGTGTGGGAGAAGGAGAAGCAGACTTGCTACAGGGCAGGGAGCCCGACGCGGGGCTCGATCCCAGGACCCTAGGATCAGGACCTGAGCTGAAGGCAGATGCTTAATGACTGAGCCACCCAGGTGCCCCTCCTTCTTCTTCTTCTTCTTTTTTTTTTTTAAGTAGGCTCCCCATCCAGCATGGAGCCAAACTTGGGGCTTGAACTCATGACCCTGAGATCAAGACCTGAGCTGAGATCAAGAGTCAGATATTTAACCGAGTGCCTCCAGGTGCCCCTCCATCATCAAGGTTTCTGAATGTCCAAATTTATCTGCAGTATGTTCACAAGGTAGCGCTCCTTTCTATTTTCTACATCTTGTTAATGAACTAAATGCCTGTCATTTACTAGCTGTGAGATTCTGAGCAAATTATTTACCTCTCTGCCTCAGTCTCCCCATTTATAGAATGGGGACAATAGGGGCACCTGGTTGGCTTAGTTGATAGAGTATGCAACTCTTAATCCCAGAGTTACGAGTTCAAACCCCACGTTGAGCATGAGGCCTACTTAAAATAGAATAAAAAAAAATACGTTAAATAGGATGAGGCAATAGAAGAACCTACCCCATTAAGGTTGCTGTGATAATGGAATTAAAATGCTCAGCACACAGCAAGCATTAAATAGGTGTTTGCTAAGGGTGTTCTTTCCTCTGGAGCACTGGGGTCATCCCAGCCACCTCCCGCCCTGTCTCCTCTCTAACGGGCTGTATTGGGTAGCTATTACTGTACAATAAATCATCCCCAAACTCAGTGGCTGGAAACAATTGCTCGTGAATCTGTGGGCCAGATGGGTAATTCTGCTGACCGGAGCAACTTCACCTAATCTCTACCAGGCCCACTCATGTATCTACAGGCAGCCAGCAGGCCACTGGTGGCTGGTGGGTCCAGGATGGCTTCGTCTACACATGTGGCTTCTGGGTGGGCAGCAGGGCTGACTGGGTCATGATGCTCCAACAGTCTAGCCTGGGACTGTTTTCACAGAAGACACAGTGTGCAGCTTGGGACTGTTTTCACAGAAGAGGCAGAGGCACTGTGCAGAGAGAAAGCAGAAGTAGGCAAGGTTTCCCGGGGCTGAGGTGTGGCCCACCATCCCTAGCCCCTGGACTCTGAGTCTGGTCTGGATTCAAAGGCTGCAGAAATAGACTCTCCCTTTAAGACGGAGGAGCTGCAAAGTCATCTCATGAAGGAAGAAGTCACGGGGAGGGATCAGGACGACCAGTTTCGATATCAAACTATCGATATAGCACTGGTGTCTCTTGTCGGGAGTTCAGAATATACAAGCCCCTTCAGGTGACAGGGACCTCCCAGTTTCCCAGTTTTGAGGCCAGATCAAACTGGATTTAAATGCCAGCTCCATCCACTACCTGTGAGGTCTGTGGGTGACCTACTCTACATCTCGGAGCTTCGGTTGTTGTGGGGATTAAACAAGGCTATACAGTGAAAGGGCTGAGCACACACAAGGTGCCCAGAGCACAAAGAGCACATGTTCAACAAAGAGGTCACATTCTTAGAGCACAGGCCCATCCTGCGTTGTGCTGAATCCTACCCACCTCTGCTTCCCAAGGCTGAGGAGATGGAAAGCAGGCTAAGCAGGACTGTGATTTCAGATGGGGAACCATGAAATGGCAATTACAGAGTAAGAGCTTAATGATAGTTCTTTGGGGAGAAAAAGTGAGGAATGCAATCTGGTGGGGGAGAGGGAAGGGGCCTGGGCGGTGGGGCAAAAGGAGGGGAGAGAGAGGGGGGGAGGTCTAAAAAGGAAAAGCTGAGCCATTGGAAAGGCATCTCCCCTCACCCTCTAAAAATATATATATTCATGATATTTTTCTTTCATGTTTTGTTGCTCCACTTGCAAAATTAGTGTGTGCTCCCTTTAAGGAGTTTAAAAAAAATACATTCACTGAGGGCATTATGCTAAGTCAAATAAGGCACAGAATGACAAATACCATATGCTCTCACTTATATGCGGAGCCTAAAAACAAAAGCAAAACCGAACTCATAGATACTGGGAACACATAGGCGGTTGTCAGATGTGGGGTAGGCAAAACGGGTGAGGAGGTCACAACACACACACTTTCAGTGGTAAGGCCTGGGCTGCACAGCCAATAACTATAGCTAATACTGTACTGTGTATTTGAAAGTTGCTAAGGGAATACATCCTGAAAGTTCTCCTCCTGAG
Organism: Neogale vison; assembly: GCF_020171115.1. Lineage (NCBI taxonomy): Eukaryota > Metazoa > Chordata > Mammalia > Carnivora > Mustelidae > Neogale > Neogale vison. Next base: position 17,144,569 of record NC_058097.1, read on the forward strand.
GAAAAAAAATGTGTAGCTACATGTAGTGATGGATATCACCTGGGCTTGTTTTGGTGATCACAGCTCAGAATGTACAAATGCTGAATCATTCTGTTGTACACCTGAAACTAATATAATGCTCTACGTCAATTACATCTCAGTAAAAAATACATCGACTACTTCACCCACCGTCCCACCTAATGGCTGGTATTTATGTGAGCCTCAGGGGCCTGAGCCCACATGGTCCCAAAGGCTTTATACTCCAGTGACTCACGTGATTCCCCTTCCAGTAGGCACTGCTCTCCCCACCGCACAGGGGAGGGCGGGAACAGGGACACAGAGATTGTAAGTAACCTACGTAGGGTGTCATGTCTCGTAAACAGCAGAGTGTGGATTCCATCCATGCTCCCTAGGGCTGGAGGCCTCACAAGTCACCGCTGGGTCCCAGTACCTCCTGGACGCCCTGATACTTGGTATGCTGCCCTCCACTTTCTTTCACTTTCAGGTTACCACTATTTTATTACCTTTCAACGGCTGTTTGAAAAAGCTTGTCTTTCTCGTATCTTCTTTTGTAGTACTATTCCCAGAGGTGTCTATGTGCGTGTGTTCCCTTCCATGTCTACTTTATTAATTTACAATTTTGATATAACTTCAAGCCTATTCAAAAGTTGTAAGAATCGTACATTAAACTCCCAGAAACTCTCCTGCCTATATTAACCAGTCGTTTGCCATTTGCATTATCATTTTCTCTATTAGTGTAAATATTTATATAGGCATGTGCATTTTTCTGAACAATCTGAGATTAAATTAGAGACATCATGCCCTTTAACCCCTAAATACTGCAGTGTGAATTTCCTAAGAGATTTCCATCCCTAACCACAGACCAATTAGCAAACTCAGGGCATTTAATATTGCAACAGTACTATTATTAACAGTACTAATCTACAGTCCATATTTAAACCAATCAATCAGCTCTCTATTTATATAACCTTTTCCCATGCCAGTATCTAACTGGATCTTGCTTGGCATGTAGCTGTCATATCGTTTCAACCTCCTTTAAAGGGGAACAGTGTCTTAGTCTTTTTCTTTCTTGACTTTGACTTTTTTTTTTAAAGATTTTATTTATTTATTTGACAGACAGAGATCACAAGTAGGCAGAGAGGCAGGCAGAGAGGGAGGAAGGGAAGCAGGCTCCCTGTCAAGCAGAGAGCCCGATGCGGGGCTCGATCCCACGACCCTGGGATCATGACCTGAGCCGAAGGCAGAGGCTTTAACCCACTGAGCCACCCAGGTGCCCCTGACTTTGATGTTTTTAATGATGCAGTCCAGTTATTTTTACAAAATGTTCCTCAGTTTAGGTCCCTTTTTCTATGCAATCTCTATCCTCAATTTAGGTTTCTTTTTCTATGCAAATGAAAACATACATACTTTAAAAATTAGTATCACACAATAGTGCTATGATTTTTCAACTTTTCATTGAAGTATAACACAAATACAGAAAAGTGAACAGATCATAAGTAACAGTGAACACATATGTTACCGACACCCGGAATAAGGATTGAAGCATGACCTGCCCCAGAAGCATCCTGCACCCTCTCCCAATCCCTAACCATTGCCCAATCCAAGGGTAACTACTAACTTGACTTTTAAAATAGAAATTAGTGGGGCGTCTGTGCGGCTCAGTGGGTGGCTCAGTGGGTTAAAGTCTCTGCCTTCAGCTTAGGTAATGATCCCATGGTCCTAGGATAGAGCCCCTCATTGCATTGGGCTCTCTGCTCAGCAGGGAGACTGCTTCCTCCTCTCTCTCTGCCTACCTGTGATCTCTGTCAAATGAATAAATAAAATCTTTTAAAAAATTAAAAATAATAAAATAGAAATTAGTTTTGTCTAATTTTGTGCTTTATATAAATAGACTTGTAACTTGTACAGTGAGCAATACTTTTTTTTTTTTAAAGATTTTATTTATTTATTTGACAGACAGAGATCACAAGTAGGCAGAGAGGCAGGCAGAGAGAGAGGAAGGGAAGCAGGTTCCCCGCTGAGCAGAGAGAGCCTGACGTGGGGCTCGATCCCAGGACCCTGGGACCATGACCCGGGCCGAAGGCAGAGGCTTTAACCCACTGAGCCACTCAGGTGCCCCTGAGCAATACTATTTTTAACCTGCCTTTTTCACATTCTAGATCACTGAAAGTTTTGACCCAGCATCATACTTAATGATTTCAGAGTATTTCATTCAAAAAGTGCACCATGATTTGTCTGGTCAGGGCCCTGTGTTTGGGCATGTAGCCGGTTTTCCATTTTTCCATATAATCAATCATACCGTTTATGAACATCCTCCCAAACAAGCAGCAGCACAGGTCTCAAAGCTACCCTGTGGGATATCAATCTTGAATCTAATGCTCTCTGACTTCAGGCAAACTGCTTCATGGTTTGGAGCCTCAGTCTCCCCATCTATAAAATAGGGGGGAAGATAATCATGATAATGGCACCCATGTCATCTGTTGTAAGGATCTAAGTGTGTTAATAGAAATACAGTGATTAAAACAATGCTTGGCACAGGGGAAATGCTCAGCAAGTGTTAACCACTATTATGAGTCACTGGGAATATTTTCGAGAAGTTAAAAAAAAAAGCATATTCAGTTGACCCCAAAAGGCATTCAGGTTTTTTCCTTTCTGTATGGTATTTGTCAGTAAAGTCACTGAGTGGGATTCATGTCACGATATGACAGAGTGAGGAAGGCCCAGACTGCAGGGCACAGAGGTCTGAACCCCAGCCTCGACTTGTTAGTGAAGGAGCTGCTGTGTGATCTTTGAAAAGTACTTTGATGTCTCTGAGCTCCTGTTTGCTCATATGAAGAGCTGAGACAACGCAGCATACTGTAGAGTGTAAGGTTAATTAGACTGGCTTTGGGGTCATGTAGAACTGATTTGCAGAAATTATCTGCCACTCACTCTCCTAAAACCCTCGGGTAAGTTATTTAACTTACTTAAGCCTACTCGAAAGGCTGCTGTGAGGACAGGAAGGTGCCAACGGCCAAGCGCGTGCAGGTTCACCATGGCAGCTGTTATTAATGTTACCAATTCTAGCCCCGAATTAAAGTATGAAGAAGTTGCAAATTTTCAAGTGTTACTGAAGTCAAGAGCATGAGCTCTTAAATAGGGACAGAGTGGCAAGTCAGAGTGAAATAGCAAACCATGGAAGTTTAACCATTTGTGGGGAAGGGTATAAATAAGAAGGAGGGTGCCTGGGTGGCTCAGTCTTTAAGCATCGGCCTTTGGCTCCGGTCATGGTCCCAGGGTGCTGGGATCACTCCCCACATTAGGCTCCCTGCTCAGCAGGAAGCCTGCTTCCCCCTCTCCTACTTCCCCTGCTTGTGTTCCCTCTCTTGTTGTCTCTCTCTTTGTCAAATAAATAAAATCTTTAAAAAAAGAAAAAAAAAGAAGGAAAATAACGTCAAACCACTCCCATTTCCCAAACTTTGCTGATTACAGGACTTACCCAGAGAGTTTTTAAAAATATAGGTTCTGATCAATGGGTCTGAAGTGGGGTGCTGGAATCTGTATTTTTAACAGATGCTGCAGATAATTTCTACAAATCAGGCCATTTTTGGAAATAGTAGGTTCTGCCGGGCTGGAGTGGCGTGAATTTGCTCCCTGGAACAGCCAGGAGCAGCGGGGAGGGTCGGGGAACTCCACGAGGAAATCATTCACCAGGCTCCGACTAGTGTCCTGTAGCAAGCTCAGCATGTTTCTATAATATTGTTACAACAGTCCTAAGAGACAGAAATTATTCTATGTTATTATTATTATTATTATTATTTTTAAAGACTTTATTTATTTATTTGACAGACAGAGATGACAAGTAGGCAGAGAGGCAGGCAGAGAGAGAGGAAGGGAAGCAGTCTCCCTGCTGAGCAGAGAGCCCGATTCGGGGCTTGATACCAGGACCCTGGGACCATGACCAGAGCCGAAGGCAGGGGCTTTAACCCACTGAGCCACCCAGGCGCCCCAGTTATTATTATTATTTTTTAAGTAGACTCCACACTCAGGATGGAGCCCAGTGTGGAGCCTGAACTCAGGACCCTGAGATCGTGACCTGAGCTGAAATCAGGAATCAGTCACTTAACTGACTAAGCCACTCAGGTGCCACGACACAGAGATTATCATCCAGTTTTACTGATAGGCAACCTGAGGATCAGAGAGTTAAACGATTTGCCCGAGGTCATAGATGGCAAGATATCCAGGTGTCTCTGATTTCCAGTCTCAAGAACTACCCTAAACCGACTGGTCAGAACACTCAGCTCCGTCCATTCGGCTAGATGACCCGAGATGCAGGTGAGTCTCACTGGGCTCATCGCTTTACAGTTTTCAGAGCCCTCTTAAAAAACAGCTTTATGAAGGTATCGCTTACATAAAAAATTGGTCTATGTGAAGCGCGCCATTCGCTGGTTCTTAATATATTCACCGAGTTGGGTGAACATTACCACGATCCATTTTAGAACGTTTCCATCACCCCACACAGAGGCCCGTGTCCGTTCAGTTACTCTCATCCCCTCCGCAGCCCCGGCAACCCTCCTCTATTTTCTATCTCCACGGATTTGCCCACTCTGGACGTTTCATATAAATGCAGTCACACCACATGTGGCCTCTTTGTGCGTGGCTTTTTTCTTTTTTCCTTTTTTTTTTTTAAGATTTTATTTTATTTATTTGAGAGAGAGAGACAGTGAGAGAGAGCATGAGCGAGGAGAAGGTCAGAGGGAGAAGCAGACTCCCCGTGGAGCTGGGAGCCCGATGCGGGACTCGATCCCGGGACTCCAGGATCACGCCCTGAGCCGGAGGCAGTCGTTTAACCAACTGCGCCACCCAGGCGTCCCTGTGCGTGGCTTTTTTCACTTAACATCATGTTTTCAGGTTTGTCTCTGTTGAGGCAGGTTATCTGTTGCCAAACTTCATTACTTTTTATGGCTGAGTAATTCTCCAGTGCATGGATATACCACATTTTGTCTTCAGCTGATGGCATTTGGGCCATTTCTACTCTTCGGCTATTCTAAATAATGTTGCTATGAATGTTTGTCTACAGGTTTTTCATTTCTCTCAAATACATACCTAGGAGTGGAATTACTGGGTCATACGGTGACTTCACATTTAATCATTTGAGGAACTCAGAATTTTTTCCAAAGTGGCTGTGCCGTTTTACCTGTCAGCAGTTTCTGAGGGTTCCTTCCAGAACACTTTTATAAGCACAAACTTGGTTAATCCCCACAACAACCCCAGAGACAGGCATCCTTACCTGCACCTTCCCGATGAAGACGCTGAGGGGCAGAGAGGGGACGTGACTTCTCAGAAGACACCAGCTATGAGGGTAGGACTCCAATCCTGGCACTGGACTTTTTCTTCCAAGAAACCTGATTTGGGGCCAATTTAGTGGATTCTAGGACTTTAAAAGGTGATGTGTGACGGGCAGAGAGAAGGACTCTCTCTGGTACAAAGCCTTGGAATGGAGATGGAAGCTTCCAGGTTTCGGGATGGAGCCATCAAAGTCACTGCTGTTTGCATTTTAATAGGCGACAGCTGGAGCCAGGTTCTGACTAATTAATGATGATCAAAGTGCTCTGAAAAGACGGAGTGCTCTGCAAACGCCAACCATGAATTATTCACAGCTGGTCTTCTTAGCTAGAGGGGAGGAGGCTGTCCAGGAGAAGAACCAGAAGCCCTCGCTTCCTCCTCATCTTGCAAGAGCCTGAGCCCTCTCGCAGGACTCAGTTTTTCAGTCCAGAAAATGGGGCTGTGAGCTCTTATGCCTTTATGCTCCTTGGTCAGGACCTGGCAGAGAGGGGCTGGCAACCTGAATCCTGTTCCCATTGAGGCAGTACCTACCAGAGCTGCCTCCACCAAACAATAAATAATTAATAATAACGACACCAACCTAGAGTTCAGGAGTTGGCAAACATTTTCTATAAAAGATCAGATCGTAAATATTTTAGGCTTTGTAGGCCTGTCACGTTACTCAATTCTACCACCGTAGCTCAAAAGCACCACAGACGACACGTGAAGGAATGACATAGCTGTTCAGTGAAACTTTATTAGTGGCCACTGAAATTTGATGTCTGTCTAATTTTCACATGTTGCAAAATATCATTCTCCTTTTGATTTTCCCAACCATTTAAAAACATTAAAAAAAAAAAACAAACCCAACACCATTCTTAATTCCTGGAGGAATTAAGACAGGGGTTAATTTGAGGCAACAGAGAGGTTGCCTCAAAATGTGATACATAATTACTTTTTGACCCAGCAATTCCACTCCTCTATCCAAATGAAGACAAAATGTGTGCCTCAAAGTTTAGAGCTGGGCTACTCACAATAGCCAAAAAGTAGAAAAAACACACATGCCCATCAAGTAATGAAGAGAGAAACAAAATATGGTAAAGCCATACAATGGAATACTGTTCAGCTGTAAAAAGGAATGAGTTTTATATATGCTACAATACGGATGAGCCTTGAAAACATGCTAAGTGAAGGACAAAGGGCATATTGTAGGATTACATGGAGAGGAAATGTCTGTACGACAGAAGGCACAGGAGTTGTCGCTGCGGCTGAGGGACTGAGGGGCCGGGGGTGATGGCTGAAGCACATGGGGTTTCCTTTGGGGCGGCAAAAAGTTCCAAAACTGATTGTGGTGATGGTAGCACAGCTCTGTGAATATACTAAAATCCACGGACATATACACTCCAAATGGGTGAACTGAGTGGTAAGTGAATTAGGTCTCCATGAGGCCGCGAGAGAGGCTTGACGGGAGGTGCATTGTCGTTTGCTGATCCCAGAGGTGGCCTGTCCTTGTTTAGACTTTCACAAAGCACCTTTCCTCCTGATGTCACGAACAGCCAGGCATGAATCCCTGCCGCCTCTGAGAAAGCCAAGGCCCGAGAAGGGACTGACTTGTTCTAGGATGTAGGTAACCAACCCGGAGGTATGCAGAGCCCGGGTCTCTTCCCAGTTACTACATTCAGAGCCGAGGTAGTCACTCCTCCAAGCCCCGGCAGAGAGGAGGTGACGGAGCTGACCCCTCCCCAGACCTGCCACTCCCTGTTCTCGCTCCTCTGCCACGCCCCTCTCCCTTCTTTCCTTCCCAGCACTACTGAGCAAGGCTCTCCTCCTTCTGCCTGACTCAGGGTGCTGGGAATGGATGGAAAAGAGGGAGGCTTCTGCAGAAATTCAGCTCATATGACATATCTGGAAAAGGACCTGGGAAGGGTAAGGAACGGGTCCAACGTTGTATGGCTGATACCTGACCTTTGATTTCCTTGACATGAACGAATAGAGAGAGTTCGGGGCTGGGGTAGGACCTGAGGTAAGCAAAACTCCATCCTATTCCTAATTCTTTTCCCCACAATACTCCTTACCCCAACATCTCCTGATTTTATTTTTCAAAGGCCTCAATCACTACAAGGAGGCTAGGGTAGGGAGAATCCTTTCTAAAAAAATTAACTGTAGACGAATCAGGAAATAAAGACAAAGTAGGGCGCTTGGGTGGCTCAGTGGGTTAAGCCGCTGCCTTCGGCTCAGGTCATGATCTCAGGGTCCTGGGATCGAGTCCCGCATCGGGCTCTCTGCTCAGCAGGGAGCCTGCTTCCCTCTCTCTCTCTCTCTCTCTCTCTGCCTGCCTCTCTGTCTACTTGTGATCTCTGTCTGTCAAATAAACAAATAAAAATCTAAAAAAAAAAAAAAGACAAAGTAAATAAGGATCACCCTGGTCTCACTCCCCAGGAGTGAAGACACAGATGACTTTGGGGAATATTTTGTGGTGAGCTTGCTGCCTGGGTTCAAATCCTGGGCTCGTCACTTACCATCTGTGTGATCCTGGGCAGTTCATTTTGTCTCTTGACCTCAGTTCCTTCACCTGTAAAATGGGAATAACAACAGCCAAATTGTTCTGTGAGAATTAGGTGAAGTTGTAAAGCACTAAAAACAGCCCACAGCCCATAGCAATACATTAATACATTTTCCCAGTGTTTTCTACTCACCTATATATTTTCCTTATAAAAAGGGGGTTATTCTGTATCCACTCTGGATCTCTCCTCCCCCATCTTAAGTGAATTATTAAATTTTTTCCATGGTATTAGAAGTCCTATAGAATATTTTTTTTCTTTTTTTTTTAGATTTTACTTATTTATTTGACAGAGATCACAAGTAGGCAGAGAGGCAGGCAGAGGGAGAGGAGGAAGCAGGCTCCCTGCTCAGCAGAGAGCCTGATGCGGGGCTCGATCCCAGGACCCTGAGATCATGACCTGAGCCGAAGGCAGAGGCTTAACCCACTGAGCCACCCAGGTGCCCCAAAATATCTTTCTTAAGATAGCACATGTAGAAGTCCATCCCCTAAAGTGGGAAGTTGGGGAGTGATTGTTTTCCCCCTGAACCACCAAACACATTTCTCCTGGCCTTTCGTCAATTACTGTTTCAGGACAAACTCCTAGGAAATTTGCTGAGTCAAAAGCAGGTGTTGAAGGCTTCTGCCACATAATGGTCAAACAGCCATTTGGAAAGGTTTAGAACTAGTTTCCCTTGCACCAGCTGGAAAAAGAAGGCCCCGTTCTCTCCAGGATCTTGCCTCTTATCGTTTAGAAACATTTTCAGTTTGACCCAGGAGTGCCATTTGCTGTCTTCCTCCGATTCACAGTCCAAGCTCTTCCCAGCGGTGCTCAGCTTCAGCATCTGCTCAAGCCCATAATCCCCGTGGGTGGTCCTGGGCTGGTACCCAACCTCCCGGAACCAGGAGTCTCAGTTACAGTCCCTGAGTATTGGACTTCTACAATGAGATAATATACATAAAAACCCAACCCAAGGCCCAATTCTCAGTATTTGAAACATGGAGATTTTCAGAAACAGCATTTCAGAAAGCTCTGTAGGGATCGCTTCTCGGCCTTTTGGCTAAGATGAAGTGCAGAAAGCTCTGTAGGTAATGGTGGTGCATGGTGGGGAAACAGGCCCAGGAAGGGGAAGTCTTCCCAATAAGAAGTCAGAAACGTCTAATGGAAAAATGGGTGAAGAACACGAATAGATAATTGAGAGCAGGAACTTAAATGGAGGCTAGCATACCAAGAGATGTTCACATTCGTTAGCTATTAGGGAAATCCAAGCCAAAACAAGGACGAGATACCAGTTCAGATCAGCAAATGTTAGAACGTTGGAAAACACCACGCGTCAGGAGGATGTGGAGGAAATGGGGCTTCCATGCTCTACTGCGGAGTGTAAACCAATACCCCCGAACCCAGCAATTTGAGGCAAATATTCTGGGGATCTTCCCACATAACCAAGGAAGTTCCCAGCAGCTGTTGCTTGTGGTAGCTGGGAATAGGAGAGAAACAAATGCCCCTCAGTGGGAACCGATATGCAAGGTATGGGGTATTTTGGAACTATGGAGTCATTATGCAGTGGTTCAAAATAACGAAATAGACCAGCGCTCAACGCACACAGGCCTATGAGCCAAGTTTGACTTGTCACCTGTCTTCATGCAGCTTGGCTCATGAGCTAATAATGATTATTACATTGTTAAATGGTGGGGCAAAAATTAAGAGAATATTTTGTAACACATAAAAATGCTACGAAATTCAGGGCCATCCTGGGTGGCTCAGTAAGTTAAGAGTCTGACTTCAGCTCCAGTCATGATTCCCAAGTCCCGGGATCAAGATTCTCCCTCTTTCTCTGCCCCTCCCCTTCACTTGTTCTCTCTCTCTCTCACATAAATAAATAAAATCCTAAAAAAAAAAATGTTTACTAGACAGAGTTGGGGAGGTGGGGAGTCTTACACAAACCAACAATGAGAGTGAACTCAGATAATTAATTCAACTCTCTTTCCTCAAGTTCTCCCTTCCCCCCAAAAGAGGGAGAGAGATTGAGAAAACAGGTTCTTTGTCCGAGATCATAAGAATCCAGCCGCCCAGGGTGCCTGGGTGGCTCAGTCGTTAAGTGTCTGCCTTCAGCTCGGGTCATGATCATGGGATGAAACCCCATATGGGCTCCCTGCTTAGCAGGAAGCCTGCTTCTCCCTCTCCCACTCCCCTGCTTGTGTTCTCTATCTTGCTGTGTTTTTCTCTGTCAAATAAATAAAATCTTAAAAAAAAAGAAAGAAAAAGAACTCAGCCCTAACCCAGTCTCCACTCGCCCCCCCAACAACCCTCATTCAATTCAGGGTTGACCTGCAATCTTCAGAGAGCTCCAGTTCCTGGCTAAGTAGGGAGGACTTTTGCCTGAGGGCAGGGGTGTGGGAACCAGAAGAACCAGCCTGGGAAGAAAAGGCTTAGTTATTACCCAAATAGTGGTGCGGGTGGATTGCTCACCCTTCCTGCCAGGATTCTGCCTTTTCTGGAGACAAAGGACTCTCACAGCCCAAAGCCCCATGAACACCCCCAAGTCCAGCCTGTTGGTGGTTGGAGAACTGAAACTCTCATTCAAAAAAATATATATCTTGTGGCTCGAGCCCCTGTGACTTCTTTTATTTCTTTCAGTCTTCATAAGCTGGCCAGGTAAGAACCGTTATTTCAAGATGCCTAGAGAAGGGAGTTGAATAGATTGTTTTACCTCCCTGTGAATTCACTCATTCATCCATTCAGCAAAGACTTACTGAGGACCTACTATGTGTCAAGGCTGGGGATACAGCAATGGACACAGCAGGCAAAACCCCTGCTCTCAGAAAAGCTCAGAGTAATGGGAACAGACATTGGACAGTAAACAAAGTAAAGATAAAGTAAAAAGGGGTGAAGAAGAGTTATTTTGTTATCAGGGAAGACTTGTATTTGAACTGAGACCTGAAGCTGAGAAAGAGCCAACTCACTGAAGAGCAATTTTGGAGAAGAAACAGCAGGTGTAAGAGCCCTGTGGTGGGAATCAGTGGGCTGTGTCTGTGCAGAGGAGGGAGGCTGGCAGGCCCCGGATCAGACCGTCGCTCCCAGCTATTTGTCAAGAGTCTGGAATTTGTTCTGAGCATCAGATGCAACCGGCTCCACCATCATTGTTGTATGATCTCAGGCAAGTTGCTTCACTTCTCTGAGCCGCAGTTTACCTATCTATAAAGAAGAGTTAATAATAACTCATTCATTGTAGTAGGCAGCCTCCAAAGCACCCCCCAACAATCGTGCGTCCTGGTGTTCACAACCTGTGAATGTTGGCTGATTCACTTCTAACCAGTCCAATGGGGCCAACGTGATGGTATAATCATTTCCTCTTCCAACTGGAAAATAATCACCACACACTTCATGGCTTCAAACAGCACACAGCTACGACCTTGGAATTCTGGAGGTCAGACATCAGCATGGGTCTTACTGGGCCAAAGTCAAGTTGTCCACAGGGCTGTGTTCCTTCTGGAAGTTTCCAGAGGATGCCTGAGTTCTTCTGCTCATGTTCCCTTCCTCATCTTCACATCACTCCAACCTCTGCTCCCACAGTCACCTCTGCTTTTTTGTCACCAACTGTTCCGCTCCCTCCTTCCCTAATAAAGACTCCGTGATTACTTTGGGACCATGGGGCTAATGCAGGATAATCTCCCTCACTTTAACAAAATCCTTAACTTAATCTGCTGAATCCCTTTGCCATGTCAGGTAACATATTCACAGGTTCTAGGGATTCGGACTTGAACATCTTTGGAGACCATTATTTTGATTGCTACAGATGGTAAGTCACTTTTGTGATAAGGTAATAAAAGACCATAAAAGACTGTGTCTTTTGTCGCAAGTACTTTTGTCCCCTCCCTCCCTCTTTTCTCTTTTTCTTTCTTTTTCTTCCCTGCCTCACTTCCACTCTCCGTCTCTCCCCCTTCTTTCTTTTCATGCTTTCATCACCTTGGGGGAAGCCAGCTGCCATGACATGAGACAGCCCTGTGGAGAGGCCCATGTAGCTAGGAACTGAAACTTCTGGCCAACAGCCAGTGAGGAACAAGGCTGGCCACCAACCATGCGTGTGAGCTTGGAAGTGGGATTGACAGCCCCAGCCAGGCCTTGTGACTGCTACAGCTCTAACAGCTTGACCGCAGTCTCATGGGGAAACCTGAGCTTGAACCACCCCGCTAAGCTGCTCCTATATGCACGACCCTCAGAAACGATGTGAGTGAATGCTTGTGGTTGAAGTTGTAATTTGTAACGCACTAATAGATAACAAATCCATCCATTCGCTGATTCAGCATATACGTATTAAGTGCTATACCATGTACCAAGTTGTCTGAGGTGCTGGGAATACAGCGTGAATAAAGCAGACAAAAATCCCTGCTTTTATGGTGTTTACATCCTATTGAGGAGAGACGGACATGGTAAGCCAATAAATTTTGGAATCTGTCAGAAGATCACAGATGCTAAGAGGAAAAAGTACAGCAGGGTAAGAGAGATAGGTTAGTCAAGGAAGGCTTTGCTGGAAAGGTGTTCTCTCTCTCTCTCTCTTTTTAAGATTTTATTTATTTGAGAGCAAGCATTGAGAGGGGAAGGGTCAAAAGGAGAAGCAGACTCCCATCAAGCCCGGAGACTGACGCGAGACTCCATCCCAGGACTCCAGGACCACAACCTGCGCCAAAGGCAGTCATCCAACTAACTGAGCCACCCAGGTGCCCTCAGAAAGGTGCTCTTTGAGAAAAGACCTGAAGGAGGTGAGGGAGGAAACTGTGCCCTTCATAGGGAAGAGATTCCAAGTGGAAGAAACAGCAAGTGTAAAGGTCTTGTAGCAGGACAATGCCACACTCTTAAAAAAGGCAGTGGGGTGGGGCGCCTGAGTGGCTCAGTGGGTTAAGGCCTCTGCTCTAAGCTCAGGTCATGATCCCAGGGTCCTGGGATCGAGCCCCGTGTCCTCTCTGCTCAGCGGGGAGCCTGCCTTCCTCCTCTCTCTCTCTCTGCCTGCCTCTCTGCCTACTTGTGATCTCTGTCTGTCAAGTAAATTAAAACAGTTAAAAAAAAAAAAAAGGCAGTAGGGAGCCCAGTATGATTGAGGTGGACAAAGGGCAGAGCGGTGGCAGATGAGGAGAGAAATGGGGTGATGATTAAAGTCAGTTATGTATGTTGATCTTTTTGAACCTAGTAGTTCATGGCAAAGGACTTGCTTAATGAATTAAGGCCATTTTTTTTTTCTTTAAGAAGCTACGTTTTATTTATTTATTTATTTATTTTCTAAAGTAGTCTTTGTACCCAAAGCAGGACTCGAACTCACAACTCTGAAATCAAGAGTTGCATGCTCTACTGACTGAGCCAGCCAAGTGCTTGCTATACCTTATTTTTCTAAATGTGTGAAATATTCTCAGGAGAACACAAAAAAAGGAAAGTTGATAACATAGTGAGCACTATTTAACTATTTAACTACTCTAAGAAATAAAACCCAACAGCTGTTGAGTCAAGCCTCCTATGTGCCTTTCCCTAATCTAACCCTCTGCTTCAAACGTCACTCCTCGATGACACTGGTCATTCCTGTACACGGCTTTATATTTCCACTCTCTGTGCATGTATCTGTAAACAATCTCTAGCACTGTTTTTCAGGAAATAAATAAATAAATCTGATAAGGGATGAATATCCAGAATATACAGAGAACTCCTGAAAGTCAACAATAAAAAAACCAAACAGCCTCAAAATGGGCAAAGGACTTGAACAGACTTTACTCCAAAGAAGATACATGAATGGCCAATAAGCACATGAAAAGATGCTCAACATCACTAACGATTAGGGAAATTCGGATCACAGCTACAAAGACACACCACCTCACAGCCATTAGGACAGCTACTATTACTATTAAAAAACAGAAAACAACAGGTGTTGGTGCATCTGGGTGGCTCAGTCAGTTAGGTAGCCGGCTCTGGATTTCCGCTCGGGTCAGGATCTTAGGACTTGGAATTGACTCCCATGGCAAGCTTCAGGCTCAGCATGAGCATGCTTGAGGATTCTCTCTCTCTCCCTCTAATTCCCTCTGTCCCTACCCCGCTTGCTCTCTCTCTAAAATAAATAAATCTTTTTTTTTTTTTTTTAATAAATAAATCTTTGGGAGTCTGCTTCTCCCTCTGACCTTCTCCTTGCTCATTCTCTCTCTCACTGTCTCTCTCTCAAATAAATAAATAAAATCTTAAAAAAATCATTTTAAAATAAATAAATCTTTAAAACAACAACAATAGGTATTGGTGAGGGTATGGAGAACTTGGAACATTTGTGCACTGTTGGTGGGAATGTAAAATGGTACAGCCTCTGTGAAAAACAGTGTACAGTTTCCAAAAAATAAATAAATAAATAAATAAATGAAAAATAGAATTCGTATATGACCCAGCAATTCTTCTGCTTCTTTGATCTTCTTCCCACACATACCATAGCATAGATTGCTAGAGAAACTGTGATATTTGTCACATCCTGGATTTAGCTGGTTGCTTCGAATAGCGTCTTGATCTGATTCAGTGTTTCGGTGCGGCAATAAAAGGAAGGACAGGAAGTTCATATGCAGCCCAGTGCCCAAACTTAGTGTCACCAGAGTGCTACAAGTCTACAATGGGAAATAGATAGCAAGGCCTATATAATATTTTACCAATAGGGATGTACCTGAATCTAACCATGCAAGGATGTTTGTTCATTGCACAATTTTAAAAACATTGCACAAATTAAAAAAAATTTCTATTGGTTCAGGATCCTAACCATAGCTGACACTGATGCCAACCTCCCTTCTTGCTGAGTACTTCCGCTCACCCACCCCGGTTGCAGAAGCCATGGTTAGAGGCCAAAGCTGTGAAATTCCAAACACTGGAGAAGAAAGGAGAGGAAGGCTGGCCACAGGCTCACACGGTCTAGTCAGTCTCGTCCCTGGCGCCCTCTGCAGTCTAGCACCGCCCCCTGGTGGCCGCCGCATGCGTTCCTACCCCGCCGGGAGGTGGGCCGGGCCTTGCAGCCCTCGCTCCTACCAGGGCGCTCCTGGGGAGAGCTTCCCCCATCCCCGACTGAAGGCTAACTCCCCAATAATCCTAGGCTGACTTGGGACCACACTTTTTTTTTTTTTAAAGATTTATTTATTCACTTGAGAGAGGGAGCGAGAGCAGGGAGGAGCAGCGGGAGATGAAGAAACTGGCAGACTCCTCGCTGAGCTTAGAACCACATGTGGGGCTGGATCTTACCAAGCTGAGATCATGACCTGATCAAAAACCAAGACTGGGAAGTTCAACTGACGGCACCACCCAGGGGGCTCCAGGACTGCACATTTTAAAGCATTCCCAGCACAGCATGGTGCAAAGTGCTTTACAGATGTTAACTCAGGAAAACCTCACAGCATCACATCAGCCCTTACAGGTGGGACTATGGCAGCCCCCATTTTAAGGACAAACTGAGAAGCAGGGAGGGGAGGTGAAGTGCCCAAAAGACTGTACAACTAATGTTACATTTTCTTTCTTTTTTAATTTATCTGACAGAGAGAGAAAGAGCATGCACAAGCAGGGGGAGGGGCAGAGGGAGAGGGAGAAACAGGCTCCCCACTGAGCAGGGAACCCAATGCAAGGCTCCATCCCAAGACCCTGGAATCATGACCTGAGTGGAAGGTAGATGCTTAACGACTGAGTCACCCAGGCGCCCCTAGTGTCACATTTCCTAACTCAGGTCCAATGCTGTGCCCAATACACCCCAGTTGCTTCCAATGATGATGATGATGTGATGATTAATTACAACAAAATAGTAGCAAGACACATCTACAGTGTTATGAGTCACATATTATCCAACAAGTTAACTCATTTAGTCCACAACAACCTTAGGGGGTAGGCTCTAGGAATGTGCCCATTTTAAATTGAGGTACAGAGAAAAAAAATTGAGGTACAGAAGAGTACTAAAAAATGTATCCCAGGTCACTCGAGAGAGCAAAGAATACTGACTGGGAAGGCATCAGGGAGACTTGGAATTGTCCATTAGCTCTGTTCATAAATCTTTTGAACACTTGCTAGCTGCAGGACCCTGAGCTAAGACCTGAGTGTGCAACACAGAGGAAGATAAAACAATGCTATTACCTTGAAACATGAAAAAAATTAAAGAACAGGGGCGCCTGGGTGACTCCGTGGGTTTAAGCCTCTGCCTTCGGCTCAGGTCATGATCTCAGGGTCCTGAGATCGAGTCCCACATCATCCAGCTCTCTGCTCAGCAGGGAGCCTGCTTCCCCTCTCCTCTCTGCCTACTTGTGATCTGTCAAATAAATAAAATATTTTTTAAAAATTACAAGCTGAGATCATGACCTGATCAAAAACCAAGATTGGGAAGTTCAACTGACGGCACCACCCAGGGGGCTCCAGAACTGTATTACAGAAAATGAGATCCTCAACAAGGAAAATGGTTTAAGATCGTCACGGGGAAAAGAAAAAACTTGAATAACTGACCACTTCTGGGGAGAACAGGATAGTTTAAGGACATACAAACATTGTCATTGCAACATGCTAGCAGAGGTAACACATTGGTAAGTCCTAATTTAAGGCTTGGCTGAACATTTGCTTTGAAGAAAAGTAAAATAGGGCACTGCCAATTCTCAGAAATTCAGAAAAGGAGTAGCATTTTATCTTTTTTAAAAAAAGACTTACTGTATTTATATTTTTACTGGGATGCGGGAGGGGAAAGAGGGGATCTCAAGCAGACTCAGTGTTGAGCACAGAGTCCCACGTGGGGCTGAATCTTACAACCCTGCCATCATGACCCAAGCCAAAACCAAGAGTCAGATACTTAACCAACTGAGCCACCCAGGTGACCCCCTTCTTTCTTCCTTCCTATCTATTTTTCTATCTATCTATCTACTTATTTATAGAGCAGGGGAGGAGCAAAGGGAGAGCGAAAGAGAGAATCTCAAGGAGGCTTCGCCCCAGAGCCGAGCCCAACTTGGGGCTGACCTCATGATCCTGAGATCATGACCTGAGCTGAAATCAAGAGTTGGTTGCTTAACCAACTGAGACACCCAGATGCCCCAGAAGTTGCATTTTAGACATGGGTTAAAATTCGTACTCCTAAAAAACACAATCTGGTTGATTCAATCTGATTTTCAGAGAATGCCATTTGACCACCATCTCCAACCAACCCTCACTGCCAGGCTTGGGGCCTGTGCAGAGCAGCTGCCCTGAGGGGCTCTGGGATTCCCCTCTCCAATTCTACATAAGTCCCCTGTCCTCTTGCCTCAACGCCTAACCTCTCCCTCCTTCCAGTGCGACCCAAGCCTGCTGCTGCACAGGACTTCTTAGGAAGACTCCAGACTTGGGCCTACTGGTCCGTGGTCAGAGATACACCCTTCTTACTTGGGCAAGACCCCAGGGCAAAGGGGCCATCTCAAGAAACCAGGTCTAGAGCTCACCATGAAGTCACCCGCACTACACGGCTGCTGAGGCTGGGACTGGAGCACACTCTCAGGCCCAGACCAGCACCGCGCCCCCTGCCAACACACTTTTTTTCTTTTCAGCTTAAGTAGTCAAGCAAGATACTTGTAGATATTGTGTAGAAAAATGACAGGCACAAGATCTTACTTTCATTTAAAAAAACACACTTTATTAAGGTATTAATGGCATACTTTAGCTTTCCATAATGTATACAATATGTTGAGTTTGAGTATCACTTCTTTATTGAAATACAATTGACATACAATGTTACAATGTTTTATTAGTTTTCAGGTGTACAACATATTAATTCTGTGCTAACCTCCATTAGTGTAGTCACCTGTAACATTATTACAATATTATAGACTATATTCTTTATACTGTACTTTTCATTTACCTAACTTATTTTTAAGATGTTATTTATTTGAGAGAGAGAGAGCATGAGCAGGGGAAGCGGCAGGCAGGGAGAGGTGGAGAAGCAGGCTCCGCACAGAGCAGGGAACTCCCCATGGGGCTCCATCCCAGGACCCAGGAACATGATCTGAGCCAAAGGCAGACACTCAATCAACTAAGCCACCCACGTGCCCTTCCCTAACTTATTTTATAACTGGAAGTTTGTATTTCTTAATCCTCATTATCTATTTTCCCCATCCCCCTCTCCCCTCTGGCAACTACCAGTTTGTTCTATTTAAGGGTCTGGAGTATCACTTTCATCCTTGTTATTCTTATTATTTTGGTCTACATTCTCCATGAGATGTCGTTTGGACATAACTGAGGAAGGGATACAGCTAAAAAAATGGCTAAGAGTCTGAATAAAGTGGAGGGGAATGCTTGAAAAACAAAACAGAGCTTCCCTAAAAGTAGCTGTATTTCTGATAACCTAGATTAACAGTACTCAAAGTGTTGTCCCTGAACCAGCAGTGTCAGCATCATCTGGGAACTTTTTAGAACTGCAAATGCTCCAGATCAGACCTGCTGAAAAAGAAAACAGCAGGCTGGGGCCCAGAAATCTGTTTCAACCAGTGCTGCAAGAGATTCTCACATATGTTCAAATTTGAAAACCACTGTCCTACACAATGACCAAATCTCCTGTGCATTCCGTGATCTTAAAAAAAAATGAATTTATGGGGTGCCTGGGCGGCTCAGTGGTTAAGTGTCTGCCTTTGGCTCAGGTCATGATCCCCAGCCCTGGGACTGAGCCCCTGCATCGGGATCCCTGCTTAGCAAGAAGCCTGCTTCTCCCTCTCTACTCCCCCCACTTGTGTTCCTTCTCTTGCTGTGTCTCTATCAAATAAATAAATAAAAATATTTAAAAAAAATTAATTTATATTTCCCTAGTCAAAACACTCACTTGTGTTTGAGGCATAGTGGAATGAGGAGCCTGGTGTGGGGACAGAGTTTTCCCACCCATCTCTCCTTGAAGTAACAGGTAGTGTGCATTAAACACATCCAGACAGTTTGAGCAATGTCAGGGATGTGGTTTCTTAATCCCCACCCCGCAAAGTGTTTGTGTTGTGAAATTGGAAAATAACTTGAAAGGGGAAAGAACCAAAACGTCCTTCCTGCCAGCTGATTTGCCCTGGCTAAAAGTAGGAGTGGTGGGCATGGAGGAAAGGGCTCCTGTAGCATGCTCGAGATCCCCCTTAACTGAGCACCCAGGAGCTCTCAGGAAGGGTTCCCTGGGGGTGTTTTTCTGGCTCCCACCCCTCTGTTCCTGGTCCACCTCTCCCCATCCCTTCCTGCTCTCCTTCTGATCCTTAGGGCCCTTTTTCTCCAGCTCCAGCTTTTTACTCCCCACCTCCCCCCTGCCCTGACATAAGCTCCTGGGTCTCCAGCTGCTGACTCAACAGCACAGAGGTCATCGCCTCCTTTTGAGTCCTAGATGCCTCTTCAAGGACCTCAGTGGCAGACGACAGAGACTCTGCAGGTGGAGGAGGACAAGCAGAATTCCACAGGGCCTACAGGTGGTTCACGAAGCTCCCAATATGGAAGCTGCTTTGTCCCATGGGAGGGCCCCAAGGCCACAAGTTTCTTGGCAGACTTACCACTGCTGTTCTGCTCAGTGAGGTCACCCCCACCTCTGAATTGGATCCACGCACCAGGAAATGCCACCGACCTGTCAACTTCTGGGGAACGTCACACACTAAGAGGGGAGGCAAAGGAGTGCTTTTCTCTCCCTGCATCTGGCTCAGTTTCCTCGATGGACTCCAGTCCCTGGCCACCCACTCTGGAGACACAGGGACTATTTTTGGGCAGAAGTGCAGTAGGTGAAAGCCACCTCTTTCCAGAAGCTGAAGAACTGCTTCTAGGTTAGGTTGGAGCTGGTGAGGCAGGGTGTTTGTGGCTGTGGCATTCTGGGATTTCTCTGGGCTAGAGATGGCATCCAGCCCATTACCCTCTGGTTCAAGCCCAGGTCAAAGATGAAATTTCAACCCTCCAATGACTGCTCAACCAAGAGTCAAATTGCCCACGGTGACTCCTCAGCTGGATTTGCTGCACTTGTGGGTGTTCAGGAGGCTCTTGACAAGTTCTTTCTCACCTTCTAAATTAATATTTATTTAGTTCTCTCCATTAACTTGCTAGGTACCTGTGGCGTTTTGTTTTGACCATTCTTCCAGTATTTTCTCTGCAAAGGTAAAATGTATTTTTTTTTCCTTTTGCTGCTTTTAATATTTCCTAGTCTTTTGTTTTTCAGTCATTTTACAATGATGTGAGTAGGTACTGTCACTTCTCCCAGAGGGGCATGGAGAATGTTGGGCTTATCTCAGTGAGCTTCCCTTCTCTTTGGTATCTTGGATCCTCATTCCTGGCTCCTTTGGGAGCTCTCCAGTGCTTTGGAGACTTTTTATTTATTTTGCTTTTTATTTTATCTCTCTCTCTGCGTGTGTGTGTCTGTGTGTGTGTTTTATCAAGCTCTTCTAGCTATTTCTATTAGAAATGTTAGTTTATGACAAGCTATTCTGTTATAGCTAGCAATGGAAGCATCAGTGTCTTGGATTTTAATTCTCTATGTTTAAGAACTTTTAAATAATATTGTTGTTTTGTACAATTAACCATTTAGTTTATTCACATTTGGCCACTTTCTTTGAGCTTTTATCTTTGTGTCTTTAACCATCCATCTGGGATTATTTATCTTTCATATGAAACACAGGATTTAGAATTTCCTTTCCTTAGTTAGGGTCTACTCATGATGAAATTCCTGTTTGTACAAAATTTCCTGTTTGTATAAAAGGGACTTGTGTCTCCATTCCTGAATGACTTTTGCTGTACAGAGCTCTAGGTAGGCACATTTTTTTTTTTAAAGATTTTATTTATTTATTTGACAGACAGAGATCACAAGTAGGCAGAGAGGCAGGCAGAGAGAGAGAGAGGAGGAAGCAGGCTCCCTGCTGAGCAGAGAGCCCGATGCGGGACTCGATCCCAGGACCCTGAGATCATGACCTGAGCCGAAGGCAGCGGCTTAACCCACTGAGCCACCCAGGCGCCCCGGTAGGCACATATTTTAAGTACAATGAAGATATCATTCCTCATTCATGTGGCTTCCACTAACGCCATTGGGAAGTCCAATGTTACTTCTCTGAAGTTAATTGATCTTTTTGTCTAATTGCTTTTAAGATGTTATTTACCCTTTATATTCTACTGTTTCACCAGGATGTATATAGTTTTGGACTTATTTTTTATGCTCTTTGAGTTTCATTGGGCTTCTTAAATCTGTAGCGTGGTATGCCTTTCATCAGTTCTGGAAAACTCTAAGTCATTAACTCTCCAAATATTTCTTATAGTTTTTATTTTTCTCTGGGAATCCAACTTATGTTAGACTTTCCTGGCCAATGATTTCATGTGTTTTACTTAGTCATGTTTCTGCCTCTTCTGTCTCTTCATCTCACTGTCTCTGCCCATGAGTTTCTACATAATTCTTCTTATCTATACTCCAGCAGATTAATTCTTTTGGTAATTTGCTATTAAAACACAGTTTTCTTATTTTAATTAGCTATTTTTTAATGTTGTTTGGTCACTTTTACAAATCTGATTATGTCAACTTCTTAAGCTTTCTTGGTTTTATAGATATTTTCTAACTTGTTTTTTTCTCTCTGTAAAAATTACAAAAAATTGCTATTTTATACTCTTTCTGATAAATCTAGAATCTGGAATTTTTGCATATTTTGCATATTTGTTGTTATCTCTTCATGTTTTTTCATGATGCCTTACTTCCTTGTTTATTTGGTTATTTTTGAGAATGTGCTCGAAGTTACTAAGAAAAGAGGTGTGTGTGAACACTCTGATGTCTAAGATAACAATACCTTTCCCTAAGGTATTTCTATAAGGTACAGTATTTTCATTTGCTTTTATCAACACCTGGGCACACCATTAGATGGTCCATACTGAAGGCTCAGTTTCCTTACACCTCCAAGATAACCTGAATTTGGGATACATGTCTACGCTAGGGTTTACCTCCAGTTCAACATTTTCTTGAGGGCACCTTCATTTTGGTGTTCTCTGTTCAAATGTGGGGTGATTATCAAACTCCCAGGTTTCATCACTTTTATACTTTTGTTGAGAGAGAGAGAGAGCAGAAGAGGGGCAGACGGAGAATGAGAGAGACTCTTAAGCAGGCTCCACACCCAGCACAGAGCCTGATGGGGCTCGATCTCACAACACTGAGATCATGACCTGAGCCAAATTTAAGAGTCAGGTGCTTAACTGAGCCATCCAGGTGCCCCTATACTTGAACCCCTATATACACATACACATAAGCATAAACATACATATATAATAATATATAATATATATATGTAATATATATCCAAGTATACTTGGTTGCAAGTCCACCAGACTTACAGCTGGGATTCTCAGGTGTCACTTCCCATCAGCACATGCCTTCAGGCAAAAGCAGTTTGAGTGACAGGTTTAATGAACTCAGTCTCTTGCTTCTCCCAGAGTTTAAGTCCTAATTCTTCACTCTCTTGTTAGCTCTTTGGAAAGCTGTCGTTTCAAAACATTCCAACCAGCTTAGCTTATATTCTATGGAAGAGTTGCCCTAATTACCTAAGACCACTATTACTGGGAGTGTGGTCCTTCACTTAAGGCTTCATCATTTTCACTCCAGCCTTGCTGCACCGGACCGCTCCTATCTAGAATAAGGGAGCAGAAAGGGGGCGGAAGAGATGGTATCTCTGGTTTCAGGACCTTGTTTCAGTGAAGTAGAAACACGCTTCCTCAGGAAAAGCCAGATTTTTTAAGAAAGATAAGATATGGTTACCTGGAGTTTCTCCACTTACCTAGACAGTCTCATTTGATTCAATTTATCCCCATTTTGTCGGGTAGGATATCCTGTCACATGATAGGAGACGGCAGTGCCCAACTATGGGGCAAAGCGCGGGAGAAGACCGGCGGGGCCGGCCTGCGATGTTCCGGCCGTGGGACACCGGCCACTGGAGGTGGATGGCCTGGCCCTGGCAGTCGGACGCTGGGCGCAGTTCGCACAACCACTCATGCTCTTGGTCCTCTGCAGTCCGTACACGGACCGCTGTGCACAAGCCCATGCAAACTGGAACTGCCCGCGCCAGTGGCGCAGCCTCACTTCGCCCTCTCGAGCGCCGGCGATAGCGACGGAAGATGTCCGCTACGGAGGCGGAAGTGCGCCGCCCCCAAGGCTTTCGGGTAATGTAGTCTCCAATCCCCCGCGCAACCCGGGCTCTCAGAGGCCAGGGGTTCCAGGGCTAGGGGACCACGCTTCCCTCCTAACGCTCCTGAATTGTGGGAGTGATGTAAATGGGCTTCCTTTAACGCCTCTTTAAGAGGGCACACCCAGAGGCGTCTGGGTGGCTCAGTTGGTTAAGCGTCTGCCTTGGCTACGGTAGTGGTCCCAGGGTTGGGAATCGAGCCCCACATGGGGGCTCCCTGCTCAGCGGGTAGCCTGCTTCTCCCTCTGCCTGCCACTCTGCCTATTTGTGCTCTCTCGGTCAAGTGAATAAATTAAAAAAAAAAAAAAAAAAAGCCCACCATGTCCTCCTGTTATTCGAAATTTGGTGGTACAAATCCTTCTAACCTGTGTGGTGTCTCCAAGAGGTCTTCTCACCCCGCGACGCTGTCAGATCCCCCAATAGGATTCCTAAACTTGAGGGAAAGCAAATTTGTGCTTACTTACCGATACAGAAACTTCGTTTTTTTTTTAAAACTCCAAACTCATGGGCGGCTGGGTGGCTCAGTGGGTTAAGCCGCTGCCTTCGGCTCAGGTCATGATCTCAGGGTCCTGCGATCCAGTCCCGCATTGGGCTCTCTGCTCAGCGGGGAGCCTGCTTCCTCCTCTCTCTCTGCCTGCCTCTCTGCCTACTTGTAATCTCTCTCTGTCAAATAAATAAATAAAATCTTTAAAAAAAAAAACTAACAACTCCAAACTCATACCTTATTCTCAGATGCCTGAACGCCCTGGCAGCTCTTCTGCACGTGGGCCAGGGGAGAGTGAAGGAAAAGGAAGGTGCGGGTCCTCCAGTTTGGTCCTGTTAAGGGCCCGGTGGCTTGTCCGACAGGAGTCCCCTCCCTGGGAGACGCGTGGCTGTCTGGCAGCTTTACCCCAGTTCATTCACAACTGGGCGGTCTCCTTTCTCTTTGGCCCCATGCAGTTCTCGCCTTTATCCCTTCTCCAGGTGGGTCATCACCTAGTAATCACTGGGACACAACCTTATGGCTCCTGCCACCCTATCCTCTTTTTCTGGGAGCCCCAGGCACAGAGTAGAGGTTTTTCCGATTTTCCAGTGCCGCTCCAGCTTGGGATGGGTCCAGATGGGTCTTGGTTTTGACCCATCACCTGGTCACACTCTTCGGGATCTACTGAAATCCTGTCTTGTGATCTTTGGCAACAAAGAAAACAGAGTCCTGTTTCTTGATTCCTAGACACAATACAAATCCGGGGCTTCATGCACTCCTGGTAGGAGCTACTCTAGCAGCAGCTGCCTCTCCTTCAGAAATCATCAGTTTCAGGCCGGTGTTTGGTTCCTCCCCACCCCCTTACGACGCATATACACTTTCCAGGGGTACATGGAAAACTCTCCCAAGAAGAACGGGGCCTGGAGTTTCGCTGGAGTGCACACACCAAGCTCCAGTAATTTCAGATGCCCCAATATCTCCACTTATTCTCTCATTACCGGAGTCCCCTAGTCCTGTGAAGAGGGCAGAGGTCTCATCCCAGGACTGTAAGGCCCCTCCCCTCTGGATCTGAACCTTGCTATATGCTAACCTGTCAGTGGAGGCCCAAGAACAAGAGGTTCTGTAAATCTTACACCTCCTAGATACTCCTGGACAGGGTGTCCAGGCCTCATGGTACCCTTTAAAATACAGGGAACACTGAAATTTTGCTTTTGGGGTTTTATCAGCAACTCTAACCAACAGAAAAGCTCCTGTCAAAATCCTGTGATAACTTCTGAAAACAAGCATTAAAATTCAAGAACAGTTGCTAATTGCTAGTTTCTTAATGCACACAGTAAAACAAAAACCCCATTAATTATTATAATTAATACTTCTCTGTTCTTAGCAGAGCAAAATACCATGTATATTTTAGGTCCAAATTTCTCGGCTCTTTTATCCCTAAAATTTTCATCAAAAAATGTGTCCCAAAAAGTATTTTTTCCAAAATTACAGGGTTTTCGCTGAAATTTCTTAGCAAAAATCAGTTTTCTACTTCCATCAATTCTTGCAAATAATCACTTGGGTTCTGTATCTCCTACAGGAAGTCTTCTGCTCCTCGCCTCTCCCCCTTTTAACTTTTTTTTTTAAAAAAGATTTTTATTTATTTACTTGACAGACAGAGATCACAAGTAGGCAGAGAGGCAGGAAGAGAGAGAGGAGGGGAAGGAGGTTCCCCGCTGAGCAGAGTGCCCAATGCGGGGGCTTGATCCCAGGACCCTGGGATCATGACCTGAGCTGAAAGCAGAGGCTTTAACCCACTGAGCCACCCAGGTGCCCCCTTTTTTTACTTTTAAAGATTTTATTTATTTGACAGAGAGAAAATGAGATAAGGAACAGAAGCAGGAAGAGTGGCAGAGGGAGAAGCAGGCTTTCAGCAGAGCAGGGAACCTGATAAGACTCTCAAACTCAGGACCCTGGGATCATGACCTGAGCCAAAGGGAGACACTTAACGACTGAGCCACCCAGGTGCGCCCCCCCACTTCTTTTTAAGTGGTCCCTAAAGAAATATTTATAGGGAGTGGCAATGACTTTGCTTGATCTTGACAGTGCCAAGACCCTTTCCTTCATTCTTAGCCTTAGATCAGCTTCTCACCCTTGAGAAAATGAATGCCTATTTTCCCTCTCCTAAATTCTTTGGGCATGCTGGATGTTCAGGTCAAACAGGCTCCTGCCCTGAGGGAAACCAAGCAGGTGGCTTTGTGGGCTGAGAGACCCAGTAAGAGCAAGGAGGCTGACTTTAAATGTAAAAGAGTTTGAACATTCAGAGATGCACATAAGACAGATATCTATGCAACATCCTCTCTTAACAAATGTTAATGTTTTCCCAAATCTGCTATTAAAAAAGAGAAATAAAATGACAGTTTAAGCTTCTTTTATTCCTTCCTACCAGTCTCCCCTGTAGCTCCAGAGGAAACCACCACTCTGAAGCTGTTTTTCAATGCTTTCCTACTTTTACTCTTATGTGTTTATTAAAAATAGGTATTAATAGATTTTTTTAAAAGATTTACTTATTTATTTGACAGACAGAGATCACAATTAGGCAGAGAGAGAGAGGAAGAGAAGCAGGCCCCCTGCTGAGCAGAGAGCCCGATGTGGGGCTTGATCCCAGAACCCTGGGATCATGACCTGAGCCGAAGGCAGTGGCTTTAACCCACTGAGCCACCCAGGCGCCCCTATTAATAGATTTTTAAATAGATTTTTATCTATTTTTAAAATAGATTTAAATAGATTTTTAAATATATTTTAATAGATTTTTATCACACTTTATGTATCCCTCAACTTTATTTTCAATGTTAGCCTTAGTAATACATATACAGCCAGTGCAACCATTTACTACACATTTACTCCCAAGCCGAGGACATAGCACTAAGATACAAACATCGCTGCCCTGCGCCACCAAGCTGTTCACTTGCAATTTGTGCATTTTTCTCTATGTTATGCTTCAGTAAAGTGGCCTCCCCCCAAATCCCTACTCTTACGTAGCTTACTACCTTCCAGAGGACATATAATAAACAAGTAAAATATTTAGGTGGTGGTATTACAGAAAAAAAAATGAAGCTGAGAAGAGTGATGAGGTGTGCCATGGAAGAGGCATGCTATTCTGATAGGGTAGTCAACAAAAAGGGCTGTTAAGAAAATCGTGGGCATAGATTTGCAAGAGATGAGGGACCAGACTATGTGTCATCTAGGGCAAATGGACTCCACCAAAGGGAACAGCAAAAATACGAGCTTGTTGTGTGTGTAAGTTACTGCAGCAGAGAGGTTAGTGGGCCCAGGGCAGTGAGAAGGAAGAGCTGGGGAGTCAGAGAGATAATACAGGGCAGCAGGTGGTAGCGATACTATGTAGGGCTTTTACTTTAGCTGTTCTTCAGTGAAATGGAAAGCTATTTCAGGACTTTGAGCAGATGAATGACACGATCTCAGGGTATTAAAGCATCACTCTAGCTGCTGAACTGCAGCCACGGGGAGGCAAGGATGGAAGCAGAGAAACCAATAAGGAGGCTGTTGCAAATATGTGGACCAGAGATGACTGGTGATGGGGACTTGGGCGAGGGTGGCAGAGGGAACAAGAAATGATTATCCACATTCATCCTGATAGTTAGCCGACAGGACTTACTGAAGCTGGGAAGTGAGGAGCAAAAGAATCCAGAACAGTTCTCATGGTTATGGCCTGAGCAACTGGAAAAATGGGGTTCTTTTCCCAGAAGGAAAGGACTGGGGGAAGAATATGATTATGACTGGGGTGGAAGGGAGATACCATGAATTAGTTCATCTTTGGACACATTAAATTCAAGATATGTTAGGCATGCAAGCAGAGAAGTCACATATGCAGTCGATTACATGGGTCTGGAATCCTGGGCTAGAGATACAATCTTTGAAGTTGCCAGCAAGTAGATATTTAAAGTCATGAGACAGGGTGACGGCCACAATGAGGGCTGACCATAGAAAAAAATAAGTTTAGAAGAATTTTCATGTTTAGAGTAAAGAAATAAAGGAAAAAAAAAAACTGGGAGAAGTAACTGTCAATAAAGTACAAGGAAAAGCGTGATAGCCCAGAAGCCAAGTGAAAGAAAAGGTGTCAAGGGTGAGAAGTGATGAATTGTACCGAATAACGCCGAAAGGTCAAGTAAAAGGACTGAAAAAAAGTACATTTAGCCACAGGGAGTGCCTCCGTGTCCTTCAGCAAGAACGGAAATAAAGACCTGACTAGGAGGGGTGCAAGAGAAAACAGAAGGAGGAGCACCTGGGTGGCTCAGTGGGTTAAGGCCTCTGCTTTTGGCTCAGGTCATGATCCCAGGGTCCTGGGATCAAGCCCCACATCGGGCTCTCTGCTCAGCAGGGAGCTTGCTTCCCTTCCCCTCTCTCGGCCTGCCTCTCTGCCTGCTTGGGATCTCTGTCAAATAAATAAATAAAATCTTCAAAAAAGAGAGAGAGAGAGAACAGAAGGAGAGGAAGTGGAGATAATAAGCACAGGAATATTCCTAAGTGAAGCAAGAAATGGAGAGTTATCTTCTGGCTGCTTTAATTTTTCTCAGTTAACTACGAAAGCAGGTCACCAGCTGAGGACTGGGTAAAATGCTGGAGGCTAAGGAGAGAAGCTATAAAGCTATAGTTCAGGAGGCTGGCACCTAGAAGACTGGGACAATGCACTAGGCAAACAGATGCTTGAGGTTAGCAGTCAGGAATTTAAAGTGGGGCTGCTCACTGCAGCTCTGTTTTTCCTGCAGCCACAGCTAGCCACACAGGGACAGGAGTGGTATAGGCAGAACTAGGATGGGTTTTTTTTTCTTCTTTTTTTGGTGAGATGCTCTGGTTCTTTCATTTCAATATGTATTGCATTAAATTATAAGAATATGCCACATTAGCCCTTTCACTTACTGACAGACATCTATGCTGTGTCCATCTCGTTACTCCTTCAGACACTGCAGCAATAAGCATCCTTGCATGTGTCTTTGTGCTCACACAGGAGAATTTCTAGTCCAGCGTATAGATCTAGAAGTGGAATTGCTGGACCATGATATGTGCTTAGCTTCACTCTAACTGCATATTGCCAAATTACTCCTCAAAATGATTATACCAATTTATCCTCTCACCAGCAGTGTACCCAAGTTCTCATTCCCCCGCTGCCAGAGAGACTTCGAAATTTTTGCAACCCTAATGGGTATGAAATAGCATCTTATTGCCTTCGTTGGCAAAATTCTGGTTTCAGGATCCAGCACCCTTTCATTTATAAGCCAGTCTTCTTTGTCTAACAGATCTCTACTCCATCACTCACTTAGCAAGATTACCTTAAGTACCTACCATGTGACTGGCATTCTGATAAGCAGGGGAACAAAGAAATGATCAAGAGACAGAGACCCTGCTTTCCTGGAAATCACGATCTGGTTTCAGGGGAGAGTGGGGAGAAAACCAAATAATCACAAATACGAACCGTGGTAATGTAAAGCACATTAACAGTAAACTCTGAGAAATTAAAAGAGGGTGATCAATTAGGTGAAGGTAGGGCAGCAGAACCTGACGTGACATTTTCATTTCAACAGCTGAGCAAGAAAAAACCAGGCCCACTGTCAGGCATACATTGTCCTGTCTTCCCAGGCCACAGAGAGGTAAAGCATTTCTTATTTCCCATTAGAAAATGAGGAGACGTGTATTACGTTTCTCTAATATAAACAACAGAAATCTGACAAATTAGCTTAATCAAAAAGGAGTAAACTGGACCACAGTGGGGAGTCCGCTGAACCCGAGGAAGAGTTTCAGAAATTGAGCCAGGTCCAAGGACCTCAGGATTAGCAATGAGAACACCAACGTGTTGGCTGCATCTCCTCCTCCAACGGACCTTTCCTTTCTGGTAAGGAACTGGACTCGAGGCAGTTTTAGGCCTTCACCTTTCCAGTCTAGCAAAACAAAATTAAAGTGTCCCTGTCAAATCTATTTTGAACATTTTCTGGCAAAGGACTCTGGCTCAATTAGGTCACATGCTTGCCCCTAGAACTATCATTAAGCCCCAGGGATGTTGACTTATGTTCCTGGGGTCAGTACAGGAGAAATGTTACAAGAAAAAGAGGGAGAAAAAAGGTGGGCAGAGACAAGAGCCACCATAAGACCTAGAACAAGGAATTGTAAGGATTAAATGAAATGACGGCTACGAAATATTTCAGATGATTTCTTTCTAGTAGTAAGCATGAATAAATGGTAGCTATTATTAACTCACCTGACCATGATGAGTTTAGCAGTTAATACCTCCTCCTGGATGCACCATACTTTAATCTTAGCCAAGTTCTGAAAACTGAAAAAGACAAACTGACATCCATTCAACTTAGAAGGCTATTTATTGAAATAATACAATGATGTTACAAGGATCCATTTCATGTTGCTTAGGAAGCTGGGTGTTCCTAAGTGCATGTGCCTGATTGCTGGAACTAGAAAATCCTCTGTTCAATCAACCACACATACCACGGACACTCTGGGCTCCTTCTCTGTCAATGCCGATGTGCTGAGATTCAGAGACTGGTTGGATCTAGGCCAAGTTCCACACAAAAGCCAGCGGTTTTCTTTGAGTCTTCTGGACCTAAGTCTTTACAAACTTCCAAAGAAGTAGGATAGCTCTCAACTAGGTTACAATTTATGTCATTCTTGCAAATAGTCCACTAGGGGAATCTCCAAATACTCAGCAGCAAATTATTCTTGATAAGCAAGATAGCCACAGGGTGGGGGGGGGCAGCAGGAGTCTGTATAGAATTACCCATTGTCAAACAATGTATCAGACAACACAGGGTCTTGACACTGTGTGTGTGAGCGTGTGTGTGTGTTAAGCATGGAACGTCACAAACCAGGTATTTTTGCATGGTTAAAGTCTTGGAAGGGCAGATTCCCATCTTGTTCCATTTGTGATGGACTCATTGGGCT
Source organism: Neogale vison (assembly GCF_020171115.1). Classification (NCBI taxonomy): domain Eukaryota; kingdom Metazoa; phylum Chordata; class Mammalia; order Carnivora; family Mustelidae; genus Neogale; species Neogale vison. The sequence goes on from NC_058097.1 coordinate 17,174,964, forward strand.
AGACATCACACCTTTCAGCCCCCATGCATATTTTTCCTGCAAAGAATTAGGAAGAATATTTGGGAACTACCTCCTGTTGTCCAGGATGAGACAAGGATAATGGATCCTGCTACTTGGCATGCAAAGAAGGCAATAGGAAATGTTTACCATCAACATCACCCATATCATTCCTCTCCAGGATTCATCAGGGTGGGAAAATTTACTTGGGAATGGCTGTTATGTCAAAGGGGTCAAGGTCCACAGTTGCTTCCAAATTTATCTCCACTGTTGGCACCTTTAGGATAATCCACGGGAGGCATGAGAGAACACTGGGATTGGGTTGGGCTACTGATGCTGATCTCATGCCTTACTGATGGAACAGCAGCATAGAACTAAAGAAGTTGAATTTTTCATAATGAACTATTTCCTTGGCACACAAAATGGGTCATCACATCGGTTCTCAAAACTGATTTAAAGACAAGATTTTATGACAATGGGTAATTATATTTATACTTCTCCACAGTAAAATTAACTTGGGGAAATTTTTTCCTTTAGTTTTGTGCTGTTTTCCCATTGGTTTAATAATAGGAAGCTTGGGGCAGCGCTTTCTCATGGGAGTGTGATTAAAAAAACAAAACAAAACACAGTAAGAGGACTTAACTGGTCTATGAAGCTGACATATGATAGTGTAAAGTATAAATATTACACTTGGGAAAAGGAAAAAAAGTCACCGGCAGTTGAACTATTCACAGTTTTTGTTAACATTTTGGTATGTAAGCTTCCAACAAGCTGTTCTGAATATGTCTGTGACAAATCTGCCTCTGTATTTTGCTGCCTCTTATGCTTTTATGAATTCCTAGAGTATCCGAGTGCTCATTAGTTTATGCATCTGATTTATTTTAAAATTTACATAAAGCCCTCTGAATTCCCAAATACCTTTTCAGTGGCTAGACCATAGGGCCAAAGATCCAGGAGACCTGCTTTCTCCACCCAGCTTTGCCATTATAAGCTGTATCACACTGTGCAAACCACTTCACATCTTTGGCTTTTGGTTTCTTCATCTGTACAATGAAGTGGTTGGACCAGCTGATCTCATTCTTCGAATGTTGGGTTCCAGGAGGTGGAATTGGTTTCCATGGCGAATTTAATGTAAGAGCTGCAGTTGAATGCAGCTGTCAAGCAATTTTAAAAGTAAGTTTTGGTCATTACTGCAGGAGCTTTATTAAAAAAGGTTGTAAACACAGAGTTACAAGTCAAACTGTTCAAAGTTGATGATCTCCTGCATACATATATTCAAAAGCTTTATAAAGTCCAATACATAGGCATATCCTTTCCAATTGGTTATATATGATGTTTGTAATTGTTTTTACAAAAGTCTATAATCAGATTTGAGAATATGGTTTCTATTTATTAAAAAAAAAAACATTGTCACTAGCACAGAGCTCTCTTCACACACACACACACACACACACACACAGCCATCACATTCTCAAGCTTCCTCTCCAGTAAGAATCCTCAGATACTAAATAAGAACAATATTTTAGCTAAAATTTTCTGCACATTCCTTAATTTCAGGGCTTCTACAGTTTATTTCGTGCATGAATTCTCTGGTGTTTAGTTAGTGCTGAACTCCTACTGAAGTTTTTCCCACATTCCTTACAAGCATAGGGTTTTTCTCCAGTATGAATTCTCTGATGATCATGAAGATTGGTTTTCTTTCGAAAGGCTCGCCCACATTCATGACATTCATAGGGTTTTTCTCCAGTATGCGTTCTCTCATGCTGAATGAGGGATGAACTTTGACTGAAGGCTTTCCCACAGTCAATACATTCATAGGGTTTCTCTCCAGTGTGGGTTCTCTCATGCTGAGTAAGTGATGAGCGCCGACTGAAGGCTTCTCCACATTCGTTACATTCATAGGGTTTTTCTCCAGTATGAATTCTGTGATGCTCTATGAAGCTTGTACTCCTTTTGAAAGCTTTTCCACATACATTACACTGATAGGGTTTCTCTCCAGGATGAGAAACAGGTTGTTGACTAAAGTTCTGCTCACATTCATAGGGGTTCTGTCCGGAATGGATCCTCTGATGATCAGTAAAGTCAGTAATGAGGCTGAAGTCTTCCCCACAGTCATTACAATGATAGGATTTCATTTCAGCGACGGTGCTTTCATCTTGAGTAAGAGATGAGCTGTGCTTGAAATCTATGCTATAGTTATTGCTTTGGTAAGGTTTGCCTCTCTTATGAATCCTCATATGTTTATAAAGGGATGGACTCTGACCGAAAGCCCTCCCACATATGCTACATTCAAAAGGTTTCTCTCCCGTATGAGTCCTTTCATGCTGGACGAGGGAAGAACATCGACTAAAGGCTTTCCCACATTCCTTACACTGGAAGGGTTTCTCTCCACTATGTGTGACCTCATGCTGAGTGAGGGACGTGCCATGCCTAAAAGATCTCCCACATAAATTGCATCGATAGGGTTTCTCTCCAGTGTGAATTCTCTGGTGTTGAACAAGGGAGGAGCTGCGCTGGAAGGCTTTCCCACAGAGACTGCACTGGTAAGGCTTCTCTCCCGTGTGAGCATTCTCATGCTGACCAAGGGATGAGCTATGTCTGAAGGCCTTCCCACACACATTACATTCAAAGGGCTTCTCCCCAGTGTGAATTCTCTGATGCTCAGTAAGTTGTGTCTTCCAGAGGAAGGTTTTCCCACAGTCAGTACATTCATGGTGTTTCTTTCCAGGATAAATACCCTGATCTGTACCATTGGGGAAAGCTCCCTCTCCTTTATGAGTTTTCTCATGTTTAGTAAGCGATGATCTATGAATAAAGGCTTTTCTACATTTGTCACATTTATAAGGTTTCTTTTTCGCAAGGATGTTATTCTGATTAATTATATCTGAAGTATGTCCCAAATTGCTTCCAAGTGTATCACATTCATTAGGCCTTGAAGGAATGTTCAGTTGTGTAACCAGGACTGTGTTCAATCTAGAGTTTTCACCAAACTTATTTTGCTGGAAGTTTTCTTCAGGCGTGATTATTTTCTTCTGGTTGGATGCATCTGGCCCCAAGTACCTTTTCCAGTTTTCCTGGTGCCTCTCAAACTGGCTACCAACACCCCAAGTGCTTTGGAAAGTGGCATGTGAAAGGCCATCTGTGCTACGGGATCCTGTAGAGATGCTCTCTTGCAGATGTGATGGTTTGGCTTCAGGCCTGGTCTTCCAGTCTGAAAAAAAATCCGAAGTACAAAAGTCCCCTATTCCCTCCTGCTGAAACAGACTACTACAGCAGGAATGGGGAAATGAAAGAAATATAAACTATACATGATTCTGTTTCGCAATTAGTCCTATAGTTAGGAGAGAAGACCCACAATGAAGGAAAGGAAGAGAACGGAGAAGTGATAGTGCAGACCACCGAGCCAGAGGGTATGGTAAGTCTAGAATGAGGAAGCCCCTCAAGGAGGACTGGTTAGGAAGTAAGGGAATAAGTGAGCATGAGAAAGTTAAGCACAGACACAAATGGAATAAAACCATCGTCTGTCTTGCAAGATCCTGTATGTTCTTCATGCTTCCTGCCCATTTTACAAATCATCCCCAAATCTGTCTTCCTACTACAGCCAATTCACAATTTCTTTAAAGTCTCCTCTGAGGCTCCAAATCTTCAAATCCTATAGAGAAAATCCACAGCAATTGATGTAATGGATATCATCCTTTGACATACTTGGAGACCAACTGCTATACTTTAAAAGCTGAGATCAAGTCCTATTTTAGGAGGCAAATCATCATTGCCTTTTTAATTAGGGCTAAGGTTTTAGCCTATTAGAGTTCTGGTTCTACACTAATCACCTCTCTTGAGCAAAAAGGATTTTACTTAAGTCTAATAAATTGATCTCTAAACCCCTGTTTCAGGGTGTCCGGTGGCTCAGTTACTAAGTATCTGCCTTTGGCTCAGGTCATGATCCCAGGGTCCTGGGATCAAGTCCCACATCGGGCTCCTTGCTCAGTGGGGAGTCTGCTTTTTCCTCTACCTCTGCCCCTCCCCCTGCTTATGCTCGCTGGTGCTGTAAATAAATAAAATCTCAAAAAAACCAAAACCAAACCCCTATTTAACCTCAAAATACTAATACCAGACAATTAGTTTCTTTCTTTCTTTCTTTCTTTCTTTCTTTCTTTTTTAAGATTTTATTTATTTATCTGACAGAGAGAGACACAGCAAGAGAGGGAACACAATTAGAGGGACTGGGAGAGGGAGAAGCTGACTTCCTATCGATCAGGACTCTGGGATCATGATCTGAGCTGAGGGCAGCTGCCTAATGACTGAGCCACCCAGGAGCCTCTAAAAACGGTAACTTTTAAAAACTAAGGAGAAGGAGGGCTCTGAGGCGATGGACATGTTCTATGTTGAAATGAATTTGGGTTAGATGGGTGAGTGCGTTTGTCAAAATCAACTGGCTGGTCCTTAGAAGAGCCGCATATCTTACTGTGTGCATGTCTTTCTTGGAAAAAGCCCCATAAATGTTGAACTCTGGTTAATGATACACAGGAATATAGGAGTGAAATGTACTTGTGTTGGCAACTTAGTTGGAAATGCATCAAAAAGTATGACAGATTTCAAAAAAAGATTGATAGAAGGGATAGATGAATATGTGATAAAGCAAACGTAATAATATTTTAACAACTGTAGCATCTTGGTGGTAGGTATATGGTGTTCACTGTATAATTTTTTCAACTTCCTATACATTTGAAAATATTCATAAAATGTCAGGAGGGAAAAAAACAACAATCAAGGGACCCTAAGCCTCAAAATTCCTTATCCTGGAACAAGACTCAATTCTAATTTTCTAAATGACAGAAAATGCTTTGTATTTCTTCTAGAATACTTCTCAGAGGGATATTCAAGAAATGCTGACATGAATGAATGAATGAGAAAGTTCTCTCCCTAATCACATGAAAAAACAATCAAGTAATTCCTGACTGCTTTCTATGTGCTTTGTAATACTGAATACATAGGTATACAATAGACTCTTTCTCCAAGAGCCTGAAGTCTTAGAAATAAGAATCAATCTTTTGATAAAAAAGGAAAACCATCAGATGGTATACTTTTAAAATCTGAGCTTGGGCAGTAAAGATGATATAAATGGTATTTGTGCTCAGAGAAGGAAGAAATAAATACATAAATACATAGTAATTTCATGCATCGAATAGACACCTTGAACTTAAGGAACAGAAAGCTCTGGCTAGGTAGAGAGTATCACCTGACTAGGGAAACTGTACACTACTTACAGAAAACATTAAAAAGTTCAACCCAAGTGGAACTTGTTTTAGTGGGAACAGAAAGAGAATCCTGGAAGATATGATAGGGGCCCTGTAAGTCGAGGGGGAGTTTTATTTCCTGTAACGGGGTATAGGGAGTAACAGCAAGGTTTTGTCAGAGGTAAGTATGTTTATGAAGATAGAGCATTAAAATCCAATATGGTCCACCAAGTGATGAGTAGATAAACAAAAGGTGGTTTGTCCATACAATGGAATATTACTCAGCAATACAAAGTATGAAGGTACTAATACATGCTACAACATGAATGAACCCTGAAAATATTATGCTAAGTGAAAGAAGCCAGTCACAAAAGGCTACATATTATATTACTCCATTTACATAAAATATCCAGAAATGGTAATCCATTGATAGATAAAGATTAATGGGTGCAGGAGTTGGGGGGAATGGAGAGTGGCTGCTAATGGGTATGGGGCTTCTTTTGGGGTGTTGAAATGTTCTGTAGTTAGATAATGGTGATGGTTGCACAACTCAGTAAATATCTTAAACACCACGAAACTGTACACTTCAAGAAGGTGAATTTTATGGCATTTAAATTATATCTCAAAAAAGCTATGATTTTAAAAATCCAATATTGCTTATTAAAGAAAAGACTGATCAATTTCAACTGGGAATTGTAGTAATGTCCAAGTGGGGCCTAGTTTGAGAGGAAGTTAACCTGAACTGCAAGAAGTCTAAACTGACTGGGCTGTTTGTACTGAGGGATTAGAGATTCAGTGGTTTCTAATGGGCAAAGGGAGAAACAAGTAATGGGCAAGGTAGCAAAATGTGCTGGCTGGCGATGAAAGATGATTAATTTAGATTTTAGGTATTTAATTGCATGGGACTTCCACAAGGAAGGGTCCTACGAGAAGGGAAAAAAATGACCAGGGTACAAGTAAGGATTATTTCTAGGTCCAAAGTAGAGAAGAAAGCTCTGTAACTACCACCCTTGTTTGGTGGTAATACAGAAAGAAAAGGGGAGGAGGAGCATCTCCCTCTCACTTAGGGAGAAAACCAAGCAAAGTCAAAGACCTAAAGCTACAAAGTACTTATAAGCCCGGAGACCAGGAAAGGATGATACTCCAGGAACCGTGGAGAGGCAATGAAGCAAACTGGCATGAAAACAGGATGGAAGGAAGGTGGTAATCTTCTTCAGAGAGGTGTTGTAGGAGTGTGGTGAGGAAAAGAAGTCTGAAGGCAAGTTATGAAAAGATGGGAGAACCAAAGCCATGGGTACTGCCTACAAGTCTGGGGCCACCGACTGTAAAAGCAGAAAGACAAAACAAGAGGACATGAGAGTTCAATTAATGTCTCAATGAATAAGAAAATGGATTGCTAATCATGATGGGAGACGGAAGACACCAGAGGAGAAAATCCAGCAATCGGGTCACGGTATATGAATGGTATTCTGTGTAGGACAAAGGGGTTCATTTTCCTCTGAGACCTGCTAGCAGCAGGAACACCCTATCGGAGAAGGGAGACAGAGGTGTCATCCCGGAGATGGCTCTGTCTCCTCTGCAGGTCTAGGAGTTCCCAAGGCGCCAATATGAAGGTGCTCCCCGCTCTGCCCCGCCCCAGCTATGCCACTGAGTGCACGGATTCCTGCATGCCTCATTCCCCCTCATTTACCTGGACAGAAAGGTCTTTGGATTTCTCCCTCTGATATCCATGGCTCTTCTCCTTGTTCCAATTTGAAGATCACCTCTGGCTTGGAAACTTGATACCCTGCTCATGGGTAAATACACAAGATTTGGTTGTTTGTGCAAGTGGACAAAGACCCCTCCTACAAGTCAGTACTAGTCCTTGATCTTCAGGAACTCTGAAGGGAAAAAAAAGGTGCAACTTGAGGAGTCATGCAATCAAATGACCTACTTCCGGTTCTGCAAAAGAAAGAACTTTACCTAAAGAGCAGGCTCAGGGAACTATAAAGCTGAGTCCGAAAGAGAAGAAGAAGCTCTAATTGTGAGGCAACCCTGCTCATGGCCACCTGATCTACGAGCCCCACAATCTTAGCACCTCAGAAAGAAAAAACCTGCCAGTAGGCAAGATACTGACTCAGTCCTTACCAAGAGAAACCAGGTGGCTATAGTTCTCCAGCATCACATCCCTGTACAAGCGCCTCTGAGCAGGGTCCACGTGGTGCCATTCTTCCTGGGTGAAGTCCACAGCCACATCTTTGAATGTCACTGATTCCTGTAGGATCACATTCCTGTTCAACTAGGGATCCACACCACAGATGTTCCCATGGCAACACTGGGAACATACTTCAGGGCTATCAGAAACAGTGATCACACATTTGATATCCTGAGGGGGCAATGTTGGGTTAAATACACTAGCTGCTCACATAATTTTGTAAAGAATCCAGTACGGCAGGCAGGAATGTCATGAGGGGCAACATGTTCTGCAAGCCCATACCCCTACTTAGCTATTATGCTTTCTTGGAAAGCCAAGCCTTGTCACACAATCATCAATTCCTCACTGCCCATGCACTTTTGTTACCAAATCCAGATATAATGGGGGGGGGTGTAAAAATAATGGCGCTCCTTCACCCCTTTCACCAATTTCACTGTGCTCCCTAGAAATAAGCACTGTGAACAGTTTGGTACATACATGCAAGAGTCCCTACTCCATGTTTCATTCACACATACAGAGAGTCTTGTTTTGTGAAATACCTTACATATGGCTCTAAAACTTGTTTTTTGCATTTAACTATGTATTTTGGAGATCCTCCCATAGGAGTACAAATAATTCCACCATACCCCTTTGAATTGCCTCATAGTACTCCACAGACAACAGTACCATAACATATTCATCGCCTAAAACCAAGAGCACCCCACTGTCCTCCGGAGGAGATCCAGACATGCCCACCACTTACTGGACTCCGGCCAGGATGCCCTTGCTGATCCCTGAATACATCCAGCTTGTTCCTACCCTGGGGCTTTTATACTTGTCACTCCCTCTTCCCTAGGATCTCCACATGGCGGAAAACTAGTTTCTAGTTACTCAGTTCTCATCTTGAGCACACCCCTCAGGAAAGCTGCCCTAGCACCTCCCTCCAATTTACTCCCCATTGCACTATACCATGTTAATATTCCTCCAAACACAGGCACCTCTCACTGCCCGAATCCCTGCCACTTGAACTCAGGAACCAAACACATGCAGGTAAAAAGGACACCTGTACTTTCAACAATAATCTGAGATTAACTTGTTAACCTCTCTGCCCCCCCATCCCAGCCACCATGAGCTCCACAAGAAGAAGGACTTTATCTTTCTTAATCATTTATATGCCCAGCACAGAGTGGATGTTTAAGAAATGCTTGGTGAGGGGGCTGCGCTGAGCCTAGCTGGTTCAGTCGGTTTAGTGTCTGACTTCAGCTCATGTCATGATCCTGGGGTCCTGGGATCCAGCTTGACGTCAGGCTCCCTGATCAGCGGGGAGTCTGCTGCTCCCTTTCTAACCCACTCAGGCTCTATGACTCTCTCTCTCTCTCTTAAATAATAAAATCTTTAAAAAAAAATGGTTGAGTGAATAAACCAGGTGTCCCTGTTAGTGGACAATTAGTCAGTATTTTGCTCCTACAAACATTACCACAATAACTCCTTTTTGTAGATACAAATTGGAATTGTATTGGAATTGCTAGGTCAAGGTCTTCTCCCGATTCTTACCCCCTGCAATCACTTCTTCCTCACTGCTCACTGAAACGAGGCTGGCTAAGATCCCCATGCCTCTCCATCAGTTCCAGTACTTAAGGACTGAGTTTTGTCCTGTCTTACCAGGCCTTGTTAAGGCTATGAGATACCTGTCAACATGCCCTACCTGAAATATTTCCTTTGGTCCTGGTTGGATTTCGATCTCAAAATGTTTACAGTAAAATACGGTCAAGATAATTAGTGTGGAAAGGCACTGAGAGCAGAGCTGGGTTAACTGGAGCAGTAAGGGAAGGTTACATGGAAGTTTCACCTTATCTGGTGTCCCTCTCTCTCTCTGTGGGCTCCGCTAGAGCTCATCTGGAGCTACTTCAATTTCCTGCAGGGTATCATTCTCTCTCCACCTTCCCACTTCTCTTTCCTGTGCTAATTCCATTTCATACTTCAGGTCTTGGTTAACAGATCCTCAGTGAAGTCTTCGGATCCCCCTCTGGAGGGTCAATCCCTGTATTATGTGTTTTGGGTTTGTTTTTTCTGTTTGCTTGTTTGTTTGTTTGTTTGTTTGTTGGTATTATGTGTTTTAAGCCATTTTGTACACCTATGACTATTCGAATAAACCTAATAATCTATTTAATACTTGTTTTCCTAGTTAGATGCTGAGCATTTTATGAGGGCAGAGACTGTACCTTTTTTTCTTTAACTTGAAAACACAGTGTCCAGCAAGTATCTGATTCACACTGAACTCTGGTTTCCTGACAGAGATGTGAATTCTAGAGAAGACAGGAGAGGGCCCTCCTCCTGTTGAGAGAGGATCATGACCACATCCACATCCAACACTGGCTCCTCCATACCGTATTCTTGCTCAGCACTGTGGCTGTGTCCCTGCAGGAACAAAGAAGTGCTGGAATGTGGGAGATTTTTCCGACAGAAATCAGGGATCTGGACTGTGCCAGGGAAGATGGCAGGAGACATTCACTAGGTGCCTGGCTTTACCAGATGCACTGTGGCAGAAAGAAATACGCAACTGAAAAACACTGCAGTCCTTGAGTAGGTTCCAGTCTATTTTAAGATGTTTTATTCATTACAGCACAGTATGAGACAATTCGTAGTAAAGCGAGGTGCCACAGGCCTGCAGAGGACAGAAAATAAGGTTGGCTATGCGCTAGGCCTGAAGATGTAGTACCATTTGAATCGGAGAACAAAGTGGGAATCCAATCTGGGGACTACCAAGCTTGAAAAGAGAGGCTGGGCTTGGGATGGGCATGGCCAGCAGGGTAAAAGGGGTTGGATCGAGGCAGGCATTTTAAGTCAGGTTGTAAGAAATAACACTTTCTCCTCATTGCCTACTCTCTCCTGTAAACATACAGCCCCTTTGGTTGTCAGCCAACCTGGATTCCTTTGCCTAACTGGTCCCTCCAATCAACTTATTATTATTATTATTTTTAAATGTTTATTTATTTAAATAATCTCTATACCCAACGTAGAGCCTGAACTCACAACTCTGAGATCAAGAGTCACATGTTCCTCCAACAGAGTCAGTCAGGCATCTCTATTATTTTTAATTAATGATCTCTGCACCTATGCAGGGCTTGAACTCATAACCCTGAGATCGAGTCCTATTCTCTTCTCAGTGAGCCAGCAGAGGTGCCCCCAGTTTCCCTGTATTTAATACATGGGCTCCTGATTTTCTTCTGCTTCCCCAAACAGACTGCACTCATGGCAGGGAATGCTAACCAGTAAACAAATGTCTAGTTCAACAAATGTCATTTCTTGCCTCAACAGGGCAACTACTGGCTTCTGTTCAACTCTTGGTCCCACAACTCTTTCCTACCCACTCAGAAGAGTCAGTCTTCTAAAATGCAAACTTTTGATCATGTTACAAACCAGGCCACCATCACCTCTGACCTGGACTACTGCTACAACCTCCTAACTTCTCTCCTTCTCCACTTATGCCCTGCTCCGAGGTCTGTCTTCCATATATCAAACAGAGTGATCGTGTTAAAATCTGTCAGATCAGGGGCACCTGGGTGGCTCAGTGGGTTAAAGCCTCTGCCTTCAGCTCAGGTCATGATCCCAGGGTCCTGGGATGGAGCCCCGCATGGGGCTCTCTGCTCAGCGGGGAGCCTGCTTCCTCCTCTCTCTCTGCCAGCTTCTCTGCCTACTTGTGATCTCTGTCTGTTAAATAAATGAATAAAATCTTTAAAAAAAAAATCTGTCAGATCAATTCACTCCTTTGCTTAAAAATTGCCAACAGGATCTCAGTTCATTCCAAGTAAAAGCCAAAGTCCTCACAGTGGCCTACACATCCCCCTGCCACTCTGTCCCCTACTATGTCCCTGACTTCATCTTAAACCTCATCCCTGACCCACTGCTCTTCCTCCTTCAGATTCCTGGAACACACCAAGCATGTTTCTGCTCTGGAGCCTTTGTTTTGACCATTCTCTTGACTTGGAAGCTTCTTCCTGCAGATTTGCACGTGGCTCCCTATTCATTTGCTCCAGCTCTTTGTTCCAATGTCACCTCATCAGAGCAAACGTCCCTGACCACCCTGCATATAACAGCATCCCACCCTGCATTGTCGCTCTGGTTTCCTCTCCTTTTCATAGTCCTTCCCACCTAACATATATTTTCATTTGCTTATAGTATGCATTGCAGAGCACAATGTAAACGCCAGGAGAGCCTGACTATCACCTATTTTCTTCATGTCTGACTCTTCAGTGCCTAGAACAGACCTGCATAGTAGGTGTTCCAGAAATATTTAATAAATGCTTTTCTTTTTTTTTTTTTAAGATTTTCTATTTATTTATTTTTGCATGTATGCACAACAGAGAGAGCATGTGTGCGAAAGCAAGCATGAGAAGGGGCAAGCACGAGGGGCAGAGGGAGATGCAAACCTTACTCTAAGCAGGGAGCCCAATTCAGGACTCGATCCCAGGACCCTGGGATCATGACCTGATCTGAATACAGATGCTTACCCGACTGAGCCACCCAAGCACCCCAAAAATGTTTCTCTTTAGATTAAAAATTAGATTCCTTCATGTGACCTTCAGAGTCCTTCATAACCTGGTCCACACCTTACTTCCACAGCCTTACCTCTGGATTTTCCTAACTGTGGACACCATAATTCAGCCTGAAGAAGAGTTACAACTTGAAACTAAACACTCTCTTTTGTCTCTGTAAAAATGCTTGGCCTACCCTCTTCTGCCCAGGTAACATTAATTCTCTCAGCAAGACTCTGTAAAGTTTTCTCTTCTGGGGTTCCTCTCCTACCCCCATGTCTGGGCCAAGTGCCTCACACCTTCCACAACCCTCCTCCCTGGGCCCCCTCCAGCACGCTCATAAGACGTTACGTTATACTGTCTGTTACCTATTATTCATTGCGCTTCCAAAGGGTTAAGACCTTGTCTTAGGCACCTCTGAATCCCCAGAGGTCAGAATCAGTTTGGTACATAAAAGACAATCAAGAGCTTGTAATATTAAACAGGTAAAATGTACTGAGACCTCTGGTGTGAGCGAGCCACTCCGAGAGCTCAACTCGACAGCATTCACCCTCCTTCCAGAAATAAATGGACCTCATTATCAACCCCTTTTAAAAATTAAGGTTATCACGAAGTATCAAGTATTTTGCCTTTGTCATGTTAACATAAAAGGTCCAAAGAACTAGAAACAGCATATATAACATTGAGAAGACTCGATTTCCTGGGCCCATAAAAAGTGGCCCACTGATAACGTGCAATCCCTTGGGTGAATCACGGACCTCCTGGTCCAATCTTCTCATCTATAACATCTCTAGCTGGGTTCCCAGAGCTGAAAACCCAAGAGTTAAGAGCAGAAGGGTGAAAGGACACTTCGAGCTCTGCAGAACAACACTTGCAGATATAGAGATACCACCTCCCACTCCAACATGTGCCAACTGCAGAGCAGAAATCTGCTCAAATTCTAACTCAGGAAACTTTGTAACTTAGAAACTTACCAAAGCTGAAAACCAGAGAATGGTAGCTAGTAAGTAAAAACAATCACATTTATACAAACTACTCCAAGACCAAAGTTAGTTTCCCCAATTAGAACGCATTACATTTGCTAAGACACAGTGTAGGGTTTTCACTCAAGTACTGTGCTTTCTGATACCAGACCAGTAACAGCCTGGCAAGCTGGGCTAAGGGCATATCTAATCCTTTACACGCACACACGTACGTACACACACACACAGATGCCCCACTTAGGCTAAGGGCATGATCGTCCAGAGCATCTCACCTGGAAACCTGGACCTTATCCTTGTCTCATTTTTCCTTTATGCCCTGGAATCACCAAGAGCCTCAAAAAACATCTCCTACATATAGACCCTCCCTTTCATGTCTCAAATCCTGCTCAAAAACCTCCCCTGCCAATGATACCATTAAGCCAGGCAGTAACTTTCTAGATGCATGCTGATGTGGTAGCCACCAGAAACATGTCACAACTGAGCACCTGTAATGTGGCTAATTCAAACTCGGCTGTGTGGCAAGTATAAGTTACACACTGGGTTTCAAAATAGCACCAAAGTAAAGAAATAAATAAACTATCTCGTTAGTAACTTTAAAATACTGATTCATTTAGAAATATTTCAGTTATACTGGGTTAAATAATATGTATTACCAAAATTAATTTCACCCATCTCTTTCTACATTGTACCACTAGAAAATTTAAAATTATGTATGTAGTTTCCGTTGTTTTGGACCGTCCTAGATCTCCGCCTCACCCTGTGGATATACTTAGCACCCGCCTCAGTGCAAGGAGCCCAGGAAATGACTTAAAGGCTGGCAGAACAGACTCTCCACAGAGAAATGTAGAGAAGAGGCCACAACGAAGAGAGTAGGAAGGGTGAAGCCTGGTGAGGAGCCAAACTGATCTGTGGGACTGTTTGCAGGAGGGCGGAACAATGTGGGCACAGAGAAAGAAAAGAAGCAGATCCCCACCCCAGGCACCCCAGGCACATGGGACTGCACTGGCAAGATGAATCCCTGTAACATTCAGCTTTCAAAATCAGAGGGGCCTAACTTTGAACGTTCTTATAATAAGTGGGGCTTAACATATGGGAATTTAATAAAGTTTTTTGTATGATTTTATTTGTTTCAGAGAAAGAGCAGGGGAGTAGAGCAAAAGACAGCATGAGCTGGGGGAGGGGCGGGGGAGATGGAGAAATGGGACTCCCTGCTGATCAGGGAGCCAGCTGCTCAGCTCAATCTCAGGACCCTGAGACCATCACCTGAGCAGGAGGCAGACACCCAACTGACTGAGCTACCTGGTACCCCATGCAACTTAGAAAAAAAAAAAAAAGTCACCGGGTTCAGCTCTCAAAGAGCCAGACAGAGTGATAGGAAACTGAGTCCCGGCCTTTATAGAGACAGCACAAGGCGCCTGGGTGGTTCAGTGGGTTAAGCCTCTGCCTTCAACTCAGGTCATGATTTCAGGGTCCTGGGATTGAGTCCCGCATTGGGCTCTCTGCTTGGCAGGGAGCCTACTTCCTCCTCTCTCCCTGCCTGCCTCTCTGCCTCCTTGTGATCTCTGTCAAATAAATAGATAAAAATCTAAAAAAAAAAAAAAGGCACAACAAACAGCCCCAGAAAAATAATACCACGGAAGGTGCAATTTGAAAAAGACCTGGGGTACAGGGATAAGAGATTTATTTACTAATCTCAGACCATATGCTGGAGGGGCAGGAATCTCTGGGAGACTTCTCTAAGAACAAAAGAGCTGGCAGGTGCCATTTCCCTCCCCCACTCCCCACCCTGAATACATGGGCACCTTTGGGAACCCCTGCAGTGTGAACGCTCTCCACCCAGCTTGCTCACAGTACACCCAGCCCCAGTGCTCTTCTGTGGACTCACCCTACATCCCAGCCTAAGCAGGAGCTTTCCCAGGAGGCTGCAGGTCCTGCCCCACACCAGACCATTAAGGGCCTTACAGGCACCGTGTGCCCCAACCCTTGCGTTCTCTTGCAGACCTGCCCCCTCCAATACACCCTTGGCCAGAGTTCGTCCAAAGCAGTGCCACAAGCCTGGCAGTAAGCAAAAAAAAAAAAAAAAAAAATTAGTATATGTACAAAAAAAACCACCCAAAAACAGTCAAGGGAGTCACAAAATGAATGGCTATAAACTGTGACACCATATACCTAAAATGTTGGCAGGGAGAAGAGTAAAGGATGGGTTCAAACTCTGGAGACCATCAACTTAATACGGACTGCTATATGCATAAGATTCTATATACAAACCTAACGGTAACCACAAGCCAAAAACCAGTAACAGACATGCCAAAAAAAAAAAAAAGGAAGAAGAAGAAGAAAAGAGAGAGAGAGTGGAATCCAAGTATATCACTAAAGAAAGCCAGGAGAGAGAGAAAAGAGCAAAAAGAAGGAAAAGAACTACAAAAGCAACCATAAAACAAGTAACAAAAAGGCAGTAAGTACATACCTATCAATAATTACTTTGAACACAAATGGACAAAACACTCCAGTCAAAAGACACAAAAGACAAAACACTCCAGTCAAAAGGTGACAGAATGGAGAAAAAAATAAGACCCATCTATATCTTGCCTAAGAGAGACTCACGCCAGACCTAAAGACATGCAGATTTAAAGTGGAAAGATAGGCAAGCATTTATTATGCAAATGGAAGTGAAAAGAAAGCAGGAGTAGCATTACTTATATTGAACAAAACAGACTTTAAAACAAAGACTTTAGGGATGCTTGGGTGGCTCAGTCGGTTGAGAGTCTGCCTTTGGCTCAAGTCATGATCCTGGGCTCTTGGAATGGAGTCTGGCATCTGGTTCCCTGCTCAGCCGGGTTCCCTCTCCCTCTGTCATTCCCCTTGCTTGCGCTCACTTTCTCTCTGTCAAATAAGTAAATAAAAATCTTTTAAAAACATGAAAAACAGGAGCGCCTGGGTGGCTCAGTGGATTAAAGCCTCTGCCTTCGGCTCAGTTCATGGTCCCAAGGTCCTGGGATCAAGCCCCGCATCAGGCTCTCTGCTCAGCGGGAAGCCTGCTTCCCCCTTTCTCTCTGCCTGCCGTTCCACCTACTTGTGATCTCTCTCTCTGTGTCAAATAAATAAATAAAATCTGAAAAAAAAAACATGAAAAACAAAACAAAACAAAAACTGTAACAAGAGACAAAGAAGGGCACTATATAATCATAAAGGAGATAATGCAACAAGATATAACAATCATAAATATTCATGCACCCAACATGGGAGCCACCAAAATACAAAAAGCAGCTCATAAAAAACATAAAGAAAGTCTTCAAGAGTAATACAATAATAGCAGAGGACTTTAATACTCCACTTAAATCAATGGATAGATCGTCCAAACAGAAAATCAAGTAGGAAACAGTGGCTTCAAATGACACATTGGACCAGATGGAGCCAACAGATACATTCAGAACATTCCATCCTAAAACAGCAGAATACACTTTCTTTTCAAGTGCACATGGAACATTCTCCAGAAGAGTTCATATGACAGGCCACAAAACAAGTCTGAAGAAATTCAAAAAGAATGAAGGCATACCATGCATCTTTTTCAACCACAATGCTATGAAACCACAAGAAAAAAATCTGGAAGAAACACAAACATGTGGAGGTTAAATAACATGCTACTAAATGGTGAATGGGTCAACCAAGAAATCAAAGAGGAAATAAAAAAATACATCGAGACAAATGAAAACACAGCAGTCCAAAATCTTTGGAATACAGCAAAAGTGGTTCTAAAGGGACTTTATAGGGATACAGCCTTACAGCTTTCTCTCCAAATTTGCCCCCTTTTCTCACCAATTTTGGACTCCTTGCCCTTACTACAGCATTCGCTTTTGAGGCTCTTTGTCTTTGTACATCTTATCTGACCACCATGTACTTTCTTCCCTCAGCATTATAGGAAAAATTCCTACTCCCCTTTCTAGAACCAGTCCAATGGTCTCTTCCCTTCTGAAGCTTTTCCAGATCCCTCATCTCCCTGCCTTCCCCTTCATCATTTGGTCCACATCTCCATTTCAGAATAGTAGCTGTTTGGTGTTTTTTTTTGTTTGTTTTTTAAGTATATATGTTTTGTTTTGTTTTTTTAAGATTTTGTTTATTTTTTTAAAGTAATCTTTATCTCTAACTTGGGCTTGAACTCACAACCCTAAAACCAAGACATGAATGTTCTACCGACTGAGCCAGCCAGGTGCCCCTACAACTGTAGCTTTTTGGTCATGTTTTACTCCTTCAACATCTTCTCAAACTCTTTTTCCAAAAATTAAGCACAGTGGAACTGTCTAGAATCAGCAGAGCAACTTAGAAAACTTGCCATGCATGGAGGGCCCTGACAAACAACTTTTAAAAACTCCTCAGGTGATTCATTATAAAAGAGCAACAGGTAACATTCAGTGAACACTCACCACAGGCCACGCACCGAGCTCAGTCATTTATGTACACCCTCTCACTAAATTTCCTCAATGAAGCCCTACTGACGTCACAAAGGAAGCATGCATCTTTGCCCGACTACTTATAAAATATGACCCTAGTTAAGAACCACTGCCTGGCATAGAGAAGGTATTCCAAAAATGTCTGCTGGATGAATGAATATAGAGTCTGGATCACTCTTTTTGTTTTTTTAAGATTTTATTTGAGAGGCAAAGAGCACAAGCAGGGGGAGCGGCAGGCAGAGGGAGAGGGAGAAGCAGG
This sequence comes from Neogale vison, assembly GCF_020171115.1. Lineage (NCBI taxonomy): Eukaryota > Metazoa > Chordata > Mammalia > Carnivora > Mustelidae > Neogale > Neogale vison. The sequence goes on from NC_058097.1 coordinate 17,192,596, forward strand.
CTCCCCAAAGAGAGGGGAGCCCAATGAGGGCTCCATCCCAGGACTCTGGGATCCTGTCCTGAGCCAAAGGCAGATGCCCAACTGACTAAGCCACCTAGGCACCCATTCTGGGTCATTCCTACTGAAGGAAAATGAGGAATCATTTTTAGAATCATAAATCATAAATAAATAAATAAATAAATAATATTTTTGTTAAATAAAAAGCAGGGGCAAACACAAAAATGATGATGTTGAGAACCAAATTCAAAAGCTGGTTCCTCTTAAGTACTAGATAAACAGAAAAACCTCTGGCATATCTTGTATATAAAAGAAACAACTGGGGGCTCCTGGGTGGCTCAGTGGATTAAGCCTCTGCCTTCCACTCCGGTCATGATCTTGGGGTCCTGCGATCAAGACCTGCATCGGGCTCTCTGCCAGGCGGGGAGCCTGCTTCCCCTGCCCGCCCCCGCCTCCCTCTCTGCCTAGTTGTGGTCTTTGTCAAATAAACAAATAAAATCTTTAAAAAAAAGAAAAAAGAAAAAGAAAAACAACTTGGGTCCCTGGCTGGCTTAGTCAGTGTAGTGTTTGGCTCTTGATCTCGGGGCTCTGAGTTGGAGCCCCACAATGGGTGTAGAGATTACTTAAAAATAAAAATCTTAGGGCGCCTGGGTGGCTCAGTGGGTTAAGCCGCTGCCTTCGGCTCAGGTCATGATCTCGGGGTCCTGAGATCGAGTCCCGCATCGGGCTCTCTGCTCAGCAGGGAGCCTGCTTCCCTCTCTCTCTCTCTCTGCCTGCCTCTCTGTCTACTTGTGATCTCTGTCTGTCAAATAAACAAGTAAAATCTTTAAAAAAAAATAAAATAAAAATCTTAAAAAAAAAACAAAACAAAACAAATGACTTTAAAGGGAATAAACAAACCAGTAAAATACACACCAGGTGTTAAGAAATGTGAAAACTCTTAATGAAATGGGTAATTTTAAAATCTTAAATCACTAATGTTGATGCAAAAAAGTAAAAACCTTAATAATTGAGGACAAAATCAACTGTTCCCAAATCATCCCAGCAGAGCAGGGACTCTGCTTCTCCTTCTCCCTCTGCTACACAAACCCCCTTCATGCTCTGTCTCAAACGAATGAATAAAATCTGAAAAACAAAAGTGTTTAAAAAAAAAACAGAAGTTGGGGCTCAGTCAGTTAAGTGTCTGCCTTCAGCTCAGGTCATGATCCCAGGGTCTTGGGATAGAGCCCCACATTGGGCTCCCTGCTCAGCAGGAAGCCTGCTCCTCCCTCTTTCTCTCCCCCTGCTTGTGTTTCCTCTCTTGCTGTCTCTCTCTCTGTGTCAAATAAATAAATAATCCTAAAAAAAAAAAAAAAAGAAAAAGAAAACTCCACATAAAAGTTATATGAAATTTAAAATGTTGAAGGGAAAAACATGTACAGAGAGAAATGAAGGAAATTCATCACAACAAATAAAGAGGTACTAAACAAAGATCACAAATGACTTTTTTGTACTAAAAAAATCTGTATTATATATATATGCTCACATGCTTTGATTAGATAGATAGATAAATATTTAAAGATTTTATTCATTTGTTTGAGAGAGAGCAGAGGGAGGGGTAGCGGGGAGAGAGAGAGAGAGAGAATCTTGACCAGACTCTGAGCTCCGTGGAGCCCAACACATGAGGCTCGATCTCATGACCCTGAGATTGTGACCTGAGTCAAAATCAAGAGTCAGATGCTTAGGGCGCCTGGGTGGCTCAGTGGGTTAAGCCGCTGCCTTCGGCTCAGGTCATGATCTCAGGGTCCTGGGATCGAGTCCCGCATCGGGCTCTCTGCTCAGCAGGGAGCCTGCTTCCTCCTCCTCTCTCTCTCTCTGCCTGCCTCTCTGCCTACTTGTGATCTTTCTCTGTCAAATAAATAAATAAAAATCTTTAATAAAAAAAAAAAAAAAAGAGTCAGATGCTTAAACAACTGAGCCACCCAGGTACCCCTGATAAGATATACAAGACATAGAAAAGAGAGGGAAAAAATAAAATATTTTTTTTTTTTTAGTAAAAAGTTATCTTCTCTATTTTAATTTTTAAATTAAAACAATTTTTAAAAATCTTCTCTACTTTTTTTCAGCACTTTAAAAAAATTTTTTTAGCATAGCAGTATTCATTATTTAAAATATTTTTTGAAATAGGTCTTAGAAGAACAGGTTTTGACATCCTAACATTGTCTTTTTTTTTTTAAAGATTTTATTTATTTATTTGTCAGAGAGAGAGGGAGAGAGAGCGAGAACAGGGAGACAGAGAGGCAGGCAGAGGCAGAGGGAGAAGCAGGCTCCCTGCCGAGCAAGGAGCCCGATGTGGGACTCGATCCCAGAACGCCGGGATCATGACCTGAGCCGAAGGCAGCTGCTTAACCAACTGAGCCACCCAGGCGTCCCTGACATCCTAACATTGTCTTAAAGATAAAATTTCTTGGGGAGCCTTGGTGGCTCAACTGGTTAAGTGTCTGACTGTTGATTTCAGCTCAGGCCCCAATCTCAGGGTTATGAGAGGCAGCCCTACGTCAGGCTCTATGCTCAGCGTGGAGTCTGCTTGAGATTCTCTCTCTCCCTCTGCCCCTCTCCCGCTCGCAATCTTTCTCTAAATAAATAAAATATTAAAAAAAAAAACGACAAAGGGTGGCTGCATGGCTCCATTGGTTAAGCATCTGTCTTTGGCTCAGGTCATGATCTCAGGGTCTTGGTATCAAGCCCCCACGTGGGGCTTCCTGTTCAGCAATAGGCCTGTTTCTCCCGCTCCCTCAGCTGTCCCCTTTGCTTGTGCTCTCTCACTCTCTCGTTCTCTCAAAAAAATCTTTTTTTTTTTTAGATTTTATTTATTTACTTGACAGACAGAGATCACAAGTGGGAAGAGAGGCAGGCAGAGAGAAAGGAGGGGAAGCAGGTTCCCCACTGAGCAGGGAGCCCGATGCGGGGCTCGATCCCAGGACTCTGGGATCATGATCTGAGCTGAAGGCAGAGGCTTTAACCCTCTGAGCCACCCAGGCGCCCCTCAAAAAAATCTTTTAAAAAGCTAAAAATAAAAATTTTAAAAAGGACCAAATTCCTTAAAAGGGTTCAGTGAAAGTTATACTGTTTCGCACAATTATTTTATCAGAAAATTAGGGTCACTGTTACCAGAAAAACATAGTTTTTGCTAGTTTAGTAGAAAATACACAAAGTACGGAATTACTGCTGGGGTTAAGTGGTTAGGAATGTTTGCTACTTTGATACCCGCTTACAGAGCGTGTACTTTGGAGAAAGAGATGAAAGCAGACAAACGGCCCTGCCCTAAAGGAGCTAGCTGAAAGCTTAGTACAGACACGGATGGGTAAACACACAACTCCTTAGGACATAAAAAACAGCACTATGACTGCTGTGCACAGGTGCTGTGCGAACTCACAAAAGGGGAAAGTGTGTCTGGGCTGAGGCCTGAAGCCCGGCTCCAGGCAGCTCTGGAGGAGGCTAAGAAAGGGGACCTCTGGACATAGGGACCTGGAACATTCCCTGACCTGGTTCAGCAAGTGGCTTGGCGGCCCCTGGGGGTCCAGGAGCATCCTGTCTGAGTCCGCGTGACCCGAGACAGCTTTGGCTGAGCCTGTTCATCCTGATGAGCCTAACCATGGAGCTCTTGGGATCTGGAGTCCATGGAGACCAAGTCCTGGTCCCTTTCTACTTCCTCCCCTTCAAGGTAAACCTGAAATCCATATGCAACTTTTTCCTTCTAAAACTTTCCCCATTTCTTACTGTTCTGGTGTTTTCACCTTTTTTTATTCCTAACTAAAAACATAGTGCATATAATGAAGAGAAAGATACCCAATGTTTACACACAGTTACTAAGGATCCTATAGATCCTAAGGATTTTCAGGGTATAACCCCCTCTGCTGCTGTTCCCCTCCATTTTGGAGTCCCTTCAGATGTTTGCTCGCCAAATGCCAGTGGAAGGTCCCACCCCTCAAACACCTCTTCATGAGAGCTCTGACTTTGAAACTCTTGCTCCAAATTTTGTCATTCACGGCAATATTTAAAACCAAGAAAAAGTCATCTTAGTTTCCTGCTCAACAGTGACTCAAGCTACACCAACCACCCGCAGTTCCCTGAACACATGACGCACACATCCTGCTGTTTGGGGCACTCTTCGCCAGCCCTGTGCCCCACAGACTCCCTTGCCTCCTGCCACTCCACCCAGAGGCCCCCATCTCAGTAAGAATAAGGCTTACCTTTACCTCTTTATTTAAGCTGCACCCTTATCACAATCTACCCCCACCATCTCCCTTACTTTTCTCTACCTTCTTCTCCCCTCTGGTACAGTCAGCTTCTAGGATATTATAAAAGTTACTTACTGCATTTTTCTGTCTCCTCCTTCTAGGACGTAAGCCCCACAAAATCAGAGATTATAAACGTTGTTCACTAATATATCCCAACCACTTAGAAAAGTGTCTTAGCACATCACAGGGGTTCAATGGCTATCAGCCGAATGAATAGATAAATGAATGAATGAATGGGTTACCCCAGCCGCAAAGAAAAACGTCCAAACTCCCTTCTATTCTCGTTTCCCCACTGCCTGTGGCCCATACCCACTGTCACACACAACAACAGTTTCACGATCACGCCCTTCATCTTCTTGCCTCCCAACGTCCCTGATGCACCAAATCCATCAGCTCTATCTCCACCCCCTTCATTTTCACTTGCTGGACTCTGCTTCTATGCAGAAGTGGCATCTCCGCTGACTGTTTCCCACAGGCAGAATTTCCACGCTCCTCTCTGTACGCACAGCAGCCTCTGGACCTCAGAAACACCACTGTCCTGTGCTATATACTTCTGCAGGAGAAGGAGAAGTACCTCCAGGAGAAGCAGTCACTCGATTACTCATCTCTTGCATTCCCTGGAGGGCCAAGCTCAGAGAAAAGGAACCTCGACAAAGGGAAATTTCTGACCAAAAAACCCCCTTTGTGGATTCAGATGTTGTCTTTCCACCAGGGTCATTACCTGCAGCCTGGATGAGGTAATCCAAGGGGACTGACAGGCCATCCCAAGAGAATATAACTGAACTAGAGTACTTGGGCAACAAAGTTTTGAAAGTGTAGTTTAAAGCAGTCCCTAACAGTCACTGCTCAGAACACAAATCCACTTTCACCATTAAAAAGGAAACCCCTGGGGCGCCTGGGTGGCTCAGTCATTAAGCGCCTGCCCTCAGCACAGGTCATGATCCCAGGGTCCTGGGATGGAGACCCGCATCCGGCTCCCTGCTCAGCGGGAAGCCTGCTTCTCCCTTTTCCACTGCCCTTGCTTGTGTTCCCTCTCTGTGTCTGTCAAATAAATAAATGAAATCTTAAAAAAAAAAAAAAAAAAAAAGGCAACCCCTGGGGCACCAGAGTGGCTCAGTCAGTTAAGCATCTGCCTGCAGCTCACAGCTTGATACCAGGGTCCTCAGATGGAGCCCCGCCCCAAATCAGGCTCCCTGCTCAGCCACTCCCCCTACTTGTACGCATTCTATCAAATAAATAAAATCTTAAAAAATAAATAAAAGAAGAAGGGAAAAAAAAAAGGCAACCCCTAATGAAAGGATCATCATGCACATGAGATGTTAAGTGTGTTAAGCAGTCCTAATTCTCACAGCCTGCTGAGGAAGCACTTTATATGGAACTGCACTGATGACCAGTGATTTATTTGCTCTGGTTCATGTCAAACCAAACAAATATCTTGTTCTAGAATTGTTACTTGTTTTACTCCTTAAGGCTCACCTTTATAAAACAAAAACACACAACAAGAAGTAAAATATATAAAGGCATTATATGTTTAATTTACTATAAACTGTTTTATTTATTTTTTTTAAAGATTTATTTATTTTAGAGAAAGAGCGCCCATGCATGCGAACAGGAAGGGGGCAGAGGGAAAGGAAGAGACAGAATCTCAGTCTTTCCGATGAGCATAGACTCATGACCCTGATTGAGATCATGACCTGAGCTGAAATCAAAAGTCCCATGCTTAAACACCTAAGCCACCCAGCTGCTGCTAATTTACCATAAACTGCTTTTTATATGATATTACTAATCAGTATTTTTATCTGGATTAAGTAATCTCTGTACCCAACGTGGGGCTCAGACTCACAATCCGGAGTTCAAAAGTAACATTCTCAATCAACTGTGCCAGGCAGGCGCCCCTGGATTGATTCTGATAGTCTCACACACTTAGCAACTGGAGTTTGTAATTTTTCCTTAATTCTAAAGAGTGTGTGGGTTAAAATACCATCTGAACCTTGTTATATTTTCACACATACTCTAGGTAAATCAGTGCATAACCTCAGAGTTGTGATGCTTCTAGAAAATGCCTCCTCTCTCACAAGAATACATGAGTTAAAAAAACAGCTTCATATTAACGAAGCTGCAGGCTGGACATGTGGGGGTATACACTATTATATCTTTGTTAAGGTAAAAAACAAGAAAAGCTATGGGACAGGTCCTTCCTGTTCCGTATGTTTTCTTTTTCCCTCCTGGCCCATCTCCAGCCTCTTTCAAGGCAAATCCTGGCCAAGCTTCTTCAGCTCCTACCGTCTTTTTATGGCCCCTGGGTCAAAGGCTGGGGCTGCTCTCTCCTTCCCTAACAGTTAACTTCCTCCTCTATAGTTTTCTATACTGTCACCCTCCCCTCTCCATTCCCTGACATAGTTCAAGGAACTGGACTGGCACTCAGGACCCTCAACAGTGACACATTCACTCTTAACTCTTCCCGCAGAACCGCACCGCCCGGGTTGCCCCTCCCCACAGTGCGGCCCCTGTTTTGGGATGCCCACTCTCCTCAGCTCTGGATATCCTGGGTTTCGCAGGGCTGGGAGGCTCTGAGGGAATGACCAAGCTAGGAAAGGCTGTCTCCCAGGCGCAAAACAATGACTGCTCTCTAAACACGCCCCGGGGGGCCTGGCTGGTAGGGACGCCCTGGGGAAGTGAGGAACCCGCTGCTCACCTGGGGCGCGGCCGTCGGAGGCCTCGGGGCCATTCCTGCCTCGCTGGGGCCGGCTCCCAGACTGGGGCTGGGAAGAGAGGACAGGGCCCACTCACCCGGCTGCAACCGCCGACCCCTCCCCGCCGCGCCGGGCCCGCCTCCGTCCCTCAGCCACTTCTCCCGGAGAGGCTTGGGAAGCTACGCGGACTGCCCCTAGGCCTGTCGTTTCCCGGATACCAAATTAAAGGCTCTCGGCATCCTGGACACTGTCCTCTGGCCACGCCCAGTCCCACCCGCAGGATGGTGGGCGCGGCCGGGCGGATACAAGCCAAACCCGTGGGAGGTGCCGCCTTGACCCGCGCACTCGGAATTACCGCCTCCTGCGGACTCCGGATTTCGCGACGTCGGGCCCACCCGGGGCTGGGGCCAGCTCCTCCTGCATCCACTGCAGGTTCAGTCCTCTCCAATTCTGATGTGCGGAGGGACGGCCCAAAGCGGCCTTAGCCGCACAGCGGCCGGACAATGGCCGCAGCGGCGGGGCAGAGCCGGAAGTGCGCCTGCGCACGCGGAGCCTCAGTCCCGCAACTCCGAGGCGGTGGAGAACTACACTTCCCAGAGGCCCCCGCGTGTGGGTCCCGCTTGGGAGGTCGCTGCGCCACACCCGGGGAGCTGCGGTGGGGTGTGTGGTGTGTCTTGGATACTCGTAAGTTCATTTATTCCAGTCATAGTCACTGAACACCTCTTCTGTGCTAGGGGCAAGTTGCTAGGGGCCGGATTCAGCGGCAGATGGGAAAGGAAAGACCCTACATTCGGGGAGCTAGTGTGCACTGCTGTGGACGAGGCCAACAATAAAAACGTAAACCTATCAGCAAGATATGTTTCACATACTGACTTCAGCTATAGGAATAGGACAGTGAAGGGTGATGATCATCACAAGATGCTATTTCCGTTGCCTCCCCTATGCCACGTTCACCTCTGGGTCACTACTGAGTGTTTGGACACTGATTCCCCAGACCACGCCTACTACGACTAAGAAACTCGAGTCACTTATTACTTCAAGTGAATAAGAGAATCTTTTCCTGCTGTCCCAGAATTGGTAATCGGGACTCAGCTGAGGATTTAGATCTTTCACATTCTAAAGAAAGACAAAGCATTTGGGGCTAGACACTCTCAGGTATTACAAAACGGGAGCCGAGTGCTGAATTTGCCCTGTTGCTACTAACTGTTGCCCCGACACCACCCCTCTTTCGCAGGCTCTATAAGGAAACTAAAATGGTGAATGAAAAGATTACCTCAGAATGGCAAGTCCTCCACCTGGGGGGGGAGTTGCAGGGTTCTACCACCACTCCCAAAGATGAATGTGAGAAAGAAAATTCTCAAACACTGAAAACACCCAGGGAAAAAGGAGGGGGGGGTTTACATAATTATCCCCAATGCCTTCCAGAGAAAGGGAAAGGGAATTAGAGAACAGGCTGTGTGTAAGGAGAGCAGCCTGAATTCTCATTGTGTAGTAAGTGGAAACGCAGGAAAACAGCTGCGCTTTAGCTCCTGGTGGGTGAAGGGTGCAGCTCACAACATTATGAGGCTGTGGAATTAACGGGGTGTGAGAATGAACTGAGAAAGTTGGAAGAGGCTGAAGCAAAGCCTGATCTCCCAAGTCAGGGTATCAGTGGGTTTCCTTTAAGGAACTCACAAATGCACTTACGTTTCTGCTGGTGCGGCTAAGCAACTTTAATGCCGGATGGAATAGTTTTTAAAACCTTTTAAAATACACTGATGCACTGGAAAATTGGTAAGGAATATACAGAGGGCAAAAACGAGGCAAAAATGACAACCTAAGAGCTGTAGGTGGAGCCCTGAAAGCCAGCTTTCACCTGGAAGACTTTTGCCAAATGAGGCAAAGTTGCGTTTTGTTTTTCATGGCCCCCTTCTTTCCGTTCAGGGAACGCATTTTGGCCCCCGAGGGCACCGAGAGGGGGGCAGCAGTCTCCCCTCCGGAGAAGTAGTGCCCTACCTGGCCATCTCTGCTGCTGAAGGTCAGGTATCCAGGTCCGCCGATGTCATCTGGCCACAGGGCGAAGACAGCTGAGAGGCCAGTTTCTCCGAGGCCAGTCCACATCTGGGGGTTGATGGCTACGCCGCCGGTGTGGGGCTAACCAGCCTCGCAGCAATCAAGAGCCACATTCTTGGGCGCCTGGGTGGCTCAGTGGGTTAAGCCGCTGCCTTCGGCTCAGGTCGTGATCTCAGGGTCCTGGGATCGAGTCCCGCATCGGGCTCTCTGCTCAGCAGGGGCCTGCTTCCCTTCCCCTCTCTCTGCCTACTTCTCTGCCTACTGTGATCTCTCTCTGTCAAATAAATAAATAAAATCTTAAAAAAAAAAAAAGCGCCACATTCTTCTCCGTGCCCTCCTGTCTCCATATCAACTACTTCTGTGTCTGCTCTGGACTTGGGAATACTGCTGCTGAAAAGACCATCTCACACGTCCAGTTGAGGTCCTGGCCCAGGGGGACCACCAGGTGTGCCAAAGCCTCTTCACACCCCGCGGCACTCTGAGAAGTGCCTCTGCTGAGAAACGGATAATGCACTATTTAGCTGGATTTTGTCTTAGCTAGGGCAGAGGCAAAAAGACCTGTCGTTAATGCCAAATGCCTTCCATTTATCTGCTCGATCTTTTCTTAAAAAATATTTTATTTATTTGAGAGAGAGACAGAATGCGAGAAAGAGGGAGGAAAAGAGGGGTGAGGGTCTGAGGGAGAAGCAGATTCCCTGCTAAGCAGGGAGCCTGATATGGAACTCTATCCTGGGACTCCAGGATCGTGACCCGAGCTTAAGGTGGTCGCTTAATCAACTGAGCCACCCAGGTGCCCTATTTGCTCGATCTTTAATATTCCACCTGGATTTGACCAATTCCTTACTTGCCCTGCCATTGGTCCAAGCCTTCTGGCTAGGGCCTTCCCCAACAGCACAGGAATATCCAAGTTCCAGTCCCTTAAAAACGTTCATAAAAACGTTCAATCCCCTGGTTCCCACAAGAACCAGTGAGAAAAAGTGGGACCTGATGCCAGGTAGCTCCGACTCTGTTCAGCCAGAGAACCAGGATTACTGGACCAACAGGGAACTCAGGTCCCCTGTCTGCCATGCACTCTCAGGCCGGGAGGATAGAACAGAGGCGCTGTGTGGAGGCTGCGTAGCTTCAGTCTTCTATTGCTACATCTGAGGCCGAGCTTTGGCCCTCTCCCTCACATCACACTTGATCTTAGCCAAAAGGCCGACCAACACCTGCTACAGTTTCGAACTTCCAGGCGTCAATCTGCGGAGCGCTGGGCTCTATTGCCACCTGCTGGCCACTAGGACCCCCTACTCCTGCAAAGTCATCTGCATAACAATAATGCAAACATTAATTTGGCAGTTTCTGGACCATTACTAACCTTGCCAACTACCCTCAAGTCAAGCTTGAAGCCTCTACAAGCCCCAGAAAATGTTTTTCAGTTCAACAAAATTTCACCTAACACCTATGTTTTCTGAGCCCATGTTTTCTGAGCTTGCGCTGCCCTGGATTTCCTCACAGAACCTCCCTGGTGCTATTCTGCTCCTCTGGGCTGAGCTGAAGGGACCCACAGACTCTTGCTCCAACCTAACTGTGGCGACTCAGGCTGGACCCAAGTGGTGTCACCTCAAGGGCAATGTAGTCCCTGCAAGGGTCTCAAGGGCCAGGCATCGGAAGACCTCACTTCGGCTTCTGGCTCAGCCACCTTGCTCAGCCAGTCACTTGCCCCCTTGTTTTTCAAGTCTCCTCATTTGTCAGTGGAGCCCCAGATGCATTCTAGCATCCCATCTTTGTCCTGGTGGCCTGGCTCCACTCTCTCCTCATGGGCTTGGACTTATGAAAAATGTCTGTTCAAGGAAGGTTTTCCCCAGATACCTCTGTTATTTGAGACAAGGGTGTTCAGTGACTGGGATGTGGTTAACTATGTGGGAAGATTGACCCTACCAGGCACTTCAAGGCGCTAATGGCATCTGAGGGCTTTTCCAGCCAAACACAGGGGACTCTGCTTAGAAACCAGGAAGTGGACAAAATGAGCCAAAGATAGGATATAGAAGGAGAGCAAGAAATGATGAGGGACTAGAAACTAAAATAAGATTATTCTCACATCATAATTTTTTATTAACTGTGTCTCTGAGGTGTTTATTTATTTATTTATTTATTTATTTATTAAGAGGTGAGGGTGGGGTAGGGGGAGGAACAGAGAGAGAGGGAGAGAGAGAATCTTAAGCAGGCCCCATGCCTAGCATGGAGCCGGTTGCTGGGCTCAGTCTCATGACCCTGAGATCATGACCTGAGCTGAAATCAAGAGTTGACATTTAACCAACTCAGCCACCCAAGCGCCCCTCTGAGTTTGTTTGTTTGTTTAAAGATTATATTCATTTGTTTGACAGAGAGAGATCACAATAGGCAGAGAGGCAGGCAGAGAGGAAGGGAAGCAGGCTTCCCGCTGAGCAGAGAGCCTGATGTGGGGCTGGATTGAGGAACCCGGGATCACGACCTGAGCCAAAGGCAGAGGCTCTAACCCACTGAGCCACCCGGGCACCCCTGAGTTTTTGTTTTTAAAATAAACTTGCAAGATGGGGCGCCTGGGTGGGGCACCCCTGAGTTTTTTTTTTTAAAGATTTTATTTATTTATTTGAGAGAGAGAGACAGTGAGAGAGAGCATGAGCGAGGAGAAGGTCAGAGAGCAAAGCAGACTCCCCATGGAGCTGGGAGCCTGCTATGGGACTCGATCCCGGGACTCCAGGATCACACCCTGAGCCGAAGGCAGTCGTCCAACCAACTGAGCCACCCAGGCGTCCCTGAGTTTTTGTTTTTAAAATAAACTTGCAGATGGGGCGCCTGGGTGGCTCAGTGGGTTAAGCCGCTGCCTTCGGCTCAGGTCATGATCTCGGGGTCCTGGGATCGAGTCCCACATCGGGCTCTCTGCTCAGCAGGGGCCTGCTTCCCTTCCCCTCTCTCTGCCTGCCTCTCTGCCTACTGTGATCTCTGTCAAATAAATGAATAAAATCTTTAAAAAAAATAAATAAACTTGCAAGTTATCTAATTTGCAGTTATTCTCAACAAGGTAATTTTTGTTCATGGCTAATGTTCTCTAACATTACAACCAGATACATGATCCAGGACCTAGGCTAGACTGCCCTTAGACTGAGCCTGCCAGGGGCCCAATTAAAGAGACATCTGACTATAGTCAGGTCTGACTTGGACTGTAGCCCCAAGAGGATCTTATCCACTTGTATGCCCAGTAAATATGTACCCAGTCAACCTGGCTGAGTTTATGAAATGAAGGCTTTGTTTTATCATAAAGAGTAATAATGGGCTTTGAGATCAGCTAGGTCAGCTCCTTCCTTTTAAGGATGAAATAGAAGCCCAGGGAGGGAAAGATGCTAGTTGGAGTAGAAAGAAAATGGTACAGGAAGAAAAAGATGCATATGATCAGCTGAAGGAGATTTGTAAGTTCCATGTGGCATTGTGGTGTTTTTAAAATCATGAGATGAATGCTGGGTTTAAAACTATTTAAATTTTAAAATGATACGTTAAACAACAAAATACATTCTAGATGAGGTCTTTGGTCATTTGCATCATTTTCTTCTCCATTTTCTCTTCAGCTTTATTTGTAGGACTGCAGTTGTGCGGTCACCAGTAAGTGTCTTGCCCTCTGCGGGTTCTATCTATTTCATCTGTAAAGTGAAAGATCTGGCTTGGCGGATCCAAAGCCCCATTTTATTTTTCTCCTACAACTGTTATGTCTGGCTCAAACTGTGCAGGTGTGACCTGAGGGGAGGTGAGAAAACATGGAAGCGAAAGTGAGCTGGGTCTTTCATCCCAGCCTGCGCCTTTGCCTGGAGCTGACTGCCACCCATCCACTGCCTTTCAGGGTGCCACACCTTGGGTCTTACTTGCACAACCCACCCCCACACGGGGGTCTGGGCATAACAGTGCTTTGGGCTCTGCGGTTACCATGGCGACCCTCTGGCTGGCATAGCCTCCGTTGCCGCCTAGCAACCAGGACATCCAGGGCACCTACAGCTCTGTCATTTCCCTCTGGCAAGGAACTGGGGGCAGCTCTGTTTAGGGGGGTGGCTTGTTATGGGTCCCTCTACTGCTAGGCCCTCACCTGACCTCTTCAGCCATTCCAGCTTCTCTGCCCTGGAGCCAGGCTTCTATAGCTTTGTCTCCTACACCCAGGAGTCCTAACCACCCACCCTTTCCAGCTAGGGGTCCTGGGGGCTTAAAGAGGGTTCTTACTCCCGACACTCCATAGTCTCTAGAAGAGCAGAAAAGTCCAACGTGATGTAAATTGAAACACCCGTCTCAGTCACACCTCCCAGCACCCCTCAGCTTCTGGGGCCAATTCTCTGGACGGGCAATCCTTGGGAAGGGATGGATGGGACAGCCTGGCTAGAAGCTAGGGAGGCACCAGTGTTGGGAAGGGCATCACCAGAACTGGGCATCGCAGCCTCTGTTGGGAGATGGGCAGGCATACAGACAAGCTAACCCAATATGGGGGTGGGATCGGCAGTGACAGGGCTGGTGGCACAGAGTGTACTGGGAAGGAAGAGAGGAAGGGAAGCAGGCTCCCCGCCGAGCAGAGAGCCTGACATGGGGCTCGATTGAGGACCCCGGGATCATGACCTGAGCCAAAGGCAGAGGCTCTAACCCACTAAGCCACCCGGGCACCCCTGAGTTTTTGTTTTTAAAATAAACTTGCCAGTTATTTAATTTGCAATTATTCTCAACAAGGTAATTTTTTTTCATGGCTAATGTACCCTAACATTACAACCAGATACATGAATCCAAGGGACCTAGACTAGGCTGCCCTTAGACTGAGCCTGCCAGGGGCCCATGGGGAAGGGGTACTCACCCCAACCTGAACTGGAAAGAAATGTTTCTTGGGGGACATGATGCTTGGGTTGAGGCTTGAAGAGTGAATAGGCATCCAGGCTGGAGTAGAGATTTCAGTGAGGGTAGGCTTTAGGTCTTTAGAGCCTGCCTTTCTGAGAGTGTTATTCCCCATCCGAAATCCACTGATTCTCCGTCTCCTCCTTGTCCTTTTCCTCTTCTTATCCTGTCCACTTTCCCTGGGAAGTCTCCTCCAGCTCCATGATCGTAAGCCGCACTCCTTTGCTACATGTGGTCCCTTCCTCCTGGGCTGCTCACAACTTACTTGTCTACCTGATGAACTCACTCATTCTTCAAGACCCAGCTTGATGTCTACTCCTTTCTGGTGCCTTCCCAGAACCACCCTTTCAAGCATGCATTCAATTCACAAACTTTTTTTTTTTTTTTTTAAGATTTTATTCATTTAGGGTCACCTGGATGGCTCAGTCGGTAAGTGACTGCCTTTGGCTCAGGTCATGATCCCAAGGTCCTGGGATCCAGCACCGCTTCAGGCGCCCTGCTCAGTGGAGAGCCTGCTTCTCCCTCTCCTTCTGCCTGCCACTTTGCCTACTTGTGCTCTATCTCTCTGTCAAATAAATCAATAAAATCTTTTTTAAAAAGGTTTTATTCATTTATTTGAGAGAGACAGAGATAGTGACAGAGAGCATGAGCAGGGAGGGCAGGGAGAAACAGGTTCCTTGCTAAGCAGGGAGCCCAGACCCTGGGATCATGACCTGAGCTGAAGACAGACACCCAACCTTACTCAGCCACCCAGGTGCCCCCTCAATTCACAAACTTCTAATGAACACTAGGTGTTAGACCCACAATGTGGTCCTATACTATAACTCTCTGTTCACTTGTCTGTTTCCTCAAATGACCAGGATATCCTGGAGGTGGGAGCTGGCAAGGCTGTCTTTTGTTTTCCTAAGCCCCAGGCTTTAACATAGACTCTCTGAATGGATGGGTGGATGGAGGGATAGGAGGATAGATGCGTACACACAGAGCTCCTTGTGAAACATCAAACATAAACACCCCAGGTCACTCTCTGACTCCCGTTTCTATCCTCTGACACTGCCACAAAGGAATTCGGCCATATGTTATTAAATTAAAGTGAATTAAAATTTGCTTGAAATAACCACAGACTCCCCCGCTCCCCTGAGCCTGCAATGACCAGATTACATCTCCTCCAGGCACAGAAGTTTGACATTTCATTGCAAAGTCATTTTCTTCTCATTTCCTTATGTTGCTAAAATATTCTATTTCTCTTCACTTCCCCTTTGTGTCCCCATTAGTCATGTTTAGTTAAATTTATCTGCTGCCATTTTTAATCATCCGAGATAGGCTTGCTGGTGTGGATGTTCCTGGGGCCCTGCCTGGCCTTCCAGACCATCTGTCTCCTCCTGGGCCACTCTTAGAACAGAGCACGGACCCCTCTGTCAGGGCTTCTGGGCTGATCCTCAAACCCAAGGTTTCTCCCCAAGGCATCTCTGACTTCAGGGTCCTCCCTTTCTCCCCATCCTCATTATCTTCTTCTCTCCAGCCTCCTCTTCTGTTTCCTGGGGCATGGTTTTTATCTTGCCTCCAGGCCTGGTATTTCCTGAGGTGCCTTTGGTCACACTGAGCAAGGGGCGTTGCGATTCTTCTCTCATGAGTTCCCTGAATAAGTCCTTAATGCGACAAAATATCCAGCAGCCGATGTGGGGGTTGTTTGGTGCTTGCTTGGGACACTGCCATACCCATCAAATTCCTGAGACTGGCTGGACACCTTCGTCTTTCTCACCTGCCCATCCACCCTCATATTGTAGGCGTGGAGAGATTGTTCCCTCTGGAGGCAGTTGGCAAAGACTAGAAAGGAATATTTTGGCTTAGAGTGGAATCCCAGTTTGGCCTCTCAATAACTGTCACTTAAGGACTGGGATTTGGGGTGCCCGGGTGGCTCAGACGTTAAGTGTCTGCCTTTAGCTCAGGTCATGATCCCGAGCTCCTGGGATTGAGCCCCCCATCGGGCTCCCTGCTCAGCGGGAAGCCTGCTTCTCCCTCTCCCTCTGCTGCTCCCCTGCTTGTGTCCCCTCTCTTGCTGTGTGTCTGTCAAATAAATAAAATCTTAAAAAAAAAAAAAAAGGAAAGAAAAGAAAAGGACTGGGATTGCCCTTGGGACTTAGGGCTTAGAACTGCTCAGGAAAGGGGCAGTCAAGTCCAGGTGGCCACTGACAGGCAGGGCCGTGGGAGGCAGGATCAGAAGGCTGGAAAGGCCATCATTATCTGAGCATTTGCAGTGTGCTGAGCTCTGTGGACATATTTGGGGAGTTGCAGTTGTGAATCCAGGGTGACAGTGAAGGATGCTTGTTCCTCAGCTCAAGCTTTGGGAAAGGGGTTTCTGTGGGATCACCCAGAAGGCTCAATGAATGTCCTTTGGAGCTTCAGAGAAATCTTAATGGCAGGAGACAGGCTGCCCAGATGGCTTCACAGTGCAGCTAAGAGAGTGGCCACATTGGGGTCTGCCTGCAAGCCCAGCGATCATGAGGGGAAAAGAGGTAAGTGAATGTTTCTACCAGACCAGAGGTGGCTGCTGACATGGATGAACCAGAACGGGGTCATTTTAGAGCTTGATCAAGAAAGCCTCTGGGAGGAAGAAAGAGCCAAAAATTACTGTCAGGCCAGGGGTGAAAAAAGGGGTCATACAGGGATTTCGCTTAAATTTCATCCCAGGGCAAGACAAACTATTTTGTAGTTATATTTTAGGAGTCATGTGTATAGGAATAAACATAAATTACTTTAATTTTTTTCAATGAAATTTCACTCTTGTGTCAATTCAAAACATATTCTTCTTCCTAGAATAAGATCATATCTCCAGTCTACACTCATCTACATTTTCTTTTTTTTTTTTAAAGATTTTATTTATTTATTTGAGAGAGAGAGACAGTGAGAGAGTGCATGAGCGAGGAGAAGGTCAGAGAGCGAAGCAGACTCCCCATGGAGCTGGGAGCCTGATGTGGGACTCGATCCCGGGACTCCAGGATCACGCCCTGAGCCGAAGGCAGTCGTCCAACCAACTGAGCCACCCAGGCGTCCCTCATCTACATTTTCTATATTGCATCCAGTTTTTCCAGTTGCATCTAGGGTGAAACGATATATTATCTTTATTATTTCCCAAATAGTTTGCTTCTGAACTCTTTTTTTTTTGCTTCTGAACTCTTATCTCATTTAATTTTCATATCAATCCTGGAAGGATTGATCCTATTCCTGTTCCACTTTCAAGCATCAGAAATTAAGAAAGGGGCTCCAGGTTACACAAGGGTGAATGGCAGAGTCAAGGGTTAACTAGGTAAGTCAGGCTCAGGGTTGTGGTGGGGGTTCAGGCAGTGGTGGTAACAATGTGAGGGATTAGGAGCTTCAGTAGTGCTCCCCCAAAGCTCTGTCTTTGCCCCCATTCTTAACTACGGGCAGCTGCTGTTTAGATAAGTTTCAAAAGGGGTCTCCTGACAAACAGCTGTACAGCGCAGTGGCCCTACAGCTGCCCAGGGCTTTGACAAGGGTGCATGGGGCACTCTGTTCTTGGAGACAATCCCCCAACACACACAGGGGCCAGAAGGGGGTTTTCTTGGTAGATAGTGGCTCTCCAAGTACTGGGTCAAGTGTCATGACCAGATGAACCCAGAGCCATGCTCAAGTTTTGAGGGGAGAGAGCAGGAACCAATAGCTCATCTGCAGAGAGGGGTGCCCAGAGCCAGGAGATGGGTGAGGAGCCCAGGTCTGCACCGGGGAGATGCTGCCTGTGGTTATGCTGTTCCCTGGAGGCCTGGAGGGCTCTCACGTTTGGCTTCATCCCAGAGTTCCCAGGTCTCTGCAGGTACATGCTTCCCCTTGTAACCTTGGCTGCCGATGGTCCTGTTTTCACATCAAGACATCCTGGACTAAGATAGAAACTCTAAAAAACTGAATTTCATGAATATTTACAATTCCCCAGAAGCCTGGGTGGCTCAGTGGGTTAAGCATCTGCCTTCAGCTCAGATCATGACCCCAAGCAGAGAGCCTCCTTTTTCCCTCTCCTGCTGCTGCTCCCCTTGCTTGTGCTCACTCTCTCTGTCAAATAAATAAATAAAGTATTAAAAAAAGAATTAGAAAATAAATAAAATAGGGGGGCCTGGTTGGCTCAGTGGGTTAAAGCCTCTGCCTTTGGCAGAGCCCACATCAGGCTCTCTGCTCAGTGGGGAGCCTGCTTCTTCCTCTCTCTCTCTGCCTGCTTCTCTGCCTACTTGTGATCTCTCTCTGTGTCAAATAAATAAACAAAATCTTTAAAAATAAATAAATACAATTAAAAAATAAATAAATAAAATAAATAAAAATTAGAATTCCCTGCATGTACTGGCCCACACAAGATTCTTCCTCTCTTAATGACTTCCTTATAAGTACTGTAGCTCTAGGAATGCAAGATGCCCCCAAGAATGCTATGCATCCTGCTTTGTCCCCCGGCCTCCTTCTTACCACTTTGTCTCCTTGGAATCAACGGAGAAAAATGAGCAACATAAGCAGAGTGGCCTAAAAGCAAGCCCTTCATACAGACACATGGCTGTGGCATGCAGTACAGACAGAATGAAGTCCTATGGGTTTTCCTCAGTCCAGCTCCGTCTGCCCAGTGGCGGGGGGAGGCATCTCCCAGGGGCTCAGACACACTGACATCTAGAATAGTTCTGAAGGAGAAATCTTGCACTTTGCCCTTCGCTGGGACTTCACAGGTGATTTAACATGGCTCTGGAAGAGGCCATATTTGGGATGTCCCACGGGTGTTGTTTGAAATCAGAAGCTCCTCTTTCATTTTTTTCCAGTGAAGGGGTCTCGGCAGGTGTTGAAAAGTCTGAGGCAGCAGAGGGGGAGCCACAATAGGCAGCCTGTGTCTGGCATCTAATTTGATTTGGCTTGTTGTCTGAGCCATGGGAACTTGGAGCCAGGAACAAAGAGCACAGGCTGCAGAGGTGACAGCTCCGGGCCTCACGTCCTGGTCTCTCTCAGCTGGAGGCTTCACTCTACAGCCACAAAGCCATGCAAAGGGAGCCTGGCCAAGGACTCATGTCAGGCACACACAGCACGGGGGATTGTTGATGATTATGCTTGAAAAGCCCCAGAAAAATCTCTTCCCCAAATTTCACAAGTTCAGGCAAGGGAGTGATTTATTAAGCATGAAGCGGACTAGGGCAGCTCTCCTGGTCAGCTAAAATTGGCCTGGAAAATAAAGTAATTTGTGGTTGTCAGATCCTAAATTAAATGATTCAAATACTACTGCGGCTGATTAAAGGACTTTATTCAATTTCCTCTTGACCACATGCTCTTCTATGAGGACAAGAGATACTGTTTCTAGAAGAAATGCAGTATTTAGAGACCATCGATCTAATCTAATGGATGGTGTTTATTAAATATGGCCTCCCCTCCCTTTTTTGATGAAAGGTGAGACTAAAGTGGGAGGAAGAAGGGACTTCCTGTTTAACTGTGAATGACCCTCCCCCTGCCGGGCTGCTGTGTGTGTCTGGGTAGAAGCCTCTGCAGTGAAGCAGGCTGGGTGCCTGAGGAATTTTTAAGGACGCTTAAAAGAGCTCTAGACAACAATAACAAAGGTCAAAATTGAAACACAAGCATGGGTAAGCAGAATAAAAAAGTGAATCTGGGACCAGAGCAGACTCTGGGACTCATAGCGGTGCCTGCATCAGCGTGGATACTGCCAGAAGGGACAGCCTCGTGCTGGCTACCTTGACGCCCTCACTTTCTGGCCCCAGTGATTGAAGCCAGACGGGACTGTCCAGAGATAGATGATGTGCCTTGGCATAAAACAGGTGAACTGGCTTGGGGACATGAATGAAGAACTCCAGGGAGGAGGTGGTTGGAAGCTGGTGCAGATGCGGGGAGGAGGAGACAGAGAGGTCAGGAGATGTTCAGCCCAGTGCCATGTTCAGATATAAGAAAGCAGAGACTCAGCAAGCAAATTAGGAGACGGGGAAAGGAAACCCAGAGTGATGGTGGGGGATAGAGGTGCTGCTGGTTGAGCAGAGAGGAAAGCAAGCTCAGAGACTACATGACCCTGGGAGAGAGATGGAGATACCAGCTGGTCCCCACAGCAGCCCTTCCTCCCAGTCGCTTGTGTTCCAGGTTCTGCCCCAGTTTGCGCTCATTTTCAAAACCAGCTCACACCTTCTTCAGGTCGTCCAAGCAGGATTCCAAAGAGCCCAGGTGGACATAAGAATCAACAGAAGTTTTTCAACACTGAACCACAGGGCAGTTCACCATATAAAACATATAAATCATATAAAACAATTTTTATAGTTTTTAAAAAGATTTATTTATTTTTAGAAACAGAGTGTGTGCGTGCATGCAGGAGGCAGTGCAGAGGGAGAAGGAAAGAGAGACTCTCAAGCAGACTCTGTGCTAAGCACAAAGTCTAGTGCCGGGCTGGATCTCCCAACCCCGAGATCATGATCTGAGCTGAAGTCAAGAGTCAGGTGCTTGACCTACTGTGCCACCCAGGCACCCCTATAAAGAATTTTTAAAGAGTGACTCATCTAATCTCAAATGGGTGAAATCAGACCAAACCAGTAGGGAAAATCATGAACTTTTGGCCACAGCAAGGAGGAGGTGGCAGGCACTGGGCTTCTGGAGGAAAGGAGACCATGCAGACTAGAGTCAAGGCCTGGACTCCTACCCTGGCCAATAGACCAGCAGCTCCCTGAAGGGACATTCACTGAAAATTCCAGGTGCCTCCAAGATCTCGTCTGGAAGAAAGACCACAGAGACCTGGGAAGGGGACACAGAAGCAAGAGCATCTGGATCCTGCTGGGGCCACTGGAAGGTGAAGATGTACTCATCCAGATTCCCTCCGGCTTCCATGCAAGCTGCCCTCTCAGAGTCTGGGGTAAGGGTTAGATGTTCCCCTCAGTTATGAAACCTCACCTCATACGTTTATTTATTTATTTATATTTTTAAAGATTTTATTTATTTATTTTTTTGAGAGACAGAGAGAGAAAGAAAGAGAGAGAGCCCAAGCAGGCAGAGCAGTAGGCAGAGGGACAGGGAGAAGCAGGCTCCTCCCTGAGCAGAGAGCCCAACTCAGGGCTTGATCCCAGGACCCTGAGATCATGACCTGAGCTAAAGGCAGAAGCTTAACCAACTGAGCTTCTCAACATATTTAAAGGGCTAAATTTTGATGCTGTCCCAGACTAGAGACCTAGAATCTGGGTCAGTTCTCCCCACCCAAATATTAGTGGGGGCTTTCCCTTCCACTTCTCCAGATCATCCCACCTTCTGCTGAGACTCATGAGGGACAACTGTCACATGGGGCCAGTTGCAGGGAGGGGAGTGAATGCCCAGAGCAAAGATGAGCATCATCCCCACTGAACGGTTAGGAAGCAAGACTTTTCCCAAATGCCTAGCCATGGCCCTGGGCACAGGCATTGGCCCACAGTAGTTAGACAGGCGCCCGCCACCTCCTGCTGACTATGCAGACAGTGCCTTCAGCACTGACTTGAGGGACCTCGCTCGCCCTGGAATGCTCTCCCTCAGACAACCCACAGGCTCTCGTACACTTTCTATAGGTCTCTTCTCAAGTGTCACCTTTTCAAAAAGAAGGATCTGATCATCTGATTTAAATAGCCCTCCCCTTCCTCCTCACCCTGCTATTTTCCCCAAGCACTTACCCTACTTGCCACAGACTACAGTTTCATGTTTATTTATTGTCTGTCTCCCCACTGAAATGTGAGTTTAATGTTTTGTGTGTCTTGGTATCCATTCCCTGCACCCAGTATTGGGCCTGGCTCCCTGTAGTCATCCAGTAAATACTTATAGAATAAATTTATTGAATGAATAGTTTTAATTTACACTTTGTTTTTTAGCCAGAGTGTGTATTTTTCACATGTTGAGAGTCAGTCTAATGTAGTGAGTAAGGCCACAGACTCATGTGTCAGGCTGCTGGGTCAGATCCTAGCCCTGTCACTTTATAAGTGGGCTTGAGCAAGTCCTTGCCTCAGTTTACTCATTCACAGAATGGGAGTACTGTCTCTCCCTAGCAGAGTTCCTGAGAGGTTTAAAGGAGTAGAAGCACGTAATGGCTTGCAACAGATTCTGCCTATGTAAACGTCAGATTAACGTTTTACTGGGCATTTGTATTTCATTTCAAATGTTTCTTTCCCTGTCCTTTGCCCACTTTGATGCAATTATTTTTCTAGTTGATGGGCAGGAAGTTCTTTGTGGGCGAAGAACCCTCCCCGGTCTGGGCGGAGCGCACAGCCTCCAGGGGGCGCTCGGGGCCCGTGCTGCAGAACGAGGCAGCCCGCCAGTGTGTGGGCAGAGAACTCTGGCCCGAGCCGCGAGGTGGGTCCACCTGGATTTGCCCCCCGCGTCCCGAATCTTCTTCTCCCTCCCTCATCCAAGGATGGTGAACTGGGAAGGGGCCCGACGTGGGCAGCTAAAGCATCGTCAGGGGAGCGCAGCCTCCGGGATCGGTCCCGCTTAATCAATTCCACCTTTGTGCGAGGGCCTCGAGCTTTCAAAACCGATGTTGGGCTGTTTCTCCTCCCGCCGTGCCCACCACGCCCCTGGGGAGCAAGCGGGGATGCTGCCCTAGTGTCTCGGAAGGCGCCCCCTGCCGGCCGGCCGCATCTACGGGGGGGGGCAGGGGGATGGGGGAGGAGAGTCCTGGTTTTTTAATTCTAGAGAACTTTTAACAATAAGTCTTTAGGGGCGTTTCCCGTGACCTTAGGAACTGAGGACGGAAGCCAGGTAGGGTAGGGGCAAGGGAGGCTGCGGGGTCATGATTCTGTCCGGGGCTGCTTAAGGGGTCTTAGATGGCAGCACCGGGGCTGAGGGATGGAGATGATGGGGTTCAAGGGCCTGAGAGGGAGGCAGAGGGATAGCGACAGGGTCCCAGCCAGAAATGAGGCCGCAAAATCCTCAGGGCTGGATCAGAGGCCTCTGCAGGAGCGGAGGGTGACAGAGTCAGAGGTGCTCCGTGTGGCCGAGGTGTCACCTAGTGGCCAAGACTTTCAAGTCTGGAAGTGGAAGGGCATCAGGAAAGTTTGTGACCGGCCCCCTGTGATGGGCCATTCACACCCTGTTAAGTTTACCCAAGATGAAGGTAGTTCTTTGATGTGAGAAAGGATGGGCCAGGGCCTCAAGGAAGGGCTGAGAAGAGAGGGGACAACATGTAGGAGCCTCGAAGGCTGGGGGAGGGGTGTGCTCAAGGGCACAGGAGCCATGGTCTCCTGGAACACTGGGGGTCTGGAGAATGAGTGGCAACCCCCAGGGCCTTTGGGGAAGCTGTGGCAGGAGGGGATAGGTTCAAAGAAGTTGGAAGGACAGGTTGTGCATGTGTCTATGGGAGATGGCCCCTGTTTTCCAGGGTGGGAGGAACACAGATAGGGAGCAGGTGAGAAGATACGAGACTTCAGGGTATGGACGGACAGGATAGGGTGATCAAGGGTATGAGGGTAGGAGGCTGGACAGGTCCCAAGGCTTCAGGGGGCCACTCCAGAGATCCAGGGCAGCAGAGACCTTGCTGGTGCCCCAGACCTCAGCTGCTGCTTCAAAGGATTTTCTTCTATTCAGAACCCCCTGCATCACGACATGTCCTTAAAGAGAGCCAGGCATGGGCTCTCAGTGCACACCAAGGAGCCCCACACGTGTGAACACTTCCAGAAACATTAAGTGCTTTAAAAGGCCCTCGGCTTGGCATGTCAGCCCCATTAGAGGGAACATTTTATCACAACGGAGGCACAAGTAGGTTGTTTGATGGTAATTGCTTTCCTAACCCATAGAGAAAATGCATCACAAACCCACCACAATTAAGTAAAGTGGTCACATTCCTCTTTTTTGATTTAGAGCTATTCAGAAATATTAGCAACTGACTCTGCTTCTAGGGTTTTTTTTTTCTTTTTTTCTCAACTGAAACTTTTTTTCTCTTGAATCCCATAAAATATTCTAAGTGCTCCAGGAGGGAGGAATGAAAGGATGTTTGCATTTTCAGCTCCACAGCCAGCCATTGCTCAAATAATACCCTCAATGTGTAGCCTGGGAGTTTAATATCCTCAAATATTTATAATTACACAGAAATAGCCCTAAGAAATGTTCAGCTTACTCACAGCTGGATAATTATTGGCATCCAACGTTCACAGACTCAGAGCTGCTTCTCAAAGTTTGGTGGTGTCCCTCTGCCGCTCAAAGCATGCAGGGTACATGGAATCTGAGGGCAGACCCCTGAGGGGGCAAAGAGATGGCACACAGAGCTCCTAGCTCTCCCGGGTACACTACTGCTTCCTCTCTTGTTAGGCACAAGCTCCATTCTCCTTCCTCCAGGTGTGAAATGCAAATGGCACCCCGCCCCACTGGTCACGAGGAAGAGTCAGTGTGTTGTACACACACACACACACACACACACACACACAAAAGGAGACTCAGTCCTTCCCAACAAATCCTTTAGTCGCTCATGGATGAAGTGCCGTATGTGGCGGTTTCCCATGTAGTCTCAGATGCTCCCCAGAGAAGGGTGCTGTGGTCAGATGAGCAGGCGGTGTGCGGCACGCTCCATCCTATGCCCCTTTGGAGGGCACAGTGCACATTCTCTACGAATACATTTTCCCTTTGCTGTCATCTCTCCTGCTGCTCCCTGCGTTCCATGCACATTTCCAGAAGAATATCAAGAAAACTATTTTCCCTGCATAATTATCCGCCTCCTCCCCACCCACCTACACACATCTTTCCTGCTTTGAAGTGGCAGCTGCTCTGATTTTTTTAAGTGGACTGCACTCTGCATTTACTAGTCAGGTGGAGTTAAATTAAGGGAGCTGCCAGCCAAGGCTGGGGCGAGGGACCCCACCCCACCTGCCTAGGCTCCTCAGTCCATATTCAGGTCTCCTTCCTACTTCTTCTGAGCTGGGAGTGCAAGGCTGTTGGTCTTTGAATGGGTCACTAACCAGTGCCTGGCCCTCTTTCCCCTAAACTCAGACTGCCTCAGTCTTGACCTTGCAAACCAGATTTGAAATTCCTCTTTAGTAAGATCAGCTAGTATGCTCTCAGCCGCAGGACAGAGAAAACCCAAACCAAACTAATGCAAGCAATAAAGCGAATGGGTTGGCTCATATTACCTCAGAGTCCAGAGGTGGCTGGGGCTCCAGCTGAGGTTCCGGCTAGGCCATGACTCCACTGTTCTGGATTCTCTCAGGCCTGACTGCCTCTGGCCATGGGCTTCATCCCCAGACTAGCCACACCTAATGCCATAAAGAGGTCAAAGCTGTCCCAAACCCATGTCTACATTGACCATCCAGAAGAGTCAGTGGATCTTTCTCCATATGATCAAGAAAACGTCTTCCCAGGGACCCCTAAAAGTCCCTCTGGTCTGGGTGATCCAGATCAGGTCTGGTGTCCAACCATCAGCCAATTGCTAGAGCCAGGTGGGTGGGACTGCTTCACTCTATCTAGGCCTGCCTGTGTGGCTGCGGAGGGTAGGAAGTGCAGGGGCTGTATAGAGGAAGGATGGACATTCAAATAAAATGTGGAGCGTATCACCAAAGGGAAGAGGAAATGGATACCAGAATCCCCACAAAGGTGAACATCCACTCCTCTGGGCAATTTGTAATAAAGTCCTCTCAGCTTAACTCTTTGAGAAGCAAAGATCAACCTCTTCCTCTGTGTACATCCCTAAAGAGGTTTCCAAGCAAGGTCCTTGCCTGTCTTGTATCCCCAACACCTAAAACACTGAATGGTCAACCCCGTGCTCCACCACTACGAGTGGAAGGAAGGGATCAAAGAGAGGATGAAATAGGAAAACCAACTTCCCATTTGCTTGGTGCAGGTGACTTTGGGGCTCTGTGTGAGTCCATGTACCGAACAGCCTTGGGGTCAATGGTGTTGGCTGGTTGGGGCCCAGGGCCCAGAGTGACACATGCTCTCCTCTATAGACCTCACTTCTGAGAAGGCCAGGAGAAGGAAGAGCTTTTGCCAACAGAACTAGGTGGCCTGTCATGTAAGTATCTTCTACCCAAGCTGCAGGGATAATTCAATGAAATTCTGGAAGCATTTATGGAACATCTACTTATGCCAAGTCCAAGAATGAGCACTGCAGAGCTCACAAGTGGACAAGGCACAGCTTCTCTGTATCCTGTGGGTGTCCAGCCTGGTGGATATGGGTCATGACCAAGCCAGGACAAACACAGTGGGAACTCCATCACCAGAGGTCAGAGGAGCACCCTCACTGCCCCCTTTGCATCACCTCAGGCCTCTCTCTCAACAACTGGAATGAGCCCCTAGGTGCCCTCACATAGCTGCTGGGTATTCTAGACACTCCTCTAATCGATTTATGATGCATCAATCCAAATCTGCATGTTTCCACCTTAGTTGCTAAGACTTAGAGGAAAGAGTTCCTCCTCAATTTTCCTTATGAAGAAGTTGGTACCTGGGACATAATGTTGTTTCCCTGAAAAATCTTCTTAGTAAGAGGAATAATTTTTTTCTTTGACAAAATAATCTGTTCCTCTAAGTTTTTGAAAACTATTTTAATCTCTACACTCAATTCCAGAGTGGATGTGTATTCAATGTCAAGAGCCAGCAGATGCCCCAGGTCAGGTGTCTAGGCAGCAAGAAGGGAAAGGATCCTGTGGCTTCCTAAAGCCAGTTCCCACTTCCCGGAAACAGGGGTGCTTGGCTGGCTCAGTTGGAAAAGTATGCAACTCTTGACCTTGGTGTCGTGAGTTTGAGTCTGATATTGGGTGTTAAGATTACTACAAAAATAAATAAACTTAAATGAATAAAAGTCACATGGTACCATGTAAAATATGAGACACAATGGGGACTTTTAATAATCTTCTCATGTTGTATAGTGTGTCATTGCTGAGACATTTTTAAATGTGTTCAAAGTTTTGGTTAAACAACTTGGCAGTCCTTCACCAGCTTACTCATATAGTGAGACCCCCTTAAGCCCTTGGGTCTGAAGAGAGGCATTCTTGGGGTTGGGACCCAGGGTTTTCAATGAGAGTCCATGTTAGTCATGCCTGGAGGGCATTTCTGCTCCTTTCAGGAGCTATTCCCCTTCAATAACTGGACTGAAAGTACTCATTCACTTTGCAAATTTTGTTTGGGCGGCTACCATGTTTTAAGTTCTGTTCTAGGTGCTGGTCTAAAACTCTGGGCAGCCTATTCCTCAGGAAAGTTACACTGAGAAGGGTCTCCATGTTCTCTCCCACTTTTCTCAGCCCTGTGAGATGTGCTGTGAAGACAAACGTGAGAAATAAGACATGGCCAAGCTCTGACTCCCAACTCGTCTGCATATCAGCTTCACATCGCCACTGTAACAAATGGACACAAACTTCACAGTGAAAACAAATATATTCTCTTATGGGTCTGGAGGTCAGAAGTCCAGTATCGGTTTTGCTGGGTTCAACAAGGTGTGAGCAGGGCTAGTTACTTCTAGAGGCCCTGAAAAAAGAATCGTTGCCTTCTCAGCTTCCAGTGGCCACCTCTATTCCTTGGCTTGCGGCCCCTTCCCCAGCTTCAAAGCACATCACTCCACCTCCTCTTCTGTCATTGCATCACCTTTCTAGCTCCCTTCTGGGACCTTCCCTCCGTCTTCTAATGACACTGGTGATTACTTTAAGGGCCCACCCAGATAACCCAGGATAATCTCCCCATCTCAAGATTCTTTTTTTTTTTTTTTAAGATTTTATTTATTTATCTGATAGACAGAGATCATAAGTAGGTAGAGAGAGAGAGGGAAGCAGGCTCCCCGCCGAACAGAGAACCTGATGCAGGGCTCGATCCCAGGACCCTGAGACCATGACCTGAGCTGAAGGCAGAGGCTTAACCCACTGAGCCACCCAGGCGCCCCAACCCATCTCAAGATTCTTAACTTAATCACATTTTCAGAATCCCCTCTGCCATCCATATGAGCTAACATTCTCAGGTTCTGGGGATTAAGATGAGGATGTCTTTGGGGAGAAGGGGGAAAGCCATTATTCAGCCTACTGTAGAGCCCAGAACAAAGTTAGGGTGAACCAGCTCTCATGCCTCATGTTACAGCATGAGCTCCTGCCAGCATGTGGCTGCGTTTAGCACCCTATCCGAGTGAACCCCCCTGAAAGCCCGAGATTTTCCTGGGGACATACTTGTGCTCCAGACACACAGGCCAGCTTTTTGGCTATGAGGCTGCCTCTTGCCAGTGACCCTGAAATGGCCACTCAGCTGAGGACTGCTGGCCTCCCTGGCCACCATAAGTCTCCATTCAGGCTTTTGGAGCCAAAAGATCAGTCCTGACAAGCCTCTCTGCCAGATGTCAGGTCTCCGAAAAGTCATTTGCCTCAGAAACAGCTTGTCTTTGGCCACTGCTATGGCCTCCACTGTGACCACCTGTTAGTCGTCCACCGACCCCTCCCAGCCAACAGTAGTTGACCGGTAGGGCCTCTACTCTGCTCCCTCACTCTTTCCTGCCTCAACGTGGGCACTTGGTCCTCATGCTGAAACCACCCAGGCATCTCTGCGTAGGGTGACCAACTGTCCCACTTGACCTGGGACAGAGGAGTTTCCTGGGATGCAGGACTTCCCGTGTTAAAACTTGGGACAGTCCCAGACAAACCAGGATGTTAACCCCCATCTCTGTATCTCAGAATCTGGAGGCATCTCAAGCAGCCCCAGAGAAAAAATAAGTCTCTCCCTCCTCCAGTACTAAGACAAGCTACATTTCTGGCCTCAGAATTAATCATTTCCAGGAAAGTTAACCAAGCCAATTATTCTCTTCAGGGGCAGCTGCCTCTCATCCCCCAGAATCCAACTAGACAATCATCAAATCATCTGAGAGGGTTACACATCCCGAAGTCTGGGGAGCTCTGTCCAACCTGGGCATCATCCTCCTCATGAGAACTAAAATAAGACAGCCCTTCCCATCAACTGAGCATGCTGCAGGCAGCTCGGCAGGATGTGTGCGGAGGCCCCAAACAGTGAGGGACCTGGGAATGACAAAGTACCACAGATTACTGAGCATCTTCTGTGACTCCAGTACTATACTAGGACACCCAGTTAGGGGAGGCTGATAACCCAGGACTCACAAACCCCAGATCTTGGTGGGCCCTAGTTATTTCCTACTAGGACATTTGGCTTGACTTGAAATCTGGATATTAGGGTGGGTCCCACAAAGAGGGGTTAAAACCTAGATTCCACCTGCTCCAGGAGAAGAAGCCACCTTTTGCATCCCTTCAAGGAAAAAGGCTTTCCTGGGGAAAATCTCCATTTCTTGATGGTACACTCATTCCTGGGGCTGACTGCTAACCTCGTGAAAGTACAAGAACATCAATTATCTTGTCATTTCCCCCCAACACGTAGGTCAAGATTTCCAAGAGCCAAATCAGCCCTAGCTGTAGGCAAAACGTCACCATCAAGGTGCAAATGAAACTTCCAATTCAGACTTCTCCTGAGGCAGACTGTGTTGCTAGAACGTGCGTGGGCTTTGCTCAATGACATGTCAAGCAGACGAATGCATACCTGGTACCATCTGTATTCAAGGCTGCCTTACCAGGCATTGGGAGGGCATCTCTAAATAAATCTCATAGGCCTTAGTGGGAAGAATCCCCAGCAACTCTCAAGTTCATCTCCTTTATTTAATGGGTGAATAAACTGAGGCCCCAGGGAGGGCAGAAGAGCGCCCAGGATGCCTTTAGAGCAGGAAGGGGAAAGAACAGTGAATCCTGGACTCCGGGTCCCCCGGGCAACATTCTTATCAGATCCATTAATTAGGGAAAAGGCCAATAGTATCAGCTGACAGGAACCGGATGAACCGCTTATACTGAACTATTGCTTGTGGGGCAATATGTCATTTACTGGGGTGCCCAATTGTCTTATTTTGTCAACCACTGAGGGGTTTCCCTGGAAGCAGCACTTTGGTGTGAAAGTGGGAGAGTCCCAAACAGGGACAAGTTGGTTACCCTACATTTAATCCTCCTGAAACCTTATGAAAGAGCCACCATTGCTGCTTCCATTTTAAAGATAAGAAAACTAAGGTTTAGAGACTCTATGTAACTTAAGGCCTCACAGTCAGTAAGTAGTAGAAGCAGCACTGAGACAGGAAATTCAACTCCAGACGCACCAGCTTAACCACTGAATTACAACAGGGATCTTTCCTTTTTTTTTTTTTTTTAGATTTTATTTATTTATTTGAGAGAGAGAATGCGTGCACAATCAGGGTGAAGGGCAGAGGGAGAAGCAGACTCCCCTGCTGAGCTGCTGAGCAGGGAGCCCCGATGTGAACTGGATCCCAGGACCATGATCTCCAGAATCATAACCTGAGCAGAAGGCAAACGCCTAACCAACTGAGCTACCCAGGCGCCAACAGGAATCTTTCCTAGAAGATGAGGAATCTGGCACATTCTGGCTTTTTTATTTGGGAGCCATTTTCTCTGGAAAGAGAGTCTTAGGCACTCCTCAGGAATCCATACAGGCTGAAGAGAAGGTGGAGGGCGGTGCAACAAAAGGTCCCACACTGAGCTGACTTCTCTCTTACTCTGAAGATTAAAAAGTGCTCAACCATGAGATCAGGACTCGGGCACAACCCTAGGAAAAGAGGGTGGGAGCTCAGCAGCACTGGACCAGGTCCTGAGGAGTTGCGAAATCACACTCCCTGAAAGTGTTTGCAAAGGCGAGGGTCCTTGTTCAGTTGCCGTGACTCAAGCCTGACCTCCACGAGGCTCTGGGGATTCGACCCCTTGAGGACCCCAATCTGAGGAGCCAGAAAGCAGCTCCAAGCTTTACCAGCTCAGCAAAGCCACTTCCTCTGCTGCCTGCTTTGGTCAGCAACTAGCAGGGGGTTGGGGACTCCACCAGGAAGGGCTTTCCACACCCACACCATATAAGCTAACGATCACTGGGTGCTTACAATTTGAAGTATTGTGCTAAGTGCTTTATGTGAGAGAACTCATCCATTTCTCACCATAGCCCTGTGAAGTAAATGCTTTATTATAACTGAGGTCACCCAGGTGACAAGAATTGGCCCTGGGTTTTGACCCCAAGCAGACTGAGCCAGTCACCCCTCTGTTGAACACTTGGCTGCTTCCCATGACAGTCCCTGTGGCCTGGGTGACTACTGCTCCTCTCCTGTGGGATTCCAAGGGGGCACTCTGGATGTCCCTGTTCCCACTCGGTGCGGCGCACCCTGTCTTTGGAGCCCATCTGGAAGCACTTCAACCATCAGCATGGTAACAGAGGTTAACATATCTGCATTAAAGATGGAAAGTGAGAGGAAAGAGAGAATGAAGCCTCCTCATGCCCCACCTTTGTGTCCCTCCTCAGGACGACCCTGGAGAAGGCAAAACCAAGGGGCTCACAGTTATTCAGCCCTGCAGGGAAGCAGGGGGTTTTCATCTGCAGAAAGTGAAGGAAAATTCTTGCCCTGGAAAGGAAGGACTCTTAGCCTGCCTGGCCACATCCCTGGTCCTTCCTCCCTACTTGGCCACTAGCCCACACAGCATCCAAATAAGCATTCTACAAGCTAATGGCTCTTCCTCAGTCCCAGATACCTCACTGCGTTTCCAGACTATACAACCAGGCAGAGTTGTATCATTTGTTTGGGGCACAAGGGTGCATGGCCAAGGGGACTCACTGGTCCCCTGAGCCTGCTCCACCCCCGACTTCCTCCTCTCAATGACTGGCGCCTCTGTTTACCCAGTTACTCGATCCCCAGACATCGTACTCTTCTCCTTTCACTGCTCCTCACATCCAAACCGGCAGCCAGCCCATCAGCTCTGCCACCATTCCAGCCAGCTCTCCTGGCTTCTGCCGCTCCCATCCCAGGGAAAACACCATAGTCTTCTGCCTGGATTGCCACAGTAGACACCAATCATGCCACTCCCCTGCTTCACAATCTCTCTGGGGGATCCTCCACATTTTTAGAATGTTAACATCCAAACTTCTCACAGCAGCTTAACAGATGCCTGGGATCCACACTTACCCCCTAACCACCAGCAGCCTGGACGTGGCCTGGGGTCATCATAAAGGATTCCTGCCCAAGTGAGGAGGCAGTGAAAGAGGGTTGGGTGGGCCATAAATAGCCACTTGGGGGCGGGGGGAGGAACCCCATGCCAAAGAACTGTGTTTGGGGCTTGCTAGTGGGAAGAGGGAGAAAGATCTCTGAGTATCCCATTTAAGTGCCCAGTTGGGAAAGATCCCAAAGTTATCTACGTGCCACAGGGAAAACCAGAATGTCAGATTCTAGATCCGGTTTTTCCAATAGAGAGAGTTGAAGGAGAGGGGATTTACAGAAGCCAAATCCAGTTCATTCTATAAATTGCCGACATGAAAGTTGGAGATGTAAAGTGCAAGGCATGTCCAGGGGACAAGTCACTCCATGCAACTTGTGGAATATGAAATATGCTGGGGGGAGTTTCAGGAGTAGTGATGAGTAGCTGGCAGGGACAGATCACATGTGTCTCATGGGTCTGGTCAAGTAATCTGAACCTTACCCTGACAGCAGTGGAAAACCATAGAAGGTTGTAGACAGGGAGTACCACAATCTGATTCATGTGTTCTAAAGTTCAATCTGAGTGTGGAGAATGGACTGAGAGGTCAGAACAGAGGTCTGAAGAGGCCTGAACAAGGACAAAGGTCGTGGGGCTGGCAGACGGGAGGGAGACTGGTGAGAAATGAAGGAAATGAAACTGGCAGAGGGAGCTCTATTGGTCCTAGGGTCTCCTGCTTCCCCAGTGAGTCACTGAGGTCTGTGGGAGTTGCTGAGCAGCTCCTGAATGCAGGTCCCAGGCTGGGTGTTTCCATTTGTTCTCTCACCCAATCCTCAAATGACCCCTGAGGTAGAAATCATCGTCGCTCCATGGTCAGTGAGAAAACTGGCTCAGAGAAGCCCAGTCAGTTGTTGGAGGCCACACATCTGGCTAGTGTAGCAGCCCAGACTGGAATCCAAGTCTGTTCTGGGGCAGGGGCACTAGGCCATGTAGTCCCGAGTCTCTGGACAGACACCCCTGCCGACACCTGGGGCAGCCGCTCACACGAGGGACCCTGGGTGTGTTAACACGGGCAGCCAGCTGTTCCCTCACTGGGACCATTGAGAGGAAAAGCCAAAGTGCCAGAGAGTCACTGAGGGATCTGACTGACATGGCAGGGAACCCGACGAGGGACACACTGACAAAAACAACAAGGACAAGAGGTGTGGAAGAAAGCTGAGGTGGCCAAGGTCCCCAGCAGAATGTGGGCTGAGAAGTTACAGGGAGAGCCTGCCCGGACCTCACTGGCAGCCCAAAGGCCAGGGTCCTTCCTTTCCTGCCCCTTATGAGAGAGGAGGGGCAGTCAGGTGACTGACTGTCTGGTCATCTACTCACAAGGGGACAGAGAAGGGCCAGGGCAGGGCTAGGTGCATAGGACTGCCGAAGTCCCAGGCCTATTTCTAAGTGATTTACACTGAACTCATTTAACCCTCTCAGTGGCCCTTGGTGAAAGTTACTGTCATTATCCCTATTTTCTAAATGGGTATATGGAGGAACAAAGAGGTTCAGTAACTTCCCAAGGTCGTACGTAACTGGCCGAGCTGGGGCTTCAACCCAGGTGGTCTGGCTCAAGTACAACAGCTGTGAGCTACACTCACCCCTCCTCCAACCTGCAGTCCTCCGGCTGCCTGCCCCCTATCCCAGCTTTCCCACCTCACAAATGGTCCTATTCCCTCCGCCTAAAGACATTTACAGGCTGTGACTGAGTGACCTTCATCCAGCCACGGCCTCTGGACACAACCTTGGCTCTCCAGCCAACCCCTAAAATCTGCCCTGACCTGCTCAAGTGCCTCAGGCAGGAGCCTACAGGTGGACCTTCCCCATCCACTCAGCCAGAGGGGAGTCAAGCTGGGCTTCTGGGGTGGAGAATGGGCGTCCCTGCAGGCGGACTAGGCCACAGTAGGTCAGATGAGGGCTGAGAGCTGGGCCTCCTGGTGTCCCTCCCACCACAGCCTTGCCATGTGCACAGACCACAAACCACAGAGACACCGAGCCCTTTGTTCCACCCAGTTTAAAATAAGTCAGGCCTTGCTCCACAGTAAGAAGTGCCAGGCCACCCTCCTAAAATGGACTCGTGCGCCAGGGAGATCAGTGAATGCAACCTGGTGACCTGCTATGACCATATTAACTCCTGCCTCTCCATGAGGGGCTGCAGAACAGTCCTTAATCCAGACAGGACTGCTCTTCTCATCCTGTCCTGGTCACTCTGGGCTCCCCTGCCTCCCAAGGAAGCAGTGACAGCAGAAAATTGGGAAGCAGTAGCAGTTTTGTGGGTCCCAAAAGGCATGGGGGTCAGGGGTGTTGGGCACCTAGGGCAGGCCAGAATCGGGCCTCAGCCTTTCCTGCTCTTTCTGCTAAGTTGCTCTTTGTCATCTCCAATGTCATCTCTGTATTCCAGCCCACCAGGAAGTTGAGCCAGCCTATTAGCCCATTTTAAAGGTAAGGCAGGTGAGGCCTAGAGAGGTAAGACCTACCCAAGGGCAGCCATCGAGCAAATGCCAGGATTCAAACTCCAGTCTTTTCCTATAGCCAAGGGCACCCTGCCTCATGGCTACCCTATGACCACACCCAGGAAAAGTCGTGTCTTGTTCTGACGCCCCAGGACACCCTAGACATGCCACCAAGGCTGTGAACATAAAGCCTGCCATCCCTCCTGGCAGTTCTTCCTAACCACAAAACTGTGATTTTCCCTTTCATTTATTTTTCCACTCACCCACATGAAGAAGGCATAAAGAAAACATAATAAGAGAGCTCCCAAACTAGAGATGCACCATAATGGCAGAGAAGTTTAACTATAAATAGAAGAAAACTGGCCTTTCCAAGCTGTCCGGGATGGTCTGATTAGGCAGAGGTCTGCACCCTCTCATTAAGCAGCCTCACTGTCCTACCTTGGACCCTCAGAGGCAGTTGCATGGGGTGTGAGGTGGTCAGCAGGGCTGGGGGGACTCTCACTGGGCGTGCTGCAGATAAGCTTTTGGGGAGGGAGTTTCGGCATCCATCTATTATGGATGGGGTGGAGGCTGGGGGCAGGTTGTGGGCAGGGGTCACCTTGGCTTGGGCAAGATGCCAGGTCCCCTCACAGTACATATTCTTTTTTTCCTCCAGTACATATTCTTAAAACAAAGCCCATGAATGTTCAAGGAGTTTCAGAAGCAGCCAGTTTAGCACCACTGACAGCTGACCTTCCTTGGGTATTTACTGTATGTCAGGCCCAGCACTGCCCCTAAATGATCTCATTTAATTCTTCCAACAATCCTGTGCAGTAGTATTATGATTGCCCTTATTTTACAAATGATGCCCAGAGAGGTTAAGCAACTGCCCCAGGGTTGCACAGCAGGTAAAAGGTGGAAACAAGGTTTGAACCCAGGAAGTCGTCTCCAGTGTCTATAGGTCTAACCATGATACTACACTGTTCCCCTGAGAAGGCTGTGGAAGACACCTCTATCAGCCCTGAGGGCATCTCCGGCCTCAGTCCCATCTGGTTTGACAGGCCCTGGGGAAGGCCTGGCAATGTGTGAATACATTGGGAAGCCAGGAGGAAGAGTGAAAGGGAGGGGCTGCTGACATGGAGGATGACAAGTTGCATCCATCAGGATGTAACAAACCTAGGGGAAATGTAGAGAGCAGGGATTAGTCCCCAGAACCAAGACCGAATGTGGGAGAAGATTGTGCTAGGTCTCTTGTTGTTGTTGTTGTTAATAAATTTATTTTTAATTTTTTAAAAATTTAAATTCTATGCCCATTGTGGGCCTTGAACTCATGAACCCAAGATCAAGATGTGTAAGCTCCACTGACTGAGCCAGTCAGGCGCCCCATGTGCCAGGTCTTAACAGGTACCCATCAGAGGGGTTGGTTAGAGAGGCCCACATACCAGAGGCTGGCCTGGGTCATAGCTCCAGGGTAAGCAGGCACTGGGGATATAGGTCCCCTGGAATGAGGGAGGCAATCTGGGCTGCAGATACTTAAGTTCATAGACCTCCAGGGTCCCTAAAGTCAGGGTCACAAGCCCCAGAGCTGAGGGCACCTGGGGCCATCGATCCTGCCTCCCAGCTTGTGTCTCCATCAACTACCACCTCTCTGGCCAGAGTATGAACCATCCCAGTGGTTATAAATTAGTTCACGGAGTCCAAGGGCAACGAAGCTCTGCGAGGTGTGGATGGTTCTGCATGGCATCAAGATGTCTAGCATAAATAGGGGTCCCTGCATCTGGTATGAGGTGCTCTTGAGTGGGTAGCCTAAAGGATGATGTGGTCTAAGGATCTATCCTGGAGGACAGTGCCAGAACAAAGGAGGAAAAAGGCTGTGCCCCAGAGTCCTACTGGGGGAGAGGGTTTGAGGGGACCAGGGAGGAGCCTTCAGGCAGAAAAGACCCACGCTAGGGCAAAATGGGATGGTGACATGCCCCAGACTGCTGTGGGTAGAGGGCAGAGCTCGTCCTCCCCTCAGGGATCCACAGAGCCTGGTAATGCTCAATCCTAGCAGGCACCTCAAATACAGAAAGGATGGCTGCCTGGGAAGCTGTCAGGCACTCTTAGTGGAGTCCTGAGATTTGTAGAAAAGGAAATGTTCTACCTTGGGCCTGGAGTGAAAATCACTGAGACTGCTGTGGTTTCCCTCCTCAAAGCTCCAAGTGGAGGTCTTTGTCCATTAGGAGCCTGGCCTCAGTGCTTGGGACGGGAGGGGGGTTGTGTGTGCCCTGAAGCCCCAGACTGGTTCAGACCACTCGGACTCCAGGAGTGGCCTAGAAAGCAGGACAAGGGGGCCAGGAGAGACAGCTTCAGCTTGGCCTAGACACTCCGGGCCCGGCCTTTCCAGGAGCTAAGTCAGTGATACAAAGGCTGGCTTCTTTCTCTTGAGTAATGTGCTGGTACTAATAAGGCCACTGCCGTACAGATTTATGGAACCTCTGATTTCACAATCACTGAGGGCCTCACAAGTATTAATTAAGGCTCAAAACCCCTGGGGTCTGGAGCGGATTCTCATTAACCTCATTCTACAGAGGCTATGACTCTGCTTCCTTCTTAGAACTCTGTGGATGTGGCAGTGGCTCCAGCCCTGGGAGCCAGGCTGACAAGGTTCCCTCCCTATGTCACAGGGGGTGAGGGAGGCTTGGAGGCTCACGATGACACCAAGAAACTCATGTCAGAGCCAGGTTCAGACCAGAGAGTCCTCAGCTTCTACTAGAGTAGCTGACACAGAAAGGATTTCCCTTCTTTTGGCTTTTTTTTTTTTTTTTAAAGACGTATGTATGTATGTATGTATGTATGTATGTATGTATTTAGAGGGGGGTAGAGAGAGAGAGTACACAGTGGGGAGAGGCAGAGGGAGAGAGAGAATCCCAAGCAAACTCCCTGCTGAGCACAGAGTGTGATGCAGGGCTTGATCCTGCAACCCTGAGATCATGACCTGAGCTGAAATCAAGAGTCAGACACTCACTGAGCCACCTAGATGTCCCTTGCCTTTTTTTTTTTTTTTAAAAGCAGATAGTTGAGGTACCAGACCCTGGTAACCACTATTGTACTTTCTCTCTGTGAATTTCTAGTCTAGACACCTCATGTAAGTGCAACGACACAATATATGTTCTTTTGTGTCTGGCTTATTTCACTTAGTGTAATGTTTTCAAGATTCATTCTGGCTTGTTTTTAAATTATGAAACATTTCAACTGAAAGTACAGAAAACAATATGCAACACGTCTACTTGGCTTGAGCCATACATCCCAGATTTATTAAATCTGTTAGCCATTTGCCATCTTTTTTTTTTTTTTTGTAATGTCTTCTCCAGAACTAATCCAGTTCTGAATTTAATATGCTCTTTCTTGTTTATGTTTTTTATATTTTTAAGTTTATAATCATAATAATATATGGTATTATTTTGTGTCTTTAAAACATATTTAACCTACATGATGACTTAGTTAACACTGGCACATTGTATATTTGAAAGTTTCTTTTTTTTTTTTTAAGATTTTTTAATTTATTTGACAGACAGAGATCACAAGTAGGCAGAGAAGTAGGCAGAGAGAGAGGAGGAAGCAGGCTCCCTGCCGAGCAGAGAACCTGAAGCAGGGCTTGATCCCAGGACCCTGGGATCATGACCTGAGCTGAAGGCAGAGGCTTTAACCCACTGAGCCACCCAGACACCCCTATTTGAAAGTTTCTAAGAGAGTTGGTCATAAAAGTTCTCGTCACAAGGAAAAAAAACCTTTTTTTTTTTTGTATCTATATGAGATGATGGTTGTTAAATAAACCACTGTTGTAATCATTTCACAATATATATAAGTCATGTCATTATGCTCTACACTTTAAATTTACATAGTGCTGTATGTCAATTATCTCAATAAAACTGAAAAAAATTTAAAAACATTTTAAAATGTAATTTGATCTCTTTGAAGAATCTACATATATAAATACAAGGTGTTCAGCTCTTAAGCAATCTTTAAATGGTGTCATATATTGTCTACCTTGTCATTTGTTCTCCACAGCACACTATGTTTTTGAGATTAATCCTTCCTGATATATGCAGCTCTGGTTTGCTCATTTTTACTGCTGTACAGTGTTCCTGTGACTGTGTACCTCACATGCTGGGTTTATCCAAGGGGTTCCCACATCTGGATTCTTACCAGAGAAGCCAGGATTACTCCCATCTGAGCTGGGAAGACACAGACAGCTCCTAACCAGAGAACCAGCCACCCTGCAGAAAAAACTGTGTACCTAAACGGGCCTGGAACCCCAGCGCTCCAACCCAGTTCGGTCTCTGTGTTTAGTGTTGTGAGGGGCCTGGCCTGGCCAGCTGATGCAAGACCAGCACCTCAGAGAGGAAGCTAACCCTTCTCAGGTCCCTATGATTCCCTCCCCACCTTAGTCTCTCTTTCTGAGTTGCAGAATCCCTTGAGAGGGTGACAAATCTTAGAATTCCTCCCCCCCCGTGGAATTTTACACACAGAGTCTTCAAGCTCACCTGTATGGCCCCAGCATTGGGCTCTGGCCACATCTTCCTGCCAGTTTCTCTATACAACTTAGGGAGCCCTGTGGCTTGAAGGTATTAGGGAGGAGTAACTAGCAACGTGCACCTGGTAGAGGCAACAATAAATGCTTGCTGGGTGAGTGAGCAAATGCGTGGATGGATGAGAAAACACTCAGAGCCCCTGGCACTGGGCCTAAGTAGGTACTCAGAAAGAGTGGCTGGGATTAATGTGTGCGTGTGTGTTTTAAGTCAGATTGAAGGTAGTAAAATCCACCCTTTGTAGTATACAGTTCTATGAGTTTTGATAAATGCACAGCTGTGTATTCATCACCACAATGATGGAAACATATAAAATATTTCCATCCCTCAAAAGTTTCCCTTGTGCTCCTTTGTAGTTGATCCCCACCACCTCCACCCCCAGCCCAGATCCTGGCAACCCCTGATCTCTCTTCTGACCCGATAGGTTTGCTTTTCCCAAAATATAACTAGAATAACATCATGGAACTTTTTGAGTCTGGCTTCTTTCACTTAGCATAACACATTTTGGGATTGATCCCTATTTTTGCTCATATCATACCATAAGTTTGATTTCCTTTTCATTGCCAAGGAATATTCCAGTGTATGGATGGATCACAGTTTGTTTATCCATTTGCCAGTTGAAGGACATTTGGGTTATCTCCAGTTTGGGGAAATTATGGATAAGGCCACTATAAGTGGTTTCATACAGGTTTTTGTATAAAGATAAGTTCATTTCTCTTGGGTAAATATGTACGATTGGGATTTCTGGGTCATATGGTGAGTGAATGACCAGCTTAACTTTACAAGAAGATGCCAAAGTGTTTTCCAAAGTGGGTGTACCAGTTTCATCCCCTCCAACCATGTCTAAGAGCTCCAGTTGCTTTTCATCCTGACCAGGACTTGATACTCTTTTCTTTTGACCATTCTAATAGGTGTGTGGTGGTATCTCCTTGTGGCCTTAGTCTACAATTTCCTTATGATTTCTTTTTATTTTTTATTTTATTTATTTATTTATAAATATTTTATTTTATTTGAGAGAGAGAGAGAGAGCATGAAAAGAGAGAGGTCAGTGGGAGAAGCAGATTCCTTGCTGAGCAGGGAGCCTGATGTGGGACTCAATCCCGGGACTCCAGGATCATGACATGAGCTGAAGGCAGTTGTCCAACCAACTGAGCCACCCAGGCACCCCTATTTTTTATTTTTTAAAAAGATTTTATTTATTTGAGAGAGAGAGAAAGAAAATGAGTGAGGGGAGGGGCAGAGGGAGGAGCAGACTCCCTGTGGAGCAGGGAGTCGGATGCAGGGCTTGATCCTGGGACCCTGGGATCATGACCTGAGCTGAAGGCAGATGTTTAACCAACTGAGCCAGTCAGGCAATCCCCTTATGATTTTAAATTGATGTGTTTTATTGCTAGTCAATCCTTTGACATGTGGTCTATGGCTGGCCAGGGCTTCAGGTCCAGACACTGCTCCCCTGAAGCGCTGAGAGAACCCAGGATACCATGAGGCCTTTTCAGGGGCAGAAGGCAGGCTCAGAACTGTGCGGGAACCCCATTTTGCTCAAAATGAGTGGGTTCCTTCTGTCCCACCATGCTGAGTTCCTCATCTGTGATGGACTGGTTCCTGGGTAATGACACCGGCCAGGCTCTGACAACTGGTGCTGAGAATACCTCCAGCCATCCACAGTGGCCCTTGTCAGGCACAGATGCACTTGTGGTACCAGGAGTGCAAGTAAAAGATAGGGCAGACCTGCCTATGCTCAAGGCCCTGTGGTGGCTTCCAGTGACTGCCACTCCGAAACTACCAGAAAGAGGTAATGCCCCGTTTAATAAGTAGAGCTCTACAGAGTGGGGTGGGGTGGAGTGTCTGCTTCTGCACCCAAAATGGGCTCTTCAGTGACTCATGACCAGATCTTGTCACCCTGCCTACTGCCTGGCTCCTGCTACGAAGAGTCCCAAGGGAGGCTGCATGGGGTAGGGCCTCAGCCTTTGCTTCGCCATCCAGAGAGGCCCAGACCCAGGTCCCCGGCCTTTCCTCTATTTTGCTATCTCTTCCAATGATCACAGCCCAGTTGGTACCCCCAGTGAAACACTGCCTGGCCCTCTGACCAGGGCTCCCATTGTTTGTCTGTCCCCATTCCCAGTCCCTGCTGGTATAGATTCCAGAGAGAAGACTGCCTCCTCAGGCCTTCTTTCTTGGGGGTTCTCTACCCCAAGGCCCCTGCTCAGTTGTAGATAAGCGGGCTGGGTCTTGCTCCCGTCTACCTTCCTTCTCCGGATCCTCCTACATCAGCTCCCTGCCCTCCCAAGACTGGTATGGGAAGGGGAACAGATAAAGGCAGGATGTCTGCAAGGCCTGGGACAGCAGGGAAAGCTTTTGGCAGGAGGCAGAGGACTGAGCTGGGCCAGGGAGTAGGGAAGGTTTGGAAGAGGGAGGGAAAGAAGGTCGAAGAGCCAGGTGTAAGAGCACTGCTGGGCATATGAGGGCATGAGGGGAGAGAGAGGGGATAGTGTCTGCCCACATCTGAAGGATCTGAGGTTTAACTCTGGAAGGGCTCAGTGATCATTAGGAAGCCAGAGTCAGAGACTCATCCAACCTGCTCATTTCCCCTACCATCCCTAACCCAGACAAGCAAGAGCTCCAGGTCACCCTCCTTCTCTTCCTTGTGGGTGGAAGGCCTGGGAGTTCAGGGCCCCCTGTGTGGGCGCTGGCTCCTGCCTTTCTATCACTCGTGCAGCAAGCAGCCAGGGGCATCTCTTCTCCCTTGAGAAGGCAGGTATGGGAGATACAGAGAAAATCCCAGAAGCTTTATGCAGGTGACTCACACCACTCTGGACTGTATGCCCCACATCTGCAGCTTGCAGGTGGCACAGGAGGCCTGGGGGAGGGTTTGCTGCCCCAATACAGCACAAAGATCACAGCCTCCCTCCTCAGACCATGCCCTACCCAGCTCTTCCGCATTCCTCCTCACTCACCTGAGGCCATCACCCCAGGCAGGACTCCTGGCAGAGCTGTGGAGACCTAAAGGGTGCCCTCTGCTCTAAAGCTCCTGAGTCATTGGCAGGAATGCATGCCCTGGGTCGAGGGATGCCCAGCCTGTACCATCTGGCCGGGGGCCAAACACCTCATTGCCGGGCCTCCTTCCCGAGATTTCTCAGGCTGGCACCACCACTTGGGGCCTGGCTCTGGCTTTTATCATCAAATCTAGGCGAGTGCCCTGGACCCAGAATAACAACAACCAGGCTATCTCTTCTGCACACCACGTACCACCCAGCGCATCACACAGCACCGGACCTCTGCCAGACTCTCCCCACCCTTGGGCTCCTTATCTCCACTGTCTATGCCCGAACCACTTTCCCCACTCCTGCTGCCACTGTTATTTTGATAGTCTGGTGGGCAGGAAGGCCATTCATCAACTAGGCATGACCAGGCAGGCTCTCTTCTCTAAAAGGTTCAATGGTCAAGGGCAGGAGGGCCCTGCTGGTGGCGCCACAAGGCAGGGAACAGGGCCAAGTCTGTTCCAAGTCAGTGACCACTGGGTGCCTCCTGTACAGCAGCCTGGAACTGGAACACCAAGCCCTCCCGCAGGAGCCCTCAGAGCCCATGTACACGAGCTTGGTCATTTCTGGCCAGGGCCCCAGCTGCTCCTCTGCCCTCTGTGGGGCCTCTGGTTCATCTCACATCAAACAAAGGGTTGAGAGGAAGTCACTCAGTGGTCTGCCAGCTCTGAAACACTAACACTGAAACTCTAGGTGATTCAAAAGACTTGTGAGCAGCCCCTAGGCCAGAAGCAGATGACCATACACAATCATGTTCCTCATGACCAAATCAAACTGCTGTAATTGTCAAATTCTGGGGAATTTGGGCTGGGAGCTAAGGGCTGGGCCCCAGATTTAGAACTTTAGCTCTTCATTCACTTCCAACACTTGGCATCAACTGCCAACGAGTCATAGCCTGAACTGTTTGAAGTGAACATCTTTGATCTATCTTTTCAAACCCAGTTCAGAGGTTCTGTGCCCAGGGTTTTGACCCTCCTGGGGGCCCAGACTGAAGACGAGGGAACACATAGGTGCTGACATGCAGCCTCTGTGAGCAGAGTCCACATCAGCTCAGACAGGTGAAGGGAGTCTCTCTTGAGGTCACCAGGGGAGATGGCACAGGGGACTGGAACCCAGGACTTTAGGCTCTTCCCACATGTCACCAGCACACTTTCCTCCACATCGCACAAATCCAGTAGCCCCTTCCCAGAAGCCCTCCATCCCTCCTCTTCTGTCCCTCCACACTATGTTGAGGGTGAACTCTGGTTATGGTGAGCACCATTCTGAGGTATCTTGTGGATGGAGCTTTGAGCATGTCAGTAAAAACCACAGAAACGTACCTGAACAGTGCTAAACTCACCATGCTTAACCAGGCAAAGGTCACATGATATCAACACTCAGTGATCACAACTGAAACCCAAATCCTTAACAGGCATCAAACTGAGAACTTTGACCTCCCTGCCAGGCTCTGGCTTCTCTTCCCCTTCCTTCCTGCCCCAACGAGGAGATCCTCATGAGAAATTGAGGCCTTTCCTTCCTAAAGGCTTAAAGTTTTGGGAGTCTTTCACTGCTTTAGGAATCTGGGGCCAGAAGGGACCACAGTGCCCTTGTTTCCCAGGTGACTAACTGAGCCTCCCCGAGTCAGTCCACGCTCAGATCTGTCAGACATGAGTCAGTGACATCCTGTTGAACCGGGAGGACACCTGCAGTCCCCATCTTCACCTCCGTGAAAGATGCCTGCTCAGGCAGGTGATGGAAGCATGGGTGGAGCCACGAAGCCAACCTTCTATCTCTCCAAACAGCCCTCCATGTATTTGCTATTTATGTAATCAGTGGTTGGCGGGAACTGGGAGACAGCAATGTCACTACAGCCATGAGAGAAGAGAGCTAGCAACCGTGAGGCAGTGCTGACTCTTCTCTGTCTTAACCACACATCTGTCCCAAGTCCCTCGTCCTCCCACTGCTGCTGCCTGCTCAGATCTTCCCTCGCCTCCTCCTAATGACTTCCCTGCCCATGGACTATCCACACCCAAGTCTATCCTCCACACTGGCTACCAGGGTCCCTTTATCAAACATGAGTCTGATCTAATCACCATTTTATGCCGCTCCCGTAAAACCCATCCAAAAACCTGGCAGAGACTGGGGGGTTTCATAACCTGACTCGAATCTGCCTGAGTCACCTCTGGTTCCAAAGAGGCACTAATGAATGTGAATGAATGAACAGCACACTCAAAACTCTGGTGGGCTCACACCCTATAGATAGTAGCATCCAGAAAGGACAGGCCCCCGCAGTGGGCAGAAGGACATGGATTTTGGTCTCGCCCTCTAGTCCTGGATGCTTCTCCAGAGCTCCCACCTTGGGGAATGTATCTAGATTAGCAACCTTCACCTGGTGGCAGAGGGGGGGTTGTCCCCAGGGCTCTGGAGACCTCCATTCTACAACTCCTCCTGACCATCTGGTTGGGATGCCACTTCTCTGGAACATGGCTATGAATCAGAGATCACAGCCATTCCTACAGCTGGCTGGGGCCCCCACATAAGCTGAAATCATTTATTTACACAAAAATTCATTTCTGTGGAATTTGAGCTTTAATCTGTGACCTGTGGCCTCATTAGGTCCAAAGGGATTTTCTCAAGTTCTGAGCTAGAAGTGCTCTTAGTTCATTATCCTTCGGTGCTACTCAATTCTCCCAGATCCTGAGGCAGTATCGATGACAAACAAGCCTCTTGAAATGATGCCAAGTCTCTGACATCATCTTTGGGAAAGAATTCCTGGATACCCTCCTTCCCTTTCCTGGTCCCAAGGAGTACATGTCTCGGGGCTTCAGTTGTAGTCATTAGCTGGGCAAACCCATGGAGACTCTGTTCTGAAAGTTCATCCTGCAGGCTCTAGCCAGTCAGAGGAAGGCATGTCTGGGATAGGACTGCAAAATGAAACAGCCACTTTGGAAACAGTATGGCAATCTCTTTAAAAGTTAAACATACCTCTGTCATATGACATGACCATTTCATTCCAGATACTTAGCAGAG
The DNA here is from genome assembly GCF_020171115.1 of Neogale vison. Classification (NCBI taxonomy): domain Eukaryota; kingdom Metazoa; phylum Chordata; class Mammalia; order Carnivora; family Mustelidae; genus Neogale; species Neogale vison. Next base: position 17,237,527 of record NC_058097.1, read on the forward strand.
AAAAACAAAAGAACATATCCACACAGACACCCGCACACAAATATCCACCAGCTTAGTATATAGTAGGCCGGAACTGGAAACAACTGAAATGTCCATCAGTAGCTAAAGACAGACAAATTGTCTATCCATACGACAGAATCATACTTAGCAATGAAAAGGATTTACCAAAAAAAAAAAAAAAGAAAAGGATTTACCTGTTAATATTTACAACAACATGGACGAATCTCAAAAGCAATTATCCCAAGTGATAAGAACAAACAAAAATATTACATACTGAATGAGTTCATTTATGTAAAATTCCAACAGCAAAGTAATCTGTAGTGACAGAGCAGATGGGTGGTTGCCTAGAGATAGTAGGGATGGGAGAGAGAGATGAAAAAGGGACACGAGGAAACTTTTGGGATTGATGGATATATTCATTACCTGGATTGTGGTGATGGTATCACAGGTGTTTACATATGTTAAAACTCACCACATTGTATGCTTTAAGCACATTCAGTTTATATATATAGTATATAGAACTTAAGAAATATCATACAATGTAGGAAGTTTATATATATTAATTGTAACTTAATAAAGCTATTCTTAAAAAAAGAAGAAGAAAGGGCAGAGTCTCCTTGCACCTCACTGCAGCCTTCTGCTGCCCTCGGGATACAGTGAGCACCCAGCTCGGTCTGCAAGCCTTTCTAGCAGGCTGGTCACTCTCTCCAGCCTCATTTCTTGTATGTTTCTTGTGTGGCAACCCATCCGTTGTGGCTTCCCGAATGTGCCACGCTTTTTACACTTGTGCATGCCGTCCCCTCAACCAACAGGGCTGTCTCCTGCCTCAACCACCTGGAGAACTCCTACTCCATAGTCAAGGCCATGCGTATTAATTCCTCTCCACAGCAGCCTTCCCAACCCTAGCAGGTCCCTGTAAACAGCTCCTTCCTCTGTGCTCCACAGCCAAGTGCCCAGTTTGCTGTTAGTCATCTATTTGTCCCAGTAGACTGTGGGCTCCTTGAGGCTAGGAACGGTGTCACATCCAACCCCATCTTGTCTGTGTCAGGCCCGTGGGCATCCATGAAGCTTTCATCAGTGAACTAAATATGCCCAAGAAGGTGGAGTGGGTCAGCATGTGGTAGAGTATGAGAGGTTCAGAAGAACAGGGGATAAGAGGTGGGAAGAGCCGGGAAGGCAGAAGGCACAGCCTTCAGTGAGAGGCAGGCTGCTTCCCTGAGAAGGGAAGAGACTGCACTGATCAGAATTCAGCTACATCCTCAGGTGGGTGGGGTTTGGTATGCTGGAACCCCTGCTTCACCACATAAGGAGCTTTGGCACAGGGGTCCTGAGGTCTCTGCTCCAACACTCATCAGGAAATCTCCAAATCTATTTGTTTGTCTGCATTCAGCATGTCTGGTGAAAAATGGCCTCGGAAACTAAACCTGCAGTTAGCAGCTCAGTTAGAAGGAATGGATAGCAGACCCGGTCATGATTCCTGGACACAGTGAGAGAGAAGCACTACAAAGGGAACCCCATGAAGTCCTAAAGCCTTGGGTAACTGCCCAGCAGTCCTGGCCTCTTTCTCCTCCATGGATTCAGGGGTCCTAAGCAGGCCCCTGGCTGGATGACTGTGTAGGGGTGGCATTTTCTCCACCTAGACCTAAGTCTTGGCATTGCCATTCAGCTGTAGCCCAAGATGAACTGGTGTTTATGTAGGGAGGTGGGCCACGCAGGCAGAAGAGAGCTCCCATTCTGCCTGATCAATCAGGGAAGAGTGCCAAGGTCAAGTACAGGACACCCAGGGGAAATCATTCTTCAAGGATCAAATCTGGAGGATAAATACCCAGAAATGATGCCCCACAAGCTTCTAGGTTGGTAACTAAAGACACATGTGTGTGCCAGGGGCTGAAAATCCCTGCACTACTGGAGCATACTGGCGAGGAAGGACAGCCAAGAGCCAGAGGCAATGCGCAGGGATAACAAGCCTAAGTCCAATGAAGAAATGCACCATTTGTTCAATGACCATCAAACTATTTTCTTATGTCACAGGCAGATGATCATAAATGAAACACTTCTTGTAAGCTGCAAGTGACACCACAGTGGCTGATCCCATTATTTACTCTGGGGCAGAACCATCCATGAGCTGGTTACTCTCGGTCCCCTCTAAGCTGGTTTAATAACTGATTTTCCACCAAAGGACTTGTTTAAGGTTAGCGTCTCCTAGAAGGTATCTCCTGGCACCTCTCTTGGAGATAGGCCTTCTAATGTCTTATCGCTCGAAACTTTATCAAGCTGGCATCCCAAAGTGAGATCTTACAAACTCATTCTTAGGCCTCCACACTCTAGGGGTGGCACCAAGTTCAGGCCTGCAGCTCAGGGTCGCTTGGCACCTGGGCACGGTATAGCCTGGCAGTGCCCGTGGGAGGATCCCTGGTTGTGCTTTGTCTGGTGGGGCTGACTGGGCCACTGGAGGCCTGAGGGAGGTGGAACTGGGTGCGGACCAGAGTGTGTGGGCAGTTCTTAAAATTGTGAATCCTGTTTTAGCCCTGGTTTTTCTGGGGTTTCCTATGCAAATGCCAAAGGAAGTGCTTATCCAACTGGTTTCCCCATAGGCTATGCAGCTGCAGCTCCCAAACAGCTACACTTTCGGCACACCTTACAAGTGTCCCGTTCCCCCACTAGTGGGACAGTGCCACCGTACTCTTCCTCCCCTGACCCCTACCACACTGCTGTGGACCCCAAGCAAAGTGCCTACCCCCAGCAAAGCCCCAACGCACAGTAAGGCATGTGCTATACACAGTGCCCATGTGTCCCGCCTTGTGTCATGCACCACACCAAGGGGCCGCAGCCCAAGTGCACACAGGGGACAGTGTACGCTGCTCCCATCCCTCTACCTAGAAGCATGGGCATGGTGGCTGGGGCCACTATGGCCATGTCGACAGGTACCCTGCTGACTACCCACTCCCCAATTTCTGCTACCCTCCCCATGCAGTCACTGTGCCCATATACTGGGGCCTGGGGAACGACCATCTACAGCGAGATACACTGTCCGTGGTGATCACCCTGCCAGTGTTGGAGGATGGAGATGTGCAGTCACATCATGGAGGCACCACAGCTGGTCCTGCACGCCTCACACCTCCAGCCCCGGCTTTCCTCTTAACACTCTCGACACCTAGCCAAACACTGCTGTGGTCCGGCCCAGCAAGTCGCGGCACCATTCGTCTCCAGCTAACTCTGTGTGTTGGTCCTAGAGCAAATCTTGTTTTGTGGGCTGTCTGGCAATTTTTTAGCTAACTTTAATGATAAAAAGGTATCAATCTTAAAACAAAACAAAACGAAAAACAAGCAATCCCACACACTCTAGCTTTAAAAAATTGCTAAGACTCTTGGCACCTCAGTATCTCCCATGGCAAAGGGTCTGTAATTCACTTCCTTTCATTCATTTCACAAATATTTTTAGGGTACCTGCTGCATGTGGGGCCCTGTACGAGATATCTCAAGGAAGAGAGATGAATACCTTACCAGACAGAGGCTTGCAGCCAGCTCTCAGATACTCACTGACCCTCACAGCCTGAAAGCCAGGTCCAGTGAGGGTACTTGGGGATGTGGAAAGTGAGGGTGAGGGTAAAGGTCTCACAGCACAGATACCCTGAAACACAATTCAGAGTGCTCTATGAACTGATCAAAGAATGTTCCAGAACAGATGTACTGGGAGCAAAGTGGGAATAGCACCTGGCTAATGTCATTCTCAATTATATCTCACTCTCCAGCAGAATTAGATGAGCTGGTCTTTCTACTGGGAGTGTCAAGGGTCAGGGAAGGCTTTGTGGGGAGGGGCTGCTTGAAGAGTCTCTCAGTAATAAAGAGGTTTGCCAGGCAGATAAAGGGAGAAAGGGCAGCTCAGGCCAAGAAAACAACATGAGCAAATCTCAGAGAAATACTTTATGATTTAAGAAGTGCCTTAAAAGAAGTACAAACTTTGCTATTCAAAGAATTCCAGAGAAATTCCCAGATTAAAACAAAACAAAACAAAACAAAAACGATGCAGTGATGTTTGCGTCTTGATACAAGAATGTGTGCCTGAGTTTGGCACTGGCCTAATTCTCCTCCCTCTGCCTCTGCAGGGAATTTCTTGGAGATAGCTCATGCTAAAAGCCCTTAGTAATGTTTTCTTCCAAAGACACACCAATCCCCCACTGGATAATTAGGATGTAACCAAACCTTTGGAGAATGGTTGTTTTCTCTAAAGGTATAAACTGTGCCAGCCCAGGGACTGACTAGGGCTCCTTAATTGATACATGTTATCTGCATTTGAATCTCCTTTTCCCTTTTGTAAGAGCATGCACCTTTTTTTTTCCCCAGCTGTTTGAGCTTATTTAAAAGAACTCTATTGCATATAAGTATGTGGGCAAAATGGCAAAAAGTGCTACCTTTGATAAGAAAGTGGCTGCATCCTGGGGCACCTGGGTGGCTCAGTGGGTTAAAGCCTCTGCCTTCAGCTCAGGTCATGATCCCGGGGTCCTGGGATCTAAGCCCCGCATCGGGCTCTCTACTCAGCGGGAAGCCTGCTTCCTCCTCTCTATCTGCCTGCCTTTAAAAAAAAAAAAAAAAGAAAGAAAGTGGCTGCATCCTAATGTAGTCTGTAATGATTTAGGATCATAGAACTTTTCTCTCTTCCAGACCAGGACTGCTCCAGAGCCAGTGCACTGATTCCCAACCTGTTGCTCACCCCACTTGACTGAAATGTAGAAAGGTCTCTCTGGACAGGAACCATGTAATGCGTACTGTCAGACTGGACATGTCCAGCGTACTTGGCCAGACCTCACCTCCCAGGGAATTGCTATAAGGGCCATAAGGATAGGAATGACTGAGGTTAAGCTCAGGAAAGAACAGGAGGCTCCCTAACCAACACCAAAAGGGCTGATGGGACAGGATACTGCAGTATCATTTGAGTTTTGGAAGTTCTTATTAAGAAGAAAATGTAATCCACAGAAAACAGTATCTATTGACCTTGGAAACACATTCAAACCCTCTGGTGTCTGGGCTGGCAGGGGTGGCCAAGTCGGGGGACTTGAAATGGAGCAGGGAAGAAAGGTCAGAATTGACTTCAGGAAGAGCCTGCATAGCCCCCAGGGGAATCCCTTTTTCCAGCCTCCCAGGATAGAGACGGATACTCCTGGCCTCCTGGTCCCAGGAAGCCAGTTCCTCTGGGAATGGACACTCACCAATGGCCTTCTAGACCCAGGGGAAATGTTTATCTCAGAGGTTCAGCTTGTAAGCCAAGTCACCCCAAACAATCTGCAGTCTAACACTCTCATAGGCCTGATGGTGGCACTTCAGAGAAACTAGTGAAGACATAGTCCAGACTCCCCACAATGCCCTCGTGCTCCCCAGCACTGGAGCTGGTTGGTGGTCAGGTGCCTCTCCTGAGAAGGGAAATGACCTACTCAAGGTCAAATAGCATGAGAAGATCTGCTAACTTCTGTTTTAGGGAATACAGTTGTTGAAAACAACCAAAAATGTTGTATAAGACAAGAAAAATGCCTTCTTGAGAACATTGAGGAACTGAGAAGGGAGAAAGGAATCAAGTCAAAAGGGAAGGAGAGGCAAAAACCTAGAGAAGTAAAGAATGCTGAAGTCCTTTTGGTTCTCTAAGTGTTTGCTAATACAGGCACATCTGAATCTCAGTTTTAATGGCCTTGAGGGGCAATGTGGACAAATGTCACATCTCAGGGCCTGTTCCCAATCAGGAATCTACCAGAAGACCCTCCCAGATTAAGCTTGCACCCTAAAAGGTCTCATAGCCAGAGAATGCAAAAGAAGGGAAGGAGGAGCTCTCCCTGAGAAGTCAGGCCACAAGCTGGCCTTCACACAGAGTAGCAGCCCAAATTCACATCATTGGGGTGGTTCAACTAAGTCCTGAACTTAGTTCAAAGTACTTCTGCACTGCTTACACTCTGAGGCACTGCTGCCACTGTGAGGGTGTATAAATCCTCTCTGGGGGAAGGCATCTTCATCCCAGGCCTCAACGAATACCCACTAATAAATTCTCCAGTATACTGAGTGGTACACAACCCAGAAATAACCAACCACACAAGGAAATAACGAATAAGAGCCAGAAAAGACAACAAACGGCAGGCACAAAACTATACCTTCAGATAATGGGATTGCCGAGCACAGATTATAAAACAACTATACTTAATATAAACATATTAAATATGAAATAGAATACAAGCTTGGAAATATCTGCAAAAAATAGGAAACTATAAAGAATGACCCAACAGATCTGAGAGAGACGCAAACAGAACTCCCAGAAATGAAAAATACCATAACTGGAATTTTAAAACACGGTGGAAGATTAAACTTAGCTAAAGGGACCATTTGTGAACTGGCAGATGGATTAAAAGAAAGCAAAAGGGAAAAAAAAGGCAAAAGGAATAAGCAGAGAAAGATCAAAAGATGGAAAATATGGAAGCCACATACTACAAAATTCATTCTTTTAAAGTGTACAATTTAGTGTGTTTTTAGTGTATTAACAGAGTTGTGCGACAATCATCACTACCTAATTTTAGAACATTTTCATTACCTCAGAAAGAAACTCCATATCTATTAGTAGTCACTCCCCATTCTCCTACCCCCAGATCCCAGCAACCACTGATCTACTTTCTCTATGGATTTGCCTATTCTGGATGTTTCATATAAATGGAGCCATGTAATCTGGGATCTTTTGTGTCTGGTTTCTTTCACTTGGCATAAAAGTTTTCAGAGCTGATCCATGTTGGAACATGTGTCAGTTCTTCACTCCCACAATGGCTAGGTAATGTTGCATTGTGCAGATATGCTATTTTTATTTGTCCATTTGCCTGTTGATGGACATCGGGATTGTTTCCACTTTTCTGACTATTAGGAAACATGCTGCAGGGGCACCTGGGTGGCTCAGTCTGTTAAGCTTCTGCCTTTGGCTCAGGTCATGATCTCAGGGTCCTGGGATCAAGTTCCATGTCCGGCTCCCCACTGAGCAGCAAATCTGCTTCTGTCTCTCCCTCTGTCCCTCTCCCTACTTATGCACATGCATGTGTGGTTTCTCTCTCTCTCTCTCTCAAATACATAAATAAAATCTAAAAAAAAAAAAGAAAGATCCTGCTATAAACATTTGTATTTTTAAAAAGAGAGAAAATAAGGAGTAAGGGTTCAGAGATATGGAAAAGAGTGACTTATGATTAGAAGGAGTTCTGGGAGGAAAAGAGAGAGAGAATGGAGAGAGGGAATTCTTGAAGAGATACTAGCTGGGAATTTTCTAGAATTGATAAGAGATGCCCTTCACAGATGTTAAGAATACCAAGGAATTTCAAGGAGGATTTTTAAAAGGAAGAGGAAAATAAAGAAATACACATTTAAACACATAGAGTAAATGGCAGAACACACATGTAAGAAGAGACAGGGGCAGAGACAGGGAGAGAGAAAGAGGGAAAAGCAAAGAAAAGTAGTATACCTTACTCTAACAGCTGATTTATTAATGGCAACAGTAGAAGCAGGGGGTGAAAGGGACCTGACAACTCAGAATTCTTCATCCAGTGAGAACATCTTCCATGAATGAGCACAAAGTAAACACATTTTCAGACAAACAAAAACTGAGAGAATGTGTAACCAGGGAATTCTCATTAAAGGATATTGTAAAGAATATATGTTAGGCAGAAAGAAAATGATCCCAGATGGAAGATCTGAGATATAAGAACATATGAAGAACCAAAAAAAAAAAAAGGGGGGGGGTGGTAAATAAGTGCCTAAAGCTAAAAAAATGTTGGCTTAACTATAATAGTAATTACAAAGTCTTGTGAGGTTATAGCAAAACAAGACAGAATTAAAGTACAAAACAATAATGAGGGGGGGAAACAGTTAAGATGTTTCAAGATTCTGCACTACCAAAGAGGAAAGTAAAGCAGCTAACTTTAGACCTTGATAACTATGCATATGGTAATTTCTAGGTAACCACTAAAAGGAAAAAGAAAAAGAAACACAGCATATAACTTCTAATTAGTGGAGGAGAAAAAAGACAATAGTAAAAAAAAAAAAAAAATCAGTCCAAAAGAGAAACATGAAGAAGATGAGAAGAGAAAGCACAAAATAGGATTCAGCATCATATAGGGCACACGCGCGCGCGCGTGTGTGTGTATGTGTGATGGAGCTGGGTCTTGTTCGCTCCACATGTCTATGGAAAGTCACCATCCATCCCCAGGGCACACCCACTACCTCCCAACACAGCCCCCATACTACTTGTCCACTTTAGATGTCTGGACACTAGCAGGCCTCACTGCCTGCCCCTTCCAGAGGCCTCCCCTGCAACCACAGCCTACAGTGCTGGGCATCCTGAGGCAGGAGACTCAGATACTGTGTTAACAACTATATGGCCAGTGAGTGATACCTCCAGCTACTCCACAAGCTGGTCTTAACATCATCGCAGTTTTACTGACGAGGAAACAGGCTTTGACAAATGAACTAACTTGCCTAAGATTGTTCAACTATAAAGCAACAAACCTAGGTTTGCTCGTCTGACTCAGAGGTCCCATGCCCTTAAGCATTAAACTGGCTTTCAAGGTTTTGTTTTATTTTGTTTCAATTGTGGTAAAATACACATGACATAAAATTTACCATCGTAGCCATTTTTTCTAAGACTTTTTTTTTTTTTTTTTTTTAATTTCACAGAGAAGGACAGAAACCACAAGCAGGCAGAGTAGCAGGCAGGGGGAGAGGGAGAAGCAGGCTCCCGGCAGAGCAGGAAGCCCAAGGCAGCCTCAGTCCCAGGATGCTTAGATCATGATCTGAGCTGAAGGCAGACGCTTAACCGACTGAGCCACGGAGGGAGCCCTGTCTTAGCCATTTTTAAGTGTCCACTTACATGGCATTAAAGTACATTAAAGTACAATGTTGTGTAACTATCACGACCATTCATCTCCAAAATTCTTTTCATCTTACAAAGCTGAAATTCTGTACTCATTAAATGACAACTGCCCCTCCCCCAAGTCCCCTGCAACCACCATTCTACTTTCTGTTTCTTGGTTTTCAAGGATTTATACAGTCGGGTTCCAAGCTCCCCTCTCAAGCTCTACTCCGGCAGTGCTCGCTACTCTGGCATCTGACCACGCTCTGCATGATCCTAGCTCAGCTTTTGCTCACACCAATCCCTCCTCCTGCTCCAACCCTAGCCTTTGGAAATTTCATCCTAAATGTCTCCTTCTCAGGAAAGAACTTTATAGAGACTGACAGGGACTTGCATCATGCTGTGTGTTTGTATGTCACCTGCCTGCTAGGCAGTGAGTTTACTGGGAGCCAGGACCATGCCTAACCATCCCCAGAAGTACGGCGCATGGTGTGCATGTTTTCTGAATTTTTAAAATTCAGCTCAAGCATGGGGCACCTGGGTGGCTCAGTCGGTTGAGCTACTGCCTTTGGCTCAGGTCATGATCCCAGGGTCCTGGAATCAAGCCCCGCATCGGGCTTCCTGCTCACCGGAGAATCTGTTTCTCCCTCTCCCTCTGCCTGCCACTCTGCCTGCTTGTGCTCTCTCTTTCTGTCAAATAAATAAATAAAATCTTAAATAAATAAATTCAGCTCAAGCAGACAGGTAGAAGTTGCACACAAGCAGATCCTTTCCCAAGCAGCAGCGCTTGGAGGACAGGGCACATTCTCCTGGAGCTTGTCATGTACAGCATTCATACCTGTGCTATGTAATTATCCCTGCCACGTGCCCTCTCTGTGTGGGAAGCACACAGAAGTTTCTGTGGGCAGGGGCACTCCTGGGTGGTGTAAGGGCTGGTTCTAAGTTTAGGACTGCCCTTCTATGGACCCTCTCATTCCTCTCACCTTTGGAGGTGAGTACCAGCTTCTATTAAGCCCAAGCCTCTGGCCTTGACACTGATCTGCATCTCTGTGCCACCATTCCTTTTCAGAATTCACAAGAAAACTATAAACTGCAGCTGACACACCTTCTACCTTCCTGCAAAGACTCAGACCCAGGAAAATCAAATTAAAGCAATGCGTATAGATTTGGTGCTGGTGGATGATGCCAGTGCAGAGGAGATACAATGGAATGAGGAAGGTTCAGACCTGCCTGTCCATGTCCAGAAGGAGCTTACAGTCTAGGCAGAGAGATAAATCACATAGGAAAGCTATGCAGAGGGAAGTGGGATGAGGCCTAATCACCAGTTTCAGGCCATAGGGAAGAGATTCTACAAGACTGAGCGCAGGAGACAGGCTTAGTACATGGTGTCAGGGCAAGAGCAGACCCATCCAGGGGACAGGAACTGAAATGCAGGCTGGTTCTTGGGGGAACAAGTGCAGGGATATTCATGTACACAAAACTGAGGGACGAGGAGAAGAGTGTAAAGGGTGTGGATTCCCTGAGGCCACCAGCTTGGCTGAGTGGACAGAGGCCAGATGAAAGGAGCAGGTAAAAGAAGCCAAGGTTGGAAGTGGGCCAGGCTGAGGACACCAGGCTGAGAAACTTGAGGCTTGATGAGGCTGCTCTGCAGAGGGCCCGCCGCGCGCGCAGGACTGAAGGGAATGTACATCAGGCAGCCCCTCCCTTCTTTCCTCCACAGTCTCAGTGCTGTGAACTGAGCCCTGAACCCCAAAGGAGCACTTCCTTTCTGGACCCAACAAAAGGCAGAAAAAAAATAAAGCCCAGATCCATCTGACAAAGGGGAAACCAGCTTCTCCCACACCTAGTTCTTTGACTTGTACCCAAGACCTTAAATATGCCCTTTGAAACCTTTCATTCATTGAAGTTGCTTTTCTTTGAAACCATAAAAGAACACGGGGCTGCGGTTTGTCTTCCTGGCAGGAAAATTCCACATGCAACTCGCAGCATTTTATAGAGTGGAAACTGCTGGCCTGAGAGTTTGGGTCCTTTCTGGACCCAGGAGTTAAGGCACTCTGCGGTGAGCCAGCTGGGTGACCTTGACCTGGTGAATCTTAGGAGACCTTCCTTTGCTCACTCGTGGTATGAAGCTAACAGCCAAAGCTGACTCCACTCAGGAAGGCAGCCTCCCTTCCACACACAAGGGCTGTTGCAAGTGCCAACAAGGACATCAGGCTAGTTGAGATTCCACTTGGTTTTTAGATTCCTAAGAGTGGTTGTCTCTTCCACTGGAGAGTTCCAGACCCTTGGGCTGTCATTGCAGGAGAGCGATGTCAAGGAAGGCAAACTGTCACTAGAATTAAACAACCATCAAGAGTGGAATGGCCTCAAAAGGATGCTGTCTGGTCTTTGCCTCCATGATCAATGCCAGATGGAAACTGCAGGGCATCCAGAGCACTGTCTGCACCAAATGCTTGTGCGTACAGCAGGAAGTCATAGACTGATTAGCTTAAGAGACATCAGAGACCAGAATAGGATGGTGACTTCGTGAAGACATGGAGATGGAGGCGTGGTGGGGAGAAGACAGAATACTGGCCCAGAGCACCAGGAATCTTGAAAGAAAATGAACCTAGACTATTACCTCACATCAGATACAAAAATTAAAATGGAACACTGACTTACAAGTAAGAACTAAAACTACAAAATGACTAGAAGAGGGGCACCTGGGTGGCTCAGTTGGTTAAGCATCTGCCTTCAGCTCAGGTCATGATCCTAGAGTCCTGGGACTGAGCCCCGAATCAGGCTCCCTGCTCAGTGGAGAGCCTGCTTCTTCCTCTCCCTCTGTCTGCCTACTTGTGCTCTCTCCCTATCTCTCTGTCAAATGAATAAATAAAATCCTTTTAAAAAAATGACTAGAAGAAAATATAGGAGAAATCCTTTGTGGCCTCAGATTCAGCAAACACTTCCTACATTAGTACACAAAAGCATAGGCTCTAAAGGATAAAAATCAATATACTGATCTAAAAATCTTCATCAAGATTTTAAACTTTTGTACTTTAAAATACACTGCTACAAAAATGAAAAGGTAAGCCACACACTAGGAGAAAATATTTGCAAACTATATATCCACCAATAAGCAAACTTTATAAACTTTAGCCTCTCTTGATATTTCAGCATAGCTATTATCCTCTGCCAATTCATCACAGAACTTGTCAATAAATTCCAAGGGGGAACATAACATATTTGAATATGTATTTGAAATATAAGCCTATTGGTGGATAGTTAATAAATATTTATATATAACATAATTTTTATATTATATGTAATGTATTATAATATATAACATATACTATTTTAATGTGTCATAACATGAATTACAACTCTTTTATATATTATATTAGTATGAACTATCCAACTTTAGATGTGGGCAAAACATTTTACCCGGGGCGCCTGAGTGGCTCAGTGGGTTAAGCCTTTGCCTTCAGCTCAGGTTATGGTCTCAGGGTCCTGGGATTGAGCCCCGCATCAGGCTCTCTGCTCGGTGGGGAGCCTGCTTCCCCCTCTCTCTCTGCCTACTTCTCTGCCTACTTGTGATCTTTCTTCTAACAAATAAATAAATAAAATCTTAATAAAAAAAGGAACACCTAAACCAAGAAAATATATAAATGACAAGTAAACACAAGGAAAGATACTCAACATCATTAGTTATTAGGAATATGTAAATTAATACCATAATGAGATACTACTACACACACACTAGAATGGTTATAATTAGAAAGAATGAGGGGTACCTCAGTGGCTCAGTGGGTTAAGCCTCTGCCTTCAGCTCAGGTCATGGTCCCAGGGTCCTGGGATCGAGCCCCACCTCGGGCTCCCTGCTCAATGGGGAGCCTGATTTCCCCCTCTCTCTGTCTGCCTCTCTGCCTACTTGTGATTTCTCTGTCAAAAAATAAATAAAATATTTTTTAAAAAAAGAAAGAATGATCATACCAAATGTTGTCAAGGATATGGAGTAACTAACTCTTAGAAAGTTCTGATAGGAATGTAAAATGATTCAACCACTTTGGAAAATAATTTGGCAGTTCTCTAAAGTTAAAACCTACATCTACCATATGAGCCAGCAATTCCACTCCTAGGTAATTACCCAAGAGTAATAAAAAACATATATTCATTCAAATACTTGTACATGAACATTCATAGAAGCTGTATGTATAGCAGCCCCAAGCTAGAAACAGCTCAATTGTCCATCAACAGATGAATGGATATGGATAAACAAACTGTGGTATATCCATACAACGGAATACTACTCAACAATAAATAGGAACAAGCTATTTATACATGCAATGACATGGATGAACCCTAAAATGATGAGGTTATGAAAGAGGGAAGACAAAAAAGTGCACGTATGGTATAATTCCACATATATACAATTCTAGAACATGTAAACTGATCTACAGCAGCTGATGGCAGATCAGTGATTGGTTAAGTGGGGCAGGAAGGGTGGGGAGGAAGGATTCCAAAGAGGCACAAGGAAATGAGTGATGAATACATTCCTTGTCTTGGCTGTGGTGATGGTTTCGCATACGTCAAACTCATCAAATTGTATGTTTTCAACATATACAGTTTACGTCAGTTATATGGGAGAAGGTGTCAGCCCTTGGTCCTTTGGCAGAGACCAGTCACTCCTCTGCTCTCCTGGTGGGGTGTGGGTGTGGAGTTTGTCTATGAAATCTGTGTCTCCTCCACCATCCAGGTCCCTCACTTGTTCTAGGTTTCTCAGGGGACAGAGATGCATCTTCTGTGTCAAGTCTCCTACTGAGCAAGAAGATGATAATGATGGAGCAGCCTCCTTAGGCAGCAGCAGATGGCCAATGGCGATCATGCTGGGTTCCTGGAGGAATCCACCCAACCATGGAGCATGTGGGCCGCTGTCATTCCTGCCTCGTTTGTGGAATGTGCCACAACTCACTCCAGGAATACTCCCCACATTGCTGCAGAACTGGATAAGGCAGAGATGAGATGCTGAATCCCGCGTGGCTCGTGAAGGAAGTGAACTCTTAGGGCTCACCGTTCAGGTCAGAGCTGTCAGACAAGATGGTCATTACATAACCTACAGTGACTCGTGAAATTCTGGAGCCAGGAAGCCAACACTACGTACGTGCAAGGTGCTCCTCCAGCAATTGGCTAACCCCAGATTCCAATCTTTACCACGCTGGCCTGATGGAAGTCTCTTGAGGTCCTGACTCAAGGAGTTAAGTTCTGTGGCATTCGGCTAGGCTAAGAATGCAATCCTCCACCCTGCTCTCAGACCTGCCAGCACGTGTAATCTGCCCTCACCCCCTGTGGGTTTTCCTTGATAGCATTGGCCTCACTAAAGGAAAGCTGGGTTCAAAAAAATCCAGCCATAAAATGGACATATGTGTTGGGGTTACTATTCATATGACTAAAGGAAAAACTTTCCTGTACTCACAACACTTCTGACACCAAAGTGTGGGCAATTCACATTAGACAATTCCAACACTAACTACCCAAAGTTAGTGCCGACGCCAGAGGTTAAGGGCTCAGGCCCATTATAGTGTCCCCACTTCAGACACCAACTCAAAGTAGTGGGTGCCCAGATAACCCACACTTCTGTCCAACTTAGCTCCAAATTGAGGGTTCCCATGAGCCCCTTTTCAGGTTCAGTAATTTGCTATATGGCTCTCAGAACTCAGGGAAACACTTTATACTGTTTCCAGTATATTACGAAGGTTACAGTTTGGGAATAACCAAATGGAAGAGATACACAGAGCAAGACATGGGGAAGGGGTGTGGAGCTCTGGTGCCCTCTCTGGGTGCGCCACTCTCCTAGTGCCTCAGTGTGCTCACCAACCCAGTAGCTCTCTGAGTCCTTCCATTTACAGATTACACAGGCACAATTGATTAAATCATTAGTCATTGGTGTTTAAGTCAATCCCCAACGCCTTTCCCCTCCCCAGAGATTGGGAATGACTGAAAGTTCCAAGGCTCTAATCACATGCCAGTTCCTCTGGAAACCAACCTCCATCCCCCCTACCCCAAGCCACCTCATCATCATAAATTCAGATTTGGTTGCAAGGGGCTTAAATGAATAACAAAAAATACCCCTCTCAGTTCTATCACTCAGGAAACTACAAGGATTTCAGCAGCTCTGTGCCAGAAACCAGTGACAAAGACCAAATATATACTTTTTTCGTTCTTTCGTTCTTTTCTTTCTTTCTTTCCTCTTTTTTTTTTTTTGTATTTATTAAACCACAGCATTACGATGAGAAAGGAATTAGATACCTGATGGACAGGTGTTCCGAGTGTTCCTCTAAGTCACACAGTCTCTCACAGGCATCCAAAAAATGATATGGTTTGCGGAAAATGTCTGCAGATGGATTTTCAGGCATGCCTGAGAAGCGGAGCGACTCTTCTACTGAGAGTCATCCTCTCCTCTCGGTTCTTCTGGGGCTCCATTTCCTCAAGAAGTTCACCTTAATTCTGAGAAGGGCCAGGCTGCAGGGCCAAGGGACTGCACGGCAGACAGTCTGAGCTTTCTTTCTAGGTCACTATGAATGCCCCACTGACCTTCGTGGATGCCACAGGCCTTGCCCTGTTCTCTGGCTCTGGCCCAAATCCACGTTCTCACCTCAGCCCAGAATCTCTACAGGCTCAGAACTGGGGAGACTCCTCATCCTCCCAGACATTCCAAACTGACTCAGCTGCCCCAATGTTAGGAAAAGCTTGCTTTCTAGATCTCTCACCAGATAACAACTCGCCACTGGGCCAGGTAACCAAGCAAATTCTCCTGATGAATTTAAGTTGAAATCAAGGGCCAGAATGGCCACCCCAGTAGGCAAGGCAAGGCCACCCCTGGAAGACCCCTTCCCTTACCAAGCACTTGCACAGGGCTCACACTGGCACAGCACGTTTCCCACTTGAGTTATAACAGAATATGGTCTCCCTGGGAGAGCTTTTGTCCCTGCTGCTTATAGGAAAATAAGGGTGTGAAGAGAAGGCACTAAAGTCAACTGCAGAATCCTGTGGAGAAGGACATGGGGTTTTGCTACTGAGTTTCCTGATACCTGGTGTTAACATGTAGCACACACAGATGTACGCCTATATAGCACAGAGTGGAGGGGGCATCCAGGCCTTGACCCTGAGGCCTCCTACTTTCCTATTAGGAACTCAGTTCCTTGTTTAAATATTTACTGGGCACTTACTATATGTTGGCCCTGTGCATTCAGCCTCATTCAGATGGATGAGGCCCCTGCCCTCAAGGTTCTCACAGCGTCAGCCTTGTGGCATTAGCCCTGAGAGGACATGAAGTAAGAACAGAGCTGACCAGGTTGGATGCCAGAAGCAACTCAGGTAGAACTCCAGAACTCCATCCCTGAGTGAAGTGAGAAAGAACTCAGGACAGTATAGGGTAGGGCCAGATACAGGAAGAAGCCAACACCTCAGCCCAAAGCAAACAGATAATGTGTAGTGGAGGTATATGTGTGTGTGATTATGTGGGGTGTGTGTGTGTGAATCCTGGCCAGGTTCAGTGAGTGGCCAAGGCTGGCTGAGTGCCAAGAAGGTCTAAAGAAAGTCATGGGCCCCACCAGGGCCTCTCCTGAAGGCTTCATGCACTGCTCCTGGTCTTAGCAGGACAGGTCCTGCACCAGTCTTAGGCCTGAGGTCCAGCAACATGGCTGGAAGCAAAGGCTAGGCTTCCAGGGAAATAATGAGGAGTACACAAGCAAGCAGAGACATTCAGAAGGTGAGCCTAAGGAGCGCCTAGGTGGTTCAGTCATTGAGCATCTGCCTTCAGCTCAAGTCAAGACCCCAGGGTCCTGGAATCAAGCCCTGCATCAGGCTCCCTGCTCAGTGGGAAGCCTGTTTCTCCCTCTCCCTCTCCCCCTGCTTGTGTTCTCTCTTTCCCTGTCTCTCTCTCTGTCAAATAAATAAATAAAATCTTTAAAAAAAAAAAAAAAAGAAGGAGGTGACCTCTCTGGGCTCAGACCTAGTTTGCAGTGACATGGCTAAATGCACCAAGGTTGGAAACGTGGGTAAATATGGGACTCATTATAGTGCCTCCCTCAGGAAAATGGTGAAGAAGATTGAAATAAGCCAGCATGCCAAGTACACTTGCTCCTTCTGTGGCAAAACTAAGATGAAAAGATGAGCTGTGGGGATCTGGCATTGTGACTCCTGCATGGAAACCGCTGCTGGTGGGGCCTGGACCTACAACATCACTTCTGCCATCACAGTAAAGTCCACCATCAGAAACTGAAGGACTTGAAAGACCAGGAGAAGCTCCACCATCTGAAACATTGCTAGCCTATAATAAATGGGTTAGTTTATGTAACAAAATTAAAAAGAAGGAGAAGAAGAAGAAGAAGGAGGAGGAGGAGGAGGAGGAGGAGAACCTAAGAGCTGGAAGGAGAAGAGTAGCTCAAGTTAGCAGAGTAACAATAGGGACACCTCCATGGCTCAGTCCGTTAAAGGTTGGCTTTCAGTTCAGGTCATGATCTCCAGGTTCTGGGAGGCTCCCTGCTCAGCAGTGAGTCTGCTTCTCTCTTTTCTTCTCCCTCTGTCTCTCCCCACTGCTCATGATCTCTCTCTCAAATAAATAAATAAAATCTTAAAAAAAAAAAAAAAAAGAGCAGGGTGGCAGTGAAGGACTGGGCCACACTGCATCAACAATGCCGGCAGCAAACTCTCACCAGGAATGCAGACCGTGGCTGCAGCTCCCACACATTTTCAGCTGAGATGTATGTGAGCCTGAAACCCTTAGTTCTTGCAGTTGGCCTCCAGGCTCTGCTTCTCACTCACCACTTGTCCCTTAGCCACCTTCCCTAGGCTTTGGCCTTCTTGGCTGTGTCACCTCTGTCCATTTTGAGCTTGCCTTGTGAACTCTGCATCTGACTTGGACTTCTCTGACTCCTGGGTAGCCCCACATTCAGATGCCCTCCTCATCCTCCGGCTCTCATGGTTCCTATCTAATGCTGCTATGACCCCCACCTCACACCTACCTGCCAAATGATCAGATTAGCTGGTCGTACCCCACAGGACTTTCCCTGACCCAACTGATGGAGGCTGGTCCGGGGAGATCAAGGAGGGTGTGGCTCTAGGGAAGAGAGCAAAGTACAGGGATTTTTGGTAAGAAATTAGGGTCACTCAGGAGCTGGATGGGGTGGGGACCAAAGACACCTGGCCAGGCATGAGCTGGAGGCAGGCCCAGCTCAACATTCAAAAGACGAGGTTGAGGGGGTAGTCATGACTGAATCTGGGAAGTCTCCTGGAGACCCCAGGATCTGAGAGGCATCCAGAGTCACAAAGAGAAGCTTAAGGCCAGAAATCTGAGATACTGCCAAGAACTCAGCTGTGGACAACTATCAAATTAGGCATCTTTCTTATCTGGGCTTACTGTGCTCTCGTCCCAAGGCATCTCAGAGATACTGATGGGTCAGGCAAAGCAAGAAACATAGATGAGACAGGCCAGCAGAAAGAGGAGCCACAGTGACCAAGACAGCTCCACGCTTGGAGTAAAGCAGCTTGCTGGGTGCTTTGAAGAGAGTGCTAGCTCGCTCACCTTGCAGCCAGAACTAAATTCTCCCCAGGGCATGCCACGCCAAGGGTATAGCACTTCAGAGGGTTTTCCTACTTTCTGCAGACCATAAAGGTACAGTTAGTCAATCTTGCCCTGGGGAATTTCAGCTTAACCACTCCCATCTGTTCATCATCCAAATCTGGAGCAGAGTTGGGGTAAGACATGAGACACATATATCAGTTCTGGATCCCAGGATCTCAAACATCGAAGAGTTAATTCGGTTTCAGAAACATGTCATCAACTCCCAAGAAGACTGTGGCTCCAAGGCGCCTAATGAATGAGAATGGCGCCACAATGCCAATGCCTGCCAGTCCCACAAGTGCCGTCTCTGGCCATCTGCAGCTGCATGGCACACGCTAACCAGGGCGAAAGCAGTGGGCGGCCCGGCACTGAGCCAGCTTCTGCCAGTCTGCTGCAGGATCCTAAGCAGACTACTGCTCTCCTGGCCTCGGTTCTGGATCTGTAAAACCCTTCTGCCCTGTGTCAGGCTAGCTGGGGGAGACCTGCCCACGGAGCATTGCTCTTTCTGCATGGGCTGAGCTCTGGACCATTCATCTTCCCCCATCAGAGAAAATGAACTTCCTCTAAATCTCTGTGGCTCATGGAAGACTCAGCCAACACAGAGTACTCAGAGGCCTTCCTCTAAAAGCAGCCAGTTCTATCCATGTGGCCCTGAGTGACCAAGGACAGCTAGCTGAGAGGAAAACAGAGAAAGGAGAACCAGACCAGAGGCATGTGTGCCTTCAGAGAACCCTCAGTTTCTTCTCCCAGCACAGGGCTCAGCACCACCAGACTCCCTGCTGTTCTGGAGAGGGAGATAGGAGTTCAAGCTGGACAGCTTCTCCACTCTGTGGCCTTGGCCAAGTGACTGCACTGCTCTGTGCCTCAGTTTCCCCACATGCAAGTGGCTCTGTTGTGAGGATTAAATAAGAATATGTGTCGAACAAGTGTCACATAACAAACACCCCAGAAATGTAACTTGCTTTCCTTGTAACCACACCATCACCTTCCCTCAGGGAGGGCAAGCAATCTGCTCTGTTGCTCTTCATCATAAGACAAATTCAGAATTAGCCCTCCAGGCTCTGGGGGAATCAGTTAACCAGTGACTGCAAAAATGTGTAGCTACATTATGAATAAACAAAAATGTGGGTGTTCCCTGTTGCTTCCTTTACTTTTTTTTTTTTTTTTAGCAAACTTTACTAGCAGATGTATAGATCCCAGTATTTTAGAAAATTTCAGTGGATAAGAACAGCAAATAACTATGTTACCCCAAATAACTTTTAAAAAGAAGAACAGGGGCTCCTGTGTGGTTCAGTCAGTTAAATGTCAGACTCTTGATTTTGGCTCAGATCGTGATCTCAGGGTCTTAAAATCAAGCCCTGCACCAACAGAGGCTACTTGAGACTCTCTCTCCCTCTCCTACTCCCCTCCCTCTCTTCACGTGTTGCGTGCCCACACTCTCTCTCGCTCTCAAATATATAAATAGATAAAATTTAAAAGAGGAAGAAGAGGAAGAGGAGGAGGAGGGAAGGAGAAGAGGACGAGAGGAAGGAGGAGAAGAAAAAGAAGAAACAAAATTGACACCAAATTTATTTTTAGAAATGCCTCATTTGGGGGCCAATATTTTAAAACAGCAAGAATAGTCTCTCTCTCTCTCTCTCTCTCACACACACACACACACACAGGATCTTTCCTACAAAGTGTTTAGCTACGCAATCTCAGGAAATCCTAGAACTCTTCAAATTTTCCATTCTGACCCAAATCCAATTTTAGTTCACTTTGAGAATGCCTTCTACTCATACTGAACAGAATATGAGATTTTCTATTCTCAATATTTGCTGAGAAAATAGTCTTATAATTTTAAAATCAAATTTGTTCAGAAATATTTCAAAACTAGCTTTTACACTATTTCTTATCACACCTTATTGTTTTTTGGGTTTTTTGGTTTTTTTTTGGTTGGAGTATAGTTCTGTTAGTCAAAATTGCCTTACTTTCACTGGTGATTATCATGGTGATTTTGCATCTCACAAGATTAAACAAACAGCCACACACTGGATTAGCTGTAGCTGACTTAGTCTCTAGAGGGAGTTTCCATCGAATAGTTTTAAATAATATTTTGGTATCTGAAGGTTTAACCATAGTGAACAAAAATACTCTTACATTATTAAAAAAAAGAGAACCAAGAGAAAAATTGTGTTACGTGGCTGAAGCCACTGGGGACAAAAGAAAGAATGCAAGCTCCAAACAGGCACAAACTTAACAATTTGGGGATCTCTTTGCAAAAACATGACACCTGTGTCAGTAAAACTCAACACACTCACAGTAGGTTCTCTCCAGAGAATCCAGAATATGGCAGACAAGGGGATCTTGGCACCTGGCCGGAGGGGTGTGGCCTGTGGGGCTGGCTTCGTGGACAAGCAACCAGTGCAGTTGTACTGGGCCTTGAACTCAGGATTTAATGCTCTATCACGGCTACCTCAAAGTCCTGAATGATTTTATCTTTGCGTTGATGTTTTGTAAATGAAGTCTAATGGGACTACAGAGCATGCACCAAAGATTGGGTACCTCAATTCCCTGGGGCAGGTTCTCTGCTATCTGCCCACCACCCTTGTGCAGTGGCCCACCAGCCCTGGAACAGAGGCTCACGGTTGGGTGTGTGGCAAGAACGTACCGCAGGGCCCCAGGCACTGTGAAGGTCTGCATAAGGAACTGTGAGCAACCCTTGTGCCTAAGGACATACACACTAAAAAACAGATTAAAAACACAACTACAGGGCAAGAGAGAGAAACTGCAGAAGAAAAAAAAAGCTTTTTCCTGCTTTTTGAACAAGGGGCCCCACTTCCCACAAATTATGTAACTAGCTCTGGCAACAGGCACTTATAGGAAAAAGTTCCAATTCTGGAAAAGGTGGAAATAGCTTCAGTGTAGAGCATGGGGACTTTTCCCAGCAGGGTTTAAGCAAGAAGACTGCCAAACAGCACCGAGGGCCCAGGCAAGGCTGGAAAGCACATACTGGGGTAAGGTACAGCATCTGCACAGCCATGTGGGGTGTTCCAGCAGCAAGTAGCTGCCTAGGAGCGGAAAAAAAAAAAAAAAAATGAATGGCTAGATTGGGGCAGGCGGGGCTTTCATCTTTACTTTTGGTTTAAAATGTGGGGAACTATTACACAAGCCAGTGGGAGTGCACATTGGTAAAACCTTTGGGAAGTAGCTTCACATCCACTAGTAAAGTCCAAGACGCACACACTCTTTAGAGAAATTCCGTACACATGCACAGGGACTAGTATGAGAGTGTTACACAGCACTGCGGGAAATATGAAGAAAAAAACTAGGAATAAAGTTAATGTTAATCAGGAGAATAGATATGGTAGTATATCCACATGGTGGAATACTATGGAGCAATGAAGACAAATGGATTAGAGCTCCATGTGTCAACATGGAAGACTCTGGACTATAACATGAAGCAGCCCTGTGGGCCTGAAGCCTTCATGTATGTCAGCTCTATGTCCCCCATGGTTGCTAAATCCTGCAACAGGGAAGCAGATGGCCTCCCATGGTTGAATATCAGTTAACCTCTAAGACTTACCTCATCCCATCCACCAAGGGTCCAACGGAGCATTTCCATTATTAGAAATTTACTCCTTGGTGTCAAGGCTATGTGCTGTGTTAGAGATCAAAGAGGCCTGATGGTTTCCGGCTCTACAGAACTCTGCTGGGCAGCTGCTGGCCACAGCCCAAATCTGTTGTCACTAAAAAGCTCATGGGAGGAAGCAGAGGTAGAAAGGCTGAGAAGCTGGGTCAAGGACAGAATTTCAGGGCACACCAGTGTTAAAGGATTGGTTAGATGAAGAGAGGTCAGAGGGAGTAAGCAGAAAGCATCAGGGGCAAGAAATGCCAAAGAAACAAAAGTTTTTAAGGGAGAGTTAGAGAAATTGATCACATATCACAGAGGTAGGTCAGTTCTAGTGAAAAGATATCATTTAATAATTCAACAATTAAGAAGCTGCTAGTGACCTTAGTAAGGGCAATTTTGGTAAAATTATGGGCATAGAACTGACTTGGTGGGTAATGAAAGCGGCTGAGGAAATGGAGGCACAAAAAATTTTGTTTATAAAGGGCGAGGTGGAAACTGCCAGGGAAGAGAAAGCGAAGGTAAGGGCCCTGTGTCTAGAATGGGAGAGAATTCTGCTCGCAGGGTGAAGGAGAGGAAGCAGACACAGAGCAAGCAAGGATTAGAGAATCAGGGAAAGAGGGTAATTCATTGTACTGGATCCTGGAAGAGGCAAGAGAGGGTGGGGAGGGGAGCGCCTGGGAAGATTGCCCTGGAAATGCTATGTGGATCCTTTTAGAACCAAGGAAGAGTGGAACTGAGAACCTGATCAGCTACACTGTCCTGGAGCAGTAGAAGCTAAGGCTATCGGTGATAAAGACAGTGGTGCGGTGGACAATCTGAGGAGAACTGGACAAGCAGGAAACAGCCACCATGGGGAACAGATTAGTGTCTGGCCAGGTGTGAATAAAAGGAGTGGCAAAGAGCTAGCTGAGTTGGAAACCACATCTCTTGGTGGTGCTAATTTTCTTTTGTTCCAGTAGAGCTTAACAGCTCTGAAGTCCTGCAGACAAAGTGGGAGATGGGATTATTCAGGCTGGAGTAGGCAGAGAGGGTACAGCTGAACATGGGGCTCAAGGACACGGAGAGTGCTAGGCAGATGACAGCAGCTCTGGGAACAGCTGGGGTTGGCAGACAAAAGAGATTTTTCCAGGTTTTTTTTTCCTTTTTTCTTTTTTTTTTTTTAAGGCTTTTATTCTTTTTTCTTTTCTTTTTTTTCTTTCTTTCTTTCTTTTTTTTGAGATCTTATTCTTAAGTAGTCTCTATGCCCCATGTGGGGCTTGAACTCACATCCCAAAGATCAAGAGTTGCATGCTTTACTGACTGAGCCAGCCAGGCAGCCCTTCAGTTTTCTTTTATAAAAGAGGAAATAGTCTGTTGTAACTTAAAAGGTAGTAAATAAAAAAGCCATTCAAATGACTGGAGTTGATGTTTTCAACATTAAAGTAGCAACCCACACCTCACCTTGCTTCTTTGCCAGCAACCAGAGTCAAATGCTTCTATGGGCACAAGACCTTGCCAGCCCACATCTTTTGGCCTTACAACCACCCTAGAAAATCAGAGGTTGGGATGAGATTCTTATCTTTACTTCCCACCCCTATGCAGGTGACTGGTGTTGAAGGTGCTTAGAAAGATAAGTTTACAAGTTTCTAAAATGCAGTAATTTGGTCAACCTGATAAACTGTTATTGCATAAGTGGGGTGGATACTATTAGGTATAGTCATTGCTTTTTGAAAAGAAGTCATGCTGCTGAACACAGCAGCAGTTTTATCGCCCTCCAACACCTTTAAGCAATTTTATCCATTTTTCAGAATTTAGAGATAGGGTCTATTTTTTGTGCTTTATAAATCTGAACTCATTTTCAGCTAGTTATTCCTGTTCTGCACTGTTTATACTAATAAAAAGTCAGAATTACTTAAATATCCAACAATAGGATTTGTTTCTAGTTCCTTTTCTCCTTATAAGAAAAACAATGTGAGGGGCACCTGTGTGGCCCAGTGGGTTAAGCCTCTGCCTTCGGCTCAGGTCATGGTCTCAGGGTCCTGGGATCAAGCCCCACATCAGGTTCTCTGTTCGGCAGGGAGCCTGCTTCTTTCTCTCTCTCTCTCTCTCCCTCTGCCTACTTGTGCTTTCTCTCTGTCAAATAAATAAATCTTTTTTTTTAAAGATTTTATTTATTTATTTGACAGACAGAGGTCACAAGTAGGCAGAGAGGCAGACAGAGAGAGAAGCAGGCTCCCTGCCGAGCAGAGAGCCCGATGCGGGGCTCAATACCAGGATCCTGAGATCATGATCTGAGCCGAAGGCAGAGGCTTTAACCCACTGAGCCACTCAGGCACCCCTAAATAAATAAAATCTTCAAAAAAAAGAAAAAAACAATGTGCATTCATGCCAGGAAAATTTAAAACTACAGATAGTTAAAAGGAGACCCTGAGGCTAGTTAATATGCAAGAGCATGTCTTCCAGCTCCTTCTCTAATCTGCATACAGTGAGTTCACACTATATTTACTTTCTTTCAACCACCTATAATTGTCTTAAGGAATCCAGCTCTCAGGGCTCAAGGGCCCCAACCACCTGACACATACCTGCCTGCCCTGTGCCTTAGGGAAGGAGTTTTGGGAGAAAGAGCAGAAGTTGCCATGAGCTTAACCTAAGGAGAAGAAAGACACTATGGGCTCTCCCTGGAAGGTGAAATGGCCACATCTGCTTCAGGGACCACAATGCCCTCACTGAATAATCATGTTAACAATATCCCTGGGCATCTGTGAATAATCTAGAACCTTGTAATTTGTACTTTTGGAGAGTTCCACAAAGCCATGGTGGTTCCCTCAAACAGGGACACTCAACTCATGGCTGAGTGGAGACAGGGAAACTTGAACCTGAGCCATAACAAAGTAGGAACAAGTTCAAAAGATTAAATGAGCTAAAAATGCCAACCACCACCCTGGATGGTTGTTATCCTAAAATAACAGAGCAACTGAGCCCTTCTCCTCATGGAGCATCGCAGTAACCACCACAGGGAATGCAGAAATGTGCTCCAAACTCCCAGAGGTGCTGCCGCCTTTTGCCCACAGTCAAGTCCTGTGACCCCTGCTCTTTCAGCCTTCAGTACAGGAAGACAGAACATGGGGAGTTTCTTCCATGTCCCCAGGACAGAGCAGTGGGCCACATTCCCCACACAAAATCTCTAAGAGATTGATGGGTAAACTGGCGCAGAGGGTTGCATGGTGTATGGAGAGAGCAGAGGCCCAGATACTTCAAGATTTTCATCTTGGTCTGCCCCATTCCAGGCCTTGCAAAAGTTATCTAATTTCTCTGATTCTCCAATTAGTGGCCTATAATATAGGGATTCTTGTAAGGTCATGAGGATTAAACTGAGACGATGTAGGTAAAACACCTGGCACCTTACCTGGCATATAGGTGGTGCCCAGTAGAGTATTAATTTCTTTATCTCTCAGCCTAGTAGTCCCATCTTGCCTTTTCAGACTTGCCACAACCTGAGCAAGAGCATTCTGGATATCAGGTGAACAACAGTCTTTCATTCAACCAACATTTACACAAAGTGTCTGTATACCTAACACCTTGGAACATCAACTTCATTTAAAGATTTTTCAAATATTATTTTAATACTGAGACAAATATTATGGAAGATAATGCAAAATCTATATAAAATTTTTAAAGAAAAACCTAAGTCATTAGACCTATGCCCCAGAACTTCCAGGGATCCCAAGGGCAGCTTGAAGATGCTAAGATGCCCAAGGACATGACCTCAGGTCTGATTCACACACATCTCCACCTTTTCCTGCTGTGAGTCATAAACCAGAAGGGATATGGCCCCTTCCTAGGAAATCAGTGTAGAAGAAAACTGGTCCAAAAGACAAACCAGAAAATTACACAGTGAGTCTTCATGCTCACCACCCTCACTGTCCCCAGAGCCTTGCTCGCACAGTCTGTGTTTCTCACTTTCAAGTCATCTCAGGGCAAACTCTCGCAAGATTATCTTCAATTCTCAGGAAAAGACACTCCTGTTTCTAGGAAAATTTTGTGAAATTTGTCACATCTGGAATGTTCAGCCGGGTCAAAGATTTTTCCTTACTCCCTCCTATTCTAGCCTTCTGCTACTTCTCGGGTCATGTTCGAAGGTCAGATTGTAGGACGTGAATTGGGAGTGATCCCCTCCATTAGCTAACTCTGTCTTGCTGGTCTCACATCTGTTGCTGCTCTTAATACAGGTCAACCAGGACTGGGAATCAGATCTCCTATACAGAAAAATGTAGCTCCTTCCCTGAACCAATAACCATGTAAACTACTTTCAGTATTTGATATAAACAGAGAAACAGTAATGGTGATCACCTCTGAGTGAGAGAACTATAAGTGCTTTCTACATTTATCATTTTGCTTACCCATATGTTTTATTTTTAACAATGAGCATGCATTATCTGTAGGTGAACAATGAGGAACAATATAAGGACTGACAATCCTCACATTTAGCCCTTTCCTAATGATTTTGCATTCTGAATTCAAGCTCAGCATTCAAGACAGAAAGCCATTGGATGTTTTTCCAAAAGATAGAGGAGACTAGAAATCCAATAACTCCTGCATATTGCCCTTTACCAAGCTGAACCAATTTCCAGTTTATACTTAGGTTTACAAGAACAAATGAAATTGTTTTTGAAGCAGGATTATTTTTCCAATGTACTTTACATATGGCTAAGGTTATCTTCTTATGAATCAAAATCACAACACCACTAGAAAATTTGCTGGTGATGTAATGGAAAAAGAAATTAAAGCCATGGGCTTAGGAGAGCACATTATTCTCCAAAACAACTTAGTAACTTGAGGAAGTGACACCAGAGGTAGAACTGTACTAGTAATTCATTTAACAAATATTTGAATATTTGTTATGCTCCAGGCACAGTTCTAGGCTCTGGGAATACTACAGGAAACAAAACTAGCAAAAACTCCCACCCCCGTGAAACCTGCCTTCCAGTGAGGGGGACAGAAGACTCCCATGCAGCAATACAATCCTTGGCACAGTATGGATAGTTTCGACTGTTTTAATGGTTTTCCTGCCATTTTTCTTAGAGAAGAACTTTCTATCAAGTCCTTTCTAAGGCTTGGGCTGGGTTCATTATTCCTTACCACAACCTTGCCAGGAGTGGGAAAGACTGCATGCCAGTATCTTTGGAGTCAAAGTAACCAGCAAATTGGAAAGCTTCCCAGCCATAACCTTCCTACAGTGACTGTCTTAAGGAGTTAGTTGATACAAAATGGTTCAGATGTTCCCTGAAGAAGAAGCTGAAGTGCCCTCAGGAATGACTAGAGGAGAGATCTGAGCTAAAAGATTGGAAGACCAGGGGCTGCCATGGTGGGCTACTGGCCTAAGCAGAAACAGAAATGGTACTAGCTTAGGGAGAAGCAGATTTTTAGCTCCATCTGAGGGAAAACATTTCAACAGCTAGAGATGTTCCACAGTGGAATCAACTGAGGGAAGGGCAGTTCTCAGGTTCTGACAGTAGATGGCCAGCCCAGCTCTCCCACTTCCTGGCTGTGCAACCTTGGGCTAGTCCTATAACTATGGGTCTTAGTTTCCTTGTTTGTAAAATAGGAGTTAAAATGGTACCCAGCTCATGGGATTGTGGTGAAGATTGGTTAGAGAAAGCATGGAAAGTGCCTGGGTACTACCTGACACAGAGTAACCCAGGGACTAAAAGCCTATCTAGATCAGATGATAAGTTTAAGAACTTATATTCTAGGGACACCTGGGTGGCTCAGCCATTAAGCATCTGCCTTCAGCTCAGGTCATGATCCCAGGGTTCTGGGATCAAGCCCCACGTCGGGCTCTGTGCTCAGCTTCTCAGGAAGCCTGCTTCTCCCTCTCCCACTCCTCCTGCTTGTGTTCCTGCTCTTGCTCTGTCTGTCAAATAAATAAATAAAATCTTTAAAAAAAACTTAATTCTATTCTGTATTATAGTGGATTTTATTTCATTTGTTTTGATACTAAAACAATATATATAGTCATATTTGGCAAGAGGATTAAAATTGCTAACATCACAAAATCATTAACTATAGCAGGGACAGAACCCACTGCTCCCTATGAAGATTCCTCTGAACAATGTTCAGTGCTACCACATTTTGGATATGACCATAGACTGGGCCCAATACACAACCCCTGACTGATTTTTTTTTTTTTTTTAAAGATTTTATTTATTTCTTTGACAGAGAGAGATCACAAGCAGGCAGAGAGGCAGACAGAGAGAGAGGAGGAAGCAGGCTCCCCGCTGAGTAGAGAGCCTGATGCGGGGCTCGATCCCAGGACTCTGAGATCATGACCTGAGCCGAAGGCAGCGGCTTAACCCACTGAGCCACCCAGGCGCCCCCCCCTGACTGATTTTAACGCATCATGATCTTAATCCTCCCTGGAGGTGCATCAGAGTACCGGGCAAAGGCAGAGATCAGGCCAGCACCAGTACTCACTGTACACTCGGATCTGGGAATGCCCTAAGGTAGGAGCACCACTCCCCCTGTGCACACCCAACAGGGCTGATTTGGGGGTCATCTGGAACTCCAGAGAGAAAATCCCCAGGGAGCCTAATCTCAATGTCACAAAGCCCCAAGGGTCTGTGCCAGCTTCAGCCCCACTTTGGGACAATAGGCCTGATAAACTCAGATGGCAGCATGCAGGGCAGGACTCTGGGGGCACGCTGGGCCGGGTTGGAAAGCCAAGCTATACTCAGTGGGCTGAAGGGCAGCCGAAAGGTAGCATGGAATACCAACCCACTCGAATCCCTCTTGTGATTCCAGGGATGGGGAGCATATCCAGACAGGTTTCTTCTCCCACCCCAATGAGGACACCCCAACGGCACCTGCACAACTCCAAGAGACCTGCTCTACAGCCTAGCCCTCACCTCTTGGTCCTGGCTGTTGGTAACCGTCCAAGGAGAAGAGAGAGCAAGAAGTCCATCTACTTGTGTGTGTCCAGCAGGCAGGCCCTCTGGCAGCTTCCATCCCCATAACAACTGCCTTAAGGTCAGGGTCAGCCTTTAACTGTTGAGCCAGGGTCCAGCCCACAAGTTCCTGCCATCAAATCCTCCCACTGGCCAAATTTCCAGGCATGCCTAGACCTGTTTGAACTCTCAGCAGGTACAGAGTTCAGGCCTACCTCCCCCACTCCCCTCACACCCACTACTTATAAATTAGAATCCCAAACAATTAATATCTTCTATGTGTGTGGTGCTTAGCACTTCCCAACACACTTTTCATATCCTGAATGTATTGGTTAGAATTTTTAGTTTTAAGTAAAAGTTACTAACTGTTAACTGACGTGCACAGTAAAGGACATAAATTAAAAGATAGTGAGTAGTTCACAAAATCTCCAAGACAGTAGAACATCAGGCTTAGAAGCACACAGTCAGAAACAATGCCCTAAACCCCAATTCAGCAGTAGTCTTAGAAGACATCATTGTGACCCCGGAGTCTGGAATCCACCCCTGCCACCTACACCACGGATATCCACAACCTGCGAGTTGTGGAAAACAGCTGTCACTGGAAACTGAGATTGTACCCATCAAATTGCTGGAAAGTTTGCAGGGCAGACCCTACTCCTTTGCCATCACTGGCTTCCAATTCAAAATCAGTGAGGTGTGGCATGAGGAGGGGGCCTGTCTGACAGGAGAAGCCTGAGCCTCAAGCAGATGTCCATGCCTCCTTAGCTGTAAAGGAAGATGTTTCCACCTTATGAGGCATAAGATTCCTCAAGCACAGGGAGGAGGCTCAGATGCCAGGCAGCCAAAGTGAGTGACAAATGTCCAACTTTGCATTATACTCAATCATCACATTGACACATAAAGTTGTCAGAATGACTCTTATTATCCCAATTTTAGACAGCAGGAGTGTGACCCAGGCAGCTTCCCTACCAATATACAGATATAAAATAGGGAGAAAAGCAAAGCCTTGTTTTCAGGTTTAAAAGATCAACTGCAGAAGTGTGAGGTAAGGAACTAGGTTGGTCTAAAGGTCACTTAAAGAAGGTCTTACAACCTCAGCCAATTTTAAACTTCATATGAACCAGCTGCTGAGGCTGATGACATACCACTATAGACACTTATGGGCGGGACAGTGCCTTGCCTCTGGGCCTGCCAGACTTACCTGGGATTGAACATTCTAGTCTGGCCACATATTTGCAGAGATGGGCAGCCAAGGAAGAGAGTTTCTGTACCATCTGGCGGGTGGGCTCTGCTGCTTCACGAACAGAACTGGGGTCATGTGGGAGACATTGGGACCCATTGTCACCTCAGCACCTGTAGAGCCTGGCAAAAACAAGACAGACGTCCACATGAGACTGTAAAGTCTCCATTGCCAGGGATATGCAAACAGGCTGGAGAGTTGAGCGAGATAATGACTGCAATCCCTTGCAACACTAAGATGTTATAAGCCTCCAGTGTGTGCTTAATATCAGGCATGATCCCCAGGATAGGACAATGGCCCTCCAAGAACCTCCTAGAAACCTAGCAAATTAGCCAATGATGGAAGGAAGGAAGGAAGGAAGGAAGGAAGGGAGGGAGGGAGGAGGGAAAGAAGGGAGAAAGGGAGGGAGGGAAGAAGAGACAAAGAAAGAAAAAAATGGGCACTTTTACTAGATATCAATTACATGCAAAAATAAAAAGAATCATTTTATACATTAGGCAAAACAGAAATATCTAATGGGGAGAGCCTGTGATAAAGCTGGAACATTCATACTGGAATCCACCCCTGCCACCTACACCACGGATATCCACAACCTGCGAGTTGCAGAAAACAACTGTGGGTAAAATAGGTACCACTTTTTTGGAAATCAATGTGGCAAAGAGTATCAAAACACCAAAATTAGTTTTAACCCTTCAATTCAGTAACTGTTCACTTGGGAATTTACCTTAAGAAACAATTTGAAGGTAACTGCTATAAACTTGGAAATACTCATTATATCATTATTAATAATAAACAGTAAGCCTTAAACAGGGAGGAGATTAAGTACATTATGGTTTTGAGGGACATTAGGCAATCATTACAGATGGTGTTTATAAAGAATCTTTGCTCCTTGAGGGCAAGTCCTGCATCCTGTTTACCACTCTAGATCCAGCTCTGTCTGGAACAAAAAAACAGCTCATTAGATATTTGTTGAAAGAATAAATGAATGAACAATTGAAAAATGAATTCAGACTTAACAAGAGAAAATGCTTATTATATTTTATGTTAAAAAAAGATCTCAAACATCTAAAACTATGATTTCCAGAATATGAAAGATATGCAAGGCTATATATATATATATACACGTGTCCTACATGTAGACTGTAATGTGGAAAGACAAAAAGATGTTAGGATTAATATACTATATAGTAGGGATGATGTGTTATTCTTTTATTTTTTTAATGATTTATTTATTTATTTATTTACTTACTTACTTATTTACCAGAGAGAGAAAGAGCGAGAGCACAAGCAGGGGGAGCAGCAGGCGGAGGGAGAAGCAGGTTGCCCAGCAAGGAGCCCAGTGTAGGCCTCGATCCCAAGATCCCGAGATCATGACCGACACTTAACCAACTGATCCACCCAGATGTCCCAACATTGTTGTTGTTTTTTTTTTTAAGACAAAGATTGCTCAATGCAATTAACTGATTTTGTCATTTTTTTCTCCAAAAGTCATGAAGATCATTTTTCTCAATTAACATTAGGCACATTTCATATTCTATATCAACTCCCATAATTGTAAACTGAGCTGCTGTTTGGAAAATCTTAAAGCCGGCTGCTTATTTGACTTGTCTTACATAGCTCACATACAACACTCCTAAAGCATCACTCACAACCCAACATTACTGACAGGAGACCCTTGTGGAAAGTCTGCGTGTGCTGGCAAGATTATCCAAAAAACTAATAAAATCTTTGTAATCCTTTTCAAGGATGCAGAAAGGAAAATGGCTGCATTTCAAATTCATGGCATTTCAAAGGCATGAATTAAGCTCTAAGCTCTACATTTGAAAAAAAAATCAACACAAGTTCTCTAATTTATGTTCTAAACTGAGAAAACAAATCGTTGCTAAGAAATGAAATTTGCAAAATTCTTAAACACATTTTCTAGTTGGTATGCACATACTCAAATCTACACACTATACCAAAATGTAAATTGCAGGAACTTGGTTGTTACAACTTCACCATGAAATCTAGAACTGTTTTATGATTTCGTTTATTCCTAGACATTCTGAGTTTTACGTATGTATAAAACTGATCACGTGTAGATGATGTTGAGATATCTCCATGAATATGTATAAGAAAGCTCATGACTCTTATGAGGGTAAGAGGGCTTTTTCTGGCTCCACAACATCTTGATTTCTGTGACACTCATGTCAGAGGTCTCTGCACCCTCTCCCTCTTCCTTACCATCTGTTACCTTCCCACTCACTATACAGTTTGACACAGGGCTACTGGGGTTCCTCTCTCCTTCAAAGCATCTATCTTTCTGGGAGACCTGCTGATGACCTACAAAACTGCCTTTCAATGCTTTCCCCTGACAATCCTCTGTCCATTCCAACCACCCTGCCAGTGCCCTTGACCAGAGTTCCTTTCCTTCTACTCAGCACTGCCTGCCCTCCCTGCTCATCCTTCCCACCCATCACATCTATCTTCTCACTACACTGAGAACCCCACCCCTCTCATCTGCCCACTCTATCCTTGCTTCACCCCCTTCCTCTTGGTAGACCAGCACTTCTACCTCTCTTGTCAATATCTCCAACTTTACTGCTTTTTGGCTTTCCAGCAAAGCCAAGACCTGGGTCAGCCTCACCAATAGCCTTCCCCATATCTATCTCAGGGCTGAGAGGAAGCTGAAGAAAGCCTACAACCCTAAAAATTAGTTTCCTACCACAAACCCATTGCCTTCAACCTCAGCAGGCCCTCGCCACTGCTCTGTGGGGCCTGAGGGTTGCTATTGCTTTCCCTTCTATTTTCCACTGCAGCTATTTTGAACATTTTCACTCTTTTTTCCAAGCTTTCCATTCCATCCCATTTCGTCATGCTGAGCAAATATCCTTGTCTCTGACATCACATGAGAAATAATGGCCACTGGGTATGAAATGCCTCCTTTCCTGAGCCCACCTCCCAACTATCTATCTAGTGACCTACAACCTACCTGCATCTCCAATTCCCCTTCCTGTATTAAAGGAAAAGTGGCCTGAGACTGCCTGAG
This sequence comes from Neogale vison, assembly GCF_020171115.1. Lineage (NCBI taxonomy): Eukaryota > Metazoa > Chordata > Mammalia > Carnivora > Mustelidae > Neogale > Neogale vison. Next base: position 17,270,789 of record NC_058097.1, read on the forward strand.
ACTGCCTCCGAACCCCACCACCTCCCACCCTCTTGCTGACCTCACTCTATCCTTCAACCCTTCCCTTCCTTTATCCTCAACTGCCCCTCTACTGGCTTTTCCCCATCAGCATTTTTGAATGTCCTTAATCTCTCCCAACTTAAAACAAAACTGAGGGGGCACCTGGGTGGCTCAGTGGGTTAAAGCCTCTGCCTTCAGCTCAGGTCATGATCCCAGGGTCCTGGGATCGAGCCCTACATCGGGCTCTCTCCTCAGTGGGGAGCCTGCTTCCCTCTCTCTCTCTCTGCCTGTCTCTCTGCCTACTTGTGATCACTGTCTGTCAAATAAATAAAATCTTTAAAAAAAAAATTGTCTCTCAACTTTACATCCTTTCTGGTTTTCTCCCTCCTCCCCTACAAAACCATTCCCAAGGGGTACCTGGATGGCTCAGTCATTAACTGTCTGCCTTCAGCTCAGCTGATGATCCCAGGGTCCTAGGATCAAGCCCCATATTGGGCTCCCTCCTCAGTGGGAAGCCTGCTTCTCCCTCTCCCACATCCTCTGCTTGTGTTCCCTTTGTCTTCCCTCTCGCTGTGTGTGTCTCTGTCAAATAAATAAATAAAATCTTTTTAAAAAAATTTCCCCAAGAGTTAGCTACACTGGTATTTCCCAAGGGATTCTGGTTTTCTCACTGACCCTCTCTAGTGAAGAATTTCATCCATTCCCCTGACTTTGGTTACGATGTGTATGCTCATAAGTTGATAACTTAAGATTCTTTTTCTGGATCACATCTCTCAAGGATGACTGGCTCTCAGGATCTTTTTGGTCTTAGTTACTGTTAGGGTTATAGTCCCTCTGGTTATCTTTTCTCTGGCCATGAATTTCCAAATATTAAGGCATTCTCCCAAGCCAAGCTCCAAATCACCTACTGGACATCTCTCCTGGATGTCTCCTGCTCACCTGAAACCCACCCGCTCTTTAACTATTCCTCACCTCAGGGGGAAATACCACCATCCATCCACCCAGCTTCCCAAGACAGACATCTGGGCATCATCCTTGACTCACCACTATCCTCTGTGCCCTCAGCTCATCACTCACAAAGTTCTCCTACTATTTACCTCCTTAATACATCTCAGATATGCCCTCTCTTTTCTGTCTTCATAGATTCTGTGCTGGGTCACCATAGCAGCTTCTAAACTACATCCTAGCCTCATTTTCTGTCCATTCTCCACACGGGCCCTAGACCTTTTCAAAATGCATCTCTCCTTAAAAACTTTCATTATTTTTAGAATAAAGCTATAGGACACTAGCCTAGTATACTACAACAATACTAGGCTCTTCAACACTCAGCCCTGGCTAATCACTCAAACCCCACATCTGAGATTCAACATTCCAGTTAATCCCCTCATTACTTAATTAAAAGACTTATGGAACTTCACTTCCTTTCCCCTTTAACAAGGTAGGAGACTAACTTAATGTTCCCCTGGAATCCTGTATAACTCTAACTTCCAAGCAGTTAGAATTCCATTCTCTTAGGCTTCTCTGCTCTAAAGCCACCCTTTAAAAAGTGATGAAACAAATATATTGAGCAAAATGATACAACGAATACGAGAATGGAAATTTAAACCCAGATTACCCAGGGCATTACCCCATGCTTGTTTATTCACAATAAAACCAATTTCTGATAATCCAAGATGAAGCACATTTGTTAAAATGCCTAATTTTGTGAAGTGCTTTACATAAGGCATTTCACTTACCTATTACAACATAGTCAAATAAAGCAAACTACACATCTGAAAATGTAGTTTGTGAAAGGTCACATAGCTAGTAATTGGGTTTGGATTCCCCCACCTCTATCTTATTAGCTGCTCCCTAACACCAATAAGTAGCATTTTACAACTGAAGAATCAGGTCCAGCTCAGGGTCACACATCTAATCATAGCCAAAGTCCGAATTAGAACCCAGCTTTCCTTACTCTACTTGGCTGGACCAATGCTATTTCAGTTCCCGCTTTCTGGAAGAATCATGGTACCCTGGCTTCCTTACTATTTGCAACAGTAAGTGCTAAGGTGACCTTCAGAGTTTCAAGTGTAGCTCCACGTAGTCTTCTCTGCTAGCCTTCTGCTGAGACTCAGCCAAAGTTCTGTTGATGCCCACCCTGTGGTCTAGTCTTCTCCCACCTGTTTTCCAACCACCTCTACTCTCACTGCATCCACAGAAGTATACACTCTTTGTCAGCATAAATTCCATTTCCCCCTGCCTCCTTATAGTTTTCTCATCTTCAGTAATGAGGCCTCATCTGTTTACCCAGCTTTGGTGGTCTTCCCTCATGGTTTAGCCTGGATCAAAGCCTCTTTGCCATGCCTCTTAGACTTCCTGTTAGTTCCTCCCCAAATATAATCCCTTTGACTCATTCCCCCATCCTAGTCTTCCCTCTGTGGATGTCATCAACTCAAGGATGACAGGGTTTATTTTCTTCAGGATCTGTCTCTTTGGTTTAAATCAGGTTCAGGGTAACAGTCGCCCTGGTCATTTCTTTGGCCATGAATTAATTATACCCATATATTAAGGAATTCTCCCAAGAATGCTTTAGCTGAAATACACCCAAAAGTCTGGATGGGGTGACATATGAAGCATGTGTGGGATTAATTGGACCATCTGGCCAACACCAGAGCCTTGAGTGGGAAAAGATCCAGAAAAATAACAATAACAACAAAACAACAACAAAAAATTAACTAGCAAGGGGGGACATCACCACCAGGGCCCTATGATGCTGAGTAGAGAACTAAAAGAAGGGCAGGGATCTCAGACTGTCATTACTACATAACTGACAGGGGCAGAAGATCCTTCTCAGAAAGGGAGTGGGAGGTAGGGAATTTAGGCACAGAAAGGAGAAGGGCAAACAGCTAGAAATAGAGGAACATGAAGAACTGATGACATTTAGGGAAAGTTGACAAGACTTCCAAGTAATGATTGGCACGAATCTATCAATCCCTAGCGTCACAGGATTGTTAAGGGCTCCCAAGGCATTCAAGCAAAATTCCAATCCACTGTATGAATGGCATAAACATTTCCTCACTGAGGTGTCATCCCTCTAGTTGAACGCTTTCAGCAATGGGAAATGTGCAACCTTAGGAGTAAAATTCAATTACCGTTCAATTGACCTCTGTCCTGCAGATCTTACAATCTAATGTGGAAGATGGATACATAAACACGCAAGTAAAATAGAAAAAGTAGAGGGCGCGGCTCACACAAAAGGTGGGGTACCTAATATGGAGTGGGCATCTAGGAAGGCTTCAGGGACGAGGCAACGTTTAAGCTGGGGCTTGAAGAGTGTGAAGGGTGAGTCGAGTACAAGGGTGGAAGGAACTACCACAGCTAGAGAAAACGGGTGGTTAAAGCCTCTCAGCTACCAGAGAAGTTCAGAATGTTGCAAGAACAAGGGGGTCAGGGACGCCTGGGTGGCGCAGTTGGTTGGACGACTGCCTCCGGCTCAGGGCGTGATCCTGGAGTCCCGGGATCGAGTCCCACATCAGGCTCCCAGCTCCATGGGGAGTCTGCTTCGCTCTCTGACCTTCTCCTCGCTCATTCTCTCTCTCACTGTCTCTCTCTCTCAAATCAATAAAATAAAATCTTTAAAAAAAAAAAATTAAAAAAAAAAAAAAAAAAAAGAACAAGGGGGTCACCAGATTTAGAAGGGCTTTTAGAGCAATGTTGAGAGGCGTGTGGGCTCGATTCCATAGGCAATGGGAAGCCTGAGTAGCGCCCTCTGGCTACCGTGCGGGAAATGCTGCCGTATCAGGGCTGGTGTACCGAGGCGAAGAGTCCGGGAGGGGAAGACTGGATAAGAAGGCCTCCTTGACGGCTTAAGGGATATGACCTAAAGTAAAGCGCTCCTCTATGATAAATCGAGACGAATATAAAGGGATAAAGTCGGAAGGCCACACTCTGAAGCCACAGGTCTCCTCCGTCCTCTCTCACCTTTGCTGGGCAAACCAAAGCGGCTCGACCTCGGTTTGCCCCATCACTGCGGACTGTGGACAGGGGTACGGATCCACGCCCTTCTTCTCAGATAGGAAAACTGAGGCCCAGAGTCCTGTGGTGGGTATCGAGGAGAAAAAAAAAAAAAAATTGAAACGCCCTCCCAAGAGGCTGTCCGAAGTCACGCACAATCCGAGGGTACGGCGGCCTGCCCCATTTCATTTCTCTGTCAGCCATCCCCAACCAGCCGCCTTTGCTATGGAAACAGTCCTCCCGCCCTCCTCAGCGCCTCAGTTTCTTCATGCATCCTGGGAAATGCAGTCCACCTTCGGTTACCCACCCGCGACATGAGCCCCCTCCGCGTTCTTAAAGGACTACGAGTTCCAGAGGGCTGTGGGAAAACTCCGGCAGTCTCAGGGGGACGCGGTCACGACGAAGAGTCGGAGAACCCAGCTGGCTGGGGGGAAGAGAGAGGAGAAGGCACCCCCCACAGAGGGCGGCCTCCTGGGCGGGGCTAGAATCGCCATTGGCTACGGCGGGGCAGGGGAGGCGGAGTCAGCGGAATGAGGCGCGGAGCTGTTCGCCGCTCCAGGTGCTGAGTCCGAGGGAGCCTCCGGACGCGAGAGCCGCGGTAGCTGTTGCCGCCGCTGCAGCCGCCGCCAGCACCGCGAGAGCCACCGCGGGAAAGCCGGGGCAGTGAGGAGCCAGGAGGAGCTGGTTGCGCTACCGAGCGCTGACAGCCCTCCCTCCTCTTTGAGGTCGGTGCTGCTGGGTTCGCTTTTGTTTTATGGGGGGGGGTGAACTGAGATATGAGGGGGCCTGGGGAGTTAATGGGACCTCTCCTCACCACCTACAAGACCATCTGTCCCGCAGAGCTGCTGACTCTTCGAGGGCCTCCCTGTGGCCGGTCCAGCGCCTGAAGTCAAAGCAGCTTGGGTTAGTTTTTGTTTTATGGTGGAGAGGCAATGCGAGAGAGTGTGTGAGGGGCAAAGGCTGGGGGGAACCCCCCCTCCCCGCTACTGAGAGAGCGTTGAGGAGCCTGGAGCCTTCCCCCACCCCCGTGCCTGAAAACGAGGCTGCTTGGATTATTGAGAATGGGAGGGAGTGTTACGGGATGAAAGGTTCAGAGGCAGGGAGACCCTTCCCCATAACACCTGTACTGCTTGAGGTTACAAAGGGAGTCTGGGTGTGATGGATGAGACCGGGGGACTCCTCCTCCTCCGCTCAGACCTCCTGGGCTTATTGAGGAGGGGCTGTTTGGGATGTCAGAAAGATCCTTTCTGTGCCCACCCCTTTCCTGAAACCTAGGTTTTTGTGAAGAGGAGAAACGGGATGGTGATGGAGACAGGGGACTCTTCCCCCTCCCACTTGGACCCGCCTAGGTTATTGGGGGGAGGGGTTGGGATGTGAGGAGCTAAAAACGGGAGACCCCTCCCCACCGTGCTTGAATTCGCGGGCACAGGACTGTACTGACGGATTCTTGGGGCTTCTCCATGCTCAGGGCCCCTCGTCTGCGGTCCGAGTGGCTTGGGTGTGGATGTGCGGTGGGGGAAAGTAAGAGGGGTGGAGGGAATCCTCCCGACCTCTCCCTACCTGAGCCTTACCTCCTAGGCCCTCTCTACCTGGATCCAGACCAGGGGCCAAAAGTGGAGACGACCCTCCCTGCCCCGCCCCGTCCCGCCCCGCCCGGCGACCGGGCTCCTGCACCGCGGCAGCCAGACGCGGATGGGCATGTGCGGGCGGGAAGGGTTGGGTCCCTTCTCTAGCAGTCCGAAGCTCGGGGCAGATGCCCCCTGAGCCTCTAGTCCTTTGGGGCTGCTAGGTCTCACGCTGGGAGCGCCCCAGATCTGGCTACCGAAACCTGCTTCCAGGGCGCGCGGCGGCCGCTTAGGGAACCGTGCTTTTGCGCTCTGCCCAAGCATCCTCCGTAGGACAAAGCGGCGGTCGCAGCACTGGCGGGCCTGCGCCACCCGCTGGGCGGGGGGCGCGGCCAGGGAAGGGGGGGCTCCGGGCGCGGCGCGGAGAGCTTCCGCGGAAACATGCCAGGAGCCGGGCGGGAGACAAAGCGCGCTCGCTCGCTCCTCTCGGGCCTGCGCGAGCCGGGATGGAAAATCCCGAGGGAGGAGGCGGCTGCGCCCTGGCTGGGTACTATGCCCCGCACCCTTCTTTCCGGTACACCACCCCCTACGCCGGCCCGGCACCCCAGGATGCCGGGTGTGCGATGGTAATTAGGGTCCCTTCTGGGGGACATTCAAGACCTGTGACCACGAGGACACGGACAGGCCGGGGGCTCCACCTGGAGGGGAGGGTCCCAGGATTCAGGAGACCTAAGTGGGCACGGTCTGGAGGGGCATCCTGACTGGATGATGCCCCCACGCCCCATCAACCATGTTAGGTCAAGTTTGATTCCGAGGTTTGAGTGTGTTTGTGTCACCGTGTGTTTGCATAGGTGATGATGTGGGTCAGAATGTGTGAATGTGTATGACTGGGTGAATGTGCCTGTGTGTGCTCCAGTGTTCATGTGTGTGTCATGGTGAGCTTGTGAATCTAGCTGTGTGTGCCTGTGAGAAGAGGAACCACTTACTGCTTACCTTAGATGTTGGGGGTGGGGCAGGGTGGTAGCCCCTTCCACTCTAAAGCCACCCTAAATAGCCTAGGGCCCAGTGGGTGCCCTAGGATGAGGGTAGCTTCAGGCTGCCTTGGGCCTAGCCTGCATACTTGGGTGTGGCCTAGAAGATAGGACCTCACAAGTATGTGGAGCCCTCCTCAGCCTTCTTGGGGTCTCAGGTCTGACCCTAACATCTAGTACCACTGCCTGGCCCTTCCCATCCCTCAGAAACCTTAACCTGCTGTAATAGGATGCCCTGGGGCCCAGAATTCCACCTCACCCCTCCACATGGGCTTCCAGGTGGGGCTTGGGGTGCTCATCATCACAGTCCCTTATGATGTGGGTGACAGATTTTGTGGCAAGGCAAATTTTGTCAATTTGGCCTTCATGTGTGGAAGGGACATATATCTGGGGCTGCTGGTCAGTGGCAGGTGGCCTCTCAGTAATACAAGGTATACTCACAGAACACAGGTGAGACACAGAGATACCACTATGAGGTGACACCCCTAGAGGATAAGAACAGCCCTCCCAGACAAACCCATTCCCAGCAAGTGACCTCAATTTCATACTACTTTTATAGCAAAGGTGTTGTGTGGCTTTGAGACAATCCCCACCAGAGAACGCCTTCCCATAGGATGAGGGGCTAGACCATTGTCAGTGGAACCATAGGAAGAGCAGTTACCAGACTGTAGAGCCACCATCCAGCCCAGCCCTGCCTGGTCCAGTCTCTGCAAGTATCCACTGCCAGTACGCACAGCGACCTCTACTGGGAAAAGTAGTAATTTTACAACTAACGCTCCTCCATAGTGTGGCGGTTCAGGGTGGGTATGGGCAATGTCAGGTGAAAACCACAAACCCTTTTATTTTGGGGCTCCTTGTCTGCCCTTGGAATCCTAGGTTGATGTTCTTGATGGCAGTTCCTTCAAACTAGTTCAAGCAGTAGAACTCCACTGGCTTTGCCCATATAGAAATATTTAAGGGGATACCTGGGTGTCTCAGTGTGTTAAGCATCTGCTTTTGGCTCAGGTCACGATCCCAGGGTCCTGGAATTGAACCCCACGCAGGGAGCCTGCTTCTCCCTCTCCCTCTGCCGCTCCTCTTGCTTGTGCTCTCTCATTTGCATGTTTGCTCTCTCTCTCTCTGTCAAATAAATCAATAAAATATTTTTTTAAGAAGGGGGAATAAGTATTTAAAGAGAGCCAAAATGTCTTTGTCCAAGTTTCTGTCCAGGGGTGGACCTCAAATCTGTTTATGAGGAAAATGTGTAGAAAATACTTACCAAGCTCAGGGTGTTTTAGGCATCTCTCTCTTCCTCTCTCACTATGATTCCCACCCCCTTTTCTTATTGCAGTTTATCCTCTTCTCTTCCTCATTATCAGTCAATAAGATATTTTCAAAGATAAGCCTTCTTTTACTGGTTGACAGTATGGCCCAGAAAATGCAGAACCCAGGAGGCTATTACTAAGTGCACAGGACTGGCAAACACTGGCTCTTCTAGACCTAGCGACGGGAGTAGGAAAGATGGATGAAACATGCTCTGTCTTAAATCCTCATCTGGTGATGTGTGTCTCTTCTCCCAGAATTGCTCTGAAGGGATTTCACACAGCCACAAAATCTTTAGAGCTCCTCAAAGGAAAGGCGGTATTTAAATACCTGGTATTGTTCCTACTTTGGCATCCATGTGATTTGCATTGAACTATGTGACTCAGTATCATAAAGTAAAAATAGGACTTAATCTCTTCCTTGCCTGTTCAGAAGGTGACTGCATATGTGTGTTGTGTTCTGCATTAGAGAGTGAAAAGCTAAATTATCTCATAAATTGAACCACCTGCTTATTCTGATTAGAGAATGGTACTTAACATCACCTACAGGCAATAACATTATTTTATGTTTCTTTTAATTCATACCTAAATCTCTTTGTCTTGTAAAACCTTTCTTCATGCTCATACATTATTACTTTCACTTGAAGTTAATCAAGACTGTTTAATCCTTGTACAGAAGCCAAACAAATTAAATATCAGCAGATACAGGAAGATGTGGGTGGTGTTTCTGTTCTTGGGCTCAAAAAAATCCTTGGAGTTCACAGGAGAGACGGAAAGGGGGTGAAGATTTAGTAAATCTTATAGGTGCAGTTAACAGGTTTCTGAGGAGATGCTCCTCAGAATTTCTCCAGGAGAGCTGGTTGTGTTGAAGAATCTGAGGATGCAAGAAAATAGCATGCATGCTGGGAGTGAGAATGAAGGCCTTGGGATTCCTAAATCCAAGCACTAATGCAGTCTTTCTAAGGAAATCCCCCAAATCCCTGCCATTGGTTTAGGCTGCCTGCAGGCGCAAATGAGAGGAGCTGTCCAAGGTTCTGGAGCACTAGTCCAACCCCTCCAGTGGGAAGGCAGGATTTAGGGCATGGAGTAGAAGCAAGCTCTGAGGACTATGGCCTCTGTGAGGATTTCCCCAAAGCTCATCCCAGAAAGAAAGAGGAAGAAACAGAGCTGTAGAGGCCTTTATTGCATCACTTCAAATGAACCCACCGGCAAACCCTATTTAAAGAATTACAAGCTAATAATAAGAGGAAACATTTCTGAGTCAGGCTTTTCACATGTGAGAATGGATTTAATCCTCACAGTCCTATGAGGTAGGTGGTGGTGGCATTTCCACTTTCAAGATGAGGAAATAAAGGTTGGAGAGGAAAAGGGCTTGCCCATGCTTACAGAGATCAGAAGGAACAGAGTTTAGATTCCAACCCGGATCTCTGAAACTCCAGAGCCTCCTCTTACCACTCTTTTTTCCTATTGCTATTGTTGAAGCTAAATTGAAGTTTTAAACTGTCCTATATGAGATTCTAATGAAGTTTTAGAGGAATGGATTGGGGACCAACAAAGATTCAGAATAAGCCATAAAGAATCCTTTCGAATGCTTCAAGGATATTACCACAATACTTTACATATTATCCTGACACAAGGATACCTGCACTTGATCACCAAGGAGGAGAAAGGGGAGTATAATGACCCTCATGGCCAGCATCCCAGAGTTTTCTTTCCAGAGTGGAAGAATTTCACAAGAAGCCAATCAAGGATGGCAGCAAAATGTATTTTTAATAATCTGCAAGAATGGGGGAGCAATGAGAAGGCTGATACTATTTCACAGAGTACATGTAGAGCCAAAGAAATAGGGCTTATCTTTATTTGCTACAGTCCTGTTCCAGTGCTGAGGGACACTTGCATGTAAAAGACTCCTCCCTATTGCCAGTCTCACGTTTTTACCGTCTCTAACACCAAAAGAAAAGTTTGCATTGTTGTGAGCTGCTGCTAATCTCAGGGATTCATCACATTCCTGCCCTCATGTCATCATAACCATCGTTCTGCCTTCATATGTTGCTTCAGGACTCTTGCAGGTAAGCAGGTTTGAGGCTTGGTATGCTTTAGGTCACATGTCCTATGGTCCTGCCAGGGTGGTAATGCCAACTGCCCCAGTCTTGCCACACACACAAGAATCCTGTGCCTGAGAACTCCCCATTTAGTAGCTCTTGTTTAGGTGTCTAAAGAGAGGAGAGGAGGAATAGACTTGGTTTTCCTCCTCTCTCGATCTCAGTCTGCACAATGCATAGGTAGGGGGCCTTACCTTTTAAGAAAATGCCTCGTATCAGGCTGGGCCTCCAATCCATTTTGAGTAATTCCTTCCCCCTTCTAGGTTGGGGCTTTGCAAGACTCTGATGCATGGAACAAGGCTGCTATTGCTTTTCCTGAGGGCACTTGCAGGCCAAGGACCTGGGTCCCCATCTGGGTCTGCTCTGACTCATATGACTGCAGACAGATTTGATTGTTTTCTTATTTAGAGTCATTAATTAACTCTCTTCAACATCAGAACAGCATGTATTAAGAGGAAAGCTATTTGCAGGGGTCTCTAGGAAGCCATGCCTACAGCTGAGCACCATCTCCTTTGCTAACAGGATCAGGAAATGGCTTTAATTCTGGCTTTGGCCTTCAGAAAACTTTGATCATCAAGACTTTATGCCAATATGAGAAAGGAAATAAAAGTGTAATTAATTATTAAGGCTGCTATAGGCATTCTGGCAAAAACTGGGAAACTCACAGCTCCCTCAAAGAACAGGATTTTTATTCATTCAACAAACATTCCTGTGTCTGCAATGTGCCAGGCACAGAGCTGGGCATAGCGAATGTAGTCCCCAACTTGGGATGAGCTCTTTCATACAGGAATCTTGAATGGAAAGTGGAAACAGATGCAAAACCCCTGACAAGCAGAAAGAGTTTTTAGAAATGGGAAGAACCTTAATAATCATAAACCATCATCTCTTCTTTAACGTGAGGAAAGAGGCTGAAGGAAATTGAGGTTTGCCACTGGCCCCACACAGCCCAGTAGTGGCAAAGATGAGGATTAGAACCCAGGTTTTAGTAATTTAAATTTAGTAATTCCAGTTTTGGTAATTTGTTAATTCCTAAATTCTCTCCACTGTACTCAACTGATGCTCTGCCCACCAAATTATCCAAAGGGTATGTTTTCATTAATATAGGCTTCTTGGGTCTTTTTTTTTTTTAAGATTTTATTTGACAGAGATCACAAGTAGGCAGAGAGAGGTAGGGAAGCAGGCTCCCTGCTGAGCAGAGAGCCCCATGCAGGGCTTGATCCCAGGACCCTGGGATCATGACCTCAGCCAAAGGCAGGGGCTTTAACCCACTGAGCCACCCAGGCCTCCTTGGGTCTAATCTTAATGCAAAACTTAAAGTGGAAACAGAAACAAATCATAGATGAAATATGGAAAGAAGAATGCCCATTTATATCCATGTTATTCAAGCCACATGTAGCTATTGAGCACTTGAAATGTGACTAATCTAAACTGAAATGAACTGTAAGTATAAAATATAGACCCAAGGGGCGCCTGGTGGCTCAGTGGGTTAAGCCGCTGCCTTCGGCTCGGGTCATGATCTCAGGGTCCTGGGATCGAGTCCCGCATCGGGCTCTCTGCTCAGCGGGGAGCCTGCTTCCTCCTCTCTCTCTCTGCTTGCCTCTATGCCTACATGTGATCTCTCTCTATCAAATAAATAAATAAAATCTTTAAAAAAAATAGACCCAATTTTGAAAAATTAGTATGAAAAAGAATATATAATAGCTCATTAATAATGAGAACATTATAAGTTGAAATAATATTTTGGATATATTGGGTTAAATAAAATATATTAAAATTAATTTCACTTGTTTCTTTTTACCTTTTTAATGTGTCTACTAGAAAATATAATTATATATGTGGCTTGCATTTATAGTTTATATTTCTACTGAATGACACTATTCTAGAGTGCTTCCACTTAGGAGGAAATATTCTTTACAAACTAAGTCATTTAGCAAAGTAGGTTCTATAATCAGTCAGCCTGAGATAAATACTAGCTCTTCCCCTTGGGCTGTGTGACCTTGGACAAATTGATCAGTCTCTCTGTGCTTCCATTTCCTCACCAGTAAAATAAGGATGGTAACAGAGCCTACCTCCTTGATTGAGTAAAATCACTTAGAATAGTGGTTGTTACGTTGTGAGTGCTCAGTTAATATTAGCTATTGTTACTATCAGAGGGGCGTATAGAATCTTACAAGACAGGGACAACAGGAAGGAGAACAAGCAAACAATTTTCAGATAAATGAAGGAAAAGATTTACTACTAGTTAAAACATGATTGAAAATACTTGCACAAGAAAAGAAAATACTTGCTCAGGATAAGCTCATGAATTACCTTGATGTGGCCCCAATTTTCTGGCAGATGATGATACTGAGGAAAGATTTCAAGCCATTTAAATAAGCATACAATGGATAAACAAATTAGCTAACTGCATTATGCACAGGTCTTGACCCCTGCTAAATGAGTTGAGGAAGAAGATGATCAAAGTATACTTAAAACAGATGATCCAAGAGCTCTAACTCTCTTTGACTCCAAGATTCCTCAGGGAAATATAAGCCTTAAGCTCTAGGAGAAAGAGCCTGGATAGTAATCAGGCGTATGTGAGGTCAAAGCCACTCTGTTATCCATTGGCTGTGATCAAGATGCTGTCGTGGCATCTTGTTGGCTCAGCTGGTGGAGTGTGCAGCTCTTGATCTCAGGGTTGTGGTTTCAAGCCTCACTTTGGGTGTAGAGATTACTTAAAAATAAAATCTTAAAAAAATAATAAAAGACTGTCAGTTGTCTGCTCTATAAAATGGAGCTAACACCACCTCTCTTGCAAGTTGTGGTGAGGACCAAATCAGATAATGCAAATGAAATACCTCATATGTAGTAGATGCTAAAAAAAATGGTAGCTTTCATGAAATGGAATTTCAGATGTTCTTTAATAGGGAACTTTTGGTTAATTAGAGAATTTTCCATTGAGAATCTCCATGGTCTTTTCTACATTTTCACTACCACATTCCCCATCTTTGCTTGGTCCCTGAGGAGGATGAAAGGACAGTTTCATCTGATTGCGTCTACACCAGAATGTAGGTTCTCAGTAACTTTGGGCATCCTACCCAATCTTTCATATTCTTCTCTCTTTCCATTAACACATGTGAGGTTTCTTTCCTGGGATGGTAAAGCAAGCAGCAAAATGGTCATTGTTCTCTACCCTATTTATCCTGAAGTCCTGACATTCTGACCTTAGTGTTTAGAGCAGTTTACATGCAGCTTTGCTTTAAAAATAAATGGGACATAAATCTAGAAACCATAGTCCCAGGAGAACCATGTTCTCCTGGCTTGGAGAACAGGCTCTGGGTCCACCTGCTGTATAGTTCTGAGGGAGAACATTGTTGCTGTCCTTGAATACCTATTCCTCTTCCAAAAATTTGCTTTCTGGACCAAAGAAGTGTATGTTAAGCTCAATGAAGATTTACGTCAACAAAGCATGTTGGACTCTAGAGAAAACACTCAGACTAGTTGCATAGCAAACATGGGGATCCCTAGAAGTATTTTGGGAGGAGAGTAACATAGTCAGATGTCCACGGTCAAAGTGGTGAGGGGACTGAGGTGGGGAAGATCCTGGAGACAGGTTCACTCATGGTTCTGTTGAGAGACCCATGACTTTCAGGGACCTAAGTCCCTGTACTATGTTCTCTTGGGATAAGTTCTGATCTTCAAATGCATTTTTCCCATCCATTCCCTCTCATTCACTCAACAAACACAGAATGACGCATTTCGATAAACCTTGCTCTGCAAGAGCCCAGGGTCTGGCTGAGGAGAAGAGAGAGGCCAGTGTGCAGAGGAAACCAAGGAAGAAGGGCTGAAGGAAGTACAAGAGGTCTGGTTAAGGCACATTGGCTATGGCAGTTGGCTAAAGCTATGGATCCCAGCCAGCCAGACCTGAATCTGAATTTCAGCTTCACCACCAGTGTGTGGCCTCAGGGAAGTGCTTTAACCTTTCTGAGCCTTATTTTTTTTTTCATCTGGGGCAATAAAACCTACTTTCCCTGGGCTGTTATGGCCATTACATGACAACTTATATGAAAGTTCTTTGAGTAATACTAACCTTCCTTTATTGAATGCTTACAGTGCATCAGGCATTGTGCTCAGCACTTTATATGCACAAGAGAGATACTGTGATTATCCCTGTTTTATAGCTGAGGAAAGCAATGCTCAGGTACTTTAACTTGCCCAAGGTCATACAAGCAGTAAGAAGTGGGACCATGACCCCAACCCAGGGGTTTTGACTGCAAAACTTTCTCTTAACACTGCCTCCCTGGTTCAAGGCAGTGATCACTGCCTCCCTGGTTCAAGGTCGGCAGAAGCCCAGTGACTATTATTTTGAAAGAGGGCAAGTTGATTCATTGATTAAATTGTGTAGAGGTCTTCTGCTTGGTCTTCCAGAGTGGATACAATATGGAGAGGCTCTGAGGGGTGAGTATAGTGAAGAAGGAAGGCAAGGAAAACTATGAGGCCATGAACAGGGCTGGGAATGCCAATGATGTGTTCTGGGGGCCCTGAAATGGAGAAGAGGTTTTCAGTAGGAAATAGATGTTTAGAAAGAAGGGTTTGGAAAGCCTTGGGTATCAGGCTATCAAGTGTTAGAAAGCCAAAAAAGTTCATAGGCAAAAGAGGGGATGAAATCTGAAAGCACTGATTTGAGGCCGCTTACAGAATGTGGGCATACGGTTGCCCTGTGGAGCAGGGGACCAAGCACGCCCAAAGCCAGTTTGTGGAGAGAGTGGCCAGACAGCACCACAGTCCCACACACCTAGCGTTGCTCTCTGCTTTCCAACAAGGTGCACAGCCTCTTCCTTCATTTGGTCTTCCCGAAAGCCCTAGGCAATAGAAGGGTGGGAGGTCTGCTACCAGTATCGCTGCCGGTGTCAAGTGGCAAGCCAAGCACCGCTGCAGTGCTCAAACTCAGACACAAAGCTTACTTAAGAGGACTTTTTCTGTGGGGGAGGAGGCAGAAGCCTTGCCCACTGGACTGAGTCCTTTTCTCTGTGCTCTGGGAAGCAGGCAGTGTTATCATTTGGGCCATGGTTTCTCAGGGACACCCCTGCCTGGGTAGCTGCCTCCCAGGGTGACTGCTCTGAGGGCCCAAGTCAGGGTCATTGCAAATCCTGCAGTCCTTTTCAGATGCAGCACCTGCCAGCCAGTGGCCCCCTCCCTAGCAGAGAGCTCATTTCACAAAAGGAAATTTTTCTGAATTTGCCATCGTGAATTCATGGTGCTTGTTTCTCTGTGAACTGCAGGGATTAGAAACCAGACCCCATTCTCCCTGGGGGGCCGGAGTGTTAGAAGAAAAAGCTATCTTTTCTAATAGCTGCAGTCACTGATGACCACCAGATTTCTCTTCCTGGCTACGCTTCTGATAACAATGGAAAACAAAGGCAGGAAGGGAGAGGCCCCTGCAGTTCTGTGAAGGGTGTGAGGCAATGGGGAGGGAACTTTCACAGCTATGAGAGAGCCCCTTGATGAGTAAAGGAGTTTTGATGTGCAAGATGACAGAAAATGAAAGAGACCATGATGCCACACTATGATTTCTCTAGGAAGTCATGTTAGGGTTCCAGATGTCCTCCACAGTTCTGGGAGGATAAATAAAGAGGTCGGCAAGGCCACGGAGATTTTGACAAGTTATCCAGGAACAAGTGCCTAGGGATTTTAAACATATCACTAATGGGAAATGACAAACACTTGGTAAAGAATGTTAAAGGCTCCTCTGACCACCGACCCCAGTTACGATTAATGTGTGTCAAAACACCAAACACAACAGGGTAGAATGGTGACTTCTGAAGGATAAAATCAAATTGGGAAATCAAAATGACAATAACAAAGACACAGATGATTCCAGTGGTTGGGCATCAGAAAGTACACCTTTACCAGCCAGGTCCCTTTTACCTGATCATTCTGATCCCATGGGTCAATTTTTAGATGTTCCTGTGATCAGCCCCCAGCTCAGGGCCTAGCACACAGTAGGTTCTCAGCAAGGGTTCACAGCTTGCTCACTCCCACATTTAACACTACTGTGTGCTAAGCCTTGTGCCAGACACTGGAGAAATGGAAGTGAATGACACATGGTGCCTATCCTTAGCGGGTTAGTCAATTCCAGAACAGAACAGGTTGTGTACTGTAGGAAATGTGGAAATGAACGTGATCACTTCATGATGTTCCCTTCTAGGTGCTCCCTCAAACCTCTGGAATAAGGTACCCCAGTAGGTGAGCCAAATTGAGATCCTCTATTGCCAACCTTATCTCCCATCAAGTCTGAGCAGGTCCCCCTGTAGCATCTAAGGCAGCAGCATGAAGGTGAAGGAGGCAGGGGCTGGTATATTGCAGAAACGTGTTGAATATACACAAAGTGAAAATATTTCTCCTTTATACGCTTCATTTGCGAGACCCACTCTTGAGACCTTTGCCTGTAATTAGAGCATGTGGCCACAAGGAGCTTCTGTGAAGCTGTGTGGTCCAAGCAGCCAGGCTCCCCATGGGCATGGAATGCTGAGCAAAATAGTTTTTCAGTTGCTAACCTTCAGAAGAACATAATTTTACATTAGTGGCTCATAAAAGGATTGCACATTTAATTGGACCAAACCACTGTAACCTACGTATAGTGAGTGGAATTAGGAATTCATCTGTATTCACTTAACAAAATTCATGTGTTCCACTGTATACAAAGAGCAGCATGAAGTTCCCGCCGTTATGTACTGCCTCCTGCAAGGAGGACAAACACAGACAGGTAACTGCAGGGCAGCGAAGGAAGTGGTATAATGGGATGAACAGAGAGTGCTAGCGGCGCAGAGGAAGAGGGACTAACTGACAGGGAAGTGGGGGTGGTAACACACACGGACATGCACGCACACATGCACATGTCTGACCCAGATGTTAACACCTGAGCCAAAGGGTTTACACCAACACACATGGAAGTGTGGATATTTGGGGACACTGAAGAGAATTGGGATTGACCTGGAGAGTGACCTTGGATAGGTCATCTACACCTCTGAGCTCAGTTTACCCATCTCGTCCTCCAAGGGCTTGGTAGTGGCCATTATGACCAAGTAGGCCTGGAGTGGTATAGAAATTAGAGGGATGACCTTAATCTCAGTGGCCAAGGCCTGGACTTGTCCTAGCCCCCAAGGCCTCCTGGGAACCTCCTTGTCTGGACCCTCTTGATTCTGGCCGAAATGCTCCAAGGAATTCCAGAGGATCAGCTGAGATGCGGGAACTTGCCATTAATGAGGGGTCAGCCTTTAGTGTCAGGCAGAAATGGTCTAGCTCTCCTAAGTCACAATTTGGCTTCTCCTCCATCCCCAGGAGCCAGGCGGGTCCCCTCACTCTACCCCTGTATGCGCTGCTCTGCCCCCTTCTCACCAGCAGGTCTGAGGCCACTGTTGGGAAAGCTTTGGCCTGGTTACATGCAGGATGGGAGCTGGCTGGCCAGAACGACTCCCATCTCCAGGCCCTTCAAAAGATAAAGCCCTGCACTAATTGTTTCACAATATACTCCCATGTCAAATCACCATGCTGTACACCTTATACTTGGATGTTATTTGTCAGTAATATCTATATCAAGCCGGAAAAAAGAAATAAAGAAAAGAAAAGCTTTGCTTGGCCTGTGTCTGCCTCTGGAGACCTTCTTCAAAACCCTGGGGCCCAGCCAGGGGCAGGCAGTTCTCCCCAGCCAGCCCTGCCCTGCCCTTCCCAGGCCCCACGCCTCCCCTGTCAGGGGCTGTGGCTGTGAAAATGTCCGCCCCAGAACTGGCCCCTCTGTGTTGGGGATACAAAGGAGCAACTATCTTGCATAAATGAAAAAAATGCCAGAGTGTTTAATTTAAGCAAGTTGTTAAAAGATTTTAATTGCCCCATAGAGAGAGTATTAATATCAATACCTTAGAGCAATACCTGGTTAAGTGAGTAGACAACACTGAAAAAGCCCTCACTGAAATCCCTTTTACAAGTCTTAAAAAGCCTATTTCCAAATACTTCATGTGCCCAGGAAATCTCCTGCTTAAGACTGGTAGGCTCTGAACCACCCCTGTAGGGCAGAGACAAAACCCAGCCAGCTCCGGTCCCCCATCCACTCTCACTCTGGTCCTTCAGCCCTGGGACCCTCTCTCTGCAGAGAGCTCATCCCTGCCAGCTGGGACATCTGCTCAGGCTGCTTTGCGCAACTAAAGGCCGGCAAGCACCTCTTCCTGGGGCTTCCGCAGGCGGCAGTGAGGATAGTCTTGGCCTTGCCCCCTCACCGTCCCCAAACACACCTGCCCCCTGGCTGGGGCCTGGATGGTCCCTTCATCTTGCAGGATGGTCTCCCAGGCAGGACTGGGCACCCAGGCAGGAGCCCCTTTCCAGAGTGAGCAAAAAAAGAAAAAACTACAGAGGGCCTTTAAAACCATTCTGCGGAGGATGTCGCCTCCACCAAAGGAGAGAAGGGGCCCGGCTGTGATAAGCAGAGCTGCTTAGAAACCGAACACAGAGACAAATCAAAACATTCATTGGAGGCAATAGAATGCAGATCAGTGGAGTGAGAAACAAGATGTCTCCCGTCCAAATCACTGCAGAAGATAAAAGAAATTCTCTGCCATGGCGCAGAAGTCAGAAAAGAAAAGAAATGCAGAAAACATAAAATGAGATGACAGGAGGTACCCAAAATGGTTCTGATAATAAATATAAGTATTTAACATTCCCTTGTTACGAGACAAAACCTCCCAGATTAAATAAATACAAGAGACTCATGTCAAATAAAACAGCGCCAGGGTAGGCAAAGCTATACCAGGTAAATGCAAACAAAAGCAAAAGTGTGAGCGGCTGTATCAGACAAAGCACAATTCTAAGGCAGCAAGTAGCGTCAACCAGGATAAAAAAGGCAATTTTATATTCAAAGGAGCAATTGTGGAAGCATAACTGTTCTGAACATTTGTACACTTGGGGTTTTAGCATCAGGACACTTGAGGCAAAACCCACTGCTGTTAGAGATATGAGATGAAGACACTGGGGGCATAAATTTACGTATTACTCTCAGTACCTGACATCTAGTAGCCGGAACACATATAACAGCAGATGGGAGCAATATTCTGAAGAAGACAGAAGGCAAATGCTGAGCTTTGTACCAGGGTGAATGAGGTTTGCTGTGTTTTAAAAGACCATCATAGACTGATACTTGGGATATAAATGTAAATTGAGCACAGATTTATATATACAGTATAATTACAATCACAACTTTAAAAACCCTAAGCCACTGAAAAGCCACTGAAAGAAAATATACAGAAAGGTTGACATTTGGTGTGTTTAGAAAGGTTCAAATTTAGGTATTTTAAATTTCTTTCCACTTTTTCTTCCAGATGTTTTTTAATGATCATATAATAGTTTAAAAGTTTAAATAAAGTCAACTGAGAAAAACGGTTTTAGACTCATTCCCATCACACAGGATTTATGATTGTTAAGATTTGGATAAAATTAACAAGAACAGCAGACAGGAATCCGGGCAGGCCCCACACAGCCGGGGACTCTTGGCCTTTCTAGACCCACCCAGTCACTCCCTCCTCAAAACCCTGGGGCACCTGTGTTTTCCCAATTCTGCTCCCATCTCTTCTACCCATCTCTTATGACCCTTCCAACTTCCACTGACAGCTTGATTGTGATTTTTCCCCAGACAGATCCTGGTCTCCTTTCTTTTCCCCTCCACCCATACCCCTGCTGACCTCGCCTACTCTGGGAGAGGGATGCAGCTCCCGTCTGTATGCCAAGGACTCATGAATGCATCTCTAGCCCCAAATTCACTGCAGAGTTTCAAGGGTGTATGTCAGCCTGTAGACTGGATGTCAATCCAGATGCAGGGCAGGCGTGGTGGACCTGCCTCTAGAGGAAATGGTGAGTGAAATCCCTCTGAGCACAGGGCACAGGGATTGAATGAAAGGAAGCATTCCCTAAGGGGAAGTCAGTGATGAGAGCATCGAGGGCATCCACACTCAGAGGAAAAATATGGTTTCCATGAAAGAAGGTAAATCAGCACCTTGAACACAGTTCTCCATATACCATTAGAAAGCAGAGCCCACAGCTCTGATGTATGGGACAATAAATTAGGATTGTGACAGTAATCAAGAAAAACAACAAAGTGAAATTTAAAAATCAGGCCCAGACTGCCTTGGCCCTGGGAACATTCATGCAGGATCCCTTGAATTCTCTTCTGCCCACAGTACACATCCAGCTACTGGCTCAGCGGATAGACTCAGCCCTGCCACTGAAATTCGCTGGGCAGTAGCTTCTGGTCTGGCCTCCTGACTTTTCAGGGCAGAACAGAAGTCTGAAAATACCCTAAAGTCTTTAATCTACCGGCAGAAAGAGTGAGGATGAGATCAGTTTCTTAGCCCACTGATGTGGTATGTTAATTTTAAGGTACAATTTCTTTTGAAAATGACCAAAATAAACTTAACTACTAACCGTAAGTGTATATTCTTATCAATCTCAGCTCTAAGTACATACTCCCGATGGGAAGTAAATTACTTTAAGAGAGCTTTCTAAAATTAGTACATATAATTTCTCTTGCATTCCTAGGTCTGGGTTACTCTCCAGTTACCATTTTGTTTTGCAGGGCAAACACCCAAGAGACTGCTCTTTGGAGACAGGGTTCCATGAGATACTATGCAGCCACCTGGCTCTAGAAAGAGGTAGGGCTAAGTCCCCTCTAGCAGGTCACTTAACTTCTAATTTGCAAACTCCATAAATAAAGTGAAGAGAATCATTCCTACCTTAAAATACTGTTGTAAAGAAAATCACGCTTTCCGGGGCACCTGGGTGGCTCAGTGGTTAAATGTCTGCCTTCGGCTCAGGTTATGATCCCAGGGTCCTGGGATGGGAGCCTGCTTCTCCCTCTCCCACTTTCCCTGCTTCTGTTTCCTCTCGCTGTGTCTCTCTGTGTCAAATAAATAAATAAATAAAACCTTAAAAAAAAAGAAAGAAAGAAAAAGAAAATCACGCTTCCCTATGCAAAGTGCCTAATACAGTGTGTCTTGAGGCAGGAGCTCAGTATCAGTTATTCTAGTAACAAGTAGTGGTTTTCAGCCTCTGTGAACCTGCTGTTGTGCCTGATGGACACAAGTCATTTGGGGAAAACTCCTGTGTTTCCCACAGTTTCCAGCCATACAGCTCTACTTACGTATCTTTTCTCCTCCTACTCAAGAATCATCTGAAGGCACATGCCTAAATTAAAGTGATAATAGGAAAAGCCCCTAGAGTCTTTGCTTATTTGTTTAAGGTAAATTAGTCCCGAGCTTGACTACTTTATCATCAGTGACAAATAAGTGGGAATGTACCAATGTCTAAAAGACAAATCCCAATCATTTGAGAACCTAGTTTCTCAGAACCAGACATATTGTACCTTTCCTGGGACTCACAAACCTAACATCCCCCTTCAACCTGTGAGACCTGGAGGCCCATCTCCTAGCCCCAGTCAGATTCTCAAGCAGTTGGGTATCAGAAGGGCCACATTTTCCTACTTCCCCCACCAAATCTCACCCTCTCCCTGGTACAGATCCTTGTCTTAAGCGGACAGTGAATAAATGTTTCATGAATAAATTTGCCTGAATTCTGGCCCTACTTTTGTGCCTCCCCGCAGTGGGACTAGCAGATGTGCATGATGAGCCAAAATCAGGTCAGGTGACCTGGCTTCCAGCAATAATGTGCACAGAAGGCAAATGATTAAATAATGCATGTCTATCCACTTGACACGATATTTTGCAGCCACTGTAAATGATGCGCTCAAAGACTCAAAGGCCACAAAGAGACACAGCTAACATTAACTGAATAAATAGACCATAAAGCAAGTGTCCTTGTCCAGCCATCACACACATGGACCCAGATCGAAGGGGAAGGCTGAAGAGAATTTATTGCTAAGAGAGGCGGGATTTTGCCTGATGGGTTTCTAAATTCTCTTCTGTGTGGCTTGGTGTTTACAACGAACAGCAGGAGATGGCGGGGAAAGGCCCCCATGATTGGAAATCAGTCCAGGACTTCCTTACAGGCACATGGCCAAACTCAGTGCACTGAACTCAAAACGAAGGCTGCCGAGCTGAACTGGGGAAAGGATGCGGAAGCCAGAGTCCATTCAGGAATAAAATGTGGACTTGACCCAAAATAGCTGTCGTGCTCAGCCTCCAAGCCTGAATTAATCCTCTTCTTAGTTTACTGACATCTATGAAATTGATTCTCACCACAGAATCACAACCCGTGACCCTGGCATTGCAGTTGATAAAAAGCATGACTGGGAGTCAGTAGAAAGCATCTGTACCAAATATTCACAGAGGGCCCCGTGGTGGGCTCTGTTGAGACTTAGGTGTTCTCTCTGGAAAATGTTCTCAGGCACCTCTGGGAAGAATGAGGAAGGGGAAAGGGAGAGGGGCAGGAGGAAGAGGAGGAGCTAGGCACCTTCTGCTGCTCTCAAGTCAAAGTTGACCTTGAGGGTCACCTCCTTTACACTCAAACTGGAAGCATGGCCCCACTTTAGGTTCCTTTCATTGCAGACCAGGACATCGCTCCCCTCTCCTAAGACAGGGCCCACTGCTTGGTCGAGAGAACAGTTTCCCTATGTTGGTCCTCAAGTCCTTCATTTGGAAAAGAACAGGGAACAGCATATTCCAGAAGGCTCAAAGAGACTCACTGCCAGGAAGAGTAACAAGGCCAGGCCAGGGTCAGTCCTGGGCTCCTCCCCAAATGGGCTAACCTGATTGTGCTATACTGCAGGCCAGGGAAGAAGGGCCTGTGGTGCCCATCACATGTACCTCCAGCTCGATTTTCCTGCCCCAAGCTCTTGTGGAGAGCAGAAACCTCTGTTCTAGAATCAATGTAGTAGCCTTGAGGCCCAGTGTCCTGCAACCTACCCAGGTCCTTCTCAGGAAATCCAGCCCTACACTCATGTTGCTGGGGCAGTCAAAGCTCCCTGGTCACCACCATAGAGACCTCCTTGTTTTCGGGGCAACACTGCTTGAGCACAGCGCACTCACCAGCCCTCACACAGCTCTGACTGGCGTTGGAAGCCCTGGTTACACTGAGACTTACTTTGAGTACAGGATCTGGCAGGCAGATTGTGTGGGCTGAGCCCACTGTGTCTGGCAGGAAAGCAGACAGGCCTTGACTTTGTCCACATCTGAATCTAGGTCATCAGTAATCCAGCCTCAGGGTTTCCAGGCACCCTACCTCAGAGTACCTGGTAGGCTAGGACCTCCCAGATTCATGACACAGCAGTGACCTAGACCTTCACCCATGTCTGTCTCACCTAATGTGCAGCCTTCAGAGAGGAGTCCTCTCCCACAGGACAGCCAGGTTTGGTTGGACCCCTGAGACTCCTCCCTAGCTCAGCCAGGTTGGCCTGCTCCAGCCCCAGCCACCGTCGTGTGCCGGCACTTGTTACAGACAATAGTTCCCAGAATCAAGAACTGGATGGATCATGGCCTCTTCTGGGCTCTCTGCACATACCACGTCGTGGGCATCCGTGGCCATATATGCCTTTCTCTTCCAGGCTGGGACAAAGTCTGACCCCTTCTTTTCCCAAGTCCAGGCTCAGGTGCAGATGGAGGGCTCTGTGATGTGGGGACCACAGGAACAGCCTCTTGCAAACCTCCCAAGCTTATGCTTTCTCCTCCTTCCATAATCAGAATGGAAAAGAAGGGATTAGATACCCCACTTTGCAGCATGACTTCCTGGGAAGGCCCTTTTCTCCCTGTGACCAGTTCTGTTATCCTCCTCCTGCCCTTAGAAGTCTAGACTCAAGATAGTATGAGGACAAGAGGGTAAAACCACCATCTCCTTTGAAAGCCCAAGGCAAGAAGGCTCCTCTGGACCAAGTTGTCAGGCCCTTCTGCTGCTGCATCTGCCCCCCAAATCTGCAGGCCGGGGCAGGAATGGGCTGAAGGGTGCTCACAATTTGCAAACAGAGGGAGAGTAGCCGTTTGAGGCATGTCTGTGACTGTCCTATTTGAACTATGGCCTCCAATGCCCCCGTCAGGGACCTGTCCTAGTCTTTCTGATCATAGTTTATCACCTTCAGCTTTTGAATGTCTTTTTCCATGGCCAGATCTTCTCAGGAAATGCTCACAGAAGCAAAAGGGCCTTCAGGCTGGAAAATCATGGGCCATTCGCCACTGTAAGTGGAGTCAAGTGATTTTGTCTCCACGGTGATGTTTGTTTCCCTGCTCCCAGGATGAGGCATAGGCTACTTGGATGCTCCAAGGCAAACAAGAAGTTAGAAGCAGGTGAAAGTGGTCACAAGGTCACAGAAAGTCGAGGACATCCAGCAAAGGGATAGGAAGGTGCTTCCCTTTGGGGCAGACCCATTAACTGGCATTGAGGTCTTTCTCTGAAGACCTCTTTCCTTTGCATTTCTGGGGCTGTAGCACAGGGAACTAGGGATGGGTCCTCAGGTGAACCCCTCCTTTACCTGCCCCAACTCTCCAAGCTCTGTCTCTCCCCTCTTCCCTACCGACTCCTTCTCTCCTTCCTTTGTCTGATTTCATGTCTCATCTTCCACATTTAGAGGGGGCTGCAGAGAGTTCATGCCCTGAGGCCTAAGTGCACAGTGTGTCAGGGCCCCCCAGTAATCTTGGGCCCCTTGGCCTGTTCCTATGACTCAAAGCAAGAGTTGCACGTATCCTGACCCAGAGTCATCTTGTTGGTTTCTACCCACAGCACTAGGTCTGATATGGCCCAGTATAGTAGCCACTAGCCACATGTGGCTAAGTAATTTAAGTTCAATAAAATTCAAAATCTAGTTTCTCAATCATAGTAGCCACATTTCAAGTTCTCTATAGGCATGTGTGGCAGTGGCTACCATATTGGACAACAGATACAGAACATGTCCATCACTGCAGAGACTTCTAGGGAACAGTGCTGCCCAGGGCCTCAAGGTATTTCAGGGTCCTGATTCCTTCACTGAATGCATTTACTGTTTTTCCAGGCTCTTCTCTGTCACCTACAAGTTGGATGACCACAGAGAAGTAGGAAGACCATCTTTGTTTAGATCCAACAGACCCGAGCTTAAATATCTGAAAACATAGGAGCTGAGTGTCCCTAGGATGCTTCGGCTTCCTCATCTGTGAAATGGGAATAATCTGAGCAACCTACGTAGATGGATGGCAGGATTCAGTGGGCGAATGGGAAGTGTCTGACTGAGCAGCAGCCCATAAATGTAGTTATTGCTCTCGTTATTGATAAATTGTCAAACAGCACAGGCTTGAGGCCTGGGTCTGTGTGAGAGATTAAATGCACACACACACATGGTCAGGATTGGAAAATGAGTACAGCGACAGAAATAGCAATGAGGAGTGGAGATCGGCCCCTTGGCCTCTTGGGGATATTTCTATTTTTGGTGCTAGGGCCTTGCCAAATGGATTTTAAATCAATTGTTAAGGGCTTTTCATTGCTTCACAGTTTTATGAAACATGTCTCTCGCTCAGATATTTAGTAACTACCACTGGAAACCCCTGTCCATGAGTCACTTCTATAAGAGCCAAACACAGTAGTGGGGAGCTGGTAGTTTCAGCTTGATCACCAGGAGACCCTGAGGAAGTGCTTTGTATGGTCACGAACTGGTTATTAGCATGAACTTGGCCAGCCAGCTTACCACCCTTTGTTTCCTCTTCTTCCAGGGCCCCATCCCCATAATGATGTAATGAATAGGGTTGTCAAAGATCAAATGAGGTTATTGAATCAACATTCATTTCCTTGTGGGTGCACCTGTGTCTGGCACTCCGGGGCCTGGTTCTGCGTGAAACCTTAGTAGACGCTCAGCAAACATGTTAACTGGATGGCTGATCATATAAAGATCCTATTGAGAACTATGCTACGCAGTTTGCAAAACTGGGGCAGGATTATTAATAGTGCAAGTGATAAGACCATCTAGAATAGAACCTCTACTCTATTTTCACCTTTGTTCTACTCTCTGAAGTTTATTTTTCTCGAGGAAAACCTGCCCCACGGTCAAGACCAGGGGTCCCTGTTCTCTTTTTGGTACAACTCACTCACTCAGCACCCCTCTGAGCACCCTTTACCTGACAGGCTCTGTGCTAAGCGTATGCCATCGTCCTCAGGGAGATGTGTGTGGCTGGCTTCCGTGTCTCCCTCCTGGTCGGTGTAGAGCTCCCTCTCTCGGCGTGGTTGCTTGTTCTGCAGATCCCTATGGCTCAGCAGGAGCCTGGGCTGGGCCTTGGCCAGACACTGAGTATCCATCAGCCTCCCAGTCTCTAGGTTCACCCATCCTTGCGGCTAGGTTCGCTCTTCTTGCAGCTCCTAGGACAATCCGAAGAGCTTAGAATTGGATGCTTCCCATGGGGCCTCCACCTTTCTGCCTCTGTCCTCCTTTCTTCCCATCCCAGATCTGTTCCAGCGGCCAGCTGAGCCACTCTGGCTCCTCCCTGAGGGCTTCCTGCTCCCCACGACATCTAGTGGAGTTTGCCCCTGATTCATGCTATATACTTCAGGTGCCAAAGTCACTCTTGGAGACGAGAAAGTTAAGGCCCCTTCCCTTTCCCCTGGGGTAAACCCAGCCACTGACTCTTCATATGGAATCTTCTAACATTCTGGCTGGAGGAGACCTCCTTGACATACAGGCCTCTACCTCTACCCCCAAGAAACCTGCTTCTTTGAATAGGAGAAGTCCTCTCTCATGATTTCCAGCCTTGGTCCTCAGTTACCTTGACCTCTGATTGGCTCATTTTGGGCCATGGCCATCCTCAGTGTGGGCTTCCCACTCCCTACAGAGGCTTCTAGATGCTTCCTCTCCCAGTACAGCTCTGCTGGATGGCATTACCCTAGTGGCTCCCACAGCACCCCCAGAGGCACTGCTGGGCCCCAGAGCCACCCACATCAGCCCCCATGATGTGCTCTTCCTATGTCATCCATTCTTGAGTACTCAGAGCTGCCCACAGAGCCTGGAAGTGCACCAAGCTTAGGAAATACTAGCTAGTGGGAGAACAATGGGGTGGGCCAAGGCCCCATGTCCAGGCCTGACGCAGAGGTCTGGGGTCCAGGAAAAAGACCCCTGAAAAGAAAGACCCAACTGAGTTTGTTGGTGGACTCCCTGTAATATGCTAGGAAAAGCCCTCGGCCTCACAGAGCAAGGTCACAGAACAGTAGTGAAAGGGTAATCTTTGAGCTCCCTTCTGGGTTGTAACGAAGGCCAGGAGGAAGCAGGAGTAGCTGGGTCAAATCCTGACTAACAACTAACTCGACATATCATTTCTCTGAGCCTCAGTTTCTTCAAATGCAAAATGGGGTGCTACCAGTATCCATCTGAGGTTGTTGTGATGATCTACGAATCAGGGTGAAAATGACCCTGAGCCCCCCGAGACTGTGTGACTGTTAACAATCTTAACTAAAATCCTATAAACCAGGGCAGGACTGTGTATATGGACAATGGTTAAAGAAATGTTTCCTTTTCAAGGAGAATTCGACATTTTAACCTAAAAATGGTCTCATGAGGGGCCCATACAGCCCTGCCCCTCTTGGCTCCCCGCGCCCCTTTCTAGGGCAGATCTGCCCAGAGGTGGCAGAACTTCCCCTCTCTGTTCCCTGGAGGTTAAATTGAGACCACACAGGAGTAATTTTCAGTCACCTCAGCTCTGTGGCTAAGGAGAAAGTCCCCTCCCCTATCTCCCAGCAACAGCTAAACTACAACGGAAACCTTCAGTAGGAGGTAGAAAGCCTCGCCTCTTGTTGGCCCCTCACCACAGACCCCAGCAGCCGGGGCTCACACTTGAGTGACAACAGCAAAATGCTGCTTTTCCTCCTCAGAGCACTTGCCTGTCCTCTGCCTCCCACACCCTTCCATCCCCTTTCAGGGGAGCTCTCCCTCGGTGTGACCCAAGCAACTAACCCTGGGCACAGCTCCGATGACCACCAGGCCCAGAGTCTACGGCTTCCCCAGTCTGGGGCAAGGAAAGAGGTTGATGCTGAAACCCTGAGGGTCTTTGTAGAATCAAAATAAACATTTACTTCTGCCCAGAGTAAACTATACCTCCTACTGAGGATTTCTGTTGTAGTTGGAAGATGCCTCGGATTATCTTACAGTTACTTATCTCTAGTACCTTACAGTTTTGGATGTCAGAAATCCAAGATCAATTTCACTTAGCTAAAATCGAAGTGTCGCCAGGTTGGTATTCCTCTAGAAGCTCCAGGGGAGAATCCATTCCCTTGCTTTTTCTAACTTCCAAGGGTTGCCTGAATTCCTTGGCTTGTGGGGCCTTCCTCTATCTTCAGAGTATATGACTTCTGCTTTTACTGCTATCCCCTTGGTCCACCCTTGGCGCTCTTGCCTCCCTCTTATAAGAACTGCAGGGATTACACGGGTCCCACCTGCATAACCCAAAATAATCTCCCCAGTTTAGAACCCTTAACTTAATCACATCTGCAGAGTTCCTTTTCCCCCCAGGTTCTAGGGATTGGGGTACGGACCTTTGGTCAGGGGCCACTCTTCAGCCTTTCACTGGCAGGTCACTTAACCCCAACGCCTTGGTGTCATCAGCCAAGCAGGGAATAAATGCCCACCCGACAGACTCTTGTGTGGGTCAAACCCAGTGACACCTTGGAATGTCCATGGCCCAGGAATGGAGGCTGAGCTCGGAGTGTGAGGCTTCACCGCCTGGCCAAGCTCTAAAGGATGGTGCCTGGGAAATGATAGTGAGGGAGGTAGTGTTGGGGCTCAGCTGTTCTACCTGACGTGGTGTCTCTGGGGCAGCTGGTTTGCACTAACATTGCCAAGTAGGTCACAAGTTTACTAAGCCCAGTGCCAGACACAGAGGGCACAAATGCCCCGTGGAGTGGATCTCATGGCCAGGAGCTTCATCTAGGTCTCCTCCTTCTCCCTCACCCTTACCCCCAGGTAGTCACCCAGCCCTGTCGATCTCCTTTCTAAATGCTCCTCAAGCCCCTTCTCTCCACCCCACTGCCTTGGCCAGATGGAGCTCCAGCCATACTTCCCTGGCTCATTGCCATAGTCAATGGCCCTATAGCCTCCTGCCTCCCCATCCCTCACCTCACTTACATATCTCCTTGAATTTTCATCACAGAACACGAATCTAACCATGTCTTTCCTTGTGTGGCTTGCCCTCATCCCTGGGGAGGGAAGGCCAAGCTCTTTACCCCCAGTTAGGAGGTCTCTTCCTAACTCTGGATGAGCTGCAGACCCTCGGAACTGCAGGAAGCCGGCGACAGGTGTGTGTGCAGGCAGAGCTGGGATGGGAGGGAAGCAAAGTGATAGGAGCCAGGGGGTACTGTGAGATGGGATGGGAGGAACAGGCCTGATCCCAAAGGCGCCGTGTACAGGTGCAGTAGGCTCCGATATGCTGACGGGTGCAGGCCTGAGTTGCATTAGCTCCTAGCTTGGCCACTGGGCAGGGCCCACCCACAGAGCTGTTGGCCTGGTCCTACCTTGAATGGGAAATGGCTTCTGAGGGCCGGTTATTATTTTAAGGTCTGGAAAGACAAGTGAGAAAATCTTCCCTCTGCAAATGATTTTGGCCAAACTCTCAGGATGAGGAGTGCCCACGGAGGCCTGGCAGAGCCAGGGGCCAC
Organism: Neogale vison; assembly: GCF_020171115.1. Classification (NCBI taxonomy): domain Eukaryota; kingdom Metazoa; phylum Chordata; class Mammalia; order Carnivora; family Mustelidae; genus Neogale; species Neogale vison. The sequence goes on from NC_058097.1 coordinate 17,300,347, forward strand.
GGCTTGCTGGGGGAATGATCTGGTCTCTGTCTGCATCAGCTAGAGACATGGAAAATGGATTCAGGCCCCCCTCACCCACCTGAGCCACCACCACGAAGCTTCATTAATGCTTGCAAAGTGCTCTGAGGCCTCAGCTGAGAGGCCTCACAAGAATGCAGACTACCCCGATTCATCAAGGCCACCGCGCCAAGTGGGGTGGCCTGTGGGCAGCTGCCTCCATGCATAGAACAATGGACGCAGCCGAGCAGTTAAATTGTGATTTTGAAGAGCGGTCCTGATCGGCGGGCTCCAAAGCAGCTCAGCTGGAGGAGGCAGGCCTTTGCAGGAGCCACTTAACCCGCGTGGCTGTTATCTCCGTGCATTAAGGAGAGGCAGTGAAACTCCCACCCCGCCAAGCAGGGGGAATGGGAGAACTGTCAGGTAACGCGGCAGGGTGTTTTTGAATCCTGGGCACCTGGGCTGCTCGGCGTGGCCAGGGTGAGCCAGGGGGAGGAACGAGCGGGCTCTCTATCACGCAGAGTGTTTTTGGGCAAGTCCCTCAACCCTCTGAGCCTCAGTTTCCCCATCTGCACAGCGGGATAATCATCATCACACCCTCTGCCTGACAGGATTGTCAGATTCAAATAACTCTGTAGCCCGTGAAAAGGCCTTCTGCTACAGTAATGAGATCAAGAGGAAGAACAGTAATAATAGTAGCAGTAGCTGGTAAGGACACTACCACATGGCAGCATTCTCCTAATTAGCTACTCGGAGCCCCATACTGTGGACAAGGGAGAAGAAGCAGCACAGACGAGTCCAGTGACCTCCAGTTTCCCGAGCTAGTGAAAAATGGAGCCAGGATATGGGCCTAGGGCAGTCTGGCCCCAAAGTCTGTTCTGTTCTCCCCTCTCAGATGCTGTCTTTGTCAGGATAGCCGTAATGCTCGTGTTCGGAACAAGACTCTGTGCTTCATTATGATCTCCGTCATCATCACTGGGGTACATGGACCAGCCTGTGCTTGGAAACTGGGCCCTGAGGCTTCTGGGCTCTGTTGGGCAAGGGGTGTGCGAGTCTCTGGTGTTCTTTGATGCTCTGTCTTCCATAGGAAGGGAAGAAAATGTTATGGAGATAGAGGTGAAGTATGTGGGTTTTCTTGCTCAAAAAAACTCTGGAGATGCAAGGAAGTATGTAGGCCACAGGTTTGTAGGGAGAATGGTCGATAGATGCTGAGGAAGAGTGAAAAAGGCAGGCTCGCACCCGCTGCCTTAGGTTACACTGAGGGAGCCATTGTCCCCACATGTGACAGACAGTGGGGTGCCTGTGGGCGAGAGAGCAGGTGGTCTCTGGTACCCCCGGCACTGACTGTTCCTCTTACACTGGCTGATCCCCCAGAGGAAGGCTCTTGAGACTAACTAATGGGCTCAGGAAATCCCTGCGAGGGGCGTGAGAACCACCACCTGTGAGCCTCTCCCTGTCTCGCTGGTGGCCGCAGCGGCTCTGAGGGAGCTCCTCCCCAGGGGTGCAGCCAAGGGTCCCTCAGCCTCCAGGACGGGACAGCCCAGCCAGACACTTGCTGTGATCCCAAACCTCCCTTCACTTCTTTGCTTCTCTCCCCCTTTGCTGAGGCCCACCCCTACTGACCCTACCAGGGCCTGCTCTGTGCCCAGCTTTGCCCTCATGCCACCCTCCCTCCATCCTGCCTCCATGCCACCCCGCAACCCCCCCAGAAAGGGTGCACTCTGGAGGCCAGTTCTAGAGTGGGCCCAGGGACGGCTCCCTGCTCCAGACTCTCTTCGTCCCCAAGGAAGACAAGGAATTGCAGTTGTACACCCATCTTTGGATGAGCTCAACCTGAAGTTCAAGCCCAGGTGGCATTTCTGAGGGGACAGAGCCGGGGTGGGTTGACTATAGAAACGGACAAACGGAAGGCTTTCCTAAACCACCTGTCCTTTGAAATGCGCTTTTCTGTCCCAATATGGGTTCTAAACTGGTTTGCAAGGTAGCGGGTGGTCGATGAGGCCATAGCGTACACTGAAGCGCCCGGAAACCTCCTAAGCTGCCTGGGGTGAGGTTGCTGCGAAGCGAACAGGGATGCTAGTCCACGCCTTCCCCGCCTGCTTTTGGGGGACGTGGCCCCATCGGGAAAGTGAGTCTCTCACCCTAGGCTAGATCTCAGCTTTTAAAAATTTAGTGCAATTCTTTTTATATCAGATGGTTATATTTAACGTAGCCAAAGGCCTAGATTTACATCGTCTTGGTTAAATTACTCATCACTGATCTCTCGTCTACAACCTTTTTTTCATTTTCAGAAGGCTCGGTTTGCATAAAGAGCTTGAGTTTTCGTTTTCCTCCAGCCAAGTATGTGCTCAGTTATGTCACGGGCATCTTAATTGTGTCTCCACCTGCCTGGGTGAACCACCCACAAGCGTCTCCACTGGCCCTTCCGGGCGGCCGTGAGGTGCAGGGGCCCGGGGTGGGACCCTTTCTCCCATAAGAAAGTAAAACCCGACAGGCCAGAAATGCACGTCGGCTGCCAGCCAGCACGTGCCGGGAAGGACTAAGTTCCGCCCCACTGCATGGTAGGACAGATTCATGAGAGCGACGGGGTTTTATAAAAACACTGTGATTAACGTCTACCATTTATTGAGCACCTGCTACGCCCCAGCCATGTGCTTACTGTGTGTATCTTCAAAATAACTCTGTGACGCAGGCATCAGTCCCACTCCCTGGCTGAAAAAACTACGGTTTAGAGAAGTTGTGACTTGGCAAATGTCCCAGAGCTGGTAACTGGCAGCCGGGTCTCTCTGACAACACACCCCTACGGCTGGCTGCCTGTGTTTACTCATTTGTAGCCCACCTCAGCCCAAACACTGAGGCAGCTCAGAGGGAGCTGCGTGAAGCAACACAAATCACAATGGTGAGAAAGGTACTCTGAGGGGACTCAGAAGGCGACAGGGTGTCATGTAACACATGAACCTTACACTAGGCTCTGAGCTTCCTAGCAGCCAAAGCAAAGAAGGGCCACTCTCTTCCCAAGTTACCGGTGTTGCTACAAACACAAATCAAACACAACTTCTCCTAAGTTCAGATCCAAAAACAAACAAATGCCTCCCAAGTGACCTCTTAGGGAGGTTTGAGTGTACCAAAGGAGTGTAACATAGAACAAACAAGTCCTCTCAACAGCCCAAGTGCCCAGGGTGCCGCTAGCGGCATGGGGAGGGGAGAGGAAGGGAGGAGTCATGGGCCAGCCCAGCCTCCCTCTCTCCTAGGTCATGGCAGCTGTCTTAGACTGAGGAACCCAAGTTCTGTGCAGATTTGATACTTCAAATGAAAGGAAGAAAGAAGGATCTAGCAGAGAGATAAAGGGAGCCAGACTGTGAGTGTATGGGGCCTTGGCATTTCTGCAAGGAACTCAGGAGCTGAGATGCCTCCTTAAGGATGTTCCAGATGGAGGCCTGGGGGCCCAGCCTCAGTGCCTCCTCTCCATCAACCAATCACTGACCACAGGCCAGCCTCCAGGAGGGACCTTAAACCTGAGTGCGGCAGAGGGCGATTCCCAGGGAGGGACAAATCTGTGAGAGAATCTGGGGGATGGACACGTCCGTCCTGAAGGTGGGGTCTAGTCAGAAACCACAGCAGCCACTACAAAAAGCCTTGGCTGCAGTGTTTGTGACCGAGAGCCCTAGCAGTCCGTGGGGAGCCTTCCAGCCACAGAGCTTTTTTTTTTTTTTTCTTTTTTTTCTTTTTTTGGAGAGTGAAAAAGTGTGTGCACACACAAGCAAGTGGGGGAAGGAAAGAAGGAGAGAATCTCAGGCACACTCCCCACTGGGCATGGAGCCCAACCCTGGGCTTGATTTCACAACCCATGAGATCGTGACCTGAGCCAAAAACCTCGAGTGAGATGCTCAAGTAACTGAGCCACACAGGTGCCCCTCCAGCCCTGAGCTCTTGTGGGGGCTGAGGCCTCCTCCAAGGATACAGGCTTCCCACCTACATTTGGACAAGGCAGGCACTAGGACCTGCCAAGATGGCCTTGGAATAGAGTGTTGGCTGTGACACAGGCTGGAGCCTTGGAGGCTGCCTTAACTTAGCATGGGCAGCAGTAACCTGGGCCTGGAAACTTCAACAACCGTCTAAGGCACACCTACCTACACACACACACACAGCTTCAGAAACACAAGGTCCATCAGGCGCCTGGCCTTAGCAGTACTATTGCTTCCTGGTGAACCTGCCAAGGTAAACTGTTTGCTAAGCATACAAGGAGGGGGCAGAATGAGGGGACGAGTTGGGTGGCGCCTTGTAAGAGGAAACCTGCCAGGGTTATAGGAGAAAATGGCTGTGGCCTTAGACCCAGACTTTGCGGTTTGCCAGCGACATGCTGCAGGAGAGGGTCGGGAGGTACCAGGAGCACACCAGGGGAGGCTGCAAGGCCTCATGGAAGGAAGTGTGGGACCAGGAGTGTAGGCCCGGGACAGCTGGGGCTCTGAGGCCCAGGAAGCACAAGATGGGGAGAAGCTGGCAGGTGACAGCAGGGAGAATCGGGAAGGATGCAGCAGCCCCATGAGAATTTTTATTCCCTGACTTGGGCCCAGCAGGAAGCAGCTGGCAGGGGCCTGCTGACCAGGCACGGTGGTGACAGCAACAGGTCACTATTCTTAACGGAGACCTGTCTCAGAGCCTCATGGAAAGCAGGATCCTGGGCTCCATTCAGACTCCGTTTGATTCTGCCTGGCCTTGCCCAGCGCCCTGGCAGCGCAGATGTTGTCAGTTTGAATCTGATGGGATGAACTCTTTAAATAGCTACCCTAATGGATAATCAATTATTTCGAGCTTTCATACTAAATCAGGCCATTGGACACATTTGGGGGCACACCTGCTGTATCTGAGCCAAAAACTGCCCTTTCTCTTTCACTTTGCAAAGCAGAACATGTCACGTTAAATCCCTGATGGTCTAAGACAGGTCTCTTGTGACCTAAAAAAGAAAAAAGCTGAAGAGGGAGGCTCTCCAAGATTTGTATAGGTAATTTGTAGTTCTCTTCCAAGGAGGCTCTTCATTTGAAGGGTATAAAGGATCATAAAATAGAACCTCTTCAGGCCCTTTAAAACAAGTGTCAGCTATAAATATTTCTTCAAGTCAGGACTGAAATAATAGATACACAGTAGCCGTGGTCACACTTTTCAGATTACCTAGTTAAAAGGTCCTAGCAGGGAGAAAAATTAAGATGTGGGATGAAGTTTCCACTGACGGATCTCTTGGAAACCCCCAGGAAGCCCGCTCTGAGCCTTCCATCCAGGAAAACAAACCGTCTGCAAGCCTGCCGAGCTGGCGGGAATCCCAGCCAAACCTCAGCGTTGCCCATCAGGCTGGCTCCCTCTCTGGCCTGCTCAGGTTAACACGACCACGAGCCCAGGCTCGAAAGCAACCCTCTCTGCCGCCCCCACCCCCAACTACAGACTCCGGGGAGGAGTCCCCCTGAGTCCATGCTCCCACACACACCTCTCTGCCCACCCCCAACGCTTCCCCATGGAGTCTCTTTCCTTGGACTCAAATGCCAGTGATTCTTCAAACTTCTCTTCCTAGCCCTTTTTGGGTCTCACCCTATGCTTGCCCCATGGGATCTCATCCACTCTTTGGCTTCAGCTACCAGCATGCTGGCCTCATCTCTGGCTCCCAACCTGCACTTTTGTGTCCCATGCTCCAGTGGACAGGACCACCTGGACATCCCTCCATCAGCCTAGTGACTACCTTGGCCAACTCCGACTCCTCAGATGCCCACCCATCTCTCTTCCTGAGGCATCACCGTCCACCCAAGTGCCCGGGCCACACCCTGGAGAGACCTCCTCCCAGGATCCCCTCTGCCCCAGCCCTCGGTGGTACAGCAGTCCATCCTCCAGATACAGCATGTCCTATATCCCACCACCATGTCCCTGGCAGCCAAGGCCACCCCCTGCCCAGCCGTGCTGCCTCTGAGCCCTTCTGTGCCCACAGCCGGGGTGACCTTCGTAGAACAGAAATGGGACTGGTCACTCACTGGACCTGATGTCTCAGGATCCGGCTGCTGCCAGCCTCCTTCCACTCCTGCCACGCCCCTGCCGGCCAGACCCAAGAGCGGGTGCCTCCCCCCGCGGGTCTTTGCCCGTGTCGTGCCTTCTGTTCTACTTGGACACAAATCAAGAAACAAAAGCCAGCTCCCATTTGTGAGGCTTGGAGTCCTCCTGGGCCCAGGGACTGCCACCAGGAAACCTGACTCCATCTCCCAAATCCTGTCCGCTCTGCGGTGGGTGGGCCACTGCGGGAGAGACCAGGCTGGGCCACCCCCCAGGCAAGGTGGCACACAATTAAGCGTAGATGGAGTTGATGGAGTGGAGTAGACGGAGCGAGCGTGGTTTTGATAAAGAGGAGACACAGCTGCTCCTTATCTTCCCAGAGGCACTCGTCTCAAAGTTCTGAATTAGCAAAGAGCAAAGTGAGGATTTTACTGTCCACGTTGTGTTTTCAACGACCATTCTTGATCATTCTCTGTTGCTTGCTTAGCTTCACAAAAGCAGTTGAATTACCAAGCACTCCTTTAAAAATGTCTTCATGTTGGGGATCTCGCAGATACTTGTTTACCTTCCAGCTGTAAAGACTTCCTGGGTCACCCAAGTCCAGATGCCACAGAGCCCCATCAGAGTCTGGGGACTGTCCAGCGGCCAGGGGAGTGGAAAGGAGGCCAGCTCAGGGGTTCCGGCCCCAGGCCATGGTCCAGCAGCACCTTCTTCAAGGTCCCCATTGCCAGCAGGCCACACCAGGCCTCATCTGTTCGCTCAGGTGAAAGTCATGGACAGGATAGCAGAAGGTTCTCAGTGTCTATCATCCTGGCCCTTCCCAGGCAGCACACTAGACTTCTAGGGGAGCATGGAAATGGGGGATCTTCCCAATTTTGCAGGTGAGGGAACAGAGGTCTAGCTTTCACACTTGCCACATAGCAGACCCCATTGTGCACTGTCCACTTTCTACCCATTAAAAGTTACTTACTTCACATCCTTGAACATGAAAATGCGAATTTAACACACATAGGGAAGAGTCAGGAGAGATTATTATGAGCTGTTTCCAAAGGAGGATTAAATCCTTTTCTGGATCCATTTTAATACACTGCCATGTTTTCATGACTAGCCTGGATTTCTCTGAGTCCTCTTATCTTTTTATAGTTTGACCTTTACACAGGAAAAACCTCAATGATTTTCCACTGTTTTGAATAAACTGAAATGGATGTGTTTTTCTGAATGATTACAGAATGAAAAACAGGGCCTGTCACCATCCAAGTCCTTCAGGAGTCATTTCCCCTAAAGGACAGGACTCCTGTTTACCTTCCAGCTGCAAGGACCTCACCACTCATGGTCTATGCTCAAGGAGAGGGGGGCTTTGTCCTGGATTCAGGGGCAGGAGCAGGGCTGGGTCCCCATCTGCGGCCCCGAGAGCAGTCAAAAGTATGGAGGCCTGTGCAGGAACACTGGGCCCCAAGCTGGGCTAACCAGACAGAGAGCATCACCAGCCCCCCAGAGGGCTTTGCCTGAGCTCAGGCCCAATAGGCCACCTATTGCCAGAGAGCAGGTGGTCCCCACAGGCATTCTGCCCGAACTAGACGGTGGTGAGAAAAGCATTCAAAGGGGCGCCTGGGTGGCTCAGCCTGTTAAGTGGCTGCCTTCATCTCAGGTCATGATCCTAGGGTCCTGGGATCAAGTCCCACACTGGGCTCCCTGCTCAGAGGGGAGCTTGCTAATTCTTCTGCCTGCTGCCTCCTTCTCCATCTGCCTGCCACTCTCTCTGATTTAAAAAAAAAAAAAATTAAAAGGCGCCTGGGTGGCTCAGTCATGAAGTGCCTGCCTTCGGCTCAAGTCATGATCCCAGCGTCCTGGGTTGGAGCCCTGCATGAGGCTCCCTGCTCAGCGGGAAGCCTGCTTCTCCCTCTCCCCCTCCCCCTGCTAGCGTTCCCTCTCTCTCTGTGTCTTTGTCAAATAAAATTTTAAATATCTAATAAGTAAATAAATAAATAACTTAAAAAGAAAAACATTCACAGCATGAGCTGGGACAAATCACTTCAGCCTTCTAAGTCTACTTTCTTTTCCATAAAATGGTAAAAATCATAGTTACTTGTAGGATTGTAGGATTGTTAGGAAGTTAACAAAGTTAAGCCTGCAAGTACACAGTAGATGCTCAATAAATGTGGCCGCCCTGCCTTCTCAAGCAATGGAGATGGAACGTGATTTTACAGTGTCTTCATAACTTGGGGATCCTCTTCACAAAAATAGGAGAATCACAGACTATCAGCCATGAGTGGGAACTGGGAACCCCTCCAGGCTGATCCTCACGGTGATGTCTCACACAGTTGAGATTTTCTGAGACACTTACGTTGTACCTTTTCTCTTGATTTTGATTTTTCTGTTCTTCAGTTGAAACTAGGTAACAGTGTTTATCAGAACTGTGTGTCAAAAAAAAAGCAGGCTGGCTCTGAGGGAGGGCTTCAGGGTGTCTCCTTACAAAGCAGAACTCCTGGTTATCGGAGGCGCTGTGGCGGCTGTTTTGACTGGGCAGAAATGTTTTCTGTTTACTTCTGGATTCACAGCTATGTTTTGGGAGGTAGATGTAGCTGGAAATCTGTTGAATTTCTTCATCTTGATTTTATATATATATATGGTGTTAAGTGGTTTGATCTCTTGTGGGACAAGGGGGCTGTCATGCTAGCTGTGGGCTCCCCTCTCTCACCCCTGCTCTGGCTCTCTGTGTGGCCACCTATCTTGGCACCGGGCATTGGGCCAGCAGGTGCTCATGGTTCTTAGCAGGCTGCTGGGAGGTAATCTGACAGTCAGTAAAATCTGCCACATCCTCACCATCCACTAATTGCTCATAATCTGTACTTTGCGTCCTCCCTTCCTACTGCTTTACCAGGAAGGTGTGCAGCTCTCCCCAGAGTCTCGCTTTGGGGCACAGCTCTGCCCAGTGGCAACTGCCTCTGCCTCCTGAGCCTCCACGCACTGCATTTCCCTAGCATCCTCCTACCTCCTTTCTGCCACCTTGTCTCCTTGCTGGTTCTAGGGGCCAGCCCTCCCCCAAGCCTATCTTTGGCTTCTCTTCTCAGCAGATGCCCTTTGGCTGCTCACAAACTTCTTGTGCCCTTACCCACCTTCTGCTTCTGTGGCTTCCCCTGATCCAGGCCCCCGCTCCCAGCTGCCTGTCACCTTCTCAAACTCATCATGTCCCCCAAAGTCCCTCATTTCCATGCAAGGCACCCTGGCCCCACAGCCACCCATCTCCATTTCCATTCCCTGCCCCCAGCTCCCACCCTCAGCACTTCCTGATAGCTGCCCCACAGCCTGGGATCCCCGGGGCTCACAACCACTTCCCCTGGGAGGGCGATAGAAATTCCATTTCATGGGGGCACCTGGGTGGCTCTGTAGGTTAAGCGGCTGCCTTTGGCTCAGGTCATGATCTCAGGGTCCTGGGATCGAGCCCCACATTGGGCTCCCTGCTCAGCAGAGAGCCTGCTTCTCCCTCTCCCTCTGCCTGCTGCTCTGCCTACTTGTGCTCTCTCTCTCTCTAATAAATAAATAAAACCTCAAAAAAAAAAAGAAAGAAAGAAAGAAATTCCATTTCACAGAGTCAAAAACCGCGATAAAGCATGGGGCTTGCTTTAGTGGCCCAGTTTTCGGAAGATGTGGCACGTGTTTGCTGTGTGTTCCTCCATTGCTGGCCATGGGCCCCATTTTCTTTACTCATTACACATCGTCATTTCCACCTGCCTAACCTCAGTTCTGGGGGCAGCCCAGCCTCGGTGCAGCCCCCATCCCTTCCCTACTCCCCATTCCCCCCATTTCCACCCCTTATTCCTCACCCTTCTGCTCATGCCTGCTGGCAAGTGAGGAGGGACCCCAAGCAGAAAATCAAGACAAGTGTTGGTCTGGGCCCCACAAACCCAGGCTTCCAGCCTGAGCTATAGTGGTCAGTTTGGCAGGGGATGGTGGAGGGTATCAGCTCCAGTTCAGAGGCTCTGTCTGGCCAGGCAGTGTGATCCTCATAACTGGAGCTCCCCACTCCGGCCCTGCAGCAGGGCCTGAATACCAGGCACTCAAGGACTTTGTACCTGGCCCTGATCACTGGACTGAGGTGGTGCTGGCAGGAGGACAGTCCTGGGCCTGGGAATAGGGGGACCAGACTGACCTTCCCTGTGGGTCTGACCACCCGAGGAGCCACACGCAGGCCTGCTCTGTCTGGATGCTGCCCTCCTCCATGGCCACAGGGGCCTTCTGGCCTCTAAGTGGTCCAGCCACATGGCCCAGTCCTGCTGGCTTCTCAAACATCACACCTTTGGGCCCAACAGCAGCCCCCTCCCATTCCGGCATAGGGGCAGTCAGGGATGACAGCTGATGTCCCACTGAGACAGAGCGGGCTGGCCTTTGCTGCAGAGCCCCAAGCGGCTCCTGACAGGACATTTCGGGAGCTGCGTTCCTGCCCTCAGCGGTCTTCCCTCTGCCTCGATTCTGCAGAGACAACAGGGCCAGGCCCATCATGCTGCCGCACCCCTGTGGCTCTATGTTACCTACCCTGCTTGTCACGGGACTGTTGGTGCCTTCCCCTGACTTACATTGTAAGTCCTTCTCCATGCCTGCCAAGCTACTGAATTAAAAAACAAAAAACGGGCACCTGGGTAGTGGCTCAGTCAGTTAAGCATCTGCCTTCGGCTCATGTCATGATCCCGGGGTCCTGGGATTGAGCCCCACGTTGGGCTCCCTGCTCCGTGGGGGAGCCTGCTTCCTCCTCTCCCTCTGCTACTCCTCTTGCTTCTTCTTGCTTGCTCTCTCTTTCTCTGTCAAATAAATAAATAAAATCTTAAAAAAACAAAAAAGCAAAAAACCCCAGCATCTACTCCAGTATAGGCATAGATGGTGGTAGAGATACCGGTAAAATGACTCTGTGGAACACTGCAGCGAGGTGAGGCTCTGTCGCAAGGAATGCTCGGGCCCTCACAGCTTTCTGTGTGTCTCAGGTGTCCAAGGCCAGGCTGATTCACATCCAGGAGCTTCACTGCTGTTTACTCTTAACCCCTTCACTTAGAGTGCCAGATTTAGTATACAAAAATATGGGACAATCTTACCCTGAGGCTGGGGGGTGGCAGGGGTGAGGCGGGGAGGGGAATTCTCACGTCCTTTATGCCCGAACCTCAGAGTGGCATCTGGAGTGACAATGCCAGCCATGTTCAGGTTGGTGGGGTGGCCCCAGATCTACCGATAACAGGGCCCAACCCCCAGCTCTCCCTGTCCCCCTCTCCCCTGAGCCCTTGCTTTCAGCGGTTTGTAAGACCCCCACCAGCACTCCCAGACATCTGCGTGTGCCAGGCGCCGAGCTGGAGATCTTCTGACTGCGGTTGGTTGTCAGTCCTCATGAGCTGGAGCTGGGGGACGAGGGGCTGCCTCTCCAGGGTCTTCACAGTGCTTGATTCCCACGCACTCAGGGAACAGGCAGGACTCATCCAGATGCCTCACTGTGCACACGGGGTCGGGAAGGCCATGAGGCACGCCTGAGTAGGGACTGAGCTCAGCCCCTCTCTCCCGTGGGTGTAAAACTTATGTCAAGGACACGAGACTTGGGGGAGAGAGTTGGTGGGTCCTTTGGGGGCCAGGACAGGATAAGCAGCACAGAACCACAGCCACCACCATTGCCCCAGACCTGGTGACAGCACTCTGTTGCATTTTATCAGGACACCTTGATCTGGTGTGACTGACAGACTATTCAAATCCCCACTTCAGAGAGGAAGAAAAGCAAGGCCCAGAGGAGAAAGCTGCCTTCCCTGAAGCCTCCCAGGCGGGAGACTGCTGCTGTGCCCGGAGGCGGCACCGCCGCTCAGAGCTCCGCACTTCAGATGCTTGGGCCCCAGCACAGACCCAGCGTGGGTGGGACAGGAGGGACCGAAACACCCCACCTTTGCCACGAGCCCTGTCTTGCTTGCAGACATGCAGGAGGAATGCTCCTCCTCCTGAGGCCTTGACATGCAGGCCAGGGCCTCAGCCCTTCCTGCACTGCGCCCTTCCCCTCTGCCCGCATCTCAGACCTCAGGAGCCTCCAGAGACCCTGCCTGCCTGAGCCCAGACTTCATTTCTCAGGAAAGGCATTCCCTGCTGGGACCAGAATGAGCCCTCCAGGGATTTTTTCAAACAAAATGATGAAACACAAAGGATCTTTAGAGCAGCACAGGAATTGGTACAGAGTAATTGCGGATGAAAGGTGACTGCAAACCCACTGGAAAATGCAGGGCCTGCTGGAATCCCACCCTAAAGCCTGCCGGGAGAAGGACCAGGAGGAGGACCGCTGGAGACGGTCAGCATTGTTACTGCAGCCCTCCACACCCCCCTGGCCCTGTCCCACCACCTACCTACTGTGGGGGGAGCCTTGTGAGACCCCACAAGTCTGCCAAGGCAGAGCCCTTTGGTGAGCACCCCTTCCCAGGGGCCACAGCAGATCCTTCTAAAATGAAGTCCAGTACCACAACTGTACCAACTCCTCTGGTGCTTCATAACTGCCCCCTGCCTCTGGGCGGGTCCAGTGGAAGTTCTCCACTGCAAAGGCAGAAAACAGAAAGATTCGATTGTTGTCCCTGAGAGTGGCAAAAATGCTCCCACTAGGTTGCAAAAGGTGTTTTTCATTTTACGAATATGTTTCCCATTTTTATTTTGTGAGCTGTTACCATCTAACGCTGAGTGGCCTACTAGTAGCCGGCAGATACCCAGGGGTCTGCTGGCAATGGGTCCTTGCCTGCCCAGTGTTCTCAACCCAGGGGAGACGAAGCAACGTTAGAGCTCTTGATGTAAAAAATGTCCCAGGTGCTGTCTAGGGAGATGGGAGAAATCACACGTAGCCTCTTCCTGAGGACAGGCCAGACATGCTAAATGCCTGCATCCTGGTCCGAAGTGATTCGTTCAGCAATGAACTGATTGAATCACAGCTTATTCCAGGTTCACCCAGACCTTAGTGGGCACGTCTGTCATTATTGCGAAGCTTTGCCTCACAAGAAAAATGTCAAAATCCATCTTTTCCCTTGTAAATATCTTAAAAATATCCCCCATTTCCCCCAAAGTTTCCGCTGTTTCTCTGGCTTTTTTATAAATTCACGAACAATCAGTCAAGGATTGACAGTCGGGGGTTGCCTAGGTGGCTCAGTGGGTTGAAGCCTCTGCCTTCTGCTCAAGTCATGATCCCAGGGTCCTGGGATCGAGCCCCGCATCGGGCTCTCTGCTCAGCGGGGAGCCTGCTTCCCTTCCTCTCTCTCTGCCTGCCTCTCTGCCTATTTGTGATCTCTGTCTGTCAAATAAATAAATAAACATCTTAAAAAAAATGATTAACAGTCGGTCCATTTCAGTAGTTGAACCTATGTCATTGATTATGTTGCCCTTCTCACCTTGGATTCCAGGAAGCTCAGAGCTAAACGTAGACCTTGGTCACAGAAGCAAGGTTAGCCACTACAGTTAGAAAACTTGTATTCTCTTTTCTGATTGGGTTCTGATTTTCCATTTCAATTTTAATAACCCCACTGCCGTATCTTTTGTGATATACCTCTACGAATCCTTTTTTGATATGAGGAAAGAATAAATGAAGTCAATTTTTAAAAAGGAACACTCTCAAAGTATTCCTGCAGGAGAGGTTATTGATCATTTAAATTATCTTTTCCCAAGGAAGAGAGCCTTAATTTGCACCTATAAGCAAGGTTCTCCACACTTCCATGATGCTCAGACATGAATTTGGTAAATTGATGGGGGCAGTTCTCATTGCCTATGGTCTATTTTCCCTTAAATGCCCTTAGCAACCTATGTGCAAATCAATGTATCTTGCCAAGATACGTGTACAGTTAAGCAATAATTACCATGTGCCTGAACCGGCACCTCAAACCTTTCCCCTCAAACAGGATATGTGTCCCTTTTGATCTCCTGTCCGAGCTTCTGCCCCAGGTCAGGGGGTCCCCCACACTCCAATTTTGCTGCGGAGTCATTTGAAGACCACATTCATGAGCAAACAGCCTGGAACACCCATTTGATTTTAGAAGATTCCCTCAGGCGGGCTTTAAACCCTCAGTCTCCTCCACCCCACCTCCCTGCCCCAACGTGCTGCTGCGAGAGACTTTCATTCCCACCAGCTGATTGTGTTCAGCAAATGTTTGTAAATTTCAGTGGCCGCGTCTCCTCTACGCTAGGGTGAGCTTGCACCCCCCTCCGAAACTGTGTTTTCTGAGTCTTTTGTGTCTCCTAATGGTGCCTGGAACATTTTGCACATGATAAGGAACTCAAATAAAATGAACAATAAGCGTCCCCAACCAGCTAGAGCTTTTTATGAGGCTCTCAATGAAAACACTGAACCGCATCGACATCTGATCAAGGCAAACATCTGGAGATGCCAGTGGCAGATGCCCAATTATGCTGAGGCTGATGAATGGGCACGGAGTTATTTGGGGCTCGGCAGCCTCACTCAGCTGGGTCTGCTGCTGCTTAGGCGACAGGCTTCCCCTCCCTGCGTGCCACACCAGTCTGAAGGGGGCTGGGAGTGCTTTGTGCAGCCATCGGCGGCCGCGCGCAGCTCCCCCACCACCTCGGGTTTGTTGCCCTGTCCCCAAGAAAGATGAGGGCCAGGCTAAATGCACTTTCTCATTCATTTTTCCATTTCACAGAAAATATCTTATTTTCTATACGAAAGTATTCATTATACCATAGTTACCATCAAATAGCTTTAAGTGATAACTAGATGTTTAGGAGGTCGACATGTGTATGTTAAGCAGCTCCGAGATTTATTATCCAATTTAGGTAAACGGCAAATAGTGCTATCATAATAGCCCCCTTTTCTTCTGGTTTCCACCTCATTGTCTCTGGGTATAGAATAAGAAACGAATCATCAAACAAGCACCATGGGAAGAATCTCAGGGTAGCTAAGAGCATAGGCTATTGTGACACAACCTTGGGGCTGCAGATCCCAGCCTTGCCACTAGCAGACTGAGGGCAAAAAGCTGTGACCTCTGAGGACTTCTCAGACTATGACTGGGTTGAGGATTGAGTGACATAAGCCTTGTGACACTGCCCCAAGCCGCTGTACCCCAAGCTGCCATTTCATCTGAATGTAACTGGGTTCATGATGGGAACAGACCATACAACCTCCCAGACAGAATGATCCTGCGTGTCTCCTTTAATGAAGACTGGCCAGGCAGCCCGTGCCGGCCAGGCCCGCAGGA
The DNA here is from genome assembly GCF_020171115.1 of Neogale vison. Taxonomy (NCBI): domain Eukaryota; kingdom Metazoa; phylum Chordata; class Mammalia; order Carnivora; family Mustelidae; genus Neogale; species Neogale vison. The sequence goes on from NC_058097.1 coordinate 17,315,571, forward strand.
CAGAAGATGCAGGGCAGCTGTGAGTCCTGAGGCTGTAACCCTAAGTCCCCATTAAAGCATCTATCTGTCTTGGGGAAAGAAACCCTGCTATCTGCACCCAAAAGCTAGAGATTAAACAAATGATAAATCCCCAAGTTAAAAATCAAATCAGCAGAAGAGGAAAATCCCATTTTCTGAAAGTTACCAAATATTGGCTAAAAGCCAGGTTCTACCCCAGCGTGGCCCTGAGCCCAGCAAGTCTGCACAGGTGTGACTGGGGTTACAGAGAAGAAACTCACAGCTTCCCTGCTTCCAGTGTTGCCAAGAACAGGGTCTCCCACAAGGCTCCAGGTCACAAGAGTGGTCCCATCAAGTATCAGTGCCTTTTTGTTTCCAGTTTGGGTGGACAGCTTTCTTTTCTACCTTATCTTCTTGGAAACATTGTTTCTTGCTGCCATGATACCCTCAGATCCTGTACTGGGCTGAGGTGCAAACACACCAGCTCCCAGGACCTCGGGCCTCAGTGGCGGATGGGCCAGGGACACAGGGGGCTCCCCTCCTCCTCCTCCTTGAGGGACCCCCCAACTCAACCCTGCAGTCCTGTTATCAAAAGTCCTTTGCCGGGGGTGCCTGGGTGGCTCAGTGGGTTGAAGCCTCTGCTTTCAGCTCAGGTCATGATCCCAGGGTCCTGGGATCGAGCCCCACATCGGGCTCTCTGCTCGGCAGGGAGCCTGCTTCCTCCTCTCTGCCTGCCTCTCTGCCTACTTGTGATCTCTGTCTGTCAAATAAATAAATAAAATCTTTAAAAAAAAAAAAAAAAGTCCTTTGCCAGACCCTCTTCATGCACCACTCCCTGCACACCTGTCCTTGTATTTCCCAAGCTGTGGTCAGGAGGATTCCAACAGAAAACAGAGAAGCCCGGTGAGGGCTTGGAGCACTGCCAGCCATCCACTTCAGGCTGTAGACCCAGCAGCCAGGACTGGTGCTCCCTACAAAATCAAGGGCATGGGCTTTCCAAAAGCTCTGCTCCTCAAAGGCCATGGCCCCTCTGACTCCCCATGCAACTCTTCCAGTCTAAGGACAGAAGTCTCCTCTCCTCCCTTACAGCAAGAGCCAGGGGAATGTTCTTCATGGCGAGATGCCCAGTCCCGGCTTTGAAATGTGCTGGGGTGAATGATCGCACAAGTGATCAGACATCAGCAAATCCATTCTAATTCACTCCATTTAAAACTCTTGTTTTCCATACAGGATTAGGTTAGAAAAGAACTTAATCACCCCAAATCCACTTCCAAAATGGTTACAGATCCTAAGATCAAGCGTAATGATCAGAGGAAAAGACTGGACCCCTGGTGTTGAGAACGCATGTTTGGTACTTAACTGATCAAACCAGCCTTCCTGACCCCAAGAAGGAGCCTTCCTCCAGGCTGGGGTTGCTGTCTTCGGTGTTCTCAAGCACAAATAAAGACAGAGGTAGAGGTGAGGTCAGGACACTTCTCTTGCTGCAGCAGATTTGCAGTGGTGTCTATCGTGAGCCACGTGCCATTCTGGGTGTTGCAGATCCACTAGTGAACAAAACAGACCTGAGCACTGCCTGCAAGGAGCTTTACCTGCTAGTGGAGGAAGAAAGACAACATGGAAATGCATCATGGGTTAGGTGGTAATACTTTGGAAAAAAACGTGGAGCAGGGTAGAGCCGTAGAGGGTGATGGAAGGGGACATTAGTTCCCACGGGGTGGCATAGGCTCTTCCGAGGGGGTGGCATCTGAGCAGGGACCTGAAGTCAGGGAAGAAGGGGGACATCTGCAGGCAGGGTATGACAGTGGGAGCCCTGACCTGGGGCCAGAGGTAAGCAGGCACTGTGTGTGCAGTGCCCAGACCCAGCATCCACACATCTACTCCCCAGCCCGTCGGCATCTCGGGAACCAGCCTCCGCATGAGCAAGTCAGCAGAGCGCATCTCTGCCCAAGGAGCCATTCTCGCCCTTCTCAGCAGCTTCTTGGAAGCCTCCTAACTCAGCACTCACTGGCTTCCTGGGAGAATGATGTTCCAAATTAGGCTTGTATTCCCGACTGAGACACCAGCATCCAATCAGGAAAGGCTCTAACGAGCAGCCATTGCCTTAAACCCTCCATCGTGGAACCAGTCTTCTGCCACGAGCAGGAGCCCAGCCACTGACCTCACAAGGGCCCTGCTCTGCGGGGCTGCCACAGCTGGTGCCAGGCTGAAAAGCCCAACTAGGTCAGGATTCTGACCTAAAGCTTATCCGCAGATTAGGACCTGTGTACGAGCCAGAGTCAATCCTGAGCTCAGGCCTAGCATCTGGATTGAGCCCCATTCCTGGAACTGCTATGTCTCACACCGTCTCCATTTTCCAGAAGAGAGAGATGAGGTCTACCTGAAGAGGTGGGGTGCCTTATCACTCAGGGTTCCATCAGGGAGGCAGAATCATTGTAATTGTGATGGAATAAGGAACTTATTGTAAGAGTTCTTAACGGCTGTGAGATGAGCTGGGGGACCAAGAGCCCAAGAGGGGATGTGGTGGCTCAGAGGAAGGTCACTAGCCAGCCCCAGTGTGGGTGAAGGGGTTTGGAGGCTTCCACAGAGCTCTGGAAGGCAGGCCCATATAGCTAAGGGAGGCTGGGAGAGCAGTCAGTGGACCATCGTTGGCTCTTAGTGACCATTGCCTCTGTAAGTTTGCAGAGAAGGGTCTGGTGTGGGCCTGGAATTGCTGTCAGTCAATCTGGCCGGCATTTGGGAAGGAGGCGGGGACGGAACATTCCATTGAATGCAAAAGTAACAGATGCCATCACAATCACCCAGAAATCTATTATTTTAGCCTATGTAACTCCCAAACCACCAGTCAGAAGAGAGATTCTATCCCACTCAGAGCTGGCCATGTACTTGGGCTCTGTAGCTGAGCATTTTCCGATTCTTAGGCACAGAAAGGGCAGGAATGGCCAGCCCAGCCCACTGGCTCATCACCCAGGCTCAGTTTTGGACAGGAAGGTGTTCTAGGTGTCTAGGCACTTTTGTCAGAACTTGAAGGATGAAGTGTGGCCAGGTGAGGCTGAGGTGTGCACGTCCGGAAGATGCCCTCGTGTGTGTCTAGAACATGTGAGTGTATATGCCTAATAATGGACAATGCTGGAAAAGTCTGTCTCTCCCACTTAATCTTTTTAAAACTTTCATCAAATGGGTTCCTCTTGTCGGAGTCTAATCCAACCACTACTGTTGTCTTACTCACTGGACCTCTTCTGTACTTGATAAATGTTACTTTAGAGCCACCATATTGAATTAGGCGCTGATTATATCTGATTTACCCTGTAACAGGGTTATGTCCATTTCTTAGCATGTAGCAGAAGGGCCTGATGGTCACCAAGCTGATCCAATAATTACCTCTTAAAATTGTAGTCCAAATGGGTCATGTCAACAAGTTCCCCCAACTAAGGGGGCACCCCAGCTGAGCGGGGCAGGATCTGACAAGCAGCATCACAGCAGAGCTCACGACACCCTCCCCCAGGGACACATCGCATGTATCTGAGGGTGCCTGTTACAGAGGCCACTTGCCAAAGGCCGGAAGTGGGACCAGGAGTTCTGTGGCAGGACGCACTGAGAAGAGCTGTGGTTTCAGAGTCAGATGGAGCTGGAGCTGGGTTCGAATGCTACCCCCTCCACGGTGATCTTGGGGAGCGAGCTTCACCGCTCTGAGCCTTGGGCACCTCATCTGTAAAAGGGTCACAACAGTAGCCACTCGGCTAAGCTGTAGCGTGGGGAAGGTGATGGCGTCAGGAACCTGGCCTCAGCCCCACAGAGTCAGGAGCTCTGGGGTATCATGGGCACTGCTGACATATCCCATTTGTAATGAGGTGCTTTTCTCTAGACAAGGTTCTTACAGAAACCATGTCAATGCCTGGCTGCCAGCCAAGTCCTCAGCCCATGGGGACAGGCGATGAAAAGCTAGTAGTACAGGCAAGAAGCAGCTGACCGGGCACCAAGTCCTCCAGGAAAATAGGGATCACCTCCCATACCCACATCGTAGTCAGGTGCCTCTGGGGGAGCCTGGGCCTGCAAGGTCCTTCTGTGTGGGTGTCCCCAGGATGGGACGGGTGGCACATGGTTCTTCCGGACCCCTAGGACTAGAAGTGATCCCCTCCAGTCCTACTTGTCTCCACCCCAGGTAGCAGACATGTCAGGGACAGGGTGACCAGATGTGCAGTGGGGTCTCAGGCCAGAGGGTGGTGGGAGTAGGATGGCAGCCCCTCCTGCCTAAGCCTGCACCCCAACCCTGAAGCCTGAGTAGGAACGGCAGAGGCCCAAAGTTCCTGTCTGGGGAAAGCAAGGCCTTCCCCTGCAGCCCAGCCAGGCCTGAGTTAGAACCCTGAAGTGACCCCCACCCTCCATAGGGGCAGTTTTCTTCCTTTAGTGTTTGAAAGAGAATCCCAGCACCTCGAGGTGCAGGGAGAGGCTCTGTGGCCTGAGGAGGCCTGGAGAGTCTGCTCGCTACAGCCACCCTGTTTAAAAACAAGTGAATCAACAGAGGGACTGTTCATCAATATTTTAAAAAAGAACTGTAATTAGAGGTTGGTGAACCCCACACAGCTCCTGGCCACGATGTCAAAGGCTTCCTTGACCTGGAACCGGGAACAGAATGAAAAGCAACCGCAGACACGGTCGGCCCTGGCGTGTTCTGCCACAAATCCCACAGGCCAGGCGCTCCCCAATGAGGCTCGTAAAAGATTCTGTGGCTAGTAGAAGTCGCATTTCACATGCGTCCACATTCTTTCATTCCTGGGTGGGTTTTCTTTCTAAACTTGGGAATAGGGGCATTCTATTTTAAGAATATTAATTACCGTCCAACTTTCATGTACTAATGTGAACACCACCCCCAACCAAAAACCCAACTCTGAACTGAGGAGAGGAAACAAAAGTAATTTATGGGATAATTTCGTGTCCACATCCCTCAAGGTTGCCTGAGAACATTTATCTAATGCATTTATTTCTGGTCAAGAGAAGTGAATGGCTGGCTTTTTGGTGGTTTCTGAAGAACGAAGGGAGGGCTGGCCACCTTGGCCTCGGAGATGCCGGCTCGGGCCACCTCAGGCCAGGAGTCCTGCTCAGGGCTCAAAGAGGTAGTGTCAGGAAGTTAAAAATAGAGTGAGGGACCCGGCACAAGCTTTGACACATGGTTTTCTCATCCAGGGACTGCCACATAGGGCCCTCCTTTTCCAGCTATTCTAAGTGAAAAAGAAAAAAAGTAAGATTATCTGAGAACTAAATTAAAAAAAAAAGTGCTATATTTTAGCTACCTTTTCTGCGTTCTTCCGCCTTCTCCCAAGTGTTCATTTTGGCTCCTCTTTCCTCACTAAGCCAAAAATGGGATGAGTCCCGTGGTTCTGTCCTTGACCCCCTTTTGTCCTCCCCCTGCCCTCATCCACAGCTGGGGCTTCAGCATGGCGCCCTCGTGGCCAAAGCTCAGGCACGTGCCAAGCAACTGCCTGCCTCTTGGATGATCCCTGTCCTCCTATAAGGCCCCCAACTTCCCAGCACCAGATCTGACATCTCCCTCTGGAGGGGCACATTTGGGACATATTCCCCCCCCCACCCAGTTGTCATTCCCCATAATCTTGTCTGTATGCTGGTAGCCAGGACTGTCTGACACGTGACCCTGGTCCCAGCCTCTTCAGAGGCAGGAAGGGGAGCAATGGGCGCTCCCTATGGGATTCCCTAATAGTAAACGTGAAGGGAGACTGGGAAGGCTTCCCTTAGGCCTGACGGGGAGGAGCAGCCGGCCAGGCAAGCCAGGCAAGGGGGTTTCAGCGGGAGGGGACAGTGTGAGGAAAGGCCAGCTTTGAAAGAGACCAGGAACTGTAGACGGAGCAAGGAGAGCTCTGGAGGCGTGAGCAGGGAGATAAGATCGGCGAGGAGGGACACGGGAGAGGATGGCAGACTCAGGACACGGGTTTTATCCTGGGGGTGTTTTCAGCTGGGAGGGTGCTTGGGTTTATGTATAGAAAGAGGACCCTGGTTTCTGTGTGGAGAATGAATGGTGGAGGAAAGTCCGAAGGACACAATGAGAGATGAGGGGGCTGACCGGACACCCGGTGACCCCCAACAATAGCTCTGCCTGGCTCCTGCTGGCTTATCCCTTCCCAGCACCCCCAGCTCTCTGCCCAGACAGACATCCAAGAGAACAGCCCACACACTGATTCACACTCGGGTGTTAAGGACAAATAGTGGCACAATCCACCTCAAATCCCTCTGGGACACAGGAGGGTGGCAGCAGAGGGGAGGGCAGTGGCTGCCAGCCTTCCCAGACCTCTGGGGGGATTCCTCCCCTGCCTGTGGGTCCTTCTGAGCATTAGGGAGCCCTGTGGGGTCAAAACTCAAGCCAGGAGGGGGCCATGGATGAGTCTTACTCTAAGCCTAGGCTCTGCCACTCTAGCTACATATCCCCAAATCTCCCTTTATACACGGCAGCCTAACTGATGCACTAGCTCAAATGACCAGGAAGTTTTCTCAGAGCTCCTGCTGTACCACTTGGTACATACAGAGGGAACTGAACGTTTTGGTGACCGACATTCTGGCCTGGTTAGAAGCCACTATATAATCCAATCTGGGCTCCCTGAGTGCCTTTCAGGGAATGGACTCTGTGCTCAGTGCTCAGGGGGCTCTAGGCTACAGTCTGATACTTGGTGGGTGTGAGATTGAAGGATGGGAGCTGGCAGCTGCAGAGTTGAGCCACAGAGGATGGGTGCCAGGTGGACCAACGGGGGGTGTCCCGGACACTGGGGACAGCATGTACAAAGGCACACAGGCGTGAAAGAGTATGCAGTGTTCCAGGAAAGATAAAAGCTAGAGCCGGGGCCATCAGAACCAACCAGTGGGAGGGAAGGAGAGGCAGAGGAAGGCTGCACCCCATCACCAAAGGTCCCCAGACCAGGCTGGGTAGAGGGGTTTGTTCTTTGTACAGAGGGAGATCTGGAGGTGCTGGACAGAGGAAGGGGCAGCATGAACTCAGAGTGGCTTGGGCTGGGAACCTGGGCTGGGACTTGAGCATGGTGGATGGCCCACAGCAGGCAAAAACTGAGGAGGCCCAAGAAGGAAGAGAAGAGAAGGAGCAGGGACCGGAAATGGACTGCAAAGCTGGAAGTGACTGGCCTTGACTCTGGATAGGACGAGTTGAGGGCGGAGGGAAGGGCCAAGAAGAGAGCCTCTGCTCCCTGGCCCACTGATGGGGGGCTGTGCCCACTGAGGCTTCTGGGGGACTTAACTCCACCCTCTGGCTTCCCTCCTCTGCTTTCAGTCCCCCTCTATCTTTCTCTCTTCTTTAACTGCCATCAATAGAAAACCAAATACTTTTTAAAGATTTTATATCCTTGGTTTTCATTTTAAAAAAATAAGTGGAATGTTTCCTATTGCTTTCTCAAATAGAAAAGCAAAGTTACCTGTATGTGGTCTCTCATGTATACGAATGTCTAAATTCTCATTTTTCCCGTGGTATATTAAAAAAGAGAGAGAGAGAGAGAGCCATTTCAGGCATCAGGATGAGATTTGGCAACACCCTTTTGGTGCCCAGCTGTGCCTCATGCCCTCAACCCCCACAACCCCTGCCCCCTGAGAGAGCCTCTGGCTGGGCAGCACATCCCAGGCTCATCACCTGAGGAGGGCTCGAGGAAGACCCAAACATGGTAGCCCTTCCCCTGTGGGGTCTGCGGATCGTCTCTCCAAGCCAGGGGCACAACCCCAGGACGATGACATTTTGATAAAGTTTTAAAAAACGATTTCACTTTGCAAGACAAATAGCTAATAAAATAGATTCTTTTTTGGTAACCGCCCATACACCAATCAATCTGTCACTCGGAAAACTGTTTCCTGAGAGGTGTGAAATGAGGCCACTCTGGAGTTCTGTGGGAACAGAGAGACCCCGAGAAGCTTTCCATTCCCAGATTACACTTGCTACCCCAAAACAGGGAAGCTCTCTGATTCAGAGCTCAGGAAATACACAGCTGATTAGTTGCTCAATCAATACCAACTTTTTGAAAGACGAACAGGAGGGAGGAGTCTGTCCCACTGTTTACATGCAGCCTGCCCACACCATCAGGTGTGCCTCTTGCCTCTGTCTCTTTCCAATTCCATCCCTATTGGGAAAAAAATTTTAAGTAAGTGTTCCCCATCTAGGGGGCTTGCAGAGTGGTTCACACCAAGGGCGCCTCTTCTGCGCAACAGACTTTCAAGTAACAAATTGAAACAAAGGGTCATGTCAACACCACCAGCAGAAATAAAAAGGAGAAGCCTTAGTCATAAGACACAACCCCTCTGTGCCTACTGAGGCCACTAACAGAATATAGAGACCCTCACCCCCTGCACACTCTCTTGATAGCTCTGCATGGCTGCTACTTGCTTTTCCTACCTTTATTTTCCCTTAACTCTAATTCCCTCACTGCTTTAAAAAAAATCTATTATATTGTACGTAGAACACAGTTTAAGTCTTTTTTGGAACAAGATGGAATAAATCTGAGTTAACCAGAACCTCCCTCAAACCAGCTCTAGCTGCAGAATTCTGCTGTACCAAACCTACAGCAGCAGCGGGCTCTGCCAAGCGCTAAATACAGAACAGTGGTTGCACACAGTGGGCCCTCAATTATGTGTCAGTTCGTTTGTCTTTTAAATGATGGAATCTGAAATGCCCGAGGAACAAATAAGATGAACAGGGTAATAACTACTGTGAGAGAAATGTGACAAAAAACAATAATAACAAGAACAGATCAGCCCCCAACCCAGCCCCCTCCCCCCAAAAAAAGCTGTAATTCCGTGGTGGAAACGATAGAGTAACTGAAACACGTCTGAAAGTAGACACTGAGATGACTGGAACAATAGAGCAAAGAAAGCAGGGATGTTGAGGCTAAAGTAAGACATCAAACCAGAAATGCAAACAAAGAAGACAATCAGAGAGGTACAAACAATCCACTTGGAAATGAGAGATGGTGTCACAGCCCTACAGCAGGTGAGAGAAAGAGAAACAGGGGCGAGGCACACGATGAGGGAAACAGATAAGAAACGATACAAGAAAAGTTACAATACAAGAAATATACAAGAAATACAAAAAATACAAGAAAATACAAAAAACAGCTCCGCCTAGAAATAAAGAACACACACTGTGCCTTTCAAGTTTAACTCCAAGAGAAAGAAATCAGCATTTGCTAGTTATAGTATGGAATGATCTGGCAAGCTGAAGGGAGATACGTTCTTTTGAACTTGGATAAGAATGACAAGAGGACTGACATCACAAATAGTGAAGACAAGATGAATCTCGGATAGAAATGTGGCATTCGAACCACACAGGAGTGTCCTAACCACATGGCAATTATGCTCCTAAGACTTGCTATGTGTAAGTAGGAGAAAACAGACTCATTAAAAAGTGGGGGGTAGGGGAGGCGGAATTTGTGCACAATTATACTTAAAAAGAGAGAGAGAATTTCTGGCTTTTTACAAAAATATGAAAGACAAAATCTGATATAACAAGACACTGGGATTAAAACGGACCGGTTGAAAAAGAAAAAGGAAGTGATCTGATGAAATTCAGCCACTCCTAAGATTTAACATACACTAATAATTCCCAAATCCTGCTCTAGCCAAGACTTCTCTGAGGAGTTGTGGGTCTGAATATTCTACTGCCACCTGGACAGATCCGTGCAAATGTCCCCCAACACCACAGCCCTCCCTTGACTGACTGCACCCCTGGCCAATGAGCGACTTCAGCCTCCATTCAGCTGTGTAAACTGGAGGTCCTTTTCCATGCTCCCCAGGCTCAATCCTATCCACTTGTGTTAGTCTGCTGGGGCTGCTAGAACCAAAGATCAGACAGGGTGGCTTAAACAACAGAAATGTATTTTCTCCCAATTCTGGAGGCTAAAAGCCCAAGATCAAGGTTGTGGCTGATCGGGTCTCTGGTGAGAGCTCTCTTCCTGGCTTTGCAGTCCTTACCTGGCCTTTCCTCCATGCAGGTATAAGGCCGTGGGAGGCTCAGATGTCTTTTTTTCTCTTCTTCTTTTTTTTAAGATGAAGTAGTTTTCTGCGTTGCATTTTGTTTTATTTATTTTTTTAAGACTTTATTTATTTATTTGACAGAGAGAGATAGCAAGAGCTGGAACACAAGCAGGTGGAGTGGGAGAGGGAGAATCAGGGCTCCCACTGAGCAGGGAGCCCAATGAGGGGCTTGATCCCAGGACCCTGGGATCATTACCTGAGCCAAAGGCAAATGCTTAATAACTGAGCCACCCAGGTGCCCCTCAGATTTTTTTTTTTTTTTTTTTAAATAAGGACACTGATCTGGGGACGCCTGGGTGGCGCAGTTGGTTGGACGACTGCCTTCGGCTCAGGGCGTGATCCTGGAGTCCCGGGATCGAGTCCCACATCAGGCTCCCAGCTCCATGGGGAGTCTGCTTCGCTCTCTGACCTTCTCCTGGCTCATGCTCTCTCTCACTGTCTCTCTCAAATAAATAAATAAAATCTTTAAAAAAAAAAAAAATAAGGACACTGATCTGATCGGGTCTCACCCTTCTGACATCATTTAACCTTAATTACTTCCCTAGAGGCCCCATCTCAAAGACAGCCACACGGGGGGGTTAGGGCTGTAATATATGCATTTGGTGGGGGGAAGGTCCTCTCCCCATCCAGGGCTAGAAGTAAATCTGGGGTACTTCTGCACACCGCCAATAAGGTCTCAACCAAATGCACAGACCGGCCTCTGAGCATGCCTGTCCAGCCATGCCTCTCCTCTTGCCTTGGTATTGGATGTTTAAGGGTAAATCCCTTCACCGGAACTCAGTCAACACTTTTCCTCAAGGCCAGCAACTGCTTCTCACCCTCAACCCAAGGGCCTTCCAGCAACCCAACCTAGTCTCAGGTCTGCAAGACGTCTGACCCTGACGCTCAGCTAGAGGGCTGTGTGACTTTACATACGTTACATCTCTGGGCTTGAACCTTAATGAAGGTACCCAGCATTACCATGGGGATAAATAAATCAACCTCCTAGGTGCCAGGCACTGTGCACACATTATTTCTGGACCTATGAAATTAGGAAGAAAGTAGAAACTGTAGAAAGGAAGTAGAAACTAAGGCTTGGAGAGATGCCCTGCTTGAGGCCACTACTTACTGTTCTAGGGAGCAGATCCATCCAGCTGCACTGCTGGTTCTGCTGACTGGGCTATATCTCAGGGGATGTAGAGGCATTCAGGAACCTGGCCCAAGCATCCAGGGATGTGGGCTCACTTGGAGCTGCACGTCCATCAGAGGTCACCCCAGGTGCTGGTCTGCGGTCTTGGGGCCTGCGGGCTCCTGGTGGACAAGCAGGCAGGCGCGTGCTCAGGACCACTGCTGGATCCGTAGACACTGCCTTGCTGTGCTGGATGAACAGCCCACTTTCCATACCCGCCCCCCCAGGCCCGCCCTCCCCTACTGCCTATTTAAACAAGGGGCCCTGACTCCACTCTGCCCAGGCACTGCCGGCTTCCGGAGCTTAGGAGAGCAGCCCTGCAGTCCTCACTCACTCGGGGATGAAAGGTCCTTCTGTTTCACCATTTCCTACTGGTGCGTTTTGAATGATGATGCTGGGCTGGGTTGTAGCGGGAGCCGGTACTGTTGGTTTAGGAGTGAACTGAGATGTGTAGCAGGCCTGAGGGCGGCTCTGATTGAATTTTTCCCATTTCTAATCCCTAATTTGATGTGCTCTTATTTTCAAAGAGGGAGAAGGCCTATAGTTTATGAAAGGACAGAGGGGAGCATATTTCAAAACAGGGTTTGACTGAGAATATCAATGATTGGATGAGTTTTTCTTTTGAGGAAAAAACAAAAAGTCCTGTAATTTCCAAAGTTGTAGTGATCCCATTTCCTCTAGGGAACCCCTCCCTAAATAGTTCCTGTCATTTAATTCTATTTTGAAAAAATGTGCAGAAGAGTTTGGTGGGGGAGAGAGGTTGTGCAGCTGGAGGGGGACAGTTTGGGGAAGGTCTGAGGACAAAGGGCTTCCTTGAGAAACTTCTTGTTGAGAGACGTGGAGTGAGCTCCTCCCCACCCCAGGGTGGTGGGACCTGAGAGTCATGTGGGCTGGGATGGCTCAGTAGAGGCCTGCCTCCTTCATATCCACTTCTAGATGCTTCCCAGCCTGTGGCCTAGGGTCAGGTCAGCCCACGAAGAGGGTGAAGGACAGAGGTGCACACAAGTCATCAGCCTGTGGAGGGTAAAGAGGCAGGCATCCCAGGTACAGGGGACAGGACCTCCCCTGGAGGCCAGAAGAAGGCCCCCTCTGACCTCCTGGCTATGGGTTGGAAGTTGGACTCCCCAAACTATAGGTGGGGAGGGATGCCTCCAGGTGGTTAACTCAGGGGGAAACAAGTTAGGGTGTCCACATGGGAAAAAGGGTTCCTGGGGGAACACAGGTCCTAGGGGCCATGGCTTCCCTCTTCCCACCCTAATGTGGCAACATCAAGTACCCATGCTCCTTTGGGCGCGGCTGCCCAAGACACTGGAGTGACCCCATGTCTGACCGGGAAGGGGGCACCTAAGGCTCAGATGGATAGCTGACCCAGGCCTGGAATCCGGGTCTCCCTGGAGCTTCTCCATGGGGATTCCTAAGCAAGAGAGAGCCAGTTGTTTTCCGAGAAAAGAAACACTCCTGCCAGCCCTCTGCAACTCCTTCTGCTTGTGGGCCAAGGGACCGGGACTTAAATTCCGGATTTCTCAGAAACACAGTTGGAATGATTTGCAAAGTAAGTGTCTATAAATGACGGGAGCTGGTCCGGAGGAGAGCGTCGGGGAGGAATGGTTGCTCGATGTGACGGTACTGAAGAGGGTCCTGGCCTGAAAAGGTGGAGGGCCGACGAGGGCCGCACAGAGCCCCGCGGGGTGGGAGTTGAAATTCCCAGGGCCTCAAGTCAAGGATAAGGCTGGAAAGCTGAGAGCCGGACTTGGGACTAGGAGCGGGACTAAAGAGCCGGAGCGCCTGAATGGTCAGAGAGAGGCCCCGGCCTGGGGCCAGGGGGCGGAGCCAGAGTGTCCCGGGAGAAGTCAATACCGGAGGCCGGGGGCGAGGTTAGAAGGGGAGGGCGGAGCCACAGAGAGAGACCCAGCCCACCAATCCCACTGGGGGGCGTGTCTGGAGCTGCTGCAGACTGAGCCAGCGAGGGATGCAGAGAGCCGGTGACATCGTGTAAATGGCCACCGCTCACGGAGTGTCCTCCCGACCGTCCCCTAAGTAGACCCCACTGAGGTCACGAAGTGTCTCTGCTGAACGTCCCCTAGACAACTATCTTTACCCTATCTGCTGTGAAAGCGCCCTATTTCTTTCTCTCTGTGCGGCTTCCTCCTCCCTGCCCCAACCCTGGTCCGGGTGGCCCCCGTCTGTCTTTTACCGCCTGGGTTCAGCTCTGTCCCATCCCCACGTATCTTGGCGAGGCTGAGATTACACAAAGGTCCTGGGGGAAAGCTCCCATTGTTCCAGCTTCGTCTATCAGATCTAACCCAGGCCCCGAGGCTGGAGCTCTGAATTCGCCTCTCTCCGCCCCCCACCTCACACATCCGCAGCCTGGCCCGGGTCCAGCTGTTCAGGTAGAGTTCTCATCCCTCTCACCCGTCAGGCAGAGCCCTCTCCACCTGTCAGCCCTCCTAACTCCCCCACGCCTGTGCAGGTTTGTGGCACAAACCTCCGTGCCCCTCCACCCCTTCCGGCTGCACTTCCTCCGTCCGCGTCCGCGGGGACAGCCGGGTCCACACCCTCTCCTTGGCGATGCGGAGGGTGTGGCGCTGCCTCTGGCGCAGGTGGGGCCCCTTGGTCTTTGTACCTGGCTCACCTGTTCTGGGTTGCTGGGTGGCTGTAGGTTGAGTCCCCGACACCCCTGTGAACCGCTCATCTGCTTTCAGGTCCCGATTGCGGTGGCTTCCCCTCTTCAGACGATCAAGAGGGTCCCAGCAGCCCCTCCTCAGGTAAGACAGGGGCTTCTGGAGGGGGAGTGATGCTCCAGGTCTCCCCACATAGGCGAATTATTCATGTTTTATATAAAGAGGTGCTGTGTGAAATTAAGAAAAGGTTCTGTTGTTTGGTTAAAAGGTTTAGAAACAGAGCTCTGGGTAAGCCATCAGGGGGCTGGCACTCTGGGCCTCCCCCTCTCCCTCCCTTTGAGGCGAGCAAGGCCAGGGGAGGGGGTGTGTCTCACTCACCCAAATCTTTGGAGAAAATACAAACTGCCTCAATACACGGGGAAGACTTGAGGCAGCACTTCACAAAAGTGGAGGAATACAATATAATTTAAATGTCGGGAATTGTAACCAGATAGCATTACCCACTAAACTATTAAAAATTTTTTTTCTTTTAATTGCTTAAACCCCAGAGCTGGTAAGGATGCTATGAAACAAGCACTGTCAAACAACTGGTGGAAAGCAATTTGGGCCGGGGAGGGGACGGAAGGGGAGTTGCTGAGGCTCGTGGGTCGTCAGGGCTCCTATTATCTGCCTGCTCTGAACCGGACACAGCTAGAGTCAGGTGATAAAACCTAAGTGCTTGCAGGGGGACACAGGCCTAGGAGTTAGAACACAAAAACCTGCATTCCTGGGACTAGGGGCAGGGGCGGCAGGGGGCGGGGGGGGGGGGTTGTTGAACAGCTCAGAGGCTGCTGGTGTCAACCACAAGAGCACAGTCCCTGATCTGCAGAGACAATCCACAAGGCCACTTATGACACTTCCTCACTTCCCCCCTTTGCTCTGAGAAATGGAATTTGTCACCATTGCTCAGCCTCCTCTCTTAGTTCTGCTTCTAGCTTAGTAAGTCTGAAGATGTGGGGGGCTGGTCCCCCTTCTGGTGTGCAGACTGCCAATAGGGGCAATAAATGCACAGAAACCACCAGCCAGGTTAAAGGTCCTCTCGTTATCTCGGGGGCCAGAGAGCAGAGAACTGGCTGGGGATTGGTGAAGAGACTGAGAGACTGTCACGGTGACTTCTGAACCCTGAGCCCCCTACTTAGCCTGAGCCTCATCCCAGCCCACAGATGAGGCCTATAAGGGAATGGCCCCAGCAAAGGCAGGGAGGCCTAGAAGGGTGTGGTAGAGAACCACACAGGGGCCTTGGGACTTCACATGTAGGAGGGGATGCAGAGCAATCCTGGAGACCAGAATGCTGAGCCTAGTGTGCCCTTCCCTGCCAGTTGCTTGGGCATCCTCCTGGGGTCAGGAGGGGTCACTGAAGAGTTTAACAGGGGAGCAGTGTCGTCTACTGTATAGTTTTAAAATATCCCTGTAGCTGCCATGTGGTCCAGAGGAAGGGAGGCCAGCTTCAGGGAGACAGGTAGTGGCTGGGCAGTGTGTAGCTGGGACGGAGCGGGGCCTGAGCTGGCTGTGACCCTGGGAGTGGATAGGAGGCATTAGGGAGGCAGAACAGAAGCTGGTGGGAAGAGGCAGGGTATGGAGGATGTCCAGAGCCTCAGGGACTATTCAGGAGACAGAACTGGGCAGGGGGTGGGGGGGGGAATGCAGTGGACAAAGAAGTCAGCTATCCCGAGAGACACCTGGGAACAGGCGATACTGAACATTCAGTGAAGGGAGGGGAGAAGAGGCAGAAGAAGGTCTAGCTCCTCAGGGTGGGCAGGGGAAGAGGGGACAACCAAAGGCTCAGAGAAACCACAGCCCCAGGGGCAGAAAGGGCATGAGAAGTATGGTGGCCCCAGGACCCAGGGCAGAGGGCCGTGGGATAGATGAGGATCACGCAGCTGAAGTCTCATGTTGGGCCTATTTTTAAAAGCAAAATCAGGTTGAAACTGTATAGACCATTTCCTTTTCGGTGCTGACCTCTGTTCTGGCAATTTTCTCTCCAGAACTTTACCAAAGCCCGGTGGAACCCCCTATCTACCGTCTCTCTAGTCATGAGGGGGGTGCAGGAAGCCTCAGGCCGGGGGTGCTGCTTGGACCCTTAGCCAGCCAGAGGGTCACTAAGCCATCCCAGAGGGCAGGACACAGGCCGGGCCAGTGAGGCTCTGCTCACCCTGCTCGGAGCCGAACTGGAGGCTAGGCTGATCGTGTGGTGTAGGTGGGAAGCTACTCACTCAGACATTCTAAGCATTTAAGTTAAACAAGCCCAGCTTAAGACAAACTGTCAGTGAATGTGTTGGATCCTCCTTTCAGGCTCATTTTTCACAGCTGCTCCTCCCTGGCGTCTCCCTGCCGGCCACCTGGGACCGGGTGGGTCATTGTGGTCAGAGCGTGGCCCGCTGGGCAGGATTTCAGAGCGCCTCTGCTTCCCACATGCCTGCTCTCAGCTCTCCCGGACTCTCCTCTATCTCCCTCCCTTGCTCACTGCTCGTTCCACCCACCACGTACCCCCTTCCTGTCTCCATACCCTCCAGGAGGACACCCCACACTAAAATACAAACACCTAGAAAGCAGGCTCTGCCCCCAGAAATTCCTGGGGCCTTGCTGCAGAATACCCCACAGTCACAGTGCTGCGTCAGACTCAGAAGAGCTGGATGCCAGGTGCCCCCCGCCTCCTAGCCCTCCCCCCTCGCCAGCCCAGGCTAGCACCCCTTGGCCAGCACAACCCGGCAGTGTCAGACCCCAACCCTTAAGCACAGGCTGTTGCACCATCTCGATCTGCGCCACCCCACTGTACTCTTCGACACTCCCTCCTGCCTGGTCCCCTGTGGGCCTGGCTGGGTCCCTGGAACCAACCAACGGGTCCCTGGAACCCGTGTGTGTGGATTTACTTTAATACTTCTATCACTAGCAGTGGCCCTTTCTTTGAGCAGGAGTGATTTCCCTAAAAATGAAAAGATTCAGGCTCAGCTGTCCAGATGCCTCATGGTCCTGAGCAGGGAATCAGCTGTTCAGTACATACACGGAGGGATGGAAAGCAGTGAGCCCCCGATCTGGTCCGGGTTTAGGGCAGAGGAACATCATTATTGCCATTAAAATCTTTCTTAAAGAAAGTTGGGTCTGGGGCGTCAATCTGGCTATATACTGGGGAAATTGAGGGCTGTTGATCGGTTAGTCTTGTTTTTGGTAAATGGATTAAAGAAATCAGAAGCCTGGGGTCCTTGGGTGACAGAGTTGGTTAAGCATCCTACTCTTGGTCTCGATCTCACGGTGAGATGAGCCCTGCCTCGGGCTCTGTGCTCAGCTTGGAGTTGGTTGGGGATTCTCTCTCCCTCTACCCCTCCCACTAGTGCTCTCTCTCTCTCTCTCAAATAAATACAGAAGAAAGAAAGAAAGAGGAAGGAAGGGAGGGAGGGAGAAGCCTTCCTCTATTGGTCAGGGTGGGAGGGGTCATGCTGTGGCTTATAATCAGTTTTCTGTCGTTGCTCTTATGACATGTGGGGAGCAGGGTTAGCTGGGGCGCTGCTCCATGGTTCCACACCCTGGGACCCAGGCTGATAGAGCAGCCACCGTCAAGAACACTACACGTAGGGGCGCCTGGGTGGCCCAGTGGGTTAAAGCCTCTACCTTTGGCTCAGGTCATAGTCCCAGGGTCCTGGGATCGAGCCCCCAATCGGGCTCTCTGCTCAGCGGGGAGCCTTCTTCCCCCCTCTCTCTGCCTGCTGTGATCTCTGTGAAATAAATAAATAATCTTTAAAAAAAAAAGAACACTACGGGTAGATGTGGCAAAGGGAGAGAACTCTAGGAGGTCTCACACCTGTGCTAAGTACCCTAGCCCAGCAGTGACACAGACCACTTGCACTCACAGCTAGTGGGTAGAGCTGGTCATATGATTCCACCCAACCACAAGAGGACCTAGAAGTGCAGTCCTGCCTCATGGCGGGGAGCAGGCTCCAGCCCCTGGGGGGGCAGGGGAGGGCAGAGGAGGTGAGCAAGAGTCCTATCCTAGGCTTGGAGGCAGAGGTAGAGACAAAAAGGAAAACGTCTACCCAGATGTTCACAAAGATAAAGCGTGCTTATCCTTTAAGTAGTTATTCCTGGATGGAGACATGTCCCTGTCTGCACCAGCACATCTATACCAGCAATCTGGGGACATACAGCCTCCATGACCCAGCGCCAGCGGTTCTTGTTTCCCTTTTCAGAAATGCAGGATTCAACAGCCAAGAACGCGTAGAGACAGCTACCACTACCAGAGGGGCAGGGGTGAGTGGGAACCCTGAGCCGCAGGAGACCCTTGGAAGGCAAGCTTGGTGGCAGCAATGAGAGGGAATTTGGGGAACTACAGGTCCCCGTGATCTCTTCCCCACTGGTCTTTGCTGTGGACAAATGACTAATTCACAGTCTTATGCAAATGAGGTTTCACATCTTACTCCCATGGGAAGCCCTCCAGCAGCCCCCAGTCGCCTCCCAGTTATACGCTCTGGAGCAGGCTCTGAAATCCCACAGGCAGGTCAGAGACCTTCGGGAGCAAGCAGCCCCAGGTTTAGCCCAAGTGGGGTTTCCTCTCTCGGGGAGGGAGTTCATGCTGGCTCTCTCAGCGCCCAGGGCTCCGGTGATACTGTGTGCACGGAGGACCCGAGGACAGCCTCTGAGAAGGCCCCGAACAAGGGGCTGAGCGCTCCTGGTGAATGAGACCCTGCCCACGTCCAGAAAGCCCCGGCCTCAGGCTTAGCTGCGGAGGGCTGCCGGGAGGCTTAGGGAGATGCTGATGCCTGATCTTATTTACTCATTCACACCGATTTGCTTTTTAATCTCTGCATAAATTCTCCTCTAGGACTCGGTTTGTTAAATGTTCTTTGCAGAGAAAACTTTAGGCTGAATGTGAAATGATTCCCTTTAGAAGAATTTTAGCAAGTCTGTTCTGTTTTAGGAAGGTTTGTTGTCTTCATCTGTGTTCTCTGGTGCCTTGAAATGCCTACACACCGCTCAGCCGGCCAATCCATTCCAGGAGGAAATGCTGTACTTGAAATGCAGCTGAACACTGGGCCTGCAGAAATCCTGCCATTTGTGTGGACTTGTATTTAAAGTTCTACTCCCACAGAAAGTATGTTGTCATTTCTTCTTAAGCGAAGGATGTTCCAAGCCTTGTTCAGCTCATGAACCATTAACATCAGCAGGGAAGCAGGGACTTTGCAGGGACAGCAGCCTCTGTACCAGAGCCCGAGAAAAGTGAGATCCCTCCTGGTCTCCATGCCTGGGGAGGGCCTCTCCTTCCGAGGGAGGGCAGGCAGACCAGCTGGAAGCATGTCACATGCCGGCCCTCAGCCAGGCATGCGGCAGACACTACAGAGTCGCCTAAAGCAGGGGACGTGACCTGCTGGGGAGTGCCAGGACCCCCTGCTCACTCAGTGCACGTGTATGAGAGAACTCAGGATGTGAGCAGGCTCAGACCACTTGGGGAGGGAGGCCCGTGCCAGTCTAGGTGCTCAGTGGCGTGCCCGTAGCCTCCTGATCTGGACCTGGCTTAATTAAGGACGTTGAAGGCTCCTCTTTCGTAGTTACGACTGCCTCCGGTCCTGCCTTGGAGATGCCCAGTTGGTGCCCGAAAGGAGGAGACTCGGGAATAGAGTGATCTCAGACCCGATTTGCATCATGGAGGAAGCTCCTCCAGCCTCCCTCCCCCCAACCTAAATCCTGGGCTCAGCCTCCATGAGAGCACAGGATGGGCAGGAGCCCTGCAGGCTTCAGCTTCCAGGCTGCAGGCGGGTTCTTGAGTGGTAATACAGAGGGTACGTGGGAATGAGACACGATGCTGCTCGGGATGGCTCAGGTGCGGATGTGAGTGCCAGCCACCATCCAGCCTTCTCCTCAGTGGCCCCATTTCTGGTCACCGGTGGAATGGCAGACGGGAGAGAGGAGGGTGGCCAGATCTTCGAATTACAGCCCCATCCTGTGATGGAACCCACGGTCTCAGGGCGACCGCCCCATGTCGCCGTAGCACAAGGTCTTACACCCAGGAGGACAGTCGTTTTAACTATTCAATGGATCCGCACCCTCCTGGCACATACACCTCCAAGGTGGCTTGAGATTTGCTTTCCACTCAGGCAGGAATCCGCTGCAGCTGGGCTTTCTGAGTTCTGGCCTGGAAGTGCCGGGGCTGGCGGGCTGAAGGAGTGCCACAGGGCTGCCTGCAGCCTCTTCCTCTTCTCAGAAACCACATGACACATTAATAGCTCCCCTGGAAAGTGTCTTTTTGAAAATTTTATGGCCCCTTTGCCTGCGTCTGGTTTCTGCAGAAGCCTGTGACTTGGGCTCGCATGAGCAGCCCCCAGTACAGTCCTGCCCGGAGACAGAGGCCCCAGCCTTGGCTCCTGTCTGGGGGAGCAGAGCACCTTCCCTGTCAAGCAACCAGCCACAGGAGAAGGAAACTCTGTGGGGTCCAGCTGTATCCTGAGGGTCCTCTGCTGCAATGGAATGAACAGTCGTAATAGTAACGAATAGTAATTAGAGACGTGGCAGGCGCTGCGCTAATTGTGGTGCATACGCTGAGACTGTGTGTGTGTGTGAGACGAGGTATGTTTGCCTAACAGATGAGCAGACGACGCGCAGGGCATCAGTGAAGCCATTTATCCAATATGTAGCACGAGGACCCAGACCGAGCACATGTGACACCGAGCCTGTACTTATAACATCTGCACGGCCTTCCCCTGAGGGATGCTCAAATCACATGGGCAAAGTTCCCACCACCACCGGCTCTCACAGGGCCTTCAAGGACTCAGGAGAAAGGCCCCCTTTGCCCCATGGGCAGCCCAGGGGCGGAAGTTCACCCCGGAGACAAACTGTGAAGAACGATGTTTTAGAAAGATCGGGTCACTGATACATATTAGGATCCCTTTGGTGGGAAGTGACAGAAATGCAACTTAGACTAGAGCAAAGGAAAGGGTAATTTGCTAACTCACGAATTACAAAGTCTGGGGGTTGTGTTGTCTTCAGGCACAGAGAAAGTGGAGCTCAAAGTGCCTCGAGGACTCGCTCCTTCCAGCCCTGAGGTCTGTTTTCCTCTGAATTAGATTCACTCTTGAGGAAGGCTCCAGAAGCTTCAGACTCTTAGCGCTTCCAGCTCAGGGAAAATGCAGGCCTCTTTCCTGAGGGGTTCGGTAAGGGCACCTGTGAGAGAGAGCTAGCTTGGGTCTTAGGACCATTCACCTTGGGGTCAGGGAGCTGTGGTGTCAACTGACCTAGTGTGGCTTGCTGCCCTCCTCTTGGACTGGGGTGGGGCAGACAAGAGTGAGTCTGCCACAGCCAGAGGACAGCAGCGGGGTGGGACCTGGGCCTGGGCTGGTGCCAGAGACTCCCTCAGGTGCTCCCAGGCTGCTGATATGCAGATAGACAGGCGCCTGATTAGAGGGACAGCTGGGGGACGTGCAGGGCAGGGAGGATATGGGTAGGATAGGGAAGTTGGGGAGGGTTTCAGAGAGAAGGGGCAGGTGCTTTGGATCTGGAAGGGTCAGTGGGCATTTACCTGGCACGCCTAGGTCACTGGGAGCTGCTGCTGCGGCACATGTGTTCACGCCAGCCCCCAGCCCCCATTTCTGTGGCTTTCAGGGATTAGCCTGGGTTTTTCTGACCCGCATCTCTTAGAAAGGCATCCTCTTCAGTCTTTCTTTCTGTCCTCCTGGTGATGAGCTGACTCCAAGTTTCAGCAGCTCCCGTTGCTATGCCAACCCCTGAGGCGGCAGGCATCCAGGCAGAAATGGGCCGGCCCAATCTCGGCATCGCCAGCGGATGCGAGCACATTCCGGTAATTGGATTGGAGTGATCCTCTCAGTCTTTCCTGTAGAAACCTGGGACTTGGACCAGTGCCTGTTTAGACATGAGCCTGTGGACGCAAAGAGGATGGGAAGAGGTCCCTCCTCTCCAGGATTCCCAGCCCTGCTGCTGCTGCTGGGAAGAGAGGGCTCAGCAGGCATGAGAACCAGAGGGATGACTAGGAAGGAGGAACAGGTCCCATCCTGCCCCCAACCTGGGGCAACTCCCAACCCTCCTCAACTTCCCCTAAGTTCTCCAAAGCTCGGAGATCCCTCCAGATGGTTCAGGCTTCTTAGAGGGGCCAGCACTTGCCTTGGCCAGCAGAACTGGGCTGGCCTGCTCACTCTCACACTGCAAGAGAAATTCACATGCAAAGTCAGCACTCACCCAGGACCCTTTCTTTGATCCTCTGTGTGGCAGGTCTCGTGTACCAGAGTGTCTGCCAGGTCCATTTCGCAGGGAGGTGGGACATGGGATGGACGTCCTGGGGACAGTATCACTTGGTATACAGTAGCAGAGGGCCTGTCCATTGCAGCTTACCCAAGGAGTCTGTCGGGGACCTCTCTACCATCTTCAACATCAAATAGGACAGCCCTGGCCAGGCCCTACTCCTGCGATGCCCTCCCCAACGGATAGCAGATTAGCTGGTCCCCCAGCCCTCAGGGAGGTACTTATTGGGAGGAGCACTGGCTTAGCTCAGGCCTCTGAGCAGTCCAAGTCTCCCCTTCCGGTGCTGTGGTGGCTGCAGGTCAGGTCCCCACAGATACCAGGAACCCACAGGAACAACTATGGTGTGGAGTTTCTATCAGTGCTCCACACCCGCCCAGGCGTCACCATCCTGTGATCTCTCAGGCCAGTCTGTGACCACCTCTTCCTCTCCCATCTGGATTTTTGGTTGTCTGGCCCCCAGACCTTGCCAGGCGATTTCCCCTCCCAGCTGGATCAGCCTGCAAACCGATCTGCTCCCTCTGTCATGGCTCTGCAGCCCAGGCTTCTTGTCCCAGTTGGGCCCGGTCCAGTCCTAGCTGTAGGGGAAGGAACATGTTAGTGAAGGCTGGCAGCTCCACCCTGAATGGCGTGTATGGGTCTCTGAGGATCTGAAGGTATAGCAGAGCAGTCAGGAACCTAGAGGCTTGCGGAATGGGCTCCAGGTGCCCCCAGCACAGTGCACAGAACCCGCCTGTCGCCTCTCCACAATGCACGGAATCCACAGAAACCTCAGCTGAGGCGTGGTCAGGGAGGTCCTATGAGGAACAGAGGGGAGATAGGGAAGGACAAAGCCTAAGGATGAGCCCAGGTATTGCTACGCTCATGTGAGAGAGGAGATCCGAACCCAAACTGAGCAGGGAGCAGTGCCATTGGGAGTGAGGAGCAAGCCTGAGGTTGCCTCCCAGGAGCCCTCCCTTGGGGTACTGGGTAGCCCCCCATACTGATCCTAGGGCTCAGGAGTGACCATGAGGACCTGAGGGTGTCTGGGACCCAAGCTCAGCTCTGGAGACCATGGCATTGGGGCAGGGAGGAGGCTCGGGCATTCTGAGCAACCAGGAAGCCCCACGCCAGGATTTATAATGGGGAAAAACCCAGGAGTAATTACTACTTTAAAAAGAGGAAACTGAAAGCATAATCCAGCATATGGGCTTGAGCGGCTACCACTCAGCACATGTGGCCTTTGTCGGACCTGTCACCCTCATCAGAGATGCCTGTGGTGGACTTTGCTTCGTAAAGATGGCGGCTCTGGGACAGGGATCGAAGAGCTGCGGCATGGGGGGCGGGGGCAGGCGTTCCTCACCTGGAGGCCAGGCCTGGGCCAGGCCACCCACAATGTTCTGCCCTGCTGAGGGGGTGCAGGCGAGACAAAGGCCCAGGGGTGCAGACCACCCCCCCTCAGCCCCAGGGACTCTAAGGCTTAGTGAGAAGTTCCCAGCCTCTGGTGTTTAGCTCCCACTCCCCTCTTTACTGGAGAAAGTGTAGATCAGACTAATTAATGTGTTGTTGTTTGTTTATCCTCCTTTCATCTCCCTGAGACAAAATAATTAACCACAGAGCTTTAGAAACTGCCTCCATTGGTAGCAATCCCTTTTGTGTCAACTGCGTCAGCAGCCCCCGGGCACAGATGCAGGGCTTGCGTGCTGAGCAGGGCGGGGCAGGCGGTACCCGGAGGCTCCTTCTGTCCAGGGCGCTGAGAACTAGGGGGCAGGGGGAAGGCTGGAGCAGGGACCCAGGTAGCCATGAAGAGCTGGGAGGCTCAGATCTGCCCCATCGGGGATAGAATGCTTGTGGTGGCGTCCTGGGCTGCCAGCCACCTCAAACCCACTGATGCCTGAATGGAGACCAAACGTATTCCTGTGACCAGCCCAGGAGAGGCACAAAGAACAGGCCTGGCAGCTCACTGCTGCTGCAGACAGGGCTGGGGGGAACTTGCCCAGAAGGGTTTCTGGGGCCACAACAGAATTGAGGTCAACACAGGGCAGCTCAGGACGGGGCCAGGCCTCACTAAGAGCATGGTCCCCCCTGGCCTTTGAAGACCAGGACTCGGGCCCAGTTTGGAGAGGGTGGTGAAGGCCACTGTCTGGTCTGGGACTCCAGGGCAGGATGTCAGGTGTCTCCTCCCAACCTCTGAAACAGCTTCCCCTGCCCCAGGGGTACGGGGAGAGGGATGGAGGGCTGGCCCTCTGGCCTCACCACCATCCTTGAACGCAAGCCTCATTGCCCACACCTGAGTGATAGGCCTTGTGACTACAGCACCAGATGAACGTGGTCCCACTGCCCACAGGCGGACAACACGCTTTTCCCAGATTCAGCCGAGGTGCAGCGTGAGCTCTCTACAAAGGAACAGTTTCCCATGGCTCCTGGCCAGAGAGCTGTGGTCTGAATAGACTCACCTGCTTCCCCAAACTAAACTTCCTTCAAAGCAATTTCCCCTAAAGAAAGTAAAATTCTTGTGAAATGTATTCTCCAGAACCAGACACAGACACCAGCTAAAGTTCATCTTTAGATGTTAGCAAGTACCTTGTCCCCACTAAATCAGCCCTGGAGATGTGGCCACAGGAGTGCACTGAAGTGACAGGTGCATTCCGGAGACCCCACCCCACCCCCTCCTTGCACCTCAGGCCTGGAGGCAGTGCAGATTGACCTCCAGTCACCCACCCACTTCCTGAGCTCCTGCTGTATGGCCCCAGGACCCGCCAGGCCCCTCAATGCAGCCCCTTCTTCCAGGAAGCTCCCAGTCTGCTGGGAGGTGGCTGTGACCCATGAGCTTGATGACCTGGAACTGCAGAGACCAGGCCATGCACAATGCAGACAGGAGCCCCCCAGGGAGCTACCTAAGCCAGCTGGCAAGGAGAGGCAAAGGGGGCAAAAGGGCCTCTCTGAGGAGGTGAATTCTGAGCTGAGTCCAGAAGAAAAGGGGTGAGCTCGGTGAGGGGCAGGGCAGGGACAGGAAACCACATTCCACCAAGTGGGATCCGGGCACAAGGGAGATGGGGCTGCAGACATGGCAGGCCTGGCTGGGACACAAGACAGCCAAAAAAGGGCCCACAGAGGGTTTTGTGGGTTTGGGGTATCTGAGGGATGGTCAGACTAGACAGAATCCCCCCAGCCACTGTGTGGAACTTGGCCTGAGAGAGACGCAGCCAAGACAGTACTTGAAGCATCATGCACTCATGGACCAGCACAGGAGTTCCAGGATAAGGACAGATGCGATGTGGGGACTGAGGGGGAGGCAAAACCCAAATGGCACCCAGGTCCTAGCTGCAGTGCCCAGGGAGGCAGGGGAAAGACAAGCGGTGGGCCAGGATGGATGGAACATGGGCACAGACCCCAACTCTCCATGGCACCAGGGCAGAGGCTGGACTGGGTCGGGGAGACAGTGAATAGGAAGTGAACCCCCCAACAGACTGGGTAATGAAGACTCAAGATGTTGGCTATACCAGCTTCATCACACAATGATCTCCCATGGTCCCTCGAGGCTGGGCCAACACTCCAGACTCTTGGCCTTTCTTAATTCTACGTTCAGCACAGTAATTCGCTGGCAGCCTCTGCTAGGCAGGGCCCTAAGACCTGGTCTGAGGCTCGTGCCTTGGCTGGGACAGGAACCCAGGGTGGACTCATTCCTCCAGCCACGGGCCTCAGCTGGGCCCAGGCTGCATCTCAGGCTTAGGGGAGAAGCTTGGGCCAGATCCTCACAGCTCCAGGATGTTTCTCCAAAAGTCAGAGGGACCATCATTCTGGATGTGGGTTAAGGCCCGGGCAGTGCCAGGATCCTGGCTGGTCAGAGATTTCCGGGGGTGGGGGTAGGGTCAGCAGGGGTGGGAGGGCAAGAGTGGGCTGATGCTGCAGGATGGGCACTGTGAGAGCCTGGTTGTGGGTGGAGCCCTCCTCTCAGGGGTCCTCCTGCCAGCGACACTGCCCTGCACCCCAGGACTCTCTGACCCCATGTCTCTGCTGTTTGCTCCCCCTCTGTTCTGACCTGAAAGACACTCAGTGACAAGCAGGTGTATTTGAGGATCCTCTGAATCAGGGTCACCCATTACCCATTCCAGGCACACTCCTGGCTCCTGGTGGGCTTCTGGCTGCTCCAGGCCAGCGTCAGGCCCAGGAACCCTCCAGGATCCCCAGGCTGCCTCCCAAATGCCCACAGAGCTAGGCCCCTCCAAAATCTGGCGTTCATTTCTGAGCAGTTAGGCTACAAGATCAAGACAGATGTGGTCACGTCACCAAGCTGTTTACTCCAAGGAAACCAAACACACACAGGCAAACAGAATACTCCTGCTTCTGATGGAGGAAGCGGGAACAGGGTGAGGGAGCGAGTGACCCCAACATCTGACCTGCGCCCCTAAGGATGAGTAAAGCCCCTTATTTTCTGTCTTACAGGCTCCCTGGCGGGCCTTGGTGGCCCAGTATGGCGCACTGAGGTGAATCATGCCTGGCTGGCCAGCACTCACCACTGACCACCCAGAGACGCATCTCACCAGGAGGTGACCCCTTCTCCACCTGCTCCCCCACCCCACCCCTCGCAAGAAAGTGCCCGCACTGCCACGGACACCATGTAGTAGGGCCGGCCGCGGCGCCCAGTGAGCTGCGATGGTTTTGTACACGGCCCCCTTTCCCAATAGCTGTCTGTCCGCCCTGCATGCCGTGTCCTGGGCGCTCATCTTCCCATGCTACTGGCTGACAGACCGGCTCGTGGCCTCCTTCATCCCCACCACCTACGAGAAGCGCCAGCGGGCGGACGACCCGTGCTACCTCCAGCTGCTCTGCACTGTGCTCTTCACGCCCGTCTACCTGGCCCTCCTGGTTGCCTCGCTGCCCTTCGCCTTTGTCGGGTTCCTCCTCTGGTCCCCACTGCAGTCCGTCCGCCGACCCTACATCTACTCCCGGCTAGAGGACAAGGGCCTGGCTGGTGGGGCGGCCCTGCTCAGTGAATGGAAGGGTACAGGTCCTGGCAAAAGCTTCTGCTTTGCCACTGCCAACCTCTGCCTCCTCCCTGACTCACTGGCCAGGCTCAACAATGTTTTTAACACCCAAGCGCGGGCCAAAGAGATCGGGCAGAGAATCCGCAATGGGGCCAGTCGGCCCCAGATTAAAATCTACATTGATTCGCCCACCAACACCTCCATCAGCGCGGCCAGCTTCAGCAGCCTGGTGTCACCGCAGGGCAGCGATGGCGTGGCCAAGGCCGTCCCCGGGAGCATTAAGAGGACGGCCTCTGTGGAATACAAGGGTGACGGCAGCGGTCGTCACCCCAGTGACGAGGCTGCCAATGGCCCGGCCGCCGGGGAGCCGGCGGAGGGTAGCCTGGAGGACGCCTGCATCGTGCGCATCGGAGGCGAGGAGGGGAGCCGGCCCCCTGAAGCCGACGACAGCGTTGCTGGGGGCCAAGCCAGGAATGGGGCTGGTGGGGCCCCCCAGGGCCAGACACCCAACCATAGTCAGCGGGACGGGGACTCGGGGAGCCTGGGCAGCCCATCGGCCTCCAGGGAGTCCCTGGTGAAGGTGCGGGCCGCGGCAGACGGCGGCGGCAGTGGGGAGCCGGGCGCCACCAACAGCAAGTTCCCCTACAAGGCCTCCGGGGTGAAGAAGGCGGCTGCACGCAAGAGGCGGCACCCGGACGAGGCCTTTGACCACGAGGTGTCCGCTTTCTTCCCCGCCAACCTGGACTTCCTGTGTCTGCAGGAGGTGTTTGACAAGCGGGCAGCCGCCAAGTTGAAAGACCAGCTGCACGGCTACTTCGAGTACATTCTGTACGACGTCGGGGTCTATGGCTGCCAAGGCTGCTGCAGCTTCAAGTGTCTCAACAGCGGCCTCTTCTTTGCCAGCCGCTACCCTATCATGGACGTGGCCTATCACTGTTACCCCAATGGGCGGCGCTCCGATGGCCTGGCCTCGAAAGGGGCGCTGTTTCTCAAGGTAGGAGGCTGTGGCCATGCCCCGGGGCACACAACAGCCTGTGGCAGAGCCTTGGTCGGGGGGCGGGGAGGACAGTGGGCTGCAGTCAGGGGGTCCTTCCACTCTGGGAGGGCTGGGGACAGGCCAGGCCTCCCCTGGAGCTGAGCCAGTGGGCGCCCAGCTTGGTGACAAGGGCCGAGGGTTCAGGCTCAGACAGGCCTGGCCAGGTGCTCTTGGGCAAGTTCCTCAGGTCTCTGAGCCATTATCTCCTCATTTGTAAGAAACCTAGTGCCCATTCATGGGGCAGGGAGTGAGCTTGAGGCCTGGGAGGGTCCTTGTGCCAGCAGTGAAGATGACAGCAATCAAGGGAGGAGGCGGCGGCAGGGGGCCCCTGCCCACAAAGGGGCAAACGCCCGCTCACTTAGGCCCACAGCCTCACTGGCTGGGTGCCCCCTCCCTCCCGGTTCTCGAGCAGCTGCCATGCCAGGCCCTCTGCCCACCAGCCCAAGGCTTCGCTTCCATAGTCACTAATTAAAGTGAATCATAATTATTTCTGCTAATTTGGATGCAATTGCAGGAGTTTTTAGACCATGGTAATTTGGTCATTACCCGTTATCTTCTACTGAGCCTGACATGCTCCAAGTGTTGACTTTTTTGTTCCCTACGCAAAAGCCATTCTCGGCGTTTCCAGAATTTTGGGAAGCACCATTTGGCCAGATGCTACAGGACCCAGACCCCACACCACAGTGCTCAGTGGTTCTTATGCAGCTCTGTAGGCCCACAGTTCGGGGTCTTTGACTCTTCTCTCACAGCCTGAGATGCTGAAATTGAATGAACTCCTCTTACCTCCCCATTTTGGCATATGGTTCATCAATGTTCTGTTCCTCGGATATATTTTTGTCTCAGCAGCTGGAGTGACTTTCTGGGGGAAGGAGGGGACGTGTTGTCAAGCTTAAGAGAAGAGCGTACCCTCTCCCTCCCACCTGCTCTGCCACAGATGGTTCAGAAGCTGGGGACCCCCTTGGCCCTACCCCCAGCCCACACCCTCGTCTCCCTCCTTGGTCTGGCTCTGCCGACCACCTTGCCCACCAGGGTGATGACAGTATTCTTGGGACGGCCTCTCTGCTGCTGACATTCTTCTCACCTCTCTGGCCATTCCTTCCAGGCTCCTGGTCCCCTGCCCAGCCTCGAACCGCTGATGCTCCCTCTGCTCCTTCGCTTAAAACTGGTCTGCAGCTATGTTTGATTTGGTCCACAGCATTAACAAGTTTCCTGTGTTGGCCGACATTTAAAAATCAAGATATTCCACCTAAAATCTAGTTTGCAATTTCTGTCCGACCTCGCAGATCTGACAGCATCTGGCAGGCCTCCTCCCACCTGTCCGGCTCTCAGCCCGAGCTGAGGGTTGACAGCCCCCACAGCAGGGCGACCCGACCTCACTTGGGTAGGCCTCTTCATTTCCAAGTGGTCACCATGCCAGCACCCCCCTCCCTGCACCTGCCTGGGGAAGTCACTCCACAGACTCCCTTTCCACACCTGCTTGAGGGCTCTTGCATTTGTCCCAGCCCACACCTCTCCCCTGAGCCCCCAACCCCATGTCCGGGTGCCTCCTGGACACCATTCTCTTTCACTTATTATCTGCCCATCTCCATCAGCCAGGTTCCACCATGCCCGCTTTGACTCCTCCCTGTGCCCTGAGCCCCTCTCCTTCATCCAGGCTCCTAATTTCACTTTTCAAATACGTCTAGGTCCACCCCTTACCCCCAGCTGCACTGTCATGGCCCAGGCCACCATTCCTCTGCATCTGCCTTTGTTTGGGGCTGTCCTTCCCCTCCCAACTCCATTCCCCTCCAGTGCTGTCCTGGGTCTGACTCCTGCCCACTTCCTGCTGCCTCAGGGAGAAGCCCAGCCTTCAGTGCTGGGGGGCTCTGCTCCAGCATCCCACTCCCCCAGGGGCCTCCGTGCCTGGCTCCCTGTGTCCCGGTCCCACCCTGGCTTGGCCACGCTGCTTCTGTGAAGCTTTCACAGCACGGCCAGCAAGAGCCAGCTTTCCCTCTGTGGGACCCTCAGCCCTGCTCCCCAGCCCTCCTGCTGCCTGTTACTCTGTCAGACAGAAAGGAGAATGCGCCATTTGAGCCCTGTACACAGCAGACCCAGCCCATCTGCTGGGGAAAGCGTGCCTGTTTCTCCTGCCTGGAGGAGTGAAATAAATGAGAATTCAGGAGACAGGCCCGGGGCTGGGGGTTGGAAGGCTGCAGGTGGAGACCAGTGCTCCTTCATCTGCATCCCTTCTCCCCCCACCACCCACTCTGCGGCAGGTCTATGCCTGAGGACAACGTGCTTTCCTAATACCGTCGCACCCTGAGAAGGGACTGGAACCCCTGGCTGCTCCTTAGGTGTGGGAGAGCCTGATTCTGGGCCCCTTCTCTGTTGACAGTCTTTGCCCATCATGACTACCAGGCACAGCCTCTCAGTGTGATTGTTTTTCCAAGAGAAACACAAACCTCTGCAACTCCCAAGGACTCAAGCCAGAGCAGAATCAATCAGTTCAAGCACGTAGGGATGTAGGTCCTGGCAGCTCACAGGGCTGACGGGGATGACGGAGAGCAGGGAAGTCGCCAGAGTGGCCGAGACATGGGCTGGATGTGGCTGAGGGACAGGCAGCTGGTAGCTGGGTCCTTGTGGCTGTGTCTTCCTTCCCTCCCGCTGTACTCCTGAAGGCGGTGGGGTGGGGGTGGGGGGTTGTTGAGTGGTGCACCTCACCTGTCCTTGTGCAGGTCTTAGCACAGGCAGGTGACACCAAGTGCTGAGTGAGTGAGGGGCTGATG
Organism: Neogale vison; assembly: GCF_020171115.1. Lineage (NCBI taxonomy): Eukaryota > Metazoa > Chordata > Mammalia > Carnivora > Mustelidae > Neogale > Neogale vison. The sequence continues at coordinate 17,346,428 of NC_058097.1, forward strand.
CACTAAGACCCTAGAGTGGGTGAAAAGCCTGGCAAGTCACCAGGAGTTGAGAAAGCAGCAGAGAGTAGGATGAGGAGCTGGGCTCGGGGCAGCTAACATCTAATGTGAACCGGCCTCCGCCAAAAGAGCCTCATAACCCCGAGCCAATTCTAGTATAATTGTAGCATAACCCTCCGACCTGTTGTAAGGCTCTAGTAAGGCAGGGTCCATGAAGCTCCAAGCCCTAGTGCTCACAGCATATTATTTCGGGGGAACAGATGCATTGCCCCAGGAATACAAGGGGCAAGAGCGCCATCGTGTGGCCACTGGGAGGCACAGTGGTTTTCTTAAAAGACCATGTTGTGTTTTTGCAACGGTGCACATGAATGGTATGTGATTTCGCAAGACACTGTGGGGCAGGGGAGTGGTGGTGGTACTGAAAGGCCGAGGTTTGAGGTTTGGGTCTAGATTGTGGGCCAGAAATGACTGGCAAACATGGGACTTTATAAACAGCCCCAATTCAGGCTGTACTGCCCATTTTCAAGTAACCAGATGTTCATCCTGCTGGGCATTGGAGAAGGAGAGATATGCATCCATCCAGGCTGGGAGAGGAGCTGGAGAGCTAAGAATGCCTAATGATGCGGAAACCCATATGGAGGAGAATAATGCCTACCTGACTTCGGCAGCACAAACAAAGATGGAAGCCTCCCCAGGCTCTCAGACTGGAGGGCCCGTGATGTGGCAGGGTTGGCGAGTCCAGACCACTTTTAGCTGGGGGATGAGCAGAGTCATGTTCAGCAGATAGATATCCCTTAGCTATAAACTGGTCTCTACAGTCACCTTCCCTGGACAGTTCCCAGGGTCCAGGATCTCATTATCATAGAAAACCCATTCTGGAATGGATTAAAGAAGTTTGGGGAAGACTGCTGAGGTTCAGGTGGGAGGAAAGCCCAGAGAGAGAGAGAGAGAGCGAGCTCTGGGGAATGGCAACCACAGATGATCTAAGGGACACCCCTGGCGGGAAGTGTGGGGGGGGTCTCCCATTGCAGCCTCCAGCAGCTCTGCTGGGATCAGAGGCCTGGAGAGCAGCGGGCTGGGCAGCATCACTTAACTCCACAACCACAGCCCCATTGGCTCAGGCTTGCAGGGGGGTCACCACTGGGGGGTGTTTCGGGTGGTCTGTGATGTCGTTACACTTTAGCCTGTGGAGACACCCCACCAGGATCATTAGCACTTGGGCACAGAGTCTCAGAGGACCGCCCCCCACACTGCCCACCCATGAGGTCACCGCATGACAGGTGCCAAGGAGATGGAGGCCATAGCTGTCATCTCAGATCAGGAAACCACTGCCCAGAAGCAGATGAAGTGGCTTCTCGTGGAGCCACGGGGGCAGAGGCTGGGGAGAGAGCAGAGGGCAGGGCCCTCTCCGTGTCAGGAAGGATGTCAGGCTCTGAGGCTGGGCTGCTCCCAAAGGGGAGCTTGGCTTAGACTTTGGAGGAATGGGCTCCAGGGTGGGATGAGGCCTAGGCTGTGGCTAAGGGAAGGGAGAACAGCCATCAGACAGGAGTGGGCAAGGAACCGAGGAGCTGGCATGTGAGGGTCATCCACATGGACACTCGTCACCAGGAGACGGCCAGGTTATAAGGAGGAAATCGGCGGGGATTTCTGCATTTTCCTCCTATAATGCTTGCATGTTTTACTAGTGGCACTTAGCATGCCAGAAGCTGGTATTTCTTGATATGTCTGCCTCCCATACTAGACCAGAAGCTCCTGGAAGCATGACCTTGCTGTTCCTACCTGGGTCCTAGTGTAGCCGGGAGCTGACAGAAATGGGCTTGTACTCAGGATAATGTCGACTTCATCGTCAACACCTCCCTCCCTCCCCAACAGGTGCAGGTGGGAAGCACACCTCAGGACCAAAGAATTGTCGGGTACATTTCCTGCACACACCTGCACGCCCTGCCAGGTAGGATCTGGCGGCCCCGGGCTTTCCAGGGGGTGGGGCATCAGCCCCCCACAGGCTGGGGTCGGCACCCCGGCCTGGAGGGGGGCTCACTGCAGCTCCGCCATCTAATCTCTCCGGCTCTGCCCCACAGAGGACAGTGCCATCCGGTGTGAGCAGCTGGACCTGCTTCAGGACTGGCTGGCTGATTTCCGAAAATCTACCTCCTCGTCCAGCACAGCCAACCCCGAGGAGCTGGTGGTGTTTGATGTCATCTGTGGAGATTTTAATTTTGACAACTGCTCCTCAGGTGAGGTGGTGGTCCTCCCCAGTCGGGTCAGCTCCTGGGGAGGGCACGGGCTCCAGGCACAGCGGGAAAGGCTTGGGTTTTGCAGCTTGAAGAACTTCCTGCTCCTCGGGAGCATGTGGGTGAGATATTAGCAAGACTGTGATTTCTCTGCCCCCTAGAAATCCTAAAATGAGAAGAGCCCACGCTCTGCCTAGAAAGCGCAGAGGCCTCCTTACAGGAGACAAAGAGATGCCCTAAAAATGAACTCTGACAAAGAAGCCTCGGGGCCTCTGAAACTCAGACTATGGGCGAGTCAGCTAACACTACCCACCAGGTCCTCAGTCATCTCTTGCTGTGCACCAGGCACAGTTCTAACCTCTAACGGCTGTTTCATTTAAATCTCAGAACTACACTGACGGTGAGCATGGTGTTGATCTACAAGGGTGGGAGAGGAAGCAGAGACCCAGACAGGCCCAGTCACTAGTCCAAGGTCACAGAGGCAGGAAGTGGTGAACTGGGATTTGAACCCTGGTCATTTTGCCTTTAACCTAAATTAGGTTAAAAAACTAAAAACTAATCATGGGCAATCTTTTAAATAATTGACTTAAATAACTAACCTGGTGATCACATGGATCTCAGGGACCTCCTGGGAGTTTGTGCAGCTCTGAGCTTCTCCCTGCCAGAGGAGCTGATGGGAGCAACACCAACTCCCCCCCCACCCCCACCCACTGGCTCCTGGGCTCCTTCCACACCAGCCCCAGCCCAGGAGAATCTATAGAGTTTCACCCCATGAGTGACATGGGGTATATGAGCTCAGGCTTAGCCCTCAGGGAAGACAGGAGACCTGAAGGTCCCACCTGGAGCACAGTGCGTGCCCTTACCTGGTGGCCGCTGCTTCTGTTGGTTCATGACCCAGAAATCGACCTCTGACAATGGTGAGTAGGGAGAACAGTGTCTGCCACGGAAGGCACAGCCCCCGATCCTAGCCCACGGTTCCCTCTAAGTCACATGCCTGGTCACATGCCTGGGACCAGCTTCAAAAGCCGGCGCTCCTGGGATCTTCCTGCATCAGGGAGGGAACGCAGCATACAAAGGAAGAGGCTGCCGGAGGGTTCCACCTGCTCGGGCCCCACCTGGTACCTGTCTTTCCTCCCAGGCACTTTCTGGCTCCATGAGTTGGCCGGACAAACTGGAATCCAGGGCAGGTCACCTGTCTCTCTCTCCACCTCGTATGGTCACTCCTCACTCAACCTGGGCACCCAGGTCCATGAGGGCAGGACCACCGGCCAGGGCAGCATCAGCTGGCCCCCTACAGGGTTTGCCGCCACATCTGGGCACCACCTGGAGGGAGCCCAGGAGGACCAGTGACCACTGTTCTCAGAAGATAGCTCAACCCAGCGCTGGGGGTGGGGGGTGGAGGGGCATTCTCAAGGACACAGAAAACCAGTGACAAACGGACCACAGAGCATACCCAGTGGCAGTTAGCCAAGGGACTCAGTGCTATCTGGTCAGGGTGACTAGAAGCAGAGACAGGCAGCCCTCGAGGACAGACACCCTGTGCCCCACAGCACTGCCTCCCTCCCTCCCCACACAGATGACAAGCTGGAGCAGCAGCACTCCCTGTTTACACACTACAAGGACCCCTGCCGCCTGGGGCCGGGAGAGGAGAAGTCCTGGGCCATCGGTGAGCTGGGGCTGGGCCAGAAGGTTGAGGGTGGGGGCACCAAGGGAGGACAGGGGGAGGGTACTGCCAAGGCCCGACTCTACACCAAGATTGGGCTCTCCACAGGCTTCTCAGGAAGACTTCAGGCCCTGCCCCCAAGACCCCACTGCAAGGGGCAGGGCCAGTCAACTGCCCAGGGAGGCAGCCCTCCTAGAGGCTGGCTGGGCCCTGCCTGCAGTGACCACTCTTGCCTCTTGTTCCCAGGTACCATGCTGGACACAGACAACCTCTATGACGAGGAAGTGTGCACCCCTGACAATCTGCAGAAGTAAGCAGCAGTCGGCAGTCTTACTGCCACAGTCATGCTGGGGAGGGTGGTTCCCAGGGCCGGGAAAAGCACTGAGCCCCGACTCTGGTGTGGGGAGCCGGTTGTGCCGGGCAGAGTGGAGCACACAGTTCCGTGGGAAGGAAGCCTGTGAGGGCCTCGGGGACTGAAGGTGGGGTGGGTGGAGACTCGCGGGGGGCGTGGGGATTGTGTGCCCACAAAGAAGCCTCCCACCAGGATGAGGGTCTCGAGGTGGCATTTCCTACATCAGCACCAGTGTCCAGGCTCACTTTGGAAGAGCTCAGCCTGCCATCCTGTTGAGGCCCTTCCGGGAAGGGATCTCTCCAGGCAAGGGCAAGGGTTGCCGCAGCCCTTGTGGAAGGCCTAGGGAGATGGCCTGTGTTGCAGGATCCTGGCAGCTGGTAGCCACCAATTAGGCAAATTAAAATATGAGGGGAGCTAACACAAACCAGTGTTCTCAAAGTAGAGACAGTTCCATCCCAGCCAAACTTCATACTTGAACCTGATGAGGCTTCCATAAAGGGACATTTGAGAGGCCAGCAGCAGAACCAATATATAACTCACAGCCTCAGACTGCACAGTCAGGGCGGTGGCTCCTCACAGCTCATTTGAGCCAATTAATTGGATTATAGACTAAATTTGAAACATCATCCTATGCTGAGAAAATTATCTTTTTATGAGTTGATGATTAAAAAATGACTATCAGTAACTCTTAGATCACTGATGCTAGAATTAATTATCAAAGGCAAAGGACAGTAATAGATTATATTTCTGAGATGTAGTGATGTTCTGCATGTCATTAGTGTATTTATCTCAGGGCTGATAAAAACCTTGTAGAAACCCATGTCTGCTGGCTGTGCACGTCCAGGCGCCCCTTCCATGTGTCCAGGCATCAGCCGGCCCACAGGGCCTGTGCGGTGTGTGTCGGTGCCTGCCCTCTGCCAGTCTCCCGTGAAGGCTCTTCACAGCGGAGGCTCAGGCTCCAGAGAAAACCTGGCGGGAAGGGAACAGTAGACAGGAAGTCAGAAGGCCTGGATTCAGGGTGCTGACACCCCACCCGAGCACTTCATACACCCTGTAGACCCACACTTCCGCACCAGCATCAGTTTCTTTCCTCCAAGAAATGGGACGGCAGACACACCCCATGTTTTTTTTTCCCCCCAAGTTTTATTGATCTAAGTCATCTCAACACCCAACGTGGGGCCCAAACTCACCATCTCAATATCAAGAGTCACAAGCACTTCTATAGATGCCCCCCTACACAGTTCCTTTCTCAGCATGCCTGGTCCCCAAAACATCCTGGGGCCCACAGTGATCATCCCTGTGTCAGAAGAGAGCTCATGTGGCACGGCCGCTCAGAGATAGACAGACCCAGGAGTCCAGTCCCAAAACAGGGCCTGGGTCATCTCCAGGCTCCCCCAGCCCCCTGCTGATCTGAAACAACAGTCCCAGGAGGTCTGGGGATTCTGGGAGAGACGAGTCCCTAAGGTTCCCTGCAAAGACCCTTTGCCGAAACAGGTCCCCCCACCCTGTTCTGCTCCTGTTTCCGTCTCGGCCCCAGGTTCTGGGCAATGCTGTGTCCAAACTTCAGCCACAGCCATGCCCAAAGTGGACACAGGACGTTCCCGGACGGACTCTGGAGCAGCACGGCTCAGCCAGGAATTCATAGGCTCACACTGAGTGTCCCTCCACCCAGGCCCCTTCTGGCTCCACGGGAAGACAGATCTTAAACACAGGGTTTGGTCTGACCTGCTTCTCTCTCACTTGGGGATGAGAACGTGGCTCTATACTCAGGATCTGGGGCCTGGGGAAGGGGGCAAAGGGGCTCACCTCACGTCCTGTGTCTTCCTGTGTGTCGATCAGGGTCTTGGAGAGCGAGGAAGGCCGCAGGGAGTACCTGGCCTTCCCCACCAGCAAGAGCCCTGGGGCAGGCCAGAAGGGACGCAAGGACCTGCTGAAGGGCAATGGCAGGCGCATCGACTACATGCTGTACGCGGAAGAGGGGCTGTGCCCGGACTGGAAGGCCGTGAGTCGGGGGCAGGCTGGGCAGCCAGGCCACGCCTATAGATAGGGGACCCTTGCCCTGCACCCCTCAACAGCACAGATCTCTTCTCTGAAAACCAGACTGGTCAGTCCCAAAGACCCTGGGGCTCCATGTAAGGCTCCCACCCCTCAGTATCCAGGAAGATCCTGGCCAGTTCCAGCCCCTACCCCGCAGCCCCACTCCTGCGCTCTGGGCCCCTCCTTTGTAGACTATCCTCTGGATCTAAAAGGAATGCTTTTCCCCAACAGGAGGTGGAAGAATTCAGTTTTATCACCCAGCTGTCCGGCCTGACTGACCACCTTCCAGTGGCCATGCGGCTGATGGTGTCTGCAGGGGAGGAGGAGGCATAGACCAGCCACGTCATTCCGAGCAGCAGGGCCTCTGCCAGCCCTTTGAGCCGAAGCACCTCTCTGGCCCTGTCCCCTCCAGCCAGCACCCCTGGTGCTGGGGGAGGAGGGCAGGGACCCGGGTGTAGCCTCAGTCTGTCCCAGGTGAGCTGGAACCAGCGCCGCCCTACACCTCTGGGCACTGACTGTGGACAGAGTCAGGCCGGCCTTGGGAGCCGCAGCTGCCCAACAGTGCCATTCTTTCAAAACATGATTTTCTACAAATCTACAGCACAACCTAGTTTGTAACCCGGGGGTTAGTATGAGAACCGGGTTTCTGTACTCTTTGTATCTCTTCTCAAGCTTCGTCCAGGGTTCATTATTTTTGTCCGCTGCCATATCGTCTCGCATGCCTGCACCCTCGCATGCACACTGCCCGCATGTCACGTGCCACACCGTAGCCACACAGACCCCTATCTCAGGCCTCACCCAAGGCCGAACTCCAAACACAATCAGAACCAGCCAAAGAAGCATTCCTGGGCACAGGGCCGCCAGCGCCCGCCTCCAGCCTGGACGGCCAGCAAGCCGGGACCATGAGGATGTGTCCAGTTACCAGCAAGCCCCAGCTCTTCCCAGGGTCTTGCATTCAAGGGCGATTACATTTTAAAAAGAAAAACAGAAAAAGAAAACTACCCTTCACTTTAGAGGGTCTGCAAACCATGAGGGAGAACCCTGCTTGGGCTTCCCCTCCCAGCCAGCCAGGGCCCCAGAGGCTCCCCCAAGAGACTTCAAAGTGGGCAAAGGGAATCTGAGACAGTATCACTTTTTCACAGGGAAAAGGGGAACTCATGCTATAAAAGGGTGGGGGTGGGGGTTTCAGGTATTCCAAATGATCAATTTATGGCTTCTCTTCTGTCAAAACCAACACAACCTTTTTCTGCCTGATCCCATTTCCCTTCTGGACACCTCTCTGGTTTGGGACCAAGCTTTCCCTGGCTGAGCTCAGGAACTGTCTGCCTGCCTCTGGAATGAGGCTGCAGCTCTGTCCTCCCAGGCCCATCCTGCAAGGTGACCCAGGGGCCCTGGATGAAGAGGCAGAAAGCCCAGGTGCAGACCGGCCTGTCCCCTCCCCCTCACCAGTGTGGAGGCTGGGGGTGAAGGCCAAGGGCCACTGCTTGCCTGGGGCAGCACATGGTACTGGTTGGCATCTAGGCCCACAGATGCTCCCTCTGCCACCACGGGACCAGGGCCAGCCCTGGGTACCCAGGCAGGACATGGCAGAGCACGCAGGGGAGGTCTGCAGCTCCCCACTCCACAGCAGCCCTGCCTCTGCCCACCTGCCTTTTAAAACACACCCGGGATTGTTCCCCACAGTGAAGCAAGGGAGGGAGGGGTCTGATTCCCAGCGCGAGGACCCTCCAACTCGGAAGACTGTTCTTGTCAACCCCCACTGGTCTCCCCTCCTTGAAGCGCCCTGACCTTGTGCCCACTTGGCTCAGAGCCGGATCTGCCCAGCAAGGCTGGGGAGTGCACCAGGACCCTTCAAATACTAGAAGCCTCCTGGCGCCAGTGTGTGGACGCTGTGCCTTGTCACCCACTTGAGCTGCAAGAGGGTCCCAGATTGGGGTTGGAGGGGTGAGCAGACCAACCACCCAGAGGCAGGCCCTGTGCTGGAGGAAGACACTCCAGAGCAGAGAACCACACACATGGGGACACTGGTTTGTCCCGGGCAGTGTCTGGGCTGAGGGCCTCGCTGCAAGGAGCGTTCATTCCCTAAGCCCCCAGCCCCACCCCGAGTGCAGAGCCGGGAGGGCCTGCTCACTGCTGAGCGCAGTCCCGCCAGGGCTCTCTCCCTCTGAGAGCCTGGCCTCCACGGTCCTGCGCAAGGCTCCGTGGGGTCACAGGGGACCCTACTCCTAGGAGCAGCCAAGAAGCTCTGCTCACACAGGCAGGGTCCAACTGAACACGCTCAACGCCTGGCTGGCTGGGACTGAGCCATGGCCTCCAGGCCTCGAGTCAGCTATGTCCAGGAGAACAGGAGAGACAGAGGCCAGGGTTCCTGATGCAGAGAAACGCCAGCCCCACCTCCAGCCCTCCGAGGAGCCACCTCCCACCCAGGGCAGCGGCACAGGGGCACCTGCTTTTCTCCCTCCTCACAGGGCGGCCTTAGGCAAGTCATACCTCCCCGTGCCTCGGTCATTTCCTGCCCTAATGAGGTCGCCTCTGCCCAGCCTGGCCCTGGCATCTGGAGCCAGGCCAGCCTGCATCTCACGCCCCCTCGCGCTTCCCTCTGGCGCAGCCTCATTGCTGAGGCCACCACTGCCGACCACACGTTTCATCACGGCTGTGGGATCCTAGGACCATGCACAAGCCAGACTTTTCCAGTGTGATTTTTTTAAAAAAAGAAAGAAAACACTATCAGGATCTCAGATTCTGTGGCATCTAGGCCTAGGAGGGGTGGACACGGGGGTCATCCAAATCCCCACCCACGGCCCCACGCCTGCCCCAGGCCCGGCCTCCTCCACAGAAGCCAGGAGGCAGGGGTCAGCTTCGGAAGGAAACGGTCATTTCCATTTGTCCAAACCACCTTGAGTTTTAAGTATGAATATTAGCCTTGATGCTTTTTAACTATTGTATTAACTTGCTGAGATTTAGAAATACTGTTTTAAAAAAAGAAAAAAAAAACAATTTTTTAATTTCTGTATTTTTTTCTGTATTGTATCCTCATGGGACATTAGGGGTTTTATATGGTAAGCACACCTAAGGTTTTGGTAAAAATATTATCAAATATATATCCAGACGATTCTTCCCTAGAAGAAAAACAATCTTTACACCTGATAAAATATTTTGAAAAGAGAGGTGTTTTTTCCCTTTATTGGTGCTGAACGGAAGGATAGATAATAAGAAAATAAAACTGTGAGGCTCAAGGCTGGTGTTCTCTTATTTGAGTGACAAGCTGGGGCCAGGCTATGGGGGGCCCACCTTTCCTGCCTCCGCCTCCTCGCCCAAGCAGCATGGGAACAGGCTAAGTCTGCCCCTAACTGCCAGAAAACCAGGCCACCTGGGTTCCTACTATCTCCTGTTCCATCTGGAGTGGGAATAAAGAATGAAGGGCACCTCGAGTTGGGGAGAAGCAAGGCTGGAACCGCCTCAGGACACTCTGGTCTTCCGTGGCAAAGCAAGGGGGCCAGGCTGGGGTGGGGTGGCTATACGGTACCTATCAGCCCAGGCCTGGTAGTTGGCAGGAGGTCCTTCTGCCAGAATGGGGGCACACAGGAAAAGGCTTTACCTCCTGGCTCCTCCTCCTGATGGCTGGTTTCCCAGGTCTGCATCTCAGGAAATGCTTTGAGACCACCTCTTCCCTATCCTCTGAGCAGCAGTCGGATGTCCAGGTGTCAAGTCCCCGTCACCTGCTGATGCTGTGTATTGAGGCCAGATGCTTACGGGTGTATCTGGGTAACGTCACCCAACACCTAAGAAGGACAGCCCTGCCATGCTCTTTGAGGACCAGGGCCTAGCCACAAGTCAGCAGCTCTGCCACTACAAGTCACTCCTAGGCAAGGCCTCTCCCACAGGGGCAGCCCAACCACCCACGCCCTTCACAGCTGAGAGCACACAAGCCACCCAGCCCACTCCCAGCACAGCACAGGGACACTGCCAAGTGAGAGCTTCTGGAGTGCTTCAGACCTACAGCAGGGAGGGCTCCCTGGCCCCTCCTCAGCTCCAAATTCAGCCAGCAGATGTGCTGCCTGTCACACCCAAAGCAAGGAACTGGCAGTGCAAAAGTGCAAAAAGGGAAGAGGGCTCCTCAGAGCCCAGAGATTTAACTGGGTCCTGAAAAGAGAGGGGCCTTCACACCATTCAGAGCCCAGAGCCCTTGGGCCACTTTATTTCTCAACAAGTGAGGGTCAGCACCCGTCCTCCAGGGTGTCTGAGAGCGTGAAATCCATGCTGATGTCTCCAGTGTGGGGGTGGAACTCCACGGTGTAGCTGACGGTCCGAGGGCCGCCTTGCGGGACCCCGCAGTCCGGGCTGGTGAAGAAGTACACAGCCTGCTTGCAGTGCGGGTTCCAGCAACAGTCCCCCTGTAGAAGCAACAAGAAGATAGTGAGGGCTCCTAGCACCGGAGCCCCCTCCTGGTCAGCCTCCAGCCCGGGGCCACTCGCCACGAGAAGCTGCTGCTCAGGCCCAGGCCACGGAGGAGTCGCGATCTGGCTGCCTATGCGAGGGATACCCAAAGGAGCGCCAGCTCTCAGGCTTGGCCTGCTCTGGGACTCAGGTACACAGCACTACCTTGTCGTCTGGAGGCTTCAGGAGGCCGGTGCTGACAGTGCTGTCCGGGGTCAGGTGGTATTCCATCCACAGGACGGCCCCGTGGCTCCTCCCAGGCCTGGGGGTGGGGGGACGTTGGGCCACAGAGAAACAGCCATGCAAAAGACGGGCAAGCATAGCTACAGCTTCCCTCTGCCTTCCAGAAACCACTGGTCTTTCCTTCCTGCCCAATCAGGAGGCTAATACCACCTGGCTAAAGGCTACTTAGTGAAATACTGAGCAAAAAGAACCACAAAGTCCCACTTGCTCCCTGTACCCTGGCCAAGCACTTAGAGGAACCATGGGGCCAGAGTGTTTCCTCAGGGAAGCAGCAGCTCCTCCCTGTGAAGGGCGCTGGAGCTGGATGGCCCAACCGTGCCTCACAATGAGCAGCCCTTACCAATTCCTAAGCCGCTTTAGTTCCCAGCAGAGTTCCAGAAAAATGGCCCAATGAGTAACCATAGCAACCAAAAAATCACATTTCTCTACAGCTCTGATTCTCATGCTGCTGAGCTCAACAGGCGCTGCAGATGTGGGGGGACGTGCAAAGCCCACTCTGGCTCTCCCTCTCCACCTGCACACACCCAGGGGCTGTGGGGATCCGCCACAGACTCAGGGCCACTTCAGACCAGGAAGGGCAAGGCCCAGATAAGGAGGCCATCCCACCCACGTGAAAGGCACAGAAGTGCGTGCTTAGCCACCAGAGCAGTAACTAGACTGAAAGCAGGCCCCAACTTCTCTTCCCCACCTGCTGCACCCTGGAACCTGTTCTCACCTCCTCAGTTCGATGGAGCCCTCAGCACGGACCGGGTGTGGGGGGACTGGGTGCCGAAAATCAAAGGTCAGGATCTGCTGGGGCCCGGACAAGCAGCGGCATGGGTACTCCCACAGCGGGTGGGGCTCGGCCTCCTTGCTCTCCCTGAAGTCCAGGGCACGCTGAGAAGGTTAAGGGGAGGTGAGGGTGTGCAGAAACAAAGAGCTGACAGCCTAGGGATGAGGGGCTCATGTCCAGTCTCCAAGGTCTAGGCCCATGGTCCTTCACCCCCTTGGCCCAGGTCCCTCAGAATAACTGCCGCAGTCGCCTGGGACAGTGGGCCCTCACAGAAAGACCACAGGCAACTGGAGCAGACCAGCTGCCTTCTCCCTCCCCACTACTGCACTCAAGTGTCTCTGCAGCAAGCCGCTTCGCCTAAGCCTCATCATCTGCCTTTTAAGATGGGATGACTCGGCCAGTCTCCTCAGCTACTCTGAGAGCCAAATGTCTGCAGTGGTCAAAACAAAATAAAAACAAAACAACATCTGGCACTTGGACGTGTGCCCATTCACTGACCTTTCCTGAGCACTACAGCTGCCAGATCATCCCTACATGAGGCTCCCAGTCCAGGGGCTCGAGACAGGAGTCACAGTGCCTGGGGACACTAGCCTTCAGCTAGGAACGGGGCCAAGCAGGAACGCTGCCCCGCAGGTGATCTCTGGGCTGCCGCCTGAAGGTCACATACGAGCTGGTAGCAAGGAGAGTGTGTAAAGCCAAGCAGGGTGCAGCCCAAGGGGCAGGGGTAATGGGTGGGGTATGAAACGGGGCCAGACTCAGGAGCCACAGGCCCACTTGCACTGTGTAAAGGAAGGCCAAGTGCAAGGGACAGGACGCTGTGGCCACGTGGAGCGGGTGGATAGAACACTGTAGGGAGGAAGTGGGGCCCCACCAACCTTAATCATATCATCCATAATGTGCACATCAAAGCCTTCACAGTTACCACAGGGACTCCGGATCCGCCACAGGTCCTATAAGGAAGGCACAGCCCTTGTTGACACTCAGCCGGAGACGGGTATCACAGGTTCCGTAGGATAGCACACCAGCTCCTGCACCCACCCACAGGCACGCAAGCATCATGACAAGAGCAGAAAGAGTCAGTGAAATCAGGCTGAGGGTGGCCTGGCCCCAACCCTGAGGCACACCATGTTCCCCCACGCTTGGAAGAGAGCCCCAGGTTGACAGGGCTGAGAGATGATCAAGGATCCAGGATGGTCGCTCAAATCTGCCAAGTCTCACATGACCCCCAAGTCCTCTCCCAAAGGTGGACAATCGGCCAGAGCCACTGGGATGGGGTTTCTTTGGGAAGAAGTCTGTAAACTAGTTCCTGAGACTCTGCACCTATGATCAGGGTAGAGGACAATGGGAGGGAGGGGACCAGAAGTGCACAAAGGCCCATCAATTCTTCGTCCCATTCCCATATTCCCTCCTGGGCCTCAAAAGCCAGAACTCCCATGGAAATCTCATCAGGTAAATAAACAACACAGAAGAAATGCCCAAAAAATAAGCCACAGAGCCATTGAGCTGCCAATGGATGAAGCTGCTGTTATCAAAGAAATATCAAAGAAGGTTCACTCTACTTCTAAGGTTGAAAGCATTTCAAAATCCTTTTAAGAAGAAATGCCTTTCCCAAAACGACTTTGTGACTGGTTCTGCTTTGATGAGAAAATTAAAATGAAGCTTTTCAATTTTTTCTTGCATAAAGAAGCTGACTTTACATCTCAAAATGCTTTTAACAACTGGAGCGTCAGCTCTTAGTAAGAGCGAGCGAGCCGAACAGCATGTCTTCTGAAACTCTTCACTTATGCTTTTTAATTATTCTGATAAGGGATAATTGTAAAATGACAACACACAGCCATTTCCATTTCATATGCCAAATTACTGCATTTGTACAAAGGCAAGCCTTTTCCATACAACCCTGCAGTGTGCTGACACAGAAAAGCAGAGCCTCCTATCGTTAGGATTCACACTGTTCCACCTGCACCCAAGGTCTCTGCAAGAAAACCAGGACCCCCACCTCCCACCCCTTCTGCAACAACTTCTGGGTGGCCTACCCTGAACTCCACAACCACAGCGTGCAGCGAGGCGGCCTGGGGCAGCACCACGGCACCAGGTCCCAGATGCTGGTCCACGGCGGTCCGCACGTACCAGAAATAGAGGTTGTGCCACGGCAGCAGGCTGGTGGTGAAGAACGGCTCCCCCACGAGGAGAGAGACCTGGCAACCAGAGCAAGAAACAGGACCGAGGCGTCAGAATGATCTAGCTAAAGAGTGAAGGCAGGTTACAAGTGCCATGGGAAGCATGGAAATAAAAAGGCACTCATTCACTCACTCGGGCAACCAGTGAGCACGCCGGGTCTGCACCTGCCCCGAAGGACACAAAGATGAGAAGCACACCTGAGCCCTGCCCTCGGGAGCACAGAAGGGTAAAGGGAACAGACAGAGCTGGGGCCATCCTCGTACAGCGTGGTAAGCTGCTGACAGTCAGAGGCGAGGAAGGAGCATGTGGAGGGACCCCAGAAGGAAGAGCATCAGAAGGGCTGAATGGCATCCTGTTAGTAGGTCCCCACTCACAGCTCATTGTGACAGACGGTTATCAGTGCTCCTCTATCAGGCTTCCTTGCTAGGTTCTGAGCACCACAGAAGTGGGGACGTCGGCAGCACAGTACCCCAGCACCCTACAAAGTGCCTGGACCTGCGCAAATGGTCAGTAAATGTTTGCCAAGTTAATGAGCAAACATATGACTAGGAGTCAGAAAAGCACAAGACCAGGAACGCTAGCAGACGGATGCAGGGGCAAAAGCACGGATGTGACAGCAAGGCCCTTCAGGAGCTTGTTACACGAGCAAACACAGTAGGATCAGCAAAGGGTGAGGCCAGAGAAATGGAGAGGGGCCGGGGAGCCCAAAGGCAGCTGGTGACAGGTCAAGGGCACTGGACTCTTTCCTGGAGATAAGAGATCTCTAAATGCCTTCCTCAGGGGTTCAAAATGAGAAGAGATATATTCTGTCCTAAGATTTTATTTATTTGAAAGAGTGAGTGAGATAGAGAGCACGGGACAGGGATGGGTCAGAGGGAGAAGCAGACTCCCCATCGAGTTGCTCAACCAACTGAGCCACCCAGGTGCCCAAGAAGAAATGTGTTTTAGAAAAAGCCCTCTGAATGAAGCATGTGGAGACACCACCCACAGGGGGCATGGGCACAGGAGAGGACTTGGCTGAGTACTGCACTGGGCCAAGGAAGGAGCAGAGAGTGTACAGAAGAAGGAATAGGAGATGTGGCAGATGCTGAGGAGACAGGGCACCCAGGGGGTGGCCCAAGCAGATGGGCATCAAGGGAGGGGCCAGTCTAAGATGACACCTGGGTGTCCAGCTGAGGTAAGGAAGATGCAGAAGGAAACACCAAAGACAAAAAAGAGTTGGCCCTACTACATTGGAACAAGGCAAGAAAGCCTGGCCTCACCCCTACTAATCACTACTCTACTGACCTGGAGGCTAGCGGGTGTGCCATTATCAATGGCTTACAGAACCGGAGTATTTTTAATTTTTTTTTTTAATTTTTAAAGATTTTATTTATTTATTTGACAGACAGAGATCACAAGTAGGCAGAGAAGCAGGCAGAGAGAGGGGAGAAAGCAGGCTCCCCGCGGAGCAGGGAGCCCGATGAGGGTCTCGACCCCAGGACTCTGGGATTATGACCTGAGCTGAAGGCAGAGGCAAGTACAACTTGGACTGAGTATTCAGACAGTCGCATGCATAGCAGCTGAAAAGCAGAAACAAGCCAAGTGTCCATCAACTGCTGAACAGATAAACAAAATGTGGTCTATCCAATGCAATGGAATATTCTTCAGCAGTAAGAAGAAATGGAGTACTGATTTATGCTACAACGTGGATGAACCTTGAAAGAAGCCAACCACATACAGACCACACATTTCATATGATTCCATTTTTATGCAGTGTCCAGAATCTAAAAATCTCTAGACAAAAAGCAGATTGAGGGTTGCCTACAGGCTGGGAGGACTGGGGGCAAACGCGAAGTGACTGCTAATGGGCACAGGGTTTCTTTTTAGGTGATGAAAATGTTCTAAAACAAATTGTAGTGATGATTGTATGACCTTATAATGCACTAAATCACTGAATTTCACACTTCAAGTGGGTGAATTCTATGGTATGTCAATTATATCTCAAAAACATTCTTCCTTTAAAAAAAAAAAAAAAGCATGGGGGGAAAAATGGGCCAAAGAATAGCTATGTCACCAAATTAAACACAGGACAGCTAATGAGCACATGCAAAGGTGTTCAAGTTCAACATCATTAGTCATTAGGCAAATACAAATCAAAATCATGAGACATTACTACACAACCTAAAATGACCATAATAAAAATGACAGACAGTACGAAGTGCCAATAAAGACAGAGCAAAATTGAAACTTTCATACATGTTACTAGTGGGGATGTAAAATGGTATAGCTGCTTTGGACAACAGTGTAGTGGTATCTTAAAGAGTTAAACGAAGGGGTGCTTTGTGGCTTAGTCATTAAGCGTCTGCTGCCTTCGGCTCAGGTCATGATCTCAGGGTCCTGGGATCGTCTGCCTTTGGCTCAGGTCATGGGATCAGGCCTCCCATCAGGTTCCCTGCTCAGCAAGGAGCCTGCTTCCTCCTCTCCCACTCCCCATGCTTGGGCTCCCTCTGTCACTGTCTCTCCCTCTAATAAATTATATCTTAAAAAAAAGTATAAAAAAACCCACACAATTCAGTGATTCCAAGCCTCCGCATCTTAGAGAATTAAAAACATATATCCTCACAAAGACATCTGTCCATGCTCACAGCAGCTATGGTGGCACCTGGCTGCCTCAGCCCAAAGGGGACAGAACTCTTGATCTCAGGGTCGTGATTCTGAGCACCATGTTGAGCACAGAGATTATATGGACAAATAAAACTTCTAAACAAATTTAAATTTAAAAACCTAGCTGCATCAGTTCCCTCCTAAAACTGAAAAAAAAGAAAGAAAAGAGTTCACAGCAGGGCGCCTGGGTGGTGGTTAAACCGCTGCCTTGGGCTCAGGTCATGATCTCAGAGTCCTGGGATTGAGCCCCACTTCCAGGAAATCTTTGCTCAACAGGGAGTCTGCTTCCTCCTCTCTCTCTGCCTACTTGTGATCTCTCTCTGTCAAATAAATAAATAAAATCTTTAAAAAAAAAAAAAAAGTTCACAGCAGCATTATTTTAAAGGCCAAAGTCGTTTTTGAAACAATCCAAACACCCACCAAGAGGTGAGCGGAGAAACAACATGCGCTCCACATACTATTCAGCACTGAGAAGGAACAAAATGCCAGCATGTTCTACAAATGGACGAACCTCAAAGGCATGACCAGTGAAAGAAGCCCAACACTAAAGTTCACACATTGTTTTATTCCACTTACATAAAACGCCCAGAAAACACTATTTTATAGACAGAAACCAGATCAGTGCTTTCCTGGGTCTAGGGGCTAGGTGACAGAAATGCTCTAAAACTGAAATATGCGATAGTTGTATAATTATACAAATTTACAAAAAATCACTGAATTGCACACTTGAAATGGGTTAATTTTATGGCACATCAATTCTCAGCAAAGCTGTCAAAAAAAAAAAAGTTGGCAAAGAAAGATGATCGATTCCAGCTTGAAGGGCCTGCAGATATGTAAAGAAAGCTATCCAGTTGGTCCTTGGACATAAGAGATTTGCAGTCCCAGCTTTGGCGGCCGAAGATTCCCTTATGGGAAATGATCACCCAGAGAAGACACACAGACGGACAGAAAAGACAAGGAGAAAGTACCAAGAAATGCTGCTAAAAGGATTGAGTAAAGGAACAGAAACCCATGAGAAGCTGAGAAAGAGCAGCTAGAAAGATAAAAACCTGGAAAAAGCAGTCTCTCTCTCCTTCTTTAAAGATTGTATTTATTTGAGAGAAAGATAGAGCTCATGTGAGCAGAGGGAGAGAGAGAACCTTAAGGACTCTCCACGAGGGCGACTCGACCCCAGGACCCTGAAATCATAACCTGAGCCAAAATCAACAGTCAGATGCTCAACCGACTGAGCTACCCAGGTGCCCCTAAAAAAAGCAGTCTCTTATGGACCTAAAAAGAAATGTGTTAAGAAGGCCCCTGGGTCATGAGGGTCCAGGAGGCTGGTAAGAGGAAATGTGCGGGAAGACTGTGTTTGGTTTCTCAGGTCACTAAGGGGTGGGAGTAGTTTCAGAGGCACACTGGGTGGGGTGGGGTGGTCATAAGACCAACTACCATGGGGGACAGACGATCAGAAGAGCAACCGCAGCCATGGCAGGAAGTAGGCAGAAAGGCGAACCAAAACACGGGAGCAAGTGGAGCTGGAATGCTGGGAAGGGGGACGGCAGAGAGGCCACAACACGCAGCTGTTGATCTCAAGACAGCCACTGTGCCCTCCCTCAGAAGCAGCCGAGATCAGCTCGAGTTGAGAGCAGCCAAGTCAGGGGTGGGAGGCCCCCTGCAGCCGTGAGAAGGGGGCGCTCAGATCAGCGCAGTGCTGCGCCCTCCATGCAAAGACAAAGCCATCGCCACTCACCTTTTCACCCTCCAAGTCTGCAGACGTTAACAACTCAGGCCGTTTCTCTATTATATGAACTTTATCTTCCACATGGTTAGCCTTGACAATCTTAACAAGAGAAAAAATGAAAGTACTCTTTTTGTCCAGGAAAAACCAACCCCTCAGAGTTGCCTGGTCTGTTCGCAGTTTTCTGGCCAAACAGTTCTAGAGGACCACTTTCATCTGCTTTGTGGAAATTCTCTCCTCCAGGGGCATCCAGTGCCCCAAGGATGAGATCACTAGCAAAATGTTGTAATAGCAAAACAAATTTCTCTTACAGGCCTGTAAGCAAGACTCAGCAACAGGCTTGTATTTCTGGGAGTTTCCTTCAGAGAAGAAGAAATCAAAGCCAATCATCTGGGGGAGAAATAATGGTCACAGGACCAACTAGTCAGGTCAGCTTGTGAGCAGTGACTCTCTGGGCACCGGGTGGCAAAACGAATCATAAGCTCAGCTGTATCACTGCAAAGATTTTAGTTTTGTTAGTTTTACGTGAAGTGAGGAGAAAAGCCACAAAACACAAAGCAGAGTCTGGAGGTTTGCTACTATCCAGTGACAGCCCAGATTTCTGAGCCAGCTCTCAAGATGGAGGGGATTCTCCCTGAGCGCCAACACAGCATCAAAGCCATCAATCCCAGATGCAGGAAGGCAGGCCCCCACCCGGTCCCCTCATAATTTCAGTAACAACCATTATCACTTACTTTTTTCATCAGTCTGTGCGAAGCTGCTGAGCTTTCTACGGTAAATACCTAAAGAGAATACCATGCTCTTAGTTGTAGGGGATTCACTTGAGAGAAAAAGAAATTAGAGATCAAACATCAACAAGATCATTTCAAGGCAGAAGGTACCACCAAACCAAGTCTACCTGTGCTCATTACCCATGGGGACAGCATCCCCCTTTCTCCCCACAAAGACTTCATTTGAGAGAGAGAGAGTGTGTGCGAGAGCAGGGGAGGAGAGGGAGAAGCAGACACCCCACTGAGCAGGGAGGCTTGATCCCAGGACCCTGGGATCATGACCTGAGTGGAAGGCAGACGCTTCATGGACTGAGCCACCCAGCCGCCCCTGCACCACTCCCCCTTGCCGCACTGACCCTTACAAGGTGCAGACTCTGACAAGGAACTGCAGCTCTACAGGAACAGCTACAGCCTCACTCCTGCCTGCACACGGAGGTGATCAAGCCCAAAGTCCCTGCATCCACGGCAGCTGTGCTCTGCAAAGAGCCTGAGTCACAGAACTATGTACCCAGACCACGTAACATTCAAACTCAAGAGCCGCCTTCGGAAAACCGGCAGAACGGCGCCTGTCCAGTACCTGCTCTGCCCCAAGGTGATGGGCCAGCAAGGACAGCAGACTGCCATCACTGACACAAAGGCACACGCTGTCCGGCTTCAGCACCTGCGGGAGAAGAACCACCTCAACACAGGTTTTCTTATGGTAGGTCAAGAAATTCTTGTTGGCGCACTAACAGAAATGCTTCCCTTCTTCTGACTCCACCAACTCACTCTGTGATCCTTTGATCCGATTCTACACCCTCAACACCCAGCTGGATCTTCTTGGGTCCCCACAGTCAGGCTTGCCAAGCAGTAGCAGCCCCTTCCCTCCAATGTACCCACCTCACCCACCTCTCCCCACCCAGACCTCACTGTCAGGAAAGACTCTCCTCAAGCTGTCCTACAAAGCCCAGCTGAAAACCTGCCCCACTTGCTGGGGACCACCTCCCAGTCTCTTCCCTTTCCGGTCACAGCACAGATAGCTGTGGGTCCCTCAAGTAACTCACCAAAGGCAGTGATTCCTTTACAGGTCACAGAACCCTTGGAGAGAAACTTAAGACAGTTTGGATCCCCCTCCTGCAAAAATGCATCTATTTGCATGTATGCACACATATTTTTGCATACAACTCCAAGAGGCCCAAGAGACTCCCCTCCAAAGCCTGTGTGTGGTCCTGGCCTAAGAGACCACAGCTACAGGCAGCAGGGACAAATGTTTTTAGGCAGGAGAGTTATATAACCAGATCCATTCATTCATTCATTCATTCATACACACATACATACATATATGTATGTGTATATATATATTTAAAGATTATATTTATTTGAGAGAGAGAGAATGAGTGGGAGAATGAGAGAGCGAGCCAGGGAGGGGGAGCCCTCAGAGAGAGAAGTAGACTCCCTGCTCTGCAGGGAGCCCAATGCGGGATTCAGTCCTGGGACTCCAGGAACATGACCTGAGCTGAAGGTAGTCGCTTAACCAACTAAGCCACCCAGGCGCCCCTAACCAGATATATATTTCAGAAAATTTTATTTATTTTTATTATTATCTGAAGATTTTATTTATTTATTTGACAGAGAGAGAGCAAAAGAGGGAACACAAGCAGGGGGAGAGGGAGAAACAGGCTTCCCGTAGAGCAGGGAGCCTGATGTGGGGCTTGATCCCAGGACCCCGAGATCATGACCTGAACCAAAGGCAGATGCTTAGTAACTGAGCCACCCAGGCGCCCCTAGAAAATTTTAGAAAGGAGGCAGATGAAAGGATGGGTGGGGTTGCCGAATCCACTGGGATCACCCACAGCAACTGCTAGTGACCACAAAGGCAACATGTTTCGAGGGGCAAAGGCAGAGACTGGTAAGACTCCCAGACAGAGGCTCTCATAGGAGAGTAGAGAACAAGCCCGGTAACATGCTCCCTGGCTCACCACCTGAGGGCCCACCCAGGAGCCACCAGAAGACCAGGAAGCACAGAAATCAAAACCAACCAACTGTAAGTAAACAATGAGCTGGAGTCCATGGTACCAACTCCCTCTTGCCTATAACCACATGAAAGATCCCCCCGGGGCTCCAAGCACCCCGGAATGGACCCCTTCTCAGGAGGAGACGCCCGGACCCAAAAACCAAGCCGAGTCCACTGGTCAGATGCAAACAGCACGAGGTTTATTGAGTAGACACAGGTACCTGCGGGCGGTCAAGTCTTAGGAGGACTCGCGCGCCAGCCCTTAGTTCAGGGCCTTTTTATGGGGTTTGGGGAAGCGAAAACATACGTACAGAAGCAAAAGCACGGTTACAAAGTTTTCATTGGCTGGTTTGAATGTAAAGGCATACTTGGTGTTTGTAGATTGGCTAGTTCTAATGTAAAGGCATACTTGGCGTGCGGGAATACCCCTGATTGGTTCGCTCAGCATCCTTCATTTACATAGTGAGAAGTTACTTTCATTGGTCGTTAACAAAAAGGGAAACAGACAGTATTGGCTAGATTTCAATCCTTCATTAGCATGTAGACTGACCATCGGCATTGGCCAGATCCCAATCCCTTATTAGCATGTAGACTGACCGTCGGCATTGGTCAGACTACAAACCCTTATTTGCATGTAGACTGACCATCGGCATTGGTTAGACTACAATCCCTTATTTGCATGTAGACTGACCATCGGCATTGGTCAGACTACAATCCCTTATTTGCATGTAGACTGACCTTTCAACATTCCTTGTAGTATCTTATCACTTTTTACAACAGGAGAGGATTGTTTAAGGGAGTGGGAGAAGGGGGTGTTGGCTAAGCAAAGAGAAGGGGGAAGGAGGGGGAAAGGGAGGGAGAAAGGGGCTGCATACTGACCGTTCTCAGGGCCTGGACGTATCGTTCAGTTCTGTCCTGATCATTGATCTCTCCAAACCGAGGCCGGGTCCAGAGCAGATGAGCTTGGCAGTCGCACACAGGGCGTGGTGGGGAGACTCTCCCGTTCTTTTCGGAGCTAGGCCAGGAAATGAACAGACAGACACACATGATGAGCATGACCTGCTAGGCACTGGCAGGCATGAAGGCAAGGCTCAGGGATCTGCCCGGTAAAGGTGGTGGGCACACCCCCAACCTCTAGAGGCCATGAGCCTAGGAACACGCTTGCAAAGGGGCATTAGAGGTTAGAAGACCCCCCAATTCAAGTCTTCTCATCTAGGTCTCTTCCAAATGGGGGCCCTACAACCAGGGCAGCCTCTTCTGAGTACGTGACAATAGGCGCTAACAGAGCCAGTCACAAAACTTTCACTCTTATTTCTTACTCTCACTCTGTTTAGACACAAACTTGCCCACTCATGCCTCTACAGGGTTTATAAGGTGAACTTCCAGAAGTGCAGAGTCGCTGGCCCAGAGCACACACCCCCGCCCTGCCCACAAGACACAGGGCATACCTGGTCTTCTGGAGGCTGTACCATACACAGTAGTCGTCGTGGTGGGCTAGCAGGAAGAGGCTTGAGCCTTGGACAACGGGCTCTTCTTGTGGCAGGAAGTACACACACTGCATCCAGTGGTCCCGCCACTGAAACAGGGAATAGAGAATCAACCGTCCCCAAGCTGCAGAAAGGGCAATGTTTCTAATCCAGAAGTCAAAATCCAAGCCCAAACCCACTTGCAGGGAGACCATGCTGTGGACTACAGATGCCTACTCTTGCCAAAGAGAGAGGAGAATTCTCAAGTGAGTGGCTAATGGCCAGAAAGCTTGCTAGAGCGCTGCTGGCTTTAGAAGGAAGCAATGTGGTCTTCAAGAGGGGTTCAGGACGGGGGACTCCAGCCTCCACCCCTTGTGTGTGCATGTGTACATATGCATGCCTCCACCTCGTGTGTGTGTGTGTGTGTGTGTGTGTAGGCAATGAAGAAGGGAAGCAGAGAGGGAAGATGGGGGAAGAGACAAACATATCAAATGTTAACAACTGGGAAATTTAAGTAAAGGGCATATCAGTATTTATTTTCATTTATTCTGTCGATTTAGAATTTTTCAAAATAAAAAGTTGAAAAAATAGTACAGAAAGGTCTTGTTCTGTTTATTCTTTTGAATTAAAATTTTTAGGGGAGCCTGGTGGCTCACTTAAGACTCCAACTCGCGATCTTGGGATCATGAGTTCAAGCCCTGTGCTGAGCTCCACACCTAGTACAGTGCATTTATTCAAAAAAATAAAAAAATAAATAAAAATAAAATAATATGAAATAGTTTTTAAAGACCTGGAATCTAAATTTAGTATTGCTCTAAATTACTAAAATACTCTAAATAACTTTAAATTCTAAACAGTTTTTGATGATCCAGAGTCAACTTTTAATAAGCTGCATTCATCCTTTTTGACACTACAAACCCTGTATACAGAATTCTTTGAAAAGAAAAACCGAAGCAGAATGGAGAAGATTATGCTGAGTGAAGTAAGTCAAGCAGAGAGTCAACTGTCATGTGGTTTCACTTACTTGTGAAGCGTAAGGAGTAACACAGAGGACACTGGGTGAAGGAAATGAGAAGGGAGCTGGGGGAAATCGGAGGGGGAGGCAAACCATGAGAGACTGTGGACTCTGAGAAACAAACTGAGGGTTCTGGGGGTGGAGGTGGTTGGGCCTGGTGATGGGTATTAAGGAGAACATGTATTGCGTGGAGCACTGGGCGTGGTGCATAAACAATGAATCTTGGAACACTGAAAAAGAAAAGTTTAAAAAAAAAGGTAAAGAAAAACTAAAGGAAAAAAGCTATATTCACATGAACGCCCTTATTACAGATCCAGACTAGCAAAAACTGGCACCAACCCAAAGGTCCAGCGGCTCAGAAACGGCTCTACAAGTCCTTATACAGAATATGAGAAGGCACTGAAGATGGTAACTGCAGACTCCATGCAGCATGAAAACAGAAACTAGCGCCACAATCTCATGCATGTGGAAAGAGATCAAAAGGGAGCTCTCTGCAGTGACAGGGCCCGGAGTGATTTTGGTCTCCTTTTTATTTTACACAAGGAGGGTTATTACTCTCATAATCTTTAAACCTCTTTTTATTTTTTTTAAAGCCTCTTTTTAAAAAACAAAGAACCATCCTAAAAAGTGGATGCCTGGCTCAATTCTGATGAGATGAGTGTGTGTTCATTCTCTGTTATCAGCCGGAACTAAGAGAAACTTGGTCCCTGGGAGACTCCC
This sequence comes from Neogale vison, assembly GCF_020171115.1. NCBI lineage: Eukaryota > Metazoa > Chordata > Mammalia > Carnivora > Mustelidae > Neogale > Neogale vison. The sequence goes on from NC_058097.1 coordinate 17,370,668, forward strand.
AAAGCACTGTGGGCAGACACAAAGAGAGCTGACACCAGCCCTACTTTTCAGGAACTTGCATTCTGCCTACCCAGATCTGAATTTAACCAAAAGGCAGGTGAATGACATTTCTAGGTGTCTAAAATGTCTATTTGAACATAACAGTTAAAAAATGACAGTGTAGGGGCGCCTGGGTGGCTCAGTAGATTGGGCCGCTGCCTTCAGCTCAGGTCATGATCCCAGGGTCCTGGGATAGAGCCCGGCATTGGGCTCTTTGCTCAGTGGGGGGCCTGCTTCTCTCTCTCTCTCTCTGCCTGACTCTCTGCCTACTTGTGATCTCTCTCTCTCTCTCTGTCAAATAAATAAATAAATAAAAATCTTTAAAAAAATGACAGTGTAACTAAACACAATATAGAATAAGTAAATGCTAACAAGGAAAAAATATTCTCTAAAACCTGTTCTTTTCCTTACTAAGCAAACTGACCCAAAGACAAGAGAAGCCTTCCCCAACCCCTCCTGGATTATGGTTCCCTGAGTTCCCTGACCATCGCGTCCTCACACACCAGCCTCCCAGGTCCTAACGCTAAATTGAGGGCTGCTGACTGAACCCACTGGCCCTTGGCCTAGAATATATTTCAGACCAAGAGCAGTTCAGTGAAGCTGTGAGGGAGATCCACTGCGGCTCTTCAAATTTCTAACAGTCCATTAAATCACTGCCGGTAAAGCAAGGACGCAAACCCCAGTCAGGAAATAAGCACCAACCACTGTGGCCTAGACCCGAGGCCCTGCTCCAAAAGGCTGGGTCGTGCCTTGGTGTCAGTTTGGGCACTGTGTGGTCGCCCGTGGCACGTCTCGTATGAGGACTGAAGGAATAAGAAGATACACAGTAGTGCGGAGGGAGAAGGCCAGCTGGAGACAAAACACAAGCTCACCCCGCAGCTGCCAAGAGTCTCCCTACTGTCCTAGCGCTAACACTTTGCTAGAGAGAACACCCCTTTGCTAGAAGGGGAAACAACACAGCGACCCCCCCCCAGCCTCTGGTATCTCGTAGGTGGGTCCTTTTTAGCATATTAAAGTTCTTTTGAACCATCCCTTTTCCTTAACTTCCCCCAACTCCCCAGTATTTAATCACCACTCCTCAAGACCCTGGGGCAGCAGCTCTTTCTTCCCACCGGTCTTGTCACCTTACTTTAATAACTACCTTTTTGCACCAAAGACGTCTCAAGAATTATTTCTTGGTCAGGGGTTCTGGACCTCACCCCACTGAACCTCACCCTGTATTCCAAAACCACACGGGCAGCACTGTGAAAATATGCAAATGAAAGTATTGGCATTTAACATTCTTCTGCTAATTTTACATCCATCACATTCCTGGAGAGGAAGCAAGCAGCCACGTGTCTCTCTCAATTGTGTCTATCTCAATTCCGTGGGTGAGTTCTGACCAGCCCCCTCCCGCCTCCAAACTCACGCTCAGCCTACCGACCAGGCTGTGCACAAAGAAGTTCATATGCACTGCTTGGAGGCATGGCCACCGAGGGCCAGGCAGCTGAAGGGTAGAGGGGACATGGGGGACCTCACAGGCCCAGGCGTGGGGAGGGTCATCTGCAATCCTGCAGCAGTCATGACCCTTTGGCCTAAGCGCTAACTCGGGGAGCAGGGGAGCAGCACAGGCCGTCCCCCAGTGTCACCCTATGTACACCCACAACTAACAGGCCAGCAGTGGAGATAAATCCAGTGCCCAGCATATGGTAACAACAGAATACAGACAGAATGGTGCGCAGAGCCTACGAGGTAGAGAAGGGATGGTTTTCATGGAAATGGTGAAGTTGTAGGGTCTGGAGCCAACGGCCAAGAAAGAATTCTTGAGACGCCTTTGGTGCAAAATGGTGTTTTTATGAAAGCATGCCGAAAGAAGCCGTAGGCAGAAAGAGCGGCACCAGGATGGTGTGGGGTAGCTGATTAGATACCTGGGAGTTGGGGGAGGTAAGGAAAAGGGAAGTTTCAAAAGGATTTTCATATACTAAGAGGACCTCCAAGATACTGGAGACTTCCGGCATTGTCAAGTTAAGGTTGTTGTTCCTCTAGTAAAGCATTAAGACAGCTGGGAATCTCCTGCTGGACTTTGGGTTATTGATAAGAATGTTTTATTGATAAGAATGCTTTTTTCTTGTAAATCACTAAGACTTTTCGTAAACTGAAGGAGACTCAGGTCCTCGATCTCTATCAGTTAATCATTTGTTTTTCCTTCCCTCAGGCTTTAGGACAGCCTGAGGAATGTCACACAGAGCCCACCTGGGGCTGGGAGTGGGGGGTTGCATAGTGTCAGCTTGTGCTTTGTCCTGAGTTTGCCTTGGCCCTCTCAAGGAAGGTTTGGCTTCTCAGCACTGATCTGCTTTCCCACTACCCCCCTCCCTTTGAGTGTGTGTATAGAGGGTAGACAATACATACACGTCATTGAAAATTCAAAATATATAAAACGGTCATGGAGTGAAAAGTTAAGTTTCCTTTCCACCCCTAACCTCCAGCCCCCTTCCCAGAAGCGACCACTTTTACCAACTTCTATAAATGCTTCCAAAGATCCTCTCGCACACACCCACCACACACGTAAAGTCCTAAACACATATATTCTCTTCTTAAATAACACGAACGCTGGCACGCGACACACTGTTCTGCACCTCTTATTTGTGTTTATTTAATGACTGTCCTGGAGACTGTTCTCCAGCAGTGCTCTGGGACCTGCCTCACCCTCTAAATGGATATAGGACAACAGACTTAGCCAGTCCCCTATTGCTGGCTTCTAGGGTGTTCTGGTCCTTTTTCATTAAGTCAGGGCTGTAGTGAGTATCCTGGCACACACATCATTGTACGCCTATGCAACTTTACCCAGAGCCTAAACCTCTAGAAGTGGTGTCCCTTCCCACAGGGACAGACAGGGTCTCCCCACACTCCACAGAAGCTCTGACGTTCACGGGCCTGCCTTTCCCCACAGCACCTACCCAGAGCGCGTCACCAACCTTTCTGAACTTTAACACTAACAGGTGGAAAATAAAGGTCTAAATGCAGTTTACATCTGCACTGCTCGTACAAGTGAGGCTTGAGAGCTGTTCGTTTTGTGTTAAAACCATGCACTTCTTTTCTGTAGTTCACATCCTCTGCCCACTTTCTACACAAGATTTTGAGGGCACGGAAAACGAGGCTGCAGACAGACCACAGTCCTCCATTCCAAGCTGAGCTGAGGCCCTGGGGTTCCATGGCGGCTGGGGGTGGGGGCTCTGAGCACCACCATGTGAGCCAGCACCCCTCTGCGGCCTCATGTCTGCTGGTGCCGTGCATGAACTCGGCAGACTCAGAGGTCTGTTTTCTAGCTTACCATGGGTTCCCTTGCCTTTTTGCTGCTGTTGCTGTTTTAACTCTTCTCTGACTGGTACCTGGGTGGCTCAGTCAAGGGGCCAACTCTTGGCTTTGGCTCAGGCCATGATCTCAGGGCCATGGTGGGGGCAGGTGTGCGTGCATGTGTCTGTCTGTCTGTCTGTCTCTCTCTCTCTCCTTCTTCACACTCGGTGGGGAGCCTACCTCTCCCACTCCCTCTGCCTGCCACAGGCTGGGGTGGGGGCGGTGTGTGTGTGTGTGTGTGTGTGTATCCCCACACTCAGCGTGGAGCCTGCTTCTCCCCCTCCCTCTGCCTGCCACTCACCTGCTTGTGCCCTCGTGTGCACACATGCGCACACACACTCTCACACTCTCTCTCTCGTTCTGTCATATAAATAAATAAAATCTTTAAAAAAAAATCCTGACACAGTCCTCCTGTCTCTAAATTCCTGTGAATCTAAGGTTCAACATGCTACTTTCCCACAACCAAAAGCAGACAAGTTTTCTAATTTACACGAAAACGTGCTCAACTCCTGCCTCTTCTTACCTGGAGCTCCTCTGGGTCTGAGTGTGCCCAGAAGGGGGCCATGGTGCACTTGATCTTCCCCTCAGGGTCCATTTCAATGTCCCACCAGGAGAGAACCACCTGAGCTCGGCCCGATGCCAGAGGTTCAAACTGCCGGCTGTGGCAGGCCGCTGAGCTACTGACTTGCTTGCTAAAGTCCACACTGTGGAAGAATATGCAGGAACTTAAGCATATTTAAAGCTCACATCCTCCATTTTTAAGCTTTTACGGTGACATCGCCAGCAATGAGACTTGTTTGCAACGGACTCCTGCCTTCAGAAGGTGACCTTAGCTAGATTTCCTTCTCATTCATGAAAAACTTCTAAAGCCCCCAATTCCACCAAATTATCTCAAAGCACCACTGGCTGGTCCGGCTCCTTGGTACCTGAACATGGGCATCACATCACTGAGGGCAGTGAAGTCAGTGGGCGACACCTGGTTGAGCTGAATGTCATAGACAGATGGGGCACCGGGGCACCTCTCCAGTTCCAAGGGGGGGACGATGACCTGCTCTCCGTGGCCAGTCTGAACGCGGACAGGAAAGAGCTTATTCCACGACCACATCCTCCTGGACTCCACCAGCTGCGCATAGACAGTCGCCCTGTGAGGCACGGCTTCACAGTTTTCCTAAGTATATGTTACAAAAACAAAAGAAGAGAACAATAAACCGGTAGATGTATTATAAAACAAACCCACAGCAATTCTCACTGATCAAGAGGCTTGTTCCTTAATATCAGGTCGGCTGAATAGCATCCAACGCCTTCCCACTCACTATGAGGATGGTGAACTGTTCTTAGCCTAATGTCCTTGGGGAAGCAAAAAAAAGGAACCAGATTTCGAAAAGAATACACATTATGCCTAAAACGATTTATGTCAGGTAAGTTCCCAACTACATGACACTCTCAAATACTTCAAAAATAATCCTTAATTGTCATCATGCTCATTAACTCCCACACCAACTCCGCACAAAGAGTCCAAGTCTGCTAAGCAGTGATGCTGGCACTGGGCTCCGAGTCCTCTTCAGCGCCGCTCTCACCCAGACCCAGAACCCTTCTACCGCACAGCACAGTGGGTAAGTGTCCACCCTCGGATGACCTGACCTCCTGGCCTCACCAGGCACCGCCAACCACTCCCCTCGTTTGGTTTTGGCTGCAGTCACTCACCTGGTTTCCCTCCTACCTCTATGCTTCACCTGATAGCCTCTATGCACCAGGCGGCAGGGGCCCAGCATGAAGAGGACACTCACAGAGGCCACGGCAGGGAAATGACAGGCACGGGGTTTGCCTGCCTCCATACTAGAGTCCTCTTCAGTCAGATGACCCTTTGCTGTGGGGGCTGTTGCGTGCATCATATGGTGTTCACGAACATCCCTGGCCTCTAGCCACAAGATGCCAACATCCCCCTCTCAGTTGTGACACCAGAAACGTCTCCATGCATGGCTCTGGATGAGAAACACTGTTCTCCCTCTCTGGCTGCTTCACAAGGCTGTGCTTCCCCTACCCATCCTTCAAAGAGAGAGAACTCCCCACAGACCTAGTCTGGCCCATCTCTCTCGCTCCACACGCTCTCCTGTGAGGGATGTCAGCCAGCCCGTTTCCGTTTACCAAATACCGCACAGCAAAAGCCTCTTGGTTCTCACTTATTTGTCTGACCCTCAGGTAGCTCAAACTCTGCCTAAACCAAACAAATCACGTTCACCTCTTTCCCTCCTGCCCGAGCCCGGTCCTCGTCCCATCTTCCCATTCAATAAGGAGCACCACCATCCCATCCAGTCTCCCAAGCCCCAAACCCTGGCATCATCCTCAATGCCTCCACATCTAAGTAATTACCAAGTCCTTGACCACCTCCCTCCTCCCCAAGGCTACCTGCCCAGGCCCACTTCTCTGGTTTCAGTTGAGGCCCACCTCAGCCCCAGAGCCTGAATGACTCCAACCACCTTCTACCAGTCTTCCCACCCCTGATCTAGCATCCCAAATGCTCTCCATGTGCCCGCCTGCCTGCCTGAACCTGGTTATCAACCCCTGCTTACAACCCTCCTGTGGCACCACACTGCACAGTGGCCCATCTCAGTCTAGTCCTGCCCCGCCCTCCACCCTCAGCTCTAAGCCCACCTCCCACACTACCCATAACGCCAACAACTCCTACCGCACCAGCTCACCTTCCCATCTTTGTGCATGCTGACCTCCTCCACTGAGAACGCCCCCGTATGACCTACCAATACTTGATTACTCTTCAAGACTGACTCTGCTGGAGCTTTCTTTTCCTTGATGCTCCTCCCCATCTTCCCCTACCACAGAGGGCAGGATCTCACCCCACTGACCACCACTGGAGCGTACCCTCCAACTGTACTGTGACAGCCTGCTCACCAACCTGCCTGCCTGGAAGCACACCTTCATATCCCTGGCTGGCAAAATGAAGGCACCCAATAAATTTACCTCCTAGATCCATCACTGGGTCACTCACCACTGCATGGACTATCTGTCAGACATACAGCATCCTGGCTGCATGACCTCCAACAGGGCAGGAAAAGGGACAGGCAATGGAAGACTTTTTGAAAAGCTGTAACTCTTTCCAGCTCAGACACAAGGTGGGCAGATGAGGGCAGTGATTAGAACAGACAATAGACACCTGGCTACGCAGACCAGCTGAGAAAGGAAACTGCAGACAGCTGCCTGCACACCTTCTTAATTATTAGATGAATTCGAGAGAGGCCAATTGGGCAACACTAGTGTAATTTTAAATATCCTTGTGTTCTGTTCTAGAGATTCATCTAGTTCACGGCTTTAATGTGGAGCAATAGAAATAATTACTACCAAAGTTACGAGAAAAACATCTTCCATCTTGGAGAAAAGGAGACATCTCACAGTGTGATCACCATCACACACTGACTGGGTAAATAATGTGGCCTGTGGCCCCAACTGACCTGGAAGGAGCCACATTCTTCACTCTGGCCACACCAAGAACCCCCACACAGGGCCCCAGATGGAGGCAGCGGCAGGCTCGCCCAGATGGTGCCCACAATACGGGTGGCAGCAAAAGTGGCAAACACTCACACCTTCCCAGCTGGCCTTTGCCTCTGGAGACATTTATGTCCATAAAAAAGGAAGACCAATGTCTCCAATAACACTGTCAGCATGCCTCTCCCTTCTCCAAAAAAATGCCAAAGATTATCACTACCTAAATTCTTTTGCCTAGAATGGAGAGAGGGCTTGGCATTCAGGGCCTTCTGCCCTCTCTCTGACTTTCCACCATCAGCTCACAAGCCTGCCTGAGAGGTCCTCCCACTGACGCAGAAAACAGGTCTGCTACCTGGGATACCTCTCCCTCTCCTCAGGACCTTTCCATGTTTCACCCTCTCTCTATATACCCGTATCTCCTCATCCTGACCCTCATCTGCCAGTCTTAAAACAAATGTTACTGGTGCTTCTGTCGGCTTTTCCACCTGGCCCAACCAGTCTATACCATCCCTGACCAGTGTGGGTCTTAGAAACAGGAAGAATGTCTTGTTTTTCTCCCAGGATAGTAGAATGCCTTATACACAGGTGACAGTTAAAGAACCTTGGCTGAGGGCACCTGGGTGGCTCAGTGGGTTAAGCCGATGCCTTCGGCTCAGGTCATGATCTCAGGGTCCTGGGATCGAGTCCCGCATCGGGCTCTCTGCTCAGCAGGGAGCCTGCTTCCTTCTCTCTCTCTCTGCCTGCCTCTCCGTCTACTTGTGATTTCTGTCAAATAAATAAATAAAATCTTAAAAAAAAAAAAAAAGAACCTTGGCTGAATTGAAGCTGAAGACAGTTTCTTGCCTTTCAGCTCTAGCCTACGAAGACTTGGTAAGAGACCCACAAGTCCTAATTAAGGAGAAGCAGAGTCTCCCAGGAATCAAGGGTATCCTAGGGGGTATAGTGAAGTACAGAGGGCTCAGGCTGTGCAGAGCGTGGGGCATCAAGGAGACCTGTGCGAGCCAGCAGAGAGCACAGCAATGTAGCCGAGGGAGGCCCCAGGTCCCTACCTGCACAAGATGTCTGTGCGCATGCTCATAGGAGGGCAGCGCTCCTTCACCAATCAATTCTGTGTCAAACAGCTCTGTGATCAGGATATTGGCACGGCATGGCATGTCACCATCTGAGAAACACAAGGAATCAGAGCCAGAAGCAAATGATCAATGAGAAAAAATACTGACAGCAAATACATGAAAGATAAAAGGTGAACAGATCATTACTCTGAAAGCACATCCACACATTCAATTTATCTAGAAGTGTCATGAAACTTTCTAATGGCTCACCAAAAAACCCATTTTGATAGACATACACACATCGAAATACTACCAATTGGTAAATCTTGGTTACGAGAATGCAGTGTTTGCTATACCACTCTTTTAATTTTTCTGTATGTTTAATATTGCATGGGACTCACAGAACTAGTAAGAAAACTATAAACACCCAAAAAGAAAACCAGGCAAAAATACAAATAGACAATTCATCACAGAAAAACTAATCAATCAAGTATGTGGAAAATGTTTCATTATTATTAGCAACTGGAGAGATACAAATTAACAATTAAACTATTAATATATTAGCAAAAATGATTTGAAAAGCAAAACTGAACATTGGTCCTTCAAATATTTTTAGACTTCATGGAGGGAGAGGAAACCAAAGCTAGAAAGGCTGTGTAATTCCACAAATACTTCAAGATCCAGGATTCCCCAGTTCCTTACACCAAAGCCCCCTAAATTAGGTTTCTTGCTACCAAACAATGAGCCCCCAAGTAATAGTTGTTTAGGATAGTAGGAGTAGGGGAGATCTTTTGGCTGACTCTATTTCCTGAACCTCTGTAATGTAATGTAATGTTACTTCTACAATTTTAATTTTTAATGAGCCAAGAGACAAAATTAACTTTGAAAGGGGCTATTCATCACAGAGAATTAGCTGTGAACACTCCTAAGGCTGCACTAATTCCAATCTGACAAAGCCCACTCATCTTTCCTACAGAGAAGATGTGTTTCAAGGACAATTTAAGGAAAGAGAAGCATTAAGGAGGCTTAAAGGAGGGTGCGGTACAGAGAGCCTGAACCTTTAGTCATGGAGACCCCCTGGATCCCGCCTTCTGGCCCGGAACCCTCAGTGCTGACTGTAAGTCACCTCATCTGTACAAGGGTAATGAGACCTGCTCCAAGTGGTGGTGGTTAGGACAGCAAAGGTAAGAGCTGACTGTTGGGTCCCCTCAAAATTGGGTACCCCAATAATGGGCCCGTGATTAAAGGAGTGAGACTGATACAAGTCGAAGGTCAAGCAAAGCTTTATTTCCCGCCAAGCATCAGGAATCACACCGACAAACTGACCGGTGCGGTCGCGGCCACCCCTACAGAGAGGATGACCCCTCCCTGCTTTCCAGACTAACTTTTATAGAGCAAAGGCCATGTGGTTGGGCCTGGCCACACACAGGTGGCCAATGAGACTGTAACACACACAAGAAACTCCACAGTGACACTAGGCGACCAACTGAATTACAATTTACCCTAGTAGACATTTGATTTAGCCTATCACACCTTGGTTAGGATTGGCGCCAAAAGGCTCCCCAAGGGCGGGTGCCCACGCTCCTGGGTAGCTAGGAGACAGTATGCGCCTCCACTGATTGAATACCTCCACCTGGCCTGACCCACCCTTGTATTTGGACTTTGTTACCTGGGACTGGTTTCCCGGACTTGCTTTTAAATAAGTTCCCCTGGTGGGGAGATAGGGGGCAAGGTCAATTTAAGTTTACAACAAAATGTAAACCGGGGTGGGGCTGCTCTGGCTGAATTGGCCAGTCCGCTGCCCACTTTCTACAAAGCAGCCCTGTGCTCCCTGTGTCTCCCTGACAAGAGACACCTGTCTCCTGGCACAGAGACCACCCTCCCAATGGCCACTGCCCACCCTCTCTGCTATCACGCCGAACTCAAACATAAATACACTGTCCCACACTGCACCCCACACCTACATGTCTGCTTCTCCCTCTCATGCCTCTGCCTCAGTGGCCAGCACCACCAGTCACACAGGCCTGAAACCTGGCCATCATTCACCAGCTCCAGGGGAGCGGCAGCCCTGTCTGCTCTGCTGGGCATTTTACCCCATGCGATGCCTAGAACTACGCCCAGCACCCACAACAGGCAGCAAACCTTAGCTGACTCCGTGATTCCTCCCTCTCTGTCACCAAGCCCTGCCAATTCTACCTCCTGAATAATTTTTAAGCCAATTAAGTAACTTAAAATGATGTACTGTCCAATTTGCTTCAAATAAACAAAGCTTTATGGTCCACCAAATCTTCACAAACACTCCTGAGAGCCTGGTAGCTAGTATGCTGAGTGCTAATGTAGGAGCTACGGGGGGAGCCTGAGGAGGGCAGGGAGCTCCAGGAGGATGGGGAGCCCGAGAAGGGTGGGTACCCCACTGCCTTCTAGGTCTCTGCCACATGACCAGATGGCACAAATGCTTAAGCCTCTGCCTTTGGCTCAGGTCATGATCTCAGGGTCCTGGGATGGACCCCCTCGGCAGGGAGTCTGCTCCCCGCCCACCCTCCTACTCCCCTGCCTACTTGTGATCTCTGTCAAACAAATAAATAAAAACCTTAAAAAAAAAAAAAAAGAAAAGAAAAGAAAAAAGAGGAAACAGTTTGTTCCGCAAGAAGAGAAACAAAGTGACCCCTACCACTGCTCTGGCTTTCTGCCAGTAGGTGCTCTCCGGACTGCTATGGGAAGCAGGAAGTCTGGCAGAATGTGGCAGTCTTGCTAAGGTAAGGAGACAGCAAGTGGAGTTAAGGGCGTAGGTGGCTGGGACTCACAGGGGAGGGAACCAGAGAGGATATTACATAGAAAAGGGGCTTCAAGGGGCGCCTGGGCGTTAAATGTCTGCCTTCAGTTCAGGTCATGATCCCAGGGCCCTGGGATCAAGCCCCGCATCAGGCTCTCTGCTCTACGAGGAGCCTGCTTCTCCTTCCTGCACTCCCTCGCTGTGCTCCCTCTCTCGCTGTTTCTGTCAAATAAATGAGTAAAATCTAAAAAAAGAAAAGAAAAAAAGAAAAGGGGCTTCGGGAATCTGACCAGGGCTCCCCTGAAGCCTCTTGCTGAATATACTCACACACACAGAAGACAAGACTGTAGAAAGCCAGGCAAACGATGACCATACCATCTAGGTGGAAACTGAACAATTTCCAGAGCTCACAGAGCTCTGCAGCTCACCAGCCAGCAACCCAGAGAGACTCTATGAAAGCCATGTTGGTACTAGTGAGACCAACATCGTCTTGGAACAGTGGTTTTCAATGGAGGGTGATTTTGCCCCCACCCCCATGCCATCTGGCAATGTCTGGAGACCTTTTTGGTTGGCTCAACTGACTGGGACCTGGGTTGGGGGGAGGGGAGTGTGGTGAAGGGCACTAGGTAGTACTGGCTTCTACTGGTAAGAAGCCAGGGATAAACATCCTGCAGTACGCAGATAGTTCCTCCCAGCAAGGAATGACCAGGCCCAAAATGTCAAGAATGTCACCTCTGAGAAACCCTGACAGGGGCACATGGCTCAGTATGCGGAGCCTGTGACTCCTTTTTTTTTTTTTTAAAGATTTTATTCATTTGACAGACAGAGATCACACGCAGACAGAGAGGCAGGCGGAGAGAGAGGAGGAAGCTGGCTCCCAGCTGTGCAGAGAGCTGGATGTAGGTAGAGCTTGATCCCAAGACCCTGGGATCATGACCTGAGCTAAAGTCAGAGGCTTAACCCACTGAACCACCCAGGCGCCCAGAGCCTGCGACTCTTGATCCTGGGGTTGTCAGTTCTAGCCCCATGTTGGCTGTAAAGAATAAAATAAAAATCTTTAAGAACAAAATATTTTTAAAAAAGAAAAGAAACCCTGACTTAAAGCTAGTTTCTTTTTCTTTTCCTTTTTTTTTTTTTGGAGAGTGGGGACAGAGGGGTAGTGGGAATGAGTGAGAGCGAGAGAATCTGTAGTAGGCTCCACACCCAGCATAGAGCCTGACTCGGGGTACCTCAACTTAAAGCCATTCTAACCCGACTTCAACAAAGCTTAGAAACAAGCCCTGAATGGACACCTGGGTGGCTCAGTCAGTTAACCCGCCTGATTTTGGCTCAGGTCATGATCTCAGGGTCATGAGATCAAGCCCCATGTCAGGATCCATGCTGGGTATGAAGCCTGCTTGTGATTTTCTTTCTCTTCCTCTGCCCCATCTCCCTCTCACTCGTAAATTAAAACAAACAAACAAAAAAACCACGAGCCCTGAAATGATCAAACTGATCTGTCAGTACCCCAACTGCAAGGCAGACAAAGCTTTTAAAGGAAGACAATAAACTCTGATACTCAGCAATGCAAAACTGCCAACATACACAGCATCCGAATACAAATCATTAGACATGTGAAGAAGAAAAGTGTAATCCAGAACCAGGATAAGAATTAGTCGTAAGAACAAACCCAGAAAAGACAGAAGAGTGGAAGCAGAAGATAAAAAATATTGAAGCAGCTAATACAGATAACAGTAACTATTTAAAATAACACACAGGGGTGCCTGGGTGGTTTAGTGGGTTAAGTGTCTGCCGTCAGCTCAGGTCATGATCCTGGGGTTCTGGGATAAAGCCCCACATTGGACTCCCTGCTCAGCGAGGAGACTGCTTCTCCCTCTCCCTCTGCTGCTGCTCCCCTGCTGCTTGTGCTCTCTCACTCTCAAATTAATAAATAAAATCTAAAAATAATCCCATAGAAACATGTAAGAACAATGGGAATTATAAAAAAGAATCAAAGGAAACATTCAGAGATGAGAAATACAGTATCAGAAATAAAAAGTTCACTAGACATACATACCTTGCAGAGTAGACACCACAAAAGAGAAGATCATTAAATCTAAAGACCTAACCAGTAAACTACCCATGTATATCAGGTGAACGAAGGCATCCACCCGAGGGCTACTCCGCAACAAAAAGAATGAACTCTTGATCCACAGAATGTGAATGAAACCCAAAGGCATCATGCTACAGAAAAGAAAGCAGGAACAAAAGAGTACACATGGATAATTTCACTTACTCAAAATTCTAGAAAAGGGAGCTCTAACCTGTATTGAAGAAAGCACATCAGTGGGCACCTAGGGTCAGTAATATGGAGGCGACTGGCTGCAAAGCGTCACAAGGACTCTCTATGTGCATGATAAAGACATTCTACTGTCCTGACTGCAAAAGAGATTACAAATGTGTTTACATGTGTCCAAATTCATCACACTATATACAAGACAGATGCACTCACTTTATGAAAATTTGCCTCAATAACAAGGATTAAAAAACAGGATAACATGTATGTTTCAAAAATAAAGGGGCTGGGGTGCCTGGGGGGCTCAGTGGGTTGGGCCTCTGCCTTCAGCTCAGGTCATGATCTTAGGGTCCTGGGATCAAGCCCCGCATCAGGCACTCTGCTCAGTGGGGAGCCTGCTTCCCTCTCTCTCTGTCTGCCTCTCTGCCTACTTGTCATCTGTCAAATAAATGAACAAAATCTTTAAAAAATAAAAAAAATAAAAATATAAATGGGCTACTAATCCATTCTTTTGTGCATGTTTCAGATTCTCCGTTAAAACCTTTTTTTAATTAAATGGAACAGATATGTTGACCTTATACAGAGGCTTCCTTCTCAATTACTGTGTTTTAAAAAACTGCAGGGATATCCAGACCCTCACCCAAGAAGCTTCTTTTTCAAAGCTTTCCACCATGCTCCCCAGGAATCAGTAGCACATGAAATTTGAGAAGTCTGATTCAAATGCCTAGCCTATAAAAATGACTCTGAGAGCCTGGGGAGACTGTGTGGTACCCAGGCAAATCGCACACCTCAGACACTGAAGCAGGACTTTGGCACAAAGCAAACCTCTCTGCCATCTACTTAGTTTCACTTCTGTATGAGGAAACTCAAAATACAGAGGGCTGAGTCACATAAGAATTCCAACTTGCTTAAAGCAAAAGGAAGTTTCATTTATATCACCACAGTTGCATGTGATGAGTTCTGGTTTACTCACTGCTGATTTAACTAGCAGAAAAGCAAAGTACTTACCTTCAGACCACATGGGGAGACCCCATTTCTCCTGTGATTATCTGAATACACTTATTCCAGGTAACCAGAATAAACCTTTTCTCTCCTTCGAGTAAAACTTTCAAAACAATATGTATTAATCTTACCTGGCCCTATGGTCACCTCAGTGGAATGCTTGTTGATAATCTTAATTTTATCACTAAAGCCATTTTTCTCTACAATCTTCACAGCAGCATCAGCCATAGGCTTGAAAACCTAGAAATGAGAACCAAAACCCAAGGAGAAATGATCAATAAATTGAGCAGTAACATCCAAACATCCAAGATCAGTAAGATATGCCATGATGCAGGTTCTAAGATTTGAAGAGGTCTCCCTCACAGTATTTCCTCTTGAATATATAATATGTACCTCTGTTACCATATGACACAGGCAAAATATTCCTTTGCCCTGATTTAATCTAAATAAAAGAGACCTCATCTTTGGAACTTAAATACTTTATTCTCCAAATGTGTGTCATGAAAATGAATACAAAGGGAAGACATTCGGCTGGGTTTAACTTGCACGAGTTAAACCTTACCAACCAGGCACACGGCGAAGGCAGGGCCTCCTAAGGAGGCTGCATTACCTAGCAGAGACGGCAGGTGTCAGTGCCGGGCTGGGAGGGGAAGGCAGAAAGGGAGACTTGGCCTCACAAAACCAGGACCTGGAGTCGGAGGCAGGACATGTGCTGTCCTCTCCAGAGGAAAGTGAGACTCATACCCTCTTAGTCATTAAGTGTGAACAGGCAACAGTTCAAAACTGTACCAAAGCTCCAGTGGGGCAGAACACAGACTATATTTTACAGTATTCGAGGCCCTCTGTAATACGAACCACCTTACTTCCCTGATCCTTTTTCTCCTCCCACTCTACCCCACCCATGTCTGATACTCTAGCCACACTGATCTCATTGTGTACTATGTACTAGGCAAGCCTGAGCCTTCTCGGCCCTACCCCACCTGCCAAAGCAAATCCAACTTTCCAGAGCAACTCATAACTCGTCTTTTCCAGGAATCTTCCTTAATCTTTCACATGACCCTAAACAAAAGCCCCTCCAACTCTTACTTTCTAGCCTGCCCAATTTTGACTGCAAAGATCCAACCACAATAGTGCATAAAACATACAGATGTGTGGGGCACCTGGGTGGCTCAGTGGGTTAAAGCCTCTGCCTTCGGCTCAGGTCATGATCTCAGGGTCCTGGGATCAAGCCCCATATCGGGCTCTCTGCTCACCCGGGAGCCTGCTTCCCCCACCCCCATCCCCGTCTGTCTCTCTGCCTACTTGTGACCTCTGTCTGTAAATAAACAAATAAAATCTTTAAAAAAAAAATCATACAGATGTGCACGTGGCCACACCCACCAGAAGTAGAAATAGAAAATGATAAAGTAACTGGTCACAAGGACAAGATTTCCATTTTTTCTAAGTCCTTTCCTATATTTTCTACCATGAACACATAATTCTTTTATTATAATCAAGCAGGAAATGCTATATCCTTCCATAAAGAATACATATGTGCTTAGCCAGGAAAAGAAATCTTCACAATCTGTTCCAAAGTATTTCTAGGATCTGGCTTGATGTTTTTAGATGTAGTTTGAGGGCCTCATGCTCTCAGTTCTCACTCATCACTTTGCCTCCACCCCAAAGTACCACATGTTCACCCCTCACCCCTCCTGCCTCTTGATGTTATCATTCATCTCCTCCGCTGACCCTTCCGGCTCTGACATTCATAGTATCCTCCTGAGCCATCAAGAGCTCAAGATCTCACCCGGAACAATTCTTTCTGGAATGGCCCCTGAAGTCTTCCCAACATCATTTGGCCCTTCATACAGTTTGGGGGACTAACCTTCTTCCAAGCAGTGCACATGTCCGGTCTATGGGTAAGCAAATCTCTCAGGCCAGGTCAATGAGATAAGTTAAATTGGATTTAACTTTATTCTGGCCAATGATACCCAAGGAGAGGTTTGCTAGAGATTCCAGGGAAAGCTCTTCTTACTCTTAAAAAAAAAGAAAAGTGAGGAAAGCAGGACCAGGCTTCATTTTCGAAGACTTTGCCACAGAAATCACTGCAACTAATACACCTTCCCAAAATATGCCTCACTTTTCAAATGTATTAAAAGAGAAATTTATAGTCATTGCCTATGATTTCTCGTATTCCATCCACTCCTCAACTCTACTCCCCTGAAAATACCACCTAAAGGAGGTCACTTCTTAGCTACCAACTCAACAGCCTCTCTCAGTCGTCACCCTGCTTAACTTCTATTCCTGTGCTGTCTAATACAGGGACCACAACATTTAAATATAAGTTGATTAAAACTGCATGAAATTTAAAAATTCAGCTCCCTAGTCATACAAGTCACACTGCAAGTACTGAGCAGCCCTATGTGGCTAGGGCCCACTACACTGGTCAGCACAGCAATGGAAGATATTCGGCCTCTCAGAAAGTTCTTCGGGGCAATGGTGCTCTTTAACATCTGCACCTGCTGACGACTCCTTCTTTCCCATGATTCTCATGCACTCTGCCCCCTCTTGGCTTCCACCTCTGCCCTCTAGGGTCTCTTTGTGTCTATCGGAACTTGACTTTACTGGTCACTCTTCTTCCCTCACAGGCAGGTTTGCTCTTTTCCTTCTACTCTCTCTCCCTGGACAATCCTACACCACCAGCTTCACCTGTCACATCTTTAGCAAACGAGCTGCAAATCCACTTGTACCAGCCATTCTCTAAAGGGTCAGACGGGGAAGCCTTGGTGGCTCAGTCGTTAAGCATCTGCCTTAACCTCAAGTCATGATCCCAGGGTCCTAGGGTCAAGCCCTGCATCAGGCTGCCCGCTCAGCAGGAAGCCTGCTTCTCCCTCTCCCACTCCCCTGCCTGTTTTACCTCTCTCGCTGTGTCTCTTCAAATAAATAAATAAAATCTTTTAAGAAAAATAAAAGGGGGTCAAACGTCCAGCTCTAGGGACCAGCAGGTTCTCAGTCACTGTTTTGGACCTGTCTTTCCTGCTGGCGTGCAGCTCAAGTTGAACTGAAAACCACAGGGTAGTCGCGACAGAATGACCACAGGTTCAAAAGTGGTCACTAAAGTAAGAGCTGGGAGGCCACCATAAGATGTCAAGAGCCAAACAGAAGAGATCTGAGAGTGACAAATCAGAGAAGCATGAGAGAAATTAAGAAATCCAGGTAACTGAGACGGGAATATATGAAAAACCCAAAAGCACAATCCTCCCAATTCTGTCAAAAAAACATGTTCTCACCCTCTATCTTTAATTAGCAATTGACACATATACTGGCTCCTGACCTGGGACTTGCCTCTCTCCTACTTAGTATATCCAACATGAAATGCATTATTTTTCCCACAAAGCAAATTATCTTCCTCTGAACTTTTCTTTCCAATCAGTGGCATCACTGCCCCCCAGATACCGACGCTAGAAATCTCACACACTCTCCCATTACAGCTACCACTGTGGAGTGAGCACCATAAGGAGGAACCAAAAAATCAAGTCTCCAGGTCTAGCTCTCCTATATATTAACTGTAACATTAAGTCTTTAACCTCTCTGGGTCTTAGTTTCTTTATGTGTAAAGGATAATAAAATCTAGTTAAGGGTAACAAAGGCAACCGTCCTAAAACACAGATTTCTTTTTATTTAATTCAAAAATTTTCATGATATTCAAAAAGGCCAGGAAGTGACTCTTACTGTTTTTACAAAGTCCTCAAACAAGCGCACAGAGTCATACACACACTCCACTCTCAGGACTTCCATTAAACCTGAAACCCATGATTCTTACTTCAGGTTAAGAACTAACTCAGGATATGGGAGTTGAAAGTCTTTACTATAGCACTCAGGTCCTTCATAGTCTGGCTGCAATCTAGCTTTCTTGATTTCTACCATGACACTGTTTGCCATAACTCTAAATAACACAACATGGTATTCCCTCAGCCTAAGATGCCACCTTTCTAGACCTTAAGCATGAGAGCCATACTGAAGGGATCGTGGATGGGGAGCTAGAAAGAGTCTCATACGAGTCTTATACGAGAATATGAAACACTTCTCGTTTTTCTTGTTTTTCATTTTCTTTTTAAGATCTTATTTATTTAGGGATGCCTGGGTGGCTCAGATGGTTATTAAGTGTCTGCCTTCGGCTCAGGTCATGATCCCACAGTCCTGGGACTGGGCCCCACATGGGGCTCCCTGTCTGCTTGGGAAGCCTGTTTCACCCTCTCCTTCTACTGCTTTCAAATAAATAAATAAAATCTTAAAAAAAAAAAAAAAAGATTCTATTTGACCAAGAGAGAGTAGAAGCAGGGGAAGTAGGAGGGAGAAGCAGGCTCTCCATTGAGCAAGTGGGACTTGATCCCAGGACCCAGGGATCATGACCTCAGCCAAAGGCAGACAATTAGCCAACTGAGCCACCCGTGTGCCCGTTCTCTCTTGTTTAAGTCACTGTTATTTTAGGACTTTGTTATTTGCTATTCATTCCATTATCACAGAAATTTCACAGGAAGAAGTGTTTATTTATTTATTTATTTTTAAAGATTTTATTTATTTATTTGACAGAGAGAGAGAGATCACAAATAGACAGAGAGGCAGGCAGAGAGAGAGGAGGAAGCAGGCTCCCTGCCAAGCAGAGATCCCCAATGTGGGGCTCCATCCCAGGACCCTGAGATCATGACCTGAGCCCAAGGCAGAGGCTTAACTCACTGAGCCACCCAGGTGCCCCGGAGGAAGTGTTTAAATACATGCCACCCCTTACCAAAAGCTGGGAAGAAAATATACCAAAATTTTAACAATGGTTAACTGTAAGCTAACATGCTATTTTTACTCTACATTTACCATATTTCTTATAATGGAACGCATTACTGACATTATCAGAAAAACAGTACGTGTTTAACTGTATATTAAACACCCAATTCTTTTTTTTTTTTTTTTTTTTGGAAAATTTTATTTATTTGAGAGCGAGCAAGTGAGCAAGCACACGCAAGCAGGGGGCGTAACGGCAGAGAGGGCGGGAGAAGCAGACTCCCTGCTGGCCAGGGAGCCCAATGCAGGGTTTGATCCCAGGACCCGGAGTTCATGACCCAAGCCAAAGGCACACACTTAACTGACTAAGCCATCCAGATGTCCCTAAACACCCAATTCTTGACAAACATGGTCAGATAGCGGGCTCTGTGGGGACACTTAAGCTAGCAGGTCTCAACCTTGGTGCAGTCAAAACTCCCAATGCCCAGACCCCATCCCGAATTAAATGAAAACTGGAGGGAAGGAGGCAGTTAGGCATCAGAATTTTTGGAAGCTATTTAGTGATTCGGACACGCAGCCAAGGCTGAGATCAGCTATTTCCAAGGAGAAAATGAGCCCCTGGAGAAAGGAATTATGTCTGATTCATCTCCATATCCTCAGAACCTGGCCCTGTGCTTGGCACAGAGTGAACACTCCATGAATGTGTGTGAACAAATGGACAAGCAAGGTGCATGAGGGACTTCCCACATAAGACGCAGGACACACACCTAAAGAGCGTGACTCACCTCAATGGCATAGCAGAAGTCAGCCCCTGCCGTGACGGCCATCATTGACAAGAGCCCTGTGCCAGTGCCAATGTCAAGAACCAAGGCCTTCTGTCCTCTGTCCTTCACCCTGCTCACAGCAGCCCGGATACCTTGGTAATATTTTATATTCTAAGAGAAAGGGAGAAAACAGCTGTCACTTCATACCAGTTACTATAAATAAATGGAAAGGTACTATGTGAAGTCTGGGACTCATGGCTGGCAGCAACAGTGGAAGTCATGATCCCATAGCTTTCTGGCCTCTCAAGGAACGGCACTATGTAGCTGGGTCGGGCAGACCTTGCAAGACTCCAAGAGCATGGGGTCAACTCTTGCCCTTTATTTGGCGACTGTCCCTCCCCTCCACCCCCACCTCTTCTCTATACTCTACTTCGAGGGGCTGGGGCTCTGCCAATCACATTCTCCTTTTCCAGCTACTCTGTATGGACTACAGGGAAACTAGAGGGCGACATGGGGAGAAAACATTCCTTCTCAAATGGCTGCTGCTTTCATCAGCATCCTCCGAGGAGTGGCATCTGGCTCCAGTGGCAGCTCCTCTCTGTCCTCTCATCACCAGGCGCCTCTGCCCCTCAGGAGGCAGCAACGCTCCAGCAGGGGTTCCTCTCAGAGAGCTGAGCACCAGTTCCATAGGGGCTCGCCTTCCCATTTCTGGGCTCAAGAATCCCACTCTTCTCTGCGTTTCCACCCCAGTCAACGGAGCTGCTTCCTGCAATTACTACCACTAGCGAACCTCGTGCTCGCATTTGCCTCCCAGGGCTCCCACATCTGTGTTACCCCATCCCTGTGCTGACAGAGTAACCCGGCTTTGGACTTCCTCACTGGACTCTAATTCACACAGGCTCCTGGCCTACAAAGTAACCCCGCCCCCCAAGGAAATCATCTCTTTTTGGTCAGGTATTTGGTAGCTTAAACAGATACATGTTCTACCTATCACAGTTTGGCTCAATAGGTAGCCTGAACCTTCTGTTGAAAATAACTAATAATGATGAAGAAAATACTTGCAAATCTTTTTTTTTAAATTTTTTAAAAATAAAATCTTTTAAAAAATGAATTTTAAAAAATCAAAGTGGACTTTATACTAGAAATTTGATACACACAAGAGCAAGAAAAAACTGAAATAAGGTCTAGAAAGAAAATTGTTATTCACACATGAATGTGGAAAGCCAAATTACCTACAGATAATTACTATGAGGAAGATTACAGAATTTCAAATCAATAAAAAAAATTCAACTGAGGGCCTCCTGGGTGGCTTAGTTGATAAGCATCTGCCTTCAGCTCAGGTCATGATCCCAGAGTCCTGGGATCGAGCCCCACATCGGACTCCTTGCTTGGCGGGGAGCCTGCTTCTCCCTCTCCCACTCCCCCTGCTTGTGTTCCCTCTCTCGCTGTGTGTGTCTCTCTCTGTTAAATAAATAAATAAAATCTTTTAAAAAATAAATAAATAAAAATAAAAATCAACTGAAATTTTATGTATCAGCAACAGCCTTTAAAACCTTGGAAAAGGGAAGGATTTCTTAAACAAGAAACAAAAAGTACCAGCCAATAAAGGACATACAAAATAAATTTGACATTAAATTTAAGTACTTCCACTTACCAGATGAAAAAACCACTCCACAAAGACACCTACTACACATGTAATGGACAAGTGATTAGCACCCAAAATATACAAAGAACTCCTATAAATTACCAAGTCACGAAAGAGGAAACATGAAAAGCCAAATGAACAAACAAAAAAAACCTCAAAGTCAGTAGTAACCAGAGGAATGCAAATTAAAACTATACTGACAGACTCGTTCATACCTGCCAGAGTGACAAGAATATAAAAACTGGTTAATACAAAATACTGGAAAGAATGTGAAACAACAAGAAATACCATTCAAGGGTATGAGAATGTAGAGTGGCATGACCGCTCTGGAGAGAATCGGACGCCACCTACTAAAGCTGAACAAACTCAACAGGCAGCAGCTCCAGCCCGAGGTGTACACAATCTAGAGAAAAGTGTGCATATACACTAGAGTACAGGTCCTGGAATTTCTAGCAGCACTACTTACAACAGCAAAAAGCTAGAAACAACCCCAGAGTCTACCAACAGAACAGTAAGCAATGATATCTTTATACAACAGAATCTACAGCAGTGAAAATGAAGATAGCTACATGCAAAATGGATGAATCTCAAAAATAATGATGAGCAGGGGCACCTGGGTGGCTCAGATGGCTAAGCGTCTATCTTTGGCTCAGGTTAATGATCCTAGCTAGGGTCCTAGGACTGAGCCCCGCATCGGGTTCCCGGCTTGACAGGGAGCCTACTTCTTTCTCTCTCTCTACTGCTCCCCCTCCTTGTGCTCTCTCACTCTGTCAAGTAAGTAAACATAATATTTAAAAAGAATTCTTACAAAAATTTTTTTAAATGGTAAGCGGGGTGCCTGGGTGGCTCAGTGGGTTAAGCCCCCGCCTTCAGCTCAGGTCACGATCTCCGGGTCCTGGGATCCAGTCCCGCATGGGCTCTCTGCTCAGCAGGGAGCCTGCTTTCCCTTCTCTCTCTGCCTGCCTCTCTGTCCACTTGTGATCTCTCTCTGTCAAATAAATAAATAAATAAACCTTTAAAAAAAAAATCTGTATAAAAATGGTGAGCAAAGGGACGCCTGGGTGGGCCTCTGCCTTTGGCTAAGGCCATGATCCTGGGATCCTGGGATCCAGCCCTGCCATCAGGCTCTCTGCTCAGTGGGGAGTCCACTTTTCCCTCTCTCCCTGCCCCTCCCCCTGACTTGTGCACTGACATACATGCTCTGTCTCTCTCAAATAAATAACATCTAAAAAAAAAAAAAGAAAGAAAAGAAACATACCTGTGTTCACAACCCTAGACTACACCAAGTAACCACATTAAAAGATGTATGACATCATTAATCATTAGAAAAAATGGATATTAAAACCCATTTAACATATGGACCCAGCAATTCCACATATACACATATATAGCCCAAAGAAACAACAATGTGTCGACACAAAGACCTGCATGTGAGTTTATAAATAGGACTACTACTATTAGCCAAAACTGAAAACAATCCAAATATTCATCAACTGGTAAATGATAAACAAGATAGGGTAAATCTATATAACAGAGTATCACTTAGCAATAAAAAGGGAGAATACTAATATATACTCAACATGAATGAACCTCAAAAACATGATGAAGGAAAACAGACACGTAAGACTATCTCTCATATCATTTCATTTATATGAAATTTCTAGGAAAGGCAAAGGCAAAACTGCCGTGACAGAAAGCAGATCAGTGGTTGCCTAGGGCTGAGAGCAGGCACCAGGAGTGACTGCAAACAGGCAAGAGATAATTTTATGGGATAATGGAAGTGTTCTAAAATAATAAAATGTAAGGCACCAAGCAAAAGTACAGAAAAATTAGTTTACCTTGGCTCTGCCACTACCCAGAAAATTCTGACTCTCTTTCCTGATAAGAAGTTGGGGGTAGGGTCAAGTAGCAGAAGTTAAAGGGGTTAAGTAATAGTCAGGAACATTCCTCCAAGGGGTTTGGATTTTACCTTGACAGCAATGAGAGGCCACCAAGGATGGTGCTAAACAGGGCTCTCAGGGTTTCAAGCAGAGGAGTAAAATAGATTGGCATTTCAGGAAGACCCCTCAGGCTGCTAGGTAGAGAAAGAAAAAGAAAAAAAATCTTTCCAGCCTGCCTGACTGAATGGATGGCAATGCCATTTGTCTAAATCCCCTGGAAGTTGAGGCAAAAAAGGTCCACTGCGCAGATGACATTAAATCAGGCTCACAAACCCAAGAATGCATTAAGAAACCAAGACCATGAAGCTAGAGCAAATTAGTCAAAACCAGGAACGAAGTTTGCTCCACATTCTGTAATTCCGCAATAGCTCAGCAAAGGCATGCAGATATTTGATGAAGATGAGGGAAGCACCTAGCCTTCGCTGGTGTAGCCTACGAACTTAATGATGCTTATGGAGATTGCGCTGTCATGAAGTTGCCAGAATTCCTCTGGCTGAGCAACTAACCAGGGCTGGATGAAGCACACACCACCACCAAACAGCCTCATGACCAGGCCACCATGGGCCCTGAGCCCTCGCCTGCACTGCACTGCTCAGTCCCTAAGCATGGCCCTGCACCCTTCGCCTTCAAGGCTCCCCATTTCTTTTGTTTTTTTTAAATTTATTTATTTATTTGACAGAAATTACAAGCAGACAGAGAGGCAGGCAGAGACAGAGGAAGGGAAGCAGGCTCCCTGCTGAGCAGAGAGCCCGATGTAGGGCTCAATCCCGGTACCCTGGAATCATGACCTGAGCCGAAGGCAGAGGCTTTACCCACTGAGCCACCCAGGCACCCCAAGGCTCCCCATTTCTGAGCCATCCAGATGAGAACGACTAGTCCAGCCCTCTTTCCTACAGACCAGAAAAGCCTGTGTTGCTAGCCATCCTAAGTCCAGAACTATAACATAATTCAAACAAGAAAACTCAGATAAAACAAAAATGAAAAAAGAAAAAAAAAAGCTGAAATGCCACCATGCAATGGAAGCCAAACGTGCTCTATAAAACAGTCTGCAGTGGCCTCTAGAGATGTGATTTTAAAATTACAGACTATCCAAGGTAAACCTGTGTAATTAGAGAATTTTTAGCTAAGAAGAGATCATGGAGATCAGCTAGTATATCCCACTCCTTTTAAATCCTAATAAACAAGGTATCAGAGGTCTCATGTCTTCTCCAAGGTCCCACGCCAGTACAGTAGAGCTGGAAGCTGACCCAGTCTCCTGACTGATCTCCTGACCACTGCACCCTAACACCTCTCTACATTATTCTACCATCAGGCCCCTGGAGGGAATTTGGCGGGGGGTGGTGGGGTGGTGGGGGTGGTGGTGGGGGTGGTGGTAGGATTTTGACCTCGTGACACCACAGCAAGATAACGGCTCCTTTTTATACTTACTCTGTCTTTGTCATGCAGCATATCAGCATAGGATGATCTAAAAAACAAACAAAACAAGTCAGAAACCTCTCTACCAATAATGATATCCAGCAACCTATGAGAGCATTCATACATACACATTCCTAAATCAGACGGATTTTATTTTTATTACTGAACAATAAGTGACACCCAATGTTACACCAGCTTCAGGTATACAACAGAGGGATTTGACAATTCTACATTCCATGCTCACTAGAGGAAGTGTAGTCGCCATGTAACATTAGTACAATATTATTAACTATTTTACTTTACTGTACTTTACATCCCTAATCCAGGCCCATTTTAAACTATTTAATGTTTTTAACATAGGGAGTGAGTGAGAGAGAGCATGAGCACAGGGAAGGGGAGAGGCAGACTCCCCGGCTGAGCAGGGAGCCCAACATGGGACCCTGGGATCCTGACCTGAGCTGAAGCCAGACGCTTAACCGGCTGAGCCATCCAGGCGCCCCTTAAACTATTTTAATAGCGTTACAAACTATCATTCTGCAGTGCTGCAGGAAAAAAAAAAAATCTTAGAGAAAGATGTTTATTTTCACCAAAGAACCCCAGACCTACAAATGCTCTGGTAGTCAGCCCCGTCACAGTAACGGCATAGCTGCCAACACACGGATCATGTTATGCAGCATGTTTGATCTGTCTTCCTCCCGATCTAATACGTGAGTTAATCTTGCATACATCCGCACGCTGGGATAATCACAGATGCAACACTGCAGAGGAGACAGGAGAAGTATACACCTGCCATGGAAGTGAGGGGTACCATGCCCAGCACTCTCCCTCACGTCATCAGGAAGAACGAAGAGTGCACCAAACTATAGACTGTTAAAGGGAGGAGACTTGCTCTTCCGTATTCTGCCACAATAATTCACAAACTTGGAAAATCTCTGGCAAGGTCAGGATAAACCTCCAGAACTCAGCAGTCCCAGCCCAAAAATGCCTTCTGAGTTCCAGGTAAGAGCTCGGGCACTCACTGAACGCAGGACCTCTCACTTCAGGTCAACATCAGGATCACTGGAGCGTTTTTGGTTTTGTTTTTGTTTTAAAGTAGGTTCCATGCCCAACCAACATGGGGCTTGAACTCGTGACCCTGACATCAAGAGTCACATGTCCTACTGACTGACCCAATCAAGCAGCCTGGAGAGCTTATTTTAAATGCAGGTTCGCAGGATACATGCAAATAGATCCTGATCCAGAAACTGGGCTCGAGTTTGGAAACATGCACTTTAACTGGTGCCCCAGGCACGGTGTGACAGAGGCAGTTCATACTCTACACTTTGAAGAGCACTGTACTGAAAAAATAGTGTTGGTTTTGTTTATTAAGGGCACACCAAGACTTTTACACATGAGCCCACTCACAAATGCATAGCTGAAATCTGATTCTGCCTTTCTCTGCCTTTCAAGAGGCATTTTTGGTCCTCATGTTCCCAGCCTCACCACCCACTCTCCCAAAGCACTATCAGCCCATTCCACTGCGAACATCCAGGATTTCTCTCTCCAGCAGGACACTCCCTCTTGCTCTTTTCTCTTTCCCACTTTCTGTCCATTCCCTCCTCATTCTTCTGCTTCCTCTATTCCAGGATTCCTTCTTCAGCCCTCCACCTTTCTCACTCCATACCCCCTCTGAAAGCCTGCAATTTTTTCCAGTTTCGATTCTAACAGCAAACTGGCCCCAGACCCATGTTTATCCACCCACTGGCATCTCTACCTGATTGTCCAAACCCAGATACCTAATCTCCCTCATCTTCCTCTTCCCAGCAACACTCATTCCTCCTGTGTTCTCTCTCGAACAACAGCTCCACCCAACCCACCCTGTCAGGAACAACAGCTCCACCCACCCAGAAATCTTGAGTGCTTCTTCTTCTTCTTCTTCTTTTTTTTTAAAAGATTTTATTTATTTATTTGACAGAGAAAGATCACAAGCAGGCAGAGAGGCAGGCAGAGAGAGGAGGAAGCAGGCTCCCTGCCAAGCAGAGAGCCCGACGCGGGACTTGATCCCAGGACCCCGAGACCGTGACCCGAGCCGAAGGCAGTGGCCCAACCCACTGAGCCACCCAGGCGCCCCTCTTGAGTGCTTCTTGAATTTTCTCTCTCATTCCTTCACTGCATCCAACGAGTTACCAAACTCAAGTTCCCTCAAAGCTGTCTCCTCCTCTCCCACCTCTACTGCCTCGCCTGTGGGGTTTGCAATGGCACCCAAATCGTTTCCGCTCCCTCCAACTCAATGTCCACACTGCTCTCAGTAAATGCTCCAAAATGCAACCTAATTTGTTTGCTCCCTGTTTAACATCTCAATTACTCAGGAAATAATGTTCTTTATCTTAGAAAGAAGGTAATGTTTTTGATCCCTTATTCTACACCACATACTGTATTTCATTCACCTGTCAAACCCTAAAATAAAGATATTATATGAGGACATGTACATTATTACATACATGAGCCATACATTGAGCCATGTATTACCATACTGAGGCTCAAGAAGTTAAGCAGCTTGACCAAAGTCAGATCTGAGATGCCGAAGAGCGCAGATTTACTCTCATTCTCCTCCTTCTGCATTCTGCCATCACCCTTCACAACACGACCCTGCCTACCTCCTTCAGTACCCTCTCTCACCATAGCCCTGCTTTTGTACCCCATTCCAGCCCCTTTGAACTGCTTCCAACCCTCCTAAACCAGTTCATCTGGAAGGTTACAAGTAATCCCTGCTGCTCAGAAAGCCATTTCTCTCCTAGATTTGGGAAATCACCTAAACAAGTATCTCTCCCAGCCCAGCTATTCTTGCTGCTTCCATGCACTCTTGTGCCTGTATCCACTAGTCTTTCTCTCATTGTCATATTTTTTTCTAAGCCTGTCTCTTGCACAAAACTGCAGGTCCCTTGAGGATGGGAACCCTATCTTTTTCATTTTGGTATTCACATTCCTAGCATGGTGCTAGCATGCTGTATGCACTTCATAACCGCTGAAGAACAGTAACTCACTAACATTGTTTTAAAGATCCCATCTAAGAAAACACACACACACACACTTTCCTGCTTTTTCCATTCAAGAGACTTTAACCATACTAACATATGTTAACGTGTATCACCATTTAAGTAGCACAAGTAAATGATTAAATTTCATGAACTCTTCAACTACTCCTCCTCCTTCCAGAATTGAACCTTGGGTCCTCTTTGCTCCACAAGACAGACCCTCTGAGACTCCAGTAAGGCTGTTACATGATATTTCACTCTCCAAACAGAAAGGACTTTGCCTAACCCCCACACAAAGCTACCTGACTAAGGAGACATGCTCGTGACCAACATCTGCCCTGATCAGAAGCACGGAGTAATGCCTAGTCCACATTCAGCCTGGGAGCATTCCAGGGCTCCCGCTTGGCAATCAAGTGTCCCACCAAGCTGCAAACAATCGTGAACACAACCTTGTTACCTTGCAATCTCCTGGTGGTAATCGTAGTGCTCATCCTCCTCCAGCCACTCCACAGATCCCGTGGTTGGATTGGCCCGCCCGCAGAAGACTTTCATGGTGCCAATCAGCTCCTCAGTTTCAGCACAGAAAAGCAGCCTTACTTGTGGACACTTCTTGCGGACAGGTCTAATCGTCAGAATTCTATTCACATCATGATGCCCAAAACGTAGAGAAAAAAATTTTAAGTCAAATAAAAAGGAAAAAATTCAAGAAATACACAAAAGTGTCAAAGCCACTGAAAATATTTCTTACGCAGCATATGACATCAAAAACTACAACACATCAATCCATAAAGCTATCTGGAAAACTTTAGCAGTCCTCAGTGATTCCAATAGGGGTCGGATGAGCCTAACGGGTGCATCTGGGTGCGGCCTCAAAATAAAGGCAGGTGAGAAGAGAAATAAAGCAGAGGGAACAGGAGGCTAACAGGAAAGGACGAACAGAGACCGGGGTGGTGGTAAAAGGGTGCCGCCAATCCTGCCTTAGTGTGCCAAACACTTAGTTTAAGGAAAAATATAAAGAGCAATTCAAACAAACTAGGAAAACCTTCATCTAACCAAGTAAATCATAGCAAGCAAACATAGATAATCCCAGAAATATGCTGAGTCAAAAAATAAGCAAATCACAGAAGACATACTGTGTGATGACATTTATATAATTTTATAATTATGCAAAACAAGAACAATATATTCTTTTTTTTTTTTAAAGATTTTATTTATTTATTTGACAGACAGAGATCACAAGTAGGCAGAGAGGCAGGCAGAGAGAGAGGGGGAAGCAGGCTCCCTGCTGAGCAGAGAGCCCGACGCGGGGACTCGATCCCAGGACCCTGAGATCATGACCTGAGCTGAAGGCAGCGGCTTAACCCACTGAGCCACCCAGGCGCCCCAAGAACAATATATTCTTCAGGGATCACACTAAAAAGAATAGCAAGGAACGAGGACAGTGATTATCCTTAAAAGGGAAGGGAAGGAACGCCTGGGTGGTTCAGTGGATTAAGCCTCTGCCTTCAGCTTAGATCATGATCTCAGGGTCCTGGGATCAAGCCCAGCATCCCGGGGAGCCTGCTTCCCGCCCCCCTGCCTACTTGTGCTCTCTGTCAAATAAATAAATAATCTTCTAAATAAACAAACAAATAAATAAATAATAAAAAGGAAGGGAAAAGGCTGGAATCGAGGAGAGCCACACAGAGGAGTTCAAAATAGCATTGTTTCTTCTATAAATGGGTGGTAGGATTAAAGAGGTTCATGATACTGTCATTTTTTATGCCTTACTGTTTTTTAATAATGATTACTTCTTACCTACTCAATATTTAATTTGAAAAGCAATTTAAAAAAATTCTTTATCTGGAGTGCCTGCCTGGCTGTCTTTACACTGTGCAACTCTGGATCTCAGGGTCTTGAGCTGAAGCTCCATGATGGGTATAGAGATTAAAGAAATTTTTTTTTAATTTAAGATTTTATTTATTTATTAGAGAGAGATAGACAAGCAGAAAGGCAGAGGAAGAAGGAAAAACAAACTCCCTACTGAGCTGGGAGTTTGATGCGGGGCTTGATGCCAGGATCCTGGGATCATAACCTGAGCTGAAGATAGCTGTTTAACCAACTGAGCCACCCAGGTGTCCCTAAAGAAATAAAAATTTTAAAAAAATTTTTCATCTAAAAAATATCCTTCAAATAAATGTTGGCAGATTCAGGTCTTAAACCCTTTTTCCGCAGAGATCTATTTCTGACAGAGAAACACCACCACTCAAAGTCTGAAGGCACCTCTCAGCCAGTATATGCTCTTCCAGCACCCTGCCTCTTACCTTCAGAAACATCAAGTGTTCCACACTTCCCTCCATTTCCAGTTAAACACTGATCTATCTTTAGGAAACCTTAGAAAGAATGACTACTTTGTAGATCACTAAAATGTCCCTAAGGTGCTTTACTGGCCAGAATTATGGCCTTTCTTTTGAAGTTATCTAGACTAACTTAACACTGAATTCTTTTTATTATTATTATTATTATTTATTTATTTGACAGAGACACAGCGAGAGTCAACACAAGCAGGGGATATGGGGGAGGGAGAAGCAGGCTTCTTACTGAGCAGGGAGCCCAATGTGGGGCCCAATCGCAGCACCCTGGGATCATAACCTGAGCGGAAGGCAGATGCCCAACAACTGAGCCACCCAGGTGCCCCTCTTTTTTTTTTTTTAATATATTATTTACTTAGAAAGAGAGCCCTGCACAGGGGGACGGGTAAGGGGAGAGGGAGAGAGAATCTCAAACAGACCCGACACTGAGCTCAGAGTCTGACACAGGAGTTCAATCTCACGACCCTGAGATCATGACCTGAGCTGAAATTAAGAGTCTGACAATTAAATCAACTGAGCCACTCAAACACCTGAAACACTGAGTTCTTAACAAAAGAGGATGGGGGAAAATCTTTTCTGAAAAGACTCAGGCAGTCAGCGGTCTGATTCAAGTAGTCAATTTATCCTTTGGTGAAACTCTACTTCTAAAATCTCAGGGTATCCATCCTCTCATCTAGTGGCTCTCAAACTTTGTGGCAAGCTCAGTAAGAAATGGCTTACATCAAGACACAATACACACACATAAACATAAGCTTTCAATAAACAGTATTAATTCTTCCTGTCAGCAAGGCCCTCTGATATATTCTACTCTACTTCATTTTTCTTTTAAACATTTTCTTTTTTAAACTGATCATGATCTGGGGTGCCTGGGTGACTTGGTTAAGTGTCAGCCTTCAGGTCAGGTCACGATCCCAGGGTCCTAGGATGAAGCCCGGTATCAGGCTCCCTGCTCAACAGAGAGCCTGCTTCTCCCTCCGCCCTGCTTGTGCTCTCTGCTGCTATCTCTGTTGCCAGTTCTGTCTCTCACTCAAATCAATAAATAAAACCTTTAGGGGTGCCTGCGTGGCTTCATGGGTTAAGTCTCTGCCTTCAGTTCAGATCATGATCTCAGGGTCATGGGACTGAGAGCCCCACATCGGGCTTCCTGCTCAGCATGGAGCCTGCCTCCCCAACCCCATCTCTGCCTGCTGCTCCACCTACTTATGATCTCTCTCTCTCTCTCTGTTAAGTAAATAAAATCTTTTTAAAAATAAAAATAAATGAATAAATAAAACCTTAAAAAAAGATTGAACATGATCCACTAAACTGATTTCGTAATTGGTGGGTTGCAACCTATAGGTTAAAAAGCTTTACCGGGGCACCTGGGTGGCTCAATCAATTGAGCGGCTACCTTCAGCTCAGGTCATGATCCCAGGATTCTGGGATGGGGCCCTGTGTCGGGCTCCCTGCTCAGCAGAGAGCCTGGATCTCCCTGTCCCTCTGCCTGCTGCTCTGCCTACTTGTGCTCTTTATCTCTCTGCTGAATGGATGAATAAAATCTTTTCAAAAAATTAAAAAAAAAATAAAAAGCTTTGCTAGAATCAGCTGTGAACATCTCCTATGCTAATTTAAAAAAAAAGTACAACTATCAGAATCCATAATGTGCTTTAGAAACTGTCCAAAAAATGCTACAGTAGAGAGAAATGGTCACATCTGGCCAAATGCTCAGGGTAGACTGAGAAGATGGCTAAGATTTAGGCAGGCATGGGAGTGAGAGGGCACTTCAGTAGATTAGAAAGACTCAGACAGTCAGGCATAGTGAATAAACCAGTTTAGCTAAAGTAAAACTGAACAAGGAGTCAAACATGTCAGTGGGGTACATACTGTAGAGAGTCCTGAAACCCTTATCCTGTGGGCCACATGGGATCAATTCTGAAGTCCTTTAAAGGTTAACAGTGTAGTATTCCTTGGAATACTGTAAAGCCTGAAGGACTACAGTTTTTTTTTCAATACCATAGAGAAGTTACTGGTTTTATATAAATGTAAATAAATGCTTGCAGATGGGAACCATGTCCTGTAACCTCTCTGGGTGAGAACCACACATCTTCTACAGAGAAATCCCCTCATTTATTATCACAACTTGTCTTTCTCCCAAAAGGAGCCACACTCCAGATTCAAGAGATATTTTGACAGAACCCCCCTTCTCCAAAACCTGTAAACTCATATGATGGTTTATAAGGAGGGAATGAAAACCACCCTGCCAAGCCCTGAGTGAGTTACCAGTCAGATTTCAGAGCAGATATTTGGTTCATTCATTCAAAATTTAGTAAAATTCACATAATGCCAAACACCGCATTAGGGACTGGAGGACTCCCATAACCAAAAAAACGAGACCTTTGTCCTCCAAGAGATAGGGAGAGACAGTATAAACAACCACAGACTGTGTGGGTGCAAGAAAGGAAATTTGAAGGATGCTATTAAAAAAGAATAACAAGGCTATGGAAAGACTGAGGAAGGTGACATTTAAGTTGAGACATGCAAGATAAGTTAACAGTGATGGAAGAGTAGTGCTTCTGCTTCTGGAAACTTTACTCCTACTTTTCCCCTACCCTTATTTCCCTATGGGAATAAAGAACTAAGGACATAAGCAAAAACTGACAAAAGCCTGGGTGACTGAAGCACTTTAAGCTTAAGTAAAATAGAGTACCAGTGGGCTTCTGCAAATCACACTGGGCCACAGTGGCTTCGGAAAGGTGCCTGGATTTTGTTCTACATGCACCACGCGCCACTCAAAAGTTTTAAGCACAAAAATATCCACGTCAGATGTACGTTTTTACAGGGCCGCTCTGGCTAGCATGTGGTGATTGGACCGGTAAATGGACAACTCGATAAAGTGACTGAGAAAAATCGAGCCCATTAACAGCTCCCTGAATGAGAGAAACGTGGCTCAGCTACGGGAGCGACAGCTGGAGCTCCGTATGATTGTGGTTCGAGTTTCTGTCGCTGAGAGGTGGCACCAAGAACTATAATCTAGGTCTCCGTGGAGGTCTCCCGACAAAACCGTATCCCAGTTCTCTCGCCAGCCCAGGGGCTGTAAGCCGTCCCATACGTACTATAGAAAGGTCCTCGAGAATTCGGAAGACACATACTCCGGCGGCCCAATACGCCCACGCCAGGACCGTCACCCCGAACTTTCGGGCTGACAAGAGATGACGGCTGCACCCAGGACTCTATTGCTACCCCACCTTCCCAACCAGCCCAGGGCCTCACCAGCCGCTGGAACCCTTCCGTCCACTTCCGCCGCCACCTCCACCTGCCAGCGGCTGGCGAAAGAGGGCGGGACCTCCCAGTGCCCGCTGGGCGTGCCGGGAGCGAGGCCCGGAAGCGGAACTTGAAGGCTCTCCCATCTCACCCCACGCGTACCCACAGTGCTCCGCGACAGTGGCTATGGAGGCCGGCAGGACTGCAGTACTTCGCGTGAAGCGGAAGCGCAGCGCAGAGCCTGCTGAAGCCCTGGTCCTCTCTTGTAAACGTCTCCGGAGCGGCGCCGTTGAGTCGGAGACCCAAAAGACACCCCCCGGGGATCTGGAGAGAGAGCCCGAGAATAATGTCTTCCAATTGGTGGCCACCGTGCGCTCCCAGGTATTGGGCGGGATGGAGCCGGTGTTTGAAGGGGATCGTAGGGCGCTGCTGGGACGGAATTGTATCCCTGACTCCTTGACGAATCTCCTGCTTACGCCGGCTTCCCTCCCCTACCACCTTCCAGGAGGAGCCAGTCCAGGCGCTCGTTCGAGCCGCACTGCGCCCTTCCCGGGGCAGCCAGCAGCGTATCCGCCGCGACCTCCGCGCTTCGGCTCGGGAGGTGCGGCAGGAGGGCCGCTACAGGGTGATCTCTAGCCGCCGATCCTCCGGGATTCCCTCGGGTGGCCTAGAGTCCGAAGACGCACCGGTAAACGCAGAAACCTCGGAGGACGCAGGTTTCCAGCTGGTCGACCTGGTCCACGAGGAAGGAGACCCCGAGGCGGTCGCAACCTCAGCCTCTCCCAAAGTGAGTATCCCCCCCCAGAGGACAACGCTAGGCTTCTCCGGACAGATAGTGCCAAGAGTCTGGGCGTTAAGTCAGCCCACAGCTAAGAGGAGGCAGACGGCTTCGCCTTATTGATAGATGATGTCAGCCGTGGTAACCTCGTTTTGCAGGTTAGGTTATTCGTTCATCAAATGTTTACTGAATAGCCACTATGTTCCAGGCATCGTTCTTAGGTTCTGTGGATATAGCTTTGAGGACTTAACATTTAGGTAGAGGAGACAGTAAAAAAGCTAAATTCAATGTCACATGGTGATATGGGCTTTACAGAGGTGGGGAGTGGCAGGGAAAGAGTGGTTCCATTTCAGAGAGGGTCTCAGAAAATAACATTAGAATGAGAACTTGGAGGAGGCGAATGGCAAAGCATTGTGGATGTCTGAAAGAAAGGCAGTTTCGTGTTTTCAAGATCACTGTGCCTGGAGCCCAGTGAACCAAAGAATAATAAGGAATTTGGGAGAACGATTTCTGTTAGACCTTGAAAGTACTTTTAAGGACATACTGCCTTACACCCTGAGATGGGGGAGTTACTGGAGGTTTTTGAGGAAGGTAGATGGAAAAATTCATCAAAGGGAGGTTAAAGGACTAGTCTTGGGTAGCGAATCGAGTTTGAGGCAGATTGAAGTATAGAATGCAAGTCTTCTCATATTTAATCCAGT
This sequence comes from Neogale vison, assembly GCF_020171115.1. Lineage (NCBI taxonomy): Eukaryota > Metazoa > Chordata > Mammalia > Carnivora > Mustelidae > Neogale > Neogale vison. The sequence continues at coordinate 17,405,244 of NC_058097.1, forward strand.
GTTCGTTCCATTTTACACTTACCAAATTTGTTTTGTACCTCAGTTCCAAGAAACAAACTCTAGTACATGTATTAGGACTGTAGAGATAGAAACCTAAGGTTTGCCTCCTCTTGGTATTAAAAAAAAGTATTAAAAAAAAAAAAAGCACTTCACTCTTCTTTCCTTTTAATAGTTTTTGAAGTTTAAGAACTGAAATTTTAATTCAAAATTTATCAAGCAAAAAATATTTAATCATGGTGCTAGTATACATGGATAACAATTTGGGCATGATGACTATAGCCACATCTTTTACCAAAACTTACTGAAGACTGATTCATGAGTTACAAGTCAAATACCTTTTAAAAGTAACAAGTGTTGGGCGCCTAGGTAGCTCAGTTGGTTAACCAACTGCCTTCAGCTCAGGCCAAGATCCCGGAGTCCCAGGATCAAGTGCCACACCAGGTTCCCAGCTCCACAGAGTGTCTGCTTCTCCCTCTAACCTTCTCTTCTCTCATGCTCTCTCTCACTCTCTCTCTCACAAATGGATAAATACAATCTTAAAAATTAATTAATTAAATTTTTTTAAAAAGTAAATCAGTGTTGAGTGGAATCGAATCAATCAAATTTTTTTCAGTTTTATAACAAAAACTAATATATAAACTGATGAAGGATATGAACACAGATTTTTCTCAACAATGCAGTACAGGGGCGCACCAGGGTGGCTCAGTCGTTATGCGTTATGCGTCTGCCTTCGGCTCAGGTCATGATCCCAGGGTCCTGGGATCGAGCCCCACATCAGGCTCTCTGCTCAGCGGGGAGCCTGTTTCCTCCCTCTTTCTCTGCCTGCATCTCTGCCTACTTGTGATCTCTGTCTGTGAAATAAATAAAGTCTTAAAAAAAAAAAAAAGATTAGGTTGTGGTTAAATGAATAGGATCAGCTTTTTGACTTTGATAGTAATACTTGTTCAGCAAGTGCTGTCACTGTTTTCCCCTTCCAGAGATTTGAGTACAATTGTTTAGTAATGTTCAGCTTTTTTTTTAAGATTTTATTTTTACGTAATCAATACACTGAACATGGGGCTCCAACCCACAACCCAGAGATCAAAAGTCATATGTTCCACTAACTGAGCCAGCCAAGTGCCCCAGTAATGTTCAGCTTTGCAGTTAGTAAATGCCATTTCTGAACCTGTAGATCAGTTTTATATTTAGACTTATGTAACTGAAAATATTAATACATATGTAAATGCCGGAGAAATCCCTTCACCATCTCATAGAACAGCAAGACTCAGCTGTTTCAAGTTGTTTGTTGCCTGTTAAAAGTCATGGGTTGAAGATAAACTGGCAGTGTCCACTTTATGTTTTTGGTCTTAACAATGCCAATTCAGTTAAAATTCCCTGCGTCTCAAATGTTGCCTTGGGACTTCTGGGTGTTTCAGTCAGTTAAGCGATTGCCTTCGGCTCAGGTCATGATCTCAGGATCCTGGGATTGAGCCCCGCATTGGGCTTTCTGCTTAGCAGGGAGACTGCTTCCCCCCTTTCTCTGCCTGCCTCTCTGCTTACTTGTGATCTCTCTCTCTCTCTCTCTGTCAAAATAAATCTTTAAAATAAAATAAAATGTTGCCTTTTGCCTAATGAAAGGTATTTTAGTGTGGTTTATGTATAATATTAAATAAAGAATACTTAACACTTCTTACATTGTATAGATGATCTATAAGGTCAGATGCTTTTAAAATTCAGTGTGATAGGACATAGTAGCCAAATTTGCCTGTGAATTCTTTATGAAGCCAGACTAAGTTCTTGTCTTTTTTTTTTCAGGATTGTCTTTTAAACAGCTATTCAGAGGGCGCCTGGGTGGCTCAGTGGGTTAAGCCGCTGCCTTCGGCTCAGGTCATGATCTCAGGGTCCTGGGATCGAGTCCCGCATCGGGCTCTCTGCTCAGCAGGGAGCCTGCTTCCCTCTCTCTCTCTCTGCCTGCCTCTCTGCCTACTTGTGATTTCTCTCTGTCAAATAAATAAATAAAATCTTTAAAAAAAAAAAAAACAGCTATTCAGAAACACAACTGTAGACTTAATTGCAGATTTTTAAAAAATGTTTGCTCTCAATAATTATTTTTTAAAAATGGATTTAAGCTGAAAGCAAATTTGGGGTTTTATGCCTACTAGACTATCAAGGGAAAGGTTGTTGATAGCACTCTGGCAAGGCCATGATTAAAATGGTAACACAACTATAGTGCTTAAAATTGATGTGAGGCTTCTGGAAAACATGAAGCATGGCTTTACATATCAGAAATCCTAAAAATAGTGTGGGGCCTATCTTAAAACTACTTAAATTTATTTTTATTGTTTGGATTCCAAAGGCATCCAAACATCTAAAGAAATTTTAAAATAGTGATAGCATTTTTAAGATTTTACCCATTTATTTCACAGAGATACAGCGAGCTAGAGGGAACACAAGCAGGGGAGTGGGAGAGGGAGAAGCAGACTCCCTGCTGAGCAGGGAACCTGATGCAGGGCTTGATCCCAGGACCCTGGGATCATGACCTGAGCCACAGGGAGAGGCCCAATGACTGAGTCGCCCAGGCGCCCCAGTGACAGCATTTATTTACCATGTTATAGTTCTCATTAATTTTTTTAAAGATTTTATTTATTTGACAGAGCATGCATAAGCAGTGGAAACCACAGACAGAGAGAAGGGAAAGCGGGCTCCCCACTGAGCAGGGAGCCCAATGCAGGACTCAGTCCCAGGACCCCTGGGATCATGACCTGAACCGAAAGCAGATGCTTAACCGACTGAACCACCCAGGCGCCCCAGTGACAGCATTTATTTACCACATTACAGTTCTCGTTAATTTTTTTAATTTTTTAAATATAAATTTAATTAACATATAATGTTTGTTTCAGGGATGCAAGTCTGTGATTCATCAGTCTTACATAATAACCAGTGCTCATTACAACACATACCCTCCCCAATGTCCATCACCCAATACATTTCTCATTAATTTGATGCCATTTAAATTTTAAGCAAATAAAGTACTATTTTTTTTTAAGTGAAAAAAGTTCATTTTACTTTATCTAGTCATCTTCCTGGATAACTTACAGGTATAGACATCATCGTGGGCAACCCAGGTGGTAGCAGTCATCAGAGCTCAGGAATCGCCTTTAGACCCCTATAGGTCACACAAATGCAGAGGCATTTGCAGAACAACCATAGAGGTGCTCCTGTGGGCCTGCACATCCCTAAGGGGAAATCTTCTCAGGCCAGTCTTTCTGTGTCCTCTCTTATGTTGGTCAAGCACAAAAGAGCAGAAAACTATCTTTTAAGTCTCCCAAAGAAAAACTGAATTATTTTAGAAATAGCTAATTTTTAAATTTCATAGCTAATAGACTAGTAGGACATAGGGATAAGAGTCTTGAATCAACTGTAGAGAGACTTCCTTCACTCAAATCTTAGATTCCTCCTTTTGGAACATCCATATTTTAGATCATGTATGTATCATATCTCGATTTCTTTACAGACGTCTGACCCAGATGTGATCCTCTGCAATTCTGTACAGTTGATCCGTGAACGGTTGACTCTGTCTGAGGATGGACCAAGAATCGGGCACCAGGAGGAACAGAAAGATGACTATGTGTATGATATTTACTACTTGGAGACGGCCACTCCAGGATGGATTGAGAACATCCTCTCTGTGCAGCCCTATTGCCAGGAGTGGGAGCTGGTAAGGGGGCCCATGTGACGATGAGGGGCATGAAGTAGCCTAAGAAGTTCTCTGGTCTGGGTGCTTTGCTTGTGTTCCACATTACTGTATTCCTGTGTTACACATTGTCTCTTAACTCTTATCCTTGTTTAAATGGAAAAATTTATTCTGAATGCCTTTAGGAACCTGGGTTCAGTGCAGGGAATTTTGAGAGTGACAGTCTACACTGATAATTTTTGCTCTTAGTAGATCTTTTACAAGGTTTGCAACATCACTTTTATCATTTATAACATCCATTTCAGAGGAAAACATGTTTCCCATATAGGGGCTTATAATAAAGACAAAATAAACCAGAAATTCTTAACATGAATGGGAATAAAAACTTTTTTTAAAAAACTGGGCAGTGAACCTTTTAAACTGGGAGGAAACCTTGAATTAAGAAAACTAACATCCTGGCATCTTTTTTTTTTTTTAAGCAATCTCTATACCCAATATGGGACTTGAACTCACAACCCTGAATTCAAGAGTTGCAGCTCTATTGACTGAGCCAGCCAAGCACCCCTTGACATCATTATTAAAACAAATTCTAAAATGAGGCAAGGCACCTTATTCCATACCTGCATTGCAGCCATAGCCTCACAGTTAGGCACCCACCTTGGACCATTGCATAGCCTCTCTTCCTGCACACCTCACACCTGGGTTTTGGTTCTGATTTTGGGCATCATCCATAATCCATATCATCTCTGTCTCACCTGACTGTCCACTTAAAGATCACTGCCAATACCTACTCAGAGCTGTTTCTCCTCCCCACCATGGTGTGTACGCCTCTGGAGGTCATCCTATCCTGCTAGGAGTGTGATGGCTGGAGCTAGACTCTGAGGGGGGAGTAGGCCTGCCATCTCTTGTAGCCCAAGGTTACTACAGCCTCTTGTGCAGCAGACTCAGACCAGCTCCTAGGCTGCCTGTTTCCCAGACAGTGCTCTTAAGTGATTTTTCCGAGTTGGTCTGCTAATAGCTTCCCCCACAGCACAACCTTAGAAGTTTTGACTTATACTCAGGTTTGTGTTGAGGTATGCAGGTGAATGATGACCAGGAACCAGAAGATATTTATGAAGATGACGATGATGAGAACAGTGAGAATAACTGGCGCAATGAGTATCCAGAGGAGGAGAACACGGACGGAGATGAGTCCAGAGGTACGGGGGTGGCAGTCTTGGATGGGAAGGGACCGGTGGGATCCAAGACTGAGGTGTGAGCATAGTTACCATCTTAACTGTATAACTTACCTGGCTTTCCTTCTCTGCTGTTGAACTCCCAACAGCTCAACCACACGCTGTTGGAGCTATAATAGGAGCCCCAAGAACTGCTGTTTCCAAAGGACCTGCTGGGGTTTTAATGTCAGTCAGGCCCAGGTTCAAATCCTTAGTCTGTCATTGCATGTCTGTACATCTTGGAGAAGTTACTTCACCTCATCCTCTGTCCAGAAAACAAGAGTATTGCACTAACTTCAGTGATTGGGATTAAGGGAAACATCTCAGCTCAGTGTCTCTACTCCTGCTTCAATCAGGAAGGTACTGGAGAGGTTTGCCAGTTAAGAGTAGGGCTAGGATTTTGATAAATCAGTTATCTAACTTCTCAAGAAGTTGCTTTGTTTACGTTTTGAGAAAGATGCCACAGAGATACGGTACCTGGGGGAAAAAGGAAGGAAAGATATTCTGATGATACAGTTCCTTCAGGGATTATGTTCTTTGTGCCAACAAAAAGGTTCCTTGGTGTCTGTTAATGGAGGGACAATTAATTAAACTATGAATATTCTACTGGGGAAGTACCTGTGATATGTTAAAAGGATAGGGACAAATGTGAAATTATGTTTACAATATGACTACAACTATAGTAACTAAAATCCTATACCTAGGGGAGAAATGAAAAACTACTCCAGTGTTAAGGGATTTGGTTTAGTGGTAGAAACAGGATTGCCTTCTTTTTACTGCCCTAAATTCTCTTTTCTGAGTAAATATTGTAGAAGGGAGAACAACAACTAAATATGACCCAAAAAACAGACCTTCTTGAGATGGGAAAGAGTTACAGTGGTCACCTAGAAACTCAAACAGAGCCCATTCCTTTTACCATTCTAGGCTCAGATGAATATGACAGCCTCAGTGAAGAGGAAAGAGGCAACAGCAGACCACAGATGTGGAGCAAATACCCTTTGGATGTGCAGAAGGAGTTTGGCTATGACAGCCCCCATGACCTGGATTCAGACTGATGTTCCTGTGATACATGTGAAGTTCAGTCATGTGCCCTGAGGTCTCTGCCTGCAGCTTCAGCCACCCTCGTAACATCCCTGGGTTTTGTAGCTCAACACAAAAGGAAAAAGCGTGTCCAGCAGCGCCATCCGGTCAGTGGAAACTTGAGCTAAAGGAATTTGTCTTTTTTAGTAACAGTAGGGCCCCTTTACCTCAATCAAAAATGACTCTACAGTCTAGGGGAAATAAATGCCATAAAAGTGAAGCTTCCTGGCCTGGGGATTTTCCCGTTCTCCTGTGCTAAAGCCAATAAGTGGAAGAGAAACTCCTGTTTCCTCAGCACTAAGCTTTAGCTTTCCCATACCACCAGGCCACTGCCTCTACTGAAAGCTGGTTCTTTTGATACAATCTAGAAGGGCTACATTGAGTCCTTTATAGCAGCACCAACAGGATAGTGGTGGCTTTTAGAGAGGGAAGTAGGCTCTGCCTGAGCTCTGAGAAGTTTTAAGTTATTAGCTGTCTCCACCGCCCTGCTTCCTGACTCTGATAATGGTTGTAGAGACTGCTGTCTTCCTTTGGCAGTGGTGCCAGGGAGAACAGGATGTATGAATGTGATACTCTGTGTTTAGTAAAAATTAAAGGGAGCAAGAAAATTCCTTGAAAACCTTTTTTCTTTTTTTTCCCCTTTTTTAAAGATTTATTTCTCTGAGAGAGAACACAAGCCGGAGGAAGGGGCAGAGGGAGAGATGGATCCTCAAGAGACCCCCCTGCCAAAGCACAGAGCCCAACGTCGGGGGGCGGGGAGAGGGAGGTTGCAGGGGAGTGATTCCAGGACCTCGAAACTATGACCTGAGCTGAAATCAAGAGTTGGCCACCTACCCCATTGAGCCACCCAGGTGCCCCTACTTAAAAACCTTTTAAATCTGAGTCTTTTTTTTAAATTAACATATAGTGTATTATTTGCCCCAGGGTTTTGTTTTGTTTTGTTTTTTAAGATTTTATTTATTTGAGAGAGAGCATGGGGGGTGGGATTGGGCAGAGGGAGAGGGAGAAGCTGGCTTTCTCCTGAACAGGGAGCCTGACACAGGGCTCAATCCCAGGACCCTGAGCCAAAAACAGACACTTAACTGACTGAGCCACTTAGGTGCCCCAGATCTCAATGTTTTTACATGTTTTTCCACTGTACTCACTCTCTCCCATCCCCACCCTCCACCAAAAATGGGGAGACAGGTTTCAGGCTTGACCTTAGACACTAAGGACTTCAGGCAAGTGAGGAAAAGGTAAACATATCCTAAACTTAGCTTTCCAGTGAGAAAGGTCAGTTATTCACAGCACTCACCAAAAACAGTGACCAATTCTATTACCAAAACTTAGGTTCCCTATAAGGAAAACCTGACCCTACTTCTTTGCATACCTCAAACATCTTAACTCTGAGTTGGCATTTCTTCTTCTAACATTGTCCCATAGAACCTTGTGCAAAGATGGGTATGTTCTATATCTACACTGTGTAGTAGTAACCACTAGCCACATGTGGCTCAGCTCTTGAGAAGTTCACCTGAGGCATCAGATTTTTTATTTTAACTAGCTACAGGTGGCTAGTAGTTACTATACTGGACAGCACAGGTCTGGGAAAACAATACACAGACCCTTTTGATTCAAAATGTGCTTTCTTGCCATGTGCCACAGACTCACTATCATGTACACAGGGGTATGTCTTCTCACACCTTTTAAGATTTCATATTCTTCCATCCTGCCTCCACCCATTCTTCACTATGTATTCATTTTGAGGGTCTTTACCTACTTTATTTCCTATTCACGTTAAACCATCCTAAGTGGTTAAATTCTGTGTGTTCACATACTCAGGCTCTACTCTTGTGGCTAGAAAACCAACAAACTATTGATTTACCATCCTAACTATCCACAAAGGTACAATTCAGTGTTGCAAGCAACAGGCAGCAATTTATATGTATAATACTAGTCATCTCAGTCTCCTGTAGGCATAGAAACAAAGGATTAAAAACCACTCCGTGCCATTATAATGTGCTCACTGCTGTTTATGTACTCATTAAGGTTTGCCAACATTAAAGGGCTGACAATCTCATACTGTACCTACTGCAAAGAGATTAGCACACCAGGAGAAGGATTGAAGGAGACGAACAACAAAGACCTTGCAGAAATTTAATTCCACCATGAAGCTTGACTGCTGTAGGGAGTCTCTGGCTTCCCTCCCACAGAAGGGTTCCTGGGTGAAGTCTGTATCCAGCACAGAGGGGAAGAATGCAGTTGCCATCCAGTAATGAGAGGGGGATGACATGGCTCACTAAGCTTGTGCTGGGGCACTTAGGGTGTGAGGCCCATGCTTCCCCCAGGAGCCACAAGTTCCTGGGATTAGCTGGTCATTTACTTCAGGGGAGAAAGCTAAAACCTGGGTCAGGGATCCTTAAGACAAGCACACTCTGCTTAAAGGATTAGCTCGAGAGGATCCCTGGGATAGGTGCCATCTTGGCTCAGACAGGAGTCATGTTTACGTACTCTAGGCAAGTCAACCTTTGCATAAGACTCCCTGTTGCCAGAAAGGAATTTGCTGTGCAAATCCCCAACCCATGACAGTAGGAATGTCCCCTCATTTTCTCATCCATGCATGCCCTAAACCGAAGGCAGCTGTCCTCATGCTCCCCTAAATTGTCTTTATTAAACAAGTATGGCCAAGGTTGCTCCCCTGGCTGCAACTGAGGCCACTTGAAAGAAAAGAATGGTCAGAAAGGGAGATTGCCTCATAGTTCTTGTCTTTACCAGTGACCAGTTCTAAAATGAAAGGATAAGATGTCCAGGCATGGAGTTAGCCAAGTCAGCAGGTTCCTCTGGACCCAGGATGACAGTATCTGGAAGCATCACAGGACAGCTGTATAGTCCACTGCAACCGTGGCTGCCCATGAGGGAACATCCATGAGGCCAAGCCTACTCTGGCCTGACCTGGATGCTAAAAGCACACCCTGAGCACCAGAATTAGTTGCTTCCAATCATGCAGTCTGCTGAGGAGCCAGATTGAGGTTGAAGCAGCTTTGTCCCCCAAAGTCTTCTCTGATCTCCACAAGGAGAAAATAGAAGTCCACACAAGTACCAAGCTCTTCCTGAGACTACAGGCCCATCAGACCTCCAGCAAGGGGAGGCAGACAGGACAGGAATGCACTATCCTGATGATCCACACCAAGACAGTTCAGAGTGTAAACAAAGCCCAGTGCTGGGGACAGAAAAGGAGGATGCAGCCTGGTGTGAGGTTTTTGGAAGAGGGCAATGACCACTTCTAGCACCAAGGTGGGCTCGCGTGGGTCTGCACAGCAGTCCCTCACACCAGCCCTTATAGACAGAAACAAGCTATTTGGTGGCTTGAGTCCATGAGATGTTCTCTAAGCCATTGATGGCTGAGAGAATTCAGGTAATCCACTTGAATTCTAAAACAGTTTATGTCCTCCTAAAGGTCATACCAGGAACCAGAGGTTTACCTTCTATCATCTAGAATAAAGATCTGAGGTCTCAAGTAAAATAAGGGATTATCCTTCAAAATAGCAGAGTTTCAGACTTCTGACTCATGAATTTTTTCATTTGTCCTTGCTGATTTGAGCTAGGTGCTTATATAATCTGTGACCTACTGACTAAAATATAACCAATACACGAGTAAAAAAAAAAAATCTTTAAAGTTCATCTTTGCAGCTAAGACTCAACAGAAGACTGTGCTAAAACCAAGCAAAAAAAATCTGTGGTCAGAGGCTGACCCACACCAGCACACAGAGACACCTCTAAGGGCAGAGGGACTCGGGAGTATTTTGAGTTTTTAAGCACAATCAGCTTATTGCATCCTGAAGATGAATGAACACCAGTGCTATGCCAGAACTGGTGTCCTGGACTAAATAATGTCCATAAATAATGAAATACAGCTGTCTTCCTAGGGAAAGATCTTGAGTCAGAAGAAGAAATGGTAGCATGTTAGGCCTCTAGAGTCAGGTGTTTGGACCTGATCAGAGGAAACCTTCCCATAAAGCAGCCCCTTTGTAGAGGCTCCTGATTCAAACCTCAAATAACAAATTCCGAACCACCAGCCACATCTATTAACCTAGCACTCCCTCTTCCCTCAGTACAGTTGCCCAAGTGTTTGGTAAGCTATACTGACTCAACCAGGAATAAAACTAAACTATTCCCCACCACCACCCTCTATGTAAAGTTCCCACTTTCAGGCTGGCCTTGGACCCTGAGTCTCCTCCCACAGCTTACCAATGAGAGTGACTGCCAGAGCAGGCCATCAGCCCTGAGTCCCCCTTATATAATGTGGGCCACCAGACTCCTTTAGGACAAGAGGGTTAGGCCTGCAGTCTTGTCATCTGGACTTTGGTGGCTGGCCTTCCAGGCCTCAAGGGACATCACATCTGGCCTCTAGTCCGTTTTCCTCTCAACCTTTTTCTCTTCTGCTACATCAAGCTCAGTCAGGACACAAAAGCAAAGCTTCTGGGTGACTCTGGTGACAGCAGCTAAATGAAAATAGAGAACAGAATTCAGCAAGCTGACAGCTACAACTTCAATATGAACACCCCAAAGTTGATTAAAGCATATCTGTGGTTCCCTCCCACCTGTCGCCTGGGTATACTGCACCAGGCTTTGCCTCTTACCACCAGCAACCATCACTGTCCTTCCTTCATGCCCAACCAGAAAGTGATGCATGACTCCTCATCTTCCCACATGGATTGCACTTTAATAAGGGAGTGTCTTAAGCCAAAAATAGGACTCTAAAGTTAGAACTAAAGTGCTCATGTCAAGATCAAAAGGGAAGAAGTCATGTGGAGCAACCAGGTCTCATGGTCTCCAGCATATCACTAGTATAAAGGAAGCTGTTAGCCACCACTCCCACCTCTGCATGCATCTGTGCGCACGCACGTACACAACACACACGCGCGCCATGAGTAATGGGCAAAGAAGCTCACCCAGGACATTCCGAATAAGGACTGGCCTCTGGGACTCAGGCAAGTAAACACCCACGAAGTAGACAGGAATCCCAGAGAGGGCAATCCCGATGCCAATGAGGGAATTGATGGTGTCACTGTATAGCGGCACAATCACCAGAAACAAGGAGCATATGCAGAACACGATGGGAAAAAACAGGCTCAACTGAAATGGAGAGAGGTGAGATATTAGGTAAAGTGCTATGGGGAACATGAAGTCACGTTGGGGAGATGGCCCACCCCCCCCCCAGCCTGTCTAGAGTCACTGACCTTGAGAGGCCGGGGTCGCTCGGGCTCCTTCCAGCGAAGATAGAGCTGTCCAGCAACAGATAGGCCCACAAAGAACCAATAGCTAAAGCTGAAGTAGTTGATGAGCAGGAAAACATCTTCCACGGTGAGGTAGATGAGTGTCATGGTACACTGGAGGGGAAGGAGGAGCGGGCATTGTCACCACCAGGCCATTCCAGGATACTCCAAACACCCAGCAATCAGTACCAGGTCTGCTGCTCACTGCTGATTTAGCTTAGCAGGTCACCTCCAGTTATTTTCATTGACCCCTTGGCATCAGATAGGTCTAACCACTGTATTAACCTTCAGAGTGGCATGTCTCCCTCTCCTATTGAGGGCTCTTCCTATACACAATGCCTCCCTTCTTTTTGCAAACACTTTAATAAACAAGCCAGACTCCTTTCCCCTTCTGATGGCAGAGTGAGGTCCTCCTCACTTTGATGCATCAACCTCAGTATGAACCACATTGCCATCTGGATACCATTACTCCCGAGTCTCAACTACCTGGCATACAAACGGAATCAATGCCTCCAGAACCATCTCACTGTCCTGGGGTCTTTGAAATGCAGATTGACAAAATGGATCTATACCCCTGATAAGACAGGTATGACAGAATTTGCCCTCTGGAACAAGAGTCCTAGAAGACAGAAATCGGGGACTACATCCTGTGACATGGTCAGATTTACTTAATCTTCAAGAATATGGAGTTCCCCCCACCTAGTCTTTTCACCTAGATTACCAATAAAGGATTTAAAACAAAAAGGACCCATTCTGGGGAAAGAAGAGGGACTGTATTGGAAAAACAGGGGCAGAAGATGATTAAAAGACAAGATGTCAGATCTCCCCTAAATTTATAAATTCAGTGTGATTCCAATGAATATACTGAGAGGATTTTTGTTATTTTGACAAAATAACAAAGTTCATAAGGACAAACACAAACACGGAATAATTGCCAGGAAAATTCCAGGGGTAAGAAGAAACTAATGAAGTATCATCAGTCCCTCTTTAAATTTCTCAGTACAAAGCTAAATAATGAAACTTGACACTGACAGGAAGGGTTGAGCTGATGATGACTATGTAAGGGGTATATAATTATACTTGGCATATATGAAGCACTATCTACTATATATAAATCTATGATATGCAGGGGCACCTGGCTGTCTCCTCAGTGGAGCATGTGACTCTTGATCTCAGGGTTGTGAGTTCAAGCCCCATTTTGTGTGTAGAGATTACTTAAAAATAAAATCTTTTAAAAAAGAAATCTATATAAAGTCTATAATATGAAAAGAAGTCCCTGGGTAGTTGGTATACAACTGGCTTGGCTTTTTAAAATGATTTGATTAAAGGGGCACCTGGGTGGCTCAGTGAGTTAAACCTCTGCCTTTGGCTCAGGTCATGATCTCAGGGATCCTGGGATTGAGCCCCGCGTCAGGCTCTCTGCTAGCAGGGAGCCTGCTTCCCCCTCTCTCTGCCTGCCTCTCTGTCTACTTGGATCTCTCTCTCTGTCAAAATATCTCTCTCTGTTAAGTAAAATCTTTAATTTTAAAAAATGATATAATTAAAATTAACAAAAAAAAAAGGAGGGGCACCTACTTGGCTCAGTCAGGGGAACACAGGACTCTTAATATCAGGGTCATGAGTTCAAATCCCATGTAGGGCATGGAGCCTAGTTAAGAAAAATTCAGGGATGCCTGGGTGGCTCCCTCAGTTAAGCATCCAACTCTTGATTTTGGCTCAGTCATGATCTTAGGGACATGAGATCAAGCTCTATATCGGGCTCTGTACTCAGTATAGGGATTCTCTCTCACTGCCCCTCCCCCTGCTTACACTCTCTAAATAAACAAATAAAATCTTTTGAAAATAATAAAATAAATTTTACAAATTTATTTTTATATTCTTTTGTACCATTTGCCTTCTCTCATATGTTTTATATTTTTAGAAACACCGAGTGTCTGGGAAAATACCTTAAGAAGCTACTATACTTCCTACCGACAGTTATAAAGTCAGCAAGGGTACCACAGTTCTCCACACTCCCCCAGCAGAGCTTACATTGAACAGTAAAGCAGGGATGGGTGTAAAACGCTCAATGTGGATCATGGACAGAACATCAGGGAGGTGGCCCTCACGGGAGCCCACGAAGAACAACCTAGAAGGATAAGAAGTGTGTCAGGATGATCCTTTCACTAGGCCATGTAGCCACACTCCTCACTTCACAAACTAGGCTTAGAACTCCACCAAAACACAGGAGGCAGTCCTCTCAGAGGAGGATCCCATGTACTGTATGCATGCCCAACCCCCACCCTCACCCCTCAACTTTTACCCATAGATGTCTCCAACCTCCAACCATGGGTACTTTCAGTGTTAACCAAGAATGTCCTACCTCTCTCTTGGCCATGGACACCCCTGAGCCCCTCAGCCATGAAACCCACCATCACCCAGTGGATGCCTCACCTTGCCATCACTCACTGCCACCCCAGTCTATTCCATCAGGGGTACCCTCCTCTACCACCTCACAGATTTCACACTTTACACAATGGCTTTTTAAAGAAGGGCAGCAAGCCTTCCGTGCTCTCTGTATACCTTCCCTGAGCTCCTGATACAGGATAGGCCAGGACAAGCCTGGGCCTCAGAGACAACCCAGGCTTCCTCTCTGTCCCCAAAGAGCCCTACCGTTTGAGAAATAGAGCAAGAGAGAAAGGAACTACCATCCAGTGTAGACAGCATCATCATGGAGCATAAAGCACTCACCAGCCTGGGGTTAAGCTGGGGGAACAAAAAACTTCACAAGAGATGACATCTGGGCTGGGAAGAAACTGGAGTTTGCCAGAAGGTGAGCAGATGGGTGGAAAACAGCATAGGCAACAGCAAAAGAGGCGTGAAGGAGTGAAAGAGGATGACCTCCTGAGGTTGGTACTAGAATGCCTGCAGTCCCAGGTTAAGGTATGTGAGGAAACAGCTAAGAAGACCCTGCAGCTGAGGCCATGCTGTGGAGTCTGAACAAACAATGAAAGTCTGCTATGGCTCTGAAGTAAAGGCTTGACAGCATTTAGTAGAGACTCTGGTGGCATCAAGGAAGCCAATTAAAGCAGGGAGAGACTAGCGGACAGGGAGGAGGCCAGATAAGAAAGTAATCTGTGGGGTGCCTGGGTGGCATAGTCAGTTAAGCCTCTCAACTCCTGATCTGGGCTCAGGTCATGATCTTAGGGTCAGGGGCTCCAGCCCCGTGTCATACTTCGTGCTCAGCACAGAGTCTTCTTGGGACTCTAGCCTTCTGCCCCTCCCCCTACCTCTCAAATAAATAAATCTTTAAAAAAGGTTATCTGTGATAACTGTCCCATAAGAGAGGAGACCTGAATGAGGGTAGACACCCTGGCTGAAGAGAAAACAAGACAGATGTGACCACCTCAATCAAATCTGGTGATCCTTTGCATGTACATGTGTATATATGTGTGTGTGCGCATGCAAGTACATGTTGGAACTGGAAAAAGAGGGTGAACACCAAGGGAAAAATAAAGAGGCCAAGCAAGGAGAACTGATAGCACACGGCATCACAGCTAAAGACAAAGCACAAGTGGAGGGCACTGAGATACTTGTGAGCCACCCAGATGGAGCCACAGGAGTTGATGAGACCATCTGGAAAGGTCACAGGGCTAGATAGTAGGAGTTGGCCCACATAGGTTAATAATCTATACTGGGAAGAGAAGAAATACAGTAGAGGGGATGCTGGAAGGGGACTGTGTGCAGGTGCAGCAAAAGTGTCTAGTATAAAGCCAGAGATAACTACATAGGTAATAAAGAAAAAGTGAGAAGTTAACAAACAATTGTGAATTACCTCTACATCACCGTAGTCCCCTTACTTGCTGGTCCAGACTCTTACTCTCAGAATCCCCTATCCCCACTCCCACCCTGTCAATGCCACAACAGAGCTGAATGAGGTTAAAAAGCACCTATCAGGGACGCCTGGGTGGCGCAGTTGGTTAAACGACTGCCTCCGGCTCAGGGCGTGATCCTGGAGTCCCGGGATCGAGTCCCACATCAGGCTCCCAGCTCCATGGGGAGTCTGCTTCGCTCTCTGACCTTCTCCTCGCTCATTCTCTCTCTCACTGTCTCTCTCTCTCAAATAAATAAAATAAAATCTTAAAAAAAAAAAATTAAAAAAATATATATATATATTAAAAAAAGCACCTATCATGCAAGTATTTTAAGAAGATTGACAGAGCCAGCTGGAATGTCTTGGGAATCAGTAAGGGTCAGTCTATGGGAAACACCATCTTTGGGTGCAGTAACTTATGAAGTGTCACATCCGGGGCACCTGGGTGGCTCAGTGGGTTGAGCCTCTGCCTTCGGCTCGGGTCATGATCTCAGGGTCCTGGGATGGAGCCCCACATCAGGCTCTCTGTTCAACGGGGAGCCAGCTTCCCTATCTCTCTCTGCCTGCCTCTCTGCCTACTTATGGTCTCTCTCCCTGTCAAATAAGTAAATACAATCTTTAAAAAAAAAAAAAAGACTCACATCAAGTGCAACCTTAGCCGTACCAGGTTGAAGTAAGGGAAGAAGACACCACACTGTTTTCCAAGACTTTGATCTATTACTCTGGTTACCCTAGGGAGGCCCCAAGTACATGGACTGTGGTGTCAAAACCAGTAAGAAGAATAAATAGGACAAAAATTATTTCTTTTATTAATTCATCCTCTTACCTGTTCATGTAGAAAATTATTGAATGCCTACTATACTTCCAGCCCTAGGGACAGCAACATTTATATGGTGAGTGAAAGAGAAATCAGGAAAGAAGCCTTCCTCTCAAATATCAGAGTGTCACAAAGTCACAGGAATAGTTTCAGAAGTAGAGGGCCATAAGCATCACTTGCTTCAGGGGTCCAATAGGATAAGGACTAAAAGCAGGCTAAGAAGGAGGTCATAGGTCCACTTAATAATATTTTTTAGGTAGTAGAAGTCAAAGTATAATGGCTAGAAAAATGAGTGTCAGTCAAAATGCAGACCATTCCCTCCAGAAGTGTGTCCAGTAAGGAGGGAGATGAGAAAAGCTGTTTTGTGACTTCACTAAGACGAGATGAGAGAAGCTTGTGCAGAGCGGGCTCCTACTGAACATCTACCAAAGAGAAGAGCCAAGTGATGAAGCAAAGTGCTAAGAGTGGGTAGTGCTGGGGCCCCAAAACCAGGTAGCACAGTCAGCCTGGAAAAGCAGAACTGTTCCTTTCTCTGAAATAGGAAGGACAAATGCTCTTATAAATAAGTCTCTACAGAGAGGAGAACAGAGCCTACCTGTCAGCTTCAGTGATTTCTGTGAAGCGAGGGGCAGAGTCACCCTGTACCAATACCTGGTCCACAACAAGTGATCACTAAGATTCTTATCTACACCAAGCTATAACCTTGCTCCCCTCTACCTCTAACCAATCTGTCATCACCTCAAATGGAACTGTGAGCTTCAAGCATACAGATGTCTGCACAAAGGCCAGCATATGCACGCACACAAGTGTACACACACACACACACACACACACACACCCTCTGTACATCCAAGAGAAAAAGGGAAAGAAGGGCTCTTACGGGCTCACCTAGAGCCTCAGAAGATTAACTACTGCAGTCTGTTATTGGTAAAGCAGGAACACATTACCTTGATGAAGCAAAGATAGATGCATTGAGGCCCCCAAAGCAGGACAGGGCAACAGCAATGGGAATGGTCCAGCTGAACAAGCCAAATGTCTGGTCAGCAAATGTCTGGGGACAGAGCACAGAAGTCACTCAGCACAGGAGAGGGTTTCATAAGCCTCCTGTACCTATGCTATGTCAGGACAAACACTGTCACTGCCAAGCAGCCCACCTTCTGTCCTAGATCCACCATCTCACTCTGCAGAGCTGGAGGGGCTTCAGAAAGAGATTGAGCCATTCAGTATAATAAGATGACAAGCAAATGGAGACTCACCACAGCCACAGCATCACTGTCAAGGACATCTGAAATGCTCAGCACTGTATAATAGGCCACGTTGGTTAGGATATAGATGAGCGTCACAATTGGCATGGAAATCCCAATGGCCAGGGGCAAATTTCTGTCAGGAGAAGTGAGATAGGACTACCTAGAATCAACTCTCCTTGGAGTCAAGGTTCACCCAGGGATTTTTCTTTAATAGTTCCCTGGCTCTAAGTCTTTGAGGCAGGCTCCTCTTTCCCACATGGTCAGGGTGGGTACGAATCCCATGCTCCTTTCAGCTGAGAAACAGAGAGAGAGAGAGACAGACAGACAGACAGACAGACACCGACCCTTCTCTGTGAAGATAGCTGGGGCTCAATATGTGATCCGTGCCACAACAGGACCAATCGGTCCCACGGAAAGAGGAGCAGTGTCCTCCAGGGACTGGCGGCCATGCTGGGAGGCTGATGGGCCAGAATAAGCTTCCAGCTCCCCAGGCTTCAAAGCCAGCACCAGAGTATGAGGTTCTAACACCTTAGCTCCAGCTGGGTCAGCTAGTGCCCACTGGCGGATCTCTCCCAGAGCAAAACCTTGCGGATCTCCAATGTAAACCCAAGGGTGAAGAGGCTTTCCCACCTTCTCTCATCCAAACCTGGCCCCTAATCTCTCTGAGCTAGAGAAGGAGGAGTAGGGAGAAGAAGGGATGAGAGAAAGAGAAAGGGGAGGGAAAAGAGCAAGTGTGCCCACTCTATCAGCAGGAGTTCCAGCCAAGTTGGGGAGTGAGAGTGTGATCCCACCGTTACCTTTCTGGGTTTTTGATTTCTTCGGTTACAAAATTAAGGGTGTCCCAACCTGAGTAAGAGAAGAGGGCAGAGTAGAGGGCGAGAGAGAGGTCTCCCATGTCCCAGGAGGAACCCTCAAAGGCGTCCTGAAAGTGCTCAGAGTGTCCTGTGCGGGCAAAGGCAGGGGAAGGGGTTCAGTGGGAAGGAAGAGGAAGAAGAAGGAGAGGAGAGTTAGAAGGTATGAGCAGAGGAGAAAGAACAGGGAGAAGCAGTAAGAAAGAGGAAGCGAAAATGGGGAAAAAGAAAAGAGGGTCAAGAAAAGAAGGGAAAAGCAAGCAGGCAGAGGGAAGAAAACAAAAAAACACAATTTAATATTCAAAGAACTACCACCAGCTCTCCCCGTACTTTATCACCCCACCCATTCCCTCAAGAAACTGCATATTCCTCTAGCACAACTACGCAATCTCCGAAAAACAAAGACATTCCTGGCTGCCTTCTGAAATGATAACGCCTTTTCCAGAAAAGCTCTAATGTAGTTCCAAGTGACCTCACAGTAGGCCAGAGCTCTTCTTCCTATTTTTAGAAAGAGCCCTGTTTCACATAAAGGAGGCACTTTTAACTAATAATTAGGCCTTCCTGTGGAACTGTCTGTTGTGGCCAAAACCACTACATAATTTGGTCACATAGTTTTCTCGTTCTCAGAAGAGAACTCTGTTGCTCTGCTTGTAGGGGCTACAGTTGCCTGTGGCAGGAAATCACAGGCTATGTAAGAACTGGGGTCCTCACTATGCCTGGGGTAGGCCTGAGCCACTTTCACTCTTGGAGAGCCAGCCTAGGCACCTGTCATTCTCCTTAGAGGCCTCTGGAGACCACACATTTGAAAGCCAAGGGAGTAGCACCTGCCTTCCCAGAAGAGAGACCTTCTGGACATCCTGGAGGTTTTTAACAAGATCCAGACTTATAAGGAAGCCTGCCATTACCCCCTGCAAAAAGTAGAATTGTTCTTTCAATGTGTCAAAAAGGGCTGGGTAGGCAGCAGGAGAAGGGAAAATAGAGGTTTTCGTGCCCCAGGTGTGCCAGTCATCATACACAGCAGTGGTTTTCTAAGGCACAGATCTTGATAGGAGGATAACTCAGCTACCCTCTTTGACCCCAAGATGATCTTGAGACTCAAAAACACTGAAGCGGCTGGCTGTACTAGGCACATGTGCACAAAGGACCAGCTGCCAAGGCACTTAAAAACAGAGCTTTCTGAACTCCAAAACCATCTTGTGTTTAATCCAATGGATCTGAGTTTGGGGGAGGCGGCGGTGAGGTGTCTCCGCTCTCCCTGGTAAATGTAAACAAAGTTGAGTTTAGAGACATACAATCTAGAGAGCAACAGAGATCTCCCTGGCCAAAGATACCTCAAGACTTCCCTTAATGCTCAGGAGACTTGTCTACCCTCACTGCTACTCTGATTCAGGAATGAAAAGCTTTCTAAAGCCAACATGCAGGAAAGCCAGTACCAACTTCATACTATTTTAATATTTTGCTGAGAGTTAACTTTAAGACTGAATGTTAAATAAAAGCAAATCCAGATAAAGAGTAAAGGCTACAAAATAACCACTCATCCTATACTCCATCTAACCCCACACACACACACCTTCCCACTCCTCTCAAGGACCGCCAAGTCTTTCTACTCACTGCCTGGCAGTCACAATCCAAAAACAGGGCCAACCAGGGCTCACTCTATCCCCATCAGTTACATTTATGACCCAATTACACAAGATCCAGGTTTCAAAAACTCCTGGGCTCCCAGCTGCCTTTTTGCAATGTTCCTAGCCTCCACAAAGGGAAAGCAGCCCTGAGGGAGAGACTGACTCATGTTTAGTTGGCCAAGCCAACCTGGCCCAAGAAGCCCAGGAACAGATGTCTTGCTCTCCCTGACAGTCTACTATATACACAGAAAGAGCTTATCAGTAAAGCCAAGATTCCCCATGTCCTCCTTATGAAATTAGGCAATCATCCACCCTCCTTCCCAGCCCAGGCCCATCTTACCCTGGCACAGTTTAACGAGGCCCATGATAATGATGGCAATGAGTGCTAGGACCTTGGCATAAGTGAACGTGTCCTGAACACGTGTGCCCCACTTGACATAAGCACAGTTCACAAATGTCAGCAGGCCTAGAAGAAAAAAATGTAACATCACTGGCAGGCTGGAGTTGAGGCCACAGTGATCCAATCTCTTCTGATAGAGAGCATCGCTTCTGTCCCTGCCTAAAGCAAAGGGGCCAATGGATCAATCAGAACCAGAAGAACAGGCAATGGAGAGGCATCCATGATCTGCCCATCACTGGTGACAAAACACAAAAGCATGCATTAACACATACACATAAATTCTGACATCCAGAATCACTTTTGGGGAAAAGCCCCTAGGCCCAGGAATGATGGACTTCACCCACTTTTTCCCACTCAAACTCCCAAGGTTCCAAACCATCCAAGGCACAAAATATTTCCATGGCCACAAGAGAGGCCTAAATTGAATGCAGGTGGCAAGTCACCTAGGAATTACAGAGATAATGTTTTGTATATAAATACATGACGGTTTCACATACATCCTCTCAATTAATTCCCATAACCCAAAAATATACACATTCTTACTCTTGTTTTATAGATGAGGAAACTGTGGCTGAGGGAGGCCAACCATCATTCCTTAGCTTATAAGGGCCTCCCCCAAATCCCCTTCCATTTCTATTCAAACCTCCCAATTCTCAGTGAGGTCCATGGAGAAGCGAGCTTACTTGAGCATTCCCCAGGCTCCTGCCTACACTACTGGCTTTATTTCCAGTTCCTTGCGGACCACAGTGATATCTGGGCCCTGTGATGAGGGTCTCAGCGCCTTACCCTTGTTAAACAAGGAATGTTTTGACCCACCAGGAGGACACAAGAACAGAATACAGAATACAAGGGCCTCCATAATGACACTACCAAGTACTGCCCTAAGCCTCCAAAAAAACAGAAAAATTTTTTTAAAGATTTATTTATTTATTTATTTATTTATTTGACAGACAGAGATCACAAGTAGGCAGAGAGGCAGGCAGAGAGAGAGAGAGGAAGGGAAGCAGGCTCCCCGCCAAGCAGAGATCCTAACGTGGGACTCGATCTCAGGACCCTGAGATGATAAGCCGAGCCGAAGGCAGAGGCATTAACCCACTGAGCCACCCAGTCGCCCCAAAACAGAACTTTTATATGAAAGTTCTCAAACATTATTACAAAATCTTTTGGGCTCATCCTTTAAGCCACCTCTGTCTACTCCTACCCATTTTGCACTCTCTTCAGCCAGAGACTCTCTCCTTACTGATGCCATATATACACTTAAAAGAAATGTCCTTTACTCCTCATGCCGCCACAGCCAACAGTGACTCCCACTTACAAGGTCTAGTTCAGTCACTACTTCCCCTGTAAAACCTTCCCCAAATATACCAGCCAGCCCCTCACTGAGCTCTCTCCCCCTGAACCCTACAGACTCCCACTTCACAGCACAGGTTAGTATCTATGCTATACTCATGTGGACACCTATCTCAAGAAGGTCCTCCCTTGGGCATTTGTGTGGTACTTCCCCAAGACCACCACAGTTATGGGGCGGGGAGAGACAGACAAAAGCATATTGTTTTACTAACTTACTGCCAAGCAAAGAGGGGAAATGATGAACCCTGGTTGGAATCAAGAGGGTGATGACTTTCACTTAACCACCGATTCCGTAAAGCAAGGCAACTGTCAGAAAGCTGACATTCCTCCACTCAAATGGGAGGAGAGCCTAGAGCCTGTGGAAATAAACATGGTGCCTAAACAGGCTCCATGGTACTTTAAGAGCTTTCATTCACTGGAAAGCCTGGGTGGCTCAGTTGGTTAAGCTTCTGCCTTCAGCTCAGGTCATGATCGAGCCCCGCATCAGGCTCCTTGCTCCTTGCCCCCCCACCCACCCAACTCAGAGAAGCAGGAGAAGCCTGCCTCTCCCTGTGCCTGCTGCTCCCCCTGCTTGTGTTCCCTCTCTCTCTCTCTCTTTCTCTCTCTCTCTCTGTGTCAAATAAATAAATAAATAAAAGTTTGAAAAGTTTCACTCAGTAGTACTCTGGCAAATGACACAGGTGCTCACTAGTCAGTCAGGAGTGGGAGCAAAGTCAAATGGGAGGGAAGGCCAAAGGAATGCATACTGCTGCCCTGCTAATCAGAGCTCGCTGTGTGGAGCTAAGCCTACATCAGCTAGCATAAGGATTACCTAGTTAACAGCCATAGTAATCCACAGACCCCTGTGCAATACAGTAAGCATATTTTGAGGTAACCTCTAGGCCTCTGCTCCCCCTTACCTGTCATGGCTGATCACCCAAACTAAGCCCATTCAATTGCCTTTCCCAGGAACAAAGACTGGGGTATCAAGAGACTGAATCTATCAAACAGTAGCAGAATTGGGAGATACAGCAAGTCAAAGTCACATTCAGGCCCTTTTAATAGAGGAACAAAAACCACAAGAAAACAGAGGAAGGAAGCAGGACTATGAAAAGCAGCAGAAGTGAGTACAGCTTGTGAGAAAAAAGACTAACAGAGAAAGAGAAATACATAGAAGACAGAGGTGGAGAGACGAGAGACAGAGATAAAGATAGAGAAGGGACAAAAAGAAAGGGAGACAAAAAGATGGACACACACATGAAGAGATTATTTCACAATACCCTGGCTAGACTCACTGTGCTTCTGCCTTGTAGCAACAAGATGGGGGAGAGAAGCAGACATAATCCTCAGCCCCGCTAGCGGCACTCCCTCTCACTTCTCCTCTTTCTCCTTCCCTCCATCCTGCTACAGATTTCCCCCTGGCTTGCTCCTCTTGGCACAGGAGTAAATACTGCACACAGTGGCAATTCCATGACTCTGCCAATAAGTAAAAGAGGGCAGCACCTCATGGAAGTCTCTGCAGAGCCCATTCTGAATGACAGTTGGAAAAATACAAAAGAGCCTGTCACAGTGGTTGCCTCTGGGGAAGAAGACCAAAGCTCTGGAGAGGGAGAGAGACTTTTTCCACTATTTTATACTCTGAATAGTATTTTATACTATTTTACACTCTGAATTATTTACCATGCACATGTGCTTCTTCCTCAGTAAAAATTAAACTGCTTAATCTAAAGCAATGTGCAGCCAAGAGCAAGGCCAGGAGTAGGGTGAGGTGAGGAGGGCGCCTGGTGCACAAAATTTAAGGAAACACTCACTTTCAGGACCATTTGGAGAACCTGAGAGTGAGTGTATCCTTAAATACTGCCCCAGGAGTCTTGCTTGCTTCATTTACTCTCAGCTCTGCCAGAGAACAGAGAGCTCCAAAAACAGTCTACCAGCAGAAGCCAAGTCCCCTGAGTGTTTTCCTGATTCTAATCAAGAAACATTTCACCATCTGATCCCCACCCCTCCAAACCTCCTCAAATTCCATCGCCATCCAGGACCACAGATTCTATCAGAGCTCAAGCACAAGGCTGGGCCTGAAAGGCCACGTGCTCATAACTATAACTTCCAAGTCTTTCCTCCGCTCTTGATCTCATTTCCTAGCTGGGAAGTCTGCACCACTGAGTTGGGGGCGGGGGCAGAGGGGGTCCCCTGTGAGGGTCTTCAAGTTCTGGAGGCATGATGCTAGGAAAGGAGTACTCACATAGCAAATCCACACCCAACCCCAAAGCAGAAACAAATCTGCAAAGTCTCTCTGTGGCAAAAACTGCTAGTTATCTTCTAATATCTGTTCCTCCATTTTTCCTTAGTAATACAAATTTTAGCTAAAGTGTGGGCTACCTAAATTAAAACTGACATTTACCAGCCTCTCTTGCAGGCAGGTACGACTAAATGACTTAAGTTCTTGTTCCAGGGAGGTAATCAAAGTTTTATACAAATAAGACCTCAGGAAGTCTCTTTGAAGGGTGGAGCATGCCTTTCTTTGTCCTTCCTGTCAGCCACAGTGCAGACTTGACAGCTAGAGCTTGAGTAGCCACCTTGGACCACCAGCTAGAAGTCACGTGCTGAGGATGGCAGAGCAGTAAGGCAGAAGGAAGAAACCAGGCTCCCTGAAAAATTATGAAGTCACCCTACCAGCCCCATACTGTCTACCTTTAATATGTGAGAGAAACAAACTTCAACATATTTGAGCCATGCTGCTTTCAGTTTTCAGGTGTTTGAAACCCAAATTAATCCTGGATAATATACGCACCCTAAGACCAAACTGTGCCTCTCATATTCTCTTTCTGATGAGGAGATCACTTGGCAATTCACAGCTATAGTGACAGTTGTGCTGACAGTCCAGGCTCCCTTTCCCACAGCAACAGGGAGGAAGAAACCCTTCCAATTCCTCCCACAAACAAGCTGGGTGTTACTAAGGGGAACTTAAGGACAAAGGAATGCAATCCTTAACAACAATAGCAACAAGGTGGAAGAAGAAAAAAAGCTGGGGAGAGACATCTACAAGTATATTAGGAGAAAAATGTTCTACAACTGTCCAAACTGTTTTTTGTTTTTTTACAATTCAATTCCATTTTATTTTTTACTTTTATGTAAACACTACATTAGATGTAAAAGGTCTTTAAAAGATTGTTTTAAAGTCCAACTACCTACTTCTAAGTTTTCCTTTAAAAAAAAAATCCAGGGACGCCTGGGTGGCTCAGTGGGTTAAAGCCTCTGCCTTCAGCTCATGTCATGATCCCAGGGTCCTGGGATCGAGTCCCGCATCGGGCTCTCTGCTTGGCGGAGAGCCTGCTTTCTCCTCTCTCTCTGCCTGCCTCTCTGCCTCCTTGTGATTTCTGTCTGTCAAATAATAAATAAATAAATCTTTAAAAAATAAAATAAAATAAATCCATAGTAGTATTGATAAAGAGGGATCAAGTAAATGAAAACGGTGCAGAACAGAGATTTCATTATTTAAGTCCAGTGAAGTCTGAAAACTTTTCAGAACACCTATATAACCCCTCCAACACCTGGTTTGGCAGAACTCTAATTCTGTTTGAAAAAGTGCTTTTTTAAAAATGATGTCTTTGAAACATGCATAAATGTGTGTGGGACAGGAAGAATCCGTATCTGAATAGCTTCATAAAGTAGTTCTTTAAATTTGCAAAGCTAGTCCAGGAGAGGTAAATCCTTCCGAATGGAAATCCTGGAATCTGGAGCTCCCTCTTGGGATGCCACATGAGTATGTCAGGTATATGCCTCTTTAAGAATCTTCCTTGTTTTTAATTAAACAAATATACACATTTAGTCTTATTATCAAACCATTCGAGCTCTGTACAAGGGTAGACTCCAGGGTCTTTGAGACTATGGTAAAAAAGACCCAGTCCTTCTGAGTCATGTCACCTTCAGAACATGAGAGCTGTCGATCCAGAGCAACAACTGACCAAAGTAGGGAAGCATACCCTTCCTTCTCAGAACCCTGCCCAGGCCTGAGTCCAAGACAGCAAGAGACAACAGAAAGCTATTCAGGCATTACACAGTGTTTCTTCACTCCAGTCTCCCCTTTAGAAGTCTCCCTCCCCTGTCTCCTCCTGTTTCTGCTCCTCTCCACTGCCAGCCTTCCCAAACCAACCCTGGGGGTTGAGGGAAGTGGCATCTCAGCAGTAAGCAAGGCTCTGCTTTGATGCCAGTGTCAGTGCTGAGTGACTTCTATGTTGAAATCTTCACAGCAAATATTCTCGAATGACGTGTGTGAGCCTACACAACAGGCAGAATCCCACAAAGACAAACGGACTAAGAAAAATTGCCCTTCCACAATCAAATCAAGTACTGTTGGGCACCCGAGTTACCAAATAATACTGCTGGTCACCTGGTCAGAGAAGGGACCTATGGACCTCAAGAACTGCCATTTTCCCCTACCGCTCCATAAGTAAGAGCCTCTAAGCACACTGGGTCCAGTCGGCAGCCTGAGGCCCCACCCACCACAGAAGATTCCAAGCTTCCAGAACACATATGAATGGAACGTACTGTTAGGATAGAGTTTCTCAACTTCAGCACTGTTGACATTTGGGGAGCGTAAGTCTTAGCTGTGAGAGGCTGTCCTGTACTTTATAAGATGCTCAATAGTACCCCTGGCTTCTACCCAGTAGAAGATGCCAGTAGCACCCCTTCCAAGGAGGTGTGACAACCAAAAATGTCTCCAGACCTTGCCAAATGTTTTTGGGGGGGGAGGGGCAAACTCACCTCTGGTTGAAAACCACTGTTCTAGGATAATGAAGAACTAAGATACCCTGGAATTCAAAAAAGTTGCTAAGATCTGTCTGCCAGTATAACCTGGGAATAGGGTCAGAGGGCTGCTGGAAAGCCAGGATGTGAAAGAGAGATGTCTTCAAGGGCCAAGAAGGTAATGCAACTGAGCAAAGGCAAGAATGTCTGGGTATAAAACAAGAGGGAGTGGAGGGCTGTAGTAGACTGAAGAGTGTGTGCTCCTTTGAAGGGACCAACCAGGAGCACCTGGGTGGCTCAGCTGGTTCAGCATCTGCCTTTGGCTCTGCTTGGGTCATGATCTTGGTGTTCTGGGATCAGACCCAGTCAGGCTCCCTGCTTCTCCTTCTCCCTCTCCTCCTCCCCCTCACCATGCTCTCTTTCTCTCTCTGTCAAATAAATAAAATCTTAAAAACTTTTTAAAAAAATAAATAAAGGGAGGAACCATGACACAAAGGCAGCTAATTTTGTCAGGAAGGAATCTGGGCCCATGGTTGCCAGAACTTTTGATTTTTCAACAGAAAAGTCCTGGTTTTCAAATGCTGGCAAGTAATTCAAAATTGCTTACAACACTAGGACAAACAAATATATCTGTGGGTCAAGTTTCGCCCATAGGCCACCAGCTTGCAGCTCTGACCTGCAGTTGTTATATGAAGAATGTCTGGGCCCTTCCTTCTAGAATTAAACTTTGATTATCTAGCTTGCATGGCTATAATTTCCATAGACAGTCTTCCAAAAAACAACCTGGACTCTTCTTAATTTCAAGACTAACTCAATTTCCTATCTTACTGAAATTTCTCAGTGGATTCAGCACAGATTTTGTGGGTTTTACCCCTAATTATGACCTAACTGGTTTCTTCCAATTTTGTCTCTTAAGACCACTGCCACCCCTGCCCAAAGAGACTTCCTTCAGCACATGATGCATCAGCCCGATTCTTCACCCTAACTTACAAGAAGAAAAACAAGCTGAACCCTAAAGTCTTGTCAGTTAGGACAGGACATGTTTTTTGTTGTTGCTGTTCTGCATTTAAAGATTTTATTTGTTTCTTTGACAGAGATCACAAGTACGCAGAGAGAGGTGGGGAAGCAGCCTCTCTGCTGAGCAGAGAGCCTGATGCGGGGCTAGATCCCAGGACCCTGAGATCAGGACCTGAGCTGAAGGCAGAGGCTTAACCCACTGAGGCACCCAGGTGCTCCAGGACAGGACATGGTTTTATGATTTAAGCCCTTATCTGACAAGTTCTTACCTACAGGCATGCATTATGGAAAAGCCTGGGCTTCTGGGATAGGGGCTTGAAGGAATTCTGATGGTGAGTAATCTGGGTAAAAGCACACTTGAATGAAAGAAGTTACAGATACACCATGACTGCACTTCTAAGAGGTGAGGTCTCCCCTCCAATCAAAAGAACAGTTCTAGCCAAAAAAAAAAAAAAAAAAAAAGCAGTTCCTGGTATGGGAATGGGCTTTGTAAGGACAAAAGAACAAACACAATAGAAAAAATCATAAAGGAAAAAAGATTTCCCAAATAAAAATCTTCTGTACATGAAAATTATACATAGAGATGTCCTTTGACTTCGTTATCTTTGGAATTCACCCTAAGGCCATCACGAGAGCAACTGCACAGGCACTCTTAAGTGCTTAGGTAAAAGCACACCCTCACAAAACCTTCTAGAAGAAAACGGGATAGCACATGAAGAATCTTAAAACAATTTATTTCTTCAGACACAGGTATTTCTCCTGCATAATTAATTCTATCCTACAGAAAAAAGGTGCAGAAACTCTGAATCTTTATATACAAAGACTCCCACAGTAATATTGTTTATAATAATAATACAGAGCATTTATTCTATGCCAGACACAGAGAAGTACTGCATGTGTATTGATTCATTTATTCCTCATAACAATCCTTTTAGTAAGTACAAGTGATATTTCCACTTTCAAGTGAGAAGACCAAGGCAACAGTTTAATTCCTTCAAGGTAAACAGCTGGAAAAACAACTGGTAAAGCTAGAATCAGTCCTGGTCTGGCATGGGAGCCCATGATCTTAACCACTATACCACACTGCCAGGAAACTACTTCTGTGTCCCTAAACCATGTTTTTTAAGAATATTTGATGAAAGGGATTAAATATTAAAAATTTTTTTTAAGATTTTATTCATTTATTCGACAGAGAGAGATTACAAGTAGGCAGAGAGGCAGGTAGAGAGAGAAGGAGGAGGAAGCAGGCTCCCGGCTGAGCAGAGAGCCCGATGCAGGACTCGATCCCAGGACCCCGAGATCATGACCTGAGCCGAAGGCAGCAGCTTAACCCACTGAGCCACCCAGGCGCCCCAAATATTAAAATTTTTAAAGTATTATACAAACCAGGGAGAGTATGATCTCAAGAGTACTTTTTTTTAAAAAATGAGATAAGGGGCACTGGGTGGCTCAGTCGTTAAGCATTTGCCTTAGACTTGGGTCATGATCCTAGGGTCCTGGGATCGAGTTCTGCATCAGACTTCCTGCTCAGCAGGAAGCTTGCTTCTCCTTCCCACTCCCCCTGCTTGTGTTCCCTCTCTTGCTGTGTCTCTGTCAAATAAATAAATAAGGGGCGCCTGGGTGGCTCAGTGGGTTGGGCTCCTGCCTTCAGCTCAGGTCAGGATCTCAAGGTCCTAGGATCGAGCCCTGCATCAGGCTCTCTGCTTCCCCCTCTCTCTCTGCCTGCCTCTCTGCCTACTTGTGATCTCTCTGTTAAATAAATAAAAATCTTTTAAAAAACTAAATAACATCTTTAAAAAATGTATAAAAAATGAGATAAGCACAGAAAAAAAACATTAGAAGGTATTTCACACAATTAGTAGCAATAGTTCTCTGGGAGTTACAATTATGGGTGGAGATGCCTGGGTGGCTCAGTTGGTTAAGCATCTGCCTTCAGCTCAGGTCATGATCCCAGCATCTAGGGACTGAGTCCCACATGGGGCTCCTTGCTCAGTGGGGAGCCTGCTTCTCCCTCTGCCTACTGCTCCCGCTGCTTGTGCTCTCTCTCTAACAAATAAATAAATAAAAATCTTTTTAAAATAAATAATAAAATAATAAAAAAAATAATTATGGGTGATTTTTCTTTTCTCCATTTTTTTGTGTTTTCAAAGTGCCTATAATGTCTACGTATTACCTTCAAATAATAGTAATAATAATAAAAAGATGCTACTTTAAAAAATGTTTCTTTGAAGAACATTCCAAAAAACATGATGTACTAAACTTAAAAAGCAGAATATAAAGTTATATGCAAAGTATGATGCCAGTTCTATAAAAGAATGAAATGGAGACATGATTTAATTATTAAGGGTGTTCATCTTTTGGTGGTACATTATGGGTGATTTGAGGATAAGTTCATCTCCCTAATGAACACATTTCATAATCAGAAAATTCTTCTTTTTTTAGAAAACTCAGTCAGGCCAGAGTTCCCATGGTCAGACCCTAACACTGAGTACCCACCTTCTCCTGTCCTGGGGCTACATGTTGAGGGGTTCCCTTTAACATTTGTCTTTAACAAATTCCTTAAAGTCAGGAACCACAGTGTACCGTACAATCCTTTTTTGCTAACTCCAAGGTACTCTCAGTCTATTTTTAACACTGTGGATAAACTACATATACTGCCAAAGCTTTTGCAAGCAGAGATATGGAAAGAACAGAGTATAATTAAGTGCTCCTGGCAGCACAGAGCTAAGGAACACAGGGAATTCTGCGCCACTTCTCAGCTAAAACACTAGCCCTACAAGACTGGGTAAATTCATAGCAATCTTCTCTCCTTTTCAGCAATTTCACACAGAATCCCTCCTGACCACTTCACGAGAGAAAAAGGAAAATAAAGAGGGATCAACTGGGATCTCCTGGGTTCTGACCTGAGAAACCCAAATATAGGGCATCTGGGTAGCTCAGCTGGTTAAGTGTCTGTCTTTGGTTCAGGTCACAGTCCTGGGGTTCCTGGATTGAGTCCCACATCGGGCTTCCTGCTCAGCCGAGGGTCGGTTTCTCTCTCTAGGCTTCCCCCTGTTCATGATCTCCCTCCTTCTCTCTCTCCCTGTCTCTCTTGCACCCTCTTCCAAATAAATAAATAAATAAATAAAATCTTTTTTAAAAAAGAATCTTTTTTAAAGATTAAAAAAAAAAGATTAAAAGATTAAAAAAAGAAATCTTTTTTTTAAAAAAAAGAAAACTCAAACGCCAGTGAGAAAAAGCCATTTTGGTGTGGTGCCTGCTGCTTAGAATGGGCTGCAAAGAGTGGCAGTGGCAGGAAACAGTGGTCCTGTAGGCTGAGGGTAACACCTTGGGACCCCAACAGTCTAGAGAAGTCTCTTTCCTCAGACTCTAAACTGGTTTAAACTGGGAAGTAAAGCAACTTATTTTTGAGAAGCAGGATAAAGTCCTCAGCACTGATAGATTTTTCTGGGTTAAGTTACAACTAGTGATGTTGACTCCAATCAAAACATCTGATAAGACAAAAGTAAGACATGCACCAACCTGTCGCATAGACTGGGGAACAGAACTCTGGAAGAGTCAAGACAGAAGGAATGTGAGGCACCAAGAGTCACAAAAAAACTCAAACTTCTCTCATCCCTAACCTTTACCCTTACTTATCTCTCAGGGTTAAATGACTTTGGTGAGATTACTTCTTCAAAAGGTAAGATAGAGGGCGCCTGGGTGGCTCAGTCAGTTAAGCATCTGGGTCACGATCCCAGGGTCCAGCGATTGAGTCCCACATTGGCCCCCTCCTCAGCAGGGAATCTGCCTCTCCCTCTTCCTGTCCCTCTCCCACCATGCTCCTGCCCAGTTTCTCTCTCTTAAATAAATAAAATATTTAAAAAGAAAAAAAAGAGACAAAGGGTAAGATGCCTCTCTTCCCCCTCCTCCCAAAAGCAAAATATGGTGTTCGAGTATCAGGTACCACTACCATTATCAAAGGAACCCACACCCTCAAACATACTCCCCCACTAAACCCCAGACTTACATATGCAAGCAGCAGCAAGGAGACGACAGGCCAGGTACGGGGGATCACAGGTAGGGAACGAGGGCTGGATGATGTAGTTGGCGAAGGTGATGGCAATGATGGCCTGACTGGTGGGCTCAACAATTAGCAAGGAGGCCCACAGGCGGATGAAGGCAATGAAGCCCCCAAAGGCCTCTAGAATATAAGCATAGCTGGCCCCAGACTTCGTGATGGTGGTCCCCAGCTCTGCATAGCAAAGGGCACCAACAACAGAGAAAAGCCCACCAATGGCCCATACGACCAATGACAACCCATAGGAGGCAGTGTATACCAGCACGCCCTTGGGTGAGACAAAGATTCCTGAGCCGATCATGTTGCCCACCACCAAGCTGACCCCATTCAACAGCGAGATCTCCTTCTTTAGCTGCATAGTTTCTGCAGTCTGTTGAGGCTTCATGTTGACATCTTCCCTGGGCTGGCTGGCCTCTGGAATAAGATGGTAGGCTGGTGGGGGGCTCTCCAGTTCCCTGGCTTCCATGGCAAATGTTTCCTTCACACCTGTGTTTACTGTGGCCTGGCAAAGAATACCAAAGAATATAAGCATGTTAGTTAAGGGCAGAAGCTGGTGAGTCTCTGGTTTAGTCTGGCAAAGCCAACCTCTTATATACGAACAGTATGCCTTACACACAGACTTAAATATAATGAGGTTGTATCCGTTTCCAGCACAGGACACAGAGAAATAAATGGAGGTAGGCAGATAAATAGTGCTCCCAAGAGATAACTGTAAGAGCTCAGCTGATGGCAACTTCCAACAATAGAGAGTTGGAAGTTGGCTTAAAACAGAGGGTAGGCTGGCATTAGGTTTATCCATAGCATGGATTCTCCCTGAGGTGTACTTTTGGTCTGGCTGTCCCATTTTATTTATTTATTTATAGGTTTCATTTATTTATTTGACAGAGATCACAAGTAGGCAGAGAGATAGGTAGAGAAAGGGGGGAAGCAGGTCCCCCGACGAGCAGAGAGCCCGATACGGCACTTGATCACAGGACCCTGAGATCATGACCTGAGCCAAAGGCAGAGGCTTAATCCTCTGAGCCACCCAGGCAGAGGCTTAATCCTCTGAGCCACCCAGGCGGCCAATGGTCTTACCATTTTAAAACCTACAAACCTGCAAAGACCAGACTCTCACTACCAGGTTCACAGCCCTAGTAAGCCTGATAGATCTCTCACTGCCCATACCCACTCACCTCCCCCAAACATAAACAGGAACTTCTGCAGTATCCAGCAACATGTGGACAAGTCTGTCACTACTCTGAGGCCGGCAAAGAACACCAGCGGGTGGCAAGAAAGGCTAGGAAGATGCTAAGACCAGAGCGGATGCAAAGACTAGAACAAACAAAGGACCTTCATGAAAATACACACCTGTGTGTTGCTGTGTCTACAACATCAATCATATTTCCTACATTGCTGCTTGTCCATTCAATACATCTCTTTTTCCAAAGTGCCCAGAAAAGAGAGAGAATATAATTAAGACCCGATAGAGAAAGAACATCCAGAGGGCACCCTAACATGGGGTTTGACTGCTATAAATTTGTTTTCCTCCTTAGCATGCCCCTCAATACCATCTGGGGTTGCAAAGAGATTCTAGAACAGGACCCAGAAACTGTGACACCCAGTCAGAGCTATGTGGCTTCTCTTATCCACAGACCTGGCATTAGAAGGCATCCCATAGGGAGATGGCACATACCCCTACTTTTGGTTTAGAGTTGAGCCAGTTCAGAAACCTCAAAGAAGTTAGATTCCACAACAACTTATATATGAAGAACCCAGAATCTGTCAGAGGAAGACGCACACCTTCCCGAATCTGCACTCAGCATGAACTTCTCCTGCTCCCAATCCCTGTGCCCTAGTAATCAGGAAGTCAGATCACCTACTTACTCCCACTTCATCTTCTGGATAAAGGATTCCTATTTTTTTTTTTTTTTTTTTTTTAGTATATGTGCTGCCGAAGCGAGCACCTGGATAAAGGATTCCTGTAAGCCATACTATTCCCACCCAAGAATCAGTCTTTTAAGGTTACAGAGATAACTTCAGAGATAAGAATGAGATCAGTACAGCATCTTCCCAGAAGCCTCTCATCTGCTCAATAAAGATAGAAGTGCCAGAAACTTAGCTCACGGAGCTCAGAGTGAGGGAATAGCCACTCAAGAGTAAGCAGTTCTCAGGGAAAAGTTCAGTCTCCACAGCTCTATCCAAACTCCTGCCTTACCTGTCCCGGTCCCCTGCCAGGGTCTGCACTGGAGATAAGTGAAAACACTCCTCTGGGGGCACTAGCAAGCCTTCCCTCACTCCCCTACCTCTGCTTAGATAAGACCTGGCTTTAAGGCACACCACTCTTCCTTTTGCTCTTGGCACCAAGCCATGCAGATTTTCCTATGCAGGCACAGGCATGTGGGTACATACTTGTTTTCACGTGTCCGTCAGATGAGCCAAAGCAACCATGAAAACAAACTTGGAAATAGCAGAGGAGACTATATTCTCACATGAGTCAGGTGCAGACCTAGATTGCCTTTTTCCACCCAACTCAACAGAGAGGCAAGC
The DNA here is from genome assembly GCF_020171115.1 of Neogale vison. Lineage (NCBI taxonomy): Eukaryota > Metazoa > Chordata > Mammalia > Carnivora > Mustelidae > Neogale > Neogale vison. Next base: position 17,438,937 of record NC_058097.1, read on the forward strand.
AGAGAAATCTGGTCCCAAAGAATACTTCAGGCTCCCCTCTATTGAGTCAGACCCTAGCTAAATGGGGAGAGGAGGCTGGGGCTCCCACATATTCTTTTTGGATCTCTGATACCGGAGTATGGGTTTTCTACACATCAATTTGGCAACACCAGACAATTTAACTCAATCCTGATGATGAAGGAGCAGAAGGCAAGCTGAGGACAAAGCACAAGCTGACACCCCAGAACCCCCACCCCTAAGGTGGGATATATGTGACATTCCTCAGCACTCCTGACTGTCCTGAAACTAAGGGAAGGAAAAACAAATGGTTAATTTATAGAGATTATAGTTCTGCAGGACAGGAGTTGACAAATGTCTTAGTGATTTACAAGAAAAAAGCATTCTTATCAATAACCTAACTTCCAGAAAGAAATGTAGATAAAAATTAAGTGTCCTTATGACTTGAGGCAGGCAGCTCTTTCTGCCCAAGGACCCTGTCCCCATGCATTAAAAAAACCAGCATTTTGCACCAAAGATGTCTCAAGAATTCTTTCTTGGCTGCTGGCTCCAGACCTCACCCCACCAAACCTCACCTATATTCCAAAACTGCATCACTGACACTATTGACCTAGAGCTCCCTCCGGTTAAGGGCTCAGTCCCACAAAACTGCCCCCTTTTCAGATGCCAAATACAAGCACAGGTTGTTATCAGGGCTTCCAACTGACTGGCTATAAACTGGAGGGTCCCACTACCCCATCCTTGGGTTCAATTAATTTGCTAGAATGGCTCACAGAACTCAAGAAAACAGTTTACTCACTAGATTACCAATTTATTATTAAACAGTATTACTCAGGAACAGCCAGATGGAAAAGATGCATATAGGGCAAGGCATAAGGGAAGGGGAGTGGAGTTCCATACGCTCTCTGGACAAGTTACTCACCCAGCACCTCCACCTGTTCACCAACCCGAAAGCTCTCCAAACTCTGTCCTTTTTGGGTTTTTATGGAGGCTTCATTACAAAGGCATGACTAATTAAAATCATTGGCCATTAGTGATAGATTCAATCTCTAGCCCCTCTCTCCCTTTCCCCTTCTCGCTGCACTGATAGTTTGAACCACTTAATCACAGGGTTGGTTCCTCTAGCAACTAGCCCCCATCCTCAGAAGATCTGGATGCTTTCCAAAAATCACCTCATTAACAAAAACTGAGAGGCAGGTTGAAAGGGGCTTGTTATATAAATAACAAAAGACATCCATTTCACTTTCATTGCCCTGGAGCTATTTCAGGAATTGAGAGCAAAAGCAAATATTATAACAGAAAATGCTCCTATGGCTCTTATATAGGAAATTATAGGAACTGTGTCTAGAAACAGTGGATGAAGACCAAATACTTATTAATTCATAATATCACAGGGAAGGAGAGAAATTCATCTCACAGGAAAAAAAAATTAGTACAAAATGGAATTGCCTTGGCTTATAACTATCCATGTAGGATACAGAAAGCTGGGAAAAGCATCATTCCAACTCCAATGACAAGAAAAAAACAAATAATCTACAAAACCATAATTTTTCTTGAAGCCATCAGAGAACTGAAGTTACAGGACAACCTACTGGACTGAAATTTAAGGAAAAACAGGCACCTTCCTGTAGAGATGCAAGCTCTGGTTCACCTGTGGCACACTGACAATGATGCGACCAACATGAAAATAAGGCAAACATGGGCAAATAAGAAGACCTCAGGTACAATTTAATGAATTACTAAAGGTCTTGTGTGGGTTAGCAAGAACATAGACAGTCAGAGGTTTTTCTCCACAGACCTCAGAGGATTGGATGTTCATAAAAAATACTAGGCAGTTCAGCTTGGGTCATGATCTCAGGGTCCTGGGATAGAGCCCCAGATGGAGCTCTCTTCTCTGCTTCTGCCTGCCTCTCTGCTTACTTGTGATCTCTCTCTCTCTGTCAAATAAATAAATAAAATATATATATAAAAAAATACTAGGTAGGAGACCAGAGACTGCTTCTCAGTAGTGCTAGCTTAGAGAAGAAAAGCAATCAGTACTATGGGAAAAATGCAAAGGTCTTTTTTAAAGAATAAAAATTTACACCCTTGGGGAAAGGGTGGCAAACTCTGTCCTTTCCAGGGCAGCTGGGGCAGAGTAAAAGAAAAATAAAACAACCCTTATTCCTGGAGGAAAGAGGAAATTCTGGCCCGGACCATCAGAAATGTTCTACCTCTGAGGCAAGAGGAAGATCACTAGAGAAGATCTTCACCCCTCTTCCCCCCAGACCCAGAAAAACAGGGCCTGTCTAACACTGAGGCTGAACCAAGACAACAAGAGAATCCCTGCTCCCCACCAACAGGTAAGCAAGCACCCAGCAACAAAAGAAAGACCTAAAGTTGAGGGTAAAGCATAAACATTGAGGAAAAGCCCTTCCTCCAGCAAACCCATCCTAAACCTAGGAATCTGAAGCTCCCACGTGCACCTAATGTAACCATAACAACAAAACCCAAATCCAACTCATCTCCTAACCGACTAGAACTCCCACTCTAATAGCCTACAAAAGAAGAGATGTACCCAGAATAAATACTTGCCTCACTCTCTACTGTTTTAAGTCCTATATCTAGCAATCAGTAACAAATTACAAGCAACACAACAAAAGGCAAGAGAAACAACCTACTATCAAGAAGCAAAGTAATCAGGGGCACCTGGGTATTTAAAAAAAAATACATTTTGGAAAAAAAAATTGGGGGGTGGCTATTTTTATTTGCTTTAGAATATAATCGCCTGCCTCAAGTAAAAATAGTAGCAATGAATTGTGGATTTATAGCATATATAAAAGTAAAATATAGGTGGGGAGCCTGGGTGGCTCAGTTGGTTGAGTATCTGCCTTCTGCTTTGGGTTAGGGTCATCATCCCAGGGTTCTGGGATTGACCTGGATCTGGTCCCTGCTCAGTGGGGAGGCTGCTTCTCCCTCTTCCTCTGCTCCTCTGCCGCTCACACTCTCCTCTCTCTCTGTCTTGTTTCCTCTTTCAGATAAATAAATAAAATCATTTTTAAAAAATCACAGCACAGGGACGCCTGGGTGGCTCAGTTGGTTAAGCAGCTGCCTTTGGCTCAGGTCATGATCCCGGCGTCCTGGGATTGAGTCCCACATCGGGCTCCTTGCTCGGCAGGGAGCCTGCTTCTCCCTCTGCCTCTGCCTGCCTCTCTGTCTGCCTGTGCTCGCTCTCTCTCTCTGACAAATAAATAAATAAAATCTTTAAAAAAAAAAAAATCACAGCACAGAAAATACAGTCGATAATATTGTAATGCAGTGTATGGTGACAGATGGTAACTAGACTTCTCATGGTGAGCATGTATGGAATTGTGGAATCACTATGTTGTACATCTGAAACTAATGTAACATTGTGCATCAAATATACTCAAATAATAAAAAAATTTAAGAAGGCAGAAAAAAAGAGCACAAGCAACAAACAGAAAACAACTAGCAAAATGGAAGATTTTAATCCAGCCATCCCAATAATAACATGAAATGGAAATGATCTAAACATACCAATTAAGAGACAGCACTGACAGTTACATTAAAATGCAAAACCCAACATGTAGTCTACGAGAAACCAGCTTTAAATATAAAGACACTGGAGGGCAGCTGGGTGGCTCAGTAGGTTATAGGTATAAAAAGATAGGTAAAAGCTATGGTGAGTGCTGTGAAGTGTAGAAACCTGGTGATTCACATACCTGTACCCCGGGGGATAAAAATATATTATATGTTTATAAAAAATAAAAAATTATATAAAAAAAAGATAGGTAAAAGGTTATAGGTAAAAAGATAGGAAAAAATAAACCATGCAAACACTGCTTGAAAGTTGGAGTAGCTATTATTAACATTAGACTAAAAATAAACTTCAGAATTAGAAATATTGCTAGGGGCGATTCACAGACCTGTACCCTGGGGCTAATAATACATTATATGTTAATAAAAAAAATTTTTTAAAGTAATATTGCTAGGGATAAAAAAGGACATTACATAATGATGAAGAGGTTAATTCACCAAGAAAACAATTCCAAATGTGTATTCCTCCAACAACATAGCTTCCAAATACATAAAATACATAAAGCAATATCATAGATCTGAAAAGAGAAATACACAAATCCACAATTACATTTAGACTTCAAAGCACCTCTCTCAGCCAAAACAGAATACGTAGACATAAAATCAGCAAGATCTAGGGCCACCTGGCTGGCTCAGTCAGTAGAACATGAGACTCTTAATCTCAGACTCATGAGTTCAAGCGCCATGTAGAGTGTGAGAAAAAAAAAATCAGCAAGATCTAAAAGACCTGAAAATGGAATGTCCCAACATAACTCTTGTCTAAGTAATTATGTGAATTCTGAGTGGGAAAGAAAAAAAAACAAACAAACTGGCATCTGCAATAGGTTTACCTCCACGCAGGAGAGCAGAACAGGATGGGGTGGGAGACAACCTTCTAAGCAGAAAAAACACTGCTTTGGGTCCCCAAGTTTCACAACAGAATAACAGCCCTATCTCTCAGCTGGTAGCAGAGCACTATTAGGAACCCTCCCCCAGGTGCTGCCTGAGGCCTTTAAGACCAATTCTAAGCTTCTTAGCAGGGCCTTATCACTATGTCCCCCCACCCCCACCCCTGACCCCAAAGTCCCACCCAAGGTCCTGTCCCAATGAATTACTTGCAGTTTCCAGAACCTGGAGTAGTCCAGGGTTTCCAAAGTCCATCAGGCAGACACATCTGTGTTCATACCGAGCTCTCTGCTTCTAACACTCTTCTTCTCCCACCTTTACCCCAACAGCCTAGCTGCCATCTTTCTCCATATATCTCCTTGTTCCCATAAAATTTTTAATACATACTTCTGCTTAGCAGTCCCCTCATTTTGTCACATTTACGTAGCTTCAATCTTCCAACCAGTTTGTGAGTTCCTGATCTACTTGAATAGCACCCAGTACAAGGCCTAGCACAGGCTCAGTACTCAGTCCATGATCACTGAATAAAATATACCAAGGACAGAATAGCTGAAAGAAAAAATACACAACAAACCCTCCTGAAAGTCTAACACCTTGAGCCACCTGCTTGCCAGAACAATAAGCAAAAAAAGCCTTAAGTAAAGAGAAGTGGTCAAACTTCAGTCTGAGACAGTGGTTCCCATCATTTTGTCAAAGAAGTTGTTCTTTAAATAACAGATGATGGGGAAAAAATTGTAACAAGCAACTATGACCACAATAAAGGTTTTGAATTCATTTGCATTTAATTAGTCACCACTCTATCTACAGCAGTCCATACCTGTGTGAGATGCATTGCTTATCCTATCCCCAAAGAACATATTTGCAGACCTTCTGCAACAATGGGCTGAAAAATCAAGGAGCTCCTAACTAAGCCACTATCTCCAGCTCAGTAGCCTGGTATTTGGGGGAAAGAGTATGCAACAAAATCTTACCAGATCATCTTCTCTGAACTGGCTATCTTCCTGCCTTCAATTTTTATCCAACTGATAAGAGAAATCGGTATGTGAAGATCACACACAGTATGAGATTTTCAGTCTCTCTTTCTCTAAAATCACTATTGAAGACAATTTCCATTAAATCATTCAGTGTACCTGCTAAGTTTCTGTCTTGAAAAACTAACATTAAACCCAGCCTGTAAGGACACAATGCAGCTTTCTAGTAGGTTCTCATCCTGTTTTACAGGCTCCTGCACCAGATAACAAAGGAACTCATAAGACTACTAACATTTCCTCATGAAAATTTAACCATAAAACGACCACATGCAATTTTCAGGGGGGAAAAGAAAGAAGAATCTTACGAAGTTCAGTTACAAAGAATACTTTAAAAGCTGCATTTAAAAACTCTTTTATAGGGGCACACGGGTGGCACAGTTGGTTAAATGTCTGACTCCTGGTTTTGGCTCAGGTTATAATCTCAGGGTGATGGGACCGAACCTCACACTGGGCTCTGTGCTCAACACAGAGTCTGCTTAAGACTTTCTTTCCCTCTGCCCCTCCTTCCATGCCCATGCTCTCTTTCTCTCTCAAAATAAATAAATAAATCTTTATTTATTTAAAGATTTCATTTATTTATTTGTCAGAGAGAGAGTGCCTGAGCACAAGCAGAGGGAGCAGCAGGCAGAGGAAGAAGCAGGCTCCCCACCTAGCAGGGAGCCTCACATGGGACTCAACTCAGAACCCTGGGATCATGACCCAAGCCAAAGGCAGAGACCTAACTGAGCCACCCAGGCATCCCAAGTAAATAAATCTTAAAAAAAAAAAAAAAAAAAACTCTTTTATAATTGATGACTATGGGGGAAAATATTGTTGAGAAAAATACTAAAATCTTTACTGTGAAAACGTAGATTCTTTATTTTCTAAGCTTTTCTGAGATTTATATATTTCCTCAATTAACAGGTGTTAATTTTTTAATGCTTAACTCTCCTTCTCTCTCTCTCTCTCTATATATATATATATAGTACACTTATCAAATGAAAAAGTTATGTAATTCTACATTTATCTCTTTACCTAAGATACCAGGAAACTCAATATCAAATTCAGCAATCAATCACAGTGAATAAATACCCTCACTTTCAACAGTACGTGATATCTAGTCTTTTCCACTGACTTTGGTTTTCAATTTCTTTTTAACGACCTCACTGAAGTATCTTTAATTATAAACCACCACAATTGCTCTTTAGAAAATGATAAAATTTAATATACAATTTTATATAATATAGTGTTACATAACTTAATTATATGTGAGTCACTCTCATTAATAGCATCCTATTCATATGGTACACAAATAACTGAAACTTCACAAATTGCAAAGATCCAAGATCTAATAGAGAACAGAGCAATAATATTCACCTGTGAGGAAATAAGCAAACATCACACTTTCATAAGCTGCCTCATCATAAATGGTCAGGTACTGAGAAGAAAATGGAAGTCTCCACAGCAAGGCCTAATTCCATTTGTCTGTCTTGGCCATTTAACCTCTGTAACAAAGAGTAAGAGGCAGCTTATCAAAAAAATGAATCTAGTAAGCAGCAGGATGATTTTTCCCTTTGTAAAAGTAAAGTTTTACATGCCTGGCAGGGGCAGCACTCAATTACTGAGAAGTTCCATCACACCCACAGTGGACTGTAACTGAAGCAACCAGCCCACCCGTGTCAGAGAACTAGCCCGGTCATCTCAAATCATTCATTTCTAGACGGCTGTTGCTCCCCGAGTCCCAGGTCCTGTAAGCCCTGCTTCGGTCACTTTTGTAGAAATGTATCCACGTCCTGGAGACTATAGCAGGAAATACACAGGACAGAGGTCAGGAAATTTCCTGTACCAAGAAGGGCCGAGGAGATCAGTCACATAACTGGTATTTACTTTTAGTCTGCAATAAAAATACACCCATCGCCAGACAGGGAAGAAGGAAGAAAGGGGAAAAAAAAATGGTGTTTGTGGCTTTCTGCTTATTTGTTAGGGCTGGGAAATCAAATATAAGAACTTGAATGGCAGGCTGAGAACAAAGTTGGGAAGCAAAAGCCATTAGCCCACAAGGGCACCTTCGTAATGTAGGCAGCCTGGGCAGTTTCCACCTAAAGGGCTTCACAGCAAGCAAAGAGAGACAAAAAATGAGCTCAAGAAGCACTCACAGACTTTCAAAAAGTCTGCTCCTCCCAGATCTTCAAATCAGAGAGCAGCTCTCAGAGAAGCACCAGATGGTGGAGCATTCTGCTACCACGATGCTAGATTTGCTGGCAGTGCTTTTTTTCCCCCTATCAAGGGCAGAGACCGAATTCTTTTGAACTGTGTCACCAAGCACACAGCCCAGTGCACACAAGGGGCACTCAAAAACATCTGTTAAATATTGATTCCCATTTATACTGACCATTACACAATGTGGTACCCAGACAGTTTGCTTAGTGCTTAGTGAAGAATTCTCAGAATGTTTTACAAGTATCTCCTTCCGTTTATAACATGAGATGACCAAACAAGGTGACAGGACATGAAGACACAAGAGCGAGCCATCAAAGCAGGAGCACACAATCCCCTGGCGCCAACAGGCCAGGGCTGCAAGCCCTGGCCCTAAAGCCCATGGCCCATCTCGAAGCATCCCAGGAAGCCCTGATCCTGCCTGAGGGAGCCTTGCATGCTGTCCTTCTCACGTGCAGTTTCTCACAGCCCAGGTTCTCTTTCTCATCACACTCGCCCTCCAGGATTTCCCAGTCTCTCACACAGCATCGCACTCGGGGACTCTTATCACCAGTGTCCCTCACACTCTCAGCCTCTCCCGCACTTCTGGAGTCACCTCACACTCAGGCTCTCCCACCCTCAGGGTTTCTCTCTCTCTCTCTCTCTCTCACACACACACACACACACACACTCTCTCTCTCTCTCTCTCTCCCTCCCTCCCTCCCTCTCCCCCCACCCCCTTCTGGTCTAGGGCGCCTGTTCCTCTCTCATCACACGCAGAGCCTCCTTCACACCAAGGTGTCCCCCACAGTCATTTGCTCACTCAGGGTGTTTCTTGCACACTCACACAGTCACTCTCAGACTCGGGGGGGGTCTCTCTCTCACACACACACCCCCACACATACACCCGTAGTTTTTCTCACACGCTCAGTCTTACACTCAGGGTTCCCCACACTCCTGGGGCCACCCTCACGCTCGCGGTCCCTCTCACACGCACAGCGTCACCCTCTCGCACGCTCTCGCCGCGGCGTGTCTCACGTGCCGCCGGCCCGCCCCGCGCCCGGCTTGGCGGGCCCGCAAGCTGCGGCGCAGCAAGCACGCTGCGGCGGCAGTGGCGGCGGCCGCGTGGAGCGTTCGGCCTCCAGGACGCGACCCCGGCCCCGGCCCCGGCCCCGATCCCGGCCCGGCCTCGGCCCCGGCCCCGCTTCCCCCGCTCGCCCGCCCGCGGCCCGTTACCTCGCAGTAGCCAGGCGCCGACAGGATGCTCGCTCGCTCGACCGCCGCGGCCGCCCAGACCCCGCCCCCGCCACGTCACGCGCCGCCGGATCGCGACAGCGCGCCCCGCGTCGGGACAGGACGCCTAGCTCCGCTTGGGGTTGGCTGGCAGCGGCGCTTCTGGGCCTCTGGGGCCGCCGTGGGCCGAGGGATCCGCCGGCCTGGCTCGGCAGTGCAGTCCCAGCGTCTGCGTGCTCTTGGCTGCCGGTGACCAGGGCCCGGCCACCCTCGCTCTAAATGGCCCGCACAGCCCGTTCCTTTGTGGCTCTTAGCCAAACAGCTTACACAAGGAGCTCTAAACAGCCTCCATGCCCCGTTCACCACCAGCGCCTCCGCTACGCACCTTAGGAAGACACAGACCCGGGACCTGTCCTCCCACATTCACAACTCAGACCCGGCTCAAGTCCACTGAGGCCTCCACAGACACAGGGATACGGTTGTGATTCCGTAGCGAACACCGCGCCCCTCCACGCCCCGCCCCGCCTTCCCGGGGCTCAGGTTTGAGGACATTTTTAGGTCCTCAACTTGTGTGACCCTACTGACACCCTCTGGGGGGAGGTGCACCCTCCCGTCTTCCTCTACCCCTGGCCGCTCCTCCTCTCCTTCTCGGGGCTCTTTTCATCTGGTAGCTCTGGGGCTCTTCTAGGGTCTTCTGACCTCATGGGCTGCTGAACCCTCCCCCTTAGTTTCCTGTCCACAACCTCAAGCCATGACTCTCTCCTGGGACATGGAGTCATTTCCCCCAGACACGTGTTTACAACTGCACTCTCTAATTCCAGACCGACCATACCCAAACCCCTGCTCCCCATCACCCAGTGACAGGGCCAGAAATGGGCAGCACCATGGACCCTGCCTCCTCCTGCCCCGCCCTCCCAAGGACCTGCAACGTGTTCTCATGGTTTTCTTCACTCCAGCTCTAGCAGCCTCCCAATCCCCACCCTGTTTCTTCTAACCTATCCCCAGAGGGGAATGACTTTGAATCTCCTCTGCCTAAAAACCCTTCCATTCTCCTACCTAAAGACCTGAGACAATTATCTTTGAAGAACCCTCACTGGTATGGCCCCCTTGTGCTCTCTGCTTAGAATACCCTCCCTAAGTGTGAATGAGAGTATGTGTATATTTGGAGTCTTTAGAATCTGACCCTTTGACCGCTGGATCGTTCCTTCTGTCTCCCTAGCCAGGCGGAGGAAGGACTCTCTGCTCACTTGTGTCACTCAATGCCAGCTGGTCCACTTATCCCTGCAACAAATGCATACATGACCTGCCAGCATCCAGCTGTCTGGCTTTGCTGTCTCACACCCGGTTACAACCCACCATGAAAGCCCACTATGTATCAAGCACTGATCGGATGTTCCCCAATACCATCCGTGTTCCTCAAGACCACCCACAGGGTACATTTATTCAGCTCCATTCTTCAGATGAGCAAGCTGAGGCTCAGGGAGGTAAGGAGACTCCCCAGGCTACTTGCCTGGAGCTGGTCAAGGTCATATTTGAACCCCAGTTGGCCGGTGTTAAAGCCTGCTGTGGCTTCATGCCCTCTCTCTGCAGCTGTGAAACCAATGATAGCAGTGGGGCTGAAACAGGTCAGGGGTGAGTAGGTGGCTGTAAGGCCACCACAAGGAGTGGCATGGGAGGGTGGGTATCAGCATAGAGCTGGGACTCAGACTGGGCAGGACCTGGAGGTAAGGGTTTGCACCCTTTTGTGTTGTTATCCTTTTACCAAGGCCATCAATTGCAGCTGGACCCATGTATCGCTGGGCATCCTCACCCTCTCTGGGCCAGCCTTCTTCCAGGTTTGGCCAAGAACTAGCGCAGTGATGGTTCAGAGCGCCCTCTAGTGGTCCAGAGGGTATTAAAGCATAAAGCCCAGGCTCTGTGGAGGAGGCAGGAACTGGGGCTCTCACCAACTTGCACTGCCCTAAAACCCCTCTCTGAGCTCCGCACCACAGACAGTCCCGGACCCCATCTCTATACATGTTTCCCTGTATCAGGCTCTCTGTTTCTCTGTATTTTTTTTTAAGATTTTATTTATTTATTTGACAGAGAGAGATCACAAGTAGGCAGAGAGGCAGGCAGAGAGAGAGAGGAAAGCAGGCTCTCCACTCAGCGGAGAGCCCGATGCGGGACTCGATCCCAGAACCCCGGGATCATGACCTGAGCCGAAGGCAGCGGCTTAACCCACTGAGCCACCCAGGTGCCCCTGTTTCTCTGTCTTTATCCATCTCCACTGACTCCCAGTCTTGGTCTCTGCCCATCTTGGTCTCTGTCCTAGTCTCAGCCTAGTTTCTCCTCCCTCAGTCTCTGTAGGGAGAGAGACAGATGGTGGGCAGATAATCTGAAGAAATGAAGTAGATGGGTTGTGTCTTAAAAAGAACTCTAAGATCAAAAGATGCTGAGACCTTAAAGTTGAGAGAGGACAAAAAGGCTGGGAAGGAGAGTCCAGCCAGGGTGACCTGCAGGACTGCCCCCAGCTCTACGGCAGCACGTGGGGCCTGTGGGCCAAGCAGGAACAGAGGGAAGGCAGGGGCCACATTCCAATGGGAATGTTTCAGGTCCTGGTTCTTAATCCCAGCAGAGGAAGCAGACTCCAGGAGATGGAGCAGGAGGATAAAGCCCGAATAGGTGCACAGAACCCAAGCTTTCCTTAGTGCTGAGAGAACCCATCAAGGCTTCAGGAAAGGTCTAGCCCCTGATTACCTGCCTCTTTATCCCCTTCACCACTCCACTACCTCCCTCCTCTCCTGCTCAGAACAGAGCTTCAGCCAGGGTACTTTACAGCATCCAGAATATTTTTATTGCCAGAATCAAGGTACAGCCTGCTTAGAACTCCATGAGGAGCCCACCACCCAGGAATAAAAGGAGAGAGAGATGCTGGGTATGTTCCCAACAGAGAAAATCCAGCTCCACAGAAACCTGGTGGGAGAGCAGCATGGTCCAGCCTGACTGTGACTCTGGGGTCATATCCTAGAGGCCAGACTCCAGTCTTGGCCTATAGCCACTTGCCCACTTGGAAATGACTGTCCCCAAGGCAGATTCAGACTCTCCATCCATCCCTGCGATTATATAGAAAGATCCATGAAGCACCTCTGGAACAGACAGAAAACTCTAAGGGGAGTCCTAAGCCACCTGGCTCTCTCAGGGGCTCACTCAAGTTTCTGGGCTAGTCTCTGCAGACTAAACACCACTGAGCTGTCTGGTGGGAGTAGGTGATAGGCAAGATGGGCAAGAGCCCTACCTCTTCTCAGCCCTGTGCCAGCCCACCTGGGTGCTAGAAATGGGATGGTAGGGTTAACAAGAGGGCAGCTCAGGGTAGCTCTGAATGGCCTCAGCTGCTTCCTTGAGTTTTCTTCATGAGTACCTAAAAGGCCATGGAACTGAGCCCTGCTCTCATCCCTGAACCACAGTCCCAGGGCAAAGGGAACCATCATCAATACTGTGGGTAACAGCCCAACCAAGGGGATCAAGGCTCCAGGGACAGAGCCCCCAAGAAATGGAGGGCCCCCTGCTGCCCAGTCCTGAGCTAGGCTGCTCTTGGAGGTAAGGGAGGTAGGAGTGAATGTCCCAGGACCTGGGGACCATGGAGAACAGAACCTGCCCCTGCCTGCAGGAGGAACCAGGCTGCTCCAGAAAGCCACAGTCAAGCTGTTGAGCAACAAGGCCATAGGCCACTCACAGCCAGTAGCAAGCCTACCTGTGGCCAGTTTGTGGGAAGATCACCGTAGGGACCAGAAGCCCATCCCTGGGACCTTTAGGGACAGGGACCACAGCTCAGTAATATCCCTCACAGGAAGACTGAGGGACCAGGGCCTGGTGGGTGAAATGTGAAAAGGCCACAGGGGTATGAGGAACAAATGGCCCCTGAATTCGGGATTGGGGCCAGGTGCCAGACGATCCGCCTGCGGAGCCAGTCCTGAGGTCACAGCAATCCCATCAGCAGCAGCATTCTTTCCAGCAAGGATCCCTCAAGTGAGGCCAGACTATTTCTTCCTTCTTCCCTCCCACAGAGGAAGGATAAGAAACAGCACTTCCCAGTGGCAGACGTGTCACAACCCAAGACTGAGGACCTTAGGCAGTCAGTCACAGACCATGCCACTCATGGGCCACGAGAGCCCCAGAGGACAAGAGAAGCAGCTATGGCCACACCATCCCACAGCCCTGCCTGGCACGGGGATCAGGGCCCAAGGAGCACACGTTTCAGGTAGGCCAAGGTGGTGGCATTGGCCAGCATCTCTATGTGCTCGCTGCCCGGCAGCGCCTGCAACGACACTTGCTGCTCCTGGCGTCCGCGCCAGGCCTGGCACTGCAGGGCACTCTGCAAGTTCACAGTGCCATCGCCGTCACCAAAGCAGATTTTGGGATCACGGTCTGGGAAGCTCTCGTAATAGAAGGAGTCTGGTGTGGGGACACCGGTGCCATAGAGGCAGTGCAGCGGCACGCCAGGAGGCACTGTGGCTTCAACCAGCCCCTCCGTGTCCTGCCGCATGAGCCACCCATCTTTGAAGCTGATGTCCTGGAAGAAGCGGTGATAGTCCCGCAGCGTGTAGTTGGTTGTGGGGGTGTGCACGAAGATCTTCCCAGATGACCAGGTGTAGTTGTAGGGCAGCAGCCAGCTAGTGGAGACGGCAGACCGCTGCTGCTCCCGGATCTTCAGGGGCCCGATGACTGGGATCCGATTGTTGTCTCCTGCAGGGAAAGGGCTCGCTCAGTCTGTGCTCAGGCATGCGCACTGGCTGGGGAGCACGGTGCAGCCAGCACCTCTATGGGGGGGGCCCCCCAGGAGGGGCCCAGTCAGCAATCCCGTGCCTCCATTATAACTCATCCACATTTTAACTCCCATGTTCCCCTTATTTCTGCTCTATCTGGGAAGCATGTGAGCGTAATTTGTTTCTTTCCTTCTGCACTTCGTCACCAGGGATTTAGGCAGCGCATACCCACGAGGTGATTCATTGTGTAAACGGTACCGTCCACTGAGCACTTGTCACCACTTGTGGGCACTGACCTTGCTGAAGGTCAGTCAGCACGCTGGCAGCCCAGAGACACATTCCTCTTTTTCTTTTCTTACACTGAGTTATGAACATGTTTCCCTTTTCCCAGGCTCAGTCTCAGGCCTGCCGCCAGCCACCCCGGTCGTATTCCACTCATCTGCCTGTCACTGGCCCAGGCAACCAGGCCAGCAGGAGTCAAGGCAGGAGGGGAGGCTGCAGGCAGAACGTGAAGCTTTCTCACACAGGAATGCCAACAACACAGCCGGTGAGGCCTCTGGGGAGTGAGCTGGAACTTGTTAACAGGGGTCATGTGATCTATTCAGGGCCCACAGCCACCCATCCCTGCATCTCTCTGACTGACCAGAGGCCATCTGCTCTTGTGGGGTTCTGGCTGTAGAACCCCTGAGGAAAAGGAAGCCCCTAGCTAGTCCATGACTACCACAGGCCTGTCAAGGCCTGACAGAACAGTTTCCCAGAACCTGAGGCACAGCTCTAAAGGGATTCACAGGGAGGCTCGGAAAGGCCGGAACCCGAGCCCCACCACAGCTCCTGTCTCAGACTCAGGCATGCCTCCATCTGTCCTTTCAGGTCCCGGCTGGACAGAGTACGTGGCTATAATGAGTCCTCTCTATATCTGGATTCATCGTCCAGCCAATCCAGCGTCACTACCGGGAGAGGCACTGGGTCTCACGTGATGGCAACTATCAGTTGACCAACAAGTAGGTCAGGCAGTGCTGATGATATGGGGAAGAAAGCTCCTCACATGCCGAGCACAGCTGCGGCTTGTGGCTCCTAAAGTAAGGGGCCATGGGTTTACCCCGTCCTAGCAGAGGGAGGGAGGAAAGCCCCCTGGCTACAGCTAGCACGGTGACAGTCATAAACAGGCAGGTGAACTGGGGAGGATTAGGGAAGGAGGTGGCGGCTTTCCCCACTGCCAGGCAAGGAAGCCCAAAGAAATCTGCACCTGCTTCCTCCCTGCATTACCCACAAAGGCTCCCCACTGCCACAGATGGAGGTCTAACTCATAAACAGGAAACTGTAGCCCAACTTTCCTTCTGTGGGGCAAAGGTGGAAAGGAAGAAAGGGAGAAGGCTCCCCCAAAGAAATTGGGGTCAGACTGAGTTAGGCCAGCCAGGCCAGAGCACAGTGTATGTGTGAAGACATAGGCAAAAGCAAATGCCTGTGTGACCAACAGTTGTGCCACTGCCTGGACACACTGGAAAAAAAAAATGTACACGGATAACCAAGGCCATCAACTAGTGGGATGAAATTGTTAGGTTCCGGGGCGCCTGGGTGGCTCAGTGGGTTAAGCCGCTGTCTTCGGCTCGGGTCATGATCTCAGGGTCCTGGGATCGAGTCCCGCATCGGGCTCCCTGCTCAGCAGGGAGCCTGCTTTCCTCTACCTCTCTCTCTGCCTGCCTCTCTGTCTACTTGTGATCTCTCTCTGTCAAATAAATAAATAAAATCTTTAAAAAAAAAAAAAAAAAGGAATTGTTAGGTTCCCTTTTGGAAAGTGTTAGGTTCTCTTTTGGAAAAAAAGATGGTTGGAAAAGCATATGACTCTGGAGAAAGAAGGATCCTCACCCAAGAGAAGAGACACAAAGTGGCCTGGAAGGACATTTGCTGAAGGAAAGAGAGAACACCATCCCTGACATCAGCATCCCCCCCACCCACCCCCAGCCATACTTGCTAGGTCTGGCAGGGTCTTACCTGAGGCCAGGACACGCCAAGTCTTGGCCACGCCCCCCCAGGGCGCACCCAGTGCCACAAACGCACGAATATACTTGTTCTTCCAGGCCTGTGGCTGTCGCTGCAGAAAGTAGAGTGTGTACATGTTGCCCATGCTGTGGGCAACCAGCACCACAGGGCCCCCATACAGCTGGTGCATCTCCTCGATCATCTCCCGGAGGGCCAGGAAGTAGGGCCCGTTTTCATCTGTAGGCCAGAGCCAGGCAGTAGTCAGGAAGGAAGGGTCCTGGGGCCTGAACCACTAAATGTTCTTCGGGTCAGATCCAAGACTAGGTGGGTGGTGAAAATGCTAAAATCCAAGGGGGAATTGTCTTCTTTCCCAAGATGGGAGGAAACCTAGGAGCTCCTTTTCTCCTCCTCAACCTCATTATCTCTCCCCAGGGCTCAGAGGCCCAGAAATCCTGGGGGGAGGAATGGGTAAGGATAGGACAGACTGACTAGGGGTGACAGCTGTGATTGCTAGGCTAGACACAAGAGGGCCCAGGGGAGGGGACAGTTCAGGGCCTATGGTGACTGTGACCTCATCCCCACCCCCCAAGACATCAGGGAGGAAGCAAAAGTAACCACTTACTTGGGGCTCGGCGCCAGTCATAGGGGGCTCCCCGGACATCCTCACCCCGTGTGTAGCCCCAGTCCACAAGGCTTTCTACCATGGTATGGAAATAGGAACCTGTAGACAGTAATGTATGGGAATTAGAGAGAGGACAGGCAGTGCTAACCCCCCACGCCACGCCCAATAAGGAGACTGGGACATCTACTGTAGAAAGATCCCCAAGGGAACACTGTAAGACTCAGTGGCTACACTGATTCGAGACAGTTTACAGGCTACCCTTTCAAACGAAGAGCACTTCTCCCACTCCAGGAATATAGCAGAACTTCCAGCCCCGTTTCCTGGAGGCCATAAGCAAGGGCTACATACCCACACTGCTTTTGCTGGGGTCCAGGAACTCTAGTGAAAAAGTCTTCCCAAAGCCAGGAACGCGCACATCCACACCATCTGGGAACTGGGTGGCCCGGGACGTACTGTTGTAGACCAGCCTGTCAGGGGAGGACATTGAGCTAGTGATCCAGAGGTGACACTGAACCTGGTGTGTCCTAATACTGCCCTGGATCCTGAGCCATATCCCTTACTGTCCTCACATTTGGCAGGAAGTATAGGGGAGACCAAAAAGTAACAAAGCAACTTTTATGAAGCACAGATCAGAGGAACCGCATCCACCTGAGGACCCCAACCAAGACCCATTCCGAAGATTGATCCAAGGACACTTGTCAAAGCGATAGTTTCTTCTCGGTGTCATCCACCTCAGAATGTAGCTCTTGGATTTGGATAGGAAAGGGAAGTGCGAGGCCTGGCTCTGCCATCCACATCACACTTGACCCAAAAGGCAGGCAGCCTAACCTTGCATGCACCCACTGCCCCATCTCTGCGGATTCATCTCCTCCCACCCACCATAAAACGTCACAGGGCAAAGGAGAGGGTAAGTGTAACACACAACAGAACCAAACAGAGAAAGCCCCACCTCCGGGCCTAAACACATGTGGCTGCTACGTGGATAAATAAATAAGGCCTGGAAGAACGACAGGACAGGGTGGTGGGAGACAGGAGGAAAGCTTTGTGCTAGACCAGGAACTCTGTTCTGGCCTCCCTGCTATCAAGCAGAAAAATGTGCCCAAGAAAACACAGGCTAGGGGTGTCTGGGTGGCTCAGTCTTTAAGCGACTGCCTTTGGCTCGGGTCATGATTCCGGGGTCCAGAGATCGAGTCCCACATCAGGCACCCGGCTCTGCAAGAGGCCTGCTTCTCCCTTTCCCACTTCCCCTGCTTGTGTTCCCTCTCTCACTGTGTCTCCCTCTGTCAAATAAATAAATAAAATCTTGGGGCACCTGGGTGGCTCAGTGGGTTAAGCCGCTGCCTTCGGCTCAGGTCATGATCTCAGGGTCCTGGGATTGAGTCCCGCATCGGGTCTCTGCTCAGCAGGGAGCCTGCTTCCTCCTCTCTCTCTCTGCCTGCCTCTGCCTACTTGTGATATCTCTGTCAAATAAATAAATAAAATCTTTAAAAATAAATAAATAAATAAATAAATAAAATCTTAAAAAAAAAGAAAAAGAGAGAAAAGAAAACACAGGCTAGACCTGCAATCCTTAATGGCCCTGAGTTCTAATCCCCTGAGATCAGCCACAGAAAGCTGACAAGATACCAACTTTGACCCAAATAATAGGTCCTGGGAGCCCATTTTCTCTAGGGCAACTTGTCAATGAACCCAGTGGCCACTCAGCAAAGTGGAGAAAACTTTCTACAAAGCCAAAGCAGCTCTAAACAGGTCAGATGTCCATGAAGGTTGACAAGCCCCGCTCAGTATCAGCCTGAAACGCCCATTGGCAGTACCTGAGACCACGTCTCTGGTATAAAAATAGATTTGCAGATCAACAGCCTAGAAATAACCTGATCATGTACAGAAGAGGAAAAAGTCAACAAAGCATGTGTCATAAACAAACAATTGGGAAAGGCAAAACACCTGGAGAATGAGCCAGTATGTCCCCAGGAAAAAAATTTAGTTTGTGAAACTACATTCAGTTCCAACATTTACTGAGTACCAATTGTGTTCCGGGCTCTATGTTTATAAAGATAAACAAGATACAAGTTCTGCCTTCAGGGAGCTGGGTCTTAGCTCAGAGTCACCCAATCTGGGTTTACATCTTGCTTCTGCCACTTATTAGTTGAGTGACCCGAGGCAACCTTGTAACGCTTTTTGAGTCTCCAGATTTCCTCATCTGAAAACAGTACCTGTCTCAGAGAACTGCTGTAAGACTAAATGAAAGAAAGTATGTAATATGGACAGTGCCTGTATTCCATAAGCAGTAATTCCCAAAACATTATCATCTTATTAGCGGGGAAACATCCTTGGAAGCAAAGTTATGGCACCTGATAAGGATGAAAGGAAACAGGCATGTGGCCTGGAGGAAGGAAAGGTTAAGAGCTCTGGGGAGTGGCAAGGGAAACTTTTCAGAAGGACCAAGCTCAGGTTTTAAAGAGTGAATGGGGGGTGCCTGGGTGGCTCAGTGGGTTGAGCCGCTGCCTTCGGCTCAGGTCGTGATCTCAGGGTCCTGCGAGAGTCCTGCATCGGGCTCTCTGCTCGGCGGGGAGCCTGCTTCCCTTCCCCTCTCTCTGCCTGCCTCTCTGCCTACTGTGATCTCTCTCTGTCAAATAAATAAATAAAATCTTTAAAAAAAAAAATAAAATAAAGAGTGAATGGGAAAGAATTTATAAGGCAAAGCGTGTAAAGGTAGATTCCGGGCTCAAAGAACCGTATGTACAAAGACATAGAGACCTGGTATATCCCAGGAGGAACAAGAAGCTGAGGGGCCAGTGGCCAACTCAGAGGCAAGGGAAAGGGTACAGCCATGTTGAGACTATACATAGGGGCTGGAGCATAGAATCTACATGTAAGTGGGCGCCTGGCCGGTTCAGTCGGTGAAGCATGGGACCTGTATCTCGAGACTGTGAGTCAGGTGAAGAGATTTTTTGATAGAGCCAGTGAGCAAGTAAGAGAGAGAAGGAGCAAGGGGAGGGGCAGAGGGAGAGAGAGAAGCAGACTTCCTAAGCAGGGAGCCTGGTGTGGGCTCGATCCCAGGACCCTGAGATCATGACCTGAGCCAAAGGCAGACTCAACCAACTGAGCCACCCAGGCGCCCAAATAAAATTTAAAAAAAAAACAAAAAACAAAAAAACAGGAATTCACACACAACGTGTGAATTACAAGGCATAAACTGGAGAGGTAGGGACAAGAGCTACAGGAAACAGAAAAAGTTCTGTCTGGGAGGGTGCAGAGTTGGTGCCAATCAGCCTGAGGAAATGAGAAGGGCAAGAGGTCAGTGACCTCAGGGTCTGCTGAGTGGGGAGGAGACAAAAACAGGTTCTAGAGATTTCTCTAGGCTGGGTCGGTGAGCAGCACCTCATCTGTGCCCCAGCCCCCACCTGATATTGTCAATCCAGCAGTCAATGATGACAGGCAGCAGCAGTTCGAGGTTGAGCCAGAGTGTGAAGTAGCTGTCCGTCCTCTTGGAGCAGAGGTAGTGCACAACCGTTGGCTTGTCTAGCTTTGCCTCCAGCTGGTTGCCCAAATCACCGGGCACTGCAGAGAGAGACAGAGCACGCATGAGGCCCTGGACCTGGCAGGCTGGGGACCCCTGAGGCTTGAACCCAAAGGCCTTCAACCCACAGCTGTTCCAGGCTACAGAGGAAGGCCTTGTTCACTCAAAGAAGGAGAGGGAAAGAAGACAAAACCCTGGGCCACTTAACCAACCAAAACTGAATCCAGGGAAGGCATTCCAGGACAAGCTTGGGGGGGGGGCAATGAACACAGGCAGCTGCCAGCCTACTGGGAGCCCAGTAAGGTTTCAGGGAGCAGACCATCTGGAGGGCCCTAGCCTCTCAGCACACCTGGACCCTGTGGCAGAGATGGCTACCCTGAAACATCACACCATTCCAGCCATGGCTCTGTAGGGGTGGGTGTGCCCCGGCCCAAGGATAACTTCTCTATGCCCAAGCTGGTCAACAGACCAGCTGCACAGAGCCTAGTCTACACAGAACCCTGGGGCCCTCCCGACACTCAAACCCATCCCTGCAGCTTCACTGCCCAATATTAAGGCCCTACTCAGAATATTTGTTCCCACTGACCTTTCAGGCCTCACCTGTTTCTACATGCCATGCCCTTGACACCTTCCAAGCACATCCTCATTTAGAATCCATGTTCACCAAGTGAACAACCAGCTATTGGCTCTCCTGAGCATTCTCTGGGCTCTACAAACCTAGCCCTGAAGAGGGCATGCCTTCCCTGTACATCATCTCACAGTGCCCTCAGCGAAACCATGGGAGGCAGGGGAGGCACCTGCCTTCACCTCCCTTAATAATACAGATGCAGAAGTGGGGAGTCTTCAGCATGACAGTACAGAGATCTTGGTCATTGTCTCCATCAAAAAGGAATTGGCTAAAAGAGGAAGCCACCAGATTTGCTGTGCCTGAATGCCCCTTGTCCTGGACAGGCTGTGTGGCCTCTAAAAATAGCAGTGGTCATTTCTTAAGCCCCTTTTTGCTTAAAACTAGGACAAGAGATATCTATGTACCCTTCACCTCAAATAACACTGGGAGAGAATGTCCTTACTATGCCCACTTTACAGATGAGGAGACTGAGGCTGAGGGGGTAGAAATGGCTTGTTACAGTCTCCTCCTGCCCAATTCTTTTTTATCACTTCTCTGGTCTCTGCTTCCCCTACCACCAATTTAGGTCTCACCTGGATGGTCACCCCTGGGTGCGATCCTCTGATAGCCAAGGTCAGGTCCCTGCTCTATGCACAGGAACAGCTCTTCTGCTGCCCACTGGGGTTTCCCAGGATTTATGCCAACACCTTCACTCTCTGAGAAGCTAGGCAGATTAGGATTTTGCGACTCTGGGGGCATCTGGGTGGCACAGTCATTAAGCTCTGCTTTCGGCTCAGGTCATGATCCCAGGGTCCTGGGGTCCAGCCCCACATCCGGCTATCTGCGCGGCGGGGAGCCTACTTCCTCCTCTCTCTCTGCTTGCCTCTCTGCCTACTTGTGATCTCTGTCTGTCAAATAAATAAATAAAATCTTAAAAAAAGAAGAAGAAGAAAGAGCATGGGGGTCATGCTGCAGCAGATTAGGTATTTAACATATACCTTAGGAATGTCTCTGCCTTTAGGAGTCCTGGCTGGCCACCAACTCAATACTTGAATGAAGCATCCAAGGCCCCCAAGACGAGTCCTGGCTGGCCACCAACTCAATACTTGAATGAAGCATCCAAGGCCCCCAAGACAGAAGTCTTTCCATGTCCACCACCACAAGGAAACACTGAGGCTCCTGCGTAGTTGCAGGGCCCAGGACCAAGGAAGGAATAGGCAGGGGAGATCATCTAATCCCAATATAGCCCACTCTAAACTGGTCTGGCAGGATTAAGAGTACAAGCATGTTTCCTCACATCTGTTCACAGCCATTGTTGCAACCCTTACTTCTGTCTTTAGCCATCTTCAGATTCCCTTAGGCCTCCCTCAGGCCCAAGGCCACCCATTTCATAAGTTTGGGGGTGGGGGGGAGTCTTGGTGGCAGGCTAGGAGAGTCATTCTTTCCCCAAAAAGCTTCCTTTTAATAATGCCTCCTGAAACATATGGGGTTGGGGGTCCAGAAAGACAGCCTCCTAGCCATGCCCAGACCAACAGTGAGGACCCTGGGACCAAGAGAACACCCAAGCTCCCACCAAGGCTCAGGAGTGGGGCCAAAGGACCTCGGTCTCTCCAGCTAAAAAAATGGGCATAAAGCAAGGCAACGCTTGGGACTGACGTAGACAGGGGTACTGAAGGACAACTGTACCGTAGCCTTCTCACTTACCCCATATTCTACAGAGGAAGGTGAGCAGAGGTTGACCACACCCGCGCCCAGCATGGCGGGAGGTGGACGAACAGATCCAGGTGATAAGACAGACAGTCATATGCTTCCCGACCTCGTGCTAGGAGCAGATGCAGACCGAGAAGATAGCTCCTCTCCCCGCCCCCGCACCCCGTCCTGCAAGACACTCAAACACACGGACCCACGACCGGACCCAAGCCTCACCCAGCACCACCGGAGGGGGACGTCCGACCGGGAGCGCCGGGTCCGCCAGGAGCAGGAGGAACAGAAAGCCACCCGGGAGCAGAGTCGCATGGTAGAGGCAGACGCGAAGCCCCATTGCGTGAGACCGCCGCTACAGGTCCGAGGTGCGGATTCAGCGCTCCGTGCTCGCGCCTAGGCCCGGGCGGCGGGGACGCGCTTAACCCCACCGCCCGCACTCGGCCACAAGGGCCTGACCAATCAGAATCCGCCTCCCCCAAAAGACCTGCCAATAGGGACTCGCCTCCAGGCACGTCCCTCCCAGTCGGAGCTCACCGCCCCGCCCCTGCGGATCCCAAGCCAGCTCCTTAGACTGCGCCGCACGCCGAGCGCATCGATCGATTGGGGTTCAGTCTGGCTTCTCCGTTCAGTCCGGGACCAGTGGGACCCAGCTCGCCGCTGCTGGATACCCAACCCATCCTTGGGTACCCAAAGTCCACGCTGCGCGCCCTCATTCCCGATTCCTGGCTCGTCCCGACCTGGGATCTGGAACGGGTTGGCCAGAGCGTGGGTTCAGGGTCCAGTGCTCGAGGCTGCTGAGACACTCTGGTCAGAGCAAGGGGAAGAAGGGGAGAAGTGAGTCCCGGAAAGTTATTGGGCCTTAGGGGACCGGGAGTTGACCAGGACCTTTGTGCAGCCCCCACACCAATTCTTCACACCCTGCCATGATGGCACGTGGGTTCAAGCAAGGGGTCCAGGGGTCCCCCTGCGTCTGTCCAGGGATTAAGCATGTGGGTAGGAGGGACAGGTAAAGGCCGAGTCAATGTGTGAGGGCTGCCTGGCCTAAAGTTTTAGTTGCAGGCATCATGGAGTCACCCTACGAGACTGAGCAGTTCTGGTGCCCCGGAGAAAGTAGGTTTGAGCCTCAGCCCTGTGGCCATGTCCTATTTGGCAGATTCCCTAGCAGAGCAGGACAAGTGTTCTGACCTTGTATTCCACCTACCATTCTTAGTCCACGCAAACTGAGGATCCAGAGAGGACACATATTCCCCGCTCAAGGAATCAGAGGCAAACATAATGGGCAGATTTGACAGCTGGCAGTATGACCAGCACCATAGGTCACTCCAGGATAAGGAGACCAGTATGTCTGGAGACTGAAAGTCTTGATCCTCCACATACTTCCTCCTGAGGGCCAGACAGCACCCTGATCCTCCTGTAGCTGGTCTTAAGACTTCTGGCACGCCCCTTCCTTCCTTCCTTCCTTCCTCTTGGCCAATCGCTGACCTTTTCTAGCCTTTCAGAGTAAGCCTGGATGAATCAACTCACCATCTTGACCAACCCCTCCTATGTTCTTACAGGGAAACACATTGGTGGTTGGGGTACACTACTCTCTGAAGGTCCAGCTATCTCTCTTGGGCCCCAGCAAGGACCCCAAACCCCTGCCTCCCCACCTCCATCCTAGGCCCCAGAAGAGGGGTTGCTGAAGACCAATCTAGTACAGGTCCACAGTGGGAGATCAGAGATACTTTCGCCAGTACTAGGGACAGGCAGGAGTCCAGAGTCAAGGGTTAAGTGGAGGGGGGGTAGGCATTAGGATGGCCTGGGCTGCCCTGGACTGTGGCCAGTCTGAATGTCTTGTCAACCCAGCAGCCTCAGGTGACCATGGGCCCTTCACAGGGTGTCCCAGTCCCGCAGGCCCAGAAGATGATAGGAACCATGGGCATTGCAGGGAGAGGATGTCAAGGCCTAGTTAGCAATGATCTGTGCCAACAAAGTGGAGAGGAGAGGGAATCAGAAGATAAGGATCTCCCCCTTCTCATAATGACTTTGTCATCCACATGATCCCTCCCTGGCTGCAGACCTGGGCACATCCTGGATTCTAGAAACTATTCTAATTCTCAAACCCACAACCCGGTAGTCACCAAGTCTTGCCAGTCTACCTTTCCAAAGCCAAACTACTTTCATCCCCACAGTAGCCTCCCTGCTCATGTCCCAGTTTATGCCCTTATTCCTATGGACTGTTCTCCATGGGTCAGGTTGACGCCATTAAACATTAAATGAAGCCCCTCGTTGTCCGCCTAATCCCACTCACGATGCTCCTACTGCAAGCATCATACCCATCTCACTCACAGTGAATGAGGACCCTGCAGGGGACTCTGGCCTTTTCCCATAACTTTCACTTCCTCTTTTCTTCAGTTGCTCATCTCCACCTTCAACAGGCTTCTTGCTCCCTAGAACAGGACAACCTCATTCTCACTCTGGACCTGTGCACTTGTTGCATGGGATCACTCTGCAGCCCCCATTTTTGGGGATTCAGCTGCGTTCTGCCTTTAGGTCTCAGCCCAGACACCATTGACTCTGAAGCAGCCCCTACCTGACTCCCAACGGAATATAATCCATGCAGGAGGAAGCCCTTCACCTGCCTGCTACTGGTGCACTGCCTTTTGGGTTACTAAGTACCATTGGCACAGTTCCAGGCACACAGCAGGTGCTGAACATATATTGATTGACTGAGTGCTACGCCCCCTTCTCTAACACTCCCCCACTTCCAGGATGCAGTCCTGGTTGGTGCTTGTCAGACCTGAAGAAGGAGATCAGGGACTGAGAGGTCCACAGGCTGGTTGGGCTACCTTCCTCAGATGAGAATCCAGCCAACAGCTTTTGCCCTTTTTCTGTGACACTGGACCCTTTGCATTCCCTCTTGCTTGCACAAGTTCCGAGCTCCCCTGTCTGGACTAGGTGGGTGCCTGGGCTTAGGGCAACGAAATCAAGACCACAGCTTCTGAGCTGGTTTGGTAGCCAGAGCTGATCCCATCTGGAGGCCAACTGATTCTCCCTAAAGCTCCCGGTTCATCAGGATCCTATTCCTCTGAAGCCAGAGCCTCCCTGGAATCACGAAAGGCCAAACAATGACCAAATCATGACCGAACAGGTTATTCTTATTTTTTTTTTTAAGATTTTATTTATTTATTTGACAGAGAGAGATCACAAGTAGGCAGAGAGGCAGGCAGAGAGAGAGAGGAGGAAGCAGGCTCCCTGCTGAGCAGAGAGCCCGATGCGGGACTCGATCCCAGGACCCTGAGATCATGACCTGAGCCGAAGGCAGCGGCTTAACCCACTGAGCCACCCAGGCGCCCTATCTCTTATTTTTTTTTAAAGATTTTATTTATTTATTTGATAGCGCTCAAGCACAAGTAGGCACAATGCAGGTAGACTGATAGGGAGAAGCGGCCTCCCTCTGAGCAGGGTGGCCACTGTGGGGCTTGATCCCAGGACCCTGGGATCTCAACCTGAGCCAAACGGAGACATTCAACCAACTGAGCCACCCTGGTGCTCCCAGAACAGGTTATCTAACCTGGCTTAGGCATCAAAGAATGTTACATGGAGGAGGAATTATTTGAGATGGGTCTTTTTTTTTTTTTTAAAGATTTTATTTATTTATTTGACAGAGAAATCACAAGTAGATGGAGAGGCAGGCAGAGAGAGAGAGGGAAGCAGGCTCCCTGCCGAGCAGAGAGCCCGATGCGGGACTCTATCCCAGGACCCTGAGATCACGACCTGAGCCGAAGGCAGCGGCTTAACCCACTGGGCCATCCAGGCGCCCCTGAGATGGGTCTTGAAGAGTAAGTAGGAATTCGCCAGGAAAACAAAGAGATGCCTCCAGGTAGGGAGCTTAGTATGTGCAGCAGCCTGGAGGCCTGAACAATCACAGTGTGTCCGGGGCACATGGTGGTGGGAGTGGAACAGAGAGGCTGGAGGTCTTGAAAACCAAGCTTAAAAACCTGGCCTATGGGGGCCCCTGGGTGGCCGGTCGTTGAGTGTCTGCCTTCCGCTCAGGTCATGGTCCCAGTGTCCTGGGATCAAGCCGGCATTATCCGGCTCCCTCTCCCACTACCCCTGTTTGTGTCCCCTCCCTCTCTCTGTCAAACAAATAAATAAATCTTAAAAAAAAAAAAAAAAAAAGACAAACAAACTTGGCCTATGCCCAGGAAGCCAGGAGCGGTAAAGATGCTCTAACCAGAAGGAGGCGGTCTCAAGGCCCTTCCCTTTTCACTTCTGTCGTGGAGCATTGCCCCAGGTTGGGCTCTCCTGGGCAAGTCCCTCCTCCCAGCCCCCAGCACCTGGTTCAGGCGACAGGGTCAGTGCGCCCCCTGGTGGGTACTCAGCGGAGATTCGGCAAAGGCGCTTAGCGGGAACCTGGGTGGAGCCCAGAGCGCTGGCTACTCAGGCGGCTCGGGAGATAAGGAAGGGTAGCGGCAGATGGTCGAGTTGTGGGCCACGGGGCCGCCGAGGGTGTGGATGGCCCTGAGGCGGCGAGTGTGGATCTCCGCAGTGGATCCAACAAGGCATCCAGCGGAGACTCCTCTTCCACAGTGGGATATTTTCTGGCCTGGCAGGGAGAGAGGAGGGCGCTTTTACACCACTCCTAGACTCCTGGTAGATCCCCATAACCCGCCACACTCCCAGGCTCACATGAGGATTCCCAACCTATATCTGCCCCAACCTTCATGTACCCGCCGCTGGAGCGCCAGATTCAGCGACTGTGTGTGGCCTGGCTCACAGGACCAAGTTCCTTTCCCCGTGAGTACCTGAATTACACTTTGGGAAACGCTACGGGCTGGACCTTTGGAGCCTTGTTCACCCCTTTCACGTATGTTATTTCCAATTAATTAATTAACGATTAACGATTTATGAACCCTAGTAGCTAGGTTAGGATGGGGGACACTGCTCAATGAAATCGAGAAATCTCAAACTACTGTGGCGACCCCTACTACAGGGGGAGATGCCTTGAGAGAAAATGCAGGACATGGGATGGGTTGGAGAGGAGGAAAGAGCTCAGATGAGACTCCCAGAGGAAAAAGACCTGTAGCCCCAGGGAAGGGTACTGAAATATCCAAAGGCTCATGATGCAAAGCAAAGCACTTTGACAACCAATCATTCATTCATTCATTGTCTTGAGCAAGTACTACAAGCCAGGCAATGTGGTAAGCACTGGGGATGAGCCTGTCCTCCAGGGCCTGAGTTCCCAGTGGATGTGGTGTAGGGAGACAATAAAGGATTTACTGTGTTAGAAGTTACTTGGGGGGGGGGGGAGGAGTGAGGGTTGTTTAGTATTAATATGTGTGATCTGGGAGGATCCATCTGAAGATGAGTAAAGGAGCTCAGCAAAGCAGGGGCCCTAATGTTAAAGAATTTAGTTTTTTAAGAGTCCAATCATCGGGAACTGTCATGCCCCACGCTGCCAGGATGGCTAGGGGTGCCACACTGGAGAGGTCACCTCAAAAAAGGTGGCTTCCGTGAACACCTGACCTCGAGACCCACGCTGAAGGAAGAACAGGGAAGGGCCTAGTGTGAAGGTCTAGAGGTTCAATGGTTGAGGGCTCCCGGAAGGTTGAGACCAAGATCGAGTTAGCGCTCAGATGGCAAGGTGGTGACGCCGGACTGTCTTGTAGAAGCTGGAGCCCAGAGAGGAGCCCTACAAAGAGGCACGCCCGCCAAAAGAGTTTTAGGAGAGGCCGTGAGGGTGAACACGGGTTTGAGGCAAAGGCTTGGATGGAGGAAAAGCCCAACTCCGCCAAGCGCACGCGCGCTCCAGGGCGGATAGGGGAGGAGCCTTACTTCGCTCTTGGGTCCCGCCCCCAAACAAATATTTGACATTCCAGGCTTATCTAGAGGCTAACTGGACCCGCAGAGCGAAGTTTCCCCCTCCCGCAGGGCCTGATTGGCCTAGCGCTTCCGTCGTCGGAACCAGCCGGCAGGCGCCGGAGTGGGCTGTCCGGAAAGGGGCGGATACCCGCCTATACCAGAGGAAGCGCTCGTCACCCGAAGCCGCTGGAAAATCTGTTTGTTTCCTACTCCCGGCGCAAATCACTTCCGTGCTGGGCACGTCGGTCTCTTTATCCGTTAAGTAGGGATGCGCGGAAGTGTGGGTTTAATGGGCAAGGCCTCGGAAGCGCCTGTCCACCCCGGGCTCTTTCTCCATCGTCTGAACGTCCGGACGCTGCGCCCAGCTTTTCCGAAAGCGCTAGGTGCGGCTCCCGCCTCAGTTTCCGCGCGGCCTTGGCGCAAGCCCACGTCCTTTCCTCCCGCCATACTCTTCAGTTTCTCAATCATATAAACGGGGAGCACTTAGCGAAGTCCAGGGCGGCCTGGAAATGCGCCGTAAAGGAGCCCCACCAAGCACGACGGGGCGAAAGGGTGTTGGAGGTCCTCCACGCGGGGCTGCCCTTACTGGGTTGCTGGTCTCGGATGGAGAAGAGATGGAGGATCTGCAGCCCGCACGCGCACAGTACACCTTCGCCGCTAGCCCCCACCCGCCGGCGCGCTCACATCTCCAGAGGTCAGGAGGGGAGGGCGACGAAAACAGGCAGCAGTTTCCACGTGGGGTAACCCCGAACATTAGGCTTACCCCCGTCGGGAGTGGCGCTCTCTGGAGTCGGAGCGGGCGCGCTTTCTGCTTCCCCAGCACCGAGGCCTGCACACCACCTAGTGTTCGGCACTGCGGGCAGGTCTTCCCACGTGTGTGGACGAGCCCTGCCCCGTGACCTCTACTCCCCCATTCCCATGGCTCTAAGAACCTCTGCTGATCCCCGACCCTCCCCCTAATACACTTGGCCTCTGGTGACCACCCCCGCACAGGCCTCTGGGTGATATCCCGTAATTCACCTCCCTGTTAGGTGACTTCTGTCACCCCCCGACCGGCCGTCATGACCCCCCCCACAGCCCCTATACTGCCTCCTGGTGATTATCACAAATCCCGTGTGACCCCTGTTTTTGCACTGTTCTTGGCGCAGGCCTCATGGTGGGAAGGGACAGAGAGTAGAACGACACCGAATCAGGCGAAGCCCTTTGACGGAATGGGAGGCCGGGCCGTGAGCGCGTACCCAGACCGGGCGTCTGAGCAGGCACGCGCTGGTCTAGGTTATAGCAGCCTTCCCCGCTGTTCCCCCGGCTGCCCTCGGTCACGTGGCCCGCGGGGCCGACAGGTAACTCGCCGGGAGAGGGCGGGGGCCAGTAGCCGCCCCGCCCCACGGGGCGCCGCGGGCGGGTCTCAGCAGCGCCCACAGCGCCAGCCGGGCCGCAGGTGCCGCCCCCGACACACGGTGTCCCGCCCAAGCTGATTCGTGTCTGCCGTCGGCCGGTGCGTGCGTGCGCCTCGTCGGTCCGCGTGTGTCTGCCCGAGCGCCCCCCTTCCTCTGCGGCCATGACTCCGCCGCCTCCCCAGCCACCGCCCCCGGGCCCGAACCCCACCTCAGACTCTGCCGCCGACCCCCGCCCCGGGCCCGGACCCCTGGTCGTACTGTTCGGAGCCACGGCCGGTGCGCTGGGGCCGGACCTCGGTTCCGATGAGACCGACTTGATCCTCTTAGTCTGGCAAGTGGTGGAGCCGCGGAGTCGTCAGGTACGGTGAGAAGGGGTTGGTGGGGTCCCCAGGATCCGAGGGGAACAGTGGCTGATAGGTTTCTCCCGCCGCTCGTAGGTGGGGACGTTGCACAAGTCATTGGTTCGCGCCGAGGCGGCCGCACTGAGCCCGCAGTGCCGCGAGGCGAGCGGCCTGAGCGCCGACAGCTTGGCGCGGGCCGAGCCGCTGGACAAGGTGCTGCAGCAGGTGAGCGCTGGGGCCCGGGTGAGTGGAGGCATGGCGGGGCCGCGGGGACATTTCTCAGCGGGAGAGGCGGCAGGAGGCAAGGCCTGGCGTGCTGCGACCAACTGGCCTGGGCGGTAGGACGAGTTCCTGTTGTTTAAAAGTTTCAGAGATTCCCGCGTGTGCCGGCCGTTCCTGGGGGCACCTTCCTTTTCAGCCTTTCCAGGGATTCACTCCTACTGACGCGGTGGGCTGGAAACTGCGAGACCCCTCCCAGGGCCGGCAGGGCTGTGGGGTGAGACGCCTCTGGGAACCTGCCTGGCCAGGTCTCCGAGAACGGCGGTCGGAAGGCAAAAGGGCCCAGGGGCCTGGTGTCGGCCATAGGTCACGGTCCCCGCCGCCGGCGACGTCGGCCCACCCACCCGCCTAGGAGACGCTGGAGCGGGGGAGTAGGGCGGGGTCTGCCTGCAAGGCAGACGCCGCCAGGTGTAAGCTGCTCGTCTAGGCCTGTCCCGGCCGGCTGGCCAGGCGTGGGCGCTGTCCGGACCCCGCCTGAAGGCTACCTGTCTCCTGAGTGCAAAGGCCCAGGGTGCCTCCCAGTCCTGGCTGAAGTGGGAGGCGGCTCCCCTGCTGTTTTCTTTTTCTTATCTCCTGTGTTGCACTCCTGAGCCTGATTCTTGAGTGTAATGAGTTTAAGTGCTTTACACACACAAATTCTTTCATTTTCCAACAACGCCGGTGGTTCTTGATGAGGTAGAAACATGTTGAACCTGATCCTGTTCCAGAAGGGCTCCCAGGTTAGACCCTACTTGGGGAGCGCGCTGAAGGAGAACTGGGTTGGCTCGCTCTGGGCCTGTGCCTAGTACTTCTACTGTTCTCGAGCAAGGAGGAAGGCTGGGGGGCCCGGAGGTGGGGGGTGGGGCTGGGCAGCTTGAGAAGTGCCACCCCCTCTGTGAGCAAACAACTCCGTGCCAGCTGGTCGATAGTGTGGGTCAAAGCTCATGCTGCCCAGGGCGTCCAGGTGTGGAGCTCTGTCCTTGGATTTTCTCTGGCCCTCGGTTGGTCAGACCTAGAGGCGGGGCTGCCATTGACCGAGAGCCAGCTATGCCCCAAGCAGGAGGATTGGGCCTCCCCGACCAGTCTGAGGGTGGTGCCTGGTCAGGGACAGGTTTAACCTGCTTTGCCCCGCCCCTTCCCACCTGCTTGTCCCACTCCACCAGGTGTTTGCTCTGGCCCTACTCCAGACTCTGAGGAGTGTGTTTGATGGGGGCTTTGGGTGATACGTGTCTGCCCCCATTTGGCCTGGAGAAGGTGACAGTGTTCTGGGGCAGAAGAGGGACACAGAACCAGGCCCCACACCTATGGCCAACTCCTCCCCAGGCAGGGTAGGGCTGAACATCTAGCTGAACCTGCTTTGCAGCCTGTGCCCTCCCTCCTGCCCGCCTAGCTATGAGCATGTGTCTCTCTCTCTCCCCACTCCCTCTCCCCAGTTCTCACAGCTGGTGAGCGGGGATGTGGCTCTGCTAGGTGGGGGCCCCTACATGCTATGCACTGATGGGCAGCAGCTGCTGAGACAGGTCCTGCACCCCGAGGCCTCCAGGAAGGTATGCCACTGAGGGCACAGCAGGGGGTAGGGTTCCCAGGACCCCTGTCATGGGGTTGGGCAGGGCCACTCAGTTCCCCCCACTCATGCCCCTTCCCATGTGCCTCCAGAACCTGGTGCTCCCCGACACCTTCTTCTCCTTCTTCGACCTCCGCAGAGAGTTCCATGTGCAGCACCCAAGCACCTGTCCTGCCAGGGAGCTCACCGTGGCCACCATGGCACAGGGTACCTGCGACCCGGAAGGGTTAGGTCGGGGGGAAGCTGTGTTTGACTGTGTGCATCCTGAAGGGTTACACACACGAGTTTACATTATCTGTAAAGTCCTTGACGAGACATGCCTTCGTGTGGGTGCTGGGGTATGTCTGAAATAGGGACATATGTCTGCATATGTCTGGGATGGGGACTTGTAAGGGCATATATGAGCCGGATCAGAACAAATGTTTGCCTCTCTGTTGGGATTTCCTTATTGTTATTTCTCTGCTCATAGACTTGGGGCTGGAGACAGATGCCACAGAGGATGACTTTGGGGTCTGGGAAGTGAAGACAATGGTAGCTGTCATCCTCCACCTGCTCGAAGAGCCCAGTGGTAAGGTTTCCCTCACCACCTGTCACCTGCTCTCAGGACTAGGGGATGTCTGCGTCTTACATCCTCAAAGTCCCCTTCCCCACTTGCTACCTTCTTTGAGAGACCATAGGTAGAAGCTCCTTTGTCACCTTCTTATCCCCCTCAACTGTCCTCTCTTTGCAGAGCTTGGTGGGGAGACCCCCCTCCACCAGACCCTGCTGACCCCCATGCCATCTCCTCTCAGGTCAATTGTTTTCGAAGGCAGAGGTGGTAAAGCAGAAATACGAGACAGGCCCTTGGTGAGTGTGAGGGTGGGGCTGAGGTGGGGGGGCCAAGAGCTGCGGGGCTCTGACTCTGCCCTGCCCCCGCAGCAGCAAGGCCGATGTGGTGGACAGTGAGACCGTGGTTCGGGCCCGTGGGTTGCCCTGGCAGTCGTCAGACCAGGATGTGGCTCGGTTCTTCAAAGGACTCAACATTGCCAGGTGGGTCTGGCAGGGTGGGCGGGCTCTGGAGGGCGGGCCTGCCCCTGAGGCACTAACAAAGCACTGCACTGGCTCTGCAGGGGTGGTGTCGCCCTCTGCCTCAACGCCCAGGGCCGCAGAAATGGCGAGGCCCTCATCCGCTTTGTGGACAGCGAGCAGCGGGACCTAGCGCTGCAGAGACACAAGCACCACATGGGCGTCCGCTATATCGAGGTGGGGCTTTGGGCTGGGAGTAAAGCAGGGCAGAGCTGAGGCCCACCAGACTGCAGACCCATGGGCTGTCCCCATTGTCCCCACAGGTATACAAAGCAACAGGAGAGGAGTTTGTGAAGATCGCGGGGGGTGAGTATGCTCCCGGCAGCACCTCGCTCTGCTAGTTCTCTGTCCGTGTCCCACTTGCCCACCACTGCCCCCCTCCCCACTTTCCTGTCCCCTTCCCAGCATGCCACGTGAAGGCGGGTATCTGGAAGGGCACAGATGAAGTCAGTGGGTGACTCCCCTGCCTCTCACCAAGGCACATCACTAGAGGTGGCTCGTTTCCTGTCGCGGGAAGACCAGGTGATACTGCGGCTGCGGGGACTGCCCTTCTCGGCTGGGCCGGAGGACGTGCTGGGCTTTCTGGGGCCCGAGTGCCCGGTGACTGGGGGTGCTGACGGGCTGCTGTTTGTGCGCCACCCTGACGGCCGGCCCACCGGTGATGCCTTTGCCCTCTTCGCCTGTGAGGAGCTGGCGCAGGCTGCGTTGCGCAGGCACAAGGGCATACTGGGTAAGCGATACATCGAACTTTTCCGGAGCACTGCGGCTGAGGTGCAACAGGTGAGCGCCCAGGGCTCTCCCTCCTCCCGTGTGCGTCTCCTCCAGGGTCCCCCGTCCCACCTGGCTTGACGGGCCCATGGCTGCCTTCCTTGCCAGGTCCTGAACCGCTATGCATCCAGCCCACTCCTTCCCACACTCACCGCTCCCCTGCTCCCCATCCCCTTCCCACTGGCAGCGGGGACTGGGAGAGATTGTGTGCGCCTTCGAGGCCTGCCCTATACAGCCACCATTGAAGACATCCTGAGCTTTCTGGGGGAGGCAGCTGCTGACATCCGGCCCCACGGGGTGCACATGGTGCTCAACCAGCAGGTGAGGCTTTTGCCGGCAGGGCGACCGACACGGTCAGAGAGGGCTGTGTGGTTGGGAGCGAGGCACTCTTGCCAGGACAGGTTGTTTATGAGACGACCCTGTGCACAGGGTCGGCCCTCAGGCGACGCTTTCATCCAGATGACATCAGCAGAGCGGGCCCTAGCTGCTGCCCAGCGTTGCCATAAGAAAGTGATGAAGGAA
Organism: Neogale vison; assembly: GCF_020171115.1. Lineage (NCBI taxonomy): Eukaryota > Metazoa > Chordata > Mammalia > Carnivora > Mustelidae > Neogale > Neogale vison. The sequence goes on from NC_058097.1 coordinate 17,472,792, forward strand.
CGCTATGTGGAAGTGGTCCCCTGCTCCACGGAGGAGATGAGCCGTGTGCTAATGGGGGGTACCTTGAGCCGCAGTGGCATGTCCCCTCCACCCTGCAAGCTGCCCTGTGAGTGTTACAGGGGCTGGGGAAGGAGGCATGTGGGGGCCAAGCTGTTGTAAGCCTCTCTTTCTGCAGTGGGGACTCTCTTCTGGCTGCCTCACCCAGGGCAGTGCTGGGCTCCCTGCAGATGCACTCTCTGCTTCTGCCTCCAGGCCTCTCACCACCTACCTACGCCACCTTCCAGGCCACCCCAACACTCATCCCGGCTGAGACGGCCGCCTTGTATCCCTCTTCAGCACTGCTCCCGGCTGCCAGGGTGCCTGCTGCCCCTACCCCTGTTGCCTACTACCCAGGGCCAGCCACTCAACTCTACATGAACTACACAGCTTACTACCCCAGGTACCAGCTGCTGAGAAAATTCCACAGTCTTGCCCCCATTCTGGTGTGCGGGAGGGTCATGATCCCCTTCCTGGGCCACGTAATCCAAGGTCTGTCAGAGCTGGGACTTAATCAAAGATGGACAAGGAAGTGACTGGTATGGTCTGGAGAATACCGTCTACAAATGAGAATGGAAGACTCTGGAGACAGAAGTTTTAGGGAGGAGGAACTGAACTAAACACAGGCAGAGACGGGAAGAGGGAGGGAGGCAGGTCTAGGCCACAGATGGGACTACATTCCTAATCCTGCCTCTTCCATCCTAGCCCCCCAGTGTCCCCGACCACTGTGGGCTACCTCGCCACACCCTCTGCTGCCCTGGCTTCTGCTTCCACCTCAGTGTTGTCCCAGCCAGGAGCCCTGGTCCGTATGCAGGGTGTCCCATATACAGCTGGTATGAAGGATCTACTCAGCGTCTTCCAGGCCTATCAGGTGAGGTGTGGCTGGAGGGCTTGGGAACTGGCTGAACCTACAGCTCCCTCTCCTAAATCTCTTTCTCTTCCGCAGTTAGCCCCTGATGACTACACCAGTTTGATGCCTGTTGGTGACCCGCCCCGAACTGTGCTACAGGCCCCCAAAGAGTGGGTGTGTTTGTAGGTGAGGGAGCCAGGAGGTAAGAGCTGGCTAACGTCTGTCATGTCTCTCTTGGCATCCAGAGAACCAGTACCCTCAACCAGGTGGCTCCTTCCTGGGCTTGTCAAAGCTCTCAGCACCTAGAATGAGCTCAAGCCCCAGCTCCATCTCCCACTTGTTGCTCTGCCTGTTTACCCCAAAGATGACGGCTGGACCCTATATGCAGGGCTGGGGGTGGAATGGTGTTACCCTGCTCCCAGTGGCCTGATCTGGGCCTCCTGAATACCACCATGAGATCCTTCGATCTGTTTGGCCATGGTCCGTACCCAGATTCTGTGGGGCTGATGTCCACAGCAGGCACGCTTGCTTTTTAAAAATGTAAGCCCTGGTGCCTTCAATGTATGACTCCTGGGAGCTTCTGAGTAAAGATCCCAATATTCTGCTTTCCCTTTCCCTTCTGGTAGGGGGCAGGGAGGCGGAGAATGCTGGCCCCAGCCCCTGGAATACCTGACCCTTAGTGGCCACATTGTGCCATGGGTCCAAGGACGCTAGCTCTCCTCCAACTTGGCATAAGGACTATGAGTGGCAAAAGCACAGACTGTTTTGACCGACTGCACTGCAGTATCCCCAGAGGACACTAGGGGGCAGGAGGCCTTCACACAAAAACTCAGGCCTGAATTTTAAAGGGGACTTACTGCCTACTTTTCATGCACACCTTGGGCAGGCCAGTTGTCCTGAACTCAGTAGACATCGTGGAATGTCCTTTGCACCCATTAGAGGGTACAGAACTGAAGCTTCGGAAGGAATGTGGAACTCTACTCACTCCTCCGTAAAATAAACAAAGGTTCCTAACCAAGTGGACTTTTAAAAGCCAAAGTGCCTTTAGCTGCTTTGGACTCCCGAGTGTGGGGCTCCACACCTGCCCCAGGGAGAGGAAAACTCAGGCAGATTTCAAGGACAGTGTTAACCTGTCACCGCTTATTACTTCAGCCCTGTAACTGAGGAACCTGAATTGCTGGCTCTTCCCTTTGTTACTTGTGTAAGGAGCACTGTACTCCTATAAAAGGTTTTAAAGTACAAAATGTGTAAGAAAACACAATCCCAAGTGCTGTAAACATAACAGAGAACCAATTCCTTAACTGTACGTCGCCCATTTTATAAAATACAAGGTTTCAATTGAACCCTTCTGAGCCTTGAAAGTAACCATCTATTCTGAATATTACAAACAGGGCTTCAAGGCCAGGGGCGCCTGGGTGGCACAAAACTCGGTTTTGGCTCAGGTTGTGATCTCGGGGGTCTCCCTCTCCTGCCAAAATAAATAAATCTTTAAGAAAACAATCCCACCATTCAAGGGCTTCATGGCGAGATCCTAGCAGAGCTCCAGTGGTAATAGTTCACCCTGGGCAGCAACACCACACGGGAAACCAAAGACAGGACATCTGGTCCCTTTCGAGGTATCTTCAGCCATGTTTCTTACTATCTAGCAAGTAGAAGGCTGCTTATGCCCTTCCTCAACCCAAGAGGTTGCACAGGTTGGAAGGGGCAGGGGTAGATGCTGAGACATGCCCAGTTGCTCAGTGTTGCTACTAGAAGTCAGTTTGCACAGTCCCACGACTCTGCGCCACTACGTTGCACAGAAGTTTAGTCTTTACCTGTAAAGCCAAAAAATACTGATTCTTAAGCCAAAGACTTAACAAAATGATACAAGACTGCTTATATAGTATACAAAGCTCTTTTAAAATTCAACTTTTATTTTAAATAGGAAAGCATTTCTAGTGCTACAGGCATCAAGGTATTTAAAAGGCATCAGAATTTGGTGCATAGCAACTCTGGATCATAGAGGCTTTTATTCCTGAGGGCAGCAGAGCAACCCCCAGAGGGTCCTGCAAGGGAAACTCTTGCAGTAACCCCATGTGAGACAGCTACCCCAGGGGCAAGAGGGAGGAGGCAAGTCCGGCCAGCTGTCTGGAACTTCTTTTCAGGGGCTGCCTCTTAAAACCCCTCCAAAGGAAGCTGTGGGCTGCCAACTACAGGCCCTGAAGCAAATCGCACTGTCCACATTCTGACATAAAACTTTTAAAGAAAAATGTGAAAACACCCAGCTCCAGGAGGGACCAGAGTGATTTGCTGAAGGACAGACATTTTTCTCTAACTAGGTTTAGGGGAAAACTAAATCATGGTTTGAAGGGGGAAAAAAAAAACATACTTCTTTATCCTGCAGGAGGCCAAAGGCTCCAACCTGGCTGACTAGAGGAGGTGGGCAATGAGCCGGCTCCCCCTGCTGAGGCCTTACTTGGCCTCAATGGAGAGTCCTGGCATCTAGGACTCCTAATTCCCTGGAGTAAAAAGCCCTTGACCAGCTCAGCACACTGTCACACATACAGGCACTCAAAAAAAAAAAAAAAAAAAAATTTTTTTTTCCTTCCTGAATAAATGAAATTACATGATTTTGTTGGAAAACATACTACAAACTTCAGGTGCTTTGAAATGGGCCCAGCCTTGGAATAGGTACTATTCCCATTAAAGGGAGGAGGAAGGGCAGGGTTTGGAAAAAGCACCCAACTTGGGCACCTCCTTTGGTAGACAGCAGGCTGGAGGTTTTTGCTGGCCCCTGCCCTGGGCACCAGCCTCACCAGCAGCAGCACCGGGGCATCTTTGGTGTGGAGGGTCAGGTCTATGATGCTACCTCATGTCTGGGTTTGTGTTGAAGCCTTTTGGGGAAAAGGCTGGTTTTTTTAGGCCATGTAGATGGGAGGAGGGTAGACCAGAATCATTTTAGGCTGTAAACAGAACGAGGGATAAGCATTCCATTCCACTGCGAATCTTAGAAGCTTCCCTTCTGGAGTCCTGCATTTTCTCTGCTCTTCTGACTCATAGTTCATTTGTGCTTAGCTTATGACACAGCCTGGCCTCTGGAGAGGAGTTAGAACCGGCAAATTTGCCTAAACCATCATGAGGCTGTGGCTTCAAAGGTTATAGAGCAGCCAAATGCAGATACTCCCAGTTAGAAAAGGTCTGGGACAGAGGACACAAGGGAAAAGCACTCCACAGCCTACTTGTTTGCAGGATGGCAGGATATTAAAGCTAGGAAGCTAAAAAGCTCACCTTTCAAAGTCACCTTACATGGAGCTATCTTATCCAAGGCCCTGAGGGAAAAAAAGCAATTTCAACATGGCGTCAGTATGGAGAGATTGCAGGAAGATTACCTAGAACGTTACAAAAAGGCTATGCTCTGGAATGTCATTTTATATTCCAACACGTCAATGATTGGAATGGTCTCTTCTCTAACAGTTTTTATAAAGAGGTATGAGCTACATTTGGCTTTATTTCCTATAAATCTATGAAAGGCTTTAGGACATGCTGAGTTTTTGAGGCATAGGTGTGGGCTTAGGAGAATTTTTTTTTTTCTTTGTTTGCCTCTGGAAGGTTTTATCAAAAGTTCCTACTTTAAAAATATCATCAAGGCTAAAGAGTCCTTCAAATGACCATAAAGGAGTAAAATCACCAATCATAGCTAAGCAACCAGGTCACTTGCAAAAGCAGCATCTCTGAAATGGAGAGCCTGCTGCATTCACACTCAAAGCACCCATCATATAAAAGTATCCTATTTAAATATAAAAAGCAAAGCTTATTTCCCCAAAGCTCAGTCTATGCTGCTCCTGTTCTTTTACAAAATCTACCCAAGGCCTGAGGTGGAGGAATGCTGCTTTCCCCACATACGGTGACCCCAACTCCCGGTGCCAGTCCTGATGGCCACAGAGTTGGAAACCCAAGGTCCAAGGAGAGAAACATGCTGAGAAGTACATGGTGATGGACACAAGGCTGCAGTGAACTCTGTCAGAGGCCTTCGGATCTTCCTATATCCAGGGAATCAGGGCCTGGAAGGGGAGCCTGCCTGCTCAACCCTGTTCCTTGGGAAACAGAAATCGGAGACATGTCTCTCCCAATTATCTCGTTCACTGAAAAACAAGAAAAAGAATGATTAGTGACCTTTGTGTGACTGACCATATGATACTGAATGGCGAGTACCATTTCAAAGATGTTTTTCCCTTTCCAGTTTTCTGTAAAGGTAAATGCAGTGCTTAAAGCCTGGTCCTAAACTGAATGGAGACCTTATTGCAGACCTCTCTTTTCCCTTTCAGTTCAGTTTGGGATGGGAAGGGAGATGGTTCAGAGAACAGGAAACATTCCTACCCTGTATAAGCTTATGCTCTAGAGCAGAAGACAGGATACATCTGAAATGAGTTCATATTAATCTCACTTTTCCTGAATTTGCATGCCTTTACAGGGGGTTTTCCCCTTCTGATTCCTGTGGTGTACTTTGTATGTAAAGTGAATGCAAATAAATGTTTTGGTGAGAATAAAGGAAGATTTACTAAATAAAGCAGTTACTTTGTTACCTTATGCTAAAACAAAGTATTCTTCATTATGTTGGGGGGCAAACTTTTGGAAAAGACTCTTGATTTTTTTTATGGTTTCTATGACAAGTCAAGCACTTCAAGGAACATAGTGCTCTATGAAGCACAATACAAAAAACTTCAATCTTAAGGAGCCAGTATAGAAAATAATATACCGGGGGCACCTGGGTGGCTCAGTCGGTTAAGTGTCTGACTTCAGCTCAGATTATCTCAGGGGTCAGGGAGGAGCCTGCTTCTCCCTCACCTCCCTGCTTGTGCTCTCAAATAAATCTCTCTCTCAAATAAATACATAAAATCTTAAAAAAAAAAAAATACTCCAAATTCCCCCAATAAGAACCCTTAGTTCTCTCCTCATGAGAATTCTTTGCTTTGAAATGAAAATTCTTTGCTTTATCAACCAAAGATTAAACTCCTAGGTGTATGCTTAAAAGAACGGAAAACATATATCCATATAAAAACTTATACTCAAATACAAGTTCACAGAAGCATTTTTCATAATAGCCCCAAAGTGGAAACAACCCAGATGTCTACCAAGTGATGAATGGATAAACAAAATGTGGGCTATCCATACCATGGAACATTATTCAGCCACAAGAAGCAATGAAGTTCTAATACATGCTACAACATGGATGAACCCTGAAAACATGCTAAGTGAGAGAAATCAGACACAAAAGATCATACATTGTTTGATTCCATTTGTATAAAATGGCCAGAACAGATAGAAAATAGGAGGTTACCAGGAGTTATGGTGAGGGAGGAATAGGGAGTGACTACTAATGGGTATGGGATTTTTTTTTTTTTCTTTTGGAGTAATGAAGGTTTTCTAAAATTAGATGTTGTGATAGCCGCACAATTCTGTGAATATACTAAAACCACTGAATGGTGTATTTTCGAGGGTGAATTTTATAGTAATGAATTATATCTCACTACAGCTGCTATAAATGAAAACAGGCCAAGACCAAAAAAATTTTATACTTAGAATGTGATGTGATCATAGCAAAGGAGACACAATCACTTAAAAAAATCTTCAAGTATTAACATCTACTCTTTTTATAGTTTAGGTAATTTTTAAAATTCTTCAAATTCATACACTGATGGCTGTAAGAAGGAACTAACATGCACTTCATAAATATTTACTGAGCATCTCTGACAGTTTACAACTGAAATTTTTTATCTATTTCAATCTTCACAACATTTGAAGGTAACTACTAACCCACTATTTTATAAATCAGTTAACTAAGGCTTTGGCAGTTCACTCATTTGCTTAGTAAACGGTGGAGTGAGTTTCTAAACCCCTGTCAGTTCTTGGAGGCCAAGAGTAGAGAAACAGGGAAATCATTTAGACAAAGTGCAAAAACCTGGACAAATGCGATGCTTGGGGAGGGAGAGGGAGTAAGTTAAGAGTGAGGGGAGAGAGACAGGAAAGAGAGAATCTAAAAGGGACAAAAATAGAAAAGGCAGCCGTTGGCACCTGTTATTTCAAGCCACATTAACAAGCAAGGAACAGTGTTTTCAGTGTGGATTCCACATGTAGGTCTATGGCCTAGTCTCATGCTAAGACGGAGCACAGGGATGGCCCATGATCTCCGCATGTGGCCTCTCACATAACTCACCACACCAAATTACTGGTAGGGGGTCATCATTCTCTGTCTCTCAATAGCTTGTGATTTCCTTAAGGGCAAGGACCTTACTAATAAACAGCAATTTCTGATGACAACAAATGGATACTAATTCAATACAATTACTTGAAAACTACTGGGAAATAATATGCTTAAAGTTCACAAGGTGATGGGGTAGGAAAGGGACCACACAATATTATTAAGACTAATGCAGGACCATCTGATTTTTATTTTGACAGCGTCTATTTTAGACAGGTCTCCCAGCAGTGGCAGCGAGCCAAATACAGAAGCAAGTACCAGCTGACAATCATCTTTTCCCAACACTTATCCCTTCCAAGGATGGTAACTTCAGAGATGTTCCAAACTGCCATGCAACACACCTTCTTAAATTATCTCACTGTCCAAGTTTTAAATCTACAAGGTGATTAAAGTGGTGTTTTGTCATTATAAAAAAAACCCACACATGACATATTGTTTTCCTGTATCTAAGAGGAAGTCAATGCTTACATTTTCTTGAGGATGAGTATATATGGGTATATATTCAGCACTATCCACCCACTTACCAAGTACACTTTTTTTTTTTTTTAAAGATTTTACTTATTTGAGAGAGAGAGGAGAGTAAGCGAGCACAAGCAGTGGGAGTGGCAGGCAGAGGGAGAAGCAGGCTCCCCAGTGAGCAGGGAGCCTGATGTGGAACTCGATCCCAGGACCCTGAATCATGACCTGAGTGGAAGCCAGACACTTAACTGACTGAACTTCAACGCAGGCGTCCCCACCAAGTACTTTGTTAAGAATAAATACATCATTTTCTGAGGTAATCAGGTGATGCTGTATATAGCAAAAGCCTGATCAAAGCTGTTTTCTTTCTGTTCCCTCTTATCAAAGTTCTGTTGTTCTTTTGCTTGTGATACCTAACCTCACTTAGCTGAAGCAACCTGGTAGGCTCTTGACTGTTTGGGATTATAAGACTATGATAAAGCCAAGATGATTTTCCACAAAGAAGCACTCAAGCTGACAGTACTCAAATATACTTTAATACAGAATATTAATAGATAATAATTAGTAGATTTAAGTTCCAGTAGGGCAGGGACCTTATCCATCTTGTTCTCCACTGAACTCTTAGTGCTCGGTACATTCTATGTGCTGAATACAATCACTGAGCAAGTGAATATTTTAATATAATTTGGGGACTTGGAAAAACAAAAATTATGCTCAAATAATTGCCACAGGTGAATACTGAGTAGAATTTTAGGACAAGGAGTCAGAACTAAAACAAAGTGGTCCTTTTGCTGCCCTTTAGCAGTGACTTGAGCACAGTATGGCAGAGTCTGCAGCTCTTCTCTGCCTCTCACTTCTCCCTGAGGCTGGAGCTTTGGGCTCAGGATCCTACCTCTGGATTCCTGAAATAGCTTTCTGCTACAACCAGCAAAAATTTGAGTGTCAACTTAAGTAAGTCAAAATTATTACTGGTAAACAAATCTATAATGTAAATTATTAGCAATATTGATAGACACAATATTTAAGTTACTTCTTTTTTTTGGATTTTATTTATTTGACAGAGAGCGCACAAGCAGAGGGAGCAGCAGTAAGAGGGAGAAGCAGGCTCCCTGCTGAGCAGAGACCCTGATGCAGGACTTGATCCCAGGATCCTGGGATCATGACCTGAGCCAAAGGCAGATGCTTAACCGACAGCCACCAGGTGCCCCGGGTTTTTTGTTTGTGTGTGTGTGTGTGTGTGTGTGTGTGTGTATGTTTTTTTTTAGTATAGTTGACACATATTTACATTAGTTTCAAGTGTACAATTTAGTGATGAAAAAACTTAATGATTTGACATTAGGTTATTTCTTAAAAATACTGCTTGCAATTTCATTTTCTACTTTCTTTTGAATATATATGCATGAATTTATACATTTATTTAAACCCTAGTCCAGAAGGTTGTGAGGTGGGTTTTTTTTTTTTCATCAATTTAAGTGCAGGAGTTTATAACCCTACTATGTAATTTTATCATTTCCCTCCTTTAAAGAATAAAGTGAATCAAAAGCCTAGAACAAGAATCAACAGCCCTCAACACCCGTACTAACAGGTTATATAGGTCATGGAATTTGGCCCACTTGTGACAGCTGCTATCAACTCCCACTACCCCAACACCTGGATCACCTGTGCCACCACAACAGAAGTAGTCAGAGCTGTCAGCAGTATTTGTGTAAGAACAAGTTTTGTTTTTTGTGTTTTTTTTTAATCTAAAAATTCCTATCCGGGGTGCCCGGGTGGCTCAATTAAGTGGCTGCCTTCAGCTCAGGTCATGATCCCAGAATCCTGGGATCGAGCCCCTTGTCGGGCTCCCTCCTTGGGGGGGGAGTCTGCTTCCTCTCCCTCTGCCTCTCCCCTTCTCATGCTTTCTTTCAAATAAATAAATAAAATAAATATTAAGTATTTAAATAAAATAAATAAAATATTAAAAGATAAATACCAAAAAAATTGCTATCCAAATTAAGAGTCCACAGGAATGCTTTCTATACACAAGAGGTGTTTGCATAACAACAGGTCTCCTATGTAGAGCTATTTCCAATGCTTAAGGTTTCAGAGCTAGAGCTGACAAGCATGGTATAGTATGAAATCTCACCACCAGGTGGACAGGGGAGGAGTAACCCAGGACACTGCCCCTTGAGTAGACATATATATCGTTATATACACAAAAATCCAAAGGGCCTTTCTAACTAGCACCTGAGCATCTTGAGCATTTTGTAAAGGATTTCTTGGTATAATTAGACTCTATTTATATATGTTATTTCATTTTGAAGCTGCAATGAACATGCACCAGGTTTGGAAAATTCACCTTTTCTTCCCTTCCCTGTACCCCAAGTTTAAAGGTATATAATCCGGGGGCACCTGGGTGGCTCAGTGGGTTAAAGCCTCTGCCTTTGGCTCAGGTCATGATCTCAGGGTCCTGGGATCGAGCCCCACGTTGGGCTCTCTGCTCAGCAGGGAGCCTGCTTCCTCCTTTCTCTCTCTCTGGCTGCCTCTCTGCCTACTTGTGATCTCTCTCTCTGTGTTAAATAAATAAATAAAATCTTGAAAAAAAAAAGGTATATAATCCGTTTTCTGGTAAAAATTTTATGGAGATGTTATTTTTTATAAAATGAAGGCTGCAATTATTTTCTCAATTACACCTGAAATGGAAAAAAAAAAAAGAGAGAAATTCTGAAGTAATGGAATGAGTTTAAAATGGATGAGAAATCTAGTATTTATGGTTTATTATTCTCTCACAGTTTTGCTAAGATATACTTTGGGTTTTTGGTAAGTTGGAAGAACACCATCTAAACTACATACATTAAATAACTGAATTCACCTATTTGTGGCATGAGATGAAGAATTACATTGCATTTACCAAAATTCTCAAACTAAAGACAAAAAAAAAAGTTCCTGAAAACTTACAAAGCATTTATGGTAGATTGCTAACTGTCCTAATTCATTCTTTTCTTTTTTTTAAGATATTATTTATTTATTTGACAGAGAGAGAGAGATAGCAAGAAAAGTAACACAAGCAGGGGGAGAGGGAGAAGCAGGCCTCCTGCCAAGCAGGGAGCCGGATGCGGGATGCGGGATGCGGGAAGGGCTCGATCCCAGGACCCTGGGATCATGACCTGAGCCGAAGGCAGATGCCCAAGGACTGAGCCACCCAGGCACCCTAATTCATTCTTAAGTAATTGAATTTAACTACTCACACAGCCACTTAGCTGTAAACTACATTTCCCAACTTCCCCTTTGTACGTAGGTATGGTCATATAATTTGCTTTCTTCCAATGAAATGTGAACAGAAGTGATGTGTGCATTTTCCTCATCCCAGGCTCAGTAACTTCTTCCCTTCCTTCCCCCATACCTCTTGCTTTGGGCTAAGACTCAAGTCAAAGTGGTAACTCTGCTTTGATCATACCTAAGGAAACAGAGGAACAATGAAATAAAAGGCATCCTGATCTCTGAATTACCATGAAGTGTGGGAGAACTTCCAATGTGGTTAAGCCATTGCATTTTGGAATCTCCATTAGAGAGACTACTATTTATTTATTTATTTTTAAAAGATTTTATTTATTTATTTGACAGAGATCACAAGTAGGCAGAGAGGCAGGCAGAGAGAGAGAGAGAGAGAGAGGAAAACAGGCTCTCCGCTCAGCAGAGAGCCCGATGCGGGACTCGATCCCAGGACCCTGGGATCATGACCTGAGCCGAAGGCAGCGGCTTAACCCACTGAGCCACCCAGGCGCCCCGAGATGACTACTTATTAACAAAAATAAAACTCATCACCATAAAGGTAACAGAAAGAATATTTAAGTATTTTAAGCAAGAACCAAGATAACCAGCTTAAGCTCTATCATGCCAAGTTTTTAACTAAGTCATTTTAAACTTCAACCTAACGTTAGACAGCTTTCAACCACAGGACAAAGTGAAAATATATGTACAAAGATTAGAAGATATCTTTCACTTTTTAACAGTAGCTTTACTACTAGTAAAGGGAAATTATGACACTTTTTTTTTTTTTTTTAAACCACACCTGACAGGGCAATCAGTTCCCTTATTCCCAGACAGGAGAATAAGTCTTTCTTAAAAAGAAAGAGATCTTTCTTTTTACGAAATCTCTTATGTGTGTGATACTATACTCAGTATCATACAGATCTTTCCTCTAGAAAAGGTTGTAAGTCAAAACATTCTTCAAAGACAAACATTAAATCTCCAGCTGAGTAAACAGTACACAGGTACCTAAAAGTGTATTCAAATATCAGCATGTATCCTTTTATATCAGCAAAACTGAAATGTGAAAAAATAAAAACCAAAACCCACTTGTTTTTACTTTGTGTGAAGATGCTGGATTCAGAAGAATTTTAAGATTGTAAGATTCCTTCCCTCTCCCTATTTTTTTTTTGCATATTGTACATTTTCTCTGGATAATTTTGTCCATTTCTATATACCGTTGACTCCCAAATCTATAGCCTCCAGGGACCCAACCTGAGCTCCAGAACCATAAATCCACATGACTCATTCCAGCACTTATGCTATAGATCCTATGTATTTGCCTCTTCAAGACTTACTCCAAAAATTTTCTTCACACTTCCAGCTCTTCAATCAATCTACCCACCTTCTCTCCTGGATCTTTCTCATTGTTACTAAGTATGGTAAGGCTCTCCACCTTAAACAAGCAAGTAAACAAAAATCCTAGAACCCACATAGTCCTCTATATCTAATTTTTTCATTGTTTAACATCTTTTTTTTTTTTTTTAGATTTATTCATTTGACAGAGATCACAAGTAGGCAGAGAGGCAGGCAGAGAGGTGGGGGGGAGCAGGCTTCCCGCCAAGCAGAGAGCCCGATGCGGGGCTCGATCACAGGACCCTGAGACCATGACCTGAACCCAAGGCAGAGACTTTAACACAGGCGCCCCTCATTGTTTAACATCTTAAAGGAGTTATATACACTGCCTGCTATTTCATGTTTCTGTTCTTACCTCCCGTTCACTCCTTAGTCATACACTGATCCCTTCATTGCAAAGAAACACTTCTTACCAAGATCACTAGTGATCAACTTACTTGTTGCTTCACACACAGGAAGAGCAATGGGGTAAACTCTAGAAGAGATAAAACTTTAATTTTGGTTCAGCTGTGATATAACTAGAGTGATTTACTTAATCTTTCTTCAACTGATCTTCTCAACCATAATATGAGGAAATTCATTTAAATCTTTCTGGTTATAGGGAGGAAGGTGGGGAGGGTGGTCAAAATAGCTGAAGGGGATTAAGAGATAAAAACTTCCAGCTATAAAAATAGTTAAGTCATGGAGTTGTACTGTAAGCAGAGGAAATAAAGTCAGTGATACCGTAATAACTTTATATGGTGCTATATGGTAACAAGTCTTAACCTGGGGATCACTTTAAATGTATAAAAATATCAAATTACTGTGATGTATATCTGAAACTTAATAGGATATGTATGTCAATTACACTTCAATTAAACAAAAAACCCTTAAGGTTATAACTCTCCTTAAAGAAATGCAAGAATTTAGTTGCCATTTTTATTCCTCTCATGGCTACAGACAAGGATGATGTGAGACCAGGGTAGGCTCAGCTTCTGGGAGAAGCCAGTGTTTGGGTGCCTTATCTGATGAGGCTTTAGCATCCTAAATATAAGGATTTGGGTAGTCCCCTTCCAAACCTAAATTCATTAAAATTAAATTCAAACGGCATTTTGAGAATTAAAATTTGTGTATTTATAATTTACATATATATAATATACAATATAACTTGTATATTTACAATATATGATTTGTATATTTATAATCACATATGTTCTCGAGTGGCTTTCAGAGTCTTTGAAGAAAGGAGCTGTGTGACAGCAGGGAGAGCTATGTTCCTGGTGAGTTGCTGAGGAAGAGGCCTGAGGTCCAGCCCTTCCCTCACACAGACTTCATTTCTATGGATTCTTTCCAAATGGAATCCCAGAAGCACTATCAGGGGTGTAAACACGGGCCCACAAGTCAGGCTCAAGGGTAAATGATCCAGGTTGCCTGTGGCAGGCAGATAAAAATTTCTGCTTTATTTCCGTTTCATATTGCCTCACAACAAAACATGACCAGAAATCAGTAGGCTTATACACCTGATTTGGTAACCAGGTTTACTCAGCACCCAACCCACAGAATCCTTTTTATCGCTGCCCCCCACCAAGCCACAGAATTCTTATAGGTGGGCTTCTCTGCTTTGATTTAATAAATTTAAATACTTGCTTTCTATTCAAACTCAGATTAAATTTCTAAACACTAATGTAAGAACCTTAGTGTGGTTAGATTTAAAAAGCAGAGTCTTGTAGTCAAAGTGTAGCTCCAAAGATAATGAGTGAACCTATCAAGAAGATTGCCCGTGTATACCCCATCCTTTGTAGCACATGCAAATCCAGCCACTGCATGCAAATACCAGATTTGGGTATAAAAACAATGACACATTTCAATCAACACTCACCCTCTAGATTCTCCAGAAAGGAGCTGGACATGAGAGCTCACTGTGGTTAGGCCATTTCTCTGCTGAACCTGATGGCTGGTGTTCCAAGTCAGACATAAACTGGTCTGTGTCAAAGAAGACAACATCACTACTGAATGGAACAAACCAGAGAATAACTTAATCTACTACATGCCCAGCCTGTTTTTTCTATAATCAAGAGGAATTTAACCATCCTTTATCTGTCAATCACTATATAAAATGGCTCCCCACATTTTATTAAATAATATGAATACTGGAGTCCAGAGAGTTTAGATAATGGCTAACTTACTTCCTAAAATTAAAAGGGCAAAAAACTTCAAAAGTGACAATGATGGTTTCAGCAATTTTATTTTTATTTACTTATCTTTTTAAAGTAAACTCTACCCCCAACATGGATCTTGAACTCATGACCCCAAGATCCAGAGTCATATCTCTACCGACTGAGCCAGCCAGGCACCCTGATGTCAGCAATTTTATATGACAGAGTTAGTTTTAAGCAAAAGAGTTTTTAGGTTGGGTCTATTAGTAGTTCCCAAATATTTATCTATGGCAATATCAGAATTATTTGGGCACTTGATAAAAATAGAAACTCCTAGGTTCTACTTCAAACCACAGAATCAAAATGCCAAAGGGCAGGAGCTCAGAAAACTATATGCAGAGGTAAATTTGAGGGTTATGGAGGAGTATTTTTTAAATTAAGGGCCACATTTATTAACAGGTTATAAAGTCAATTCAGCAAATTGAAAACAGCATGTTTTTAAAAATAAATAGAACAAGATAGAAGATAGGCTGCATTTTCTTTAAAAAAAAAAAAAAGTTAAGAATTGGCCTCTGAGACTTTCATGTTAGTTGTATATATATTTTTGTTAAGTACTAGGTCATGCTATAAAACTTACTTCTTATTGTATGAAGCTATTGAAAATGTTTGAAAGTCACTGTATTCAAGAGTTACTACTGGTCAGTTTTGTGATAATGGCTGATATGTTCAGAGTTCTAGTTAGAGAGCCCAAACACAATGCAAAGCCTCCTCCTTTGGCCTATAAGGAATTACTTTTAGCCATTGCTTATTCAACCTCAAACAAAAGGACTTAACCTTTAGATTCCAGAAAAATACTTATTTTTATCTTAGCACAGAAGAATCTGTATAGTCTCTGTGAACAATAATTAATGCCCTTGTCTTAGGCTGATAAAGAAGGTAAAACAAAGGAGGAGCCAATCTGTGCAAAATGCAGCCTCAATTAAGGGGTCAAAACAAAACAAAACACTAAAGCCAGAAATCCTTTGTGCTTACAGACAAAAATTTTCTTAAGCTTCTTTATTACTAAATTTGAGATCACTCACCAAGTTCTCAAAGAGGATTTAAGGACTACAGTGTATGAAGTATTTTAGAGACTGCATATACATAGTCAAAAGTCTCCTTTCTGAGGATGCCCAATCTGCCTAACAGAATCTTCTAAAACAATGAGGGTATAGACCTATGTGATTCCAGATACATCAGCACATAAATAAGAAAAAAGAAGCAAAGGAACAAAGCTAAGAGGCCAGCAGACCCTAGTGACTTTTTTAAAAAAGAATTATTTATTTATTTATTTATTTGACAGACAGAAATTACAAGTAGGCAGACAGGCAGGCGCAGAGAGAGAGGAGGAAGCAGGCTCCCTGCTAAGCAGAGAGCCCGCTGCAATGCGAGGGCTCTATCCGGGGACCCTGGGACCATGACTGGAGCCGAAGGCAGAGGCATTAACCCACTGAGCCATCCAGGTGCCCCAATCCTAGTGATTTAATGAGTTGATTTATGCAATCATATTGTGCTTATGAAAATATGCAGTCCTCAAGACATCTTTCTAGTTCCTTGAAACACTGTTGACAGCTTCACAAAATATCTGATTTCATTTCTTCCTATCAAAAACACTGTGACAAAACACTTGAAGAAGAATTAACACCAATCCTTTCTTTCTTCAAGATTTATTTATTTGAGAGAGAGAAAGCATATACATGTGGGGTTGGGGAGGGGCAGAGGGAGAGAGAGAATTTGAAGCTGATTCCCATCGCAGCCCCATACAGGGCCTATCACAACCCTGAGATCAAGATCAAGAGGTGAGATTAAGAGTCAGAAACTTAACTGAGCTACCTTAGCACCCCAATACCAGTCCTTTTTTTTTTTTTTCTTAAGATTTTATTTATTTATTTTACAGACAGAGATCACAAGTAGGCAGAGAGGCAGGCAGAGAGAGGGAGCTGGGGAAGCAGACTCCCCGCCGAGCAGAGAGCCGGATGGAGGGCCTAATCCCAAGACCCTGAGATCATGACCTCTTAACCCACTGAGCCACCCATGCGCCCCATTCCTTTCTTAAACTCTTCCAAAATATTAAAGAGGGACTATTTCTTAACTCATTCTAAGACCAGCATTATTATTATTATTTTTTTAAGATTTTATTTATTTATTTGTCAGAGAGAGAGGGAGAGAGAGCGAGCACAGGCAGACAGAGAGGCAGGCAGAGGCAGAGGGAGAAGCAGGCTCCCTGCCGAGCAAGGAGCCCGATGTGGGACTCGATCCCAGGACGCTGGGATCATGACCTGAGCCAAATGCAGCCGCTCAACCAACTGAGCCACCCAGGCGTCCCAAGACCAGCATTATTGATAACAAAGCCAGACAAAGACACTACAAGAAAAGAAAACTATACAATATCCCCTGTGAATACAGGTGCAAACATCTTTAACAAACACTAGCAAAGTGAATTCTGCAGTATACTAAAAGTATATTATCATGGCCAAGTAAGATTTATTCCCAGAGTGCAAAGATGGCTCAGCATATGAAAAGCAATGAATGTAATGTACTACACATTATTAGGATAAAGGATAAAACACTACACAGTCATCTTAATTGATGCAGAAGAAGCATGTGACAAAATTCAATTCATTTTCATAAATAATGAAAATAAACTACGAATAGAAGGAAATTTCCTTAACATGATTAAGACCATATATGAAAAACCCACATCATACTCAATGGTGAAAGACTGAAAGCTTTCCCTCAGGAACATGACAATGATGTCCACTCTTGCCACTTTAATTCAACATGGTCCTAGAATTACTTTTTTTTAAGATTTTATTTCTTTATTTAATAGAGAGATACACAGCAAGAGAAGGAACAAGCAGGGGGAGTAGAAGAGGGAGAAGCAGGCTTCCTGCCGAGCAGGGAGCCAGATGCAGGCTCCATCCCAGGACCCTGGGATCACGACCTGAGCCGAAGGCAGACGGCTAATGACTGAGCCACCCAGGTGCCCCTGGTCCTGGAATTCTCAGCCAGAGCAATTAGGCTAAAGAGATAAAAGCCATCCAAATTGTAATGGAAGAGGTAAAATGATCTCTTTTCATAAATAATCTTATACATAAAAAGCTTGAAAGAACTGATATATAAAAAATATTAGCACTAATAAATTAAGTTATAGTTATAAGATATCAACACACAGGGATGTCTAGGTGGCTGGGTCGGTTAAGGGTCTGACTTCTGGTTACTGGTTGTGTTGTGATCTCAGGGTCGTTGGATCAAGCCTGGCATCAAGTTCTATACTCAGTGTGGAGTGTGTTTGTTTCTCCCTCTCTCTGTTCCTCCCTGGCGCATGTTCCCTCTCTCTCCAATAAATAAAACCTTAAAAAAAAAAAATCAACACCCAGAATTAGTTGTACTCTTTTTTTAAAAAGGATTTATGTATTTGAGAGAGAGAGTGAGAGAATAAGGGGGAGGGGCAAAGGGAGAGGGAGAGACAATCCCACACAGACTCTGTGATAAGCACAGAACAGATGCAGGGCTCGATCCCATGACCATGAGATAACCAACTGAGCTGAAACCAAGAGTCCCATGCCTAATTATGCACTATCAAGGTGCCCCCAGTTGTATTTTATATACTTTCACTGAACAACCCAAGAAGGAAATTTAAAAATCAACACCATTTACAATAATATCAAAAAGAATAAGATATTTAGGAAGAAGCCAAGGAAGCATAAGATCTGTACACTGAAAACTAAACACTGTTTAAAGAAATTAAGGTTTCTAAATAAATGGAAAACATCCCATGTTCATGGATTGGAAGACAATATTGTTAAGATAATAACACTATCCAAAGCAACATAGAGATTCTATGCAATTCCTAACAAAATACCAAGGAGATTTTAACTGAAATAGAAAAACCAATCCTGAAATGCATATGGAATCTCAAAGGACCATCAAAAGCCAAAACAGTTTTGAAAACAAGAACAAAGATAGAAGAGTCACATTTCCTGACTTCAAAACTTACTATAAAGCCACAGTAATCAAAACAGTGTGATACTGGCTTAAGGACAGATACAAAGACCACGGGAACAGAATAGAGCCCAGAAACAAATCCTCATATATATACGGTCAATTCACTTTCAAACAAGGGTTCTAAGACCATTAAATGGGGGAAAGGCAGTCTTTTCAACAAACACTCCAGGGAAAAGTGGATATCCACATGAAAAAGAACGGAAGCCGGACTCCTATTTCACACCATATACAAAGTTAACTCAAAATGGATCAGACATTTAAACAAAAGAAGTAAAACTTTTTTTAAAGATTTTATTTATTTGATAGAGAGCGAGTGAGCACAAGTAGGCAGAGCGGGAGGCAGAGGGAGAAGAGAAGCAGGCTCCCCAATGAGCAGAGAGGCCAATGTGGGGCTCGATCCCAGGACCCTGGGATTATAACCTGAGCCAAAGGCAGACCCTTAACTGAGTGAGCCACCTGGGCGCCCCCAAAAGAACTAATATTATAAAACTTTTTTTTAAAGATTTTATTTGTCAGAGATAGAGAGCGAGAGTGAGTGCACACAAGCAGGGAGATGGGCAGAGGGAAAAGCAGGCTCCCCGCCAAGCAAGAAGCCCGATGCGGCACTGAATCCCAGAACCCTGGGATCACGACCTGAGCTGAAAGCAAAAGCTTAACTGACTGAGCCATCCAGGCATCCCTATAATTCTTTTTTTTTTTTTTTTAAAGATTTTATTTATTTATTTGAAGAGAACTCACAAGTAGGCAGAGGCAGGCAGAGAGAGGAGGAGGGAAGCAGGCTTCCCGCTGAGGAGAGAGCCTGATGTGGGGTTCGATCCCAGGACCCTGAGATCATGACCTGAGCTGAAGACAGAGGCTTAACCCACTGAGCCGCCCAGGTGCCCCACCCTTATAATTCTAAGAAGAAGAAAACACAGGGCAAATCTTCATGACCTTGGATTAGGCAATGATTTAAATATAACACCAAAAGCACAGGCAATAAAAGAAAACACAGATAAATAAGACCTTATCAAATTATCAAAGGACACTATCAAGAGAGTAAAGAGAGAACACAAAGAATGGGAGAAAATATTTATAAATAATATATCTGATAAGAGCTTAATATTCAAAATATATAAAGAATTCCTATAACAACAAAAACAATGAAAAAAATGGCTAAAGACTTGACTAGACATTTTTCATTTTTCTTTTTTTTTTTTTTTAAGATTTTTATTCATTTGACAGACAGAGATCACAAGTAGGCAGAAAGGCAGGCAGAGAGAGAGAAGGAAGCAGGCTCCCCGCCAAGCAGAGAGCCCGATGTGGGGCTCAATCCCAGGACCCGGGACCATGACCTGAGCCGAAGGCAGAGGCTTTAACCCACTGAGCCACCCAGGTGCCCCTTGACTAGACATTTTTCAAGAGAAGAAACAGAAATGACCAATAAGGGAGGGAGAAGCAGGCCCAGGGGCCTGATGCAGGGCTTGATCCCATAACCCCGGGATCACGACCGGAGCTGAAGGCAGCCGCTTAACAACTGAGCCACCCAGGCGTCCCTATTTATTATTTTTTAAAGATTTTATTTATTTATTTAAGAGACAGTGATAGAGCACAAGGTGGGAGGAGAGGGAGAAGCCGTCAGGCTCCCTAAGTAGGAGTCTCCATCCCAGGACCCCGGGATCATGACCTGATGACCTCATGACATGAGCCAACAGCAGATGCTTCACCAACTGAGCCACCCAGGTGCCTCTGTCACAGCTTTAAATAGCATATGCACACTAACAACTCTCAAATTTTTATCATCAGTGTGTAACTCACTTCCAAACTCTAGACTCGTTGACCCACATGACTACTTTATGTCTCTACATGAACGTTCAAGAAATTTCTTAAATGCAACACATCTAAAACCAAACACCTATCTTTCCCCAAAACCTACTCCAACTATAGCCTTCCCCATCTTAGCTGATGGCAACTCCATCTTTCTAGTTTCTCAGGAAAAAAAGAAAAAAACAAACAAAAACATTGGTGATGATTTTAACTTCCTTCTCTCACACCCTGTATAGAAATCTGTCAGGAAATGCTATTGGCTCTACCTTTAAAATATACTCAAAATCACACCATTTCAAAGCTCATACACTGCTACCACCTAGTCTAAATCACTTCTGGCCTGGACTACTACAATAGCATCTTACCTGGTCTCCCTGTTTCTGCCCTCGATTCCCTGCAGTCCTTTTTCTAACCAGGAGCCAGAGCAGCCCAGCTAAAACCTAAATCAGATCACGACTCATCTGATCAAAACCTTACAAGGGCTCTAAGACTCTCCACAGCAGTTCTTTTTTTCTGGAGAACTTTTAAGGGTGTATGCAATTGTCAAAACAACAATAATCCTAAAATGTTTCTTGCCTTTGTCACTGTCATTCTCTCGTGAATCTATAGTGGAGACTTCCAGTGGAGCTACACAGTCCGTGACAGCTTCACAGCTGGAATGGAATGTGCGCCTGTTTTTAAAAGCTCTCAGATTTAGCTTCTAATACAATAAATACTGATAGATATAAGCCACATAAATAAAAGTTCTTGTTAATTCTCAGTAGCTCATCAGATTATAAAGGAGTCTTGAAACCGAAAAGATTGAGTCCTACATGCTATGGTTCCCGGTTACTTTCTTGAGGCCATATCCCACTACTTTCCCCCAGATCCCTCTTTTTCCAGCCTCTCTGGCTTCACTGCTACTCCTCTTTACTAAAACCAGGCATGCTTCCACCTCAGGGTCTTTCCTCTGGCTGTCACTTTTGCCTGGAATACTCTTCCCACAGGTATTCGCATGGCTTATTTCCTCATCTTCAAGTGTTTGATCAAATGTCTCCTCATCAGTAAGACATACTTTCAGATTGCTCTACTCAAAACTGCAATGTGCTCTCCACTTTACCCTTCCCAACACCCCAAACATCCTTTACCTTGCTTGCTCTTTTTCTGTTTTCACAGCACTCCCAACACATTTTATAACTTACTTAATTATTGTGTCTATTTTTTATTGTCTGTCTCCTCCCACTAGAATGCAAGCTCTGTGAGGGTAAGGATCTGTTTTATCCACTGAGGGCCTCTAACAGTAGTATTTAGCATATAATAGGCACTTGATAAATGCTGTTTGAATAAACAAATGAATACAGTTTAATGCATAAGTAGGCAAGCAATAGTTAAATTAATGTAATCAGCTTACAAACTTTACGTATGCAACAATTCATATTACATGAATTGGTGTGACACTGTAAAAATCACTGATCAGATCACATTATAAAGAAATTGCCAACAAGATTATGTGTTCTTTCATTCACACTACTGAATTTCTTTTATTTATTTATTTATTTGACAGAGACAGACAGCGAGAGAAGGGATAAAGTAGGGACGTGGGAGAGGGAGAAGCAGGCTTCCCACTGAGCAGCGAGCCTGATGTGGGGCTTGATCCTAGAACCCTGGGATCATGACCTGAGCGGAAGGCAGATGTTTAACAGCTGAGCCACCCAGGTGCCCTAATACACTACTGAATTTCTAATGCAAGGTTGAAGATTTAAAATTTAAAATTTTCTGTTATGAAAAAGTCCAGAGAGAGATACAAATATACAGGGAAGTTAAGTATTAGATAAAGTTGGCAGTTTAAATCAAATGGAGGGGTGCCTGGGTGGCTCAGTCAGTTAAGCAGCTGCCTTCAGCTCAGGTCATGATCCTGGGGTCCTGGGATTGAGCCCTGCATCGGGCTTCCCACTCAGTCGGGAGCCTGCTTCTCCCTCTCCCTCTGCCTGTCCCTCCCCCTGCTTGTGCTCTCTGTCAAATAAATGAAATCTTAAAAAATAAATAAATAAATAAATAAAATGGAAAAACAATTATTTAATAAAATAATGTTTGGTCAACTACGTAGCCATCTGAAAAAAGTAATATTGGATCAATTCCTCATACATTCCACCAAAATAAATTCCTGATCATTAAAGATTTAAAAAATCATGGAAGCTATGGGAAACAAAACAAATGATTCAGAAGTTATATAAATGTAGAAGTGCCTGGATAGCTCAGTTAGTTAGGCATCCAACTTTTGGTTTTGGTTCAGGTCAGTGATCTTGGGATCGGACTGAGCCTCTGTCAGGATCTGTGCTCAGTGGGGAGTCTGCTTGGGATTCTCTCCCTCTCCCTGCCCTGCTCATGTGCGTGCTCTCTCTCTCTAACAAATTAATAAATCTTAAAAAAAGTTATATAAATGTAAACAAAACTTCTTCATGGGAAGAATCCATGTTACATTGGGAAAAATTTTGTTAACTCATAGCTCAATGAGCTTAGGAACTTAACACATCAAGGGCTTCTACATTCTATAAATCAGTAAGACAAGGATCAATAATCTAATAGAAAAGTAAATACCAACAGAGAGGTAAATACCAACAGAGATGACAAATTTGTGACAAAGATTTTCTCTTCAGCATGTAAAAAGGTACACTAGCTTAACTCCTAAGTGAAATGTAAACTAAAATTATACTTAGAAGCTGTTTTCCACTTAACCCACTGGCAAATAAGATGTCTGACAGCAGAATGTGCTGGTGAAGGTGTAAGAGAAACAGATACCTTCTCACAATGCCAGTGGCAATGTAAATTGGTACAATTTTTATGAAAGACATCTGACAATCTTTCCCAAATTGTCTAGCAATCTTACATCTAGGCATTTATCATATACATATACACAGGTATCTATAAAAAGATAGGAAATTACATTTGTCAAAAGTTTTTTATTGTACTTATTAAAGGTACAGCTATATTATGGAATATTTTATTAAAAATACCTCCCAATTAAGTTTTTGTTACAGTACTGAAAATTCTAAGACTGAATATATGCGGAAAGCAAAATGCATAACATTAGTAAAAATAAGGAAAAAATGTATACAATTGCTTATAGATGCTTAAAATACCCTTGAAGTGACAGCCAAGAACCTGGTAATTCCTCCAACTGTCCATACAGAGGACAATTACATACATAGGAGAGAAAAATTTCTGTGTATGTACTGTGTTGTAACCTCTGGCATTTTTAACATATGAATGTATGACTTTTTCAAAAACCAACGTTCATTTTTAATTTTTTTTTTAAGAATTTATTTATCTGACACAAAGAGACGGCTAGAGAGGGTACAAAAGTAGGGGAAGCAAGAGAAGGAAAAGCAGGCTCCCTGCTGAACAGAGAGCCCGACATAGGGCTCCATCCCAGAACCCTGGGATCATACCTGAGCTGAAAGCAGATGCTTAACAACTGAGCCACCCAGGCACCCCAGAAACCAATGTTTATATCTTCAGAAACACAAATACAGTCAAATTTTAAAATTCTCATTCTACATAAAACCACTTACAGATGCTTAAATATACAATATGATAATAAGGGATTGAATTTGTTCTAATTCTTGCTTATGTAAAGCTAGAATGTCTGTCCCATCACTCTCAACCATACCCAATCTTCCACCAGAACTTAAGAGTTTGTACTTTTCTTCCTGCACAGATAAGACAGGCTAATGGTAGGTAATGTTTAAAAAAAAAAAAAAAAAAGTCAGACATCTTCAAACACGAAAGAATTACTTGAGTATATTCAACCTACGTTTTATCAAAAGCTAAGATCCATGGCTAGAGGTAACCTTGTCACACAAAGCCAGACAATTGCCAATTACCACCAAACCATAAAAGTTGAACTGGTGAGCTGAAAATTCATTTCTCACTTAAAATATTTTGACTTTGTGAATGATCCTTCTCCAAAGGGAACTCAAAAACAAGATACAAATTTTTAAAATTGAGTACAGCTTTAGACACTGGCTTTGTACCTTAGGCATGACAGACAAGGAAGTTACTATGTTTACTGTATTTACAAAGGTGAGATTACATAAAGTAATCAATTATAGCTATTTCAGAAACCACTAAACATTTGAGACAGTCTAAATTTCAGGCAGACTTGGATTCAAATGTCAGTCCCAGTGTTTATGGCCATGTAACACTGGGAAAGTAGTTAAGCTTTCTGAGCCACTTCTCTAAAAAATAAAACTAGTAATTCATTTTTCACAGATTGTTGGAAGGAAATAATGAGCTACTGTTACACTAGCAAAATGGCTAGCACCGAGCACAAAAAATGTTTTATTATCAAGAATAATAACCACAATTCGCTAGTTATTTTTTTTAAAGATTTTATTTAGGGGCACCTGCGTGGCTCAGTGGGTTAAGCCTCTGCCTTTAGCTCAGGTCATGATCTCAGGGTCTTGGGATCGGGCTCTCTGCTCAGCAGGGAGCCTGCTTCCTCCTCTCTCTCCTCCTGCCTCTCTGCCTGTCTCTCTGTCAAATAAATAAATCTCTCTCCTCTGTCAAACAAATAAATAAAATCTTTTAAAAAATAAATAAATAAATAAAAGATCTTATTTATTTGAGAGAGTGATGACAGCATGAGAGGGGAGAAGGTCAGAGGGAGAAGCAGACTCCCCACAGAGCTGGGAGCTGGATGTGGGATTCCATTCTGGGACTCCTGGGATCATGACCTGAGCCAAAGGCAATTGTCTAACCAACTGAGGCACACAGGTGCCCTTCATTAATTAATTAAAATATTTTATTTAGTTATTTGACAGAAAGAGAGATAGCAAGAGCAGGAACACAAGCAGGGGGAATGGGAGAGGGAGAAGCAGGCTTCCTGCTAAGCCGGGAGCCCGATGTGGGACTCAATGTGGGACATGATCCCAGTGGGATCATGACCTGAGCCGAAGGCAGATGCTTAACCACTGAGCCACCCAGGCACCCCCTTTTGAAGACTTTTGATATGCTGATATATATGTTAGTTAGTGGTAGCCTCTCTTGGATTTTTCTTAGTTTAGGTATAAATTTCAGTGTCAAGTTCATTCAAAGAAAAATTTTTGTTCAAATGGAGTACAATTAATTTGTGTCTGTGGAGGTACATAGATACATTTAAATAAGAAATTAAAAATTCTTTCAAATGCTTATAGTTGCTTCACTGGATCTGAAAATTAAATGTTCTTATCATATACCCAAGAGTCCCTATGTCTAAGATTCTGAATCACCATCATGGTCCATTCCACATTAAGCCACTATCCAAAGCTTACATGGATATTATTTACGGGAATTTCCTGCCTCTGGAGTTATTCTCATAAATATGCTGATGCTGGACACTACATGCATGCTTCCCAGAAGAGGATTCATGAGCTACCCAAAGCCCCAGTTAAAGGACAAAGTTCAATACCATCTGCCTCCCTCCACCTCATTGCCCCAAAGTCATTAAATATTTTATTTGTGACCCCTCTCACCACTGACTATATACATGGCTTTATTGTTTTGTTTAAATATAATAAACACCAATGAAACTAATATCCAACAGGTAGAATACAACACTGACAATATTTACCTCTGCTCCTCCACACCAGCCTCCTACATCTTTCATTTATCCCTCCCCTGCTACTTTCAAAGCTTGTTACTTATATGCAGAACTGCAGCATCTGCGGTCACGTCTGAAGTCCCTGTTTACAGTCGTATTAGCAACTGCCCTACATTCAGGATCAGCATGTCACTGCACAGAGCCTGCAAGCGGCCGTGTCAGTTTTCACCAGAGCAGCAGGTCAGGCTATATTTAACATGTACCCTTTTCTCTGCTGAAAGGCTGCAGCCACAGCTCTGTTAGTTTGGGAACAAAAGAGGACAAGTGGAATTGAGGGATTCTAATGGAAAGCTGTAACTGGATTCAGTTCAGTCACAAATTAAATGGGCTTGGATTTAAAGGTCAAAGGCAATCTAGTTTAACAATACTATAATCTTAATTAAAATGCTTAAAACACAGCTGTGACAAGTCTACATTTCTGTACTGGTTAAACGTGTACTGTTTGGTCCAAAGACTGAGACATACACACTATAATGCACTGCAGTGTTTAGGAAAGTTATAGCTCCAGGAATACAAACTGTAACACAAGTAAAAACTCACTGATAATTTTATAGATGCAGAGAGCATACTTTTCAAACAGGGACAATGGTAGCAAAGAAGTAGCAAAAGGTTTTTGAAAAATGCCCTAAATTGGATAAATAAGTAACATCACAGCCTTCGAAGAGGACTTTTTTTTTTTTAAATAGAGAGCAAGAGAGAGACCATGAGCATGAGTGGCGTGGATGGGCAGAGGGAGAAGCAGACTCCCCACTAAGCGGGGAGCCTAATGCAGGGCTCAATCCCAGGATTCTGAGCTGAAGGCAGATCCTTAATCGACTGAGCCACCCAGACACCCCCCTAAGAGGACTTCTTGAAAGAAAACATCACTTGGTAAAAATCAGTATTCTGTTGTTACTTTTTTCCAAGATTTTATTTATTTATTTGACATAGAAAGAGATCACAAGTAGGCAGAGAAAGGGAGAAGCAGGCTCCCCACTGAACAGAGAGCCCAATGCGGAGCTCGATCCCAGGACCCTGGGATCATGACCTAAGCCGACTGCAGAGGCTTAACCCACTGAGCCACCCAGGCACCCTTGCTGTTGTTATTTCCCTAAAGAATATGCCTTGGGTAGGGAGCCATATGACGCTGAAATAGACTCTACTGAGCTTGCAAGGTTAGTATGAAGGGCCAAAATCACCTCAACGAAACTGAACAAGGATGCTTATAAAGTTTAGTGTTGGGTTCCAAAAACAACATACGCAAATCCCAAGGGGTAGGGAGTGGTGAGAGAAAGGATGTGATATAGCAGTACTTATGACTCACTAAATCAACAGTAAGATGGAGCTAAGAAAATCCCCTGACCTCGGACTGTATTGATAAATAAAGCCTTGTGAACAAGGAAGATAACAGTTCTAAAGCCCCTGGAGCTGGCTACAGGTGCTCCTTTCTATATACTGCACTACAAAAAGGAACTACAACACTAGGGTCAAGCAGAGTTTGGTAAGGGTGAGGGACAGATGAGGTTGCTGGAGTGTTTTTAAGACTGGAAAAGAGATCAAGATTTCACAAATGTGAAGGGCTATTACAAGAAGGATTAGATTTGTTCTGCATGATTCCAGAGGCATCAGAGCCCACATAAAATAAGGGCAGCTAGAACTCAAAAGGCCCTGAGATGTTCCAAAGAAGGCGAAGAGAAAGGTACAGAGGAATACAGTATCATTAAGAATACCAGAGTATGAACTCCAGTGTGAAAGACGATGGACTAGAGAGCCTTTAAAACTTCTTTATACTGAGAATCTGGAACTAAGGCCTGGGAGCCTCAGTCAGTTAACCATTTGCCTTCGGCTCAGCTCCTGATCCCAGGGTTCTGGGCTCAAATCCCACATCGGGCTGCTTACTCAACAAGCCTGCTTCTCCCTCTGCCTGCTGGTCCCCCTGTTTGTGCTCTCTCTCTCTGACAAATAAATAAAATTGAAAACAAAACAAAACAAACTTCTTTATAGTGAGTTTTTTTTTAAGATTTTATTTATTTGACAGAGATCACAAGTAGACAGAGAGGCAGGCAGATAAAGAGGAGGAAGCAGGCTCCCTGCTGAGCAGAGAGCCCGATGTGGGGTTCGGTCCCAGGGCCCTGGGATCATGACCTGAGCTGAAGGCAGAGGCTTTAACCCACTGAGTCACTCAGGAGCCCTTGGTTGTTTTTGTTTTTGTTTTTGTCAGAGAGTGACAACAGGGGACGTGGGGATGAAGGGAAGCAGACTCCTCACTGAGCAGGAAGCCCAACATGGGGTTTCACCTCACAACCCTGAGATCAGGATCCAAGCAAAATGAACAGTCTGACACTTAAGCCGACTGAGCCACTGAGGCCCCCCTGGCAATCTATAGTCTTAAGTCTGTCCCTGCCCCTCTCACAAACTGAAGCTTAACAGAGAAAATGGCAGTTTCTTTCAATATTCCGACTGCTGTACATCTAAAGTCTCATTCACAGACCAATGAGAAGAAACACTGGAAAAATACCTGAAGTACTGAATTAGGAGCAAAGAGACTTGGTTTCAGTCTTTATATGCTATTTAACTGTGTGTTACCCTGGACCAAAATCACAGGCTCTGTAAAACCCGGATTCTTCATCTACAAAATGAGGGAGCTGTATTAGAGGTGTTTATAGGTCTGTAAGTTTTCAATTTCTGAGCTGAGGCACATTAATATCATCCTGTTAAATGTCACTAAATTTATAATAAAAAATTACGGTGTTAATGTCCACATTTCTAAAAATAACAGTCAAGTAGTAACTGAATGATTCCTGACTCCCTCTATTTAAAAATTACAAAATAAAAAGGATATTTTATCTTTAATCTTTTAAAATCTTTAATGTGATTTTCATTTATTTTTATTTTTGAATTTACTTTTATTTTATTATTATTTTTTAAAGAGGGCAGAGAGTGAGCGAGGAAAAAACTCAACTGTAGGAAAGGGAGAGAGACAGAGAAACCCTTAAGCAGGCTCTATGCCCGGTATGATGCCTGATACAGGCTTTATCTTAAAACCCTGAGATTATGACTTAAGCCAAAATCAAGAGTTGGGACACTTAAATGACTGAGCCTCTCAGACACTCAAAAACAGAAATATGATTAACAGAAGTTCTTAGGATTAGGTGGTAAGTATATTTAACTAGTATAACACAAATTAAAAAAAATATTTGTGTCTTCTAATTGTAGAATAGAAATTACTTTGTACTTAATATTTAACACTATAATATAGGGGTGCCTGGGTGGCTCAGTCTTAAAGCATCTGCCTTGGGCTCAGGTCATGATCCCAAGGTCCTGGGATGGAGCCCAGCATCAGGCTCCCTGCTCAGCAGGAAGCCTGCTTCTCCCTCTCCCCCTCCCCCTCCCCCTGCTTGTGTTCCCCCCTCTCGCTGTGTCTCTCTCTGTCAAATAAATAAAAAAAATCTTAAAAAAAAAAACACACACACAATATAGAAAAGTTAATATAAAACCTGAGGTTAAACTAACTGCAAAGTTTGCCTTAAGTACTTCTAACCCTTTTTGGCATGTCTTATGGCTTCCTTTTATTTTTATTTTTAAAGATTTAATTTATTTATTTATTAGAGAGAAAGAGACCATGAGGGGTGCGAAGGAGCATAAGAAGGAGAAGCAGATTCCCTGCTGAGCTGAGAGCCCAACACAGGGCTGGATCCCAGAACCCTGAGATCATAACCTGAACTAAAGGCAGATACTTAACCAACTGAACCACACAGGTGCCCCTATGGGCTTCCTTTTAAAGCTAACCAGACAGGGCACATTCAAGTGCTATGGAGTTCCAGGCCTATGAGAGATGTTATTGTTTTTTGTTTTTGTTTTTAAATTTTATTTATTTATTTGACAGACAGAGATCACAAGTAGGCAGAGAGGCAGGCAGAGAGAGAGGAGGGAGCAGGCTCCCCGCTGAGCAGAGAGCCTGATGCGGGGCTCGATCCCAGGACCCTGGGATCATGACCTGAGCCGAAGGCAGAGGCTTTAAGCCACTGAGCCACCCAGGCGCCCCGATGTTATTGTTTTTTAATAAATTTGTATAAAAACTTTGCAAAATTGTAGGACTAAGTACCTAGAATTTTACCTTCAAAGGCAAATCAAAATAAAATTATCAATGAGTCAGCTGGCAAATATCAAACTTCTAATGATCCAAGGTGCCCAGGACTGCATTTTAGTCCCTCCGCCTTTAAATACTGCTAGCAGCACCGATCTTCTATCAAGTCTCCTGACAGGTGGCAAAGAAAGAATTCAACAGAAACTTCATCTTTTTTTTTTTTTTTAGATTTTATTTATTTATTTGATAGAGAGAGATCACAAGTAGATGGAGAGGCAGGCAGAGAGGGAGAGAGAGGGAAGCAGGCTCCCTGCTGAGCAGAGAGCCCGATGCGGGACTCAATCCCAGGACCCTGAGATCATGACCTGAGCTGAAGGCAGCGGCTCAACCCACTGAGCCACCCAGGCGCCCCAGACTTCATCTTTTGTAGGACTACAATTTGGGAACTTTTCTTAATTGTGTGGCCTATATAATGAATGGAGCAAAAATGAAAATTTTTTTATACCTCCCCTCATAGACCTCATCTTTCCAGATTTCCTTGTTTTGGCAACTTATTTTAACACATTCAAAGGGTAAAATAAACTTTTTCACAAAACCCTTCTAGAAGTTCCAATTTGTTGCCCCCAAAATATCACTCAAACTCTGATAAACTAGAAAAAGCAAGTTCCATTACCATTGGTCTCTTTTTATTTTTTTATTTTTTTTTAAAGATTTTATTTATTTATTTGACAGAGAGAGATTACAAGTAGGCAGAGAGGCAGGCAGAGAGACATAGGAGGAAGCAGGCTCCCTGCTGAGCAGAGAGCCCGATGCAGGACTCGATCCCAGGACCCTGAGATCATGACCTGAGCCGAAGGCAGCGGCTTAACCCACTGAGCCACCCAGGCGCCCGACCATTGGTCTCTTTTTAGAAAAAAAAAGTCTTCATATGGAAAAAAAAAAATGAGCTGGAATACATTGAGATGTGCCCAATAAATCTCATGTCTTCAGTTCTATCACAAATGTGTGGCAGGTTATCACTCGAGGTCTTACCCCTTGTCTCAGGATTAAAATTCTAAATATAAATCTTAAAAGCACTATTAATAGTCTAAAACTGCCAAAAGGATGAATAGGTAACATTTTAAAATTTATGTCTATTTGAAAAAGAATTAACTTATTTCAAATCTGTTTTGCATCAAAGCAGAAGTCTCCTCTCCAGCTGGTGTTCATCATTATTGAGTAGGCAGTGACACTTAATGCTAGCTGTGCATAAAGAGAAGCGTAAGACACTTAATATGAGAGCCCTCAAGGTACTCCCAACACAACTGTGACAGATTAGATACAGCTGTGAACATGGGTTCATGCAATGAAGTGCAGCACACATGTTCCTTTAGGAATTAAAAAAACAAAAAACAAAACCCTGAGGGATGACCTTTAGCACAGAGTTCTAAGCAGTATGGCCTGCTGCTGCTAGGAGGCAACTATAATGCTGCAAGATAAAAGATTAAATTGAAAAAACGTAATTCCAAGGGCGCCTGGGTGGCTCAGTCGTTAAATGTCTGCCTTTGGCTCGGGTCATGATCCCGGGGTCCTGGGATGGAGCCCCGCATTGGGCTGCCTGCTAACCGAGGCGCCTGCTTCTCCCTCTCCCACTCTCCCTGCTTGTGTTTCCTCTCTCTCTCTGTCAAATAAATAAATAACATCTTAAAAAAAAAAAAAACGTAGTTCCAGTCTCAGCCCTGCTACTTACCAGTTGTGTCACCTTCAGAAAGTCCAATTTGCTACATGATCACTGTCTCAGAGACAGAGGATTAATAAGGATTAAAAGAAATAATGAATAGGAAAATACTATGCAAACTGTAGGTGTTGCTTCATTTTACACATATACAGTTGAATCTTGAATAACACGGATTTTGGAGCACCTGGCTGGCTTAGTTCGTTGAGCATCTGACTCTTGGTTTTGGTTTAGGTCATGATCTCATGGGTCATGGGATGGAGGCCTGAATTGGACTCCACACTCAGTGGGGAGTCTGCCTGAAACATTCTCTTCCTCTGCCAGAGGCATGCTCTCTAATAAATAAATCTTAAAATAACAACAACTTGGGTTTCAGTAGCAAGAATCCATTTTACATTTTCTCTTCTTTATGATTTTATTTTTATTATTTTTTAAAGATTTTATGTATTTATTTGTCAGAGATTGAGAGAGAGAAAGAGAGAACAAGGAGGGGGAGTGGCAGGCAGAGGGAGAAGCAGGCTCCTAGCTGAGTAAGGAGCTGATGTGGGAACCGATCCCAGGGTCCTGAGCTGAAGGCAGACGCTTAATCAACTGGGCCACCCAAGTGTCCCGATTTTCTTTCTTTTTTTTTTTTTTTTTAAGATTTTTACTTATTTGAGAGAGAGAGAATGAGCAGGGGAGGAGCAGAGGTAGAGGAAGCAGCAGACTCCCCGCTGAGTGGGGAGCCCAACTCAAGGCTCGATCCCAGGACCCTGAGATCATGACCTGAGCCAAAGGCAGACGCTTAACTGACTAAGCCACGCAGGCAGCCCTTCCTTTTGATCTTCTTAATATCGTTTTCTTTGCTTTAGTTTACTTTATTCTAAGAATATAGTACAAAATACATATAACATACAAAACAGTATGTTAACTGATTGTCTATGTTATCAGTGAGGCTTCCAATCAACAGCAGACTATTAGTAGTTAAGCTGCTGGGGAGTTGACAGTTATAAATGGATTCTTTGACTGAGAGAGCGTGAGTGTCCCTAGTCCCCAAGGTGTTCAAGGGCCAACTGTATCTTCTGTTTACACACAAATGACTTGGCATATCCCCTTATGGCTTTGAAAGCCATCTTTTACTATGGCATTTGCCTTCCATCCAGTGATGCTTTCCCAGACACAGCTCCATCTCTGCTTATGTTTGTCGATTTGCCCTCTGATACTCGTTTACTGAAAACATATACTCATCCTCTAAGACTTGGCTCTCAAATATCATCTCAAGGAAGCTTTGGTGAATCCTTTTTTTTTTTTTTTTTCTTTTAAGTAAGCTCCAGGTCCACCATGAAGCTCAAACACATGACCCTGAGATCAGGAATCCCATGCTCTACTAACTAAGCCAGCCAGTTGCCCCACTGCTGAATTCTAGCACAGCTCTCTGATTATCTCCTAATGTGCTTCTTTTAGACCTTGATTGTAAGTAACTCAGACCCACTGCAGATCAGTCAGTCATGTACCGATCTGGTGAAAGCCGTGGGACTGGGGATGCCACATTTTATTTACCTTCCTTTTTCTTTATGCTTGGCATTTAGGATTTAATAACAGCTTTGCAACTAAGTAGTAAATTCACCTTCTCCAGATGTGTAAGATGGCTAACTTAAAATTACTTTTCTATACAGAAAATACAGAATCAGAGAGAGAATTGAAATTCTTTATCTGAGTTTTCAGAATCTTTAGAATTTTCATATTGAATTGTTACCAGCAGCTTTCACTAAATTTCTATTTAGAAAAAATTTCACTACCATATAAACGATGGAGCCAAGAATAAAGTCTAAAATTATTTCCTAAAAATGCTACGTTGGAGAATTTTCAACTATTGAAATAACTAGTATTCCAAAGTTTGTTCTCTAATTTAAAACAGAGGTCTATTTGCCAACTCGCTACATTCATATAAACAGCTCTTTATTTTGGTGCCAACAGGTCTTGTACCATCACCACTATCTGACTCAGCAAGCTGGGTGGAGAGGGGGGCACCATCGCTCTTTACTTGTGTGAGTCTCCTCAAGGACAGGAACTCCATTCAAACACATTCCTAGTATTTCCAGCATCTAACTGTGTGCCTTCCAAATAGATACCACTCAAATATTTACTGAATCCCATTCTCCAGACACTGAGACCTCACTATACTTTCAGAAAGAAGAGAAGCCCAATAAATCTCATCTCCTTAGTTCCATCACAAATGGGTAATGGGCTATCATTCAAGTCTCCCCCTTTGCAACAAATATTAGTGGTAAAATAGATTTTAAAGCACAGATTTTCAAATCTATTCTCAAAGTCATAGATTAACATGTTTCTAGTGACAACAAATATTACAAAAAAATGAAAAAACCCAACCACATGCCATATGCCAATAAGCAATCCATGATGACTTTTTAATGACTATCAGAGAAGGAAGTTCCCAGATCTTCACTGCTTCAAGAATATAAAGATGAACTTACCATCATCTAAAGTGATGTCCTGCAGACCAATTGTTGAAAAGTTAGGTTCTTGCTCTTCAGGTTCAGGCTTAATGTTCACAGTTGCTTCATCAGGTGGAAATGAAGCTGGATCACACAAATTGTGGCAGATTAAGGATGAAGGTGCAGAAAGACCTCCCTGGCCTGTACTTTGTGCTTGAGTTGAGTGCTGTCCAGAATGCATTCTGGTGGCTAAAGACGGTGATGAGGCAGTTCCTGAGCTAGGAGATTGGTAAGGCATAGGCTGTAGCTGAGGAGATGGTGGCCCAGAAAGTGGTGAACTAGCCAGGGCATGCGAGGCTCCTGGGGAAGCAGTTGTAGCAGACCCTGAATGTGAAGGACCATATGTAATGGGTTGTAACTGAGGGGAAGGCTGGCCTGTGACCTGATCAGCCCCTGGAGAAGAAAGAGATCTTTGTCCTGTGTTTGAACAATGGAATCCCACTGACTGCAGGTGAGGCAGGGTCTGCACTGAATGAGGTGTGTGGGCTAAGAGATGTCCTGCTGGGCCTGAATTTGAAGAATGAAAAGGTATGGATGACGGTGGCTGACAGCCAAGATTTATTAAACTGGGAAGAGGTGCATCCTGTGGAAACAAAACTGGATCATATTCTTGACTAGAGGCAGCATTAACTGGAAGACAAGTTGGTCCGTTGTACACAACATTAGTTTGCATAGGCTGATAGGAAGACCCCACAGGAGGTGTTGATGTGACCTGAAAAGGCTGGTGCATGACTGAAGAAGGTATCATATGCTGTTCTTTACCAGAACTTTCATCCCTACACTGCAACTGTGGCAGATGAGATGAAGTTACCATGGATGCATATGTTTGTTGAATGGGACAAACCAAGCTTCTTTGTGTTGACAGTACACTGTCACATGGGTGTCCTGTGTCTGAGGAAGGCCTCTGGGTTTGGGCAGGATGAGGCACAGACAATGCTGGAACTGAAGACAAGTCAACTTCTTCTTTGTGTTCTTGCTTCATCAAAACTAAAAAGAAAATGATTAGAGCAAATATTATTACATAATATATACAGTGATCATAAAGGGCCCTCATTCCAGGCTACCTAACTTAGTATGTACCCAAGCCAGGGGTTAAAAATACAAATGCCTTCAGAGAAGGCAAATAATATAAAATATGTGAAGTCAGCAAGCATAAGACAACAGGGAGTGGTTCTTGCTCTAAAAATTTCAAGTTAAAAAAACAACAGCACTGCACAGAACTCTATGAAGTGCTGTGGAAAGATCTCAAATACATTCCTATGTACCAAAAACTTGAGTCGCAGAACAATGTGTACATATCACAATTCTTGTAAAATATCATGTGTATATATAGACATATGTGTATGTTTTTGCTTATATAGGTATGGATATCTCCAGAAAGATGTCATGAAACTGGTACTACTGTGTTTACTGCTGGGAATGGAAACTAGGTGACTAGGGGTAAGAGCAAGAACCAGATTTACTTTTTACTAGGTAAACTTTTGTGTCTTTTGAGTGTTTTCAACCAAGTATATACATTATCCATTCAAAAATAAATGATTTTTTAAAACCCCCCAACAAAGCTCTAAGGCCTAATAAAAGGCCTTAAATTTGACAGGTGCCTGGGTGGCTCAGTCTCTTAAGCAGCTGCCCTCTGCTTGGGTCATGATCTCAGGGTCCTGAGATTGAGCCCTGCATGGGGTTTCCTGCCAGTGGGGAGCCTGCTTTGCCTTCTCCCTGTGCTGCTCCCTTGATTGTGCTCACTTGCTTAAATTCTGTCTCAAATAAAAAAATAAAATCTTAAAAAAAAAAGCCTTGAATTTGAGATCTGAAATCTACTGGTCACCTGGTTTTGCATTTTGCATCAAACACCATGGATCTAATCTAATATTCATAGAGCTTCTAGTTTACAATGGTCTAGTTTACAATGATCCTCAACCATCATCAGATACAAATTACAAGAGGAGTAATGAGGGATCAAAAAAGTACTGGTATACACAAAAAACCTGTTGGAGATAATAAACAAATTCAACATGTAGAAATCAATTATATTTCTATAAACTAGCAATATATAATCTGAAAAGGAAATTAAGAAAATGATTTCATAAGTCAATCAGAGAAAGACAATTATCATATGATCTCACTCATATGTAGAATTTAAGAAAAAAAACAGACATCCTATAAGCAGAGGATTATAGGGGGAGAGAGGAAAAAATAAAACAAGATGAAATCAGAGAGGGAAACAAATCATCAGAGGCTCTTAATCATAGGAAACTAACTGAAGGTTGCTGGAGAGGAGGTGGGTATGGGTATGAGTAACTGGGTGATGGACATTAAGGAGGGCACGTGATATAATAAGCACCAGTATTATATAAGACTGATGAATCACTGACCTCTTCCTCAGAAACCAATACTACATTATGTTAATTAGTTGAATTTTTTTCAAAGATTTTATTTATTTGTCAGAGAGAGAGAGAGCACAAACAGGAAGAGCTGCAGGCAGAGGGAGAAGCAGGCTCCCGACTGAGCAAGGAGCCCGATGAGGGACTCGATCCCAGGACCTTGGGATCATGACCCAAGCAGAAGGCAGATGCTTAACTGACTAGCCACCCAGGAGTCCCAAATTAATTGAATTTAAATAAAAAATAAACAAGTCTGCCAAAAAAAGAAAAAAGAAAACAATTTCATTTACAATAGCATCAAAAAATAAATTTGGGAGTGCCTGGGTGGCTCAGAGGGCTAAACCTCTGCCTTCTGCTCAGGTCATGATCCCAGAATCCTGGGATCGAGCCCCGCATCGGGCTCTCTGCTCAGCTGGGAGCCTGCTTCCTCCTTTCTCTCTGCCTGCCTCTCTGCCTACTTGTGATCTCTGTCTGTCAAATAAATAAATAAATAAATTTGTTTCCTAAAGAACAAATTTGGCCAAGGTAAGTGAGACTTACACAGTGAAATCCACAAAACACTGCTAAGGAAATGAAAGAAGATCTAAACATATGGAACAATATTCCAGGTTCATGGACTGGATGACTTAATTAACTGTTAAGAACACAACACTCGGGGAGGGTATGTGCTTTTGGGTAAATTGGAAGGGGAGATGAACCATGAGAGACTATGGACTCTGAAAAACAATCTGAGGGGTTTGAAGTGGCGGGGGGGGTGGGAGGTTGGGGTACCAGGTGGTGGGTATTATAGAGGGCACAGCTTGCATGGAGCACTGGGTGTGGTGAAAAAATAATGAATACTGTTTTTCTGAAAATAAATAAATTGGAAAAAAAAATTAAAAAAAAATAAAAAATTAAAAAAAATTAAAAAAAAAAAAAAAACTCCCCCACACAATTTTCAGATTTAATCCCAAAATCCCAGCAATATTTTTTTTTGCAGAAATAGACCCGTCCTCAAATTTATATGGAATCCCAAGGGACCCTACATAGTCAAAACAATCTTGAAAAAGTGCAAAGACGGAGGAATTGCGCTTTGTAATTTCAAAACTTAGCACAAAGCTACAATCATCATAACCACATGATACTGGCCTAAGGACAGACATATAGACCAATGGAATAGAGACCAAAAACAAAC
The DNA here is from genome assembly GCF_020171115.1 of Neogale vison. Classification (NCBI taxonomy): domain Eukaryota; kingdom Metazoa; phylum Chordata; class Mammalia; order Carnivora; family Mustelidae; genus Neogale; species Neogale vison. The sequence continues at coordinate 17,510,457 of NC_058097.1, forward strand.
CCTTTTACAGTCAACTGAACAGTCTCTTCAACAAATGGTACTGAGACAACTGGGTATCACGTTCAAAATAACGAAGATGGAACCTTATTTGAAAATCACACACGAAAATTAACTCAAGTGGATCAAAGACCTAAACATAACAGCAAAACTACAAAACTCTTAGAAGAAAACAAAAGGCAATAGCTTCATGACACTGTATTTGGCAATGGTTTGTTTAGCACTATGTACACTGAAAGTATAGACAACAAAAGAAAAACAAACTGGATTTCATCAAAATGAAAAACTTCTGACTACTGAAAGACACCATCGAGAGACTGAAAAGATAACCCACAGAATGGAAAAAGTATTTGCAAATAGTATTTCTGAAAAGGGTTTAATATCCAGAATACATAAGAACTCCTACAAATGCAACAGGACCAAACCAAAGCTATGAGTGTGATCCCAGGATCGATCTAGATGAATGAGTGTGTAGAAGGGAGGTACCAGCTCTTCTCTCTAGGATCACTAATTATGAAGATGAAACAAACCTAGAGATGCCATGTGGTGAAAGCATGCGCAAGATCTAAAGCCAACAGAAAGAAAAACAGTGTTAAGATGAAGAGAAACCTTAAGCCCTAAGATCAAACTGCTTAGCTGAAGCATGCCTAAAGCCAGCATTGCACTTAATCTTCCAGTTACATGAGCCAATCATTCTTTTTGTTAAGTTAGTTTGAATTGAGTTTTTTTTTTGTTTGTTTTTGTTTGTTTTTTAAAGATTTTATTTATTTATTTGACAGACAGAGATCACAAGTAGGCAGAGAGGCAGGCAGAGAGAGAGGAAGGGAAGCAGGCCCCCCGCTGAGCAGAGAGCACAATGTGGGACTCGATCCCACGACCCTGAGATCATGACCCGAGCCGAAGGCAGCGGCTTAACCCACTGAGCCACCCAGGCGCCCTTGAATTGAGTTTTTGTCATATGCACCCAAAAGTTCTAATTTACTCAAAACAACCTTTCCAAGATAGGGATTATTATTATTACTTCTGCCTTATAGATGACTGTACTGAAGAGAATAAAGGCACTAAGATCTCACAGTAGTTAAATGGCATCATAAGGACCTGAATCCAGGTTTTTCTGCCTTCAAAGCCCAAGCTTTTTCTTTTTTTGAGAGAGAGAGAGAGAGAGAGAACACATACAAGCTGAGGGGAGAGGGAGGGGGGGCAGAGGGAGAAGGAGAAGCAGACTCCCTGCTAACTAGGGAGCTCACTGCGGTGCTCGATCCCAGAGCCCTGAGATCATGACCTGACCCAAAGCCAGGCACTTAACCGACAGCCACCCAGCTGCCCCCTAAGTCCATGCTTTTAATCACTATACTGTATGACCAAGAAAGATTCAACTTCACCATTCCATCACACAAGTAGAGGTTATGAATAACAAACACTATCCTTTATCACATCAAAAAAGTAGTAAGTCCATGATTTTAGATGAATCTACCAGTTGAAAGGACTGTTTTCATGTAGAAAATGAATGCATTTTGCTTATTTTAATGTTTATCAAAACAGAAAACCATCAGTTAATTTTCTGTGTGTCAAAACAAATTATTTCATTGCTTCCCTTGGGAAATACTTCAGTCCACTTTTCTAAAAATTATCTACTTTATCTTCCTATTAAAGTGCTATAATTCCTTTAAAAATACTTTTACTAGGGTGGCTGGGTGGCTCAATTTGTTGACCAACACAACTCTTGGTTTCTGATTTGTGGCTGCTAGAATTGAGCCTGCACTCAAGTCTGGTTGTCCCTTTCCCTCTCCCGTCGCTCCTGCTCTTGCTTGCTCTCTCTAAAAATAAATTATAGGATGCATGGATGGCTTGGTTAGTTAGGTGTCTACCTTTGGCTCAGGTCATGATCCCAAAGTCCTGGGATCGAGTCCCACATCAGGCTCCCTGCTCAGCAGGGAGCCTGCTTCTCCCTCTGCCCATCCCCCTGCTCTCTCTCTCTGACAAATAAATAAATAAAATCTTAAAAAAAAAAAGAAAAAGAAAAAGGAAATAGAAAAATTTATAATCTTAAATAAATAAAATTTTCCTGAATTCACATCTCATTGTCCCTTCTACGTTTATATTACTTTAACATAACCAAAATTTTCACCATCCTCACTAAAATGTGAGAACTTCATTTTATGTAAAAGAAAATAACAATGAGACCAAAGCACAAACCTCATCTGACCATTTACCGAACCCCTGTCAATCACAAGTCTCTTCATATAAGCATGGACTCAATCTGAAGAAATTAAGTAAGAATTAGAACAGCTCTGAGACTATATGCATTGTATAGTAGGTAATTAACAGAGCACTTGTTTTGGGGGGTGCATTTGAGCTTGACACTTTTCTCTGGTGTCCTACCAAGCACAGAATGGGCTCATCATTCATCATTGTGTTAGTCTCTAAATCTGGCAAGCTGTAAGTGAGCTCACCCTTAACAGGACAACCCTTAAAACAGAGAAAGCATATTACCAGTCTTCTTATTGCTTCTGTCCCAATGCTAACATTCCCAAACCAGGCCTGCATCCCGTTTCTTATTCTTGCTCAGGTGTTTCAAGTATGCGTCTAACAACTCTGACCTCTCTTATGTCTTTGTGTACTTTCTTTTCTTCTGACTTTAGCACAACTATAACTTTCTCCCTGTACAACTGGATTCTTTTTCCCTTTTCTACTTCAGCTCCTACTCTGGTTCCAGGAAAGCCACAGTAAATGCCATACCCAGAATGACCTTTCCATATAAAGGAGGGAGAATGGGGCGCCTGGGTGGCTCAGTGGGTTGAAGCCTCTGCCTTCAGCTCAGGTCATGATCCCAGGGTCCTGGGATCGAGCCCCGCATCGGGCTCTCTGCTCGGCAGGGAGCCTGCTTCCCCCCCACCCCGCCCCAACACACTCTGCCTGCCTCTCTGCCTACTTGTGATCTCTGTCAAATAAATAAATAAAACCTTAAAAAAATTATTTAAAGAAAAATAAATAAAATAAAGGAGGGAGAATATTCAAGAAAGCCTCTCACTATTTAATTAATCCTGAATGGGGGAGGTAAGGTCCTTGGTTACGTAAGTGGTTGGTTATCATGCACTAAAAAGGACACAGAGGGACTGAGAACAACAGCTTAAATTCACCTTTTTATTGGATAATCCAATCCTTCTTTTTATGTACACTCAGATCGAGAGTTCTGCTTTCCTAAATTGAGTATATTTCCACTTTGCCAAATCAACTATCACTTTTTGTCTATAAGGGATTAAGACTCCAACCGTACCAAATCTAAGAAGTCCTCTTTGCTGGTCTAGGATTATCTATTCTTATTTAGAGAGAAATACAGTTAAAAAAAACTTACAATATCTAGAATGACTAGAATTTTAGAAACAGACTAACTCTACCTTCTGTGTTAAATATGCTCATTCTCAACTTTAGAACGTAAACTGACTATGGGACAAATTACGCTAAATACAATTTCCAATTTAAAAAAAAGTTATTACACCTGAAACTAACATACCATTGTACGTCAACTATACTTCAATAATAAAAACTAAAACAAAACAACAAACTCAAAACAGCCATTTGCAACTGATTATTCTTTTACCGGATATTGATACTGGTCAGATTCCTATTACTAGGAATACCCTATTGTCAAAAAGGTAACAAAATGTCGTATCCTTTAGTAAAAAAACAAATAACTTCTGAATATGTAAAGTTATTTTTTAATTTTTTAATAAAGATTTTATTGGGGCGCCTGGGTGGCTCAGTGGGTTAGGCCTCTGCCTTCGGCTCAGGTCATGATCTCAGGGTCCTGGGATTGAGCCCCACATCAGGCTCTCTGCTCAGCGGGGAGCCTGCTTCCCTTCCTCTCTCTCTGCCTGCCTCTCTGCCTACTTGTGATCTCTGTCTGTCAAATAAATAAATAAAATCTTTAAAAAAAATAAAAAAGGTTTTATTTACTTGCAATAGAGAGAGAGTCCAAGGTGGTGGAAAGGGGCAGAAGGAGAGAAAGGGGCAGAGGGAGCCCAAGACAGGGTTCAATCCTGCTTTATGCCAGGACCCTGGGATAAGCAGACACTTAACTAACTGAGCCACACAGGCGTTGCTGAATATCTAAAATTTTTATAAGCAAAATTTAAAAAAGAATTTTCACAACAAATAAGACACAAATATTTAATATAAATAATCATACAAATTAATAAGACAAACTTAACTCTAATGTAAGTATCACACACTAGAATTCTTTCTTTTGAAATTCTGTAAAGCTTTATCTGCTCATAAAGAAAAATAAAAATGTTGAGGTCATAAAATTAGCATACTATATATATTTTGGTCCCATTTTTATTTTAAAATGTTGTGCTATAAATGGATCAAAAAAACCCAAAAAGACAGAATGACAGTTTCAGAGCAGAAGACAATTAAGATGCTTGAAAATATTTTTTCAACTTATCTATTTTTTTCCTTTTCTTCCCCCAAAGATTTTATTTGAGAGAAAGAAAATATGTTTGTGAGCAGGGGAGGTGCAGAGGGAGACAGACAAGCAGATTCTGTGCCAAATGCAGAACTCACACAGTCTTGATCCCAGGACCCTGAGATCACCCTGAGCCAAAATCAAGAGTTATAGAGACCTAACTGACTGAGCCACCTAGACACCCCTTAATCTGTCTTTTTAAAAAAAATAAATTCACACACACACACACACAAAATAAATACATTCACAAAAAAATATATTTGCTTTTATAAAAATTTTATTCAAAACTCCATTTTAGAAAAAAATGACAAAAGCCAAATACTACAGAGAAAAGACAGTAATCAGCCAGAAGGACTGCCCAATTTTAAAAAAAGAAAGAAAAAAGAAAGATTTATTTATTTATTTTTTTATTTGAGAGAGAGACAGAGGAACAGAGGCAGAGGTGGGGAGGGAGAAAGGGGAAGAGGGGGAGGGAGGAAGGATAGAGCAGGAGACAGAGAGAATTTATAACAGACTCCACACTGAGCACAGAGTGTGACGCAGGGCTCAATCCCACAACCCTGAGATCATGACCTAAGCCAAAACCTTGAGAAGAACACTTAACCAACTGAGCCACCCAGGCGCCTCCAAACACTTCTTCAGTCTTTGTTTTGTGTGTGCCACCTGATTAGTATATTGTCAATCATAAGGCCAGTGATGACAGCTGGTAGTCCAATCCAATATTCCTTCTGTACTCTGGGGCCCCAGTGATTGCCATTCTCATATATAATGCCCTCTAGGGCTCTGCTTTTATATTGTCCTCCCAACCCATGAGCTGATAATGTAAAGGCATTATAAGCCTGCTCAGTTACTACTCTTTGCCTGTCAGTTACTACTACTAAAATAGTAAAAATAAAAACCTCTAATTGGCTGATCCTCTTCTATTGCTTTTTTATTTTATTTATTTTTTAGAAGCATTTTTTTTTTTTTTAATTTGACAGAAAGAGAGATCACAAGTAGGCAGAGAGGCAGGCAGGGACAGGGGGAAGCAGACAGCCCGATGCGGGGCTTGATCCCAGGACTCTGGGATCATGACCTGAGCCGAAGGCAGAGGGTTTAACCCACTAAGCTACCCAGGTACCCCTGCTTTTTTTATTTTTAAACAATTCCAGAAGCCCTCTCCCTTCTTATTGAGGTTAGATTCCACAGTCTCCCATCTTCACAGCATTTGGTAACATTCTTGGACTGCATGTCTGAATCTGAGTGCTATTTAAGAAAGTTACGCAACAGGGCAAATTAATATTTATAAATTCATGAATATCAGCATCAAAGGTGTTTTTTGATCATGCCTAGAATCCTATTATGTTTCTGTGGTAACTTACTCTCCCCTTTCTTTACAACAACTATTTCAAACTTGTCTACATTCTTCAAACTGCCAAATCACCCATACTCCCCTCTGCTCACAACAGAAGATTCCATGTTATTCTTTAAAGAAAAAAAAGTTGACTCTATCATATGGAAACTCCCGAAACTCTCCACTACTAAATGTATAAACCAGACGAATATACACCCATCTTGTTCATCCTTATCTATCCCCTCCTGTTCCTTCTCCCAACTAAGGCCCATTCCAACTTTTATATTTTAAATTTTATTCCTTCCCTGATATTCTTTATTATCATTAATGCTGTCTCCCCTATATAATCAAAACACTATCTGAATCACCTTTTTAACCTTTTTGGGCCTCTGTCATATAAATCTCACTTTCCATAGTTAGTAATTTGAGGAAAAGACTAAACTGGTCATTGATACCTTATAATAAGACAGGAGAAATATGGGGGAAATAATTTTTAGTTTAAACTTTAACTGAATATATATGACACATAACATTGTGTAAAATTTAAGGTGTACCACAAGTTAATTTGATACACGCACATATTGCAGGGAAAAGGATTTTTTTTGGGGGGGGGGGGAGGATTTTTAAAGTAGGCTCCATGCCCAACATGAGACTAGAACTCACAACCCCAGGGGTGCCTCTGCCTTCAGCTCAGATCATGCTCCCAGGGTCCTGGGATTGAGCCCCACATTGGGCTCTCTGCTCAGCAGGGAGCCTGCTTCCCTTCCTCTCTCTCTGCCTGCCTCTCAGCCTACCTGTCATCTCTGTCCGTCAAATAAATAAATAAAATCTTAAAAAAAAAAAAAAAAAAGAACTCACAACCCCAAGATCAAGAGTCACAAGCTCTACTGACTGAGCTAGTTAGGCGCTCTGAAAGTGGTTTTTGCAATACAAATTTGATCACGTTACCTCTCTGTTAAAGCTCATTTCTTGGAACTTTTTTTTTTTTTTAATTTATTTATTTGACAGAGAGATCACAAGTAGGCAGAGAGGCAGGCAGACAGAGAGGGAGAAGCAGGCTCTCTGCTGAGCAGAAAGCCTGACACAGGGCTCGATCCCAGGACCCTGAGATCATGACCTGAGCCAAAGGCAGAGGCTTATACCACTGAGCCATCCAGGCGCCCCACAACTTTTTCTTTTTTTATTAGAGGATAGAGAGAGGGGAGAGGGAGAGAGAATGTTAATTAAGCAGGCTCCATGCCCAACATGGCGCGTGAAGCAGGGAATCATTTCAAAACCCCAAGATCATGAACTTAGCCAAAATCCAAGAGTCAGACGCTTAACTGAGGCGCCCCTCTTTTTTTTTTTAAGATTTTATTAATGTATTTATTTGAGAGAGAGTAAAAGAATGGGGAAGGCGCAGAAGGACAGGTACAAGGTGACTCCATGCTGAGCACAGAGCCCAATGCAGGGCTGGATCCCATGACCCTGAGATCATGATTTGAGCCAAAATCAAGAGTTGGACACTTAACCCACTGACGTTCTTTTAATACTCCATTATCCAACCAACCACAAGACCTTTGCACGTGCTTTTGACTTTATATGAAATGTTCTCCCTCACTTTCTCTAAGACAGTTATTAACAGTATAGATTCTACAGCCAGATTGCCTGGATTCAAATCTCACCTTCACCACTTATTAGCTGTGTGACCTTGGTTCACTCATTTGCAAAATGAAAAGGGCAATTATTACCTACCTTACAGGAAAACAAGAGAATAAATTAGTTATTAGGTATAAACTGCTTAGAATAGAACTTGGCATACACTAAATGTTCAATATGTCTGCTAAATCAATGAACAAACCTGAGATATACTCTAGTGTAAGAGTTAGGTGCCCAGATTCTGGAACCAGATTGCCTATGCATGACATTTGGCTGTAAGATTTAAATGTTCTAAGACTGTAGGCATAATACTTAGCTAATAACCTATCTCATACATCTATTATGAGTTCAAAAGAATAAACAGAAAAAGGGCTTAGAACAGTACCTTATGTATGTATATATACACACACACACACACACACATATACAACAGGTCTATAAACTATTATTATTTTCCAGTTACCAACTCAAGTATTACTTTCACATAAAAGCCTTTTCTCAACCTGCTAGCCTAAGCAAGGGTCCCTCTGTTATTTTCACCTATAGCATCATGTCCTTTTCCTATAGAGTCCTTACTAGTTTCTAATTACAAATTTGTTAGTAACTAATTTACTTAGTGATTCATTAACTTCTGTTTGTCCCCCTGGATTATAAGTTCCATGATAAAGGAAATGAGATAGGTTTCACCCAACTGGTGGGCACCCTCAAATACTTACTGAATTAATACTGAAAAGGCTAACCAAAATCTTTCAGAATGTTTGGATTCTATTTAAAAACTATCTGAAATATTTTATTACCAAGTAATATATTAACATGATCAAGTAATATTAATTTTCAGATTTAGGAATATAAACGCCTTTTTTTTTTCTTTTAAAGATTTTATTCATTTATTTGACAGATCACAAGTAGGCAGAGAGGCAGGGAGAAAGAGAGAGGGAGAAGCAGGTTTCCTGCTGATTCAAAAGCCTGATGCAGGGCTCAATCCCAGGTCCCTGAGATCATGACCTGAGCCAAAGGCAGAGGCTTTAACCCACTGAACCACCTAGGCACCCCTATAAATGCTTTTAGAGGCTAAAAGTGAAATATAGTCAGGCTTTAAAGAATACGAATGACAAATGATCATTCATAACCAGTACCCTTTCAAATTTAAGTGTTCATTATTTTCATTAACTATAACCCATTTAAAAATTTTTGAGAGAGGGGGTGTCTGGGTGGCTTAGTTAGTTGGGTGTCCAACTCTTGATTTGGGCTCAAGTCATGATCTCAGGGTTGTGGGATCGAGCCCTGTGTCAAGCTTGGAGTTCAGTGGGGAGCATACTTGAGATTTTCTCTCTCTCTCTTTCTCTCTAAAATAAACAAATAAATCTTAAGGAAAAAAGTTTTTGCAAGAATAAGGTTTTTTTTTAAAAAGATTTTATTTATTTATTTGACAGACAGAGATCACAAGTAGGCAGAGAGGCAGGCAGAGAGAGAGGGGGAAGCAGGCTCCCCGCCGAGCAGAGAGCCCAATGCGGGGCTCGATCCCAGGACCCTGGGACCATGACCTGAGAGCCAAGGGCAGAGGCTTTAACCCCCTGAGCCACCCAGGCACCTCCGCAAGAATAAGTTTTGAAGAGTAAAGTCCACTATGATTTTTTTATTATCATATGCTCTGGTGACTAATACAGTGCCTAAAACAGAGAGGGCCTCTATAAAGATTTGCTCTCTATGTAACCATCAGCGTGATTACTGCAAATAATATTTATGTGTCACAATCAAGACCTGGAAAGTTATACCATTTGAACTATTGCAGAAAGCGGTACGGAAGCTTTATTGGAGTGCATCTATACAACCAGAAACTCTGGCAACAACTTTATATTCCCCACGGCCCATAGTATGCTGTAGTCACTACTGGCCAAATGAAAATCTAATGGGAGATTTTTCATCTGACTGGAAATGGTTAAGATGAACACACTATCTTCCTACAATGCTAAGGACACAAGGGGACTTCACACATATTCACAAACACCTGCCCTTACTGTAGTGCTGGTGATTTCTGGTAGCTACGGAAAAACAGATTTAAAACCTATATTCAATCTTCTGATTTTCTTATAATAAATAACTACAAAATAACAACTAAAACCACATCTAAATTTAAAAGTCAACACAAACTTGACAGAATGGCGTATGTTGGGATTTTTATTGATTATAAGCACTCTACCTTAAACATTGCCATATAGGTTTCATCGAACAACTTTTTATTCATTATGAAAGCAAGTTCTATAGTAAACCATCACGACTTCCCATACCTGGTGTGTAAGTAAAACGTTGAGACTGGCTTTTTTTCCTCTTGCCATTGCAAAGATAAAAGTGCACCTGCACTGCAGCTGTAACTGCTGGGTTATGATATGGAGGAACTTCAAGGACAATGTGAGCCTAAGGAGCATGGAAAGCAAGATTGTGTTACACTCAGAACTAAAAATGAAATGCACCTGCTAAACTCACCATGACTCTTGAGCCTTAACTACACAGTCTCTCCCATCATAGATAATTATGCACATCAACTGGTCATGTAAATCATCTGGAGATTTACTCTAAGAAACTCTAGTCTCAACAGAGATAAATTCTTTAAAGTAAACCACTAAAGGAGAAATTACCTTTTAGTCATCCAATTGGGTTCTAGTTGTAGCAGAAATAAAAACAGTCTTATATACTACGTAGGGAGATACTCTGCACTACTGAATATTACATGTTGCTATTGATCTTAAGTGGAAGACTACTCTGATTTTCAGTCAGGTTTAATATTTCTTGAGCTGTGTTATAGTTTAGATTTCTTAAATTTCACATTCAAAATGTTCTAAACTGACAATATACAAGATCCGTTCCTACATAAAAAAATAATTTTACACAAGCAGAGTGAAAACTGTTATCCCAAACCAATTGCAATCCTTAACCTAATTTCTCCAGGTCTCTGGAGAGCACTGTGCAGTGTTATTCTCTACCCCCAGAAGATTCTGTCACCAATCCAACCAGGATGAAGGGACCACAGTGTTCAGTGGTGAATCCTGGAAGGCTTAATGTTGAAAAGATGCAAATATAATCCTAAATACACAAACCCATGAGGATTTGTTCTCCCCCTACTTTTTGCCCATTATATATGTTCTTTACTGAATTTATTTGATTTCTTCACTGCATTCAGAGAAAAAATTTTGTGATAACATCAGTAAGAACCTTCTAATAAAAGGGAAAGACACCAATTGTTTATCTATCCTAAATTTAATTTTAGTGTCAGGAAAGTACCTATCTCATGTCCAAACTTCTAAAAATTCGAATTTACTTTTCTTTCATACAACAGATGAAAGAGTCTTCATCTATAACATAAAGTGGCATTATCCAATTTTCTCATCATGCTTCTTAAGTATTTAAAAAGAAATAAAGTAAATTTCTTACCCCTTGACATTTTTCCCTGATTATTTTCCCTTCTACCTCCCACTGAGGTCGTCCATCTATTGAAAAAAACAATTTACAGTTAAAAGTAATTCAAGTCAGAAAGTATATAAACAATATTTAATGTATCTAGTATCACAAGCTTATTGGCAAAGGGAATCTTTTTCGGACTTCCATTATGAAAATAAAATATGTACCCATGACAAAAAAATGGGAAGATCTTGGGCTACCTGAGATAGCAGGCCCCCCAGTTTATTCTGTCGAGTGATGTTTGCAAATCCTCTGAGAACACCTCCACCAAGTGGTAGCCAATTTCTGCTTATATATGTTAGCTAATGGGAAACTCACTCCCTCACGAAGTAACCCATTTAATCTTTAGACAGTCACTGCTGCTGGATAAGCTCTTCATGACAGATGAAATCTGCCTCCTTATAATATCCCATCAGTGGTTTAAGAACTACCCCTTGCAGCCCACCAATCCAAAAAATCTTGAGTGGTCCTCTGCTCTTGAGTAGCTTTCGAGATGTTTAAAAACAGCTATGTTTGCAGGTGTCTCCTCTTCTGTTGGCTAGCCTCCCCAGTTCTGCATCTACCTCTTATACAGTATTTTATTAATTAGCCTTCCTGCCCATTCTTCTTCGAACATTTCTCCAACATGACCATCTCCCTCCAAATGTACCAAGCCCAGAACTGAACAGCCCAGGTGGGAAATACCCAGCATGGTAGACAGCAACTAAGGTTCTTGCCACCTTATGTGAAGACACTGTGTCTGTTAATAAAAAAGTTTCCTGAGGCAACTGCACAATACTGACTTACACTTAGCGTACCATAGTTTCCCTCAGTCCACTACATTTCCTACTGCCAAGTTCAAACTCCTACACTGCACTTACGTATTTTTTTCCCAGCACTTATTAGATTAATTTTTCCCTACTAGACTTGGATTTCTTGGCTTGCCAAGATCTTTTTAGACACTGATGGTCTTTGAATGTACTTGCTAGGCTTTCCATGTTTGTGTCACCCAAAGATCTGGCCAGCACATTTTCTGTCTCTTCCTCTCAAGTGAATTGTTCACCTGGGGGAGAACCCCAAATCACTCTAGTCTGATGTGCAGTATTCTAAAGCATTCTTTCTTTCTTTCTTTTTAAGATTTTATTTATTCATTTGATATATAGAGAGAGAGATCACAAGTAGGCAGAGCAGCAGGCAGAGAGAGGCAGGGAAGCTGGCTCTCCACTGAGCAGAGAGCCCAACACGGGACTCCATCTCAGGAGTTGAGATCATGACCTGAGCTGAAGGAGTCGCCCAACAACTGAGCCACCCAGGCGCCCCTAAAGCCTTCTTTCTTAAGTCATGGGCATTTGCCCATTGACTAACTCTTACAAGTAACTTCACAGTTAGCATGACTTCATCTGAAAGTCTTTTCATATCTGAAAAGGCTCAATCAAACACCTTCTTAATTGTGACGATCATTTTCCAGTCTGGTAACTAGATAATGGCTACCCTTGTGCACAAGAGATACTACAGACAAATGCTATGCCTACACAAAAATACAGCTCAGTTCAACAATCATTTGCTGGGTCCTGATGGGCCGTGCACTTTGGGTTACTGAGTTAATGATGAAAGGATACGCTTACCCTCAGTCTGCAGATGAAAGGCAAATACAAACAGTTTATTATAATAAAGTGTGGCGGTTACAGTAATAAAGGTGCACTCTGAATGTGCCAAGAGAATTCAGGATTCTTACCCTAGTCTTGGTGAAGGGGTGAGTAAAGGAAGGTTTCCTGAGCTCGTGAGCTGAGGCTTAAAAATAAGGTAGAATTCAAGTGACAGGGCGGGGGGGGGGTGGTCCTAGGCAGAAGAGAGGGCACAAGCAAAGCCAAGATGGCAAAAAACTACACAATACAAGGAACCATAAGCTGCTTGGGATATAAAGTATATCCCACCTGATATATAAAGTGGGATATAAAGTATGACTCACGGAGGAGTAAGAAATAAGGCTGGAAAGAAAGGCAGTGACCTAAATGCCATGTCAAGGAGCCTAAAATATGAAGGGATTACTGATGGTGCTTTCAGAATGGAAGTTACATATTCACAGCTGCATCTTATCTGGAACCAGTAATTGCTACCATTTAACATGATTCAACTTAAACTAAAAGCACTCAAAAATAAAGGAATTCTATAATGAAACTGCCTTACATAAATAGACATTTATTATATTCAGGCACAAATGAATTTTTATAACAGAAAGGGGAAGCTCTGAGATACTATCTCTTCCTTACACTTCTTCTTTTGCTTAAAATATTAATGCTGCAGAAGGACTTTTCTTGACCACCTGATATAAATCAATATTCAGTTACTATCACTATACCCTCTTAATTCATAGTACCTTTATCTAGAATTATCTTGTTCACTTACATCTTTGTTTATTATCTGTTCCCCACTAGAATGTAGGCCATCAAAGCATGCAACTCTAAGATTTTATTCACCATTATATTCCCAATGCCTAGACTAGTGTCTGTCATGTAACAGATGCTTCATAAATAATTGATGAATTAATAAACTGAGATACATAACTGATACTTCTTTTAGACAGGCAGGTATGGGTCAGGATCAAAGGAGTTGGAAGAAGTGAATTTTATTTTATTTATTTTTTTATTTTTTAAAAGATTTTATTTATTTGACAGAGAGACAGTGAGAGAGGGAACACAAGCAGGGGAAGTGGGAGAGGGAGAAGCAGGCTTCCTGCCAAGCAGGGAGCCTGATGTGGGGTTCGATCCTAGGACCATGGGACCATGACACGAGCTAAAGGCAGATGTTTAATGAGTGAGCCATGCAGGGGCCCCGGGAAGTGAATTTTAAAGGAGGAAAACACATGAAAAAATACGGTTTCCCACCTAAGAACAGGAAGATGTAACATTTTTAATCAAGTTGGGGGACCCAGTGAAACAAATTGGTTTGTTACGTCTGATGTGATTTTTTTAAAATTTTATTTTATTTATTTGACAGAGAGAAATCACAAGTAGATGGAGAGGCAGGCAGAAAGAGAGAGGGAAGCAGGCTCCCCGCCGAGCAGAGAGCCGGATGCAGGACTCGATCCCAGGACCCTGAGATCATGACCCGAGTCAAAGGCAGCGGCTTAACCCACTGAGCCACCCAGGCGCCCCTGATTTTTTTATTTTAAGTATCAGTGGGCCATCTATGCAGGATTTGGTGGGTAAAAAGTATATAAGAGAAGTTTAAAAAAAATAATGTGGTTATAGATGGAGATACGATGATGACTGATGAAATTTCCTAGAATGAGGGAACATAATGAAAAGAAAGCTAAACCACAGAACCTTGGGAAACATCTATATTTAAGGGCCAGAAAAACTGATTAAAAAAAGATGAGTGAAGACAGTTAAAAATGTGCCAGGAACCAGGTAAATACAATCACACAAAGGCCAAGAAAGAAAAAAGACTGTCAAGAAGTGTGGGTAGTTGACTGTCAAAAGTTTTAGGTTATGTTTCAATAAAGAAAACGAAAGAGTAACTAGCAGGTAAGGAAATAAAGGTGATAACATTACCTTTTTGAGAGGCTAGATGATAAATGAAAGAAATAAAATGATAGCTTATGAGGATGTCAGAGTCAACAGAATGGGAATGGTTTAGTATGAAAAGATTTAAACTTACTTAAACCCTAAGAAAGAGTATTCAGGGAAAAAATAGGTGTTGAAATTGTAAGAGGCAACAAAGGTAATGTATAGCCTTAAATACTTAAGTTTTAAAAAGAGGAAAGGATGAAAAACAAATGAGATTACCATTTAAATTAAGAAAAAGAAACATATTAAGCCCCAAAAAAGTGAAAAGAAAAAAAACACAGAAACTAGGGAAACAGAAAACAATTATCAACTGAAAGGATCAATAAAGTCAAAGTACTCTGGAAACCCTGGCTAAAAAACCAGAGATGGCACAAATAACAGCAGAATACATTTTTTAAAAGGGATAGAATTCCAGATGCAGAAATACAGTATTATAACCAAATAATGTCAAACAAATTTGAAAACTGAGTGAAATAAATAAAATCCTTGTGTGAAATAATAGCGAAAATATATATTGGTCTCTGCCTCTGGTTCCTGGGATAAAACTCCTTAAGTTCCTTAAAACATTCTTTTAAAGATTCTATTTGTTAAAGAGAGAGAGAGAGAGAGACAGCGCTCAAACTCCAAAGCAGAGGGAGTAACAGGCAGAGGGGGAAGCGGGCTCCCTGCTGAGCAAGAAGCCTGACATGGGACTAGATCCCAGAACCCTGGGATCATGACCTAAGCCAAAGGCAGATGTTTAACCAACTAAGCCACGCCGGCATCCCAATGCTCCTAAAATTCTTATGATTTTCTAAGTGATACAAACAGCACAAGGAATACCTTTTGTTCTTGTATTTGGTCTTTTTTTTTTTTAAGATTTTAATTATTTATTTGAGAAAGATCATGAGCAGTGGGGGAGTGGTAGGGGGAGAAGCAGAATCCCTGCTGAGCAAGAAGCCCGATGTGGGACTTGATCCCAGGACTCTGGGATCATGACCTAAGCCAAAGGCAGATGCATGACCAACTGAGCCACCCAGGCGCCCTGTATTTGGTCTTTGACCCCAGTTCCTGACACAGAGGTCTTAAATCCCTTGGAATTTCCTGGGTGACAGAACTATCTCTTGTTCAAAGAAGGTGACTTCTGGTGGGCCCCTGGATGGTGGCTGGTCACCAAAAGACCAAGCCATGATTAGAACCTTGGATCATTCATCCCCACCTCCATTCTCCAGAGAAGGGAGAGGGGCTGGAAATGGAATAATCAGTCAAGCCTGTGTGGTGAAGTCTCCATAAAAATACTAAATTACTCCAGAGACTGGGGGAACTTCTGGGTTGTCAAACACATGGGGGAAGCTGGGATAGTGGCATGTCCATAAGATAGAGAAGCCCTGCACCCATTCCCATATACCTTATTCCACATATCTCTTCCACCTGGTTGTTCACCTGTATCCTTTATGATATTCTCTATTACACAGTAAACTGGTAAATACAAGTATGTATTGCTCTGAGTTCTGCTTTACCAAATGATCAAATCCAAGATAGGGGTAATGGGAACCTCCAATTTGTAGCCAAGTCAGAAAGATGATGTAGGCAACTGGGCACCTACTACTTTCGACTGGCATTTGAAGTAGGGGGCAGTCTTATGGTACTGAGCCCTTAAGCTGTGGTCTGAGCTAACTCCAGATACTGTCAGAATTGAATTTAATTAAGAAAATCCAGTTCAGGGCACCTGGGTGGCTCAGTTGTTAAGCGTCTGCCTTCAGCTCAGGTCATGATCCAGGAGTCCTGGGATGGAGCCCCGCACTGGGCTCCCTACTTGGCGGGGAGCCTGTTTCTCCCTCTCACACTTCCCCTCTCTTGTGTGTCTCTCTGTGTCAAGTAAATAAATGAAGTCTTAAAAAAAAAAATCGATTCATTTCAAAGAATTCGTTGATATATGGGAAACCCACACATCTGGAGTCAGAAGTATTGTGAATGTAGTAACAATGTGAGAGTAAAGGAGAAACAGACTGAAGGTTTGCCTTTTTTTTTTTAACCTGGAAAAGTATAAATCACAAAAAATAACTCAAGAAGAAATAAACTTAAATGGTCTCTATACCCATGAATAGAATTATAGCAGAAACCAATAGTCCCACAAAGCCCCCACCCCTGAAGGTTTCAGAAATGAGCTCAGTTACACGTTCAAAGGAAGGTAAAATTGTATGACATACACTTAAGGAATGGGAAAAAGTGAGGCACTTCACCAACTCACTTTGATATCCAGAATGCATAAACAATCTCATAAGGCAGTAAGAAAATGAAAACTGTATCAATGGAAAAAAATGAGCAAAAAACACTAACAGATATTACACAAAAAAGGATACATAAATGACCCATAACACCCTCAATAAATGTCAGGGAAATTCAAAATCAAAGTTCAAGATACCATTTTACACCTACCAGATAAACAAAATTTAAGAATTATGATATTCTCGGGGCGCCTGGGTGGCTCAGGGGGTTAAGGCCTCTGCCTTCAGCTCGGGTCATGATCCCAGGGTCCTAGGATCGAGCCCCACACCGGGCTCTCTCTGCTCAGCGGGGAGCCTGCTTCCCTTCCTCTTTCTTTGCCTGTCTCTCTGCCTACTTGTGATCTCTGTCTATCAAATAAATAATAAATAAATCTTAAAAAAAAAAAAGAATTATGACATTCTTATTTATGTCCACCAGGTGATAAGCAGTAAAATGTTCATAGCAGCACTGCTAGTTATTGTTTGGTAATGTCAAAAACTGGATACAACCCAAATACCCAGTGAGGAAACATAATAAACTGTGGCAATTCATACAAGTAAAACTATAAAGAAGTGAAAATGAAAGATCTTCTATTACATGGATCAATCTTAAAACATTAATGTTGACCTCTGAAAAAAGCAATTTTCAGAAGAATACATGCAATGTTATACAGTCTAAAACCAGAGAAAATACATAAAACTATAAAGAAAAACATAGATTGATTTAGGAGTAGAATCCATTTGGGAAGGGGTTTCAAAAGGCCTTCAGAGATAAATGTCTTACTTCTTAAACTCGGTAGGAGGTATGAGTATCTGTTATATTCTTCTTATAAAAAGGTATTTCACGACTTTAAAAATGCTTTAAAAAATCAGAAGGAATAACTGATGGAAGTGTTTGTTTTTTTCGTGCACCTCCACCACCCTGCAGGTTCCTGGGACGCTGTGTGAGATGCGGGAGGTACTGGTTTTTTGTTTCTTTGTAGAGGTAGTCCCTGTCCTCCAGGAGCTTAATGGAAAACTGTTTTAAATATGCTCAAGAAGGGCTAAATCAAACATCCTGATAGTCACAGGATCCTTCTACATTTCTGAAAATGACACAATTTATACATTCATATATAAAATACATAAAATTCACCCTTTTAAAGTATAACATTGAGGGGCTTTTAGTATGTTCACAGGGCTCTACAACCACCATCACTACCTAATTCCAGAAACCCCATGCCCATTAACAGTCATTACCCTCTCTCCAGTGGCAACCACTAATCTTTCTGTCTTTATGGATTGCTGATTTGGGACGTTGTGTGCTGACTCCTTTCACTTAGCATGTTTTTAAGGTTCATTCGTGGTGTGTTTTGAATCAGTACTTTATTCTTTTTTATGGCTGATTAGTATCCCATTATATGGATAGGCCCCAGTTTGTTTATCCACATAACAGTTATGATCATTTGGATTGTTCCCACTTTGGCTATTATGAATAATGTGGCTGCAAATATTCGTTTCTGTGCAACATACTGTCAATTCTCTTGAGTAGTATATGTATACAAAGGAGTAGAAATACTGCTTTTGAAACATCCTTAATGAGAATTCAACATTTATGTGTAAATTTAAGAAATGTATGGCTTACAAAAAAAAAAAAAATCTGTGTAAATGATGTCTGTGGCTTTAGGAAAACTATTTTGTGATTAATGTTAGTGAAACATCTGAATAATTTATTTTATCCCTTCTACCCCTTATTTTGAGGTCAATCAACTAAATCTTACTTACCTTGTCCTTTTTCAAGAAAAATGATTTTGGATTCTGGAAGAAAATTAGATCCAGTCACTATCATTTCATGACCGCCATTTACAGAACAACTGTTGATACTGTACTTCTCAATATGAGGAAGTTCTTGAGCAGACCGCTGAGCTGTTGGTTTTTTTTTACGAGTTAAGAAGAAACAAAATATTAGTTTAAAATATTCCATACGTAAATGATAATTTCAAGCTATACAATAAAAATAAAGGGAAGCAAACTCCGGGCTTTAAAGTCTGAGACAATGGTAGCAATATCCACTATTATTTAGAAAACAAAACAGATTTATTAGATTTGTGTGATTTCTAAAGAATTTTCTTACAACTATAAAGAAACCAACCAAAGAAAAATTAGTCAATGTCTACAACTTCATATTGACTTCAAAACATTAATTTCATCCACTTTTCTCCTTTTAGCTTGTCTTCAATACATTTTTTCCATACAACTATTAAAATTGATGAATCTAATGTAACTATATAAAGCAAATCAATGCAAACATATGTAATTATATTGCATACAATTAAAAGAAGACAAGTTTCTAAAGGAAAAAAATTAGCTCTTTCCTCAAGAAAATATACAGGTCATTACTGTGACAGCAGGATTCCATTCTGGGCAATTTTCTAAATAACTGAAGCATACATGAAGTACACACTGAATTTTTAAAAATGGAAGTAAATGTTTCTACAGTACACTGCACTTTTTCTGGCCAGGGTATGTGAAACATGGTCTTTCTTAATGCCAGTCTTTAAGAAAAGTCTTTAAGAAAAGACTGGCCTTAAGAAAAGGCCAGTCTTTAAATTACCAACTTTTATAAACAGTGACCTCGGTCACCTTTCTCTGATATTGACTGATTTCAAATTGCTATATTTTGTGAGATTCTATTTGAGTTTTCTTTTGTTTTTTTAACTGTCTGAGCTTTAAGCTACAGATTATTCTTCTTCTGACTGCTTAGGTTCTGTAAGGTTTCTTCTTGCCAAATGCCTATTTAGGTTTCTCTGGATTAAAACAAATAAAAAGTATGAATTATGTGCTCTTCTTCACAGCTGGAAAACTGGTCTACTTTTAGTTCTATTTCGTGGGTAGAAAATTGGTGGCTTTGAGGGTCAGCTATGTTTTGTTTGGCAAGAACATTTTAAAGAAATTTAAACTTGAATACCTTTAGGAAGCACACATAGCCAGTTCACTATGGCTCTTGGCTCTCCCAAGTATTTAATACCAAGCTACAAAATGTATGTGAATTGGGATCACTGTCCCACTCAAAGAGAATGTTAAAACGGACCCTTTTCAGAGGACATGGGTCTGGGATTTAGGATCAACTACAACTTGGAAAGTAATGAGCACTAACTTAGACCTCAGAAAATACTTATGTTCCAAATGGCTCAAAGAGAAGGGAAATGACAACAAGCACTGGCTAGCCTAAGATGTAGACTATTTCAAGTTTTAGATATTTATGGTGGAAACTAGCCACCGCAGGTACATTCAAAGAAATAGCAAAATTGTGTTCAACAAATGGCAAAGGCATAATAAGCAGGTACATTCAACTAAAAGATATATATTTTTCAAATATATACAAAAAAAAGAAAATTAAAAAAAAAAGGTTAATAGTGACTACTTCAGGGCAGTGGTATTACAAAAGATTTCCATACTACTCTTTGTACCATTCTGCATTTCTATATTTGCAATAATCACATATTAATTTAATAAACTTAAAGAAAAAATAGAAAATCACTTTATAATAACTTCATCTCAAAAATTCAAATTACTGGGTTATGGACATTGGGGAGGGTATGGGCTTTGGTGAGTGCTGTGAAGTGTGTAAACCTGGCGATTCACAGACCTGTACCCCTGGGGATAAAAATATATTATATGTTTATAAAAAATTAAAAAATTAAAAAAAAATTCGAATTACTCTATCAACTTAAATAATTGAACTTTGCTAAAAAATAGATACACATACGCTTATATTGGCACAGACTAGTCTGGGATGATAATAAGAACAATGGCAATGACAGCTGCTTCAAAGAAGCGGAAATAGTTGACCTGGAAATTTGTTTTCACTCTGTATTTTTTGAATTTTGTAGCATATACCTGTATTGTCTATTAAAATTAATATAAAACTACTTCTACAGTGAATTCTATTACCATAGATTTGCTCAATGATTCCCAAAGCCAACTGGGAAATAATAAAGTAGTAATGCAATTCAACAAACAGCAAAAAGAAGCACAGAAAGGTAATGCAGTAGGTTTGATCCCAAATCAGGAATGCATGTTTTGACAGAAATAAAATGGTATAACTGAAAGAGCACTAGGAAAACCTGTGTTCTAGGCACAGCTCTCACCAGCAAGCAAATAAGCTTGAAGGAGTACTTCAGATACTTGTGCCTCAGTTTCCTCCTACACAAAATTTAGACATGGAATTAGAACACTTCTAAGTCTATGTCCTAAACATCTAAATAGCAGTCTCAAAACTCCAGTCCTACCAGCTAACCTGCCAGAGGTTCACAGTTCTCCAGAGCTTGAGTAGGAACCAAGTTCTAGGGCCTATTCTCATTTCTTGCCTTTGTAAATTGGGGGGGAGGGAGAAATTCATTTTCTCAATCGGATATAAATAGATTAACGATAAAACAAACAAACCAAAAAATAAACTCCTAAAAGTCTTTATTTAGCTGAGATGTCAGCTTGCAGAGAGGCATCTTCCAACAAGAAGGCTCACTATTTTTTTTTAAGAAGGCTCACATTTTAATTAAACAAGGGTGACCAAGGGATACTTAGTATCAGAACCATAGCTTCAACTGGTTCTCAGATGTCATCAAGTCCATCTTCTTTTCTTATAGATTAAGAAAACTGTGGTCAAGAGAATTTGTTTATAGGCACAATAATAGGCACAGTTACCTATGGTCAAATTATCATGAGAACCCAATTCCTAACTCCAAAATCAGCACCCCTCCCACCTAAACAAGCAGCTTATTTCCATATAAGAAAATCACATTAGACATCTAATCTCTGTGCCTCAATTTATACTTCTGATCCAAATATTACATTAAAAACAAAACAGAAAATGGCTTATTATAAACAAAATCTGAAAACATCACAAGCTCACTTACAGCACTCAACAGGTATGGAAGCTGTCTGCAGAGAAAGGACTTTTCCATTGGGCTGCGGGATGTGCACACGGAACACGAGTCGTACTCTAGTATTTTTTCTGCCAATATCAGTTTCTCCTTTTCGAAGTTCTATATCTGAATTGCGGAGTTTCAAAATACCTGCACAGTCAATACTAGGGAGAAAAATAGACAAATTTTATTTGCTTACTGATATTTAGTGGTCCTCAACAACTTAGCTCAACCTAGCGGGGAAGAACTATCACTACCTAAAATCAGGTCAAAAAAGAAAAATGCATGGAGTGCCGCATTGGCTCAGTTGGTTAAGTGTCTGACTCTTGATCTCAGCTCAGGTCTTGAACTCAGGGTCATGAGCTCAAGCCCACCTTGACATGGAGCCCACTTAAAAAAAAAAAGGAAAAAAAAAGTATGACTGCTATTTTCTCCTATGTCAATTTTGAGATTAAAAATATTATCAGTGGATGCCTGTGTGGCTCAGTGGTTTAGGCCTCTGCCTTCGGCTCAGGTCATAATCCCAGGGTCCTGGGATCAAGTCCTGCATCGGGCTCTCTGCTCAGTGGGGAGCCTGCTTCTCCCTCTCTCTCTCTGTCTCTCTGCCTACGTGTGATCTCTCTCTCTCTCTGTCAAATAAATAAATAAAATCTTTAAAAAATATATTATCAATGACAAACATATAACGGTAAGCGTGGCAGATTGTCTAAAAAGATGGCTGTTAATAATTCTTGCCCATTCTTGTACCTGCATGCCACTTCTCCCATCAAGAGGTGGAATACCAAGGTACTCCCTTTGAAAGCTGGTCTTATGATCTGCTTTGACAAGCAGAATGTAACCAACTGATACAGTGGAAGTTATGAGGGTTAACTCCTGGACCCACCATTTAAGCCTCATAACTTTCACTTTTGCTCTCTTAGAGCCCTGAGCCACTATGAAGTCCAATTGGCAAACTGGAAAGAGAGGCCAAGACAATCTTCAACTATTCCAGCCACATCCAACCATCTTGGATGTTCAAAACACAGTTGAGCTTCCAGCTGAATTCAGGGGCATGAGTGATCCCAGCTGCCACCACATGAATGGACCAGCTGGGTCCAGCCAACCTTAAGAATCATGAAAATAATGAACAGTTATTACTTTGAGCCATGAAATTATTAGAGTGGTTTGTTTTACAAAACTAGGTAAGTGAAATACAAAATAAAAAGACAGTTAAATTCTATAAAAGTAACCAGGCCAGAAAAGATTCACTTGTAGGACTACAAATCAGTCATTAATAGCATATTTAGACTTTTCTAGTGCTATTTTAATTAGTAAAAACAATCCATCAGGCTAAGATTCTAAGATTCATTTCTAAAGTATGCACACATAAAATTAATGTTTTGGTATTTAAGGTCTAACATTTCATTATCTTCAAAATTTATTACTTGTATGGCTGCTTAACTCACAATCACGGTAGGAAACAACAGTACCTACAACATAAGTTTGTATTCACATTTTTTTTTTAAGATTTTATTTATTTGCATGACAGAGACACAGCAAGAGAGGGAATACAAACAGGGGGAGTGGGAGAGGGAGAAGCAGGCTTCCCACTGAGCAGAAAGCCAGATGCAGGGCTCAATCTCAGGACCCTGGGATCATGACCTAAGCCAAATGGAAATGCTTAACGACTGAGCTACCCAGGCGTCCCTGCTCCTTACTTTTTTTTTACTAGGACCTTTTCCCATATTGGTACCTACATGTAATTATATCAGAATTGATTTCATCAGTGCTTTAACGGGGTTTCCAGTATTTTGCTGTTATAAATAAAGCTGTAGTATAAACACACTAAGTTTTTGTGGTTGTTCTCTCAGCAGATGCTTATGACTGAGCCACCCAGGTGCCCCTTACTCACATATTTAAAGAAGAAAGCAAACAGGTAACTTAATAATCAACATTCTAGTTAAAGTTTACTCTCTCTTGTGGTATTCCTTGTCATCGTCCTTTTGCTTTATCTACCAACAGTCCCAAATCTGGTGCTCAGATTGGCCAGAGCCTACAGCAGTTGTTGTGAGGACAAGATGTGTTAAAGAACTAGGTTCTCGAGAAGGAATAACGCACGAGAAAGAATCTCAAAGGATGAATATTTTCATGATCAGAAAGACACAGAAGAAATTTCAAAAAAAGAAAACACTTTTGAAAGTATTTGCCATTTAAAGATAATGAATTATATTTAACTAATATTGAACACCTGCACTTCAGCTCAACCAGTATTGATCAAATTGTATGAGGTAGTGATTGTTCATCCTTTTTTGTTTTTTTAAAGATTTTATTTATTTATGACAGATAGACATAGTGAGAGGAAACACAAGCACGGGGGAGCTGGAAAGGAAGAAGCCCCAGTGTGGGGCTTGATCCCAGAACGTTAGGATCATGACCCGAGCCAAAGGCATATGCTTAACAACTGAGCCACCCAGGCAACTTGTGATTTTTCATCTTAACATGCCAATGTAAATCATTAAGGGGAAAGAAATACCAGAGACTATCCATTTTACTGAGTTTTGAGGAAAGGTATTTTATATAAATATATGTATGTACTATTTTATTTTAAACTCTACCCCCATCATAGGGCTCAAACTCATTAACACTGAAATCAAGAGTCGCATGCTCTACTGACCTGAGACACTTGGATGAACCAAGGGAAGGTATTTTAGCAGAGAGCTGTTTCTAAGAGAAGATATAGAATGAGCATCAGAAATGACAATCTTAAAACTCTGGCTACACGGGGCACCTGATGGCTGGCTACTCGGGGCACCTGGTGGCTCAGTCGGATAAGCGTCTGCCTTCCGCTTAAGTCATGATCCCAGGGTCGTAGGATGGACCCCACATAGGGCTCTCTGCTCAGTGCGGAAACAGCTTCTCTCTCTACTGATTCCCCTACCTGTCAAATAAATAAATAAAATCTTAAAACAACAACAACAACAACAACCCCACAATATACCTCGGGCTACAAAATGCAGGAAAAGACTGGACCAAGAAGAAAGCCACACAGAGGAATAAAAATAACTATTAATTTTGTTTACAAGTATGACCATATTTTATTTTTTATCTTTTTTTAAAGATTTTTTAAAAAAGATTTTATTTATTTATTTGACAGAGAGAAAGAGATCACAAGTAGGCAGAGAGGCAGGCAGAGAAAGAGGGGGAAGCAGGCTCCCTGCTGAGCAGAGAGCCCAATGCGGGGCTCAATCTCAGGACCCTGAGACCATGACCTGAGCCCAAGACAGAAGCTTAACCCACTGAACGACCCAGGCACCCTTAAGATTTTTTTTTAAATATTTTATTTACCCACTTGACAGAGAGAGAGAAAGTACAAGCAGGGTGAGGTGCAGTGAGAGGGAGAAGCAGGCTTCTTGCTGAGCAGAGAGCCCAATGGGGGGGACCAATCCCAGGACCCTGGGACCACGACCCTTTTGGAAGGCAGACACTTATCTGACTGAGCCACCCAGGAGCCCCTTATTTTTATCTTTAAAAAAAAAAATGTATTTACTTTTCAATTTTTTAAAAGATTTTATTTGCTTACCTGAGAGAGAGCATGTAAGAGAGCACAAGCAGTTGGGGGGTAAGGAAGGGGGAAAAAGGGGCAGAGGCAGAGAGAGAAGCAGACTCCCTGCTGAGCAAGGAACCAGATGTAGGACTCCAACCCAGAACCCTGGGATCATGACCTGAGCTGAAGGCAGATAGATGCCTGACTGACTGATCACCCAGGTGCCCCCTCCCTTTTAAAGATTTATTCATTTATTTGAGAGAGAGAGAGAAGCAAGCAAGGGGAGGGGGCAGAGGGAGAAGGAGGAGAGAAGCAGACTCCCTCCTAGGGTGAGGCGAACACGGAGTTTGATCTCACCACCCTGAGGTCATGACCTGAGCAGAAATCAAGAGTCTGAGGCTTAACCAACTGAGCTAGCTACCCAGGTACCCCCAATATATAACTATATTTTAGGTCAGAGTGTAATTACCGCCATATCCATATTCATCTAGTTTTAAAAACAGGGAGGAGTTTTGAGTAGGATAAGGCAATGAATAGTGGCATCTTATATTTAAAGTATCTTGTAGGGTGCTTACAGCAATGAGTTAGTATAATGGTCTTAAATAAAGAGTCTTACACATTCAAAATAAATTAGGACTGAAATGACCACGCCTATGGGACAGTAGGCAAAACAAGTGGAATATCTGCCAAGCTTTCCCCACCTTAGTGTTTTTAGAGAATAAGAGTCATTTAACAAATACCTACAACTTACTTACACATAAATTATTTTGAACAATGATGGTCTTATCATGCACAAATTATTTATCTACCATTATCTGACACTATAATACATTCAATAACTATAGCTTATAATTAGTCGTTAGGTAAAACAGCCTCATTCATCAGCTGCTCTATTAGCTAAGATACAGGGAAGAAGTTTCCTTAGGTTTGTGTAACTTCTTAGTTGCTTTTTTTTGTTGTTTTTTAAGATTTATTTATTTGAGAGAGCGAGTGAGCACAAGCAGGGAAAGTGGGGGCAGAGGAAGAGGGAGAGAGAGAATCTCAAGTAGACACCCTGCTGAGTGTGAAGCCTGAATCCGGGCTCGATTTCACAACCCTGACACAATCTGCGCTGAAATCAAAGACTCAGATGCTTCACCAATTAAGCCACCCAGGCACCCCTCCCAGTTGCTTCTTATTCAACCCTTTTCTGGACACACACAATGTTGCCACAAGCCTTCTTACAGAATTCCTGTCCCTAATCTAAAAGGCCAGGATGGATAGAATGGCTAGAGAAAGTTCAGGTGTGCACCTGACAGGGTGCGATGAGGGCACTAGCTGTATGTAACTAGTAACAATAGTATTTCTGCAGCTTTTGCTTTCTGGTCTGATCCAGGTAGGCAATATATGCCATATCCTCTTGGGGAAGGGACAGGAGTGATGACTAGAGTCTGGTCCACATACTAGTAGATGGGAAAAGGATAAGACAGATATGTTTAGCTGATTTTCTCACATTAATTGATATGTGAAGCTTTCCCAATTTCTTGAAAATTTTAGAAATTTGTGTATTCTTTTTTGTTTATTGATTTATACATTATTTTTAGAAAGGATGAGGCATTTTACAACATAAATAAAAATTAGGTCAAGGAAAACAGAAAAAAAGCTTTCAACTGAAGAACAGGAAATAAATATATTCCAAATTTAGGGTTATACAAATTACTATAATTACTATAACCGAACTTGACTGTGAACTTCCGGAGAACAAGGCAAAAAATAAATGTGGTAAGTTTTTATACATCTCTCCTTGTCTAGTAAAGCAAAACCTACCATGCCATCAGGAAATACCAGCTTTCTCCCTTTAACTTCTAAAGATTCTGTGTATATGTATATATGTAATAATGACCAACTTAAAAGCTAGTATCTTTAACAGTGGTTTTTCAGATTATGAAATTATTCATATGGATATTTCTTATTCTATCCTTCAGACAAAGTTAAGAAGTATGGGGTGCTTGGGTGGCTCAGTCGGTTAAGTGTCCGACTTCAGCTCAGGTCATGATCCCAGGGTCCTGGGATCGAGCCCCACATTGGGCTCTTTGCTCAGCGGGGAGCCTGTTTCTCCTCTCCCTCTGCTCCTCCTGCTAGTGCTCCCTCTCTATCAAGTAAAAAAATAAAATCTTTTAAAAAAGTACAAAACAAAACAAAGTTAAGAAGTTTAAGAAGCTTCTGGTAACTTTCTATTGAACTTGATTTAAGTCCAGTTGCTTTTAAGACCCAGAAGAACAAATGGAAACATGGCCTGCAAACTATCTTCTAGGGATCAATTTTTTGAGTTCTTAGAAAAAGGATGGTTCAACTGAGTTTTAAATTAATCTCTGCAGCTATTACAACTGTATATTCATATGCTTTTGATGCTAAATGAAAAAGTAAGATCCTAGAGTAAAAGGGAAGAAGTTCACATGCACACATTCTCATTCAGTGGTTAGCCACTTCACTTTATTTGAAAATGGGTCAAATAGGATGCCTGGAGGCAGAGAACTGGGTTGGGTTATTGAGTACCATCCATGTAAACAAAGTAGGTTTTATTTCAATTTATATTAACTTGTCTTTTCTAGTAATAGGTAACAAGGGGAAAAGTTAACAAGGTAAGTTCTTTCTTTTTCCTCTTTTTTCTTCCTTTTTTTTTAAATAAAGATTTTATTTATTTCAGACAGAAAGAATGTGTGTACAAGGAGGGATAAAGGAGGGAGAGGGATAAGCAGACTCCTTACTAAACCCAATGTGCCGAAAATCAAGAGTTGGATGCTTCACCAACTGAGCCATAATAACTGATAATTTAAGACAATTCTTTTTTTTTTTTAAGATTTTATTTATTTATTCATGAGAGGAGAGAGAGGAGGTAGAGGCGGAGGGAGAAGCAGGCTCCCCAAGGAGCAGTCCCAATGCAGGGCTCGATCCCAGGACCAAGGGATCATGACATGAGCTGAAGGCAGATGCTTAACCAACTGAGCCACACAGTACCCGGCAATTCTTATTTTCTAATAATAGAATTATATCACAAATTGGTATGCCTTCAGGGGTATATGCAGCTTACCCAAAAAATTATTTAAGTATAAATTTAAAGGAAGAGAGCTAGAGACCAAAATCTAATTTTATGTATGTGTTTTCGCAATAGCCTGGAATGGATGTTACTGTCATTTTAAGAAAGGTCTATACCGTAGTTTGAAATAATCTATGTAACAAACCTCACTGTAACTTTAAAATGCCTAGTTGTGACCAATTAAAAGTTGCATACTAAATTTCCTTTCCCCCCTTTTTTCTCATTGTTAGAGACAGCAAAGTACTCAAGTAGAAAGAAAACAAAACATCCCAGATGTTCCTTATATACAAGGATGAACAATGAGATGTGTTGGGTAGGTTTCTATGACAAGTCTTTATTATTTTTTTATTTATTTTTAAAATAACATTTATTTATTGGTTTGACACAGAGAGAGAGCATGAGAGACAGCACAAGCAGGTGGAGCAGTAGGAGAGGAGAAGCAGGCCCCTAGCCAAGTAGGGAGACTGATGTGGGGCTCAATCCCAGGAACCCAGGTTCATGACGTGAGCCAATGGCAGACACTTAACCATCTGAGCCACCCAGGCTCCCCTGTGACAAGCTCTTCGAGAAGAGGCAAATTCAGGGGGCGCCTGGCTGGCTCAGTAAAGCATGTGACTCTTGGTCTCAGGGCTGTGATTTCACACCCCACATAGGGCAAAGAGCTCACTTTAAAAATATATATATAAATAATAGAACATAACATAACACTATATAACATAAAAAAGAGGCTAACTCAGATGGAAGTCTTCATTTACCCTTCCTTCTTATTCCTTCTGGGACTATAGCTTTGATGTGATGTGATGGCTAGATGTGATGTGCTAGAGCTCAAGTAGCCATTCTGTATCTTGGGGATAGAAGCCACATGTTAAAATAGCAAAGAAGAAAAAAAACAGAGTCTGGAGCACCAATGACTTATGGAGACATTGTGCTATTCCTAAAATGCCTGTGTATTTCTGTTGTGGAATAACAAACTAAATGACTAGTGTTTACGCCACTCATTTTCTAACATACAATCTAACATATAATAAACTACATATAATCCTAACTTGAACAAAACTCTAAAGCATTCTCATTCAGAAGCTAGCTACCTCATTTTATTTGGAAATGAGTCAAACAGGACACCTGGAGATAGGGTAAAAGTTTTCCTTAAGGAAATTTAACAATTATAATAACTGTATTGCAATTATTACCGTCTATCCTATTAGACTGTGAGCAACTTGAAAAAAGTCCATATATATTTTTCTCTATCATTTAATATAACGCTTGGCTGGTCCTAGATGGTTCATAAACTTATGGTGAACTGAATTTCTTTTCTGGAAATTTGTTACCAATCTTAGAAAATATACTATGATTATTTACATAATGTTATTCCGTTAATTTAGAACAATGAATACTTCATTTCTGTACTATAAAAAGAAATGTTTTTTTCTGAAAGCTGTTTTAGGGAAAAAAGAAAAAAAAAAGAACTGTCCATTTTGAGGTATGTTTCAAGATACCTGGCTGACATATTGTTTTCAGGAAGAAGGGGAATTTCCAGAACCTTTGTGCTGGCAATTATTATCTCTTGACTTGCAGTAGCAACAGTCTTCCCAGTGATTCGATGCACCTGGTAAAATGCATGAGGTCGTAAATATCGGTCATCTGCTGTTCCAATAAACATCTGTAGATTTATCGGCTTTTCATTATAGCCCAGGAGCTAAGTAGGAAGAACAAATGGAAAAATACAATTCATTATCCATGTATTTACAATAAGCTTAGAAGAGTAAGTCTGTTATATTTGTGACATATTATTGATACAGAAAATGTTATTTCAAAAAGATAACAGTAAGATAAGTAAGTGAACAATCTTCCACATTTCAGAAGTTTATGAGTTATAAAATGTTGGAATATGTTACAAAGGGATGAGGGCTTTTTCCTATATAAATATCTAGAACAATACAAATTTTACAAAGCCTTTTTACAGAATGCTATGAAGAACCAAAAGTAATGATGATTCTCTTTGTCAGGCAACATTAACCATCCAGATCAGACTTAAAAGACTTGGGTGTGCAGGAATCTCCTCTAAGAGGCTATTAAAATCAGAGACAGTTTGTTTTAGAAGAATCTCAAAAAGCCTATTAGAGGGGCGCCTGGGTGGCTCAGTGGGTTAAAGCCTCTGCCTTCGGCTCAGGTCATGATCCCGGGGTCCTGGGATCGAGCCCCGCATCGGGCTCTTTGCTCAGCAGGGAGCCTGCTTCCTTCTCTCTCTCTGCCTGTCTCTCTGCCTACTTGTGATCTCTGTCTGTCAAATAAATAAATAAATAATCTTTAAAAAAAAAAAGCCTATTAGATACGTTACCAACTTAAAATTTCAACTGACTTAACAGGCTGGGCTACCTGACATTCTCTGGTATTCTTCCTTCACTATTGTTGAGGTGAAGGTAAGTATACAGAGGTAGGACCAGGAGGTGCTGGAGGTTTAAAAAAAAAAAAGTGGCCACAAAGACGGAGGGAAATAAAGGAAACAGAGCCTAAAGAAGTATACATTTGGCACTTAGGGAGACTCCCCTATCCAATCTGATGGCTGAGTACCATCAGTATGACCCATCATCATGCACATAACAATTAAAAACTAAAACACAGGGTGCCTGGGTGGCTCAGTGGGTAATCCGCTGCCTTCAGCTCAGGTTGTGATCCCAGAATCCTGGGATCGAGTCCCACGTCGGGCTCTCTGCTTCAGCGGGGGAGCCTGCTTCCCCCCCACCCCGCCCCCGCCTGCCTCTCTGCCTACTAGTGCTCTCTGTCTGACAAATAAATAAATTAAAAAAAAAAAAAAAAAAAAAACCTGGAACATAAAGAATGACTTGAAAGCACGGAGGGTAACCAACATAAGCATATACTAGAAGCAAACTGACACATGTAAGAAGAGAGTAAGGAAAAGTGTGTTTCCTGTTTTTAAGGCTTTTAACCTGAGAGAAGGCCAGAGTCCATGCCTTACAAAGTGGCTGAAACTCCTACAGAAAATCTAGTCTGGGGTGCCTGGGTGGCTCAGTCTGTTAAGTGTCTGTCTTCAGCTCAGGTCAAGATCTCAGGGTCCTGGGACAGAGCCGTGGGTTGGGGTCCCTGCTCTGTGGGGAACCTGCCTTTCCCTCTGCTCTTCCCCCCACTCGTGTTCTCCTTCTGTCTCAAATAAAATTAATAAAATCTTTAAAAAAGAAAAGAAAATCTAAAGTCGGAAGGGCGTGAAGAACAGGACAACCACAGCTCCTGGAGAATAAGAGGGAAATCTCAGAAAGGAGACAGCCGGAGAAGGGAAGCTCCAAATTATATATATAAACTTTGCCCAATCGTTTGATTGAGCTGGGAACCACCTATGAACATGTCAGATCCCAAGGAATGTAAGGCTAACATAACTGAAATGAGATTATGAGCTGCCACCAACCAGAGAGAGACACATTTTACAGGTTGACTCCAACCAAGTTAAGTGACTGCTTAAACAAAAAACCAAAAATTCAACATTCTTTGGGGGTACATTTGGTGTATATCTGTTTTTGTTTTGATGTTTTTGAGTTGGAGGTTCCTTATATAATCTGAATTGATCCCTTGCAGATACATGATTTATAAATATTGTCTCTCATTCTGTAGTTTTTTTCACTTTCTTATTAGTGTCCTTTGATACGTGAAAGTTTTTAAATTTGATGGAGTCCAATTTATCTGTTTTGTCTTTTGCTGCTTATACTTTTGGTGCCATACTTGAGAAACCGTTTCCAAATCCAATGTCAAGAAGGCTTCCCCCAATGGTTCCTTCTAAGAGTTTTATAGCTTTAGGTCTCACATTTAGGTCCTTGATCTATTTTGAGTTTATTTTTGTATGTGATGTAAGGTAAGGGATCAACTACATTATTTTGCATGCAGATATCCAGTTTTCCCAGCACCATTTGTTGAAAAGATTGTCCCTTCCCCCACTGAATAGTCTTGGCATCCTACAGAAAATGAACTGACCCAATATGTTAAGGGCTTATTTTGGGGCTTTGTCTTGTATTTCATCAGTCTGTTTTTATGCCAGTACCACAGTGTTTGAAATATTATAGTTTCGTAGTAAGTTACAAGTCAGGAAAGTAAGTCCTCCAACTCTTTTTCAGGACTGTTTTGCCTATTTGAGACCTTTCACAGTTCCATATGAATCTAAAAATATGCTTTTCCAGTCAACAAAAAAGGCAGTTGGAATTTTGGTCTAAGTATAGCACTGAATCTATAGAGTGCTTTGGGCAGTACTGATGGCTTAATAATGTTAAGGCTTCCTACCTACAAACACAGATATCTATTTTTATTTTACATATGCTTAAATTTTATTTTTATGTTTCCATCTACATTCTTCTTTCAGCAATATTTTATAGTTTTCAGTGTACATATTTTGACACCTCCTTGGTTCAGTTCATTCCTAAGTATTTAATTCCTTTAGATGCTACTGTAATTGGAAACCCTTTTTTAAATTTCCTCTTCAGGTTGCTCATCAGTGGTACAGAGAGACACAAATGCTGAGCGTATGCTGATCTTCCACCCAGAAGTGCTGTATTTTCTAGCTCTGTGGTCTTCTTGTGGATGATTTTAGATTTTCTATGTACAGGAACATAGAATATGAATAGAGACAGTCTTACCTCTTCCTTTCCAATTCAAATGCCTTCTATTTCTTTTATTGTCTAATAGTTCTGGCTAGAATTCCCAACACAAATGCTGAATAGCAGCGGTGAAAGTAAGCATCCTTCTTCCTAATCTTAAGGAGGAAGTTTCAGGCTTTTACCATTAATTAAATATGATTCTAGTTGTGGGCTTTTCATAAATGACCTTTCATGGTAAGGAATTTTCCCCCTTTCCCAGTTTGTGTGTATGGGGGGGGGGTTAAATGAAAGGCTATTAAATGTTGTCAGGTGTCTTTTCTGTGTCAACTGAAATGATCGTGTATTTTTTATCCCTTCTGTTAAATGTGGTGTATCATATCAATTGATTTTCCTGTGTTGGGCCACCTTTTGCATTTTGGGGATAAATTCTACTTGGCAATGATGTATGATCCCTTTACTGTGCTGTTGGTTATGGTTTGTTAGTTTTTAGTTAAGAATTTTTGTTTATATTACAAATAGAAATATAAATACTGTATCTTTGTCCTTATCCATTCAATTAAATTTTTTTTTCCTATCTCTACTAAAATCCCTCCATCTCTTCACATATGTAGCTTATGTTTTCTACTAGATGGTTCAGCATTTTATCATGGCTATTATTAAAGACTCTTTCTGATAACTCCAACACAGATGGAGAGAGATCTAGACCATGTCTGGGCCTGCTCTTACCAACTGCTTTTCTTTTTATTGTGGATCACACTTTCTTTTTTGTGTGTGTATTGCTGACCATATCCTGAACATTTTGTATTCAAGAGACTTCTAGAGACTCAAGTAGGAAAGTATTTACCTCCAGAAAAAAGCATGCTATTTCTTTTGTCAGGTAACAAATTCTTAAGCTATGTCTGGGCTTTGCTGCAGCCTTAGTCTGATTCCCTGGCTTTGAGATAGTGGTTTCCTCATACTTGGTGGTCTTACAAGTTTCAGAAAGATGTGTCTCAGTAATCTCCACTCCTACTTTTAGCCACCAACTGGGAGAAAGATTTGTTCCATGGCTGCTTTAATCCATTAAACCAGCAAGGGAAAGACATAATAATGTAGGTTGCATAAAGTCTATTTTTCTTTTTTTTTTTTTTAAGATTTTATTTATTTATTTGTCAGAGAGAGAAGGAGAGAGAGCGAGCACAGAGAGGCAGGCAGAGGCAGAGGGAGAAGCAGGCTCCCTGCCGAGCAAGGAGCCCGATGTGGGACTCGATCCCAGGACGCTGGGATCATGACCTGAGCCGAAGGCAGCTGCTTAACCAACTGAGCCACCCAGGCGTCCCTAAAGTCTATTTTTCAATACACATACTGGAGAAGGTGTCCGGCTCTTCAAGGCAGCAGTGGAGTTTCCAGCACTCAGTCCCTAGCACTGCCACAACAGGTAATGGTAATGAGTCCCAGTGTCAGTGATGCCTTCACTATAGCAGTACTGCGTTGGATGGCTGGACAGTGTTCCAGACCACGTAGCTTGAAGCCAGAGATTTTATAATACCTTTTAAGAAAAATTCTCCTCTTTCTGTATTATGGTTTATAAATTATCCTGATACATGATATCAAATATAAAATGCCTAATACAGTGTTGTCATGTAGGCAGTGATAAATACTAGCTACCAGTCTTATCCATGTTTCTAGGTATGTAATGTAGTCAGAATTCGAGTATGTAGGAGTTCTAGTCTACTATGAGGTCTTTCAGGTGAACACTTCACTCCCCCTGCTTGTCCATTCATCAATCTATAGTGGAATTTGTAACTAAGCAACATCATAATTGATTATCCTCTAGCCCAGGAAAGGACATGAAGATTTCTGCCTATTCTGGGGTAATA
Source organism: Neogale vison (assembly GCF_020171115.1). Classification (NCBI taxonomy): domain Eukaryota; kingdom Metazoa; phylum Chordata; class Mammalia; order Carnivora; family Mustelidae; genus Neogale; species Neogale vison. Next base: position 17,545,103 of record NC_058097.1, read on the forward strand.
TAATTGACCTAGGATGGTTTTCAGGACTGTAACACTTATAGAGAAGCAATTAAAGCCTGGACAATTGCAATAGCCTTATAACAATTCTCCCTGTTCTTGCTCTTGCTCTCATACAGGCTATTTGCTGTCAGGAGACAGAACAAACTTTTAACTAGATAATTTCATGCCCTGCTCAGAACTCTCTAATGGCTTCCTTCCAACACTCAACTAAATCCAAATGCCCTGTGGTGATTTATAAGGCCTATGTGATTTGAGTCCTGGCTAACTTGTTGCCTTACCTTCTCTTACTCTTTTCCCTTTCACAGTCTGCTCTAACCATCCTAGCCTTATTGCTTGACGAAACCCTCACTTATTCCTAACCTCAAGGCTTTCATATTTCATACTTTATCACTCTGGAACATTCTTTCCTCTGATCTTCATATTACCTCACTCCTTCAGTTCCATAGTCAAAGGTCAGCTCCTCAGAGAAGACCACCCTACCTAAAATACCATATCACTGTCCCCTTCCCTTTTTTTATTATTTTTCATAGTATGGATCACTACAAAAAGTATGTTATAGGAGCACCTGGGTGGCTCAGTTGGTTAAGTATGTGACTGTTGATTTCTGCTCAGGTCATGATCTCAGGGCTTTGAGATCAAGCCCCAGGTCAGACTCCCAGCTCTGCAGGGAGTCTGCTTGAGATTCTCTCCCTCCCTCTCCCTCAGCTCCGCCCCTCACTAGGCGTGTGTGTGCTTGCTCTCTCTCTCTCTCACAAATAAATCTTTTTTTACAAAGTGTGTTATAGATTTATTATCTGTTTTCCTCAGTACCGTTTAAGTTCCAAAAAGGCAGAAACTTTGTCTTCTACCTCTACCCCTTCCTCTTTTAACTGAAGATCCATTATGGAAATATCCATATTGAATATCATTGCTTCAGCCAATACTATATAGATGACAACAAAATAAAGAACAAAGTGGCATGTATTAAACTTTAAGAAATTAGTGAAGACTTTTTAATTTAATTTTAAAGATTTTATTTAATTATTTGACAGAGAGAGAGAGAATCACAAGTAGGCAGAGAGGCAGGAAGAGAGATGGGGAAGCAGGCTTCCTGCTGAGCAGAGAGCCCAATGCGGGGCTCAATCCCAGGACCCTGAGATCATGACCTGAGCCGGAGGCAGAGGCTTAACCCACTGAGCCACCCAGGCGCCCCTGAATTTTATTATTTTTTTAAAGATTTTATTTAAAGAAATTAGTTAAGACTTTAAAAGGCAGAAATTTATTTATAATAAAAAGGATGTTGGGAAGAATATGATAAAAATCAATGAAGGCTCTCTGAAGGAAGGAAAAGACAGAATCGTGGAAATCAGCTAAGAGGCCAATGCACTAAGTACTAACATCATGTGTACTGAAAATTTAAATTAGAATGGAAGTAAAAACATAAACAGAAAATAGAAACAGAGAGGGATAAATGCAATAAATCCTTCCCTATAGATATTTCTCTAACTGACTATATACAGAATGAAAGAAAGGAAAAAAGAAGTTAGAAGTTCTGAGATTCAGGGGCGCCTGGGTGGCTCAGTCAGTGAAGCATCTGCCTTCAGCTCAAGTCAAGATCTCAGGGTCCTGGGATCAAGCCACATGTTGGGCTCCCTGCTCAGTGAGAAGTCTGCTTCTCCCTTGTCCTCTCCCTCTGCCCCTCCCTCCGCCCCTCTCTCCCCCTCAGGCACACACTCTTATAAATAAAATCTTTTAAAAAAAGTTCTGAGGGGGCGCCTGGGTGGCTCAGTGGGTTAAGCCGCTGCCTTCGGCTCGGGTCATGGTCACGGGGTCCTGGGATCGAGTCCCGCATCAGGCTCTCTGCTCAGCGGGGAGTCTGCTTCCTCCTCTCTCTCTCTCTCTGCCTGCCTCTCTCTATGTTCTCTATCTTAACTGCTCTGCCATCACTGCATAAAAACAGTCACAGACAATATATAAATGAATGAGCATCGCAACAAGCAGAGTGAGGTACACTATGGGCATTTTATGACAAGGGGCCAGATTCCTATCGATGCATGGGATAATCAGTTCTTTCAAGCACAGAACCAGTTGATATTGCACAGAACTTCAGAACGTCCTACAAACATTTATGTATATAGAAAAGTTTATGAACTTAGAATCCAACTCCCTAGTATATATAAATACCAAAAAAATTGCAGCTTTTTTTTAAGGTTTTATTTCTTTGTCTCAGAGTGAGAGAGGGAAAGGGCAAGCATGGGGAGTGGCAGAGTGAGAGGGAGAAGCAGGCTCTCATCCGAGCAAGGAGTCTAACGCGGGGCTCAATCCTGAGCCGAAGGTAGATGCTTAACTGACTGAGCCACCCAAGTGCCCCAAAACTGTTAAAGCTTTAACACATGAATGTCTAATGAATGTGACTACCATATAAACTGAAGAAAACTTTAGTAAGAGCTCATCATTTCAGAAAATCATGTTATTGCCAGTAATGCCACTTGTTAATGGAATTTAGGTTGATGATCAATATACCTGCTTTTGTATCCAGAACACTTGCAGTGATACTGCAGGTAAAAACATCTAACTACTTCATTGTCTTCTATAGTCAATATCAAGCTTTTTCATTTTGAAACACAACTATTTTGTTATAATTTAGTTTTCTACATTTATTTCCTCGTAATATTATAGCATTATTTTTATATTCTTAAATTTGTACAAGCAAGTTGATTAAATAATCTTTGCATTTCCATTTCAGGTTAATAAACTTCTATTACAAAATATCTGTTTAAAATAAAGTGGAGTTGGGTATGATCATTAGTCTAGAATATCCGTAGTCAAGAGGCACATAAGTATTTTTTTTTTTTGACATATCTGTCTAAAAGCAAATCTTGCAATTTTCTGTCTAGGGAACATAAACTTGTTCTAAACATTTTGAGAGTTAAGAAAGGGGTCAGCAGTCTCCCTATTTAGTATGCAGACTTTCATTATACCTCCACTCCATTTTCTGTACAGATCCTCAAGCTCTGCCTTCAGTAATTCTAGAACCTAGAATCTTTATTTTATTCCCTCTGAAGAGTAAATCTGCAATATTCTCACAGGGTGAGACAGTGGTTATCACACAGCTATGCCACATAAGAGAAAAATCCGGGAACTCTAACTTCTGCAGACTTTCAAACAATCCTTTTGCTGTCAGCTCCACCTTGCATCCCACTTTCAGAGACACTCACTGCCTCAAATTCCTGAGTCTTTCCAGGGTTCTTTGGTGTAAAAAGAGTTGTGTTTGTTATTGATTCTTTCTCTCTGTCCAACAGGATTAAGTTGCAGCTGCCTAAGTTCTAATGAAAGTAAAACACATGTGTGCTATTTACTATATTTAACTGGAAGCTGCAGTTTTCTGTATTTATATAGTCAAGAAATCTTTCAATATTCTCTCTTTTTTTAAGATTTTATTTTAAAGTAATCTCTACACCCAACATAGGACTCAAACCTACAACCCCAAGGTTAAGAGTTGCACACTCTGGGGCACCTGTGGGTCTCAGTCAGTTAAGTGTCATACTCTTGATTTTGGCTCAGATCACTATCTCAGGGTCATGCAACTGAGCCCTGTGCCAGGCTCTGGGCTCAGTGGGGCTTCTGCTTGAGATTCTCTCAATCCCTCTAGGTCTTCCCCTCCCCTGCATGTACACATGCATGTGTACTCTCTCACCCCCTCTCTAAAAAAAAAGGGGGAGAGTTGCAAACTACACTGACTGAGCAGCCAGGCACCCCTCAATATTTTCAGTTGTAATTTCTTTTCATATATTTTTGTAGAATAAGTTAATAAATTTTATATAGCTTTAACTGAAAATAATCCATAAAAAATATAATGCCAACATGATCGCAATTAAAAAAAAAAACTCTAAGGGGGCACCTGGGTGGCTCAGTGGGTTAAAGCCTCTGCCTTCAGCTCAGGTCATGGTCCCAGGGTCCTGGGATCGAGCCCAGCATCAGGCTCCCTGCTTAGCAGGGAGCCTGCTTCCTCCTCTCTCTCTCTCTCTGCCTGCCTCTCTGCCTACTTGTAATCTGTCAAATAAATAAATAAAATTAAAAAAAAAACACCTAAGTAAGTTAATAACTAAAGAAGAAATTGGAAACCCATAGCTAATAAGTGATTATCTATTCCTTTCTGCTATACCTGTTGCTCTTTCATGTTTAATCCAAACTGAACAAATTATTCTATGGAACCAACTATTCATCTAGTAGAGGAAGAAATACCAACTTTACCACTAGCCTCCAAGTACTATGCAGGGGACAGGGTCCATCCTGTTATCTCCAGAACGCAGTACAGTACCTAGCACGTTACAGACGGTCAACCACTGCTAAATGAATGAATTTTGGAGTAAGACAGTACAATTTGGTGAAGCAAAATAACACATGGGGTTAGTCAACAGAATTATTTAAATAATAACAACAGTCACTGAAGTAGGTAGTTCTAAACAGAGTAGTTGAGTCTAAAATAGGAAATACAAATAAAAATTTTATTGCTATCTACTAAGCTACCCAAATATCACATAACGTACCAGTAAGTACTATATACCAAAGTATCCTAGTCATATTAGATGACTCACATTAATACCAGCTTGGCAAAGACATAAGCCACCTGTCCTTTATACTTCGATAGTAAAATAAACCAGTGATGCGGGAAGGTAATCTTGCATATAAGATTTCAAAGGGAATATATTTCATAACACATATTTCAGCCAGCATCTGCTCCAAGCATATGTATTATATGCATATGAAAAACAGGGGTTCTTCTATGTACCTTAGGGATTTTAAAGGACCATCAAATAAATTAGACTGCCTTCCCATTTCATTTTCAGAGGAGCATTATGTTATAGGCCATAAACAAATTATTGCTGCTAACATTACTCTCTAAAAACTTTCATCTAGAATAAGTATACCTCTCTTCAGGCCACCCTCTGCTTTGGAGAAAAAACTAAGCCAAGCTGTTTGTTATGTTTCTGTATCGTTTCCATAGCAAAGGTCTGTGCCTGCTTAATTTAACTAAAGCTGGAGTGTTAAAGCCTGAAGGTCACTATAGGACAAACAAGAGCAGCTTCAATAAGAGCAATTCTATTATCAGTTCTACTAAATTACTTGGGGGGAGGGAATCTGAACATATCAGAAACATGAGAACACATCGCAGAGATACTAAAAATACAAAATTAAATTTCCATAATATAAACTGCCTCAAAGTGAAAATGTACATATAACATCATATAAAAAAATCATCACCAGGGAAAGGATTTCAGTGTGTGATGAAACAGAAAGTCTAAATATGAAAAAATTCTGTATTTTAATTTTAATTTTTTAAGATTTATTTATTTACTTCAGAGAGAGATAGAAAGCAAGCAAGAGTGAGTGGGGAGGGACAGAAGAAGGAGAATGAAAACCTCAGGCAGACTCCATGCAGAGTATGGACCCCAAAGTGGGACTCGATACTATGACTGTAAGATCATGACCCAAGGCAAAAGCAAGAGTCAGATGCCACCCACCTGAGTCACCCAAGTGCCCTAACAACCCCCATTTAAAAAATTTCAATAATTTTTGAGAAAAGATTCAAAATATCTATACCTTGGGGTGTCTGCGTAGCTCAGCTGTTTAAGCGTCTATCTTTGGCTCAGGTCACGATCTTCAGGTCCTGGGACTGGCCTGCATCAGCCGCCATGCCCAGTGGGGAGTCTGTTTTTCTCTCTCCCTCTGCCCCTCCCCCCGACTTGTGCGAGCACTCTCAAATTTTAAAAATCCAAAATATCTGTGCCTTAATACAACTGTCACTGTATAATAAAATGCATGTGTAGCTTTATGCAATTTTATCCCTTGTGTAGATTCACATAACCAACGTCACAGTCAAGATAAGGAACTCTTCCATCACCAAAAAGGAACTCTCTTTTGCTATCCCTTTATGTTTGCAATCTTCAATCTCTTCCTGTTCACTGGCTATCAAACCACCACTGCTCAAAATTTTCTGCAATGATAAACATCTTCTACAACTGCATTTTTTAAAAATTCCTGATTTACGTGGAATCAATTCTTGTGTAAAATGTGATGTTTAGGTTCAGATTTATTTTCTGAATGAAAAATAAATGGATGGCCTATGGATGTCCAATTCTCCAATATCATTTGTTAAAAGACAATGTAGGGGCTCCTGGGTGTTTCAGTTGGTTAAGCATCTGACTCTTAATTTTGTCTTAGGTCATGATCTCAGGGTTGTGAAAGCAAGCCGTGTGTCAGGCTTCCACACTGGTCATGGAGCCTGCTTAAGATACTCTCTCTCCTTCTCCCTCTGCCCCTTTTATCTCTCCTCCCCCTCCTTCCCTCCTTCCCTTAAAAAAAAAAAAAAAAAAAAAAAAGACAATGTAGTCATTAAGTCATTAGCCACATGCCTACTAAGTCTTGAAATGCTGTTAATGCAACTAAAGAACTCAATTTCTAATTTTGGTTAATTTTGGATCGAGTTTCACATTAGGGTCCTTGCTCAGTAGGGAGCCTGCTTCTCCCTCTCCCTGCCAGTCCCCCCAGTTATGCAGGCATTCTCTCTTTCTGACAAATAAATAAAATCTTGGGGTGTCTGTGGCTCAGTCATTAAGTGTCTGGGTCCTGAGATCGAGCCCTGCATCAGGCTCCCTGCTCAGTGGGGAAACCGCTTCTCCCTCTCACTCCCTGTGCTTGTGCTCCCTCTTTCACTGTCTCTCCCTCTATCAAATAAGTAAATAAGATCTTTGAAAAATAAAATAAAATCCTTAAAAAAATTAAAAGTAGAATTATTGCATGATCCAGCAATTCCACTTCTTGGTATATACCCAAAAGAATTGAAAGCAGGGTCTCAAAAAGATGTGCACATCCATGTTCACACCAATGTTATTCACAATAACTAAAATGTGGAAGAAATGGAAAAGGGACATTGTATATACAATGATATCTTATGCAGCCCTAAAATGAAGGAAATTCTGATATATGTTACAGCATGGATCAACCTTGAGAACATTATGCTAACTGAAGTAAGCCTATCAGAAAAAGATGAATATTGTTATGATTCTACTTATATGAGGTATTTAGAGTTGTCAACATCATAGAGACAAAAGGTAGAATGGTGGTTTCCAATGCCTGGAGGGAGAATGGGGTATAGAAATTTCAGTTTAAAGATAAAAAGAGCTTTGGATGGGGCTCCTGGGTGGCAGTGGGTTAAGCGTCTGCCTTCGGCTCAGGTCATGATCTCAGGGTCTTGGGATCAAGCCCCACATCGGGCTCCCTACTCGGCGGGGAACCTGCTTCTCCCTCTCTCTCTGCCTGCCTCTCTGCCGACTTCTGCCTACTTGTGATCCTCTCTCTCTGTCAAATATAAATAAAAAATCTTAAAAAAAAAAAAAAAAGCTCTGGAAATGGACGGTAGTCAAAGTTGTACAACATTATAAATGTATTTAATACACTAAACTGTATGTGTAAAAATAATTAAGATGGTAAATTTTACGTGTATTTTACCACAATAAAAATTTTGAGGGAAAAAAATATAAAAATTAGGGAAAAAGAAGTAAAACTCATTACTCAAAGATGACTTGACTGCTTAGAAAATCCAAAAGAAGCTAAAATAAACTATTAGGTCAAGAAATATAAAGTAAGGGCGCCTGGGTGGCTCAGTGGGTTGAGCCGCTGCCTTCGGCTCAGGTCATGATCTCAGGGTCCTGGGATCGAGGCCCGCATCGGGCTCTCTGCTCGGCGGGGAGCCTGCTTCCTCCTCCTTCTCTCTCTGCCTGCCTCTCTGCCTACTTGTGATCTCTCTCTGTCAAATAAATAAATAAAATCTTTAAAAAAAAAAAAAGAAAGAAATATAAAGTAAACATGAAAAAATTAATTACATTTCTGTATTCTAGAAAGAGAAAAACACTCAACACTGGAAATAACAAAAGATGTACAAGATTTCTACTTTGAAAGCTACAAAACACTGTAAGGAGGAATTAAATAATACCTAAATAAATGGAAGGATAGACCATATTCATGGACTAGAGGCATCAATATTATCAAGAGGGTAATCATAAATAAATAAATAAATAAATAAATGCACTATCCATGAAAAAAGAAGATTAGCAGATTGGACTTGACTAAAATTAAAAACTTTCATTCATCAAAACACACAACTAAGAAAGTGAAAATGCAACCAAAACATGAGAAAAAATTTTATTTGTAACACATATCTGACAAAAATACTTCTATTCAAAATATTAATTCCTATAAATCAATAAGAAAAAGAGCCAATTTAAAAACTGGTCAAGAGGGGCGCCTGGGTGGCTCAGTGGGTTAAAGCCTTTGCCTTTGACTCAGGTCATGATCCCAGGGTCCTGGGATCGAGCCCCGCATCGGGCTCTCTGCTCCGCAGGAAGCCTGCTTCCTCCTCTCTCTCTGCCTGCCTCTCTGCCTCCTTGTGATCTCTGTCTGTCAAATGGATAAATAAAATCTTCAAAAAGAAAAAAAAAAAAACTGGTCAAGAGATGTGAACAGGCACCTGACAAAAGAGGACAGCCAAGTAACTGACAAATACATGAAAAGATGTTCAACATCATTGGTCATTAGGAACCACAAATTAAAACCACTATGATTCCCCTAGAGCTCTACTGGAATGGTTAAAAATTACCAGCAAACAAGAACTGGTATGGGTGAGGATGTACAGTAACTGAAACCTTCATATATGGCTAGTTAGGAGTAGAAATTGGTACAGGTACTTTGAAACACCAGCAATTCCACTCTTGGACATATACCAAAAAAAGTGAAGGCTTTGTCTATTAGAAGATAGGCGTAGTGGGCCACCTGGGTACCTGAATCAGTTAAAGCATCCAACTTCAGCTCAGGACGTGATCTCTAGGTCCTGGGATCGAGCCCTACATTGGGCTCCCTGTTCACTGGGGAAGTATGCTTTTCCCTCTCCCTCCCCCTGCTTGTGCTTTCTCTCTCTCTCTTGCTCACTCTCTCTGTCAAATAAATAAATAAAATCTTAAAAAAAAAAAAAAAAAGGTATAGTATACCTGAAACTAATGTAATACTGCATGTTAACTACACTGGAATTAAAATTAAAAAGATATGCAAAAAAAAGGAAGAGAAAAAAGAACATAGCAGCTTTATTCATAATACTCCAAAACTGAACACAAACCAAATGTCTATGAATAGGATGACAGATAAAGAAATCACAGCAGGGTGCATGGGTGGCTCAGTGGGTTGGGCTGCTGCCTTCAGCTCAGGTCATGATCTCAGGGTCCTGGGACCGAGTCCCGCGTCGGGCTCTCTGCTCAGCAGGGGCCTGCTTGCCTTCCCCTCTCTCTGCCTGCCTCTCTGCCTACTGTGATCTCTCTCTGTCAAATAAATAAATAAAATCTTTAAAAAAAAAAAAAAGAAAGAAATCACAGCAAATTCACGCAATGGAATACTACACAGCAAAGAAAAAGAACACCCTCCCCCACACCCAATGGATGATTCTCACAGTCATAATGTTGAATAAAAGAAGCCAGACTCACAAAAACAGACACACAGATCAATGGAACAGAACAGAGAGCCCAGAAATAGACCCTCAACTATATGGTCAACTAATCTTTGACAAAGCAGGAAAGAACGGCCAACGGAAAAAAGGCAGTCTCTTCAACAAATAGTGTCGGGGAAATTGGACAGCCACATGCAGAAAAATGAAACTGGACCATTTCCTTACACCACACATGAAAATAGACTCAAAATGGATAAAGGACCTCAATGTGAGAAAGGAATCCATCAAAATCCTTGAGGAGAACACAGGCAGCAATCTCTTCGACCTCAGCTGCAGCAACTTCTTCCTAGGAACATCACCAAAGGCAAGGGAAGCAAGGGCAAAAATAAACTACTGGGTCTTCATCAAGATCAAAACCTTTTGCACAGCAAAGGAAACAGTTAATAAAACCAAAAGAAAACTGAGAGAATGGGAGAAGATATTTGCAAATGACATATCAGATAAAGGGCTAGTATCCAAAATCTATAAAGAACGTATCAAACTCAACACCCAAAGAACAAATAATCCAATCAAGAAATGGGCAGAGGACATGAACAGACATTTCTGCAAAGAAGACATCCAGGTGGTCAACAGACATATGAAAAAGTGCTCCACATCACTTGGCATCAGGGAAATAAAAATCAAAACCACAATGAGATACCACCTCACACCAGTCAGAATGGATAAAATTAACAAGTCAGGGAATGACAGATGCTGGTGAGGATGCAGAGTAAGGGAAATCCTCCTACACTGTTGGTGAGAAGGCAAGCTGGTACAGCCACTCTGGGAAACAGTATGGAGGTTCCTCAAAAAGTCGAAAATAGAGCTACACTACGACCCAGCAATCGCACTACTGGGTATTTACCCTAAAGATACAAAGGTAGTGATCCAAAGGGACACGTGCACCCAAATGTTTATAGAAGCAATGTCCACAACAGCCAAACAATGGAAAGAACTTAGATGTCCATCAACAGATGAACAGATAAAGAAGATGTGATGTACACACACACACACACACTGGAATACTATGCAGCCATCAAAAGAAATGAAATCTTGCCATTTGTGGCAATGTGGCTGGAACTAGAAGGTATTATGCTTAGCGAAATAAATCAGTCAGAGAAAGACAATTATCATATGATCTCTTTGATATGAGGAAATTGAGAGGCAACATGGGGGTTGGGGGGTTGGAAAAGAATAAATGAAACAAGATGGGATCGGGAGGGAGACAAACCATAAGAGACTCTTTTTTTTTTTTTTTAAAGATTTTATTTATTTATTTGAGGGAGAGACAGTGAGAGAGAGCATGAGCAAGGAGAAGCAGACTCCCCATGGAGCTGGGAGCCCGATGCGGGACTCGATCCTGGGACTCCAGGATCATGACCTGAGCCGAAAGCAGTCATCCAACCAACTGAGCCACCCAGGCACCCACCATAAGAGACTCTTAATCTCACAAAACAAACTTAGGGTTGCTGGGGAGGGGTGGTTGGGTTATGGACATTGGGGAGGGTATGTGCTATGGTTAGTGCTGTGAAGTATATAAACCTGGCAATTCAGACCTGTACCCCTGGGGCCAATAATACATTATATGTTAATTAAAAAATAAAAAAAAAAGCCAGACTGAAAATAGGACATATTGTATGATACAATTTATATGAAATTCAAGAATTAAAAGACAAATCTATAATGATAAGACGTCAGAAGCAAGATTACCTTTGGCTGGGGGATACAAATTAGGAATGACAAAAGGGAATCTTCTGGGTGCTTAAAATATTCCATAAACTGGGGCTCGTGGGTGGGCAGTCAGTCGGGCATCCTACTCTTGGTTTTGGTTTTGGTTTTGGCTCAGGTTGTAATCTCAGGGTGGTGGGACTAAGCCCCAAGTTAGGCTCCACACTCAGCATAAGTCTGCTTAAGACTCTCTTTATGTCGCCCTCTGCCCCTCCCCCCTCAAATAAACAGATAAATAAATCTTTTAAAATATAACATATTCTATATCTTAACATTTGTGGTATTTTATGGGTGTGTGCATGTGTTAAAAATTCACTGAGCTGGGGGCGCCTGGGTGGCTCAGTGGGTTAAGCCGCTGCCTTCGGCTCAGGTCATGATCTCAGGGTCCTGGGATCGAGTACCGCATCGGGCTCTCTGCTTGGCAGGGAGCCTGCTTCCTCCTCTCTCTCTCTCTGCCTGCCTTTCTGCCTACTTGTGATCTCTCTCTGTCAAATGAATAAATAAAATCTTTAAAAAAAAAAATTCACTGAGCTGTATATGTTAAGACTTATACTTTAGTAACAATCTTACACAGCAATAAAATGTCCAAAAAAAAAAAAAAGCCAATACACAGCAAAATCAGGGCCCTTTGGTGGGGAGGGTCCTTGAGAACGAAGCACACAACTCTTATGTGTGATGAGTCAGACCAATAAGGAATGACAAATGATGCCTTCCTTTCCTGAGTATTACAAAATTCTCAGAACAGCAGAGATATCTACAAAATGTCTTTTTAGTTGCCAGAAAAGGGCCTCCTCTGTTAGAAGGAAAAATGAGGTCTCAGAAGTAGGCATAAACAAATTAAGTGTCCATACAAAGCACACAACCCTGCAAGTGTGGTACAGTATACAGAATCAGGCATCAGTTTTATTTCCAATTTGCAATGACCGGCTCTGATCATGCAATACTTGTTTTCCTCTGATTATTAGAAAAAGAAAGAACTTCTGGATAAAGACAAAGGAATGTAGTAGTATCACAATCTTCTTTCCCCAATACCTAACAAAATAAACAAAATATATATGTCTGTGGTGATAGCAGGGACAGTCTGAGAAATGCAAAACAGATGATTAAGATTCTGATTTGTGTGGCAGAACTGCTAACTAATCCATACCTTTACCCACCAGGAAGAGTAGTAAGAATAAATAAAATTAATAAGTAAATTAATGGAATAAAAGTCATAAAGTGAGAAAATAAAAAAGAAAATGCTAACTAATGCTAACTAATTTACAGCCTTTTATCCCCCATGTTGTTTGAGAACTTTGGTCTATAGCCTGAGGAGATTAGGGTAAACAGGGACAGAATTAGTTAAAGGTTGGCCTTGTTGAGTTTAGCTCACGAGAGTGAACAGTATCATGTATGTATTATGGCCCACTCCCATTACTCCAGTATATATCATATTTTTAGGAGCTGTGCTTTTTCCCCTAGTACAGCTGAGACCTGGAAGATCGTAAGCACTCCTGACCTTTTCTGTCTCTGCCAAAGGGCCTGGAGCAGAAGGTAGTATTTTTCATTCTTAAGGAAAAATTTTTTCTTGACTTTTTGCAGAGATGGTTACTTACAATTATGATTTACTTTGCTGCAAATTAGTTAAAAATAGAGAGAAAGAGAGAGTGAGATTTAAGCCAGAAACAGGAGTTGATCCCACCACCATGAGATCATGACTTGAGCTGAAATCAAGAGTTGGAAACTTAGCCCACTGAGCCACCCAGGTGCCCCAGAGAGAGAACCAGTTTTTAATTAAAGGAATACTGTGGAAACAAATCACTTGGACTTTAAAAAAATTTTTGTTCATTTAAGCTCTTGTGAATATTTCTTTTGGGGCACCTGGGTGGCTCAGTGGGTTAAGCCTCTGCCTTTGGCTCAGGTCATGATCCCAGGGTCCTGGGATTGAGCCCTACATCAGGCTCTCTGCTCAGCAGGGAGCCTGCTTCCCCACCCCCTTTCTCTCTGCCTGCCTCTCTACTTGGGATCTCTCTGTCAAATAAATAAATAAAACCTTTAAAAAAAAATAATTTCTTTCTTGGTAAGAAAAATCAAAGATACAGGAAATGAGGCAAAGAATCATCTCCCTTAATCTAAGTGACATAAGCTCTTAGATTAAGAGCGAAATATGACTCTAACAAATGGCAGAATTCCTAAGACAACTGACATAAAGCACTGAATAAATTTAAGATATGCAACATAATGACTTGACTTACATAAATTACAAATTGATTACAACAATAGATTTAGCTACATTCATCACCTGATATAGTTACCAAAACTGAAAGAGAGAGAACCAAAAGGTTCTTTTCCTTGTGATAAAAGCTTTAGGATATACTCAACAGCAACTTTCAAATATATCATATAGCAGTGTTAACTATAGTCATGTTGTATGCTATATCCTCAGTACTCATTTATACTATAACTGAAAGTCTGTACCTCCTGACCACCTTCAACCAGTTCTGTCACTGATAACCACAAATCTGATTTCTTTATTTTTGAAAAGATTTACTTATTGGGCGCCTGGGTAGCTCAGTGGGTTAAAGCCGCTGCCTTCAGCTTAGGTTATGATCTCAGGGTCCTGGGATCGAGGCCCATGTCGGGCTATCTTCTCAGCAGGGAACCTGCTTCCACCTCTCTCTCTGCCTACTTGTGACTTTTCTCTCTGTCAAATAAATAAATAAATAAAATCTTTTAAAAAATAATAAAAATAAAAAGATTTACTTGTTTATTTGAGAGACAAAGAAAGACAGCATGCACATGGGAGGAGAGGGAGAAGGAAAGAATCCCAAGCAGACTCCCTGCCAAGCATGCAGCCCAGCACAGGGCTTGATATCATGACCCCAAGATTGTGAGTCAAGTCGAAACCAAGAGTCAGATGCTCAACCAACTGAGGCACCCAGGCTCCCCCTGATTTCTTTCTATAACTGACACTTCCTGCTACAAGTTATTTTAACACTCCCCCCCACCAAAATGTAAAGTTTGTCAAGAACTATGAAATACTGTTTATTTACAGGAAACGACAGTTCATGAACTGTATTTGTTCTAGCTCATCTCAGATATAATTAATTTCTCCACAATACACAATGCCATTAAGACAAGTTCTGACAAAGAAAATGGGTGACTCAATGTTATTATACACAGCCATTCTGCTATTTGAGTATTTAAGGCAACAAACATTCTCAAATATGAAAGAATCCAAGAAACATAGAATCCAAAGCCCTCCTTAAACAAAAACACCTAACAGTAAAATAAGTAAAAATTAGTAGTAATTATTGTATCCAACTAAATATAGGACTAAAGCTAAACAATGGGGAATGACAGGGTATAAGGGTGGGAAGATGGCTCTGCATCAGCAGGGAAAAATAATATAAGCAACAAAATTCAGGAGGTAGTGGGTAGAGGAGAAGTTTAAGACAGACAATCATCTAATCTTTCAAGCAGGGAGTCAATTCAAACCATTAAACAATGATTTAGTTTCTCAATAATATTATCTTTGACCTTAGATCTTTTTAGGACCTCTGACCATGAAGAACAATATCTAAGATTCAGTAGTTCTCGTGTTACTTCTGTTTCATTTTTAAAATGTCTCGAATATTCAAATAAAATTAAAGGTAATAGTCAACTATTATGACTCAAAATTTACATATTAGATATATTTCACACACTCAAATATTATATAATTTTTATGATTTCATGTTAGTTTTATTTTCTAATAAATTCAGATAAAAATTAGTTAAATATTTTAGTCACAAAGATGTTCAGTATAATCTTGTCCTTAAAATATTCACTCTATTTTCTAGCCATCCATTCAGTCTTTCACTAACTATACAGAAAAATTATCTACAATGTTAATCAAATATTAACAACTACTTATTTCTGGGTTTTTTAAAAAAAGATTTTATTTACTTGATAGAAAGAGAGCACAAGCAGGGGGGAGCAGCAGGCAGATAGAGAAGCAGGGAACTTCTCTCCGCCAGTGTGAGGCTTGATCCCAGGATCCCAGGATCATGACCTGAACCAAAGACAGACACTTAACCAAGTGAGCCACCCAGTGCCCCATTCTGAGGGGCTTAGATTTGGGGTAATTTATTGCTTTATTCTACTTTTCTGGTATTACTTGGATTTTAAATGGGCATGTATTACACTTAAAAGCTTAATACAGCTGTGATTTTGGTTTTTTTTTATGAGAAAAACAACTGTTTGACCGCTACAATCTTTCCCCAGAGTTCCCCAGCTAGAGTAAGTTTGCGATAAAAAAACTGTCTTTCAGTACAGAAAACAAAACAAAACACCTCAATGCAGAAGTGCTGCCATTATCCACAAGAACACAAAACCTCAATGGAGGTTTTCAAGCTTTGAGTTTTTTGTCTCTGGGCTCAGCAGTACCTAAATGAGTAGACTTTATCATCAACAGATGTAAGATATCTCCAAAAGAAGCCCCAACTCATACCTTTACAACAGGATGTCCCCCAGTAGATGCTTTTACTGCTCCTCGACTACCTTCAGTTTCATAATGGGCTCGATGGTGAGTTTTAGGTTGCACTTCTATTTTCAGTTCACACTGTCCAAAATGAGTTGGTAAAGGCCAGTCTAGTGGAGGTAATGAAGATGTGCTATAAACAAAAAACACACAAAAAATGCATTTCACCACACTATTCTTGCCACGTAATTATTCAAATCACTTCTTTGCTAGCAACCAACAATTTATTTCTTTCTATGATCTCTGAAGCAGAGTAATGCAAAAGAAAACTTCACTTAATAAGTTATAACATTAGATATGATGGATACTTAAGAAATAATTCTTGAACTGAAGAATAAAGTCAATTTCATTTACTTTTTGGCTTCCTGCATTCTTTTTAAAAGAATGCCCATTATGAAATTCTAACATTCTATAAAACTATAACTGATTTTCAACTATGTGTACATAATTACAAAAACAAAATAATGTATGATGTCAATCTGTGTGTATATATATCAGTGTCTCTCTAAGGATCCAAAGATCCTTGGATCTCAGTACACAGGCCTCCCTCCCTGATGTGTACCTACAGAAGTTAGTCTATTCTATATGGTGTTTCCCCACTTTTTCCGTATTGCTCTTTTCCCTGTCTCACTGAAATACTGCTTACAGTCAGCAGTATACTGCAATGTGAGGTACAAATTTAAGTTCACTACACACCTGGCTGAAAAAATATAAGGCCTATCACTGCAGCACTCTAAACTTCAATTTTAGAGAAAATGTCAGTTGATCAATAAGATAATTTAAACAGTTTAAAGGGATACAGATTCATTCAGACATATTAACACTGAAAATGTGGGATTTAAAAAAGAAATAACTTATATGTCTATTGGTCAAATATTAAAGGACCCAAAACTACAATGATTTATATTAAAAATATCTTTTTAATGACTGGTGCATTTGGACTGTTAAGGTCTCTTCTACCTCTGAAATGCTGTCATTCCCAACATTCATTTCTTTGAATGTTCCCAGCACAGCTTTACTAACTACTGTGAAACACAAAGGTATGAACTTTTATTAGACTGAAATTGAGTTTCAATTTCAACTTTCGGCTAGTTTCCACACTGTTTCACAGACTTAGCCAAACCCCTACAAAGATTAAGATAATTTTCAAAAGCAGCTTGTGTAATAGGCTCAAAGATGTCTTCAATACCGTAATTCCACATTTTATTTTTCTAAAGATTTGGATCCAGAAATAAACATTCATCCCAATGAAAAAGCATTAAAAAAAAAAGTAAACAAACCTAACTCCACTATGTGCATGATAAAAGTTATTTTCTAATCAATTATAGACTAGATTGATTCTATAAAATAAAATAGGATTATGGTAACTGATCAGTTATTTGGAAAATAAAGCTGTTACACTATTCTCTACTCCAGGCCTTAGGTAGACTTAAGATTCAAAAATACATATATGTAAATACAATTACTATATATTATGTTATTTACACATATTGTAAAATTAATATGTAAAAAAAATATTTAGAAATGTGTAAGTTAGATTTTTGTTTATTTTTAATTATTTTAGCCTGGGTACGGTTTTCAAATATAACACAAAATCCAAAAGCCATATGGCAGATGACAAATGAATACATGAAATATTAAAATTCCTCTACACTAATAAAAAATTCACTTATAAAATTAAAAGACAAAAAATTCTGAAAAAAGCTTGCCATTATACAAATTTCACTGGTACATTAAGCTCTTAAAAATATAAAAAGCCTATTCGCAATTAGTTTTATTAGTAATTTAACTCATACTATAATCAACCTTTCACAAGAAGCTTTTTTAGATAAGAACATTCTTTCTGGGGATTCTTAAATGTAATCTACTATTATTTACAATTCATTATCTACACGCTTTTAAAACGCTAAGTCTAGCCTATCTAAAGGCCCTTTGAAAAATCAATGGAAAATACATGCAGACTTCAATTAATTTGTCCAAAATACACTGAAAACAAAACAAAACAAAACAAAAACAAACCGGGGGTGGGGTGGGGAATGGTCAAACCATTCCATACAGATAATGTAATCACATGCCACCAATAACCCATAAGCATGAAAAATGACCAGCAGCCATTTCCATCAACTCACCGAAATATTGGGGTATGGCCAGGCTTTGGTTTGTTCCAGGTAAAGGGTGAAGGAACTGAAAGAAATTGGTCACCAGATGAATCTTTCTTTAAAGGATACTGAGATCCAAGGCCATCATCTATTGAAGTCTCCCTGGATGGTGATAAATTCCCTTGGTCATCTGAACAGAGCTCTAATTTTCCTGGTAGTACAGTAGCTTGATCTTCAGAAGTCTTCCTTGTTTTCAGAGGGATATCAGTCTCTACACAGTACTGAAATGGAAAAAGTGCAGGGCCAAGGCCTGATCCACCCTGGACAGAAGCATTAAGCCAGGTATCTTCTGTTACACTTCCCCTGGGGGAGTGACCAGGAGAAGGAACAGGTGAGTGATGGGGTGAAAGGGACCCAGCATAACAAACCTCAGCACTGGAGTGTCGTCGCTTCCCACAGGGGGAAGTAGGCCTTGATGAGGGCCCTGAAGCTGGCCTGGGGCTCAGCCAATTCTCATCAGTGACACTTGATCTAGGAGAGTGGCAAGGAGATTGCCTGGGTGACAAGGAGTGTCCAAGTCCGTACTGTTGATGCCAGGACTCTTCTCCAGGGCAGCCTCCGGGCGAGCCACCAGGAGAAGTCAGAGGGGATCCGAGAGTAAATCGGGCAGCAGCTTCATTCAACTCCGAATCCACATCATCATAAATGTGTGAAAGAGATTCACAAGAAGATGCATCTGAGAACCAGCTCCTAGAAGATATACTGCTGGCAGGACTAGGACTAAGGGAAGACTCCCGGTAGGATGGCTCAAGAGGAAGATAGAGATGATCTCTAGAAGGCCTTTCCAAATACTCCCTTTCTGGGTCATTTATATGTAGGTCATCTTCATGAGCATCTACTTCTTGATGACAGTTAGGAGAGATGGATGTAATCTGAATGCTTGGGCACTCAAAAGGTTTGGGACCACCTAACGGGCTGTATTTAGATTCAGGAATCTCACAAGTTCCTTCATAGCTTTTGTGACCTTGGAGCTGAAACGATGGTGACAAAACAGAAGAGTGAGACGGTAATCCATGATGTGGTAAGTTTAAAGTAGATGAGTTTAAAGTAGATGGAGGTGGATCTACATTAAAGATGTAAATGGATGCACAATCATCTGGCTCAAGATCTATGGGGGGAAAGAAAAAAAAAGAAAAGAAAAAAGAAAAAGAAATCAACAAAACAAGAAACTAGAAAATTTAGATATAAATTACTAGATGAGAAAGTAAATAATAATTTTGAGAGAAAAAAGTGGACATAAAATGTACATCATTAGCTCTACTAAAGAGTGATGTGTGTGTTTTGTTTATATTCAAATCCCTACTCTGCCAACACCAACGATGTGTGCTTTTAAAAAAAAATTTTTTTAACATAATCTCTACACCCAACATGGGACTTCAACTTACAACCCTGAGATCAAGAGCTGCATGCTCTACTGAATGAGTCAGGCACCCCAATGTGATTTTTTAAAAAATGTATTTGGTTATTTCTGCAGATATTATTTATATCACATATTTATTTATGTAAGTATATGTGTAATTTCCTCCTTATTTCCACATTTTCTAAAATGAAAATCGAAAAACATCTGAAAATAAATGCTTCTATAAAAGAAATAATCATATACGTAATTCTAAAAAACATTCATGAAATTATAAAATGATACAATCCTATCAATTCGGCCTCATCTGGGGTCTGCAAGTTAAAATGGACTAAGGGATAGAACATTTGAATAGTCTTTGGAATGTTTTTAGTTAATAAGTATACACACTAAGTTTATTAACAAGGACTGCAGACTCAACTGCAGGCTTTGGTTTGTTCCAGGTTCCAAGATGTCAAATAAATGGGTAGAATCTTTTTTTTTTTTTAAGATTTTATTTATTTATTTATTTGACAGAGAGAGATCACAAGTAGGCAGAGAGGCAGGCAGAGAGAGAGGAAGGGAAGCAGGCTCCCTGCTGAGCAGAGAGCCCGATGCGGGACTCGATCCCAGGACCCTGAGATCATGACCTGAGCCGAAGGCAGCGGCTTAACACACTGAGCCACCCAGGCGCCCCTAAAGATTTTATTTATTTATTTGAGAGAGAGACAGTGAGAGAGAGCATGAGCGAGGAGAAGATCAGAGAGCAAAGCAGACTCCCCATGGAGCTGGGAGCCTGATGCGGGACTCGATCCCGGAACTCCGGGATCATGACCTGAGCTGAAGGCAGTCGTCCAACCAACTGAGCCACCCAGGCGTCCCGGTAGAATCTTTAAAAAAAAAAAACAAAAACCGTAAAGAGGTGATCAGGGTATCAATTGATACACCCGCGGCAATTTTAGAACAAGCAACCTAATATAACAATTAATATTTAGCAAGAACTCACTACATGTTAATTACCTTGTCTTTCCCTTTTAAAATTTAAGGTGGATATGTTATATCATACTTTTTTAAAATTCTGAAGTATTTCTTAATAAATTATAACACCTTATTTATTTATTTATTTATTGTTTGACAGGCAGAGATCACAAGTAGGTGGAGAGGCAGGCAGAGAGAGAAGAGGAAGCAGGCTCCCTGCCGCGCAGAGAGATTGATGTGGGGCTTGATCCCAGGACCCTGGGATCATGACCTGAGCCAAAGGCAGAGGCTTTAACCCACTGAGCCACCCAGGTGCCCCTGTAACACCTTTTTAAGTACACCACTCACTCCACTCTCTCAGCTCCACTTACTGAATCAAGATAAGTAGGAAGATCAGAGCTCCAAAGAAGAAAACCCATATTTGACAGTGACAAAAGCTTTAAAAAATAAACTTTTGGTAAGCACAGCATAAGGTATTGGTTGTATACCCGAAACTAATGTAACATTGTGTGTCAACCATACTCAAAAATTAACTGAACAACAATAATAAGATGTTTGGGGAAGGGACGCCTGGGTGGCTCAGTTGGTTAAGCCGCTGCCTTCGGCTCAGGTCATGATCCCGGGGTCCTGGGATCCTGTCCCGCATGGGGCTCCTTGCTCCGCAGGGAGCCTGCTTCTCTCGCTGCCCTCTGCCTGCCTCTCTGCATGCTTGTGTGTACTCTCTCTCTCTGGCAAATAAATTAAAAAAAAAAAAAAAAAAAAAGAGGTTTGGGGAAAATGGTGAATCACTTGTAATGGGTATTGGATTTCTTTTTGAAGTGACGGAAAAAAATTTTTTTAAAGATTTTATTTATTTACTTGACAGAGAGAGCGAGAGAGAGGAGAGAGCACAAGCAGGGGTAGCAGCAGAGGCAGAGGGAGAAACAGGCTCTCCACTGAGCAGAGAGCCCAACAAGGTGCTCTGGGATCATGATAAGCCAAAAGCAGACATTTAACCAACTGAATCACTGATGTGCCCTGGAGTAATGAAAATGTTCTAATACTGACTGTGGTGATGGTTACCCTACTCTGTAAATACACTAAAATCAATGAATGGTACACTTTAAATGTGTGAATTGTATGGTATGTGAATTATATCCCAATAAAACAGTTATGAAAATATAAATCAAAAACATGTTATCTATATTTTATCACAATTTAAAAAAATTTTTTAAAAGATTTTATTTATTTATTTGACAGAGAGAAATCACAAGTAGATGGAGAGGCAGGCAGAGAGAGAGAGGGAAGCAGGCTCCCTGCTGAGCAGAGAGCCCGAAGCGGGACTCGATCCCAGGACCCTGAGATCATGACCCGAGCCGAAGGCAGCGGCTCAACCCACTGAGCCACCCAGGCGCCCCTTGATTTCCAATGTTTTTTATATTTTATTGAGGCTTATAAAAAGTTGCTAAGTAATTTTCAAGGCCATGTGTTAAAAGGTCAAGAGTCAATGATCATCGCTATTTCCTATCTGTTATTTTGATAAATAATATAGCACTGAACATCTCTATACACACAGCTTTTTCTCTTCTTTTGAATCCCTTTCCAAAAATAAATAAATACCTAAAGGTGGAGTTTCTAGATTACAGGGTACCCATTTTTAGCACATATACTATGTACAGACATTTGTTTCAAAAGACTTGTTTTAATATGCATCATGGGAAGGACATGAGTATCAGTTTTACTTTAGTTTCTCCAACCAGGATGTTACTTTAATTTTAATGTAATTTAGGAGTAAAAATGGTTCTGTATGAAATATAATGTTTCTAGACTGCAAAAAACAAAATCCAATTAAATGTAGCTGAAGGAAGGGAAGGTATTTTCCAACGTTAACAAGAGGTCCAAAGATAGGGCGATTCCAGAACTGGTTATTTCATCAGTTCAACAAGGTCACTGATACATCAATGTATTTCTATACTACCATTCCACTTTTGGGGTGTTAACTTTGTGTTGTGCACTTTCAACCACGTATGTGTATTTTGTCCTAAACCAGAAGCAACACAATCGTTCATTAAAAAAAAAAAAACTTTTTTGAGGATTTTAATTTGTCAAACAGGGAGAGATAAAACACGAGCACAAACAGGGGATGTGCTGAGCAAGGAGCCAGATGTGGACTCAATCCCTGGATCCTGGGATCATAACCTGAGCCGAAGACAGAAACTTAACCAACTGAGCCACCCAGGTATCCCTAAAAAAACATTTTTTGAGGGACGCCTGGGTGGCTCAGTTGGTTAAGCAGCTGCCTTCGGCTCAGGTCATGATCCCAGTGTCCTGGGATCAAGTCCCACATCCGGCTCCTTGCTCGGCAGGGAGCCTGCTTCTCCCTCTGCCTCTGCCTGCCTCTCTGTCTGCCTGTGCTCGCTCTCTCTCCCTCTATCCCTGACAAATAAATAAATAAAATCTTAAAAAAAAATTTTTTTTTTTGAGTAGCTGCTATGGAACAGACATGTTCTAGACACTGAAAACACAAGAGTAAACAAAGTCCCCATCCTCATAGAACTTCCATGCCACCATGAAATAAAACGTCTTTAAAAATGGAGTCCAGCTGCGCCTGGGTGGCTCAGTGGGTTATAGCCTTTGCCTTCGGCTTAAGTCATGATCCCAGGGTCCTGGGATCGAGCCCCGCATCAGGCTCTCTGCTCTGCGGGAAGGCTGCTTCCTCCTCTTTCTCTCTGCCTACTTGTGATCTCTGTCTGTCCAATAAATAAATTAAAAAAATAAAAAATACAAAATACAAATAAATAAATAAATAAATAATGGAGCCAAGCGGCCAGCAGGGGGAGCTCTCACACCCTCCAAGTCTTCCTCAACTGCAGCCCAAACAGGAAGAGATGAACAAAGCAAGTGAACACCAGTTTACCACCCCAAGGAAGGGGAAGAGAGGTTTTTCTCCTCCCCCAGGCAACAGCTCAGCCAATGACAGTCTGTCACAACAGCCAAAGAAAAGCCTCTATACTTTGAGCTAGAGTTAACGTCAATGGGCTTTTTGATTAAAACGGCCCAACTCCCCCACTATCCTCCATAAAAATCCTTTCCATTCCCTTTTCTCAGATTTGCCTATGGTTTTGCTATAGCTTGCTTGTCTCAAATCACAATTTTCAGCTACTCCAAATACTCCCATTTTAGCTGGTAAAATAAATGGCAGCTTTATTTTTAAAGTTAACACCAGTAACATGTCAGGTTACTTATTGTAACTTATTATCAGGTTACTTATTGTAACTTACAATACTTATTGTAAGGAAAAATAAAATAGGGGAAGGGGAATAGAAGTGAGAAAAGGACCAAAGTTAATTTAGATAAGGGGTTAAGTAAGAAAAGGATTTTCTCCAGTATGTGAGGAAATACCAAAAGGATAAGAGGAACAGAGCTATAAAGAAATCTATGGGGGAAACACTACAGGTTGAGGAAATAGTTGAGTGCAAAGTCCTTAAGACATAGAATTTTTGGATTTTATGAGAAAAAACAAGAAGGCCAATGGGGAAAGAACCGAGAGTGTAGAGTCAGGCCTGGGGGTGGAGGGACACTGGCTAGTAAAGTAAGGCTTCACAGACCATTAGAACAACCGATTTTTATTATGAGATGAGAAACCACTGGAGGGTTGTAAGCAAAGGACTGTCATAATCTGATATATAACAATGTGACCTATATTTAAGAGACTATTGAAATAATCTAAGTACAAAATAATGGAGCATAGAACCTGGGTGATGGTATGTTGTAAAAGTAGAAAAAGCAGTAAGAAGAAAGGTGGAGTGTTTTGTTTTGTTTGTGAGGTAGAGCTGACAGAACTTGGACTGGATGTGAGAAACACAGGTGAGGCAAGGATGACACCAAGGCTTGGGGCCTGAAAGAGTGTAAGAACAGTGTTTATAATTACTGAAATAAAGGAGAAATTTGGGAGACAGAACATCAAAAATTCTCCTATGGACATACAAAATGTGAGATGCCAACAAGCTTTCCAAGTGGAGATATCAAGTAGATAGTTTTATATAAAATCTCAGGTTTACCACATAGGTTTGGGAGTCATTAATGTACAGATAACATTTAATCCTACTAAGACCAGAACAGAGGTGTCACCTGGGGGCTCAGTCGGTTAGGCGTCTGCTTTTGGCACAGGTCATGATCCTGGGTCCTGGGATCAAGCCCCACGCCGTCGGCCTCCCTGCTCTGTGGGAAGTCTGCTTCTCCCTGTGACCCTAAACCCCTCATGCTCTCTCTCTCTGAAATAAATAAAATCTTTAAAAAAAAAAAAAATGACCAGAACAGAGGACAAGGGAGTAAGTGCAGATGGAGAAGAAAGCATGCAACTGAGGCATAGGAGAGCCCAAAGTTTAGGAATCAGGGAGAGAAAGAAAAATGAGGAAAGAAAAGGGACAGTCACAGAAATAGAAGAAAACCCAAAAATGTGACATCTCAGAAACCCAAGTGCTCATTTATTCAACAATTATTTATAATGTCATTACTATTTTCTAGGAACTGTCCCAGATGCTAGGTATATAAGTAGTAAGTAAGTAAATATATAAATAGTAAATAAGATATGCATGGTCCCTGGCTTCATGAAGTGTACAGTCTCAGGGGACATTGACAAAAACAAAAATTAAACATTGTAACTACTACTAAATGGCAGAAATTTCAGAGACTAAAGAAGCAATCTACTTGACAGAGCGTACAGGGACAGCCTTTTTGAGAAGGTGGCATATAAGCTAAAACCTGAAAGATGAATAGGAACCAGCAAGCAATGAAAAGGAGGCTTAGGTAGAGAAAACAATAGTTCAACACAAGGGTTATAAGCAAACAGTCAGATAAGACTTTGGCTTCTTTGAGGAAGTGAAAGGCCCAGTATGTGCCTAGAGCCAATAACAGAAGGGCAAGAACAGAAAAGAAGCAAAAGCTAGAAGGATCATGGTAAGAAGTGTGAATTTTATTCTAAAGATAATGGAAACCATAATAGAGTTTCAAAAGGAGAGTGACATAATCTCTATATTATTTGAAAATAACTTAACCTACTGCATATCTAGTACCTAGAAAATCCCTGATGCTTATTAAGTCTGTACTAATGTATTTGTTCAAGTTGTTGTCATAAATGTCTTATAGCACTGCAGAGATATGAATACAAAATTTGGAAGAGTGCTGCTTCATCTTCTTCCCAAGTGTCACCAAAGCCCAAGCGCTGGGAATGATACGAGCAGCTACTACAACCCCTCTATAATAGTTCTAGCTCCAGATCTCCAACTCAACAATTCTCAAATTCATGGTGCCTTCAGAAACTTGACCATCTCAAGACTTATTTGCTCCGTGTCCCTTGAGCCACTAGGAGGTCACACACAGGCATGCAGTAATCTGTAAATGTCTTAAACACCATAGAGCAAGTGTTGGCAAAATATAGCCTGCGGCCAAACCTGGCATCCACCTGTTTCCATACAGCCTACAAGCTAAGAAGAGTTTCAAATGACTGAAAAAAAAAAATCAAGTAATACTGTTACATGACACAAAATGATGTGAAATTCATATTCTGGTGTTCACAAATAAAGTTTTAATGGAACACATGCATGCTCATTTGTTTGGGTATCATCTATGGTTACTCTCACACAACAAGGGTAGAGCTGAGCAGCTGTGAGAGGTAACTGCTTCCCACTGCTACCTGCTTCACTAACAAATTGCAGTGACACAGTTTTAACTGGACAGCATTCTGAATGCAATGCATATTGACATACTGCGACGTCGTTTTAACCTTACCAGTAAACACCTATCAAATCAAAACAGGACAGAGAAA
Source organism: Neogale vison (assembly GCF_020171115.1). Taxonomy (NCBI): domain Eukaryota; kingdom Metazoa; phylum Chordata; class Mammalia; order Carnivora; family Mustelidae; genus Neogale; species Neogale vison. Next base: position 17,571,125 of record NC_058097.1, read on the forward strand.
AGCGGACTTCAAATCTAAGTCACACTTCCAGGGCACCCGGAATGTGGGTTATTTTGCTACCAAATTAAATGGCAAGGTATTATATTTATCATCCAATGACATTATGGCTGTGCTATAAGAATACCCTATACATCAGCAATACCACAATAAATTCATCACAACAGCTCAACTCACAGGAAAATAAAATTTAGGGGGAAAAAAACCCCCAACAACAACAGAATACCTTATCATAGCAGAATTTCTTTACAAAAGGGAAAGAATAAAAATGAGGCTGCAACTGAAGTTAGTTTCTGAATGGCTCATTTGTTAGCCAACCACAGAAAACCATCTTCTAATGGTAATTCATTTAAACTGTTTGATTGCAGCAAGTGAAGAAACTTGCTCAGAGAAAATAAACTTGTATTAGCCTTTCAGCAAGCATGGTTGATTGAAAAATTGAGGACATTGGTAATAATATCAATAGGCAATTGCATAACAAGGCAAATGGTTTCAAGTCATTCTCCTTGGCTCCTGATGTATAAAAAGATGTTACAGGTACAGGTTACGTTCAATTACTATTTAAGGGTAAAAGTGAAATTTAAAGTGACTGAAGAATTAGCTTGTATGAATAGTCTGCATGGAACAACTTTAGGCAAGAACATTTTTTAAAAAGTTGAGAAAACAAGGACGCCTGGGTGGCTTAGTGGTTAAGCGACTGCCTTCAGCTCAGGTCATGATCCCAGAGTCCTGGGATTGAGTCCTGCATCAGGCTCCCAACTCCACGGGGAGTCTGCTTCTCCCTCTCACCTTCTCCTCGCTCATGCTCTCTCTCACTGTCTCTCTCTCTCTAATTAATTAATTAATTAATTAAATTTTAAAAGTTGAGAAAACAAGAGTTTAGTATAATCTTCATGGATGCTACTAAGATGTATTGTGACTGGTACTGGTAAAAATATGAGAATATTATGATAGTAATATTATGAACAATTGTACACCACCAAATTAGACAATCTACAAGAAATGAGCAAATTCTTACAAACATATAAATTACCAAAACTGACTCGGAAAAAATAGGAAAATCTCAACAGGCATATATCAAATAAAGAGATTCTATCAGTAGCCAAAAAATCTCCCAACAAAGAAAGTCCAAAACAAAATAGCTTCACTGGTGAATTCTATCGAACACTGAGAGAACATTCCATAAGGCCTTTATTACCCTGATACCAAGCAAGACAAAGATACAAGAATACTACAGATTGGGGCGCCTGGGTGGCTCAGTGGGTTAAACCTATGCCTTGGGCTCAGGTCATGATCTCAGGGTCCTGGGATGGAGTCCCGCATCAGACTCACCGCTAAGCGGGGAGCCTGCTTCCCACCCCTCTCTCTGCCTACTTGTGATTTGTCAAGTAAATAAATAAAATCTTAAAAAAATAACACTACAGACTAATATACCTTATGAATATAGACATAAAAATCCTCAACAAAATACTACAAACATTTTTTAAAGATTTTATTTATTGAGAGAGACAGAGAGAGTGACAGCATGAGTGGCAAGGAGGAGGAGAGGCAGCTCAGACTCCTAGATAAATTCTGATATTCTTTTCCATTTCCTATTTTTCTCTTTGCTTAACTCTTTGGAGAATTTCTTCAGCTTGATCTTTCAGTTTTTCTTTGAGTCTGCCATTCATTATTTTAATTTCTAGGAGCTCTTATTTCATCTTTTTTTTTTTTTTTTTAAGAGAGAGAGAGCATGGATGCATGCAGAGGGAAAGAACCAATGCAGGGCTCAATCTTGATCTCATGACCTTGAGATCGTGACCTGAGCTGAAATCAAGAGCCTAACACTCATCCAAATGAACTACTCAGACACCCTTCATCTTTTTATAAAAGCCCATGTTCTTGTTTCAAGGTTACAATATCTTGTTTTTTTTTCTGAGGTTACTGAGGTTAGGTTTTGTTTTTATTTTTGAGGTTTCCACCTTGCTGCATAGTCTTTTCCCTTCACTTCTTTTTGTCTTTAAGGTTGAAGCTTTTCTCAGATGTTCAATTATCTGTGGCTATCTGCTTATTTTAAAAAATGAGGCACCAAAGCCTTAATGGCAGTTATGTGATCACAATTGGCACTTGCTAACTTGTAGGCCTAATTGTAGGAGTTTTACTAGGTTACCTTGTTATGTCATAAACTGTAGGTCTTTTCTCTTAGGCTAATCAGACTCGCAAGAGAAGAATCTTTTTTTTTTTTTTTTAAAGATTTATTTTTTATTTGACAGACAGAGATCACAAGTAGGCAGAGAGGCAAGCAGAGAGAGAGGGGGAAAGGATTCGGGGCTCAATCCCAGGACCATGGAATCATGACCCGAGCAGAAGGCAGAGGCTTTAACCCACTGAGCTACCCAGGTTCCCCGAGAAGCATCTCATTGTACTAAGCCAAGGGAGAGAAGAGTATTGGGGGTTTTAATATGCAAGTTTTAAACTTCAATTTCATCAACTCTGTTTTCAGTATGGTTAGCCTGGGGTTTTTTTGGTTGTTTTTTTAAGATTTTATTTATTTATTTGACAGAGATCACAAGTAGGCAGAGAAGCAGGCAGGCAGGTGCCGGGGCTCCTCACTGAGCAGAGAGCCCGATGCAGAGCTCGATCCCAGGACCCTGAGACCATGACCTGAGCTGAAGGCAAAGGCTTAATCCACTGAGCCACCCAGGCATCCCGGTTAGCCTGGTTCTTAATCGTCCTGTTTTACCTCTTGAGAAAATCTCCAGTGTTCTGCCTAGAGAGGTGGTCATCCAGCAGTGTGAAGGGAGGCAGTGACAGAAATTGGGAAGGTCAGTGACTCATTAAACAAACACTGTGCCAATCTTCTTTTCATTTTTACCTTCACCAAAAGTACCCGGTAGTTGATTTCCTAAGTGTCTGGAGTTCTTTGTTGGAAATTAGTTTTCACACTTTTCAGTTGCTATATCAGTTACCATGTGTTCTGCGTTGCACCTTCTAAAAGTTTTGTTGTCATGGCTTCATCTTCTGTTCTTTTTGTTCTTTTGAGTTTACACCCTTAAAAAATATCCTTGGGGTACCTGGGTGGTTCAGTCGGTTAAATGTCTGACTTCATCTCAAGTTACGATCCTGGGGTCCTGGGATCAAGTCCCACATTGGGCTCCTTGCTCACCGGGGAGCCTGCTTCTCCTTCTGCCTCGGCTGCTCCCCCTGCTTATGCACACGCTCGCTCTCTCTCGCTCTGAAAATAAATTTTTTAAAAAAAGATTTTTTTAAAAAATGCTTTTACAGGGGTGCCTGGATGGCTCAGTCGGTTGAGCGACTGCCTTCAGCTCAGGTCATGATCCTGGAGTCCCGAGACAGAGTCCCACATTGGACTCCCTGCTTGACAGAGAGTCTGCCTCTCCCGCTGACCTTTCTCCACTTAATACTCTCTCTCTCTCTTTCTCTCTCTCAAATAAATAAAATCTTGAAAAAAAAATCCTTTTACAATCATTTAGTGGAGATTCAGTAGGGAATGGGCAAATGTATGTCTTCAGTCCTCTTTCTAGAAGTTCTTTCAAATTGTTTCTGTTTTTACTGAGATAAAATTTATTACACAACATGCAGTTAACCATTTTAAATTATATAATTAACTATTTTTAAGTATACAATTAAGGGGTATTTGGTATATTTACAATGTTGTGCAATCGCCAGCTCTCTTTAGTTTCAAAACTTTTTCACCAGCCCTTAAAAAAACCCATACCCATTAAGAAATCATTCCTCATTTCCTTCTCCCTGCATCCCTGGTTACCTCTAATCTACTTTCTATCTCTATGATTTGCCTATTCTAGACACATCATCTAAAAGGTATCATAGAGTATGTGATCTTTTTTTAATCTGGCCTCTTTCCCTTACTGTAATGTTTCCCACGTTAATCAAGGTTGCAACATCTTTGACTACTCTGCTCCTTTTTATGGCTTCCATTGTTTGTATGCACCATAATTTGCTTCCCCCATTCATCCACTGATGGACATCTGGATTGTTTCTACCTTTTGGCTATTAATATATAATGTTGCTATAAACATTTGTGTACAAACGTCTATTAAGACAGTATATTTACATTCTCTTGGGTATGTACCTAGAAGTGGATTTGGGGGGTCTTATGCTAATTCTGTGTTTCACTTTTCTGAGGGACTGTCAAACGGTTTTTCCACAAAACTATACCATTTTACATTGCTACCACTAATATATGAGGGTTCCCATTTCTCCACATCCTTGACACTTACTATTATTTATTTATTTTCTAATCAAAGTCACCCTAGGGTGCCTGAGTGGCTGAGATTGTTAAGCATACGACTCTTGATTTCAGATCAGATCATGATCTCAGGGTGATGAGACAGAACTCCATATCTGGCTCTACTCTTTGCAGGGAATCTGCTTGAGAGTCTCTCTCCCTCTCCCTCTGCTCCCTCCCCCAAATAAATAAATAAAATCTTGGGGGGAAAAAATTAAAACCATCGAAGTGGGTATGAAGTATCTCATTGTGGTTCTTATTTACATTTCTTTAATGACCAGTGTTGAAGGGCTTTCTTTCTTATTTAAACTTATTTATTTATTTACTTATAAAGTAGGCTCCATACCCAGAGTGGAGTCCGACATAGGCCTGAACCCACAATCCTGAGATTAACTCAACCAACTGAGCTACCAAAGTGCCCCTCAAACATCTTTTCTTGGGCGCCTGGGTGGCTCAGTGGGTTAAGCCGCTGCCTTCGGCTCAGGTCATGATCTCAGGGTCCTGGGATCGAGTCCCGCATCGGGCTCTCTGCTCAGCAGGGAGCCTGCTTCCCTCTCTCTCTCTCTCTCTCTCTCTCTGTGACTGCCTCTCTCTCCGTCTACTTGTGATCTCTCTCTGTCAAATAAATAAATAAAATCTTTAAAAAAAAAAACAAAAAACAAAAAAAAAAACATCTTTTCTTGTGCTTGTTGGCAATTCATCTATCTTCTTTGGAGAAATGTCTATTCAGTTCCTATGCCCATTTTTAAAATTGGGTCTTTTTGTTTCTGAACTGTAAAAGTTCCTTATATATTCTGGATACTCAAACTCATCAGATATATGATTTGCAAATACTTTCTTCCATTTTCTGGGTTGTCCTTTCTTCCTCTCTCAATTTTCAGATTTTTTTTTTTAAGAGAGGAAATCAACTTTCTGAAGGGAAAATGTCATCGTAACACAGAATCATCTGCAGAGGGGTTTGGTGAATGGCATTTTTCAAGAACTACTTTGCAAATTTTTATTCTTGAAGTATAATTGATAAAATATTGTATTAATTTCAGGTGCATAACATAGTGATTCCACAATTCTTTTTTTTTTTTTAAAGATTTTATTTATTTATTTGAGAGAGAGAGACAGTGAGAGAGAGCATGAGCGAGGAGAAGGTCAGAGAGCAAAGCAGACTCCCCATGGAGCTGGGAGCCTGATGTGGGACTCGATCCTGGGACTCCAGGATCACGCCCTGAGCCGAAGGCAGTCGTCCAACCAACTGAGCCACCCAGGCGTCCCTATGATTCCACAATTCTTTACATTATGTAATGCCTACCACATAAGTGTAGTTACCATCTGTCACTAAACAATGTTATTATTATTTATTAACTGTATTCCTCATGTTGTCCTCTTCATCCCTGTGACCTACTTATTTTATAACTGGAAGACTGTACCTCCTTAAACCCCTGCATCTATTTTGCCCATCCCCCCACTGTCTCTCTTCTGGCAACCACCAGTTTGTTTTCTGTATTTATGAGTCTGTTTGTTTCTTTGTTTGTTTAGGTTTCACATGAGTGAAATGATTTCACATATGAGTGGAATCATATGTTATTTGTCTTTCTCTTTTTTTCACTGAGCATACTACCTTCTAGGTCCATGCATGTTGTTATAGGTGGCAAGATTTTATTCTTTTTATTTTTTTAAATATTTTATTTATTTGAGAGAGAGCGAGAGCACAAAAGGAGTGTCAGGGAGAAGCAGACTCCCCACTAAGCAGGAAGCTAATGCGGGACTCAATCCTGGGACTCCAGGATCAAGACCAGAGCCAGACAGATGCTTAACCAACTGAGCCACCAGGTGTCCCAAGATTTCATTCTTTTTTATGGCTGAATAAGGACTGTCCTTATTTTCTTTATAGTATCTTTTGATGCACAAAAGTTAATTTTTAGGAAGTCCATTTCATCCAGTTTTTCTTTTGTTGCTCCTCTTTTAATATCAATTCTAAGAACCTTTTCCCAAATCCACGAAAATACACCTATGTGTTCTTCTAAGAGTTTTATAGTTTCAGCTCTTAATTTAGGTCACTGATCTAGTTCGAGTTAATTTATGTATATGGTGTGAGGTGGGGTTCAACTTCATTCTTTTGTATGTAGTTATCCAGTTGTCCCAGTGCCATTTGTTGATTTATTCTTTTTCCATGTAATCATTTTAGCACCCTTGTCAAAAATTAATTGGCCGTAGGGGTGCCAGGGTGGTTCAGTTGGTTAAGTGTCTGCCTTCAGCTCAGGTCATGATCCCAGAGTCCTGGGATCAAGACCAGCATCAGGCTCCCTGCTCAGTGGGAACCCTGCTTCTCCCTCTGCCTGCCACTCCCCCTGCCTGGGCACACGTACTCTCTCTTTGTCAAATAAATAAAATCTTTTTAAAAATTTTAAAAAAAAATCTTTTTAAAAATTAAAAAAAAATTTTTTAATTAAAAAAAATTAAATGGCCATAAATATTTTAGGTTTATTTCTGTACGCATTTATGTTCTATTTAGTCTATATGTTTATCCTTACACCAATACCACACTTTTTGATTACTGCTTTGAATTAAGTTTTTGAATTATGAAGTGGAAGTCTTCATGCTTTTCCCTTTTCGATATTGTTCTGGCTGTTCTGGGCCCCTTTCAGTTCCATATAAATTTGAGGATTGGTCTCATTTCTGCAGAAAAAGCCACTGAAATTTTGGTACAGACCACATTGTCTAAACTGCTTTGTGGAATATTTCAGTGTTAAAATTAAATCTTCCAATCCATGAACAAGGGAATTCTTACCACTTATTTAGCTTTTTAATTTCTTTCAGCAATATTTTGCAGTTATCAGTGTGTAGGTTTTCTACCTCTTTGGTTAAATTTATTCCTAAGTATTGTATTCTTTTGGAGGCTGATGTAAACAGAATTATTTTCTTAATTTACTTTCAGCACAACTGAATCTTATGTGTTGATATTCTACCTTCCAACTTTCCTTAATTTATTAGTTCTAATTGTGTTTTGTGGATTCTATGGGATTTTCTATATATAGACTCATGCCATCTGCAAAGAGATAGTTTTACTTCTTCCTTTCCAATTTGGATGCCTTTTATTTCTTTTTATTGCCTAACTGCTCTGGCTAGGACTCTCAGTACAATGTCGAACAGCAGTGGTTAAAGTGGCATCTTTGTTTCGTTCTTGGTCTTAGCGAGAAAGCTTTCAATTTTTCACCATTAAGTATGATGTTAGTTATGGGGTTTTCATAAATCCCTTGATCATTTTAAGGACGTTCCCTTCTATTCCTAGTTTGTTGGGGTTTTTTTTCTTTTATCATGAAAAAGTATTGAATTCTCTTAAATGTTTTTTTTTTTTATCAATTCAGATGATCCTCCAATTCTAGTACTGTAATGATTAATGTTCATATGTTGAATCACCCCTGCATTCCTGCCCTAAATTCCATTTGTTTGTTTTTTTAATATGCTGTTAAATTTGGTTTTCTAGGGCACATGGTGGCTCAGTCGCTTAAGCATCTGCTTTCAGATCAGGTTGATCCTGGGGTCTTGGGAATCAAGTCCCACATCAGGCTCCTTTCTCGGCAGGGAGTCTGCTTCCTCTCCCTCTGCCTGCTGCTTCCCTGGCTTGTGCTCTCTGTCAAAATAAATAAATAAAATATTAAAAAAAAAAAAAAAAGGCAGAGGTGCTTGGGTGGCTCAGTGGGTTAAAGCCTCTGCCTTCGGCTCAGGTCATGATCCCACCATCCTGGGATCAAGCCCCGCATCGGGCTCTCTGCTCGGTAGGGAGCCTGCTCCCTTTCCTTTATCTGCCTGCCTCTCTGCCTATTTGTGGTCTCTGTCAAATAAATAAAATCTTTAAAAAAAAAAAAAAGCAGTATGTTAGAATCAATGTGGAATTTCACACAGGTACTCATACTATACGCTACAAAAGCAGAAAGAAAATACTTCCTAAAAAGAGGTTTATTTATTTATTTAAAGGTTTTTATTTATTTATTTGACACAGAGAGAGAGAGCACAAGTAGGCAGAGAGGCAGGCCGGGGGGGGGGGGGTGCGGCGGGTGAAGCAGGCTACCCGCCGAGCAGACAGCCCAGTTCTGGGCTCGATCCCAGGACCCTGAGATCATGACCTGAGCCGAAGGCAGAGACCCAAATCACTGAGCCACCCAGGCACCCCAAAAATTTTATTTATTTTAAAAGACTTAATTTATTTGAGAAAGAGAGTGAGAGAAAACAAGAGTGAGGAGGTAGACAGGCAGAGGGCGAGGGAGAAGCAGGCTGTCCACCGAGCAGGGAGCCTTACATGGGGCTTATCCCAGGACTCATAAGCAGTGGGATTGGGAGAGGGAGAAGCAGGCCTCCCACTGAGCAAGGAACCCAATGCAGGGCTCCGTCCCAGAGCCCTGGGATGGTGACCTGAGCTAAAGGCAGACCCTTAACAATTGAGCCACCCAGGTGCCCCCAAGAAGAGTTTTAAAAAGTAAAGGAATCCTTTAGGTCCTATTGCTGCTGAAAAACAGTAGTAATGAACAATTGTTCAAAGGAATTCTCACCCAAAAAGAAAAAAAACAGGAGAATCATTTGGTAACCACCTACTTAATATTAAGCTCAATTACAGGGACAAAGTCAATAGTGAAGAAAGGTTCTGCCACCACAGCTTAACATCCACATGTAGGAAAAAATAAGTACAGTCAATTCACAGTCATCTAAGAAAATACAGAATATATACTAGTATGATTTTGTTTAAAAAAATGCCAGGACAATTTAATTTTTTCCTACAATAGCCATTATAGTGGCCTACAAAGAGAGAACAATTAGAAAATCAAATCTACCTAGATTATAAATAATAAGCCTTTGTTTGAATCCATTGCATGTGACATTCTCAACAACGGGGAAAGAAATCATGGTAGCAATTAGGTATACAAATTGTTGTTTTGGAAATAGTGACCCACAGATATCAACATTTAGATAGCTTGTACTTTAGTACAACATCAACATTACTAGCTTGTCCTTTTTAAGTTACTTATGAATAACCAATGTAACTATTAAATACATACTCATGTTTCCAAATGTTATACTGGATTAGTATTATTAGTATTTGTATAATACTTGTATTAACTATAACGGCAATGGCAACTACTATAAAAGACAAAATTCTAAATTACCATGAGAAGCTGTGGGAAAGTCTCTTAAAAGCAGAGAAAAAACGGGTGCCTGGATGGCTCAGTCAGCTAAGCATCGAGTCTTGGATTTGGCTCAGGTCATGATCTCAGGGTAGTGAGATGGAGCCTGCGTGTTGGGTGCCGGGCTCTAAGCTCATGGGCATGGAATCTGCATGGGACTTTTTTTTTTTTAATTAATTACTTATTTATTTATTTTTGTAAAAGAGAAAAAGCATGCACGTGAGCATGAGTGGGGGAGGGGCAGAGGGCGAAGCAGACTCCCCACTGGGCAGGGTGCCTGATTCGAGTCTAATCCCAGGACTCTGGGATCATTACCTGAGCCTAAGGCAGATGCTTAACCAACTGAACCACCCTACCTGGGGTTCTCTCTCTTCCTGTCCTCCTGCCTCTCCTCCACTCTCTAAAAATCTTGGGGCATCTGGGTGGCTCATTTGGTTAAGCAGCTGCCTTTGTCTCAGATCATGATCCCAGAGTCCTGAGATCAAGCCCCAAGTCAGGCTCCCTGCTCAGCAGAGAGCCTGCTTCTCCCTCTCCCTCTGCCTGGCATTCTGCCTACTTGTGCTCTGTCAAATAAAAAAAAAACTTTATATAAAAAAAATAAGTAAATAAATAAAATTTAAAAATCTTTTTTTTAAAAAGGCTGAGAGAAAACAACAAAGTGGTCAAATTATGATTCCAACATTAATACAGACTACATTAAGACCACACTAGACAAATAATGGATTGTGTATTATATTTAGAAAGTAGTGTAGAATAACACAAGCCCAAGGCGGGGTGGGGCTCAAAAGAGAAAACATGATGAACACTAACTTCGGAGTCAAATACACCACTTAATAGAGACCTTACGTTCTTCAAGTTAATTAATTTATCTGAGTTTCAATTACCTTATCAGTAAATTGAGGATAATATCTATACTGAAAGGTTGCTATGAGTATTCTTGATAATCTGTATCAATGTCCAGCATCAGGGTGCCTGAGTGGCTCAGTGAGTTAAGCCTCTGCCTTCGGCTCAGGTCATGATCTCAGGGTCCTGAAATCCAGCCCTGCATCAGGCTTTCTGCTCAGCAAGGAGCTTGCTACCCCTCTCTCTCTGCCTACCTCTCTACCTACTTGTGCTCTCTCTCTTTGTCAAATAAATAAATAAAATCTTTAAAATATATACATCTAGCCTCATATCTGGAACATCACTAAATAAATGTTTATGTATCTAACACATGCATACATATATAACATTTGAAAGAACGGAAGCAAATCTGGTTCTCAATAATCTGTGTATTACTACTGAGTATAATTTTTATTAAGTCAACAATAGAGTTCTACTGCTTAAAACAGCATATTATCAGAGTTAATAAAAGCTAAATAGAAGAACTTTAAAAGTAGTCATCTAATAAACCACATCGGTAAGTCCTTTACTATAGTGATATGAATGCTAACCCTTATGCTTCCAATGAGTGTACAAGATTCATTATTTCAGAAACCAATGTCATGTATTATAGTCCCTCCATTTCTCCCCAAACCAGGATTATCTTTTAGATACCATTTCTTCTCTTAATCCCTTACTACTCTACACTTTCCCCCTACATGCCAGGCTACTAACAAGGATGACACCAGACTCCTCTCTGTTCTCAATCTCTTACAGAAAAGATCCTCCATCCTCATCTCTAAAACTTAAGGCTGGTTCCCCTGAGGACACTGCTTCTCAGGAAGTCATTGTAGTATACAGTTGCTTATTCACCAATTCTCAAATGTGTGCTCTGGGGCCAAAAGACAGAGAGCCAACAGCACTCTCTCATCTTCCACACACCTTTCCCAGCTTTTGCAACATTTCTTACCAATCTTTGAAAGGTCCACACCATCCAGCTAAATCATCTTCCATCTGTTATTACCATTATCCAATGTCCTCTCGGTCACTGGCATCTGTAACAGGTTTCCTCTACAATCCAAGTCTATTTGACCCTAGGCATCTTCAACATCCAAGTCCTCCATCACCACCTCACTTCAGCATCTAATTCCCACGAACTTAACCTGGACTTTGACATTGCCTGGGCCCATTTTGCTACATATAATCTTAAAATGCTAAAATTCCAATCTCTTACCACTACCCCTAACTATTCATCACTCTTTCTCTTACTCTATTATACCAACTGTGTTACCTCATCTAGATGTACAGTCTTTTAACCCTTCCCCTTTCTCTCAGTCTTTCACCTCCTGGTTTTACTTACTATCTTATCTAAACTATATCTCAGATTCTAGCACTTCAAATGCCTTCTTCCAGACAGCTCATTTTCGTCTACTCTTTGACCTTCCACCCAGCAGATTTCAACCCAGAATCAATCCAATCATTTGTTTTTCTGTTATTAAACATAAGAAGTTAAGTATCGCTGGGGGAATGGATAGGGCAGAAGCGGTAGGCAGGCAGGAAAAGACAACACCAATATAGACTGGAAGAAACACAAATAACAGAGAACCACTATCTCCTACGCCACCCTCAAAAATATGATCTCTACAAATGCTTATATTTATCCTTTTCATTTCTTCCTTTCTCAGTAAAAAAGTGACCCATCTCCCATATAAAGCTATTCTTCTCCATCCATGCTCCAAATTCCATTCCCCAGTCCCGTCAGTTACCTTCTCTTTCATTGCTTCAACCTTCCCCTTCTCACCACCCACTACTTCCTTCAATCTCTCACTTCCTTTAAGAAGTTTCCCTGAGATCTGAGTTCTTCTCTAGGGTCTTCACTCTTCTTCATCTAAAATACTGTTTTAAGATGGGGGCAATTTTGATCCCCAGACTGCCAATGTCTGGAGGCAGTTTTGGTTGTGATAGCTGAAGGGGTACTACTGGCACAAAGCAAGTAGGGGCCAGAGATGCTGCAATGTACAACTCAGCTCCCAAAACAAAGAACTACCCAGTCTAAATGTCAATAGTACCAAAGCTGAGACACCATGCTCTAAAAACTAAATTTTCAGGAGAGCCTAAGTGGTTCAGTCCATTAAGCATCCAACTCTTAATTCTGGCTTAGATCATGATCTCAGAGTCCATGACATTAAGCCCAATGATCCTGGGATCATGACCTGAGCCAAAGGCAGATGATGCTTAACCAACCGAGCCACCCAGGTACCCCAATAAATAAATCTTTAAAAAAAAAATACTCTCTCTCCAACTCCCTCTGTCTCTTCCCCCTCTAAAAAATACAAATACATTTCCAGAAAAAGTCATGTACTGTTATTGTCTCCACTTCCTCATTTTTCAATGTTATCTGGCTTCAGGTCTCATCCATACACTGGAAGAACTCTTAACAGAGAATGAACTTTTATCCACCTCCCTGAAGAAGTAGATGTTAATTACTCCTCCTTAAAGTCCTCTACTTGAAAAGCAACAATGAAGACATGAAAGCTGAAAATAAATCAAACAGAAAGTAGATAAAAATGAAAAAACAAAAACAAAAACAAAATATGATGCTTTAAGAAGACCAAATAAACTAAAAACTTAGGTTCACACAAAAACCTGTGTGTAACACTACAGAATTATTCATAACTGCCTAAATCAGGAAGAACCAAGATGTCTTCCAATAGATGAATGTATAAACTAACTCTGATACATCTGTAGTGGAATTCTTCACAGTGATTAAAAGGGACTAGCTATTAATTCATACAATGACATGGATGCAACTTAAATACATTTTGCATCGTGAAAGAAACTAGACATAAAAGGAAGAGGGACTGACTGTAAAGGTGACTCATGGGAGGATTTTTAAGATAAGGAACTTTCTATATGGCAATAGGGTAAGGAACTCATAACACTATGCATTTGTCAAAATCCACAGAACTGTACATCACAAAGAATGAACTTTAATGTATGCAGATTAAAAAAAAAAGCGGGGCGCCTGGGTGGCTCAGTGGGTTAAGCCTCTGCCTTCCGCTCAGGTCATGATCCCAGGGTCCTGGGATCGAGCCCCACATCGGGCTCCCTGCTGAGTGGAGAGCCTGCTTCCCCTTCTCTCTCTGCCTGTCTCTCTGCAGGCAGGGATCTCTTGTGATCTCTCTCTCTGTCAAATAAATAAAATATTTAAAAAAAAAAAACAAAATCAACCATGAGTTTTGGGGGTGGGGCAGTTCCAGGATGGAATGCACACAATGTAAAAAGAATGTATTGTATATAGTATATGTTATAACCAAAAAAAAGTCTCTGGAATATATAAAGAACTCTTCCAACTGAACAATAAAAAGCCAACTCAATTTTAAAATAGGACTATTTTTAGGACTTGGACACACATTTCTCCAAAGAAGTTATACAAATAGCCGGTGAACACATGAAGAGATGCTCAGCATCACAAGTCATTAGGGAAATGGTAATTAAAACCACAGTGAGAGACCAAAAACAAAAAATAACAAGTATTAGTGAGAATGTGGATAAACAGGAACTCTTGTGCACTGCTAATGGGAATGTAAAATAGGTGGCTATTGTGGAAAACAGTTTGGCAGTTCCTCAAAAAGTTAAACACAGGGGTGCCTGGGTGGCTCAGTGGGTTAACCCTAACCCTCTGCCTTCAGCTCAGGTCATGATCTCAGGGTCCTGGGATCGAGCTCCACATCGGGCTCTCTGCTCAGCAGGGAGCCTGCTTTCTCCTCTCTCTCTGCTTGCTTCTTTGCCTACTTGAGATCCCTCTGTCAAATAAATAAATAAAATCTTAAAAAAAAAAAAGTTAAACACAAAATTAATATATGACCCAGCAATTGCACTCTTAGGCACATACCCAAGAGAAAGGAAAACATGTCCACAAACAGTATATCAATGTTCACAGAAGCACTTAAACAACTGAAAGACCTACACATTGAAAACCATAAAATATTACTGAGAGAAATTATATAACAGCAATATAATAACAATGATATATAAGAAATTAACAAAATACTTTGTTAAATAAATATTTTTATTTTGTAAAATAAAAAATTTTATCTCTAGGTTGCAAGATTCAATACTGACATCAGTTCTCCCAAAACTGGTCTATAGATTCATCATAGTTTGGAACACCTGGTGGGATGAGCTGGTCGAGTATATGACTCTTGATTTTGGGGTCATGAGTTTGAGCCCCATGTTGGGAACAGAAGTAAAGATTACTTTAAAAAAACAGATTCGGGCGCCTGGGTGGCTCAGTGGGTTAAGCCGCTGCCTTCGGCTCAGGTCATGATCTCAGGGTCCTGGGATCGAGGCCCACATTGGGCTCTCTGCTCAGCAGGGAGCCTGCTTCCTCCTCCCTCTCTGCCTGCCTCTCTGCCTGCTTGTGATCTCTCTCTGTCAAATAAATAAATAAAACCTTTAAAAAAAAAAAACAAAAACAGATTCAACATAATCCTAATCAAAATTCCAATAGATTTTGGGCACCTGGGTGGCTTAGTCGGAGGAGCGTCCAACTCTTGATTATTGGCTCAGGCTGTGATTTCAGGGTAGTGGGATCTAGCTGCATCCAGCCCCATGCTCAGCAGAGAGTCAGGCTGAGGTTCTCTCCATCCCTCTGCCCCTCCCCCATTGCGTGTGCACAAGTGCACACACAAACACGCGCCTGCTCTTCCTCTCTCTCAATCTTAAAAAAAATAAAAGTAGGTTTTTTTTTTCCAATAGAAATTGACAAGCTGATCCCAAAATTTACATGGGAAAGCAAAAGCAAAACGGATTTAGAATAGCCAAAACAGTTTGAAAAAGAACAAAGCTGGAAAAGTGATACCAATTTCCAGTGATTCTAAAAGTACAGTTATCATGAGCATAGTATCAATAAAGGACAGACACATTTTAACATAAAACAAGAGTTCAAAGATAAATTCATACATATGGTGAACTTATTTCTGACAAAGGTGCAAAGGCAATGCTGGGAGAGAGAACAGCCTTTTCAACAAATGGCCCTGGAAAAACCGGATATCCATATGGAAACAAACAACAAACTTGGGTCCACATGTCACACCATACACACACAAAAAATTAACTCAAAATAGACTGCAGACCTAAATGTAAAACCCAAAACTCTAAAACCCCCAAAAGAAAACCGAGGAGGAAATCATCGTGAATTTAGGTTAGGCAAAGACTTCTTAGATGTCACATCAAAAGCACAATCAATAGGGACGCCTGGGTGGCTCAGTTGGTTGGACGACTGCCTTCGGCTCAGGGCGTGATCCTGGAGTCCCGGGATCGAGTCCCACATCAGGCTCCCAGCTCCATGGGGAGTCTGCTTCGCTCTCTGACCTTCTCCTCGCTCATGCTCTCTCTCACTGTCTCTCTCTCTCAAATAAATAAATAAAATCTTAAAAAAAAAAAAGCACAATCAATAAAAGAACAAATTGATAAGTCAAACCTTATCAAAACTAAAAGCTTCAATCATACATATGGGGAAAAAAAACTAAAAGCTTCTATAAAACACACTGTTCATGAAAAGATAAGACATCTATTAGGAGGAACTCTTTGGAAAGCATATAAGTGATAAAGGACTTGTGACCAAAAAAGTAGCAAACTCTCAAAACTGAATAATAAGAAAACAATCCTACTTTAAAAAAGGCAAAGAGGGCACCTGGGTGGCTCAGTGGGTAAAGCCTCTGCCTTTGGCTCGGGTCATGATCCCAGAATCCTGGGGTCCTCATCGGGCTCTCTGCTCAGCAGGGAGCCTGCTTCCCCCTCTCTCTCTCTGCCTGCCTCTCTGCCTACTTGTGATCTCTCTTTCTCTCTGTCAAATAAATACAAATAAAAATATAAAAGCTGAAAAAAAATAAAAGAGGCAAAGACTTGGACACTTGACCAAAGATGATATAGAGAGGATTAAAAAAAAATGCTTAATAATATTAGCCATTAGGGAAATATAAATTAAAAACCTAATGAAATATCATCATATACCCATCAATATGGATGAAATAAGAAACAGTGATGATGGGACGCCTGGGTGGCTCAGTTGGTTGGACGACTGCCTTCGGCTCAGGGTGTGATCCTGGAGTCCCGGGATCGAGTCCCGCATCAGGCTCCCAGCTCCATGGGGAGTCTGCTTCGCTCTCTGACCTTCTCCTCGCTCGTGCTCTCTCTCACTGTCTCTCTCTCTCAAATAAATAAATAAAATCTTTAAAAAAAAAAAAAAAAGAAACAGTGATGATACCAAATACCAACTAAGATGCTAAAAAACTGGGTAATCTGTGCACTGCTGGTGGGCATGTATAAATCTGGCAGTTTCTTATAAACTGTTGGGAGTTTGGGAGGTAACTGTACTTTTAGGCATTTAAATGAGAAATGAAAACTTACAAACAAAAACCTGTATATAACTGTTCATAGTTACTTTATACACAAAAGCCCATTAAGTGGAAATAGCCAAGTGTTCTTCAATAGGTAAAAGGTTAAATAAGTTGTAATACAATTCCTATCATGGAATACTTCTCAGTTATTAAAAGGAACAAATTTGGGGCACCTGGGTGGCTCAGTCGGTTAAGCATCTGCCTTCGGCTCAGGTCATGATCTCAGGGTCCTGGGACTGAGCTCCGTTTCTGGCGCCCAGTTTGGTGGAAGGCCTACTTCTTCCTCTCCCTCTCCCACTCACCCTGCTTGTGTTCCCTCTCTAGTGGTCTCTCTTTCTCTCTCTCTGGCAAATAAATAAATAAAATCTTAAAAAAAAAAAAAAGGAACAAACAATATAGACAACAACTTGGAAGGATCATCCAAGAATTATACTGAGTGATAAAAGCCCAACTCAAAAGGCTAACTACTGTAAGACTTAATTTATATAACATTTTCTTGAAATAAAATTATGGAGATGGAGAATAGATTAGTGGTTGCCAGGAATTAGATAATGGGGTGGGGAGGAAGGAGGGAAGTGGGTGTGGTTATAAAGGGGTTAGTGAGATGGAACTTTGTGGTAATGGAACAGTTCTGTATCTTGATTATGATGGTGGTTACACAAATCTACACAGGATAAACTGCACAGAACCACACACACACACACACACACTCTCTCTCTCTCTCACACGACTGCATGTAAAATTGGTGACATGTGAGTAAGTTCGGTGGGCTGTAACAAAATCATTTTCCTGGCCTTGATATTATACTATAGTTATGCAAGATGCTATCACTGGTGGAAACTTAAGTGAAGGACTTTCAGAACCTCCCTCTGTACATATATTTTTGCAACTTTCTGTGAATCTATAATTATTTCAAAATTTGAGGGTTTTTTAAAATAGGCAAAAAAATCTCAACAGACATTTCACCAAAAGATATACAGATGGTAAAAAAAAAGCACATAGAAAGAATTATAAATACACACACACATTATATGTATATATACATATACACTGAGGAAATATAAAATCAAACCACAAGGAGATAACTACTATCCACTTATTAATATGCCTGAATTAAAAAAAAAAAAACAAACCTGACCATACCAGATGTTAGTGACAATATGCAGATGTATATTTCCACTAAGAGGAATGTAAAAGGATACATCCACTTTGGAAAACAGTTCGGCAGTTTCTCATCAAGTTAAACTTATACCTATCATATAATCTAACCATTCTGTTCCTAGGTATTTATCCAAGAGTACAGGAAATATGTGTCTACATAAATACTTACAAATGAATGTTTACAGCAACTTTGTTTATAATAGCCAAAATCTGGAAACAATCTAAAAGTCCATCAACAGGTGAATGGATAAACAAATTATGGCATATGCATACAATGGAAACTATTTTCCAATAAAAATGAATAACTTACTGATAAGCTAACATAGAAGAATCTCAAAATAACAATGCCCATTAAAAGAAGTCAGACCCAGGGGCACCTGGGTGGCTCAGTTGGTTAAGCATCGGATTTCAGCTCAGGTCATGATCTCAGGATTGGGGAGATCAAGCTTCTCGCTCAGTAGGGAGTCTGCTTGAGATTCTCTCCCTCCCCTTCCCTCTGCCTCTTCCCGAACCGGCTTACTTGCTCTCTCTCAAAATAAAAATAAAAGAAAATAAAAGAAGTTCAGAACCTGCTAACCCCGCTCCCCTGACAAAGTGATGTAGTTATGGAATATAGGTGAGGTTGGTGGGGTGAGGTCTCGAGCCAATGACCAAGAAAGAATTCTTGAGACATCTTTAGTGCAAAGAGGTGTTTTTATTACAGCACAGGGACAGGACCCACTGGTAGAAAGAGCTGCACTGGGGTCATGAGGAGTGATCCATGATATACTTTCAAAATGGGAGGGGTTTAGAGAGGGGGGTAAGTCTCTAAGAAATTTTGGAAGCAAGGTTTCCAGGACCTTGAGGGGGCTAACTATTGTTAGGAAAAGGTCATTTACTACCATCCAATAAAACCTTAGTCATGAGACCCTTCAGATGTATATTCGTGGGTCCTATGCTTGGGAGGATGATTGCCAACACGGATCTTGGGAGGGTTTAAAGACAAAGGAAATTTCTAAAGGAATTTTTTACGTTAAAGTAGACTTACAGGATCCTGGGGGTCGGGCTAAGATTCTTTTGCCCTTAGCAAAGTATTAATATAAGGCAGTTGAGTGCCTTGAGGAATGTCACTCTGCCTATTTGAAGGACTGGTCAATAGGCTATGGGTAATAAGGAAATTTAATAATTTCTCTTCTGCCTTTGTTTCCCACATCCAGGATGTGTATACTCCAGGGACTGCTGGGTGGCTCAGTCAGGTAAGCATCTGCCTTCCGCTCAGGGTCCTGGGATAGAGCCCCCAATAGGTCTCCTCACTCAGTGGGGAGCCTGCTTCTTCCTCTGCCTGCTGCTCCCCCTGCTCATGTTCTCTCTCTCTCAAACAAATAAAATCTTTTAAAAAAAAAAAGTGCATATTACCTAATTTCATTTACATGATTTCTATAGTGACTTCAATGCTTGTCTGGGAGAGGGGAAAGAAAGGTGAGTGAGAGGGAATGACCATTAAAGGGGCATAAGGAAACTTCTGGGGGTGATGGATATGTTCACTATCTTAAACACAGTAAAAGTTTCATAGATATACATGCATCAAACTTACGAGACCAGGAGCACCTTGGTGGCTCAGTTAGTTGAGCATCTGACTCTTGGTTTCAGCTTTGGTCAAGATCTCAGGGCCAGGGAAATAAATAAATAATAAATAAATAAATAAATAAAAACAAAAATAAATAAAATTTAAAAAGATCTTAAGGTCGTCGGATCAAGCCTGGCATCCTGGCATCAAGCTCCACGCTCAGCACAGAGTCTGCTCATTCCCCTCCCTCTGCTCCTCTCCGCCCCCACAGCTCACACTCTCTCTAAAAAAATAAATAATAAATAAAATGTTTAAAAAAAAACTTATCAGACTATACATTTTTAAAAAAGATTTTATTTATTTGTCAGAGATAGAGAGTGAATAAGTAGGGGGAACAGGAGGCAGAGGGAGAAGCTGGCTCCCTGCTGAGCAGGGAGCTTGTTACAGGACTCATCCAACCTGACCTGAGCAAAGGCAGGCAGACATTTATAACCGGCTGAGCCACCCAGCCATCCCAGACTGTACACTTTAAATAAGTACTGTTTATTACTGAAGGAGATCAGAATACACCACCCCAAAATATGCCACTTTGGCATAAGGATTATTTGAGCTGAAGGCAATTAAAAAAACAGCAGACACAGGAAAAACCCTGCTCTCTCCTTCACAGTCTAAAAGCAGGGCATAAATTTTTCTTTCATAAAGGGGACATAAATTTCCATTGTAAAGTGTTCTCCCTCTTCAGTACCCGGAGGAGAAGTACTCTTATCTGCACAACAAATCTTACTAAACAGCCCTTATTTACCATACATTTCCTAGTCACCTTCCTACAACTAACACTCTCTCCTCCCCAGAAGTCCAAACTCCCCTTTTACTTTGTTTAGTCTCCACACCTTATCACTCTGGTAAATTGGTATAGAAGTCTCCCAGATTTTTAATAATGTTTGAAACATTTTATTAAACACTTTATTAATATCTGAATCAACTTTCCCTCTCCTTACCTCCAAATATGCTGCTTCTCCTATCACAACTGACCTGAACTAGAAAAGAAGAAATAATTCTAGTCTCCCGGGCACCTGGGTGGCTCAGTTGGTTGGACGACTGCTTTAGGCTCAGGTCATTATCCTGGAGTCCTGGGATCGAGTCCCGCATCAGGCTCCCAGCTCCATGGGGAGTCTGCTTCTTCCTCTGACCTTCTCCTTGCTCATGCTCTCTCTCACTCTCTCTCTCTCTCTCAAGTAAATAAATAAAATCTTTAAAAAAATAATAATAATTCTAGTCTCCTTCCTCTATTTACTCAACTGATAACAGGTCCTATTGACTTCTTTCCCCTAAATCTATCTCAGCTTTATTCCCACCCTGCCATCTCTACTTTCTGCTCTTATCACTTCTCAGATACATTGGCTGCCCCTACCACCCAGCCCCACTCCCCCAATTCCTGTCTTAATCCATGATCCAATTTAGCCTAGTGATCTAAGCCACAGATTTGGTGTCCTTCCTCAGCTTCAAACCCTTCATTGGCTCCCTACAATCTTCATTCTAAAATTCAAATTCCTCACTATGACCAAATAGATTCTCCTTCTCTGTCCGAATTTGGATACTATAGCCTGATCTGCAACATTTCCAAATTAAAGAACTCTCTAACTTGGGTCTTTGGATGTAGTCATCAATGAATCTAAAATATACTTCCTCCTTTGTCTATCTAGGAAACTCATTCTACTGGATTCAGCTCAATGTAACCTCTTCTCTGACCTCTCAAAGTTGTCATTTATGGGGGTGCCTGGGTGGCTCAGTGGGTTAAAGCCTCTGCCTTCAGCTCGGGTCATGATCCTGGGGTACTGGGATTGAGCCCCGCACTGGGCTCTCTGCTCTTCGGGGAGCCTGCCATCTCCTCTCTCTCTCTCTGCCTGCCTCTCTGCCTACTTGTGATCTCTGTCAAATTAAAAAAAAAAAAAAAAAAAGTTGTCATTTATGCATTCAGAGGGCCTTCTCTCTGTACCTGTATTACATAGATATTGCTTCATTTATTTACATGTCCACTCCAATAAACTGAACTGTAGTCACATATAATATTGATACAATAAATTTTATTAAAAGATTGAATGGTTTTGGGGGCACCTGAGTGGCTCAGTTGGTTAACGCAACTGCCTTCAGCTCAGGTCATGATCCTGGAGTCCCAGGAAGGAGTCCCATGTTGGGCTCCCTGCTCGGTGGGGAGTCTGCTTCTCCCTCTGACCTCTCCCCTCTCATGCTCTCTCTTTCTCTCAAATATATAAATCTTTTTTAAAAAATTGAATGATTTTGTTCATTTATTCAGTTAATGATTTTGAGTTCCCTTCCCTCTCAGTTACTCTAAGATTTCATACAAAGTCCTACCTAGTTTTTAACCTACTCTTCCCAGTGCATACATATCCTTCTATTTCACCATTTAACAAATTCTAGGTTCCTTTCAGGCTAGCCTTAAAGACAAAGAATAAAATAAAACACGTAATGCTATTTTGAAAAATCCGGACTGGCTTAACTAGATGACTGTCTTTATGCTACCCTATACATGCATGGCCCTCTGATTCCACTTGAACCATGGAAGGAACATGAATTCACTGTCCCAAATAGCCCACACACCATTCACAGAAACCTATTAGCCATACTTGATTCAGTCTTTCTCTGTATTTACATAAGCTCCCATATCCCAAGAACTTTGATACAGCAAGAAAAAGCAAAAAAAAGGTAACTGCATAATAAAAGTTGCATTTACATTTTAAAGCTTCTTTTTTTTTTTAAGATTTTATTTATTTATTTATTGACAGACAGAGATCACAAGTAGGCAGAGAGGCAGGCAGAGAAAGAGGAGGAAGCAGGCTCCCTGCTGAGCAGAGAGCCCGATGTGGGGTTGGGTCCCAGGGCCCTGGGATCATGACCTGAGCTGAAGGCAGAGGCTTTAACCCACTGAGTCACTCAGGAGCCCGTGGTTGTTTTTGTTTTTGTTTTTGTCAGAGAGTGACAACAGGGGACGTGGGGCTCGATCTGACCGGAGCGGAAAGCAGAGGCTTTAACCCACTGAGCCACCCAGGCGCCCCTGCATTTACATTTTAAAGTTCCTCAACTGCTAACAAACTGTGGATAGTAAGCACAGAGGATTCTTTTGGTTGATACTCTCCTCCCCACTCCTCAATCTTCTCCTTCCTCCCTAATACATGTTTTCCACATACCTATCTATCTATTCTTCTCTTATGCACCCCTATGCTTCAGGGGAAGTCAACCACATCCTCAGGCCAAGGGATGGGCCTGGCTGGCTAAGAATAATTCCCTCAGTCTTTACCAGTGACTAATTTAGGAAAGGGAATGTAACCCAATTTTGGTCAATGAAATGAAAGGGTAAGTTTGCTGTAGGCTTCTGGAACAGTTCTTCCTCACTCTTAAAAAGAAAATAGCCAAGCATAGCCGTGTTTGTATCTCTTTCCTCCCCCTACCAAATATATCAACCCCAAATATAACTATTTTGTATATGTTTAAACTAGAAAATTTAGAGTATTACTATTTCTTTCAAATAGCGATCAGATGATAAAAAGTCAATGAAGTTTCAAAAATAACTATCAGCCAACATTTATTAGATAATATAACAAAAGAGCTTTCTTGCCTTTGCTCTGAAAAGGAGAGTTCTGGTAAAGCTCAAAGAACTGGGTATGTTTAAAAGAAGTAGGGAGCACACAAAGAGAAGCCCAAATGGCAGTACTGATCTTGAGAGATAAGAGTAGGTAACAGATAGCAAACTGACCAAAATATCAAAGAAAAAAACTGAATCAGTGTTAGTCGGCTATAGACATAATCAATTTTACTTGAGATCTAAATTCAACCAAAGAGGGGTACCCAGGTGGCTCAGTCAGTTAAGCATCCGCCTTCAGCTCAGGTCATGATCCCAGGCTCCTCGGATCAAGTCCCGCATAGGGCTCCTTGCTTAGTGCTGCCTGCCACTCTTTCTGCTCGTGCATGCTCTCTGTGTGTGCGTCAAGTAAATAAAATCTTTAAACAAATAAAAATTTAAAAAATTCAACAAAAGAAATAAATAGTACATACATATCTTTTGGAACATATAAAAGCAAATGTTAACTTCAAACAAACAACAAAAAAACTCCCCTAACTAGTAATTTCACATTTTTAAAATTCTTAACTTTTCCCTCATTTAGGTTTAGAGCAATTCTGACAAGTCAAAAAATGCTTTAAATTTTAAATCATAAGTACAAAATAGCCTGCAAAGTTCACACAACAGACCCTAACCAGGACAACAGGGGAGGGACTTGTTAAAGAGAAAGGCCAAGTCCTCATTACTGAAAACCTAGAACAGCATGACCTCTTGACCTCCAGATCCACAAGGAAGCAAAGAAAAGAGGCCTAACATCTAAATTCGGGCCTAGCACAGTTAGCTGTGCAGTACCTTCTATTGGCCTGGCTATAATACTGCTACCATTTAAAAATTCCTAGAACAGGCAGGAGCAGAAGCATCACCCCTAAAGCAGCCATTCTGAGCCCAAATCAGAAAATCTAGTCACAAGAACACACAAGTAACTCGTAATCCCTAGCCCACATATATTTTGATTTCATGTGCTCATCATGAGTCTTGGTTTCACAAAAGGAAAACCTAAATATATCTGTACTTAAACTCTTTCTGAGAGGCAAGAGACATAGTAGAAAGAGCCTAAAAAACAAAAAACAAAACAAAACAAAACAAAAAAACAGGGCCTGGGCGCCTGGCTGGCTCAGTGGGTAGAATACATGACTCTTGATCTCAGGTTGTAAGTACGAGCCCAAGTTGGGTGTAGAGATTACTATAAAACAAAACAAAAACAACAAACAAAAACAGGGTTCAAATGCCCTATCTTCCACTTTACAGATGGTCAAACCCGACACTTGTTTCTTCAGATATAAAACAGAACTAATAAAACAAGGGCACCAGGGTGGCTCAGTCAGTTAAGCATCTGGCTCTTGGTTTAGTCTGGGATCAGGATCTCAGGGTTGCAGGATCCTGCTCAGCGGGGAGTCTGCTTGAGGTTCCCTCTCTCCCTCTTCTGCCCACCTACCCCGCCTTGCCAGCTCGCTTTCTCTTCCTCTAAAACAAATAAATCTTTTTAAAAAAAAAAAAGGAAGTAATCATTATCATAAAACTTAGGGATAATATATACATAAAAATACTTTACACATAACAGGTATTCAATTAAATTAAGTATTTATGTAATAGAACAGTAACAGTTCTATAAACCTAATAGAACACAAGTACAAAAAGGAACAGTTACAAAAATGATCTAAATTATAAACTGTGCAAAAACAACTCTACAATTTTCAAGAAATCAAGCAACTTTTTAGAGAACAAAGGAATAGGAGTCAGAGGTCCTGGGTCTTTGTTTTGCAACTAATTGGTTAAATGACCCTTGGCAAATAAACTTGAACCTCAATATCCTCTATTATAAAACGAAAGGATTATTAGCCAAAAACTATTCTGTGCTTTTTAGCAATGTCACACAACCATAACAAACCTAAACCTAGCTCGGCAGTACCTCAAAATAGTGTTTATAAACTGACTCACAGAAGAGAAAAACTATGAAAGGCCATGTGATAGGCAGAGGCAATTCAGGTAGAGCAAAAGGTTTCAAACTGACACTGAAAAAAGATGAATAAAATTAAAGATGATAAACTTGTTATTAACATAATGAGGATTATAAAATAGGTAGAGCATAATGAGAAAGACCAGTGAGGAGGCAGGGTATAGATTCAAGGAGCAGGAATCAAAAGATCCACTTGGCTGTGACTTTCAAAAATAATTGGGGGGGAATAAAATTTGAAGAGAAAATTTCATAAATCTAAACAGGAGGTGACCAAGATTTGAGTTGGGTCACAGAGCAGAGAAAAAGAGGAGATAAATTCATTTTCAGGAACCGACAAAATTTAGCAACCAAGTAACCCGATAAAAGATAGCAATAAAGTAATCCAATAAAAAATAATTTTAAAAAATGTTGGGCGCCTGGGTGGCTCAGTGGATTGAGCCGCTGCCTTCGGCTCAGGTCATGATCTCGGTGTCCTGGGATCGAGCCCCACATCGGGCTCTTTGCTTGGCGGGAGCCTGCTTCTCTCTCTCTCTCTGCCTGACTCGCCGCCTGCTTGTGATCTCTCTCTCTCTGTCAAATAAATAAATAAAATCTTTAAAAAAAAAAAAAATGTATTAGGGTGCCTGGGTGGCTCAGTGGGTTAGGCCGCTGCCTTCAGCTCGGGTCATGATCTCAGGGTCCTGGGATCGAGTCCTGCATCGGGCTCTCTGCTCAGTGGGAAGCCTGCTTCCCTCTCTCTCTCTCTCTGCCTCCCTCTCTGCCTACTTGTGATCTCTGTCAAATAAATAAATAAAATCTTTAAAAAAAAAAAGTATTAAAGACTAAAAACATAAGGAAATATGGCCTGAATAATAAGAACATCTCTATGACCTAACATATAATCAGTATTATGAAACCATTTCCTAAAACTCTGTTTTTCAAAGAGAAATGTCTGAACAATTTTTTAATATAATGGAAAAAATGTCAAGGTTATGTCACAGAATAGATGTAAATACTGCTTTATCTGAAACTTCTCAGTTTTCTGTGTATAAACACATATGCCTGTGCTAGGTTGAAACATAAAATGCATTTCTTACTCTTTTTGCACTATGGTCAAAAAAGTTTCAAAACTTTGTATTATGGAAGTTTACAAACATAGAGGATAGAATAATATTAAGTCCTCATATATCATTTAGCGTCAACAATTTCTGAATGTCATTTTTTTCCTAAATGTCATTTTTATTGAAATCCTTTACTGAAAGGAGGTGAAAACCATGAAGTAGTATTAATAGCGGAGGAAATACAAGGTTTCCTTAAAATTGCAATAAAAAATGAGGAAATAACATTTAGATGAAACTTCCTGTATTTTCCCCACAGGCTTTCCATTTATAAAGGACAAGTTTAATACTTATATTCCTTTAGTATTCAATATGATCTCATAAATGTCAAGGCGTAGACCTTGTTTGCTCTGAAATGTTCACAAATCAAAAAACTTTACATGTCAACTATTTTTGTGAGTTAATCACTATAAATTACATACCAGGATTAAAAACCTAGTCTTGGGGTGCCTGCGTGGCTCAGTTGGTTAAATCTGTGACTCGATCTCAGTTCAGAATCCTGAATTTAAGACCCAGGTGGGCTCCACACTGAGTACAGAGCCTACTTTAAAAAACAAAGAGGGGGGGCGCCTGGGTGGCTCAGTGGGCTAAGCCTCTGCCTTTGGCTCAGGTCATGATCCCAGGGTCCTGGGATCGAGCCCCACATCGGGCTCTCCGCTCAGTGGGGAGCCTGCTTCCCCCTCTCTCTGCCTGCCTCTCTGCCTACTAGTGATATCTCTCTCTCTCTCTCTCTCTCTCTTTCTATTAAATAAATAAATAATTAATTAAAAAAAAAAAACAAAAAAACAAAGAGGGTATATCTGGGTGGCTCAGTCAAGCCACTGCCTTCGGCTCAGGTCATGATCCTAGGGTCCTGGGATCAAGTCCCACATCGGGCTCCCTGCTCCACTGGGAGTCTGCTTCTCTCTCTGCCCCTCCTCCTCCCACTGGCTCTCTCGATCTCTCTCTCTCTCAAACAAGTAAATAAAATCTTAAAAAAAAAAAAAAAGCTAGTCTTAAAACTAAAATCAAATTCTGGGGCACCTGGGTAGCTCAGATGGTAAGCATCTGCCTTCGGCTCAGGTCATGACCACAGGGTCCTGGAATTGAGCCCCACATCAGGCTTCCTGCTCAGTGGGAAGCCTGCTTCTCCCTCTCCTACTCGCCCTGCTTATGTCCCCTCTCTTGCAAGTCTATCAAATAAATAAATAGGGGAAAAAAAAAGACTAACTTCTCTAGTTTCATTTCATCATAAATCTAAAAAGTTCAAGAGAACTGATAATATTTAATAAACATCAGACTGAAGGATATAAGCAAAATAGAACATTAATATTTGCAAAAATAATTTCAAGCCTAGGGAGCCTGAGTGGCTCAGTCAGTTAAGTGACTGATGAGTGATCTCAGCTCAGGTCTCAACCTCAGAATCGTGAGTTCAAGCTCTGTCTTGGGTGCTGAGCCTCGATTAAAAAAACAAATAATAATAATAAATAATAATAATAATATCATCAAGTCCCTAAATTACTAAGCAGTAAGTGAATTTTTCTAACCCCTAAAATATTGGAAAACATTTTAAAAATTAAGAAATACCAGGGCACCTGTGTGGCTTGTTGGTTGGGCCTCCAACTCTTCATTTCCACTGGGGTCATGGGTCTTGGAATCATGGGCCAGCCCCACCTCAGGCTCCACCCTCTGTGTACTTTCTAAATAAGCGGATAAAATCTTTTAAAAAATTTTTTTAAATTTTTAAAAATTCCTTTAAAAATATTTTTATTTATTTATTTGAGAGAGTGTGAGTGGGGAGATGGGTAGAGGGAGAGAATCTTCCAGTAGACCCCCCCCCTGAGCAAAGTCTGGTTCACACCTCCAGGTCTCCAGCATTTGATCACACCCATGAGAGCATGACCTGAGCTGGAACCAAGAATCCAATGCTTATTCCTAAAAAATATCTACTTGAAAGCACACCAAAAGATCAGTTCACTGTTTATTTCTGTGCACTAACTCATCTCACCATACCACTACTAATACTAATTAAAGAGAGAAATGGGTTTTGTAAATCAGACATATCACAGCTGATTTTTATATTCTGTTTATTTGCTAAACCAGTTTTTGTTTATTTTTTAAAAGGTTTTTATTTACTTATTTGAGATAAAGAGTGCCTGAGCATGCAGTAGAGAGGGGCAGAAGAAGGAGAGAAGCAGACTCCCTGCTGAGCTCTGAGCCTGATCCCAGAAGGGAGATCACTAACTGAACCTACCAGGTGCCCAGCTAAACCAGTTTTTTTTTTTTAATTACATGCAACGGCAAATCCTATTAACTTCATAATGCTATTTTATTTTGTTGTTGTTCTAAGTAGCCTCGCAAGGAGCCTAATAACAGGGCTTGAACTCAGGACCCCAGATCCAGACCTTAGGTCTGGACACTTAACTAAACCACCAAGGCGCTCCTCAGAGTGCTATTTTTTTAAACATTTTTCTGGGAACACCTGGGTGGCTCTATTAGTTAAGCATCTGCCTTTGGCTCAGGTCATGATTGTAGGGTCCTGGAATTGAGTCCCACGTCCGGCTCCCTGCTCAGGCAAGTCTGCTTCTCCCACCCCCCTGCTTGTGTGCTCGCGTGCACACTCTCTCTCACTCTCTCTCAAATTAAAAACAAAAAAAACCCAAAAATAACATTTTTCCTATCCTAATCTAACACCTTAAGGAACTTGAAGAGTTTCTCAATGTCATTTTTTTAAACTTTCTATTATGGAAAATTTAAAACATACAGTAAATTCCCATATAGCTAACATCCAGCATCAACAATTTTTTAAAAGATTTTATGTATTTATTAGAGAGAGGGCAAGCATGTAGGCGCACGAGCAGGGTAGGGAGAGGGGCAGAGGGAAAACTCCCTGCTGGGGAGGGGAGTTGGGTTCTGCTCAATCCAGGACCCTATTACAGGGAGCTATTACATGATTGTCATATAATGTACATGAGCCAAAGGCAGACGCTTAACCAGTGAACCACCCAAGCAGCCCCAACATTTTTTTTTTAAGTTTGTTTGTTTATTTCAGTAATCTCTACACCCAAGGTAAGGCTCGAACTCACAGCCCCAAGATCAAGAGTCACATGCTCTTCAAGGGAGCCAGCCAGATGCACTTAGCTTCAACAACTTTTGAATATCATTTTTTTCCTGTCATTTTTTTTAAAGATTTTATTTATTTGTCAGAGAGAGAGGGATAGAGAGTGAGCACAGGCAGACAGAGAGGCAGGCAGAGGCAGAGGGAGAAGCAGGATCCCTGCCGAGCAAGGAGCCCGATGTCGGACTCGATCCCGGGACGCTGGGATCATGACCTGAGCCGAAGGCAGCTGCTTAACCAACTAAGCCACCCAGGCGTCCCTTTCCTGTCATTTTTAATTTAACAACTTTTTAAAAACAATACTGAAAAATATTTATATTTAAGTACAACTCACAAATTGCCCATTAACGTGTTCTGGCCATTGATTAATTACCTTCATGGAAAAAATGTTTTTAGAAATATTTTTTCATATGATACAATACTGAAAAGTTATTACTCAATATTAATTTCAAAGCTCATTTAATCCTTTTTTCTAATTAAAATAAACAGCAAAGCTGATAAAAATTTACCACAGAGAGTATGTCTCAGTCGGTTAAGGGGCTGCGTTCCACTCAGGTCATGATCTCGGATCCTGGGATGGAGCCCTGCATCACACACGTGGCTCCAGAGGAAATCTGCTTCTCCCTCCCTCTGTCTCTCTTTGCCCCTCCCCATCATTGGTTTTCTCTCTCCAAAAAAATTTTAAAAAAATTTTTTTTTAATTTTTACCACAGAATTTAGAAATATAAAAATTATTTTAAGACACTGAAAATTTTTAAAAATTAAAACTATCACTGGTTCTGTAACATAAAACATATTCAAACTTTACATTTTGTAGGAAAACGGAGACTTCAAAATTATTTCTCCTGTGTACCAGAGATTTTCTGGCTTTCGAAGACATGTAGTTCCTTTACACAAAGGATAACTGTCCCAATTATTAGATTTCAGGTAGTAATTTTAAAGAAAGAAAGTTCAGGGTGCCTGGGTGGCTCAGTGGGTTAAGCCGCTGCCTTCGGCTCAGGTCATGATCTCAGGGTCCTGGGATCAAGCCCCGCATCGGGCTCTCTGCTCAGCAGGGAGCCTGCTTCCCTCTCTCTCTGCCTGGCTCTGCCTCCTGGGATCAAGCCCCGCATCGGGCTCTCTGCTCAGCAGGGAGCCTGCTTCCCTCTCTCTCTGCCTGCCTCTCCGTCTACTTGTGATTTCTCTCTGTCAAATAAATAAATAAAATCTTTAAAAAAAATAAAATAAAATAAAAGAAAAGAAAGAAAGAAAGTTCAGGGACCATACTACTTAAATCTTATAGGCCCAATCGTTCCTCTCTTCTAAAGGCTATGAAATTCAGGCAAGCAGGTGAGAGCTCTTTATTATAATTTATAAACATTACCAGAAATGCTAAAATATATGCAGATCCATACTATGTTTGAGTTAAAATTATGGCTGTTAAAATGCTTACTCTTGCTTATGACTCTCTTAAAGCTTCCATGAACAAACTTACTCCTCTTAAATTCCACTGTTACTTGAACCTCATATGGCATGCCTGGGCAAATTTGATGACTTGGATTTTGTTTTAGAAGCCAGGCTTACTGCCAAGTCTGCTGTGTCTACTCCCCTGACCCACCAGGACAGCTTTAGACGACACCTCTCGTATTTATGTTACTGCTGTGAGCAGTCAAACTGCAGCTTACTATCAAATGAGGCTCAACCTATTCGGGTTTCCTAACTCTTACGAGTAATGCAACTGACTTCACCTTCTTATGGCTTCCTCAACCCCACCTCTTATTTAAAATAAAACATCACCATACTGAATCACGAACTCAATACTAATAAGGAAAGTAAAGGACGCATTAAGTTCACGATCAGTAACACAACTGCGTATCTTCTCTTAGTAGGCTTCCATTTTATGTACCAGTAGTTCATTACATTCTGCAAAGAAAAACAAATTTCACATTTTCCTACCAAAAATGTCTTTATGATCACACTTTACTGAAAGAAATAAATAAAGAGCAAAACTCAAAAGCAGACCTTGGGATATGCCCTCATTAAAAATACATACAATTATTGGCAAAGTTTACTGGCTCTCACAGGGAAAGGCAAGTCATACGATAAACTGATCCTACAACTTACCTTAAATTAATACCTTAAATGCCCTTAAATGCTGAAGATACAGGTCTTACAAGACCCACAATTGCTTGGCCATGTACATAACACCCAAGTTTTCATTTTTATAACATGTAATATAAATACTACAGTATTACTTCTACTAAATTTAAAAAATACACCAAAATGTCCCTTTTGTATTGGCAAACAGGAAAACCTAAGAAAGTGCAGGTATAGCAAATGCTCTTACATATGATAGCTCCATCACAAAATTCTGTTAATATCCCCAGGAGCACCTACCCCATCAGGAAGTGTCAAAGAGACAGAATATTAAATTATTCTTCCAAGTGAAATAACTGAAATGTCTGTCAGTGACTCGATCACCAAATACATATTCTCACTGCATTCAAGTCTAAAAAAGTTGACCTATGGTATGAAAGTAAGGCTCAGCAGTAATCCTCTCCGTGTATACACTACCTAATGCACTATACAAACACACCATTAAATTTCTACAGGAAACCATAGAAGCAACTTCCCTTTTTTCATACTGATTTAAATATCCAATTATACTTAGTATGTTTAGCAAATCAACCAACTTCACACCATACTGAGTAACAGTTTAATTCCAGAAAGTAGAAAAACATAAAAGCAAGTGACCTTCAGTACTTTTATTTAGAAAAATAGGAGAAAGGAGGTTAACACTGAAAAGAATAATAGAAGATAAAATAAAAATGTCTAAGACAAATATTCCAATTTCTCTAAGCAAGGTTTAATTAACTGGATCTCCTACCTGTCCCTACTCACTTTCAGTGTCTAAGTTTAGCACAGGGAAAAGGGTCTAGGAAAAAAGAGGAAATAAAAAATAACCTATCAGTGTGTGTGTGCGTGCACACGCGTGTGTGTTAAGAAATGTTAACTATCAGCACTTAATGAGCACTACTGGACCAAAAACTGTGCTAAGAGTTTAAATATATTATCTCACTTAACATCAGATAAAACAAAAACTTTAAGTAAAAATTATCAATAAAAACTGTAAAGTGAGAAAATTATCTCAAATTATAAAAAACACATGAATCAAATTTTCAAGCACTAAACAAAGAACACTACAAATTAAAGACTTTGACAATCATCTAGGAAAAGTTCCTCAGATATACATAGGAAAAGTTGTGTATTAAAGTGATATCCAATAAAATTACACATATCTTATCCTAAAGCAAATTTCTAAAAAAGAAATGCATATTGTATCTAAGATATTTCTCCCCTCTTAAAAAGCATCAATAGAAAAGATACTATGCAGTTAGTATATGGCACACACTCCTCCCGGTGACTCTCATTGAGGACTAGAAAGTCAATATTTAACAACAGACCAACCCTGAGAGTCAAACTTTGAATTTGAAAAGATTATTATAACATCAAACTAAATTAGAGATACACAATCAGTACCTTCAAATATAGCACCAGAAGCTGCCCTTTATAATGGCAAATAATGTTAGTGAAATGCATTAAACACTAACCAATTTAAAATTTTCTATTTACTATTGAAGTTTATCTTCATCTTGAAGCAAGGTATTAAGTAAAAGAAAATTTAAATAGAATAGTTTGATTCATTATTAACTGAAAAAAAATCAAAACTAGCACTGTCCTCATAGCTAAGGACTCCAGGGTCTTAAATTTCCTTTAATGGAAAAATCTCAAAACACCTCACTAAGCAATAATCTTAAAAACTCAGTCATGTAGGGCGCCTGGGTGGCTAGGTGGGTTAAAGCCTCTGCCTTCCGCTCAGGTTGTGGTCTCGGGGTCCTGGGATCGAGCCCCGGATTGGGCTCTCTGCTCGGCGGGGAGCCTGCTTCCTCCGCTCTCTCTGCCTGCCTCTCTGATTACTTGTGGTCTCTATCAAGTAAATAAACAAAATCTTAAAAAAAAAAAAAAAAAAACACAACTCAGTCATAGGGTCATCTGGGTGGCTCAGTCATTAAGCATCTGCCTTTGGCTCAGGTCATGATCCCAGGATCCTGGGATAGAGCCAGGTTGACAAGTACCCTGCTCAGCAGGAAACCTGCTTCTCCCTCTCCCACTTTTATGTTCCCTCTCTAGCTGTCTCTCGGTCAAATAAATAAATAAAATCTTAAAAAAAAAAAAACTGTCATAAATGTATCCAACATTATCAAGTATCAAAACATCTAATTTGTACTTTAACAAGCTTGCTCTTAGAACATTCTCTAAATTCAACTCCTCTACTTATCCTCAGTTCCTATCCATTATCCCTTCCTCCAAATATTTTTCAAAAATCTTCCGTATGGAAATTTACATGTAATACAAACCAAACCCTCAAAGAGATGGAAAACCTTCAGTCCCAAATTACCAAGATCTGCTGTCTGATGGGACTGGCCACTAAAAGCCAAAGAACTGAAAAGAGTCTCAGCAACTTCCTCTACCACAAAAAAAGTTAGCACTGACTGAAAACTTACGCAGTATTTATTCATTAATTCAACACATACTGGGTGCCCACTTATGTTAAAGGCACTATGCTAGGCACCAATCCTACAACTATGAACATGATACAGACACTATGCCCGCCTTCATGAAACCTTAGATCCAGTAAGGAAGTGAATCCATAAACATGTAAACACACTGATATAACCCCATACCGACCTTAATTTTGCCAAACAATTTTATTTTATTTATTTGAGAGAGAGAATGAGAGATAGAGAGCATGAGAAGAGGGAGGGTCAGAGGGAGAAACAGACCCCCTGCCAAGCAGGGAGCCTGATGTGGGACTTGATCCCAGGAATCCAGGATCATGACCTGAGCTGAAGGCAGTCACTTAACCAACTGAGCCACCCAGGTGCCCTCTGCCAAGCAATTTTATTCTCACGTCTCATTTTACTGCATTTTACCATCCTAAGAGCATGTCAGTTAATCTACTTGTTCCCTCAAGCTACACACACATAGCAGCACCTAGGTGGCTCAGTTGGTTAAGTGACAGCCTTCGGTTCAGGTCATGATCTCTGTATCCTGGCATCGAGCCCCCTATCTGGCTCCCAGGGAGCCTGCTTCTCCTCTCCCTCACTCTCTCACACTGCTTTGGCGTTCTCTTTCTGTCAAGTAAATAAATAAAATCTTCAAACTACACACTCATCATTATGCTTACTAAAATGAAAACTAGGGCGCCTGGGTGGCTCAGTGAGTTAAGCCGCTGCCTTCGGCTCAGGTCATGCATGATCTCAGGGTCCTGGGATGGAGGCCCGCATCGGGCTCTCTGCTCAGCAGGGAGCCTGCTTCCTCCTCTCTCTCTCTGCCTGCCTCTCTGCCTGCTTGTGATCTCTCTCTGTCAAATAAATAAATAAAATCTTAAAATAAAATAAAATAAAATAAAATGAAAACTAATTTTGTGAACAAGTAATTTTGAACATATAACACATCCTTCCCAGAAGAATTTTAAAATTAGCTGCTACGTATTCAGAGCAGCACTATTCACAATAACCAAAGGTCCAAATGTCCATCAATGGAGGAATGGATAAACTGGGGTATGTATACAATAGAATATTATTCAGCCATAAAAACGAATGAAGTAATGATATATTCTACAATATGGATGAACCATGAACTACTATGCTAAGTGAAAGAAGTCAAACACTTTTGTAGGACTCCATTTACATGAAATACCCAGAATTGGTAAATCCACACAAACAAATCCCACATTAGGGACTGGGAGGCCAGGGAGTGGGAGGGAACAAGGGAGAATGAGGAACAACTACTTAAAATAGGTTCGGGGTTTCCTTCTGCAGTGTTGAAAATGTTTTGGAACTAGATAGAAGAGGTTGCACAACACTGTCAATGCACTAAATACCACTGAATTGCTCACTTTAAAATGAGTATGTCATATGTAGTTCACCTTAACTGGGGGGGAGGCTTTAAAAAAATAGCTACCACGATATTTTAAAGTGAATTTTTTATCAAATAAAACTGCTCAAGTTTAAGTTTGGGAATTTCAGGTATAGGTCAAGTTTCAAACCTTAACTCCTCCTAGATCCATTTTAATACCAAAATGGTTTCGGGGGTTTTATGGCAAAAATAATTTCTTAAAAAGCTGTTTTCATAGCTCTTAAATGTTATCCAATATTTTGGATGTACATACAATTCCTACTTACATGAGGAAACTTCTTTATTGATCATGAATTTGGTATAAAACATGCCCTAATCAAGTCTGTGCTCAATAAAAGTCTGTGGAGATCATTAACTGTTTATCTTCTTTATAATAAAAATACTCATTAAAATGTTTTTTTACCTTATTAAATCCCAATAATCTAAACACAAAATTCAGTGCTACTCGCTCCACAAATTCCCCTTTTTCCATTGCTACCTATGTGGTAACACATACCACCACTCAGTCTGCACAGGGGCATAATTATTTGGGTTATGTGTCTCCCCCCCCCCCATTTCTCAAGCTCCTTGAGGGGCCTCAGCCCTCTTTTGTGTCCCATACAACACTACAAAGTACCTAACAGTATCTTCAAGGTAACAGGTGCTCAGTCAGTGGAACTGAAATAAACTCAGGCAACAAATATCTACTGTAATTTACTATGTTGAAAAGACAATGTATAAAGACTAAAAGGGCTGATAAGACAAATACTGTCCAAAAAATCCTTAGGCTTTCACGTTCAGATATGTATTTCAGTGCAATGCTACAGAAAAGTCTGTGGAACATCAATATCATCATGAAGTAATTCAACTAATACCCAGAAAGAAAAAGTAGAGATTAGTCTTATCCACCTCTCTTTTGAAGTTCGCCTGCATATGCAATAGGGAAACTGAACTTAATGAACCACAGTATTCCAAACCAGGTCACTTGAGAGCTCTAAGTCCCCAGTCATCCTGTTTCTATTTCCTGATTGGTCTGACCTCCAAGCATTATGGTGCCCAACCTTCCCAATTCACCATCTCCTCTAAAACATCTTCTGAGGTGAGGTTTTGACTGAAACAAAAATTGACTTCCAGAACTTTCTAGAATTATGAAGAAGGCACCCCACTTTTTTTTTTAATATTCCGAAACATTTTGCTCAAGAAAAGAAATCCAGTTTTCAGAAAAGTCCCGTTATAATTACTCTTCGAATTAAATGTGGGCCATAAACTTGCACAAGTCTTATTAACGCGATGGCATTACTCTCCCAACAAAGTAGATTTAAACAGACATGTGCACGAATTTTTGAGAACTCCTACACCTCAAGAATGTGCACCTAACAACAACAAATGTTTAAAACCTGGGATAGATGAAAAAGCCAAGCGCGCTTACACTTCACGGGGACAGCTTTTTCTCTGCACCACGCTGGCAAAAGAGCGACAACCAGACGCCACTTGGGCAACGGCCCCGACCCTCGGCCTCCAAACCGCAGGCGTCCACTGGCCACAGGCGTCCCGGAGTCGAGTTCCCCCCTAGTTCGCCTCCAGCCAAGCCCGCGGCCACTTCCACGTCGCTGCGACCCACATGCCTCTTCAGCAACTTAAATCCGCTCTTCACTCACCGCACGCACAAACACACAAACATACACACACGGCGTTACTAATCCCAGGACAACAAGGTACAGGGAAGGGGCGAGCTCGTGCGAACCAAGAGAGGAAGGGACGCTCGCTCTCCAGTCCCGCCCGGCACGGCACCCACCTGCAGGCCGCGAGCCCGAGGGCGGCGGCGCCGGCGCCCCGTCCTCGCCAAAGACGAGTTTGAAGTCGAGCTCGTCGTGGGCGCCACAGTTTGCAGTAGTCATCGGCGTGGCCCAGGGTGCTTGCGGCTCCTCCTCTGGCGGCGGCGGCGACGGAGGCGGCGAAGGCGGCAGCTCTTCAGCGCCGCTTCATGCCGGGCCGCGCGGGCCAGGAGGTCGCGGTTCCGCGGCAAAGTTTCCGGGCGGGGACCGTGACACCGAGCGTTCCGTTCCAAACTCGAGCTGGCCGCGCGCCGAGCCGCACCAGGAGCCGCCGCCACAGTCTGTCGCTGGTGCCTACGCCGCCACGGCCACCTTAGCAGATATTCTCCGCCCCACAACAGCCGCCTCCGCCAGCGCGCTGCCGCGCAGTGTAGCACGCCTAACCCCGCCCCCTACTGCGCGCCCAGACACCGTGCTGCCCATAGGTCACTGGCGCCACAGCTGCCCAAAGGCTCCGCCCCCTCACCGGCCTACCGCGTGATTCCCTCTCCGGGAGAAGGAAGTCACGTGCACAAGGAGCATTGGATAGCCCCACTACCTCCTGGGAGTTGTAGTTCAGCCGCTATTCTCTCCTTAACTTCTAAACCAGGGCCCTCTAATTGGATTTGGGTGCAATCCAATCCACCCGCCAATTGAAGATCCCTTTCCTTATTGGGCAGAGCTCACGAGTGGGAATATGGGTTTGGTGATCGGCGGCCGAAATGTTGCTCTGATGGCTAGGTTTCGGGAAGGTGTCAGGGCCGGAGAGGGTTACGTGAACGCCACTCACGCACTCATCCTGCCACCCCAACCCTAATGTTGGAGTCTAGGGATGGCAGGGCTGGGCCGAGCCTTCAGCTAGGTTGAGGCGGAGTCGGAGGAAACCTGCGCAGCTGCCGAAGGAGTCCTGAGTCTCAGCTCCTCAACAATGCAGACCCACCCCTTCGGGGCGGGGCCCACGCCGGGTGGCAGTGCCTTTGTCTGTCCCTACCAGCTGGCAGCTGCTCTCTGGAGGACAGCCGGCGCATTCGAGGCCTCGGCAAAGCCCCACGGGCAAGGTCGGTCCATGGCTGAAGTCGAAGCTGATTGATCCAAAAAACCGGTGGTGAACTCGCACTACTCACGGGCTCGGTAACCTCCGCATCCCGGTGCACATCCGTGAAAGCGAGAGGACCCACTACCCAAACTGGGTGGTTGTTAGTGGAGAGGAAGTGACACCGTGTCTGAAGAACTGTTTTTCGCTCTCGGTCCCTCCCCAGCGGGCTTGTCTCCCCGTGAGACCAAGGATGCCTCCTCCTGGGCCTGGGGTGGAGGCCGTGCCAAGGGACGCTGATCCTCGCTTGTTTACTTAGGGCTCCTTCAAGACAGTGTGGACTGGGAGCTAGGAGAAGTGGCAGTGACCTACTTCCCCAGCTCCGGGCCCCACAGGGCACAGTATCTCTAGAAGCAAGTTGCTGTAGGAACCCAGGGCACTAGGTGTGAGAGGCTTGGGTGCAGGTGCAAGGGCCCAGGCACTCACCCACAAAAAGGTGAAGAGGACAAAGTGGAATGCTTTATAGAAAGGTCTCAAAATATGGAGCACCTGGGTGGCTCAGTGGGTTAAAGCTTCTGCCTTCAGCTCGGGTCATGATCTCAGGGTCCTGGGATCCAGCCCCGAGTCGGGCTCTCTGCTCGGTGGGGAGCCTGCTTCCCCCTCTTTCTGCCTGCCTCTCTGCCTGCTTGTGATCTCTCTGTCAAACAAATAAATAAATCTTAAAAAAAAAAAGAAGGAAAGAAAAAGAAAGGTCTCAAAATATGGACGAAAGCCCAAGCTACTAGGGAGCCCTAGGGTAGGCCTAACTAGGCCGTGGGTCAGGACAGGTAACGTCCAGAGTAGATGCTCATCTTGGATAGGTTCATCCCTGAGGTTAGAAAATCTTTCCTGCCCCGTGCTCTGTACACATACCTGAGCTGGACCTAGGGAAGCAGAGATAAATTGGTCTCCCTTCAGGGGCTAGGGGAAAGGAGGCCAGCAATTCTATAATCACTGTGCAAAGAAATTAGGGATGTACCAGGATCTCCAGGAAGGTTCATAATCCCCTGGGGTTGCAGGGCCTCCAAAGGACTAAGTAGGAACTGGAAAGATGATTGAGAGGTGAGGAAGATAATCCAGGCAGATAACAGATTTAAAAAACTTAGAAATCAAAAAGCACTGGCACTCAGCAGAAGCCGAAGGTAAGGCCAGATGAATGGGCAGAGAGCTACAGTCCACTGCAAAGTATCTAGATTTTATCCTGAGACCAGTAGGGAGCCATGAAAGGATTGAAAGCAACTTACATATTCAGAATTCTGGCAAAGGGGGATGTTAGGGACACAAGAAAATAACAGGGGTCAAAGAGAGGGAGTAATCAGCACTGTGGGTTTAAATATCCTAATGAGCAATTTCAGGATGTGTTGTGATCCCCCTGCCTAGACCGTTCCCCAAAATACTTCCCTAGGTTGTCATCTGGATTGAGGAAACAGACCTTTAGAGGGGTCTGCCCCCTAAACCAGAGACTCAACTAGCCAGGCCAGGGGGAATGCAAGAGATAGATTCTGGACCTATCAGGCCCACTACTGGGAAGGGACCACACACACAAGCTAGAGATGGCTTAAAAAATTCACCCATTCTTCAAATGCATACATCTATGCATCTGTGCAATCCATCTGTGTATCCCAACCACTGTGCAGCTGGAGAACACTCAGAAGGGATTACGTTTTAGGAAGGTTTCTGGTCTGGAAGAAACTGAGAACTCTAACCTAGATAAGGACTGGAGCCACGGTGGGCACTGACTGCAGGAAACGTGTTATCATCTTTGTCAGAAAGGCAGCAATGGCTAAGAGCCCTCCAGGCTGGAACGCAGGCCCACCCCACTCACACACACCAGTACATGAAGTCTCTCTACCCCTTTTCCTCAGCCAGGACCTCCCCTATCAGCTCTTCCTCAGGCCAGCTCAAAAGCTCTTGTAAATGGCAGGAGGCCATCTGACCTGCCTCCAGCCTTCTGAGAGCCCTATGCAACCAGGTGGCCAGGGGACTACCGCAGTAAATAGGACCCCAGACTGATGGACAAGGACTATGTGGGTTTCTGTATACTCCTCTCCCTCCTGTGTGAATGTGAGTCAAGCCTGAGATTTAGGGGAAGCCATTACTTTCATAGGCCTGGTCCTGAGCCCCCAATGTTGAAGGCTCTCCTGTGGCCTCTGAGCCATGGGATGGTACAGCTTAGGTTAGCCCAGCCCAGCACTTTTTGTTCCACATTAGGGGAAATAGAAGCCTTGGAGGAAAAGTCAGCGTTTAAAAAGTTCTTTCTTTCCATGCCACATACCCCATTCAACAAGCTTGTCTGATTGTTCTTTTGTGCCTGCTCCCCACACCCACACCAAGGCTGGCCATAGCGTCCACAAGAACTGCCCTTGAGCAGCTCCCAAGCTGGGCAGAGGCAATACCAGCCAACTACAACTGAAGAACGTTGGTTGCTGAGGTCAGCACAGAGTGCTGAGAAGACAGGGTCAGCACTTTGTCCTCAGATACTAGCCTGAGGAG
The DNA here is from genome assembly GCF_020171115.1 of Neogale vison. NCBI lineage: Eukaryota > Metazoa > Chordata > Mammalia > Carnivora > Mustelidae > Neogale > Neogale vison. The sequence continues at coordinate 17,611,621 of NC_058097.1, forward strand.
TTTGGCTTTGATCCAGAGGGCAGTGGAGAGCCACGGAAGGGTTCTGAGCAGGACTGACACCTGGAAAGAACTAAGTGTGCAGGGTTAAAAGATTCCCCACTCCAGAAGATGTGCCACCCCCTCCAGCTTTAGTCATCCCTCCTTCTCATGCCCAAAACCATGTGTCCCCAAAATGTGATGAGCTATGAGTAAGTCTTCAGTCTAGGTGGCTGGAATGGATGAATACGTATTATAGACACTGGCCCATAGAGGGCTTTGGGCATCTAAGTGTCCTGAATTTAAGGTGGGCATGGTGAGAACAATGAGAAGAGCTTTCAGACCTGACTGAGCCCTCCCAGTCGGTCCCAGACTTGTGCAGGTCACTCTGAGACCAGGGCAGGCCTCACTCAGGTATGCTAATGTGACCATTTGAAGGCCAACATATACCTGGGATATACCTGGGATCTTGGCCAGATATCCTTAGTTATGAAATGCACATGAGCCCCTTTCCACCTGCTCCCCTGTGAATGACCCTCTCCCCAGTGCTTTTCCTCGGCCCTCTAACTTCCCATATTCCAGCCTCTCTTTTTATTTTTCTAGCCTCTATCTTAACAGCTGAGCTTCACCCTGCCTCTCCTTCCCCAAAGCCCAGAAATAAACCTAACCCCACCAGAGAAGGGGCTTCCCCAGGGAAAGTACACTGGTGGTAGAAAAGGCGGTACAGCCCAACCCCACAGGAGAAGTGGATCTTAAGACTTGGTATTTGGCCACCACAGGGTCCTTCCACAAGCTCTGACTAGCTCAGGATGCCCAGGGGTCCACTAGGGCCACCCTGTCTGCCCTGTTCCAGTTGGGATCTAAGGAAAGGAGGCATTTTAGCTGAGACAGTTTTTTTGTGAGAAAAATCAGACAGAAATTGTGCCTAAAGCTTGATGCTGAGACTGGACCAAGCCTCAGCTGTCTCCTGGGTGGGGTCCCTTCTCTTGGAGTGCTAGTCTAGGAAGCTAGGGCAGCCCCAGCGTGAAGTGACCCCATTAGCCACACAGTGCCCCAATCACAGGCCTATTTATCCTCCAGCCAGCCTCCTGCAAGCAGAGAGCAGCTGATCTCCCTTCTCCTCTGAGGGCCCTCAGGCCCAAAGAGAGCTAGAAGTGACTTTCCCAAGGTCAGACGGCAATGGGCTCCGGTAGGCGGCTGGTAGGCGGCTGGTAGTGCGGTATCCTTATCTGCATACAGGAGAACAAGTGTGAGGGGAAGGGCGGTTCAGGGACTGAGACGGAGGCCTCACATGCCTGATCTTTCATTCGGGCCACCAGGGCCAGCAGCCTGGCACAGAGGCCTGACCCCAGGGACAGGAGAGAAACATAGCCTTGGCCTAGAGGGGAACGCCCCTCCCCAAAGAACTTGGGAAAGGGGAGGAGAAGTAGTGTGTTTACAGTGGAGGAAGCGGGGGTGGTACAGGGCAGGGACCTTTGGTCAGAACGCCCCTCCCAGTAAGAGGGGGAGGCCCCATGAGATGTGGTAGCCGTTTGTTTGCTTCTCACTGCCAAGAGGAAATTAAAGAGAATCTGCCACTTCCTTCCGGCCCAAGTGGGATAGTGGGGGCTGGTGGCAGGCAGTGGCGTGGGTGGGCAATTGTGAGGGCCCTAAACTGCTGGCATCAGCATCGTGTGTCCTCGGTGTCCCCTGTCTGGAGCAGAGACCTCATCAGGTCTGGGCTCCAGCTAGCTGGGGGTCAAACCCAGGGCCCCCCACACTCACCTGAGCTGGTCCCTTCCGGGAGCACCAGATACCCTAATTGTTCCCCAGATTTTATAGCACATCTCATCATGAAAATTCATTGATGGGTAGTACCTCAGGTTTGCCATCAGTAGAATGGGCTTCTTGGGCCTTCCTGGCTCATCCCAAGTCCTGTGTGTATTCAAGATGATACCCCGTCCCCCACTTCCACGCAGACCCAGAAGGATATGCTTTAGGGAACTTCAACTCCGCACAGAGGATGGAAGTAGAATAATTATGCCAGGCCCTGTGTCTGTGTGTGAAGATGCCCAAGGCTAAAGCAGCCAGCTGCAGGGAAGGGTGGGCAGATCTTTATTGCACTGTTCCAATGTCAGGATGAGGAGACGCCACCTGAAAAGCTCCTGTTTTCAAAGAAAATACTGAGGTCACTGGGAACTCGGCCTTGCTACTCTGACCCACCAAGGGAGATGTGCACCCTAGGCACCCTTTAGCCTGTGCTCCAGGCTGACAGCCCAGGTCAGGACCTCGTAACTCCTGCCAAGAACAGTCAGAGAATTGTCCGATGGCATCTGTTCATGGTCTGCACCCACAGACATCTTACGGCCAGGCTCCTGAAGCAGGTGACCAAGGTAGGGACAATGCTCACCAGCCTCCCAGGGGGCTCTCTTCACCACTTCCCAAGGCCACAAAGAGCTTCTTGCACAGCTCCCCAGGCACCGTGTGCTCCTGATTTCTGGAACCCTCAGGGTCTTGGTCAATGGCCTCCCGCTTGCGCTTGTGCCAGGAAGGGCTCTCCTCGCCCAGGCGACCCTCAGGGAGGCCCCGGCTCCGCAGACAGACGATGGCCGCAGCCTGCTCCGCCAGTTTCTTAGACTTGTCCCTGGGCAAATGAGGCATGGGACAATAAGGCACATAGGTAGGTAGGCTGGTTGCAGGGCAAGAGGCTGGACAGGCCTGACTCTATAAACCCCTGGCAAAGATTCTAACAAGATTGAGGAAGGGGGTCATCGCCTGGGGATGTCCACTGCCCAGGTACACCATCCTCCCCAAACCCTCTTCTGCCAAGGCTCGGTTCAGGCCCTTCATCCCAAGCCCCAAGTCCACTGTTAAGGAAACTCACCACAAGGTAGACTGGTACTTTTGCTCAGCAACAGTCACGACAGAGCAGAAAAGGCGATCCAGGGGCCGCTGAACCTGGTGCAAAGAGAGGAAAGGAAATAGGGATGGCTGCATGGGGGCAAGAGGAATGAGCCCTGAGGTTTACCTGCTAGGATCACGTGGAAGACAGAAAAAAGGAAATACCTCCCACCTAAGTTAAATGAAGGCTACCCGTATCACATGGTCCTCCCCAGGAGAAGTGCCTGGTGCATCTGGCGAGGAAGAAAGGCAGACACATAAACAGACAATGACACTCCAGTGTGTCAGGAGGTCAGTCATGTACCTAAGCCAAGGGCCATCAGAGCCCTTAGTGCACGTGACTCTGGATCCTGCTCCTACTGACATCTGGATGGGCCAGGTCACACAAAAAGAGGAGAAATTCACCAGATGGCAAAGGGGTGACAGGGGACAAGGATGGGGCAGAGAAGGTACACTTGGCAGAACAACCAGGTGATATGGTTGGACAAAGAGCTGAGTGGATGAGACAGGAAGCAGAAGGCATGTGGGGAGCCTTGTGCTCTGTGCTGAGGTGCTAGGACTTAACCCCAAAGGCACTGAGGAGAGGAGACTTGAGCAGGAAGGCAGAGGGCAGATTTGTTCTGGAAAAGTCACTCTGGGAGAGGAGGACACAAGTCCTGGAAGGAGATCAGAAGTAAGAAGGCTAGTCCAAAGAGACAGAGCAGCCTAAATAAGGCATGGCCATGGGGACCAAAGGAGGTGAAGCAAGACTGTCTTACCACTCCTTACCACTACTCTGAGCCCTACTGGCTGAGGCCTGGTCCAGACACATGTCTGTCTAACTTAGGTTTGAGCATCCTTCCTAAGTAAGCCACCTGGTCCTTTCCAGAGAAGTCTCCCTGGTTTAAGCAATACCACCGGCAGAGACTGGTCCAAGCAGCCCCCTTACATAGGTCTCAAGTTCAGTTTTATGAAAGTGGTCAGAATTTGACAATAAGCCCACTGTTACAGGGAAGGGACTATCACATCAGCAAGAGTCGGGCTGCCAGTAACCACTGCCATGTCCATGGAGGGCAAAGCCAGGCTTCAGTCAGTCTGGAATTCAGGGTACGAGCTATGGGTATGCTGGGAGCGATGGCACCGGCTGTGGGAGCACTGTAGAGCAGGATGCAGGGCAGGCCACAGCCGAGAACTCACCGTGTCATACACAGGCTGCGCCAGCTTCTCCTTCCGGCACCATTCTAGCAGGCACATCTTGGGGGTGATCTGGGGTGAGTATGCTCTCCTAGGGCAAGGAGGGGAAGGAGTCAGGCCTTGCCCACAATCACCACCAGGCTGCTGCCTTAGGATTCCTATACTTATTCCCCTGAGCTCCCATTTCTGTCCTCCCACCAGTGGTGTGGGGTCTGGATTCTACCTAAAGGGAAGATGGGCTTCAGCATGCTTGGGGAACTAGGATACAAAGTGAACTCCCAGCACTCTGAACTCTAGCCTGGAAAACAACTTTCAATAGTCAAAAATGAAAGTCCAGGGGAGCCTGGGTGGCTCAGTTAATTAAGTGTCCTAACAGTTGATCTCAGCTCAGGTCTTGATCTCAGGGTTATGAGTTCAGGAACCCCGCTGGGCTCCATGCCCAGTGTGGAGCTTACTTTTAAAAAAAGAAGAAGAAGAAGAAGATCCAGTTTGCCCCACAACACAAGCCAGAGGGATTGGGTGGGGGTTGGGAACATAGGTGGCCAAGCAGTGGTCTGGGATCTAGCTCAGTACCCACCCTTATTATGTCCCCTGAGTTGTGGGACAAGGCAAATCAAGGAAAGAAGTTTGGTCACCCCAGGACAACACCTCTGACAGTGCTGCCTGCCCTTTAGGAACCATCTTCCCCAAACTGCCTTCTTTGGGATGCTGAAAAATGAGAACAAGGATCCAAACGAAGAAGACCTGTGGTCCCTGAACTTGACATTAACCATGTATAGCAATCAGCCAGCTGTCTGTTTTCCTTGGCCATGGGCCCTGGCCAAGCAGAGGCCAATCTGGAGACCTACCGGTCAAACTTGACAGCCATCTTAATGACACCAGAGGTGTCTTCAGCTGGCTCTGCCACAGCCTCTGGGGTTCTGGCCAAGAGTTCAGCCCGCCGGGCATTTAGCTCTCGTGTCATCTCCTCATAGAAGGCACCAAGACCAAAGGCCTCACTGTGGAAAGAGAAGCAGAGCACAGCAAACCCCTTAGTGGACCCAGCATCCAGGAAACTACTGCAAGAGCCCAGGGTCTCACCGCTGAGAAATGACCACCCTACCCTCCTGCCCCCTCCCCCACGCACGAAAACACCACTGAGACCTAGCCATCAGGAGGTTCCCCTACCTACCCCTGGGATCAGCCTTGACTGCCAAAGAGTGAGTGTGAGCCTCTGAGGCTGGACACTAGAAGGCAGGCTGGGCTGGGTGGAAAAGGCTGTAAAGGTCACCTCTACCACCTGAGCTCAGCCTCTCTTCCAAAGAAGAAAACACAGGCAAGTGTCCCCAGGCAGCAGTGAGCGAACTGACCTACACTGAACAAGTGCCTGGATTATACACAGCCCCATCCTCATGTGGGCCCAAGGGAGGAAGAGACAGAGGCCACGACCACTAAGTGGTTCCCCACTTCCTGCCCGAGCCACAAGCAGTTAGGCCTAGCCTAAACTGAGGTACCACCCAGAACTACAGAGTTCTCCTCTTTCTCTCAAACTCACAAGATACCCGAGTCAAGCTGGTTAAGCTATGTGGGGTAGGGACAGAACCAACACCACAAGCCCAGGTTTGGGAAAAGAGTTCTGACAACTCTTTTCCCTTCTAGCAAGCATCTTGAAGGCTAAAGCATATTCATGAGGATGGGTGCCTGGGCACAAGTGTGGTTTAGGAAAGTTTCTTTAAGGAGGGAGGAGGAAAGAGCGTTCAGGCAGAAGACCCAGCATGAGCACAGATGTGGAGCTGGGAAAACAGACAAGCAGACAGGGAGCCAGAGGAATAGGTACCAGGCCAGGTTGTGAGGATCTACACCAAATGCAGGGGACCAAGGGGGAGCCTCCCAGACTGCAGTTATGGGTTGAGGGCACAGGCTCAGGCCAGGGGCTCAATTCTACAACCCCCATCTCCTGACCACTGGGTCTAGTGTGTGACAGATCTTTTACTAGGAAAGCCCCTTCCTCCAGAATTCCCAAGCCCAGTCCCCATATTCCTCCATCCTACCAGCATTCTACTTCCCCAGATTCTGCTGTGAGGTCAGTCCAGGGATGGAAAGTTCCAACGCTTCGTTAAGTTTCCTCTTCTGTGAGGTGAAACTGTACCACAGCCCCACTCCTATACATCCACCTCCAGAAGCTGCATCCTTGGTCCCCGACAGTCAGTTTAGGGCTCATAGTCAAGCCTGGCAATGTCTGCAAGGAATGATGGACAGCCATTGCCCCTCTCACCAAATTTCCTGGGAAGACTGGGCAGCATGGAGCAACCTTCCCTGGGGCGACTCCAACTGTTCTCGTAGCATCTGGCACAAGCAGTACTTGGTGTTGGTGTAGTGGTTCTCATACTGTATGGCCTGAGGGAAGAAGCAGCATGAGCCCACTTGCTGCCCAGGCAGGCTCTGAGGCCTAAGCTGTGCCCTGATGGCAGAGAAAGGGGCTCCAAGGGGACAGCAGAGGTGTGCCTGCAGCTGGGGCACTGTGAGCCCATAAGGAAAAACACCTCCATCCTGGCCATCTACTCCTCCAGCGAGCAGTACGAAGCTCAAGAGTCACAGGTGAGATCCAGGGTTAGGAGCACACTCAACCAGACAGGCCAAAGGACGTCCAGAAGTGTGGGGAGTGCCTAATGCTTCAGCCACCACAGACTACCACGGAGGACTTGCTGCTCTCCAGGGCAAGGACAGGGAGCAAGTCAGACTCTGGTGTGGCAGGATAGGGGCAAGACTCTTCTGTTTCTATACACAGTGGATACCTTCCTTGCCCACATCTTAAATAACCTGTCTCCAACATCCCACCTGCATGGGAAAGCACAGCACCCTCTACCAATCATGTTCACATGTGACCTGTCCCCTCATTGAGTTTCACAAGTCTCACAAGCGTGAGGGGCAGCTGTTACCACTACTCCTGACAAATGCGGGCTCAGGGAGGCAAGCTGACTGCACATAGCAGCACACTAGAAGCCTGCCTGGCTGGGGCAGATAGAAAAGCACTGGGTGAGAGATGCCCTGGCCCTCCAGAACACCCTCCCAGCCCTCACCCTCTGTATCCTTCTAATATCCCCACCTAGGCCTATGTCTTCAGCACCTGGGAAGGCGGCATGACACGAAGAGGACAAAGCAGAGATCTGCTGGCAAGCCCCAGCTAGTGGCAAGGCCTTGATTCAGCTTGTTAGGGACAGAAGGCACCTGGCTGGACCAGAAGCAGCCCTGCCTTTGCTTGTAAGCCACTCCTTTCCTCCAGGACAACAGCTCTTGAGGAGCTGCCAAAGGACACACTGAGTAGGAATGATAACATCACCTTTCACAGGGAGCAGTGCTGAGCGTATCTTCCCTGCTACAGACGTGCCTGCCAGCTGCAAGAGCCAGACAGGTGGCCTGGGCTAAGGCAACCCCCCCCCTTGTCTCTGGCTGGCCCAGAGTATGGGAGAGCCCAGTAGTCACCAACCTGCCCAACAGGACATGTGAAACCCAGGGAATGAGGGCTTATAGCATCAAGCAGGGGAGGCTCTAGAACAGAAACTGCCTATCTCTGGACAGAAGCCTCAGGGCCTCCTACCATCGCCAGCTTGCACAGTCCTGGGGATACCCATAGGCCATGGTGGCCACAGCAGCCATAGGCATGGCCATGGCCTAAAGAGGGTATGGGCAGTCTGAGGATCTGAGAAGCTCTTGACCCTCCCAGAAGGGTGTGAGCCCCAGTATTGAAGAGGATGAGGGCTGGACTCTCTGCTCAGGCCCAACACACCGAAGAATTAGAAGTCCACTGACTATCTCTGCCTGCAGACATGTTCCGAGTCTCACAGAATTCTAGGATTGTGCCAAAGGGACAGGGCAGGTGAACTGGTCAAAAAATTCCTTTGGAGGTAAATGCCTCTGCCACTACCATCAAGATCTCAGTAAGAGGAAAAGGTTAGTCCCTAAGGAGAGGTTAAAGTTAGGCTAGTCCCTAAGTCAGAGGGTAAAGGGTTCTGGGAATTAGCAAAAAAAAGTGTTTTAGAAGTGATTCTGACTTATGACCAAAGAGAAGTCTCTACAGAGATAATCTGTCCTCAACAACAGCTACCATGGCTCCTCCAGGCTGTGGCTGCTTAGGCGCCAACCGTTTGGCACGGGTGTCTTCAGTGATACCAACACCACTGTCACTGTGAGTGCATGTATGGACATGAGAGAAAGGGAAAGACATCACATGTTTGGACCCTGGCAGCATCCAGAATCCAGGGGTCCTTACTATGACCCCCACGCCTGGAAGCTTCAGAAGGAGATGATGGTAGGGCCAGGCCTCCCCAGCACGCTGTCTCTACACTGCAGTCAGCGAGACCCAATGCCACATTACAAGAGCTAAAAAGAAAAGGAGAGGCACAAAAAGGCTGCTGGGGGCTGGCGGCTCACCCAAGGCGCTTTTTGCAGGAATGTGGCAGACAGTGAGAAATGTTTCTTTTGAAAAAGCGCATAGACGTACATATCGGATGTACTTCTGCATGACCTCCTCCAGGGGTCGCAGACCCTCCTTGAGAAAGATGGACGGGTTCCACATGGCAGCTCGGGCCACCATCACTGAAGAGGCTGCTGTGGCTTGTCGGAAGTCCTCTATGTCCAAATACTTTTGGATGTGGTCGTGAGATCCTCCACTGAAAGGCAACAGGAGAGTGAGGGCTGGCACATCCTTATACTAGCATTTTCAGAAAAAGGCAATTCTCAGAGCTGCTGAGATTAACTGTTTGGATTTGGCCAATCCCTCAGCTACGAGCACTTCGGGAGACCAGAGGTCATAATACACACCCCACTTCGGGGTCAGGAACTCCATGTCAAATAATGCAGTGAAACAGCCTGAACCAGGCCTCACACGTAACAGGTCTCCCAAAGATTTTACCTTCCTGCCTCCTCATCCTAACACCATCCCAAATCTGAAGACTCGGGTCTGTCAGTAGATGCCATGATCACAGGAAAACCCCCAGTCTGGGGCACCTATGTATCTACTAATGGCTGGGTCAAAAACCACAAACGCAGTGGTGATTATGAGAGGAAGGAAGGAGGCCCAGTTTGGTTGCAATTTCCCTTCCTGCCACTCTGAGGCCCCAAGGGCCCCCTTGGAAACCGCTGTTTGCATCCGTTCCACTAGAAGTGACAGCCTCAATCCAGAGACAGCGTTCTATGTATTGTGGGGAAGACCCTTGGGTGGCTGCAGGAGCAGTAGGATCCAGGCTCTCGAGTAGCCCTACCCTCTCCAAGCCACTCCTACAAGTCCTTGGCCTAGCGACAACCAGGCCTGGCTAAGACCCCCAACCTTAGCTCCTTCCCACCAGTCAGGTGTGTCTTTTGTCAGGGCTTCAGGGCTTTGGAACTTCTCTGTTCCCATCCTGTCCTCAGGCTCTGTGCCCTCCTAAGGTGCAAGGCTCCACTGGATCCCAACTGGCCCACAGAGCCAGCTCCCCAGTGACAACTGGACACTGTCTTACTATTAAGCCTCTGGGCTGGTCATTCGCGCCTCACAAATGTCTCTGCTCCTGGTCCTGTAGCTGCCCAGCATGCTTTGGATTGTGACCTGCCTTATGCCCCCTTACCATACCTCAGTACACTCTGGCTTGGGACTACCCACCCTACACCCTACATACCTAACTCTGGGTGTGACATCACTTTGCCTGGGGCCTGCTTCAGGGGCCGCCTTCTCGCTCTCCCAGTCCCCTGAACACTCCCTTATCTCAACCCCTTTATCAGAAGCCCTGCCTGCTGCACACGTACATCAGCCACTCGCCAGAGGCCAGGGGACATGATACAGACTTTTCAACCTCATGCCCAACCTCATTTTTTGCCCCACCTTTTTTCCTTTTCCCTTAGATCATTTTTTAATACTATCTCCATCCACTTTTTCTATGTCAGCTCAAATCCCCCAGAGTGAGGTGGAGCATAAAACAGTAAATGATGAAGAATAGAGTTTTACTTGGCTATGACAGGAATGGAGAGGGCTTCAGCAATGGCTCTGATGGCTTCACAGCTGACAGGGTGCTGAGGTCGCTCCTCCCGCTTCCTTGGAAATAAAGAAAAAAGATGGGGCCAAGGGCTGAGGCCGTGTCATGGTTCAAACAGTTTACCTTAGTCAAACCCTACTGTCCTCCCTGCTGAACCTCAGGAAGGACACGTGGCCATGAAGAACAGGGTTCTGGACTGCAGAGGACGTCTCTCCATGACCTCTGTTGTAAGGGGCAGGAGCAGCATTAGCCCCTGCTGGGAAGGCAAGTCCAGCCTTACAGACCTGCTGGTGAGGCATGGCTGCAGAGGTGGCCTGGCTCCCAAGGTCACACTGCCTTTCCCTGGCTTCCCCTCACCTCTGCCAGAGATGAGGAACAGTGCTATAAGAATGCTGCCTCTACTGTCCCAGCCCTGCCCTCCCTATGAGACTGAGAACAGCTGCTGCCCTCAGACTGGCCACTCCCACACAGCTGTCTATGTTGAGGCCAAGTTGGGCAGCTGATCCTGGGGAAAGGTACCTGGCACAGGGTAGACCCAGCAACCAGGACAGGCCAAGATCATGGCTGTCACAACGAGCCCCAGCAAGGAAGGACCACAGCCTGGGGCCCCTCTTTCCAAGGTTAACTGCAAGAAGTTCTTGTGTATGAGTCAGTCTTAGGGATACTGAAGTGAGCTCTGATCTAAGCTGTGCTCAGGAACAAGCAAAAGAGATGGGTGACCAGACAGCTCTTGCTCAGGTCTTGCCTGGGCCCATCCCTTTTGGTATACTCTTCAATAGAAGGGTCAGGGGCCACAGGACCTCAGAAGGCCTGTCAACCCATCTTCTACCTCCACCTCCCCACAAGCCCCGCAGCCAGTCTAGTCCATCCTCAACAGCTTTGATGGCCTGAAGGCCCTTCTTGAAACGCACCCAAATCTGTCTTCCTGGTGTTTCCAATTACTGGCAAAAAGAAATAACTATATTTATTCAGAGAATACCATACGCCAGGCACCGTGCCAAGGCTATATATTCACGATCTCATAAAAGCCTCAAGACAACCCTATAAAACAGAAATTATTTTAATTTCCAAATGAGGAATGTGGTACTCAGAGAGGTTAAGTGATTTGTACAAGGATACACAGCCAACAAGCAGCAGAGCCAGGAGCCCAAAACACGCAGCCTGAGTCTAGAGCCTGCTGTGGCAGGTAGGGGCATGTGTGTACGAATGTATGGCCTTTCACCGCCCCCTACTGGCTCCAACCCACAGAGCTCTGCTTTTCTCTTTTCCCTGTTGGGAGGTATGGGTTCACTCGTCTGACATGCTGGAATAGAAACAACCAGCAAGCAGTGGGCTGTTCCAATAAGACCCCTGAACCCAAAAGGAGTAACATTCAGAGAAGGTGGGTCACTCTGGCCAAAGTCTGTTTACCTGGGATGTACAAAAGCACATCGTAGACACAGGGAGCAAAACTGCCTGGGAAGCCAAAAGCAGCTGTCAGCAACACGTCAGCTCCCAGAAGACAGCACATTAGCTACAGATACAAGGGCTGTTTCAAGTAGTCATTGTGACAGCTGGCAGTCCAACGAGGGCAGATAAAAGAGACAGTGCCTTTAAAAGAACAGCCATGGGGCACCTGGGTGGCTCAGTGGGTTAAGCCGCTGCCTTCGGCTCAGGTCATGATCTCAGGGTCCTGGGATCGAGTCCCGCATCGGGCTCTCTGCTCAGCAGGGAGCCTGCTTCCCTCTCTCTCTCTCTGCCTGCCTCTCTGTCTAATTGTGATCTCTGTCTGTCAAATAAACAAATAAAATCTTTAAAAAAATAAAATAAAATAAAATAACAGCCATCTGCCTGGGATCATTTGAAGGAGAAGCCATGGCCCAACGTAGTGGAAAGAAAATGAGATTCAGAGTCAGAGTTCTAATTCCACCACTTCCTGGCTGCATGGTACAATTCTGAACCTATCACTCAATCTCTACCATTTACACATCCTGAGGGTATGGGCGTTTCTTCTTCCCCTTGAATCTCTAAACTCAGTCTTCTCTTCTTCTGTCTTTAAACTCAGTGCAGTGTCTACCACCAGTAGGTGTTCAGTGAATGAAACAAAGAAGAATGCCAGCCTATAAAGGGTTTGACTGCCCTCAGGACTTATAGGATGTCAAAGAGCTAGGCAGAGGTAGGCTACATGTGTAGAAGAAAAGTTCACTGTCCCCTGGGGTCTGGAGAAGCATTCTTAAGATGGCTGAGGACGAGGGCGTCTAGGTGGCTCAGTCCATTAAACATCTGCCTTCAGGTTGTGATCCCAGGGCCCTGGGATAGAGCCCTGAGTTGGGCTCCCTGCTCAGCAGGAAGTCTTGCTTCCTCCTCTCCCACTCCCTCTGCCCTCCACCCCCCACTCATGCTCTCTCTTGCTATCTCTCTGTGTCTCTCAAATAAATAATATTTAAAAAAAAAAAAAAAAAAGACGGCTGAGAACCTCCCTCAAGTCAGTCACTAGATATACAACCACTCACCTTCCGTGAACTGTGACAGCAGCGATGCCAGTCCTCTCTATCCGCTTCACAAGGCTCAAGGTATCTTCCAGCTGAGGAAGAGGACAGCCCAGGGTGGTTACTGAAGCTACAGAGGGAACAGCTAGCTGCCAGCTCAAAAAAGTGGGTTCACCAACCCCTCCTCCAAACCTAATTCAGCTCCTGGAGAATCATTCACCACCCCCCAAATCAACACATCCAGAGAAAATGGACCTTGAAATGTAAACACCATCCTTACCGATGGCAGGATGCGAATCTTGCAGGTCACAGGTCTGCGTGTCCCTTTGACAAGAGTGCTGAGGATCTGCAGAGAGGAAAACACAAACTATTCTGGAAAAACAACCACAATGCTCATACTAATTAACTGTGCTACAGACCTGTGCATCACCATGGCATGGACAAGTCTATGTACATGTATGTGTCCTTCCTTTCCTACACTAGCACCCCCGCACCAGAAGCCCCTTGCCTGGTACACCGTGGTGTGCATATGTTTGGTAAGTGGATGAATGAGTGGATCTTCATGCATGCCTACGTAGAACACAGCAATCCTTTGCCAGGTAAACATCAGAATCTTCTGGACAGCCTAAGAAATACAGAACCTTAGATTCCACCCTGTACTTCCTAAATGGGTCCCTAAGTGAGCAGGGCTTAGGAATATGTGTTTTCAAAAGACTCTATATCATTCAGCCATAAGAAATGAGGAAATCCTACCATTTGCAAGAAACACGGATGGACCTTGAAGTGTTATGCTAAATAAAATAAGCCAGAGATTGGGGCGCCTGGGTGGCTCAGTGGGTTAAAGCCTCTGCCTTCAGCTCAGGTCATGATCCCAGGGTCCTGGGATCCAGCCCCGAATCGGGCTCTCTGCTCAGCAGGGAGCCTGCTTCCCCCTCTCTCTCTGCCTGCCTCTCTGCCTACTTGTGATCTCTGTCAAATAAATAAATAAATCTTTTTTAAAAAAATAAGCCAGAGGGGCACTTGGGTGGCTCAGTGGGTTAAGCCTCTGCCTTCGGCTCGGGTCATGATCTCAGGGTCCTGGGATCAAGCCCCACATCGGGCTCTCTGCTCAGCGGAGAGCCTGCTCCCCATCCCCCACTCTCTGCCTACTTGTGATCTCTCTCTCTCTGTCAAATAAATAAATAAAATTTAAAAAAAAATAGGGCGCCTGGGTGGCTCAGTGGGTTAAGCTGCTGCCTTCAGCGCAGGTCATGATCTCAGGGTCCTGGGATCGAGTCCCGCATCGGGCTCTCTGCTCAGCAGGGAGCCTGCTTCCTCCTCTCTCTCTGCCTGCCTCTCTGCCTATTTATGATCTCTCTCTGTCAAATAAATAAATAAAATCTTTTTTAAAAATAAATAAATAATTAATAAACAATTAATTAATTAAAAAAATAAGCCGGAGAAAAACAAATACAGTATGATCTCACTTATATGAGGAATCTAATAAAAAGGAAAGAAACTGGAACAAGAAATCAGATTTATGGTTACCAGAGGTGTTGGGAGCAGGAGCTGGAGAAGGTGGTCGAAAGGTATGAACATACAATGTACGACATAATGCCTGCAGCTAACACTGCTGTATGATACCTGGGAAAGCTGTTAAGAGAATAGATCTGGGGACACTTCAGTGGCTCAGATGCTTAAGCATCTGCCTTCAGCTCAGCTCATGATCTCAGGGTCCTGGGATCGAGCTCCACATTGGGCTCCTGGCTCGGTGAGGTGCCTGCTTCTCCCTCTCCCCCTGCTTCTCTCCCCTGCTTATTCTCTTTCTCCGTGTCTCAAATGAATAAACAAATAAACAAGCAAATCTTAAAAAAAAAAAAAGTGTAGATCATAAGAGTTCTCATCACATTTAGTTTTGTTTTTATCCTCAAAGTACAGTTGACCCACAATGTGACATTAGTTTCAGAAGAGTTTTTTAAATTTTCATTTTATTGTATCCATATGAGATGAGGGATACAGAATATAGGTAAGCTTACTGTGGTAACCACTTCACAATATATGTAAATCAAATCATCATGCTTGTATTCCTTGAACTTATAGAGTGATGTACATCAATTTCTCAGTAAAACCACAAAATCTTTCCAATTTTTTAAAAAGTTTCAGTCTGGGGTGACTGGGTGGCTCAGTCGGTTAAGTGTCTGCCTTTGGTTCAGGTCATGACCCCGGGGTCCTGGGATTGAGTCCAGCATTGGACTCCCTGATCAGCAGAGAGTCTGCTTCTCCCTCTCCCTCTACCCCTCCCCACTGCTTGTTTGCACTCTCATATAAATAAAATCTTTTTTTTTTAAATTTTTTTAGAGGTTCATCTTAACACCCTCCCTCCTCAATGTGATTCTAGGGCTCATTCTGACTGAAAAGACATGGCCGAAAGCTTCTTTCCTGCTTGAAACCAATGTTCTCCATGTGCTGTTCCAAGATCTGGCGAATGAGGGAGCCAGGAAGGTTGTACAGGTCCTGCCTGAACCCTGTCCTCATGAGCCTCTCCCTATTTCTTTCTCTTTTTTTTCCTCCTCATGTGCCTCTCTTTAGGTGTGCTGGATACACAGAAGTGAAATTGGCAAAGGAAAGACAACATATTCAACACATTAAAAAGTATTAATTTGCATAGTGATTGCAAAGGACTTCAAAGAAAGATCAAGAAGTCACACAGGAAAGAGTCAGAACCCATATGAATCAGAGATCGAGAGACATGCAGATGACAATGAACGTCTGCCACACTGCTATATTCTTTCCTCGTCAAAAATTTCAGGCTCAGGGCACATGGCTGGCTTAGTTGTAGAGTATCCAAATCTTGATCTTGAGGTCATGAGTTCAAGCCCCACACTGGGTATATAGAGATTACTTTAAAATAATAATGTTTAAAATTTAAAAAGAAAATTCAGGCTAGGCAAGTTGGAGGGAAGGTGATCAAGAGCCCTCTTCCAAGAACTGGATTGCCGGCAGAGCACAGGGGACGCCCAGACCACTGCTGTCAGTCTTGGTTCTCAACAAGTGGGGACAGCAGAGAGCCAGATTGCAAGAACCAGTCAAGGAGGGCTTTCTCTCCAGCCCAAGCAGAGACTGACCTCTCCAGAAGACACTAGACCCAAAGGCTGGGCTGACAAGGCAGGTAGACAGATCATGGACAAGAGAGGGTCTACTGGCCTAATAAGCACAAATGCCAGGGACTGGCAGGAAGGAAAATCCCCAGATGCCACCCCAGGTGGTGGACTGGGCCTGTGGTCCTCTGGCAGGCCTGAGGGGGCAACTATCCTTTGGCGGGGCAGGGGTGGGGTGAGGTGGACGACTGCCAGATCCACTGAGATACACAATAAAAATTCTCCCTCTAGTCCTGTCCTTCAAGCTGACAGTACCATCTCTGGAAGTTTCCTTTGCTAGTGCTGACAGAATCTGCTGATGTTTGGTGACTAAAACAACATCAGCTGGTTTGATCCAGTTCTGTTCTACAGAACTTCCTTTGCCGTATTTCATCCAAGTAGCTCTAAGCACTTTCTTTTTCTTGTGCATGTTCAGAATCAGGAAGGAAATTAGTAATCAAAATCCCCAGCCACCTGCAAAGGGTCACATTAAGGGGACCGGGTGAATAGAGACTGCTTCTGGCTAGGCTCTAGCATGAAACCCTGCTGGACTCAACTCTCCCAGATCAAAGTCAGACCACCTGTCTTGTGGTTTGAAAGTCTGTGAGGGAGAAGGACCTGAGGTAAGCTCATAACACAGATAACACTGCATATCTACCCACAGGCAGGTTTATCTCACTAGATCTCCTAGCTGACTCAGGAAAAGCAGACTCGTAGCTCTCCTGGTTGTTGCAGAATGGGTAGAAAAAAAGATGGGAGAGCACAGGCTTGGGAATCACTGGGAACTGAGTTCAAGTCCTGGCCTTACCAACTGTTAGTCATAGCCCCAGTGTACCATGCACAGGGGAATGCCCTGGGCAGCCAGAGGGGCCCAGGAAATCTTGGGCAGGGGTGAAGAGGGATATTACTAACTAGAGTCTAAAAATGAGGTTCTTTTTTTTTTTTTAAGATTTTATTTATTTATTTGACAGAGATCATAAGTAGGCAGACAGGCAGGCAGAGAGAGAGAGAGGAGGAAGCAGGCTCCCCGCTGAGCAGAGAGCCCGATGCGAGGCTCAATCCCAGGACCCTGGGACCATGACCTGAGCCGAAGGCAGAGGCTTTAATCCACTGAGCCACCCAGGTGCCCCTAAAAATGAGGTTCTTAATCTAGGGAGGTTACATCAGAGTTATCTAGCAAGCCTTTTCAAAAGACTAATACTCCTTCCCAGCCACTATCCACCCCAAGGGTATTATAGAATTTCAACAGATAGAATCCTTATTATTATTATTGTAATAAGATATATATAACATAAAATTTTCCATTTTAAACATTTCTAAGTGTATAGCTCAGTAGCATTAATTACATTTGCAATGTTATACAACCATCACCAGCACCTATTTCTAAAATTTTTCATCATCCCAAACAAGTATCTCTATTTTGAAAAAATTCTGCAGGCAGTCCTGAAATGTTCCCACAGACAGAACCATGGACCTAAAACACCAGCCTGGAAAAACTTACAAAGTTCTCAGCCAGGTCACCCAGTCTGCCAGCCAAGTTTGAACATGTATCTAATCCAGTTCACTACTCTTGGGCCCCATCTGGCTTTGTCGTAGAAGCCTGCAACCTCCAAGAGGCAAACCCCATTCACAAGTCCAACTGGTCCCATCCAGCCACTCCACCAAATGGAAAAGGAATGGAATGAACTGAGCAGTGTAACTCTGCTGCCTCATGTACAAAATGCGCCTTATCCAAAGAGGGGCCATGGAGAAGACCGAGCCAACAGTATGGGAGGGAGAAGCCAGGAAGCTGGAGGACAGGGTTAACAAAAATGTCTGTGGGCACATGTTGTAAAGCCAAACCATCTCACAATGGGGCCCTCTCCCCAAGTGTGGTGATGAATTTAACATCCACAGTTGTCCAAATCCACTCTATCTCACACAGAGGTGTCTGACTGGAGGTTCCTAAGCCCAGACATCTACTGATGAGACCCTTTTAAGTGACACCCAGGCACCCTAAAACTGAGATACCATCAAGAGGGGACAACTGATAACTGGGGTAGGGGCCACAAAACCATGGCTCCAGCCTTAGCTCCGCCTGCTACTTATTTGCTACATACTCTTGAGCAAATTGCTTGTATCTCTCTGTGCTTTAGTTTTATTATTCTTGATCAAACAGACATTAACAAATGTCTCCCCTGTCTACGTCAAGGGGTTGGAAGAACAAACTGAATATACATAGATATATATACTTGTACCTATCTGCACATGGGAAAAATGGAAAGGCAGCAAAGCCGTCAACACACTGGTCTTCCTAGATCCCAATGACAGCAGGGCTGGAGGAGAACACACGGTCCTGCTGCAGAGCAGCCAGCACAGATACCGGCAGCTTCTGTTTAGTGGCGCGTTAGTCCATGCTGCTCTAGCCTGTGGGAGCCACTGGGAGGCTTAAAGCCCAGAGAGGGGGGTGGGAATGGAGAATGAAAACAAAGGAGCTAAGAGGAGCAACAAACAGAAAGCTGAGGGCTGAGAAAAAAATAAAAGGTATGTATGGTGTAGCAGAAAATGTCACACAGGCCCTGGCAGCTCCCAACACAGGTGACAAAGGCCAACCTGTCTGCAGGGCCTCATAAACCTGGTCTTTGGAATCGCCAAGGGAAGGTGACCAGAGGTGACCAAGTACAGCTTGCCTCACATGACACTGGCCTGATGGCTCTCAAAGCTGCTGGCAGACTCTACCAGGAGGGACCCACTGCTGCGAGCCCCCTGGGAGAGGCCATCCCCACCCCCAACATCACTGAGTCCGTCCACAGTCCACACGTAGCCTGGCGTATACTCTCATGAGCTTCTCAGAAGGGACACAGGTCACACAGAGGAGGTTCTAAATACTCCTCAAGGCCCCGGCTCTCAGTCCACATGTTGCTAAGCCCTGGACTTTTGAGGAACTCCAAGGCTGCTGTATGCTCGCTCAGGGGTTCCCAAAGCTGGCTGTACATCACAGTGACTGGGAAGCCTTTTGAAAATTTCCCAGACTCCGGGGGCACCTGGCTGACTCAGTCAGTAGAGCATGCAACTCTGAATCTCAGGGTCATGAGTTCAAGCCTCGTGGTGGACACAGAGCTTACTTTAAAAAAAGGTGGGGGTGGTGCCTGGGTGGTGCAGTTAGTTAAGCAACCAACTCTTGGTTTCACTTCAGGTCATGATCTTGGGGTTGTGAGAGCAAGCCCTGTACTGCTCCGCACTCAGCACAGAGTATCTGCTTCAAATTCTCTCTCTCCCTCTGCCCCTCCCGCCCATGCACTCTCTCCCAAATAAATCTTTCTTTAAAAGATCTTATTTATTTATTTGACAGACAGAGATCACAAATAGGCAGAGAGGCAGGCAGAGAGAGAGAGAGGGAGGGAAGCAGGCCTCCTGCTGAGCAGAGAGCCTGAAGTGGGGCTCAATCCCAGGACCCTGGGATCATGACCTGCGCCGAAGGCAGAGGCTTTAACCCACTGAGCCACCCAGGTGCCCACCAATAAATCTTTTTTTAAAGATTTTTTTTCTTTTTATTTGACACAGAAGAGAGTGAGTGAGGGAGAGAGAGCACAAGCAGAGGGAGAGGGAGAAGCAGAGTCTCCACTGAACAAGGAGCCTGATGTGGGGCTTGATCCTTGGACCCTGGGATCAGGACCTGAGCCAAAGGCAGATGCTTAACTGAGCCACCCAGGTGCCTCTCAAATAAATACATCTTAAAAAATTTTTTTCAAAAAAAAAAAAAAAATTCAGGGCGCCTGCCTTCGGCTCAGGTCGTGATCTCAGGGTCCTGGGATCGAGCCCCGCATTGGGCTCTCTGCTCAGCGGGGAGCCTACTTCCTCCTCTCTCTCTGCCTGCCTCTCTGCCTGCTTGTGATCTCTGTCTGTCAAATAAATAAATAAATAAATCTTTAAAAAAAAAAAAAATCCAGGTGGATTAACTGATTCACTAAATCTTGGCCGGGCGGTGGGGGTGGCAGCAGTGAGGGTGGATATGTGTTCCAGACGACTCTAGTTCCCAGGCATGTTTAAGGACCTCTGCTTTCACTTCTACAGGACTTACCTTCTCAATCTTGTCAGGGTCTGATAGCAGAGCAGCTCCCATTCCTCCCTAAGGAAAAGCACACAGAGGGTCTTCTTATAGCTGGAGGAGGGTGCTCCCTTCCCCGTGGGATGGCAATGTGGTGTGGCAAGCGGGCACCACCCCGGCACTCACAGCCAAGTTTCACTGGCAATCAGCACTTCTAGTCAAGCAGGAGCAAGCAGCATCCAGGCCCATAATGTCAGAGATCAGAGTTGGATGAATTCTAAAAGTCATCACTCTGATCCTCTTTGCAAAGCCCACAGATCCATCTACAAGTGGGTGCCACAAAAATTGTTTCTCAGGAGTGCCCATTCTCTACCCAGGATCCTAGAGTCTTAATAAACTAAACCCCACAATATGGCAAGCCCTTAAGAAGGCAATGAATCCTTTTCCCTTTGGAATGGGATTAAATATGCCTTTCTCCTATCCTCCCAACACTTGTTTTGGTACCATCACTGCCAGCAAAGCCACTTAGAGGAACATAATCGGCCAATCTTGGCCAGGCTCTTCTTCCCTGCCAGCAACAATGCCCCAGACCAATGTCAAGCTCTAGCAAAAGCCCCAGCTAGTGGAAACCAACAACCAAAGGAGCCACTTAAATCTTGACCTTAACAACAGTAGCTGCCTCTTGATGGTGGGATTATTGATGACTAGTCTTTTTTTTTAATGCTTTCACCAAGTTCTGGACAATGGTATGAACTACTTTAATAATCGGGAAAAGGGACGACCTTTCCAAAGATGAACCCATTAAAAAATGAGGTAAAGGGAGAAAAACAAATCCAATAAATAAATCCTTTGTCAGTACATAGACTGCATACTAATGAAAGCTCACAGGATGTGCTCAGAAGTTTGACGTTCACTTATTACAGCTTAATTTCATTTTTAAGGATGACAGATTAGAATCAGAAAACCCAGAACCACCGCAGACTTGGCCAGCCGGAACCTGCACGTCAGAGGAAACTGGGAAGGCAGAGGAGCCACCAACCCTGGCCCACCTTGGCTACAGAAGCAAACCTCAGAAGCCTTAAGGAGGTCCCAGCCACTCACCGTGGCCCCGTCCGTCCACCTCACACACAGTCACAGACTTTCCTTCTGGAATCACAGGATCTAAAATCCAGGCCTTCCACAACAATGGCTTTGTCAATTCGTATTTCCTCCCTTCCTTCCTTCCTATTTGACTTACTTGCTTTTTTTGAATACGTAACACGTTAAAAATGTTAAAGGTTCAAAAGGGTAAAAAGTAAGAACTCTCCTTCCCTAAGAAATGGAAAACTTTTCAATTTGTACCTTTTATAAAGCTTCAGTTTTTGAACCATGAGAAGAAAAGAGAGTGGCTCTTCACGGGCTATGTACTGGTATAGCATACTGGTAGTATCTGTTCTGACTGGTCGGGGCCAGTGCCGTGCCAGATGTTAGCTATTTTGAGGAGCACCCCTACAGTGAGAATTTATTCCTTATGCCAAACCAAATAAAAACTTGGTTTCCTTCCCCAGGGAAAACCAGTGTCACTAGTTTCTTGTGTGTCTTTCCAAATATATTCTATGAAGAGAAATGTAAACATATGTAAACATCCATCCCTCATCCTTCATATATAAATGGTGGTATACGGTATCTAATTTGGCTCCTTACTTTTCCATCCCACAATGTATCAGGGAGATTAATTATGCCAATAATTTAAACTCTGTTCCTTACATATCTCAGAAGCACAAAGGAGTAATTAGAAGATGGCAAAACAAGGTCCCAAGTTTTCCACTCCTCATCAGCAATTTCAAACCTCCGTAATTCCTTGAAATAACTGCCTACAAGGCCCTGTGTTTTCAAGTATCCAAAAAGCCTTCGCTTCAAGTAATCTTTTGCCTCCTGGCCTAAAGCCAAAGTCCCCAAGCCACGTAACTCCAGGGAGCAGAGGGGCTAACTCTGGGCAGTGGACCCAGGGGAACACCTGTTATGTCTACACTGCAGACCCTGACCACACATCCTGTGATAAGCTTCTCAGTGGCAGCCCCACAGGACTCCTTCTGGTGCCTCACATGCAGCCAACCTAAAGCTGTCCTTGTTATTTGCCCCAAACACACTCTTCCTCCAGCAGTCCCAATCACGTTGAAAACAAACTGTCCTCCTGGCTGCTGTGCTGGTCTTTCTTCCCTCTACCCAACACTCACCCCACCTCCCCACACCCAGTCTAGTCAGCTGCCACCCAAGTCCCTATCAAATGCTGCTCCAGCTTCACTTCTCCTCTCTCCATCCTCAGTCTCCGCTACGGACCCAGGATACTCATCTCCTAAATTCATGTCCCTACCCCTAGCCCATTTCCACTCGAATCTACCAGACCTGGCTTTCAAATTAGTATTTCTATCACAGAATATATTTGGAAAGACACACAAAGAAACTAGTCTAGTTTCCCCTGGGGAAGGAAACTAAGTTTCTGATCACATGGCTCCTCTGTTCCAAAAGGCTAGAAATATCAGAAGTCCAAGTTCGGGGGTACCTGGTGGCTCAGTGGGTTAAGCCTCTGCCTTTGGCTCAGGTCATGATCTCAGGGTCCTGGGATCGAGCCCCACATCGGAATCTCTGCTCAGCAGGGAGCCTACTTCCCCCTCTCTTTCTGCCTGCCTCTCTGTGATCTCTGTCAAATAAATAAATAAAATCTTAAAAAAGAAAAGAAAAGAAAAAGAAGTCCAAGTTCAGCTAACCTGGCCCTAACCAAGATTTTCAATCCTGTGCTCCTCTGCTTCCTCTTTGTCTTCTATTCCCCAACTCTCGAGTCAAATCAAGGTTCTCTGCCTCTGCCACATCCTGGCCTTGCCGGGCCCCTGCTCATCCACTCCCTCTGCCTGCAGGGTTCTAGGTCATATCAAGGACCACATTTCCCTAGAAGATACTCCGTTTAAGGGCTGCCTTTCTACTCCTATTTCCGAGCTGCCCCCGCACTCTGCTCTGATCTTCTGATAATGACAAAGGGAACACAAGCATTGCATCCTCTATTTTTTTTAAAGTATATCTCAGTTTTATTCAAGAAAAAAACAAAGCCCTGTTCATAATTTTTTTTAACGTTTACATCATTAATTACTCAGGCTTGAGTGCTTTGTGTTTATTTAGGTATGTATGTGTATGCAAATAAAATTTTTCCTGAACCGTTTACAGGTAAGTCACATTGCACCATAGCCCTTTACAAGTAAGGATTTGTGTATATTTTCTAAAAATACAGATATTCTTGAGGCACCTGACTGGCTTAGTCAGTAGAACGTGTGACTCCAATTTCAGGGTTGTGAGTTTGAGCCCCATATTGGGTATAGAGATTACTTAAAAATAAAATCTTTAGGGACAGGGTGCCTGGGTAGCTTAGTTGGTTAAGTGTCTGACTCTTGATTTCAGCGTGGGTTATGATCTCAGGGTCATGGGATCAAGCCCCACATTGGCTCCACGCTCAGCAGGGTCTGCTTGATATTCTCCTCTCCCTCTCCTCTTCCCCGTCCCCCTATACATTTTTTCTCATTCTCTTCCTCTAATATAAATAGATAAATTCTAAAAAAAAAAATCTTTAGGAGCACCTGGGTGGCTCAGTTGGTTGAACATCCAACTCTTGATTTGGACTAAGGTCATAATCTCAGGTTGTGAGATCAAGCCCACGTTGGGCTCTCCACTGGGCATGGAAACTGCTTAGGCTTCTCTCTCTCCCTCTGCTACACCTCCCCCTCCCCTGCTCTCTCTCTTTCTCTAAAAAAAAATACTAAAAATTTTTTTAAAAATCTTTATTTTTTTTTTTAAGTGTGCACATGGAAGCAGAGGTGGGGGATGGGGGTGGTGAGCAGAGAAATAAGCACACTCCCTGCTGAGCAGGGAGCCAGTATGGGACTCAATCCCAGGACCCTGGGATCATGACCTGAGCTGAGGGCAGATGTTTAAGTGACTGAGTCACCCAGGTGCCTCTAAAAAAAATCTTAAAAAAAAAAAAAAATAGAATAGAGATATTCTAACAAAACCATAGAAGAATTATCAACTTCAAAAGTTATACTGATACAATATTTTAAGCTAATCTTCTATGGTCCATAATCCAATTTTGGCAGTGGACCTAAGAATAACCTTTTGAGCATTTTCTCCATCTAGTATAGGATTTAGTCCACAGTCAGGTAACGTCTTGTTAGTTGCCTTTACTCTGTACCCTACGTTTGTAAGGCATATAAGGAAATCAGTTTACCTTGGTGGAATACTCTTTTGGACAGCCCATGTTTACATCAATACCAGCCACATCATTTTCCCTGGGAAAACATGAAGTAGAAAAGATAATAAAGATCCAACTTTAGGAGAGAATTTAGAGTCAAAGGCATGGATCTGCGCTCATGAACCTCTTACATTGACCTGGCCCTATTAAATATACCAACCCTCAGTGACAGAAGGTGAAAAAAACTGGTCTCTGAAAGGTACAATTGCCTTCCCCAAGAAGAGCTCAAGAGGAAGAGCATACTGTGTGCAAATATCTACAAAGGACTAGTTGTAGCAGACCTTGATACTTGGGGATTATATCAGATAATCCAAATAATGAGGGACAGCCCCACTGAACTTGATCCCAGAGTTCCAGTTCTGACTGGGGTATTAAAAGCCATTTGTCAACACACAGAAGTGACAGGAGTACAAGAGCACCTTCCCAGACCACTGGCTCTAGAAGAAGCTACAGGAGTGCCTTTGCTTGCTGGGCTGCACAGCTGGCTTACTCCAAACAATTTTCAGATATGGAAAGGACCGTTAGCTCATCTTCTGGTGTGTATACAGTTAACAGTCTGTAGCTAATGCCTGAATTCCTTCCCAGCACTAAAGTAATTAATAGCTAAATTAATCACTCACTACATGCCACATACTGTGAAGACATTTACGTGCATTATCTCACTTACCATCACCTATAATGCCAGAGGTAGGTAGTACTACCGGTCTCATTTCCTAGATAAGGAAACTAAGTTCTCCTAGTTGAAGTATGGTTAGTAACTTACGAAAGGTCACTCAGCAAGCAGCAACCCAGAAATCCAACCCAGGTCTGTCTAACTCCAAAGCCCATCTCCTTAACCACAGTACTCTTCTGCCTTCGTTAATTTAAGGAGAAATAACCCTTACCTACACTTCATGAGACTCAAAACCTTAGGGCTCATAGTCACAAGAATCCCTGGAAAGGGAGCTTCATGAATAAACACTAAAGAAGAGTGGCCTGAACAGAGATTATCTGGGATGTGGGTACAATGGGTACATGAGTCCCAGGCCAGCCCTCAGATGCCAAAACAGAGGGAAAAAAAAACAGACACTCTTAACCTGGAAAGAGAAGGTAGAGCACTAAGAAACATACGGTGCTCCCCTCTAAGGTCACCAGAAATAGTAAAGCTCCACAGCCCACAGGAGAGGCAAAGGCAGTCCCAACAAGGGAAGAACTTACACAAGTCTGGCCACAGCAAGGGCTCGCTCTGCATCTGAAGTCCCCTGGGAACAAAAGAGGCTCCATCAGGCACCATCCCTGACACAGGTATACGAGCACAGATGCACAAACACCTCTATGCACACCATGTACGTGTGAGCACATGCACATGGACTTCAGCAAGTACAGTCTGGCTGGCATTCTTCTATTCAACAGCCAGCCCACTGAACTAGCTCACTGTCGGAGGTGAAAATTGAACCTGGAAGGCCTAGAGAACATCCTCGGTGCTGTGATTACTTCCTCTTTACAAAAAGAGCTGACAAAATTTTAGAATGAACATTCATTCCTAAACTCACCACTTACATGCTAAAATTAATATTTTGCTATATTTGCTTTATCATATGTCTATCCATTGTTAATACCATTTTTTTAAAAACATAAATATCATGCAGAACCTATTTCTGAAAAGTACTAAGAAATGCCCAAAGTGAGAGAAGAGCACTATAGAGTCATTACAAGCCTAATATAAATTAACTGCTCTTGAGGAAACCTAGTTTTCTTTCTCTGGGAAATATACAGACTGTACAAAAACAAAAAACATGAACCGAATAACCAGTTTTATTGGGTTAAAAATATAGAAGTCATGCCAAACAGACAATTCCTACAACAAAGGGAGTTATATTTGACCCCGGAGGCATGTTACAGGGTGCCAAAGCTTGATTTCCTTTAACGGTCTCCGACAGTGTGAACACTCATGAACAACTCTTTGGAAAACATTAAAGCAGAGTCTCAGAGAACCACCACTAAGCAACGGAGCCCAGGCACTGAAGGATGAGTAACCCTTGAGAGGGCACTCAGCCCCTGGGGATCTCATACCATCTGGAAGACAACCCGGCTCTGTTCTCTTTCGCAGGTGCGGAAGACTACCCGGTCATCGGGGGCGACAAAGTCCACTGTGCTGAGCACCTCTGCAAGAAAACACAGACACGCCGGGCCACCCCGTGAAGAAGCAAGTTCAACCTAGCTCTAATCCCTGCAAGAAAACACAGCAAAAATATCACTTTGAAGGGGAAAAAGGGATGCTGGAAGTAACAATTCTTTAAAGAAGCCAGTGTGCACATGGAGGTCTCCAAGGTGCAGGTGATGTCCTAGTCCCTGACTGAGGTGACAGGAGTTACAGGCTGGCTGCTTTCCAGTTATCTGTCGCACTGCATGCTTATATTTTATGCATTTCCATTTTATGCAGTGTTTATATTGCATAATTTTTAAAACGCTGTAAAAAAAAATGTACGTATGTAGAACCTTGTCTGTGTTTCAGATTCGGCCCAAATTTTCCCACAGGTCACTCTGAAGTGAAGGAAAGTTGCTGTTTCTTAATTAATTACCGTGTGCTGGGGACTGCAAGTGCAGATTCCTACATCACAGTCAACCCTCATTGTGTGCACATACGTACTTGCAAATTTGCCTCTTGCCAAAATGTACCTGTAACCCCAAAATCAACACTCATGGCATTTTCGTGGTCATTCACAGACATACGCAGAACTGCAAAAAGAGTCAGTCACCTGATGCATGCCTTCCCAGCTGAAGTCAAACAAGGCGAGGCTCTACCTTCTTGTTTCAGCTCTCACACTGCTCACACTGTAAATAAGTGTCCATATAACAGTATACTTAATGTCTTTTTTTTTTTTTCATTTGCTTTTGTTACTCTCACTGTTGAAAATGGCTGCAAGCACAGAGCCAAAGTGTTATCTAGGGCTCCTAGGCACAAGAAGGGTATGAGGTGCCTTAGGGAGAAAATCCACGTTAAACAACCTTTGTTCAAACATGAAATTAGAGTACTGCTGTCTGTGAGTTCAAAGTTTAAATAGAATCACACACAAAACAAGGTTATGTACTGATCTGTTAGTGACAATGTTGTAACCCGAGGTTCACTCGTATTTCCCCTGAGGGCAACGGTTCAGTATTCGCTAATTTGGTGTTTGAAGCAACTTTATAGAACATAACTACTGCAAATAACAAGAATTTCATAAGTTCTTCACAATAAAGCTCCACAGTACATGTTACCATTATTAGTTTTCAAAGATGACTGTCACATGAAAGAGATCCAACATGGCAGATGGGAGACGACGCCTATCCTGTGTATTTATTCTGAGAAATAAATGAAATTTTAATACACATAAAGCACTTCCATAAATGTAAGCTGTTATTATCAACCCAGCACTAAACAGATTAAAAGATTAAAAAGGGAGGGGCCGAGTGGTGACAGGTTGGTAGAGGCAATGGAAGTGAATTCCAGCAGCACAGGCTCATGACTGGCAGGAGGAAGTCTGAGAGAAGAACCACAAAAACTTAGTGTGTTTATACTACAGCTTTATTTATAACAGCAAAATACTGGAAACCCCATTAAAAGCACTGATGAAATCAATTCCAACATAGTTACCTGTAGGTACCAACACAGAAAAAAATCCTAGTTAAAAAAGGTAAGGGGTTGGGCACCTGGGTGGCTCAGTGGGTTGAGCCGCTGCCTTCGGCTCGGGTCATGGTCCCAGGGTCCTGGGATCGAGTCCCGCATTGGGCTCTCTGCTGAGCGGAGAGCCTGCTTTCCTCTCTCTCTCTCTCTGGCTACTTGTGATCTCTCTCTGTCAAATAAATAAATAAAATCTTTTAAAAAAAAATTTATAAAAAAAAGGTAAGGGGCAAGGGCACCTGGATGGCTCAGTCATTAAGCGTCCGCCTTCGGCTCAGGTCATGATCCCAGGGTCCTGGGATCGAGGCCCGCATCGGGGTCGCTGCTCGGTACAAAGCCTGCTTCCCCCTCTCCCACCCCTCCTGCTTGTGTTCCCTCTCCTGCTGTTTCTCTCTCTCTCTCTGTAAAATAAATAAAACCTTTAGGGGCACCTGGGTGGCTCAGTGGGTTAAAGCCTCTGCCTTCAGCTCAGGTCATGATCCCAGGGTCCTGGGATTGACCCCCACATCAGGCTCTCTGCTCAGCAGGGAGCCTGCTTCCTCCTCTCTCTCTCTGCCTGCCTCTCTGCCTACTTGTGATCGCTGTCTGTCAAATAAATTAAATAAAATCTTAAAAAAAAAAAAAGTGAGGGGCAAAATATGCAGAGCATGATCCCAAGGAAGGGCATATACAGAAACATGCTCTTTTTTTATATACATGCTTTACTAAACATGTAAAAATCATGTATTATTCCTCTTAGTGATTACTTCTTCAAATATAAGATTGGGGGGATTTTTATCTTCTAGGTTATGTGGATCTGTATGTGGGTCTTCTCAACAAAAAATATAAATCTAAAACAATTAAAGACAAAATTGAGTCATAACTTCTGGTGAACTGATATTAAGATTTCACAAATGTGTATACATTTCAAAAACCTCAACACCACAACTCTAAGCAAAACAGAATCAGCCTCATCAATAAAGCAGAAGCAAAACCACAATTTAGCGCAACCATTTCTATTGCCAAGTACTTACATGCACCTTATCTTACTGATTCTCACTCCAATTCTATGATTTAAGTAAAGCAGGGGTTTTGATTTTCATTTTACAGCTGAAGAAATGGAGGCAGAGAAGTCATATGACTTGCCCAAAGTCACAGCTAGAGAGTGGCAGAACCAAGAACAATGCTGAAGCCACCCTGACCCCAAGGCTTTTAAGGCCACTTCTCTACTATGAAACCCGTTAATTTCTAAGCCTGCAAGCCTGTGGGTGGAAGGTATATTCAGCCTATTTCACACCTGGCTTTTTGTCAGAGTCTCCAGATAGTAGTGACTGTCGTAAAGGGAGCACATGATCCACGAAATCATGCAGCCAGACAAGGAGCACACTAGAAGGACACAGTCACCCCAGGCAGGGGCAGGGTTAGTTAGTGCTGCTTGGGCCTGACCAGGCGCACACACATCCTGGGACCAGAACCACACTCACCATTGACAACTCTCTTGCACTGAAGCATCTTGAGGTCAATCAGCTCCTGTGGAGGAATCAGAGGGCACTTGTCAGTGCTGGTCATGTAGGTCCTGGGTATGGGGGAGGGACCAAAACTGGGGATCACTAATGGGGGGGGTTGCTTGGTCTGTCACCCTACTACCAAAAACAAATCGTGACTTTGGGGGAATGTAGTGCTGACCTCCCTACCTAAGCATGGCAAGCAGGAGCCTAAGTGAGCGACCCTTGATCATCTGCTCTTCCCAGGGACCTTGGAGATGTTGGGGGCCTAGAAAGGATGAGCCACTCAGGGACAGACAATAGACCAGATTATGGATACCTGGACACTTTCCTCCCCTACTAGTCTCAGTTCCAGTCTATCCCCTCAAAGAACCTCCTACCTCATCCCTACACAAAGAGCAGACAGTGATGGGCGCCCAGGAAATGTCCAAGAACAAGAGTGGGACCAGAGAATAAAAGCAGAGGGAGGCATATTTGAGATCAATTCTATAAAGATTTTTATTTATGTATGTATTTGAGAGAGAGAGAGATAAGGAGAGAAAGCACAGCAGGGTGGGGAGAAGGGGCCGGGGGAGAGAGAAAAGCAGGCTCTATGGGGTCAGATCCCGGGACCTCGGGATCATAACCCAAGCCAAAGGCAGATGCTCAACCTACTTGAGCCTCCCAGGCCCTGAGATCAAGTCTAAAACTCCTGACCTACATGGGTCACACTGTGGAAACGAAAGGGCTGAGCTCTTTAGCTCTGGACATTTTCAAACAGACTCAGGAAAGAAAGGAGAAAGAGGTTTCTTCAAAATCGGGATCATGAAAATGAAGGGAAAGCTCCCGTCTCCTGAAGGTCTGAGATCCTCTGCCTCTTGGAAGGAGACAACTCTACTGCTTTGTTCAGTGACCCCTTCAACAGATGTGTAAGATAAATCACAAAAGCCAGGTACCTGCCGCACTCCCCAGAAGCTCATGCCCAGGGGTTCTGCGGGTCCAGAATAGAGGAAGAAACTCTGCCCCCTGGCATGCATGTCCATACTGACTACCTATGAGCCTCAGTAAGTTCCAACTCCAGCCAGGTGGGTACAATAGCCTTTGCTCCCTCACAGAGCATGTAGGGTGAAAGTGGCCAAAGGGTACCTATTGCATCCACGGGGCTCCCCCTAGCAGACTCATCACCCAGGTTAGTACACACCGTAGGTGTTTCTGTGGCTAATTCCCTCCATGTTGCGTTCAGGTCATAAGTACCTGATATCCACCAGGCCTGGACAAACAAATCACTACCACCAAACAGTTATGGATACACAGTTGGCATCTAAACCCCAAGAAATGTGTGATGTCCCAAGGGATGGACACAGCTCAACACAGAGCCCCTGGAGCCAGTGATCTTAGTTGCAGGGGCAGGCAAAAAGGCAAGTGGAGAAGTGGGCAGCACTGAGTGCCCTGTGCTCATAAAAAGCAGCTCTGCAGCCAGCCTGAAGTTGGGCTGGAAATGAGCAGGGTAAAGCAAGGCAAGCCCTTGCTGGGGCCCCAGCCATGCCAGCAGTACCTTGCCCTCTTTGGGATTCCCAAACCCCCCTCCCCCAAGTCATTTACTACTTCTTCAAATGCCAGTTATAGATATCCCTATAATATCTTTACCATTAGACCATGAACCCCCTAAGGAGGATCCTGTGTCCACACAAAAAGGTAGGCTTTGAGGCTTTTGAGGCCAGGGAGTCTGGGCCCCAACAGGAGGAGTTAAGGCAAAACAGCTCTTGAAATATCTTATTCTCTTTTCAGTTTCCCCACCACATCAAAAAAGCCTTTGCAGCCTGGATATAATGTCTCACTCATCTTCCAATCACTAGCATCTAGCATGTCGCAAGGGCTCACTCAACATCTGCCAGAGCCTCTTCAAGACCTTGCCCGCAGCAGATGTTCAACTGCTGAAGTGGAGAAATTAAATTGTCACCAATAAAACCACAAATGTGTCTCCTCACCCACGTACCCTCAACACCACTATAAAATTCATCAGTTTTATTCATTTCAGTTAGTTCTGCAGGGATAAAATGGAACCTCATGGTTTCTTTCACTGTATTTCCTTGATTAGTGAAAACATTGTTTTTCCAAGTGCTAGAGTTTATGATCCATGCATCTTCATAGCAAACTGCCTTTTACACCTACACAAGTTGTAGGGAAAAGTCTACTCTTTCTCAAATTGGATATTGAGTTCTTCCATCTTAGTTATCACAAGTATTTTTCTTCTACCACTACTACTTCCTCAGGTTTTTTGTTTTTTTTTTTTTGTTTTACCTACACCCTGGTTTATTTTTCCTTTTTTTCTTTTCTTTTTTTTTTTTTTTTTTTACTTTTTTAAAAGATTTTATTTATTTATTTGAGAGAGAGAGTGCACACTGAGCATGAGAGGGGGAAGAGTAGGGGAGAAGCAGACCACTTGCTGAGCAGGGAGCCTGATGTGGGACTCGATCCTGGAACTCCAGGATCATGATCTGAGTTGAAGGCAGTCGCTCAACCAACTCAACAAACTTCTTTTTCTATTTTTAATTGAAGTATAGTTGACATATAATATGTTACCTTCAGGTATACAACACAGTGATTCAACAATTCTACATATTATGAAAAGCTCACCACAAGTTTAGTTACCAGGTGTCACTATACAACGTTATTACATTATTATTGACTATATTCCCTAAGCTGTACTTTTTAACCCCATGACCTACTTATATTATAACTGGAAGTGTGCACCTCTTAACCCCCTTCACCTACTTTAACCATCCCCCAACCTCCTCCCCCGGCAACCACCAGCTTGTTTTCTGTATTTGTGAGGATGTTTCTTTTTGTTGCTGTTTTTGTTTATTTGCTTTGTTTTTTAGATTCCACATGTAGTAAGATCATACTTTCTCTGTTATTTCACTTAGCTTAATACCCTCTAGGTCTATCCATATTGTCACAACCCTCAATTTCTATTATACATAATGTTCTGTTTTTATAGAAGAGACCACCTTAACTTTGCCATGAACAGTGCTTTCCACTTTCTAAATAAATCTCCATTATATATTTAAGGATATAATCTAAATTGTTTTTTTTCTTCTTTTTAAAATTAATTTAGATTTTAACTTACCTAAAAATTAAGGCCATTTGTAAGTCATATTTTTCTTCAAATAACTACCCAATTTTCTGGATAACATTTTATTTTATTTTAAAGTAGGCTTCATGCCCAGTGTGGGGCTTAAACTCAAAACCCTAAGATCAAGAGTCACACGCTCTCCCAACTAAGCCTGCCAGGCATCCCACAACATTTAATTTTAAAATGGCTTAGGAGTATCTGGGTGGCTCAGTCAGTTAGGCATCCAACTCTTTTTTTTTTTTTTTTAAGATTTTTTATTTACTTATTTCACAGAGAGAAAGAGAGAGAGAAAGTTCACAAGTAGGCAGAGCAGCAGGCAGAGAGAGAGGGGGAAGCAGGCCCCCTGCCCAGCAGAGAGACTGACGCAGGGCTCAATCTCAGGACCCTGAGATCACGACCTGAGCTCAAGGCAGAGGCTTAACCCACTGAGCCACCCAGGTGCCCCAAGCATCCAACTCTTTATCTCAGCTCCAGTCTTGATCTCAGCTTAGGTATTAATCTCAGGGTCATGAGTTCAGCCCTGAGTTGAGCCCTGCCCAGCATGGAGCCTACTTAATATAAATAAATAATAAAATGCCTTATCATGTATGGGCGTATTCTTTCTTGACTGTCATGTGTTTTTTTTTTTTTTAAAGATTTTATTTATTTATTTACAGAGAGAAATCACAAGTAGATGGAGAGGCAGGCAGAGAGAGAGAGAGGGAAGCAGGCTCCCTGCTGAGCAGAGAACCCGATGCGGGACTCGATCCCAGGACCCTGAGACCATGACCTGAGCCGAAGGCAGCGGCTTAACCCACTGAGCCACCCAGGCGCCCTTGACTGTCATGTGTTACGTTCCTATATCTGAAATACACTCTGCCACCTTCATCTTCTCCATTCCTCTTGGCTTGTTTTCTCTCCCTGAGCTGATCATAACATTTATTCCCAGTTTATCACCAGTGTCTCTCCAGGCCACCTTTCTACCCCCACCTCTGGTATGCACAGTTACTTTTAGTCTCCAGTTTGGTTTAAGGATCTTTGGTATATCCTTTATTTTCAGAAATACCAATATACTGAGATTGAAAAACTAATCAATTTCCCCCTCAGAAAAAAAAAAATTAATGCCAAAATGAATAATGGGAGCCCCTGAAGGATAAGAAGAAGGGATAGAAAGAATATTTGAAGAAACAGTGGTAGAAAATTTCCCAAATTTGATGAAAAACAATCCTAGTAAAATAAATCCTAGTAAACCTAGGATTTAGTAAATCAACAATCCTAGTAAAATAAACTCAAAGACAGTCACACCTAGAAATAAACAAACAAACTGCTGAAGACCAAAGGCAAAGAGAAAATCTTGAAAACCGCAAGATAGAAGTGACCTACCATAACACAAGGGATCCTCAGTAAGATTAACAACTAATTTCTCAGTTGGTTAAGTGTCTGCCTTCAGCTCAGGTCATGATCCCAGAGTCCTGGGATTGAGCCCCATGTCAGGTTCCCTCTTCTGCAGGGAATCTGCTTCTCCCTCTTCCTCTGCCTCCCACTCCCTGTGCTTGTGTTCTCTCTCTCAATCAAATAAATAAATAAAATCTTTTTAAAAAATAAGAACTGATCTCTCATGAGAAATGATGAAGGCCAGAAGAAAACAAGGTGGCAAAGACTGCATACCGAAAACAATAAAATACTGTTGAAAGAAATTAAAGGGGATCTAAATAAATTAAAGACATGACCATGGATTGGAAAACTTAATACTCCTAAGATGGAAATATTCTCCAAACTGAGCTACAGATTCAACACAAACCTTATCAAAACCCTAGTTCCTCTTTTTGCAGAATTTGATAAGCTGATCCTAATATTCATATGGAAATGCAAGCAACAGATTAGACAAAACAATATTGAAAGAGAAAAACAAAATTGGAACATTCATGCTTCCTAATCTCAAAAACTACTACCAAGCTACAATAATCAAGACTGTGTTGGGGGGCCTGGGTGGCTCAGTAAGTTAAGCGTCCAACTCTTGATTTTGGCTCAGGTCATGATCTCATGGTCATGAGATCAGGCCCAATGTCGCACTCCATGTTAGGTCTGGAGTCTGCTTAAGATTCTCTCTCTCTGCCCCTCCCCTCCCACTCATTCTCTCTCTCTAAGAAAGAAAAAATAGACTGTGGTACTGCCATAAGGATAAACAAATAAGCCAGTGGAACACAACTCAGAGTCTAGATACAAACCAAAACATCTATAATTGACTGATTTTTGACAAGGGTACCAAGACAATTTATTGGGGAAAAATTGTCTTTTCAATAAATAGCGCAAGAAAATAAATTTTGATGAGAGGTACGGACTCCTCACATCACATACAAGGATTAACTCATCAAGAAGAACTAAATGTAAGAGCCAAAACTATAAAATTCATAGCAGAAAACACAGATATGTCTTTGTGACCTTAGATCAGGCAATAATTTCTTAGAGATGATACCAAAAGTACAAAAGAAAAAAATAGATAAATTGGACTTAATCAAAATTAAAAACTTCTATGTATCAAAGGATACTATCAATAAAGTGAAAAGAAAATTCACAGAATGGGAGAAAATATTTGTAAATCACATATGTGATAAAGGTCTATTACATAGATTATATAAAGAACTCTTACAATTCATAGAATAAAAAGACAAATAATCCAATTAAAAAATGGGCATAGATTTTATTAGACATTTCTCCAAATGGCCAATAAACCC
The DNA here is from genome assembly GCF_020171115.1 of Neogale vison. NCBI lineage: Eukaryota > Metazoa > Chordata > Mammalia > Carnivora > Mustelidae > Neogale > Neogale vison. The sequence goes on from NC_058097.1 coordinate 17,646,480, forward strand.
AGGAAAAGATTCTCGACTTCATTAATCATTAGGGAAATGCAAATCAAAACCACAATGAGATACCGCTTCATAGACACTAGGATGGGTATAATCAAAAAGAGAAATAAGATGTGGAGAAACCAGAAACAATAAAGATGTGGAGAAACCGGAAACATCATACTGGCAAGAATGTAAAATGGTACACCTGCTTCAGAAAACAGCCTGGCATTTTCTCAAAGGGTTAAACACAGAGTTATGATATGATCCAGCAATTCTGCTCCCAGGTCTATATACCCAAGAGGAATGTACACAAATGTTCATAGCAGCATGGTTCAAAATAGCCAAAAGGTAGAAATAATCCAAACGTCCATCAACTGAACGGATAACCAAACTGTGGTATACACATACAATTAATTATTAGTCAACCACTAAAAGAAACGAAGTAGTGCTACATGCAATGACATGGGTGAACCTTAGGAACATTACACTAAGTGAAAGAAACCGGCATGAAAGACTATATATGGTACGATCCTGTTTATATGAGATGTTTAAAACAGGCAGATCTATAGAAATAGAAAGTAGAATAGTGGTTTCCAGGGACTCAGGGAGGGAGAAACTGGGGAGGGATTGCTAACAGATGTGAGGTTTCCTTTTGGTGTGATGAAAATGTTCAATAGTTGATTGTGGTGATGGAGGCATAATTCTGTAAATATACCGAGAGCCACTGAATTGCCCAATTTGAATTGGTGAATTATATGGTATGTGTGAACCTTATCTCAGTAAAGGTGTTAAAAGGGGAGCCTGGCTGGTTCAGTCAGTAGAGCATGCGACTCTTGATCTTGGGGTTCTAAGTTTGAGCTCCATGTTGGATGTAGCGATAACATAAAAATAAAATCTTTTCTTAAAAGATTTTACTTATTTATTTGAGAGAGAAAGCATGAGTAGAGGGGGAGGGGCATAGTGAAAGGAAGAAGCAGACTCTTGGCTAAGCAGGGAGCTAGCCACAAGGCTGCATCCTAAGCTGAAGGCAGACACTTAATGGACTAAGCCACTCAGGAGAACCTAAAAATAAAATCTTTTTTTTTTTTTAAGATTTTATTTATTTATTTGACAGGCAGAGATCACAAGCAGACGGAGAGGCAGGCAGATAGAGAGAGAGGTGGAAGCAGGCTCCCCGCTGAGCAGAGAGCCCGATGCGGGGCTCGATCCCAGGACCGTGGGATCACGACCCGAGCCGAAGGCAGAGGCTTTAACCCACTGAGCCACCCAGGTGCCCCCAAAAATAAAATCTTAAAAAAAAAATGTTAGGGCACCTGGATAGCTCAGGTCGTGACCCCAGGGTCCTAGAACAGAGCCCGGCATCATGCTTCCTCCTCAGCTTCTCCCTCTGCCCCTCTCTTTGCTCAGACCTGCCCTCTCTCTCTCTTTACTGCAAAACGTTTTTTTTTTTTTTTAAAGATTATTTATTTATTTAATTGACAGAGAGAGAGAGAGAGAGATCACAAGCAGGCAGATAGGCAGGCAGAAAGAGAGGGGGAAGCAGGCTCCCCGCTGAGCAGAGAACCTGATGCAGGGCTCGATCCCAGGATCCTGAGATCATGACTTGAGCCAAAGGCAGAGGCTTAACCCACTAAGCCACCCAGGCACCCCAACAAAATCTTTTAAAAAAATTTTTTTTTAGTGTTAAAAAAATGCTTAGGAACAATTCTGGGTCACTTGACAAAATTAGACGATAGAGGATAGATCAAAAAAAGGATTGTATCAGTTAGCTTTACTGAAGATGATGCCTATATCATCACTGTATAGAAGAAAGACTTGGGGCGCCTGGGTGGCTCAGTGGGTTAGGCCGCTGCCTTCGGCTCGGGTCATGATCTCGGGGTCCTGGGATCGAGTCCCGCGTCGGGCTCTCTGCTCGGCAGGGGGCCTGCTTCCCTCTCTCTCTCTCTCTCTGCCTGCCTCTCTGTCTACTTGTGATCTCTCTCTGTCAAATAAATAAATAAAATAAAATAAAATAAAGTAAAATAAAAAAAGAAGAAGAAAGACTTGATTCTGGTAAAATATCAATGAAGTACTGAGAAGTAAGAAATTACAATGAATGAAACTTACTCTGATAGTTAAGGAGAATGCATGAAACTAATGTAACATTGTATGTCAACTGCATTTCAGCTTAAAAAATTAGTTAAGGGGGACCCTGGGTGGCTCAGTTGCTTAAGCATCTGCCTTCAGCTCAGGTGGTCCTGGGATCGAGCCCTGCATCAGGCTCCCTGCTCAGTGGGAAGTCTTGCTTCTCCCTCTTCCTCTGCTGCTCCCCCCTGCTCGTGCTTGCTCTCTCCTGCTCCTCTCTCTCAAGACAAATAAATTTTTAAAATCTTTAAAAAAAAGTTTAAGTGGCACCTGGGTGGCTCAGCTGGTTAAGCCACTGCCTTCGGCTCAGGTCATGACCCCGGAGTCCTGGGAACGAGTCCCACATGGGGCTCCCAGCTCTGCCAGGAGTCTGCTTCTCCCTCTGACCCTTCTTCCCTCTCATGTTCTCTTTCTCTCTCAAATAAATAAATAAAATCTTAAAAAAAAGAAAAGAAAAAAGTTTAAAAAATTAGTCTAAGGAGAAAAAATATATACATTAGATAGAACACAAATGATAAAACAAATCAAGCAAAAATGTTGACCATAGGTTAATCTGGGTGTGTATGCAACTTTTTAATAATTTTTTCCCTTTACAAAATTTTTTTTATTTTTTATTGAAGTATAAACATACAATAACTTTTCTATAAATCTGATTTTTTAAGGTTTTTTTTAAGTGGGTAAAACTCTATTTTTAAAAGATTTTATTTATTTATTTGAGAGAGAGCATGAGAGGGGGTAGGATCAGAGGGAGAAGTAGACTCCCTGTTGAGCAGGTAGCCCGATGTGGGACTTGATCCTGGGACTCCAGGATCATGACCCGAGCTGAAGGCAGTCACTTAACCAACTGAGCCACCCAGGCATCCCTCTTTTTTAAGTTTTAAGAAATTACCAATTCTGGGCAAAGAACCTGAATAAAAATTTCTGCAAAGATTATACAGCAATGGCTGGCAAGTATACGAACATACTTGACATCACTAATCATCAGAGATATGCAAATTAAAACCACAATGAGCTATCACCTCTCACCCATTAGTATGGCTATTATTTAAAAAAGAAAGAAAAGGAAAACAACAGAACAGAACAAGTGTTAGCAAGGACATGGAGAAATTGTTCACTATTGGTAGGATTGTAAAATGGTGCAATTTTTAGGGCAAATAGTATAGAGTTTCTTCCAAAAATTAAAAACAGAACTACCACCTGATCTAGCAATCCACCCTGTAGATATATATATCCAAAAGAATTGAAAGCAAGCTCTCAAAGAGATATTTGCATACCTATGTTCATAGCAGCACTATGCAAAATAACCAAGATGTGGAAGGACCCAAATATTCATCAACCAACGAATGTATAAACAGAATGGGGCATATACATACAATGGACTATTATTCAGCCTAAAAATGGAAGGAAATCCTGCCACATACTACAACATGGATGAACCTTGGGGACATTATGCTAAGTGATACAAGCCAGTCACAAAAAGACAAGTATCGCATATGCTTCCACTTCTATGAGGTACCTAAAGTAGTCAAATTCATAGAAACAGAAAATAGGAGAGTGGTTACCAGGGCCTAGAGAGGTGGGGTGGGGGGGAGTTGTTTCATGTGCATAGAGTTTCAGTAGTGGAAGATGAAAAGACTCTAGAGATCTGTTTCACAACTCAACACTACCAAAGTACACATTCAAAAATGGTTAAGATGGTAAATTTTTTTTAAAGATTTTTTATTTATTTGCCAGAGACAGGAGAGAGTACACACAAGCAGGCAGAGAGGCAGGCAGAGGCAGCGAGAGAAGCAGGCTCCCCGCTGAGCAAGGAGCCCGATGCGGGACTCAATCCCAGGACCCTGGGATCATGACCTGAGCCGAAGGCAACTTTTTAATAATTTTTTCCCTTTACCTGAGCCACCCAGGTGTCCCAAGATGGTAAATTTTTTTTTAAAGATTTTATTTATTTATTTGACAGAGATGACAAGTAGGCACACAAGTAGGCAGAGAGGCAGGCAGAGAGAGAGAGGAAGAAGCAGGCTCCCTGCCGAGCAGAGAGCCCGATTCGGGGCTCGATCCCAGGACCCTGGTATCATGACCTGAGCTGAAGGCAGAGGCTTAACCCACTGAACCACCCAGGCGCCCCTAAAATGGTAAATTTTATGTGTTTTCTTACCACATGCACAAACAAATTTTAAGTACCCATTCTGGCAACCAGGGCCTCTTCAGAACACTGCCTCCTCCCTTAGTCTTATTTAGTAAAAGGTTTAAGTCTAATAGGTACGTGTGTTCTTACATTCTGGGCAACTGGAGTCCCCTTGTTTTGTTGTTTTTAAAGATTTTATTTATTTATTTATTTGAGAGAGCGCGAGAGAGAGAGCACACAAGCAGGGGAGTGGCAGGCAGAAGGAGAGAGAGAAGCAGACTCCCTGCTGAGCAGGGAGCCCCATGTGGGACTCGAACCCAGGACCCAGGGATCATGACCTGAACCAAAGGCAGTTGCTTAACCAACTGAGCCACCCCAGCGCTCAGTCGCTTGTTTTTATAAAAAGGAATAGCTACCTAACATCTGAGGGACTCCTGGAAAACCCGTATCAATTAAGGCAGAACTTAGTGGGGAATCAGACTTCTGCTAAGCTAGTTCATCCTTTCTTCATCCTTTCTTCACCTTGAGCTGCTGAGGGCTTTGCAGAGCTTTTAAGGAGGTGCGTGCATGCCTGGTATTTCCTAGAGCCTTTACTCTGGTCCTGTGAGGTGGGTGGGACGGTTTAACTAAAACCACAGCTGGACCACCTCATGTGAACCCAGAAGATCATGCAGGCAGCGGGCCTGCACAGCAACACTAGGCCCACCAGGGGGCAGCAGGCACCATACTGTGCCAAGTTTAGTACTTGGCCCTCCCTAGCCACCTAGCAATGCTAAGCAAGGGTCCACCGGCCAGCCTGCCTTTGCTCTTCCTGAGTGGAAGGCCTAAGTGTCCTCTGGCAGAGGCTGGTTTGTTTATAAGTCATCTTGACTTTGGCAGAGGCCGATCCGTTTATAAGCCGTCTTGATTCCCCAGAGTAAACACCCACCAAGCATGCTGAAGGGGGCATCACAGGCAACAAAACAACTGCTGAGCTCTCTGGGACTTATATTTTTGGTCCCCATTCCTCAGGCTCTAAGTCCATGAGTCCTTGCAGTCCCTCACAGTCCATGAGTCCTCACAGACCATCCTCCCAATCCTCTTCGAAATCCAAGAAGTTTGGAGGGTCAGGAGGGAGCTGGCTAAGAAAGGCCACACTTAACCCACAGCTGACCACTTGAGGGCCTGAATAGAGGCTTGAAGGATGAGGGACCAGATAAACACTGCTGAGTGTACTACCACATTCCCCTGCGACTGGCCTCTGGACACAGGTTCCTCCCTGCCCTGGGCAAATTCTGGCTGGTTGGAAGGCTTACGGATGCCCAGCTCTCATTTCTTGGGACTTCCTTGCCTCTATTTCAACAAACCTCTTAGAAGTCAGGTCCTACACCCATGACCCGAAACACCTCGCTTTCTGATTCCCACATGTGGACAACACACGCTCCCTCTCTCCCACTTCATTTTGCTAGCACCCTAGATGGCTCTGGCCCTGCCTGGCTACAGACAGCAGCATGCCAATCCCCAGCCATGGGCATCCCCTCAGGCTCTGTAGTTCTCCTTCCCATAAAGCTGAAAAACAGCATGACTATGCAGACCGAGCTGCCAGGCAAATCTCCCAGTGCCCATTCTCCCTACCCACCCCACACCAATTTGCTGAATCTTCAGCCCTCACCTCAAGGCAAAGTGCTTTCTCTTACGTTGCAAATATACAAGTCACCTAGAAACAACTCCCTTCACCCAGCTTCCTTCATCTCCCCTACCTGCACATACTCTTTTCTTCCATTCACCTCTTGAATTCCTGAGGGGTAGTGGGCACCTCTGTTTCTACTTCCTCATTTGCTACTTACTCCGCAATCCGTTGCCCCCACCAAGTGTTTCCATCTCTGTGCCACAGTGTCCTCCAATCGTCAGGTTTCGCAATCACCTTTTTGGTCCTTTTGCAATGGATTTCTCTATATCATCTATCACACTTGACAGACTTGACTTTTGCCTTCCCTGAGACACCTTCTTAATTTGCCTATTTCTCTCACTCTTTAACTTTTTTTAAGATTTTACTTTAAGCAGGTTACAAGCCCAATGTGGGGCTTGAATTCACAACCCCAAGATCAAGAGTTGTATGCCCTACTGACTGAGCCAGCCAAGCGCCTCACTCTTACTTTTCTATCATAAATTACTTACCTGTCCCCCCACATACAAACATCCAGTACATTAGGGTATATTCTTCCCAAGTTCCCTTATTTTGAGATAATTGGAGGTTCACATGCAATTGCAAGAATGTGGGCTCCCAGGGACGCCTGGCTGGCTCAGTTGGTTAAGCATCCAACTCTTTTTTTTTTTTTTAAGATTTTATTTATTTATTTGACAGAGAGAGATCACAAGCAGGCAGAGAGGCAGGCAGAGAGAGAGGAGGAAGCAGGCTCCCTGCTGAGCAGAGAGCCCGATGCAGGCCTTGATCTCAGGACCCTGAGATCATGACCTGAGCCGAAGGCAGCGGCTTAACCCACTGAGCCACCCAGGCGCCCAAGCATCCCACTCTTGATCTCAGCTCAGGTCTTGATCTCAGGGTTATGAGTTCAAGCCCTGCATCAGGCTCTGTGCTGGGCGTGGAGCCTACTTTAAAAAAAAGAAAAAAAAAGAAAAAGTGAACTCTTATGTACTGTTTGCCCAACCTCCCCAATGGTAACATCTTACAAAACTATAGTGTAATACAAGCAGGATACTGACACTGAGAGTTCGGTCACAGAACAGTTCCATGAACAGTTCCAACAGTCCCATCACCACTGGGATCCTTGTTCTGCCCTTTTATAGCCACGGTCCCCATCCCACCAGCAATGCCTTTCAAAGATAGAAGTATCTGAAGCACTTGAATAGCTTCTTCTTCAACTTCTCACTCACACTGAGGAGACATATCAGGACTGGGGATGGTGAGTGGGTGAGAATTCTCCAGATAATTCTGTTATATGCCCACCAGAGAAACACTGCTCACACCCCAACACTATGCAATATCAGCTACTTCTGTAATGCTGTTTTTCCTAGAAAATACTTTCTAAGCCTGAGTGTAAAGGCCTACTACGCTCCAGAGCAGCCAGGATGTAGGCAACCCACTCGGTACGACCACCAGAAAACCCTGTGGCTCTCAAAACCAACCCCATCCAGCCTCCCTGCTCCTTTTACTCCTCTTCCTAACCTTGAGTTCATTCACACATGCACGAATGTCTATTCACTCGTGCGGAGTCCAGGGCAGTGACCTGATACAACACTCATCTAATCACCCAGCCCAGGGATCCCACAAGGCCTCCATGCTGCCCAGGCTCGTGACCCTGAACAGGGCCCAGAGAACTCCCAAGTGTCATGTTTGTCTCCCACAGCCTTCAGAGAGTGCCTGTGAAGTGAGTGCCCATTCTGCCCCCAATAACTCCTGACCACTCCCACCCACAGACAAGGAGGCCACACTGGTGGCAAAGCCCTCCGAGAAAATCAGGAGCCTCTTACCTCACAGTACACGATGTCCGCTCCATAGTCCAGGGCCAGCAGCCGCATTGGAAGGGTGCCCACCCGAACCATAGGGGCTAAGATGAGTTTGTTGCGGTAGCACAATGAGAGGCTATGCTCAATCATTCTTCCTCTGCTAAAGCCTACAGAAAGGGAAAACAAGAGTCTGAAATCCACAAAAAGAAAATCTTCTCTGTTATCCAGGGCAGACTTTTCTTCTTCTATCCAACACATAGGACTTTGTTTCCCTTTTCTCTGGTCATAAAAATCAGGCATGTTTATTTTTTTTTTTTTAAGATTTTTATTTATTTATTTATTTGACAGAGAGAGAGAGAGAGAGATCACAAGTAGGCAGAGAGGCAGGCAGAGAGAGAGAGAGGGAAGCAGGCTCCCTGCTGAGCAGAGAGCCCGATGCGGGACTCGATCCCAGGACCCTGAGATCATGACCTGAGCCGAAGGCAGCGGCTTAACCCACTGAGCCACCCAGGTGCCCCAGGCATGTTTATTCATCCATCTAAAGAATAATAATTATATACCTAGTTTGGGATAGTCACTGTCCTAGTCTTTTGGGATAATTAGAGAACAAAACAGAAAAATTTCTGCTCTAACAGAGTTTTTATTCTAGCAGGGGAACAAAGGCAAAAAAATAACATAAAACAAATTACATAGCATGTTGGAAAATTGGTAATGCTATGGAGTTAAAAAACAGGGAGAAAGGAAATTGAAAACACTGGGGCTGGGTTAAAAGTTTTTTCCAGGGATGCCTGGGTGGCTCAGTTGGTTAAGCAGCTGCCTTCGGCCCAGGTCATGATCCCAGTGTCCTGGGATCAAGTCCCACATTGGGCTCCTTGCCTAGCAGGGAGCCTGCTTCTCCCTCTGCCTCTGCCTGCCACTCTGTCTGCCTGTGCTCACTCTCTCTGACAAATAAATAAATAAAATCTTTAAAAAAAAAAAAAGTTTTTCCCATTTTACTGAGATGTGATTGACATATAATGTATTAATTTAACGTGCACAACATAGTGATTTGATATATGTATATACCAGAAAATGATTACCACAGTAAGTTAATATCTATCACCTCATATATTAATAATTCTTTTTATTGTGATGAGAACCTTTAAGATTGACTCTTAGTGAGGTCTCTGGGTGGCTCAGTAGGTTGGGCATCCAACTCTTGGTTGCGGCTCAGGTCATGATCTCAGGGTTGTGGGACAGAACCCCATAATGGGCTCTGCACTCAACTCACCAAGTCAGCTTGGCATTCTTTCCCCTTCTGCTCCTCCCCCTGCTCCCTTTCCCTCTCTCTCTCTTTCTCAAACAAAGAAATAAATATTTTTTTTTAAAAAGATTTTATTTATTTATTTGTCAGAGAGAGTGAGCACAGGCAGACAGAGTGGCAGGCAGAGGCAGAAGGAAAAGCAGATTCCCTGCTGAGCAAGGAGCCCAATGTGGGACTTGATCCCAGGTCGCTGGGATCATGACCTGAGCCGAAGGCAGCCGCTTAACCAACTGAGCCTCCCAGGCATCCTGAATAAATAAATAAAATCTTTTTAAAAAGATCCACTCTCAGCAACCTTCAAATATGTTGCTATAGTTGCTATGTTGTACATTACATCCTCAGAACATATTTCTCTTCTAACTAGAAGTCATATCTTCTTTTCTCTTTTTTTAGAGAGAAAGAGAGGGGGGAGGGGAGGAGAAGACGGAGAGGAACAAGCAGATTCTGCGCTAAGCACAGAGCCAACACAGGGCTCGATCCCACAACCCTGAAATCATGACCTGAGCCGCAATCAAGAGTCAGACTTTTAACCAACTGAACCACTTTGGCGCCCCAGAAGTTCCTGTCTTTTTACCACCTTCACCCATTTACCCCACACTCCCAGCAGGAAAAATACAAATACATGGTATATTAATTGTATATTTTACATTAAAACATAAAAACATTTATATGAAAATATTTATGTTAAAATATAAAATTTTAAATAGGGAAATCAAGATAGGCTTCAATGGAAAGATAACATTTGAGCTAAGACTTGAGTTAGCCAAGTTGGTATCTAGTGGAAGAATACACAGCAGAAGAGGGCTCAGTGGGTTAAGCCTCTGCCTTCGGCTCAGGTCATGGTCTCAGGGTCCTGGGATCGAGTCCACATTGGGCTCTCTGCTCAGCAGAGAGCCTGCCTCCCCCTCTCTCTCTGCCTGCCTCTCTGCCTACTTGTGATCTCTCTCTCTGTCAAATAAATAAATAAAATATTAAAAAAAAAAAATACACAGCAGAAGAGACAGCCAGTGCAAAGGCCCTAGGGCAGCAGCTTGCCTGGTGTGTTAGAGAGCAGCAAGGAGACCAATATGGTTGGAACACAAAGAAAAGAGAAAGTAATGAAAGTCAGATACAAAACGTCTCAGCAGTAAGCAGACAGGACACAGTAGTCAGATCCCATATGGCCTTGAAGGACACTCTACAGGCTGTTAGCTCTTCACAAAATAGAAGCCAGTAACAGGTTTTAAATAGAGGAGTAGCATGACTGAACATGTTTTCTCAGGATCATGGTGACTGCTATGTAAAGAGCAGAGCAGTCTGTTGGGGGCCAGAGTAAACATAGGGAGGCCAAGTACAAGGCTCTTTGGTAACCAACATAAAAACTGATGGTGACTCAGGCCAGGGAGCTGGTATTAGAGGTGGTGAGAAGTGATCACATCCTAAATATACTTTGAAAATAGAGCCAACAGGAGTAAAAAGAAAAAAAAAAATCGAAATCCCATATCCCAGAGAGAACTGTTAACATTTATTTTAGCAAATATGGACCCCTCTAAAAAGTCATGAAGCTAGCTAGCCAATGCTATGCTCTGCTCAGTTACTGTTTCCATTTGCTTTTTTATTATTCAGCCCATTCTGCAGGGCCCTCACCTCACTGCTCCACTAAAACTGCTCGATGTCACCAATGACCTGAAAGTTGTGCATCAACCACTCACCTGTCCACAATCTTGTTTCACTAATAGTACAGTGACATGGTTGAGCCTCCCCTCTTCCTTGACCCCCCTGACCCCATACTTTCCTGGTTTTTCTCCCAACTCTCTGCCCTGCTTTTCAGTGTCTTTCCTGGTTTCACCTCCTCTACTCACTTGTTTCCTCCTTAGTCTTGGGCCCCTTCCCTTCTAATTCCACACATTCTCCCTTGCAAATTTACTTATTCCCATGGCTTAAAATATTGGCATCTTTAAAGATCACCAGCATATTACACCAACTGTTCAATACACATCCCCACCCGGGTATCTTAAGAACGTCTTATGCTAAGCATGCAAAAACAAGATCTTGATCTGCGCTCCTAAGCTGCCTCCTCTATCTTCATTAATTCATTCAACAGACATCTATTGAGCCCCTATGATCTGCTAAGCACTGACTGGCACTATGAGGAGGAGGAGGTACAGAAGAAGAGAGGCTTATAGAAAGGGAACTTACAAATACTTGTGAAATTATGACAATGTACAGTGCTATGAAGGACATGAGGTTTTGGGAAGCTGTGCCAGCAGGAAAAGGATGAATAGGGGTTGAGAAAGGCTTCCCTTAAGAAATAATTTCTTCTTCTTCTTTTTATTTTTTGTTTTTGATTTTATTTATTTTAGAAAAAGAGAGCGAACTCAAGAGTGCAGGGAGGGGATACAGCACAGGGGGAGGGAGGGAGGGGAAATAATCTCAAGCAAATTCTGCATTGAGCGTGGGTCCTGACACAGGGCTCTATCTCACAAACCTGAGATCAAGACCTGAGCCGAAATCGAGAGTCAGATGTTTAACCGACTGAACCACCCAGGCGCCCCAAGAAATAATTTCTGATTCAAGATTTCAAGGGAGAGAAGGTGTTAATCAAGCGAATACATGGAGAGAAAATGTTTCCCATTTCAGCAACTAGCATTTCCATTCACCCAATTACTCATCTTTAATTCATATTCCCCACATTTAATCTATCGCTAACTATAGTGAAATAAAGTTAAAACTCTATATAACTCAAAATATAAATATAACTCTAATATAACTCTAATATATTACTCTAATCCATCTGCTTTGCTCCATCTCCCGTGCCACCATTGTGCAGGAAGCCAGCCTCCTAACTGGTCTCCCCAAATCTAATCCTTACCCCCTCCTATCCTTTATCTTGATATTGTGTGGCATTTGAAAAAGGCAATTCTGATAATACCCCCTCCCTTGTTTATATCCTTCAATGGCTTCCCTCTGAGCTTAGGAGAACTCCCAAACCCTTCTAATGGCCCACCAAACCCTGCATGACCTGACCCTGCCCACATCTCCAGCTTCCCTCGAGCCTCTCTCCCCCTCACTCTCCTTGTCCGGGCCACCCTGGACTTCTTTGAAAGTCTCCCACACTAAGCTCTGGGGTCTGTGCACTTGGAATCAATCCTCTCTGTCTAGAAGACTCTCCCTGACTCAATCATACACACCCACACTGAGGTCCTCTTGACCTTGAATGTCCCCTTTTTGGAGACAATTCCCTACCAGACCAACCATCTAACTTCAGGTCCCTGGTCACATGCTTTCGCAACACTTTGTGCTTCCCTAGAGCTCAGTTACAATCCCCATGTGTCCACACTGATTTGTGTGGTTTCTTGTTTAACCCCCAGCTCCTGCTCTAGGCCACCAGGACAAGTTCCACAAGGACAGGAATATGACTACCTAGTTTACTACCAGGTTTCTAGCCCTGAGCCTAGTACTTGGCCCTTAGCAGCTGCTTAGAAAGGAAGGTAGGACTGAATTCTTACTCTGTGGCGGCTAAGCACACCCTCCTAGAGGGTGGTTGGTCTGGGAACTCCCTCTGGCACCTGCCAGCAGTGCCTGACCGGGCCTGCCTCCAAAAAGACTCCTTTCAAAGAAAAGAGACAGTCCCCACCCTTTCCTTTCAAAGAAAAGAGACAGTCCCCACCTCACAACCATTTGCTGGGCCCCAAGATCACACCCAGATCACCAATTCAGTCACACAAACTGAGACGATCTCGCTATCATTCTTTTTTTTTTTTTTTTTTCCTCTCTCTACCATTCTTTTAAGGGCTGGTCTTCTGACAGTTTTGGTTATCTTCTCAGACAGTAACCTTAACTTCAGTTGCATAGATACAAAATCCCACTAATTATAACACTTTCAGACTGAAGATAACACTACTCAGGGAAAGCAACGAATGGAAAAAAACTTTACCATTTACCCTTCCATGTAAATTTTCCTAGAGGCTACGACCTTGCTTAAAAAGCAATTTCTTTAAAATACAAATTTAGAGTTAAAACAGAAGTCAAGGGGCGCCTGGATGGCTCAGTGGGTTAAAGACTCTGCCTTCAGCTCAGGTCAGGATCCCGGGGTCCTGGGATCGAGCCTTGCATCAGGCGCTCGCTCTCTCTCTCTCTCTCTGCCTGCCTCTCTGCCTACTTGTGATCTCTGTCTGTCAAATAAATAAATAAAATCTTTAAAAAAAAAAAACAAGTCAATTAGGATTAAATATTCAGAGAATTATCCTATTTCCCACTCAAAACATGTGTAGATAAGAAAAAATTAAAGTGACCTATTATACTTACAAGAGAAAGAGGTGATACAGCATCTCTCTATTAAGATTCCAAACTCTGAAATCAGATGTGCACTGGAACCCCAACTCTGCCCCAGGTGGATGAATTAACCTAATGGAGGCTCAGCCTCTCCCTCTGGCATATGAGGCTCCCACAGAATCTACGTCAGGCGGGATGCTGTGAAAAGTCAATTCTATGATGCACAACAGCTCCCGGCACACTTAAGGATTTGTTTGTTTGTTTTTAAGGTTTTATTTATTCATTTGTCAGAGAGAGAACGCACAAGCAGGCAGAGCGGCACGCAGAGGAAGAGAGAGAAGCAGGCTCCCCGGTGAGCAAGGAGCCCGATGTGGGACTTGATCCCAGGACCCTGGGATCATTACCTGAGCTGAACGCAGGGGCTGAACCAACTGAGCCACCCAGGCATCCTAACAGTAAGGGTTTAATAAATGTTAACTGCTCTCACTATCCGGCTTTTACACTTTCAACACATGTGAAGTCTATTGTTAGATCAACAGACATCTACTAGTTCTTTTAGGATGAAGGCACTGTGTGAAGTGCGGAAGGTAAAGAAACGGGAAGAACTGAGCTCTTGAGCCCAAGGAGCGTCTCGGCTCTGCCACTGCCATCTATCAGGTGACTGACGACAGCCTGCAAATCAGTCTCTCTGCTTCCAGGCTCATTGTGTTCAACCTAAGTTCCTTCCAGCAGCCGGCAGGGTCTTTCAAAACACAAATTGGGACAGGATATTCCTATTCTCCACAGCCTTCCCTTCTGCCCTTACAATTAAGTCCCAGCTCCTTCACATTGCAAACAAGTCTGCTCCCTGCCTTCCTCAAAAGCCCTATCTTTCATCTCTTGCCCCCTGCCCTCTTAACTCCCCCATGCTAAGCTTCATCTCTTCTGAACTATTTCTAGTTCCCCAACCTAGCCTGCTGTCTCTCAACAAACTGGCCTGTAGTCTCTGAACAAGTTGCCCCTGCCTAGAACCCAGATTCCTATCCCTCTACCTGGCTGACTTTCAGCAGCCTTTCAGAACATCACCCAGATTCACTTCCTCCAGAAAGCCTTCCCTGACATTTATCTCCCAAACACAGAGTAAGGGCATCTCCTCTTAGCTCATTCCTGTCCTGGGATGGAATATACTTTTGTAATTATAAGAGCAACTAACTGTCAACCTACCTCCCTCATCACAAGGGGAAGGCAAGCCCTGCATCTTGCTTATCACCAGGTCTTTGTCACAGAGCACAGAAAACACAATCTAGCATAAGTGTTAGGGTTTGTTGTGGAAAGAAGTTAACAGGTCAAGTGGCAATGAGAACCACAATATGACCCATGCTTCAGCCACAGAAGGGCTCTATCGCAGACAAATGTGCTCTATCACAGAGCACTTCAAGTGCCTTGCCATACCTCGTTTGGTTACAGAGCAGACAAATGACTACCCCACTCCCTTGCTTACCAAGTGAAGGACTGCAAGCCCTTTATGCAACTTGCCTAAGAGCCATCACTTGAGTGAACAAGACTCAGGTAAGAAAGCAGCAGGAGATGAAGTGGGGGGGCAGACTCTGGAGATGATGAGGAGATGAGCTATAGGCCACACACATCCTCTAAGAGCTTTTGCGTCAAGGGGTGACAAGGCCATGGCTGGGCTTTAGCAAGATCATTCAGAAAACAGATGATGGGCTGGAGAGTGAAAGACCGGAAGGAGACAAGGAAATGGGTTAGAAAGAGGGTGAAATGATGTAGGCACATAATGACATGGGCCGAAAAGAGAATGGCCAGCACTTGCACAACAGTCCTGATGCAGGCAGGATAATGAAGGAACAGGGAGGGAATACTAACAGCCACTTTTTATTTTTGCAGTGCCTCGCAATTCCCAAAGTGTTTTGTTTATAACTGTGATTCTCAAACAGGGTGGCACATTAGAATCATCTAGAAAGGCTTTAAAAAAACACCAGTGTCAGGGCACCTGGGTGGCTAAGTGGGTTAAAGCCTCTGCCTTCGGCTCAGGTCAAGATACCAGGGTCCTGGGATCGAGCCCCGCATCAGGCTCTCTGCTCGGCAGGGAGCCTGAATCCCCCGGTCTCTCTCTGCCCACTTGTGATCTCTGTCTGTCAAATAAATAAATAAAATATTTTTTAAAAAACAACAACAACAACAAAAAACAAAGTCCAGGTATTACCCCTCTCCCCACCAAACCAGTTAAATCAGAATGTAAACTCCAGGGACGCCTGGGTGGCTCAGTTGGTTAGCAGCTGCCTTCGGCTCAGGTCATGATCCCAGCGTCCTGGGATCGAGTCCCACATCGGGCTCCTTGCTTGGCGGGGAGCCTGCTTCTCCCTCTGCCTCTGCCTGCCACTCTGTCTGCCTGTGCTTGCTCTCGTTTCTCTCTCTATGACAAATAAATAAAATAAAATCTTTAAAAAAAAAAGAATTCAGAAAAAAAAAAAAAGAATGTAAACTCCACTAGGGCAGGAATTTTACCTGTTTTTCTCACTGTTTGAACAGTACCCAGCACATGCTAAGGCTGTTAGGAAACATTTACTAATGAATAAATGAATGCATGAATGACTGTACCATTATCACCTGAGATCTAAGGGCATCTGTTTAAAACTCAGAGAGTCAGTTAAGCGGCTACCCTCGGCTGGCGTCATGATCCCAGAGTCCTGGGAGAGAGCCCCATGTTGGGATCTCTGCTCAGCAGAGAGCCCGCTTCTCTCCCTCTGCCTGCAGCTCTGCCTACTCGTGCTCTCTCTCTCTGTCAAATAAATAAACAAAAATCTTAAAAAAAAAAAAAAATTACAGAGTAACCAGATAATGTGAGTTACCATGGCAGCCCTGGGAAAAAAATACTACCAGTTAGACCTCTGCTCTCAGGAGCTTACATTCTTTCTACAATAAGTAAAACGTTCTTATTTCTAAAGCACTGTAATATACACGTATCTCAATAACAACTAGAGGTTAGTCAAAGCGAGCAGAAGGAAAAGAGAGGAGCCTTATTTAGTGGCTGATGAACTGACAAAAAGAAATTAAGGACCATGAGCAGAGAATGGCTCAGACAGATTCCAACCCTTATGAGATTTTGAACTAATCATATTGTCAGGGTTTGAGCATGGTGAGAAAGCAGCCATATATTAACCAGCTTCCCTGCCCCCAAATATTTGGGCAGAACCCAAATGCAAGTACATACCAATGTATTATTCTTTTCTGATAATTCCTTCAGTGTATCTGTTCTGGGTTGGTGCAAAGTAAGAGTTTGTTTTTATCTGAAGTGGATAAAATCTGTTGAGTCAGATGTCCAGGAAGCTACACAGATAAGGAACAAGGAGCCTGAGTTCTTGAAAAGAATCATAGAAGTAGTATAGAATCACAATATCTTAGAGTGTCCTTTGTATCAACTCCCCTCTACCATATTGCCAACCAGCAGTCATCTGGCCTGGATATAAACTTTCAATGATAGAAAACTCAGCACCCTCAAGACAGATCTGGGCAATTCTAGTTGTTACAGCAGTTCTTTATTATCAAATTTAGCATCTGCCTATTACTTACGAGTCCTTGTTCTGCCTTCTGGAGTAGTACACCCCACAGCACACCTCATCTCTTTTCCATTTGGCACATTCCCCAGATCCATAAGGATGGTCTTGTTCTCTCTAAACTTCTCTTCTCCAGCTTCACTCCCTTGAATCACTTTTTCTTGTGTTTATGACCTATGGGGCCCCCAACATTCCTAATCCCAAGGTCAAAGCAAGCAATGGCATCAATATACTTGCTACAGATTCTGAGGGTGAGGAAGAGCCAGTGAAAGAGCTTGTCAAACGCGCCTACCTGTAGTAAAAGCACATGTAACCTCAGCCACTCTTCAGTCCTCATACTCTATGCACGGCTTCTCAACAACACACTGTTCACCTATTGGGCCAGATAATCCTTTTTGTTGGGGGCTTTCTTGCGCATTGTACAATGTTGAGCAACATCCCTGGCCTCTGCACACGAGATGCCAGTAGCACCTTCCCAGATGTGACAACTAAAAATGTCTCCATGCTCAGGATGCCTGGGTGGCTCAGTCAGTTAAGTGGCTGCCTTCAGCTCAGGTCATGATCCCAGGATCCTGGGACTGAGTCCCACACTGGGCTCCTTGCTCAGCTGGGAGTCTGTGTCTCCCTCTGCCTGCTTTGCATGCTGCTCCAGCTGTTTGTACTCTCTCTGACAAATAAATAAATGAAATCTTTAAAAAAATAAAAAAATGAAAAAGTCTCCAAACTCTGTCAAATGTCTCGGGGTGGGGCAGGGGCAAAGTCACCCTCACTTGAGAGCCACTGTTCTATCCAATGACTCTATTCATCTGTCACTACTCAAAACTCTCCTCTGATGGTTTAATGGTAACTTTCCAGAAAGTCTACTTATGTATCAAAATGGCATTTGAAACTTTAGAAGTATTTATCTTTTGGGGAACAACATGCATTGGTGAGGATGTGGAGGAAAAAAGAACCCTCCTGCACTGTTGGTGGAAATTAAAACTGGAGCAGCCGCAGTATGGAAGTTTCTCAAAAAATTAAAAACAGAATTGCCATATAATCCAGAAATTCCAGTACTAGGTATTCATGCAAAGAATATGAAAACATGAAGTCAAAAAAATATATGCATCCTTATGTTTATTGCAGCATTGTTTACAATGCTAGTTAAATCTAGTTAAACTATAGAGGGAACCTAAGTGTCCCTTGATAGATGAATGGATAAAGGAGATTTGGTATACACACACACACTGGAATATTAACTATTAAAAAAAGAATGAAATCTTGCCATTTCCAACAAAATGGATGGATTTAGAGGGTATAATGCTAAGAGAAGTCAGTCAATCAGAAAAAAATAAGGGTTTTTTTTCAACCTGAACTTCTGAATTCAAGTAAAATATTCTGTCTGACCAGGGCTATGTGAGGCAAGCCTCACATATCTGATCACTCAGTAGATTAGAAGGGCCTTTCTCACCACTATTTAAACAATTTAGGTATCTGAGAAGCCAGTGGAGGTGAGTGTACTACAAGAATGGTAGCTTCAGGATGAAAAGTTGGCAGGGGAGGAAACAGAATGGAGAGTGAATCTCAGCTGAAAAGGGGGGAAAAGGGGCGCCTGGGTGGCTCAGAGGGTTAAAGCCTCTGCCTTCGGCTCAGGTCATGATCTCAGGATCCTGGGATCAAGCCCCGTATCCGGTTTTCTGCTAAGCAGGGAGCCTACTTCCCTTCCCCTCTCTCTACCTGCCTCTCTGTCTACTTGTGATCTCTGTCTGTAAAATAAATAAATAAAAATCTTAAAACAAACAAACAAACAAAAAAAACCTTTTAATTAAAAAGAAAGGAAAAAAAGGGGGGGGGAGTACAAAGAGAAAGGTCTGCTTGATATAAAGCCTGAAAATCTTACCTTCCACTTCACAGGCCATCAGCTTGCCCTGGGGGCTCTCAGCTCTTGGCCGAGGGAAGTGGGGGGGTACCTAGAGCTAAGACACCTGGCCCTTGTCTTCTCCCCCAGGCCTAACCATATATTCAGACTCTCAATAAACATTTACCACCAGACCTTGCACGGGGACCACATCTGGGAAAACACCACCGCACCCTCGGAATTTACGGGAGGAGACCAGCACTGACAAGCCATCAAGGAAGCGGTGGGAGCGATAAAGGAGTATGGCAAGGCTCGCACACCCAATCGCCAGAAGCCCTCCGCCCCCGTCCAGAAGACCAGGCCCCCACCGCCGCGTAGCGCCGGACCCCAGAGGCTGCCTTCATCGAGCCCGTCTCCCCAAGGTTGGTCCGGGTCTGGATGCCGCCAACCCCTGTTCGGACCTACAGACCTTGCCGCAGTTGAACTTTGCAGACTCTCCCTCCTTCCTCAGGGTTCGCCAACTCCACGAGCCTTGCTGAGCCGTGCCAGACACCGTCCTCGAGGCCTTGCGCGCCCGTGACGTCATTGCCATGCGCCTCTCGCACACCAAAGCACTATGGCTCTGGCGCGGCCGCTGCGGGTGCTGCGGAACACGGTTCGGTTGCTTTGGGCACCTCGACGGGACCTAGCGGTCCGCGGTCCGGACGAGCCCCTGCCAGTAGTTCGCATCCCGCGGGTTCTACAGCTGCGGCAGGAACAGCGGCAAAGCGGGAGGAGTTCCCCGCGGCTGGTGCTGGCGCGACCTGGCCCTCTGCTGATCTCGGCGCGGCGGCCAGAGTTGAACCAGCCGGCGCGCCTCACGCTGGGCCGTTGGGAGCGCGCGCCACTAGCTTCGCGAGGTTGGAAGAATCGGCGCTCCCGCAGGGACTACTTCTCTATCGAGCGAGCGCAACATGAGGTACCAGCGCTGCGGAACTCCCCATCCGAGGGCAGCTTCGCGGCTCTTGGTCTGGAACCCCGCGTGCTGCATGCACTACAGGAGGCAGCTCCCGAAGTCGTTCGGCCTACAACCGTGCAGTCGCGCACCATACCCCCTCTACTTCGCGGCCGCCACATCCTTTGCGCTGCGGAAACTGGCAGTGGCAAGACTCTTGGATACCTACTACCTCTGCTTCAGCGGCTCTTGGGCCGGCCAACCTTGGATTCGCACAGTATACCAGCTCCTCGAGGCCTGGTCCTTGTGCCTTCACGAGAATTAGCCGAACAGGTGCGGGCGGTGGCCCAGCCCTTGGGCGTCTCCTTGGGCCTCCACGTGCGGGAGCTAGAGGGAGGTCGTGGCATGAGTAGGATCCGGCTGCAACTGTCCAAACAACCCTCAGTAGATGTACTAGTGGCCACTCCAGGAGCTCTGTGGAAGGCCCTGAAAGGTCAACTAATCACTCTGAGGCAGCTCTCCTACTTGGTGTTGGATGAGGCAGACACACTATTGGATGAAAGCTTCCTGGAACTAGTGGACTATATCTTGGAGAAGAGCCATATAGCAGAAGATTCTGCTGACTTAAAAGACCCCTTCAATCCCAAAGCTCAGTTAGTGCTGGTGGGGGCCACATTTCCTGAAGGTGTAGGCCAACTGCTAAGTAAAGTTGCCAGCCCAGACTCTCTAACCACCATCACCAGCTCCAAGCTCCACTGCATCATGCCTCATGTTAGACAGACATTTATGAGGCTGAAGGGAGCAGAGAAGGTGACTGAGTTGGTGCAGATTCTCAAGCAGCATGACAGAGCATACAGGTCTAGCCCCTCGGGAACTGTTCTGGTGTTTTGTAATAGCTCCAGCACTGTGAATTGGCTGGGATATATTCTGGATGACCACAAAATCCAGCACCTAAGGCTGCAGGGACAAATGCCAGCCTCAATGAGGGCAGGCATCTTCCAGTCCTTCCAGGAGGGCTCCCAAGACATACTCCTCTGCACAGACATAGCCTCTCGGGGCCTGGACAGCACCCATGTAGAGCTAGTTGTCAATTATGATTTCCCTCTCACCCTGCAAGACTACATCCACAGAGCTGGTAGGGTGGGCCGTGTAGGAAGCGAGGTGCCTGGCACCGTCATCAGCTTTGTGACCCATCCCTGGGATGTAAACCTGGTTCAGAAGATTGAGCTGGCAGCGCGCCGGAGGAGAAGTCTTCCAGGAATTGGGTCCTCAGTGAGCGAGCCTTTGCCCCAGCAAATCTGATGGCAGCCAGCTTAAATGTGATGCCATTAATAGGAATCTTTCCCTTTGTCCTGGGTGGGTGAGCACAGTTGTCAGTAGGATGTACTGGGCAGCCAGTCACCTCTCTGAAGGCCTGGTGAGTTGTTTCTGGCTTCCAAAGGTAGATGGGCCAGCACTGCAGAGTGAGCATGGTTCTTTGTAGTCTTTCACATGAGTTCTGAAAAATAAAGTAGATTTTTGGCATTGTATTATGTCATAATTCCAAACAGTAAATGATGTATTTATGGGGCTCCTCTAATAATAGTTACCACTGGGGTAGAATTCATTGGATTGTGAGAAGATTCACGCTCCAAACAACACATCTGGGACCGAGGCACTTCCACTGCTGTTTTTTTATTATTTTTATTATTTTTTATTTTTATTTTTTTTAGAAGAATATCTTTTTTTCTTTTTTAAGATTTTTTATTTATTTATTTGACAAACAGAGATCACAAGTAGGCAGAGAAGCAGGCAGAGAGCGGGGGAAGCAGGCTCCCTGCTGAGCAGAGAATCCGATTGGGGCTCGATCCCAGGACTCTGGGACCATGGACCTGAGCCGAAGGCAGAGGCTTTATTTAGCCCACTGGGCCACCCAGGTGCCCCTATTTTTATTATTTTTTGAAGTTTTTATTCATTTGAGAGAGCAAGCATGAGCAGAGAGGGAGAAGCAGACTCCCCACTGAGCAGGGAGCCTGATGTAGGGCTCGATCCCAGGACCCTGAGATCATGACTGGAGCCAAAGGCAGACGCCCAACCAACTGAGCCACCTAGGTGTCCCATTCCATTGCTGTTCAATTAGTAAACAGATTTTATTTCTTGCCCCCTAAAACATCCATTAAGCATCCCAGAGAAAGGAAAGGGGATGTGACTAGCAGAGAGATTTTCTTCAACAGTGCCCATGGCAAGCTTGGGCATTCTTGGTGAACTCTCTGGGACGAACTGGCAGAAGAATAGAAGACAGACAGACTGACACAGAAGTATTGGTGTGCATTTCCAGGCTCTACCTTCTTTCTCATCTCTTGTGGCAGGGGAAGAGAAAAGAGAAACTTTTTACAAAACTGGCAAAATAAGCATATAGCATACTCTGCTTCATGGAACCTCTGCTAGGTTCCAGTTTCTGCATCATTCTATAAGCCTAAAGTAATGCACAGTTGAGAGTCAAATACTCCACAAAACAAAATACTTGCACACCGAAAATAATGAGGTTGCAGAGAAAAGAAATGGGCACGGGGCAATCTGCCAGGAGAGAATATTGTACTAAATGCACAATCATAGCTCTCTTTTTCATATGAAGAAGTTTGAGCCTCAGGGGGTTAAAAGAACTTACTCAAAATCATACAAGTATGACAGAATCTAGTCTACCTGCACTAAGGGTTGAGTTTTATACCAACTTTCAACACTGCTCACTTTGACTCTCAAAAGCAGCCCAGTTTGGACAATAATTTGGTAACTATCCATGGATCACTCTGGCAGTACTGTTAAAAATACAGATTCCAGGGCCACCTGGCTGGCTCAGTCTGTAGAGCGTGTGATTCAGTTTCTGGACTATGAGTTCAAGCCCCTTGAGGGATATGGAGATTATTTAAAAATAAAATCCTAAAAAAAGAAAATTACAGGGGTGCCTGGGTGGCTCAGTGGGTTAAGCCTCTGCCTTCCACTCAGGTCATGATCTCAGGGTCCTAGGATCGAGTCCTGTATTGGGCTCTGCTTGGCAGGGAGCCTATTCCCTCCCCCACCTGCCTCTTTGCCTACTTGTGATCTCTGTCTGTCCAATAAAATCTTTAAAAAAATTACAGATTCCTGAACTCAACCATTTGTCTATTCTCTTCTGCCTTCCCCAGAGATGCAGCCACATCCTGATAAGCCTTCAATAGCCTTTCCAGGTCAGAATGATGTTTTCAGACAAATCTTTCTGGAGCCTTGGGAGAATCTAAGTGGTCTTCTGCTGGCCCACCTACCAGAAACAACCTCCTCCACGGTTCTCCCCTTCACACACTTTTCCTCCTAGCTCTCCCCAAGGGCAGTCCACTCTAATCAGGCCTGACTTCCTATGTCCTCTAACACATACCACATTAATTCAGGCAACCCTGGAATAGAAAGAAGATGATGTGGTTCTCAACCAGGGTTGCCCAACCTCTCAAATAGTAGTCCTGTCATTTTCTACCTCCAGGACACATCCCCTTTGCAACTGCCCTGGGAAACAAGCATCCCATCTTTGCATATTCAAGGTCAGCAAGAGGGGGGTCCCCTCCTAAGTAAGTTCATCTCTCATTGCTAGGAGGTTCTTGGCTGCACTATATCCAAGGCTGCCCCAAATATGGTTCTTTCCTGTGGGCCTGATCAGGCTAAAGGCAGAGCTGTCTATTTCCTCCACCTCTGAGTAGGACCCAATCAGCTTTTGTAACGTCTCTTCAGTTTGACCATGTTTTTCACCCACACTTCTTCTGAGCCCACACTTGCTTCTGTCAGTGGTAGGATTTTTATTACAGTATTTGCTTTTTGTGGGGAGAGATGAATGTAATAATTGTCATTTTGTATTGTCTTTTTGCCATGAATTTGTTTTGAATTTTATACTAAAGTGGGCCCATCATTCCCACTTTGTGAAACCATTCAGGACCCTCATTTTGCCTTGGAGCACCTTTAACCTCTCTCCCAGTGTCACTGTGAAATGTGACATTCGTATCAGGTACAAATTCAGAGTCCGACTTGAAGCCCTATCATAGAGCAGAGCACTTCTCCACTACTTATGCAACCTTGCAAAGGCCCCCTTAACCTCTTGGTTTATCGAGTCCTCAGTTGTAAAAATGTAAGTGTTCTATGAATTTACATTGGAGCAGGACAAGTTCAAGAAGAGCTTGTCTTTGCTTTTATTTTCCCAGCTGGAACGTCTTCATCTCCGCTCCATGGGTCCACATCTAACTTATCCTTCAGACCCACTGCCAAAGAGCCTTCTACACAAATCTCTGCCTCTCCAGCTGTTGAATACTTAGGGTCAGTGCCGTACAAACTAGCTTTCTCTTAGGTTAACCTTGCCACTCAAGCCAGTCGCAGAATGTGGGTTTCCCTTGCCCTTTTCGGTCCCCAGGACTAGGCCAGCTCACAGGTATGCTCCACGGGGAGTGTTTACTTCACTAGGACTGGCTGAGGAGAGAAGTGTGAGGGCCCCAGCAAGGTGCTTCTCTGCCTCCACCCTGCTCTCCTCCACAAAACCCTGAGAGCCTGAAACCTGTCCCTCAAGTCACAGATTCCTTATGTGACCTCACTGGGTAGTGATGACCTCACAGGCCTTCTCACAGTTTCCGTGGCAGGGTAACTACGCAAACGTGGTGCTCTTGGGGAAACTTTCCTACCAGTTCTCTACCGGATACCAATCTGTTTGGTTGCCTGAGAATGTCTGACCGGATCTTCTATATTCATTCTAACTTGTCCTCTGTCCCCTGGGAGGGCAGCACAGCAGGTAGGCTTAGGCCAGGCACAAGAGTCCCTGGTATACACACAACTCCATCTGGCTGCCACATGTTCCTTTTGGGCTTGCCCACCACACCTCAGAACTTAACCAGCTGTAAGTAATACAAGTGGCCTGGGGCCCCCTGAGAGACTTACAGTGTTCCTGCTCACTGCCGAGAAGTGAAACGTCATCCCTTGGGCAACTATTCAGAAAGCTTCTAATGTTTACAAATGCAGCCTTTCCTTTTAGGCTATAAGCTTCTTCCATTCTGACCCTTTCCAACTGGCCTCTTAGCAAAAGTCAAGTGAATTTTTGTCCGCAAGTGATAAATGGGGCAGGTTGAGGAAGAACCATTGAGGCCTCCTTGTGAATCTCCGCTTCAAAGCCAGGCAGCTTCGCTGTGCTGTTGCATAGACGTGCACAAGGGTTCCCTGAGATACACCCCAGACTGAGTGGCTGAGTACTGGGGAAAGGTGGTGTCATATCGGTGGGAAGAAAAGAAGAGTCAAGGAGAGAGATGAGTGATACAAGAGAGCTGACGAAATAGTGTCCTAGGAGGTTAGGTTGACGTGAGCCTAGACTTCCTATCTAAAATCTGGTTCTGAAGCTCCTGGTCACTCGGCCTACACATTTGGCCTTTTCCTAATCTAGGTAAAAGTATCAGAGGGCTAGAGGTCAGTGTGGTTGGAAAAGGCAACGAAATGGAGCCCAAGAGGAGTTGCCAAGGTGGGTGGGGTTTTAGCCCATTTATATTACTTTTCCAATACCTGAAAGGTTTTTCCATTAAAGCCTCAGAAGTGACAGACCTTAAGAAATGCTTTTTCTGCTTTGGAAGGGAGGGATGGAAAGGATCCTGGTGACAACTGTTTTCAGGTTCTACGGTTTCCTCTGAGAACGGGGAACAGATTTCCTGGTCTCCTGCTGCTGCCCTAAGCTCCAAAGAATCACTTCTGCAGCCATATTCCTTCTCTAGGGAACTCACAGAGGTGATAGGCCAAGGCTGTGTTTTGGATACAGAGCAGATTAAAGGGCTTTAGCCAGAAACTGGGAGAGACATGAGAGGGGAGGTCCTGGCAGGTCACGCTGTGTAGCAGAAATGGCTGATGAGATCTGATTTTTCTTCCAGCAGCTGTGGCTCCCACTTCTCCTCCTACACCTGGTCACTACCATGTCCTCTACCGAGGTTGTGGAGAAACCCAAGTGGGCTGGCATGGGGAGACATACTGCCTGGTTGGTGGCTACCGGACCTATGGGGATGCTCCTGTGGCCACCCCAGCAAAGGTGGAAGCAGAGAAACCAATTCCCAGCCGGGCTCCCAAGAGACGTCGAGCTCTGACGGAGTCGGATAAAGACCTAGGTTGCTCCAGCCCCAAAATTCGGCGATTGCAGCATGGTGGCCGGAGGATGACCCCGCAGAAGCTTGCTGGCTGAGCCACTCTCCAGAGAGGGAAAATGTTTAACCACCCAAAACAGCTAATGCCTCTTCCTGCAGTGAACCCCACTGCCCATCACTGGAGATTAGAACCTGATCCATTCTGTCTGAGCTTTCATCGGCCAGAAACCTCCTTCCGTACTAACTGGCTATAGAAAAGGAGCCTTAGGAACTGAGGCTTGAAATGAGAGGCTGCTCTGAACATCCCAGGGCTGAAACTGGCCTGGAAGAAAACCTTCTGTTTCTCTGCTCAATACTCCAGAGTCCCTTCTTGGGAAGAAGAAAGAAAAGTCTGTATTTTTTGAGCCAACAAGGATCCCAGAGCAGAGAGAGGGTTCAGACTCGTATCAGCAGGGGCCCATCTATCAGATGGACTCCTGTCCTGAGTCATTGCCAGCAGCCATCAACACAAACCAAGAGGAGCCGGGCTTTTTGAAACTGAAAAAAGCAATCTGTGTCTACCCAGGGAGCCCCCTGTCTGCAGTTCCAGGAAGCTGAATAAAGAGACCCAGGAAGACCCACTCCCCAGCGCAGGAAGAAAATGGAGAGAGTTGGGTGTCACCACCACTGAGGTTTATGTGCTCCTTCATTCCCAGCCCTTTCTGGCCCCAGGGGGATTTCTGACTGTTCAATAAAACGATTTTGTCTAACATATTTGACTTGAAATCCAGCTTGTCCAAGGCCAGGCCCCAAACCCCTCTCTTCCCTTGAAGTACATTCCCACATGCGGAACCTGTAGTCAGACCTCCTGCTTCCAAAAAGGACCCAAGTGCAGCTTCTAATGGTGCGGCTCTCTACACCTGTGCAGATAGGGCAGGACCCGGACGGGTTCTTTAAGAAATGAAGAGCCTGATGAGAACTTCCCTCTCCATGTGCACATGTGCGTGCATGCGTGTGTGCGCGCGCGCGCGTGTGAGGGTGTGTGTGTGAGAAGATAAGAGGCAGGTCTGAGGAGACTTTGTCAATCCACCCATCTATCCATTTACTCCATAAATATTTATTGAGCACCTACTAGTTGCTCGGGCTGTATTAGTGAAAAAGATGACAGAAGCCCCTCTCCTCAAGGCATCCACAAACTAAAGGAAGACACAAAGGATATAATTTCAAATGTAAGTGCAATAAAAGTAAAATGGGATAAAAGGGTAGAGTGATGAGGGGCATGCTAGGTTCTTCTACAAGGTAGTCAGGGGAGGCTTCTTTGAGGAGGGGACAGCTCAGTGAAGATGTGAAGGAGGAGGAAATGACAAGTGCAAAGATCCTGAGGCAGAAGTGAGGCTGACCTGTTCTAGGACCAACTGAAAGGCCAGTGTGGCCAGAGGGAAAAGACCAGAATAAAAGATGTGGTTGGAGAAGCAGGCATGGGCCAGCCCACAGCAGGCCTCATCAGCCACGGTGAGGAATGTGGATCTTAAGTGTGATGGGAAGTCACGGGAAGAAGTTGAGCAGGGTAGTGAAATCCTCAGATATAGATGCTAAAAATATCATTCCGACTACTGTGTGCCATGGCAGTGGGGAGCTGGCTGTTACCAGCGGAATGTCTCTCTCAGCAGTTAAGGGGACTGTTGGTCCTAGGGAGTGGGGGTGGGGGAAGATCAGCAGAGAAGGAATAAGACAGGGTGTGTACAGGCCTGTGTGCCAGGTCTACCTGCCTTAGCATCCCAGACCCAAAGTGGGCACCGTCAGCAGCTTGTAGCCCTCAGGCCCAGGTGAAGCCTCTCACCTTGCGAACAGCACACTCACCCTCGAGGGCCATACCAACAAGAGTGTTGTTCCTCTTCCAGACCCTCAAGGCCGGGAAAGGTCCTGATAAGAAGTTTCCCTAACCTACATTAGAGGAAAGAGGCACAGGCCCTGGGGAGTTCCCACTGTAAATCTCCATTAACCCCCAAAAGACAGCAAATGCCTCTTCCTGCAGACACTCCCACTACCCACTGCTGGAGATTAGACCCTCAGGCTACTTTCTGATACTTGGTGTGACCGAGGAAGATCTGCGATCCTGGAGGAGTTGGGTAGGTTGGCAATTCCCAAACACGAGGCAAACAGACTTAACCTGGGCTCTCAGGAAAACTAGAGATCCCCAGTACATACACCAGTCCTACTGAATACATTTTTAGGGTGGGATGTGGAAACCTGTGGTTTTAAAATTTTCCCATAACTCTGATTTTATAGGAAATACAACTGACAGAGGGACCTGTGAAATGACACCCTGGATGCAGTCAGCAAATTCCAAGACACAAAACTCTAAAGGACAAAGGACCTGATTTTTTCAACAAATAAATTGCAAGGGAGAAGGAAGAGGAACCAATGGATTAAGAGACGTAACCACCAAATGCAATGTGGGTGGCCTTATCTACATTGTAATTAAAACAGCTATTTAAAAATAAGGCGATCGGGGAAATTTGAACATGATAGATAATTTATGATATTAAGGAAGTATTGTGACTCTTTTAGGTGCCATAATGGTATGTTTGTTGTCTTTTAAAGAGCCATGATCTTTTAGAGATGCAAACTTAGATATGGATGGAATAAGTGTTTGATTTGCCTTAAAATATTCTGTAGGGGGCGCCTGGGTGGCTCAGTGGTTTAAGCCTCTGTCTTCGGCTCAGGTCATGATCTCGGGGTCCTGGGATCGAGCCCCACATCAGGCTCTCTGCTCAGCAGAGAGCCTGCTTCCCCTTCTCTCTCTGCCTGCCTTCTGCCTACTTGTGATCTCTGTCTATCAAATAAATAAAATTTTTTAAAAAATTAAAAAAATATTCTGAAAAAAAATATATTCTGTAGGAGGTATAAATGAGCAAGGTATAAATGAAACAAGATGGGCTGGGGCAGCTGGGTGGCTCAGTGGGGTAAAGCCTCTGCCTTCGGCTCAGGTCATGATCCCAGGGTCCTCGGATCAAACCCCGCATCAGGCTCTCTGCTCAGCTGGGAGCCCGCTTCCCCTTCTCTCTCTCTGCCTGCCTCTCTGCCTACTTGTGATCTCTCTGTCAAACAAATAAATAAAATCTAAAAAAAAAAGTTGCACAACTGGTACAAAAGGGTTCAATATACTCTTTTACTTTTTTGTTTGAAATTACCCTAATAAGTTAAAGGAAATTTTTAAAAAATATTTTATTTATTTGAGAGAGAGACAGTGAGAGAGCGCATGAGAGGGGAGAAGGTCAGAGGGAGAAGCAGACTCCCCATGGAGCCGGGAACCTGATGCGGAACTCCATCCCAGGACTCTGGGACCATGACCTGAGCTGAAGACAGTCGCTTAACCAACTGAGCCACCCAGGCGCCCTAGGAAATTTTTTTTTAAAGTCCTCTCAGGTGGGGCACCTTGGTGGCTTAGTCGCTTAAGCATGTGCCTTCCGCTCAGGTCACGATTCCAGGGCCCTTGGATCGAGCCCCACATCAAACTCCCTGCTAAGCGGGGCGCCTGCTTCTCCCTCTGCCTGCCTGCCACTCCCCCCTGCTTGTGCTCTGTCTCGCACTATCGCTGTGTGTCAAAATCTTTTTTAAAAAGTAAAATAAATTTAAAAATTAAAAAAATAAAAGCCTCTCAGGTGCATTCAGTCATATTTGGAATCAGTGAGGACTCAGGGTGCACAGGGGGGCTCTGAGGCAGGGTGTGCCGTGTACAGCCTGTTGTTGCCAATCTGATAGTCCTCAGAGATAAGCAGGCTAGGTCGAGCAAAGGGACCGCAAGTCTGAACTTGAGGCTAACTGAAAAAAATCACATATGCCACATCATAAATATTTGGTCAGAGCTAGTTCCCAGCACCTGGTGTGCACACAGCCCATTCTCCCAGATGCCTCTGTTAGAAGATGTGGTGGGTAACTGGAAACTTGTCCAGCCCCTTCATGGCATTCCCCAGCACAGGGCCAGCTCCAGGGCATGATCAGTAGGGAATATCTAGACAAACAGATGATGGGAAGGACTTGAACCCTCTCCTGGTGAGAGAGGCAGCAGCTGGAAGTTAAGTCCATGGAACCTCAGTTGGACTTGGCCATGAGAGCACGTGCAGCTGCTAGCCCCCCTACCTTTCCTCCCCTTCAGCCATGTTCAAGGCATGTTCCATCCTCGGGCCAGGAGCCTACTTTCTCTGCCACTGCTGGCTTCCCTAGATGGCTGTCTTATGTCCCATGAAGCCGCACTGAAGACAAGGCCAGTCCAGTCCAACTTTGGTGAGCCTGGTAGTAGGGAACAGTAGATGAGTGGCATGTGCAGAAGCAGACCGGACAGACCTTACCAAATGGCTGGTAGTCATTCTCCAAAGTTCTCCCCCTCAGGGCCTGGAGTACCCACAGAGAGGATGCCCAAAGAGATTAAAAAACAAAACAAAACAAAAAAACTCCCGAGTAGCTCTGGCCTGAGGTCCCAGAGAGCCCTGGACATCAGGAAGCTAAGTACATTCCTCCACCACAAACTCAGTCCCATTATCCTCACAAGTTGCCCCCCAAAATATGAATTCCCCTACCCAGTGTTCTGGATGTGGATTCAAGGAGGTCTCCAGACAGAGGGGCACAGAGGTCAAGAAAGGGCATCCATTAGTTGGGGCAACTGCCTTGGACCCAGAGTGGTCCGAGA
Organism: Neogale vison; assembly: GCF_020171115.1. Taxonomy (NCBI): domain Eukaryota; kingdom Metazoa; phylum Chordata; class Mammalia; order Carnivora; family Mustelidae; genus Neogale; species Neogale vison. The sequence goes on from NC_058097.1 coordinate 17,676,810, forward strand.
TGGAGAACTGAATCAGAGGGCTCAAAACCGAAAAAAATCTAAGAGTAAGGGAATTCTGGTTCCAGATCCCAGATCCATCAGCCAGCTTCATTGAGCTGAACCTCAATTTTCTCACCTAGAAAATGAGGCTGGTTAAAAACCTGCCTTGTGGAGGTGCCTGGGTGGCTCAGTAGTTAAGCATCTGCCTTTGGCTCAGGTCATGACCCCAGGTCCTGGGATTGAGCCCTGCACTGGGCTCCCTGCTCAGCAGGAAGCCTCCTTCGTCCTCTCCCACTCCCCCTGCTTGTGTTCCCTCTCTCGCGGTCTCTCTGTCAAATAAATAAAAATCTTTGAAAACAAACAACAACAACAACCCAAAAAACCTACTTTGTGGACTATTGTTAAAATGGATTGGACTAGGGGCACCTGGGTGGCTCAGTGGGTTGAGCCTCTGCCATCGGCTCAGGTGATAATCTCAGGGTCCTTGATCTGAGCCCCAAATCAGGCTCTCTGCTCAGCCGGGAGCCCGCTTCCCCCTCTCTCCCTCTGCCTGCCTCTCTGCCTACCTGTGATCTCTGTCTGTCAAAATAAATAAAATCTTCAAAAAAAAAAAAAAGATGGAATGGACTACAGCACATGGAACTGGTAGCACAGCCTGGAACACACAGTAGCTTTGGCTGGTCTGACAACATTGTCACTGTTGTCACATGCCCTTGCTCTATGAAAGAAGGAAAGGCAGGTGTTGACTGAGTTCCGAGTCCACTCGGTCTTCAAGGAATGTTGGTTCAGCCTTTGCTGTGCTCAGGCGTGGAGTCGGAATAGGGTGGTCATAGCCTCACTGAGTTCACTGGCCAGCTTCATCAGGGCCAGCCCCTGCAGACAGCGGTGAAGAGGATACGGACTCCCGCAAGGAGGAGGAGGAGGGGGGAAAGATTCCAGCAAGCGTGAACCCAAGCAATAGGAGAGGCTCATCCACGTTTCCGTTTTTAAAGAAATTACGTTACCAAAGAGGGTTTGGATCTGTCTGAGTTCTCCATGATATGCCCCCCTCTCTAGGCGACCAAATGACACAGTTCAGAAGGTGTCATATGAATCCCAGGGACTTCCCTGTAGGACCTTTCTCAGTGGAACTCCTGTAGCCCCCGCCTCTCCAGCCTCCCCCAGCTGATGGCACTACCTCAAGAACATGGGACAGCAGGCAAACCAACCTCAGGGCCAGAGTCCCAAGCCCTGTGAGCTTTACACTTAAATGACAGAAATATCTGGTCTTGGGAAGCAGCCCCGTCAGACACTTCAAGCCTGCAGAACACTACTGTGATTTGCTCTGGGGACCCTGCGTACTGGATCCTCTATACTGCCTGAGATCAGGCAGAGTCTGGCTGCAGGAGACCCAAGATGGACAGGAAGGCTGGCAAGGATGTGGAAGACAAAGGTGGGGATTAGAAAGGAGGCCGGGTGGAACAGGAAACAGAGACGCACTGGTGCTTACTGCACTTCTCCCAGCAAGGTGGACAGTGGCTGCCTTTTGAAGAAGGAAAATAAGCTACCTGTTGGCCACTTCCAGAAGGGTAGCCTCAGCTTTGTGATTGGACGATGCATGTCCCTGGCGGCCAGGCTGTCTTCTGGTCACAGAGACTGTTGCATCTTGGGAAATTGGCTCTATCCATCCTCGTGGCAGCTGAACCAGAGTGACAGCCAGAAAGGAGGGGCAGCAAGGAGCCCTGAACGAGGATGAACATCATCTGGGCAGTGCTGGAGACTGAGGAAGCCGCTGGCTCTGCCCCCCGACTCCCGCACTCTAAGTGTGTGAGGGGGCCTGTCACTCTGACAGTTTTCTTCCCTGCATATTCTTGTGATACACTAGAGAGCAGTGGCCTTGGGTCAGCTCTGCCACAAAAGTAAGCTTGGTCCCAGGAGAAGCCTGTTTCTATCACTGCGTCCTTGGCAGGTCTTGATTTATGTCAACACTACACTGGTGAGGAATTTGAAGAGAAGGCGCTTACGCACCCCTCCCTGGTGTCAAGATTTCCTGCACTGGCCCTGCCTCAGCAGCCCCACCAGTGGGAGGCTAAGGGAACAACACGTAACAAAGCTCTGGCTGTAGGCAGCAAAGCAAGAGGGCAAGAGGGTTTATGCCATTTGCTGAAACTGGAGAGACAAGCCAAAAAATTCAGGTAGAGAGACCTATGTGAGTATGGTAATGGCTTTCTTCCTAAAAGCAAAAATCCTCTCCAGATTTCTTTTTTTTTTTTAAAGATTTTATTTATTTATTTATTTATTTGACAGACAGAGATCACAAGTAGGCAGAAAGGGTGGCAGAGAGAGGGGAAGGGAAGCAGGCTCCCTGCTGAGCAGAGAGTCCAGAGATTTCTTTTGGTTAGTAAAGACAGGTACTAATGTAGGTCTTTCATAAAAGCAAGGTGGCATGACGCAAAGTTTCTGAAAGATGGGGTACTCATGGTTTTACTCCATTCTGACTTACAAAAGTTCTGACTTCAACTAGTGGAAAACCTGTATCCTAAGAGCAATGGGGGGGCGCCTGGGTGGCTCAGTGGGTTAATCTGCTGCCTTCGGCTCGGGTCATGATCTCAGGGTCCTGGGATCGAGTCCCGCATCGGGCTCTCTGCTCAGCAGGGAGCCTGCTTCCTCCTCTCTCTCTCTCTCTCTCTCTCTCTACCTGCCTCTCTGCCTACTTGTGATCTCTCTCTGTCAAATAAATAAATAAAATCTTTAAAAAAAAAAAAAAAAGCAATGCAAAGCCACAAAAGAACTTTAAGCAAGAAGATGACAGATTTTTCTCAGAGAGAGATAGGTCTGGCTGCTCAGTTGGGGAATGGACTAAAAGTGAGGAGACCAGGAGGAGGTGAGAGATGAAAGTGACTGGAACTGGGGAAAAGGTAGTGGGAATGGAGAAAGTACCCCTGGGAGATGTTTGGAGGTTGAACCAGAATGATTTGGAGATGCTGTTAAAGGGGAGAAGTGGGCAGAGCGTAGGAGGCATCACAGATGACATTCAGGTCAGCTCTGGAGGCAGGCCCTGGGCTTCCCCCCTTGTTTCCTCTTGTGTACACTGCCAGAACCTGGATAGCTTCTCATAGTCCCTCCCCCAAAATTGTCCAGGTCTGTCCACAGATGCTGGAGTCTTCTAAAAGGCAAGCAAGCGAGCGAGAGAGAGAGAGAGAGAGAGAGAGAGAGAAAGAAGAAGAAAGGGAGGGAGGGACAGAGAGAGGGAGGGAGGCAGGGGAGGGAGAAAGGAATGGGACAAGTCTTCATTGGTTTGTGTTTATTTCCCCCTGCACAGGACAGGGTAAAGAGATGGCCTCAGGCAAGGTAAAAAGAAGAACAGGCCACCCGGCTAAAACCCCTTTGCTCCTTGAGTATGAGCATTCACATGTCCCTAACCATATAAGGGTCTGGGTATGTCTGTGTTTCTGTGATTGACTTTGTATGGTCACTGCAAGGCCATGACTAGCAGTGTTAATTAGCTTAAGGACTGAAGTGGAACATTACTGAAAATTATTCCCCCTAGCTGATGGTCTACAGAGATGGTGCCCACTTTCTCAGGTTCAGCACTGCCTGTCTCTGCTGGGCAACAGTTTCCTTCAAGTCTTGGGGTGTAAGACATATGGTCCCTGGAGAAAAGCTAACCTCAAAAATTAAATTCTCCCTTCTTATTTCTCTGTCAGCAGCTGCTATTTATTCTGGATTTCCTCTCTACCTCTCCCCATTGTTTATACTCCCACTTCCTGGGGGCCAATTAAGAGCGGAACAGACAAATTGTTTATTCCTCAAACTAACATTTTTGTCTTGGAGAGCAGCTGGTCCAAGAGTTTCTCCTCCCTTTCCACACTCACTGGCTTCATGTGTGGGCATGGGGTGGCTGGCCAGCCATAGCAGGAGAAAGGAGGGAGCCAGGTCGGAGCTTGGGCTCGCCAGCCACCCAGGGCAAGGACATACCCCAGGGGACACTCTGCAGTGGGGCTTCCCAGAGAACCCTCCAGCTGCAGCAGTCAGCAGACCCAAGCCCAGCACAGTGCCACCGGTATGCCCTTCACCCCTGCCTGACTACACCAGGCACTATCATCTGCACAATCACTCAGATATACCCAAGCTGGCAGAGTTTTCCTCACTTCCTTTCTAGGGTGGTTTCTAAGGTCTCCAAATTTAGGTCACTACCCCCGCACAGGTCACTCCTGCCACCTGGAAAAGGTTCCAAAGGTGAAACCGCTCCAGAAGGTGCCAAGGTTCACAGTGGAACCTTGAGAGACTGGGGAAGAAGGAGTTTCGGCAGAGACCTTGAGGCCTCTCCGTGGTGGAGCTTCTGGGAGAGGATGAATTCCACTGTTTATATGTGGGATGGGTGTGTGTGTGTGTGTGTGTGTGTGTGTGTTTGTGTAGGGATGTGGTTCCTGGAGAAAGCAACTAGGGTGAAGGCCTTGAGGCTGGGAATGAGGGTGGGGCCTACAGAGGAAGAACGCAGCTCAGCCTAGAGTTTTCTGGAAGAGCTAGAGCCACAGGAGCAAGAAGATAAGACGGATGTAGCCTCAGAACCCAGATGCCAGGCCTTTCCTTAGGAGCCATATATCTGACTTCAGTGAAGACCAGGCTTCCACACTGAGGTAGGTGGGACCCTGACCAACAGCCCAGCCTGAAGCTCTGGGAGGAATGTTGCTGGGATGGGGGGGAGGGGTGCTCTGCTGCCCTATAAATGACTTTATTTCCTCCCACTCAAAGAGCTTGCTGAGTTCCTGCTCTGTTCAGTAAGCCACCCCGACACCCACCCCCTCCGCCAACGTTGCTCAGTTCGCATCCCAAAAATCTCTTCATTCAGAGGTGTAGCATCTCCTGAGGAGGGAGCTCTTGCCTGAGACTGACTGGGGAAAACAGGGGGAGGGGCGCCCCTGAGAGTTCCCAGTTCGGGCTTGAGTCCCCCAGGGGATGGACAAGTAGGCAAGGAAGTAATGTAGGGGAGAGAGAGGGTCAGGGGCAGAGGGCCTCTTCCTGAATGCAAAGTCCTCAAGGTTAACCCCTCATTTCCAGAAACTGTCTCCTCCGAACCCCACCCTCACTATGGCTCAGCAGCAGGAATCCGAGAAAGCTCAGAGGACTGTGGCCACAGACATTTGCATGTAGCCCTCAGGGTGGCTGGTGCAGGATGCAGGCAGATTGGGGACCAGATGTGGTTGAGAGAGGCTGCTCTCTGGGAGGAGCACCCCAAGGAGCACCTTGCTCTTCTCTCCTGGAGAGCAAGGTTAGAGACAGTAGCAGAGCAACCTGGGTTAGTCCCTCGGAACACTGGAGACGAGGAGAGAAGGAAGAGAGGAGAGGAGTCGCCCAGACGGTGGTGTCGGGTTGGCTGGGGGTGGGCGGAGCGCATGCTCTGCGCGCGCGGGTCCGAGATCCTGCGAGTCTGTTCTCCCCTTGCCAGACCGCGCTGCGGTGGTCCGAGTCGACGTTACGGACTCGATCGCCACTCTCTGTCCTTCGCCATCCCTCAGGCTCTCGACACTGGCCCCCGCCTCTCTGTGCTGTCCTGAGCAGCATGCAGCCCCTGGGCCTCGAGGGTACCCCAGCGATCCGCCGGCGACCTCAGCTACGTCTCCTGCTCCTAGTGCTGCTGCTGCCGCCGCGGCCTATAACCAGTGCCCAGAACACACCGGGAACCTCCAGCTCCCCGACCCCGCCAGCCACTCCCAGCTCCCCCGCCACGCCGGCTGCTTCCAGCGCCCCAAGTCTGCGGGAGCGCGCGCGAGCCCTGATGCGGGACTTCCCTCTCGTGGATGGGTGCGTAGGTGCGGGCGTGAGGGCGGGTGGAAACTGAGCCCACCCCAGTGGGGCTAGTGAGGAAACTCCCTCACACCACCTCTGGACACACTCTCCCATCATCCTTGGGTGCCTTTCTCTTCCTCTTTCATTCGGTCCCTGGTGGGAACCCCCAGCCTAGTCCTCAAGGGGTTCTAGTATAGTCTGGTGACAGTGTGGTCTGGAGGGGGCCTTGGCCCAGGTCTTGCTTGATCCCAAAGCCTAAGGAACCCACCCATTTCACCCTAACCGGACCTTGTCTTGCCCTCCCTCTAGCCACAACGACATGCCCCTTGTTCTGAGGCAGTTTTACGGCAACAGACTACAGGATGTCAATCTACGCAATTTCAGCCATGGCCACACCAGCCTGGACAGGCTTAGAGATGGTCTCGTGGGCGCCCAGGTACCACAGGGACGGATGGAAGGGCTGAGAGGGAGTGTGAGGATCCCAGAGACCACAGGTTAGTCACATGGGAACTCAGTTATAGTAGGGCCTCCCAAAATACCACAACATGGATGCTGGGGCCTGCAGGGGTCACAGTGAACTCGTTTGGTGAGCATCCACAGACCACAGAGCAAGCAATGCATTATAAGTGACCATTTCTGCTCTGTGGGCTGTAAAGGCAAGAAGCCCAGGGAGCTTGAAAGCAACCCCTGCCCAAACCAACCCATGGCCTTCCCCCAGTTCTGGTCAGCCTACGTCCCCTGCCAGACACAGGAACGGGATGCCTTGCGCCTCACCCTGGAGCAGATCGACCTCATCCACCGCATGTGTGCCTCCTATTCTGAGTTGGAGCTTGTGACCTCAGTTCAAGGTAGGCAGATGGGTGGAGAGTGTTAGAGACTTGTCCGAATACCCCAGCCTCTGAAAGTGATCCCTCTGACCTACCTGTCCCCAGCTCTGAACAACACTCGGAAGTTGGCTTGCCTCATTGGTGTGGAGGGTGGCCACTCACTGGACAGTAGCCTTTCCGTCTTGCGTTCCTTCTATGTGCTGGGTGTGCGCTACCTGACATTCACTCACACCTGCAACACACCATGGTGAGCACAGTGTAAATGGTATGCGTCCACTGATGCAGGCATCTGCCCGAGATCACACTGGGGCTCAGACCAAGCTTTACCCCTGGGATCTGGCACTGCCCCTGAGTGGGAGGGGGCAGGGGTTCCCAGAGCAAGGCTGGCTTCCCAGTAGGCACCGCCTTGTGCCAGGCACAGCCCAGCTTGGGTCCCTGCTCTTGCTGCAGGGGGATGCAGGTCTAGAGGATTCAGTGGGCTCTTGTGGCCAAGTCAGGGCCACCATTCAGACTGCCTCCTGGTCATCCTGCAGGGCAGAGAGCTCAGCTAAGGGCATCCATTCCTTCTACAACAACGTCACTGGGTTGACCAGGTTCGGTGAGGTGAGGATCCTAGCTCCATACCCTGCCCCCTGTGAATGTGCATGCCCCACCAGTTCCCTACAGAAAAATTCATGGGCAAGTGCACCCCTGATGCCCTTTCCCCAACCTGTCACTGCAGAAAGTGGTCCTGGAAATGAACCGCTTGGGCATGATGGTCGATTTGTCCCATGTCTCAGACACTGTGGCTCGGAGAGCCTTGGAAGTGTCACAGGCACCTGTGATCTTCTCCCACTCGGCTGCCCGAGGTGTGTGCAAGAATGCCAGGAACGTTCCTGATGATATCCTACAGCTTCTGGTGAGAAACTGCCCGGGCCCTCAATCCAAGAGCCCTTGAACCTGAGCCCCTGTTCCCTCAACTTTCTCAAACCCTAGGCTGAACATCTGCCTCACAAACCCACAGTCCATAGCCCCTGAATTCTTGAACTCAGGTATGGGGGTTCTAAGCGGTAAATACTGCAAGACATTTCCATCCCAACCAGAGTGGAGACTCCTCCATTTACACAAACCTTGAGGTGAAGTCTCCTTTGACATCAAACCCAGAGCTGAACACCTTCTTCACGGGAGTCTAGAGGCAGGTGGGTATTTCGGGGGCAAAGCTGAGTGTCCATTTGTCCACCCCTGCAGAAGAAGAATGGTGGCATCGTGATGGTGACTTTGTCAGTGGGGGTGCTGCAATGCAACCCATTAGCCAACGTGTCCACTGTGGCAGGTAAGCCCAGCCTGGGCTCTCTGAAGGGCTCTGATTTGCACCTGAAGCCTTGCGGCAGGGAGGCTCAGTACAGCCCCAGTGGTCTCACTCATTCTTGGCTGCAGGCACAGCTCCTAAAAACTCAGTGATGAATGGTATAAAACACCTTGGTGCCATTTGGAACTGAAGACACTGAGTTGGTAACTACGATACTCACGGGCATAAGGGAGGCATTCAGAAATAGAGCCCAGGTGCCAACCATCTGTGCCTCTGCAGGGGCTCCCAGAGCTTCCTGCCCCTGCCTCTGACCAAGGGACTAGGCAGCCCCGTAAGTCTCTGTGGTCTTTGTCAGTTGTATTCTTTGTCCCCCCTCATTCTCCACACCCATGGAAAGGAGCCACCATGGTTCTCAAGGAGACTGGAGGCAGGGTGATTCTGGATCAGAAGAAGCCCAAATGGGGTCTACTCCAAATCTAAATTCCAGTTTAGAGTCAACTGGCATCAGCCTCGAGTTGGCACACTGGGTGCCAGGCCATGAAGGAACTGGCCTGTGCGGCCTATAGGCTACAGGAAGGGGAATTGGTAGAGTGCGGTCCCCATCCCACCCCTGCCCTGGAAGCCCCACGCTGCTGACTCTCCATCCCCCAGATCACTTTGACTACATCAGGGCAATCATTGGATCCAAGTTCATTGGGATTGGCGGAGATTATGATGGGGTCAGAGGGTAAGTGCTTCCCTATGGCTTGTCTAAGACTTGCTGTGCTACAGTAGGGCCTTGATAGTCACTGTGCCCACCACACTGTGGTCCTCACAGCTTTAGGCCCACCTTGTCTTTCCCTACACCCAGAGTCTATTTCCTGGGCCTTACTGTTTGTTTGCAACCCTTGGCCCCACTCTAGGTCATCATCTGCCCACCCTTAGTGCCAGCAGACCCATTACTTCTAAGTTTTATTTAAGTAATCTTTACAATGCAATGTGGGGCTTCAACCCATGATCCCAAGATCAAGAGTCACATGCTCTTCCGACCAAGCCATCCAGGGTGCCCTGAACCACTGCTTCTGAGCAGACTCTTAGCAAGGTCTGGTGTGAACTGAGCATTTCCTCTGCCTGCAGCTGGGTCTGTGCCTGCAGGAGGTCAACCCAGTTCTTTTTTTTTTTTTTAAGATTTTATTTATTTATTTGACAGACGGAGATCACAAGTAGGCAGAGAGGCAGGTAGAGAGAGAGGGGGGAAGCAGGCTCCCTTCTGAGCAGAAAGCCCGATGCAGGGCTCGATCCCAGGATCCTGAGATCATGACCTGAGCTGAGGGCAGAGGCTTTAACCCACTGAGCCACCCAGGTGCCCCTCAACCCAGTTCTTAAAAAGCTTCTCTTCTTTTTATAAACGGAGGGAAATTTTGTATTCAGTGAAAGACACAGATCATTGTGGTTTTTTGTGTTTTTTTTAAGATTTTATTTATTCATTTGACACAGAGAAATCACAAGTGATGGAGAGGCAGGCAGAGAGAGAGAGAGGGAAGCAGGCTCCCTGCTGAGCAGAGAGCCCGATGCAGGGCTCAATCCCAGAACCCTGAGATCATGACCTGAGCCGAAGGCAGCGGCTTAACCCACTGAGCCACCCAGGCGCCCCTTGTTTTTGTTTTAAGTGGGGCTTGAACTCATGACTCTGAGATCAAGATCTGAGCTGAGATCAAGAGTGGGATGCTTAACTGACTGAGCCACCCAGGTGCCCCAACATAGATCTTAATAGTACAATTCAGTGAGTTTTTATGACGACTCAAAGTGGTTAGGAGCTTCCTTCTGCAGTATAACGAGCAGGTCTGAATCACTTACCTTCTTCAGGTCTCCCTTTCCCATATCTGACCAAAGCTAGGGTTCAGTAGACCTGGACACAGAGGGCTGTGGTTCTGAGTCATGAACAGGGAACAGGGCCGAGGTTCCACAGCTGGCTGGCTCGCGGCCACTCAGGTTCCCTCAGGGGCTGGAGGACGTGTCCATGTACCCGGTTCTGATAGAGGAGTTGCTGAGTCGCGGCTGGAGTGAGGAAGAGCTCCAGGGTGTACTTCGCGGAAATCTGCTGCGGGTCTTCAGACAGGTGGAGCAGGTATGCTGGGCTGGGCAAAAGAGTAGCACAGGAGTCTGAGCAAGTGTGTTGGAGCTGCTGTGGGAGCTGCTGACCACGGACTCCTACCTCCAGGTACGGGAGGCAAGCAAGGGGCAAAGCCCACTGGAGGATGAGATCCCGGATGAGCAGCTGGGCAGCTCTTGCCGCTCTGTTCTCTCACGTCTGCACCAGACACGGTACCTGGCTCCAGACCAGAAGCTAACTGAGCCTTCAGAGCATTGGACACCTAAGTGGTCACCTAGACAATCATTGTCAAGATCTCCCCCCAGAACGGCTCCAGGCCTCACAGTTATTGCTGCCTGTTTAGTCCTCATTCTGTGGTTCTGGTGACCCAGTTAATCCTACCAGATGTTACTACGGCAGCTACAGACACTGCACAATGTTCCCCCCATCATGCAGGCACAAACATTTCCTGAAAATAAATGTTTTACACATGAAACCAGGCATGAGTATCCTGCTCTGGGCGGGGGGGTTGGATGGTGGCACAGGATCCCAGTTCTGGTGGTTGGTGGGGACCCTGCAGTCAACCACCAGTTACTCAGGTAAGACCTGAGTCTCACTAGCATGACCCAAGAAGACCCCAATTGTTGGGCTCAGCACTGGAAGAAGACAGTGGATGACACATGCTCCAGCTTTGGGAGAATGGATCTTCCTCTGGGTTGCCTCTCAATAGCTCACTCAGTCCACATCCTGACCCACTGACCACAGCCTGAGGATCTTTTTTTTTTTTTTTTTTAAGATTTTTTTTTAAATTTATTTGAAAGAGATAGAAAACACACAAGCAGGAGGAGTGGCAGGCAGAGAGAGGGAGAAGGAGAAGCAGACTTCCCAGTGAGCAGGGAGTCTGATGTGGGGCTCGATCCCAGGACCCTGGGATTGTGACCTGAACTGAAGGCAGACGCTTAACGACTGAGCCACCCAGGTGCCCCACAACCTGGGGATCTTGAAGGGAACTCCGGTTCGGATTCCCAAGAAGGAACCTGCCTGGATCACAAATAATCTTTGTTCCTATTTGGACAGAGCCCAAAACACCAGGCTACATGATGGGCCACGGACCTCCAATGACTGAACTTCCCTGGATGTGGACCCACCCTTCCCATGTCTCTCAGGGACTTCCTCTCTGAGAAGCACAAGCTACTTAGAAAACCACACTATCGGGGGCGCCTGGGTGGCTCAGTGGGTTAAGCCGCTGCCTTCGGCTCAGGTCATGATCTCAGAGTCCTGGGATCGAGTCCCGCATCGGGCTCTCTGCTCAGCAGGGAGCCTGCTTCTCTCTCTCTCTCTCTCAGCCTGCCTCTCCATCTACTTGTGATTTCTCTCTGTCAAATAAATAAATAAAATCTTAAAAAAAAAAAAGAAAACCACACTATCTTATTCCCAGGCCATTAATGATAATAGCAACTGCATTAATAATGGTCAAAATTAATAGTTAATGCTAATAATGACAGCTAATAATAATAAATATGATATTAATGACTAATAAAGATAATAGTTAATAGTAATAGTCTATGCATACCCCATGACTGAGTAATTTCACCCCAGGTATATATCCAACAGGAATGCATACATAGGTTTTCCAAAAGGCATATGAAATAATATTTAAAGCAGCACTTTTCATAATAACCCCAAATGGTATAGTTCAAAGCCTGGGTGGCTCAGTCAGTTGAACATCAAGCTCTCAGTTTTGCTTACTGGAATTTTATGCAAATTTATACATGGCCTTAAAAAAATTTTTTTAACTATACCAGTCACAGTGGCATCCTATAAAAGAAGTTTCATAGGCTACAGTTATTTAGAAATTATTTAAGATCCTCACTTGGTCAAGAGAAATTGCCAAACATTCAATCTCTCAATAGAAAATGAGCTAAACAAAGAGGGAGATTTTGAAAATATTATTTATGAGATGTTCATTGTCACATACTATCAGGGAAATGCAAATGAAAACCACAATTAGGTATCCCCTCACAGCTGTCAGAATGGCTAAAACCAACAACACAAGAAACAACACATGTTGGCAAGACTGTGGGAAAAAAGGAACACTTGTACGCTGTTGGTAGGAATGTAAGCTGGTACAGCCATTGTGGAAAGTAGGATGGCGGTTCCTCAAAAAGCTAAAAATAGAACTACCCTACAGAGCCAGCAATGGCACTACTAGGTATTTACCAAAGAATACAGATGCACTAATTCAAAGGGATAAATGCACCCCTGTGGTTATAGCAGCATTATTTACAATAACCAAATTATGGAAGCAATGGGGCACCTGGGTGGCTCAGTGGGTTAAGCCTCTGCCTTTGGCTCAGGTCATAATCTCAGGGTCCTGGGATCAAGCCCCACATCGGGCTCTCTGCTCAGCAGAGAGTCTGCTTCCACCTCTCTCTCTGCCTGCTGCTCTGTCTACTTCTGATCTCTCTCTCTCTGTCAAATAAATAAGTAAAATCTTTAAAAAATTATGGAAGCAGGCCAAGTGTCCAATGAATGATGAATGGGTAAAGATGAGGCATATATACATGCATACAAACACACAATGGAGTATTATTCAGCTATAAAGATAAACGTATGGTGCCTGGGTGGCTCAGTGGGTTAAGCCTCTGCCTTCAGCTCAGGTCATGGTCTCAGGGTCCTGGAATCAAGCCCCTCTTTGAGTTCTCTGCTCAGCAGGGAGCCTGCTTCCCTCTCTCTCTCTGCCTGCCTCTCCGCCTACTTGTGATCTCTCTCTCTCTCTCTCTGTCAAATAAATAAATAGATAGATAGATCTTTTTTTAAAAAAATGTAATTTTGCCATTTGCAATGACATGGAATGGAGCTAGAGAGTATAATGCCAAGCATATAAATCAGTCAGAGAAAGACAAATACCGTATGATTTCAGTCGTGTGGAATTTAAGAAACAAAACAAAGGAAAAAAAGAGAGAGAAAGAGAGACAAATCAAGAAACAGACTCTTAACAGTAGAAAACAAACTGATGGTTATCAGAGACGAATGGGTGGGGGGATGGGTGAGACAGGTGATGGGGATTAAGGAGCGCACTTGTTGAACCCCGGGTGATATATGGAATTGCTGAAACCAATATAATATTGTGCACCTGAAACTAATATAATGCTGTATGTTAACTAACAAGAATTAAAATAAAAACATACAAAGCCAAAAAAAAAAAAGAGGAAAATTTTATTCATGAGCTTGCCTCCATTAAAGTCAGTTAAGTAAAATTATAATAAATTCTGGTTTGGGTATGAATAAAATAATGTGTGAGTTAATACACCTACTTTTCAGTTCTTTAATATTTTTCAACTATTTTAGTGTTCTAGAGAAGTTCATCTTTGAAAATGTATATCGGAACACGTGTTTTCCTTTTCCCTCAGGTTCCAAATGGGCTGCAGTTTGCGATATTACTCAGAAAGTTCTAATAGTGCTTTCTCTTCATTTTGCCTGTTCACTCCCTTCCTGACTCTTTTGGGTACACTGAGTAGCCCTCTGAGATTACCTTAATCCTTTTACAGATCCTTCCAAGCAAAGCTGATCCAGCTCAGGGCCCATTTAGGAAAAAATGGGAAGAGGTGGTAGGAAATAGAAGCTTATGGGAGGGCCCTGTGCTGCTGGGGGAGCAGACCTCTTGAGGACAGGACCTTGCTCAGCGGTGCAGGTGTTCTAAACATGAGGGGCTGCTCTGTGACAGCCTGCAGCTAACTGTCACTGCTGAAACAGAAAAAACTGCCTTTCAGTTTCCTCTGTAGCCCCTCTTGGCAGAATGCCAGGAAGCCAGCAAGGGGGCTGGAAAATATGGTTTTAGGAGTTTGAGCCCCAGCCTCACAGAGCAGAGCACAGAAGACTGCATCTGGAGTTGAGACAATTGCTTAATAACCAGAGGTGCTGTAGGTCTGCGGTGGGTTCCCTCATTCATTCTCCCAGCACGTACTTTTGTGTTCTAACTCAAAACTAAGTGTTCATCAGGGTCCCCCTTACTTTGGTGACTCTTCAGACCACAACACCCCTTGTGGAAGAGAAGCCCAAAAGTCGGGCTCATCTCTGGGTTTCCACCCTCGCTGGATCCTCATCAAGTAATTTTTAAAGTGTCTTATTTAACTCTCTGTTGTCTTCAGGAAGATCCTTTTTATATTTTGCCCAACTTTTCCAATCATTATCAGGAAGAGTATAACTCTGATTTACTTAGTAAACCAAAACCAGACATTTGAAACGGTGTTTATGTATTAATTTGATGACATTAAAAAATTATAAACATTATGCCCTCTCTTTTCACCTAAGACTATCATAGGAAATAGCTGTATGTGCAATACTTCTGAACTTTTTAAAAATATATTCATTTGTTTTTGACAGAAACAGAGAGAGCATAGCGGGAGGGACAGAGGGAGAAGGAGAGAGAATCTCAAGCAGACTCCTTACTGAGTGTGGAGCCTGATGCAGGGCTCCGTTTCATGAACCTGAGATCATAACATGAGCTGAAACCAAGAGTCAGATGCTTAACTGACTGAGCCACCCAAGCACCCCAGTACTTCTGAACTTTCAATAAACTATTAGCAAATTCATCATTCATTATGTCGTTTATATCACTTAAATGAAGACCTCCTGTAGCAAGAGAGCTTGGTATATGAGAGACCAGAATGAACATTCTCCCTCCCTTCTGTCTCTCTCACTCCTGAGAGAGCCAAAGCTGGAGGAAGCAGGGTCAGATTTAGTCCTTAACCCCCAGGCATGAGTAGGGAGCAGGACAGGAGGTAGTGGTGACCAGAGGTCAAGGCCCTTCTCCTGGTGCCCAGAAGGGGAGGCCCAATTATCAGGGAGCTCAGATGGGAGAATAGGTGACAGGTCCAGTTACAGAAAGGAAATGAATCAGATTTTAGTCTGCACTATAGGCCCCTCTCAGACTGTAGGACCTGGTACAGACCCAGGAGGCCCAGATGCCACCCAAATGTAGTTCTAGATCAGTTCCCAGTGCATCTGCGCTTTTTCTACAGAAAACAATGAATTACACTGTCCAGGCCTCTGGCCATCCTGGAAACAACCTTGTCTTGAAGGAGGATTTCTCCCACATGAAATCATATGTCAGACCAAGCTCCCTCATACCCTTACCAGCAAGAATTCTTGTCCCACTATTCTATGCCTTTGAGGACCTTCCAGCTCCTCCCTTACAGACAGCTATCCTGTCCAAACCAGACCTTTGCCGGGGCTATTGTCCAATCTGGGATGCCCTCTCCAACCCCTGCCAATCCAGACCCCATCCTTCCAAGGTTCAGCTGCTGTGGTGCCTCCACTAATCTCTTATTAAACTGGCCAGCCTTCACCAGCACCACCCATCCCTCAGCCAGGAGGACCATATTATCAAAAAGGAAAAATGTGACATAAATTGACCAGGGAGTAGCTTTTCCAAGATGGCTACTAACTAATGTTTAGTATCTAGAGTCTTTTCTTGTGCATGTATTAGCACATAAAAGAAGCAAATCTCAATACTAGATACTAAAACAAAATGGTCCCATTATATTATTGTTATATTTCATTTTTATTAAAAATACATAGAATCTTTTTTCTCTCAGTCAAGAAGTACAGATCCAATTTACTTTTTCATGGAATGTTTGACCTATTGCAGGGTGGGGCACATTCCTGAAACTAAAACCCCACATGGACCTGCGACCTGTCTGGCTAGGGGTGAGATTGGGAAGACCGCTGCCCCCCACCCCCCTCCCCGGCCTCGGAGCTGTCGGTCCCTGGGTCCCCGGAGCCAGGAAAACAGTAGGTGCAGGGGTCAGATCCAGGAGCAGGGGGCGCTGCAGAGGCTGATCGGGGCCGCTGTGGCGCCCTCCGAGCTAGGGGTGGAAGTCTGTGTCGCCCCCTGCGACCACTATGCGAGGCGGCGGCGGCGTCCCCTGTCGGTGGAAGCGTTCTGACGCCCGCCCGCTTCCTCACTAGGCCGCGCCGCTGGGTCACCCTACTAGACGGTCGGTCGGGACCCCATCGCCGCGCTCTACCCCTCGCCGCCCCTCCTTTCGACACCGGCCCCTGCCTACCCGTCCCACCCTGGGCAGCATGCAGCCCCTGGGCCTCGAGGGTACCCCCGCGCTCGGCAAGCGACTTCTGCTGCGTCTCCTGCTCCTGCTATCTCTGCTGCAGTGGCGGGTAACCCACGCCCAGACCACGCCAGGAATCCCCGGAGCTCCAACCACACCAGGAGCCCCCAGCTCCTGGGCCATGCCGGCCTCCGCCAGCTCCCCGACCCCGGCGGTCACCCCCAGCTCCCGGACCACGCCGGCCACCTCCAGCACTCCAAGAATGCGGGAACGCGCCCGGGCCCTGATGCGGGTCTTCCCTCTCGTGGACGGGTGCGTAGGTGCAGTCGTGGGGGGCGGATGGAGACCGAGCCCAAAGCTGGGGAAGAGGTTCTCAGCATGCAGGGCTAGTGAGGAAGCTCCCTCATAGCATCCCCTGGACGCACTCTCTCCTCCATCACCCAGGCCCTCTCCCTCCATTACCTCCCCCGCCCCATCCTGGTGTACCCCCCCCACCCCCGTACTCCCTCAGCTGCACCTCAGGAATCCTTCCATATTGCCGGTGTGATAGGGAGAAGTGGACCAGGACAGAACAGGCCCAGGTGTGTCAACATGTCCTGCCTGACCTGGAGGTCAGGTCATATCTCCAACTCTAACCTTGTCTTGATATCCCCAGCCACAACCATTTGCCCCAGCTCCTGAGACAGCTTTTCCAGAACAGACTACAAGATGTTAACCTGCGAAATTTCAGTCGTGGCCAGACCAGCTTGGACAAGCTTAAGGAAGGCCTCGTGGGTGCCCAGGTACCACAGGGATACACAGGTTGCTACAGCATGGCTCCTGGGGAATGCTGGGGCCACAGAAACTGGATAGACAGACCTCTGGGTGATTAGAATCATAGGACACCCAGTGTGTCATCATGTGGCTGCCGGGAACGTTGTAGCACTGGAGGCCAAGGCAGGCCAGCCACATGGGTGCCCAGGCTCTGTGGAGATACACAGAAAGTGACTCAAAGATCTCTGGTGAGTGTGGGGGCTGCTAGAGCCAAAAAGACATAGTGGATTGGCCTCAGGGCATTCACACAGCACAGGGACAAACAGAAGACAATGGTGTTCCACGGTCTCCAGTCTGACTGCTGGCAACAAGCTTCACAGTCATCAGGATACCACAGGGTTATGCAGTATTTCATTCTGGGCCACTGACCCAAAAGTGTAGCTTGGGGGCTGAGGAAGAGTGGCAGGCCAAGGACTTCGGAGGCCACCCTAATCTCACTCCGAACCCCCGGGGCCTACCTCTAGTTCTGGTCAGCCTACGCCCCCTGCCAGACCCAGGACCAGGATGCCCTGCGCCTCACCCTGGAGCAGATTGACCTCATTCGTCGCCTGTGCGCCTCCTACTCTGAACTGGAACTAGTGACGTCAGCTGAAGGTGGGCTGGCAATGGGGTGCAGTTGGGAGCTCCCTCTGGTGGTTCTGGTGCTGACCACTGGATTATCCATCCTCTCCCAGGTCTGAACAGCACTGGAAAGCTGGCCTGCCTCATTGGTGTGGAGGGCGGTCACTCACTGGACAGCAGCCTGTCGGTGCTGCGTGCTTTCTACCTGCTGGGAGTGCGCTACCTGGCACTCACCTTCACCTGCAGCACACCCTGGTAAGCGCAGCACCCAGCCAGGGTGAGCTGGCAGAAGGCGTGGTGGGGAAATGTCCAAAGAGGTGAGGACACAGGAGTCCACCCCAGCAGGCCCCTCACACTCCCAGAAAGCAGCTAGCCCAGGTCCTTACTCTGTTCTGGATGGATGGACAAACGGAGGAACTGCAGAGCCCCCAGGAGCTGTTGCCTATGATGTGTGGCCTTTGACAAACTGCCCTCTTCTGGCTCTCCTGCAGGGCAGAAAGTTCCACCAAGTTTAAACACCACTTCTACACCAATGTCAGTGGGTTGACAAGCTTCGGTGAGGTGAGGACTCCTGTTCTATACCCTACCCCACCTGTTCCCTACAAACAGAGAATATGCACGTATGTGCATCCTTGACATCTCCCCACCTCAAAAATAAAATTAAAAAAACAAACTGTCTCTGCAGAAGGTGATAGGGGAAATGAACCGCCTGGGCATGATGGTGGACTTGTCCTATGCATCAGACACTTTGGTACGACAAGCCCTGAAGGTGTCGAAGGCTCCCGTGATCTTCTCCCATTCAGCTTCCCGGGCCGTGTGCAACAGTGTGCTGAATGTTCCCGATGACATCCTGCAACTTCTGGTGAGTAGCTACCTCAGCTCAAACCCAGAGGTAGGCCTGCTTCATACAAATGTTCTTGACCTTAAGCAGAGCTACTAGCACAGGCACCATCCTTGGATCCAAGGCTGGTTAACCACCCCCATCTCTGAAAGTCAAAGCCAAATCAGCTTCACTCAGGGACCCAGAGGTGAAGCCTCTTCCAGCCCCTGAAGCTAGGACCGAGCACTGTCCTACCAGGGTCCCCAGGACCCAGGGAAGGCCATCAGGTCAGAAGAGCCAAACTGAGTGTCTGTTTATCCCTATAGAAGAAGAATGGTGGCATTGTGATGGTGACGCTGTCCATGGGGGTGCTTCAGTGTAACCTGTTTGCTAATGTGTCCACTGTGGCAGGTGAGCCTCACGTCCACTTATGCCCTTCTAGCTTGAGCCTATGACCATGGGGGGCCCTTGGGACAGCTCCCGCAGTTCAGCATGCCTGTTGGGCAACAGGCAGACCTCTGACAACCCAGGGGAGCAGACACAGCTCTTCACTGCCACCCAGATCTGGGGCCACAATCAGTGCTGGCGTGTTTGGGAGAAGCAACTGCCTCTGACTCTGAATCTCTTTGCTCTCCCCTCTCTGGATAGGACAGGCAGGCTCTCAAGGAGCCCAGAGGCAGGGTGGCTCCCAGACAGAAAAAATTCTAAAGGTGCAGCTCTGAGGTCCACTGTTCATCCTCGAGCCACTTCAGAACTCACAACTGGCCCGGGGCTCCATGAAGTCAGCTGCCATGGTGGGGAGCGCTGTGGGCAGGAGAACTGACCAGGGCTGAGCTTCCCCAGACCAGGGCTAGCTCCAGCCTATGCTGCCCACCACTATCCCCTACCCCATAGATCACTTTGACCACATCAGAGAAGTCATTGGATCAGAGTTCATCGGGATTGGCGGAAATTATGATGGGTCTGGTCGGTGAGTGTTTCCCTGGGGTTTGTCCTGGGCAAGACAACAGGGAGTCCTTTAGTCTCTGTTCCCATGCCATGGTCCTCCCATCCTTCAGACCTTGTCTATAGGCTCTGGTTTTCTAGCTCCCCTGGTATTTCTACACTACCAGGGCCTGTTTCCTGGACTGTCCCTGCCCCTCCTGTGGCCTGGTGGACCCACTCCCACTCCAGATCATCACATTGATTAAGTACCCTCCTTTGCCCAGCACATGCTCCACTCCCAGCCCAGCAGATCTGTTTTGGGCCAGTCATCTGCTCAGGGCATAAGCCACAGCTCAATCTCCAGGGAGCTCCCAAAGTGACATTCAGTAGCCTGGAGGACATGGCCTTCAGTTTTGCATCTGTGATTGGGGCTGGTGGGATGGTGGGCCCTAGACCAGGATCAGGGCTGAGGTTCCAGAGCTGGCTGACTCACCGCCACACAGATTCCCTCGGGGGCTGGAGGACGTGTCCACATACCCAGTATTAATAGAGGAGTTGCTGATTCGCGGCTGGAGTGAGGAAGAGCTTCAGGGTGTCCTTCGTGGAAACCTGCTGCGGGTCTTCAGACAGGTGGAAAAGGTATGCGGGGCTGGGCAAAAGGAAGTTGCAGTGGTTTGAGTAGATGAGGAGGAGTGCTATGGAAGCCACTAACTGCTGACTCCCACCCCCAGGTCAGAGAACAGAACAGTGGGCAGAACCCTGTGGATGATGAGTTTCCAGACAGGCAAATGGTCAGGTCTTGCCACTCCCACCTCCTGTCTCAGCCTCAGAGTGGACACGTGGCCACACGCCTCGAGGTGACCAAGTGGCCAACCAGTCAGGTCCTCCAGAGGCCCTCAAAAGCCTCCCCATACTTTGTTCTAGGTCCCATGGCTGCTGCCACATTCTCAGTCCTCACCCTGTATCTCTGGTGACCTGGCCATTTCCCCCTGAGGCCACTGGGGGAAAGTCTCACAAAGTGCCCCTCCTGCTCATCCAGACACAAGTATATGCTGAGAATAAACATTTTTGAGTATGGATCCTGGTGTGAAAGTCCTTTCTTCTCCCCCGGGGAGAAGGGGAGTGGGGTCTGGTGGGCTCCTGGTTAGTAAGGGCTCTTGTAGGTCTACCTTAGCGGCTCAAAGTGAACGGACTCCAGCTTTGCCTCTTTTGGGAAACACAAAGGGATCTTACCATATTCCTATGCCAAAAACCTGAACCCACAGAAGAGCACAAAGGAATCCATTTCTGTGCAGTGTCTATGCTGTCATGGAATGTGACAATAGGTAATTTCCCAGTCTCTGAAAGATTCAAGTGTGTGTGTGTGTGTGTGTTTAAGAAGCTGAAACTGGGGCGCCTGGGTGGCTCAGTGGGTTAAGCCTCTGCCTTCAGCTCAGGTCATGATCCCAGGGTCCTGGGATTGACCCCCACATCAGGCTCTCTGCTCAGCAGGGAGCCTGCTTCCCTTCCTCTCTCTCTCTCTCCCTGCCTCTCTGCCTGCTTGTGATCACTGTCTGTCAAATAAATTTTTAAAAAAATCTTAAAAAAAAAAAAAGAAGCTGAAACCGAGGGATACCTGGGTGGCTCAGAGGGTTGGGCCTCTGCCTTTGGCTCAGGTCATGATCTCAGGGTCCTGGGATCGAGCCCCGCTTCGGGCTCTCTGCTCAGCAGGGAACCTGCTCCCCCCTCTCTCTGCCTGCCTCTCTGTCTACTTGTGATCTCTGACAAATAAATAAATAAAATTAAAAAAAAAAAAGAAGCGGGACACCTGGGTGGCTCAGTTGGTCTGGCCACTGCCTTTGGCTCGGGTCATGATCCCCAGCATCCTGGGATCGAGTCCCACATCGGGCTCTTTGCTCGGCAGGGAGCCTGCTTCTCCCTCTGCCTCTGCCTGCTACTCTGTCTGCCTGTGTTTGCATTCTCTCTCTCTCTCACACACACACACACACACACACACACACACACAAATAAATAAATAGAATCTTTAAAAAAATAAAAATTAAAAAAGAAATAAGCTGAAACTGATACCATTTTTAATAAATAGTAACTTGTTTGGAAATGTCAAGAGAAAAAATTTATATAATGTTAGATTTTTAAAAATAAAGTCCTGATTTGTTGTTAAACTGACTTTTTAGTAGAAAGGGGAAAATCAAACTTAAAAAGAAAGAGAAGGGGTGCCTGGGTGGCTCAATGGGTTAAAGCCTCTGTCTTTGGCTCAGGTCACAATCCCAGGGTGGGATTGAGCCCCACATCGGGCTTTCTGCTCAACAGGGAGCTTGCTTTCTCCCCTCTCTTTCTCTCTGCCTGCTTGTGATCTCTCTGTGAAATAAATAAATAAATAAATAAAATCTTTAAAAAAAAGAAAAAGAAAAGGAAACTAGCACCATTTGCTTGGCTTACTACAGACGCTTCATCTTTAGCCACCTTTCCTCTCTTAATCCACTCAGGCCAGAGCCTGATCTAAGTTCCTTGCAAGGGAACTTAAAATTGGGAGAAAGAGAAATTATAATCTCTGCGTATGTATATGTTATACACAATGACTATGTTGTAAATCATGTCCATATAATGTATAGGTCTGTTTTCTAATTCTGTTCCATTTATCTATTTATCACAGTATCAATACCACACTGTCTTAATTTCAGTAACTTTCAAACAAGTCTTGCTATCTGGTAGAGTGAGTTCTGTCACTTTAAGCGTATCCTTTCAGTTGGTGTTTGATCAGATAAGTAGATCCACTAGGAATGATATAAAATAAGAGACTTATTATAGGGGTTGGACTTTTTGCATATGTATGAACCAAAGGAAAAATCTGTGCAAGGCTGTTTGTTAACTGCGCATCTGGTGTTGGGTCTTACTCTATACAGATAAGCCAGCCAGAAGTTAGGAGGGAGAGCTAGATGTGAGGTGAAGGAGAACAAGGACAAATCGGGACAATTGGGGTAGGGGAGAATATTAGTCCTTTAGCTCACACCATACAGAATGCAACACAATATAAAATTAATTTGAAGATGTTACTGATCCAAATGCAAAAAGAAAAAGAGTAAAACTCCTAGAAGATAATGTAGAAACATACTTTGGTGACTTCAGCATAAAAAGCCTTAATAACAGAAGGAAAATATTGATAAATTGGATGACATTAAAATTAATAGCTTATGTTTACCATAAGGTACCATTAAAAAGAGTGAAAAAGCAAGCTACAGAGTAAGAGAAATTTTCAACATATATAACTGACAGAAGATCTATATCCAGAGACAGACAGTCCAATATAAAAATGGACAAGATATAGGAACTTTATAAGAAATGGCCAAGGAGAATATGAAAAGGTACTAAACATTGCTAGCCACTAAGGAAATGCAAAATAAAACTCATAGTGAAGACAGCTAAAAATTTCAACAGATGAACAGTACCAAGTGTTAGCAAGAATGTGGAGAAAAAAGCATACTTACACCCACTGCTTTGGAAGACAGTTTGACATTTTTTACTAAAGTTGAAGACACATATGTCCAAGGACAGTTACACACAACTTGGAAGAATCTCTCAAAGTAATGCTGAGTCAAAGTCAGCACAAAATAATACATCTCATATTATTTCATTATTTTATATGAAGTAAAAAGACAGGCAAAAGTGATCTATACTGTAACAGTCTGGGGGAGGTAATTTCTGAAAGTGGGCATGAGGAAGGGCTTTTGGGTTTCTGGTAAAGTTCTATACCTTGATCTGAGTGCTGGTTGCATAGGTGTGTTTATTTTGTGAACATGCAGCATGCTATATACACATAGGGTATGTGAATTTTTCTTTCTCTTTTTTTTTTTCTAAATTTATTTATTTATTTATTAAAGATTTTTATTTATTTATTTGACAGAGAGTGATCCCAAGTAGACAGAGAGGCAGGCAGAGAGAGAGAGGAAGGGAAGCAGGCTCCACGCCAAGCAGAGAGCCCGATGCGGGACTCGATCCCAGGACCCTGAGATCATGACCTGAGCCGAAGGCAGCGGCTTAACCCACTGAGCCACCCAGGCGCCCCTATTTTATTATTTTTAAAAGACTTTATTTATTCATTTGCCAGAGAGAGGGAGAGAGAGAGAACAAGCAGGAGAAGCAGCAGGCAGAAGGAGAAGCAGGCTCCCCACTGAGCAAGGAGCCAGATGTGGGACTCAATCCCAGGATCCTGGGATCATGACCTGAGTCAAAGGCAGACACTTAACCAACTGAGCCACCCTGAGGTGTCTGGTATGTGACACCCAGGTGTCCTGGTATGTGAATTTTTCTGTATGGATTTTTTTTTAAGATTTTTATTTATTTATTTGACAGAGATCACAAGTAGGCAGAGAGGCAGGCAGAGAGAGGAGGAAGCAGGCTCCATGCTGAGCAGAAAGCCCGATGTGAGGCTCGATCCCAGGACCCTGGGATTATGACCTGAGCTGAAGGCAGAGGCTTTAACCCACTAAGCCACCCAGGCACCCCTCTATGGATATTTTTTTGTCAACAAAAAGGTTTTGGAGATTCCTGGCTGGCTGAGGCAGAAGAGCACACAACCTTGATCTCCAGGTCTTGAGTTCAATTCCCACGTGCAGCATAGAGCCTACTTAAAAAGCAAAATAAAAACCAGAAAAGGCTAAACTTAATTTTCCAAAGATGCATCCTCAGGTTGACCCTTTAAATAGGCAAACAAGAAAGTGTTATCATCAAACTCAGATACTTAGAAAATACCCGAGTTACACCACTTTATGTGTCAATTATATCACAATTTACAAAACAAAACAAAACAAAGACTAGGGTTACTTGGTAGCTCAAGTCTATTAAGCATCCAACTCACATTTTCGGCTCAGATCATGATCTCAGGATCGTGTGATCAAGTTCCCAGTAGGGGCTCTGCAATCAGCAGGGAGTCT
Organism: Neogale vison; assembly: GCF_020171115.1. NCBI lineage: Eukaryota > Metazoa > Chordata > Mammalia > Carnivora > Mustelidae > Neogale > Neogale vison. The sequence goes on from NC_058097.1 coordinate 17,700,864, forward strand.
GCCTAGGATTTTGTCTCCCTCTCCCTCTGCCCCTCCCCCTTACTCCTTTTCCCTCTCTCAAATAAATAAAATCTTAAAAAAAAAAAATGCTCTCGGGATGCCTGGGTAACTCAGTTGGTTAAGAGTCTGCCTTCCAGGGACGCCTGGGTGGCTCAGTTGGTTGGACGACTGCCTTCGGCTCAGGGCGTGATCCTGGAGTCCCGGGATCGAGTCCCACATCAGGCTCCCAGCTCCATGGGGAGTCTGCTTCGCTCTCTGACCTTCTCCTCGCTCATGCTCTCTCTCACACTCTCTCTCTCTCTCAAATAAATAAATAAAATCTTTAAAAAAAAAAAAAAAAAAAGAGTCTGCCTTCCGCTCAGGTCATGATCCTAGGGCTCTAGGATCAAAGGTTCCTCGCTCAGCAGGGAATCTGCTTCTCCCTCTGCTTGCCCCTCCCCGGCTGTCCTATCTTTCTTTTTCTCTCTGACAAATAAACAAAATCTTTTAAAAAGAAAGAAAAAAGTCTCTCCTTTTTACGCCCCTGCTCACGCATGTACATGTACTCATTCTCTCTTTCCCTAAAATAAATAAATAACATCTTTAAAAATAATAAAATAAAGATCTTATTTTTAAGTAATTTCTACACCTAACACGGGGCTCAAACTCTTGACCCTGAGATCAAGAGTCACATGCTCCACCGACTGAGCCAGCCAAGTGCCCCTCATTTTAACCATTTTTAAGTGTATAAATCAGTGGCATTAATTACACTCACAAATGTACAAACATCATTGGTATTTCCAAAACTTTTTCATTATCCCAAACAAAAACTCTAATCATTAAGCAATAACCTCTATTCTTTTTCCGGTCTCTATGAGTTTATCTATTCTAGCTAACTTCTCTAAGTGGAATCATACAACATTTGTCCTTTTGCATCCAGCTTATTTCACTGAACCAAATGTCTTCAAGGTTCATCTACATTGTAGTATATATCAGACTTCATTCCTTTTTTATGGCTGAATAATATTCCCTTAGATGGGCAGATCAGTTTGTTATCCATACATCTGTCGAAGAAAACTAGGGTAGCCTCCATCTTTCAGCTGTGCAGTGAACAGTGTCATATGGGCATCTGTTCAAGTCCTTGTTTCCAATTTTTTCATCTAGGGCTAAACTAGCCTCTTTACTAAGGTGATGTCCTTCTGAAGATTCTAGCTAATGTCCCATATGTTAAAAGGTCTTTCACTGTAGATGGTGGGAACATGAACCATGTGAGCTACAGGAATTGTGGAGCCTACTTCTTTCCAGTGGTTCTTTCTCTGGCCTTGACAGCTTCCTCTTACATGTGTATAGATCAATCTTCTGGTAGATCAAGGGGATCTGCTACAGATCTCTAGGCCTCTCTCTTTTTGTGTAGCTTCCTCCTCTGGTATTCTATCCTGTGAATCTAGCTGCTTTGGCCTTCCAAAAAGCTGACTTTTTTTTCTCCTCAATGCAGCAAGATCACTGGGTTCCATCTAGGTTTCCACCCTTCCTCCCACTCCCACATTACAGCATGGAAATTATCTCTTAGGCAATAAGATAGTGCTCTCATAGGGCTCCCATCATTTTTATTTTCCTTTCATCTGGGATCACAATCCTGCACTACCTATTGTCCAATGTCTGAAAATCATTGTTCTATACATTTTGTCAGGATCTCTACTTATGTTACACAGAGCGGTAAATTTGGCCCCTGTTATGCCATCATGGTTGGAAACAGAAGTTATGTTGAGGTATTCCTCACCACCAATAATCAGTGTTTGTAAATATTCCAAGTATACTTAACAAAAATATGGAATTTTCCAGTTGTTGGATGTCAAACTATATATATGTCCAATTGTTCAAGTTCATTAATTGTATTATTAGAATCTTTTATACCCTTGTTTTTTCCTTGACCTCTTAGTGACCATGACAGTTGTGTTGAAATCTTCCACTGTGGTAGTGTATTTGTCAGTTTCTCCCTATAGTTCTAGCAATCTTTTTATTGATGTGAAATTCACATACCATAAAACTAACCATTTTTAAGTGTATAATTCAGTGGCATTATACACAATATATACACATTATACACAGTCACAATGTTGTGCAACCCCACCTATCTCGTTCTAAAACATTTTAGTCCCCCTAAAAGGAAACCCTGTACACATTAAGCAGTTACTTCCCAGCCCAATGTTCCCCCAAGCACCAATCTGCTTTCTATCTCTATGGATTTACCTATTCCGGATATTTCTTACAAATGGAATCATACAAGATTTGACCTCCTGTGACTGGCTTTTTACATTTAGCATGTTTTCAAGGCCCATTTATGTTGTACTTTTCCTCCATTTTCACTCTTTTTTGGGGGATTCCTATGGTGCAGATATTAGGATTTCTGTTTCCATCCTCCCGTCTCTTTTTTGTTTTCCCTTTCATTCTTTTTTCTTTCTTCTTTTGGGAGGACTCCTTTTTGGGAGGATTCTTCATTTGGTCTTTTCAGTTTACTAATTCATTCTCAGCTATAACTTTCTGCTATCAGATCACCTACTGTGTTCTTCATTCCAAATATTATTATGGTAACTTTAACACATGGTCCCATATTCCTTTGATACTTCTCTCATCCAGAGATAGATTCAATGTCTCCCGACTCCCTCTGGAATCTGGGGTTGGTTATTGCTTGAGCAGTAAAATACAGCAGATGGGGGGCCTGGGTGGCTCAGTCGGTTAATCGTCTGTCTTCGGCTCAGATTATGATACCAGGTCCTGGGAAAAAGCCCCGCACTGGGCTCCCTGCTCAGCAGGGAGCTTGCTTCCCCCTCGCACTCTGTACCCCACTGCTTGTGCTCTCTCGCTTTCTCTCTGTCAAGTAAATAAATGAAACCTCTAAAAAAATTTATTCAAAAAAATAATAATAAATAAAGTAAAATACAGCTGAAATGATGCTGTGCTTGTTTCCAGGCCTAGGCCTAGAGAAACTGTCAGCTTCTACTCCCTGCTTCTTGGGACCCTCACTCATGGACTGCAGCCACTGTGCCATAAGGAAGTCAAGCAGCTCACGGAGAAGTACTCATGCAGAGGACCCAATCCCCTGATCCACAGCCCCACTCAGCTCTCAAGCCTACAGGCAGTACTAACTTGCTAGCCATGCGAGTGAGTCATTTTGGAAAGGGATCCTCTGGCCCCAGCTGATGTCACATGATGTAGAGATGAGCTTTACTCAGCTAGCAGAGATATGAGCAAATATTTTTGTTGATTGTTGTTTTAAGTCCTTGTTGTTTTGGGGTAATTTGTTACGTAGCAATAGACCACAGAACAACTATATTTTTCATATCTTTCTACCTGTGCTTTTTTATATTTTCTTATTTCATGTTGTTAGTATTCTCCCTTATTTTTATAATGTTTATTAGGCTAATTTGGAATTTTTATTTCATGGGTTTGAAAACTTTTCCTGATAGATGTTTTCTTTAGAAATGTCTCTGTTCCCCAATGTCTTTTTCTTTTTGCCTGGAAGTACCCTGACGGTAAAGGCTACTTGGACAGTTGATGATATGGGGGAAGTTGTATCCTAGCCGCAGAGTCCCTCAGAGTCCAAGGTTGTCAGTTGGGCTACAGTGGCCTATCTTCTCACACAGTACCTGACCCCACCCCTGAGGAGAGGCTGCATGTTAAAGTGTATAGAAACATTTGCAGAGCATTAGGGAAGACAGGAAGAGGGGGGACCTGTTCATTTTTTATTCAAAAGATGTGTTCTTAGAGGGACTAAGAATACCAAGGTGACAAGACCAAAAGGGTCTGAAGGCCACAGCCTAGTGGGCATGAAACATTTTAATCAAAGATCCCCAGTAACATTTGTCTCCTTGCAGAGGGTACTGGGAAGGGCAAGTGCCTAAGAAGAACCCAATCCAGAGGAGGATAAGGTGGGGTGGACACATGTGAGTCAGAGAAGTCTTCTGGGGAGAAGGTGGTACTCCAGGGTGAGACCTCCCCAATACCAGGGAGTTTGGCTAGCAAGAGTGGGGGCAGGAGGGTAGAAAGGCATTCTGTCAGAGCGAAGAGCAGGTGATGTGCAGTCAGGCTCTGAGTTTAGGGAAGTGAAAGAGGTCAGAAGACTGAGGCTGGGGAGGTTGGAGGGGCCAGATGAAACAGGGCCCTGTGGGCTAAGGGAAGAGAGAAGAGCATGCGCTTTCCCTTCAGAAGAGATGGCTCTACTGTGAGCACTGGGAGAAAACAGGGAGTCCATTTGAAAGGCTGCCACCATGGACAGCTGAAGGTGGCGTGAAGGACAGGAGGTCGAGTCTACAGGCTCTAGATGGATGACTGTGGGGTAAAAGCCAAAGTGGTGGTCAGCTTGGAGGACCTCCTGCAGGACCCAGGGACACTGATTCCTCATTCCACCCTAGAGCTGAAACCCAGAGGAGGCAGCAGTCAGAGAGACACCACTGATTCTTCTCTGATGTTCTAAAGCTCTCTGAGCCACAAGAGAGAGGGGGAGGAAAAAGGAGACAAGTCAGTCTCTGGGCTCTGGGGTTTTCTGTTCGAGAAATAACTGAAAGGATAGCCTAGAAAGATAAAGATGTTAAAGGAAAGCCAACATGGATAAGTTATCTGAAGCAGTGGAGTAGAAAGTGAAAGAAAAAAGTTAAGAGCAAAGAAGTAAACAATTTGGTAAAGGAACCCCCCAGGAGGTAAAACAATAAAAGAGAAAATTAAGATAAAAGAACTTGACTAAAGAACCCAATGTAGTGTCCCAAAGGGGCCAATGGGACGGCGGAGGGGCATGGGTATCCTTCCCGCCAAAGAGGCAGCAGCCTTTGGGGAACGGGCATGAAAGCCTCCAGCCTCCTCCAACAGGGAGAAACTGCCATGAGGGGCACAGTGTAGGGACGACATCTTCTCGGGTTTGGTTTACAGAGACATGGAAGAGAAGGGGGAGAGGAAGATGATGGGATTGGGGTGGGGATACCCAGGAATGTTGGGAGGCCCAGGGTAGGGCTGGGATGGCCTGTGCGGTCCTGTTCCGAACCTGCCTACTCTTTCCAGAGAAACAGAACTGTCCTCTACTCAGAAGCCCGTGCACCCGGAGCCCCATCTCATGGAGCGCATTTCCCCATTTTACAAGAATCACATCTAAGGCTCAGAGAAGGCGGTCCCTCAACCAAGGTCACACAGGAATCGGGCTCTCTGCAGGGCGTAGAGCTGCTAGTGGCACTGCTGGGGTTGGGGGGTGGGTGTCGCTTCGCCTAGGCCCCCCTCGGGGAGGAGCTGGCCCGAGCCCCTCCTGCTCCCCCGCCCCTGAGGGGCGGCCCGGGGGGCGGGCGGAGGAAGTGAGCGCAGCGGGGAGGAATGCGAGCGGGCGGGGCGCGGCGGCCCGGGGCAGCGGGGCAGCCCGGCAGGCAGCCGGGGCGGCGGGGCCGAGCGCGCGCCATGCCTCACTTCACCGTGGTGCCGGTGGACGGGCCGAGGCGCGGCGACTATGACAACCTCGAGGGTCTCAGTTGGGTGGACTACGGGGAGCGCGCGGAGCGGGAGGACTCGGACGGTGAGGGCGCTCCCGGTGGGGGCTTTGGTGGGGGGGCAGGGGAGCGGGCCACGCGTGGCTGGCGCTCGCAGAGACCCCCGAACCGTGCGAGCACACGTCGATGGGGGCCCAACTTTTCTTAGTCTGCCCCTCCGCCACCTCTTTCGCTCCGCGCACGCAGACACTACTTTTCTGGGCCCCCCGGCGCCCGCGGATGGGCCGCCCTCCCCATCCCAGCTCCTCCCTTGCGGGCCGCGGGCGGGAGCTGCAGACGTGGCCGACGAAGGAAGCCAGGCCGGCGGGGCCGCCCGGATCGAGAATAGCGCGGAGCACCCATCTCTGGCCCTTCCCGCCTGGGAGCACAGCCGCAACCCGGACCCCACTCCCAAGACCTTCTGTGAACCTCTCCCAGCCTCCTCTCGCCTCTCCTGCCCATTTGCGCTTCAGCGACTCAGCCCCTGAGACTACCCTCTCTTTTCTCTCCTCCCAGAGCCAGGAAAGAAGGTTGTGCCTGCCTGAGGGGGTCTAGGGGTAACTGCCTGTGAGTGCACTCCAGCTGATTCCACCTCAGAGCTGGAGGTCCCCTGGGCATCTGTGAAGCACTCCGCAGAACCAGGCTTGTCTCGCGGCTGCACATGAATTAACTCGTTTAATCCTCCCAATTTTGCCCAGGGGATAGGTCCTGTTACGCTTAGGAAGGAGTGAACTGAGGAGTGGAGCAGTCATTAAATCTGCCCCAAGGCATTCAAACCCAGGCTTAGAAACTCCAGTGCCCTAACCTTTAACCTAGGTGTTAGAATTGGGCCTGAAGGTGCTCCCGCTTCTGTTCTTCCAGGTTCCTGCCTCTCCCAAGCCCCTTTCTCCATCTCCCACCCTAGGAATCCCTGGGGGTGAGGGGCTCTCCTTGCTAGGACTCTCTTAGAAAGCATGTCTGTGCAAATAGCAGCATATATATGTTCTTGTGCAAGTGTGACGTTGTATCACACCTGACAGCTGTGTGTGGAGATGGCACAGGACAGTGGAGTGGGCTGCTAGACATTATGAAGGTTTACAGCTGTGTGCATGCACACACTCCACCTCCACCCCTGCCCCTAGCCTTATTCCAGTGATCAGCAAGAGCCAGTGTCCCCTGATTCCCGGTTAGCCCTGGGAGGTTCTTTTCCTACAGAGGCTGGGCGGGGCTGCATCCCCAGATCAGCCTGGACCAGTGGGCAAGCAGAGCTGAGCCAAGCCTCTGGCCCCGCCCTGGCGTCCCAGGGTGACTGGGGGGACCTGGAGCCATTGGCTGATTCCTGCCAGGTCCCTCCAAGCTGAGCCAGCTCCTCCCACTAGTCCCCCTCCTTCTCCTCTTGCTCCTTTTCAGCCAGAACTTGGCTGTGTCTGCACTATGGGGGACACTCTGCGCCCTGGTGAGTGATTATGAACCTTCTTGGTAGGGACTGCAAAAGGTCAGGGAGCACAAAAACCACCTCAGGTCCATCTCATGGGGCCACTCCAACCTGGTACCTGACTCTCTCAAGGCTCATACTTAAGCTCCAAGGGGTGTAAATGGGTCTCTCATCCACCTCACTATGGCTTGTGGGCAGGGGGTAGGAAGGTTCTAGAGGGGTACCCCTGGCAGATCCCTGTGAGCACAGGGATGACTCTCACCTGGATCCCCACTTGTAGCTGGTGTGTTCATAGCTGTTGGCAGGAACACACAGTTATGTGGACCTCATAGGAAGTCCCCAGGACTACGCCATGCCCTGGTTCATTGGGGGTCTCAGGTTGGTATCTGAGTAGCTTTGGCCTGGCAGGCGTGTCCAGACCTGCCCTAGAATTTCTGGAATAGCTGAGGGCAGTACAGACATCCAGGCACTGCTTAGGTTTCCCCACCTTCCCACAGTTCCCTGGGAGCTGTCCTTAAACAAATCTTTGGGGAAATCCAAGGAATGACTGCAGGGTGTCTGGCGCGAGATTGTTCCTTTTCTGATGCATCTGGGTCGTTGCAAGAGTGGGTGTTACTATCTCTACTTCATAGAGGAGGAAACTAAAGCAGGATAGAAAGGGTAAGGAGGGCTAACTGCAAACCCCAGCCACTCTTTTCTGGTTAACGGCTACCTGTACCCTGAGGTGGATCTTGGGATGAACCAGGGCCCAGAAGAGTAGGAGTAGGAAACTTGCAGCTTAGCTCCCACCTGATTCTGGTGGATCCTGGGACCCAAATTTGACTCCTCTCACCGGGTGACCATGTCTCTGAATCTCTCTGAGCCTTATTTTCCTTGTTAGTAAAAGGAAATAAATAATATCTATTGAAGTGCTGCTATGAATACTAAAGGCAACCCTTGGATAGGCTCCCAGCCACTCTGGGTCATGGCTGGAGGGACAAGGACCAGGTGGGTTTAGGAGGACTATTTACAAGCATTTGGCGGAGGGGACTGCTATGTGCTCAACTATACATTCTCTGGATACCAGTGCTGTCTCTTCAGAGAAATAGGCAACAATGGTGAGACAGGCTGCAGTGCACGAGCTTAGCATAATTTATAATTTATTTCCAACCTACTTTCACAAAAGAGTCAGAAGAGATAAATGCAACAAAAGTGTCTCCCCAAAGCACTGGAACAGTCAGAAAGATCATAACCATGAAGAGGAAGAGGGTAAGGACTCTGAGATGAGACAGACAGTGACGGTACCTAAGGAGTAACTTTAGCTTGGAGATTCCTGGCAGCCAGGGCAGGAAGGGAAAGAAGATGCGCTCTACAGCTGCCATTTTCTGACAAAATGAAGCATCTGACTTACTCAGAAGAGACACTTTTTTTGGTCACACTTTTCACTTTTCAGAGACTTCTCACTGAAGGGCTGTTAATGGAATGAGCAGTGTTACTGGGTTTTCTGATTTTTCTTGTAGCTCCTTATCCTGATTGTGAACAAGTATCAAGGGTACAGCAAATTTCATAGAGTGAGGAGCTAAATCACCCCATGGGGGCTTTACCATGACCCAGTGGGCTGTCTTGAACTCTTGCTTGCTTTCTTTGTCCACTGTGCTGTTGGCACCGACCTACATACAATTGTGTAGCTCGTGGGACTGACCTGCTTGTCTCACTTAGATAGTTCAGGTTCCTACTTGAGGTGATACATCCCTTTCACATACTGTGGGAGCAAAGAGCTGACTTTGCCCCCAAATTTTCATCAGCACACTTTACCTGTCAGTCTCTGGGCAATAAAGAATCCACAGTGCAGCACCCACTACTGAATGTTGTCATCTCAGAGAAGGCAAGTTAAATCTTAGGCGGATGGCAAGAGAATGTATCAGATGGAGGAAGCATCATTCAGCATTCTTAGCTGCAGACAAGAGAAATGAATGGGGGTTATTGAACCAAGGAGGGTTGGCACATAACTCACAAAACCAGGCCTGGCCAGTGCATGACTGGGACACCACTAGTGGGTCGGTGATGACAGTTCTGTTGCCACCTACATCAATGGATACTAGGCCAACCCCGCTGCCACGGTTATTGCCATCCAACACCAACATGGCTTTTGTGACCCAAGATGACAGCTTTCCATTTGCTATGAGGCCTTCAGCCACCGCCGCAGCTGCCATACTGTCTAGAGGGGGACAAAAGAACCTAACGACTAGAAAAAGCGTACTTGGTGTCCTCTGCCTACTCGGTGGAAAACTGGGAATGTAGCCCACAGAGACAGAAAAAGGTTGAAGTCTGGGAAACGGGAGAATTTGAATGCTGAGCAACCAGAAAAAGCAGCTGAGCTTCAGGTCGAGGCGGGCTTATTTAAAAAAGGGTCTTCCCGCTTCCTTTCCGCGAGGTTTACTTGGAGCTTGGAAACAGAGAGGCTCACCAGCCGGGATGCTGGGTGAAGGCTGGTATCAGCCTCGCTCCTAATCTGCGGCAAGTTGCTGGGACCTAGAAGGGAGACCAACAGGCTTCCGTTTATAATCCCTGCTCAGTCCACCACCCACCTGGCCCGGCTTTCTCCTAGGGTATTCTTAGGCGACCCTACGTGGCTCCTTGCACCACTTCCGCCGTCTGGACAGTCCTTTTGCCTCCTCCCAGCATGCCCCGGGCTGCCCTCCAGGACGCCCCCGCCCAGTGCATGGTGGGATAGCGAGCAGGCGGCCTGCTGGCCATGGCCGCTGAAGGCACCCTGTGTGGCTTCATCTACCTGGAGGGCAGCGCCCAGCCGGGCCTTGAGGACTCTGAGCCCTCGGCGCCCAGCATGCTGGGTATTCCAGATGGACCTGGAAAATGGGAGTCGGGGTTGAGGGTGGGGGCACTGGGCTCTGGGACGGTCGGAGGGCTGGCCAGGACTTGGCCACGCCCCTCCCATCAGACTCCGCCCCTCGGCCTTAACACGTGGTTGAGCTAGTGTGTCTGGGGCCCTTCACACAGCTACCTTGGAGGAAGTGTTGCGCTGGCTTTTAGTCGTAGGTCACTCTGCTAATTATGGCTCTTCACGGCAGAGTATGATGGGGAAACAGGCCCAGCCTGGTACACTGGCCCCTAAAATGCTCCACAGAGATATGTTTTGTGGGCTGGCTTGTAGGGCTGGGGTGCAGGCAAGCTGGGGACTCAAGAGGCAGACCTTGACTGAGATTTTTGTCCCTCTCTCTCCATAGGACATGGCAACCACAGAGAGAGCAGCCCTTTTCTTTGTCCCTTGGAGGCTTCCAGAGGAAGTGACTACTACGACAGGAACCTGGCACTGTTTGAGGTAGCTGAGCAGCCATTCTGGGCCACAGGTGTGGCAGGCAGGTGGGGGTGGTGCAGGGACCCCTCAGGACTCAAGCCTATGCTAAGCAGGCAGTCTGGACAATTGTGTCACCTAATATCTCAGCTCCTCCTAAAGTCTCCCCTTTTCTGCCTATTCCCTTGGCCCTTTGAACTGAAACTGCTTTCCCAGAGTCCACTCACAGCCCTACACCATTATCACCTCCAGGGGTATGTACTTTTGATTTCTATGTAGCCCCTTGCCAGGTGACCACCTGTCAGGATTTCTCATCTTGGGATTTCCTCTCTTCCCTTTACTTACAGGATTTCTCATTTTTCCGTCTCCTGTGAACTCTTCCTTGTTCTCCCTGGTTGGCTCTTCTAACTCTGTCTTCATATTTATAGAGTACTGGTCCTTCTTACTGGATCTCCTTTCCGTCTCCACATCTGCAGGCTTAGTGGACACCTCTCTGCAAGCATTCCCAATATTATGCCTCTGAACTTGAACTTTATCCTCTTCAGACTCAAGCTCAGAAGTTGGATCTGGATTTAAGGCATGGTTTAGGCCTCTAAACGCTGACCCATACATTCAGCTGCCCCGTGGAATCTCATGGGCTCTTTGTCAGCCTCCATATGCCCCAAAAGACCTGCATCTTCACTTCTCACTTCAAACCAGTTTCTCCTTGTGTGTAGAGCTGGAAGGGAGATGACAGACAGGGAGAGACTAAATGGGCAAGAGGCATGTAGAGGCATGGTGCCAAGAAGGGTGCAGGAATAGGGAAGGCCTAGACTCAAGCAGGGGTTGGGGAGCCTGAGCTCTGGAGGCCTCCTGACCTGGAAAAATGGCAAGTTTCTGCAGCAAAGGCTTTGATCTGGCTCCACCTGAAGATGGGCTAGGGGGCCAGGATCCTACCTTAGGGATTGAGGTATGTTACAAAGCCTGGGGCCTGCGGAGAAGACCATCTGAGAGGCTCAGGGTCTGGGCAAATAAGAGAGACTTAACTTGTTCCAGACATCCTCTTTTGACTTCCTTGGTTCTCTGAGATGGCTTTTTTTTTTTTGTGGGAGAGTTGTGGGCAGATGTGAGTACCAGAGGGCCACTCGTGGCTGGGAAGTAGACAGGCAGAACATTCAGGATGAAGTCTGTCATTCACTCTTCTGCCAGCTGTGCCCTGCCCTGCCCTTACCCGAGGCAGGTAGTTTTCACAAATGGGCTGGTAGTGGTTGTAGCCAAGATAAGGCAGAGAGAAGCAGTCATTGGACTGGGCCTTTGAGTGGCGCGTGCTAGGGTGTGGTGCGCGCACCAGTCCAGTAGGCTGGCTTGGGCTTCCCCAGGCAAAAAGTGGGATCAGGCCCAGGCCTGCTTGAGGGCTTGGCAAGGGGCCAGAAGCCAGGCTGCTGGCTACACACGAGTAGCCTGGCACCTTCAGGGCCCATTGCCAGATTGCCCTGTGGCTCTGTTTACAGGAGGAGCTGGACATCCGCCCAAAGGTATCATCTCTTCTGGGCAAGCTCGTCAGCTACACCAACCTCACACAGGGTGCCAAGGAGCATGAGGAAGCTGAGAGTGGGGAGGGCGCCCGCCGGAGAGCAGCCAAGGTGAGCTGGTCGGGGCAGTAGGGGGGGCCAGTCCTAGGAGGACAGACAGACTCAACACCATGGAATTGGCAATTGTGAGCATCCCAGGGGATGTGGGTAGCAGGTACGGTGAGCATGGATGAAGGGCACTGAGTGCCTTGGGCTCAAGAAAGCTTTAAGTGGTGGCCTGAAGAGGAGCCTCTGATGGGGGCAGAGGGCCAAGAAGACCCCAGGAACGATAGTGAGAGTGATGGCTGCCTTTTCTCTGCCTTCTCTGTGTACCAGGCGTCATGCTAAGCAGTGGGCTTGGGTGCTTGCCTGCCATCTTCACAACAAAGGTGTAAAACAGGTGCTACTCTCCTCCTTATTTTACGGACAAGGAAACTAAGTGTCAGAGGCATGAAGTCACTCGTCTGAGGTCACTCAGCTGGACAAGATGAATGCGTACACTAGAAGACAGATTTGTGGGTTTACTGTGTGATAGATCACTATAGAGGGCCAGAGCCCTGGCATTCGGTCAGGATGGTTAAGGGTAGGAATCAGGAACCTGGTTGTACACTGGGGCAATGTAATCAAGTGACCAAAACCTGCCCCTCACTGTGTTGCTCCCATTGGCAGACCTCTCCAACAGCCCCTTTGTTCCTCAAGTGCCAAAGTTAGGGGCATGTTTGGAACATAACACTGTCTCTTGGAGCTTACCTCTCCCTCTCCTGTCCCCATCCCTGGTCACTATCCAGGCCTTTGGCCCTCCAGCCATCCTCTCCACTCCAGAGGAGTTTACACATCCTTGCTCAGCTGCCCTATAGGATGGGGCTCAGTTTAAGTGAAGGTTGGGTTTTTATTCCATATTTTCAGTTTGAAGGCAAGGAGCCCTCCCTCTCCACCTGAGTCTCCACCTGACTCCCTGAGGTTTAGGAAATAGCTGTGATTTAAAAGAAGCTTGAGGGCTGTCTGGGTGGCTCAGTTGGTTAAGTGTCTGACTCTTGATTTCAGCTCAGGTCATGATCTCTGGCTTTTGGGATTGAGCCCTGTGTCGTGCTCCGGGCTCTGCGTGGAGTCCTTGTCTCCCTCTGCTCCAACCCTTACTCTCATGCACAGGCATGCATGCACAGCTAGTGCTCTCCCCCACTTTCTCAAATAAATAAAATTTTTAATAAATAAATAAATAAATAAATCTTATGTTTGGCACTAGCTGTAGTATTCTTGCTGGAGGTCAGCACTAATAGAAGTTGTTCCTGGTTATGATAAACTGGGGACCCAGCCTCAGACCTGCTTGTGAAATTTGGGCCTTGCTGGGGTGGCCCAAGGAGAGGGTACACAGGACTGTTGTGCACCCCTCACCTTGCTCCTCCAGGAGGCAAACCAGCCCCCACTTCAGAGAGGGAAGCTAAGGTCTTGAGGTCATGCAGACCTGACCCCCTCTCTATCCTGCTGGTTGTGATTTAGATTTTGCTGGCACTTTCTGGACCGCCCATGGCAGAGAAGCCGGAGTGTCTGTAGCTCTCCCTATTCAGTCCTGCAGGGGTGTGTCAGCCTCTGAGAGTGTTGCTTGCAGCGGGTGGTAGGATCCTTGATAAGAGCTTCCTCCCTGTTCCTTCTGGCTGAATCCAGGGTACTGATGGTTGGAAGTAAAAAGGTCCCTGAGAAAGACTAGCGCACATCTCAACAAGAGTGTCAGATGGAAGTCTGTGTTGGTGAAGGGTCAGGGTCCCTTAGCCTATGAGGAGCCTTGTCAGGATGCTGGGATCCAGCCTCAGCTTACCTGCCCAGCTCACTCGGCTCTAGGGTTGGGATGTGAGAGCTTGGCAGTGTGTCTCAGTTTCAGTGGCTTTTCCATAGAGGAAGGAGAAGGCTGGTCCAGTCTGCAGTGGGTCAGCAGGAATCTAGGGAGTTGTAACCACTGAGCTGTGATCCTTACCCAGGACGGGTCTGAGCAGGGCCCTCAGGAAAGGAGACTTAAAGCAGGAAGGGTGGGCCTCCAACCAGACCCAAGACAGCCTCTCCGTGGCAGCTGCTCTGCCTCTGGCCAAATGACCTTCGGAGGCTGCCAGAGGTTATTTGGGGATGCAGAAAGCATTTCCGGCCCTGCCCTTTCCCACACTGCCCTTTCCCCAGAGTGACTCAGCTTAGAATGGAGGTGGGGCTGGGAGCTGCCACCACCCAGTGAGTGGTCCAGGCCCTCTATGAAGGGTTCAGAACCCAGATGAGATGTGCTTGTCACCTACAGTTTAAGGGACCATTTGTTCATACTCTGGCCTTTCCAGGCCCTTCTGAGGTCCTTTTAGGCTGCACATAGATTTTGCCCCAGACCTGGACCCTTCAGTAGAGTTCCTGTGGCCACATGGTTCTCTCTGACACCCCAGCTCCAGGGCAGCAGGCTTTGCTGGGGCTCTTGTGAAAGCTCTTATGGCCCTACTGCCCTAGGCTGCACTCAAAAGGAACCTTTCAGGAAGGTGCTAGCCTTGCCTCTTGTTTCAGCCTCTGCCCTGACCTCCTGGATGACCCTTACTCTGCCCTTAGAGAGTTGAGAAATTCTGTCTGGATTTGCCCACTGGACCTTCCTCACCTGTCCTTCAGCTTGAGTTTCTATTGTTTCTGCAGGGTTTTCCCAACAGGTGATCCCAGGGGCCTTTCAAGGCACTACTCACTGGGCTCAGGGTCACCTTTTGGGTACCTGCAGGGTCTCCTGGTGATAGAAACTTGAGCAAACCGACTATAACCCAGTGTAGCCATGAGACATTTGAGTGAACAGTTACCGTGTATATCAGATGTGTTGAGGGGATGCAACTCAACCTAAGGCAACCCAGGAGAACTTCCTGGAAGAGGCAACCATTAAGCACCTGAAGGTTCAACTGAAGAGGAGTTAGCCAGGCAGTGAACAGGGCTGACCCTTCCCGGCAGAGCCCAGCACATGTCCTGGTTCAGAGACTGTGCGGGACCAGTGTCATCAGGGGCTGAAGCTGTCAGAGAAGGTGACGGGGCTCATGTGGTGGCCCAAACCAGGGAATCTGGCCCACACTGAATTACAGGATGGACAATGCAGAGAGTTTTCAGCATGGACTATGAGTTTGGGCTTGGTTTTCAGAGGCCTGCTCTGGCAGCCAAGTGGGTTGGAATGTAGAGAAGTTGACAGGCACAGGGGGGTGCCACCCAGGTGCCACAGGTGTGGTACCCCAGGTTCAGGGGACTAGGCCAAGGGAAGGTAGCCTGATCTCAGGGCAGCTTGAGAGATAGACAAGGCAGCACTTGGTATCCACCAGGACTGGAGTTGGGGGTTGGAGAGAGGAAGTCCCAGGGACAACTTCTTGGACTCTAACGTGGATGACATGGGGTCTGCCGGGTGAGAAGTTGGGCGTCCAAGACAGATCTTTCTTTCTAGAAGTTTAACTGAAGAGAGGAAGGGAAGGGGGCCACACCTTGAGAGGAAGTGAGGCTCAAAAGCTCATATGTGGGGTTTTGAAAAAAAACAGGCTTTATACTTTTCTAGTCCCAAACTGTCTTCATAGGTGGAAGTCAGCATAGATATCCTAGCTGTCACCCCAACCCCCCGTGCTTCCCAGGACTGCACTCGGGATTCCAACCTACCGCTCTGATAGAATACCCCGGGGATAAGGAGTCTTCTGAGTGACGGGGGACTGGCCTTCCATGCTGCCTCTGGGCCCCTTTGATGTTGTGTGTTTCCCTCCTCTCCTCCTGCTCCATAGGCCCCCAGCATGGGCACCCTCATGGGGGTGTACCTGCCCTGTCTGCAAAATATCTTCGGGGTTATCCTGTTCTTGCGGCTGACCTGGATGGTGGGCACGGCCGGTGTGTTGCAGGCCCTCCTCATAGTGCTCATCTGCTGCTGCTGTGTGAGTATCTTCGCGGGGGTAGGGGCCGCAGGCACCGCACGGAGCCCACCCCGCCGAGCTGCTCACCTAGGCCTCCTTCCCACAGACCCTGCTGACGGCCATCTCCATGAGCGCCATTGCCACCAATGGTGTGGTTCCAGGTGGGTACGCACCACCCCAGGCCTGGTGGGAGGAAGGGGTCCAGAAGCCCGTGCCCATGCCCTCCTTACCCCCAGGCCATTGTCTGGTGAGGTCTTAATCTCTGGGAGCACCCTTGCTTGAGGGATTTTGAGATTGTTGTTATGTTTTATGTTCTGTTTGTTTAGTCTAAAAGTAGTTGTTGTTTTTTTTTTTAAAGATTTTATTTATTTATTTGACAGACAGAGATTACAAGTAGGCAGGGAGGCAGTCAGAGAGAGGAGGAAGCAGGCTCCCTGCCGAGCAGAGAGCCCAATGTGGGGCTCGATCCCAGGACCCTGGGATCATGACCTGAGCTGAAGGCAGAGGCTTTAACCCACTGAGCCACCCAGGCATCCCCAAAATAGTTTTTTAAAAAAGGGTACTCAGGCTGACAAGATGATGGGACCTACGGGGTGGCCCACACCAAGGAGTCCAGACACTATGGATTGTAAGATAGACAAGGTAGAGGGTTTTCATTTTCACGACAGGTGATGAAATTGGACTTCGCTCTCAGAGACCCTGTTTATTTATTCAACCATTTTTTATACTAATGTAGATTTCTGGATATTTATTTTATTCTTTGGATCATAATCCAGTGCTATCACTATTTATCTTATTGTTCAAACTGTTCCACTTTGGCTCTTTAACTATTCAAATTGGGTTCTGTCTCTGGACTTTTTTTTCTCCCCTGCACCCATGTGTGGATTTTTGTTTTTAAATAACAGCTTTATTAGTATTAGTACAAAAGTAAGGCGGCTGGGGAGGCAATATATGATGATTACCATAAGAAGGTTTGGAAGTGAAGAAAAATACAGAAAGGAAAATTGAAAGTACCCATAATCCCATCATCCAGAGTTAGAAACAGTTTATTTGGTTATTTAAACAGGATCAATAAGATATTACCTAATTTATGTGATTATTCTGCTCTCAGGTTCTGGTTCTTCACCATTGTAAACGTTGTCATGAACAGCATTGCACACAGATCTCTGTTCAGGCCCTTAATAGCTCCCTTAGGAGAGGATCCTAGAGATAGGATTAGAGCCCTGGAAAGGATTTACTTTTTAAAAGCCTTTGGAGCCCTATTCCCAGATTTTTCACCAGAGGCATTTTATTAGGAGCAGATTGAACAAGAAACATGGAGTCACTCTTGTCCCCTGCACTCTCACTAGCCCCAGGGGCCCAGTTTTGACTCCGTCGGTGTTGCCAGGGGTATTAGGCTCTGACAGAAGCACAGTCTCAAGGCAGGAGGGTTAGCCTGGTGGCCAGCCCTGTGCCGGAACCTGGGGACAAAAACACTGGACCAAGCCCTTGCCTTGGTCTGGAGGAGTCTGACTAACAGACACAGCCCTTGGGCTAGAGGAGGCTGTGAGGACTGGCCTGAGTGCAGGGGGTTGGGGGACAGCGGGCTGCATAGGCACTGCTGTGGATCAGAGCTGCTCTAGCAAAGCTGTGTGTCTGAATTTCACTGGCCTATGCTGGGTGTTGGAGTCCCGTGGGAAGGGGTTCAGTCCCAGCCCAGCCACAACTGTACAGTCTTGGGCAAGCCTCCTGACCCTCTGCTTATCTGTAAATGGGAAAAACATTCCCTGTCACCCTGGGTGGTTGTGAGGGGTTGTCCTGGGGGGGGATCCCCTTGCAGAAGAACCAGACTTGACTCTCTTTTGTAGCTGGGGGCTCCTATTTCATGATTTCCCGCTCGCTGGGGCCAGAATTTGGAGGCGCTGTGGGCCTGTGCTTCTACCTGGGAACAACATTTGCAGCCGCCATGTACATCCTAGGTGCCATTGAGATCTTGCTGGTGAGTTAGGCTAAGCCCTGGCCAATTCTGCTCTTGTCCAACTAGTCCCTTTTCCCTAGGCCAGGCTGTTCATGCTCCCATCACCTCTGGCCAGGGGCTGGGGCTTACTATGTGGAGGGCCTTCTCAAGGGAGAAAGATCTTTGCTCACCCTCTCCCCTTCAAGCCCTTGCCAGTTTGGGCCAGGCAGGGGAGGGGCCTGGCTGCCTTTCATCTTGACCCTGAGTGTTCCATCTACCTAGGCACCATTTCAGCCATAGCAGGTGGTCTGTAAACTGCTGCGTTTAACTCTGTGATCTCAGTGATCATGCAGAGCCTACCTCCTGGGCTTGTGTAGGCTCTGTGCCTGTCTTTCCCCAGGGCTCTGTGCCAAGGCCCTTCAGATCCTTGTTATCCTTGTCCCTAAAAGGGTGAACAGCCACTGGAACTGTGCCCCCTCCATGAGCCCCAGGTGCACTCTGACTCAGCTTCCTCCTCCCCACTGAACTGCCCCAGCTGGTGGAGCAGAGATGGAGGGGTTGTGGGGAGCACAGAGTAACAAGTACACGTCCCTGGGGATCCAGACAATAGGAGATGTTTAGAGGAACTGCCTCACTATCCCCACCTCCAGGTCCTTTGCCTGTAATAGGGCTCTGCTCCTGCATCTTCTGGGGTTGGGGAGAGGGATTGTTTTTTGTTTTCCATTTCCCACATTCCTGCATTTATTATTTGGATTTCTTCTGTAAGCAGAATGTGTCCTCTTTCCCGTTTATTTATTTATTTAACCGTGTATTTGTATCACTACAGACTCCTGGATATTTATTCTTTGGCTCATAATCCAGTACTATCATAATTTTATTTGTTGGCTCTTTAGCTATTCAGGTTGACTCCTGTGTCTGAATAAATCTTTAAAAAATTACAGCTTTATTAAGATATCATTCACATACAATGCAGTTCTCTACCCATTTTAAGTATATGAGTTAATGGTTTTTAGTATATTCAGAGTTGTGCCACCATCAACCACAGTCAATTTTAGAACATTTTCATCCCCCCAAGAAGAAATCCCATTCTTGTTGGTAGTCTTGTTCCCCATTCCCCCAGCCCTAAGCAACCATTAATTTACTTTCTGTCTTTAATCGGATTTACCCATTCTGGATATTTCATGTAATGGGATCATAAAATATATGGTCTTTTATGACTGTCTTTGTCTAAATATTCTTTTAAAAAGAAAACCAAAGTGACAGAATTCACTTTCCAAAAAGGAAGATTGAACTTTCTTTATCCGTCTTGTTTCAGACGTACATTGCTCCGCCGGCTGCCATTTTTTACCCAACAGGCACCCACGATACATCAAGTGCTACCTTGAACAATATGCGGGTGTATGGGACCATTTTTCTGACCTTCATGACCCTGGTGGTGTTTGTTGGTGTCAAGTATGTGAACAAATTTGCTTCACTCTTCCTGGCCTGTGTGATCATCTCCATCCTGTCCATCTATGCCGGGGGCATCAAGTCAATTTTTGACCCTCCTGTGTTTCCGTAAGTAACCTGGGAATACCTCCACACATTGCCCTGACATCCCTCCCAAGGACGTGGCCTTTAAGTCCCAGAGACTGGAGGATGGGAACACACTGGGCCTCCAGCTGAGCAGGTGCTGATGCTTCTGCCCCTCCTATCCTTCCCCACAGAGTATGCATGCTGGGCAACAGGACCCTATCCCGGGACCAGTTTGACGTGTGTGCCAAGACAACCACAATGAACAATGAGACAGTGGCCACCCAGCTATGGAACCTCTTCTGCCACAGCCCCAACCTTACCACTGACTCCTGTGACCCTTACTTCCTGGTCAACAATGTGACTGAGATCCCTGGCATCCCCGGTGCAGCTGCCGGTGTGCTCCAGGGTGCGTCCTCCCTCCCATCCTCCTGCTTCTGACACACGGGCAGAGTAGGAGGCAGGGAGCGAGTGCGGAAGGGGACTGGAGCACAGAGCTGTCCTTGTGTGGCCAGCTCAGGAATGGGGGGCATGTCTGGCTGCCTTCCCGGGCCAGCGGTGTCCTCTCAGCCTTGTTCCTGGCAGCTAGGTTTTGGGTGAAAAGAGCCTGTTTGGCCAGTATCCCAGGCATGCAGCAGCCCCTAGAAAGTTCTGGCAGCCCCTCTCTCCCCAGCCACCCGCCACTGATGCTGCCTGTGATTCTCACAGGAGCTATAAAGGGCTTCTGTGTAGGAGGCAGGCAGTGGCTCTGGTCAGGAGGCTCTGGTCAATGTTGGTTCAGCCACCTTTGCTTGTCAGACTTCTGTCAAGACAGTTCTTCCCTGTGGCCAATGCTGCCCACCCTGCCTGCCAATATCCCAAAACCCCAGAGCCCCTTACAGCTGCAGCTTCTGGCTGGGCTGCCCCAAACTGCCCCTGGGAGGGCCACATTCCTGATGCCGCTGCCCCCACAGAAAACTTGTGGAGCGCCTACCTGGAAAAGGGCGAGGTTGTGGAGAAGCATGGGCTGCCTTCCACAGATGCCCTCGGCTTCAAGGAGAGCCTGCCCCTGTACGTGGTGGCTGACATCGCCACATCCTTCACCGTGCTGGTTGGCATCTTCTTTCCCTCCGTAACAGGTGAGTACCTCTAGCCCGCCCACCCGGCCCTGCCCTCACTCCTGGGGAGCCCCTGAGGGTGTCCTGTTGTTTTTGGAGGCATTATGGCTGGCTCAAACCGTTCCGGGGACCTCCGTGATGCCCAGAAGTCCATCCCTGTGGGGACCATTCTAGCCATTGTTACAACCTCCCTTGTGTGTATCCTTTCCCAGGCCACGAGTGGGCGGGGAGAGGGGCGGGAGGCCTCATCTGCACATAAGTCACCAGCTGGCCAGCACACACGCACCACACCCGCGTGGACACATACACACCTCATTCTTCACATGCGTGCGCGCGATGGGGGTGTGGCGACACGAGACCCTCAGCTGGGGTTGTCCCAGCTGCCTGCTGCCTCAGGCTGGGGTGAGGGGAGTGTGGGTTCCGTGTGGGGACCGAGCGGGGGCGGCAGAGCCAGCGGAGGCCTCGCTTTCCTTGACACGGCTGCAGACTTCAGCAGTGTGGTTCTCTTTGGCGCCTGCATCGAGGGTGTGGTACTCCGGGACAAGTGAGTGAGCCGGGCCCCTCCCTGTGGCAGGGGGCTCAGCTTTTGCCTGCCCTGACACCAGCTCCCCTCGTACACGTGGTCCCACACATGTCCTCAGGCTGCTGGTTGCCAGTGGTGGTCTGTGCCACCAGGTGAGTCCGGCCCCACCAGGACTTCTTCTTCTGAGAGGATGGTGGTTTTAGGACCAGGGCTGGGCTGAGGGAAAGGATAGGGCCTAAGGAACTAGTCTTCTCTGCTGAGGGGCCGGAACTCTGCCCACCGTAGCCATCCTTCCTGACTGCTGACATCTTTCACTCTGGGCAGCCCCCCCGGCAGGGTTTGGGGGCTCCTTGCATGGAGCATGGCCTGAGCCTGGCCCCTGCAGGTACGGCGATGGCGTCAGCAGGAACCTGGTGGTGGGCACACTGGCCTGGCCTTCGCCCTGGGTCATCGTCATCGGCTCCTTCTTCTCAACGTGTGGTGCTGGCCTGCAAAGCCTCACGGGGGCACCGCGCCTGTTGCAGGCCATTGCCAAGGACAACATCATTCCCTTCCTCAGGGTGAGCCCATCTGTACCACCCCCCACAGCCTGGGTGCCCCTGGCCACTCACACTGGCAGGGGAGAGAGGTAGGGCTATGGATGCCCTGCATCATGCTGGGGCCTCTTGTGGCCCTGGGGCTGTGTGGCCATCTGTGAGAAGTTGCT
Organism: Neogale vison; assembly: GCF_020171115.1. Lineage (NCBI taxonomy): Eukaryota > Metazoa > Chordata > Mammalia > Carnivora > Mustelidae > Neogale > Neogale vison. The sequence goes on from NC_058097.1 coordinate 17,722,258, forward strand.
GAGAGCCGCCCTGGCCCAGCCCTGCCCTGCTGCTGGCAGAGCTACTTGGGCCCAGAATCCTCATGGCCTTTCTATGGCTCATCTACAGCAGAGTGTCCTGGAAAGATGGGAGGGCGGAGAAGCTTGTGGTACCTGTCAGGGCAGGTGTGGGCGTGACCCAAGCCCCGGAAGAGAGCCTTGGGAATGATGGAGGCCGGGCTGTGGCTTGTGGCCCAGGGTGTGGCATGGGGGTGAGGAACCAGCTTCTTCCCTTGCTGACCCCACTGACCCTGGTGCCTGCAGGTATTTGGCCATGGAAAGGCAAATGGTGAACCAACGTGGGCACTCCTCCTGACGGCACTCATTGCTGAGCTGGGCATCCTCATCGCCTCGCTTGACATGGTGGCCCCCATTCTATCCATGTGAGCTGGGGGCCAGGGGAGGGCAGGGGAATGGTCTTGGGAAAGGAGTCTGTACCCTCAGCACCTGTCATCTAGGGGCCCCCAGCACCTTCCTGTGTAACCCTGTCCGGTGTTGAGGGTCCAGCTGGGAGCGGGGTCAGGCTGTGTGGGGAGAAGTGTGCATGGCCGAGCTCAGCCTGCCTCTGCATGGAGACGGTTCCAGAGTGAGCCCACCACTTACACGGGATCTTAGAGACCAGCAGGTCCCACACTCCTCTGTGGGAGACTCCCAGGGCAGGCAGCCAGAGCCTTCCGCACCCAATAGGGCATGCACTGAATGCCGAGTGCCTTGATGAAGTCACCACTGCCCCACCCATCTGTTTTCAAAGTTGTTTGCTTTTAAACTTCTGGAGTCAGCTGGACACTTGAGGCCCCCGGTGCCGTGTAGAAGTTGGTCAGCATGTGGCACTTTCCAGGGGTCCCTGAGCCGGAGCTCCTGTGGTCAGCATGTGTCCCTCTGCCAGTGGCTACTCTGCTTCTCCTCAGACATCTCGTTCCACTGCCCGTGCTTGTTTGGTTATCACAGACCTATCCCTCACTGCCCCACTCAGCCTTTGGCCTGACAGGTCCTCCTTTCCCCCTGAAACAGCCCCCTAGCCAAAGCCAGGCCTGCCAGAATCGCTCACTCTCATTGCCCTCAGCTCTGCTGGCGGCTCTGTTGCCCAGCTCCGCGTGTGCCTGCGTGTGCACCTACAACCGTCCTTGCCATCTTCATCAGATGGTGACCCCCCACTGCCCAGGCCAAAGGGTGTATTGGCCTTTATCAGGTGGTTCTTCCCTGCAGCCCCAAAGGGACTGACCACTTCCCCGTTCTAGGGGGTTCTACCCCCTGGCATGCCTTTTCTAGTAAGTTGTCCTGGCTTCTTGTCTGCTATTCCTTTTTCTGCCAGCTGAAGGTGGAAGTGGGCGCTCGCTCCTTTCCCTCAGCCCTGTGCTCCTCAGCTGGAGGGCTCCCACATCCCAGCCTCCCACACCCACCAGAGTCCCCACTGTCCCTACTTCATTGTATGCAAAATGGCCCTTTCATATTCCCTGGAGGTTCTCCTCTCCACATTCACAATAGCCTTTCATCCAACTGGTCACCTGGCCAGCAGCCTGAGTACCTGAGTATTGTCTGTCCCTCTCCTGACACTGAGCACTCCTTAGCGCCATCCTTTTCCACTGCTCCCCTCCCTGGAGCCCCTTTCCCACCTCATCTGCCTGTAGACGCTGGTCCTCTGAGAGCTGACTCTGCGGACACCCCTACAGTGGACCCTTCTGCCTCAGGCCCTGCGGCTGAGGAGACCTGACCACACAGGGCGGGGCCACCACACACTCCCGGTTCCTCGGGCAGGCCCAGCCTGAGGAAAGGCAGGTACATCAGGCCACTGGCTGCTGAGGAGGCTGCTCTGCACCAACCATTCCCTGTGCTGCAGGTTCTTTCTGATGTGTTACCTGTTTGTGAACCTGGCCTGTGCCGTGCAGACGCTCTTAAGGACACCCAACTGGCGGCCCCGGTTCAAGTACTATCACTGGTAAGCGCCAGAGGACCCATCAGACACAAGAATTGTGGGGGAAGAGGGGAGCCCCGTCCAGGATGGGGTTTGAGTTTCCTGGGTAGCGTTGCTCTGGTAAGAGATTGGGGTGTTGGAGGGTTGGCTGGGTACCCTACTGATCTCCCTGATTCTGGTCCTTCCCCACTCTGGCCCAGGGCGCTGTCCTTCCTGGGCATGAGCCTCTGCCTGGCCCTTATGTTTGTCTCCTCCTGGTACTACGCCCTGGTGGCCATGCTTATTGCGGGCATGATCTACAAGTACATCGAATACCAAGGGTAAGCGGGGCTGCCACCTGGTCAGGGCAGGTGGGGTGGTCTGTCTTTCGGGTTTGAGGGAGCTGAGCCATCTATTACTAGACACCATGGGTGTGGGGCCGGGGTTCTGTGACTCGGACTGGCTCATATACACATGGACGGAATCCCGCGGGTGGGCCCAGGGGCTCACCAGCGCATGGTGGTCTCCGCAGGGCTGAAAAGGAGTGGGGTGACGGGATCCGAGGCCTCTCCCTGAGTGCTGCCCGCTATGCACTGTTGCGGCTAGAGGAGGGGCCTCCCCACACCAAGAACTGGCGGTGAGTTCACACCCGGGCTGGCAAGAGCCACTCTAGGTCCTCAGGGGCTGTTGGGAGGGTGGGAGGTCAAGAGGTGCTGGCTCTCCCTCCCAAGTCCATGTTCCCTGTACCAGGGTTGTCAAGTACCCCTGGATTCTTGCTTCTCAAACCTGTGGGGGCCTGTGAGCTGAGAAAGGAGGAAGAGGGGCTCCCTGGAAACCTGTGGCCCAGGTCTCAGGCTGTCCACCTGGGCCCTGCAGGCCTCAGCTGCTGGTGCTGCTGAAGCTGGACGAGGACCTTCACGTGAAGTACCCGCGGCTCCTCACTTTCGCCTCCCAGCTGAAGGCCGGCAAGGGCCTGACCATCGTCGGTTCTGTCATCCAGGGCAGCTTCTTGGAGAGCTATGGCGAGGCTCAGGCAGCCGAGCAGGTGCCTGCTGTAGGGGGCAGGGTGCTGCACCAGACTGGAGGTGTCTGGGCTCCTGCTAACTCCTAGGAGAAGGGGACTAATCCTGGCCAGCCAGGTGGCCAGCACTGCTGCCCCAAGAGCTGAGGCAAGGGGGAATCGCTGTCCCGCCTTGAAAATATGGCCTCTGGGTGGGCGGCTTATCCCCTTCTCCTCCCTGACCCTCACCCCTGGGTCACTCTGTGGAGAAGGAGCCCAGGAGGAGATAAGACACTAATGGCCTTGTCTTCTGCCCCTGGTGTCTTCTCTACAGACAATCAAGAACATGATGGAGATTGAGAAGGTGAAGGGCTTCTGCCAGGTGGTCGTAGCCAGCAAGGTTCGAGAGGGGCTGGCCCACCTCATCCAGTCTTGCGGCCTGGGTGGCATGAGGCACAACTCCGTGGTGCTGGGCTGGCCCTATGGCTGGCGACAGAGCGAGGACCCGCGTGCCTGGAAGACCTTTATCGGTGCGTGACGGGGCAGGTCCTGGGCTGGGCCGCGTGGGAGAGGGGCTGGGGATCAAGTAAGGGTGGAGGCCCGAGGGCCACAGGCTGGCCTTCAGCAGTGGCCTTCTTCCCCAGACACCGTGCGTTGCACCACGGCGGCCCACCTGGCCCTACTCGTCCCCAAGAACATCGCCTTCTACCCCAGCAACCATGAGCGCTACCTGGAGGGCCACATTGACATTTGGTGGATCGTGCACGACGGGGGCATGCTAATGCTCTTGCCTTTCCTGCTACGCCAGCACAAGGTGGGCCGGCGGGGCGGACGCAGGCGGGCAGGGCTGGGCCCTTGGTGGGGTGGCTTGTGGCTAAAGCGCCTACCTGCTCCTGGGGCCCAGGTGTGGAGGAAGTGCCGAATGCGCATCTTCACTGTGGCCCAGATGGACGACAACAGCATCCAGATGAAGAAGGACCTGGCCATCTTCCTGTACCATCTGCGCCTTGAGGCGGAGGTGGAGGTGGTAGAGATGGTGAGTCACCTGCCCCTGTGGTCCCATGGCTGCCCCGCCGCATGCAGCCCATTCCTTGTGGCCCATTCTCTCTCTCCAGCACAACAGCGATATCTCTGCATACACCTACGAGCGGACACTGATGATGGAACAGCGCTCCCAGATGCTGCGGCAGATGCGGCTGACGAAGACGGAGCGGGAGCGAGAAGTTGGTGGCTCTCTTGTTTGGGGCAGGGGCGCGGGTGGCAGGTCAGGCTTCGGAGACCCCATTGGTTTGGGGAATTGGAATGACTCACCCCACCTACCCTCACCTGAGTCAGTACCCATTTCCCGGAGGCCCCATGCTCATGTTGGGCCAGCCAGGCCGCCCTTTTCCTATGGCACCAAGGCTGACTTTCCTCAGGCCCAGCTGGTCAAGGACCGACACTCAGCCCTGCGGCTGGAGAGCCTGTACTCGGACGAGGAGGATGAGTCTGGCACTGGTGCTGACAAAATCCAGATGACATGGACGCGGGACAAGTACATGGCGGCTGAGTCCTGGGACCCTAGCCACGCCCCTGACAATTTCCGGGAGCTGGTGCATATTAAGCCGTGAGTGTAGCAAAAATGGACCCCACCATAGAGGAGTCTGGGAGTGGAGGTGTGCTTGGGTCAGAGCAGGTTTTTGGTGAACCAGGGGTGGGGCCTGTGATCAGCTGCATCTCCTGCAGGGACCAGTCCAACGTGCGTCGCATGCACACTGCCGTAAAGCTCAACGAAGTCATTGTCACGCGCTCCCATGATGCCCGCCTGGTTCTACTGAACATGCCCGGCCCACCCAAGAACAGCGAAGGTGATGAGAACTGTATCCTCTTGTGGAGAGGAAGCAGTGGGGAGGTAGACAACACATGAGGTCAGGCCAGGAGCTCTTCTCCTTAGATGCCCGCGGGGACTGCGAGGTTACCCCAGCTCTGATTAATAGGCCAAACTTCCCTGGGTGCCCCTTGGTGCCGGTGCTGCCTCCTTGACCTGATGCCCTACAGACATGGAGTTCCTGGAGGTGCTGACCGAGGGCCTCGAGCGTGTGCTGCTGGTGCGTGGCGGCGGCCGTGAAGTGATCACCATCTACTCCTGAGCCGGCTAGACACTTGTGGCTTGGAGAGAAGGTGTCCAAGATAATAGCCTCCTCCAGCAGCCCTGCTTTGCCTGGCCCTGTCCTGGACCCAGCTCTGCTAGGTCTCTGTTGAAGCCCAGGCATGGGCTGATAATGCCGATGGATCCGAAGTTCTGCAGGACCCTGAGAGGTCTGGGGACTTCCCCATCCAGCACCCCAGGAGGGCTGTCCTGGCTGGAGAAGACTTAGGGGGAGGGGGGCTCACATGGGATTTGAAGACAGCCTGCCCAGGAACGCTATTTATTGCATATTTATTGTTTGGATGTCACCATCAGAGAGGAGAGGAAGGGCAACAGGGGAGGGGGGTCTGGCCCCACCCACCTGCAGGAAGACCTGGCTCAGGCTACTGTGGGCAGGGTCCCCCACCAAGCCAAGCCGAATGGAACTGGCCAGCTGGAGCCTGACTTTTTTCAATAAAACATTGTGTACTTCTGGGCCTCCTGCTGCCATGGCTCTGTTTCCCCTGGCACCAAGGGAAGAAGGCGGAACTGAAACCAGGCCCAGAGCTGGCTCCCTGAGGCTATGCCCCTTTCCGGCAATCTCTGGCCACCCCCATTGGCCAGGCTGTCCCTCCCACTGGCCTTAGGGCCCCTCCCACCCCCACTCCAGATAAGGCCAGCCCAGGACTGCTTCACTGGGCAATAGGCACTAGGGCTGGAATGGGGCCGCCGGGCTCCCCATGGCAGTGGGGGCTGCTGCTGCTGGGTCTGCTGCTCCCCCCTGCCACCCCTTTCTGGCTTTTCAATGTGCTCTTCCCCCCGCACACCACGCCCAAGGCTGAGCTCAATAACCACACACGGCCCGTCATCCTCGGTAAGCCCCCACCAGGCCCCTGATGCACCAGGCCAGACCTCAGGGAGCCTGGGCCCCAGCCCCCCGGTAGCAGACCCTGCCAAGGCCCTTCTGCCCCTGCATTTGCCTCATACCTGCCTGTGTTTGAGGGTCCAAAGGCTTCTGCAAAGAAATGAACCCCTTCCCCCACCACACTGTTCTGCGTCTCTCAGCTATCTACCCCAGGCCGCTGGAGTTGGGGGCGGGTGAGCCTGAGGGCTTGGCCTGGGTATTACAAGCTGTGGTCAGCTATAGCCACTCAGCCCCCATCCCAGCAAAGACAAGATGCCCAACCCAGGAAAACAGAAGAGGCCCATCAAGGCCTGCCTCCTACTCCTAGGCCCAGCCCCCACTCCCCCATACCTATTTGTTCTCACCTTGGACTTCGGCATTAATGGAGAGGCCAGGGTAGGTGTTTGCCTTTTGTAGACTGGGGCCAGTGGCCTTGGCCCCTGGACCTTCCATGCCTGAGGAGAACCTGGGCTCTAGGCTGCTGGGGGGTTGGGGTGGGGGTGTTAAAGGAAAGGATCAAGTCTTTAGTTCCTGGAGGTTGAAGGTGCGGGAGACGGAGGGGCGGAGCTGGTCGCACAGCCTGATGGGGGGGTGGCGGGAGAAGGGAGGAGAGTGGGGAGAGGAACACAGGGGAGGAATCCAAAGAATTCAGAATGAAGGCTAGTACCCACAGTGCCTGGCTGCCTGGGGAATCAGCTGGAAGCCAAGCTGGATAAACCAGATGTGGTGAACTGGATGTGCTACCGCAAGACAGAAGACTTCTTCACCATCTGGCTGGATCTCAATATGTTCCTACCCCTTGGGGTGGACTGCTGGATTGATAATACCAGGTATGTGCACTCCCCTCTGCCCGGCCCCCACGCTCAGCCCCTTGGCTGCTGGTGGGCTGAATGTCCCACCGCCCGCAGGGTTGTCTACAACCGCAGCTCTGGGCGCGTGTCCAATGCCCCTGGTGTACAGATCCGTGTCCCCGGCTTCGGGAAGACCTACTCTGTTGAGTACCTGGACAACAACAAGCTGGCAGGTGTGTTTACTGGGGAAAGGGTGGGCTGCGGCCGTGGCCGGCCCACAGGAGCCGTGACCAGAGCCTCCAATGCCACCGCCTTCCCCACAGGTTACATGCACACGCTGGTGCAAAATCTGGTCAACAATGGGTATGTGCGGGATGAGACGGTACGCGCCGCCCCCTACGACTGGCGGCTGGAGCCCAGTGAGTGTCTCTGTAGACAGTGGGCTTGGGGCAGGTGGGCCCTGACCCCTCACTGCCCTGACTCTTCACCCCACTCCACTGCAGGCCAGCAGGAGGAATACTACCGGAAGCTCGCCGGGCTGGTGGAGGAGATGCACGCTGCCTATGGGAAGCCTGTCTTCCTCATTGGTCACAGCCTGGGTTGCCTGCACTTGCTCTATTTCTTGCTGCGCCAGCCCCAGGCCTGGAAGGACCGCTTCATCGATGGATTCATCTCTCTTGGGGCTCCCTGGGGGGGCTCCATCAAGCCCATGCTGGTCTTGGCCTCAGGTGAGAGGGCCTCAGACCACCCGTGTTAATGAGGGGCCTGGGGTAGAGGGGGATGAAGCTGACCACGGGCCTGCCCTCACTTCTGCTTCTGCTCACATGGCCAGGCTGGGGGTGGGGGATGTCATTTACCACTCCTGAGGTCTGGCCCCTGTCACTGGCCCCTTGAGAGCAGTAAGCCTGGCCTGGCCTGGTAGCTCCTGCCAGAAGTCTGTTTTGGTGATCTGGTGTTTCAGTGACAAAAGGAAAGTAAATGGAGAGGAAGAGAGGAAGTGAACCCCATCAATCTGACACATGGACCTAGGTCTATTCCTTTAGTCTCAGGGCCTGCCCACTCGGATTTCAGCAGGCTTCTGGTTCCAGGAGCCCGTTTTCCAGAGACCTGCCTACTGAGAACATATCTGCCAAAGGCAGGGCCAGTCCCTGGAAGCCCCTCTGCCCTTTCCTGAGAACTGACACAGCTGTCACCTGTTGAGCACTGACTATATGCTGGGCACAGCCAGACTTGACCTTCCCTCCAGTAGCTCATTGATCTGCTCAGGAAAACACTCATCAGACTCCCATCGATAAGGGCCAAACAGAGACTCAGTCTGATTTGATTCTTCAAGAACATGGCTCTGACCCCGAGTAGCCTCAGTCCACAGCGGCCACCAGCCACTTGGCTGAGGGAGAACCACCGCACCATCCTCCCATCTACACACATATATCCCCATATTCCGGAAACCAACTTCTCCCTCCTTTTGGGGCTCTACAGCTCTGCCCCACGTGCCATCAGGGCTTCTCATTTAATAAGCACACATTGAACACCCACTGAATGCTGGCATGCTCAGAGTTTGTGGCTTGGAGGCAGTGTTGCAGTTGGGCAGGGACAAGACTGAGCGTCCAGCTGAAATGGACTGGGAGGCAAGCCGTGGGCCGGAGGTAGCCAGGCTCCCTGACCCACCTGGGTTTGTGTTCACAGGTGACAACCAGGGCATCCCAATCATGTCCAGCATCAAGCTGAGAGAGGAACAGCGTATAACAACCACTTCCCCCTGGATGTTTCCCTCTAGCGAGGCATGGCCTGAAGACCATGTGTTCATTTCCACGCCCAGAGTCAACTACACAGGCCATGACTTCCAGCGCTTCTTTGCAGACGTGCACTTTGAGGAAGGCTGGTACATGTGGCTCCAGTCACGTGACCTACTGGCAGGCCTCCCAGCACCCGGCGTGGAAGTATACTGTCTGTATGGCGTGGGCCTGCCCACACCCCGCACCTACATCTTTGACCACGGCTTTCCCTACACAGACCCTGTAGGGATACTCTATGAAGATGGTGATGACACTGTGGCCACACGCAGCACTGAGCTCTGTGCCCGTTGGCAGAGCCGCCAGCCCCAGCCTGTGCACCTGCTGCCTCTGCACGGGACACAGCACCTCAACATGGTCTTCAGTAACCAGACTTTGGAGCACATCAATGCCATCTTACTGGGTACCTACCGACGTAACACCCCTGTGCCCCCAGCTGCCAGCCCAGGGCCTCCGCCCCCCAAATAAAGACCTTCTTTTGCTCTCTGAGCTTTGACCTGTAACTTGTGGGTTCAGGAGGAGACACTAGTGTCCACACACCAGGCTTCGCTGAGCAATAGCCCTAAGCCTGGTGCTTTGTGGAAGGTAAGGGCAAGATGGACTTTGGAGAAACGTGGCATTGAATTGGGAACCCTGAGATGTATAGCTTCCCACTCTCCTGATTGAGCTGTTTATGTAGATTGCCTCTGCTCTGGGATCATGGGACTGGAGGAAGCTGCACACACAGCTGTGCGATGGGGGCACCTAGAGGCAACAGTGCAGGGCAGAGAAGAAGTGAGCTGTCCCACCGACTCCCCAAAGGGCAGGTGGATCCCACCTCTAGACAGGGCTTTTTTAAAAAAAAAAAAAAAAAAAAAGATTTGTTTATGAGAGGGGCGCCAGGGTGGCTCAGTGGGTTAAGCCTCTGCCTTTGGCTCAGGTCATGATCTAGGGTCCTGGGATCAAGTCCCACATTGGGCTCTCTGCTCAGCGGGTAGCCTGCTTCCTCCTCTCCTCGCTCTCTGCCTGCCTTTCTGCCTACTTGTGATCTCTGTCAAATAAATAAAATAAAATCTTTAAAAAAAAAAAAAAGATTTGTTTATGAGAGAGAGAGAGACAGGCAAAGGAGCAGAAAAGAATCTCAGACAGACTCCCCGCTGAGCATGGAGCCCCCCGCAGGGTTCGACCCCACAAACCATGAAATCATGACCTGAACCAAAATCATGAGTCAGACACTCAACCGACTGAGCCACCACCCAGGTGCCTCCCTAGACAGGGCCCTTTGAATGCTAAGTGGGTGACAGAAGTACATAAGTTTAGAATCTGGGGGAGAGACAGTGACTAATCAGATCATTTCTCTAATGAAGGTTTAATTAATGGAGCTAAGTGGTCTGCGAGAACAGTTTAGGGAGCACCAAGGGTTTGAGTCTTGTGGGTCAGGGAAGGCTTCCTAGAGGAGCTGGTGCCTATTCTGAGATCATATGGGATGAGAAGGGTAATGTGGGCCACTATAAAGACTTGGCTTTGAGCCTAGGAGCAATATGCACTTGCTGAAGGGTTAACCAGGGGAAAATTGTAACCAGATTTGCAATCTAGGAAGAGTCCCTTCTCTGCAAGGTAAAGGGTAGCCTGGGGTGGGGGCTGAGGGGCAGGAAGCTTGGGGAAGCCAGAGAGGGCCGTGCAGTGTCCAGGAGAAAGAGGATGCTAGCTGAGACAAGCCTTGTCCATGGGCAGAGCCCGGCATGCCTCCAGGCCACTAGATGGACGGCCCCACAGGACCCCTCTAGTGAGAGGGAAGACAGCACCTGAGAGAGGGAAGCTGGAAGAATCAGTGTCAACATGGTGGAGGACTGAGCTTTGGTGTTTCAGGTTCCAGGTTTCAGGAAGGAGGCAAAGGCAACAAAAGAGCTGAAACAAAGAGGATGCCAAAGGACAAAAGGCGGCCATGCTTGATGCTGCTGGGAGGCCAGTAAGAGAAACCTGGCCAGTATGACACCCTTAGTGCTGAAGGTCTTGAGGTTAGAGTTGGGATATGGGCAGGCAAAGCTAGGGGCTCAGGGTGGAAGGGTGAGGGGCTGCTGAACAAGGGCCAGAGGCATTTGTCCCTCCGTTCAGAGGACTAGGAAGCAGGATGGAAAGCCAGGCAAGGACCTCTCCCCTTTGCCAAGCTGCCCAGGAGCAGTGGTGAAGGTGAAAGTGAAAGAGAAGATGAGGAAGGCACCAGCCAGGCTCTGAGGAAAAGGTGAAAGCGAAAGCGAGAAGGTCAGACCGGCTAGGAGGGTGCCTGACAGAGGACCTGGCTTTGGCCTTTTGCGCTCGTTGTCCATAGCCCTCCAACCCGCAGACCACCCTGCCCACCTAGAGATGCTGAAGCCAGAGTTAGAGCCCCGAAGGGGCTTCTCCTTCGAGAACTGCCAGAGGTGATGGGGGTGGTGGCTGGGGCGAGAGGAGGGACTTCTGGGAGTGGAAGCCCTAAGGCCTTTATTCGGGTGGGGGTGGAGAGGCGGCAGAGTGTGTTGGGCGAATTGGGTTCCCTGGCTCCTACCCCTAGAGATGAGGGAGTCTAGGACAGAGTTGGAGGATGTGAAGAGGCACCTCAACCTGGGCCACTCCACTCCGTTTCCAGAAATGCATCCTTAGAACGAATCCTCCCGGGCCTCCGGATCCCTCATCCACACAAGACCGGAACCACCATCGCGGGCCTTGTGTTCCAAGTGAGCAGGGGCGTGGGACTGGGGGGGGATCAGAAGGGTCACCTGGGGGATCGGACAGGCACTGAGCCAGCAGACCCTCTCCCTCCTCAGGACGGGGTCATCCTGGGCGCGGACACGCGGGCCACTAGCGATTCGGTTGTGATGGACAAGAACTGCGAGAAGATCCACTTCATCGCCCCCAAAATCTAGTGAGAAATCCCCAACCCATTCCCCCAAAGAACCGCCCCCTCGTTCCCATCCCGGGTCCCCACAGGTCCTAGCCCCGCCCACACCGATCCTCCCTTCCTTCTCAGCTGCTGTGGGGCTGGAGTAGCCGCGGACGCCGAAATGACGACGCGGCTGGCGGCGTCCAACATGGAGCTACACGCCCTGTCCACGGGCCGCGAGCCTCGCGTGGCCACAGTCACGCGCGTTCTGCGCCAGACGCTCTTCCGGTGCTGGGGGGGGGGTGTTGCTAAGATGAAGACCCTGAGGAGTGGCCGTGGTCGAAGGGTGGGTCGGAGAGGAGGTGGGACAGGACGAAGGGCGGGGTTGCGAGAGCCCCGGAGACCGGAAAAGGCTGACCTAAGAGGAGCCCGGCAACCGGAAGGAGCTATGTTAGGACCCGGGCGCCAGAGCGCAGGAACGGGCGGGGCTCGGGTCCCGGGCGGTGTCACGGAGGGGCGGGCCCAGGAGCCCGGTGCTTGGAGCTGAGCACGCCCACTCCCTGAAAAGGTACCGGGGCCACGTGGGCGCGTCGCTGATAGTGGGCGGAGTAGACTTCACCGGACCGCAGCTCTACAGCGTGCACCCCCACGGCTCTTACAGCCGTCTGCCCTTCGCAGCCCTGGGTGAGCTCTTCCTCCCCCTCCCCACGAATCCCAGCCGGGCGACCCTGGCCTCCTGTTCATCCCGCGACGCGATGGCCACGACTGACCTCCGATGCCCCTCCTACTTGCAGGTTCCGGCCAGGATGCTGCTCTGGCGGTACTGGAGGATCGGTTCCAGGCGAACATGAAGGTGAGCAACACCTGTCCCCCACTACGCGTTCACTGATGGGAAGGGCACGTGGGAGCTAGGGTAACACAGTGGTATCCTGGCCTAGTCTAGAGGTCAGGGAAGGCTTCTTAGAGGAGGTGACGACTGAGTGGAGACTGAGGGGACAGTGGAGTCAGAGTGAAGTGCTATTCCAACAGGGCCAAAGTTTGGACCGCTTGGAGAAGTCAAAGCTCAGGACCCTTTGAAGATGAGGGAGGAGGGAACGGCAAGTGGGGTCTGGAGTCTGGATTTTGTTTGGGTTGGGATGAAAGTGGATGCCCTGTGTTGCTTCAGAGGTGTCTAAGGCCCAGAACGGAAAAAGCAATGAGCTGATAGACTGGGGACCAAGACCACATTGGTTGGGTAGACAGCACTGGAAGCAGAACCACAAGTGTAAATGACTCAGAGGAGTTTGTGAAGTGGTGCACTGGCAACACGGCATCTCTGGAAAGGGAGGCAGAGACCAGGGCAAGGGAGCTTGGGGTAGATGGGAACATAGGGAAACAGAGAAGTCTGGATATGAGCAAATACTAAATACTCTGGCTTCGAGATGAACAAAACCTCTCGGCTATAGCCTGAAAGAGTCCATCAGGCCTCACGCACACATTATCATTCACAGCTGGAGGCCGCCCAGGAGCTGCTAGTGGAAGCCATCACTGCAGGGATCCTGGGTGACCTGGGCTCTGGAGGCAGTGTGGATGCATGTGTGATAATGGAGACCGGCGCCAAGCTTCTGAGAACATTAAGCTCACCCACAAAGCCCATAGAGAGGTGGGAGCATGGGAGATGGGGGACCACTAGGGAGGAGGGGCAGTAGCAGGGGAGATAGGAGGCTGCAAGAAGAGGACAGGCCACATGATGGGCCCAAGTTGAGAGCCCATCCCTTCCCTCTTGCAGGCCCAGCCAGTACCGCTTTGCCCCTGGGACCACAGCTGTCCTGTCCAAGACAGTGAAGCCACTGACCCTGGAACTGCTTGAGGAAACCGTGCAGGCCATGGAGGTAGAATGAAGTAGGATGATGCTTAGGGCTTGGAATGAAGAGAAATAAACCCAGGAAATACAAAAACACCTGAACGGATGGCTGTGTTGTTCCTGGGTGGAAGGGGGACAAGCAGCCATCCAGACACTGTGGCTCATGTACACCTGGAGGGGCCACTCCCTGCATCATTCTAGGGCCTGGCCTTATAGGTGCCCTTTACCCGTCGCCATAGGCATCTATTCCTCCAGAACTCCAGCCCTGGCAAGCACTGCAGCTCAAGGTGGAAGGCCCCTTCCTGACTCTCCAAACTGTACAGGTCCCCCTACCACTCCAGTGCCTTGCTCTTGCCCTCTAGTCTACTGAGGACTGTTGTAAAACCCAGAAGGCCCCCCACACTGCCCCCTTTCCCTGGCTCATCAGTGTCCCACAGCAAAGCCCACACCTCTCAGTCAAGGAGACTGCATGGACTCCACTGAGTTAGCCCTGAAGGCTGACAGAGGAGCTGCTCCCTGACTCCTAAGGCAAGTTCTTACACAACACTCCTCACCCCTGCAACACCTTTATCTGTGCAACCGCTCCCATGACCAGGCCCACTCTAAGGGCTTCTATTTGGACGTGCTGATCTGTGAAAGGGGGGGCGGGGGTCTCCCGAGTTTGCTAGGCCGATGGATCATAGGGCTTATGCAGAGAAGATGACATGACACATTTATCCAACAAACCTTTGCTGAGTGCCTCCTGAGGGCCAGCCCAAGGGTCATGTGCTGGCAGGAGATCGTGCCCCCAGAGAGAACAGTTGACTCCACTGGAGCTTCGGAACTGTTAGAGTCTGCCCAACCCCTGGAGAGGGTCTGCTCTGAGCTGGACATCCCTGGACCCCTGACTGTGTTCCCCCCTCCCCAATATTTTATTATGAAGATTTTTAAACATAGCAGCTGAATTGCACTGAACACCTATATACCCACAATCGACTTTACAGTTATTATTGTTATATTCGCTTGATCACACTTCCATCCCTCCATTCCTCTGTTCTACCATTAGCGTGTCTTTTTTTATTTTTTTTTTTTTTTGCGCATCTTATTTTTTTGATGAGAGTCAAAAAAATGACACTACTTGGAGTCAGTTGGTGCCCCCCACACCTCTAGGAGCCCAGCCAACTTACCTATTGCAGCTTTGCACACGGGGCTGTCTTCTCTTCCTTAGTGCAGGCTCAGCCTAGAACTCTACAACAGCTGGGCTGACACCAAGAACTTGCCCACAGGAACCCCAAGGCCTGGAGGCTGTCACCCTGGGACCCATAACCCCCATCCAGGGTCAGCCAGTCACCAAGTGCTCACACCTTACCCTCCTGTGTGCCAGGCCCCTACCAGGTGTCGTCTCCTCAATAAGAGTGTGGGCTTTGGAGCCAGGTGAAGGTTTGGGTCCAAACGTACTATGTGCTGATGGAAGAGTCACCATCTCTTTGGACAAACTGACTCCTGTTCCAAGTTGGTGAGAAATCACTGAGATGCTATTAGATTTGTGACCTGCCAGAACCCCTGTCCTGGCCGCATGCCCCTGGCCCTCCACAGCACAGCTGGCACAGCTGGACATTCCTTCCACCCATCAGGAACACCCCTGGGTGGGGAGCAGGCTTCTCTGAGTCTGGTGCCCTGACAGCCCTAAGAAACTTCGCTGATCCCAGCCACCATGTAGTCCACACAGACCTAACTTAACCACGAGTCCTTGCTATTTAACACTCAATGCTTGGGATGTGAGGTGGTTCAGGGAACCAATTAGAGATCAGGCTTTGGGGGGTGGACATGAGAGCCTCACACCTGGTCTGTGTCTGATAAAGTCCAGGCCTGAATCCAAGACCTTGACCTAGAGACCCTCCTCCTGACCAGAGCATGGGAGGGGGCTGAGCCCACACAGCTGGCTTGGCCTCAGGCCTGGGACTTTTGCCCAAGGACGAGGAGAACCATAAAAGTAGTCCCAGCTCTCAACCTCATGCCTGCCACAATGCTGCTGCTCAGTCTGACCCTTAGCCTGGTCCTCCTCGGCTCCTCCTGGGGTGAGTGGGCCTGGACTAGCCCTGATGACCAGCCCTAAAGCAACCAAGCTTCAAAAACCAGCCCCAGGCTTCCTGCCCAGGGGCTCGGGGAAGGGGCTGGGCTGGCTGGAAGGGAATTAGGTGGACAGAGTGGGTTAAAGAAAAAGGAAGTGCCAGGGTTGGGGTGGTGGGGGCCAGGGGCTGGTTTCACAAATGGGACAAGATTAGGCCAGAGCTAGGAGCCAGGGAAGGTTTAGGAAGCTGAGAAGTGAAGGTTGGACATGTAGTTTAGGGAGAAGCCTCTGGCTGTTGAGTCCTGGAGCAGGTGGCGAAGCCAGGGAGGAGACTATCCCAGGGGTTAGGGAGAAAAGTGCCCTGAGTTGGAGGGTGAGAGTGAATCTGGGGAGCAATGGGAAGTAAGGGTGGAGAGAGGTTAGAGGACGGATAGAATCTGGAGGTGAATTAGAGGTAAGGACATAGGTAACCAAGATACCTAGAGGTGCTCAGGGTGAGAAGGGGTAATGAGCCCTCTCAATTTGGACCTCTGAGGGCCAGAGCCTGGGGGCACCCAGGAGGAGGTGGGGAGAGCTGGGTAGGGGTGTGGGGGTGTGGGGGTGTGGGAAGCAGGTCCTCACCAGCCCAATGGCCAGGCTGCGGAGTTCCTGCCATCAAGCCACTACTGAGCTCCAGCCAGAGGATTGTCAACGGGGAGAACGCAGTGCCAGGCTCCTGGCCCTGGCAGGTGTCCCTGCAGGTACATGGACCCCGGGGGTGGGGCAGGGTACCAGGTTCTTCATGCCTAGATGCAGCCTGAGCCCACCCCCACTTCTGACCCCTGACCCCAGGACAGAAGTGGCTTCCACTTCTGCGGAGGTTCCCTCATCAGCCAGTCCTGGGTGGTCACTGCTGCCCACTGCAATGTCAGGTGAGTACTCCCACTCTACCTGCCCCGGAGCCCACCTCTCCCCACCTCCTTGCCCTGCATGCCCCTCTCTTGTCACTCTGCCCTCCCTGCGGCTGCCCAACCCCCTTCTCACTGCAGCCCTGGCCGCCACGTTGTTGTCCTGGGTGAGTACGACCGATCATCCGGTGCGGAGCCTTTGCAGGTTCTGTCCATCTCAAAGGTGAGTATCTAGGCTAAAGACATGGAAAGAAAGAGTGGCTGGGGCAGATGGGGGGCTCTGGGAATGAGGAATTCAGGGCAGGCCCTAGGCTAGCCTCCTCAGCAACCATCAACCATGGGGGGCCTATGCCCATGACCATCCTCCCTGGCTCCTTCCTGGTTCCACAGGCCATCACGCACCCTTCCTGGAACCCCAACACCCTCAACAATGACCTGACTCTACTGAAGCTCGCCTCCCCAGCCCAGTACACACAACGCATCTCACCAGTCTGCGTGGCCTCCTCCAATGAGGCGCTGCCTGCGGGCCTCAAGTGTGCCACCACTGGATGGGGACGTCTCAGTGGCGTGGGTAGGAACTTGGGCCAAAGATCTGGGTGACAGGGCCAGGGTGGGAAGCAGTCATCCAGGGCCTCACCATCCCCTCTGGCCCCCAGGCAATACGACTCCAGCACGCCTGCAGCAGGTGGCCCTGCCCCTGGTCACCGTGAATCAATGCCGGCAGTACTGGGGCTCACGCATCACTGACTCCATGATCTGTGCGGGCGGCGCAGGGGCCTCCTCGTGCCAGGTGAGCATCAGCATCCTGGCCCGCCGTCTGCACTGCCCTGGGGCACCCCCTGACCTCCATGCTGACTGCTCTCCTCTCCCTCCTCAGGGAGACTCCGGAGGCCCTCTGGTCTGCCAGAAGGGGAACACATGGGTGCTTATTGGCGTCGTCTCCTGGGGCACCAGCAACTGCAATGTGCGCCAGCCTGCCATATACACTCGGGTTAGTAAGTTCAGCAACTGGATCAACCAGGTCGTAGCCTCCAACTGAGCTGGCCACAGGTCCTCTCCCCATCTCAATCCAATAAAGACCCCGTGCTCTGTCCTCTTGTGCCTTCCTGTCCTTTCAAGGGAAAGGAGGGCTTCTGGGAGTCCCTCTTCCCACTTTGGGACTTTGACTTCTGGCATGGCAGGTGTTGAGTCGGATCTTCCTAGCGTAGCCATGCCCAGGGCACGCGGCCCCCCACCCCCATTCTTCCTCCTCCTAGGAAACTCCTGGTCCACAGCAAGGAGCCTGGACTGTCAGAATGGATGGGCAGCCTTCCCTGAGGAGGGCAGCCTGTTTATTGAGTACAGAGGATACATTTACAACCGGAGTACACAAAATAAATAACTGCACATTCTCCAGCCACGGTCCATGGCATAAAGGCCCAGGTGGGCCTATCAAAGGCCCAAGTCTCCAAATGCCGTCTTACCCTTAGGACCAGGCCGGCCTTGGATAAGAGAGGAAATAAATCCCTAGGGCTTCAGGCCCCCGAGACACTTGGGAAAATGGGGGAAATTCTGAGGCCACAGAACCTTGGCTCTCTGCTGCCTTGTGCCACGAGCACTGGGTACAAGAGAAGATGTATAAGGCACAATTTGCTTGGCCCAGAATGGTCTCTTTGGTTTTCTTTCTGACTGGAGGTGGCACATGCAGAAAGAGGAGGGCCTGGCCCAAGGCTACCCACTGGGAGAAACAGTGAGGGCCAATCCCTCCCTGTTGGCAGAAGCCCTGCAGTCTAGCTAAAGCTAAAGCTGGGCCCCAGCTCCTTCCTACCCACTGAACACAGCTGTGGAGGAAGGGGCCTTGGGTTCCAGCCTGGTTTGGGGTGGGGTGGTACAGAGGAGGCTCTATGAGAGGCACCATGAGTGACATGGGGATGGTCTGGCTCACGCCTCTGGGAAAGCAGCCACCCAATTCCACCCACATCCTGCAGGGGCTCCCTCCAGCCTGAGATTCAGCAGAGCCCAAGCTGGAAGGGTAATGCTGTGAAAGGAAAGAGGAACAGGCTGGACCAGCCAAGGCCAGCTGTGAGAAGGCCAGGGCCCCAGACACTCAGGGTTCAGAGACAGGTCACACAGTTTGGCTAAGTTCCAACTGGAGCTGCGCAGCAGCTCAGCAGAAGGGGAGGGCTGAGCAGCCTGGGACCTCTCCTCAATACAGCAGCTCCTTCCCAGTTTCTCTAGAGGATGAAGGATAAGCACATGGTCAGTCCTAGGCTGCCCATACTCATGTCAGACACTAGATGGCGCCTTCACGCAGATGTGAGGCAGGAACAGCAGAGCCTGAAGGGAAGGGGGGCAATGGGCAGTACCAAGGGTAGAACCAGGCTGACACTGGAATCAATGGGGCTGTCCCTGGGAAGCCCCTGGTATCTGCCTTGGCCCTGGTGCCCCCATTCCCCAGGTAGCAGCAGTGGGGCTCCCTTTAATCCCCCACAGTTAGGAAGGAGGCACCTAGGGAATAGAAAGGGCATCCAAGGGGGAGAGAAATGTAGAGTGGGCTCTACAAAGAAGGCACTGAGAGCGGTGGGCTGGTGGGCAGGAGGTCCCTCATTGGCAGAGAGAGGCTGGAGCCTGGAGAAGCCTGCTACCAACATGGCCACATAGTTCAGAAGACCCAAGGACCATGCCATGGCCCCACCACCAGAGGTTCTAGCCAGTCCTGGGGCCAGGACGGGTCCCTAGAGGCACCACGAATGAAGGCAGACCTTGGGTGGGAGGTGGGAGACTGTCTGGACTTAGCCAGAGGCTGAGAGTCCAGCTAAGGCACAAGCTTTGTGCCTCCCTAGGCCCCTTACTGGGGCACAGATCAGGATGCAATGGAATGTGGGGGGCCAGAAAAGGTTCAGTGAAGAGGGTTTCAGAAGTAACTGTCCCAAAGAGTCCTGGGACCTCAGGATACCCTCTGCCTGGCACTTCACACCTTTTGGTCTTGGGGAAGAGCCAAGGGAAGGCCAGGTCCAGCTGCTTCCCCAACCTCTAGCAGAGCAGTTGCCCACCAAAAAGAGCACTGGTGCCAGGCCAGGCTCCTCATTCACAGGGCTCACAGCCCCCTAGGCTCCCTCCACTCTGTCATACCAGGCTCAGGCCCAGGATGAGGACGGGGGCTGCTGAAGGGACACGGAAGGGGCTGGGGCCGTGGCACACCGGCACGGCAGCCGGGTGGCTCAGCCATTGTAGTGCTGCTGGTAGCGCAGGTTGAGCTCCCGCAGTTCCCGCTCCCGCACTCGGCGTGACTTGGTGGAACGTGTAGAGCGGCTGGAACGCGTGGACTGGGCCGATTTGGTGCTCTGGCAGCGCGAGGAAGCACGTTTGAGGAGATTCTGGGAGATGGAGCGGTGCAGATTCTTCATGGATGAAGAGGCTGCCATGCTCACCACCCATGGGTGCCTCAGGGCCTGCAGTGCAGTCATGCGGGCGCCGGGGTCCACCGTCAGCAGGCGGTCAATGAAGTCCTTGGCCAGATTGGACACACTGGGCCAGGGCTAGAGGCCAAGGACAGACATTAGAATGAGAGCACTCAACATTGGCTCTCCCCATCCTGACGAGGCTACCACCATGGCACTGAGACCCATCCAGCATTCCTGCACTCTCCCTCTGGAGAAAAGCCCTGCCCGGCTCCTCCCAAGTCTCCCCCTCCTACCCAACATTGGCCTAGGCCACCAAGCAGAGGCTGTTCTGAGTAAGGAGTCCACACGACAAACAGGAGAAGGAAATGTTCCTCTCCCCAAGCGGCCAACTTCTAAGTGCCCTGGAGTCAAAGCCTGGCTCAGGAAGGTGGCCCCGTCAAGATGCCCCACCTCCCCCAGGATTACTGTGAGTTCAGGGGGATTTAAAGAGAATGACCCAAACTTTCCACCATACTCTAGGCCAGACTTAGGCTCCCAACCCAGGCCACTTAGCAGGCAACTTCCTAGTCTCGAAAGAGAGGACCCACCCTCCCCGATTGACCAAGAGGCCATAGAGGACTACTGTACTCCCTCATCAGCCTCCGCCTCTCAGCCATGGGGAGAAAAGGAAATAATTCAAGGCAACTAGATTTCTCTATCTGCTGAGACGGTAGGGGGCTCTTGAGGGACAGGCGGGACCAGGTGACCTTTCCAGTCTTTGTGACCTCTTGGACCCACACAGGGGGGCCTGGCGGTGCTCTACACAGCCTCATTTTGGTACCTTGTGTCCTTGGGGAGACACTGCACAAAGCCTGCTCGCTACATGTCCCCGTGACTGCCTTATCTCGGCCACACACCAAGCAGCTGTCTGTCCCAGGGCCTCAATCAGGACAAGTTATATGGACATTCACCTGGCTGATTCCTTAGGTTCTCAGGGTAAATGACACTTACTAAGACTTCTCTTAGCCCCCAGAGCTAAGCATTGATTCCAGTGATTGCAAGTTGATTGTTCATTCCCATTAGACCATGCAAAGCTGGATGAGCCCCCGTGCCTGGCGCCAGGAATAGAGAGGCCCTCAAGCCCCTCTGCTGGAGGAGGGCAGACACAGTACCACTCTGTGTCCCTGTCTTCTGGGGACACTGTGCCATGGGCTCTGATATTCCCAAAGGGTGGGTGGCTAGGACCTTTGTTGAGCTGGGACATCAAGGACACCATCACCCTCCTTCCTGCCAAATGAGGTCTGCCTGTTCCACCCAAAGATACCCTTCACCTTGCGGGATGCCTGAACTCACTCTCTGGGGGATTCAGGAGTATCCCAGAGACCGCATTCGGGGCAGCTGCACACCCCTTCAGCAGTCACACTTAACACACTTAACACTGACTACTGCTACCCCCAATTCAGCTTCCTTTTTTTAAAAGATTTTATACACTTTTGACAGAAAGAGAGAGAGAGACTGAGCACAAGCAGGGTAGCAGCAGAGAAAGAGAGAGGAACCTGATGTCAGACTCGATCCCAGGACCCTGGGATCAAGACCTGAGCTGAAGGCAGACACTCAACTGACTGAGCCATCCAGACACGCCAGTTCAGCTTCCCTGACCTCCAATTCTTCCCCAGTGCCCTTCCCTACTTATATACCGGGGACAGAGGGGGGCACCAAGGAGAACACTCTTCTGGAGTCCTGAGGAAGGAGTGGGGCTAGTTGCAGATGTAGCTTTTTGGAAAGCAAATCTCAACTTTCACTAAACTGAACTGGTAGAAAATGACAGACCACATTCCTAGACAGCCACCAAACAGGGTCCTCGTCACCAACGGGGCTGCTCCCAGTGACTCCTGGGGAGATTATGATCTTCAGGAGGAGTGTACTCAGGGCCTTGGAACATGCAGCCAGGGAAACCCATGAGTACCTTGCTGAGAGTAGTGAGGGGGCACAGAGGGGCAGACAGCGCTCCCCCATACACCCAGAGCCCAGGGCTCCAGTACTGAGGCTAACATACAGCAAGACTGGACTAGACAGCTGCCACAGCGGGCTTCGGCTCACAGCTCAAGAAAGCCTTGTGGCTTGCTGCTGCCCCCTGAACACAAGAAGCCACTGTGAGGGGCCAGTCAATCTAAACCACAGACACTCACTGTGTCTGTGAGGAGAAACATCACTTCTACCCTCTTTCTGACCATCAAGCTGGCTCTCATTTTCCCTAGTCTGTAGCCCCCAGAATCCTTAGCTTCTTGTAGTTAGGGTACCTACTTTTCTTTAACTAAGCCGTAGGCCCAGTGTGGGTCCCAACATGGGGCTGGAACTCATGAACTCTTGAAACTCAAGAGTTTCGGTTGACTTAACCAGCCAGGCACCCCCAGAGTACCTAATCTGGATGTTGGAATAGCAGAGAGGCCAGAAGTGGGTTCGGAACTCTCCCAGAGCACTTCCTAGCAATGTCAGCCTCCTCATCCCCTGCTTCTGAGCAACCAGTCACTCTTCAGCAGCAGAATCCAACCTTCTCTTCAAAGGGAGGCACCAAATCACCAAGGGCTTTCCAGCTCAGAGGATGAATTTCCCTATTCCCTGGCCCCCTTTACTTGCTCTAGCTCTAATGTCACAAGGGCCTGGAAAGAATACTTCCCAAGTCTCTACCAGCAGTCTTGCCTAGAGCCCAGGGGCTAAGGGAACAAAGGATGGAGCCAGCTCTTTGGCCTAGGCTACCAAGAGAGAAGCAGCTGCTGCTTTCCAGCAGCAAACCCAACTCACAGGATTTGCCTTAGACTCCCTCTGGCAGGCAGGTCTGGCCACTCTCAAGTGAGGAGAGAGAAAGTCCCAGTTTCTCCTTTGGATGATATTTGAGTGACAAATTAAAGCATCAGGCTGCAAGCCTAGAGAACTGCTTCTAGGTCTACCTTCCCTGTAGACCTTGGAGGAGACAAGCCAAATACAATGGATCCTAAGTGTCTGCCTGCTACAGTCTTTGATTCTAAGAAGACGGTTCCCCGGCTTTCTTCCTCACTTGGCTGCACCTGAGGAACAAAAGCACAGCATCTAACATTTAAGTGGCCTGGACCTCTTGACCTCTATGGGTTCTTTCCTAGCCCATGAAGACTCTGGGGAAGGTTCTCTGGCAAAGAAGTCAGCCACACCAAAGAGCTGCTAGGGGAAGGAAGAGAGGAAAACAGCCTGGGCTTTGCTCCCATGACTCAGTCTTCCCTCAGCTTTGTCTCAAGATGTATTTTCAGACCCAGCATTCCCACCCTCAAGGGCCTCCTTCCTGTACTTACGTGGGCCTGAACGAGAGCAGAGCAAAGAGCATGTTTCTGGGAAATGGAGCTTGGGGTTTACTCAGGAGAGCAGAACTATCAATATGACAGGAACAGCACACTCTGACATGGCCCACAAGGCAAAGGGTTTTAAAAAATTCAGCAGAGCTGGACACCGTGTGGCAGTGGAGCCAGCAATCCCTTCCTCTGGTCAAGACACTCACCATCCTGGTGCCTGAGCTTCCAGACCAGAAAGAACCCACCACCCTGTACCTGGAGGGGATGGATGGGGGCTGAGCGGTAGGAAAGAGGACCTAAGGGGAGAGAGCCTGAGGAGAGAAAAAGAAGGAAGATAATAGAGTGTTATTTTTTTTTAAGATTTTATTTATTTATTTGACAGACAGAGATCACAAGTAGGCAGAGAGACAGGCAGAGAGAGAGGAAGAAGCAGGCTCCCCGCTGAGCAGAGAGCCCAATGTGGGGCTCGATCCCAGGACCCTGAGATCATGGACCTGAGCGAAGGCAGAGGCTTTAACCCACTGAGCCACCTAGGCACCCCAGATAATAGAGTTTTAAAAAGAGGCAGAGAAGGAAGATAAAAATAAAACAAGAAAAGGCACGACAACTTAAAGGTTAGTAAAGCTGCGTTCTGAAACTTGAGATGGGAAATAAAATGAACTCCTGCACCACCTGTCCCTGCCCAGAGTCCACAAAGTGAAGGACGAGGACAGGGCACAACTCAAGAGTCAGGAAGGATGCTGTGTGCTCGCTCTGGAATCAGGGGCATGTTGGCAACCAGTGTCGGCAACTCAGTAATGTCTACTTTTAACGCTGTCTTGGAACAGCCCTGAGTGGTTCTGGATTTCAGAGCCTGCTACAGAGTGGTCTCTTTTACCTCCACTCACAGATTCTGCTGAGGCCAAGCTAGTTCTTTAAAAACAAACAAACAAACAAACAAAAAAACAACACCCCAAAAACCAAAAACCTTTCTCCCATTCTAATTTCTGAGACAGTCTGGAGCCCTGGTGGCTCTTACCTGCATGTCATCCCCACAGAAGCCTGTGTCCCTGAACCCCAGCTACACAGGACTGGGCTCAGGGCACCTATTTGGTCAACATGGGATGGCAGGATGAGTGAAGAGATGAGCCTGCCAGGCCACACCGGAGCAAAGCTCGGGTCTGGGCCCCATGCTTTTACTGGGAGACAGACAAACTGAGGCCAGGCAGGCATGCACAAGAAGGGGGACCTTGGGGTGCCTGGGTGGCTCAGCTGTTAAGCGTTTGCCTTCGGCTCAGATCATGATCCCAGGGTTCTGGGATTGTACCCTGCACTGGGCTCCCTGCTCAGTCTGGGAGTCTGCTTTTCCCTCTCCCACTCCCCGTGCCTGTGTTCCTCCCTGTCTCTCTCTCTGTGTCAAATAAATAAATAAAATCTTTAATAAAAAGAAAGGAAGGAAGGAAGGAAGGAAGGAGGGAGGGAGGGAGGGAAGGAAGGAAGGAAGGAAGGAAGGAAGGAAGGAACGCAGGCCTTGTGCTATGGGAGAAACTGACCAAGGAAGGGGTGTTTGGAGAGGCAGGGCCGGTGCAGACTGGTCGGATCAGGTCCCCTTTAACCATCCCATCCACCTGCGAGTCTGTTTCCACCTCAGTGGGGGTAGGAGGGGATGGGCGTGGGAGGCCATCAGCGGATTTAACGAGGTCAGACCGTGGGAGAGACAACAGCCATGGAAGCTCCCACAGGAACTCGAGAGCCTCGAAGTGACAGAGCGTGCGCGTGGGCAGAGCTACCCAGGTGGAGACACACAATGAGAAGAGCAGGAGAGGGAGGGGCTGGCACGCACACCAGGCACTGCTCTGAACACAACCCATGGTGCAGCCCTTTGTTGGAGAAGCCTGGGGGTAGGGGGAACAGCAGTGATGCGAGAAGCTCTGACCCTGGGTTAATAAGAAGCTGGAGGTGGTCAGGGCAAGGCATTTTGTTAGGAACAGCTGAGTGTGGCCATGTGGAGACACGGGCATCTGTTTCTGCCACCATAGCAGAGTACTGCGCTCTGGGGACTGTGTAACCAGGGCAGCAGTGGCAGAGGGAAGCCTAGAGGACAGGGCTCCAGGGAGCTGAGTGGCAGACCACAGGTGGCACAGGAAGGGGACGCTGCCTTTCTCCACAAAGAACCTGCCGTCAGGAGGAAGCCACCCCTGCCTTCCTTCAAGAGGTGTCCAAGCATGGTGACCAGTGAGGGTCCAGAGGCCATGCCCACTGGACCAAATCATGCCACCTCCCAGTGACCAGTCAGGGATCTGGACTGCCAGCATCTGCTCCTACAATGAAGGACGGAGACTTCTCTGTTGAATTCCTACTGAATACCAGGAGCTTTGGTTAAGTAGGGATGGTCCTTCCAGAGGGATCCCTCCTGGACAAGTATGGGGGCATCTGCTTGTCCTTGTGGGATGCTGGCACCACACAGCACCATCACCCAGCACTTGACACCCAACAGCCACCAGCAGAGATGCAAGGAGGAAGGGCTTAGGGAGACCTCACAGGAAAGAATTCTTTTTTTTTTTTTTTAAAGATTTTATTTATTTATTTGACAGAGAGATCACAAGTAGGCAGAGAGGCAGGCAGAGAGAGGAGGAAGCAGGCTCTCTGCTGAGCAGAGAGCCCGATGCGGGGCTCGATCCCAGGACCCTGAGATCATGACCTGAGCCAAAGGCAGAGGCTTTAACCCACTGAGCCACCCAGGTGCCCCACAGGAAAGAATTCTAAATCAATTCAGAATCAATCAGCTTTTGAGACAGACATGGGAATCCACCCACTTACTCTGGGAGCAGGAGGCAGCAAGAGAAGACTGAGGAGCTAATGGTCCGTCACAGCCCCCATCCACTGGCGGTGGGAACGTGAGGCTGTTAAAGGCGCCCAGTGGGATCCAAGCATGAGCCTGGAAACATGCCACCTGCCTCCCCTGCATTCCATCTGCTGCCTGCACACCATGTCCAGTCTCCAGCTCCCCCATATCCCTGGGGAAGTCCTCCCCATGGCTCTGAGTCAAGGTCCTCTCCCTACTCAGCTGGCCACTCCCAACCAGGGCAGATGAACCGGGCTGCCTGCCTGACCACCCCCTTACAGGTGCTGACCCCCTTCACCTAGAGAGCAACAGGACACAGAACATCCTCTGCACCTTCCTTTATCTTCAACATCCCAAGGCAGAATGACAAGTATTAGGATCACTTTAAGTGGGGAAGTAAATGTGATCTCTGGCTCTGGGCGCTCACCCTGTGGCAGGGCTATCAGAACTACAAGACGGTCCAATTCCCTGCCCCTGAGCTCTCGCCCCATGGCGCCCTGTGGACGGCTGGTCAGGCTGCAGCCCAGAGCCCCAACCCTGGAAAGCCACCTCTCACCAATACAATCCCTCAGGCGGTGGCAGATTGTCCCTGCAGGTGGCCTTCCTCTTCCACCAAGATTCTGTCCCTTGCCTGGCAGCACTCGCTCTCCTGAACAAGGCACCATGAGAATCTGTGCCCAAGCCCATCCGTTCCCAGTGCAGTGGCCCGGGCTTGCCCACAGCTCAGAGACAGCCCCAGCAGATGGCGACAATTAAAGGCTGCTAACACCACCACCACCACCACCACCACCACCCCCACCACCCCCCCACCACCCCCGGCAGCAAAGCTGCTGATGGCTCCACTCTGCCATCAATCCCACAAGTGCCTCTTCGTCTGTCCTGCTTCTGGGAATAGAACTCTTGACAAAAGCAATGGCATTAGGCCGGCAACGTCACATTTCATGGGCCGTTAATTACAGACTCTCCAAGTCAGTGGGACCATAACAGGCCTCCGGGTATGGGTCTTACAGAAATGACTCACCTTCGGTGTCACTCCTTCAGAAATAACTGCTCCAGCCCTCCTGGAATCTCTCATGACAAGAAGCTCCCTCTCTCAGTGTGGCTCTTTGTGTCTTTAGATTGCTCTCCCACTCACAGAGGTCTTCCTCACCTCTGGCCAACAAGGGTCTCTCCACCACTTCCAACACGACCCTGGCTTGGGCCTCTCTACTCCGGCCACCAGGGAAAATGCAGATTTCCCTTTACAATATCATCTGTCACAGCCTTTTCCTTCCCAGCACTCCCTCCTCTTCCAAGATCCCAAAGCTGCTCCTAAGCAGGTCTGGTGAGCAGACCACTAACCACCTCTCCAGCAGGCTCTCCACTTCCTCCTGGAGCCCAGCCCCCAGAAGAGAACACTCCCAGCCAGCAGGGCCACGCCTGTCTGCCTGCCAGCCGCTCACTTTTGCATCCTTTCCTAAAGCATCACCAACAACTTGGGTGCTTGCCGGGAGAAAGTATCAGGAACATATGTGTTGATATACAAGCTGTCCTCAAGGGCCTTACAGGCCTGAGAGGAGAGATGTCCACAGACAGCAGCCCAAGAATGTGCTGCAGCAAGGACTCCAGCAACACGCTAAGGCATGGATGTCTGGGAACACAGACTGCGGCGATGGAGAGGCCAAGAATTCTGACACCAAGATGGCCTAGATTCAAATCCCAGGCCTGTCAGGCTCTTAGCTATGAAACCACGGACAGGTTACTTAACCTCATGAGCCTCAGTTTCCTCATCTGTAAAATGGGGGCATGACACCCACCTGGCAGCACTGTTGTAGAGAGTAAACATGCTGGATACAGAACCCTTAGCCCTGTGTCTGGTACTACACAGTGGTCACCACTATTCTAAATGGAAGCCATCTTTGAACTGAACCTTTCACGGCTGGTCAAATTTGTAAGGCCGATGCTGGGAGCAAGTGAAAAGCCTGAGCAATAGCTTAGTATGGGGAGTGAACAGAGCAAACATCTCGGGCCTGTGGGGTGTAGGAAATGGTGCAGAGAGCGGGGCCAGGGCTAGGGGTTGGAGCATCTACAGTGTCAGGACTGTGGGGCAGGAGCCAGGTACTTGGTGTACTTCCCTCCACCACTGGGACCCACCTCGGGATATGAAGGCAGGAGCCTACACCCTGTCTGGACCCAAGGGCAGCCGCTCCAGTGAGTCCTCTCTCACTCTGCCCTCGGAAGCGGATGCTCCTGCAGAGCTGCAGGATGGTTCGGTCCCCAGACCTCTTCCAAACAGCACGTGGAGCCCACTCTCAGGAATCTCCGGTCCGCCTCAAACAGCCAGATCCTCCATCCCCAAATCATACTACTCCAACAGACCCCCATCGGTCTTTTTCCTGTGAGTCTTCCACATCACGTTCTGCTGCATTCCTGCTTCACTATCAAGAACCCACAGGGGTCAAACCCACCTGAGGCTTCCAATCCCCAAGGAGCCTCTGGCACTACAGAGCAAACAACGAACACTGACAACAAACACCAGGCCTGGCCCAGCCTCAGCAACCTGGGCTCCATTACTTCCAGTCTCCTGTTTATTCTGAGCACAGTCAGCAGCGTCCCTTTCTCTGAGCTTCCTCCTTCGCAAGGCCCACCTCCTGTAGAAAACCTTCTATTCAAGTCCACAGAAACCACTGAGCCTGACAGGGAACTGCACAGACATAGGCCTCAGGAAACAAGTCCATTGGATGGGGCCTAGTATACACGAGACACCACTCCGGGAGTGTCAGCGGCAGGAAAAGTGCCCCTAGAAAGGCACTAACTGCCATGGGACTTCCTGTCAGGTGAGGAATACACACTTCCAAACCTTGCTGAGCTCAAAGTGGGTGGTCCTTGATTTGCAGAAGTCAGATCAAAACGCCACCCTCTAACATGATATGCTCTCATATAGGTTTCCTGGAAGGGCCCTGGTCACTTGGATGGCCTTTAGAAGGACAAATGACCATCACCCAGAAGAAGATAGATGGCTGGATTGAGGGTGGGGAGAGGGCACAGCCCTAAGAAAGGGGACCAGCCGGGATGCACAGGTGGCTCAGTTGGTTAACCTTCTGCCTTCAGCTCAGGTCATGATCCCAGGGTCCTGGGACTGAGTCCCGCATCGGGCTCCTTGCTCAGCAGGGAGCCTGCTTCTCCCTCTGCTTCTCCCCCAATGCCTGCTCGTTCTCTCTCTGACAAATAAATAATAAAATCTTAAAAAAAAAAAAAAGGAAGGGGGGGGCGCCTGAGGGGAACACTGTGGGGAGCACTCTGCAGGGGGCACTTGGGGAGGGGTCCTCGCTGCCTTGGCAGAAACCTGCTGGCCTACAAAGCTTACTTCACCTCCCGTTTAAGCCGCCACACATTCTGTGACTCACCAGCCTCCTGAGCCCACCACTATGCTCACAGCATCTGCTGTTGCCTATGGTCAGCCTCATCACCCCCAGTGAGCGTCCTGCCCAAGGACCAACCAGCTTTTCCTTCTTGCGTGCCTTCTTTCAGCTCCCAGCAGTGCTGAAACCTGACTGATTTTCTCAGGTATCAGGATAATCCGCAGATCCAAAACACAAACTAATGGCCTGCTGGTTGAACGTGGCCTGCAGGTAACTATTCGTGGGCACACAAGGTATTACTTAAATATGTAAATGGAATTCCAACATTTTAAGATCAAACTTTCTGGCTTTTCTTTAAAAGAACTGGAATGTCTGGGTGCAGAGGATCCTCTGGGCTGTGTGGCAAAACTGGGCAGAGATGAGCAGCAATGGCGCCTTTCAACGGGGCATGGTCACTCTAGCTTGTCCCAGGCCCTGCGGAGCAGCTACTGCAGCACCCTCGGCCCACATGCTCTATCCCACCTCTGAGCCCACCTGCAGTTGTGGGGGCCCCTGTGCACGCAGACAGCCCCCCAGGTGCCAGTGCCCGCATCCCCCTGCTTCCTTGCCTGAAGACTTTTTTCAGCACTGGCTGGCATTCAGGACAGCCCTGAAGGGCCAGGGATTTAATGCCCCTCCCCCCAAAGAAATTCGCAACTCTTACAGGAGTCAGTGGATTAAAACCCACCCACCTTCGAGGCGCCTGGGTGGCTCAGTGGGTTAAAGCCTCTGCTTTCCACTCAGGTCATGATCCCAGCGTCAGGCTCTCTGTTCAGCGAGGAGCCTGCTTCCCTTCCTCTCTCTGCCTGCCTCTCTGCCTATTTGTAATCTCTGTCTGTCAAATAAATAAATAAAATCTTCAAAAAAAAAAAATAATAAAACCCACCCACCTTCTTTTTTTTTTATTTTTTATTTTTTATTTTATTTTATTTTTTTTTTTATTTTTTTAACCCACCCACCTTCTTGTCCCTCAGTGGTACACTTCTGAGGTATGTGCCACGTGATTATTCACAGGGTCCCCAGTGGGAGTTCCAGTGGCCCACAGTGGCAGTCCACTCCTCCAGAGGCCCTTTATTGGCTTCCTCCCTTCCTGCCTCACTTTCCTACGCTTTGCCTGTGCTTCCTGGATTCCTACCCCAATTACATTTATCTGCTTCCAGGTCACAGGGCTCACTTTTGGGGACACCCAAACCAAGAGACCCTACTAGTCTCACGTTATCATTTTTTACATGACCCGCCTGACCCCACGAACATGGCTCTCAGAGCACATCCCCCTGTCAAGCACTACTGGGGGCCAACCCCATCCCTGCAGCAGGGCAGACTTACCTCCCCCGAGTAGCTGTACTTGCCCCTGAGGATCTGCCGGTACAGCCTGGTGCGGTTGTCATCCTCAAAGGGCATGGTGCCACTGAGCAGGATGTAGGCAATGACCCCCAGTGCCCACATGTCCACGGAATTGGTGTAGGGCTTGCGGACCAGGACCTCAGGAGCAATGTACTCGGGTGTGCCGCACGTGGTCTTCATCAGGCAGTCGTCGCCCTTCTTGCGGGCACTGGCCAGGCCGAAGTCAGTGATAATGATCTTGGAGTCAGTGCCTGGGTGGTAGTAGAGCAGATTCTCCGGCTTGAGGTCTCGGTGTGTGATGCCCAGCGCGTGCAGGTACCGGACACCGTCCAGCACCATCTGCAGCACCCGCGTGGCGTCGCGCTCAGTGAAAGAGCCCTTGGCGATGATGCGGTCGAAGAGCTCCCCGCCAGTAGCCAGCTCCATCACCATGTACACGCGTTCCTGCGTCTCGAACACCTCCACCAGCTGGATGATGTTGGCATGACGCACCCGGCGCAGCACGCGCAATTCTGACTCACATACCTCCCGCCCTTCCCGGTACTTGGTCTCGATCATCTTGATGGCGTAGGGCTGCCGGGTCGCCCGGTGCTCCACACGGACCACTCGGCTGAAGCTGCCTCGGCCAATGAGGGCTTTGATGTCATACTTGGCTGTCACACGTGGGTCAAACTTAGCCCTGTACTTAGCCACCCTGGCCCTGCGTGGTGGCTCTGAGGGAGGCTCTGTGTGGCTGCTAATGGGGGCCCCAGAGCAGGGGTTTGCACACTGACTGGCTGCTGGGAAGCCAGCTTTGAGAGCACCAACGCTGTCCACCTCTGTGATGAAATGCTTGTGCACATCCTTCTTAGTGCCACTGAAGGGCTCCACCTTCTTGACGAGGTCCAGCTGGACATCCTTTGGTGGCTCAGGAAGGACCTTGCTTGTCCCACAGCCCATCACGGACACGGGGGCATCCTCTCCAGCGAGGTTGGCAGGACCTGCTCTGCAGGCAGTGCCCCGTCTACACCTATGCACACGGAAGAAAGGGCAAGTCAGCACAGCCAGGGATACCTTGGAAAGGATACCAGCCATCCTCCTCATCCCCTCTCCCTTACCCCTCAATAAATGCAGCTGAAGACCTGACCCTAATATGATTCCCTAGAAGGGAGGATGGTGTTGGCCCCTGAGGCTTGCTGAAGGGTCCAAATGAAAGGCTGGATCTGAGCTCCATGGTGGTTTTTTGGTTTTTGTTTTTTGTTTTTTTATAAGATTTTATTTATTTATTTGACAGACAGAGATCACAAGCAGGCAGAGAGGCAGGCAGAGAGAGAGGAAGGGAAGCAGGCTCCCTGCTGAGCAGAGGGCCCGATGTGGGGCTTGATCTCAGGACCTTGGGATCATGACCTGAGCTGAAGGCAGAGGCTTTAACCCACTGAGCCACCCAGGCGCCCCCTTTTTTTTTTTTTTAAGATTTTATTCATTCATTTGGAAAGAGAGAGCAAGGGTACAAGCAGGGGAAACTAGTGGCAGAGGGAGAAGCAGGCACTCCACTGAGCAAGGAGCCTGATGGGGGACTTGATCCCAGGACTCTAGGATCATGACTTGAGACAAAGGTGGGCAGAGCTTAACCAACTGAGCCCCTCAGGCGTCCCTGAGTTCCACAGTCTTGACTTACATCTCCCTGGATCTGATTCCTGTGCTGCCTTCCAACCCCAAGTGAGGGGCAGGAACATGCACCAGGCTCAGCTGTCACTGCCCCCACCTTCCTCCCTACTCTGCCTGGGTCCCTTATCCTAGTTGAATTTCAATGTTTTTTTAAATGTTAAAATCATTCCTCTTATTATTCTGACTCATCTTTTCTGAAACGGAGGTGTAGAATGTTGGAGGCCTGATCTCCAACACTATCACCCACCAGGGCTCAGAAAGCCATTTCTCCAAGATGCCCCTCATGGATCCTTCCCAGCCCTTTAGGCCTCCTGCAGGGGTTGATTGCTTCCTACAACTACTGCCAATACTACCATCCCTGCCACGGTTCTCTGCCTTAACTCTACTCTTTCCTAGACAGTTCCCATTACTTTGCTGATGCACCATCTTCATCTGGCGGTTTAACACCCTGTTCCAGGGTCTTCCACTTCCCGGTTCACCACACGGATGCCAAAATTGTGTGCCGAAATGTCACACAATTCCCGAGCAGGCTGAAATCAACCCCAGTGAACTTAGGACCACAAACCTTGGCGCACTGCCACCAAATAGCCACCAAACTAGTCAGGGCTTCATTCAAGAGACAAAGGGGACCCTGAGCTCAGAAAGGACGCTAACAGTTTTATCTCGATGTGACTCAGCCTGTGGATTAGGGTCCTCTGCTTCCTTGGGATGATGATCCAAGAGCTCCTCCATTTGTTTCCCAGAGAAGTTCCAACCATGAAAACTCTATGGCTGGTGGGGCCTTCATAAGGTGAAGTGCCGAGGTCCTTCTTTCCAGAAGTCACTTCTACCCTGGCCATCCTTCTCTAAATCTTTCTGAGAGGCCCATGGGTGAAAGGAGAGAGCTGAGAATTTCCTACTGATTATGACATATAGAATTAGGGGTAAAATTATCAATTCAGATCAAACATTTATTAAATACTGTATAGAGGAAAAAAAAAAACAGAGCTTTTTTCCTTCCTGTGTAAGGAAATAAAGTTCTTCCATACTGTGTATTTCTTCACTCTATGTCTCTTCTTTACCTTCACAGAGAACACTTCTTTTTTTTTTTTTAAGATTTTATTTTTTTTTTAAAGTAATCTCTATACCCAACACAGGGCTCAAACTCACAAACCCAAGATCAAGAGTCACACACTCCACCGACTGGAGCCAGCCAGGCGCCCCAACATTTCACTTCTGACACCTCTAGTCAGTCACATGTATGGTGAGTCCCCATACCAAGCATTCTGTAATGGCAGGCAGATGTCCTACATGTAACTTGGTTCTGACACTGTCTACCCAAAAATATCATCAGACACCACAGATTAAGGGCTCAGTCCCCTAAGACTGCTCCCTCCCTCAAGCACACTTCAGTGGTCACAAGCCTGGGTTATCACCTATGCTTCTGACCAACCAGCCATAGATTGGGGTCCCAACAATCCCCTCCTTGAGTTTCTTAACTCCCAGATCTCAGGGCAACATTTACACTCACCAGTTTATAAAAAGATACATGTGAACATTCAGATGGAAGAGATGCACAGGGCAGGCCAGGTATGTGGGAAGGGGCACCGAGCTCCCTTGCTTTCTCTGGGTGCCCCACTCTCCCAGGACTCCCATGTATTCACCGACCCAGAAGCTCCCCAAACACCCTATTGTTGGGATTTTATGGAGACTTCAACATATGGTCACGACTGATCATTAACTCCATTTTGGGCCCTACTCCCTTCTCAAGTGAAGAGAAGGCAGAGCTGTAAATTCCAAGCTTCTAATCAGACCTTGAGTCTTTCTGGTGATCAGCTTCCATCTAGGAGTCACCTGGGACCTCATTCAGAGTCATCTCATTAGAACAAAAGACACTCCTGGGGCACCTGGATGGCTCAGTGGGTTAAAGCCTTTGCCTTCGGCTCAGGTCATGATCCCAGGTCCTGGGATCGAGCACCACATCAGGCTCTCTGCCCAGCCGGGAGCCTGCTTCCTCCTCTTTCTCTGCCTGCCTCTCTGCTTACTTGTATTCTCTGTGTGTCAAATAAATAAATAATCTTTAAAAAAAAAAGGAGCAAAAGACACTCCTATCATCCAAGAAATTGCAAGGGTTTCAGGAGCCGTATCAGGAACTGGGGTCAAAGCCCAAATATCAGAGCAAGAGACGCTCTTCATACTCTTATCACTTAGGAGATTACAAGGGTTTTCAGGAACCCTGTGCCAGGAACTAGGGGCAGAGATCCATATATATTTCAGTTTATCTCACAAACATCAACTAGGTGCTAGGGATAGGGGAATGAGTAAGACATGGTCCAATGCAGATTATACTTTAACACACACACACAGACACCTAAGTAAAACATGGTCACCAAGGTTAGAGTGTAAATGAAGAAAAAAAGCATAAAAACAGATCATTTCAATATAGCACGGTGTTAGGCTTGAGAAAGAACAATACATGTAGAGCGACACACAGGTTAGGGAAAGCTTCCTGGAGGTGACCCCCACACTGAATTTAAAGTAAGAATGAGTCAAGTGAGGAAAGGTGGGAATGGTGTTTCAGGCAGAGAGCAAAACGCACTCAAAGATTCAGAGGCCCAGGGTGATACCTTGCACCTGGTAACATGTAGTTTGGTAGTATGAAGACAGGACTGGGGGCAGGGTGGGTTGAAGTTCTGGAAGCAGCAGGAACTGAGCTGTGGAGAACACCACAAGTTAGGGTGAGGAAGCAGGACCTTCCGGGGAGGTGACCAGAGCTACAAAAGGGTTTACAAAGAGGAAATGGGTCTGTGTTTAGAAAAAAAGTGTGAGGCAGAACTGGAGGAAGATCAAAGTAGGTTAAAAGGGCCACTGAGGAAGGTGGTGACCCACACAGCAGGGGGGAATGGAGAGATGTCAGCAGGAAAACAGACAAGGACAAAAGGTAAGACATAAGGAGTGAAAAGGAGGGCACCACTCTAGTCCCTCACTTGGGCTCCTGGGCTGAAAGGTTGGCAATGGAGCAGGAGGGGCAGATCCACGAGGCGGTGGGAGAGTTCTAGGTGTACTGCAGTGCATGTGTACCATCCGTATGACACTAAAGTCGAAACTGACATTTAAGAAGAGTCAATGACAGAGATTCCATGGCTGACCAAGGGTGGTGCCTGGGGCCAACAGGACAACACCTGAAACCCCCAACCCCAGCAAATGATCCCATCAAAGGCAGCAGCGGAAGACCCAGGCAGGTTTTGCTATGGCAGCTTGGAGGTCACAGAGAAACCGAAGAGGCCACCAGATTCCAGAGAGTCAAGGGCCAGATTCTAACGTGGTGATACTGACCAATGTGGCTAACTCTTTCAAGGAACAAGCTCATCACTGAAACATACCCAAGACCTCAATTAGATAAAAAGGAGGAGTCGGGAGACCACAG
The DNA here is from genome assembly GCF_020171115.1 of Neogale vison. Taxonomy (NCBI): domain Eukaryota; kingdom Metazoa; phylum Chordata; class Mammalia; order Carnivora; family Mustelidae; genus Neogale; species Neogale vison. The sequence goes on from NC_058097.1 coordinate 17,757,664, forward strand.
ATTAAGGGCTCAGATTTTAATCAGGATTGCAACATGACTCTCGGCAGAATGAGCTATCTTCCCTCGTGTGAGGGGGGAAGATTGCTCCACCAGCACAAGGCTCTTGCCTATTTGCTGCAGTTCGCACCCAAATGCCCAGCAGATCCCACAGAGTAGCTTGGGAAATCAGGTTTAAACAAAGGCATTTGGAAACAAGGTTCCTTTCCACAGAGGCTAAAGATCAGAACTGGGAACTAGAATTCTGTATCTCTTCTTTTGGGGAAAACACAAGACTCTCAAGGCTGTACAGGGCTGCAGCTCAGGAAAAGGACAGTTCCTGGGCTAGGGTTCCTGAAGCAGAACACAGGCTCCTGATCCCCAAGCAACGTCTACCACCATCCAGAGAGAAGACAAACTGCCAAGTGACCCCGCACAGCCACACAGAGGTCTTCTTCCTGGTGAGGAGGCCACACCCTAGATCCGCAAAATAAATAACTGTTTCCAGGCATATGCACTGGGTCTTTTTGTTTAAATGTGCACATCTAGTCCGGCCCTGATGAGGAACACTAAGGTTTACAAAAGAAAAGGCCTGACTTCTCACTTTAAACAAACAAAGCCTGCACAGGGATCTCGAGTCAGCAGTGAGAGAGCCAAGGATTATCCCTCTCTGACCTTCCTACTTCCTTCCTGGGACATAGTTTCTCCCACATTTGTTCCAATTAGAAACTCTTCCAAGACAAGCTGATGCTGGTACTCCACCTTCCCAACTGCGGAGGAGGAGTGCAGGAGAGAAGCTGCTAGCTCTGGGAAGGGGTAACAGCCGACAGCCTCCAGGCTGCTCCAGCCCCACAGCCGCTCCACACGCCAATCACATCAGTTAAATTCCCGCCACTCACAGGTCAGGTGAAAAGGCAGACATGGGGACAGGGAAGGAATCTGACAAAACTTCTGGGAATGAGGGCAGAGTATTTTCCTGCCCCTGCTCCTCTCCGTACGTCCCTAGCACAGTGACTAGGGTGTGAGAAAAGACTCAAGAGATCATACTCTGCCAGCTATCACAAGGCACCATTCCCTTCCATGACATCAATCCTAACACATCTTGCAGAAAGAACTGCAGAACTCTCTAGAGTCAGTCTCCACTCCCTCAACTCCCAGCCTGATCCCAAGCATTCCTCGAGGAGTGCAAGCATGTTAGAGTGTGGCGGTGGGCACGAGCATTCAGCACTACTATTCACACTACCAAATGACAGGCCAAGAAAAGTAGAAACTTGACCACGGCCACTTCAGATAGTGATGGCCAAGCAAGGACCCCAACCTCCCAGTTCTCCAGTCAGAGTTCCTTCCATCACAAAAGAGACTCTGAAGTGCCGGAGACTCAGCAGAGCTCTGCCTCATCTGGTCAAGGTCTCTATCCTTCCTCCTAACACTCAGCTGATGAATCAACAAGCCTTTACGGAGGACCTTTTCTGAAGGGCTGCATTATGAAACCTCCATTCCAAGTACGGTCTGGGTCACGCTGCTCACTGCGGTACTCCAGACTGCCTCAGAACACTAGAGTTGTTAGCCCCTTGAAGAAAGAGGCCACTTCTCAGGTTTCTAGAGCTCCCTGGCACCCAGCAAAGTGCTGGGCTCAGAGCAGGCGTTCATGTTCATTACAACAAATGAAAGGTGGTCTGGCTCTTGGCTTTCTATTAGCTGCAAGTCAACAGTCCCAGAACCTCAGAAATTTTCAAGTGGCAGGAAGAGGCCATTTGGGTGATTAAACCAGAGCTGCGCTCCCTTTGTGCCTGTGTAAATGTTCTCGGTAACAAAGGAAGCTAGAGCTCTCAGGTCTGTTTGCCTTACAGATTGTTAACTGAACTCCAAGGCAAATTAGTCCACAAGCTGCCAACTTGACCCCATGGGAGAAAGAGGACAGAGGCCTAGGATGGATCCTGAAATAATTTCCTGGCCACAGAAGTCGAGTGTGTGGCTGTGTCCCAGGCAGGGGCCCGTAAGCACCTTGCCCTCTCCAGTAATGAACCCTAAGATTATTCTCCACAGAGGAGCTTCGCAACCTTTCACCTGCAAAGATCTCTGTATCATGCTCCCCTGTTTTGAAGGACTACCTATCAAAATGAAGTAGGCAGTAATCTCCCAGTAATCCCAGAAATAAGTACTGCTAAACAGCACTTCTAACCAGCATGAGGAAAGCAGAGACACCAGGCAAAAGAGCTTGTCACTTTATATGAAAAATCCCAAACAAGGACCTCAGCAACCTTAGAGGGAGCTATGTGAGTCTGCTTTCTGAAGCAGAGAAACAGACCCTGCATCTAGCAATTCCATTTTCAGAAATAATTCTATAAGACCATTTCCATGAGTATGCAAAGATATATTTGTAGAGGCAAGTTCATGGCAATGTTCTTTATAATAATGAAAAAATGGAAATTACCCAAATATCCATTAGTAAGGGAATAATTACATAAATTAAGATCCATTCATATAATGGAACATTCTGAAGCTATTGAAATGAATGAAGTAAATCCATATATAGTGACAAAGAAAGATACCAGTCAATTTTATTGAATGGCTTCATGCCAGGACCCAATCCACGATGTAATAAGTAGTTGAAATAGTAGCTGAACCATACGTCCAATGAAGGGTTTAAAAAAAGACAGACATATATGTGGAAAAATATCCTGGAAAGGGAAAAGACAGACTATTGACAGTGACTGCCTCTAGGGTGTGTAAATGTGAAGGGAACAGGAGGAAGGAAGGAAGAAAAGAAAGAAAAAGGAAGGAAGGAAGACTGAAGACTGACTTTCACTTCTCATTTCATATATTCCTGTGCTGTTGCTATTTTTTTAAATCATCACCATATATTACATTTTTAAACTTAACAAAAATATATATTGTAGAAACATAGAGACTATTATATGAATTTTTAAAAGGGTCAGAATACATACCAAATTATTAGTGTTTGTGTCTAAAGACACTGTGAATCATTCACTCCTATGTTTTAACTCTAAGTATTTTTTTTAAAGATTTTATTTATTTATTTGCCAGAGAGAGACAGCGAGAGAGGGAACACAAGCAGGGGAAGTGGGAGAGGGAGAAGCAGGCTTCTCGCCCAAGTAGGGAGTCTGATGCGGGGCTGAATTGCAGGACCCTGGGGTTATAATCTGAGCTGAAGGCAGTCGCTTAATGACTGAGCCACCCAGGCACCTCCTAACTTTAAATATTCCTTTGTAATAAAAATTATTATGACTTCTTCTTATAGTAACGTAACTCAGGACACTACTTCTCAAGGACTCCAGCTAGGTACCAAGCTTTACATGGTAATAACTGGTGGGCAGAGACTCCAGCCTTAGGGCTGAGAAAAGCAAAGTTCAAAAGTTTGCTTTGTCCTCATTTCATCATGGCCCCAGCTCCATCTAAGACATCCCACCCACTGGCCATCCCATCATCTGAAATACAGACTCTGGCAATGTACCTGGGTTCTCCTTCCAAAATCCCAAGGTTCAACCCACAAATATTTACTGAGCTCCTGCTGTGGGCCAAGAACTCAGCCAGGAGCTGTGACAGACAAAAAGAAGCCTGCCGCAATCTCTGCTCTCAAGGAACTTATGCACAAATGGTTCCACACCAAGAGTCTCTCTTATGATGCCCCGTGAGGCCACTTCAAGACTGGCAGTCTGGAAGGAGACCCTCTAAGATAATTCCACCCTCCCCTGCCCCACCAAAATGAAAACACATTTTTCTACTTTAGCATCATATCTGACACCACGGCAACAGAAGGCTGTCCCAAGAATTAGATCAGGGATGACCTAGCCAACACAAATCCACTTAATAGTCACTGAGTAAGATTCTTGGAAGGAAAAGGAGTTCAAATAAATAAGTCTCTCTCTAGTTCTTGATAAGCAGAATTGCTTCCGTTTCTCCAGGGCTGTACTTCCCAAATTTTTCTCTGTGCACCCTGGGGTTGAGAGGGGAAACTGTTCTGGGCTATCTGGAAGCTTAAGGCTTCAGTACTTTGGTACACCAATGCCCATTCTTATCACACAGTCGGGAAGCTCTGAAGAGGATAAAGCTGCCCACATAACACACTAACACCTATAACGTAAGACAGAAGGCCAAACCAAAGTCTCACTCATTTAACTACGAACTGTGACTGACAGAGATCCCCAGTATCTATTTCAGATTCCTTGGTAGGATCAGCAGGGGTACTCCATTCCAGGTTCTAGATCCAACTCTAGCTCAGTGTCAGAGGCCAAGAGGTTTCCTGAGAGCTGCACTTTCTCTAGCTCATTTATACAACTTAACAAGCACAGTATTTCCAATTAAACGGGGACAAAGTGCTTATGTGGCAAACCCACCCTCTAGTGAGTCAGCATTCCAAACATCTTCTAGGGGAATGACCAAGTGCAACTACCCTGAGGAGAAGCACAGTTTTGTCAGAGCTTTCCTTGATATGCAGAAATCACCTTGAGGAAGTCATATAAGGCAGCTTTCTACATGAGGCTCAGTCTGGAGAGCAAACAGGCTTCCTCAGATCGCCTTTTCACAAGGGACACACTCTGGGAAAAACAGTCATTAGTAACAACAGTGGCTTCCATTTCCTGAGTTCCAACTGCATTAAGCATCTTGTATGTACTCTCACTCCTCTGTGCAACCACACACAGTAGGCCTGATTACTGCTATTCTGGAATGAGCAAAATAGGACTCACAGGACCTCAAAATCTCACAAACAAGAACTGAATCCAAGTCTTTCTGACTCCAAAGCCCATACTACTAACCAGCAAATCATACTGCCTTCCCAAGTATGGGCAATGAGACTACATGGCACAGCCAGCCCTTCCCACTGGACATAGAAGACACAACAGATGTCTAGTGCAATGACCAAGATGTTCAACCAGGGAGCAGAGTAAAAGTCAACTGAGGTGTTTTTTTCAAAATACAGATTCCTAGCAGATTCCAGATGTTCTGAACCCAAATATCAGAGAGTGAGATTCTTGAATCTGTATCTTGAAAAACGACCCCAAGAGATTTTAAACCATCAAAGTTGACAAGGCTGCCCCACCTACCACATGAATATGTATGTATGTGCCAACAGGAGATACACATTTGCTGTCCTCATGTCAGATCCTGGCCCCTGACAGGGGCTCAATAATACAGTGAGTCTGTTCCTAGTCTTAAACCAGCAACCTATCCCAAGTCCATTCAGCTCCTACGTCAGGCACAAAGCCAGACACTCAGATGCAGACAGGAGACCCAGACGCACCATCCCTTGACACAACATGACATACTCAACAGGAGTCACATGAATAAAAGTACAGAGGAGCCATGGTTACATGTGAAGCAAGGGAGGGTTTTCCCTTGGAAAAGTAAATGAAATCTAAGGTGGATTTTAAAGGACAGATGTAAATTTTCCATTCTGGTGACTGGGGTGGGGGTAAAGAAGACTATTACAAAATGCGTATCCAAAGTACAAGGGTATCAAAACACTGAGCACAGCGGGCTCACATGCCCTAACAACAAACTGTAAACAGAAGGCAGAAGTGCCCTGGTGTTGACTTCCAGGTTAGGCCTCTACCAAATTATGAGAAGCCCCGAACGCCTTGCTATGAAGCTTGGACTTCATCCTATAGGCACCAGGGATCCGGTTTCAGGTAGAGAAGGACTTAATTCAAATTTTCAGGTGGGAATTTTTAACTTCAGCAGCTTCGTGGAGAGGGAGAGAGCGTGGGGAACTGGCTTCCCCTTACAAGCTGAAGGATGATGGCTTGCGGAGCAGGCAACCCGGCTAGGCTCAAGCTGTTTTCCCAGCCTGAAAAGGAAAGCGACCAGCTGCCCCGACAACTGCTAGCGTTCAGTCGCAAAGGAGGGCTGTGAAGTAGGTGCCGGACACGAGAAGGTAGTGAGGACAACCTGCTTAGTTCACCCTGACCAACGCCAGCTAGCTGAACAGCAGGCAGGTAAGCCGACCACGTCCACCAGGCCCACGCGGCCCCAGAGATGGGCTACCCAGCACAGCAGAATGTTTTGAGGCCCGTCCAGCCTCGAATACCAGGGATCCCGAGCAGCCATCGCCTGGCCTGCTCCCCAGTCTCGTAGGCCCCGGCACACCGGACTCCGGCCGAGGGCTCCAGGCTGGCCAGGAATAGGCCCACGGCGCCAGGAAGCGACCGTGGCCGCAGGTCGTCAGCCCCTCCCGCCCGTCGGGCCGTCGCCCTGGGCCGGGCCGCCTCACCTCGCGCGGACGGCGGGGTCTTCGGCGTCTCGGCGGCTGTGTTGACCCTCTCCAGACCTCGGATAGGGTCGCCGCCGCCGTTACCGCCGCCGCCGCCATCCTCAGGCGTCAGCGTCCTGACGTCATCAGTGCGCGCGTTTTACGCCAAAACAAACCCAGGCCACCCTTGGGGCGGGGAGGGGACGGACCTGGGCAGAGACTGGCTAAGAATTTAATCGCCACTCCGAGCGTGGCCTGCCAATCAACGTCTTCGGGCGGGGACTTACTCGCTCCTCCCGGTGAGTTTAAGTAACCCTCAGAGCAGTTGCACCTTGGGCGCGGGTTAGGACCTCCCTACCCCGGAGGTAGGGAGAAAGTATCAAATTTCTAGTTAGGGCAGAAGGATGCTCTATAGTGCAAAGTTGGGCACGTAGTGAGTTTCAACAGAAGTTTTTGGAAGTGCCTCTGGAACTCCGCAAAGGATCGATTTAAATTTCATTAGCAAATCGGTTTTTTTTTTTTTTTTTAACTGCAGTTAAAATAATTGAGGCTCTCGGGCGTGTTAAATTTGACCTCCATCACAGAGGAGTTGCAAATGGCTAACTAGAGGATCAGTGAAGGTGACGTTAGTCCTGGGCTAACTTCGGAGTAACGGTTGTTTTAATTTTTGTTGTTGTTATTAAATGTAAGTGTATTCTGAGACTGCAAATCAAGTAGTTTTTTTTTAATGTTACCATTAAGATTTCTCTAGAAGATCAGAATTATCTCGCTACTTTACAACAATCCCAAATTGCGGGGGGGGGGGGTGGCGGGTAGTAGATGCCGGAGGTAATAAGGGTGTTGTAACCTCCTTCCATCTACTTCATTTCTGTTTGTTCATTTGTTAAAATATTTATTATTGGGGCACCTGGGTGGCTTAGTGGGTTAAAGCCTCTGCCTTCAGCTCGGGTCATGATCCCAGAGTCCTGGGATCGAGCCCCTCATTGGGCTCTCTGCTCTGCAGGGAGCTTGCTTGCTCCTCTCTCTCTCTGGCTGCCTCTCTGCCTACCTGTGATCTTTGTCTGTCAAATAAAGAAATAAAATCTTTACGAAATATATTTATGGGGCCCTTGGGTGGCTCAGTGGGTTAAACCACTGCCTTCGGCCCAGGTCATGATCCCAGGATCCTGGGATGGAGCCCCGCATTGGGCTTTCGCTCAGCAGGGGGTCTGCTTCTCCCTCTCTCTGCCTTTCTGCCTACTTGTGATCTCTATCAAATAAATAAATAAATCTTTAAAAATATATTTATTATTTACTTTATACATAAAATTATCTTTTTTTAAAATTTTTATTTATTTGACAGACAGAGATCACAAGTAGGCAGGAAGGCAGGCAGAGAGAGAGGAAGGGAAGCAGATTCCGGGCCAAGCAGAGAGCCCGATGCAGGGCTCGATTCCAGGATCCTGGGATCATGACCTGAGGCGAAGGCAGAGGCTTTAACCCACTGAGCCACCCAGGTGCCCCTGAAATTATCTTTAATTTACTGGATGTTATACTTTAAACCTAAAAATAAATTAAAACCAATAAACCATCACGATCTGTTTTATATAGCAGAGTTTCATAAAAAGTTTTATTTAAAAAAACACCTTTTGGGAGATGGGAAGCATGAGGAGGGAATGGAGTAATGGTGATGGGCATTAAGGAGGGCACGTGATGAGTACTGGGTGTTATATGCAACTGATGAATTGTTGAACACTACATCTGAAACTAATGAGGTACTGTGTGTTGGTTAACTGAATTTGAGAAAATTAAAAATTAAAAAACACCTTTAAAAATCATTGCTCCCCCCGACTCCAAAAGAAAAAAAAAAATCTCTCTCAAAAGTCTGTTGATTAAGGGCATTACTTTGGGGTCAAACAAACCTGGGATCATAGCCCAAGCTCTGACACTTTCACAGCTGTGTTACCTTAGTTAGGCAAGACATCTCTCCTCCTTAAGCCTCATTTTTCTTCTGTTTTATGGGTATCATAATCCTGACCCCACAGAGTTGTTGTGAAGGTTAAAAGTAATATGGAATTCTAGGGTTGGCAAGGCTTAGAAATTCACACACAATAGGGCACCTGGGTGGCTCAGTTGGTTGAGCTTGAGCGTCTGCCTTCAGCTCAGTTCATGATCCTGGAGTCTCAGCATGGAGCCCCACAATGGGCTCCCTGCTCAGCGGGGAGTCTGCTTCTCCTTCTCCCCCTCCCCCTGCTCATGCTCTCTCTCTAATAAATAATTAAAATCATTTTAAAAAATTCACACACAACACCTCAATTTTACAGACATTCAGCAAATTAATCCAACAAGTATTTATTGGGCCCTTGCTACTGGTAGATGCTTGTCTGGACTCTGGCAAAGAACACAGGGTCCTGAGATAAGAGGCATGTTGATGCAGAGGGACTGGGTTCAGGACATTCAGCCCCAGTCTCTCCCGTGAGCAATAAGCTATTCCAAAAAGCTATTCCATTTACAGAGCTGTAAATGTGAGACACACATAATGGTGAGGCGTATCACCGTTATGCTCTGGCCTGTGCAGATGTGTCCAGGGCCCTGTCTGGCCATCAGCTCACCCCTCTCCTCCAGCTCTGGGATAAACATACAAAGCTCTTAAGCCCCTGGCCAGAAAGCAGATTCCGTCCCCACCCCCATGCACACACTCCAGGTCACTCATTCCAGGGAAGAGCAGGGACTTAGGGAGCAAAAACCAGGGTAAAGTAGGTCACAGCAGGAGGATGGTAATCCCCTGGATGGCTGGCCAAAGGAGTTCGGCCCCAGCTCCTAGAAGCAGGCTGCTCCTGGCCACCCACCAAGAGGGGGTGTGAGAAGACTTTCTGGGTCTGGATTCTCAGCATCATCCTTCCCAAAGTATGCCCAAGCTAGGTTAGGGGGCTGCCCCAAATGACGCATTCTCAATGCTGAGGTCATTCTCAGTCTAAGCTCTTACTGACTATAACACTTCCTGTGCTGGGCTTAGAGATTCTGTCTTTGATTCCACATACTTCTACAAGTGTACTCTTTTTTTTTTTTTAAGATTTTATTCATTTATTTGAGAGAGAGACAGTGAGAGAGAGCATGAGCGAGGAGAAGGTCAGAGGGAGAAGACTCCCCATGGAGCTGGGAGCCCGATGCGGGACTCGATCCCAGGACTCCAGGATCATGACCTGAGCCAAAGGCAGTCGTCCAACCAACTGAGCCACCCAGGCGTCCCTACAAGTGTACTCTTTATACCCAGCCCTAAATTGGGTGCTAGAGACGTAGAGAGGACCCCTGGGGAGTCCAGGGTGGAGAATTTTGACCTGGACCGAGATAGTAGCAAGCCAGTGTTATTAGTACTGAGACAGAAGACAACTGGGAAGCTGTGTGGACCTGTAGGCTTCTGATTCAGGTGTGGAGTCAGGATTAGGAAGGAAGTGATACTGAGCAATAAAAGGAGTTTACCAGGAGGGTATGGGGAAAGGTATTCTGAGTACAGAGAATGAATATACAAAGACCCAAAAGGGTGTGGTGGTGGGGGGTGCGCCTGGGTGGCTCAGTTAGTTTGTTAAGCACATGCCTTCTGCTCAGGTCTGATACTGGAGTCCTGGGATTGAGCCCCACATCATGCTGCCTGTTCAGCAGAGCCTGCTTCTCCTTCTCCCCTCTGCTGTTCCCCACTTTTGCACTCGCTCTCTCTCTCTGCCCAACAAATAAATAGAATCTTAAAAAAAAAAAAAAAGACCCAAAGGGATAAAAGCCTGGCCTTTCCTTCTGGAAAATTCTGGTGGTCAGAGTGGGGCAGATGTGGGAGGAATTTCCTCCTGAATTTTCTCCTTTAGGTCATGTGAGAAGATTGGTAATGACTGGCTGGGAGATAAAAGTGGAGATAAAAGTGAATGAAGCAGAGGAGCAAATGTTGGGCAGACAGAGTTGACGGAGGCATCTGAGCTAACTGGAATCGGATGATGTTTGGGAAGAATGGATGAAGTAGGGCTGCTATACACAAGGATGGAAGTCTCTGGTGGCTCCTGTCACCCTGGAGCCAAACAAGGAAGGGTTCAATTAGGCTTATTCAGTCCTGGAGGCAGCATGGGCTTTAGTGTAAACCTAGTCTACCAAGCTCTGGGTTCCTACCCTGATTCCTTTGGGCTCCTCTTGTAAAGTCCTCTCCAACTCAGCCCATCTCTCCTCCACCACCTGTTAAGTCCCATATCCTGACCTCCCTTATCACTTCCTATAACATGCCCTCCCTGAAGCCTCCCTGATGCCAAGGACTGAGTAGGTAGATCCCTGCTCCAGGCTCAGACAGAGGGGAGTCGCAGGAGTGGACTGAATCAACTGTAGGCAGAACTGGCTTAGGTAGGGCTGCATAGGCAATGAAAAGGAGCTTTAACTTTGGAATTGGTTTTAAATTAAAAAAAAAAAAAAGAAGAAGAAGAAGAAAGCAGAGGGGATGAGAGCAGAAGTCAGTGAGGCCATGGCACTGCCCACACAAGTCATGGGGTGGTGGGTTGGAGTAAGGTCCTATAGGTAGTGGTAGAGGACTGATTGAGAGTGTGTTTCACCCTCTCTGAGGACTCCTCCTTCCCTCAGGATTCTGCCCATGTGGATTCTTGCCTCTCTCCACCAGGATGAACAGAGTTTCCTCACACATCACACACTCATTCCATGCTTCCAGAAAGTCTTCTGGGATTATTGATGTCACACTGCATACCTCTTCTCAAAGGAGAAGCTTGGGTACATGAGAGGCCAGAGGAACCCTCAGCATAACCCGTTTCTGCAGCTCCAGGTCACCTCAGGGACTTGAATATAGACCCAAACAGGGACTCCCCATCTCCTGGAACAGCTTCCCCTCAGGTAGACCAGGACACCAGAGAGGGAGAGGACAGAGCACTTAATCTGTCTTGAAGGCTAAGACATAGTTAGCAGAGATGGCAGGAACATGGAGGCTGAAACAAACGTGGGGATGGGGTGGGCTGGTACACTTCACCCCCTCACATGCCCATGGGGGCCAGGACAGGAGGGGCAGACTTGGGAAGAAAATGCCAGCCCAAGAGAAGAGAGGAAGGCAATGCATTCCAGAAGATTTCAGGTCACCACCGTAGCTCCTAGAACCTGCACACGATGGAAAACTCTGCACAGCCAGCCCTGGGAAATGAGTATCTTTAAGTAGAAAGATTGAGTCCCCTGTGGTGGCCATGGGCCCTGCCCATCCATCCCCAGAGATCAGCTTCTGGAGGCTCCGCCCCAACAAAGCAGGGCTGGCAATGGCCAGAAGAAAGGAAGGAGCTTAGTACAAATATAAATACCTTTAATGAAAGCCAAGGGCACTGTGTCGAGCCCCAAGCGCAGCTACCAGAGCAGGGTAGGAGACAGGGGTGCTGCTACTCCACCAGACTGGCTAGGCCAGAGGCCCCAGGAGGCAGGCGAGCGCCAGAGCAGCTGCCAGCAGTGGGGGCGTCGGGGCTGGGGTGGGTGCTGATGCTCTTGCCTGCAGCGTCTCCTGGTTGGTCTCAGGGCCTATGCCATGCTCCCTGATACGCACAGGGGTGCCGCAGAGAACATGCAAGTTATCTGGGTGCGGGGCCTGGCGAGCTTCTTGCTGTAGTGACTCCCACACAGCAGCAGCCTCCTCTGGGCAGCGCAACAGGACTTGGGAGGCACAGACGTGGAAGTCATTCCAAGACCTGTTAAAGGCTTGGGGTTAGGGTAATTAGGTGGGGTAAAGAGGCTTTTGTAATGGGAAGGAAAAAGGTTCAGGCCCCAGGGTGGCGGGGGGTTCCCACAGTTAGGCAGGCATCTTCACACCTGCTCTTACCTGCAGACAGTGTCCAGCTCGCCTCCAAGGCCCATGCCGTCCCCCAAGCGGATGAGACACTCAGCAAACCCCTGGTATATGGTGTCACAGCCCGCTGGGCCCGTTGCAGCTGCTGCCAGGGGAGATACAAGGACTAGGGGTGGGGGTGGAGAGTGGTTGATAGGATGAGCAGCCCTGCCCTGCTTCACCACCAAGCCCCCAGTGGCTTGTTTACCTGCATGTGCTCGGGGGACGTGACTCAGCGTCAGAGGCACCCAAGGGAACCAAAGGGCACATCTGGGGATCCACCTGCTTTGGCTCCCCCCCTAGGCACAACCCGTACAGGGTATGTGGAGAGGGGGTAAGGTGTCCTGTCCCAAGGGGTTGGCTCTTCCTCTGAGCTTCTAGGGTCACAGGTCAGGTGAGGATGGTCCAAGTTTAAAAGTCAGAACATGGAGATGAGGGCTACAGGCTCCCTTAACTGTCCTGCAGGCTGGACAAACTTCACTTGACCATCCCACCCCCATACCCAAAGACAGGTGTTCTCTGCCAGGGAGAGCAGGAGAGGCAGGGTCGGGATCCAGATCAGACCCTAAGAGAGGGCTTCAGGGGTCCCACGGCTGGACTAGGGGTCCCACGAGAGCCTAGGTCTCCCTTTACTGGAATGGGCGATGTGGAATTTTGGGGTCCTTTCCCCATGACTAGATGTCAGGTCATGCCCATTTTGCATCCTGAAGCCACTGGCACGTATTACCTCTCCCTGAAAACGTTGCACCTCCACTCCAGCCTGGTTCCCAGGGCCCAGGAAGGCTGGGCCTCAGCTCTCACACGCCCTATACCTAGACTGGGGAGAGGGTGTGCCACGCACCGCTAAGCCAGGTCCAGCACTCCCGCACTCACCGAGCGGTAGCAACAGCCGCAACAGCCCCAGCACACCGGAAGCTCGGGGCAGTCGCTGGCAGTGGTGACAGGAGCAGTAGCCGTGCATCATCCCCGCATCATCCCCGGCTGGGAGCCTAGTGCTGGAGCTAGCAGCTTGGAAGCAGAGCCCTTCGGCCCAGCCCCCGAAAGAAGGGATTGTGATTGGATGGGAGCTCGGGGCGGGGCCCAAAGCCAGCTGGGCAGCCCCGCCCTAGTACTCAGATTGGCAAAGGAGGGGAGGGACCCCAGAGAGAAGAGCTGGAGACAAGGCAATTGCAGAGCTGACCTCAGGGCCCTTGTCTCAGAAATGGAAAGGGGACCTGGGAGGGCAGCTATGTAGATGAGAGTGGGTGTCCAGGCACCAGGCTTAGCCTAAACAGAGCTCCAACACAGGGGAGAGAGAGGGGAGAGAACAGAGGCCCCTATCAAAGTTACACCAAAAGCACACACATACTCCATTTTATTCCAAAAGCATTTAATTGAATTTCTCAATATTTTTCAAAAACAAAAAGATCCAAATTGGAGGTAAAAAGGAACATGGAAAATGCAACTCAAGTGGTGTCACGATCTCAAGGGTCATGCTCCAGGCATGGCAGAACCCAAGAAGGCACAGTACCCACCCTGGGCCCAGCCTAAACCTGCTGGCTACCACAACCTGTAGACCACAGCCAGTGCTCTCCCCTCAAACACCCCCAAGGTGGGAGCCTGAGCAGGTAAAAGGGTAGACATGATCCTGCTTTGGCCTAGGCCTGTCTGCTGGCCTTCAGTGCCTCCCCAACTCTGAGCAAGGCAGGTTTAGCTACGGGAGGCTAGGGGTTACAAGGCCGTGCAGCATGAGGCTGAGACGCCGGGCCACTTTACCAAGTGAGTTGTGTGGCTCAGCCTGAAGGAACTGGAAGAGCTTCTGGCGCACCTGGGCCATGACGGAGCCCATGTGGTCCCGAGTAATGGGGTCACTGTGGTCCAGGTGCATCACAGCCTCTTCCAGGTAGCTGTAGTGGAAGACAAGACAAGAACAGGTGGGCTCCGGCAGATGCGAGCGCCCCCTTGTGGCACCGAGGCCCTGAGGGACTGCTGACAAAGGGTGGCCTCAAAGCCAGAGATGGGTGGGCACAGAAGGGACTGGGGGAGAAAAATTAGGAAGCAGAGTCAGGCAAGAGCCTCTGTTTGAACTGCTCCTCCACCTCCACCCCAACCTGTCTCCTGATCCCTGAGTCCACTCACCTGAGCTTGAGATCAGTTCGAGTACCAAGGTCAGAGGCCAGCTGCTGGATGAGGGAAAGGAGCACAGGCTGGGAGAGTGGGCAGGGTGGCTGCCCAAAAACCTGCCCTGGGTCCACAGTTTCACACACATACAGCACCAGATTCAGGTCAGCAGCTGTCAGGGCCTAGGAAGAGAACAGTGTTTACAGCCAAGGTCAGAAGGGAATACCTCCTTGGCTGGCCGTGGATGACCAGAGTAGGGTACTGAGGGCTCCGGGGGGGGGGGTTGCTCAGGGGCCCAGAGACAGTCATAGAGAGCTGTGTTGTTACTCTAGGGGATCAGGAAAGGTTTCCTGAGAAGGGTGGTTATGAAGCAAGGCAGGCGTTAGACAGAAAGGTAGGTCCAGGCAGAGGGGAAAGTAGGAGAAACGGCCTGAAGCCAAAGGCAACCAAGAACAGTGTACTGAGGCTGGAGCACTCAGAGCCTGGCGGGTATGGTGTGTGCACCCTGTCAGAAGACACCTGACCCTTACCTCGACCCACTGGTCGGCATACCTGCTGGAAGGCCTGATTGAGGTGGCCCTGCTGCAGCAGCTGCAGGATATGGGCTTGCTGGGCCTGGCAATCGAGGTGGGCGGCGGGGACGGGTGTGCCAGCAGCTGAACGCATGGCCTGCATGATGCTGGACGTGACAGCAGCCTGTTGCTCCTTGAGTGCTACACTCACCTCACCCTTAACAATGCGCTGTACCTGTGCTAAAATGGACTCCTGTAGGCTGCAAAGGGAAGAGAGGGAGATGAGACAGACAGGAAGTCTAGTCTGGTGCTTTCCAAACCCAGCACCCTGCCCAATACCCCGCCCACACACCTGCCCACAGCCACGTGCAGCTGGTGCTGCACCTCAGCCCGAACGCTGCTAGACACGGTGGCTGCCATCTGCTCGGTGGCACCCTGCAGTGTGCTGACCAGGCCCCGCAGCTGGGCCAACACAGGCTCCCGTGCCTCCTGTTCTCGCGCCTTCCGGCTCTTCATGTGGCTCTCCAGCTGCTGCAAGTCTGAGAGGTGACCACAGGAGCATGAGAGGGCTGGCCGGGGAGACAGGGACAGCCCCTCCCACCTTGAGGCATATGACCGCACTCACACTCTTGTGTGCCCAGTCGGAAGCTATCATTGATCTGCTGGAACATGGCTTGGCAGCTCTTCTCAAACGCCGGCAGCACCACACTCTGAAAGGCTTCACGGTAGGCAGCCTGCATTGGCCCCTGTAATGTGTCTGCAGCTGCTCGGGCAATGGCATCTGTCAAGTTCTGGGGGTAGAGGGAGAGCTGAGTTGAAAGGCTAAGCCCAAGCTGACACGACCAGGCCCAGCAGCCACCAGCCTCCCTCATCTTGGGCCCTACAGCACCTTGGACTTCAGCAGCTTGGAGATATTCTCTTTCATGCTACCCTCCACGGCAGTGAGCTTGGTGGCCACTGAGTTGCTCAACTGGCCTGCCACTGGCTCCAGACTCCTGGAGACACCTGGGGCAGGATGAAGAGGAACAGGTGGAGCCAGGAAAGGCAGCCTGACAGACAGGAAGCCCCACTCCCACCTGGCCCACCCAGAAGTCTCCATGCCGAACTCACACGGGGGCACCGTCTTCTTGATCTCATCCCGTATGCTGCGCTCCAGCCGCCCAGCTACAGCCGAAGACAGCGCCTGGGACAGCTGTTGTGTCAGCTGCTCCTGCAGCTGCCCACCCCGCTGCTGCCCCTCGGCCAGCGCCCGCTCCAGCCGCCGCTCTGCACTGCAGCTAAGGAACAGGCCTGGGGCAGGTCCCACATCCATTCCTGGGCCAAGAATGCTGCTACTGTCCCCACCCCTAGGCCACACGGAGCCATGACCCATAAGGATACGCTCCTGCTCATGCCGTGACTCCAGGGCTCGTTCTACGTGGCCCATGACAGTGCTCTGCAGGCCTTCCAGCTGGGTGCAAAGACGCTGCAGCAATTCTTCTTGGCTGTGTCGCAGCTCTGCCAACTCTCTCTGCTGTTGCCAAATTAGGGCTGGCCAGTCCTCAGGAGGGTCTGCCACCTGCCAAGAGCACCGAGTCAGATGTTGCCTGCCCCACACATTGCCACACACCAGACCAGGAACGGCCCAGAGCTCTTCCCCATCCTCGCAGGAGTCGTCCCAGAAATAGAAAGGCTGTTACTTCACTGACCTGGTGCTCCAAGAGCCGGGATCCCACAGCTGAGTCCCTGCCATGGACAAGAAGCACCTCAGGCTACGTCAGGCAAGGCAGCCGGAGAACCACCCTTCTCCCTGGCCACAGTACCCGACCCCGTACCCGTCATCTTTCTTGCCCTTTCTCTTAAGCTTAGGTGAGGCTCGAGGAGAACCCTTGGTCTTCCAGTCCTTGGCCGGTAGCCGTGGAGTGGGAACTTTGGTGCCAAAGCCCCCTGCAGCAGAGGCAAGGCTAGCAACCTCATCATCATGGTCACTGGAGAAAGGGGAGGGAGAAAAATCAGCACCAACCCACTTACCAGCCTCCCTCACGAAAGGAACAGCATAGGGTGGCACCTACCTTTGCTCAGCACTGGCGTCCTGGCTGTCATGTTGCTGCAGCAGGTGATAAGGTGGTCGGTGGAAGGCCAGGCTCTTGTGCTTCTCCTGGAGGCCGTTCCTGGGACTGAAGGAACAGGCCAACTCAACAGCGGATGATGCTACCTGAAACCCCTCCCACCAGCACCCACTCCCCTCCCACGTTCCTCACCTCTCTGCCAAGCTGCTGCAGGTCTCACGAGTAATGTCCGGAGCCGTAGGCCAGACCTGATTGTCAGAGGCTGTGGCCTCCTGGGTCAACGCTGCCTCCAAAAGGGAAGGGGTACTGTGTCGATCCCCATCCCCAGGCCCTCCATCCAGGCCAAGCTGGGAGCCAAGCTCGGGCCCTGGCCGGGGCCGTGGGGACAGCAGGTGGAGCGCTGAGGCAGCTGAGGCCATACTGTCTGGTTCAAGACCCTCAGGAGCAGAGGAGACAAAACCACGGGACAGGGCCTCAGATGCGATCTCAGGGATGTCCTGGGACAAGGCAGTGGAAGCTGAGGAAATAACATCAGGGGAGCGGGTGCGGCTGGGAGAAGCCTGGGGTAGCCCCAGGGGTTCCACTTCCTGCAGCTCCAGCGACAGTGCAGAGGCAGCAGCAGGCACCTGAGGTGGAGCAAAGATGTGACTTAGACAGTGGGACGTGGGAATGCGAGAGCACAGATGAGGCCTGCCATCTGCAGGGATGGGACGGTGGAGAAGGGGGATGCACGTCAAAAATCCCACAGCCCAGGAGGAGAGGAGGTGGGGATGGACACAGGCTGAGAAGCTGCCCTCCAGGGACCAGGGGAGGCTGGGATGACCTCAGGGAAAGCCCTCAGGCACTGTGGGAGGAAAGGGCCCCCAAGCTTCCTGCTACCACATACCTGCCACCCTGCACTTCATACACACCCACACACACACCTGCCCAGGTGCTTTGGGAGTCAGTTTGTCAGCTGGACCTGGGAGCAGGCTGGGCAAGAGGCTGCGTGGGCTTGCCTGCAGGCTGCTACTGCTGCTCATCGTCAGACTGCCGTCCAGCTGCAACTTAGGGCTCAAGGTCAGCTCCTCAGGTGGCCTGGTAGCAGGAAGGCTGAGGTATAGCAGCCAGAGCCTGGCACCAGCCCCTGCCCTCCCCCAACTGTGACCCTCGCTTCACCTGGGCAAGGAGGGGTCCACAGCTGACGTACTGCTCATGGCAGACACAGCTGTAAGAGAGGAGGAGCTGGAGCTGGAGCCGGAGCTGCTGCTGCTGCTGGGGGACACAGCGATCTGGGAAGAGGCAGGGGACTGAGGCCATGGCCCACAGGTGGGGGATTCCTTGGTCGGCCTGCCCTGAGCCCCACCCCCTCCCCCAGCACACCTGCTGCAGGGAGGTGCTAGGAGTCATGAAGGCGTCAGGGGTCATCAGCTTGGGCTTCGTCTCACTGCTCAGACTGAGGAAGTCAGCAGGCGCAGGCAGCTCCACTATGCGTCGGGGGTCAGGCTGGGATCCTTGGGTAGATGACCCCAGGCCCTCAGAGCCCAGTTCAGGCCGAGACTCTCCAAATGCTGTGGGGAAAGCTGCCACTTGAGTCAGATCTCAGACCCTGGTCAGTCTAACCTGCCTCCCTCTTACACCTCACTCACCGAAGTCCTCATGGGCAGTGTGGGTGGGGAGCGGGGCCACCACGTCGGGGTTCAACTGCGGTTGGAAACGGATCTGCACGTCCTGCAGTGCCCTGCAGGTGGAGAAGAGTGAGAATAGGAGAGCTCAAAGAGGCCAGCATCACTAGGGTGTGGAGGGGTACAGACAGGGCAGAGACAGGGTTCCCCAACACACTCACTTAGTATGCACACAGAAGAGTTTGATGAGCACACCGGCTGCAGACTCCATGGCACCAGCTCCGTGGGTCCCATCTACAAAGACAGTGTGGGCAACTAAGCCCTGGTCCTCTATGCCTCCATACTTCCCTACAGACAAACATGTTTCCTAAACCCTGCGCAGCTCACCAGCCCCTAGGCTGTCGTTCTCCTCCTCAGCAGGCAGCACCTCAGTGTGCCGCAGTCGGCAGCGACTCACAACCTGGATACCAAAGCTCAGCACGGGGTGGGTGAGCAGGAACTCAGAGATGGAGCTGAAGCAGGCACGGCCCTCCTCCTGGTTCTGCAGCAGCTCCATC
Organism: Neogale vison; assembly: GCF_020171115.1. Taxonomy (NCBI): domain Eukaryota; kingdom Metazoa; phylum Chordata; class Mammalia; order Carnivora; family Mustelidae; genus Neogale; species Neogale vison. The sequence goes on from NC_058097.1 coordinate 17,776,493, forward strand.
ACGTACAAGACCTGCACACACGGGGCACTCACGGCAGGGCTAGAGGCCCGAAACCCTTGCCTCCCTGACAATGCCAGCTCTGCCCGGGTTGCCCCACTACAGCCTACCTTCCGTTGCACATCACTGAGAATAAGGTATTCGGCTGAGAGATCCAGACAAACCTTGAGGCTGGGGGGCACACTCACTGAGCTGAAGATATCTGGGGAGAAGCTGTGGGGCCCAGGAGGCAGGATTAATGAGACAGAGAGTGAAAAGAACCCCCACCTGTCACCCTACTGCCCCTGCCCAGCCTCTGCTTACCGAATGGTCTGCAGGCAGGTCCAGGACACTGTGCACCACATCTTTAGCTCCCGATTCTGGTCAGCACCAGTGATGAGGAACCTCCAGAAAGGGACTCTGCAAAGCAGCAAGGCATCGAATCACTGGCTGGGCCCCCTACTGGAGAACCAAGGTCCAGTCTACCACCCACCTGCCTGCCCACTCACGCACTCAGGGTCCTGTTTCTTGTGGTTGTCACAGAACAGGAGGCAGGAAAGGGACCGCCCATCATGAGGCTTCCACTCATGCAGACACCTGCAAGAAGGCCGATGAGGGACCTGAGTGAATGATCTTGCCCTCACCTGGGTGGGGGGTCTTGGTCCCTCGGTCCCTGAGTACCTTGGCTCATCCTGCCCCTCGATGTAGATCTGCCAGAACTTGACAAAGCCATCATGGCTTGCAGTAGCCAGGACAGTCCCATCAGGTGAGAGAGCACCTTCACTCAGGCACTGGGAAGAAACCAAACAGCCTTGCTTTGTCACCTGACTTGGGGTGGGAATAAGCCCTTCTCCAGTGAGGATGGTAGTGAGCTGAGCTGGCCCAGAGCAGATGTGTACATGTGTACGAAAGCCTCCCTAAATGGGAGCTGTACAGAACACCAGCCCCCCAGGGCGCAGCAGGTTAGATAGATGTACACTCTATAGCTCAGGCTCACTTTGTGTTCAGAGTTCCCGGGGCAGAGTGCCGGCAAAGCCACCTGCACAGCTGGGGGCTCGGGAATGAGATGAGGGGCATGAGGAAAGGGGGAAGAGTGGCAGGGGCGGGGAGCAGTCAGGGGCAGGCTTACAGTGCTGTGGCCTTTTACCACGATGAAGCCTTGCTTGATCTGGCTGACACACACGGGCCAGGTGCTGTGGTTGGAGCGGAGCATGTCCAGATCCCACACCTCAGCCTGGAGGGTACAAGGTGAGCGTTCACGCCCTGCCCACACCATGGCTGCTCTGAGCCCTTCTCTCTTTCTATGCCTGGCCCCCTTACCCGGTCCTCATGCAACAGAGCCACTGTGGGGCTGCCCTCCTCACAGCAGTCCTCACTCTCCTCTGGGATGAAGGGGCACCAGATGATCCTGCGGAAGTGGTTCAGTGGTGTGCCCTCTGGCTGCTGGATGTGGACCAAGATCTCTTCTCTGAGCATGGTGTTAAGGGCTAAACAGGTAGATGACAACATCTGGCAGCCCCTGCCCCACCCACCGTTCTACAGTCCCCCATCCCACCCCAGGGAAAGGATACTGAATTTTGCCATTAACCAGAGCCAAGCGCCACACGAACAGGTTGCCTGCCTCATCCAGGCAGGCCAGCTGGGAGGAATTGAGGTGTGCAAAGGCCAAATCAGCCACGCTGCCTGTGAAGCCCTTGAGCAGGGTCCGCTCTGAAGTGCTAACACTGATCACCCGCACCATCGCCGAGCCGTTGTTGGCAGCTAGAATCAGAAGAGGAGGAGGCCCTGAGGAACTATCCAGGCCCAGGCAGCAGCAGAGACGCCCTGCCCTTGCCTGCCTCAGTGCCACTACCAGTCTCAAACTCGGTTTTCCCCCTCGGCTCCCCAAGGCCTGTCAGAGGTGGAGGCGGAACAGACAAACCTTCTATTGTACCCTAAGGGCTGAGTGTCCAACACTGGATCTGCATCTCTGGGGCTTTGAGCAGAACACCTCCCTCCTCAATCCTGCCCCTACTCACCCCGAATGGCATAGGCCAAGAAGGAGTTGGACACAGCAATAAGGTTGCCATAGTAGTATTTTTGTTCCCAGTCATACTTGGCCACAGGCTGGATTTTCACCTGAAAACAAAGGGTGAAGAAGGTCATAGAGGCTGAGGGCTAAGGTAGATCTGCCAGGGCCCAGTTGGTTTCTGGCACCCCGGGATAGGATAGGCCACAGGTGTCAGCCTACTCATAACTCTTGGGGCCAGATTCCCACAGAGATCTGGCAGCTAACCTTGGCTTCCTGAGACTGAGGCACACTACCTGTCAAGGTGATCCTCACAGAACTGGCAGGATGGGAGAAGGGAGCGAGAGGCTGACTGTGCCCGCATCCACCATACATGCCACAATGTCGTGGTGCCCACCTTGTTGCTGCCCCGTGCTTTGCTTGAGATGCTAGAGTCACTGCTGGCCACAATCTCCACCTCCTTGGCCAAAATCCCGATGCATGTAGAGCTGTCATCTCCTGTGAGGCAGCTAGGGGGAGGGGTGCACAAGCTTGACTCCTGTTTCCGTAAAGTCTCAAGGGGCAGGGTTGGGAGGGGAGAGAATACAAACACTCTGGTGAAGGTGTCAAGTCCCAGACGCTCAACTCTGCCTGACCAACTGGTCCCCAAAGCCACAGCTCCCTTTGCTCTCATTTCCCTCCTCAGTAATGGGCCTACTTCCATGCTAAAATGGAAGCCCAAACTTCAGATCCAGCTCACGCTCTTGAGTTTGTCCTTGCCCCTCATCCTAGTACAAATATGCTGTGGTTAAGTGCACCACCCCAAAGACCCCAAAACCACCACTGCCATTTCCCAGACACTCACATGACCTGCTTTTCCTGAAGGTTAATAGGTGGCATGGCACGGAGACCAGGCTTGTTTGCTGAAGTACCATCACCTGAGCAGAGGGGGTCTGGGACAAGAAGCCCGTTGAGATCCCCATTGTAAGCATTAGATGGGCGCTGGCTCTCTGCACTGGGACCTGGGGACAGAAAGGTCCACTCTGATGAGGTTGTTCCACCTGCCCACTGGCCTCTCCTCCCACAGAACTTCATTTAAGAACCATGAGGTGCTCTGGGAACATTCAACTGAGGTAGCCATGTCTGTGGGGAGAAGGATGCTTGGTTCATCTTTTGTTCCATAAGCACTGATGGTTAACACAATCTCTGCCAAGACCAAAGACATGCATGTGGCTCTTCTACCTAAGGGAAGAGTACAGCCATCAAGAACCTGGTGAAGCCAATTAATATTTAAGGCCAAATTAGCACAGAGGGACTCTGTACTAAGAGAAGGCATGGAAAGGGTCAGTAGAGACTTCATTAAGGAGGTCGATCAGAGCCAGTGTAGCTGGAACACATAAATATAAGAGGGAGGGAGAACAAGTCACAGAGGTCTCAGATATGAAGCTTGGGTGCTTAAATTCTCCCTGTGGCACTGAGAGCCACACAGTTTTAAACGGGGAAGGTGACACAGTCTGCTATTGAGAAAAGAATGACTGCTCTAGGGCACCTGGGTGGCTCAGTGGGTTAAAGTCTCTGCCTTCAGCTCAGGTCATGATCCCAGGGTCTTGGAATCGAGCCTTGAATTGGGCTCTCTGCTCTCTGTCTGCCTCTCTGCCTGCTTGTGATCTCTGCTTGTCAAATAAATCAAGTCTTAAAAAAAAAAAAAGCTACTTAAAAAAAAAAAAAAGAGAATGACTGCTCTAAGGCAGCATGTAGGATACTTAAGAATTTAATTAAGACATACCAGGTCCTAAACCAAGATAATGATACATGGTAGAAAAGGGAAGATGGGCTCTTGAGGTATGAAAGGACACTGATAAGATGTGGGAGTAAGAAAGAAAGCAACCTGCCCCTCAAAGAAGTGGTTCAGAAGAAGCCATCTTGGGCAGGTAACTTCAGAAGAAAACGAAGTACTTGGACAAAATGGAGAGAAACTCTAGGACAGGATGGGTAGTCAGAAAAAGCAGCATTTCATTTGTTTGCCATTAGCTATTTCAAACACCCTCACAGGCTCAGGCACCACCCTAAAGCTCCCAGGTGACAAGGAGACTAGGGGCCCACATTGAAAAACATGGCAAGGGGCGCCTGGGTGGCTCAGTCATTATGCGTCTGCCTTCAGCTCAGGTCATGATTCCAGGGTCCTGGGATCGAGCTCTGAATCGGGCTCTCTGCTCAGCAGGGAGCCTGCTTCTCCCCCCCCCCCCCGCCTCTCTGCCTGCTTGTGATCTCTGTCTGTCAAATAAACAAATAAATCTGTAAAAAGAAAAGAAAAACATGGCAAAGTTCTGGTCACAAAACAGTCTGGCATCTGACATGGTCCTCCAGTGCCTCCAGAGGAGACAAGCAAGAACTATTTGGCAAATGGGACAATTAAGTACCAATCAATATATAGAAATTAAGTGGAAAACCTCCAGGCCACTTCATTTGGATCAGAGCCATTTTAGCTGCTCAGGGGTAAGCTGGCCACTCTCCCTCCCAGGCAGGCTACCATGAGGACAAACAAACAAGCTGCAAAATACCGGCCATGCCAGACTCTACCAAACCTTTGAGTAGTCTAGTCTGCACAGGGCTGATGAGCATGAGAGGTCCAAGCCAAGCTTAGAAGTAAAGGGACCACAGACTCCAGGTCTGGGGCAAAGTGCTCAGTGGTTTCAGGCAGAAGGTGGATTTTCCTCAGGTGGCAAGGGGTAGTTAAACCCACCCAATGTGAGCACTAGTGTCTGCTTTAAAAGCAGCTAGTATAGTATGGGCCTCCCAGCAAGTTTAAGTACAGGGTTTGAAGAGCACCAATTCTTAGCTGCGACCACTGCAGACCCCACACACCATCACCAGTCTTTCAACCACTACCACTTTTCACAGGTCCCTAAACCTGTCAGGAAACTTTGATACCTTCACACATGCTATTTCTTCTTTGCAGAATGCCATTCCTGACACTGAATCACCTGTTTGTATCATTAACACCTAGCCTTAACATGGTCTTCTCTCTCAAATGTGTTCTCAGGCACTTTCCAGCCCTAACCTCACATACCTGGTCTCCATCACAGTACCAAAATATTCCTTGTCTCAGTGACAACAGCATTATATTACAACCTCATTAGTTCTCTATGTTCTGGGGGCTCTTTGGAGGCAGGAGCAGCTCTAAGGTATCACCGCAAGCCCAAGTAAAGTTTAGGTGAATGGAAATAAACTAGGGCTTGCAGATGTTTGTAGCCTAATCCAATCAGGGCCGTGCAGTATGTGATTTGGCTTAATCCCAGAAAGGGCACAAAAATGGGGCGGGTCACCCACCTCCTGAAAATCAGTTTTAGAACAGCAGGCCTGTTGTCTATATTCCAGAGTGAAGGGCAAGTTGCAGAGGGTGATAGTGCTCCTCAGCACAGTGCTTAGGTCTAGACCCAAAACTCAGCATACAGAGCCCAGACCAGGCCTCTGAACTATATGGTATAAGGATGGGGAACCGGAGCTAGTCCCAGGTACACGTCAGTCCCAGGACACGAAGGAGCCCCTGCAGATTCAGAGAAGGAACCTCACCTTCAGCAGAGACGCTGAAGGACGGCGAAGAACGGCCCGGCCCCAGGATAAGAAGAGATCTGCAACCTTGGCGGGCAAGCTCAGGAATTTACCGCTCCAACCCTCGTCTTACCTCACCGGCCAGGAAGATGCAGTATGGATCCTGAGGGACCTGCGGGACCTGAGGACTCTGAGGGCGGCCCAGGCCCGCGCCGCCCTTCTGCCCGCCAGCCAAAGGCCCACCCCCACTGTCCCGGCTCACCCCCCGCGGGCCGGTCCAGCTTGAGAATGTCCCGCAGGTGCTGCGTGGCGTCCTCGATGTCGATGCTCGCGCAGGAGGAGGCCATGGGCCCCGCCTCGGGCGCCTGGTCCGCCCCGCGTTCGTTTCGCTGCCGCAGTGCACTGTGCAGCCGCGCACAGCCCTGCCGGGGCCAGACAGCAGAACACAGGTCACTCGATTCGGTCCACCCGCAGTCCGCAAACCGCCGCTCGCGCCGCGTCCCTGTACCCCACCAGCCCCACCAACCGCCTCCACTTCCGGCCCTCCCGAGAGCCGGCCCCCGGAACCTGCGCAGGGTGGAGAAGAAAGGTTCCGGGCTGGGGGCGGAAGCTTCGCCCCCACCGGACCCCTTGGTTAACGAGCGTTCCTCAGGGCTGAGGCAGAGCAAATACCGAGGTACTGAACTGCCCAAACCCCTACTCGCCTCAGGACATCCTTTGTCCATTCCCCAAACATGGACTCCTGATGGGCCTGGAACTGGATCAACTCAGCCGCTCAGGTTACAGTCCCTAAGACCCTCCCAAAGAACCTGAGTCGGTATGAGCCTAGGTTTCCCCTTGGAGAAATGGGGCAGGGCAACCCAAGGTCTCAGGGGAATCATAGACCCAGGAATTACAAGGGCAGATGGTCAAACCACAAACATCACATTGTTCATGTCCCCCAGCATCCCTACCCACCCAGGCCTGACACCCCCAGACAGGAAAAAGAAACCAGAGTTTACAAACACCTCTTTATTGCAGAAATTTCAGGCACAGGTACATGGAAGAAGCTGTATTGCAGAATACAGGGTGGTTTAAGAGGCACCAGGCATCTACTCTGTCCCAAACCCCACTCCCCAAACACACAGCATCCTAAATCAGTCCCACTGAAATCTCCTCAATTTGTGGTCTGCCTAACTGTGGCGCCCTCACAAATCCTGAAACCCCTAAGAGGGCACCAGCCCAAGACCTGGGTTGGTTCTAGCTTGATTTCTATCTTGCCACCCAGGCTTATATCACCAGAGGTCTCAGGGCTCAAGGGCTAGTTTTGCAATGGGCAAGGCCTCTGTTCCCCAAATTGAGAAGCAGAAACTGCCCCAATAGTTAAGATTTCCTGGGACTTGAAGACAATGTGAAGGTGTGTGTATGGTGAGGGAGGAAGCAGGAGGCCTAGAGATGCCTTAGAGAGGTCTGAGGGGTGAGAAATCCCAGAGCACAAATCCCTCAAACTCAGACTTTCCTAACTCTTAAGTCTATACTCCAACCCAACTGGGCCTTGCTCTGTGGACAACGGAAGCTGGGTGTTCTGGGCACTCCCTCTGGGCAATGACATCCAAAGCAGGTGGTACAAAATCTGAGCTGCCCTCTGCTTGGCTTAGGGTTTATGGGGCACCCTGGGTGTGATCCTGACCATTCTGGGGGGTAAAACAGGACCATCTCTCTCAAAACCATAGGGTAGTTTTGCTGAGGCCTCAGTCCAGAGCACCTGAACCTGATGAGTCACTTTCAGGGGGATTCTAGATCATTTCTATTACCAGAGGCCCAATCCTACGCAATGTAGGAGTCATCAGAACTGACTGCAAAGGCTCTGGGGCAGAGGAAGCTTTGGGCTGGACCTGAGCTGTCTGCAGCTCAGTTTTCCAAGCCCAGTGGGGCTGAGGTGGGGAATATTATGCCCTACAGGGCTTCTGAGAGAAGCTAGCTGGGAATGCCACTTCAGCAGTTTTCTCTTTGCCACAGGTATTGTTGAGTTGGGGGAAAGGGGGTAAGATGAGACATGAGAGAGCCAATGGGGCAAGGTGACTACTGATGCCCAGCCAACTATTAAACTAATTAAAACAATTTAAACTGTTAAGAAAATTTTGTGGTTTTATTGTATCATGAGGCATTGAAACATCCGAACAAATCAATATCGGGCGGTGAGGCAGCTGCTTTCTCCTTCACTTCTTTGGGTTACTAGAGCAACTTGTCAGTAGATTAAAAAAAAAAAAAAAAAAGACAACCTTTTGCATTACTTAAGTCTTTCCAAGGCATGCGCTGGTACAACACAAACTTCTCCTGTCAGATGCAACTAGTCTAGCATCCAAACATCATGCACAATACCTCGGTAGCAGCAGCGCACTGCACCCGCTCCCACCGCGGCCCTGCTCATTTGTGTATGATATTTGGAGCATCTGGAGGAGTGTGAATAGTATCAGGAAGAGGAGGGAGGAGGAAACAGCATGAGTGCCTGGCTGGGAGGAGGTCAGCCGAAGTTGTGCAGGGCAAGCCTGAACATGTCATTGGTGCAAACCCAAGCATCGTTGATGTTCTTTAAGAGGAACATCTGGTGGAACCCCATGATGGGGTCTTCATCAGCCTGTGAGGAGAAAGAAAATGCTTCAGTTAGTGAGCCTAAGAACAGGAAGGTGGTTCAGGGGTTGGGGAGCAGGACAAACAATGCCGACTTTGGGATCAGATCCTACTGTCTTGGACTTAACTTCCAATACAGCCCCAGGATACTTGAGAACATGAACTGATATAATATACTGGGCACACAGGGGGCACAGATGGCAGCTCACGCTGCTGCACGCACCTGAACCACCCAGTAAGTCACTGTTGAGCTACTGCAACAGAGCTCGGAGCTCCTAACTCTAGGCACAGTGATCAACTTGAGAGACTTCTGCACTGCTCACCACGGACCTTACAGTACCTAAATACCAAACAATCTTAGTGTCTGTCTGATTACTATGCCAGGTAGTCCAATTAGGAGAAACTACTCCTACTACTGACTGTGATCAGGTGACTGAGAAAAGGCTCAAAAGTGAGTTCACACTATAATCACACCTCTACAGGGCAAAAATGAAGCAATTCCACCAGGCAATGTTTCCTGTCACGTCATATATAACACTTGCAACGAGAAAAGAAAAGCAAAACACCTTCAGCCAAACTGCAGATGACCAGGATGAAGCCTAGTTAGGGTAGGAGCCCACTCACCCAGCTCAGTATCTAACATTGTTGGGTTTTCTGAAAGTTATCATGAGCAAGAAGGCAAATCAGTCTTTTGGGGATTCTGAGTTGGACAAAAACACCAGAATTAACCTGAAGCCAGGTAGGAATGGGCAATGATTACTGACCCTAGCCTAGAAAGTAGGCACTGAGCCCCCCCCACCCCCCGGAGAGACTATTTCACTCAAAAGGGCCTATTTGAGCACAAACTCTGGACAGGGCACGTTGGGCAGGCAGTAAAAACTGACAGTAAAGTCCAGGCCAGAAGGCAGGTCCCTCTGGGTCCATGGCAGAGGCCTAGAGGCCTCCTCTCTCTGTCCTTGTATTCAACTCAGGAGGCCCCACCTAGCATAGGGAGAAGGCATACAGGCCTTCAGAGCCCCATGGTGACACAGGTCCAGGAGACTGAGACCTGGTCAAGGGGGAACCAAGGAGCTTAAGGCTTTGAAGAGGACAGATCTTGAGAAGAAGGAAGGAAGAGTGCAAAGAGGAGCAGGAGTTCTGGGAATCTGCTTTGCTCAGCAGGTGGAGGAGCCAGCGACCAGCTCAGGGAGTGAGAGCATGGACTCAAACAGTGACTGCGACTCAGCACCCAGCTGGCCCCTGAAGGGCCCACTGCCAGCAGAAAGCCTACCTACATTTCAGGGCATTACAGAAGCCCAATAGTTTGACACCACAGCTCCACCCTGCTCCTATACCTCTTGTCCCTTTTCCAAAAAGGCTCTAGACCAATTCTCTACAACAGTATTTTCTGTAACAACACAAACAGTCTGGGAACCTAGGTGGCTCAGCTGGTTAAGCACCTGACTCATGATTTCTGCTCAGGTCATGATCTCATGGGTCGTGAGATCAAGCCCTGTGTCAGGTTTTGCACTCAGTGGGGAGTGTTCTCAATGTCTTCCCTCTTACTCTCTCTTTCTCCCTTCCTCTGCCCCTCCCTCCACTCACACACATTCTCTCTCAAATAAGTAAATCTTAAAAAAAAAAAAAAAAAAAAAAAAAAAATGGGGGCACCTGGGTGGCTCAGTTGGTTAAGTGACTGCCTTTAGCTCAGGTCATGATCCCAGAGTCCCAGGATCGAGTCCTACATCAGGCTCCCAGCTCCGTGGGGAGTCTGCTTCTCCCTCTGACTTCCTCCCCTCTCATACTCTCTCTCAAATAAATAAGTAAAATCTTAAAAAAAAAATTTATGTCTGCACTGTCCAACAGGCCACCATAAGGGCTATGAGCACTTAAAACATGGCTAGTTCAAGTGAGAAACTCCATTGTAACTTTATTTCATTTTAATTAATATAATTTTAAAACTAACATTAAAGGACACCTAGGTGGCTCAGACGATTAAGCATCTGCCTTTGGCTCAGGTCATGATCCCAAAGTCCTCAGATCAAGGCCCACACTGCTCGGTGGGGAGTCTGCTTCTCCCTCTCCCTCTGCCTCGCCCCCTGCTTATGCTCTCCTCTCTGTCTCTGTATCTCTCTCAAACGAATAAATAAAATCTTAAAAAAAAAAATTAAAGTTAAAATGTAATTTAAAAATGTGACTAGTGGTTGTTATTGTACTGAATTACACAGCTCTAGATGCTTTGGGTGTCCCTTAAGAAGCAGGTCACACCACAGCGAAGGCTGGGGTGCAGGGCTCTTCTCTGCCACCCACTCCTCCCTACCACCAGTATTACGAGGCAACACTACTTACCTTGAGCTGGCCCACAACCATGCTGATGATGCAGCTATCTGGCGTGGGCTGATGGTCCTGTGCCGTGATGCTGTGCTGGATTTTCTGGAACGGAAGGCTCTGCAAAAGAAAGAGTGTGCGGCATGCTGCAGCCAGCAGGGCAGGGAAGCAGCCGCTTATAGCACGGCCCTGGCCCTTACTTACAGACAGCTTCTCCACAATAGCAGCTTTCCCCTGGAACTGCTGTCCTTCCCACGTAAGGCATGATGCGTCAATCTGAAACCCAGAAAACATAGGGTTAGGGCCTTGTTTGGGAAAAAATGAGTCCAAACCTCAGTTTCCTTATTGGTGAAGAAAAGAACTGAAGGTAGCTTCCATACTTTACACTATTAACAATCTCTTTAATTATTCCCTATTTTCCCAGAGCCCAGGCTCTGAAACACTAAGAAAATATAAAGGTATTTAGTAAGCTCGTTACCAGTTTTTATTCAAGAAGTTATATGGCCTCTGATATGCCTGAGCCCCAGGCTGGCTATACAGAGCCAAGGTTCAGCCCAAAGTCATCCTGCTGTGTGGTCAGTCAGCACCAGAAAGCCCACAAGAAATAAGGAAAACAACCTATATTCATCACCATCTCTAGACCTTAGGCTAAGTTCTACTGAGGCCATTCCCATGGGGGACATCCATAGGATCAGGGAAGGATGGAAGCTGATAAGGCCTCCCAAGGCCTAGCCTGGGACCCTCCCTTCCATCAAAATGCAATCCATTAGCTTTCTCCCCTTCTCTCCAGATCTCCCCTGCCAGAGCTTTCAGGGGCAGAACTCAAAAAGTGCCTCTGCCACTTACCAGCTATAACATTTGGCAAGCCACTTATTTTTCTGAGTCTGTTTCCTGATTATATATATATATATATAAAATTTTATATATATATAATTCAGGACCGAATCCAGGATCCTGGGATCATGACCCAAGCCGAAGGCAGACTCTTAATAACCGAGCCACCTAGGCGCTCCTATTTATATATTTTTAAAGATTTTATTTATTTGAGGGACGCCTGGGTGGCTCAGTTGGTTAAGCAGCTGCCTTCGGCTCAGGTCATGATCCCAGGGTCCTGGGATCGAGTCCCACATCAGGCTCCTTGCTCGGCAGGGAGCCTGCTTCTCCCTCTGCCTCTGCCTGCCTCTCTGTCTGCCTGTGCTCGCTCTCTCTCCCTCTCTCTCTGACAAATAAATAAAATCTTTAAAAAAAAAAAAAAAAAAGAAGATTTTATTTATTTGAAAGAGAGAGACAGAGAGAGCACACAAGTGGGACTGTGGAGAGGGGTATAGGGAGGGGGAGAAGCAGACTCCCCAATGAGCAGGGAGACCAATGCGGGGCTCAATCCCAGGACCCCAAGATCAGGACCCAAGCCAAAGGCAGACGCTTAACTGAATGAGTTACCCTGGGTAATTATCAAGATTTCCTGATCTTTAAAGGGGACGTGTGCTGAGGATTATATGAAATGACACAGATAAGGGTGCCTAGGTGGCTCACTCAGTTAAGCATGTGCCTTCAGTTTAGGTCATGACCTTAGAGTCCTGGGATCAAGCCCAGCACTGGGATCCCTCCTCAGGAAAGAACAAAGATAAAGCACTCCTTTAGGACCTTGCTGACTCTCTTCTCTGGGTCAGGACTGCTTTAATTGATTTTGAGAAGCACTGAGGCAGAAATGTCAGGATCCCAGGGTCAGGTCAATTCAAGTTTTTAAAATTCTCTATCTACGATGACAACCAAATAATTTACATGTGCTGAATTTGACCTTCCACTGGTAAAATACTTTTTTTTCTTCACAGTTGACCCTGACTTTCTAGAGAGAGATAAGGAGTGCTTTACTCACAGTCAGGCTCTGAGGCTACGCTAAATGACTCCTATCAATTCCATTCTGCACAGACCTGCTAGGCATGGCCCAATCCATCAACTTCTGTGACTGAGTCTAGGACAGGTCAGATACAAGTAGTGCTTGGTGTATACGAACATCATTAAAATAGTACCAAACAATGCCTGCCTAGACGGGTTTCTTGAAAGACACATGAGCCTCCCTCAGCCCCCTAGGTAGCTCAGTCAGTTAAGTGTCTTCCTTCAGCTCAGGTCACAATTTTGGGGTCCTAGGATCGAGCTCTGAGTCAGGCTCCCTGATCAGTGAGAAGTCTGCTTCTTCCTCTCCCTCTGCTGCTCCCCACACCCACTTGTGACGTCTCTCTGAACTAAATAAATAAAATCTTTAAAGAAAAAAAAAAAAAAAAAAAAAAGACACACCGGCCTCCCCAGGGTAAACTCATTTGTTTACCATGAGCACAGGAAACTAGACTTAGGGCCTCCAGGAGACAGCTCTGCACTTATGATGCCCATAGCTGCCACCTCCAGAGAGCATCATGAGTCCTCGCATCTGCCTGCTGCTGTCCAATCTGGAACCAGAGGCATTCCCAGGACCACGGAATGGCAAGCCCTGAACACCCTGCAAAGGATACTTGGACCCCTACTCTTACATAAGATGACTGAAAGGAATGTGCAGACCAGGTGGTTGGACTAGGCCTCAGGCCCCCTATCCCATGGACAAAAACTCAAATAGAAAGGTATAGCCGAATCCAGTGAGGGCTGCTAGAATGTGTGAACTGGACAGACTAACCCAATATCTGAATTGATCCCTTGGAGTCCCATTCAGGCCCTAGAGCTGAAGACTTACATAAATTGCGCCTAGTTGGGTTCTGTCGTTATCAAATAACTGGTAGTAATGTTGAATGAAGCTGGATCCAATCTGCTCCCAAATTGGCTTGTCTCCCATTCTGGAGCGTCACCCGGCCTCGTTGAGACCTGCAAGACCAGCAAGACAGAGAGGGAAGTGTTGGTACCAAGGGAGCGGGAGGTAGCCAGTTGCTATTTCCTCACTGACCCCCATCCCTCTTGCCCTCCTTTTTTTTTTTTTTCCCTCTTGCCCTCCTTGAGCAGAAAGTCCTTTGCTGAGGTCTGTATTCCCAAGAAACAGAGAAGCCCTGGCGAACTGGCAGGAAACCCCTCCCAATACAGACCAGCGCAGGGAGCCCAGAGGTGGCTCAGCCCCTCCTCTGAGGAGCTCTGGATGATGAAACAAAGAGGTGACGGGGATATGAAGCATATAGGAGGGGAGCTGAGGGTGGAGCCAAGACAAAGAAAAGTCAGAGTAAGCCCTTCAATGTCTAATGGGGGGGGAGTGGGGCCAGGAGGCGGGTGGCTTTTAAGGAGGAGCTAACCACATCGCTCTCCCACATCTTTTCATTTGATCTTCTCAACAACCTTCAAGGCCAGAGTTGCTGTCATTCTTCCCACTTTGCAGGTCAGAAACTAGATGTCTCTGTGTGGAGTGTCTTCTATTGCAGTCCTCAGTCCCATCAACACCACCCCAGGGCTGTATTGGCAGGTGGAGGAAGACCCAGTGAAAGAGGCGAAGATGGCTCCTCAATGCCCCACTTGCAACAACACAGCAAGTGACCCTCCATTTTAGTCTTGGGAGCAGTCTGCTTCTTTGAGCATTGGTAAATCTCTTCATATATTCATGAACAGAGAGTTACCCCCACCCACTTCAGAGCTGCGGCTATGAGTTCAAAAGATCAGAGAGTAATACTGAGGGGTGTTGGGAGCGGAAATGGAGGCTATGGGAGGAAACATGTTATTTCTTCATACTCCTCATCCCAGCACTGTTTCTGCTGGAAGGGGCTGCCCCTCTCTGGTCTCTACCCACCTCATAGCTACAAACATCACAGCTCTGAGGGTGCTAGATGGCAAACTCGAGCCCCAGATGAGAGGCACTCTGGCTTTGTTAGCCTGGCATAGGAAGGCCACATCTCACTAAAGAATCCCATGACACCATGACTTGTCCATTGTTCTGTAGTTGGGACTATCTCCCCATCTCCTGGTAACAGGACTCTAAACCAAAGAGATGAGGAGGTGGGTTCGACCCTGCCAGACAATGATTAACTGTGGTGGAATCTGATCCAAGTAACTGCCGTAAGAAGGGACTCACCTTCCTCCACTGTAAGGGGATGGAGCCCTGACGTTGCCAGTGGTTGCAAAGCCTCACTAAGGGAACCTGCTAGTTTGCTCCAGTCCCTATGACCTCACCCAACGCCAGAGGAGCCAGCTGGGATGGACAGTGTACGGGGGCAGTGGCTTATTCCCAATCTAGCCAATCTCCTCGCCTATGACCAAAACTCCAGCCAATGAGGGGCCAGGAAGATGAGCCAACTTTATTTTAGGTCCCATAGGAGGTGGTGGCACTAAAAATAGGAGCTCAGCGCTGGGATGACTAAGAAATGTCCAGGAAAGTCTAAAACAAGTAAAAGAGAAAGTCTGGACCCGGCCATGCCTGCTACACAGGAACACAAGGTGTGTCCCAGTTTATCCTCTGCCAAGAAACAAATCAACAAGTGGGAAAAGCATAGGGACAGCAGCTAGTCTCAGCTGCTGTCTTGGTCACATTTCCAAGGGGTGAGACTGTGGCTATAGCCACCCCCCAATCTCTCTGCCGCATCAAACCTCGCCCTTCTACCCTAGTATTCACTATGTTTGGCTCACTCACTGTGGCCCAGCACTACAATATCTTACCCCATGATGTCTTACTCAGTCCCGAAGAGCTCTGGGGCAAAAGGAAAGCTGGAGGAATGGATGAGGGCCATTGCTCACTCACCAAGATGGGGCAGCCCTCAAGAGAAGTCTTGGAGGGGGGGTGGGAGGTTGGGGTACCAGGTGGTGGGTATTATAGAGGGCACAGCTTGCATGGAGCACTGGGTGTGGTGAAAAAATAATGAATACTGTTTTTCTGAAAATAAATAAATTGGAAAAAAAAAAAAAAAAGAGAGGTCTTGGAAAAAGAGTACACGGCTGATTGAAAGAAAAAGCATAAGCAAGTGTCTGGGCATATGAAAAGAGGTAAGGGCAGGAAACCAGGAATCTGGAGATGAAGTGTGGCAGGAAAAAAGGCTAAATAAAAGCAGATCCAAAGACAAGAAAAGTGGTGCCATGTGGTAGGAGAGTGATGCAGAGGAAATGCGGGGGTGTTTATTTCTTTTTCAATATTGTTCTTAAGGTGTGATAACTTGTCAATACTAAAACTACTTGGCAGAAGTAGTGGTGGAGTGAAGAGGGTGGAGGACTAAAGGGACAGGAGGGCACTCTGGTCTGGTGGGGCAGAACAGGGCAAAGTGACTGCTCAAGGCTCCTAGAAAGTGTGAAAAGGAACCTTCAAAACCATATGGTTTGAGGACTTTTCCAAGTAGGGCCCCTGAAGTCAATACCAACCTGTTGGCCTGTTTGACCCTGTTGTGTTTATTTCCTTGTAGTAATCATGACAGCCATGTGGTCAGATCCCACAGTCATCCCACTTTACAGATAGGAAAACTGAGGTTCAGCAATCTATCTTGCCCCAAGCCCAACTGATACTGGGTCCCCTGGTTAAAGCCAGGGCTTTCTTCCTGCTAACTTTGTCCCCAAGCTCTAAACAACAAAGCTGGCCATGTCCCTTTTCTATAACAGCCTCACTTCTGGATTAGACCCTGAAGCTCCTCCACAGGTGGCCTTCCACACCCGTCTCTATGTCCCTACCATTCCCCCCTACCTTCATCCTGCTCCACACACAAAATGACCAGCCACCCCGCTGGGATGTCCTCCCACCCCACATCTGCCTGATTAGTTCCTGCTCTTCCTTCAATTCACTGTTCAGACTCCATCCGTTTGGGTCCTCCCTCCCAGACTAAATGTTGACCCCAACCCCATGTGCAAAACTGTTATCAACACAGCCAGGGCCCATTCTTCTGCCGAAACACTGTAGCTCTGGGCTAAGAGGGTTCCAGTTGTTGTTGTCGCCACACCAGCACAGGAAGTGGCTCAGCAAACTATAGGATTTAGTTTCTGACTCCAAATTTCCCACAAGCTTTCAAATCATGGCTAGGAGGCAGCATTCCTGCATCCAGAAAAAGAAGTAGGGAGCAATGCGCCCCCCATCTATCCTCATGCAACACAGGCAGGGGTCTGGGTCAGGCTAGGAGGATGCTCTCCAGGATGGCCAGCAAGCCCTGACCTTGCTTCTAATACATATACTGCAGAAAGAACAGTCTGAAAAGAAAAACGCCAAGGCTTAGAGCAGTCTCACATCAGATCGGGGACTGACCTTCATGACGGCTTCTCCTACAGTTCTTCCAAGAGGGCCGCTGACCACGCCATCTCCTGCTTCACCCCAACAGTCCGCAGGCTGACTGAGGCCAGGCTCCTCGAGGAGCAGAAATGACCTTGATGACCTCTCGCCCACTGAGCATCAGCCTTCACTGACCTTTAGGTCTCTGTGGGTGCAAAGACCCTCTAAGAATGTCTCAAAAACTGTGGCCCTCTCCCAATAAATTTGCACAATGGTAGAGATGACCCAGCCTTGTGAATAATTTCAAGTTGTTCACACTCCCTGAGGTTCAGCCATAGACCCCAGGTTAAAACCTCTTGCCCAGAAGAGCCCATTAGACAACAGAAATTTTTAATTTTTATCCTCAAATTTTGGGTGTTTCCCAGTGACAAAACTTAAATAGCAGTGTCCAGCTGATAACATGTCATTTTCCCTAATATGTACCAGACACAGAAATGTGCTAAGAGCTTTATGAGCATTTGTTCTTAATACCCTGTGACTCAACTCCCACATTACACTTAAACAAAATGAAGCTTAGAAAAGGTTAGCTAACTCACTCAAGGCCATGAGCCTAATGGATGGTGGAACTAGATGGAACCAGGTCTGGCTGACTCCGGAGCCAAGCCCCCCCAGAGACAATAGGGCAGAGATAAAAAATGAACCAACACACAGGTGAGAGAAGTGCTCCTGGGCAAATAAGGCTGAAGCCCTGACCTCTAACCTTGACTTTCTCAGAGAGGGGCAAGATAGGACTGAACCAGGGCTTCTGCCTCCAAACAAAGGCACGGGCAAGATTTCCACACCAAACTCAACAATAGGCGTTTCATGGGGGATGATCTCACAGTTTTCCCAAACCCACAAAGTCACAGCTCAGTTCTACCATCTCAGCAAATCAGAGATAGATCCTATCCTAGCTAGGCCTGGGACAGGGACGGATGCAGGAAAGTGATAGGGAAGAAGATGTCACAAACTCCAAACAGATACACAGGAAGACCCATGCTTGTCTTTTTTCGAGTACCCATCACCAAGGCCTGCAGGGAATGCCAGCAGACACGCTGAACTTCTAGTGGGATCCCTGAAATCGGCATCAACCATGGCCGTTAGTTATCCTCATAGGTCCTATGGCCCTCAAATGTTCGCAGTTACTTCCTTTTCTATTCTCCCTCACAAGTCTAAACCACTCAGCCTGCCTTCAAGGCTCCCAGGGTGACCTGCCCTCCTGGCTGTCCAACCTCATCTCCTGCCACCTGCTCTCTCCCCTCTACAGTCAGGTATTTCCCTGTTTCTGGGAACATGCTGAGCCTGTTCTCACCCAAGAGCTTTGCAACTATCTATCCTTCTACCTGGATTACTATTCTCCCTGGATCTTCAAGAATCTGGCTCCTTGTCACATATGTGTCAGCTCAAATGTCACTTCCTCACCAACACCTTCTCTAACCAGTCTAAAGTAATTGCCCAGCTACTCATCTCACCATCTTGTTTTGTTTTCTTACCACTTATCATTGCATGAAATAGTCACACTTAATGTATCCGTTTACGATCTTTCTCCATAACCTAGGCGGCCCTGTTCCCATGGTACCTGGCCCAGCCCTGCTTCTCTGGAGGAGAGATTTCTGGACAAACCCTGCTGAATTTAAGTGGCCAAGTGACCCACTTCCCTCCAACTAGACCTTCTGTTCAAGTCATCAGGAAACAACCCTTTGTCACCAATCATCTGTTTGTCTGAGGGTGTGGCAAGTGGGGCTTGCCCACCCCCCCCTTCACCTGAGGCACAGCTGTGGCTCAATAGCAGGCACACAACCACAGCCTCAACATCTGGGGTCTAGCCGACTCCTCCTCTCCCTCATTGTATCACCCTCTGACCCTGTCTCCCCACCAGTAATTGTGGGGATATTGGCAGTAATCAACTGAGAGTACAGAGCAAGACCCAGCTACAAGGAGTCAGTCAAGTCCTAAATGAAGCCCCAGGTCAAGAGCTAGAAAAAAGGTGGTTACCTCAGCTTCCTACACGGATATCACATCATAGAGCGGCCCCGACAGAAGACTGGTAACTGCCTAGTCCATCACTCACCTGCCTGAAGTCTGGAGAGCAATCAGCCAAGGTCTGGTGCCTGAATGGCTGGCTGTATCAGAATGCTTCCCCGGGGCAGACCCAAGGCCTAGGTGCCCCCAGCACTCTGAGAGGCTTTTCCTTCTCTTCTGCCTAGAGGAGGGATCCAGAGCTTTAGGGCTGCCCTGGGTAGCTCAGAAGTTGAAACCTGAGACCTGCATTCTGGTCTTTCTGCTGAGTAGCCTCCCTTTCCCATATCACTCAGAGATCTCTGGGCCCCCGTCCTAGACAGCTCCCATCCATGAACTCAAACCCAGGGTATGAAACTGCATATCAGGTACATATGGACTTGGCTCTCCAGTTGGGCCTGAACTCCTATGTGACCATCCTTGTGGTCTGCTATGACCATGCCTGGCGAACACTGTCCTGACACTCCCAGACTGAGGTGAGCAGAGGAATAAAGGGATGCACATGGAGTCACCAGGGTGCTAAATGGAATGCCTTCTCTGTAAGCCAGTCACAAATGTGCTCTCATTTGAGCCTCATAGCTGTAAAGCTAGTATGAGTCTCATCATTTTCTAGACAAGGAAACCAAAATTCCAAGGGGTTAAGAATTCAAGACGATGCAAGGTCACTAGCATAGCCAGCATTAAAACGTCCACTAAAATGGCAGGGATTAGGACAGCTGGGAGCCAATGTCAAGTAGCAAAAAGTACAGAGGTAACAAAGCAGACAGTGAGGAATGGAGCCTTGGCCTTTTCTTGCCCTCTGAAATCGGCAAGTTCTATACCTCTCGGGAGAGAAAGCCCGAATGCATGCTCAGCAGATCAAAGTAGGACTACACCAAGGGAGAACTTGCATTCACCTAGGACTGAAACCACCTCTGCCAATGGAACCAATGTCTCTACTCAAAGACATCACTCCTGGGGGGCAGCAGTCTCTGCCCTGGTGAGACCCAGGGGCTCTGATGAAGTATGCGAGGCTTTAAGAAAAAATCATTCCATAATTTCCCCAGTCTACTGAAGTTCCCAGGCACATCAAATACACCTGCATCATGAGGGGGAGGTTCTCCTCCTCTGGGACAGTCCCCTCTCTAGTCTCAGGGCTTAGGGAGCTGGCACATAATAGATACCAGCAACATATAAGGACTTAATATTAATACTCTGCTGAGCACAAAAAGCAATCTTAGCCTGACCCCCAGGATCCTATAAGTCTACTTTAACATATAAAAATTCCTTTAGGGGCATGTGAGTGGCTCAGTTGGTTAAGCATCTGCCTTTGGCTCAGGTCATGACCTCGGGGTTCTGGAATCAAGTCCTGAATGGGGCTCCCTGCTCCTTTTTTTTTTTTTTTTTAACATTTCTTTTTAAATTTATTTTCAGCGTAACAGTATTCATTGTTTTTGCACCACACCCAGTGCTCCATGCAATCCTGTCCTCTCTAATACCCACCACCTGGTTCCCCCCCCCCCTTCAAAACCCTCAGAGTCCATAGTCTCTCATAGTTCACTAGGGAGCCTGCTTCTATCTCTCCCTCTGAGGCTCCCCATGCTTCTTCTCTCTTTCTCTGTCAAATAAATAAATAAATAAATAAAATCTTTGAAACAAAACAAAATAAAATCTTAAAAAAAAAAAAAAAAAGAAAAAATTAAATTAAAAAAACCTGAAAAACCAAAAATCTCCACGAGGAGGTTTAACTCAACCCAAGTCCATTAGAAATCCTGCTCAACTTTTTTCTTTTTTTAAAGATTTTTAAAGGCTCGCTAACAATCTTTCTTCTTCACTGCTCTAATCAATGCAAAGCCCCCTCTTCTGCACAGGACCAAGAGCCCCTGTAGGTCCCTTCAACTCAGCCCTAAGCACGTAACAACATTACTCCTTTCCCCAGCACCAGCACTGGGTAAGATTCATCCTTCTACCTTCAGCCTCAGCCCAGAGCCTAACACACAAAAGGCCCAAAGAATGGTTGCTGAATAATACTAATCATTGGTGAGAAAGGAAAAGAAAAAAAAAAAAATTCCTATTAAGATACTAATAGGGATTAAGATACTAATAGGGATTCCCAGTAAGGGAATTCCAGACTTTCTTTTATACAAGTGCTTTGCAATTCCGTAATTTGAGAATTCTGATCATTCTTAAACCACTCATGCCACCCCAACCCGCCAACTGCAAAGACAGCAGAATAAAGTGAGATATGGCTTGAAGAGGAGAAGTACACTCCATGTCACTAAAGGACCTAGTTTTGAGCAGAGAACGCAGGCACCCTCACACCCTGCCATGCTTATACAGCCACATTTTGACTCCCCCATGCCAGGCCCCACTTTCAAGTCAGCCTACCCGAATAGAAGATGCAGACAGATTCTGAAGAACCTCAGGACTCTCCTCTTATCTCTGAGATACAGATGGCCTGCCAAGTTCCAGAAAGGTCAAGGACTTCTGGGGGTCAGGATGCCTACCAATGGCTAGCTAAGCCCAGACACAGAAGTTACAGAAAACTTCTAGGGTTGGAATGAGAGGGAGAGACCAGAATTCCTCCTACTCTTGATGCTGCTGCCAGTGGTGAAGGAACAGTGTCAAGAAGGAAAAGTATCTTTTGACCTTGAAGCAAACCATTGTCATCAAGTCACCTAAGGCTGTAAAATATGCAAACTAATCCACAGAAATAAGCCTACCTCACCTGAAACCTGTGTCCTAGACAGAACCAATCCTGACAATCTAGAGAGGATCCTTAAACAACTGCTTCCAGTACTAAGAGATTCTATCACAGGGATCCTGTGTGTGTCCTGCGGGCAATCCTTCCTTGTTGCCCATCTCCACTAGCAAACCAGACCCTTCCAAGCCTGCTGAATGAACCCGACTTCCATGTGCTTACTGGCCAGGAGGTGGACAAGGAGGTTTTGAGTTCAGAGAGAAGGCAAGTGCTGGTTAGGAGGTCTGGACAGATCTTTGCCTGTCCTCCTTAACCAGGGAGAATGACCAGACAAAGCAGGAAAAAGAAAACTTCCAAAGGCCAGAGCCCAAAGACCAGAAAAACATCACCTGGGGAAATACTCAAGGAAGAAAAAGTCCAGGGGTGGCAGCTTTCTGCCTCATGGGCCTAACCCAACTTTCCTAGGAGACCTGCTTGCTGCTGAGGCCAGGCCTGCGGAGTTTAAGCTGCTGTGTTAATCTTTGCAAGAATTATGGCTCAGAAGCTATACTGGGTCAGAGAAATCAAGGCTCCACAAGCTGTTTCTTCCCCAAATCCCAAGGTTCTCTCTGGACTGGTCCCTTAATACATCATCAGTCAATCAGAAATGCCTTTATAAAGCCCATCAGATACTTTAAAGCTAGATACTTCTCTTCTCCCAGGACTCACAGGGGTAGCTGGAATGATCACTGAAGGCAAATTCCCAAGGTTCAAGCAGCCTCCTGCCTGTACACAGGTTACTCCAGCTAGCAGGAAGTGAACAAGTGAGGGGAGTCTTTCTGCAGCTTTCAGCTCTAGTTCTCCCACCCAAGCTTCAGGAGGGTCCCAGAGAGTCTGAATCTGAGCCCCACACCCGAAATGTGCACACCATCAATGTAGCTTCAAATCCAGTCTCTCGTTTGGCACTGGGCTCATGGTCCTCAGGACTGGATTCTACTTTCTCCTCTACTTTCCCCTCCACTAAAACCCACCTTGTCACCACCATTCTCCTGGAATCATTCTCCTCTGTAGGAGGAGGGCAGATGACTCTGGGAAGGACAGATGTGAGGATTAGGCTACCCCTGGGGTCTAATAACGTATTGGGGGCTCACACATCCAACCTCACCTCCGTGGCTTCTTTTCTCCCCTCCTTCACTAAATGGGCCGGCCAACCTACCCACAGCTGGGGCCTGGTCCCCAGTAGAAGGGCGGGGTCTGAGCCTACCAGGCCGGAGCAGCTCATCGCATCAGGCCAGATCCTCCAAGGCTGCCGGGGGGTTAAGTCCCATGTGGAACCCCCCTCCCGCCCCTGATTCCCTGACCTGCCCTCCACGCAGGAACCCACGCATCAATTCCAGAGTGGGAGTTGGGTTTTGTGCACTCCCAACGGACAGACAAGCAGGAAAGAGTTCACCTACATCCTAGCCCCTCTATGCTCGGAAACCGGGTGAGAATCCTAATCCCGGGCTGCGGCAGGAAAGCGCCCTTACCCAATGCTGACTCCGGAGCGAGCCGGGTGGCGCTTGCCCATCCCCGGATCCTTCGCTGGCGGGTGGCAGGACGTGGGGCTGGGGTCGTCCCGCTAGCCTGCCTGCAGAGCTTGTAGGACTCGGGCAGGCCGGGCTAGGCCAGACGGGGCGGGGCCGGAGAGCCCCATCTGGGTTGGTCTGGACCAGAGAAAAAAAGGCCCGGCCGCCGCGTAGTCCGTTGCACCCGCCATGGACACGATACGGCCGGATAGGCGCCTGGCTGTCTCTCTCTGTTCCCCCCGGCCGCCGCCTCAGAGGACCGGCGGGAGGCGGAGCCGCGCGCGACACATGGCCCCGTCCCCGCGCGGCTTCGGGCCGCCGGTGGGGGGGGAGCGCCCGGAGACTGGCAGCGGAGGCTCCGAGCGGCCCAGAGCGCGGCTCCAGCGGCCCAGCCCCCGCCCCGGCGCGCTAGCCCCGACACTCACCCGAGGGGCTGGCACGATGGCGGCAGCGGCGGCGGCGGCAACCCAGCGCGGTCTGCGACCGACTGTCCCTTCCCCCCTGCCTTCCCTCGCCACCCCGCTGCACTCTGGGAAACGCAGTCCCCCGGAGTTCCTTTCTGGTGTAAGTGTGCCAGGAGAAAACTACAGTTCCCGGTGTGCTATGCGCCGAGGACCAGCCACGGCCCGCAGAGCGGGAGGTGAGGCTAAGCCGGGGAGGGAGGCTGCCAGGGCGAGCCCCTGAGAATTGTGGTCTAGCGGAAGCCTCTGGAACACCCGAGGTTGGCGCCAGGCAGGGGTCAGGGCTTAGTTGTCGCCAGGTCCCAGCTGGTCCGGCCCCGCCCAGGTTGCGCTGTGGTTTGAAGCAGGTCCCGCCTCCGTGGGAGTCCCGCCTGGCCCTAAGCAGGCCCAGCCGCCCCTCCCGGGGCCCCTGCGCTGTTTCCGCTCCGGAACTCTCCTCCCATTTGGTCCTCTAGCCACCCCTCCCACCTCTGGCCCTTCGACTCTTCCGAGCCGGGCTCTAAAGTCAGCCAGGGCGGAACCCGTAGTGTCTGCTGTCCCAGCATTCATGCGCCCTACCAGGCCCAAACCTGATTTCGAGCAGTCGAAGCTTTCCTTTGGGCTGGAGACGCAAATGCTCAAGTCGGACTTAGCTGGAGACATGATTCCTCTTACACTTGTACCACTTGGGCTCTCCAAAACATTCCAAGTTGGGTTTTTTTGTTTGTTGTTGGTTTTTGCAACAGTCAAGGCAGCTAAGAGTTTCATTTTTATTAACAAGAAAAGCGAACTGGCTCTCCCAAACTTTCCCCGTGACTTAAGCGACCAGATTGTCAATAATCCCATTTCCATCGTTTCCTGGGCATTACAAACATTTGAAGTAAGGCCTGTGTCTAAGTCAGGCCTGTTGGGGAAATGCTCTATAGCTAACCCAGGTGGACCACAGGTAAGGGAAATATCCTGGCAGCTCCATGCTTTCCCTTCTGGCCAGAGATCTCAGTATTCCTGTTCTTCCATAAGTTTTGCACCTTCACCAATATATATACACACACACACAACATTCACTTCCTGGGGATGGTTGGTAACACCAGGTTTGCACTACTTAGCCTAATTCGATGCTTATTACTTAGCCAGTGAGAACTCTGGTGGTGCATCTGGGACCTCCCTTGTTCTGTCATTCCCCCACACCCTAGAAGTGAAAACTCTGGATAGACTGTATGCAAATAACCCCCAGACACCAAGAGTCTTGGCCAGAGCCTGGCCTTCACCTGTCCTAGGTATGCTGCTGAGACAAAGCAGAAACAGTGTGCCTTCAACAAACAGGAGCTAGGATACGCTTAACAGCATAGACTGAGCCTGGGAAAGCCCTCACTCCTAGTGGAGAGTGGGGACGTGGGAGAGTGGTTCAATGGCTGCTCACAAAGGGCTTCAGTCCCAGCTGGCCTGGAAGGGCAATGCTGTGCTTCCACCACATTACTATAAGCCAGAACTAATGCTAGGAAGGCAGAGATCCAATTCCTTCCCCAATCAGGCACGTGTACAACCTATACTCCACCCCACTTCCCCACCAGAGACTTCTCAAGTCAGTGCCAAGGGGCCAAGAGGAGAGCAGAGACAAACATTTGTTATTTCCGTTCACAGATACAGAGAAAGCCCCCTGGGAAGTGGCTTTTTCTACAGTAAGAGAGAAGGGAGTCATGTTTTATGGAGTCCAGGAAGTGTCCATTTGTGCCCGAACACCCATAGTAAATAGGACTAGACTTACAAGCTTGCCTTTCCGCCATTGACTTTGAGCTAAATTATTTGGACCTAGAGATAAAAATGTCACCTCACCCCTACCTTATCCTAAAAAAAGCATAGAAACAGACAAGAAATGAATCAAGGGATCACAAATCCCAACTTTTCCACAACGAAAATGTACCAAGGCCAAGGAATCTATACAAGAGTTCTTATGTGTGCAGGAAGCATGGCTACTTTCAGCTGTGATCCTAAGTAGCTGCAAGCCCATGTGTGCCACTGTACCAGGGCTAAAATGGTGAGTGAAATTCAACCGCAGCTGAAAATTCATGAGGAATTCAAAACCGTCAAGAGAAGTGAGCAGTCACAATTTGGTTTAGTTCTCAGTTGCTCCTTCTCCTAACCCACAGCAAACTGGGACTGTTTGGTGCACTTTCCGAGTAAGCTGGGCCAGGAACTCTGTGAGAACCTTATGAGCCAGGGTCCATGTGCTCAGGGTCCCTTTATGGACAAACATGGTCATTGAAGCATTTCTAGTCTTAGGATCAGTCTGGTCCTTGAGACCTAAGGTAGAGGCATATTTAGAGGGTCTATTTCCCCACCTTTCAAGAATACTGAAATGAGCCTTTATAAAAATAAAATGGCGAAACTCAAATTAAAACCTTACTTTCTGTTTAATTCGTTTTGCCAAACAAACACAGTGAAAACTTTAGTCTGACTAATTGTACAGAAAATAGAATTTGTAACCAGTAGCAAACATAACAGGATAAACCTAAGTCCCTGGCAAGCTGGATCATCAGCAGGTCACCTAGATCCCCTTGTAGATGGCCTCCTGGGGAGGGAGGGAGGTCCTTATAGGCAGAGGCACAGATCTGCCAGTCCCCATCGGAATCACAGGCTGCACCTGGGAAGGAAAAGCACTAAAAGGAGACTGATGTTACTTGGATCTCTTATCACTACACCCGGAAGAGTTGTCTCAATGCTGGCCAACCTCAAGCAGTTGTCTTCCCAAACCCATAGTCTTGGGCATCCGACCTGCATCCTGAGTGGGTAATTTTCAAGGTCAGTGGTTCTGAAGCCTCTGCTTAAGCAGATCCTGCAACATAAACTGGAGGTGAGGTGGGGAGTGGGGGACAAAGTCATAATTGCTGGTGTCACCTGTGCAGAGTCTGAGATCCCAGACTTCAGGACCTTGCTTCAGGAGAAAACAAGAGAGGGTGTCAGGTCACCAGCAAGAGTGTCCAGCTGCCCTAAGCTTCAGTACTGTCAACCAGTGCCCCAGGAGTATAGGGGAGTTCAACAGCAGCGGCCTAAGGTCCCTGTAGGCTGAGAGGGGTCCAGGAGCCCAGCAAGCCGAAGGGGGACGGCTTCTTTCACATTCCGTGCTTCTTTCGGATGACAGCCATGGCAAGCAGCCGATCCTTCTCACGGAGTTCTTCTCGTAGCTTGGCCTCGGTGAGACGCAGGTGGCGGATGCTGCCTTTCATCTCTTTCATCTTCACCTCCATCAGCGCCAGGATGTCCCGCTGCTCATTAAGCTTGCGCAGGAGCTCCTCCTCCGTGGTGCCTGACGACAAGGAGTACGAGTGGTCGGAGCCAGTATCAGGGAAACCCTCTTCCCCCACCACCACCAGCTGGGGGCCCATAGGGCACTCTGCGGCCTCCAGCCCTGCCGTAGCTGCCTCTAGCTCCGACGCGGCGGCTGCGGCAGCTGCGCCCTCTGCAGCGGCGAACTCCACTTGCACGGTCAGGTCGATGGGTTTTACGTCTTCGCCAGTGGGAGTGGTGGGCGCTGGGGGAACGGACCCCGGAGCCTGGCTGCTGTCTACAGCGGCCTGAAGGGTGAGGAGCACAGCAGCAGAGGCAGACACCAGGTTCGGCTGCAGCTGGGAGGCCTGGGCAGTGGAGGCTGAGGGCGACGCCTGCTGCTGCTGCTGCTGCTGCTGTTGTTGTTGCTGCTGCTGCTGTTGCTGCTGCTGCTGCTGCTGCTGTTGTTGCTGCTGTTGCTGCCTGCGGCGGGCGGCTGCAGCCCCCGCGGGTCTGCGAGCTACTTTGCGCTCATTGACGCCGCGCAGCGGGAAGATGGTGGGTACCCGCACAGTGTAGGTCTTGCGGCCGCCCTGGAAGTGGACGCTGCAAAGTCGGTGGCCCGTGGTGGGCTGGAAGGTGGAGAAGCACCCACTGACGCCAGCGCGGGACACATTCTTGAGCCACAGGCGCCGCAGTTCAGCGTCCTTGGGAAACGTGTAGAAGTGCAGCGCCTTGTCCCGGTGCGAGTTGTTGTAGCAGCCCGGCACGCAGCACGTAAAGCCTGGCATGGCTGCGCCGCGCGGCCCGGCTCGGCCCGGCCCACCGGCCTCCTGAGCCCTTCGACGGCCCGGTCGGTCTGCCGCCGCCCGCCCCTCGACGGGCGGCGCCGCGCGGGGCCTAGGCGGCCTCCCACTACTGCCGCCGGGCGCGGCCGGCCTGGCCCGGCGCCCCGTGCCCAGAATACGCTTCCCGCCGGCCCGCGCTGCGCCGCCCGCCCGGCCGCCCGCCTGCGCTCCGGAGTCGGCCCCGGGGACTCCGCGAAGGACCGCCAGGGAAGGAGGACTACGCCCCCCACAATGCACCGCGCCAGAAAATGCTCACTTCCGGAGCGGGGGCGAGATTATTCCGGCCGCTTTCCAGGGCACCGTGACAGCCCACGCAGAACAGATTCTTACCACCCGGCTTATCCCCGGCCGACTATAGAGGCGTATTCAGTTGGAATGCTGTCGCCTGGACCGCCCTTCACAAGGACCCAGAATCTTGATGCGGGGGAGGGAGGTTGGGCGGTGCGCGCCTCTGTAGTGCG
Organism: Neogale vison; assembly: GCF_020171115.1. Classification (NCBI taxonomy): domain Eukaryota; kingdom Metazoa; phylum Chordata; class Mammalia; order Carnivora; family Mustelidae; genus Neogale; species Neogale vison. The sequence continues at coordinate 17,804,365 of NC_058097.1, forward strand.
CAAGCGCCTTGGGCGTTTGCTTACGGAAACTACAACTCCCGTAATGCCGTGCGCTGAGCTCTGTGCGACTGCGGCCTGGAGCGCCGCCTAAGGGAGAGGTTGGGTTACGGGGGACTAGGATTTGGGTGAGGTTGTGTGTCCGCCGGAAGCGCTTCCTCAGTCCTGGGGGCTGTGATTTGATGTCATTCCCGCAGGGATTGGGTGGGGGACCTGAGCTTCAGTACCCAGAAAGACCTCAGGAGCCCCTTTCTCTGCGTTGAGGACTCGTCTAATTCAGCTGCTGCCTGAATTGACTCACATACTCGCCTAAACACAGTCACCAGAATGTGCCTACTGTGTGGAGGGTACAGTGCACTGAGTTGGGAACCTTGCTGGAGGAAGGAGCGCAGCCGACCAGGCCTGACTACATAGAGGGATGAGGGTCCGACTTGTGGTTAATAGATGTGAATGCACCCGAATGGATGTCTAATCACAGAAATAAGTGCTACAAACTAATGAATAGGACAGAGAAGAAAATGGGAAGCGGAAGCCAAGGAAGAAAAATGGTGAAAAGCTTGAGTGAGGGGGGAGTAGCTGGCCCTGAGGAAATAACTAGGTTAGGCCCCCAGAAAAAGCCTAGAAGAGGACTAGCAAGGTAGCGAAGCGCTGAAAGATACCAAACTGGGCTAAATTAAAAGATTTTGGATTTAATTCTGCAGATGACTGGAAGCTGTTGAAGAACCAGAGGATAGACAGAATTTGTATTGTAATAAGATACCTCTCCAGCCCACCACCACTTGTATGAAGAAAATGTTCTTTTTTTTTTTTTTTTAAGATTTTATTTATGTATTTGACAGAGATTACAAGTAGGCAGAGAGAGAGGGGGAAAGCAGGCTCCCTGCTGAGTAGAGAGCCCGATGCAGGGCTTGATCCCAGGACCCTGGGATCATGACCTGAGCTGAAGGCAGAGGCTTGAACCCACTGAGCCACCCAGGCACCCCTGAAGAAAATGTTCTAAAGGGCAAGAAAGGCTGTGGAAAATGAAGCGGAAAGGCCAGGCAGTTGTTCTGGGGATTTACCTTTGCTGAGTTCCCCCTTTCTCCTACTTCTTGCCTTTCTTCACCCTTTCTCCAGACTCTCCCTTCTCATTTTTTTTTAAAGATTTTTATTTATTTATTTGATAGACAGAGAGAGATCACAAGTAGGCAGAGAGAGAGGGAGAAGCAGGCTCCTTGCTCCACCCAGGCGCCCCATCCCTTCTCATTTTTTCCCTCCTGATTACAGACCATGGGAATGAAATTGAAGCCTAGTGTATACTATTTCTACTTATTTGACATAAAAACAAAAAAGACCGGCAATTTATTTTATTGGTTTTTTAAGATTTTATTTATTTGACAGAGAGAGATCACAAGTAGGCAGAGAGGCAGGCAGAGGGAGAGGGAGAAGCAGGCTTCCCGCTGAGCAGAGAGCCTGGCTTGGGGCTCCATCCCAGGACCCTAGAATTGATGAAGTTCTAGAATATAGGTGAGGTTCGGTGGGTGAGATCCAGAGCCGATGACCAAGAAAGAATTTTTAATACATCTTTGGTGCAAAATTGTGGTTTATTAAAGCACGGGGACAGGACCCGTGGGCAGGAAGAGCTGCCAAAGACCGGCAACTTAAAAGCTGGTGAAAGACAAAAATACAACACCCCAAGTTAACTGTTATTTTTTTTAAAGTGCTTTATTATAAAAGGATCCCAAACTTAAAATGTTTTGGAAAAGTACAGGACAATGGGAAGTGAATTATTTGGTCCCTACATCCAAACATCACCATTGCATTTTCTGTTTACAGTCAGTGTGCTCTGTGGTTATTGGCATGGGCTTCACAGACCCATAAGAAGAAAACATCCCACTGCTCTTGGCCTATGCAGCTGAGGTCCACAGCTTGAACCCCTTCAAACTTAGGAATGCAGTCCATGGTGAAAGATGTGCATTCATTTGGATGAATATACAACAATAAAAACATGAATATACACTTAGTTATATGATTAAATGTTTATAAAATGTGTGCAGTAGAGACAAAATTAAGCAAAAGAACATTGTTATCTGTTATTGTGTATTTTTATTGTCCTACTATTACCAGTAGAGTTCTGTTCCTACCTGTCTCAAAACCTACCTTACTCAAAAAATATTAATGAGAGATCAAATTTTTATCATTTCTTCATGTACACACAGTGAAGATTATGCTCAGTAAAATTTTACCTCCAGGGCACTTGGGTGGCTCAGTTTGTTAAGCATTTGCCTTTGCCTCAGGTCACGATCCCCGAGTCCCTGGATTGAGTGCCCTATCAGGGTCTCTGCTCAGTGTGGAATCTGCTTTTCCCTCCACCCTTCACCTAGCTCATGCTTTCTTTCTCTCAAGTAAATAAAATCTTTAAAAAAAATTCTACCTTCCAGTAAATAAAACCACTTCTAATCTACACTTAATCTTTTACACTTATAACATCTAAAATGCATAGCTTTCTCCCCATCCTGAAGGCCCTACCCACCCTCAATCTTGTCACCTCAGGAGAATGGGTAGAACCTTGTCACATCCCTCCCTGTTTCCAATCTTGTCTTCTCTACAAAATCTGTTGTTCATATGGATAGACATATATATATATGATAAGCCATATATATATATATACACACACACATATTTATGTATGTGTGTGTGTATATATATATATATATATGTATGATATGCCATATATATGATTCCTCTGCTTAAATCCCTCCAATGGCTTATTGCATTTTGAATAATGTCCAAACTCCTTTCCAGAGCCTGTGAGACACCACATGGTCTGGTTCTTGCTAGTCTCTCATTCCTCCCTCTCTCACTTCCTGCACCCAGTATTTTTTTTTTTAACAAGTAGCAAATATAAAATGTAATCAGTTATGTAAAACACATAGGCACCTGATCTAGGAGCAAAAGGATAACTCCATGGGAGACTCAGAACTCAAGTTCTAGGGGCGCCTGGGTGGTTCAGTGGGTTAAAACCTCTGCCTTTGGCTCAGGTCATGATCCCAGGGTCCTGGAATCAAGCCCCACATCAGGCTCTCTGCTCAGCAGGGAGCCTGCTTCCTCCTCTCTCTGCCTGCCTCTCTGTCTACTTGTGATCTCTGTCTGTCAAATAAATAAATAAAATCTTAAAAAAAAAAACTCAAGTTCTAATTAAGTTTCCATGAAAATTTTAAAAAGATGGGGAGGCTGTCTTGGGGAAATATGGTAAGATTCTTTAGCGTTACCAGAACTTTTGAGAGCCAAAATTCATCTCCAAATTGCACATGTTTGGAGATCATAACATTTCTGCTAGATGACAAGTAGCACACTAGTCTTTGGCCCACAGACTGATCTCTTCAAAGGCAGAGATGCAAATGAAAATTTGCAAATCTGACCAGGTCACATTGAGGGTAAAATTAATTTTTTCCTGGGCTAGGTATCCCGCCTCAACTCCAGAGGGAGCTAGGAATAAGACATTCTAATACTAATGACTGCTACTTACTGAGGATTGAGCTTACTATATATCATACATTGAGTTAAACATCATATCACTGAGGGGCTCCTGGCTGGCTCAGTCTGTAATGCAAAGGACTCTTGATTTTGGGGTGGTGAGTTCCAGTCCCATCTTGGGTGTAGAGATTACTTAAGTAAGTAAACACTGGCTCAGTGGGTTGGGCCGCTGCCTTCGGGGCTCGGGTCGTGATCTCAGGATCTTGGGATCGAGTCCCGCATCTGCCTCTCTGCTCAGCGGGGAGCCTGCTTCCTCCTCTCTCTCTCTGCCTGCCTCTCTGCCTACTTGTGATCTCTGTCTGTCAAATAAACTAAAAAAATAAATAAATAAATAAATATTTCACTTAAGTACTACAATCCCCTTATAAGTGCATATCATACTCAACTTACAGATGAAAAAACCAAGGCTTCGAAGGGTTGACACGTTTGTCCAGGTGCACTCCCAAGTAAAAGTGCCTCCAAAACCAGGTTACAACCATCGCAACACATTCCTCGCGCCTCCGAGCAGTAGGATTAGAACTGCAACTCCCGTGAGGCCGTGCGGCAGCTTCGCGAGAGTTGACTTAAATGCTGCGGCGGGAAGGCGGCGGCTTCGGCTACCTCAGCGGTTGGGAGGCGGATGGCTGAGGCGATGGCGGAGCACTACAACCGCGACAGCGAGCCTACGACGCGCACGCTCTTGCGGCGCGTGCTGGATACTGCGGATACGCGCACCCCGCGGCGACGCCGGAGTGCTAGAATTGGGTATGGCGGGGAGCTGCCCGAGCGTGTGAGCAGCCATAGGGATTAGGGGGTCAGACCTCAGCAGGATCCAGGGCAGACCCTGTTTGGAGAGGGAAACGGAGTCTCGGAGAGCCTCAGGGCCCAGGGTTCTGAGAACTGGGTCCACCGCTTACCGGGTTCGGGTCAGCTGTTTCTGTCCCCACCAGCGAGACTCAAGGCTGCCAGTTCTCAGGACTACAGAGCTCAACTCTGCTCGCGTCTTTGGGTATTTTTGCTTCTGGGCGCTCAGAATCTGGCCTTTTGTCCTGTTCTCTGGGCAACATCTTCCCAGGCGTCTTCCCTGAACTGCTTCCTCTATGGTCCCCACCGTTTCCTGCACATTCAGTTCCCTTTCCCTGTAGCTCCCAGCTGGAAGATGGGAAAGGAGGTAGAGAGCACAGCCTGGGCAGAATTCTGGAGGCAGGAAATAGAAAGATGCTTTGCTAGAGAGCAGGGAATTTGGCCTGACCTCCTGGTAGTATCAGTGGATGAGGGCTATGGTGAGCTCTTGGTGCAGAGGGTGTGGAAATTTGTATCTGCCAGACTGGGGCAGTGCAGTTTTTGTTTTTGTTTTGTTTTAAGATTTTATTTATTTATTTGACAGATCACAGGTAGGCAGAGAGGCAGGCAGGGGCGGGGAGGGGAAAAGCAGTCTCCCCGCTGAGAAGAGAGCCGGATGCGGGCCTCCAAACCAGGAACCTGAGATCATGACCAGAGCCGAAGGTAGAGGCTTAATCCACTGAGCCACCCATGCACTCCAGTGCAGTTCTTTTATAGGCCCTTGGGACGCTATTCACTGTAGGTTTTTTTTTTTTTTTTAAGACTTTTTTTTTTTTTTTTTTTATTTCACAGACATAGGCAGAGAGGCAGGTGGAGAGAGAGGGGGAAGCAGGCTCCCCGCGGAGCCAGAGAGCCCGATGCAGGGCTCAATCCCAGGACCCTGGGATCATGACCTGAGCCGAAGGCAGAGGCTTTAACCCACTGAGCCACCCAGGCACCCCTCACTGTAGGTTTTAGACCTATAATTGATAAGGTGGGAGTTGTGCCTTGGGAATCTGAGAGGGACTGGAATGAAGGGCTGGAGTGACCAATGTAGAAGTTGCTGTGAAACCCTGGCAAGTACTTAAAAGGTTTCCAAATATTTAAATATCCTTCTTGACTTGTTATTTTAATGTCAGGAATTAAAATAATTAATTAATAAATAATTAATTTTAACTCTTCTAAGTGCTCCTCTTGTTACTTCTAACAGAGCCAGTTCTGTAAAGCTTTCCTCAGCCCCTGCCTCTGGCTGGATCATTATAGTCCTTCTTTCTTCCCATATTCCTTAGGTTCCCCTCATCCACAGAATTGTTGACACAACAATTGCAACAGAGGCTGTGAGAGGGGCAAGTGGTTTCTGGGTCCCTGGCCTTGAGGGAAAAGGGCTTCAGGCTAAATTCCCTGATAAAAGCACATCTCTGCATCCCCTAGTTCCCCCCTCCCTACTTAACTTAAGAGCTATTGATCTTTACACAGTGCCCAGAAAGCTCTACTTGAAACACCTTCCTCTAGGAGGCTGAGCACCCCAACAAAGATGAATGTGAGGCGAGGTTCCCATAGAGCTAGGGTAAGTGCCCAGCCCACTGACCACTACAGGGCTCTTGCTGCCTTCAGGGGGCTTGAGGGAATCTCAAGGCAAAGGAACGGACTGACTCCCTTGTTGCTTTTACCCAGTCTATTGGCAGATTGGCCCATGTTCATACCAGTGGGAACCTGGAGGAACAGACACCCCGGACTCTGCTGAAAAACATAATTCTAACTGGTGAGTAACTTGCTGATCAGGGTTAGACACCAGTCCCTTGGTATCCCTCATTCAGTGCAGCCTGCCCTGCCAACTCTGCCCTTTGCTTGCTGTCTCTGCAGCCCCAGAATCTTCCATCATGACGCCAAAATCTGTGGTGAAGCCAGTGCCGACACCGCAAGTGGTCCGGTCCTCTAGACAGGAAAGCAGTCGGGGCAGGTGCACAGTGAATTCTTCCCTTGCACTGGGCTGTTGGGCAGCTCTGAGGGCCCCAGAAGCCAGTGTTGGGCTTCCTGGCCTGTCTGAGATAAGTTCCATCCTTGTAGCCTGGAGCTGCAACTTCCTGAGCTTGAGCCCCCCACAACCCTGGCTCTAGGTCTTCTGGCTCCTGGCAGGAAGAAGCAGAGGCTGAGATTGTCAGTGTTTCAGCACGAAATGGACCAAGAACTGCCTCTCTCCCAAGGTAAGACCCTGAACACCATCTTTGGCCACCCTCTCTTGCCCTCTAGAGAGGCTGATGAGGTCTGAGAGAGGGCTCTCGTGAGCCTGGAAACTTACCATGGTTTCTTTTTAAATTCTCTAGCAGAGCCTCGTGGGAATGCCAGTGCCTCCTCCCTCACCAGGTGCTGTTGCCTATCCTGGGGTTGGTGGAAAGGCTAGGAGAGGGAGCTATTGATTGGGATGGAATCTGGCTATACTGATCCCTGCAAGTTTTAGCTTTCTGGCATCATGGCTCTGTTCTAAGAGATGAGATCCCCAGGGCAGATGGGGGAATTCCCTTGAAAATTGGGCCTTAGGGCGCCTGGGTGGCTCAGTGGGTTAAGCCTCTGCCTTCGGCTCAGGTCATGATCTCGGGGTCCTGGGATCGAGTCCCGCATCGGGCTCTCTGCTGGGTGGGGAGCCTGCTTCCTCCTCCTCTCTCTCTCTGCCTGCCTCTCTTGTGATCTCTGTCTGTCAAATAAATAAATAAAATCTTTAAAAAAAAAAAAAGAAAATTGGGCCTTAGATACCTAACTTTCTTTTGTGCCTCCTCCCTCCCACCAGCTCCCTCAGTTTGACCTTTGCCACGCCTCTCCAACCACAGTCAGTACAGAGGCCTGGCTTGGCTCGCAGACCTCCTACCCGCCGAGCTGTAGATGTGGGTGCATTTTTGCAGGATCTGCGAGAGACTTCTTTGGCCTTGGCTTCTCCGGGTAAGGCTGAGATTTCCCTCTCCCACACACCGCCCCCCCCCCCCGAAGGAGGTGCTACTGAGTCCAGGATTACTCCTCTCTCTGTCAGGTCAAGGACAGTGAGCAAGCTTGCTAGTAGATCTATGAGGAGTTTCTGCTTTCTTTCTCCAAGGTCCATGTTTTAGTGGTCTTGGGCCATCTTTAGTAGTCTTGGGCCCAGTATCTTCTAGGATCCCATATTCCCGAGAAGCTACAGGGCTGAGGGTAGGAAGGGTGTGGTGTGGTGGCTGGAACTTCTTGGGAGATAGCTAACGGTCAGGTTTCAGGAGCAGCTGGCCAGTCAGGACTGACCAGGCAGCCTGATTCCAGGAAACAAGTCAGGTTCACTAGATAGATTAAGAGGAGGGTTCTTAGTAGAGTGAGAAGTGTAGAGGCATAGGTGAGCAGTTTTGGTGAGACAAGCTGTGGAGGGTGGGAATGCCAGACTAAGAAGCAGGAAGGTAAGCAAAGAGAGCTGTGGAAGGAGGTAAGTCTTAGAATACTAGGAAGTTTTTTTGGAAGGCCACCTGGGGCAGACTCATGGGGTCTGCTGCCCAGGCCCTGGTGACTGGTTAGCAGCAGATGGGCCTGGAATACAGAGTGTCAACTGGCCTTTCATTTCCAGGTGACAGCCTCAGAACCCCTGTTGCCACCCTGCCAACGGATACCGTGTTGGAGGACACTCAGCCCTTCTCCCAGCCCTTGGTTGGCCATTCCCCCAGTGTGTACCACTCCCTGCCCTTTCTCTCTCACACTGAGGCGGAAAATGCTGAGAGGGCTGTCAGTCGTAGGACACAGAGCAGTGGGTCTAGGCTGCAGAACCACAGTGAGTATGTGGAGCACATAGCCCAGAAATAAGCCTTGGATGAAAACTGGCACTGGTGCTTTTCCCTCCTCAGGCCTGTATGTGTGCCCTGCAGAGTCCCCTGGGTATTGGTTCCTCTTACATGTCAGAGCAGAGTTGGTTTTGGACTAAGATACTCCAAACAAGTACCCTGGGTCTGCTTCTGGACATTTTTCCTTAGTGAGCTAGATTGGGTTTATTACACTACCCTTATTCTTCTCAGAGCTATAGCCTTGGGCTACTGCTTCTCGAACCTATATTCTCTCCCTTGATTCAGATCCTGGAAAACCAGCTCAACTTCTGGCAGGAAAGGCAAAGAAAATTGATGTCCTTGCTGTGAGCCTCCCAAACAATAGCAGTGCTATCTCTGGAGAAGATAGAGTAGAGCCCTTACAGAATGGAGTTGGCGAGGAGGCAGAGGAAAGGATGGAGGAAAGTTTGAGTGTGAGTGAAGTGATGGGCTCAACAGGAACACAAGGTTCTGTCAGGACAGAAAAGTCTAAGGGACATGGAGAAATGACTGAAGCTCTTGAGGCCAAGGAGCCAGAAGGATCTTCAGAAGATGAGGACATCTCTGGCAGGACAGGTAAAGAGCCCAATGCAGGCACAAGGGAGTAAATGGTTGACTGTGTTCAGGTTAGCTGTGTTCAGTCTCTAATCTGAGGAGTTGTACCCTTGGGTTTTGTTTCTGGGAACAAGTGGTGTTGGGTCAGGGACACTCTGAGGGGCCCATTGTTTGACTGACCAGAGCTAGATAGGGCTCTTGAGGAACAGGACAAGGAACCTGTGGGCCTTAACAGTGGGTTGAGATAGTCAAGCCTGAGCCCCCTCTAATCCTGCACTTTCTCTACAGCAAGTCCAGAGTTGGCCTCCAGCACCACTGAGTTTCTTCAGGCCAGGCAACCTCAGTTTCTTGAGCCAGCCCCACCGCCTACCACTACAGTGTAAGATCCCATGACCTTGTACTGTCTGGACCTCTTGGGAAGGGGGCAGGCTTCTGAGCTTGGCACGGAGCACCAAAGAGTTATCCCCCTTCCTGTTGATATGCAGATGATCACTCAAGAGAGCACCCTGAGGTGGGCTGGGTGGGGCTCACTGAGTACCTGTGTTGTCCTAGTGCATGCTTCTAGGTTCTTAGAGGAAGCTGGGTAGGGGAAGTGCCTAAGTCAGTATATAGTCAGAGAAGGCTTCCTGGGGGATGATTAGCAGAATCGGATAGGCAGCAACAGGCTGAGGGGAATGTCCATGCAAAGGCCTGAGGGTCAAGGGCCTGAGCAAGTACTAGCTTATACAAGGAGTCTAGACTGGGACTCTGGGTCCTGATTGGAGGATCAGGGCCACAGGGAAAGACCAGGCCTCTGTGTGGCCCTCGGTCCCCACTGCCCCCCAGCAGATAGTTAGAGCTATTTGTCCAGGTTAGCCAAGGAGCACATGGGCCCTAGTCTTCACAGGAGCTAATAAGACTTGTTTTTGAGGCACACCTGGGTGGCTCAGTGGGTTAAGCTTCTGCCTTCGACTCAGGGGGGCCCTGGGATCAAGCTCTGCATCGGGCTCTCTGCTCAGCGGGGAGCCTGCTTCCCCTCATCTCTCCGCCTGCCTCTCTGCCTACTTGTGACCTCTCTCTCTCTCTGTCTAATAAATAAATTAAATCTTAAAGAAAAAAAGAAAAGACTTGTATTTGATTAGGGGCCACTTTGGGCAGCATTTTAGCTAACTATCCACTCCTGCCCCCAGCTTATCTTCAGAGCCTCTGGAGCCTCTACCGACCAGGCATCCCCCCAGGGCCCGAACCCATGGCTCCAGGCCCCGTCAAGATCCCCACAAGACTGGATTAAGCCACTATGTGAAACTCTTTAGCTTCTATGCTAAGATGCCCATGGAGAAGAAGGCTCTTGAGATGGTGGAGAAGTGGTGAGTCCTGGACACACAGGGTGGGGAGAGGAGGCCCTCAGATCATCAATAGACTGTTGAGTCTTTTACCCCAACCCTTTTGGCAGCCTGGACAAGTATTTCCAGCATCTTTGTGATGACCTGGAGGTATTTTCTGCTCATGCTGGCCGCAAGACTGTGAGGCCAGAGGACCTGGAACTGTTGATGCGACGGTAAGTGGGCAGAAGCAGGGAGGTGCTGGGCGTGGGAGTGCTGGCCCTGATTCTATCTCTATCCCCCTCTGCTACAGGCAGGGCCTGGTCAACGACCAAGTCTCCCTGCATGTGCTTGTGGAGCGGCATCTGCCCCTGGAGTACCGGCAGCTGCTCATCCCTTGTGCATTCAGTGGCAACTCTGTCTTCCCTGCCCAATAGTGGCCAGGCCTCAACACCCTAGGCGGGGACTGGTCCACCTATTCTTCCAGATCTCCTCCCCACCTCCCCAGTATCAATAAAGTGTCACAAACAGAATGTGCTGTGTTTTGGTATATATCCTGGGGCCAGCCAGGCCAGGATCAATTCAACACCTTCCCTCCCCTCAACTCCCCAACATAACCTGGAGAACAGGTTCAGACAAATAATTTTATACGAAAAGTCAGAGGTTAGCAGCACTAAGGCTGCCCACAGTGGCCCTAGCTTGTAGGCTCCTGCTCTCGAGACCCCATGCGCCTGATGTCAGTCATCTGAAGCCGTTCCAGGGCAATCTTGAGCCGTACCACAATGCCTTCTTCCTTCTCTTCACCCTCCTCAGGCAGTTCTGTCATGGGGAGCTGGAAGGCCCGGCTCAAGTAGCCATTTAGGGTCTGCTTATCTAGCCCGGGATCAATGTTCATCAGGGCTTCACGTAGCCTGGGTAGGGTTACTTCATCATAGCTACCCCCACAAAGAAAGAGAGGTAGGCCTTGACCTCTCCTTTCTGCACCCCAGACCCCCAAGGTGTCCTCTGCTGAACTTGAGTTGTATATAGTGCCCAGCAGCAAGCTCAGCAGTGCAGAGGGAGACCCAAGGCCTTGAGATGCCACCCTGTGGCATAGGGACTTGCCTATGGCTAAGTGGGCCTAAGGGCTCAGGAGTTACTCACAGTTCTAGGCCCAGTTCCTGTTTTAGTTCCTGTAGGTATTCATCCTTTTCATCCACGTACTGTTCCCACAGCTTTTGTACAAAGGGCATACTCTGGCCCTCTTCATCCTGGGAGGGGCCACAAGGCAGGGTGAGAACACATTAGTTGGGGTCCAGGTCCAGCAGAAGCTAGGGCAGGGCTCGGCAAGTTCCTGGACAACCCCTGCCCAACACATACAGATATAGAGGTGGGTACCTCTATGAATAACGAGCGGTAGTTCAGCAAGTCTGCATTGCTGCTGTTGGGATGCCAGCCTCCTGCCTCCATCAACTCCTGAATTTTCTCTTCCTTCTTGAAGGGGAAGTTGCTCTTGAGGACAGTGCTGTTGGGAGACACAAGGGCCAAGAGACCTGGCTGAGGCCTGCTCACCCATCTTCCTGTACCCCTCTGCCAGCCCCAACAGTGCTCAAAATGGACAAGTGTTGAGGCTGTGAGCCCTTCCTGCCAGGCTCCCCTTTCCCCTGCATATCTGGGAGCCTGGCCAGAAGAAATGTTGGACAGGAGTTTGGATAGCTGGACCAGACTCTCACCTTAAGTTCTCCATGGTTATCACCCCCTCATTCTGACTGTCAGCATTTGTCATCTCCTTCAGCAGCTGTGCCACTGTCTCCTTTTGCTTGATGTATACACTCTCACTCCTCTACAGGGAAGGAAGCATTGACTAATTTGCTGCTTCCTGGAGTGGTAGCAATAGAGCTGGCCTATGCCTGGGACAAAGGGAGGGCCAGCCCCAACCTCACCTTTCCCATCAAGACTGCATAGAACTGACTCATGACCTCATTAGAGCGGAAGAGCTTGATATTTTCAAAAATGGTGTAAGCCCAAGCCATGGCTTCACTAGGTCCAAAGCGATGCTCCAGGAAACTGAAGAAGAAATCTGGGAATTTCTCTTTCTGTGGGTGGGAGATGATTGTTTGGTAAGCCTAACCCATGGTGGGTTGGCCCTTCTCTCTAACACCCCAGTGGAACCCGGTGGAAGACTCTCAAGGCCATACCAAGCCAAAATGGCCCATGAGATCTGACCTCCTCAACAAGACGTTGTTTCCAGGCATCCTTGAGGAGGTTTATCACATCCTTCTTGCTTGGCTTCTTGTTCTCCACAAAGCCATCATATCGAAGGAAAGGAGGGATGGCTTCCCCATAGCCCTGGAAAGGAGAGTGTCAGATCATCTCTGGGCCCAGGGAGAGCCCCAGATGGTTCCCCCAGAACCTCAAGTCTTAGTGGCAAGGCCTGGCTGTTCTGAATCTGGCCTCAAACCTCCTAAGCCCCAGGGACCCCTACCAGACCAGGAAAGAAGTCTTTCTCCCGGAGCAGCCCCTCGCCAATCTCCTCCAGGAGTACATCCACCAGCTGGTCGCTGTTCTTGCCCTCAGCCAGCTTTTGCCAGCGATCTGGGCCTCCAGCCACCACATCTGCATGTGGAAAGAGGGAGCTGGAGTTCAAATCACATCCTTGAGCAGTCCCTGGGAGCACAATGGCCATCATTACCTTCGCACTTGCTCCAGTCAGGCCGTGGCGTAGAGGTACGCTGGATCTCCTGGAGCTCAGAATGAAACTGGTCCCGCTCTTTCAGTGTGGTCATGTGCAACTGCAGCAATATCTCGTGCTCCTTGCAGACCTCTTCATAGTCACTTCTCAGGCTGTCCAGCTGTGGAACAGCTTGTTACCTACCTATGTGACCCTACCTTGCCCTACCCACCCACCAGTACCTATACCTGCTCCTGCAGATCCTTGTTGGTCTTCTCCTGCATTTCAAAGTCCCTCCTGGGCACCACATCTCCAAAGTTGGCCTTCATGGTGTTGAGTTCCATCTGCGTGCGGGTCAGGTCTTGCCGGGCCATCTTCAGAGCCAGTGTTAACTTCACGGGGTCCTCCCCCCAGATGCCTGCCAGAGTACCCGCCATCTTGTGTTACCCTGGCTCCAGAGCATGTAGCCCAGGGCAGGTTTAGAGTGTCCCTTGGGGCCTGGTCCCAGGTCCTTTTCTCCCTGATTGGGAAGCCCTGGGCCTTTCCCAGAGTGCTAACAGCTTAGAACTTAAGGCTTAAATAGAGAAGCCCAGGACATGGTGTACCAGGCCTGTCCTGCTCTCAGGGAATCCAGGCTGTCCCAGCAGGCCACAATGGCTTCCTACTTAAACAATGAGTCTATGATTCTCAGTTCAGCTCAAAAGATCCATAGACCCGGGCAGCAGCAGGAACATCCCCACTTTGTGAATGGGCATGGATGAACAGACATTAAGAGAGTTGAATGAGGGGCGCCTGGGTGGCTCAGTGGGTTAAGCCGCTGCCTTCGGCTCAGGTCATGATCTCAGGGTCCTGGGATCGAGTCCCGAATTGGGCTCTCTGCTCAGCAGGGAGCCTGCTTCCCTCTCTCTCTCTGCCTGCCTGTCTACTGTGATCTCTCTCTGTCAAATAAATAAATAAAATCTTTAAAAAAAAAATGAGAGTTGAATGAATAGGGATGAGTGGCGAGACTCCTCTCTAGTACCTCCTCAGTGGAGAGAAACCACCTCAGGCTTACCTGGGGACTGGGCTAGTGACATGTCCTCCCTCTGGTACCGCAGCTCATTCAGGTCTGCAATGAGGATCTTGCGGGCATCTCGCTCGCTGAGGTAGCGCAGGTACTCCTCAGCTAAATTCTTTCTCAGTTTGGATACCTATTGGGAAGGTGGCTGTGAGGTCAGGGGCTATACATAGCTAGCCATCAAAGGGCATGGGATGGGTGCTGAGTGGCCCCATCAGGGCCTGGAAACAGGAAAGTTGGAGGGAGAAGGAGACAAGGTGGCCAATCAGTATATCAATCCAGGCAGCAGGGTAGAGAGTTAGGGAGTCACCTTAGTGCCCAGGGCCTCAGATCACCCCTGGGGTGGGGGCAGCAGAAATTCAGGGAGTTGGTCATCACACTACTCCCATTCACCTCGCTCTGCAATGAGATCTTCTCCTCGTTCTTTTTGTCAATGAGTTTTAGCAAATTCATCTTCTCTCTCTTCAGCATGGAGATTTCATATCTCTCCTCAGCCCTCATGGCCAGGATTTTCTCATTGCAGTCCTCATTCACAGTGACAAGCTTGGCCTTCAGGGGCTCCAGAGCCCGAATCTTCTCCCTCTGGTAGGCTAGGCAGGGACAGGTGGGAGACTCCCTTTGGGACCATAGAAAACAGTCAGGAGACACTGATCCTAAGGTCACAGTGGGTGGCTATGTCTTGCAAACTCCAGGAGTCTACGCATATGCCTTGTTCAAAGCATGGACCCTGTTTAATGCTTTCCTGCATTTGCCTTTTTCCCCTACCCCGGTTTTTTTTTTTTTCTGCATTTGCTTTTAAACCAAAGACAGAGTCTGTCTGAGGAATGGGGTTTCATCTATGCCCTTTCTCCCTACAGCCTTTAGTCCAGCAGCTGTACCATGCCCGGAACCTCCCATGTCTGGTTGGGGAGGCTCATCACTTCCCAGAGGTACTCACTCCCTCCTGGGCTTTACTCTCAATAGTAAAGTTGATTTCTTTCCTACAGATACTGCCTTGTCATGTTTCGCAAGGACAGGAGGTAGTCAGGTGCTCTTATCACACAGGACAGTATAAGCAAAAACAGCTGAGCAACGCTTGGTGACCTCTAGACCCAGTTAGTAGCTGCCCCAATACTTCTGCACAGCCCCAGAAGGTTAGAGTAGGATCTTCTCCATGCCCTCCAGACTGGATCCGGGCACAGAGGCTGCAGTCTTACCCAGCATCACCTCATACGCATTCTTGATGGAGGATAGCAATGGCTTGTATGTTTTAAAGTCCTCTATGAAGAACTCAAAGATTTCTCTGTAAGGCTGGCAAGAAAAGGGGACCTGTCACCTCCTGGCCTTTAGCTGCCACTCTCTTAAGCTTAGAAGTATTGTAGCATGAAGCTGCAAGGTCACCCATATTCAAACAAATCCCCCAGGGCACCACCTGGGTCTCTCAGTGCCAGGAAGCTGAGGGGCAGCTCTTTCCCTCTCAACTGTTCTCTGGAAGTCTCTCCTGACACTATCTCTGAAGTCTGGCAAATAACCTGGGTGAGGGCCACCCTACTCTGGCTCTCCAGGCAGCCAGCCTTCTCCAAGCCCTGTGCCTTAGTTGGCCTCTCGCCTCTTGCTATCTTATAGACCTGTGGAGGCAGGAGGAGATCAAATGCCCCAGCCTTGTATTCAGACCAAAGAGAGGTGTGATTTCCTGTTTCATTTGGACACAGAAGTTTTTGGAGGCAGCATTATGTACTGGAATTAGCACAGGTTCTGGAATCAGTCCTGAGCTTGTAACCCAGCCCTACCACTTCATAGCTATATGTCTTCTCTGAAGTTCTGCTTCCTTAATGAAGTACCTTCAGACTGTGAGGTTGCATTCAAGGCCCCATTCAGGGCCTGGCACACAGATGACACTCAGGAAATGCTTCTGTCAGTAACTAAGTCAGAAGTGAGGGATTCCCTGTCATCATCCTTGTTTGAGCACGAATTAGTATGTATTAGAATCTAATCTGCATCTAGGTTTTTCTAGGTGTCTGGGCTAAGCTCCTCAAGCTTGGGTCTGTCATCCCTAGGCTGGTGAACACTGTGTGACTCCTTCTTGTCCAACTGCCAGAATTCAGGCTCCATTGATTGATGTCCAACAACACATGCTAGTCACTGAAGATCACAGAGCTGAAGGGACTGGAAACAGCATCCAGTCTGCTCACTAACTTTGTCATAGAACATGTTCCCCTTACCAGGAATGGGGAACCCAAAGAGCTGGGAGAGGCTGGTCTCTCCTTTTTTTTTTTTTTTAAATATTTTATTTATTTCTTTGACAGAGGGAGAAGCAGGCTTCCTGCTGAACAGGGAGCCCGATGGGCTCAATCCCAGAACCCTGGGAAGGTGAACTGAGGCCAAAGGCAGACGCTTAAGGACTGAACTATCCAGGTGCCCCGAGACTGGTCTCTCCTGAAGTCTGAATTGCTCAGTCCTAGTGAGTAAGATTTCCTCCCACCTGTTCTCCCACCCTCCCCACAGTTATTCCGTGATTCTAACCTGCAGCCTCAGCTCCTGGGTAGAATCTGTGCTCAGGTCCAGCAGGAGGAGCTCCTTGCGCAGGTAGTTCTCTAGCTGCTCCAGGTACCTTGGCTTAGTAATGCCCAGGGGCTGCTTCTGCCAGCTACTGCAGGGGATGGTGGGATGAGATGTGATGGGCACCCCACAGGGCTCTTACATCATTAGTCTGGGGCAGCACACACTCCCATGCTACCTCTGGATCCAATGTTGGGTCTGTACCAACACATCCACCACGGGGATGACCCCAGCTTACCCTGCTCGTTTCCGATAATCATATGAACAGGGCTTTCGATTATGCAGAATGGTCTGATCAGTGGTGTATGTGGGCCATGGGGACAGTTGGTCACCAATGGAGAACTGACAGGACTGCAGGAAGAGAGGACAGGTGGGGTTACCATGACAACACTTCTCCCTTTCCTAATGCTCCTCTCCATCCTCCTCCCTCTACTTTTTTTTTTTTTTTAGATTGATTTATTTGAGAGAGAGATAAAGAGACCACGCGTGCATGTGCAAGCATGGGGGAAAGGCACAGGGAGAGAATCTCTAGCAGACCCATGCACAGACCCCATGTGGGGCTCGATCCCACCACCCCGAGATCATGACCTGCGCTGAAACCAAGAGTTGGAAACTCAACCAACTGAGCCACCCAGGAACCCTTACTCTTTTTTTTTTTTTAAGATTTTATTTACTTATTTGAGAGAGAGAGTACGTGCATGCATGGGAGAGTCAGAGGGGGAAGGAAAGGGAGAGAGAAAGTCTCAAGCAGGCTCCATGCCAAGTATGGAGCTGGACGAAGTGCTCAATCCCATGATCCTGAGATCATGACCTGAGCCAAAACCAAGGCTCACTTAACAAGTCAGACACTTAACTGCTTAATTAATTGGGCCACCCATGAACCCCACCTCCCTCTATTCTTGATTTTCCCCCCAACATCTCTCTGTCTCTTTTTTAAGTAGGCTTCACACCCAACATGGGGCTTGAACTCATGGTCCTGAGGTCAAGAGTTACATGTCCCACCGAGTGAGCCAGGTACCCCTCCCCAACATCTCTAAATATAGTTCATAATGAAGACCATGGGCCCTAGAGGTAGAGTTTAGGTTAAAAAGCCAGATATCCCTTATTGGCTATGTGACCACAGGCTTAACGGCTCTGAATCTCAGTCTCTGCATTTGTAAAATGGAGTTGGTTTTAGTTCCCATTGCATTATATTAATGTGAGGATGCAGTGAGAAAACGTGAAGTTGGTTTATGCAGACTCAGACACCTCCTTGGAACTCAGTAAAGGTGAGCTATCCTTCTCTTCTGAGGGTATGTCAGTGAGTATTGGATATCTGTACCATGAAAACATGTGAGTACCAATCCGTATCAGCCCTTGCCCCACAGCACAGTCCAGTGACAGACAGAGGAGGGCAGGCCCAGCCCTGTGCCTGGACTGACACTCAGATAGGACTGCAGAGATGCAGCAGGGGTAGCTGTGGACCCTAGGAGGAGATGAGCTGTACCCCCTGAGGGGGGAAGGTGGGAGGGAGTGTCCTGAAGCAGTGGGATCTGATTTTGAACCTTGAGGAGGGGTAGGGAGTGGAAACAGTTAATATGCATAGGCTGTTTTATTTTTTTTAAGATTTTATTTATTTGAGAGAGAGAGAGAGAGAGAGAGAGAAACGGAGATAGCAACAAGATAGTGAGAGGGAACACAAGTAGGGAGGAGAGGGAGAAGTAGGCTCCCTGCTAGGTAGGGAGCCCAATGCAGGGCTAGGTAGGGAGCCCAATGCAGGGCTCAATCCCAGGATCCTGGGATCATGACCTGAGCCGAAGGCAGACGCTTAACCAAGGGTGCCACTCAGCTGCTCCATGGGCTGTTTTGTTTTTTTTTTAAATCTTTTAGTGAAATACTCAAAACTTAGGGGGGGGAAATGAGCCTCTGATCCAGCGAATCTCACCTCTATAGTTCATCCATTCAGTCATCCATTTGTTCGTCAGACATTCCTGGAGCCATAGTACCTTCTCAACCTGCTGGGTTCTAGGGACATGAAGGAAGCTGGGGTATGACGGAGGTGGGACGACAAATGAACTGATGATCGCAAGTCAGTGGGTAGTGACCGAAGCCAATGCAGATTACCAGGAGGGGACAAGACTTGATTGGAAGGGACCAGGGGAAGCTAATCATCTTGTAGGAGGTGGTGATGTCTGTGATGTTCATTCAGTACATAAGAGTACTATATGAGAGGAGCTGAGGTCATTTGGGAGAAGATGTGTGGGTCAGGGTTAGAGGTGGGGCGCAAAGGCATCCTGGGTAGCACCAACACCTCAGGGAAAGGGCAGGTGGTTTAAAGAGCTAGGAATAGGGATGAATGCCCAAGGACAGCAGGCTGCCTGAGGCTGGGACCTGGGGTGGCCAGTGTGGACGGAGACAGGGATGGAGCAGCAGCTTTATGCAGAGGGGCAGTCCTCAAAGCCTTATGACTGTGAAAAAATTGGAAAATTCCTAAATGTCTAGAAATTAGAAAACTCCTAAGTGTCTAAAAATAGAAGCAGTCATGAAATGATTACATAAAGGCCTAACACAGAAATATGCTAATGCTGTATTTCTAAGGGTTAAGTAAAGCCTGAAATTAGGGAATAAGCACAACTAGGTAAAAATGGATGTCCAGAAGAGACAGAAGAAATAACCTAAAAGGTTATCAGAAATTATTATCCTCTAATGATAGGCCATTAGGTAGTTATTTTTCTATAACTGAACATTTTTCAAATTTTCTACAATGCACAAAAATTACTTCCCAATTTAAAAGAAAATTGGGGGTGCCTGGCTGGTTCAATTGGTAGCCCGTGAGACTCTCGATCTTAGCATTGTGAATTCAAGCCCCATGTTGGGGTGTAGAGATTATTTAAAAACAAAATCTTTAATAAAGAAAGAAAGAAAATAAAAGAAAATTGAATTAGAATTCAATGTTGCATTCAATATAAGAGCCCTCTTTGTACCTCTTAAGTATTTGGAAATTTAATAAGAAATTCCTATTTTTCTTGACCCATTAACTTCTTAGAATACAATGTAGTATAGAAATAATGTTGTGGTGTCTGGTTGGCTTAGTTGGGGGAGCATGGGATTCTTGATATCAGGGTCGTAAGTTCAAGTCCCGCATTGGGTGTAGAGATTACTAAAAATAAATAAATAAATAAATAAGAATGTTAAAATTTCACGTTCAAAATGTTTGGGACATGGTCAGAGCAGCACTCGCAAGGTATTTATTTTATTTTTTTAATTTTTTAAAAAATTGAAGTTATTTATTTATTTAATTTTAACTAGGTTCCACACAATGCTAAGATCAAGACCTGAGCTCTAACAAGAGTAAGATGCATCACAGACTGAGCTTCCCAGGCACCCCTTTATTTAGGTAATCTCTACCCCCAATGTGGGGGGTCGAACCCATGACCTTGAGATGAAGTATAGTCTGTTCTACCGACTGAGCCCACCAAGTACCCTGGTATGAATGTATTTATCTATTTATTAAAGGTTTTTTAAAGATTTTATTTATTTGACAGAGAGAGAGAGAAAACACAAGCAGGAGCAGCAGGCACAGGGAGAGGGAGAAGCAGGCTCCCCACTGAGCTGGGAGCCTGACTGCAGGGGCAGGAGGGGCGGGGGAGGGGGGAGCTCCATCCCAGGATCCTAGGATCATGACCTGAGCCCAAGGCAGATGTTTAACTGACTGAGTACTGGGGTGCCAACCCTGGTATTTATTTTAATTGCTTAAAATACTTCTGCTATTATGGCTCAGTGGGTTAAGCCTCTGCCTTCAACTCAGGTCTGATCCCAGGGTCCTGGGATCGAGTCCCACATCGGGCTCCTTGCTCGGCAGGAAGCCTGCTTCACCCTCTGCCCCTGCCTGCCTCTCTGCCTGTGCTCGCTCTCTCTCTCTCTCTCTCTCTGACTAATAAATAAATAAAATCTTAAAAAAGAAAAGAAAAGAAAAGAAAGGTTTAAGCTTTCTTTCTGTTTGTAAAGCGATATGGGATCACCTGGATGGCTCAGTCAGTTAAGTGCCTGACTCTTGATTTCAGCTCAGGTCATGATCTCAGGGTGGTGGGATTGAGCCTACAGCCCCCAGCCCCTTGCCTTGTCCCAGGCTCTGCACTAAGTGCAGAGTCTGCTTGTCCATCTCTCTCTGCTCCTCTCCCCATTGTGCATTCTCTAATTAAAAACAGAAAACAAAAAACAAAAATGGGTGGCTCTGGCAGTTAAGGACGTGCCTTGGGCTCAGGTCATGATCCCAGGGTCCTGGGATCAAGTCCTATGTCGGGCTCCCTGCTTAGCGGGAGCCTGCTTCTCTCTCTCCTCTCTGAATCTGCTATCTCTTGCTATCTCCATCACTATCTGTCTTTCTCTCAAATAAATAAATACAATCTTTTAAAAGATAAATAAAAGCATAAAAAATAAATAAAAGTATAAATAGACAAATTAGAAAAACGAGAAAAGTCAAACTTAAAAATCAAACCAGAAATTTATAGCAGCAATGTCCACAGTAGCCAAACTAGGAAAGAACCTAGATGTCCATCAACAGATGAATGGATAAAGAAGATGTGGTATATATACACAATGGAATACTCTGCAGCCATCAAAAGAAACAAAACCTTGCCATTTGCAACATGTGGATGGAACTAGAGGGTATTATCCTGAGTGAAATAAGTCAATCAGAGAAAGGCAATTATCTCTCTGATATGAGGAATTTGAGAGGCAAGGTGGGGGTTGTGGGGTATAGGGGAGGAAAAAATAAAACAAGATGGGTTCGGGAGGGAGATAAACCATAAGAGACTCTTAATCTCAGGAAACAAACTGAGGGTTGCTGGGGGGTGGGGGGATAGGGATAGGGTAGCTGGATTATGGACATGGGTGGGGGGATTGTGCTATGGTGAGTGCTGTGAAATGTGTAAGCCTGATGATTCACCGAGATGTGCCCCTGGGTTAAATAATACATTATATGTTAAAAAAAAATTAAAAATTTTAAAAAATTAAAAAAAAAATCAAACCAGAAAAAAAAGTGTTTTTGAAATTTGTCAAAATTGATGTGACTTTTTTTTTTTTTGGATGTGATTTTTTTTTTAAAAGATTTTACTTATTTATTTGACAGAGTTCAGAAGTAGGCAGAGAGGCAGGCAGAGAGAGAGAGGAGGAAGCAGGCTCCCCACTGAGCAGAGAGCCAGATGCAGGGGCTCTATCACCAGGACTCTGGGATCATGACCTGAGGTGAATGAAGGCAGAGGCTTTAACCCCACTGAGCCACCCACGCTCCCCTGGATGTGATTTTTATAAAAGTGCCAAGTAACTCTGAAAGACACCTGGGAATTTGTCAAATAAGCACCTGACCCTAGCTAATTAATACGTTTTTCAGACTTTCAAAGGCCAGTCTTTGTGTTCGGTCTGCCCTTCTGTGGAAAGAAAACGTGGTCACCCTACATGGACTCCTGGGCAAATGCGGCTTCCAGGCCTTGGTTATCATTATCCGGTGGCCTCCACCAGTAGGTGGGTGTGAAGAGGTGTTCCCAGGCGCCCCATAATCTCTGCTTTTCCTTGCTGGTGGAAACGGGAAGGGAGGCCACGGTGGTGGGGCGGGGGCGGGGGAGGTTACAGGTCGGCTGGAGGGAACAATGCCCCCTGGTGGTTAAAAATGGCTGTGTTGCGGCTGCACTAAAGGGCTGGGAACCAGCTACACTGCGTGGGTGGCAGCTGAGTGGAGTGGGGAACATGTGCCCCAAGTCCTCCGGTGTTCTGGAGCCGTGGCCCTGCGCTTGGTCTCCGCGAAGAGTCTCACTGAACCCCTTTCCCTCTCTGGAGTCGGGATCCCCATATTGGGAGTCTCCAGTCTAACAATGTGTGGGGCCCATGTGTCCCCAAATTACCCACACAGGACACACACAAAGAAAACCACCACACAGTCCATAAAGCTCCATTGTGAGCTGGAGTTATAAGTTTGCTAAACTGTTTTTTCAAAAAAGTAAAAAAAAATAGGGGCGCCTGGGTGGCTCTGGGTTAAAGCCTCTGACTTCCACTCAGGTCATGATCCCAGGGTCCTGGGATTGAGAGCCCATCATCTGACTCCCTGCTCAGTGGGGAGCCTGCTTCCCCCCTCTCTCTGCCTGCCTCTTTGCTTACTTGTGATCTCTGTCTGTCAAATAAATAAAATCTTTAAAAATTTTTAAAAAATGTGTTTCGTGGGGCGCCTGGGTTAAAGCCTCGGCCTTTGGCTCAGGTCATGATCCCAGGGTCCTGGGATTGAGCTCATCATCTGGCTCTCTGCTCAGCAGGAAGGCTGCTTCCTCCTCTCTCTCTGCCTGCCTCTCTGCCTACTTGTGATCTCTGTTTATCAAATAAATAAATAAAATCTTTTAAAAAAATGTGTTTCTTCATTTGATTCCAATAATGGCTGTTTGCTAATTAAATAATTACAATCCTATGATCATATCAACAAAAACCCAAAAGTACTTAATGAGACAGCATTCATTTTTTTTAAAAAGAAAGCTCTTCACCCAGTCTAAGGCTTGAACTCACCACCCAGAGATCAAGAGTCACATGCTCTACTGACTAAGCCAGCCAGGTGCCCCAAGATAGAGACAACATTCATTTTTATATAAAAACTTAAAAGAACAGGAATGGAGGAAGGACATTTCCTGAGGCTAGTAGAGTCTTTGCTTCCAACCCAGAGCCGGCAACACGAAGTGGGAACATCCCTTCACTCCTGCCTTCACTTATCTACTCACAGCATTATGGAGCTCTCAACATAGGCCTACCACTCAAGCATCCTTTCAGGAACCAGGGCCATACATAAAAAAAGACACAGTCATAGCCCTGAAGGATCTTGGCAGATCTGTGACCATCCCAGCACGTAGCATAATGCCTGGCACATGTCAGGCTGAATGAAAAAATGAGATCCATTCCAGAATGCTGAGCTGCAGGGGAAGCATATCCATGGACATCAGCTGTATCTCTCTCTGCTAGGAGAGGTCTGGATGGGCTTTTCAGGTGAGCTGCAGCCAGTGTGCACACACCTACCTCAGAGTCTGATGGGCCTGGCCTCCATGAGCTGCACTCCCTTAACTGGGGAGAAGCCACTCTGGGAGACGTATTTCAGATGCATGGTGCTTTTGGGTTGCAGAGAGGGAGGCAGATAGGGTCTGAGAATTGACATCAGGCTTTCCAACAAGACATTGGCACTAACCAGCGTCTTCTGTTTCTGAGAAAGCTTGCGATTCTGGGTGTTCTTGATTTCTGTGAGGAAGGAGTCATCTATGGTCCCTCCTGAAGGCCGCATGTGTGTTCTGCACAGAAAAGGGGAAGACAGTGGTAGGTGACAGAGCCCTGTGCCCTGAGTGGGAATAGTACCTCCACCCTTCCTAGATCTACGAGAGAGATGGCCTCTTCTCTCTGTTGCAGATCTAGGCTCTGGGTCTTCCCAGTACTGCCTACAGATTCCCAGAGATGCTGCCAACAAGTTCCTGACCCTGGGCCCAAAACATTTCCCTATATTCCCGGAAACCTTCTCATGCTGAGAATCTCACCAATTCCCCAATTCCTGCAGTGACAGGAAAGCCTCACCATGAGCCCACAAAACTCTGTGGGCTTACACTTTCATTCAGTATTCGGATGAGTTTCATGTTTGTGACTCTGACACATTCTGGGGGTGTCATACCAAAGGCAGGTGCTATAGGACGAGAAGCACAGGGCCAGGGGCTTGTTGCGCCAATTCCTATCTTGCACATACTTACTGGCTGAAGGGCATGGAGCCGACATCTGGGGTTTCAACAGGAACCCCGGGGCAAGTCATTTAACCTCTCTCAGCCTAATTTGCTCAAAAGGAAACAGAGACAAATTCTTTTTTTCTTTCTTTCTTTCTTTCTTTCTTTTTTAAAGACTTTCTTTATTTGAGGGAGAGAGAGAGAGCACATGTGAGCAAGCATGAGCAAGGGGGAGAGGCAGAGGGAGAAGCAGACTCCCTGCTGAGCAGGGAGCCCCTATGGATGCGGGCTTGATCCTGGGACTTGATCCTGGGACTCTGGGATCATTACCCGAGCCAAAGGCATAGGTTCATCTGACTGAGCCACCCAGGCACCCTGGGAAATACACAATCTGAAGGTCCCTTTTAAGAGGATCTGCTGACATATTTGTAGTACTAAGGTCTGGCCTATCCTTCATCATCCTGGCCCTGCTCTAAGGGGAGCTGGAGGAGGACACCCATACTGTGCCTCTAAGGGAAAGAGCTTGGCCCAGTATACATTTCTAAATACTGGTGAAGGATATGGACAGGAATCAATGATATTATGTACTGCTACCAAATTCAGCCTCAGCAATTACATTCTTCTTCTTCTTTCTTAAGATTTTATTTTTAAGTAATCCCTACAGCTAATGTGGGGCCCAAACTCACAAGCTGGAGATAAAAAATCACATACTCCACCAACCAAGCCAGACAGGTACTCCCATTATGCTTCCTTCTTAAAATAGATAAACATTTATTCTCCTGAATCTGTTTCATATCCCTCTCAAACATGACTATATCTTCCTATCATTCCTGTGCTGGGTAATTATACTATTTCTCAAGCCTGTTGTATGGTTCTTGTAGATTCATTTTAGCTCGGCAAATAATTTACTTTTTTTTTTTTTAAAGATTTTTATTTATTTATTTGAGAGAGAGACAGTGAGAGAGAGCACGAGCGAGGAGAAGGTCAGAGAGCGAAGCAGACTCCCCATGGAGCTGGGAGC
Organism: Neogale vison; assembly: GCF_020171115.1. NCBI lineage: Eukaryota > Metazoa > Chordata > Mammalia > Carnivora > Mustelidae > Neogale > Neogale vison. The sequence goes on from NC_058097.1 coordinate 17,829,319, forward strand.
CCGATGTGGGACTCGATCCCAGGATTCCGGGATCATGACCTGAGCCGAAGGCAGTTGTCCAACCAACTGAGCCACCCAGGCGTCCCTTTTTTTTTTTTTTTAAAGATTTTTATTTATTTATTTGAGAGAGAGACAGTGAGAGAGAGCACGAGCGAGGAGAAGGTCAGAGAGCGAAGCATTTTTTTTTTTTTTTTTTTTGAGAGAGAGTGGAGAGGAAGGACAGAGAGAGAATCTTAAGCAGTCTACATGCCCAGCACAGAACTGATGCGGGGTGGATCCCACAACCCCAAAAATCATGATCTGTGCCAAAATCAAGAGTCAGACACTAACCGATTGAGCCACCGAGGCGCCCCTCCTGACTTTTTTGTAGGCTTTCTTTATTGGGGCAGCAAACCTTGAAGGATTAAAGTTTAGGTAAGATCAGGTTTTTACATTGGTACGATTAGAAGGGAGAAACTATATTCATTGAACATTTGCTGAATACTTAGTATATGCAAGAGCTGCAATGACAGCTTTACTTATTCTAAGTTTTCCCAACAATGTGAAGTGGGTTGTATCCATCCCCATGTCTGAGATACAGAAGCAGAAGCCTAGGACTTTTTTTTTTTTTTAAGATTTTATTTATTTATTTGACAGACAAAGATCACAAGCAGTCAGAGAGGCAGGCAGAGAGAAAGGGAGAAGCAGGCTCCCTGCTGAGCAGAGTCCAACGCGGGGCTCGATCCCAGGACTCTGAGATCATGACCTGAGCTGAAGGCAGAGGCTTAACCCACTGAGCCACTCACATGACCCGAGGCCTGGGACTTAGACTTCTCTGAGTTCCCAAAGCTAGAAAGATATTTAGCCAAATTAAAAAAATTTTTTTAATTAAAAAAAAACATTTTATTTATTCATTTGAAACAGAGAGATAGAGATAAAGATAGAGAGACCATGAGCAGGAGGGAGAGGTAGAGGGAGAAGGAGAAGCCAACTCCCCACCGAGTAGGGAGGCCCACCTGGGGCTGATCGCAGGACCGTGATCATGGATCGCAGGATCATGATCTCAGCCGAAGACATGCTCAACCACCTGAGCCACTCAGGCGCCCCAAGTTTCTGTTTTAATATGTACACTTTGTGGCTTTCCTGGCTAATAGATCTTGTTGTTATATTTTGCAGTGCCCAGAGGCTGCAACCCCTGAATAGACAGCGATTCGACAAGCATCTTTGCCATAAACCAATGGGTGAAGAGGCAGTTTATCCTTGTGGCTAAGAGCTCAGGTTCAGAAGTCTTACATGGCTGGGTTCAAATCCCAGCTCCACCACTTATAAACGTAAGACACATGATCTCTCCAGGCTTCTACTCATTTGTAAAACGGAGATATTACTACCTCATAGAGTTGTGAGGTTAAATGTGCCATATATAAAGCACTTGGTACATAATATATGCTTAACACATGCTGGCTCTTACTAATGATCAAGGGCGCCGGCCCTTTTGCTAGCGCGTAATGTCCTCAGCGGGCTAAGTTAGCCCGGATTCAGTTTCTGCACCACAGATTCTGTGGGGCCTGAAGCCTTGGACAAATGGACAGAGGCATTTCTCTTTATGGAAGCTCTCAAACCCTCCTCTCTACCCTCAGTTCGGCCAGTGCCTACCTCGATGTGGTCGCGAAGCTGGAGGACCGCGGCTTCGGGAAGGCCATGACCCTCAGGCAGCCGGGCAGCCCGCATCCGCCGCCGGCGAAGCTGTGGTAGTGTACAGCCCGTCGCTATGGCGACCAGGCCCCAGCATCCCAGCGGCTGGGGCGGGGTCACGGTTGTGCCACACCCCCGCTCCCCGAGCAGGCAGGCTGGGAGGGAAGCCAATTAGCAAAGGTGGCCTCAGACCCGGGAGTAGGGTCCCCTCAGTCAATCACTACAGTGGATTTGACTCTAGCTATCAGAACTGAGGCGGGGTGATAAACAGAGGCTATGGGGGAGGGCGGCGAACTGAGGGCCTGGATCCGCCTTGCCAGCGGGAATTGTAGTTTTTGGTTTCCCGAAGTCTTGCCGAACAGGCTTATGACTGAGCAGATATATACTACATCTCCCAAAGTTCCCTAGGAGCCCGGGTTGTCCCGCCTCTGGAAAGCTCTGCATTGTGGGATATGGAGTCCTCAATGTGGCGAGGGCTGGCAATGTCCAAAGAGAGGTGTCGGACTCGGACTCGGTTTCCCTGCGGCCTCGGTAGGCTCGTCGGCCATTGGCTGAGCGGGGAGGATCTGGTCCCGCTCCTCCCCGCCCCCAGTGACACAATAGCAGCTCCCTCCAAGATGGCGGCGGCGACGGTGGACCCGGGAGCTGGGAGCCCGCAGGCTGGAGATTCCTCTGGTGGGGGCGCTGGGGGCGGGCTGCCGTCCCCGGGGGAGCAGGAGCTGAGCCGGCGCCTTCAGCGCCTGTACCCCGCGGTCAACCAGCATGAGACGCCACTGCCGCGCTCTTGGAGCCCCAAGGACAAGTACAACTACATCGGCCTCTCCCAGGGCAACCTCCGCGTCCACTACAAAGGTATCGGCCTCTTCTACCCAGGGTGGTTGGGGTATGACCGGAGCATTTGCCGGGCGCCTGTGCTGCCCGACCCCTGCCATATCACGTCCCTTCCCTGGCCTGGGTGCTCCAGGTTAGGCCTTGGCCCCTGCGGGGTGTCCATGGTGTTGAGGCTGACCAGGCCAAGGGTCGACTCTCTAGACTGCTGTGCCCCTGAGACACCCGATGGCAAGAGAACTGCAACAGGTGTCCAAACCCAGTGCAGGGCTGGACCTTCCACCCGAGGGCCTTTTTGCTTATCCTGGGTAGCTCCAATGCCAGCTGGGCCTTTCATCACTGCTTAGTTTTGGGAGTGTCAGAAGAAGGGGGTGGTCACATCCCCTCCATTAGCCAGAGGCCTTTGGGCTTGCTCACCTGCCAGACATCACAGACAGAGCTTGGAGTTTTTTATTAAAGTTAAGGGGAATGGACTTCCAGAGCTGCCTCCTCCTCCCCTGATCTCCCAGGTGGGCTCTCTATATTCTGGAGAGACTGCCAGCAGCACTTGGGAATCTCTCACATGCATCCACATTGCCTGTACCCTCCTTTGGTTTGTATGGGAGAAAGTGTCTCTGGCAGGGCTGCTAATCCCAGGAGGAAGTGAGCCAAAAGTGGGAGGCTTATGTGTTTGCTCAGTTGTTCTCTAGTTATTCCTTGAACTATGTAAGGGCTTCCCCTGGCCATGAAGGGGTGAAGTTGCCATGGAGCAGAAAAGAACAAGGCTTCTATCTGCATTTCTGCTGAAATTTCTTCCTTGCTCTCTCCTGTTAGGTCATGGTAAAAATCACAAAGATGCTGCCTCAGTGCGTGCGACTCACCCCATACCTGCTGCCTGTGGCATTTATTACTTTGAGGTGAAGATTGTCAGCAAAGGAAGAGATGGGTAAGCCCCTTCTTACCATCTTCTTTTCCCCAGCACTGAACTGTTCCTTGTGGTCAGAGTTCGAGGTCTCCTGGTTGACACTTGTGACTGATGTGAGCTCCTGAGCTATGTGGGTCTGGGCTACAGAGGGTTGAATAGTGGGGCTGCCTCTGTTACCTGACTATTGGTATGGCCTGGTTTAAGTGGCAGCTGTTGGTAGCAAGTAGGTGCATTGCCATCAACAGGTAGAGGAGGGGACTTCTAAAGAGATTTAGTGATTACACTTCTAAGGTGATTATGTAATGAGATACCTCACAAGTCAGGGAAACCAGTAACAAGTTTACATTAACAATTCAGTATCCAGAATGGGATTTTCCCCACTGTCCTCTGGCATTTGTGACTTCCCCTTTTCACACTCTTGCTGCATTCAGGGTTCTTTTTTATGGCATTTAGTCACATAGAGGCCTCTGTAGGCTTCAAAGGGATAGTAGAGTCTTCACAGCATTCATCATAGCTGTGGCAGCCACTGGCCTGTCATCTCAGGGTAAACAGCATGCACATGGTCAGAATCAGGTGACCTCGCTGCTCATAAACTTGTTTTTCAGTCCAGGGACTTGAACACCAGTTGGACCAGCTTTAAGAAGGTCCTCATTAAAGTAAGCATTAAGGAGGCTCCTTATTTTAGGGTGATCTAAGCAGACACCTGGAAGTCAGAGGGGGAGATTTCTCATTTTTCTTTTTTTCCCTTTTTCTCCTACTCTCTTTTTTCCCATTGATTGTGACATAGCAGGTGTTTAACTTATGAAATAACATGATTTCAGCTGTCTTGGAAAGGCATTCCTCATCAGACCCTAGGTCTGATGTGGGAAGTTTACCAACTACACCAGTGACCTTCGTGCCAACCCTGAATATGTGTTCTTTTTTTTTTTTTTTTTAAAGATTTTATTTATTTATTTGACAGAGAGAAATCACAAGTAGACGGAAAGGCAGGCAGAGAGAGAGAGGGAAGCAGGCTCCCTGCTGAGCAGAGAGCCCGATGCAGGACTCGATCCCAGGACCCTGAGATCATGACCTGAGCCGAAGGCAGCGGCTTAACCCACTGAGCCACCCAGGCGCCCCTGAATATGTGTTCTTGAGCATTCAAAATACTTCCTCTCTCTTAGGGACTGCCCCTCTTGTGGTGCATGCAAAATGCCCACCTAAGGGGCTGTGCTGGGGGAGGACTGCTATAGTCAAGAGCTTTGCCTGCTTCCTCAGTGAAATTGTGTCATCCTTGCCTGGGATGGTCGTGTGGCCATGGGTAGATGGCGCAGATTCAGTCTCTTTGTCTGTGCTGTGGAGAGCTAGGCCAGCACCTAAGCTGCCTTTAACTCCATGATTCTGAAATTCTGATCATGGCATGCTATTACATCTTTTAACTTTTATCCTGTCTAGTTAATTTAAAGATAGGAAACATACTATTGGAGGGCTTTAAAGTTTCTATTTTCCTTTCCCATCATCTGATCAAAGCACAAAGTGCTTGAACTAGTGTGAATGAGAATGGCCTCTTTTTTTTTTTTTTTTAATATTTTTTATTTATTTATTTGACAGAGAGAGATCACAAATAGGCAGAGAGGCAGGCAGAGAGAGAGAGGAGGAAGGAGCCCGATGCGGGACTCAATCCCAGGACCCTGAGATCATGACCTGAGCCGAAGGCAGCGGCTTAACCCACTGAGCCACCCAGGCGCCCTGAGAATGGCCTCTTAAACAGTGCAAAAATAGTTTTGGTAGAGACTAAAATGGCAGTGGCTGGAGTCTTATATTGTCAAGGAGACCGAGGGGCATTACTTGGACTTTAGGGAGGAAAATCAGTTGTTTTCTATGTAGTCCTAATCATAGATAACCGCTGAGCTAGTGAGAAAAGAGAATACTTTTTCAGAAGGGGAGTGTTTAAATGTAGAGACCTGAATTCCTTCAACTGGCTTTTCACATTTCAGTTGTAAGCGGATCTTGCTGGAAGAGGCCCTGTGTCTTGTTAGTTGTCCTTACCATAGTTTTTGCCTGCAGATTTAAAGAAAGTTGGGCATCTTCTGTCAGTTTCTGTAGCCAGCATTTTTATATGTGGTTAATATAACCAATAGGCTGACCTGGAAACCTCAGTTTTAACAAGGCCTCATGTCCTCTGTGTTTGTAGTGGCCTGCTTCACTTGACCACTGTCAGATAGCAAGTATATGAATGTCTCCTCGTGGCCTCTTTATGGAATCCCTGAAAGCTGTCTCATGGCTAGAATGTAGCCAGATAGTGGGTTCGAGGAGGCGAACGGCAGAAAATGATCAGCTCATTATTTGTTTCCCATCAGTAGTGGAGGTGAGTTTCTAACCTAGGTTTGGTCTGTGACCAGGTGTTAACCAGTTGTGTTGTATAGCTTTCCTGTATGCTTGAGTTCCAGCCTTACGGCGTCTCTGAAAAGTGGCTGGAGCAAATGATAATGTGGTGTTGTTTTTGTTTTTGTTTTTGTTTTTTAAAGATTTTATTTATTTATTTGAGAGAGAGAGAGCATGAGAGGAGAGAGGTCAGCGGGAGAAGCAGACCAGACTCCCTGCTGAGCAGGGAGCCCGATGTGGGACTCAATCCCGGGACTCCAGGATCATGACCTGAGCCCAAGGCAGTTGCTTAACCAACTGAGTCACCCAGGCACCCTGATAATATGTCTTTTTAAATTTGTTTGTTTGTTTTTAGATTTTATTTTTTAAAAGATGTCTTTGTTTTAAAGGGAGGGAGAGAGAGAGAGAAAGAGAGAAGTGCACACAAGGGTGTGGAGGGGCAGAGGGAGAGACAGAAATCCTTTTTTTTTTTTAAAGATTTTATTTTTATTTAATTGAGAGAGAGTGCGTGCATGTGTGCGCACAAGTAGGGGAGAGGGATAAAGAGAGAAGCGGACTCCGTGCTGAACATGGAGCTGAATGTGGGACCTGATCCCAGAACCCTGAGATCATGATGTGAGCTGAAGGCAGACACTTAACCGACTGAGCCACCTAGATGTCCCAGAAAATCCCTTTTTGTTTTTTTTTAAGATTTTATTTATTTATTTGACAGTGATCACAAGTAGGCAGAGAGGCAGGCAGAGAGAGAGAGAGAGAGAGAGAGAGAGAGAGGAGGAAGCAGGCTTCCTGCCCAGCAGAGAGCCTGATGTGGGACTCCATCCCAGGACCCTGAGATCATGACCTGAGCCAAAGGCAGAGGCTTAACTCAGGCGCCCCCAAATCCTTTTTTTTTTAATAAAAAGATCTTCTTTGGATGCCCGGGTGGCTCAGTGGATGTGCTCTCTCTTGTGCTCTCTCTCTTTGTCAAATAAATAAATAGTCTTTAAAAAAAGATTTTACTTATTTAGTTGAAAGAGAATATGACCTCATTGGGGAGGGGCAGAGGGAGAGGGAGCAGAAGCCGAGTTTTTGCTAAGCAGGGAACCCGAAGCAGGGCTCTATCCCAGGACCCCAAGTTCATGACCCGAGTCTAAATCAAGAGTCAGCCACTCAACTAACTGAGCCACCTAGGCACCCTGATAATGTGTCTATTTTGTGAGTTAGTCCTGTACCCCTAGAATGTTTGGTGACCTGTCCTGGCACTACGGCTTTGAGTGGCCCAATTTGTTAGATGTCCTTGCCTGATCCCAGACATATGTGTCTCTGCTGGTGCTTTTCCCCATTGAGTTCTCTCCCTGGGTAGAGTGAAGGAATGTCCAGTTGGATTCTTAGGGGATCACAGTGTCCTTAAGAGACAGAGCTACAAGGTGTTTAGTGCTGAATGGGGCCAGAGAAATGTGGCATACTCTGTACTGGGCTTGATTTACTGAGTCTGTAAATTTGTTTTTCTGTAGTTTTGAGTACATTTGTTAAAGGTGTTTATGAACCCATTTATCAATGTCATTTTCTAGAAAGGCCTTTGTTTTGATGATTTTTGTAGAAGAACGTACTAATCTAGTCTAGTTAGAAAGTTTCATTTCAGGGGTTCATGGAGTATTTAGTCATACCTACTATGTGCTAGGCTGGGTACAGGGAGAATAAAGGTAAAGCCAGCACAGACCAGCTTTGTCCTCAGAAAGCCTTTGGCCACTCAGCAGAGAGTAGATGGAAATATTCTCTGCAAGAGGAGGCAGAGTGTGGGTTTGGTTTTGAGGGATGAGTAGGAGTTTATCAGCAGGTGAGACCTGCTGTACCTAAAATGAACCTGCTTAGTACCTGGCTTGAAGTCAGGGTCCTGGGCTTTCTGGGCACTCCTTAATGTAAGAGAGAGCTAAAGAAGGAGGGGCTACATTTAAGCTAAGAGCTTGGTACAAACTGATGGGCTTCAGCTGCATTTTGCCGAGTCACCAGTGCTGGGAACGGCATGAGTTGGATCTGGTGGGTGAGGAGACATCAGCGCTCTGCCAGTGGTGTCAGGAGATAAGTGCATTCAGGTTGATCTTGTTAGAAAGCCACTGAGGCCCTGAAGCTGAGGGTTCCTTGGGGAAATGACTTGCTCAGGCAGAGTTTGTGGACTTGTGGGTGTCCCCAGCTCTTAGTGATGACACATGGAGGGTGTGGCTGGCCAGGCTGACAGATGCTCCAGTGTGACCCTCAAAATAGACTGTAACATCATCCCAGCAGCAGCAGCCTCCTGACATGTGATGGGTGGCTCTACCCAAGAACAGCAAGCCTGGGCTGGGGCACAGGATGGAGTTAAGGTGGGGGGGGGGGTGGCTCTTCTCTGCAACTGGTGCCCAGGCCCAGGCCCTGGCCACAGCCAGCCTGCCTTTGCTTGAACTTGGAGCTGACTTCCTTTGGCCAGGCAGCAAAGCACTCATCATTAATTCTGTATACCACAGTGAGGCACCCATTGTTTAGTCTCGGTGCCAGGCGGGCCTTCAGGAGCACAGGCCTGAGGCTCATCTAGGGAGGAGGCAGATATGCCTACACATACAACCTTACAGGGTGGTATAGAAAAGGCCATTCCATAGTGTGTGCTAAACCCAGGGGTTGCCCAGGGGTTGGGCTTTCTCTGTACCTGAAAGTTTGGGGAAACCTTCATAGAAGGGGTGATGATGCTAAATCTGGAAGGATGAATTAGAGTTCCAGGTTTTCACTTTGTTGAGAAGCAGGTGATCCAGGCAGAAGGAGTAGTGTATAAAAAGTTGAGGAGCACAGAGTATGAGGTAGGCAAGGGCCAGATCAGAAATACCTTGTATGCTCTGGCTAGGGACCATGGGCTTTATCCTGAGGGTGGTAGCAGTGTTTGAGGACTTGGGATCTGCCCACACTTTTGAGAGTGGATGGGACAGAAGAGATTGCTGCTCTGGTTCAGTCAGCCTCTCAGGATGAGAGCCCTGTCCAGTGTGTGCTTTAGGTCCCACACTCCAGGCATGGTTTTCCCGAAGCCTGTGTCTTCTCTCTCTTGGCTGGTCTTTTTCCTGTATGGTAAGATACAGAGGAGGGATGTTGAAGACTGGTGGCCAGAGAGGCTTCCTGGGGGTGAAAGCACTCCGCCTTTGCTTGGTCTTTGGTATTTGGTTTTTGCCAAGTCCTACCTGAAAGACGACACTGTCCATAATTTTCCATGGAGACCCAGAGAGCCGCTCGCTCATTCACGATCTCACCTGCCATGTTTGTGATCTGTAAAGCAACTTGAGCTCAGGCCCTCCAGCCTAGAGACAGTCTGTGGCTGGCCCCTGGCTTCCCTTGCTCCATGCACAATGGCATTGTGCAGTGCCATTGCAAAGTAGGTGGTCATCTGTGGACCTGGGGGAGGAGGCTTTGTCCTGCCTGTCCTGAGAAGTAGGTTCTGTCTTTGCCCAAGGCAGATACAGATGGTGGTTGTGCCCTGTTCTTCCTGACTGCCCTCCAGTTCTGATCACGGGCAGATGCTGAACTGCGGGCTGCATCTCTCCCTGGTAACACATTGCACTATTTCTGGAGACATGGAGTATGTAGAGTCTATAACATCTTCGAGTGTTTGTATTGCCTACCTATGTTGGGGATTAAAGCCCAGGTCTAGCTGGGCTTACTGAGGTGTAGCTCTGATACAGGGTGAGAATACTGGAGTTCACACGATGTCCACTTTTCTGGAAGGACTTTTTCCTGTGCTGAGCACATCTGGACTTCCCTGGGACCTCCCTGCTCACTGTGTGTTGCACCCCCAGGCTCCAAGCTGGAAGCTGAGTGGGGAGTATGGCTGCCTTCTTTGTAACTGGGGGCTTCCTTAGTCGAGCATCAGCCTCTGGAGAGATTCCTGAAATTCACTGCACAGCCCTTCTCCCCAATTCCTGCCCTCATTGTTTTTTTTTGTTTTCTGGAATGTTTGTTCTTTTCCCTAAATGGGTCACTATGTAAGGAAGATTCCCTGTTAGAGGGGAAGCAGGAGCCCATTGGGGTGGAACACAGGAGGATGGACTCAGTATCTCTGCATGGGAAGCATGGGGTGTCGTCTTATTCTGGGGCTGTTAGGAAAGAATAAAGGTTCCCAGTGTGGGTCTCTGTGGGCAGGGGTCACATTGCAAAGAAAGGATGGATCTCTAGAGAGGGGTGGATAATGTCACCCCTCTTCAGGTTGTCATTCTTCCTCTCCAGAAATTCTACTCAAAATCCGTATGAAATGTCTTTGTAGCTCCAGGATCCTGGCATTTTGTTGAAATATGAGGTCATGACTCTGTTGCTGGAAATGAGGCTGGAAAACTTGGTGATAGAAAAGAACCCAGCCCCTCTCATGAGGCTGCCAGAAAGAACAGCTCTGGACTGTGTAGAGAAGTGGGGGAGGGGCTGGGCAAGTCTTTTGCACCCCTGTTGTGCTCTCTCCCCCTCCTACCTCTTGAACCTTAGGAGTGGCCTGGGATTCCAGGGAAGTTTATTTAAGGTTATGGGGAGGGCAGGTGTCAAGGCTCAGATACCTCATCTGCCCACTCAGCTTCTGTGGCACATGTTACTGATTGATAACAGTGCTCATCCTTATCTAGACAGAGCCCCAGGAGTTTTCTTAATGTGCAGTGCACCCAATAGCTGATGTTTTTTTGGTCAAAGGAACGGAGGCAGTTGGAAGATGAGAGAGCAGAAAGGCAGTTGTGCCCAGGTGCTGTCAGGGCTCAGCTTGTCTCTTCTGAAGGACATTGCCGAGGTGCAACTGAACCAAGGGGAGGCAGAGGGGATGGTTTGCTGGGTAGAACTGATTATCCCCCAGTATACAAGGCCATGTATCTGAAATTGACATTGGCTCTTTTACAGAATGCTCTCTTTTAATAATGGCTGTTGTTCTAGGAGTTTATTAGTAGTTATATTTGCTTTTATTTATTTATGTGCCAAAATGTAAATAATACATAACATTTTTCAACACCTGACACAGTGTACATTTAAAAAGTAGCAGAGAGACAGGGCACCTGGATGGTTTAGTTAGTTGGTTGAGCGGTCTACTCTGGGTTTTGGCTCGGGTCGTGATCCTGGGTCATGGGATCGAGCCCTGGGACAGGCTCTGCACAGAGTCTGCTTGAGTTTCTCTCTTCTTCTCCCTCTGCCCCCCCTAACTTGTGCATGTGCTCTCTCTCTCAATTAATCAATAAATATTAAAAAAAATAGAGAGATGCAGGTTTAAACAAATGTAGTTTATTGCCATTATGTGAGGTGAGTGCAAAAAACAGAAACCATTCCAGATATTTTAAGCAGAAAGGGGTTTAATACATGGAATTTGATGTTTTCAAACTCATTGGGACTTAGAGTTTCCAGGTAATGGTGGGCTAGTTACTTTAATAAGATCCCCTGCTGAAAATAATGAAAGATGTTAAGTTACAAACCAGTAAACTCCAGGCCCATTTCTGGATGAATACCTGTAACTAGAAGATTAAGGGTAATGTCTGAGTAAGAGCATTTACTGTGTCCAGACTCATATTAAGCTGGGGAACCAATAGGTATACCTTCTGGTAAGGGCAGTATGTTTGGTTTCTGAATGTGACAGGCTCTGGAAAGTCTTGGTGCTTGAGACTCTTAGTGAAGAAGCCAGAACCTAGAGTGTGTGAGTAACCTACTTAGGACCACTCATGGGGACTGTTCTGCCCCTCCCTGTCTTGTGGGGTCTCTGGGTGTTTTGATGGTGTTCTTGACAGTGGATGTATGAGGGTCTCCAGACTCACATTCAGAACCACCTTCCTGCCTACAAGCACATTTTGACTCTAGGCCCCTTTTCCTTCAAGCCTGTTTTTTCTTGGGTGGTGCTGAGCTGGGTTCATTCATCTCTGTTATGGACCATCTCTCAGTAGGGAGCCTGCACAGGTATGGGCTCAGTGGGTAACTGCATCCTCTGCCAAGTGGGGGTGTGGTTGCTGGAGGAGCAGCATGTACACACAGCAGCCAGTGTCCTGATGGCCTGTGGTTTTAAGCAGGCCCATCCAAGAGTATGAAATAAAATTCCTAGCACCAAATATTAGCCCTTATTTCAGACCTAAACATCAGTTGGTGCTTTTCCTGAAATGTCTCCCAGGGACCATTTTGTAACCATAGTCCCCAAGATCTCTGTTACGGAGGCTGATGATTTCTTTATCTAGGGCAGATTCTGATAGGAACAAGATTGCCAGCCTGCTGAGCTGTGGCTAAGGTGTTAGATGTCAAGATGAAGCTATCAGGTAAGATTTCAGTAGCTCCATGGGGGTCTGGGGCAAGGGACAGAGGCATTGGTGACTGAGAGGATTGGCAGCAGAGCTGGCACCTTCCCTCAGCCCCCATGAGCTATCTCAGCTCTGATACCGAGGAGCTTGTCTTTTTTCTTTCCTCTTCATCACTTCCTACCAGAGCTCTGTGGGCCTGGAGATATTCAGCCTGTCGCTCCCCCTGCTTGTGCTCTCATTCTCTCTGACAAATAAATAAATAAATGAAATCTTAAAAAAAAATATGTCCAGGTGCAATGGTCATTGGCTCATATCTTTTTTTTTTTTTTTTTAAGATTTTTATTTATTTATTTGAGAGACAGAGCGAGCAAGCATGGACAGGAGAGAAGGGCAGAGGAAGAGGGAGAAGCAGGCTCCCTGCTGAGCGGGGAGCCCGCCGTGGGCCTGGATCCCAGGTCCTGGATCCCAGACCTGAGCTGAAGCCAGACGCTTAACCAACTGAGCCACCTAGGCGCCCATTGGGTCATATCTTCTTTTTCTTTTCTTTTCTTTTTTTTTTAAGATTTTATTTATTTATTTATTTGACACAGAGAGAGAGAGGGAGAGAGAGATTACAAGTAGGCAGAGAGGCAGGCAGAGGGGGAGAGGGAAGCAGGCTCCCCTCCGAGCAGACAGCCTGATACGGGGCTTGATCCCAGGACCCCAAGATCATGACCTGAGCCGAAGGCAGAGGCTCAACCCACTGAGCCACCCAGGCGCCCCGGTTCATATATCTTAAGCAGTATTTATTAAAAGTGCCCAGGGCACCCTCGTGACTCAGTCGGTTAAGTGTCTGCCTTAGGCACAGGTCATGATTCTGGGGTCCTAGGATCGATCCTCATGTCAGGCTCCCTGCTCTTTTGGGAGTCTGCTTCTTCCTCCCCCTGCTCTTGTGCTCTTGCTTGCTCTCTTTCTCCCTCTCAAAAAAAAAAAAAAAAAAAAAAGTCCCTGTGGGCTTGCCAGCCCATGAAATCCACTTTCTCTCTAAGAAGAAATTGATAGAAAATAAAAAGAGCTAGATGGGTGTTCTTCACCCTTGTCATCTGCTGTTTGCTTATGGTGAAGGACTTCTTTCTTCTGGCCCTGACAGGATGCTTTCCACTGCGCCTTGTGCCAAGGCTTCCTTGTTTCATTTGGAAAAGTCAGATGAGGCTAATGCTGGCATGCAGGGCCGTGGGGGGTGTTACTGGTGACTGTGTGCACGTGTGTGTGTGTGTGTGTGTGTGTGTGTGTACGCGCTATGCAGTGTATGATACATATATGACATGTATCATTTTAACCATTTTTATTTTATTTTATTTTATTTTTTAAGATTTTATTTATTTATTTGACAGAGATTACAAGTAGACAGAGAGGCAGGCAGAGAGAGAGGAAGGAAAGGAGGCTCCCTGCTGAGCAGAGAGCCCGATGCGTAGCTCGATCCCAGGACCCTGGGATCATGACCCGAGCCAAAGGCAGAGGCTTTAACCCACTGAGCCACCCAGGCGCCCCTTAACCATTTTTAAATGTACAATTCGGTAGTATTAATTACATTCACAATCTTAGGCAATCATTACCACTATCTGTTTTCCAAAACTTTTTCATCACCCCAAACAGAAACTCTGTACCCATTAAGCAATAATTCCCTATTTCCCCCTCCTCCCAGCCCTTGGCAACCTTTCTGTTTCTATGAGTTTGCCTATTCTAGATAGTTCAAATTACTGGAATCCTACAATATTGTCCTTTTGTGTTTATTTCACTTAGCATAATGTTTTCAAGGTTTGTGTTGTGATCTATATTAGAAATATTCCTTTTTATGGCTGTATGTATAAACCACATTTTGTTTATCTTTTATCTGTTGATGGGCACTTGGGTTTTTTCCCCCCATCTGTTGGCTATTGTGAATAATGGTACATAGAAGTGAACATTGACAGAGAAGTATTTGTTTGAGTCCCTCTTTTTAAAAAAGTTTTGTTTGTTTGTTTCTGTGTTTGTTTTTAAGTATTTTATTTATTTATTTGACAGAGACATAGCAAGAGAGGGAACACAGGCAGGGGGAGTGGGAGAGAGAGCAGCCGAGCAGGATGCCCAATGCGGGGCTTGATCCCAGGAGCTTGGGATCATGACCTGAGCTGAAGGCAGACACTTAATGACTGAGCCCCCTGGGCGCCCCTAGATTTGTTTATTTTATTTATTTATTTAAAAAAAAGATTTTATTTATTTATTTGACAGAGATCACAAGTAGGCAGAGAGGCAAGCAGAGAGAGAGTGGGGAAGGATGTGGGGCTAAATCCCAGGATCCTGGTATCACAACCTGAGCCGAAGGCAGAGGCTTTAACCCACTGAGCCACCCAAGTGCCCCTAGATTTGTTTATTTTATAGAGTGCATGAGGGTGTGATGCGGGGTAGGGGCAGAGGGAGAGAGAAAAGCAGAGTCCCTGATACAAGGCTCTATCTCATGAATCTGAGATCATGACTTGAGCTGAAATCAAGATCAGTCGCTTAACCAACTGAGCCACTTGGGTGCCCCTTGGGCCCCTCTTTACATATTTTGGATATTAAACCCTTATCAGATATATGATTTGCAAATATTTTCTCCCATGCTCTAGTTACCTTTTCACTTTCTTGATAATGTGTTTTTTTTTGTTTTGTTTTAGATTTTAGTTATTTATTTATTTGACAGAGATTACAAGTAGGTGGAGAGGCAGGAAGAGAGAGAAAGGAAGAAACAGACTCCCTGCTGAGCAGAGAGCCCGATGCGGGGCTCGATCCCAAGACCCTGGGATCATGACCTGAGCCGAAGGCAGAGGCTTTAACCCACTGAGCCACCCAGGCGCCCCTTGATAATGTTTTTTGATGCACAAAAGTTTTAATATATTTTTTTAAAGATTTTATTTATTTATTTGACAGAGAGAGATCATAAGCAGATGGAGAGGCAGGCAGAGAGGGAAATAGAGGGACGCAGGCTCCCTGCTGAGCAGAGAGCCCGATGTGGGACTCGATCCCAGGACCCCGAGATCATGACCTGAGCCGAAGGCAGCGGCCCAACCACTGAGCCACCCAGGCGTCCTTAATATTTTTTTTAATGAAAAAATTTTTTTTGAAGTAGGCTCCATGCCTAATGTAGGGCTTGAACTCACAACCCTGAGATTAAGAGTTGTGTGCTGTACCAATGGAGCCAGCCAAGTGCCCTAAAAGTTTTAATTTTGATGAAATCAGTTTATCTATTTTTTTCTTTTGTTGCTCATGCTTTTAGTGTCTCATCTAAGAATCCATTGCAAAATCCAAGGTCATGAAGTTTTTCCCTGTTTTCTTTCAAGAATTTTATAGTTTTGGCTTTCGTATTTAGATTGTTGCTCCATTTTTTGCTCATTTTTATATATAGTATGAAGGAGGGGTTCAACTTCATTCATCTGCATGTAGAAGTCCAGTTGTCCCCGCACCAACTGTGCTTCCCCCACTCCTAGAGAATAGGGGAGGGAGAGAGAATACCGAGCGGGCTCCTGGCCCAGTGTGGAGCCCTAGGTGGGGCTCTATCCCACAACCCTGAGATCATGACTTGAGCCAAAATCAAGAGTCCGTTGCTTAACCAGCTGAGCCACCCAGGTGCCCCTAGCACCAGTTGTTGAAGAGACGGTTCTTTCCCCATTGAATGGATTCAGCGCCGTTGTTGAAAGTAATTTCATGATAGATATGGGTTTATATCTGGACTTTAAATTCTGTTCTATTTGTCTTTGCATCTACCTTATGCACCACATTGTTTGGATTACTGCAGTATTCTAGTGAGTTCTAAAATCAGGAAGTGTGAATCCTTTAACTTTGTTCTTCCTTTTTCAAGATTGTTTTAGATATTTGGGGTCCCTTGTATATCCATCCGATTTTGAGGATTGACTTTTCCATTTCTGCAAAAAACACTGTGGAATTTTGGTAGGGATTGCATTGACTTTTTGGGTCAGTTTGGAGACTATTCACAATACTCTCTATCTTAACAATATTAAGTCTTCTGATCCATGAACATAAGAGGTCTTTCCATTTATTTGTCTTCCTTAATATAATTTCTTTAATTAAATTTAATTTAACTTAGCAGTGTTTTGTAGTTTTTAGTGTAGGAGTCTTTTGCTTCCTTGGCTAAATTTATTCCCAAGTATTTTACTTGTTTGATGCTATATTATAAATGGAATTTTTTTTTTAAGATTTTATTTATTTATTTGACAGAGAGAGATCACAAGTAGACGGAGAGGCAGGCAGAGAGAGAGAGAGGGAAGCAGGCTCCCCGCCGAGCAGAGAGCCCGAGGTGGGACTCGATCCCAGGACCCCAAGACCATGACCTGAGCCAAAGGCAGCAGCCCAACCCACTGAGCCATCCAGGCGCCCCTATAAATGGAATTTTTAAAAAATTTCCTTTTTAGATTGTTCAGTGTTAGTGTATAGAAACACAACTTCCTTTTGTTTGATTTTATATCCTGCAACTTTGCTGAATTCATTTTTTAGCTCTAATGAGCTTTCTGTGTACTGTTGGGGATTTTTTTATAAAATCATGTCATCTCCAAATAGAGATTGTTTTACTTATCCTTTTCTTCTTCTTCTTTTTTTTTTTAAAGATTTTATTTACTTATTTGACAGAGAGAGGTCAGTCACAAGTAGGCAGAGAGGTAGACAGAGAGAGGGGGAAGCAAGCTCCCCACTGAGCAGACAGCCCGATGCAGGCCTCTATCCGAGGACCCTGAGATTATGACCTGAGCCAAAGGCAGAGGCTTTATCCACCGAGCTACCCAGGTGCCCTTACCTATCCTTTTCTTATTTGAATGCCTTTTACTTCTTTTTCTTGACTGATTGCGCTGGCAAGGACTTCCAGCCAGTACAGTGTTGAATAGCAGTGGGTAAAAGGTAGGCATACTTGTTTTATTCTAATCTTGGGGGAAAAGCTTTCAGCCTCTCACCATTGGGTTTTCATAAATACCCTTTATCATTTTGAAAAAGTTCTCTTTTATTCCTACTTTTCTGAGTGCTTGTGTCATGAAGGGGTGTTGGATTTTTTTTTTTCTGCATAAATTGAGATGATCATGAGTGTGTTTTTCCTTAGTTCTGTTAATGTGGTTTATTATATTGGTTGATTTTCTTAATGTTGAACCACCTTGCCCTCGTAGGATAAATCCCACTTGGTCATGTTTGTAATCCTTTTAATACATTGCTGGAATTGGTTTGCTACAATTTCGTTGAGGATTTTTGCATCTATAAAGTATATATCGGTCTATAATTTCCTTTTCTTTTGTCGTCTTGGTGGCTTTTTGACTGCTGTTTCAGGGTCTACCCCATCTTGGGCTTGCATCTAGGTACAGCACATTTGTAACAGTATCTGGACCTTATTCTGCCAAGAATTGAAGTCTCTAGGTCAGAGCAGGGAAGGATCTTAGGAGCCCTTTAGTCCAGCCTCTCCTCTTCTGATAGGGAACTTGAGATGTGGGGTGAAATCCGAGACGCACAGTCCTGAATTAGGCTGGAGTGTCTGAGACCAGGCTTCAAGAGTCTGGGATGTTGTCTCTGGACCTCTGCTGCCAGAGAGGTTCCCTGTGTCGAGTGGAGAGTGCTCCAGGGTATCTCTCAGGACTGGATGGGTGATAAGAGCAAAGTGAGGTCTCTTTGCCCCAGGCCTTGTGGTATGTCCCTGGAGGGTGTGAGACTCCAGAGGCGGGTTTCTAAGGTCCTGTCCTCTGTTCACCACCAGACCTGTCTGGGCCAAAGAAGAATCTCTAGTCAGCTGGAGTTGTGCTGAGCCAGTGTCACTGTGCTGAGCAGGAGGGTTTCCTGGCTGTGTGCTCTGGGTTGCGCGCTTGGGACTCACCTGCTACTGTGTGAGCCAGAGCCCCATCTCCTCTACCAAAGCAGGGATTTTGACAATTTCCTCCTGTTTCTGAAGGTGTGCTCTTCCCTTGCAGCCTTTGCACTCCTGTCAAAGACAAGTGGGGGTACTGTGGAGCTGACAGTGAAAACTAGGTCCCCCACTGTGCCCCTCTGGCACTGAAATGTGCCCTGGGATAATCCAGGGAGAGTCTGATGGGCGAGAGCCAACAGCCTCCTAAGTATGTGGTCATCAGCTGGCTGTGGAAAATGATTTTTCTGTGACTATCAAAGTAATTGTAGAACATCTGGAAAGCCAAAGAGAAAAAAGAAGAATCCAAGCTGACTGTTCTCAGCTCTCCGCGTGACTGCAGGGTTTCAGCAGACTGTTGATTTTGTGGGAGAGTCAGCAGAGGTGGGTGGAGGGCAGCATGGGCCCCAGAAACCACCAGTCCATTTTCACTGTAGGTCATTTTCCAGGGCCCCAGTTTGCCCCCGCTGCCTGCGGTGTATGGTGATAGCTTCAGGGCGGACCTGGCTGTGTGGTCAGCTGAGGGTCTTGCCGTAGCTGCCGCTCATCCTCTGTCCTGCGCTCCAGCTTGGCCGGAGCTGTGCTCACTTGCTGCCCTTTTCTCCCTGGAGCCCCACAGAGAGACGGAGTTGCTCTTCTAGCTCTAGCTTGTGTTATGGTTTTGGCAGTGAAGTAGAAACTGAGAAGTTAGAGGCCAGCTCGTGGTCTCACTGCCATGAAGAACTTACCATCTATTGTCCCTCTATACCTAACGGGGTGTCTCATCGCTATGAAAAATGGTATTCTCCATTTTGCTGCCATATGGAAGAAAGGAGTAAAGCAGAGGGGTTTATCCTACTTTAAGTCATGATGTGGGCTAATAACTTCGCCCCCAAGCTCCTCAGATATATCCTCCTGCTTGAAAAGAAAGCCCTAGTGGAGATGTTAAATATAGGGGAGGTAAGCTCTGTCTATTCCAGTTACCTGCTTAGGGAGTGGGAACCCCTGTTGTTTCCCTCCCAGGTGACCAAGGCAGCTTGTATCTGTTAGTTTTCTAGCATTATCTGACACATTACCAAGAAAGAAGCAGATGCTCACCTCCTTTTTCCTCAGCGATTCCCCAGTAAACAGGTGCTTGTTTTTATTTATTTATTTATTTATTTATTTATATTTTTTAAAAGATTTATTTATTTATTTGACAGAGAGAGATCACAAGTAGGCAGAGAGGCAGGCAGAGAGAGAGAGGAGGAATCAGGCTCCCCACTGAGCAGAGAGCCCGATGCGGGACTCCATCCCAGGACCCTGAGATCATGATCTGAGCCAAAGGCAGTGGCTTAACCCACTGAGCCACCCAGGCGCCCCTATTTTTATTTTTTAAAAGATTTTATTTATTTATTTGACAGAGATCACAAGTAGGCAGAGAGAGAGGAAGGGAAGCAGGCTCCCTGCTGAGCAGAGAGCCTGACGCGGGGCTTGATCCCAGGACTCTGAGATCATGACCTGAGCCGAAGGCAGAGGCTTTAACTCACTGAGCCACCCAGGCGCCCCAAGGTGCTTGTTTTTAGAAGTCCCAAGATTCAGACCATCAGAAATGTCCTATTTTACCCAATTCCAATGGTAGAAAAGTCTATAGTGCATGAACTAAAGTACAGTGGAGTTGTCCAGTAGCCCCCAGCAGCCCTCCCGGCACCATGCCCAGGATCCTGTTCAGTGGCTACCCTGAGGCCTCTCTGGACTGATGGTGATAGCTGAGGAACAGTCTGACAAGCTGATGTGGGCATAGGGTGAACTCAGTGGCAGGGGTGAGATTTGAATCTGGGCTTGTCTCATACTTTGGTCTGATGCATGTTTTTTGTTTTTTGTTTGGCTGTTTGCACACAGTATAAATGTTAGGGTTGGAGGAGAACTGGAGAAAGGCTACTGCTGACAGGCCACGCACTTGGGCTCCAGAGTTTGCAAGTGGGTCTCAGAGAATTGCCCTTTCTGTGGTGACTGGTTGTGCTGGGCTGTGTCCAGAGCAGCTCCTCCCCCTTGCATAAGTTCACTGTGTTCTAAAGAGCACTTGGCTTGGGGTGCCTGGCTAACTTAGTCAGTAGAGTGTGTAACTCTCGAACTCGGGGTTGTAAGTTCGAGCCCCACATTGGGAGTAGAGATTAATTAAGGATAAATTATATATATATGTATATTTTATTTTTATTTTTTGAGCAGAGAGCCCAATGCGGGACTCGATCCCAGGACCCTGAGATCATGACCTGAGCTGAAGGCAGCGGTTTAACCCACTGAGCCACCCAGGCGCCCTATATGTATATTTTAAAGAGCACTTGGCTCTCTCTGTGCCTTGCCATCCCCATTGCTTCTGTCCTTGTCCAGCCCTGTCATCTCTGGCTGGGATGATTTGGGTGGCCTCTAGTTTTGCCACTTCAATCCATTTTACAAACATTAGTGGGTTTGATCAGCTCCGCCCTTTTCTAAGTCCTTTCTGCAGCTTCCTATTGACCTTCCATGAAGTTCAGACTCTAGCTAGCATGCAAGCTGTGCATGGATAGCCAGTTTCCTGTGCCAGCTTTGGCTCTTTTTAGGTCTGCCCAAGCTGTGACCCAGCCATACTAATTTCTCTCCATTCCTTGACTTTGGGGCTGTGTTTTTGCCACTGCGCCTCAGCACATTCTGCTGCTTCTGCATGGAACGTGCTCCTTTTTCCCCCCTCACTGCTTACCAGGTCTTGGCTCAGCCTTTACTTCCTCTGGAAATCCCTGAGTCAGTGCACCCTGAGTCTTTGGCTTGCCCCTGACTTGCCACTGGAAACTGTCAGAGTGCAGAGACTGAATTCAGGCTCCTACCCTTGTGTCCCCAGCACCATATTGGGCACAGAAAATCCCAAGGGCCTCTATAAAACAAAGAAACTTATCACACCTGTTTTTACTGAATTACTCAACTTTAGCCAGGACTCAACAGCTCCTAACAACCCATTCATTTTCAAGTGCCACCAGAGATCTGCAGAGGAGAGGTACTGTTATTATTGCTGTTTAGATGCGAAGATAATTCGCATCTAAGTATGTGCCCAGGAGAACATATGTAGGTTTTGGATTTTCATTATGCTCTTTCCTTACTGTTTTACCTCATTCTTGTCGGCCTATCAGAGAGCTGGGACCACATGAGTCCATGACCTGGCAAAGCACTACAGGCATCCTTTGTTGGTGATTGACAAGGAAGGAACCTCAGGCCTCCTTAGATTTTTCATGAGTGGATGGAGAAGTAGACTTCCCCTGTGCCTATAATGTCACTAGCTTCGTGAATATGGGTCATTTAATCTCACTGCTGAAGTCTCGTGTCTGCAAGAGGGGAGAGTAGTACTGGGGGTGTTGTGGCTGAGTTCAGAGCTCACTTAACCTATTATGTAGCTCTGTTATGTTTTCACACCAGCTAGAAGCATAGGTTGCCTTGCAGCGTGGCTGGGAAGGATCCTGTGACTTTGGTGATAAAGTTCACCAGACCACGTGTGGATGAACACTAGGGGTTTGTTGAATGTTCATTATGTGCCCAGTACTGCTGTGGCTGTGTGCTTTTCCTCTGAGGGCTGAGGGCTCCTTCCTATAGCACCTGTATCCTGAGGTAGGCAACAGGCCTTGCATCAGTTCTGTTCATTGTGGCATAAGATATAGGGCTTGAGGGGCACCTGGGTGGCTCAGTGGGTTAAGCCGCTGCCTTTGGCTCAGGTCATGATCTCGAGTTCCCGGGATCGAGTCCCGCATCGGGCTCTCTGCTCAGCGGGGAGCCTGCTTCCTCCTCTCTCTCTCTCTGCCTGCTTCTCTGCCTACTTGTGATCTCTCTCTGTCAAATAAATAAATAAAATCTTTAAAAAAAAAAAAAAAAGATATAGGGCTTGAACCTGTAAACTTAAGCTCCATCTCCTGTGTTTGGATGATTTGGGGGCTTGGAGGTTATCAGAACTGAATAAACATATACCCACTTGCTGCGTTTTTGGCCAGAGGTGACACCTCTGAAAGAATGAACAGGTGAGGGTATTGTCTTCCTGGATCCTAAATCCCCCAGCCTAAAGAGAGGAAGAGATTTTATGTAATAACAAATATTATAGCTGATGATAGTGAACTTGAACCTTTTTTGGGGAGGAGGGGGAGTTGCATTGATACATATATTCATTTATTTATTGTAGTAAAACTTATGTAACATAAAAAATTTATCATTTGAATCATGAAATGCACAGTTCAGTGGCATTAAGTACATTCACATTGTTGTGCAATCGCCACCGTCTATCTCCAGAACTTTTCTCATCTTCCCAAACTGAAACTGTCCCCATTAAACAGTAACTCCTGATTCTCCCCCTAGGCACTGGCAAACACCATTTTACTTTCTGTTTTTATGAATTTGACTATTCTAGATGCCTTGTATAAGTGGAATCAAGCCGAATTTGTCTTTTAAAAAAAGATTTGTTTGTTTGGCAGAGAGAGAGAGAGTGCATAAGCAGGGAGAGCAGCAGGCAGAGGGAGAGGGAGAAGCAGGGAGCCCAGACATGGGCTCAATCCTAGGACTCTGGGATCATGACCTGAGCTGAAGGCAGATGCTTAACCAACAGAGCCACTCAGGCACCCCTTGTCTTTTTTTTTCTTTTTTAACATTTTTTATTTGTTTTGCTTTGTTTTGTTTTTTTTTAAAATATTTTATTTATTTATTTGTCAGAGAGAGTGAGCACAGGCAGACAGAGTAGTAGGCAGAAGCAGAGGGAGAAGCAGGCTCCCCGCTGAGCAAGGAGCCCGATGCGGGACTCGATCCCAGGACGCTGGGATCACGACCTGAGCCGAAGGCAGTAGCCCAACCAACTGAGCCACCCAGGCATCCCTTGTTTTGCTTTGTTTTTAATTTGAGAGAAAGAAAGTGTGTAAGCACAAGCAGGGGGAGGGGCAAGCAGATTCCCCTGAGCAGGGAGCCCCATGTTGGGCTCCATCCCAGGACACTGAGATCATGACCTGGCTGAAGTCAGATACTTGACCAGTTGAGCCACTCAGGTGCCCCTAGGATTTGTCTTCCGTGTTGTATTATATATCAGAATTTCCTTCCCTTTTTTTTTTTAAATTTATATTCATTTAAGTAATCTTTACACCCAATATAGGGCTTAAACTTACAACCCCAAGTTTCGTGCCAACTGAGCCAATCAGGTACCCCATAATTTATGCCTTTTTAAGGCTCAGTAATACTTCATTGTGTATATGTGTCACATTCTGTTTATCTGTTCATCCATTCAGCAATAGACACTTGGATTGGTTTGCTTTCACCATTTGGCTGTTGTGAATAGTGCTGCTATGAATATGATTGTACAAATATCTGTTTAAGTGCCTCTTCAGTTCTTTTGTATATATACCAGGAAGTGGAATTGCTGGATTAAATGGTAATTTTTCTTTAAAAATTAAGCATTTTAAAAACAGTGTAGGTTGCCTAGGTGGCTCATTTGGTTAAGCAACTGCCTTTCTGCCTTTAGCTCAATCATGATCCTGGGATTGAGTTCCACATCAGGCTCCCTGTTCATCAGGGAGTCTGCTTCTCCCTCCGACCTTCATCATCTCATATTCTCTCTCTCTTATTCTCTCCCTCTCAAATAAATAAATAAAATATTTTTTTTAAAAGTGTAATTTTTAAAAGATTTTATTTGTTTATTTGAGAGAGAGAGAACGTGAACAGGGGAAGGGGCAGAGGGATAGGGAAAAAGAATCTCGGACAGACTCCTCGTTGAGCATGGAGGCCATTGCAGGGCTTGATTCATGACCCCAAGAACATGACCTGAGCTGAAATCAAGAGTTGGATGCTTGGGGCACCTGGGTGGCGCAGTGTAGGTTAAGCCTCTGCCTTCGGCTCAGGTCATGATCCCAGGGTCCTGGGATCGAGCCCCGCGTTGGGTTCTCTGCTCAGTGGGGAGCCTGCTTCCCTTCCTATCTCTCTGCCTGCCTCTCTGCCTGCTTGTGATCTCTGTCAAATAAATAAATAAAATCTTCTAAAAAAAAAAAAAAAGAGTTGGATGCTTAACCAGCTGAGCCACCCAGGTGCCCCAACATGGTTTATTTATTTATTTTTTTAAGATTTTATTTATTTATTTGACAGAGAGAGACACAGTGAGAGAGGGAACAGAAGCAGGGGGAGTGGGAGAGGGAGAAGCAGACTCCCTGCTGAGCAGGGAACCTGATGTAGGATTCCATCCCACGACCCTTGGATCGTGACCTGAGCCGAAGGCAGACGCTTAACAACTGAGCCCTCTAGGCACCCCTAATTTTTTAAATTTAGAATTACCATATGATTAACTGCCATACCTATTTCCATAGCTGCTGTACCGTCAATACACAAGGGTTCTAATCTTCATATCCTCACCAACACTTGTTCTTTTTTCTGTTGTTTAGTTTGTCCTTAAGTGTAGGAAGTTGTATCTCATTGTGTTTTTGATCTACATTTCTTCAGTGATTCGTGATGCTGAACAACTTTTCATGTGCTTATTAGTGATTTGTCTCTTCTTTGGAGATGTAACTATTCAAGTCCTTGCCCATTTTTAATAGATTTTCTCTTTGGTTTTGTTTTTCTCCTATACCATGGGTTGCTTTTCACTGTGTTGATGGTGTTTGTTTGCTTTAAGATTTTAAGATTTTATTTATTTATTTGAGAGAGAGAGACAGTGAGAGAGAGCATGAGCGAGGAGAAGGTCAGAGAGCGAAGCAGGCTTTAAGATTTTATTTGTTATTTGACAGAGAAAGGGAGAAAGCACAAGCAGGGGGAGCAGCAGAAGGAGAGGGAGAAGCAGGTTACCCACCGAGCAGGGAGCCCAAAGTGAGGTTCAATCCCAGGACTGTGGGGATCATGACCTGAGCTGAAGGCAGACGCTTAACCATCTGAGCTGCCCAGGTGCCCCGATGGTGTCCTTTGAGATACAAAAGTTTAAGATTTTGATGTAGTTTACTTTTTTCTTTCTTTTTTTTTTTTTTTAAAGATTTTACTTATTTATTTATTTGTTAGAGAGAGCGAGCATGCACAAGTGGGCAGAGTGGCAGGCAGAGGAAGAAAGAGAAGCAGGCTCCCCGCAGAGCAAGGAGCCCGATGCGGGACTCAATCCCAGGACCCTGGGATCATGGCCTGAGCCAAAGGCAGCCGCCTAACCAACTGAGCCACCCAGGTGTCCCTACTTTTTTCTCTTGTTGCCTGTGCTTTGGGTTTAATATCCAAGAAATCATTGCCAATTTCAATGTAAACCTTTTCTCCTGTGTTTTCTTTTAACAGCTTTACAGTTTTAGATCTTTGTTTATTTGATCTGTTTTAAGTTAATTTTGCGTATGGTGTATGGTAAGGGCCCAACTTCATTCTTCTTCATGTGGATATCCAGTTGTCCCAGCACCAAGTGTTATTATTTTCTACTTAAGACTTGAATGGTCTTAACATCTTTGTCGAAATCAGTTGACCACGTATGGGAAGGTACATTTCTGTGCTATTGTGTTTCTGTGGTCTGTATGTCTGTCTCTTTGCCGGTACCAATACTGTTTTGATTATCACAGCTTTGTGGTAAGTTCTGAAGTCAGGAAGTGTGAGTCCTCCAACTTTTTTTCATCTTTTTCAAGATTGTTTTGGCTGTTCATTGTTCCTTGAGATTCCATATGGATAGCATTAAATCTGTGTATTGCACTGCATAGTATTGGCATCATAACAATATTAAGTTTTCCGATTGTGAACACAGATGTCTTTCCATTTATTGTGTTTTCTTTAATTTCTTTCAGCAACATCTTATAGTTTTTAATGTACAAGTCTTGTTTCCTTGGTCAAGTTTATTCTCAAGTTTTTATTCTTTTTTTTTTTTTTTTTTTTTAAGATTTATTTATTTTAGAGAGGGGGCGGGGACAGAAGGAGAGAAAATCTCAAGCAGACCGGTCACAGAACCCAATGCAGGACTAGATCTTATAATCCTAAGATCACAACCTGAGCTAAAACCAAGAGTTGGATGTCTCACTCATGGGGTTCCACCCAGGCACCCTGATATTTTATTTATTTATTTATTTATAAAGATTTTATTTATTTATTTGACAGTCAGAGATCACAAGCAGGCAGAGAGACAGAGAGAGGGGGAGAAGGAGGCCCCCGCTGAGCAGAGAGCCCCATGTGGGGCTCGACCCCAGGACACTGGGATCATGACCCGAGCCAAAGGCAGAGGCTTTAACCCGCTATTTTATTTTATTTTATTTTTAAAATTTTACTTCATTTTATTTCATCTTTAAGATATTATTTATTTATTTGAGAGAAAGAGAAAGTGTGTTAGCGCACCAGAAAGGGGTAGGTTCAGAGGGAGAGAGAGAAGCAGACTCCCCACCAAGTAGGGAGTCCAACACAGGGCTTGATCCCAGGCCCTCAGGATCATGACCTCAGCCAAAGGTTTGTGCTTAATTGACTGAATCACCCAGGTGTGCCCCCCCCAGCACTTTAGTCTTTTTTTTTTTTTTTTTTAATGTGATTTTTGGTGATGATGGACATTTTTTTTTTTAAAGATTTTATTTGTTTATTTGACAGAGAGAGAGATCACAAGTAGGCAGAGAGGCAGGCAGAGAGAGAGAGAAGGAAGCAGGCTCCCTGCTGAGCAGAGAGCCTGATGCGGGGCTCGATCCCAGGACCCTGAGATCATGACCCGAGCTAAAGGCAGAGGCTTAACCCACTGAGCCACCCAGGCGCCCCCACGTTAGTCTTTATAATGCTATTATAAATGGAATTATTTTAATTTCCTTTTTTTGTCATTCACTGTTAGTGTATGGTTAGTGTATAGAAAAACAATTACTTTTCATGTGTTGATTTTTTGTATCCTTCATCTTCGCTGAATTTGATTATTCTAATAGCATTGTTGTGGCATCTTTAGGGTTTGCTACATATGGGATCATGTCATCTGTGGACAGAGATAGTTTTACCTATTCTTTTCCAATTCGGGTGCCTTTTATTTTTCTTGCCTAATTGCTTTGGCTAGAACTTTTAACACTCTGTCGAATAGAGTGGCAAACACAGGCACCTTTGTCTTGTTCCTGATCTTAGGAAAAGTTTTACAATATTTTACCATTGGGTATGATGTTAGTTATGGGCTTATCATATATGGCTTTTATTATGTTGAGATAATTTTTGTTTATTCCTACTTTGTTGAGTGTGACTGAGATGTAACTTTTTTTTTAAAGATTTTATTTATTTATTTAACAGACAGAGATCACAAGTAGGCAGAGAGGCAGGCAGAGAGAGAGAGAGGAGGAAGCAGGTTCCCTGCTAGCAGAGAGCCCGATGTGGGGCTCGATCCCAGGACCCTGAGATCATGACCTGAGCCGAAGGCAGAGGCTTTAACCCACTGAGCCACCCAGGCGCCCGACATGTAACTTAACATACCATACAATTCCCCAATTAAAGTGTTCAGTTCAGTGTTTTTCAGTATATTCACGGTGTCCTTACAGCTTTTATACCCCTGCTTATCTCAGACTGATTGGAGAATAGTTTTCAAGTGCATGAAGACTTGCTGGAAGGTGTAAGGCTGTGTGTTTTTATTATTTTAGACATCAGACTTTTAGAAAAGACTTAATATCACCCAGAATCATTTACAACAGGCAACAATTAGAATGTAAATGTGCAGCCACTTGGAAATGGTCAAAAGAAGGCAACCCTGTGTTAAAAAACATTTTTGTGTGGGGACTCCTGGGTGGCTCAGTCGGTTAAATGTCTGCCTTTGGCTCAGGTCATGATTCCAGGGTCCTGGAGTCAAGTCATGTGTCAGGAGGTTGGCTTCTCTCTCTCCCTCTACCTCTTCCCCTGGTTGCGCTCTCTCTCATGCTCTTTCTCTGTCAAATAAATAAATAAAATCTTAAAAACTTTTTTTTGTGTGTATGGTAAAATATATATTACATGAAGTTGACCATTTTCACTATCTTAAAGTATAAGTTTAGTGGCCTTAAGTACATTTGGTTTTTATGCAACCATAAAGTTATATCTCAGCCCTCTTGGTTGGTGTTTTTAGTATTCTGAGCTTCTCAACTACGTGTTGGCACTCGCAGATGGTTAATATCAGGCATCATGTGTGGGTTTCTCCTGTTGTACTGTTAGAAGGTAATGACCTATTTCTCTTAGTTCTTGGGGAAAGACCTCACTATTTCCTTGCACAGTACAAGCAGACTAAAAAACTCTGTTCATTT
Organism: Neogale vison; assembly: GCF_020171115.1. Classification (NCBI taxonomy): domain Eukaryota; kingdom Metazoa; phylum Chordata; class Mammalia; order Carnivora; family Mustelidae; genus Neogale; species Neogale vison. The sequence continues at coordinate 17,857,381 of NC_058097.1, forward strand.
CCTTTTCTGGCCTGCCTACTCATGAATTCCACTGAGACATCTTTGACCGAGGTACACAGCATGGGCCCTGCTTTGCTGTGGATAACTTAGGTGTTTAGGTACCTGGGTGGGAGGAGTGGGGGTAGGGGGATCCTTAGGGCTTAAGGACACCCTGCCTCAACATTGGATGATCAGGGAGGCCAGTGGTGAGTGCATGTATTAGGTTACGTTAGTAAGTTTGGAGATACCCAGAGAGGAACCCTGGGGTCTTGATAATTCTATACAGACCCAACCTGGCTGTATTTTTTCCATGTCTTGGTCCTTGCTGAATAGTGGCTTATCCCCGTGGGCTTGATCTTGCATCGTTCTGCCAAGCACTACGTAGGATTCAAATACTTACTTTAGGTACTTCTTGAGGATAGATTCCGCTGCGTTAGCTGGAGCCAGAAACCAAGGGACTGGAAACAGTGATTTCAGGAAACTTTCATCTGAAACTGAAGTTCCTGTTTACAGACACTACCTCTTGTTTCTCCAGCTACTTAAAGCATTTAGATGATTTTTTAGATTTTCATTAGAAAATCAAAATATGAAGGGTCTCCAAGAATTGTTTTAAGAGTCTTATATTCAGGGGCGCCTGGGTGGCTCAGTGGGTTAAGCCTCTGCCTTCGGCTCAGGTCATGATCTCAGGGTCCTGGGATCAAGTCCCGCATCCGGCTCTCTGCTCAGCCTGAGCCTGCTTCCCTCTCTCTCTCTCTGTCTGCTGTGATCTCTGTCAAATAAATAAATAAAATATTAAAAAAAAAAAGAGTCTTATATTCATTGCTTTTCTTGTTTTTCTTTTACCAAGAAATGTTTTAGAAGGGAGATGCATAATCATTTGCTAACCAAATTTTTGTGTGTGATTTTTTTGAAGGTACATGGGAATAGGACTCTCAGCTCAAGGTGTCAACATGAACAGACTTCCTGGTGAGTCATTGGTTAAGAGAATATTTGTTCTTCTCTTCTGATCCATTCTGTGATGAGAATCATGGTGGCAGCCAAGAGGTTGGAGACTATCTTACCTAAAGCCAAGTCACTGGATGGAGAATCCTAAATCATGGCCCTGGCTGGGATGGTATGGGCTTCCATTCCAAAAATTAATTGGAATTTGAACTGCTTGCAGTCAAAGCCAACCCGAGCTTGCTCCTAGTGGAGATATGCCTTAGAAGCCCTCACTCCCATTGGCATTTGACCATCCTGGGACTCCGGCATAAATGGAGAAGGAGACTGCTGCCAACTCTGGCTTCTTTGTTACTTCACCATTATTAAGAATCGGTTTTTAAGTGGCCTCCCATCTGGAACGTGGTTGAGGCAATTTTTTAATGAATATGAAGTGTGTAAGACTTGGGTTTGCAGTCAGTGACCTCAGATTTATGGAATGCTCTGGGCCCTGCACATGGTCCTCCGATACTGCTCAGGCACGCTTTCAACCACTTGGGCTATGTACAGTTGAAGGGATAGAAACCTCCATCAGAAGATGGTCCGAAGTCCATCTGTTCCTTCAGTGGCCTAAGTGACATGGTGCAAGCCCCTGGCATCGACATGAAGGCAGGCAAAGTCTCTGTGTCTCTGCCCTGGTTCTCTCTACTTTTTGTGCCCCAGACACCGAGAGAAGGCAGCTGCCTTTTTCCAAAGAGAGAGCAGCACTTAAATGTTAAATCTTTCCCCATCTATGTTTAATGTAAGACACAGATATCTTTTTTCTAATTGACCAATTTCAAGAACTTGAAATCTAGACTTGCTCAGGATTCACCTACTTGTAAGGAGTCTGAAATCTTTTGGCTTTGATCTCAGGGAAAACTGGCCTTTAGTTATTAATCAGGATGTGTGTGGCATATTTGACTTCTTTGTGTAGCATGTGGCTATAATCCCCCCCAAGATTTTATTTATTTATTTGAGAGAGAGAGAGAATGCCTGCAAAGCAGGGAGAAGGGGCAGAGGGGGAAGAAGAGGGACAAGGGGCTTGATCTCAAAACCCTGAGATCATGGAGCCGAACTCAAGAGTCAGTGGCTTACCCAACTGAGCCACTTAGATTCCCCTTAATCTTTTTCTTATGCCAAGTGTGCTCTTGAACTTTTGTACTGCTTTGGTGGCAGGGAAGAAGAGGCTTATTATGTAGAAGTAACTGTTATAATCTGTTATTAACTGTCACTTTAAGCAACCTTGAACATTGGTTAAATGCATATTAATCTACAGAAAAGAATACTGTGCAGCCATGAAAAGAATGAGGAGGTTCTTTTTTTTTTTTTTTTTTAAAGATTTTATTTATTTATTTGACAGAGAGAGATCACAAGTAGGCAGAGAAGCAGGCAGAGAGAGAGAGAGGAGGAAGCAGGCTCCCTGCTGAGCAGAGAGCCCGATGCGGGACTCGATCCCAGGACCCTGAGATCATGACCTGAGCCGAAGGCAGCGGCTTAACCCACTGAGCCACCCAGGCGCCCGAGGAGGTTCTTTAGGTACTGATTTAGAGTAATCTCTAGAGTGTATTGTTAAGTGGAAAATATAAGGCATAGAACAGTGTATGATATGCTATGAAGTGTGTAAAAATTAAAAAGGCAAATTGAGCATATCTGTACCTGCTTATACATGCATTGAATATCTTTGGAAATCTATAGAAAAACTTGTAATATCAGCTATCCCTTGGGAAGTGATAGGGTGACTAGGGATAGGACTGGGAAAGAAATTTTTCACTTTTAAAATCTTCACATTTTCTTTCTTGTGCATATATTATTTGTTTAAAAATTGTAAATAGAATTAAAATAAGCAAAAGCAGATGCCCTTGTATCAAGAAGTCCTCACATCTATCAGATGGATTTGGAATACAGCCTTTTACCATGCGCTAGGCTTGGTATTCTAAGTTTCACATGCTCATCCTTCTTTAGTAAGAACCGTTTTTTGCATTGCTCATTTGGTTTGAGATCCATGGAGTGGAGCAGATGAGGTGGGAGGGGGAGGTTCAAGGTCTACCTGGGCTGACCTGAGTCTCTTTGAGTAGACCCATGTGGAGCCACATCTGTTTGCCTCACTCATAAGATGGAGTTTTTGACCCCCTCTGCACCAGTTGGAGGCCAGCTGCTGGTCATGTGCCTTGATGTTGAGAATGTAATATTGTGGGGAAGTGCATTTGGGGCCCTTATGCAGTCAGACCCTGTCTAGGCCCAAGACATGGGCCTATAGGAGAAGGGGCTTGGAGACAGTAGATGAAGTATTGGTCCCCACACTAATGTATCCGGAAAGTTGGCACCTTTTTTTACGTCCTGAGTGGTGCGTCTCTTGTTTGGCAGGAGAAAAGGGCCCCTTTGGGAATTAACACCTATTTTCATTTCACTCTGGCTGCCGGCTCTGAGGGCTTTTTTTCCTGTCCTTTCTTTCTTTCTTTCTTTTTTTTTTAAATAAAGATTTTATTTATTTATTTGACAGAAATCACAAGTAGGCAGAGAGGGGGAAGCAGGCTCCCCGCTGAGCAGAGAGCCTAATGTGGGGCTTGATCCCAGGACCCTGAGATCATGACCTGTGCCGAAGGCAGAGGCTTTAACCCACTGAGCCACCCAGGTGCCCCCCCCACCTTCCTGTCTTTTCTGATAACCTCCCTGATTATTCCTTAAAGTAGAAAGTAGGAATCAGGGGCGTCTAGGTGGCTCAGTTGTTAAGTATCTGCCTTTGGCTCGGGTCATGGTCCCAGGATCCTGGAATTGAGCCCCACATCGGGCTCCCTGCTTGATGGGAAGCCTACTTCTCCCCCTTCTCCGCTCCCCACTTGTGTTCCCTCTCTTACTGTGTCTCTCTGTCAAATAAATAAGTAAAAATCTTAAAAAAAAAAAAAAGTAGGAATCAGTTTGCAGATAGATAGGGATTCTCTCTAGGAAGGATGGATGCCTCTGGCTTTTCCAGGAGACAGGACAGGCTGAATGGCTGAAAAGATCTAGCACAAGATAGATGTAGGGGTAGAGGGAAGACGTTCCTCTTAGGAATGATGGTGGGCTTGTTTATCCCAATGCTGGATTTGGAAGATCAGAATCCCCTTTGGCACTTTTCATTTTCTGGGATTGCTTTTTTTGGTATGTGTACATACATATGCAGGGGGTGGGGGTACTTAATGAGCATACATTATCCAAAACTGAAAGTATCATCGTTCGTAACAATTGGACCTGAAGCTAGTAGCATGTATTTCACTGGGGACATGAGATGGAGGATGGCAGCAGCTAAAGCCTTTTTCTGCCTGTTGCTTCTGATTTCCAAGAGACCCTTGGTTGTGATGAAGGCTATTGGGACTGTTAGGATATATGGCTGGTGGGAGGTGAGTGACGATGGTAGCCTAGTCTGGGTCTAGAATTTGAGACTTTGGTGTTAACTTCAGGTGAGATAATTGAGTGTTGATGTATCTTCTTGATACTGTTGTGTCTGAGGGAGAGTGGTGGTTACTGTGGGTTTACAGGGGTGTTCTGGCTTGGTGTTGAGAGACATACAGGAGTTTGTCAGGTGGGTCTGTGTGGTGGTACAGTAAGGCCTGTGAGTAGATCTGTAAGTTGTCTTGTGTGATGGGATGCCAGTCAGAATGACCCAGTTGAAGGAAGAGTCTTATGTTCCATTCCAAGGGGCATGGACTTCTTTATTTAAGCAGTGGGGATTGCAGGAGTGTTCTGAACGTAGGCAAAATGTGATCAGATTTGCTAATAAGTAACTAGTTCAAGAGTGAACTGTTGTAGAGGAGACCTTCCAGAGGGGGTGGAGGCTAAGCTGGGCAGCCTGGGCAGTAAGAATCATAAGAACTTAGGCATGCGATGGAACTTCAGAAGGTGGTAGATTTTGGTTAAAAAAAGGACTCCTTTCCTTATTTTGAAATACTTAACTGGAAGCATTTCATCATAAGTGGACAGTTATATTTATATGTGCCTTATGGGTATATATTGAGATAACTCAGTATTATCTTGTGTAGTTAAGAAGAATCCTGCTAGGTCATTGGGAGGAGTTCCTTATTTTCATGACTGTGTATGTAGATTACTTTTGATTTGTAAGTTTAAAAAAACTTGTCAGCGAATCTATCAGGGCCAGCTGGTCTTTTGGGGAGAACATTTTAAAGACTTTCCCTTCCCTTCTTGTTAGCTTGTTCAAGTAAGTTCATTCTTGTGGCATCACTTTCCGTATATTCTGCTTTGGCCATCTGATTCTCTTTATGGGAAAATGGCTCTAATTAATATTGTCAAAACCTAAAAAAAAAAAAAAAAAAAAAAAAAAGCAGGGGGGTCCTCATTGCTGGTCAGTTAGTAGAGCACTTGACTCTTTTTTAAAAAATATTTATTTATTTATTTGACAGACAGAGATTACAAGTAGGCAGAGAGGCAGGCAGAGAGAGAGAGAGAGAGAGAGAGGAGGAAGCAGGCTCCCCACTGACTAGAGAGCCTGAAGTGGGGTTTGACCCCAGGACCCTGGGATCATGACCTGAGCCAAAGGCAGAGGCTTTAACCCACTGAGCCACCCAGGCGCCCCAAGCACATGACTCTTTTGATCTCAGGGTCATGAGTTCAAGCCTCATGTGGGGTGTAGAGATTACTTAAGTAAATCTTTAAAAAAAAGTTTTATTTATTTATTTGAGAGAGAGAAGGAGAGTGCAGGGGGAAGGGCAGAAGGTGAGGAAATGGGAGAAAAATCTTAAACAAACTCTCTGCTGACCAGACCATAAGATTCACCCCTTTAAAGTATGCATTTCAGTGATTTTAATGTACTCACAGAGTTGTGCTACCATCACCTCTATCTAGTTCCAGAACATTTTCATCACCCCAAAGAGAAGCCCCATACCCATTAGCAGTCATTCTCTTACTCTCCTTCCCTGCTGCCCCTGGAAACCACTAATCTACTTTCTGTCTCCATGGATTTTCCTTTTCCTGGACATTTCATATCAGTGGAGTCATACAACAAGTGTTATATTTGCATACCGCTTCTTTCACTTAGCATAATGTTCTGAGCTTCATCTAAGTTGTAGTGTGTATTAGAACTTCGTTTCTTCTTATGGCCAGATAATATTCTATTATATGGGTATATCACATTTTGCTTACCCATGTGTCTGTTGGTGAGTATTTGGATTTTTTTTTAAAGATTTTATTTATTTGACACAGAGAGAGCAAGCGAGTGAGAGACAGAGAGCAAGCACAGGCAGGGGGAACGGCAGGTAGAGGAGAAGCAGGCTCTCTGCTGAGCAGGGAACCCAATGGAGGGCTTGATCCCCAGACCCTGGGATCATGACCTGAGTCAAAGGCAGATGCTTAACCCACTGAGCCACCCAGGCACCCCTGTTTTCTTTTTTTAAAAGAATATTTGGATTGTTCCTACTTTTTGACTGTTATGATTTATGCTGTAAACATTTGTGTACAAGTTTTTGTGTGGACACATGTCTCATTTCATTTGGTTGTATACCTAGGAGTGGAATTGCTGGGTCATGTGGTAACAACTTTTATTTAGGGTTTTGATCCATTTAATTTTTATGGTGTGAGGTAAGGATCCAACTTCATTCATTTGCCTGTGGCTGCCCAATTGTCCTAGCATCAGTTGTTGAAAAAACTATTCTTTCCTCACTGAATGATCTTGGTACCTGTGTTGAAAATCATTTGAGCCAAAGATGTATGGATTTTTTTTTTCTAGATTCTCAATTCTATTCCATTGATCTATATATTTGTCCTTGTCTATACCATACTGTCTTGATTACTGTTGCTTTGTAGTAAGTTTTGAAATTGGGAAGTGTGAGTCCTTGAACTTTTTTCTTCTTTTTCAGGATTGCTCTGACTCTTCCGGTTCCTTTGCAATTCCATATGAATTTTAGAATCAGCTTGTTAATTACTATAAAGAAATCAGGTGGGATTTTAATGGATTGCACTGAATCTGTAGATCAGTATGGGAAGTATTGTCATCCTAATAATGTTAAATCTTCTGGTCCATGAATGTGAAATGTTTTTCCATTTGTTTAGATCTTCTTTAATTTCCTTCAGCAGGGATGCTTGCGTGGCTCAGTCATTAAGCGTCTGTCTTTGGCTCAGGTCATGATCCTAGGGTCCTGGGATTGAACCTGTCTCCAGCTCCCTGCTCGGCGGGAAGCCTGCTTCTCCCTCTCCCACTCCCCTTTCTTGTGTTCCCTCTCTCGTTGTGTGTCTCTCTCTGTCAAAAATAAATAAAATCTTTTAAAAAGAATAAAGATAGATGTGTATTGTTACATATTTTTTCTAAGTACTACTTTATGCCTCACAATTTTTTTTTAAAGATTTTATTTATTTATTTGAGAGAAAGATAGTAAGGGAGCACATGTAGTGGGAGGGGCAGAGGGAGAGGGAGAAGCAGACTCCTTGCTGAGTAGGGAGCCCTATGCAGCCCTATGCAATCTCAGGATACAGGGATCATGACCTGAGCCAAAGGCAGATGCTTAAGTGACCCACCCCTGTGACCCTCACAAAAAATTTTTAAATTAATTTATTTGAGAGAGAGAAGAGAGAGAGTGCATGTGGGGGAAGGTCAGAGGAAGAGAGAGTCTTAAGTAGACCTCACGGTGAGTGTGGAGCCTGACTTGGGGCTCAGTCTCGCAACCCTCAGATCATGACCTGAGCCAAAACCAAGAGACAGATGCTTAACCAACTGTGCCACCCTAGTGCCCTCTCTTTTTATGAATTTGATATGCTGTTTTAGTTTGAGCTTTTCATTTTAAGATAGTTATTACATTCTTTATTCTTGATTTTTCTTCCTGACCCAGGTTGTATTCAAGACAATAGAATGCTTGAATAATTTTCACATGATCGGGCACTATTTATTTGTTTAATTGGCTGAGCCTAGCCTTTTTCCATCATGATCAGTAATATGATGTGGTCTGTACTTTGAAAAAGTTTACTTAAAAAAAAAAAAAGAAAAAGTTTGCTTAATGCTTGTTTATACTGTAGCACATCAGGTTTTGTGAAATATGTAGGTACAGAGTTTGTTCCCAGTCCACCATCGAGTTTTCTGTACATTTGTTTTTTCTTATTCATTTATATATCAGTCTATTTTTATGAATTTGTTATTAGAGGGTAAAAGAAATTTTGAAAATAATGCCACCTGCAATCTTGTGCTTAAGGGCTGAGGGCTTCAGGTTGGAGGGTTTAAGCAGCTTTGCGCCTGATGGTTGTTACTGGGTCAGGGAGACAGTGGGTTGGGTGTTACAGGGAGCCACTGAGGGATTTAAGTGGAGGTATGATCTGTCCAGGTTGGAGGGGACAGGAGCAGGTGAAGGAGGCCAGTTAGGGACTGTCTCAGTGGTCCAGAAGAGCATGGTGGTATCTGGGATTCAAGAGATGGGGAGGACAGGCCCTGTGGAAGTAGTTCATCCAGCTTGGTATCTTCTGAGTAGTAGGTGAACAGACTGCAAACTACTATGTTGTGCTTATAGGATTTTGCTGATAATTTGTTTTAAGAATTCTTTTATTAATAAAATGGCCTGGTGATGGCCATTTTAGATGCCAAGTCTCAGTGTCATTCAGAGCAAGTAGAAGAGTGCAAATCGAACCGCCCTTGTCTGAGTGACTCTAAGAAGAAGGTAACTAGGGGTGCCTGGGTGGCTCAGTGGGTTAAGCCGCTGCCTTCAGCTCAAGTCATGATCTCAGGGTCCTGGGATCTAGTCCCGCATTGGGCTCTCTGCTCAGCAGGGAGCCTGCTTCTCTCTCTCTCTCTCTCTGCCTGCCTCTCCATCTACTTGTGATCTCTCTCTGTCAAATAAATAAATAAAATCTTTAAAAAAAAAAAAAGAAAAAAGAAAAAAAAAGAAGAAGGTAACTAAGGAAGTCTAGCCTTGGCCTGCCCAGGTGCTGCTGCAAGAAGTACCTGGTCTTTGGCTTAGTCCAGCCTTTCACAAGTCCCTGAAGAGAAACTTATGAGAAAGGAGAGGCCCAAGTGTAGAACTGAAGCCCCTTTTCTTATAGTTCCTGATCTGGTTGAGTGAAACCATTAACAACAGAAGATGGACTTGACTGAGAGAGAGCCTCCACCCCTCTCTAATTCTTGACTGTAGGAGATAACCTCTGTCTGTCATACACACGCGAGCGCCTGCACACATGCGCGTGCGTGTGCACACACACACACACACACACACACACAGAGTCCCCTCACCCCACCCCACCCTTCTTTTCTCCTCTGCCAGGGGCTGCTGCTTTCTCTGGTTGCTTGCATCTTGTTGCTGAGTAGACCTTATGGTAGCTGCGTGAAGTGGGTGTGGAGGCGGTAGAGGCAGTTCTCTCTTTTCTTTGAGGGGCCCCAAGATTCTGTGGCCTGTGAATGGTTGACTGTACTTTGCCAAGGCCTGAAAGTGCAGTTGAAGGGCAGCTTGTGAGCCATCCAGGCAGTTATACAACTCACTTCTCTGGCTCTTCTCTGTCTTTGAGCAGGTCATATCTCCTGAAACCTCAGTGCTTTGTTTACAGTCCAGCACACAGTGAACCTGCTTGCCTCAAACTAAGTTTATCCGACTGCAAAACCCAGATCCTCCTGCTTTCCTTGTGTCCACTGACAGTTGCTGTTCACCCAGCCCCCAGGTGGCACTCTTCAGACTAATCTTCACTTCACCCTGTCCCTTTCCACATCCAGCCCATGGTTCTGCCATTCTCCAAGTATGTCTTTAATCTGGTCCCCTTCTCTGTCCTTACTGTCATTGCCTCCCCATTGGGCTCTTTCCATGGCCTCCTGATTCATTGCTCTATCTCAGGTCTCTGCTCTCTACTTCCTGTCCCTTGTCTGTCTGCCAGGGACACAGGCCTGTAAGCCTTGCTTGGCATCTTCTGCCCTCTCTACCTTCCACATGGGCTGCACACCAGCATGTTTGTGAGGCCCGAGATACACTGCAGACATTCTCTGCTCTGCCTCTTCATAGGTGCCCTTCTTACTGTGGGGGTATTCTTCCTGCTTATGTCCCCCTGTGTAATACCGCCTAACCCTTTTGGTTCTGACCATATTTCTCTCATGACATTTACCTCTCTGCCTTGTGTGACTTATTCATATTTACCCAACAATACCCTCACTGGGACTTGGACCACATCTTTTTATCACTACTCTTCCAGAGTGAGCATAATGCCCGTGGGCTCTTTCTGCATCTTGCTGAGCTCTGCCTCACTACTGTGGCTTCAGTAAACCAAGTGTGGTTCTGGAACCATTCCTGAGTCAGGTCCCTGCTGGCCTGCAGCCTGCCCTTGGCTGGGAGATGCCTTTATTTGGATCGTAGCTTCCCTACTCTGCCCTAACTATTGTGGCACTGATTGTGCATGGGGGCTCTGCTGCCACCTTCTAGCTGTAAGAGGAGTGACCATCCCCCCTTCTCTGTTTGTTAGGGGTCAGTGTCGTTGAATCAGCTCTGGGCTCACATTTAGTCATGTGAGGAAACACATCTTTAGGGTTGCGGTCAGCTTGTGGAGCAGTATGTAGCTCAGTACTTAAGAGCATGGACTCTGGAGCCACACGGTCTGCATTTGCATCCTGGCAGCTGTGTTACCTGAGGTAAGTTACTTAACTGCTCTGTGCCTCTCTTTTCCCCATCTGTAAAATGGAAACAATACTTATATGTAACTCACATATGGAATGGCTTTGAGAATTTAGTGAGGTCCTGTATAGTGATTAGAACAGTGTCTAATAAAAAAGGGGTTATACATGTTAGCTTTTGTTGTAATTGAGAAAAAGTGTTTTTTCTACCTGTGGAAGGAAGAACCTATACATTTGAAGTTCTTAAGTAAATAAATAAATACAGTTTTTTAAAAAGATTTTATTTATTTATTTGTCAGAGAGAGAGAGGGAGAGCAAGTGAGCACAGGCAGACAGAGAGGCAGGCAGAGGCAGAGGGAGAAGCAGGCTCCCTGCCGAGCAAGGAGCCTGATGTGTGGGACTCGATCCCAGGATGCTGGGATCATGACCTGAGCCGAAGTCAGCCGCTTAACCAACTGAGCCACCCCTCATTCCTAAATAAATACAGTTCTTTTATGAATGTGTATCAGAGTGGAGTTAGATGTAATTGAAACTACATTTTGTTTCCAGTGCTTGTGTTTTCTGTATTTGAGAAGCCGTGTTAGTATGTGTTAACTGGAGTTGAGTTATGGAGGATGAAGATGGCATAGCAAACAAACAGGATGTTGATGTTTCAAGTGTTTTCTTGTAGGTTTTCCTGTACTAGCTCCGCAAGGACGTCTTTGCTTCTGGGGCTGTCAGGAGCAGGGTGTCGCCACTCTTGGGGTCTCACTTGGTCCTGGGAGCAGACAAGAACAGAGTACCTTCAGTATGAGGCTGGTGGTCAGACTTTCCAAGGAACATCTGGGCCTCTCTCAGCTTGCACAGTCAGAAGTTTCTGCATGGTCAGAAGTTTTGAGGTTTACCTTTTGTAAGGTGTTTTTGACCTCCATTAAATGTGAAACCAAGGAGCACATTTGGTCCAAAATAAGAATGTCAGAATTCATGGACAAATGGCTTGAGAGCAGGGCAGATAGTCTACAGACAGGTGAGTACCCTCAGCCCGACCCTCCCATCGCTGAGCTGGCAGCGAGCAGCGTGGGCTGCGATCCCTGGATTGAGGAAGCTTTGGGAAGAGTCAGAGGCGTGGACAGAGGGAGGGTTTTGGGCTTCTCCTAATCTTGAGGGCTTTGAAGGGGTTGAGGATAAGACAGATTCTCCTTTTGTGCCTTGAACCTCAGAGAGGGCCAGGGAGATTCAAGCTGTGTGGATTGGTAGCCCTGTCTGCCTCAGAGCTGGGTAGCTGGTAATTTCCTCTTTGCCATTTCTGTGCATGAGTCAGCTGTTGTCTTAGTTTGGCACATGTATTACCTTAATTACTACAACCCCTCAGGAGAACCCTTGAAGCAAACTTCTTCATACTGTTGGAAAAGAAGCAGCTCCACAGCTGAGGATTGGGGGTTGAGGGGTGCATATCTCCTGAAGCAGATGGCACCTCGCAACTAGACACTGGTAGGGGGGCTGAGAGGGTAGTAAGGGGACTGTCTGCCTTGCTCCCACAGGATGGTCATGTTCAAGTGAACATCTTTTCCTCCCCCTACAGCTTACTTTAATTAAGCCTACCCTGAATGGTCTGTTAGGAGCATGCCCCCAGGAGTGTTTGTGTCCTGATCTCGGGCTAGGTCCTCCTTCCACTGGGTGGGACAGATTCTACAAATAGCCGATATTTCTCATTTGCATGTGCCATGGGAGAAGCATAGCAGATAGCAGAGATGAGGGAAATGACCTGGCTGGGAGTGGATGGAAAGATAACCCGGGTTCCACTAGGATGTCCAGAGCAGATGGTGGTTTGGCAGTTGGGGCCCAAAGGCCAGGTATCTGTTTGGAATCCCTGGTGGTTCCCCTGGTAGTTAATGGTGCCGGTGCCACAGGAGCCGCCGTGGTCCCTGCGGTGCAGCTTGTTTCATGTGAGAGGCCCTCTGTTCCCAGGCTCCCCCTCCCTGGGGCAGCAGTATGCTGGGCCTTGTAGCCAGCTGAGTCCTGGTCCTTTTCTCTGGGCCTCTTCCCTTAGCCACAGGGAGACCTGTATTACCTTAACATATCAAGACAGCTTGGCAGCCTTGTGAAGTGAGGCAACTCAGGCAGGCATGGAAATTATTATTCCTGGTCCTGGAGATTTCTTGTCTACAGTATCCTATTTTCTTCTTCCAAACACCAGCTCCCACTTCTGTAGCAGAGGTGAAAATTCTCAATTTAAGACTGTTTTGCAGGACAAGTTAAGTCTTTTGAGGTAAGAGGTTTCATCAACAGCAGAAGGGCCAGTTCTGAAACCTGAGTTTGTCAGTCTCTGAAAACAGAGATTCTCAAGTGTCCTCTGGTATGGTTGCAGGCTGGGGCCACCTCAGGGTGGAGCTGAGTGGGGACTAGTTACTGCTCAATACCTTGCTTCCCTCGTGCTGGGCAGGAGTCTATATCTAGGTGTCCTGGAAATACTGCACCACCATACCTGGGTTTTGCGCATGCCCGTCTCTCAGGATCTGGCAGTGTGTGCGAAGTCACAGGCTCCTGCACTACCGGGGGTCACCCATCCGCCGACTTTCCCAGAGGCTCAGAAGGAGCTCACTGGAGACAAGGAAAAGACAAACCCAACTCTAGAGGAGAGATACAAAGGCCTAGGGGTTGAGGTTGCCTCTCAGTTTTGTGGGACAGTGCCACCCCTTTCCTTAGCCTGATTCAGCATGGGTGACAGACCGAGTCTGTCCTGTGGGAGCCTGAGGCAGGTAGCACTGTTAGATACGGCAGATGCCACTTGAGCCATGTCCTAGACAGACCTAGCTAGACTCCCCCTGGCTTCCCTGCGCCTCCCCTGGCTATCAGGTATCGATTTCTTTGGGGGCAGGGAAAGAGTGTGACTCTTGGAAGGCCCCTTCTGTGCAGGTGCTGGATATGCACCCCCTGGCCTTGCCCATGGTTTCAAGCTGACACCTGCTGCTTCTCAGTAGAGGGCCTGGATCCCCCTGTGAGGGCAGGCTTCACCCCGTATCAGCCTCCGCTGTCACCAGCTACTTGCAGAGCCTTTTTCTCCTGCTCCTTACCTTGGCTTCCATGCAGAGCAGACTCCCAGGGTACCCTTGAGCCCTTTTGCCTGGAGGTGCCAGAGGCCTAGCCTTAGGATTGTGTAGATCCTGTTCCTTAGTCCCAAGCTTCTGAGAGTTTGGGGTAGCAGCCATGTGAGTGTTATGATGGGCCTTCTCTGATGCCACCACGCTGCCTTTGCTGAGTGAAAAGTTGTCCTTTGCTTTCCCGTTACCCATTGTTGAGCTACTCCGGGGCAATGGGTCTGTCAGATTTTTTAAGGTACTTGAGGTTTGGGGAGAAACATTTGGCTGATGCATTTCCGGGGAGGGATGGCTCTGAGTAAGTGGCCATCCTTGAGAAGCAGGCCCTGCCAGGAGGTCTCCCAGGACACATGTGTTCCTTCCACAGCAGCCTCAGGCTCAACAAGCACCCTGGCCAAGCCAGCCCAGCACCTTCCCTCCATAGCCAGTCTCACGAGTGACCTTTTGAGAGGCACCAGGCATGGCTGCTGAGCTCTGTTAAGTGTGCTGAAGGCCAGACGGGTGGCCTCCCCAGGAAACCGGGGATAAGCAAGAGTGGAGCATGCCCGGGACTGCTGTTGTTGAGCTATTCGGACAGATGGGTGGTCCATCCCCCTTGCTCCCTTGGGAATAAAGGAAGCAGGAAGTCTCAAGTCCCCAGGATTGACTATGAAGCTGGTGCTAGGAATGGAGAGGGAGGGAGACTTGAGGGTGAGTACCTCCTGCAGGCTGCCGTTCCATAGCCGTTCTCGTGTGATCCTCTCATCCACCCTGAGAGAATTCAGTCGAGAACCAGGAGGGCTGGGTGGCAGAACTGGGATTCAAACTCAAAGCCCAACTCTGACTGGGACCCATTTATTGGGGAGAGATGGCTGGCTTGGTGGCATGGGGGCCAAGGCTTAGGCTAGCTTTGTGGGGTATGGGCTGGCCTCTGTATGCTGGTCAGTCATGGGCCAGGGCCAGAAGCTAATGGGCAGGCACAGCTCCAGCCCCCTTCCCAGGTTCTGTGCTAACGTGGTGATGATGCAGAAATCTTTGTATTTAGTGGGGAGAGTCCTCTCCTTTCCTAGTTCCCCTGCACTGAGGCCCCTAACATGTCTCGCGGAGGGAAGTTGCATGGGGTGGGTGCCTGGAGCAATCGTGCGGGAGTCTCCTTCCTCCAGGGCACTGTAACCAGGGATGGCGTCTGGGAGTGCCGAGATGACGAACCATTTCCTTCCCTCAGCCACCCCCACACTTCTGGGAGGGAGACTCTGCCGCTCTGAGTGATCATGGAAGGGGAAGTGGGTGGTGCCAGAGCATCTGAAGTGGGCACCTCAGGCCTCCTGGCCCCAGTGAGGCTTGGCTTTCCCCTTGCGTCACTGGCATCTGATAGGTGTCTGACACGGCAGGCTTTTCTGTGTGGGTGCCAGGCTGGCTACCCATTCGTTCTCTCTGGGAGTGACCAGGCTTATTCTCTTTAAACAGGGAAGAATGGTTAGTTGTAGCATTTTGGTCAGAGTGTCGTCCCCATTGTGCAGTTCCAGCCATCCTCTGCCTCAGAACCACCTGGACCTGACTTCCTACAGGGCCTGACCCAGGCAGCTGTGCTCCCTTGTTTCCTTCTGGACCTCACATCCCAGTGTCCTCTCAGACAGCTGGCTTCTGTAGACAGTCCTATGGTAAGGGTGACAGCTCTCAGTCCTGGCCTTATCACTCCACCCTTGCATCAGGCACACCCAGAGAGGGTGATTATTGCTCCTGCTACCAACTTAGAAGGTGCTGGCTTTGACCGCAGGGGTTCTGTTTGGAGTTGTCTTCTGAAACAGAGGGTGGTAGGGCTAGAGGGGAGGCTTACCAAGGCAGAGGTACGACAGTCATCATAGCTGCTGGACCCTCTTAATGGGAAGGGGGGGTTAGATTTATGGATTTTTCCAGAGCGGGCAGAGATACTTGTATCAGCTGCCTTATTTCATAGAAGAGGAAACAGACCCAGAGGAGCTAAATAACTGACCTAGGTAGAGCCAGGTCCACCGCCTATCTGCAGGCCTCTTTCCAGGGCCCAGAAGTGGCTTAACCATTAATCTGTATAAGTGGGGGCAGGATGCAGGCAGACAGCTCTGATTGCTTTTCTTTTCTTAAAAAAGAAAAATGACAACAAAACTCATCACAGTCAAGCCCAGCACTATCCACTGGCAGTGTGTCATGAAGTGGTTTGACCATTGACAATCCTGTACTTCAGACTTCCCGCCAGCCCTCGACCATGTTTCCCTTTTTACTTCAACAAACATTTCTTTTTTTTTTTTTTTTAAGATTTTATTTATTTATTTGACAGAGAGAAATCACAAGTAGATGGAGAGGCAGGCAGAGAGAGAGGGAAGCAGGCTCCCTACTGAGCAGAGAGCCCGATGCGGGACTCGATCCCAGGACCCTGAGATCATGACCTGAGCCGAAGGCAGCAGCTTAATCCACTGAGCCACCCAGGCGCCCTCAACAAACATTTCTTGAGCATCTTTTGTGGACCAGGTATTATGCAAGGTGAACAAAAGGATGCTTAGACATGGGCCCTTTAGCCAGAGGACTTTGGTTGCTTTAAGAGAGAGAAACCCATCTCTAACCAGGTTGGTCTGCCAGAACTCAGGCAGGGTAAAACAGAGGATTATGGTCTCAGGGACTCAAAGGCTGAGACCTTCCTTCTCTGCCTCTTGCACCTGCTTTTTGTGCTTATTAGCTTTAGGCTGTCAAACCTTCAACACAAGATGGGAACAATGGCAGCCCAGAGCTTTGAGACCCACTTTCCTCCCAGCATCCTTGTAGATAAATTCCAGGAAGCTCTCTTACTGATCCAGTTTGGGTCAGGGAGGAGGAATTACTAGGATTAGCAGTTCCCACTGCAGACAGGATGGGTACGGGGAGGAGCTACTTGAGAGAAGGTGAGTACTATCCCCTAAAGAAGGGGGGCTTGCAGGCAAATCCTAGCATTCGTTGCTCACCTACCCTACTGTTTGTTATTGCAGCCTTCAGGGAGGGGTGCTAGAAGGCTTTGTGCCCAGTCCCTTCTCACAGTTGATGGAATTCAGCCAGATACCAGGAGGAAGTAGTACTGGTCAGGTCAGCTTAGCTTGGGGTCCAAAAGCCTTGTAGGGGTTACTTTAAGCTTTTCTTTTTCTTTTTTTTTTTTTTAAATGGAGCCCTGTCTTTGAGGAATTCAAGTGTTCTACTTTCAGAGCATCTTGCTTTTTCCTGAGATTGGACTGGGAGCCACCTCAAGGAGGAGGTAGTAGCTTCACCCTTGTGGGCACCTGCTTGGTTCTCACCTGAGTGTCCCTCAGAGGAAAAGGAGAACTGAGCTTCTGGGAGTGTTATCTACAAGACCACGAGCCCTCCTGTAGCCTCTCAGGGCCTCAGTTTCCTCACCTTTCAGATGGGGTTTATGGTACCTTCTGATTGTTTTGGAGACTCAGTATTTTTTAAGGTTAACCTTAGAGCTATTTGACAACACCTTCCAACTGATCCCCCCTCACTTGGTAGAGAAGGGAACCAAGGTCCAAGGAGGCAAGTGACTGCCCAGGGCCTGCGGTCTTGGAAGGACAAGGCTGTATCCAGGACCAGACTGCAGAAGCCCTTCAGGCCACACTTCTGCCCTGGTACCCAGGGCTACAGTGTCTCTTCATGACAGGCCACACGCCCTCTGTAGGACCCTAGCTTGAGACGGACAACAGACTCTGCAGAATGCACGACTGCAGTCAGGCCATAGCCTTTTGTTTTTTCTCCTGTCTGCCTGATTCCTCAAGATCAGCAGTGGTAGTACTAACTTCTCTCTGCCATACAGCCTCTCAAGGCCTGGGGAGAGGATTCATTGCAAGTGGGGCAACTTAATCCATCGAGAGTAACTTCGTGCCCTTTAACATCTTCTCATCTATTTTGGGCTTCTGGTGCTGTTCTCTGTGTTTGTTCTGCCTTTTCTAGTCTTTGACTGGCCTGAATTTTTCTCCCAAAGGGAAAACAGAAAGCCATTGTATCAGGACAACACAGTAGGAAAATCCTCCAGTGACTTCATTTTAAATTTTCTGTCTACACCACTGTTTGTTTAGTGAGTGTTCCCCATCTCAGCCTTGAGCATCTGGGATGAGCCGTAGTCTTGCACTGGCCTTATATAGCCACCCACCTGCTCTGACTTAACGTGTCTGAAAGGCCTGCTCCTTCTCTTAGTAGGCAGTACCACCATCCACCCATTTGTCTCAGACAGAACCTGGGCAGCATCCTTGTCTGCTCTCAGACCAGCAGCACGCGCATCCAGTGGGTCCTGTTGACTCTGCTCTGACTCTTTGTAAGTCTCTCAGCTCCAGCCCCACTGGTCATCTTTTCCTATTTCTCAGATATGGTGGGCTCATTCCCTTTGCCCCCAAAGTTCTTTTTCTGATTCTCTCGTTAAGCATACCTCCGCGTAAGGGTCAGAGCTTGGCAAGGTCTAACTTGACTACACTATCGCCATCCCCATTCCCGTTTCAAGCCCATCACCTGGCTTTGTTTCCTTCAGAGCAGATTGTGTCTATCAGGTGTTTTCTTGTTTGCTTGCTGGTTTACTTACATATTATGTCTTCTCGGGGTGCCTCAGTGGATTAAAGCCTCTGCCTTTGGCTCAGGTCATGATCCCAGCGTCCTGGGATCAAGCCCCACATTGGCCTCTCTGCTCGGCGGGGAGCCTGCTTCCCTTCCTCTCTCTCTGCCTGCCTCTCTGCCTACTTGTGATCTCTTTCTGTCAAATAAATAAATAAATAAAATCTTTAAAAATATATATATATATTATGTCTTCTCTGTTGCATTCACACCTCCCCCCGCCCCTAATTTATCAGCCCCATGAAGTAGGCAGGCCTTTGTTAGTCGTCTAACTAAGTGGATTTGTTACTTGTCCTTTCCAGAGGATGGAAAGGTAGCATGGTGGCCCTAAGCCAAGCCACTGCCACAGCCACTGTTACTAAATGAAGTGATTAACATTCCATTTTTCACCCCAAGCTAGCTTTCACACACACATTTGTACCTTCTCCTCACATACAGGCTCTTAATTGTGTTTGGAAAAAACATTGGTTATAAAATCATGGCTTCAATTGAAGATACATTATAGCTCTGTGTTTTTCTTGCAAAAGCTTTTAACTTCATAGCACTCTGATGAGCAAGAGACAAAGAGCTGAGGTGTTTATTTTCTACACTGATCATTCCTGATGTCATCAGGGTGCCGTTCTTTTCGGAGGCCCTAGAGAAGAAAATCTGTTTCCTTGCCTTTTCTGGCTTCTGGTGTCCACCTGAATTTCTTAACATGTGTCCCCATCTCTCCATCTTCAAAGTCAGCAGCATAGCATCTAACGGTCTCTGCTTTCACATCAGCTTTTCTTTTCTTTTCTTTTTTAGATTTTTGTTTATTTATTTGACAGAGAGAGTGAGAGAAACACAAGCAGGGGCAGTGGGAGAGGGAGAAGCAGGCTTCCCACCGAGTAGGGAGCCCGACTAGGGGCTCAGTCCCAGGATCCTGGGATCATCACCTGAGCTGAAGGCAGATACTTAATGGCTGAGCCACCCAGGCACCCCCACATCACCTTTCCTGAGTAGACCCTCTTGCCTCCTTCTTACAGGGACCCTTGTGATTACATTGTCTCCCCATCCAGGTAACATAGGACAGTCCAGTCTCCCATTTCAAGAGCCTTATCTTAATCACTTTTTCCTCCCTTAATCTCTTCTGCAAAATCTGCAATAGCATATTCACAGGTTCTGGGATTAGGGCATGGACATTTTTGGGAAGCCTTATTCAGTGTACCATGGGGACTATAAATTTTCTTCCTTTGGGTAAATCTATATAATTGATAAATCATTTGGGAATTGGAAACAAAAACAGGAAAACTTACCTATTTTCCAGACAGCCTGAGGTGATTCTTGAATTGATTCTAACTAAATACTTTTTTTTAATTGAGCTCTTCGTGTTTTTAAAATTTAAAATCCGTATTTATAGCTTGATGGTAGTTTTGTCAAAATAATTACATAGTTTATTTTTTAAGAAAAGCATTCAAAATACTTAAATTTCTATTTTAGCCCTTTGGAAATGTAAGCATCTGTTGTTTTGGTGATAGTTATTGAGCTCCCATACATGGAGACAAAAATATCTCCCACTTATCCTTGAGTCATTTGGCTTAACCATTAAGGAAATAGTTCTGGGTGATTTTACTACTTTTGATAAATCAAATGGCCACATTAAAAAAAAATACATTTATTTATTTATTTTAGAGAGAGAGTACATGGAGGATAGGGTCAGAGGAATCGGGAGAGAATCCCAAGCAGACTCCCTGCTGATTGTAGAGGCCAGCTTGGGGCTTGATCTCATGACTTTGAGATCATGACCCCAGCTGAAACCAGAAACCAAGAGTCAGATGCTCCCCAACTGAGCCACCCTGGCGCCTCCAAATGGCCACATTTTTTTTTTTAAAGATTTTATTTATTTATTTGATAGAGAGAAATCACAAGTAAATGGAGAGGCAGGCAGAGAGAGAGAGAGAGGAAGAAGCAGGCTCCCTGCTGAGCAGAGAGCCCGATGTGGGACTCGATCCCAGGACCCTGAGATCATGATCTGAGCCGAAGGCAGCGCAAATGGCCACATTTTTATTAGGATTTCTGGAGTACTTACTGCTTTAATCTGAGAAAGCTAAAACAAAGAAAATCTTGTAGTTCAAGTTTTCTATCTTCTAGACAGAAAATCTGCATACAAAATCTGTCCGGCGGGGGCATCCTTGTGTGAGAGAAAAATGGGCTAGAACTGGTCATTGCACGTGAACACACAGATATATGTGTGTGTGTGTGTACATACATGTACTACTTCTCAGATTCCTGATGTGCTAGGCCTGGAAGAACTGGTGATGAGATCATATGGCCCATGCCCCAAGGACCTCCTGTCTTGGCCAGAGAGGATAGTTAGGGGGCATTGTCAGGAACAGTGACTGGTGACTTGAAAGGTTCAGTAGGAATCAGGATTGATCAGGGATGTGAGCAGTGTGCTGGGGGAGAGGGGGCCAAGTAATGTTATGGAAAACTTCAAGGGGCAGGCTTTAGAGTTGGATCACGATGAACTGGTACAAAGGGAGGATCCAGTGAACATCAACAGCTGTGGGCAAAGTTCTGAGAGGACCCACAGGACAGCAAGCTGTTCTCCCTAAGGATTCTTGCGGAGGGCTAGAATGGGCAATGGCTTTCCTGGACAGTGTTCCCCCACCACCACCTGGCCTCAGGAGGTGGTGAGTGGTGAGCTTGGCTTTAGGGAAAGCTTTGCTGCTCAAGCACCATTGAGAGCCACACTTCTGTCCCTGGCATCCCAGGCCCCTGGAGCGGAAGTCTGGTTTCTTACAGCGGTAGGGTACTTAGCAGAACAGCCTGTCCTAGGGGATTCCATGCTGAGAATTTAGGCCTGTGGCCTAAAGTGAAGGGCTCCTATCTTTCTGTCTGGATCATATGCATGTTCTTTGTATGTGAGAAGTGTGACTTCTTGGTTCGAAACCCTTTTCCAGTGGGCACTGGGTGGAAATGTGTGTTCTGGTCTGCTGGCCGTGGCTGCCTGGTGAGGTGGAAAGGTGGGGATACCCTGGAGAGCCAAGACAGGCAGCTTCAGCCTTCAGGCAGGAGGCACCAGTGCCTCTGTCTTCTTCTAGGGCTGAGATCTGGTCCTTCCCCATTTCTGGCCTGGAGGCCTCGTGAGTCAGTGCAAGTCAGAGATCTGAGGTCCACAGAGCATCTAACCAGTGCATCTAACCACTGTCTTCTGTGAAGGGTCTGGGGCTTGGGGACGATTTTACTGCCCCGGTGGTTACCACACCAAATGAGATAGGATCCATGACAGGGAAGATGTGGGTTTTGGAACCTAAAGGTTTGGGTGCAAATCCCAGCTCAGCCATTTCTCAGCATTGTGGGCTGGTGAGCAAGGCCCCCGGTCTCAAGGTGGAAGTGGCAGTACCTTTTGTGACAAATACACAGCGTTATTGCCACATTCTCCTCACAGGTTGCCCCAGTGTGGTCAGTTACTGTGTCGCATGTGGGGAGCACCCGTGCTCCATCGGAAGGATCCAGGGAGGATGGCTGTGACTGGTATGGCGTGTGGATGGGATCCTGAGGCAGGGGAAGCTGGTGGGCAGGTGGGGCCCTAAGCACAGTCCGAGCCAGACCTGGAGGGATAATTGTCACTTTGCTGTTCAGCTGGACCCCCTTCCTTTGTGGCCTTCTGTAGTTGCATGTGCTGCTGCAGAGCCTTATGGCCTCCTGTATGGAGGCCTGAGGAGAGCCATTGCCTCTGGTAGCCTCATCAGCCAGCTCTTGGGCAGGAATAGGCATCGCTGTGCCCCAGAAGAGTGCTTCCCTGAAGTCAGATGATCTATGAACCCACCAGCAGTGGAAAGACTCCTTTCACACCTGGGCCTGTTGATGCCCAGAATAGCACTTTGTCCCCTGAGCTTTGTCCCCTATCTCCAGTATCTCTGGAGAATGGGAAAGGTGGGAACAGAGCCTAGCTCTAGGCATTGTGCCTTCTAAAGCCAGCCCTGGGAAGTTCTCAAGATAGTTTCCTTGTGATGTCGTAGAAAGCTATTGGGAGGGGAGCAGCAGGTCTCTGAGTCCTGTACTCAGTAGTGAGAGCCATTCAGCTTTGGTGTGTTCCCCACTGTGGGTTCTGGGGAAGCTTTGTTTAACCAGAGGGTTCCTGGCTGAAAAGAAATGAAAGCTCAGGGTCCACAAGGCTTGAGATGGATAATATGATTAGGAGAAGCAACTTGTCCTTGAGCCCAGCAGTACAAATGCAGGGCAGAGTTTGGGCTCCGCAGCCTGATCAGTTCCGCCTCTCCATCCATGCCCTCTGTCTCCTTTGCCAACTACTGTCCTTGTCATCCATCTGCTTCACCCCCATACCTCTGCTTACAGCCTGCCCACATCCCGCTGCCCTTGCCCTAACCTCCCCTTCCCCACCACACACATCTGCACATACTGAAAATGTTTGAGCCCTGCCTTCCTTTCTCAGCTACTCAGATCCTCAACCTCTCTACCTTTCTGGAGAGAGCTTCCCTCCCAGCGGAGAACTTCTACCCACATCACTTGGGAAGGGAGGGGTATGTTTAAGCATGTTCACATAGGTATGCTGCTCAGACCCGAAGGAGGCAGCAAAGGCTGGGAAAGCTATTTGAAGGGGCTGCTTTGGGAAGTAGACCTGCTTGCCAGCTTGTCAGGCTTGCCTACCCTGTGCAGGTCCTGGCTTGCCATAGCCCTGTGGGCTCTACTCCTTTTCCTTAGCCAAGCAGGCAGGCAGGCCCTCTGCAGCTCACACCCTCTGGTGCCATCTGTGCCCATGCCTTTACTTTCCCGGAGTGACCTTTTCCACTCTTTTCCCTGTACAAAACTGTGGTATACTTCAGAGGTCTCACTTACTTTTGCTCTCCCTAGTTCTACTCAACATGTACGGAGGCCCTAGTCAGTGCAGTAAGCCAGGAAAAAGAAAAAGAAGACATGCAGAGTAGATGGGAAGAATGCAACTGTCTTTATTCTCAGACAATATATTTAAAAATCCCAAAGAATCTTCATAAAAGCTACCAGAACTAATTGGTATGTTTAACAAGGTTGCAGGAGACCAGGTGAATATATAAAAAGTCAAATATATGTGTGTATATGTTTAATAGCTTTATCAAAATAAGATTTACATGCTATAAAAACCACTCATCTAAAGTATACGCATCAGTGATTTTTAGCATGTTCACAGCTGTGCAACCATCATCTTCATCTAATTTTAGAACGTTTTGTCACTCCAAAAGAAACCTTGATCCTATACTCCCATCCCAAAATCAATTATATTTTGATGTAATAGCAAAAAACAATTGGAAATTGAAAATTTAAAATAACACTTAGAATAGCATGAAAAATAGAGTAGGGAAAAATTGGTCAAAACCTTGTTGAGAGAAATTAAAGACCTAAATAAGAGGAGAGATATGCCATGTTCAGAAATTGAAATAATCATTATTATTAAGCTATCTATTCTCTCCAAGTTGATCTATAGATTCAACCCAATTCCAATCAAAATCCCAGCAGGCCTTTGAAAAATACTGTTAAGGGGTTCCTGAGTGGCTCAGTGGGTTAAGCCTCTGCTTTCAGCTCAGGTCATGATCTCAGGGTCCTGGGATCGAGCCCTGCATCGAGCTCTCTGCTCAGCAGGGATCCTGCTTCCTCTCTCTCTGCCTGTCTCTCTGCCTACTTGTGATCTCTGTCTGTCAAATAAATAAATAAAATCTTTAAAAAAAAGAAAAGAAAAAAATACTGTTAAAAAAATGAATAGACACACCACACCCTGGGAAAAAATATTTGTGAAACACATAAAAGGATTTGTATTCAGACTATATCTAGAATCCTTAACGCTTCCTTTTTAAAACCAATTTTAAAAACTGGTTAAAGGGGGGCGCCTGGGTGGCTCAGTGGGTTAAGCCGCTGCCTTCGGCTCAGGTCATGATCTCAGGGTCCTGGGATCGAGGCCCGCATCAGGCTCTCTGCTCAGCAGGGAGCCTGCTTCCTCCTCTCTCTCTGCCTGCCTCTCTGCCTGCTTGTGATCTCTCTCTGTCAAATAAATAAATAAAATCTTTAAAAAAAAAAAAAAACTGGTTAAAGGGGCGCTTGGGTGGCTCATTCAGCTAAGTGTCTGTCTCCAGTTCAGATAGTGATCCTGGGGATCCTGGGATTGAGCCCTTTAACTGGCTCCCTGCTCATCAGGGAGTCCGCTTCTCCTTCTGCCCTTCCCCCGTCTCTTTTTTCATAAATAAATAAAATCTTTTTTTAAAACCTGTTTAAGGGACGCCTGGGTGGCTCAGTTGGTTAAGCGGCTGCCTTCAGCTCAGGTCCAGCGTCCTGGGATTGAGTCCCACATCGGGCTCCTTGCTTGGCAAGGAGCCTGCTTCTCCCTCTGCCTCTGCCTGCCACTCTGTCTGCCTGTGGTCGCTCCCGCTTCTCTCTCTATGACAAATAAATAAATAAAATCTTTTAAAAAATAATAATAAATAAAATAAAACCTGTTTAAAAAAAAACTGGTTAAAAATTTGCATAGTTCAATAGTTTTTCTAACAAATTGATGATTCAGTGTATGAAAAGATGCTCAAAAGATCCTTGGTAATTGGGGAAATGCACAGTAGAGCTGCAATGACATTGAAACTACTAATACCTACTAAAATGGCTAAAAGAGTAAGAAAAAAATCCCCACCATCTGACCATAACAGGTGTTTGTGAGAAAGTGGGCCTTATACATTGCTGTGAGAATGCAAATAGTACAACCATGTAGGAAAAAATTTGGCAGTTTGTTATCAAATTAAACATACACTTATTTTATGAGCCAGCAATACCACCTCTAAGTATTTATTCAAGAGAAATGAAAACATATGTCCACGCAAAGGCCGTATGTAAGTATTTATTGGCTTTATTCACAATGGCCAAAGATCGAAACAGCTCAAATGTCATCAACTAATGAATGGATAAACTGTGTCATATCCATATAATGGAGGACTACGTCAGCAATAAAAAGAAACAAAATACTGGTACACCTAAACAATGTGGGTGAATCTCAAATGTGTTGTGCTAAGTGAAAGAAGTCAGACACAGGACCCTCTGTGTTCTATGATTTCTTTTCTGTGACATTCTGGAAAAGGTGAAACTTTAGGAACAAATCGGATCAGTGTTGCCAGGGACTGGGGCGGGTGGAGTGGGGCTGACTGCAAAGAGGCATGAGGGAACTTTTTGGAACAACGGTAATTTCTATGTCTTGATCATGGTGGTAACACTTGTTAAAACTTGCTGAACTGTCCATTAAAAAGGGAGAATCTTACTACATGTAAATTATACTT
This sequence comes from Neogale vison, assembly GCF_020171115.1. NCBI lineage: Eukaryota > Metazoa > Chordata > Mammalia > Carnivora > Mustelidae > Neogale > Neogale vison. The sequence continues at coordinate 17,882,805 of NC_058097.1, forward strand.
CAGTTAAAAAATATGTTTAAAAACCCCTCAAAGGTCAGTTTAAGCCCCTCTCCTTCATAACATTTTCCCTGACCGCTTCCTTGTCATACACATGGCCTTCTGGTAAGTCCCTTCCAGGTCACTCATGGTTTTGGTTCTTGTTAACCACAGCTTGGGCCCCTTGATTGCTTCAGCTCCTCAAGTGCGTTGACGTGCTGGACTCCCTGCTCCTTGGGCGTAGCCCTACCCCTGTCCACATCCAGCTCTGAGAGGCCAGGAGTACTGACTGAGGTGATAGCAGGCTGGGGACAGGAGCTCAGACCCAGGTGGTGTGTCTGGCTGACTCAACTACCTCCACTCATCTGTTGTTCTTCTTCTCCTCCACAGGTTGGGATAAACATTCCTATGGTTACCATGGCGATGATGGGCACTCATTCTGCTCCTCTGGCACTGGCCAGCCCTATGGTCCCACATTCACCACAGGAGATGTGATTGGCTGCTGTGTCAACCTCATCAACAGCACCTGCTTCTACACCAAGAATGGCCACAGCCTTGGTGGGTGCCTAGGGGACCTTAGAGGCTATACCCCATGGAGCCACATTGATTGGTGAGCAGCCCACAGGCAGGCTGGAACGCCGGAGCAGGGTCACTGATCCTCTGCCAAGCTCTGGGGAACTGCAGCCGTTTCCAGGCATTGGAGCCCTGTGAAGTGAAGGGAAGGTAGCGGAGGTGCTTCTTTTGTTAATCCATCCATTTAGCAGTATTTGTCAAGCCTAAGGTTGGTGCTGAGAAAAGACCAGGGTCATGGTCATGCCCTGGCCTGTGTGACACTTGGTGGAGTTGGATTTGGCCTTGGTAAGAAGTATATACCCGCCAGTGGTAGTGGTTTGCACGTGGGTGGCCTGGGTCCTGACTTTGGCTGGCCCTTCCGACGTGCAGGATGCTGGTTGCTATGGAGCAACAAGAGGTCTGCTCTCGTATGGGAGGTAAACAGACAGGCTGGAGTCAGATGGGGCCAGGTCTTTTCTGGCCTTTTCACAGGTTAACAGATAGCAACCTGGACAGAGTTCTATTTAAAAGGGTCCTTCGGGGCCGCCTGGGTAGCTCAGTCGTTAAGTGTCTGTCTTTATCAGGTCAAAATCCCAGGGTCCTGGGATTAGGTCCTCCATTGGGCTCCCTGCTCAGCGGAAAGCCTGCTTCTCCCTCTCCCATTCCCCCTGCTTCCGTTCCCTCTCTTGCTGTGTCTCTTTCTGTCAAATGAATAAATAAGATCTTAAAATAAAATAAAATAAAATAAAATAAAATAAAATAAAAGGGTCCTTCAATGTAACTGCAAAGGAGAGACTGACAGGAGTGAGGGAGGGCCTGGGGAAGAGGTAGATAACCTAAGGCAAGGTCGTGGCGATTGGTTCAGGCCATGGAGAACAAGCCTGATAAAGGCCAGGGTGGCCCAGGAGGGTTTAGTGACAGATGGGGTGCACTAGCAAGAAGAGAGGATGGGAAAGAGGCTGGATAGTGGTGCTGTCAGCCAGGATCAGGAAGCCGGGAGGAGCAGCAGTCAGTGGGGAGTGATGAGGGCCCTGAAGGATCTCTTGGAAGAGCAACCCTGTACATGTGGAGAGATTTAGGATAAGAGCCTGGGAGATAGGGAGACCTTGGTTATTGTGGTGTCTTGCCCTACTGGAGCTGACTGGTATTTGGTATTTGACTCTTGACTGAGAAGAGCCCTTGGCCAAAATGGCCCTGAGGTAGTGCCTAACTGCTGGGCCTGCCTGTTTGGATTTGCAGAGGTCTCTGATCTGGCAGAATCCTACCAGCTAGGCTGGCCACAGGCCTTGCAAGAAAAGGGAATTGGATATTTTACTTAGAACGTAACTTGTAGGGGCGCATGGGTGGCTCACTTGTTTAGCATCTGCCTTCGGCTCGGGTTGTGATCCCACGGTCCTTGGGATGGAGCCCTGCATCGGGCTCCCTGCTAAATGGGAAGCCTCGTTCTCTCTCTCCCACTTTCCCTGCTTGTGTTCCCTCTATCACTGTCTCTCTCTGTCTAATAAATAAATAAAATCTTAAAAAAAAAAAAAGGAACCTAACTTTTAGGAAGCCTACATCCCCTGGCTTGAGGGGCAGTAAGAAGGTGGCAGAGATGACTTCTGTGTGGGTTCTCCATGAGATGAACCTCAGCTGAATTAGGCTGCATGAGTGGGAATTGGGTTTGCTGGTGGCTGGGACCAAGAGGCCAGAAGTCAGCATTTCTTTTCTTTCTTTTTTTTTAAAGATCTTATTTATTTATTTATTTATTTATTTTTAAGATTTTAACTTATTTATTTGACAGAGATCACAAGTAGGCAGAGAGGCAGGCAGAGAGAGGGGGGAAGCAGGCTCCCCGCTGAGCAGAGAGCCCGATGTGGGGCTCGATCCCAGGACCCCGAGATCATGACCCGAGCTGAAGGCAGAGGCCCAAACCACTGAGCCATCCAGGCGCCCCCTTATTTTTTTATTTGACAGAGAGAAATTGAGAAATGGAACACAAGCATGGGGAGTGGGAGAGGGAGAAGCAGGCCCCTTGCTGAGCCTGACATGGGGCTTGATCCCAGGACCCTGGGATCATGACCCTAGCCGAAGGCAGACACCAATGACTGAGCCACCCAGGCATTCTAGGAGTCAGAATTCCTCAACAGGACAGTCAGATGCCACTGCCCATAGTGGGCAGCCAAGAGCATAGCATAAACCCCGCGGAGGTGACACAGGTGCACATCCAGAGACATCCTCTGAAATCTGTAGCCACCTGGCTGTAGTTGGTGGTGGCACCCAGCTGGTGAGCTGGCAGCTAAGGACAGGGTCTCAAGATGGCTTCTTACACCCACTTTGCTCTCTGACTCCGGCTGTTTCCTGGCTCTTGTTCTGCTGTTAGAGTCCCAGGGGCTTCAGTTGTGGCCTCTTTACCCATGTCCCTCTTCCCCTGTCCCAGTCTCAGTCTTTCCTCTGTGCTCCGGATACTTGGCTTTGTCACATCCCTCCAGGTTGTCCACATTTGCCTGGTACAGGGCAATGGGATGAAGTTGGGGCATACCCTGCTGTCTTCTCTCCACCTTCATCTCTCTCACCTGGGCCCTGTGGGCATGCCAAGCTCCCAGGCTCTTTGTCAGTCAGGTACCTACGTCTGTAAGGAGCTCTCAGACACCTTTATGCCAGCCCAAACCCTCACATTTTTTTTTAAACTCTTATCTCCCACTTCCACCTGTTTTATAGACCTCATGCAAGATCTCGCTCATTTAGGAGGATATTGCTTATTTTTCCAACCTGTCAGGATCGTCTGTGATCTTGCTTGTTCTTTCTCAAATATTTGATAGCCTTGTCAGCACTGTACTAATCTAAAATTTGATAAACATGTTTATGTATGTTTTCATCAAGGTCTTGAAAAAATATTCGAAGAGAACAAGGCTGAGATCTGAGTCCTTCAGGGTGTAGCTATTTAAGAATCACTTAATTATGTTCATTTGAAAGTCTTGTTTTTCTGTCTTGGCCACAACAATATTAATGAGACCTTACTGAAAAATGTATGGCCTGTCCCCTGCATTTTCTAGATCACAGAATTTAATGGAAGGGCAATGAACTTGGATTAATAGACTACTTGGTGAATCTTCTAATGACCTTGTTTCCTTTCCATAAGCCAGCTTATCAGTAATGTGCTTTAGAATCTCACCTGGGATCAGTCACTGCTTTTTAATCTTCAGAACCCGAACCCTTACCTTCTCCCCTTTAGAGAAGTAGAAGGATGTTTCCTCCCTCTGACCTCCCCCATTCCTTTGCTTTCTTTGCTCCATCGTTCCTCTGTCATGGCGTTTGCCCTTGTGTCAGTGGTCAGTTGTCTGTGTCATTGTTAGTTGCATGGAGGCGGCAACACTTTGAGGTCCTGGCTCCTGGGAATTCTTAGCAGATACTTGATGGAAGGATGAATGAGCAAATGAATGGAGACAGGAAATGATGTCTCACCTACAAGGGGTCCACACATTTACAGTCATTTTTATACATCCATGTGCTTTTAGAGGCTTTATACCCTCAGCCTCATTAACCCCTGACCTATGTCTCTTTGGCTCAGAGCACTTCTTATCAGCAAGTTTGAATGTTCTGTTTGTATCCTGGATCTTTGCCTGACTTTTTCCCCAGATCTCACCACATTGGCCTTGTGGAGGCTCCCAGAGACCTGCAGGTCTGGGGGAGCCATGTTGTCCTTGTCCGGCGCAATAGGGGGTGGAGTAACCTCTATCCTCATCTTCCTGGAAGCACCTCAAGGCCTTGTCCTTCCTGAGTGCCATTGTGAGTTGGAGCTAGGCACGCCAGGCTGGGTCTTCCCCTGCCCAGAAGTGTGGCACTTGCCTCACCCTGTGGCACAACTGCAGCCAGCTTGTACTAAAACCTCACAGTTTTGGAAGCAGTTCTTATAGAGGTATCTCAGTTTCTCCTTTCTTTCTTGAAGTGTCAGGATTAGTGTTACCCTCTTATTTCAGATGGGCTTGGAAAAATTGGGTCAATTGCCACGGTCACACTGCAGATACTGATGGAGTCTGGTCCTCCTGCCGGGGCCCGTGGGTCTTCTGCATGAGCGGAGAGTATAGCAGCTGCAGCCTGGCCACACGGAGCTCTGCACGGGCAGCTCCTGTGCAGACCTGGAGGGTGGACGTTGAGGTCTTCTCCTGGATGCAGAGGGGCTTCCAGTCTCCGCTCTGCCAGCTCTGTGACTGCCACTCTGCATGTGGGGCTGAGAAGTGGCTTCAGGCAGGCAGATCGTGGGGTTTGTGCACTTCCCTCACTCAGGAGCAAAATAGCCTGGCAAAGAATGTAAGCAGTTACTCTGCACGTTGGTTTTTTCTTTTGTAAACTAATGTTCAAGACTGTATACGCCTTCTAAGCTTGTTCTGAGGATGAAATGGTTCCTTGGGAGGCCCTGAGCCCAGGACCCAGCACAGAGCAGGCACAGGGTATGTGCCAGCTGCCTGACAGGATTCTGGCCTTGGGTTCACTGGGAGACCTACCATGAAACCCTCACCTGTTCCTCTCTCTTGCTGGGTTTCGGTTTCTCTTCTGGACAGGAGTTAGGGAAGCTGACTGGGACCTCTAAGGAGTGGCTTGGAAACTTCTCAGTCCAAAAGCTCAGGAGCTTCTAGAAGATATAAGAATTTTCAAAAAATGGAAGGGCTGTGAGTCCTTGGAAGGCTCGCCTTTCTCTGTGAGCCGTTGCTCGATCTATAGAACATGAATGCTCTGGTGGATAATTTGAGGTGCCTGTTCTGCTCACATATTTGGGCAGCTTTTCTCATCTCTCACTTCCAGCTCAAGGCTGAAGAACCTGGAAGCAGCCCCCTCCCTTGGCAGAAGGGTCAGAGGGTACACAGGCCCGTGTTAACCTAGGATTTGTCAACTTGAAAGCTCTGGAGACTCTGGATGGGTGTTGGCTGGAGATGGGCAGCTGCCACCCTCCCTGTGTCCACTTCTCTGTCAGCTTAGAGATGATGTTGGAGCCTCGGGCTAGGAAAGAGTCCAGGCATACCGCTTCTGCTAGTTTTATGACTGTTGGCAAATCATTTCACCTCTGAGGCTTACTTTCCTCATCTGTAAAATGGGGATAAGAACGCCTGCTCCCCAGAGCTGGTATACAGATCAGATGCAGTGATGGATGGAAAAGGGCTTGGCATATACAGTAACTCTCCGTTAACACCTGTTGGATCAAAAGAAGGATCAGGCCTGCGGAGGCCTCAGGGTACATTATTTGGGTTTAGTCCTTCCTGGCAGGCTTTTTCCCTGAGAGAGTGGAAGATGTGTGGGCAAATATTCAAGTATTTGACTTTACTTCCAGGAAGGCCACCCAGCAAAGGGAATGCCAGGGTCTAAACCTACCAGGCCCCAGCACCTGCTTGGCCTCTACTGTAGGAGAGATGTGTGCTGACCAGCCCCTCCCCAGGCATTGTGATGGACCCTCTGTGGTCCCACAGATGCATAGGAGACCAAGTGGCCTCATTTCTGTTCTTTCCTTCTGCAGGTATAGCCTTCACAGACCTCCCGGTAAGTACTATTGGTGGGTCTCCTCCCTCTGGGCTCTTGGGCGCTGACTGGGATGGAGCATGGTGGAACCTGCAAGTGCAGGGTGTGGAGCCTGGCCCTTTCCCCAAACAGGGATGTATGCTGTGCTGTCAGCTTGAGAGTACCAGTAGGGGTATCTCGTGGCCTTCCTCTCTCTCCAGCAGCAAGGCCTGCTCTTCCTCCATGACTCTTAGCAGGTGACAGTGATTTGTGGCATTTCCAAAGGCAGCTGGGGGGATGGTTTGGGTGGAGATGAGGGTAGCTCCATGGCTCAGCTGGTCTGGGCCAGTTCTGTGTGGCTTACAGCCAGTGGACTGGTGTATATAGAGCATCGTTCTCAACTGTCAGGGAGCCGGGTCCTGGTGACTGCTCATCAGAGATTCCTAAGGAAGGCTGCTATCCTAGGGAACTAGGTCTGCTACCACACAGGGTATGCGCGAGCCAAAGAGGTGAGCTTTGTGGGGTTTTCTCTTCTTAGAAAAGGGTGAGGTTTCCTGTTGGCTTAGTTCACGGATCATCCCCATCTTCTGCACCCCAGTCCTTCATTATTATGAGTCATCACGGATCTCGTCACATGCAAGGCCTCCACCCAGACTGCTGGGAGTCTGGCTGGGCTCTGTGCGCCCTGGCGGGGCTCTGGAAGGAGAAGAGGTTTGCTGACTCTGGTGATTGCCTTAGGATCTGGAGCACCCCTGTGATGCCCTGGGAAAGGCCCTTGTGATCTGAGTGGCCTTCTGAAGCCCAGACTACAGCACTCAGGATTCTGTTAGAGACTCTTAACTTTGGATCAGAATCCTTCTGTCCCACCTGGAAGGCCCAGAGAGGGGCTTTGGTCCTAGGCAAAGAGAAAGACAGAATTCTGGTCTCAGCTAGGGAATGGTCTAGTTGTGGAGATGTAACATGAGATAAGCAGACATGAATATAGCCAGTTGCCAAGTGCTAGGAAGTGTACGGCTGTTGTAAGGTGGGCAGTGTCACCGAGGGTGGTGACGGTCAGGGAAAGCTTCCTTGGGGCGGGTAGGCTTTGCCTATGGTATGGAGGTCTTAGGATTCAGAGCTTGTGGCAGGCTGAACCCAGCATGTGTAAAGACATAGGCTATTCAGGAATGACACATGGAGTGAAGATGGAAAGTGGAAGAGAGGACTGGGGCCCAGTGACAGTGGGGAGGTGGCCAGCAAGACACTGTTCGGTAGTAACAGGGAGCCACAGGAAACAGTGAGTGAGGGAGTGATCTGGCAAAAGTTCGCTATGACAGGGGATAGAGGGAAAGCAGGGAGCCCCACCACGCATGGAGGGGCATGCCCACACCTCACTAGGCAGAAGATCCTCCTCTTAGTGTGCCTTTGACAGGAGGGACAGTGGCCTCTCTTTACCCTTTGCCAGCCTCTGGGGGTCCAAACCACCTACCCACTTTGGCCAAGCTGTCTTCCTCCCACCTTCCTTTTCTATCACCTCATCCCTTCCTGCCCTGTCATACAGCCTTTTTTTTGGTGGCAAAGGGATCCTTGGTCCAAGATCATTTGGAAAGGAGCCATTGTCCACCCATGTATCAGATCTTCATGGGCATCCCTGTAGGGTTGTGGAGCTTGGTCTACCTCTCTGTGCCCTGCCTGACCCCCAAAGGGGGACCTTGGATTTTTGGGGAGCCCATAGCCTCTGATGCAGGCACTTTGAGCCTGGCTTGCTTTTCTTGTGCTCTCTGTCTTTAAGCTTTGGGGAATGGTGTCTCTGGTAAGGAGGTGGGCAGAATGTGACTCAGCCCTGCCTCCTTCAGCCTGCAATTCTTTCAAAAGCTGGAGTAGTGGCCTGCAGGAGCCAGCGCCTTCCCTCTCTGCACCAGAGGTAAGGCGAGGCCCTGCTGCCCCACTGCCCTCAGGGCCCAACTGACATTTCATTCTCCTCTATAGGCCAACCTCTACCCCACCGTAGGCCTGCAGACCCCCGGGGAGATTGTGGACGCCAACTTTGGGCAGCAGCCCTTCCTGTTTGACATTGAGGACTACATGCGGGAGTGGCGTGCCAAGGTCCAGGGCACTGTGCACTGCTTCCCCATCAGTGCTCGGCTTGGCGAGTGGCAGGCGGTGCTTCAGAGGTGAGTTCCCCACTCCTGCCCTTTCCAGCCCTGGCCCATCACAGGGGCTTCACTCTCCCCTGAAGCAGGCCCCTGTACTGCTTCAAGCTGCTCTTATGAACTCCAGTGGGTAACCATTTTTTCTGGAAAGCACTCTTGGGGTAACTCTGCCTGCAGCTGTCCTCCTTCCCTCTTACCAGATGAGCAGCTTCTGCTCAGTTCTCCAGATCTGTTCCTAATTAAGCCTTTGCCCCCTCACCTGGGTTGGAAGGCTCTGCACCAGCACCAGGACGAGCAGAGCTGCTTTCCTTCTCCAGGTCATTTTGCAGGTTTGCGGAGGATGTACTAGGATGCCCGGTGGTCTCTTCGTCTGTAGACTTTTTTTGCACCATAGGGAGTATCCATCATGCTGTGACTCTGGCCTGAGGTCATCTCTCAGGGTCATCATCCATCTAAGTCCCAGGCATCCATGGCAGTGATGGCTGGAAGAGAATCCTCCTGAGGCCAGCCTGTCTGGCTCTTGGATGATTAGTTTTCAGACCATCTTGGAAGCCAGGCTTGCTGAGAATCTGAAGGGAGGTGAGGTTTGGGTCTCTCTTCTCGCCAGCTGCAGGCCTGAGTGAGACAATAACCAGGACCCACTCTGCCAGAGGTGGGCTAGCTTGTTAGCTTGACTCACGAGTGTGGGCAGAGAAGGCCTGGACTTCCACTAGCCCTGATTATTGGCCTGCAAAGGCACCCAGGTAGCAGGGTCCCTTGGGTGGGATTGGGTTGCACACTGGGTTCTTCGTGCAGTCTTCCTTTCTTTAAGGCTGGGTATGGAGGCAGCTATAGGCGAGGGGTGAGGCGGGGATTATGTGGCCAGATCCTTAGAGCCACAGTGTTTTGGTTTTAGCGCTCAGAGCTGTTGAGAAGCTCTTCCTTGGACAGCTGGCCAGTACAATGCCAGTCCCTGAAGCAGGCTTGCTGGGACAGGCAAGGGGAGAGGTGGAGCTGCCCCAGCCGTGTTAGGGAGGGAATGATACTCTCAGCTTGCAGTGTTTAGACGTGTGCGCGTGCCGGTGTGTGTTCGTGGTTGGTGTTTGCCAACACCTACCCGCCTTGGTGGGGGGTTATTTCCTCTCTTTTGCTTGTGTGGGCAACCCTTTTGTAAGTAAAGTGCTTTTCATATTTAAGATTGTTTTCTTGGTGTCCTTTCAAGAAGTGGGATTAATGAGTCAGTGGACCGTATATATTAGTGGTATCTGACGTGCGCGTGGACTCCTCTGAACCATGTTTTGTCCAAAATGTTTGCCCTTGTGTTCATAATAATTATCTTTATTCATAGTATAATATAAATACGTAATTTCATTATCAGAGGTTTATTTCATTGATGGTGCAAGGCACTTTCTATGTGTCATCTCACTTAACCCTTAAAACATGAGGAGATGCACAGCTGAACTTCTGTGCCTTTCACATTGGTGTTTGGCAGTTACAGTAATGGTGTCAGATACATGTTTACACCAAGGTACTCAGGTCTGTGGACATCAGATGTGAGGGCTCACCCTTCTGCTCTCCGTGTGCGTGCATGCACACGGACACACATGTGCCACCGCTGAGCCAGCTGCCGGTGCAATTAAATGGCGACTGGGCATTGCGCTTCTCCAGGCCTTTCCCCAGAGGCTGTGCTCCTATTGGCCTCTTGGTTGCCTATTTCTTGGCTTCTTGGGCCCCTGACTGGGTGTATTGTAGAGTGACTTGGGTCATGGGCCAGCTGCCCATCAGCCTCTAGAGCCAGCACTCCTGAGGGCCAGGTTCGCCTGCTGAACTGGAATGCTTATGCTGGGCATGTGGGGCCGTCTGCAGAGGAGCTGCTGTGTCTCTGGAAGGCACACATCACCTCGGTCTGGGCAGCTCCTAGACCACTTGGCTCTGAGAGACTGTCAGCCATCTCTGGGCTTGCCACAGTTCACAAGAGGCAGCCGCTGCTGTAAGGAGACAGTACGTGCCTGTGCGTGTATTTTTGTTATCATACTCGCCTGCTTGTGGATGGCATATTCCAAAGAAACTGCAGCCCCTCCTCCAAGCTGTGAGGACAGCTGTGGTGACTAGCTCCTCCCTAGCCTGACTGCATGAGCGCTGGGGTCGGAGGGTGGGTGTTTCATCTTGTTGCAGCCTCTTTATTCTCATTCTGTGAAGGCTGCACCTTCACATGTGTAAGGAAGCCCAGATAGGGGGATAATTTGTTCCATCAGGTGATCAATGAGAAATGCAGTTCTAGAGTGTCACCGTGAGCATTTCCTTTCTTCTAGCATGGTCTCATCTTACCTGGTGCATCATGGGTATTGTGCCACAGCCACGGCTTTTGCCCGAATGACTGAAACCCCGATTCAGGAAGAACAAGCATCCATAAAGAACAGACAAAGTAAGGTTGATTTTCCTCTCCCCTCTCCCTCCTTCCCTCACCCGTCCCTAACTCTGCTCTCGGGCTCATGCCAGGCTTGGGTAACCTGTCAGGAGTCCATTCAGCTCTTGTCCTTACCACCAGGAGACCAGCCCACAGCCCCAGCCCAGCCCCAGGCTCTGCTTCTGTCCCTCCTTCAAGACAACACTGCCCAGATGGACGGCCTGGCAGCATGGGAATGAATGCCTCCATGCAGCCTCCCTACTGCACACTCTGGTGGCCCGGCAGAGGCTGGGGCCTGGCATGGCTGGATCCCCCTCCTCCATGCTTGCTTCCTTCCCCTGAATCCTGGATCCTACTCAGCCTCGTGTTCATAGTCTTCTGGAAGAGTGTGTTTGCATCTTCTCAGACCAATGTCCTGCCTCTGCCATTTACTCAGCCTTAGTAGTTGTGCTGGCTCCCGGCCAGAGGAAGGACTGAGTAGTTAGACAGGGAGAAGGCTGGTCCTCTGTGGCTGTTGTGGTAGCACCTCTCTCCGCGCCCCGCTCTGGTCCTGCATTTTGCAGACAACCACGGGAAGGAGCCAAAGGAAACTTTGTTAATTTACATACTGGCCTATATACTGTGTGTTTGGGGCTCTTTTGTGGAAGGAGGGTGTTGGGAAAGAGGAAACTGAGCCCAGAAAGGAAGTAGGAAGAGGAGAGGCGAGTGAAGGAGAATGGGCATCTGTGGATGTGTGTGTCTGTGTGTGCCTGCTTGCGTCTCTCTGAGCCTGTCGTCTCTGTGTATGTGCATGTGTCTGTGTCTCCCAGAGAAGCTACGCCCAGCCAGACAGACGGAAAGGGATCCCAGACTTGGGATCTACGAATGAGAGCCTCAGACCCAGAAGTCGCTCCCAGCAAGATGCACCAGGCCCCAGAGCAAGAGCAAGATGCTGATGGCCTGAGAGGTGTCAACGTCAGAGATGCCATTATGAGGAGGATGGCCTTCTCTCCCAGCAGGGAGCACGCTGCAGCCCCTGAAGACTGCCAAGACTTGGGCCCTGGCCCAGAAACCATTGTGCTCCCATTGCCACCCCACTGTGAGGCCTGAAAAGAGAGAAGTCTGTCTGAAGAGGAGCCCCTAGGGCCACCAAGCTGCCGGGGTGCCCGGCCCCAGATCATGCTCCCACAGCCAAAACCCCTCCCCGTGCCCAGGTCCCTGGCGACTGACTTCTGTAGGAGGAGGCCTCCACATCTGCTCTCCTGCCTCTGCACTGAGTCCTGCCTCTGTTTTCCCCTGTTGTTCTTTGAAGACTCCCTGACACTTGGCAGAAACCAGGGTCTATTCTGGGGCTGGGGGTCAGGTTCTTTCTTTAGCTTCTCTGAGCATCTCAACCAGACATGCCACTCTGAGCCAGCCCGTGAGCGTTGGCTAGTCCATGCTTGGGGCTGGTAGTGTGCAGGCGTGTGGCTGTGAAGAAAGTCTGCAGCCCCTCACTCACTGCCATACTCTTGCTCTCTGCAGAGATCCAGAAGCTGGTGCTGGAGGGCCGTGTGGGTGAGGCCATTGAGACCACACAGCGCTTCTATCCAGGACTGCTGGAGCATAACCCTAACCTGCTCTTCATGCTCAAGTAAGTTTTGGGCACCACCATCTCCCCGCTAACCCAGTCCCTCTCAGCTGGTGGTGGGAACATACAGCCCAGACCAAGCCCAGAGCATTGCCGCTCTGCTCCCTCTGCAGGTGCCGACAATTTGTGGAGATGGTGAATGGGACCGACAGTGAGGTCCGCAGCTTGAGCTCCCGAAGCCCCAAGTCCCAGGACAGCTACCCTGGCTCCCCCAGCCTCAGCCCCCGACACGGCCCTAGTAGTTCCCACATGCACAACACAGGTCAGCCACTCTCCAGAGGGCTCGGGGAAGAACTGGTGTGGAGGAGAAAGGCCACCCACATGCCCTTCCCTGGGCTGGGCTCAGGGCTCGCTGCTGGATTTGGGGGAAGGGAAATGGGACCACTGTGGTCATTCCTCGGGCCCCTTTATGGCAAACCGCCCCTCCTCTTGTGACTATTTCCTGGTTTCCAGGAGCAGACAGTCCCAGCTGCAGCAATGGCGTCGCATCCACGAAAAGCAAACAGAACCACAGTAAATACCCTGCACCCAGCTCCTCCTCCTCCTCCTCGTCCTCCTCGTCCTCCTCATCCCCATCCTCCGTCAATTACTCCGAGTCCAACTCAACAGATTCCACCAAGTCCCAGCCCCACAGCAGCACCAGTAACCAGGAGACCAGGTGCCTGTCCTACTCTGCTTCTTCCTCCTCCTTTCTGCTCTGCACCAGCTGGGCTCACTGCAGCCTGTCCGAGTGCCACCCCTGCCCTTACCTGCCCACCTCCATCCCAGGTCTGCCTGGAGTGGTTGCTGCTGACCTGCCAGGCCAGGCATTGCTCCAGCTTCTGGCCCTGCCTGTGATCCAGCTGTCATTTTGCTCAGCCCTGACTTTGTCAATAAGCACTGCTCCTGCGGGGCCTGGCAGAACCCTTAGGTTCTCCACCAAAGAATCTTTGACTGGGTGTGGCCCGCAGTCAGACGGATGGAGCAGCAGAGATTTTAGGCTGTAGACTACCTGTGGCTTTCGGCTGCCCCCAGGCATACCTCAGGGTTGGACCTGAGTCTGGTGCCTAGAGATACTTCTCAGGAGTCTCTGGTCCCTGGGGCTGGGAGAGGAATGGGTGGAAAGGGTGTGTCAACTCACACAAAGGCCAAGGAGGGGAGAGCCGCAGAGGCAGCACTGGGACAAGAGTTAGAATCAGGTGACAGGCCTCTGGGAATAGCTGATGTCAGAGTAGGGGCCAGGTGTTAGAGCCTGGTTTACCCACAGCGACCTGTGGCAAGCCTGAATGGAGGCCCAGCCAGGCTGCTCCCAACCATATCTGCCTGGCCAGCTCCTACCTGCACCCTTCTCCACAGTGACAGTGAGATGGAGATGGAGGCAGAGCATTACCCCAATGGTGTGCTGGAGAGTGTAGCCACGCGCATCGTCAACGGTGCCTACAAGCATGAGGACCTACAGACAGATGAGTCCAGCATGGGTGAGAACCATGGCCTGGTATGGTGTTGCAGGGGTGGTAGTGGCTCAGCCTGGATGACTTCTGCCCCCTGGGAGCGGGTTGGCATGGGCATGCTCCGTCAGCCTGAGAAGCTCTGAGTGGACCTGATCCACTGGCACCGTAGTCAGGAACACGTGCTTGGAGTGGGAGGGCCCGTGGCCTGATGCCGAGACCAGGGCTGCTGCGTCTGAGGCTGGAGCGACTTGGTGAGAGTGGGAATTCTCTCGAGCACTCTAGCGGGTGGGAAGCGGGAAAGTCGAATCCAGACTCCTACGTCATGTGCTAGGTGGACTAAAAGCCCCTCAGCTACGGATGGTCCACCTAACTTGGCCCCAAGGTCCTTCTTGCCTTCTCCTTTTTGGGGTCCCCGCCCCAGTCCTCCCCTTGTCTCCTTACCCCTCACGATTTGTTCTCTGCTGGGCTCTGGGCGCAGATGATGGGCATCCTCGGCGGCAGCTCTGTGGGGGCAACCAGGCTGCCACAGAAAGGATTATCCTGTTTGGTCGCGAGTTGCAGGCACTGAGCGAGCAGTTGGGCCGGGAGTACGGCAAGAATTTGGCCCACACGGAGATGCTGCAGGTATAGAACAAGCCAGGCGCTCATATAGAGCGGCTTCCCACGTGGGGGTGGGGACAGGTCGACTCTGGGAGGGCCTTGGGGGTAGCAGCAAGAGGACAGAGTGGGCTCTCGTCAAGTCCACGATGGGAAACAGGACTTCCAGGATATATGCAGCCCTCTCTAGGCTCTGGGGAGGGCACAGTCCTTCCTGACCCTATGCTCAGGGTGTGTGGTGCCCTCACTGGGCACCATGCAGGGCCCTGTATGCCCCCTGGAGCCATGGAGATATGTATGTGTGTGGTATGTGCCACACTCTTCTCAAGAATGCCCTATCCCTTAGGATGCCTTTAGCCTGCTGGCATACTCAGACCCCTGGAGCTGCCCAGTTGGCCAGCAGCTTGACCCCATCCAGAGGGAGCCTGTGTGTGCTGCCCTCAACAGCGCCATTTTAGGTAAGTAGATATTACAAAAACAGAAGCTCGTCCGTGAGTGCCCGAGCTAGCCTACCTCCCCTCTCTCCCTAGGAACTGCTGATGTTGGTCCAAATCAGGGTAGTGAGCTCTGCCTGGGCATTCTCTGGTAGCCCATAGCACTTGGGCTTCCATGGCTGAACCTAAATCCTGGCCTCCCTCTGCCCAGCTGAGTTGGCTGGCTAGATCATGACAGACCCTGGCCGATGACTGTGGGCCTGGCCAGCTCATGGCTCTGAAGAGAGCTAAGGTCCTCAGGTTCCTGGCATGGCTGCGGGGTCATAGACTGATGCTTGGGACAGACACAGGGACACATGAACACTGTTCCCAGAGATTCTGTCCACTGCCCCTACTTTCTGCTCTCAAGGGAACTTTGATCTAGGCCAACTCCTGGGCAAAGCAGTGACCAGGCCTCATCTCTCCTCCACAGAGTCTCAGAACCTGCCAAAGCAGCCCCCTCTGATGCTCGCCCTGGGCCAGGCATCTGAATGTCTACGGCTCATGGCCCGAGCGGGCCTGGGATCTTGCTCCTTTGCCAGAGTCGACGACTACTTGCACTAGCTGACCACGCTGGCTGGCCCCACCTGGCCCCTCTCAGCCCCTCTCTAGCCAGAGCTAGAGCAGCCCTGCCCTCCAAAGGCATCTGGTGGAGGGACCTAGAAGCCATGGGCAGAGTCCATTCCTCCTGCCTGGCCTTCCCCATTCCCTTTCCTGTCTTCCTTTTCTTTCTTCCTTTTCCTTCCCTTTCCCTTCCCTTTCCCTTTCCTTTTCCTTTCCTTCCTTCCCTTCCTTGCCATCCCTCCCTCTCTGCCTTCCTTCCTTCTTCCTTCCTTCTTTCCTTTTTCCTTTCTTTCCTCCCCTACTCTTGCCCTCAGTCTTTCTCTCCCTTTCATGTGCAGCGGCCTCTGACACAGTATTGGCTGGTTACTCTCATGTAGCGCCTTCTACTTTGAAAGGGGGGTTTTGTTTTGAGGAGGGTTTGGGTTTTTTAATCTTTTTTTTTTTTCCTCCTGACTGAGCCACCAGTATTTATCTCTGGAGAGCTTGTGCTGAGCTGGTTTCTGCTAATTTAGTGATGAAGCCTATCCGAGTTGGTGATAGCTTATTATTTTCATAAGTAAAAAAAAAATGAGATTATATATATAAATATATATATTAAAAAAGACACAGTATTTATCGTAGTGTTAGTGGTCCAGCACCTCTTGGGTGAGGCTGTCCAAACACCATATGTTCTTCTTTGAGTCCAACTCATTAAAAAAGAATCATCTCTGTCACCTCAGCCAAGTAATAAGTTTATTTCAGGCTTCCCCTTTGTTGAGCCACAGGCCCAGCTGCAGCCCAGGGAAGCCCAGTAGGCACTGGGGGCCAGTTAATGGGCAGATCAGGCTAAGTTGGTTAGCAGCTGAGAGGTGTGGGTCCCTAGGCCCCCGAGAGCTGGGCTGAGCGGAGAACTAGAGGGCTGAGGCTTCAGAGAAGGCATGAGTTGGCCCAGGGCTATTCAGCAAAGCAAGGGAGTAGGGAGTCCTTGGCCAGCACATTATCTACCATTCTACCCTGCCTCTCACTGCCTGCCTTGCCCCTTCCTTTCTCTCCCTTTCAGCATCCTATTTTCCCTTGTCGTTAAGATGGCCAAATAATTCATTTACTCTAAATTGATTGCCTGGAAACTACCTGCCTTTGACCCAAGAGCTGCTGTGTGTCAGGCTGCGGGGAGGATGTGTGTCCATTCCAGGACAGAAGTCCTTGAGTACAGGGGCTGCCTTCTTTCTGCCTGGATCTTCACCGTCTCTGCACAGCTCTCATGGAATCAGTGCTTTCTCTTGAGAAGCTAGGACTTTGTGGAGGCAGATTCTTGGGCTGCCGGTTGCTGGAGGGGATGGAACTCTTGACCTACTAGGTCAGGCTTCACTGCAGCTGTGCCACGCAGCTCTCTGCAGCTTGGCCCCGGCCACTCTTAGAAAAGACTATTATGAGTATTTGCTGGCCAGAGGAAGGGACCTCATGGGCTCTACAGGTGTCCCACCAACTGTTTCAGATGGATCCTCCCAGCTGGTGGGGCAAAAACAGTCCTGGTACTGCCATCAGGGAATCAGGAGAGGAAGGGCTGAGTTGACTGCTAGGACTTGGACAGGCCATCCGTGGAGAGGACTGACTGCCCAGGAGGAAGAAGGGAGGAGGCCTACCCAGAGGAGCACCAGGAGGGGTCGCGATTTCCCTACCTGCTTCAGTGAGAGGGAGCACACAGGCAGTCCTTGCAAAGGGGCAAGGCCAGAAATTGAACTTCTAGTCCATGCCTGGGCAGGGGCTGGGTAAGCTCCTGCTCTTTGGCAGTGGACACAAGGATGGTGGTACAGCCTGAGATATTCATTGCCTGACGGGCTCACAGCTGGACAGGAAAAGTGATTGAGGTGGACCAACTGCTGGTGACGGGGTTGGAGCCCTCACCCTGTGCTCTCCCAGAGTTCTGCCTTGGGACATGATCCTACGAGCTGCTGCTTTTTCTTGGTCCCTACCAGGGCTCCAGCTGGCACCCCAGACCGTGGCCTGTTGGGGAGGTGTTGTCATGTCTGAAAAGGAAACTCATCCTGTGCAAGGCTGAGGATGTCTAGCTCCCAAACACAGAGGTTGGAAACATCAAGCTCCTAAAATGGCCAGAGCTGAGCAGGATTGGGAATTTAAACCAGAGGCTTTTGCAGCTGGAGTGGGGTTCAGAGAACATCTACTCCACCAGTCCTCTCCTTTTACAGATATGGAAACAGGCCTAGAAGATTAAATGACTTAGCCAAAGTCACACAGCAAATTAGTGGCAGAGCTTGGACTAACTCATCCCTGGGGGTTGTGCAACAATGTTTAGTCCTGAAGTTAAATGGCAGGTGAGGGCTTAGGCTGGTGAGGCCCCCAGCAGTGTCTGAGCAGCTGGTACCTTCAGGGGTGTGTCAGGGATGGGGACGGGTGCATGGGCTTGAGTTGTGGAGTGTCTGAGAGAGGGTCCAAGAGGGTCTGGGACAGCTGCGTGCTGCTTGGGGTTGGGTGTCCTCCTGGCTCACTCTCATTACCCATGGCCACCTCCCCATTTTCTGTGCCTTATCTCACTGTTTCAGCTGAGTCCAAGTTGTTTACTCTGTTCCTCTCCAGAGGGGCTCTCTGTCCCAGTTGGACAGCTTGCCTTTGGGACATAAGCCTTTGCCCCACAAGCCGTGGAGAGGACCAAAACCAAGCTGCTTGAGTCCACTATCTTGCTGATAGTTCAGGGCTGCCTGCCAGCCAGAGGAGCCCCTTATGCACACCCAGTCCTACCAGCCTGCTTTCGGGAGCCAACAGTGGGGAAGGCACCTGGGAGGAGCCCCAGTGAAGGGCTGGACCTGACCTAAGGGGACAGGAAGAAGACCTGGCTCTGTTGGGTTGTCCAGCCCTGGGGGAGAAGCCTTCCCTATTTACCTTTCCCCCTTGTGCCACCAAATGGTCACTTCTTCCAGAGTGGACCCTGGCAGCCTGCAAAGAAAGCCAGAACCTCTGATCCTTACCCACATGAATCTGTGGCTGGGGGTAGGCCGCCAGAACAGGGACACCGAGAGATGGTGAAGGGGGGACTGCCCAGCCCACCCAGCGCCTTCCTACCCCTTAAGCAAGCACAAAGAAGATGAGGCAGAGAACTGTCAGAGCTGAAAGTTCCTTTGGTTGCACACAACTCAGGTATGCATGCCATGTGGCAGCCAGGCAGCAGAGCCCTACTTGACCACCGGTCCTGTGCACCAGACCTGTGGCCAGTTCATGGACTCTGGATGCCTCAGGTGCCGCCTCTTTGCGTAGGGTTTTCCTTCATTAGTAACTACAGCTGAAACAGATGTCCTCCACATTGTGCACACTGGTTCTGCCTTTGTCCTTGCAAGTTACTTGGCATTAGCATGAAACTTGTGGGTGTGGGAGGGTTTAGAGAGAATTCTAACACAAAACATCCTATTAAATTGTACTTGAGAGATGAAAAAACTCCTGTTGTATTTTGACAGAATTATTTTTATTAAAATACACATCCATGAGTAGTCATGAGTGTCTGGTCTCTGCTTTGAGTCTTACTGGGGTTGGCACCCCTTGTGTGGCTCGCTCTGTCCTGGGGGTCTGGCCCTTACTCAGCCCACTTCTAAGTTCCCTGGTACCCCTGAGGGACCCTCAAGACTTCAGGTGTTTGTGAGACCCGAAAGAGGAGAGGCGCTTGGGCTTCAGCTCTCTCCCTGCAAACAGCTTCCTTCTGAGACAAAGAAAAAGGAGAAAATTCACTTTCAAAAAGGTGGTCACAAGTCCTTCTGTCCTCCAAATAAGATTTTTTTTTTTTTAAGATTTTATTTGACAGCGAAAGAGGGAACACAAGCAGGGGAAATGAGAGAGGAAGAAGAGAGTCCGATGTGGGGCTTGATCTCAGGACCCTGGAATCACTCACCTGAGGCGAAGGCAGATGCTTAACAACTGAGCCACCCAGGCGCCCCTCAGAATAAGATTTTAATGTCGTCCAAACACACACGTCCCAAACACTGGACAGAGGGCTTCTGAGGCTTATTGAAGTTAGCTTCTTGTCAGTCTGAAGAAGTACTCATGCTCAAAATCCTGGTTCTGCTGTTTACTAACTGGGTAACTGGAAAATTAACCTTTCTCAGCTCCAGTTTCCCCACCCTTAAAATGTGATGTGGGTAGGAAAAGAATAAATGAAACAAGATGGGATCGGGAGGGAGACAAACCATAAGAGACTCTTAATCTCACAAAACAAACCGAGGGTTGCCAGGGGAGGTGGGGAGGGATAGGGTGGTGGGGTTATAGACATTGGGGAAGGTATGTGCTATGAAGTGTGTAAACCTGGCGATTCACAGACCTGTAACCCTGGGGCTAATAATACATATGGTAATAAAAAAATAAAAAAAAATTTTTTTAAGTGACTAATTCTACCCCGTGGAGACAGAGAATTATAGCACATGTAGGGGAGGCTTGACATAGAGGGATATATAGTACATGTGTGCTTCACTTGGTTATTTTATAGGACTATTACTCGACAGGACTCTTAGGGAACACTGAAGAGGGAAGAATGGAATGTTAAGCAAAAAGTCCTGGTTCCATAAAGCCAAGAGTACCTTTAATTTCTCTCTAGACTAGTGGTTTCTACAGGGAGTGATTTTGCCCCCCACCCCTACCCCAGGAACATTTTGGCAATGACTCTAGATATTTTTGGTAGGCCAGGGATGCTATAAACATTCTAAAATGCATAGACGGCACCCCACAACAAAGACCTATCAGGCTCAGAATGTCAACAGTGCCACTGTTGAAAAACCCTGTTCCGGAATGAATCTTGAGATGGTAAGAAACATCAAACACAAGAGCATTTTGAGTCTGCATGGCTGTTCAGAATCCGGGGGGAAAAGATTAAGGGGATTAAAACCTCATTAAGAGGGAGATTAGAGGTTACCCATCACTTTTGGAGACTTCCATGCTCCAAAGGTGGCAGCAGAGGCAGGAAGTCCTGTTTCCCTCCAAACCAGGAATAGCATTGCTGGCCACCAGTTCTCAGCAAGAACAATTGCCTCAGCTCAACTGACATGTTCTGTCATCACAAGCTGCTCTGGAACCACGGCTGGCACACCGTTCTGATACTAGCTGAGTGGGGGTCCAGACTCTCACCAGGAGTCAATAGCAGAGGAGAGGCTCCCCCTGACGAAATAACCCCTAATCCTACATCTCCAACATAGCCTACTTTACATAGCTAAGGATTATAGGTGACACGTTTCATTACTCTGGCAGACAGAGTAATGGTGAAGTAAAGAGCAGTCTTGTTACAAAATGGTATTTACTTGGGGAGACAGATTCCAGTAAAGAGAGCTGAGAGACTGAGGTCACAGTAGGTGCACTAAATTTAAGGAACAACCAAGGAACATGCAGAGAAGAAAAGCCCAGACAGGCACCAGAGAACAGAAGAGAGTCATTATCGTAGGAATCAGGAGGCCAAGAAGTCCGGCGAGTTCAAGAGAACTACTACCGTTCTACAACAACAGTTGGGTCCAACACCAGACCCTCCTTAGCTCCAGACCAAGGCCCACTACAGTTCCCAGAACCTCCTTATTACTGATGCGGGATGAAAGGGCCCTAAAGAAGCAGAGGCTATCACACATTTGACCGTCCGCCTCCACCGCCGGAAATAAAGGACCAACCCCTCGGCTAACCCACTTAATGTCCGCCCCCAATGTGCGAGCATGCGCAATCTCCGATCACGGCCCCTCCCAGCGCAGGTCCACCCCCCCCACAGGGAGCATGCGCAGACCTCCAGCCGTCCCGCCCCTCCCTTTCCAGAGCTCCCGGTTCCTTAGAAACCAGGCGGCGCGTACCCGGTGCCTGTGCGTTGGACTACGGGGCCCGCGCGTCCCCGCCAGCCTCCCTCTTGGCGGGCGGGTGGTGGCCGAGACCGGTCTAGACCCATGGTCTCCAGTGCAGCGCGGGACGGGCGATGCCAGCATGCCAGGTGAGAGGCGGGCCCGCGGCGGCGGGTGAGGATGAAGGAGGGCATGGCGCGGCAGCCCGCGGGCGTTGACCGGGCCTCCTCCGCGGCCCGGCGCCCGAGGTCGGAGGCGGGGCTGTTCAGAGCGGGGGCTGGAAGGGGCCGTTCTAACTGCCAGCGCGGTCGCCGAGTTGGGGGGTCGCCCCGGAGTTCGTCCTCCCAGCCTCAGAAATAGGACCTATAGATTTGTCGTGTAATTGTAGAATTTTGGCTTCTGGTAGGACCTCGGCCATAACTCATCCCTTTACGGGACGCGGAAACCTAGGCTCCCCTGTCCTGCCCCGAGCAGACCCTACCTGTGTGAACTGACGCTTTGTGGACAAGGATGGGAGGTGTGGAAGCTTCAGACAAAGGGCGCTGGTCCATCGTCTTTCAGAGGGAGATGGGACTTTTAGAGGGTAAATCTTTATTTAAGGAAAGAGGGTTCAGGTGGTAGATAGGAGAGAAGGGACACTCCAGAAAGTGCTAGTGGCTCTGCCAGTTACCGAATGCCCACAGGCCACGTCTTTAGTGGCTATGGCCTAGCTTCGAAGCTCAGGAAGGAAGCAGAAGGACTAGCGGAGACAAAAGGTGAGGTAAGGTGTTCCCATCAAGACGTTATCACATGAATGGGGAGGAAGGAAATGGGGGCGGGGAGATCAGGACTTGTGAATGGTTGTGTGAAGAGTTTACCTCCCAAACTGCCGCAGAATCTGAAGAATGGGAGAAGAATGGAAAAGTTTAAAGCTGCGTTGGCTAGACAGCAAGAAAGGAGATATATATATATATATATATATCACCTTATAGAAGAAAGTGGGTGTCCTTTTGAGTATCCAGAACCGAGTTGGGGCACGGCCCAGAAGACCTTTGTAAACTCTGGGCCACAGTCTCAGAAGGTGTATGACCCTTCACTTGAACGGAAGAGCTGTTTAAATTATAAAGAACACTTAAGACATGTTACTGCGATATGGAGAAGATGGTTGTGTTGGGGAAGCTAGATTGATTCTTCATAAGGAAACTCCTCTTCTTCTGAAAAGCTATGTACACCCAGGGAACAAAAGAGTTTCAATTAAGACCATCCATTTTACAGAAAAATGTGGAGAAGTACTGGTTTTGGACAAGGAATTTAAAGACTGGACTATAGAGGTGAAAATTTTCAGCAGACAGTTCTGTTGGTGGGCTCCCCATTTTACGGATAAAAATTCTGTTGTCAGGTTTTCTCTTAGCACCTGGTTGCTCTACTTTTCCTGTGGAATGATCGATCTGGGTCTGATCAGTTATTTTTATTTGCTGGGAAAATTGCTGTAGTCTTACTAGGATCGGCTAGTAGCAGGATTAGGAATGACAGCCCTCCCCCGCCCCCCGCGCCAAAAAAAAGACAAAGATTTGTAGTATGGTAAAAAGAAGTGTATAATTTTTAAAAAGATGGTCCCTGATTCTAATCAATAAAATCAACTTTTTACTAGCTTGATAAAACTAATTTCCTTCCTTCCTTCCTCTTTCTTTCCTTCTTCCTCCCTCCCTCCCTCCCTCTTTCTTTCTTTCTGATAAAACTAATCTTCAAGGATGCCTGGGTGGCTCAGTAGGTTAAGCAGCTGCCTTTTGCTCAGGTCATGATCCCAGGCCCAAAGATTGAGTCCTATTTCCGGCCCCTTGCTCAGCAGGGAGCCTGCTTCTCCCTTTGCCTCTGTCTGCTTGTGCTCTCTCTCTCTCTCTCTCTGACAAATAAATAAACAACAACAACTAATTTTCAATGTATATTTGATTTTGCAGCAGGTTTTCTTTCCCCCTCAGAGTGTTAAGATACCTTTAAAGAATGGTGATGTTAGGGGCACAAGGGTGGCCCAGTTGGTTAGGCATCTGCTATCAGCTCAGGTCGTGATTGAGAGTCCCTGCTCCCTTTGACCCTCATCCTGCTCCAGCTCTCTCTCTCAAGTAAATAAATAAGAAATCTTTATTTTTTTTTTTTTAAAGAGATGTTCTTCACTTTTTTTTTTTTTTTAAGGTTTTATTTATTTATTTATTTGACAGCGAGAGATCACAAGTAGGCAGAGAAGCAGGCAGGGAGGTGGGTAGCAGGCTCCCTGCTGACCAGAGAGCCTGATGCGGGCCTCAATCCAAGGACCTGAAACTATGACCTGAGCCACCCAGGCGCCCAAATAAAAAAATCTTTTTAAAAAAATGAAAAAGTATGGTGATAATAATAGGTCAGATTAATTTGAGTAACAGAATTTTGTCTGAGGTTCATAAATCAGTGCCATACCATATCTATAATGTGGCTATACATTTTATTGGTTTTTCTTTAATCTGTGGAAATATTTTGTACAAATACCTTAAGAGATATAATGGAGTATTATCAGAAGTGTTTGTAATCTATGGGGGAAATTGGCACTGTTAATCAAATCCTGTCAGAAAGCTTTATGAAGATCACTGAATTCTTTATAGAAACCCTCGTTACCTTAGTGCTGGCCCATATAGAAGACAGACTAGTAGGCCAAAATCAAGGTAAGATGGAAGGGAACAATTACTGTCTTTGGACCTGGGAGGCTGCTTTGAATGTAAGTGAAAATACTTTCTTGAATGAGCAGTTGAAGGAGATACTGTATGAAGGTGAAGAGTGTGCTCCATTGATGGGTGTGCAATTTTTGAGCTCCTATAATCAGAAAGTCACTTGCTTTCAAAAGAGAAAGATGGATTCACCGACTCTAGAAGTGTTTCTTTGTCGCTATAGCAATGAAACTTTTCACCAATAATTACTTAATATCCACTCCGTTTTCTAGGGCAGCTGAAGGCAGTTATCAAATCTGACCTGTAATAAAGTAATCAACAATATTTAACAGGCCAACATACCAGATAAACCAGTAATGCTAACAGGATCTACTTTCACTGAACTGATTTTCTAGTTACATGGTAAGAGGAGAATGAGCTGGAGATGCAGTGCCAGCTGACATAAGTTGTAACACAAATGTTGGTGTTCAGAAAACATAAGAATCAATCAGAGCCCACTAACTAAGAAGTAGGAGAGGAGCCTTTCTGATGTCTGACAAGTCACTCACACATATTTATTTTAGGAGGTCCAATTCCAGGATAAATTCATTGTTGGAACTGGACAGCGTCTAGGAAAAAAATTCAGATTTTGTTAGTTTTAGTTTTGTGAATTCATATATAGTATTGTAAGGGGACTTTATTTTTCTTAAAAGGTAGCTTTATATTCCAAGAGAGTCCAAATATCCAAATTACTTGAAAAATTTAAATGCCAGGTGTTTTAAAAAGTGGGGATTGAAAGATACTTGAAATAGACTTGGGCTCCTGAAAGTCAGAATGGGAAGAGATACTGAGAAAAAAATGAAAGCAGTAAGACTTCCTTCACTAACACTTACTGTGAATTAGCCATTAGGTCAGGAATGAGCTCACTGAAGTATTATCTCTTTAAACTGAGAGAAAAGAAATGAGAAAAGAAGTAAATATTTCTGTCTTACAGTGATGGGAATAAACACCCAGACAATAGAGATTAACCCTTAAGAAGGAAAAGGTGAATATTCCTGCATTACTTGAATACACGCAAACTCTGTTCTTTAGGTCCTTCTCTCAGAAGGAAAGAGTTGCAAGTAGGAGAGTTACCTTTGTCCTAGATACTGGCAGTTCTCAGAGTAGCCAGTGACACAATGCCACACTTTTTGGGACCCAGCATAGACAGAAATTGCTCTCCTCCTCCCCATCCCCCCTCCACCCTCCCACTCCTGCCACCTCACAGTTATTTGATAAGGGTTTCTATCCTATCCACTGTCTACCAGGAAGTATCAGGAATGAAACCTGCGACGAATGGAACTGAGTATCTAAAATGCCGTCCTCCGTTCTGGCAACAGTGCTGCTCCCAAACTGTCAACTCTTAGTTTCTCATGAGAGCAGATAACCCCAAAATAGAACCAGAAACACTTCTACTTGGCTTTGAGATTTACCATTTCACTTGACAACCTCAAAATCTTTTATTATTTACTTTCACAATTATATTTTGCTTAGAATGCTGGTGAGCCTGGCTGGCTCATTTGGTAGAGCGTGTGACTCTAGATCTCAGGGTTGTGAGTTTGACCCCCACATTGGGTATAGAGATTACTTAAAAATAAATCTCTTAAAAAAGGAAACTGAATGGTACTGTTAAGCAAATCATATAACTTCGGGACTATAATATCTTAATGTGTAATTTATAACAAAATAAATTGAATATAATATAGTTGTCTAACACTGGAGAAATGAAAAGCTGGTTCATGTAGTCCATGAAATACATAACCCTTAAAAACTGTGGTTAACATGAAAAATGCTTATGTCAAAATAGGTACGTGAAAAAAATCAGGATACAAAGTTATGAATACAGTTTGATCACAAGTATACTAAATATAAAAACTTTTAAAAAGAACATGAGAGGGCGCCTGGGTGGCTCAGTCGTTGGACATCTGCCTTTGGCTCAGGTCGTGGTCCTGGGGTCCTGGGATGGAGCCCCGCATTGGGCTCCCTGCTCGGCGGGAGACCTGCTTTTCCCTCTTCCACTCCCCCTGTTTGTGTTCCCTCTCTCACAGTCTCTGTCAAATAAATAAATAAATAAATAAATAAATAAACAAATCTTTTAAAAAATGAGAAAACCAGTAATTTTCTGTAATGAGTGTGTGTGTGTGTGTGTGTGTGTGTTTATGATTTATTTGAGATGGGGAGAGAGGGACCAGGGGAAGAGGGGGCAGAGGGAGAAGGAGAAGAGAATCTCAAGCAGACTCCCCATTGAGCGTGGAGCCCTACACAGGGCTCGATCTCAGGACCCTGAGATCATGACCTGAGCCAAAAAGAAGAGTAGGACACTAAACTGAGCCACCCAGGGCCCCTATAATGAGTGAATATATATACACACTCATTATATATATATAATTTTTTAAAAGATTTTATGTATTTATTTGACAGAGACACAGCAAGAGAGGGAACACAAGTGGGGGAGAGGGAGAGGGAGAAACAGGCTTCCCACTGAGCAGGGAGCCCAAGGTAGGGCTCGATCCCAGGACCCCAGAATCATGACCTGAGCCGAAGGCAGCCGCTTAACAACTGAGCCACCCAGGCGCCCCAATGAGTATATATTTTTAAAAAACAAACCTTCCTAAGAGTTTTTTGCTGGTGTAAAAGATGATTTGGGACCATTTCTCTTTGGAGGCCCTCACCCCTTCTCGCGCTGTGACTATATTAAAGTGCTGAGGGAGAGGGCTGGCAGAAGACAACACTGCTGTTTCCTATCCCAGGTGTCCGAACCAGTCAGTAATGTGCTTACCTAGATAATGAATTTACACGTGTGTAATCGAAGGGTACACTGTACACAGCATATGTGGCTTTTGAAGACTTATTTTTTTATTAGGATTTTTTTTTTAAAGATTTTATTTATTTATTTGAGAGACAGTGAGAGAGAGCATGAGCGAGGAGAAGGTCAGAGAGCGAAGCAGACTCCCCATGGAGCTGGGAGCCTGATGTGGGACTCGATCCCAGGACTCCGGGATCATGACCTGAGCCGAAGGCAGTCGTCCAACCAACTGAGCCACCCAGGTGTCCCAAGGATTTTTTATTTTTAAGTAATCTCTACACCCAACATGGGGCTCAAACTTAAAACCCTGAGGTTAAGTTGCATGTTCTTCCATCTGAGCCAGCCAAGTACCTCTAAGACTTGGTTTGTTTGTTTGTTTGTTTTTAGGGGGCTTTTGTTTTGGGGGTGTTTTTTTTTTTTGGTGCTTGTTGACAGATAATCTTGACCCTTAGCGTATCTTTGGTGTGTTTTGATGGATGTTTTTGTAGCGCAGTGTTCTAAAGCATATTAGAGAATGCTCCATGCGGTTAATGTTTTCTGCAGCCTTATGGTGGTTACTGCTAGGAAATGGTTATCATCTCTGGGGGGCCTCTCTGGGAGTGGCTCGGGGAGCATGTGAGATAGAATGTTTGTCTTGTAGGCATCCTCTGATTGTCAGGGAGAAGGGGAGTGGTAGAGACGTCAGTCATATTTCCTGTTACTTTGCAGGCTTTTGCATTGACATTCCTGTGCCAATGGCTTCTATTTTGGAGCAGTGGAGAAAATGAACATAGTATTCCTTATCTGATGTTATTTTCAAATTTAAATCATTGTGTTTAAATGGCTGTTTTTATTTCTCCAGGCGGGGGGACTTGCTTCTGGTCTTGGTGGTTTTTTAAAAATGTTCTTTGTTTCCCTTTTCCTTTGTTTCTCTTTCTTTTATAGCCCTGATATACTAAGATTGTTAACCAAAAAACATTTAAATGTCTAAGTAATTTCCAAAGTGTTCTTGGTTTGTTACCAAAATACCTTGAAGTGTGAAATTTTTGAGACCTATTATCTCCTTAATACTGTATAAAACCCAGTCCTGGTCCCAAAAGAGCTTAGAGTCTCAGTGGTGGACAAGACATTGTATTTATTTAAACAATAATCAGAAAATCCTAAAACATAAAACGAATGGCTGTTTCAGGAATGCATGTCTCATATACATTTTATTTTATAACCAGCCTCCTTCATTATACATTAACCAGCCCCCCACCCCCAAAAATAAAAGAAGAAAGAGGATAGTGTGGCAAAGACCTGAGATGAGATTATTTTAGATATACATTGAGCAGCTAGAAGATTGTTAAATGAAATCACAGCTGAATGTGGTCATGGGTGCTCGCTTCGGCAGCACATATACTAAAATTGAATGTGGTCATGGCCTAGCTGGTAAGCAGTTTGCTGCATATGCGAAGGAGATGCTTGTGAAGGGCATTGGGCATTTCCAGTCACCAGTAACTACTTAATACTTAATCTTTTTGGTGACCAGAGGCCATGGAACACAGAGTAGAGAATGCCAGTCAGAGCTGTTATGTTGTTGTGCTCCAGAGTGCCCTATGAATGTCCTATGTCCAAGGGGTGCCTGGCTGGCTCAGTTGGTAGAGCATATGATTCTTGATCTCAGTGAGTTCGAGCCCCATGTTGGGTATGGAGATTACTCAAAAGTAAAATCTTTGAGAAGGTGGGGGGTGTCCTATACCTGAAATCCAGAAGGAAAGCAGAGGGGTGACCCTCTAGACGGTCTCTTTCTGCCACAGAAATACCAGTTTTCTCAGAAGAGGAGTATTTTTATCCAAGTAGAAGATTGAAAGCACTTGGAAAACTTCGGTAAATTAGGTGTGCACATTGAAAAATGTTTATCATCATTAAAAACTCGCCCTCTTCGGGGCGCCTGGGTGGCTCAGTGGGTTGAGCCGCTGCCTTCGGCTCAGGTCATGATCTCAGGGTCCTGGGATCGAGTCCCGCATCGGGCTCTCTGCTCAGCAGGGAGCCTGCTTCCTCCTCTCTCTCTCTGCCTGCCTCTCTGCCTACTTGTGATCTCCCTCTGTCAAATAAATAAATAAAATCTTTAAAAAAAAAAAAAAAACTCACCCTCTTCTTTCTTGGGCCCTAGATCAAAACGAAAGTATGTAATACTCTTCCCTCTAGGGTTGACTGTTTCACATGCATCGTGGCCGAATGTGCTTTACCTCAGTGCTTTAAAAGTAAAGGCAGAGTCTTTGTTCACGTGCCTGCCACAGTGAAAGATCTCTGACCACTCATTGTGTTCCTGTGTCGAATCAGTCCTGGTATTCAGCTGTGGGTGTAGGAGGAAATGGAAACTAAACTCCAGGGACCTCGCCTGTCTGGATCACTGCTCTGTGCCCACCTCCTAGCACAATGCCTGACTCACTGTGGCACTTCTAAATATTGGGGAGCAAATGAGAAGAGGACTCTGGTGACTGAATAGTGTGCCATTAAAAGGGGTGTTTGAGAGGAAAGACAGTTCAGGATGGGAGCAGCTGGTAGGTCACTAAGTGAGGATTTCTAGTAGATACAGATACATTTAGTAGAGCTACAGCTGGAACAAGTTGTTGAGGCTGGAAAATGGAAGTTAGGAATGTTTGCATGAAGGTTATAGTGAAATTGAAGGATTATTTAACATTGCTCCGGTAGAGAGTAC
Organism: Neogale vison; assembly: GCF_020171115.1. Lineage (NCBI taxonomy): Eukaryota > Metazoa > Chordata > Mammalia > Carnivora > Mustelidae > Neogale > Neogale vison. The sequence goes on from NC_058097.1 coordinate 17,911,958, forward strand.
AGCTGAGGATGGAATTTTCAGAGGGATGTCAATGTGGAACTCATTGTTAAAGCAGTCTTAGGGGGGGAAAAATTGTTATTGCCGGATTTTCAAAAGCAATGAAAAATTAATATAGTGGGTAAGTAAGTACTTTTTCCTACTGTAATCATCAGCTGAAGCTAACTTTTAGACCTAAAGGCAATCTAGATACTTCTGTGGGTGTTAAATTTTTTCTTTATGACCCAATTTAGTAAAACCCTTTTGTACTTTGGGTACTTTTGCCTCATTGGACAGGTCATTAGGTCTTTCATTAGTGCCCTCCAGTGTGGACAGTGCGGACTGGGCAGGGGGACAGGGAACTGGCATCTTTGGTCAGCAGCGCTGGGTATGCTCTCATCCTGTGGTAGCTGCCTAACAGTTTACCACCATGTCAGCTTGTACAGTTGAGGGAATAGCATTTCTTTCCTTTGTCCTGTTGGTGTTTTTGCTCTCAGTGAGAGGGCAGGGATCTGTGACCATGTCGCTGGGTCAGTGGAGGCACTGTTAAAATAAACAAATCATAGGAAAATGAAGAAACCTTCTCCAGAGAGCCTCTGGATCTTTGAAACCCAGGGACCAAAACATTTATCATAACTAATTTGTAAAGCTCAACACCTGCTTCTTTAGTTTGGCTGTTGCAGTGGGAACATAAATGCAGTTAAAGATACACTTTCAGTCTGTCTGAGAGCTGCTGCTGAAAGCGTTCATGCTGTGGCTGTAGGTGTTCGTTCCTTTGGCTATGGACATGCAGTTTCAAACTCGGGCTGCAGGACAGTACCTCTCCCCACCCCCGCTGTCCCCTTTCCTCTCCTGCCCAGCCTCTGATGATGGGGGGTGTGGTTGTCTTTACTCTTTGGGTCTGACTCTTCTCTTCTGACATTGACAGCCTCTCTGCCACGCTGGCTCAATTCCAGATGTCGGGGTGCCAAAAGGCAGGCTGGAGGACAATTAGATGCATCATCCTAATTAATTCTTGATACCTGACTGATGAAGGCCACATAGAACGCATTCCTGCTTATTTCCGCAACAGGCCCTGAGTTTTGTGAAACAACAATTAAACTTAAAATTGACCTTCACGGTTTTATCTCTTTTATCATGCCTCATGGTCTCATGTTATATAGATCCCTTTGCACCTGGGTTTTCAGTCACAAGTGCCCTTCTCCTAGGGTAATGGTCCACAGTATCCGTTCTGGGGCATCTTTCAAAGTAGCTTGTAATCGGAGTGCCTGGACCTGCTCCGTTGTAGAGCGTGTGACTGTTGATCTTGGGGTCATGAGTTCAAGCTCCATGTTGGCCATAGAGGTTACTTCAAAGAAAAGAAAAAAAAAGAGCAAAGTAGCTTATACTCTTAAGATTTTTAAATATTTTAAGTAATTTTTGAAATATTTATTTTAGGGCACCTGGGTGGTTTTGTTGTTTGGGCGACTGCCTTTGGCTCGGATCCTGATTCCGGAGTCCCGGGATCAAGTCCCGTCTTGGGCTCCCACCTCCACAGGGACTTTGCTTCTCCTTCTGACCTTCTCCCCTTTCATGCTCTCTCTCACTGTCTCTCTCTCAAATAAATAAAATCTTTAAAAAAGAAAATATTTATTTTAAATTAGAAACACAAATAAGGAATTAGGCAGGAAAAGTTGTTGCCTTCTTGTTGCGCCACCTGGATAGGCTTTAACCTGACTTCCTGATTCATTCATTCTCAAACTTACTCATTCCTAGGTTCACTCTTCGGTCATTACTGAGCACTACTTCGTGTCAGCCACTGTGTTTTGTGCTAGTGACAGCATTGTATAAGAGATAGGCGAGATCCTGCTATCATGACAGACACTACATAGGTGATCCCAGTGAAGTGTGATGGGCACTTGGAAAACCAAAGCCCAGGCTGCTGTGTGAACTGTGAGCTGAATCGCTTAACCCAGCCTAGGCATGGGCTTCTAAAGAAATGGTGTTTGAGGGGAGACCTTAAAGAGTTAGCCTGAGTAAGTCAAGAAAGATTGTTTCAAGCACAGCAGACAGCTTGGACCAAAATCTCAGACCAAGACTGAAGGAGTTAGATATGGTAGCTGCTAGCATGTTAAATCCAGTGTAAGGGGAAAGTAGTCAAGTAGAGAGTTGGAGAAGGGACCCACTCATACTGGGAGATGCTTTATGAACCTCATCAAAGAATTTGGGCTTTATCCTAGGGGCACTTAAAATCTAGGGAAGGAAATGGTCAGGACCAGGAGAAACAGGTTTGTGTTCAGGAACCAGAGCAGTGAGTGAATTTCAGGGACATTGAGTCCAGTTGGTGAAGTGCAGTGATGGACTGGCTGTGGGGGCAGGCAGGCTTCACTGCAGGCAGAGTGGTTCCTTAGGAACTGTCACCTGTTTGAGTGTCCTCTCACTTGCCTTCCCTTCACAGTTGTCTATTGGTATTTGAGCATAATCTCTTAGTGCTGGGTCATTGTGGTCACAAGGCCCTTTACATACAGTACGTGTCTCTGTTGGAGGAAACTTGACTGCAAGGGGGTGGAACTGACTAGTAAGCATGAGTCATGTTATGTAGAGGAGGGATGTTAGTTGGAGGGACAGTTCAATGGGTGCACCCTCTTAGCAGGTCAAGTTGTAGTTTAAGACTGAGTAGCTTCTCATTTTCCTAATCCCAAGTGACAGGCAAAACTATTCTGTTATCATATGCTTATTTTCTTTCCTGAACTGTTTAATCATATTTTACTCCAAACTACTTAGATTAGTGACACAAGTAATCTGTATTAAATATTGGTGGAACATAATCACAAGACACCACTGAATTTTATACAGTTTTGATGAGTTCAGTATATGTATCTTGGTTTATTAACTAACCATGCAGGAACAAGATCTGAAAATTTTTAGCAATATTTATTGAGCAGCCACTATATATCAGGCCTTGTTCTGGGCACTGGGGATACAACAATGAATAAAACAGACAAAAAATTCCCTGTCTGAAAGAAGTACATTCTAGCAGGAGTGATTGGGAGAGACAAACAGGAAATAACTTGTTTCTCATACAGTAACATTAAGTACAGGCCTAAAGAAAGTGAGAGATAGAGTAAGCCAATTGGATATCTGTACAGAAAAGGGAACTGCAAATACAAAGGCCCTGAGGTTGAAGAATACCTGGCATGTCTGAGATGCATTCAGTAGTGAACCATGTGGCTGGAGCAGAGTGAGCGAGGGGAAGAAAAATAGAACGTAGGGTAAGAAAGATAAAAGAAGAAGGGGGGCACCTGGGTGGCTCAGTTGGTTAAGCAGCTGCCTTCAGCTCAGGTCATGATCCTGGAGTCCCAGTATCAAGTCCCACATCGGGCTCCCAGCTCCTTGGGGGAGTCTCCTTCTCCCTCTGACCTTCTCCCCTCTCATGCTCTCTCTCTCTCTCTCTCTCAAATAAATAAATAAAATCTTAAAAAAAGAAGAAGAAGAAGAAGGGGATGAGGACAGATTGTCTGGGTCCTTGTAGGTCAGTGGAAGGACTTTGGCTCTTATTCCAAGAGAGATGGGAAGCCTGTGGAGAGCTTGGGCAGAGGAGTGACTTGCTCTGACTTACATTTTAATTGAGTCACTCTCTGTGCTATGTTGAGAACAGATTGGGTTACACTATGGGGTAGAGGAACAGGGTAGAATCTGAGAGGTCAGTTAAGCTTTTGCAATAGTGTAGGCAAGAGAGGTGGTTGTGACTTAAACTGAGGTGGTAGCAACCAGGAGTCGTGGGAAGTGCTTGGATTCAGGATATATTTTAAAGGTAGAGAGCCAGCAAGATTTGTTAATGGGTCAAAGTGAAGTGGGAGAGGAAAAATAAGAATCAAGGATTACTCCAAGATTTTAAGTTGCACTGTTAGAAATTTTGTGTTACCAGTTTCTGAGATAAAGCCATTGTGGGAAGAGCAAGTTTGGTGGGGGATGGGGGATTCGAGAAGCTTAATTCTGGACATTTTAAGTTTGGGATGCTTATTAATATAAACATTTGGGGCACCTGGGTGGCTCAGTCGGTTGAGGATCTGACTCTTGATGTCAGCTCAGGTCTTGATCTCAAGGTAATGAATTCAAGCCCTGCGTTGGGCTCCACACGGGGTTTGGAGCCTACTTAAAAAAAAAATCCAAGTAGAAGTATCTGATAGGCAGAAGCTTAAGAAAGAGGACTTGCGGGGCGCCTGGGTGGCTCAGTGGGTTAAGCCTCTGCCTTCAGCTCAGGTCATGATCGCAGGGTTCTGGGATCAAGCCCCACATTGGGCTCTCTGCTCAGTGGGGAGCCTGCTTACCCCTCTTTCTCTCTCTGCCTACTTGTGATCTCTCTCTGTCAAATAAACAAACAAAATCTTTAAAAAAAAAAAAAAAAAAGAGGACTTGCTAAAACCTTTGGGAGTCCTCAGAAAATAGACTTAAAATATATAATGGCTTATATATTTAAGCCATAAGACTGACTAGGATCATCATGGTTACCACAGTCATTATCAGGAGAAGCTAGCAGAGTGGATTGAGAAGTAGCCAGAGACAATAACAGGAGAAATTTGTGTTCTGGAAGTTAGAGTGTTTCAAAGAGACTCGAACATGCTGTATCAGATGCTGCTGCCGTTAGCATCAAAGTGGGATGAGAATGAAAATTGGCCCTTGGATGTTGCAACATTTTAATTTTTTTTTTTAAAGATTTTTTATTTTATTTATTTGAGAGAGAGAGACAGTGAGAGAGAGAATGAGCGAGGAGAAGGTCAGAGAGCGAAGCAGACTCCCCATGGAGCTGGGAGCCTGATGTGGGACTCGATCCCGGGACTCCAGGATCACGCCCTGAGCCGGAGGCAGTCGTCCAACCAACTGCGCCACCCAGGCGTCCCCTGTTGCAACATTTTAATAGTATTTGACAAATACCAGGTAGCTGAAGTATTTATGACCCGTACTGTTGGGTTGATGCCTTGAATACATAGCATAAGATAGTTGCACAATTGCAGTTTGAGGTTTTGAATGTTTTACACTTCTACTTCCTTTGGACCTGTTTAATTTTATTTTTTACCTTTTTGTATACAGTTGTTTTTTTGTTTTTTTTTTTAAGATTTTTTATTTATTGGGGCACCTGGGTGGCTCAGTGGGTTAAAGCCTCTGCCTTCAGCTCAGGTCATGATCCCAAGGTCTTGGGATCGAGCCCCACATCGGGCTCTCTGCTTAGCAGGGAGCCTGCTTCCTCTTCTCTCTCTGCCTACTTGTGATCCCTGTCAAATAAATAAATTTTTTTAAAAAAATATATGTTCTGATATGTTTTTCTAGAAACTTTGTAAACACCCATTTCTTTAGGAGTTTCCTTTCCCCCACTGAACTAATGATTTAATACTTTAGCTGAAGGGCGCTTGAATGGCTTAGTTGGCTACGTGTCTGCCTTCAGCTCAGGTCATGATCCCAGAGTCCTGGGATGGAGCCCCACATCAGACTTCCTGCTCCCTCTGCTTCTCTCTCCCCGTCTGCCCTTCCCCCTGCTTATGTGCTCTCTTTCTCTTTCTGTCAAATAAGTAAAATCTTTAAAAACAAACAAACCAAAAAAAAAGAAAAAAAAAAACTTCAGCTGAAAATCATTGGACTGCATTTGTGTGACTTGCAGAGTAGAGACAGTATTACAAGGCAGTAACTTTGTCTATAGAAATCCCTAATGGCTCTTTTTGAAACCTGGCGCTGAAAAATAGAAAGCATAATTTGTAATTTAAAAAAGAATAGTTACAGGGCAAACTATTATAGATACATTTTTAAATAGCTTGGCTGGAACCACCCACACTCTATCCATCTGCAAGCTTCTGAAGAGCTGGATGCTTCTAATAGGATCAGGGAGACACAATCTCAGAAAAAGTAATGACACTTGAAAAAACCTGCAGTTAATTTAAAAAAAAATTTTTTTTAAGATGTTATTTATTCACTTGACAGAGACACAGCAAGAGAGGGAGCACAAGCAGGGGGAGTGGGAGAGGGAGAAGCAGGCTCCCCGCTGAGGAGGGAGCCCAATTTGGGGCTTGATCCCAGGACCTAGATATTTTGACCCAAGCCAAAGGGAGACGCTCAACGACTGAGCCATCCAGACACCCCCAAAAGAATTCTTAAAAATATATCAAGAGGTACTTAGGATAAATAGAGAATAATCTGATAGCGAAAACATGAATTACTCAATACCTCTATTATATTCCTCCTTTTATCAAAGACCTAGCTGTGGGGTTGGGAGAGGAACCTGTCTGGAAAAAGCAGGGTCAGGGAACGTAGAATACTCACTTCTCAGAACAGCTTTGTTCTGGGCGCCTGGGTGGCTCAGTGGGTTAAGCCGCTGCCTTCAGCTCAGGTCATGATCTCAGGGTCCTGGGATCGAGTCCTGCATCAGGCTCTCTGCTCAGCAGGGAGCCTGCTTCCTCCTCTCTCTCTCTGCCTGCCTCTCTGCCTACTTGTGATCTCCCTCTGTCAAATAAATAAAATAAAATCTTTAAAAAAAAAAAAAAAAGAACAGCTTTGTTCTCCTGATCCATCTGAATTATATCGCTGTGGTCTGAGAAAACTAGCAGGTGACCATGCTATAGCCCCATATACTCTCAGTAAAATCTTGAGGCATTATGAAGCAGAGGGAGATGCCCAAAGATGGGCGACATGCAACATTTGTCCCAACTGTCACAGGTAAGCCTGATAGTGATGATTCCTCAGAGAAGTACTAGAACATTTTATTAAACAAATGGCCACAGGGAAAGACAACTGGTGAACACTGAAAGGTGTATGGTTTATAAAGGACATTATCTAACAATTTATTGATGACTAATTGTGCTGGGTGCCTAACCTATGAACAGTTGGTTGCTGGCCTTGAGATTTGGTCAGTTCAGACTCTGTATGTGCATTTGGTAACAATATACTATTGTAAGTTAGTTATTTTGTCTTGAAGACATAGAGTGCTGATCAGGTTTGTAACCGATAGGAAGCTGGTACAAATAGTGAATAAATATTCAAAAAGATCTCAATGCCAAGATCTCTCATGCCAAGTTAAATGACATTTATTAGAGGAAAATTTTAAACTTTGATTCAAAAAAACTAATTTGTACACCCATGTGCATAACATTCACAGTGGTTAAGATGTGAAGCAACCCAAGTGTCCATGGACGGATGAATGGACAAGCAAACTGTGGTGTCTATGTACAATGGAATGTTATTCAGCCTTAATAGGGAAGGAAATTTTGACACATGCTACAACATGGGTGACCCTTGAAGACCTGATACTAGGTAAAATAAGCCAGTCACAAAAGTATGGTATTATGTGATTCCAGTTATATGAGGTAATCTACCTAGAGTAAACTCTTAGAGACAAAGTAGACTGGTGGTTGCTGGGGGTTGAGGGGTATAGGGTGTTGTCTAATGGATCCAGAGTTTGAGTTTTACAAAGTAAAAAGAGTTGGGCAGTTGAATGGTGAGGATGGTTGTGCAACAATATGAATGATCTTAGTGCCACCGAAGTGTACATTTAAAAATGGTTATGATGGTAAATTTTATGTTAATATGTATTTTTTTTAAGATTTTATTTATTTATTTGACAGAGAGAGATCACAAATAGGCAGAGAGGCAGAAGGGAAGCAGGCCTCCTGCTGAGCAGAGAGCCCGATGCGGGACTCGATCCCAGGACCCTGAGATCATGACCCGAGCCAGAGGCAGCGGCTCAACCCACTGAGCCACCCAGGCGCCCCTGTTAATATGTATTTAACCACAATTAAAAATTATAAAAACCTGATGACACAAGTACAGAGTATTTATTAGGCCATGTGAAAGATCCTACTGTGTGTCAGGATGCCATGGCTGTCCAAAGTCTATAATGAAGGCGAACTGCGTAATAGGAGTATAGTAACCAGAGGAAGAAGGCCAAGGCAGGGTATGCTCAGGATATGACATTTAGTTCTGGGGGATCTTATTTCAGGGGATTGTTGATAAACCCAAGAGTGGGCAAACCAGAGCAGCCTTGATCTTGGCTACTCTTCTGATAAAGAGTATGAAGAAGACCTGAGGGAATTATGGAGTTCTGTCTGTATAGGAGTGTATCAGTAAGCTTTGCTGTATAACAAACAGTTACAACAAACATCACAATTTAGTAGCTGAAAACAAGTATTTCTCATGATTCTTTTCTCCCCGGGTTTATGGGGATGTAATTGACATATAACCTTGTGTAAGTTAAAGGTTTACAATGTACTGATTTGATTTTCTCATGATTTTTTGGGGAATATGGGTGGTAGTTCTGGTCTGGGTCTGCTCAGCTGGAACTGGATGGCCTGGGGGTGGTCTCACTTGTATAACTGGCAGTTGGCTTTGTGTCAATGAGGATGACTTTGGTCACATGTCTCTTGTGATCCAGAAGGATGGCCTAGGCTTATTCACATAGTGATGGCCCAAGAGAACCCAAGAGCAGTAAGAGAGCAAGCCTTCACACACATGTATTTTTCAAACCTCTTGGTTTTTGCTCTTATGCCATTGGCCAGAGCAGTAAGTCCAGAGTCATTGTGAGGTGATTCACTATCTGATGGCTTGAAAAAAAGGTAGTTATTGTGGCCATTGTGCAAACGACCTATGACCACCTAGGAAGTATAAAGGAAACAGAAAAGTTTCATTAGAAACATCACAGATAGGGGTGCCTGCATGGCTCCGTCGGTTGAGCGTCGACCTTCAGCTTAGGTTATGGTCCCAGGGTCCTGGAATCGAGCCCCACATTGGGCTCCCTGCTCAGCGAGGAGCCTGCCTCTCCCTCTGCCAGCTGCTCTCACTGCTTGTGCACTTGCTCTCTCGCTGTCAAATAAATAAAAATCTTTAAACAAAAACAAAAAAACATCACAGATAGATGTGCCTGAGTCACTCAGTGGGTTAAGTGTCCTAACTTGATTTCAGCTCAGGTCATAATTCTCATGGTGGTGAAATTGAGCCCCCACCCCAGTCAGGCTCCATGCTAGAGTTTGGAGTGTGGGGTTTTGTTTTGTTTTTCTTTTAAAGATTTTATTTATTTATTTGAGAGAGAGAGCATGAGCGAGGAGAAGTTCAGAGGGAGAAGCAGACTCCCCATGGAGCTGGAAGCCCAATGCGGGACTCGATCCCCGGACTCTGGGATCATGACCTGAGCCGAAGGCAGTCGTCCAACCAACTGAGCCACCCAGGTGTCCCTGGAGTGTGTTTTTAAGATTCTCTTCCTCTCCTTCTGCCCTTCCCACTTGTACTCACTCGCTCTTTCTCTGAAATAAATCTTAGGAAAAAAAAGAATCATCACAGGTAATTCCACAATGTAAAAAAAAGACCAATGACTTCAGATCCATCTACAGAGTAGTTTTCTGACTGAAATGGCCCCAGAAAAGAAGCAAGCCAACAATAAAGGGAGGGTCTTGTCATTGGATGTGTTGGAGAGGTTGAGTGACCTCTTGTCTTTCTGACCACCTTGGACCTGTTACATCCTCTCTTCCAGGAAGCCTTCTCCTGCTTGCACACTACCTGTGGACCTGTTAAGGATGGCTGTTGTCTGTGCCACACACAGATTTCTGTTGCTCTACCTATACTGAATGACAGATACCTATAGTGAGTAACAAATGTCTTTACATGGCTGTCTGGGAGTTCCTTGAGGGTGATTCACCATCTCTGTGCCAATGTCTGCAGGAAATTGTGTTCCAACCTCAGGTTGCCTCCTGGTGGTCATCTGACTATGGCAACTCCAGCCACACTGTCTGAATTTCAGACAGATAGAGGGGGAAATACCCCCTGTCAGTGGAGATTACCTCCTTTAAAAAAACATTACCAGAAGCTCTACCAGATGGTGCCTTTTTCCTATATTTATCTTTTTTTCTTTTTTTTAAGATTTTATTTGTTTATTTGACAGACAGAAATCACAAGTAGGCAGAGAGGCAGGCAGGAGTCGGAAGAAGCAAGCTCCCTGCTGAGCAGAGAGCCCAATGTGTGGCTCTATCCCAGGACCCTGGGATCATGACCTGAGCTGAAGGCAGATGCTTTAACCCACTGAGCCACCCAGGCGCCCCCTATATTTATCTTCTTAAGATACATCTTTTTTGCAAGAGAGGTTGAGAAATACAAGTTTTTGTTCTGTGTGTTGCATCTGGTAGGAAAGGATTCATAGATACCTTCTTCCCAGGATCTGACTCCTATTCAGGCTGCCTAGCGAATAAATGACCTCTCTGACATTATGCACTAACACCAGAATTCCCAGAATCTGTGACTCCTCACACACACAATGAAGTAGGATGTTCTTTTTTTTTTTTTTTTTTTAAGATTTTATTTATTTTTTTGACAGAGATCCTAAGTAAACAGACAGGCAGGCAGAGAGAGAGAGGGAAGCAGGCTCCCCGCTGAGCAGAGAGCCTGATGCAGGACCCTGACCCAGGATCTCCCAGGACCCTGAGATCATGACCTGAGCCGAAGGCAGCGGCTTAACCCACTGAGCCACCCAGGCGCCCTAGGATGTTCTTTTTATCATAATCCTGGCTACCTTCATGACCACATTTTGTCACTTGGAGCTCCTAGCTTCATAACGCATGGGATATGGCAGGAATTGGCAAATGTTTTCTGTAAAGGGCCAGATGGTAAATATCTTTTATTTTTGTGGACTGTTTGATTGATGTGTCATCTACTTTTGCTGTTGTATTACAAAAGTAGCCATAGATAAAGGAATGGATGTGACTGTGTTCTAGGGGGGTAGTTTGGATTTGCCCTCCGTGGTGGGGAGTAAGTCTCTTCTTACAGTTCTGAGTGGTTTGACAAATGCACACAGTCTGCTCCATTTCATTCCCTTCATCAAACCCTCCTTATCTTTTACTTGTACCCTAACTGACTTTTTGTCTACAGTCTGTTAAACTCTTTTCTACCTAATTCTCATTAAAAATTTTGAGTGGTTCTTAATTGCTTACTATGTTAGAGTCCAGGCAGCACACTAAAAGGGTTCACTGAAAAGTCTTTAATGAAGGGGCTATTTACAGTGGTGTGAACAGTGAAGGAAACAAACCTACTAGGGATGGTGGGGCACCCAGGAACTGGCTACCGCTAGTAGTCAGTGTTACCGCCTTTAGCACAGTGGGAAGAGGGTACGGATACCAGAACCAGTAAAGCTATTGCTATAGGAGAGGGGTCCTTAGTAGGTACTGTGACCCTGTCAAGGAACACAGGCCCTGCCAGAACCACATCCTGGTAGAGAGAAGGCAGAGAATGGATGGATCCTTCCATCCATTTATCTCTCTGCCTGCTCTCTGATCTCCTCCTGGTGCTTCCCATTGGGTGAACCCATAGCATGGAGCCTTAGAAGTTGGCCTTATGACTCCTGAGAGAGCAGGGCCAAGAGGGGATAGGTGGGAAAGGTGGGGCACACCAGCATTTAAGCATACCCACCTATGAAAGCCCAAATTCCTAAGATTAGTGCTTGGTGCCACCAGCTCTGGCTCCTGCACACCTTTCTGACCTTTTGCCCCCAAAATCTGGGCTCTTTTTCATTCTTTTGTCTCCACAGCCTTCCCATTGGGCCCTCAGTAAAGGCGTGATGTATGAACAATCAGCACTGGTTTGAGTGGTGGATCTGGGGCGAGCACTTGCCAAGCCAGACAACAGGATGAACTTTCCTGGCTCATGTTTTAGCACAAAAGAATGAAAGAAGAGTTGTCCCACACATATAAAACTTGTGTTTTTGCAGAGGGTCAGGGGAGCTAAGTAGCCTGCCCAGGGTTTCACAGCTGGTTATGGCCGTTCGGTCACATACAGCCAGCTGCAGAACCCTAGAAAGGTTACCTAGCCTCTCTGAGCTTCTGTATCGTCATCTGCAGAACGGGATTGTGTGGACTTAGATGTACTGTATGTTACACTATCGTACTTCACTGCATTTTAGCTCAGAATATTCTTTTTTTTTTTTAAGATTTTATTTATTTATTTGAGAGAGAGCATGAGCAAGGAGAAGGTCAGAGGGTGAAGCAGACTCCCCATGGAGCTGGGAGTCCGATGCGGGACTCGATCCCGGAACTCCAGGATCATGACCTGAGCCGAAAGCAGTTGTCCAACCAACTGAGCCACCCAGGCATCCCATAGCTCAGAATATTCTTTATGTTCCTACACGGCTTTTGAAGTTGGAGAAATCTTTTCTAAAATGATGTGTGCAGAGACTTAACTATGGGCCAAGCCCTGTTATAAAAGCTTCACAAATATTAACTCATTTAATCTTTAACTCCCGTATCAGGTAGATTCAACTGTCCCATTTTACAGTTGAGGAAACAGAAGCGTGATGATTTAAAAACTTACCTGAGGTTACCTAGCTGGTAAGTGGTAGAGCCAGGACTTGAGCCAGGCAAAGTGACTGCTGATTCCATGCATCTCACCTCTGTGCTGTCTTCCCCACAGCCTTGCAAAGTCCTTCATTCCTGATCAGGGTGCATGTGAACTAGGCAGGGCTGACTTGATGGAGATCTCTGGAGAACCCAAAAGGTATATATGTAACGATGTTAAAGGCAGGGAGTAGGGAAATTTTAGAGGTTAGAAAGGGTAGTCACTGAAATAAGGGAAACCAGCTCTGCCTGCTTGAACAGGAAATACCTAGTGATCAAGCCTGCCTAGCTTCATGCCATCTGGCTTCCTCAGAGGCCAGCTGATGCCCGTTTATGGGTATTGGTGAAGCTACCCTTTAAGTCACTGTCAGTAAAACAGAGGTTATTAAATTGTCTTCTAATCCATTCTGTTATTTTAAGCCACCAATGCATACATACACCCAAATATAACTAGAGCATAAAGAAATGAGATGGGAGAGAGGAGGAAGTTTGCCCTGGGCATGAATTTAGAGAGAACATGGATGTCCTTATTTATAGTGGTTGTGTCATTCCTCTGGCCCTTAAAGTTGATGGTAATGAATGACCCACTTATGCAGAAACTTCAAGCTCCCAGGATATTAATGATATGTAAGTAGCCAAAACAACAACAAAGCAAAAACAAAACTGCAAATGCAGAAGGTGACCACAATAGCTGAAGAAGTCCAGGACATGATAATTATAAAGATACTCTGTGACCTGTTTCTAGCCATACAGGAAGTCTGTAAGGGCAGATTTATCAGCAAAGAGGAAGAAAACAGCTGAGAGTCTATAGACATTATTCATCATTATTAGAAAGAATGATGACTGAGATAAAACCCAACAGTAGAGTGTAGGGGGCAAGCCAAGATCTACAGTCCCAGAGAGTAGGGGCACAAGGCCAGGAAGCTGATAGGGATCTGGAATTAGAGGCAGCCCAACTCATACTTATTTCATTGGTTCACAAAAGCACAGGTGTCCTTCAGGTAGGGCCAAGCAGGCTGTACTGGAAAACCAACCCCTAGGATAAACATGTAGTTTACATAGTACATTTGTATCTACACTAGAAGCAAAAGAGATGATCAACCTGAATATGAAATTAAGAAAACAATTCCAGAGGTACCTGAGTGGCTCAGTCGGTTGAGCATCTAACTCGTGATTTCAGCTCAGGTCATGAACTCAGTATTGTGGGATCAAGCCTAACATCAGCTTCCTCACTCAGTGGTTATTCTGCTTCTCTCCCCATCTCTCCCTCTGTCCCTCCTCCTGCACACTCTCTCTCTCTCTAAAATAAATGAATAAATCTTTAAAAAAAAAAAAAGCGGAGTGCCTGGGTGGCTCAGTGGGTTAACTCTGCCTTCAGCTCAGGTCATGATCTCAAGGTCCTGGGATTGAGCCTCACATCGGGCTCTCTGCACAGCGGGGAGCCTACTTCCACCCCTCCCTCTCTGCCTGCCTCTTGTGATCTTTGTCAAATAAATAAATAAAATCTTTAAAAAAATAAAATAAAGTAAATGGTACAGACCCACTAGAAAACAGTTTGGTGGTTCCTCAAAAAATTAAAAATCTACTATAGGGGGGCACCTCGGTGGCTCAGTTGATTAAACATCTGTCTTCAGCTCAGGTCATGATCCCAGGGTCCTGGGATGGAATCCCACATCAGGGTCCCTGCTCAGCAGGGAGCCTGCTTCTCCCTCTGTCTGCTGCTCCCCCTGCTTGTGCACGCTTGATCGCTCTCTGACAAATAAAATATTTTTTAAAAAATATTAAAAATATGGGGTACCTGGGTGGCTCAGTAGGTTAAGCCTCTGCTTTTGGCTCAGGTCATGATCTCAGGGTCCTGGGATTGAGTCCCGCATCAGGCTCTCTGCTCAGCAAGAAGCCTGCTTCCACCTCTCTCTCTGCCTGCCTCTCTGCCTACTTGTGATCTCTCTCTCTGTCAAATAAACAAATAAAATCTTAAAAAATATATTAAGAATCTACCATATGATCTAGCAATTATATATCCCGGTATAAACCCAAAAGAATTGAAAGCAGAGTCTTGGGGCGGGGGGTTCCTGAAGAGAGATTCAAACATCCATGTTCATAGTAACATTATTTCCAATAGCCAAAACATGAGAGCAAGCCAATTGTCTGTGTACAGATGAATAGTTAAGCAAAATATGGTATATACATGGAATGGAATATTATTTGATCTTAAAAGGTGAGGAAATTCTGACACATGCTTCAACATAGATGAAATTGGAGGACATTACACTAAGTGAAATAAGCCAACCACAAAAAGACAAATTCTATATGATTCCCCTTCTGCAAAGTACCTAGAGTAATATATATATACTTTTAAAACAACAAGAAAGTAGAATGGTGGTTGCCAGGGGTGACGAGAGGGATTGGGATGAGGAGTTGGTGTTTCATGGGTACAGAGTTTCAGTTTTGCAAGATGAAGAGTTTTGGAGGTAGATGGTGGTTAACAGTTGTTCCATATGAGCGTACTTCGTATCACTGAACCTGTACACTTACAAGTGGTTAAGATGGTAAATCTTATGTGTATTTTATCACCAAAAAAAGAATTTAACTTGAAAAGAAATTGATAGTGACACAGCCTCATCCCTCTACTCTGACTCAGTGGGTCTGGAGTTACCAGTACCTAATACACAGCCAGAGTTGGGACCACTGGGTTAGTAGATGGGCTGCTGTAGGGGGAAACCAGGTACCCTGAGCATACCCAAATCTCATCTTGGTTTCCAGGATGATTTTTCTTTAGGTGTGTTGTTGTTGTTTTGTTTTGTTGTTAAGTTTTTAAAACTTTTTTCATTTAAATTCAGTTAATTAACATGTACTATATTATTGGCTTCAGAGGTACAGGCCTGCGACTCAATACCCAGTGCTCATTACATCACATGCCCTCCTCGGTGTCCAGACTTTTGTTTAGTTTTGTTCTTTCTTTCTTTTTTTCTTTTTTAAGATTTTATTTATTTATTTATTTATTAGAGAGAGAGAGAGAGTGAGCATGCACACAAGCTAGGGAGAGTGGCAGAGGGATGAGAAGCAGACCCTCTGCTGAACAAGGAGCCCGACTCGGGGCTTGATCCCAGGACCCCAGGATCATGACCTGAGCTGAAGGCAGACACTTAAAAACTGAGTCACCCAGGCGCCCCAGTGGTAGAGTCTTTATATAAAAATGTCTTTATACAAAAAATAACATGGTAAACTTATTGTTGCCAGTTTGGTAGTTGAAATCATTTGTTGTTATTATTGTTATTTTTTGTTTATAATGAATACTTTTCTATGCTACCATAAATTTTTAAGTTATAATCTGTGTAGTTCCTAGGTAGTTCTCTTCCAGCTTGTACTGGTTTTTGTTTCCCATCTTTTCCTTTCCCAATATAATATCATAGCTTCATGAACTTTTACAGTTATGGCCCTGATGGATAAATGATTAGACCAGAGTCACACAAAACACAAAACATAAACAGAACAGAAGAAAGATTTGAACTCAGCTTTCCTCATTTTTCGTTCTTCCTTCTGCCAGTAGATGGATATTGCTGATATCCTTAAGTCTGTGGGGAAAGGTTTGCAGCTTTTCATTCTAGAGCAGTGTTTCATTTGTGCTTTTGTGGCAGAGAACTTGTTGCTTCCGAATAAGTCCAGAAGGTAGCCTCAGCTGAGGGTGCCGTCCACTAATAGCCAGTATAATGCTTGCTGTTCCAGGAGCCATGTTTGACCAGGACTGTGGGAAGTTCGTATTCATGCTGGAGGCTCTTGTGAGGAGATGAGTTGGTGAACAGAGAAACCGGCATGAAGATGCTCCCAGGAGTGGGCGTGTTTGGGACCGGCAGCTCCGCCCGGGTTCTGGTCCCACTGCTGAGGGCGGAAGGGTTCACCGTGGAGGCCCTGTGGGGGAAGACTGAGGAGGAGGCAAAGCAGCTTGCCGAGGAGATGAACATCACCTTCTACACCAGCCGGACCGATGATGTCTTGCTACATCAAGACGTGGATCTTGTGTGCATCAATATCCCCCCTCCACTGACCCGGCAGATATCTGTGAAGGCTCTAGGTATGGACAGTCAGGCTGTAGCAAGGGCAGGTTGTGTCTCCCTCTGGGTGGTCCTCGTATGTCACTGCTCTCCTCTGTGCTGGGGAGGGCACACTGGGGGCGTACTACAGCTGTGGGAAGAAATACTCCAGCCTTCCTCACCTCCATAAGTAACTCCCTGAACAAAAATGAAGCAAACGTCTTAAGAGTTGGCCTCTCACAGGGGCTGGAGATCATTACATGCCGTGCAATGTGGTACTCGCTTTGGCAGCACACAGACATTTCATGCGATGTCAGGTTGGCCTGTTTGAAGTCAGAGTTCAAAGACTTGGGCAGTAGGAAACGGATTGTAACTGATGTGTTTGTTCTTCCATTTCCGTGGCACAGAGCACCACAGAGAGGACAGGAAGGTGTGTAGCAAGGCTGCCATTTCCCATGTTTTGTCAGTCCTTCGCTAGATCAAGTGCACACCCTTCCTGCCGCATTTTGCAATCTTGTGTGTGGGAAGGCAGGGAGGCTCTCTGACAGGGTCCACAGGGCTGTCTGCTCACATCTCTGCCTCTTTGGGAAGCAGTAGACAGGGCAGAGCTTCCTGAGCTGTTCTCCTGCAGTTGCTTTTGGGCTACTCTTCCCTGTCAACTGTAGGTGACTTTTCTCTTTTTCTTATGTAAATCAGAATCTAATTGAATAGGAAAACAAGCCAGTAAATATTTATCCAGCAGTTACTTTTTTTTTTTTTAACACACTGCCTTCTCAGGCACTGCCTACACAGGCACTGTCCTGATGTCTTTCTGTACATTCACAGCAGTGTTGAATCAGAGCCCTGCCTGACTTCAGATTTTACAGTTCAATTGAAGAGACTAGAGATCACATATGTTACAAAGTAGATGAGAAAAGACTTGGGTCACAATTCAAGTAGCATATAATTAATTGACAGGGAAGTTGTGTTATGTAAAGTGGTAGGAACGAAATATTTCCCTGATGCAGTCAGTGATCTTGGGGCCCAGGGGCTCGTATGCCATGAGGCTTGACCACTCCTCCTGTCCACTACCATGGTGGAGAATCCAAGCCTCTGCTACTTGTCTCCCTTGTTCTGAGGAGAAAAGAAGGTCTGTCATCTCTGGCCCAGTGTGTTGGTAAAGATAAACGGTCATTGGAGTTTGCAAGAATGTGAGTCTGGTGGTTAATTTGGGGGCATGTATATTTTGGCCAAATATTGTAGATGGTTTGTCTTTTTCAGAGAGCAGTGTCTAAGGATATGTGTAGATACTAGATTCTTAGGAGGGCAGGTAATGACTTTCAGATTTAGTTTGGAAGTCGGCCTAAGCCAACCCTTTAACAGAGGGCTAGTGCCAGGGGATCAAGCTACTGTGGCCGTTTGATTGCTTGCCATCCCCATAGCACGAATGCAGGCTGGTGAAGCCAGGTGTATCCAGAGGCAGAGTAGTAGAGGCTCTCGGTCTTCTTAGAATTTAGGGACCCCCAGAAACTATTGCCAAGCTACATAGGAAGAAAGAGGACACTCCAGGGTTCTTTGGCCAAAGGCCTGTGTTTTCTGGTTTGTGGTACAGGAAAACGCTGGACTTGATTTTCATATAAACAGGAAGGACAGGGATGACCAGAGACTTCTGGGATCTTCTGTTTCAGCCCTTGGTGAACCAGCGTCATCTGTCTTCTGTCTTCTCTCTCTGCAGCTCTGTCGTAGGAGATAAGGGTGTGAATGAGAGTCCTTGCTCTGTTGTAGGCACGCAGTCCCAGGGCCAGGTTGGTGGGTCTTGGAGAGCTCATGCGAGCTCCCTTCAGGTACTGCCCACTCAAACCCCAGAGGAGTTGCTGAGCATATTGTAACCACGAAGTTCACTCCCTGTGTCCTTTCACCATTTTGTTTTTAAGATTTGTTCATTTATTGGGGTACCTGGGTGATTAAGTAGTGGTAAGTGGGTGATTAAGCCTCTGCCTTTGGCTCAGATCATGTTCTCGGGGGTCCTGGGATTGAGACCCGCATCAGGAATCTGCTCAGCAGGGAGCCTGCTTCCCCCCCCCCCCCGCCTATTTGTGATCTCTCTCTCTCTGTGTCAAATAAGTAAATAAAATCTTTTAAAAAAAAAAAAAAGATTTGTTCATTTATTTGAGAGAGAGAAAGAGCGTGCATGGGAGAGCATGGGGGTGGGGGTAGGGCCAGAGGGAGACAGAATCCCAAACAGACTCCCTGCTGAGCACAAAGCCCTACACAGGACTCAATCTCATGAGCCATTAGATCATGACTGGATCTGAAATCGAGAGTCCCACATTTAAGTGACTGTGCCACCCAGGTGCCCCTCAGTTTTTTTTTTTTTTAAGATTTTATTTATTGGGCACCTGGGTGGCTCAGTTGGTTGGGCGACTGCCTTCGGCTCGGGTCATGATCCTGGAGTCCTGGGATGGAGTCCCACATGGGACTCCCTGCTCGGCGGGGAGCCTGCTTCTCCTGCTGATCTCTCTCCTCTCATGCTCGCTCGCTCTCTCTCTCTCAGATAAATAAATAAAATCATTTTTTTAAAAAAAGATTTTATTTATTTATTTAGCAGAGAGAGAGACAGCGAGAGCGGGAACATAAGCAGGGGGAGTGGGAGAGGGAGAAGCAGGCTTCCAGCTGAGCAGAGAGCCAGACATGGAACTCCATCCCAGGACCCCAGGACCATGACCTGAGCTGAAGACAGATGCCTAACGACTGAGCCAACCAGGTGCCCCCCTTTCTTTTTTTTTTTTTTTTTTTTTAAGATTTTATTTATTTATTAGATCACAAGTAGGCAGAGAGGTGGGGCAGGGAAGGGCGGGGCGGGTGGGGGGGCAGGCTCCCTGCTGAGCAGAAATCCTCACGCTGGGATGGATCTCAGGACCCAGAGATCGTGACTTGAGCCAAAGGCAGAGGCTCAACCCACTGAGCCACCCAGGTGCCCCCCCCTTTTCCTTTTGTTTAAATTGAGAATTCTCACTTAAGTACTCTCTCTGCCTGCTTCTCTGCCTACTTATGATCTCTCTGTCTCAAATAAATAAAATCTTAAAAAAAAAAGAGTTGTATGCTCTTCCAACTGAGCCAGTCAGTTGCCCCTAAGTTAAATTCATTTTATTTTTAAAATCATTTTTTAATTATTTCTTTTTTTCCAAGATTTTATTCATTTATTTGACAGGCAGAGATCACAAGTAGGCAGAGAGGCAGGCGGGGCAGGGGAAGCAGGCTCCCCACCGAGCAGGGGACCAGGACCCTGAGATCATGACCCGAGCTGAAGGCAGGGGCTTAACCCACTGAGCCACCTAGGTGTCCCAAATTCATTTTAAAAATAAGTAAACAAACAAATAAATAAATAAATAGGGGAGCCTAGGTGGCACCTGGGTAGATATAGGAAAAGGAGTGTACAGAGTAGGTGAGACATAGGAAGTGGAGAAGGCTCCTCACATGGTGAAGAGGATGAGAAAAGTCACCATTGTGCAGAAGAGCCCCAAGGCCCCCCAAGAAGGCAAAACCCAGAATGGGGTAGGAGAAGAGCTGTTGCTTCAGAGAGGGGTTCCTGGTATAACCAATGATGAGGCTCCCAGACAGAGTCCCGGTTCCATCCCCAGAGCCAGCCACCCCTACCGTGGCAGCCCCAGCCCTGGTGAATTTGACTTCTATGTTGATCCCCCTTGAAACAGCGCTGGTTCAGAAGCTGTGGCTAGGAATAAGTAAGGTCAGGGGATGTGGGGCTGCCAAGCTGCCGAGGCTCTCATCTGTCAGTGTCTCCAGTGGCTAGTGCAGACAGTGATTGGCTCAACACCTGAGAGGTGCGCCTGACCAAGAAGGAGTTGGAGCCACCCTTGCTCAGGCGGACATTTTCAGGGGTTGAGGGGCTGTGGCAGGAGAGCTGCTTCCAGGGCAGAGAAGACAGAGAACAATCCTCAGTTTTTTGGTTTGGTTTGGTTTGGTTTGGTTTTAGATTTTATTCATTATTTGACGGAGAGAAACCGGAAGAGAAAGGGAACATAAGCAGGGGGAGTAGGAGAGGGAGAAGCAGGCTTCCTGCTGAGTAAAGATTCCGAGGCGGGGCTCAATCCCAGGACCTTGGGATCATGACCCAAGCTGAAGGCAGACGCTTAATGACTGAGCCACCCAGGTGCCCCCTCAAGTCTTTTTTTTTAAACTGGGGGAAAGTGATATAATTATTAGCTATATAGCTATTGACATACTCTTAATTCTAGATCACATCTGATCTGATCAGATCTTGAACCTGTGAGAAACTTACCACAATCATCTAAAGACTCTATTTAGGGACCTCTGGGTGGCTCAGTGGGTTAAAGCCTCTGCCTTCCGCTCAGGTCATGATCCCAGGGTACTGGGATCAAGCCCCGCATCGGGCTCTCTGCTCAGCGAGGAGCCTGCTTCCTCCTCTCTCTGCCTGCCTCCCTGCCTACTTGTGATCTCTGTCTGTCAAATAAATAAAATCTTATTAAATAAATAAATGATACTCTATTTTTTTTAATTTTAATTTATTTGACAGAGAGAGATCACAAGTAGGCAGAGAGGCAGGCAGAGAGAGAGAGGAGGAAGCAGGCTCCCTGCTGAGCAGAGAGCCGGATGTGGGACTCGATCCCAGGACCCTGAGATCATGACCTGAGCTGAAGGCAGCGGCTTAACCCACTGAGCCACCTAGGCGCCCCTAAAGACTCTATTTAGTTAAGGGTCCTCCTTGCATTATACTATGCTAAGCATTATAAAAGATAAATCTTAGAGACTGAAAAATACCAGTAGAGATTTGCATCTGTGAAGACGTGTATGATGATGGGGCACCTTGCTGGCTCAGTCGGTAGAGCATTCGACTCTTGATCTTGGGGTCGTGAGTTGGAGCCCCACGTTGTACATAGTTACATTGCAGGGGGGACATATGACAGACTGTATATTCTTCTAAAATTTTTCATGCTGGCCAGTAGGACTGTATTTTCTCCTGGCATTCACATGCATAAAATCATAGAAATTTCAAGCCTGTGGCCTCTATGAAGAGAACCTCCAGGCCAGTGTTCTCAGAATGTGATTCTCAGACCTGCACCTTCAGCATCATGTGGAAACTTGTTATAAATCCAGATTCTCAGTGCGCATCCCAGACCTTCTGAATCTCTGTGGGTGAAGCCTAGCAGTTGTGTTTGAAGAAGCCTTCTAGGTGATTCTGACACACACTAAAGACTTGAGAACCACTGACCTAATCCAGCGTCTTCCTTTTCAGTGAAAGAAACCAAAGCCCAGAAACACTAGGGTTACATCTCATTAAGTCTTAGTGGTGTAGGAAGAATTACATTTTCCTCAGTTTGTTTGAGAGAGAGAGAGAGTGAGCAAGAGAGCACTAGCCAGGAGGGGGAGCAGGAGAGGGAGAGGGAGAAGCCAACTTTCACTGAGCAGGGAGCCTGAAACAGGGCTCGATCCCAGGACCCTGGGAGCATGACCTGAGCCGAAGGCAGACACTTAGCCAACTGAGCCACCAGGTGCCCCCATAAAGATTGTTTCTTGCCCTTGCTCTTACTGATGGTTTTCTAAAATTCACTCTTGGACTTAGCCTCCGGAGGTGTCCTTTTCTTATCACAGCTCTTTTTGTGGCATTTTATTTTCTACTTTTTTTTTTTTTTCCCCATCTTCTTTTGCCTTCAGTGTTATCCTTAAAGCTTTTCCATGAGTTCCTTAAAGGAGAGGGAGGGACCCTAACATGTTTTATTTCTCAGTTTAGAAGTGGTTCGGAAAAATGTATTCTAGTCTGCAAAATGCCCCAACATTTTTGCCACAGTTGAATGTTTTCTTAAATCTGTCACTAAAAGGTAGGTTTCTGTGCCCAGTTCTTGGCACTAGTGTGCTTCATTAGAAAAACACTGAATTTGCCAACCCTTTCCTATGGACTTGTGAGATAAAGAGATACTGTTCTTCAAAGAGCCCAAATAATTTAATCTCTGGAATCCTGGTCCCTGGGGACGTCTTCTCTGATTCCCTGCCCAGTCAAGTTCAGGTTCCTGGTATATGTTCTCATTTTACCATTTATTTCATCTTCACTGCATTTATCACAAGTACAGTTCTACATGTATTTATATGGTAATCTGATTAATAGCTACCTCTCCCACTAAACCTTAAGTCCTCTGAAAGTAAAGACCAAACCCAGTGCTGTGTCCCCAGGGCATAGCACAGGGCCTGACACACAAATTCTGCTCATGTAGGGGCGCCTGGGTAGCTCAGTGGGTTAAGCCGCTGCCTTCGGCTCGGGTCATGATCCCAGGGTCCTGGGATTGAGTCCCACATCGGGCTCTCTGCTCAGCAGGGGGTCTGCTTCCCTTCCTCTCTATCTGCCTGCTTCTCTGCCTACTTGTGATCTCTGTCTGTCAAATAAATAAATAAAATCTTTAAAAAAAAAAAAAATTCTGCTCTTGTACCCCCAGTCTGGTGTGACCTAGGGGGCTAGCAGGGCCAGAGACCTGAGAAAGAGAAGTCATTCAGTCTTGTGGCTTTCAGCTTTGTTTTTCTAGTAGCAGAAACGTTTTTGTACACCTACCCCCTACCACCGTCACCAAAGTAGACTTCCTGGATTTAGGGAGCACGGAAAAGTGGTGCTCTTCCTGAGCTACTTCTCTGCCTAGTGTTTGAAGTCTCCTTTCTCTAGTCCCATGTCTCTAGATGGGCTAACCAGGGTGCCGTGGTACTAGAGCTCTGAACCGGTGCTGTGTTAATAGGGAACAAAGAGATACTCTGGGGCAGCCTCACTGGGCCTCTGCTGTTCACTGGCACCTCAGTCCTGGGAAATCTGGGAATATGAGCTGGAGAAAGGGTTATAGCTTGAAATTTATTCACACTCCAAAAAATGTGAACTAATAAGCATTCAGCATCCATGCTTTTCCCACTCCCTGTTAAGAAAAAGCAGTCCCTAGCTTCTCTAATCTCTCCTTTGACTTCCTAGCAGGAATGCTAGATAACTTGAATAAATATGTCTTTCAGGGCAACCCAGGTTCTCTAAAGTTAAAGATCATGTGTAGTTGACCTGCAGGAACCTGTTTAACTCATGATGGCCTTTAACTCCCATACAGATAATACTATGCAATCCTGCGTTCAAAAGCATTCCTGTTGTTCAGGCTCAAGATGGGAGGTCTCTCCTCCTTCCCTGACCTCTCTTAACCTGCAACGGAGGTTCCTTATCCTGGTTTTATCATCACCAAACTCCCAGCAGCCACAAAAGTTCTTTTCCCCCCGCCCTGTCTCCCCTCTGCTCCATGCTGCAGTGTCCACTCAATCCCTGCCATGAATAAGTTAGAAGTAGTTTCTGGGTTGGTCAGAGCTGCAGCCCTCAGATGGGGTGTTTGTGTCTGAGAATCTAATTTCCTCATTATTTCCCTGATCAGCCGTTCATGTTCTGTAGCCACGTGGCCAGATTGTCACCCAAGATTGTGATTCTCCAGTCCCTAACCCTAAAATCCATGTATGTAGGGAAGTTTTGGAGACTTAGGAGCAGATGATAATAACAGTCAGGTGCTACTCTTCTTGTAGGGTGCCCTCCTCCCAGACCTGAGTGCAAGGACCTCCCCTTTGCTTTGCCCCCAACCCTGCATCTGTGGAGGTATTAACATAGGACTTCCATTCGAACCACCCCAAGTTGGTGTCTTGTGACTACTCATACCCTCATGAGCTTTCATCTTAACAGATGGAAGAGTATTGATTCTTTCTGCTTCCTAATATGGAAGCTGCTCAGTCTTCTAGCTCGCTCTCTCCAGGCCTTTTTTTAGCCTTGTTTTGCTCTCTCTGTACATCCCAGCTATAGTATAATCAGAGCAGTCATTAGGGCAGAAGGAATATTTTTACTCCCTTTCTCTTGCTACTAGAGCCGACCAAACATTTTCTGACCTTTTGACTACACTAACTTGTTGGACCAGTGTTTTCAGAGAACAATCTTTGGAACAATCTTTCTGCAGTTAAAACTGAGAGGGCAAAGCCTGTCCCCTAGAATAGAGATTAGATACTTTTGCCCCGAGCTGATCTAATAAATGTAGGAAAGTACATAGGCATGTCCATCTGTCCAGCCCACATATATTAGGCAGTGATCTCCAGAGAAACAGGACCAATGAAGGTATACAGAGAGAGGGAGAAATTTATTTTAAGGAATCAGCTCATGTGATTGTAGGAGCTGACAGATCTGAAATCTACAGAGCAGGACAAGAGGATGGAAATTCCAGCAACAGCTGATGTTGCAGAATTGAGTCTGGAGGCAGAATTCCTTCCTCTCCATGGAGCCTCAGTCTTTTTGCCTAAGACCTTCAACTGATTTTGAGGCCCACTCAGATTGTGGAGGGTGATCTGATGTACTCAAAATCTACTGGTTTAAATGCTAAAAACACACACACACACACACCCCTTCCCAACAGTGTCCAGATTTAAATGCTACACACACACACACACACACACACACACACACACACCCCTTCCCAACAGTGTCCAGATTGGTTTTTGCTGGACACCACAGCCTAACCAGGTTGGCATGTAAATTACCCACCATACCGCCTCTGTTTATTTCCGATTCCTGGTTTGCACCTTCTGCCTTTACTTTCATTTTCCCTTAAGAATTTACTTGTCTTTCTCCAGCCTATAACTTGTTCTTCAGTCCCAGTCCCAGTGTACCATTTTTATCCAGGCCATCACCTTTCCTCTTGTCCCAAGCCACCATCTGATAATAGGAGGCTTTCAGAGCTCATGTGCCTTCAGGAAAAGATTTTCCCCCCAATGTAAATCTCTTGGAACTTTGAGATTTTCTGGTGTGTTTTGTTCGTAGGTATTGGGAAGAATGTGGTTTGTGAGAAGGCAGCAACCTCAGTGGATGCCTTCCGGATGGTGACCGCCTCACGCTACTACCCACAGCTGATGAGCCTGGTGGGGAACGTGCTGCGCTTCCTGCCCGCCTTTGTGCGCATGAAGCAGCTGATCGCGGAGCACTACGTGGGTGCAGTAATGATCTGCGATGCCCGCATCTACTCAGGCAGCCTGCTCAGCCCCAACTATGGCTGGATCTGTGACGAGCTCATGGGCGGCGGGGGCCTGCACACCATGGGCACCTACATTGTGGACCTGCTGACCCACCTGACCGGCCGGAGAGCCGAGAAAGTACACGGGCTGCTCAAGACTTTCGTGAGGCAGAACGCAGCCATCCGTGGCATCCGCCATGTCACCAGTGACGACTTCTGCTTCTTCCAGATGCTCATGGGCGGGGGGGTGTGCAGCACAGTAACACTTAACTTCAACATGCCAGGCGCCTTTGTGCACGAGGTCATGGTGGTGGGCTCTGCAGGACGCCTCGTTGCCCGAGGAGCGGACCTCTACGGGCAGAAGAACTCTGCCACGCACGAGGAGCTGCTCTTGAGGGACTCGCTGGCCGTGGGGGCAGGGCTGCCCGAGCAGGGGCCCCAGGATGTCCCGCTGCTCTACTTGAAGGGCATGGTCTACATGGTGCAGGCCCTGCGCCAGTCCTTTCAGGGGCAGGGGGACCGCCGCACCTGGGACCACACCCCTGTCTCGATGGCCGCCTCGTTCGAGGATGGGCTGTACATGCAGAGTGTGGTGGATGCCATCAAAAGGTCAAGCAGATCCGGGGAGTGGGAGGCTGTGGAGGTGCTGACGGAAGAACCTGACGCCAACCAGAACCTCTGTGAGGCGCTCCAGCGGAATAACCTGTGAGCCTGCGCGTGGGCTCCCTGCCCCGGGGCGGAGGGGCCAGGGGCAGGGGGGACCAGAAGCTGAGGTGGGAGGGCTCGGCCGGAGCTCAGACAGTATCTTTCATTTCACCAGTGAACTTGGGCAGGGCCCAGGTGAAGCCCAAGGTGGCCCTAGGAAAACGCCCCCTCCACTGCTCATCTACTCCTCACACTTGCAGGGTGCTGATGTAGCTGAGGGCCAGCACAGTGAAGCGGGCTGGAGCTGCCCCCGCTCTCTGCGCAGTCACGCTGGGAAGCAGAGCCAGCCAGAGCTTGACTTGGAGGCTGCCTTCGCCGATTGGTGGTCCTAACTAGGTGAGGAAGCATGGCAAGAACCCAGCTTGGCTGGTTCCTCGGCCTGAGGAAAAATGACAAGAAGCCTTGTTTTCATGCCCTTCCTGGGCTAGGGCATCTCAGGAACGGTGAGGGCATCCAGTCATCCCTCAGGGATCCGCACCTGTCCTTCCCGTGTGACCAGGCCCTTCCAGCCTCTAGGCTGCCCCTTCCCTGGCAGGGAGGAGGGGTTGTTCATTAGGTAAGCTCTCAGGGGCTGTTGACCTGGGGCAAAAGGGCCTGTGACTTGGCAGAGAGGAGATAGGGAGGGTTCTGGAATATCTGATAAATGTTCATAAATAAACCAGAAAGTCTGACACTATGTCATGTAGTTGCTGGTGGTTTGTTTGGTGAGTTGGGTTTCTTCAATCATGAAAGGCTTGTTTACTGTTACAGATTGTTTATGTTTTTCTCTTTCCTTGTGGCTCCACAGTAGCTCTGGCCTGCTTTGGATCCATCACAGTCTAGTGGGCTTATCCCTTGTGACTGAATCCCAGGAACCCTCCAGGGAAAAGTCTTTTCTCAGACAACAGGACTCGAGACTTCCTAACCTGTGCTTGTCACGCATGCCGTCTCAGGGAGATAGGGAGAATTAGGGACCCTCCTGGGCTGGAGTTCAGGAAGAGTTCTGTTCTCGCAACCATGGATTTGGCTCTGGAAAGCCCTGGGAGAGGAGAAGTGAGGAGTGCTCTCAGGGAACCTGGATGGAATGAACTAGAGGACGGCTCCACGTCTTGCCCCATGGAGAGGGTATAGCCAAAGGCCGCCTGACCCAGACAGCCGGTCACCAGCTTTGCTTCCCCCCACCCTTTGTTTTTTTAAGATTTTATTTATTTATTTGACAGAGATCACAAGTAGGCAGAGAGGCAGGTAGAGAGAGGGAGAAGCTGGATCCCAGGACCCTGAGACCATGACCTGATTTGAAGGCAGAGGCTTAACCCACTGAGCGACCCAGGCGCCCCAGCCTTGCTTTTATTAACTGGTCTACGCTGGGACCGCCTTTTAACCATGTCAGAGGTGAGGTATGTCACAGTAAAGGACACAGGCACCCATTTGTTTCCTCTGCCAGCCTTCCCAGATTAGGCCTAAACCCAACTCTTCCCTTCTCTAAACTTTCTCTCTCTTCCTTGCCCTGGGCTCCTTGCCAGAGAAAGAAAGGTTCAGGGAAGCCTCCCTCTTCCTCTTGGCACCCTTTCTAGAATTCGTCAGGCTGATTTTCCTATGTGTTGTCCTGGTTCTAAACCTTGTCCTTGTGCAACAACACAGCAGGGGCTAGTGTTGGGGAGTGTGCTGCTTGCATGCTGCCCACCCCCTGCCTCCCGGGGAGACACTTCATGTGTGTTACTTAATTTAATATCCAAACCACTCTATGGGCTACCACTACGAAAATTCTCATTATTCAGATCAGAAAACTGAGGCAGAGAGGGGCAAAGTTCCTTGCTTCTTATAAGTTACAAGTGATGGAGCCAGGAAGGAATCTGGTCAGGGTCCTCTGACTACAGAGCCTGACCCTGGACTACTCTTCCCCAGCACTTGCAGATCTCAGAGACCAAGTGCCCCGGCCCTGCCCCTCCCCGCTCAGGCCCCCGGCCAGGTTACTGCCTTCCCTCTGCAGCAGGAATTTCAGTGAGGCCTCAGCCAGGAGGCGGACTGCAGAGAGAGCCCACAAGGCAGGATGCCGCTCGAGTTGAGAAAGGGGTGGATGGGTGCCTGGGTGGCTCAGATGGACACTTGATCTCAGCCCAGGTCTTGGTCTTGGGGTTGTGGGTTCCAGCCCCGCACAGGGGTCCATACTGGGTGAGGAGCCTACTTTAAAGAAAAAGAAAGAAAGAAAGGCTGCTCTCTTCTTCCTGGGGTGATCAGCTCAGCTCCAGGTCAGTCCCTCTGTGTGTTAGTAGGATGATGGGAGCCTTCCTAAATTGGGGTATTTATAAGAAAGCACAAGTGTCCGTCATACATGACTCAGGTGCTCTTACTTAAGGAAGAGCCAGGTTGCTGACCCGCAGTGGCACTACTGAAGTTTCATGGGGCTCCACAGCAAACCCCTTCTTTACAAAGACAGGTTCCCAGAAGTCCTGAGGCAAGTGACAGTGGGCTTGGTGTAGAACTACTTTTGTGAGGACCCTGGGGTCCTCTGTTGGTACTCCCCAGAGCATAGGCCCAGGGCCATCCCCCACCCAGATGCCTGTGGCTGAGGAAACCAGCTGGGTTCTCCTCCTCAGGGGTGACTGTGTCTGCATTCGGATCCAGGCTGGTCACGCAGCGCCCCCTCCTGGAGGAAGGCAGCATCACCTCCCAGGACCAGCTCCTTAATCTCCAGATCTTCCTGGGGCAGAGTAGATTAAATTTTCCCAAGCCGCTGGAAATGCAGTTCACTCTCTGTGAGAGCAGCCAGAAAAGAAGTTCCAAATACCTATTGTTTATTTCTCAACTCCCAACCAAATGTAGGCCTCATACTCATCCAAACAGCAGTCAACCTAGTAGTCCCCCTTACCTCCCTTTCCCGTCTCCCTTCCACGTTTTGCCCTTCTCACTCCTGCTCAAGTGACCTCTCCAGAATGCTGGGCCAAGATCCTCCTTGCCTACACTCCTCATCACTCCCAGAACTCCCCACCCTGGTCTGGTGGCCATGCCTCTGCTTAAGCCATGCTAAATGAGGGGGCCCTCCTGCATGGGACTGACTTCTTCCGCATAAGCCAAGTTTTTCCCTGGTGCACCTCTGCTTGGAAGGCCCCCCAACTCTCCTTCAGGAGTTAGCTGGAGGGCTGTCTCTTCACTGCTTCCCTAGGCAAAATGGCAGCTCTTCCCACCACCAAGGTCCCACAGCTTTGGTCCTCTGCTCTTCTGTGGCACCTGTCTCCTTGCATTACACTCAGCATTTCCCCCTTAGAGTGAGCTCTTACTTATTTTTTAAGACTTTATTTATTTGAGGGAGAGGCAGACTCCCTGCTAGTAGGGACCCTAATGTAGGGCTTGTTCCCAGAACCCTGGAATCATAACCTGAGCCAAAGGCAGACACTTAACTACTGAGTCACCCAGGCGCCCCTAAGGTGAGCTTTTAGGAACAATAGTAGTGACTTGTTCTTTCTGTGGCTACTCTAATCCACCCTGCTTAGAAAAACCTGCCAGGATATAGACCTGCAAATGTAGATCAGTTCTGAATATTTCTGACAAGACCTGTTGGAAGGGAGGGACAGAAGGGAGGGATTTCCTCGTACCTGCAGCTCTGGACACCACACAGAATTCAAACACTTGGCCTTCTTGGGTCAGGCCTCAGCCAGAGTCGTCAGGTCCAGATCTGCAGGGTTCAGGAAAGGACAGTGTCCCTGGTGTCCAGGGTGTGATCTCATGCGAAGCCACTTCCCTCAAGGCCTCTGCTTCCTCAGCCATGAAGTGAGGCAGTCAAGCTCAGTTAACTTTTTTTTTTTTTTTAAGGATTTTATTTATCTGAGAGAGCAGAATGAGAAAGATCATGAGTGGGGTGAGGGGCAGAGAGGGAGAAGCAGACTCCCTGCTGGAGCCTGATGTGGGGTTCAATCCCAAGACCCTGAGATCATGACCTGAACCAAAGGCAGATGCTTGGCTAACTGAGCCCCCCAGGTGCCCCAAGCTCAGTTGGGGTAAGAGTAAAGAGGCCTTTACCTCTGAAAAATTCTGCAGAATCCATACTCATCCCTATGGACATGTCTGCATGGTCATGTATGCACCAAGTCTGCATGGTCCCTGTGGACAGTATCTTCTGGGGTGGTCTGGTTGCTACCCGGGGAGAAGTGTGAGCAGAAATAATTAAAAATAAATAAATAATAATAATAAAGTGTGAGCAAAAAAATAATAATAATAATAATGGTCTTTCAAGTGACCTGTGAAGGTGGAAGCAACCTGGGACAATGCCGATTTTCTTCCTGTTTCCACCTGGGCCTGCCCACCCTATCCCAGTGATCTTGCCAGGCCATTATTCAAGGGGTCCCCCACATGGTTCTGGACTTTGGATGGCCTCAGCCTTTCAGATCCTGACCTGTTCTCTGCAGCTTCCTCAGCTCCCCACCTTGGCCTCCCTATCTTTGTGCCTTTTGGGGGGGCCCTCTGCTAGGTTGGTGCAATGCAATGACAAATGCTCTTGGGGAGTTCACAGTCTAGTCCCGAAAACAGTTATAACCCACAGCAGCAGTGGTATGTAAATGCTACACCCTGGGTGGTAGAAGCAAAGTTCCCCCAAGTCTTCAAGGTAAGAGCGCAATGGGCAGGTGGAGGGGTAAAGGAATAAAGGCATTTTAGGCAGGGGAAGCCCCACGTGGAGAGTAAAAGAAAGATGTGGTTGGTCAGGACTTAAAGCCACTGAAAAGTTTTAAGGCATCTGGGGCAAGAGGTGCAAGATGCTAGAAGGGAAGCAACAGATCGGGTTCAGGTGGGTGCGCAGCGGGATCACTAGGTGGATTCGTCGGGCAGGGGACTACAAGCAGGGAGAGTAGGGTGCTCTCGCCTGAAGATAACCGTCCCAGGACAGGGGTGCTGAACATAGGATCTGAGAGACTCAGCCTACAGGGTACATACACCAGATTTGCTGCCTGATTAGCTTGCAGCAGTAAAGAATAAGCGAAGAACAGGATGGGCTCTGGGGCGACACCCATGATTTTGGCTTGAACAGTTGTGCAAAAAAGCATATTGGAGAGAAAAGTTACTCATTTAATTTGGAAATCTTTACATTTAAGGTATATGAGGTACATTAAGGTATATAAAGGACATGCAGGAGGACGAGGAGGCAGCAGGATATGAGGGTTTCCAAAATGTCCAGCACTGGCTGCCACTTAAGCTTTTGCCTGTTTGTGGTTATCCAGTGGCTTGTCTGCAAGGCTCAGGGAGAACATTCATATCCTCCACTACCCCCTGGCTGCCAGGAAAAAGGCACCAATGCCTCTGTTAGCGGGGCCACCTTACGGGCAAAGTCTGGTCCAGCTGTGGCCTCCAGTAGGTGGCTAGTGTTCCGAAGATGCCACTCTTGGGGCAGGCAGATGAACTCGGACACCTCCATGGGGGACCTTAATTGTTGGACCCTCCTGGTCAGACCAAATGCAGACTGCTCCCCTGGGAGACAGGGAGAAGAGCCAAGCACTTGCTTGCTGTGACCTAGCCATCCCTTTCCTTTCTCCGCCCCAAGTTTCTCCTTATCATCACCTCCTTCTACATCCCCACTGTTCTCCTGTCTGACCTTCAGGTTCATCTGAGGAGCATTTAAATGCACAAAAGTAGGCTCCACCCCTGCAGATTCTGATTTGGTTAGGTCTGGGGTCGTGCCCAAGAACCTGTACTTTTGTCAAGTTCTTGGGTCATCCAGATGACCAGTCAGGCTTCAAACCCTGCACCCACCTTCCCAGCCTCTCTTCAGCCATCTTATTTGTGAAATCACAAAGTCTGAGAAAAGGAAAAATGTTTATTTTCAGCAAGTTCAAGGTCCCAAGTTGGGAGAAGGGCCAACTTCTCCCCTCCACCCAGGGCCTAGGCTGCTGCTCTGGTTCAGACTTAGGAGAAGGGGAGTCACCAGTGGCGGGGGTGGGGGATGCGGCAGGAAAGTCACTTGTACTGAGGAGAGAGTGGAGGTACGAGTGGGGCGGCGCAAACACTCAGTATCTTGTCAATGTCCACCTGGGTTGACTTATCCACCTCAGCCTTGAGGTGGCTGCTGACCCCCAACCTGGACACACACCCAGGCTCCTCTCCCACCTCCTCTCCCAGGGGACCCAGAGCATGGGTGGAGGACACCAATGTATTGGGACAAGGCAAAGTGAGGCCCGAGGCCAGCTCACCTGCCACAGGCAGCAAGGCCTGCAGTTGCTCCACACCTGCTTCCTCGGGGACCAGGGCCAGCTCCAACTCCGTCTCCATCTCTGCCTCAGCCTCCCTGTCCCCCTCCCCTGCCTGATTCAGCTCCGGATTGCAATAGTTGATGTACTGGTACAGGGGCCGCAGGCGCTGGGCCTTTCCTGCAAAGACCCGGGTCAGGGCAGGGGCTGGAACACCAAGCTGTGCCATGTCAGGGTCCCATGAGGCAGGAGGAAAAGGGAAGGCCCAGGGGCTGCCACTCACGCTCCAGCCCCAAGGTCTCTGAAGGTGCAGACACCGTGCTGGCCAGAGCTGGAAGCACTGGAGTCCCCAGACTCTTGCGCTTCTTGGCTTTTTTGTGCTGTTTGGCAGATGGTAAGGGCTCACTCTGGCTACTCTCCGATTCCTCCTTCTGCAGTGGCAGCCCGTGTGGCATCTCTGCTTCAGCCCTAGGATGGGCTTGGTAGCTAGGCCCTGGGAGGCTGGGGGATAGGAGGCCTAAGGAGCCAGCCTCCAGCTTTGGCTCCTGTGCCCTGACCATAGGGAATAGCCCTGCCTGTCCACCACCTGGGGCCTAGATTCTTGTCCCTTTCCTGGTCAGTGAGGCTCTGGGCTGGACAGGGGACTAGAGCTTCTGTGAGCTAAGTACTCTACGAGGCCTTGAGACTCCTCCCCTGGATGCCTCCCCCAACCCCCAATGCCAGGGCTCTTCAGGAACAGGGGGACAGAGGAGTGATGGTGGCGGCAGGGGATAAGGTGTGAGCCCACCCAACTCCCTCCTAAAGACCAGAAGCTCTGACCCTCTGAAAACTCCCTCACTTGACCGGCTTCCTCTTCGGACCATGACTGGCCCTCACAATGGAGGCTGTAGGCCTGGGACCTCTCTCCTCTAGCAACTCCACCTCTAGCTTAAGCCTCTCTTCCTCCAGCTTGAGTTGTTCCTCCTGGACCTCCGGCTCTGAGACTGGTCCTGTTGGGCACTTGTCTTCACCCAAGGTCCGGCAGGCCTCATAGGCTGGTACCAGGCACGGGTCGGCCATCACTGGACACTAGAGGTGACACATAGGTAACTGGTCACCAAGCAAAGGATACAGGGGATCAGTCATGAGACACCTGAGAAACACCAAATGCAGAGGAAGGGCACCAACCAGCCCGTGTCCCTCCCTGCCCCATGGAGCTCGTCCTGGCAGTTAGGGGGGCGTCGCACAGAGTTTGGCCTCCTAGAGCGCCGCGGACAAGTGTTTGAAGACTACACAGCCTGACGGTCACCTCAAAGTCTTGAGCGTGGCCACCGGACGACGACTCCGCGAGGTGTGCCGGCCCCACGGCTGTCTTCTCCTGGGCCCCTGGCCGTCTCTCGGTCACTGCTGAGGCCATGGCTGCGCGGGGTCCGCCTCTTCGAAGGTTGCTTGCGGGGAGGACGGCGAGGGGCCGGCCTTGGGGACCTGGCGCTGACCCCGGGGACCGGGCGCTGACCCCAGAGACCCGCCAGCAAGGGCAGGCGAGTGGGAAGGGAACCTGACGGTGGCTCGGCTCCAGTCTCAGCTGGAACTACAAGCCCCAGAAGGCTTTGCGCCAGGGGGCCGTGGCCCCTGACCTCAAGGACGGAAACTACTGTTGCCTGGCAACGGCAAGCCCGTGGGGTTGCAGCAGTCGGCGGCAAAACTGCTACGGTGAGCTCCTTGCCCGAGTGTTTCGAGGAAGGGTTCGCGTACCGGGCAGGGAAGTGGGTTAGGAGCGGAGGCGGCAAGGGCTGGCGGGGTCGGGCTGCGCGGCGGAGACCGGGAATGGAGGGCAAGGCCGGGGTCAGGGTCTGGGTCCAGGACAAGGGAGAAGGCACTGGGCTGAGGAAGGGGCCAGGGCCCGGAAATGCGCAGCCCAGCAGGCCTCGGTGCACCATTGCAGGGCAGCAACGGCGGCATGTGCGAGGGCCCGTCCCGCATCTCGGGGCCCATACCCCCAGACCCTACAGTCTGCCCTGACTACTACCGCCGGCCGGCCTCTGGTGAGTTGGGTATGGGGCGGCTCGGCGGGGCGAGGCCCAAGCGAGGTTCTGGCTCTGCTCCACTACTGAGCTCCGCACTCCGCCCCGTCTGGCCTGTCAGCCCAAGGACGCCTTGAGGGAAATGCGCTGAAGCTGGACCTGCTGACTTCAGACCTCGACTTGGACGCCACCCCTTCGCGCGGCCCCCGCATAGGTCCTGGAGCCAGAGAGATCCTGGAGCGAGGCCAGCGTGGCGTCGGGGGAGTGCTGTTGCAACTCGGGGGCATCTCCCTAGGTCCAGGGGCCTCTCCAAAGAGTAAGTTCGTACAGAAGGGGCATTGAGGCGAGTATGAGGTCAAACGCTGAGATCAAAAGTGTTGCTTCTCCTTCCCAGTTCTGGGCTCAGGCTTTGCCTCTCCGAGTGTCATTTTCTCCAACTATAAAAGGAGGGAGAAATGCATTACTTCCTCACAGGAGAGGACTGAATGAAGTAGTTCCCAGGAACCCTAGCTCAGCTTAATGAATTCATGCATCAGCTAAACCTTGTGTGTGGAGTGACTACTGCGGCCTGCTCTGTAGGTGCTAGAAAAACAATAAACAAGTGAAGAGATGGATATAATATACAAAGTGATTCATGGTGTACTTCACAATAAAAATGTAGAGAGTAATCAAGGACATAAGAAGGTAATTGTCAGGAAGGGAATGTAGTGATGTGTAAACTGTCTTAGATGGTGAGGTCAGGGAGATCTTTCTGTAGGAGGGAGGGTGCAGGCCGAAGTCTGACCTGATGGGACTTGGATCTCCTGGGCTGTATGTAGGGTAGAGTCTGGCAACATCTTTTTCCCAGGGAAGGACCCTAAAGACCATGAGAAGGAGAACCTGAAGCGGATCAGGGAGATCCAGAGGCGCTTCCAGGAGCAGGAGCGCATCCGGGAGCAGGGACAGCCCAGGCCCCTGAAGGCTCTGTGGCGCTCGCCCAAATATGACAAAGTGGAGTCCCGGGTCAAGACCCAGCTACAGGTACCTGACTTGGAGAGCCATGAGCATTGTTTATCCTGTTGACTGACAGGCAGTTATGCTCAAATCTGAGTTAGGGGTAGGGGTGAAAATCACAGGGGACTAGGGTACCAGGGGCTAAGAAATGGCTGATTGTACTGCAGGGTCAGGCTGGGGGTTTCCTCAGAAGTGGTGATGGCTGGGGATCCTGAAGGGCAAGTAGGAATTAGGCAAGGAGAGAATGGAAGACAACATTCTACTGAGATGGAACCTTATAGATAGAAGTCCTAAGACTAGAGGGAGTGTGGGCAGTGGTATGCTGTGTACAGGGGAGAAGAGCATGAGGCTGGGCTAAGAAGTCAGCCAGACCCACATCATAAAAGATCCCTTTATTTCTATGGGTGTTGAGAAGGACAGGGGTACAGTGGTGGGGTTCTTTGGTAGACAGTAGTATCATTTCTCTATCCAGAGTCTTCAGAGGGAGGAACAGGATAGAAAGAAAAGACAGTAAGGTCATATGCAAATTTGTTGAAACTGAAGCATTTGTGGAACTCCTAGGGGGCTGGGAGTATGCCCAGGAAACAGATGGAGAGTCAGGTCTGGATCTGGAGAGACAGACCAAGGAGTTATTGAGGATTAGGCTGACGATAGTGAGCCCAGGGAAATGACCCTGGTTTTGAGGGCTTGGAGGCCAGCTGTGAATGACCTTGGTGGGGACAGACCCAGGAAGCTTGGCCAGGAAGGAGAGAAAAAGGGAATGGTTTAGCCAGAGTCAGGACTGAGGTTGAAGGAAGGGTGGTTTGTTGTTTTCCTAGAGATGTGAGACACCCACATACTTAAATGCTCATGGATCGAAGTGTTCCTTCAAAAGGGAAGAGGCCCTTAGGGCTGGAGATAAATATCCTCACAGGCAGAAGGAACTGAAGCTCACTCGTATGGGTGGCTTAAGACTGACTTCAGCCTGCCTGATTCCTCTGCTATGCCCTGCCCTCCAGGAGCCCAGCCCTGCCTCTGGAACAGAGCCTGCCCACTTTCTGCGGGCACACTCCCGCTGCGGCCCTGGGCTGCCACCACCCCGTGTCCCCAGTCCTCAGCTAACCCCATCAGGCCCCAGTGCTAAGGTGAGAGGATGTGTGGTAGCTGGGGGAGGGGGGCAGCGATCTTGAGGGGTCCAGGAGCACATCACAGTGCTGTCTGCCCCATCCTGCTTGCCACGTCCTGCAGGGGCCAGGCCTGGGTGTGGACTTCATTAGCCACAATGCCCGCACTGCCAAGAGGGCCCCCCGGAGGCATTCCCGCTCACTGCAGGTCCTGGCACAAGTGCTGGAGCAGCAGCGGCAAGCCCAGGAGCACTACAACACCACGCAGAAGGGCCATGTGCCTCATTAGTAGGTCCCACTGCCCAACACCCAGGGTGAGGGGTGCCTGTGGAGGGTGGGAGATGACCTCTGCCCCTGGGACCATCACCTCTGAGCCTGTGCATCTGCAGCTTGTTGGAACGCAGGGATCTGTGGCGGCGGGAGGCCGAGGCCCGTCAGCAGAGCCAGCCGGACCCTGCCATGCCCCCAGGCCACACTCGCATGCCTGAGAATCAGCGGCTGGAGACCCTGAGCAATCTGCTCCAGAGTGAGTTCGTGGGCAAGGGATAAGGGAGCAGTGGACAGGGAACCTAGTGGGGACCATGCACCCCTGCCCAGCACTTACTGTCCCTGGGCCCCTTGTAGGCCAGAGCCAGTTGCTACGTGAGCTGGTGCTGCTGCCTGCCGGGGCAGATTCACTCAGGGCCCAGGGCCACCGTGCGGAGCTGGACCGGAAGCTGGTGCAGGTAGAGGAAGCCATCAAGATCTTTTCCCGCCCCAAGGTCTTCGTGAAGATGGATGCCTGAGCCCTTTTATGGGGGTAGTTGTGTGGGTCCTCACTGGGGATGGCCACACAATTGCAAAGGCAGGATGAGGCCCCATCATGGACTGGAGTTTGAAGACAGGAGAGTGGGGTGGGCAGTATCCCCAGAGCACTCTTCCTAGCCACTGGTGGATGTAGAAGGACCAGCTCAGCCTCTTAACCCCTTTGTCCAAATTAAACCTTTTGTACACAGTGAGGTTTGTTTCTGTAAGAGCTCTTCTTACCCTAGAAATGCCAAGCCTGGTGTCCCTCCTGCTGCTCAATTGCGGGAAGGTCTCTCTGTTATCCTTTTCACTCCTGCCTTGTATCCATGGCAGAAGGCAAAACTGTGAGACCACGAAGGACATTAAGGCTGGGACACAGAAAGACGATGACTGCACTTGTAGAAAACCTTTAATGTTCCCCAGACTGAGAGGGTTCTGTGAGCAAGCTAGAAACCCCCACCGGGGAGGTCCCTGCCATGTCCCAGCAGCCTGGAGTGGCGAGGGGCTGCATCCTTGCCTGTCAGAGGCTAAAGCCACTACCATCTCCTCGCATGCTGCTCCCCCATCCAGAGCTGGCCTGCTCCTGATCATCCAGGGAGGGCAGAGAGCTGCGGGCACCAGGAAGTAGACGGCCCTGGCGCAGGTCCCAGCATGGAGGCCCCTGAGACAGCCCATTGGAACAGGGAGGCTGGCGGTTCTCAATGACCAGATCACTGCTGTCATCATCGCTATCAGCCTCAGTAGGCCCAAGCCCAGCAGAGCGAGGCCCTGTCAGACGCGCAGATGCCCCACGCACCACATTATTGCGCTGATTGGCTGGCTTGACAGTGACAATGAGGTTGTGGCTATTGGCGACCATCATGTCCGTCACTTGGTCCAAGGTCTTCCCAGCCACCTCAATACCATTGACCTCGAGGATCTCATCACTGACTGCCAGCAGCCCTGTACTCTCAGCCAGGCCCCCTCGTACCAGGCGGGAGATGAAGATGCCTGGAACCCGTTCCAGGCCCTGGGGAGCTACACGTACACTCATGCCATCTCGGATGTAGAAACCGAGGGGGCGGTCAGAGCCATGCTTGTGCAGGCGCACCCGTCGGTGGGTCTCAGGCAGTAGGTCCACATCTATGACTGAAGAAACCTGGCGGAAATCTTGGGGCAGGCTAATCAGCAGAGGTGGCCGGGTGCGCAGGGGTGCCACTGGCCGAAGTAGAAGCCCTTTCTTGCGCCGCTGCAGAGAGTTGGATGGGAAGGCCAGGCCACTGGAGTCAGCTTCTGCTGCAGGAGGGGGGTGGGTGGGTGCTGAGATCAGAGACCCTGTTCTCCCACATGGGCCCTTTTCCCTCACGCCCAGGCCTGGGAAAGGGGTATGGTAACTATTTCCCACTAGTTGGAGGTCAGACCAAGGGCAGGAACTGCAGAGAATGAAGCCTGGACACCCTGGGCATGGGCTAACCCTTGTAGCTCTGCCCTGGTGTTCTACCCCACAGAGGCTGCCCACTGTACCCCATCCTCCTCACCCCGCTTCTGTACTAGCAGGCGCAGCGGTGGGGGCCCAGTGGCCAGGGCCCGGTGCAGGCTGTCATCGTTGGTGAGGGGCAGTAGGTCGCCGTGAGCATCTGTATAGCCAAGCAGCACGTCCAGGCCTGGGATCTGGTGCACTGCACGCAGCAACCGCGAAAACTCTTGGAAGCCACTCACCGAAGCGCGGGGCAGGGCGAAGCGTCGGAACTCAGCATCAAACTGGAGGCAGGGGGTGGGTGAAAGGAGGGGTCAGGACGGAGCCCGTGCCCTTTCCCACCACGGGTCTGAGGGTGTTAGAGGTCGGAAAAGGCTGTCGCTAAGGCTGCAGCCTTGCGCCCAGACCTCAGCTCCAGTACAAGGGACGCTGTCCAAGGTCTTCTCCCCGCCCTCCAGGTAACAAGGCCACAGAGGGACTTTAGATGCCGGCAGTGGAAAGAAGATGGATGGAGGAAGGCGAAAGGAAAGGCCGGAGAATGGGACATGAATGATGGAGGCGAGAAAAAAGGTGGTGGGGACTAAAGCTAGGAAAGGGGAGAATAAGGGAATTGGAAGCGCCTAGGGCCGAGGCCGGAGCCGGGGCCAGAGGGGCCCTTACTTTGCTCTTCACCTCGACGATGTTGTCGGGACTGCGAGCCGGAGTCCTCTGCGGCCTGGCCATGGTGGGGCCGGGCGGGCCGGGGACGGTGCCCCAGGCGGCCCGCCGAGGCGCAGGTGCACAGCCCCGGCAGGCCGGCTCGTGCCGCCCCGCCCCTGACGGTAGCACTCGCCCCGCCCTCCCATCCGGGCCCTGACGTCAAGGGGGCAGCGACAGAGAGTGGAACGCGGAGTCCACGTTTCCTAGGAAACGGAGATGGGGGCGGAGGCGTATTCGCGTGCCCTTACGTCATTACGCTACGGTGCGCGAGTCTCCGGAGTCTGGGGGAGGGGTTTGGCCAATCCAAGGGGAGGGTGAGGGAAGTGATATTTATTGACTGTTGTCTGTGTATTATTATTTCCATTGGCCTTATAACATTAGATGACTGCACGTTTTAGAGGAGGAAAAAGCGATAAATATTTGCTGAGCTCCGCGGGTTCACAAGGTGTTGAAGTGTTTTTGAGCCATCTCGCTTGACCACTCTTGACCGCAGCCTCAAGCCCCAGATCCCTCCCTCTCCATCCTTCCCGGTGGCATGGTAATCTCAACGAACGGCCCGAACGCCAAGCCGCTTCTCGGAGACACCAGGGTAAAACCAAGGAGGTGGGTATCCACTCTACCCAAGAGTTTGTGCGGAACAACACGGAATCGTGCGCACGCGCGGGCACGCTTATGGGCGGGGCCACGACCTTAGGTCCCGCCCAGCCACTGTGCGCTTCCCTTTCCGACGAGAGGCGGGGCCCCGGCGTCCGCGGGAAACACGGGATGGTGTTTTTCTGTTAGGGGCTGCTGCGGGAATGGCAGGCTTGGGGAGTTTGGTCCTGCGGCCTTGGATTCGAGACCTGATCCTGGGGTCAGATGCACTCTCAAGTCCACAGGCGGGTCAGCTGCTCGAGGTGAACCCTCCCCACTCTTCAGGGCTCGGAGAAGGGCAAAGCCCGAGGGCGGTGGGCAGGGCCCGAGGGTGGTGGATTTGACGCCAGTCGACGCCGTCAGGTGTTACAGGAGGCCGAGGCTCCGGGCCCGTCCCACGCCCCTGACCCCTCTGACGTCGCAGCGGCGCTCCTTGTGTCTGACGGGACCCACAGTGTCCGGTGCCTAGTGACGCGGGAGGCCCTGAACGCCTCGGACTGGTGAGAGACGCGGCGCGGGGCCTGGGGAAATCCCGAGGCTAGTGAGAGAACGCGAGGCCTCAGCCGCGAGGTGCGCGGGGCCGCAAGCGGGCAGGGCTGTGTTTGAGGGGGCCAAGGCGGTGACGGTCGTGCTTGTGGCAGGGAGGAGAAAGAGTTCGGCTTCCGAGGGGCAGAAGGGCGGCTGCTGCTGCTGCAGGACTGTGGGATCCGCGTCCAAGTCGCCGAAGGTGGCGCGGTGAGTGGTGAGGCTGGCTTGGGTGGGTTAATGAGCCTGACTCCGTGACAGCTTCTAACACCTGCCACTGAATTCCTTCAGCCCGCAGAGTTCTACCTCCAGGTGGATCGCTTCAGCCTGCTGCCTGCAGAGCAGCGCCGGGAACGGGTGATTGGTTGGTAAGTGATGCCCCCCCTCTCAGCTGTTCTCCCTAATCAGGCCTGACTGCCTTTGGCACAGGTCTTTTGAGGGGGAGGGCTTAGGCCCCTAGTAACAATATTGCCTACTACTCTCCTCCCGCCCCCCAGCAACCAGGACCCGGATGTGCAGAAAAAGCTCTTTGACTGTCTGGAGTGAGTATGGAATTGGACTCTTCGGCCAAGTGTGGCTGTGTCAGGCGATGGTAGATCTGTGTAGACAGGCCTCAGGATTGTTCCTCAGCCTTGTTTTCTCTGTTTCTATAGGGAGCACCTTTCAGAGTCCATCTCCCCCAGTGCAGGTACTTACAGTGTTTGGTCAATGATTCTAATGCCCATAGAATGACATTCTTGGTCACTATCTTTTGCTTCCTTAGTAAGCTCTTCTCTCTACCCACCCTTCCCTTCTTTAAGTTTTGGCCCATCCTCTCGTCCCCTGCCTTTAGGACTTTCACTGTCCCAACTTCTGGATGAAGTGCAAGAAGACCAGGAGCATCGGGGGGCGCTAGTGCATCTGGCTGAGAGCTGTCTGATGCTGGCAGGCCCTTGCACAGCACCCCCCCTCACCCGCTGGACCTCCTCCTGCCATAGGGCCACGGTCAGTCTGGGGCTTCCCTTGGGGAATGTCTGGGTGAGGAGTTGAGCAAGAGCTGTGCTAAGAGTTTATGTCCCCCAGGGAGAAACTGTGTACACTGTCCTCAGCTCATGGCTGCACATCTCTGAGAATGACCAGCGAGTTCTGAACTCTCTGCGCCCAGGTCAGAGAGCACCAGGTGTGGAGGACTGGAGAGGGGAAGAGGAGGGTACCTGGGGGCCCAGTACCCACACTGCTAATAAGCTCCCCCTGACATTCAGGCCCTGAGCTGCCTCCACCAGATCCAGGTTTGCAGGACCTATCGCTGACCCTCATTTCTCCTTCCTCGCCTACTTCCTCAGGTAAGGGGGTGCTCGGGCCACAGCCATTCACTGCTATCACCCAGGTTCCCAGGCTGCTGCAAAAGGTTGCACACCCAGGTAGGGGATGAACACAGTCCCTATAGGCTTCCCTAAACTCATGGGCTACTGAGCTGAGAGGGCTGTGCCCACAGTCAGTCCCCTCCTTCCCAGGAACTCCAGCTTTATCCAGCCACGTGTCCTCGGAGGAAAGCGGCGCCAGCATCAGCCTTCTGCCTTCCCTGTCCTTGGCTGCTTCAGACCCAGTGCAAAAGGGCAGTGTCCAGGCTGTACCAGCCATCTGTTCAGCCCCTGGCCCCTTGCCCCCTGGCTCCCCACACCCTAGCCATGTTCCCAGTTCCCCACTCCTGAGCTGCACCCCAACACTGTCACCCCTTGGCTATGTACCCAGTCCACATCAGGCCATTGTGACTAGGGCCCAGAAACCTAGCCTGGAATTCAAGGAGCAAGGGTTGACCCCCAAGAACTGGCAGCACTCTCCAAGGACAAAAAGCACCCCGGGAGCCCTGCAGTCCAGCCCTGTTTGGGTGAGCATACATGGATAGTAGAATGGGGTAGGCCTTGAGTGGAGCTGGGAGTAGGGGTGGAGGAGTAGCCTTAGATAAGGCTAGGGGTCCTTATTGGCCCTCTCCGGATACCACACCATCTTCAGGACCCTCCAAAGCGGCATCGTGATGGTTCTGCCTTCCAGTATGGGTACGAGCCACCCTGCACCTCCCTCTGTGCCCAGGTC
Source organism: Neogale vison (assembly GCF_020171115.1). Lineage (NCBI taxonomy): Eukaryota > Metazoa > Chordata > Mammalia > Carnivora > Mustelidae > Neogale > Neogale vison. The sequence goes on from NC_058097.1 coordinate 17,954,436, forward strand.
CGAGCCGCCAGGTGAGTGCTTAGGGCTGCCCCTACCCTTTCAGTCACCAGTCCCTGTCCCCATTGATCTACAGCCATGGTTCTCTTCCCAGGCTCCCTCCCCAGCTCGTGGCCTGGGCCTTGCACTTTCTGATGGAACCACCGCCAGATTCTCAGCTAACCCAGGTGTGAGGGATCATGGGGGAGGATATATGCACACAGATCCAGGCCTGGGATCGACAAACAGTGCTCCACGCTCTGCTCCTTTGAGTTTTTTAATAAAATAATCTCATGCGGCAGGAAAAGGAGAGGGTCAGGGGTTGGGGCCGCCGCCTCTTTGGTCTGTGGCTGGGGAGGGTGGGTTTGGCTCAGGGCTGGAGGGCTCTGTAGACTGTGGGGGCATAGGTTGGGCTCCAAGGCCAGATCCTGCAAGGGAAGGAAAAAGGGAGGGGAGGGGGTCAAGACTGGACCAAGCTGTCCTGCCCCCACTCCCAGCTGGCCCCAGCCTTCTCTTACCTAGGCTTGGAGATGAAGGTGCCTCAAGCTTTGGTCTCCGCTTGAGGACAGGGGAGCGCTGCAGCCGCAGGGGCCGTTCTGAGAGACATAAAGACTTGGCAGGGGGGAGCCGTATTGCTAGGGTCTTGCTGCCTGTTCCCATGCAATCTCCATCACCTCCAGTGTGTGTGTTCCAGAGCTCACACTGTTGGCTTCAGTGCCTCCCTCCTCCCCTGCCACCCCCCCCCCAAACACACCCCGCCCCCCGGGGCAAAAGCTGCTCTTCTGTAGGTGGAGACAGGGCTAGGACACAGGGTTTGTCAGACCCTTGCTCCAGGCCTTCTGGCTCCTTGATTTCTCAAACCCTTATATCACTGGTAGCCCCCTCCAGATAAAGAAAGACCAGAGCCACCAAGGGAGCCCTGGAGTCTACCCTCCCCCATCTCCTGCACTCAAGCACACAGGGACATGTCCCCCCTCACCAACAGGGGCCTGGAGCTGGTCCTCATGCACAGACACTGCTCGTCGCCCTGCTGAGAGAGGCCTCGGCCTCAGCTGGCCATCTAGGGGAGGCCACGATATCAGGGTATGTTCTGGACAGCTACCCCCACCCCAGCCCTTGCCTCCCCCTTGTCAAGGTCCCCAGTCCCATATTGGAGTGGGGCCTAGGGTGCCCACTTACCTTCATTCCTGGGGCCCAAGCAAGGGTCCTCCGGGAGACCCAGGCTGTCTGGGGAGGGGCTGGCTCTTCGCGGGCTGGGGCTGGGACAAGGAGAAGGGGGCCCAGGACCGTCCTGTTGGCCCCAACCACGGCCCCTGAGCTCTGCATTCAGCTGCTGCCCCAGTGTCTTCCAGCTAGTAGACTCAAGCCCTTGACCTCCTGGACTAGGTCTGCACGAGGGGTCTACAGGGAGAATGGTATAAGCCTGACCGTAGTCTGACACCGCCCCCCCCTTTCATGTTCCCCAACACAGACGGTGGCCCTTACTCACCAGCAGACACAGAGTGGGTGCGGGACTTGATTGAGATGGGAGGGGCCTCGGCGGAGCTGTCCATAATATCACCTGCAAGGTGGGGCTGGGGGTTCAGGCACCAGCCCTTGGGAATGAGGGGAAAGAAAACCTGGCCTCTTTGCCTTTTCCCCCAGGAGAGTCAATGCCTTGAGACTATCTCTAAGGACAACTCCCTCACCAAAGCTGTACTGCCCAAGCAAAGGGTCCCACTTACCATCCGAGCCAGCCTTCTTGATCTCTCCGTCCTTGCTCTGTAGTAAACAGGGAAGTCAAACTCAGTCCAGTCCTGCCCTCATTCTAGCAACTGCCAGTACATGTCCACCAGGAGATGCCGGGATGGGTGAAGAGGAAGCTGATGTAACCCACGGGTGGTGAGGAGAGGCTGGAAGTAGCTCCCGACGGAGGACTATGTTACGAGGCACTGAGCTGCACCGGGTGCAGCACAGTGAGATGAAGGAAATGACTGGGGCTGAGGCCTTAGGGCAGGACTAGGAGGCAGGGCAGTGTCCCGAGAGGATGTTCGTGGAGGATTTGCTATTTTATTTATTTATTTATCTGTTTGACAGATCAGAAGTAGAGAGGCAGGCAGAGAGGAAGAAGCAGGCTCCCTGCCCAGCAGAGACCCCAATGCGGGGCTTGATCCCAGGACCCTGGGATCATGACCTGAGCCAAAGGCAGAAGCTTTAACCCACTAAGCTACCCAGGCACCTGGATTTGCTGGTTTTTTTTTTTTAAGATTTTGTTTATTTATTTGACAGAGAGAGATCACAAGTAGGCAGAGAGGCAGGCAGAGAGAGAGAGAGAGGAGGAAGCAGGCTCCCTGCTGAGCAGAGAGCCCAATGCAGGACTCGATCCCAGGTCCCTGAGATCATGACCTGAGCCTAAGGCAGCGGCTTAACCCACTGAGCCACCCAGGCACCCTGGATTTGCTGTTTTAAATGCAGGTGACAAGGTCTGGGTTCTGTTCAGTCTACAGAGGAAGGACCATCCCAGCTGCAAGGAAGAGGTAGCAGTGGCCAGGGCAGAAGCCGTGAAGGAGGAAAGGCTGAAGCTGAGAACTATTTTGAGGAGGAGGGGGTGGACCTGATAGAGCTGTCATAAGTTTCCTTCTGGTCACATATGTCACCCACAGACTGCCACAAGACACATGTCACCTGCCCCCTCACTTTGCACTGTGTCCTTCCCAACTTACTTGCTTCCTCTTGCCTTCGGCACTCCCGCTGCCTCTGCTCACGCCAATCCTCTGGAGCATCACTTGTACCCGCTGTTCAAAGGATGGGGCCAGCTCTGTCTCCCCCCGCTCCAGGGGCCGTCGCTGAGGACAGAAGCCCAAATGGGGAAAGAGCCCACCACCTCAGTCCTAGCAGAGCCCTCACCCCTTGTCACCAGGCCTACCTTGTCAGGTCTAGTACCCAGGGTTTCCTCCTCCTCCTCCTCAGCAGGTAGGAGTATCATGGAATAGGCTTTGCTTTCCCGAGTGTAGCGAGGCCGGCTCCTACGGGCAGTGTCAGGGCTGCTGGTGCCCCCCTCAGCCCCACCAGACTCCTCACCACGGCCGGGACGGGCTGGTGGCCGCAACAGGTCTCCGAGTGTCGCCTTCCGAGTGCGCGGAGCTGCCCCAGGGCTGGTCTCTAGATCAGGCCGTGGCCCCCGTGTTGAACGAGGCTTCTTGAAGGCAAAGAGGGTACCCAGCTTCTTTCGCAGTGTACGAGGAACAGGGGTGGCACCCCCCTCGTTGGCCGGGTCTTCTTCGGGGACCCAGCTGTGGGAACAGCCAGCAGTGAGTAGGAAGGCCCATGGAACATCCCACCCTCTCCCACCCCCTAGGGCTGCCCCTCACTCACAGGCGATCCTGCTGGATCAGCCTTTTGGAGAAGAATTCCTCCACACCCTCGTCCACGCGGGCACTGAGCCCATTCCCTTCCTGCGGCAGAGCTGGGGGCACCTGGGGGACACCATAGGGTCAGGGCTGAGCACAACCATGAATTCTTTCCACCCGTTGTCCAACAGCCTGGCCTGGGCAACTCCCGGACTGGGCAGCTGGAGTCACCCTAAAGGGCTACCGACAGACATTCTTGCTGTTGACCTGGTGGGCAGAAATGCTGGTTTCACGTATCTCACCAGTGGTTGCCCCTGGACACACACCCAGCCCACACCTTGTCCCATGGAGTATCCTACACACCCTGAACCAACAGGCGAGAACCCACTGGCCCCCTGGGTCACACATTCCCACTTGCCACCCCCTCTGCTCCAAACAGTTCCCCGCAGTACCCTCCACCCCCACCCCACCCGGCCTGCTGGCAGCTCGGCAGCGCCTGCTGCTGCGTCAGACCCTCTGGGGGGCCTCAAGCTGACTCTCTGCCTTCCGCCCCGTGCCCACTGCCCCCACCCGCACCCAGCACACACACATCTCCCCAGGTAAATACCCACTGGACCTGCGGTTGATGCAGGACTGTCCCCACAGCCTGGGGCCCCACATCTGTCAGTAACCCTGGGAGGAGGAGAAGATGGACACCCTCCCTCACAAATCCGTCCCTGCACAGGGCCAACCCAAGATGCAGTCCTAAAACTGAGATGTACCCCCAGTGAAATCCACACACTCATGACCCTGCATGACAAGGGCCTGAGGAAACGCCAGAAATAAACCAAGGCACGGCAGTACGACCAGGTGGTCTTGGGCCCCTAAAACCCACCTCCCTAGCTGCCATCACTCCTGAGAAGCAGAAAAGCCACTGTGACCCCCCAATTCCACGAGCTCTAGAGTGGGGGAAGGGCACTCACCTGGGGGCCCCCCGGTGGTGGCCGGTGGTGGTGCTGGCGCCGTGGCCGCGGCCGGGCCCGGGTCGGATGGCGCAGGGGCTGTCCAGCGGGTGGCAGATCCATGCGAGGCAGTAGGCCGGCCTGGGGTCCGGGAGTGGCGGGGCTCGGAGAGCCACGCGCAGAAGGCCCCGCCTGCGGCTCCGCATCTTCCCCCGGAGCCGCCAGCTCGGGCTCCGGTTCCTCAGCAGCACCTAAGGGGAAAGCACCAGAGGAGCACCGAGCAGCGAACCCTGGGAGGTGGTGGTGGCAGCGGAGCTAGGGCAGCCGGGGACCCGCCCAGGGCGCGGGGAGGGGCCCGGCTACGCCGCCCGCCCCCTGCCCCTCCCCCCCACCGCTGTCCGTGGTGCTGAGCGCGGCCCCGAGCAGCGCGGCTCTGCGTGGCCGGCAAGCATGCGCATCCTGGGGGTAGAGAAATGGGCGGGGGGGGTGGCGAATGGAGACAGTGTCCGGCTCCCGGTCTGCTCCGGTCCTGTTTCATGCTGACCGTAGCAGACCCCAACCTGCAAATTGCACGGAGGGCCTGGGCTGGCTTAATCAAGGGTGAGGGAGTTCCTAGCACAACACTGAATGAATGTGTCCACGTGTCCAGGTTCCCAGATCTAATGGAGAACTTTCAGCCCGGCCTGGGTAACTCCCTTTCCCCACAGACCCTGACTTACTGTGAGTGGAGGGAACCAGGGGAAGACCTTGGCTGCACTCAGGCCATTTCTGTGGGGGACTGTCATCCTAGTGGGGAGAGCAGAAACGCAGGTTGGGACACAGGGGGATGTCTCCCAGCCTTCCACACTTCATAACAAGATGGGAAGATCTAAGAGTTCTAGGGCGAGGGTTCCAGGACCACATACCTTCTGTTTGTCTTCCTCCTCCTCCTTTTCCTTCACCTCCTCAGGGAAGAAAAGACCTTCCAGTTCCCCAGGCCCAAGGGGGCTGGGCTCACCTCCATCCAGTGCTGGTATGGCAAGAGGCATTGCCACTGTCGCCTGCTGAGCCAGACTCTCCACCTGCAATACCAGGCAGCCCAAAGATGGGCAGTTGGGCCTCAGCCATAGTCCCGTCGGTCCTAAAGAAACTCTGAAATACCCCTGGGCTCTATGACCCCAAAAGACATTATAGAACCCAACTGCAAGGCAGTGGCCAGGTCACTCTGTGTATGTGTGTGTGTGTGCGCGCGCGCGTGCATGCACACGTGTGCATGCACGTGCACAATTCTCCCTCACCAGCCGATCCCGGGCTGCATTCAGCCCCTCCAGTGCCTGAGCCACAATGCTCTCTGCCAAGGTCCCCGTGACTGACAGCCGCATATCCCTAAAAGCAAGACAGAGCAAGGATTAATGGACTATCTCTGCCCAGTCCTATTCAATCCAGTCCAACCTCACGCCCATTCAGTCTACCTGAGCCTAGTGAAAGCATCTTGTAGCAGGTGTTCTGGGAGCAGCTCTGGGAGGCCCCTTGAACCCACCAGAACTCCCTCTAGCTGCTCCCTCCACTTGGGTCCCTGCAGCATCTGTGGGCAGAGGCTCCTTGTTGTGTCCAGTGTGGCCTGAGTGAAGTCCTGGGCAAAGACCAGAGCATGGAGAGTGTGGTCTGAGGCTCCAAACCCCACAGAACACTGACACAAGGGATATCACAGCCAAACCTATGAGATAGGAGTTAAGCTTGTATATGGACCTGGGGCTGGGGCAAGGGTAATATCTTACCTGAATATCCTTGCGGCAGACCTCACCCACTTGTCCTAGGAGGCCTTCTAGCTTCTGCCGCAGCTGCCACTGATGACTTGGTGAGCTTCCAGCCTCATACAGAATTGGGAGAATCTGGAAGCCAAGCAAGAGAAGGAGTTGCAAGGTGACACTCGATTAAGAGGGAAAGGGTCCTTGCAGCAGCGGTGGGGAAGGGGTGCTCACACTGAGAGAGAAGTTGGCATTTTGGATGGCATCCTCCGCCTGGTGCACAGCAGCTTCGCCCTGAGGCCCAGCCCCACAGCCCAGTAGCTCCACATGTTCCTGCACTGACTGACACAGCTCGTTCACTTCCTGGGGGATGGGGGGAGGTGTGCATCAAGAATCAGTGCCATCCTAGCTCCCTCCAGCCTCCCAGACTCTGACTGCTTCCTGCCCAGGGTCTCCATCAGGGTGGGTGAGGTCCTGAAGCCAGTACTATCAGGCCAGCCATTCAGGAACCCTATCTGTTCAAGGAGGGCATGAAGTGTCCCCTTTGGATCATTTTAGGGACTTTATATACACTTCCTAAGTGTCCAGAATAGGAAAATAAGGCGCTGTTAGTCTTTTCTATGTTTTAGAAGCTCAGTCTGCTCACTAGCCACGTAGAGGACAGACTGAGGGGGGCAGAAATGGGAGTGAGGAGCCATGGACTAAGGACCAGGGAAGCAACAGATATTTGGGGTGGGAGCGAGGAGCAGTGTGTTTGAGAGTTAGCCGAGATAGGACTAAGTCAGTCTGTGGGGGTTCTAGTGTGGCCAGTAGAGACCTGGCCCAAACTTCTGGCCACAACACTTGGTGTGTGTGAGCACCAGTAGGATTGGGTTCTAGGGTAGAGAGAAGAGTTTGTGGGAGGTGATGAGGTCACTTGAAGGTGTACAGAATGTGGAGCCCCCGCAGGATGTCTGGGTCAAGATGCCTCAGCTTTAAAGCCTGAGAAAGAAGTGGAATTTGGGAATGGATAGGTGGGAACATCTCACAAAGGCAGGGTAGTAGAGGGAGAGTATGGCCAGAAAAAGCGCTGCTGCGTTCAGCTCCAGCAGAGGTCAGTGCAGAGGACAGTCCTATGAAAGGGAAGTCACAGATGGGCGACAAGCATCTGGGGGTTGGGGGAAGTTGAGGGAGGATTTTTAAATACCTCCCATCTTGAACAGGACAGTCTATTTAAATGCTTTAAAAAGGCATACAGGGGTGTTATTTGGGGGAGCTACCAAAAAGAGGGACTTGTCCTGGAGATCAAATGCAGGCACTCTAGCCCCAAGAAAGTCAGAGGCTCAAACTCATGGCGATTCCAGGCACCACAGTTCTTCCCATCCTCTATCTTCTGTACCTACTCAAGGTTGAGGGAGGGGACACTAACCTGCTCTGAGGGGTCTGAGACCAGACCCGGTGGCTGCGGACGGGAGGTGCGGTCAGAAGAGGCATGGTCCGCACGGTTATTCCTCAAAAGACAGGCTTGGATCTGCGCATAAGGGATATAGAGAAGTGGTAGGAGGCGGGGCCACAGCACAGAGAAGGGCGGGGAGGAGTGAGGAACCCAACCTGATGCACTGCACGTGCGGTCAGCTCCGGGCGGCTGCGATGTGCCTGGGCCACGTCGTTCAGCGGCAGAGGCATGGCTTTTAGGCTGCGGTTCTGCTCCAGGGCCTCTGCCACGTCCATCAGGCCCAGAGCAGACGTGTGGTTTCGGTCCCAGACAACTGACCTGGGCCAGGCCGGACTTCAATCAAGGGCGGAGCTCCACAAGGCTCCACCCAACCCCGCTACCTCGTCCATTCACCTCGCGCCCCAGTCCCCAGCATTTGCCCCTCCACATTCCGCCGCCCCTTAGTCCAGTAAGAAATCCCCCCGGCCACGCCCTCCTCCCTCTCTGACCCCGCCCACCGGAGCCTTGTGTTGACCCGAAGTGCCTTGGCCAGCATTTTGGCGCCAGTGTCCCCCATGGCGTTGCCGCTGATATCCAGCGCCATCAGGTTAGGATTGGTACCCAGGGCCCGAAGCAGGACGCTGGAAGCCAGCTTCAGCCGTGACTCCGCCACGGACAGAGACTGCAGGGGCTGGGGGAGGGGGGTGGAAAGCGCGATTTGGGTTTGGAATGGACGGTCAGCAAGCAGGGCAAGTTCCGGGGTCTGACAGAGCAGGAATCACAGGGGCCCGTCTATTGCCGAAGGCTCCCTCATGGTCCCAAGAACTCACACAGTCGTCATCCTGCACGAGCTGGACAATCCGGTGCAGGACGTCGTCCAGGGTCTCCCTGTGGGGTAGGGGCCGAGGTTTTGAAGGACCTGGGTAGGTGGCGGGTGGTGGGGTGCTGTCTGAGGTCCGGGAGGGAGTGGGATAGGGGCTCACTTGCACCGGACGTTGAAGTTCCTTCCAAGTGCCACATGTCTCAGGGACCGACTCCTCCCGATGGCCAGCACCAGAGTCACCATGTCTGAGCCGAAACCTAGGGGTGGCTCCAGTCACGCATCAGGAGAGGCTGAAAGGGTGGGCATAGAGTGGGAGCTGGGTGGGCAGTGGGGGGAGGGTGGGTTTCGGGGCGGCCTCACCATTATCCGCCAGATCCAGGGAGCTCACTGCGCCAGCATCACACACTAAGTCTTGTATCACCTGAGCGCCCGCGGAGCGCAGCTGAGGGTGGAAGGTGAGGCACGTTCAGACCAATGGGCTGCAGGTGCGGAGACTTAGGCGCCCGATGGCCGGCGCTTGCGCCTCGCAGCCCTGTTCGGCGCATGGACCCATTGCCAGCTCACGTCTCGGGCCGGCGCTCACCTCACAAGCGCTGAGGTCCAGGTGCAGGTCGCCCGTGTGCGTGTTGAGCGCGAGGCCTTCCAAAAGGGCCCTGGGAGGGGATGTCACAGGGAGTGGCGGGAGCTGCGAAAGGGGGCCCCACGGCGCGACGAATACCAAGACCGAAGCACCAAGACGCCGGCAGGTCGTGGGGGCGTCAGGAGCAGGGTGAAGTTCTGGGGGCCCCGGCCTGGGTGGTGGCCGCACACGTACCCGTGGGGGGCGTGGCCATGAGCAGCGACACTGACCTGAGCGCGTCGGGCGGCAGCTTGCAGCCGGCCAGGCCCAGGTGCCGAAGCGTCCCCGCGCGGCTGAGAAACAGTTGCAGCGCGGCGGGCGCAGCGCGGGACTTCCTGGGGTGGGCGAGCGGGAGGAGTGGGCTTCCGGGCGCAGGAGGGCGGCTCCCGGCAGTCTCCCCCCACCCCCCGCCCGGACCCGCCCCCCTTACGTGCGGGAGAAGACGTTCCTCGAGGCGTCCAGGTGGCTGAGGCTGGTGCAGCAGCCGCGGGCCAGTGCTGCGAAGAGCTGCGGGAGGAGGGTGTGGGCAACACCGACGGAGGACCGAGACCCGGCCCCCCTCAAAACCCCGGTCTACCCTCAGGCCTCGGGCCCGGCCACCGGCCCTACAGATGACCCCCCCCCCCCACGGACCACCCTCTCACAGTGTCCAGGGCGGTGTCGGTGCCCGCAAGATTCAGGAACGTCAGAACGTTAGGGTGGCTCAGGAAACTATAGAGGCCCTGATGGGGAGGATGGCGGTGGGAGGAAGTCAGGGATCATCACATCACCAAGAGCACCCTGACATCCCACTGCCCCCAATCATTGCCTCTAAAGACAACCACTTACCCCATTGTCCTCCGAGGCCCCCAGCGCCCCAGGGTTCCCGGAAAGGTCCAGGTGGGTCAGGGCAGTGCCAAAGGCCACATTGGAAGCCAGTGCCCGGCCCAGAGACCTCATTCCTGGTGGCGGAGGAGGGAGTGGCTCACCAATCAGGGAGATCCACCCCCACCCCGCCCCCTGCCTACCTCGCCTACCTCGAGGAGTTAACCCGGTCTGGGCTAGGCAGAGTCTCCTAAGGGCTCCAGGTCGATGCTCTAGGTGTCTGCTGAGAGCAATCATGCCTAGGGAATGGGGGTGGCTGTGTGGCTGTCACCTCCTCCAGCACCCGCTCCCTGGGGTTCCCTAGGTTCAGCCGTACCTCGGTCATCCAGCAGGTTCCCCGTGAGGCTAAGCTCTCGGAGGGCAGAGCTTGAGTGCCCTGCCAGTGCCTGGGCCAGTCGCCGGACAAAGTCTCTGGGGACCAGACCCTAGGCATGAAACTCTGACCCTGGATTCCCATCTCCTCCCCGGCCACAAGCCTCCCCATCCCAAGCTCCCAGACTCCTGACCCCAAGCCCTACCCTGTCCCCCTTACCCCCTCAGGCCACAGTTCTCTAGTACTAGCTCCTCCAGGTGGGACGACTGACTCATCATGTGCAGAATCTGCTCTGAGACCTCAAGGCTCTGAGAACCAGAGTGGGGGCTCAGTGAGCTGCACCCTGGGCCCCGCACCCTGGGCCCCTCCCCTCCCCTATATTCTCACCAGCTTCATGTCCACACAGGAGAGGCACTGGAACCACAGGTTGTAGGACAGGGCGGCCACACTCAAGGCCAGGTCCCTGGGTAGGAGAAGGGGCAGGGGCAGAATTCAGGGCCCTCCAGCCAGATCCTCGGCCCAACATCCCCCTCCATGGAGAGGCCTCAGCTCGGGAATGTGTCCCTTCCCGCCCCTGGCAGGCCACAAACCGACTGCCCAGATGGCTGAAGTCACACAGGCTGAAGTTGCGGCAGCCCTGGCGATGGTAGATGGTGTCCACATCCTGGATGGGAAGAAGATGTCTTCCACTGGCTTGGGGTCAAAGGGGAAGGGACCCTATGCACATGGGGGATCAGAAGCCTCCAGAGCCCCCAAGGAGGGCCCTACTCTCACCCACTGAATCTCTTCTCGGAAAGGGAAGCCATTGTAGTCACACAGAGCCTCATATGTCTCCAAGAAGCCACCTGGAGGAGGTGCCAGGGGTATAATGGCGTGAGGAGGAGAGAGACAGAAGGAGGAAGATCAGAGCTGAGGCGGGTGGTGGCTGTACTTGGGGTGACTAATCCGTTTCAGAAACCCCCAATTCAGGGGTCTGGGCCTGCAGGATGGGGGTAGGCTGGAAGCCCTGGGTGGCCTTCTCTTGGCCCTTACCACAGGGGCTGCTGGCCGCCGTGTCCTCAGAGGGGCTCCTTCTCTCCAACCGAGCCAGCATGGAGGGGGATGTGGGCCTCCGGAAGAGCTTCCTGGGGTGCGGGGAGAAGGGAGAAGGGGACAAGCGACCTGTAACCCCTGGGATGGGAGGCAACCCACTTGTGTCATCCCCAGCACACCCCTGCTGCCCTCCTTTTCTGCTGGTTCCTTGTAGTCGCTGGGCCTCACCCAAGGCTGGAGCGAGGGAAGACCTTCTTGATGGCGGCGGCGACGTGCTGGGCTAGCTGTTCCAGAGCGGCCACACCCGGAAGCTCCAGGACCAGCTCAGGCAGGGACTCTAGCTCAAAAGTCACCTGGTAGGGAGGAGGGAAGCTGGGTTGCCCTCTCTGTGTGGGTGCCGGGGAGGCGAAAACCAGGCTGCAGGCCATGGGGGTGGGGTACTAGCTGTTTCACCTGAGGGGGTGTCTCCTGCAGCGCCATGGCCTGGACCTCCAGGTAGCTGAATGTGCAGTCCACCTGTGGAGAGCTGGAATCAGCTGGAACCAAGGCCCTAGCCCCACGCTCCTGGGATCCCAGTCCTCTGCGCAGCTGGGAGCTCTGAGCCAGCCCCGCCCAATATGGAGCCCAGTGCTGTGGGAAGGGCAGAGCCCACAGGACAACAGACAGCTTGGCCGGCGCAACCCTCACCAAGGAAGCTGCTGGAGGGCAAGGTGAAGGTGGCAGTCAGCCCCTGGCACTCACCCTCAGGGGGAGGCAGGTGTGGAGCAGGTAGGCTCTCCAGCGTAGCAATGCCTGTAGGGAGGGAGTGTCTGACGCCCAGGACAGGCCAAGGGGCTCTTTTAGCCTGGGCCCCAGTGGTCCTCCCGCGCTCAGCCCCCTGCCATACCAGGACATGACCTTGCTCAGCACCCTCCCGCTCTGGTAGCCAGGTTTTCAGCAGCAGCTCGGCCTCCTTGGGCCACAGGAACCTGGTGATCTCACCTGTGGAATGGCAGCCCGCTGGGTGATTAGGTCCTCCCGTGGAGGCCAACGCATGCCCATGGTCTGTACCAGGCCTGTGGCCTGGGCTCATCTATGGGCCAGCAAGGAAGGAGTGGAGTGGATGTGGAGGCACAAAGCTCTGCAGAGATGCAGACAACACTGCAGCTGCCCCCGGACGCTGGGTGTGCTCTGGCTTTGGAGCCAAGTAGGCGGGAAGGGCCAGCACTTACCTCTCAGCTCACACGATATGCCGTCGGGGGTCTGGGCCATGGGGCCAGGCTGGGCCGCCGGGTGGCCCAAGGAGCTCCGACGAGAAACAGTTGCGAGCGGGCGGGCGGGCGCGCACACAGGAAGCCTGGGGGCCCTGGCCCGCACTGCAGCCACCTGCTCCTCCTGCAGCGGAAGGTACGCGCTGTTTCCTGCCAGGCCGCCCCCAGCCCGGCTCCTCCCCGCCCCAGCCTCCGCGGGCCAGGAGACGTAGGAGGGGGGCAGAGTCCCAGCTGTCCGCCCTCCGTGTCGCGCAGGAGCTACTCTGGCAGGGCAGACACGGGGTAGGAGTTGGACGCCTGCGGCATGCGCCTCTTGGGGTTCCTAGCCCCCTACTTCCACCCTGCGCCGCAGTCCCTGCCGGGAGCACCAGGGGGCGCTGCCCGCTCGGGGATCCCTGCGACCCACACGCGTTCGTCCACTCCAAAACCCAGCTGGGGAAGTGGACTGGGGGCCAAGAGGGGCGTCTATTCAGCAACGAGCATCGGTTTTCTCCCAGAATCGCTCCCAACACTGGGGTCACAACCTGAAGGACCTAATCTGATGCTCCTAGCCTGGAGCCTGTGAACCCCTTGGAAATCCACCAACTTTTTTTTTTTTTTTTTTTTTGAGTAATCTCTAGGGAGACTGGGAACTCACGCCCCAGAGATCAAGAGTCGCATGCTCTACCAGCTGAGCCAGCCAGGCGTCCCGGAAACGGCAGAAAAAATGCCAGAAAAATGCCAGATGGGCTCAGGCGCCCTTCTCTGCAGCACACGGTCCTCAGCTTTTATCAGCTTTATCAGGTTCAGGCCGTGTCTGCCCTGCCAGAGTAGCTCCTGCGCGACAAGGAGGGCGGACAGCTGGGACTCTGCCCCCCTCCTACGTCTCCTGGCCCGCGCAGGCTGGAAGGTGGGACGTACCCTCAGGAGGCAGCCTTGGGTTAAATGCCTAAACCCCAAGGGTTTCAGGGAGGGGTGAGCAAAGGCCAGGTACATGGGGGTTAGCTCCCCTCCCAGACCTCTGCTGGCTGGGAGGGATCAGGAGGTCATGCGGTGGGGTCCTGCTAACCAGAAGCATGCTGCCCTAGGAAAGACCAGGGACCTAGAATATGGAGGGTTCACAGGAGAAGAAATATTCCTTTTTCTTCCACTACAATCCAATGAAACTCCACTTATTAGGAACAGCGCACTGCCCTGCCCACAGCTCAGCCGGGCAGAGATAGAATAGATGAGATGGTGAGCAGGGTCCCTTGGCTTCCTTCCCATCCAGCCGCCCCTCCCCACCTCAAGGCTTGGAGAGAAGGGGGAACATCCTCCGTCAGGTGATCAGTTAGCTGGGGACTGGCTAGGGTGGGTGGGAGGCCTCAGCTAGAGAAGGTATTTTTGCAAACAGAGGCGCCAGTCCTCCTCTGATGTCTCCCAGCTTGGAAGAAGAGTTTGGGTTAAGATTTAGGACTCCTGGGGCGCCTGGGTGGCTCAGTGGGTTGAGCTGCTGCCTTTGGCTCAGGTCATGATCTCAGGGTCCTGGGATCGAGTCCCACATCGGGCTCTCTGCTCAGCAGGGAGCCTGCTTCCTCCTCTCTCTCTCTCTCTGCCTGCCTCTGCCTACTTGTGATCTCTGTCAAATAAATAAATAAAATCTTAAAAAAAAAAAAAAAAAGATTTAGGACTCCTAAGAGCACACAGCCCCCACAAGCTGCTTTTAGGATGAGAACTCAGTAGGTCTCTTGCACTGTCAGCAGGCCAGGCGGTCGTCAGTGGAGGAGGCTGGTTCTAAGGACCCACTGCCCGAATGGAGGCCTGACTCCCCCTCTTGCCAGGTGTTCCACACTCAAGAAATTACTTCTTTGGGCTTCCAGTTCATAAGCTGGAGCTATTCACTTACCTCTAAGTGTTGCTGTAAGCATATGAAATGCTGTTTAAGGGCTCACAGCAGCGCCTGGCACTCTGGGAGGGCTCACACCCGCCACGTCTGCCACGGCAACCCCAGGGCCCCACGGCCCACCACGAGAAAATCCGCCTGGCCAGGGGTTTCCTGTTGAGAATGATTCCGAGGGGAAATATAAGAGGCAAGCACCGCCAGAGGAGACCGTCTCGAGGCGAGCAAGACACAGGTGGCACCTGCCCTGTCTGATGAGAGCCGTGGGGGTGGGCACGGGCTGCTGAGAGCACACCCCGGTCGGCAGGGAAACCGGGGCAGGGCTCCCGGGCTCCCCACGGAACTGCTGCTGCCCAAGGCGGCAGTGACCAGACTACCGCACGTCTGTCAGAGTCCAAGGGAACACATGGGACCCAGCTCCTACCATGCTGGGTGACTCAGTGCGAGGGGGAGAGGCCTTCGGCTCGTCTGTGTTCTAGATGGCATGACACTCCGTGGGCGCTCAGGAAATGCTCAAAGCGCCTCGGAAGGGCTAAGCCCCGCCCGCGGCAGCTGCGTGGGAGGAGGGGCCGAGCAGGCGCCGGACTGCGCCTCCCGGACTGCGCCTCCAGTCCTCGCGGGGCCACAAGGCTCCCTCAGATGTTTTCAAAGACTGATCCAGACCACAGGCTAGAGAAGGGCTGCGCGGCGGGGGTGGGGGGCGAGTCCAGGTGTGTTAAGGGAGAATTTGACTCCAGTACCTGCTGTGCTGGAACAGTGGGGGAAGGGCAGGCCGGTCAGGTAAGCACCCCATCCGAAGTTTTCTGCTGTCGAGTGAGGAGCGGCTTCTGTACTTTAAAGCTTCTATATGTATAACCTATATTTAGATAGGTTTTATATATAACGGAGTCACACAGGGTGCATCATGGGCTATGCAACGGGGGATCCCTCCTAAGTTTCTACTCCATCAGACTGGGACTTTCCGTGGCCCCTTCCATCCAAAACTGATCTACTTTAAAATTTTCAAACAAGTTGCATATTTACAATGAGATATGCTTTAGATAGATAAAGCTATGCTTTAGATAGAGATCACACTGTTCTGCAGAGATTATAAACACCAAAAAATTTTATTAAAATTATATGGCCACTGAAACACTGATAGGGGTACTGTGGCCCCCACAGGGGCTGGCCCATGCCTGAGGCAAAGACCCCAGACAGCCTCAGGCCACTAACACTGGGTCCAAGGAGCTGACCGCCAGGTTCTGAGTCTTGAGGCCTCAGACCCGTTTTCCTGGGAGAAGGGACTATGTGGAAAGTACAAACAGCCAAAGGTCACACACACCTTACGTAACTTTTGTTACTTCTCACTGAAAACCACTAATTCAGAATTCTGGTTAAAAAGCCCTAGAATTAGTGGCTAAAGCTTTTGCCCAAAATGGGTTTGCTAAAGCTATCTGCCCAGAAATGGCCAGCAGCAAGATGTTTCACAAATGCATCAACCTCCCATTCCAGTTCCCTTTCCATCATGCCTCCTGCGGGCTTGCTCACAAGCTATGCTCTCTAGGAACCTCCCTGCAGCCTGTCTCCCCTCCCAAACAACCTTCTCTAGGGCAAACTGGGCCCAGCTTCTATTGTCCTGCACCTGGCAGAGCTCAAGGTACTGATCTCAGCCCTCACTGCGCTGAGATCCAGAGGCCAGAACTTCCCCGAGCCCCCTTCTTCTCTAATCTCTGCGGTCACCCTCTGCCGCAGGGACCCACTCCTAAGGTGGATCATGGAGGCTTAGCGCCTTTCCACCCATACCTTCCTATTCACACACACCTCTGGGGAGTTAAAACCTGCGGCAGGATTCACTCACTAATACCACTTGCCAAGATCATCTTGGAAGTGCCAGAGAGGAAGTGGCCGTCCTGGGAACAGAGTTCGCCTCTGAACGGCGACCAGGCGACCACCACCTGAGGCCACGCATGTGGACCTGCAGGGCCCTCAGCAGGCAGAGATCACACGTGACGAAGTGTCTGGAGCACTTGTTAATCCGTTATGATTTATTAGCTGTACAGCAGTAGATCCTCCTCCCCAGCTTTCAACCCCATTACATATTTTATTACAGGTCTCATGTTGGCGTCCTAAAATAATGAAAAATATCACACAGTACAGCTAAGTACAAAATGCATCAACCTAGAGTCTGATAGCTAACTGATGGCTCTTTTAAAAGCAATACACAGAAGAGGAAAGTGTTTGAAATCAGCAAGACTGAGGCTCTCTAAAAAACACATTTCAAACGTGTGACAGTTCATGTGCAAGAATCACTTTTTAGTTGGTTTTGTTTCACATTATTATCTTGTTTTGCAGATCCAAAGTTTAAATTACTGACCTAGTGAACTTTTCTGGGCTGCTGTGACCCACTCATAATCACCCTTCTGCTTGAACAGAGGAGTAATAAAACACAAAATTCAGCTACAAACAGAGCAAAGAAAATGTAGATGGGAAATCATAACTGAAAGTTAATTGTACAAGGTTCAAATGCTGGCTCCACGGGCTGGCAATCGCGATCTTCCGCGTGGGCGTCCGTCACTCGCGGGCAGCAGTCGCAGTGCCGTTCTGCTACATGATTGGGATCCAATTCCTTGTCACCATTTACACACGACAGAGTCTGTGGTAACTTAATTTGCAAGTAATTAAAATGCTGGGTTTTCTTACACTGCACTTCTTTTCAATCTCTTAATTAATGGAAAAGATTAAAATGTAAAAAAAGTTATTTACAAGCTTGACCATACCAGAAACTTTGCCAAGAAAGAGGCAAAGCCTTCAGGACAGACACCGACCGCAGCATGCCGTACTACTGGTGTGCAGCTGGCTCCGAGCAAAGGGAGTCAGGGAGAAGCAGAAGCAAAAACCAGTTTAAAAGTGTAAGTCGTTCCCAAGTCTGCATTTACAATTAAAAACTCTCCTGGGAAGAAGACCTAGAACTCTGGAAAACCCGGTGGCCATTCTGGAGTGGTTTACCATAGCGAGAGAGAAGGTTCAATGTCTCTGTTTCCATCTAAGAAAACCAGTTAGGCATCAACACTGTCCTCAGCACTCCACAGTAAACCCTCGGGGACTCAGAACATTCCATGATTTGCTAACATCAAACAGCAAGTTCTAGTAAAATCACATTTTTCTAACATCATCCTTGAAGTTTTAGTTCTCAGTACGTTTGGTAAAATGGTGTAAAATGATGCTTTTCCCAAAGCCAAAAGAAGAAAGAAGGGAAAAAAATTAAGATGTGGGCCGTTGAAACACAGCCCAGAGCAGTCCTGGTGATGAGCACGGCCCCGCCATCACCGGTCCATCATGCTGAGGATCATTTCGGGCGTGAGGTCTCCGTTGGGGGCGTCTGTGGCAGCTGGCTGGGCCTCCTCTTCCTCCCCCTCCCCGGGCTCCGCGTCTGGCTCCTTTTTGACTTCAACTATAATGTTCTCAATTGCACCTGTATTCTGGTCTTCCACTTGGATGATGGCTGTTGCTGGCAAGAAAGAGCATGGACAAAACAAACGCTCCATTATAGCCCCTGATGACTGCAAAGGTTCCTGTCGGACTTGACACTAAACGGATGTCAGCAATGCAGGAAAGCCTTAGCAAGGATAGTGCTAATGCTAATTTCGCTAATGACTTAGCGAAAGTCATTAAAAAAGACTCAATGACCTAAAATATGGCCATTTGTAAAGCCCCAATACTCTCTGACTATTGAAGAACAAAATGCTGACATTTGTGTTCATATGCCTCCTAAATGCCATACTAAAAGCCTTAGTTTTCCTTCAGGTCAGAAAGCGCGTTCAGCACTACTTATGAGACAGGCCAGAGATGCAGGCCGGACGTGACCAAGAACAGCTCACAATGCCTGTGATCCAGGGCCGCTGGAGGTGCACCACTGACAGCAGGAACATCCATTTCCGATCCTCCAGTCTCCCATACCCAGGGCCTCCGCCGGTGTTTTCACTCAAGGGTGTGGAGGCAAAATGGCTCCCAGGATCTACAGTCAACCCCCCCCACCCCAAACCGGTATCTACACACAGGGCTCGGGGAGTACATTAAAAAAAAATAACAAACATCAGACTAAGTCTTGTATTTGTTAAAGAAAAAACCCTGCCTGCCAGCTTTCAGGATATCCACAGCAACAGAGAACAGAACAGACTCCAGTCCTCCAGAGCCTGCTGCTGTCACAAGGGCCGTGTCCAAGACAGGACCGCTGCCCACTGCCATTTGTGGTGTGAGGTAGAGGGTGAACACCTCCGCTGTGTCTTCTCCTGAGTCAGAAGGCCAACACTTGAATCCATAGGCCTGGATTTCTCAGGAGGATCAGTCTCAGCACAGTAACTGCTTACATTCATTACCATATCAATTCTGCCAGCTGAGTGGGACTTTGTTTTGCAAAACCCTCCTACATTAGAAGTACCCATCTTGCAGAACACGAGTACCCTTTCACTCTGGACTTCTCACTGAAGTGTAACAGGTTTCTAGGGTCTTCCTCACGTGTTTCCCGAGAAAACTAAATAATTGCTTCCTGACAGTTTGTTCCTGGTGTGACCTTAACTTGTTCTCATGGCTTAGTTCCCATCATCCCCCAAAACAAGGACCCGTCTGGCTCCTCCACATGCTGGGAACGGATGCCAGCCTTCAGCCTACTAAGTGGAGACAAGTAACTTACGCTGGGTCTGTTTGGGCTGGTTGGTTCTGCCAGGGGGGCGTCCTCTCCGCTTTTTGGCAGGTGGTGGGGCTGGGGTCACAGGCTGAGGCTCTGGCTCGGGTTCAATTTCCACAGCAGGTTCTTCCTCATCCTCATTGTCATCCAGGTCTGGCTCAGCATTTTCTTCTCATGAAATCGGAGAATAGGTAGGGATGGGGGGGCAGGGAGAAGTATGGTGGAAGAAAAATATGACACACACACAAAATCACACATTCTATTAAGTCTAGTCACGTATTTATTTTCATCAATAAAAGTCCACTTAAAAATGCTTTTGCTAGAATTTTTGCTATCAACATTGACAAAGTAAACTGGTATTGTGCTAGAATTAATACACAAATCAACTTGAAGACTATTCCTACTTTATGTGGATTGGATACTACTTTTTTCTTTTAGCTTTAGACATCAGAATATTCAGTTTCAAATTTTTTTTAAAAAGATTTTATTTATTTATTTGACAGACAGAGATCACAAGTAGGCAGAGAGGCAGGCAGAGAGAGAGAGAGAGGAGAAAGCAGGCTCCCTGCTGAGCAGAGAGCCCAATGTGGGGCTCGATCCTAGGACGCTGGGATCATGACCCGAGCTGAAGGCAGAGGCTTATCCCACTGAGCCACCCAGAAGCCCCTCAGTTTCAAATTCTTCAGAGGCAATTCCATCACATGCCAGATATATAGTAATACCACAGTGTTTAAGTTGAAAACATTTATTCCCTCAATCTATTATGCAACAATAAAGCAGGGTATTAAGCCTCAGATGGACCCTTGAAGATGTGCTCTTGCTGGTCTCTGAGCAGGCAGAAAATGTGTGTGTTTGTGTGTGTGTGCGGGTGTGCACGCGCAACATAAATTTCTACTGCACTGTGAAGTCCTATTACTAGGATGGGCATCAAGAGTTCTAGGACTATGACTGATTAAAAAAAAAATAATAAAGATTTATTTTGAGAGACAGACAGACAGACAATGGTGGGGGGGGCGAGCAGAGGGAGAGGGAGACAGAATCCTTAAGCAAACTCTGTGCTGAGCATGGAGCCTTATGTGGGGCCCAATCCCATGACCCTGAGATCATGACATGAGCCAAAATCGAGTCGGACACTCAACTGAGCCACTCAGGTGCCCTTTCATGTGTTTTTTTTTTTTTTTTTTAAAGATTTTATTTATTTATTTGAGAGAGAGACAGTGAGAGAGAGCATGAGTGAGGAGAAGGTCAGAGGGAGAAGCAGACTCCCGGTGGAGCCGGGAGCCCGATGCGGGACTCCATCCCGGGACTCCGGGATCATGACCTGAGCCGAAGGCAGTCGTCCAACCAACTGAGCCACCCAGGTGTCCCCCCTTCATGGTTTTTTAAGTCCAAGTTTTTTAACTTAATTCTCAGCTATGCCAGATTCAATGGGTCATTCTTAACTCCCTAATTTTCTCCCTGATGCCATCATCAGATAAAAGCTGCGGGGACTACTGTGTAAAGAACATTGACGAGAAGCTCTGAATCCCTTACTGGGTGTGACCTGGGACAAAGACCACAGTGAACCTCAGTTTCCTTATATAATCTCCAAAGCATTCCCAACCTGCTTACTAGTGATTTGAAGATCAAAAGGATTGAGCTGTAGCACAGGTCCTTCATGCTCTGGAAAGGAGACTCCACTAGACAGACACAGATCGTTTGCACCATGTGTCACAGTTCTAACATTCTCCATTATTCCATCTTGCCTTCGAAACTTCCATTTTTTTTTTTTTTAAAGATTTGAAGCAGGCTCCCTGCTGAGCAGAGAGCCCGATACAGGGCTCGATCCCAGAACCCTGGGATCATGACCTGAGCCTAAGGCAGAGGCTTTAATCCACTGAGCCACCCAGGTGCCCCTCATTACTTCCTTTAATAAGAAGAGGTGCTACCCTCATTTTAATAGAAAAAGTGAGAAGCTAAGTGATTGGGAAGGCACCTAAACTACAGCAGGCAGAACTCAAGCTCCTGCCTCCGGCCTGGGGCTGTTCTGCCACCCCAGCCCCTTGCCTCTGCACACAAATTATCCTCCCCGCCTGCCTCTGAGAAGTGCAGGTTATTGTCATCTTTCTCTAGGACCAGACACTGACATCTAGACAGCTGGGAGTAAATGCCTCATCTTCAGGACAAAATGCCTTATTTGTCAAATCCTAAGTGAAAACGTGGGGAACACACTGGTATGTGGCAGCGTGTCAAGAACAAGATGAGACGCTTCCCTGTAGATCTTATTCAAGCCCCCTATTGCCCAAGTTGGCCCAATGCCTAAAAAGAAAAAAAACACAAAGAAGGTTTATAGGGTCAAAGGCTTATTGGCTTGGAGAGATGTTGGCAGAAGCCCTTGAAAATAGCAGTAGATTCTGCTGGCCAACCTCTGCAAATGGCCAATAGGCAGAACTTCCGGGAGAGGACAAATGTGACTGTGTGGCCTTAATCAGCAGCAGGATGGACAGCCCAGACTTTCTGGGGGGATAAAAAAACACTGTGTACAAGGCGCAGAACCAAACCGTGCCCTGCAAGACAGCAACGTGTAAGACAAAAAGAGCTGCAGCATCTGTTGGCAACCACCAGTAAAGTCTTCTGCTGGAAGATGCTCTGGTGATGCATCACTGGGGAGTGAGGCTGATCTTACTGGGAGAGGAACCACAGACGTGAACAAGGTGGTACCATAAGCCAGAAGGCGAAGAGCCAACATCTGTGGCAGCAGGAAGCTCTGCAACTAGAAGCACCCAGAAATCCTCTGGGCTCAAGGTTACTTGTGGATCTCTGGTGGTACTTGGGGCCTGTGATTTTTTTGTTTTGTTTTTTTAAAGATTTTATTTATTTATTTGACAGAGAGAGAGATCACAAGTAGGCAGAGAGGCAGGCAGAGAGAGAGGGGAGGAAGCAGGCTCCCTGCTGAGCAGAGAGCCCGATGCGGGGCTCGATCCCAGGACCCTGAGACCATGACCTGAGCCGAAAGCAGAGGCTTTAACACACTGAGCCACCCAGGCGCCCCTGTTTTGTTTTGTTTTTAAGATTTGTTTTCGAGCAAGAGCGAGTGAGCAAGAGAGAGCGCACACAAGCGAGGTGAGGGACAGAGGGTGAGGGAGAAAATCCCAAGCAGATGCCCTGCTGAGCATGGAGCTTGATGCGTGGCTTGATCTCATGACCCCGACCGAGAGCACACCCCAAGAGTTGGATGCTCAACTGACTGAGCCACCCAGGCGTCCCCACTCATTAAGTTCTTAGCCAAAGGATCCCACAAAGATTCTCAGTAGAGAATACTTTGTGTACTTTCTTTTTTTTTTTTTTTAAAGATTTTATTTTATTTATTTGTCATAGAGAGAGAAGCGAGAGCAAGCATAGGCAGAGAGAGTGGCAGGCAGAGGCAGAGGGAGAAGCAGGCTCCCCGCCAAGCAAGGAGCCTGATGTGGGACTCGATCCCAGGACGCTGGGATCATGACCTGATCCGAAGGCAGCCGCTTAACCAACTGAGCCACCCAGGCGTCCCTGTACTTTCTTTTTTTAAAAGATTATTTATTTGAGAGAGACAGAGCACACACGTGTGTGTACGCGAGCAGGAAGGAGAGGCAGAAGGAGCGGGAGAAGCAGGGCTTGATCCCAGGACCTGAGATCATGACCTGAGCCAAAGGCAGAAGCTTAACCGACTGAGCCAACCAGGCGCCCCAGCAGAGAACGGTGTGCTTTTAAAAAGTGAAGTAAACCAACACTTTAAAGGAGGCATGTTTACTAAAAACCCAGTGATGAAGAGAATGCTTAAATTAGATTTTCTAGAAAAGGCAGCAAAAAATAAATTACTCTCATACTTACTGATCGAATATTCTCCCAGAAAAAGTAAAAATTCTGAACAGAAAGGTTTTATTAAACAAAAAACTAAAACTAGAAGGGACCTTGTTACAGACCTAAATATAATCTTGTGTTTTCATGAGCAAGTTTTAGATAAAAATCAATGGACAGAATGACGTTTTCAAACATTTTCAATCTCCAAAAACCTTAATTCCTCTCCATGATTACTAACAAGCAATACAAGAAAAAATGAGGACCTTGGAAACACATAAGACACGATCTTGAATTTCTCCCATCTGATGGTGCTTCTGGGGAAGTGTATTCCCCAAAACAAAACCCCTCCACATACATCTTTCACCATAAAAAGCTTACATCTTTAGCCACAGATGTGCCTTCTCAACTACTTGGCCAGCAGCCCAAGCATCCACTTCACAGAGCCTAAAACCACGAGATGAGCGCATACAATCAAATGTGGCTCTCTGCTATGGACACTCCTGTTCTCCCTCCCTCTTCATGAGTCCAGCGCCTAAAGCACGCCTTCTGCCTGGATTTCGTGACTAGAAGCCAAAGCGCCATCAATGGTAGGAAAATAGGCAAGGTGTTACATTATTTAATGGAGAGATTAAGGTAGGAAGAGAGAAGCTGACCTTCAGGAGTTTGATCAATACATCTCAAGGCTAGGCTGACACAGGCAGTCAAACAAGAAGTTGGTCAAGATGCTTAAGAAACCTTCTTCATGTCCATTAGATTCACTGCTCAAATCTAGACCAGCTTCCTAAATGTAAAAGTTACCAACACAGAAAAGGAACTCTGCTGGCCTTAGAATATCACTAATCTGAGGAATGGGAGTCGAGATACTGATTTTGCTCTGGCTTTAACTGAACTGAACATATAAGGTATTATCAAGCAATGGAATATCAGAAGGAAAAAAAAACCCCACAAAACTTGCCCTAGAAACAAACTAGCTGCTGCTGTAAATGCATAAGGCACATTAGGGAGACTAGATGTTATAAAGGAAGGAAGAGGGATTGGCCTCTCTATCCCAGCACATCCATGTATCAACATACTGGCAACTGGGCACCAAAATCTACCACATGTGACTAAATCAAGAAATAAGTTACTCACCACTGTCAGAGGAGTCTTCTTTTTTGGAACGCATCTTTCTTTTTCTACCACGTTTACTCTTCTTTGTTTCCCCTCCATTTTCCCCTTCTACACCATCTGGACCAGCACAATTGTCAGCATGTCTTGCCATGGTATTCTAACGGAAGAAACAAAATCTTCGTTCATGTTACTAAAAAAACTGGTATCAGAAATTAGAAGTTCTCTTACTTTAGTTTAATAAAATAAAAATATCGGGTATTTGTGATGAGTCTGAATGTTCTAGTATGTGCTAATAAGCACATCCTGAACATGCTCTCCTCATTTCAAGGGAAATGGTCTCCATCTGGAAGAGGGAGAGAGAACGAAGGAAGGAAGGAAGGGAGGGAGGGAGGGGGACAGAGGGAGAGAGAAAGGAGGGAGACAGACAAAGAGAGAGGGAGGAAAGAGAGTCCTTCAAAAGAGGAAGGGCTGGGTCCTCTCGGCAGCCTTCAGGCAAGAGGAGCACAGGAGGATCGGTCAGCTCCCTGTCCTGCGCAGACCTAACATGGCCCCAAGGGAAGACCCAAGAAAGACCTATCCAGATAATGAGTCCCCCCAACCCTCCGCTTCAGCAGAGGGTTCACACATGTACAGACAACCCTGAGGTAGGGACGAGTGGCCCTTTCCAAATGGGAAGGCATCTCTGTGCTTATAACCTCAGCGGAAAAAACTGCCCTGCTTTGCAGTGGAAGATCGAGAACATGACATTAAGAACCCTGATAAGGGAAGTGAAGTTCTGACTCTCACCCGGCGTGTAAAGGTCTTCCCACACTTCGAACAGACAAAGGCCGCAGGGACAAAGTTGGGGTCATGATAGCGTTTGAAGTGCATGTCGAGGAGCTGTTTCTGGCGGAAGGTCTTGTCGCAGTGGCTGCAGGCGTAAGGCTTCTCCCCGGTGTGCGTGCGCTTGTGCATGATCATGTGCCTCTCCTGAAAGACAGCAGGTGCGTGTGTGGAGGCAGGCCTCAGAGCCCGTCACGGGGCTGCCACCCCAGCCGCCATCTGCACGCATACGGTAGACAGGCCTCTGTCTCCGAAGGTCTGGGCTCAAAAGTGCTTGTCCAGAGGATGAAGTTATCTTACTGGGGCGCAAAACTGCTTCCTTAAATCCCAGGGTACAGACAGGCTCCCTCCTGCTGGGCTGCTTGTCTAGAGCTCACCCCTAAGCCCCAAGACCATATTCTTCCCTTCCCTCAGGTCCTGGACTTATTTCCTCCAGTTTTGAGAAAGCAGCCAGTAGTCTGCATGAGGGAGAGGTAAGCTGTGACTGAATAAAACATCAGCTGGAGACTGAGGTGATAAAACCGAGGAGTGAGACCTTTGGTGATATTCCTCACAAATCAGTTTGAAAACTGCCATTCTTAAAAACAGTTACCATATACCGAATCTAAAACCCTCTGATGATATCTGACACTAATAAGGAATCAACTGCTTTTTAACTATGAAGGTCTCTACCTGTCTGCAAGCGTAATCACACTGGTCACACTTAAAGCGCTTCTCGTTCTTGTGTGACTTCTGATGCTGGATGAGGGCATAGCGCTCATGAAATACAGCATCGCAGTATCGACATTTCTTGCCTTGCTCGATGTAGGAATGCTGCTTTCGCAAGTGGACACCTGAAAGCGAAACACAAAGCCCAGTCTAACTTGTGAAAACAACAAACAAGTACCTCAATAAATTAATAATACGTCCTTCTTTGTTTCTTAAAATCATTACTCTGGCTGCTGTCCTAAAAGTGAATTAAAAGGCAAAAAGAGAGGCGGAAAGACTGGTTAAGATATGGAAACAGGATGGGGGCACCTGGGTGGCTCAGTGGATTAAAGCCTCTGCCTTCGGCTCGGGTCATGATCCGGGGGTTCTGGGATCGAGCCCCACATTGGGCTCTCTGCTCGGCGGGGAGCCTGCTTCCCCCTCTCTCTCTCTGCCTACTTGTGATCTCTCTCTCTGTCAAATAAATAAATAAAATCTTAAAAAAAAAAAAATTAAAAAAAAAAAAAAAAAAAAAGATATGGAAACAGGACAGGTGAGAGAAGATGGTGGCTTGGAAGGAGCAGGACGAACTGATGAGAGACCCAAAAAGTAGCATCACCGGGATTTATTCACTGACTACAGAACAAGAAAGAAGGTGGCTGCCAGAGATGACCTCCAGGTTTCTGGCTTTGAAAACTGAGCAAGCAGCTGGGACCAGGGGCGTTTTAGACCTCCGGTTTTGAACACGTTAAATCTGAAATGCCAACGAGAGCAACCAGGAATGGCAAAGGCTAGATAAGCCTAGCTCAAATGAGAGATTTAGAGTAGGAACTGGAGCTGTTGGGATTTGAATTAGACCACAGGGGCTCACGAAATCACTAAGGCAAAAAGAGAAAGAAGAGTACAGGTCACACTTTAAGAAAGCTAACAGATAAGGCCAGTGGAAGGAAAAGGGGTTAAAACAAGAGACAGCTAGGAAAGAACAGTCAGAGAAAAAAGCCAACAGGCTATAGTGCCACAGAAACCAAGGGAAGAATGTGTTTTGTTTTGTTTTAAGATTATTTATTTATTTATTTGACAGAGAGAGAGATCACAAGTAGGCAGAGAGGCAGACAGAGAGAGAGAGGGAAGCAAGCTGCCCGCTGAGAGCCCAGTGTGGGGCTCGATCCCAGGACCCTGAGATCATGACCTGCACCGAAGGCAGAGGCTTAACCCACTGAGCCACCCAGGTGCCCCTTAAGTGTTCTTAACACAAAAAAATAAATGAAAAACTAGGAATCGAAGTTTCCATGTACAAAAATTTCCAACTTTCCAAATTATTTTTTTTTAAAGATTTTATTTATTTATTTGACAGAGAGAGATCACAGATAAGCAGAGAGGCAGGCAGAGATAGAGGAGGAAGCAGGCTCCCCACTAAGCAGAGAACCTGATGTGGGGCTCGATCCCAGGACCCTGAGATCATGACCTGAGCCAAAGGCAGAGGCCCTAACCCACTGAGCCATCCAGGCGCCCTCCAAATTATGTTTTAACAGGAAAAATTAAAGACTTAAAAAAAAAAAAAATCAAACATAGACAAGGAAGACTTTCTTTAAAACAGGAGAAATGTAAACATGTTTAGAGTCGAAGGGAAAGATCCAGAAAACGAAGTGTGAACATCAAGGTAAAGAGACAGTCCATGACGGTATGAAAGCTGGAGAGAAGACGAGAGTAGGATCAAGGCAAAGGCAGGTAACAGCCACAAAAAAGAAGAGTGAGGCCAAGTGTCTTGTAGCAAATGGGCAAAGAAAGGATGAATGCAGATAGGTTTGTTAAGTTTGATAACCGAAATTTGGGAGTTTCAGTCTGTTGCCTTAACTTTCCTTATGAAGTAGGAAAACAGGCCACTTACTGAGACCAAGGAGGCAGAGGAAAAAGGGGAGGAAAGATCAGAGGTTTCAAGAAAGTACAAATGATTCACCCAACTCCGAACCGTCTCACGGTGTCTCCCACATAGCAGGGACCTATACATCTGTGGAATGAAGGAATGAATGAACTCACTAAAGAAAATGGGAGCACACCTGACAAGGACAAACAGCTGGACTGCCCAGAAACAATGACAGCTCAGCTGCATTTGAGATCACGGATTTATGCTATTACCTATCTGCTTCACTCAAAGTCACATCACATCAGACTTAAAGGGGGCCAATACTGGGGAACGGAAATGAGGGAAGGCTTTTCTTTTTTACTCTCTACACACATGATTATATGAAAGCCTTTTATACATGCATGTATTATTTCAAGTAACTTTTTTATAAAATTTTATTTATTCATTTGACAGAGAGAGAGCGAGAGAGCACAAGTAAGTAGAGCAGCAGGAAGAGGGAGAGAGAGAAGCAGATTCTCTGCTAAGCAGGGAGTCCAACGTGGGGCTCGATCCCAGGACCCCAGAATCACGACCCGATCCAAAGGCAGTCGCTTAACCAACTGGGCCACTCAGGTGCCCCTCAAGTAACTTTTAAAAAGCTTCAACTTCCCCTTCTGGTCCTATGATAAAGACCTAACAGTGAAAGACTTTCTTCCATGTGTTCTTACTAAATAATTGTAGCAACCGTGTAAGGCAGTTACTTTTCCTAAAAAAATCAGTTGAATTAAAAAAAAAAAAAAAGAGAGAGAGACTTAGAGCAGTATTTGGGGGTGAATCTTGACTCTAGTAGGTCAGTCTCCAAAGCCCATGCTTTCCTGTGTCACAAAGTGATAGATTTTAATTACAGCATATTAGTGTGAAATCAGACTTCCTTTAAAGAGGAAACACAAACTTCTTTGGGATTGGCTTTGGGGATAACTATTATCTGACAGCTCCTAAGCAATTAAATTCCTCATTATGTAGGGCCTAAAGGGCATCATAAAGGTACAGAATGTCCAAGATATATATCTGCATCATACAACTGAATAATTTTAAAAACTTAAATAATCCAAACAGTGGCCTAATAGCTCAGAAACACTGCCATGAGATATTATTTAGATTTTAGGCTTCTGTACCATAAGAACAATAAAATTCATTTATCAGAGGACAGTGCCTCTTAAATCTTTCTAACAAAGTCCTCTCAGTAGCAGGGTAGGATGAACAAGTGACCTATAGGTCTTACATGGAGCCTAAAGTCCTCTGCTTCAAACTCATGGTTTCATCTTAAAAATGTGTATCAAATGTTTAAATAAATAAATAAAATTACACCTTAAAAAAGTGTATGCTAGCTACATTTTGTTCAGTATGGTCACATTAATATGACAATGTTTTAAGACACCAGATAAACTGCATAGCTTTACTCAGCTAAAATACATATGGTTTGGTCAATTCATATGGTTGCTGTGAACATCAAATGGGTTAAAAAGGTAAAACAAAGTAATAAAAGACATTTGGTAAAGTACAACAATTTACCTAAATATAAATTTCTTTTTTAAATTTTTATTTATTTGACAGAGAGAGAGAGCACAGGCAGGGGGAGAGGAAGAAGAAGGCTCCCCGCCGAGGGGGGAACACGGAGCTCAATCCCAGAACCCCTGGCATCATGACCTGAGCTGAATGCAGATGCCCAACCAACTGAGCCACCCAGATGCCCCTAAAAATGTTTGTAAGAATAATATTCAAGGGGAAAAGAATAATATTCATGAAGCAATAAATTTTGGATAGAGAACAGACTGGGGAAATATTTTTATCTCTTAAGTAGGAAAAACAAAGGAAGACATCCAGGAGACCATACCTTTATGGGCCCAACTACAATTTCTACTGATAAATTCTGTCTCTGTATAAGCTGTAGTTTATGCACAGAAATACAGTTATCATCCAACCAATAAAAAAGTCTAATTACTTAGGAAAGTACTTATGTTCTGAGAAAAATGAAATGGACAGACCTTAGTTTGAATCATACTATGTCACTTCCCTACTGGAGATCTGAACATTATCAGTGAGGGTTACTAATTAAAGGTTTACTGTTTCCTCTCATTACAGCTCCTTTTAATTTATAAATGACCTATATTCAGGAAAGAATCTTGTCAGCTGACTGCAGTGAGAGAAGGAAGATAAAGACAGATAGTAAGCAATGGCTATTAGTAAGTGGCAGGCCATTCACCTATACAAAACTTAAATAATTCAGAAAAGGAAGTTATTTATGATCTTCCTATTTTCACAAATAGTCAAAATTACTTTTTCATTTGCCACCAGCTAATTTACTTACCCAAATCACTTTTTCGGGCTATGACAGTGTCACAGTGGGGACAGTGAAATTTGGCCACATTTTCTGTGTGCTTCTGTAAAATGTGCATCTTCATGGTACCACTTTGGGTAAACCGAGCATGACAAATATAACATTCATAAGGTTTTTCCCCTTAAAAGGAAATACAGAATGAATAAATTAGATGAAATGAGCACCATCATTTTTAAAAAGATTTTATTTATTCATTTGACAGACACAGATCACAAGTAGGCAGAGAGGCAGGCAGAGAGAGAGGAAGGGAAGCAGGCTCCCTGCTGAGCAGAGAGCTGGAGGCGGGGCTCAATCCCAGGACCCGGAGATCATGACCTGAGCTTTAACCCACTGAGCCACCCAGGCACCCGGAGCACCACCATTTAATTGGAGAGTAATTCAGGTGGTAATTCAGCTGCAATCAGGTGGGAGAAAAGCTAAGCTAGAGAGAATCCTCAGGTGTTACCCACCTAGCCCAAGCCTCAGGCTGGGCTCATAGCGGTTCTTAAGAGATGACAATCAAGTCCTAAACTGCTCCTGCTAGCTCTGCTCCACCAGCTCCACCAGAGTCACTCACATGAGAGAGAGAGAGAGAGAGAGAAAGAGAGAAAGAGAGAAAGAGAGAAAGAGAGAGAGACAGAGAGAGAAACTCCTGTCTTTGGGGGACAGGAGATGGTACAACAGGAGGACCTGCAAGTTTTTCTTTTTCAGTTATCTTTACATCCCACATGGGGCTTGGATTCATGACCCTGAGATCAAGAGGTGCACACTCAACCAACTGAGCCAGCCAGGCACCCCTACAAATTTTTCTTTTTTTGGAAAAGACAGTATGGGGAAAACTGAATGAGCTGGGTTAGGTAATCGACCCAGACTTCTTATAAGAGTGAAACTTCCCATTCTCCAGTGTATATTCAGAACAATGAATTCAGAAGATATGCCAGAGAAGCATTTGTCAATTCCATTATTTTTATGCCAGCTCCCATTCTGATGAGCAACAGGGGTGTGAGGTGGTTTACAGGGTCCCATGGGATCCAATGAAAAGCAACTCATTAATACAAGGAGAGAAGATGTCCTACCTGAATGAGTTCTCATGTGCCTTTTCAGCTTGTATGTGTCCCTGCTGGCGTAACTGCACAAGCTACACTGGAACGGACGCTCCCCAGTATGAGAGCGAATGTGACGTTTCAATTTGCTGACCTGAAACGTGAAAGCACATCGACTGTAATGTGAATGCTATGGGTTAGGCACAAAAGCTTCGCTTCTGGACACTGAAGTTCAGAATACAGAAAAGGTCTAAAATATAATATTTCTTCCTCCTTATTTGTAACTTTTATTTCTCAAATCCTTATAATCCAAAGAGGGTAAATAAATGGATAGGGCATAGATGACTCAAGATTGGTTATTAATAACTTGTATCTGGCCACCCAAATGGACTCTTACTGCTCTAAATTTTTTTTTAGCGGATACTCTTGGATTTTTTGGGATAAGCAAGTATATCTGCAATACATTAGTTTTGTTTTACCATGTATAATTCATTTCTTATTTAGCTGGGATTTCCAATACAATGACAATGTTGAAGCAATAAAGATAAGAAAAAATGTCTTGTTGCAAATTTTGATTATTTACTTATTTTTAAGTAATCTTATACCCAATGTGGGACTCACAACCCTGAGGTCAAGAGCTGGATGCTCTTCTGAATGAGCCAGCCAGGCACCCCGTCTTGTTCCAAATTTTAATGGGCATACTCCCAATGCTTAAGTTAACTGGAAAGGATCGACTGCAGGTTTCTGGTTTAGAGTAAAGCCATTTTCTTCTACTCTTAAATTGCTAGGACTTTAAACAGTAACGAACACTAAATTTTATAGTTTTTCAGTAATTTGTAGAAAATATCACATGGTTTCTCTTTAACCTCTCAATGTAGCACACACCAATAATGTTCTGATGTTCAACTCTCCTTGTATTTTAGATATCTTCTATTTGGTAATCATTTATTTTTTAAATATATTATTAAATTTGGTGAATAATTTGATTTAGTTTTAGTTTTCTGTGAGAATAAGATACCCTTTTCTTTTTGGTAGCATTCTTACCCAGTTTTGATAACGATATAGCCTCAAATAGTAAAGGAGGTAACATTTTCTTTTCCTTCCCCCCCCCCAAAGTAGGCTCCAATGCCAGGCCTCAACTTACAACTATGAGATTGAGAACCTGAGCTGAGATCAAGGGCTGGACACCTAACCGACTGAACCAAACAGGTGCCCCCAAATTTTCCATTTTTAAATGCGGTGGGTACAGTTATTTGTTTCTTTAATGTTTCATACACCTTACCTATGATAACATGTGGTACAAGTGTTTTTTAAAATGGGTAAATCTTTCACATTCATTACAGTTTTAGTATTTTGGGTGGCAGGGAAGGGGAGTGGGAGAGTTAATAATTTCATAAGATTTTCTATGTCATCTTAAGTCAGTATGGGTAGTTTTTATCCTAATACTGGAATCATGGTCTTAAGAGAAGAACCAACAAGTTGCTCAACACTCACTTCTACACTGGCGTAATCGCACATGGAACACTTAAATGGCTTCTCATGGGTGTGTTTATAACGACGATGCCGCACCAATTCTCCACTAGTCACAAAGGCCATGTCACAGTCTGGGCACTTGTGAGGACGAGTACCTAGAGAAAGGGGATTATAATAGGAAGAAAAGATCAAGGGCACCGTTAATGACAGTTCAATGTCTGATGAGAACTGCAGCATGAGGCTGAACCCTGGTCATCTCAATAAACTTGCACTAGCCTGAGAGTAACTCCAAAGCAACAAGTCAATACAGTGTTGCTTTTGAATACAAAAATCTGCCCCCCCCCCCCCACTGCTTTTTTTAAATGCTCGTGGCAAGAATTACTATTAAACTCCACTCAGTTGGCCAGAGACCACTGTAGTGATATTGAAAGACCTTTCCTTCATGGAGCATATTACCTATACTTGTGAGTTCATTTGCTAGCCAAAAACCAAAATCATTTTTATCCCTAGTTTATGAATTCTGATCACTCTGGACCAAAAGTCTGTTTCAACTTTTATTTTTTTAAGATTTTATTTATTTATTTGACAGAGAAAGATCACAAGCAGACAGAGAAGAAGACAGAGAGAGAGAGGGAAGCAGGCTCCCTGCTGAGCAGAGAGCCCGATGCAGGACTCGATCCCAGGACCTGGAGATCATGACCTGAGCCGAAGGCAGTGGCTTAACCCACTGAGCCACCCAGGCACCCTCTCTTTTTGTTTTTTAACAAGGTTTTATTTGTTTTAGAAAGAGAGTGAGAGAGAGAGAGAGAGAAAACGTGTGAACGTGTGCACAAGCAGGGAAAGGGACAGAGGGAGAGAGGGAAGCAGACTCCCCTGCTGAGCAGGGTGCTGGACGGCGGGGTGAGGGGGGGTCGGGGCTCAATCCTAGGACCCTGGGAATATAATCTGAGCCCAAGGCACATGCTTAACCAACTGAGCCACCCACATACCTGATTTAAACTCTTGATTAAAAAAATAAAGAACACCTTGGGACACCTGGGTGGCTAGGCAGGTTGAGCATCTCTCTTTTTTTTTAATACACATATATTTTTTTAAATTAAGATTTTATTTATTTGACAGACAGAGATCACAAGTAGGCAGAAAGGCAGGCAGAGAGAGAGGAGGAAGCAGGCTCTCTGCAGAGCAGAGAGCCCGATGTGGGGCTCAATCCCAGGACCCTGGGATCATGACCTAAGCCGAAGGCAGAGGCTTTAACCCACTGAGCCACCCAGGCACCCCGAGCATCTGACTCTTGATTTTGGCTCTAGTCATGATCTCAGGGTCGTGAGATGGAGCCCCACATAGGGTTCCATGCTTACTAGGGAGTATGCTTGAGATTTTCTACCTTTTTTAAAAAAATATTTATTTATTTATTTATTTGACAGAGATCACAAGTAGACGGAGAGGCAGGCAGAGAGAGAGGAGGAAGCAGGCTCCCTGCTGAGCAGAGGGCTCGATGCGGTGCTTGATCCCAGTAACCTGGGATCATGACCTGAGCTGAAGGCAGAGGCTTTAACACACTGAGCCACCCAGGCGCCCCAAGATTTTCTACTTCTGCCTCTACCCAGACCCCTGCTGATGTGCACACTCTCCCTCAAATAAATAAACACTCAAAAAATGCTCGTATCTTAAACCTCAATGTTTTGTCAAGTAGAGATCACAGAATTAAGAGTTATTTGACCTAAAGACATTCAGCAATATATTGCAGTAGGAATGTAATAGAAGATATAGCAGAATGGGAAATAAACATAGTTCAGCATAGGTGAAAATAAATTTCAGACAAAGAACTAAATGTTGGGGTGCCTGGGTGGCTCAGATAGTTAAGCATCTGCCTTTGGTTCAGGTCATGATCTCAGTGTCCTGGGACTGAGCCCCACACTAAGCTCCCTGCTCGGTGAGGAGCCTGCTTCCTTCTCTCTGCCTACCTGTGATCTGTCAAGAAATACATAAATCTTAAAAGAAAAAAAAAAAAAAGAAAGAAAAATAACTAAATGTTAAAAATATTTTTAAAAAGTTATCTGGCCCAAGATGCTTTTGCACATCAAATCCTACTGTATTATGACCGTACATATAGGGACATTAGGCTGTCCATATTCTGATACTATTTTTTCCAAAGAAAAACCAAAAAAACCCACCAAAAAACCAAAACCCAAATGTAATAGCTTGTTTTCTATATAAATTTATTTTGATAATTCCGGAAATTTATCATAGGCTTTACAAAGTAGTACTGCCTTTTATATGATCACCCTTTTTTCAAAAAAGATTTTATTTATTTATGGGAGGGGGAGGAGTGCAAGCAGGGGAAGAGCAGGCGGAGAGGGACAGGCAGACTCCCCTGCTGAGCGCAGAGCTCAACTCTTCAGGCTTGCTCCCACATCTCTGAGATCATGACCTGGGCTGAAATCAAGAGTTGGACACTTAATCAACTGACCAACCCGGGTGCCCCCCAAAATTACCGTTTTTATTTTATTTTTAAAGATTTTGTTTATTTATTTGACAGAAATCACAAGTAGGCAGAGAGGCATGCAGGGAGAGAGAGGGAGGGAGGGAGGAGGAAGCAGGGGAGCCCGATGCAAGGCTCGATCCCAGCACCCTGGGATCATGACCTGAGCCGAAGGCAGAGATTTTAATCCACTGAGCCACCCAGGCACCCAAGATTACCGTTTTTATTATTATTTTTTAAGATTCTATTTATTTGACACAGAGAGAGAGAGATCACAAGTAGGCAGAGTGGCAGGCAGAGAGAATGGGGGAAGCAGGCTCCTGGCTGAGAAGAGAGCCCGACTTGGGGCTTGATCCCAGGACCCCAAGATCACTACCTAAGCCAAAGACAAAGGCTTAATCCACTGAGCCACCCAGGTGCCCCAAGATTACCGTTTTCAAAAAAATAATCTCTACACCTAATGTGGGGCTTCAACTTATAACCCTGAGATCAAGAGCTGCATGCTCTACTGACTGAGCCAGCCAGGTACCCCTTAAAAGATCTCTTTCAAACATCCATTTCTAATATTCTGTGATCTGAATGTCAATTCATGGAATATTTAAACATTTTTACAAATAGTATACTTTTTTTCCTTTCCCCTTTTACTGAAGGAATCTTACTGTTTTTAGTAGGTCTTCCTCACACAGCAGCCCCACAGTATAAGCGATTGATTACATTAGTGGATCTTCTCTAGTCACTTTACATTCTAAACACAGCATTGGAAATAGGCGCAGGTAATGATGACAATAAGGAGATAAGCTAACAGCAGAACACAGTGCTGTTTTCATACACAATTACTCAAAAACTATGGACCAGCATTAATTGTGCACTGCAGGTAAGGGATGACAACAAAGTAACTCCGAACACCAAAATCAAAGGAAGGCTACCTCTGAAAACAGAATTAGAAAGAGTCACAATGTAATGAATGGGACCAGTCATCTGTGGAAAGGATTCTGAGATTGAGAGACCCCTCAAGTGGGAAGTATGATTAAAGTATGATAGTAACTAAGAAATTTCAAGGAATGTTCATTTGCTCAGTTTGCTTTTTTATTATCACTGGGGATGTAGGAGTGAAAGACAGAGTTCTTGTCTTTAAAAAAGAGTTTGGCAGTACAGAGAGTTAAATAAAACAACAATTAACGAGAAGGAAAGCAGGGTCCATTTCTGTTAGGATAAACTGTACTGAAAACCAAGAATTTCTAATGTTTACTTACCTACTACCTAGGGGACAGAAAGAAGCCTGCTACTGGTAGATATAAGCATGGCAATTAGGAAAGCAGCAGACACTGCTGTACAACAGAGATTTTCATTGGGTTGCACCACATGATTGCTTGTGTCCCTCTGTTCAGCGTCCAGGCTTACCAAGTCACCCTTCAATCACGACATCTTACTGATATAGTCAAGGGTGTCCCCTAACATGCAATACAACCGCATTCAGAAAATGAAAAGGTGTATTCCTCATCAGAAACTGATTTTCTTTAAAAAAAAAAAAGAGAGAAAGAACGAGCGAGAGAGAGAGCGCATGAGCATGAGAGAGGGAAAGAGAGCATGAGAAGGGCGAGGGTTAGAGGGGCAGGGAGCCTGATGTGGGACTCAATCCTGGGACTCCAGGATCATGACCTGAGCCAAAGGCAGTCGCTTAACCAACTGAGCCACCAAGGGGCCCAGAAATTGATTTTCTGATTGCATCTGACCCTTTAGAGTTCGATTAGTATGAATAAGTTCTGCCGAAAGAGCTCTGAGCGACTAAATGGACCACATTCTTATTTTCAAACCTGAGGACTAGACCATGACACACTGTGGCCGCATCAAGCACTCCCATTTTAGGAAGTACTATTATGTGGCCAAATGCTTTTATCTAGTTATATGCCCTTTCATAGTGTCTTCTAACTACCAAATAAAGTATTTTATCAAGTGTCTTGACTAGAAAGCAGAGAAATAATGAAAAGGGACCAGATTGTATTAGCAAAGAATATACTAATGCACACATTGCTTACAGGCCAAATTTAACTTGGTCATGCTCAGTAGACTACCAGCCCATCAAATCAAAAACAAGAGCTGTATTAAGTGGAGAAT
This sequence comes from Neogale vison, assembly GCF_020171115.1. Taxonomy (NCBI): domain Eukaryota; kingdom Metazoa; phylum Chordata; class Mammalia; order Carnivora; family Mustelidae; genus Neogale; species Neogale vison. The sequence continues at coordinate 17,991,013 of NC_058097.1, forward strand.
GTGGAGAGAGGAGAGCTACTCTGCATCAAGACTGTGCGAGATAAGTTTCTTTTCTTTCTTTCTTTTTTTTTTTGTTTTTTTAAGATTTTATTTATTTATTTGACAGAGAGAGCTTACAAGTAGGCAGAGAGGCAGGTAGAGAGAGGAGGAGGAAGCAGGCTCCCTGCTGAGCAGAGAGCCCGATGCGGGGCTCGATCCCAGGACCCCGAGACCATGACCCGAGCCGAAGGCAGCGGCTTAACCCACTGAGCCACCCAGGCGCCCGCGAGATAAGTTTCTAATAACACTAGTAGCAAATGCCAATACTCAAAGAGCAAAGAACCCAGAAGAGAACCTAAGAGAGCTCCAGCAGTCCCTCCACTTTAGTGACTCCTGGGATCTGACCATAGCCAACATGATGCTAATATAGAAGATTAAAGCACAGGGGCACCTGGGTGGCTCAGTCCATTAAGCATCTGCCTTCGGCTCAAGTCATGATCCCAAGGTCCTGGGATCGAGCCCCACATCGGGCTCCCTGTGCAGCTGGGAGACCGCTTCTCCCTTTCCCCTCTCTCTGCCTGCCATGCTTCCCCTGCTTGTGTGCTCTGTCAAATAAATAAATAAAACCTTAAAAAAAAAAAAAAAAGAATATTAAAGTATGTATGGAGCACAAATAAGTAGGTGTCTGAACTGCTAGAGTAACACCTTCAACTTTCCTTTCTGAGGTTATGAATTACTTACCTTTGTTGAAGTGAAACAACCAGAAACCATGGTTTTTACAATAGCAGAGTTGTGTTGCTATTTCTAATGTTCATCCTTATAATGCCTGGCAACTGTTGCCTGGGAATTTGGGGGGTCATGTTTTGTCACTGACGTTAAAACCTTAACACCACAATGGTGATGTCCTTTAGGAAATATTACAGGTTAACTGCCATAGATAATTTTTTTCTGGATCATCACCCTTTAACAGTTTGATTATTTTCCACTAAATTTTCTTTACATTTGTCTAAAAATTCATCTGCTTATAATAAATCAGGATTACAGCATAAGAAAGAACAAAAATCATTTTTAACTTCCCACCTGAACCAGCCTGGATGATACTCAAAACCCAAGTTTTAGCCTTTGCTATGCTGTAGCCCCCAACATTCATATCCAGCACCTGTGTGTGTGTTAAGGTGATTCCTCAGGAGGGTGACTGTTCTGAATGCCCTGCCACAGAGATGGCACTTGTGTGGTCTCTCATCAGTGTGACTTTTCATGTGACGATCCAAATTTGAACGCCGTGGACATGTGTAACTGCAAAGCTCACACTGGAATGTCTTCTTTACACCTATATGAAAAACAAAACACTTACTTCTTGCAAGGTTTCAAAGTGTTAAGTTTACTCCTAATGTTAAATTTCTACAAAGAAATTTCATTAGTCTTTTTAAACTAAATCCAACTTAAGTCATATTGAATTGTTACTATTTCATGCCACTAATAGATTTGTCTTCAGGACTTAAAATGTACTGAATTTGGAAAAAATGTTATTCTGGCTGAAAGGACTGGTACCCAGCTCATGATCTTTATTTAAAAAAAAAAAAAGAGGAAAGAAAATTCCATTTACTAAAAAATAATTTACATACACCCTTATTTGCTTTATCCCAAAATGACTTTATGAAAATACAATGGATAAACTCATTTTACCTTTCTTTTTAATTTTTGTTGGTTTTGGAGGCTTCATGTTACCAACCACTTTCTCTGCATTAACCTCCGATAGCAGACCCTCCTGCTGCTCTTCCTCAAAATCGTAGACAGACACATCCACATCTTTGCCCTCCTCTGTGTAACGCAGTTTGCTCTTTTTGGTTTTCTTTGTTTTTTTGGCTGGTGGCTGATAATCTGGGTCTTTTTGCCAACTAGGATCTTCTTGAGGTGGAAGTTCTCCTTGCTCTAGTGTCTCCACCTCTCCATTGGCCCCTACTTTCACCACTTGAAACCCTTCAGGCAAAGGTAAGGTGTGACATATCATAGGTTCGCTTTCTGCAAGGCCCTCTTTAGACACTTCATTCTCATAAGCCCCCTGAAGTTCTTCTACTGAAGTAGTGGCAACAGGTACAGTCACAGGAACGGGTACTTGGACAAGCTGAAGCTCTCCTATGTTTATGGGCTGTTCCTCCATATTTACAACCTGCAAGGTTATGATCTGGGTATCGTCCACAGCAGCCTCTGCTTCTGGAGCGACTGTACCCTCCATTACTTCAGTCTTCATCTGAAGAAGGGTGGGATCCAGCTGTTCCATCATCACCATCTGTACACTGCTATTGACATCCTGGACCACCTCACCCCCATCAGTCTGGTTCTGGGGCAGGTGGCAAGTGTCCTCTTCCTGGCCCCCTTCCCGGCGTCTCTGGTAAGTCTTTCTTTCCTTTCCTTTAATGAAAGTTTCAGACTCTTCAACAATGGCTTCAACCGCCTCACCTTCCATTTCCCCTTCCTTTATTAAGGGAGAACACAGATTGTTATTTATTCTTTCATTCATTCCACAGATTGTTATTTAAAATAAAGCTTGTCTAAGTGAAAATATATACATTTTAAAACAAAAGGACCCTTGAAAAACAAATTAGGAAATCAATGGTTGTTAATATTCAAAAAAGACAACAGGTATTATGAACCTCCTGATGGAAAAACAAACTACCATTATGAAGCAGTCTTATTAAACAAAACAAAAAATCTGAAAATAATCAAGTCTCTAAATCCAACCACCAATTAACAGGAAATTGGTGACAGAATTTGCTTCTTTTTTAAAGATTATTTATTTGAGAGAGAGAAGGTGTATGCTTACAAGCAGGGGGGGAGGGGCAGGGGAAGAAGCAGACTCCCTGCTGAGGGGCTTGATCCCAGGAACCCTGAGATCGTGACTTGAGTCAAAGTCAGACACTTAACCAACTAAGCCACCCAGACGCCCTGGTGAGAGAGTATGTTAAATTATATTACCGGGATGAAATCAGTGTAATTGTGACTGAAGGAAGCTTTGCAGGATTGACTACCCAGTTTCTTCTGCAAATAAATCACCAAGACAAAAACGAGAAGGATAGAGGGAGAATGTACACATCAATGGTTCTCAACTTGGATGACTGCCTCCAGGGGGCATTTGGCAAGGCCTGTGACATTAAAAGGTTGTCACTACTAGGGTGGGTGGGCCACTAGCATCTAGTGTGTAGAGGCCAAAGAGGTCACTAAGTACTCTGCTACGCACAGGTTCAGTCCTCCATAACAAAGAATTATTATTGGTCTATAAATGTCAATAGTACTGAGGTTGAGAAACGCTGACAGACAAAAAGAGATCTAAGAATTACTGTACTCAGGGGCTCCTTGGTGGCTCGGACGGTTGGGTGGCTGCCTTGGGCTTGTGTCATGATCCTCGGGTACTGGGATCAGCCCTGCGCTGGGCTCCCTGCTTCTCCCTCTCCTTCTACTGCTTCCCCTGCTTGTGCCCTCACTCTGTCAAATAAATAAATAAAATCTTTAAAAAATAATAATACAGTATTGGGGCACCTGGGAGGCTCAGTCAGTTCAACTCTTTTTTTTTTTTTTTTTTTTTTAAAGATTTTATTTAGGGCGCCTGGGTGGCTCAGTGGGTTAAGCCGCTGCCTTCGGCTCGGGTCATGGTCTCGGGGTCCTGGGATCGAGTCCCGCATCGGGCTCTCTGCTCAGCGGGGAGCCTGCTTCCTCCTCCTCCTCTCTCTCTCTGCCTGCCTCTCTGCCTACTTGTGATCGCTCTCTGTCGAATAAATAAATAAAATCTTAAAAAAAAAAAAAAGATTTTATTTATTTATTTAACAGAGAGAGACACAGTAAGAGAGGGAATACAAGTATGGGGAGTGGGAGAGGGAGAAAAGGCTTCCCATGAAGCAAGGAGCCCGATGCAGAGCTCGATCCCAGGACCCTGGGATCACAACCTGAGCCTAAGGCAGCTGCTTAACGACTGAGCCACCCAGGCAACCCAGTCAGTTCAACTCTTGGTTTCAGCTCAGGTCTTGATCTCAGGACCCTGGAATCAAGCTAGGCATAGGGCTCTGCACCCAGCAGGGAGTCTGCTTGAGACTCTCCCTCTGACCCTCCCTTTGCTCACAAGTGTGTGTGCACTCTCTCTCAAATAAATAAATCTTTAAAGAAATACAGCAGACGCCAGGGTGGCTCAGTCAGTTAAGCGTCTGCCTTCGGCTTCGGTCATGATCCCAGGGTCCAGGGATTGAGCCCCGTATCGGGATCCTTGCTCAGTGGGGAGCCTGCTTGTCCCTCTCCCTCTGACTGCCAATTCCCCTGCTGTGTGCGTACTCTCTAATAAATAAAATGTAAAAAAAAAAAAAAAGAAAGAAAGAAAGAAATACAGCAATCAACCACAACATATAGACCTTTCTGGATCCTGAAGCAAACCAACAAATTATATTAAAAAATAGGACATGAGGGACGCCTGGGTGGCTCAGTTGGTTAAGCAGCTGCCTTCGGCTCAGGTCATGATCCCAGCGTCCTGGGATCGAGTCCCACATCGGGCTCCTTGCTCGGCAGGGAGCCTGCTTCTCCCTCTGCCTCTGCCTGCCTCTCTGTCTGCCTGTGCTCGCTCTCTCTCCCTCTCTCTCTGACAAATAAATAAAGAAAATCTTTAAAAAAAAAAAAAAAAGGACATGAGACAATTAGATTCATCTCTGGATTCCCCCCCCCCAGTTTTGGGTATTTGATGATATTAAAGAATTATTAACAAAACTAGTTCAAATCCTTTACATTTCCTGTATCTATTAATAAAAACACTGGCAGAGGGCCTTGCTATTTTTAGCTAAATTCTACCTTAGAAAATATCCTATCATAGTGCTTTCTCACCGTTTTCTTGGAGCCAGAATCAAACCTTGGATCCAGACTCCAATGGTCCTGATTGTGGCTACCACACAACACTACCTCCTGTGTCATACCATCAACTTGACATTCATGTATCTCTCCTCTGTGAGACCATGAATTCCTTGAGGACAGGAACCATGTACAACAAGACATTTTTGCTTCACAGCACTATGACTAGGTTGGTAGATACTACTAACTGAAGATATATATATATATTAAAAAAAAAAACACAGGAAAAGAAAAATGAGCCAATTCATAGTTTCTGGCTCTTAAATCTTGTGAGTACCAAAGTACCCAGACACCTAAGAGTAAAATGGACCTGAACAATCATCTAATTCACAAAATAATTGAAGTATATACAAGGTTAATTCAAAATTAAAGTGTTTTGTATTCTTGCCCTAGTCTTAAATGAAGATTTTGGTACTTCCATTAGAGACACATTTCTCTAATTCTCTGTTGGGGCACCTTAACATTGTGCCCACACAGGCATTTAGAACCACCACAAGGCAGTACAAAGACCACAGAGAGACAGGTGAGGCTTGGTCCTGCATTCGAGAAGTTGCTATCTGTTTTACTTATTTACGTATTTTTTTTTTAAGATTTTATTTATTTATTTGACAGAGAGAGATCACAGTAGACAGAGAGGCAGGCAGAGAGAGAGAGAGGGAAGCAGGCTCCCTGCTGAGCAGAGAGCCTGATGCAGGACTCGATCCCAAGACCCTGAGATCATGACCTGAGCGGAAGGCAGCGGCTTAACCCACTGAGCCACCCAGGCGCCCCCATATTTTTTTATAGTATATTTTTTAAAGATTTTATTTGACAGAGAGAGACACAGAGAGAGAGGGATCATAAGCAGGAGGAGTGGCAGAGGGAGAAGCAGGCTTCCCACTAAGATCGACGTGAGGCTCGATCCCAGGATACTGGGAACATGACCTGAGTCAAAGGCAGCTGCTTAATGGCTAAGCCATACAGGCACCCCATATTTACGTATTTTTAGAAATTTATTTAATTAAGTAATCTCTATACCCAACGTGGGGCTCGAACTCACAACCCTGAGATCAAGAGTCACATACTCTTCTGACTGAGCCAGCCAGGCACCTCTAAGGAGTTACTACCTAACTTAAGGGACAGAACAGGTACAATGGTTTAAGGTAAAGCAGGTAGGTATGGAGAACTCAACATAACCAATGTGAACTAGTCACACTGTAATTCTCAACAGTCCCATGGGGTTGGTGCTATTACTGTGTTGGAGAGCACTGCTATATACCTTTGTTACTCAAAGCATGGTCCAAGGACCAGCAGCAATGGCATAACCATGGAGCTTATCAGAAGCACAAAACGTGGGCACCTGGGTGGCTCAGTGGGTTAAAGCCTCTGCCTTCAGCTCAGGTCATGATCCCAGTGTCCTAGGATCGAGCCCCGAGTCGGGCTGTCTGCTTGGCAGGGAGCCTGCTTCCCCCTCTATCTGCCTGTCTCTCTGCCTACTTGTGATCTCTGTCTGTCAAATAAATAAATAAAATCTAAAAAAACACACACAAAAAAAAACAAAACAAAAGACCCCACAAAACTTCAGGCTCTATTCTTTTTTCTTTTTTTTTAAGATTTTATTTACATATTTGACAGAGATTACAAGTAGGCAGAGAGGCAGGCAGAGAGGACTGGGGAAGCAGGCTCCCTGCCGAACAGAGAGCCCAAAGCGGGGCTCCATTCCAGGACCCTGAGATCACGACCTGGGCCGAAGTCAGAGGCTCAACCTACTGAGCCACCCAGGCGCCCCTCTATTCTTTTTTCTTCTTCTTCTTCTTTTTTTTTTTTTAAGATTTTATTTACTTATTTGACAGACAGAGATCACAAGCAGGCAGAAAGGCAGGCAGAGAGAGAGGAGGAAGCAGGCTCCCCGCCGAGCAGAGAGCTCGATGTGGGGCTTGATCCCAGGACCCTGGGACCATGACCTGAGCCAAAGACAGAGGCTTTAACCCACTGAGCCACCCAGGCGCCCCTTAAACAATTCTTTTAAGTTTTTTATTTATTTAAGTAATCGCTACACCAAACTTAAAACTCTGGAGCTCAAACTTACAACTTACAACCCTGAGATCAAGAGTCATACACTCTTCCAACTGAGCCAGGTAGGTGCCCCTTCAGGCTCTCCTCTTGACCCACAGAATCAGAACTTGCAATTTAACAGATCTCCAAGTGATTTCCTACATTAAAGTTTGAGAAGTACTACTTTATACCACTGCTCTTCACAGATTTTTTAAAAAGAGAATTTTCAGGCCAGGAAGGTCCCCAAATTAGTACTCCAACAAGAATGGGTAATTCCAAATGCTAGAATTAGGGAACAGAGAAAAAGCCCATCTATCTTTGTGACATTCTTGGGAAAAATACCAAAGCAGAGAGAACAAAAAATTCATAAGCCAGAAATGCTAATACTGATCCTGCCAGACAATCACTACATAATCCCATGCTATTTAGATATCTTCTATTGTAAAACTGGTGAAGGAAAAACATTTAATCTCTGAGCTCTGTCGGGTTGTAAAAAAACCCATCTCCCCTCTGGCTTGAACTTGTAAATATAAATAATTTATAAATAACCTGCTATAATAACTTGCTATAATAATCAAGTCTAACCTAAAAGAAATCACTGGAATTATAAACCAGGTAGAAAAGAAATGGTACAAGGAGTACAAACTGAAACCAACTGTGTTGCCAGGATGCTGAGCAGACAGAGTATTCTCTCACTGAAAAAACACACAGCACAGGGTTCCTGAACATCAGCCTCTACTCAGGGTCTTGATAAGCAGCAGGTTCAGTTTTTACAGAGAAAAATCAGATACAAAGTAGCAAGGCACAGGCCTCTCCCATACACTGCTTTAGAAAACTCAAAGCATCCCCTCAAGCAGTGGATCTGTTTACCTAACTTTCCCCAAGAGAATGGAGTCCCTTCTCTGAATCAATAACTAACCTAATAGCCTAGACCAGGTCTCTCCTCCCACTCCCTGAGGACTGTGCTCTGCCAGCCATCCCACCCCTTCCAGTTATGATCCATTTCTTCTCTTCCTCTACAAAATCAGCTCTGTTTCCACTCAGTTTCACTTAGCCACACAACATGCACAGAATACACTTACAAAGAGACTTTTAACTACAGGAAACAAACTGAGGGTAGCTGGAGGGGATGGGGTAATTGGGTGATGGGCACTGAAGAGGGCACTTGATGTAATGAGCACTGGGTGTTATATGCAAGTGATGAATCACTAAATCATCTCTGAAAAAAGTAATATACTATATGTTAAACTGAATTAAAAAAAAATACTCTTACACTCCCCTCCTCTCCCCTCATGCTCTTCCTCTCCCCTTCAGTCAGCCATGCTTTCTACATTTTTCAAACATTTTTGTGGACCAACACTACGAAAAAGGGATTTACACGTACCTTCAGAACACAGTATTTTTTAGATTATAGAAGTATAATCTAAAATATAAATATAATATATATATTTTTATGTACTTCACTTTTTAGAGAAATCAGAAAAGTGAAGCACATAAAATATATGTATTTTAATCTTTTTTTTAAAAAGATTTAATTTATTTATTTGACAGAGAGAGATCACAGTAGGCAGAGAGGCAGGCAGAGAGAGGGGAAGGGAAGCAGGCCACCTGCTGAGCAGAGAGCACGATGCAGGACTCGATCCCAGGACCCTGCGATCATGACCTGAGCTGAAGGCAGCAGCTTAACCCACTGAGCCACCCAGGCACCCCTAAAATATATGTATTTTATTTTTATTTTTTTTTTAAGATTTTATTTATTTATTTGACAGAGAGAGATCACAGTAGGCAGAGAGAGGGGAAGGGAAGCAGGCCCCTGCTGAGCAGAGAGCCCGATGCGGGACTCGATCCCAGGACCCTGAGATCATGACCTGAGCCGAAGGCAGCGGCTCAACCCACTGAGCCACCCAGGCGCCCCTAAAATATATGTATTTTAAAGTTATTCATGGGGCACCTGGCTGGCTCTGTCGGGGGAGGGGGGTCTTGATTTTGGGATTGTGGGTTCAAACGCCATGTTGGGTGTACAGATTATTTAAAAAATAAAATCTTTAGGGGCGCCTGGGTGGCTCAGTGGGTTGAAGCCTCTGCCTTCAGCTCGGGTCATGATCCCAGGGTCCTGGGATTGAGCCCCCCATCAGGCTCTCTGCTCAGTGGGGAGCCTACTTCCTCCTTTCTCTTTCTGTTTCTCTGCCTACTTGTGTAAAATAAAATAAAATAAAAAATAAAATCTTAAAAAAAGTTATTGGGGCACCTGGGTGGCTCAGTGGGTTAAGCCTCTGCCTTTGGCTCAGGTCATGATCATCTCAGGGTCCTGGGATTGAGCCCTATGTCAGGCTTGCTGCTTAGCTGGGAGCCTGCTTCGCCTCACCAACCCTCCTCACCCCCCGCCTATGTGTGATTTCTGTCAGATAAAGAAAATCTTAAAAAAAAAAGTTATACACAATCCCTATACCTAGAGATAATCACCTAGCCCTTTTGTTTTGTTTTCCCCCTTATGGGTATGTATTTTTATATAGATGAGATGACATCATATATTTAGTTTGCACACCCTTGTATAAGGCTTTGCTTGCCTTCAGAACATATCCATACTAAAAAGGACTCCACTCACTCTTTAGCCTCAGTGGTCCCTCTGTGTGGTCCATAAGCACAATATACCGGGAACCACAACAGCTAACCCAAAGGCCTTCCCCTCACCCTCCATCTCAGTTTCTCTGGCAACTGACAGCATGAAACTTATATTCCTACTTCATTAGCCTCTTTACTCCCTCTGTCCTTCCTAGGTCTCTTCTTTGCCTCTGAGAGCTGCTCCACCTGCCCCTTCCAACACATCAAGGCTCTATTCCTTTCTCTATTGCCACTTTAGTTCAGCTATCTCCAGAGATCTTTCAAATCCATATCTGTATTTCCTTAATTTCACTCTCTATAGGAGACCTCTCCATATGGATGTCTGGCTATCACCTTCAACTCAATGGCACTGGAAAAGGAATAAGGAGACTGGACTATAGTCCATAATCCATGACTGACCAAAGATGCTTAGAAAGTGGGTTGGTCTCCTGAAGAACAGGTCTTTTCAGGACACCTGGGTGGCTCAGTTGGTTAAGCATCTGCCTTTGGCTCAGGTCATGATGCCGGGGTCCTGGGATCGAGTCCCACACTGGGCTCCTTTCTCAGCGGGGAGCCTGCTTCTTTCTCTGCCTCTGCCTGCTTGTGCTCTCTCTCTGTCAAATAAATAAATAAAATCTTTAAAAAAACCACAACAGATCTTTTGCATATTTCTGTCATCCTGGTGACAAAGTGAAGCTTACAAACATCTGTTTTAATTTATTTATTTTAAATGGTAATTTCTGGGGGTGCCTGGGTGACTCAGATAGTTAAGTGTCTGCCTTTGGCTCAGGTCATGATCTCATGGTCCTAGGATGTCCCAGTAGGACTCCCTGCTCAGTGGGGAGTCTGGTTCTTCCTCTCCCTCTGTTCCTCCCTCTCCCTGACCCCTGCTCAAGCTCTCACTCCCTCTCAAATGAACAAAATCTTGAAAAATCATTCAATCAACTTCTACAATAGGGCCAAAGAAGGTTCCCTCAGATTGTGACAGTGCGATCTTGGCACTTGCAAATGTTGGGGCCAGCAGAGAGGAAAACTGGCACCTGAACACTTACTGCCCTTGCTGACTACTGGTCGAGTAGGAGGATGCAAAAACCTGGCCTATAACAGGGGCCCTTATGGTTTGGCCATGCTCTTACCAACCGGCCTGGCCTGCAACCTTGGGAACCTACTGGATCAGACCTCTCCCTCTTGTCTCAGTTTTCTCTTTTCCTTTCTTTTTAAAATATTTATTTATTTATTTGACAGAGAAATCACAAGGAGGCAGAGAGGAAGGCAGAGTGAGAAAGGGTGAAGCAGGCTCCCTGCCGAGCAGATAGCCTGATGTGGCCCGACCCCAGAACCCTGAGATCATGACCTAAGCCGAAGGCAGAGGCTCAACCCACTGAACCACCCAGGAGCCCCATCTCAGTCTTTTCTCTGCCAGCTTTGTGTTGCTCAAATCTTTCACATCTTAAAACTTCTTTAACCCACTCAATAATTTAGCATCTACCATTTCTGTATTCCTTCCATGGTCAATCTCACACTAGCCATTTCCATTCCTTTATTTCTTTTCTATGCCTTCAGTCTGGTTTCTGTTCCCCAAATTCTCTACTGAATTGCTCTAAGGGGTACGATGGCCCTTAACTAGTAAATCCAAAGGAGACTTTCTCTGTCCTGATCTGAGTTGACCTCTCTGTGGAATTCAGCATTCTAGAATAGGCTTTATCCCAGAATTATGCCAGACCATCAGGAAAAAAAGCTGGGTATATTTGTGTCACATGGTCTTATCCCCTACAGAACTGCTTTCACCAAGTTTTGTTTTGGCCTTATGCCCTTGGCTTACACTAAAGGATATGTGGGAGAAATTTCTGAGTTACATGCTTGAAAAAGGTTTTCTTTAACTAAGGAATTTTCTTTCATTGTTAAGACCTGTGTAGCAGGATCTGAGTTACCATTTTTTTTAGTTGGCCACACCCTGATCACTTTTTTTCCCCCTCTCAAGCTATATAATAATAGCCTTCTATTCTAATTTGTATTTTCTAGGGTTCCGATTTTCTTTTTTTTTTTTTTTTGAGACAGATTTTTTTGAGACAGAGAGGAAGAAGGTGGAACTGGGCAGAGAGAGAATCCCAAGCAGGCTCTATGCCCAGTGCAAAGCCTGATGTAAAACTCAATCTCATGACCCTGAACCGAAACTGAGAACCAAGGGGCACCTGTGTGGCTCAGGTCATGATCCTAGAGTCCTAGGATCAAGCCTCACATCAAGCTCCCTGCTCAGCAGACAGCCTGCCTCCCCCTTTCCCTGCTACTCTGCCTGTTTGTGTTCTCTATCTCGCTGTCAAATAAATAAGTAAAATCTTAAAAAAAATTCCCATTAAAAAAAAAAAAAGAAACCTATCAAAATAAAAATAACCTCAACTAAAAATGTGAAGACCGGGGCGCCTGGGTAGCTCAGTGGGTTAAAGCCTCTGCCTTCAGCTCAGGTCATGATCTCAGGGTTCTGGGATCGAGCCCCGCATTGGGCTCTCTGCTCAGCAGGCAGCCTGCTTCCTCCTCTCTCCCTGCCTGCCTCTCTATTTGTAATCTCTATCAAATAAATAAATAAAGAATCTTAAAAAAAAAAATGTGAAGACCTATTTCAAGCTACAAAACTCTCCCAAGAACATAAAAGACCTCACTAAACAGGGATGCTACTATGTTTATCCATGATCAGAAAGGCCAAACATGGGGCACCTGAGTGGCTCAGGTGGTTAGGCACTGCCTTTCCCACAGGTCGTGATTCCAGGACCTTGGGATCAAGTCCCATGTTGGGCTCCCTGCTTAGCAGGGTGTCTGCTTCTCTCTGTCTCTCCTCCTCCCTGGCTTGTGTGAGCGCACATGTTCTCTCTCTCTCAAAAAAAAAAAAAAAAAAAAAGAAAAAAAAAAAAAAAAGGCTGCAGACAGAAAACTCCTCATTCTTTCTCCTTTATATAAGGTAATTCTCAAAATGTCTGAAAAATAAACAAGATGATGATAAGAGCAATAAAATTTCCAAAAAATGAAAGCAACCTTCTATTTCCAAATATTAACATGTTATAAAGCCACAATAATTAATGTAGTGTAAGTGGCACTATCACAAATAGCCTATCTGAACAGAAGAGACAATCCAGAAACAACCCCTAGAACATAAAAAGCTGTCCTTTTAAAAATTAGTTGGCAGCAGAGGATTACTCCATAAAAAGTGCCAAAAAACTATTAAGCTACTTGGAAAATACTGACACACACACATTAAAAACAACACAACAACAAAAAGAACCCACCTTGAAAAAAGATATAGGTGAAGAGCCTTCTGATCTCAGAATGAGGAAGGCTTTGTGCTAAGACACAGAAATAACAGGGAGAAACCAGAGTAAATTACTGAAATTTTGACCATAAAGATTTTATTTATTTGACAGAGAGAGAGACACAGCAAAAGAGGAAACACAAGCAGGGGGAATTAGGAGAGTGAGAAGCAGGCTTCCTGCTGAGCAGAGAGCCTGATGTGGTGCTCGATCCCTAGGAACCCGGGATTATGATCTGAGCTGAAGGCAGATGCCCAATGAATGATCTACCCAGGCTTCCCCGCAAAAAAGTCTTTTTTTTATTTTTAAGATTTTTATTTATTTGTCATAAAGAGAGAACACACACAAGCGGGGAACACAGAAGACAGAGGGAGAAGCAGGCTCCTGGTTGAGCAGGGAGACCAACACAGGACTCAATCCCAGGACCCTGGGATCATGACCTCAGCTGAAGGCAGATGCTTAACTGACTGAGCCATCCAGTGTCCCTCCCCCACCCTAAAAAATTCTTATGACAAAAACATTGAACAAAATTAAAAAGAAAACAGTCAACAAAGAAAATAAGTATTTGTAGCATATGTGACAAAGGATTAACATCCTTATCAAACGACTGTAAAATTTATGAGAAAAAGATGAACACCAAAAGGGGAAAAAAAAAAGCTGGGCAAAGGACACAAATAAATGACCAAAAAAAAAAAGGAAGGAAAAAGAACTTCTTTAACACTAAATCAAACAAAAAAGCCAATTAATGTAACATGACAGCATGTTATGTCTATTAAACTGCTAAGGCTGCTTTATTTATTTATTTAAAAGATTTTATTATTGGGGCGCCTGGGTGGCTCAGTGGGTTAAGCCGCTGCCTTCGGCTCAGGTCATGATCTCGGGGTACTGGGATCGAGTCCCGCATCGGGCTCTCTGCTCAGCAGGGAGCCTGCTTCCCTCTCTCTCTCTCTGCCTGCCTCTCCATCTACCTGTGATTTCTCTCTGTCAAATAAATAAATAAAATCTTTAAAAAAAAATTTTATTATTTATTTGACAGAGAGAGATCACAAGAAGGCAGAGAGGCAGGCAGAGAGAGGGGAAAGCAGGCTTCCTGCTGAGCAGAGAGCCCGATGTGGGGCTTGATCCCAGGACTCTGGGATCATGACCTGAGCCGAAAGCAGAGGCTTTAACCCAGTGAGCCACCCAGAGGCCCGCTGTGGCTGTTTTAAAGGATAGTCCCTAATGTTGGTCATGGTGCCATGAAATCAGCAAGGTAACTGGTGATATGAATCAAGAATTTTCAAAATATTCAAATTGGTGGCCCAGTAACTCCGCTTCACTTCATGCCCAGAAATAATGAGAGATGAATATTAAGATTATAAGGACATTATTTTAAGTTTATTTATTTATTTAATTTCTATACCCAATGCGGGGCTCAAATTCATGACCCCAAGAGATCAAGAGTCACAAACTCTTTTAACTAAGCCTGACTAATTATAAACAACTTAGAAGTACAACCATAGGTGAATAGTTAAAACCTGGAAAATGATACATCCACAAAGTGTAATATTATGTAGACACTGGCAAATCACATTTCCTTTTTTTTTTTTTTTAAAGATTTTATTTATTTATTTGACAGAGAGACAGAGATCACGAGTAGGCAGTGAGGCAGACGGAGAGAGGGGGAAGCAGGCGCCCCACTGAGCAGAGAGCCTGATGAGGGGTTCAATCCCAGGACCCCAAGATCATGACCTGAGCCGAAGGCAGAGGCTTAATCCACTGAGTCACCCAGGCGCCCCCCAAAAATCACATTTCAATATAATGCCTAATATGAGGTAAATGCTCATTTCATATTGAAAAAAGGAGCGAAGGGACAGGAGAAGCAGAATGGATAGTCATTGAAAGCTTAGGTCCCCCAGCCAACAACCTGCATCCCAATTCTGGTTCCTCTACCAATCTAGCAGTGTGACACGGAGTGAGATATGCTACCCTCTGTGCTTCTGTTTCCTTTTGTGCAAAACAGGGACAATAATGGTATCCACTTCACAGGCTGTCATAAAGACTCAACAGAACAATGCATATACAAAGCCTGGCTCCAATGCTCCTCTGTATCATTACACTGTGCTCCTCTGGATCCTCCACCCCAGACGGTAAGGAATACATGTTAACCAAACAAATATATAACCTTTCTGTTTTCTAGAATCCTTTTTTTTTTTTTTTTTAAAGATTTTATTTGAGAGAGAAAGAGAGTATGTGGGCACATAAGTTGGGGGAAGGGGAGGGAGGAGGGAAAGGGAGAAGGAGAAGCAGACTCCCCACCAAGCAGGGAGCCCAATGAGGGGCTTGGTCCCAGGACCCTGGGATTGTGACCCGAGCCACCGAGGTGCCCCAGTGTCCTAGAATTCTAATCACAAACCTTACATAAATATTCCCCACTAAACTGTCTTCTCTGATAAACTACTGAATTTCTATATGATGAAGGTAGCATCCAGAGGACAGAACCTGGTAACTAACCAATTCTAGGAAAGAGCCAAAAAGGAACAACAGCATCCCAGACTGTTCTCTCTTTACTCATCTGTCCAGCATATTGCTGCCTGATAAAACCTTCTTTCTGAAATGAGGTGCAAAAACGCATGGTGGTTGAGGCTTATTTAATCAACTCCACACTTTTTCTTTTTCCTTTTTTTCTAAAGTAATCTCCATGCCCAATGCGGGCTCAAACTCATGATCCTGACATCAAGAGTCACATGCTGTCTGGACTGAGCCAGCCAGGCACCCTTCAACTCCAAACTCTTTAGCTTCACTCTCAGAACTCTGTACAGTTCATTCCCATCGTTTCCACCCACCCAACCTCATCTTCTGGGCATCTTCTAAACAAGTGCCTATTGTCTTGTTCCCCTCCCAGCTCAAGTGATCCCCTCCTCACATCTTCCCCCCACAATGTTTATTAAAGATTTTATTTATTTACCTGTCAGAGAGAGAGAGACAGTGCACAAGCAGAAGGGAAGGCAGAGGGGGAAGCAAGCTACCCGCTGAGCAAGGAGCCTGATGTGGGACTTGATCCCAGGACCCTGGGATCATGACATGAGCCGAAGCAGATGCTTAATCAACTGAGCCACCCAGGCATCCCTAAACCACATCTTCTTCTTCTTCTTCTTTTTTTTTTTTAAAGATTTTTATTTATTTATTTGACAGAGAGATCACAAGTAGGCAGAGAGGCAGGCAGAGAGAGAGAAAGGGAAGCAGGCTCCCCGCTGAGCAGAGAGCCCGATGCGGGACTCGATCCCAGGACCCCGAGATCATGACCTGAGCCGAAGGCAGCGACTTAACCCACTGAGCCACCCAGGTGCCCCTCTAAACCACATCTTCTTAAGTGCAAACTGACTTCATGTTTGTCTGGTTTTCATTGTGGTATACTGTTCGATGATTGTCTTTTCCCCACATAGTCTATTAGCTTGTTGAGGGGAGGAACTATGCCTTTTACTTCTGTATCCTCTACATCAATAAACACAGAACAGTGTTATGTAAACAGCAGACACTTGATATTGATTTTACTGTCACACGAAACACATATAGATGTTTTCTGCCCATGACAAGAACAGGAAGGAATTTATGGAAAATCAAAATATTGTATGCTAAGTGGAAGTTTAACTATATGAATTTATTTCCTTTATTGTCGTTTGTGTCATTTCTTTTCTGTGTTGAGTGTGGGTGTGTGTGTCATTTCTTAAATAAAGAAAAACAAATATGTCCTAACAACACAATTATAGGTTACATTAAAAAAAATCCCACCACATGGGGCGCCTGGGTGGCTCAGTGGGTTAAGCCACTGCCTTCGGATCAGGTCATGATCCCAGGGTCCTGGGATCGAGTCCCGCATCGGGCTCTCTGCTCAGCGGGGAGCCTGCTTCCTCCTCTCTCTCTCTGCCTGCCTCTCTGCCTACTTGTGATCTCTCTCTGTCAAATAAATAAATAAATTCTTAAAAAAAAAAAAAAATCCCACCACATAAAAATAAAGGCTGGCTAGCTCAGTCAGTAGAGCATGCGACTCTTGATCTCAGGGTCATGAGTTCAAGCCCCGTAATTCATGCAGAGCTTGCATTACTTAAAATAATTTTTTTTAAATAAACTTTAAAAAAAAAAGATTTTATTTATTTATTTGGCAGACTGAGATCACAAGTAGGCAGAGAGACAGGCAGAGATAGAGGAGGAAGCCGGCAGAGAGCCCGATGCAGGGCGTGATCCCAAGTGCCCCTTAAAATCAATGTTTAAAAACTAATAATAAAATCACTTGACCATGCACTGCTCAATAAATATGTTCTAGATGAAAAATATTTTAAAAATAGGGGCGCCTTGGGGCGCCTGGGTGGCTCAGTGGTTAAAGCCTCTGCCTTCGGCTCCGGTCATGATCCCAGAGTCCTGGGATCGAGCCTCATATCGGGCTCTCTGCTCAGCAGGGAGCTTGCTTCCTTTTCTCTCTGTCTGCCTCTCTGCCTACTTGTGATCTCTGTCTGTCAAATAAATAAATAAAATCTTTTTTTTTTTTTTAAGATTTTTATTTATTTATTTGACAGACAGAGATCACAAGTAGGCAGAGAGGCAGGCAGAGAGAGAGAGGAGGAAGCAGGCTCCCTGCTTGTGCAGAGAGCCCAATGTGGGGCTCGATCCCAGGACTCTGAGATCATGACCTGAGCCGAAAGCAGAAGCTTTAACCCACTGAGCCACCCAGGCACCCCATATAAATAAAATCTTAAGTAAAAAAAATAAAGGTGACTATGCTGATGTTGACAATAAGGTTAGTAATTTATGGCTGTACAGCCAGTATGTCAGATATTTCCCAAAGGAAATCAACCAAAATAACCTTTTATACTCATCAATACAGAATTTAGTCCTTTGTGGAGCTCAGTTATTAAAAAATACATATATTCTAAGAATAATAGATGGGTATGAAGAATAAGATAGTAGAAAAGGATGATTTCCTAGTAGTCTACAAATAAAACTACCACAACTTTTTAATATACTGCTGTCCTTTACAAGGGACAACTGATTGCTAAAAAACCCCAACTTATTTCCTGAAGCATATCAGAAGACTATCTATACACTCTTCCCAAGAAATAGTGATCCCAAGTTCCCATGATTGTAAGAACACAGTATATAATACATGTAACATATAAAACATGTTAATCAACTGTTTAGATCGTTAGTGAGGCTTCTGGTCAACAGCTATTAGTAGTTAAGTTTTTTGGGAGTTAAAAGTAATACCCGTATTTTCAAGTTGGAGACGGAGTGTCGGGGGCACTGGATTCCCTAGCTCCACATTGTTTAAGGGCCCATTGTAGTGTGATGAGTGCTCTAACAGGGATTAACATACTTCCCACTACCCTGGCACAAAGGATGGCTTAAGTGAGTAAAAGAGGGCTTCAAGGAAAGAAAACGCTAAGGCTGGATCTTAAAGGATGGACCTTGATAGGCAAACTACAGTAGAGCGGACATGCTAAAAGAGGAGACCATAGGTGGGGGAAAAATTTAAATATGTATGGAATCAGACAAATTCTCTGCAAATAAATTCAACATAACTGAATGGAACCATACTAAACCATCTCAGGTTTATTAGGGTGACCTGGCTTCAGAAGCTATGTTTTGATTCCTCAGTAAAGGTAGCCTGTTTATTTCGCTTGTTGAACATTTACAAATGAAACCGAAGACAAAGTTTATCTGGAAGTCAACACACTAGTGCCATAGTACCAAGGGAAAGCTGGTTCCCAACCACATGCTACCCTCTCTGCTTTTGACACTTTTGCGGGCATACAGCAACTTAATGCCTCACTTCTTTTTGTTCTCCAAAGGGCGACAATGTCAGGAACTACCATATCTCTGCTTTGCTCTAAGCCCTGAAAGCACCTCAGAGTTACGCTGTCTTTGGAGTAGTCCTACAGTCTTTCACTGCTGAGAATATGAGGAAGGCTGAGGATCTATGGCAAGTCTATTTTTTTTTTTAAGATTTTATTTATTTATTTGACAGACAGAGATCACAAGTAGGCAGAGAGGTAGGCAGAGAGAGAGGAAGGGAAGCAGGCTCCCTGCTGAGCAGAGCCCGATGCGGGCTCGATCCCAGGACCCTGGGATCATGACCTGAGCTGAAGGCAGAGGTTTAACCCACTGAGCCACCCAGACACCCCTATGGCAAGTCTATTATTTTGAATAAATAAATATGTCATAAAAAGGAACAGATTACACACACACAATACAGAATTTATAGAACATGCAATAGGGACAGCTATGGATTTGGGAGCAGATTCTACCTGAGCAGTGGTTCCCAAACCTGGATGATACCAGAATCACCTGGTGAGCTTTAAAATACATAGATCCCACAGATTCTTGCTCAGTAGATCTAGGGTGGAAGAGACTTTATTCCAAAAGGTCCCCAAAAGTGACTGATATAGAACCTCTCCTAATCATGGCTCCAAAATGAGTGACCTAGAATACAATAGTTCTCAACCCTAAATACAGGTCTACATAAATCCAAGCTACTCAAAAACCCATGGCTTTCTACTAAGAGAATTTTTGGTTCATTCTTCAAAACAAATAACTGTTTTGTTATTTAGAGAAAAATCTACAAAGTCCACCTCAAAACTTGTATAGTTCCCAAATAAGCAATTATGGAATGTACAACCAAAGAAAGAAGTCCTAAAGTTTGACCTCTACAATGGGTACCATCAATAACAAAATCTTTCTCTACAAGGTATGAACAAGCTCAACACATCACACAAGAAAAAAAAAAAAAAAAAGAAGAAGAAAAATGGACATATGTAACAAGAGTGAACTTCTGGTTTTGCAATTTGTCTCAGTGACCATGTGGTCAATGCTTGAGTATCCCTATAACCCAGTACTCACTCATGAAGGCTACTTGGTGAAACCGAGACACTTAAAAAAAAAAAAAATTTATTTATTTATTTGACAGAGAGACACGGTGACAGAGGGAACACAAATAGGGGGAGTGGAAGGGGGAGAAGCAGGCTTCCTGCTGAGTAGGTAGCCCAATGCAGGGCTTGATCCCAGGACCTTGGGATCATGACCTAAGCTGAAGGAGATGCTTAACGACTAAGCCCCCACTCAAGACCATTTTTAATTGGTAAATGGGGTCTCCTATAAGGTCAGTGTTAAATCAGAAGCCAACAGGTTAAATTTAACAATGTTTACCCATACTAAAGGCATAATAATGATAATAAATGGCAATATGAGGTCTCTGAACAAATATCAAGTAACAGTTATATTGAAAAAAAAAAGAGTAAGATATTCTTAGTGAGTAAACACTATAGTAGCATGAAGCATGGATAAGAGCTAAAGTGCTACTCAATAGAACAAAAGAAATCTGAAAAACAGAAAAAGGATATACATGTATAGGAACATAGACATACAGAAGTTTAAACAATGAAAGAAATAGAATGTTACTTTAAACTAATATTAGTTTATGAAAAGAAGTAATTTGTCAATTTGGCTACTCCTTAAAAACATGAAAACAAATACAGGAAAGGAGATAAAGGCAAAAGCTTAACCAAGAAACTGTGGGGAAAATTATGTATTTGTAAATACCCAAAAGACATGACAAGGAGAGAAGAATCAAAGACCATGTCTGACAAGGGAATGGAAAGAAAAAAAAAAAAGATAAAATTTATTCTAGGGGCGCCTGGGTGGCTCAGTGGGTTAAGGCCTCTGCATTTGGCTGAGGTCATGATCTCAGGGTCCTGGGATTGAGCCCCAAATTGGGCTCTCTCTCTGCCTGCCTCTCTGCCTACTTGTGATCTCTGTCTGTCAAATAAATAAATAAAATCTTTTAAAAAAATTCTATTCTAAACAGCTAACCATGTCACTATTATTTTATAGTCTCAACATATATTCACAACAAAAAATTTTAATTGGAGTAGAAAGTTAAAGATATAAATAGAAAAGGGACACAAGAAATACTGCAAGGAATTAGGGTACCCTCTATTATCTTACTTATTTTTTTAAAGATTCTTTATTTCTTTATGTAACACAGAGAGGGATCACAAGCAGGCAGAGAGAGAGGAGGAAGCAGGCTCCCTGCTATGTAGAGAGTCCGATATGGGGCTTGATCCCAGGACCTTGAGATCACGACCTGAGCCAAAGGCAGAAGCTTAACCCACTGAGCCACCCAGGCGCCTGGTATCCTCCACTATTATAGAATACTTACAAACAAACCTCTGTGAATATAAAATATCTTATACCTGCTCTATGATATATGATCATGACCATGCCATGCCAGAGGTGTTATACCAGAATTAATAGAGAAATAAAAAGTAGTGGGCTGAAACAATTTATAACTTTCAATGGCCCAACCGGACAATACTAAAAATAGGTGCTAACCAACAGTGACCTCCAACAATGGTTTGTTCTTATCAAAGAGAAACGACTGAAGGATTAAGAAGAAGTCCTGAGTTACGAGGAAAAGAAGTAAATAAGCTCAAATCCAAACAGTGCTGGTACTGGAGACCAAGCATTAGTATTACTTATGGTCAGAGTCTAGAGTCTAATAATGCAGTGTATACATGGACAACCTTTAAAGTTGGTGACAATGTTAAAAAAGAAATTCTGACACATACTAAAAACCCAACATATGCCAGTGCACAGGTATACGATATTCAAGGGTAGTAACAAAGTATAGTCTTTGTGCTGTTTTTTCCTTTTCTTAAAGATTTTATTTATTTTTTGACAGAGAGAGACATAGCTAGAGAGGCAGCACAAGCAGGGGGAGCGGGAGAGCAAGAACAAGCGTGCCGAGGAGCAGGGAGCCTGATGCAGGGCTGAATCCCAGGACCCTGGGATCATGACCTGAGCCAAAGGCAGATGCTTAACAAAGGAGCTACCCAGGCATCCCTCCCATTGTTTTTTCTATAAATATACACGGATTTATATTTCTGTCAAAAGAGATCTAGGGCGCCTGAGTGGCTCAATGGGTTAAGCCTCTGCCTTTGGCTCAGGTCATGATATCAGGGTCCTGGGATCAAGCCCCACATCGGGCTCTCTGCTCAGCGGGGAATCTGCTCCCCTCCTCCCGTTCTGCCCACCTCTCTGCCTGCTTGTGATCTCTGTCAAATAAATAAATAAAATCTTTAATTAAAAAAAAGTCATCGGGGCACCTGGGTGGCTCAGTGGGTTAAAGCCTCTGCCTTCAGCTCAGGTCATGATCTCAGGGTCCTGGGATTGAGCCCCGCGTCAGGCTTTCTGCTCAGCAGGGAGTCTGCTTCCTCCTCTCTCTCTCTGCCTGCCTCTCTACCTACTTGTGATTTCTGTCAAATAAATAAATAAAATCTTAAAAAAAAAAAAAAGTGATCTAGGGGCGCCTGGGTGGCTCAGTGGGTTAGGCCTCTGCCTTCGGCTCGGGTCATGGTCTCAGAGTCCTGGGATCGAGCCCCACATCAGGCTCTCTGCTCCGCAGGAAGCCTGCTTCCCACTCTCTCTCTGCCTACTTGTGATCTCTCTCTCTGTCAAATAAATAAGCAATATCTTAAAAAAAAAAAAAAAAGTGATCTAGGGGTACCTGGGTGGCTCAGTGGTTAAGCCTCTGCCTTCGGCTCAGGTCATGATCCCACAGTCCTGCGATCGAGCCCCACATCGGGCTCTCTGCTCAGCAGGAAGCCTGCTTCCTCCCTCTCTCTCTGCCTGCTCCTCTGACTACTTGTGATCTCTGTCAAAAAAATAAATAAAATCTTAAAAAAAAATGATCTAAAAAAATGAGTATGTATCTAATAAGTAGCTATAGTACCAAATGCAGTAGAATATTCTTTGAAACCCAGAGACTATTCGGAGCCAGTATGGAGAAAAGTTAAAAAAAGGCAGAAGCACTCGTCCTATGTCTATGACCTCAGGAAAATCACTGCCTCTCAGGTTTGTTTTCTGCAAAATGAAAAGATTGCCAGATGACTTATAATTTCATCTGAGTTTAATATCCTACTTTTTTTTTTTTTAGGTTATCAGTTAAGATTCATCCTTATAGGTAAGAAGGGAAAAAGTACCCCCACTTCCTAGCTAAAAGTCAGGAAATTTTAACAAATGCATACAGCAAAGGTGTACAAAAGGATAGAGCAAAAGGTAGTTCCCTAGCTTTGCAGTCCACCTGTCTATAACCAAGAATCAGGAAGAAGTCTCTAAAATCTATTTAGAAGAAGATGGCTGGCTAATGTATACCACCCTACTTAGCATTTACATCTGAAGCCCAATAATTTTTTTTTCATTTAAAAATTTATTTATTTGACAGGAAGACAGACACAAGCAAGGGGAGTTGGACAGGGAGAAGCAGGCTTCCTGCTGAGCAGAGAACCCGATGTGGGGCTAGATCCCAGGACCCTGGGGTCATGACCTAAGCTGAAGGCAGACGCTTAATGGCTGAGCCCCCCTGGAGCCCCTCCAGGAAATTTCTTAAAGGCGGGAAAGGAGAGGGAAAGGGAGAAAGAGCACCTTAAGCAGGTGCCACACTCACCAAGGAGCCCCATGTAGTGCTCCATCTCAGGATCCTGAGATCATGACCTGAGCCAAAACCAAGAGTCAGATGCTTAACTGACTTAGCCACCCAGGCACCCCTGAAGTGCAAGAAATTTAATGAGGAACCTTTGTGTCAGCCAAAAACACTGCAAACATTAGATTCCATCTACCAGACTGGCTCCTTCCTCCCTCCAATAGGATGTGTTTTAACCTAGAAAGGCCGCTCAAAGTCAAGGTATAATCATTGTATACCAACCCCGCCCCTCCCACCCCACCAACTCTCCCTGCACACAGAACATCAAGACATCTGCTCTTCAAAAGCCCTTACCAATCTAGGACATTTTAGGACTCTATTTGCTACCTTTCTTATTGGAGAGGAATCTTCCTTCAAAATAAGAAACAGGGGATTTAATTTTAGTGTGAAAAATGCTGAAAGCCATAGCTATACACTTGATAGGATAATCAACTTAGCCATTAACTAAGATGCACCCTTACCTAAAAGTCACTAAATCAGCAAGTATCTACCACTGAGAACAGTCAAGAACAGAATCAGAAAAGGACTCTGAGTAGTTATTAGACTTCTCAAATCTATGCACTCAAATGTACAATTAATGTGGCTCTTACTCAAAGTCCATTCACTCCTTTTTTTTTTTTTTTTAAAGATTTTATTATTTGACAGAGAGAGAGAGAGAGAGGCACAGCGGCAGGCAGAGAGAGGGGGAAACAGGCTCCTTGCTGAGCTAAAGACCTGATGCCAGGCTCCATCCCAGGACCCTGAGATCATGACCTGAGCTGAAGGCAGAGGCTTAACCACAGTGAGCTACCCAGGTGCCCCAAAGTCCATTTACTCCTTTAGTAGAAATAATTCAAATATTGGGAAGCGGAGAGATGAAGTATGAGAGGCAAGAAACCGAGAGACTTATCCCCAAAGGAACAGGTTAGAAAACTTAACAATCAGCAATAAAGAAGCAGATTCCTACTAATTTGAGACAACACAGGGTATCTGATGGGGAAAATGTTCGTAACATGTAACACGAAGAAAGAGTACAAGAGAGGATGCAGGACAGGATTCCAACTTAGCTTAAAAAAAATGAAACAAATAAAACTATACAAATATTATTTCTGGTGAGATCCCCTACCTTAAGCCAGGCAGGTTTTAACATCTTGCTTGGACAGATGTGATGGCCTCTCAACTAGTTCCCCTGCTTCCCTCTTACTTCCTTACCACCATTTTTCACACAGTGGACAAAGATTTCTAAGATGGAAATTTATTACCAGCAAGGACACTTCAATTCTGAAACCTCCCCTATAAGATGAAGTCTACACTCTTTCACTTAGACTACGGGGTTCTTGAAGGACCTTTCAGCAGATCTACATCCAGCCCCATACACTCTGCTCTAATCACACTAAACTGCTTTCAGTACCCAGAACTTTCTAGGCTTCTCTCCTCCTGCCTCTGAGCCTTTGTGCATGCCATTCCCTCTTCCAAGAATATACAAGCAATTAAACTGCTATGAATTCATCCTATGAATACACTGGTACAAATGCCCAAAAAGGTGTATGCCAGGATATCGACTAGAACATCTTTCTCTAACAGCAAGACTGAAAACAACTCAAATGTCCAGAACTGTGTATAGTGTTCAACCATCTGTATTTTTTTTAAAAAGGGTACAGAAACACATATGTTTATGCATGCACAGAATTTTCTCTGGAAGGTTATATGAAAAATTAATATTTATTACCTCTGGAGAAGTAAACTGAGGGATCAGAGGTGGAAAGAAGTTACTACTCTTTCACTGCACATTTTGTACTGTTTGAAATATTCTGCCCATGCGTTTTTACTTAATGTAGTACTTACAAAATACTTATATAGAACAATTACATTTTGTCTTTAAAACTGTATTATACAGGGGCGCCTGGGTGGTTCAGTCTGTCAAGTGACTCACTCTTGATTTCAGCTCAGGTCATGATCTCAGAGTTGGGAGACTGAGCCCTGACTCAGGGGTGGAGCCTGCTTGAGATTCTCTCTCCCACTTCCCTACCTTCTCTAAACAAACAAACAAACAAACAAACACCCCAAACACCAAACTGTATTATAATATACATGCCCATTTATGAAAGTGAAGGGAAAAAAACCCAAAGGGGAACACACCAAAGCATTAATAGTGTTTATCTCTGTGGAAAGAAAGTAAGGTTTTAGGTTTTACTATAGTTCTTTAATTATTAGACTCTTCTAAAGAATGAAACTAAACATTATTCAGATGATATAAAAAAAAAGTTTAAGACCAAATGTAAGTGAGGTAAGTTCTAAGACTTGCCTCTGCAACCTCAATTTCTTCTGACACTTGGGCAGAGCATGGCTGCCGGTAGCCTCCTTCCTGCCTGCACTTCTGCAACAGTGTTCTGGCAAGGCTTTGAATCCACTCAAATCTAGACTTCACTGCCAGAGTAAACTAGACAAAAATGCCTTTTATTATTTCACTATATTTATCAAAAAGTTTCTTCCTACTACTTCCTACTGTACTGTATTCCTTTTTCTTTTAAAAATTATATAAAACATCTAAGTATGAGAAAACTCGTATCACCAAGAATATATATCTACAGGTTAATTTTTTTTTAAGATCTTATTTATTTAAGAAAGAGAATGAGTGAGAGAGAGCATACGAGCAGGGGGAAGGGCAAAGGGAGAGAGAGAGAGAAGCAGACTCCCCACTGAGCAGGAAGCCCAACATGGGGCTCGATCCCAGGACTCTGGGATCATGACCTAAGCTAAAGGCAGACACTTACCCAACTGAGTCACCCAAGTGCCCCTATAGGTTTTATATAAATGTTCTAGTTTATATCCATAGTCCCCTCCCTATATACACACACACATATCTGTGCATAGTATTTGATAATTTGCTTTATGAAATATGTCTCAAATCTCTCCCTTTCAATATGTTACTATACATAATACAATGCTTGCATGACATCCTATTATATAGATACTCATATTTAATCATTCTCCCATTATCAAATATGGTCATTCCCAAATTGTGGTAATTAAAAAAAAAAAAAAAAGGAAAATTTATTTGCACTACAAGATGTTATACAAACTATAGAAAACCAGGAAAAGTTACCCCAGACCTAGCCAATCTTGCACTACTAGTTTTTTATTTTATTTTGACCAGTGTTTCCATGTCTGTTTAGTCTTTTTCCTAGGCATTTATTCATTCAATTACTTACTGAGTTCTTGCTATGTGCCTAGTTCGGGTTTTTTTTTACTTTTATTCCATAACAATTTTTGTGAACTATATTTAAAAAAAAAAAAAAAAATCATGGGGCGCCTGGGTGGCTCAGTCATTAAGCGTCTGCCTTCAGCTCAGGTTATGACCCCAGGGTCCTGGGATCGAGCCCCACAAAGGGCTCCCTGCTCAGCGGGAAGCCTGCTTCTTCCTCTCCCACTCCCCCTGCTTGTGTTCCCTCTCTCCCTGTGTCTCTGTCAAATAAATAAATCTCAAAAAAACAAAAACAAAAACAAAAACAAAAAAACCCCACCTAACAAACTTTATTAGCATTTTGCTGGTTAGTAGTATTCCCAATGGTTTCTTTTTATGGTTGTCAAACATCACTCCCAACATGGGGTGTGGCCCTGTTAACTTATCGATTTCTCTACTGCTCAACAGATTTTGACTGATACAATCTTCTCATCTACAAAGTCCCAATTTACTTGGTTCATATAATTTTTGCACAGTCTGGTGGTCATCACTGTAGCTTAATGCAAAATATATACAATGACCAACTATTCTAAAGATCCATCACTTTACTTTTACATTGCACATTACAGTTACTGTTACAAATATATATATATACACAAATATATATATTTCCCCCAACAATACATTTAACTGCCATAAGCCTGTCATTTTACCAATGTGAAAAGGCACATGGAAATTACCCCTTAATGGACTTGCCCAAGGCCCTATAGCTATTAAACTGCAATAAACCTTGGTCCTCTAATAGGATTAAAGTCAAAGTTTATGTTCCTTTTGAATTTGCTCATATACCTACATCAGGGTTTCTCTTCCAGAAAGCCTTTCTAAACATCCTTCACCAACTCCTGTAACTGACTATCCTCCCTGCATCACAAAACACAGGCAGCTGCTTAACCAACTGAGCCACCCAGCTGTCCCACAAAACACACTTTTATCAGAGCACAAATAACACTTATTTACTAATCTCTTGCCCTATACTCAAGATCCTCTGGAAAACAATTTTTTTCTTATTCATCTTCAAATCCCCAATACTTAATGCAGTGTCTGATGCAAAGTAGAAAGGCAAGTGTTCAAAAATTGAATGAACACATTACAAGTGTTCAATGAACAGTATATAAATATTTAGAGCACGTCTAAACATCTGGTTGATCCAATTCAAATATGTTTCAGAGAAAGTCACATTCCACTCTATCTAGAACAAATTAGGTTCAAATATAAAACTTGTATTCAAAATACAGATATTATAAAGACAGAAAATATAATTATTATGCCACTTCTATTAAGACCAATACACTAGTAACAATACTTAGTAATTCTACAAGACACAAAACAGTTTAGATGCTTCTGAATAACTGTCTTAGGAGTCACAAGTTCTACAAGCTTAATACTTAGCCATTTTATTATGACTCTGAGTACCTGACAACTTGAATGGGGGAGTAATAACAAAATCTGTATAAATTGTTAATTACGCTTTAGTTAATGTGGTATTTGCTTTCAAAATTCTCTTTTGTAGAATTTACAATTTTAGATCTGATTTTGCTCATTGCTTTATTTTAAAATTGTAATTCTTAGGTCATTGGAATGGTCTTAATATTTCTGACTTCATCCAGCCACCTAGAACTGCCTCCCAATCTGTGCAGAGCTCTTGTGCATGTTGGACATGCGCAGGAACATGCATGCAAGCCAACAAGCACCATTTAATACAATTTAACATCTACATGCCACAGTACAATACTACAGGGAACAAAGTAAAGAGCTGGATGGTAGAGCTGTTCTAGAGCTCAAAAGTATTGCTTCTTGAATACTAAAATAAAAGTATTTCTATTTTAGTACCTATACAAAAAGCAATTCTTATCGCCAGGTACTCATGACCCACTTTGTTGAAAACCTGTGTTATGTAAATCATACAGAGTTCCTATTCTGATACTAAAACACGTATTTGTTTTAATGTAAAAATTAAAAAATTACTTACCAGTCAAATTACTTAACTCACCGCCCCCTCAATGAGCACAATTGAAGCTCCAAGAAGATGGGTCATGTTTATCTTGTGACTTCAAGTACCCCGGAATCATACCACTTTGTACCCTAAGGGTATTCATATCCCAGTTTGAGAAACAGGGATCTAAACAATTAAATAGCCATAACACTTAAAAGTGACCAACATGTTCCTATAACCCCATTCCCCAAACTCTTATCAGTAGTTTTCTATACAGCTTTTCAAATCAGTAATGTTTTTCTTTTAGCACTCATTAATATGTACGCTGTGTCAACACTCCTAAAAAACCCTGCAGGGTACAAATTATTTCTGGAGTGACAGAATACTAGCACACAGACCTTCTCCTTCCCATCTATCAATGTACCAAGCTGACCATGGAAAACAGACATGTGAAGAAGTATAGTAGAGCTTTCACTCCTGTTCCCTTTCTCCTCTCTATTTGCTCCAGGCACAGCTTGTAAGAAAAATCTTAGTAGCCGTCACTTAGATGATTCATTCACATAAGCTTATCTAATGTCAGCATTTCTAATTCCCACCTCACTCTTTTGCTCTTACACAAGGGCAATTAAACTACTTTCACAGTTTTAAAACATTTTCACATCTTCTAGGGGATAAGAAAGATGTGCCTTCTTATAGCCTCAGAAGAGGTAATTTTCCTACCCAGAACCCCACTTTTTTTATAAGATTCCAAAGCCTAGCAGATCTCAACACTTGTAAGGCCTCTTTCAAGTTCACTATGATGACCATGACATTTTATAACAGAAATGGTAGATTACAGTAAATTTTAAGTGATACTTTAAAATGTTTTTTAAAAGCTATTCATAAAGACTGTAACTGATGCAAAAATGGGTCATCAGCTAGGCTAACTCAAGTTAACTAAGACAACTTTTATCTAAGATCTATCTCCCCAAGGACAGGATTCCATCAAAATTTCAAATTGCCTTGGGCCATGGACTTTTGAGGTTATTTGCTAATAGTCAAAAAATACATTCCAAGGGTTTCTGCAGAAAAACAATCATTTCCTGGGGTCTTCCTATGTACACACTCAGAATACTTAATGCTTTATGCACATTCTCATCAACTTGGAAAACAGCCTCTGTAATTGGTATTGTTCTCTCTCAAATGGGGACCATAGGAGGAGAGAGTTTAAGTACTTTGATTTTGCTCAGTGTCACCCAGCTAGTATATGGCAGTGCAGTTCCAAACCAAGGATTCTGACTATAAAACCTGTATGCCCTCAGTCACCCACTGTCCTGCATCTCCTATACCCAAGAACTATATAGCAAATCCTCCAACCCCAGAAAGGATTTACTACTCCCAAGACCAAGAAATGGAAAGAGTATTTACCTCTCCGTGACTGCAAAGTCAGTTTGAGGAGGGAAAACAGAACTTTCAAGCCCCTGGTTAGCAATCTGTCCACTAGTGCATCTTGTTCTTTGGCTCCAGATCTGTGATCATTCTAAAACAGAAACACAAATAATTTTATCAATACCAAATATACACTAATGCACACGTAACATGAAAAGCAAAATAAGGGCAAGATGAAAATGGATAAAACTGGTTAAGAAACAATATACTTGTTAAGAGGTCACGTTACTAAATGAGGCATTCCATAAATTCTATCAAGCCAATAAAACACTTCTTTTTTTAGACATTTGCTTAATAGATAAAGGATCTGTAATTTGTTTTTCTAAATGTCCCAGTGCGGATGTTTGCCTGGTTGAGTTGGTGGAGCACATGACTCTTTTTTTTTTTTTTAAGATTTTATTTATTTAGCAGAGAGAGAGAGATCACAAGTAGGCACAGAGGCAGGCAGAGAGAGAGGGGGAAGCAAGATCCCTGCTGAGCAGAGAGCCTGATGCAGAGCTCGATCCCAGGATCCTGAGATCATGACCTGAGCTGAAGACAGAGGCTTTAACCCACTGAGCAACCCAGGCGCCCCGGCACATGACTCTTAATCTCAGGGTTCTTGGTTTGAGCCCCAAGTTGGGTACAGAGAATACTTTAAATAAATAAATAAAATCTTAAAAAAAAAAAAAAAAGAACCCCATTATGATCTTGCAAGCAAATAATGGCATATATATATATATATATATTTTTTTTTTAAGCGGACAAAAAATTCTTACATAGTAATAGTCCTTTAACAGTGTATTTCCTTATCTTCAGCAAGTACTGGCTTTACTGATTAAGTTAGTTTACACCACAAGACTGTATTTTTCAGTTTAATAAGATAACAATGGAGAAAGCTTTCACTGACTTGAAATTCCGAGCAGCACAACAATGAAATAGTTTATTAGCTGATAATTCTCTCCCCAAATAACAAATAAATGAACTATCAAGCTTCAGGCAACAGTACAGAGGAACTTACTTGGAAGGAAGGAAGGAAAGAAGGAAAACAAACTCCCAAGTGAAAGTGCTAAATTTGAACTGAGAGTTTCCAAGGAATTTGGCATATAAGGTAAAACTAGGAGGGAATCCACCTCATAATTAACTAAAGCCCATAAAACCAAGCTGATAAAATACTTAAAGCTAAAGAAGTCGTCTCTGCTGAGAAGCAATTTACAACTTAAACTGAGGATTAATATATCTAGTCAAACACTTCTGTATTGGAGTCCATATAGTTACTAGCATGCCTCAAAGGAGATGAGATTTTATTTACCTCAACATTCTAAGGGTGACTAAAAATGAAGATCAAGCATGGAAAAATCACTATGCTTGGTGTATATATTAGCAGTGTATATGCAATGTCACATCTCTGCACTCGAATAGTTATCACTAAGAAAATGCCAAAGATACTACCAGGGAAGATTTGTGGATAGTGACTAAAGTTCAGGGATGTTTAGAAAACCAAATATGGTATGCCAAATCCACACATCCAACTGCAAACCTGGGTCTGCCATTATTGTTAATTTGTTAATAATTTGCCATTATTCTTTCCAAACCTGTATGCTCTTTCTTAAAGTATTAAATTATGACAAATTTTAGTTGTTTGAAGAGGACCTAATTCCTAGCAGAAAAGTCTCAAGTCATCTGGGACCAAGACAGGTAAATAAGGTAGACAGATGATCAACTAAATTTCTGGTTTAAAAAAATGAAATGGAGGCTATAAAATGGATGCGGGGGAGTGAATTTGATGCCAGAAGCATCCCTCAAGCAAACAAAACCACACACACACACAAAAACTCCCCCCCCCCAAAAAAAAACCGAACAGAAACAAAAAACAGTCTCTAGAGGAGACTTTTTGCCAGCAGGCACCACTGTGCAAGTGTCTGCCACGGGACTCCTCCTTGAGGCCCTAGTCAGCCGCAGGTGGCCTCTGCACTCCAAAAGAACTCTCTCACTTTGCGTGTTGTTTAAAGCAAAACCCTAAAGCTCTTAGAACTGGAATGCATCTTAAGAATGACTTTTACAGCTTCTAAGTTTTCTTATGCAGACCCCTAAGGATGACTTTTACAGTTCCTCTTAAATAAGCCATATTTTCTTAAGAGAGCAAACATTACTGCTGTAACCTTCCTCACGTTGCTGATTTAAGTAATAAGGTCCTTTGGGTAACCTTATATTCTCAATTTATTCTCTGTAGATTTCATTTTCAAAAAAAAGTATGAATCCCTGGCATACAGGAAATCTCAAAGAATAGCAACTCTGTAGACGAAGTCTATATCATTAAAACAAGGAGTATGATATGGAAGACCAAGCCGCTGATGACTATAAGGCAGGAGTGAATGAAGAAACAAAACATGGTCTGTGGAACACAACACTAACCAGGGCAAACAAGCTTTACTCATGGATCATTCACAGATCTTCTGGATTTTAATCTTTAACACATAGAGTGCTTACTTTTTTAAGTAAAACAGACCACCTGCCATCCACATGTCAAAAAGAAAATAAAACCAAAAATCTCAAGAATGCAAAAACTTACACAAGTGGACTAATTTACTAGACAATTAAGCATGGCTCTATTCCCAAACCTAACACTTCATCAATACTGGACTTGTTAGCGCAATTTTACTTTTACCAGAGAGGAGGGGGAGAAGAAACGTTTTGAAGGCTCCCCCCCCCAGGGGAAAAAAATGCTGAAAAACTCTCTTATAGAGCCAGACTCCTGCAAAATCTTACAGATTGAGATTACACACAGCAGACCAGATAACTTCACTTAGCACCAGGCTGTTTTAATTTCCTCCTAAGCTTAACAGAGCTTTCCTCAAAAAAGAAAAAAGAAAAAAAAAAAAAGTTAATCAAGATCTTCCTCTCTCCAACGCAACCCGAGCTGACACATCAACTACTGCAGATACTACAATAAAGTCCTCAAACATTTCAGGAAAACAGAAAAGAGAAAACTATGGCAATTCGACAGGAAGCTTTTTAATCATTAAAAAAAAACAGGTAAGGACAGTAAATTTAGTATACGTGCCCTGTTTAACTTCTTTTGCCGCCTATAGGGGACGTAGATTTTTAACTTTCCTAGTTGATTTAAACTCAAAGCATGAAGACTACGTATGCGAATGTTTACTTAATGCTGAACTCTGGGCTACAGGAAGTCAGCTACTAAAGAGTAGTTACATTAGGCGTAGATATTTATAAACCAACTGCAACTAGTGACCCAGGATTCAATTACAACATCAACCCTCATATTTCAGCATATGGGCAAATTACCAGTGGAGTCAAGAATAAATTCATTCTGCCGTACTGGCGCTTTAGATCGGGTTGCACAATCCCGAGGCAGAACTGCCTTCGCCTAGCCCTAAAGCATCAGGTACTAAATACTGTACTAATTTAGCGTCAGGACATTTTAAAGCGGGAAGGAAACTAAAGGGTCCCCTGATCCAATTTAGCCACCCCATAATCCCGAATTCAGTAATGTGTCACGTCACTTGAGATCAGAATGAAATTAAGTTTTGATCCCTTTGAGATCTCTTAGCGCACAAAGTCAGGCTATCACTACAAGTGGAGTCCGATCCTGGCTGTAGAAAAACTACTTGGTGCGGAACTCGAGTCTCTTCCGCCCACCGTGGGGGACCGCACGGGTCAGGTCCAGAGAAGAGCCCGGCCGCGAGTTTGGGGGCGCAGCCGGGCCTGGCGGGGGCGGCGAGCGCGCGTCCCCCCGCCCGCTCAGGCAGCGTCGAGGCGCGAGCAGCTCAGCCAGCCTTGCAGAGGGAGCTCTCGGCAGCTCTGGGGTCCCTCTGCTCGCCGCCGCAGCAGCGCCGCCTGCGCCACTCGGCGGAGACGGAGACCAGCGGCGGCGGCGCGCGGACTGGGAGCAACCGCGGAGCAGCCAAGCGGCAGGGGTACGCTCGCAGAGCGGCCGGGTAGGTTCCGGGGACCGGGCAGGCTGGAGGAGGGGCAGCCGGAGAGGAGTCGGCCAGGGCCCGACACCCATACTACACGGAAACCGGGCTGCGCGCGCGGCGGCAGTGGGTCGGGACCCTAGAGCAAGGCGGGCGCGGGAGCCTGGACGCAGAGATCGCTTTTCGGCTGCGGCCACCCGCCGCGGGAGGGGCGGAGGGCAGAGGGCGGGCCGCGGCCGGGCAATCAGTCGGGCCAAGAGCCGGCCTCGAGGGCAGAGACAAAGGAAGGAAAATGGAGTCGCCGGCGCGCGGGCCTCTGCTGCTGCCGCCGCCGCCGCCGCCGGAGGCCTAGCGCGCCGCCAGGAGGGAGGCCTAGCGGGCGGCTGTGGGTGGGGGGGGGTCGGCCGGGCCGCGGCGGCGACGGGCAATGGCGGCGGCCGCGCCGCAGCAGGGACGGTAGAGGGAGACAAACACCCCCCGGCGGCGGCGCTGGCGCCGGGCTGCAGCCAGCGCCGACCGGAGCGGCCCCATCGTGACACCTAGAGGCGGCCCGCGAAACCTCCTCCACCCCGGGCCCCCTTACCTCCGCGCCACACCCCCTGCAGCGCCCGCTCCGCCGCCGCTCCACCGCTCCGGCCACCCGGCGTCCCCGGCCAGCTCCGCGCACCCGCACCGGCTACCGCCACCGCCGCTGCCGCCAAAGAAGCAGCTCCGCGCACGGTTTAATCGCTCCACAGGCTCGGACACAAAATGGCGGCGGCGCGGTGCAGTGCGCCTGCGTCGGCGCTGCCGGGGCCGCGGGTGCTGATAAGGGAAGGGACGGGTGGGGGGGCCGGCCGGGCGACGAGTGGAGGGCGGGGGAGGAAAGGTGAGGGGAGGGGTTGGCGCAGGGCAGCATGGGAGGCGGCCCCGGGCGCCAACTTTCAAAAGCGGGCGCGATGGCGTCACGGGACGCGCCGCGAGTCGCGTCACGCCGCACGCGCCCTCCCGCGCCCTCGCCCGCTCGCGCGTGGGCTCTGCGGGCGCCGCGACGTCCGGGCTCACGCTGGGTGGGGTTTCCTGGGCGGAGGCCGCCGCCTCTGGGCGGTACAGGATCCCAGGCTTGTTTGACCTGGTTCTACAGCCGCAGTCTCCGGCCCCGAATCCGTAAAGGGGGGTTGGGGGTGGCAGGGAGGGTGTTTGGAGGAAGCGCGCGCCGGGGCTAGGCGGTGTGGTTGAGGCGGTTCTCGGGCCGGGCCCCGCCCAAGTCTCCGCCCTAGCTGGGCCGTACCCTCCCTCCTAGCTCCCCACCGCAGCCCGCCACCGCGTTAAGGCCGGTTGGTCCCCATACACTCCCAACTCCTCAGAACTGTACAGCGCCAGCGGCGCGAGGATGAGAAGGTCTGTCCTTGCCCAGCGGCTTTTAAGGGAGCTCTCCGCCTCCTAAAACCGGGTGCAAGAGGAGAGGGCATGGGCTTTCCCCTGGTGTCACCAGTCCACTTAAGCCAAGAAAGGCCAACAGAAGACCAGATTTGATGCTTATACACGACCACACCGGCCTTTTGTCAAAAGGACTTTCTTATTTGGCGTGATATAATGCTATATTTTAAAACCTACGCTTCTTATCTCTGTTGGAGAGCGAAGTTCTCTGTGGGCGGTGCCATTCAGCCCCTTAAAGTGCGGTCGTCCCTCCCCTCCCCAGGATGCACCTGCGGATTCTACCCAACCAGAGACGAAGTTCACCGATCGCAGCCTTGAAGATTTTCTGGTGACCCAGGGAGGAGCGCCTTTGGTACTTAAGGGAATCTGACTCAAGACTGTATTCTGAACTCCCATACCTTAGATATCACGGATAACAATCGGAGCCAGCATCAACGGGACAGTTTCTGCTCCATTCAGCTGATTGTTCCCATTATGAAGATGCCAGCCCAATATTGACAGATATTCCAGGAGTTTTGTTGAAAAAGGGAATCAGAAATCTAGATTTTTGTAATATAATATCTTCAGATATTTAGGTGGTAGCAACTCAATCAGGTGTTTTTAAATTGCATGAACGGATTAAACTATATATATATGTGTGGGCTTTCACTTGGAGAAAAGAGTGAAGAGAAATTCCAAGGCCAGATCCTAGACATTTCCGCATTTGGAAATAGGATAATGGAGAAGAAAACTGAAAGGGGGCAGCCAGGAAGACAGAAATCCACAAGCGTGTTGAATTTGGAATCCAAGGGCAGAGAACGTTTAGGTGGGGGGAAGTGGTCAGCCGTGTCTAGTGCTGCTGAGAGGTCAACTTGGGCCAGAGACAGGGCTATTGGATTGGTCACCTTGGAATTCAATGGACACTATCATTGGCGAATTTGGCTTGATTCGTGGTGTAAATCAAGAGATTTTGACCTCATTAGGATGGGTTGAGAATGAATGGAAAAGTAAGGAAATAGAGCATATGTAGGCAACATGAGAAGTTTTGCTGTGAAGGGAGCAAACTTTAGGGATAACTGTGGAAAGTTAACTTTAGGGATAATTTTAGGGATAACTGTGGAAAGAAGTTTTGCTGTGAAGGGATAACTGTGGAAAGATCCGGGGTCAAGGGAGGAGATGTTTTAAAACATGGCAGGATTCTGGAGCATGTTTATGTGCCATTGGGTGTGATACAGGAGAAAGAAGGCTTGCTTGACTTATATAGGAGTGAAATCCATGACAGGATATAAGGAAACTGGGAGGACTGACCTTATACAGGAACAGGATGCTTCCACTCTGATAATTAAGGTAATAAAGGTGAAGACCAGTGCAAATGCTGGTGAGGGTTGGAGGAGCAAGCTTACGACTTTCCTAGTAGGACTGCCTACATTGGCTATGTAGGACTGGCAATATTGGGTATCCATTTGAAGTTTGTAATCATGAATTTAAAGTTAAACCAGTTGGGCAATATGTGTTTTTTTCTAGCAATACTCAGCTGCTTGGGTACAGACATGCAGAAAAGAGATAATTTGGTTTCTCAACACCAGGGCCCAAGTTTTCTGATTCCTGATCTCAGGTGCTTGCCTTATTAATTACTTAATATTCTAGAAACGTGTGACTATTTGGAAAATTTACCTGTGATCCCTTTTTCTAGAAACCAAATTATCCCATTTGTCTCTTATGTATACCAGAGGGCTCAAAAGTAAAGAAAAGGCAAACTTAGGGGAAATTACTCTGGAATATTTGCATCTTGCAATTTCTTCAGTGCTCCACCCCAGAGACCTCCTGGTGTACCTAGGAACAACTGTGTACTAGGAACAACAAGGCTGACTTGCGCTTAAATTCTTAGCTTCTTTTTCTTTCTGACATCTTTAATAATCTGATTAATAAACTTACTATAAGACTTTACTTCAGACCATCTTCCTTATCTTTAAGAGTAAGCTATAAGAATGTTTTCTAAAGCTTTAATATAGGCAAATATAAGTCAGTGTACTTAGATGGAAAAAACTTATACTATATTTACAATGATATTTACAGCTGCCATGGCCTGAATATTT
The DNA here is from genome assembly GCF_020171115.1 of Neogale vison. Lineage (NCBI taxonomy): Eukaryota > Metazoa > Chordata > Mammalia > Carnivora > Mustelidae > Neogale > Neogale vison. The sequence continues at coordinate 18,028,318 of NC_058097.1, forward strand.
ATGTCCCTCTCAAAATTCATATTTGAAATCCTAATGCTCAAAGTGATATTAGTAGGTGGGGCCTTTAGGAGGTACCTAAGTGATGAGGGTGGAACCCTCACAAATTGGATAAGTGCCTTATAAAAGAGGCTGCATGGAGATCCCTGGTCCCTTCCACCATGTTAAGGACACAGCCAGAAGGCAACGGCTATGAACCAAGAAGAGGGCCTTCATCAGAATGCAGCCATGTTGGTACCTTGATCTTGGACTACCCAGCCTCCAGGACTGTGAGCAATAAATCTGTTTATAAGTCACCCAGTCAGCGGTTATTTTGTTATAACAGCCTGAGACAACTATATTTATAATAATTATATCAAGGGCACCTGGTTGGCTCAGTCAGTAGCACATGCAACTCTCGATCTCAGGGTTCTAAGCTAGAGCCCCACATTAGGTGTAGAGATTACTTGAAAATAAAATCTTTAGGGGCACCTGGGTGGCTCAGTGGGTTAAGCTGCTGCCTTCGGCTCAGGTCATGATCTCAGGGTCCTGGGATCGAGTCCCGCATTGGGCTCTCTGCTCAGCAGGGAGCCTGCTTCCCTCTCTCTCTCTCTCTGCCTTCCTCTCCATCTACTTGTGATCTCTCTCTGTCAGATAAATAAAATCTTTGAAAAAAAAAAAAAGAAAAAATCTTTAGGGGCACCTGGGTGGCTCAGTCCGTGGGTGTCTGACTCAGTTTCTGCTTAGGTGGTGATTTCATGGGTCGTGAGATCAAGCCTGCATGGGGCTTTCTGCTCAGCACTCAGTGGAAAGTCTGGTTGAAGATTCTCTGCCCCCCATGTATGCTCACTCACTTCCTCTCTAATAAATAAATCTTTAAAAAGAAAAAAAGAACTATCAATTGTATGACCTCTGAGGCATCAGTTAGAAACCAAGAGTGGGGTCCAAGTGGCCTTGGAGCTTGCTTTCTGAAGGAAAAGATCCTAGGTACTATTCTGACCCAGGGCTGAGGAAATGCTGAAGGATCACTAGAAAGGGACAAGAGGAAGTGTTTTCTTCTCCTTGTAGGAAACAGGGATGTGTCCTACTTCATGGAATTGACTCCAAGACCAAGAAATGGAGAGGCAAGACAAAAGGATAGGATGTTTCAGCCTGGGCAGAAACAAGCTGAGCGTGAAAAGCAATATGACGAGAGCCTATGAAACCACTGGGATGATAAAAATAAGGACAGAGTTGTTCCCTGCAGTGCTACTCCAGACTACCTCACCAATGAGAACTGTGGTGATTTAAAACCACTCTGTGATTTAAGGAAGAATTCTTGATGTGAATTCTAAGGTTTGTAGGCCGCAGGAGTTCAGGGCATTATCAGCTGGGGCTATAGGCTTACTACATGGCATTAGTGACGTCACCACGTTCCAGGATGTGCTCAGCCTCACAGGCAGGACAAGAAATGCAGACTGTATCCTAAGAGTGTATTTCTTCCTTAGGGACTTGTCAGGTTCACAGGAGCTTGGTGGATAAAGCAGAGTGCTGCTTTACCAACTGGCACGTGGGCAGTGTCCTGGGGCTGGCACAAGGCATGTTCTTTCCCTACAGAAGAGCCTCCTGGGAAGCCAAATTACTATAAAGTTTGGTGAGCAGTCAATTAGATTAAGAAATGTAAATTATAGGGGCGCCTGGGTGGCTCAGTGGGTTAAAGCCTCTGCCTTCGGCTCAGGTCGTGATCCCAGGGTTCTGGGATCGAGCCCCATATCAGGCTCTCTGCTCCGTAGGGAGCCTGCTTCCTCCTCTCTCTCTGCCTGCCTCTCTGCCTACTTGTAATTTCTCTCTCTGTGTCAAATAAATAAAATCTTAAAAAAAAAAAGAAAAAAGAAAAAAAATAAATGTAAATTATATAACGTAAATGTTTACTCTCACCGTCTCTGGATGCTAGAGTCAGACTGTCCAGGATTTGAGTCTCAATCTTAGTTCTTTACTGGTTGTGTGATCTTGGGTGAATTGTAACAACTGTAGATTTCTTCACTGTAAGATAGGATGATGATTGTACTTCACACAGGATTAAACAAGAAAATGCAAGTAAGGTTCTTGGCATAATTCTAGACACCAGTAATATTACAAAAAATGTAACTTACTGATTTTATAATCTTACAAAAAGGTAATTATTATTTTATTTTTATGCTTCTTGTTACCTACCTTCACTCCCAAATCATCCTTCTGGTGGACGCAGTCTTTCTAGAGTCATTAACAGAATCAGTTACTGACTAGGCTTTCCTTGGCTTGAGAGCCATTCTTTCTTTCTTTCTTTTAAGATTTTATTTATTTATTTATTTATTTAACAGAGAGAAAGAGAGAGAGAGCGATCACAAGTAGGCAGAAAAGCAGGCAGAGAGAGAGAGGGTGAAGCAGGCTCCCCTCTGAGCAGAGAGCCTGATATGGGGCTCAATCCCAGGAGCCTTGAGAGCATGACCCCAGCTGAAGGCAGAGGCTTAACCCACTGAGCCACCCAGGTACCCCAAGAGCCATTCTTTCTTGGAAAGGTGTACTTTGCGCTGTAATTCTCAGGAAACAATTATATTTACAAGATCTTTCTTGGTTTCCCCATTGACCCATGTGAAGTCCGCATTATGATCATTTATGTGTGTGTTTAATTAAACTTTTTTTAAGCAAGAAAATCAACAGTGGAGGAGAGGTGTTGATTTTCTAAGTAAAAATGGGCAGGAATCTTCTTGCTCACTTGGGGTGAGACCTAAAGTTACACCTGAATACCCCTGTTGTGTCTGTATCTATTATATGAGATATAATTCAAATTTAGCAAACATTTATTGAGTACCTGCTGTTCTAGGCCCTGGAGATATAAAAGGACCCAAAATGTGTTTCCTGTCCTTGAACTCAAAGTTTAACTGCTCAGACCGGTTAAAAACAAAACAAAAAACACGTAACCACACCAAAACAAAATAAAACAAAAAACATATATAATGGTTATAACAAGAAGAAATGAATTCATAGATAAAGGAGAGTCAATCATTCTCTAGGAGTATCTCATTTCAGCTGGGTGGTGGAGGGTCAGAAGGCACTAACAAACAAGGCAAAGGCATGTAAGGTGAAAAGCCATCATCAGGAGTGTAAAAGGGCACAAGAAGGTTGGGGGACAGCAAGTCATTCTATACAATTGGACTAGGGTGCAAAGTAGTCACACTAAACTTTTTTTTTTTTTTTTTTGATACTAAACCTTATAAGATGTTTGGAAAGTTTTAGTGTCAAGGGCAACCCTTTGTCCTAACATTTTAAAGACCTGCCACTTCATATCTCCTACCGAGACCACAAGGATTTTTTTCTTTACTGATATCTACTTTCTTCAGACCCCTATAAAAAGGCATGTTTATTTTTTACCTCTTAGTTCAAATTACTGCTTTCTAGAATCCAAAGGACTTTACCTAGACCTACATCCCACACTGGGGGATGTGCTCTTTTGTTTTCTGTGCTCTTACCTGCATTTTTCAGGCATGCATTGATCACCTTTTAATAATCCATCTCATCTGTAGATTTTTTTTAAGATTTATTTATATGAGAGCGAGCGAGCGTGCAAGCGAGAGTGCAGGAGTACAAGCAGGGGGGTGGGGCAGAGGCAGAGGGAGAAGCAGACTCCCTGCTGAGCAAGGAGCTCAATGCAGATGAGTCCCAGGACACAGGGATCATGACCAGAGCCAAAGAGATGCTCAACTGAGTCACCCAGGCATCCATCATCTGTATGTCTTTCATTTTGCAAAATATCTTCATATCTGCCCTTTCAATTGATGTTCACAGCTCTGTTTGAAGAGCCAGACACAGTTTTGTCCTAAACTCAGGAAATGATGTGACTTGCTCAGCCATCCAGTAACTTGCTGGAAAAACCAGAATGAGTGCTTAGATCTTCCAGCCCCAAATCCTGTCTTCCAGTTCTTTCAGTGGCTGCTCAGAGGTCCTCACAGTCAGATAACATTTCCAGTCTTATAGGGATCCTCTAGAAATGATGCTTTAGCTCAGAGTGTGCCTTGGAAGGATAAGAGGTAGGGGAAAGGAAGTCAGGCAGGCTCCAAGCCTCTCTGCTCCTCCCATGCTCTCCCACATCCCCAAATGTTAAGGGATTTGTTTAGAGGAGGACATGGTTTCTGCCCCTAAAAAGTTGGACACTACTGCCTTAACTCAAAAGAAGGGCTTTAATGGTGGAAATTTCAGGCATTTGGAAGGCAAATAGCAGAAGTGTTTAGACTGATGAAATTTTAATCTCAAGTATGTTCTGAGTAACTGCTTGAGATACAGATCAATGCCCATGCTGGGTAATACTGGAGAAAGATGCCGTCCCTAGCCCTCAAGTGCTTTATATTTTGTTTTAGCCTGTAGAGGCCAGACTAAACTTCATGAGCATTAGTAGCTGGAAGTCAAGGATGGAGAGGCAAGTATAAGGTCTGACTGCTGTAGGGGGAACAGATGGATCACTGAACATCACAGTAGTCACATAAGACTTAACAGTAAAGCAGGGAGATTCTCAAGCTTCTGTCTTCAGCCCACACCCTTCTCTTCTTGCCCCAGATCTCTATTTTCAGCTTCTTTCTGGTTACTTCCTCCTAGAAAACTCCCAAGTCACCTTACCTGCCTTGTTACTCGCCTCCCAACCCGCTTCCATTATAAGGGCTCTCTCTTTTTAGTGAGATATATCACTATCCAGCCATCACCAGACCAGAAACTTGGGCTTCACTTTCTCACCTCCCACATCCCATCATCACCAAACTGTTTTTCCATTCTGCTTTGGAACATCTCTTCACTAGCCTCTCCATCCCCACTGCCTCTATCCGGCCCAGGCTGCTATCACTTCTCCTAGCTATGCCTTCAGATGCCTCACTGCTTCCTGCCTCCTCTCTCCACACAACTGCTAGAATGACCTTTCCAAAGACTAAATGTGATCACAAAATTCTCCTGCTTCAAGCCCACATATGGGTCTCCAGTTCCCTGGGGGTAAATTCCAAGCCCTATAGCCACTCCACAAGGCCCTGTGACAAGCCCCTGCCCACCTCTTCCGCCTCATTTTTTAAGATTTTGTTTTTAAGTAACCTCCACACCCAACACGGGGCTCGAACTCACAACCCTGAGATCAAGAGTTGCACGCTCCACTAACTGAGCCAGCCAGGTGCCCCTCTTCAGCCTCATTGCTAACGGCTCCCTCTGGCCCCTTGTGGAGGTTTTCTTTTGTTTTGTTTCTTTTTATAGATTTTACTTATTTGTGTGTGAGAGAGAACACAGTCAGGGATAGTGGCAAGCAGAGGGAGAAGCAGGCTCCTCACTAATCAAGGAGCCCGATGTGGGACTCGATCCCAGGACCCTGGAATCATGACCTGGGCTGAAGGCAGAGGCTGAACCTAGCACCTCTGCATTAAATGTGGTACTTTCATACTTGAAATGTTTTGGGTGGTGCCTGTTACTTAGGTAGAATAGTCAGCAAATGCTTATGCTAATATATATATACATAGTGGGGGATAGAAAATAAATAAGCACTTGCAAAGGGGTGTGATTAGTACTAGACCAGGGGAAGTGCAGGGTGCTCTGATGGGAGTGTAGGGGAAGAGCAAGCTCCCGAAGAAGTCTGTGATGTCTAGGTTGAAGCCTATTCAGGCGAACAGGCACTGACAAGGCAAGATGAGGTCGGAAGTGTGTACCACGAGGGGCAAGCAAGCCCTGCAGGAAGTTCAGTAAGGCTCCAAGATGGACCAAGAAATTAGGAGGTGTTGGGTGGCTCAGTGGGTTAAAGCCTCTGCCTTCAGCTCAGGTCCTGATCTCAGGGTCCTGGGATCGAGGCCCACATCAGGCTGTCTGCTCAGCGGGGAGCCTGCTTCTCTCTCTCTCTCTCTCTCTCTCTCTGCCTGCCTCTCTGCCTACTTGTGATCTCTGTCTGTCTGTCAAATAAATAAATAAATAACTCTTAAAAAAAAAAAAAAGAAAGAAAGAAAGAAATTAGGAGGCGTAAGTGAGGCTGGCTTTGTGCCCAGCTGGAGGCAACTGGACTTTTCCCTAGGAGAAAAGAAAGCCTATGTGGTAGGTTTTAGAAATCAGTTTGATGAACCACGGAGAATAGATGGAAGAAGGGTAAGACCAGGAGCAGGAAACCTGTGAGGGGACAGTTTTTTTTTTTTTTTTAAGATTTTATTTATTTATTTGACAGAGAGAGATTACAAGTAGGCAGAGAGGCAGGCAGAGAGAGAGAGAGGAGGAAGCAGGCTCCCTGCAGAGCAGAGAGCCCGATGCGGGACCCGATCCCAAGACCCTGAGATCATGACCTGAGCCGAAGGCAGCGGCTTAACCCACTGAGCCACCCAGGCGCCCGAGGGGACAGTTTTAATGTCTCAGTGAGAGGTCACCATGTCCCAGATCTGAGTGGTGCCCATGGCAATACAAGGGAGTGGACAGAATTTAGAAATATTTAGGGCATTTACTTGAGACAATTATGGTGGCAGGGATGAGAGGACAGAGGAAAGAGTCAAGGATGAGGACACTGTGTGGCTGGGTAGTTGGTAACCTCAAGAGACCTGGAGCAGAAACAGGTTTTGAGACACTGAGTGTGATTTTGGGCACGCTGAGCTGGAAACATCTTGGCTGCATTCCAAAGGAGGTGTCCAGTCAGCACTTGGATACGGGAGTGAGGAGAGAGCCCTGTGAATCACCAGCGTACAGCCTTAGCCTACAGATGCATACAGATGGGGGCCGGAGAAAGAGATGAGGTGGTTCAGAGAATGTGTTTCAAGGGAGAACTGGAAAGGGCTCAGAATGGAACCCTGCGGAGTGACGTTTGCATGAGGATGCTTGAGGAGGAGGTGGCAGAGAAGGCTGTAAGAACATTCAGAGGATGTAGCTAAAACGTGCATGTTAGCCATAGCACTTCAGCTACTTACTCAGTGGCTCTAAGTCAGCATTTTTTTTTTTTAAAGATTGTATTTATTTATTTGAGAGAGAGAAAGAGAGGGAAAGGGAGCATGAGCGGGGGGAGGGGCAGAGGGAGAAGAAGATTCCTTGCTGAGCAGGGAGCCCCAGGCTCCATCCCAGGACCCCAGGAGCATGACTTGAGCCGAAGGCAGAGGCTTAACCGACGGAGCCACCCAGGTGCCCCTAAAGTCAGCATTTACTGGGAGTCCATATGCCCTGGGAATATTCACAGACAAGCGAGAACTTGACCATTGACATCAAACTCAAATGTGGCTATGGCTACATGGCAACCTTCTGAGAACAGAGGCCCCTCTCTTGCAGGCCAATGACAGTCTTATTTTCTCAATGATAGACTGTTTTTCCATAGCTGTTTACATAGGCCCTGGCGTCCTTACCAACCTCACCCTTCCGTATTACCCAGGCCCAGAAGATGTGGGTCTGGCAGCCAAGCCATAGGATACTCCAGAGCCGCCTGGGGGTAGGGTTGGGGGAGGGGGAGAGAGCACGTCATATGCCTAGGGTTCAGCAAATTGTACCCACGCACCTTGCACAGAAACACACAAGAAAGGCACCCCCACTCTGTGGGTGAGACAAAGAAGCAATCCTCTTCCCCCGTGCCATCCCATCTGCTTCTTTGCCTTCACAAACGTGCCTTTTTTTCTCTCTTCTGTTTTTGGTTCTCTACAACTTTGAAAACATGAGGAAGAAGAGTAGGAGACAGGAGAAAAGGTAAGAATAGACAAGGAAAGGTTAGGAGAAATGAGAGCCCCCAGTGTCCACCAATACAATAAACTGCGTCCTGGGCGACCTCGGCCTGGTCCCTTCGTTGCAAAGCACACTTCCATTTTGTCAGGAGAGAGCCCCAGTGATGATGGCGAAGGCGTGGTTGTGGCTTTGATGGCCTTGATTGCCAGGGTACTCCTCAGAGTATCACACTTCCTCTGCCCCCTCACAGAGGCTGGCACAGGCCTCACAGGACTGCTGGGCATAGGCTTTCTCTGCCCTAGCACCTTTGACTCTTGATGGTGTCACCAGCGCCCACTCTATCACCTGGGGCAGCAGGAACGAGTGCCTCCCTGAACCTATGTGACAGCAGGGTAGGAGGTGGGGGGAGCATCCTGTGGGAAGCACTTGTGAGGCTGTGTGTGTTTTGGGGAGGAGAGGGTACCAGAGGGGAGATGGGCTCTCCCTACCCTCCACTATCTCATAGAAATGAGCCTAAAGGTAGGAGACCATTCAGTCTGAGCTCAAGGCATTGGCGAGAAGGGCTCTTCTGGGGTTGATCTGCATAATCCTAAACTAGGTAGGCTTGACGTGGCAAAGGACTGAGGCTCTTGTTGCCTTGGCCTTGACTGTACTTCATCTGTCCCTGGCTACTCACGGTGTCCTCATTCTGGCTCCTGACCCTCACACCCACTCTCAGCTAGAGCTGAGTACGAGGCTCCGGTCTTAGCACTCTCCTTGTAGAGGATAGAGAGGGGCCCTATCCCTTCCCAGCACTGGAAAGCAGGCCACTCGGACTTTGGTGGCAGCCCCATTTAACCTCAGGCTGGGATATTTTTCCATCCTCTACTTCTTGCCCAGGCCCTGTCCTCTCCTGTGGATTGAGCTGTGAGCTTGTGATGGCCCAGTCACCCCTGTCTGCACTTTCCCAGGACCTGGTCAGCCAGCGTTCACTTCCTCTTTCCCCACTGCATAGGCTATGCATGCTCTGAATCCAAGTGGACAGTCCTTCCCTACCAGTGGGCCTCTTGTGGGGTCTGATGCCCAAGGGGCTTTTTGGGGTGGTTCTGGGACTGCAACCTTCCTGCAGGGGCCCCTGGGGGCAGCCCCAAGCTGTAGCCAACTTTGGGTGCTGGTTTGGTTCCCATCACTTGTTTTCTCCATCCCCTCCACCCTAGCCAACCACCCAAAAAACCGAGCTACTCACCATCCCCCATCCCCTCTATGCCACCCTTCACAGTTACCGAGAGCACAGGGCTGTGCCAATGTGTCGAGGTCTGTCTGCCTGCCCCCCCAGCCCTCCCCCCACTCTTCTGGAATGAACCACCTGCATCCCCACACAGGTGTTTCCTGTGCGCCTTCCTGTTGGCCGTTTTTCTGCTCAGCTTGGCTTCCCCAGCAGGTGGTTAAAGGCCCAGCCAAACCTCCTCACACACAGCTCTAAAACACGGGGGCGCAGGGCTGCCTGGGCATTGGGGTCACCCCCCCACATGCCCCCAGGGGGTTGTTTGCACCTCATTGGCTGTGAGTGCGGGCACACACATTTTCCCCAGCGTGTCCCACTACTGTGCTGACGCCCCCCGGCACTGAGACACCAGAGAGGGTTCAGGGAGTAAGGAGGGCCCGTTTTCCTTGCCCCTGGACAACAGTGAAAGCTCCGGAGGGAGAGGGGAAGGATAGAGAGCCTGTTTGTCCAGCCCTGGGTGTGGGCCTCCCTCAGGCCCTCTTTGGAACAGGCCTGCTGCCCAGAAATCCCATCCCCGCCCTCCCACCCCCATAGAATTCTTAACCTTCTGGGGTTAACACACTCACGTGCCAGCAGCTCTGGGAAGAGGTGAGCCCTCCCCCTGGAGCCCTGCTTCCTGAAGCAGCAGTCTGGCCATGTCGGGGGTGGGAGCTCAGGGTTCAGTCAGGTTTGTTATTACAGAGAGGGGATGCAGCTTGGGGAGAGAAAACACTCTCTGTTCAGGGTCACGGGGGCAGCTATCTGCATTTCCTGGCTCCCAGGCTCTAGCTCTTCCCCTCTGCGAGGATCTCCTTTTTCTTTCTATCCAGCCCTCAAGGAGCTCTTCGCTCTCAGCTCAGCCACCTTGGTAGGAAGCTGCTGAGGCTGACGGAGGCTAGACCCAGAAGCCTGGCATTCCCTGACGGGGTTCTGCTGCCCCCTTCTGGCCAGAAGCTCCAGGTCTCACCACGCTTTTTGCTGGGGCCCTCCTCTGCCTCCAGGCCGCCTGGAGCTCGCAGCTAGGGCCCCTAGGGAGTCATTCCCAGGACTGGCACCTCTGGGCTCTCCCTAGGCCAACCCCACAGTTTGGCTCCAGCCCGGGCCCATAGCTTCCAGGCACCCCCGGTCTCCAGACTGGGACCTCCACACAACACCCTACCGCCCTCTTCCTCTGCTCTCTTTTCCCACCTCAGTTCCAGCCTCTAGGCTCTCTTCTACCTGAATTTCCAGGGCCAAAGCAGAAGTCATTGCCACAGTTGCGAGCGCAGACTCGCTAGTGTCAGGAAGGGCCATGGCCAGAGGGTGCTGCAGCAGAGGGTCAGAAGCACACCAGGCCAGGCCATGTAGGAAAGGCATTTTGCTTTTTTATTTTCTGTAAAACTCTGTAAATAAAATATAAAACCAGGGGGTGTGGTGGGACACTGATTTTGTGGCGAGTGTGCTGAGCCGAGGCTGGGAGGCACTGGACTGCAGGCACGGACTCTACCAACCCAAGAGCGACGGAAGAATATATTAGATTTTCATGGATGGGAATCTGTGGGGGAGAGGTGTCTGGAGCCAGCCCTCACCCTCCCTGCCAGTGCCTGCTAAGCCCTGAAAGTGAGGGGAAGGGGCACAGGAAGCCAGTGGGTAAGGAATTCAGAATGCCGTGCTGGCCATGCTGCCAGGCCCAAAGATGCGGGGCAGAGCGTCCAGGGACTCCTCCAGCCGTCGATGGGCAGACTGCCCCTCTTCCCCTGAAATAGGTAAGGATGGGCTCAGGAGTGATCCTAGCCCCACCTCTGCCCTCCCATCCCTGACTCCATCTCACGCCAACTCCCAGCAGCCAACATGTTCCCGTACTTGACTTGACCCCCGTATCTCCCATCTCCTAGCCTCACCACACTGTTGCAGGCTCTGCCGAGCAGCCTCCCTCACGGCTTCTGTGTCCGTTTGGCACAGGTACACTAGGGGCTCAATGCCCTCAGGAGCCTACCGGCGGAGAGAACATCGAGGTGGGCCCAGAGGAGCAGGCGGGGAAGGCCCAGGGCCCAGGGCTGAGGGAGCTGCGAGGGGTGTGAAGCGGGGGATTGGCTGGCAGGGGTTACCTTGATGCAGCCCAGGGCCAGGCAGCCAGCCACCCTCGTCTGTACATCCTCATCCTCGAGCTGGTCCAGGAAGCAAAGCAGAGCCTGGGTAAGGGTAGGAGGGCAGACTTAGCCCGACAATGGGAGCCCGAGACCCCAACCTTTGCTTCAGGGAAGGCCTGCCTGACTCTCACCCGTTCCCGAAAGACAGGACCCAGGGAAAGGCTCCGGAGCTGGGTGCTGACAGCAGCCATGACCTTGTTGTTGCCATGGACCAGCAGCGAGCTGAGGGCCCGAAGCCCATCCCTTCGCAGCCGCCCCTCGGGCGCCAGCCTCAGGGCCTTCAAAACAACAGCCTGGTCATCCGAGTTCAAATTCTGCACCAGTAACACTGCAAGAAAGGGAGGGGCGGGACAAGGTGGAGCCTCCTGGGGTGGCGTCTTTTGTGCACTCCTGCTCCCACCCACACCTTCAGACCCACCCACAGGGTCAGGCCACTTTTGTGAGGAGAGCGTCTGCCTCACCCTCCTCAGCCGTTTCAGTCACATAGGCCTCCATGGAGGGGCTCTCCAAGGCTTCGACATAACTCCAGAACTGGAAGACGGTGAACTGCTCTCCGGGGCCTGGCTGGGGCCTCCTGGGCAGCTTCTGCCCCAGGGCATCCTCCAGGAACTTGACACACACTGTGGGAGGCAGTGCCACAGGCCTCAGGGTTGGGATAGACCCAGGCCCTTATAGGGAAGAATGCTCCCGTCCCAGGTTCACGTCCAGGGATCCCCTGTCCAAACTCTATCCCTCTGGGTCCTTCTGTGCAAAGGAAACAGCCTTCGCTAGTTCTTCCCAGTGCTCAGCTCAGATCTGTGTGGGCTGACCTGGCTTTTCCTGAGGTCCCACCACTGGGGATCTGAGAAGGGAGGGCAGAGGGGGCAGGGAGGCAGGCCACTCACCAGCCTCAGCTAGGCCCGGCTGGCGCAGGGAGAGACGGGCACTGTACTGATCACAGAAGGTGAGAAGGACTCGCTCCACAGGGCAGATGAAGGGGCTGAGTCCCTCTGTGCACCGGTCCCAGAAGGCCAGGAAGCCGGGCCGGGAGGCTGAGAACTGCACCACTGTGAGGAGGTGCAGAGACGAGCATCAGCAACTAAGCAGGCGGGCGGCATGTAGAGGGGGCTGGGTAAGGGAGGAGCTTCTGGGCCAACAGGGCCTTTTTTACCTTCCTGGGCAGAGGTGGCAGGGATTTCCCATCGCCTGCTAAGCTCGCACACAGCCTCCAGCACTCTGGCCTCCCTCAGCAGCCGCTCCAGGGCCCATGCCTCCTGGCAGCGCAGGGGCCCAAAGGTGCCCAGTTTCTGGAGAACAGGGGTGCCAGGCAACTAAGACCTCAGGACAGGACTGGGGAGGGTGGAGCCCAGGGACTACAAGTCCCAGCATGCATGGAGAGGTGGGGGTAGCCAAAGTACAGGGAGGCTCAACCAGAGCTCAATGCTAGGGCCCTGGGGCAGGGGGGAGTGTAAGTCAGAGGAAGCATGGCAGGCCAGGATTGAAGTGCGGGGCTCCCTGGGATAAGGGGCTACAAAAGGAGGGTATGGGGAATACCACTAGCCTCACCAGCAGGAGGCGGCTGCAGTGGTACAGGTGCTGGACCAAGGCAGCGTCCAGAGCTGGACACTCCGTGCTGAGGGGGCGGGCACTGGGTAAGTCGAGGCTGTCCTCAGCCCCAGGCTCCAGGCTGTTTGGGGGCCTGAGAGAAAAATGGGGTCAACCACCCCAGGAGCACACGTCACCATGTGGTCACCAGTGTATTTTTATTAAGGTTATCCTATCCCCACAATGGAAAAACAGACGATGTGCACAGACAACAGAGACAATGGGTAAGTTCGTGGAGGACTTCTGGAAGGAGAAAGGGACTAGGACCAGCAGGTGGTAGCGGGGATCTCCAGGATCTGTCTGCCTTTTGCCACCTCCAGCTACAACCGCCGGGACCTCTGGGGCTGGGACAGGTAGGAGTAGGGGTGCAGGCGGGATGGTCTACACAATGTGGACTGCAAGGAGTTATGGCCCAAAGCGTGCAGGGCACGGGGTCCTAACCCGGGCAGCAGCAGAGGGAGGCGGGGCTGGGCACAACCCTCAGCCGGGATTTGGCAAAGGCCCCTCTGGGACAGGGAGCCACGGGGCTGGGTTCTCTGGGGAAGCCTGGGTTGAGACAGAGGGGGTTGATGCTGGGGGACCCAGGACGCATGGGCATGGGATGAAAGGGCTTGTTCAGAGGGTAGATCCAAGGTGATGCCAGGGGAAAGAGGTGGAGCTGGAGGATCGGGAGCTGACGGGGCCCCACGGGAGAGGCACGCATTGCAGGGACCGGGAGGAGGGAGGTCAGAAGCTCTGGGGACACAGATGGGGTTAGAAACAGACATCAAGGACACATGAGGACTACACAGGGTGGGGGTGGGATGAATACAGATGTCCCCGTTGGCAGGTGCACCCTCTCCTGCCCACCCCCCCATCTACCCCCAGTCTTGCTGCTCTCCTTGTGTGCTCCACCTGGCCCCACCTCACCTGTTCCCCTTTCTGGTCTTTCTCCCTCACCTGGCGCTCACCTTACCTCTTCCCCCTCACCTGGCCCCTCTTACCTGTCTCCAGGACCATCCATGTCTTCATCTTCATCCTCATTGAGGAAGCTGAAGCTCTCCAGAGCATGTTCCACAGTGATACTCAGGCTGGAGGCCCGGCTGCGAGTCAGGCCTTGTCTCTGCTGGGGTTGTGGAGAGAGTTAGTGCCACGGCCCACCGCCGGGCTGCCCTCCCCGGCCCGCCTGGCCCGCCTCACCATGAGCAGACTCTCCAGCCGGGTCACCTCCTGCTCCAGGCCCTGCAGCTCAGGGAACTGGCCACGGTAGTCATCCAGGGCAGCCATCAGTGCCCCCAGGGCCTCTTCCAGCTTCCTATCCCCAGCCCCTCCAGCTGCCCCTGGAACCTGGGCCCGGGTGGCCATGGCTAGGCTAGGGTCTAAATGCTGGGGCACAGGGGCTAGAGGTGAAGGAGGTGGGCTTGGGCTCTGAAGGATGGGCTCCCCTGGGGCATCTGGGGAGTGACTTGTGAGGGGTTCCCAACTGGAACAGGCAGGACTTGGGTAGGAGAGGCTGGGGTTTATGGGGTCTGCCTGAGTGCAAGGAGCGGAGGCTGGGTAGCTGCAGGACAGGGTGTGGATGCCTGGGAGGGTAGGGTCTGTGTTTTCAGAGGGGCTGGGAAGCATGGCATCGTCTGGAGAACTGGAAGAGCTGTGGGTTGTGACAGGATGCGTGGGGCTCCTGGTGGTCTGGACTGGGTCCTTAGCTTTGGGGACAGAACTTGCAGTGGTGTGAGTTGACATTCTGGCTTTGTGAGTAGGGGTTGTAGCGGTATGGGGAGGGCTTGCGATGGTTTTTGAGGGGCTTGTGGTAGTATGGGTGGGACTTGCAGTAGTGTGGGCGGGACTTGCAGTGGCATGGGTGGGGCTTATAGTGGTGTGGGTGGGGCTTGTAGTGGCATGGGTAGGGCTTGCAGTAGTGTGGGTGGGGCTTGTAGTGGCATGGGTGGAGCCTGCAGTAGTGTGGATGGGGCTTGCAGTGGCAAGGGTGGGGCTTGCAGTAGTGTGGATGGGGCTTGTAGTGACACAGGAGGGGCCTGCAGTAGTATGGGTCGGGCTTGTGGTAGTGTGGACAGGGCTTGTGGTTGTCTGTACAGGGCCTATAGTATTGGGGGTAGGAGCTACAGTAGCGAGGGCAGAAAGCATTGCTTCCTTGGTGGGTCTTGCAGTGGTCTGGCCTGGGGTTGTGGCACTGGGGGCAGAAACTGTAGTGGAAGGGGTAGAGACCATGGGCTTGTGGGTGGAACCTGTGGTAGTGTAAGTGGCGCCTGGAGCACTGTGGCTGGGGCTAATGGCATTAGAGGTCGAGCTTGTAGTGGTATGGGTGGGGCCTGGCAGTTCAGAAGAGCTAGCATCTGTGACCTTGTGAACCAAGTCTAGATGTGCAGACAGGTCTGGGTCTGTAGATGTGTGGGCAGGGCCTGTTGTACTGAGGGTAGGGCTTGTGGCAGAATGGAGAGGGTCCACAGCAGGAGGGACAGGACCAGGTTGCTCCCCATGGGTGGGATCTGGGTGTGCATGCAGGCTAGGTCCCTGAGCTAGATTTTCTAGACCCAGAGCCTCCACTGAAGCCTCAGCCAAGGCAGCGTCCACACTGGCCTCACTGATATGGCTTAGAGTCCGGCTGTAGGGGGCATGCCCATTGGCCAGGGCTGGGGCTATGGCCCCCTCTTCATCCACGGGCCTAGAGGTGGGGGTCTCAGGCCTACGGAAGGTGACCTGAATGGGCAGAGGCTCAGGCTGCTGCACCAGAGGCCTGGGGGCTGAAGAGTGGCGGGCAGTGCCTGAGAGCTGGGGGCTGGATGAGTCGTCTGAAGATTCAGATGACAGGGACCATGCTGTCCCATTCTCCAGCTCCTCCTGCCGCCTCAGCATATTCTGGGAGAGAGGAAAGGGTGTTTCAGGACCACCCCAGGGAGCCCCTGGGGGATGGTGGGGCCTAAGCCTGAGCTGTGACTCACATAAAAAGCCTGTTCCCGAAGTGAGGGTGTGTCTGGTGGGCTCTGGCTATAGGTGGAGAAGCGCTTGGTGACTGTGGAGGCTTTGTTGACAGTGGAAGCAGTTGAGGGCTGGTCATCCTTGTCGAAGGGGCTGGGGAAGAAAGAGGCTGTTAGCAGGTGCCACAGGTCCCCTGGATCTGTCCCCAAGCTGCTCAGCAACACCAACCTCCATGTGACTTCCAAGCTGAGCTTGATGGTGCCGAGGTCATTGATGTCCACAGCTACCACTTGGGGTAGGGCAGCAAACAGGTCCTTGGTCTCACAGGAGACACTGCCTACAACCACATGGTTGGCCAGACCCTTCAGTTCTGTCACCTGTAGCCAGGAATGCATCATGAGATCACAAGGGTATAGGGGTCATGAGGTTATGGGAGATCAGAAGTCTGAATGTGCATAGGGGTTACATGACAGTCACAGGGTCATGGGACCATGGGAAGGTTGCAGGAATTAGAATTTTCTGAGTGATGGGGGGCCACAGAGGATTAAAGCAGCCTGGGAGCATGGGGATCACAGAAGTCTGAGTTTGTGGGGTCACTGAGGTCATGGAGGTCACAGCCTCATGGAGGTCCAGGAGGTCAAATATTCACAAGATGAGAAGATTATGAGAAAATCACAGCGTCACGAAGGTCATGGGGGGTCACATATTCACAGGAATCACAGGATCACGTTGCCCTTTGCGTCCTGAGAAGATACATCACCTTGATGGACAGGAATTCCGTAAGAAGAGGAAGAAAGACGGTTTCTTCACTGTCCCACACCTGCTTTCCGCTACCCTCAATTCGGCCCCGTAGTTTCCAGCGCTGCCGCCCATATTTCATGCAGATCTAGGTGAAAAGGCAGGATGAGGCACTCCTTGGTGTTGGGACCCTCCCACCCCAGCCCTGCATATTCTCATACCTCATACTGATCGCCTACACACAGCCTGGCGAAGCCAGCCAGCCCTGGGAATTGGGGAAGAAGGTGAGCCATGTTGAGGGGTCTCGGGCAAACAATTCCCTCTCCCCACCAACAGTCTGCCCCCATTCACTTAGTACCTTTCATCCGGAGATGGAACTCGCCCAGCTGTGCCTCTAGCTCACTCTCCAGCAGACACATGCTCTGAGAGGGGTGGGCAGGGACAAGACAGGGTCAAGAACCAGTTTCCTGTCACCAGCTCTACTATACCCTGTGCCTCTGGACACCCATCTCTCACCTCTGTGTACTCGCGATGCCCTCGAGTGGCTTCGGCCAGGCTGTCTCGGGCCTCGCGGCTCCCTGGGGACCCAGTGCTGTAGGCACGGACCATGTTGTAGGCACCATCCCGGAGACGCCGCTGGACACAGTATGCCTCATAGAGTTCATCAATCTGGGCAGATGAGTGGGGTGGTACTGGAGAACTTGAGACTCATTACGAGGCTTGCTCAGCTAGCCCTCCCCCTGCCCATCCCCTTGATATCAGTCTCCAGCCCCACTTGTGCGCACACGGGTGTGCTGCCCATATACCTTGCTGGCGTGGAACTCCAACCGTCGCAGGAAGCGTTCAATGGACTTGACTTGCTGAGGGAGAGATATATCAGGAGGGACCAGAATCCTTTACCCTCCCCATGAGCTAACCTCTTCCAACACCATTCTCTGCACACTCACCTTGTCCAAGTCATACAGGAAGCCCTGCAGGGAAGGATGAGAGGAAGCACTTAGGCGGCACGGGAAGCATTCTAGCAGGGGCAACTGCCCACCCAGAGCCAGCTAACTCCCCTCCTGCACAGCCTTTCCCCCCTCTCACCACAGTCCACAGCTGCTCCACTCAAAGCATGGACTGACTCACCTTCCCACATGCCTGGCCTTTGGTGGATGTTAGTGACATAGGGTCTGGTCCTCAAGACCCCTCCTGTACCCCTCCCCTGACCTCTTCCCCTGGGGTCCCTCCCCTGGCCCACTCCCTTTCCTGCACCCACTAGGAAGAGGTTCCCTCTACCAGGGAACTCTCATTCTTCAAGACCCAGCAGAGCGTTCTCCTCTAGGAAGCTCTGACTTGTGTCTGGGGAAGAACCAGGACTATCAGTACTGCAGGGTAGCCTCCTGCTATCCGTGTCTGTGGCAGTCCCACCCACCCCACCGAAAGCTCCCATAGCAGATACTGGGTCCTGGGCAGAAACTGTACACAGCCTGGGTAAGGCGGGGCTAGAAACCTGCCCAGCCCCAGCCTTTCCTGGTATCCTGTTTTCTAGTCACAGTTGGGCTAGGTCACCCTAGCAAACAGCCCTGATGTCACCCGCGGCTGGTGCTATCCAGTCCCCCATACCACAAAGGCAAAGAACAGTAGTCCAGGCATCCTTGTGAACCCTTTACTCACCAGGCGGGAATTCCTCTTGGACTCCCTAATCTGTCCCTGGAGTTTCTCCTGCTCCTGCTGGTGCACTTCCAAATAGGCCCTGGGGAAAGGGGCGACTACAAGAATTAGCTTACCTTTGCAGCCCCAGCAGCCCAGGGTACGGGCAGTGGGAAGAAGATATATATAAGGCTCGGGAGGGTTCCTACTAGCAGTAAGGGGATGAGGGCTTCGGGAGGGGTCCTGGGATAAGGCAATGGGAGGAGTTCCTTACGTCAGGCCCCGCTTGAGCGCAGTGTACACCAGGTCCAGCCGCTCAGGCTGCGGGACCTTAGGGGCAGGGTGCGCCACGGCAAACATCCTGGATACTCGGGAAAGCGCTGGGGGCTTCCGTGGAGGCCCCGGGGGACTGAAGGCCGGGAAGCTCCTGAAGAAGAGGCTACACTCAGAAAGGTCCAAGAACGAGTCCCCAAACCCTCACTGCATACCCAGTTCCAACCCCATCACACTCTCTTGACCCCATCAGCTCCCCTCGGCTGCCTACCTGGGCCCCCGCTCGTGGCTGCCGAGGACGCCTGCGAAGGACTGGCTCCTATTGACCCGGGCGCTGAGCAGGCGGCGCTGCGGCCGCACCGACAGGGACATCATGGAATGAGTCCGCGCGGGGCTCCCTGGGGGGTGGCGAGGGCGGGTGTCCAGCGCCAGTCTGACTTTTGAAGCCCCCTCCGGAGGCCCGGCCTCTGTATCTTAGTCCTGCCGGACACCGCCTGACGCCCGGAGTCCGACAACCCCGCCGGCCCCGGCGCTAATGACAGGGCGGCCGGGCGACTCGGCCTCGGACTCAGCGTGGCCTCGGCTCGGCCCCCACTTCCTGCAGAGGTGCAGGCTCCGCCTGTCGCGGGGCAGGAAGGGGGGTCGCGCGGGGACCCTCCCCCGGCTGGGAAGGGGCAGGAAAGGGGCGGGGCGCGTGAAGAATGTGCGGAAGCGCCTGTTTACCCGGGGGGCGGGGCGGGCTCCCCAGCCCTGCCCCTGAACTCACCCCCCACTGCCCACAACAGTGACCAGGAGCTCCCGCGCCCCCACCCCGAGCGCCCGCGGGAGGTCACCGGGTGGGGTGCACACTCTTAGCCCAGCGGAGCTGCCCGACAAACCCGGCAGGCACGGGGTTGGCTCTCGCAACCCGCCCGCCCCGCGAAAACTGCTCCCCTCCAGCCCCCACCCGCTCGCCGGCGCCGAGACGCCAGAGCCCTCCCAGCGCCCAGCGGCCGGGGGATTCCCGGAGTGGGGGGCAGTGCCAAGAAATGCCCTGCCTCTGCTACCTTCCTGTGACTCCGACCTAGAAACTGAGTCACAGATGGACGCCTTCGCCCGCACCCTTAGCGGGAAGGGATCCGCCGCAGACCCCCGCCCTGCTCGAACGAAACACGTGCCCCTGGACCCCAGAGTCCGGCCCACACCCCCTGTGGCCAGCCCCAGAGCCTTCGCAGCCCCAGGCCGGGTCCTACCTCTCTTCTTGGCACTCATGGTAGGTCCAGGACAGCTCCCCACCCCCTGCGCTTGCCCTCCCACCCCTGTGTCCCCACAGGCCCAGGGCCACTAGGTGCTGGCCGAGCGGGGCTCCGCGCTCGCTCCCAGCGACTCCGGCTCGGGCTTCAGCTCCTCCCGGCGCCGCCCCCCGCCCAGTTCCTGCCGCCTGACTCAGCCCGCCGGGATGGGGCGGGACCGGCTGGACCAGGGGGGGCACCGGGCCCTGGGACTGGCGGGCCTCTGGGAGGGGTGCTGGGGGTTCCCTTGGGGGAGGAGACTGAAGTGGGTCCTCTCGGCGGGGGGGGGGTAGGAGTTCGGGTAAAGGGAGTTGAGCAGGGAGTTGAGCGAGGCGGCGAACAAGGGGGATAAACGGGATGAAGACCCTGAGCTGGACTGGATGTAGTGAGACTAAGGGGCTCCCACAGCGGCTGCAGAGGCGTCCTGAGAGAGGACTAAGCACAGAGAGGGCTGTGAGTTGGGATTCTGAGTGTGTAAAGACTGGAAAGCCGTGCTGAGGTAGTGAAAGGAAGAACTGTGGGTGTGGGGTGGAGGGTCTATGCCAATGGAGGGCAGAGTCAGGAACTGAGCATGAGGGGTCTGGGTGGCGGAGAAGAGAGAGGGGCTAAAAGTATGGGCCTGGGCCAAGCTTATATTATGTGTTGCTGCCTGAAGAAGGAAGCAGAGATGGAAGTAGTACAGAGTGACATAGCCCCCATCAATGGAGGGGGTGTTCAATCTAGGGAAGAGGATCAAGTCCCACTTCCTAGCCAGGGGCTCCTCTCAAATAGAAGATGCATTCTAGAATGAGGCCTCCTCCTTCTGGCCACCAGCTCACATAGCTGAATTTCCCTGGTGTTGGCCCTTTCCCGCCCCCAGTATCTTTTCCTTGAATTTTCTTCATCCACCTCCAGCCTAAATGGAGGCTACCATGCCCAGGGACTAGTGGGCATTAGAGGCTGGGGTAGGCCCAGGGCTCAGCATTTCCAACAAGCCCACCACTCCCCTATAGACTCAGATGCAAGGTGCCCAAGGACTCCAGTTTGAGAAGTGCTGTCCTCCTCTCTCTTCTTGAAAACCAGGTGCTGTGCGCCCTATACTAGCAACTGCGTATTCCTGTGGATTGTCTTGCCCAACACTGGCCCTTCTGTTCCCATCAGCCACCTTCCATGGGAACACGCCTGGCTCTGGAATGCCCCTTTCCTAAATCGCAGCCACAGTGACTTGAATCTTGAGTTTCTCTCTATCACTTCTACCTACCCCGTCTTCTGCCTGAGACCTCTTGAGCCCTCTGCTCATTTCTTCAACTATTCACTGAGTGACAGCTCTGTGCCAAGCGTGTGTCACCGGAGATACAGCCCAGATTTGCAGAGACACCATCCTGCACAGACCTCACCATTGGCCTCTGCTTCCCTTCTCTCTGCCAGCTCCCTCCTACCTTCTCTTCCCTGCACACCCTTCTCCCCAGCCTAGAGCCACAGCCCCCACTCCATCGCTCGCCTGCTAATATCCCAGCACTCTCTGCTTCTCTCCTACCTGACAGAAGGCAACACTGGGCGACCCACCTCCCTGCCTTCTCCGTGCCGCCACATGGGCAGGAGCTAGCTGTTAGGGGGCCTCACACAGCAGCTGGGCTGGAACCACAGAGCCATTCTCTCAACCTCGGCCAGGCTCTCGTTTCCCACCTGGGAAATTCTCACATGTGGCCCTACTCATCTTTCTTCCTTCTCATAGATGATGAGCATTTCGGACTTTCTCCACAAGCCTCCAATAAGCTCGAGTCACTCCCACATGAAAAATGAAAACAACCCTGGCCAATTACCCAGATGCCCATCCATAGATAATAGAACTCCATACGGCAAAAAGAATAGACAATGTATAACCACACATGACACTGTGGAAAAATCCTACATAAAGAAGCAAGACCGCAACAGAGGACGTATGTAGGGTTCCCTTGATATGAAGTTCAAAAACAGACAGAACTCGGGACGCCTGGGTGGCTCAGTTGGTTAAGCCGCTGCCTTCGGCTCAGGTCATGATCTCAGCGTCCTGGGATCGAGTCCCACATCGGGCTCCTTGCTCGGCAGGGAGCCTGCTTCTCCCTCTGCCTCTGCCTGCCTCTCTGTCTGCCTGTGCTTGCTCTCTCTCCCTCTCTCTCTGACCAAAAAAAAAAAAAAAAAAAAAGCCAAACTTTAAAAAAACAAAAAAAACAAAAAAACAGACAGAACTCATCTATGGTGACAGAAGTCCGAATACTAGTTACCCTTTGGGAGTCACAGCCAGAAGGGGACACAAGGGGGCTTCCAGGGTGCTGGCAGTGTTCTCTATTTTCTAATCTGGCTTCTATTTCCTGATCCTATGTGGATGTGTTCCCTTGTAAAACATGGGCTGAGCTGTACACTTAGGACATGCCCCCCCTCTGAGCTGTATTTTAATATAAAGTTGACTGTAATAACTCCACAATGAAATGACCCCTTTCCAGCGACCCCACCCATCGCTCCATTTCACCTTTTCAGAGTCCAATTTCTTGAAGAGATGTTTACCTCAATTTCCTTTCTCCACCAGCCAGTTCTCTTCCCATCCCCGTCCACCTTCCACACCCACCACTCCCCTGACTGGTCAGTGACCTCCCTGTTGCTGAATCCAGTGTCCAAGGCTTAGACCTTATCATGCTTGATCTCAGTAAAGCTTTCCACTCTGGGACTCTCTTCCTCTCCTTTGAGCCCTTCCTTCCCTTGAATTTCAAGAGGCAACAACATGCTTCAGGTTTTCCACCCGCACCCCCCCCCCACCCCCGCCGGCTCTGCATCTTATTTTCCCACAGGAGATCCGTCTTTCTCATCATCCCGGAAGGGCCTCATCCTCCTCACTCTTGGGCTGGGAACATCTCCCACACCTCAACGCCGTCTAAATGTTGCCAGCTTCCTTATCTCTTCCTTGCCCCAACGG
The DNA here is from genome assembly GCF_020171115.1 of Neogale vison. Taxonomy (NCBI): domain Eukaryota; kingdom Metazoa; phylum Chordata; class Mammalia; order Carnivora; family Mustelidae; genus Neogale; species Neogale vison. The sequence goes on from NC_058097.1 coordinate 18,050,665, forward strand.
CTCTTCGAGCACTAGGCCTCTATATCCAACTGCCTGCTTGTTGCCTCCCCGGAAGCTGAGCGACAATGCAGAGTGGGCTGTGGGCATGCGCTGAGTTTAAGTCCCCTTCTCAAACCTGACTCTCAGTCAACCTCCCTGTGACAGCCCCACCACCTCTTAACCCAGTTGTTCAACACAGAAACTAGGAGTCATCTGGGACGCCTCTGTCTCCGCTGTCCCCACATCCACTCAGCAGCCCACTTCTGCCATCTCTGGAATCTGCCCCCTCATCTCTACCCCCATGGTTAGAATTCGGGTCCAAGCTGTCACCATCTCTCACCTAGAACCCTTCTGCAACTTCCTAACGGGTTCCCTGTCCCCACAGTAATCCACAATGACTTTTTTTTTTTCCTTAAGGGTATCCAGCTTTATTTTACATGGTTGCCTACATTTATTTTTAATACGCTCTGTGCCCAATGTGGGGCTTGAACTCAAGACCCCGAGATCAAGAGTTGCATGCTCTACTGAGCCAAAGGCGCCTCCTGCATTATTTATTCAATAACAACATTGCTCTTCTTACAATTCCAGTCATCTGACAAAAGCACAAAAACCGTGCTTTGTCAAGTGCTTCCTATAGGCCAGCCCTTGCACTTAATTAACCAACATCATCTTATTTAATTCCAGTAACAGTCCTAACAGGGGTAAATCCTTTTAGCCCCATCTTGCAGACGAGAAACCTAACTGGCTGTGTGACCTTGGGCATGACATTTCTTAACCTTTTGGGGCTTCAGCTACCCCTCTGTTAAATGAGCATAATGACAATGACTGCCTCCCAGGGCTGCCGGGAGTCTGAAATGAGCTACTTCTCTCTCCCGGGAGTGTTTGGGGAAGGGAAAATTGAACGTGGGGTCGGGAATTTGGGGTGGACATACTGCCACATTTTAAGCACATGACAAATATTAACTACTGTTATTAATAATTGTTAATCTGCCCAGGATTACACGGCTGGTAAGTGGTAGGGCCAGGATTCAAATCCAGCCAGTCGGACCCCAGGCCTCTAAGTCTTTAACATCCCTCTCTCTGACTCTTGTGAAACATCCATGGGTGACCCCCTACCCCAGGGATAAAGTCTAGATTCTCTGACATGACCCCCACCACCCTTCAGGCTCTGTGGCCCCCTCGCATGCCTTCAACCTGTCCTCCACTCAGTGCCCCTGCTCCTCTCACCGTCTCTGTTCCAGCTACCGTGACCTTCCCGATACCCGCAAGGCTCTTTAGCCTTGGAGCAGTGCCTGCCTTTGCTCCTGTACCCTCCTCCCATACTCTCCCCCTGAACAACTCCCTCTCTTTTTTCAAGTCTTGCCCTATGACTTCTTCCTCCAGGAAGCCTGCCCTGGGTTGGTTCCCCCTTTCAGGCGCCTCATAGCTTCCTTCCTCTGATCCCTGAGACCACATAGTTTAGTTGTCAGTTCTCCTTTAGCATCTATCTTCCAACCAGACTGTGAACTCTGGGGGCAGGTGCCTGCTTGTGGGGTTCACCGCTATGCCCTCTGGGCCGCACACCAGGGAGATGAGGGAGGGGGCTCAGTGAGCTGCGCTGCCCGGACACAGGAGGAGAAGATCCTGGGCTGCTTAAGGGGGCAGATTTCAAGTTCGTGCCCACCCCAACTCCCCTATCCTGCATACAGTTTTCCTCATCCCTTCCCCGCTTTCTGATTCTATCAGCAAGTAGCGTCCTGCTCCCTGGGGCATAGGGCAGGGTGGGGACACCTGGGATTTGGGAACTGGGTAGGCAGGCTAGAATCAGGGTAGGCTAACTGTCCCAACACTTTTCTTTCTCTGACCGGGGCTCTGCTGCCACCAACTCCCTACCTAGTCCCTGACAGGGACCAAGACGTGTAACTGTTGGTCTGCACTCTCACCAAAGGATCATCCGAATAGCCACCTGAGTGACCATTTCAGTGGGTGGAAAGGCAGGGGAGAGAAAGAGCCGAACCCCTTTGTGCTGAGGCAGAGGGCCCACCTTAACTGACGGGGGCTGAATGATGGGAGCCAGGGGACTCTCTGGATTCATGCTACTCCCGAAGTCTGTTCTGGACAGGGGAAAGAACCCAGGTCTTAAAGATTATGGGCCTTGTAGCACAGCCAGTTCCAGGCAGAAGGGAATGGAACCCCGGGCCCCAGATTCCTCCACTCCCAATACCCTCTATGCCAAAGTGGTGCATTTGTGTGGGACGTGGGACGGGAGGTCTCATCACCTGCACTGCGCGGCTCAGCGGTGTGCCCGGCCAGGCCAGCAGCCTCGCCAGGACTCCCCTGTTCAGCCCCGCCCAGGCACGGGGCTGCCCCGGACTGAGGTAAACAGACGCTAAAAATAACCAGGGCAAGGGGCGGCTGCAAGGAGAATGGGGTCCCTAACCGAACCTGTTCCTGTCTCCATGGCGACTGACCCCCAACCTCGGCTGCTGACGTCATGCCACAGCTGCCTCAGCGGGAGGGAGGGGGGCACGCAACGCGTGGGACCCCCCACCCCGGAACCAGGCGGAGGCGGCCCTGTGGCTTCACTTCCTGCCGGCCCCCTCCCTGGTCAGCTGGTCACATTCCCGGGCTGGCGGCGCCCTGGAAGCCTGGTGGCCTCCCCTGGGCCGGGCCTGGCAGGGTCGGGAGTCCCCAGCCACAGTGGAGGGCCAGGGCTGACTGAGCCTTGCCCTCCTCACCTGCCTTTCCACCCAGGGTGGACCCAGCCTGGCTCCCTCCATGCTCCCCTCACCCCCACCCACATCAGGCCTCTATCTCTAGCTGCTTGCCCCACAGAACTCAGGAGGGGGAGGGTGGGTGGAAGTGGAAGCTAAGCCAGGCCTGATTGTCTTGCTGGAGTATTTTGCACCTCACTCTTCAGTTCTCATTCCCCACACCCCCTCCATGCCACAAAGGTGGTAGTGCAATGGCAAAAATTCCGATCTGGCTCTAGTTCCCACTTCTCCCTAAGCCGGATGTGTGACCTTGAGAATATTACTTAACCTCTCTGGGCCGGCTTCTGCATCTGTCAGATTGCTATAACCCTCCTTGTTAGCCTGTTCTCTGGTGAACGCTGCAGGCCCAGGGTGAGGTCCCACAGATGGTGGCCAGGGCACGTTCACTGTTATATCTGTTACATGAGACTGCACACAGTAGGTACTCCGCTAGCTAGTCTGGATCCGAATTAGGATCAGTCCAATAGAACTGGCTGGGAAGGGTCAGTTCTGGAGACTGGACTCAGACCTCAACAAGGAGAGGCGGACAGAGGGTGCCCAGGGCAGACTGAGCCAGATCCCTAGCCTTGGTGAGCAGCTCCTTCTCCAAAACAGTTCTGCAGGGTGCCCAAGCCTGGCTGCTTGCAGAGACCCCTCATCTGCCTCCCATTCCCATTCCCCGGGATAGGGTCTGTTACCCCGCCAGGCCGAGCAGATCATCTCCAGATTCAGCCATTTGGGTGAAAAGCCCGGCCACAGGCCAGGATCGGCCACCTCGGGCCGAGCCCCAAAGCCGCTTAGGCCGGCCGGTAGGACCAGGAAGATTAGCTCATCTCCCTTATCGCCCCCTCCCCACTCCCAGCTCAGCCTCCCCCCGCGACGAGGGCAGCGGGGGCTCCCGGAGGGCGCCCCTGCCAGGGCCCAGGCTGGCGCCTTGGGCCCGCCGTCAGGCCCGGCCCACCCCAGATTCCGGGGCAAGGGCCGCCTGGGCCTTGCCTTGGGAGGGAAGAAGGCCCAGAGGCGGCGGCTTTTGTGGGCGTCCTCCGCGCCCGGGGGGAGGGGTGGAAACACACCGCGCGGCTCGGGTCCCGGGGATGGGTCGATGTGGGACAGGGCCGCAGCGGGGGCAGCAGACCCGGGACCGACGGGGAAGCACCGGGAGCGCCGCGCCCATCCTCGGCACGGCCCGCGGGGCCGGGAAACGGCGGTGACACTCACATGGCTGGCGCTGGGTTGCGCGGACCTCGCGCTCTCCGTGCGGGCGTCCCTGCCTGGCCTGGTCGCGCCGCAGCTGCCGCTGTCGCCGCTGCCGGTGGCGTCCGCCCCTCCTGCCGCCCGCCGCCCAGCCACCCCGCTCCTCCCCGGCCCGCCGGGCCCCACCCACTGCGCTCCCGCGGCTCCCGCACCCGAGGAGGCGGCCACGGCTCGCTCCGCCCTCTCGGGTAACGGGGCAGGCCAGTGGCCCTCGGGGTCCGCCAGCCTGCGGGGAGGCGGGGCCCTGGAGGACGCGAGGGCGGTGGGAGTTCCCGGCGGTCGGTGGTCGGGATCCGCGGGAACTGGGCCGCTACTAGCAAAGCCAGTCCCATTTCTTCCCACACAGAGCCCAAAACAGTGTGCGCCGGGGAACCCCGCTTGCCTGACCCCTTCTTAGAATCTGTGGTCTCTAGAGCTCTTTCAGGCCCTCCTATCTGTGACCACCCGAAACAGGTCTGGAGCGGCCACTGCTGGGTTGGGTTGGTTGGAGGAAGGGATGGGGCAGTTTCCGGGAGGGGAACAAGGGGGCCTGAAGCCCAGCCATTCGACACCTGGCCCTGCATTCACCACTCATTGGTTACTGGCCTCTGGGGAGCCTCAGGCCTTGCTCACAGAGCATGGCAGCGTCTGAGTCCCTGCGCTTGGGTATGTTGGCCAAGGGGACCAGAGCCCAGTCCTTCCCAGTAAGGGGACCAGAATACTGCCTCTCCCCTTGAGTGGGTCAAGGTGGAGCTAAGAGCTCTGGGCCTCACCCTTCAGGTTTCACTCTGTAGTCCTTCACCTTTAGAGGCAGCACAGACATACTAGGAGCAGGCTGAAGGACCTTCAGAGGTTCTTGGATATCTGTACCCCCAGGTTGGTCTTCACAATCCGGAAGTTGTGACCGGTGGCAGAGGCCCTCAGGGGCACTGACATCCTCTCCATTGCCAACTCTTCCAAGAGACACACCTCACCCTCTCCAGTTCTCAGGGCTCCCAGCCCCTCCTCTTTGCCTTCCTTTGCCACCTCTCTCTTTAGACCTTGAACCTGGGGATTGCTTTCAGGGACAGGGTTCTCTTTATTTCCCCACCCTACGACATCACGCAGTCCCAAGGCTTCCATCCATCCACTGCTCAGCATCCCAAGCAGTCCTCCATGCTCGGAGCCCTCTCCTGTTTGAGCCTTTCGATGACCCACCAGATCTCATGACAGGCCCCTGAAGGACTCTTCTTCCTTTTTGCCTCATCTCCGCAAAGCACCCACCTCCACTCGGGTTCCCAGCTGAGCCAGAGGCCTGGCCTCTCTGGAGCTCTCAAAACTGGCATGAGTTGGTCCCTGTCCACCTCTAAAGTCACTTCCTCTGCCAGGCATCCCGTGACCACCACCTCTGAAGACAGCCTCAGCCTCTCCTTGTTACTCTCTCTCCCCATGTCCTGCGGACTACCATCATGTCACTTATCAGCACCAGGGAGCACGTATGCCCCTGTGCACTCAGGTGCCTAAAGCCTCACTCTGGGTCTCTAAGTTCTCTGGGGGCAGGGAGCATGGAGGTCCTTGTCACCAACATCCCTGGCTCATAGTAGGAGTTGGAGAAATATATGTTAGATGGCTGTGCACCTGGGTGGCTCAGGCAGTTATGTGTCCAACTCTAGATCCCAGCTCAGGTCTTGATCTCAGGGTCATGAGTTCAAGCCCTGCATTGGGCTCCACACTGGATGTGGAGCCTACTTAAAAAACAAAAGACATATATATATATATATATACATACACACACACACATATACATACATACACACATATATGTATATATATAAAAATATATAAAGATTATGGGCCTTGTAGCTATATAACTATAATCTATATACCATACCATAATCTATATATCTATACCATAATCTATATATATATAAAGAAATTTTTTTTTCAGATGAGCCAGTGAATGAATGAAGTGAATGAATGAGAAAATGCATGAACAGGGCGTTTGGGTGGCTCAGTCGGTTGAGTGTCTGCCTTCTGCTCAGGTCATGATCCAGGGGTCCTGGGACCGAGCCCCGCGTTGGGCTCCTGCTCTGCGGGGAGCCTGCTTCTCCCTCTCCCACTCTCCCTGCTTGTGTTCCCTCTCTCGCTGTGTCTCTCTCTGTCAAATAAATAAAAAACCAAAATCTTAAATAAAAAAAAAAAGAAAGAAAGAAAAAGAAAAGAAAACGTATGAACCATGACATCACCTCTCCCACCCCCACCTTCATCTAGCCTTCCAGTCCTGTTGATCCACCTCCAAGATGTGTTTCAAATTCATTTCCTCCCGGTACCTCACCTCCCACATCAAGTACTCTGACGATTAATTAATTCTACAATTGCCCACTGAGAACTCGGAGCTGGGCAGCTTGCTGGCTCCTGGGGCGGCAGGGGCACAGGGCCATTGCTCAGAGCTTTGATGAGGCAGCACTGACTGTAGGAGCTCACCAGAGCACTGTTGGAGGAATTCTTTCTTATTCTGGAATCCTGAAATTCCACCTCTAGAAAATCTCTACTTTTTTTTTTTTTTAAGTAAACTACCCCCAAGGTGACACTTGAATTTATAACCCCAAGATCAAGAGTTATATGCTCTACTGATTGAGCCCGCCAGGTGCCCTGAAAATCTCCACTTTTTTAAAAAGATTTTTTAAAAAATGTATTTATTTGACAGACAGAGGTCACAAGGAGGCAGAGAGGCAGGCAGAGAGGGAAGGGGAAGCAGGCTCCCTGCTGAGCCGGATGCGGGGCTCGATTCCAGGACCCTGGGATCACAACCTGAGCTGAAGGCAGAGGCTTTAACCCACTGAACCACCCAGGTACCCCGAAAATCTCCACTTTAATGGATGAATCCCTCATCCTTCCTAGCCACTCTGTTCTGCGTGTGGCCGTGTCTCTGCATGGTCACAACTGGCACCTAGGCCTGGTCCACCATCTTTTCTGGCCTCCCTGCCTCCACCTTTATTCCCTACAGTTGTTCTCTGCCTAATAGCTCAGATGATCTTCTAAATCATAAATCAGGTTGCGCTGCTTCACCATTGCCCTCAGGGTAAGTCCAGACCCCACAGCGGAGCCTCTAAGACTTGGGAGGTCTGGGCTCTGATGGCCTCACCTCTCATCTCCCGTGCACCCTGCTCCTCGCTGCTCTGGTTCCACTGGGCCATTCTACCTGTGGCTCCCTGAGCGTGGTTCCCACACTCTGGCCTGTCTCTTCTTCCAGCTTCCCTTCTACTTGGGTTGCTCCTCCCTCTTATCTACTCGGAAAAGGATTCAGTAGTCACCTCCTCCATGAAATCTGCATCCTCTGGCTTCCCATTCAACCCTTCTGAGCACCCATTACTTCCAACAGTCCTTGTCTGTGACCAGGCTTGGCTCCCCGCCCTGTGACTCCCGGGGCCAAGCATGGATGGGGCGGCAGTGACCAGATGGGACACCCGAGGCTTCGGCTGGCCCCCTCCCCTTGCCCAGGCACCTTGAAGGAGGGATGGTAGCTGAGGTCTGCGGGGTATTGGGAGGCCTCTCCAGCTTCTCCCTAACAACCGTGAACCAGGTGAGGAAGGACAGAGCTGAAACCCATTTCACAGAGGAGCCACTTGAGGCTCAGGGAAGGCAGAGCTTTTCCATGGTCCTGTGCTTAGGAAGGGGCAGAGTCTGAGCTCCGGCTCAGCTCAGAGTCCTCATCAGTTGTGCTCTGAGTCTGCCACGCTTCCCTGAGCACATGCCCAGCCTAGCGCCAGGCTGGGAGCTGGGGCGGGGCACGGAACCATTGCCATTTCTAACCATGAGCACCATGAGTCCACATTCCTGAAGGGACAGGCTCTGGCCTGAGAAAAGTCCCTCTACTAAAAGGCAGAGGGTGGTGACAACCACAGCGAACCCCAGGTCCTCGTGTAGGGTATAGCTCGTTCCACTTTGGGAAGTAAAGCAGTTCAAATCCCCAAACCCAGAAAAATGGAGGCTTCCCTCAGCCTGCCCCACAGCCTCCATGGCTACAGCTCTCTGGTACGCAACTTCACTCCCCAAAAAGGGGGAGAGAGTCTGTGAGTGGTGGGGGCAGGTGATGGCTCAAGAGGGAGGACGGAGGGGCTTGTGGGTCTGTGTGTACCTGCTACTAACCTCCACTCCCCTGCAGCCCCAGACCGGGCTCTACTTCCCATTGCGTCGGTCAATGGCAGGCCAGGGTTGCTGCTCCACGTTCAAGTCCCGGCTTTACCACCCTCAACTCCTGGTTCCCGGAGCCACTTCTCAACAACAAGCCACTTCCGATGCTTGTTTTAACTGAACCCATCCATTCAGCCAGCAAAACTGCAAGTTGAAGATGGGCTCCGTCTCATTCATCATCAATACAATGCACATATAAAGGGCAACAAAAGCCCCCCCATTTTTTGCCTCTGAGATAGGCAGTGAGGGACGATGTGTGAGTGGACACTCTCGAGAGAGTGGGAATTGGTTTGAGGGTTTAAGAGTAGTTTTTTCAGTATGTTTCAGGATGTCAGATCCACTTCAAGAAATTCATCCCTAAGAAAGAGTTGTACAGGCAAGAAAAGATCTGTGCCTGAGGACGCTGATGACTGGCTTGCTTGCCAGGGGTAAAGGGACAGCGCAGTCCTCGTGACCATCAGTGGGCGACAGAATGCTGGAGGCGCATGTAAGCCCGGACAAGCTCTGTGGCCACTGAAGATGGAAGTCAGGCACAGATCAAACACCTCTTAGGTACCTGGCAACGTTCTGGGTGCTGAGGACACAGTGGCAGACCAGACAGGCAAGGTCTCTGCTCTCAAGTTTACATTCCAGCCAAAGAAGACCGATCATCAAGTTAGCACCTAAGTACAATGACTTCAGAGAGAGGGGAAGGAACTGGAAAAAACAACCAGGGTTGATGTGACGTTGAGGGATGGGGCTGAGGGACACCTTTAGTCAAGGTGCTCAGGGAAGGCCTCTTTGAGCCGAGAACTGAATGACAAGAAGGAAAACAGTCATGGAATGATCCAGAGAAAGGATATTCCAGGCCAAGGGAACAGCAGGGCAACGGGTCGGAGGTGGCAGTGAGCTTGCTGTGTGTAAGTCACATGGGCTGCAGCAGAGGGAGAGGAGGTCTGAGAGGCGGCAGGCGCCAGTCAGGGTAGGGTAGGGAGTGAGGGCTCTCTGTCTCTCCACAGGGAAAGGTGCTCCACACAATAAACACGGAGGAGTGAGGAGAGCACCAGAACAGCTGCCTGCTCTCCAGTCACAAAAGTCTCCTCAGGACAAATCTGCCTCCACTGGCCCGGAGAGCTGTCAGTGGCCATCACCTCTGGGCATTGTAAATTCACTTGGTCTTATTTTTTTTTTTTTTTTCTCCTTTCGGTTGGCAGTGAATGTGTCGCTGTTTTCAAAGACAGCATGGCTCCCACTTCTTGAGGCAATTCCAGGCCAGCCGCTGCACCTAGTAGGCATCTTTCTAGCCCAGGGTTGCCAGGCTCCACAGGTGACTTCCCTGGGGCCTCTGCCCCAGGGAGGCTGGGATTTCTGCTATTGCCCCCAGTGATCCAGCTTCGGCCTCTGGGGGGCCTGTGAGCCGAGCTGTGCTGGGGTGTGGGGTGACTGTGTCCCACAGGCTGGGCCAGGCCTCCTTCCTTCCTTCCTGACTCTGTTCTCCCAAAGGACAAGTAGGGAGGGACGTCCACGCCTCTCCCAGGTCATGGGATGAGCTGTTCCCCTGGGACCCTTTCAGGCCAGGCCCCTTGCCAAAGGCTACATTGAGTGATGTGTAGTTTATTTTGAGTACCTACCACTAGCAGAACTGTTCTGACAGATCCGGAGGGCACTGTAGTGGGGAAAGTTCTAGTCACCCTGTATGTGGTCATATCCCTCCACCCATCAGAAGAGGATCCTCCGGTGGAGGATGGGGGAACTGACCCCCACCTTGCCCCATTTGAGCCTACGAAGTGCAGTATTGGTCTTTGGCGCCACCGTGTGGGAACCATCCACACTGCAGCCACGCATTCCACAAAATACTGCCCAGCTCCGGGAGGCAACCCGCCTTGCCCCAAGTTTCTGCGGATGGGTAGCTCCTGGAGTGTGCAGTGCACGATCTGTTCAGCCTTATGCAGTGGCAGCTCTCCTCACACTCAGACCCAGTGGCATATCACAGTCACTGGGAACCCCAGCACCACCATTAAAACATCCTCCACTCTCTGAAGCCTCTTTGCAAATGCTCCCTGACCCTCCACTTTCCAGTTACTCTCCTCCTTGGACGTGTTCCAAGTGTGCTGAATATACACAACCCTCCCTCTCTTCTGAAACTCCCTCTGGCTTGTAGGACTGCTCTTCTTGGATTTCTAGCTGCATCTCTGGCTGTTTCTCTTCATGTCGCTTGGTAAGGTGTTGGGCTCCCTTCTCTCACCCTTAATATTTTTCTCCAAGCCATCCTGACAACTTCCAGGGCCTTCTTCCCATCCCCACAGTGATGCCTTGGGCCTCAGCACCACCCCCCCAACCTCTCATTCCATTTACCCCCGAAGCTGACCCTTGGGCAACCCAAACTCGCTGTGTCAAGTCCATTCCATGTCCTCTCCTCAGAACTGTTCCCCCTCTAGGGTTCTCAGGTTAGTCTGGGTAGCCTTTTCCCTGACCACCCCCATCAGCCACGAGGTCTGTCCTGTCCCCCCGACCCCCTCAACCAGAGCACCCACCCATGCCTCCTTCCTGGCCTCTTTAGTGTCCTTGGTTTCACCCAGCCTGATCCATTCTCCACAGCGCAGCTGATGGCCTCTGCATACTGGACCCTGTTCCTTCCCACTTCCCCACTGGTCCTTCTTCTCTGGTCAGTTCCTCCCCAGGAGGTCCTGGCTCCAGTTATCCTGAACTTTGCTCCCTGAATACAGCCTGCTTCCCATGCCTCTACAGCTGTCCTGGGCATCTTTTTCCTCTTTCCTTCATTGGGCCGACTCCTGCCTACCCTTAAGCCTCAGCTCAGACATCAGCTTCCTCTGGAACGCCTTCCCTGGACTCCAGGTGAGTTCAGGAGCCTCTTGGTCATGCTTACAATGCCCATGCTGCTCCCTCCACAGCCTTGTCTGCCTCCGCTTCTGCAAGGCACAACCGCTCCTGCACGCGCTGCACACACCAAGGCCAGACCCAGGTCCAGTCACTCTGCCTGACTCTCAGACTCAAAGGTCCTAGATCTCAAAAGTTATCAAGTACACCACAGTGAACCAGCTGCCAGGCTCGGATGGGACCCGAGGCTCTTACCTTCCCCTCTGGAGCTCCCGTGTTCCCTCAGATGCCATTGTGAGCCGAGTCAGGATCCTTGAGAGCCCATGGAGCTGGATAGGCAGAAAACTGGCAGGTTCATGGCGTGGGGGGAAGCAGCCATCAGCCTGGGCCCTTGAGAGCCCAGGGTGCTAGTAGGCACTGTCACAGCAAGGGGACTGGCGCGCAGGTGACTCCAGGCCAGCACATCTGCTGAAAGGCACGAATGAGTTTCCTTTCTCCCCCGGAGCTGTGCAGCGGGAGTGTGGCTTGGACGTCAAGCAGGGAGGGCCCGAATTCCTGAAGGGTGGTGGTGGCAGCTGTTAGGTTCCTGGGGTTAATTATCTCCAACGTCACACAGAAGAGAATGTGCTGAGGTGGGACCTCCTCCGCCCAGTCTTGGCTTCTCAGGGCATGGGTCTCTCCAGAACTCATGATGCTCCCCATTTGACGAAGTCTGAAGACCAGCTCTGTCTGCCTGTGGACCTCAGCTACCTTACCGTACCCCAGACCCAAGGGACTGACTTTTCCCTGAGATGTTGGGGTGGGGGCGGTTTCCCAGCTCTGGGCCTCTGCCTTTGATGTGCCCTCTGCCTGCTCCATGCCTGGGCCCAGCTATTTGGTCAGGGAGCTCAGTAAACACTGGTGAATTGAATTACCCTGTAAATAAACAGAAAGTGCCAAATAGGTTGCCTGGCACTTAGGAGATGCAACCCCCCCCCCAAACTTTGTAAGCAAACAGATTACCCAAAATGGACAAAGAGAAGGGATCCGTCCAGTCTTTTCTTGTGGCTCTGCTCCCAAACCAATCTTTCACTTCTTCCTAACAGCCCTGCTCTCTCCATCCCAGGCCCCCCATGGCAATTCAGCCTGTCCTTTTTGGTATCTGGACAATCTACCCGAGGTGTCAAGAACCCTTCTAGGAGGGGTGCCTGGGTGGCTCAGTTGGTTAAGCGTCTGCCTTCGGCTCAGGTCATGATCCCAAGGGTCCTGGGATCGAGCCTCCCATCCGGCTCCCTGCTTGGGGGAGAGCTTGCTTTTCCCTCTCCTTCTGCCTGCCGCTCTGCCTACTTGTGCTTGCTGTCAAATAAATAAATAAAATCTTAAAAAAAAAAAAAAAGCAGCAGCAGCAGCCTTTTAGGATCCCCACAGTGGCCTCGGGCCCCTGAGGCTTCTTAGTTGTCACTTGGCATAAGTGCGTGGGATTACTTGCTAAGGGGCCTAAAGCGCTCACTTCTCCATGTCCAGCGCCCAGCACAGGAACTGGATGGATGCTCTGTAAGTATCTGTTGCGTTAGGAAAGACTGCAGGCCCCGGAACACTGGGGTGTTTTCTCCCTCTCTGAAGCTGCCTGCATCATTTGCTCATCCGTGGTTATTCCAAGTGCCCAGAGGCACAGGCTCCCACACCTGAGCTCTGTCTGGTTCCTTGCTGTTTCTGTCATCACTCTCGCTCTTGTTTTTCCCTCCAGTTCCCCCAGGAGCAGAGAGGCTTGACAGTTTCACACTAAAGCTGAAAACTTCGCCTAAGATCCCTCTTGCTTATTTCCTGGAATCTGCTTTCCACCTCTCTTGGCTTATACAGCCAGTGACTCACTGGGCCAGGAGTGTCTTCTCCGCAGGGATTTCTTGCAGGAAACGTGAGAGGAGCTGGTGACATCGTCTTTCACCCCACCCCCTCTCAGTCTTGGCTTTTCCTATCTAGAAGGCCAGATTTGTTGTACCACGTGAGGCGGCAGAATTGCTATTTTTTCCCCCTGACACTGGCAGCCCTTATTAAATCAGGGCCCTGAACTTCAGGGGCTCACCCCAGAGTGTTTGCAGGCTTCTAACACCCCCCAAATTACCTCTTGTTTCCTTGCTAAGCTTCCGCATTATGACAACCTCTGCCTCTCCCTGGAAATCTAGAAAACCATAGGAATACAGCTAACGTGCTTTCGAGATGCCAAGCCTTCTCACCCTTCCTAGCCCCCAGAAATCACACATGCACATACTTTCTAATTTGCAATACTTTTTAAAAATTTCCAATGCAAATTATAGAGTCTGCTGCCCACACAAAAGCAGCCTTCACATCGGCTGTCCCTGGCAGGAGGTTTTTCACACGGAACAGGAGGGGAACCGTTGGCACCCACGCGGTCAGATGAGCTGAGGGTGTGAGCGTGCATGTCCGTGTCAACTCTGAGAGACTCTGGAGCAGCTGGGCTTGGGGAGGTGGGATTTTAGGGACTGTGATGCAACTGGATGAATGGGGGTAGCATCTGGCTAGAGGCGTGCAACAGCTGCAGGTGTTTGAAGGCAAGGTGTGTATTTGTGTGTGACAACCTGAGGGTTGTCAAAGCTACTTGCTTAAATTAAAAAACACTTTGTAGATGAGTCCGTGAAACAAAGCAGAAGGATGGCTTGTAGGTAGTGAATTAACCAGATTTCCCTGAAGTTTGAAGAACAATTCTGGAGGAGCCCAGTAATACCACCACCAGCATCAATAACACACGGGAACAACAGCCATCAGTTTTGAATACTTAGCATGTACCACAGACATGCACACGTGTCACACATGCACACACACACAGGTAGCATGGCATACCCAAGTCAAGACAGTCTGATCTTCTGTGGGTTCTCTGTTCTGTAATGGCCTTGGAACCTTTTGCTCAGGACCTATTCTGTGGGTTTCAGGGTAAAATAAAAATGCATAGCATCTTGTTCAAAACTATGACAGCAGGGCGCCTGGGTAGCTCAGTGGGTTAAAGCCTCTGCCTTAGGCTCGGGTCATGATCCCAAGGTCCTGGGATCGAGCCCTGGATCGGGCTCTCTGCTCGGCAGGGAGCCTGGTTCCTCCTCTCTCTCTGCCTGCCTCTCTGCCTACTTGTGGTCTCTGTCTGTCAAATAAAGAAAGAAAAATCTTAAAAAAAAAAAAAAAAAAAAAAGACACACATGTTGGGCCCCGTTGAGCACAGGGCTCCACGTGAGGACACAGCTCTCAGGCCCGTGAAGCAGAGCCCCCTGCTCTCACCTCCGAATGACCACGCGCACTGCTCAAACTTCTGTCCAGTGGGAAGACATCCCCCCAAGGCTGGGACTGTAATGTGAGAGCAGTTCAATTTCAGTGTATCTCTTACACACCAACACAAAGCATCCTTCAGCGGAGCCTGAGCTTTGTCCCTCTCTGTTAGCCACTTGCTGGGGACTGCACGTAACGCATGGGTGGGAGCTGAGTGACAGCCATCAGAGCGACAGCATTAGCGGATGCTGAGGCTTGAGCCCGTTTATGCAGACAACTTATACTATTTGGGCCTGGCAAGGCTTGGTCTGGGATAAATAAGAGAGCAAATGGCTGGACAAAGATATAGCAAGCTACCAGTGAGGGCTGGAAAGCTGCACATGCCAGAGCAATCACAGAAAACTGAACTTCCAGGGAATGGCTGTGACCCAAGCTAAGGAGGGAAATCCATCTGGATAAAAGGACCGTGCCCTGGGAAGTCATAATCATAATCATAGCTGTGTACAGATCTAGCAAGAGACCTTCAAAAGAGTTAAGGAAAAAAATGACAGGAAAGGGGAAAACTTGAGTCATCTATAATAATTGCCCAATATTTTCCCACCCCACTTCCATCGGTGGAGAAAATAGCCAGACTGCATAATGAGAAAATGCATAGAAAAAATGCAAGAAAAACGCTGTCGATGACCTTGCCTGTGGCTGACATTGACAGAACACGTAATCCAACAGGGGCACCCCCCATTCTTTTCTAGCAGGTGTGGCACCTTCACCATGAGAGACCATGTGCCTGCCCACCAAACAATAGTAATAAAATTTAAAGAACGTATAGAGTATGTTCTTTGACTATCACAGAAGGCAATTAAAAGAAATAGCAAAGGGGCACCTGGGTGGCTCAGTGGGTTAAAGCCTCTGCCTTCAGCTCAGGTCATGATCCCAGGACCCTGGGATCTAGCCCCGCATCGAGCTCTCTGCTCAGCAAGGAGCCTGCTTCCTCCTCTCTCTGCCTGCCTCTCTGCCTACTTGTGATCTCTGTCTATCAAATAAATAAAATCTTAAAAAAAAATAAAAGAAATAACAAAGAGATACACAGAAAAATCTCAGATATTTGGAAATTATACAACACACATCTAAAGAATTGAGAGAAAACATTCTGAATGGAATGATTAAACTAAATATATCAAAAGCTTGTGGGATACACTGAAGCAGTAGTTAAAGGGAAACTTAGAGTTTAAAACACTTACGTTATAGAAAAGAAAAATGGGAAGTGGGGGGTTAGTTCGACATTCTCAAGCCTTTGTGGTTACCAGAGTCTGAACCTTGCAGGGTAAAGGCCTCCTCCTCCTGATCTCCCTGCCTACAGGCTCTCCCATCCCTTCCAGACAGTAGCCCAGAATACTGTTGCAACACACACATCCGATTGTGTCTCCCTGGGTCTGAACCCTCTTGTGGCCCCTCACTGCTTCAGGACAAAATTCAAAATGGACCTGGCCAGCTGGCCTTTTGTGACCTTTACTTCTGATGTCACACCCTGTCTGCCACTGTCCTACCACCAGCTTTCCGAATTGTCTCTTGAAACATGAGTTTTTCTCTCTTTTCTGTCTCTTTTCTGCCTTAGAACTAGGGGTCAGATAAAATGCAGGACTCCCAGTTAACTTGAATTTCAGAGAAGTAATGAATAACTTTTTTAGAAAAGATTTTATTTGCCAGAGAGAGAGGGAGCAAGCGCAAGCAAGGGGAGCAGCAGGAAGAGGGCAAAGCAGGCTGCCCGCCGAGCAGGGAGCCTGATGTGGGACTCGATCCCAGGACCCTAGGATCATGACTGCAGCCGAAGGCAGACGCTTAACTGACTGAGCCACCCAGGTGTCCCATGAATGACTTTTTAATATGAGCATGTCTCAAGCTGTATGGGGCATATGTATACACACAAAAAAAGTATTCATTACTCATCTAAAATTCAAGTTTAATTGGGTGTCAAATTTTTATTTTTTATTTGCCAAATCTGTTAACCTCATCCAGAACTAGCACACGGTGTTGCATCTGGCCTTTCTCTGCTTCTGTGCATGGCTAACTCTTCCTTAGGTGGGTCTCAGCTTAGAAATAACCTCCCACAGGAAGACGGTTCTCCCCACCACCCTTTCTTGGGGTCTCATTCAGTAACTCCTCGGCCCTTGGAACAGTGCATAGCACTTGGTGGTCAAGCAACAAATACTTGTTGAAGGAACAATGCTGACCTAGGTCCCAGCTCCAGGGACAAAGAGGGGCCCGTTTCCCGCCTCCTAAGCCTGTGGCTCCCAGTTTGGTGGGGGGACAGGGGATGCCTCCATTATCTATCTCTTCAAACAAACCACTCCAAAAATTAGTGACTTAAGCCGGCAGCAATCATGTAGCTCAGCAGGGACAGCTCACCTCTGCCCCAAGTGGCGTCAGTTGGGGCTGGAAGAGCCACTTCCCAGATGACTCACTTACCTGGTCGAGTCACTGTATGCTGCTTCTCTCCACACCCACCTCTCCACAGGGTAGCTTGGACTTCCTCACAGCGTGGTGGCTTGGTTCCAAGAGCAGGTATCTCAGAAGAGACAGGAAACAGCAGATGCTAGGCTTTTAAGGTCTGGGCCTGGATACCGTATCATTTCCATTCTACTCTATTGCTTAAACAGCTGCAATTCCTATTTAAGGAGACGGGACAGAGACCCTGCCTCTGCATGGAACCAGTGCTAGAGTTTTGTGATCATGTTTTCAAGTCACCACAGGGGAGAATACTCACCACAAAGGGCTCAACAGAGCCCATCTGCACTCTCTCTGGGTGGGTGGTGGTCCGTAGGACGGGATGCTTTTCTCTCCACAGGTCGGTGGGTGCCACAGGGCCAGCATATTCAAGGCAGCCTTGGAACGGGATAGGGCAGGAGAGAAGAGAGAGACAAGATATAGAGACAGAGAGGAAGGGGGGAGGAGAGATAAGGAAGGAGTCTTCCCTTGAATGAATGAGGACTAAGCCACTCAACCCATGTAGACAGTTCACAGTCCGTCTGAAAGGAGGCCGCACAGTTGGCACCTAGCTGGGCCCCTGGGGACGTTTTAAACAGAAATTTTGAAACTGTATTTTCTTTTGGTTTTGAACAATTTTAAATTTATAGAAAGTCGACAGAATAAATGAACAACCCAGACACCTGTCACCAAGTTTCACCAATGGTTAACATTTTGTCACATTTGCTCTTCGAAAGTTACAAAAAAGACATTTCCCTCTTAAAACCTTCAGCCTGGGGTACCTGGGTGGCTCAGTGGGTTAGGCCGCTGCCTTTGGCTTGGGTCATGATCTCAGGGTCCTGGGATTGAGTCCCACATCGGGCTCTCTGCTCAGCAGGGAGCCTGCTCCCCTCTCTCTCTCTCTCTGCCTGCCTCTCTGCCTACTTGTGATCTCTCTCTGTCAAAAAAAAAAATAATAATAATAAAAAAATTAAAAAAAAAAAACCTTCAGCCTGCATTCCACACCCCCCCACACACCCCAAGCGATGTGCTCTCCACACCAATGGTTCTCAACGGGGGGGGGGGGGATTTTTGTCCCTCAGGGGATAATGTGACAATGCCAAATGGAGACATTTTAAATTACAGTCTTTACTGAAAAAAAATTCACATCACATAAAATTCACCATTTTAGCCATTTTCAAACGTACAGTCCAGTGTGTTTTCACATATTCATGATGTGATCCAACTGTCAATACTACTGAAATCCAAAACAGTTTCTCAGACATTTCGGCTTGTTGCAACAGACTGGGTGCTGTGCTCCCGCCACCTAGTGGGCAGGGACCAGAAGTGCTACTGATCTCTCGAGCGTATTAACTGGCCCTTAATGTCAGGGTTCCACACAATTACAGTGCCATTATCACATCTGGACATATCAACAGTAATTGAGTGCTGTCATTCCCACTGGTCTGAAGGATGCCTTTTTTTTTTAAAGATTTTATTTATTTATTTGAGAGAAAGACAGAGCACGAGCAGGGGGAGAGGCAGAGGGTAAGGGAGAAGCAGATTCCCCAGCTGAGCTGGGAGCCCAACATGGGGCTTGATCCCAAGACTCTGGGATCATGACCCAAGCTGAAGGCAGATGCTTAACCGAATGAGCCACCAGGTGCCCCAAGGATGCCTTTTTTTTTTTTTAATTTACCTTAGATGTAGATAGAGAGGGAGACAGAGAAAGTGAGGGGAGGAGCAGAGGGAGAGAGACAGTGTCGGTGCCCAGCAAGGAGCCTGAAGTGGGGCTCAATCCCATGACCCTGAGATCATGACCTGAGCTGAAACCAGGAGTCAGACACTTAACCAAATGAGCCACCCAGCCACTCCTCAAGGACGTCTTTTTAGCATGTTTATTTTAGTTCAGAAGGCAAGGTTCACATACTGCCTTTGGTTGTTAGGTCTTTTTGGTCTCTATTAATATAGAAGAATATTATCTACCCCACACTCAGCCTTCTTATTTTTTTGTAAGAGTTCAGGCTGGTTTTATAGCATCACATTCTGGATTTATCGGATTGTTTCCTCAAGATTAGATTCACCATAAACATTTTTGGCAAGAATATGACATTGATGATCATTGCGTCACATTAGGAGGTGCAAAATATGGGGCTGCTACCCTATTAGTGATGTTGAAATTGGACGATAACACAATTGAGAAGACAGAAGGTGCTGTCTCCCATGCCCCATCCACTCAAGTGTGGCACCCAGATAGCCACTCTGCTTGGCTGACCCTTTCTGAAAAGTAGAGAGAGCCTGGGGAGGATTCTCTCACCCCTAGGGAGTACTCAGGCCCTTCTCTCTTCTCTTTCCTGTCCCACCTTCAAGGGTCAAGGGGAAGGCCCCAAGAGCTGGGGGTTCCCTCTGCCAACCCCAGGGAGCTAGCCCTAGCCTAGGTTGGCTGGGAGGGCTCAGAAAGACTCCAGGGACTCCTTCAGCTGTTCCTTAGTTCTCAGGAAGAAACTGGATAGTGGAAGTGGGTTGAGTACCCCGAGCCTGGAACCAGGAAGCTGAGGGTGTGGGTCAGGTGGAGGTCAAGGGCTCGTAAGGCTGGAAACTGCAGGCCTGTTAGCATTCCTGCAGTAAGCAACTATGCAAAGCTGCATGGAAATCATTCCCAATCCTCCTCCTTTTGGGAAGCTCCTTCCACCCTTAGGAGCTCCACTAAACACAACCTTTTTCAGGAAACCTACCAGGACTGTGGGAAGAAGAAAATGGTCCCTGTTCTCAAAGCACTTCAGGCTAGAATCACAAGGGCAAAAGTTCTATCCCATTACAATGGCACTGGGAACATGACAACCTGTATAAAGCTTTTTGAGCCCAGCAATGAAACATATTATTGAAATGAAAGCATATTAAAAAAATTCAGGGCACACCTGGGTGGCTCAGTCAGTTAAGTGTCTGCCTTCGGTTCAGGTCATGATCTCAGGGTCCAGGGATCACATCCCGCATTTGGGCTCTTTGGGGAGCCTACTTCTCCCTCTGGCGCAGTGAGTGAAGCATGCAACTCTTGATCTCAGGGTTCTTAAGTTTGAGGCCCATGTTGGGTGTCAAGGATATTTAAAAGTAAAATCTTAAAAAAAGAATTCACTTTTCTGGCTTTTCTTGGAAAATCTGATGCTCTGGCAACATCGGGCTTACACCTGTGCCTAGGGCCAATGACTTCCCCTTCCTGACTAAGCACGCACTCCACACTTACCTAAACCTGAGTCCGAGTGTGACTTTCAGTGCTGCTCCTTCATCTTCAGCCAATGCTGTTTTTTCTCTACCTGTGTCTTAGAAAAAAAAAAAAGATGACAATAAAAGAGAGGTCTAAGGGCCCTGTGCTTCAGGGAATATGGGAGAAGGCATATTTCTCTGTGGAACTGAAGAACATTCCTGTGCCCTTGTAATGTGATTAAAGTGAATCTGTGTTAAAAACAATATTGACCCCCAAGTGCCATAGTGTCTTAGCATCGTGGCTGGGGTCACTGGAATGTCAGATTCCTCTCGGCTCCACCACTTACAAGCTATGTGACCTCAGACAAGATTACGACAAAACTCAGACACCTCTGCAGTTTAAACCTCTCTCAACCCCTTGAATACTGCCCAGCTGCGATCCTACAAACAAAACACCCGAGCACATGACTTTCAAGGGTGTGTTGAGGAAGACCAAGATTCCACATCAAAAGTCATTTTTTCTAAGCTGGGAATTTGCCCTAAGTCAACACCTGACCTAACCAAAAGCCAGACTTGGCTCCTGAGGGGAGATTTTTGACCCTGACTTTGACAGAAGGTACTGGCCCATGTGACCCACTCCACTCCTCAGGCAAGGCCACTGGAGGTCAGAACTTCTGTGGGAGTTGCAAGCTGACCTTGAGGATAGCTCAGGGCTTGTAAGGATTCAGCTAAAGTCCAAAGAGGATCATCAGGGCTCACACAGATCAGAGGAACCCACCGTGAGTGCTTCAGCCATAACCCTCAGCTGTAGATGCGAGCAGGATTTCCAGGACCAGGACCAGGACCAGGAAATTGTGGGACAAAGCTGACTCTCTCTCCTGTAGGATATGAGTGAGGACGTAAGAGGCCTCAGGGACTCCTGGAAGTCAGTCTGGGTCCACAAGGGAAACAAACCTTAGAAGGAAGCATTTACTACAAAAGACACGGACAAGAGTTATGGGGCGCCTGGTGGTTTAGTCAGTCAAGCATCTGCCTTCGGCTCAGGTCATGATCCAGCTCAGGTCCTCTCCCTCTGCCCACCCCCTGCTCTGCTCATGCTCTCTCTCTCTCAAATGAATAAATAAAATCTTTTTTTAAAAAGATTTTATTTATTTAAAAAAAGATTTTATTTATTTATTTGATAGAGAAAGATCACAAGTAGGTAGACAGAGAGAGAGGGAAGCAGGCTCCCCGCTGAGTGGAGAGCCCTATGCGGGACTCGAACCCAGGACCCTGAGATCATGACCTGAGCCGAAGGCAGTGGCTTAACCCACTGAGCCACCCAGGTGCTCCTGAATAAATAAAATCTTTAAAAAAAAAAAAAGAGTTATAAAGAAATTCAAGATTTTCTCAGTTGAGAATGTGTTTGGCTGCAAGTAAGAGAAAACTTAAGAGTAGCTTGAACAAATATTTATTTCCTGCTTGTCTCACATGATAAAATATCAGGAGATGGGCAGGCCGACCACAGTTGGTGCAGCTGGTTTACACAGCCAGGAAGTCTTTTCTTGCCTGCCATCCTTGGCAGCTTAATCCATTCTCAAAATCGTTGCCTCCATAGTCATGAGTTGGTCAAGTGGAAAGGAAAAGAAGCTGCAAAGGGAGACACTTGTGCCAGGAAAGCAAAACTTTCCCAGAAGTCCTTACCGTAAGTCTCATGGGTAACAATGTGTCCCTGGGACACCAGGTACTCTCAAGGGAACTGAGGAAGTCAGTCTGTTTAACTAGGCACTGCCCCAAACAAAACTGGGCTTCTTTTGGGAGGAAAGGGGAATAGGTATTAGGAAGGCAACCAGCTGTATCTATCACACCAATTCCTTACACAACCAAAAGGCCTAGGACCCAACTCCACAGGAATCAAGCCTTCTGGATTTTTCAACTATATCAGAAAATAAATTATTTTTACAGTTTAAGACAATTTGTGTGTTTATGTGTTTAGTTCTTTGAAAGATTTTATTTATTTATTTGCCAGAGATAGAGAGCACAATGCAGGGGGGGATGGCAGGTAGAGGAAGAAGCAGGCTTCCCATTGAGCAAGGAGCAGATGTGGGACTCCATCCCAGGACCTTGGTATTATGACCCAAGCTGAAGACAGATGCTTAACCCGCTGAGCCACCCAGGCATCCCTGTGTGTATTTTTTTTTTTAAAGATTTATTTATTTATTTGACAGACAGAAATCACAAGGAGGCAGAGAGGCAGGCAGAGAGAGAGGAGGAAGCAGGCTCCCCGCTGAGCAGAGAGTCCGATGCGGGGCTCGATCCCAGGACCCTGGGATCATGACCTGAGCCGAAGGCAGAGGCTTTAACCCACTGAGCCACCCAGGCGCCCCTCCCTGTGTGTATTTTTAAAGAGATTTTATTTATTTGTTTGACAGAGAGAGTGAGTGGGGTGGGGGGCACAAGCAGGGGGAGCAACAGATGGGCAGGAAGAAGCAGACCCCCCACTGAGCAAGAAGCTTGATGCGGGCCTCGATCCCAGGGTCCTGGGATCATGACCTGAGCCGAAGGCAGACGCCCAACCAACTGAGCCACCCAGGCGCTCCTGTGGCCGGCATTGTTCATCCAACATTATGTCTGGGAGAGTCATCTCTGTGGTGTACAGAAGTTCATTCTGTTTTTGCTACCCGGTTTCCCAATGTATGCATATACCACGGTTTATCCAGCTTCCTGGTGCTGGGAGATTTGGATGGTTTCCAGTTTTTAGCTATTATGAATAAAGTTGCCAAGAACAGGGGCGCCTGGGTGGCTCAGTGGGTTAAACCGCTGCCTTCGGCTCAGGTCATGATCTCAGGGTCCTGGGATCGAGTCCCGCATCCGGCTCTCTGCTCAGCAGGGAGCCTGCTTCCCTCTCTCTCTGCCTGCCTCTCCATCTACTTGTGATTTCTCTCTGTCAAATAAATAAATAAAATCTTTAAAAAAAAAAAAAGTTGCCAAGAACATTCTATACTTGCACTTTGGTAGAAATTACACTCAGTTCTCCTGGGTTTGTACCAAAGAGGGGACTGGCTGGGTCATAGGTCAGGTGAAGCAGTTACAGTGAATACTGCGGTTTTCCAGTTTACCTCTTACCAGTTCTAGTTACGTCATATCCTCGCCAACATTGGGTTTTGTCAATCTCGTTAATTGTAGCCAATGTAATTATGTGTAAGGGTATCTTGTGGTGATTTTATTTTTAAAATTTATTTATTTTTGAATTTTATTTATGTATTGCGAGAGAGAGAGTGCGCACGCACGCGAGCGCACAAATGAGTGGACGGAGGGGCAGAGGGAGAAGGAGAATCTCAAGCAGACTCCGTGCTGAGCGTGGAGCCCGACTGTGGCTCGATCTCACCACCCTGAGATCAAGACCTGAGCCGAAATCAAGAGTCAAATGCTTAGGGGCCCCTGGGTGGCTCAGTTGTCAAGCATCTGCCTCTGGCTCAGGTCATGATTCCAGGGTCCTGGGATTGAGCCCCACGTCAGGCTCCCTGCTCAGTCAGGCTCCCTGCTCAGCGGGAAGCCTGCTTCTCCCTCTTCCCCTCCCCCTGCTTACGTTCTCTCTCTCTGTGTCTCTCTGTCAAATAAATAAATGGAGATGTTTAACCAACCGAGCCACCCAATTAAGGCACCTCTTTATTTACTTTTATGTATTTATTTTTAAAGTAATCTGTACACCCAAAGTGGGGGCTCAAACTCACAACCTCAAGATCAAGAGTTGGATGTTCTACCAACTGAACCAAGCAGGCACCCCTTGTTGTTTTAATTCACATTTATGTATGAATTAAACTTCTTTAGTGATATTGAGCACCTTTCCACATGCTTGTTGGCCATTTGGAAATCCTCTTTTATGAAGGAACTGTTGTAGTTCTTTTATGAAGGAACTGTTGTAGTTCTTTTTCTGTAATAACTACAGAATTTATTGCTATGGGTAAGGGCTGAGATAGGGAGGAAAACTTGCTTCTATGCCAGATCCTAACACAAAGTCTGGCTTTGGCCAGAGATGGGGAGGAGGACCCTTATCTAGGGCTTAATGGAGACAGTTTACACAGGGCCTACAGGGGCAAAACTGGGAAGTGGCCAGCAGGGTTGCTGGCGGAGGGGCACCTGGAAGCTCTTCTTCCCGCGCCGGGCTGGGCCTTGGTGCCCGGGTGAGAGCGGCGTTCCAGAGGTTGAAGCGGGAACGTCATCCTTTCCAACCAAGGTCCCCAGATGAGCACTTCCCGTGGGACTCAGTCCCCTCCCAGCTCTTACACGTCTACCTCCCTGGCTTTCTTCGCAGCTGGAGGCAAAAGGGATGGGAAGGGGTAACAGCAGAAAGGAGGAGGTCCAGAGAACCCCGGGAGCTGCCGTAGCTCTCACTGCTTTCTCTAGCTGACCCAGACTCATCCTGAGTCTGTCGAGTCAGGTACCAGCACACCCCTGTGCCCAGTGCATTAGGCAGCGTCTCCATACCTATATCCAGAGTTCTGCCGCCTCTGTTCTTACCCGCGCAGAACCCCAGTGGCAGGGATGAGCAAGCTGGAGAGCTCCTGGGGCTTTAGCAGAAACAGTAATTCATGGCGTGCCTGGGTGGCTCAGTCAGTTAAGTATCTGACTCTTGATCTCAGCATAGGTCTTGATCTCAGGGTTGTGAGTTTGAGCCCCAATGTTGGGCTCCATGCTTGGTTGGAGCCTACAGAAAGAGGAAGAGAAAGAAAGTGAAAGAAGGAGAAAGAAAGAGAAAGAGGGAGAAAAGAGAAAGAAAGAGATGGAAGAAAAGGAAGAAAGAAAGAGAGAGAGGGAGAAAAGAGAAAGAAAGAGATGGAAGAAAAGAAAGAAAAGGAAGAAAGAAAGAGAGAGAGAAAAGAAAAGAAAGAAGAAAGGAAGGAAGAAGAAAAGGCTACTTCGTAGCACAAGAATCATTCCTAGGTAGACTGATGGTTCCTATTTTGAAAACACCTTTGTTCCCAGGCTTCAGCTGAGCCACTGAACATCCCCAGGGGGTTGGGTTGCTCCCTTCTATCGGGATGGTTAGAAACAATGAAGGGGACATCCTGGGAACCCCCTTCCCAACCCAACAGTGCCATGTCTCTGAGGGGTTGCTGGAGACTCACAGTGCACTTACCTGGAGATCCTGTTAAATTCAGGGGTCCTTGGGTACCTGGGTGGCTCAGTCAGTTGGGCAGCTGCTTTCGGCTCAGGTCGGGTCGTGGTCCCTGGGTCCTGGGATCTAGCCCTGCCCCACATTGGGCTCCCCGCATTGGGCTTCCTGCTCAGTGGGGAGCATGTTTCTTCTTCTCCCTCTGCCACTTCCCCTGCTTGTGCGCGCTCTCTCTCTCTCTCTGTGTCAAATAAACAAATAAATAAAATCTTTTTAAAAAATAAATTCAGGGGTCCTCTTGGCGTGCCTTGGTGTGGCTCAGTAGGGTAAGCATCTGCTTTTGGCTAGATCTGGGATCTAGCCCCGCATCCCCCTGCTTGTGCACGTGTGCACTCTCTCTGTCAAATAAATAAATAAATAAATGTTAAAGTCCAGGGTCCTCTCATCACCTGGAATGGAACAAGCCCCTCACCACTTTGTGTGGGCTTCATGTGAGTGTGGAGGCTGATGTCTGCCTGTTTGGACATGCTGACAGTGAGAAATTCCCCTGAGACACAGGTGGGGTACAGCAGCCCCCCTAGAAACAGACTATTTCGCACTGAAAGGTAGGGCCTGGCACGTGGGAGGAAGGACAGGCTACTTCTGCGGGCATCTGGGAGTGGACACGGGGTTGTAGATGTCTTCGGAGGGGGCTGGGGTTGGCGGTTAGGATGGCCTCTGCCATACCAGCGGGGCCAAGCATCCAGACGGCAAGCCACATCCTCTGAACCAGACCAGCTGGCCTACTTGTCTCTGGCACCCCTGGGCCTATGTGAATTTTCCTCTAAACACTCCAACCACAGTTCAGCTGTTCTGGGGACCCCAATAAAGAGCCAACTTCCAGCACTGAAAGGGAGGACTGTAGGGGGAGGGGAACTGGGAAGTGTAGGCCTGAGGATAAAGGGTGTCTCTGGGCCTGAGCCCCCTTGTAGTCTGTCCATCAGCAGTCTCTGTACCCTGCTCCACTCTCCCTTGGCTTGGCTCCAGCCTACACTTTCACTGCAACAGGAAAGCCCACAAACCTTGTCTGACCTCAGAATCAGGAGTTTCAGGTCACCATGGGCTCTGACCTACCCTCCAGGTCTGGAAGCCTTGGCATAATGCTTTTCAGGTAGCATGCAGTCAATAAACCACTCTTGCACGAATGGGAGAACGGCATGCACTGGCACTCGGCATTCATGCGACAAACACGACTCTTCTAGAAGCACCTGATCATGGTGGGATCCCTTCCAGCTGAGGGCTCAAGATGCCAGCCTGAAATAAACCCCCATCCATCCTGATTCCTCTCCCTGCATAATTGAGGGGACCACACTTCTCCAGGCAACCTCTGCCTTTTGGAAGTCCTACAGATGAGCCACAGGGGCAGGGGCAATGTGCGGGGAGGGGGTCTGGTTTTCAGAACAAAGTTGGTTTGGGAGAGCCAGTGGGTGCTCTGCTGCCCCCTGCTGGACAAAGTAGGAACAGTACCTAGGTAGGTGAGGGTTACCTTGAGGAGAGAAAAGAGGAGAGGTAGGGGTCAAATCCCCCTTCTCCTCCTCATACTTGGATCTCCGGCACAAGACAACTACATTCTCCTCTTCCTATCTCCAAAATCAGGATCCCTCCCCAGGCTCACCAAGTAGGCTCTGGCTCCCCCCAGTTCTCCCAAATCCGCCACCCAGAACATTTCCGAAGGTCTTTTTGTCAACAAGCGTGATCCTGGGAACATCAGTTTCTGACCAATAAAATCACCCCCACAATATTTAAACTCATTAACAGACGAAACGGGCTCCCAGCGGGCCTTTTATAGACTACTAGATGTAGGCAACTGTGTTCATCAGGAGGAAAGATCAATGTACGGATCAACAAACCCAAGGGAAATAGAAAAGAGAAGGAAAGCAGAAACTTAATTGTAACAAAATCTGATAAATCAAGCCAAAGATTGGTTATTTGCAAAAACAAATAAAATTTGATAAGCCAACGGAAATTTCACTTTAGATAGAGGTACAAATATAGATATAGATATAGATATAGAAGGAAAGCTATGACCAGAAATCCATGGGCAATGTTTTGGGCTAATTCGGGGGTGGTAGGAGGGGTCCTAGTCAACATCGTGCTGAAGGGCAGAAGGAAGGTGGGTGGGAAAGGACATAAACAAATGTTGATTTCCTCCTCCGGACTGCTGGGAGACATGAGAGCTACTGGGCTCCTGTGCCTATGGTCTGGGCCGGTGCACACTCACCGCAGAGATACAGTGTGGAGGTGGCTACAGATGTTTGCTGATTGACTCACTGACTGAATCAACTCTGGAGGTAGCCAACCCTCTGACCCCGGGCGGGGAGGGGAGCGGGGAGAAAAGCGTCTATTGACTGCTCACCAGCCTGGGCTCGTTGGGTAGGAACCAGGCTTGGAGGAGAGCCTGTACTAGTGTTAAGCTGTAGAATTAGGCAGCTTGGTAAGCCATGTGCCAACCATGGGTCCAGGAAGCTTACATGGTCCCTTGTCTGGCACCACCCTTGACTCTTACTCAAGCTTCATGAATGAGTAAAAGCTTCCTTTCCCAGAAAACCTTCTCAGCCAACTTCCGGCTCCTCCCTCAGCTGGGGTAGGTGCCTCTCCTAGTCTTTTTTTTTTTTTTTTTTTAAAGATTTTATTTATTTATTTGAGAGAGAGACAGCGAGAGAGAGCATGAGCTAGGAGAAGGTCAGAGGGAGAAGCAGACTCCCCATGGAGCTGGGAGCCTGATGCGGGACTCGATCCCAGGACTCCGGGATCATGACCCGAGCTGAAGGCAGTCGTCCAACCAACTGAGCACTCCTGGGGCACTCTTCTATCAAAGCATTTATCCCATTGCATTTTAAAGAATTCTCTTTGTTTTTAACTTTTATTACGAAGATTTTCCAACAAAAACAAGGAGAGCAGTCATGGGGTAACGGAGCCCATGTACTCATCACCCAGTTTCAACAAATTACCAACTCATGAACAGTTTTATTTCATCCATATCATGTCCTGCTACTCCCTCTCCCTTGGATTATTTCACATCATTTTATCAACAAATACTTCATTATATTTCTCTAAAAATAAGCCACTTGAAACCACAATACCATGATCACAACTTTAAAAATGAACAATTATTCCTTGATGACATCAACTATCCAATGTTTATATTTCTCTCATTATCCTCCTGTGTTAATAGTTGGTTTTCCTGAATGTCTCACCCATCGGACCTGACGAGGGACTGGGGCTGCCCCTGGGAGAGCTTCAGCCCTTGCCCATCACTGC
This sequence comes from Neogale vison, assembly GCF_020171115.1. NCBI lineage: Eukaryota > Metazoa > Chordata > Mammalia > Carnivora > Mustelidae > Neogale > Neogale vison. Next base: position 18,078,907 of record NC_058097.1, read on the forward strand.
CCGGTCTTCACCTGAACACACACACAGGGGAAGACAGGCACTGCTCTGCAGAGGAGCGGACACTGAGTGCCTGGTGGGACCACCAGCATGGCCCCCCAAAATGGACAACTGTTCCTAGCATGGTGCGGACCAGGCCCAGCCAAGTGCTCACAGCCTCCACCTCAAATTACCTGAGGTGCTTTTCCAAAACCCACATGCACTCCCTGTTCCCCACCTCCAACTCCTCAGCCAGAATCTCCAAGGATGGGGCCAGGGGCCAGGGCTTGGGGGAAAGTGTCTTGGGTACACTTGATGCATGGCTCTTCTTGAACCCCAACTGGCCCCACCAAGATGGAAGGATATCTAGTGCCTGATACTTTCACCCTGCACCACTCTGAGAAGAGAAAGCCCTGGGGTCGACAACAGGGCCCAGCTCTAGCCTCTGGAAAAGAAGGGTCAATGTCAGTTTCCAGGGAGACCTTGGCACCAGGTCTACTTTGTGGCTATTTGTCACCAAAATAGCCAGTAGCATTGTCGGGGGAGAAAGGGGGATAGCCCTTTGCTGGATTATCCTGGGGCCATCTCCTCAGGGAAGTAGTATGTGATCCCGGGAGCTCATAGGACTGTGACCCTGTGCCAGCCACAAGTGAGCCCAGTGCTAGCCTGCTACCAGAACAGACATCAGTGCCCATCTGTTAAAGCAGCTGCCACAGCCCCGCCCTCTGTAGAGCAGCCCCTCCCCACGCAACTGAACCCCAACACTGACTGTTGGTACTGAAGGCTGAAGGCTGTCAGACGACAACATACAGTTTCCACCCGTTGCTGGGACGACTTCCTCATCCTGGCCAGAATAGCCTGTGTGAACCTAGACCAAAAACCCCAACAGCCTCTTCAAACTTATACTGACTCAGGCCAGCTCAGTTTGTACACTGAGGCCTTGAAGGTAATTCAGCCTATACCCCTTTTTCTGATGGGCAAGTGTGTGTTAGAGAGCCCCCCAGAAGGGAGAGGGCAGGCAGGGGCAGGCGGAGTCCTGTGTGTCCTCCCACCGTCACAGAAGGGCAGTCTTCACCCTGGCCTCCTGCTGATGAGACCAGGCGTGGGCACAGGCCTGACAACACAGGGCGGATGGGAACAGCCATTAGCACTAATGAGACAGGCATCCTGAAAGCTTTTTACTTTGAAGCTGCTCGCCCACCCAGGGAACAATCCGTTCTGCTTCCTTGGCTTCCAGGAAGCCCAGGCGGAAAAGGGTTTGGGAGAAGGAGCAGGGGTGGGGGGGTCTTAGAGAAGTCTGGAGGGACAAAGGGGAGGGGAAGAAGGACCAGGGATGGAGGCAGGAGGGCTTGGTTTTGGCTAAGTGGACTTCTCCCCTCCCCTTTCCCTCCAAACCCCCCCCCAGGGTCCAGGTCTGCACCCCACTCTGGCCACTGGCCCATCACCCTCTTCAGTGCCCTTGACTAAAGTTCCTGGAAGCAAAGGAAACAACATGCCACACAGGGTCTGAGTGAGCATCTCCGGGGCCACAAATTAAATTAATATCTCAGGGCTGCCTGCCTTGTTATTGCTAATGGCTCTGGCCTGTACCACCTCCCCGCCCCTACCCAGGTCCCTGTCCTGCAGAAATTTGGGGGTTCTGGGCACCCTACCTTGCTCCCAAACTTTGACTGGCACCTGGGGACCTCACCCCAAATCGGAGTTGGGCACACCTCTTATAGAGCATCCAAAAGCCCAGGTTGCAGGGAGAGAGGCCTGAGCTGTGCCCCCACCCTCTGGCGAGGGCCCCTTATGTCTTGGCTGCAGGCAGCAGTCACGTGTGGGGCGTTCATTAGACCCTGCCATATAAGCTGAGGGCACGGAGTGGCCAGAAACTCTCCAGGCAAGGATCCAGCAAGCAGAGGTAAGTCCTCAGGTTGGGCAGAGACCCCTGTTCTCTGGGAAGTCTCTATCTGGGGCTGGGCACCTGGAGGGTGCAAGGATGAGGAAGGACTAAGTGGTGGGTCTTACTGCTGGCCAGGTCATGCTGCCCGCAGTGCTGCTGAGCTGTGCTCTGCTGCTGGCACTGCCCCCCATGCAGGGGGCCGGCATGGGCCTGGCCCCACTGGAAGGCATCAGAAGTCCTGACCAGGCCCTGTTCCCAGAGCTCCCAGGTCAGTATGGGCAGGGGTGGAGCTGGGTGGAGCCTGGATACCCTCTGGCCACAAAGTATCCTGCTTGGTATGAGCCCTCCTTGCCCCTTCCGAATCCCAGACCTTGGAGGTGGGTGTTTAATGCATGGGGAGGGAGGGGGTTCTGCCCTCACATCACCTGTTCCAGGCCTGGGCCTGCAGTCCGCGCTGAAAAGGACAGCTGCAGAACAGTCAGGAGAGGCTCTGCTGCAGGAGGCTGAGGCCTTGGCAGAGGTAACCGCCCAGGAGAAGGGGGGATGGCCACAGGCCTTGGGAGGGGACATCAGGTGTCATCCCCTCTCTTCACCACATGACCCCTCCCCCGCGGTGAAACTGTAGACTATTGTCTCCATGCTCCACGGCCATCCTGCTTGGATTGGGGCAGGTGACATCCCTGGACCTGCCTTCAAAGGCCCATGCCTGCAATCCTGCTCCCTCACTCCTGTAGGTACTAGATCCGGAGGGCCGAGAGTCACGCTCCCCACGTCGCTGCGTAAGGCTGCATGAATCCTGTCTGGGACACCAGGTACCATGTTGCGACCCATGTGCCACGTGCTACTGCCGTTTCTTCAACGCCTTCTGCTACTGCCGGAAGCTGGGTACTGCCATGAACCCCTGCAGCCGTACCTAGTGGGCGAACGTCGGGTCCGGGGCTCTACATGGGGTAGTGAATAAAGGCTGGGACCAACCCCAAGGCTGTGGCGTTATTTCAAACGTGGCCGTCGGAGGTGGGAGGTCATGGAGGTCTCAGTAGGGATGGGGTTGCCACCAAGCCAAGAAATCACACACACACACACACCCCTACCCCAAGGTCTAGGCTACCCATCATCTGAATCACTTACATGCGTGGTCTTACGGTGCCAGGCTCCGGTGGGGAGGCAAAAAGGCCGGACTCCAGCCCTCCAGAATCTCGTACAAGAAATGCGGGTGCAGTGCGCAGTGCATACACGGCCTGGAACTCCCGGCAGGCCAGCAAGCGTTAGGCTCCAGGGCCTGCTTGAGGCTAACTTGACCTGTGATCTCAGCGAAGCCTGCCCCCCGAACCGTAGTTCCCTCCCAGGGAAGACTGCCTCAGCAGTCTGGAACATTTCCAAGCATAAGAAGCACCGTTTATTCCCATCTTTACTCGGCCTGCGCCTCAGGGTCAGCTACCCCAGACGATGGTGTAAAGCTAGAGGGCCCAATCGAATCCACGCGGCCACGTGCGCCACCACGCGGCCGGCCTCAGACACTCCAAGCTGGTTAAGGCCAGTAGCGAGACGCACGCCTACCCAGCCGCGCAGGCGCCAGAGGGCCCACACCTGCGCAATGCTTTCGGACGAAACCACCCGGAAGCCGGGCGCCACTCAGAGCCCCGCCCCTTTGTGGTCACGTGAGGCGGTCGCGCGTCACCTGACCCGCTTGACAGCCCGCTGCTGGCGCAGAGTCAGCTGATCTTGGAATCAAGCTGTCCACCCGGCGATCGGGGTTCTCCGATCTCGCCTCCCCCGCCGCAGCCATGTCGTTCTTCCCGGAGCTTTACTTCAACGTGGACAATGGCTACTTGGAGGGACTGGTGCGCGGCCTGAAGGCCGGAGTGCTCAGCCAGGCGGACTACCTCAATCTGGTGCAGTGCGAGACGCTGGAGGGTGAGCCGCGGGGCCGGGAGCTTGGGCCTTGAAAGGCTGGCAAGGAGACTGGCCCGGGCCTGAGGGTTCCGAGATCTGGGCGGGGAAGCCGGAGGCGGGGGTTCTCGAAGGGCCTGAGAGGCCTTGCTGGGAATCCAGCGGCCGATGGCGGGCGCCCAGGAAGGGAATATCCCTCCAGATGCGGCTCCGCACGGGCCCAGACATAACCAAGGCTTTGAGAACCGCGGTGGTTGGCGTCTGCTGGGGCCTCCGCTTCCCCCTTAAGCCTGCCGTGTAGTTTGAAAAAGAGGGTTTCTCGAGAGTGGTTGATCGGTGGTGCGAGAAGTGCCCATACAAAACTCTTTACCCTGACGTAGTCCAAGAAAGGCCCCGTGGCAACGCTTAGAGAAGCTAAGCGGAAAAGCCCCCGCTTCCCACCTAACATAACCAAGGCTTTGGGATCACTGTGTCTTAGCCTTGGCCGGCGTGGTGAGCCTTCCTGGGGGATTGCTCAGCCAACCTAGTGAGAGTTTGCTCCCATCGCCAAACCCCTGGCTGCGCAGAGTCTCCTGAAGGCAGTAATTTGGAGAGCAAGAGGTGGCCCTCCAAGTTTGGAAGTTCCTACACTTGCATTTGGCTAATAAATCCCACCTCCTCAGCGAGAAGGATTCAATTTTTAAAAATCAGCTGTTTAGGGTGCCTGGGTGGCTCAGTGGGTTAAGCTGCTGCCTTCGGCTCAGGTCATGATCTCAGGGTCCTGGGATCGAGTTCCGCATCGGGGGGGGTCTCTGCTCAGCAGGGAGCCTGCTTCCTCCTCTCTCTCTCTCTGCCTGCGCAGAGATCTCTCTCTGTCAAATAAATAAATTTTTAAAAAATCTTTTTAAAAATCAGCTGTTTATCTTGTAAATTGAACCAGTAAAGGGAAAATAGATACTTTAAAATTTTTAAATTTATTGAAGTTAAAATGCAATAATTCTGGGCTTTAACATAAACGTCTGAGGAAAGCTATTTGTCTGCCTTATAAGAGTGGAAATGGGAAGGAGAGGAGAGCACCTTAGGGTACTGTGTTGTAGGAGCCTGCCGGCAATCTGACTATCGTCACTGGGAAAAGGAGGAGAAACAGAGGAAGGCTGCCCAGGGCAGGGCCTGGCACACAGTTGGCATTTAATATGAGTTTTGTGGACTGACTGGGACTGGAGATCTTTCTTTGCTTAAATATGAAGGTGAACACAGTTGATGACCAACTGGCATTTGGTAAACTTGTTTCTTTTCTAGGTTTTCCTCACTCATGCTGCAGCCTGTCCTTCCTCTTCCAGTAGAGCTTTTGGGGTTCCCATCTTCCCAGAAACCCCCCACCATTATCCTCCATAGATGTGTTAGGCCATTCCTCCTGCAGCCCTGCTCAGCACATGGCCTGCCTTGTGGCACCCCATCTAGACCTTTAGGGTCACATTCAAGGATTCCCTTGCTCTTTCACACATACTCCTTTCCCTCACACAAGCCATCCCCCTCAACTCTTGGTACCCACAGTGTGGTGGACCCTGGGGTTGGAAAAATCTGAGTTTGAATCCTAGCCCTGCCAGTTACCAGGTTAACTTAGACGAGTTATTCTACGCTTCTGGGCCTTGGGTTCTTCATATGGTATAGTATCATCACCTATTTCATAAGGTTGTGAGATGTCAGCAGGCTTTTACATTTAAACACTTAGCCCAGCAATAAACACAGAATATGTGCTAGATAAATGTTAGCTCTTGCTTACACTACATTGCACTTGCCATTCCTTCTGTATCCATCTCTTCCCCACAAAGCCCAGTGATTCCCACCCTTCAAGGCCCAGGCCCAGTAGCATCCCATCTTAGAGCCCCCATGGTGATCATGGTAGGCTAGAATGTTGTCCCCTCCACCAATTACAGCTCCTGTGACTGTCTGTGCTATTTTCCTAGAAGTTTCTTGGCATAGAGTTTGGGATTTGGGGGACCCTGTATGCTGGAGATAGCCAAGACTATTCGGGGGCCGGGGATAACCAGAAGCAGGAGGAGTGACCAGAAACCCCATTATCCTCTACAGAAAGTCCTTCTCTGTTTCTAAGGGTGATACCAGAGGCCTTTGGTGCTGTTTTGTTGTTGTTGTTGCTGTTGTTTTGCCTCTGTGTGTCCTGAAGTGACAAGATTTCCAAAGAAGATGTTTCAGGTGTTGGACAGTTCCCAGAAGGCACAGGATACTGGGCAGAGGGTCCTGTTCTTCAAGGAAGGGCAGATGCAGACCTTTCACCACACCCCTGGGCTTTCTTCTTGGAATCCCACTCGAGAAAGGCATCTGCTACTCACCTCTTCTTCTAGAACTCAGTCTTTGAGGACCTTCAGAGTTCATATATTCTCTGTTGTCCATCTTGCTTCATTGCTTCATTTTCTATGCTCAGAGGTACGAGAAAAAACCTGGAGAGGTTAATTGAAGGGACAGAGTTGGGTGGTCACGAGAGCACTTTTTAACTCTGAGCGTTTCTGGATATGTAGAGTACCTTCTGGGGGCTGAGTCTTGTGCTGGAAATTGTGGGGAAGATGCAGTGGGTGAGAGATACACAAAGAGAAATCCTACAGTATTACTTTGAATGTTTTGATTCATCCAGTATATTTTAAGGAAGCACCTGTTTTCTGCCACGCACTGTGATAGGGGCTGAGGTATTTTGTTGAATGATGTTCTCTTGACCCTCATAATCCTGTGGTGGAGGTCGGTGTGGGCAGGGGGAAGACATTAAGAGATCAGTGTAGCATAGAAGTTACAAATGTGGGCTTACTACTTCTTGGCACTGCCATGTAACCTCTGTCCAGAGTTTTATTGTCTGTAAAGTGGTAATCATAATGGCACGTACTTCATGGGCTGGTTATGAAGGTTAAACAAGATAATTCATATAAAGCACTTAGCTCTTACAACTGAGCCAGCCAAGGTTACTGTTAGTTTTTTAAGATTTTTATTTATTTATTTGACAGACAGAGATCAAAAGTAGGCAGAGAGGCAGGCAGAGAAAGAGGGTGGGGAAGCAGGCTCCCCGCTGAGCAGAGAGCCTGATGCGGGGCTCGATCCCAGGACCCTGAGATCATGACCTGAGCCGAAGGCAGAGGCTTAACCCACTGAGCCACCCAGGTGCCCCATTACTGTTATTTTAAAGTGGACTAAATATATAATTACAGACTGAGGGGTGATAGTGGAAAACTTGATGGGCTGGAGCACCGCCTTCCACAGAGGCTTGCCATACGTGGGGTTCTCGGATGTATTTCAGGCATTAGGAGCATATGTATGCTACTTTGATGTTCAGATGTTTGTTTGCTTATTAAAGAAACATTGCCTAAAGGCCTATTGTGTGCCAGCTCCTGGGCTTTATAGGTGAGCCAAGCAGCTATTTCAGGCATTACCATAGTTCTGAGCCTCAACTCTCAGCTTTGACCCAGGGTTCGGCCCAAGAACATTGCTAGTAATTTGTCTGGCTGGATGTGGAACATTCAGGTGTGAGTGAGGCTCCAGCTCTGCCCTCCAGAATTTTCCCCTTCCTCTTTCCTCTTTAAAACTATTTTTTTAAAGATTTTATTTGTTTCTTTGACAGAGATCACAGATAGGCAGAGAGGCAGGCAGAGAGAGAGAGAGTGAGAGAAGCAGGCCCCCCGCTGAGCAGAGAGCCCGATGTGGGACTTGATCCCAGGACCCCGAGACCATGACCCAAGCCAAAGGCAGAGGCCCAACACATTGAGCCACCCAGGCATCCCCCAAATTATTTTAAACTGATGTTGTCGAGTATATACAAATTAGAAGGAATAGTATCACGAGTCTCTAATAATCATTTAACTATAACAATGATCAATTCTTGTCATTAGGACAATTGTCTCTAAATAGCTTTTAGTTTCACTAAATAGCTCCACTTACCCTCCCAACTCCTAAATTATTTTGAAGTAAATCCCAGACAACGCATCATTTCAGTCACCTGGGTGGCTCAGTTGGTTAAACAGCTGCTTTCGGCTCAGGTCACGATCCCAGGGCCCTGGGTTCAAGTCCAAAATCAGGCTCCTTGCTCACAGGGAGCCTGCTTCTCTCTCTGCCTCTGCCTGCCACTCTGTCTGCTTGTGCTCTCTCTCTCTCTGAGAAATAAATAAAAAATCTTAAAAAAAAAAGGTCATGACTAATTTTTAAACAATTTTTTTACATTAAAAAAAAATAACCGCAATGCTGTTATTCCTCCTTTAAAAGAAACAATAATTTGTTAAAGTCATCAACTATCCATTTAGTGTTCAGATTTCTCACATCACCTCAAATTTTTAAAATTTTAAAAATATTAAACTTGTTTCAATCAGGATTCAGATATGATCTATACATTTTAGCTGGCTAATGCTGTCTCAAGTCTTTTATGGATTTTTAAAAAGATTTTATTTATTGGGGTGCCTGGGTGGCTTAGTGGGTTAAAGCCTCTGCCTTCAGCTCAGGTCATGATCTCAGGGATCCTGGGATCGAGCTCTGCATCAGGCTCTCTGCTTGGCAGGGAGCCTGCTTCCTCCTCTCTCTCTCTCTCTCTGCCTGCCTCTCTGCCTACTTGTGATCTCTATCTGTCAAATTAAATAAATAAAATCATTTTTAAGATTTTATTTATTTTATTCGACAGAGAGATAGAGAGCACAAGTAGGCAGAGCAGCAGAGCAGCAGGCAGAGGGAGAGAAAGAAGCAGGCTCTCCACCGAGCAGGTAGCCCGATGTGGGACTCGATCCCAGGATCCTGGGATCATGACTCGAGGCGAAGGCAGCCACTTAACTGACTGAGCCCCCCAGGCACCCCTCGGGTCTTTTAATACATAGGTTCTTTGTCTCTCTTATTTTTCCTTTCACTTATTGAAGAAACTGGGTCATTTGATTTATGGGTTTTTCCCACCATCTCAATTTTGCTGATACCCTTGCTGTATAGTTAGATATATACCTCTGTCCTGTGTTTTTTCCTGTAAATTGGTAGTTAGATGTAGGGGCTTGATTAGAGTCTAGTTCAGCTTTTTTGGAAAAAAGAATATTTAATAGGTGATTTTGTACTTCTATTGGGAAGCACGTAACATCTAGTTGTTTCTCTTTTTATGACATAAAAATCATCAACATTTATCGCCTAGAATCATGATTTCAGTAGGTGTTGCAAAATGGTGATATGCTAATTCCTTGTTTCCTTCTTTGATTGCTAGCTTGAATATTTCTATCTAAGGAGACTTCCACTAATCAATTGCTTTGTTACCCTGAAATACAGTCTATATTAGTGAGGTAGGATAAATGCTTGATTCTTTCCTGTATTTCTTAGTTTTCAAAATAATGAGTTGGTTCTCCAGCATCCTTCAGAGGACAAAGGAGGTTTGTTCTTTTTCTTTTTCTTGGTATAGTATCATGAGGCACATGTGGATTTTGATATATTTTTGTCTTTTAATCTTTTTATTAAAGTTCAAACTATCCCTTGGCCAGTGGGAGCTTATTCAATAGGCTGTTGAGTCTTTTTGACACAATCCTGTAGCCTTTGAGAGCTTTCCTTACTTCAGAGATAACGATATCTTCTAATCTTATCTTACACATTTCCTGACCCAGACCTAGAGTCCTCATTTCTCTTAGGAGACCTCATTCTTTTTATTAGAAAAATTATATTTAGAGATCATAATAAGTCTAAGGGGTTCTCATTGCTACTGGGTTGGTCATTGTTTCCAGGATTTTTCTATAGATTAGCTCTCTTCTTACTCAGAAACACAGAAAATGGAGAAAAGCATATGGCTAGCTGGATTATTCAGCCACAATTCAGCTGATGCTCATTTCCTAATTTGGAATGGAGCCTCTATCTGACAATTGGGCCAGTCAGGACATCCCTTTCCTGTTGTAAAGAAATATAATTAACATTCAGGACCGGGAGAGCCAGCAAATTAAATGCTTGGGGACCATGATTGGAGGGCTCACATGTACGGTATGCTGGCTGTCTTCCAGAATTCTTTATCCCTCTCTGTTCTGAGTTGCTTGTGTTCTTTTCATTACAACATTTCCTTCTGCATTTCAACATTTTTTTCCATAAGAGACTGTCTCTTAAGGGAAGGAGAAAGGAAGACTCCAGGCTGGGCTCGGCCAGTCATCAGTCACATGAAACTGCGGGTGCAGAGGTGGATGGTGTCCTCCAGGAGCCGCAAGTCATTCATCACTAACTGTGGTGTGGCAAGGAGTGTGGCTGGAGCATTACAGATCAGGTCTGGAGGGATTGCAAAAGCCATAGAGGAAGTGCTTTGTCCTGAGTGAGGGGATGGGTGAGGGAAACAATTGAACTTGTGCTTTAGAGTGCACATGCAGTGGCAAAAGGAGATCGGAAGTGGGGGCCGCACCAGAAGGGGGAAGAACGACTTGCAGGGTTTTATAAGGAATCCAGGTCAGAGGTGATGTCTGCTTGCCTTTGGCATGGGCAAGGGTCATTGTGGGGGAATCTTAGGAAGAGGACGCGATAGGACTTGAGAGATTGCATAAGGCACTGAGGAAGCCCATGTCCTCACCGCTGGTATAGGCAACTGTTTCAGTGGCAGAGTGAAATGATAGTGGAATGCAGAAGAGAAGGTTGGAGAAAGAAGGAGAAAAATGGGATCGAGGGAACTGTGATCCATTTGAATAGCAATGTAGAGGCGATTTTTGGTGCTCAGGTGAGTCTGAGCTTGGGAGACAACTTTGGGAATCAGGGTAGAAGTGCGGCTGCTGCCTCTAAGAGAGCATTGAGTCAGGAAGAGCAGAAGCCCGAGATGAGATCCTCCCCCAGGAGAGGCTCCAGTTAAGCAAGGGCTCCTGCCGGAAAGGTGAAAGACACCCCCTGAAAGGTGGGCAGCCCCAGCAGAGAACCTGAAAAAAGAAGGGGTGATGAATGCCAAATGTGGCCTAGAGACTGAAATAAAGTCAGACAGCTTTTCACTTGGATTTCCCATTCAGAGGTCACAGTGACCCTAATAAGAAGAGAAGAGAGTTGGGACTAAAAGGTGAGAGCAGTGCATGCAGTGTATGGGCAGAGATGACCTACAGATGGAACAGAGCTCACTGGGGAACTAATCCCAGCTCAGCCACCTACTGGCTTTGTGACCTTGAGCAAATTGTTTGTCCTCAGCTGTACAGTCAGAAACGTTAATAGCATCTCTTCGAGATGTATATGGAATATAAGGACAGGGCCCCGTGCCAAGTGCACAGTCAGGGCAGCCAGATGCTGTCACCATGGTCAGTCCCTCCTATCACTCCTGAAAGACAGGCGCCACATTGGGCCTTGAATGGGTAATGAAAACATGGCACATAGGTCTTGCCTAGGGGCAAGTGTGCCTGTCTAATGGGCAGACAACATCGAAAGTATAGAAGGCACAAGGTAAATTTCAGGGGGATGGGAGCAGGTGGGGCAAAAGTGTACAGGGTTTCTCTTAGGGGTTCTGAAGTCAATGGTGGTGCTGATCACACAACTTGGTGGCTATACTGAGACCCACTGAATTGTACACTTTAAATGGGAAAGTTGTATGGCATATGAATTCCATCTCAGTAAAGCTCTTACCGTAAGTCAGCCAGGCTGAGGAGGTGGGAAGAAGGCATGGTGTTAGCGTCTTGGAAACATGGAACTTCGTAGAGTGTCTGAGGAGCTTCAGGAACTGGGAAGAGTGAAAAAAACACGTGTCAATGTGTGCAGGGGCTGAGGGTGGGCAGGTACATCACGCTCGTTCATGAAAGACTTTGAGTGCCTTGAACACAGCTCAGGAGGGATGAATGTTAGGATTAAAAAAAAAAAAAAAGACGGGAAGGGAGAGATTCTTAGGGTTAGGTTGTGGCCAGTGTGTGGGAAATGTCTAAGAGCTTCTGTATATAGTCTTGCCTGGAAATATTTCCTGTATAGCATTTTGTTGGTCACAGGAGGCTCTGTTGATTTGGTGAAGTTAGAGGACCGTGGCTTGGACAGAAAGAGGAGCTTAGCTCAGTGCAGAATTCCTCAGAGTCGGCTGTATTCTGAAAGAAGAGATAACACCGCCCTGAGAGTCCACTGGCCACAAGCAAGAGAGAGAAGAGCTTGGGGGCATTGGGAGAAGAGTGTGCAGAGGTAACAACCTGGAGAAGTTTGCATCGTGGATCGAAGAGAACAAAGACCTTGATTCTGAGGTCTGAGAGCCTGGCCCCAGACACACCTGCAGTTTCCTCCTTGGTCTTTCAGGATCCATGTTGTCCTGGCTGCCCTGGGCAATGGTGTCACCGAGTGACGAAAACCCTGGTACCCAGTGATGGATGAGGGGGCAGGGGTCATTGGTGGTGACCGTGGCCACCCGATACCTTGCTGCTGCTCCCCCAGAGGCGGAGGCTCCAGAGTGGAGGTGGAGGCTTGAGAGGGGCAGGAGAGAGGTCTTGCTGTCACGAGCCAGTTTGGACTTGGTCCTTTAGTAGATGGGGTGGGGGAGGTTGCGAAGGGACTAGGGGTAGAAGGAGGACGCAGTCAGAAACTTGGTCTGAGGCTCTGGAGGCTGGATTTAGGCAGAGCCAGGGTGGAGGCGGGCGGCTCTTCCGGCTCTCCACGTGAGAAAACATGGCCGAATCGGGGCAGAAGTAGCATGAGGGGAGATGAAGGACTGGGATCAGGCACCAGCTGAGGGGGTGAGACCCACAAGGTTGGGCCAGTTTTTATTCGGCGTGGGGATGAGAGGGGTTAGCAATCTGGCTTCTGACTTCATGAATGAATGGATGGGTGCTGGGAGGGCTTCTGAGATGAGGAGCAGCGGAAGAGGAGACAGTTTGGGGTATGACTGGGTTGACAGAAGAGGTGTTCTGGCTCAGATGTGCTGAGTCGGGATGTCTGAGGGAGGCCGCTTTGTGGGCCCAGAGCTCAGGGGAAGTAGCACTGAAGATACCAGTCTGGAAGTCTCAGCACGCTGACTGGTTGGCAGCGTGTCAGCCCACACTCGGCCGTCTGTAAGCTCGCAGCCAGGCCAAGTCTTCCTTAGAAGCCCAGTCCTGCCAGGAGGACAGGCCAAGACAGACCAAGACACAAGCGTGGTCTGACGAGGACACCGGGCACGGAGCCTGCTTTGGCGAGTGGTGCAGGGAGAGCAATAGCCAGGGACTCCCCACTGATCCCTTCCTTGCGTTCTCCTGCATGACTGGGAATGGGGGTTTGGTTTCATTTTGACTAGACATATATATAATTTTTAATTCCAAAAAGGAAAGTTGGTGGAAGGGTGACTCAGTATGGACCTTTTGGGGGACACCTTGTTAAAACCTTGCATGTGTATATACGCCGTGTCCTCGTAGCCCCACTTAGAGGACTGTGTCCTTCTAGATTAGCACAAGATGGCTTATATGGAGATGTTCCCATCAGCCTTGTTCATAACCGCAGTCGGTTAGAACCAATAGAATATTCATCAACAGGGGCAGGTTAAGTAAACCATGGTCTGTCTTTACCGTGGAGTACTATGCAAGTGTTCAAAAGCATGAAGTTCTATAAGGACTGATTTAAAAGTATATTGTTGATATGTTCCCATTTTAGAAGAATATTCTTTGTACCTGAAAAGGTGTTTGGAAGCACAGACACCATGTGGTCTAGAATAGCAGCCTCTGGAGGAAGGAATTAAGAGGCTGGGAGGGGAATATGTGCCTTTTTAATTTTATGTACTCTTTGGATTTATTGCAGTGAACAAATAGTTTATAATTTAAGACACCTGATAAAGATATGTAAAATAAGGGAAATTAGAACATAGAGATATGCAGAGAAGCTATTTACACCCAACGGGCCATCCCGGATGAGACCTCTGCTGGTGACCCTGGACACGTGCCTTCCAGATGCGGGGGCCAGTCTGATTCTTCAAGTCCCTTCTCTTTACACCTGAAGACTCAGAGCCCAGGGGATACTTGAGGGCCCAGGCTGGGGCTTGACACCTCTGGCTGGTGACCAGGCCAGAACCTCAGGGCTCCTGTCCAGGTATAGCTCACCTGCTCACCTCTCACCTGACCTTCTTTCTCTTTTCTTCTTCACCTCCCCTCCAGCCCTTCTTGCTTTTCCTTTCCTGATTACATCTTGTGCTGGTATATACTTTAGCATAGGACGTGATAGCCCCTGTTTCACAAGCCTTGCCCCAGAGGTCATGTCAGAACTTGCTCTGCAGGGTGATAACACATTTTTTCTTGGATTTTACTCAGTGATTTCTTGGGCTTGGTTTCTGTGGTGGAACCCATGTCTGTACCCAAGCCTAGGTAGGGCCTTTTGCTGTGGCCTTGGCATAGGCAAATGGGAGCCACCGAGGACCCTTGAAGAGAGACTTTCTGGATGGCCAGGGTTTCTGGATGGTAGAGAAGGAAAGGCCCCAACATCTTAACTTAAATATCTTGCAGGGAAGCCCTCTGGAATGTGTTGGTCTCCCTTTTCTGCTTTCTTAGTGGCACACACTGAGCACGGGAGAGCTTGTCCCATATCAGGGCTGACTGACTTCGAATGGAAGGAACTATGAAGTTCCTGAGGGCCCAAGTCCGCTTGGGATGGTTTGGGCTCCTGGCACCCTGTCAGACTGCCCACTCGCCCACCCTCCACAGCCAGGGTGCCTGCTACAGCACCCCACACCCTTGTTCTAACTCGTAGTTGTTCTTGGGCTTTGGGCTCAGCCGTCCGACACACTGCAACTTGTTAGAGGGTCTGCTTCCAGAACAAATAGGTGTGAGGACATGAAGCAGTGTCCTCTCCTGTAAATTACCTGTGCCTGCTCAGAGTCAGGAGCCTCGGGGTCCTCCTAGGTCACCAGGACCTTCGTTGAGTTCCGGTTGGGGGTGGGGGACATCAGGCAGATGTCTCAGGCAGATGGCTTCCTTTCTGGCTAGCTGTGTGAGGCTAAGCATGTGATTTCATACTTCGGAGCTTGTTTGCCCTCCTGAGAAATGAAATAATTTGCAGGCTGTGAGGATTCAGCAACACAGTGCCTAGCAAGAGTGAAGGCTCAGTAGATATTCATATGACTAGATGATCATGACTCAGTATAGATCCTGGCAGACTACTAGGCTTTGGTGTACAGGGGAGGAAAAGCTAAGGCCCTGATCCTGGAGGGCTGTGCCATGTCATAGATTATTCTGTTTCTGGGTTATTAAGCACCTGCTTTTTGAAAACTTTTTTTTTTAAAGATTTTATTTATTTATTTGAGAGAGAATGAGTGAGAGAGAGCATGAGAGAAGAGAAGGTCAGAGGGAGAAGCAGACTCCCCAAGGAACCGGGAACCCGATGCTGGGACTCGATCCTGCAAGTCCGGGATCATGACCTGAGCCGAAGGCAGTCGCTCAACCAACTGAGCCACCCAGGCACCCTGAAAACTTTTTAAAGATTTAATTTTTTTTTAATTTTTTTTTTTAAAGTAGTCTCCATGCCCAGCATGGAACCCAACATGGGGCTTGAACTCACGACCCAGAGATCAAGACCTGGGCTGAGATCAAGAGTCAGATGCTTGGGGCACCTGGATGGCTCTGTGGGTTAAAGTCTCTGCCTTTGGCTCAGGTCATGATCTCAGGGTCCTTGGATCGAACCCCCCCCCCGCCCCGCATTGGGCTCTCTGCTTAGCAGGGAGCCTGCTTCCCTTCCTCTCTCTCTGCCTGCCGCTCTGCCTACTTGTGATCTCTGTCTGTCAAATAAATTAAACAAACAAACAAAAATCTAAAAAAAAAAAAAAAAAAGAGTCTGATGCTTAACAGGCTGAGCCACCCAGCTGCCCCTAAAGATTTTTTTTAAAAAGATTTTATTTAGGGGTGACTGGGTGGCCTCAGTTGGTTAAGCAGCTGCTTTTGGTTCAGGTCTTGATCCCAGGGCCCTTGCACATGCTCTCTCTCTCTCCCTCTCTGTGAAAAAAAATAAGTAAAATCTTTTTAAAAAGCTTAAAGATTTTATTTGTAAGAGAGAATGTGTGTGTGCGCACAAGCATGCGGGGTGGGGGTGGGAGGAGGGGCAGAGGGAGAGGGAGACGCAGGCTCACCGCTGAGCTGGGAGCCCATCTTGGGGCTCGCTCCCAGGACCCTGGAATCATGACATGAGCCATAACCTCAGCCACCCAGGCATCTGTCCCTAAAGGTTTGATTTTTAAGTAATCACTGCACCCGGCATGGGACTCAAACTCACAACCTGCAGATCAGGAATCGAGTGTGCTACTGACTGAGCCAGCCGGTAAGGCAGCGCCTGCTTTTTTTAGATCTGGCATTAGGCAGTAGAGGCAGGTGGGGGTGGGCTGGAAAGCTGGATCAAGGGATTTGGAGACTTGGGAGAGTTTGGCTGGCTGAGCTGGGAAGCGAGAGTGTAGGGGACTGAGGATCCCCAGGCTTCCTCTGCAGGCTCTCCAGTCTTGCTACTTAGAAGGTTCTGTCTTCAGTGATGCAAGACAGACCAGTCCCTTGTGACCGGAGTCAGGCCCACCTTGTCTCCATTCTGGCTTTCCCAGACTCATGTCTATCTTGGGCCTATTCCTTGTTTTTTATGACACATTCCTGTGCGGCTTTGCCAGTGCCTGCAGCCTCCTTCCCCAGGGATCGCTGCCTGGGGGGGAGATAGGAACCAGAAGTCTGAGGCTGGGATTAGATTGGAGGGATGTGTTGAGAGGAAGAGGGGATCCCCTCCCCCCTTACAAAGCCATCCTCCCTGTGGCCACAAGGGGGTGTGCCATGACCGCTCAGCTGCCAGAGAGCAGGGGAGGGGTGTGTGGCTGAGCTAGTGAGTCAGCCAGGCTGCCTCTCTTCTCCTTCTCTGCACAGCATCTGCTTGTGGCCACTGTCTCTTGGGACTCTATCCTGGGCCCTACCTCCCTCACCCAAGCTCCAGTTGGCCTTCTCAGATTAAGTAGGACTCTAGGCTCAGTGTATCCTGTCTGTCCATCTCTTCCTGTCCTCACCTCCCTGTGCCCCAGCTTCCTGGGTTGGGAAGGAGAAGGCCGGGGCCATTCTGTGAGGCTCTCCACCTTCGTGCTGAGTGCTCCCTGCTCCTGCCTTACCCCTCAGGCTGTCCTCTTTTCCCCCATCTGGGTCCTCATTTCCCCCTATCTGGGCCGTGCTGGTGGCTCTGTGTTGGAGCAATGGCTGCAGCACAGTGTACGAGCCATGAACCTGGGGTCTGAGGGGCTCCAAGCAGGATGTTGAGGCTGCCGAGGGGTCAGGGCCCTACTTCCCAGGTTCCCAGAGGTACCACTGTTCCCCACGTGGCGCCCACTCTTGTTCTGCAACCCTGGTCCCTCCAGGAGAGGGAAAATTCATCCTCGGACAGACTTCTTTTCTCCCAGTCTCCTTCAGTGCTCTAGGGGACACATACAGGTAGGTGCACGTGGGTAGGGTGACTCTGGCAAAGGTCCAAAGTAGGCACCCCAAACTCTGCAGGCACTGTAGGTCCACACAGTCATGCTGTGTTCAGTGTCCTTTTCATGCTGGAAAGGGGTTGCTAGCAGGTGACTGACAATCTTCTCTTCCACTCTGCACCCCAATTTGGGGGACCTTTCCGTTGACCTTCCCTCATCTAATACTTAAACTTAGAAGATTTTTTTTTTTCTTTTCTAATCTGTTCTGCACTGGCCTTCCTCCTGTTTTAGAGGCTGGAAGATCAAGACTCTGAAGGGCCACATAGTAGGTGTGGCTGCTCTTCTGTAGCCTGACATGCGCTCTGCCTGTCTGCATCCAGCGCCCTGTAGCTTGAGGGCCTGGACTGGGGCTGCCTCCCTAGGAACTTGAGTGGTCCTGAAGAGCGGCGGGCAGATTGTGGCAGGGAAGAAGGGTGGGTGGAGGAACAGCCCTGACTGGGTGCTGGACACTGCTTTCCTGGCCAACTCTGGCCTGGCCCTGGGCACTTGCCCAGACCTTGTCTCTCCTTGGCTACTCAGGCAGCAGTTTTTTCAGGCTTTAACCTCAGCTGAGGCTTTGCAAGTGGCTGGTGGATGGGACTTTCCCCTCTGATCTTGGTGTCCTCACTGTTGCAACTCAGCCTTTCTTGCCTTCCCTTGATCTGCTGGCTGCTCAGAGGCTCCACAAGCCGGGACCTCCCCTGCGACCTGCTGTCAGTTCTGCCGAGGCTGCTCCATGGGTACCCAGGCCTCTAGACTCACCCTGATCCCTGGAATGGCCCTTAGGGGCTGAGTTGTGGAGAGGTAGTGTGACTGAGGCCTGACTAGGGTAGAGAACGTCAGAGCCAGCCGGACTCCTGGAAGTAGCTTTATCCAACCCTCTTATTTTACCTGGGAGATTGGGTCCAGGTGAGGGTCAAGGGCTTGCTTACAATCTCCTGACACCTGTGTTGGCTCCTCCTGTCCAGTAAGCTTACAGTCTTTGCTTGTTTCCTTCTTATCCCTGCATATGTTCACTGAAGGATGCCTGAACTATGCTTCTGTGTGCCTGGCCCCCGATTCAGGGAGTGGGGGTCAGGTGAAAGAGACCTTGCTTTGGGGGCCCCTCACTGTTCCCCCAGGCCTTGCCACATGGTATCCGGCTTAGAGATTAAAGGGTTGGGAGTGGAGGAATACAGAAGAGCTGTACCACATGCACATGACCTAACACACAGAGCCCTAAGCAGCCGGGGTGTGGCTAGTAGCTCACCACCCATCCTCCCCACCAACTTACCTCGTAGGCTCCAAGGCAGATACCATGTGGCAAGACATGGGGGAAGTGAGGGTCCTGATAATACCCTTCAGGCCTGGCTCATTCTCCGTGTCTCATTGTCACCCGTTTTCTCCATTGGCTTCCATCACTGGGATCTAGCCTCTGCTGTGAGGCTCCCTGAGTGGGTGACCACCTATCCCAGGGGCTGGCCCAAGTCCACAGAACTGATCATGCTCCGTCGGGCATGTTACTGCTTCCCCTATAAGCATCCTGCCCGGCCCTTGAGCAGGCTGCGTAAAGGGGTCCATGGGTACTATATAGGATCAGCCTGGATGCTTACTGCCCCTGCTACTTCCTGCCTGGCCCGAGCCTCTGGGCTCTGCTGGTCAAGGGTATGGGATGCGTCAACTCTGCTTCTGGCCTGGGCTGTTCAGTCCAGTTTCCATAAGCTGCAGTAAATGAGGCTTTGTGTTAAAAGCAGCATGGACATAACCCCAAATGAGACTTGATCCAGTGAGCCCAGCCATAGGGCTCAATTCTAAGCAAAATGAGTATTTGCATAGCTTTGGCTCGAGGTCTTGTGGAGCTGGCAGCGTGCTCCAGCCAGGATCAGGCCTGACCTGGCTTAACCTCACCGGGAACAGTAGCTGCAGGGGGTCCTAAAACTACCTTTTCCTCATCCAGGTGAGCTCCAGCTTTCCCTCTTGTCCTTCCTCCAGAGGTCTCTGCGTGTAGAATAGAAGCCCAGCATCAAGGGCTGGCGGGATGGCTCGGCCTTGCAGGCAGGTGGGCCCACGAAGCAAACATGGGCGTGGGCCGGCATCTGAGCAGGCCCACCGCCACGGCTGGCCCTGTCTGGGCTGCCTGGCACCCGGCTGTGTCGGCCCCCTTTACCTCTCTCACTCGCACCCAGGCAAACTTCACAGCTTCGGTGAAATGAAATGCTCTTTCTTGCAGCCCCACATCCACTCCCACCTGCGGGTTCCGTAACTGTGGCGGCAAGAAAGACCTGGCTCAAGGTCAAAGCGCAGGGCAGCAGCTGAGGTGTGGCCCCCGCCTCCCAGGGCGAGGCCGGGCGGCTCGGTTCTCAGGCTGGGCTGTGGCAGGGAAACACAGGGAAGCTGCCTTCTAAGCCCTGTGTCTCCTGGGCCGGGCCATCTCATGGAGCCTTAGGGCCTGGGTGGGGATGTTCTGGTGAGGGGATATCCAGGCGGATCTCCGCTCAGTCAGAGGAGAGTTTCTTGGAACTTGCCCTGGGTGCAGCAGTAACCAGTTCTGCCCCTCCCTTTGGCACAGGGGACTGTCGCCTGCCTGGCACCTTTCTGACTCGCGGATAGGTTGACTTCCTCATGGGATATGAGGGATGCTTTCATTCTCCCAGCTGCAGGGACGAGGTGTTCCTGAGAGCATGAGGGCAATTAAATGTGTCTCTGCCACCACCTGCCACTTGTCTCAGAGCAGAGAGAAGGGGAGTAAACCTGGGCTGGACACCCTGTTGCCTCCAGGACGTGGAGAGTGACACTCCCATTTGATCCCTGTATCTGGTATGCCGGCAAGTAGTGCTGTGGGCCCCCGTGGCAGCCAGACCTCCTCTGTGGATCAGTACCATCCCCCTCTGCAAATGCCTCACCTCACTGAAAGGCCTCCAGCATGAAACAAAATGCTGGTCCAGGGACCAAGGAAGGAGAACTCTCTGTCCTTTCCCTGCAGGCGCTCTGCCGCACGCCGGCTGAAACCCAGTAACTTGCATGTGGCCATGCCAGCAGCGGACTCCAGGTTCTTCCCAAGACTGCTGGCCCGCCAGCCTGGGGGCTTCCCACGGAGCAGGAGCTGCCCTTGGCCGCGCCACCTCCTGCCTGCTCCCTGGGCCCCCAGGACAGCTGCTCAGGGTGTGGTGGGTGGTGCAGGCTTGGGTCCTAGGCTCTGTCCGTGTCCGCGGGGCTGCCCAAAGCTCTGTAGCATCTTGCCGGTAGGTGAAGCGGGACATAGGCTTGGCAACAGGAGGCCCAGATGTTGAGCCTAGGAGATAGCAGACTGTGTTTGCATGTGTGCAGACTGCTGCACAAGGCCCCCCACGCCTTTTACAGTGAGAAGGAGGACATGCCAGATGGAAAGGGTTGGGACAGACCATGAGGAAGAAGGGTAGGGGCACCCTTCAGAGTACCAAGTAGGGCTGCCTGAGGACTAGGCTAGGGTCAAGAACGCATCCCACCTGACTGGCGCTGAGGGGCTTGGTTAAGAAGCTCCGGGTGGGATCCTCTCTGCCCAGAGAGATGGAGTGTGGTGTACTATGCTCAGTTCTAGCACTGCCTCTGCTCAATGTCTGTCACTGGTGCCCTGGAAGGCTGGCACCGCACAGCCTTTCTCCCAGTGACCAGCCAGGAGCCTGGGTCTAGAGGGATCCATGGGCACGAGCTGCTCAGAGCCAAGCTGTGAGGTAGGATTTGGAGCCTGCTCACTGTGACTCCAAAGCTCAGGTTCTCACTCCCCTGCCCCACTCAGACACCTAAGGAACAATGTCCAAAACCAGTGATCTGGCAAAATTGGGCTGTAGAGTGGGGCAGGGGGAGGGGCTGAGGCACGCTCCAGCTGACGGATGATAGGTTGATCTGTGCTGGCCAGGGCAGGAGACCAGGGGCATCTCAGTTGGAGGGGTGGGCAGTGAGGAGGTTCTAGAAGGGGGTCGGCAGACGGCACCTGAGGGAACTTTTGACAGGATGAGCTGGAACTCAGGGTTAGTTGGTTGGTGTTATGTGAGGTTCACAGGGGGCCTGTGTTGGGCCCTGACAGAGGTCTGGGGGTGAAAATGATGCTTAGTCTATGCCGCAGGTACACCAGGGTTAATGGTTTCCGTGCTGTGGCTCCCACACTGGGAGTTCCAGATGTGGTGCTCTGACCCTGCAGAGCCAGCCAGTGCACACATCTGCTTTGGAGCTGATAGGAAGAGAGGTCCCAGCCACCCCCAGAGCCTGGGGAGGAGGTTCAGGCACAGCACATTTGCTGAGGCGGGGCTGTGGCTCCGTTGGGCCACCAGCCTGGCCATCTGTCCATATCTGTCCATCTGTCTGAGTTTGCCTGCTTGGAGCCTCTGGAAGTTGCAGCTTTAGAGAGCCTCTGGGGCAGAGCAAGCCCTGGAGGCAGAAGCCAGTTCAGTGTCTTCAGAGGAGACCTCTCACCTGGGCGCAGGGGCATGGTGTGACGAGCTCCAGGGGCCCCACCAGCCTTGAAGGGAGTGGAAGGGTGGGCATGCTGGGCTCCAGGGAGCACATTTGCACATCTGGTTTTACTCAGTGGGCCTCAATTCCTGAAAACCCCTGAGCTCCCCAGGAGAGCATCGTTGAGTGACCTCTGGAAAAGCAGAAGTGAAGTCTGGGAACACACTGTCCTCTCACACTGTGCCGTGGCCAGCTGGCCAGCAGGACCCCTCCGTGGGCCATGAGGCCATGGGTGAGTCTAGAGCAGGGGGCCGCCCCGCCTAGTGTACTGTGCCAGGAGCTGCCTCTGTGCCTGCTGGGCCCCTGGGGCAGTGTGGGCCTAACCTCCTGGCACAGGCCAAGACCCTCCCTTCCTGTCTCCCTGGGGCCCTTGGGGAGGAGCTCCTGGGGCTCAGGGGCTGGAAGGGCCACGTGCTGCCTGCCCCTGGGAGTCCTGGAGGGGCTGAAAGATCACTTTCGGCGCTGGCAGGATCTGGGAAGGGTTTCAGGAAGTGGATGGGGAATAGGGCTGCCCAGCTGCCACCTCTCAAGGCCTGGCTGGGACTGGCTGCCAAGCCCACACTTTGTCCCACCCAGAGAGGAGAGTGCTGGTTGGGCCAGGCGTCCCCAAGCCCTCTTGCTAATCAGGGGCTGATTGGTAATCCGAGGTGCCGGCTGGGGCCAGGGCTCTGCTGCTGAGGGGTCCTGGCCTTGAAGGCGTGGGCTGAGGGGGAGGTGAGTGCGGGGGTGGTGAAGAGGCAGGGGAAGCCGTGGAGCGGGCTCCATTCTGGTGTACCCGGTGAGCCTGGCCGGAGCGCTGTGGGGCTGCAGCCTGCCGGGCCTTCAGAGAGCTTTACAGAAGCCTGCGGGAGCGGGCAGTGATCTTTGCCGCGGGCAAACTCAAGGCGGACAGTGGCGGCCCATGGAACAGGGAGGGCAGAGGCCTCTCTGGCTGAGGAAGCAGCCCCATTTCCTGCACTTCTGGGGCTTTTCCCCTGGGGCATCGGGTAGATTTCCCTGAAGCACTTGCTTGGGCCAGATTTCATAGGCAGGTCGCCCTAGGGAGAGCATGGGACCAGCAGAGCGGAGGTGCCGACTAAGGCTGAGGTGGTGCTAGGGTTGAGGGCGCGGGGCCTCACAGACTGTGGGGAGGAGGCAGGCCTCGAGCTCCGGGGTCACGGAGGCCGCTGGGTAAAGGTAACAACAACACCCTGGAGGTGGACGACTTTACTCTAGTGATGGTGTGAGACTAGACTTGAGAGCACGGAGCCGAAACGTGGGGCAGGAGGCCAGCGAAAGGGCACTGTGGTAGCAAGGAGGCCTGAGTGGCACCGGAAGATGGGAGTTGTGGGGAGAGTCACTGTAATATTGGGACTAGTGACCCTCGGAAGCAGAGGAGGTAGGGAAGGTCCTGGGTTGGGGGAGGGGTGCTGGGAAGCAAGCCCAGAGCCCTCAGGGGAGGCTGGAGGCACTGGGAAACTGAGTTGGTGGGCTTCCTCTGAGGAGAGGTTTAGGTCAGACTGCAGGGAGAACTTCCTGATAGCAGCAGCATCCTCTTGGACATGAGAAATCCGCCTCTGAGGAAGTCTTTTGCTGTGAGAGCTCCCAAGCTGGCCAGACATTCCTGGTGCTAGGCCACGGATGGGAGGATTTGGGGTAGACAGCTGGGCTTGTGGGTAGACCAGAGCGGTCCCCTGAGTGTGTGCTAACCAGAACACTGCTCATGCCTCAGCCCAGGCACGTCTGGGGCTCTCAGGGGCTGTCACCGAGGCTGTCAGGCTGCTGAGCTCAAAGCGCAGAGCAGAACTAGCCCCTGCCTTCCCAGAGCCCCTGGCGTCCTTGGCTGCCCTTGGGGGCTGGGCCAGGGCTGGGTGGCCGGGTCTCCCACGATGTTCTCAACAAGTTCCAGGCCTCTCCTCCTGCGTTTAGATCCCACCCCCAGTCACACCCCCTCCTCTGCATCCCTCAGAGAGAGCAGGAAGCTGCTAGGGGGGCGGGGGAGATGGGGGTGGGGTGGGGGGGGTACGGGGGCTGTTCTAGCAGGCTTCCTCCCAGCCCTGAGGACTGTCTAAAGGGCTTGGGGCTGCCCATAACTGGTCCTAGGCACCAGTTTGTTCAGACAGGGTCAGAACTGGTTCAGAAGTCCTGTGTGGTCCAGGCAAAGGGATCAACTAGCCTGCCTGCCTCCAAGTCGCCCTCATGGCTGGCAGGCTGTCCCCTCTCCCTGGGTCGAAGGGAGACACAGGGCTTGGCCAGGGAAAGTGGTCTGGAACGGCCCTTTGACATCATCCCTGGGGGACTTTAAAAATGAGTTTCCTGGTAAGGAAGACTCCTTGGGCCTTGGGCAGGATTCTCAGTAGAGTCTCCCAGGCTTGCTCGGATCTGACAAAAGCCAGCAGAAACCACCCAGCCGTCTGTGCTCCAGCAGTGCTGGGAGCCGTGGCTTCCCCAGATGCAGTGTCAGCAGAACGCAGCGGCCAAGGCACAGGGGGGTTTGCTGTCAGGCCTGTGCTGAGCCCCACGGGTGGGAGCATGCAAAGAAGAGCCCACCCCTCAGCTTTGCCCCCTTCACACACACACGTGTTCCTGGCTTCTCTAGGAATACACGTAGTCGCAGGTGATGATGTCAGGTAGGCAGCAAGTGTTCAGGCTGCCTCCAAGGTCATGGACAAGGCATGCCCTGGTTACTCTCACTCCTCTGCCCCCTGCCAGCTCTTCGGGGACTAGAGTCTGTCTAAGCGGTTGGGTCCATATCTGAAAGGCCCACCCTGGGCTAATGGCCATGGGAGAATGTGCTCACAGATGTACCGGGTCGGGGAGGAAGGGGAGGCCAGAATTGGAGATGGCAGAATCTACCAGGTTTGGTCCATATCCCGGCCCCTCTACACCTGACTAGGACTCTGGATAAGTTTCATGTTCCTTCTGATTGATGTTTTCTAAGTCTGCGAAACAGGCATGGCTGGGAGGTCCAGCACACAGGTTGCCCTGGCACGGGGCTGAGTACGCTGGAGGGACCCCTCTGTTTCCAGTTAGGGTGGGCCTGGGTTTCCCCTGGTGTCGGGATGCTGGCCCCCACTTGGCCAGTGTGTTGGACGGAGAGTCCGTGGGAGCTGGAGGGCAGAGACGGTACTTTGCAGTGCGGAAGCTGTTGAGCGTGTCTTCCCGCCGAAGAGAAGCCCTGTTCAGAAAGGCAGAGGCAGGGCACACTGCGGGAGAGCCGAGGCCAGGGGGACAGCATTTAGCCTCCAGCAGCCCATCCTTGGTGCTTTGGAGGGTAGGAGGCAGGAGGCTGGCCTGGGGCCTGGGCCTGGACTTGCTGTCGCCGAGAATAGTGGGGTCACTGGTATGAGGGGCCCTGCTAAGGGGATGGGTCTTGCCCTGTACAGCTGGCCTGGCCTCCACGCCCAGCTGGGAGCTGGAGGAGAAGGAATCTTATCGCCTGCAATGGGTTCTCTGCTGTCTGCAGTGGCTCGGTGCATCAACGAACAGGTTTGGTCTGGCAGCTACCGCACTAGACAGTCTGACCTAGAACACTACATTCCAGCCCCGGCTTCCAGCTGCTGTCCGCTCTGCAGTTTCCCCTGGTGGGGATTTGAGCACCTGCTGTGCCCTGGCCGGAACCCCCTGCCCACTCTGTCTTTCAAGCCTCACAGTGTTTGAGAGATACAAGTATATAGAATCAAGGCACAAATACGACTTGATAAATTAAGTGGAATTAACTTCAGTACTATAATAAGAGGGATCAGTTCATATTCTTCCTGTTTCATACCCACAGAAACCACTTTGAGGACATTAATGATCTCTCAAAACTGATCAGTTGTGTACAAGTAAACTATGTTTCTTTTAAAAAGAATGGTGTGCTTTTTCCAGGGTCGAGTTGGTTAAAATCTGGCACATAAAGCCCATTACTAGTGGCAGGAAAACATGGTGATACACTCTTCCAGCAGCCATCAGTTCTAACCATGAGTTCCGGTTAAGAATTTTCCTTTGACAGCCAAATGGGTAATAAAGCATTGCAACAACTTGAGTGCCTCTAGGCAAAACACCTTTTGTCACCCATACCTTATTCTAAGCATAGGTGGGCCTTGTCCAGACCATGGTAGGGATGAGGAAGAATGGAACCCAGGGCAGGGACTCATGGCAGATGGCCTGGGGTGAGGACACAGGAGTGTGTGTACCTGCTGAGCCAAAGGCAGTAAGGTCCGTGGGGTAGAGCAGGGGGCTGGTTATTCTTCCCGCCTTACGTTGCCGTTGGTTCTGTCCCACTTCTGTGTGGCTGTGGAGAGAAGGAGGTGTGAGAGGCAGGGCGATGGCAAGAGGAGCAGATGGTGAAGGTCTCCTGCAGGCCTCATGAGGTCAAAGTGCACTCGGTGAGGGCCTGGGAGCCATAGGGGACATGAGTGCTGGTGTCCATCCCGGTGCCTCGCAGAGTTGCAGGGAGAAGGCATTTCTCCCAGGGGCGTGCGTGCCCCTCCCTCCCTCCCTCTCACCTCCCTCGCACAAATTCTTTCGTCTCTCCTTTAGCACACCTGACTCCAGGCTGGGAATGTTCTCCTCTAGATGGGGTGCAGGGTTAGGGGCTTCAAGGGGGATTAGGTGCCACAGTAAGCCTTCCTTCGAAGCAGCCCTGGGTAGCATGGCCCTCCAGGCCCACAAACTCAGGGAAGCTTGATCGGGGGCTTGTGGAAATGATCATGACTATGACCCTTTCTGTCCTCCCCTGGGCAACCTCTCCAGGGGACAGAAAACACAGCGTCCCTTACAGCAGAAGCCAGCCTTGGCTGTTGGGCCTTCATATAGGTACGCATGCACGGGTACCTTCCCAGCCACTGTCCTTGGTACTGCTGTCACTGCTGCAGTGTCCCCCATCTCAAAATCCAGGATTAAACCCACCTGCCGTCCTCACCAACACTTCCCCCAGACTTTTGTCCATTCCCCAGTTATTTATTGAGCATGAAAATACACCAGAACAATTCTAGGCCCTAGGACACTACCATGACCTCAGATCCCTGCTATCACGGGTCCTGTGACAGGTGGAACAAGTGTTACAAAGAGGGGCAGCACAAGTGAAGGGACAGGGTGAGAGGTCTTTGAAGAGGGGATGTCTGAGTAGAGAGCATCGCTTTCTAGGCAGAGGGACAGGGAAGGCCCTTACGTGAGGACATGCAGACGAGTGACGGGCTCTGCCTTGTGTCACGATCAGTCTGGCTGCTGGTGGAGAATAGACTGTGTGGGAGGGGGTTGGGGACAAAGGCAAAAGCCAGACAACTGTTAGATTGTTGCTATGATCCTACTGGGTCTTACCTGACCTTCCCAGCTGGGGCCCTACTGCTTGTCCTCTTGTCCCTTTTTCCCTGGCCCCGTCCCTAATTGTTCAGAAGAGCTTGGAGTATTGGCCTGTCTGCCTCTAGCCACTCCTATAGCAAGGCCAGTCTTCCCTCCCAGCATCATCCCCCCTACCCGCCATGGTACTCATTTGCCCTCCAGGTCACTTGTCACTCAGTCCATCCTGTTGGCTGTTGGCCTTTGTATGTTCCTGTCCCTGCCCTTTTCTGTGGCCTCGCCTGTCATGTTCTCTCATGCTCTCAGTCCTATCTCGCTGTCCACTCTACTCCTGCCTACTTTATTTTATAGGATTGTTTCTGCCCGGGGCATGTTGGCTTGCGCTTCTAGCCCTGAGGCTCTGGAGGGCAGGGCCCGCATCTTTGCCTACTCTAGATTATGGCCATCCCAGAGCCCACCATACAGAAGGGCCTCGAAGGCAATGGGTTTTGAATAGCAACTTGGGTTGTTGGGTTTTCCCAGGGCTTCTTGTCATTTGGAGGCACAGTTGTGCTACTTGTGCTTGGACTTTGGGGCCCAAGGGTCTGGGATATCTCTGGAGCCTTGGCCTGACTGCCCCAGAGTAGGCCCTGGGCCAACAGGGAGTTGAAGGTAGGGACGGGAGGTCAGGGTAGCAGCAGGTCACAACTCCAGGGGAGGGACTGGGGCCTAGAGTCCGGGTGGGGATGGGGTCTTGGCATCCTGGGGAGGCTCAGCCTGGCCAGCATTCACCCCTGCACCCCCTGCCTTGTCTTTCAGACCTCAAGCTGCACCTGCAGAGCACTGACTACGGCAACTTCCTGGCCAACGAGGCCTCACCGCTGACAGTGTCCGTTATTGATGACCGGCTTAAGGAGAAGATGGTGGTGGAGTTCCGCCACATGAGGAACCACGCCTATGAGCCACTCGCCAGCTTCCTGGACTTCATTACGTAAGTGTGCCCTACAGGGCCTTCCCCTCCCACTGGGCAGGATTGCTGCACCTGCCGCAGCTGGCCTAGCATGGGCTCAGGCCAGCTGCCTGTCGTCTTCCTGGGCTGTGTGACCAGGCTGGTCATTGGGTAACCCTGGGCCTCTAGGCTGCCGCCAGCCACTTCACTGCTGCCTGGGAATCTGGAGGGCAGGCAACGGTGTCCCATAGTGTAGTGTTAGGAAGCCCTTTTCCCTGTAACCCTGACATTACAGAGATTGAGGTGGCCAGGGATGATGGGAGCACTTTCCCTGCCTCACCCTGCAGCATCCGCACTGAATACTCACTAGGTCCCCACTTCCCGTCCTGGGATCAGGAGTAAGGGTATGGGCAGAGCTCTCGAGAGCCAGGTCCTTGAAATGGAAGATTCAGGCCCTCTGGGCCCGTCTGGGCTGAGGCCCATTCTCCATCTTCTCTGTCCATGGCCTTGGGTCTTAGGGAGAAGGGGAAGGCTGAACACCTGGCAGCCTTTCCCAGTTCCCCAGATCCCCAGATCCCCATGCTTATGACCCTTGACTGTCTGGCTTCTCCACTGTCTATCCCTTGGGTGTAGCCTTGTTTCCATTAAGACCCTGGAGAAAGCTGAGCAGAGGAAAGGCCACTGAGACCTGCAGGTGGGGGCGGGGGCACTTGGTTGAGCCAGGTATTCCTGCTTGCCAGTGGAAACAGAGAGATAGAGGGGTACCTGGGTGGCTCAGTGGGTTAAAGCCTCTGCCTTCGGCTCAGGTCATGATCTCAGGGTCCTGGGATCGAGCCCCGTAGGCTCCCCATCTCTTTCTCTGCCTGCCTCTCTGCCTACTTGTGTTCTTTGTCTGTCAAATAAATAAGTAAAATCTTTTTAAAACGAAAGAAAGAAAGAAACAGGGAGATAGAGACGCTCCTTCTGCCAGGATATCCCATGAGCCATGAGCCAGGGCCTGGTGAACAAAGAGGTTAGCCCCAGAGGTGAGATTTGTGGCTAGTTTAAATGAGTGTGCTCTGTGTTAGTGGAGTGTGAGTATGTGTTGTGGGGAAGCATTTCCGTATACTGTTCTGGGTACTGTCGAGCTTTGACCATTCTCTGATTTTGGTGCTCCTACTCTCCTCGGGACCTGGCACACCTGCACACCTTGGTGCTTCCTGCCTGTCCTGCTTCCCACACCCGGCAAAGAGCAGCCACTTATTCAAGATCCACTTGCTCAAGGAGGGGTGGCAGCCAGAAGGGCTCCTTCCTTGGGTGGATGCCACAGGCTGGGACCACTGAAGGGCTTAGGGAACCTGCCGAGGCTGGGAAATAGCCCCTTTCCTGGCCACAGGCCTCCTTTCTGGGGGCCTCCTTGCTATCCTGGCTGGGCCTGTAATTACACCTCCCTGGCTCTGGTCAAGGTACAGGCTACTTGGTCCTTCTGGGGCAGGAGGCCAGAGATGGGGCAGGTCTTGTGTTGCTGAGTTGGGGGTCATGCCCAGTCAACCCCTCGCCTGGGCCTTCATATCCCTTGCTCCAAGGCCAGAGCTGGGGACATACCAGGAAGCAATGGATTTATTGCCAAAGCCCAGCCTTCACCTTGTTTGCACAAGGCTCTTTCAGCTTCCTGACGATGTTCTGGCCTTGCCAGCGAGGCTGGCCGGAGGAGGCCTGACCCATGCCAGTGGTCAGAGGGCAGTTGTCATCCATCCCACTGCCCGCTTGGCCACCTGCCTGTGCAGCTAGCTCCTGGCCTTTCTGGGTACCCTTAGAGGCTTGGTTGCAGCCTGCCAGGCCATGAAACTGGAGAGGGCTCTGAGCGTGACTGAGCCCGCACAGCCGCCAGCTCTTTGCTGGAGGTTGGCTGCGAGCACCAAGTGTGCTTAAAGCAGCCAAGCACTATTGTGTGGCAGGCGTCACTTCCCCGCCCCTTCCATTCATGGGTGATCGTGGCTTAAGTCTTCCCGTCTCCTCACTCCTGCCCTTACTCAGGAAGAGCTCAGCAGCCACGTGTCAGTCTGTCTGAGCCTGTGGCTGCTCGTTCTATGACCTCGTCGTCTCCAGTGACCCGCTCCTCTACTCTCCACTTTAGCCGCCCCCACCGATGGCTACCCAAGGCCGTGTCACTGCTGGAACCATTCCACCCCAGAGTCGCTGAGTCAGGCCCCCCCCTCTACCCACAGTCTTCAGACCCTCCAGCCCACTCTCAGTCCCTTGTGGGACGCGGGTTCCGGACTCAGCAGGACACTGGGCCTTGCTGCTTCCCCTGCTGCCCCTTCTGTCTTCATTTCCCTCCCTCCCCAGCTGAGGTTCCCTGGTCCATCATTTGAGCACTCTCTGCCAGCATCCGCAGCTCTCTTGGCCGCCCGTCTTCTGGTCCCGCCCTGGCTGGCAGCCCCCCAGCCCTGGAGGAATCCCAGCAGCCTCCAGCCTGGAGGCGCCCTCCCCCACCTCCATAGCCTGGAGCAAAGCTGGGGAAGCCGGCCTTGGGCGGTGATCCCTGCTGCCCAGCGGACATGCTGCTCACCAGCACAGCTGGCCTTGGCTTGTCTTTGCCCAGCCGGCCGTGTGCCTTCCCTACCCAGCACCCTGCAGCCCCCCACTAAGGTTGGGAGAGTACCTCACCATCTTGCACACACCCCTGTCCTGCCCCCAGCCTTCTCTCTGGGCAGATGGCCCACCTTCCTCCTCCATGGTGATGGTAGAAACCAGTCACCTCCCGGCACCGCATCTGTGTCTCCAACCCTGATTCAAAGGCAGAGGCTCCCTCTTCTCTTGGATCCTTCTGCCAGAGTCCTGAGTGCCCTCCCCCACCCCTTGGACCCTGAGTGGCCACTTACCTGTACTCACTTGTCTGTACAGCTGCCTTCCCCTTCCAGAGTCTTCCCATCAGCACCTGAAAAAGCACAGATCTCTCACAGTGTTAAAAACCCATCTGCTGGGGCCTCGGCCTTTACACTCACTATCTGTCCTCTCAGCCCTGCCCCCACCCCTGCCCACCCCATGTCTCCAGTCTGCTTCCAGCCCTCCCTTCACTCACCACAGGGTTCTGACCAAGGTCACCGCTGACCTTTATGTGGCAGGGTTTCCGGGCCTCATCAGGAGCCGCGGCCCTCTCACGCTCCAGCAGTCTCTTCCCTCTCACGGCATCTCTGCCATTTCACTCCTGTCTCCCCATCTGCTCTTGTCCTCCATTCCACCTCCTCCGCTTCTTCCTTTCTGGGTCATTCCACCGTGTTGTGGCAAGAGAGGGGTCCCTTCCATTGGAGCCAGGGCCCGTCCAGCACAGCTCCTCCATACTGGGAACTCGCACCTGGCTTTTCTGAGGAGGTGGCTATGTGGCTGAGGGGAAGGTATTTAAAGGAATAATTGAAGGGGGCTTCTGGCCTGAGGGAGCCATGTATGTCCTGAGTAGCTGGAGCATGGAATCTCAAATCCTAGGGCCATCCAGAGGAATGTAACCAGAGAGGACAGTGTGGCTCTCCCAGGGAGGGGAGGCATCTGTTAGTGGCTCCGTCCTGAGCGTGAGTGCTTGACGGAACAGTGCCATCACTTCCCACAGACAGAGCTGGCCCAGCGGGGGTGGAGGTTGGGACCACACAAGAGATCCCCTCAGTTCTCCCTGGATGGCTGGACCAGGATTTCCCCAGGAGGTGATGGGTTCCTTGTCACTGAAAGTGTGCAAAAAGAAGGTGGTCAAGGCCTTTTCTGCCCTCCCATGGTGAAAGACAGCATCCAGTGGTTTTGTAGAGCCCGGTCAGCCTTTAGCCAACACACATGACCGCTATCAGCTCTGGGCTAGGCCTGGCGCCAGGAGGGAGGGGGACGGATGAATGCAGTGGGATGGGTGCCAGTGGTGGTGCAGACAGCTCCTGGAGAGGCTTGTGGGCAGCTGCTACACATGGATCCGGGGTCACAGGAGGTTTCCCCAGCACGAAGAGGACTCCAGGATCAGGTGGGGTTAGAGAGGCTGTTCAGAAGAATGGCTGGTGAGAGCAGCAGCAGCCCACGTGGGACAGACAGGCCTCGCGCTCGTGAGAATCCGTGAAGTAGGCTGGGGTCAGTCACCTGGTCTTGAAACAATTTAGCTCAGCTTCATGGCAATAAAGGTAATATGTCACTGTACCAAGGGTCCTTTCCAGGCCCGGCAATTAACTTGCTTTGTGACTTGGGATGGAGCCTCTTTCAGGGTTTTTTTGGCATCGGGGGCGGGGGAAATCTGGATCTGGGCCATTCCGTGATGGCTTCCCATAGGAGAGTGGGCCCTGAAAGGGTAGCTGGGGGGTTTGCTTTTGGGAGGTGAGTCTGGTCTCTGGGGAGTCTCAGGTGGGCCTCAGAGGCTTTTGTCTTTAGATGAGTGAGCCTCCCTGGAGGGCGCTGTTCCCCGTGAGCAGCAGCCAGGTACCCATTGGCAGAAGAGCCTGGGCATGGGAAGCTGCACCATCGGGGGAGAGGTGAGGTCCAGTCTTTCTTCTATACTAGGGACTTCAGTGCCACCAGCTGGTGTGGGTAGCTGGATGGAGGCTTTGTCCCAGGACAGTGGCCTCAAGTTCCCAGTGGGCCTTTCAGCATACCTGCCATTCTCCCCAGAACATTTTGCACCATGGGCCACCCAGGTATCAGGTTACCTTAGGCCTCCCTATCCTGGCCCTCTAGCCCTCTCTTTCCACAACCACTGTTTTTGGGTCCCAGCAGGGTCTGTACTGCTGGGGCTCTAGACCTACCATGGTTTCTGGGTCCTGCATTAGATCTGGCTCCTGCCTTTAGGGAGAACCAACAGTGACACGCTTTTCTGGAGACTGAGGGAGAGCCCGCAGGAGCACTTCCAAGCCCAGAAGGCTTAGGTGAAGCAGGAAGACCCAACTGCACCTCTGGGGAGGGGCAGGATTTTAATGATAAGGTGGGGGCCTCACCAGTTCTGCTGTGGGCTGCACTTCACTTATCCTGATGGCAGAGGGGAAACTGAGGCTTGACTGGTAGTTTGCTGAGGCCAGAACTTGATATCTCTGTTCACTTTCTGCCCTGGGCAGGGCTCTGCAGGACTCTGATGTGTTTGAGCACAGATACTGTTTATGAGCAACCTCTGCTGGGAGCCCTAGGATGGACAGACTGGCTGAGTTACCTAGTCATTGGGGCCTGCCCCCCAGGGCCAAGAGGACAACAAGGAAGCGAGCCACGCTTCTCCAGCAGGTGGCGCCAAAGGGCACAGCAGAGGGACTGCTCTTGGCTAGGGGCTCTGAAGACTTCTTGGAAGAAGGGGCTTCCTAAACCCCAACTCGAGACTTCTGTGGGCCCAAGCTGGGTCCTAAAGGCTCAGGGTGAGGGAGGGCCTCAGGGAAGAGGAATACAGACTCCCCACTCCCACTCTGCAAGGGCCTCTTTGGCCTGGCGGGCAGCCTCCTGTCCACTCCCCAGCTGTCTTCCTCTGGAGGGAGACGCTGACCAGCTGGAACCTCGTTCTCTCTTTTTGAGGCCAAATGAGGGGAGGACTGGTGGAGTGGCTTTCTGGGGGCAGGGAGGCAGCTGCTGAAGCCAGGCGAGGAGGAGGAGGATTTCCCTGCCTGCTGAAGGCCTTGGCCTTGGGGGAGAAGCAAACAGCCTAGCCAGCACCATCTCTACCAGGCCTCCTCTGCCTCTTTTCTCCCAGGAAAGACGATTCTGGCTCTCACTGGGCTAGGGAGAAAAGCAGGGGCTGCTTCTGCAGGAACCTTGTCATTGACTCAGGGAGAGGGAGAGGGCCTGGCATGGGATTATCCAAGGCTGGCCTCGCCTGGGTTAGAATGGGCCCCTGGAGGGGGCTGGGGATATGTGATCATAAGTGACCCTTAATTGGCTCAGCATTTTCCTTGGTGCCCCGCCAGGACTTCTAGCGGGAGAAGCTGGGGGTAGCTAGGGGCTGCTACCACTGGCCCCCACATCTGCTGTTAGGGCTGAAACGTGAATCATAGCTGGCCTGTTCCACATCGTTGGAGGGGTAACGGCAAAGCTGGACGGTAGAGTCCTCCCACAGGGCTCTCCTTTGAGTCCTGGCCAGGACTCTGAGGAGAGTACCCGCTCCTCCCTTGGGCCCTGACCCTGGCCCATCCCCGACAAAAACAGATACCCTGAGTTGTGGACACAAGGAGTGGGGAGTTTAGAAAAAGAAAACTGGCTTGTGGGGATCCCTTTGAAAAGACAAGACTAGATGGTGAGTGTTGTGCCAGGGCACAGACACCCTGGAAATGGGGACATAGAGCTCATCTGCCCAGTGGTGGGACAGGGCCGAGTGCCTGTACTTTCTCTTACTTCTTTGGCCATTGGCGTTGCTGATGCTGGTGGTTGTGGGATCGATAGGACAATGTAGGCCTAAGAGGTATGTTCTTCTCCTTGTCCTGTCCAAAGGGTTGTGAGAATGTAGAAAAGCATCTTCTGGGTGGGGGCAGGGGTCTTTGTGGCTGTCTTGGGGAACAGGATGGCTGGAGTGGGGCTGGATGGAGCGCAGGCCGAGGGCCGTGGGCAGTGACAGGTAGCCCTGTGGTACCATGCTACATGCAATGCTGGAGGCACTGGGCACAAGGGATGCTGTCCAGGGTGGAGGGGATGCAGGCTCAGGCTGGAGGCCAAGGCACAGAGCTCTAGCGAGCTTTCTCTGCGGTCTCTCTGCTCTGCCAGCTCTGTCAGGTCAGGGGCAGAAGGCTGGCCATTTGGGCTTCTTGGCTTGTAGCTACACATGGGCCCGGCCTGAAGCCCTCAGTTGGAGAAGGGGGAGGGGGTTGCTGTCTCTTCTCAGTGCACATCCTGTCGCTGACCCAGCCAGTTTGGGGGCGGAGAGAGGGCAGCTGCCTGGCGCCAAGCCCAGGAGAGCAGAGGTCACAGCAGGGCGCTGGGCTGGGTGGTTGTTGGGGGAGGGTGCAGCAAGCAGGGGGCGTGGGGGTCAGGCCAGGACAGGAATAGTGACTTTTTCCTCCTGCCGCCTTCCTGGAGGGCCTTGTGAGAGCTCCCTGCATGGCTGGCCCTCTGAGCTGAGGCCTGGGCTACCCCTTTCCCTTTATTCTCTCAGTATTTAGGGTCACTGCCCACCTCTGCGGACAGCTTCAGCCTTAAGTGCTCAAAATACTGTCCCAGGACAGGGACCTACCATGGGCCACCCAAACGCTGGGGCCAGGCCTGGGCTTAGTGCCCATTGAGAGCAGCAGCCTCCACCTCGTCTCTGACCCTTCGGTGGTGCCCCTCCCCCCAGGCCTCATCCACTCCCCCATACCCCGAGTTTTTCACTGGGGACAGGCTGGAGGAATGTTGTGGTTATTGCCACCTGACTCTGCCTGGGCCTTCCCCCATCTTCACCCTGTCCCCGCATGGGTGACTGCGTGGAGCTCTACTGCCGCTCCCTTGTGGCACTGTCTTACAGGTCAGTGGCAGAGCTCCACCCCCCCCACTGCCCCACCCCCCCACCCATTCTGAAGCGGGCTGCCTGCCCTCTCCAGCTCCGCAGCCCCCTCTGCTGCCTGTGCTGCTCAGAGCAGAGAGCCAAGAGAGCCAGGGGAGCCTTGGCCTGGGATGACCTGAGCCCCACCTCCAGGCCTCGGCCCTCAGGAGGAGGCCATGCTCCGCCTTTGGAGTGGGGCTGCAGGGGCAGCTCTCTACCTGTTCCATCTCTGCCCAACCTGGGGCCCTCCTCCAGAGGCACCCCCCCACTGGCTCCTTCTGGCCTTTCCTCCTTCTCTGGCCTCTTCCCACCCTACCCTTCAGCCTTTCCTCTCCTTGCTAACCATCCCTAGCCTTCCCCACCTAGAAGCCAGATTGACCCTAATGGGACTGGGTACTCCCTGCCTACATCCTGCTCATGGGTCCCTAGCACTTGAAATTCAGTCAGGACCCTCAGGCTGGCCTGGACTACCAGTGTCCAGGCCCCAGCCCGCTAGCAGCACTGCCCTGCTTCCCTCCTTCTGCCAACCCTGATCTGTGCTCAGTTCCTCGAATGCAGCGGGCACTTGGTGAATGCCTCCAGGCCTTTGCACACACTGTTCCCTCTTCCCAGAACATGCTTTCATCTCCTACTTCTTTCATCCCCCAGGCTGGCCTTGTACCCCACCCCCCTTGTGCCCTGCTGGAACTATTCACACCGTGGGGTAGTTACCTGTTCCCAACCACTGAAGGGGCGTGAATCTGTGCCACATCCCCCAAGGGAGGGGGCTGCATGTGTCCCATACTCCTGGCGCTGGAGTATAGGGGTGCACCTGGGCAGCAAGGTGAGCCAGTGGTGGTGGCCTACAGCATCCTCAAGGTGGCATCACCGCGGAGGAGCCGGAGACCTGTGTGGGATGGGGGCAGGGCACAGTGCTGGACTAGGACCGGCAGACCCTCCTCCCTGACGGGCCTCCCTGCTGTTGTGTGCCCCTGCAGTTACAGCTATATGATTGACAACGTCATCCTGCTCATCACCGGCACGCTGCACCAGCGCTCTATTGCCGAACTTGTGCCCAAGTGCCACCCGCTAGGCAGCTTTGAGCAGATGGAAGCTGTGAACATCGCGCAGACACCTGCTGAGCTCTACAATGCCATTCTGGTGGACACACCCCTGGGTGAGCCACTGGGGCTGAGCGGGGAGCAGGGGGGCAGTGCCTCCACGTGGGGTTCATGTGGACCCCTTGGGGGGGGTTGATGCTGAGCCCAAAAGGGAGGCCTGCCCCCTGCTGCTTATCTTTATCTTCCTCTCTGCCTCCCTCTCATTCTCTCACTCTGCCTTCTGCTCCTTCCCTGTTGCTTTTCTGGGCCAGGCAGGCTACCCCCCAGGGCCTGCCTCGGAGCGTGTAACTTTGTGAAACTGGCCAATTTCTCAGGATGCAGAAGAGGGCTGACCTCATGGAGAGGGGAGAGGCCCAGGTCCCTCAGAGTCTTGGGAGCTCAAACTGTGCTCGTCTGTGGCCCCAAGTGGGGCCAGAGGGGCTGGCTGCCTGTGAGGCAGAGGAGGGAAGCAAATAGCTTCACTGGCCTCCACAGAGCAGGTCCCAGGGGCCAGGTCAGGCAGTGTCCGGCAGGATGCAGGGTTCGTGTCAGAGGCCAAGAAAGGAAGGGGAACTGGGAGCTTCCTGCAGGGCCCCACCTAGGCAGTGCTGGCTCCTGCCTGTCTTGGAGGCTGGGGAGAAGGCACTAAGGCTGTCAGCAGCAAGTGCCCTCATAGCCACAATCCTCGTCCCGAGGGCACCACCTCCAAGAAGTCTCCAGGTTAAAACACTGGTTCTAAGCTGCACTTGTTTCTGTACTAAGAGGCCTGAGCCCTACCTGCTGGGCATATCTGCTGTAGGCTCTCTCAGTAACTCTGAGCTAGTTCATCTTTAAAGAAGGATCATACCGGTGAGTCTGAGGGCCCATCAGGGAAGGGGGCTCTGTCCTGCTCTGGCCTCCCACTTGCAGCCCAGCAGTGGCCCTCTGGGTCACTGGTCCTTGCCCACCCAGCTCATTCTTTGTCTGGAAGAGAAAGAGGCTGGTTTTCCAAATGTGGGCCCCAGGCCCTCCCAGGGCTTGCAGATCTGTGGGCATCAGGCCCCAAATCCACAGCTGCCCCTTAAGGAAGGAGGATGTCATGGCCTCTTATGCAAGTCTGTCTCTGGCATGGTCTGAGCTTGGGTCTGCCCCAGAGGCGATTAGATCATGTTATGGCTGGCCGCCTCTTTATAAATCAGTTTTAGGAGCAAGGATGCAGGAGAAGCTCAGGTCAGTGCACATGGCCCCGAGGATTGCTTCTGCCACTTCCCAGGCAATCGCCCAGGCTGGGTTGGGAGGCCCCCAACCCCTGGGCAGTCAGGCCTGTGACAGGAGCCCCCTGTGCCCTGCAGGGGTGGCTGAAACAACAGCTGGATTCTTGCCTTGGCTGAATCCAGTCGCCCACCCTCACCCCCACATCTTTCTTCCCCAGCGGCCTTTTTCCAGGACTGCATTTCAGAGCAGGACCTGGATGAGATGAACATTGAGATCATCCGCAACACGCTCTACAAGGTAGGGCCCTGGCCGGTGGCAGACTGGCCTCTAGGCGGGGGCCCCTGCCGTGGTGGGCTGGTGGTTTGGGGGGTTGCTGGGACAGGACGCAGCTGTACCAGGCTCCTATCCCGGAGGCTTATCTGCTTCCTTGCTGGCTCCCGCGATGGGCGCAGGCTGCATGGAACAGGTTCTCCGTCTCGGCGCCTGCAGCGGGCCCTGATAAGATCAGCAGGAGTGGCTCGTGCCCCATAGCTTGGCCTGTTGGAGCTGGCCTCTGGATGGTCGCTCCTCCTGCAGCCAGGAGGGTCATGGGCTGCCATCCAGGGCATAGCTTTCAGGTTTACCCTGCCTGGACTGTTGCCAGCAAGGACAGGCTTTGAGCAGAGGCAACAGGACACTCAGGGTGGAGGGAGAGACCCAGCCAGGTGTAGCCGGGTCACCACGTCCTTCTCGGGTTCCTAGGTCTAGAATCAGAGTCACATCCCAACATCCGCTCCCACTGTCTGCTTCCTCCCCAAGGCTGTGCCATGGGTTGGTGACCCCTGGAGACAGAGTGAGCACAGGATTCGTGGGTCTGCACTGCCCTGGCCCAGAGAGGCTAGGAGCAGGGCTGTGAGCCAAGGCGGGGGGCTGGCTAGGGACCAGTGAAGGACATTTGGAACAGACTGGGCTCTGGCTATAGTGAGGCACTGAGCTGTGGTGCCAGGACCCCTGATGGGCTGCAGCTAGGAACATGGGTCAGGCTCCGAAGTGGGGGCCAAAGAGATCCCAGGCCAAGGGTCCTGCTGACCTAACCCTGAGAACATCTTTTGGTCGGATCTTTTCAGGGAAGGGCTTCTCCTACCTGGGTTAGAGCTAGGGGCCCAACACTCGGCTGCCGCCTGAGCCGAGGCCCTCCAGTCTGCCTCCAGGAGTCTGGGCTAGAGTGCAGGGGAGGCTGTGGGGGTCAACGAGGAGCCAGCTTGTGAGTTGCAGGGGTGTAGGCAGGGGAGCAGCACATGCAGAAGCAAGCAGGGAGAATGGGCCAAGTGGCACGCGGTTTGCTGTGGAAGCGCAGGTTTCAGACGGACAGCAGGACATAGGTCTGGAAAAAGAGAGGCACAGGATCAAGTCACCCAGGGCCTGCAGTGCCAGGCTGGAGTTTGAACTATTTTCTGGGGATGGGGTTGGCCCGTGAAGGTTCGCAACAGGACAGAGTATCATCAGAAAGTCCCCTCTGGCTGCAGTGTGGAGAGGACAGAGCGGAGAGGTGAGGTTCAGATAGGGAGATTGCAGACTTCTTTAGTCGTCAGGACTGCCCTAGGCACTAGGAGGGCATCAGTGTCCACACAGGTAAGAGGAGGAAACGGAGGGCTCCGAGAAGCAGCGTCAGTAGCCGGAAGCCACTTCCTAGACCCCGGCAGCCCCGGATCACAACCTGGCTCAGCCTGTTCACACAGCACGTGCTCTGCTCTGCCCCGCTAACAGGGAGGCAGGCCAGGCAGTCAGCCGAGGCTGTGCGCGCACCATCTGAGGGCTCCTGCCCGCCCCCAGCTGGCCCACTGCCGGGATCCCTGCCCTGAGACTGGGTGAGGGGTGCGGCTGTCCCCCCAGCCTCACCCACACCCTCACCGGGCCTGACTGGTTCTAGCTGGAGTCACTGGCGAGGGCTGCTCGGGCACTAGCTCATAAACACCGATCCAAGACTGAGGGCACCCTGCCAGGACCGCCAGCTCGTCAGGCAATGTCCCAGCCCAGTGGCCACAGATGGGAGATTAGACGGACCCTCAGCCACCTGGCGGGTGGGAACTGTAGGCAGCTGGTGCAGCAGCCATGGGCTGGCAGGCTCCAGGGGACAGGGTGGGGGTGGGAAGATAACCTCAGTACCTGGGCCTTTGGGGTCTTGCCAGTTTCTTCAGCTGCCCTCGCTTCCAGAAGAGAGTATGGGCCTGTCCCACCATCTCCCCTGACACTGGGCTCAGCCTCTGAAGGGACTGGTATGGCTCGGGGAAGGCTGGTGGCCTCCCCATAGACTGGAGCTGCAGGCCCCCCACTGGGACAAGCTGGAGATTTGAGTACAGCCACCCTGGCTGGCTGTGAGGAGAAGAGTGGCTGCGGACAGTCCTAGAGGGACTCAGTTATCACCAAGCCATGGTAGGATGGGCAGAGGTTTCTGCCCTGCAAGCCCTCTGATTCCTGGGGATCTGCTGTGCTGGGGTCCATTCTCTCCTTCAGGATTCTGGCTCTCTGACCTATCCTAGACTTCTGTTTCCTCTGACCCCAGTGGTCACCACAGGCCTCCTCCTGAGCCCAGCTTGCCCAGTGCAGCTGGCCAGGTTTTGTCTTTGCTTGTGAACTCCCAAGTCTCATTTTACCCCCTTGGGGCAGCAGACCCTGTGGCTTAAGTCAGCTGGTAGTGGGTGGAAAAGTCTCCAAACCTTGGAGGGAAGACCGCAGTGCTGAAAGCTTTCTAGGCTTCCCAGCTCTCACTCTCAACCCTGAAGAATCATCTCTAGCCTGTGGAGCCACAGTCGCTGTGACCATGCCACCAGAAAGGACCCAGGAGGATCTGAGTGAAGGGAGCTCCCCAGGGTCCCGAAGACCATCCCCTGCCCCCAACCTTGACATGTGTCTGGTTGGTTTTATGAGTGAGTGCTGGCCCGGAACTAGGTCCTGAAATGACCTGTCCTTTCCTTGTGCCCAGAAGGTCCAGTCTTCCTGGGCAAGAAGTGCTCATCCCCACCACAGCCCATGTGTCCAGCCATTGCACTGCAGGGATGACGTCTTTGAGGGCAGTAACCATCCCTCAGCAGGCGTAGGGCTGGCAGTTTGCTTCCTGCTTAATGGTGCCTGGGAGCCACCTGAGGGATAGAAGGAGTTCTGTGAGGTGGGGGGCCAAGAGGGGCCAGGGTGCCCAGTCCAGGTGACCTCGGTGAACTCTCAGGAGTAACCTTCCCTCACTAAGCCCAGCAGCATGTGGTTTGGTGAGGCTGAGGAGGGGGTTTTGGGGGAATGGCAGGCAGAACAGCTGGGGGCAGACCGAGCCCCTCTCTGAGCCTGGCCTCCTGTGGGATGATAGTGGAGGGGCATGGAAGGGCCTGGAAGGGGCAGCACACCACGAGGCTGACGCTCTTCGGCCAGAAATTGCTCTGTCACTCCTGGGTGCAGAGAGGCAGCAGGCCAGCTGATGAACAGTTGGGATTTGTGGATATTCTGAGGCTCTGCCCCAGTCCCCATGTGATGTTTGGACTCACGGTGCAAGGGTCTGGGGAGGGAAGGAGGGAACGGGAAGGAGGAGGCCTGGCACGTGCCCCAGTTCCCTGCCTAGGTTGAGCAAGCCCCCTGCTTCACACAGGCCTACCTGGAGTCCTTCTACAAGTTCTGCACCCTGCTGGGCGGGACCACGGCCGATGCCATGTGCCCCATCCTGGAGGTGAGTGCCTCCCTCTCCTCCCCGCAAGCTGCCAGTCCCTGGGAGCCTGGGCTTGGGGGAAGCTCTGCTGGCTGACTGGCAACTGCCTCCCTCCCTCCCTCCCCTTCCCTCTCGCCTTGCTTGTACACTGGCCCCACAGTTTGAAGCCGACCGCCGAGCCTTCATCATCACCATCAACTCGTTCGACACAGAGCTGTCCAAGGAGGACCGTGCCAAGCTCTTTCCGCACTGCGGGAGGCTCTACCCGGAGGGCCTGGCCCAGCTGGCTCGGGCTGATGACTATGAGCAGGTGAAGAGCGTAGCTGACTACTACCCGGTGAGTGCCCTGGCTACAGCGGACGGGCAGGTCTGCATGCCCAACCCACGGCTGACGGCACGCTCCCACTCACGCTGTCCTTCCCTCCCCTGGGCCAGGAGTACAAGCTGCTCTTCGAGGGCGCAGGCAGCAACCCTGGAGACAAGACCCTGGAGGACCGATTCTTTGAGCATGAGGTGAGGGGTTGCTTCCCTGCCCCTCGTAGGGAGAGGTTGGTGGCTCGGGCCTGACGCTGCTGTCACGGCCACCTGCATACCACACCTGCCTCTGTCTGTAGGTGAAACTGAACAAGCTGGCCTTCCTGAACCAGTTCCACTTTGGTATCTTCTATGCCTTTGTGAAGCTCAAGGAGCAAGAGTGTCGCAACATTGTATGGATCGCCGAGTGCATTGCCCAGCGCCACCGCGCCAAGATTGACAACTATATCCCCATCTTCTAGTGCCCTGGCCCGAGGCTCCCGACAAGTGTGTGTCTGCGTGCGCTGGCATAAAGCCCGTAGTTCACATGCCTTCCCTTGGGGGTAGCACATTGTTCTAGTGACTTTTGGTTTCCCCGAACCTCTCTGAGATGGCTCTTGGGCCTAAGAAGGGGCTGGGCACCAGCTCCCCCTGTCAAGGATGGAACCCCCCCCCCGGAAGGAGGCCCCCTCAGCCCTCTGTTTACAGCCACTGACATGTCTGAGAAGCACGTGGTCATTCCTGAGAACCCCTGGGGCAGTGGGAGCCTCCTCTTACCCCTGTGGTTGGCCCCAGGAAAGGATAGTTTGTCCTTGAGGCATAACTCTGCAAGCCTGTCCCTCAGCCCTGCCCTCTGAGACAATAAACCACCCTGAGCCTAGCTGTCTGCTGTCTCCTTCGGGCCCCAGTACCTCTCCCAGACCCCAACTTCCCTCAGGTGCCACCTTGTCGAGCCTGCCTCTACCAAAGCTTCCAACATCCTTTGTTGGTCCTCTCCCTGTGCAGCCAGGTTCTGCAAGGTCAGGGAAGTCACTGGAGGTCCCAATAGGCCTGTGCAGTTGGGTCCTGGCCCTGGACGGTCCCAGGCGTATTTGCTTACTGAGCCCCACTATGCCTTAGGCCAGCGGCATGACCCTCATTTCACTATGAGGAAGCCCAAATCTGTGGATAAATGATCTTCCCCCAGTCAGTGAAGGGGTAACTTGGTGTGAACCACAGACCCTGTGCCCAGAGCTTCAGCCCATGCTAACCAGCAGGGGTTGCCCAGGCTGTCCCCATCTGTCACCAAACCACAACCTGTCATCCAGGTAGTCACCCCATCCCCACACAGCATTTTTCCATTCTAGGAGAAATAAAAATTTGTATTTAAAAGGTGGCAGTCAGGCAAGTGGGGGCAGCAGCCTGCCTGTGGCTGGGGGGGTTGGGGTGGGTGGTCAGGGCCCTAATTCTTGAGCCAGTCAAGAACCAGGATTCACCCTTTGAATTGCAGCACTGAGGCAATGGTGCCTCGAAAAAATCCTGAGGGGGGTCCCCACCCCACCCAGTCACTCCTTAGTTTGCAGAGACACGGTCTGCGGGATCCTGTCGAAGTCTACAGCTAAGTCTAGCACAGAGCTCCCCATCCAGCTGGGTTCTCCCAGCTCCATGGTGGAACCTTGCGCCCAGGAGGGTCTGTGTGGGCTCATGAAGCAGTAGAGAGGCCTGGAGGCTTATTGGGAAGCCTCAGCTTCACCAGGCCTGGCCTGGGGCACTGATCAAGTGGGGAGGGCTAGGGTCCTTAAGGCCAGGCTCTAGGGCAGGCTCGGGGGGGTCACAATGCCCGGGGAGGGCCAAGGGCTCCTGGGACCTCCTCTGCCGAAGCAGCTAGGCCATCTGTGGGCATTGCTCACTGGGCGGCCACGGGGGAAGGGCCTGGGTCCGGGTTCGGGCCCGGGTCCTGGGCTGCATCCTGAGCTGGGGTGGAGCCGGGCTGGCCGGGCCGCAGTGCTTTTGGCAGACAGTGATTGATGAAGAAGGTCTGCAGGAAGCGGCGCCGCAGGCCCTCAGGCAGGTAGTAGTGGATGAAGTACATGAGCCCCAGGCCATGGCCCGGGTAGTAGCGGCGGCGTGGCTGAACCGCCAGCAGTGCATCGGTGATGGCATCTACCACAGGGCTGAGGTCTGGCAGTGCCAGGCGCAGTGAGTGCAGGAACTGCCCGTGTAAGTGCTCGATGTAGTCCTCGCCGTAGGCCTGGAGCAACTCTTGGGGCAGGCTGGCCAGCAGCAGCTCCTTGCGCTGCTCCCACTGGCCCACGTTGCGCACCGACTCTGGGGGGAGGGAGCGAGCGGCAAGGTCGGGGTGCGGTCAGTTAGGGAAGCCAAAGCCAGACTCAGGTCCATCTACCCCCAAACTGATCCCTGCCTCCAGCCAGAGCCTTGCCCATTCCTCAGCCCTGATCCCACCCCAGACAGGACCACATCCACATGCCCCATCCCAAACCCAACCCCCACCTGTTTTAAAGCAGCCAGGCTGGATGACGCTGACCTTGACCCCCCAGGGCAGGAGTTCACAGCTGAATGTGTCCATGAGCAGCACCATGGCCGCTTTGGAAGCCCCATAGGCCGCCAAGCACGGGTATGGCATGTCTCCTGGGGAGGGGTTGGGAGTGAAGCAG
Source organism: Neogale vison (assembly GCF_020171115.1). NCBI lineage: Eukaryota > Metazoa > Chordata > Mammalia > Carnivora > Mustelidae > Neogale > Neogale vison. The sequence continues at coordinate 18,122,965 of NC_058097.1, forward strand.
CTCAGCCAGGGCCAGAGGCTCTGGCGTCCCTCCCCACTCTGCAGCAGCACCTTTTCTACTCTAGTGGGGAAGGGCACTCACCTGCTGGGCTGCCCACAGTCACAATGCGGCCCCTAGAACGTCGCAACAGTGGCAAGAGACCCTTGGTCAGCTCAAGCGCACCGAAGAAGTTCACCTCCATGCAGCTGCGGAAAGTGGCCACTGGAGACAGCTCCACATCAGCCACCACATCGTTGTAGCCTGCGTTGTTGACCAGGCCCCACAAGCCTGAGGTCAGAGAAGGGATGAAAGAAGAGCCCAGAGATCCGGGTCAGGGCAGCGGCAAACCTGTAACTCCTGCCCATTCGCTCCCACCCAAGCACACCCTCTCTCCTGGGGGAGCCACGGCCACTGACCTGTGCTGGTGGTGTGGGCCTTTGTGAACTCCAGTGCTCGGCTGATGTCTGCTGGCTTGGTTAGGTCCATCTGCAGCAGCCTTAAGCGAGGGGAACAGCAGGCGCGCAGCTCTAGGGCACCGGGGCTGTCCAAGTCCAACACGGTGGCCAGCACCGTAAAGCCCATGGCGTCTAGCTTCTTGGCCGTCTCCTTGCCAAAACCAGAGTCACAGCCTGGCCAGGGCAGAGCAGCCAGTCAACTCCTACTGTGGCCCAGTCCGGCCCAAGACAACTCTAGGATTCACCGGGGTCCAGACAGGATCCAGGCCCCTGGATATCCAGTCTTCAGCAGTCAGCAGCCCTCCCTCCTTCCCAGATTTGCCTCTACAGGCTTTGCCCCTCTGGCTGAGCACCTGGGCCCCAGCTCTCTCATAGCTGCCAACTCCCTGACTCCCCATAGCTGCCCCAAACATGGCTTACAAGTCCCACTTTACAGATGAGGACACAAAGACCGAGGAATTCAAAGTTGCTTCCCGAAGTCACTTAGCCAGTAAAGAGGACAGTCAGGACTCTCCTGGAGGTCAGCGGGAGACCCTGCCTGCTTTGCTCTCAGGCCTCAGCTTGTGGGTACAGTAACACAGCCTCTCCCTTTCTCGCTGCCCTTGCCTGGGCTTCTTCCTCTTACCTGGCCTAGGAAGCAGCCCCTCTTTGGTCCTGTCCCATCTTGCCCCCTTGAATCCATTCTCTACCTAACCAGCCAGAGGGATCTTTCCAAAAATGACAGTATCACTCTGCGGCTCAAAACCTTTCCAAGCCCCCCGCCCCCCACCACCCAGCCCTCGGGATGAAGCCCAAGCTCTCCGTGCACGTCATCACAACCTGAGCCCCACCTCCCTTCCCGGCCAACACCCCTACTATTGTTCCAGGCTGCAGGCAAGCAGGAGGCCAATCCCCACCTCACCCTTGACCCCTAGTCTTGGAATTCCAATCAGTGGCAACAGTGGGGCATTCTCTGAGCCTCAGACCACTTGCCCCCAGGACAGGCAAGATGATGGATGGAGAAGAGAACAGACCTGCATTTGAATCCCTTCCCACACCCAACAAGTGTGACCTGAGGTCAGTTACTACTTTAGAGACTTAATTTCCTGTCTTTGGTATGTGGAGAGAGGAACCACCAGGCAGAGCCAGAGTGAGGGTCTCATAAGCAATGCCCCCTTCCTTGACTGTTCCCATTCTGATCCCAATTCCTGGGCAGCCAGCAAGGGGAGGGAGAGGCCCTTGAGGGTTGAGGCTCTCTGAAGCCTGTCTCCCTGGAAGTCCTGCTGAACATAAGCTTCACAGGAGCCCTGCTTCCCCAGTTCTGGTCAATTCTGGACACTCTGGGATGGGAAGCCCTCTTCACCTCAGCCCCGTCCCCTCCGCTGCAGCAGAGAACAAAGCTGAGCAGGGGGCTGTGAGCTGGGCTTTGCGTGGGTGGCTGGGGGACTGCAGACAGCCCTCGGCTGATGGGTCTTTCCAGAGCCAGTGTGGCTCCAGGAGGCAAAGGAGCACCTGTGTGCCTGCTCGAATAAGCTCCCTCCCGGAGCAGATAAGCCATTCACAGGGAGAGGGAAGCCTTCCAGAGCCTCAGCTCTGTGGCCCCAACAGTCACCCATGCCTTGCACACCCTGTTGTTCACCTGTACACACAAAGATACCTGTACATACCTCCAACCTGCCTGCCTATTCACACGGGGGTTCATGCCCAGGAAACCCCCTGCCACCATCAGTACACAGACATACACACAAGGCACTCAGCCACTCAGCCCAAACTCTGACCCCATGGCTGAGCTCTTGGAGTGGCCTTGGGCAGCAGTTTTCAGGGGAATTCTCAGGCAGCTCTGGCAGGCTCAAGACACTGTTCCTGGCAGGTGAGGCAGGGCCTGGTCACCTCTTTGTCTTGCGGTCAGGTGGTGAGAAAGGAACCCGCAGAGAAGCTGGACTGGGTTGGGCAGCGCTCCCAGCCCAGGGCTTTACCACCAGAGTTGCGGGAGCCCAAGCCTCAGCTGGCGTCCCACCTCTCCCCTTACTCTCAGGCTCAAAGCAAGGAGAAGTAACAGCAGCAGCATGAAGGCCTGAGGGGAGATCTCAGGAAAGACTGCCCACTGGGTCACCAGTACCAGCAGATAGCCCGGGTCCTGTTGAGGCAGCTCACGTATTAGAAGGCAGAGCCCACAACCTAGTTCCTGCTTCATACCAGGAGGGTCTGTATCTTTCCTTCCCCAATCCCTTGAAATTTCATACTGTACCCTGAACTCAGGTCCCACGCATCCAGCCTGAACCCTGCTTTAACTCCGCCCTCTTGCTGAAGCCCAAAAGCCTCATGCCATCCCTACTCCCACCCCACCTCAGCAATCTGGCTTCTTACCTGGCATTCAGGGCCTCTTCTGAGGAAACAACCTCCACACATCCCAGCAGCCGGGCTAGTTATGGACTGTCCCCTACCCAGGCCATGCTCATTCCTGTCTCAAACCTTTGTCCCACATCCACGCTTTGTCTGATCCAAACACCTTCCATACATCTTCACTCATCCTCCCAGGCCCAGCACAAGGATGGCCTCTGGAAAGTTCTCCCTGGTCCATCTGATCATGCAAGGGCCCCTACTGGACAGAGCCTCTAAGAAGCTGATCTAGAGGCAGCCCTCAGAGGCAGGGCCCAATGTAAGGGCAGAGCTCTGAGAACCTGTCCAAAGCCATGGGGGTTGAGGGAGAACTAGGCTGCCCCTCCCCCCATACAACAGAGCCAGTTCCCCCTGGCCTTTCTCCCCCTCCCCACTTCGGGCTAAGTCTTAGTCGCCCCCTGCCCCCTCACTACCATCCTTCTGGTGACAGATTTATTCCCTGCTCTAGACAAAGGGAACTCTGCCAGGCGGCAAGAGGCACCTGAGTACAGCCCTCCAAGACCTCCTTCCCGGGCACTGGAGGAGGAATTGTGGGGTGGGGTGCTGGTTGCAGACTCTGGACGGCTACCTCAGCAGTTTGGGGATGGGTGGCAGGTTCTGAGAGGCAGCTGAATGACTGGATGCCTCTCATGGTGACCTCAACCTTTTCTGGAGTCTAAGGATCCCAGTCAACTGGGGGGAGGTGCCTCAACTCCCCATCTAAGCGCCTTTCTCTGACCCCAGGGAAGAGGAGATAGGGCATCCCATGTGGGGATGTCAGGCAGAGGTCAAGGGGTGACCATCCTCTGAAGTCCCTCGGAGCGCGCCCCTGTCCAGAGACTGCCGTCTTGAAGAGGGGCATAGCATAAACCCCAAACTCCAGGAGGTTCCGTCTTTCTCATCCAGCAGTTGTCCCTGCGCACCTGCCCACTCCCGGCCTCATTCTCCCTCCAACGCTCTCCACAGCGGCAGGTAGTTAACCCGGACTTAGGGAGGTGCCTTGCGCTTCCTACTTGGCTCACTCCCGGCACCCAAGGAAAGGCGACACTCCCACTCCTGCGCTAGGGTCCCGCCTTGCCTTGGCGTGCTCAAGGGGAGCCCTCTGGGGGTCTGGTCCCGCCCTCGAGCCTGGAGTCCCCGCGCTTCGCGCACTCACCGGTGATGAGCACCGCGCGAGTGGCCACGGGCAGGCGCGGCGAGCGCGCCAGGCGGGACAACGCGATCCAGCCGGCGGCGGCCAGCACGGCGAGTGCGGCCGGCGGGGGCAGCAGGCGCTGGCACAGCCAGTCGAGCGCAGCCAGCAGCGCCAGCGCCGCCAGCAGCGGGCGGCCCAGACGCAGGTCTGCGCGCAGCAGCTGCAGCAGAGCGCGGGCCGCCACAAGCAGCCAGGCACCGCCCGACGGCCAAGGCCAGCGCTCCATGGCGGCTGGGCCGGGCTGGGCCGGGGCGGGGGCCGGGCTGGGGAGCAGGGAGAGGGACTTGGGGGCCGGGGCGAGGGGCGCGGGGTGCGGGGTGCAGCAGAACACCGGCCAAGGACGGGAGGGACACTCGCTTTCTCTGTTCGCCCTCGGGCCGAGCTTATAAAGAGCCCCGGGGGGGCGGGGGAGAGGGCGGAGCTGAGGCGGGGAAGGGGGCGGAGCTTTCCTCCACTTCTCACCCGCACCCTCCTCCGGGCAGGTGCCCCCCCCCCCGCCCCGCCCCTGCGGCCGATCTGCTTTCTAAGAAGCCGGAACAAAGTCCCAAAGTTGCTGCTAGAGGAGGAGCCGCCTAGCCGCGGACCGTGCCGGGAACAGGGCCGGTCGGTGTAGCCCTCGTCCCTTGCATCTGCTCACCCTTTCGCCCACACCCCCCACGCTCCCAAGGTCGCTGACCAGTCGCTCCCCGGTGAGCACACCCACCTCACACTTGTTTGGGACACCTAAGGACACTTAGAACCACAATCAGCTTCCCACATCGACAGCACCTGTGCTGGCCTCCTGGCCTGCCGAACAGCTTGGAGAAGCAGCCCGCCCTCACCCGGCCGGCCGCCGCAGCCGCAGCGGGCACACGCGCAGCACTCCCACGCTGTGCACGGCCGCAGGTCCCGCGCGCGCGCGCAAACACACACACACACACACACACACACACACACACACATGCACGCCCTGACGCGCGCTCACACCTAAGCTGCCCGCGGCCACAAAACCGGCTTGTGGCGGGTGCTGGGGGGAGCAAGATGACTGCCCAGGTTCTTGGGAGTCTCTTGCCCCGCCTTCCACCTTCCCTCCAGGGCCCAGTCCTAGGGATGCACCAACCCCACCTCCTTCTGCTAAACAAGTGTGCGTGTGTGGGAGTGCAGATGTGTGTGTGTGTGTGTGTGTGTGTGTGTGTGGCAGAGGCGGGGGCTCACAGAAAGTGTCTAGGCCTCCCGTTACTTCCAGCCCACCCTCCCTCCAACCCATACTCCAGGCCAATGGGGACACCTGGAGAGTCAGTGAGGGCAGCCTCTAGGACAAAGTGATCCCTGTCCTACTCCCATGATCCCACAGGGTATAAAATAAGTGATGTGAGTGTGGGTGCATTTCCCTGCCTGTATATATGAAGATCTGTGTTTGTGTGTGGCCCAGCGGCCCCCCATCCTGCCACCCCCGTGTCTGGCACCCTGTATTTGGCATCCATGCTAGGGCTCTGCCAGGCACTAGGAATTGGTGCCAGCATTTGGCTGCCAGGCCTGATTTTGAGGGCAGTAGGTGCACCCCATGGCAGAAGGAGTCCCTGCTTCCTGTGGGCCTCTGGATCTTGCCCACTGGCTCATCTATGCCCAAACTAGGTCCTGGGAGGTCATGGACCCCTCCTAGCCTTGTGCCCAATCTCTATCTTAGGTGCTCAGGCTCTGTGCCATGGCTTAGAGGCAGTGTCTCCTTCAAAGCCTTGTCTGCCACCCAGGCATAGCTCCCTCTTGGGCCAGGGGAGTCGCAGAGAGGGGGCTGGGAGCCATTTAGGAAGGGACCTCTGGGTTGAGGGCCCATCTCCTGTTCAGAGCCACTTCTGTGCCTTTAAGCATTCCTCCTCCTCTCAGCACAGACGGCAGGCTAGCCCTGGCCTGGGGAGGAAATGTGTGACTACCTTGAGCACATGACCTTGTGTACCTGTTTGTGCCAGTATTTGCAAACACTTGTGTCCATGTCCTGTGCCATGACCTGCAAGTGCCTGAGAGTGCACTTGTGTATGTTGTGTGTGCTTCTGGTGACTCTTTCTTTGTCTGGGCCATCCTTTGGAAACTCAGGGAAACATTCCTTTTCTAAAACCTGCTGACTCCTGTTGCTCTGAATCTATGGCCCAAGCTCACAGGTAGACACAGAAGCCTTGGCCTAGCTTCCTGACCTGAGCTGTAGACCCTGGATTTGTGGGAACCCCCACCCCACTTTGTCACCCTATTGAAAGTCTGGCTATGGTTTCTCCTGCCTTGGCGTATTAAGGGCTTCCTTGGGAGAGGGACAGGCATTTAAAGGAGGAAGTGGGGTGGGGGTCCCAGGCAGTCTTCAAGGTCAAGGCCACACAGGTAGTCCTTAACACTTGCTGAACTAGAGCCCAAACTCTGGGAAGTGGAAGTGGGACAGCAAAGTGAGAACACAGAATGAGAAGCAGAATCCTACACTGTCCTGAGAAGGAACCATGAAGAATCCTGACTTATTGGGAAGCCCATGGTGGGGAGAAAGACTTGCTGAGAGGGGGTATAGAGAATTGCCTTTGGTTGCAGAGTATAGGATGGCTAGGATGGGAAGGGGATATTTCCAGCTCATCTTTTGGGATTCTCTGCCACCTTGGACAGAACCATTAGTCTTGTGTGATTTGGGTCTTGTGGGACAGGATGATCTGCCACATTTTTATATGTGCCCACCCAGCTTACCCAAATTCACCCTACTTCCAAGGCCAAGAGGCCAGGCCTCCTTCCTAGGATCTATGCGGCAGTCTTCTGTGGCCTCCTCGGCAGCTGAACCCTTAGCCCTCATCAGGTGGAGAAGTTCTGGAAGTAGAAAGAAGGTGGTTCAGGCAGTCATAGATGGGAGGGGCTGGCCCAACCCTGTCTGAGGCCTGCTGCCAGCTTGTGCCTGCCCAGGGGCAGAGAACCAGCCTCTGCCAGAACGAGGAGTCTGGGCTGGCAGGGGCCTCCAAGGAAGAGAAGGGAAGGGAGGCAGAGGGCAGTAGCCCCAACTGATAAGGCAGGGCCTGACAGGGTCAATGGAATGAAGAGCAACCAGAAGGATCAGAGCCCCCTAGTCACCCCACCCCTAAGCCCTCAGCCCATTGTCTCCCTGAGTCCTCAGTCTGACATCCCCCTCACTGCCCGCCGCCACCCATGATCTCTCCTCCCCCTTGGTCAGAAACCTGGTGAGGCAAACCCTTAGCTTACCCAGGCTCTAGAGGGTCACTGGTTGGTGGGGGGGCTGGCAGGCTGGCTCCAGTCTGCTCCAGGTGAGTCTCGCAGCTCACTGGCACCATCTGCTGGCCTCGCTGGAAGGGCGCGGCTCTGAGGGGATAGAGTGAAGCTGAAGGCAGGATTTGAGGATGGGGGAACAGAAGCACGCGTGGGGTGCCGTCCCAGTCTCCAAGAGTTCACCCTCTGTCCCCTGGCCACACTGGGGCTCCTGGAGCCAAGACTCCTTCATCATGTCTTCCTCCCTGGGTGGTGCAGCTCAGGGGCAGCAAAGTCCCAAGGAGGCCCTGCCTTGCCCTCTGGTCCCTCCCAGCACTCCACCACCCTTCCCTCCAGCACATGGCAGAGGGGCCCATCTTTCTGGCAAGGGCCAGTACCCCCACTGAGGTTCCAGACCCCATCACCCCTATCCTCAGAGATAGCAAACTTTTGTTCAGTTTCTACTGGATGCCAGCCCCTGTGGTGGGTGTCCTGGGTTCATAACAACAACCGGCCTCTTCCACTGGTGGCCGCAACAGAGAACGTCTTTCACCTCAATCCCATACAACTCCCCTCCAGCACTGTTCTTGTGCTCCCCTCTCCTCAACCACATTTCTTTAAATTTATCTACGATCGCCATCTCCACTCTCTCCCCGCCCCCACTCTAGCTCTGCCTGGCTCCCCCTCCTGACCTCACCAAAGGCCACCAGAGGACTACATCCCATTTCCCAAATACCACAGACACATCTCTGCTCAGGTGTACGTGAGCTCTCGCTTCAGACTCAGGGGTACTTGAGCCCAAAGTCTGGGATCTTGAGAACTGTGTTAATGCGGGACCATGTTTGCCACATGCGGCCTCATAAAATTTCGTTTCTGTGGGCCAAAGGAGAGCTGGGAATGGTCTTGAGCAAATGAGATACCTGTCCCAGTTGCCAGGAAATGGATTTAGGGATGGGGGGAGAGTGGAGGCTGGGAGTCTTGTTGAGGTATCCAGACAAGGGACAGAAGCAGAGGTCTGCTTTGGGCTAAGCGAGTCCAAGATGCTCGTGGATATGCAAGAGCTGAGCCCAGAGGCACCTGGATACCAGCCGTCTCCAGCACATAACACGGCTCCGTGGCACAGGAGCCCAGGAGATCACCGACCCACCTTCATGTGCCCTAGGCATGAGGTGAAATCCCTCTGTTTTCAGAGGTACGCTATCTAGGCTGTGCATCTGGAAATCCGGCCCTTTGGTTAGTGGGGAAGGGTAAGGCAGGGGAAGCCTGGGATATCACTTGCATTTTCAAACCGTCTTGCACTTTTCTTTTGCCTCCAGGATTGAAGGCAGATATTTGGGGATTAGGGTCCTCAAGTTTGGGAAACACTAAGAGAATGTGCTCAGAAGTGTTTTCTAGACCAGCCCTGGGGGGGGAAAGGCAAGCCCAATTGAGAACACCTACCTGCCAGGAGTGCTTGGCTGACTCCAGGTGAAACCGGCTATCTCGGATCCCACAGTGTGGTTTTTTTTTTTTTTTTTTTTAAGAGTTTATTTATTTATTTGACAGACAGAGATCACAAGTAGGCAGAGAGGCAGGCAGAGAGAGAGAGAGAGAGGAGGAAGCAGGCTCCCTGCCGAGCAGAGAGCCCGATGCGGGACTCGATCCCAGGACCCTGAGATCATGACCTGAGCCGAAGGCAGCGGCTTAACCCACTGAGCCACCCAGGCGCCCCCCACAGTGTGGTTTTTGAGTCATTCGTAACCTTCTGCCACATTTCCTGTGTGTTTGTCATGTGCCATTCCTGTGTGTGGTTTCCTTGTCCCTTATTTTATTTACTATGCTCATATAGTCCCTGTGAAGCAGGTACTATACATGAGACAACAAACCCAGGGGCACCTGGTGGCTAAGTAGGTTAATCAGCCGACTCTTGGTTTCTGCTCAGGTCATGATCCCAGGGTCCTGGGATCCAGCCCCAAGGGGGATGTCCTCCGAGCAGAGTCTACTTGTCCCTCTCCCTCTGCTCCCCCCTCCCATCCTGCTCTCTCTCTCAAATAATAAATAAATAAAATCTTAAAAAAAAAGAAAGAAAGGAAACCCAGAGAGGTTATGGGGTGCCGTAGGTCACACAGCTATCCAGATGCTAGGCTCCCAACCATCTGGTCACACTGCCTCCTGGCCTTCAGCCTAGGGGGCTGGCAATACCTGGGTGAAAGACTATCAACCTTTTTTAAAAATTTGCTTCTAGACTAGAAACATGTCACCCAATGGTAGAATTAAGGCAAGTTGTTAAAACAAATTCTAAGACTTGCTTCTTTATAATTCCATCACGGCTGATTTAGGCCTTTTTTTTTTTTTTTTTTTGGCAGAACAACTGCAAAAGATACAAAAATTAGTTGCTGTTGGCTAGCTGATTTACTTTATTTACATATATAAAATTCACCCCACCCTTGGTGGCTAATACCCCCCTGGGGAAGCTGTGGCTGTTTTCTGATTGCTGGTGGGGAGGCCTGTGTGCGTTGTTTTTTTAAATAAACTGAAACCAGATGGAGGGGGGTTTTGTTCACAGCCTTGCCTACAATTTTCTCCAGCAAATTCCTTGAAAAGCCAACCACCTATGAGTGGTGCCTGTTCTCCTAGGAGGTCTCTCACCGCTGGTATGCAAATGGTGAGCAGGATGGGGATTTCTGAAAGTGAAACAAAATAAGGGGCAGAGGAAGCTTCTTGGGTCAGGGGCTTTCTGGAATGCGGGGTCATCTCATGGAGCCCCAGTTTTAGGTCTGCACTTAGAGTTTGTGTCCTCATTCCCCACTTCTCCCTGGAGTTGGGGGTTGGCCTGGGGAGATGGAGTCTTGGGCTGGGCTTGAGTCAGAATCACCTGGACCCATCACCGGGTGAAAATAAGGTTTCCAGACTCCCCCGTATGTATCCCATTTGTACTGCTAACTGCTGGTGTGAGACGCCACCTCTTCAAATGGGTTGATTTTTGAGTTGGTGGAGGGGGGGGTATATTCCCCAAAAGGGGCCCAAGCCATTCTGGCTTCCATCCTGGGAAGACCACTTGCTCATGGTGGTTATCGAAATATTTTTAATCACCAGCCAGGTCTAGGGCTTTTGTAATGTCCCTCGAGCACCTCGTTAAGTGATTCCTTGCTTGGAGAGATGAAGCAAAGCCTCCCCCTGGTCACAGTGTCAGAGGGTTAGCATTTTTCTTTGGAATGTGAATTGGGTATTGTCGCAGTGAAGTATGACCCAGTCCCCGGGCAGGGGGAGGACACGTCTTTCCCAGCTCCAACCTTCATTCCTAGCTCAGAACACTGTTCTTTTGGATTCCGAGCCTTTTCAGATAATTGTGTCAGGTTACATAAGGTTTCAAGATATGAGCACTCAAAGGAAATTCCGCTGGGAACAGGCCTGAGAGGTTCCGGCGCATAATTTGCTTTCAAGTATTCCAGGAAAAATTCAGGTGTTTCAGGCCTGCACATTTCTGAAATAAAGTAACCACAGTCAGCAGCTTTGCAAGCATGTACCATTGCCCATAGAAGTGAGCAAGCAAAGAGAGCAATTTCATGCAGGATGAAAATACCCCTCCCTGGGGAGCATGTGCAGGCCCCAGGGAGAGGAGGTCATTTACAAAGAGGACCGCTTTGACCAGGTGGCCATAGATATTTTCACCAGCACAAAACACCCTTTACCGCCCCCCACCCTCTCCTGCGTCTTAGGTAACACATGTGGTAGACACAAGCCTTCAGTTTTCCAAGAAACATAAAATAAAAACTGAATTACTGGCAGAGAAGTTTTAAAATCTTTAGTTCCTCGGACTCTGTGGGCACATTTTTCACACATCATGATTTTTATTACATTTGCCTCCAAGGGACTACCCTGCAGCAGCTCTGTTGCATAAGGCGCTGTTTCCAAACACCTTGTCCCCAACGAGACACACAGAATAAGTTTTATCTAGGTCTGAGAGAATTCTGGAGGGGTGACATCGTGTTCCAGGCTGCACTGGTTATAGTCAACAGTGGGAAGGCTTCCAGAATCTTCTCACCAAAGAAGCTGAAAGAATATTCTGAATACCGAGCAGTATTTCTTTCTTAAAGCACAAAGTGGTCATAAAAACCATTTAACACGGAAAAATTAATGGGAGGAAAATGTCCTTTGTGTAGCAAATTTAAAAAAATCTTTACAAGGCATACGGAAAAAAAAAATAGATGTCCTACGTTGAAGGGATAATAAGATAGGAAAGACAAAATTTTTGCACCAAAAATAATTCAACAAGTATCATTTACTTTATAAAAGGCTTCACAAAAGAACTCCTATAGGAAGCACTATCTTTTCATTTATTCCATCTTTCTGCCCTCCCTTCCTTCCTTCAGCAAACATTTATTGAGCGCTTGCTGTGTTCCAAGCTCTGTACTAAGGAGTTAGATAAGCATCATTCCTCCCCCTTGGGGTCTCTCTGGCTGTCTGGAGGGACAGCCCCTAATCAGATCAGTACACAATCAGGAGCCACTGAGAGTGGAAACCAGAGTCCCATGGTGCTATGGGAGTAACAGTGTCTTCTGAGGGTCGGGGAAAGCTAGCCCAGAGGAAGTGATGATCCAGGTAGCAAACAGCATCAGTGCAAAAGGCCTCAGTATGACCTCGAGCCTGGTCCTTTGAGGAAAGGGAGGCCCATGAGGCTGTAGGAATTACCCGGAGCCAGGGGGCACGGGAGGTCTTGGAGGCCACTGTGAGGAGAAGGGTTTGATTCTAATTTCATGGTGTATTGAACTATTGCTCCCTGGGGAGCAGGGAGGGTCATGATGGTTGTAAGTAGGAAGTAAAATAATCAGTTTGGCTTTAAAAAAAATACTTTTTTTGACAGCCACAAGTTGTGAGGAGAATGGACTGAGGGGGATGGGAGCCCACAATGGAAGCACTAAGACCAGTCTGGAGGCTACTGAGCTTGCCGGGGCAAGAAATTCTGGTGGCCATGGGCAGAAGCCAAGTGGAGGGGCCGGTTCATCCAGGGTTCATTGGAAAGTGTACTGTGACCCAGACAAAGTGGACCCAGAGAATGAGAGCGATGGCTGGCCACATCCCACCCGGGCTAATTTGACAATTAAAATTTAATTTTATTAGTTGATGAAATGGATAGCATCATCTTCCCGATGGAAAGATAAGCAAGGTCTAGATGATACGTATGGATGTCTACTACCGGCTGAACACTCCATGTGCTTTAGTAGTACAAGCCACAATTTCAGTCCTCATCACACTTGTGTTGTAGCTAGTCACCTTCATTTCACCAAAGGAGCAAATTGAGACTCACAGAGGTGAACGAGTTTGCCCAGCTGGCGATGGCAGAGCTGGGATTGAAACTGGTAAACTATGGACCTGCCCTGGGATGAGTGACAGGTCTTGGAGGGGCCCAGGTGCACAATGGCTCTAATGAAGGATGGGGCTGGTTTGGCACAGGGCATGGGGATTTTTTAATCTTTAAGGGTGTGCAAGCCCTTAAAACCACAATTGGGCCTTTTCTCCCTGTAGCCTGGTCGCTTCCACCCTGGGCAGACTGACCCTGTGGGGCAACCATTGTGGACAGGAACAAGTTCTGCCCCAGGGGCTGACTTCTGTTCCAGAAAAGTGGGCCTTACATTTTCATGGAAATTGGCCAAAGGGGCAGGAGGAGCTAAGACAACACTCCAAGTAAAGGGAATCCTGTGGGGAAAGGCCTGGGGGTGGCAGCAAATGCTGTAGGTTCCAGGAGCTGTGTAATCCTCAGAGAGGACAGGGCTGGAGAGGTGGACAGGAACTTGTTCTTCAAGTCCTTGGTAGCCGTGTTGTGGTCTTTTAATTCATCCTAAATGCAAAAGGGACCCCTGGAAGTATCTTACACGAAAGACCTATCAGCTGTTATTTTCATATTGAGAAGGTTTCTCTGCTACGGGAGTGGGCAACGTGTTGCTTGCTTTCTTTAGTAGGTGATGCCCTGGGTGGTGTCAGGTTCTGGACTGGGGACCTCACTATGTTGACAGAGTCCGGAAGACTATGATCAAACTGCCTGTGCTTTTAAAGAGCAAGTTTGACCAAGGGTACATGACTGGTTCAGTTTGTAGACATGGACCCTTGATCTTGAGGTCATGAGTTTGAGCCCCATATTGGGTGTAGAACTTAATAAAAATAAATAAATAAATAAATAAAAAGCAATTTGGCCAGAGGGAGTCCTTTTCTCAGAGAGCCTGGCTTGGAATCATGCAGACAGGCATGGAGGGAATTTGAGCTGCCCCTTGGACTTTTGTTTCAAATGAGACCTGTTTTAATTCATTGTATGTGTTTAACCCTATTTGAAACCCACTGTATTAATTTCCTATTGCTACAATAAGCTAGTGCCACAACACATATTTAAAAATAATACACATTTTTTATCTTACAGTTCTGGACGTCAGCAGCTTGAAGTGGGTCTTACTGGGCTGAAGTCAAGGTGTCAGCAGGCTTGTTCCTTCTGGAGGCTCTCGGGAACAATCTGTTTCCTTGCCCTTTCCAGCCTCGAGGCTGTCTGCATTCCTCAGGTCCTGGCTTCTTCCTCCACCTTCAAAGCCAGTAGCACAGTGTTGTCATATCTCTTTGACCTTTGCTTTCATTATCACATCACCTTCTCCCATTCTGACCCTTGGGCCTCCCTCTCATAAGGGCCCTATGACCAACAGTGAGCTGACCTGGGAAATCCTGGATAATCTCCGCCATTTCAATCTCCTTAATTTAATCAAAGTCCCTTTTGCCTTGTAAAGTGACATATTCATAGCTTTCAGAGATTAGGATGGGGACACCTTTGGGAGGCCATAATTCAGACTACAACCCACTTTAACAAATAAAGAGAAAGGGGGAACCTGGCTGGCTCAGTCAATAGAGCGTGTGACTCTTGGATCTTGGGGTTGTAAGTTAGAGCCCCATGTTGGGTGTAGTGATTACTTAAAAATAAATTTTTTATAAGATTTTATTTATTTGACAGAGACAGCGAGAGAGGGAATACAAGCAGGGGGAGTGGGAGGAGGAGAAGCAGGCTTCCCGCCAAGCAGGGAGCCCGACGCGGAGCTCCATCCCAGGACCCTGGGATCATTACCTGAGCGAAAGGCAGACTCTTAACAACTGAGCCACCCAGGCGCCCCCAAAATAAAATCTTTAAAAAAATATGGAGAGAATGATAAGCCCAGCAGCTGGGAGAAGAATGGTCTGGATGTAGGCAGGCAGTTGTTAGGAAGCTAGGGTAGAATCAGCAAGTAAGATGCTGGTGGTCCGGACTGGAGTGGAGTGGGAGGAATGGACACTGGACAAGCTGCCTAGTCTTGGGAACTATCTGGTTTAGATGGGCAAGGACCAGGAGGAGACTGGGTAGTTAGTGGTGCCCTTTGGAGGGCGTGAGCGAAGGAACAACTTTGTGGCAAAGACAGAAAGGGTATATAGGGATATGTTGCATTTAGATGCCCATGGGACATCCAGGAGACATGCCTGGGAGGCAGGTGGACCCAGGGCATAGATGGCTGTGACTCTCAGATTCTCTCCCTTCCCTATGGGCATAAATGGGCTCATCCTCTACATTGATTTCTGGGTCATCATCTCTGTTGGATCCTAAGGTCCTTCAATTCCAGGTAGAGTCATCTTGATTGACATCTAAACAAGAGAAATCATCTTGTATTTCTGAGGCCAGAGTAGCAGTGATATTTATTCCACACCGAGTTTGAGTTTATCAGGCCTGGAAACAAGAATTTATATGGGAGAGAGATTAAATCACTTGCACAATGACTCACAACTGACTTTTGACAAAGCAGGAGTTGTTATGTTGCTTTTACTGTACACAAGTGGCTCATACATTTTAGGCATAGGGATGCTTTCTGTCCAACCTGTTATGAGCAGGTAGCCAGCTAGCTGCTCACCATTTTAGGGCCTTGGAGATATGCATCGGACTGCTGGCAGAAGACAAAGTTTCTTCATTGTTTTTTTGGGGGCGGGGGAAAGCCTGAGCTCATGAGAGAGTCCATTTCCAGTGCTCCCTGGCTTTCAGGGAAGTCAGGTCCAGGAAAGAGTCTTCAGGCCCTGGGACCCAGGAAGCAGGCACCTGTCCCTGGCAATCTTTTTTTTTTTTTCCTTAAGATTTATTAATTTTTTTTTTTTAAGAGAGTGAGAGGAGAGGCGGAGAGAATCTCCAGAAGAATTCCTGCTGAGCGCAGAGCCCAATGCGGGCCTTGATTCTAAGACCCTGAGATCATGACCTGAGCTCAAATCAAGAGGCAGAGGCTTACCTGACTGAGCCACTCACGTGCCCCTGTCCCTGGCAATCTTGGGGCAGCAGGCATGGCCCCTCAGAGCCCGACCCTGGAAGTCCTGTGATTGGGACAATGGCCGAGGCCTCAGCACCAGAGAGGGCTCGTGACTTCTGAGACTGCTGCTGCAGGAGATCCCGAGTCCTTGGAATAACCTGGGTAAGAAGAGTCCAGTGGAGACTAAGACTGCATTTCCTACCAGCCTGGAGGATGGGGGCTCACAGTAGGATATATACTTGATTAAAAGAAATACAAAAAGGAGATATTTTGTGCTATATATTTTGCTCTTACACTTCACATTTTATATTATGGGGAAACCTGCATATTGGCTGTACCTGTCTTTCTCTTACCCTATAATCTCCCTGAAGGGCAGGGATCTCATGAGTGTTCCCCATGGAATGTCCAGTGCCAGCACATACTCATAAAGTGTGCAGGCTGACTGCGGGGGTGGGGGGGAGGAGTTCTCCCTGACAGTGGTGGTCTAACTGAAGGGTGTCGTTTTGGGGACAAGTTAGGATTTCCAGAAGACATCTGTGGGATGGGGGGTGGGGAGGGGGCGGGGATGGGTTTTTGAGGAGAAAAGTTGAAAGGGAATGGGGAAAGGGGTCAGCTGGGGTTCTAGGGGTCCCTGATGGGCCCCTCCCCAGGCTCGATGCCCGTGCGAAGCAACGCAGCGCGGTTTGGCCGCTGTGGGGCGCCGTAGCCTGCGCGGTTGCCAGGGGAACGGGCCCAGCGCCTGAAGAGTTCCAGCCCGCCGCGGCCTGGCCCGGCCGTACCAGCAGCCCGCTCCAGCAGGATCCCGGGGACTTGCTGGCCCAGCCACCGTCGCGCGGCCCAGGATGGGGCTCTGCTCCGGGCTGCGCCGCCGTCTGGTCCCGGGGATCATATCCGCTGCGAGAGTCTGAAGTGCTGCCGCCCTGGAGGGTGGACGTCCAGGCGCGGGGGCTGAACCACTGGGTGACCTTGGCAGGGCCGCTCTGGCTCGGTCGCCGCGACGCGCAGGTGAGGAGCCCCCATCGCCACCCTCACCTGGAAGCCTGGCCTGAGCCACAAGGGTTGTGGCTGTCCCCCGCCCCGCCGTGCTCTGCGCTCACCTGGGCCTGGAGCCCGTGGCTTGGACTCCAGGGACCAGCCAGAGCGCGGGGCTTCCTTCCAGCATTCATCAGGTTCACGTATCTGCGTCGAGCGCCTACTGTGTGCCAGACGCCGGGCCACGGAGGACTCCAAGAAACGGCTATCTCCAGAACCCACAGAGTATTTGGGGGGTGTGTGTGCTGGCGCCAGATAGAAGACAAAAGTGATTTTAGGTCGAGATAAGTGCTCTGGTGATGTAATGAGGGGGCGGGGGTGGTGGTCAGGCAGGGTCTGCTGTAAAACGTGACTTTGAAGCTAAGACCTGAAGGTTGAAAAGAAACCAGCATTGTAAGTAGGGTAAGGGTGTTTGTGGAAGAGGGAAAAGCAAATGCAAAGGTCCAGGGACGGCAAAGTACCGTTAAGGAATAGAAAGGGGGAGGGGAGCATTGCCGGGTGTAATGGGGGTTTCCATTTTATCCCAGCAGCAGGAGGAAACCGTTGAAAAGTTTGGAGGAGTCTGAAATTTTGAAAAGCTCACCTTCCTCTGGCTGCTGTAGGCAGCGCCTTATGACCACACACTAAGTCAGTTGAGGGCCATCCTAATTCTGCCAGGCTAGCTGTGTCTCCTAGAAGTTAGTCCCTCTGAGACCCAGTGTCTTCATCTGTGAAAGGGAGATGTTGTTCCGCATGTTGTTTATGAGAGACAAAGTGATGGATCAGCCCATGGAGACCAGTGATGGAGGAGGTCTCTGAGATCTCTGAGTTGTGAGGGTTTGTAAGTGAATTCTGTCAAAGCAGTTAAAGCAGTGCCCCCACACAGAAAAAGTACCCTCTAAATGCTAGTATCACTGAAACGATGGAGGCTTGGATTAGGGTGCTGGCAGCAGAGATGGTAAGAAATGCTGTAATTTTTCTTATTGCAGGAGAGTTGGATTTAGAGATAGGTGAGGGGTGCTCTCTGCTTTTGTGGAACTGGTGGTTCGCTGTGGGAGATGGGTTTGTAAACAGATAATCACAGGAGCTGCAGTAAAGGCAACATTGGTGCTTAATTAGCCAGTTTTTTTTTTTTTTCCTTTTGTTTTTCTTACTTTGTTTTGACACAACTTTGTTCTTAACGACTGTTTCTTGGTGGGTGTTCCTTAGGGCTTGCTCCTACAATCATGTGAGTTGATTTCCTGGTTAAAATCAACAACCCTTGGCTCTTCAGTGGCCTTGTTTTCACTCCATGTTACTCCACCCTTCTTGTCCCCTTTCCCTGGCTGCACTTGAACCCCAAACAGTTTGCAGTGGTTGCTTTAGGAGGAGAACGGTACAGACAATGTTTTCGGACCATGTCAACTCAGGAATGATTGAGGTTTCAGGCTTTTCTTGCTCTAGTATCAAACTTCTGCATGTTGTTTGTGTGAGGAGCCCAGCTAGATCTAAGAACAGTGATTGGCGAAGACTAGGAGAACAGCTTGAAGTTCCAGTTTATTTTCTGGGCCTTGTTATGATGTGCATCTTTTAGTCAAACTGGTGCCACTTCCCAGAATTTTAAGGCAAGAGACTTCTCTGGCACCTATGAGGAATTTTTGTAAACAAAGTATTTGCCCCAAAACTTCTTCTATAAATGACTTTTCACATCGTAAAACAGTGTGCACCATGCCACATTTTTCTCCAGCTCCTGTTTAGGTTGAAATTGGGCATCTGTTAAATCTTAGTGAAAATTATTTTAAAAGCAGATCCAGGGGGGAAAAAGATGAAAATATGGTAAGAAGTATCCATGGAAAATCATTCCGGTGGCAGCCATAAATCCTCTAGCTTTTCTTAGCAAAAAGCAAAGATGGCTGTGAGCAAAACCATTCTGTGGTGTGTACCTTCCCTTTGGGTTCTGGAGTCATGGGAAGCAAAGCTGGCCTTTGGCTGAGGACTGGACCAAGGTCCTGCCCAGCAGCTCCTCTGTTGTGCTTCCTGGTGATCCGGTTCCAGCTTTGACATGACCCTTCCTCACAGCTTTGCAGATGAACCATTCAGAATTGCTTTGGAGAGTAAGAAAGCATTGAACTAAAACCGGACACTCTTTTTGCATGGTCGTTAGGCGGGATTTCCTTGCTTGGCAGACGTGGTACAGGGCTCTGGAGCCCACATTTGGTCCGCATGGCAGCACAATGGGGCCTGGAGGGTAAGAGGTGACACTCCTCAATTATTTGACATAATTTTTTTTTTCAAAAGCATTAAATGCACATGCTAGAAAAAAATGTCAAACAGTGCACAAAGCAAATCTCTCTCACCCCAGCCACTGACTCTTCTGCCCAGAGGCTGGCTGCCCCTGTGTCTGTCTTCTTGCATTTCTTTCCAGAGAGAATCTGTGCAAGTAGAAACTTAAACATCTCTCCATCCTGCTTTGTTTTTACTCACTTGGTAGCACGCTCTACAACTAGCTGTCCCACATCTTGCTTTTCCCCTTCACTGTGTGTCGAAGGTCATTTCATTCCTCCTTGTTCAGATGTTGTACAGCATTTCACTGTGTGGATGTCCCACAGTCAGTTTACATTGTTTTTTGTCCTTTATTATTACAAACAAGACTGCAGTGACTCTATGTGTACTTTGTGACCATATGTATAAGATAAATATCTAGAAATGGAATAACTGGGCCCAAGGGTATGTGTTCTTAAGTTTGGTAGACATTGCCAAATTGCCTTCCAGCTAACTTTTTTTTTCTTTGTAAGTGAGCCCAACACGGGGCTTGAATTCACAAACCTGAGATCAAGAGTTGCATGCTCTGTTGAAGCCAGGTGCCCCCCCCCCCCACCCCCAGCTAACTTTTTAAAAAAGCTGTGTAAAGGAGACACCCAAAGAGGTGGGTCTGAAATTTGCCTCTGGCTTGCCCAATCTGAGAGCGGTAGGGCAGGAACCAGAACCTGGCTCTGTCTCCAGGCCTAGTCCTCTTGCCTAGCTCCAACCTGCCTCTCTCCGTTGGTGGCTCAGGCTCCCAGGCCCTCAGTGCCCCTCAACAGCCCAGTTTCTTCTCCTCTGACCCCATCACTCTACCCTCCCAGTTCAGTGGCCTCCTCCTACAGATCCTCTTTAGTAATTAAGTTGATTTTTTTCTGAAATTCTAAGGCATCTTGCAGGAATGCAGGGTTGCCCACTGCCTCTCCAGGGCTGGGACTTTTCACCTCTGGTTGGTTGTTTTGAGGGTGCCGTTCATGAATCTCAGAACAGCATTTCCAAAAAAATTTTTTTTTTGTTTGGGGGGTGAGAGCAGAGGTGGGCAAGAGGGAGGTGGATCAATCATATAACGATTCTGCAGTTCATAGTGAGAACTTGAAATGTTAAAGAGTTCCCTCATTTAAATCAGGCATATAAATTAAGGTCACCTAACTTTCTTTTGAAAATGCTATTTTAGGGTTTTAGCAAGTGAGTGTTAACAGGAAGAGACTGTTGTCATCCGGACAATGACCTTCACCTTACTGGGAGTACTGGGAGGGGCCTGTACAGCCCCCTCCAAGCCACCTAAGAAGCCAGGTGGGTTCTTGGCTTACCCAGGCGGTGGGGACCTTTGCCCATAACACTCCATGGGGCCTCTTCACTCTTCACTCGTTCCTCCATCTCCACCAGTTTCTGTGACTGCAGAAGGTACATGAAAAATCTTTTACTAAGGCTCATATATACCTCTCAGCCCACCAGAGATGTAGCTGGGGGCATTGGGTAGTCTAAGGGACCTTGTGGCTTGACCTCCATCTCCTGACCAGTTCCTCCCCAAGCATAAGGCGGCTGCCTTCCCTGGCCCACCCTGTCGTGCTGTCACCTTTCCCCTCTTGCTCATGCCCTCTTCCCCACTAGGACTAGAAATTTTGTAAAACACCCACCACCCTTATGTGATTCCCCTGCTTTAAAGTTCCTTTGACTCCTGGTGGCTCTTTAGTAGTACCCAAGCTTCCTTGGGTACTAAGCCTCCTAGGCCCCATGGGTTCTGACCCTGCAGCTTCTCAGGACTCAACTCTCTCTCTGGCTCCATCCCTTGCACACCCCCTGCCCTTCCCCCATCCACCCTGTGTTCTGTTACACTGAATGGGTGGCCCTTGCAAGACCCGTTTACCCACTGCCCTGTCTGGGCCCCCAGAAAGCAGGAGCCTGGTCTCATCTGTGTTTACATCTTCAGCACACTCAGGGGGCTGGGCCGCCAAAGTGCTGACTGGGCCAGTGTGTGAGTGCAGAGGCTGGCCAAGTTGTCTGGGAGCAGAGCCATGCATCGTTCAGTCTGGTCTCCTAGAGAAGTGCCGAGAGGGAAAAGACAGGGAAGTTCCTGGGTCTGGTGACAGTACTCGGTCCCATCCCTGCTTGAGGCCCCATCTTGGATTCTCTCCGACCTCTCAGCCCTTTTAACCAAAGTCCTTTGGGCCCAAAGAATGTCCCCACAAGGGCCCAGGTTTTGGGGGCAGGTGGCGTGCCAGCTTGGGTGTCTGCTCTGGAGTGCTGTCACTAGAGCAAGGGCTTTAGGCCCAGTAGCAGCATCCCCGTGCCCACAGTCTCATATGAGCAGCACCGTCCCTGGGCCAAGGGTCCCTTGGTTTGGAGTCAGAGCCACCCTCAAGGCCTTAGATGGTGACTCCTCCCACTTCAGGTAATCGGGGAGGCAGCAGCACCGGGGGATGCCTATGGCCACTGCCAGCCCACTCTGGGCAGTGGGGATAGGTCAGCCATGTGTCTCTGCACTTTTCTTTAGAAACTTCCTTAAGGAGTAGAGCTGCAGAGATTTGAGGAGGGCTCCCAATTCATGGGTTCTCTTTGAAGTAGTTACCCTGTTGATGATGTCACTGGAGAAGTGAGGTGCAAGCCACAAGGATTTGCCCCTGAGCAGTCACCCAGCTCGGCTGTTCACCAAGCTTCACCTGATGACCTTTGACTGTTTCCAGAAATCAAAGATTTGTTACCTCTGAGGACATCGAAAATGAAGTTGTGCCAGTTTTTTTGTTTTGTTTTGTTTTTAAAATCACCTTTGTCCCTTTGATCAAAGGTGAGATGGTTAGAATGACCATGCAGTGGCCTAGAACTCATGGTAACATGTTTTTTAGGACCACTGGTTTAAGAAAGCAGCTTCAACCAACCCCATCACTTTGAAAATTAACCTCACAGAGTATCAGATGCAGCTGCTTCCCTTTGGAGAAATGAGGACAAGCCAGAGGGCTATTTTAAGGGTAATTACAATATCTGTCATTTAGGGAGCATTTATGTGTTAGGGCTTTTCTTACAGGGTCACTGATCTACACACAGTCCTGGGTAGCCATCCCTACCCTCCCCCCGTTTTCCAGATGAAGAAACTCAAGCCACTCAGCCAGGACTTGAACCTAAATCTGTTTCCTCCAAGCTGGGGCTCTTTATTCACCTTTCTTTTCACTGTTTCTTATTGAAGACAAAGCAGATGACCCAGGGATTCCACTTGAGTCCCTGAGAGAAAACGAAGGCCACGCCATTTAGCTCAGAGATGAACAGGGCAGACTTGACTTGCAGGAGGCGCTAAGCCTCGGGCGTGATGAAGGGCAGTGGCTAAGTGCGAATGTCCAGCATTCAGGGTAAGAGCCAGTGGTGGGGGCGCTGGGGCAGGAGGGGTGTCTGTATGGCGGCTGTGCAGACTGAGGGCAGAGTGGGCCATGGTTTTGCATGGGCTAGGATTCCACATCATTTATTGCACCCACATCTCCCTTTATTTCAGATGTTTTCAAGTCAGCAAACATTTACTGAGCAACTACTATGTACAAGGTATGTTGTGGATGCTTGAGGGAAGGCGTGTGGGGAATAGGGGTGAGTGAATCAGTATTGTTGCTACCCTTAGGAGAAACTGGCAGAACAGGGGGATGACACAGTGTTCCGAGTGGCAGAGTGACTTGCCCAATAAAGACTAAGCATGAGAGCCCCCTGAATCTGCTTGGGGCATCAGGTAAAGCTTCCTGGATGCTTAGATTGGGCTCTGACGGTCAAGTCACATTTTGCTGGGCTGAGAAGTGAGGAAGATGTTCTTGGCAGATGTTGCTGAGGGGTGTTTGCTGTACTTTCTGGCATAGTCAGACTTCCTGACCCACGGGCATGGCCTTCTAAAAGTAGAGTCCAGCTGCCTGGGTTTTGTCCCCTGCTCCTGGTCTTCCTACCACGAGTTCTCCCAGTTGTGGCACTGCCTGCCCAGGCTCTAGTCCCGCTTCAGTCCCAGAAGATAGTGGGGGTGGGACTCTTCCTTCTGGAATGACTGCACACCCTGCCTGCCTTGCTTGTAATTTTGCCCACGAGGCCACCTCTTAGATGGAAGGATGGTGACTTGGAGGCTGGGGGAGTGCTGCCACCTGGTGGTCGGCCTCTGAAGGAGGCTCTGCCTCCCGTGAGATCTCAAGTGAGTCAAAGAGTATCAGCTCACCTTCCTGTTCCCAGTGCACCAGGCCCCAGTTTACCTGGAGAAACATGGTCATCTGCTGGGAGTGAAGCAAGGAGGGATCCTCCCTTCTCAGTTGCATGCTGGCTCCTCCTCAGCTAAGAAGTCTCAGGCAGCCCTTCTGAGGCATAGGAAAGATCGTTTAGGGTCTCCCACTGGCCCCTGTCCTAAAGGGAGTATGTGCTGGCCCCGGGACAGAGGCCAGACCCCCTTCTGAGCACCCCTACTCCCTGTTTGCCCTTGCAAAGAGTAAGGGGGCCCTCTCTGACACTTGCATTTGGGCCTCAGGACGGAGATGACTAACAGAATCAGCATGTGTTCTCACAGCTCTGGCTTCAGCCTGATACTGTTAACAGATGACAACATGTCCTACTGGGTTTAACTTTGATGGCTGTGGAGATGGAGCACTTCGAGTAACAGGCGGCCCATTGTGTCCTAAATAAACCCTGGACCCTCCTACCTTGTCTTGGTGGGGGCCAGGGCCAGAGCTTGCTCTGGGGCTTTGAGAAGAGCGCTACGCTACCACCCTCCCCCACCAACTGTTGTCCTCATCCTGGGGCGCTAGTTCCCCCCGGCTGGGAGATGGCTTCACCTCCCAGCCTGCTCCCCCCTGCTGAAACCTGGCTGTAGGCCCATCCCGGGCCTCAGGTTAACGCTCTCTCTACTTTTTTTTCCTCTGGAGATGAATATCTGCAACAAGCCCTCCAACAAGACAGCTCCTGAGAAGAGTGTGTGGACGGCGCCCGCACAGGCCAGCAGACCCTCGCCGGAGCTGCAGGGCCAGCGGTCCCGCCGGAATGGGTGGAGCTGGCCCCCTCACCCGCTCCAGATTGTGGCTTGGCTGCTCTACCTCTTCTTCGCTGTCATTGGCTTTGGGGTCCTTGTTCCCCTCTTGCCTCACCACTGGGTGCCCGCTGGCTATGCTGTATCCTTGGGAAAGTGTAGTACCTGGAAGTACTGGGGCAGTGGACAGGGCATGGCAGGGGCCAGAGGCTGTGCTCTGGGGCCCCCGAGAGTGCAGGCAGGCCCCTTCACTGCCAGGGAGGACCAGCTGCCTGCCAGCCTGGCTTCCAACCCCTATTTGACCTCTAGGCCTGATGGGGTGAACAGATGGACCTAATGTGCCTCGGAGCATTTAAAGCCCACACAGCTGGGAACCTCATCAACTGAGGTACCACAAGAGTGATCACAGAAGAAAGCCTTAAAGCTAATTATGTCCAGAGCTTGACAGGGGATAAATTAGGGAGTAATTATTCCATTTACAAAAGACTTTTTCACTTTTCAAAAAGAGTCATGGTAGAATTCTTTTATATACTAAGTTTCCTGGTATATTTAAAATGTGGTTTTATATAGGGTCAAATAATTATGCTGTACCCGGGGCTGTTTAGGAGCTCCTTGGTTCTGTAAATCAGACTCTTAGGGTGAGGTTGAATTGACAAGAGGAGGGATAAAGATGCCCTGGAGGCTCCTGGGAACAGTAACAAACACAAACTTGCCTGAGCCTGGTGGTATGACAGCCCCAGTTGTGGCCACAACTCACAACTGGGAGCAGGGGACATGGCTACCAAGCTGGGAGATCAGAGTGCAGCAGGTGGCCATGTGCCCCTCATCGTCCTCATCCTAGACCCCAGAAGGGGGTCTGGCCTGTGGGTCTCCAGGAGAGAGTGCCCTGGTGTGTGTGTACTTCACGAAAATGATTTCTTGGGCTTCTTGGGGGAGGAGGACTAGAATGAGCTAAAGGAGGTTCGCAGGGATGAACTTGAAAACTTTGAGCATAGAGTCAGCAGCTCCTTTCTCGGCTGTACCAGGCTGAGCAGCTTCTGCCAGCTCACCGGTTCTCGGCCTCATCCTCTGTCTGGCAGGAAGAGTCCTGCCAGCATCCCAGAGGACAAGGAACGTGCAGGAGTGTGTGTGTGAGCCCTGGAATGTGTGAGCTAGAAATGTTAAGTGTGCTTTGTTAGGAACTGCAGAGCCCTCCTCTGATGAGTGACAAGGACAGGTGTGTGGAGAAGGACTCTAGAGAAGGTGGTTGTTCTCAGACACCAACAATGTCACTGGGGGGGCTTCCTGGTTCACTAGGGCCCAGGGCCATCAGCTCTGTGAAAACTGGCCTTTCCCTGAGGTGACTAACAGGCTTTAGTCAGTGCTCTTAAGTAGAATGCTTCATGAAACATTCCTCCCGTGATCTGCAGTGGGCACACCCAGCACCCAGGATTACCTGGGTTTTGGCCACTAGGGTACCTGGGAAGCCGGACAAATAACCACATGGTGGTTATAACTCATGGTGGGAGTAAGTACAGTTGCTCCCAGTACCCAGCCAAGCCCCGCCTTTCCTTTCGTTACCTACCAGGTGCCTGCCTCTTGTCTGTTCCTCTCCAGGTCTCAACTGAGGTGATCTGTCCTCTGGGCAGCCTTCTGGATCCCATCAGACTAAATGAGGCCATAGTTACTTAGTCTCTTGAACTTCCTCTGTTGTAATCAACCTATTATGTGATTAACATATTACGTCCCACCTGACTGTAGGCTCCTTGGGGTGAGGGACTAAGTCTGTCTTGCTCTTCCTATTGCCCTTAGGGCCGGGTGTAGAGAAGGACCTCAGTGAACAGTTGAATGAATGAACCAAGGGGTGGGGAGGGGAAGGAGTGTTGGAGCAGCCAGGAAGCTAAATGTGTGCTAAATATTCCGTGAGTCTGAAGAGAGGCTGCAATGGTGAGGAGTAGAGGTTGGTGATATGAATAGTAAACTTTAGCTTGAGAGCCATTGAGAGCCACTATAGAAATTGAAGCAGGCAAGGTTTTAGGTTTAAGCTATTCAAAGCTCACTTCGGGACCAAGTGGAGGGCCGGCTCAAGGGCACGCAGACTGGAGGAACAGTCAGGAGACTATGGAATAACCCAGGGAAGGGGTGAAGGCCTGGCCTCCAGCAAGGGCCATAGGGACAGAGAGGTTGTGATAGTCTGTGGGACTCGAATTCAGTTGTGGTACAGCACCTTAGGGCAGAGCCTTGCTCATGCAGACCTGTAGGGAAGTTTAGCCACTGGGAGGAGGAGGAAGAAAGAAAAGGAGGTTGGGCTGCGGATGGATGGGAGGATAAATGGTGGAAGGAAGGTGTCTGCCTGGTTAGCAAGAGAATGGATGGATGGATGGATGGATGGATGGATAGACGGATGGATAACTGGATGTATGATAGATTGGGAATGGCTGCCTGGGTAAAGTCTCTTGGCAAATTTTTACTAATTTAGACTTTGAAGCAAGTTGTCAGCATCCTTGTCCCCAGTATTTGGTCTAGTCATTGAGCAGATAGGTCCTAGAAGATCTATGTTTTAGCTCCAGAGTTAGCCATGCTGCCCCTGGCCAGGCCCTGAATATGTCAGGTCACCTTAGCACCCTCAGCCCTAGGTCTCCAAGTAGCTGGTCTCCAGTAGGGGAGGTGCTGGGTATATGGAACACTGTTTACAAGTGATTCTGCATCTGGCCCAGTTGCTGAGAAAGGATGGCTGCTTCCCTCTCAGAGTTGACTTCCTATGAAGGCAAGAGAAACAAAATTAGAATTTATATTTTGGGTTCCTCGGCCTTAGAGGATAATTTCCTTCAGTCTCACTTCATCATTTAGCATCTGAAACTAGATCATTTGGATTTTGAGGTCAGATCAGCCAGCCCTTGTGCCTGTCCTGGAGGAGTGAGGCCAGAGCCCTGGGGTTGGGCCCCTCAGCAGCAGTAGGCAGTGGCTTGTGAGCTTTGTTACCAGATGGCTCCTCTCTCCCATCTAGGGCATGGGTATGCTGAAGAGGTCTGACAAGAAAGCTCTTGTGGGGCTGGAGGTAGGAGGTGGCACAGGCAGAGAGAGTCACATGAGAGAGTCACATGGAGGTAGCCAGCGGTTGTCTGGCTCCAGAAAGTTGGGGAGGGCCTTCCAGCCAGCAGAGTGCGGAGTTGAGTCTTTAACCTGCTGGGCCAGTGCATGGGCGCCATCTTTGCCGGCCACCTCGTGGTTCACCTGACTGCTGTCTCCATCGATCCAGCAGATGCCAATGTGCGGGACAAGAGCTATGCAGGGCCACTGCCCGTCTTCAACCGCAGCCAACACGCACATGTCATTGAAGATCTGCACTGCAACTTGTGCGACGTAGATGTGTGAGTGAGTGTGGGCTGAGGGTGTGTGGGTGGCGAGTGTGCCCCGGGAAACTGCCAGTGGGCACTCAATGCAGAGAGGGGCAGGCCCAAGGCTTTAGAGTGATCCTGATGCCTCAGAACCCTTGTGTTTTACCTAGTCAAGAATCTTGATAGAGTGACAGAAAACTGGGTGGAGAAAGAGATTGGAAACAGAAGATGAGGAATGGCATTTCCAACAGTTAAAGTAGGAAACATTTGGCACTGCCACAGACTTTCCTAATGACTAACTCTGCCAGTAACCCCAAACCTCACCCCCCCAATTCTCACAAGCATTTCCAGAGAGGGGCAGGAGGGGAATTAATGCTTGAGTACTTATCATGTGCTAAGTGCTTATGAACAACCTTGCAGGGTGGGCAGCATCTTCATCAGCAGAGCCCAATGCTGCAAAAGACTGAGAGGCCTGCCTGAGGTCATATTGCTGTTGGATAGCAGAATAAGATTCACAACCCAGCCTGCTTGGCCCCCAAGCCTGTACTGTTATACTCAGTTACGCATGAGGAATCTGAGACCCAGAGATGCCAAGTAACTTCTTCCAGATCACACTGCTAGTGGGAAGAGCAGTCAGAACGTGCAGAGCCCATACCCCCTTGGCTGTCCAGGACTGCCTCCCTAGGCCCCTCCTTACCCTCCTGGAGCTTCCAGCCTCAGGCAGGGGTTTGCTCCACAAACTAGCTAGCAAGGCTAGCTCCACAGTTCTAATCTTAAGATCTAGCAGACTGTTGAAGGTGGTGTGTCCATAGGACAGAGTAAGAGCCAATGGCATTAAGGCACTGGAGAG
Source organism: Neogale vison (assembly GCF_020171115.1). NCBI lineage: Eukaryota > Metazoa > Chordata > Mammalia > Carnivora > Mustelidae > Neogale > Neogale vison. Next base: position 18,150,856 of record NC_058097.1, read on the forward strand.
TTTGGTGTCAATCATCCTTTCCTTCACTAGGCACCAGTCAGTGCATTGTTCTTTAGTGGATGCTATGGTAGTGGCTACCCACTCCGTATTGTTCTGAGGGAAAGGGTTGCAGCTCTCTCCTTCACACCCCTTTGGGCTTGCATCCCCTGCAGTGAAGTGTTCATCTAGATGTCAGCTTGCTCCTCTACTTTTGGCTCTCTTTAGGTAGCCCAGACAGACTGAGGTTTTCTGGAAGAATGCCAGTAAAATTCCCATAGACTGGCAGGGAAACAGGGACTCAAAAAATGGAGAATTCAGAAAAAACCAGTGCATGCCCTGGACCTAGCAGCGTTGCCTGGTCCCAGACCTGCACCGTCTCCTGGCTGGGCTCAGGGGTCCTTGCTTGGAAAGGAACCCCCATTTCCATTTCATACCACCGTCATGCAGGTGTGCAGTCCCAGAGCGGGAAAGTGTAAAGCCTTCCAACCACTCCTTACTGCCTTGGAGTCCCCTGGCCTTTCAGAAGCGAGGCCTCCTGTGGGTGCTCCGCTTCGCAGTGCCGCCAGAGGGCGTGCACGCCACCTGTCGCCACGCTCCATGGTGGAGCGGAGGGCCTGGTGGATAACCTGCTTCAGGTCTGGTGTCTGGGTCCCTGGTCCCTCTGCCGCCCCCTCCGCTGCCCAGCAGTCTGCGGGAAAGTGCGGAAAAAGCTAGCCAACCATGTTGTGCCCCTTCCACCCCTTCCCGCAGGAGCGCTCGCTCCAAGCACTGCAGCGCCTGCAACAAGTGTGTATGCGGTTTTGACCACCACTGCAAGTGGCTCAACAACTGTGTGGGCGAGAGGAACTACCGGTGAGAGCGAGACACAGGCCGCACCTTTGGCTGGGGATGCATGGGTCTGAGTGTGAGCCAGGGACCCTGAGTCTGCATATGCGGCGGGGCAGGGGTGCTGTGCATTAGCGTGGGCTGGTCTGAGGGCGATGCTCCTGATGGCTGCCTCCTGGGACTGCTGAGGGTGGGTTTGGGGTCTTCTTCGTGCTGGGGCAGCCGCCCAAATTAATCTTTGCCGTAAGCCATTGACTGCATGAGGAGTTGGGGCTGTGGGGTTATAGGCCTGGGTCCCCCTCCCATCCATGGGCCCTTCTGAGTTCTGGGCCCTTACCCAGCTGGAGCACCTGGGTGCTGACAGCTGCCCACGGCTGGGCCCAGGCTCTTTCTACACAGTGTGGCATCTGCCCTACTGGGTGTCCTGCTCCTCGTGCTGGTGGCCACTTACGTCTTTGTGGAGTTCTTTGTCAACCCCATGCAGCTGCGCACCAGTCACCACTTTGAAGGTCAGTTCCAGCTCCTGGCTCACTCTCACCCTCCAACCCTGGGTCTGTTCCGGTCACTGGTCATAGCCCCAGATGAGCAGTCTGCCTGTGCCTTGCAGTCCTGAAGAATCACACAGATGTATGGTTTGTGTTCCTGCCCGCTGCCCCTGTGGAGACACAGGCTCCTGCCATCCTGGCCCTGGCGGCCCTACTCATCCTTCTGGGCCTGCTTTCCACAGCCCTGCTGGGCCACCTGTTCTGCTTCCACATTTATCTCAGTAAGTTGCCCCCTCCCCTGCCCACACACACACACACACACATACACACACAGACACCCCTAAACCTACGCCTGCCTTGCAGGGGATAGGGGTCCCTAGGCCGCAGGGAGGTACCAGCTGTGCTGTAGAACCCTGAAGCTTTCTTAGTACTGCATTTCTGTGGTGCCTTGGTCTCACTTCATGGGTTAGTGTATTTGGGGACAGTGGTTTTAGGCTGGGGCTGGGTACCCTCCCTTACCTTCTGAACTCTAGGATCCCCTTTCCACTGCATTGAGCCCTCTCCTCACCCCCTCAGTGTGGCACAAGCTCACCACCTATGAGTACATCGTGCAGCATCGCCTGCCACAGGAGGCAAAGGGGGCCCACAGGGAGCTCGAGTCATGTCCCCCCAAGATGCGGCCCATTCAGGTATAGAAGTGGCTCAGAGGGCTAAGGGGGTGGGTGTTGGGGCCTGGGTGTGGGAGGGGTTGTGGGCTGTGTTGCAAGCAGCAGTGATGAGACAGGGCAAAGGGAAGTAGGCCTGGAACCGCAGCTGGATTAGGAGATGCTGGAGGCAATAGGAGCGAGGCCAAGCCTATACTAAGCATGTGTCTGCTTGCTCAAGAGTGGACACAGCCAGAGGGAGCTCTGTGTTTCCCTGACCCCATGTACACTCCTGCACAGGCTCCAAGCATGTATTGGAGGTAGGAATGTGGGAGCCTGAAAGTAGGAGCCTCAAAGTGAGCATCTTGGGGTTGTAGAAGGGAGAGGGATGGACTAGCAAATAGGTAACTAGGATGGAGCCATCAGTTCTCTATACCCCCCCACCCCCATGACCCTGAGCCCTTGTACCCACTACCCTATTTAATCCTTAAAAGAGCCCATGAGGCAGGTAATGTAACTGTACCCATGTTACAGATGAATCTGTTGAGGCCAAGAACGGTTAAATAAGCTGGGTTTGGGCAGAATTAAGGTCTTTGCACTCTGAAGCAGGAACCCTCCAGCCCAGCTCCTGACCAGTCTATCCCCATTCCCACGCCCCATGGCTTCCTGAGGTTAGTAGCTGGGGGAGGGGGTGGTCCAGTTCTTGGAGCCCCCAGGGACTGGGAAGGCAGGGGGCCCAGGCAGGCCTTGCTGGGAAGGCTGAACTCTGGATCCCAAGTCCTCATGGCAACTAGATACAAACACAGGCTGGTGGGCGGGTTGGGAGAAGGCTTGGGACCCCGCCTCTCCTGTTGTCATTGCTAGGGGTGGGCCAGGCTCCCAGGCCTGGGAGGCCTGGGGGAGTGCTGACTTTTGGTGGCAGCCCCCCTGCCACATCACTGTATAGATAAATTGGTGCCTGGCACTGAACCCATCTAAATGCAGCGGCAGCCATCCTGGGAGTGGGCATCTTCTCCATACCCACTTCACAGAGGAGACAGGCTGAGAAACATAGGCAAGGGACTTTCTCAAGCTTCATAATCAGTACCCACTGAGGCAGGGCTTGCCCTAGGATGCTTAGACTGGAGGGCTCTAGACCCCTGCCCTGTAGTCACTGCCTGCCTAGGCTTGGAGTCAGGTGTGGCAGCAAAAGCAACAAGGGCGTTTAATATCCTCTGCAAGTGACCTGAGAGAGGCCTCCCCAGGGGGAGGAGGGATATGCTTGTCCCATTGCAGAGAGGACAGTGCGGAGGTGAGAGGTACCGTTTTGAATGTGCACATTTTGAAGGGCTCTGTGAGAGGATCCTAGGAACAGCTGTGATGAGGGGAAGGAGGTTTGAGTGGGGACACCCTGGTATACCCTCAAACTTCCCCAGCTGGCTAGGGCCTGGCTCTTGTCTCATCCTGGCCCCTCAGGTTTCTGGGCCATCCTCTGCTGCTGCTTCTCCCACCCTTCCTGCCCCACCCACTTCTGGAGCACAGGGGCACTAGGGTAGGCTTTACCCCTTTCTGCCGGGCCCTGGAGGGGTGCTGAGTCCACACTGAGGAAGAGGAAAGATGTGACCTGAGTGTTACCTGGAGGTCCTAGTCATTGCCTTGAAGCCCCAGTCTCACAGCTGGCCTCTGACCCCTCTTCTAGTGTTCCTCGGATGAGGCTGTCACCCCCCCCACACTCCACACACACACACACACTACTTTTCACGGGGCTAGCCTGGGCATTGACTGGGGATGAGGCTTACCCTGGACTTCAATCTCTGTATCTGTACAGCCAGCATGGGACCAGCTGGGCTCTGTCCCCCAGATCTGCCAGGGCCCTGAAGGCAGCCTCCCCACCCCCACCCTGAGCAGGAATGCGGGAGGGGCCCCACTCTGGAGCCGTTGCCCCCAAACATAGGCTTGTTTTAGAGACAGTGTTGCTGTTACAGTGTCATCTCTGCATTAGTCAGGACGCCTGGGTCTCCATGGAAACGACTTCAGAGCAGGCGACAGCTGTCCCGTTGCCCTCCCCCACCCGGTGGGGGTGGGGCATCGTTGTCCTGGCTCTGCCCTACACCCTCCATACCCAGGTTGGCTTTTTCCTAGCTTTCGTCTCATCTGCATCCTCATGGGCGTCCTGAGTGCTGGATGGTAGCCCAGCCCATTTCTGTAACCTCCTGGCCCCAGGTCCCTGTACTTTCAGGGGTTGGGTCTGCCACTCCCAGTGTGGCTGTGAGGATCAGTGATTAAAGTAGACACAGAACTTGCCTATAAGCCTGATCCCCGATGGGGCTGTGGTGCTGTTTTTTTCTCCACTTCTTAATGCCTCCTCTTTTGAGGTGGGGGAGACCTCCCATTGTCCCACCAGTCCCATCACTGCCCCCTTCTACCTCTCCCACCCTCCCAGGTAGCCAAGATTGTGGCTGGTACCTTGAGGACTTAGCTCCAGTCCATCATGCACACAGCCTTGGGTCCACACTCCGGCATATGAGCGGCTAGCCAGTCTCCCAGCCAGGGTAAAAATCAGTTCAGAGACTGGAGCCCTGGGAGAAGAGAAGAACAGGAGAAGGTTACTCTGAGAGCCTCTTCCCCACCACCCACTTTGGCCAGAGCAGACTGGGTGCATTCAACCTATGAGGCTGGGGGCTTCCTAGAGGAAGAGTTTGACTAGATGAAGTAAAGCAGATGGTAGGGAGGGATAAGTTCCAGAAATGGGTGTTTTAAGCCTTGGCCTGCAAGAGGGATTTGCCCAGTATAGCTGGAAAGCTTGGAGGATAGTCATAGATCCCTGCACGCAGACTTGCCAGAGAGACCAGTGAGAAGGGGGTGTTCTATATAGGATGGGGTATTGTATACAGGATGGGATGGGCTCAGGACCCAGAAGGCCTTGCATCCAAACCTGGCCGCCAGCCTCCCTGACCCACATCTTCCCCAGGAGATGGAGTTCTACATGAGGACCTTCAGTCATGTGCGCCCAGAACCCCCTGGCCAGGCCAGGCCTGCCACAGCGAATGCCAAGTGAGTGCACCCTGGGCATGTGCCACCTGGACATCTCATTGGCATGGCAGGGACATCTGAGGTGGGGGAAAGGGGATAGATCAAGGCCAAAGTATAGGTCTGGGTCCAGACTGGCATGCCCTTAGAAAAATCAGTGCCCCTTTCTGTGTGCTAGGAAGAGAAGCTTATTTGAGGACCTCCTGTGGGGCGGGATTTGAGGGAACAATGGCCATCCAGCGATCATCCTTCCTCTTCCCCCTTAGTCTTTCCCAGTTCTTTGCCACCCAAGGCCAAGTGGAAGCCCCGCCACCCTCTTCCCCAGAGACTCGGGCTCTGTCCCCCCGGATCCAACCCCAGGTAAGGGGGACTGTGCTGGCCTCCTTACCCAGGAGGAAGGGGATGGAAAAGAACCCTCTAACCTGCCCCACTCCTCTGCTTCTTTGGGGGATGTGCAAGTCTAGGGAAGGGGGACTCAGGTTCTCCCCTCTCTCTGCAGAAAAAGAGGAAGCGGCGAGCATATAAGGTGCCAACCTCTGGGACCTTGGACCCTGAATCGCAGCTGCCTAGGCTGCCTGGTGAGTGTCTCTTCCTGACTGTATCCTGAGCTCTGAAAGAAGGAAAGGTAGGGTCTCGAGAGTGTCACAGTCCCCAGTTTCACATTTTCCTCCATCCCTGCAGGGCCCCGGGCCCCAGGCCACAGCTCCAGCTCCTTGTCGGATTCCGCGGGTGCCAGCCCAGTGCACGCCGCTGGGCCTGCAGGCGCCTACCACTCGGTATCAGCCGAGTCCATGGACGAGATTCCAGTGGCACAGACCCGCCTGGGCAGCGCCGCTCTGGCCGCCCCAGGGGGCAGGGGCCGAGAGCCTGGGCTGGCGCTGCAGGTGCGTGCGCCCGCGGTTTTCGTGAGCCCGAGCAGCGGCAGGCCGGGGGCGCGGGGCGGCCCGGAGGCTGACCTGGATTAGTCCGGAGGAGAGGCAGGAGGGCCAAGGAGTAGCGGCCAGCCCGGATTCTCTATGCAAACACCCCCACCCTCGCCGCACCGAGTGCACTTTAGGAGCCCCTGCGGTCGGCGGGATGGGACCCCTTCCCCCACGACTCAGCAATACCCGCCCCACCGGCCATCATGCTCCAATAAATTTTTTTTTTTTAAATGCTTTTGTGGACTTACTGCACACTTTCTTAGTGGCAAGGTCCACAGGCCATCCTGGAGCTAGACCATTGTCAGTAGGCCTAGGGGTGGGGTGGGAGGGGCTCGTACATGGAGTCAGCACCCAGATTGTCATATGGAAAGGTACACGTGGACTGAAGGCGCTCTATTACAAGGCTCCTGGTTGTGGAAAGTACTTGGAAGGCTGCTTGGAGGTTGTTATTTTTCTTGAAGATTAGGGTTTATATTTGAAGAGGGAAAGCAGGCTTTGGATCCGGAGGCAGGAGCAGAGACTTCGAGGCTGATACCGGGGTAGGATGGGAATAAAGGAGTACGCAGACGCCAGAGGTCCTGGAACTTTTTCCTGCAGTTGGGATGGCAGTCGGTGTACCAGGATTCTGGGGCTGGTCACTCGATTCGCTTATTGTTCCCTCTTGCTCCCAGTGCTCCCGAGTTGTGGCCTGGGGATGCTGCACGTTAATTGGAAAGCTGTGATCTTGAGCTCTAGACCCCACTACCATTGACGGAGGGGCCTTCTCGCTCTTCTCCCCAGCCTAACCCCCCCCCCGCCCCCACCTTCTGTACCCTTCCACCACCCCCTCCCGCTCCAGCTCCCAAATGGCCTTGGGTTGTGGCTCTGAGAAGCTTCATCTCCCCCGTGGAGGTGGGGGCCTGCTTTGAACTTTGGGCGAAGCCCCGGATGAGGCTGTTTTCCCATTAGGGGGTCATCCGAGGATGTCCAGAGCTGCAAGGAGCGGGCCTCTCCCAGCGTGAAAGCCATGGAGCTGCCCTGGATAAGGCTTAAGCAGTAGCTCCACCTACCCACCCGCCCCCGCCCCTTGGAGCGCAGAGGGGGCGGGGTCTAGTGGGTGGGGCCAGCGTGACCTTGGTCATTCTCCCGCTGAGACAGCCCTCGGGGTGGGACTCGCTGTCTCTATGGAGACCGAGAAACAGGGGATAATACGGCGGAACCGCCCGGGCTGCAGTCCCGCCCTGGAGCCGGCAGGGAGCAGAGCTTGGGAGCCGCCTGGTCTCGTGTCCGTCGGTCCGTTCTAGCGTCTTTCTGTCAACTGAACACGCACTGCAGGAACAGCCACCAGGTGGAAGCAGGTAAGAGACCCGGGCGCCGACCACCCTAATCCATATCCTGCATGATAAGGAAGGAGGTGGGATGGGAGCGCCCTGGAAGGGGTTCCAATCCCAGATGGTACCGAGCCAGTTGAGCGGCCCAGCCCTGGGCCCCAGGCGTTCCTCCCCCACCTCCGCGGCCGGCTGATTGATGACTCCAGCTGTCCCAGTGGGGGCCAGCGGGTGGCCTCCGTTCTTGGGCGTGGCTGCTGCATCCTTGGCCTGCTAGACTACTGGGACTGCGGCCTGTGACCGGACTCCACCTGATTAGTACCAAGAATCCTTCCCACAGACAAGAGTGAGCACTGGATGCAGGATCCTGCCAGTCACCTGGGACAAGCATCTGTGGCCCGCAAGCTCCCCCAGACTTTATCCTTGGTCTGGGTCTCTGGATCCCTGGTGGGAGGCTGCAGTAGGAGGAGGGAAGGGGAGTGCTGTGTGGCCTGGGATTGTGGGCCCACAGAGTCACTACAATGTAGGGGCTGTGGGACCAGTCCCAGAAATTGCAACTTAGGGACGGGTGAGGGTGGTTACTGGGAGGGGGTTTTCAGTGTTAAGGCCAGCGGTAAATATAAAGGGGGTGTAGTTCCTTAGGGGCCCAGGCTGTGGTGACTGGAGGCCTTAGGATAAAAGGCAGAAGTAGATGTTTGCGGAGGACATGACTGAGGGTGTGGTCAGGCGGCTGCACTGGAGATGCAGTGTGTGCTCAGGAGTCGACATGGGGGCTCTCAGTGCAGTACCTAGGAGTCTGGAAATGCACGTCTGTGGGTGTGGACACTTGGGGAGCTTCAGGGCGGGGTTGAGCATGAGGCCAGAAAACTGTGAGTTGCGGACAATGGTTACAGGTCTATGGAGAGGGGGTGAGTTGTGAAGCTCCGGTTGGGGGGCTCAGTAAGAGCTGTGGGTATGTTGGGGGGGTCCTAATCCCAAGACTGGGTGTGTGTGGATGGAGGCAGCTGTAGTGGAGGGCTGAAGGTATGATCAAGGAGGCCTCAGTACTGGGCTGTGATGCATGAAGGGAGTTTCAGTGCAGGGCTGTAGGTATGTTCAGGGGACTGCAGGGGGACTGTGAAGGTGTAGTAGGGACACTTTAGTGCAGGGCTGAGGGTATTATTGGTGGTTTTCTGTACTGAGCTGTTAATGGATGTGTGTGTGGGGGTGCTGCGGTAAAGGTCTAGGCCCTCAGTCCCACAGCTGGTTAAGGGCGCGGTCAGGGGAATAAGGCCGAGAATGTTGAGTGCCAGGGTTGAGTGCATTCAGCTATGGCAGTGTGGACTGGTGTGACGGTGCTCAGGGTGTGGCCAGGGGCTTCCATGGAAGATTGAAGGTGGGGGAAGTATTGAAGGCTGAGGAAGTATGCTTCAGCATAGGGTGTAGGTGTGTGGATTATAGAACCAAGGCCATAGTTCCAGTCACCAACATGCCTCTGGGGGCTTATAACTCTACAACCCCTACCCATGCTAGTCCCCAAATCACCTGCTCCTCCTAAGCTCTACACACTGGGAGGTTACAGCACCAATGGATGGCAAGGGGCCAGGCGGCCATGGTTGTGCTCCAGGCGCTGGGAGTGCTGGTGTGCCGCACCCGTGGGCCCCAGTTCCCTAGCCCAGCCCAGCCCAGCAGCACTGGGAGCTTCTCTCTGAGCCACTCTGACACCATCCTGCCCTTAGCAACATTCTCCCAGTAGCACTACCCTCCCTTAGCAACTGTCTCCAGGCTTCACAAACTGTGGCCAGGCCAGCCCCAAACTCCTGCTCCCCTCATGTTTTTGTTTAACAGCAAATAGTAACAAGGCCCTGGCTGGGCCAGCTGCACCCCTGCCTAAGGCACATAACCCCTGCTTATGCTTTGGCTCCCTTCTCAGCCTGGGCTGTGTCTTGCTGGGTCCTGATGACCCTGACAGAGACCCTGTCCTAAATACCTGCCCAGCTAGCAGCCAGGCATGGAACTCCTAGGGAGGGGGGCCAGCCCTGCCAACCTCACTTCCACCCCAGCAGGCCTCGTGCCAGGGCCAGACAAAGCCATGGCCCCAGCTGCTGCCCTCACAGTCTTTCTGGACAGTGCCACTCTGTTCCCAGCCTAGTGTGGGCATCATGATTTCATCTTTTGAACTCTACTCTAAGCCAGGGCTGGCACTAAGTGACAGTACCTTTCCTTTTGGGGCTCTGAGGCCCAGGGACATACGGAGTACTAGCCCCTTTCCCCAGGCAGCTCCATGTACGATTCTGAGGGTTTATGGCACAAGTGCGCATAACTCAGTTACAGCAGTTACTCAGACCTTGGTAGATTTTGAGGTAGAGGCAGTGATGTTCTGTGCCCTGGGGAGAGTAGGGGTATCTTGGCTGAGAGGTGACTGAGGTGGGTCATGTCTCCCCCGCCCACCACAGGGTGGCATGGCAACGAGCACCGATGTGGCTGGGCTGGAGGAAAGCTTCCGCAAATTTGCCATCCATGGTGACCCCAAGGCCAGTGGGCAAGAGATGAATGGCAAGAACTGGGCCAAGCTGTGTAAGGACTGCAAGGTGGCTGACGGAAAGGCGGTGACAGGGACGGATGTCGACATCGTCTTCTCCAAAGTCAAGTGAGCCCCAGGCAGTCCTTGCTTCTGATGTTCCCAGAAGGTGGGGAACTGGGGGGCTGGAACCAGGGAAGACATGGGGAAGGGGGAAAATTAATGGTGCCCACATACCTGGCAGGGGAAAGTCTGCTCGGGTTATCAACTATGAGGAGTTCAAGAAGGCCCTAGAAGAGCTGGCAATGAAGCGATTCAAAGGGAAGAGTAAGGAGGAAGCCTTTGATGCTATCTGCCAGCTGGTGGCAGGCAAGGAGCCAGCCAATGTGGGAGTCACCGTAAGTACCTTGGCTGACGGGGATATGGGGAATCATGGCTGGGGGTGGAGGGCTGGGTTCCCTAACCAGGCATCCCTGGGGGAACAACTCTATCCAAACAGAAAGCAAAGACAGGAGGTGCTGTGGAACGGCTGACTGACACCAGCAAGTACACAGGCTCCCATAAGGAGCGCTTCGATGAGAGCGGCAAGGGCAAGGGCATTGCTGGGCGTCAGGACATCCTGGATGACAGCGGCTATGTGAGTGCCTACAAGAATGCGGGCACCTATGATGCCAAGGTCAAGAAGTGAGGCCTGCGAAGGCCCCCAGTGCGGCTGCCCCCAACAGATGCTCAGGCCTGGGCCTAAAGGGCATGTGGAGCAAGAGAGCCCTGTCCCCTCCCTGCTGGACCTACCACCCAGCGCTTTCTACCCAGCCCCACTAGGACTCTCACCCAGACTGCTCTGCATCCCCTTCCCCTTCCTCTTTCCTCCATGACTTCAGCTATCTGGGGAGAGTCTGTGCCTATTGCCTCACTGCCCCAACCTAGCCCCAGGCATGGCTAACCCCTGCGTGCTTGCCTCATATTTAAGCTGCTGCTCTGGCCAAGTGCCTAATTCTTACCCAGACCTCAATAAAGACACCTTTTGTACCAATATGGCCTGGTCAGGTTTATAATAATAGGGTTAATGACATTCACACCTTCATGACCTCTGTTGCCACTCACTTGCATGTCACACTCTGCCCAGAAAAAGACATACATCAGGCCCCTTCCATTAGCACAGAGCCAGACTGCCTGAGGATGCTCCTTAGGAAATTCTAAGGCATCTCACCTCTGTTTTTACCCATAATCTTAAGATCACAGCTTGCTGTCCTATTAGGGTTCAGTCTTGGTCTCTCCAGGAAAGAGGAATGAGACAGCAGACTAGGCCTGGGCCAGGTATTAGGGAGGGCCCAGTGCCAGGCCTCAGGTGTATGTCTGCTGACAGGTCCCTACCTCAATGGGGCCACCAAGGTTAGTCATTTTGGGATCTAACTGAGAAGGTCAGAGAATGCAAGACCAGTAGGAATGTTAGAAAGTAGATAGTCCAACTCCCTAATTTTAGAGCTGAGGCCCAGAGAGTGAGGGGGCTTCTGCAGAACAGAGCCCGGAACCATGTCTCTTGCCCCAGGCCAGGCTTTTTCTAACAGCAAGCCCTAACACTGATTTCCAGAAATGGTGCTGGATGGCCAGTGATAGAGCCTGGCACCCAACACCAGCCTTTGGCAGGTGAGCAGGATGTCCAACAGTGAAGGGGCTGCTTACTGATTCCCTCGCATTTGTTCAACATCCCAGGTTGGGAGAGGAGAGGGGAAATCTCTGGTGCCTGAGATCAACCTGTTTTCTTCTCTAAGGCTCTGGGTATTAGGCCATAGCTATTTCCAAGCCCAAGGCTTTGGGGCCAACTCTCCTTCCTTCCCACTGACAAGCAGACTAGATGGAACTTAGGGCCTGCCCAGGAGAGGGCAACTCCCAAGGATGCTAGAAAAGGCTTAACAGATACACACCCACAAATGCCCCCCCCTTTTTTTTTCCTGACATAGATAAGGCAGCAAAGCTTATAGCTCTTTATTCCCTCATCCCATAGACTGTTCTGGGATGTTCCTTCCCCAGGTAGGCCTAGAGTCCCTGAGTCCAACTCTATTTGGGGTGGGGCTGGAGAAGAATAGTATGGGCAGGGACACTAGGGAGATGAGATGGGGATTTCAGTGGGGAGGTCAACACCTGGACACAGCAAAGCCTAGTCTAACAGCTGGCAGCTATGGGATCCTCCTGACTCAGCTGACCTCATACTGCCCAGAGAGGAGTTTCAGAGAGCTTTATCTCTCCCACCATCAGACAGTGAGAGGAATGATTTCTTCAGCCTTATGGAATTTGTTGAATTGCAAACTTAAGTGAGCAAAATAAGACTGAAACCCAAATCCTTCTGGCTTGCATTTACTAAAATAATTCCCATAGTGAAAATTTAACTGTATTGTCAATTGGTCCAGGCTATTAAGCAGGTGAGTACCATCCATTGTATAGGGGAGCAGCAAGCTCAGCTCCTCCTCTGACTAGCAACATGGTTTAGAGGAGTCCAGAGAGAGAAAAGGCTGAGCCACAAAACTCTACCTTATAGGAGTAAAGCACCTCTTCTTGAAAAGTAGTTATGGAACCTGAGAGAAATAAAGGCCCTCCTGGAGCCAGTAAACTCCTTAAGGACTGATGGATCTAGCAGAATCTGGTATGTGGCATTGGCCACCCAAATAATGCTCCTTCAGCCCTTCAGTTATCACTTCCATCCTCCACAGTCTCCTCATGGTGGAAAGCTTTGGGTACCCTGGCTAGCAAAGCTACGTAGGCAAGGAAGAGAGGTTAGGTTCTGTGGGACAGAGCCATTAAAACTCTATGTATGGCTGGCAAGAAGACTACACTTGTCAGATTGGCCCTGCTCCTCCTTTTGGATGTAGAACTTGCCTGAGAATCCAGTTTCAATCCCAGCCCTGTTTCCCTTTTCCTCCCAACAGTGCCAGGCCTATGGTGAGAAATCCCTCTCCACTGACTTTCTACTTGCTTCAGGAACCTTCCCCACTCTATGTTGAGCCCACTTAGCTCCACAGGGCAACAACTCTTTGGCCCTCTCTTTGACACCCCATCCCTGTCCCTGCCCTCTGGACCAAGGGAAATTAGGAAACACAGTTGACTCCCCCAGACATGGCCAGCAGCCCTAGAGAGGTGCCTGGCCTGGGGCAGGACCAGTCACTTTCAGTGCCAATAGGAAATAGGGTGAAAGGTAATTGACTCAGTCTGCTCCTCCTTAGAGGGACCCTAAATGTGTTTTAGGTCTAGCATTATCAGATGTCCATAGGGCAAGGAAGGGAGAGCTGGGGTTGAGAAGTTCATTATTTTCCCCTCAAGGATCTACCCAGTAAGTTGGCCTGTGTACTGAGCCAGGACCCTGAAATACGACAACTCAGGGCTATAAGGCTACTGGCTGAGCCTACCCTACCTGGGCAAGGTTTATAGTTTTGGGGGTCCTTTTAACGGGGCCAGGGCAGGCCTAGGAAAGTCAGGAAGGGGGCTGTTCTTACTACTTCCACAGAGTACAAGCTCACTTGAGTTCCTGCAGGGCCATGCTCCTCAAAGAAACTTACGGCTCCTTTGTACATGCTTCTTTTGAGAACCCATGTAAAATTCAGAGGTCTGTGGATTTTATTTATAACTTAGAGGTGTGCGATCTTGGTTGTGATCTTCATGTCTCATTATTTTGGCTATAGCTCTCCTTCCCTGCAGAGTACCTGGGTCAGGGGAGCAAATAAGTGTGTAATCTTTCCACCTGTCTGTCTCACTCTCTGACACGACCCTGGAGATGAAGAGAAGCACAACACGGAGTTAGGTTGACAGTCCTTTGCCTTCTGCATGCTCCCTGGCAACATTAGCTGCCTGGACTACCGTGAAGCAGAAACATACCTAGAGCCACTTTCATTATCTTTCCCATCGATTTTTAAATGCCCAAACAATCAGGATTTGGAAAAATTATGCCTCGGGGCTGAAATACAGGGTACTTATGTAAAGTGAACCCAAAACTAACATCTGGAAGCTTCATCTCTGGTCTGGACTACACCAGTCTTCGCTCACATCTCTGCCTCCTCTTTGGTTTCCCCTACTCCACATGGCCCTCAACCCACTCCTCTTACATAGAAAGCTTCTCAAACACAAATGTCACTCCTTTGTCTTCCCATCTAAAATCTTCAAGGACCAGTGCGACCTAGTTCCTACTCATCTCAGCACCTCAGTTCCCTGAACGGACCATGTTCCTTCCCATTGTCTCTGTCCCTGGCCCTATGCTTTGCTCGGTGACTTCTTATTCATTCTTCAGGTCTCAGTTAAAAGATCCTTTCTTGGGGTGCCTGGGTGGCTCAGTGGGTTAAAGCCTCTGCCTTCGGCTCAGGACATGATCCCAGGGTCCTGGGATTGAGCTCCCATCAGGCTCTCTGCCTGGCAGGGAGCCTGCTTCCTCCTCTCTCTCTGCCTGCCTCTCTGCCTACTTGTGATCTTTCTCTGTCAAATAAATAAATAAAATCTTAAAAAAAAAAAAAAAGATCTTTTCTTTAGGGGCACCTGGCTGGCTCAGTGGGAGGAGCATGTGACTATTGATCTTGGGGTCAAAAGTTTGAGCCCCACATTGGGCATAGAGATTCCTTAACATAACTACAATAAAATTTAAAAAAAGAAAAAGAAAAAGAAAGATCATTTCTTTAGCAGACATTTCCTGACACCATATCTCCCAGGCTAGGAAGGTCATATATATATATATATTTTTTTTTCCTTCTCCCAGGAGAATATATATATTCTCCCAGGATCATGACCCACATCATGACCCACATCTTTCCCGCCCTGCAATCCCTCTAGGGACTTCAGACTTTTCTGTGCATTCTTGGCCTGGGAGACTCCACATGCCCCTTCTATCTGTTACCACTATAATTCTGCAAACTTCCACTCATATGACAGGTCCTCACTGATGCCTTCTCCAACTCCCCAGAGTGGGAAGTCCTTCCTCTGCCTCTCTCTCTCTCTCCCTGTTTCTCTCTCCAGGGCACCTTTGGGCTTGTATTTAGACCTGTTTGATACCAATACCAAATACCATCACACGAGTTTTGCTTTTCTCAACTAAACTGTTGGTTGCTCCTGAGCTGACCCCAGACAGTGTCACCTTTTCACTATCATAGGAGGAAACTCAAAACGTGTTTGATGGACCAATCAATACAGAATCTCCGAAATTTGTTCTAACACAAAACATACCTGGCCGTTGATGTTCTTTTTTAACCTTCGACTACATAGTTTCAAGTGACACTCAAAAAAATGTCTGATGTTTTTTTCCTTTCAACATTTTCAGCCAAATGTTTCTATGTGATATGATGCGTAGGATTAAGTGCCAACTATTTCTGTGGGCAGGGAGAAAGAATGACCCAATGGGAGGAGATTAAAAAAAAAAAAAAAAGGAAATAAAAAGGACCAATACAATGTAATCAGAATAAGATTTTTTCTTAATCTTGTAGGTAAATACCACCATACTAGTGGCAATGACACCGAGAGCGCCCCTGGGGCTGAGGGGGAAGCTGCAGAGAAGGTGCTCAGCACTAGCTCCATAAACTAGGCTCTGGAACAGAGTCTGAGACACTCTGTATTAGATACTGACCCGTGTCATGTGCCACTGGTGAGGAGGAAGACAGCGTGCTTTTCCCAAAGGGTGACGATCTCCCCAAATGATGACTCTTCTCAGGAGGCAGGAGTGCTTTCCCAGAATAACCTTTTTGCTCTTTATTCAGCTGCTGCAGCAGATACTCATTAGTTACCACCAGGGATCTGAGGCACAGGCGAAAAAGACAGTCATGAAGTCATAAAAGCAAAGCAGATGCTATTCAGACCTGAAATGTTTACTAAAGACAAATGTAAAATGAAGTAACATCTTTAAATAGAAAGAACTGACCAATTTATGAGTGGGTTATTTTAAAAGCAGGCTGACAGTTTCTATCTTCATTACAGTTCTGTTTGATTATGTTCCAGACTGACTGTAGCAATAACATAAGTTCACATTTTATATAGTGATTGTTCTTTTCTTTCCAAAGCACTTTCATGATGAGGTAAGTGGAAGTACTGGAAGACTGGCACCTGACCAGGCCTCCAATTTCTACCCCCAAATCTTAACTTCTACTTCATCTAATTGATCCTAATTAACTAATGGTGCTAGTCATGACTGTATTCTTGGACTCTGTATTACCATGTAATATTAAAAGCTATCAGAGGCTAACAAAAAAAAAAGCATGCACAATATTGTTCATTGTAATACTATTTGTAACAGCAAAAATACTTTCCACCTAAATGTCCATCAATAGAAGACTAATCAGGGGCACCTGGGTGACTCAGTGGTTTAAGCTTATGCCTTCAGCTCAGGTCATGGTCTCAGGGTCCTGGGATCGAGCCCCTCATCGGGCTCTCCGCTCGGTGGGGAGCCTGCTTCCCCCTCTCTCTCTGTCTGCCTCTCTGCCTACCTGTGACCTCTCTCTCTCTCTCTGTCACATAAATAAATAATCTTTAAAAAAAATAGAAAAAAAAAGAAGACTAATTACAGTTGGAGTCCTATGCAGTTATAAAAAGGAAGCAAAATTAACTCTATATACTGCTGTGAAGTGATTTCTAAGAAAAAACGTTAAAACAACATTATGCTTTTTATATTTGTCTGAATAAGATAACATTTTGTAGATTTGACTTTGGGACCATGTAAATAAATGTTTTACATAATTACAAAACAAGAGTAAATAAAAACAACTAAATTCCTTATGAATCAAAAGCAAAATGAAACAAATTGAGGCTGTATATTGAATTGATGGTTTAACAACACACACAAGAATTCTTTCAAGTTACTTTAAAATATAGCAATTTGAGGGGAGCCTGGGTGGCTTAGTGGGTTAAAGCCTCTGCCTTCCACTCAGGTCATGATCCCAGGGTCCTGGGATCGAGCATTGGGCTCTCTGCTCAGCAAGGAGCCTGCTTCCTCCTCTCTCTCCACCTGCCTCTCTGCCTACTTGTGATCTCTGTCTGTCAAATAAATAAATAAAATCTTTTAAAAATATATATATAGCAATTTGACTATACATCACTTAAAGAGATATACCCTAATGTTTTCAAAATGCGGTCCCCAAATCAGCAACAGCATCACCTGGAAGCCTATTAGAAATGTAAATTCTCTGTACCCATCAGAACTGCTGAGTCAGAAACTCAGGCTGGGGACCCAGCAATCTATATTTCACTAAATTTTTCAGGTGATTCTGATACCCTGTTTGAGAAGGATGATTTTATGCTGCTTCCTCTACTTTTGTGTTTGAAATAATTATAATGAATAGTTAAAAAAAAGCCATCTAGAAAAGGTCTGGGTCTAATTCTCTGAATATGAAGCTATCCTAATTCGCAAGATATTCATGAAGTAAAGTGTGAGGATGCAAGTATGGGGATGGGGTTCTTATGTTTAAACTTCAAGGAAAGTCATAGCAAAGGTGTTTTGCAAATCAAAATGTCAAGAGCTTCTGTAAATGTACTAATAGTCTTGAAGCTTCTGATTTGTCTGGCTGGCATTCTGAGGGTACCATTTTTTGAAGAGGCTGATGTTGTCGAGCTCCTCTGAAGAGAACAAATACATTGGACTTTCATCACTCTCCCTAAGTGCTTGATGTCTCTCCTGAGATCACTGGGAGGCAGGCATTTCCCAGAAGAGCCAGATGGCTGATTTTAGGGGCACACAGTGACAAAGGAAAGCTAGCTGACTCAAACAAGGATCCTGTTGGATCTAGCGAGAAACTACTTATTTTTAAGGTGCTGCAACCCACTGATGCCAGCAAAGACATTTAGTCCCTCATGTGTCCTGGAACACAGAAGACTTACACACAGATACACCTACATGCATGAGGTTTACACACAGAATGGAGTTATTTTGAAAAGGATCCAGACATCATCAAATAAGACAAAGCTGATAAAGGAAAGTAAGTATCTGCCTCCAGAAGCTAGCTAGATAGGCCCTCTCCTACCTCTGACTTTCGTGGAGAAGGGCCACTGTCTCCTCCAGCTTTTTCAGCTGGGCAAGCTCCTGGTTCAGGCAAGCCACCTGCATGTTCAGCTGTTGGTTTTTGCGCAGAAGATCATCTACAAAGGGTACAATAGCCAGGCGTGAACAGGATTCCAAGCCACTATCTTTGAGCAGAGCTTAAGTAGTCGGGTGGCCATCTAAACAATTGAGGGCCCCACTGCCTCCATCTCTGCACTCCATTCACCATTCCTTCAGAGACAGCAGATATGGGGCTTAGGAACAGAGATATCAGAATTAAAATTCAATCATTTAATACTGCACATTAGTTTATTTTTCAGAATTTCACTAGGGTTAATAACCCTGCCCCACCATGGTCATGAGGATTCAATCCTCGTTTAGCAGAGTCAACACGTTAGACCTCTCTATATTCTCCATTTTGGTTTGTGAATGTAGGTCCTTCAGTGCTTATGGAATTTGTGAAAACATCTGGAACTGTGTTAGGCACATAGTAATAACTCAATGAGTATGCACAAACTGAATTTGTAGTCAAGGTACTCATACCTAGTTCCCCCAAAATGTTACCGTTGCCTGCAATAATGAAGCACGGGAACTCTGGTCCTAAGGAAGTCAGTCTCATAGAACAGTACTTCTTAAACTTTAATATGCTTGCAAATCACCTGGGGGTTTTGTTAAAAACAGATTCTAATTCAGTAGGTCCGAGGTGAAGCCTCAGTTGATGAAGCTTATTAAATGGGTCATCTATAAACAAACAGTTGTCTTGGGACACACCACATGTTGCTTTCCTGAACTCACCATAAGTGTGTGACTGGTGCCCACTCACAATCAAGGTAGCAGCACCTTCCTCCAACTGCTTGATTTTTTCTGACAAAACGAGGTTTTCTTCTAGCACTCTGACCAGTTTTTGCTTCAAACTTTCCTTTAGATGAGAAAACACAATACAAATACATTAAGAATCTGAAAATCTGTGGAGGGCTTTTAGAAAACTGAAAAAACATTTTCCTCTTTTAGTGATAAACTAAATGGAGCTCAGCATCTCTCTGACTTTCTCATTAGAATTTTAATTTTGGTAAAAATAGCTCAAGTGCAGCAAACAAACAGCACAAGGAGATGCAGTCTTTCCTGTGAGTTATTCACTACTCTTGCAGGACAAGTGCTTCTCGGACAGTGGCCAGCAATTCTGAGTCACCTCTCTAAAGTTCTAGAAACTTAAGTTGGTGTGTGAAAATCCTCTTAGGCTAAGAAAAGAGGGGAAAAGCCTACAGATATGGGTCCCTTCTTCCTTTCCCAAAGTCAGCAGCCTGATCCTCTAGGAATGGCTCCTGTTTCAAGGCTCTCTGTTCCATCAGAAGGGAGGAAAGACACAATCCCAGACACACTAGCCTTCCCTCATTGGAATTAAACCATAAACTTCCAAAATGCGAACCTAAGTATTTTCATTCTAAAGTAATTTTTTTTCCCTTTCTCCAAGTCTTTAGAATTTTTGGAATAGGGCTAAGATTAGGGAGTCATCCTTGCAGAACCTCCAAGTTGTTCCTATGCTGGCAAGTTTTGTGTTCCTGATTTGCCTTGACTGACTTCTCTGGATTTTGGTTCCCAAATACCTAGGTTCATGGTGATGATGATGTTTATGGCACAAAGCTGTTCTAGTTTTGCTGCTCTGTCCTTTTCTGGTAAAGAAAGAGTAGGAAAGGAAGACGAGAGAGAAACATACCATGTCATTAGGGACCACATGCCCAGCTTCCTTCAGTTCCATCTCTCTCCTATGGAAGGTTTTTGATGTATCTTCAGGATGTGAGTGACACCACTGCTGGGAAGGAGCAGGGACTACCAAAGTCAGAAGTAAATCTCGGGCAGGACCTGCCAAAAATTCAGGTTGGGCACACGGGCCAATCTTAAAAGCTAAAGCACAGTATTCCTAGTCAACGACTACCAGCTCAGTAGGACAAATATAATCTACTATTTCCTTTTTACAAGAATTTGCTAAGTATAAGAGGTGTTTCATAATGGATAAGAAATTCCATCCCATGCCTTCTATGGAGAAACAACAGTAGACCTTCATGAGTACACCCTCAATAGCCCTGTGCTATTATTCTCTAGTCACTGATGAGTGGCTCCTGAGGATAATTTCCTAAAAAATGAGAGCAGAGAGTCAATGTGGGAAGGAAAATAACTATACTAAGATTTTTTCTCTTATGTGTCCCTTTAGAAATGAAAAAAAATTAAGCCCAAGCAACTTTAAAGTTTCTAGTTCTTCCTAAACGTTTACCACCACCAAAATCTCCTTGAACTCTTTCCATTTAACAACAAATAAACACGTGGGGGCAACATTTGCAGTACTATTTTTCCTCCAACTTCCTAAAAAAGAAGCCCTAAGAAGAGTCCAAGTCATTTATTCATTCATGTTTTTCAAATCATAACATTTTAACAGGCATTTTAGAATTCTGATGATCAAGCCCAATTTTTATTGTATTTATTATTGGCACTGTCCCAAGGATCATAAAATCCTTTCATAATCATTAACACCACAGTGCTCTGTTTTACGTATGTCATCACTCTACATATTATCCAAAAACTAGCAAAAAAAAAGTCACAAAAGGTATAAAACAATTGGTACATGAGGGAAGAATATTGATAAACAGGGAAGACGACTATGAGAAAAATGCAGATTTGTCAATTACTGTGCCACTGACAAATTTTGATGATCATGCAAACAATTTTTTCCTTGCGAGTTAAGGGGGCTGAGTGGCTTTTATAGGAACACAGAGCAGAAGCAAGGTTCTGACCCTTCTTCAGGAGCTGAGAATGCATTCACTTACTGAGAAACTTCTTGTTAAGAAGGAGAGAGCCAGAGCCATTCCAGTGCTTATCCACAAGCTCCAAGAGCTGTCTGAGGACAGTGGCCACATGGGAGGTTCTGGCAGAGATCGGCGGACTGTGGTTTCCTGGCAAACCATGCAAACTGCCCAGGTCACTAGAGAGAGGCTCAAGAAAGAAAAAAAAAACCACCACCAACCATTTGTCATTCTTACACAATATGGGAAGTAAGATCCTGGACATTTAAAGTGTTAACATTAAAAAAAAAAAAAAAAGGTGGTTTCATCTCTCAGTTTGGATTTAAAAAGAATGTTATTTATGTCCAAGCAAATATAGTAGTATATTCAAGGATAATTTCAAAGGTAACAGTACACTCTATCATAATCAGTAGAGATTTTTAGAAGAAAACATTAAGTTTTGACACCTAGAACTATGGCTCAGTATATTAAGTCATGTAGTATAAAAAGATTAAACTTGCAGAACATTTTAAAAACATTTTACAGGGGCGTCTGGGTGGCTCCGTGGGTTAAGCGTCTGCCTTCAGCTCAGGTCATGATCTCGGGGTCCTGGGATCGAGCCCTGCATCGGGCTCTCTGCTCGGCAGGGAGCCTGCTTCCTCCTCTCTCTCTACCTGCCTTCTGTTCTGCCTACTTGTGATCTCTCTCTGTCAAATAAATAAATAAAATCTTTAAAAAAAAAACATTTTACAGATCACAAAATGGGGAGCATTTAAAAAAAATTTTTAGTTTACTTAAGTAATCTCTATATCCAATATGATGTTCGAACTCATGACCCTGATATCAGTAGTCACATGCTCTACTGACTGAGCCAACGAGACCTGCCAAAAATGCAGGTTATTGTATTTTAAGACATTTATTTATTTTAGAAAGAGAGAGCATGAGGGGAAGAGTAGAAGGAGAGAGAATCTCAAGCATACTCCATGCTCAGCATGCATCCCGATATAAGGCTCAATCCCAATGACACTGAGATCATGACCTGAGATGAAATCAAGTCAGATGCTTAACCAACACTGCCACCTAGGCACCCCTGGGGAGTATTTTAAAAATTGTAACTCATAAGTTTATATTTAGTATGTTAACATATAGTAAACATAAATGTTCTATAACATTTGAAAGATTTTCTTGATTTGAAAGAGAGAGAGAGAGAGAGAGAACACGGCCACAGGGGAAAGGAAGAGGAAGAGGAAAAAGCAAACTCCCCACTGAGCAGGGAGCTAGACACAGGGATTCCAGGACCCTCGGATCACAACCTGAGCCAAAGGCAGATGGTTAACTGAGCCACCCAGATTCCCCTGTAATATTTTAAATGTTATATGTTAAATGCTAGTGTTGGATCTACTACTAAAGACACTTTTTATTTAGTAAGAATCTTATATAGAAGTATGTATAGGTAGATCTGCCCAGTAAAATTCACAATTATTTTGTATTTATTTATATATGATATATATATATATGTTTATTCATTTATTACTAAATGAATAAAAAAACTGTGAATAATTTTAAATTTTAAGATTTGGGGGCGCCTGGGTGGCTCAGAGGGTTAAAGCCTCTGCCTTCGGCTCAGGTCATGATCCTAGGGTCCTGGGATAGAGCCCCGCATCGGGCTCTCTGCTCAGCAGGGAGCCTGCTTCCTCCTCTTTCTGCCTGCCTTTCTGCCTACTTGTGATCTCTGTCAAGTAAATAAATAAAATATTTTTTAAAAAGTTAAGAAAAATTTAAGATTTTAAGATTATAAACATTAGTGCTACAGAGTTCACTCTTCAGCCAACTCAGAGCCCCTGGCAATTTCTGTATTCCCTGCTGTGGTAAACTCTGTCTGCCACTTCTTATTATCAGAGTATGTCCCCACAAAATTTATACTCTGGAAGTAGATTAGGGAATGTTCTCACTGTAACAGAAATGAGAAAATGCAGCAGAAGGGGAATGCTTTTCCTAAGGACAATAGAGCACAGGATTTGGCCTGGTAGTATTAACCACTGGCCTCTGAAAATCCCTTTGAATTTGTACCAAGTACCCTTGGTCAGAATCACTACTACCCTCAACAGGTCTTGGATGTGATGTGTTTGATGAACAAGCACAAACAAATCAATACTTGCCTCGCTTCCCGTAGCATCTCTGAAACCAGTCTTTGGATTCAGGGTGGCAAGAATATTGTCCTTCCGTTTGAATCCTCTCCTTGATGGGCTTAATGACCTCTTGGTCAGATTCTCTCTGTGTTCGGAGGTCCCAGTAGGCAACAGCAGTGTCCGTAGAGAGTCTCCCAGGGCGGAATTGTTTGGGAAAGATCCATGTGCTGGTGTTACATCACTGAGACTTGTAGATAATTGTTGCTCTACATTAACAAGCAGAGCAGGGTCACTGTTGAAATGTGTTGTGGCATACAGATCTGTGAAGGAAACAGGCTGGGAGATGATCCTGCCTTTCAGCTCCTTCATGTCTTACTTTCAACCCTACCCCACCAGAAGTCCAATGGTCATAATAACCTCTCCCTACTATACTATACACCTTCAACTCTATGGATCCTTTTCCTCCCCACCTCCACCTGAAAATACCCAACTCTGGCTAAATCCAACTGTCCACATACTACAAGCCTACATGAGAGCAGTAGGCAAGGGGTGGAGAATAACATGCATCTCTTCTGTCTTCACTACTATGAAGTAGTATGTGAAGTGTATTGCTCCGACTGTGGCCAGAGAAGGCTAGACGTTACTAGAAATATGTCCTGGCATGATATTTAGCTATAAGAGTACATAGCTATGAAGCTTACATTTCTGCATATTTTCTTTAATGATATATCTATATGTTAAACTCATATCCTGCAGATTTCTGGAAGTTTCATTGGCTACTGATACCCCAAAATCAAATTAAAAAAATGCTAATGCAATTTAAGAAATGTTAACTCCAAGATCTTCAGTTATACCTCTATCTCATGACTAGGAAAAAGGCCTATAAACTCACAGGAAGCTATTACCTGAACTAAGCTTCAAAAGCCTTCCGGTGCTAGAGTCAGGGTTTGACAGAGAAGTCAGTAAGTCTCCACAGGAATGGGATGTGGTGGCCTTCATGTCATTTGAAGGCTTTATGCTATATTCACGGTAGTTCTTGATTCTCTGAGGCCTTTTTCCAAGACTTCCATGCAGGGACAGATTGTGAGAATAATGACAATCATAATTTTCTAGACCAGCATCTGAAGGTAACTGATAGGGATGGATCTGGCTAGAATCACCCACATCCAGACGTTTACCCAATGAGACATCATGGGTAAGCTGGTGATTATCAGGTTTTAGTATCAAATCCTTTTCTGGAGAAGAACCTGAAGACTTATTGTCCAAAAAAGATAGTCGGTACCCTTCTCTAGTCATCTTCTCTGGGGATCGGACCGTAGACTGACGAGGAGAGTAGCGTCTAAATTCTAACCACCGCCAAGGAGAAAAGAAAAGACAAAATACAATGAGAATTCTTCTTGGCTCAGTTAGGGTACCTCTGTTCACTAGGGTACCTATGTTCACTAGACATACCTCGGTCTACCAGAAAAAGTTCTTAGGAAGCGATGGTTTATAATTTTGATAAATAGTAGCATAAAATGATAAAAGGACTTTTACATGGAACAACAACAAAATGTGTTGGATGCTGTGTGAACAGTAAAGAATCTTTAGCATTCTGGAGATAAATTTCATGTCAACCTAATCCCCTAGGAATTTCCTCCTAAAACTATAGTATCAGAGTTTTCTAGATGCTGTTTTCATGCAAAAATTTTGGTGTACCCCATATGACAATAGTTGTGATCTTCTGTCTTCAGTCTATACACAATAATTGGTAGGTCTATGATTTCACAGACTCCTCACAATAAAGCTAAGCCCAACCTCACTCTGAAACTCCAGCCAGAGGTCCTATATTCATACACTGGGAACCAGTATCCTAAGCCAATTAAAAGGCAGGGAATCAAAAACCTATGAAAATCCCTAACCAGCTATAAAGCATTTCTTTCAGACAGCTGTATGTCATTGATAAAGAGTGTCAGAGTGGGGCAAGTAGAAGTCTTTGTGCTCTTTGGAGTTTCCAGAGTTTCAAGTGCTTAAAGGGCTTCCTTAGGAAGCATACCTGAGTTAGTCACATTAACTTAAAAGAAGTAGAACCAAGCATTTTTTATCTTTATAGCACCTATAGAATATCAATGTTTTACCCAGGGCCAGCCTACACAGTGAGGGAAAGGAACAGTATTTTTATGCAACAAAAAGAATCTAACAACAAATGATATGATTAGATAATTCAGACTGTGCCTCTTACTGAAGACATTAAAAAAGTGGGATGACACATGTTATTTAAAGCATCAAAGAGCTTATTAGCTGGTAAGGATTTTCTAGACCAAAATCTAGGAAACAGCAAGAACACATATAGGTAAGTCTAGCACTGAAAGTCACACTTACCCTCAGAAGTTTTAGGATAAAAGGGACAGAAGTTCAACATCTACCCAAAGTAAGGAGTAGGACAAACCATCCTTACCCCCAATTCCACCCTCACCTACACATTAAGATGGAACCCCAAGCAGAATGCAACCTTCAGAGTAAAAGTAAACTGGAAATAAGTCAGCCCTTGTACTGACTGACAATCCAGGTTTGTATCAACTGAGTGGGCCCAGGGAACCTTGAGCTTTGAGCCTGGATTTAAGTGATCCCAGAATGATAGTGCTGGTAGAAGCAAATGAAAATCTGATCTGGAAAGGATACCTTTATGTAAGACTTTAAATAATTCCTTTAAATAATTTTTCAAATACATAGCAAATAGCCAAAGCAAAGAAACAAAAAGGGAAACAAGACAACATAAGTATGAGTAGAAAAAAAAGATAATAAACTTCAGGTATCGGAATTTATAGATATAGCCTATGCAACAGCTATGTTTACTATGCATAAGGAAATACAAAACAGGGGCGCCTGGGTGGCTTAGTCGTTAGGTGTCCGCCTTCAGCTCAGGTCATGATCCCCAGGATCCTGGGATCGAGCCCCACATCAGGTTTCCTGCTCTGCAAGGGAGCCTGCATCTCCCTCTCCCACTCCCCTGGCTTGTGTTCCTGCTCTTATTGTCTCTCTCTCTCTGTCAAATAAATAAATAAAATCTTAAGAAAAAAATTAAAAACAAGCAGGAAATTTTCTCTTTCTAAAAACTGAGTCAGCAGACTTGAAAAAGAACAAAATAAAACTTTGTTTTTGTGGGGCACCTGGGTGGCTCAATTGGTTAAACATCTGCCTTCAGCTCAGAACATGATCCTGGTGTCCTGGGATCAAGTCCTGCACTGGGCTCTCTGCTCAGCAGAAAGCCTGCTTCTCCCCACCCCCTGCTCATGGTCTCTCTCTCTCTGTCTCATTATTTCTCTCTCTCCTTCAAATAAATAAATAAATAAAATCTTTAAAAAAACTTACAGAACTGAGAAATAAAAATAATGAAATTAAGAACTCAGCAGACAAGATTAACAGCAGATTGGGTGCCTGGGTGGCTCAGCGGGTTAAGCCTCTGCCTTCGGCTCAGGTCATGATCTCAGGGTCCTGGGATGGAGTCCTGCATCGGGCTCTCTTCTGGACAGGGAACCTACTTCCTCTTCTCTCTCTCTCTCTCTCTCTCTCTGCCTGCCTCTCTACTTATTATCTGTCAAATAAGTAAATACAATTTTTTTTAAAAAAGAAAAAAGATTAATAACAGATTAGACACAGCTGAAGAAAATGTTAGTGAGGGGCACCTGGGTGGCTCAGTGGGTTAAATCCTCTGCCTTTGACTCAGGTCATGATCCCAGGGTTCTGGGATCCAGCCCGAATCGGGCTCTCTGCTCAGCAGGGAGCCTGCTACCTCCTCTCTCTGCCTACTTGTGATCTCTGTCTGTCAAATAAATAAATAAAATCTTAAAAAAAAAAAAAGAAAAAGAAAATGAAAGATGGGTCAGAAGGAATTATCCAGGATGCAGATCAGAACCCCCCACAAAATGAAAAATACAAAAGAATAAAAGAAAAAGAGGACAAAATAAAAATTTCTACTACATATTTATTTAATCAAGAGTCCCAGAAAGACAGAGGGGAAGAAAGAGACACAAACAATATTTGAAGCACTTTCCAGAATTAATAAGACACAATTAACAGATTCAAGTGTAATAAATACTGAACAAGATAAATCAAAAGAAAACCACATGTCATGCCAATATTGAAGAAAACCAAAGACAACTGGCAAATCTTAAATGGAGCCAGAAAAAAAAAGACAGATTATCCCTGCAGGACTGAAAGACCTCCAGCTGACTTTTCAAAAGCAAAAACGAAAACAATACAGTGGAATACCTTCAATATTCTGGAAGAAATAACTACCAATCTAGAAATTTATACCTGGCCAAAATACTCTTTAAGAGTGATGGTGGATGGGGCGCCTGGGTGGCTCAGTCATTAAGCGTCTGCCTTTGGCTCAAGTCATGATCCCAGAGTACTGGGATTGAGCCCTGCATTGGGCTTCCTGCTCAGCGGGGAGCCTGCTTCTCCCTCTCCCACTCCCCCTGCTTGTGATCTCTCTCACTGTCTCTCTATCTAATAAATGAGTAAAATCTTAAAAAAGAAATAATGGTGGAATATAGGCATTTTTACACAAACAAAAACTGAAGGTGTTCAACAGAATAAACCCGCACTAAAGGAAATTCTAAAAGACATTCTGTAAGTTGGAGAAAATTGATCTCAGAAGGGAAATCTAGGATGAAAAAAATAAATGAAGAACAAAGTGGTAAATACAAAGATAAATTTAGATGAACATTGACTGTATAACAATTTCATGTGGCTTTAAAAATATAGTGAGAATTAAAATCTGTAATAATAATATTTAAATCAGGAAAGACTAAAAGGAGTAAAGTATTTTAAGGTCTTTAAATTATCCAAGAGAAGAGTTAAGGTATTGATTAATTTTTTTAATTATATAAGTTTAGGGCATATATTATAGTTTGGGGAATAATAATAAAGGTATTGAAACAGTATATAACTTATAAATAAACCAATAGAGAGAACAAATTGATGAATAAAGACATAAATCCAAAAGAGGGCAAGAAAGGTAAGAAAAAAGAAACAAGGAACATCCAGCCAGTACAAAAGTCAAAAAGGAAGTCAGAATATCCACTCTTCAACCAGAAAGGCCTCACAGGTCACTAAGCATCCAGGGGAGCCCCAACAAAAGCAGAAAGAGTTAGTTGTATAGGGCCCCAGGGCTGAGATATCTCCATCTTCTCATCTAGGTTTCTCTGATTAGTTGGACAAAAATACTTCCTGAACAAAATATTTACCATCTTCCTGGTGATTGTCGCTTGGGATCTCCCTTCTTGCCACTTCCTGCAACAAAAAAAAAAGTTTGAATGTTTAGGAAAACAGAGTTGATGGGCATCCAGACATGAGCTTACAAGACATTTCCTTTAAAACAAATACTAAGGGGTTCCTGGGTGGCTCAGTTGTTAAGCATCTGACTTCGGCTTAGGTCATGATCCCAGGGTCCTGGGATCTAGCCCGGCTTTGGGCTTCTTATTCAGTGGGGTACCTATTTCTCCCTCCCCCACTCCCCATGCTAGTGTTCCCTCTCTTGCTGTGTCTGTCAAACAAATAAATAAAATCTTTAAGAAAAAATAAATACTAAAATATTTTAAAATAGTAATTGAGATAGTTTCTAAGTCACCTAAAGAGAATCTCCAAAAGCAAAGGAATCAACTAAATACTAATCTGTCTTTTTTTTTTAATATGTCTTTTTATAAGATGAAAGTATGGTAAACTCAAACTGAAAAAAAAAATCTTACTAACCTTTTACTAGTACAGTGTTGACTATCCAAATGTGGATTAATCAGAGCCCTTGCTTCTTTTCTTTCTCCTTCTGGCTATTTTCAGCAATTTCATTGCTTGTAATTTATCACAGAAAATGCAGACAAAAGGAGAAGTAGAATATAAAGTAGTTAATTCTGCTTCCTGCATAATACTTATACACATGAGTCTTTTTTTTTTAATGGAACGCTTCATGAATTTGCATGTCATCTTTGTTCAGGGACCATGCTAATCTTGTCTGTATCATTCCAATTTTAGTATGTGTGCTGCCAAAGTGAGCACACACGAGTCTTATATAATGGTTGTATAACCCTCCCAACAATTTTTTTCACTAAAAACTCATACTTTTTTTGTTGTTGTTGTTTAGATTTTTATTTATTTATTTGTCAGACATAGAGAAAGAGAGAATATCATCGGGGGAGCAGCCGACAGAGGGAGCAGTAGGCTCCCCGCTAAGCAAGGAGCCTGATGAATGACTTGATCCCAGGGCCCTGCGATCATGACATGAACCAAAGGCAGATGCTTAACTGACTGAGCCACCCAGGTGTCCCTAA
Source organism: Neogale vison (assembly GCF_020171115.1). NCBI lineage: Eukaryota > Metazoa > Chordata > Mammalia > Carnivora > Mustelidae > Neogale > Neogale vison. Next base: position 18,179,735 of record NC_058097.1, read on the forward strand.
AAATTTATTCTTTTTTTAAAAAAGATTTTATTTATTTATTTGACAGACAGAGATCACAGGCAGGCAGAGGGGGAGAGAGAGAAAGAGAGAGAAGGAAGCAGACTCCCCACTGAGCAGAGCCCGATATGAGGCCCGATTCCAGGACCTCAGCTGAGATCATGACCTGAGCCGAAGGCAGAGGCTTAACCCACTGAGCCACCCAGGTGCCCCTAAAAATATATTCTTACTTCTTGCCTCATCTTGCACAATCTCTACCTCCCCACTGCCCACAACTTCTATGCCATCTTTAGCCCTTAACTTTTCTTCTTTTATGTTCCAATGAAGAGGTAGCTTTGGGAAAGCCATGCTTGAGATGCTGAGATTGAGTAATTAAAAAATCAGAGGTAAGGGCACCTGGGTGGCTCAGCAGGCTGAGCCTCTGGCTCTTGGCTTCAGCTTAGGTCATGAACTCAGGGTCCTATGTGGGCCTCCGAGCTCAGTGGGGAGTCTGCTTCTTCCCTCTCTCTCCCCCAGCTCATGCTCTCTTTCTCTCTCTCTCAAATAAATAAATAAATCTTTAAAAAAAAGTCAGAGGTTGAAAATGTAAGGAGTGAAGTAACAGGAGATGGAGAAATTTTAAAACCAGCCAAAACCTCTAATTGTTGTATTCCTGTTTGAGAGCCAAAATACCTGGCATAAAAAGTACTAAAAGTTGTATGTATAAATATACCACTTTTAATAATGGGATAGTAGGGGAGAGGGAAAAGGTAGGTTGAAATTAATGGAGAAGGTCCTCTGCATCCTGTTTGCCCTTCTTTCTTTGATAAATCAAACAAGTCTACCTAGACCTTCATAAATAATTGAAAGTCCAATGAACTGTTAGTATTAATCACTGACTAGTCAACAGATCAACAGGAAAATGAATACATTACCTGTGTTCCCAGCGGGAAAGTGTCTAATTTCTGATCTGGTATACCACTGCCCGGGGTTGCAGAAGTACTCATTAGGGAATCCTTTATTTCCCGATTGGGGAAGGGAATAAAAAGTCCTTTGTTTGAGTCTGTGTTAAAAGAAAAGGAATACAATGAAGCACTGACCAGACTTCAAAGACAACATGTCTTATGGAAAGATACAAGAAAGGAAGTCACAAGATTGAGAGCTAATTCTGGTGCCACCAGTTAGAAACCATGTGAATTTGGGCAAATAGCTTAACCTCTGTAATTTTCTCCATTGTAAAAGAGTGATGATCAAAATCTAAAGTATCTATCTCTTAGGGTTGAGGTAAGGTTGAAACAAGGTAATCGGGGGTTCCTGGCTGCCTCAGTCAGTGGAGCATGCAACTCTTGATCTCCTGATTGTGAGTTCAAGCCCCACACTGGGTACAGAGATTATTTAAAAATAAAATCTTAAAAACAAACAGAACTATCTCCTAGTCCTGGCCACCCTAGAAACTGTTAGAGCCAGTTAAGATTTTTATTAGATTGGAACGCTTGTAGAGAAGTTTTTGCACATTTTTTTTTAAGATTTATTTATTTGAGAGAGAAAGTGTGTGCACATGAGAGCAGGGGGAGGGACAGAGAGAGACGGAGAGAGAATCTCAAGCCGACTCTGTGCTGAGCATGAAGCCCAACATGGGGCTCCATCCCCATGTTCTGAGCCAAATCCAAGAGTCAGTCTCAGCTGAGTCACCCAGGCGCCCCTGCACATCCTTGATCAGTACTTACAATTCTGGGATCTGGATTCTTCTGGGGGAATTTGGATGAAAATAAGTTTCTTGTTTAGGGAGGTTTGTTTCCCTAGCAGGATTGTGTAAGAATTAAGATAGTTTTAAAAACTTGGGCCTTAGTCAAACAATGTGCTCTTCTGCTAGTTCTCATCTGTAGGCTCTGGCAACAGAAAGCTGTTGTAAGCCAGGGCAGCTGAGACTACACAGTGAATAAAGCCAGCTTTTTGAAAATCCAGCCCTTCAGTCCATTTGGGGCTCTAAAATGCTTCCTACTTGTGAGTTGCCTCCTGGGACTGAAATTTCCTATTACTCCAATATAAAAATGCACTTAGATGTTTCTATTTGACAGAACTACTTTTAAGCTCTCAAAGTTTATGTTCTCTGGCTCCTATTGCACTAGTAACATAGAAAAAACAAAACAAACAAAGTAAATCAGAAATTACTGGTCTTAACCTGATTCTTTGTAAAAAAAAAAAAAATAAGGATGGTAAGAACACTGCAATTTTGGGTTCAGGCCTCCTTTTACCTTCATCCTACAGAACAATACTTATACTTCCCAGGTGTCCCAGGTGTCCAAGACCCTGCTCCACCCTGGTTTTTTTCTACTGTATTTATATTCTTCTCCAGTTTCACAGGTTCTTTTTCTTTCAAATTCCCCAATACCAAAATTTTTTGCTAAATGCTCCCATATCTTCTCTTTATTACCTAAATTTGGATGACCCAAAATATTTTTTTCTTTAAAGATTTTATTTATTTATTTGAGAGAAAGAGTGATAGAGATGGCAACAGAGAGCAAAAGCCAGGAGAGGGAGAAGAAGGCTTCCTGCTGAACTGGGATCCCAATGCAGGGCTTGATTCCAGGACCTGAGATCACGACTTGATCTGAAAGCAGACTCTTAACTGACTGAGCCACCCAGGCGCCCTGAATGACCCAAAATCTCCATCTCAACTCTCCTCTCTTTTCATCTCCAGACCTAAGTTTTTTTTTAACTGCCTCTAAGGAGTGCCCCTGTCCTAGATAAATAAAAAGTATTTTCTAAACCAAACTCATTATCTTCATTTCCAGGCCTGCTGCTACTGATGTCCCCCACCCATTTCAAAACCACATCTCAGGGGGCACCTGGGTGGCTCAGTGGGTTAAGCCACTGCCTTCAGCTCAGGTCATAATCTCAGGGTCCTGGAATTGAGCCTCGCATTGGGCTTTCTGTTCAGCAAGAAGCCTGCTTCCCCTTTCTCTCTGCCTGCCTCTCTGCCTACTTGTGATCTCTTTCTATGTTAAATAAATAAATAAAGTCTTTAAAAAAAACACATCTCAGTAATGGTATTATTACTACTCAATCAATCCCTCAAGATAGAAATTAATTCTTTGATTCTCATTCACCTCAAATTTCAATCAGTTACCAATGGCTATAGAATAACTTTTGCGGGGGAATAAGGAATCTTTAACTTATCTTATAATTATAATTATAATAAGTATATAATATTTAATTATAATTATATAGTAATTATAATAATTACCTCACAATTAACCTTTCACAGTGTACAACTTAGTGATTTTCAGTATATTCACAAAATTATCGACTATCACCATGATCTAATTTCATTATCCAAAAGAAACTCAATTAGCTGTCACTTTCAATTCTCTTTCCTGCCAGCACCTGACAACCTTCAATATACTTTCCGTCTCTATGGAATTTCCTATTCTGGACATGGCATATAAATGGAATAATATGATATTTGACTCTTTGTGTGTGGCTCCCATCACTAAGCATGATGTTTTCAAGATATACATTATAGATGTATTCTTTTTTATTCTTTTTTATGGATACACCATATTTTCTTTATCTATTCATCAGCTGATAGACTTTTGGGCTATTATAGATAATGCTGCTTTATTCCTGTACAATGGTGATTGTGATGAATTTTTCTTTGCTCTTTTATTATTATTTTTTTATTTTTTTGTCAGAGAGAGAGCACATAGGCAGGCAGAGTAGCAGGCGAAGGCAGAGGGAGAAGCAGGCTCCCCGCTGAGCAGGGAGCCCAACATGGGACTCCATCCCAGGACACCGGGATCATGACCCGAGCCGAAGGCAGCCGTCCAACCGACTGAGCCACTCAGGCGTCCCACTATTTTATTTTTTTAAAGATTTTAGTTTAAGTAATCTCTACACCCAACATGGGGCTTGAACTCACAACCCTGAGACAAAGAGTCACATGTTCTACCAAGTGAGCCAGCCAGGTGCCTACCCCTCTTTGCTGTTTTAAAATAAGATACCTATTAGACAAATATATTTAAGGTACAATTCTGCCAAAAGGTAAAAGGAATTGGCTAAAAGAGTGAACAGGACCCCTTTCAACTCACAGAGTATATATGTGTTATTTTCTTTCTTTCTTTCTTTTTTTTAAAGATTTTATTTATTTATCTGGCAGACAGAGATCACAAGTAGGCAGAGAGGCAGGCAGAGAGAGAGGGGAGGAAGCAGACTCCCTGCTGAGCAGAGAGCCCGATATGGGGCTCCATCCCAGGACCCTGAGATCACGACCCGAGCCAAGGCAAAGGCTTTAACCCACTGCACCATCCAGATGCCCCTATATGTGTTATTTTCATGTAAATTATCTTTAGTAAGGCATTCATTGTTCTCCAATAATCTGACCTTCTATCCAAGTCACAAGGTCACTCACAGTCTATGACCTGCTATACTCATTACCACTTTCACATAGCTATTCACACCAATCTCACCAAGCTCTCAGGCTATCCCAGGGCTCCACAGCCTTTAATGACTAAGGACTTCTTTTCCACACTGTCCACAAAACATTTTCACGCATGCTCTTAGCACAGTCTGGGTTTCTATAGCATATGCCCATCTATATCAGTGTTTTTCAAACTCAATATTCTCACAAACTCTGAGAATATGAATCCAGTTCGAAAAACTTCAATTTAAGCAGCTCAGTATATAAAAAGATATTTTTAAAAAGCAGATTGTATTGGGTGACAGTTTGGCAGTTTCTTACAAAATCAAACACTTGGTATTTGCCCAAAGGAGTTGAAACCTTATGTCCACACAAACACTGCACATGGATGTTTATAGCAGCTTTTTTCAAAATTGCCAAAACTTAGAAGCAACCAAGATGTCCTTCAGTAGGTGAATGGATAAAGAAAGTTTGGTACACCCAGACAACAGAATATTATTCCGTACTAGAAAGAAAGGAGCTATCAGACCATGAAATGACATAAAGGAACCTTACATGGATATTACTAAGTAAAGAAGCCAGTCTAAAAAGGCTACATACTTAATGATTCCAACTATATACTATTCTGGAAAAGGCAAAACCATGGAGACGGGAAGAGAGCAGAGTAAGCAGCACGCTGCACCTGTCCTCCACCTAGGCAATAATTACACTGGCAGAATCTGTCTGATGTAACTGTTTTGGAATTCTGGAGTCTATTGAAGGCCTGTAATTCCAGGGGAAGACCTGGAAGTTGATTGAAATTAACCTCAGTCAATTTCATCTCTTGACAATATCAGTAATATCAGTAACAGCTACCCATGTCCCACCCTTCATGCAAAAGAATGAAGGTATAGTACACCTTACCTGGTCATCCCTTCCTCCCTCTAGCTTGGCAACCACTGATCTTTTTACTGTCTCCATAGTTTTGGGTTCCCCCCTCAATTACTTTTATTGTAGTTAAATATACATAACACAAAATTTGCCATCTTAAATTTTTAAGTATACCATCTATCATTTTAAGTGTACAGTTCAGTGGTATTAAATGCATTCATAAGGCGCCTGGGTGGCTCAGTTAGGTTAAGTGTCTGCCTTCAGCTCAGGTCATGATCCCAGGGTCCTGGGGTAGAGCCCTACATCAGACTCCTGCTCAGGGAGAAGCCTGCTTCTCCCTTTCCCTCTGCCCACTGCTCTGCCTGCTTGTGCTCACTCTCTCCGTCAAATAAATAAAATCTTTAAAAAAAATTTAAAAAATGCATTCATAATGTTGTGCAACTATCACCACCACCATCTCCAGAACTCTTCATCTTCTAGAACTGACACTATATCCATTAAATTATAATTCTGAGCCTCCCTGTAGCCTCTGGCAAACACCATTCTATTTCCTGCCTCTGTGATTTTGACTGCTTTAAGTATCTCATTCAGTGGGATCATATAGTGTCTGTCTTTTTGAGACTGGCTAATTTTGCTTAGCAAATGCCCTTAAGTTCATCCATGTTGTAGCACATGTTAGAATTTCCTTCTGTTTTAAGGGTAAATAATATTTCACTGTTTGTGTATACCACATTTTGCTTCTTCATTCATCTGTTGGTGGACACTTGGATTGCTTCCATGTTTTAGCCCTTGTAAATAATGCTGCTATGAACATGCATAAACACCTCTTCAAGACCCTGCTTTCTCTTCTTTGGCAAAATGCCCCAAAGTGGAATCACTGCATCATATGGTAATTTTATTTTTATTTTTTCAGGAACTGCTATACTGTTGTCCATAGCATCTGTACCATTTTATATTCCCACCAGACAGTTGGACCAGCAGTTCCAAATTCTCCACTTCCTTGCCAACATGGGTTATTTTCCAGTTTTTTTATAGTAGCCATGCCAATGAGTATCATTCTAAATGATTGGTGGGAAAGCACTGTTTGGAACAACTGAGCCAGTGGGAACTGTTCTCCAGAAAGCTTTCTTCTAGCCTGTGGCACAACCATTAACATGGCATAACCACTTTAGTCATATTGGATTACGAACAGTGCTTACAAGCAACACTCCCCAGGGGTCTAGCACAAATACAATTTTCAGTGGAAAGCAAAGCTCTTTCACGTTTCAAAGTAGCAACATAAATTTTATATTAAAAAAAAAATCCAGGCAACAGCTGGAACTTCCAAGAACATTTAGAAATGGGTCCTGTATCTGGTAAAGTAGTTTGTTTTCAGTAGAGACTACGCATCTTATCTTTTTTTAAAAGATTTTATTTATTTGTGAAAGAGAGAGAGAGACAGAGAGTACAAGCAGGCAAAGTGGCAGGCAGAGACAGAGAGAAGCAGGCTCCCCGCTGAGCAAGGAGCCCAAAGAGGGACTCCATCCCTGGACCCTGGGATGACGACCTGAGCTGAAGGCAATGGCTTAACTGACTGAACCACCCAGGCTTCCTGAGACTATGCACCTTTTTATTTTATTTTATTGTTTAAGATTTTATTTACTAATTTGAGAGAAAGAGAGATCACAGGTAGGCAGAGAGGCGGGCAGAGAGAGGGGGGAAGCAGGCTCCCCACTGAGCAGAGAGCCCAATGCAGGGCTCGATCCCAGGACCCCGGGATCATGACCTGAGCTGAAGGCAGAGGCTTAACCCACTGAGCCACCCAGGTGCCCCGACACTATGCACCTTAAAAAAAAAAATTTATTTGCGAGTCAGAGTGTGGGGTGCAGGAGAGGGGGCGGACAGGGCCAGAGGGAGAGAATCTTACCAAGCCAGACACCCCCCAAGATCATGATCTGAGCCAAAACCAAGAGTCCCACACTTAACCGACTGAACCACTCCAATGCCCTGAAACTATGCACTTTAAAACATTTTAACTCGTGGGGGTGAACGTTTATGTGTGCTAATGATGTAATATGACATAAATAACATAATAATAATAATATGACATAAATGAACTCAGCTCATACACAAAAAAAGCAGTCAAATTATAGTTCAAAGTATCTTTATCATTCTGGAAATGGATATATAAATGTTTTTACCTAGAAAAAATACAAGAAGGCTGTATAGCAAATTATTAATTGCAATTCTCTCTAGGGGACAGGCTTATGAGTGATTAAAATGCTATTCTTCATGCTTTTTAGTATTTTCCAAAATTTTTATAATAGGATTTCATCAGGGGTGTCTTGGTGGCTCAGTAGATTAAGCATCAACTCCTGGTTTCTGCTCAGGTCATGATCTCAGGGTCATGAGATCAAGTCCTGTGACACGCTCCATGCTCAGCAAGGAGTCTGCTTGAGATTCTCTTTCCTTCTCCATCCCCATCTGTCCTGCCCCTGACATGTACAAGAACTCTCTCTCCAAAATAGATTCATAAATAAAATCTTAAAAAAATAGAATTTCATCAAATTTTATTTAATTTTTAAAAAGATTTATTTATTTATTTTAGAGAGAAAGAGCACTTGAGCAGGGAGGGAAGGGGCAGTGGGAGATTGAAAGAATCCTAAGCAGACTTCCCACCGTGTTTTTATTTATTTATTTATTTTAAGATTTTATTTATTTATTTGACAGAGAGAGATCACAAGTAGGCAGAGAGGCAGGCAGAGAGAGAGAGAGAGGAGGAAGCAGGCTCCCTGCCGAGCAGAGAGCCCGATGTGGGACTCGATCCCAGGATCCTGAGATCATGACCTGAGCCGAAGGCAGCGGCTTAACCCACTGAGCCACCCAGGCGCCCCTATTTATTTTTAATTAATTAAAATCAACCACTTTACAGAGTGCTTGATGGGGGGAGGGACAGTAGGGGAAAGAGAATCTTCTATTTTTTAAAAAGATTTTACTTATTTGAGAGTGAGAGAGACTGAGAGAGTTAGAGAGAAAGAGCCACAAGCAGGGGGAGTGGCAGGCAGAGGGAGAGGGAGAAATAGACTCCCTCTGGAGCAGGGAGCCCAATGCAGGACTCAATCCCAGGACCCTGGGATCATGACCTGAGCTGAAGGCAGACATTCAACCTACTGAGTTCCCCAGGCGCTCAGGGAGAGAATCTTAAGCAGACTCCCTACTGAGCACAGAGCCTGACAGAGGGGTCCAATTCTATAATCCCGAGACTACAACCCAAACTGAAATTAAGAGTCAGACACTTAACTGATTGAGCCACTCAGGTACCCCAAAATGTCATCAAATTTTAAATATAAAAAATGTCATTTAAAATGAAATAAAGAAATCCATGCTCCAAGACATATGGGCACTGAGATTTCCAAGAAAGAAAAATAAAAATCATACTTCACTATGGCTTATGTTACCATAAAAATCACATGAAAATGACTTGCAGTATGTGTCCACACAGATAAATAAGTAGTAAGGAAAACAAAGTACTTTATGTTCTAAACGGGAAATTCTTAATGTCTGAACTACATAGTCCATCTATTAAAGTTATTCCTGGGATTTTAGGGATTAATTTTTAGAGATTGTAAATAATTTGGTGTATCCTTCAAATGGACAGAGGGCTCTACAGAATAAAATTTCCTCAAGTAAAAAGTCATCTGATGAGGGCCAGATTAATCCATAAGGGTCCACTGTATGCTATTCCTCTCAAGGAAAGCTTTCTCCTTGCCTGTGCCACAATCATTAAATGTGGCATAACCATTTTAATCCTATTAGGTTACCAACAGTACTTACAGGCAACACTCACCAGGAATATAGCCCAAACACAAGACATTCTGCAGTTGCAAAGGTTCAAGGTAGAGAAACCCAGAAGGGCCAGGGTCTGAGCTGCATTGATACAGATGAGTCATGAGTCTCTGGCTAACAGATCAATCACCTTAGCAATGCTCAGGGACCATGGGGACAGGTCATGCAATTTTCAGAATGTACTAATGATGTAGATTGATGTAAATGAAATTGAATTCTGAGTACAGCTTGTACTTGATGGGTTCTGGTTTAGGCCTGCTCAATAAATAGGGCCTTTTCAGGCATTGAGAGAAGGGAGGAAAAACACAGTAAATCTAGTGCTTACTTCAAATCTGTTATTTCTCAACTATTTTGTCTTCATCCTATTCAAGATGAGCCACAAAAGCTGAAATAACTAATGTTCTAAGCATTTTGTGATCAAAGAAAGGAAATTTACCAGTTTCAATTCTGTTATCAACATCGGCATTGACTTTTGATGCAGAGCTCTCATCGGTCACACAGTTTTTCATTGTCTTCTCCCTAGAACTGCCACACAGAATAATTTATTTAAAATTAAAAATTTTTTAAAAAGCTCAAAAGGAGCTTTCTGAGATCACCAGTAAATGCTATTTAGAAAACATTAATTCATGGTACTAAGATTTTTAAAATGTTCTATAAAATATTATTTTCACATTTCAGTTAAACCCATTTTTTAAAGCCATAATATTGTTACTGGGAATAGTGAGAGAGAAGGCACTATATAGTTCAGCCTCTAAAGTATGAAAATCAGGCTCAATAGGTTGAGCATCTGACTCTTGATTTCAGTTCAGGTCGTGATTTCAGGGTGGTGGTACTGAGCCCTGTGTAAGGCTCTGGGCTTAGCAGGGAGGGAGTCTGCTTGAGATTCTCTCTCTCCCTCTGCCCCTCTCCCTGCTCACGCAGATATGTGCTCTCTCTCACTCTCTAAATAAAATCTTTAAAAAAATAATAAAGTATGAAAGCCAGAAAATTCAGGACTTAGACACTCTGTTTTCTTGATACAAACTTAGGTCTAAGTGTTTAAGGGAATAAGATATTTTCTTTTGAATTAAAAAATTCATAGGAAACAGAAAGGAAAGTTCTGCTGCCAAGAATTGTACTGGGAGCAACTACAGCCATTAGTTAAAAGAAAAAAAAAAGATAATAGAGGCAAATGTTTGCTCTTGATTGATATAATACAGTAAGACTTAACTACAGACTGGAAGTACAGATAGCCTAGACTATGAGCCAGGCACTTTATACCCACCATTTCATCTAATCATAAAAGTTCCCCTATTATTCATTATTACCACTGTATAGGTTGGGGGAACTGGGATTCAGAAAGCCTTAAAAAAGTCTTTACCCAGGGTTAGAGATCTTAAAAGATATTAATGCTAGGACTGGGCACTTGAGTAACATTTTACCTCTGCTTTTGCAATCATCACATCATATGGTAACTATGATAAACAGAAATATGATAGTGCTAATTATCTGCCTTATTAGGAAGTGTATTTAGTTACACATTAATTCATCTCTGTATTTCTGTAATAAACAAGGTATCCCGAATGAATTAAAATAAGAATTACTTTATAAAATATATATACAAATAATTTTTAAGGAACATTCCATTTCTTTTTATAGCAGGGTGAATTTTACTCTATGTAAAAACCTCAATAAACTTGGGTTAAAAATAGAGAAATAAAAATATACATATAGAGAACTAAAAATGTTCTCTGAGCATTACATTATAAGACATCTAAAGGATCAGGGCAGAGATAGACAAAGAGAAAGATCCCAGGCCAAGAGAACAGTTATTGACTTCATTCATTCATCATTCAACAAATTATTTTTTTTGTATCTTATATGTGTCAGTGTTCTAGGCACTAGGGATACTGCAACAAATAAGACAAGCAAGGTCCTAATTCTCATGGAGGGGAACAGCAATAAAGAAAAAACTCATTCTGGAGAGGAATATTTAATGTTGTGGAGATATGTTCATATCTTAACAAGCTACAAATGTTATGTATAGGAAGCAAATTACTATAAAATAGTATATATATATTATTTTATTATTAATGTATATTTAGAGATCAATTATATAACATAGAATATTGTATATAAACACACGTATATATACTTAAGACAAAGAGGATGTTTACTATAATATAATTAATGTTTACTTCTCATTGGTGAAAATATGAATTGCTTATTTATTTCTTGTGATTTTTCTGTACTTTCCAAATTCTCAATAATAAGTAATGCTTTACTTATACCACCAGAAAGCAATACTAACAGACACATGTATATTTGTCTTTTGGTAAGTATACAGATGTCTAGAAGGATGTCTACCAAACATTACTAGTAGTTAACTCTTGGTAACAGAGTATGGGGTGATTTTCACTGCATTTTTCTGTATTATGTAAAATTTAATGGAGTTGTTTTTCAAAAATAATAAAGCTACTTTTTAAGAATAAAGAGCATGAGTTTTGGAGTAGAATACATGCTATCTTATTTTGATCAGATTTTAGTAACAAGAAGTAGAAAAATCTACCATTCAGATACTTTAGATCTTCAAGGTCTGTTTACTTTTGATTTGGTAGAAAAATGTTTTCCTTATCTTTTAAGAAATTAATCTCCCTGGTAATGAAAACCTTCTAATTCAACAGGAAAAGACTGCGTACTGATTTATAACTTCAGGAAAGAGTTGGTAAGCATTTATGGGGAGGATATCTCATGGTATCCCTACCTGTAAGCTTTAGAGAATTATCAATAATTATATTCAGGGACACCTGGGTGGCTCAGTTTGTTATGCATCTGCCTTTGGCTCAGGTCGTGATCTGAACCCCACATCTCATAGGGCTTCCTGCTCAGCAGGGAATATGGTTCTCCTTCTTCCTCTGCTCCTACCCCCAGCTTATTATTTCTCTCTCCCAACTAAATAATATCTTAAAAAAATAATAATTATACCCAAAGCAGACCCAGTAGTTCAAGAAAGCAGAAATGTTCCCTGTGAGGGCCAGATTCTCATCCTGAATAAATTTCAGTATGTTGAATAGATACGTTTTTGTTCCTGATCTGAGAATTCTTACAACTTGTGGAGATTTCCACTGAAAATGAAGACATTAAGTAGGAATTCACTGCTATCTGTGTCTGAACCAAACTAAAACATTTTTTAAAAAGTAATCGTCTTACCTTTTTTCCACCTCTAAAAGAAAATTTTCGCTGTTGCCCAACTGACTAAAATGCAGCTTGGCAGCTTTTCTCTCACTTTCCCGCACAGCTCGGTCATCTGGAGGCAAAAACCGTGGTCTGAGCATGTTTCTTTTTTGGAGTAAACAGTAGTGGGTCAGAAAACCATATTCACAGAGTAAAAACTAAAGATCAGTCTCATATTCTTTTGTTAGAGACAGGTCACAAAATAATGCTATTATGTTGTCACTGGAGCAAGTAGTAACTCAGGGAGACTACAGGGATACCATAGCAACAACTGCCACATAGGTATAGCTACCACTGCAGAAAGTAGAGTTTAGGCAGCAAACAATCCAAATGGCCTAGTAGTCTGCTGAAAGTTACACTGTTTCTGATGGGGTGCCTGGGTGGCTCAGTGGGTTAGGCTTCTGCCTTCAGCTTGGTTCGTGATCTCGGGGTACTGGGATAGAGCCCTGTATCAAGCTCTCTGCTCGGTGGGGAGCCTTCTTCCCACCCCCATTCTGCCTGCCTCTCTGCCTACTTGTGATCTCTGTCTGTCAAATAAATAAAATCTTTAAAAAAGAAAAAAAAGTTACACTGTTTCTGAAAGAAATTAGTTTCCCCACTAAGCAAGAGAAATCTTTCTTTCTCCAAGAATAAATTCAATTTATATCAATAAGAAATGTATACTCGGGACGCCTGGGTGGCTCAGTTGGTTGAGCAGCTGCCTTCGGCTCAGGTCATGATCCCAGCGTCCTGGGATGGAGTCCCACATCGGGCTCCTTGCTCGCCAGGGAGCCTGCTTCTCCCTCTGCCTCTGCCTGCCTCTCTGTCTGCCTGTGCTCGCTCTCTCTCCCTCTCTCTCTGACAAATAAATAAATAAAATCTTTAAAAAAAAAAAAGAAATGTATACTCAACAATAAAATTATAAAGAAATACAGACTAGCTCATTTGAAGGGATATTTATTGTTCCTTGTCAACGAAGACCCAAAGAGGAGTTGTATTCATTTTCTATTGCTAATATAGTTCCAAATTTGGGGCACCTGGAAAAATAAATCTCAACCTGGAAACTCTTTGTTGGGGAGGAAGTGGTGGTGAAACCATCAACTGAAGAAAACTAAAGCTGGAAGTAACTGATAAAATCATAGATTGTCATTCAATAAAAAAAAGGACTCGTCATACATCCTGCCAACACAAAAGAATTACATAAATATTGACTAATAGACAAATATATCCTGCCAGTGCACACTGTGGGCCAACACCCAAAAGGATAGGAGGCAGCTGGTTTAATGTAAATTCTGGGGCAAGGAACAGGGGAGGAGGGTCTCACCCAGTTTCTCCAGAGTTTGTAGCGTGTACACAGCAAAGAGCCTATAATCTGTATCTTTCCTGACAACAGGATTGAGTCTCAAATCTAGTTCTCTGAGGAAGGGTAAAGGCTGTAGGCGGGACACCTCCACTAATGAAGGAATGTTGTTATAATACAAATTCAGGTCTTGGAGCGAACATAAATACTGGATGCCCTGCAAGGAAAAGACCACATTATGAAACTGCACATAGGTAAGGACTAGGAATCTCACAGATAAGGGTGGAAATATAACTATTACTTCCATCCTTAAACATGTTACCTGAATCATCTATGAAAAAGGCAGGTTTGAAACTCTTATTTAGATGACTAAGAATAAGAACAATCAGCCCACAGGCACTAGACGTATTGTATATTTAAAAACCTGACATGGAGGGGTGCCTGGGTGGCGCAGTTGGTTGGACGACTGCCTTCAGCTCAGGTCATGATCCCAAAGTCCCGGGATCGAGTCCCGCATCGGGCTCCCAGCTCCATGGGGAGTCTGCTTCTCCCTCTGACCTTCTCCTCACTCGTGCTCTCTCTCACTGTCTCTCTCTCAAATAAATAAATAAATTCTTTTAAAAAAATTAAAAAAACCTGACATGGAAATATCTGCAGTCAGGTATTTGCAGTCAGATAATCTACTTCTGTTGCTCCCCGATCACTCTCCCTTGCAGTGGCTAAGCTAAGTCACTTTTGCCCTTCTCTCACCCTTGCCACATCCACTCTCCTGACCCCAGAAACACATCAATTTTCAAGAGGAAAGGAGATAGGCAAAAAAGATAGTCCTGAGGAAGAAGAGTACGATTAAAAAAAATTTTAAGTGTGTATATGTTGTGTGTTCTTGTATCTCAATGCCTCATGTTTAGGGTCAATGGAGTATGTGGGAAAACAAAAAAACACCATATCTAAGTCTTCCTTGTTGGAACAATCTAGTACCCTCTTGTCCTTGTCCTTGTTTCCCCTTCCAGAATTACCCCACTCCTCCATTTCTCTGGGATACTGGAGAGGAAAAGCCACAATACACCTTCTTTGATGAAATCTACTATTGAAAATAATTGTTTAATTTTCATGCATTTGGCTAGTTCGCTTTTGCCCAACATTAAATTTCAGGACAGTAATTTAGAACATGTACATATATGTACAATCACATCATTTTATAGTAAAACTTCATACCATAGAAGGAACTCTGTCATTGAGAGTAATTTCAGTAAAATTATTTTCCATCATGAATTTATAAAATAATGTTTTTTATTCTTCTGTTATTCAAAACCACCATTCTCTTGTTACAGAAAATTTAAAAACTCAAAGATATACACAAAGCAGGGGCGCCTGGGTGGCTCAGTGGGTTAAGCCGCTGCCTTCGGCTCGGGTCATGATCTCGGGGTCCTGGGATCGAGTCCCGCATCGGGCTCTCTGCTCAGCAGGGAGCCTGCTTCCCTCTCTCTCTCTCTCTCTCTCTCTCTGCCTGCCTCTCCATCTACTTGTAATTTCTCTCTGTCAAATAAATAAATAAAATCTTAAAAAAAAAAAAAGATATACACAAAGCATTTCTGAATAAAGAACCCAGTTTACACTTTGATTCATTTCTTTCTGGCTTTTTTGGATTCCATTAACTTCTGCATTGTGAAATGGTCAGTAGTTAGAAATAGTTGTCAGTGACTTTGGCCCCACTCCCAGCGCAGTACACCATTAGGACTCTCTTTAAATGTGTCTAATGGCCCAGCTCAAGTAATCTTTTAACGTCTCTCAGTGTAAAAGTCAAGAAAATGACTTCTATCTTCCTCTCACTTTTCCCACTTGGCATGAATTCACATTTTCCCCCAAATTATACTAGAAATAATCACAAAACATTTATCCCCTGAGAAAATTAAGTAAAATGATTCAGAACTGTTAGAGATGAACATATGTAGATAAATCATAGATGCAAAAAAATGGAGAAAACATTTACTAAGTGCTTCATATATGCCAAACAGTGTACACATGTTGATCTTCACAATAGTTTTTTGCCCAATTTACAGAAGTAGAAAGAATGCGAGTATAAAAACAAATTATGGTAACGTCCACTCAATTTTTTAGCATGAAAATTAACAAGCAAACATGCATACATACAGGTGAAAAGAGGAGACCTAAGCAAATCTGAACTAATGCTTTCTGAAACTGATGGGCCAAATACAAATGGGGCTACCAAAGAGTCTAACGACCTAGTTTAACTTGCAGCTTCTGCTTTTCCAGTCCTAGCTGGAAATCTTGCTTGAACTTCTCTTTTAGGGTCCTTTGTTTCAGATTTGGGTCTGGCCGGTCTTGTTGAATAAGTATCCCCTTAAAAGCACAAAACTGGCAGGATAATCCAGGAGATCATTAACTAATCCTGAATAGCATTTGTGAGTCTTTCACCTTGAGTCTCGCAAAGAAGGGCTTAATCAAGACAGGCATATAAGTGGGTAAAATGGGAACATGTAGGAGAAATACCATTTGGGGGTCCACCACAAAAAAGACAGAACTTCCACCTCCGTGTGTTCACACTTATGTTTGTAGAGCTTTTTGTGTATTTGCTAATCCTTACACTGCTCAAACCTGCTCCTGTCCACTTTCTTGTCTTGCCCTCTGCTCTCCCATCTCCTGATCTAGAGATTTTTCTTTGTTTCCAAAACCACCATTCCCTCCTTCTTGAAAAAACCCACAGTAATAATCTAGGTCAATGTACCAACACCATCAGAATCCTCCAGGTATACCATAAGCCCACCCCAGACATACTGAGAATCTCTCTCAGAGTAGCAACTAAGAATCTGTACTTTCACAAGTGCTCCGTATAATTTTTTACACACATTAAAAAATATGTCCTATTGCCTTAGCCTGTTATCATTTAATATAATTTTCCCCGAGTACAAAAGAAAATTTCCCCAATATGTTATACCAGAAAATTTTCAAACATAGAATAAAGCTGAGTGAGTTTTCAGCAAATAATAAAATTTCATTTGGAAACACTTAAAAGGAAGATCCTATATTCCCCCAGGCTGACATTATCTCTTATTTCTTCCCATCAAAACTACTATGACTACTACTACTAGTAGTACTGCTAAATAAGAGTTTATTTTAGCAGTAGTACTGCTAAAATAAATTGGGTTGAACTGACTAGTCATAGAATATAGTACTTACCTTCAGGCTTGTGATCAAGTTTCTTGATAAATCTAAGGATCGGAGGTTCTTAAAATTTCTGAAGGCATCACCAATGGAATGAATTTTTACAGCATAAGATCCCTGCAATGAAAGAGACTCCACCAATTCTGAAAAGAGATCACCAGTATATATATTATGAACTCTGCTTAAACAAGAGTCAGAGAACATAGCTCTTCCTTCCTCCCATACCCCATTTGTGAAAGGACCTATATCCAAGATTCATAAGATCAGATTTTCCCTTTAAAAGCAGTGATATCAGGGCTCCTGGGTGGCTCAAGAGGGTTAAAGCCGCTGCCTTCGGCTCAGGTCATGATCTCAGGGTCCTGGGATTGAGCCCCAAATCGGGCTCTCTGCTCAGCAGGGGGCCTGCTTCCCTTCCTCTCTCTCTGACTGCCTCTCTGTCTGCTTGTGATCTCTGTCTGTCAAATAAATAAATAAAATCTTAAAAAAAATTAAAAGCAGTGATATCACCTAATACAACGAAACCAAACCTTGATTTTACAGCACCCTTGTGTTTCTCTATTCATCCTGCATGATGTAATATGTCTTCAGAAGTTCTCAAAACAAATTTAAGAAGAAATGTAGCAATCCCACTGCTGGGATTTAGCCCTATAAATCATACTCAAAAAAACTTTGCCAGGATATATAATATATACACGCGGGTATCAGTTGCAGAAAGGTTTGAGGATCATTTTTAAAAAGAGAATTAAAAAAAAGGGTGGGGGGAGAAAATGATCACAGGGTCTATCCACAGAAGAGTAGAACCTGGTGTCCTAAATAATGGTAGATGGATACAATGGACAAAGTACTAGATCTCTGGTTTTCTGTAAGTAATTTATTCTCTCTGTACTTCAGATTCCTTATCTGTAAAATAGGGATAACAATAGTATTTAACTCATAAGATGCTGTAATGATTAAATTAATATATATACAAAACTTAGAACAGTACCTGATACATAATTGCTATGTAAGTGTTAATTATTGTTATAAAGTTATTAAAAACAATGAGGTAGATTTGTAGGTGATCATATGGAAAGATCTCTAAGACAGTGAGGGAAAAGGTATGTGTGGCAAGGTATGTGCGGAAAGGTATGTGTGGTACGTATGGAAAAGGAAAAACATATGTGTGCATAAAGAATATAATACATATTTACATAATATATCCTATATATGGAAGAAAGTCAACTAGACTTCTAACAGCACTAAAAAGAGGAGAATCTCAAAATTGTCAATAGGAACTCACTGGCAAGTGTGGTGGGCTAAATACAATAGCAATCAAAACTGGAAAGAGGTTCTGCAAGATCCAATTTGTAGGCGAATGCCAGGAGACTGCAATGAAATAAGGTTTAAGGTGCTAGAGCAGTCTGGACCCTAAAACTGAAAAGTAATAAACTGAAGATCGCTTTCAAGACAAGACCCACAACAGGGAGAAATTAGTGGGAGTAGAATCCACATTGAATGGGATAGAAACAACAGGCTCAAAGGAAAGAGAAGGTACAGTGACAAGTGGGGAGAAAAGCAAAGATGGCAGATATCAGGACACATAAAGCTCCATTTTTTAGCACTTTGTGAACATAACAGAAGAGGGAGCTCTAAAACTCTGAAACTAGAAAAGCTATTCTGGCCTACCCTTATCATGTAAAAGTACAGGAAAACTTAACCGCACTTAAAGAGCCACAGGAAAGGATTACAGTAACTTTATATGGGTTAATAAAAGAAAAAAGAGGGGCGTCTGTCTGGGTGGCTCAGTGGTCTAAAGCCTCTGCCTTCGACTCAGGTCATGATCTCAGGGTCCTGGGATCAAGCCCCGCATCGGGCTCTCTGCTCAGCGTGGAGCCTGCTTCCCCCTCTCTCTCTGCCTGCCTCTCTGACTGCTGGTGACCTCTGTCAAAATAAATAAATAAATAAATAAAGTGTTTTTAAAAAAAGAGAAAGAAGCATCCCTAAAGAATGAAAGCACTCTAGAAAGATACATTACAAATGAAAACTGTAACTTAGTATTTTGAAACAAGCTAAAAGATATAAAAACAAAATGTAGCAGTTATCAGAGTGTGGTCCCCAGATTGCTGAAGGTGTCTGAGACATGCACAGGGGTCCATGAAATCAAAACTATTTAAAAAAAACTTTCATAGTAATATTAAAATATTAATTAGCTTTTCCAGTGTTGCACCTATGGTGTAAAAGCAAAACTACTGGGCCTTAGGATAACCAAGGCACATTCACAGTCATAGTGTTCTTTACTATCACATACTTGCAATTAAAAAAAATATATAGCCAGTTTCACTTAAGAATGTCCTTTAAAAAAAAAAGATTTTATTTATTTATTTGACAGACAAAGATCACAAGAAGGCGGAAAGGCAGGCAGAGAGAGAGGGGGAAGCAGGTTCCCTGCTAAGCAGAGAGCCCGATGCGGGGCTTGATCCCAGGACCCAGAGATCATGCCCTGAGCCGAAGGCAGAGGCTTAACCAACGAACCACCCAGGTGCCCCAAGAATGCCCTTTAAAAAGCAGTAAAAATGGTTAATTTTGTTGATTTTGAAACTTGAGCACATGTTCTTTTTATTTGTGTGACTAAATGAGAAATATGCATGAAGTACTTCTACTGCATACTGAAGTATGGTGGATGCTCTGAGGGAAAACATTTGTGTGAATTTTTTAGATTTATTTATTTATTTGAGAGAGAGAGAGCGAGAGTAAATGCAGAGGGAGAGGCAGAGAGAGAGAGAGAGAGAGAAGAAGAAGAAGAAACTCAAGAGATTGAGCATGGAGCTGAGCACGGAGCCAACAGGGCTCAATCTCACCACCCTGAGATCATGACCTGAGCCGAAATCAAGAGATGGATGCTGGGGAGGGTATGTGCTTTTGGGTAAATTGGAAGGGGAGGTGAACCATGAGAGACTATGGACTCTGAAAAACAATCTGAGGGGTTTGAAGTGGCAGGGGGGGGTGGGAGGTTGGGGTACCAGGTGGTGGGTATTATAGAGGGAACGGCTTGCATGGAGCACTGGGTGGGGTGAAAAAATAATGAATACTGTTTTTCTGAAAATAAATAAATTGGAAAAAAAAAAAAAAGAGATGGATGCTTAACCGACTGACCCACCCAGGAGCCCCACTGTGATTTTGAGAAGCCGGCTTAACTAGCTACTTTTTATCTGGAATACCATTTTTACTTGAAAAACCCTGATACATGATGGTTAGTTAGAATATTTGGTTAGTTAGAATGGTTAGTTAGAATATTAGTTAGATAGGTTAGTCAGAATATTTGGTAAGTTAGATGGTTAGTTAGAATATCTGGAGACATTTTCTTGAGAACAAAGTGAGATTGTTATTTCAGGAAAACAAGTGATAGACCTTTAAAGATCTTTTGAATGAGATTGATGATACTTTTTTAAAAAGGTTTTATTTATTTATTTGAGAGAGAGAGAGAGACAGAGAGAGTGAGAGTGAGCACAAGGGGAGAGGAGAGGGGGAAGCAGTTCCCTGTGTCAGCAGGGAGCCCAACGTAGAGCTCAATCCCAGGACCCTGGGATCATGACCTGAGCCAAAGGCACGTGTTTAAGCCATTGAGCCACCCAGGTGCCCCAAGATTGAGGACATTAACAAATGAAATTTTTATTTTATATGTTATCCAGAATGAAATTTATCAGCATTTTAAAGACCTACATAACTCAGTAAGGTAATATTTTTCAAATGACCGATGTATGACGTCACAAAATCATGCATGGGTAAAAGATTCATTTAAATGCAAGATGTGGGACGCTGGGTGGTTCAGTCATTAAGTGTCTGCCTTCGGCTCAGGTCGTGATCTCAGGGTCCTGGGATGGAGTCCCACATCAGGCTCCTGCTCAGTGGGGAGCCTGCCTCTCCCTCTGCCCTCCTCCCTGCTTATGTGCATTCTCTCTCTCTCTCTAATAAATAAATAAAATCTAATAAAATAAATAAAAATTTTTTAAAAATGCAAGATGTACCAAAATGGATTTAATGCAACAAAGTATAAAAAGTATGCTGATATGGTTTTAGATTCCACATACAACTAAACTGTAAGAAACTACCAATTGTCCAGTTTTCATTTCATATCAAAAAAGAATATCCACAATTCATTGAAAATGCTATTAAAGCACTTCCCCCTTTTTGAATCTCTTATCGGTGTGAGGCATCATTTTTAAAAAATATATTTTAACCGGGAGTGCCTGGGTGGCTCAGTCAGTTAAGCATAGCCCTTTGGTTCTGGTCATGATCCCAAGGTCCTGGGATTGAGCCCTCCATTGAGCTCCCTGCTCAGTGGAGAGCTTGCTTTTTTCCTCTCCCGATGCTGCTCCCCGGTGCTCAGGTTCTCTCTCTTTCTGACAAATAAATAAATAAATAAAATCTTTGATATATACATATATTTTTTTCAACCAATACAACAAATCCTAAGAGATTTAATACAGAAGCAGATATGAGACTCTAGAGGTCTCCAATTAAGACATTAAAGATATTTATAAGAATATAAAACAATGTCACTCTATTTTTTTTAATATTCTGAAACCAAAGAGTTTGAAAATTGCTGAAAAATGTAAATTAGACAAAATCAGAAAAATTATCAGAAAGAAAAAGAAGATTTGAAAATAAAGATAGAACTCATATTTTAAAAAATTAAAGGTCATTTCAGGGGCACCTGGGTGGCTCAGTGGGTTAAGCCTCCGCCTTCGGCTCAGGTCATGATTTCAGGGTCCTGGGATTGAGCCCTGCATTGGGCTTTCTGCTCAGTGGGGAGCCTGCTTCCCCATCTCTCTTTGCCTACTTGTGATCTCTGTCAAATAAATAAATCTTTTTTTAAAAAAGATTTTTTAAAAAGGTTAGTGGTTGGGGATGCTTGGGTAGCTCAGTTGGTTAAGCATCCATCTCTTGATTTCGGCTCAGGTTGAGATCTCAGGGTCCTGGGATTCAGCCTTGAAGCCCTGTGCTGGACTCTGTGCTCAATGGGAAGACTGCTGGTGGGGGGATTCTCTCTCTTCCTCTCCTTCTGTCCTACCCCTGCATGCATGCACACTCCCTTTCTCAAATAAATAAATAAATATTTTAAAAAAAGTTAGTGGTTGCATACTAAATGATTGCAACTATATGACATTCTGTAGAGAGGAGCAGTAAAAAGATGAGTAGTTGCTAGAGGTGAAGTGAGTGGAAAGGGAAAGATGAACAGATGGAGCACAGGGGATATTTAGGGCAGTAAAACTATTCTTTTTGATACTAACGATAATATCACAAAAAACCCACCAGATAATTATATACTTCATGATAGAATATATACCCTCACCTATGAAGTAATGGTATACACACTATATATTTGTCAAAATTGACAGCATCGAACAACACAAGGAGTGAATCTTAATGTAAACAACAGGCTTCAGTTCATAATAATATATTGGGGGGGGAGCCTGGATGGCTCAGTGGGTTAAAGCCTCTGCCTCCGGCTCGGGTCATGATCTCAGGATCCTGGGATCGAGCCCCTCATCGGGCTCTCTGCTCGGTGGGGAACCTGCTTCCTCCTCTCTCTCTGCCTGCCTCTCTGCCTGCTTGTGATCTCTGTCTGTCAAATAAATAAAAATAAAATCTTAAAAAAATCATATATTGGTATTGTTCATCAGTCATAACAAATGTACCACACAAATGCAAGGTACTTATAATAGGGGAAACTGGGGAGATGTAGGGGAAGTATGAGGAGTGAAGAGGGAGCTTTTACAGAACTCTCTATACTCTCTGCTCAGCTTTTCTCTAAACCTAAAAATGCTTTAAAAATAAAATCTAGGGCGCCTGGGTGGCTCAGTGGGTTAAGCCGCTGCCTTCGGCTCGGGTCATGATCTCAGGGTCCTGGGATCGAGTCCCACATCGGGCTCTCTGCTCAGCAGGGAGCCTGCTTCCTCCTCTCTCTCTCTGCCTGCCTCTCTGCCTACTTGTAATCTCTCTCTGTCAAATAAATGAATAAAATCTTTAAAAAAAAATAAAATCTATTAATAAAAAAAGAAATGAAGTACACATATGTGTTAAAATATGGATGAACCTTAAAAATATCATGTTAAGTGAAAGAAGCCAGATATAAAAGGCTATATATTGTATGATTATATTTATATGAAATATTCAGAACAGGCAAATCCACATAGCAGATTAGTGGTTGCCAGGGAGGGTCTCAGGGGGAAGCTGGAAATGAGAAGTGCCTGACTAATGGGTATAAGGTTTCATTTGTGGCTGATAAAAATGTTCTGGAACTAGACAATGGTAATGGTTAAGCAAGGAACTAAGTGACACTAGATTATATATAATAAATTTTGTAGTATGTGAATTATATCTCAAAAAATTTTTTTTCTGACTTTGAGTGCAGCATATTGGTAGTCCTGTAGTATGCAATGATCTGGTACCCTAAGAATGTGTTATCATGGGACAAAAGCTAAGGTCAGTTATAATTTCTATCAGTGCCCTACAGCATTTCTCATGCCTTTCACTGTAGTCTGTGTAGAAGAGCAGACATTATAATATTTTTTTAAAGGAACCAGAATTATCATTCAAATGTTAAACTGCCACAGTGATATTCCTTTATGATTCATACGAAGTGCAAGTTCTTAAGAGATTATGCATTCACTTTCAATGTTTATAAAGAGAGGGAAGACAAATAGATCAGAGATAGAATCAAACACTGCCTGTCATAGATGTCAAGAACAACAGAATAACCATCCAATTTTAATATATGAGCTACAGAATCCCAATGCTCAAACCATATTTTACTTGTGAAAATGCTTGTTTATAAAAAATAAATAAATAAAGCTTGTTTATAATGATGAAAGAGTTTCAAACAAATAAAATCAAAAAAGCTCTCAAGAGGGGTGCCTGGGTAGCTCAGTGGGTTGAAGCCTCTGCCTTGGGCTCAGGTCATGATCCCAGGGTCCTGGGATTGAGCCCCACAGTGGGCTCTCTGATCGCTGGGGAGCCTGCTTCCTCCTCTCTCTCTGTCTGCCTGCCACTCTGCCTACTTGTGATCTCTGTTTGTCAAATAAATAGAAATAAACACCAGGGCGCCTGGGTGGCTCAGTGGGTTAAGCCGTTGCCTTTGGCTCGGGTCATGATCTTGGGGTCCTGGGATGGAGTCCCACATCGGGCTCTCTGCTTAGCAGGGAGCCTGCTCCCTCTCTCTCTCTCTCTCTCTCTGCCTGCCTCTGCCTGCTTGTGATCTCTCTCTGTCACATAAATAAATAAAATCTTTAAAAAAAAAAGCTCTCAAGAATCAACCTGAAAGATTTCCCACTAGCTAAAGTTGGGATAAGTTCAGCAGCAATTATGGTAATAATTGCAATAGATTAGAACACACCAAAAACACTTAAGTCCATGAATTTATAATGACACTAACAAAACAAAATAGCTTATTGGTCACCTTTAGAGGATATTAAGAAAAAAACTGATTTTTCCAAAAATTCAAAATAAGCTGAAAAAAAGATCATAGTATTTATTCTGTCTTTCCTGTACACACTGTGCCTCAAGATAACCAAATAGTTAACAGGAAATGTCTTTTTATACGTCTTACCACTAATAAAAATGGAAGACAGAATTAGAAAATTATCATTTTGCAATCCCTAATTAGTGAACTTTACACAGTCATGTTTAATAGCTGATAATATCACAAAAAACTCACCAGATAATTATATACTTCATGACAGAACATATACCCTCACCTATTAAGTAGTCTTGCATAAAACAAACAAACTTGAATCAAATCAAGCTTCACTTAACTAGCAATTCATAGGAACAAGAACAGGGGAAAATGTTAAACATCTTAGGAATGTAATGAGCAAAATCCAGACTGTAAGGAACTATTCAGGGCAAATGGCATAGTTTCTTTAAGGATAATAGAAAATGCAAGGAAAAAAAGAATGGGGGACCTATGGATCAAATAATATTTAAGACAAATTTCAACTGTATAATGCTAAGTGAAATAAGTCAAAGAAAGACAAATACCTTATGATTTCACTTAAATGTGGAATTAAAAAACAAAACAAATGAGCAGAGGGGAAAAAACAAAACCAAACAAAACAGAGACAATCCAAGAAACAGACTCTTTCAACTACTGAGAACTGATGATGACCACCAGAAGGGTGAAACAGGTGATGGGGATTAAGGAGTGCAATTGTCATGGTGAGCACTGGGTGAGGCATGAAACTGTTGAATCATTATATTGTATACCTGAAATAAAAACAACACTGTATGTTAACTATACTGGAATTAAAAATTTTTTACAAAGACAAAGATCAACCAATTACAGTAGATGGTACATAGATCCTGATTCAGAAAAATTTTGTAGGCCAGTTGGTGAATATCAAGTTACATTTGATGATATCAAGAAATTACTATTAAGGGGCGCCTGGGTGGCTCAGTGGGTTAAGCCGCTGCCTTCGGCTCAGGTCATGATCTCAGAGTCCTGGGATCGAGTCCCGAATTGGGCTCTCTGCTCAGCAGGGAGCCTGCTTCCCTCTCTCTCTCTCTGCCTGCCTCTCTGCCTACTTGTGATTTCTCTCTATCAAATAAATAAATAAAATCTTTAAAAAAAAAAAAGAAATTACTATTAAGTATTTTTAGGTTTATAAGTGATTATTTTTATTTTTAAAAAGATTTTATTTATTTGAGAGAGAGAGTGAGAGAGAGAAGATGAGAGGGGAGAAGGTTAGAGGGAGAAACAGACTCCCTGTGGAGCTGGAAGCCCGATGAGGGACTCGATCCCTGGACTCCAAAATCATGACCTGAGACGAAGGCAGTTGCTTAACCAACTGAGCTACCCTGATGCCCATAAGTGATTATTTTTAAAAGAGTTCTTTTTTTTAAAGATATATACATAAAATATATATGGGTTAAATCAGGACAGTGATTTGCTTCAAAATAAATAGTGCAGGGGTTTAGAGGTGGGTAGGTTAGGTGAGGTACACGTGAAAGAAGATTGGCCATGAATTGACAATACCAGCAGAGGTAGGGTGATGGGAGTTCATTATTCTGTTGTCTCTACTCTTATATATATTTATATACTGCCATTAATTTAAAAAATTGTAAAATAAGTGATATATGCTTGTATATGTAGAGGATATTTCTGGAAAACTATCTAAGATACTGCTAAGAGTGATTGTCTTTAGGAGAATTGGCCAGGTCCAGGGAAGGGGGGGTGGTCAAGACTTACTTTTCATTGTTTATATTACCCATATAATAAATTAAGTGAAATATTTTTAAAAGCCAAAGCAGTGGGGCGCCTGGGTGGCTCAGTGGGTTAAGCCTCTGCCTTCAGCTCAGGTCATGATCTCAGGGTCCTAGGATCTAGCCCTGTATCAGCTCTCTGCTCAGCAGGGAGCCTGCTTCCCCTGCTCTCTCTGCCTACTTGTGATCTCTCTTTCTCTTTCTGTCAAATAAATAAATAAATAAAGTCTTTAAAAAAAGAAAGAAACTACCCTAAACTAGTTAAAGTGATCAATTAGTTCCATGTTTCCAAATCTAACAGACATTTTTCTGCTTGCTTAGCCTATCAACAGCATTTGCCACAGCTGACCATTACTTCCTTGATATACTACCCTTTCTTAAATTCCAAGACACCATGACTTTCCTTCTCTATTCAAAGTCCAAACATTGAAATACCCCAAGATTAGTCTTAAACCTTCTTCTAGGGCACCTGGGTGGCTCATTTGGTTAAGCAACTGCCTTCAGCTCGGGTCATGAGCCCGCATGGGGCTCCCATCTCCATGGGGAGTCTGCTTCTCCCTCTGACCTTCTCGCCTCTCATGCTCTCTCTCACTGTCTCTCTCTAAAATAAATAAAATCTTAAAAAAAAACCCCTAAAAACCTATTCTCCATCCACATTCTCTAGTTAGGTGAGTTTACCCATTTCCATCCCTTTAAATATTGCTTATTTGTCAATGTCTCCCCAAATTTACAACTCTAATGCTGACCTCTCTCCTCTGAGATCTAGACTTGTATATCCAGTTGCCTACTAAAAATCTTACATTTGAATGTCTAGCAGGTATTTTAAACTTAACATGTTCAAAACAGTACTCTTGATTCCCCTTCCCCAAGCCAATATTTCCCTTAGTCTTTGTGCTCTCTCTTAAATAAATAGCACCATTGTCCCCCCAGTAATAACTGAAACCAAAACTAAGTGTTATCTTTGAAGCCTCCTTTTCCTCATCTCCCATATTCATCTCCCATTTTTTTTGTAAGTCTTCACTACCCACAAAATACACCTTGACTCTGTCCACTTCTTTTTATCTCCACTGTCATCTCCTAGTCTAAGCCATTCATTATCTCTTATCTGGACTACTATAACAGGCTTCTAATGGGTGAGAGTCATATTTTAAAAATAAGTATTAGATCAGGACACATCCCTGCTTAAAATGCTTTCATGAAAACTGACAAGCTGATTCTAAAATTTTAAAAGAGAATAAAAGACTAAGAATAGCCTAGACAACTTTGAAGGAGAAAGAAGAAAGTAAAGTGAAGGAGGGCACTGACTTTACCAGTTATCGAAACCTACTGTTAACCCATAGTAGTTTAAAAAGCGTGATATTGGTGTAGGAATAGACAAACAGAACAGTGGAACAGAACAGAGGGCGTACAAACAGATTTACAAAGGAACTTGGAATATAGCAGATACTATAAATAGGTTCTAAGGAAACTGGCTACCAGTACAAAAAATACAATTATATCAAATCACACATCATATATAAAAATAAATTCCAGGTTGATTAGACTTAAGGAAGAGCAAAGCAGCAGAAATTTTAGGGAAAAAAATTCATTAGTATAGGGAAAAACTTCAAAATTAAGACCAAAAAATCACAAATCATAAGGAAAAATAAACTTGACTACCTTAAGATGAAAATTTTCTGCATGACAAAGGATAATTTAAACATGGGGAAGGGTGCCTGGGTGGCTCAGATGGTTAAGCGGCTGCCTTCGGCTCAGGTCATGATCCCAGGGTCCTAGGATAGAGTCCTGCATCGGGCTCCCTGCTCTGCGGGGAGCCTGCTTCTCCCTCTCCCTCTACCGCTCTTTCTGCTTGTGCTCTTTCACTCTCTCTCTGTTAAATAAATAAATAAAATTTTTAACAAAAAAAATGTATGGGAGTTTTTTAGTACAGGGAAGTATGACAACAAACAAATATATAAAACAGTCTATAACTGCACCACAAGCTCACAAGAGTATACCTTTGGACAAAAGAAGGAAATACTTTTTAGTTAGCCAGAAAATTCCAACAGTAAAGTACAGAATAAAAGTGAAAGCCTTTCCTCCCCAAAGATGACCACTGTGTTTTACTTAATTTTATAATGCATATACCAGCTCATTACTTTAATTGAAAGTATCTGTTTTATTGATTAAAAAAAGCAGATTGCCAAATAAAAGATATGCTCTTATACCTTTTTTTTTTTTAAGATTT
This sequence comes from Neogale vison, assembly GCF_020171115.1. Classification (NCBI taxonomy): domain Eukaryota; kingdom Metazoa; phylum Chordata; class Mammalia; order Carnivora; family Mustelidae; genus Neogale; species Neogale vison. The sequence goes on from NC_058097.1 coordinate 18,207,968, forward strand.
TATTTATTTATTTGACAGAGAGAGATTACAAGTAGGCAGAGAAGCAGGCAGAGAGAGAGAGAGGAGGAAGCAGGCTCCCTGCTGAACAGAGAGCCCGATGCGGGACTCGATCCCAGGACCCTGAGATCATGACCTGAGCCGAAGGCAGCGGCTTAACCCACTGAGCCACCCAGGCGCCCAAGATATGCTCTTATACCTTAAAAAAAATACTTATGTGTGTATGTTTGTATAAGTAATGGAAAAGGTATGGAAAGAGGGAGAGGAAAGAACATTTTTTTACTTTAGATAGTTCTGCATTGCTTGAATTATCAGAATGAGCACAATTAATTTTGTTACTCCGATGACTGTAATAAAAGAAGGAAACAAAAACAAGCAAAAAATATCTGCCATGTGCCATTACAGCTGGAGAATGTAAGAAGTACATGCCCCACCCCCAACAGAAAAAACTGAATCAATATTCTTTAAAAAGGCAAGAAAAGAACAAAAGTGTGTCAAATCAATAAAGCTTTTCTTAGCTTGTAAAATAAGAGAGCTCAAAGTAGTTTGGAAAAGAAAAAATAAACCTGAAATATCTGCATCAGTCTATTCATATACACACCACACCACTAACTTTGGTTGGGGCGGAAGGATTTCCAGAGGAAGGAAAGATTAATAACCTCCTTGTTCATTTATGTAATGTCTGTTATAGTATGCACTAGTTTTTATAAATTTTAAATAATAATTTTTAAGCAAGATAAACCTGAATTATTTCATATTCCACAAATATGGAAGTAAGAAAGACAACTTTTTGTTATGGTTAGAGCGCAGGCTCTGCACTCGAGTCCTGGGTTAATAAACCCTGGTCGCTTTGGGCAGGAAACTAAAACTAATCTTAACATATCTGTAAATAGGCACAATAACAACATCTGCTTTACAGGCTGGTTATGGGGATTAAATATTGCGGGGGAAGGGGGTGGGCAGGAGCATATAACTCAGGGCCTGGCATTAAGGATAGAGTAAATTTTGGGCGTCTGGGTGGCTCAATGGGTTAAGCCTCTGCCTTCAGCTCAGGTCATGATCTCAGGGTCCTGGGATCTGATCGGCAGGGAGCCTGCTTCCTCCCTCTCTCTCTGCCTCTCTGCCTACCTGTGATCTCTCTCTCTTTCTGTCAAATAAATAAATAAATTTAAAAGATTTTATTTATTTATTTGACAGAAAGAGAGAGAGATCACAGGTAGGCAGAGAAACAGGCGGGGGAGTGGGGGGGAGAAGCAGGCTCCCCGCTGAGCAGAGCCGGATGCGGGCCTAGATCCCGGGACCGAGACCATGACCTGAGCCGGAAGGCAGAGGCTCAACCCACTGAGCCACCCAGGCGCCCAAAATAAATACATTCTTAAAAAAAAAAAAAGGATAGAGTAAATTTAATAAGGGTAAAAGCTGAATTAGGAATGCTGGTAACTTTCCCAACAGGTCTACTCCTTAGACCCTCAGAAAACAAGTTCTGCGAATCAGAGCCCAGGTCAAAGGTGGGCTACGCAGTTCGTCAGCCACTGGCCCTTGCTTTCCCAACCGAGGCCCCTTTCGGAGAGTCTCTTAAAAAGAGGGCACACGTTCCGATGGATCAAAGAAAGGGCCAAGTTCTTGAGGCAGAGACTAGACGAAGAGAGGGACTGATAAGGGCACATCCTGTCTCATTTTATCCCAAACACCCTTTCTCATTTTACCGCAAAGGCTTCCTGGGTCTGAAATTTTCAAAAAATGCCAAACGAACGCCCTTCGTGCCCTCCCCAAGAGCACCGCAACCTCCAAAGCGCTTCTCAGCTCGTCCCTTCTCCCGCCAATGGCCCTCTTGGGGCTCCGTTTCCTTCCATTAGCTCAGACTCTGTCCAGTTCCTGGTTTCCGGCCGTAGTGCCCTGTTTATCCACTTTCTCCTCCACTTCAGACTCCGTTCGTCTCCCTCAATTCCTCGCCCTCCTCCCCACACTCTCAGGCTACTTCACGACTCTTCTGCCTCAATAACCCCTCCTCTGCCTCAGGGACCGCTCCTCTGCGCCATTCCCCCGCGTCAACCTGAGGTTCCCCCACCTCTGCCTCAGTTTTCTCCCCTCCGCCTCAGGCCCCCACGCTCCCCGCCCAGGTCCTCCCGTCCTGACCCTACCGGGCTGCTCCAGACTCAGCGCCCCCAGGCGGCGGATGCCTTCCTCGTCCAGATCCCACTGCTCCGCCATGCCCGCCCGCCCCTCACCTGTCTCGGTCCACGAGACAGGCTAGCGCACGCCAGGTCCCGCCCCTCGCCGCAGGCTCCGCCCCCCGCCCCCCGCGTGCCGCCCATCACCCCGGGCCGTTAGGGCACTGATCGCGCGCCTGCCCGCCTGCCTCCAGAGTCCCGACTATGGTATGGATCCCGCCCTGGCGGGGGCGCCAAAAACACCAAAGCGGCGAATGGGGAGGCGATGTGGCCCAGGGTTAGGACCTGGCTCTGGGACGCGGGATGGGATAGGGCTCCAGCTTTGAAGGGTTTGGGGTCTGGCTCTGTGGGGTTGGAAGAATGCGGCTGTCTTAAAGGATGATGTATTCTAGTTTGAGGTTCTGGGGGACTTCGGGTCTGAGAGGTGGAGGGTATGCCTCTTAACGAGGTCAAGTTCTTGATGGCTCAGCGTTTGGAGCTGTTGTCTCTGAGACGAGGCGGTGGCCAGCGGGGGAGTGGTGGGGAGGTGTCCAGATCTGAAGGAGTGGGGTAGGGGGTGGGCGGGGGCAGCTCTCTGAGGCATGATAGGGAGGGACCCCCAGATCGGACCGTTGGTGAACTTGGCTCGGAGGAGTTGAAGTCCTGTCTTTAGATCATGAGGTGGTTCTAGCTCTAGAAATTGATTTGGAAGTGCTCCTTTGGGAGGAAGGAGCAGTGCGGAAAGGAGAAATACTCTTTGGAATGGGCTGGAGATGATTATGCTAGGGCTACCCCATTACCTATAGTCAGTTTGGCAAGAAGCCTTTTGTCCTTCAAGTGCTGCAGGTCCCCAAGCTTGCCTCTGACTGAAGGCTCTCCCCAGGCTGGGATACTTCTAGGCTAGCAAACTCCTGTGCAGTCTTTGGAAAGAGAACTCTAGAAAGAGCAGCCACATCCTTAATCCCTACCCTCACTCCGCCAGGTATCTCTTGAGAGCCCACCTGTGGATGGGTCACGTAGGTGTAAGAAGGAGGCAAACTCTTGAGCCAAGACACCCTTGTCAAAGCCTATCCTTAATAAGAACAGAGGACTGAGAACAGAGCTGTGACTCACCTTCCAGGAGTGGGTTTTCTTTGGCAGCCAAAATCTGCATAGTAGGAGCACTTACACTGAGCTGTCAACCAGCTAGTCACCTTTAAGAAAAGCAGAAAGCAAAATCAAGAGTCCTTGCATATTTATGCTTTCTGGTCTAGGTGGGACCCTTATTTACCATCAGCTTGTCATGCTCAGCTGTAGCCATTTTTAAAGAGGGCCAGGACTCAAAATCCTAGATTGGTTCATTAGATTGGCTTTTCTTCCTGAACTTCCGTGAATCATGACACCATTTAAAAATCTGTAATCTTTCTCATGACCCATTTAACTCTTCCAGCCTCAAATGTGGCATATATAATTGCCCTTCTTTACATCTGAATATAGACCAGGTTATTTTAAGAGAAAGGAACTCCACTCACTTCTTTGTTGTATGCATTTATTTTCCTTCCTCAGCTGTCAAAATGGAAGATACAGGTTTTGTTGGAGAAGTAGGCCTTTCCTCTCTTTAGCAACCACCTCTTTAACACTCTTCCCCCCCCACCAACATTTTAATGCAAATTTTGAAAGATTCAGAGAGGGTGAAAGAACTATATACCCACTGCCTGCATTCTACAGTGACCATCTTGCTGTATTTATCACATGTCCATCTTTCCATCCCTTTACCAATCCATACTGGTTTGCTGATGCATTTCAAAATGTTATAAACATCAGTACATTGCACCCCAATTGCTTCAGCATGCATAATTTTTACTTAGAATTCAAAATTATTTAATGGTTCTTTTTAAGGTGCAATTTTTATGCTATTTACCACCTTTTTTAAAAAGATTTTATTTATTTATTTGACAGAGAACACAAGTAGGCAGAGAGGCAGGCAGAGAGAGAGAGAGAGAGAGGCAGGCTCTGCACTGAGCAGAGAGCCTGATGCGGGGCTCGATCTCAGGACCCTGGGATCATGACCTGGGCCAAAGGCAGAGGCCCCAACCTACTGAGCCACCCAGGCGCCCCTAAATTTTGTTTATAAGGGTAGTGGTCCTTGAGTGTTTTTTTTTTAAAGATTTTATTTGTTTATTTGACAGACAGAGGTCACAAGTAGACAGAGAGGCAGGCAGAGAGAGAGAGAGAGGGAAGCAGGCTCCCTGCTGAGCAGAAAGCCTGATGCGGGGCTCGATCACAGGACCCTGAGATCATGACCTGAGCTGAAGGCAGCGGCTTAACCCACTGAGCCATCCAGGCGCCCTGAGTGTTTATTTTAAAATCTGATACAGATGGTTTGTATGTTCTACTTTTCTATAGTGTTGATAAGCTAAGTCATCTTTTTAAAATTCTTTCTTTATTAACATATAATGTATTATTTGTTTCAGGGAAACAAGTCTGTGATTCATCAGTCTTAGACAATTCATAGCCCTCACCACAGCATATACCATCCCCAGTGTCCATCCCTTCCACCCCCCTCCCCTCCAGCAACCCTCAGTTTGTTTCATGAGATTAAGAGTCTCTTGTGGTTTGTCTACCTCTCTGCTTTCCTCTTGTTTCATTTTTCTCTCCCTTCCACTATGATCCTGTCTTGTTTCTCAAGTTCCTCATATCAGTGAGGATCAGCAGTTGATCAACATTGGGTTGTTTCTAATGTTTGGCTGTTATGAATAATGCTTCTGTGAACATTCATCTGCAAGTTTTTGTGTGGACATAGGTCTCATTTCTCTTGAATATATAACTAGAAGTGAAATTGCTGGGCCATATAGTAACTACATGTTTAACATTTTGATGAACCACTAAACTGCTTCCCAGAGTAGCTGCACCACTTTACACTCTCGCCAGTAGTGTTAGAAGGTTCCAGTTTCTCTAACCCTTGTCAACACTTGTTGTCTATCACTTTAATTCAGGTCATTCTACTGGGTGTGAAGTGGTATCTCGTTGCAAGTTTTGATTTCCATTGCCCTCATGGCAAATGATGTTAAGTATATTTTCATGTGCTATTGATCATTTATATATCCCCTTTAGAGAAATGCCTTTTTAGATTTTTTACTCCCCTTTTAAATTTGATTGTCCATATTTTTATTATTTATTATTGAGTTGTAAGAGTTATTTATGTAGTCTAAATACAAGTTCTTTATCAGATATGTGATTTGCAAATATTTTGTTTCATTATATGGGGTTGTCTTTTTACTTGCTGGCATCTTTTGAAGCACAAAAGTTTTTAATTTTGATGAAGTTTTGTTTGTTTGTTTCACTTGTTCTTTCTGTATCTCATCTAAGAAGGCATTACCTAATCTAAGATCATGAGGATTTCGTGTTTTCTTCTAAGGGTTTCATATTTTTAGCTCTTAATTTTAGGTTTGGTCCATTTGGCGTTAATTTTTGTGTATGGTGTGAGGTGGGGGGTCTAACTACTACTTCTCCTTCTCCTTCCTCCTCTTCCTCTTCTTCCTCTTCTTCCTCCTCTTCTTCTTCCTCTTCCTCCTCTTCTTCTCCTCTTCTTCCTCCCCTCTTCTTCTCTTTCTTCTTCTTTTGCACATGGATGTCCAGTTGTCCCAGCACTATTTTTTGAAAAGGCTGTTCTTTACCCATTGGATTGCCTTGGCTCTCTTGTAAAATTCAATTAACCATAAATGTAAAGGTTTATTTCTGGACTCTCAATGGCATTCCACTTATCCCTATGTTTTCCTTATACCAATAACACATTATTTTGATTACTGTACCATTTTAGTAAGTTTTGAAAGTGGAAAGTGTGAATCATCAAATTTTGTTCTCGTTGGGGCGCCTGGGTGGCTCATTCAGTTAAGTGTCTAACTCTTGATTCCAGTTCAGGTTAGATCAAGCCCCACTTTGGGCTCCAAGCTCAGCAGGGAGTTGACTTGAGATTCTCTCCCTCTGCCCCTCCCCTCACTCTCTCTGCCAAACTAATGAATTAATTTTAAAAATCTGTTCTCCCTTTTCAAGAGTATTTTTTTCTATTTGGTGTCCCTTATATTTCCATATGAATTTTAATGTCAGCTTGCCAATTTTTGCACACACACAAAAAAGGCAGCTGGAATTTTCATAGGGACTATCTTCAATCTGTAGATTAATTTGGAGAGTATTCCAATCCTAACAGCATTAAATCTTCTGATTGGTAAACATGAGATGTTTTTGCATTTACTTGGGTCTTTTAAAATTTATTTCAGCTATGTTTTGAACTTTTCAGAGTACAAGTATTACCTTTGTTTTATTAAGTTTATTCCTAAATATTTTGTTCTTTTTGATACTGTTGGAATATAATTGTTTTCTTAGTTTCATTTTTGGATTGTTCATTGCTAGTGTATTAAAATCCAGATGTGGGGCACCTGGGTGGCTCAGTCAGTTAAACATCCAGCTCCTGATTTTAGCTCAGTTCATGCTCAGGATTGTGAGTTCAGGCCCCTCAATAGGCTCATGCTGGATGTGGAGCTTCCTTGAGATCCTCTCTCTCCCTTTGCCTCTGCCCACTCCCCCAACTCTTGCACACACACACTCTCTCTCCCTCTCAAATAAATACATAAATACAATTTAAAAATAAAAATACAATTGATATATATCTTTCACCCTTGTTGAGCTCATTTATAATAATTTCATAGTGAATTCCTTGGGATTTCATCTGCAAATAGTCTTACTTCTTCCTTTCCAATATGGATGCTTTTTATTTCTTTTTCTTGCGTAGCTCTGTTTTCATTCTTCTTTTAGGAGGAGCCTGGCATGCCTCATGAATCAGCAGAGGATTTGTTTCATTTCAACGTTGGGGGCTGGCATTTCTCAGTTCCCAGAAGCAAACTCGCTCAGTTTCCAGACTCCCTGCTATGGAAAGAGGCTTCAGCCTTGACCTCTTTGGAAAGCCAGAGGCTATTCATTGACAGAGATGGTTCCACATTTAGGCATGTGCATTATTACCTCTACACTTCCAAACTCTCCTTCTCCAGTTGTGCAGAACTGAACTTACTCTACGAGCAAGCACTGGGTTTGCAGCTGATGCCTTTGTTGCAGGTAAGATATTCTTGTCTTCTAAGAGTGATCAGAAACATAGGACTTATATCAATCACTAAGTGTTGGGTCCTTTCATGTATTGGTTGCTGAGATGACCCTCTTAATGGGGAAGTATGATGAATGAGTTAAAGTAATAAGTAAACTGAATAAATGATTTCATCCTGACTGTACCTTACCTCTACCAGTAGCCACCACATTTCCAGGATGGGACTTAACCAGCTGCGGAGTTGGTTCCTTGACTCTTGGAAATTGTATTTTAACATTCTTCTTGAATCTTAATTTTTCTCCAGACTACAGAAACCACTTCTTTTTTTTTTCTTTTTTTCTTTTTTTGTAGATCTTATTTATTTATTTGACAGACAGAGGTCACAAGTAGGCAGAGAGGCAGGCAGAGAGAGAGAGGAAGGGAAGCAGGCTCCCTGCTGAGCAGAGAGGCCGATGCGGGACTTGATCCCAGGGCCCCGGGATCATGACCTGAGCTGAAGGCAGAGGCTTAACCCACTGAGCCACCCAGGCGCCCCCAGAAACCATTTCTATAGCTTATCTTAAGTAGTTTATTCTTAGTTTTTGGACAATGATTTTCCTTTTAACCTAGAAAAGCTAAATATTATGACTGGAAAGGACCATTGGCCATGCTCCATATTAATCCCACTGTCTGGACAAAGTGTTGTTTATGGGATCCATCTCCATAAGCACTGACCCAATAAGTCACAGTTCATCTCAGTGCACTACCAGCTGTGCCTCCCAAACACCTCTTAGAAGAAAATTGAGGTAGATCGTGCATATCTGGGTCATATAGGAATGAGAACATTTCACACTGTTTTTATAGATATTCCTTACTAAATAACTTAATGTTTTTTCTTAAAAATTATTATATATTTGGAAATCAAAACCCTAAAAAAACCCTTAACATAGCCCAACACAAGTTGTTGTAGTGGTCTTTTTTTTTATTTTTTTAAGGCTACCCACCTGAAATAAAATTTTTTTCAACTACCTCTGCAATGGAGTGCTAGAATAATTACAAGTGGCTTCAAAAATACTAACATACCCTGGCATATCAAGATTGCTGATGACTCTATGCCAAAGCACTGATTCTGTGGGGAGAAGGAAGGAGTCACATGTTCATTACAGAAAATCAAAGAGATCAAGGCAATTTTTTGAAGAACCATTTTAAAGAACACAAGCCCGTTATACAAACAGTTTATAAAGCCCTTTAATTCCTTTCCTATCCTCACTTTCCAAACTGAAACAAAATCTATATGGGAAGCAACTTCAGAATAGGAGGTAACAACTCACAGGCCAATGAGTGGGTCCAGTTCCAAAGTTCCAAGTTGTGTGAGCAGTAGAAGTAGTTGAAGAACCATGTGGATCTGCCTCCCTAAAGATACAGTAAAACAAGTGCTTATGTTTTGGAAATAGTGTTTTCAAAGAAATAAACACTTAAGCTGGTCTAATTGAAGTGATGTTTATTCTTTGAAGCAGAGTATAAATACAGCTGGAGAATCAATACCCATCTCAAGCAAACCAACAGCCTCACACATTTCCATCACTTTCCCCACTGCTAAGGCCTGTCCAAAAATCTGGTCCTTGCATAAATGTATGAATGCTTTCCTTGGAGAAAATGGGAGTTTTCCAATTATTAGTCTAAAGACTATTCTCAGGCAGTCCAACTTAATGCATTCAGCCAGTATTTATTGAAAACATTTTGGGTAGCAGGCATTATTCTTGTGGTCTTTAAGGAAAACATGGAATGAACCAACAAAAATAAAATGTAAGCCACAAGTAATTTTAAATTTTCTAGTAGCCATATTTTTAAAAAATTAAAAAGTAACATTAATTTTAATAATATTTTCTTTAACTCAGCATATTTATTTTATTTTATTTTATTTATTTGACAGAGAGAGATCACAAGTAGGCAGAGAGGCAGGCAGAGAGAGAGAGAGGGAAGCAGGCTCCCCGCTGAGCAGAGAGCCCGATGATGCGGGATCTTATCCCAGGACCCTGAGATCATGACCTGAGCCGAAGGCAGCGGCTTAACCCACTGAGCCACCCAGGCGCCCTAACTCAACATATTTAAAGTGCTATCTTTACAGCATGTGATCAGTATTTTAAAACTGATATATTTTACATTTTTTGTACAAAGTCTTCAAAGTCTGAGGTGTGTTTTACACTTATAACCTATCTCAGATTCAGAAGATTGCATTTCAATATATACATACAGCTTCTTTGGAAAACAGTCTGGCAGTTCCTCAAAAAATTAGAGTTATCATGCGACCCAATTGATTCCACTTCTAAGTCTGTACCCAAGAAAAATTAAAACTTATGTCCACACAAAAACTTGTAAGCAAATGTTCAAAGCAGCATTATTCATAGTAGCCAAGAAGTAGAAACAATCCTTGTGTTTCGTCAGCTGATAAATAACAAACAAATGTATATCCATACAATGGAATATTTTTGTCAGTAAAAAGGAATGCAGTCCTGATAAATGTAACAACAAGGATGAGCTTTAAACATTATGCTAAGAGAAAGAAGTCAGACACAGAGGACCATATTGTGTATGATTTAATTTATATAAAATGTGCATAATAGGCAAAGTTATGGAGACAGAAAGTAGATTAGTTGTTGCCTAGAGCTGAGGTACACTGGGGGAAGGATAAGGTGAAGAGGATTGGCAATGACTGTAAATGGGTACAAAGTTACTTTTTAGGATGTTTAAATAGATTGTGATGATGACTGCACAGCTCTGTGAACATACTAAAAACCAGTGAACTGTACAACTTAAATTGGAGATTTTATCATTCATATTATATATAGTAAGAATGCATTTCACATAAAATACATTTCATTAAAACTATAAAAAAATCATTGACTTCTATCTTAATATTAGACCTGGAGTCATCAAACTATACCCTTTGGATAAAATCCAGCCCACTACCTTTTTTGTACAGCATGTTAACTAAGAATGGTTTTTACATTTTTATATGGTCAAATAAAAACCAAAAGAAAAATATTTGTTGGTGCATGAATATTATCTGAAGTTCAAATTTCAGTGCCCGTTAAGTTTTATTTTAACGCAGTCATGCTCCCTTGTTTATATATTGTGGATAGCTGCTCTTCGGCTTTAATAGAGTTAAATAGTTGCAACAGGGACCAAATTCTCAAAGCCTAAAATATTTGCTCTCTGCACTTTTACAGAAAAAGTTTTCCAGGGCACCTGGGTGGCTCAATGTGTGAGACGCCCAACTCTTGACTTCAGCTCATGTTTAGATCTCAGGGTCATGAGCTCATGCTCCACAATGTGTCAACCCCTGGCCTACACTCTAATGGGTCACAAGAAAATTAAGAAGACCAGTTAGGAGGCTCCTGTAGCATCCAGATAAAATACAGTGGTAGTTTGGCCTAAGGTGGTAATAGTAGAGTTAGAAGTGTCCAAATTCTGGATGTGTCTCTGTGAGAGAACTGACAGGGTTTGCTAATGAATTCTTGGTATGAATTGTTGGTAGGGTAAGAGAGAATGGATTAACTCCTTTGTATCCTGAGCAGTAAGCGAATGGTGGATTCCAAGGGATGAGCAGGTTTAGGGGGAAAAATCAGGGGTTTGGATTTGAATGTGTTAAATTTGAGAGGCAAGAAAAGGGTATTAAATATCCAAGTGGCAATGGTGAAAAGGTGGCAGGATGTATAAGGTCTGGAATTCATGGGAGCAGTCTGATCTGGAGGTATAAATTTGGGAGTCATCAAAGCTGCTATGTAAAAATCCATGAGTCTGGATGTTCACAGAGTAAATACAGAGTAGTCATTCCAGGTCTGTACATTAACGTGACAGTGTATCCTGGAGCTTTCTATGTGATTTGGGAAGTCCCCTTTGCCTAAATAAATGTAAGCTACTTCCAGCCTCTCACAAGCCACCACCCTGGTTGAGAGTCAGCTGCTACTCCAGTGTGAAATTTCTTTCAGGGTCCCCCACAAGGGTTCGAGGCTTTTGGCAGACTATAGATTCCCTTTTACTTGTCCCCTCGAAGCCCACTGAGGACTTAGCATGACCGTGCATGCTACTTGTGTTTCCTTTTCCATTGCCTTCTGGGGACTTCTAAGTTTAGAAACTTGAATTATTCTGCCTATGAGCATTCTGCTACCAGCAAGCAACCCAAATGCACCTGCATTCCTTGTGCTCGAGGGGGCCAGGGGGTTTTTATGTTGATCACACAAATGATGCTTTTATGAAAACAGACAAGTAACAGGTCTCACATTTCCTATTACTCATGATGTGAAGACAGATTACCACTGTAATCCTGGAAAGCAAGATTACATCAACAGTAGATACTCATCCCAACAGCATAGCTTGTCTGCGGATGTATGGGTAAGTGGACAACCCTTGACGTGACATCTGCATGCCCTGTCCTGTCCCAGCACATACACAGCCACATGCATGCATGGGTACACACACACACACACACACATTGAAGTTCAACCATGTCCCTAAGCACCCCAAATGACTTCTCCTCACACCTTTTAACTTGCGATTTCTTCTTCCTAGAATGATCCTCCTACATGTGATCCAAGGGAAGCCTAGCCTGACATTTCCAGGCAGCGTTTTGTTTCTCTGCTCTCAGAGTGAATTCCCGTCACCTATCAGTGCTATTCTGTTTGGCTCAGGTATTCATGTATCTTCCTCCTTCACTAGCCTGTATTCTTTTCATATTTGCATTCCCAGCCTCTCACAGCACCCAGCCTGTAACAGGTGTTTAATAAGCACTGAATGATGTACCCAAGATGACCTATGAAGGTTGAAGCTACTTCTGCGGGGTGAGGGAACCAGAGGTAGTCGTGGGAGAGGCGGGTTTGAGATATTGGTAGTTGTCTCTTATTTGGCTCCTTTGGCTGATAGCAGCTCTTCTGCATCCTCTTGTTCTACTAGCCTTGCTTCCTTTGAGTTTCACATTGATACTGGCCTTCCTTGTTTTTATAAGGCAGTTGGAGATTTGTGGGCTCCTCCAAGCTCCTTCCAGCAGTCCACATCAGAGCATTAGGCATCTCTGAGCACTGATTCTGCTTTGAAAAACCTCCATTAAGTCCCTGAGCCTTGCCAGTAGTACATTCGTGAGCCACCTTGTGGTGGTCATACCTACACGCGTCCACAACTGCCCCCACGCTATTAGTCTTACACTGCTTCTGACTGACGTGTTTCTTCACTACTGTCTAGGCCAAAAGTAACATTAATTATCCTTGTGCTAGTAACTAGCCATCTAAATGCGGGTCTATATTTCCCTAAAGAAATTCTCCCTCGGGGCAATGGGTTAAGCCTCTGCCTTTGGCTCAGGTCATGGTCTTGGGGTCCTGGGATTGAGCCCCACATCGGGCTCTCTGCTCAGCGGGGAGCCTGCTTCCTCCTCTCTCTCTGCCTGCCTCTCTGCCTACTTGTGATCTCTGTCTGTCAAATAAATAAATAAAATCTTTAAAAAAACAATGACTTGAGATCCCACAAACTATTGTGGCTGCTGCAAATACAGCAGAGAACAGAACAGGCAAGAAGATCCTCATGATTTTGGAGGTTTTATCTACCAGGGGAGACTAACAGATGACAAATAAATAAGTAGGTGTTATTGAGAACAATAAAGCAAAGTGAGGGAATTAGGAAATGTGTTCTTTTGATTCATATAGCCCCTAAATGGCTTCCCATGAGTAGAAGGCTTTGTGTTACTAGAAGTCAGAGCAAGGACTGACTGAGAGAGTTTTAGAAAACAACCTAATTAAGGTTTCTGGGCCAGTGCATGCAGCATGACTTGACTGGCAGGAATTGTGATCTTTGGGGATTTGTACGTTTTTCGTTTTTAAGATTTGTCAAACATAACCTTCTTTCTTGGGGACGCCTGGGTGGCTCATTCTCTTAAGCATCTGCCTGCAGCTCGGGTTGTGGTCCCAGCGTCCTGGTATCGAGTCCCAGTCAGGCTCCTTGCTCAGCGGAAGCCTGCTTCTCCCTCTGCCTGCTGCTCCCCCTGCTTGTGCTCTGTCTCTCTCTCTCTCTCTCTCTCTCTCTCACACACACACACACACACACACACAATTAAATAGATAAAATCTTAAAACAAAGCAAAACAAAACATACCTTTTTTGGAGAGAATGGTACAGCTCACACTTTACATTTGTAGAAGTAGCAAGAAATGGAGATTTCATTTCTTCAAAATAGATCATTCTCCTCTCAGCTAGTATATCTCTCAAGCTGGTCGGACTGTCCTACACACCCACCCCACAGGGTATACCTGGATATCAAACAGCACCTCCGAAAAGGGAGTCCAGGCCCATCCTCCGGGCTGTTTCCCCAGGCAGGGATTTCCCTCCTGCAACACATCCTTTCCACAGTGGCCAATTTAGAGTTGTTCAAGGGTGCTGTTGTTTCCTCCACTGGGACAGAATTTCAGGATTTGAATCTGCAAGTGAAATAAATGACAGGTTCGAGTTCTTCTGATGCAGTCAGCTTAGCATGGGTTTTAGACGGTCTGCTGTCTCTTGCAGGCTCTCCCTAGTTTTACTCTCTTTTCTTTCTACGTCACCAGACATCTTTTTTTTTAAGATTTTTATTTATTTATATGACAGACAGAGATCACAAGTAGGCAGAAAGCAGGCAAAGAGAGAGAGAGAGGGAAGCAGGCTCCCCGCTGAGCAGAGAGCCCAATGCAAGGCTTGATCCCAGGACCCTGAGATCATGACGTGAGCCGAAGGCAGAGGCTTAACCCACTGAGCCACCCAGGCGCCCTCACCCGACATCTTTTGATCTATCACCAATCAGACCCAAGTGGAGATCATTTGTCTTGTCAGCCTGTCTCCCTCTCCTTCTTCATACCCTTGTCCCTCTCCCCCCAGATCTTCCCTCTGGACTCTAAGTCCCAAGTTGGAATCACCGCATTCCCTACCCTCTGAACTCTCTGGGCTCTGCCCACTGTAATCCTGTGTTTTTTCTCAGTTGTTTTTTGTGTGTGTGTGTGTGTGTGTGTGTGTGTGTGTGTGAATGCAGTCTCCTTCTAGGCCAGCTCATTTTGGGCTCCCTCGTGTTTCATTTTGCTCCTCTTTCCAGAGGACTCAGTTTTCTCTCTCTCCATTTACACATATTCTTTCATTTAACACATCAATTCTGAGCATTTACTACATATTAGGCTCTAGACTAGAAGCTGGGGATGCATCAAGCTGGCTGTCCCCCCCACCAAAGTCTGAAAAGACAGGCCTGAATTCAAGCTAGGGACCCAGAAAGAGAAGTTTGGAGGGGTCTGTGGGAACAAAAGAGAATGACCAATTCTAGCTATGGGAGGCTCCAGGCTTTTCAGACAGAGAAGGGAGGAGAGAAGTGTTCTGGGAAGAGGAAATTGCATATACAAAGTTGAGGAGGCATTACAGTGTCTTTGGAGTTTACAGAGTTTAGAGTCACAGACGATGGGATGCAGACAGAAAGAATGGTAGGAGATGAAGCTGGAAAGGTAGTTTGGGATCTGACCCCTAAGAGGAAGGAAATTAACATATATATTACTTCCTTTAATCCTTACAACAATACCTTCCAGATTTTCCTATCTCCAGTTTGCCTGTGAGGAGTCTGAGGCTTCTAGAGGTTAAGTGACAGATGGGAGGCAACTTGTTAAGAGCAATGGTGAAGAGCATGGATCTGGAATTCTGGGTTCCATTCCTAGCATCTCCACTTATTTGGGGCACTGAGTACTTGTTCCCTTCTTGGGCCTTGTTTCCCATGGCTAAAAAGGAGTGATAATGGATGGCTCAGTCAGTAGAATGTGCAACTTTTGTTCCTGAGGCTGTGAGTTCGAACCCCATGTTGGGTGTAGAGATTACTTAAAAATAAAATCTTAAAAAAAAAAAAACAACTGCCTGGGCAATAAATGTCAGCTCTCAAGTGACCAAGATTCAAAGCCCAGTCTGTCTGACGCCCTTGTGCTTTTTGTGTATATCCTGCTGCCTTTATTGATTGTGAAGGACCTTGCATTCAATGCCAAGGAGAATTTGGAGGTCCCATAAGTAGTGGGGAGCACTTAAGCTTTTTAAGATGGAGAGTGGATTGGACTCATTTGAATGCTTGAAAGATCACAGAGAGGGCCTGGGGATGAGAGGACCGGGACTAGGGCAGGGGAAAGAAAGAAGAAGGTGGAACAGAGAGCAGGGCATGGAGTCTTGGGGCTTGCTGGCTGACTGGTGTGACCATCAGTCAAGTCATAGTCCCTGCTTGAAATCCTTCAATGTCTACTCTTAACCAGGGGAGATATCAAACTCCTCAGGCCAGCTTACAGAGCTCTTCGCTCTCTGGCTCTTGTTTACTGCTCTAGATTCATCTCCTTCCCTCCCTCAACCTCCAAAACTTTTTTCTTGAGATTTTATTTATTTATTTGAGAGAGAGAGAGAGATTGGGAGAGGTCAGAGGGAGAGTCAAGAAGCCGACTCCCTGCTGAGCAGAGAGTCCAACATGGTGCTTGATCCCAGGACCCCAAGATTATGATCCAAGCTCAAGGCAGACACTTAACTGACTGAGCCACCCAGGCGCCCCAACCTTC
This sequence comes from Neogale vison, assembly GCF_020171115.1. NCBI lineage: Eukaryota > Metazoa > Chordata > Mammalia > Carnivora > Mustelidae > Neogale > Neogale vison. Next base: position 18,223,749 of record NC_058097.1, read on the forward strand.
ATACATCTTAAGCTCCAATCAAGGCACATTATACTATATATATACTATACTATATATACAGTATATACTATACTGCCACATTATAATAATAATAATTATAATAAATAATAATAATTATTATTTATTATTATTATAATTATTATATCATCATTATCATCTCATTTTAACTCCGTAATCCTGCTCACCCACTGATGCAGAAACTGTTCCAGTTTCTCTGTTACCTTCCTAGCACCTCATTTTTATTTCTCTTTGCCCAAGGCTAACTAACTCTCTCATACAGAAACCCATCTTTCACCAATTTCCCTCCTCAGGGTGGCTGAGAGCTTGACAAAGAAGCTAAAGTCATGTGCAATGCTGAGCAAAGGGGGAGAAGAAAGCTTACATTTCCTTCCAACGCTGTGCAAAGAAATTCTGGGGTTCCTGGAGCTCCTGAAACTTCAAAAACGATGCTGGCTTTTAATCTCCGTATATATAAATTGTTGGTTTTCTCATCTTTTCTCAGCTTTCCTCCAAGCTGAGAGTTCCTTGAGTCTAGGCATGGTATCTGTGGTCCTAGTAATACACAAGCATTTCTCAAATAAATGAATGACAGACTCTCTTCTGATGTTTCACACACACCCTGTTCGTCCCTCCTGTTACTCAGTGCTCCCAGAACGCACTCCCCATGACCCTGATCTTTTCCAGTCCTTCCACAAATCCACCAGTCACCCAAAGTGAGGAAGATTCTCCCATTTCTAGTCCCCTCCTTTTACAGGCGCTAAGCGATTATGTGGGTGCAGTGTAGAGCCATGGCCACCAGAGGGCACTTTCAATGCTTGGGCTTCCTGTGAGCGACTTCACAAGAGCCTCACCTGTGTAGTTCAGCTTAGAAGCAGGTTCTCATACTGAGTCTAAGGTGTTTTGTTGACTTTGAGGCTCTTAGAGGAAAGAAAAAGTTGTCATGTGATGCCTTTCAAAAACTACTTTTCTGGGCGCCTGGGTGGCTCAGTGGGTTAAGCCGCTGCCTTCGGCTCAGGTCATGATCTCAGGGTCCTGGGATCGAGGCCCACATCGGGCTCTCTGCTCAGCAGGGAGCCTGCTTCCTCCTCTCTGCCTGCCTCTCTGCCTGCTTGTGATCTCACTCTGTCAAATAAATAAATAAAATCTTTAAAAAAAACCAAAACAAACAAACAAACAAAAAAAAAAACAAAAACAAAAACTACTTTTCTATCTATCTCCAGAAATTTCTTGGGAAAATACTTTTTTCTTCTAGAGTAGGGACAGGAAAAATGGGATTGCTGTTATGATCATCTGCCCCTTATACAGGATTTTCAAGGGAGAATGGGTCTTTGAGTGACGGGCAGCACCAACCCACCTTCTGCTTTGAGCTTCAGCCCTGCCTACCTAGTGTGCTCCAGATTATGTACCCGACCCTGGTCACCTGCTCCTTCAAGTGGAGAAGCTCTGGACGTGGAAGACTGCTTGAACAAGTCACAAATCCTTCACCCTCAATTGCTTCATCAGTAAAATAGGAATGCAGACATTTACCACATCTCTCTCACAGAGTTGTGTCAGGGTAAATGAGCAAATGCATATGAAAGTGCTCTCAAAACTGTGGTACCCACTGCCACGTCCAATTCCCTGCTAAGCTCACGTTCCAGGATTAGGATGAACACAAATGATAAGCAGATCATAGCAATTATACAAATTGTTGAGTGGAAATGGTAGAAAATCTCCAGTTTTTAATGATTAAATATAAATTACTCTTTAGCTTTATGTAAGATAAATTCTTTCAAAAATCAGAAGATGGTCATTGAAATTTTGAATATCAGCATATCATCTTGTAGACTAAATTTTTATATTTTTGTGTGATTGTCTAAATTTATTTCAAAACACTTTACCAAAGTGAGTCACATGCTATTTTTCCTGGTATTTGCCCTAGAACTGATAATTATGCAATTTAAAATTTTCAAGGCAGTAATTTTCTGTATCTCACAGACTCTAGATAATCTGAAGGAAGGGAAACACCACCTGCGTGTACGGCCTGCGGACATACCTGTTGCAGAGAGAGCATCTTTGAACTACTGGCGAACATGGAAGTGTATCAGCAAACCCTCAGAATTTCCTATAAAAAGCCCCGCCTTCACAGGTATACCCACTGGCTGACTGTTACTATCGCCCACACCAGCTTCCCTTCTCCTCGCCCTAACAGAGTAGCTTCCTCCGGAGAGCAGTCTGATTGCTGAAGTAGTTCTGGATGATCTCTCTACCTCTCCATCAGCTTCTTTGATCTTGTACCCTGCACATGTCCTCTCCAAGGGTGCTTACCCACTGGAACTAAACATCCTTTTCCACGTTCATTCCTCTGCATACTGGCTTCATTTGGGCAAGGCTGGAGTGTATTCTGCTCCCTCCTAGTAGTCTGAGAACTCCACCAACCATTCAAGTCACCTCTAACTACCACACGAGAAGAGTCCCCAAATGATCACTGTCTGATGGTGACTTGCGGTATAGATTGGCCTGAGACACCAATACAGCCATTCACGATTATTGATGGGTTTCGAGCTTCTGAGAGAGTCAAAAGCATCTGTTTTGTGTCTGTGGCTAACAATGGTTGGTTTGATCAATTAGAAAAAAACCAGATTGGGGGGGTGCCTGGATGGCTCAGTCAGTTAAGCGGCTGCCTTCAGCTCAGGTCATGATCCCAAGGTCCTGGATTCAAGCCCCACATCAGGCTCCCTGCTCAGCAGAGAGCCTGATTCTCCTCCCACGCCCCAAGCCTGCTGCTCTGCCTCCTTGTGCACTCTCTATCTCTCTGTCAAATAAATAAATATAACCTTTATTTTTTAAAAAATATTTTATTTATTTATTTGTCAGAGAGAGAGAGCGGGAGAACACAAGCAGGCAGTGCTGCAGGCAGAGGCAGAGGCAGAGAGAGAAGCAGGCTCCCCACTGAGCAAGGAGCCCGATGTGGGACTCGATCCCAAGACCCTGGGAACATGACCTGAGCCGAAGGAAGCAGCTTAACCAACTGAGCCACCCAGGCATCCCTAAATATAACCTTTAAAAGAAAAAAGAAAAAACCAGATAGGTAACAAGTATGAATTTAATGACTTTGAGTCTATAAGCTAAGCTGCTACAACATGTCCTGCTGCCTTTCATTGTAGATAAACTAGATTTTTGTGTCCTTCTTCCCACCATACTTCCGCGTTTGGTGTTAGGGTTCCATCTGGAGAGAGGGGGATGGGGAAAGGAGGCACCTGGCAGGGACCATCTCTGGGTTGATCTCCCCAGCTTTCTCCAGGACCCTGGGATAAGTGAGAACCCTGGGCTCTGAGAGGTGGTGATGCCACTCTGAACATTCTTTTCCAGGCCTACATGATAAGGCACCTTTGGGACTCATGGACACACCACTGTTAGACACGGAAGAGGAAGTGCATTACTGTTTTCTGCCCCTAGACCTTGTGGCCAAGTACCCAAGCCTTGTGACTGAAGACAATCTGCTGTGGCTGGCCGAGACCATGGCCTTAATCGAGTGCGAGTGCAGCGAGTTCCGCTTCATTGGTGATTGCTCTGTCCTGGGCGGGGGGGCTGGTAGATCCTATCCACCTCGCCCCATCCCGCATCCCATGGAGGCTCAGCTTGGGGCTTAGAGCCTCAGGAACTTCCTTGGGCTGAGGTCGTGGAGGCATGACAGAGCCTTCTGGAAGGCAAGCAGATTCCCAGCATTCGACTCCCACAAACCTCAGGGCTATTCTGTTCATTTGGGGATGGCCTGGATATAAAGGAGCACAGGGGGTGCCTGCAGTTATGAGGGGCCACAGGAGTTGGTGTGAAGGGCAAGGCCCTGAGCTGGGCTCAAAAGTCAGCTACTCTCTAGCTTGCTTTTATGTGTCTACCTGGGTGGGTTCCCAGCCTCAGTTCCCCTCACCATAAAATGAGGAAATATGGTTTCCTATTCCTATTCCTTTGTTTCAAAGAATGGTCCCTACCTGCTCTTATATCCACTAAATCCAGAACAAAAGAGAAGAGCATATGGTGAAAGGTTCCTCAGAATCATTGTAAAATTGTCTGCTTGAGCTAGTGGCCTAAGGAGGGAGATCTTCAACCCTGGACAGAGAGAACCCCCTTCCCTCCACCACCCCAGGATACGCTCTGGTCAGGGTGTGAACTGAGTGAGCTCTTTGATTCCAAGAGGCTGTTGCCGCCTAAATGAATAGGACAGGAAACACCCAAATTGTACTGGGGCCCAAATTCCTGGAACCCCAGCCATTCCTTACAGTCACCTCGAAATTTATCTTGATGTGCTTCTGAATCTCCAAGTTGATTCACACAGGACGTTAGCGTTGACTCCATCTCTGCCTCCCACACTGCAATCCAGGCAGGGACAAACTACAAGGGCCACCTGCCAGCCCAGCTCAGCTGGGTGCTTCCTCTGTAAGCAGCAAGACAACTCCCTCTTTTGGAATGACCTGCTCTTGGGTCAAGACTCACAGGGTAAGTCTCAAGGCCAGTAAGTTCACCAGGAAGTCTTGGCCTGAAAGCCCCAGGCCAGACCAAGGGAGGCCACACCTATGGACTCAAACACAGGAAAACAATGTAACTTGAGGTCTTTCACCTTGAAACCACAGACTTGAAGCTAATCTAACCAAATATGCTTAGAAATTGTTTCAGAACAAAGAGCGCCTAGGATATGTTGCAGAACCACAAACCTGCCAAAATCCAGACCTACAGCTGAATCAGAAATAACCTCCTTAACCATTTTGTTTCCCTTCGTTTTCAAGTGAATTTTCTACGCTCACAGAAGATTTTACTACCAGATAATTTCTCCAACACAGATGTGTTAGAAGCAGAAGTGGAGATTCTGGAAATCCCCGAGCTCACTGAGGCTGTAAGGTTATACCGGATGAACATGGGTATGTCACCAGGGGGACCTTGCCCTCCCCTTGACATGCTGGGGCAGTCCAGGCTTGAGCTGGAAAAGCCAAGATCAAACGTCTCCCCTCCCACCCACAACCACCTTGGGCTTTGGCTCAGCCCAGCCTGGGTGGGAAATCCAGGCCCGAATGTCCTAGGGAAGGAGGTTGGGCCCAGTGCAAGCTTCCTGGGGGTACGGTGGGTGTGCCCTGCTTGTGGAAGTGCTGAGCGCCTGGGAACTTGAAGCACCTGACAGCCACTGCTGTCCTTCCTCCTTCGGGCACAGCTGGAGGGCATGGGAGTCTCTCGGGCACTTTCTCCACTAGTGCTTCAGTTTTCCTACCCACCCCCGGATTCCCTTGTTTCCCTCCTTTACCACCTCTGGCTGCTGTGCCTGTCTGCCTGCTTCTGACACTTCCGGACCAGGTCCAAAGCAGGCTTTCGTGCTCCCAGCCTGCCTCATTCTAGTTTCTTCCTCGCGTGTTTTATTTGCCTTTCATCATCCCATCTCCCAAATCCCGTACGTCTATGAAAGCTACTGTGCATGTTGCAGGGAACCAGCTACCCCGGTGCGGCCTCAGATGGCGTGCTCAGAGTGTAGAGAACTGTCTTGCACGGGTGGAATCTGGTGCATCACCAGACATTCACTCACGGGAATAAGGTCTTTCCCTGTGCTTAGGCCCAGCTCTCCCAGCCTCATCCCCAGGCAAAGTGGGAGTTCTACCCAATCTGCAGGTAGTGGCATCCTGCAGCAAGTCTCAGGAGCCTGTTCTAGGGTCTTACAGTCCTCTCAAGGGGGGTGAGTTCAAATTCCTCCTTCAGGGGCTCCTATTTCTCAGAGGATGTGGGCCAGCGAGAGATGAGCCGTAGGGGTGCCTGCTCCCCCAGAGTCATGAGAAGTTGGAGGGAAAGCATGTTTGCAGTCAGGCTCTATAAACCATGCAGCAGCCCTCAAAGACAAAGCATAGTTTTCACCTTTTATTAAGCACATAACTAAACAGCTCCAGTAGCCTTGGAGGGGGGCCAAGCTGCCCTTAAATCCCAGCTCTGCCCCACCTAGCTTTGTGGTTTGGGGCAAGTTATTTAATTAGCCTCTCAGGATAGCTTCCTCATCTGTGATACAAGGACTGCACGACCCTTCCTGGAGGGGTGCTCAAGAGGGTTGGAAATGATCCATGAAAATCACCCAGCAGCTTGCCTGCTGGCCCACTGTTGCCACTGGAATAGGATCCTATAGATTGTGCACTGGGCCCACTGCAGTAGAGCAAGGGCCTGCCCATGAGCCAGCAACCCATACCCAGTCTGAAACTAACACCACATGGTGGGTCTCTGGGGAAAATCCTGCCTAGGAATGATAGGGGCTGTGATGCACAGCAGGTTCTGTGCTATGGTTGCTGATCCTTCCCCACAGATGGTCAGAGCAGAGCTTAGAACTAAAGGAGATTCCTGAAGAGGCTGGGGCCAAATGGCTGCTCTACTGAAATTTCTGAAAATTGTTAATGATACAGCAAACTAATCCCCCCCGCAACCGCTACCTCCCAACAAATAACTTTGACCTCTAAACCCAACTAAGTATTCACAAAATTATATTGATTTTGAGAGGATCCGGATTTGGCTGTGCAAGGAAATAAGCTCCCTCTAAGCTTCTTTAGGACTAATTCAAGGCAGCAGTAGGAAGCAAGACCCAAAGCTGCTAATAGAGATATGACCATGAGGGGTCTAGGAGTCACCCCATTCTCACCGGCACAGGTGGCTGTTCCCGGACCTCTTGTCCTCCCCCAAGCCCTGGGAAGGGGGGCCGTACAGCAGGCCAGGAGTCTGTGAAGCCGTTGTACATGATGGCGCTGGGTCTGCTTGTCAAGTACCCAGACTCGGCACTGGGACAGCTCCGCATCGAGAGCACGCTGGACGGCAGTAGACTGTACATCACGGGGAACGGGGTCCTCTTTCAGCATGTCAAGTAAGGCCCTCCTCAGAGAGCAGCTTGGTTCCACTCAGGCTGCTCTTTGCCTTTCCTCAGGAACCAAACCGGGGCCCTGTCTATGAGCCAGAGGGAAGTCATGTCCTTGGAGGCAAGCCCATCATTTTAGCTACACCCACCACCACCACAAAACCTAGGCCTTAGAGGAGAGGACTGGTGCTAAGTAGAAGGGTTCCCAGGGTTCAAAGTCTTCAGACAGTTTCATACTTCTGTTTTCTGCAATCCATTGCTGTTTTTAGCCCTGTTCTAGGTCTGAGGTGACCATGCCACAGTCACAACCCTCAGGGTGCTAGATAATTTCTCCGCCATGCAGACCTTTCTACGAAGGTCCTCCCCGTGCCCCTCAACCTTTGGGAGGCTTGGTGAAGTCACAGAAAGGCCAGAACTGGGGGTGAGCTCCAGAAGCAAAGCCAGACAGGCTTTCTGAAAGAGGCAATACCTGGCCTTTGGCTTGGGGGATAAGCTCTTGAATGTCCCCATTAGAACAGGAGCATGGATTCTAATCCTGTTTTATAGAAAGGCAAATTGATGTTCAGAGTGAAGCAGTTCTCTTGGGGTCACAAAACATGGATACAAGTAAACATACAAGTGGGTTTTCCTGAGCCCCTAGGAAGGTCAGCCAGTCCTTGGCATTTTGGGCCTTTGTGGCCCGCACCATCCATCCCTCCCAGAGATGTCCCATCCCTGATATCACAGAGGGCAAAGACAAGTGCCTTTGGAGGCAGGGGTTTGATGTTCAGACCCCCCGCCTCTCTCCTAGGCACACAGGGTATCAGTAATCTCCTAAGACCATGGCAGGTCTTCGGGATACTTATGGGGGTAGGATGGGAGTGGCTGGGTCCTGGCCTGGCTTCTGGAACCTTAGGCATAGCCTAGAACCTTACAGTTAGTTGATTTAGAGGGCTTTGCTAAAGTAGGTCAGACTCAGCTCCAACATGGTGAGCCTTGTGTGTCCAAGTTCGTTCTCCCACAAGACATCACCACATTTCTGGTTAAAGCAGGAAATGACATAGTGGGCACAGGTTTGAGGCAGTGGTAGGGGCAAGGCATTCTAGAGTGAAAAGTTGATATAGGCTAGACTCCCTTGAAGTGTGGTGCTGAGGTTCTCTTTAACAGGCCTTTCTTCTGGGCAGGAACTGGCTGGGGACTTGTCGGCTGCCCCTGACTGAAACTATTTCTGAGGTGTACGAGCTCTGTGCCTTCCTGGACAAGAGGGACATCACCTATGAGCCAATGAAAGTGGCCCTGAAGACTCATCTGGAGCCGAGGACTCTGGCACCTGTGGATGTGCTCAGTAAATGAGAAATCTTCTTTATTTGAATTTAGCATCAGAGGAGGGCTTGGGCATCATAAAGGAAAGTCAAGGCTGGCCAGACCCAGGAACTATAGATGGAAGAGGAGAGGAAAGCCAACATTTGTAGGTTTTCCTAGAGGGAAACTTTCATATTAAGGTACCCCTCCTCACCTCAAGCCCAGGAGTAGCCTTGAGTAGTATACACGGGGCCTGACCTCAGTATGGGGCTGCAGGGGTCTCCAAGGGTATGACTGCTCTGGCTCTGAGAGCTGACATGCTGTGCTCATCTGATTCTCATAGCCATCCAGGGAGGGACAATCTCTGGGTCCATTTAACAGAGAAGCAGAGGCTCGGGGAGGTGACTTGCTCAAATCACACAGTGGGATAGTGATTGAGCTAGAGTTTGAATCTGAGTCCAAAACTAATGTTTTCACCAGCTGCCCTATAATCTCTAACAAACAACCTATTAATAACAAGCTGTTAGATCAAGTTTCTACTGTATTTCTTTTTTTTTTAAGATTTTATTTATGTATTTGACAGAGATTACAAGTAGGCAGAGAGGTAGGCAGAGAGAGAGGGGGAAAGCAGGCTTCCCGCTGAGCAGAGAGCCCGATGCGGGGCTCGATCCCAGGACCCTGGGATCATGACCCAAGCCGAAGGCGGAGGCTTTAACCTACTGAGCCACCCAGGCGCCCCTCTACTGTATTTCTATCATTCAGCAATAATCAAATTTATTCAGCACCTACCATATACCAGGAAAGAAGTAGACACTTAGAGTATAGAAGTGAGCAAAACGGACCCAGTCCTTATCATGGAGTTCACAATCTAATGATATACCTCTTACCTTTTGATTGTATAACCTAGGTATATGCCCTTTACTCCTTAACAAAGCTCATTGGAAAATGGTTCCCAAACATCAGAACAAAGCCTAAGTCTAACCTCCCCCAGGAAAAGGGTCATGGGTTCATCTTCTCAAAGTAAAGCCCCGTTCTCCAGACAGGCCTAGAGGCTTGGTCTCTTTAGCAGTGAAGTGATTTGATGAGAGCTGGCAATGTGACATTTGCCAAACCATAAGCACGAACACACAGAGGGACTCCTCACCACATGAAGAGTCACACACCCAGGACACACCAGCCAGAAACCAGAGGCAGTTGGCAATGTAGGTGGACAGGAACATCAGTGCAGCTTTCCTGAGAGAGGTGGGTCGGGGAAGAGCAGCAGTGTCCCTGGGATTGAGATTTTAGAGGGTTCTCCCTTCCTACCCCGAGTTACCAGCTGACCCTCCAAGCTGCCATTCCAAACCCATCTCACCACCCAGGAAAGTGAGCTGGTCAGCTGCAGGGAAGGCCTGAGAGAAGGTTGGTTTCAGGGATTCCTGCTGCTTCTCAGAGGAGGCAACACAATATGACTAATGAAGATATTGAGTCTTAACCTGCATTATTAACCAAAATATCCCACTAATTTCCTTTCTGGTCATGTGACCTGTTCCTTTTCACTGGTTTCTTCAGATGAGGAGTGGGCGGCAGAAATTACTGTGTACTCCCCCCAACAGATCATCAAAGTTTATGTTGGAAGCCACTGGTATGCGACCACCCTGCAGACCTTGCTGAAGGTATGCCGGCCCCACGCTGCCCTCCTTCCCTTTCGGCTTCTGTGGCTGAGCAGCTGTAGAAGCTTGTCCCCTGACCTTCACACAGCCCCTAGCCCCTGCTTAGACGAAGACCTGCCCCCTGCTCCATGGCCCAAAGTGCTCTTACTGTATGAGCAGCACACTAGGAAGGCCCTCAAGAGTTTGGGTTAGGAGGAGACCAGTCTGAGGGGTCTGGACCAAGGAAGACACAGGTTGGGGTTACGAATGCCTTGAGAGGGTGATCTAGTCCTGAAGCCAGCAAAACTTCAAGGAGGGATGTTCTTGTCCCTGGATGCTCTGCTCCCCACTATGGCTCCCTGTGGCCAACAAGATGGGGAGATGGAAATCCCAAAGCCTCTGTTCTAGAATGGCTGAGAAAATGAAGTAAGAGAAGACTGACCTGTCTCTTACTAAAGACCCAGCCCTTTAACTAACAGACTAACAGAGTCTGGTGTACAACCCCTTGCAGTATCCAGAACTTCTATCCAACCCGCAAAGAGTGTGCTGGATCACTTACGGGCAGACCCTGCTGGTCCACGGGGATGGCCAAATGTTCCGACATGTTCTCAACTTCCTGAGACTTGGAAAACTGTTTTTGCCATCTGAATTCAAGTAAGTGACAAATGGAAGGAAATCGTGATGAAGCCCCTTCCTTCTGCAATGAAAAAATCTCGAGTTTGTAAGCTTCAGGAAGGAGGTTGTATTATTTACAATATGTATGTAAACTGCTGTTCAAGGCAGCAGCTCCGAAGCCTATGCCTCCAACCACTCTCCCTGTGCAGCTGCCCAGGCTGACGACATCTTGTCATCTGCAGGGAGTGGCCCCTATTCTGCCAGGAGGTAGAGGAATACCACATCCCATCCCTCTCAGAAGCTCTTGCCCAATGTGAGGCATACAAGTAAGGAAATTTTGATCTAGGCACCATGTTCTATAGTTTGGACCTTTATAGTCCTCTTAAGATTCCTGCCCTTGGTCCCACCTCCCCGTTCTCCTTGGGGCTAAGGGGGTGGAGGAGGCCCAGGATTGGCTAATGACCTAAGTGAAACCTTTTAAGAACCTTTCTCCACCACTATTTAGAGTTAACTAGCCAAAGGGCAGACCTGACCAACTGGTCGATGAATTAGTAGAAGCCTCTGCTCACTGACTCCCTCTTGGAGTCTGCAGGTCATGGACCCAGGAGAAAGAATCTGAAAATGAAGAAGCTTTTCCCATCAGGAGGCTGCATGTGGTGACGGAAGGGCCAGGGTCACTGGTGGAGTTCAGTAGAGATGCCAAGGAAGTAAGCCCCGGCCTTCTTTGGTTTATTGTTGTCCTGAGAGTGCTATCACAGGGTTCAGGGTAGGCTTGCTACTGAGGGGCATGGCAGAATTAAAGAGCAGGGCCCACATGGATTCCTAGCATGATAACTATGTCCGAACAGCCTAGGATGCTGATGGTATGTCCCTTTGGAGTATGAGAGACCCCTGGGAGGACCGGATTGATCTGGGTGAGCAAGTGAGGTCTTGGAGGCCCAGATTCTTCTTCTCAGGTGAAGCTTCAATGTGGAAGCACAACATTCCCAGAACTGCTGTGTCCTCCCTCCCCAGACCACAGCCTGCATGCCCGTGGACTTCCAAGACTGCAATGACAGGATTCCATGGAACAAGGCCAAGGGGACCCTAACCAGATCCAGCCAGACGGAGGAGTCTGAGCAGTACTCCCGGACCATCCAGGTGTCCCTGTGCCGAGGTGCCAAGAGGGCGGGCAATCCTAGCACATACTCCCAGTGTCCTGGTCTATGTGCCAACCCCAGATACTGGGGGGCCCACCCTGAGAGTCCTCCCAAGAAGAAATGCACCACAGTCAACCTCACACAGAAATCTGAAACCAAAGACCCTCCTGTCACCCCCATGCAAAAACTCATTTCCCTGGTGAGGGAATGGGACATGGTCAATTGTAAACAGTGGGAATTCCAGCCACTGCCAGTCCCCCGGAGCAGCTCCATGGAGGAGGCTACCCTGCAGCTCCCTTCAGGAAGTGAGGCTCCTTCCCAGCCCAGCACCTCAGCTTCCTGGAAAGGCCATTCCCCAGGCTCAGAGAAGGACCTGGGCCCACTCGCAGGGGCTGGAGCTGGAGCCAAAGACAAGGGGCCAGAGCCGACCTTTAAGCCGTACTTCCCTGTGAAAAGAGCTGTTACGCTAAAGGACTGGGGCAAGAAGCCAAGAGAGAAAGGTGAGTCCTGTCCCATCACTGACTTAAGTCTCACTTAACAACAGAGAGGGAAAACCTTGGCCAAGATCACAGAGTGAATTAGTGACAAAAGGGGACTAGAACACTCGATTCACTGACACCAGCTCTGCCAAGCAGCAGAGATGACCAGCACACTGTTATGCCTTGTGGGGCTAAGAGCCTGCATGAAGCATATGGAAAGAGGGTGTCTGTGAAATAACAGGAGCACAAAGAAGGCTGGGGGTTGGGGAGTGAGCAGGGCAAGGAAGGATAAGTCTTGGGTGCTTGTGGAAACACAGGTCTTTGGTCTAGCTCTGGAGGCCAGGTTTCATGTAGGGAAGTGACCAGAAATAGGGCTGAAGACATAATTAATCAGCACAGGTCTTGTGGGGCAAGTTCAGGACCTGGTACTTTATTCTGATTCTATGGGGTGTGGGCAGCCACTGAAGAATTTTAAACACGGGAGCAAGTAGTCATGTGTGCATTCAGAGTTTGCTCCGGGAGTAGAGGAAATGTAGCAGCAGAAGCAGGAGTGTTAGAAGCATAAGGTCATTCTAGATCAAACAGTCTAGGCAGTTGGGGGAGGACGTAGGGAAGGATCCAGCAAGAGAGAGGCCAGGTTTCTGGCTTGTGTGACTGCAGGAGGGTGGCTGATGACGGAGGTGGAATGGACAGAAGGAGCTGAAGAGAGGCATGTTCTATGTGGTGGAGCAGTGTGGAGACAACCTAGGGGAGTATGCTGAGAACTGCCATGTTGGGCTGTTTCCTCTGTTCCCTCAAAGTCTTTCTACAGTATTCTGTTGCCTTCCCTTTTAAAGGCTTAGGGCCCTCCTGGGAGGCACCTCCTTGGGCCCTGCCTGTGAGGCCTGAGTTGGTCTATCAAACATACTCTTCAGAGTGGACATGTATCAAAAGCTCACCCAAAAAGCTCCTCTCATTTTACAGTTTTCCAACAATTTCCAGTCCCCCAGGTAGGGTATTATCAACTCTAGTTAATACTAGCCTCAGTTCAAGAGGAAATCGGAGAGTTCCTTGGAGTTCTGAAATGTAGGGTTGGGCTTGTAATGCTTCTACAACAATGGAGAGAGGAAGGCCAGGACAGGCCCCTACCAGCAGAGGGTGCTACTTCTGAGAAGCTGGAAGCAGAAGCTGCTAGAAGGCTTGGGGTGACTGACTATGCTGGTCTGACACCAGAGAACCCTTCCCTGCTTGGTCTCCAAAGTGGCTTAAGGAGGACCCCCATCCCATGTTGTTTTCACAGAAAGCCCTGGCCCTGAGCAGCCTCTGCTTGAGACCAGTGAGGTGGATAATGCAGGGGTCATCCTCAAAGTGACCCATCCCCCTGTGGTGGGCAGCGATGGCTCCTGCATGTTCTTTGAGGACAGCATCATCTACACCACACAGATGGACAACCTCAGGCATACACCAACTACAGCCAGCCCTCAGCCCAGAGGTGAGAAACCAAAGCCATACCTGGCCCTGTGCTTCTTTGTGGAGATGCCTGAGCCCCTACCCAGGGTACTTCAGGAAAAGTCTCCCTCAGGAGCCCTACGCTTCTTGCCTTCCTCCAGGCAGGCTCTAAGGCCTTAGCCGCAGGCAAGTGTGGCCATATCCACTCTCTCCTCCACAGAAGTGACTTTCCTGAGTTTCTCTCTGTCCTGGGAAGAGATGTTTTATGCACAAAAATGTCACCGCTTCCTGACTGACATCATCCTGGATTCCATCAGGCAAAAGGACCCCAAAGCCATGACAGCCAAGGTGGTCTCCCTGACCAACCAGCTGTGGGTATGTTTGGCAGGCCCCAGGCCTTGTTTCTTCTCCACCTGTCTGGTCCCCCTTTCCCCACAGTAAGTGGTGCCAGGCAAAGGGAAGCAAGTCAAGGGGGAATAGGTCAGGGGCACAAGGGGGGCAAGAAGCACACAAACAGGAAGACAGGGCAGTGTCATCTGAACCAAGCCTTGACCAAGAGCAGTTTGGCATGACAGTGGCCCCTGATCCCTGTAGCTCCTACAGACCAAGGGAAGCCCTGTTCTGCATCCCACTCTGAAAGGCAGGGAGCAAATGTGTGTCAGGCAGCTGCTTCCAGCCCTGCCTGACCAGGGGCTCTTCTGGCAGACCCTGCACATCAGCCCCAAGCAGTTTGTGGTGGATTTGCTGGCCATCACCGGCTTCAAGGATGACCGGCACACCCAGGAACGCCTGTACAGCTGGGTGGAGGTGAGGGCCACCTGTACCCCACTGGGAATGCTGACCCTGTGGACACCTCAAATGGACACTGTCTTGCTGCATGAGTGCCAAGCCAACAGTGCCCAGAAGGCATGACAGGCAGCTAACCTCTGGTCCCTGGTCCCAAGGAGGGAGAAACAGTGGCTGAAATTAACCAGCCCAGAGTGATCAAAAAGCAGTATGCGGGCCACTGGTTTTTGTAGATTTCCTCCAATAGTACCAATTTGGCTTTCATCACTAACACCCTGCCCATGCTTGGGAAGCACATCACATGAGCCCAAGTTTTTGGGGTGCTGAAGCCAGAGAAACTCTTAGGAGTCAGACCTTTTTGATGGGTGATACCAATTTCACCTACTTCACTATATCCTCACTTTCGTACATTCCTTTCATGTATAAGCTGCTTTTAAAAGCATTCTTTACCAAAAAAATGTTCAATAAGGTGAAAGGAATGTCCCAGGTTTGACCCAGGTTTTTTGTTTTTGTTTTTTTAATTCCTTAAAATAATTTTAGAGTTTTAAGTTTTTAACATTGTAGGTGAAAAAGATTCAACTTATTTCTCCTTAATTTGTTATTTCTGCAGTCAAGGACATTATTGTACTTTTCACCCTAAACACACTGGTTCCCAGTTACTATTAGGCCTCTGGCTGGTCTATTGATTAGAATGGTGAAGTCAGCATCTACAGCTAGAAAATGGAAAACCAGTGGCCCGAAACATACATTTTTGACCCTCTGGTCATTCTGGTAGCCACTCCCAGCCAGAGCCTTGTGAGAGGCCTTTGGGCAGAACTGAGCCCAAGAGCATCAAAGGTCCCCACTAACAGGCCTTGCCCTATTCCTACCCCGCTCCCGGATGGGAGGACCCTCCCCACACACACCCACAGAGCTAGGGTAGACAACCAACCAAGAAGTAGGGGATAAAACGAGCCTTTCCTTCTAGCTCACACTGCCTTTCGCCAGGAAATATGGTCGCTGCGTGGACCTGCTCATCCAGAGGGGCCTGTCTAGGTCTGTCTCTTATTCTATCCTGGGCAAGTACTTACAAGAGGGCTAGGGTGACCAGAAATGATGCCCTCACACACCCCGACCTGCCAAGGCTCATTTTAAGAATGTGTGTTCCCATCTGAGGGTGTATCAGTCTATTTTTATTATAAATAAAGAGTAACTTACAAGTCAAGGGCCTGGACTCTCTGAGACATCAAAGACCTAAGAACCAGTGAAATAATTTTAGATAACACTCTAACTGAAAGTTATTCAAAAGATGTGGGGTCATTATAACCAAACTGACCCAGGAAAGAAGAGCTGGGCGTGGGCAGCCAGGGCAGTCAAGGGTTAAGGGCACAGCAGCTGTGGGCTTGCCCCTAAGATTGAGAAGGTTGGCTTTGAGACTAGGAGTTGGGAAGCAACTGCTGGGAAGCCACCTATGTTCCTCCTGAGGGTGGGGGCAGTCCAGTCGCTGCCCAGAGCCACTTGGTGCCCCACCAGCCTAGAGCAGGGAAACACCCACACTCTGCTCTAGCCTAATCCTAACTCATAACTGGGGTGGGAACTGCAGAAGGAACAGAAGAAGGGGACATGCAGCCAGAAGCTCAGGATCAGGGTAGTCACTCAGGCTTGTGGCCAGGCTCCCTAGGAGAGGTCCCTGCCAGTCTGCCAGTGGGCACAGACATCAGAAAGAGTAGTCAATAGGGCAGTGCATGTGGGCTGGAGGTGGCACAGGTGGCAACCACACTCTGGTCACAGCAGATCCTGAGAGAGGTGATGTTTCTTGGGCAAAAGCTCCTGGATCCACTGCCTGCCTTCCAGCCCGGGCTCAGACCTGTGGTTGACAAGCTAGGCATGACTGCCTGTTTCCTCAACTCAGGGTCCGGCGGGGATGTCTGGGGTATGGCCCTGGCCCACTCGCCCACCCACCCCGCATCCCACCTAAAGGAAAGGCAGCCATAGGCCTGGGCTGGGCTGGTAGATACAGGACAAAATGGTACTCACACAGGACAAGTCCTCAAGACCCCTGCCCAGGGCCTGCCCTGACACACAGCTGCTGTCAGACCCACTGGATCCACTGGCTGATGGGCACTGGGATGAGACCTCTGAGTCTTCAGGAGCTAGGGAGGAGGAAGGTTAGCCGTCAGCAAAGGAGGGCCAGACCCTAAACGATACCATCCCGCTTCTGGCTAAACCCAGACCTACTCAAAGACAGCTGACTGCCCAGCTCCACTTCGGCCTCCAGTGCTGCTTCCTCTGGGAAGCTGGCAGAATACAGGGGCCACCGGAGTCCCAGAAGAGCCGGGTCTCTGTACAGGTGCAGATTGAGGGACCCCAGTACAGAGCAAGAGGCAGGGTCTCCAGGAAGGGAACTCAAGGCCCCCAGGTAGGGGCTGTCACAGTCAAATGGGGCCACAGCAATAGAAGCCCGAGAGCGAACTTCTGCATAAGAGAGAAGGTCAGGTTGGGACAGAACAGAGCCTACCTGGGCCAGGGTCCTGAAGGGAGCACAGGCAAGGGCTGACAAAGGTCCACGTTGCCTCCCATGCAGCCTTCCTCCCACACCCCCGCCAGGCTTCCCGCTACCTCGGCACTTCAGGACGTAGTTGACGGTGCGGTCGCTGATAGCTTCCTTGCTGGGGGCGATGTCCCGGAAGGCCTTGCTCCCCACACCCATGGACACCATCTCAGCCATGCGTACTTCTGGGTGGAGAAGGGGCATAGGTGAGGGCTCTCTGGATATCAGCTTTGCCCTTGGCCTCTGTCTACCCACTCCCTTGAGTAAGTCTTTCCTGTACATCCATACCCTGCAGATTAGCTATCCTGTGCACAGAGCCTTTCTTGGTGCCATGCTCTCCTCCCAACAACCCCCCCAACAATCACAATTGCCCTTTTAAATATAAGGCCTCTGATATTCAGAGATTAATACTGTGTCCTGTAGTCAGGTACAGTGATAGCAGGACTGCCTGACTTGGAAGTTCTTTCCCCTACACTGGCTGCTGCTGCTGGACCTCCCTGCTCCCAAGCATTTCCAGGCCCCTAGGCCTGCCTGGGCCCCTGTGGGACACTGTAAGCTGTCCAGAGAGGGGACCTTATATTGAAGTAGGGGGCAGGGACACACCCTTGTTGTGGATGGCCTGCCTCCAGAGCAGATGAGAAATGTCAGCTGTCCAAGCCTGCTTGGTGGCCAAGCTGGCAGCCTGCAGCACAAAGGTGTCCCTGGCCTTGCGACGGCGGAACCAGATCTCAAACCGTAGGTTGCTCTCCCCACAGCACTCCGTGAGGCCCAGGTCTGCCATCTGCGAGGTCAGGAGAGAGGCTTGATGAGGCACTGGGGGAGGCGGGGACAAGGAGCATGGGAGGGGTCGGGTGGGCCTACCTTGAAGGAACGCTTATAGGCAAATGTGTCTGTGCCTGTGGGTCCTCGGCGAGGCTTGCTGAAGAGCAGCAGCTCCTCAAAGAGAAAAACGCGGCGCACGGACTTACGGCGCCCAGTGCGCACCATGAACTCATCCTGCCGCACCAGCTGCCCCTGTTCCTTGAGGTTAACCTGCCAAGATGGTGCCCAGTGAGTGCCCAGCCTCTGCCGCCCCCTCCCCTCCACACCCACTGCACCTGCCCACCACAGTCGGGCATGACTCACATCACAGCCCTGAATGGCATCCATGGCCAGCAGGTCATTGCCGTGTCGCAGCTGGAAGCGCACGAGGCTCTGGGCGGCCTGTAGGGCACTCAGCTCCTGCACGGCGCCCCCGCAGGCCCGTGCCAGCTCCTGTAGCAGCAGCGCATACTTGCTCATGCGCTGAATGGGCTTCAGCAGGTAGGAGGCCAGGTCCAGGTGGTCCCCCAGCATTTGCTGCTTGTCCTGACGGGTACATGGAAGACCATTAGGTGGCTTTGGGGTGCTTCCTCCAGCCCCTCCTCCCACACAGTCTCAGGCCCACCTACCTTGAAGAAGGTATGACCAAAGCTGGTCATCAGGGCATCGGAGCGAGGTTTATTCTTGCTGTAGAGCGCGTACATCCCAAACTGCACCCTCTGTGAGGACACACAGCTCAGCCTGGGTGCAAAGGGGCCAGCTCCCAAAGTCTGGCCCCTATGGGCCAGATGCCCTCAGCTTGAGAGGACCAAAATGCCAACAAACAGCTCCCAGGGAAGCCTCCCCCGATCCAATCTGCCTGGCTTTGAATGAGAGGTAATGTGGCAAGAACAGGCACTGTGCAGAGTGGCGCTTGCCCACAGGGCCTTTGCTCCTCCCGCTGCTCTGGACCACCACTCCGGGACCCCTCACCTCAGACTACCCCTTCTCTTGCTCACTACACTTGGCTGCTTTGACTGGTCTCTTCCTTTAAACTTCATCTTTCCTCTGGATGGAGCACTCCAACTCTAGCCCTGCCCTCTGGCCCCAGCTTAAACATCAGTTCCTTAAAGAGGCCTCTAACTGCCCCACTCCTGCCCCACCACTAATTCACTATCATCCATCTATCCTGGTTATTTTCTTCCTAGCTCCAACTATAATCTGGAATTCCCTTTTTTACTTTTATGTCTCTTCTACTAAAATACGAGCATCCAAAGGGGCAGGGACCCTGCTGGTCTTGCTCACAGCTGTACCCATCACAGAGCCTGGAACTAAGCATGTACCCAGGAGCTCTTTGTTGAGCGTGACAGAATCGGCTAGGGGCCATGTGGCCTGTGGGAGGCTTACGTGGCGCAGGAAGGCATAGGCTACTCGGGATGGATGCTGGGTACAGGCCTCCAGCTCACGTAGGAAGAAATGACAGTGGAAGTCCCGCAGCTTCTCCAGGTTGCCAAAGAGGTGGGCGCGCTGGCCACGGAGGCCCTGGGGCACATCGGGGCGCTCCAGCTCTGGGAAGTAGTTCTCCATGGTGTAGTCAAGAGCACGGACATACTCCCGCTCTGTAGACACCATCTCCGCCAGCACAAGCTGGAGCCTACCAGAGAGGTGGAATCAGGATTCAAGACCTCTCTCCTGCCACTGCCCTCCCTGCCCTGCCCACTGGCTGCACCTGCTGGGGCTCCTGAGGTCAGAGCTGCTTGGCAGAGGCATGGGAGGGGATGACCCTGGCCGGGCACCCCCTCCAGCCTCCGGTCTGTGGCAGGTAGCCGCAGTGGCCACATGGTGGCAGTGGTGGGCAGGCTCTCTGAGACTCTGCCCCAAATTCTGATCAAGACTATGTGCCTTCCTCAAGGGAGGGGTAGCAGATGCAGGTGGGATGCGTCTGACACACAGGCTGGCTGTGCTACCCGTCATGGTCGTGGTCGTGGTCAGCGGTGGCTTCAGTGCAGCCTCTAGCTTCTGGTCCAGGGCCAGCCAGGTGTCCTGGCATCGTGCCCAGGCCCAGCGGCACTCCTGGCGGATGCTCTCAGAGCCCAACCCTGTGGCCAGAGCCCACATTTTTCGGAAGTGGGCAGGAGGCAAGTCAGGGTGCTTGGTCCAATGCAACTGCAGCCGTTGCAGCACGACCCCAGGGTGCTCCTGCTCCAGCTCTGCCAACACCTGCTGCCCTGCCTCAGCCCAGGTCGAGGCCTGTAACACCAAGCCAGGAGAGGCAGTGAAGGTGGAACCCACCAAGACCACCGAGCCTTCCCTTCAACCCACTCCCCATTCCCACAGGATAATGACTCAGGCCATATCCCTCCAGTGGTTGGATTTGGGGGTCAACCTGAAGACAAGGAGAGAGAATAGGCAGAATGTCCTGAAAGAGCCCAGGCTGTGCTGGGGTTAGACAGCTGCCCCTCCATTCTCACTGACCCCCTGGAGCCAAGGTCAGGACACCCCACCTACCTGCTTGAAAAAATGGGAGAGCTTCTCAGCATCTGCCAGCCGCTGCCGCTGCCGGGCCAAAGCCCTGGAGAAGTCAGTCAGCTGGGCTTGCAGGGCCAGAAAGCGGGCCCCAACGGGGCCCAGCTCAGCAGCCTCCCAGCCAGCCAGTGGCTGTAGAAACTTCTCCCCTCGCCTGACCTGCTCCTGGAGACAGAGACTGGGCTCAGCGATCTGGGCCTGGTGGTCTAGCCCAAAGCAGTCCTTTCCACAGACATCTGTATATATCATTGCCACGTCTCTCCTATGACTGAAGACCTGCCCGTGCCCACCCCCCAACTCCCCTCTGTCTCTGTGCCCCTCTCCACAGCCAAACTTCCTAGAGAGGTTGTTATCCTTGGCACCATTGCTTCTTCACCCTGTCAACCTAATGCGACCTCAGTGCCACTCCATCCCCAGCCCTTCTCAGGCCTCATCTGACCACCGCTCAGCAGCCTCTCGTCCTCTCTCCGCTAGCTCCCCGACAACTCTCCACTCACCTGACTCTCCTCATCCTTCTCTGGTGGTTCCTCCTCCTGCTCCCCATCCCTCACCTGGGCCATTAAACACTGATGCTCCTGAATACAGTCCACTCTCTCTCGCCTCAGGCAATCTTGTGTGACCAACTTCAAAGGTCATCTACACACCCACATCCACCAAGTGACCCTCCAAGCCCTGTTCTCCGAGTTCTAGGCCAATACCCATGGGCCTCATTCCCTCATGGCCATCTCCAAAGCACACCCAAGACTGCACTGATGAATCCCCTCCTCCCAGAAGGTCCTGGTCTCCCGGCCCCTCTCTCAAGGAATGGCCCTCATTCACCCCTGCAACCCCCCTCTCCTTCTTACTATGTATCCACCATCAAATCCCAGCAATTTCCCAAATCAATCTCCTCTGCCACCATCTGGCCACGGAAAGCATCATTCCCTGTGGGCCACTGCGACTGCATCTGTGGACTCTACACAGACATCATTCACATCACTGTCTACCCAGAAACCAAGATGATAATCTGAGAACATGGATCTCGTTATGTGACCTTCCCACTTAGATTTTACACTGTGACAGAGCCCAGAAACTTGGCCACTACTTTTCCAGCCTCATTTTACCTCATCTCACTCCATTCTCCCTCCCTTTTCTGCACTGCATTTCAATCTCACTGTCCTGCTTATGGTTTGGCAGGCAACCCATGCTCCCTCCTGCCACAGAATCTTTGCACATGCTGTTTGCTCCCTCAGCCTGGAATGTCTCTTAACCCCAACCCTTCTCCCTCCTGATTAACCCAGATCTATTTTTCAGTTTTCAGTTCAAAAGTCCTTATCTCAAGGGGCCTGGGTGGCTCAAAGGGTTGAGTCTCTGCCTTTGGCTCAGGTCATGGTCTTGGGGTCCTGGGATTGAGCCCCACGTCAGGATGCTTGGCGGGGAGCCTGCTTCCCACCCCCTCTCTCTACCCACCTCTCTGCCTACTTGGGCTCTCTCTGTGTCAAATAAATAAATAAAATCTTTAAAAAAAAAAAAAAGTCCTCATCTCAAGAAAGCTAGCCCAACGCCCCTTCTGGGTGAGGTCTTTATGAATGTACTCAGGTAGAACCATCTGCGTTACTTCTCTCCAGAGCTTCTGCCTGTTTACAAACACATACATAACTTTGAACCTGTGATTACAACTCATATTCTCTACTTAACTCTACATTCCAAGAGAGAAAAGAATAGATGTACTTTCACCCACCCACACTCCCTGTCCCCAGCAAAGTGACCCAATACTTAGGGAATAAACAGGTGACCAAACTCACCTGGGCAACCTGGTCCAAGTCCTGAAAAGGACCTTGGGCCTGGAGCAGCATGTCCAGGGAGGGCTCCCTTAGCTCCTCAAGTGCTGGCCAGCCCACCTGCTGCAGCCACACTTCAATCTGGAGGGGGACAAGCGGGGAAAGGAATGCTGCTGTGGGGTGGAGGTCATGCTTGAGATGAGAGGGCGGGCCCATCTGGGCAGAGTTCCCACCTGGTGCAGTCCACCCTGTTGGGCCTCCAGAGTCTGGACCAACTCTAGTGCCTGTACCCGCCGGTTACTCTGGAGGGTCAGTTGGTGCAGCAGTCCATCTACACGGCCATACTGTTCATCAACCTCATCCACTGCTGGCCTGGTACAGGGTACATGGTCTTAGGGCTCTTAGTTACCCTGCCCCACTCCACCCTGTCCTGGGACCACAGTCCTGGCTGGTTCTGAGCCAGCATAGGATGTGGTGAGCTGGGGCAAGATCTGGGACCTGAGTTTGCATCTACCTGTAGTCTGGGCTCAGGGTCACCTCTGGGACTTCTTGCTTCAGCCATGCCAGCTCCAAACTCCCCTGGCCTTGTAGCCACGCTAGCCGTGGTGAGTCTAGCACATGCTGCATCAGGACCCGTGCCTGCCGTAACAGCCGACCAACTTCCTGTGATTTAAGGCAACAGATAGTGGAGGTGGGCATGGGAGAAAATGAGGGAGACAAGGAGCATTTGGAAAGGTGTCGAGGGAACACTCACCCCAGGTTCCATGGGCCGGGGCACAGCCTTCATGCTCTCGATGGCCCCCTGGAGCAGGGCACAAACCACCTGGCAGCTCCGCAGTAGGGCTTCCAGACGCTGTGAGCAGGGACAGGTATAACCAGAGTAGTGCAGTGCTGGTCCCACCCATCCTGGATCCTGGGCCAGCTTTGCACCGCTGAAGCCAACCCCAAAGAGGCCCCTCTGCTGGCCAGGTTGCCTGCCACCCACCCTATGCCCCATGCACTGCACTGACCATCCGGAAGTCCAGCCAGGCCTGGTGGCAGTAAGGCAGGCCTCCTCCCATTGAAGCTGGCAACCCGGAGGTGGAGACGTGGTTCAGGAGGCTCTGATGAGAAGGCAGCTGCTGCAGCTGCCAGAAAAGAAAGTGGTGACAGAGGCCTAGTGGAGAAACAGCCCATCTCTACCCCTGGCCAAAATGGCTCAGTACCTGCAGCCTGGAAGGCACATCCTCTGGCATCTTTCCCAGTAGCAGCACCTGGTACACTGACCCTGGGGCTACCTCCTGTAAGGCATTGGAGTTCAACCATGTTCCCAACCCTACACAAAAGGAATGATCGAAGGCAGCAGAAGCTACACTCCTGTACTCACCTGCAGTTGGCTGAGCCCCCAGAAGAGAGAAGAGCTTGGGGAACAAACTTGGGCGTCCACCAGCACGGTCAGACCCATGGCCTGTACTTCGGGCCTAAAGGAGAGGCTTCAGTTCAGTATCTAATTCCCCAAACTTGCCATCTCCCAGCTCAGCTCCACCCCTCAAACTTCCTCCCCCAACCTGGGGATGCTGCGCAGGTAGAGCAGGAGACGGATGAGTTCATGGTTACTGCACTTGGGGTGAAGCCAGGCAGGGCTATGGGCACAGAGAAGCAGCACTGCCCGGCCTTCTACATCCCGAGTCCCTGTGGGGAGAAGGCGGTGAACACCTGCCCAATCAAGTCACCCCCCGCCCACTGCCCCTGCCTCCAGTCTTTCCCAACTACCTGGCAGAGTAGCCATGCCACTGGCCAGCAGCTCCCAGGCCAGGTCCTGAGCCAGGAGATAATCAGCAGGCTTAGGGAGGCTAGATCCACTGAGGTCTTCGGAAGGAAAATGGCTTGGGTCTGCCTTGGGCTACCCACCCAGAGACCTCCCCCTCCTCGGACCTGGGCTCCACAGCTGGAGTAGGGTGAGAGCCCTCCACACCTTCAGGAACCCCCACTCCCTTCCAAGACCTCCTTGGCCCTGCCTCCCTTACCTGCCTCCAGTAGCTCTGATGACATCTGAGATAATGGGCCTCCAGGGTCCACAGGATCACTGTCTAAGCCCTCAGGACCCAGGCAGGCTGGCATTAATCTGCTTGGAGCTTGGTCCCTTGCCAAGCCTCCCCCTTGGCTATCACTCTCACCCTGTGCGAGGCTGAGGTGGGAGGACATTGGGCACAGGAGGCTCTCCACTCCAGAGGGCTTTGGTCCCTCTAACTGGAGTGAGGAACCCCCTAATGTGGAACCCTGGCCATCCCCCGACCCATCTACAGCCATCTGTCCTGGGGGTGACTGAGGCTCCCCAGGCAGGGGGCTGCGCTGTAGCCCTTCTCCCTCGGCCGTCCCTGCTGTTGGTTTCAGAGGATTGGGGTCCTTAACCTGCATGGGGGGAACAGGTTCCCCTTCATCCCAGGCATCCCGGAAGCTGCACACTGCAAACCTCCAGTCAGTGGCGTGACCCTGGGAGTTCGGGGACTCATCCCCAATCTCCGGCGGCCCTTCCATCACCCCCTCCTTCAGAGTGGGCCTGCTCAGACCAAGTTAAGAGGGGGTTGGGCCCTCAGTGTGAGGCTTCTGCTCATCCAGGGGATGGGTTAGTGATGGTCGGGATACAGCTCCGTGGGTGAGACAGGCAGAAGGCACTAGACCAGAGGAGGGGCTGGTCTTTGTGCCCAGAGGAAGCACAGACGGAGCGGCAGTTCAGACCTGAAGAGAGGGGAGAACAGCAGGGGTCAGTCCCCACGCGACCGCGCTCACGTGGGCCTCAACCATGAGGGCCCGCACGCTTGGACGCACACTCCCCGGCACGCTTTGCCGATCTCCGGTCTACGCGGATGGGCCGCCGCCATTGCGTGGACGCCGTGCTGCCTAGTGCCGACACCCGCCCCACCGGGCCTTGTCTCGCCACGAGACTCCACGCCCCACCCCTCGCCAGCCCGCCTCACTCACGTCCCCGCGACGCGGAATCGCGTAGCCGAGCCCTCAAACCTGCCGAGCCCTCGAACCTACCGCTCCGCCGTCGACGGCGGGTACAGCGCGCCGCCCGGCGTCCACGGGCGCCGCCTCCTGGCCGCGGGGAGGGAACGCAGGGCGGCAGAGGACGCAGCGCCGCGCCGCCCCCTGGGGGCCGGAGGACGGAGCTACATCCCACCCCAGGCCCGACGGCAGCCGCCCGGACCCCCGGGAAAGCGCGGGGGGGCCGGCCCTTGCAGCGCCCCTCGCCAGCCGCCGTCCCACCCCAACCGTCGGGGCCAGGCGGCTCCGCTCCACTCCCACCCTCAGGGCCCCCTTACTTTGACTTGGCTTTCTGCAGCCCGGAAGGGGCAGAGACTACCAGCCGTTTTGCTGTGCCCACTCCCCGGGCCTGCCTGGGAGCGCCGGAAGCGGCCCCCTGCTGGGGAAGGCGGTGTTAAGTGCCCGAGGTCAGTGATCCGGTGGGCGGCGTGGGGGTCGAGGGAAGGGACTTGCGTGGGGAGGAGTGGGGTACTCGGGGGCGGAGACGGGGTTGGTGAGGTTTCTGCTCTTGAATGCACGCAGCATGGGTGGGGGGGACTACCTCACCCTCACTCCTCACGGGAGAAGAAAAGTGTGAGCCCACGGTCTCAGGAGGTCCCTAGAAAGAGAAATTCTCTAAGCCCAAACCAGCTGCTTGTGCCGCTGGAAACCAATAGGGGTATCTTCGTGGAGGGTAGGAGGAAGGCACCCCTCCCTTGCAGCGCTCAATCTTCCTTACAGGCAGGGCCACTAAGAGGCAGATTGTTTAATTCCACGCCGGGCTGGGGACTGCTGTCTGGGCTGGAGGGAGGGAGGGAGCATGGAGGCCTCTGGGGGTAGAAGCAGACTCAGGCCTACCAGAATCTACCAGGCCCAGACCCTCCACTCTGGTGCGTTCCTGGGCATTTTCACCTACCACCCCTCCCCACAAAGTCCTGCCAAGGAGGCTGGGACTGAGGTTAGGGTCCTGGAACCAGAGACACTAACCCAGGCCTGCTCCTTCACTTACCTGCTGGGTGAGCTCCAGAAACTCGGTACTCAGTTCCCTTTAAGCCTCACCTTACTCACCTGTTTAAAAAAAAAAAAAAAAAAGGAAAGAAAAGAAAAGAAAGTAAGTCATTCCTTTTATTTTCCTGGGGTTGTCGATAGGAGTAGGGAAGACCCCATGTGTTAGATGTTCTGTCGCTGCCAGCATTTGGCATGCCCTCCCCATCATTTCATCGTTAGTCAGGGGATCCTGAACTGGTGAAAGTTACCTGGAGAGTTGACCTGTGAGATTCCTCCCAGCTCTGAGGTGTGAGGTGCCTTTAGGGCATGTGTGCCTGGCTTGACACTCCCCAAAATTTGTGGGAAGACTGTAAGAAGATAGGCTATGTAGCCAGAGGAAGGCACGATGCCCCACAACATGATCAGGCCCTTGGTTCCTGGGAGGGGAGGGGGCAGTGGGTATTATGGCTTCCTTGGCTCTAAAGCAGGCACCTTCTCAGAAGCCTGGAGGTTCCCAGAGGAGCAGACCTGAGCCTCCGAAGTAGGCACAGTGGTAACAACAGCAACCGGCTCCCCCGATCCCAGCTGCCACATCAGCACCCCAAGTCCAGACTCTCAGGCCAGCTACCTAGGAACCTTCTTCTCAAGCTGATCTGACTGTCAGAGGAGTCTTGGAATTGTCCTGCTCCATCCCCAACGCCCAGCCAGGACCAGGTCCCACCCTCCTCTAGCTTTTGTGAGCATCAGGACCAACCTTGGATCCCTCCCCAGCTGTCCCAGGGCCGCCCCATTGAGTCATTGCCTCCTGCTCCCTCCCTCTCCTTCTGCTGCCCACTGTCTGCCCACCCCCAGCCACCAGCCAGGCCTCCTAGGAGTGCTAAGATCTGGGGGGACCTATGGCAGGCACACATACCTCCCCCCCCAATACCAGAGGCAAGTAAGAGGCCTCAAGCCACAGGCCATAGCTGACCCCAGCACAGCCAGGCACGGGCGGGCAGACAGATTCAGGGTCAGGGTCAGGCCTTGGTTTATTCACTCCACATAGAATGTGCATTGTAGCTTCATGGAAACAGAGGGTACTGTCCACTTCTGTACGTCCAGCACTTAACATAGGGCCTGGCATAGAATAAATGCTTAGGGGTCCCTGAGAGTGGTCACATTACACCTGCCCTCCTGAGGCTCCCCATCCTTAAGCCAGCTGTGAACTAGAGTCACAGTCACAGAGGGAAGACAGAAAAGGCAGAGAACTGCACAGCCCTAGGATGGCAAAGATACAGATAGAAATGGGGACACACAGAGGCCTGGTGGGGGAATACTGGGAACTGAGCCTGGAGCCAACCCAGGCCGCTGACCACAGCAGGCTCTGCAGGGCTGAGCTTGCAGGACTGAACAGTGACTCATGGGGCCCTTCTCTGTGGCTCTGCTGGCAGCAAAATCCGCTCATAGCAGCCTTTTCCACTGAGATCATAAAATGGGGATCAGATCATAAAATCTCTCCCTCCCCTGCCCCGTCCCCAGCCTTCCCTCAGCCTCCCATTCCTTGCCAACATGAATCAATCAAAAATACGATGGGGGCTGTGGGCCTAGTGATAAGAGACCCAAAGTCATTGCCCTTACTCTACCCCAAACTTTGCACACGCTCTTCAGTACTGCCTCAGACAGCAAGTGGGATAATACCCCAGACCTTCCAGATTGCTCTCACTTTTGGCCTAAATAAACTCCAAACTCCATACTGGCCTGGAAAACTCATCTGATCACAGATTTTGTTGCAAACTGTCCTCTACCTGGAAAGCTCATCTCCCCTAGTCAAACTCCTTCCTCCTTCAAAGCCTGGATGCAACTTAGGTCACCCCAAAGGCCCTGTCCAACATCTTGCCCAACCCAGGACTTGCTCACTCTCCTATTACACACATGCCTGCCTCTCCCCCAGCTGTACTCACCTGCTTTCTCCCCCTCCATCTCTGGCTAACCCTGTCTTCCCAGCTATTCTACCATCCTTAGTTACCCAGCACCAAGCCCAGGAGTCCCTCTGTACCCCCTCCTCCTACACGTTTAGTTGCCTGATTATGTGGTTTTGATTTCTACCACCTTTCTAATCTACAAATTCTCGAAGGATGTCGTTTCTGTGATCTCCCTTAAGAGGAGCTGCTTAAGATTATAGATCTCTGCATCCCCATTACTTTGCTGAGTCAGAACCTTGGGGCAGGCCCAGGAATCTACATGGCTTTTTTTTTAAAGGTTTATTTTTAGAGAGAAAAGGAGCAAGGAGGGGGAGGGGCAGAGGCCGAGAGAGAATCTCAGGCAGGCGTCCCACTGACTGCAGAGCCCCAATATGGGGCTCGATCTTAGAACCCCAAGATCACGACCTGAGCCGAAACCAAGAGTCAGATGCTTAACTCACCGAGCCACCCACCCAGGTGCCCCAGGAACCTGCATGTTTGACACTTCCTGGTGATTGCGACCCTAAAATCTAAGAATGGTTGCCTGCCCTCTCCAGCCTCTTCATGTCCTTAGGCTGCTTGAGCAGAACAAGCCTCCCGTCTCCAGCCTTCCTTTCTACCAGTCCATCCTCCACCAGGGGGTTTCTTTCGTTCCATCTGGCACCAACTGCATTTGAGCTCCCTGAAGCATATCACTGCCCACGCCCCTCCCCAGATCACAGTTCTCCCCGGCCAGCTCTCTGCCCCCTCCACAACTCAGCAGTCTTTCCCACACCAACTCCCACGACCCCAGCCTTTGTGTCCCCGGCTGGTCTCTTCACAGCACATCAGCCACTGCTCCTAGCATCTTGCCACATGTGCTCTGGGCATCCTTTGTTTATGCGGTTCTTTCTGCCTGGAAGGCACCCACCCACCCAACTTTGCCTGTATTGTCTGAACCCTTACATACACACACTTTCACATCCACTACCTCCTCACGAAGCCTTCCCAGATCTCCTCAGAGCCCCACAGTACTTTCCTCAATCCTCGCCTTGCGTCTAAAACCTGTAATGGCGAACATTAGTGATCCCTTACTGTAGGCCATGCTGTTTACTAGATTCTTCTCATTTTGTCACTTCGTCCTGACAGCAAACTTCGAAAATAAGTATACTTGCTTTTCCGTCTTGGAGATGAAGACATTGAGACTCACAGAGAGTATGTAACTTGCCTGAGCTGCTGTAGCTGGTAAGTGACAGTTGGACTGTTAATTCTAAGGTCCTATCACTGCCAGCTCTAAACAATGTGAGGGCAAAGCCCAGTTCTTCCCGTTTTCCCATTTGTAGCCCAGAGAAGGGAAGTGCTTGTTGACTACCTGTGTAACCTTCGCAGTGTCGAGAGTCCTTCAGATCTATAGAGACAGAAAGTAGATTAGTGATTCCCTAGAGCTGGGCAGGCAGGGGATGACGAATGACTGCCGACAGGCACAAGGTTTCCTGGGGATAATGAAAATGTTCTAAACTTAGATTGTGATGAGGGTTGTACAACTTTGTGAATATATTTAAAAAAACCTCTGAACTATATACATTTTAAACCGGTGAGTTTTGTAGTATATGTGTTGTATCTTAATAAAGATGGATGTTTTCTTAAGTGCTTCAGACACAGTGGGAATTGAATCAGGGGCTGTTGTTATCTAAAGGTTTTGGTCCCTAGATGTTTCTGGACCCCACACTACCCAATTTAGAGTGTAAACTCCCATGGTAACCAGCTCCCTTGAGATTGCCTCCCACCTGCCATGTGCAGAGGACTTCTGTTTATTTGTCCTATACCTGCCTCCAGATTTGCAAGGAAGGCTTCTCTGGTCCCGGGATGTGCTGGCTGCATCTTTAGGTACCTTGGGACCTATCTCCTGGAGTCTCTTTTCCCACTGGCCTCCCCCATTTTAGAGTGGGCTCCCAGTTCTGTGACTGTATGCCCAAACAGCGATCCCTGAACTGCCACTGCAGGTCCCGTGCTCAGGCGACCATATTGGAAGATAGAAGGGAGGAGGGAAAGAGGTCCAGAGGGCCCAGCAGTCCTTCCCAGGATCCCCCTCTATTTTCTCTCCTGGAAGCCCAGGGCAGACAGTCATAAGTTTGTATTTCCCTCATCAGATACCCCAGTTGCCCCTGTAGCCCTAGGACCCCCAGACACATGGACACAGGACACCCATTCATCCGAGAGATGTTTAATGTGTCTTAGGTTCAAGATACAAGACACAGGACAGGTGCTAACCCCAGGAAATTTTCCTGCCACCCAGTCAGCCCGCTTACCACTGCAGCCAGGTATCCCAGCCCCAGAGCAGTGAGACGGTGGCCCTGGAATACCTGGCTCCTTTCCTATTTGGGGAATGTCAAGGTGGTCATGGCCCAGAGGCCACTATCTCCCTTCCTCAGAAAATCCAGACCCAGGAATCTGAAAGATCCAGACTTGGATACAGAGCAGCAGATCTTCAGAGTGACCCCTGCCAAGAAATAGCCCAGATCTGAAGCCTGGCCTAGCCCTGTGGCCTTGATCCTGGAAAAGGAAGAACTACAGCCCCAATAACTGGCAGCAAAGGGAAGGAAATAAAGCAAGAATTGGACACAGGCTCCCACTGTTCCCTGCCCCCCACAACTGGCTATAGGTAGCGGACCCAACAGGGCAGCAAAGCCTAAGGTTGAGGCCTGCTCCACCTCCCACCCCATCTCTCTGAGGACCAGCCCCTCGAATAGCCTCAGTGCCAGGGCACTGTCCTTGAGCTGATGCTGGAGAGTGGGTGGAGGGCAGGAAAGGCCAGCATCAGCTATGGAATGATGCCCTCACTTTGGGGGCAGGAACAGCTGCCTAGAGTGACCCTAGGGGGACCCACTGAGGAAAGGGCATCAGCTTCCCAAGTGGCTGGGCCTACGACCTAGAAGTTCTGGACGGGGTCTTGAGCCAGGGTAAGGGCCTTATTGAAAGGGAAGGTGGCAGGGATTAGGAGCAGGGAAGGTGGTGAAAGGGCCCCTGTGAGGACCAGTCCAGGATACCCCTCTGACCTGCCCCAAGGAAGTCCAGTTGCTAGTTCAGGCTCTTCTGGCCCCTTGTCAGGCTAAGTGGGCTCCTCTGTCCATTGCCCAGGGAAGACTTCCCATAGGGGGGTCCAGCCTCCTGTTCCTCCTTGAGCCCGTGGGCTACAGCCGGCCACCTTTGTTGAACTGGATGCACCAGTGGGAGTTGGCTGTGCGTGGGCTAAGATGGGTGCGGTCCTCGTGTCCCATGAGGGGCTGCAGCTCCTGCTGCTGGGGGATGTCAGCGCTGCTCTCACTGCGAGAGCGGCCAGCTTTGGCCAGGCTTGGTGGAAAGGCGAAGCTAGGGCGTGGATCGTAAGGCAGGTCGAAAGGGGGCTGGGGCTCTTCAGCGGCCAGTGGGCAAGGAGGCAGGCGGGACATAGTTGGGGCCTGGGTACAGGGCGGGGACGCCAGGCTCTCCAGGGACGAGATGCTCTGGTTCCAGCCCGCCTGCATGTCCACGGGCACAATCTTGGTGGTTTCCGAGGACACGTAGACTGCCAGATCTCCCTGCCCACTCTTCCAGGGTAGCTCCTTCTCTGCACAGGTTGGGGAGGGGGGGATGATGCGTGGGCTTGGGCACACCTCAAGGCTCCCTGAGGACAGAGAGTACATAATGCACTCATCAGTAACACAGTGGAATCCTTCTCAAGTATCACGACATTTTCATAAATATATTCATTCCACAGTTGCCCTAATACATCCATATGTGTGATTCGTGGATGAGGGAAAGCTCTCTATTTTATCCCCAGCACCTAGCACAGGGCTGGGCACCCAGTAGTTGCTCAGCAAATACTGACTGAACAAAAGAAGATAATTCAATCCAGAGAAAGCAGGCGCCAGGCAGGGATAAAAGCCCATCTATGATCAAGTCCTCACCAGCTTGCAGCACTGGCCTCAGAAACCACATCCTGCCAGGCCCTGTCCCAGAGGAGACAGCAGCGAGGGTGAGGGAGATCGTGGGGCTCCACGCCAAAGGCTTTGGTGCTGGACGCCCTGCCTGAGCCTCCACCACAGCTGTTTGGTGGGACAGAGCCCAGAGCATGAGCTCATGCAAACCCCATAGCAGGCTGGATACTGTGCCACAGAGGGGACCTGGGCCAAGAGGCCCCGCACTGCTGGCAGCCGGCATAGAAAGCCAGGCCACTGCATGACAGGAAGTCTGAGGTTCTGGAAAAGAAGCCCCCTGGCCACATCCCGCCCCCTGTTCTCCCAAGTCAGTACAATACCTTGTGTATAATAGGCGCTGGGTCTGTACCCGCTCATTGAAAAGTCCTGCGGAGTCGAGTACATTATGAAATGCACTGATGCTGTGACTGGAAGTAAAACTCCCTCTCTTGAAAGACCCAGAATATTAAAATTTTAACCACCACCACCACCAATGAAAACAACAACAAAATTCACTCTTCAACTTTGGGGGAGGCTTCATTGGTCTGAGAACTATTAAGTGAAAGGGACAAAAATGAGCATATATCTCTTCTTTCCTGTATGAGCTGCACCTCAAAGTAATGAAGTCACTGAGGAGAAGTTTTTGGCGTAAGTGGTGCTGGTAATGCAGACAAGAGATGGAGAGTCCTGGATGCAGTGCTGGGACTGGCAATGACCGTCAGCGGCCCTGAAGACAGCTGGACAGCTGGGGGCGAACTTCACTACGGAGGGGTCGGGCTACCACCTGAACCCAGTGATCAGCAGTAACCTCCCAGAAGAGAGACCCCACCGGGAATGTGTTTCCCGATGTGATGCAATACAAAGTACACCATCACCGCCTCTGAAGGGTTCTTAGCAAAACATCTGAACCGAAGTCTGATCGAGATGTAATGACTGGTTTAAAGGAAATATAAGGCCCAGTGAAACATATGAAAATGATGCCTAGGGGATTCAGTCAGCAAAATCCAGACAAGGGAAGACTGTGGGACAAATAACCAGATTATTTCAATAAATACATGGGAAGGAAAGAAAGGAAAGGGGTAGGAACCTATATATCAGGGTTTCTCAAATTTGACACCACTGACAAGATGGAACAGATACTTTGTTGTAGGGCTGTCCTGTGCATCAGAGGACATTCAGCAGAGTCCCTGGCCTCTACTTGCTACACACAAGTGCACCTCTCCAGCTGTGGTGACCAAAATGTCTCTGGATATTGCCAAATGTCCCCTGCAGGCAAAGTCATTCCACTACCACTCCCTTGAGACCACTTGCTGTAGGTTACAGAGACTTAGCAACCAAATGTCATATGTGGGCCTTGTATGGGTTTTTATTTGAACAAATCTACTGTAAAAAAAAAAAAATTACAACAATCAGGGAAATTTGAACACACGATAAAGACTTTAGATATGATAACGGTATTGTGGTTAATATTTTTTAAGAAGACTATGTATCTTTTAAAGATACATGCTTGAGTGTTTATTGAGGAGATAATATGTTATCTGAGATTTGCTTCAAAAGAACCCAGAGAAGAGGGGGAGCATAAGTGAGGGAATAGATGAAATAAGATTGGTTAGAATCAGTAATTGCTGAAGCTGGGTAATGGGTAAATGGAAGTTTACTTTATTATTCTGCCTATTGTATATTCTGCAATTTTCCATAATAAAAAATTTTTTAAATGACCTCTGCAGAGCCAACTACAGTGATATTATGAGGAAGTTAGGTCTCCACATATGGAAACACGTATACATTGTTTTTTATCCACAACAATGCCATTTTGATGAACTCAGACTCCTCCCCCGGGCCAGGCTGCTACCCTCACCAGGGCTCTACCTGAGGGCAGGTATACTGAGCCTGGGTCACAATAGAGCCTAGTGTTAGGTTTGCTTGTCACCTCCTATGCCTCGCCAGACTGTAAAGGGAGGCTGGGAAGTGGTGACAAAGCTGTCGGCTTTGGAGTCAGATGGATCAGGTTCGAATTCTGGTTCTGCTGTGGGATGCCGGGCAAGCCCCAAGTGCCTTTGGCCCTATGAGCTCAGTTCCCCCACGTTGGTTGTGGTTGTTGTGAAGACTGAGTCAGATCAGGCATGTCAGATGTCTGATTATAAAGGAGATGCTCAGTAAATGTTGACTGGGGAATAAATGAGTAGGAAAAGGGAGTTGTCTGGAGGAAAGGCCGTGAGCAAAAAGGGAAGAAGGCAGCTGCACAGCTCCAGCCTGCCTGAGAAGGAGGGAGGCTGGGACGAAAGCATTACCTGAGACCTTGCCCTCTTGGAGAACCTCACTGGTGGCCCGAGCCACAAAGATGATCCCCTCGTCGTCCTCCTTCTCTGTCTCTGAACTGTCACTCTCCTCCTCCTCCTCAGACTCCACAGTTAAGATCACAGCAGCTGGACGGGGACAAGAAGCAAGTGGGGATGGCCAGCCTGGCAGCTGCCTCTTGGTGCCCCATAATCCCAATCCAGCTCCCTGTCCACCCAGGCAAGAGCCCACAGCTGGCACAGCCCCCTACCTTCTCCTCTGGCTACTTCAGTTCTGGCCTAGGGGTTGGGGCTGGAGAGGAAGGGAGGTGGGGTGCTTCCTCAGAGTAAGCCAGTGGGGAGGTTTTACTTTCTACCTCCTCCAACCTGTCCTCTCAGCCCCAGAGCCCATCATCAACTGAAAATATGAGCTTCTGGAAAGGTGAAAGGCCCATCAGTGCTCAGCTCATCCAAACTCTTGGTTTTGCAGACAAGACACTGGGCCTCAGGGGCTGCACACCCTTCAAGCTCCCCCCTTCTCCATGACACCTTCTCTAAGTCCTCAGGGCCTGTAACCTGTAGTTAGTAGCCATTAGACACCTCCTGCCATAAACGGAGATCTGCCTAGAATATGTCCAGCTTTGAAAATCAGGGAAGCCCATCGGGTCCCTGAAGGGAGGAGCCTCAAAAGTCTATGGCTCTGAATGCAGCACAGAGGAGATCCTCCAGGTTTTGGCTGATGGGCATCTGCCCTCCCAGATCTCTCCTCCCTCAGCCCCAC
Organism: Neogale vison; assembly: GCF_020171115.1. NCBI lineage: Eukaryota > Metazoa > Chordata > Mammalia > Carnivora > Mustelidae > Neogale > Neogale vison. Next base: position 18,258,476 of record NC_058097.1, read on the forward strand.
CCCCACTCCCTGCTTGCCTGTGTCCTGAAAGCCCAGGTCTCGCAGAGGTTTCCCATTTGTGGCCTCAGTGTTAGCCAAGCCATCCTTCTGAGGACCAAGGAAAAAAAACCCTAAGCCTCTGACCTCAGCTCAAAACCCCAGCCCTGTTGTCAGAATCTATGTCAATCCCACTGGTTCCATCTGCCCTTGGCCCCCCAGGCAAGTGTTTGGAGTCTAAGTAACCTCTGCTCTGGCAAGGGCTCTGGACGCCTCAGCCTGGGCTGAATTAGGGACTCACGGAGCTCCCCCTGCCCCTGCCCCCCAGGAACCTGCCTTTCTCTTGCTGGGTTCATTTCTGGTAAAAGGTCCTGCTGCATCCCAGCAGGTAACTACCCACATGACAAGAAGCGGATCTCCCTCAGAAGGCCTCACCTTACCCTTCTGTGACTCCAGGAAGACGCAAAAGGGAACACAAACTATTGTACCCACCAAGGCCTTGAGGATTATCCAACTACGGGGCCCCCTGGGCTGGATTCCAATACTTGGGAGCTCGAAACTCCGCACCATCAGCATCCAGCCCCAAACAGAAGTCCCAGAGAAAGCACGTGCCTTCTTGCGACCAGTCTTGCGAGGTCGTGGCTTGCTCTTGTTGAAGCAGATGTTGTGCTTGGTGGACTTAAAGGACTCTAGCCGCCGCTTCATGTTCTGCTGGAAGATCTCCTTGTCCTGCCGTTCCTGAGCATCCTCTGAGATGAAGTGGCGGCTGCAGCTGGCTTTGTACTGGCAATGACAGCCCCACCCCGCCATGAGGCTGGGAGCCTTGGCCTCCCACAGGAACCCAGGCCACAGCACCATATGCACCATAGGCCCTGCTAGCCCAGTTTTTCCAGAACCAACCATGGATTAAAAAATAATAATAATAATAATAATAAGGGTGTGTGGGTGGCTCAGTGGGTTAAGCCTCTGCCTTCAGCTCAGGTCATGATCTCAGGGTCCTGGGATCGAGTTCCGCATCAGGTTCTCTGTTTGGAAGAGAGCCTGCTTCCTCCTCTCTCTCTCTCTGCCTGCCTCTCTGCCTACTTGTGATCTCTGTCTGTCAAATAAATAAAATCTTTTAAAAAAAAAAGAAGAAGAAGAAGAAATAGGAACCCAGACAGACTGTATTCTCAATTCACTGGGGGGAAAAAACTTCTTTTTATCACAAAACTATTCCCTCCAAATCTGGCATCCCTATCTTCTACTGCAATTCCCAATCCCCTCTGACTTGAAGTAACAAGAGGCAGGGGACCCTGTATCTTGTCCCTCAGGGCTACTACTATTTCCTTCTTTGCACTTCCATTTAGGAGCCTGGTCCCTGTGCCTGGCCCACACCACCCCCAAGGTACACAGGATTCTCCCTCCACAAGGAACTCTCTAGCCAGCCATTTCTGCAAAAACTTTGGACTTCCAGAACTATCTCTCCTGACAACCTGGACCCTCTCGGTCCAATAGCCACCTGCAACCAATTCAGCACCACGCCCATCATCTGTTCCTTCCCACTCTTCCTCACAAAGACCAAGCCCACTACATACCTACCTAGACTGCCAGATAGAAGTACTGCCATTTGGTCTGAATCATCTCATCTGGGCTCACCTCCCCAGTACCATCCTTTCCTATACCTTGTATTTTCTGCTGCCCTGAGCCGGTTCTAAGAGCTTTCTTCAAGTCTCCCATCAGCCCTCCTTGACCTAATCACCCAGAGGGCCCCCTCTCTCCCTCTCTCCCCGTGGTGCAGGAATCAGCTTTCTCCCAGGCCTCCCCTGAACCCTGGCCTCTCCCTTGCTCAGCCCATTCCTCCCTGCCTCCATCAGCCCCTGGCTCCCTGCTATTCCCTCTGCCCCAGAACCTTCACCGAAGGAGTGGTCACCATGACTACCCCCTGCTTTTAAGCAAGCTCCTGCCCATACTCCCCTGAAGAAAGCTTTCCACTGAAGGCACTGCTTCCCTTTTGCTGCCAAACTTTCATACTTTGATCCTGACACTTTCCCTCATACGCATTACTTTCTTAAAAGCCAGAAATACAACTCCAGAGTCCACGAGTCCATGGTGCTATGTTCTCCCTGGTCACCAGTGCCAAGGCTTGGCGTCTGGTTAGGCGCTGGCCTGACCTCTGTGGAGCATCCAGCTGTCCTGCCCCACACCTCCGAGACACACCATCTGCTACTGCTCCTCTCCCCTCCTTTGCTGGCTCCCCTTCCTTTTCTCCCATGTGGAGTCCTCACGGTGTTGTCCTTGGCCCTCCTCTCTCCCTTCCAAATGTTCTCTGGAGTGAACTAGCCCTTCCCCCAGTTTCAGCTAGCCATCAGACTGAGACCAGGGCGCCATCAGACCATATGCATTTGAATCACCTGGACAACTGACTAAACCCACCAGATTCTTAGCCTGTTCCATACTACAAATTCAGAATCTCCAGGAGGTAAAGTCAGGAATACTATTCTAGCAAACTTGTATTCTAGCAAACTCGTATTCTAACAAACTCCCACGAGGGATTCTGATCTCACCAGGTGAGAAAACCTCTGATGATAAAGGCTGCTTATAAATCTTAAGTTCTAGCCCTCATCTCTCTCTCAAACTATCATCTCATACTTGTAACTGCATACTAAACACTCCTGTCTCTTTCTGATGACAGTTCTGTCTCTTTCTCTGACGACATTTCTGTGAAAAACATGAAGAATCATAGATTGTGTTATGGTATACCTAAGTGGATTCAGAACTAGTTGAGTAACCATACCCAACAATACTTGGTCCATGTCAGTCTGGAGGAAAGTCTTTAGCAGCAGTCCACAGGGCTCTGTCCTCAACTCTATCCTGTTCAACATTTTATGTTGATTTGGATGAACACAAAGTTAGCAGGCTTAGCAAATTTTCACATCATGTGAATCTGAACAGATATTTGGTGCCAGACATGGGATCCAAACGATAGAATGATAGGCTAAATCACGTAAGATGACATTTAACAGGGATAAGCACAATCTTACTCCAGTTTTTTTAATTGACTATACAGGAACTGTACCCATTGACCAATCTTATGCACACACATCCATAAACAACCAATTGTTACATACATCCTGATGTGATACAGGAAGAAATACACAGCACACCTACTGAATGATCCTGAATCTGACCAGACCTCTAGATCTAGCTACCAGAAAATACAGGGGATGGAAGAACATGTTAAACACCGCCCCTGGAGTACAATCAGCAAAATCCATAAAATGGGAAATTCTCCGAAACGAAGTATCTAGTTTCTCAATAAATAAGCAAGTGGGTGACAAGGAGAAGGAACGATATATTAGAGATTTCTTCTTTAATAAAGAGACATATTTACCAAATGCAAAGTGTGGACTTTATTTGGATTCTGATTAAAACCATCTGGAAAAAAGAGGTTTATGAACACTGATTGGATATTTCATGTAAGAAGGAATTATTATTATTTGCTGTAAGTGATAATAGTACTATGATTTTCTATATATAAAATATATGTATATATACATGTAATATGTATAGAGTTCCTGCCACATAGAGATACGTATTGAAATATTTAGAGGTAATATGTCTGGAATTTGCTTTAAAATAATAAAATGTGGATGGGGTGAGGTGGGGGTACAGAATGTTACAAGATTAACCATGCATTGATAATTAGAGGAGCTGAGTGATGGATATATGAGTTATTTTATTGTCTAGTTTTGTGAATGAGTCTTAAGAAAAAATGAAACAAAATGAAACAAAAAAAACCCACAGGTAGGATAAGACAGCGTTTAACAGCCATTAACTGAGGAAGACATGGCGGGGCGGGGTGGGGGGGGTGCCCAATTGTAAGGACAATACGAAGCCTCAGAATGGTAAAACAAAGCTGGGTAGATTCTGAGCAGCGGGAAGAGAACGGCAAATTCTAGAACTAGAAAGGTAAGAGAGCCCCTAAGCCACGCCCTGGCCAACCACAGCTAGAGAAGCATTCTGGGTCTCATTTCTTATGACCAGAGAAGACACACCAGGGAGAGGAAATGCTGGCTTGAGGGCAAGAAATCCTATATGAAAGAGAACTTGTCTTGAAACCTTTGAAGGCTTATTCTGCAGAGCTGCAGAGGGTCAAATTAGGGCCAGTTAATGCCACCGAGTTAGGGGAAGCCACTTCTGCCTCAATGATAGAAACAACCTTGACTGTTAAAACTGCCAGGAATGGTAACAGCTGCTTTCCAGGTTCAGAAAAGTTCAATGTAATGGCTTGCTGCCCCCTTGTGGGGTTGCAGCAGATTCCCTCCTGGATAGGCTGGGCCTTCTAGCCCCAAAGCTTCCTGACCTGCTTTGGACTGACATTACCTAAGAGATGTCTGCCTTCCCCCGTGCTGAGCTGGTCCCATTGGCTTCCTCAGCACTCCTGCTTCTCTCTGCAACCCCATCAAGCCCTCTGTAGTCTGTCCCCTCCTATACCCTTCAAGACAACCACCCAATCCTATGTGTTCCTCTCCCTTACTACCACCCAGCTCTGATCTAATGTTTCACTCCAGCCTCCCAATTGGCTCTCCCTGTCTCTCACCCCACCCCTCCAATTTGGTCTGTGCTCTGCTACCAGAAGAAGACATCTTTAAACAGTGCTTGTATCAGGCCAACCCTTTCTCAAAAAAAAAAAAAAGAAAGAAAGAAAGAAAAGGGAAAAAAAGGCTAAAAGTTATTACAAGATGAAGCCCATGCTCTTCAACTGGGCATTTATAGCTCTCCACTAGCTGGCACCAACTGCCTCCTGCACCTGTAGTGATGGCCTCCCCAGACCACCCTCCCCCAACCACCCCCCAGCTCTCCCTTGGAACTCTCACACCCTGCCTGCTCTCACCCTGCGGCGTGGCTTGTAGAGGCCTCCACAGAGCAGGTGGTGCATCGCAGCATCCTCCCGGTCCCGGCCACTGCGCACTGTGTCAATCACCTGCAGATCCAGACATGCTCCACTGCCGCTCTCCCTCCTGCAGGAGGCAGGGAACACGTGTGCTAGGGAGGGGCCAGGAGGCACAGGCCAGGGGAGGGCAAAAGGCAAAGGTGCCCACACATCTTCCCTGAAAGGGTTGCAGAGAGAGGGCCCAGTAGAGAGGAGCTTGAGGAATCGGAAGGGGGCTAAAGGACTTACAGCAGGTTGGTGACAGAGGTCTCTGCCACAGAATTGCGGCTGGGCATAGAGGGCAGAGTGAGCCCTGTGGAGGACAAGACATGGCCTCCCTGCAGGGGCCAAGACAGAGGTCAGACGGCAGTCAGATGGAGGGTGGCCCAGACAGTCAAAGGGTAATAAAAAGAACAATAGTTAACACTTATTCTGCTCTTTGATCTTCTAGGTACTGTGCTATGCACTTTAAATATTGAATCCACAAAACTCCATTACATAGGTATTCTTATTCCTGCCTTCTTACAATTGAGGAAACTGAGACTCAGAGATGATAAGGGACTTACCCAAGATCACAAGCCTGTAAGCGATAAGAATTGAACTGCATCTGCTGACTCTAGAGTCCAGCTCTTTCTCAGCTTTCTCTACTGCCTGCCAGACTCTGAATTCAGCATCAGGTCAGGCCGGTTCCTGCAGCTGCCACTTCATCAGACCATGGAGTCAGCTGGGAATTCCCAACTGCCTGCTCAGGTCCTGCCTGTTTGTCACCCCTTCCTGTCTTGATCTACTGGTTACCTGCCAACCCACCACTGGCTGCTGGCCCACCTGGTCCACGAAGCTGATGGCATCCCGGATGTTGAGTCTATAGTACACATCCCAGATCTGGTCCCGGATGCGGTAGGCTGACCGCCGCATCAGCAGCTGACTCAGGTACTTCTTGTCAAACTGCTCCCACCTATGGAGGATGTCAGGCCCAGCCCTGAGTGCCATCCCCAAAGCCCAGCTGGCTGGCCCTTCCTCAAATGGGGCAGGGGCACTGCCAGCACTGGCCTGGCTCTCTTGGTGTGGGCCTCAGCCATGGAGTATCTCATAGCTATTCCTGGCCCTTATGGAACTTAAAGCATTATGGGAAAGACTGACATTAAATTGAAGTTATTGCGAATAACTAAAATTGCAACCATAACAAGAACTACAAAGGATAGAGTATGATAGGGATTTGTCCTAGTCAGGGAGGCCAGGAAAGTCCTCCTTAGAGATTTGATGCCTATGGTGAGATCTGAAGGCTGAACAGAGGTTAAGTAGGTTGAGAAGGAGGCAGGGAATATTCTGATATACAGAATATGGGCAAAGGTCCCAGTGGCAGGGTAGGGGATCCTGAGATTCTAAACCAGATCTGTGTAATGAGCAAGCAGAGAGTCGAAGGCAGAGCAGAGCACGATGAGGCTGGAGTCTGGCAGGTGCCAGACAACACAGGGCCAAGCAGGCTTCCCTGGGAAAACCTGTCTTATCCTGAGAGTACTGGGATGCCACTGAAGAGCTCCTGGCAGAGGTCAGCCAGCCCAAGTCTGGCTGTGTCCCTTCTCAGAAGTGTGGCACATCCCCAGTGCTGCCCTGGCTGGTGGGGCTGGTGTTGCTGAAGGAGCCTTGGGGGAGCTCCCTCACCTGTCCCTCCAGTAGTGATAGCCATGGTGCCCCACAACGTCCTCCACTGCAGCCAGAATGTGGTCAAAAGTCTAGAAGGGGGTGGGTAGGGGGACTGGATCAGGACTCTGCTCAAAACAGAAGGAAGAGAGGTATGGGTGGAGGGATGGGGTTTGGTACCCACGTGCTCATGCAGCTCCTGGTTCAGGGTAGGTTTGTGATGCTCACTCCTCTTCACCTTCAGCCACTTGACCAGTGGCTTGATGGTTAAGCCCTATGGACAGGCAGCAGGTGAGCCCTGCCCTATCCAGTTCCCTGCTGCCTTTTTCTCCCCAAAATTAGACCTCAGCTCTGGACCTCCACCTCACTGCACTCAAGGTCTGGTAAGTCAGATCCCTATTCCCCAAAGAGAGGAGCCCCGGTCCCAATGGCTCCACGCCTCCCCCAGGGCCTGCCGGACCCTCTCCCTACCCAGCCTCATGGGCTCTCCCACCTGCACAATGACTGTGAAGAAGACCACCACAATAGTGGTGGCCACAAAGTAGTCCTTGGCAGGGACCTTGGTCCTGTCCAGTAGGATGACGAGAGCGAAGGCCACAGCCCCCCGCAGGCCCCCATAGGACATCACCACCTGGTCAATCTTGTCCAGAGGGACCAGCCGGAACTGATTCAGCACCCACGTCTGCAGGACTACGCCTACAGCAGGAGGGAGGCCAGTGGGAGCAGGGCATTGGGAGTGGAGGACCCAGGAGTGGACGGCACCAAGTATCTGGGCTAGGGTCTCACAGGGGTTGGGGGGATGAGCAACGGGGCTGGGGGGGCTTAGGAACTGACAAGGATGTGGACTCAAACTGGGGGATGTGCTGGGGCAGGGCAGGAAGGAGAGTGGGAAATCAGAGGGTACTGGCAATACCGAGGGCTCGGAAGAACAGGATGAAGAAGAGGGTGCCCAGCACCAGCCCAGAATCCCAGGCCCACTTGGAAGAGTCCACAGCTGAGATGCCAAGCAGCATGAAGATGACAGTCTCAGCGCAGCTGGCTAGAGTCTTCATTGTGTATTTGACAGCGGTGCGTGACTTATGGGAGATGTTGGCCTCCACGTACTTCTTACAGCCCAGGCCACACATAGTCACCCTGGGAGAGGAATGGACAGACAAGGCACGTAAGGAGGGGTTGCAACCTCTGGGGTTGGAGCGTGCCACAGGAGGGGTGTTGCCCATCACAGGATGTCAGGCCATCAGAGCTGAGCCCAGAGACATAGAGATTATCTCAGGATAGCTAGTGGTGGGTGGTCTTGGGATAAGGCTCCAAATCTGCAGGTTCCCACTCAGTGCCTCCAGGGGAAGCTGGGAGAAACATGCTCTGACTAGCATCCTCTCTGAGGCATCTTTTACAGTGCTGCGGCCATTAGAGCTGGTGGCACCAGGCCTTGAGGTCCACTTCTAGCTCAGCCTATACCCCAGAGAGTGCTTCAGGCAGAAGAAAGTTGGGTTCTGAGGTGCCCAGGGCAGTGCTACAGGCAGATCCTGAAACATTACCTGAGGTCTGTCATCTCCCCAGGGGAGTTTGAGGCTCCCACTACCACAAGGGTTCAGGGAAGCCTACTGCCTCCTCAGGGTCCTGCTTCTGCCCACGTAAGGGGCAACCATCTCCAATGCCCCCTCCCAGCTGCCTACATGCAAGGCCCCCAGGACTCACGCAAGAATAGCAGAAAGCGAGGCCATTTCAGCAGTGAGGTAGGCTGCATAGGCGAGGAGGAAGACCAGCAGCGGCTCGATGATGCGGACCCGCTTGGTGAAGCGTGTGGTCAGGGCCAGGAGGAAGGCAAAGACTAAGCCCACAGCTGCCCCGCCCAGACTGACCACAAACAGGGAGGCTGGGGGAGGAGTGGGTTGTCAGCATGACCCCTGGCCCGGACCCCACCCGGGCAGACAAGACTGCTGCCTGGCAGGGAGCGGAGGACAATGCCCACTGTACTCCCCGGGGGTCAGGATCCCAAAGCCAGGATCCCGGGAGAGCCACTCCTTCTCAGGTTTTGGGGACCCCATTTCTCCATAGTGGAGGGAAGGGAATGAGGCAACCCAACAGCCTCTGCTGTCCTGACGCAGTTGGGGGGGCAGGGACTCAGCAACCCAGCCAAGAGGGGAAAATACTGACCGACTCCTTTCAGGTAGTCAGCAGCCTGCACGTTGGCAGAGCCCATCTCCACAAAGGAGTTGCAGACTTTGTACAGCACCTGAGTGAGAAGAAGAGAGTCAGGAGCAAGGAGAAGGAAGCCCCAACTGGGACTGCCAGGAGAAGGTGAAAACTGAGGCCATGTTTCTCCCCCAGGAGACCCAGGGAAGGGTCTGAGCATGCTCAGACACCCAACCAGTCAGACCATGGCAGCGGGGGTCAGGGAATAGCAGCCAACTGAGCATTCTCACCACGGTGACGGCATCATTGAGCAGGGACTCGCCAAAGACGATGATAAAGAGAGTGTCGTTGACGTGCACCTCCTCAAAGACAGCCAGCACAGCCACGGGGTCCACTGCTGAGATGAGGCTCCCGAATAGCAGAAAGTCCAACAAGCTGGCCTGCACTCGAGGGGCTTTTGAGGGATAGATGGGGGACAGCAGCTGATGAGGTATCCAGTCTCCCACAGCATTCCCTGTGACAAGCCCTAGCTCCCCACCCCACTGTGGAAACAAGGATGCCCAGAGAGGACTTGGGATGGTGAAGAGTGTCAGCCCGCAGGTCAGGAGACTTGAGCCTAAGGCCTGGCTTTGCCACTTACCAGCTCTGTGATGTTGGCGCTGTCACTGTCACATGACTTCTCTTAAGCCATGCCTCCTCATCTGCCTACCTCACGAGATTGCTGCAAAATCAACCCAGGAGATGGCTAAGAAAGCTCTAAGTAACCTGAAAAGTTAAGGGGGCGCTGAGAATAAAAATTTCAACTACATAAGTAAGAACCACTAGCTGGTGGAAACTGGCTGCTGACTAGCTTTATTAGAGATAAGAACAAGAGAGTGCTTTCTCCCACATCTGTGGTTCTCAGCCTAAGGGATGTGACACAATTCTCAGCAGGAGGGGGAGGGGCTGTCCATCTATGAGAGCTCAGTATGCTAGGAAAACACCCACTGTGGGGAGAACTTGAATATGACACAGAGTCTCTGTGAGCCTCAGTTTCTTCATGTATATACTGAGAATAGTAACAGTATCTACCTCAAAAGCTTCTTTATTTAGCCAGAGCCTCATGCATAATAAGCACCTAATAGATATTACTTATTGTTATTCTTATCTAATGTCCTCCCTTCCCTTCCTGCCCCGAAGAGTTCACTCACCCATTCGGAAAACCAGGTTGGAGTCCTCAAGTAGAAATTGCAAACCTCCCCTTGTGCCTTGGAAGAAGTCTGAATTATCAAAATTCAGAATTGAATGGATTTGGGTATAGGAAATGAGGAGGAAGGAGCAGGAAGGCAGCCTGAGGGCAAAGAGCCCCAGTAAAACAGACCTCTCCTACTAACATTGGACCTATTATCAAATGAACCTAAGGACTTCTATTTCCTCATCTATTAAGTGGGACAAATTATATGCTAAAAGGGTTGCTGTAAAGAGTCCGTGGAATAAGTAAAGAGAGAACACTCAGTGTAATGTACTGCAATATGTGGATGTATAATGTGGATTTAATAACAATAATAATAATAATAATAATAGGGGAACCTGGGTGGCTCAGTTGGTTGTGGGACTGTCTTCAGCTCGGGTCGTGATCCCAGAGTCCTGGGATCGAGTCCCGCATCGGGCTCCTTGCTCCTTGGAGAGTCTGCTTCTCCCTCTGACTTTCTCCCCTCTCATTCTCTCTCTGTCTCTCTCTCAAATAAATAAATAAAGTCTTTTAAGATAATAATAATAATAGTAATAATAACAACAACAACAATAGGGGTGCCTGGCTGGCTCAGTCATAAGAGCATGTGACTCTTGACCTCAAGGTTAGCAGTTCAAGCCCCATGTTAGGTGTAGAGATTACTTTAAAAAAAAAAACAATTTAGGGGTCTCTAGGTAGCAGTTGGTTGGGCACCCGACTTGGTTTTGGCTCAGGTCCTGATCTCAGCATCTTGAGATCCAGCGCCGCCTCAGGCTTAGCGCTCAGCAAGTGTGCTTGATTCTCTTCTCCCTCTGCCCCTCCCTACTATGCGCATGTACTCTCTCAAATAAATGAATGAATCTTTAAAAAAAAAGAAAGAAAAGAAAAGGGGTGGCTCACTGAATGAAGCATGTGACTCTTGATCTTAGCGTTATAGGTTCAAGCCCCATGTTGGGTGTAGAGATCGCTTAAAAATAAAATCTTTTTTAAAAAGTTAAAAAAAAATCTTAATTTTAAGAAAAAATAATAATAACAGAAAACCACCCTGACGTGACTTGGGCAGAGCCAGGATGGTTGGCCCTCATGGAACAGTGAATCGTATCTCAGGGGAGCAAGGCTGGCAAGTGGCAGTGTGGTGACAGAGGGCAGGAGGCAGCAGAGTAGTAATGCAGGCTTCCCAGCCTCGGCAGCCCACACACAGCTGGGAGCCAGGCCTCTGCTCAGCTGTCATGCTGCAGGAGCCCAGACTCAACTGGCAGAGACCTAAATGAAGGCTGAAAGCCCATCTGGAGTGTTGCCTTGCACTCCAGGTGGGAGCGACCTAAGATGGAGCTCTCAGGGCATGGCTCTTGCCAATATGGGATCTCCAGAGCTGGAGAAGGGAGTTGGGTGACGAATCTAGTAAAGTCTCCCTCTGCCAGTCCAGGTCCTAGGGTCACTTACCCACAAGTCCAGCCTGCTGCAGGCCCCAGAGGGCAGCACCTGTTGTGAAGGCATTCCAGAGCGTGCCCACCACGGCGTAGGTGAGGATGGCACCCAAATTGTCAAAGAACAGCCTGCTAGGCATGAAATAGCCCGAGTCCAGCACAATAGGAGGCAGCAGGAAGAGGAAGAATGTGCCTGGCTCCAGCTGGTACTCAGCTTTCTTGGCCACAGCCAAGACAATGCCTCCAAGCACCAGTCCCAGCAAAATCAGCAGGCAGCTCTCAGGAACCAGCGATGTCACCTTCCGAGACAAGTGAAACACTACAATGCAAGAAGAGGGCAGGACCTATCAGCTTATGGGACGGGGAGAGACACACACACACACACACACACACACACACACAGAGGTCTTTAACCTCCCAGTCTCAGAGGGTTATCCAAGGTCAGGAAACCTGACCCTGGGACCAAGGAGGAGAAAAGAAAGGCAAGACTGCTCAAATCTCCAGCTTGCATGGCTACAAGCCCTCTGCTGCAGCTAAGGTTGTCTGTCTCTTGGTGCTTCTGTCATGGTAACATAGGCCTTTGCTTGCTCTTTCCATTTCTGGAAATGTCCCCTCCTCTCTACTCTCATCCTCAGGGGACCTCACCTTTCTCTCTGAGCTCCCTTATTCATGGCTATTATTTGAGCCTCAGCAAATGTTAGTTGGTATATTTTTATGCATAACATAGCTATAAAAATCAGGGCCTCTACAGTCAGACTGTCTGCGTTTGAAAACTAGCTCCTCTATTTCCTAGTTCCATGGGCTCTGAGCACTTAACTTCACCTCTCTTTCAGTTTTCTCATGAGCAAAATGGGAATAAAAACAGTTATCATCTCATAGAGTTGCTGGGAGGTTTAAATAAAACAATCTACTTGATAGCACTTAACCCAGTGCTTTATCATAAGCACTCAGTAAACATTACCTAATATATTATGTCCTGCTTCCTAACTGGACCATAACACATATTATACATCCTAACCCAATGTGCTTCTCATTATATAGGCTCAACTAATGACACAATAGCTTTAAATTAAATTAAAACAATAGTTTTAAAAACACTGGGTTTTTAGCAAGAAGATCTCCAGTTCTTCTGGCTCCATCACTTTCTAATGTGTGATCTCAAACTATTTAATTTACCTGAACTTCAATTTCCTCTCCTGTAATATAGGAAAAATACCTTTCACCCAGGGTGAGGATAAAATGATATAGTGTGAATGTGTCCAGCAGGATATCAGATATATAGTAGGTTCTCAACAAATGTTGATTGAAAATGACTCTAGGGAAGGGATGCCTGGCTGGCTCAGTCAGTGAGGCATGCCACTCTTGATCTCCGGGTTGTGACTTTGAGTTGTATATAGAGATTACTAAAAAAATAAAAAATCTTGGGGCGCCTGGGTGGCTCAGTGGGTTAAGCCTCTGCCTTCAGCTCAGGTCACGATTCCAGGGTCCTGGGATCGAGCCCCATATTGGGCTCTCTGCTCGGCAGGGAGCCTGCTTCCCCCCCTCTCTCTGCCTGCCTCTCTGCCTACTTGTGATCTCTCTCTCTGTCAAATTAATAAATAAAATCTTGTAAAAATATATATTTTAAAAAATAAAAAAATAGATTAAAAATCTTTTTTTTAAATGGCTCTGTGGGAAAATAATGACAGAACTGTCCCCAGGAAAAGAAGAGTAGTATGAAATGGGTGTCTAGCATTATTGCCACTCTTATCTTTCCCCACTAAAATAAACTCTTTTGGCTTTCCCCTGGGCCCTGAGATCTGAAGTAAACACCTCTACCCATACCTGGAGTGGCAGATAATGGAAGTGGCCTCCACATTAGCATATGTCAGACCCAATGCTAAGACAATGTGCCCTTTGGAAGCTGTACCCAAAGGGCTTAGAGCAATTCCAGGCACATAATGGGAACTACATAAATTTCTATTGAATAAAAGGGAAAAAAAACTTCCTAGCAATGAAGCTGAGGGAAGTTATCCCTGATTGTCCTACTGATCTCTCCCATCCTCTGTGAGGATTTGTGTGTGTGTGTGTGTGTGTGTGAAAGAGGGGGGGGGGAGGTGTGCTAATGAAGAGGCTCTCTTCTACCTCCAGAGGAGGTGACTTCCAACCTAGCCAAAACACTAGAATTTATGGGGGAAACTACATTTGTTGCTATATAAACCCCATATAAGACAGTAACTTTCCCGCAACTCATAGACTCCTCAGCAAACCCAATTCTCAGCTCCCAAATCTAGGCTCCTCCCACTTGCTCCCATTGCTGCCAGGCTCTAAGGTAAAATCAGTCATAGATCTGCCCACACACATCCCTACCTTCAGTTCCCCTCTCCTCTCCTTCAGGGACTCCATTCCATTCTCACTTCCAGGGCATGCATCAGCCCCAACACTGCAATCCAAAAACCTATCACCAAATCCTGTTCTCAGGCAGAGCTAGGTTCCCTGAAGGCATTCAGGCCCCATTTTCCGTTATTAATGGGCTGCCAGAACAGAGTGGAAAGTAGTTCTGTTCCTGCCCAGCCTCCCCTCATCCCCAGCAGAGTCCCTGGGGGAGTAGAGGGGCAAATTCTAAGCTGTGTGATTCCTACAGGAAGACTGTATTGGTGAGATTGGAGTACAGCCTGTGCCAGCATAGCTGGGGAGTGAGTAGCAACGCTCAGCTATAATTAGTCACCCCCACAGCAGAGCCTGAACAACAGGGAGAAGGAGGAGGGTCTCCGGTGGGAGGAGGGACCAGTGGCTGCTCAGAAGTGGGGAGGAAGGGGCAAAGACAAGGAAAAGCAGCTCTATTCAAGGTAAGGAATGTGAAGAACAACCTTCAATGTTGTGCAGACTGAAGGTCGGATGTATGAAAGCACCTAGTGTAGGCAGCAGAGAGTAAGGCCCTAATAAATGGAAGATTTTCTTTCTTTCTTTTTTTTTTTTTTACCCAGAAATGGGAAGAATGTAGACCTGAATTATTGGGGGGGGGGGGTCCTGCTAAGCACACCTAAAGAACGGTGCATCTATAGGAGAGCAGAGGGGAGCTAGAGGAAAAGTGGCAGTCTAATATCCCAAGAGTGGACACTTGTACGTGGTCTCCTGGGAAGACTGCTCCTGCAGATCCAGAATGCCTGGATTTGCTGGAGGACACTATCTCCACAGTATCCCCACACATCTTTGTTGCTGACAGAGGTTTCTAGGAGCCTGGAGATTGGTGGAGAAGAGGCCAGACGATAGGGCTTACGCGGAGGAGGGGGGCTGAGAGAGCAAAGGAGTGTAGGGATGAGGCTGGAGAGAGCTGGGGCAGCCCTCAGAGAAGGCCAATCCTCAGACCTCCACCGCGGGGAGGGGAGGAGGAAGAGAGGGCGCAGGAACTCTGAGAGCCCGGATTTGTGGAATCGGAACCTGAGTCCTGGCACTGTGCAAGAAGCCGACCCAGATCTGGGGACTGGGGGTTGAGGGCGGGTCCGCTGCCGGCCGCTGGCCTGGCGCTCACACACACGCACTCACCGATTTTGGCCAGGCTGGCCACCAGGATCCACAGGGCTACCAGGTAGGGCGCCTCCACCTCGTGCCACTGCCAGCGGAAGAGCGCCAGCCCTGGGGGAGGCTCGCCGGACGACCCCGGCTCCTGGGTGGGCGCTTCGGTGGTGGCCGCCCCCGCCAGGGGCAGCCCGAGCAGCGGGAGTGAGGCGAGCAGCATCCTGCTGCCTGCCTAGCAGCCCTCCCAGCACCGCACGGCCGCCGGCCCCGCGTCGCCGCCGCGCCTACCGGCCGCCCCCGCGTCACAAGCACGTGGGGCTCGCTCCCCCCAATCCCAGCTCCGAAACCCCCAAGCCGAGTCCGGACTCCGAGACCGTCCCCCGGGCGTCCGGACTCTGGACCCCTGCTCCTCCCGCTCTAGACCAGTCTGAGCTCTGGAAACCCCCCAGTCCAGCTCTCCAAGTCCCGAAACCTATTCCTTCGAGTCCAATCCCCCAAACCTTCCCCAAAGCTCCTCTGACCCGGTTTCAGAGCTGTGAGGTGCCCCAGCCCTCCGGAGGCGCGGCCGCTTCCCACCCGCCGAAGGAGGTAGCGGGTCGCGGAAGTGGAGGGGGCGTGCGGGGGGCGGGGGGCGGGCCGGAGCGGCTCATCTCCCTCACAGCTAGTGCAGACCGGCGGCGAGGAGCCCGCAGCTGGTACTGAAGGCGCGGGCCCCGCCGCTGCCGCGTGCAGACGGCAGGGGGCAGTGCGCCGCCGCCCTCCAGAGCCTAGGACCCCCTTCGGGCCCCCGCCCAGACCAGCGCTGCGCACGCGTACTGGGCGCTCCCAGAAAGACGTGATGGACAACGCTGTCCTTCCTCAAGACCCCAGAAACTCCAAGGCCCACACTGGGCCCAGCTCATTCGAGGCTGATAAGGAAGCTGTTCTTCCAAATCGAGGAGCATCCAGCTTCCCTTTCGGGTCAAAGTATAAGGAAGTCTCACCTTTTCCATGAACAGAAGGGAACCTATCTTCCTTCCTTAAACTATGAGAAAACGCAGCCTATCGATTTCCTTCAAACTAAAAGGGATCCACTCACCTTTTCCCCCAAACCTGAGAGGCATTTGGCCTATCTCACCCCACACTGAGGAGGACCGTCTCCATTTTTCATTCAAGCTGAGGGGCATCCATCCCACATCTTACCCTAAACTGAGAAAAACGTTCTACCTCCTCACTCAATTTTCCCAGAGCCGAGGGGCACCCACCCGTTCCTTTTCTTACCCAAACTAAAGGGAAATGACCCCACTTCTTCCTTAAAACTGAGTGGAACCTATTTTCACTTCTTGCTCCAAACTGAAAGGGACCCATCTCCCTGCTTTCCCCAAATGACGGAATCCTATCCACTTCATCCTCAAACTGTAGGAATCGGGACCATCTCGTCCCTAAACCCAGGGAGACCTGGCCGGCCGTTAGCTGAAAAATTTCCGCCCCACCCGCCCGAATAACCCCTCAACAAGAAGGCAGCCTCACCCCCAAGAACCCCAAAGAAAACCTCTCGGCACTGGGCACGTTCTTAAAGGCGGGGCTCGAGCTCGGGTTTTCCCGCCGGCAGAGCCAGTGAACTAACGGGAACACGAGAGCGCCCTCTGAGTGGCTGGCGGCAAGCCCCGCCCCTGGCAGTGGTTGCTCCTCCCCGCGCTTTCAAGGAAGACTCTTGGCTCCGCCCCCTTCCTAGGCCCCGCCCCCGTCTGGCCCCGCCCCTCCTCAGCCTGGTCCGTTCCGACCCCGCCCAGACAGCGGAGCTAGTAGAGCAGACGCCGCCGCGGGGCCGGGACCGTCCCGGAGGCGCGGCGTGAGCCAGTGACAAACGATGGCGGGCGAGGAAGACCGCGGAGACGGGGACCCGGTATCAGTGGTGACCGTGCGGGTGCAGTACTTGGAGGACACCGACCCCTTCGCATGTGCCAACTTCCCGGAGCCGCGCCGGGCCCCCACCTGCAGCCTGGACGGGGCGCTGCCCCTGGGTGCGCAGATACCCGCGCTGCACCGCCTGCTGGCGGCTCCACTGAAGGTGAGGGGACCCGGGGAGACTGGAGGCGATCAAAGGTTCATGGCGCCATGAAAGCCTTTGGGAAGTAACCCTCGGGGAGAGGCTGGAGCGGGTGCGCTTCTGCGGGAAAGTCTTGGGCTGGGGACTCAAGATCCACGCTGCCTTGCTTTCGCGGGACGCCTCTCAAGTTAAGGGAAGCTGAAGAAGGGAGATGGGAGTTTGTGGTCTGCGCCACTCTGGCTGCCGCTCGAAGTGAGGCCCACCTGGGGAGTTGTTCGGGGTCTCTTCGGGGCCTGTCTGCCTGGGTAACCGATCTGGATAAATGGACGGTAGGTGTTTGGGTGGTAGCGGACTAAAAGTTGGAGCCGGGGAAGGACCAGCTTCCACCTGCTTCAGGTGAGGTGAGGCGGGACCTAGAGGAGGGGCGGATCAGGGGGCGGGCCACTGGGGGCGGCCAAGGCTTCCAGCGGTTTCTGGAGGCTGGATTGGGTCCTGCCGGTTAGAGTGTTGCCTCCGTAGGTGGGGGCCCTGCTTGGGAGTGCCAGTAGAAGAGCGGCTTCTCGGGGAGAGATGAGTCCCGGGGAACCGGTCCGGCCCGGGACACACCGAGAACTAGCTGGTGTCTGCATTGGTGGAAAAGCCCTTTGAGTCACCGCCCCCACCATCCCGTACTCCAGCCGCAGCGGGCCCACGGCTAGAAGGGAGGGGGCGGGCCGGGCTAATTTTAAACCGCCAGCCTGCCCTAGTTTGCCTGCGTCCCGGAGCCGACTCGTGCACAGCGCTGGGAGAGGCCCTTTTCCAGATGGTTGGCCCTACCTCCCCTCCGGCTCCCTGCGCTCAGCCCCCTGCAGGCGCTTTCCGGCGCGCTGGGTTTCCGGACCAGTACTCGGGGAGGCGCATTACCACCCCCACCAGGGTTCCCCGCCAGCCAGTATACACCGAGTGTTGAGGAAAAGGAGAAGGAGTCAGCGGGGTTGCCCCCCCGCCCTGCTATCAGCCTTAGCTGAGGCGAGTTGCGCAAACTTGCCCCCCAGGCCCAGGGTCTCCCCTGGAATGTGCCCCGGGCGCCGGGCCCCCAGCCTGCATTCCTCGCTCTGCGGGCCGGCCCCGCCTCTGAGCGCGGGCGGGAGAGTTGGTGAGATTATCCGCCGGGGGAGTGGCGCGTGTCCGGGCAGAGCCCGGGCTTCAAGGCCACGGCTTGAAGGTTGCAGCACACTGCCCACTTTAGAGTTTTGATGCAACCCCTTTTGCTCTGCCCTTTTCAAAGGGGCAACCTGAGGTGGGCCCGGAAGGATCACGTCCAGCCCGAGGCCACCTTCAATTCAGGATGGGCGCTGGAGAGGGGTTGTTAAACCAGGTCTAGGTTCCTGCCTTCGGGCTCCTGGAACTCCTGGTGCTGAAATAAGCCCGGAGCACTACAGAAAACATAGTATTCCTCCCACTCCCCACTCTAGGACAGGACTTAGCCCTAACAACCCTCTTTCCAATTAGAGGCAGATTTGGGAGGTGAGCAACAGAAAAGAACCCACCCCATTTTCTTCCCCTCACTTAGGGACCCATCTCCCTGCTGCACCAGATGCTCTGTACTTCATAGCTAAAGACACTACAGAGCTCAGATGTAGAATGTGTTAAGTATGAACTCCCCACCTCAGGCATTCCTGGTCTCCCCACCTTTAGGATCTCCCACTTGGTGTACCTGAGGACTACCATATCCCCCACAGGCAGGATATGCTGGTGGGCACACTGAGTTACCACTGTGCCTGAAGCCAGGATTCCCTGGGGCTGGCAGCTCTGCCAGGAATGGTCAGATACACTGTGATGTGCTCATCCCAAATATAAACTGTGACCACAGCCCCAGAATAGAAGGCTGGAGGAAGAAGGGCTGAGAATAGGGTAGGGGCAGGGACATCAGAGGGTTGAGAGAGGGGGAGCAGAGCTGTTCCTTGCAGGAAATATCAACAGCTGGTTCTTCCCCTGCTCCTATAAGCGCATGCCCCAAGGGCACAGACATGACTCAAGCCTGCCTACATAGCCCTAAAGAGGGAAGAGGTGGCCCAGAAACCCAAGCATTCCCATCTCGGGCCTAGAGCAGAAATAATAAGGAGGGGGTCTCCACTCAATACTTTATCCTCTGTACATCTGTCCAACAGGGAAACAGGACACAGTCAAGAGATGACATCTGCCCTCCCACTCTGGGCACTGACCATCATCCCTGCAGACCCTGCTCCCTCCCTGGGAATGTAGGAAGGCCCAGCGCACTTTCTCTCTGGAGCTCCACCCCACATACCCCATTGGGCTGGGCCTAGCCACTAGAGTTCCCTGGGGGCTTCCTTTTTAAACCGTTTAGAGCTTTCAGATCTGAGAAGGCCTTGCTCATTTCCTCCTAGTCTAGGAGGAAGCTCCTTGCCACAGCCTCTGACTCATCTCCTGGCCTTGGGTGGGAGTGGGAGGGGTGAAGGGGGTGGGGAGGGTCCTGGCAGTGCCTTGGGCCACGCTGGGTGTCCGCAGGGGAATATTACAAGTATCTGTCTTCCCTCAGTGCAGAAACATCTCTGCCCTGGAACGTGCCCCTGCCCAGGGGAGAACCTGACCCTCTGGCCCTGCATTTCATCTCTACCCAGAGCTCTGCTACATTTTGGTCTTCTGGGCAGTGCCTCAGGAGCCCCTCTTGGACACCTAAAGGCCCTGCCACATATGAGACAGAGAGTTGTTCTCCGTGGGTTCCAGGCAGAGAGACCTGAGTGCCGCTCTGATCCTGATGCAAAGGCCCAAGGAGCCCCCTACTTCTAGCAGCAGGGATAGCCCTAGAAATCTGTCCATCACCAGTAACTGTTTCCCCAGCCGTGGCTAAAGATTAGAGGACAGGGGTGGCACTGTCCTGGAATATTTCTTGCCCTTGCACCCTCTCTACTCCAGCCTCAGTTTACCTCTCAGGAGCAATGTGGCAAGGGGGCTAAAATGTGAACCTGATCTGCTGGGACAGGGACCAACTGGATGAGTCTTAAGGGTAAGATGGGGTGCTCTGGTGATGAACTGAGCCCTTTATTTCCCTGATATGGAGGTCTTTTGGGGAAACTAGAAGACTGGGATATGCACATGAGTCATGGCTTCTCCCAGCTTTCTCTGGGACCACCGTCCATGTCCAATTTACTGGTCATTCTGGGCTAGGGAGCCTGAGATGCAGCCTGGTAAGGGACCCTAGGACCTAGGTCCTTGCAGATGTAGGCACGGTTACCTTGGTGTGTATGATGTGTATGTGTTCATTTGTGTTCCCTTGCTACAACTGGAAAGACCAGTTTGGGGTATTTGCAGCGTCCAGAAAGCTGAGGGGTGGTCTTTAGCCCTTAGCAACACTACATGCTCCCAAGATCTAGGTCAGTTAGCCCTGGTTCCATTCTTGGTTGTGCAGCCTGGGGTATATTCACTGAGTTTCTGAGCCTTGGTTTCCTCACCTGTAAAAGGATTATCAGGAGAGGGGCACCTGGCTGGCTCAGTTGGTAAAGCATCTATCTGATGCTTGATCTCAGGATCGTGGGTTCGAGCCCCACTTTGGGCGTAGAGATTACGTAAGTAAATAAAACTTAAAAAAATTTTTAAAAAAGGAATAGCAGGAGAATCAAACAACTAAGCAACCTGGTATGTGACACAGAGGAGGCATAACTAATGTGGATTTCCCTCCTCAAGTCCCATCCATAGTGTCTCATACAGGAAGTCATGGTCTAGTTGGAAACCCAAGATAACAGTAAAGGAGGATCTCATGTTTAAAGTTTATTTGTTTGTTTGTTTAAGTAATCTCTACACCCAATGTGGGGCTTAAACTCATGACCCTAAGATCCAGAGTTGCATGCTCTCCAAATGAGCCAGCCAGGCGCCACAAGGGTCTCATGTTTATAGAAGAGCAAAAGAAAAAAAGCAGTTAGCAATGGGGCAGCTGGGTGGCTCAGATGGTTGGGTGTCTGCCTTCGGCTCGGGTCATGGTCTCAGGGTCCTGGGATAGAGTTCTGCATCCTGGGCTCCCTGCTCAGCAGGGAACCTGCTTCTCCTTCTGCCTCTGCCTCTGTCTCTCTCTTTCTGTCTCTCATGAACAAATAAATAAAATCTTAAAAAAAAAAAAAAGCAGTTAGCAAAATTATTTCCTAGAAGAGGTGTCCTTCAGCATATAATTCTGCCCTCTGCTCCATCTTCTTTCCCTGCCCCTAGTGTTTGTTCTCACCTGATTTGTAGTTATGAAAAATACTGGGGAGTAGACACCATGGTCCTCTAAGTTTGTTCTTGAATTTAAAGCCATGTGGAGGGACGCCACTCAGTTAAGTGGCTGCCTTCAGCTCAGGTCATGATCCCAGGGTGCTGGGATCAAGTCCCCCATCAGGCTTCTTGCTCGGCAGGGAGCCTGCTTCTGTCTCTGCCTCTGCCTGCCACTCTGCCTGCTTGTGTGCTCTCTCTCTCTCCAACAAATAAATAAAATCTTAAAAAAAAAAAAAAACATGGAATGAGTTGGTTTAGGCTGTCAGAAAAGCCTAAGCGCAGAGAACGAAGAGAAAAGTGGGCTGGATGCTGAAGGGAGGGGCTGAGCCTGGGAAGAATGGAGAGGACTCCACTCCAAGACAGACACAGAGAAGCGTGCAAGACAAGAATCAGGAGGAGTCGAGGATGTGGGCCCACGTGGGCCCCGTGCTGACCCTAAGCACTGTCAGCAGGATTATTCTGGCCTGGCTCAGCCCCAGGGTGTGAGAAACAAGCCCCAGAGGTTTGGCTCTCAGAATGGTGACCCAAGCAAAGGGCCAAGGGTGTGAGGGACAAGCACAACCCAGCTGGCAGGAAGTCTCTGTTCTTTGCTACCTTAGCCCACCCTCCCCCACCTCCACCCAGGACAGGAAGCTGGGTTGGGGTGGGGAGGGACCATCCTTGGAGGCTTTGGGCTGGCTGCTACCTCAGGACTTCTCTAGGGAGGCCACTGATGATGGAGCACTTGGCCTTCAGGACCTTACCCCAAGTATATGCAGGCATTCTGGAAGGAGAGAGCCGTTCTCTGCTCACTTGGGATGAGAGCACACAAACGTGCTTGCAGGAGGGGAGGAGAACCTGCTGGAGCCGAGTTTTGTGGGGGTGTGCTTCTTGGACCTGTGCTCCAGCAGAGCATATATATATACCGGACCATGAACCTGGGTGTGGAAGTACATATCAGGTATAATCTGATCGCCCCCAGTGTTTACCTTCACAGCACTCCACCCCTCTGCTTTGCACCCATGGCACTTCTACTTCTGCATTCATTTGTAGCCTTTTCCGGAGGCGAGGCTGCCTGCCTCTGCTGGAAGGCAGGACGAGCAGGAGCAGTTATCTTCTTCCCTGTTGTGTGTTCAGCACCTCAAACCAGCCTGGTCCATAAATGTTTGAATGAGTGAGCTATTCTATAGATGTGTGATTTGGGGGATCCCTGAAGGAATTTGTTGCTCTGGGGCTGGGGCAGGGTGTGTGGATGTTTCTCTAGAGTCCCAGGATCCTCTAGTCCAAGGTGGAAAGGAGATGCAGCTGTGCTTGGATGGGGGTGGGGAAGGCAGGCTGCTGAGTCACCATGTGGGAAAAGGGATCAGGAGGAATGTGGGGTTGCCCTCAGCTGAGCTGGCCCAAGACGGAGCACCCCAGCCCTGGGGCCTTGCCTCCCCATCTCAGGCCTGTTGCTAGTAGGCCCTGGAGAAGATGACTCTGCTCCCAGGGAGGGGAGAGAGGCCAGGCCCGCCCAAGGCGCCCAAGGGAGGGCAGGCAGCCAGGCAGGAAGTGGGACAGAGAACAGGCTGGAGTGTTTGTCCTATGTCCCATGTCCCAGGCGAGACAGGGTGGGGGAGGGGAGCCGGGGGGAGAGGGGGTGTCACCCAAACGCCTCAATGCTGAACTGCCAGGAAGGAGCTAGGTCAGGTTCTCAGGCGTGAGCAGGGGTGCAAAGCAGAAACAGGGGTAGGGGCAGGTTCTGGACTCCCTTCCCCCACCCAGGGGACCAAGGGCAGCTGGAAGCCCTTGGACTGGGCCCAGAGCAGGGCAGGGCTGACAGAACAACAGGACAAATGATGAGATTGACTTTCGCAGTAAGATGGAAGCCAGAAAACACCCTGCTTCTCCAGAGGTGGGCTCTCCCTGGGCCATGTTACATCAAGGAGCAGGACCACTCAGTTCAAGAGGACTTTGCTGAGCCCTGCATACCGGCTCTGTGGTACCCCCAGTGCTGTTGCCCTCAGACTCTCTGGAGTCACTTCACTAGCCCTCTCTACAGGTACTTCTCAAGAGGCCAGTGTCACACCTGGTAGTGGTGGACTGGAGCCAGGCTCAGGGCGCAGCAGAGATATGTGGGAAACAGACACGTGGGTAGGATGTGTGCCTTGTACAATGCAGGTTTCAGGGACCCAGTGCAGACTGACTGAGTCAGACCCTAAAACCTGGGGTTTTCAAGAGAACCCCTTGGAGGCCTCTGAGGTCCAGCTCCCATGGGGCAGGGCAAAGACCCTGAGGCTTAGAGGGACTTACCCCCATGTGTTACCTGCAGCTCCTCACCACCTCGGTTCAGGGAGACAACACACATACCTCTCCCAGCTGGGTTGACACTTTCTCCCTGGGCTTGAATGCTTTGTGGATGCAGCTTATCACCCCAGGGCTGTGAACTTCCTCGAAAGCAGGAACTTCCTCCCATCTTCTCTCTATTCCCCTTCCTTATTCATGTTCATTAGCTCAACAGTGTTTAGTAAGCACTTAGTGTAAGCCAAATGCTGTGCTGGGCTCTGCAGATATGGCATAGGGCAAGACAGACAGGGTGCCTGACCCAGAGAACCCATGGTTAGTGGGGAGGAAGACTAGGATATTATCACGCTCTGTGGAAGGCCTCACATGGAGCTGCACACATGGGATGGAATGGGTTGCACAGCATTGGCTAGAGGAGTGGAGGAGAGCGTTCCAAAAAACCATCACCTGATCTGAAACCTACAGACTGGAAGATACAGTACGTGCTAAGGGCCAGAAAGCCTGGCACCTTGGGGGGGTGCACTGCATGTAGTAGGCCTGCGAGAAATGGCTGCTGGAGGAACGCGCGGCTGCAGCGCTCCCTGTGGTCTGCCACTCTGCCAGCTCTTTGAGTGGGGGTCAGGAGGTCCTAGGGTCTTCAGACATACCCCTGCCACCTCTTTCCTAGCCCTGACAGCTATTCCCTTTGCCCCCAGCTGGAGGACTGTGCCCTCCAAGTGTCTCCCTCTGGATACTACCTGGACCCCGAGTTGTCTCTGGAAGAGCAGCGGGAGATGCTGGAGAGCTTCTATGAAGAGATCAGGTCAGAGCTGATGGGACGGGGAAGGCAAGGCTGGCCCCCAGCCTTGCTTCCACCAGGGGCTGGCTCAGGTGTCAGCAGCCAGGACACCTGATCTCTAGCCTGGGGTATGGGTTACTTCTGCCACCCCAGGGGACTGTGTGCAAGGGGAATCCCAAGACCTAGCCAGTGTTACCTGATGCCCTGGACTGGTGGGGAGGGGCTCTTGCACATACCTGAGATACCTATGTTTGCACACATCCTCTTGTTAGGAAGGAAGGAGTTGGGCCAGGGTTGGCATGTGGAGTGGTCTTTAGCTGCTCTGGTATGGGGTCAGGGACCCTTGAGGAATGGCCTGGAAACTGCTGACTAGGCTGCTTGATTCCAGCAAAGGGCGGAAGCCTACACTCATCCTGCGTACTCAACTCTCTGTGAGGGTCAATGCCATCTTGGGTAAGTGTATGAGGGCATTAGAGTCCGGGAATCCCCTCTCCCCAGCCCCACTGGCTCAATTTCTTTCAGGCCTGTGCTGGACAGTGGACAAGGCACATGGGAGATAGGATGTGCAGCCCCTCCCCATTCCTATCCTGACCTCTCCTTCCAGGGCCAAGGGCCGATGCTGCAGCTAAACTGCGATGGGGGTTGCCCAGAGTCAGGCAGTGGAGGAGGAGGCTGGGGGTTCAAGAGTACTAGAATATTCTTTGGTGGGGGGTTGTGTTCCAGTAGAAGAGGGTGTCTGTGCCCCCTTGAGGTTTCCATGTCCACCTACCCCTTGCAGAAAAGTTGTATGGCTCCAGTGGCCCTGAGCTGCGTCGCTCCCTCTTCTCACTAAAGCAGATCTTCCAGGTGAGGCCCAGAAGAGGGCTGGGGTTGGGCGTCCAGCCTGAGCCCTGCTTAAACTCCCCCATGGTGTCCCCAGGAGGACAAGGACCTGGTGCCTGAATTTGTGCACTCAGAGGGGCTGAGCTGCCTGATCCGTGTGGGTGCTGCTGCCGACCACAACTACCAGAGCTACATCCTCCGAGGTCAGCCCCTTTCCTCCCTCATGACCCCTGCCTTTGGCAACCCCTACCTGACCTTGTCTTGTCCCTGTGTCCCCAGCACTAGGCCAGCTGATGCTGTTTGTGGATGGGATGCTGGGGGTGGTGGCCCACAGTGAGACCGTGCAGTGGCTGTACACACTGTGTGCCAGCGTGGTAAGTGGCCCTCCACACAGCCATGCACCTTTCTCCCACTGCCTCTCTCTGACCTCAGTCTCCTCTTCTTTAAAATGGGTTGGAATGGAGTAAGGCTAAGGCTCCTCTAAGCCTAGAAGGCTCTCCAGTACCTGGGTCTGGGGCCAGCGTCTTTGTGCCTAGACTCTCCTCTCTGGGTCCAGCCCCAGAAGCCCTTAACCCTCCCCACCAGGAGCTGGCACAAGTCTGGCCCAAGCCCCACTCATACGTGCTGACCCCTCCCCCCAGTCCCGCTTGGTGGTGAAAACGGCCCTGAAGCTGCTGCTGGTATTTGTGGAGTACTCGGAGAGCAATGCGCCGCTGCTTATCCGTGCCGTCAACTCTGTGGCCAGCTCCACAGGTGAGAGAGTGTCCCTTCCTCTCCGACCACTCAGAGCCCACTCTCCTACCTGTCCCTGCATGATCGCTCCCCTTTCTGTGTGTCAGGCTCTCTTCCTTGGGCCAATCTGGTGTCCGTCCTGGAGGAGAAGAATGGCGCTGACCCCGAGTTGTTGGTGTATACAGTCACCCTCATCAACAAGGTGGGGGGGGCCCTGAAAAGGGGGGAGAACGAGGTGCCAATTCTAGGCCCCTAAAGCTCCTAACTTCCAGTCCCCATCAGCCTTAGCCTTGCCCTCCCATCCCCACCCTCTAGACACTGGCAGCGCTTCCAGACCAGGACTCCTTCTATGATGTGACAGATGCCCTGGAGCAGCAGGGCATGGAAGCTCTGGTCCAGCGCCACTTGGGCGCATCGGGGACTGATTTCGACCTGCGCACACAGCTTGTGCTCTATGAGGTAGGCTGGGCCATCTGGTCGCGGCTGGAAGGGAGGGAAGAGGCGCAGTTCCCCAGCACCCCACCCTACCTATGCGGGTCTCAGCGGCTCACATCTGGGTCCACCTCCACTACTAGAATGCCCTGCGGTTGGAGGATGGAGACATTGAGGAAGCCACTGCAGGTGGGCGGCGGGAACGCAGAAAGCCCTCTTCGGAGGAGGGCAAGAGGAGCCGCCGGTCTCTAGAAGGCGGGGGCTGCCCTGTGCGCCCCTCGGAGCCTGGGTAAGAGGGAACTTGCCTTGGCACATGGGAAGGGGTGGATCTGCCCAGTAGTGGCCTTGTCAGTTGACAGGCCCCACCTCTAGCCCTGCAGGCCCCGCAACTGGCCGCACAGGCCCTGCCTCACCTCGGACAGGCCCCTCAAGCCCAGGGGACCCCGCTTCGAGCCCTGGGGACCCCTCCTCGGCGGTAATCTCCACCTATTCCGCTGGCCCTGCCCTGTCGACCAGCCTGGCCCCTAAACCTGCGGGCCCAGCTTCTGGCCTCTGTACCTCGGTGAACCTCTTCCCTGCCATCTCTTTGGGGCCCTCAGCCGACAGCTCCAGCGAGAGGAGCATCTACAAGTAAGCAGGGAGATAGAGACTGCCCCTAGAGTCCTCTCTCCAGCTGTCCCCGCACTCTGAGCCCCTCCGCCTCCTCTGCCCAAACTCCTCTGCCCAAACGCGTGCTTTCTCTTTCTTTCCAGACTTCACCAAACTGCTCCTGTTTGGTAAGTGACTGCTGAGGGGTGGGGTTCTGCTCTGACGGGACCTCCTCCTCCTGCTGCTTGTCTTCATCTCTTTCTGGCATTCTTCCTGTCCCTGCCCCTTTGTCATCTATCCCCTGGCCCTCCCTTCTTTGTTTTTCTGTTGCTATCCCTTGGCTCTCTTGTTCTGCTCTTTGTCTCTTACTGCTCCCTGTTCTGCTTCATGTCAGTCTCTCCCCTCCATTTCCAGTTTCCTCATGTCCTGCCTCCTCCACACCTCCCCTTCCCGCGGGGGCTGGGAAGGAACCCCTGGTATTACCACCCAGCTCTGGGTGGATATGAGCAGCTGGGCTTTGGAGTGGAGCAGGCACCACAATTACCATCTCTTCCTCTCATCCCCCCCACCCAGGGCCCCAGAAAGCCCACCTGTCCCTCAGTCCCCTACTGAGCAGGCCAGGCTGGAGTAAGTACAGAGGCCAACCTGCCAGGCCTGCCACATGCTCAGGGCTTCAGCATTGCTTCCCCCAGCGGGGGTTCCATGTGCCTCATGCCGCAGAGCTGGGGGACTCTCAGGCCCACCCTCTCCCAGATATATGCCTCCTCTGTTATCCTAGGGGTAGAGAAGCAATTCCATAGTGGTCCCTGTGCTTTGATAGTGACATCTTAACAGCCT
Organism: Neogale vison; assembly: GCF_020171115.1. Lineage (NCBI taxonomy): Eukaryota > Metazoa > Chordata > Mammalia > Carnivora > Mustelidae > Neogale > Neogale vison. The sequence goes on from NC_058097.1 coordinate 18,286,001, forward strand.
CAACCAGAAATGAGGACACAGACTCCCAACCTGGAGCCCATTCTCCCAGGAAGAAGGCAGGATCATAAGCTATCTAGGGTGTCTAGGGTGCTGTATGGTGTGGGGGAAGAGAAACAACCTCGGACTGAGGGAAGGGCAGGGACCAAGGGCCAAAAGAGGCTGGAGGGGCTGAAAAAAGACACTGGATCACGTTCATTATTTCCACATAAACTGAGTGCCTGTTGTGGTAGCTCAGTCAGTAAAGCATAAGACTCGCAAGCTAAAGCCTGTTGTTTACTAGGCCCTTTTCTGGGCATGGGTCATAGCTCTCTGAGCTACCAGGCATGAGACAGCTGTCCCCTTCCCCTGCTCTGAGGGTCCTTGTCTAGAACCAAGACAGTGAACATGAACAGCAGCAAGGTTGCAAGTTAGACGTTAAGTAGAACTTCTCCCCATATGTTGAACTGGGGATGCTTGGTTGGTACTGACCCTCCCCAGATATGGAGGACTGAACAGGGACTGGCCTTGGGGGGTAAGTCCTGGGTCTGCTCAGCGCATGGACTGTTCCCCTGTGTGTCTGTGTGTGCCTGCAATTTGGGGCAGTGCCCAGGGGCCCAGTAAGGCATGTACACCACCCTGGGCTAGGTTGTGTCAGACATCCTCACTGACAAGTGCCTCCCTCCAGAGCCCGGTTCCTGGAGAATGTGGCAGCGGCGGAAACAGAGAAGCAGGCTGCACTGGCCCAGGGCCGGGCAGAGACACTGGCTGGGGCCATGGCCGATGAGCCCGATGGACACCCAGGTAAGTAGGCGGGTGGGTAGAATCCACTCGTGTTGCCCTGTTGCTCCACAGAGGGCATGATGCTAACAGCTGCTTCTCTTTTCTAGATACCCGGGAACTATGGGGCTCCCCAGAACCAGGCCCTGCACCCAGAACACCCCAGAGCCCTGTCCCCCGAGGTCTGCTCCGGGCCCAGCGGAGCGTTGAGCCAGAGCCCAAGGTGCCACTGGCCCCACCAAGCCCCAAGGCTGAGTCCTTTCAGGAGTTTCCTATCCGTGTACCCAAGCTCTGCATTGGAGACCTGGACTTCTCAGATCTGGGGGAGGATGAAGACGAGGACATGCTGAATGTGGAGGCTGTGGAGGCTGTGAAAGGGGTCCCACCCCCACCACCCCCACTGCCTGCGCTCTCTGGAGGCCCCCCGCCTCCTCCACCCCCACCTCCCCCACCCATCAAAGGCTCACTCTCGCCACCTCCGCCTCCACCTCCAGCTGCCCCACTTCCTCCCTCAGCACCTGATGGTCTAGCCCTCCCCAGCAAGAGGAAGACAGTAAAACTCTTCTGGCGGGAGCTAAAGCTGGCTGGGGGCCACGGAGGCTCTGGGAGCCGTTTTGGGCCTTGCCCCACCCTGTGGGCCTCACTGGAACCTGTCTCAGTGGACACAGCCCGGCTGGAACACCTGTTTGAGTCCCGTGCCAAGGACGTGCTGCCTTCCAAGGTAAACCCACCCTCATCTGTAGGGTAACCCCAGTGGAGACAGGAGGCAATCAGAGCTTAAGAGTCTGAACTGCCTGCCGCTCATTTCCCACATGGGGGAACCGAGGCAAAGAAAGGCATCCAGTCTTGTCCAAGGTCTCTTAACAAGGTATCAGTAGAGCCCTAACTAGAATCTCAACTCATCCCAAGGCCTTACACATCCCAGATCCCTGGTTGTAGGGTGACCCCACCACCTGGCCATTTAGAAGGGGGATTTAAGAGTGCCCTCTTCAGTTGTTGCCCCAGCTAGTTCTTTTCCCAATCTCATTACCACCCTTCTCCCCAACCTTAAAGAAAGCTGGTGAGGGCCGCCGGACAATGACCACAGTGCTGGACCCCAAGCGCAGCAACGCCATCAACATTGGCCTAACCACCCTGCCGCCTGTGCATGTCATTAAGGCTGCCCTGCTCAACTTTGATGAGTTTGCTGTCAGCAAGGATGGCATTGAGGTGGGGATACCAGCTAGGGGGGTGGGAGGGAGGTGGGTGGTCTGGCCCTCTCCTTTGGTCAGTGGGCATTTCCTGTCCCTCCAGTGGTGGGCATGGGCTTGGTATTCTAGAGCAGTCCCCAGACCCTGGGGATCCCCTGGATGACCTAGGGATGAGTCCAAAACAATGCCTAAAGCCTCAGGCCAGGACTGAAGGGACTCTGGGGTGGTGGCTGCATCCTCAGAAACTGCTGACTATGATGCCCACGGAGGAGGAACGGCAGAAGATCGAGGAGGCCCAGCAAGCCAATCCTGACGTACCCCTGGGCCCAGCTGAGAACTTCCTGATGACCCTTGCCTCCATTGGAGGCCTGGCCGCCCGCCTACAACTCTGGGCCTTCAAGCTGGACTATGACAGCATGGAGCGGGTACTTGGGTTACGGGATGGGGCAGAAGGTGGGCCAGGTGAGCATGAGGACCAGGTCATTTGAGAGTCCCTCCATCACCTCCCACTCCAGGAAATCGCAGAGCCACTATATGACCTGAAAGTGGGCATGGCACAGCTGGTACAAAATGCCACCTTCCGCTGCATCCTGGCCACTCTCCTGGCTGTGGGCAACTTCCTCAACGGTTCCCAGGTGAGTGGCAGCACACGAGGGCTGGGGGCCGGGGCCCTGGAGCCAGCTGGGCCCAGGCTCAGATGGAGTCCTTTCAGAGCAGCGGCTTCGAGTTGAGCTACCTGGAGAAGGTGTCAGAGGTGAAGGACACGGTGCGCCGGCAGTCACTGCTGCACCATCTCTGCTCCTTGGTGCTCCAGACCCGGCCTGATTCCTCGGACCTCTACTCAGAAATCCCTGCCCTGACCCGCTGTGCCAAGGTTAGCACCAGCCAGAGGCTTGACTAAGCCCAGCCGTGGAAACGAGGGCGTGCTGCTTCCTGGGGCTGGCTCTCCCTCCCCAACAGTTTGGGCTGCTGTGCCAGAGTGTGCTCAGCTAGAGGTGTCTGCGTGGGCTGTGTCCTTGGCCAGAAACACTCTTTCCTCTATTGGCCTGGCTACACACACCTACTGTCTTTGGGTCTCCATTCAGCCACCACTTCCCCCAAGAAAGCTTCTCTGTTCCACATTAGCTTCTCCTGCATTAGACTGTGTGCTTTTGGAGGGCAGGAGGCAGGTCTTGGCTATCTAGGCCCAAGCCGGCTGACCTGACAGAGGCAGCCACAGGTGGTGCCTTTCTGTGGGGGGACAGCATGTGTATCCCCTGCTTTTCCAGGTGGACTTCGAACAGCTGACTGAGAACTTGGGGCAGCTGGAGCGTCGGAGCCGGGCAGCTGAGGAGAGCCTACGGAGCTTGGCCAAGCATGAGCTGTCCCCAGCTCTGCGTGCCCGCCTCACCCACTTCTTGGCCCAGTGTGGCCGCCGTGTTGCCATGCTGCGGGTAGTACACCGCCGTGTCTGCAATAGGTAGGCACATGGGCCAGAGAGGCAGGACCACCATCGCCATCCCTCAAACCCCACGCGGGACTCACCATCCCTCCCTCCCCCACCCTGCCCAGGTTCCACGCCTTCCTGTTGTACCTGGGCTACACAGCACCCGCGGCCCGGGAAGTGCGCATCATGCAGTTCTGCCACACGCTGCGCGAGTTTGCCCTGGAGTACCGCACGTGCCGGGAACGCGTGCTGCAGCAGCAGCAGAAGCGTGCCACTTACCGGGAGCGCAACAAGACCCGGGGCCGCATGATCACAGAGGTGGGCACCCTTCCAGGTCTGGCCTACTGCGCCCTGTGGCTCCCTTCCCCTGCTCCCAGCTCATCCTTCTGTCTTCTGCAGACAGAGAAATTCTCAGGTGTGGCTGGGGAAGCCCCCAACCACCCATCTGTCCCAGTGGCTGTGGGCAGTGGGCCAGGGCGGGGTGATGCCGACAGTCACGCCAGCATGAAGAGTCTGCTGACCAGCAAGCCAGAGGACACCACTCATTGCCGCCGCAGCAGAGGTGGGACCTATGGCCACTGGGAGCAGTGGGCTTTGCAGTCACCATGACCTGACTTCTCCGTCTGGCCTCCCTTAGGCACGGTCCAGAGCAGCTCCCCAGTCACGCCGACAGCAACAGGGCCCTCCACTGCACCCCCAGAAGAACCCCCAGGCTCCAATTTACCCAGTGACACTTCCGATGAGATCATGGATCTGCTGGTACAGTCAGTGACCAAGAGCAGTCCTCGTGCCTTAGCTGCTCGGGAGCGCAAACGTTCCCGGGGCAACCGCAAGTCTTGTGAGTACTTCCCAAATGCCCACCACCCGCCTTTATTCCATCAACCCCCTCCAACCCTGCTCTGTCCCTGCAGTGAGACGGACACTGAAGAGCGGGCTCGGAGAGGACCTGGTGCAGGCCCTGGGACTGAGCAAGGGTCCTGGCCTGGAGGTGTGAAGGCCCTGCCTACTGGGACACCTACCTACCGGACACCTACCTACTGGGGCCCCAGCCTGCAGTGCAAGAGACTAGAGAGTGAGGAGGGATCAGCAGAATTCTGGGCCTCTTCAACCCCAGGGCCACTCTGTGCCCAGTGGACAATGCCTTGAGCAGTATTAGCTATGTGTGCGTGCGTGCGTGCGTGTGTGTGTGTGTGTGTATACTTGTACACGTACTTGTATAAGCTCCCTGAATACATGGAGTATAATAAAGTTTTCATAGCCAACCCAAGCACCTTTTCCTTCTTTCAAGGTACCCACCACACTTGGTCTGCAGCTGGAGGCTAGTACCAAAGGACTGGCTCTTCCTGCCTCGCCCTTCCATTATCACCCACACAGCCATTAGCCATATTCTGAGCCATTTATTCAACAATCCTATACCTTAGACTGCTTCTGGGCCCTGGACTAGGCCCTCCTTGCTCCTGGCAGGGGGCCATGCAGCCTGTGGCCAAAATGTCACTGGCTATAATCGCTTCATCTGCCGCCGCTCCTGTCGGCGCTGCCGTTTCTCATTGTGCTCTGGTGCTGGGGTGCCACTGTCTGCTGTGAACCAAGGACCCAGCACATTCACCCAGAGGAGATAAAGGGCCCGGCCTGGAGCCTAGGACAGAAAAGGGAACTTGAAGCCAGGCACAGGAAATGAAGGAAGGGCAGGGTTAGATGCTCCAGCCCCCTCCTGGGAGCCCTACAAGCCACGTACCAGAAGCCAGAAGGACCAGATGTAGAGAGAGAAGCAGCTGAGCACTTGCACGATGGCTGTCAGCAGGATCACATCTTTAAGGTGCCTGTGGATAGAAGGGAGGCTGAAAGGGCCAAAAGTAGTACATGGGCCCCAGTTCATCTCCCTTCTACCCTCTTCAAGTTGTGGGCAGTTGTGGGTCTTGGGCTATCTGGGCCCCAACACCCCAGCCCTGGGGCCGCTCACCTGGGCTGGCAGCGGGGGACACTCACTCTGCCATGCCCTGCTCCATGTTGAGGTCCATTCCACCATCCATCAGGGCCCCATCCTCAGAAAAGGCTGCCCGTGCCATTGAGCTCATAGAGTGGTAGCTGGCCCCATATACTGCCAGACTAAAGGCCAGGGCCATCTGCAAAAAAAGAATGGTATCAAAGGCCAGCCAGAAATGCTATACGCTTATCCACTTCCCAGGATAGGGGACACTTACCCAGGCCCAAAATGAGGCAGATGAGTAGAAGAACACCAAGGTCACAAGACAGTAAATGGCCTGTAAGCAGATATACGATCAGGCTGTGATCAAAAGATACCCTAAACCACGGGCCTTCCTTGACTCTGACCAAGAGTTAGGCCACGCTGTGGAAAGAGACAGTTGCTTCTCTTAGGGTTGGTGGGTGAAAGGGGTCTGTTCCCTGAGTTCTGAGCACCCAGAATCCCCTCTGATATGTCAGCCCAAGAAAGAAGGCCCTGTGTATCTGGGCTGGGATGGACTGGGCTCAAGTCCATCTGACTCTCAAACCCTCCTTTCATTTTTTTATTTTGTTTTGTTTTGACTACTCAGCACTTTCTTTGTGCCCAGATCCATTCTCATTTCTTTCTTTCTTTCTTTTTTTTTTTTTTTTTTAAGATTTTATTTATCTAGGGGGGCCTGGGTGGCTCAGTGGGTTAAGCCTCTGCCTTCGGCTCAGGTCATGATCTCAGGATCCTGGGATCAAGCGCCACATCGAGGGCTCTGCTAAGCAGGGAGCCTGCTTCCCCCACCCTTCCTGTCTCTCTGCCTACTTGTGATCTCTGTCAAATAAATAAATAAAATCTTTTAAAAAAGAAGATTTATTTATTTGACAGAGAGAGATAGCAAGAGAAAGAACACAAGCAACAGGAGTGGGAGAGGGAGAAGCAGGCTTCTCACAGAGTGGGGAGACCAACTCGGGGCTTGATCCCAGGACCCTGGGATCATGACCTGAGCTGAAGGTGGACGCTTAACAACCGAACCACCCAGATGCCCCATTCTCATTTCTTTTTAATTACAGTTTTGAAAACTACACATGCTGTCACACCCCCCCCACGCACACATACACACCAGAGCTGACTGTGGGATCTGGGGTAGGCAAGGAGGTAGGTACTTACATTGGCCCCCAGTATGATTCGCAGATAGAACTTCAGAGTCTCTTTGTTCTCTTCAAATATCTGCTTCTTCCCTCTCGTGCCCACTTTGCCCTTGGGCTGCAGAGGGATGGTAAGATGCTGTCAGAGCCCTCCTCAGCCAGGGTCCTCCTCACCCTCCTCCCCAGTCTGGTCAGGTACAGAATTAAACCTGCACCTAAGCCAGGTCCCCACGGTGCTCAAATCTAGCACAATCCTTGGGATGCCCACCCCTCCTCCAGTCCACCCTGTTTAGGGCTGACACTATCTGTGCAACACCTTTACCGATGATCGCCTCCTGCTCACCGTGGAACAATCCAACACTAGGCTGATTATCTCCCAGCTCTCCTGCTGAGACCCAGCTTTGGGCTGACTACCCCTTCAAGGGGAGCTCCTGAGTGGCACTGAATAGTGGGCCCCTCCAAATCTTGGCTGACGCCCACCCGTTTCACAAGCCCCTAAGGTCTCCTATCAGGTCTGGTACAATCTGGTACTGACGCCCACTCCCCTCCCGCACTACTTCTGGTATGGCGATGGGCCGCTCCATTCCCCCCCACTCCGCTAGCTCTAGAATGGTCTGGCCACTGCATGGCGCCCCCATCTGGCAGATCCGCTTCCTTCGATGTCCTTCCTCTGTTTTTAGTCTCCCGGACCCGGGAATCTTCTGCCGTTGCGAACCCCGCCCTATCCGCCCTCCTTACCGCCATGGCGCGACGCAAACAACCAGCGAGGAAAACAAGGGAGAGCGACCGAAACCGCGGTCAGTAGGTACCACATCGGCAGTACAGGCACTTCCGGTGCAGACGCAAATCGTCACAACTGTGACGGAAGTGGGGAGGGTCCACTTCCTTCCCAGTCCCTCCCCGCACCCAGAGTCGGTAGGACTACACTTCCCAGAAGGCCTTGCACGGGGGCGGAGGCGGCAGGGATGCGATGGCCGAGTCGCTGCCCCTGGAGGTGAGAGGAGGCCGCCCTGAGGCCCGTCTTGGGACAGGCTCCGCCCTTGGGGTCCCAGGTTGTGGGGAGGGGCTGTCAGACAGCTAGCCCGGCTCCGCCCGCCTGGCGGAAACTACTTGCCCGAGATCGAGATCGCAGGACCTGCAGGCTGTGGGTAACGGCCCCGCCTTGGGCCATCCCGTCCCCTTAGCTTGGGGGAACCGTTCTCTCCTTACCCATCGGCCCCAGGAGATGGCTGCCGTGTCACCTCAGCGAGGACAGGGTCTCTGCCTACTCCATTCTCTAGAGATGGCCACCCCTCCCCCTCAGTTCTGGAAGATGTCCGTTCCATCCCCTCGTCCCCGAAGGGTAACCGATCTTATCCTCCTTGGCCCCTTGGGATGATCACTCCATTCCCTCTGCCCAGAAAGACGGCTGCCCCATCCCCCTGGCGGTGGGAGACAGATTAACCCTTCCATCAACTCCGGGCACAGTCGCTAGATTACTTCACCTAGGACAGGGCTGCTCCCCACTCCCTCAGGCCGTAGTGATGGCTGTCCCTACCTCCTTCACCCAATGGGATGTTTGCTCCTTTTCCTTAGCTTGGAGCAAGGCCACTCTGCCTCCACTGGCCAGAGAGAGAGAATAGATTTTTGTTCCCAGGGGCCTCTTGGGATGGCCTCTCTGTCCCTTTTGCCTTGAAAGCTGGCAGCCCTCTCCCGTGGTCCACGGGAGACAAGTCACCCTTTCCTCATCAGCCCTGGAACGGTGCTTCTTCCCCTTAGCAAGAATAGGACAGCTTCTACCTCCTTTAGCCACCTACCATGGCATCCTTTATCTCCTGGGCACCAGAGGATGTCTACTACATAGATCCCAGGAATAACCAGTCATATCCTAGTAGTAGCCCCTTAGGATAGGGTTAATGGGATAGTGACTCCATCCTTACCATTGCCGCCTTTCCTCTAGAAAAGCTACCCCCCTTTCTCAACTCAAAGAGCCATGCTCCCTCCCCTCAGTGAGGACAGTTTATTGCCCTCTCCTGTTGCTTTTTGGGCTGGTTGCTGAGCCCCAGAAGACAGGATGGCCACTGTCTTAACTTGGCTCAGACAGGCTTCCCTGCCTCCCCCTGGGGTTGGGGGCTTAGTCAGTCCCAATCTCATCAGTGTTCTCTTCCCCATGCCTAGCTTTCCTGACCCAGAAGGCGGTTCTCCCCAGTCTTCTCAGTAGTGATCTGCTTTATTTTCCCCACTCCTTCCCTGGGCAAACCTTCGGTGAAAATTGAGGTAGAGGGCTTTGGTGAAAATAGAGATAGAGCACTATCCATCTTTAATTCAATCTAATGACTATTGGCTAAGTAACTTCTGTGTGTTAGGGATCAAAGAACGCAAGAAGAGGTTAGAATGGGCTGGTGACGTCAAGGTTAAGGAAAGGCATTCCTGGAAAGAGGCCTACATAGGCAAAATGTAATAGGCATAGTATGGCTGTAGGACAATGGGAAGCCTGAACTGAGGAAGCTCTGGGATCAGGGGTCCAGTCAGGCATAGGGCCTGGCAGGGTCTTGCTTGGGGGTCTCGCAGGGTCTTGCTTGGGGGTCTCGCTGACCCAAGAGTAGAGATTTTGTCCTGAGTGTACTGGATACCCTGAAGGTTTTCATCAGGGATGTGCTAAGACTAAAAGCTGTTTTATTTATTTATTTATTTATATGACAGATAGAGATCACAAGTAGGCAGAGAGAGAGAGAGAGAGGAGGAAGCAGGCTCCCCTCTGAGCAGAGAGCCTGACATGAGGCTCAATCCCAGGACCCTGGATCATGACCTGAGCCAAAGACAGAGGCTTTAACCCACTGAGTCACCCAGGTACCTGTAAAAGCTGTTTTTTAAGGAAAATTAACCTTGTCACTGTGTGCAAATTGACTAGCAAGGCTGAGCCTGGAGGCAAGGAGGTTAGGTGGAAGATTGTAGAAAGAATCCAGGTGTGTGGTGATAAAGATCTGGGCTACTGAGGTGCTAAAATTTCAAAGGTAGAAATATTAGTAACAGCAGTCCAGCAAGCATTTATGGAACATCTATTAAGTGTCAAGCACATCATAATGTGTGTGTGTGTGTGTGTCTGTATAATGGAAAGGAAAGCTCAAGAGAGGTCGGTTACCTTGCCTGAGGTCACATAGGTCCCACAGCTTGGAAGTAGTAGAGCTGGGATTTTTTTTTTGTTTTTTTAAAGGTTTATTTATTTATTCGACAGACAGAGATCACAAGTAGGCAGAGAGGCAGGCGGAGAGAGAGGAGGAAGCAGGCTCCCCGCTTAGCAGAGCCCCCGATGCGGTGCTTGATCCCAGGATCCTGAGATCATGACCTGAGCTGAAGGCAGAGGCTTAACCCACTGAGCCACCCAGGTGCTCCTAGAGCTGGGATTTGAATGAGTCTAAGTTATCCTGGCCTAAGCCTGTGCTGTACACCTGTATCTGACAGCAAGAGACAGAAAAGCATTAAGAGTCTGCAGTATTATCAGGATCTTCAGGCAAGATGCACTAGTGGCATTGAAGCTCAGGTGCTGGAAAGTTGGGAGCAACGGATGTTTTGGACTGAGAATGTGAATTTGGTTGAGATGAAAGTGATAGTAAATCATTTAGATGATGGATCCTGTGGAAGATTGGCAACACTAGACTAGCACATGAATGGTGAGGCAATATGGGGATACTGAATTGTTGGCTTTTCCTGTAGAGGTAACTGTTGAAGCCATGCAAATGAACTTACTATCCTAGGAAGTAAACAGATTGAAAGACCAGGTCTGAGCCATGAGAGCCACAGAAGACTCCAGAAACAAGGCATTTGGAGTTGGGAGAGTGGAGCTTTAGAAAACACAATGTCACAAGAGTCCAAGAGGGAAAATTCCAGAACAGTTAATATTAGATCATTCTTGGCCTCACAAGTGACTCCCTCCCCAGTTCCTTGTAGGGCCTCCAACCTCATGACCCCCAGCCTTACAGAGCATAGGTACAGTGAGGGCCTGAGCTGGGTCCTATTGGGGATCATAACAGCCAGCTGAGAAGGCGAGTAGACAGTGGAGAAAATGGGGAAAGAGGGAGGACCCAGAGCCTGACCTTTGAGGGCAGGAGGAAGGGATATGGTTTCCAAAGACCAGAGGAGGATACCTGACTTGCTGTCCTAGGTCTTAGGCAAGACACTTTACTATGTCTTGTTTTTTAAGATTCTATTTATTTGAAAGGGACAGTGAGAAAGCTAGAGCACAAGAGCAGGGGGAGGGAGATGCAGGCTCCCCACTGAGCAGGAATCCCAATTCGGGACTCAATCCCAGGACCCTGGGATCATGACCTGAGCCGAAGGCAGATGCTTAACCAACTGAGCCACCCAGGCGCTCCGACCATTTACTATGTTATTAAATTCTCGCACAACCCATTTAAACCTCACTACCATTGCCATTTTACAGATTAGGAAAAACAAGGCTCAAAGAGGTCAATTGACAAGAGTAAGGATTTGAACTAGGTTTATCTGGTCCTAATGCCCAGGCTCTTTTTAGCAAACTGAGCGGGAAGTTTGCTTTTTATCAGTCAGTACAAACCTGCATCCAGGGAAGACTCAGGAATGGTTTGTTCACAGTAGAGATGCCTGGAGGCCAGAGAGGGGGAAGTGAAGACCCCATGAAGCTTAGGACTCAAGATGAACTAGAAGCCAGTGTTCCAGTCACCTCAGACTGACTGCACTATTAGCTGGAGAAGTTTCCAAGGACCCCCAGCTCTAATAGTTCCCAATGCCCTGTCTTTTTCCCTCAGATGCTCACACATATTCTGAGCTTTCTGCCTCTGTCAGATCAGAAAGAGGCCTCCCTCGTGAGCCGGGCTTGGTACTGTGCAGCCCAGAATGCCCTTCGGGAGGTAAGGTGGCCAGCCTCACCTGGCCCATTCTCAGCTGTCTCTCACTCCAGTTTGCTCATGGCCCTGCTCGTATGTCGTCCATTCATTCATTCATCCATGCATACATATACATATGTTACACTCATACACACTTGACTCTGGGTACAGTGCTGGGACTTTACAGATGAGTAAGACATAATCCCCTGCCCCAAGGAGCTCACAGTCCAGTGAAGGAGAAAAGCAAGTACATGAGGGTTGGTGATGTCATGTGCTTGGTGCTGTGACACTGGAATGAAGGGTGCACCAAGAACAGGAAGAAGGACGTCCAAAGGAGACCAGCAGCATCAGGGAAGGAAGGCTTCCCAATGGAATAGGATGAGCGGGAAGGTTGGTCTCCCAGGAACCGGTGACAGCACTGGGAAAGGCACCAAGGTGTGAAATAGTTCTGGAAATGACCACACAAGTTCCCTAAGACTAGAACTGAGATGTGCGTAGAAGGGGTGGGAGATGGGTGGGGTCAGACCACAAGCTGGCACTCGTGTTGGGGCCCAATTACCATCCAAGAGCCTGTAAAGGAATATTAAGGCAGAGAAGTGACATGGTGTGATGTCTTGGAACTCCAGTGCTGAGTGGACTGGAGAGGGTGAGTCGGGATGTGGGGAGACAGCCCATCTCGGAAGTGAATGCAGACATCTGTGACAGTTTGAAAGGCAAGTGGTGACAGCTCCTTGTTTTCATTCTGACTTCTCTGATCACTACTGAGGTTGAACAGTTTTCTCACTAGCTGGCCATTTATATTTCCCTCTCTTATTTATTTCTATTCTTTATCCATTTAACCATTGGCATCTTAGTATTTTTCTTATCCGTTTGTATGAACCTTTTATATATTAAAGAGATGAATCTTTTACATGTTTATTTATTTTTTTTAAAGATTTTATTTATTTATTTGACAGAGAGAGATTACAAGTAGGCAGAGAGGCAGGTAGAGAGAGAAGGAGGAGGAAGCAGGCTCCCTGCTGAGCAGAGAGCCCGATGCGGGACTCGATCCCAGGACCCTGAGATCATGACCTGAGCCGAAGGCAGCGGCTTAACCCACTGAGCCACCCAGGCGCCCTTACATGTTTATTGAAATATATTCCTAACATATTTGCCTCTGTATTTGAGTTGTGGATACAAGCTTATTTCTGAGACACAGAGGTTAAATTTCTATGTTGTTGATTCTGAACATCTTTTGCTTTCTTACTTCTTCCACTGCTTTTTAAATTTATCTTCATGATTTGATTACACTCAGATGTCTCTTCTGGTTTTTTTTTTTTATTAGACTTATTTTTTCAGACAGGTTTTAGGTTCACAAGTGTTTCTTCTGTTTCATGGCTTGAATTTTTATAGTAATTTTTTAATTGTAAAGGTCATTTTCAGGTAAGAAGCTAAACTGATTAGTTTTAGAGCCCTAATACCATTTATATATACTCTTCCCCTTCCCTGCTGCGTGGGACTCCTCCTCTGTCACATATTAAATGTGTATATATAAGTAGGTTCTTTTGTCACGTGATCTATCCAGTGTCATTGAGCTCAGTGTCTAAAGCAATTTGATTTGGAGCTGTTGAAAATTTGAAGTGTGAGACATCTAGATGGTGAGATGCAGTTGGTCATTGGGTTTCTGAGCAAGGAATTCAAGAGAAGGGTCTTGGTAATAAATGCAGAGTTGGGTACCATTCAGGAATGGGTGGAGCTTGAAACCATGGATCCAAGCAACATCCCCCACCCAGAAAGCACGTGAAGAGCCATAGGAATAGCGGGCCGCAGAATAACCCCAGGAGAGTAAACCAGTCCAAGGGCGTGGAAGGGAGGAGGCCCCTCCTGGGAGGAAGTCCCAGGGATCAAAAGTGGAGAGCATTTACAGTGTCGAGTGGATGACTAACTGTGTCAAATCCCATGAAGAGTCCAGAAGATAAGGAACAGAGAGTGTCCCTGATGTCTGATGTCCAGGGAGGTCCCCAGTGACTTCAGCAACATTTGGCATCTAGGGGCAAAAGCCAGGTGGGTGGAAGAGTGAATGAGATTAAGAAAGGGCTTGTAGAGAGTGACCTCCTTTGCAAGAAACTTCTCCATGAGAGGAAGGAAACAAATAGGGCGGTAATGACAGGTTGAGGGGACTCCACAAAGGATTTTCATTGTGATAAATTTCAAATGTGTTCATATGCTGAGGAGAGTCACAGAGGAGGGGTGAATGTGAATGCTCGAAGCAGAGACAGGAGAAAGGGCAGATGCCACCTGGGGTGATAGAAGGCCTGGCCTGGGCTGGGATCGGGAGGATGGCACCTCTCTGGCTTGGGACATGGAGGGGAGCGGGTGGCAGTGTGGAACGGTTTGCTGAGGAAGTTCCTCTGAGGCTAGTGGTCTCTTCGCTGGGTGAATCTGGAGGCCACGTTGTCTTGGGGAGTGACAAGAAAAGTAGAGGCCAAGGCCTCAGCACAGAGGCTTGAAATAGTCACAGGGCAGAAGGAAGCGGGAGAGTTACCAGAGCCGCTCAGAAGGCCTCGCTCCCTCAGACAGGGATGCTGGCTGGCTGTGCCGGGCCCTGGGCTGGCCACTCGGGCTGCAGGGCTCGGGGAGGCACGGCACGCCTCCACTGCTTGAGAACAGGTAGTGAGAGGGAAGGAAGCCTGAGCTAAGAAGAGTGAGTAGGGGCACTGCACTGGAGTCTTGTGTGGGACACGGGGGTGCCGAGAAGATTCAGAAGAGACTTCATGGAGAAGGGGATGCTTGTGCTGAGCCTAGACGGAGGAATACATATCCGCTAAAGAACAGAAGTAGGTGAGCGGTGAGACCAAGCCCCCTACCGCCCCAGCACTGTGACCAAACAGAAAAAGCAGCAAGCAGAGAGGCCCGGCAGCATGGGACAAGCATTAGAAGTTGCCATTCTCAGGGCCGGGGAGGAGGGGACACGGGCATGGGAAAGGGGGGCTGAGGAGGTTCTGGCTGGGAGGCTCAGCCTCCATCCCGTAGAGTGGAGAACCACCAAGGGGTCTGAAGAGCATGATCAGTTCACCTTTTGTAAGGACCACCTGGTGACAGTGCAAAGGCCAGATAGCCACAAAGACCGGGGGCCAGGACTCCCATAAGGAGGAAACTGCTGTCATATATTTCCGAGCAACAGTGCGGGACCCTGACCTGGGGCAAGAGCAGTGAGGCGGGAGTGGAGGGGCTTGAGATGCAAGGGACTTTGCTCACTGGAGGCAGAGAGTGAGGGAAGGATCTAGAACGGCTCCCAGATCTCTGACTCAGGTGACCTGGTAGAGGGCAGTGAGAACTCAGGAGAAGGAGCAGCACTAGGGGATCAGACAGTGAATTTAGAAGGAAGTATGTTGCATTCGTGTATCTGGCAAGGTCCCAGGCTCTGTGTTCTGGAAAAAGATGTGGACTGCAAATAAAGAAGTTGGGATGTGATGGAGTGCAGTCTGCCAGGGTGCAGCGGAGAGTGTATACATGCGCATGTGTGTGTGCATGCGTGTGTGTGCGCATGCGCGCGTGTGTGGACACTGGGAGGCAGTGGGGTGTGGGAACCCCAAGGGAAGGGCCTGGCTCCCTCTCTCAGATTTAAGGAGAGTGGGATGATCCATCCCAGTGGGTGGGGAAGGTGAATCAAGGGAATGAAAAGATCAGGGAGGGGTGTGTGTAGGGTGTGGGGGGTGTGTGTAGGGTGTGGGGTGTGTGTGTGTGTGTGTGTGTGTGTGTGTGTGTGTGGTGGGGCAGAATGTACAGTAAAGAACTCACTCCTCTATGGACTGGGTCTCTCTCTTCTTTGGTGGCCCCAAAAGAGGCTGATGGGGAGCAGGCTAGAAGGTAGGAGGAGAGCCAGGCAAGCAGAGCCACAGAACTCCCAGTGGGAGAGAGCGTGGGGGAGACTGGCCATCCACAGCAGGTGGCACGGCAGAAAGGACCCTTGTGGGAGGTCTGCAGAGAAGCCCGCAGATGTTGGTGACTTTGCTGAGGGGAAGCTGTTGCCAGGAATGAGAGGTCCCATGGGGGAGTGATGGAGGGGTGAGTGGGTGAGGCAAGAGGTCTAACAAGAGGCGAGCGTGGTGTGGGCAGGCCCACGTGCTTCCAAGAGGCCTGCTGGCAGAGGAAAGGGGAGAAGCAGGAGTGGTGGGGGGTGGGGCAGGATCAAGGGAGGCCTTTTGTTAGTTATGACCCTGAGGTATTTGTAAACCGAGAAGAAGCAGTAGAAAGGCAGGGACTGCCCGTTCCTATGCCAGAAGCTGGGAGCAGGCCCAGCAGGTCGAGAGAAGAGGGCCAGGACCTAGAGAGGGAAGGTGGTTAGGGGAGCTGGCTGGCGGATGTGAACATGGCAAAGGGAGGGCCTTCCCCACTTGATGACTTTGGCTTCTTTTTGAAACAGAACAGTTCGTCTCTGAGAATTCTGAGAATGTCAGAGTAAGAGGATGGTGCTTCCCTTAAATCAGGGACTGGAGAGAATGGTGGGCTTGGAGAGAAACCTTGAGAAGAGGGGAAGAGAGCCAGGGGAGGAGGTGGTAGTGGGGGAGACAAGAGGGGAGACTAAGGCTTCCATGGGCAGAATTCTGTACCCTTAGCACAGACCCGGAAGAGGCAGCAGTCTCATCTTGGCAAGGCAAGAAGAATGGGCACAGCAGCATGACTGGGGCAGGGCCCCAGGACTCCAAGAAAAGGTAATCAGGGGAGAGGTTCTTGGAGTCCAGCCAAGAAGGAGAGGGAAAAGCCAAAGTGGGCAGTCAGGAGTAGACTGGAATGGGATAGGAGAGTGAGGTGGAGGGCGGAGTTTGAGATGGTAGAGTCCGCCACCATTTTAGCCCTCGGGCTGTTCCAGCTAACTGTGAGCTCCAGACACAGACACCTGTTTGGTGTCTCAGCAGAACTCAGCCCCGCCTGGGCTGGGAGCCCTTGAAGGACAGGCCACAGCTACAGGGCATCTGGGACTCTGTTAACACCCTACCACCACCATGTCCCAGAGAGCAATTTGCAGGATTTACCAGCAGGAACCATCTCCCAGGGTCCAGATATGGGCAGGTGGATAAGAAATTAGCACTTCCTGCTTAGCCGGTGCTGCGGAGGATTCTGGCTCACCAAAGCATGGCTGGAGTGTATGCCTCACCAGGCCAGGCTAGGATGCTGAATGGGTGACTTCTTATTCCCCCTGACTTGCTCCCACTTAATCCTAATAAGAAGGTAGACAAAGGCAGAACCTTCCCCCAGACACACACACACACACACACACACACACACACACACGCAGGCTCTGCCCATTTCGGGGAGAGTCCTGGTTGCCTGCCACTGCGCTGGTCACTGTGAAGAACTCCGGACAGCTCAGCTTCTGCCCTCCACTCCCTTCTCCTGCCTGGGGTATTTACAGAGGCCCCGAGGAGCCTCTGGAAATGACCCCCAAGGTCTAATTCCTCTCTAGAGACCAAAGCCCCTGGGTTCCAGGGCATATATTTTCTTCTGGAGAACAGGCATGTCAGCTCTGGATTCCCACACCAGCAAACAGGAGAGCCATTCCACGCAGATGGCTTTCCAAGCCTGCACATTAAGTCTGCCATCGCAGCTCAGGGCTTCGTGAGGTGCAGTGGAACCCTGGTCTCTCACAGTCAAGGGCTATGTGTCCGTTTTAGCAAATTTGGGCATTTCCCAAATGACTTGGCATCTAGTCCTAAGAGGCCAGCTCCGGAAAAGGACGAGATGGGGGCTGGTTGGCTTCTCTGTGAATAGGGCAGCTGAAGCTGGAGCAGATAACCTTGCAGTCCTCCTCTGGAGCTCCAGAAGCATCTGCCTAGGGCCTAGGGAGGGGGACCTTCCTACGCTGGGGCCAAAGACCGCAGTGACCCAGGAGCCTGCTGCTTCTGCTTGCTGCTCTGCTCCCCACAGACAATCAATATCCCTAAAGGGCTACTCCTGGGCTCTGCGCGTTGAGTCCAGGGCAGACTACCTGGGTATTGGCTTAGAGGCTGCCCCCTCCCCATCAAGAAAAACAGTGGGGAGCAGGGAGGCGGTCTCCTATCTACACACACACACACTCTCTCTCTCTCTCTCTCTCTCTCATCTCCCAATCGCCGCTGGAAGTCCTTCAGACCAGGCCCTAGCCCCTGAGTTTGGTGGGTTTTCCTGCCACTAGTCTGCCCTTGGACTTGGCCTCTAGGCTGACTGCCAGTGCCTTCCCCCTCAGCTGTTCACCTACCTTGTTCATAGGGAGGCAGTGGGAGAGGGGGAGAACATGAGAACATTTCCTGGCTCCCAAGGCTCAGGAAGGAAGGCAAAGAAGGACAGCAGCTGGTGGAGCCTGGGAGGTGGGGATGGGAGTGGGGGACACGACATGAGGGCAGGGGCGGCGCTGCTTCAGCAATGGGCCCTGCTCTGCACCTGCAGCCACGGCTCACTCTCCATCCTTGGACTGGCCCCTCTGTTGGCAGCCAGCTTTAGCCTTTTTTTCTCAAACCTTTCCCGCCTGATCTTTTCATCCCCTTGAATCACCTTCCCCGAGCCAGGCCCTTGGGGTTCCCACCCGCCACTGCCTCCCAGTGTCCACGAGGGGGAGCTGCGGCAAGTGCACCTTTAGTCCGCAAGGACCACATCCCAGGAATAAGAATGGGGTCTGGACAGGGGGCTTGGCTTGACCCCTCATTCCTGTGGAAGTGGTCAGGAGCTGGCACCCATTTCTTACCACACACTCCTTCCCATGATGACAGCCACAGGAAGCTGCTTCTCTCTCTGGCAGAAGTCAGCCTGGTTTCTCCTCCCAGGAATGGGTTTCATGTGTCTTCCTGGGAGAATCCTGTTGATAAGTATCTTGCAGGTGTGCACCTTATGTGTCATCCTACCTTTCTGAATCTCTTTTGGTGACGTTCCATGGGGCAGAAGCAGGGGACATCAGCTTGTTCTTGCAGTAACCGACAGGTCAGGATTTTTAGAGAGCTTGCTTTCCTATGTCAGGATCACGATGATGTACTGAAACAGCCTTTGAGTACTGCTTGCCTGTGGCCTGGCCATCCGTCAGGGGTAGAGAAGAAGCCAAGCCCTTGTCTCCCTCCCCCACACCTGCTATAACTTCCCTCTGGCACAAAATCAGGGACAAGTCAATGAAAATGGGGGCTCCCCAAACTCCTAGATAAGCCAGGCTCTCCCTGCCTCAACCTAGCCCTGAGCTCACCTCCAGGTTCCACCCCACATCAGTCACGGACACGCACACCCCCCGTCCTATTCTCGTTCCCCTGTTGTTGTACAGCAGGGCCAGGCCCATACTCTTGGCACCTCAAGATTCATTCTCTTAGCTTCTTCCCACAGAAATGGGAGGCTTCTCCTTGCTTCCCTGGACAGATAATATAGACTCCCTAGAGACAAGCCCCAGGGATCACAAGCACATCTTGAACTCTGGAGCCTGCAGGGCCCACACACATTGGTGCACCCCTACACATTCGCACGCGCACGTGTGCGCACACACACACACACACACACACAACCCCCTTTTCACAAACACTCAAGTGGTTGAGCTACTCAGGCCACCAGGGGACCTAGGCCTCACTGCCTGCCCTAGACCTCTGGCACCTGGGCCACCCACGGTGGTGGGAAGTGACAACTGCTTTGCTTCTTAATGTCCTCAGCTGTTCTGAGGGCTATTTATAGTCTCTGGAAAAAGTTGGGGGAGGCTGGTTGCTTAGGTAATGCTGAGCTGACTCCCTGCAGAAGGAACCGAGGCCACAGGTCTCAGGGCCACCTTTGGAAGGTCCCAGAGTTTGGGATCCAGCACACTTAGTCCTTCTGCCCCCTGGGAGCTTTGCTGGCCCTCCTCCAGGCCACCCTAGCCCCCTGCACCCAGCATGCCAGCTCCCCACCCTGTCCCCATCCGTCCACGGGCATCCAATCCTATCTGTCGATAACTTTCCTGCCCTCCCCTCACAGTCACCTCCTTTGAGCCCCAGAGTGACTTGTCTTCCCACCTCCCACTTCCCACCAGCACCCCCTCAACCACACGACACCGCACACCACAGTGGGTCCTCACTGTGACAGGGCCCTTCCCTGACCTGCCAATGACTGGTCGCCAGACCTGATGGCCAACCCCCTCTGAGGCAAGAAGGCTAACTCCATTCCTGCTGCTGCCCCTTAGACAAATGTGCAGTACAACATCCCCGTGTCCTCCGCCTCCCTCCCAGTCATCAAGAGCCTGGGCCTCAGGGGCGTCACCTGCATCAGCCTGACCAGCCTGGATGGCTCGCCAGCTTCGCAACAGGTGCTGGAGTCTGTCGCCTACCACTTGGGCCCCCACCTGCAGAGTTTGTGCCTCAGTGGCGGCAGCCCCACGGAGGCCTCCTTTGTGGCCTTGATCCTGGGCTGCCCGGCCCTGCATAGCCTTGACCTCAGTGGCTGCCACAGCCTCTTCACATCGGGCACGCTGCTCGCGCAGCCCGAGACGGCGCAGCGGGTCCGGCAGGTGTTGAGTGGCCTGTGTGAGCTCAACTTGGCTGGCCTGCGGGACCTGACCGACCTCAGTTTCAACAGGCTCAGCAGCTGTGCCCCCAACCTGGAGCGCCTCTCCTTGGCCTACTGTCACCTCACTTTTGAACTACGCCTAGCCCGGGGCTCCTTTGGCTCCCCAGACTCCTCCCCCTCCAAGCTCTCCTTCCACAACCTGCTGCAATTCGTCAAGGAGAGGGCTGGTAGGCTGCACGCCCTGGACCTGAGCGGCACTGGTTTGCTCCCCGAGGCCCTGAAGGCCCTGGGCGGGGTGGCCGGGCTGCAGCTGCAGGAGCTGAGGCTGCACGGCTGCCAGGACCTCTCCACAGAGGCTGTGATCACCCTGTGCCGTCTGCAGTCGGGCCTGACCTCCCTGGACCTCAGCGGCTGCTCAGAACTGGCCGACGGCGCACTCCTGGCCATTGGCCGGGGCCTGGGGCACCTGTGGTGCCTCCGCCTGAGGAAGCTGCAGCGGCTGACGGATGCGGGATGCACAGCGCTGGGGGGGCTGCGGGAACTGCGCAGCCTGGACCTGGCAGAGTGCTGTCTGGTGAGCGGGCAGGGCCTGGCCCAGGCCCTGGGTTCAGGGCACAGGGCTCCAGCCCCCTTGGCCTCCCTCAGCCTGGCCTACTGCTCCTCTCTCAAGGTGAGCACACCCTCCCCTTCCTTCCTCTGCAGGGCTGGGGCTGGGGGAGCTGCACCCGTGGCAGCAGGGAGGCACTGCCCAGTATCAATGTCCAAGCAACAGCGATGAGAAAGGAACTGAGGACACAAGGGGAAAGGAGCCTGGAAAGACAGTGCTCCTGCAGGCACTCCTCCCCTTATCCCCTACTGTGGGCCCAGACAGAGGAGGTCCAAGGGACCAGGCTGGCCCAGCCCACGAGCTGGCACACCAAGTGCTCCGTGACCCCTGTAGTCTGGGTAGGGGCACTGATGGCCGGTGTTCTGGAGGCAGGGAAGACGAGAAAGGGGGTTCTGCAGGGAATGGATACTGAAGTTATACAAGGAGGTTGCTCAGCTCAGTCTGACAGAAGGGAATGTGATGTGGGAGTCATGGTCATGTCCTGGCTGCAGCCAGTCCCTTCAACAGGGCTCAGCCCTGTCCCTCTGGGTGGTGTCCCTAACTTGGCAGTGTCAGTCCCTCCCTCTTCAGGGGATTATTCCTTCAACCTCTCAGTGTGCACAGGGCATTCCCAGCCTGAAAACTCTCTCATTCTTTCCTCCACAACTGTTTCCTTTATCCTGCTCTGGTTCATCTTTCCATCAGCACAATATGTCTCCTAACTGCTCTCCCCAGGGCCCTGCGTTCTTGTGTCTCTTACAAACCTCTTTAAAAACCAGCTTCCTCTACTCTGCCCTTAGCTCCTGCTCCTGGCAGGTGGCAGCCCTACCCCCATAGTGACTTCACGTTCTGCTTCAAATTCCGGAGGGAGCATACCTGATTGGCTCAGCTAGGGTCAGGTGTCCTTCGATGATCCACTAAGCTGCGGCCAGAAGGCTGCCTCCGCCCACAACTTCCGCAGGGCCTGGGAGCACAGGCACAACAGATACTTTAGAAACTTGCACCTGCACCCTTCCCACTGCAGACAGTCTAGGCCTTGGGCCTCCAGCAAACTCCTCCTGGTGTCCCGCACCTACCTGTTACCAGAACAGGGACATGGTTGCTTCCCTCCACGGACCATCTGGTAGCTCCCTGTTGCCTGTGGGGCTGGAACATCCGCAGAACCTTCCTAGGGACACCTGCACAAGCTACCTGCCCATTGGTCTCTCCCTTCTCCACTTCCCTCCTAGGACACCTCCGTGTTCTCCCTGATCCCAGTGCTGGGCCCGAGCCTCAGGGTGCTAGACTTGTCCTCCTGTGTGGCCCTCACCAATAGGACCCTTCAGGCCATCTGCACCTGCCTAACCCACCTCTCTGTCCTGCGTCTGGCCTGGTGCACGGAGCTCCAAGACTGGGGTCTTCTGGGGCTGGGAGAACCAAGTGAGGAGCCTGCGCAGGAGACCCAGGTGCAGGTCAGGGAAGGGGGGTTGGTCCCTGGGCTCAGCTGTCCTCCTGCCCCTCCTAAGTGTCTCTCTCTAGGAGCATTTGAGGGCCAAACTCAGGAGGAACCTGAGAAGCAGGAGCTTCTTCCCGCAGCTACATCAAGAGCTGGACCATCAGGCCTCGGTCCCCAAGGACCCTTCTGCCCAGCCACAGGGCCCGTCACTGCTCATGCTGCGGGCCCTGCAGGAGTTGGACCTCACAGCCTGCAGCAAACTAACTGATGCCAGTTTGGCCAAGGTGTGGGCCTGGGGTGTGGATAGACCAAGGATCCTGGCACCAGAGCCAGGCCTAGGCCAACCCATTTTTTGCTTAGAAAATGACCCATTCCCTTTGGCTTCTGCTACGTATGGCCATTCCTCTGGCTAGGGGTGGGAGAGCCTGAAAGGCGTCTGGGCTCCAGTGCCATACTCTACCCCCCCACTCCTCACCCCCGTCCTTGCAGGTGCTCCAGTTCCCCGAGCTGAGGCGGCTGTCCCTGAGCCTGTTGCCAGCACTCACAGACAAGGGCTTGGTAGCCGTGGCCAGGGGCTGCCCCAGCCTGGAACGCTTGGTGCTAAGTCATTGCAGCCTCCTCAGCGATGAGGGCTGGGTCCAAGCAGCCCGCTCCTGGCCCAGGCTGCAGCACCTCAACCTGGCCAGCTGCGGACAGCTCACAGAGCAGTGAGTTGTCTGATGATGCCACGGTACAGGGGCTGGGCTGGGTCCCCACGCTGGCTTGCACTCATTGGAGGCTTCCCCACAGAACCCTGGATACCATCGGGCAGGCATGCAAGCAGCTCCGGATGTTAGATGTGGCCATGTGCCCTCGTATCAGCATGGCTGCCGTCAGGCACCTCCAAGCCCAGCTGCCCCAGGTGACCTGCATCCAGTCCCGGTATGTGGGAGGGGCTGACCTGACCTTAACTCTCTAGGGCCAGGTCAGTAACCAACCCTGGGCCTCAGCCTCCATTGCCCCCAAAGACTGAGCCCTGGCCTCTTGACCTGGCTTGACGCTGTGCTTCTGCCCCACTCTGCCACATACCCCAAAGCCCCTTCCCCAAGCTATAAACCCCTTTTTCTAGGAATGGGTATAGGGCTAATCCAGGGCAGCCCAAGGGCCTTTCTGCCCCAGCCTGCCCTAGAGCCCAGCAGGAGCCCTTCCCAGCTATACATCGCTGCCACAGGCCTCTGGAAATGCCAGTTCCTGCTCTCCTGGCCAGGCCTGGGTCTGGAGGCCAGGCCCCCAGGATGCATCAGGAGCTGCAGAGGAGACCTTGTGCCTCCTGCCCTGCCCACTTCTCACACCCAAGGCCCACACCTCACCTCGTCTCGTCCCCTGTGAGAAGCTCACCCAGCCCCTACTAGCACCAAGCTTTAGAAGCCAAGCCACAGACTTTGTTGTAAACCCAAACAAAATTAAAAATTCCAGATCTTACCTCCTTGTCTGAAGCTCTCAGACTACAGGGCCCCCTCCCACCAACCTCCGTTGAAACAGCCCAGCCAAGCCCAGGGACAGTGTGGACAAACACCAGGGGCACTGAGGCACATAGCCAATTTCTTCCTTACACCTGACCCAAAGCCCCACAGGTACCCCCCAGCAAGTCCTAACTTCCTGCCCAGTATGGTGGGAGACTAGAAGCCTAGAGGCCTCCCCTGTCTGAGCCTCAAAGCATGTCCCCCAGCCAGGCCCCAGGACCACACTTATTAAGGATATGGTAAGGCTGTCATCAGGGAGAAAAAAGAGGACAGTATCTCTGGGTAGGGATGTTAGAGGTCCCCAGTCCAACCTCCTAAACAGTGCCAGTGACTTCTCAACAGCAGCTGTGAGAAACTATCTGTCCACCCTCTTTGTCCATCTGTCCATCAGTTCTAGGAGCAGCTAGCATGGCTGCCCAAGTGCCCACAGGCACTGCACTTTATGTGGGGTTCAGAGGTGCCAAAGCTCTCCCAGTCCCCAGGTCAGGTGGGGAGGCAAATGACCCAGCAGAGAGGGACAGTCCAGTGTGCAGGGTATGCATAAACAAACAAGCACCTGGAACTGGGAGCCTAGGAGAGCAACGAAGAGCTGGGAGATCAAGGCAAGACTCAAGTCAGTGAAAAAGGAGCAGCAGGGAAGGAAGAGGGCAACGAGAAAGGACCAGGGACGTGCACATGGCAAGCCAGAGCTGGTGCCAGGGAGGGCAGGGTGGAGCCCCTGGGCCTCAGGGAGGATGCCAGCTTGGGTCAAGCACAGAGAACTCTGGAGAACTCTGCATGCCACAGGCCTTTTTTTTTTTTTTTTGGAGATTTTATTTATTTGACAGACAGAGATCACAAGTAGGCAGAGAGGCAGGCAGAAAGAGAGGAGGAAGCAGGATCCTTGCTGAGCAGAGAGCCTGATTCGGGGCTCGATCTCAAGACCCTAAGATCATGACCTGAGCCAAAGGCAGAGGCTCTAACCCACTGAGCCACCCAGGTGCCCCTGCCACAGGCCTTTTGTTAGACGTCCTAAACCACATGTCTGCAACACATCTAGTTCTACTGCTCAGGCGGGTAACTGACCATCATCCCACAACAGAGAGACACTGAAAAATACAGGATGGGGGTAGCGTACATGTGAGTGTGTAATCACATCAGCTTCATGTCTGAAGAAGCACTCGGGGTGTTAAGGACTGTAGGGGTAAGACAGGAGGCAGGAAACCAGGAAGATTCTTGCCAAGATGCTGGTGGCCTGGACAAGGGAGTGGAGACACTGGGGAGGAAGAACTGATGGTATTAGAAGAGTTAACTGCAAGTGGGATCATGCTCCTAGCTGCCATCCTGAACTCAACAAGTTGAACTTGAACTATTCCAAGTGTGGTGGGAAGGCTCCAAATACAGGAGTGGGCATGTCGGGCCCTGGAGGCCTGAGTCAGAAGCAGGTGCTCCCCCAAGCGCATTGTCCAAAGGAGATGCCATTTCACCAGTTTTCAAGGTAACAGGTTGATGTTTAACACTTGAAAATGTATGTGCGAAGGTGCTGAGAAAGAGAAGTACTGAAGGGCATGGAGGAGGTTAGAGAGAGGTGGCAGCTTCCAGCATGCCCTGTGGGGCCCGTGGGTTGGTGTACTAGCCTCTGAAACTGACCTCCAGCTGGGCCCAACACCCCTCGCCACTTCCACCCCCAGGGGTCTTGCTGGCTGTGGCCCCCTCCACACCCATGTTCCTGGCTAGATTTGGATCAGAACGCCAGGCTTCCAGCACTGAATACCCTCCTGTTAGCATCAGCCCCATCCCACCACCACCTGGGGGCATAAATTTGGAATTCGGAGTTTGCCATTCATCACCAAACAGACCCAGCTTTACATATGTCCCTTTAGGTCTCTCATCAGAGGGCCTCCTAGTCTTGAAAAGGACACGAGGTGTGGCCAAACAGGACTGAGGACTGAGTTCAGATGTCAGGAGCCTTCTGGAAACTAGGCCCCTGTTAATGCGGCCCAGGAAGGTATCCACTTAGGGCAATACCTTCTGCCCTGCCACTTCTCCCTCAACTGGCCCAGCACTGAGACAGGCTGAGGACACATCTGGTGGAAGGACTGGAGGGTCAGCTTGTCTCCAGCCCCTCCTGGAGAAGACCAGCCCCTCAACCACAGCCGCCCAGGTTTGTGGCCCCAGGCAGTGATCTTGCCCCAATACCCCATCTCATTTGCCAGCTAAATTTGAAGGCAGGCTCGGCCCACAGTTGGAGAACTGGCTCGACATACACCCAGGAGTCAAGCAGACTTTATTTCTGCTGCAGCCTCTGCTGGTCAGGGTGTCTGGGCTTTTCCACCCCCCAACCCTTCACCACCACCAATGCCAGCAGCTGAGGCACACAGCCAACCTCACTGTCAAGGTTCAGCGATGCTGCAGTCATAGCAGAAGTTGAAATTGGTGGGGGGCGGGGGGATGGGAGGAGGCTGCTCGGGAATAGGCACATTCTCCAGCTCCAGCAACCGCAGCTTGGTCTCCATCGTCAGCAGCTGCTCCAGGTCCAGCCGAGTCTGCTCACTGCCCATGGGACTGCCTAGCAGGGCACTCAGCCCATCTGTCCACAGGTGGAACTGGGGACAGAGCCAGCTCTGTGAGGGCCTGCCCATCTCTGCCCTGGCCCGTCTGCCCAACTTGGCTCAGCCTGGCCCAGACACTCACCTCCCGTTTGGATGGGGCAATGAAGTTGAGGTACGCCTCTGCCTCCCCATGGTCATAGCTGATGGAGAAGGCTAACTCATAGAGGTCCTGGGGAAGGCAGGGAGTGGAGAGTGCTGAGCGGGGGAAAAAAGCAGGGCAGGTGTGGGTGGGAAGGAAAAAAAGCAAATGGGATGGGAACAGAGCTAAGGCCCAGGCTTCCACTGCACTCACCTTGTTCTGCTTCCCTGAACCCTTCTCCCGGACGTGGGGGCAGTCTTTGCCTGTTAGCAGTGCCTTGATATCAGCCACAGGGACTGCAGGAAGAAGGCTGGGCTGACCACTAGGACCCAGGCGGTCCCCGGACAGGGGGTGGTCTGGGGGGAGCAGGTGGCTGACCCAGACCCCTGCCCTGTCCTCCTTACGCTGCTCAGGCAGACTGTCCAGGGTGGGTGGGCTGGAGCCCTCCTCCATGTCCCCGTACTGTAGCACCTTGTGGTTGGGGGACAGGCAGCAGAACCACAGCTTGTCTGTGAGCAGAAAGGGAAGACGGGAGTGACGAGAGGGGCCCTGACCCCAACCCAGGCAGACTCTGCCCACCACCCCCCAACACCCCCACTTCCCCCACCCCCCCGCGGGCTCCACCACCCTGGCGCCTCCGGCTGCTGATTTTGCGGAAGAGTGTCCCCTCACAGAGGCGGAGCAAACGCTGCTGGCGGATCAGGCCCATGAGCTCTGGCTTCAGCTTCTCCCGTAGCTCCCTGGGGGTGGGGGACAAGAGGAAGCCTTGCTGACTGGGACTGACCTGGGGCAAGGCCTGTGGGGCAGCGGATTAGGGGCTGGAAGGGAAACCTCGCCCACCAACTCACAGTATGGGAGGGGCCAGCGTGCCCTCCTGATGCAGCCGCTCTGTCTGCCTCAACCGCAGCACCTCCCCATAGGGGAGCGCATTCACCTTGGTTCGGAAAAGCTCCAGGGAGCTGGGCTTCAGGGCCAGCGTGCGGGCCAGCTGCTCCCGCACCACCTGCATAACCTGGGGCCACCAAGTTCTGCTCAGCACTGCGCTTTGGACCTCGACTGAGAACAGCTCCTGCCCTGGCTCGGGTCTCCTCCCTCCCACCCTGTCCACCTTGTCAAAGTCCTCCTGGGTGGCTCGCATCTCCTTCCAGGTCTTATTCAGCAGCTGGATGCTCACACAGAAGAGCTCATGAAAACTCTGGTCTTGGCCGAAGAACATGGGCGAAAAGTCCTGGGCAGTTTCGGAGCCTGGAGCAGGGGGGCAGGCGGGGCTCAGGGAGAAAGCGTGTGCAGCCCCTGGCCCTCTCTGCCCTTCCGTCCCCCGTTCCCAGACACGCCGTGCCCAGTGCCACTCACAGGGCTCCCCAACACGAAGCAGCTCACACAGCAACACAGTGAGCTGGATGCTGCTCCGGGCGAAGGGGCACTCGTGCTTGTCCTCACGGCTGCTGTTTTCCAGCACAAACTGCGGTGGGAGAAAAAGCAAATGGGATGGGAGCAGAGCTAAGACCCGGGGGACCCTGCCATCTCCCACCCCCCAACCAAGTACTGACCCGGCTGTAGGCACTGGGTGCGTGTCTGGAGAAGTAGAGCATGTTGTCCAGTGCCAGCAGGCCGGGGGGCACGCGCTCTAGATCCTGTGCAGGGTTGCTGTTCTGGGGGGAAGCAGGACCAGCAGCTCAGGAAGGGCCCCCGGCCTCTGGAACAACAGCAGCCCCGGGGTTGAGGCGAGGGTGGGGAGCTAGGGAGGGGTCACTCACGGAAAAGCCCAGTTTTCGGAACTCGCGGGCACACAGGGAACGGCGACGGTCGGCACTAAGCCCGCTGCTCAGAGACTCCCCCTCCGACTGGAAGGCAGCCTGACGCAGGGCCTGCAGCTGCTCCCGCTGTTCCTGGGGTCGTCGTCGTGGGTTAAGGGGGTGTCAGGATCACAGATCCAAGGCCATGCTCTAGCCTCCCCAGCCTCGTATACCCCCAAGGCACCCACCTGGCTATAGGGGTCCAGTGGTGTCCTCATGCGTGGCTCCAGCAGCCCCAAAGTAAGGGCCTGCAGTACATACAAATGGTGAGCCATCTCATCGCCCAATGGTGTCGCACTGTGGATGATGTTCTGGAGAACAGCCAGTCCGCAGAAGTGAATGGAGGCTTACTGGGGGAGGAAAAGTGGGGAGGGGTCTGCCTAGCCCAGTCCTTCCTACCTTATAGATGAACTGGCGAAGGTTTCTCTGCCACAGGTAGTCAAGCATGTGCTGGGGTAAGTGGGAAGGGGGCTTAGATGATTCAGCACCCCCTCCCCGTGAGCAGCCATCCTGCAGTCCCGGGATGGAGCGCAGTACCCACCAGCTCCTGCCCTTCCTCCCATCCCCCAGTCCTCACCAGATGGGACACTCACCTTACGTTCAGTAGGGCTGGCCCCCTGCAGCAAGGCTGTCAGCAATGCCATCGCCTTGGTTTGTAGCTGCTGGTTCATCCTGGGGCAAGAAGAGGAGGCTATCAGTGGGCTGTCCAGGGTCTGGCTCCATGCCCCTCCCCTGTGTTCCACCCCCACCCCCGGCCACTTACACCTGTAGATGTACCAGCAGCCTATCCAGTGGCACCTCACTCTTGACCAGCTGGCCCAGGGCAGGGCTGCTCAAGGTCACACTCTCTAGCAGCCTGAGGGCCAGGGGCTGCACAGATGCATCCATCAGGTTCATGTTCACGTAGCACACCACCTGCAACAGGGGTAGGGGCTTGCTATCACTTCCCTGCCATGGAAGGCCAGATCTTGCCACCACCCCACAGCCCCACCTGCTGCCCCTAGAAAAGCTAACCCACCTTCCGAACAAAGGGGATGCTGAGTGTCTCCCAGGATACCATGCCGTGTTCCATGAGCTCCAAGAAGGCCCTCAGTGCAAGGGTAAGCACCTCTCCTAAGCTGGGGGGACATCTGGGGCTGAGTGGGGCCCAGGCCAGGACCCCCAGCCCCGCCATGTCCACCACAAACCACAGTCCTGTGCTCACTCATCCCCATCCTCAATGATGGTGCCTAGCCTCTGAAGCCCATCACGGCTGATAACCTCCTGGGCAAATGTCACATCTGGGGCCAGCAAGACGAAGTGGTGCAGAGTTTCACGGCGCCTTTCACGACTCCCATTCTGCAGCCCATGCAAAAGCCGCTCAGCCTCAAGGTCCTGGGCAGGGGTGGGAAAGGTGAGGGAGGCTGGACAACAGCAACTGGAGATGTGGGGGACTCAGATGCCCACTAGGTGGGGCACTTCGGAGCTGGGGTTGGGCCCTCCCACTATGGGCAGAGAGAAAGGTAGGAGGCAAAGGAGCATAGTCTAGGGCAGGGAATGAGGGGAGGGTCAAGAAGGGTATTACTGGGGCAGTGCTGAGGCACAGGATGCTGCCATTCTTGATCTCTGCGCGGTTCTAGAGAAGACGGAGAGAAAGGGAGAGAAGTCATTGAAGGGGTCTGAGGATTGGTTAATCCGGGTTGTTGGTGAGGGAGGGTTTGGGAGTCAGGAAAAGAAAAATCACATTCTAGACGGGGATGAGTCTGAGGGCTCAAGATCAGGTGGGTTAGAAGGGGCAGGGGTGTCGCACAGTCGGGTATGGGCCTAGCGGGTGGGGGGGACTCACGTTCTCAGTGATGTATCTCCTGTGCCCATCAGCAAACTGCAGAGCGTAGCATTCCGAGTGATCCAAGCTCCACCTGCGAGGAGGCCAAGGCTCAGTGAGACAGGTAGAGGGCGGCCCCCCATGCCCCTCCCGAGCCTGGCCAGCCAGCACTCACGCGTCGCACACCTCCTTCAGCACAGCGGCCAGAGGCTTTGCCTGCAAGTGGAGGTCACTCATGGGGCAGGTGTGGGGAGGAGTTGGGGAGGACCCTGGGGGTTCCGAGGGGAAGGGGTCGACCCGGAGGTGGGTGGTGGGGTGAATGTAGGCCAGACAGGCCGAGTGACCTGGTCCAGCCGGATGAGCTGCGGGATGGCGTCAGGCATCTGGACCGCGATCTTCACCACATTTCGCGGGGGCGCCATGGTCCAACCAGGGCGAGGGCGCCTGTAGTTTCCAGACCATCCAAGCTCCAGCCAAGGCGGGCGCCTGGTCTGGTGTCTCCGAAAACGAGGACGTTCCTTGTCCAAAGCTTGGACCCCGGGGCCCGCACTGACGGGTCAGGTTCCCGTTCCAGGACAGGGGCCGCGCGGCCTTCCCGAAGGAGACCAGATTAGTTCCGGGTTGGAGTCCTGTGGGTAGGCGCCGGCCCCGCCCCACTCCCGCAGCCCCGCCCCGCCCCAAGGTGCGCCAGGTCAGGACGCTGAGGGCGGAATGCCAGAGCAGCCACACCTCCCTTTCCAGGAAAGGTAACCCGCCCGGCCCCACCACCAACTCAGCAGAATTCCAGAGAGGCCCTGAAAGAACCAGATCAGAGATAGCCTTAGGCATGGTCTTTATTCACTTGGATACTGTACAAATATTACAATTTCCTTTTGCTGCAAAAAGTATAAAAATAATCTTTATATAGGAATCCATTCGTTACTGCAAATCTTTCTAAATCTCTGCAAATGGCTCTAAATGAGGGTAAATGAATAAACAAGGCGGGGGACCTACAGGGCAGCAGATTGGGCCAATCCTTAGGGGCTTACCCACCCAAATTTCTAGCTAAAGACCTCTCTGTTCCTTCCTGTTAGCAGCACCCCCCAACCCCACCACCTATAGGTCCCAGGACTAAGGGCCCAGCAGATGGGGGAGTACATGGGAGAGGTCCAGGGGGAGCTGCAGGGTCAGGGGAAGACTCGAAGGAGACTAGGGGTAGTGCTGGCAAGCTTCTGGCTCCACCCCAGGCTTCCCTCCTCAGACTGGGAGGCATTGGCTACAACAGGGCAGTGGGGCTGGACAAGCTGCCCTATGCAGGTGATGGCAGGTCTTCAGTTCTGTGCCACTGAGTGGCAGCCGAGCCTGGGCTCTGAGAGGGCTCGGTGAGGGCATGAGGTGGGGGAAGAGCCCCAGAAAAGGAGAGGCAAACACTCTGGCTCCATGGCAAAGAGGGCTGAGCCCCTTGCCCCTGCTTTCCTAGCACGGTATAGGTGCTCGTGGAGGAGTGGGAGTTTTCAGAATTGCAGTGAGGGAAGGCTGGGGAAGCCAGGAGTCTGTGGCTCTCAAGCTGTGTAGGGGTAGAGTGGGGGAGGTCCTCAGGCAGCCCCCCAGGTCACACAGTCTGTGTCCCATCCACACAGGGAATGTCCCTGTCAGTCAGAGGTTGAGAACAGGCACATCGAAGAGGTCACAGACACCTTCACTCTCGTCCAGGTTGTAGATGTAATCGTGGTCTCCAGGGGGTGGAGAAAGGCGGAGGAGGGGGGCAAACACTGCAGAGAGCACCAGCCTGAGGCTCTGGGCCAAGACCCCCACCGCCAGCAGTTGCCCAACCCCCTGCCCACCCCCCACCTCCCATCTTCCTGGGCCACCCACCTTCTGAGGACATCAGCTCCTCCAGCAGCTCTGAGTTCATGCATTCTGGGGAGGAAAGGAAAGCTCAGTTACATTTTGGCTCCCAGCTCTCCACCTACTAAAGCCCATGAAGACCCCCATCAGGACCTGCCAGCCACCCATCAGGAACTTTACTCTTTGCCCAGGTACCAAGCATAATCAAAGGTCCTCAGAAGTGCAAGAGAACAACCAAAAGACCCAATGAGCTGTGCCTTTACCCTATGGAAGAATGCGGACCTACCTCGTGTGGGATCAAAGATTTCTGACAGCTCTTTGGGGAGTTCCAGAACTGAAAAACAAGAAAGCCATGCTCAGGGGCACAGAGATCCAGTCTGATCCCACTCTGGGCTCCACCTTCCTCAGATGTTACACCAC
Organism: Neogale vison; assembly: GCF_020171115.1. NCBI lineage: Eukaryota > Metazoa > Chordata > Mammalia > Carnivora > Mustelidae > Neogale > Neogale vison. The sequence continues at coordinate 18,317,813 of NC_058097.1, forward strand.
CTGTCTTGGGGCTCCACACAGCTGAGGAGATGGAGGCCCTGCCCCAGGCCAAGCTGGCACTGTCAGTCTCCCCTGCTAGATGTGAGTTCCTTAATGCTGAGCCCAGGGTACTAAAGGCCCATCTTAGACTGATACAGCCCTTCTTTTTTTTTTTTTTAAAGATTATTTATTTATTTGTCATAGAGAGAGAAGCGAGAGCAAGCACAGGCAGACAGAGTGGCAGGCAGAGGCAGAGGGAGAAGCAGGCTCCCCGCCAAGCAAGGAGCCCAATGTGGGACTCGATCCCAGGACGCTGGGATCATGACCTGAGCCGAAGGCAGCCGCTCAACCAACTGAGCCACCCTGGTGTCCCTGATACAGCCCTTCTAACTCAGAAGTGCTACAGAAGGACAGCAGACCCCTTCCCTTTATGGACTCAGTAGGTATGCCCTGTCCGATGGCAGATGCCCCCTCATGCCTGCCCATGATGACTGGACAGAGGAGGAGGCAGACACTTAATAGGGGCTGGTGCTACAGGGTGACAAGTCTGCTACAAAGGACTGACTGGGAGGAAGCACATGGGAAGCAGAGGAAAACGAAAGTGGAGAGGTGTGCTGGCACACGACGATCTCACAGGCCAGGTGTAGGGCTCTGGTTTTATCCAGCAGGCCCTTAAGAAGCATTAAAGGTAGGCACCTGGGTGGCTCAGTGGGTTAAAGCCTCTGCCTGCAGCTCAGGTCATGATCTCAGGGTCCTGGGATCGAGTCCCGCATCGGGCTCTCTGCTCTGCAGAGCAGAGAGCCTGCTTCCTCCTCCTCTCTCTCTCTCTCTCTCTCTCTCTCTGCCTGCCTCTCTGCCTACTTGTGATCTCTGTCAAATAAATAAATAAAATCTTTAAAAAAAAAAAAAAAGAAGCATTAAAGGTCCTTTTCAAACACAGAAATGCCCCACCTAACCTGTGTGTCAGACAGATCCCTATCAGGCAGGGTAAAGAGGAGGGTGCTGAAGAATTTAGGGGAGAGGTAGCCGGCAGTGACCCTGAGTGTTGAGGATACATGAAGCCAGTGATGGGAGATGTCTGAGACAAAACTCAAGTTAGTTAATGTGAGGTGGAGAGCAGGAGAAGCAAGAAGGAAATGGGAAGTGGAGTGACAAGCAGGTATCAGGCCTGGGGGACCAGAGTCAATAGGAGGGTACACACAGAGGAAAAAAAGCAAGTTTCAGTTAGTGACACAGGAATGAAGTGCTCACAGGGAAAGGGGAAGGGATGTGCAGAGGAAGGCACGAGGACACAGGTGTGGAGTTCAGACAAAGACCTAGGCAAGCTGGAGGCTGGGGATTCAATCTGCCCAGAATGGATACCCTCCACAGGTGTGCAACAGAGACCTGGGAAGCACATTTATAAAGGCGTGCAAGGAAGAGATCAGAAAAAGCCAGTGAGAGAGAAGGGCCAAAGTTGGTGTCATAAATGCCAAAGGAGCTAGAAAGCAACACCAAGGAGCAAGAGGGCACCAGAGCGCATCAGCCCAGAAACCTGCTGGAGCCAGCAGTCAGGGCGAGGCCATTTCTCCAGAGCAGCACCGGCATCCTGTGGGGTGGGGAGTACAAGGGTCCTGAATGCTGCAAACCTGGAGGGTGATGAGGAGACCAAGACATAGAATGGAATAGAGATGTGGAGTCCAGACAGAAACGACACAGTGAACACGACAGAAGAAACAGAGAGAACAAAGGGTCACTTAGTAAGAAGAGACTGAGCGGTGCCTGTGGGCCAAGGAGAATGAGTCCTAGAAGAAGCAAACACCCAAATGGCAGGATGGATAGAAGACTCCAGGCAGATGATGTCACCTCCCCTAATAAGGCACTGCCCCCACGTTTGGAACCTGAGGGCTGTACCATAGCCCCTTCCCCAGGATGGTGGTTATGCCTTCCCGACCCCTAAGTGCAAGGAGAGGCAGGCAAGGCATGAGAAGGTCCCGAGAGTTCTGGGTAGCCCAAGAAGGGAAGCAAAGGGGCACTGGTGCTGAGCTGGTGGCAGGCTCCTCACTCAGGCTGGCAGAGATCTGGGGTCGAGGCAAGGGTTGAGGCTGGGGTGCTGGCCGTTGGGCTGGCCAGCTCTGGTCTGGCTCAGGAGACAGATGAGCTGGGTTCCAGCTCCAGCTGTTTCGGACCTGAGAATGGCTGCGGCTGGGTTCTCCCTGCCCCTCAGGGGACACACACTCACCTCCTGTGGGGTCTGCCTTGATGGGCTCAAAGGAGGTAGAAGGGTTGGGTCCGGATGAGCTGCTGCTGCTGCTGCTGCTGCTGCTGTCCAGCAGGGCGGAGGACTGCAGTGGCCGGGTGTCCAGGGCTGCCAGGACCGAGGGGAGGGAGCCGAGCTCCCCACCGTCCTTGCTGTCTGGTCCAGGGCCGCCACTCACTGCAACCAGATCCCCCGAACCCAGTCACTTGGGAGCAGGAAGTAGGATACAGAAGCTTTGTGCTAGAACCTATAGTCAGGATGACAAGAGCCCTGGTTCCCAGGCCTAAGGACAGAGGCACGGCCAGTCCCCAGGCCACAGAGGTGACCTAGAAATGAGCCCCCGAAGGAGAGAGGGGCATGAGGCCTGCAGGAGGGAGACTCAAGGATGGCATGGCTGCTGTGGCCACACTTTGAGAGTGGCTGCCAGGGAAAATGAGACACAGGTGAACCTGGGGAGAACTGTACCCAATGACACCCCTTCATACATTGAGAGCTTCCCTATTAAAAAGAGCTCATTCACCACCATAGCAAGGGGAGGCCAGCTGGAGGCCAGGTAGAGAACAACCCCACAGGGTCTCTTCCAACTCCGAGTATACCTCCCCCAACACTGAGGCATTGCCTTTAGGGCTCCAGAAATCACCCCATCACCAGTTGTCTATTATATCTCACCTGTGATCTCAGTTGCTGGACCAGGCACCCCCTGGGCTTCAGTGATGTCAGGGACAGGGACAGGGACAGGGGTGGGGGTGGTCAGCTGGGGACTACTTGGGCGTGAGGTGTCCTGGGGTTGGGCCAGCGTAGGCTTGGGCAGAGGTGGAGGGGTAGAGACAGCAGGTGGGCTCTGGAGCAGATCTTCAGGTGGTGGCACAGGCACCGCCACAGGCGGCGAGCTCCATGCCTCCTTGTTCACCAGCAGCACTTCAATGGGGCCACTCACACTCTTCAGATGAATCTGGTACTTCTTCTGTCCATTGAGGCCCTAGAGGTGGGGGATGGGGGACAGGTGGAATTAGAAGTGGCTCGGCTCCTGCCTAACCCTGGGCCAGGACCACAGCGTTCTCTCCCACCCTAGATGCCCGTCCTTCTAGATAAACCCCAAACCCAGGCCTCCCCCTACCTGCCCCACCCGGGACTTATCAGGCTCCACAGCCAGCACCCGCCCTCAATCAACCCCGCCTGCCTGGGCTTAGCACCCACCTCTGGGATGGGCACCTCGAGGCTGGTGCCCGACGGGGCCCGGATGGCCAGGAGGGTATCTCCTAGAATGACAAGGATGGGTCAGGGCCCATGGGCTCAATCTGATCTGAGAATGAGGGTGCCTATCCCTTTGAGCAAGGAAGGAAAAATACAGTCTCTTAGGACAGTAAACCTCACCCAAACCCCACACTGGTTGGGGAAGAAAACTAAAGCTTTCCTTGACCAAGAGCCCAAGGGTCAGTAACCAGGAAATCTGGGTTCAAACATGTGTATCGAAGGATTGCTGGCCATGGGCATCTCACTTCCTGATTGATGGGCCTGCTACCTAGGAGTAGATGTTCAAGCCAAGGCCAATGTTCCTTCCCCAAAACAATGCAGAGAACGCAAGATGGAGAAGGAGGAAGGAACATCTATAATGCAACTAACTACAGGTTGCAAGTGAGCACCACTGTTCCCTGGAGAGAAGCATGCAAGAGTATACACACATCCTCTGAGACCCCTTATGCCTCTGTCATGCCTGAGAAGCCAGACCCAGGAAACAATGCAGATGGGGACTGACCCAGAAACCCAGCCCAAAATTCTTATATGCTTTCAGTATGATTTGCCTCCATGGGGTTCCAATGACCCTTAAATCCAGGACTTACCCTGCCTGGTTCCTCTTAGGCAAGCCCAAAGAACCCTCTTAGGCAAGCCCAAGGAACCCTCTTAAGAGAGAAACTCTTCTTGGGCACTGAGCCCACTGCTCAGGGCTGTAGCTCAGCGTGGCCCCACCCCCACTGCCCCCTACCCAGGCTCTGCTCACCAGCAAAGCATCTGCAGATGTCCTCATGAGTCACGTAGGCCAAGGTGTGGGGGTTAAGGAGAACGGCTGATGCCCTGCCTATGGTGACAGACAGCAGACCACAGAGAAAACCCAGCTCTTTAGCTGAGATCTGACATACAAGAGAAAGATCCTGGGCCTTGGGATCTACATGGAGAAGGATCACAGACCAAGAATGGTTGGGGAAGGGCTTTGAGTCTGAGGAGGGATGCCAAGGCAGGGACCTGGCCAGGAGCTGCAGGATCATCCTCCCAAGAAGGACAGTGTCTAGGGCACCACAGAGCAAACCCAGCTGGACTAGAGGGCCCCTCGCCCACTCCCCGGGAGCAGGGACCGCCAGGAGGATATCAGCTGTTCTGCACGTCCTCTGTGACATTCCGGATGCTCTGCTGCACCCACACCTTGTGCTTGTCCAGTTCTTGTTCCCGCTGCTGCAGCTCCTCGATCTCAGCCTTGAGCTCAATCAGCTTGTCGGCAATCTCCCGAGTATTGCAACCAGGCCCCACACCCCTGAGCCCAGGGATTGAGGCTTAGAGGAGCTGCCAGGAACTCTGGGTCCCATGGCCATTGCTCTCTCCTGTGTCCTCCTCCCCACACCCCTGACACTTCTGAGTAAAAGATGCCATCGCCCTCCCAGGTGCCCCCACTCACTTCCACTGGATGCTATTCTTGGATTTTTTCTCGATCAGCCCGATACCTTCCAGCACGTTGGTAATGTCGTAAATCCGCCGCTTCTGGCGCACAGCAAGGGTGTCAGCTGCCTGGCAGACAGAACAGAGCGCAGGATACTCAGCCCCACCCTCAGGTGTCCCCCCAGCTACCTCGAAACCCAGTCTGGCAGTGATCTGAAAAGGGGGTGGCCTGAGTCCCAGCCCTTCTCCCAGGCACCAAAGCAGATCAGGACCGCGGGGCAGAAGAGGCCTGGCACAGTCTGAACTGATCTTCTGATGCTCTTCTTCCCACACCAGCAGAGGAGGGCCACGAGGACCCGCACCTGCAGCCCAGAGCTTGTCACATATCTGACACTCAATGGCTTCGGTCGAATGAATGAAACAGCTCCCGGCCTCCCTCCCGTGAGAAAGCGCACCGATGGCAGCTTGCTCTCCGAGGGCTCAGTTGGACGGCCCCGGGGGTTCCCACTACCGGTCCCGGCCTGCCTGGTCCACTATCCTCCCGGTCGCCCCTTAGCTCAGGCCGCACCAGCTTGAGGTCAAGCACGCCGTCCTTGGCCTCCTGCAGAAGCGACACGAACTTGGTGGTGAGAAGTCCCAAGCTTTTCTCGTGCCGGCTTGGGGTGCCCGGGGGCGGCGGCGCCTGTGGCCCGGCCTCCGCCATCGCTCCCGCCCGCCGCCTCCCCTCAGCCAGGCCAGGCCAGGCCGGCGCCGCCGCCACTTCCGCTTCCGTTCCTGGCCACCCGGCCGCCGGCGCCAGCGTCGCCGTTTCCGCTTCCGCTCCGCGCTCTCCCGGGGAACCCGGCGCAATTCCTTTCTGCGGACTCGGCAGCAAAACTTCGGGGACCATCAGCAAATGTCCAACCGCCGAAGAGGACGAAAACAATCCGTGGATTCCGGGCGAGAGGACAGAATGCAGAGGAAGGTGGAGGGAGTCGGTGGACAGCCCCGGCAGTAGTAAAGGGAGAGCCACAATAACCTTTCTGGCTGCCCAGCCTGTCCCCATTTCAGAAGAGGAGACCACGCTGCCTGATGAGGCCAATATATTTCCCCAAACCTGCTCCTAGAAGCTGTCCCAGTGTCTTGGGTTTACTGACCCTATTAGTGTCCCTCACTTCTTGCCAAAACAGCAAGCACTAACTCCATCTAGCTTGCTCACTTGTCTCCATTCCCATTCCCCATCCCTGATCCCAGCCTCATCTTTCTCTTGTCTCCATACTGCAGTGCTCAGAGACCAAGGAGTTATAACCATTTTCCCACCAAGGCAAACATGCTCATATGTGTACATACATGTAGAGCACTTAGAGCAGTTCCTGGAAGGTAGGAAGGATCGTGTGTTGGCTAGTACCATGTTGTTATGTTTGATACCATCATTATTTGTCATTTATTTTAGGTCAAGGTCTCTGCGAAGCTGTCTTTGAGACAGGGAAGTTTATTGAGGATCCTCCCTCGTAAGGGAGTAAGACAAGACGTGCAAAATTGGGCAGAAGGAGGAACTAAACCATGATACAGTTATAATCGAGGCCTCAAGCCATCCTATTAGCAGCACTGAAACTGGGGTGGCCCTTCCAAGGTGGTCCATGTCCAGGCAAGGTTACCAGGCCTTTGTGCCCTAACTTCAAGTGAGAGACTCAGCTGTGACATCTCAGCAACCTACACTACTGGCAGCTAGGGAAACAAGTGGTGTTGTCTTGAAGGGTGGATTTGGGTGGTAACTGGGGTCCACTATATTAGTACTCGCCGGTGGTCCTCTCCATGGCCCTCTCTAACTCTTAAGACAAACACAGCTTTCATAGCTCTTCTACCCCTCTCTCATGATCACCCACCACACACCCTCCTCACAACAGCCTCTGACCTCTCACCTCTCCGCAGAGATGCATACCCTCTTCTGAAAAGCCATCAACACAGTTTTCCCACTGTGATGTTGTCTGCACCCATATTTGTGTACCCTATTCTCCACCCCAAGTTGGGGCCGTCTAGTTCATATCTGTGTCCTGAGCACCAAAAAGTCCTGGATGGACTGGGCAGGACTCAGGGTTCACAGGGAGTATGCCCCCTCCCCCCAAGGAAGTGGCCCCCAGGCCTCTCCACAATGCAGATGCACTTTCCTGTTGGGAATAAAGGGCCAGAGGCTCAGCTTCCTTCCTTTCCAGCATTTGGCCTTGGGGAAGGAGGGGCCTTGGACAGAGGAGGGTGCTCCTGGGCAGGGAGGTGGTACAGAGGCTTCCTTGGGGAGAAGTCTGCTGCGTGCTGAGGTGTGGGCTGGAACTACCCAGGCCTCGTGAGCCGGGGGAGAGAACACCCAGTTCTGTCCTGAAGACTGGGGAAGAGGGACATCCTCAAGGCCAGGACTTTTCAAAGGAGAAAGAACTGGATGCCTGGTCAAGTCTGGTGAGTTCCATACCAAACCGTCCTCTGCAATTCAGAGCAGCAGCGGGGGCCAGCAGAGGCCTGTGCCTACCCTCCCCAACTTGGGTGTCCACAGGGGAAAAACTAAGAAACCCAGTCTCCCCATCACACTCACCTCCTTCTCATTTCCTGAGGAGATTGGGCAAGAACCCCCCAAGAACACCCCTCCTCCTTCTCAGAGGGCCCTAGACTGAGGCCACAGCTCACAGGAGCATCCATTCTGTCTGCTTGAACCCAGACTCTTGCCCCCACTCCTACCTCATCTTCGGCTCCTCCAGGGACTGCCATGGACTCAGCAACCAAGGACGAAATGCAGCCCTCACTTCCCCCTGGTATGAGCTCTTCTGGGTGGGCTAAGGGAGGGATGGTGGCAAGAAAGATGGGAATGGGGGGTTGGATTCCCCTCGCCAGGTCTGGCTGGAGCTCTGCAGGGCAGCAGGAGGAATGGATCAGACTGTCCTAGGGGACAGGCTGAGAAGTAGGAAGGGGAGCAGGTTCGGGCCACTTCCTGTAGGCCCTGCCCAACTGACGAGGCTGCCCAGGCTCTTCCTGCCCAGGGCCTGAGTGGCCAGAACAGGAGAGGGCGGAGCAGCTTGCCCGAGGAGCAGCGCTCAAATGGGCCTCGGGTATCTTCTACCGGCCGGAGCAGCTGGCCAGACTGGGCCAGTACCGCAGCCGTGAGGTTCAGCGTACCTGTTCCCTGGAAGCACGCATCAAGGTGGGCATCGGTCGGGAAAGGAGTGCTGGGGATGTGCTGTGGGACTGCCAGGCCTCACTGGCTGCCTCCCTCCCATAGTCAGTGGTGCAGTCCTACCTGGAGGGTGTGAAGACTGGCGTGTGGCAGCTGGCCCAGGCTTCTGAGGCCGTGCAGGGAGCCCGTGAGGCCCTGGGCCAGGCGCATGGGTTGCTACAGGGTATGGCAGAGACCACGCAGACCCTGAAACCGCTGCGGGAACAGGTTGCACAGCACAAGCAGCTGCAGGTCCTGTCTCAGCTGCTGCCCCGGCTGTGGGCAGGTAAGTGTGCAGGGGTCCTGGGCCTCAGCCCCCCAACCGTTAGTTACAAAACCCCCATCGCTGATCGAGGGGTTGGGGCACTAGCGGGAGATTGCAGGGACCTTCCAGAGAGTAATTCAGGCTTCAAATGGCATATGAAGGAGGATACAAATTGGGATTCTGAAATTCTCAAGCATGAGTTGTCTGAATCAGGTCTGAGACTCAGCCAAGTGGCTCTGACCACCCTGGTTGCTAATTTATTGAAATAATTCCTTAACAGGGTAAATAGCCACTAGCATGGCCCCACGAATTCCTCACTGTCTTGCCTCCAGGATCCCTGACTTTCTCTTGTTCCATCAGCTCAAAAATTTACACTTGGCCCACCAGGTCTCTAGGCCCTTCCCTGGGTCCTTTCAGATTGGTCGGTGCTCTGCTGTACTGCTTAGTAAACATTTTACACATCACTCCAGCCCTAGGGCCTGAGCATCCCCTGCTGTACCCATTGTACAGGTGGGAGGTTTGAGACTCTGGACTCTTTCATCTTCTCCCTGCTCAGTGCCAGCTGCAGTGGCCCACACGCAGACCCTGATTGATGCCCAGCGGCTCTTGGAAGCATATGTGTGTCTTCGGGAGCTGGAGCAGCTGCAAGAAGAGACATGGGCCCCTCTGGAAGGCCTGGAGTTGCCAGTCTTTGAGGGGCTGGGCCCTCTGGCTGAGGCTCTTGGCCGGGCGGTGGAAACAGCTGCAGGGGCCGCAGGGCAGCTGGCAAGGGAGGACCCAGCCTTGCTGGTGGCTGCTGTGCGTGTGGCGGAGGTGGATGCTGGGTACATGGCCTCCCTGGAGCTGGCCCCCAGGGACTGGCGGCAGCGCTGTCTGCAGGCATTACAGGAGGGCCTGGAGAGGACCCACTTTGGGACACCTCTTCTTCCTGAGCCAGGGGCCCTGGCAGGGTGGCTGGAAGCCCTGCGGGTGGCTTTACCAGCCGAGCTGGCCATAGCTGAAGCACTAGTAGCACCCTGCTGCCCACCACACTACAAAGTGGTCCAGCTGTGGGCCCACACCCTGCACAGTGGACTGCGCCGCTGCCTGCAGCAACTCCTGGAAGGGCCTGGACTAGGAGCTGCTGATGCCTTCACCTTGCTGCACTGGGCACTGCATGTGTACCTGGGGTCAGTCCGTCCCCTTGGGGCAAGGGGAAGTGGGTGGATCAGAGGCTGGGGGCTCAGAGTGACCCTGGGCTACCCATCTGCAGGCCAGAGATGATGGGGAGCCTAGAGTTGGGGCCTGAGGCTGACGTGTCTCAGCTGGAGCCCCTCCTGACCCTGGAGAACATTGAACAGCTGGAGGCAACATTTGTGGCCCAAACTCAGGTGAGTAGTTTGGGCCTAGGTACAGAGAAGCTCTGCCACCAGCTGTGGGCCTGTATCTGTAGAGTCGAATGTCTACCCGTCTCAAGCAGGATCAATGCCCTGCTATATACTGGCCCTCTTTGCCCCTTCCTTCAGGCCAATGTGACCCAGTGGCTGCAGAGGGCACTGGATGGGGAGGTAGCTGAGTGGAACCGAGAGCAGAAACCTGGCACAGACTCTTCTGGCTTCTACCACTCACCTATGCCGGCCATAGTGTTGCAGGTGGGTGGGAAAAGGCCAGACAGGCAGGAAGCCCCCATAGAGAAAGGGAGGGGAACAGGGCTAGGACTCTGCTGATGGTCACCCATTTCTGCCTGTAGATCCTGGAAGAGAATATTCGCGTGACCAGCCTGGTCAGCGAGTCACTGCAGCAGCGGGTGCATGGCATGGCACTATCAGAACTGGCCACATTCCTGAGGAGGTCTGCGAAGGCACTGACCAACGTCCAACCCCTAGCCCTGCTCCTGGGGCAGCCCGAAGGGGATCTGAGTGAATTAGACACACTAGGGGGAAAGGGTGTCTTCAAAACAGGCTCTTGGGTTTCTTTGAGGTGGGGCTGGAGTAGCAGGGACTTAGGTTGTGGGGGCTCCAGAGTGACAGGTACAGGAACTACCTCTGCCCTTTGCAGCTTTAGTGATGCTCTGATCCGATTCTCTCGAGACCACATCAGTGGGGAAGCAACAGCTCCTCATTACGTGCCCTACCTACTGGCCACCCTCAACCACCAGTCAGCACTCAGGTACCAGACACCCCGCACCGAACCCCTGTCTGAACCCGTTAGGTATGGACCCAGTCCACACTAGGTCATCAGAAATTTTAGACTCACATAGCCCTGGGAATCCCATCCTAGTTCTACTGATTGCTAACTGTGTGACTTTGGATGAGTTACCTGATCTTTCTGAATCTTGTTTTTTTTTTTTTAAGATTTTATTTATTTATTTGACAGAGATCACAAGTAGGCAGAGAGGCAGGCAAAGACAGAGAGAGGGGGAAGCAGGCTCTCCGATGAGCAGAGAGCCTCATGCGGGGCTCGATCCCAGGACACTGGGACCATGACCTGAGCCAAAGGCAGAGGCTTTAACCCACTGAGCCACCCAGGCGCCCCTGAATCTTGTTTTTCTTATCAGTACTACATTGGGTAATAATGGTACATTCTGAGAATCCCATGACGGATGTGAAGTACCTACCACAGTGCCTGCCTGCCAGTATCAATTATTCGTTCATTCATTCATCCAACACATACTCATCAAGGCCCTACTCTGCCACATAACGTCTGAGGTTAGAGTTGTGAACAAAACAGGAAAATATTCTCTTCCTCTTGGGTCTTATGTTCTTTGGGGTGGAGGACAGAGAGAACAAACAAGTTAATGATGAGTTTGAATCTCTCCTGACTGGGATTAAACTCTTTCCTTACCTAGACAAAAACCAAAAGGCATGATTTTCTCGAAGTCTCACTGCAAACCAGGGGCAGGTCTGATTGGGTTCCTTCTAGATGCGAGTCCACAGCTCCTTGGTACGAGCCCCAGATCTTCAGAAGTAGAGAGCCGCCATTCTGGTCCCCTCGCGCCACACACTTGCACCACTAGGTGGCGACAGAGTGGCTAGACAACAGAGGGCAGCAAGGGCCTTGGCCTTGGTCCTGAAGCCTTAACTTTTGGTCGGTCCAGCTCCTCCGTGTCAGGCCTGCAGCCCGAAGGGGCTGCTTCGGGAGCTTTGGCTCCGGTGGGGACAGCGCTGGACGAGTTACAGAGGAGAATTTGCCGTCTGGCGTTGGAGGCACTGCTGGCAGAGCTCCAAGTAAGGCTTCAAGTGGGGATGCGGGTGGGGGAGGAGATACAGCATATTTGGATGTGCGTCTTTGCAGGGGGAATGCTAGGTCTGGATCGTTCTTCCAACCCCGTTTCTGCCACCACTCACAGCCCCTGTTCGCGGCTCTGCCCTCACGCCGGTGGCTGTCGAGCCCAGAGCTACTGGACGATGTGTGCGAGCGGACAGCGCGCTTCTGCCAGGAGTTTAGGCGCGTGCGGAATCCTGAGGCCCAGGTGCGTTTAAGGGAAAGGCTGGGAAGTAGGGAAGCGCTCATGGGAAAGGCGTGCTGAATCCACTGCGCTCTCCGCAGCTGCTCCTGGCGGAGGCAGAACGTATGGTGGTACTGCAGTACCTACGTGCGCTGATGCAGGGCCGCCTAGTGTGCCGAGGAGCCCACGAGAGGACCCAGGTGGCCGAGCGCCTGCAGCACGACGCGGCCCAGCTTCGGGAGCTTTTCCTTGGTTTGGTGAGAGTTCGTTAGGCGAGAAGATGGGCGGGAGTCTCAGTGGTTAGGTGGAGGTCCAGGGCGGGCGTGAGACCTACTCTGCCATGCCCAGGGCCTGGAGGAGAGTGTTCAGTGCGCACCAGTGCTCCTCGCTCTGCGGGATCTGTTGAACCTCCGCGACCCCATGCTGCTTGGCCTCGAGGTGGCGGGTCTACGACAAAAATTTCCCGACGTGAGGTGCGAAGACTGGTTCTGGTTGGGGGTGGGGGGAGCGGCGAGGGAGGATGGATTCGGGCGGAGTGGGACGGAGCTGACACACACCTCTGTTATATTCCCGTAGCGAGGATCATATCTCTGCCCTCTTGGACCTGCGCGGGGACGTGTCGCGGGAGCAGCGCCTGGCCGCACTCAGCTCCTTGCAGGCCGGCCCGCAGCCCTCGCCCTCTGCCGGTCGCCGCGCACTCTTCAGCCTCGTCCCAGCACCTACTCCTGCGCTGTCCTCTTGCCTTCCCTCGGGGCCCTGTGCCTGACGCCCGGCTGCCCTCCGGATACAGGGATGGCCCCCAGAGGCCTGAATTGTGTATTGGAGAAGGGGGTATAAAATAAAAGTGCGACGATTAGGGGGTTCACGCTCAGTGAAACGCCTAAGGTATCCTGGCTCCAGTCCTGATATATGGGCTGTACCTCACCTATCCTGACATCAGCCCGGTATGGACTGCGTTCGCAAGTACCCGCGCTTCTGCCGCCATAGGTGGACTACAGCCCCACCTGTCCGCGCCGGGGCAGTCAGCTCGTGTCGAGGCCCTGACTCTGAAGGCCGAGTAGTACGTGAAGCGCTGAAACCCGCGGGGTCCTCGTGGAAGGGTCGGGCTTAAGATAACGCCACGCCTAGGGGCGTGGCTTGGTGCGGACACCACCCCCTCGGCTCTGCCTGACCCCACCCCCAGCTTTGTTCTCGGGTGCGCGCCGCCGCCGAATTTGACGTGAATAGGCGAGCCTTCCCGTGAGCGTGCGCGCGCCCGAGTGCGTGCGTCACCAGCGGTCGCTCCCGCGGGCTGGGCTGTCGGCGACTGGTGTTGCAGAGCGGGAACGGCGGCGGCGAGAAGAGGAGCGAACAGGTGGGGGCGCGGTACGCGGACAGAACCCCCCCACCCCCGAGAGGCCGCGAAGGCGCGCGACACGACCCCTACTCACCAAACCAGGGACCCCCCCTCCATTGTCCTCTGGCTCCGCCCCCCATTGGTCACGCCCTTTGCTCCATCCTCCGCCACTTATTGGCTGCAGGTCACGCCCCTCCTCTCCCCCCCATTGGCTCCTCTTTCACGTTATCCTCTCCGGGAATTTTCCTATTGGCGTACCACACCCTCTCATTTGTCACTAGACTCCACCTTGTGTCTGCGCTCTTCCCCAACCATCTTTCATTCATTCCGCATGTAGTGCTGGGTGCTTGGGACATGGGGGTTAATCAGATTCGTCCCTGCCCTGAGGGAGTTAAGAGGGTAGTGTGGGGACACGGATCTAGGCTCCGACAGTGACAGCTTGGGGTGGTAAAGAAGGCTCCTAGACACTGGGAGCCTCCAAGTCGCCAGGGAGGCTTCCTGGAGGTGAGACCTAAACCAAGCCCTTAGGAATGGTTAGGAGTTTGCCACAGGGAGGCAATTGGGAGGGCATTCTTGGCGAAAGAACCTGAGACGTGAAAGAAACAGGCGTATTCTTGGTAATTACAAAGAGGTAGGTCGAATGAAAGAAGGGAGGGGGTGGGGATGGAAGTAGAGACCCAGAGACCAGTGAGGAGTCCAGAAAAGCGTACAGTTAGTTGAGAAGAGTGAAATCTGAGGCCTGAAATCTTTTCAAATTGCTGGTCACTAGGCAGAGGGAAGAGAGGTGGGGTAGGGGATCAGAAATTGATAGGGAAACATAGAGTGCGTGAAAGGAATTATTCCAGTTCTGAGAAGTGCTCTTGGGTTGATCCATTTATTGAGCAACTGCTCTGGATCGGGTACTGTTCAGGGTTCTGGGGACACAGCTGTGAACATTCAAAAGGAGAAAACAGATAACTAATAATGACATATACTGTACTTCATGTGGTGATAACTGCTTTAGAAACCAATAATATGGAGAAGAGAAGATTGTGGTGGGGAGGAAAGAGGAGGTTTACTATTTTAAAGAGAGTGTGTTAGGGAGACTTGTCTGATAACATCTTTGTGAAGAAATCTAAGGAAAATGGGAGAGTGAGCCCTGCGGTTATCTGGGGGGAAGCATTCCAGATAGGAGACATATTCAGTTTGGAGATGCCTGTTGTACATTCAAGTAAAGATATTGAACTGAGAACTGGCAACACCGGCTGGAGGTTTATAGAAGTCTGGAGTGGTGTACTTAAAACCATGAAATTGGATGAGATCACCCTGGGAATAAGCATAAATGAAGGAGAGAAGTTTCTATAGGAATTTCCAAGTCCTGAGGCATTGCAATTTTAAGAGATCAGGAAGACAGGAATGATGAGCGAGAAGGACCAAGAACTAACAGCCAGTGAGGTAGGAGAATATATTTGAGTGTGCTTGAGAAGCCCAAGTGGAGAACATGTTTCTAAAATGAAATGATTAATTTGTCAAGTGCACCGATCAATATGAAGATCATTGATGATCTTGGTCAGATCAGTTTCAATGGAGAGTGGGGACAGAAGCCTAATTGGAGTGAAACATAAGAGAAAGCAGGAAAAGAAGGAATCAGACTGCATACAGATGGGTGTTGTGCTGCAACAGGGAGCAGCTGCTGGGAGATGCGGTGGAGCTAGAGGAGTGTGGGGTCAAGTGAGGGTCTGGTTTTGTATTTTTAAGACAGAAATAACAGCATGTGTTTATGCTGCTGGCAAGAATACATAGAGAGGAAGAGATTGATGATGTTGGAGAAATACTGGAATTGTGTCTCTGAACAGGCAAAGGAGTTCAGAATCTGGAGCCTTCTGTCAGTCTCTGGGGAGAAACTGGATTGTTCTAAGCCCTAGTACAGAGCAAGGGGTGAACGTGCCAACACCGGCCTTGGATGACCATTAGAAAGAGGCCTCTGATAGGAGACAGACCAAGGATTGGCTTGAATTTGCTGAAGTCTCCCTCTGCTCCCCACAAAGCTAATTCTAACTGGGATTTGAACATATGACCCAGAGGTGAGAGAGACCATTCCGGGTGGAAGGACTAACATATGCAAGGGGCATGCAGGCACTCAATCTGACTGAGGCCAAGTGGGCCTGGCGGAGGTGGTGGGGCCAGGTGGGAGGGGAGGGATGAGACCGAAAAAATGCCATAAGTGGAAGGCAGGTTAAAGGAAGTGAGGCTCCCTCAGCCATCTTCCCAGCAGCTGGGGCTACACTATACCAGCTCCCAGTCTGGGTGGGTGCCGAACACAGGGATTAAAGTCATGAAGGGGCTCAGGCCTCACTTTCAGCAGCTCACAGGCTAAGGGGGTTCCAGTACCACCATCTAGGTGAGTGTATCAATTCTGCCTCCTGTTTCCCCCAGTCCAGCTTCCTTGGGTGAGCCTGGTGGAGGGAATGGACACGGGAATGGGGATGAAGGCGCAGCTATCCAGATCCCTGGTGGCAGGCCCCGAACCCACTAAGCACCCAGCCAGGGCATTGCGGAGCACAATGTGGAGCACAAGGCCTGTTGGTGCTCAGGCAACACCCACTCATACTGGCCTCCACATGCCCTTCTGTGTCCCCAGAAGTCGACAGTGTGGGGAGTTGGAGTGACCCGGCTGGATGTGAACCCCAGGACAGAATGGTGCTGGACTCAGGGGCTCAGGTGTATGAACAGGCACCCCCCAGCCCACCAACTAGTCCCTCGTCCTTGGGCCATAGACTGAAGCCCTCAGACCGAGATGGGACACTGCTGTACCCCTGGCCTCAGTCCCTGGCCTTGCCCCTGGCTCTGTCAATCCCCTCAGCCCTGCGGCCCCGGCCTGAGCTGCAGCCCTACTCAGAGCTGCACTTGGGCCTCCGTGGCCACATGCGTCGCAGTGAGAGCACCTATACTGTAAATAGTACTGGCCGGCGGGGGGGTGGCACCCAGGGTCGGGCCCCACCTGGACGGGGACGGGACCCAGGTGGGGGAACCCTGCGGCCTGCAGCCTCCCTGCCTCACATTGCTAAGACTCGAAAGGATGCAGGCCGGGGTGCCAGCAAGAGCCCTTGCATGTTGGTGGCCTTGCGGCCAACCAATATGGACCGAGAGCGGGACAAGTTCTTCCAGTCCCACTACACCTACAACCCACAGTTCGAGTACCAGGAGCCCATGCCCACGGCTGTGTTGGAGAAGTACTGTGAGGCTTCTGGACAGTTCATCCATCAGGTCAGTCCAGCCTGCCCTCCTCATCCTGGTCCTGGTCCTGATCCTGATCCTGAGCACCACCTGATCTGACCAGCCACCCCAATCCTCTGTGCAGGCAGTTGGCATCATTGAGGCTGTCCTGGAGAAGTTTGGTACCTATGAACACTTCGAAGCTGCAACGGGGGGCCAGCTGCTGACCAAGTGCCAGATCTGGTCCATTGTTCGCAAATACATGCAGAAGGAGGGCTGCGTTGGGGAGGTGAGCTAGCCCTCGCTTTGGGGCCCTCTTCTCTGTGCCCCAAACCAGGCTGCCAGGCCCAGCTCCCCACCTGGCCAGCTTGGGATCCCAGGCAAGCCCCCGTCCCTGTTCTAATAAGGTGGGAGCTGGCTCTGAGCAGAGGTGGTGAAGGGTGTGTGGCCTGGCTGCCTTGTGGCATCAGGGGTCCACCTGCATCCTGGTCTCAGGGCTGGTGGCCATGGCTTAGGTTCATTACCACTTGCAGGTTGTGGTGCAGCTGAGTGAAGACCTGCTGTCCCAGGCAGTGATGATGGTGGAGAACAGCCGACCAACACTGGCCATCAACCTGACGGGAGCCCGCCAGTACTGGCTGGAGGGCATGCTGCGGCACGAGATAGGTCAGGGTGTGGGTAGGTGGGTGGGTGGGTAGGATGAGGGGGGTTGGGACAGGGTGGGGGGCAGCAAGGGGCCCCAGTAACCCCACCCCCCTCTCTTTCTTCCCCTTCCTTCCGGAGGACGGGTCCTTTCCCTTCGTGAGCAGCTACCTCCTCCCTCTGGCTCACAGAGGTAGGCCAGAACATGCCTGCCCGCTATCTGGGCTCACCCTCATCTCTTGCTCCTTTTGGGTATCTCTTCCTCTACATCTCTACTTCCTCTCTGATTTTCCTTGACAGTGGGGACAAGGCTGCTGAGGCCTGGACAGGCCAGAGGGAGTACCCTGAGGGTCCCACTAGCCCAGCCAACATGGAGGCCCTCCTGGGTGGGTGGAAAGCCGGATCCTAGGAATGGAATTAGTTGAGGACATAAAGCCAGGTTTTAGGAGGAGATAGGTTGAGCTGAAAAGGAGAGCATGGAACGGGAATTACTATTCCTTTCTGTCTGTTTCTCCTATTTAAGAATCCTGTAGCTCTGGGCAAAAGATGTTTTTCGCTGGGATCATCAGCATGACTGTCAAACTGATACGGACATTTGGAGATGGTGGGCTGCGGTGGTTTGGGAGTTCCTGCACCTCTCCGAGGGGCGTGGAGGGCAGTGTGGGTTTGGGAGAGTTGCTTTTGTGTGTAGCCCTGGATGGGTGGGGAAGGATTCTTGTGTGTGGGACTCTAAGCCCTTGGGTGTGAGTTCACCTAAGGAGGGTCTTCCCACTGCCTGGGGTTGGGTGAGTATGCATTTGGGGCCGGGGTTGGGGCAAGAATTTGCACGAGAGGCTGAATTTAGGGGCTAGAGTACGCGTGAGTCACCATGAGTCACCTTCGCTGTCACCGGCTAGACCTTCTTTAGGAGGTAGCAGGACGTAGCCCGCAGGCTGGTCCCCTAGGATGACCTACCCAGTGGTGCCTTCCTCCGTAGGCACTCACTACCTGCGGGGCGTGAACAACGCGCGGCAGCCGTGGCACAGTGCCGAGGGCCGGCTGCAGTACGGACTGCGGCCAGCGAACCCCACGGAGGAGGGCTTGGCCAGCCTGCACAGCGTGTTGTTCCGCAAGCAGCCCTTCCTGTGGCGTGCCGCCCTGCTCTACTACACCATCCACCGCGCCTCGCGCATGTCCTTCCGCCAGCTCTTCCAGGACCTGGCGCGCTACGTGCAGGACGCTGACGTGCGCTGGGAGTACTGCGTGCGCGCCAAGCGCGGCCAGACTGACACCTCGCTGCCCGGTGGGCGCCCGCGCGGGGTTGGAGTGGGGTGCCCTGAAGGAGGTGTAGGACGCCCTGAGCCGGGCCTGGGGGCGGGGCAGGCCTACGGCCTAGGGACTCACAAACCCTCTCTCGCCCACAGGCTGCTTCAGCAAGGATCAAGTGTACCTGGATGGCATCGTGCGCATTCTGCGGCACCGCCAGACCATCGATTTCCCGCTGCTGACCTCACTGGGCAAGGTGAGGGGCCACGGACCTCTAGGGATCCCAGCCAGCTCTCCTTGTCCCTGCAGTGTTCCCTGAGCCTCTGATGGCTGCCCAACTGAGGATTAGGTGCCAGGCTTCTTTGGCGGGGAGACCTGGGGGGAGGTGAACAAAGAGGTACTTGACCTAGGCTGCAGGTGTATGTGTAGATACCACACCTCAAAGGAGGCGAGCATTCAGGTCAGGGGAGCAGTTAGGAAGGTTGGGGGGAGGAGGCTGGAGAAACGGCCAGACACCAAGTCTGGCTCTGGGTATCTGTGCCAGGCTAAGGAAGGTAAACTTCACCTGAAGCAATAAAGAATCAGGAGAGCTTTCAGAAATGTCACTTTTGCTTTAGAAGGCTCCCTGTGGATGTTCTGTGGAAGGTGGAATGGAGAGAGAGGCCTAGAGAAGGGAGTGCAGTGGGAGGAGGAAGCTGCCTTTCCAGTCACTCCTGTGGAACTTAATGGCAGTCTAGTCTCCTGTGGCCATGCAGTGGGAGGAGCAAGCTAGGGAAAGCTCTTCAGAGAGAATTCCTCCAGCCCAGTGGCCACCCTGAGTTGGAGGGTGATATTCCAGGTCCCTTCCCTCAAGCTGACCCAGGGAGCTGTGAGGCCGGTAGGGCTGGCATAAGCAGGCACCCGGGCATTCAGCATTGGGTGTGGGGTCTGAGGTGCCTGAGGGAGATCACGGGAAAGGTGTTCAGGAGGTGTTAGATACCTAGTTTTGGAGGTGAGGGAAGAAGCTGGGTTGGGGTTAGGAGAGCAAACACACCTAGAACTAAGCCTCAGAGTGTATAACATTGGGAGTGGATCTGGAGGGGAAGGGGAGGCATTGCAGGAGCAGACGGCAATGAGACACTGATAGAGAGCAGTGACCAGCTACCTGAAAGCCATGGCTACCTCTTGCTCCCCCTGAAGATCAGCTTCCTTCCTGCAGGTGTCCTATGAGGATGTAGACCACCTGCGGCCCCATGGGGTGCTGGACAATACCCGGGTGCCCCACTTCATGCAAGACTTGGCACGCTACCGGCAGCAGCTGGAACACATCATGGCCACTAACCGGCTGGATGAGGCAGAACTGGGCCGCCTGCTGCCTGACTGAGGCTGGCTGAGAGTTACAGCCGGAGGCCCTGGACAGAGGGCTCCAGATCAGCTCTCAGAACATGAAGATGACTGTTCTGTGCTTCCATGGCCTGGGTGTTTCTTGGTGAACTGGGAGGGCAGGAGCATCCCAGGAGGTAGGAGTGGCAACATCAGAGCCTTTGGGTCCTTTGCTAGCCTCTCTGGGGCCTAGGGACCGGTAGTAGCATGTCACGCAAACTGAGTCTGCCCTCTTACGTCCGGCTCTCTGTTGAACAGAGGGGAAGCCTGGGGGCAGGAGGGAGGCTGAGCATGATGGGGATGGGGGGTGGTTGGGGAGTAGAAACTTGTTCTTGCATGAGATGGCTTTGGGTGTCTGCATACTCCAGTGTCTCCCTTCCCCCACCTGGCCCCTTGGTGCTCCTTCAGCTTTCACGCTTTCTACCTCTCACTGGGTCCTGGTGGGGATCTCCCTTCTCCTAGGGTGACTGCCTGAGCATGAGGGTCTGGCTTTCACACAGGCTCAAGGGGCAGCGGTCCTGGTGGTGGAGACCCAGCTGGGCTGGGGTGTGCTTTCCGGCATTTTGCCTCTCCCACTGCTCATGTATTTATACCCTATTTATGTGCTCTGCTTCCTGGGGCTGGGAGGCAGCAGCTTCTGAAGGTGTGGTGGAGGGAACAGAGCTCCTCTGGAAGGCACCAACAGTTCCTAGCCCCACTCTCCTCTCTGTCTCTCTCTCACACACACATACACACACAGTCCTTTAGGCCTTGTGAGTCAAGCCCAAGAGCTCACTTGGCCTTGCCCCCAGCCCCCAGCCCGTCCAATGGCCTGTGCTATTCCTGTGTCTTTGCCCACACCCTCACAGCTGGCCTCTGGCAGAGGGTGGCATAGGCTGGCAACAGCCACATTTGAGACTGAGGGGCAGGCCCCTAGTTGTTGTCCCAAGTCTTGAGCCACCCCTCCCCCAGATCAAGATGGTGTAGAGGTGGTTGTTGCTTCTGGTTTCACCTCAGACTCAGCTGTGTGATGCTGACCCATTCCCACTCTCACCCTTGGCCTTGGTTTTCCCATCTGTAAAACTCAGAAATGCAACTGGAAAGTCCTTATTCATCTTGTCAGTGAATGTGTGTAGAGCACCTTCTGGGTGCCAGTTACTGGTCAGAACCCTCCCTGAGTCCCCAGTCCAGAGAGAAGCCAGACAATTAAAACAATTACAATGAAGCGTGTGGGCTCTGTCTACCCAAGATCCCTTCCTCTTCCTCTCTCCTAATCTCACTTCTCAAGGCTGTGAGCTCTAGCCTACCCTAAGTGGAGAGAAGGCTCCCTTCCCTGTACCATGCCCAAGGTACATGAAGTGGGGGGCAGGTATCTACACAGCCCCACCCCCTGCAACTGGTTCATGAAGGGAAAAGGACTGTGGGGCAGGGTCCAGGGGTCTGGCCCTTGTCACACTAGGGGCCTGGGACTGAGGGCTCTAGGGGGGCGTGGCTTGGGCTATTGAGGATGAAATGGGGCTAAGAACTGGACAGTGGGGCATGAGGCTGCCCAGGTTGCTGAACTTGAAGGGCATGGACCCACACCCTGGTTCCTGGGCAAAAAGTCAGAGTCACACAGCCCAGGCTGACCCTCTAGAGTTTATTCCCTTCTAGTGGTACTGGGTCAGGTGGAGACTTGGTGGCAACCCCCAACACATGTCAGGGCAGGATCCCAGGTCCTACGCGGCTTGGGCAGGGGTGGCCTGTCAGTGTTCCTTCAGCATTCAGGAATCTAGAGATGACAGAGAAAAAAATGGTCAGTAAGGTGGGGCCCACGCTCCCGCCAGTCCGGCACCGGGTTTGGGTAGCCTCACACCTTCAGACTCATCACCAGCCTCGAAGTCGGCCTCGGGCTCGGGCTCGGGCTCAGGCTCGGGCTCAGGCTCGGGTTCGGGTTCCGGCTCCAGTTCAGGTTCGGGTTCTGCCTCTGCCTCTGGTTCTGGTTCGACATCCCGCTCAGCCTCTTCAGAGGCCCCAGCTTCCAGCTCCGGATTGAGTTCCTCGGGCGTTCCGGATTGCACTGCCTCTGAGCCCCCGGGAATCCCAGCCTCTTCGCAGTCTGAAGCTCTGGGCAGTTCGGGGCAAGTGGTTCTCAAGCCAGGGGCCTCAGGTGTCCAGTGGCCAGGGCACGAAGTGTCGTAGCTGCGTTCCCGGTAGCCTGGGGCGGAGGTGGGAGTATCTGAGGCTCATTTTCTGCCTCTGCGGTATCCCCCGCGCACACACACACACACCCTTGGGGGTGGGGGAGACTAGTACTCCGTTCCCCACTCTACCCTTTATGCCACGCCCCGCGCTCTGGCTCAGGCCCCGCCTCCGCGCGCTCACCGGTGCCCACGTGCTGCCAGTCCCAGGCGGGGTCGGGTGTCCGCGTGGTCCGCTGCGCGCAGTGCAGCAGCTCCTGACAGGCGACCTCGCCCTTGCTCTGCACCAGCAGCAGCAGGCGGCGCACCCTGCGCTCGGTATCCGGCAGCGCGTCTAGCGCCTCGTACTCGGGCCCAGTGAGCACGCCCCGCGCCAGCAGCGCATCCAGCAGAAGCCCCGAGTCCGCCTGCAGCGTCTCCACCAGGCGTTTCCGCTCGCGGTCGATGGTTTCTGAGGGCCGCTCCTGCGCATTGCCCATGGCGGGGGCTGCATGGGGGAGGGGAGAGAGGTAGTGGGAGCCGGGACTCTCCACTTTCGACCTCTCCCCCAGGGTCTCAGTGAACACCCATGGCTGCGATTTAAGTTCACCTCCAGCCCGGTGGCCGGAGAGCTCCTCGGCAGAGGGCTTGTCCCCAGTCTACTCAGGCTTCTCTTCGTCCCCTAAATGGCAATTGTGGCTCTCCTCTCCTCTGGGTCCGTATTTACTCTCTACCCCTCTCCCCAGTCAGCATGTCCCTCCTGAGCCCCCGCTACCTGTGGATCCCATATTCTATTCAGACCTAGTTTATCCAAAGGAACTTCTATTTCCCAGCCTGCTTCCCCACCGTAACAGGAAGAAAGACGGTCCCAACTGATCCCAATACCCAGCCTGCAGCCTCGACTTTTCCAGTTTATCCGCTATTTCTGTCATCCTAACCTCTTTCTTAGTCTGGCATTTCCTGTCCAGCTTAGACCCTGCAGAGCACTGAATCCCCTCCGCACCCAGAGCACAAGTGCTGAGGGCCTCCCCTCACCGACTGAAGGAAGTCCGGGCTCCTTATTCTGACTCCGAGGATACGCGCTGCCCCTGCAGCCCCTCACCAATGCCTCCAGTATGTCCCATCTCCCTAATACCTAAGCAGGGTTACCTGAATTTTCTTAAGTCCTAGCTCTGACCAAGATCTGACATCACCTGAGATCCAATTGTTTCCCTGCTGCCCTGGGAATCTTCTCTTGCTGCTTCCTTAAATGCCATAGACCCAACTCATAAAAGCTGCCAACAAATGCTGCTGAACTTTCAGTTTTCTTCCATGGATCTTCCTATTTTGAGAGCCTGTCTCTAGCAAGCAGTGGGTGTTAGGTAGAAATTAATCCATTTATTAACAAGCAAGGACAATGGCCCATCCCATCACTTCTGGGGTGGCCTGACCCAGGCAGTAAGGCCCCTGGCATTAAGCCGCAAAGGGGTCAGGCCCTAGACCACTCCCTCTCTCAGCTCATCTCCTCTAGCCTTGGCTTTGTCCACATAGCACCCTCCTGGGTCTCATCCTCCTTCTGAGGTCACTCCCCTACTTCTCTATCTGGCTCTAGGTCTGGGAGAGGGGTTGTAGTCCAAGCCCCATCTTGCCTCCAAGGTCTCTCTCACTACCACCTGGTGTCATGCTGTGCCTCCCTGGTCATTTCACTGCTCCTGGCCATACCGCATTGTCAGCGCTTCCCCCAGACTACTGAGCAGAGACAAGAACTACCCCCTGCCCGCCCCCCGCCCCCCCCCCCCCCCCGTCTCCATCAGCATCCTCCCTCAGCCCCCCATCATCATCTCCTGTGACAGTCTCTCTCAGTACCCTTCACTCCCGTCCCGTCCCATCACCCCCAAAGCATAGTGACTTTGACAAGTCTCTGGGGCAGGATTTATTGTCCCCATTTTACAGATGAGGAGACAGCTTCAGAAAGACCAGAGGGCAGAATTGGAATCTGACTTGGTCCAGCTTGAACTTTGAGATCTCCTGCCAAGCAGAATATCAGCCTCAACTACTTGTCCCCTTTCCCCACTGCCCATCAGAGAGAATTAAGATCGTGTGGCCTGGCCACTCAAACCACCTCCCACGCCTATGGACAGCCAGGTTTCCCCACACACACACACAACACCTATTTCCCTCTGCCACACAGTGCTGGGAGAACCGTGCAAGCCCCTGGCACATCTAAACGTTTGCAGATGCTGTTCCCTAAGCCTGGAATATCCTTCCCCTCCCTCCACGCTGGGGGCCCATCCTCCAAGACTCAAATGTCCCCTTGTCCACCCCAGTGCCTGAGCGTCCCCAAGGCAGACTGGCTCCTTCTCTTGTGTGCCCCAGAAGCAGCATCTCACCACCACGCTGACATCACTTCACTGTGTTCAGGGACCCTCTGCCCTCTTCAGCGAAGACCTCCAAAGACTGTCTCCCAGTCAGGGGTGCAGGACCTGCTCAGTACAAGTTGGGGGTGGGGGACAGATTGGATTGACCCCACCTCCCTCATGGCTCTGCAAGTTATTTTCATGTTAGCCTCCTCCCTGCAGTATGCCAAGTGCTGCACTTTGTCCTGTGTGGGGTGCACAGCCCCCAGCGGCAAGTCAACCGTCGGAACTGAATACCGAAATTAAGTCCCGGCCAGTCCTTCAACGATCAGAGGCCAAATCCGGAGCTCCAGGTGGCTCCAGGTGCGAGGCATCGAGGAAGGTCTCGGCCTCCCTCCCACCTCTCAGCGCGGTCTCTTATGCTAGAGAGCGAGGGTTGTGGGAAACGGCGAGAGGCTTTACAAAAGAGCGATCACAAGGCTCCCCTTACCTCCCCCGCACCCAGTCCCACCGCTAGAACCCGGTGGAGGGGCGGTGCTCACAGACCTCCTTCGAGCTCGGCTGGTGGTGGTCGGGCGCGGATTCTGCCCAATCTCAGTATCTCTTCCCTCCCCCAGCCGGGTGGGGTGGGGCTCCCGGTTCTAAGCGTTCTGGGCGGCCCCACTCACGGGTCGAGCCTCCGCGGGGCAGTAGATGACGAGGCAGAAAGGGCAGGGCGGGGTGGGGGTGGGAGCAGCAGCTGCGGCGGGGGCGGGGCGGCCAGGGCTGCCGGGAACTGGGAGCGGGGAGGGGAAGGGGGGAGTTCTGGGGACACCCGGAGGCAGGCTTCGGGGGCCGCGCACCCCTGGGCTTCTAGGCATAGTCCGCCTTCCCTCCCCACCCCAGGCGCACGGAATGAATCCGGGAGGGGGGCCTTCTGGCGTCGGGCAATTCCCGGGAGATTTAGATCCATCTTCTCCTTGAACTCTCTCTGCTTATCCCAGATAAGGCTCAGAGAAGGGGACCAACTTACCCAGGATCACAGAGCAGATGCATTGTGGAACCGGATGTGACCCCCAAAACCCCTGAGGTTGTAGTGGCCACGTGCTAGCCCTGGAACCGGCCACTGGGCAGGAGACTAAGCATAACTAGGGCTTAGTGTCCCAAGCACCTCCACTCTCCAGGGGTTCCGCTACTAAAGCTTTAGCTGGAAATTTCTATGAATTCAAAGTCCCCCTCCACCCCCACCCATGACTTCTGTGCTCCCTGGTCGGTAAAGAAAAGAGACCAGAAACACAGAAAAAAATGCAGTTTATGTGCAGGGCTCAGTGATGGAGAAGGACCACAAAGTAGCAGGGTCTTGGTTCTGCCTCTTCCAAGGGCACCAGGAAGCCCAGAAGGGGGTGCTGCTGCAGGCCAGCCCCTCAGGTAGGCTGGTTTCAGAGCCAAGCAGGTCTCAGGGGGAGGGATTGGACCCGGGGCCTAGGTAGGAGGCTCGGCTCTCAGGGGTGCTGTAAATGGTTAAAGCTCCAGGAAGGCCGAGAGTTGGGCCTCCCAAAGCCGCTTGGACATCCAGCAGGAGTGGTGCCCCAAGGGTGGAGTCCTTCCCTAGGAGGATTGGGCTGTGCTCAGCAGGGAGAGACAGCTCTTCCTCCTCTCTTGGAGGAAGGAGAGCTTTACCTGTCCTGCCTGCTGGTCAGTCAGGATGAAACATCCATTCTCTACTCTCACCCACCGCCAGAGCATGGGTAGCCTCAGTAGCTATCCCAGGGGCAGCCTGAACTCCCAGTACTTCCCTTCAAAACACAAACTTCAGCCCACCCAATCCTGGCAGCTCAGACCAAGGTCCTGAGTCACCACAACTCTCACCTGGCCCTGGAGAATTTAACCCTTTGACTGCCAGCTCAGTCTCACTCCTCTCTGGACCCAAGGGCTGCATCTGCAGAGGAGAACCCCAGGAAGCAGTTGGGGAGGGGAGTGGAGGAAGAGAGCTGGGGCTCTGGCTGAGGGCTTGGTTCAGTAACTCTAACCCTTGCCCTCCCCACCTTCATCTTACCAGGGACAACTCCATGTCCAAGTCCATCAGGGTCCATTCTCGCCCTTGGTGGCTGGGGCCCAGCACCTGGGGGAAGCGCTCAGCCAGTGGTGCCCTTTCCCCCTCCAAACAGACCCCACCCAGGCCCCCCTCCCCTCTGCCCTGTGCTCCTGCCCTGCTGAAGGTATACTCACATCGAGGGGCCCTGCGGGCTCCACACTTTCAGTGGGGGGCTGAAGCAACATGGGAGGTAGCAGATGCTCTGGGCTCCGCACCCCCCTCTCCAGGCCCAGAGTTCCCCTGCACACAGAGAACTGCTGTCAGCCTGCAGTGTTCACCCCACATTAGGTTCCTAAGGAACCTGGATACATCAGGATCAAAATAGGACAACTACAAGATGGTAGGAGAGGATTCCCCACATAGAGGGTGCTTAAGGAGCGCCTCTGCTTCCTAGGTTTGACTTGAGGTTTGGATTATGGAACTAGGGTCTTGGGATACATGTCCCTTTTGTTTGGAATTGTCAGCACCCATGGTTCTTAAACTATAGTGTACTTTTCAATGTTTCCAATCACCGAAATGAACTCCGTTACAATACAGGTTGGGGGGGGCGGGGTGCCTGGGTGGCTCAGAGGGTTAAAGCCTCTGCCTTGGGCTCAGGTCATGATCCCAGGGTCCTGGGATCGAGACCCCCATCGGGCTCTCTGCTCTGCAGGGAGCCTGCTTCCTCCTCTCTCTCTGCCTGCCTCTCTGCCTACTTGGGATCTCTGTCTGTCAAATAAATAAATAAAATCTTAAAAATAAAAAACAATACAGGTTCCGGGGCTCTACCCTAGATGGACTGATTGACCTGATGGGAGCTTCTACTTCCCAGGGCATTTTGATGCTGGTACTCTTTAGAGCAACTCTGAGAAATCTGGTCATCATATTGCCTCACCTCCCCCTCAGCCACAAGGGGCAGGCAAGGCTGGGAAGTTAGCGGTGGTCTACCTGCAGAAGAGGCCCCCAGGGCTCCCAGGCAAGAATGGACGCTTTGCTCACCTGTCAGATACCTCCCTGGGACCCCTTGGTTCAGGCTGTTGGGCATTCCTGGGCCCCTCAGGGCTGAAGTTCCCTTTCCCTTCCAGGATGGCCTGCACCACAGCCACAGGCAGTGGCGGGGGGGCTGTCACGCAGAAGTCACACTCGTTTGGGGCCAGGGCCAGCCCGGCCTCGCCTTCCCCCCCTGGGCTGGCCGGCTCTTCTTTGAGCAGTGCCAGGCCCTTCTCCCTGCACCAGAGAAAAGCTTCAGCCAGACTCCAGCACTGACCTCCCCCTTATCTCCACAGCCATCTGGGCTGCCAGGCCCTCCCCTACAAGCTCTCCAGAGGGCAGCCCTGTCTGTCTTACCTCCTGCCACTTCTGGAAGGAGAAAGCCTGGTCCCATCAGGGGATGGAGAGTCTTCGTGGATGTCAGAGATGATAGGGCCCCTGGCCCTGTGAGAGCTGCTGAGTCCCGAGGCGGTCTCTGGGAGGGGCTGTAAATAGATGACTGAGCCCAGTTCTTCCTCTCAAGCAACAGGGAGAGCCAGAACCTAACCAGTACCCACATCTACCAGGTCTGAGGAGTAAGATTTGAGGGGGGAGGCTTATTCCATGCTGGGGAGCCTGGGTTTGGGGTGGAGCGGAGGTGGGGGGCTGGCCTCCACGTTCTCTTCCTGTTAGGGAATGGGGGAAAGGAATAGGCTCTCCATAAGCCCACTTTTGCCCTAGGGAAGGGAGGAGAAGAAAAAACCTACCGACTGGATACAGTAGGGGTCCTGCAAGAGGGCACCAGGTAGGGGACAGGCACTGAATTTGGCTGGTGTTGGGCATGAGCTCCCCTCCTCCAGCATCAGGGACCTGTGCAGGGGGCAGGGCAGCTACATCCCCCAGGCCTCTCAGCCTGCACCTCCCTCCCTCAGGCCCCAGCAGCCAAGTCAGCAGAGCTGAGGCCTGTTGCCAGGGCATCAGTCACATGTTGGAGGCAGAAGGGGCTCCCCCCAGAAATGGGGGCCTTTTGGGGGTGGAGAGGGGAGGGAGAGAGCATGGTTTGAGCACCAGACCCTCTGCTGTTGGGTTGGGATGTTTTGGAGTGAGGAGGAAGGGACTGCTAGGGGTAGGAATTTCGGGCTAAGGTCTGGAACACAGGGATCTGGGAATGGGAGTACTTGGTAGGATTGGAGGGAGAGAGGGAAAGTCCTGGAGGGGGGACCTTGGGGAAATTCCCATGGGTTGAGGAACACTGTACTGCAGGGACGAACAATGAGGATTCCTGGTGAGAGCTGCTGGAAGAGAAGGAGTCCCCGCATGGGACCTCTGGCAGGGAGGTTCCTGGGAAGTGGAGGGGTGTGTGGGGGGGGTGGACGTCGCTGACTTTCTTACTCACAGCTTTCTCTTAGCTCCTGCGCTGCTGGACCCTGTCTGAAGTGGCCCAAAGAGGCACTGGATCAGCTAAAGAGGAAGCAAAGAGTTCATTCATACTTGGGACATTGTCCCCAACCAACAAGGCACTTCCAGGTGGATTTGTTCAGGAATGGTAGAGAGAAGGGTAGGGGGAGAGGAACACCTTTCCAATGACCCGGTGCTGCTGACCATGGCTCTGCCGCAGAGTCACCACCTCCCTCCATAAGATCTCGTTCTGCCTGCGAGGGAAGGCATGGGAAGGTGCTGAGGCATCTGAGAGTCCTCCCGGTTACCACCCCCCACAGAATGGCAGGTCTAAACCCACGACCACTCCGATGAGCATCGATCCGCCCAGAACTGAGTTCCACAGCTCAGCCTCTTTGGACGGAGGCACTAAGAAATGAGAGAGGAAGGAGCTGTCCAGAAGAACTGCCTGGCAGCCAGTGTTCTCTCGCCCAGACTCCCCTTCTCCCTCCCAACCCTCCTACGCCCCCTCCCCCCGCACTGCCTGAGCTCCCGCAGCCGCGCCTCGGTGCTCTCCTGCACTCCCCGCAAAGCCTGCACCTCGCCCAGCAGCCGACCCAAGTCCTCGGGGCGCCAGCGGCCGTCGTCGCTGCGCAGCGCTGGCACCTGCAAGTGGGAGGCACCATCAGTTCAGAGTCTTCGAGAACAGGGCTAGCCTTCTCGACACCTCCACGCGAGTTTGCTGGTTCCCGAAGGACGCCCCCACCTTGCGCCGCACACGTTCCAGTAGCTGTTCTCGGCCGCGTACGAAGCTCGGGTGCTGAAACTCGACGTGGTCGCGCTCGGGCCTAAGCAGGCCGCCCTGCTCAATGCTCACCACCTTCCGAAAACCATCTAGGGAGGGGGGAGTGGGAGCGTAAATTGCCCCACCCCCCCGCTCACCAAGGCCCTCGCACCCACGTCCCTCCCGGTCCTAGGAACTCACACATGTTGAGCTGCCGCACAAAGCTTGCCATGTTGCTGTGCTTGAAGTATTGGGGCAGCACTTCCTTGGCGAAGCGGCTCTGGTCGCTTACGAGGAAACTGGTCCCGCTCTGCCAAGAATGCAGCCCGCCCACCCACGGTGCGGGCGGAGACCGGACGACACAGTGAGCCGTGCCCGCCCTCGGCCAGGCCCCCCGCTTTGGCGCGCGCGCGCGCGCGCGCACACACACACACGCACACGCACAGACACTCACGCGCTGGAGACCCGTGCCGCTCATGAAGACATGGGACAAGGCCAGGCCAGAACCAGCTCTGCGGCCTAACCTGGAGCGACCACAGTCAGTCCCTACCCTAGCCAGACCCACACTCCGTACTGGGTTCTGGGAAAGAAAGAGCAGAAGCCAGACTTCCAACCCTGGACGGGTCCCAGATCCAAGACGCCACCCCGATCCAGAACCAGACCTAGCTCTTCCCTTCTCCAAGTCTCTGTTTTCCTATCTGTCTGTTGGGGTGGGGTGGGAACTGAATGACCTCAAAGATCCCTCAGGCTCTAGGTCTCCAGAAGGCGCCTACCCTTTCCTCGGTCCGGAGGAAGTCGCCTCATCTTCATCTCGCACAACCCCTCCAAGTTAAACTACACTGGACAGCTGAATCGGGAGACCCATAACCCTGTCCCAGACAGGGGTTGGGTGGGCGTGGATGTTCACTGACGTGGAAGGATCCTGGGGACCACTGGGGAAGTCACGGGGCCCCAGCCCTCACCGGGCTCCAGCGGATCAGGTGGTCGGTCCCCGGGTCTCCCACCAGCGCCCATAGCTTGCCGAGGAACGCAGGCACTGGGCTGGGGCCCGGCTCCGTGGGCAGCGCGGCTGGCGCTTCCTGCATGGCGCAGTCTCGGCCGGCTAAGAGCTCGGGCCGGGTGCCGCGGGCTTGTGAAAGCCGCGGAAAGTGCTGCGTTTGCCGCCCGCCCCGCCCTACTCCGCCTCCCCGCGCGGGGTCAGGTGGGGACCACGTGCGAACCCGCGGGGCGGGGCTCAGACCTCGGCAGCCGCACCAGCAGTCGGAGAGGGAAGGCTGGGATCGAATGTGAGTGGAGGGGTGCGGTGGGGAGGAAGACCCGGGTTCTAATTCCACCCTACTCAGGCTGTTTCCTCCTTTGATCTTCGGGAGAAATCACCCATGCGCGGCCCGGTGTGGGCTGGAAAAGCCCTAGAAGGCGATAGCCATTGCCTGGATAGGGAGGGCAGATAGGAGCAAGGGTGTGGAGAGCGGGTGCGGAGAGAAGCTGGCACCATTCCGCAGAATTCTGGGGCGTTGTCATTCCAAGGATGCGGAGTGCCCTGTCCCTGACCTCCGTAGCCGCATCGGTACAACTGATCGATCCCATGCCAGCCCGGTCGGGTCCTTGGGCCTCTGAAGTTTCCCCGCCCTCCCCCTTCAGAGCCGGCCCCACCTTCCAGAGGACGCGTGTTGCTACAGGATTTGTTTATTTCACACTCACACCCGAGTCGCCACAGGAGCCAGGGTCCTCTCTCTATCCGCCCCCCTCACGCGCCAGGGCCGTGGAGCTAGCGCAGCGTCAGCAGAGGAGTGGGACTGGGGGAGGATGATCCCATTATGGAGATCCGTCCAATGGACTCAAGACGCTCTGGGATGGTCCCAACGCTATCCTACATGCCCTTATCTTCCAGAGGCACAAGACGCAACAGAGACCCGAAGGAGCGGGATGGCAGTTGGTGCACGCCTGGACAAATGCATCCAGCATCTTAGCGGCCACATATATGCTGGAGAGGCGACCACCCCATCACTCCACAGGCGTGGGCAGCCAGGGATGGGGCTCCCGCGTTAGTTTGAGCGTGTAGCTGCGCAGGCGCGGACAATGCGCGCGGAAGGCGTGCAACACAGAGGGTCGTACCACACAGAAGCAGTGTACTTCGCGCAGGCCCGCGCAGCGCGCCGCCAGCAACTCCAGTGCGGCGTCCAGCTCCACTGAGGCAGCCGCGCGCACCTCAAGCGCGCGCAAGGTTGCGCCGTAGTGGCGCGCTGCAAAGCACACCGGGCCTACAGTATCCCCAGAGAGGCTGAGGCGTAGCGCAGCCACTGGCACGGCAGGTTGTAGGACGCGCGTCACGCTCTCAGCGGGCAGCGCTGGCTCCAGCTCCAGCTCCACGGCCAGTCCTGGGTGGCGGCGGCGCACCGCGACCCAGGCTTCCTCGGGCAGGCGTGGCGCGCGTGCGTCCTCGGGGCACGCGCACCGTAGGGCCAGGAGAGCGAAAGGCGCGCGGTCCGGCGCTGCCAGCACCTGGAGGGCAGTGCCCGACAGGCTAGCTAGGTGTAGGCCGAGGGCGCACAGGCGCGGGCAGGCTTCTAGTAGCTCGAGCACAGAGTCGGGCTTCACGCTGCCTACCAGCGTACAGTTGTCAAGGAAAAGACTGCGGAGCTCAGGGCAGCCGCGTGCCGCCTGCAGCACCAACTCGTCGTCCAGCGTAAAAGGCAAGCGCCTAAGGTCGAGGTGGCGCAGCGCGCAGGCTGCCCGGCATATAGCGTGCACGGCGTCCAGGATGTCGCGGCCTGCATCGAAGAGCGGCTTTTCTCCGCGGCACTCCAGGCGCAGGCTTCGAAGTCCCGGGGTGCGGACCGCCAGGGCGGTTAGCAACTCAGTGGCCGCCCGGCGGCTCGGCTCCCTCGCCGGCTCAAATTCCAGTCGTAGGTTGTGAACATGGTCCAGGCAGGCAGACAGGTATGGTAGCAGCGTGCCTTCTCGCTCACAGTCGCAACTTGCAGTTAGAACAGTGGTGAAAAAGGTATTGGCCACAAGAAGCCTCTGCCCATCCCCACTTCCTGACACCCCACACATATACCTCCCAGTCCTGGTCATGCCAGGTTGCCCCCAAATAGCCACTGATACTAGGAGGGAACTCCTTTGGACGATGTCAGATGCACCTGCCGTGAATTGAAGCCCTGGCAGGGAGAGCCAATGGTATTTCAGGAACTCAGCTTTCTCAGGGGGCTAAGCGTCCTCTAGAGTGTCAGATTCCCATTCTGCCTCTGCTGCTACTTACCTGAGTGACCTGTAGGGGGTAATTAAATCAATCTGCCTCAGTTTCCTATCTGTGCAATAGAGATAATTCTGCCTATCACTACATAAGGTTTTCGTGAGGATTAAATTAATATATGTAAGGTACTTAGAACACCGGTTGGTACATAGTACGTGGTCAACAAATGTTAGTAATGATTATGCTTTTACATGTAGATATCCCCAAGCCCAGACTCCATGAGAAAGGGAGAAGGCGGGAGACGGAGGAGTCTGCTCACCTGATGGTCGTGTTGTGCCACACCACACTGCAGGTAGCAGCAGCAGCCCAGGCTCTGCAGACCCTGGCAGCAGCTGCACGGTCCCTCAGAGACAGGTGGCGAAAGATGAGTGCCAGCACCTCCTCTGGCAGTTGCTCTCCAGGCTCAGCCATGGTCCTGGGAGAGATGGGAACTCTGCCACTTCCAGAAGCTCTTGCCTGGAGAGAGGGGCATCTCTGGGCTCCAGAAAGCCAAAATGTTGAGGGGACGACCAGAGCCTATGTGTGCAAAGGCTTGTGGCCCAGAAACTGCTACATAATTTGCAGAGCCCAATGCAAAGCTGAAGATATTATTAATAATTTCAAGTGACAGCAAAACATTTAACCAAATTATTAAACAAAGCATGAGGCCCAGTTTCACTTACTGCACAGGTCTCAGATCCATGATCGCCCCTGGTTGCTGAAAGATTTCTGATTCTCCTTTATACTACCTTCTCACTTGTTGAACAAATCTATCTACATTTTATGCTACACTAGAAGGAATGCAACCACGATCTGTGTACGAGGTTGATAAAGCCAAACATCTGGATTTGGAAAATGCTGTTGGATTTTTCTCTTCGCCCCTAAAGTTTTCCCTGGGGAAGGTGGAGGGCAGCTGCACCTGCCCTGAGTCGGGACAAAGCTGTCCTCCCCTCCCCATCCCATCCCAGCTCAGAGAGCCTACTGTCTCCCTATACACACACTCAGAGCCACCGGGACCACCCAGACTAGTCTTCCAGACACCTTCCAGAACTGCTCTCTTCCCAGCTTCTGTTGAGTTCCAGGTTAGTACTGGACCCAAGCCTCGCCTCAAGGGCCATTGAAATGAGGGCTTCTCAGACGGCGGGGGATATCAGAATAATCCGGACACTTGTTCACAATACAGAGTCTACCGCCCCACCTACTAAATCAGGCTCTTCGGTAAAAGTGGGGCCCAGGAATCTGAATTTCAGCAAGTACCAGTTGACTTTACAGGTCCGGAGTTGAGAGACCTCATCCCAAGCCAGTCACTAGAGTGACGCCTGGGTTAATAGGGCGGGGGCATTGGAGAAGACTTCTAATTGGCGGGGACCACCAGCCAATCAGGAAGCGGGGGAGGGGTGGGGCACAGCGGAATCCGCTCGAAGAGGGGGCGGCTCGTTCCTTTCCTCCACCTCACTGGGGAGACGTACCGGGTGCTTCCAAAGAAAGGCCGGCTGGGTGGAGAAAAGCTTCGGGTTCTGGGGCCTTAGGGGTCCTGGGTTCAAGTTTCAATCCTGACTCCGGACCAGTCCCGGCTCAGGTCGGGCAGTTTCGGTTCCTCTGGAGTTCTGCAGACCCATTACAGAGCGCGGCCTTTATCGGAAAGTGTGTCCTCTTCAAAGTTGCCCATTTTAGGGTGCTTGAAAGTTTTCCTACACAACGTTTCACACCACTTGCCAGTTTTCTAGTTCCCCGTATTTTCCAGGCTAACGGTCCCTCACGGCACTTTGTACCTCATGTATCCTGGGGCTTCCGATACCCGCGGCCAGGCTTGAGCTTGGACCCACCGGCACCCCGTTCTGAGTGTCAGGGAGTAGGAGAGGTTAGAGATCATCCCGCTCAAACCCTCCCCACCCAGACGTCACTAGAAAATTGTGGTGCCCAGGGGGTGCCTCTTTGTTGATTCGTCCGCTCCCTGCTTGAGAAAGCGGGGTAGCTCTCACCCTGGGCCCCCTACCCCTGGGATCATAAGAGCCGAAAGCGCCCGAAGTCTTTTTCGGTGGCTCTTTACGCCTTCTAACCTCGGGCGCCAAAGTCTTACCTGCTCTACGGACCAGGTGGGCTTTGCCCAGAGGCTGGGGACTGGCAGCGAAGGACAGTGGGCGGGAAGAAACCGATGGGCGCATTGGGGGCGGGACGCCGGGGCTGACTGGGCTGCTGGGGCTGGGGCACCACCCCTGCGCTTCGCGCACACCCGGAAGCATCCTAGCCCAGTGGAGCCCGGCGGGCGTGTGCATCCGAGCTGGGCCAAGGCCGCCAGGTTAGTGCAGAGGGTGGGTGGGCTTCCCGGGGCTGGCGCGAGCAGAGGCGAATCCTGGCTCAGGAGGCTGGGCGCAGCTCGGTTGTCATCCGCGACTGCTCGGGCCAGTTGGTGGCGGCGGCCTGTTGGGCTGTTTCCGTGAGAGGCGACAGAGAGCGTACGGACGTTGGCGTTCGCAGGTTCCTTGTCCCAGCTGAGGTCCTTCGAGGGGGTGTCAGGTTCCTGCTGGTTGGAAGGCGGGCTGGGCCTGATTCTGAAAATGTCTGTGGACAAAAACCTGTTCCCGCCCCAGCCAGGTGAACATGCGACCCCAGCATGAGAGTGGGCACAACTGGAGTCAGGGGGAACTTCCCTCGGGAGCTTGGGAGCAGGCCAGCTGAGCAGGGAGCGCTCCAGGATGGATGCAGCCCTTGAGGGACCACCCGGCCCAAGGCGGAGCTGCCAAGGGATCGTTAGGCTATATTAATGGCGCGCTGTGTCTGGCTGGCCCTTGGTGGTAGGGGCCTATTTTCTTGAGTCCGTACCCGCTAGTGGCTCACAGTCTCAGCTCAGCCCAGAGTCCCCAGGACCCGGCCCGTTTCCACCCTCAAAGAGGCGGACTCCGGGTGGGTAAGGCGCGGGACTTCCCGAGGAGGGGCTTCCGTAGGACACGTAGGAAGGAGTTCCCCAGCGGACCCAGGGAGCCCAAGGTCCCTGTCCCAGTTATCTGACCCTCTGAAACTCCAGGCCGGCAGACCCGTTTGACTTCTCCCATTTGTCCACTAGTGAGTGTGATGAAGCATCGCCTCTTCCTCCAGGTTTCCAGTACCCGCCATGACAGTCCTGACAGGCAGACTTGGGCCGGGTCCTGCCCTCACAATGATGGGGTCAGCAACTTCTAGTCACAGTCACGGGGCTAAGAAGACAAGGAAGGGGAAATGTTTCACAACAGGTTCCCACACTCTTCTACCCTCTGGTCCACTCCCTTTGGGCTCTAACTCCTTTCACTTGTCTTGTACTGCTCTTAGTCCCACTTGTCACCTATAGAGTCTTACCCCATTTATGTTTTGGTTTTTTTTGCTTCAATTTTATGTCGCCTTTAAAAAAAAGTAGGCAGAGAGGCAGGCAGAGAGAGAAGAAGGCTCCCTGCTGAGCAGAGAGCCCAATGCAGGGCTAGATTCCAGGACCCTGGGATCATGACCTGAGCTGAAGGCAGAGGCTTAACCCACTGAGCCACCCAGGTGCCCCTTTATGTTGCCTTTTAATACAAGGGACATAGGTCTATTTTACATAAAGTTGCTTGTTGCTAGAGACAATGAAAAAAAGAATCTCCCTTCTCCCCACTCTCTTCCCCAGCCTCTGCAGAGGTAAACAATGCTAGCTAGCTTCCTTTTAATTTCCAGACTACTGCTTTGGGTAACCTCACAAATATCAATATACCCATAACCGAAAGGTTATGGGGGGGGTGGGCACTCAAAAGGCATGTCTCCTGTGCGAACACAGGGGGTGGGATGGACCATCACTAGGTTACCATTTCTCTTGCCAGATCTGGGTGATGCTGGGGAGCCTCTGCACAGTTAGTGTCCCAGCTTTGGCTCTTGGGTTAGGGTGTGGCAGCAGATCTGAAATGCAGCCTCTACTTTTAGCTCAGGATTCCTGCTCCTTCCTCATCAAGGTCCAGGGTCCAAGGTCCAAGGTCCTAGTTCCTTATGGTACTAGTTCCCTGTGGCAGCAATCCCCCCCCTTCCCTGTCCCTCATGTTAATGGGTGCCAGCTGGGGCCCACCCCATCTGTTCTGCCCAGAGCAATGACATCCAGGGTGCTCACAGCTAGGGCTCAGTACGCTGAGCTATATATAAACGTTGGAGATCAGAGATAAAGAAGTGTGACTCTTGGGGCAAGAGGTGAGGTCTTGAGCCAACATTTCTGGGACAAGGATGGAATGTTGCTTCAAGAGGGGTGGGGAGGAAGAGGCAGGGCAGTTCTCCATCTATAACCTCACAGTGCAGTAACAGGGAGGCAGTTAAACTGAGGAGGGTCAATGAAGTGGTTTCCTGGTTGGGAATTCCCCGCACTCCCACCGTGATCTAGGGGCTAGGATTTTGTCAGAAGATAGAGGAGATATGAACACCAAGGGGCTGTGGCTCTGTCTGGACAGGGAGGAAATCTGTGAAAGAACAAATTGAGTTGCATAGGACAAGAGTCCAACTGCCAGGACTTTGACTTTAGAACAAAAAGGAATGATTTAAGTGACGTAATTGAGAAGGTCAGGGTGCAGCTAGAGCCAAGAGCATAGCATGGTTAGGCATGCACCTCTTTATCTCTTGGCTCTGTATCCTTCTGGGCCAGTTTTATTCTCTGCCAGCCGCGGCAGAGGAGTCCTGTCCTTTCTTCCAGCTCAGTCCCTTGGGAAGGGAAACTAGTGTCTCTCTTCCTTATTGGTCCAGCCACAGTTGCAGGCTGGTTCTGACAGGTTGGTCCAACCTAAATCCTATGCCCAATTCTGAACTAATCACTTTAGAAAGGGGAGTAGAGTATGTGGATTTGGCCAGGCCTATTTCACTTGTGCATACCTGGAATTAGGGAGTGGAGTTAGGGCTCCTAACAGGCACATGGATTGAGAAGAGGGAAGAGGGGAGGCCCAAAAGGTGAATCAGGATTAGGAGAGGGAATCTGGGCAGGTGAAAACTACAGGTGTCCTTTGAAATGGACCCAGGAGGTATGTAGTAGGAATGCAGGTGACAAAACCTAGTGAGGGCTATTGTCCCGAAGTGATCATGGGGGTTCAAGTTTAAGCTGAAGGCATACCAGGATATGGGTTCTGTTGGCTATGGGGCCTGGGCACTATCCAGGATAAGGATGTCTCCTGTCAGCTTTGAAAGAGTGACCACTTGGCCTGAGGAGAGGGCAGACCTTCTCTGCCACCACCGCAGGGGAGTACCTCACTTCTTCCGCCACTGTGACCCTGCGCTTTCTCTGGGAAGATAGTGGCCCGACAGTCCTCACTGCAAGTCTGCGCTGAGCTGTGCTGTGTTGTGCAGATTTAGAAGCACAAGGGACTGCCCGTAAGAGGATGAACTTCCCCTCACAAGTGTGCCGGCTGGGAGCGGGGGTAGGGGGGCAGCAGCTGAACCACACAGGACTGGACAGTTGTCTCCAGGGCAGGGTGGGGGGTGATCTGGATGCCTGACTATCTGTTTCTCCAGGGGTCAAGATGGCGACTGGGCCAAATGGGCTCGACGAGTGGGTGGGCAGCGCATACCTATTTGTGGAGTCCTCGCTGGACAAGGTGGTCCTATCTGATGCCTATGCTCACGCCCAGCAGAAGGTGCCGGTGTACAGAGCTCTGCGGACTGCACTGACAGGTGTGTGGGTGGGCGGGTACTTGGAGAGGAATTGGGAGGGTTTGGGCCTTTTGTGGGTGGGACCAGGGGCTGAGGCCCCACCTCCTCAATTCTTTGGGTCTGTGCTTAACTACCGAGGTACAGAAAAGATTTTACGGGGAGTGGGGAGAAGAGGAGAAGGATGCCTGGCTTTGTCTTCTCTGTTTACACAGGTGTGCCCTTGGGTGTAGACGTGTGTCCCGTGTCTGTGTATGATCTACCTATATATGCACTAATGCCCCCACCTCTCTATGCCCCGCCAACTCCCCAGACCAATCAGCTCACTGCTTTCTACTAATTACGCTTTCTCTCTTTTCCTCTCTCACCGCAGCACTCCTTGCCCCAAAACCCTCCCCAGTACCTACCTTTTGGGAGCCCCCCTTTCCCATCTCAGGGCACAGGCCACAGGAAACTGAAACCGGTTGGGGAATCTGCCTCCTTCCTGGGCAGCGGGAGCCACAGTTAGTAGAGGCCGAAGACCTGACACCTTCCGCTCCTCCGCTGCCCCGAGGGCCTCCTACCAGAAAGGCTTGGCCGACCTGGGCACTGGCCCCTCTCTGCTGCAAAGCTTCTCGCCAATCCCTTTTGCCTACCCTCATTTGGGGCTTCGAGGATGGATCTGGGGAGGCACCCACTCCGTTGCTCCCTGTGATAGGTTCTGGCCTTCATTTTGGGTTGTTGCTGTGTGCCTCCCAATTTTGTTTTCCAGCTGGGAGCTAGGGGCAGGGAGGGAGTCTGTGTGGGCTTCACCCCACCATGACCGCTTGGAAAAATGGCCCCGCATGGGGACCGCCTGTCGCATGACTGTCCGCCTCCGCAGAGAGTGGCGGGAGCCCAGACGTACTGCAGATGCTCAAGATCCACCGCAGCGAGCCCCAGCTGATTGTGCAGGTGCGTTTCCGCGGGCGCCAGCCCTGCAGCCGCTTTCTCCGCGCTTACCGCGAGGGGTCGCTGCGCGCCACGCTGCAAGAGTGCTTGGCGGGGGCTCTCGCCCTGCACTCTGTGCCACTGCAACTGGAGCTGCGCGCCGGCACGGAGCGGCTGGACACCTTGCTGACGGATGAGGAACGCTGTTTGAGTTGCATCTTCGCCCAGAAGGTGCGGCTGGGCAGGGGCCAGTTTGGGGTGGGGCGGGGATCTGCGGCTAAGACGCCCACCGACGCCGCACTCCCCTCCCTAGCCTGACCGGCTCCGGGACGAGGAACTCTCTGAGTTGGAGGAGGCGCTCCGAAATCTGACGTGCGGCTCGGGGAGCCAGAGTGGCAACATGGAGGTCGTTCCAGCGCCCTCGCAGTCCCTGGCCACCTCTCTCTCAGAGGAGAAGCCACCGGCACCACCACCGCCGCCGCCTGTCCAGACTTTTCTGTTCCAGGGTCAGCCCATAGGTGAGGCACGTGCAGAGTCGAGGCAGGGTCCTCGGGAAGAAGGAGTTTGGGAGGAGCAGGGTCTGGGACAGTCTTGGTGTTCCCGAGCTCACTCTGCTTCCCACTCCTCCCCGCAGTGAACCGGCCGCTGAGCTTGCAGGACCAACAGACGTTTGCGCGTTCAGTGGGTGTCAAATGGCGCAAAGTGGGGCGCTCCCTGCAGCGAGGCTGTCGTGCGCTGCGGGACCCGGCGCTTGATTCACTGGCCTATGAGTATGAGCGTGAAGGGCTGTACGAGCAGGCCTTCCAGATGCTGCGACGCTTCGTGCAGGCAGAGGGCCGCAGGGCCACGCTGCAGCGCCTGGTAGAGGCCCTGGAGGAGAACGAGCTCACCAGCCTGGCAGAGGACTTGCTGGGCCTCACAAATCCCGATGGCAGCCTGGCCTAACCTGGGTACCAGAAAAAGGGGGGATTGGCCAGTTGCCCAGCAGGATTTGGAGCGCCCGAATGACCCTCGGCTCCTTCTGCTGCTATTGCTGAGCTCCTGTCCATCCATGGGACACTGAGACCACACTTGTAACCCCACTTAGCCCAGCTGTTGGAGCTCCTGGGCACTGTCGACTGCCTTCTCCAGGAGTTGGACAAGCACCCACCATTCCTGTTGCAGTGACATTGGGGGTTTGCCCCCAGATACTGTGAGATTAACAGGGTGCATGGGTGACCTGCTGCAGCAGTCTGCCCACCCCAAATGAGGGGCTTCTGGCCAGCCCTTATCTCTTCACTCATTGAACAACTACTCATTAAGCACTTGCTGTGTCCTAGCCATCATCCTGGGTGCTGCAAATACCATGGTGAACAAGATACATGAAACCTGCCTGCCCCCAGTTTATACTCAGTGTCGGACTGCAAATTTTAAGCAACAGCAATAAAATATTACCTGTTTTTTAAAAAAGATTTTATTTATTTGACAGAGATCACAGGTAGGCAGAGAGGCAGGCAGAGAGAGAGGAGGAAGCAGGCTCCCCACTGAGCAGAGAGCCTGATGCAGGGCTCAATCCCAGGACCCCAGGATCATGACCTGAGCTGAAGGCAGAGGCTTTAACCCACTGAGCCACCCAAGCGCCCCTACCCGTTTTTTTTTTTTTAATGTGAAAAATACAAAAAGTTATGGGGGCACTGAGCAGCAGATGCCTAACCCAGGTTAGGGATTGGGCTTCCAGGGAGAGAGAGGAGTGTGAATAGAGGAGAGAGTGGGGGGTTGAGGGAATGGCAACATTCTGGGCATAGCCAGCCTCTGGTGAGGTCTTGAGGAAAGTTAGAAGGACAGAGGATGTTAGAAGAACAAAGTTTGGAGTGACTAGATCTAGGGGTGGTGGGTGGGCTTGCAGAGTTTGTGAGTATGGGATGCAGATAGCTCAGGATCTGGTAAGCCATTTGACAGATTTTGGATTTTATACTGAGGCCAGTGAGAAGCATTTAGAGGGTCTGGAGTGTTAAGGTTGGGAGGCTGGTGAGGAGGGAGAGGGAGAGGTGGAGGGAGGGAGGGTAAGGGAGGAGGCCCAGGCAAGGGCAGTGGCTGCAGAGATGGAGGGAAGGGATGAACACTCACTGTGAGCTGTTTAGAATGAAAGATAACAGGCATAGTGACACTGGATGAGCAGTGAGAGTGCAGGAGGACCTCAGAGTTTCTGCCTTTTTCAGTCTGATGGAGGATGGGGCTGCCTGCTCAGGTAAGGGGGCCCTCAATCTCCAGAACAACTTTCTGTCCACTGGGGTCCCAAATCAGACCCTTTACTCAGAGGCTACTTCAGAATCCCTCCAGTGGCACCATCCCTGCCAGTCTAGTCTGGCCTGCAGTGACCCAGGCTTGTTTTTTTCTGCCTGTAGGAGGCTATGCTGGTTTGGAGCACAAGGGACTAGGGGGCCAGAGGTACCTCTGGGGAGACAGGCTGAAGTGCTCCCCTGTGAGGTTAGAGCAGAGAGGGTTGGCCCCTGTCCTGTGTCCTAGTGGACAGATGGGGAGAGTGGCAAGGGAGGACAGAGCAAAGAGTCCCAGACTGAATTCCAGAAGACCTAGGGCAATGCTCTGAATTTCTGCCTTTATGTTGCTGGGCAAGTCACTTAACTCCCTGAGGGGCAGTGTCCCCATGTACATGAGCAATGAGAGCTGGTACCAGAGTTGTGAGAATTGAATCGCCATCTTGTTGGCGTGTGTGTGTGTGTGTGTGTGTGTGTGTGTGTTTTGCTGGGGTGGGAGGGGGACATGACAGAACCAGGAGTAAGGAGGCAGCCATATATTCGGGGCCATTTATGATTATAGGTCCTGCCTGGTTGAACCTGGGCGGCTGGTGAGGTGAGGATAGGTGCTTCCAAGGATAGCTTGGGATCGTGGCCAAGTAGATGCCTAAGAGGCTCAGCCTCCGGGATTTGGGACCAGCCAGCCCTGGACTCCAGCTAGCCCAGGCACTGCCTCATTCTGGAGAGGAGGGGATGCGGAGATTAACAGAGAGGCTAATGTTTCTTCCTGCCCCAACAAAAGGCAGGTTTGGGGAGTTTGAGTCCACACCGAGACCAGAAGCCACCTCCCCCTCAGGCCTTCCCACAGAGAGCTGCCCATGGGGATTCCTCTCAGCGATTAGTCTCTACTTGGAGACAGCGCTCCCCGCGGCGCCAGGGCGGAGCTGAGCTCCAGATGTCCAGGCGCGCACAGCTGGAGGGTC
The DNA here is from genome assembly GCF_020171115.1 of Neogale vison. Lineage (NCBI taxonomy): Eukaryota > Metazoa > Chordata > Mammalia > Carnivora > Mustelidae > Neogale > Neogale vison. Next base: position 18,359,967 of record NC_058097.1, read on the forward strand.
ACGTGGTAGCAGCCCCGGCCCCCCTTTCCTGCCAACGCTGCATTTGGCCCAGGCCCCGTCCATGGCTGCCCTTGGGACCCTGCGCTGAGCCCCGGAGGCCCTGGCGTCCGGGGCTGCGCCGCTCCCAAGGGACAAGCGTGAGTGTCAGGATCCCAAGGACCAACGTGGTGGGTAGGGAGGGGTAGAAGGGATTCGGCTTCAGCGCGGGAAGGGCGGGTGGGGAACAGGGCCGAGCTCCGCGTCTCCCGGCCTGAGGGAACCGTCCTGGGCCAGCGCTGAGGGGGTGGGGATTGGCTACTAGGAGAAACTTCCAGCCCCTTCAGGGTACCCAACCCAGTGTGTGGGGGTGTGCCACGGCCCAGAGCAGGAGAACGCTGGAGGGGGATGAACGGCCAGTAGCGGAGACCCTCGGCGTTTGGCCCCTACCCTTCCCCTCGGGGAGAGGGAGGCCGGGAGACCCTCCCGGCCAATGGCTTCCGCGTCGCGAGCCCCTGACTGAGTCTTTCCGCAGGGGGCGCGGGCGCCTGCCACGCGGACATGAGGCGGAGGCTGCGCCTCCGTGGGGACGCGTCGCTCACGCTGCTCCTCGGCGCCGCCCTCGGTCTCCTTCTCTACTCACAGCGCGAAGGCGCGGCCCCGACGACTAGCGCCCCGCGAACCCACAGGAAGGCAGCGCCGGAGCCCAGCCCCGGACTCCGGGTCTTCCAAGCATCGGACGCAGGCGCAGCCCCAGCCCCGCCGGCCTACGAAGGGGACACACCGGAGCCGCCCACACCCACGGGACCCTTTGACTTTGGCCGCTATCTGCGCGCCAAGGACCAGCGGCGCTTCCCCCTTCTCATTAATCAGCCGCGCAAGTGCCGAGGAGATGGCTCACCTGAAGGTGGACCCGACTTGCTCATCGCGGTCAAGTCAGTGGCGGCGGACTTCGAGCGGCGCCAAGCCGTGCGCCAGACGTGGGGTGCTGAGGGCCGCGTGCAGGGGGCGCTCGTGCGCCGCGTGTTCTTGATGGGCGTGCCCAGGGCCGCGGGCACAGACGGGGCAGAAGCGGAGGGGGAGGGCACGCGAACCCACTGGCCTGCCCTGCTGCGTGCTGAGAGCCGGGCGTACGCGGACATCCTGCTCTGGGCTTTCGACGACACTTTCTTCAACCTAACGCTCAAGGAGATCCACTTTCTGGCCTGGGCCTCGGCCTACTGCCCCGACGTGCGCTTTGTTTTTAAGGGCGACGCAGACGTGTTCGTGCACGTGGGGAACCTGCTAGAGTTCCTAGCGCCGCGAGACCCGGCGAAGGACCTGCTCGCGGGTGATGTGATCGTGCAGGCGCGGCCAATCCGTGTGCGGGCCAGTAAATACTACATCCCCGAGGCGGTGTATGGCCTGCCCGCCTACCCGGCCTATGCTGGTGGTGGGGGCTTTGTGCTTTCAGGGGCCACGCTGCGTCGCCTAGCCGGCGCCTGCGCACAAGTTGAGCTTTTCCCCATTGACGACGTCTTTCTGGGCATGTGTCTACAGCGCCTTCGGCTCACACCAGAGCCCCACCCTGCTTTCCGCACCTTTGGCATTCCCCGTCCTTCAGCAGCTCCGCACTTGCGCACCTTTGACCCCTGCTTTTACCGGGAGCTGGTTGTAGTGCACGGGCTCTCAGCCGCGGACATCTGGCTTATGTGGCGCCTACTGAATGGGCCCCAAGGGCCAGCCTGTGCCCGTCCGTGGCCTGTCGCTGATGGCTCTTTCCAGTGGGGCCCTTAGCCACCTTCATGGCCCCAAGCTCCCCTCACTCAGACCCAGGACGACTATTGCCGTGTATGTAGTTCTTTCCCAGAGGTGGAAGATTTCAAAATCTAGCCCATATCCCCGGAAGTCTGCCTCCATAAGTCCCCAGGGAGTTAAGATTGAGCTTGGCTCTTGCTGACCTACCTTACTGGGATCTGATGTAGAACCAACCGAATGGTAGCCCTTTGAGACATCTAGGGTTGAGGCCTTAGGGCACCAGGCTCTGCCAATCAGACATGTTTGATCCTCCTAGTACCAAGTAGGTTTTGGGGGGTTGGGGATGGGTGGTTGCAGAGGCTCATAGAATCTAACCATACTGCTTGATTTGGAAGTCTTAGAGTGATCCAAATGCGGGTCTCTCTCAAGGCTGGAGGAGGTGTGGGGGCCTGGAACTGGCAGGCATTTTGTTACAACTTACTCTGAAGGTAGGCACTGTGCTTCCCACCTGCCCCTCCAAACTGGATTTTCAGCCCTGTACTGATCTTTAGATCTTCTTCTAGAGGTCTCCTTTCCCTAAGCCAACCCCTCCTGGGCCCTGGTCTGACTGGAACACCAGCGATGGAGGAACATAGGGACAACCAAGTGCACAGTCCTACCTGAAGTCTTTCTCTGCCACCTAAGGATTTACACACACAACAATGCTAGTCTCCTACCAGGGGCTGTGCTGCCCCACTCAGAAGAAACAAGGAACCTAAGATGACTCCAGCATAAAATTTCCCATATTCTTCACCCACTTTCTTAAAAATCAACACCTCCATGCTTATTTTAGTACAAATATCCCAGCAACAGCACATGGCGAGCCGCTGCTGAGGGCATAGGTCTTTATTGGAGGGGTATGGGCAGGGCATGAGGAAGGTTCCCCTATTCTAGGAAGATGGGGATAGTCCTGGCTGGCCCTACAGTGGGATGTGTGTTGGGGGGGTCTCTGGCCAGGCCACAGTCCAAATGGGAAGACACCAGTCAGTCACAAAATTATGGGAGCGCCACATAAGCCTGGCTGTTAAGTCCAGGAACCACCTAGAAGCCTGGGGCAGGTCCCCTGCACATTCATTGTTAAACTCTACAGGATGAGGCTGTACATGAGTTAATTACAAAAGAGTCATATTTACAAAAATCTGTACACACATTTGAAAAACTCACAAAATTGTCATCTATGTATCACAAGTTGCTAGACCAAAATATTAAAAATGAGATAAAATTATACATTTCTCTTCTCAATTCTTTTCAAAAGGATTATTTTTAAAGCACATATGCTACTTTCCTTAGCAAGACCCATGAAAAGACCGAGCAGCTCAGCCTTCCTTGAGCCCCCAGAGGCCTTGACCCATGAATGGGCCTGGCCAGGGGACACTGCCCAGGGTTGGGGCAAGAGAGCCAGCCCACAGTGCAGAACAGAATGCTGAAACAATAAAAGGAGGAAGATGTCTTTGGCTAAAACTTTGGCATTAAATAAAAGAGGCAAACAGGATGGAAACATGCAGCCTGCCAGCCAGGTTGGGGCAGAGCAGGGGCACAGGTGACCTTGAAGGCTGGCTCCAAGAGGGGTAGGAACCCAGGGCTGGACACCTATCCGGATGGTAAAAAAGGTGTGTTTCAATGAGCTGGGCGTGCCTACTGGGCCTGGTAGGGAGCTCGTGCAAGGAAGGAACAGGGAAGGGCAGGTGGGCCACCTTGGCCACAGCCAGCTCATCAAGTAACTAAAGTGGATGTAGTGCAAAAGTCGCAACCAAGTACTATGGACATGCTACCTGCTTGCCTTAAGGGTCACGTGGCAATGATGGGCCAAAGGCGGGACCTCGTCCTCGTCCCGGGTGCCTGTGTCTTTAGCCACAGAAAGAGTCCAAACTTTTCCCAATATGTGTGGAACAGGAGAGACAGAATTCTGCCTCCATACGTGTTAGTTGAGGTCATCTGGGTCCAGGTATCAAGGCTCAGAGTTTGTGCTTCTCTTTGCAGTCTCTGTCCTCTGTTGGCACCAGCAGGCTGAGGACGGACAGAGGAATATTTGGGCTTCTCACCCCACGGCAGAGCACCCAGTCTGAGCCCCACCTCAGAACATCACAAGAGCCTTTCAACACTGGCAAGGTGTCCAAGAAAACCCACAGGGTGGCGCATGGAGGCCCACTGAATAGGATGCGAAGCACAGCTCCATGGGGCGGAGGGGCATGGGTGGTGATGTCCTTAGGGGAGCTCCGCTGTTCTCAGGTGGGCACCAGGCCTGGGGGGGCCATACAGGGTCACCGAGGCAATATGGTTATTCTGCATAACCTGGTGTGGGAAGCAGACAATGAGTCAAAGGGGAGGAGTAGAAGGGATGTAGGCATGGTAGGCAATCAGATCCACAAAAACCACCAGTACTAGGGCTGTGACTGCAGAGAAGGGATTTGGGACAGCTCCTGTGCTTAAAGGATGGATGTTGTGTGTGCCACACACCTGCGCACAGGGCTGGGCTGATCCCTCAACATCCCCCAACTCATGCCAGGAATCACCTCTGGTCCAGCAACTGCCTGCTCTTCCTGGGATACATAAACTTCACCATACCTACTGATCCAGTCCTTCTGGAGCTGCTGGGGGCCTAGTGAAGGTGTAGCATCCAAAAGAGGGAAGAGGGACAGCCCATTCTGCCAAGCCAGTGGGGCCTCTAAGGCTACTCACCCATAGCACACTCTTTCACATGGCATTCACAGATTCCCAACACTCCCATGTTAGCTCCATTTGCTCCCTGGAGTTCCCTTTCCTACCATATTTACATTCTCACATATGTGGGATCCCTGTTACCTCTCCTCGTGTTGGATACAGACTACTGCTTTAGCCTCCATGACCTAGAGTTTCCCCAAAATAGTTTCCGTACTCTTACTGTTCATTATGGGTAGGTCAGATCTTAGCAGACAGGGTTACTGGGGAAGGATTAACTCACCCAGCAGGGCTGTTAGGCCCTCCCCAACCTTTCTCCATCACTTGCCTGTCCCTGCCATGGCCACCAAGCCCCTCAACCCAGAGGGCTTACCTCAAAGATCATCCGCTGAAGACCAAAGCAGAATGTAGAGCCAAATGGGTTGGTGTTGTTTGGGGAGGAAGACCTGAGGCCAGAGAAGCCAGAATTAGAGGTGCAGACAGAAGGTGAGGCCAGGCAGGGCATCTAGTCCCTTTTGGGATGGGGGATACTGGCCAGCAGTCTCTCATGACTGTCTGTTTCCCACACGGCCCTTGAGGTACCAGGGGTAGTGATAGGTATCATTCAAGCTCTGAATCCTACACAGTCCAATGAAGCACAGGAAGTTATTACACAGTGAGATTGGAGTGGCAAGTTAGAAGGGAGGAGCCTCAGGTAGTATGGCAACTGGGTAGACTACAGAATTTGGCAACTTTAATGGGAAAAAAAGAGCCCAGGACAGCCAGTGAAAACTTCCTTTTCTGAATAACCAGGGGTGAAAGGCCCCCCTACCTGGAGAGGCGAGCTATCTCCAAGGGGGAAACCTCTCTGGTGCAGGTGAACATGCAGAATAGCTGGCCCAGTGGTAATGTGCAGGATGGGGGGCAGGAAATATATTTGTGGCAACAACAAAAACTTCTGTCATTTCTAAGCCCCAGGCACTGCTAGGCTTCCCTAAGTCTTCTGGGCTGTGAGGAGCAGGATGGGATGGTCAGAGCTAGCAACCTCCCACTCACCTGTGCAGGACAACAGGTTTCTCCACAGGGTGGCCCAGGAGCTCCTGGATGTTGTCCCACTACAAAGGGATGAGGTCAAGAAGGGATTAGCAGGGACCTAGTCATGACCCTGACCAATGGCTGGCCCCGAAGACATGGGGCGCAGACTGCTGGCAGGCTCACACCCACCTCAGTTTGGGGCTACACGAGGTGGGAAAATAGGAGCTCACCTTGCTGTAGGTTGTGCATGTTTCTGTCTGACCGTCTGCATTTTCTGAAAAGAGAACACCGGGTGGGATGGTATCTGGCCTAGCCTACCTATGACCCCAGCTCTAGGCAGAATCCAGACCTGGCCACCCTGTGCATTGGGGTTGGGAGTACAGAAGGAGGACAGATGGGCTATTTCAGAGTTCCTGAATGAAAGAGGGTAGAGAACCAGCAGGGGCCAGCAGTCATAAGGCTGATCTGGGAGTACCTGGATAATCATGTGTACGAAATTCTCCCCATTAGGGATCGGCAATCCCATGATTATAGGGAAAAAACCACGAGAGCCTCCACGAAACCATAGGCCAAGCAAAATGCAGCCCCCAGAACACAGAGCCCAAGCCAGAGGAGCTGAGGCTATGGGCAAAGCAGGTGGGCAAAGGCTCCTGCTACCATTTCTATTTGGATCACTGTGTCTCTACATTATGAAAGACTAACTTCAAAACCCTTTTCTTACTCTGAGGATATTCACTACTCACCTTTCTTTATGGCTAGTGGGATCTTGAACTCACAGCGGTGATAACTAGAGAGAGAAGCAGATGGATAAAGGCTAGGCCCACAGAGGCCTGACTACCGGCGCGTCTCAACCCCGTACCCCAGGAAACATAGAATGAGCCCACCCCTGAAGCCCTGGCTCTGGGGTGTGAAGACCCTGTCATCTTGGATAAGATACCAAACTCTTTGAATCTACTTCTCTATCAGTAAAATGGGTATAAATGGAGAGACGTAAGGAATTAACACTGTACCAGGAACAGAGCAAACACTAAGGAAATGTTCATTTCCCATGAAACTGTAAGAATTCAGGTACAAATCAGTGAACACTCAAAGCCACAAGCTCTCTTTTCTTGGGAATTTTCAACCCAAAGCTCAGTTCTTGGGAGGGACAGGTATAGGTATACTCACATGTTAAAATTATAATGCCCAGGGTAATTCGTGTGTAGGACAAACTTCTTCACTTTGTGTGTATTTGCATCAAAGAGGATATCCTGGGACAGAAAACAAGGATGTCCAAGCAGGGAGAGTTACTGAGGCTGGGCAAGGGCCTTTCCAAAGGCATGTTCAAAAATAGCCACTCCATAAGGGGGATGCATCTGGGCAAAAGCTTTCTCCCAAACAACAGTCAAGGAGACAGCTGAGGCCAAGTAGCCTTAACCAGACATTTTCAGTGAAGGGGGCACCCAATCATCTGCAAGACCCCCATTCCAAACTTTGTAGCAGCAGGCCCAGCAGACCCATGGGCTACAACTCCCACTGCTTGGGAACTCAAACACATCATGGAGACCTTTCTTAACAAACACCTGATTAAAAACTCTAACTGAGCACAGATTTTTGCTTACAGGCTACCAAGAAGATTCAGAGACTACCTGAATTTCCAGGAGCTCAAAGCACCTAACTATTCCAAATGTCATGACTGGCCATTAGGCCCTCTCTGTGGGAGTCAGCAACCCCTGCAACTGAAGGTCCAGCCTCTCACCAGGGTTCAGACTTGGATATGATGCTGCCACCGAACGCTTCTTCCTATCCCCCACAACCTCCTCAGTTTTGTATCTTGACAGCTGTTCAGGCCTGTGACCCCAGACCTCTGACTCCACTCCTACATTAGCTACGTTAAGTCTTATTAGGATTGGTCCATTTGTTCCATCTTCTTTGTCCCTTACAATCATTGCTCCTTGAACTCGAGAGGTTCAGCTTACAAAGTACCATCCCCTCCTGCCACTGTCCTACTCTTGAATTTATGATCTCACTGCTGTTCCCTCACTACTCCTGCTTCCACTTTTTTTTTTTTTTATTTGACAGAGGGGGGGGAGCAGCAGGCAGAGCAGGCAGAGGGAGAAGCACGGTCCCCACCAAGTAAGGACCTTAATGTAGGGCTTGATCCCAGGACCCTGGGATCATGGCCTAAGCAGGAGGGAGATGCTTAACTGACTGAGCCACCCAGGTGCCCCCATTCCCACTTTTTTTGACCCTTTTTTAGCTTCCCTGTTTGTGACTCCATAAGAGGCTCCTATGTTCTACAAATGTGCAGATCCCAAACTATTAACCTGAATGAATCCCACAGCCTCCATCTGAGCAGCATGTTACCCTCAATAAAGAAGCCAAGACATACCAGGGAACCAGTGTTTCTGAGCAATCTCAGTGGCAGGGAAGGCCCACTTTTGGGTACCACTGCCAAGACCACTGAGCAAAGTCAGCTGGGGCTAGTTTCCCCGCTGCCAGGCATGGTTACAGCTCCACGTGGACACAAAGGTGTGCATGGTCCACCACCACAGAAATGAAATATTTCTCAAAGGAATCACAACTTACCACTCCAAGAGTGAAGTAGTTAAAAAAGTAGTCATTGCACTTGGATGGAACTTGTTTATGAGGGGAAGGAGAATGAATTTTCATCTGTTGGGAGAAAAATAACAATAAATTAAATCCCAACTGCTTAATGTGGTTCTCAGATTAACTAAAAGTCTACAAACTAAGCAAGAGTGTCGAAGTCCCTGCTACTGGTGCTGAACAATGTAGCCAGCTTTGGTTGACCACAGAGGGGCCCTGGTCTCCCAAGAAAACGCAGGACAATCTGACCAATAGCATCAGGAAAGAGCTTTCAATTTAATTCTTTATCAGTTTTAACAGAACAGGTTCTAGGAAAAATAACAAACAATTTATATTTATTTGATATTAAGTTAATATTGATTTAAAAAGAAGGACGCCTGACTGGCTCTATCAGTAGAACATGTGACTCTGGATCTCAGGGTTGTGAGTTTGAGTCCCACCTTGGGTGTACAGTTTACTTAAAAGGAGACTGCCTATTTGACTTTATGAACACATTTCCCCTACCTTGTCTTCTGACTTATAGAAGACCTTGTGTGGAGAACCAAGCATGCTAAGAACATCTTGGCAGGAATCACCAAAATACACTGAACGTTCAAATACCCGCATCTTGGCATCTGCTAATAGACCAGGTCCACAACCTACAGAGAATAAGGGAAAGGTGGTCAGGTTCCCACCCAGAGTCTGAGATCCTACAATCTAGGGCCAAGGGGGTCCCAAAGAGGCCAATGGCTGAATGTTGCTTTATTAGTTCTGGCTGAGGGCAAGCCTGCATGCAAGCAGAAATACCAAGTCACAAGTGCTTACAATGCTACAAGCGATCACAATCTACTTGCAATAATCCCAGAGAAAGGCACCTAGGTGGCTCAGTTGGTTAAGCATCCAACTATTGATTTCGGCTTAAGTCATGATCTCAGGGTCATGAGATTGAGCCCTAAGTCAGGCTCATGTGGGGCATAGAGCCTGCTTGAGATTCCCTTTTTTCCTATTCCTTTGTCCCTCTCTAAAAAAACCTAAAAAAAAAAAAAAAAAACACCCAACCAAACAAACCTAAAAAAAAAAGGAAGAAAGAAAAGAAAAGAAATAATCCCAAGACTCATTCAATCCTACAAAACTGACGTGGAGCTCCGAAAACTGTATTCGTTTCCCTCACCAAATATTCACTTATTGGCTACCAAGGGTTAGACTGTTAGACACTGAAGAAACACGCTGAGCAAAACAAGTGCAGTCCCTGCCCACAATGGAGCTTATGGTGTGAAGATCCCAAATCGGCACCACACAGCCACGTACAATACACAGCAGCATGGACGCTATGGAATTATATAATGAGGTGCTATTATCTCTTGCCACTTTCCAGGTCCTGACAAGATATAAGAATTTATGTTAAGAGGGGCTTCTCAATGGTTACCCCCAACCAGAGACTGGACCTCAAGAGTGAAACATCTATTAACCCACTCCCTGATGCTACAAACACCGACAGACCCATTAATACTAAAAAATGACAAACCAGAAAAGTGGGAGGGTAAGAAAATCCTATTTGCTAAAAGTTTCTTCTTTGGGAAGAATCTTTAAACCCTGGCTCTGTCTAATACATTTTGGAAACAGTTCTAGTTAAACACGTACACATAGCAGTAGCTGTGGAACAACAACAGACACACCAACTCTGTGGATGGGAAGAAAAAGTGTTTTACTTCCTCCTCACCCCACATACAGCCAAGAACCAGAGGAAGACTGCATTTCCTGGTACATAATCACCTTCCCCTAACTCTGCTCAGAGCTTTATAGTTGACAAAGCTCTTTCATGTGTAACAATCCATTTGTTATACAGGGAAGACTTCAGGGATCCAACATCTGAAATAAGCTGGTACTGAATTCTTCAACTAACCCAAGAGTCTTTAGCCACAGCACATCTACACCGAGTGGCAAATAAAGGTTGTGTTTAATTAGGTCGTAGGGAAAGCGTCGCCCACGTTAACCTCTGTCTATAAATCCTGCTGCTCAGGCAAGCCTGGCTGATCTACAGAACCCACCAAAAGCCCTGTCAAGCTAGACTGTATGCCCAAAGTCTGCAAGTACCGGACACCTGCAAATGTCCAAATGGGGCCATAGGGAAAGCACTCGTCATGTGTGAGTCTTCTCTCTTGTCTCACCCTACCTGAAGCCTACCCAGGGGAAAAATATCTTAGTTTTAAGAGACCATTTTAGTTTCTGATTCTCTGGAGTGAATCTTCCTATAAATTATTGTGGGGACTGAGAGAGTTGAACTGACTTCCTATCTTAAAAACATCCCAGTAATCCAATCAAGAAATGGGCAGAGGACATGAACAGACATTTCTGCAAAGACACCCAGACGGCCAACAGACACATGAAAAAATGCTCCACATCACTCGGCATCAGGGAAATACAAATCAAAACCACAATGAGATACCACCTCACACCAGTCAGAATGGCTGAAATTAACAAGTCAGGAAATGATAGATGCTGGCAAGGATGCGGAGAAAGGGGAACGCTCCTACACTGTTGGTGGGAATGCAAGCTGGTGCAACCACTCTGGAAAACAGCATGGAGGTTCATCAAAAAGTTGAAAATAGAGCTACCTTATGACCCAGCAATTGCACTACTTGGTATTTACTCTAAAGATACAAACGTAGTGATCCGAAGGGGCACATGCACCCGAATGTTTATAGCAGCAATGTCCACAAATAGCCAAACTATGGAAAGAGCCTAGATGTCCATCAACAGATGAATGGATAAAGAAGATGTGGTATATATATACAATGGAATACTATGCAGCCATCAAAAGAAATGAAATCTTGCCATTTGTGATGACGTGGATGGAACTAGAGGGTATTATGCTTAGCGAAATAAGTCAATTGAAGAAAGACAACTATCATATGATCTCCCTAATATGAGGAAGTGGAGATGCAAAGTGGGGGGTTTGGGGAGTAGGAAAAGAATAAATGAAACAAGATGGGATCAGGAGGGAGACAAACCATCAGAGACTCTTAATCTCACAAAACAAACTGAGGGTTGCTGGGGGCGGTGGGGAGAGGGTGGTTGGGGAGGGTATGTGCTATGGACATTGGGGAGGTTATGTGCTATGGTGAGTACTGTGAAGTGTGTAAACTGGCGATTCACAGACCTGTACCCCTGGGGCTAAAAATACATTATATGTTTATAAAAAAATTTAAAAATTAAAAAAAAAAAACCATCCCAGTACTTATACTCCATAAGGAAATATGTGAGACATGGGTTGGATAAGACAAACTACCTTTCTGCTTGCCAAAGGAAGCTCTCAATGAGTACTGGATTGGACAGTAATTTGAGACCCTGACTTCAAATGATTCCCCTACTGACCCTCTGAGATGTGATTGCTCAGAGTGTGCTGTACAGGGTGGCAGTCAGAACTGGAGATCCCCCAGCCCTGACAGACTCCTCCTGCTGTCACTTGGGATAACTGTATCATCCTTGACTACCCTGCTGTTTCGAGGTGTGATCCTCCCAAATCACTTGACCGTCTACATCTCAATTCTCAATCTCAAGTCTCTTAAACACTCAATGTTGCTCAAGTGCAACATTCTTTTAAATAGAATTTTCTGCCTTGGCTAGAAAACCACATTTTAAGAAATTTCTAACCTAGAAATTGTAAACCATCCAATTGTTCAGGAGAGTGAGCTCACAGTTTATATACCAGATTCGTCATAGTTAAGAGCCAGTGCCCTAGAAACTGATATAAAACCCCAATTTATGAACAAACACTGGCTAGACTATGAGCTCCATGAAGACACAGCTTCTGTGCTGGCTCCCAGGCCAAAGATATGGCCTGTACTACTAAACATGGCCCAAGGTCCACAGTTGCTGAAAGTAGTCACATACAAGTAAATCACAAATGAGGAATGGATCCTGGAGAGACCAGCCACTGAAGGCAGCAGGTTTTTGTTCACAGTCAGCAAAACTCATAGCAGGGTCTGGCCAAACCACAATTCAGCAAGTCACTACTGCCAGCCTACTGACTACTGGGCATAAAGGGTGGTAAAGGGGATGGGGCACCTGGGTGGCTCAGTCACTTGAGCATCGGACTCTTGGTTTCAGCAGAGGTTGTGATCTCAGTATTGTGGGAGTGAGCCCTGTGTCCCACTCCATGCTCAGCACGGAGTCTGCTTGAGACTCTCTCTGCCCCTCCCTGCTGCACACTCTAAAATGGGTAAATAAATCTTAAGAAAAGGAGGAGGAAAGGGAAGAGCAGACCAGTATCACAGCCCATAAGACACATCTCCAATAAATAGCCTGGGAAGCACTGCAAAACCACATAAGCACACAGAAGGCTTATGCATATGCGAGGGGGAAGCAAGGCTACTGTCATTTATTAAGATTTGCTAATGATAAAACTGTGTCTTGTCCCTTCACAAATCTAAAGGATAGCTTTAACCATAAATATCTCTGTTGTCTTGTAAAATTATCTCTAAGCATGTGGGATTTTAGACTGTCTCAACATGGATATAACGGAGAATCCAACACCACAAAGCCAGTAACTGACCTGCAGCAAGTAGCCGAAGTCGTAAACCTGAGGGTCCAGTTCCATCTCGAAGAACATCCACACTTTCAGCATACACATTGCCAAGGAAACAGCTCAGGGGCATCACGGGAGCCCTGGAGGCAGGCACAGAATGAGCAGAGGCTTTGCCCTCCCTCCCAGGGAGCCCATGGCCCAAGAAGTTTGTGCTCCCCACGCATACTTTGTATCCTGTAGGCTGTTTCCACTGTAGATGTACATTCGTTTCACAGTTGCCCCATGGGGTATCTGGAGAGAAGCTAGGCCATGGGCAAAATTGGGCTGCAAACACAGGACAAAGTTTTACTAAGAGCACAGTGCAGCCCATGGGAGCCAGGCGCTGCCATTTCCCCAGCCCTCATGGGCCAGGTCAAAGCACACAGTCAAACCTGGTTCCAGGTCAATCAACTCACCCCATGCATACAGGTTCATCTTTAGTTTTACTTAATTTCTCTTTCCTTCATCAAGAAAAAATTACAGGAATGCTTTCTTTCTTTACAAAAAATGTAAGCTTTACAAACATCTATCATTTCATGACCCTAAGGATGTTGTTACCTAAAGATGAATGAAACATTTTGCTAAAAGCAATAGGTAACTGAAAATCTAGAAGGGACTCTCAATCTCTAGGCCACTGAAAAAAAAGAACAGTGATTTGGAGCTTAAAGCAAGACACAACTGAATTTCTCTCTGAAAAGTGAGCCTGACCTCACTCTGCAGTGGGGAGGGCCCAGTAACTGGGAATGCCAGTTTGGGCTTTGTTCTTGCTATCAATCCCACCCACTGTACCCATCTTGGCCTCTGAAGACCTCAGAGATGAGGAAACTAAAGAAAGGCTACCTATCCAGCTTCCCCAGTAGCATCATCTGCTGTATTGCCTGGATACTGGGTGACAAATACCAGAGGAAGGGAAGGGCTAACCTCGTACTTGGGAGCCTCGGTCCAAGAGTCTAACTGAAAAGAGAAAGACAGTCCTCTGAAGTTGAGGTGGAAGAGCTGCTCAGCGGAGTTGTACACTGTGGGAATGGGGAGGAGAAAATGACATGGTTGAATGGCATCAGGAGATGTGAACACAAACAAGCTCGGTAACACCTTCCTTGTGTTTGATTCCCAAACTGACCTACTAGGCTGAAAACAAGGGGGAGGAGCTTTCCTTTACACCCAACTATCAACCCTTAAATTCTACAGGAACCTGGCTTCAGGGGGCACTGGGGATGGTGCCACTGGCCAGGCTTATTATTATGAGCTGCGACAGAGGATGAGAGGAATCAGACAGACTTGGCTTACCTCCAGGATGGGTCGCACCGAAAGACTGGTCAATCTGCTCAATGGTGGGAGCTATGGCCTGAGAGTTGAAGTGCACTCCGCTGAAAAACAAAGATGCTTCTCAAATCCCTAAAAATGGTGGCTGGAATAGTTATTCTTAAAACACAGGCAGGCAAGTACGCCAAAACGCAAGTTTAATTAAAGAACTTTTAAGTGAGGGATAATTAATGAAGTCAGAACAAGTCAAGTCTCCTGAGGCTGACAGACAGAATTGATCCTTAGGGCGCCCCCAAGACATGTGTGGTCCTCAGGCAGTTTAGAAGGAAATTCAGTCTTAGCCCCATGGCATTTGCACTTGGATGAAGAGTGGCCACAGGAAAAGAAAGTGTTAATGTGCTTTCCTAGGATGCCTACTAATAGTTTGGCTTGAAAAGGAACTTTCTTAAAAGGGGATAAACATCTTAAAAGAACAGTACAGCCAAGTAAGGCAGCTTATTTATTTTTTTTCCTTCTTTCTTTCTTTCTTTCTCTCTCTCTCTTTCTTTCTTTCAAGATTTACTTATTTGAGAGAGAGAGAGAGACAGAGCAAGCAGGGAGGGGCAGAGAGAGAAAGAATGTGAAGCAGAATCCATTCTGAATACAGAGCCCCAAATGGGACCCTGAGATCATGACCTGAGCTGAAACCAAGAGTCCAGCGCTTAACTGACTGAGCCACCCAGGCGCCCCAAGCAGCTTGTTTTCTTAAGAGCCAGCACTCAAGGACTGGGTGAATGGTGGGGCAGGGGGTACATGGAACCCATGCAAAGGGGAAACACCTGAGGGGGAGGGGGGCTTGGGAATGAAGAGGAGCACGTGATTTCCGATGATGAGCATGAAGATATGGCATGTACAACTTTAAGAACAATGTTTAAAGGTTAAGAATATTTTTTAAGGGCACCTGCATGGCTCAGTCAGTTGAGTGTCTGCCTTTAGCTCATGTCATGATCCCGGGGTCCTGGGACCGAGCCCTGCATTGGGCCCTTTGCTCAGTGGGGAGCCTTCTTCTCCCTCTCCCTCTGCCTGCTGCTCCCCCTGCTTGTGTTCTGTCTCTTTGTCAAATAAATAAATAAAGTATTTTTAAAAAAGAACGTATTTTTGGGCGCCTGGGTGGCTCAGTGGGTTAGGCCGCTGCCTTCGGCTCGGGTCATGATCTCAGGGTCCTGGGATTGAGGCCCGCATCGGGCTCTCTGCTCAGCGGGGAGCCTGCTTCCTCCTCTCTCTCTGCCTGCTTCTCTGCCTGCTTGTGATCTCTGTCTGTCAAATAAATAAATAAAATCTTTAAAAAAAAAAAAAAGAACATATTTTTAAAATCAGCGTAACTTGTGGAATAACTCTAATTTTCTTTAAGATTTATTTACTCATTTGGCAGGGGGCAGAGGGAGAGGAAGAGAGAGTCTCTGCTAAAGCAGACTCCACACCATGGCTTAATCCCGTAACTATGACACCACGACCTGAGCTGAAACAAAGAGCTGGATGCTCAAGCAACTGCGGCACCCAGGCACTCTAGAACACCTCTTTTTTAACCAGGCATGGTGCTATAAGCTTTGCCAGCAGTGTCTCATGTCATCTTCTTAACCTAGCAGCCACATTACTGGCTTCGTTTCTCTGATGGGAAAACAAGCACAAGAGGTTAAATGACTCTCCAAGGTCAAAGAGGTAACAGAATGATGAACGCAGGGCAGGCTGACCCTGGACCCCATGCTTTTCCTCACCACTAACTCTTTAGAGAGAAAAGAGAAGCTAGACCTTGAGGTACAAAGGGTCCAACAGAACTGAAAGACAAAAAGAATCTGCAGGGGCCAGTGCTGTTACACATTTGCTTTATCTACTTCTCTATTGGTAAATGCTGCTTGAGCCAGCCCCAGGAAGTGGGCCCTTTCATGCTCCCACAAAGGAGAGAGAAGACTGTTAAAGAAGCTTACTACATGAGTATTCTGGATACTAGCAGTGTCTTGCCATATGGGAGCTCAAATATTTGTTTTAGGATATAGGCTATTCCCATTTTCCTTCTAAAAAGCAGATTTTGGGGGCCCTTGGTGGCTCAGTTGGCTGAGCGTCCAACTCTCTTGGTTTTGGTTCGGGTCGTGATCTTGAGCCTCACAGCGGGTTCCATGCTCTGTGTAGAGTCTGCTTCTCTCTTTCCCTCTGCCCCTCTCCCACCACATGTGCTTGCTCTCTCAAATAAATATAATCTGAAAGAAAGAGAGAGAGAGAGAGGAAGGAAGGAAGGACAGAAGGGAGGGAGGAAAGGAGGAATGGGAAAAAGGGAATGCCTGGGTAGCACAGTTGGTTAAGCATCTGATTCTTGGTTTTGGCTCAGGTCATGATCTCAGGCCTGTGAGACTGAGCCCTGGGTCGGGCTCAACTCTCAGTACAGGGTCTGCTTAGGTCTCTCTGTCTCTCTCTCTTCTGCCCCTCCCCACGGCATGCACTCTCTCTCTCTAAAATAAGTAAATCTTGGGGCACCTGTGGCTCAGTGGATTAAAGCCTCTGCCTTAGGCTCAAGTCATAATCTCAAGGTCCTGGGATTGAGTCCCACGTCAGGGTCTCTGTTCGGTGGGAAGCCTGTTTCCCCTTCTCTCTCTGCGGGCCTCTCTGCTTACTTGTGATCTCTGTCTGTCAAATAAATAAATAAAATCTTAAAAAAAAAAAGTAAATCCTTTTATTTATTTTTTTAAAGATTTTAATTATCCATCTGACAGAGAGAAAGAGAGCAAGTACAAGCAGGGAGAGGGGTAGAGGGAGAGGCAGGCTTCCCACCTGAGCCACACAGGCACCTCAACAAATCTTTTAAAAAAAAAAAAAAAGAGGGGATGCCTGGGTGGCGCAGTTGGTTGGACGACTGCCTCCGGCTCAGGGCGTGATCCTGGAGTCCCGGGATCGAGTCCCACATCAGGCTCCCAGCTCCATGGGAAGTCTGCTTCGCTCTCTGACCTTCTCCTCGCTCATGCTCTCTCTCACTGTCTATCTCTCTCAAATAAATAAATAAAATCTTTAAAAAAAAAAAAAAAAAAAAAAAAAAGAGGTAGATTTTTGGCCCCCAAACAGCAGTCCCTTTGGCATTCTCTTTAGCACTCACAGGCTTTGGAGTCAGACCTATGGGGGATGGGGGGTTGGCAGCTGTGACCCATAAGACAGTCACATCACCTCTGAGCTGAGGTCCTGCTTTGTTGTGAGGATTAAATGAGCTGACATATATGAGAAATGTTTTAAACACAGCATGTCCTTAACAAGGTTTCCTTCTCTTCCCTGGAAAGCTGAGTAGGTTTGGAGGCTGCCTGAGGAAATCATGGCACTAGGCTGTAATTCTAGAACCACTATGGATGGGAATCCTTTACTAACTTAATGAGGGTAATTGATAAACTCCATTTGTACCAATCCTGTGACAGATACCAGCAGGGAAGTAAACTTACCAATATTTTAACTTTACTTTAGTCAAGTCATATACTTCAATCACCTAAAAAAAAAAAAATCAAATATTTAAGCATTGGTAATGCTCTGCAATTGAAAAAGATTGACTAAAAAGACATTTATAGAGGGATGCCTGGCTGGCTCAGTTGGTAGGACATGTGACTCTTGATCTTCGGGTATAGTGTGAGCCCCTCGTTGTGTGTAGAGATCACTTAAAAATCTTTAAAAAAAAAAAGACATTTACAGCATAGTGAAGAGAAAAAAAAAAATCTATCACTAGCTACATTTCTCCTGAAGTACCACATATTATGTTTTGTTCTTATTTTTAAATCTGGAGGAAAAACCCATACCAAACACACAGCATAACCTCTCCTTTTCCTTCTTCCAGTGATCATTCAACAGATGTCCACGGATGCTGTGGGTCAAGGTTCCTCTATCTAATCTACTACTGGGTCATACAGAGGACTGCACAAACAAAACCATGAAACCCTCCACAGAAACAAAAAATGTAGCTTAAAGGTTAAAGCTGTACCTTTGGATACTGAGCCCTCTGCCTTCTATCCCACATTTTGCTGCATGAGTAAGACCCCAAATCAAATCCCTTTAAAAGCTTTAAAACACTTAGTTTACAAAACAAAAAGTTGGGGGAGGTCTATCCTGCTGAGAAAGAAGTCATATTACATTAGGTTAGGACATGTATGACAATACTCACACATAAATCTCTCTCTACTGAAGGGCACCTGAAGAACCTCAGGACCCTTGTGTCATGTCAAGGGGTTCAGCCTTGGATTAAATGCCAAGAACTCAGGGCAGAGACAAAAGTACTGAATGCTCAGTCACTAGTGGAGCCAAGTAATGAGCACTATGAATTCTATGCCATTGGTGTCAGGGGCTTGGGAGCCAGAAGCATGGCTGGCTGGGGCCTGGAGAACCAGCTACTATCCTCCAGTTCGGAGTCCTGGCCTTCCCTGTGGGGAACAAGCACAGCTGGTTCAATGTCCGCCTGCCCTGAGGGCCTCTAACTAGAAGGGGTTGTGGGGCCCTGTGTGTAGAAGCATCTGGCATTGCCACAGAAAATGAGACATAACAGGCAGTTTACTCTTGGCCAGACCTTATCCCTAACTTATCCCCAACTTTGTTTAATGATCCTAACCCCGAACCACAAGCTGGGCACCTCTTCATTATAATGCAGCTATTTGGATCCTACTTGCAGCTAAGAGTAACTCCCTCTGCTGGGCTGTCACAGCACTTCAACCAACTCTTTCCTACATTACTTGCATATACTGTTCACCAGTCCCACAAAAATTAAACCCGTTAGGCTTGCCTTATTAGCTCAAACAGGAAAGGTACTTAAAATGTCAGACAAGCCCTGTCAGGAAGCTAGCTACGGGCAATATGAAGCTAGAAAACATGAAAAGAGGTTCCCTCAGAGGTCATGCAAGGAAGGACAGGGGAACAGCTGTGATTCATAAGATACCTAGTGTTCCCTTCAGAAAGCCTGTATGGTGCCAAACTGGTATGCCATTTCACCAAGGCCAGGGCCCCATGCTGGCAGAAAGCCTCAACCTTTAGCCAGAAGCCATGCTTATCTAGCAGAAGCAGGCACCCTGCCTCCCTGATTGCCATCCCTGAAGCTGGCCAATGACCCAAAACTCACGCTGAGGGGGTAGGTCTCGAGGATATTCCTTCTGTGTCACTGTCACCCACCTACCAATAATCCAAACCAACATTTTGGGTGCTTCAACCCTGCCCGCCTACTGGGAGAGCAGTGAACCAGAATTAATTACAGGGCCCATGTAGGATAGCACTTGGGCACGAGACCCATCTTCGAGTCCTTCATGTCACCAGGAGAATCAACAAGCAGATGTGGCCCATGGAGCCTGCCGGGCCATGGGAACAAGCAACTGGGGAAGTCTGAAGTCCATGATTTACCACCGTCTGGGCTGGAAAAGGCCCTGATTTCCCCAGAGAAGCCATGACAGCAGCCAAGCAGGAAAAGCAAAGAGAGGTAGCTGTAAAGGTTGAGATTTGGGAAGCCTCATCCCACAGGGCTTTCTCACAGTCAAGGCATCAGGGAGAGGTGGATTCTTAAGTGCTCAGTTGGAAGGGCAGGCAGAAGGGGTAGTCAAACCTGATGCTGACCAAGGGCACCTGAGAATTGCTTCCCCAGTTTCCAGAGGCTCTGACAGGACCCCAGCCCCCTCCCTCATTTCACAGGGACTCCACAGAAAGCAGAAGAGAAGGTTCTACTTATTGCCTTTCCCATTCAAATGTACTTCCCATTCCTCACAGCTCTCCGTAGTGTGCTCACACAGTTTTCTTCAGCTTTTATCACATTTATTTCCTATACCCCTCCACAAAAGCTAAGTCATTTCTATTCCCAATTTCTATGCCACCACACACTGGTAATTTAGAGTCAAAAGCTTAGCTGAACACGCATCCTCTGTCCCTCTATTATCTCACTGGTAAACAGTATTCCTCACAAGCTTGTTAAGTTAGAAATGTATGGGAAGCACTTAGCCACATGCCTAACATGTACGAAGTATTCACTAAATACATGACACCATCCTCACCAGGCTGTGATTCTATGATGGGCTGCCCAGCAATCCCCCTCTTTTGTCCATTTAGGTTATTTCTGGCCTTTTATTACTACGAAAGTCCTGCTACGAAGGAAACATATGTAAAGGTAACATTACTTCCCCATGATCTTTTTGGGTTATGTTTCCTAAAGTGGACTTACCAAGCTGAGACAAATAATTCTTTGTAAAGATGTTTCTAGATTATTTTCCCCCCAATTTGTAACGAAGCCACACTAATGACCATCCTCTTTCCTTTCCCACTGTGAAACTTCTGGTCAGTGAAGACAGGAAGACTGAGTCCACAAGGAGAGGCAAGGTATTTGTGGGGCTAAGAATATTCACATTTACTTTCTGATAAAACCATCATAAACGAGGCATTCTCATTTAATGTACAGATTCCTTTTCCACGTTCTGTCTTGTCTCCTTAGCAGCTCACTTGTGTTAGGATGATGAGAACTAGGAAGTACCCAAGTCTTTTGGAAAGGCACAACCTAACCAGGATAACCGCTCTGGTATGCCACTGCCCAGAGCCACATTCAACCTTGTGACTCTGAGGCATGAGTCTGGTGCCACATGACTAATCCATGAAGCTCAAGCATTTGTAAATAGTGTATTAAAAACATCCTGGACTGAAAACAGGTGTTAGTAAACTGCCCTTGAACAGCAATTAAGACAAACCCTACATACCACTGAGTTGTTTGTTTACATATCCTGAAGGGGTTAAAGAATCAACTCATTGCTGGTGGTGCCAAGCCCTAAGCCCCAGCATTTCAGGAAGAAGAGTTCCATTTTTCATCTTCTAAATCATACTGTCTGATCCAAAAATAAAGTAAAGCAAGATACAAAAACAAGTCTTTAGGTCCTATTCTGCAGTTAGGTCCCATTTTTAGTATCCCTTTTAAGATTTGGAATAACGTGTGCCAGATAGTTAGCTCTTCTCTTGCTTTCCTTAAGGTGAATAACTTGAGTCCTGTCCCCATAGCACATTCCCCAAATCTTCAACACTTTTCCCCTTTCACCTCTGGAGCCTGGGACTGGAGACCTTCCCAGCCTCTTTCCAACCACCCCAGCCCACCCCCCAGCTTCCCTCTTTTTAGGGGAACAGGCACAGCTTCAGTCCCCTAGACTGTGGTAGACTGAATCACAGGAGTCTACTCTGACTCATTAGTTTCAGAAACATCCCACAATAGTACCTATTAATCAGCCTGACAGGCAACTTCAGTTGTCATTCATAGTTACCTTAAGTCTCTGATTGAAAGCATCAAACAGCAGTTTGATCCCGTCCTGAGTCAGGTTAAGGATGAGGTCATGGCTTAGAGGAGACTGAAAAACAAAAAATAAAGCACACTGAACAATTTACTCAACAGCAACTACTGAAAACCTTGCAAATCTAAATGCAATGCACAGGGATTATGGAAGTGCAGAGAGCCCCTCCCTCGCCCAAAAAACTGTTGTGTAAATGCAGTGTCCTCTGCTTCCTAATACTGGATGAAAAGAGCCTCTTTCTTCTAGGCTTTGAGCAATAATACCTAAAGGAAAGGGCCAAGATTTTATGTGAATATACAGGCCATTTCTTTTTTTTTGAAGGTCTGGGGTCCACATCTATACAGCCTGGGTTTATCTATCAAACCCACAGAGCAATTAGTGAGGAACACACCTGTCAGGTGATGTTCAGTGCATGTCAGCTGAACCTATGTCCATTCACTTCCAGGCTGTTTGTGCCATCCACAGGAAATATGTTCTATACTTTGACTGCTTTAAGCCATATTCCAAGACAAAGAAATACCTTGTACTGTTTATATATGAAATGACACCTTACTCTTTCTTTCCCTCACCCCACCATCCCATATCACATGTGCTTCCTTCTGAAAAGCCCAAATCTAAGATCTAAGGAGTTGTATTTCTACATTTGCCCCTTCTGAGTCTTGGGGGGAGAGGAGCAGCAGCACAAAGCAGTGGACAGAGCCGGCCTTGAGTACGGGTTAGCTGGTGACCTTAAGTGACTCTCAACACTTCTCTGAGCTCTAGTTTCTTCATGGGAATACCATCATCCCTTCCCCCCAGGGTTGCTGTGGGAACAGAGACAGCAGGTCTAGACAGCAGGAGACAGGGCCCCAAGCACAGCACTTAGCATACAGCACTCTTTCATCAATCTGCATCGCCACCCTGCTTCTGCCCCAATGCAGTCAATTCAAGGTCTTGACATCTGAAGCCATTTCACAGCCCTGAAACAAGCTGGCCAGCAGGAAAAAAAAAAAAAACCCCAACATCCAAAACCTTGCCCCTCCTTTAAACTGGCACACAGCCCTCAAAAGAGTAGAAGTTTTTTTAATTGAGCCTCCCAAGGTAAGCATAATGAATGACGGAAGTGTGGCTGTCAGAGACAGATATGTAGGCTGCAAGGCCAGGTGTCACTGGCGTCGGCCTCACTGTGAAAATTCTCTCCAGGGACGCCTGGGTGGCTCAGTTGGTTAAGCGTCTGCCTTTGGCTCAGGTTGTGATCCTAGGGTCCTGGGATCGAGCCCCACCTTGGGCTCCCTGTTCAGTGGAGAGCCTACTTCTCCCTCTTCCTCTGCCACTCTTTAAAACAAATCTTGTAAAGCAAAGCAAAGAAAATAAAAGAAAAAAAAAATCTCTCCAAAGAGCCTTCTGTGATTAGCTCAGACTGTTTGTTTCCTTCTACCCCAATGATCTTCACAAGGCAGCAGGCTTGCTACCTGCTACATGGTACCACCATGCCTGGCAAACTAGAAGAAAGAATGTTGTAATTTTCCAGGAGGCACGTATGAATGTCTAAGACCATCAGGTGTCAATCAAGATAATACAAAAATGAACCCTGACTTTAGGTCACTTATTCTCAACCCAGAACACATTTCTGAGAGGGCTACTCCCCGGCAGTAAGCAGGATGAAGCAGTATTATAGCATCCTTCAAGATCCTTGCTTGGAGGAGGAATGATGGGAGGATCTCAATTTTCTTACACTCTCCCAAGAGCTGATCATTTTTCTCCCAACATTGTGACAATTCAGGACATAACTAGATAATTTTCAAAAGCAAGCAATTTATCCTCACAACCATTATTTTATTAGTATTTTATATCTCCAGAACCAAAGTATACCTTTATGATATTATGTTTAAGCAGTCCCTTCCAGTGACCCAGAACTATACAGTCCTCCACGTGAAACAGTTTTATAAAGCTGTTAACTCTTCGTTAACGCTTTTCCCCCTAAGAAAGATAGGACCTACTTGATATATACATTTAACTTCCAAGGTGTGATATGCTAGGGATAAGAAGATATTTCTGAAACAACTATTGGGGCCAAACTATTCTTCACACTTGATGGGAGCAAGGAGACAGATGGGAAAGGAAGGGAAGGAGGTGCAGAGGAGGACGGGACCCGATTTAAGAAGCACTACATCAGAGCTCTGAGACACCACCTCTTCTTGATCCTCATCAAAAGGTTATTCTATTCTAGGGTGCCTGGCTGGCTCAGTCAGAGGAGTATGAGGCTGTTGATCTTGGGGTCATGAGTTTGAGCCCCACAATGAGTGCAGAGATTACTTAAAATAAATAAATAAAATTAAAAAAAAAGATTACTCTATTACAAGAAAACTATATCCACATTACAGAAGGAGAACCAGACTGGTTAGTAACTTGCCAAAGTTGCATGGCTAAGAAATAGGAAGAGCAAGGATCTGAACCATGGACTCAAAAACCCATGTTTTCTAACTGATGCCAGTTGCTTAGAAGATATCAGGGGAAATGAGCTCAAAGCTAAAACTACTATGTGTACCTAAAGATTGGAACAACAGACAACAAAGGTAGTGAAATAAGAAATAAATTTCATTCTTAAAAATTAATTAATTAAATTAATTAATTAAAATTAATTAAACCGAGGCACCTGGGTGGCTCAGTGGGTTAAAGTCTCTGCTTTCGTCTCAGGTCATGATCTCAAGGTCCTGGGATCGAGCCCCACATTGGGCTCTCTGCTCAGCAGGGAGCCTGCTTCCCTTCCTCTCTCTATGCCTGCCTCTCTGCCTACTTGTGATCTCTGTCAAATAAATAAATAAAAATCTTTTAAAAAATGAATTAAACCTATTTTCAAATGCATCTAATTTGGGGGTGCTCAAATCTGATTTCACTGAATATGCAGGAGCTATATGCTCAAGAAGCCAGCTTATTATCCCTGTTTGGATGGTTGCTAATTGTCATGAGTAATTCCCTCATGGTCTAGCACTGAAAGAGTAGGTTAGCGATCATCTGAGAGCGATAAAGAGGAAAAGTCACCATCCTTCACTTTATAAATGAGAAAACACTGACACTGTGGCTCAAGGAACCCCTTGGCCCACTCTTAGAAGTCTCTTGCTCCATATTAGGCACCACAAGAATATCTAAGCTCTTGCTTGGAGATTATGCATTCCCTTTCTCAGGAAGACCCTTTCTACAGAGTCTCTCTCACTAGGCTGCAAGAGGAGTACTGCACTGCAGAGTGTAATGACTAGACATTGATGAGAGGCTCAACCTTGACACTAGGCCAAAGCGGACAGCCTCACAGAATCTCATTCATCTCTAATCCACAACATTCTTCACGTCAAAAATAAACAGTCATGTGCTTTAGTATCTGAAACTAATTAGAACAAAGGGAACTAAAATGATCAAAATGGTACTCCAAAGGTCTCAGAAAAGTGAGTGAGGACACCCTGTGGCATGTATAGGCTCAAAACTATTTATTCCCTGGGGTGCCTGGGTGGCTCAGTCCATTAAGCATCTGCCTTCAGCTCAGGTCATGATCCTAGGGTCCTGGGATCAAGTCCTGCGTCAGGCTCCCTGCTCAGCAAGGAGGCTGCTTCGCCCTCTGCCACTCCCCCTGCTTGTGCTCTCTCTGTCAAACAAATAAAATACTTAAAAAACCAAAACAATACAAAACATCTTTATTCCTTGAAATTTGTGATATATTGGGTACCATAAATGTTGCTCCACACCGCAATACATGGTCTGTGTCACAGAAGAATCACAGGTTTCAGAGAGTTCAGTAGAAGGTAGATTGTATTTTTAGAGCGATAAATAATCTTATTTCTAAAAGCCCATAAAAAATAGTCTCTAACTTTACGTATAAAACCAATACAAAAAGTCCTGATGATCAGAAGGTACTCTGGTGTAACATATACATCCTTTCTAGAGATGGAAAAGGTCTTTGTAGATACATGTAACATTTTATAATAGGGGTTAATTCCTGGCACAACTGGCCAACATTTAATAGAGTCCACCATAAATCAGACCAAAAAAAAGCAAAATATGAACTATGTCCTTAATTTGGAGCCAACATTTTGATATATGATCTCATGTATCAGATCATTCTCACTAAAGTAGTGAGCTACACCTGCTTCTTTTCAAGTCTGGAGTGCTCTGCTGGCTAGAAATTTGTATTCAACAACTTTGAACACAAACCAATTAACAGAGCAGAAAAGATTATTTTAAATAAAAAAGTGGGGGCGCCTGGGTGGCTCAGTGGGTTAATGCCTCTGCCTTCGGCTCAGGTGATGATCCCAGGGTCCTGGGATCGAGCCCTGCATCAGGCTCTCTGCTCTGCTCAGGAGCCTGCTTCTTCCTCTCTCTACCTGCCTCTCTGCTTACTTGTGATCTCTCTCTGTCAAATAAATAAATAAAATCTTTAATTAATTAATTAATTAAAAAGTGGAAGACAAGCATCCTAGAAGACAAGACAGTCCCAGAGGTGACCTCCCACTGAAATGTCCCTGTCTAAGGACCAGCTGGTAAGTCAAAACACATAAAAAAGAATAGCAGTTATTATTGCTCTTCCAAACCTGGCAGCACTAGATTATCAGGATGAAAAGTTTCAGAATTGAAGAAAATGTACTTGGTAACTGACTAGTGCTAGAGATTCTTCCATTCAAACACAATGACCAAGCAATCTCTGCCAGTCTGCCTCTCCCAGAGCATCAGCCTCTGGAGGTGACTCACGATGAGGAATGCTATTTCAGTAAACAAAGCAGCTACCACTCACCTGTTCACTGTAGAGAACCTGGACATTTTTGATGATGCGACAGTGCTTCTGAAGAATGGCTACTGCCTGAGCCAGAGGCATTCCTGAAATAAAGCAAGGACACCTGTGTGGTTACTTGGGCTATCCATTTACTGACATCTATCTTCATAATAGGCATCAGTCCCTGCAGTAAAGCCTGGGACTGGAGGTAGGGGCCACCAAGGTCTATAAACGTATGAGTAAATAAAAGTTCAGTAAGCAGCAAGGGCTAGAATAAAGTCAGCAGCAAGCACTAAGGGAACAACTGGGTTGTGAATATACAAATATGTGAATATACAAAAGAGATTCTTGGAAATGAGAAGTACTGCACTGATCCCAAGCAGGAAAAGGACTCAGAGAAGGCAATGTCAGCATGAACTAAAGAACAATGAGAAAAGTACAGTCTACATGACTTGCTTTGGAGACCAAGGTTCTGGTTATCATTCTACCATGAATTACATATAACCTAGGGCAGGTTCCCTCATCTCTTTCTTTCTGGCATGTTTCCTCATCTCTCAAATGAAGAGTCTGCAGAAGCACATGACTTATAAGGGCTCATTTAAAAAGTTAAAAATCACACATCTATCAGAATCAACTTATTTTACTAAGGATTTCACTGGATCCTTACTTATCAACCCACAAATCCTCTAAGTCTTAATACTTGATTTTTGAACTCATGGCCCATTATAAACAAATTTATATATGCCAATTTAAGAAATCCAAATCCCAACAATATCTCCAAGATCCCAGGGACTACCAAAAAGTATGTTTTCAGAGTCCATTATATTTCAAACAAGAAGAAACTTACAGAGAGACAATCCAAAACAAGTCCCAGACAAAATCCAAAATCAAGACTCACAGTTTTATGAATCCAAGGACAGTGTGTGTTATTCACCATTCTCTTGATCCCCAACACCCAGCACAGGGTTGACCACCTGGTGGCTGTTGGATAAATGTTTATTCAGCCACGCTGATGTACAATGGAGTAGGTAGTAAGAGAAAGGGAGAAGGAGGGACCACCATATGACCTCAGGTAAACACAGTGGCTCACATTCAAGATCAGTTTCCTCTGATTCTAGGAGAGATGTGCAGAAAAGACCTTACACACAAGTAACAGACGGTTATAAAATCACATGGTCTATCTATATTTAAACAATGATCTAACCTTGCCTTCATTTGATGGTCCATTCTACAGTTTGAATAAAGTTAGAGAAACCAGACCTTAACATAAGGCACTTTCCAGCCTTCTATAACATAGAGCCCGGTACAAAGTAAAGGCTTAATAAATGTTTGTTGACAATATGAACAAACTGCACACATCACTCAGCTCTGCCGTTCCTCAAATGGAGGAGCATCTACGCTGTCTCTCCCAAAAGCACTGGGAAAACATCCATGTGTTAGGTGCTGAGGAATAGAAGGCCACATGGCTTCTCTGGCCCATATGGCATAAATCAGTTTCTCAAGGGAGGATTCTTTTCCAATTAACCACATCAAATCCATAGCCTTGGAATCCTTGGGTCCTCAGGTCCTGAGTCACTTGAGGGAGGAACTCATCTGGAAGAGACAAAGCAGCTACAATGGCCAGTTGTCACACAGCTACTGATAAAGGAAGGCTAAAGAAGTCCTCTAAAGGGAACCAAACATATGTACAGCAAAGAAACTAGAGTACTGTCCTACTTCTAACAGAGCTCCCTAGCCCAAGAAAGGGTATGTAAACCTTCTAAACTGTATACATCCTATGTTTTATAGATCTCATCATTTACCTTACAACCCTTCAAGAGTTTCCCACTACAGGGCAATAAAACTCAAACAACATGCCATCACCTGAAGTTCTTGAATATTCTGGATCTTGTCCACCTCCATCTTTCTTTCCACTGCTCATCGTGCCTCCCTTTGTTCCCGGCACATGTCAAACTCTTTCCTACCTTATGTCTCTGTGCTAGCTCAGACTCTGCTGGAATGTTCTTCCCATAGTTGGTTTCTTCTCATTCTTCAGCTCTTGACTCCCATCTCACTTCCCCAGCTGCGTTATCTAATAAAGCCTCCCATTCAGTTTATTTATCTGTTAGTCTCCTCCATACCCTGAGGACAGAACCATTATCTATCTTACTCACTACTATATCCCCAGCACCCAGTCACTGTGCCTGGCACAAAGTAGGTGGTCCCATGTGTTTGTTGAACCTTGACTGAGTGAAACAAAGCAATTAGGGGACATGTAAATCCTGTACCATAGACCCTAGTGACCACTCTCTCACTCCAAGCACTCTCATCCTGTCTCTACACACACACACAGTCTTTCTTGCTGTTCCCCTAACTTTCCCAGGTCTCTATGATGGGCAATGTTTCCTTCTGCCTATCCCTATCTCAATCTGTTTTCTATATAAATCTAAAGGCAAATAAAAAGTATATGTGCTGCCGAAGCGAGCACTAAAGGCAAATAAAAATTAGACAGATTAACAGTAACTCTTCATCATCTTTTCAATCTCAGTTCTCCACTGTATTCTGGTTCTTAATACCTCTAATATCTACCCAGTCACTCAAGCCAGAAGCCTCTAGATTCCTTTTCTACCTCCCCAAATCTAGTCTCTTTCTTCCTAAACCCATATCCACAACACACTTCTCTAACCTTCACTTCACCTTCTTTTCCCTTGGACCCCAAAGTCCTTGGTAGTATCCCAGGCAGCTACCACTATAGAGCACTGGGAATTTGGAAAACCCATTTTTTCTTCCATTAGTATATCACGCTCTAATTATAATACCAAACTGGTTATAGTTCCCTACACATACAGTCTTTCCCACTGTTTCATTTTGTTTTGGATTTGACTGGAAAATTCTTATCTATAGAGACATTGTAGAGAGAAACCTGGCAGATTTCTGATTGGGCTTTCCTGGTGCTCACTGGCTCCAGGAATGGTACTGACTACTGTAAGTAGAAAAAAAGCCCTCCCTGAATCTCCAGGTCAGGTCAAGTCTTTTCTCCCCTTCCAAAGCATCCTATACAACCTCTACCTCATTTTAATAAAATGTACTATTGCTGTAACCCTTCCCTCACACGAAACTCTTCAGGGCACATGACCATTTCTTATTCACTTTTTGATGTTGGTAAGTAGAGTCCACAGAGGTATATATGCTACCTTCAATGGAGTGAGCCTTCAGCTTCTCTAGAACAATTCAGACACATGCACCCACACCAATACATTCTCCAAGTCTTACTGAAAACATTCCAAGTTTGTACTACCTTTATTCACTCACTAGTCAAGCCATCAGTGGCATTTTCAGCGATTCCTCTTTGCCTAGGTTTTCCTGTCCCTGTGTTGCTGCCATTTCCCCAATCTCCCCAAATCACACAAAGGCCAGGAGGGCAGCCAAGAAGCTGGATGCAGCTCCCCACTGCGATGCCAAGCAGAAGATGGCAAGGGCTAGATGCATCTGCATTTGCAGAGATTCCAAAAAGAACAGAGACAAAGCTGAGCCAACTGTCAGAAGGGCAGAGTGGTGGGAAGCAGGATTTCCCTGTTCAGGTACCGACTTTTCATCATCTCTACCTTTCTGAGCCTGCTCCTCATCTGGCTAATGGAGATTACATTGTTGGGTTGTGGTGACTTTAGTTAAGTACTGCCTGGTTCTCTGGCCTAGGAAGGTAATTCTAAAGCACAGATACACTTCTTAGACCTATTTGTACCTATCAGCTCCAAGTGCAGTTTAGATATGTTGAGGGTTGGGGAGAAGACTGACAGAGGGAAAAATCTTTTTCTTCCTTTTTTTTTTCTTTTTTAATAATCATAATATTTCAGGGAGACATGCTTTAAAACTGTAGATTTTTTTTTTAAAGCTTTTACTTTTAAGTAATCTCTATACCCAAGGTGGAGCTTGAACCTACTTGAGATCAAGAGTCACATGCTTTACCAAGTAAGCCAGCCATAGGCCCCTAGAAATGCAGATTTTTAAGATCCACAAGAAAATCATTAAAACCAAGCCACCTCTATGAGGTTTCCCTCAAAGTTCAATTCTGGGTCACTCTACAGAAATATTCTTTTCACTGTTGTTGTCATTTAGATATTCAGACAGTTTGAAGGAAGTACCCAAAACCTTGACTTCTAGAAACTGGCAAAGTTAGAAGTAGGGGTTCAGGTATCTAAATAACAGGTGACAGAAGAACACTTGCTCTTCCACCCAGCTTTTTTTTTTTTTTAATTAAAATCCTGGTCTCAAGTGACATTCTTTTTATTTTTATTTTAAGTAAACTCTACCCACCAATGTGGGTCTGCAACTCCCAACTCCTGAGATCAAGAGTTGCATTCTCTACTGACCAAGCCAGCCAGCCATCCCTCAAATGACATTCTAATCACGCCTTTCTGCCAAGAGACTCTACCACTGAGATCCACAAACTAGATGTATCATCAAGCACAGTTTGAAGCTATGCTTGTGGTTCTCTTCCCTGTGAAGTACTGGTATGAGAAGCTGTTAGTAGGGGAGGTTCTTAAATAGAAGGCAAACAGCATCAGCATATGAACGAGTCTGGAGGCAAATATATCACTGGCCTCCCAATCAAGCTCTTGGTGCTTCACAAGAGGCCAAACTGTTTTATACCAGCTAAAACTTTGAGACGAACTCTGCAGGAGTGAGTGGTGTAATTTATGAGAGAAACTGCCTAAGACCTCTCCATAAAACTGGCTCCTATAACCTAGAGGCTTGTAGTTCAGTTCGTTCATGGAGACACGGAGCACCAGCACGGTCCTACCAGCATCTATTGTGCAGTTTCTCATCTAGCCTTTCTCCACTGAAAAGAGTCTTCAGATTCAAGGATGAGCTATAGCCCAAACAAGCAGGTCACTCAGTCCAGCAGCCCAAATTAGTGGGACAGAAGGTGAAGTGTGCACAAAAAAATAACACCAACACCTGCTCCATACCTCCTTTGCCTAGGTGCTACACTAGAGTCAGCGGATGCATGTACTTGTAAATATAAAGGTAGTGAAGTTGGGAATAGTTAATACTGGGCCAAACTGCGTTTTACACAAACTAAATGTTACACTCCTTGAATTCTTATTTCATTAAACCTTCAACTCTCTCTGCTGAGGTCTGGGTTTAGGATTACACCACACATCGACCACATTAAAAACGAGAAGGAAACAAGTCACAAGTTCCTTGAATACACAAACTCTTCTCACCTCCCTTGACTAGATCCCTAACATGTGATTAAGGATCTGACCCTAGCTTTCCCCTAGGGACGAGGGAACCCACAGCCCAGAAAAGCAAAACGCGACCGACTACTGCAGCGTTTAAGGGTGTCAGTCACTTCTTAGCTATTAAATCTGTTAAATGGAATTAGGAAAAACAACAGGACGGACGCTCAGACCCCAAGGAGGCATACTCGAGATAATTACGCACAGAAGCAGGGTCTGGCCCTGATAAGTGTCTGGGGAGTGTCGGCCATTGTTGTTATTATTTCTACTGTACCACTGCCCCAGAAGGAGCTCTTCTGAAGCCTGAAGCGAGGGCGTCAAGGCCAGGATGAGCGACAGACTGGCGGGTCTGGCCGGTAGGAATGGGTAACTTAGTGCCCGGAGCCCGAAGAGGCGAGAAGCAGCGGGCGCAGGGAAATAAGGGGCAGAGACCAGAAACAGGAAAGGCCTGGAGGGAAGTAAAAGGCAGAGCAAGGTCCTGAAGTAGGACCCCAGACTCACCCAGCGTGAATTCCCATTGCTCGTTCCCCAGAGAGCGTTCGGGCACCACCTCCAGATCCAGCATTGGTTCAGCTCGCCGGGCCGGGGCGGCCTCCCTGCAGCAACGCAGACGAGACCGAAGCTGGGGAGACAAAGCAGCGACTGATCTGCCGTCCCCGTTGGCCTGGTTGTCCGCCTACTCCTTGACCACCAGCGGCACCAGCCCAAAACCACACCTCAGGTAAGCAGAGCTCAGCTCAGCTCAGCTCACCTCACCGGTAGCAGCCTCGGCAGCAGGGACAGCGGCCGCAGCCGAAGCGTCTGCCGCAAAACTGGCGTGCGGCGTCGTAAAGCGTGGTGGGGGCGGGGCTAAGGCGGGATTTCAATCACGGAGGGGTGGGGAGGGAGGAGCTCAAGGCGGAGTCAGGCACGCGCGAATTGCTGTGAAAGTCCGATCGAAGGCTGAGGGAAACCAGTACCGTCCAGAAGGGTGGGCGCTGGTGGGAAGGGGCTTCCATACTCCGTGAAACCTCACATTTGCACACCACACTGCACACATTTCACATGTCTACACAAGGATGTGCATACCACGTAACACACAAATGTGACGTGTTATGTAAATCCTTCTGCCCTCTGCACGTACGTACGTCCCACTCACATTCACTGGGTGCAAAAGGTCCAAGGTGCGTCTGAGGCCCAGCGGGGAGGGAAGACACCGACTTCCAAGTGAGTGCGGAATGTACTCGAGTGTTTGCGTAGGAACGCGGGGAGCTGGGGAAGAGTAATAGGTAGAATGGGGAGCAGCTAGGCCAGACCTCCGGTGACCAAGTCCAGATGTGTACAGCCCCCGGGGGCCGGTATCCAGAGATCGTTGGCAGCAGTTCAGCCTCCAGTCAGAGTTTGCTTTGCCGCCAATGGTGTGTGGTCTTGACCAAACCTCTGGTGCCCTTTGTGGCTCATTCTCCTCATCTACAGGTCGGAAAGGGGGCTCCTCTAGCCTGTTTAGCCTGAGCTTTTGGGCCATGACCTGGGGCACTGAAAAACTAAAAGGCAATCAGACTTCTTTTAGAGCCAAGCCTTCATGGAAGCCGACTCTGGATTCTCAAAACGATCCTGAGATGTCAGATTATACCTCACTTTACAAGTGAAGAAAATGAGGCCCAGAGATGTAAATGGCCTTGTGGTCCTCAGTGGTGGAACCCAAGTTCTTTCCATTACATTGCCCTTGGAGGAAGGATTTTAGCCGGGGAGAGAATGACATGCTAATTTCTCAAACTGGTTTGGTAGGAATGTAACTTGGGAGCTCATCAAAACTTGAAGTCACTGCTACTGGCAGTAAAACAACACAGAGAAGGATGTCCATTGCCACATCATATGCCAAAACAATAGAACTGAGTCACTGAGATGTCCATCAGTAGGGAAGTGGCTGACCAAAGTGTGATATGTGTAACAGAACACGTTTAAAAATAAAAGTATATCCCTGTATGCTAATGCGGAAGGAGTGCTAACAGAAAAAAGTTAGGTGTAAACTGTATAGTATACAAAAACAGAAATAAAAGAAACATTGTCCATACCAAAAGAACCTTTCTGGAAAGATTAAAAAAAAAAATACCAGTGATACCTAATACAGGGAGTGGGGCAGGGGGCAGGGATAAGGTGGATATTTACTTCTCACTATGCATGGCAAGCATTAAAGATGTTTATATGTGGATGGGATAGGTTTAGGATAGGTTAGCTGGGCAGCTGGCCTAAATAGCAGAGGAGTAGACCTAGAAAGAAATCTAGCATTGATGAGGAGTAATCTTAGTCGATCTAAAAATGTTTGAATTGAACTCAAATCCAACCAGACTAGGACTGGTTCTTATATAAAAAACAAACAAACAAACAAACAAACACTTAGAGGGACTTATTGCTGGTGAACAAAGAGGCTGGGGTTAGGTCATGTGGGGGTGTGGGAGAGGAAAGACAAAGAACAAAGAAAGCCACACTGGATAACATCCTGAAAATAATTTTTAGTCTGGAAAATCCAAGTAACAGGAAGAACAAGGGTCGGTAAGCCTGTAAGAAATTCCCTTTTGGTTGTGGGGGCGGTGCCTGGGTGGTTCAGTTGGTTGAGCAGGCGACTCTTGATTTTGGATCAGGTCATGATCTTGGGGTCATGAAATTAGGCCTCACCAATCTCTGCTTGAGATTCTCTCCCTCTGTCCCTCCAAGTGCTCTCATCTCCCTCTGTAAATTAAATAAATAAATAAGATCTTTTTAAAAAGCGGGGCGGGGCGGAAACTTTAGAATGGAAGCTGGAGGTCAGCAGGGGGAGCTCTGACATCCTACTCCTGGCGATTGATTGCATATGCAATAGGATCCATATTACCAAACTAACATTTTACTGACGGGCCAGGTGGATGCAAGGTTTCCTCCTTTCTAGGGAACAGCCCAGCCAATGAAACAATGTCACAACTCAGCCAATGAAAAGCCACCATACTTTGAACTCCCATTTTACCCTGATTTGACTTTTGTTTATAATAGCCTTCCCAACTTACCCCTTTCTTATATAAGAGCTGTCCTCTCCTTTATTCTGAGAGTTTACTTACGGCTTTCCTGTATCTTGTTTGTCCTGGCTTGAAATTCTCTATTCCTAAACAAGCCCCTTTTTAGTAAAATAACTGGCAGACTTATTTTGAAGGCTAACATTGGTCAAACACATTTACTGGAAGTTTGAATCCTAATTCTTCCATATAATGATTTTGTGCCGTGGGCGAGTTACTTAGCTTCTCTGTGCCTTTGTTTCCTCATTTGTAAAATGATCATACTTCACAGATTGGTTAGCTCTTACAAGAGTGTCTGACTCATAGTAAATGGTTTGTGTGTGACTAAAATTTTTTTAAAAATCTGATGGTGACAGAATTGATGGACTCCTTTGGCAGGATCTATGAATGCGGGATATAAGGGAGAAAAGGATTAAAGAATAAAAACATGTTTCTAGCTTTGGATAGCTGAATGGATGATGGTGTTCCTCAGGACAACGGCTGGGGGAACTGACATTGGAGGGCTGGAAGGATACCAATCCTATTCAAATGGTCACATGTAATAGCTTAGGCGGGAAGTGTACATGTTTGAAGCCTAGGTGAAAAGCTTAGAAAACAGAATCTTATTACCATGGTTACTATTGGTTATATTTGTCAAGAGAAGAACCAACAGCCAGTTTGAAAGCAGAAATGAAGGATAACTGCATCCTGCAAATCAGGAATGGGCAGGCCCAAGAATTGTGGAAAACAATGGATTGGGGAGTCCCTCCCAGTCAGTCTTATAAAGGACACTCCCCTCTCTCAGGGTAGAAAGCCCTCAGTCTCTCTCCCCAGTGACATAATTGTTAGTATATTGACTTTATTCTCCCCTTTTCTGAATGGAAGTGTTTCCTGTTCACTTGTTAATTTAGGTCCCAGCAAAAACGTTACTTCCTGCCACATCTTCCCTAATTCTTCCTTTATTTGACCTCATCACCATTTATCCCATGATGCTATTTTAGTTAATTCACAGCTGTCTATCACTTCACCACTTAATTACTTATTGTTCATATTCCCAGGAGATGTAAACGTCACTAGGTGAGGAACTTTGCCCATTTTATTCATCTCTAGAAAAGTGCCTGGCACATAGTTGGCTTTACAGTAAGTACTTGTCAAATAAAAAAATAAAAATTTAAAAAATTTAAAAATCAGTCTCATGGTTGTACTTCCCACATTTTAAGGGTTTGATAGTCACATATGGCTAGTATCTACCATACTGGACATATTGTGGATATAGATTATTTCCTGTAATCAAAAATTCCCTTCTGTATCTTATCTATTTACATTTCCTAATGTTTCTGAAACCTGAATAAGGCCAATAATGACGCAAAGTTGCTTAAGTTATTTATTTGAGAGAGAGAGTGAGAACAAGTGGCACAGAGGGTTGGGGAAGGATTGGGAAAGAGGGAGAGGGACAGAATGCCAAACAGGTTCCGTATTCAGTGGGGAAAGCAACGTGAGGCTCAATCCCAGGAACGAGATTGTGACCTGAGCCAAAATCAAGAGTCGGATGCTCAACTGACTGAACCACCCAGGTGCCCCAAAGTTGGTTAAATTTTTCTAACCAAAAGTTGAGATTTATATTCTTTTTTCTTTAAGATTTTATTTATTTATTTGACAGAGATCACAAGTAGGGAGAGAGGCAGGCAGAGAGAAAGGGGGTAAACAGGCTTCCTGTCAAGCAGAGAGCCCCATGTGGGCCTCGATTCGAGGACTCTGAGACCATGACCTAAGCCAAAGGCAGAGGCTTAACCCACTGAGCCACCCAGGTGCCCTGAGATTTATATTCTAACCGAAAAGTTGAGATTTAACTTAAGATAGCAACTGTTTTAAAAGTATCCTATATTGAAAAAACCAAACTACCATTTTTATCCACGATCCCACCCTACAATTTTAATTTTCTGGTCTTGACACATTTTTGAAATGCCATATATGGCACCTGGGTGGTTTGGTTGGTTAAGCATCTGCCTTCCACTTGGCTGGGCTCCTCGGCTGGGGTCTGGATGCCAGGGAGAGGGGATGGAGTCCCTTGTAAGGCTCCCTGCTCGGTGGAGTCTTCTTCTTCCTCTCCCTCTGCCCAGTACCCCTCCACTGCTCGCAGTAGCTTGCACTCTCGCAAGTAAATAAAATCTTTTTAAAAATGCCGTATATGTACGTGTGGTGGTGCTGTAAGAAAAAAATGGATGCTATCTATGGGTAATCATGCCTTGGAAAATGCCTGCAAAAGACAGTTATTTGGGAGATGAAAATACCAATGTTGTCTTGTAAATACACACACACACAGATGTGCCAGTGTGCTGTGGTGATTTTAAAAAAATATTTCCACAAACCCTTTGACACACTATCCCTTGAAGAGATGAAGCTTAATTCACCTCCATTTGAGTGTGGGCCTGAGAGAGAGTCACCTCTCACATAGACTATAGCACCCCAAGATTAGGTTATTTTTTTTTTTTTAAAGATTTATTCCCGAGAGAGACAGCATGAATAGGGGGAGGGGCAGAGGGAGAGGAAAAGGAAGTATCCCCGCTGAGCATGGAGTCCAAGGGGGATGGGGGTGGCGCTCCATCCCAGGACCCTGAGAGCATGACCTGAACCTAAGTCAGACACTTATCTGACTGAGCTACCCAGGCGCCCCCACCCAAGGTTAGGTTATTTTTTTTTATTCTTTAAGGATTTTATTTGAGAGAGAGAGAACAAGCACAAGCAGGGAAGTGGGAGTAACAGGCTCCTCACTGAGCAGGGAGCCTGATGTGGGGCTCAATCCAAGGACCTGAGCCAAAGGCAGACGCTTAACCGACTGAGCCACCCAGGCACCCCCAAGGCTAGATTTTTAAATAAGACTGTGGCTTGCATCTTGAATCACTAAGCTCTAGGGAAAGCCAGCTGCCAAGCTATGAGCTGCCCTATGGAGACATCCACATGGCAAGAAGCTGAAGGTCTCTTTTCTAAAACCTAGCAAGAAATCAAGGACTTTCACCCAATGGTCTCCGAAAAACTGGCCAGTCAATGACCAATGGAACGGGTTCAGAAGGGGGGTCTTTCAGCCACACTCAAGCCTTGAGATGAAGGTAACCTGGCTGTGCTAACAACCTGACTCTAACCTCAGCAGAGACCTTGGACCAGACCACTGAACTTAGCTTCTTGGCTTTGGAGCAATGTGTTATACAGTAATGCGTAATTCATACAAGGTTCATACAAAGCTTAAGGTATACATAATGCATAATTCATACAAGCTTAATACAAAGCTTGAAAAAGCTCCCCATTGCCAATGAGGCATAAACTAATTAAGATGTTTTCCCAAGCAGCCCCAAACTAGCATATCCAAATACCTGTTTCTAGAGATGATACACTTAACTAAAACCATGATGCCGAAACAACTTTTGAAATTAACCCTCAGAGTATGAATCTTATTCTTTGGGATTTTGCTTAATGGTGCCAATTGACCATTTTTATTATTTGCAGTAAATATGGTGGTGAATAAATAAGCTTTTTTCCATTATAAATAAGGCTTAAGGCATGTTTCTTTTTTATTTATTTCTTTTTTTTTTTAAAGATTTTATTTATTTATTTGACAGAGAGAGATCACAAGTAGGCAGAGAGGCAGGCAGAGAGAGAGGAGGAGGCAGGCAGAGAGAGAGGAGGAAGCAGGCTCCCCGCTGAGCAGAGAGCCTGATGCGGGACTCCATCCCAGGACCCCGAGATCATGACCTGAGTCGAAGGCAGCGGCTTAACCCACTGAGCCACCCAGGTGCCCCTTAAGGCATGTTTCTAAAGTAAAAGGCTGGTATAGGAAAAATGCCCAAGTATGTTTTCTAAGATTTATTTACTTATTTGAGAGAGAAAGCATGAGCAGGAGGGGCAGAAGGAGAGGGAAAGAGAATCCCAAGCTCAGTCCATGCTAAGCACAGGGTCAGGCGCAGGGTTCACCACCTGAGCTGAAACACTCAGCCTACTCTGCCACCAAGGAGCGCAAGTCCCAAGTATGTTTGATACTGTGATCTTTACATTGAAGTTTTCTTTGGAATGAGCAGAAATGACCACTAGATGCCACTGTTGTTGTTTAAAGTTTAAAAAAAGACGAAAGAACATTTTGGAAACAACAAAGTCAATTTTCATATCATAATGAGCACCAGAACAGAAATTGTTGGCTTATGTCAATGAAGAACCAAGACCTTTTTTTTCACTACACAGAAGTTTATTGTGAAAGTAAATGAAACATACAAACATACAGTATGGCTAACGGTGGCAAAAGCGATCTGGTAGCTTAAGGCAAGTTTTAATGGAGATGAATTTAGAAAAGATGATGCAATGATGTAATTTTGTTTAAATACAGATTATGGAAAAATATCAAATTGCATCAATAACTTAATAAAAGTTTTCAAAGCCTGCACTATTGGAGAAAAAAGACTCATGATCTTAATGCCAGCATTAAGACAAGACAGAAGCACAGTGCCGAGCTGAATGACAGGAAAAATCAAGTATTTACAGAAGGATGGGAATATGAACATTTAATAACATTTGATCTTAGTTACTGGTGGAATGAAAGCCCTTAGCTAGAAGCTATAGAGAAAAATGTACCATCATCATCATGTTATTAAAAAAATTAAGTGCAGAAGTCAAAAACCAAGGAGCTCTGTGATAAAGGAACCTTAAAACACCACTTTAAGGGCCACTTAAAAGGCAATTCCCTCAGGGGAAGTTAGGGCACTGAGTGTGTAAACATGTGAGCTGCACAACACTAAATACCAACCAAATTCATTCATAGTATTTCGTTACACAAGATCAGCATGGTCTTTTATGATGCATTATTGTTTATAACAATTTAAACACACTCCTTACCATGCATGACTTCAAATATATAACAATTATTTTTATTCTGAGATACAGGATATGTTTATGAATTATAAGACCTATATACAATGAAAGTCACACCTCCCTCATCAAGTCAAGTATGTGTATGTGTGTGTGTGTGTGTGTGTTTTAAATGCGATGACCTTAATCAGACTTCAGTTTCTTTCCTGAAATGACCACGTCAGTTTTTCAAACTCTTTAAAATAATGCCACTCTATGATGATAAAATACATTTTTGCAAAAATTTAGAAATGCAGTAACATTTAATGAATGGGACATGAAAAATATTTGTAAGGAGGTACCGAATGACTTAGCACTTTTTTCCAGTCTTGTATTAAAAACAAAGTTGCATCCAATTTGACAGTGAGCCTATTTAAAAAATTATTCTTATACTAATTCATCTCAAAAGGTTCTATTATAGTCCTTTTGGAAAATACCATATATATAACCTGTGAGTTTTTTTCCATAATAAATGAAGAAAATGTATCCTCTGAACAGATGAACATTTTCTCTCTAAGACTAATTTTTCATCACCCAGCATTGTTTTTACAAAAGCATGCATTATGAAATACACATAAAAGCAGCTATCTTAAACATGATTTTAATACAATATTACCTTGGTAGCTGATTCATCACTGTCTCCAGTTTAATATGTTGTTACATACATGAAGAAGCTCCAGTATCCCTTTTCTGATTGACTTAAAAAAAAAAAAAAAGTCCCTGAATAAAACAGAAGCCAGCCTGCGACTTCTTTAGGCATTTCAGTGGAATATTATTACCATCTGTGGAGAATATATCCACACAAACACATTACACAACAAAATGTAAAACAGATCTGGGGCAGATTAGAGTTAATACCAATTAAAAATTTTTATGTTTAAGGAGAAAAGAAAAAGGAGCTGATTATCAACATTTAAAAGGATACCGCAACTTTAACAACTGTAAACTTTGTGTTAAAAGGCTGTGGCAGACAGCTCTATGCTACTAGGTTTTTAGCTTGTTTAAAATAATGCAAACACATCAGCAGTTTTAAAATGCCACAAACTATAAAAACACAGAAACAAAACAAACGACCAAGAGTGTATTTAAAATGAAGTTGTGTAACCAACACATCTAAAATTCCAAAAATAATTAGAACAACT
Source organism: Neogale vison (assembly GCF_020171115.1). Lineage (NCBI taxonomy): Eukaryota > Metazoa > Chordata > Mammalia > Carnivora > Mustelidae > Neogale > Neogale vison. Next base: position 18,400,081 of record NC_058097.1, read on the forward strand.
GATTGGGGGAAACCCTCTGATAAAAATTTAAATTTAACTTGTTTTTAAATGACAGAATCTTTTAAATTAAAATGGAGGAAAAAAAGAGTTTTACAAGTGGATAGTTTCAACTCACTAAAATAATGCCAACAAAGTAAGCTTGCATAGGAAAAAATTCAAATTACTGGCTACATGCATACAAAATTAGAAATGCAGGTATTCTATAATCATAGTGCAAAACCATGGCAGTTTGTGATGTCTTGTTACTGCCGAAGGTTGAGAAATAGACTGCAGTACCTCCAGTTATCACAGTTTCTGGTCTTTTAATAATGATTATTTCTGCCAACTAGACACAATGTATATGTAAAGATGGGGGGGCACATCTGCTGTGCTGCTAATTAACGAAGTTTGAGGTCATCACCACCACCTAAACTGGAACCAGGACTAGGGTCTTGTTGTCTTCTTGCCTGCAATGACAAAATCATAATTGGGGGTCAAAACATGTTTTGAAAATCCAAGTGCTAGATAAATAAAGTATAAGACACAGTAGCATTTAAAAAAAAGTTTACAACTAAAAAATTTTCAGCCAGTATCTCGAGATGTAGGAAGAAAAACAATTTAAATGATGTATTACATATTTTGCTGAAGTTTCCATAAAAACCAAAAATAAAAATCTCATTATATTCCTAAGAGCATTATCAAAATAGGTGCTATGCATAAAAGAACAACAAATCTACATTTATATTTCTTGGATGACAGGGTTAAACATATCATTCATTCATCTTAGAATCAAAATTTCCCTTTTATTCATTATTATTTTTTTTACTTTTTAAAAGATATTTTATTTATTTATTTGACACAGAGAGAGAGAGATATCACAAGTAGGCAGAGAAGCAGGCATCAGGGAAAGGAGGAAGTAGGCTCAGCAGAGAGCCCGATGCAAGGCTCGACCCCAGGACCCCGGGATCACGACCTGAGCTGAAGGCAGAGGCCCAAACCACTGAGCCACCCAGGTGCCCCCAAATTTCCCTTTTAATACTGAGCACCAACTATATACTGGTCACTGTTCTAAGTACTTTCCATGGATGAACTAATTAAAACCCTGTCAGCAGGACTCCTGGGTGGCTCAGTGGGTTAAGAAGCTGCCTTCAGCTCAGGTCATGGTCCCAGGGTCCTGGGATCGGTCCCACATTGGGCTTCTCGATCAGTGGGGATCCTGCTTTCACCCTCCGCCTGCCCCTCCCTGTACTTGTGTGCTTGGTCTCTCTCTGACAAATAAATTAAAAAAAAAAAATCTTAAAACCAGGTCAGCAACCTGTAACATAGGTGCTACTGTTTATTTTGCAGTCACACAAAAGAACACAGTCTACTAATGGTAGGACTGAAAAATGCAGTAGTGACTTTCATTTTACAGAAGAGCGTCTCTACCAAACAAGTTTTAACTAAAAACTTCTACCTCATGTAATAAAATCATTACTATGGATGATAAAGTATTATCTCAAAAAAGCAAAAATGGATGCTCTTAGAGCTTCTGTTAAGAAAAGCCACTTCATAGGGCGCCTGGGTGGCTCAGTGGGTTAAGCCACTGCCTTCGGCTTGGGTCATGATCCCAGGATCCTGGGATCGGGCCCCGCATCGGGCTCTCTGCTCGGCCGGGAGCCTGCTTCCTTCTCTCTCTCTCTGCCTGCCTCTCTGCCTGCTTGTGATCTCTCTCTGCCAAATAAATAAATAAATAAATCTTAAAAAAAAAAAAAAGAAAAGAAAAGCCACTTCAGGGAGGACACCATCTAAGAACAAGAATAAACAGAATTTTAACTGCTTTTGGTTATATACATAAAAGTGAGAGTCCAGGTTCTATTTCTCCAAAGGAGAAATAATGGACATGACTATACTTTACAGATACTTTTATATAATTATGGAGGGAAGAAAGACCTGGACTACAACATGAAAATTTGTTACTAAACAAGTACAATTCTTTTTTTTTTTTAAACTTTTTTTTTTAAGATTTTATTTATTTATTTGACAGAGAGAGATTACAAGTAGACAGAGAGGCAGGCAGAGAGAGAGAGAGAGAGAGAGAGAGAGGGAAGCAGGCTCCCTGCTGAGCAGAGAGCCCGATGCGGGACTCGATCCCAGGACCCTGAGATCATGACCTGAGCCGAAGGCAGCGGCTTAACCCACTGAGCCACCCAGGCTCCCCCAACAAGTGCAATTCTTATAAGACAAACAAAACCCTCCCAAAAAACCAACAGAAATTCTTAATAAATTTAGATAAAACTTAAAAAAAAAAAAAAAAAAAGCAAAACTGGAAAAAAATCGCAGTCCTTGATTCATTTACACACCCAGAATTATTTTTACAACAAAATTAATGAGTAAGAGGTTTGACAATTATAGACACTGAGGTTTTCTTTTTTTTTTTTTCTTTTTTATTTATTTATTTGACAGACAGAGATCACAAGCAGGCAAAGAGGTGGGAGGGAAGTGCCCTGATACTAAAGTTTTCAAGTTTCACTTTATTTTTTTTTTTAAGATTTTATTTTATTTATTTGAGAGAGAGAGACAGTGAGAGAGAGCACGAGCGAGGAGAAGGTCAGAGGGAGAAGCAGACTCCCCATGGAGCTGGGAGCCTGATGTGGGACTCGATCCCGGGACTCCAGGATCACGCCCTGAGCCGGAGGCAGTCGTTTAACCAACTGCGCCACCCAGGCGTCCCATCAAGTTTCACTTTAGAATAAACACTTCCAGTTAAACTACTTCTGGCAAATTTCTTAATAGGGAACATCTAACAACAGGTCCTGTGTAGCACTCTCTGCTACTATGAAGTTTTAATGTAAACTAGTGCCCCTTTGGTCCACATACAACATTAATTCTCAGTCTCTTTCAAATTCCAACGAGTGTTTCTTCCATAAGCTTTCTTTAGTGACTATAAATGGGAGTCAAGTACAAGCAACTGATCATATAAAAGACCCTGCTTCTCTTAGCAAGGGTTTTCTCATGTTAGACAATGGCTAGTCCATTTTATCAGTAGTTCAGGCAAAAAAGCTTGAAGTCACCCTAAGATCTCTTTCTTTCATACTCAATGGTGGGCTCCTACAGGTCTACATTAACCATGTCCTGAATCTGAGCACTTTTGACTGCCTCCACCTATTACCCTAGTCCATGCCACGACTGTCCTTCATCTGGATCTTGTGTGTAGTCACCTCTGGTGTATATAAATATATATATATATATATATGCATGCCAGTAACTGATACCATCCTGAAATCACGCCAGTAACTGATACCATCCTGAAATCACTTGTGCAGTCTTTAGCTAAATGGAATAATGTATTATAATCGCCAACTGATTCTTCATTGTCTATGTCAATTGTCAGTTTTCGGAAACAAATCTAACCAAAGACTGAAACATTCTGGTTGCACTTCTTCTTTTTTTTTTTTTTAAAGATTTTATTTATTTATTTGACAGAGAGATCACAAGTAGGCAGAGAGGCAGGCGGGGGGCGGGGGAAGCAGGCTCCCCGCTGAGCAGAGAGCCCGACGCGGGACTCGATCCCAAGGCTCCGAGATCATGACCCAAGCCGAAGGCAGCGGCTCAACCCACTGAGCCACCCAGGCGCACTTCTTAAAATCTAACACAGTTGTTACAGAAAAAGCATCCTTGACCTTCAAAGAAACATCTCAACAAGTCACACTTGTACTGAATGATCAAGTTTGGTCAGAAACTCCAGCAATGTTGTCATTTCTCAAGAGCATTAAGTTTAGATAGAAACGACACTGCACCTTGTTCACTTTGAAACAAATCAGGTAAAACCCAACACTAACTTCTGTAGTCTTATAAATTTTGACACATGTCTCTAGCAGATTTAACTGTTTTTATCAGCATACTGCTCTCTAACTAAATTTTACCTTATTTTTAAAAATTAACCAGTCATGTTAAAGTTATGCTGCATGGTACAGACTGAAAAAGCTATGGAATGCATATTTATCAAAAAACAAAAACAAGGGGCGCCTGAGTGGCTCAGTGGGTTAAGCCTCTGCCTTCAGCTCAAATCATGATCTCAGGGTCCTGGGATCGAGTCCCGCATCACTCTCTCTGCTCGGCAGGGAGCCTGCTTCCTCCTCCTCCTCTCTCTCTCTTTCTGACTGCCTCTCTGCCTAGTTGTGATCTCTCTCTGTCAAATAAATAAAATCTTAAAACAAAACAAAACAAAAAAACACCACCCCCCAAACAACCAAAAAACAAAACAATTTAAGTTCCATACAGAATCAATGCCAATTGTAGCAGAAGGACAGCTCAATTCTGCAAAATCAGATATAATCATCTGGGTTCAGTCAATGAAGGTTAGAAAGGGGCTGAGCTATGAAGAAGCACTCAGAAAAATCAATCCTAATTATGTATTTACGGGTCACTACTAACCTACCAATAATATTTTGTCACAAGGATAGTTCAGCTTTTGTCTTGGGATAGGTATAATTTTCAAATTATTTTAATAATAATGGGATGACTTCATATGAGTGATGGCCTTCATCAGCAGTGATCAGCAGCTGAAGGTGTCTCCCTTCTGCTCTTGGCTGTACAGAAGTTGCTATGGGTTTCTTTGTTTAAAATGTACTTTGGAAAAAAAAATAAATAAAATGTACTTTGGTAAAGGCATGGAAAAGGTGAAGTTGCCTTGTTATGTACTTGTGTTTGCAGTTTATTTACACTGTGAAGAAGGAATTAGGAGGATGTAAGGGAAGACACTGTCAAGGAAAATAAAAAATAGGACAAACGAGAGAGCTGGCGAAGGACTTCAGACTGTGTGAGCAGGAGGAGAGTTAGAGAGCTGGGAGATGGGGAGGAAATTTATTGTTTGGAGGGAAGATATAGAGGCTGTCACGTGAGAAAAACAAACACAGAAACAGACTTAGGTTCAGTGAAAAAGCTTCCACAGGACTGGTATTCAACAATTGGATGAGATTTCTAATGAAAGCAAGATGTTTTATAAGGAATTCTACAAGTAACTGGCTAGACTAGATGGTGGCTAAGAAACTCTCTGAAGTCAATTATTTTAAAAGCATAAAGTCCATGATTTCAAGTTTATTTTCCTCTGTCAGTCCACAAGGGCTCTTGATTCTAACTTATTAACAGCTATTTCAGAATAGGGGTTTAATATAAAGCAGACACCAACAAGCCTGTTCAGAATAAAAATGTTTTTAATATTTATAAAGAGGGGCGCCTGGGTGGCTCAGTGGGTTAAAGCCTCTGCCTTCGGCTCAGGTCATGATCCCAGGGTCCTGGGATTGAGCCCCGCATCGGGCTCTCTGCTCAGTAGGGAGCCTGCTTCCTCCTCTCTCTCTCTGCCTGCTTCTCTGCCTACTTGTGATCTCTGTCTGTCAAATAAATAAATAAAATCTTAAAAAAATATATTTATAAAGAATTTGGGATGCCTGGGTGGCTCAGTCGGTTAAGTAGCTGCCTTCGGCTCAGGTCATGATCCCAGGGTTCTGGGATCAAGCCCCACATCAGGCTCTTGCTCAGCGGGGAACATGCTTCCCTCTCTCCCTGTTCTGCCTGCTCTGCTTGCTGGTCCCCCTGCTTGTGTAGTAAAGCACACAACTTCAGGAAAACTTGACATATAAAGTGTTATTTCAAAATAAAAGAGACAGTGGAAATAATCTACATTTCCAGCTGGAGACTGGGATGGCTCTACCACTTTAGCTATGTAATCTTAGACAAGTTTCTTATTCTCTTTCAGCCTCAGTGTCTTAAGAATCAAATGTAAAACAAACACTGTGGTATATATTGCCTGGTATCTAGAAAGTACTCACACTGTCATTATTACAACAAAGCTGCTGCTCATCACTTCCCAATTTATGTATATGAACATTTGAAATGTCAAGAAAAAAAAAAAACCCACATCCTCCCAATAAGACTAATTTTTACAAACTAAAACAAAGTTAGAACAAAACAAATTTTAATGAAGCTTCATCTATGATAGAGAGCAAAGATTTTTTTTAAAAAGATTTTATTTATTTATTTGAGAGTGAGTGAGTAGATGGAGCACATAAGCAGATGGACAGAAAAGGGAGAAACAGACTTTCCTGCTGAGCAGGGAGCCTGACATGGGACTTGATCCCAGAACCCTGGGATCATGACCTGAGCTAAAGGCAGATGTTTGACCAACTGAGCCACACAGGCACCACACACTCTCCTTTTCTCTTAGTATGGGAGAATGCAGATCTAGTATCCTCCTCCTCCCTCAACAATCCTCTTCCGGTCCTCATTCTTAGCCTGAGTTCATATTCCTCTGCTTCACTCTCATCTACTGCCTTTACCCAAAAGACATGTCAGGAAGGCCTAGTATAGACAGATTAAAAAATATATATATATTATTTATTTATTTGACAGAGAGAGAGAGAGATCACAAGTAGGCAGAGCAGCAGGCAGAGAGAGGGGGAAGCAGGCTCCCTGCTGAGCAGAGAGCCCAATGAGGGGCTCAATTCCAGGACCCCAAGATCATGACCTGAGCTGAAGGCAGAAACTTAACCCACTGAGCCACCCAGGTGCCCCTGACAGATTTTTATGTTAATTTGTCCTTACACAAAAATGAGTGTTGGTACAGTTGAAGTGATTTAAAAACTGAAGTCTGTGGGAATTTAAAATAGTGGCTGAGATTCATTTTTTTCTCGGACCACACAGAATCGAAGGCTCCAAAAACATACAAAACACAAATACAAAAACCACATAAAGCCTTCTGCCTGTTTTTATTTCTAAACAGTTTCCACCTAAAATTCTCCTATGATTTGCTGAATTGCATTAAAACTGCCTATAGTACTATGGACTCTGAAAAACAATCTGAGGGGTTTGAAGTGGCGGGGGGGTGGGAGGTTGGGGTACCAGGTGGTGGGTATTATAGAGGGCACAGCTTGCATGGAGCACTGGGTGTGGTGAAAAAATAATGAATACTGTTTTTCTGAAAATAAATAAATGGGGAAAAAATGCAAAAAAAAAACCTGCCTATAGTAAAATAAGCAATAATTATTTACCCATTCTCTGACATTAAAGACAAGAATTTATTTGCTAACACTTTATAAGCTAACCAGATGAAAGCATTTTCTCCATAATGACAGAGAAAATCTCTTTCAGCACGCTGTCACCATCCAGACGAATTAAGAGTCAACAGTACGATATTACAGTTTTAGAAAGTTAAGAGGCCAATCAAGTTGAAGGCAGTCTTTAGACATAGGGAGTGTACATGAGCTGCTATCAGTAACACAAGCAACTTTCCAATATATTTATGACCAGGCATTCATTCTGTCCTTTACTAACCTCAATCTCTTACAAAATCCCAAAGTAAGGCATTTGAATTACAGTTATACAGATGTGTGACCTGAAGAGAACTGCCATCAATAATGTGTCCACATTTTCAAATCACGGAAAGAGGCACTACTATGTGGCAAGAGACAGCAATGGGCAGGCACTTCACAGAAGAAATGTCTATGATTTTTTTTTAATGTCTAATTTTTATTAAAATAATAGTGCAGAGATCATAAATATATAACTTGATGAATTTCCCATTATATGAACACACCCATGTAACTAGCACCCAGATCAAGAAATATACTACCCCCCCCAAAAAAAAGAAATATACTACCCAAACTTTGGAGGCTCCCCTTGTGCTCTCCCCTCTCCCTAGTCACTACTCACCCCCTGGGTAACTGCTATCTCCATTTCTAACAGAACCCAGAAAAATTCAAAACCCTTTACTGTTGTTAAAAACTGAACCAAAACCAAACCAACAAAGAAAACAACCAACACCAGAATACAAAATACCTTGGCAAAATATCTCTGACTTTCACAGTCTAAAGTTAGATATGCCTGCTTTTACTGCCACTCCGGATACACCGTGAGCCAAAGTGAATAGAAAGAGGAAGTGAGCCCATTTTAAGAGTCAGATACTATGCTGGCAGCAACCTGGGTAGGACCTTAGCCCTGGTTTTATAGACGAGGCTCACAAGGATAAGTAACTTTCCTAATGCCACAAGACAACAAATAGGAAAGCCAGGATTTAAAATCAGAGCAATCTATTACAAACCTCATGGTCATTTTACTATATCAAAGGTTCTTAAGTTACATTCTGCCAGTTACTGGACTCCATGAAAACACCCCAGGGACTACAGAAGGAAATTAGAGTAAATCCCACCCCTGCTTCACTCAGAGAAGTACCCCTTTTATCCACTATATACATTGGGGTTCTCTATAAAATTTCAAATGAAGGGAAGATTTCAAATTTTAAGAAAAAACCCATATGCCAGAAGATACACATAAGCAAATTCTAGCATCTTCTAGTTCCATCATTCTGTGTTAACACTGAAAACAAATTTTCTTTCTTTTCTAAATATGTAAAAGATGTACAGGACACAAAATTCAGGGGCACCTAGGTGGCTTAGTGGGTTGAACCTCTGCCTTCGGCTCAGGTCATGATCTCAGGGTCCTGGGATGGAGCCCCACATCAGGCTCTCTGCTCAGCAGGGAGCCTGCTTCCCCCTACTCTCTCTTCCTGCCTCTCTGCCTACTTGTAATCTTTCTCTCGGTCAAATAAATAAATAAAATCTTTAAAAAACAATTCAAAAGGTCTAAAACATAAACAGTGAAAAGTAATCACCCTCTCATGTGGCACCTAGATACCTGATTCACCTCCACAGTTTTCAGTTCGTTTCCTACATTTCCTACTAAAGAGAGACAAGTATGTGCACGTACTCCTTTTTAAAAACCACCCAGAGGGTAAAGATATTATACAGAGTGTTACCATTTTGCTGTACACCAAAGATTTAACAGTATTTCAACAAGGTTACTAAAATACACAATGTTGGGGCGCCTGGGTGGCTCAGTGGGTTAAGCCGCTGCCTTCGGCTCGGGTCATGATCTCAGGGTCCTGTGATCGAGTCCCGCATCAGGCTCTCTGCTCAGAGGGAGCCTGTTTCCCTCTCTCTCTGCCTGCCTCTCCGTCTACTTGTGATTTCTGTCAAATAAATAAAATTAAAAAAAAATACACAATGTTTCTTCATCTCACTATAGTTTTTCACTTGACAAAATGATAAGCTGCTATCACCTCTGAAAGGTAAAGAAAAATATCATACTACTAAAATACCTTTTTCCAGAAAATCAGAGAAAGAAAATGCTAAATCCCTAATGATGGATTAGGTATGGAAAGCCATCCCTAAATGATGGATTAAAAGCTTTCTAAATTTCACATATGGTAAAATAGACACATGCTCAGGGAGTTTTAGAACTGATTTCAGTTTCAAAGACACTGGCACAAATTAAAGCCTTTAGTAACGTTAACCTTACGCATGTATTAAATGCTCGAGCACCACCACTGCAAGGTTAGCACCATGGGGCCAGAGGCCTCAGAGGTTATCCAAACGGGGGGGGACATCCCTAAGCCACTGACCTGCCAGCATCTCACACTTCCAAGGACCGTTTACTGGGTTACTGCCACCCACGAGTTACCAGTGCTCCTCAGACTTCACCTCCAGTCAGACATCAGGACCACCCACTGGAATCAATATTATTCTTTTTGCCTCAGCTTTTCCTTTTCCAGGCAAATGGTTTCTAACCTCTCCTGGCAGGTTTTATTTTTCAACTTAATCATCTTTATGGGTGATGTGGAAATTCATTTCCCACTGCTAGGGTGTATTTGTAGAGGCCTTTTGATTAGGAAACTGGTTTAAGTCTTCACTTTTTTTCCCATTCATCAGCTACTTGAAAGAGAGCAAGTCAATTAATTTTCCTTGGATTTCAGATTCCTCAAGTATATTAAGACCATTAGAGTACATGGCATCATGTCCCCCTGTATATGTTTCAGTTATGGGGGGAGGGACAATTTATGGACAATAATTTTTCCTAATGTCGTCCCCTTTTAGGAAAAAGAAGGTAAACTGTAAGAAAATAAGATTAAAAATTTCCTGTGGATTTTTTTTTTTAAGGTTTATTCATTTATTTATTTTGAGAGAGAGAAAGCACAGTAGGGAGGGGCAGAGGGAAGGAGAGTCCCCAAAAGACTGGGCGGGGAGGCTGAAGTGGGGCTTGACCTCACAACCCTCTGAGATCACAACCTGAATTGAAATCAACAGTTGGTCACTTAACTGACTGCGCCACCCAGGCGCCCCATTATGGATTTTTTTTAAAAAGGAAGCAAAATACACATGCACAAAATACCAAAAGGCATGCATACCTAAAACTCCCCTAAATGACTGCCGGTGTAGCTCTGGAGTCAGATTCCAGCCCAATTTTATAGATGGCAGTTCTCTATAAGAACTGATGTTAAATTATTGCCTCAAGGGACTATGGCATCTTAAATTATTGATGACAATCTAACCATTTTTTCTATGCTCCAGGTCATAATGCAGGGAACGTGCCCTGATACACTTTAGAGAACTAAAAGGTTGTTCTTAGCCAGGTAATTCAATTAACTGGAAACAGCACTGTGGCAGAGCTTTTAGTGCTAAAGAAGTATTTTAGAGCTACTATTTACTGTAGGCATATAATAGCCAACCACCACACTAAGTGCTTTTACAAGCATTTTCCTATCTAATTCTCACAACAATTTCTATGAGAAAATAAGCTTAAGAGAGATTGGCAAGTGATAGAGCAGGAATCTTCACTAGGTCTGACTCCAAAGCCCATGATCTCAAATCACTGACATAAAACTCACTGGAAACAATCTATCTAAGCAACAAATTATTTAACACCTCTGTCAATAGACTATGCTTTTGTTCATACACAAATATAAACATACATACATATACATTCACATACCAGAATGTTTTTCTTCAAGTAGCATGATTTTAAAAAATACATATATTTTTTAATTTATGACAGAGAGAAATAGCGAGAGAGCGAACACAAGCACGGGGGAGCTGGAGAGGGAGAAGCAGGCTCCTGGCCCAGCAGGGAGCCCAATGCAGGGGCTCGATCCCAGGAGGCTGGGATCATAACCTGAGCCGAAGGCAGACACCTAGGAACTGAGCCACCCAGGCGCCCCCAAGTAGCATTATTTATGAGAATAATCAAGCTAGCATTTATGACAACTCTTAGTGTCACTAATCTACAATTTTATTTAAAGCAAAATATATGCAAACACTTAATTACTCCATTAATTATCCAAGTTATTTTTCAAATATAATGTAGCCAAAGAGCAGTTTTTATAAAACAATTCTTATATTCATTTAAAGCCACATTGGCTTGTTCCAGAAAGGCTGACCAATCCTGTTCTCAGACATGACAAGACCTCTTACTGCTTCAAGCCTTTGCAAACACTGTTCTTTCTGCCCATAATGCTCTCCCTCGCTTGTCCAGTAGGCAAACTCCCACTCTTCCTTCAAATTCCTGCAAGGGTATTCTCCTGTGAACTCCCCAGGCAGAGGCAGACATAAGCACTCATTCCTCGTCTACACTGTTCACTGTTCCCCTTCTTTTTTTTTTTTAAAGATTTTATTTTATTTATTTGAGAGAGAGAGACAGTGAGAGAGAGAATGAGCGAGGAGAAGGTCAGAGAGCGAAGCAGACTCCCCATGGAGCTGGGAGCCTGATGTGGGACTCGATCCCGGGACTCCAGGATCACGCCCTGAGCCGGAGGCAGTCGTTCAACCAACTGCGCCACCCAGGCGTCCCTCACTGTTCCCCTTCTGAACCTCCATTATGTACAGCTGCTGCTAAAGTAGTCTACAATGATTATGTATCTATCTTCCCTCAAGACTGACAAGTTGCACAAGGACAGAAACCATCTTTCCTTCCTTCCTTCCAATTTTTAGAGAGAGAGAGAAACAGAGAGTGTGAGAGCAAGCAGGGTGTGAGGGGGTGCGAGGCAGAGGGAGAAGAGAGACTCTTAAGCAAGCTCCACATCCAGCATGGAGCCCGACTCAGGGCTCGATCCTATGACCCCGAGGGTCATGACCTGGGCTGAAATCAAGAGTTGGAAGTTTAACAGACTGAGCCACCACAGGTGCCCCTGTGCATTTTCATCTATGTATTTACCAGTCCCTACTGCAGAATGTAGGACAACATAGTTGGGGTTTGTTACTTAAAACCTACCTAATAGAAACTAGCAAATTATAAACATTTAAAACTTTTTCAGAGACCAGTAACATGTATTATTCTCCTTTGACTAACTTCTAGTCTACCCTGAAACTCTAGTTTTCAAAAAGCCAGAATAAGAACTATCTTTTGAAGATCTCCATTAGACAACTAAACACAATGCACAAAACACTGTGGTCGGGGTGCCTGGGTGGCTCAGTTGGTTAAGCCTCTGCCTTCAGCTCAGGTCATGATTTCAGGGTCCTGGGATGGAGCTCCGCATCAGGCTCTCTGCTCAGGGGGGAGCCTGCTTCCCCCTCTCTGCCTGCCTCTCTGCCTGCTTATGATTTCTCTCTCCGTCAAATAAACAAATAAAATCTTTAAAAAATAAAACAAACAAAACACTGTGGTGGGTAATGTGAGGGTTAAAAAATCAGGGGCCCCCATCTCAGTGGGAATCTACAATAGAGGACAGACATGTTTTTAATTGTTTCAACATACTGTTCTGTAAGAACAATAGCAAAAATAAGTGCTCTGGAAACTACAAAGTGGAAGGCTAATAACAGTGAAGGAGGCTGGAGACGGGACTGACAGAACGTTTAAGCTGGATTTTAACAAATGGGTGGAAAGGTACATTATCAGTCAGGGAACAAACAGCACTGAGCAAAAAGGTTCAGAAGTATAAGATAAATGCATATTTTATGTCTAAAAAACAGATATAAGCTATCTGCTTATATAATGAAATGTCATTTTCCCAAGAAAATGTCATGGGAAGTCTGATCACAAAAATCAAAAAGCTTCAAAGAAAATAAATGCATTGCATAATATCCTCCTGTCTCTTCTCCTAGCTAAAAAGTACTATATTCTTGGGGGTACCATTAGTTGCTATCACCCTATTAGATTAATTCATTCACTGACAAAGGGAAATCTCAATCATTAAAAGATAATTCTATTTTCTACACTGACCACTAAGTAGCTTGATTTTTTTCATTTATTCTAAAAAATATATTGTCACATAGAGGGATACACATACACACACACACACACTCACACACACAAAATAACACTAATAATAGCAGATGACACCTACTCAGAGCCACATACTCAAGGAGTGCTTTCATATGTATTTGCTTATTTAATCCTTACAATGATCTTATGAGATAGGCACAATTATTAGTCTCATTTTATCAATGAGGAAACTCAGCCACAGAAAGACGAAATACGTTGTTCAAGGTGACAAAGTAAGTGGCAAAACCAGATTCAGATCTTGCAGGCTGGCTCTAGTGTCTGGGCTCTTCACCACTATCTCCGTACACACACACTCTTACTTTTGTGTTAATTTAAATAATAGTGTACATATAATTTTGTGAATGGAAAAGCCCACAAATTTTCTGTAACACCGATTAAAAAAATGTTTTAATGTGTTAAAATACATTTAACATAAAAAAATTACCATCTTAACTATTTTTAAGTGCAGAGTTCAGTAGTGTTAAGTACATTTACAATGTTGTGCAACCAATTTGTAGAACACTCTTTAATGCCTGGAAATCATTTTATTTAGTTCATGTACTATAATTATATATATATTTTTTAAGATTTTATTTATTTATTTGACAGAGAGAGATCACAAGTAGGCAGAGGCAGGCAGAGAGAGAGAGAGAGAGAGGAGGAAGCAGGCTCCCCGCTGAGCAGAGAGCCCGATGCGGGACTCGATCCCAGGACCCTGAGATCATGACCTGAGCCGAAGGCAGCAGCTTAACCCACTAAGCCACCCAGGCGCCCTATAATTATATTTTAATTCCATTTCTTCTGATTATCAAAGATGAATGTGTGCTTTTTCCTATTCTTATATGAAATTGATAATTAAGCTTATAAACTTGAAGAATATATTAACATTTAACAATATCCTTTTCAAACATTAGTTCTCATCTTGGTTATTTTTGTTTTGTCAGAGTATACTTTTTATACAAATTGGAGTTCTGAACAATATATAGATACTTTAAATATAAATCTTACTATATATATATATTTTTAAAAGATTTTATTTATTTATTTGAAAGAGAGAAAGAGATCACAAGTAGGCAGAGAGGCAGGCAGAGAGAGAGGAAGGGAAGCAGGCTCCCCCCTTAGCAGAGAGCCCGATGCAGGGCTGGATCCCAGGACTCTGAGATCACGACCCTAGCCGAAGGCAGAGGCTCAACCCACTGAGCCACCCAGGTGCCCCTAAATCTTTCTTACTATAAATTTAAACTCTGCTTAAAGCAGGGTATAATTTTTTTTTAAAGATTTTTATTTATTTATTTGACAGAGAGAGATCACAAGTAGGCAGAGAGGCAGGCAGAGAGAGGAGGAAGCAGGCTTCCTGCTGAGCAGAGAGCCCGATGTGGGCTCAATCCCAGGACCCCGGGATCATGACCTGAGCCAAAGGCAGAGGCTTTAACCAATTGAGCCACCCAGGCACCCCAGGGTATAATTTTATATAGAAAAAAATCCATGTGAATTAAAAGTCTTATCAAATTTAAACATTGGGTAAGACTAAACTTCAGTGTTGAAGACTGAGGGAAGCATGGGTAATAAAACTAAAAAGACACAAGGAGGGCGCCTGGGTGGCTCAGTGGGTTGAGCCGCTGCCTTCGGCTCAGGTCATGATCTCAGGGTCCTGGGATCGAGGCCCGCATCGGGCTCTGCTCAGCAGGGAGCCTGCTTCCTCCTCTCTCTCTGCCTGCCTCTCTGCCTGCTTGTGATCTCTCTCTGTCAAATAAATAAATAAAAAATCTTAAAAAAAAAAAAAAGACACAAGGAAACGATCAGTATAAAAACTGAGGTAATGAGTACTTTCGAGGGGAGGGAGAAGGTCATAATTCGATGCCCACATGGAGGAGGCTGCTGGGGTTGCTGTCAAAGTTTGACTTTTTTTTAACCTGCATGGTGTTTTCAGGATGTTAGCCTTACAATAATTAAGCTACATATTTCTTTTGTGAGTATTTCTATCTCTGTACCATAAGAAAGTTAAAAGAAAAATGATTTAGGTTGGGGCACCTGGGTGGCTTAGTCGTTAAGCGTCTGCCTTTGGCTCAGGTCATGATCCCAGAGTCCTGGGATCCAGCCCCACATCAGGCTCTCTGCTCTGCAGGAACCCTGCTTCTCCCTCTCCCCCTTCCCCTGCTTGTGTTCCCTCTCTTGCTGTGTCTCTCTCTGTCAAATAATAAATATAATCTTAAAAAAAAAAAAAGGTTTAGGTTAATTCCCTTCTTTGAGTAGTTTGAAAATATTAAAAATTGCTCTAGTAAAGAGAATACACAAATGGTCAAACATTACACTTATAAAATCAAGATATTCATAAAAAAGTAAAGTAATATTATTTCCAAAGAGTTTTAATAATGTTCTAAAAATATCTATGATAAAGTAATTTTTACAAATAAGACAAAAATGAGGAAAGATATTTGGATCAATTAAGAGAATATATACATGACAGTAAATCGTTTTTATAAGGACCAATAAATGATGAATTCATGTACAATCTTAAAATTAAAACTAAGTCTCTTTATAGCAATTACATTTAATGAACACAAAAACACAGTATAACTTTTGACAAATGAAAGACAAAATTAAATTATTTATAAAAAACATTATGCACAAACACGACAAAGAGAGCCTGAGAGGTTGGGGTAAAGTACTAACCAGTTACTGCCAGCAGCTGTGAACCTCTCACCTCCATTTCCTCCCGATGAGACCTGTCTCTGTCTTCAAATTCACGTGTCCTTCTCCGAGCCTCTTCAAAGGCCTGTTGTGCTAATGCATCCTCCTGCTGTGGGGATACATGGAAAAGGTATTTTAATTTTGATTTAGAATAAAAACTTACAATCTGACAGTGTTTGCTTCTTGGAGGAAATGAACAGTTCTTGGAGAAATGAACAGGCTTTAACCCACTGCCTTCAGCTCAGGTCATGATCCCAGAGTCCTGGGATAGAGCCCCACTGTCAGGCTCTCTGCTCAGCGGGGAGCCTGCTTCCTCCTCTCTCTCTCTGCCTGCCTCTCTGCCTACTTGTGATCTCTGTCTGTCAAATAAATAAATAAAATCTTTTAAAAAATAAAATAAAATAAAAAATAAAAAAAGATTTTATTTATTTATTTGACAGAGATTACAAGTGGGCAGAGAGACAGGCAGAGAGAAAGGGGGAAGCAGGCTCCCTCCATCTCCCTCACCCACCCCCCCACCTCTCCCACCCCTGCCCAAGCAGAGAGCCTGACATGGGGCTCAATTCCAGGACCCTGAGATCATGACCTGAGCCAAAGGCAGAGGCTTAACCCACTGAGCCACCCAGGCACCCCTCGAGCTACTTTTGAAAGAAAACTTGGGCAGCTCTTTCTGCCCACAGGTCCTGTCCCCATGCTTTAATAAAATTACCTTTTTGCAACCCCCCAAATCAATGTTTTACATCACATTTTGGTAATAGTAACTGTGTTCAATCATATTCTAACAGCTGCACATGCTCTTCCTTTCCTTTACCTCATCCTATTCACCAAAATAAAATCGTGTACAAGTCAGTATTTAAACCACAGAGGTATACACTTCTATAATTTGGGTTTAAGACAGGCCAAGCCCTCTAATTAGGACACAAAAGCCAGAAATATAAAAAAGAGAACATTAACAGAATTTATTATACAAATATTAGAAACTGAACAATAGAAAGTAAATAAAAGTCCAAAGGATATTATCAAGAAAAAAATATAACAAGACTAGGGCACCTGGATGGCTCAGTGGGTTAAAGCCTCTGCTTTCCGCTCAGGTCATGATCCCAGGATCCTAGGATCGAGCCCCGCATCAGGCTCTCTGCTCAGCGGGAAGCCTGCTTCCCTCTCTCTCTCTCTCTGCCTACTTGTAATCTCTGTCTGTCAAATAAATAAATAAAATCTTAAAAAAAAAAAAAAAAAGATCTTTAAAAAAAAAAAATAGGGCCTCCTGGGTGGCTCAGTGGGTTAAAGCCTCTGCCTTCAGCTCAGGTCATGATCACAGGGTCC
This sequence comes from Neogale vison, assembly GCF_020171115.1. Taxonomy (NCBI): domain Eukaryota; kingdom Metazoa; phylum Chordata; class Mammalia; order Carnivora; family Mustelidae; genus Neogale; species Neogale vison. Next base: position 18,417,142 of record NC_058097.1, read on the forward strand.
TGGGATGGAGTCCCCAACCCCGCATCGCACTGCATGGGGCTCTCTGCTTAGGCAGGAGCCTGCTTCCCTTCCTGTCTCTGCCTGCCTCTCTGCCTACTTGTGATCTCTGTCTGTCAAATAAATAAATAAAATCTTATAAAACAAAAAAGATATAACAAGTCTATCCTAACCCTTTCCCAATAAATAAAGATCTACACATGAAGAAAATCCAGATACCTGAAACTCACTGCATCTAAGGGACAACCGATTTGAATTTTCTCTTTTACTCCCCTTTAGTTTCCATTCGCAGCACCATCCGTTCATTTCTGCCAGCAATCTGAGACATCTTTGGCTCTTCACTCTCCTGTCTCCATAGAGCTCATCAACCACCAAGTCCTACCCATAAGAGCTCCTAAATACTTTTGGAAACTTAACGTGTCCTTTATTTTCTACATTTTCCTAGTTCAGGCTTCTAAGATCACTTATTAAAATTACTGCAAAGGTCTCTTAACCAGTCTCTTCCTGCTTCCCTTCCGTCATCCCCAATCTACCACACAGCTGTCAGAGCATGCCTGAGGCACAATCTGACCACAACACCCCCAACTTAAAAAAAGCTCTCTCATTGTCTATAGCACAGGATGCTCAACCTTTGCAGTCACACACTTAATACTAGGATTTTTTTATGGTACATTGGAAGAAACTAAAAGATAAAAATACCCCAAAGTCATCAATATTCACCTTCCTAGATTCACTGCAGCAAGGGGTGACCAGTAACTCAGTTCTAACCAATCAGACGGAAGCATAAGTCACCTAATGGGGCTTCTAAGAAAGTCATTTAAGAGGGGCGCCTGGGTGGCTCAGTGGGTTAAGCCGCTGCCTTCGGCTCAGGTCATGATCTCAGGTTCCTGGGATCGAGTCCCGCATCGGGCTCTCTGCTCAGCAGGGAGCCTGCTTCCTCCTCTCTCTCTCTCTCTCTCTGCCTGCCTCTATGCCTACTTGTGATCTCTCTCTGTCAAATAAATAAATAAATAATCTTAAAAAAAAAAAAAAGTCATTTAAGAGACATTTCACATCTTTTCTCCTTCCTATGAGCTGATGCTATGCCCAGAGATACAGCAGCCATTGTGCAAACACAAGGGAGATGTAATCACACATTGAGCACAGCATAGCAGGAAGATAAGACCCACAACCACTGTCCTCTAAGTGTGTGCTGCACCTATCTGGAACATACCTGTACTGCTTGGTATTGTGTTCTGTGTGATGCATGTTTTGTCACTATTAGTATGGCTGTTTAATACTTAAAATTGTCAATGACAAGATACTGTAACTTAAACAAAACTGAAAGGTGTAAAAAAAAAAAAAAAACACCTGAAACGTGTAATCAAATTTCTATTCTTTGATGCATTTACCAGCTTTATGACACAGGGGAAGGCATTTCATTTCTCTATGCCTCAGTAAACTCACATGTAAAATGGGCATAGTAGTAATACCTATTTTGTAAGACGCTGTAAAGATTAAATAACATATAAAACATGCTTAAGCATACTAATGGACAGCATAAGTAAGTGCTATCGATTATTTTACAAGCATTTACAGGTATGTCAAATTTACACCTCTGACTAAATATCATTACACATTCCTACTGTATTCTCAGAATATACCATATGAGCTTGAGGTACCTGCAAAAGAACACTGTCCCCAACTCCCAAGGGCTTTCCACTGTTTAGTTATCAACTGGGACACATCTACTGATAACAGGGTACTCCTGTCCTGTGCATTCAATCACTTTTTCATTCATTCTACAAATGTTTGAGTCTTTATTATGTCCAAGTCACTGTGCTAAGGTGCCATGGATACAATGTGAGGGAACAGTTGTGCTTTTTCTCACAGTCTCTGGTCTAGTGGGGCAGGAGATGATGAACAAATAATTACAAAAATCAATATATAAATGTAAAGTATAAGTACAGTAGAGGAATGTTACATGATGAAATGAGAGCATATAACATGAAATGTGATCTAATTCCCTAAGGAAGTTATTAGCCGCTAATATATATTCTAGCAATGGTCATAGATTTTTATTTAATTACAAGAAAGGAAGTATTATTACTAATAGTTGTAGTAAAATAAGCCAAGAGAGATTTGGTAGCTCTCTGGTTTCTAACTCCAGCTTCTGTCTGAGTCCTTTCTAGCAAGAGGTGAAATGTATGTGCAGTGAACAGTATGCACTTTAATTTTATTTATTTATTTACTTGTTTACTTATTTAAAAATTTTATTTATTTGACAGAGAGAGAGATCACAACTAGGCAGAGAGACAGGCAGAGGGGAAGGGGGAAGCAGGCTCCCTGCTGAACAGAGAGCTGGATGTGGGGCTCAATCCCAGGACCCTGAGATCATGACCTGAGCGGAAGGCAGAGGCTTAATCCACTGAGCCACCCAGGTGCCCCTGCACTTTAATTTTAAAGATGATTGGCAATGACCAGTGTTATTCTTAACTAACACCTACCCCCTTCAAGGGCATTATACAGGGAAACTCCTGATAAAATGACATACTCACCCATAAAGTTTGCTCAAAATGGCTAGGGACAACTCATTCTGTCTGATCTCAGATGGCAGTGGGAGCAGCTGTTGACACTCTCGTCCCCATTAGCTACTTGTTACACTATGGTCTTAACCATGATCTGTCCAAAGGAGTCAGGTGGAGTCATCATAAAAGGTGGGTACAGTGAAACCCACATGGCAAATAAAGGCTTTGCAGTCCTGTCACACAGCATATACAGAATATTCTCAACATTCTTGCTACAGTGATTTTGTCTTTATTGTATTGCCTAAATCTCTAACTATATTCATTTTACAGTTTAGTAATATCTTTCTGCAGCAGTGAATTTAAAAACGAAGTACAGGTTTAATGAAAAATTAAGAATCAAAAAAAAAATTAAGAATCAAATTCATTCCAAGAAAGCTGATGATGAACACGTAATTTGCAAAAAATAACGACATTTACTATTCTCTGTGAAGACCAGAATGGTATCACTGATCACATGAAAACCAAAAGGAATAAAACTGCTGAAGAAGCATCAACATATACTTCAAAGGCGACAATTTAACACGAGCAGCTGCAACCGGTACATTTAACATCACTCTGCAAAACACAACTTCATTTAAATCAAGTGATTTAATTCACTGACAAATGACAAATGATTCAAATCACATTATCATGCACATACAAAAAGCAAAGCTGTTTATGTGCTGATTTAATTAACAAAAACCTTGCCAAGAGCAAAAGGATATCAGTTTTACATCAGTGTCATCAGGTATGTTAAATAGGAAGTCTGTTAATTCAAATAATGGTTCCATTTTTCTAACTTGATCATAGAACCAAAATTAAATTTTGGTGTGTGTATGTATATATGTATGTATTTATATTTATTTGAGAAAGAGATCACAAGTAGGCAGAGAGGCAGGCAGAAAGAGAGAAGGGGAAGCAGGCTCCCTGCCAAGCAGAGACCCCAATGCGGGGCTCAGATCCCAGAGATCATGACCTGAGCCGAAGGCAGAAGCTTAACCCACTGAGCCACCCAGGCGCCACCCCCCCATTAAGCTTTGTAAAGTTCATTACATTAAAGGTGTAATATCTTTTTATTTTTTTAGGGTTTTATTTTTAAGTACTCTCTACACCAAACATGGGGTCTGAACTCACAATCCCCAAATCAACAGTTGGTGCTACACTGACAGAGCCAGCCAGGCCCCTGAAACATCTTTTTTTCTGAATGCCAAAGCAAATTAATTTAAAAAGTACAACAGGGAAGATAAAATTATTCGCTCTTATATTGATAATACAATTGCTGGTGGAGCACACACTGTATAAAGAGTAACATTCCTAGGATGCCTGGATGGCTCAGTTTACTGTCTGACTCTTTTTTTTTTTTTTTAAGATTTTATTTATTTATTTGACCAACAGAGATCACAAATAGGCAGAGAGGGAGGCAGAGAAAGAGAGAAGCAGGCTCCAATGCAGGACTCAATCCCAGGACCCTGGGATCATGACCTGAGCTGAAGGCAGAGGCTTAACCCACTGAGCCACCCAGGAGCCCGTGTCTGACTCTCGATTTCAGCTCAGGTCATGATCTCAGGGTTGTGAGATCCAGCCCTAAGTCCAGTCCAGAGGTAGGCATGGAGCCTGCTTACAATTCTCTCTCCCTCTGCCCTTCTCCTCTCTCTTAAAAAAAAAAAAAGAAAAGAAAAGAAAAGAAAAAAACTAACATTCTCAGTGAATTTTTAAAAACAAACAAAGAGAGGGGCTCCTGGGTAGCCAGTCGGTTGAATATCTGGCTCTTGGTTTTGGCTCAAGGTCATGATCTCCCAGTTGTAGGATCTGAATTGAGCCCACCTTGCGCTCTGCGCTCAGCAAGGAGTCTGGGATTCTCTTTCTCTTCCTCTACCCCCTTCCCCATCCTCATGCACATGGGCAATCTCTCTCTCAAATAAATAAATAAATAAATATCTTTTTAAAAAACTATGAAATAGAAATTTACTAGGAGCAAGGTGTAGCATATGTAATTCATAACTATATCCAAAGAAGACAGTCTGCCAATCATTTAGAAGTAATAGTTGCATAAATTAGAAATTTGTGTATCTACAAAGTAACAGAACTGTAGAATGTGATAAAACTGATGCTGAATATAAAAAACTCATCAGAACCGTAAAACCACATCTTGGATTTTAGAAAATTTGAGCCTTCTTTGAGCAATGGCTCTGAAATCAACACAGGTCCTTCACTGGCACTGACCTTTTTATGGTAAATGAGTATTCAGTTACACCTCGTTCAAAATTTGCTGGAAATCTCTGATGAAAGTATCCAGTGGTGAAGTGTCAAAAATTTGATTTTTAAGCTTTTAGAGAGTTACAATTATTGAAAACCAAAAGCATAAAGACAACCCTGAATTTTATCCCTACAAATTAGAGAAAATAAATTGAATGATGAAAATATAATCAGTAAACATGATTTAATTATTTCTACAATTATACTCAGAATTATATTCATTAGTGGTAAACTTTTAAAACATTTTATTATTGTCATACATTATATTTACAAAAGAGTATACTTATATTAAGGCTTTCCTGTCCAATATGGTAGCAACAGGCCACATGTGACTACCGCACACTTGAAATGTAGCTAATTTGTGGGCGCCTGCGTGGTTCAGTTGGTTGAACATCCTACTATTGGTTTCGGCTCAGGTCATGATCTAGGGTCATGAGATCAAGCCCCACATTGGCATCTTCACTCAGCAGAGAGTCTGCTTGAGGATTCTCTCCCTCTGACCCTCTTCCCCTGTTTGCACTCTCTCTCTTTCTCAAATAAATAAATCTTAAAAAAAAAAAAAAAAGGAACGTAGCTAGCCTGAGTCTGTACATGGAAAATACAGTGGATTTCAAGTATTTGTTACAAAGAAAAAAAAATGTGAAACATCTCAGTAAATTTTTATATTAATTTTATGTTCAAGTATGATATTTTGGATATACTGGGTTAAACAAAATATAATATAAAAATTATATACAATTGCTTCTTTTTATTTTTTTAATGTGGCTTCTAGAAAAACTTCAATTATATTATGTGGTTCACATCTGAATTCTACTGGGCAGCACTGTCCTAAATTACAGTCTGATGAATTTCCACAAACTGAACTTTCCATGTAACTAGAATCCATAGGAAGAAACAGAACAGTAATAGCATCTCACAAGTCTCCTTCTGCTCCATTCCACTATGTAGCCTCCTCTCTCAGGGATAAGCCATTATCCTTATTTCTAAAAACTTTTTAGTTTTGCCCATTTCTGTACTTTCAGATGAATGGATTCATGCAGCATGTCCTTTTTGGATATACTCAATATATTTGTGAAATCCACCCATATTGGTGTGCTAGTTGTAGTTTTTCATTATCATTGCATTTCTTTGCAAATGAGCCATTTATTCATTCCACTATTAACTGGCACTTGAGCAGTTTGCAGTTTCTATTAATAGTGCTGCTACAAGTCCAATACATATCTCTTAATGAATTTTGTATTCAATTCCTTTGCACACCATGACTTAGACTAGAACTGCTGGATCACAGATATATGTAATTTGCAGTTTTAGTATGTATTGCCAGTTTTCCAATTGTTATGTCAATTTGACATAACCAACACACCACCTATTGTTCCATATCCTTGCCAACATTAGTCAAAAGTACTCTGAATAAAGGCAAAAAGCGGGGCGCCTGGGTGGCTCAGTGGTTTAAGCCTCTGCCTTCAACTCAGGTCATGGTCTCAGGATCCTGGGATCAAGCCCCACATCAGGCTCTCTGCTTGGCGGGGAGCCTGCTTCCCCCTCTCTCTCTGCCTGACTCTCTGCCTACTTGTGATCTCTCTCTGTCAAATAAATAAATAAAATCTTAAAAAAAAAAAAGGCAAAAAGACGATACTGGTGAAAATACTTCAGCTGAAATACTCACGAACTTTAATTAAAATGGAATTGTGACCATATTGTTTATCTCTTAGCTTACCAGGTACCAGATACCTCAGTATCTGTTAAAGAATACTGTCCTCATACAGCAGACAGAGAAAACGAACAAGCTCTCTTGTGTATCTCTTCTTATCAGGACACTAATCCTACCATATCCGGGTCCTACTCTTATGACCCTCATTTAACCTTAGTTACCCCCCATAAAGGTCCTATCTCCAAATACAGTCACATTGGGGGTTGAGACTTTAACATATGAATTTTAACATATGAAAACAAATATTCAGTCCATAACAGATGTAAGCAGTGGGGTTAGGATTCATAATTGTATGACAACGAAGCCCCCATTCCTAACTTGTACATATCTGACAGATGATTTTGGGATAGGGAAGGTATTACAGAAGTGCTCACTGCTGATTCAATGTTTGGAGTCTCCTGCTTTAACATTTTAACATTGTGTAAGACCTGTAATTGTATTAGTTTATAATCACAACAGATGGTACTAACTTTGTAATGACAAAGCACAGGTTATAGACTGGGGAAACAAGACTAGGAAAATTCTAAGTATGGAAGCTATGGTGGATTAAACTTAAAACTTTATCATTTTCACAAAATACTCCAGTTTTAGAAATTAATTAAGTCTGAAATTTTACCTTATATAAATGTAATCTACTGTATCACTTCTTACAGAAACAGCCTTCTAAATTGAGGATTATTTACTATTTTTCTGAAAGAGTTGGTAACTCCTTATCTCTGTAGAAGTCAAGATAGCAGAGATTCTTCCTTCCTTTCTTTATTTTTTTTTTATATTGGGGGCCTGGGTGGCTCAAGTGGGTTAAGGTCTCTGCCTTTGGCTCAGGTCATGATCTCTGGGTCCTGGGATCGAGTTCCGCATCGGGCTCTAGCCCCACATCAGGCTCTCTGCTCAGCAGGGAGCCTGCTTCCTCCTCTCTCTCTGCCTGCCTCTCTGCCTACTTATGATCTCTGTCAAATAAATAAATAAAATCTTTAAAAAAAAAAAAAAAAGATTTGACAGGGAGACACAGTGAGAGAGGGAGAAGCCAGGCTTCCCGCCGAGCAGGGAACCCGATGCAGGGCTTGATCCAAGGATCCTGGGATCAGGACCTGAACCAAAGGCAGATTCTTTACCTCTGAGCCACCCAGGTGCCCCAGCAGGGATTCTTTCTTAAGAATTTTAATTCTGGGGCTCCTGGGTGGCTCAATTGGTTAAGCCGCTGCCTTTGGCTCGGGTCATGATCTCAGGATCCTGGGATAGAGTCCCGCCTCGGGCTCTCTGCTCAGCAGGGAGCCTGCTTCCCTCTCTCTCTGCCTGTCTCTCCATCTACTTGTGATTTCTTTCTGTCAAATAAATAAATAAAATCTTTAAAAAAAAAAAGAATTTTAATTCTGTTCCATATTTATTACTTATTTTTAAAGTAATCTCTATACCTAACATGGGGCTTGAACTCACAACCCCAAGATCAAGAGTCACATGTTCTACCAACTGAGCCAGCCAGGCACCCAAGAATTTTAATTTTGAATTTTAATTTTTTACTAGGAAGGTTCTGGGTTCTGATCCTCAGTAAGAAAATTCTCACGTTTCTATATATGGAGAGCATAGGAAAAGACAACAGAAAGAAACAACAAAAAAAGAACTCCTTTTTATTCTTGTCATTATTTTAACTTCATTGAAAGAATTAATATAAAACAACCCAAAGAAATCAACATCTACTAATAATTGGATATTTTTACATGTTCTTTTAGCATTTTGAATGTCACTGTCATCCCACTACTTTCTGGCTGGCACAATTTCAAAAGACAAGTCAGTTGTTAATCTTATGGCTCCCTTTCATGTGTTGAGTCCTTTTTAATTCTGCTTTCAAAATTCTTTTTCAGAATTTGACTGTGATGCATCTAGGTGTGGATTTCTTTGTTTTTATACAACTTGAAGTTCACTGAACTTCTTGGATATGGAAATGAGTATTTTTCGGGGTGCCTGGGTTGCTCAATGGGTTAATTAAAGCCTCTGCCTTCAGCTCAGGTCATGATCTTAGGGTCCTGGGATCGAGCCCCGCATTGGGCTCTCTGCTCAGCAGGGAGCCTGCTTCCCCCTCTCTCTCTGCCTGCTTGTGATCTCTCTCTGTCAAATAAATAAAATCTTAAAAAAAAAAAAGAAATGAGTATTTTCAAACAATTTGGACATTTTCACCAGTTATTATTTCTTTCTCTCTCTCTTTTTTAAAAAAAATTATTTATTTATTTATTTGTCAGAGAGAGAGAGAGAGAGCAGGAGCACAGAGAGCTGCAAGCAGAACAGGGAGAACGAGAAGCAGGCTCCCTGCTGAGCAAGGAGCCTGATGTGGGACTCAATCCCAGGACCCTGGGATCATGACCTGAGCTGAAGGCAGATGCTTAACCAACTGAGCCACCCAGGTAACCCACACCAGTTATTATTTCTTAAACTGCCTCCTCCTTCTCCTTCTGGAACTTACGTCACATGTACATATTGGTAGGCACGCTGCTATTCCATAGTATCTGAGACTCTTTGCTTTTCTTTTTGTTCTTCCGACACCAGATAATTTCCATTAATCTATGTTCAAATTCACTACTTTTTTCTTCTGCCAGCTCAAATCTGCTGTTGAGTGATCTCTCTATTGATATTCTCCATTTGCTAAGTCATTGCCATCATAATTCTCCTTTAACTATTTAAAGGAAGAATTTTCCTGTAATTCTTTGAACTGATAAATAATTGCTTTTAGGGCTTTGTCACTAAGAACAAACAACTGGGGTCCCTCAAAGGTGGCTTTTTTTTTTTTTAAGTTTATTTATTTATCTGACAGAGAGAGCATAAGCAGGGGGAGCAGCAGGCACAGGGAGAGGGAGAAGCAGACTCCCTGCTGAGCAGAGAGACCAGCGAAGAGCTCAAAGGACTCTAGGATCATGACCTGAGCTGAAGGCAACCACTTAACCAACTGAGCCACCCAGGTGCCCTAAAAATGGAACATTTTAGATAATATGCTATAGCAATTCTGAATTTTGACTCCTGACTCCACTGTGTTGTTGCTATTTTTATCTGTTTAGTGAGTTACCTGACTTTTTTTTTTTTAAAACCTGGTCTAATTCTGTAGAATTTGTTTCCCCAGTAATGTTTAGCCTCTGGTGTCATTGCTTAGTTTTGTTTTCTTCTTAGGCCTAACTTCCTAGGGGGTTTCCCTGGGTTAGCCTAACTTAATGATCAGGCAATGACTGTTCAGGGGTTTTGCTTAAACACCTTGAGCCAACAGGCTTCTGTCTTTTGTCACTGGATCTGTGTGCAGCTTCAATACTTCCAAAGTGCAGGGAGTTCATCACGCTACATGCTCTATGTATACTAGTAGCTTGCAAGGGTCCACTTTGTTCTCTCCTGAATGGGTGCTGCCTCACACATGCACATAGTCTTCTGAATCATGAGAAGTACGTGTGATTTTATTAGGGCCCACTTTAGTGGCCCGTTTCCCTAGATCTCTCTGATAAATTTCTGTCTAGTCTGCCATTTGGTTGCTTCCCACATCTGCCTTCTTAGAAGGTTTGCCAGAAACCTCTATTTTTTTTTTTTAATTAATTTATTTGACGGACAGAGATCACAAGTAGGCAGAAAGGCAGGCAGAGAGAGAGGAGGAAGCAGGCTCCCTGCTGAGCAGAGACACCCCCCCCAAATGCGGGGCTCGATCTCAGGACCCCAAGATCATGATCGGAGCCAAAGTCAGAGGCCTCAACCCACTGAGCCACCCAGGTGCCCATCTATCGTTTTTGATACCATCCCTGGGCATGGATTTTTTTCAAACGCTGCTCTAAATAAAGTCAGCTCCTTCTGATAAGACAGCAGAGCTGCCAGTCTTCATGGTTTGCCCTGTCTGCCTTGCCTGAGAGACCACAGAGATGAGGAAAGGGATGGAAGCGCTCACTACTGACTAAAACACCACAGACTGTGGTGCCTGGGTGGCTCAGTGGGTTAAAGCCTCTCTGCCTTCAGCTCAGGTCATGATCCCAGGGTCCTGGGATCAAGCCCTGCATCAGACTCTCTGCTCCACAGGGAGCCTGCTTCTCCCCACTCCCCGCACCCACCTGCCTCTCTGCCTACTTGTGATCTCTCTCTCTGTCAAATAAATAAATAAATAAATAAAATCGTTTTAAAAAATTAATTAAAAGTAAAATATCACAGACTATCAGGTCCTTACTGAAATTCAATAGCTTTGTTTGAATAAATATTTCTCAATGTATGGCCTTTGGTTAATTTCCAGAGACCTTAATTTTTTTTTTCTTAAACAATTTTGTCCACTTTAATCACTGCTTTTTGGGGAGATGATTTGCCAAACTCCTCCCTGAGCCACTCCAGAAATTCTGTATTTTATTTTGAATTGTTTTTAACCCCGATAATGTTCTAAAGGTCAAGAACAAATATTAAACAGAACCATGTACTCGACTTGGAGGTGCCTCACTGAGCAGATAGAATAATCCAATGAAATTTAGAACCACTGAAGGAAAACTTCCCCAAACCAGAACCAAAATGGCTCTCAACATCTATCTTCAGAATTCTTCAATACCACTTGAACATGACTTTTTATACTTACTGTTAAAGATGGGGTAAAACAGATACACAGATGAAGGCAAGATTAGTGGTACAGAAAGGGACCATGCTCAGTGGAGCCTGACGTCACCCTACCTGGGCTCGCTCCTCATCAAACTCCAAGCAGCCCATACCATCCAGTCTCTGGAGGTCAATCCAGCCTTTCCAGATAACACAGACTCCATTCAGAATCATGGGAGCCTTCAAATACACCTAAGACACAGAAAAAAAGGACGAAAACCAATGATAAGCCATCACACACATAAGAAATGAAGTATAAGCTTACTAAGGAAACCTGTGGTTTTCTTAGGGGAAAAAAATGAATACAATTATAAAGTTAAGAATTGTAGGGGCACGTGGGTGGCTCAGTCAGTTGAGCGTCCAACTCTTGGTTCTGGCTCAGGTCATGATTTCAGAGTTGTGGGATTGAGCAGTACGTCAGGCTCCAGGCTCAGCAGAGAATCTTCTTGGGATTCTCTCTCTCCCCCTGTGCCCCTCCCTCTCATTTGCTCATGCTCTCTTTCTCTAAAATTTTAAAAAAAGGACTTTATTTCATATCACAATTCTTTCAAATTGTTTTTTTTTTAAGATTTTATTTATTTCTTTATTTGAGAGAGTAAGAGAGAGACAGAGCATAAGCTGGGGGAAGGCAGAGGGACAAGCAGACTCCCCAGTGGGCAGGGAGCCTGCCATGGAACTTGATCCCAGGACCCTAAGATCATGACCTGAGCTGAAGGTAGATACTTAACCAACTAAGCCATCTAGATGCCCCTCAAGTGCTCGCTTCGGCAGTACATATACTAAAATTAGATGCCCCTCAAATTAGCTCAAAAAAAAAAAAAAAAGTTAAAAGATTTTGTAAAAAGTGTAGTAAAATGATACTTGAAGTAGGTTCTTCCAGCTGAAGCTAGGACAATCAGGTACTTTGCCTTGATTTTTGAACCTTGGGTAAAAAGCTATAAAGATGGAAAACTGGAATTCACCAGCCCCTAAAGAGAGCACACACAGTTTCCCTCTACTTTGGATCCCCACTTTGGATCAGGGTCAGGTTCCTCATAGTTGCCTTCAGTTTTATAAGCTCCATCATAGCTTCCCATGAAGTAATGCTGCTTTCTTCTTCTTTTTCTTTTCTTCAGTTGCCCAGAGTTGATTTCTACTGCTTTTAACCAAAGAAACATAAGTGATACAACATTTGTCAAATAAATATAAATAATTCTAAAGCAAAAGTCACTTTAGGTATAATTCCTAATTCCAGACCAGTTTCATTTCCAATCACCAAATTCCCATAGTGCCTGAAAATATAACTGTTCTCATGAGCCATTAAGGATCCATCAAGGAAGGAAAGGTACGAATGCTATCACAGGATGAAAGTTTTATTATGATACAGTAAGAATTATAAGAAATTTATTACAATTCCTACAGTCCCCACTTTCCTAATACTACACTATCCTAAGAGTAATTTTAGAAAAAAAGGTCTTCTTGACCTCATTTAACATGGACTTCAGGATAAAAACCAACACAAAGGGGCGCCTGGGTGGTTCAATGGGTTAAGCCTCTGCCTTTGGCTCAGGTCATGATCCCAGGGTCCTGGGATCGAGCCCCACACTGGGCTCTCTGCTCAGCGGGGAGCCTGCTTCCTCCTCTTTCTCTGCCTGCCTCTCTGCCTACTTGTGATCTGTCTGTCGAATAAATAAATAAAATCTTAAAAAAAAAACTAGCACAGATTCTTATCTTTTAATACCTTAATAAGATTTTTTAAATGCAGAGAAAGCAGGACTTCCATGATTTTTCAAAACTTCAGGTTATCAACTGTATCTTTATGAATAAAGTTCTTCATTTGTCTGTATCAAATATATTTTATTTTGATAATCCAAGAGCTTCTGTGAGCTAAAATTAGCATTATTCGTTGCCGTAATTATATAAAATTGGTTAAGACAGTCTTCATTCTTAGGAAAAAGCTGGAAGCATCACCTTTTTCTTTATTCAATTCAGCAGTTTCTTCAACAATCTTGGGGCATTCTTGTTTTTCGAGAGGTTTAATAAGAATAACTGACTGTCCATAATTATAAATATGCTCAAAACGACAACTGAGACACCTGTAAATAAAACCTACAAGATTTACGCCATCTTAGTACACGTTTTTGTCGTTCCCCTCTACTACTAAACACAGCTTTTTTTCTTGGTTAAAGGCTCCAGGCTGAACTAATTTCTATTTATAATGGGAAAAAAAGCCCAAAACATAAGGTTCCATTTCTCCTCCCATTTGGACCAAGGGAAACAGTCTACAGTTACAGCTGAAACCGTTTAACCACACATTTCCTTCTGTTCTGATAAGTGCTCATTTTCTTCCACATTGTGAATTTAAAACTCCACTAATACGTACCTCATCAAACAAGTGACTAAGACAATCTCATTTTCAACACCTCACAAAACCTAAAAACAATATCCCTCCTCACCATTTATCAATATAAGTCCATTTAACACACCTTGTAATCAAGATCTCCACCTACTCTTTCTAGCAGGGATACGGTGCCATACAGTGAAGGTTTAACATTTCACCTACCAAGTACTTCATTAGTTTAAATTTTCACACTAATCATGAAGAGAGTTCTTCTATTTTACCTTCATGATCAGATTCTATATTCTTTATCAGGGATTTATATCATTTAGGGTCAATGATTCCATAATCCAGTTTATTCATATTAATTCTATAGTCAAAAATATTTTCCTTATGAAATTACTGAATTTTTTTAAAGCCCATTTATTACTTCTTTATAAAAGTTCCCTCATGGGGCGCCTGGGTGGCTCAGTGGGTTAAGCCGCTGCCTTCGGCTCAGGTCATGATCTCAGGGTCCTGGGATGAAGTCCCGTATCGGGCTCTCTGCTCAGCGGGGAGCCTGCTTCCCTCTCTCTCTCTCTGCCTGCCTCTCTGCCTACTTGTGATCTCTCTCTCTGTCAAATAAATTAAAAAAAAAAAATCTTAAAAAAAATGTTTAAAAAAAAAAGTTACCTCATGACAAAGAAAGCCACTAATCTGCTTTTTTTTTTAAGATTTTATTTATTTATTTGACAGAGAAAGAGAGAGGGAGGGAGAGAGAAAGTGCATAAGCAGGGGGAGTGACAGGCAGAGGGAGAGGAAGAAGCAGGATCCCTACCAAGCAGGGAGCCTGATGTGGGGCTCAGTCTCAGGACCCTGGGATCATGACCTGAGCCGAAGGCAGGTGCTTAACTGACTGAGGCACCCAGGCAGGCACTGCAACCACTTATCTGTTTTGGGAAATTCCTAAATGGATTCAGAAAGTGATTACAATTCTTAGTCAAGGCTTATGCCTGGAATCATATGTAAAATACTATTTAGATGATCCTGGTGGTTTATTTAGATGTTCACCTTCAAATAAATAGTTTTATATGTAGATCTTCAAATGTTTGGCGCTTTCATACATTCATGAATACCTAACCTCAAAGTATGAAGAAAATAAAATTCTGTCTCGTAACAGTTTGCCATTTTGTAATTTAATAATGCCATTTAAACATTAAAGTACCTTCACTGAAAATAATGATGACTTATTTCCAACAGTGAAAAGAAAATATATTATTAGAATGTGACCTCAGGATTAAACCCACTGCCCTGGAATAATTAAACATTTTATACAAAATGTAGTCCAGAAAGTCTTTAAAGGCATTACACAGATTCAGCTAATCACACACAAAAACAACACAATAGCCTGCTTATCTTTCCAAAAGTAAAGTGTCAGAGAATGTGAGACTTCACACAAAGTGAAAAGTGAATACAGTACCACATTCTGTGTTTTCTTGGGGAAATAAGGTAATAGTATTACATAATTTTTAATCACATCAAGCTCTTATTATCAATAAGTGTGAGGTTCTATTCTGTCCAAATGATACATAATAGCACCTTATTCTCACATTCTGTAGCCCTAGGTACCTCATCACTGTGGCAGCAGAGCTTCAACAAGAACACGTATGCACTGCCAACTGGGGCATTATCTACACACTGGGATACGATTTAGATATAAAAAGTAATAAATAGGAGCGCCTGGGTGGCTCAGGCGTTGGGCATCTGCCTTTAGCTCAGGTCGTGATCCCAGGGTCCCGGAATCGAGCTCCACAACGGGCTCCCTGCTTGGCAGGAAGCCTGCTTCTCTCTCTCCCACTCCCCCTGCTTGTGCTCCCTCTCTCAGTGTGTCTCTCTCTGCCAAATAAATGAATAAAAATCTTAAAAAAGGAAAAAGGAATAAATACTGATACACGGTACATGGATGAATCTTGAAAACATCATGTTAACTGAAAAGAAACCAGAAAAAGGCCACATACTACAGGATTCCATTTATTTGAAATGTCCAGAACAGGCAAATACAGAGAGAAAAAGAAAGGAGAGTAGTGACTGCCAAGGGCTGGGGCAAGGGGGCAATGAGTGATTGCTAATGGTACAGGATTTCTTTTGGGGTTGATGAAAATGTTTTGGAATTCAGGAGTGGTAATGGTTGCACAACTCTGAATACACTAAAAATCCCAGAATTGTACACTCTAAAAACGTGAATTTTATGGTATATGAATTTCACCTCAATAAATTTATTACAGGTGATAGGTGTTACATAGGTGATAACTGTAAGATAAAGAAATCAATTTTTTTAAAAAGATTATTTATTTATTTATTAGAGAGAGAGATCACAAGTAGGCAGAGAGTCAGGCAAGAGGTAGGGGGAAGCAGGATCCCTGCTGAGCAGAAAGCCCGATGCAGGACTCCATCCCAGGACCCTGGGATCATGACCTGAGCCAAAGGCAGAGGCTTAACCCACTGAGCCACCCAGGTGCCCCTAGAAATCAATTTTTGAGTAGGCAGTTGCATGTGGGATTCTAGCACTCTGAGAAGATATGGCCTGATGATGCAAATCATTTATTTGAAATGTCCAGAACAGGCAAATACAGAGAGAAAAAGAAAAGAGAGTAGTGACTGCCAAGGGCTGGGGGCAAGGGGGCAATGAGTGATTGCTAATGGTACAGGATTTCTTTTGGGGGTGATGCAAATCTGGCAGCCACCAATAATACAGTGGTATTTAAATCCAAGAGAGAAGAGATTCCCCCTGAGCAGTAAGTAGAAGGAGAAAGGAACAGGGCCCAGGAAGAACTGTGAGGAAATCCTACTTTTGTATGCTGGGTAGAAGAAAAGAACCCAGGAAAGCCAGCCAGCTATGAATTAATCAGTAAGTAGAGAGAAAAACATTAAGGAACCTAGTGGTTAAAGGTTAAGTTATAGGCCCCCAAGAAAATACTTTCCCTTGCACTGGATTCATCAGATATCTAAGTATTGTGTTACAGGATCTTACGTCACTCTTAACTTATAGCAATGCTTTTATTTAAGGTAGGAGTTAACTGGAGTTCCAAGAACCTATGAGATTTTGGGTTTATGGCTAAGTTCCAGAAAGACTAGAAACATCTTGAAATTCTATGTAAAAATGTATGTGTTTGAGGCCATGTGCATTTTTCTACAGAAGTTCACTACTTTCATCAGATTCTCAAAAGGGGGTACAAAGCAAAAACGATTCAATCGTGACAGTAAAAATTTCATTCTTCTGGGACGCCTGGGTGGCTCAGTTGGTTAAGCGGCTGCCTTCAGCTCAGGTCATGGTCCCAGGGTCCTGGGATCGAGTCCCACATCGGGCTCCTTGCTCAGCGGGGAGCCTGCTTCCCCCTCTGCCTCTGCCTGTCATTCTGTCTGCCTGTGCTCGCTCTCTCTCCCTCTCTAAAAAAAAAAAAAATTTCATTCTTCTTCTTCCCTCAGAGGCAGCAAGATCTTTGTAGCACAGAGCCCGTGAGATGATAAATTCCCTTCATTTAGTAAATGGGCCAAATTTCCTAAATAGGTAAAAATTTGTTAACCTGTGTTTTGAAATGTGAATGTCAGAGAAAGGGTATGAGAACCCAGCCTTCTCATTTATCGACGTGCACTAAAGAGTTCTATCTCTGAGAGTCTGGAGTATACTTATTCTGAGAATATCTAAATTTGGAATAAGAGTGGCATCCTCAAGGGGCGCCTGGGTGGCTCACTCAGTTAAGCCTCTGCCTTCAGCTCAAGTCATGATCTCAGGGTCCCGGGATAGAGCCCCACATCCGGCTCCCTGCTCAGCGGGAAGCATACTTCTCCCTCTCCCACTCCCTCTGCTTGTGTTCCTTTTCTCTCTGTCAAATAAATAAATAAATTAAAATCTTAAAAAAAAAAAAAGGGAAGTGGCACCCTCGATTGCCCTTTCTTCTACAATACTATATATTTATAGAAGTTTAGTGTTTCTAGCACCTACGTAGCTGTGCTGATAACAGAAATTGAGGCTACAACGGAACAGCAGAAAGAGCTACCTTTTCTAGGTGACTATAAAGAAAATAATTTTAAGATAATTAAAATAGAAAAACAGATTTGCAAACAACATTCCCATGCACAGGAGTGCTAGGCCATAAAATCAATAGACAGAAACTAAGTATCAAAGCTCTTAACAAGGGACGCCTGGGTGGCTCAGTTGGTTGGACGACTGCCTTCGGCTCAGGGCGTGATCCTGGAGTCCCAGGATCGAGTCCCGCATCAGGCTCCCAGCTCCATGGGGAGTCTGCTTCGCTCTCTGACCTTCTCCTCGCTCGTGCTCTCTCTCACTGTCTCTCTCTCTCAAATAAATAAATAAAATCTTTAAAAAAACAAAAAACAAAACAAAAAAAAACTCTTAACAAAAACTGAAACAGATACTTCACCCTCAAAAACCCATTTTGATTGGAAAGAATATTTCACTTCTCTGTAGTAAATTGCTAGAGTTTAAACACTTATGACTCTTATCTAGAAATTGAGATATTAGAGAAAATATCTGAGGGAATAACCAGCCTCTTAAGTCCTCAGTAAGTATTTGAATAATGATTAATAGAAGAGGAGAAAGAGGGGGGGATTTAGAAATGGTTTCTTGTAGCTTCCCTCTAATCTCAATTTGAAAAGATTCACCTTATTTAACAAACGTTTACTACCTATCATTTTGTATAAGTTATTATCATCCAGGGCAGTGGGACTATACCAGGAATTTTAAAGAGGTGTACATCCTACCACCCAAAAGATTCCCACATCAGTTAACAGTCTTTAATAAGGAAGAGCTGAATACACAAAAAGAGAATTTTAAGAATTAAAATCAAATTCACCGCTTACATATAAGTAGGATTCATTTAACTTTGAAGTTAATGGAATATATCAATGATAGTAAAATTTTAAGAAATCTGAATCCATCAGCTTTCCAACATCCTTTTAAAGACTGCAGTTCAGGGGTGCCTGGGTGGCTCAGTAGGTTAAGCCTTCAACTCGGTCACGATCTCAGGGTCCTCGGATGGAGCCCTGCATCTGGCTCTCCACTCAGCGTGGAACCTGCTTCCCCTGCCCCACTCTGCCTGCCTCTGTGCCTACTTGTGACCTCTCTCTGCCAAATAAATAAATAAAATCTTAAAAAAAAAAAAAAAAAAAGGGCGCCTGGGTGGTTCAGTGGGTTAGGACGCTGCCTTCGGCTCAGGTCATGATCTCGGGGTCCTGGGATCGAGTCCCGCATGGGGCTCTCTGCTCAGCGGGGAGCCTGCTTCCTCCTCTCTCTCTGCCTGCCTGTCTGCCTACTTGTGATCTCTCTCTGTCAAATAAATAAATAAAATCTTTAAAAAAAAAAAAAAAGACTGCAGTTCTAATAAACTTGCATATAAATGACTGAGGATTATCTACCTGAAAAATCCGAAATACTGAACTGAAAAACTAAATGAAATGAATTCAGCCAAGTGACTGGTTATAAAAATATACAAAAACCAACAACTTTCTTATATTACAATAGCAACTCAACTCTTTGGAAAGTAAGATGGAAAAAAAAACTATTTTAAAATAGCAATAGAAGTATCAACTAAGAATGAATTTTGTTTTTTAGGGTTTTTAAAAAGATTTGATTTAAAAAAAAGATTTTATTTATTTATTTGACAGAGACAGAGACCACGAGAGAGGAACACAAGCAGGGGGAGTGGGAGAGGGAGAAGCAGCAAGCTTCTAGTCAAGCAGGGAGCCCTACAAAGGGCTCCATCCCAGGACCCTGGGATCATGACCTGAGCCGAAGGCAGACGCTTAATGACTGAGCCACCCAGGCTCTCCTAAGAATGACTTTTTTTTTTCAAGATTTTATTTATTTATTTGACAGATAGAGATCACAAGTAGGCAGAGAGGCAAGCAGAAAGAGAGAGAGGAGGAAGCAGGCTCCCTGTCGAGCAGAGAGCCCGATGCAGGACTCAATCCCAGGACCCTGAGATCACAACCTGAGCCGAAGGCAGCGGCTTAACCCACTGAGCCACCCAGGCGCCCCTAAGAATGACTTTTGAAAGAAACATGTAGACTCTATAAGAATAAAATACCTAATTTTTTTCCCAATTTATTTATTTTCAGAAAAACAGTATTCATTATTTTTTCACCACACCCAGTGCTCCATGCAAGCTGTGCCCTCTATAATACCCACCACCTGGTACCCCAACCTCCTACCCCCCCGCCACTTCAAACCCCTCAGATTGTTTTTCAGAGTCCATAGTCTCTCATGGTTCAAAATACCTAATTTTTGAAAAATGAAATGATCTGAATAACTAGTGAGATGTAATATTTTCTAACGCTATGATTACAAATGCCAATTTTCCCCAAAGTAATACTTACTTTAATAAAATTCCAATGAAATCTCAAAATAATGTTTTCTGGAACTTCAGATTTAAGCCTGCAGTTTGTACAAAAGAACCAGACTATCCAAGAAAAATATTAGAAACTATTTTTCTGCCCTTTCAGATATTAAAACATCTAACAATGCAATCAGTACCATGTACTAGTGCTATGGCAGTCAGAAAAACGTGCTGAAATAAACAAAAAATAAAAAATGAAACCAAGTATATGTCTTATTTTATTTTATTTTATTTTATTTATTTATTTGATAGAGACAGACACAGTGAGAGAGGGAACACAAGCAGGGGGAGTGTCAGAGGGAGAAGCAGGCTTCCCACTAAGCAGGGAGCCAAATGTGGGGATCAATCCCAGGACCTAGGATCATGACCTGAGCCGAAGGCAGACACCTAATAACTGAGCCACCCAGGCACCCCTACAAGTCCTTAATAAATGACAAAGACAACATTTTGAATCAATGGCAAAAGAATATTTAGCCAGTGGAAATGAGAAAACTGGCTAATCATTTGGAAAAAAGTGAGTTTAGGGGTGCCTGGGTGGCTTAAATGTCATGATCCTGGGGTCCTAGGACTGAGCCCCATGTTGGGCTCCCTGCTCATCAGGGAGTCTCCTCCTTCTGCCCCCACTTCTGTGCGTTTTCTCTCTCAAAGAAATAAAATCTTTTAAAAAAATTTTTTAAACAAAAAAATTTGAGTTTTAAACAAGATAAAGGGGCACCTGGGTGGCTCAGTTGTTGGGTGTCTGCCTTTGGCTGGGGTCATGATCCCAGCATCCTGGGATTGAGCCCCATATACGGCTTCCTACTCGGAGGGGAGCCTGCTTCTCCTTCTCTATCTCCCCTGTGCTTGTGTTCCCTCTCTCGCTATCTCTCTCTATCAAAAATAAAATCTTAAAAATAAAATAAGATAAATAAAATGGTCAAAAATGTCCACTAACAGCAATCAAATCTATCAAATTAAAACAAGATAATTATATCTAAACAAATACAAAAATTTAAAAAAAAAAGTCTATAAGGCAAGAAACCAAGGTTCTACTACATTGTTAGAGAGAGTTTAAACTGGTTAACAATTCTGGGAAGGCATTTTTTTTTTAGCAGTATCTGAATTTTCCTTTGACTCAACAAGTTCATGCCTATGAATATATCCTAAAATTTAATCACAAATGTAAGCAAAGTACAAGGATGCTCACCCATAAGGGTTTTTTTTAATACAACTTTTTTTTAAAGATCTTATTTGACAGAAACACAGTGAGAGAGGGAACATAAGCAGGGAGAGCGGGAGAGCAAGAAGCAGGCTTCCCACTGAGCAGGAAGCCCAATGCAGGGCTTGATCCTAGGACCCTGGGATCATGACCTGAGCCAAAGGCAGATGCTTAAGGACTGAGCCACTCAGGTGCCCCAAGGGTTTATCTTTTAATTATGGCAAAAGATTAGAGATAACCTAGCTGTCCAACATTTTAGTGTGTTCAATATTAACGAATCAACAATAAATATAAACAAGTTGTCCTTAAACAGAAACACACATAAAACAAGATTAGATATTGGGTGACTGAGGAATACGTTATGACCAGGGGCTTGCAGGAACCTAACTCTGACATCTCTGGAAGAAACTGTTCAATACTAATTCAGTGTCTGCACCCACTTTATAGAAGATAACTACCATAAATAATGAGAATCAACTATAATTATTTTTTGAAATTAATTAATTAATGTATTTATTTATTTTTAAAGATTTTATTTATTTATTTGACAGAGAGACACAGCGAGAAAGGGAACACAAGCAGGGGGAGTGGGAGAGGGAAAAGCAGGCCTTCCGCCAAGCAGGGAGCCCAGCACAGGGCTCGATCCCAGGATCCTGGGTTCATGACCCAAGCTAAAGGCAGACACTCAACGACTGAGCCTTCTAGGCACCCCATAATGTACTTATTTTTTAAATTGGCTCTATGCCCAATGTGGGGCTTGAACTCACAACCCCAAGATCAAGGGTCACAAGCTCTACTGACTAAGCCAACTGTAATTATTTTTTAAAGTAAAGGATATTACTATTCTTAGTCCCAAGATAGTGAAAAAATGTGCTTTGGAATCAGATTAAACCTGTGTTTAAATACTGCTCCATCAACATGTCTGATACAAATTATTTAAATTTGATAATAAGCCTCCAATTCTTTACATATAAACCCTCCTGCATATGGTCAAAGATTTTTTTTTAAAGATTTTTATTTATTTATTTGATAGACAGAGAGAGATCACAAGTAGGCAGAGAGGCAGGCAGAGAGAGAGGGGGAAGCAGGCTCCCTGCTGAGCAGAGAGCTTGATGCGGGGCTCGATCCCAGGACGCTGAGATCATGACCTGAGCTGAAGGCAGAGGCTTAAACCACTGAGCCACCCAGGCGCCCCGGGCCAAATGATTTTTGACAGACCATTCAATGGAGAAAGAACAGTCTTTTCAACAAACGGTGCTGGGAAAATGGATATCCACATGCAAAAGAATGAAACCGAACCCTTACCTAATACTACATACGAAAATTAACTCAAAATGGATCAAAAACCCAAATGTAAGACCTGAAATTATAAAACTTAAAAAAAAATTCTTTTTAAGATTGTATTTATTTATTTGACAGAGATCACAAGTAGGCAGAAAGGCAGGCAGAGAGAGAGAGAGGAGGAAGCAGGCTCCGCGCTGAGCAGACAGCCTGATGCAGGACTCGATCCCAGGACCCTGAGATCATGACCTGAGCCAAAGGCAGAGGCTTTAATCCACTGAGCCCCACAGGCGTCCCCCTATGCATATATTTCTAAAATAATGCATTGTTTAGTTTTGAATTCTGAACATAAGAAGCAATGGCAGTGTCAGTAAAGGACTGTAAATGTCACTTTTAACATGAAAGCTCCTAGGAGATAAGCTGACCAGAGTCTCAGAATCAAGTCTGGACTTTCAGATTCCCTGCAAATGTGAAGGGCCCCTCTGGGGAAGTTTGTGAGTGGAGTCCTGAGTAGGCTATAGAAAACCTAAAGCTCACACTGGTTTTGGGACATGTGGCACAGTGCGAGCCAGTATTCAAAGTTCACTGGAGATCTGGAAAAATAGTGGTCGGAAGCGGGCTGCTCTGTATTTTCTGATTCTACTGTATGAGTCTATGGCCTTTTCACAGGAGTTTCTCTATAACTCTTTTCATTTTATAAAACTGAAACTCTAAACCCATTCAGCAACAGTTTCCCATTCCCTTTCCACCCAGCCACTGGTGTCCACCAATCTACTCTGTGATTTGACTACTCTAAGTACCTCATCATATAAGTGAAATCATATAGTACTTGTCTTTTTATGACTGGCTTATTTCACTTTGTATAATGTTCTGAAGATTCATCCATTGTGTAGAATATTGTAGAATTTCCTTCCTCAAAAGGCTCAGTGATACTCCTTTGTATGTTATATACCACACTTTGCTTGTCCATTCATCTGCTGATGGACACTTGGACTGTTTCTATGTTTTATTAGCTACTGTGAATAATGCTGCAATGAACATGGGTATACATATGTCTTTGAGATCTTCTCAGTTCTTTTGCGTGTGTACGCCAAAGCGAAATTGCTGGATCACATGGTAATTCTCTTTGTAATTTTTTGAGGAACTGCCACACTGTTTTCCACAGCCGTTGTACTCTTCTGTGCTCCCACCAGCGCTGCTCAGGGGCTCCAGTTTTTCATCCTTGTCAACACCTTTTGTTTTTTTTTTATAGAATCCCTGTTAATGGGTATAAGGTAGTATTTTTCACTGCAGTTGTATTTCCTTAAGGATTGGTGATGTCGAGCATCTTTCATGTGCTTATTGGCTATCTGTATATCTTCTTTGGAGAAATGTCTATCTGAGTCCTTTACCCATTTCTTTCTTTCTTTCTTTTTTTTATATTTCTTTTCAGCGTAACAGTATTCTCTTTACCCATTTCTTTTTTTTTTTTTTTTAAAGATTTATTTATTTATTTGACAGAGAGAGATAGATCACAAGCAGACAGGGAGGCAGGCAGAGAGAGGAGAAAGCAGACTCTCTGCAGAGCAGAGAGCCCGATGCAGGGCTCGATCCCAGGACGCTGGGATCATGACCTGAGCCAAAGGCAGAGGCCTTAACCCACTGAGCCACCCAGGCGCCCCTCTCTTTACCCATTTCTTAATTGAAGAAATTAACAGTGACAGATATTGGGGTCACTGTGTGGCTTGCTCAGTAGAGTGTGACTCTTGATCTTGGGGTCTTAAGTTCAAGCCCCACACTAAGTGCAGAGATTACATAAATTTAAAAAATTAATATGAAGTAGGAGATATTAAATAATTCACTTGTAGGTCATAAACTTAGGTGGCAGAAGTTAGCATCCAGAACTTGGGACTATATATTCACTTAAACAACCGTGGCATTAACGAACTGCATTATTAATATTTTCTATGATTTCAAGGAGTGTGTTAATAGACTATTCCCCTAAAGGACAAACAGAGTCTGGATATTCAATTTAATTCTTAAATCTATAGCACCCAGAAAAATAAATATGATGAACACTATATGATTATAGTATATATATGAATACTTCTCCCTACCCCCCCAAATAATTTACTAGTTCTGCCATCTTCCTTCTGTGATTTAAGATAAACAATGCATAACAATGCATGTTTAAGAGAGTTCTGGAATGTTCTGACCAAAGTAGTACAATTTCAATTAAAAGCTTATTAAATAACAAAACTCTTTACTTAAGACCAAAAAAAACAAACCAAAACAAAACAAAAACAAAAACAAAACCCAACCCAGTAATGAAACAAAAGGGGCACATGCTGTTTATTATAATCCATTCTCGAGTCAACTCCGAAAGAATTACTGGAACTTTTACTAAATTATGAACATACTATTTCCTTTTTCAAAGATTTTATTTGTTTATTTGATAGAGCAAGCAAGTGCACAGGCAGGGGGAGCAGGAGAGGGAGAAGCAGACTCCCCACTGAGCTTGGAGCTTGATACAGGGCTCAATCCCAGGACTCTGGGACAGACCCGAGCCAAAGGCAGATGCTTAACCAACTGAGCCACCCAGGTGTCCTGTGACTATACTATTAATACAGAAGAACTATGTGTAATTGTCTAGCAGCACAATTGTTCATAGTGAACATCTTTCGCACTGTTAATAGAAAAACAAATCAAGTCAAAAGGTTAAGAAAAAGGTTAAAGGTTGTTGTGAAGTCATCAAAATGAGTTCTCAAGGGACCACATTAAAATATTAGTGGTTATTCAGAGTAATGGAAAGAATAACTTAGTGTGCTAAAATAATATAAGCCCTTAGAAGGAAGGATGTGGAGGCAACTTACCTAATGTTTATTTATTAGCAGCAGTGTGGTATGTTGCAAACAACACAGATTCTGGGGTAAAAAAGACCTGGGTCTGGATCCTGGCTCTACCTAGGAAACAGATTACATGACTTCTGAAGATTTATTTATTTGGGCCTCAGGTTCCTGAGCTGTAAAATCAAACTATCACCAAATATGTTCCAAAATCAAATAAAAGATTTCACTATATAGTGCAGGGTTAAGAGAATCAGTGATAATGGAAATCATCTACCACATTGCCTGGTGATGATCACCTTAAAAACTGGTCTGCAGATTTTCAAAATGTATTTAAAATGGTCTAAAGTTCTGGGTGACTGGGTGGCTCTCAGTTCATAAAGTGTCCGACTCTTGGTTTCAGCTCAGGTCATGATCTCATGGGTGGTGAGATCAAGCCGCACCAACCCCATGAGCTCTGAGTCGGACTCTTGAGTTCAGCGGATTCGTGAAGATGCTCTCTCTTTACCCCCTGCCCCAAATAAGTAAATCTTTTTAAAAAGAATAAAAATAAAACAGTCTAAAGTTCTGAAAATGTTCTGGAATTAAATGGTGGTTAAGGATGCACATGGTGAATATATTAAATACCACTGATTTGTACACTTTAAATTGGAAAAGATGGCAAATTATGTTAAGTGAATTTTATTTCAATTTTCAAAATGACCCAGACATGTTCTGGATAGGAAAGGAATGGCAAGCTAGGACTGAAAAGCTGCTATCACGAATAAGCAATATCCTAAAAATTTGGAGGATTCTCCAAAAGAGTTCTATAAGTGAGGTCAGATACTTATTAAAAATTATCATTTAATACAGGCGGAATATTTTGTTTGCTTGAAAAACATCTAAATTTTTCTAATTATTTTTTCTAATTTTTTCTAATTATTTCTAATGGAAATGTTGTTCACATGTTCCAAGCTATCCTTCTGTTTTAATCTGAAGATTAACCTGCCTTTATATTTGAAGTTTTAAAAACACACAAGGTGGGCGCCTGGGTGGTTCAGTCATTAACATTAAGCAGCTACCTTAGGCTCCAGTCATGACCCCAGGGTCCTGGGATCGAGGAACACAATGGGCTCCCTGATCAGGCCCCCTGCTCAGCAGGAAGCCGGCTTCTCCTTCTCCCACTCCCCCTGCTTGTGTTTTGTGTGTCTCTCTCTGCCAAATAAATAAATAAATCTTTTTTAAAAATAAAATAAAATAAAAACACAAGAGTTCAGTAGTAGTTGTATACATGGAAAAAAGGTTTTTATCCACACACACAAAAAAAACCCCGTCAAACATTCCCTAACCTGTCCTTTTCCTTCTTCAGCTACACAGTACAGCACAGCTCCAGAGTACTAAAGCACCAAAAGGCACATTTTTTTTAATTTATTTTTTTAAATTTATTTGACAGGCAGAGATCACAAGTAGGCAGAGAGGAAGGCAGAGAGAGAGGAGGAAGCAGGCTCCCCGCTGAGCAGAGCCCGATGTGGGGCTCGATCCCAGGACCCTGAGATCAAGACCTGAGCCGAAGGCAGAGGCTTTAACCCACTGAGCCACCCAGGCGCCCCCAAAAGGCACATTTTAAGTACTATTTTAAATTCTTGGTTTCTAAATATACATCAGTTTGTGAGGACTGATCCTAAACTGAAAAGCTTGTAATAATTTTCAAATATGTACACTGTATATTTTCATAAAAGAAGGTAACAGTAATTAAACTCTTATCATAGTCTATACTCTAACATGAAAAATTTGTTAGCAAGGCCAGGGCTTTTAATCCTCCGTAGAAAACTAAGTATCCAAGAAGTGTTATCAGAGAAATAAAGTCTCTGAGCCTGCTCAAGCTAAACAATATTAAAATTTACAAATGTTGGGGCACCTAAGTGGCACGGTTGATTAGGCATCTGTCTTCAACTCAGGTCAAGATCCCAGGGTCCCTGCTCAGCAGGGAGGCTTCTTCTCCCTCTCCCACTCCCCCTGCTTCTGTTCCCTGTCTCCTGTGTACCTCTCTGTCAAATAAATAAATAAAAATCTTAAAAAACAAAACAAAAACAAAAAGGCAACAGATATACCTGTGTTAAACATAAATAAATAAATTTTACAAATGTTTTCCTACCAGTAAAATGGAAATTATAAGAGTATCAGTGTATGTTATCTATGCATCAATTAAAACAGCACCTGGCATATAGCCAGTGTACAGAAGTGTTTGCTATTATTCTAATACTTTTTTTTAAAGTTTTAATTTAAATTCCAGTTAGCACACAATATACTATTACTTTAAGGTATACAATACAGTGATTCAACACCTCCATACAACACCCAGCTCTCATCACAACAAATGCACTCCTTAATCCTCATCACCAATTTAACCCATCCCCCCATTCACTTCCCCTCTGCTAAAATCGCCAACACAAGAAACAACAGGTATTGGCAAGGACATGGAGAAAGGGGAACCCTCTTGTGCTGTTTTTGGGAATACAAACTCATGCAGTCGTTCTAGAAACACTATGAAGTTTCCTCAAAAAATAAAAATAGGGCGCCTGGGTAGCTCAGTGAGTTAAAGCCTCTGCCTTCAGCTCAGGTCCTGATCTCAGGGTCCTGGAATCAAGCCCTGCATCAGGCTCTCTGCTCAGCAGGGAACCTGCTTCCTCCTCTCTCTCTGCCTGCCTCTCTGCCTACTTATGATCTCTGTCAAGTGAATAAATAAAATCTTAAAAAAAAAAAAAGTTAAAAATAGAACTACCCTAAAATCCAGCAACTGCCCTACTAGGTATTTACCCAAAGAACACAGAAGTACTAATGTGAAAGGATACATGCACACTGATGTTTACAGCAGCATTATCTACAATACCCAAATTATGGAAACAGCCCAAATATCCATCAATGATGAATGGATAAAGATGATAATGGCATATACATGCAATGGAATATTACTCAGCTATTATTCTAATTCTTAAATGAGGAAATAAAGGTACACAGTAGCAAAGCGAGTCCCATCCATTCTGAGATAGTTATAAACTTTCTGCCCTCCCAAAATGCCTTTACTACAATAGAACACTCAAATTGTTCTGTAAGAATGAAAAAGAGTTTTCATGATCACCACCTGTACAGTATGATTACTGTTTTCTAGATGACTGTGCAAAGATTTCCTAGATGGATGGAAATTGTGTGTGTACTCATCAAGTACATCAATGTCTACACTGCTTATCTTTTTATTCTAAAAATTTATACTGACAATTAATTTTGTTGCCTCTCACTATCTATTTCCAGTTTCTCTATCCTTTCATAGTCAATAACAGTAAGATCAGAAAGATAATAGGGGCACCTGGCTGACTCATTTGGAAGAGCATGCAACTCTTGATCATGGGGTCCTGAGTTTGAGCCCCACATGGGGTACAGAGATTATTTAAATAAATAAAACTTTTAAATAAAGATAACACATTTTTCTTTAAGTCAGGTTAAAAAAAAAAAAGCATTCAACAATTACTAACAAGATGTGCAGAAAATTCAAAAATAAAATAAAAAGTTAGGCCCCTGGGTGGCTTAGTGGGTTGGGCCTCTGCCTTCGGCTCGGGTCATGATCTCGGGGTCCTGGGATGGAGCCCCGCATCGGGCTCTCTGCTCAGCAGAGAGCCTGCTTCCCCTACTCTCTCTGCCTGCCTCTCTGCCTACTGGTGATCTCTATCAAATGAATAAATAAATAATCTTTAAAAAAAATAATAAAATAAAATAAAAAGTAAATGCTATATAAAATATGTCTTAACCTAAAAAAATTCCATTGGGAATTTCCTTTATCTCACTGCCCTCCCCCACACAGATACATGTTGGCAATCACCCTCCAAGCATATGGCCCACAGATATGCATTTTGAAGACTCTCATGGCTAGGGTTTTATTAGACAGTAATAAATGACCTATTTTATTTGTTTTTTTAATTTTAAAAGATTTTATTTATTTGACATAGAGAGGGAGAGATCACAAGTAGGCAGAGAAGCAGGCAAGGGGTAGGGGGGAAGCAGGCTTCCGCTGAGCAGAGAGCCCCATGCAGGGCCTGATCCCAGGACCCTGGGACCGTGACCCGAGCTGAAGGCAGAGGCTTAACCCACTAAGCCACCCAGGCGCCCCAATGACCTTTTTTATAAAAGAGATTTATTTTTAAATTTAAATTCAATGAATTAACATATAATGTATTATTTGTTTCAGGGGTAGAGGTCTGATCTGTGATTCAGTTCAGTGCTCATCACAATACATACCCTTCCCCAAAGCCCACCCCCACTCCCCCACCCTTCAGCAACCCTCAGTTTGTTTCCTAAGAGTCTTTTATGGTTTGTCTCCCTTTCTGGTTTCATCTTGTTTCACTTTTTTCCTCTCTTCCCCTATAATCCTCTGCCTTGTCTCTTAAACTCCATGTATCAGTGAGATCATATAAATGACCTTTTCCTAACAGTAGCTAGCCCCCTCAAAGTCCTGGAAAGCTTGCTTCCAAAAATTCCTAAGAAACTTAGACACTATCCCTAATCCCCTCCTAAGGTAAAAGTATATAATTGGCCACTCCTCATGACCCTGGTGCAGCTCTTTCTTCCCATAGATCCTGTCCCCATGTTTTAATAAAACCATCCTTTTGCACTCCCCAAAATTCCATGGTCCTGGGATCATGACCGGAGCCAAAGACAGATGCTTTAACTGGCTGAGCCACCTACTACAGTATCTTAATAACTGAATTATAAAGTTTAGAACTGTCAGCCTTACACTTGTATATATTTTTTTAAGATTTTATTTATTTATTTGACAGAGAGAGAGAGATCACAAGTAGGCAGAGAGGCAGACAGAGAGAGAGGGGGAAGCAGGCTCCCTGCTGAGCAAAGAGCCCGATGCAGGGCTTGATCCCAGGACCCTGAGATCATGACCTGAGCTGAAGGCAGAAGCTTAACCCACTGAGCCACCCAGGTGCCCCATTACACTTGTATTTTTAAAGAAAAAGTTTTATTTCAATATTTTTAAATCCAAGAGGGAGAGCTGACTGACTTCACACATAAACAAGATAGTTTAAAAGTCAGTACCTTCCAGTTAGAGTTACACTGATTTGCTTATACGTAAATGTACCTCCAAGGTATCTGAAGATCATGAGTTCCCTTCTCTTGAATTATACTATTTGCTTGGATTTACCTTTTAGCATAAAGGTAAAATTTTAGTTTTGGCCTTATCTGAACTATAGACTCCAAGTTAAAGAAGACAGAAATAATACGTCTGAGGAAAATCCTTAATTCTTCCCCTCCTTCCTTCTGCTTCCTTTTTTTTTTTTTTAATTTTTTTTATTTATTTGACAGAGAGAGAGAGAGAGATCACAAGTAAGCAGAGAGGCAGGCAGAGAGAGAAGAGGAAGCAGGCTCCCTGCTGAGCAGAGATTTCCTTCTGCTTCTTACCACAGTATTTTTTTAATGATTAATTCAAAGACTTCAAGGATAAAGACTGCTGAAATATTACATCAACTTTAATTTTGGGGTAGGACTGCTAATCTTAATTTCAGTGCTTCCCATTTTCCCTCATTACTGATGTTTTTTCAGTTGGTCTTGAGGTACATATATATATAACAAGGGGTAACTGGGTAGCACAGTTCGTTAAGCATCTGCCTTTGGCAAGGGTCATGATCCTGAGGTCATGAGACTGAGTCCCATGTCAGGCTCCACGCTCAGCAGAGTCTGCTTCTCCCTCTACCCTCCCCCATCTCATGATCTCTCTCTCTCTCCCTCAAATAAAGTCTTTTTAAAAAAGAAGTAAAATATGGGGCGCCTGGGTGGCTCAGTGGATTAAGCCGCTGCCTTCGGCTCAGGTCATGATCTCAGTGTCCTGGGATCGAGCCCCGCATCGGGCTCTTTGCTTGGCGGGAGCCTGCTTCTCTCTCTCTCTCTCTGCCTGACTCTCCGCCTGCTTGTGATCTCTCTCTCTGTCAAATAAATAAATAAAATCTTTAAAAAAAAAAAAAAGAAGTAAAATATTATGTATACTTAAAGTATATTTTAGAAAGCCAGACAAACCAAAGTAGACTCTTAACTACAGAGAAAAAACTGATGGCTATCAAAGACGAGGGGGGCAGGGGCACCTGGGTGGCTCAGTGGGTTAAGCCTCTGCCTTCGGCTCAGGTCATGATCTCAGGGTCCTAGGATCGAGCCCCACATCGGGCTCTCTGCTCAGCGGGGAGCCTGCTTCCCCTCCTCTCTCTCTGCCTGCCTCTCTGCCTACTTGTGATTTCTGTCTGTCAAATAAATAAATAAAATCTTAAAAATAAAAAAAAAGACGAGGGGCAGGGCTTGGGTGAAATAGACAATAGTGATTAAAGAGTATACATATCATAATGGAAAAAATAAAACAATATAAATAAATAAATAAGGCTACTTTAAAAGAAGCAAACAAAAAACACGTTACTTATTCCACTGCATTAAAATGTCAGTAAATAAACGCTAGAAAATATACTTCGTATTTTAGTTGAATAGAGAGATTTAAAATCTAGATCTGACAAACTAGTTGTAAAGTCTCGATTTTTTGGGGGGGGAGAATCACATTCCAAAACTTTACCACAGCTATCTTTTATTTGGAGTGACTAGGCTGTCTGAGGAGAAGGAACTGGTTGAGCCTGAATAGGGATTTCTCAAAGCTAACATCAAGGAGTCCTCTAAACCCTGCCAAATTGTGGATGGTATATAAACAGACACAATATTTATTTTGGGACAAAGATCCTGCAGGCAAGTAAGCAAAATGCTCCAGAAGCACCAGAATCACAGACCTTTGGAAAAACCATTTAAAGCAAGCGTCCATCCTCATTCATTTAATCAAATGCTGTTAAATTTTGCTTTACTTATGCTCATGAAAATGAATGATAAAAGATTTTGGTTTTAAGTACAAAAGTTCAGAGAAGAAAATAAAACATCAAAATTTCTTTTTTTTTTTTTTAAAGATTTTATTTATTTATTTGACAGAGAGAAATCACAAGTAGATGGAGAGGCAGGCAGAGAGAGAGAGAGGGAAGCAGGCTCCCTGCTGAGCAGAGAGCCCGATGCAGGTCTCATCCCAGGACCCTGAGATCATGACCTGAGCCGAAGGCAGCGGCTTAACCCACTGAGCCACCCAGGCGCCCCAACATCAAAATTTCTTAAAAGTATCTGCTCTAGAGGCGCCTGGGTGGCTCAGTGGGTTAAAGCTTCTGCCTTCAGCTCAGGTCAAGATCTCAGAGTCCTGGGATCCAGCCCCACGTTGGGCTCTCTGCTCAGCAGGGAGCCTGCTTTCTCCTCTCTGTCTGCCTGCCTCTCTGCCTATTTGTGATCTCTGTCAAATAAATAAACAAAATCTTTAAAAAAAAAAAAAAAGTATCTGCTCTAATAACATATACTTCATAACTACTTCTCAATGTCTGCTAGTAATGTTATTTGACTATCAATTAAAATCAGAAGTTAAAAATAGAAATGCAACTGTTAAAAAGTTTAACCTCCCTCTGGGGTCAACGTAATAACACTAGACATTATATTCAATTTCTATAGAAAAAAATGACAAACAGCACTGTAAAGTTCATTTTTTCAGTTTATAAAATATTTTTTATATCCTTTATCTTTATACTCAAAAACTAGGATCATGTTATAATCACATACAATTAATTTGAAACCCTAACCCAGGCTTTACAAAACACAGAATACATGCAAAAACCATTAATCTGACCATTCAAGACTAATAACTTCTGGTGAACCATAATCATTTGCATTTGTTTGAAATAAAAAGTAATTGGAAATGGGTCCTAAGAGGAAAGATCAAAGAACTGGAAGTTGCTTGGCCTACAAAAATTTAACTAAGAATGACTTAAATTCCAACTGGTTGCTTTCCTTGTCTTCTCAAAGCAAAATGAGAGAAAAGCAGTTTAGATTCAGGAAGAACTACAAACATTTTGGCTGTCGGGGTTTAAAATACACCAGGATGGACCACTTGGGAAACATGTGGTGTTCCAACACTAGCTACAAGTGAAGCTGACCTAAGGCACAGCACAGCACTAAACTCCATAATTAAGTTACCTATAATTTCACCCTACAAAACGATCAAAAAGCCCAATTTTGGACAGGGTATTACAATTTAAAAGGCATTTTCACATATTCTAGTACTTCATTTAATCCTCACCATGAGGTATATGAATAGGACAGACATTCTGATTCCCATTTCCAGATTAAAAAAAAAAATAGCTATGATTGCCTTTTGACAACTCTCTCTGCTACGTTGTGTTATTTTGAACTTTTTTTTAAAAAAAATTTTATTTATTTGACAGAGAGAGACACAGCAAGAGAGGGAACACAAGCAGGGGGAGTGAGAGAGGGAGAAGCAGGCTTCCCACTGAGCATGGAGCCAGATATGGGGCTTGATCCCAGGACACTGGGATCATGACCTGAGCTGAAGGCAGACGCTTAACGACTGAGCCACCCAGGCAGGCACCCCTTATTTTAAACCTCTTCTAAAAAAGATGGTTAGAGCCAATGCAGACAGCTCACTAGAAACCTGGGTACAAAAGTTTCAAATATATTTGGATTTTTTTTATTTCATTTATTTATTTGACAGAGAGAGAGAGATCACAAACAGGCAAACAGGCAAGTAGAGAGAGAGAGAAGCAGGCTCCCCGCTGAGCAGAGAGCCCGATACGGGGCTCAATCCCAGGACCCTGAGATCATAACCTGAGCTGAAGGCAGAGGCTTAACCCACTGAGCAACCCAGGTGCCCTTCAAATATATTTGAAAGATGGTATAAACTTGTGTGCTCTGATTTGATCTTACATAAAATACCTATTTATGATCAGTTACCATTAACAGGCCTTCCTTACTGAAGACCTCTGGTTTGAAAATATTCTTACAGGGGCGCCTGGGTGGCTCAGTCAGTTAAGCAGCTGCGTTCAGCTCAGGTCATGATCTCGGGCTCCTTGCTCAGCAGGCATCTGCTTCTCCTCTCCCTCTGTGCGCGCTCTCTCTCTCAAATAAATAAATAAAACCTTAAAAAAAAAATTAGATGCCTTGGGGCTCCTGGGTGGCTCAGTCGGTTAAGCAACTGCCTTCAGCTCAGGTCGTGATCCCAGGGTTCTGGGATCGAGCCCCGCCAGGCTCCCTGCTCAGCGGGGAGCCTGCTTCTCCTCCTCCCTCTGCCTGCTGCTCTGCCTCCTTGGGCTCTCTCTCTGTGTCAGATTAATAAATAAAATCTTTTTTTTTTTTCTAAATTAGATGCCTTAAAAAAATATATTCCTATAAACACAAAGGAAGAATGAATGAAATAAAAGGACTGATTTTGCGGAGTCAACTTTCTTAGATCATAAAGCCGTATTTCAAACCAAAGAGAGTATGCAGGTTCTGTCTCCTATCAGCATTCCAATATTTCCAGAATTCACTAAATTTAAGTGAATATTGCAGTAGCCAGCCTCAAAGATACCCCCGATGATCCCAGCCTCTGGTATTCACACCCATGTATGTGAATAAATACTCCTCCTTCCCTGTCAAATGTGGGCTAGATTTAGTGACTCCCTCCTAATGAAAAGAGTAAGACACAAGTGACTGGAGAACAGGTCATAAAAAGCATGGTGACTTCATTCTGTTTCTCTCACTGTGGAGAGGCACACATGACGAGTAAGTGAAGCCACCTACGAACAGTCACGTGAGTGAGCTTTGAAGTGGATTCTTCAGCTCCAGTCAAGTCTTCAGAGTCTGCAGAGTCCCAGCCCTAAGCCAGAATCATCCAGTCAAACCACTCCCACACTCCTGTAAAAGGGCACAAGGGAATTCCTGGCCGTGCCTTGATTGTGGGTAGTGTTTACATGCGTGCGTACATTTGTTAAAACTCAAATTTATACAATGAAAATGGGTGCATTCTAGTGTATGTAAAGTATACTTCAATAAAGTTGATTCTTTTTAACAGGCCACTGAACCTTTGGGATAAGCAGACCAAGGATCACTTATGCGAAAGCCATGCCCTGACTTACGAAGTAAAGGCTGGGCAGTGAGAAAACAGAAGTGCATTAACAAGCCACCACCACAAACACACACGTCCTAAACTGCTCCTCAAAACTGCTCCACCCACAGTCTTTCCTATCTCAGATGACAGCAATCCCATACTGCCAGTTGCTCCTGCCAAAAACGCTGGAGTCATTCTTGACTCTCACACCCCACATCCAGTCCATAAGCAAATCCTGTCGGCTCTATCTCAAAATATAACCAGACTATGATCACTTCTCACCAGCTCCACTGCTACTACCCTAGCCTCTCGCCAAGATCACAGCAACAGCCAAACTCGTCTCCCTACTTCACTCTTGCCCTCCTACAGCCTATTATTAACCCAGCAGCTAGAGTGATCCTTTCAAAAACCCAAGGCAGATCATATTGTTCAACTGCTCTAAACCCTGAAACTACTCCCCATCTCACTCACCATAAAAATCCATGTGATTGTGAGGTCACATAAACTGGCTCCTTGTTATCTCCCTGATCTCATCTCCTGTTACCCGCCTCCTTGCTCAGTCTACTCCAGGCACACTGGGCTGCTTGCTGCTTATCAAACACACAGAATATGCTCGCACTCTAGGACCTTCACAGTGACTGCACCCTCTTTCTTTCCACTGATACCTACATGGCTCATCATTCCCGAACCTCCTTCAGGTCTCTGCTCGTACATGACCTTCTTTACCCAGACCAACCTATTTAAAATTACAAACATTTCTGGTGCTTGACCACCCTTATTCTTATTCATTTTGAGTACTGTCTAACCTCCACTCCTTCCATAAAACAATCTCTAGGGAAGGATCTTTGTTTAGTTCACTGATGCATCTCAAATGCCTAGGACAATGCTCAGTATACACAACAGTTATCCAACAAGAACCTTCCAAATGAATGCATTTTTCAGCAACTGTGTCAGGTACTGGGCTAAGCACTTTATATCCACCATTTCATTTAATGACTAGGGAAACCCTGGGAAGTAAGCATTAACCTCATGTTCTGATTGAGGACCATAAAGGTCAAGTGACTTGCACAAAGTTATATAATAGTGAATGATGCCAGGACTTACTTGAGCCTAACTCCAAAGCCTTAGCAGTAGTTTCCTCAAAGTTGGGTGTGAATGAAGAAGGGAACTAAGCTGCTTCAGAAAGTGACTAGGCTGAGAACATGTGGAAGAAAATATGCAGATCTGAGATCCAAAATATGAAGCAGAAGCAAACAACTAACATTTGGAGAAATCCCTTTGATTATTCTTTGCTTCTAGTCCTGGAGGGACAAAAATACAAGCTAATAACTATCAGAAAGAGAACCATAAAAAAGGAGTTAAGAAAAATACGAGACTCCATAGCTTGGAGTTCCATGGTTGAGAAAATATGGGTCAGTACCTTTTGGCTAAATTCACTGGTATCCTTTATCCCACTGGAAAAGAGCAATATACTAGCAGTTTCCTATTTGTTTTTGTGCCTTAACATGTTTTCCTTTCCTCTGGATCCTACTGATATAGTACAGGTGTTGAAAAAGTATATTTAAAAAGTATAGGATCTACATATAAACATTTGCAGATTTAAATCTGAGGCAAAGATACTGAGTTTGCCACTGTTACTATTCTTGGAACACAGCCACACTCATTTGTTTACATATTGTCTATGGCTCCTTTTCCACTCTCACAGCAGACTTGAGCAGCTGCCACACAGACCACATGCCTGCAAAACTAAAAATATTTGATATATGGCTTTCTACAGAAAAAAACTTCTAAAACAAATATTAATAAAATGTAAGTTTCCTGATAACTCACTTATATCCATTCTATCAATTTTCCAGGTGTATTTGGAAACATACCCTCTAAACACTAAAATAAGTCATACAAAGTTTTTGTTATTGGTGGTCATGTAACTAAAAACATGTCAATGGCTTAAGTCCAAGAGTAATCTGGTCTTCGGTCTGGTAAAGTTATCATTACATTAATTTAAGCAAACATACTTTCTAGTAGAGTTAACACCCATTTATTAGTTAATGAATACTGGAAGACCTGGGTAACACTGAGATGTGCACTTTGAAGTGTTAAAGTAGCTTAGCATTAAAATTGAGAAAATAACTTTTTGGTTTATGTCTGTAGTATCTGAGCCACCATGTTAAATAAACATTAAGAAAGTGTTTTGAACAAGGAGAAAAATAATTTCTTCATTCACTTACACATACATGCACAAAAGAGACAAAAAAAGCATAATCCCACAATGACTTCCCAACTTCTTCCTTATATATAAGAATTATAAAATAGTAAAACCTGGAACATTTGCTTTTAATCTTCCAAGCAAGCAAGCTAATACATAAAAAAGCAAATCCCTTATTACTCACTTTGAAAATTCTATAATCTATTTTCCCTCTTCCTCTCCAAAGATTAGTTGGTTTGTCACCCACCAAAGATCAAACCCTGGGGTGCATGGGTGGCTCAGTCAGTTAAGCACCAGACTCTTGTATCTGACTCAGGTCATGATCTCAGGGTTGTGAGATTGAGCTCTGGGTTGGGCTCTTGCTCAGCAGGTAGTCTGCTTGATTATTTCCCCCCTCCCTCTCTCTCTATAACAAAGAAATAAATCTTTTTTTAAAAATATTTTATTTATTTATTTGACAGAGAGAGACACAGCAAGAGAGGGAACACAACAGAGGGAACAGGAGAAAGGGAGTGGGAGAGGGAGAAGCAGGCTTCCCACTGAGCAGGGAGCCCAATGCGGGCCTAGATCCCAGAACCCTGGGATCATGACCTAAGCCAAAGGCAGACTCTTAACAAATGAGCCACCCAGGCGCCCCTAAAATAAGTAAATCTTAAGGAAAAAAAACAAACAACCCATCTTATGTCCTAAAGTTTAAACAAAAAACTTCATTGTGTATATATATAAAACCAGGCATATTTTTCCTAATACAGGCTCATACAAAAACCTTTGTATTATTTATTATGTTTTGCAAATAAAGTGAGAAGTTATAGTATTCATCACAACACTAAGAAGAGTAAATGAGCAAGTTGATAAAAACAGGCATAGAAACACAAAGGAAATAGGAGAAATACTGAGCATAAAATGAGGCCAAAAAATATTTTTCTTTAAGTATTTTATTTCCATAAGAGTCAACTTCTACATTAAAAGATGAACCAATCCATTATTCACTAAAATTTCACCAAAATTATGTAATACATTTAAGTTAGAGTTTAATAGAGCTCTCAGTTTAAACATTTCATATGTTCAATCTAAACTTCCAACATAAAAATTTTAAGGCATCAATTTGTTTTCCCAGCTTTTCCTCAAAACAAAAAAATTATTTCCAAAGTTCAAGTTTCACACTATTTTTTAATGAAAATTAAATTTGCAGTATTAACAGAAGTAGAAAGTTACCCATGAGCTATTTCTAAATATTATTAAATTATGCCTACAGAGCCTTTTCCCATTTTTCTCTTAATTTTATTTTTTAAAGCACTGTAGTCACTTTGGTTAGTGAAACAAAATATACCCTGTCAATACTTTCAAAAGAAGTTAAGTTTTAAATGTTACATGTAAGAAAGCACACTACTCTTTAAGAGCTAGAAGTTTCTATGATGAATATTACATACATGAAATTAGTAATGGAATGACATAAAAAAATTGACAGTTATTTAAAAAATCGTATTACATCCTTATAATATGAAAACACACCTGACCATATGTGTGTATAATCAGACCTATGATCTCTTCATTAAGCTGTAAATCTTCCAATGATCTCTAATAAAACAATCCACAGTATTTCAAATTGCAAAGAAATGTTTCCTACCTTGCCTGCTTCTCTTTCTAAGTCGACATACTCCCGGCTAGGTGTCTGTCGTTGTTCTCCCTGCCAGCTGGCCGGAAAAAACTGGAGAGACAGATTGGTTCCTGTGGCCACAAAAGCCTTTTAGAAAAATCAATACAAACAGGATCAGGAGCAGGACATTACATAAATTATGCAGGCAGTCATTTATTTTTACATCAGTTTCTGTCTTAAGCGAGGCAGCACTGAGAATACTTAAAAGTAAAAAAACATGCACTCATCATTTTTCTTAAGTATTAAGTTACAAACATCTGATTCCATTTTGAGGACCTTCGCCATTGGCTGCTTAAATATAAAATCAGACATGGAATCAATACTTTCTTTCAGGTCATTTTTTGCTGACGTTAGGATCTCGCATTGCTAATGTCTAACCAGAAGACATCATCTCTGAATTTAAAAACTTCTATTTTTAAATGTGAAAATCACTAAAGATCTATACATTTTGAATTTTAAAGCACACCACAACTTCAAGTTGTATAAATGGGACATTTTAATTTCTCTTGATTTCCCTTGCTTAATGAAATACTGCGTTCTCAAGCCCATGTTAAAAACGCACAAGACTGTGTCTTTTGATAAATGATACATTAGCAATGTGATGTGACAGTAGTTATCTCTCTAAAACCTTAGGGGATTTAAAAAATATGCGTTTTCTGAAATTTAACTTTAGGAGAACTGGATCTGACTATATAAGAGTATTCATCTAATATTTATAATAAGATTTGGATGCATGGTTCAACAGACAGAACAATCTAAAGCCATTTTGATAAAGTGTTCTGTGTAGCCCCTAAGCAATTTAACTACATTTCCTCCAAGTAAAAAATGGAATTAGCACTGTACCTCTTCCAAAGGGAAATTCAGAAAGAAGTAAAAAAAAAAAAAAGCATTTTGGAAACAAAACAAAACAAAACAAAAAAACCCTGAAACATTTTCATCATCTGAATGTAAACTTTCTTTGTTGAAATGAGAGGTTTTGGTTTGTTTTATTTTACTAATTAAAGTTCCACAACATACTTTGTTTCCAATCAAAGAGTCTTCATCTGAAAGCAAGGGGTTCACATTTTGGGCAATTTGTTTAAAGCCATCAGCTGATTGAACCATCCACTAGTACCCCCAATGATTAACAGCTTAGATTCCTTAGAGTTAAAAATGTATTCTTCCTATTTCTATTATTGGTATTGCAGGTACAACTGCCAACCTAACTGCTAAATCTCTAAAGAAATCTTTGATGCCATTTACCTAATCAACAGGGATACTCTTTCTTGTGGTATTTTACATGAACGGGGACTGAACGGGGACTGAATAAACATCAATATTACAACATTAACCTTTAAAAAAAAATCTTTCCCCATTAATACCAAGTTTAAAAAACAACCAAGTATAGTGAAATGAACCAACAATAGTTAAAATGAAAAGCAGACTCTAGAAGGCACAGTGCCTAGGCTATAGGATGAAGCAATTTACTTAGCTGTACATCAGTTTCCCTACTAATTAGTATTTGTAAAGTGCTTATAATAGTACCACGTAAATGCCATTTACGTGGCATTTGTATTTGCTAAATAAGAGAAATAGTTCTGAGCTGGATAAGAGAGCTGACTTTTTCAGCCTCAGATAATAAAATAAATTCCAGTGTAGAGTAGTGGCAGATAAGAGATTCAGCCCATGAATGAATGCCTTGTGTCAAAATCCTCAAGGCATGTTTCTTTAGTATTCACCTAGTAACAAATCCTTCCACTCCCTGTGTACCCCAAATCAGCTCTGTGCAAGTAAAAACAATCTACAGATCTTATTACCTCACCTCCTGTCTGAAGACCAACCTCAGAAGAGATTTCCTGCTTCATCACTTCATGCCCATTATCTCATCAAGATCCCTCTCTCTGAGAGAGGAGAAGTGGTAAAAACAGATCATTCTACAATAGCATTTCACAAATTTGACCACAGAACTCTTTTTCTAATGGAATATCTACACACACATAACAATTGGGAAAACTCTGTTCAAAAACACAAAAATGCTTACACTGGTTATCACTGTCTTTATGTAAGATTTCCAGTTTGTCCCAATGATTATTCTACAGGTTTCACAAATTGCAAAATAACACACTTTAAGCCAATTCAACATACCTTTATCCTTCCATCTTCAGGACTAAAAATATATAGTTTTTACTGTTGTCACAGTCATCACCATACCTGAATTCTTTAATTTACCATTAGTGTTGAAGACTTCTCCCAACACTCTTACCACAATAAAACTTACATGAGGAATAAAACAGACCAAATAGATTCCACCCCTTACCCATAATCACTTTTATTCATGCTATGATAAGGAGTCTGGGTAAGTTTTATAGTTATGATCACAACTATCTAAATACAAAATAAATTCCTTAGTCTCAATGATACACTAAGGAGATGTTCAAAATTAAAAGAGTAAAAAGGGGGGGAGATTGATAACAATTTTGGTAATTACACAACATATTTTTACTGTATACAGTTGCCGTCAAAATAATACCTTCTCCACACCTATTTTCCACAACCAAATAAGTGAAAACCACAGCCTGTTCCTAACTAAAAAGACAAATTTAAAAAAAAAAAAAAAAAGACAAATTTTAGGCATTATATTAAGTAACCTCTAGATTAATTAACTATAATTAATCAAGTAGCTATGATACAAAAGACGTTATGCAGAGTACCTGTTTAGAGGGGAGTATATTAATGTATACACCAGAGTTAATGTGGTCTGTACCCTCTAGGAGCTAGGGATCCTGTAATTTAAATGTGAAGATACTGAATTAAAGGGGGGGGCCTAGAAAAAGGAGGAAATGTGAAATTCCTTCCCAAATTACAAATAATTACATTATTCAACAAATTAAGACATGTATGCTATATTAAGTGAGAATATTACACAGAATTCAACCTACCCTCCTTTAACTTTTAATACTTGTCAGATATTAAGAACTTATTAAAATTCATAGGATCAGATATCTGGAAGAGAGAAAGGCCTAAAAAGTCTGTCTGATTTATCCCTGGAAAGAAACTTATGATAAATACAAGCAACCTATAATACTACTATAATATTACAATAATATTATAATATAGCAATTCGGATCTACTGTGGGTTAAATTATACTCCCAATTCACAATTATACTCAGTAAAGTTCCCGATGTGACAGAAAACAACCTAATAACTATACTTTATAG
Organism: Neogale vison; assembly: GCF_020171115.1. Taxonomy (NCBI): domain Eukaryota; kingdom Metazoa; phylum Chordata; class Mammalia; order Carnivora; family Mustelidae; genus Neogale; species Neogale vison. Next base: position 18,459,298 of record NC_058097.1, read on the forward strand.
GTCCTCCCCAAAAAACCCCCTCAGCTCTAAATATCAGGAAGTACTTTGTACCTCATCCTTCACACTTACATCAATTACCTCCAGGAAATCCACTGGTTAGGTATACCATCCACCTTTTGCAAAAGGAAGCCCAGACAACGAATAATATATCACTGGATCAACCAATGAATGATTCTTCTATCACTCAGGCCAAAACCGAAAGCATGTCTTAGGCATTTTTTTTTTTTTAAAGATTTCATTTATTTATTTGACAGAGAGAGATCACAAGCAGATGGAGAGGCAGGCAGAGAGGGAGATAGAGGGAAGCAGGCTCCCTGCTGAGCAGAGAGCCTGATGTGGGACTCGATTCCAGGACCCCGAGATCATGACCTGAGCCGAAGGCAGCGGCTTAACCCACTGAGCCACCCAGGCGCCCTGTCTTAGGCATTTTAATCATGAACTATGATCAAGAAACTTGGAAGTGTTTTACTTACATAACAGGCACTAATGACCAAATATTCTAGAGCTCCTAATAGATTTAGCCAGTATCTTCACATGATCTGTAATACAGTTCTAAAAAGTCTTCATTTTAAATAGAAAAATATTCTTAATTTGATTTTGGGACGCCTGGGTGGCTCAGTTGGTTGAGCAGCTGCCTTCGGCTCAGGTCATGATCCCAGCGTCCTGGGATCGAGTCCCACATCGGGCTCCTTGCTCGGCAGGGAGCCTGCTTCTCCCTCTGCCTCTGCCTGCCTCTCTGTCTGCCTGTGCTCGCTCTCTCTCCCTCTCTCTGACAAATAAATAAAATCTTAAAAAAAAATAAAAATAAATTTGATTTAGGTGATGAAGAGGGAGAATTTTATGGTATGTGAATTGTTTTTCAATAAAATATATTCTCCATAAGAGGTGTGTGGGGGGGGGAGCAAATGTTCCAATATGTCCTCCTATTGTTAACCCAAATTCAAACTCCACCACTGCTTCAAGTCTCTGCAAATGCCATGGGCCCAGTTCAGAATAGATAACTGCATTCCATTAGACAGCACTTCGACTTCTTCTGTCTTTTAATTAGTAAGATCTCTTTTCTTTAGCTTCTTCCTACTTATCTTTGGCTTTTTCATCCCCCCCTCCCCCGTTAGCACCTCCAATAAGACAAACCAAAAAGACGATGAGACACTTGAGCTTTTTTTTTCCCCTAAGGTAAGGTTTGGTGAAGGTGAAGCGCACTGAATTCACTACCTAAAACACGGCCTCAAGATCAACTGTGGGTTTCACAAACCCATGCGATTCTTCAGGAACTGCGGCACTAAACGGGATACGTTTCTGAGGTTTGAAAAAAGATGATGATGGTTTCTGATTCTCCTGAGCCTTAACATTCTAAGAAAATAAGATGGCCCAGTCTTCAGGGCTTGTTTGTCTCTATTAGGTCAATAGATGACTGGTATAAAGCTTCTCAGCTATACTGGCGGTTAAACAGCTTCACAAACAGATTTAACAACAAACCTAGCGTCCTGAGAAACTGACTCTCGCCCAGGAATCAGATCTTTGAATGAAGCCCCGTTCTTTTTCCGCATGGGTGTTTTCTCCCTGACAAATACGCTACCCCTTAACGAGTGACACAGCCCTTACAAAGACCTCTCCCTGTTTAGTTGGGCTCGGGTGTGAGTTCTCCTCGCGGCAAACTGTTTGCCGAGCCGCGTCTGGGAAACACAACCCGCTCGCAGAGAGCCACAGGGAAGCGTCTCCCCGCGAGGACGCGGCCCGCCAGTGTCTGGTTTCGCATTTTGAATCCCGAGTAGGAAGTGAGACGGCGCCCGCTCAGTTCCGGGAGTCGCGGCGTCCGCGGCGCGGTCCGGAACCGGCCTGGGCCGCGGCGGCTCCCCGCGCAACAAGTGACCCGCGCGCGCCTCGGTCCCCGCGCCCCGGGCCCCCCGCGCCCCTACCCCGCCGACTTACGATTTCCGAGCGGCCGTCGCGGCAGGCGTTCTGGAAGCGCGCCTGGCGCTCCTCGTGGGGCCGGTCCCTGAAGCCCGTGTACTTAATCTGCAAGGCAGAGACGGCCCGAAATCAGGAGCCAAATCCGCGACGCCGCCTGCGCGCCCGCCCGCCCCGCGCGGCGCAGATAAGGGCAAGCAGAGTCTGCGGGCTGGCGGCTGCCCGGGCGAGATTGCCCCTCCGCCGGGCTGCCCGGGGCTGCGCCGCCCAAACTTTTCTCCGCCCGGGCCCACTCGGGGCGCGCTGCGGCCTCCAAGCCGCCCGCCTGCCTCACCTCGCATTCGCGGCTCAGCTTCCTGAAGAACTCCTCGTTCTCGAACTTGCTTCTCTGGTCGGGCACGACGCGCGGCATCTTCCCGCCCTGAGGCAGCGCCGGCCGACCGGGCTCCGGGCTTGCGCGGCACCCGCTGGCCGGCTTCACGCTGACCGACTGACCGCCCACCCGCGGCGCCCAGACTCTGGCTTTCCTTTGTTTCAGGCGCCCGCCCGCGTGGGCTCCCGCTCCCGGGAGTCTGAGATGCCGCCGCCCGCTCGAGCCCAGCCCACGCCACCGCCGCCTTAGCCGTTGCCTACCGCCCGCGCGAACCCAGCACTCGCCGCCCCCCGGCCGCCGCCGCCGCCACTTCCTCTCGCCGCCCACCTCGCAAGCCCGCCCGTCCGCCCCGCCCCGGTCGGCCCCACCCCTCCTCCTCGCGCGCCCGCCCGCCCCAAACTCCGGCAAACAAAACGCACCATTCACAACTCTGCGACCCGCGCCGCGCATGCGCCGCCCGCCCGCTTGCGGGGCGGCTAGGCTGCGGCGAACCAGAGCTCCTCCCGCTGCGCGGCCCTCTAGGTCCCTTAGCCGCCCGCGGGCTGCTCTGTGTAGAATCGCTCTGCGGGCATCTGCCCGGACCTTAGAGACGAGGAGCGGCCCGCGCGGGTCCTTTCCGTCGACTGTATGGAACTTTGGGGTTCCTCAGCTGCTCGGAGTGACCCCAGATTGTCACCTGAACCTGAGGAAACTTAGGTCCTTGGGGACTTTGTGTCCCAAAACCGACGGGGAGGGATGTAGGCTGCTCCTAGCAAAGACTAAAGGTGGTAACAGACCACAGAATCTAACTGAATCCACATCGTGGTGGAAAGGTCGGAGCTGTTGGGAGTCAGAGGGTACATGTCTGGGATCTCACTCCACTGTTTACATGAGCCTGAAACGAGCCCTGGACGCTAAGCCTCAGTCTGCCTATTTGCAAAATGCAGTCACAAGCTCTCAGGGTTAGCGTGAGAGTCCAACACATAATGAGCACTCAATAAACAAGTCTCCAAAGAAGAAAAGCTGAATTGTATGTAAACCTAATGCCAGTCCATCTATTTCCCCAAATGTGCAATGAAACCCTAAAAAAGATCCACAAGTTTTAGGGGAGTCATTTGGCCCAAGCTGGAGAGAGTTTGATATGGGATTTATGGCAGAGGTTGACTAAAAGTTGATCCTCAATAAATTCTGATCCTTAAAATTCCAGCGTGTAAAAAACTCAGTGCAAGGGTGGCAAATAGGTGCCAATTCTGACTGACAGTAGCTGGCCATATTGCAAAGGACTATGAGGATACAACGCCGGCCTGAACACAGGATTTGGCAGAATTTCCTACCCCTGCCTAGTTCAATCTCAGTTTTGCACATGCGGAACTGAGCTAGGGTGACCAAGTGTTGGGTTTTCCAGAGACTGTCCTGGTTTTACAGTGGAAGTCCCATGTCCTAGGAAACCACTCAGCTCCTTGCAAACTGGGGTGGTTGGTCACCCTGAGATCCAGAGATGGATCAATTGCCCAAGGTCAGGGAGGGAGTTTTCAGCAAAGTCAAACCCGTAAGCTGGTGGTTTTAACAAATACTCTTTCTGAATAGCAAACATAGAATCACCTCTCTCCAAGGGCATTCTTGCCGGGCCCACATCAAACCTGTGTGACTATATGAGTGTGCACAAATAGAAAAGGTACAGATGTGGATGTCACCAAATACTACCATTGGGCCTCCATCTATCTCTAAATAGTCCCTCAGTTCTCTTTCAATTGCAAGTGACAGAAACCCAATTCAAACAAACTTAAAGGTAGAAAGGATTTCATTTTATTTTAAGTAAATAAATCACACAGAGGGAGGGATAGTCTCCTGGTTTTTCCCCCGTTTTTCCATTTCTTCTCACCTGCTTGCCTTTCTCAAGCACCCTTCAATGGTGTCCCATTTCCTGGCAAAGGACGGGAGCAGCCACTTCTCCAAGACAAAATTTCTGGGAAGGACTTGGATTGGCCCAGTCTGTGTCACATACTCTTGCCTCTACCAAATCACCACGTGCAGGGTGATATGATGACATGGGCCAGCTTATGTCACATGCTTTCCCATCAGCACTTGGGGGAACTGGGATGGGCAGCCTCAGAGAGTATATCCCATGTCACACCATTCAACACCCTCATATTCCTTTAAGGTAGACATTAGTATAAAATTTTCCATTTCTGCCTCTAAAGAATGATCCACAAGGCAGCACTCTTACTCCTCGGTGTGTCCAGGTAGGGCCATGAACTTGTAGCTGATCTTGGCGGAGGGGTGGGAGTACAGAACGGAGCAGAGTACATGAACCATCAGCCTCATGGGGGTGGGGAATGATGTCCTGAGGGAAAGGGCTGAGAAAGCCTGCCAGGCAGATCCAGAACAGCAGCACCACAGACAGCCTTTGGCAACTCCAGGCCACAGGATAACCCACTCGGCATTGTCTGGCGTCCAACCAGCCAGGACGACTGGGAAACCAGCCGCAGGCTGGAGGAGGCCATCTCCTCGGCTGACCTCTGTATGCCATTTTTTGTTGTTGTGCAAGTTTTTTCCACTTATTTTAAAAATTAGATGAGAGTAAATTAATAATGGAAAATATCACCCCAGTCAGGTATGTTTAATTCTGTGTTTCTGTCCAGGTGGGTATGGATTGGTCCAGCCATGACCCCATGGAGGGGTTTGCTAAGAGCCAGCTCTAGTAGGGTAAGTCCATAGATGGAAGCCTGTGGCTGTCTGTTCTTTGCCTAGAAACACCCCAAACCGGGCTGAATTGTCTCTGAAGCCCTGCCATTTGGATCCTTCCTTTCCTAAGGATTCAGCGTACCCAGGGCCTCTTTTTCCTATCTTCCTGGGTGGATAGCTGCTCCTACGGGACTCCCTGACCCATCTTGAATGGATGGGCAGAGAATGCTCAGTAACACTGAGCAGGGGATGGGAACCCTCAATCGTTCGGCTCACCTGTGAAGCTGTGAGCTGGATGCTTTTATGTCCCTTATCTCAGTTAATTCAGAGAACCACTTTCTAAGACAAGTTTTCTTGTCCTAATTGGACAGATGAGGAAATGGAGGCTTTGAAACAATAAATAAGTGATCATAGGACAGTGACAAGACCTTGACTCAGTAGAGATAACAAAATGGCATTGGGGTATATCATCTTCATTCACTCCTCACCATAACCCTGCAAGTTTGGTATGATTGACCTTATTTTACAGATGAAGGAACTGATGTTCAGAAGGGCTGGCCATCCCCGGGCTGTGCTCTTAACTGTTCTGCCCTAAGATATCCGCTGGTGGAGCTGCTGAAAGTACTGCTCCTCTCTCTGGCTGAACTGCGAGCTGGTGGACAGTGGCAACTGGAGGTCATTCCTCCTGGAGCACCCTACCATGTTCCCAAAGGGTCCCCGACAGGCTGAATGAAGGGATCCTATTGTGGACCTTGTGGCAGGATGTGTTTCTTGACCTCGATGATTGTGCATTCCTGTCCTCTGAGCCCATCTGTTTGTCCTTTGTTGGCTTGGAAGGTCAAAGCCTAGACTAGACATCCTGCCTCCTTAAGTGAGCAGAAAGGATGGCTTTATCCAGGTGTGGTATTGGCAGCTCCCCACATCTGCCTCGCCTCATACAGAGAGTGAGGTCTTCCCAGGCCCCTGAGCCTCTAGTACATTTTTTCTAAGGAAAGAGTTTCCTTTCACTTACTGAGGAAATATTGTGCCATCTTGAAGCTGAAATAGGATCTGGAACCACAGATGAGACTTGACGGTGGGAGGGGAAAGAAGGGAAATCAGTGGCTGCCACAGCTCCTAACACCCCAGCTCTACCTAGCTTCTAGTTTGGGGATGGAGAAGGGCCCAAGTCCAGGATGAGGGACTCATCTGCCCAAGCCGCCAGGCAGTTTCCTGGGCCCTAAGGAATTCTTTTTTTGATATATAATTTATCTACACTATAAAATTTACCCCTAAACCCTTAAGAATTTCCCCTCCCAGGAGGTTCTCCCCCTTCTTGGCTCCCCTGCTACCCTCCCCCACCAGCCCAGCCATCCCAGAGGGAGAGGAAAACCGAGAGGAGCAAGTTTCCCTAGAATAGCATTTCTTCAGTGTTGGGATCAATAAACCCGTTTGCTTAAAAGGAACCAGATGATTTCATCCTTGTAATTACAAGTTTGACGTTTGCAAATCTTGCCCAGGCTCCAAGCGAGCCTCTTTGTCATGGGAGGCGGAGGGGTTTGTCTGGATGCCTGGGGATGGGGACCGAGCCTCGCATACTGGGAAGAGGGCCAGACTGGGGTCAGGAGGCCTGGCTGACCAGTCTTTGAGGGCTATTTGGGACTTCTCCCCTTCTCCTCCCCTGCTCTCTGAGTTTCTGGCTGGTGATGGGAAACAGAGGAGACTAGAGGACTAGAGAATGGCAGGGGTGAGATCTAACCGCACTGCCCATCCCCCTAAGCCCCTCCCCCAAGCCTCTGATTTGTCTCTGCAGGAAGGCTAGGGCCCTCTAGCCCAGCATTCACAACTTCCTTTCCTTTCCAATTCCATCTCCCATCATTGGCCACATAGTCCAGCTGTTCTGACCTGTTTCCATTTCCACATGCCTCGGTGCCTTTGCTCTTACTGTACCTTCTGTCTAGCATGACTTCCTCCCCTTTCTCTTCTGTGAAAACTCACACTTTTTCTTTAAATACAAGTTCAGGGACCTTTGATTGTCCTCCATAGACTCACTACCCACAGCGTCCCTCACTCTATCATTTGGGTCCATACAACACATAGACGAATCAGGGAGATGGTCAGCACACACAGGACATAGCAGCACCCTGGCAAGATTTGGCTCCCCACTAATTTGTGTTCATTTTACTACTGTGCAGCCTTCATATGGGTGTCTCTTGCCCCACTCTTCCATTTTTTAAAAATTATTTAAAACTTGTGCATATTTTTGTAGAAAACTTAGGAAATATAGAAAGAGAGTCTCACCACCCCAGAACAAGCATTGCTACATTTAAGCATATGTTCTTTGGCCTTTCTCCATCTACATTTCTTTACATAGTTATGATGTTCTACAGGAACAGTTTTGGGGGCACCCGGGTGGCTCAGTCGTTAAGCATCTGCCTTCAGCTCAGGTCATGATCCCAGGGTCCTGGGATTGAGCCCACATAGGGCCCTCTGCTTAGGGGGAAGCCTTCTCCTCCCTCTCCCACTCCTCCTGCTTGTGTTTCCTCTCTCGTTCTTTCTCTCTCTCTGTCAAATAAATAAATAAAATCTTAAAAAGCAAAAAAAAAGAACAGTTTTGGATACTGTTATCATCTAACCTTATGGCATAGATATCTTCCCATGTAATCATATAAAAATCCCAATGACATCCTGGCTGATCTCCTATGTTGGGCCTTTATTCACGTTGTTTTCTATTATTCGCTGGTATAAAATTGGCTTCTGTGAACATCATGGTGCTTAAGGATTTTTCTTAAAAGTTTTGGATAGTGTTTTTAGGGTTAATTTCCAGAAGTAGAACCATTGTGTCATAAAGTACGGACATTTTAAGGTTTCTGATATCTGTTGCCAAATTTCTCTTTGGCAGTGAATTTTCTTTCTTCTTGAATCTTAAAAATCCTTCCTCCCCCCATTTCTCTTCTCAGTGTCTCAGACACAGGAAATGCCAACCAAGAATAAACCAAGACCTGCAGATAGAGATCAATGGATCAATAAAGGAGGTTGAATAATTCAACATTCACTTCTGGCTCATTATCGACTCTTGAATCCAAATACATTCTCTTTTACCTTCTCTCCTTTTGTCTCCGTGCTGATGATGTCTCGACACCGACACCGTGTCCTGTTCTTGGATTATTCCCCAAATTTCCCAAGCTCCAAACCATCCTGGCAAGCAGGGTTTTCCATCATGCTGTAATAGTGTCTTGCAAATAGACAGAATTACTAGCCCACAGCCTCCTCACCAGCCTGCCTTCCCTCTAGGAACACAAGAGGGACAAATAAAGCAGACAATAATTCTCATCTTCTAGATGATACTTCTGGGTAAATGGGCAATGTGTTCGTTTGGCTTCAGACTGTTCTAGTCCTAGCTAGCTTCCTCTGTTTAGCTTGTTTTTTCCTCCCTTTCTCAGCCAGGCAAATTAATACTCTTTTTTTAATTTTAATACTCTTTCATTAAATGTAGAGTCAGGGGTACCTGGGTGGGTCAGTGTGTTAAGTGTCTGCCCTCGGGACATGATCCCAGGGTCCTGGGTTTGAGCCCCGCATTGGGCCTCCCTCTGTCCCTACCCCTGCTTGTGTTCTCTGTCTCTCTCATGCTCACTCTCTCTCCCTCAAATAAATACATTAAAAAATCTTAAAAAACAAAAAACAACAAAATATGGGGTCAGAGGCCTCTGAGAACTATACTGGGTGAATGACTGCCACACACCAATGCCTGATGGAGACTGGACCCAATCTCCTCAAAGGCACCTGATAGCTTCCCTAGCCCACCTGATGTTAGGGAAGCTTGCTCCTCCTACCCCAGGGGAACTTCCAGAAGTACCTAAGCCTTGCAGCTTAGGTAGTGTTAGTGATTGAGATGGACACAGAGATGAGCCGCCTAGATCCCTCTTCAGTGAGGACCTTATTACCTGAGCAGCTGGGATTGCTCTCAGCCCTTTCTGAGATTCCCTGAGCTACAGAGAGCTACCTGCAAGTCATTCTTCCTTTCTAGGCACCTTATATCCAATGACTGTTGATGGGTGTATACATTTTTTTAAAGCTTTTGTTTATTTATTTGACAGACAGAGATCACAAATGGGCAGAGAGGCAGGCAGAGAGAAAGAGAGGGAGGAGGAAGCAGCTTCCCCGCTGAGCAGAGAGCCAGATGCAGGGCTCAATCCCAGGACCCTGAGATCACTACCTGAGCCGAAGGCAGAGCCTTTAACCCACTGAGCCACCCAGGCGCCCCAGTGATGGGTGTATAAAGGCCCAGCAGAGCAAAGCTGATGGGCCATATGAACTCTCAGGCTCCCTGGGGAGTCACCTGAAGCTGTTGTTGGGCGGTGTATAACTTCACTTCTTCCTCTACCCAATTTTGCTTTTTCCTCTCTCATCAACATGTTTTGATCCCAAAGGCACTCCTTAATAAACACCTTGCAAGCAAAACTTCCTAGAGAATTTGACCCTGTGACAGTGACAAAGAGTTATTCCCAACAGAGCTTCACCCAGTGCCATCTCCCTTAGTATATCTGGGTGCGACCTGACTTAGAGTCTGGACGATGAGGCGCTGTGGGGAAGTCACTTTATAAATGTGTTTTAAGGTCTTGCAAAGTTTTATTTAGTTATTTAAAGATTTTATTTTATGTTTTTAAAGATTTTATTTTTTTTTATTTTTATTTTTTTTTAAAGATTTTATTTATTTATTTGACAGAGAGAAATCACAAGTAGATGGAGAGGCAGGCAGAGAGAGAGAGGGGGAAGCAGGCTCCCTGCTGAGCAGAGAGCCCGATGCGGGACTCGATCCCAGGACCCTGAGATCATGACCTGAGCCGAAGGCAGCGGCTTAACCCACTGAGCCACCCAGGCGCCCAAGATTTTATTTATTTATGTGAGAGGGAGAAAGCACAAGCAGGTGGGATGGGTAGAGGGAGAACCAGACTCCCCACTGAGCAGGAAGTCCGATGTGGGGTTTGATCCCAGGACTCTGGGATCATGATCTGAGCTGAAGGAAGATGCTTAATGGACCGAGTCACCCAGATGCTTAAAGATTTTATCTTTAAGTAATCTCTACACCCAGTGTGGGGTTCAAACTTATTACCATGAGATCAAGAGTCACATACTCCATTGACTGAGCCAGCCAAGCAGGATCTCTTGTTAAGTTTTAGTTTAAAAAACCTTTTAAAAACTGTTTTGGAGGGGCGCCTGGGTGGCTCAGTGGGTTAAAGCCTCGGCTTTCGGCTCAGGTCATAATCTCAGGGTCCTGAAATCGAGCCCCGCGTCGGGCTCTCTGCTCAGCGGGGAGCCTGCTTCCTCCTCTCTCTCTCTGCCTGCCTCTCTGCATACTTGTGATCTCTGTCTGTCAAATGAATAAATAAAATCTTTAAAAAAAAACCTGTTTTGGAAGAGACATGAACCATTTGTGGACATCAGTGGTTGTCTGGTATGAGTTGAGATTCCTCACTTGTAAAATATGGACACTGTGTAACATTTGCTTTAGTAAAAGTAAATTTCCAAACACTCTGTCATTGGACTTTCCTAAATTCCTTCCCAGTAAGGAGGAAAGGAATTACTGTCCTATTTTGCAACTCAGAAAATTGGGACTCAGGACAAGTGACTACCTTATTTAAAGGCAAACGGCCAGATAGACGCACAGAGAGAGATCCCAGAAGAGCAAAGGTGTCCTGAAGTTAAAGAAATTCAGTCTCTTTATTCTTTGTTAGAGTAACTTGATGTCAGAGACCTTTCATGGCTTGTCTAAAATCCCAGAGCTAGCTGGCTACTCAGTTTTTTAATCTATAAATTAAGGACAAAGGCATCTACCTGTGTCTGTCAGGACTGTTTGGTTTTAAGTGACATAAACTCAGTTAGAGTTGCCTTACGCAGGGGTTTCTTGGTGGCACAGTCAGTTAAGCGTCCGACTCTTGGTTTCGGCTCAGGTTGTGATCTCAAGGTTGTGGGACTGAGTCCCCACATGAGGCTCTGCACTTAGCACAGAGCCTGCTTGGGGTTTTCTTCCCTCTCCCTCTGCTCCTCCCCACTAAAATAAACAAATAAATCTTTTTTTAAAAACTGGCTTACATAGAAAAGGGAAGGTATTAGCTCAGTTAGCTGAAAACTCTGGGTGTATAAGTGACTTCAGACATGGCTGGATCTAGGTGTTCAAGCACTGGCTCCAGAAATCTGTCTGCCTGTGTCTCTGTCTCTCTTGGTCTCTTGGTTCTGTTTCTCTGTTTTAGTTTTATTCACATGCTGACTTATCCTCCAATGGTGAAAATTGTTCTTTCCTGATATTCCCACAAAAATCTTGGTTTGATTTTAATAGACTTTAATACTTTGGGTGACCTGTTCATCCCTGACCTGTGGACATTGAGCTGCTGTCGAGAGGGTAACATTGCATGAACGGATGTACTAGGCAGGCAAAAACACTAGATGATACCTGGGTTAGTGCCTGGCACAAAGTTACAAGCTCTCAAAGAACGGTGGATATGGCAATCTTAAAGGTCCCTTCTGGTTTTGGAATTCTAAGATTTTCCAACTCCATACTTTGATACAAAGCCAACTATAAATGTTGGCAGTCAAGGAAAGTTCAGGGTAACAATTTGAGTTCATACAAGGCCAATTTAAAATACCATAAAATGAGGGGCGCCTGGGTGGCTCAGTGGGTTAAAGCCTCTGCTTTCAGCTCAGGTCGTGATCCCAGGGTCCTGGGATCCAGCCCCACATCGGGCTCTCTGCTCAGCAGGGAGCCTGCTTCCTCCTCTCTCTGCCTGCCTCTCTGCCTACTTGTGATCTCTGTCTGTCAAATAAATAAATAAAATCTTAAAAAAATAATAAATAAATTTAAAAAAATAAAATACCGTAAAATGAGCTAAGAAGGGGCCAGAAAAGGAACTCTAGAAAAGGAGCACATGCTCTCCCATAGCAGAGGGTAGCTGCCTGGGCCTTGCCTCCTTTTGTAGCTGAGCCAGGGGAAGGGCAATGACAGAATCAAGGTGTGGCCCTGGAAGGGGATTTCCTGAGGCTCTGGGGCTGCTATGTGCAAAGATCTTTCAAAGGATCCTGCTTCTTTTAGCATCAAATGACTTAGCGGCACCAGCTCTGGGAGCTGAAGGCAGCCGAGGATGGGCTGGGGGAGTCCACTGGGCTGCAAAGACTGCCCAGTGTGGATGCTTTGGTTAGGTGGTAAGCAAGCAATGTCCCAGTGAAAGGCATGTGTGGTGTAAGGGTGTGTGGGTGGCAAGCCCAGAATAGGCAGAGCTGGAACCGAGGTTCCAGCCAGGCTCTCATTCACGCGGTAAACCAGGTAAGTGGTGCCCCCTGGAGGTGCATATTGCAATAGCTCTTCTGTTTGCCCTACCTGGGCTCTGTGAGAGGGAGGGAGGCCTGTGCCTCCTCCTGACAAGGGGTTCCTGACTGTTTCCAGTCTTCTCACATTAGACTCCCACTACCAAGAGTTGTTTGGGTATGTTTGCATCCTCTCTCTTTGAAAAAAATTATTCTTTTCCCATATATGCTGAGTATTGTAGATGTATTGGTTGCCTAAAGCCTAGGTAGTTAGGATTTCTCCTGGAAGGAAGGATTAGAAAGGCCACTTGAATGTCTGAGGTCACACAGCAGAGGAAGAGTTGTATTAAAACTCAAGATCCCTGCCCATCGGTGGCCTTTCCTGGCACAGCAGAGTTCCATGTTCCGGGAGTAGCAAATTGATGGTGGTGTTCCTGGCAGATGTGGAGATGCCCAGCAACAGAGCTAGAGGTTCAGAGTCTTGGGTCTGGAGTCTCTGGAAGGATCTGGAGGCTATAGTCCTTCCTCCAGGCCAGAAGAGTTGTTCCTTAGTCAAGAGACATAAATTAGCCATAGGAGCCTCCATCAGCTTTTGATGAATTTTTCTGCCAGTGCTGCTGCTAATTTCCTGAAAGGCTTTTCCTCCACCTCCAGGCTCCCCCTCAAAAGGGTTCTTGCTCCTTAGCAGTAGGTCCATAATGCAGTGGCTCCTTGGTGAGGTCACTGGCATGCTTTTCCACCAGCATCTGTGGCCAAAAGCTGGGAAGGGATGAGTCCTGGGCTACAGCTGGAGGGGACTGAGGCTGGAATATGGTCCTCCTGGGATTGTTCCCAGATGTACGGATGAGGAGAACTGGGCCCAGAGAGGCAAGTGGCTTGCCTGGGGACACACATAGAAGAATAGGCAAAAACAGGAATATTCAGTTTCCAAATTCGTCGAAAAAGAGGCATGTTGAACTCTGCTCTGTGACACCATCTGATCTTGAGTTCTTTCAGGCTTCAAGTGAGTCTTCCTCCCCTCCCCATTTGTCCCACAGACCAATGGGCCCAAACCCATCTCCTTGTGGCCATGGAGTTACCAGTGTGATTTTAGAGAGTAAGTAGTAGGAGGCTTGAGTCCTGTCCTGATCAGCTTTCCATGGAGGAGTTGGGGAGAGAAGAGGTTTCCCCAGCAATAGTGGGCCCTGCCTATGTCCCCACCATGGACAGCACATCCTCTTGGGGTTTTCATGGATCTGGTGGGTAGGGGCTGAGGTCCCCCAGGCCCTGGGGGTGAGCGAAAGCCGGCCCCAGGCTGGGCTGGGTGGGAGACCTCTCAGCCAGAGTGCCCTAGGGGCCCTCCAGTGAATAGGGGAGAGGGAGTCATCAGACCTGGCCTCCACTTTTGTCTAAAACTCCTTAAAACAACAGGACATCTAGGAGTCTCTCTCAACTTCTACCTCCCCTTCCCTCAACTGTCACCTAGTCCTGTGCAACTGTTTTACGAACTTGCTTGCTGTCTCCCACGAAGGACTCATTGTTTGGTTCTGCATTGCCCTCCCCATGCCACTGCATCCAGCACTGGTCAGGAGCCTCAGCACCTTTAACACAGCCCCCTGTGGCACTGATGGGGGAAACAGAAGAATTGTGAACCTTTCTCCTGAACCCTCCCTGCCGCATCTTCTCTCCTAGAAACTTCAGCCTCATCTAGTATATCTTGGGCATAAGCTTACTTTGCCCCTCACTGCAGGACCCCAGTCCAGCTTGGGCTGGAAAGGGCTCAGTAGGGAAAGACGAAGCCTTGAAGTGGTGGCACCTGACCGTACTGCTCCTCTTCCAGGCCGTCTTTCCTTCACCTGATGCCTCCCTGGACCTCAGAGCTTCTATAAACTTGGGATCCCGGCCAGGCCCTTGGAGCACCTCCCCTGGCAGCTTGTGGGCTCCTGGAAGGCAGGATTGATCCCTTTTGGGTCTTCTAGAGCCCATAGGTGGCCAGTCACGGCACGGGACCCAGGAAAGGAAGTCCATGATTCATTCAACGCTTGTGGCCCTGCGCTGCCCACTCAAATTCCTGCCCACCTCCCGGCCGCGAGGTCACGAGCCAGCATGGTGGCACCAGGAGGGACCTGCTCTGCGCGCGGGCAGCCCTAGCGGGGCCTTGGAGAGCCAGAAGCCAGGAGAACCACGAGACCGCAAGGGGCTTGGGCAGAACTCACCCGGTCCACGGCTGCCAGAGACCGGGGGCCGCTCCGCTCCACCGCGCCGCCTGCCGCCCGCCGCCCGCCCGCCGGGAGACTGCTGGCTGGCGCCTAAGCTCGGGCCGTCACAGGCTCAGGAGCCCTTCGGGGGAGGGAGACCCCCCTCCGCTGCCGCCCCCGACTCCCGACCCAGTCCTCACGCCGCCCTCGCATCCGCTTGGGCTCTGGCCCGGAGCCAGGCGACTGGATCTATCACTGCCGCTGGCGGGAGGCGACGGCGGGTCCCACCGGGCTCCCAGGCCGCCGGCGCTGTCTGCCGGGCCCCGAGAGCGGAGGCGGGGGCGGTGGCGCTGCGGGCGCTGCGGTCAGCTAGGGCACCGCGGATCCGCCGCGTCTCCCGCACTAATTGGCCCTCCCTCCGCCGTCTTCGCGAGTAATTGCTGCTTGGCCGGGTGGAGGTGGCAGGCGGGTGTCGGAGGGGAGGAAGGGGCGCCGCTTCCGGAGCGGGGCGTGAGGCTCAGCCCGAGCTGAGCCGCGGGGCGGGCGGGAGCCGCGTGTGCGCGCTGTTCCGACGCGGGCTTTGCGCCGCTGTGCCTTCGTCCTCGCGGCGGCCCTGGCACGCCACGGTAAACCCAGGGAAAAGCCACCCAAGTGTCCTGGGGCCTTCACAGAGATCTGTGCACCGTTCCCTGCGGGATGGGGCCTGGCAGAGACTTTAGGAACAACTCTGGGTGGCCGTCGGAGACTCGGGTGCAGCCAGGGAGCCCAGGTGGACGCAGGCCGGGAGGCAGCCTTCCCCGCCTCCCTCATCCAGTGGTGCCACCTCAGGAGGAGCAGACAAGAAGAGGGGCGTCTTCCTGAGAGGACAGGGTGGGTGTGGGGCAGGGACTGTGGGAGGCAGGGGGCCAGCTCACCATCCTGGCTGCCCACTGGAATTCCTCCAGGCTCCAAATCTGAGAGAAGGTCCTAGGGTATCCCTGGGAGTCCTTTATGAGCCTGGCATCTGCTGCAGCCTGCCTGAGCCCTGACTGAATCCTAGTTCCTCCTCAGGGGCACACCCTCCGATTTGGGAGATAACAGCCTCTGGGCAGGTGGCTCTTTGGAGCACATTTCTCCCCAGACATGCAAGAGAGCCCAAGGAGGGAACAGAGGGACCCTCAGGAGCAGGCCTGGACTAACCTGCAGTCAGACCTTTGGACCTCCAGGTCAGGGTATCACGCCCAGCTAGTCCCTGCTGAGAAGTAAATCAAGCCCAGCTAGTCCCTGCTGAGTTGTGCACAGGTGGCCCAGGACCACCTTCCAGGGGGCTGAGCTCCTAGCTCTCACTCAGAGTCCCACTGAATGGCTGTTTGGTTGACTGTACCCTGGTTAGAGGTGGGCGGGGATGTCTTGCTGCCTATGTGTCTCCTGAGAGTAGGCTGCCACATCTCCTCTAGGGGCCATCCTCCCTCAGGGATTGCTCCAGGTATGGATGGAAGCGACAGGATGGGTCAGACAAATTCCCACTCTGTATCAAATTCCCACTCTGCCACTACTAGGTCATGACCTTGATCGAGGCCTTTTATGTCTTGTGTCTCAGTTTCCTTATCTGTAAAATAGGGGTAATAAAATGTTACCCTTGTAAAATAGGGGTAATAAAATCTGAGACAGGGTTGTTGTGAAGATAAATAAGGGGTGTTGTCTCCCTCTTCCAACCATTCCTTTGCTTTCGGGGCTTAGATGCTGGGGCATGGAAGATTGGGGGTCCCTGC
The DNA here is from genome assembly GCF_020171115.1 of Neogale vison. Classification (NCBI taxonomy): domain Eukaryota; kingdom Metazoa; phylum Chordata; class Mammalia; order Carnivora; family Mustelidae; genus Neogale; species Neogale vison. The sequence continues at coordinate 18,475,452 of NC_058097.1, forward strand.
CCCCCACCACTCTCTGCAGCTTCTAGTTGTCTCTGGATCTGCGGAGGCCCTAGGAATAGAGACTAAGCAACACTGTAGTTTGGGGCATAAAACCTGTGGGAAACTACATAGCAGCATTGTTCATAGCAGCATTACTCACAAGGGCCAAAAGGTGGAGACAAACCAAAGGTCCATCAACAGATAAATGGAGAGACAAAATATGGTGTGTACATAGCATGGAATATTATTCAGTCTTAAAAAGGTATGAAATTCTGGGGCGCCTGGGTGGCTCAGTGGGTTGGGCCTCTGCCTTCGGCTCAGGTCATGATCCCAGGGTACTGGGATCGAGCCCCGCATCAGGCTCTCTGCACAGCGGGGAGCCTGCTTCCTCCTCTCTCTCTGGCTGCCTCTCTGCCTACTTGTGATCTCTCTATCCAATAAATAAATAAAAATCTTTAAAAAAAAAGGTATGAAATTCTGATGCACACTACAACTTGGATGCATTCTGAAGACAGTATGTTCAGCAAAATAAGCCAGACACAATAGGACCGATATTGTATGATTTCACTTCTGTGAGGTACCTGGATAGTCACATTCACAGGATAGAAAGTAAAATAGTGGGTACCAAGATTTGGGAATGAGAGGAAATAGGGAGTCAGTGTTTAATAGATGTAGGGTTTCAGTTTGAGATGATGAAAAAATTCTGGAGATGGATGGTGGTAGTGGTTACCTAACGACATGAATGTACTTAATACCATTGAATTGGGCATTTAAATATGACTAAAAGGGCAAATTTTTTTTAAAGATTTTATTTATTTATTTTACAGAGAGAGATCACAAGTAGACAGAGAGGCAGGCAGAGAGAGAGAGAGGAGGAAGCAGGCTCCCTGCTGAGCAGAGAGCCTGATGCGGGACTTGATCCCAGGACCCCGAGATCATGACCTGAGCCAAAGGCAGCGGCTCAACCCACTGAGCCACCCAGGTGCCCCAAAAGGGCAAATTTTATGATATATATATTTGCCAACAAAAACCAACAAAAAACTAAACTAAACCAATAAAACTTGTGGTACAGGTTGGGGTATGCCCAGATCCAGTTGTAGCAGAGGCCAGAGTGAGGAGTCTGGCTGCAGCACAAAAATCTAAATCCATGGACAAGTGAGCATGGAGTATGGATGTCCTTGAGGGGCACACTTGAGACAATGAAAAAGCTGGATGTTTTGCAACCCAGGCAAATTGCCATAGTCCCTGTCACTGACTGTAGCAAAGCAGACTCAGCCCAAGGAGGAGCAGGCAGCAGTGTACCCTTCCTCTGAGGACTCAAATCAAGATGCCATCTGCTTCACACAACCATTTTACAGATGGAGAAGGTCAGGTCAAGTCAACAGGTATTTTGTTTGGCTGGGTTTTTTTTTTTTTTAGTTTTTTTTTTTTAAAGATTTTATTTATTTATTTGACACACAGAGAGAGAGATCAATCACAAGTAGGCAGAGAGGCAGGCAGATAGAGAGGGTGAAGCAGGCTCCCTGCTGAGCAGAGAGCCCAATACGGGACTCGATCCCAGAACCCTGAAATCATGACCTGAGCTGAAAGCAGAGGCTTAACCCACTGAGCCACCCAGGTGCCCCAAGTCAACAGGTTTTTATTGAGGACCAATCCTGTGTCCAGGCTTTGGGGGTTGTTTTGGAGGGGAGATGAGTAGGGGAGGGAGAGAAGATCCTAAGCTGTCAAAGCTTCACTTCACGTAATAAGAAACCTGCCCAAGGCCTCAGGCCAATGTGATATGAACAGGCACAAGGCTGAGCAGGATGAACGGTAAATGACAAGCTGAGTTCAATGCTAGGGAAAGTGGCAGTCTGGGTGGATTTCCCAAAGGAAGTGGCTTCAAGTCGACCTCGAAGGGTGGGGAGGATTTGGAGAAGGGAGAGTAGGGTTTGCCCTGAGGCTGGGTAGCGGGGCACAGCATAGCAGTAAAAGGATCTGGCCTAACCTGATGGCATCAGTGAGACCTGGGGCATCATGGGATGTCAGACTGAAGAGGGAAGTACAGGGCCCCAAACAACAGGCTAAGGCTCTAGCTCTGGCCTGGAGGTAGGAGGGAGCCTCTGCAGGGCTTACGTTGGGGAAGACACGTTGCTTGTTTCAGATGAGTCCATGGCCAGTCTCCCCAAGGCTTGGGTCGTGGCACAATCTCTCAGACTCCCTCCCTGCATAACCACCCTCAGAAATGCCTCTGTTTCTCAGGTCTGCAATGCTGGTGCAGTCTCACTTGTCTTCACCATGCCTCCTTCTCTTACCCTTCCCTGATTCACCTTCCCTTTGGAAGTTAGGGTCCAAGAAGTCTTTACAGAGATGATATTTAGACCTTTAAGGAAAAAAAAAAGAGTATGTGGTGGCAAAGGGCTTCCAGACAAAGGCAACAGTATGTGCAAAGTGTTGGAGGTATGAAAGATCAGGGCTTTTGGAGAAAGCACAATTATAAGATTATAGAAAAACATGGGGGTGTGTGAAGGGGATGGATGTGGAGAGATGTCATAGGAAAGATTTTGAAGATTTTCATGCCAAGAGGCTAATGGTTTGGGACTTTAGTATGTGGGCAGAGGGAAGCCATGAAGAGTTTTAAGCAGGTGAGTGACTTGGTCTGATGATATTTCAGAAAGATCCCTTGAGTGTCATATGGGAGATGGATAGGAAGGGGAGCACACCTCCTCCATGCTCTCAAAGCACCTTCTGCTCCCCCCAGTACAGCAACTTACTGTTTTTGTTATAACATTAACAAGCAGCTGGAGGATGTGTGTCATGTCTGCAAGATTCTTGAATTCCAGCTCCCAGTATAGGGCTGGGCAAAAACCAGAGCATTATGAATACATGAGTGAATGAAGAGTGTGGTCAGAGAAAAACACATTCTAGGGACATTTAAGACCTGGGATCATGCATTTCCTTTGGGCCACACAGGGACAAATACCTAAGCAGCTGGTCAGTGGGTCCAGCACTGAGCAGGAGGACTGCCCAGACGTGTCAGGGGACCAGACTCAGACTGTATGGGCAAACTTGGCCCAGTATTTCATCATTTGGCAACTCAGCACCTTTTCCTCATCTGTGGAATGTCTGGGGGCCAGAATAGGATGTGACATTTGGAAGAGAACGTGGGATGCTAACATCCCACCCTGCTCCTTCCACTATTGCTTCTATACCAAAAGGCTTTCATAACGGGGAACATTCTAGATTAGGAACTACCTTACTGTTGGTCAATGGAGCGGTGGTGTCCCTCACCCAGCCCTATCCACCCACACTATCCACCCAGCCCTAGGGGCCTTTCCTATCAGCTCTGCCCACCCATCTACCCAGTTGCCCCATCCTGCCCATCTGGCCTCCTGCATCCCTCTGCAGCGACCTTCCACATTCCATTCTTCCTGCCTCTGTTTCATCTCATCATCTCCTCTGGGATAATCAGGGTCCGGAGCCCCGACCGTCTGGTTGCTCAGGGGATCCTGCCTGGTTCTGCCTGGCCCCGCCTCGCCTCGCCTAGTAGCCTGGGCGCGTCCCTGAGACACCGGGTCTTGGGACCATACCTCTTTCCTGAGAGTTAGGTCCCTCTCCATCAGAGCAGCCTGTGAAGTTAGGCACCGCCCCAGCACGCACGCTTCACAGCCGCGCCCCCAGGGCCCCTCCCCTATCCTTCCATCCGGCCCGCACCTCCTCCTCCCTGAGCCAGAGCTCGGAGGAGGCCGGGTCCCTGGTTCCTCGTGCTGGTCCCCGGCCCCAGGAAGGAGCCTCAGGAAGCCCAGGAGGTCGAGCCTCGGCTGCAGCAGCACCAGCACCGCTTTCTCGCGGGCGCCCTGTTCATAGGCACAGTATGCGGAAGCGGAGCCCACGAGGAAGGCGCCTCCTGGGCACTGGACCATCACCTGGGCACCGGACCATCAACCTGGGCGGGGAGAGCCGAGGCCTGAGAGGGGCGGCGCGCATGGAGATGAACCCTCGCCCGCAGCAGAGCGTCCCCGCGCGCGTGCACTGGAGCGTACAAGTTCAGGTACAGACCGTCCTCCCGGAAGCTCAGCCACGTGTATTGTTTTCGAGTGTTGAGATACATGGAGGCGGTCGGCCCCAGGCCTCCTGAAGATCCCTGCGGACACCGTATGAGTTTGGGCCCAATGGGATGGCCATAGAGGGGAGAATGATTGCAAATCCAGGTTCAACAGTTAAGGAAATAGAGCCAAATGCAAAATTTAGGGTCTGTGTGTGTGTGTGTATCTGCGTATCTGCCTGTGTTCGAGTGGCTTTCACTAGCGTTAGGGTCCAGGGGTGGGAGGCGGCTTGGCCTCCCCAAGGTCTACCCTCTGCCTGGAGCCTACCCCCATGAGTCTGTGCGGGGAGAGGCTCCCTGCTCCTATTGGAGACCCTGTTGGTGTTGTCAAGCCAGAAACCTGGGTACCCTGAGCACCTCCCTGTCTTTCATGTCCCCTTCCTCCCCTCAGTCTCTGCTCTGCCTCCCAAACAGCTCTTAAATAGCCCTCCTCCTCTCTTCCAGAGCCGGTGCCCTGTAAAGGCCATTACCACCTCTGGCAAGGACACTGCCCTAGCCTCTTTACATTCTTTCCAACTCATCCTTTACACAGGATTGAGAGAAAACAAAAACCTGACCATTTCCCTCCCCTCCTTAAAACCTTCCTGGGCCCCGCTGTGCTCAGGATAAGATCCAGATTCATCTGTACTGTCCCAGACCTTCACCCTCTAGTCTTCTTCTGGCCACCCTTTCCTCCAGATACACATGGACCCTTGCCTCTCACCTCTAAGCCCCTTTGCTTCTGTCCCCTCTGCCAAATGTTTTGTCCTGTGCGTTGCAAAATCCTACTCATGCTTAAGGCTCTGCTCAAGTGGTGCCCCCTCTGCTAGGCACTTCCCCTCTGTGCTTCCCCAAAGCTCTATCCATGTTGTCTATAGTACTGGGTTGGAGTTTCATTTGGTTGTTTTTCTCCCCAGGCAATCATGCACTCCCCAGGGGCAGGGATGGCACCCATGTGGACATTTGTAGAGCTTGGGTCTTGGACCACCTCACCTTTTCTCCCTGCTGGGCCAGCCCTGAGAATGGCTGTTCTCAGAAGTTGGGGCTGGGCCCATTTGACTGGCTACAAGAGACCCTGTCTGCTTATTCTGCTCCATTCTCTGCTGGTTCCCTTGTTGTTCTGGCCCCGAACTAGTCACTATCCAAACTAGTCACTGGTCTTTTTCCCTTCTTTTTTTTTTTTTTTAAAGATTTTTTTTATTTATTTATTTGAGAGAGAGAGACAGTGAGAGAGAGCATGAGCGAGGAGAAGGTCAGAGAGCAAAGCAGACTCCCCATGGAGCTGGGAGCCTGATGTGGGACTCGATCCCGGGACTCCAGGATCACGCCCTGAGCCGAAGGCAGTCGTCCAACCAACTGCGCCACCCAGGCGTCCCGTCTTTTTCCCTTCTTAACTACTACCCTGTAGTCTGTTCTAAGCCATCCACAAAGTCTTATACCTGAGACTCTGTGTTTCAAACATCTATTGTCTGACATCTCATGGCCAGTGTTCCAACAACTGACACCCGGACTTTGGTGTAATGGATACTCCAGTCTCTAAACCCCTGATCCTTAGGGCCCTCGTAAAGGCTATCCCATGTTCTGTCACCTGATCCATGGGATTCTCAGAGTGTTCAGAATGACTGGGCTTCTCTCAGTAGTGGATATTGTTCTAATGACTAACACCCCAGCATTCTAGTAACAGCCGTTTGTGTTCTAACAGTGGATGCCCTGTTCTCAACAATCAGACACCCAGGGTGGTGGTTGTCTTTTTTTTTTTTTAATTCTTTTTTTTTTTTAAGATTTTTTTATTAATTTATTTGACAGAGAGAGAGAGAGAGAGATCACAAGTAGGCAGAGACGGAGGGGGAAGCAGGCTCCCTGCTGAGCAGAGAGCCTGATGTGGGCCTTGATCCCAGGACCCTGAGATCACAACCTGAGCCGAAGGCAGAAGCCCAACCCACTGAGCCACCCAGGCTCCCTTTTCTTTTCTTTTTTTTTAAGATTTATTTATTAGAGAGAGAGAGTATGCACATGAGCAGGGGAAAGGGCAGAGGGAGAGAGAGAGAGAGAGAGAGAGAATCTCAAGGCAGACTCCACACTGAGTACAGAGCCCTTGGGGGCTCTGATCTCACGATCCTGAGATCATGACCTGAGCTGAAACTGAAACCAGGAGTTGGTCACTTAACTGACTAAGCCACCCAGGGACCCTGCCTTTCTTCTAGAGAGAGTGAGAGAGGGAGCACCTGTGCATATGCAGGATGGGGGAGGGGCAGAGGTAGCCAGAGAGAGAAAATGTCAAGCAGGTTCCACAGCCAGCACAGAGCCCAGCATGGAGTCTAGTGCAGGGCTTGATCTCCCAACCCCGAGATCTTGACCTGAGACAAAATCAAGAGTGGGATATTCAACCCACTGAGCCATCCAGGCGCTCCAATTGTTTTAGTTTTTTTCATATCAACTGACACACAGGTTCTTACAATAAACGTTTTTCTAAACCCAGTGCTTTATCTAACTGTTAATGATTGCCATGAAAAATGCTGGATGGTGGGTTACTCAAGGATCTGAGTAAATAATAAATACATTTTGTTCTGGGTAAATTTCCAAGCCAGGGCTTCAGAGGGCAGCCATTCTCTCTCTCAACATGCTCATGTGACTCAGGGTTTGAGCCTTGCCAGAGGCTGCATTAAGATTCTGGAACATTAAAACTGAACCTAAGCCTGTGAGCTCCCCATCCTGGAGGTCCTCTCACAGCGAAGGGCTGGATGTGCCATGTGGGCTTGTCCTTGGGCTCAAGCCCCAAGTGAGTATCATGTGTGTGTGTGAGAGAGAGAGAAAGAGAGAGAGAAGAGAAATAGAGAGAGAGAGAGAGAAAAGGAAACAAGAAAAAGGAAAGAAAGCAAGAACAAACGAATTGCTTGTCAGGAACTCAGCACCCCAGAAGGTCCTGGGGGCAGATCAGTAAGCACCTCCTCCTCACCTGGAGCTTTCCCATAAGAGAGAAAAGAACAGAATTATCAGTGCCTTAAACACCAGCTAGGCCAATGACTTCATTATACAGGTTTGGAAACTGAGGCCCAGAATGGGCCCCTGGCCTGCTTATGGCCGCACAGTGTACTCTTTTTAGTGAGTTGTTCAAAACCTGCCTCAGAGGCATACATAGGTCCACCAGCCTCCTTAAGGTTTGCCCACCTCCCAGGCAGTAGTCCTTCGGCTATTACCACCACCACCTATTATTAGGGGCATAGGTGGTGGCATTTCTGATTTCTTCCCAGGATTCTGGGGGCCCTAGGGCAGCCAACCTGCAGGCACCCACAGGAGCTCTGGAGAAGGTGACTTCTAAGACACTGACGGGTGTCTTCCCATGTGCATCTATTTTTCTTGGAGGGTCCCATATTTGGTAACCACTTCATGGTTACCTTGGTGTGCAGGGTACCTAGGAAGAGAGGAGAAGGGTCACTCTGGTCCCTGAAAAGACACTGGCCCATCTCCCATGGCCCAGCTGCAGCCTGAAGCTTTTCACAATTGTGTATTTGTACCTTTTCTGTGTTTCTCTCAGTATTTTTCTCTCTTATTATTTGATTTACGAATTCAACACTATGTTGGTAGATGCATAAAGGTTCATATCTATTATAAAAATTATTTTAAAAAATTATTTATTGTCAGGGCGCCTGGGTGGCTCAGTGGGTTAAAGCCTCTGCCTTCGGCTCAGGTCATGATCCCAGGGTCCTGGGATCGAGCCCCACATCGGGCTCTCTGCTCAGCAGGGAGCCTGCTTCCGCCTCTCTGCCTACTTGTAATCTCTGTCTGTCAAATAAATAAATAAAAATTTTTTTAAAAATATTTTTTGTCATTTAATATATCACTTAATGTCAATAACATTGTATCATTTTGATTTTGCTTACCTGATATTGATATTACCATACCTCTTTCTTTTTTTTTTTTTTAAAAAAGATTTATTTATTTATTTATTTGACAGAGAGAGAGAGAGAGATCACAAGTAGGCAGAGAGGCAGGCAGAGAGAGAGGAAGGGAAGCATGCTCCCTGCTGAGCAGAGAGTCTGATGTGGGGCTTGATCCCAGGACCCTGAGATCATGACCTGAGCCGAAGGCAGCGGCTTAACCCACTGAGCCACCCAGGCGCCCCACCATACCTCTTTCTTATTGCTAATATAACATACTTCTGGGAAGAAATCACACACATATAAGCAATCTCGTTTGTATGTCTATTCGCATTAATACTCATATGTACATACAAATCTATGTGTGGGTAGGTACCTACGAGTTCAGTTCATTTACAATGAGACATGTGGAAATACAAGAGCTATATGCATATGCATATATACATATGCATGTAAGAACAGTTATATAAAGGTTCCAGTGTATCTGTATGTAGCATACATTCACATATTACACACAGGCACATGGACATGGACACACTACAAGTAGATCTACTTCTTAACCAGCTCTTGGAATAAATATGAACTAGACCAAGTTGAATTTAAACTCTGCCAATGGGCACTTTCTGGGCTCTCATCCTACCCCCCATTTTGTTGCCAAACATCACTTGGGCCTCACATCTGTTGCCCTTTCCTGAAGCACCCTTGTCCTTTCTTCCTCTCCTTTATCAAGACTGAATTATTCTATGTTCTGATCCCCTGCGGCTCACTCTGCAAATGACAGAAAGCAAATATGATCCAAGTATTACTGAACTTGGCTGTGTATCAGAATCATGTGGGGGAAATCATGTTAAAACCCAGGTTTCTGGGGCACCTGGGTGGCTCAGTTGTTAAGCGTCTGCCTTCAGCTCAGGTCCTGATCCCAGGGTCCTGGGATTGAGCCCCGCATCAGGCTTCCTGCTTGGTGGGAAGCCTTTTCCCGATCCTGCTCCCCCTGCTTGTGTTCCCTCTCACGCTGTGTCTCTTTCTGTCAAATAAATAAATAAAATCTAAAAAAACACAAAAAACAAAAACCAACCCACACTCTGAGTGAAAATCTCAGGGTTGCGTTCAGAAAGTAGATTTACAAACACCTGGCTTCGGTAATAGCTTTTGGAGTTGACAAGATGGAGTGCACCCTAGTCCCTCCAGCTGCAGCTGGCCAAAAGTACTTCTCTGTGCCCGTCTCCAGGTCTCCGCACGGCTGACAGAAGCAATATCTGGGCACAACGGGGTGGTTTAACAGTGAGCCTGCAGGCACATAGGCAGGTCAGTGGGGGCAAAGGGCCATCTCAAACCTCCCATGTGTCCTGTCCTTTGCAGTTTACAAAGCCTTTTCATGTGGTCCTGCCATGTGAGCTTCTCATTGGCCCTGGGGAGAGCTGGGGGCAGCTCAGAAGCCCAGTGTGGGGCAATGACCAGCCTGAGGTCTCATAGAACTGAAAAAGGAGGCGGAGGCCGGCCACATAATCTGGATTTGCCCCAAAGCTTGGGTCCACTCACGATTAACTAGCCAACAACCATGAGTTTCTGATGCTCTGCACTGTGCCAAACACTTTACATGGACTATCTCACCTCATCCTCCTAAAATATGTAGAGGGATGGGGCGCCTGGGTGGCTCAGTAGGTTAAAGCCTCTGCCTTCAGCTCAGGTCATGATCCCGGGGTCCTGGGATCCAGTCCTGCATCGGACTCTCTGCTCAGCGAGGAGCCTGCTTCCTTCTCTCTCTGCCTGCCTCTCTGACTACTTGGGATCTCTGTCTGTCAAATAAATAAATAAAATCTTTTAAAAAAATATGTAGAGGGTAAATGTTGTTATTATTGCACTATATAAAGGTGAAGTTCAAGGGGGTTCTAAAACTTCCTTGAGGTCACACAGTGAGGCTCTCCTGCTCTAAGTGGTATTGTTTTGTTGTCCTCACTCCAGTCTCTGGGGATACCTAAGCATACAGCAGAGCACTCTACACCCCTGAACAGGAGATGACTTGGAGTGGTCTTCATTGCAGCCTTGCTATCCAGAGACAATGGGTAAGCATTTATGAAAATATTCCACCTTTTGAGTAGACATAAAGTGTTAATTAAAACGAGTAGTTAAAGGGTACCAGGGTGGCTCAGTGGGTTAAGCATCTGCCATCGGCTCAGGTCGTGATTGCTGGGTCCTGGGATTGAGCCCTACATTGGGCTCTCTGCTCAGTGGGAAGTCTGCCTCTCCTTCTCCCTCTGCCCCCTTCCTGCTCATGCGTTCTCTCTCCCTCTGAAATAAATCAAATCTTAAAAAATAAATAAATAAAACCAGAAGTTACAACTTCCACCCAACACATTAAAAATTGATGGCACTCAGCTCTGGCAAAGATACAGTGAGAAGGACATTCCCAGGTACTGTTTGTTGGTGGAGGGTAAATGGCCACAACGCCTCGGGGAAATCACTGGCCCAAGGTGCAGCAGTCGCATGCTTTGACTCAGTGATTTCCCTTTTAGTTCTTCGATTCGGAAAAAGAATCAGAAACTCATCAAAACAAGGGTCTTTTTTTTTTTTTTTTTAAGATTTTATTTATTTATTTATTTGGCAGGGAGAGAGATCACAAGTAGGCAGAGAGGCAGGAAGAAGCAGGCTCCCTGCTGAGCCGAGAGCCTGATGCGGGGCTCAATCCCAGGACCCTAGGACCACACCTGAGCTAAAGGCAGAGGCCTAACCTTCTGAGCCACCCAGGCGCGCCTAAAACAAGGGTCTTTATGAACCACTGTCATATGTACCATAGGGAGTGCTGGAAGCAACAATTATTGTCGGACCAGACAAATAGCCGCCTGGTCTCAGGTAAAAGAGCTCCACAGCTTGAGGGGAAGAAAGTAGAATGAGGACTCACAGTGAGGTAACAGCTCTTTCCAGAAAAAATCTCTCCCTTAAATCTGCCTCCGAACTCTCTTTTTCAAGCCATGAAAGGCTAAGGGGCCTAAGGGGTGTGGAAATGGTTCTCAGACAATTTTCTACAAAATTCTCATTTTTGATGTGGCTTAGGGACTTTTGTATCTACTGCATCCTGGGGTCTTGGTTAACACATCAAGGGTTACACCCTTACTGTTGGCAAAGTAGATGTCTTCATACTCTGATGGCAGGCATGTTAATAACAGACTTTACTAATATCATTAAGCAACATGGAGCAAGAACCTTAAAACTCCCCCATCCTTTGACCAAGAAATTTGGTCCGGGAGACAGTCCAAAATACGTAAAAAATTGTTTATGGGCACCTGGGTCGCTTGGTGGGCTAAGCATCTGCCTTTGGCTCAGGTCATGATCTCAGAGTCCTGGGATCAAGCCCTTCGTCGGGCTCCTTGCTCAGTGGGGAGTCTGCTTCTCACTTCCCCTCTGTCCTGCCACATGTTCATGCTGTCTCTCTCTCAAATAAATAAAAATAAAATCTTAAAAAAATTCTATATGTGATGAGTATCCTGTAGCCTTGTTGGCAACAGTCTCCCCTCAACATGACCAGAAGGGATGGGTGAGGAAGGGGTGTTATATCTACATTATATAATTTTGGTTACACGGTCAGTAATGGTGTGTTCTGTAAAAGACTCGATAGCAGTGGATGGCTTAATGTGGTGGTTCTGAGCCAGGCTGCTGGGTTTGAATTCCAGCACTGCCAATCTTAAGCTGTGTGACCTTGGGAAAATCGCTTGCCTTCTCTGAACCTTGGTTACTCTATCTGTAAAAGCAGCATAATAGTAGTACTTAACTCATACAGTTGTAGTGAGGGTTAAATGGGCTAATGTAGGGAAAGCACTTAAAACAGGGAAAACCGGGCGCCTGGGTGGCTCAGTGGGTTAAGCCGCTGCCTTCGGCTCAGGTCATGGTCTCAGAGTCCTGGGATCGAGTCCCGCATTGGGCTCTCTGCTCGGCAGGGAGCCTGCTTCCCTCTCTCTCTCTCTGCCTGCCTCTCCATCTACTTGTGATCTCTCTGTGTCAAATAAATAAATAAAATCTTTAAAAAAAAAAAACAGGGAAAACCCATTATGTCAGTTGTTGTCATTAGTACTTGGGAAAAGGCTGATGTGGTTTAACAACTTGAAAAGGGCAGAATTTGAAATTACATATTGGCCATAGAGAGTGCACACCAAAACACTCCAAAGATGTCTAAAGTAACAGGAAATATTAATGTCAAAATGGTGTCTGAGTTGCAGTTATTAGTGATCTTGCTTTTTTTCTTTTACTTTTCTGTATTTCCATATTTTCTTTAACAACAGTAATGGAGGGGGTACCTGGGTTCGGTGACCAACTCGTAATCTCATCTCCAGTCTTGATCTCAGGGTTGTGAGTTCAAGCCCCATGTTGGGCTCCATGCTGGGTGTGGAGACTATTTAAACAAACAAGCAAATGGCAGAATAACAACCCACCAAACAAAAAACGTAAGTGGAGAGTTCACCATCAGCATGGGGTTCAAGAGACTAGGGATGGGAGGACAGGGAAGGCAGGACCAAGGAAGGAGGGGTTACTATAGCTCCGTCTGGTCTGTTTCATTACCCTTTTTCTGGACCACATTCCCCTCCTCATAACCTCCCTCTACCAGCTTACCCTGCAGGTTGTGTGTGGCCACATCAATAGGAGTAAGGAGCCCCATTTGAGGGAGGTGACAGAGCTGCTTGTTTCTTTCACCCAGGATCTGACAAGGTTGGTTTACCTTAATGCACTAAACTTGTGTCCCTCAAAGCAAGGGACAAGCCGGAGAACGGAGGACAGGGAGAGGGAGAGGGTGGTAGAGAAGGCAGATAAGACTGTGTGTGTCTATCTGCCAGGCATGGGCGCCTGTCACATATACACTACTCCACTCAGCTGTACAGCAACTTGGCCAGTTCTTTTCTCTTTTTAAAATAATTAATTAATTGATTGATTGATTTGAGAGAGAGGGAGAGAACACAACTGGGAGTGGGGAGGGACAGAAGAAATGGAGAAACAGACTCCCTGTTCAGCGTGGTCAAATCTGGACCCTTGATTCCCAGCCTGGGTCTGCTCGCCTCCAGGCAGCCCCTCACCTCTGTGTCCATCAGTCAGCAGATCTATCTGTCTGCTCTAAATCTAGAGCCAGCAGGGCCTTTCCACCTAGCTGGAAGCCTACACTGGTCCCCTCGTTGTTCTCCCTATGCCCACTTTCACCACCACGCCCAACCAGTTCACGTCACCTTCTGCTTAAAGCCTTTCCAAGGTCCTTCACTTCTCTCAAGCACACACCCTCACTGTAGCCCACAAGGCCCCTCAGAGACTGGTCTTTGCTGACCTCTCCAGCCTTTAGAACTGTTTCCTTAGTACATTTCAGCCTCCAGGCCTTTGTGCCTGCTGTTCCCTCTGCCAGGAACACCCTTTCCCGCTGCTGTTCATCCCTCGAGGCCTTGCTGCTGCCTGCACCCTGGAGAAATCTCTGCTTGTCCTCCAGATCTTGGCTTAGGTGTCCTTCTTCCTTCCCAGGTCACCCAAGTCAGGGCTGGACTATGCCTTGCTCCTGCTACTGTCCTCTGTGTCCCCAGTGGCAATGTGGTGACTGGGGCTTGTTTATTTGTCAGGCTCTCTACTGGCTTGTGGGTACAAACTTCCCAGGGGATGAGAAGGGGATGGGAACAGGAGGCCTTGGATGCCAGGTGAAGAACTTGGACTTGCCCTAAGGGTGGCAAGGAATCACAGGAAGCTTTTGAGCAGGGGAGTGGCATGACTCAGGGCCCATCTGGCTTTGTGTCTTTCCTTCCTGCCCAAAATGGACTTCTCTGAACAGCATTGGTCCCAACTGCAAGTGCTTTTCATGTAACTCTCAGCAGTCAGGAACTTTTTTTTTCTTATTTATTTATTTGACAGACAGAGATCACAAGTAGGCAGAGAGGCAGGCAGAGAGAGAGAGAGGAAGAAGCAGGCTCCCAGCTGAGCAGAGACCCTGACTCGGGGCTCGATCCCAGGGCCCTGAGAGCATGACCTGAGCTGAAGGCAGAGGCTTAACCCACTGAGCCACCCAGGTGCCCCATGCAGTCAGGAATTTTGACTGAGGAAGCATATATGTGGGCTTGAACCCGCAGGATGAGCTAGTGGGGACAGGGAAAGTTTTTGTGGTATGTATTAAAATCCAGATGTTTCAAGGGAATGGGGCAATGGTCCTCAAAAAAAGATATGTTTGTCCTCACTCAAAAACCTCTGGTTCCTTTTCACCTGTTATAGCCTGAGTGGGTAGGTCTTTTCTTTTCTCTGTGACAATGGCCTGACTGATGCACTAGGCCAGACACCTTCCTCCAACCTGTTCTCCTGTGTCCTTGTAGGTGCTGTGGGGACTGTGCTAAGCTCCGCTAGAAGTTGGTCTCCCCCATCTGGGAGGGGAGGGAGGAGCCCAGCTAAGGGTCGAAGTGCTAGGGCTGGGAAACTCACATCTCATATCCTGAGAGACAGGCTCTGGCCTAGCTGGATTCTGTTTTGTCTTGTGCAGGAGACAGCTGTGCACAGCACAGAGAAGGTAACTTCCCTCAACCTGAGTCAGGCTTTGGGGGTGATTGCTGCTTAGGGGGGTAAGATCTGTTCTAGGCTGGATCCCCTGAGGTCTCAGGACTCCCCTATACCCCAGGACTGCCTTGTCCATCCACCCTCCTGGCCAAGGAGGATATCTGTGCAGGACTGAGCATAGCTTTTTTTTTTTTTTTTTTAAGATTTTATTTATTTATTTGACACACAGAGAGAGAGATCACAAGTAGGCAGAGAGGGAGGCAGAGAGAGAAGAGGAAGCAGGCTCCCTGCTGAGCAGAGAGCCCAATGCGGGGCTCGATCCCAGGACCCTGAGATCATGACCTGAGCCGAAGGCAGAGGCTTAACCCACTGAGCCACCCAGGCGCCCCTGAGCATAGCTTCGGTGGCTGAAGAGCCTGGTTTCACATCCAGCAGCCGCCATTCTCATACTCTCTTTTACTCGTTCATCAAACATCCCTGATTCCAGGTCCTGCCTGTCCCTTGTGTGGGAGACACAGAGCAGGGTCAGGCTGACTGCCATCCCCATAGAAGTGAAAGAGACACAGACAGTGCTATCTGGGGTGGACTATACTGTAATGGACACAGACTTAGGTCCAAAGAAGGCAGGGAAAGCTTCTTGGAGGAGGGGGATCCCCGGCTTGAAGAATAAGCTGTGACTAACCATGAAGTAAGGGGGAAAGGCACTTCAGGAAGATGGAAGAGTCTGTACAAAGGCCCTTGCAGAAGGCAGCAGGTGACATTTCAACAGAGCACAATGCTAGTCGTGGAGGGGCTGATTCTTTCAGGGACATGTCTGGACATCAGCTTGGTTTAAGCTAAAGTTTCTTAGTAGAAGGAGGAAGAAGCTGCGTTGCTGGGACTGTGCCACCCCTCAGAGCTCCCCCAGGGCCTTCCTGCCCTTCTGTGTCTGCTGCCACTGCTGGATCTTGGCAGGAAGTGTCTCCGTCCAGAAATGCATTCGGGCTTCTCTCAGCTTGTGGCCAACTCGTGGTGTCGGGCTGATTTCCAGGTATTGCCCCAGCTTGTTGTAGGAGGGCCACAGAGGCAGCCCCTCACCATTAGGGTCCCTGGGAGAGAGGAATGAATGAAGGCTAAGGCCTCCCACACTATCCACTGGGGGAAGATGCGAGTCATCTAGGCCCAAAGTCAGGTGTGCCTGCCCATCACTCACCCTGTCCTGGCAAACTGGGTCCACTGAGCCATCATGGTGAGGCTCAGCTGCTGCTCCTCCTCTGTAGCTTCTGGAAAGGCTATGGGAGGAACAGACCAGGATCAGGGTCAGGTGGGTCCTGGAGAGGACCCAAGGGTCCCCAGTGCGGACTGGAGACGTGTGTGCCTACAAGCCCCAGCCTAGCCCGTTGGAGCCTGTAGCCCAAGGATCTCCCGTCTCTGTGTCCTCACCCAGCAGGGAGCTCTCGTCCATGAGGAAAGGACCCCCGAACATGAAGGCTAGCTCAGCCCCATGGTCAGCCCTCACCCACTCTGGCTTGATCTTCGCGAAAGAACTGGGTCGATGCTGGAACTCATAGAAAAAGATGGGGACTCCAGAATCTGTGGAGAGAGGGCTGCCTCAGGGTTAGGTACCCTCAACCCGATGGGGTCCTGCCTTTGGCAGGCCTGGCTCGTAGAAACACCAATCCGGTAATGGTTCTAATGGTGACAACTTCACTAAGCACGTGCTGAGTACTTGCTGGTTGTCACTCACCACGCCATGCGCTTTCTGTTGTCGTCATTCATTTCACCCTCCTGGCAACATACCAATTAGACTGTTACTGTCGCCGTTTTACCGATGAGGAAGCTAAGGCACAGAGGCGCCAGGTGTCTTGCTCAAGGTCACGAAGATAAGAGCTAGGAGCTGTTCTAGTGCTGTGTCAGGGACTAGCCACCAGGCTTGGAGGAAGCAAGACTTCTCTCCCAGGAGAAGGGCTGAATGTGGGGAAAATTCACTCATGAATCAGGTGAATCCCTGAGAGTTGGTGATGAGCCCTGCTGGGTGACCTTTGACGAGTCACAGCACCTCTCTGAGCCTTGGTTTACTGGCCTGCAGAGTGACCTGCCAGAATCATGTCTGTGTCCTGGGGAGGAAGCGGGGTATGGGGGCAGCAGCAGGGTGTGGGCCATGTAGCCTGTGATAACCCAGCTCCTGGACCAAAATGGGAAGGGTGTGGCAGGTGAACAGGATAGGCTCACCTTGGAGGCTTCTAGAGAAATTCATGGCAGGTAAGATGATGATCATGTCAGCTAGAAACTCCTGGAAAGCATTGCGTTTGGCTTCTGCGTCGGAAATGTTGCCTAGGTATTCGTCTATAATGTTGGGTATCACCTCAGGGGGCACACCCTAGGACAGAAGTCCAAGCTCAGGCTTGCTCTGGTCCCACGGCCCCAGCAGACCCTCCCAAGAAGCTCCAAACCCTCCAGCATGGCCTCTTTCATATCCCAGGACTCATGTGCTGGGCGCCCCTGCCTCCCTTGGGGGTTCTAGATAGTGTCTAGGCAGAATCAGGTCAGATCTGGAGCCAAAGTGCCATCTTGGCTGTGTGATCTCCAATAGGTTGAAAGTCGTAACCTGCTTGGCAGAGCTGCCTGGCAGCTCATGTGAAGTTCCTGGCTAAGGGTTCTGGTGTTCAGGGACTGCCTGACTGAACTTAACCAGGAAGTTAGTGAAAGAACAAATCATGGGGGCTCCCCCAGAGCTCCAGAGAACAGGGATGAGGTGATATGAATGGGGAGGACTCTGAGGGTTCCGAAGAAGGGAGGGAAATATGCATAGATTGAGCACCTTCTGAATACTAGTTTCCTGGCAGACTTTTCAAATACAGCATCCAGTTTCCTTAGGTGGGAAGTTTATCCTCGTTTACAGATGAAGAAATGGGCTCAAAGGCTAACTGTGGACAAGTAGCCAGGGTTGTGACTGGACTTCAGGTCCAAGTGGCTCCACATCTGACAGA
Organism: Neogale vison; assembly: GCF_020171115.1. Taxonomy (NCBI): domain Eukaryota; kingdom Metazoa; phylum Chordata; class Mammalia; order Carnivora; family Mustelidae; genus Neogale; species Neogale vison. The sequence goes on from NC_058097.1 coordinate 18,492,842, forward strand.
ATGGTCTTAACAGCAGAAGCTCTGGGATCAGACAGAGCTGGCAGAAGCTCTGACTCTGCCCTTTACTTTTTTTGAGACCTGGAGCCTCAGTTTCCTCTTCTGCAAAATGGGAATAATGAAAATTTCTATTTCACAGGGTTATAATGAGGACCGAAGGAGATGAATGCGTGTCCTAGGGCTCAGCACAGGACAGTCTCTGGCACACAGTATGGGCTCATTAGGGGGTAGTCTATGAGGATGTTGATGATGATCATCTTTCTTTGAGAACCACATTGACTCATGTCCAAGGGGATTTCTAGGTGGAACTAAAATTCAGCAGCTGAACCAAAGGGTTTGGCAGTGTGGGAGTAGCTGTAGGGGATGGAGGGTAGGAGGAAGAGGAGGGTGCCCAACTATTCTGGATAGGATACCTCTTTCTCCCTTTTGACTCACCAAATCGGCCAAGTAGGGTCTCAGTAGGGCCAATATTTCTTCTTTGCTCAACTGTTCCATCTTATCCAGGAAACCCCAGCCCTGTGGGGACATCAGGGTCCTCTCATCACAGTCTTACCACTGCCCACCCTCCACTCACAACCAGGAGCAGACAGGTGTTCACGACCCTGTGAACAGAGCCAAGTCTGACCAGGTGTCGTATGAGGGCCCACAGGGGAAGTTAAAATGCTGTCTTTAAAGTGAAATGTTGTCTTTATATGTTACAGTTTTAAAAGCATCGTCTCTGGGTTCAAATCCCAGCTCTGCTACTTTCTAGGTGCGTGACCTAGGTCTATTACTTAAGCTCTCTGTCTCAGTTTCTTTTTTTTTTTTTTAAAGATTTTATTTATTGGGGCACCTGGGTGGCTCAGTGGGTTAAGCCGCTGCCTTCGGCTCAGGTCATGATCTCAGGGTCCTTGGATCGAGTCCCGCATCGGGCTCTCTGCTCAGCAGGGAGCCTGCTTCCCTCTCTCTCTCTCTCTCTGCCTGCCTCTCTGCCTACTTGTGATCTCTCTCTGTGAAATAAATAAATAAAATCTTAAAAAAAAAAAAGATTTTATTTATTTATTTGACAGACAGAGATCACAAGTAGGCAGAGAGGCAGGCAGAGACAGAGGAGGAAGCAGGCTCCCTGCTGAGCAGAGAGCCCGATGTGGGGCTCGATCCCAGGACCTTGGGATCATGACATGAGCTGAAAGCAGAGGCTTTAACCCACTGAGCCACCCAGGCGCCCCTGTCTCGGTTTCTTAATCTGTGAAAAAGAAATGACAATAACCTGCCTCATAGGATTATGAACACCGAGGTTGCAAATATAAGGACACTGACATACAGTAAACACTACGGAAACATTAATTATTGAAGTTAGTTTCATGGCTACAAGGCTCTTCGCTAATCTTTGTGAAAATAGGAACAGAAAACCCACAGATGAGTAAACACAAAGACTGTATACCCAAAAGGGGATATTAATTGCACTAAAAAGTAAAAGACCAAACTAAAGGCCACAGTAGCTAAAGGTGCAAATGTCTTAAAAATGATGGTCTACAAGAACAACAGACAGGGCGCCTGGGTGGCTCAGTGGGTTAAGCCGCTGCCTTCGGCTCAGGGCATGATCTCAGGGTCCTGGGATTGAGGCCTGCATCGGGCTCTCTGCTCAGCAGGGAGCCTGCTTCCTCCTCTCTCTCTGCCTGCCTCTCTGCCTGCTTGTGATCTCTCTCTGTCAAATAAATAAATAAAATCTTTAAAAAACAAAAAAAAAAACAACAGACAAATCAGTTGTGTTTCTACACACCAGCAATGAACAATCTGAAGATGATATATAGAAAACTATTTCATTTACGATACCATCAAAAATAAAATACTTGGAAATCCACTTCATTAATAAAGTGCAAGACCAGGGTGCCTGGGTGGCTCAGTGGGTTAAGCTTCTGCCTTCGGCTCAGGTCATGATCCCAGGGTCCTGGGATCGAGCCCCGCATCAGGCTCTCTGCTCAGCAGGGAGCCTGCTTCCCTTCCTCTCTCTCTGCCTGCCTCTCTGCCTGCTTGTGATCTCTCTCTGTCAAATAAATAAATAAAAAATCTTTAAAAAAAAATAAAGTGCAAGACCTGTATGTTAAAAACTCAAAAATATAATTGAGGGAAATTGAAGAGGACCTATGTAAATGGGAAGACAGCCTATGTTCATGGGTTGGAAGACATCATCTTGTTACGATGGCAATGCTTCCTAAACTTAACTATAGATTCAGCATGATCCCTATCAAAATCTCAGCCATTTTTTTGGGGGGGGGCAGAACTCGACAAGCTGGTCAGAATTCATATGGAAATGCAAGCGACCCAGAATAACCAGAACAATTGTTAGGGACTGATTTGGGTCTCCACAAAGAGATATGTGCAGTATTGCACACCTTATTTAGAGATGGGGACTTTAGAGAGGTAGTCAAGATGATTACAAAGGTAATCGTTAGGCTGGGTCCTAGTCCAATATGACTAGTGTCCTCGTAAAAAGGGGCAATTCAGACACAGAGATGGATGGTACAAAGGGAGGACTATGTGAAGACAGAGGGAGAATGCCATCCATAAGCGAAGAGCTAGGGATGCCTGAAGCTACCAGAAACTAGTGAAGAGGCATGGATTCTCTTACAGTACTCTGGAGGAACCAATCCTGCTAACGCCTTGATTTCAGACTTCTAGCCTCTCAAATTGTGAGACAATTAATTTCTGTTCTTTAAGTGCCCCACCCTGCCCCACATTGTAGTCCTCTGTTGTAACTCTAGCAAAGTAATGCAGGCATCTGGAAAAAGAAGAAGAAAGTTGGAGGGCTCACACTTCCCCATTTCAAAACTTAGTACAAAACTGTAGTAATCAGGATAGTGTGGTATTGGCATAAGGATAGACATATAAATTAATGAAATAGAATTGAGAGTCCAGAAGTAAGCCTTTACATTTATGATCAATGATTTTCAGTAAGGGCACCAAGACATTTCAATAAGGAAAGAAAAGTTTTTCTAAACAAATGATTCAGGAACAGTTGGATAACTTCAAGCAGAAGAATCCCTAACTTAAACCATATACAGAATTAACTTCAGATGAATCACAGACCTAAATATAAGAGCTAAGACTATAAAATTCTTTGAGAAAAACATAGAGGTAAATCTCAATGACTTTGGATTAAGCAATCACTTCTAGATATTACTCCAAAAGCACAAGCACAAAAGAAAATAAATCAGATGTCACCGAAATGAAAGTTTTTTGTGTTGTAAATGATACCATAACAAAGTGAAAAGACAACCCATGGAATGGGAAAACTAGATTTGCAAATCATATATCTGATAAGGGACTTGTATCTAGAATACATGGAAAACTCTTTGGCTCAACAATAAAAAGGCCATGCAGTTTTTAAATGGGCAAAAGATTTTAAAAGACATTTCTCCAAAAAAGATATAAAAATGGCCAATTATCACATAAAAAGATGCTCAACATCCTAAGTAATCTGGGAAATGCAAATCAAAAACACCATGAGATACCACTTCACCCCAGTAGGATGACTATAATGAGAGCTAATGAGTATTGGAATGGGAAACGGAGCAGCCACTTTGGAAAACAGACAGGTCCTCAAAGAATTGAACAGAGTTCCTCTAGGACCCAGAAGTTCCCCTCCTAGGTAAATAACCAAGAGAAATTAAAACATATACAGGTACATTAATGTTCAGGGTAGGATTACCCATAATAGCCAAAAGGGTGGAAACCACCTATGAAACCATCAGTTCATATGCCTATGAACTGATGAATGGCTAAACAAATCGCACTATATCCATACTAGACACCGATCAGTTGTAAAAAAGGAGGAAGTGCTGATACATGCTACGACATGGAAGAACTTGGAAACAGCCTATTAGATGAAAAAGGTCAGACCAAAAACCCCACATATTGTAGAATTCTATTTATTTGAAATGTCTAGGGGGCACCTGGCTGGCTCAGTTGGTGGAGCACGTGACTCTTGATCTAGGGTCTGTGAGTCTGAGCCCCACTTCCTGTGTAGAGATTGCTGGAAATGTCTAAAATAGGCAGATCCACAGATTTGACAAAAAGTACATTAGTGGTTGCCAGGGGCTGGGGGAGGTGGGGTGGGAAGTGACAGCCAGCAGGTATGGGCTGCATTTTAGGGTGATGTAAAGGTTCTGGAATAAGATAGTGGTGATGGTGGCACAATTTTGTGGATATACAAAGCCCACTGAATTATATACTTTTTAAAAGGGTAAATTCTATGGTATGGAAATAAACAATAAAGTTTATATTTTTAAAATTATAGTCTGCAAATGCTGGTAAAGTTGCAACAAAACCTGGGGACTCAAGTTGCCGGCCGCAGTTGAAACTGGTGTAGCAACTTCGCCAAGTGCTGTGCCAGTAGCCATGCCTAAGAGATGGTGAGGGCTCCATAAAGGGTCTCGATTACTTTCCATGGCTAAAGTTTCCACCATGGACATCCAGTAAACATCCAGTTGGCTGAGAAATATACAGTTGTGCCCAGAGGGATAACAAGGAGAGTGAAGAGAATGCCTGCCCCAGTGAGAAGGTGAGCAGTGCCCTGAGCCACCCAATTCCTGAGAAGCATCTGTGGCTGCAAAGTCCCAGGCACAGGGTTCTGTACCAGGGAGGCTTGCCTGGAGCCTTGGGAGCCAGCGGGCTTGGCTCTTTCTCACCATTCAATTCATGGCTCTAAGTTGACAGTGTGGGGCCAAGGCTGCCTGCCAGGGTCCAGGGCACTGTTTCCCCCAAACACTCGTCTGCCATTACACACACACACACCTGACCTGGAAACTTCTATAAGTTTTGTCCTTGAGTGTCAAGATTGCATGAGCCTGTCATCCACCAAACACCCAAATGTCCTTCCTGAAGAGGAATTCCAAAGGAAGAAATCAAAGGACAAAAGCTACGGACATGCAGATGTTCACTGCTTTATTCGCTTTGGTCATAAAAACTAAAAAGTGCCCAAGTTTGGAAATTAAGGAATGTTACGATGAGACCCTCCCTTTGTAAGTTTTGCAGTCATTAAAGTCCATCAATGTAAAGATGGGTAGAAGAAAGAGAATGATAGGAAAGAAGCACAGAAGGAAAGCATCATGTTAACACTTTGTGTGGGGAGTTCTGTTCACCTGGAAGGGACTGGAAGGCACTTGGGCCATGATGTCCCCCACTTGTTTATTGTTATCTGGAACCTGAAAGTCTCAGGTAATCAGACTCCCAGGCACAGAGACATACTAACCAGTCTCATAGAGTTTGATATATAAACCAGACACCAAGGCAAGAATATGCTGCGAATCAGTGCTGCCCAGAAGGCTACTTTGTGCAAGAGCCTGGTCCCCAAGCATTTGCTTTTGGAAAATTAATCTGGGTAATCTTAAGCAAGTACCATAAACCTCCCTGAGCTTTCCTTTCTCACCTATCAAATGGGAGTGTCAGCTCACAGGCTGCGGTGATGGTGTTGGGGCAGCAGAGGACTGGCTGGGGCAGGGACTTGAAAGCACAAGAGCCAAATGACACTCACCCTGGGGATGAGCCAGCCAAACTCATGATTGTTGAACCCCACGAGGAAGGGCACAGAGTGGAAGTGTCTTTCCCTCAAGAGTTCCATGGGCCTCTTGGGAAAGAAGGTTCCATCAATGGTGTAGAACGCTGTCATGTTCTGCAGGAGAAAGCAAGGCACAGGTCTTCCCAATCAGGCCCATGCCCTAAAAAGATGGCATCTGGGGCTCATCCGGCTGCATGCCTGGGTGGCTGAGCCTTAGAGGAGATAGAGGTCACCAGGGTTGGAGGACCAGGAGGAATAGGGAGCCCAAGCAAAGGATGCTTCCAAGCAGACCTCTTTTCTAGAAGAGGTGGCCCTCCATTCATGCTCCCAGACCTGGCTGGGCCCTCCACAGCCAGGGGAGCCTTCCCATCAGGGGAAGCTGCCCTGAGCCTCACCCCAGACTGATGACAGTTTCTCGGCTCCCACAAGAGCTGGACAGACCCCTCTGTCCCATTGCTTGCCACCGCCCCCTGAGAGGTAGGCATACCATCTTTATGTTAAGGATCTGCTCTTCCTTTGGCATCTGCCGGAGGCACTGCAACATTTCAGCCGAGGAGGAGGAGCGGCAGCCCAGGGAGTCTGCGAAGCCCTTGGGGACAGACAAGAGCTTTGCCTCTCCCTCCCCCATCAACCCTCACCTTCCAGACCTCTGCCTCTCTGTACACAAAGGGTGTATCAGTAGGAAAGACGGGCAGTGATGTCAGAGATGGGGCCTCGGGACTGGCCAGAGACCTGCCACCAACCCAAGGAACCCAAGGCTTCCTTGCCCACCAGCTTGGGTGGTCCCCAGGCACACCGTGTGTCTCCCATTGCATCACACTGTCATTATCTGTGTGGGTAGCCGAGTCCCCTTACCCCTCTGAGAACAGTATCATTATCTAGTTAACTCTATTCTCAGAGCTAGTGGGCTCAGTCATGCTGTGCAGAGTGAGTAAGGAAATGAGACAGGGTTCAGAGAGGAGGGATTCCAGCAGGGCTAGTGTGGCAGGGAGGGGACAACAGGGGTGCCGGGCTGGGGGGGGTGTCAGCGGGAAGGGAGGCACTGGTGATTTTCTGAGCCTCCATGGACATTGTGCTTCGTTCATCCCCGTGGGTCCCTCTCCGCCAACAGAGGTAGGGATCTCCCTACCAGTGACACCCTCTGGAACTTCAGGACAAGCACAGGGCAGGTTGGGGCTGGCCCATGTTGGGTGAGAGAGAATGAAAGAAATGCAGACCTGAGCCAGGACCCTTGGGTTAGAATCCAGTAAATTTGGGGTGGTGATGACTCCACTTTGTGCGATGGCTCTGTGGAACAGTCCTGCGGCCAGCGGGGACAGGACCTGGGTGCCGTGTGGAGGACATGGGGGCTGTCAGGGGTGGGCAGAGACCCTGGGAGGTCTGGGGCCACGGGAGATATGGCTGCTGGCCCCCTGTGGAGACTCACCAGGGCAGAGACGATGCAGGAGCCAGCAGAGGTGCCTGAGATGGTGACAGAGTTGGGGTCACCTCCAAAGGGGGAGATGTTCCCCCGCACCCACTGCAGAGCAGCCACGACATCTAGGAAGCCCCAGTTGCCAGGTGCATGCTCATCCCCAGTGCTAGGGAGCCGGGGGTTGGGAGCAGTCATTAAGGTAGGCTGGCTGGCTTGTCGTCAGCCTTTAACCAACCCCCCAGGACGGCAGACCCTCCCCTTGCCCCAAGTCTGGCCTGGGTAGGAGGCAGGCTCAGGAGCCCCCTGCCCTGCCTGTGGTGTGGGTGTGCCCAACTGGGCAGCCTGCCAGAGCTCAGTCCTCCTTGCCCCCATCCCTTGCTGGGATCCTGGTGCCAGGTCAGGAGTCCACACTTCCTGTCCAAAGGACCAAGTTCTCTGTATAACTCTGGGCATGGGGGAGGAACCCTTGGTCTCCAGCCACCCCACTTGCATGAGAAATCTGCATTCAAGTTCTGCACCCCATCCCAGTTCTCTGACGGGCCTCCCAAGCTGGCCTCTGCCCAGTGCCAGCAAGGCGCTCCCCGGGGTTGGCCACCTCACCTGAGGAAGCCGAGGAAGCCCAGACGGTACTGGACAGTGACCACTACCACATCTCCGTAGGCAGCTAGGGCTGACCCGTCATGGGAGGTGGCAGCGCCAGCTACCAGAGAGCCTCCATGGAACCACACCATGACCTGCAGAGAGACCATGGGGCAGTGACCCCCAGCTCCTAGGACAGACAGCAGCTGCCCTCCCATCAACCCAGGGTGTTCTTGGGACCCCTGTGGCAGTATGAGAACAGGGCTGGGGAGAGGACAGGCCAGGCGGAGCTGCAGGTGCAGACAGGGCCCTAAGGGCTGCACACCGGCCGGCCGGCCCCTGCGGTGGCCTCAGCTGGGCTGTAGATGTTGAGGATGAGGCAGTCCTCTGAAACAGGGAAGAGCCGGTGCTTTCCATTCAACACAAATCTGGCATTTTCTGCTCTCTCCAGATCTTGCAGGCACCTGCAGCCAGGGATGAGCCCGAGGGCCAGGGCGTCAGCCCACCAGCCCCAACATCTAGACCCCTGCCACCCACCAGCTTGTCCACCTGCAAGGGGCTACTCACATGGCAGGGGCAGTGCTGGCGTCCCGCACACCCTGCCAGGGCTGTGCCGGGCGTGGGGCTGAGAACCGGCCGGGCCCCAGCGGTGCCTGGGCGAACGGGATGCCCAGGAAGACATTCACCAGGCGGTCTGTGCCCTTCACGGCCACCTGCCGGCCTCGCACGCGGCCCAGGGTGGTGTCCACTTCAGGCTGTGTGACCTCGGGCCCTGTGGGCAGGACAGAGGGCCAGTGAATGAGTTTGCAGCCTCCACAGGTGGTGGTGGGAGGGAGGTGAATGGGCTCACCGTGAATGTGTTCTGAGCACTTAGCACCCAGAGCTGTGACTGGCCTTCCCAGCAAGCCTGGGAGATGGGCCTTAGGATGACCCCCCACTTTCTCCTCCCCCCTTGAAGGTCTGCCAATCTCCTCTAGGCCAAGGAATCCCCGGAGGGCGAACTAGGCTGTCCTGGGACCCACAGACCTGCCATGGGGCTTTGGGCCATCAGGCTAGCCGTTCACCCTCAGATTTCTCATCTGCTAAATTAAGTGTAATAACCACATCATTTTGTTTTCTTTATTTTGATGCCCTGCAGACTCTGGAGGCACTGTGCACGTTCCAGGGCTGACCAGTTCTTAGAGCTAATAAACAACTCCTGGAAAGGTGTCTTTCAGATGCAAACCAACCAATCCAGAGCCTGAGTCCCCAGCCACCCTGGGCTTCTCAGATTTCCCATCAATAACCCCTGCCCTAATCACACCAGGGCCAGATACCGGATAAGGAAGGACAGCCCCTGCCCCAGAGCCTACCGAGAATATTTGAATTAGCCTCTCCAGAAGCTGCTTAGCCATCTGGCTGTTTCCTTCTGCAAACAATAAAGGCTCTTGCCCACGTTTTCCCTTCCCCTCTTCTGCCTCTTTTTTTTTTTTTTTTAAGATTTTATTTATTTGACAGAGAGAGGTCACAAGTAGGCAGAGAGGCAGGCAGAGAGAGAGGAGGAAGCAGGCTCCCTGCTGAGCAGAGAGCCCGATGTGGGACTCGATCCCAGGACCCTGAGATCATGACCTGAGCCAAAGGCAGCGGCTCAACCCACTGAGCCACCCAGGTGCCCCCCCCTCTTTTGCCTCTTGACTGACCCGGTGCTTCCCTGCACACTGCTTGTTTCTAGAGCTGTGGGGAAATCTTTCCTGACCTTCATTCCTACGGCTGTGTCTTGCTGATTAATCAAATCCTGGGTGCCCTGAAAACATAAGGAAGAACATGTCCTCTGGAGGCTTGCTCTGGAGATCACACACGACTGCAAGGGCAGCGGCTCTGCCCAGAGATGGTGCGTACAACCCCTGCCATTTCTCAGAACTGAGGGCTTCTTCCCCGAGTGAGCAGGCTGCCCACCCCTCCCCGTCCCCACCTCCCTCTTGTCCCCTCCACCCAAGTCCTCCCAGCAACCCCGAAGCTCCCACCTGGGTAGGCTCTGCCTGCATATCTTACCAGTGGCTGTGACAGGGAACACCAGGAGCAGCCAGGCCACCCAGGGTAGGACCCTGGACCCACTCTGTACCACTGTCCCCATGCTCCTCACAACTAACTAGGAGCAGAAGTAGTGGAAGGTATGGTAAGGCCCCACCCTTTGGCACAACCAATCTCTGAAGGGTTATGTTATAAAAACCTCAGTGGACCTCCCCATCTGGGTGGTGGCCAGCCCTAGGACACAGTACCTCTACCCAAGTTGGGGAGGGAGGGTTCAGAGATCCACTGCAGGGGGGTGGATGTTGTGATATTTCCCCAGAGGCGAGGGTGGGGGGGTGGGGTGGGGGGGTGGCGGGCGGGCAAGGGGGAAGGGAAAGAGCCTGAGCTTTGGAGCTCCGAAGCCCTGGGTTCAAATTCCAGCTGTCCTGACCCAGTGAACTCCACCAGGTCCTGTGTGCTCACTGCAAGAGACACACAGCACCCATCCAAGGGAATGGTGGCCAGGGACTGTGCTGCAGTTCCAAGGGGGCCCATGGCTTGGGGCAGGGGCTAGTGTCCAGTCCTACTAGTCAAGGGGGTGCCTGAGCCCCCGATGTTGGATACAGGGAATTGAAGGTGGTATTATTTGTTTTGTTTTGTTTTGTTTTAAATTGAGGTTAAATTTATGTAATATACAATTAACCATTTTAAAGCATATAACTCAGTGGCACTTCGTGTATTATCAATTTTGTGCAAATACCACATCTTTCTAGTTACAAAACTCTTTCATTACTTCTGCAAAATATCCCATACCTGTTCAATAATCACTCCTATTGCTACACGCTCCCCTATCTCCTGATAACCTGATAACCATTCATCTGCTTGCTGCTGCCCTGGATTTCCCTATCCAGGATCTAGCCCATAATAACCATGTAATAGGTGGCCCTTTGTGTCCAGGTTCCTTCACTTAGTGTGATATTTCTGAAGTTCACTCAAATTATGGCACGTATCAGTACTTCTGTCCAATTTTGGCTAAATAGTAATATTTCACTGTATGGCTCTATCACAGTTTGTTTTTCCGTTCATTCAAGGATGGGCATTTGGGTGGTTTGTACCTTTTGACTATTCTGAGTAATGCTGCCGGAGACAGCGGTGTACCAGTTTCTCTGAGTTCCAAGGTTTTCATTTCTCTTGGCTGTACTGATACTCTTGTAAAGCCTCAGGGCCTTGGACCTAGGTGGCCCTGCCATGGGGCTCCAGGTCCAAGGATGCCCAGGGTGTATTTGGGGCGTGATTTTCTCCTGTCAGCCCCCCTCTCTTGAGGCTCCTCAAGTAACAGGGAAGAAGCCGGGCACTGGCCTCAAGGGGCCCCCGGACTCTTGGCAGGAGGTTCTGAGGTCTGCAGAGAGAATGGAGTAAGAGGAGCTGGAAGCTTCTTATTCACAACTCAAATCCTACTCCGAATCCCGGGATGGTGTAGTTGAAGGGCCAGAACTCCTGCATTCAAATCGGGGCCCTGCCGAGCACTAGCTGTGCCACTTTTTACCCAGAGCCCTGGGTCTGGTTTTGTCATCTGTGAAACAGTGACGATCCTCGGAAGCACCTCACAGGGTCTGAGATTACATGTGTGAAAACACAAGACACGGAACCTGAGCCTGTTCTTGCCACAGGCCGGGAGGTCTGTCATGGGGTCTGTCTCTCTGGGACAGCCTCTAGCCCAAGTAAAGGCAGGACTTCCCTCTAGGCCTTAGTGTTGGGAGCGTGGCTGGCCGGGAGTCGGCATGTGGGGGATGTGTGGGAGTGTGAGGCTCTGGCAAATATTTACTGATTCAAACAGAAGTGCTGGCTCAGTGAGGAGCTGGGTGAGGGTCATGCCTAGACATTCCAGATTCTCTCCTGGGGTTCCAAGTGGCATTCAGAGCTGGAGAGGCCCAGGGTCAAACTTCCCTCCATGAAAAATAACCAGTGCACCTCCCTGGACTGTCTTTGGCAGCCTCTCAGGTGGGGCCCATCCCTCTCCCTGCACCTTGATCCATTGGTACATGCAGCAGAGCAGGAGCCAGGAGGCGAGAGAGACAGAGACAAGGACAGAGACAGAGGAAGACACTGAAACAGGGAACAAGCACACTAAGATACCACTACACACCCGCTACAATTAATCAACGGTGGAAGACGGGTAAGACCGAGTGTGCACAAGGCTAGGGAGCAATTAATTAGATGGCTGGTGGGGGCATAAACATGTCACTTTGGAAGGCAGCTTGGCATTTTCTTTAAAAGTTAAACATGCGGGGCGCCTAGGTGGCTCAGTGGGTTAAAGCCTCTGCCTTCGGCTCAGGTCATGATCCCAGGGTCCTGAGATGGAGCCCCACATCAGGCTCTGCTCAGCAGGGAGCCTGCTTCTCTCTCACTCTCTGCCCGCCTCTCTGCCTACTTGTGGTCTCTGTCTGTCAAATAAATAAATAAAATCTTAAAAAAAAAAAAAAAGTTAAACACGCACTTGTTATATAACCCAGCAATTCCACTCAGCTATTTTCCCCCCCAAAATGAAACATCGGGCACCCAGTGATTCAGTCGCTAAAGTGTCTGCCTTCAGCTCAGGTCATGATCCCAGGGTCCTGTGATTGAGCCCCACATTGGCTCCTTGCTCAGCTGGGAGTCTGCTTCTCCCTCTCCCTCTGACCTCCCCACCCCGGCTTTTGTGCTCTCTCTCTCAAACAAATTAAAAAAAAAAAAAAAGAAAGAAAAGAAAACATGTCTGCACAAAGACCTGTCTGAAAATGTTCACAGCAACTTTATTTATTTTTTTAAGATTTATTCATTTATTTATTTGACAGAGAGATCACAAGTAGGCAGAGAGGAAGGCAGAGAGAGAGGGGGAAGCAGGCTCCCCGCAGAGCAGAGAGCCCAATGTGGGGCTTGATCCCACGACCCTGGGATCATGACCTGAGCCGAAGGCAGAGACTTTAACCCACTGAGCTACCCATGCACCTCTCACAGGAACTTTAATAAAAATAGTCAAAAAATAGAAATCACTTAAACATCCATTAATTGGTGGATAGAAAAAATGTAGCATGGCACATATGGAATACTACTTTGCAATAAAAAGGAAACCACTGGTTGAATCTCAGAAACATTATGTTAAGTGACAGAAACCGGTAACAAATGATTTCACTTCTATGACATTCTAGAGAAGGCAAACTATTGCAACAGGAAGCAATTTGGTGGCTATGTTGGACCAGGATCAGGGCAGTGATTGACTGCAAATGGGCACAAAAGAACTCTTTGGAGCAACAGAAACATTCTAAAACTTGAGGGATGCCTGGGAGACTCAATCAGCTGAGTATCTGCCTTTAACTCAGATCATGATCCCAGGGTCCTGGGATGGAGTCCTGCGTAAGGCTCCTTGCTCAGCAGGGAGCCTGCTTCTCCCTCTGCCTGCTCCGCCAGCTACTCCCCCTGCTTGTGCTCTCTCTGACCACAAAAAAAAAAAAAAAAAAAAATTAAAAAAGAGAAATATTCTAAAACTTGATGTGATGGTGGTTGTATGTCTCCAATATTTAGCCAGCTTTGTGAAACCATACACCTAAAGTGGGTGAATTTATTTATATGTAAATTATTCCACAATAAAACTGTTTAAAAAATAAGATGACTAAGAAACTAATACTGGGAATCCACTTTTGGAAAATATATCGTGCATCTGCAGGACTGAAAGACCTACAGAGGCATGCATGCTGTGGGTGCTCAGCAAATGCTTCCGGGATGCAGGAGCTGCGTGATGCACTAGAGGCCACGAACAGGAAAGCCCCTCCCCTCTCCCTAGTTTTAAGGTTATCCTTGTCTGCCATCTGGTGGCCAGTCTCCATCCCTCAGGGCCCTCTTCAGGAGGCTCTGTGGTTGGGCTCACATGCAGTGGAGGGAAAGAAGGGGACTTTCCTCCTGGAAGATCTAGTGCCTGGAGAGGGCAAGTCGGTCAGAGGCAGGGGCATAGCAGGACTCCTAGGTCTATGAGAAGAAGGATAAAGCCTCTGAGAGACAGAGAAAAAAGTGCTTTGGTGAAACAAAGAGGCAGAGTGAACATAATTCGGTATCTTTGTGCGCTGAGATCAAATACTGCAGAAGAGAGGGTTTCCTTTGCGGGGAGGATGCACAAGGTGAGGGAAGGAAGAGTTTAGGGAAAGCAGTGGGGCAAGAAGGAAAACTAATCATGTGGATGCCCATGGGGAGTTGGGGGAAGCTCAGCAAGGTGGGGGGCATGGCTGGCAAGGAGAATTCCAAAAGGCAAGAGGAGAGACCTCCTTGGATGGAGAGACCTTTGGAAACAAAGAGTCCCTTACTCTGGACTTCCTGGTCTCCCAATCCAACTTCCAGGAACCATCTCGCAGATATGGACCATGATCTGGATGGATGTGCTACAATTGTGTAAGGTTTGCACCGCCTCCCCCCACACCCCTCCCCCAACCCTGTGGTAGGTTGAGGGACCCAGCTGGCTCTCCTGGCCCCCAAACAGCTTGTCCAGGCTCCAGGGGCCCATGGACAAGCTCAGTCTTCTTACAAAAATGGAGTCGGTCACCTCGTGGGACACAGGTAAGTGACTGGTTGGGTGTTGAAATGTCAGTGGTAGATGACATTTACTCCCAGGGACAATGGGTGGGGATGGGGACTTTGTCCTCAGTACTTGGTGGCCTCAGTGGCCAAGATGTCGGAACTCCTGGGTTCCTGGCATCCAGGCTTTCTACTGGCTCCTTACAGATATGACAGCCCGTGGAGCTCGCTGAGAGCCAGATGTGGGTACCATTTCCCAAAGAACCCTTCTTCAAAGGGAGAGGAGAGGGAGGGTAGGGGTGGGGTCGAGGGGAGGAAAAGGGGATGGGACCTGAGGCTCAGCGCAAGGTGAATTTCCATTGAGGTTTGCTCATTCACAGCTTCATTGGGGGGATTCACTGAGTGTGTCTAACACAACAGGACCTATGGGGGGCTTGGCAACTAACATTATGCACTAGGTTCTTTTTTTTTTTTTTAAGATTTTATTTATTCATTTGACAGACAGGGATCACAAGTAGGCAGAGATGGAGGCAGAGAGAGAGGAAGGGAAGCAGGCTCCCTGCTGAGCAGAGAGCCCGATGGACCCTGGGATCATGACCTGAGCTGAGGGCAGCTGCTTAACAACTAAGCCACCCAAGCACCCCAATGCACTAGGTTCTTAATAAATGTTTGCTGGCTGGCTGGCTGGCAGGATGAATGAATGGCTACAGGAAGGAAAGAAAAGCTCCTGGCTCCTCAGTGGGTGTGCGTGGGTATATCCAGCAGAACCCCACCTGCACTCAAGCCCCCCATCCCGGGCCCTTCACCCCCAGACACAGGGAGTTACAGCTCTGTGTGCTTCTCCTCTGCCTCCATCAGCTCCCGTATCTTCTGGGGTAGGGTCTTCGTCCAGAAATGAAGTCTGTGGGCCTTCAGGGCCCGGCCCACGGCAGGCTGTGTGCTCAGCTGCAGGAACTGCTCTTCGTGGTCCAACACGGGCCAGTGGGGCAGACCCTCGCCATTAGGGTTCCTGTAGACATGCCCTCCCGGCAGGGCAGGGGGTAGTCACTTGGAGCCCTGCTAAGCCCAGGCCTGGCACCCCAACTGGGGTCAGGTGAGGCATCCAACAGGCCAGGTGGGGTTGGGGAGTGACAGGGGGATGTTTCTAAATCTAGGAAAGAAACTACCTCCCACTAGAGTGTCACCAGGGGGCAGGGTGACCTGGACTGTTTTTTTGTTTCCCATCAGAGAGGCTCTATGGGTAACATGGCACTGTCCCCCTCTTCCAGGTCACCTGGAGATGGGCGGAGCATCCAGCACCCACAAGGCCCCAGGTCTATGTGGGACCTGGAACTGGGGAAGGAGCCACCTTACAACTAAGGATATATGTACACTAATGAGATCACAACAGAAAAGGGGGACCCCCGAATGGATTCAAGCCCCACCCCCTGAAGCTGAGGTGGGGTGTGACATCTTACCCATTTCGAGCAAAGTTGGCCCAGTACTTCATCATTCTCCTGCTCAACAGCTTTTCTTCCTCTGTGACTTCAACTACAGAGAGCAAGAGGACAAGGGTCTAGGTGGGGGTCAACTCCAGTCCAGCACACGGGTCAGCCCCCACCACACTCAGGTCCTCTTCTGCCCTCCCCGGCCTGGCTCTCTGCCCACTCCCCCCACAGCCTTGGGGTGCCAGGCCCTCTCCTCATCCCAACTAGGCTCATTCCTGACCAAAAAGGCTCCCTTCTTCCTTCTGACTCTAGGAAGTCACTTAAGAAACAAATATGCCTCCAAAATACCCTCCTCTGCACCCCTGCCATGCATCCACGGCTCGGGTGGGGAGGGGTGGAGGGGAATGAGTTCCAGCTCAGCCTCTCTAGCTGTAAGATCTTGGGCACCTGATTCCACCCTCTCTATGAGCCTCAGTTTGCTCATCTGTACAGAGAGGACAATCACCCTCATGCAGGGACCCAGGCAAGGTCCCATCCCACATTCTGGGAACAAGGAGTCTCTGAGGGACCCCGCCCAGGAACACTCACTGTAGCCTTTCCAAGAGATGGTTCCAAAGACAAAAAGTAACTCATCACCGTGGTCTGCCCTCACATGGGGCGGCTTGATGTCCTTGAGGAAGCTGGGCCGATGCTGGAACTCGTAGAAGTAGACCGGGGCGTGTGAGCCTAGAGGGTGGGGAGCACAGGCTGTGACGTGGTGGTTCCTTACCTGGGGCTCTCCTGCATCACCCATGGTGACAAGATAGCTAGGTCTGAAGCTGGTCTAAATCTGAACAGTGGGGTGAGGGAGCCCCTGGCTGGAGCAAGAGCAGTGGGAAGGACAAGGGTTCAAATCATGACCTTTGAACTTCCTAGCTATATTGTTTGGGGCAAGTCACTGAAGGTCCTCATTATAAAGTGGGGGAAATGCCCATCTCTTAGACTAGCTTTGAGGATTTACTGAGATGACGGACATTAAGTGCCTGGCACCTAGGGACCTAATATACAGGCATGGGTTGGCACCTGGACACCAACAGACCTCACGTGGGACCCACAGAGCTGCCCTCTCACTGCTGTGGCCTTAGTCATAGATGTACTCACGCTGAAAACTGGCTACTTGGAGTGCAGGGATCACGAAGATGGCATCCCCCATCATCTCATGGAACTGAGCTCGGAGGGTCTGGGGGTCCCCACTGTCCCCCATGTACTCCTCCATCAACAGGTCAACAGACTCAAGAGGCAACATCTAGCCCAGGTGGATCAGAAATAGGCAGGTCAGGCAGCAGGCAGCAGCAGGGAGGCTGCAGAGTCAGGTTTGGGAAGACGGATCCTAGGATGGTACAGGGAATGGGGAGGAAGAGGCCGAGGTCTGGGGTGACCCCAGCCTTTGCTCATGGGGGACAATGCATGGACAAGCTATCTTGGGGATGGGTTTTCCCTTTCCTCTGGACAGGAAAGAAGTCCCCGTCCACTTAGGCAGGACCCCAGAAGCCTCACCAACATTGTCAACATTTGCTGCAGAATGGCCTTCACGGTCTCTCTGTCCATTTCCTTCCAGGTCTCAGAGCTGTTCATGCCCTGGGTAATGAGGGAATCTCCAGTTGAGAGTAGGATGGGCCTACAGCTATGATGCCCTGAGCCCTGCCAGAATCCCCTCACCCGCCCTGTGCCCCCCGGCACCTGGGAGCTTGGGGCTGGGCCTCACCTTGGGGATGATCCAGCCATACTCATCGTTGTTGACACCAATGATGCTGGGGACAGGTTGAAAGTCAGCGGAGGCCAGCAGCTCCTGGGGGTGCCTGGGCAGGAAGGTCCCATCCACTACACCAGGGATGATCAACAGGGGCTGAAAGGGCCCACAAAGCAAGGTCCCAGACATTTTCTAATGGGCTCTGGGTCCCATTCACCCCCTCCTAGCTCATCCAGGTCCTAGCTCACACCCCCTCCCCCAAGAGATCCTGCCATTGGCTTTGCATGGCCTGACCTCAACTTCCCACCCAGGGCTGTGAGGACACCAAGGTGTGGAGATGGAGTAACTTGCCCAGAGAATGTAAAGGACCTGCTCCCCACCCCCACCGGTCCCCTTCTGCCACACGCATGTCCCTTCGGCCCAACCTGTTGGATGGCCAGAAGCTCCTCTTCAGTTTTGCCCCGCAGACAGCCTACCAGGGCCTCTGAGTCAACCTGGCCACAGGAAGACCGGTTGGCCACCATCTGTAAAGAGACCAGGCAGGGGCTGCCTCATCCTTCCAGACAGGGGAGAAGGATTTGCCCAGGGTCGCAGCTGGGGGCAGGTGCACCCCAAATCTCACAAGGTATTAGGTGTAGATTCAGAGGTCTCAGCCAGAGGGGCTGCCTAGACAGTCCTGCTCATGAAGGGGCCCCTCATCATCCTCATTTAGCAGAGTGATGGAGACTGAGAGGTCTGAGATGAGGCAGTGATCTGGTTTCCCACAGCTGGGGGCACTCACCGCAGACAATGCATCAGCTGAGCTGGCAATGAGGCCGGGCAACAGGGCCACGCCGCTCTCCATGATGGCACGATGGAAGAGTCCTTGGGACAAGGGGGACACAACATGGGAGGACACGCTTGTGCCACCCGCAGACTCGCCGAAAATGGTGACATGGCCAGGGTCTCCTCCGAAAGAGGCAATATTTTGCTGGACCCAGCGTAGCGCAGCCACTTGATCCAGGTAACCCCAGTTGCCGGGGGCATGCTTGTCTCCAGTGCTGAAAGGTGGCACGAACAGGGCTCACGGGGCGGTCCTGGCGTCTCTCCACCAGCGCTGCCCTGCCCAGCCCCAGTCTCACCTGAAGAAGCCCAGAATACCCAGACGGTACTGGATAGTGACCACCACCACGTCCTCAAAGGCCGCCAGCACCGAGCCGTCATACATGGAAGCCATGCCCATCACAAGCCCGCCACCATGGATCCACACCAACACCTGGGGAAATCGAGGCACAGACACCATGTGGCTCCCACCCTGCCCAGACCCCACGGGGGCTGCTAGCCGGATTCTCCACCACTTTGGCTCTAAGTGCCAAGCTGCATAAACAGAACTCAGGCAGGACAGGGTGACCTTCTTCATGACTTAGACTGAAAAGGACCTAATTTCTATCAGGAAAACTAGATCTCTCATACTTTGGGTCCCACCCTATGTACCGAAGTCTGGCTTCATTTCTCCTGGCACTCTCTGAGCTAGAAGAAAGGGGCATCTTCCTGATCATCCCACAGGTACATTACTGAAGTTTCTCCATTCTCGTTGCTTCCACAGATCCAGCCCCTGAGTGGGTTTCCTGGGCATGAGTTGGTTGGATGAGTCTTGGGTCCATCCAGCTTCTGACCTCTGGGAGCAGCCAGGGTTCTATGACCCCAGGCCCAAGGGTCAGCACTCATTCTGGATAAGAAACACTCTTAGACCCAGTGGTGAGGGGCTTCTCAACAAAGTCACACTGCAGGGGGGCCCAGGCTGATCCTGTCCCTTCTGATCTTCTTGCAGAAGCAACATGCTCTCGCCCCCCAGGTGGCAGGGGCTTGGCACTCACCGGCAGACTGGAGCCTTCATGGGCGTGGGCAGGCGTATAGATGTTAAGGAACAGGCAGTCTTCAGACATGGAGATCAAGGGCAGGCTCAAGTTCATCAGCTTCATAGCCATCGTGTTGAAGACTGTGATGTTCTGCGGACACCTAGTGGGGCCATGCCATGGTCAAAACCAGATCCTGGGCCCAAATTTTCTCCCCGCTGCCCTTAGTCCCACAGGGGATAGAGCCCAGTCTTCCAGGGAGGCCTCAAGGGCATGAAGGCCTCGGATACCAATCCCCCCGAGGCTGGGAAATCTCGACTCTTCGGGGTCTCTGCGAGAGCCACGGGCTGCACATGTTGACATTCACCACTGTATTCCTGTACCTGGACCGGCGTGGAACCAGGGAGTAGCCCACATCTGTGTGCTGCCCGAACGAATGGAGATTAATTCCTCATAAGAAGGGCAATGGGGGGCGCCTGGGTGGCTCAGTGGGTTAAGCCTCTGCTTTTGGCTCAGGTCATGATCTCAGGGTCCTGGGATCAAGTCCCGCATTGGGCTCTCTGCTCAGCAGGGAGCCTGCTTCCTCCTCTCTCTCTGCCTGCCTCTCTGCCTACTTGTGATCTCTGTCAAATAAATAAACTCTTTTAAAAAAAGAAGAAGGGCAATGGGACAGCCTTCATCTCAAGTCAGGCTCTCAGGGAACCGCATCTCTTCCACTGTTTCCAGATGCAAGAACACACACATGCCCTTTTGCCCCAGGCAGCTGGCCCTAGCCCTGGCCCAGTAACTGTACACAGCGGGGGTCGTCCACCCCTCAGGGATCTCAGCATCTGCTGCTGGAGTCAAAGGCTCTTACAGGGTTCATGGAGCCAACCCAAGCCTCCACTGGTGGCAGAGAATGCCTAACACGACTAGAACTGAGGCAGGTGTGTATCTCTGTTTTAAGTGCCAAGCCCAGAGCCTGGGCAAGTTACTTTACCCTTCCAAGCATCTGCATGCTCATGGGAAAATGCATGTGGGGAGCCACCAAACTCAGAGGGGAGACTGGCCGTGGGGGTTTAGATGAAATGACATCTGCAGCCTGGCCCGGGGTTCGGGGTACCCGCCACCCGAGGGACTGGAGTTCCTTGGAATCCCCACTTACATGGCTGGGTGGGAGGTCCCATCCTTTACACCACTCCAAGGTTCAGGAGGCTCGGGGGGTGCAAATCGCAGGGGTCCTAGAGGCGGCTTGGCAAAGGGAATTCCCAGGAAGGTGTGGACCCCCACATCAGTGTCTTTCACGTGGACGAGGCTCCCTCGCACCTGCCCTGTGTGTGTGGTCCGGACGGGGCTGGCAGAAATCTGGCCTGTGAGCACAGAAACAGACACCAGGGTTGAGTCTATCCATCAGCGGCCTTCCCAGGCTACTGATGTTGCCTGCCGCTTCCTGTCCTCAGCTCAAGGGACTCTGATCTACAAACACTTGCTTTACAAATTTCCTGCCTTTAACCCTGTGTGTGCACTGTCCCCCCAACTCCTGCCCACTCCCCCCACTCTCTTCCCTGGGTCTGGCCCCAGTCTTTCCCATCACATTCAGTGAGGCTTCCGGGGACCTGGCACCACAGTTTAGCCCCAGGAGCTTCAAACAAATGGGTCACATAAGCTTGAAGGGGTGGGTGTATCCTTTCTGTCAACTGTGTGGGTCTCATGAGGCAGTAGAACTGCGGGAATTGGACACTCAAGGCTCCTGTCCTTAGGGATCTCATGCTCTAGGTGGTAAGAAATGACATAAAGGGAGCATCCTTCAGGGGCACCTGGGTGGCTCAGTGGGTTAAAGCCTCTGCCTTCGGGCTCATGCTCGGGTCATGATCCCATAGTCCTGGGATCAAGCCCCACATCAGGCTCTCTGCTCAGCAGGGAGCCTGCTTCCTCCTCTCTCTCTCTGCCGCCTCTCTGCCTACTTGTGATCTGTATCTGTCAAATAAATAAACAAAATCTTAAAAAAATAAAGAGAGAGCATCTTTCAAACCAAGAGTGATGATATGGTGAGGGCAACTACAAAAACGAGGCACCACTGTAACTAGAAGGTAAGAACGACCCCCTGCCTTACTAGGGGAATCAGGGAGGGAGAAAGGGACTGAAAGTCGCCTGACACAAGGAGCCCCGGTGATATTCTTAACACACAAAGAATTTCTACAAAAGATGAAGAAATGTGCCAGCTACGCATACTTGGTTAAAGAATATGAAATAATGAGGGACAGAGTAAGGAATACTAATAAATGGCTCATATGCTAAGGAAGAAAAGTTCACCTCATTCATGCTAAGAGAAACATTTGCTGAAATCTGACTGTGACGTCAACCAACTTACTTTGCCACACAAAGCAAGACAAGCAATGTATGTTTTCTGATGGAAGTCCATAGCCCTACACAAAGTAGTCTTGCCCCAAAACATAACAAAGCAGAACCTGAAACCGAAATCCAATCAAGCCTGTAGAATACAAGTAATGAGTACAACTTTACAGGCATGCCAGGGGCAGAGAAATAGTTAAAAGATGCCATATGGATATAATAAGCAAAGCCCAAACTCTGGGATCCTCTCCAGAACTGAACTGGTTTCTTCCATGGAAAAGCAAAATTACAAGGAAAATAGATTCAAAGAGATTCACGTAAGAGATTCTGCTAACAACATACGTTGGTAAGGACATAGAAAAACTGAAACCCTCACACCTCGCTAGTGAGAAGGTGAAGTGGCGCAGGTGTTTTGGAAAGCAATCTGGCAGTTCTTCAAAAAGTTAAACATAGACTTACCATATGAGCCAGCAATTCTACTTCTAGGTATAAACCTGTGAGAACTGAAAACATACAACCACACAAAAACCTGCTCGAGAATGCTCATAGCAGGATTATCTATAATCTACAATCCAAAGGTCCATCAACTGATACACGGAGCAATAAAATGTACTGCGTCCGTACAATGGAATATCATCCAGCGATACAGAGAAAAAAGTACTGAACACGTTGACATGGGTGAATCTTAAAAAATTTATGTGTTGGGGCGCCTGGGTGGCTCAGAGGGTTAAAGCCTCTGCCTTCGGCTCAGGTCATGATCCCAGGGTCCTGGGATCGAGCCCCACATCGGGCTCTCTGCTCAGTGGGGAGTCTGCTTCCTCCTCTCTCTCTCTGCCTGCCTCTCTGCCTACTTGTGATCTCTGCCTGTCAAATAAATAAATAAAATAAAATAAAAAAAGCTTATGTGTTATACTGTTCTACCACAGACTGGAAACCCTTTGGTGCTGTGTGGCTGCAGGCAGCCCCAACCCCCTCCATCCCTCGGGGTGCAGGGAGGTGAGTGGTCAGGCTCCCAGTTCCTCTGGTGTCCTCCACTGGCTCCTGCCTGCCTGAAGCTTTCCTTCTGCAGTTTCAGGTTCTGCTTCTGCAGAATTTGGCCAATCTGAGCCTGGTTCCATAATAAGAAGTAAAAAACCAAACCAGACAAACAAACAAACAAAAAACAGCTTCAGGGATCTATACTACCCACAGACCAGAGACAACAGAAGATGAGGGCCCTTGGCGGTGGACCCAGAAACTGAGTCCTGAAAGCAAGGAGGAGCTCTCAGGATGGGCAGTCACACCTCCCTGCCTCTCCTCATGCAGTTCCCTTCACCCTGAACGAAGGTCATTCCCATTTCTACATCTGTGGGACTCGTGATCGCACACCTCCTCACGGAAGCTCTCCCGGGTTCCCCAATCACAGCTTGCTCCTGCTTTTCAGCCCTGAACACCCTTATCAGGCCAGTGACCATGAGGACAGCGAATGCAGTGACTCCAGATTTGAGGAGACGGTTGTGGGTATTATGGAGGGGCTGCAGAAGCCTCCAGCCCTTTCTGAGGAAGCCCAAGGGGGCCCCCCTGGCAAAGGGGAAGTGGCCATGCCAATGCCTGCCTGTCACTGGGTTTTGCCTGTTCGGTCTCACTCTCCTGCTAGACCTACCTTTCCCTTCCCAGCTCGCCTGCCCATTCCCTGCTCAGATCACCTATTGGGTCAACACTGATGCACACTGATGCACATCAGGCCATGCCTGATGCAATAGTGGGTGGATTTGGTCAAAGTCAACAGCCACTCACAGGTTCCACAGAGGGCAACCGAGCAGTGTCTTTCCAAGTCAAAGGCCCACCCCTCTCCCCAGTAACATCTATCTACACACAGTTCCTTGGCAGCTGGGATATCTGTCCATGTAACTCACTGTGGCCACTGGCTTCCAATGCCTGAAGGTTGTTATGGCAAAGGACACAACCTGATGTCCCTGATTAGTTACATCAAGGATCCTTTCTCCTCGAAGAGAAACCCTTGCATGAAACAGTACAAAGAAGCTCTAGCACATACAGATGTGGGGAAGTTGTGTCAAGAAGTGGAAAAGTTCTTCTATGTCAAGAAGTGGAAAAGTTGTGTGCCAGAAAGGGAGGGGGTTTGTGATCATTTAGGTGAAAACCAAGGATGTGTACACACACTCATTCTTGAGGAAACTCTTGAGTGGTGTGTAGAAGGCCCTAGGGATCCTAATGGCCCCTGTGAAGGAGCCAGGATAGGATGGGACAGGAGAGGGTCAGACATATCACCTGTGCCCTCTAATACCTTGTCCATTTTTCCTTTTTGAACATGGGTCCAATCTGAAATATTAAACATTTTTCAAAGGGAGGTATCAGCAAGGCCTAACAAATTGTCCTGCTGGAGGGTCTTGGTGACCTCTAAGAGCCTGGTGAGTGGCTACTAAGGGCGGAAGCCCCTGGGGGTGGGCCATGCGGAACGGATTAATGCGGATGTCTCCCAAGTAAATTGGCCTGGGAAGGGGAAGGACAGTCGGGGCTCATGGTTGGGCCATTTGGGGTGAGAGGATCACACTGGCAAGAGGGGACACAGATGCTGTGGAGGCCTCAGGCATGGTGCCGGAATAACCTAAGCTACTGGTAACAGCCAGGGGGAGCCAGGAAGTTGACACGAAGTGCAGTCACCTTTGCTCTGAAGGCCAGACAGCGCCCTCACTCAGGATGGGTGCATGGGGTGAAGAGAAGGATATGACAGTCTCTCCAACACATGGGCTGTAGGATGCAAGGGTAGGGGCTTATGCAGCCAGATTCCCCAAGAGCCAGTAATCTTGACTGGGGCCCCTTTGGAAGGACACTCAGTGGGTGCCAGGACATCCCTCTAGCCAAGGGCACAACACTCAGGGCCAAACCGCGGCAGGAAGATACTTATTATTTTTCACAGGGAGTGCTAGCTCTATCACAAACACTAAGGAGGAAACGCTCTGAATTACGACCCCCGCTTCCACCTACCCCATCAGGCTGTGCTCAGAGTTCCTGGCCTCCCTTGCCCTTCCGTACTACATGACCTATGTGATCTCGGTCAGCCACCATTCTCTCTGCACCTCAGGGCCCCATTCAGGGCTTTCAAAGCATTGGGTCAGGTGCAAGTTTCCCCACACTATAGTTCTCCACCCTCACCACCTCCCTGGGGCCTTCCCTCCTGCAGCTTCACATCCTGCCTCTGCAGAATCTGGCAAGATAACCCCCAGTCCTTGCCGCCCAGTGAAAGAGCCTCACCCTGGCCCAGGACGAGGAAAAGCAGGAGCCCACAAACCACAGCATTCAGCCGCAGGCAAAGTCGGTCCAGCAGCATTGTCTACTCCCAAAGACTGCCCAGGGGCCCTTCCTGCTGCATGCAGTTCAGGGAGTGTCCTGACCAGATCTGGAGTTTAGGCTCTGCAGGGAGTAGGCGGGGCAAGCTGGGAAGGGAAAGGCAAGCTGGGAGGGGAAAGGGGGTTGAGACTGAACACGCAAAAACCAGTGCCTCTGGGCACAAAAACCAAGCTTCTGGGGCTTCCTCAGAAGGGGCTGGAGGCTTCTGCAGCCCCTCCACAATACCCACAACCGTCTCCTCAAATTTGGAGTCACTGGGTTCCCTGTCCTCATGGTCACTGGCCTGATAAGGGTGTTCGGGGCAGGAGCAATAAGCTGTGATTGGGGAACCCAGGAGAGCTTCTGTGAGGAGGTGTGTGATCAGGACTCCCACAGATGTAGAAATGGGAACGACCTTCACTCAGGGTGAAGGGAATTGCATGAGGAAAAGCAGAGAGGTGTGAATGCCCATCCTGAGAGCTCCTTCTTGCTTTCAGGACTCAGTTTCTGGGTCCACCTTCAAGGTACCTCATGCCCTATTTTCCCCGATCTGAGAGTCTCCGTGGGCCTTCTCCCTCCTCAGCCACAGCCTGCCAATGCACCCATGACTATGACAACCGCAACCCAATCCTATGGCTTTCCTTCTCCCCACCTTCCGCAAAGATCGAGCTCAAACTCATTTATTGACAGACTGACAACGTTTAAAGAGTGCTTGCGGGTCCATGTGCTAGCGACTCCGCGGGGCACTCTGGGGCCCTGGGTGGAACCGGCGAGGCAGGAGCGTAACCTAGAGGCTCCGAAACGCAGTAAACGGTGCCAGGAAGAGGACACTTGGCCCGTAGCGACGCGCCCAGCCTGAGGGCCGACTCCCTGGAGGAAGTGGTGCCCGAAGTTACGCCTGACCGAAGAAAGCCAGCCGTGACCGCCGCGCTCCAGCACCCACGCGCTCGAACGCCCCGTACCGTTCGAGTGGCTTCTCTGTGTATTCGCCAGGGCAGTCTGCACGTTCCCGGGTTAACGTACAGAGGGCGCCGAGGCCACCGCTCCCCCTACACCGCAGGCTGAGGGACGAGAGGGCAGCTTGTCCCTCTAGCGACCCCGTCGCCACGCCACGCCCCACGCCCCCCCCACGTTCCCCGGAAGTGCTTCGGCCGGAGCGGAAGTGCACGCCTACGGCGGCCGGCAGCAGTTTCGCGATGGTGGGCGGCGGTGGGATGGGGGGCGGCCTCCTGGAGAACGCTAACCCGCTCATCTATGAGCGCTCTGGGGAGCGACCGGTGACCGCAGGCGAGGAGGACGAGCAGGTTCCAGACAGCATCGACGCGCGCGAGATCTTCGATATCCGCCGCTGCCGCGCGGGGTTGGGTTCTCTGGGGCCTGGGAGGGGGCTGAAGTGATGCTGTCCAGTAGTTAGTGGAGCTTATCGGGCCTGGGCATTCCCCGCTGAGGGTTCTGAGTGGGCCAGCGCACACAGTCCCTTTTCCTTCACTTGCCACATCTGATTCGCTCCATCAATGACCCAGAGCATCCACTGACCCTGGAAGAGTTGAACGTAGTGGAGCAAGTCCGGGTTCAGGTGAGTCACTGCCTGCGTCCGAGGGAGGCAGATGGTTCGGAAGAGTCAGAAAAGTTTATCTGCACCAGGAGCTTACGGACTCATCAGGATATCTTCGGAAAGGGAGGATTGCTGTGCCCATTTTATAGATAAGGAAACAGGCCTATGGAGGCTAGACGATTATCCTGAAGCAGAATACTAAGGCGAAGGAGAAGGCAGTCCTTTTGAGATCTCATTCTTCCAACCAGGTGAGCGACCCCGAGAGTACGGTGGCTGTGGCCTTCACACCCACCATTCCACACTGCAGCATGGCCACTCTTATCGGTCTGTCCATCAAAGTCAAGCTTCTTCGATCCCTTCCCCAGCGTTTCAAGGTAAATTGGAACTGAGTCCCAGAGATAGGGCAGGGGTGAGCTTGTGCTGCTGAAGAAGCCTCGGAGAACATGAACACGGACATCAGAGTGAGGCCTGCAAGGATCCCAACTAACAATGATGAAACTGGGAGGAGCCTTTCCAGTTGAATGGGACAACAAGGATAAAGGCCTGAGGTGGAAAGTGCAGAAAAGTAGTGAGTGTGGCAGGAAGGGGAGTGGAAGCTGTAGCTAGATTTGGAACAGGGATAGGGCAAAGGCAGGCCTTTAAGCCAACAGTAGCACCCAGTTCTTTGGGTAGAGATGGAGTGGCTTTGGGTGGGTTTGGGGCATAATGGAAGGTCCAGAGTCCACAGTCACCATTAGGAGGTGGGATCAGTGGGAGGTGGTGAGTGGGGGGAAGGGGTCGAAGGGGTAGACAGGTGATAAATGCTCAGGCCCCATCTGTCTCCCTCCCAGATGGATGTGCACATTACACCAGGAACTCATGCCTCGGAGCATGCAGGTGAGTGTGGGCTGATGTTGAGGCATTGGCCCTGAGGCTTCCCCCTTGCCTTGTTGGTTTGCAGGGCAAGATGGAAGGAAGGGGCCTGGGTGGGTGACTCCTCAGGGAAGGCGGCAGCTTAGAGTGAAGCTGGCTTAAGTCTCCTGTGCTTACCATGTTTCTCCATTCCTGCTCTCTCCCTCTCCTAAGGACACAGCACCAGGGTGTGTCAGACGTGATAGTACAGGAGGTAGCAGACACGGGCAGCCAGGTGGGAGGGATCCTAATAGGGTGGGGGTAGGTGTTGGCTCAGGTGGTTTGTGTGGCTTGGTTGAGGCTTGGGGTCATGGGAAGGAGGTGACAGGAGGTTGGTGCAAGTGTGTACCTATGTATGCAAAGGTTAGAAGTGGGGTTGGCTGGCAGGGTGGCCAGAGCCTGGCTTTGATCCTCCTTCCCCATTCCTTCTTTTTTTTCCATCCAGTGAACAAGCAGCTAGCAGATAAGGAACGGGTAGCAGCTGCTCTAGAGAATACCCACCTGCTGGAGGTTGTGAACCAGTGCCTGTCAGCCCGCTCCTGAGCCTGGCTTTTTGCCCCCAGTCACACCCAGGGTTCAAGGCCTTGTTTTTTTGAATCACTGACAAGTCATTAAACTAACACTTTACATTTTGTAATAAACCCTTAATTTATATTCATTTCCAGTGTGTCCAGAATTTTTCATCTTGGGTCATTCCAGGTTTGAGAGGAGATGGTGATCATGAATGCAAGTTCCTCTATAGGCTGAGTGGATGAGATGCAGTGCATTTTAAAAATTTCTTCCAATTGAAAAGTTACAGGCATACAAGAATTTTGAGAGAGTAGTGTAGTGATCATACCTGTATACCCATCATCTATATTTAATAGTTGTTAATATGTTACGTCACCGGTCTCATACTATAAATATATTGAGAGTAAACTGCAGATAAATGGCCCTTCACTTCTAAGTATTTCAACTCGGTCTCCTAAGAGTACTATAACCATAGTACTGTTATCTGGCCAAAAAATGAAAAATTCCGGGGCACTTGGGTGGCTTAGTGGGTTAAAAAGCCTCAGCCTTTGGCTTAGGTCATGATCTCAGGGTCCTGGGATCGAGTCCCACATCGGGCTCTCTGCTCAGCAGGGAGCCTGCTTCCCCTTCTCTCTCTGCCTGCCTCTCTACCTACTTGTGATCTCTCCCTGTGTGTCAGCTAAATAAAATCTAAAAAATAAAAAGAAAGAAAAATTCCCTAACACTATGTAATAATCCAGTTGTTTATGAATTTCCTGAAAATGTCATTCATAGTTGGTAATTTTTTTTTTTTAAATCAGGCTTTGGGGCACCCGAGTGGCTTAGCTAGTTAAGCATCTGACTCTTGATCTCAACTCAGGTCTGGATCTCAGGGTCATAAGCTTGAGCCCCACATTGGGCTCCATACTCAGTGTGGAGCCTATTTAAAAAAAAAAAAAATCATGCTCCAGTGAAACTTTATGTGCATTGGTATCTCTCTTTAGCATCTTCTAAAACTGTCTCCCCACTCCCCATGTTTTGATCTTTTTTTGACAGTGACTTTGAAAGATGAGTTGTCCTGAAGAAGTCCTGCAATCTGATTTCTTCTTTGTCGGTTATGTTTCCTATTAACTGGAATTGATTGAGTTCTGATTTGAGTTTATTAACTCAAGAATTTCCTGTATATCCTTTAGCATCCACCTGTAGCTATATGATGCCCGCTTGTCTCACTGTTGGTGATGCCCGGTCTGGTCCCCTGGTCAGGGCAGTGACAGCCAATTTCTCTATTGAAAGGACCCTGAAGCACCTGTTCCACCAGCGTCCCCAGAGATGTGTGTCACTTCAGGTGCTGGGGTCTGGGCCCTCTGCCTCCCCCAACCTTGTGCCCAAAGCACAGTCTGTCACCAGCATGGTCCATGGGGCTTGGATCTAGGATCAGCCAGTTAGGAACTGTAATGCCATGATTCCCTGCCTCAGTTTCTTTCTCTGAGGATACAAAGGATATTAAGAAGCCTTGCCTTGGCCACTTCATCCCTGCAAAGGCTCCGGTGTGATTGTGGGCAGAGACTTCCAGAGGCTCTTTGCAGATCTCTTGAGGGTCTGCTGACAATATTTTTTTTTTAAGATTTTATTTATTTATTTGACAGACAGAGATCACAAGTAGGCAGAGAGAGAGAGGAGGAAGCAGGTTCTCCGCGGAGCGGATAGCCCGATGCGGGGCTCGATCCCAGGACCCTGGGATCATGACCTGAGCCGAAGGCAGAGGCTTTAACCCACTGAGCCACTCAGGTGCCCCGTCTGCTGACAATATTGAGCCTGTCCTGAGAGTGGGCACTAGCTGAGAGCTTTGCATATACTACCTAGTCAGTCAGTCCTCCACCCAGCCCTGTGTGGCTGTTTCTACCCTTTGTTATCCCTATTTCACAGATGAGAAAACAAGCTTCTGAAATAATTAACTCCCCAAGACCTCCAGTCAGGGAGTAAGGAGGAACGTAAGCAGTTTGGCTCATACTCCTCAGCTGGCAGGGGGCGCTGTTGCCTGGATGGAAGGGCCTAGGCTCCCACCCTCCCCACACAGCTGCCAACCCCCAATTCCAGGAAGGAGGGGCTTTGCCACCTAGTGACCAAGATCTAGCTGTCCACGCTCAGACAGATGAAGTCATCAGTCCACATTCCCTGGTTTCTTCATGTGTAATGTGGGCATAGTTATGACAGTTACCAGGGAAAAGGCAAGGTGACCAGCCAGGGTCCCTCGGGCCCAGGGAGCATTCCCGACCACCTATATCCACATGTGGGCTTCACCATGTGTGTATCTCTGCACTGCCTACCCCTTCTGTCTAAGGTCTGCTGGGGGTGGGAGGTCATGAGGGACATAGGAGTCACTGAGTGATTCAGCTGGTCCTCCCGGCAGCCAGGCCATGATGGGCAAGGGATATCAAGCTGTTCATATCACAGCTGGCATATCAGATAGTCCCCTTGTCAGTCTTGACTCATCTGTGCGTGGCCCCTGGCTGCCTGCAAAGACACCATCTGTGAATCTTGGGCTAGGGCCCAGGGAACTTTCTGGAACTCCATCTGTTGTATATGGGTATGAGATGGGGTGAGCTTTGAGGTCTCTGAAGCCCTCTGTCAGGTGTGTCTGGCTCTGCTATTTCTGGCCCGTGACTTCTCAGGCTTTGGTTACCATGTCTACAAAATGGGAACAACAAATCATAGCTGGAGAGGTTGGCGCAGGGATTAGATGACCTGTATGAACATGCCCAGCTATGTCCATTTGTGCTTATCATGCCCACAGCACAGGGGCTGACACACAGTAGGTACTAAGTACAGGTCAGTGAGATGAATGAATGGAGCCTTATTTATTTATTACTTTTTTTTAAAAATATTTTATTTATTTGACAGACAGAGATCACAAGTAGGCAGAGAGGCAGGCAGAGAGAGAGGAGGAAGCAGGCTCCCCACAGAGCAGAGACCCCCGATGCGGGGCTCGATCCCAGGACGCTGGGATCATGACCTGAGCCGAAGGCAGAGGCTTTAACCCACTGAGCCACCCAGGCGCCCCGTATTTTTTACTTTTTTTGTTAAGTAGCCTCCATGTCCAGTGTGGGGCTCAAACTCACAACTCCAGAGTCACATGCTTTACTGATTGAGGCAGCCAGGTACCCCTGAATGAAATGAGCCCTAGAACAAACAGTGTGGGGCATAGCAGCTGTGTGAAGAGGGCTGGAGATACTGAAAACCAGCCAAGTTCCCTCTGCAAATTTTTGTTACTAGAGGGAGGGGGAAAGGTGTGGCATCCCACAGAGGGAAGGTGGGTATGGAGTGACGGGGAAGGGTATCTGCATTGCCCCTCTCTAGGCAAACCACTGTTTTGGAGAGAATGGAACAGAAGAAAGAAGCAGCAGGAGGGGGACACAGATTCATTCAACCTGTCCCATCCAAACAAGAATGGTAAAAGTGTTCGTATTGAAATGTGACTATATGCCAAGCATTTTACCTCTGCATTTCATATTGTTATTTACATCTTATAACAACCCCCATACAAACATTATCTCTGTTCTACACAGGAGGAAGCTGAGGCTCACCCAAGATAAATGGACAGAAACAGCTAGTAAGTGGCAGAGCTGGGATTTGAAGGCTGGGCTGTCCTAGGTGTGTTACTAGGACAGATTCAGTTTGCTCCAGGGCAGCCAAGCTCAGCCCACAGAGCTGGGAGGACCAGGAGGTGGGAGTGGGGATGTTTCAAGGTCATGTCCTGGTCTTGGTTTCTGGAACCCCTGGCCATACCTAGGCTTGTGGTGTGTCTGGCTTGTTGGGGAATGCCTGGGGCCTGACTAGCCCAGTGTGGATGCAGTTCCCTTGGCAATGAAGAAACATTGCTGAAGTCGAGGGTTCAGGTTACTGGAGGGGAAACCCACCCCTAATTCCTCGCACGGCTCCCTGCTGGGAAGTATCACTGCTATGCCGCATACCTATCTTCTGCTGGACACTGGGGGGGTATTTTCAGGGGTAGGAGGGGTCATAAACGGCCGAGGCCAGGGTTCCTGATGGGAAGTAGTTTGCTGGCTTTTGAGGCTTGTGTCCTGGCTGGAGGCTCCACCCACCAAGATGAGATTCTTGCTACTGGATCTCATCCAGGAAGCTAGGGACAGTAGGGGGTTGCCCAGGCCCCCAAGAAGACAGGACCATGGGAGGGACAATAGTGGCCAGGTCACCCCTCAGTCTAGCCCCTGCCTACTTTGAGGATCTCAAGACCAGAGGGTCCTGTGTGAACCGCCTCCTACTTACCTAGCCAGGCCTTCCTCATCCCAAGGCCCTCTGAGATGTTGCCAAGGAAACTGATAGAGCCTCCAGAGAGCCCCACCCAGGTCTCCATAGCAACCTATCACAACCCACCAGGATCTCCATCAGTGATGTCACCTGAGCCTGAATGGGCACCCCCCCCACCCCCACCACACTCATCACAATCAAACGTCAGAGTCTGGTAACAAATCCCTGTCACAAAACACCTCATAGCCTCCCTCGCCCCCCATCCTCACACACCCAGACATGAGTCAGGGAGGGAACAGGTCATTTTCTAGCTGGGTACCCTGACGCAGGGAGAGGAGGCAAGACACAGAAGCCTGGAGGCAGAGACAGGTCTAGAAACCAAGCTCCCTCATTTATCTCCTCCCCTTCATGCTCTGGTACCCACCCTAGTTCTAAGGGGTAGGTGAGCTCTGGGCAATGGGGACTCCACATGGTGGCTCATCCCACCCACCAGCTCCAGCCCTGCCCCAGCTGCACTCTACATCAATGCTCCTAGATGGGAGTCTGAACTTCCAGGCCCTGCATATGCCCTGAACTACAGGCCCATCTGGGACCAGAGGAAGGAAACAGACGTTGAAGACTTACAGCAGCTGGATCCAGCCCTGGTCCAGTCCCACCCCTAGCCACTCCTACTGCCATCTGACACCTGTCTGCCAGGATTTCCCCAGCTTTGGGCAACCTCCAGCCCAGGAGCAGAACGACCAGGAGCAGAAAGTCCAGGAAGGGCCAGGACCAGGTATTTTTAGCAGAGTTGCTGGCAGCTGTCTGGAGGGTGCTGGGAGGTGAGGTGGTGCTGACTGAGTTCATCATTTCCCTTCTCTGGACCTCTATTCCCTCCCCCCAAATCAGGCATGCATCTCTACCTGCACTACACTGCCAGAGCACCTCCTTTTCTTCACCCCCCACCCCAAAGTTCTCCACATGCTCCCAGAGGCTCACAGGGTGACACTAACCCTCACCCTGAAGGGCAGGCTCATCAGGTAGAACCTTCAATTCCCCAGAGCAGGGAGGGGAGGTAGGCAGGACTTGGCGCCAAGACTTGAAGCTCAGATTTAGGACCCTTCAGTTCTACCTCATATACGGGCCCCTTAGGGAGTGGGTGTCCTGAACAGAGAAGGGTGAAGTCTGTCCAGCCTGTATTGGTCATCTTGCTTGGGCTGCAGGCCAGGGCTGGGGGAAAGCAAAGGAAGAATTCATTGTTAAAGGGCCAGAACTAATTCTACCCCAGAGGGGAGCTGGCACAGTTGGCTTGTCGGGCTTTCCCCCTTGATCCCCAGCCATGCTGATACCCCCAACTCCAAGCCCCTCCCACATACCACTCAACCTAGTCCCCCTCCTGGTCCCTCCTTCCCTGCCTTCCACCCCCCACACGCTCTGCCCGGGCTTTGTCTGTCCAGTCGGTTGGGGCGGGGTCTCGGTGGGTGCGAGGTCCTGTGAGGGGGGCGGGGGATTCCCCCGAGGGGGAGGAGGACCGACACGTCAGCCCCCGCAGCAGCGGGGACGTGGGTGAGGGCGGGGGCGGGGGTGGGGGCGGGGACGGGGACTGGCAGACACTTAAATAGGCAGCTCTGGAGCGGGGACCCAGAGCGGACTGAGGAGGCTGCGGCTGCGGCAGCGTCGGGTGTCCGAGCCAGGGTCTGCGAGGGGACTGTGTCGGGGCCTGGAACCTACTTCTCTTGACCGTGTCCGTGTGCGGTTGGGTGAGTGTCCTGGCGGAGCCGGGTGCAGGTGGTTGCACCGTCCGGGGTACGGATGGACGAGTCGGGAGGGTGGCTCACGAGTCAGGGCGCCAGGACCTCCACGGCCGGGAGGGGACCGCTGTGTCCTCGACGCAGGTCCTCGGCCCGAGCGTCGAGCCTGAGCCCGGCGTCAGGCAGGCGCGCCAGGGGTCCAGCCTCCCATACCGTCTGTCCCACGGCTGACCCTGACGTCCCCATTCCCGTTCCTCAGACGGCGTCGGGCGCCATGACTCTGAATGGTGGCGGCAGCGGAGCCGGCGGGAGCCGCGGCGGGGGCCGGGAGCGCGAGCGCCGTCGAGGCAGCACACCCTGGGGCCCCGCGCCCCCGCTGCACCGTCGAAGCATGCCGGTGGACGAGCGTGACCTGCAGGCGGCGCTGGCTCCGAGCGCTCTGGCGTCGGCTGCGGCGGGGACCGGGGCCCAGGGTGCGGCGCTCGACTGGCCCGAGGGCTCTTCCGAGTCGCTCAGCTCAGGGGGCAGCGACTCAGACGAGAGCGTTTACAAGGTGCTGCTGCTGGGGGCGCCTGGCGTGGGCAAGAGCGCTCTGGCGCGCATCTTCGGTGGTGTAGAGGATGGGCCTGAAGCAGAGGCTGCAGGTGAGGGGCTGGGACTATTTAAGGGAGGGGAGATGCCAGGGGAGGACTGAGGGCACGGGGCTGGGGACCTGAATTAAAAGCGGCGCATACAATGGCACTTTCAGAGTCATGCCTCTACCTACCCATTTCACAGATGGAATAACTAAGGGAGAAGGGACCTCCAGCCCTTGGTAAGGGAAGAAATGCCCAGAGTAGCAGTCCCAGGCTGTACCTGAGGCAACTCTGTAGGATGGGGATAGGACATCCCTCCTTGCCAGGGGTGGCGGGAGCGCAACCAGAGGGAGTTTCTAGAAGAGCCCTAGGTGACCAAGGCTCCCAAAGAATGTGACAGTCACTATTCTAACTTAGGCTGCTATGGTCAGAGCTACCCTGGGGCTCATGCAACAGGAGGGCAGGGAACACAGGAGGGGGCAACCCAGGACATTGCCAGCTTGGGGAAGAGTTGTCTAGGTGAGGTCAGGCACACCATGTCCTCTACATCCTGCTTCTCAGCCCTGTCACCTCTTTGTTGCATAGTGACCATCAGCGGAGGGAAAGGTTGGCGGGGGTGTGGGGTGGGGGGGTGGGGAGCCCTCTATGGTGAAGTTGGAGGGTGTGGCCAAAATAGGAATCCTGGCACATGGTGTGGGAGGGTGGCTTTGGCTTTTGGCAACCAGCAAGTACCCTGACTGCTAGTCTCCTACCTAGGGCACACGTATGATCGGTCCATCATGGTGGATGGAGAAGAGGCATCACTCATAGTCTATGACATTTGGGAGCAGGTAGGCTGCAGGCTGAGACCCAGACCTGGGTGGGAGGGCTGACCTGGGGTTAGGAGCCTGCTTAGAGGGACAGCCTTGTAGCCTAGGCATGAGACCAATTGGCAGATACGCATGTGTATGTGTTCCTAGGATAGCAGCCGCTGGCTGCCTGGTCACTGCATGGCTATGGGGGATGCATACGTCATCGTGTACTCAGTGACAGATAAGGGAAGCTTCGAGAAAGCCTCAGAGCTGCGGGTCCAGCTGCGGCGGGCACGGCAGATGGACGACGTGCCCATTATCCTCGTGGGCAACAAGAGCGACCTGGTGCGCTCTCGAGAGGTCTCCGTGGATGGTGAGCAGGGAGTGGGTCGGAAAGGGAGGGACATCCTGGCTGGCCTGTGGTCCATTAAGTCTTGGCTTAGCTCAAGTCCCTGGGGATAGTAAGTGGCTAAAAATGTTCAGGAAGAATACTTGAAGGGGAGAGGGGGAAAGCTGCTGCCCTCCCACAGGACTCCCAGAGGGCTGAGAGGCCTGGGGGAAGGACCAGATGCGCTGGGGGTGGGGGGAGGAAGCTGCTGGGCACTGAGCTGGGCCACCTCAGGGCCATCCTCTCCTGTATCCTTTGGCCCTAGCCTGACAGATGAGGAGTGAGGAGAGTGCAGGGAACTGGGCTAGGAGGTCAGAGCATGGATTCAGGGCTGGGGCTGGTCTCGGCATGGTCTTGACTCTGGGGAGGATCTGCCCCTCTTGGGCTCAGTATTCTCCTCTATGGCCCCCAGAACTGAGTCCCTCAGAGGAACCTAGCAGTGACTTGGTGACATCCTCCTCCCAATTTCACTGGTTATTCATCATAATATAATATCAAACCATGAAATATTAAGATGCCCATCAAAGCTCTCCTTGTCTTGTGTTGACTGCTAAGGCATTTCCATTTCAGTATCAGGCTTCAAATTATTTCCATAAATGAGTTTCCTCTTGTGAGCCTTTGTGAGCTCCTTAAAGGTGGGCACATTCTGCCAGTTAGGTGACCCAGCAATGCCTTGTATCCTCTGTAGGGGACCTGGGGTCTGTGTTTCTGGGGACCACCGGGGCTCCATCTCTGACCCCTGGATTCCTGAGTGGTAGCTGCTATGGGGGGCTAGAGTTTAACCAGCACATCCCTGTCCCCACCAGAGGGCCGGGCCTGTGCCGTGGTCTTCGACTGCAAGTTTATTGAGACATCAGCGGCGCTGCACCACAACGTCCAGGCCTTGTTCGAGGGTGTCGTGCGCCAGATACGCCTGCGCAGGGACAGCAAAGAGGCCAATGCACGTCGACAAGCAGGTACCCGGCGGCGAGAGAGTCTTGGCAAGAAGGCAAAGCGTTTCTTGGGCCGCATCGTAGCACGCAACAGCCGCAAGATGGCCTTTCGTGCCAAGTCCAAGTCCTGCCATGATCTCTCGGTGCTCTAGACTCCACAGACCCATACCGCGTTATGCATACAAGTGGACAGATTGGTGGGCTGGCCCACCCAACTGCCCTGGGTGCCTCAGGGCTGGCTCAGACTCTGGGCATACCCCACCTCATGGTTATGGACAGACAGATGGTGCTGCCCAGGCAGCTCCCACGGGCCATCAAGGGCTGGGCCCACAGTGATACCTGTACAGGCCGGTGTGTATGTGTCCCAAGCAACAGCCCGAGCCCAGCCCGTGGGGCAGGCCTGTGTGTGGGGATGGGACTCCAGCTTTCTCCACACTTGGGGTGTGCATGCTCTGAAGGGAGGCTGTTCAGTGCAGTGTTTATTTGTTTACATGCAAACTTTTGTAATAAAGACTATTTCCTGATAGATCAGGGCTGTTGACTCTGTGTTTCCTCTCGAAGGGGGCTGTAAAAGTAGGGGGGCGTTCCTGGGGTTGAGGGACAGGGCCTCACTGCCCTACCCTAGCATGTGGCCTTGACTCTCCTAATATTTGGGCTCCGATCTAGCCAGATGGACCAGAAGGGCAGGTGTGGCTTGTGACCTGACCGGAGATCCAAGCAGTAGGAGGAGACAAAAGCCCCTTTCAGCCCGCTATCCAGATTTTTCTCTTGCCCTGGGGCCTGGCATTGCCTAGCTAATTAGGGGTTCAGTCACCCCGCTATATATAAGGAAAACTTAGGCTGTCTGAGGGACCATGCCCTGCCCCCGTCTCAAGGCCAAACAAAAACCCTGGGTCTGACTTCTGGGCTGGTGTCTCCATTTTGCCTCCCGAGGGGCTGGAAATTTGCTGAGGTAGGGTAGCTGTGGAATACTTATGAGACTCCCCAGCTGGGAAAGGAGTAGGTGAGTGGCTGGGGCTGGGCTACCGAGCAAGGGCCTCTCTGTTCTCTCCTCTGGGAGGGGCCAGGAGAGAGCATCCCATGCTCAATGTTAGGTAATGTGGTCTTGGCAGGAGCCCCTCTCCAGGGCCCTCCCTGCCTAGAATGAGAGGCCTTGCATTTGTGTGGGAATGTGTGTATGTTCGCTGATTGCTAGAGGTGTCCTTGTCTTCCTGCCACCCACACCCGCCACAGGTAACTGCTGGGACTTTCCCCATATTGTTTCGGGAAGGAATAGCTCCATTTAGCAATGGCACATGGGAAACTGAAGCGATTGCCTGCGGTTGCACAGGTGGAAGTGGCTGAGTAGGAACTGGTATATATGTCTGCTGGTCTCCAGAGCCGAAAGCAGCCTGTAGTGAGGCATGGGACAGTTCTGAGAAGGTTCTGGGCAAGGGTCCATACATTTCCTTCATTGGTTCAACTTATTTACTCCACAGACCCCTAGGAGCTCTTGCAACCTGGTTAGAGCACTGATGGCAGTTGTTCAATGGCAGAAGGTGTCAAAGCCACTCCTTAAGGTGCAGGACTTCTCTTGACTCACCCACACACCCCCCAGGGCAATGTTAACTGCTCCAAGCTGCTGCGGCTCTCCATTCCCAGCCTGCAACATACGTAGAGGCGTGTGGAAGGCATGGTTTTCTCAGAGCAGGTGAATGTCCTGAGGCCTGAAGAAGAATCCAGGCCTTCTCAGCCCTGCTATTTTTTGGCTGTGTGGCCCTGGGCAAGCCACTCAGCATCTCTGTGCCCTAGGGTGTGACATGGGGACAATGCCCCTTCAGAATGGAGGTGGGGGGGATAATGAAGTCATGTGCTTAGAGCAGTACTGGGAGCATGGTAGGAGCTCAACCCATATGAGACCCCTTCAACAACTCCACAGTGCCCTGCTCCAGGCTGAGGTGCCCGGGGAGCCTGAGTGGCCCTGAGGCAGGTGCGCTGGGCTTGTGGCAGACAAGGTTGGAGGCAGCTGAGGGGTCCCCGCCCATCCTCCAGATATGAGGTGGGAAGGACTCAGGGAAGACCATGGGAAACTCCAAGGACAAGGATGGACTGACAACGGGATCCCTGACCCTTCCCCCACACACCCCTCCCCTTGTTGGATTCCCAGGCCACAGAAGCTTCTCCTGGCTCCACTTGGCTGCCCTTGGTGGGGGAGGGGGCCTCTGGCAAGCCCTGTGATTCTCTCAAGGTCACCTGAGCTGGCTCAATCTGCTCTTCCTTCTCAGAGGCACGAGACAGGCTGTTGTCCCTGGCTGGCTGTGTCAGCAGCCGGTGCGAGCCCTCAGGGAGCCTCAGGAGATCTCACAGGCTGCGGTGCCTCCCACCCACTGGTCCCACTGGTGGGTGGTCTAGAGCCCCAAATATCCAGTTCAGGCCATGCTCATTTATCCTTTGTGTGAAACCTCCAGCTCCTTGTTTTTGATCAAGTTAGAAGCTGGCAAGGCTAAGGAAGGGCAAGGTCATTACCGGGTTCCTGAGACCTGCCCTGGAGGGGTTCCAGTCTGATGAAAGAGATAGACAATGACAATCTGGTGTCTTTTCTACTTTGATGGTGGTAGCTAGCACAAGGCATGCAGTAGAGGGTATTCCCAAAAAAAGAATCCTGAACCAGCCTGGGAGTCCAGGGAAGGTTTCTTGGAGAAGGGAACATTTGAGCTGAGTACTGAAGCCTGAGTAGGTGCTCATTAGACAGGTGAAGGGAGGGAAGGGCATTCCAGACAAAAGGAACAGAGTGGGCCAAGGCAAAGCTGCATATGCTGATCCACAGTGGAGAAGTGCAATTGAGTCTGAAACCACAGAAAAAGAAGTAATGTCCAAGCCCGAGAGCCAAGAAGTCCCCACTGGGCTGTATAGGAACAGGAGCAGTGCCAGGCCAATGATCTCCCCACCTCCTGGGGCTGGCAGTCACGGATGCTGAGCAGCCCCCAGCTTTCCAAAGTCAATGAGTAACTTGGGGGGCTGGGCACGGCCAGGCCTGCTGCTGTGGGCCCAGTGGTGTTTTCCGTTCCTGAGCAAGCATGGCTGGACCGCCTACCTGCTCAAGTGTCCGCCCTGCCCTACCCCACCCATCCCGGCCTGGCCAGCACTCCCTGGAGAAAGAGCCTTCTCACCTGGCAGCTGGACCAAGGGAGCCCGCCTTAGGCACCGGAGGGTGCCCTGGAGTGGAAGGGTGAGCAGGGCTGAGGCTGGGGTCGGTGGTAGGTGAAGGAATAACACTGTCCTATCCAGCCTTTGTTCAGGGGAAGAATTGCCAGGAATGGCTGGAGTGGTTGTCCATTGCTCTGCAGGCCCAACTCCACGCTGTGTGCTGGCAAATACAAAGACGAGGGCAGGACGCCCTCCCTGAGGGGACTCTGTGTCTGAAGGATAGCAGTGGGTGGGAAAACAGGGCGCAAGACCCTGAACCGTGGGTCCTCTGTTCCAGGAGGAATTGTCCTGTGGTAAAGTCCTGTGTGACCTTGGTTGGGCCTTGCCCTTAAGGCTTCACCTCCAGCATGAGGTGGCTGCAGAAAGTGACCCTCAGAGTTGTCAGGGTCTTTCCAACTTCAGACTTTTGTGATATTTGGGGTGGCTGGGCAATTACCACTTTGGGATCTCCGTACAAACTGGGGAGGCTATGTCAGGAAGGAGCCAAAAGTGTGGAGGTGAAACGCCAATGGAGATTCTTGGTGGGGGGGGGCGGGAACCAAGAGACAGGATGGCTGGGCCTGGGGGCCTGGGTGGGCCTGCTTGAGGAGCTGGATGGCCCTCAACCCTGCAGGTGATGGGGACCCATGGACTCTAAGGGGAGGAAGAGGAGGCCAGTCTGTCTTGAGGTCCCTCTGGCTATTGGTATGGAAGGATGACAGTGGGTGGGGGGCAATGTCCAAGTGGATGGGATGGGGAGGGGCAGCTCTGAGAGTATAGAAGGACAGGGGCAGGAGAAGGCCTGGCTGCCTTTCCCATAGTGACAGGTAGCAGGAGGTCCAACTTCTGGAAAAGGTTGGAAGAAGGGAGAGTTGCACCCTGTGGGGCCTGTGGAAGCCATGGCTTGGGCTGAGTGGGAGTGAAGGGAGGGACACTCTCTAGGAGGAGAGTATTAGGAGGGAATCCTTGCCTACCGATCCTGGCTGGATCCTTACTGCTCTGTCCCTCAGGCCCATCCTGACCATGGTCCCTGCCTGGCTGTTGCTGCTTTGCCTCTCCATAGCCCAGGTGAGCTGGGTCCCACTCGTCTCCTTCAGACCCTGGCCTTGGGAGTTGGCACCCTTCTCTCCCATTCCACCTGGACCAGTTGCACTGACCATGGAAGGGACTAGTTGTGGGAGGGTGTGCAGAGCTGACTATAGACCTCGTTGTGGGATCAGGAGGTCAAAGGCCAGAAGGTGGTTGGACTAAGGTATGGCCAGGCCCCTAGAAGGGGCAGAAATTCCACTTCCTTGTTGGGCACCCATGATAGGAAGGTAAAGCCTGGAGACAAGGAGAAAATCCTCCCCCAGGTTTTCCCCAAAGACCAGTATGCAGAACTGAAGGTGGAAGTCCCCGAAAACTATGGTGGAAATTTCCCTTTGTACCTGATCAAGGTGAGCCTAAGAACTGGGTGGGCTGCCCTCCCCCAGGTCACGCTTCCCCTGCCTCCAGCATTTCTATCTCTTTCTTGCTCTGCCTTTCTTTCAATCCTCATTCCCAAACAGAATGTGATAGAGTGTGAGAGACTAACAAAATGTCAATTCCAGTAGAAAGTAGAGTTTTAATAAACTATTGGTGGTGGGGTTTCAAGCTTTAGAAAGGAGGGTGGGGAGTACTCGGGCGCATCAAGTACAGGAGAAAGGGCTCTGGCTTTGAATGTTGGTCCTGTGATTTACTGGCTGTGTGACTTCAGGCAAGTGCTAGCCTTCTCTGAGCCTCAGTTTCCCCACATATAAAATGGGGCCAATGGGTGGAGGGGCATCCCCCAGGCCTGGTTTCCACTGCCTTTACCTCTGCTCTCCTCCATAGCTGCCACTGCCCCCTGAGGAAACAGAGGGCAAGATTGTGCTGTCGGGGACCCCAGGCGTGGTAGCTGAGGGCCTCTTTGCTGTGGATCCAGAGTCTGGCTTCTTGCTGGTGACCAGGGCCCTGGACCGAGAGGAACAGTCGGAGTACCAGCTGCAAGTATGACCGGGCCAGTGTTGGGGAGAACGGTGTAGGCGGGCCGGGGCATTGATGACCCTTCCTTTCCAGGTCACCCTGGAGACTGAGGATGGACGTGTCTTGTGGGGCCCACAGCCTGTGCTTGTGGATGTGAAGGATGAGAATGACCAGGTGCCCCACTTCTCTCAGCTCGTCTACAAATTTCAGCTGAGCCTGGGCACCAAGCCGGGTGAGTGCCCAGGGCCACCAGCGAACAACAGGTCAGGTGGGCCCTGAAGAGAAAACAGAGAGTAGAGATGACTGGCCATTGGCATAAGGACAGGGCAGCCAGGGGCCAAGCTGCCCCCTCCCATTTCTGTCCCATCCTGCTCCATACCCCACTGAGAGTCCTCCAGTCCCATCCACTCTTGGCCTCAGATTGCTCCCCTGCAGAGTGGGCTGAAAATCTGTGGCTCACCTCCAGCTTCCTGACACAATGATAGATATGGAAGGAAGTACCATAGAGAGATGAGGGAGGCGGGGAAACTCTCCCCACCCCCCTGCACCCCTTACGGCTTGCCCTCTCCACACACACCAGGCATCCCCTTCCTCTTCCTTGAGGCTTCGGACGGGGATGAGCCGGGCACAGCCAACTCAGATCTCCGATTCTACATCCTGAACCAGGCCCCAGCCCAGCCTTCCCCACACATGTTCCAGCTGGAGCCTCAGCTGGGGGCTCTGGCCCTCAGCCCTGAAGGTGAGCCTGAGCTGGGTGTGATGAGGGGAGAGGGTCAGGGAAAGCTGAGGAAGGCGGCATGTGAGCTGCCATGGAAGGGGGGTCGGAGCTGGAGAGAGGAAGAAGAAAGAGCATTCTAGGTGGAGAGTGGCAAAGCAAAAGGCTTGAACCATGCATGGAGAGAAAAAAATTGTATGAACAGAGTAACCTCAGCCCTACACTCTAGACCCCCAAGCCTAAGGGGCAAGGATAGGAGAGACCTGGGGGGTTGTAGCCTAGGATGTTGCCAGAACTTTGGACTGATCGTAAGGGAGTTCAGGCCAGAGGCAAAGGCTGGGGATGGAAAGAAAAAACCATATACCCACCCAGCCAGTCCCCCATTCACCCATCTGCCACCCAACCACATACACTGCCATTTACTCAAACAGCTATCCAAAAGAACGCATCCACACACCCAACTCCCCATCCATTTACCTAGCCAGCCATCCACTCATCCAGCCAGTCATCTACACATCTACACATCCCCCCATGGACCCTCACCCTGCTCCTAGTCATCCAGTCCATCAGCCGTTCACTGTGTGCATAGATATGGAAATGGCTTTGCAACTTCCAAGCCCTGCTTGGGTGCTCACTCCGGTGCTCAAAGCACCTCTTGTCCTTGGGCCCAGAGGGCACCTGAACACTTGCCATATGCTTGGCTTTGTGTTTGTTACTCACTGAGAAGGAAGCCCTGGACTCCTGCTCAGCTGGCCACCCTGCCCCTTCTAGGAAGCACCAGCCTAGGCCAGCCTGCGGAAGGGCTCTACCAGCTATTGGTACAGGTCAAGGACATGGGTGACCAGGCTTCGGGCCACCAGGCCACTGCCACCGTAGATGTCTTCATAGTAAAGAACACCTGGGTTCCCCTAGACCCTGTCCACGTGCCAGAGAATCTCAAAGTTCCATACCCACACCCCATAGCCCAGGTGAGTGTGGCTTCCAGGGGCTGAAGTCGCCCCATGGCTGGTACAGCTGGGCCTGAGTCTCAAGATGTGGGGGGTGGGTCTGAGGCCCAGCTTGACCCCTGTTCCTCCCCTACCTATATTCCTCCCTCTACTGTCCCCATTGGTTCCTATCATGGAGTAGGGTCTCTAGGGCCCTGGGACCAGAGCCACAGCCCCTCACCTATTATCCTCTGGCCAGTGTGGCTCTGGCCCGTGACCTGACCTTGCCCCTGGCTTCCTTAGGGAGAACAGCTGCTACCTCCCTGCTGCCATGGGGATTGTCACCCAGGCTTGGAATGTCTCAGACTTCCTCGAGGAATGCCCTGGGGTCAGGCCTGGCCTGGGAGGGCAGAGAATAATACAGCCTGGTCCTTGAGGCACTTTGGGCGGGGACCAGGCTTGGACCAAGGCCACCAGGGACTTGCTACAAGTGTCGCAAACAAGAGGACCCTACCTGGGCTCCAGGGAGGAGAGCAACTCGCTTGAGGTCCCCCAGCAGCAGGGGCCCAAGCTCCTCACCCAGGAAGAGTTGTGGCATAAGAGCTGACAGCCCCTGTCCCTCGTCCCAGGGTGCCCTCCTTCCGTGTCCCCCTCCCAGGTACACTGGAATGGGGGAGATGTACATTATCACCTGGAGAGCCAGCCCCCTGGCCCCTTTGATGTGGATACAGAGGGAAAAGTCTACGTGACCAAGGAGCTAGACCGAGAATCCCAGGCTGAGGTGAGGTGAGGGGGAAGCCAGGAGGGCAGGCTGAGGGGTGCCCGGTCAATGTCCGGTTGGCTTCTGGGGGTATCACATCCCCCGCAGGCACTGAAGCAGTGGAAGGGCACCCAGAAAGCTGGAGCTGGCCACCGGAAGGGAACGCAGACCCTGGCCAGGCTGAAACTGCCCTTGGCCTTCATCTGAAGCCCCCCACTGCCCACTTCAGTACCTGCTCCAGGTGCG
This sequence comes from Neogale vison, assembly GCF_020171115.1. NCBI lineage: Eukaryota > Metazoa > Chordata > Mammalia > Carnivora > Mustelidae > Neogale > Neogale vison. The sequence goes on from NC_058097.1 coordinate 18,536,966, forward strand.
GGCTCAGAACACCCACTGTGAGGACTACACAGAACCTCTGGGGCTGCGAGTGGTGGTGATGGATGACAATGACAATGCACCTGTCTGCTCTCCGTGGGACTCCCCAGTCAGCATTCCTGAGCTCAGCCCCCCAGGTGGGCTATGCGTCTTGACAGGGGATGGGGGAGGGTTGCGTCCTTGGGAGCCGTCCCATTCTGCTCTTTTCTGGGATGGGGCCAGCCTTAGGCCCTTCCATCCATGCCCCTACCTTCCCACGAGCTCAGGTTCGGTCCAGCACTACAGACGAGTGGGTGGAATGGGGCTTCCAGATTGGGCTGTGGTCCCACCTAGGTGGGTGCTGTCTTCACAGGCACCAAGGTGACTAGGCTGTTGGCAGAGGACATGGATGCCCCCGGTTCCCCCAATTCCCACATTGTGTATCAGCTGCTGAACCCTGAGCCTGAGGAGGGAGCAGATGGAAGAGCCTTTGAGCTGGACTTCACCTCAGGCAGTGTGACACTGGGGGATGCCCCGCTCCATGCTGGCCAGAACATTCTGCTTCGGGTGAAGGCCGTTGACCAAGGTGGAGCTGAGGGTGGTAAGTGCCCGATGGTGACCCAGGTTCTCTCCCTCTCTGTTCCCTTCCTGGTCTCTCCAACATGCCCTCTCCTGCCTCAGGCCTCAGCAGCACGTGTGAGGTCGCTGTCACAATCACAGATATCAATGACCATGCCCCCGAGTTCACTGTTTCCCAGGTAAGCAAGAACAGGGGAGGAGACCTTGGGAAGGTACTGATGAGGGGCTCACAGCCCCTCTGCATCTCTCCAGATTGAGCCTGTGAGCCTTCCTGAGGATGCAGAGCCAGGGACTCTAGTGGCCACACTCATGGCCACTGATGCTGACCTTGAGCCTGCCTTCCGCCTCATGGACTTTGCCATTGAGGCAGGGGATACGGAGGGGACCTTTGGCCTGGATTGGGAGCCAGACTCCAGTCATGTCCAACTCCGACTCCTCAAGGTAAGGGGCTGGGGCTGGGGAAGGGGCACATGTGGGTATACCCACGTGAATGCACAAGTGTGCCCTGGCCCAAACAGTGACCCGGACCCCATTGGTTCTAGAACCTCAGCTATGAGGCAGCTTCCAGTCACAGGTTGGTGGTGGTGGTCCGGAGCGTGGCAGAATTGGTGGGGCCAGGCCCAGGCCCTGGAGCCACAGCCACAGTGACTGTGCTGGTGGAAAAGCCGGTGCCACCCCCCAGGCTGGACCAGAGCTACGAGGCCAGTGTTCCAGTCAGCACCCCAGCTGGCTCCCTCCTGCTGACCATCCAACCCTCAGAACCCGTAAGCAGTCCCCTCAGGTGAGCCAGAAGCCCAGCCCCTAACTGGGCCATACCTCCCTGCTCCCCAGGGATGACCCCCAGGGCCTCAGAGCGGACTCCCATTATCTACGGCCTGGAATGTTCCTCTAACCAATGCTAATGGCGAGGTTGTGAGTCCCGAGGGTGGGTCAGAGCTGGAAGAGTTGGGTAGGGCATGGAGCGGAGCTCCGCAAGCTCAGAGGCTGCCTCCTGCACTGTCCTGGATGCCAACCACCCCATCCCTCACCCAGACTGCAGCGCAGACAAGGTCTATTCCCCGGCCCCATCCTGTCCCTTTAGGGAGTGACCTGAGACTAGTCTCTGATAGGCTCTGATAGTCCCCCCACCCCAGTATCCAAGATTCAAGCCCTGTCCCTCAGCAAGTCCCTAAAGCTGGGGAGAGAAACTGGGCACCCTGGGTGCTTCTGCCACCCCCAAGTCACAGAGAGGATGTGGAACTTGAGCAGATCACATGGCCTAGGGGGGGTGTCTCTGAATAAAACCCCATATATGGTCCCAGTGCCTCCCTGCACCCCCCCATCTTCTCTGGGCCTCAGGTTCTCCCTGCTCAATGACTCAGAGGGCTGGCTCTGCATCAAGGAGGTCTCTGGGGAGGTGCACACAGCCCGGCCCCTGCAGGGCGCCCAGCCTGGGGACATGTACACAGTGCTCGTGGAGGCCCAGTACGAAGGTATGGCCGGGCATTTGTGGGGCCTCTGCAAGAGACAGTAAGCCTTGGGGAGATAGAGAGATGGACAAGGCTGAGCTTCCTTCCTGGGGTCCTTCCTGGCATCCACTCTGCCCCTGGCAGGAAAGAGGAATGAGGGCTGGGGCCAACGTCGGTCTCTGAGATGCCTGGCATCCACATCCCCTCTCAGACCACGCTCCTCCCTGGACACTTACAATCCTCCAAGCCTGCCCCTTGGCCCTGGAGGGCCTCTCAGGTGTTGGCTTCAGATGTAGGCTAGGAGCAGAGGCTGTGGGGCCAGGCAGGTGGAAGGAATGCTGGGGGCCGTGTCTCTGCAGGCCAGGACGTAAGCCAGGCTGGGCCACTGAAGCCAGGTATGGAGGACTCTGAATGCCACACTGACTGGATGAAAAGCTGGCCCTGGCATGGCTCTATCAGGGAGGCAGCTCTGCTCTGGGCTGGACTGTCCTGTGATGCATGACAGACCCAGCAGGGCGAGTGTCCCTATAGTCAGGGCATCTCCACGGACCCTGACACTGGTGGCTGAGGTGGGGTGGGGGGTGGGGTGAGAGCAAGCGGGGTATCCAGAAAGGTACAGAAAGGCCTGGCAGCCATTTGGATAGCGAAGGGGACAAGGTGCACGGTGAGGAAGAGACAGGTGTGAGGATGCGGCTGGGGGTGGCAGGGGAGTGGGGGAGTAGAGCTGGTGTGGCCTAGATGCTGCAGGGTGAGATCTCCCAGCCTGGGACTAGCTCGCACGGCCTCCTCCGCAGACCGGCCGACACTGAGCACCTCTGCAACCCTCGTGATCCACTTCCTGAAGTCTCCGTTTGCCTGGGCCCCAACCCTGAACCCTGTTCCCACCCGCCACCTCTGTACGCCCCGCCAGGACCATGGCGTGGTTATCAGTGGACCCAGAGAGGACCCTGACCCGGCTGGTGGGCACGGTCCCTACAGCTTTGCCCTTGGCCCCAACCCTACAGTGCAGCGGGACTGGCACCTCCAGGCTCTCAACGGTGTGTGGTGGGGAAAGGCGGGAGACCATGGCCAGGGGGGGAGGCGGGGGTGGGGGGGGCATCGGAGATGAGATGGCCCTGTGCTGTGGTGGTGGGGCTGGGCCTCGGGCCTGCCCCGACTAGGGACTAGGGTCACTGCTTGCGGTCCCACAGGTTCCCACGCCTACCTCACCCTGGCCCTGCACTGGGTGGAGCCACGTGAGCACGCAGTGCCAGTGGTTGTCAGCCACAATGCTGGGACGCGGCAGCTCCTGGTCCGAGGTAAGGTCAGGGCGCTGTGTGCCTGCAGTTCCCGAGGCGACCATTGGGGTGCAGGGGGAGGGACTGGGTACAGCGCACAGAGGCACTGCATGCAGAGGCGTAGGCGCCCACCCCCACACATAAATATACACGTGTGCCCCAAATCATCTATCAGCTGGCTGCTCAGAAGCCTCTGAGCAGCTGGAGCTCCGGTCCCCAGACCCTTACCTTCCCCGTCCCCTGTCCCCCAGTGATTGTGTGTCGCTGCAACGTGGAGGGGCAGTGCATGCGCAAGGTCGGCCGCATGAAGGGCATGCCCTCGAAGCTGTCGGCAGTGGGCATCCTCGTGGGCACCTTGATGGCGATAGGTAATGGGTTCTGGGCTTGCTAGCGGGAGAGGATGGTGGACGCTCGGAGTTATAGCCTCCGGGTACACAGTGCCCTGTCCCGCGGGGCTCCCCAGGGCTGGAGAAGGAACCCCACAGCTCTCCTAGTCATCTGTTCCTGCTTCATACTATCCTACTCACCATCATCATCATTGATGACAGCATTTGCTCTTCTGTGATTATATATTTACTATGTAATATAGGATTATCAGAGTCAGTCCTCACAACCCTGTGAGGTAGATTGTGGCATCTCTCCATTTCTCAGATGAGGTCCCTAAAGTTCAGAGAGGTCAAGTGACTCGTCTGAGATCACACAGCCAGAACTTGGCAGAGCCCAGGTCTTCCTAGCCTAATCCTTTTAGTGCAAGCCTCCCTCTTTATCCCCTTGATTTCTTTGGCCCTCTGGATTTCCCTTGGCTGTTTTTTTTTGTTGTTGGTGGTGGTGGTGGTGGTTCTAGCACAATGCTTCCTGAGTCTATGGGAACAGCTCAGTGGCTCCCAGATGACTTCCACCAAACTGTTCCCCAGAGAAGGGGAAGGAGGCTGGGGTGTTCTGGATAGCCACAGTCCAAGCAGTCAGGCTTCTTCTGGGCCCAGGACCACCGTCATACGCACCCAGCTTTGCAGATGCTGCTTAGGAAATTTTACTACCCTATTAAACCAATAGCAACAGCAGGGTGGTGGACCAATCCCATGGCTCCTCCTGAGAGCTGATGGCATCCTTCTTGGGCTCCTCAGGCATCTTCCTCATCCTCATCTTCACTCATTTGACCTTGGCGAGGAAGAAGGATCTAGATCAGCCAGTGGACAGCGTACCCCTGAAGGCGGCTGTTTGAATGGTCCAGGCAGCCCCAGCCGGGAGCTTAGCCTCTGCCTCCATCTGGGTTTCCTGGGAGAGGGCCCAGCACTGTGGATCACTGGGGGCTAGGACAGAGTTGGAGCCCCTTGCCCTGCCTGTAGTGGAGCCAACATCATCAGACAAGTCTGTAGAGCCTGAATACTGACTTGATGGGCTGCCCATGGGAATGTTCCATATGGGGCCATGTTTGTCCACCAATAAAGCCTCAGAGAGCAGACAGGGCCTGTGCCTGCTTCTCAGAGTCATGTGAATGTGTGCATTACTCATGTCAACCTTCATTCCTTTCACATCTCCTACTGCACAGAGGGTCTAGGGACTTGAGGGACAAGCCTGGGTCCCCTTTGAGGAGGGATATGGGGGCATCACGTTGCTTCTTGGTGAGAATGTGAGGTTGGAGCACGGTGGGTCATTTTTCCGGGCATTTGGAGACCATGGCTGCAGACCCTGGATGGGTCAAGTTGAGGATGATGTCCTTGAGAGTGCATTCTGTGTTTTCTGGGACACAGAAAACTGTGTTTGCTAGGGGAGGGCTCCTGTGCTTATGTGGGAGCACACTGCTGTATTTGCATGTGGGTGGGCAGAGGTCCCATAATTTTAAGAGGGGTCTGTATGGGAATCATGAGGGTCTAATCGGACTGAAACAGGAGAGGTGAGGTTGGGAATGGGTCCCTCTGCCCCAGCACAGGCCCCAGGGCACCTCTGGATTTCATATACATGACGGTCAGTGTACTGGGGCAGGGTCGGCAGAAAGTCAGAGAAGGGGGGAATCAGACGGACAGGAAACCCCATGGCTCACCCTGGAGATGTCCCTGCCCCTGCCCCTAGTGAATGAACCCTTTTCCCTAACCCAAGATTAAACCATGACCCTGGTGCTCTGGTGAGCCCTGACCACACCTCTGGGCGGAGCTCCAATCCCTGACCCTTGACTGACCCTAGATACACACTGATCCTCCATGCACCCATCCCAACGGTCTCTGGGGAGCCAGGGTGGGACTTGCTGTCCCAGGCACCCTGAGCTGATGATGGTAAATCACGGGGAAGGGAGAAAAACAACCTCTGTGGGGCCCAGGCCCTATTTTTAGGAGATAATCTCTCTGCTCCTGGCAGATTCTGTGGGATGGGGGCCAAGCCCAACCAAGAGAGATGGGGTGGGTATCCTGGTTGGTCTGAGAGTCTGAGTGACTCACAGAGGATCCCCAGCCCAGGAATGAACTCTGAGGCCGGTCCCCGCCATCCTGAGCCCAGGACGCACGTAGGCACGCTCGCGCGCGCGCGCACACACACACACACACACACACATCCCAACTGGAGGTTCTGCTAACTACTGTGGTTCAAGCAGAGCTTCCTGCCCCTCTCCCAGGATCCTCTATTGGGCCTGCATCCACTTAGAAATCTCCAGGGTGCAAAGCTCTTCAAAGGTAGCATCTCATCTGATCTTCCCACTAATAATAAACCTGAGGGCAGGATTATTGGCCCCATTTGCCCCTGGAGTTTCTTGAAAGTCAGAGAGGTGAAGGGCTGCCTCTGAGAGTCTTGGAAGCAGAGTGCAAGGTGGGACTGGCCGAGGTTAGAATTACTTCTCCTCAAGTGTCCACAGCCTTCAGCAGGCCTCTGCTCCCACAAGATCCCTGAGAAGGGGCTTAGAGATTAACAGGCCAGCTCCTTCTTGTAAAAATGGGAAAGCGAATCATGAAGAAGTGAAGGGACCTTCCCAAGTCCAGCCAACAGCACCTCAGCTGGGATCCTGGTGTCACCCCACTCTCTGGGTCTTTGTTCTGGATGGATGGACAGGTAGTTAGGTGGATGGGTGAGTGGGCGGGCAGGTTGGTGGATGGGTGGATAGGTGGATGGGTTGGTAAAGAGGTCGGTGGGGTACCAACAAAGGAAGGAGTGGATGGTGACAGGGCAAATTAAAGCACCTGCCCCAGCTTGAGGCCTTTTTTGCTTTGGCTTCCAGGCCCCAGGCCACCCTCTGACTGTGTCAGTTCTGGTGCTGCCCAGAAGGTCCATAATCCCCAGGGACGCAGACTCACTTTCCCTGAGAGTCTGTGGACAGAAGCCTCTCCATGATCTTCAGCCCATTCTATAGAGGAAAGTGAGGATCAGAGAGGGGTCAGGCCTCCTCCTGGGTCCCAGAGGGTCAGAAGCACAGGGCCAGTACTGGTCTGTGGACTTGGCCGTGGGTCAGTGAGTGCTGGTAGAGACTACCCTCGGGAGGCAGGCTTCATTTTGCAGGCAGGGCCTAGCTGCTAAGCCAAGGTGAGGAATAACTGAGAGCTCAGTGTGGATAGAGGAACATGAGGTCCATGCCCTGTCTCATCTTTGCTGTGTGTTCCCAGATGAGTCACTTCACCTCTCTGAGCCTTGGTTTACTTGTTAATAAAACGGGACTCTCAAAAATAGAGTTGTTGAGAAGACTATATGAGATGATCCCCGCTAAACTGTGTTTAGCACAGCACTGGGCCCACAACAAGAGCTGTACACGTGACTTTCCTTGCTGCACACGTTGTGGGGGCCCATACTGCAGCCCCCTACTCCCACATTCCCCAAGGGCCCCATGAGGTCCAGGCTTTTGGGAGGGAGTTTGAAGGGGAGCCCCAACTCTAGCCCCAACATGGCCCTACTGGTGACCCTGGGCAAGACATCCCCTCCAGCCTTGGCTCCTTGCCAGGTCTAACGTTCTCTCTGCGGAGATGCTGAGGGGTCTCACGGGGTTCAGACTTGTCCAGAGCTTCAGGGAGTCATAGGGTCTGCCCCAGTGGGGAGCTCTTGCTCCCCCTCTCCCAGGCCCCTTTCAGAGGCACAGGACCAGATCAAAGGGACCCAGCACTGAGGAGAGGATTGGGAGGCGGGCTTGGAAAGAATGTAAACATGAGGATATTTTTAAACTTTTTCCAGCCCCAGAGATTAAGGCTCTTGAAGGGAGAGGCCCAGAAGTCAGTCTGGCCCTCACTCACAGAGAAACAGTCTGGGGACCTCAGAGACTCTGATCCCACCCACACCTACCTGTATCCACCCCACGACCCTAGCTTGGGCCTCAGGGCAGTTCTTCCTCTGATCACACCTCCTGCTGCTATGGGATAGCATGTTTCTAATGAGGGGACCTAAGACATATGGGAGGATCCAAAGGATTTCAAGGGTTATGGGGGCCTACCTGGCAGGGCTAGTGTTGAGAGACTGAGATTAGGGACCCCTTGGTGGCCCTGTCATTCCACCAAGTGCACACACATGCATGCATGTGTGTATGAATGTGGGTGTGTACGTTCATATTAAAGTCTGATCTGGGGCGCCTGGGTGGCTCAGTGGGTTAAGCCGCTGCCTTCGGCTCAGGTCATGATCTTGGGGTCCTGGGATCGAGTCCCGCGTCAGGCTCTCTGCTCAGCACGGAGCCTGCTTCTCTCTCTCTCTCTCTCTCTCTCTCCCTCTCTGCCTGCCTCTCTGTCTACTTGTGATCTCTCTGTCAAATAAATAAATAAATAAATCTTTAAATAAATAAATAAAGTCTGATCTGCATGGTGTCACAGTGTGGGAGTGTGCCGGAACTCACCCCAGCCACTCCCTTCCTCCCCTTCCCTGACCCCTCTCCCCAAGACTGCTTGGATCAGTGGGGGTTGGCGGGGTTGGGGGGAGGCTGGTAGGAGGTAGGCTCCAGGGGAAGATGAAGAGGGCAAGGGGGCTGGGGGGGAGGGGCCTGGGCCAGGTCTGAGCTATGCAGTGAGTCAGGCTGTGGGAGCTGCAGGGGCCACTGACGTGGTGGTGGGGGCGGGAGAGGGCTGTTCCTTCCCCGCCACCCCCCAGGTATCACAGTGACTCAGGAACTTGGACACCAAGCTCCCTACATCTCCTCACTCTGGTGTCACAGTGACGCTCACCCTGGATTCTATGACAACAGCTTCTTCTCTCTGAGTGATTCTGCCACCCTCGCACACTCGTGCGACACAGTGGAGCACACCCACAGGAGTGTCATAGGGAGACTCGAAGAGGGGACTCAGTCACAACATGCCCCCCTACCTTGTACTCATGTCCTAGGGACTCCCACAGCGTTACCCCGTCCAAATTCCCACTGATTGGGAAGTCAGAGGGTCAGGGTTCGTGGGGGTATTTGACAGCCGGGCCAGGCTGTGGTTACCAGGACAACGAAGGGCTCTAGCCCCAGGAGAGGACTCGCTGGATGTTTGCCAGTCTCCAGGGGGCCGTTGGGCCACCTTGTCCTGCTTCTGTACCCAGAGAGGGACGAGTATGCAGCTCCAGGTCACACGGTTCCTCAGCGGAGGGCAGGCCCCAACAAGGTGGCAAGATGCCTTCCACAGCCCATCCATTGAGGCAACAGAGGCCAAGGCTGAGGCCTGGCCCTGTCTCCTAAGATGCTGTGGTACTTCGGACCCAGGACAGTGAGGGGAGCTGGATAGGGCTAGAACTGCTGCCTCAGGGGGCCTGGTGCTTGCCTGAAGATGTCGCTGTGTTGTCCCTGTGTGCCTGCCCTGTCGCAGGGGTTGTTGCTATTCTTACCTACTTAGTGGTGGCCACAGGGTCAGAGATAGTGGCTGGGTGGGAGGGAGTCATGAGTACCAGCCCCTTATCTGACACATTCTCTGGAAACTTGGCCGGGGCTGCCAGCTTTGGGGGCCTGGGTAGGGGGACAGTGAGATGGTCACATGGACTGGGTTGGGGGATGGGCTCACTTGGGACAAGGTCTGCAGCAGCTGCCTCTTGCCTGCACAGCCCAGCAAGGTCCCATCAGAAGTGGGACTTCCAGGGGAACATCTTCCCCTGTGGTCATCAAGACCCGCAGGTTGTCCTCAGCTTCCCACCCAATCCCAATGATAAGACACAAGCCCGGAGTTTCTCATTCCCCAGAAGACAATGTGTTGGGTTCCCGGGTGAGTTCGTAGGCCGGGGCTTCCTCTGGGAGAAGAGCACTGTACCGTGAGCTGCAGAAGCCCAGGTCAGCCACAGTCCTGCCCATGTCTCGGCTGTATGACTTTATGCAAGTTGCTTCCCCTCTCTGAGATTCAGTTTCTTCATCCCTTTCCTAGGCTGTTGTAAGAACAAAGTCCAGTAAGGAATTCGTCCTGAGGGCTGCAGGTGTGTGTGTGTGTGTGTGTTTGTGTGTGTGTACGTGTCCACACACATATGCTCTGGTGGGTGGCCAGGATGGGGAGAGGGAGGCACGCAGGTGCCCCACCCTGGAGACTCCCGCCTCATAGATTTTCCATTGGCACGTCGGCACCCTCTCCCCCAAAATAGGCCCTAAGAGCCGTGTGCGACAGAGCCCAGACTGAAGGGGACTTTTTTTAGCTGCCCTTTGATTGTCAGCTCTCAAACGGCCACTATTTCAAGCCCCAGCGCCTACAGGAGTAGTGCCAAGTGGGGGCTGCGGTCAGCTTGGTGGGCCTGGCTGGCTCCTGGAAGGCAGCCTCTGGGGGCTAACCCTGCCCTCTGATACCCAGCACTGCCTGTTGGGGGGAGTATGGCATCCCCTGTGTATTGGGCTGAGGGCTTTCCATCCACCTCTGGGGAAGCTGCAGATCTGGCAAAATCCAACCTCATTTATCGGGCTCACCCTGCAGGCCGCTGGCCAGGGCTGTGGAGAGAAGAGCACATTGTGGGGATTAACTGAGATAGTATGATCAAAGCCCTTACTTAGCTCAGGGGCTGGCATGTCAGGCACCCTCAGAAAATGGGAAGAACTACTATTTTTTATGTTGTCATTACAGCGGCGGTCATTCTTGTTTTTGTTGTTACAGTAACATTTTTTTTTTTTTAAGATTTTATTTTATTTATTTGAGGGAGAGAGACAGTGAGAGAGAGCACGAGCGAGGAGAAGGTCAGAGGGAGAAGCAGACTCCCCATGGAGCTGGGAGCCTGATGTGGGACTCGATCCCGGGACTCCAGGATCACGCCCTGAGCCGGAGGCAGTCATCCAACCAACTGCGCCACCCAGGCGTCCCTGTTACAGTAACATTTTTTAAATCAGGTTTCCTTCTAGTCTTTTTATTTAAAATTGATTTATGTTACTGAGTTTGGGCAATAATATTCCTCCAGGAACACAACTGGATTCTGTAGAAAGGAGCTCCTCCAACTCGGCTGGGGTGTCCCTCTCTGTATTCTGGACCCCTGAGATTGTACCTGACATTTCAGAATGTCTTTGATATGCCCGCAGCTTCTGCCATCTCAAATGCCATCAACCCCTGCCCCCATAGGGCTTCAGGGTCCCAGATACTGAAGGTCAAGTTCTACATGCTGGATCCCCAGACAGCTCCAGATTCTAGAACCCTCCAGTTAGAACCCAAGGAAATGGGCTTGTTTCCACAGTTAGATGTGAGGAAGAATTTTCCAGCTGTTCAGATGTGGAAGATTTGGCAACGGATCATGAGGAGAAATGAAGATCCTCTTGGCCTCCGGGTCATAGCGTGTGTGTGTGCAGGGGGTGTGGACTGCCAAGAAGAGGGGAAGAGGAGATGGGGTAGAAAGCCAGATTCTGGGAAGTGGCTGGGAAAGGAAAAGAAGGGACAGTGGCTAAGCCAGTCTTCCCACTTCCCTTCTGGGGTCATTTCCCAACAGGGCAGCAAGGTCAGCTAGGGCTGCGGGGGGATCACCTGTTCCACCCTCGTCCCAAGTGGTTACCGAACAAGGTGAGACTTCCTTGTTACCCGAAGGACAGAAATAGATCCCAGGTGATGGCCAGTGATCCATGCCCAGAACTACCAGGGTTATTCTGAGAGCGGCAGGCACAGAGCCAGGCCAGGCTTGCTCAAATGGAACTGAGCTGGAAGTGGCATCCTTGGCCTGCAGGCTCACCCTGCCCTTTCAGGAATCCTGAATGGGGTGTGGGGACCGGAGCTGTATACAGGCCAACCCTCGAGAGGTGGGCTTCAGATCCTGACTCAGCCATGGGATCTTGGACAAGTCGCTTGGCATCTCCAAGCATCAGCGTCCTTTTCAAATGATAGGGACCTCGATCCCTGAAGCTGACAGTTAGTGCGCAATCGATGTGTGAATCTCTATTTCGGCTGTCCCAGAGTGCAAGGGGTCCAGAGAAGGCAAGGGCCTTGTCTGTATAGCCCACCTGCCAACAGGTCTCTTACCCACCAGTCTGAAGGAGTCAGAGTCAGGCACAAAAGCACGTTTCTGGAAGGGCTTGTGGGGATTTTCCAGGAAAAACTCCATCCAACTGGAGAATTCCATTCCTGGCCCTGCTGCCCAGGGCTTGGGCTAAGGAGGGGATGCTCTGGCTCATTCTGGTTCTGTCCAGCTCCTGCTCCTTGCCTGCAAAGCTCAGGTCAGGGTGCCTCAAACCATAAGCTTTTGTTGTTTGCTATGGCCCCAAGGTCCCACTCGAGGCCCTGGCACAGGACGGTGCTGGGCTCACAGCTGGTCCTCTTCTGACCCCTCATCCCTTCCAGGGCTCCTCCCCTTTCTTCATCCAACATGTTTGAGCATTTTCCCTGGAACCAGCCCCTGCCTTCAGGATCAACCCCAATGGAAATGGATAAGCCAGCATGGTGGACACTGACTGGGGGAGAGATGACATTTGACCCAGCTCAGGGGGTGGGAGTTGACAAAGGCAGTCAGAGTAGGAAAGGATAACCAGGGTGGGACAACAGCATGGGCAAAATCTCAGAGGACTGGGACATGCTGTGACATACTGTGACTTTTCCATGAGGCTGGAGCACAGGTTTGAGGGTGACCATGGGCACCATGGTCAAGGGTGGGAAATGAATTGAACTTAGTTATTTGCTGAGCTGGAACTGGAACCCGGTTGCTTTCCCAGCCTGGGCCTCTGCCTTCACAGCTACCCCCAACCAGGGTTTTCCCTGGGTTTGGCCAGGAATGGGGGTGGGGTGGGGGTGGGGTCTTCTCGGTGGGGAGAGTCAGGCGGGCAAATAGGAATCTCAAGACAAAACAAGGTGTTACAGCTGGGCCCGAGGGGACCTGGCTCAGCTTGCCACAAGGTGGTCACCCTCGCCACCCTCTGGGATATTCCTGCACCCACGAAATGCCCACAAAGGTCCCCGGTGGTGCTAGAACACTCAGCTCTCTGGGAGCAAAGCTCTTGTAGGATCCCAGCAGGGCCCTGGGCACAACTAGGTCCACTCTGTCATTTTTTTTTTTTTAAGATTTTATTTATTTATTTGACAGAGATCACAAGTAGGCAGAGAGGCAGGCAGAGAGAGAGGGAGAAGCAGGCTCCCTGCTGAACAGAGAACCCGAGGTGGGGCTCAATCCCAGGACCCTGGGATCATGACCAGAGCCAAAAGCAGGGGCTTTAACCCACTGAGCTACCCAGGTGCCCCACACTCTTATCATTTCTATCTTAACTTCAGCCTAGCACCTGTCCCCTATCCAGCTTCAGCCACCATCTCCTCCCCTAGGGAGGGGATCGTGGCTCCCCTCTACCCTGCAGGCTGGCGCCAAGGTTTATGAGCCAGTGCAGAAGGCTCTGAGAGCCATATGGGTGGAAAAAGTTACCCGGTTCTAAATCAGCCAGCCTCTGGGTGATCTCATCCCCTTCCCAATATAGTCACAGTCCCCTCCTCCACTGCCAGCCCCTGGCCTGTGGGCTAAGTCACGAGGGAGCTGGTGGAGGGGCATGTGTGAGGGCTGGGGGGTTGGGGAAAGATTTCAGCTTGAGGTCACACTGTACATTCAGTTTCATAATGTGATTTCCCACCCTACCCCCCACTTACAGTATCTCCATTTAGCAATTTCCCATCTAATAATAAAGGTCTTCCACTATCACTTTTTTTCACTGTCACTTTAAAGTCCACCCGACTTTGCACCAGAATCTCTTTGTCCAGTATGTTGAGCAAGGCCATGTCAGCGGTGTCCACTTTCTCTTTCTTTCTGACACCAGGGCCACGGCCATATTTGTCCAACCCCCCCCTTCTGCGGCTGCCTGGTCCTGTCCCTCTCTCCTTCTCTCTCTGTTTCTCTCTCTGATACATTCTGACAGGTGCTGGGCAGGAGAGCAGGTTTCACTGTGTGGCAGAATAGTTCTGGGCTCTCCTAAAAGCCAGAAGTGCCAAGCCCAGGACAGGGAGGGGGACTGGAGACCAGTCCAGGGTACCGAGGTCAGGAAAGCCAGGGAGGCTCTGATCTGCGGGCCCCTCCCACCTGCTTGAGGCAGGCAACCCCTCCCCCAGTTTCCACCTGCTTTTGCCCTCCCAACCCCACAGGCCAGGCTGACTGGGAACACAAGTAAAGGCATCCTGTCTTGCACCCACACAGCCCTGCTCCAGGCAGAGATGGAGACCCAGCCTCAGGGTGGGACCCCTGACAGTACATCCAATTCACATCTTGCCAAACATTCCTCTAGCTTCTGCTAGAATGCTTGCACAGATAGCTCACTCCTCCCTGCCTGACTTTAATTTAAGGGAGCAGAGAGGGCATGTTTGTATTTTTTTTTTTATCAGATGAGTGTATATTCAACAGAATCACATGAACGCTTAGGCAATAACATGAAAGCGAAGAGGAAGTTTTGAAGTCAGATACCAGGGTTCAAAACTCAGCTCCACATTACTAGTTTTGTGATCTTGAGCACATCAGTTCGCTTTTCCAGGCTCTGTTTCACCATCTGTAGAATGGGTTCATGATACTTGCTTCATATAATCGTGAGATTTACTATGAAGGAGTGGTTCACGCGCTTATGCAGGCTGAGAAGTCCCATGCTTTGCTCTCTACAAGCTGGAGGCCAAGAAAGGCAGCAGTGTGGTTCCAGTGCAAAGCTAAAGAACCATGGGAGCCAATGGTCTAAGTTCCACTCAGAGTCCACAGGCCTGAAAACTAGGGGCACCAGATGTTCCAGAGCACAAGTGAATGTCCCAGCTCAAGGGACAGCACATTTTTCTCTTTCTTCCCTTGGCCTCTTTTTTCTATTCCAGCCCGGGGCTGATGCCCACCCACTTCTTTACTCAGTCTTCTGTTTCAAATGCTAATCTCTTCTGGAAATACCCTCAGACACACCCAGAAATAATATTTTACCAGCTTTCTGTGCATGCCTTAGCCCAGTCAGGTTAACACATAAAATTAACCATCACAGCCATCTCTCAGATTGACCAGTTATCCAGACTTTGCCACACACGAATATCAATCCCCAGTATCACCGTGCTAAGTTCAGCCCAGATTCAAGAGGAGGAGAATTAGACCCCACAGCCTGATGGGAGGGGTGGCAAAGAATCTGTGGTCATCCTTAAAATCGCAACAAGGAGCAAAAGGGGGGACGGTTCCAGCCTCCCTCCCAGAGGTGACCAGGGGGCAGCCTGACTCTTGGAAGAGGTGACCTCAGCTTGTGGAAAAAAGGCCTTTTTCTCTCTCCTCATTTCTTTCTTCCTGTGTGACACCTGGGGAGGAGTGGAGGAAGTTTGGGGAGGAAGATTCTGAGGTTTCTCCCAAGAGTGAGGGGGAGCCTAGAAGGTTTGGAGCTGATGAGTATACATAATATTTGAGTCTAACCATGGTCACTCTGACTTCTGTGTGCTGGGTGGAGCTGACAGGAGGGGGCAGCTGTTGTTTGGGGACCGCGGGTGGGGACGGGTGGCGGGTAAAGGTGGTTTGAACGGCTCTTGGGGCTGGGACAGGGGATGGGGCAGTGGACTCCAGAGCTGGGCAGCTGGCTGTGGGGCCCAGCTTCAGGGAGCAGGAAGAGGAGGTGGGAAGGGTTCAGAGGTGTGGAGCAGTCCACAGTGGGGAGCACCCACACTGGGGGAGACTGGAAAAGGTGGCAACTGTCCCCCACCACCTACGGCCACCACCTGGCTCTGGCTGTTTTGGGACTTCAGCCGCCCCGTCCCCACAAAGCAGGGTTAAGTGATCACAGGACAGGGTCCTTCTCCTACCCCAAACTCACTCCAGCCCCAGGGAGGTCCAGGGTCTGGTGAGGCTCCCTGAAGGGTGTCCCAGGCTGCAGTCCCAGGGACCCTCTGCTCTGGCAGAACCATGCCTCAGGGTCTCTTTTCAGGCATGCTGTCCTCCCACTCCCTCCAGCTGTGGCTGGCACCAACATGGCCAGATGGTGACATCTAGAGGCAGACTCCTGTCTCACATTGCTTCTGGGCAGAATCCCCCAGCAAAGTGCCTGGACAGGCGGTGCCAGGCGCGAGCGCTCCCCATTGGTGTTCCTGTCACGTCCTCCTCCGGACTGAGTGACCAACCACCAGGCAGAGCTCAGAAAAGAGCTGGCTCCTCCGTCCCTCCCTCTGTGCCAAAGTCCAGTTTGGAGTCAGCAGAGCTGCTGGAGCCCCAGGTGAACCCAGGGATACTCTCCCTTCCCGCAAGCCAAAGACCTGTGAGCTCCAATGACATTCCCCAACCGCTACCCACCACGCCACATTATTTCAGAGGAAGGGTCATCCCAGCAGCTCAGCCCGCCTCTTATCACAGAGCCAGCCCCCACCATCCAGGCCCACCCTGTGTCCTGAGCCCCACATGAGAATTCCTTGCCTCTCCTTAGCGATGCTTTGAAAATCACTTGTGCATTTTCGTCTATCCCCACCCACCGGTTTTCTCCTCAGCCCCCTTCCTCACACCTTTTCACACCACCGCTCACGGTTTTGCTACTACTTCTCTGACCTCTCTCTGACTGATTCCTCTTCATCTGCTCCCCCCTCCCCCCAATCATCCCTCCCTCTGTCAATCCCCCCATCCTTCCTCGTTCGTTCATTCTACAATCAGCAGGACAGGGGGCCAGGCCTGATATTACAGCGGTGGAGTGGAGAGGAGAAAAACAAGAACCAACGCCCCAAAGCGCCTGGTTTCAGCGCTGCCGGGGAAGTGAAGGGGAGCGGAGGGGTCTGCGGTGCTGCCCGCACCTCACCTCCAAACCGACCAGGAGAAAGCCACGCCCACCGCACCTCCACGCGGACCAGGAGTAAGCCACGCCCACAGTCCCTTCTGCGCTCTTTGCCTGTTGGCGTTCGCTCTCCTCTCCCAGGAGACCACCGAAGGCGCCTCCCTTGCCCACCCAGCCACATTTGGCTACCTCCCGCCTTAGCCCTCACTGCATTCTCATCCCTGCTTCCATAAAGACCCCAGAGTCTGTCCTCAGACCCACTGGACCAGACCCACCCCTGTTCTTCACTCCTCATGCTCTTTTCCCTGCTCCGTCTGGCCTACCCTCATGGCCATTGTGCCCAAGATCACACCTCTCAGCCCCCTATTGGGAGGGGCCTTCCCGGGAGCCTTGGACCCAGGGCGTAAGGTGTGTGCAGGGTGGACGGGACAGAGCAGCATTTGGTGGCAGACGTTCTTTCTGTTCATCTGCTGTAGGGAGGATGAGGTTGGGCCAGTGAGGTCTTTCCAGAATTCTCGAAAGGCATGAAGAGTGAAGTCGTGGGACAGAGCAGGTTTTGGAAAGTCCCTCCATAGACCACTTTTCCAGACGTGAGGGAAAGGAATGTGTCCTGGCCTACTTCCGCCTTGCTCATACACGACAGATAAGGTCAAGGGCTTGTGGAACAAAGACACTCTGACCCATAGAAGTCTGGTAGGGACTCACCCGTTCCAGAGGGAGCTGCTTGGAGCACTGGCCACCCAGGATTCAGAGGGCCACGAGCCTGGGAACCACTATAGGGGATTTAACGCCTCAAGTGAAATAAAAACAAAAACTCTAGACATGAAGGAAACGACATGAATTTATTTCTTCCCCTTGGAAGGAGTCCAAAGAGCTCAATCTTTAAAATTTAATTCTCCGTTTCCCTTGTATTTTTTCCCCTTGTATTTTTATCATGTTCCAAAATGACGGAATATTGGAACACATGTGTTAAGTATATCTAGCTTCTTTTCAGCACCACCTACTTCTCCATCCCATCCCCACCCACCCTGGGCTGAAACTGTGCAATTTAAGTTTTCATGCATTATGTTCCCTTTTTGAAGGGGCCATTATTGGGACAAGTGGATGGACTGTGGATTTGGTTCAAACCTCAGCCCTACCATAGTGTCTGGGGCAAGTTTTTCAGTTTTGTGATATTAAAGAGGGAAATAGCTCTTCCTCTTATCTTCATCAGACCTCAGACATTCCCTTTTCCACCTTTCCCTCCAGCAAACCCGCTCCTCTTCAAGCCCAGGTGAACCACCCTAGCCCACACTGAAGTGTTAATGACTTAATAGTTGGATTGCTATCAAGAAGCACCCTGCGGGCGGGTGGGGGGGGCAGTCCTTAGGAGCTTTTTCTCTTTGGAGGCAGGAAGACAGAGCTCAGGGAGTGGGGATGGGAAGGAGGGGACTCTTCAACACTGGAGGTAACTGCCTGGAAATTTTCCCTAACGCTGGCTCTGCATTGAACACAAGCTGGTTTTATGAACTCAGTTAAATAATACGAAACCCCAGCAGGACTTGGCACTGAGGGTGTGGACATCCTTACAACACAAGCCTTCACTTCCTTTTCCTTCATTTCAGGCCCCTGCACACAGGGTTAACACCAAATGAGGACTTCCTGTGTGGTCAGCAGCCATCAAAAATTTGCAGAGAAGGGTGCCTGGGTGGCTCACTGCCTTCGGCTCAGGTCATGATCTCAGGGTCCTGGGATCGAGTCCCGCATCCGGCTCTCTGCTCAGCAGGGAGCCTGCTTCCTCCTCTCTCTCTCTGCCTGCCTCGCTGCCTACTTGTGATCTCTCTCTGTCAAATAAATAAATAAAATCTTTAAAAAAAAAAATTTGCAGAGAAAACTTCTTTTGGGGCGTGGGGGAGGGGGGGCCCTTGAACAGACTAAAATCTTCCCTGGCCAGATAAAGGTGGTGACTCATAGACTGGACTAATCCAGTACCCTAAGGAATGAAGGAAATTACTATTCAAACCAAAAGACACCAAATTTCATTTAGCCTCTTTTATTGACAAGTTTCATTTAAATATCTCTAACAGTTAGAAAATCCATGTCCAATAAGAACATTGCTATACATCTTAAAATAGAAATGTCAGTAAATATGAAAGAACAGGGTTAATCATTTTTCCAAGTCAATGCTTGATAAGAATTATTTTCCAGGAAGCACGTTACACAGCAGGTGCCCCAGGTAGAAGGGACAGAGGCTCAGCCAGCTCAGGAGATGATGGCACAGCAGCCCACGTCCCCGCTCAGTGATACGCCAGGCAGTCGACGTGATGACAGCAACACCAGTCTTCATAGCCCAGCTCCAGAGCTACACCAGGGTTTTTTTCTGCCAGGGGAAGGAGTCATGTTCAGAGACAAATGCACCACTTTAAAATGAAACTATGATGGCTCCATTCCAGGATCCTCTGGTTTAATCTGGGAAGCAGAGTTCTCCCAAGAGCTGTCAAGTGAAGATACGTTACCAGGAACTGAGAGACCAAAGAGTCAAGCCAGACTCGTTCTGAACACATTTTTTTGTTCCATACAATTCATTATTCTCTTCTTTAGCTGACTCAAGTTCAAGCTGTTTCTATTGCACTGACGTACACAAGGTGCAGCTTAGTTGTGTCTAAACTGAACTTTTACCCAGTGTGTCTGATGCAAACGATTTTTTTTTTTTGGATGCAAACGATCTTTTAGGCCAATCCGATTTCTGGGAAAACTGTTTATATATTAACATACCTCAAAGTTCACATTTTCATTTTAACAAATCAGCTTTTTAAAAAATAACAAAATTAGCTTGACTGTTACAAATACTATGTCAGAAAAACTGAATCTAAGTAACTTGACTTAGCATTCTAATTTGAATCTAGAACTATACCATCTTCTCTATTTTGACCAATCCCCGGAATCAGCAGGGTTGTATTATTTATACATAAAACAATATCTAAGTTATGCCAATATTACCAAAGCCTCTTACCTAAACTATGACGCAATTTAAAGAACCAAAGCATAATGTATTCAAGTTACATCCAAAATATTAAATGGTCCATCTTATTTCTTAGTTCATTTTAGATGTCTCAAAATTGAAAGCTTCACGTAAAAGAAATGATAAATGCTCTGGAAGACTGACAAGTACCACCAACCCCCTCTCAAATTCCAGTGTCCTCCAGCAATAGCTTATGTTGTCTCGGAAAGGCCAGTGACACCAGAAGTTGGGTCGGGGACATAGACATGCTGGGGCTTAACCAGGAAGCTCTCCCTGGAGCATTCAGGGAAAGAGCGGAGAGAGCCTGAGAGAGTTCACTGTGGAAAAAGGCAGACAACAATTCAGCCTTTTTTCCACTTCAATATACCGACTAGAAAGCGGGCAATATATTAGGCAGAGAGAAAACAGATATGCTTGGAGAAGCAGGCAGGAAGTCTGTGTCCTCTCAGCTGTCCCATGAGTTACTGCATCAGATGTATTTTGTGACCCACGCTAGGCTCCCAAACAGGATTCAGACAGTCAGAAATATGGTAAATGCCCCGAGGTGGGCCAGGGTTGAGCTGGCATCAAGAACAAAGGATGACAGACAAGCAGTCTTCAGCTCCAGCAACAAACCTTCCTGCAAGCACAATAGCAGTGATTCACGTTTCATTTCTCAATTAAGATGTAGGAGATCAAAAAGAACACTAATGGTTTTGGAATAGAATGACCAAGCCTGAAGCACTGAGTAGAGACGAAGCCCCTGTCACCAAAAAGTTACACTGGAAAGCAGACAGAGGAATGTCTCCCAGCTAGAAGTCCCCCAACACATGAACGAATGTCACTGGGACACGAAAAGTCAAACTCTCTTTTCTTTCAGTGGATGGCACAAGATGGAGACGAAGAGAGGGTTCAACCAATGTAGTGCGGGAAGACAGAATGGTCAGCTTTGTGCGATTATATGTGTTTCTGTTTAGGGACATACTTCCTGTTGTTTAAATGCCACCGCAATTCACGAGAACATGAAATTCGTTCCCCGAGAAAGGAGGCACATGGCTTCATTTGAAATAAACACGAAGACTGTGCCGCCCACAGAAGCCATTACGGGTCACATTTTTATTTTTGCCCCAACTCTTATACTAAATATGGTCTGCTCCCCAAGGAGCAGCTGAGGCCGTTCAGCCCACAGTCTCCAGGCAAGTGTCCTGTCTGACCAATCTTACTCCTCCCCCTTCCCTCCTGCCTTTCAGGAGGTGAACAGGCAGCCTTCCTTAGTGACTTCTCAAATCCTTTGTGTTTTCACAGTCCAGGCTCAGGTCTAGTCTTAAGTCCAAAATTCATAGCACGTGCCAGTCCTGCCCACTGACTTGTCCCAACTATCATGGTACATAATCACATCTTCTCCTTCCCTGCAACCCTCTGGAGAGGGAGCCTTCCTCCGGGACAGCACGGCGCAGTCAGCAGCTGCAGAGCGAGGCAGTCAGCAGAGCAGAGGTAGGAGGATTAGGTGGAATTCACAGAAGAATGTTTGAGAGGTATAATCAGAAAGGCTAAGTGCTCTCAATTAACCTGCCCAGAGGCTAAGCCCGGAGGGTATTTTATTAATGCAGGGAAGGCCAGGAATTAAGGCTTAGACAGAAGTTACCTCCTAGTGGCTCAAGGTTCAAGGGGTTGAGACACAGCAAAAGGGCTCACCAGATGCGCAAGTGAATTCAGCTGGTGCAGAGGCCTACCCACCCTCACCCCTCTTGGCTGAAAACCAAGACGAGTCATTCCAAGCATGCTTACAAGTAGGCCCGTTTGCAACTCTGAGGACTCGGTTTTAGGCCAAACTAAAACACAATGAGGGTGTAGCATCACATAATGTTTTCACAAGTAGAGTCACACAAAAAAGTTTGACTGTTGCATAGAAAAGTATTCTAGAATATGCTTTGTAAACCTAGGTCGTAGTAATTTAAAAATAAAAACTAAACAAAACCTTCCTTCAAAGTCTAGCTGTCCACGACTGTGAACTGAGGAAAACTGCCAAGTGTGCTGATTTTGCGGCATAACCTCAGAAAATCCTGAAGTTCTTCACATTCTCAGAACGATGATTAAACTTACCCTCGGAAGGCTCAGGCTGACAGTTTAACAACAGTGTCTTTATAAAAGGGCTTTGGCTATGGGCCCAAGCCCATATGCTCTCCATGCCCTGCCCTCTCTGCGTAGAAAAGGTGACCAAAACACACGGGGACATGAAATCACTGCTACTGTTTTTAAACCAAGGCTAGTTTTTTTCGCTCACGTTAGTCTATTTTTAAGCAAGCTACATCTGCCTGCCTTTTTAAGAGTAAGGTCTGAAGAGCCAGCTTAAGGATAAATGAAAAATGTCTTAGCAAAGCATTTAAGTTAACCTTGGCCAGACGGGAGCCTCTCAACCCCCCCTGTAATAGGCATCTATTGAGTCTGAGTTAAAATACACCACTGTGACAGTGATGTCATCCCTGTACATCCTCGCCAAGTCCTCTGGCAACGTCAGCATCGCTGTCAGCCGCTCAGGCTCCATCTCCCCGTACTCATTGGTCCCTATGGCGTGTCTGATCAAACGTGTGGCCGCGTTTTGGTCGGCTGCATGGAGCCCCTGGGCTTTCCTCTGCAGCAGAAGGCTCTGCATGAGTCCCAGGTTGGCAGGTCTCTGGGCCAGGTCTGGCTTGTGCCGACCTGCTTCGGCCAGGTGCTCCACCACCAGCCTCACCACTTCCTCGTTGCCCAGCACGTCCCACAGACCATCTGAGGCCAGCACGAGGAACTTATCCTGGGGTCTCAGCCGGTGGTAGGTGACCTCAGGCTTGGCAGTCAGGTAGGGGGGAGTATAGTAGTGTGGGGGGGTAAACTGGTAAATATTGAGGGCCTCGGTGTCAAAGCCCCTCTCCAGGACACTGTGCTGCAGCTCTTTACTCCACTTCAGCTGGACGTCCCCAAAGGCCCTGCAGGGCATGAGGACGCCCAGCAGCCTGTGGTCCACGATGACTGTCCTGTCCTCTGACTCAGGGTGCTCCCTCTTCAGCCGCGACAGCTCGGCCGGGTTCCAGGCATTATGGTCGGAGGTGAGGGGTAGACAAGACCACATGCCATTGTCCTCCTGGACCCCAAGGATGGCCCGACAGTCACCAGCGTTTGCCACATGCAAGTGAACTCCATCCACGTGGGCCATGCAAGCTGTTGCTCCAGAGAAGGCAACCTGG
This sequence comes from Neogale vison, assembly GCF_020171115.1. Taxonomy (NCBI): domain Eukaryota; kingdom Metazoa; phylum Chordata; class Mammalia; order Carnivora; family Mustelidae; genus Neogale; species Neogale vison. The sequence continues at coordinate 18,559,486 of NC_058097.1, forward strand.
AGTGAAAGGTTCCTTGTCATCTCATCTTCCAGGGGGGCCTGGACTTCCAGCGAGATGTCAGAATCCAGTCTCTGGAAGGAATGAGTTAATGCTTCCTTAATGTTGAGTCCCATTTCCATGTGCAGGTCAAGCAGCTCCTGCCAGTAGACACGGAGGTGATCGAGGTGCACGGACGTGACATCCTTGTAGATACTGTCCCCTGGGCGCTTGAGCCAATGCAGGATGGGCAGCAGGGGCTTCATGCTTTCCACAGCTCCCTCCATCCGCTCCAGGGTCTGCTGGGACATCAGTGACACGGCCACATAGTAGAAGAGCCTCTCACTCACTGCTTGAGCACACGCATGGCCACCGTGTCCGTCAAAGATGCCAAACATCAGACCATTGGTCTGCAGGCAGGTAGCGATACCTCGACGGTCTTCCACCGGGGAATTGGCAGCCAGCTGGTTGCTCTCAAACCGTAACACCGAATTTGGGACTCCACTGACGAGGTCAAGAATCTTGTGGGCTGACTCGCCGGCTCGCAGAACTTCATTTACCTGCTGAGGGCTGAGCTGCAACTGAAAGTCATCTTCCTCTGTTGATGTGTGTCTGGAGGCTTTCTGCAGAGCGAAGCCACTGCACGGGACACTGCTTTTTCTGGTGCCTGGTAGGTGGGAAAAGAGTCTCCACCTTGCTTCATTTCCATTTGAGGCCCACCTTGAATATAAACGTTTGCCCCCCTGTAATGCTGCAATGCCGCTCCTCGCAGAATTTTTTAAGATCCAGAAGGGCAAAGTACTTGGCATTATGAAACTATACCAGCAAGTGTGTTCCTTCCGCAAAAGGGGCTTTCTTTAGACCTGAAAATTAAAAAGAGTCGAAGAAAGCTCAAATTCAATTTCTTAAAAACAATGACTTCTGGGGGCACCTGGGTGGCTCAGTGGGTTGGGGCCTCTGCCTTCGGCTCAGGTCATGATCCCAGGATCCTGGAATCGAGTCCCGCATCGGGCTCTCTTCTCAGCGGGCAGCCTGCTTCCCCCTCTCTCTCTGCCTGTCTCTCTACCTACTTGTGATCTCTGTCAAATAAATAAATAAAATCTTAAAAAAACAAACAAGCAATGACTTCTGAAAACATGTGCTACCATCCTGAACAAACGCAGTTTAAGATAAACTTCAAAAGAGTTGACTAAATTCAAAATACATAAGTAAGTTGCCCTACCTCCCATTACAACACATAAGTAACATTCCAGAAAGTGGAGAAAACAGGGTTTTTATATGCTCTCCACTCTTAGAGAGCCACTGAAGGCTTCCTCACAGGGCTCATTCATCCCTCACAACTGACGCAGGGGCTCCTTCTTTTTCTTTTCCTCCCCGAATCCTTTCCCTTGCCAGAGCCCAGGATCTAGCTCCCATGTTCACTTTCCCCAGCAGATTGTGTTTATTTAAATATCTGCTTTTCCACTGTTCTATAAGCTTCATGAAATCAGGAACCCAGGTTCCCTTACTCACCAGTGGCTTTCCAGGGCCCAGCCCTACACAAGGTACACAACAGGCCCTCAACTACTCGTTGACATGGCATTGCCAAAAGCCCAAGAGCAAACCAGGTATGACAGGAGCTCTCTAACATCAGATACACTGCTTCACTTGACTGAGCTCCAGTTGTCTGATGGTGGGATGAGAACACTAGCCTCATGAGGTTTTTTTTGAGGATTTAATGAAATATGACTGTTCTGCTCCAAAAAGACAGTTATTACTTTTATCATTAGGTGATTCCTCTAGTCCTTCTGTATACAGTTTTTATATAGCTGAAACCACAACTTACTCTGTGGTTTCTTTTTAAGAGTATTCTATTCACAATACTACATTTCATGCATGTGCAATACCCCACTTTGGCATAAACAATCTCAATTTACTTAACTGTTCTCCACTGTTGTAGATTTAGAGGTCGTTTCCACTGGCTAACATTTATGGAACACTAAACGGCACTGTGTTGCACACCAACCTTTTCCCTACTTAGGTTTTAACCTACTTATTTCCCAAAGGCCGGAATCAGTAGGTCAAAGGGTGTAGACTCCTATTGCCAAACTGATTTCCAAAAGATTCACATGCCTCCCCAAGGACACGAAAGGAACAGTTTCCTAGCAGCTTCAACAGACTCTGATGGCATTTTTTCTTAGACCAAAAAAAAAAAAAAAACCTACAAAGAAACAAACAAACCAAAAAAAACCCTGCTCTATTTTATTTTCTCAGATGACCTAAGAAGAGCGTTTCCCACGTGTTTTCGGATTTTGTTCAGAAGACCAGCCCTCCACAAGTTTGTCTGTTGAGGCACTGGGAGCTTACAGAACGGAGGATCGTCCTCCTCCCCTCAGCCCACCCCGCTGAACTTGGGGACGGGGCGGTAGGTCAAGGAGTACAGAGGGCGCCTGGCACCTCCCACTCCTCCGGGGCCCTGAAGAGAAACCAGGCAACGCTTTCCAGACCAAGAAGGTCCGCCGCAGCCGGGATCCAAACAATTTCGCGCCCCTCAAAAAACCAAACAGGTCCCAAGTTCAAGTCTCTGACCCACAGCCTCATAAAGAAGAGTTCGGGCTCCAGAGTCCACCAAGCCCGATCTCCCACAAGCCCGCACCGGCCACGTCCCTGAGCCCCAGCTTCAGCCTGCCAAACAGGCAAATTCAGTCGAGGCGCCTAGCTCACAAGGGTGCTCCAAGGACTAAAACAGCTCGTGCGGTGCCCGGGTCCGAAGCCAAGGGGCTTTGGCAAGTCCGCGAGCCCACGTGGCGCGTGCGCGCGGTGGGGTGACCGTCGCTGCGGGTCCGCCCCCTCACCTCATCTCACCTCGACTCTCCACCTCATCACCTGATCCGATCTTGCGGGCCGGGGTGAGCCAGGCGCAGGCGACACCCAGGGTGTTGGAGGAAGAGTCCGCATCCCACGATCGCCCCCCTTCCTTACCTCGGACCTTCGCTCTCCTCTCACCAGCTTGCGCCACCGCCGCCGGGTCCGTCCCGTCAGTTCCGCGCCTGCGCACAGTGCCGCGGCTGCCACTCCTCCAGCCTCACCTCCTTGAAGCGGCCCCTTGAGCAGATCTAGATGAAGGAAGCATCCTCTCGCCGGCTCTTATTGGTTCACCTGCGGAGGCGGGCTCTTGACGGACGGAGAAATTGTCCAATAGCCGAGGAGGACAAGGGGGCGGGCAGGGCGGGTTGGACCAAATCCGGTTCCTCCCCACCCATCCCCACCAGTCTCCTGGGCTCTGAATGGTGAGTGGGCTGAGCGTCCGGCTGGAACCCCACCGCTTTACCTCCCACACTCTGCACACCCCAAACCGAGAAGCCACTTCAGTTACTTACTCTTGTTAATCATACCTCACGGCTTCCTCTCCATTGCTTTGCCGACCGTCCAGACCCCTCTCCCAGGCACCACAGCCTTATATCAATCACTTGTACACCTCCTTCTGGAGGCGGTAGGTACGCCTTCCTGCCAAGCCTGCGCTTGCTCTTCTGCCCTAACCTACAGTAATGGGCCCACTGTCTTCCCAGATGGCCTAAACCAGAAGCCTGGGAGTCTTTTTTTGTTGTTGTTGTTTTAAAGATTTATTGATTTTTATTAGAGAGAGAAAGAGAGAGGTAGCGGGAGAGGGGAGGAAGAGAATCCTAAGCAGGCTCCCGCTAAACGCGGAAACCTAACTAGGAATGGAGCTCAGGACCCTGAGAGCATGATCTGAGCCCAAACCCAGACTCGAAGGCTTAACTGACTGAACCACCTGGGTGCCCCTGGAATTCTGGGAGTCTTTACTCTCCCTCTTTCTACCACCTCTCCTGTCAGTTATCTAACCCTGTTCGCTTTATCTCCCAAGTATCTCTCCAATCCAGGCTTTTGTCTCTAGCGACTTCAGGGCCCTATTCCAATCCTCTCATCTGGCTCCCTGCCTTCCACTTCAATTTAGCAGCTTTTCTTCCATAGACTAGGCAGTGACCCTTCTAAAACTTAAATTCCTGCTCTGCAGTCTTCATTGGTTCCCTAGGGACCATTGGGCCTTCAAAAGACAATTACATCGGTCTGGTCACTGACAGTTACCCGAAATGGTTAGCAGTTGGTAGGTTGAGAAAGGCTGAGAACCAAGATACCAGATAATCCCTCAGTCCCTCGCCTTGTGGGATTCCTGTTATCCCATTTGCTTACTAATGGATTTACTCAAACTCTTCTACTAACTGTCGTAAAGCAAGTGCAGTCCTTTCCTGGAGGAGAGAAAACTAGGAGATGACCAGAGAGACCACTTAGAGAGCCCTGAGAATGTGGTCTTCAGGAAGGAAGACACGCCGGCTTACCTGGAGAGCCTGGCCAGCCCACGTGGACCCAAGGATGTGTGTGCCATCCGACAGCTCCTGTCAGACTTACTCCTGGTATGACATACTGCCACTCACCTTTGGCCCTTTCCAGAAGTTTTATCTTTAAGTCATAATTTGCATTATCTCTCTTCCTGGATATTGAGAAGACTCGTTCAGACTGAAACTAAAAGTAGCTCCAAGGCATTCTAAAGAAATGGTGCAATTTTATTTTTATTTTTCATATAGATAATTCATTTGGGGTGACAAAGGGTGACACAGCTTAATCACTCCATCTGTAGGTGTTTATGGGTGCCTGAGGTGACTGCTGGAGACACACAGCTGGCTGCCCCCACCACACTTTCCTGAGAAAAATTATAGCATTCTGTTAACTCTGAAACCACAGAGTTTTTCTAAGTTTACCACACAAACAACAATTCCAAAATAAAAATATACCCTTGATAATTTTGTGTGCACTGGAACTTTCCTTCAAGGGTTATAGCTAGTAGCTCAGTCACTGACATATGACAGTCAGCCCAAGAACTCCAGCCAGTCTCCTAGTGGTTCTTTGTTTCAAGGCCTTATAAGAAGACAAATGAATGAAAAGGAATTACTCTCCTTGAGAAGGGAAAAGCAGCAGATCAGCTATCGTTTTCTGAGGAAATGTGAAAATACTTAGCCTCAGTTGAAACGGAGCAAATGAATTAAAATGAGATACTGGTTTTTGTCAGTCAGCCTGACAAACATTAAAACATGAACATTAACAAACATTAAAACACTCATACTGGTGAGTAGGCATTGCCATCTAGGCAGCTAGGAGTGTAAATTGAAGCTACCCAATGGATCGAAATTTGATCCACTTACTCTACTTCTTTTAATTTATCTTAAAGAGATAGTCAAAGGTAGGGGTGCCTCAGTGGCTCAGTCCATTAAGCATCTGACTCTTGGTTTCTGCTCAGGTCGTGATCAGAGTAGTGAGATCCAGCCCCAACTTGGTTTCTACAGTCAGTGCTCAGTGTGGAGTGGGCTTGAGATTCTTTCCCTTTCCTCCCTCCACCTCCCCCTCTATCAGTCCCTCTGCTCTTCCCCACATTTGCATGTGTGCTCTCTATCAAATAAGTAAATAAAATCTTAGAGAGAGAGAGAGAGAGAGACAGTCAAAGGTAAACAATACAAATTTTCTTTTTTTTTTTTAAAGATTTTATTTGTTTATTTGACAGACAGAGATCACAAGTAGACAGAGAGGCAGGCAGAGAGAGAGAGAGAGAGAGGGAAGCAGGCTCCCTGCTGAGCAGAGAGCCCGATGCGACTCGATCCCAGGACCCTGAGATCATGACCTGAGCCGAAGGCAGCGGCTTAACCCACTGAGCCACCCAGGCGCCCCGAATTTTCTTTTTTTTAAAAGATTTTATTTATTTATTTGACAGAGAGAGATCACAAGTAGGCAGAGAGGCAGGCAGAGAGAGAGGAGGAAGCAGGTTCTCTGCTAAGCAGAGAGCCTGATGTGGGGCTCAATCCCAGAACCCTGGGATCATGACCTGAGCTGAAGGCAGAGGCTTTTTTTTTTTTTTTTAAAGATTTTATTTATTTATTTGACAGAGAGAGATCACAAGTAGGCAGAGAGGCAGGCAGAGAGAGAGGAGGAAGCAGGTTCTCTGCTAAGCAGAGAGCCTGATGTGGGGCTCAATCCCAGAACCCTGGGGATCATGACCTGAGCTGAAGGCAGAGGCTTTTTTTTTTTTTTTTAAGATTTTATTTATTTATTTGACAGAGAGAGATCACAAGTAGGCAGAGAGGCAGGCAGAGAGAGAGGAGGAAAGCAGGCTCCCCGCTGAGCAGAGAGCCCTATGCGGGACTCGATCCCAGGACCCTGAGATCATGACCTGAGCCGAAGGCAGCGGCTTAACCCACTGAGCCACCCAGGTGCCCCTGAAGGCAGAGGCTTTAACCCACTGAGCCACCCAGGCGCCCCCAATATGAATTTTCTACAGTAAACATACATATATATCACTCCATCTGGCCTATCTTGTATAATCAGGGGAAGAAAGGAGGAGGAGGGGGAGGAGAAGAAGGAGAAGAAGGAGCAGCAGCAGCAGCAGCAAAACTGTATTTTAAAAAACAGCCTGACCTGGGTAGGGAGTTAGATGTCTTGGATGATTTTGGCGAAATTCCCTGAGTTGCTAGCTACACGGATAAGAGTTTCTATGGAATGTTAGGAAAGCTGGATCTGAGGATAATGTTGTGTCAGGGGAACTGAAATGGTACAGCCATTTTTTTTTCCCAACTGCCAAAACTATAACGTCTAGGCCTAATAGTTATAACGTCTATAACTATAGGTATAGTTATAACGTCTAGGCCTGTGAGAATCTGTAGAAACCTCAGGTATCTTTCTTCTTTGCCAGCAAGGAGATGCACTTATCCCTGGAGAAGTTCAGAGGCATCATCGCTCCTCAACACATCTGAATAAACCCAGAAAAACCTTCCCACTGCTCTGAGCACATCTGTGCTCTCAGACAATTGTATCCCAGACTGGTGCCATCCCAAATCAAGTAACTCAGCTTCACCACATTTGTCCAAGCAGGTGGCTTTTCCTGGTGCCATTTTCTCCCAAACTGACCACACACATGGACACGTGTGTGCTTGCACACTCACACACACACACACACACACAGGGCCCTCTCTCCTTCAGAGGGAATGGTTAACAATCCATACAGAGTAGCAAACTCAAGGACATATTTAGCAAGTCTTGGGGACACTAGTGACAAAGGCTTGGGAATTTTTTAGAAATGCAAGTCTTGTTTCAGCCCTCTCCTCAAACTTGCTCTGAAGCAACAGACCTCACCAGGTTATCAGGAAGCCTCAAAGTGGTTGTGTTAAGCTCCTAGGTAGTAGAGCCAAAGCTAAAGATTGGCCTTCCCTGGAGGCAGATGGGCAGACCCCTTAGGGGAAAACTCATTCGGTACTTCTGTCTCTTGAAAGCTTTTCCAAACACAGATCAGTCTCTTTTACCTGCTTGATGGATCAGCTGCACCCAAGGCTGTGATGACCTAGGCCAGAGGTCATCTCCTGTAACCCCAAAACAATCAGTTCCTTGGCCACCACCATCCCACAGTCATCTTGACTCAGACTTATTCACTGGCAGGCCCAGAATTTTCCATCATCCTGGAGTCCTACGCCTGAGGCCCAGCTCTTGCTCCTGTTTGCTGTGTGGTCTTGGGCAGGTCACTTCTTCTCTCTGAGCCTCTGTAGAACTCCTTGCTTGGAAGGGGCAGTTTTGTGGGCCTGGTAGTTGGCACTGGCACTTCAAGTTGCCAGTGACTCATATCTTTTCTTGAAAGTAAGTTTGGAGTGGAGCAGAAGAACCGCTCTTGGGATTTGGTATGGGTAAGAGGAAGCAAGAGGGAGTTGGAAGACAGCCCTGGAGCCCCTCCACGCTTCTCGTGCCTTCTCTTGTAGCTGCAGGGTGTGGAGTAGGCTCCATCAGCAGGCAATGGCCCTGCGGCGTGGCCTATGCTACCCTGTGAAATTCTCTAAGAAACTAAGGGTGCCCAGCAGGTGCTCTGTGCTGCTCCTGTGAGGCTCCCACCCCAAGGCCCTGGAGCACCCCTTTCAGGCCCAGGGGTAATTCCTTGAGGGACACAGTGACCTAGGCTCAGGGGTGAGGGGGTACAGTGTCACCTGAGCAGGTGTCCCCCCGACATCTAACAAGACACTGAGCGTGGGGTTGGAAAGGCCAGGAAGGAGCTATTAGCTAGGACAGAAGAGAACATCAGATGAAAAGCCAGATTACAACTGGGTGTGTGTGTGTGTCATAATAACAGTTATTTATTTATGCGGTTTTTTCCTCCTCCTCTTCTTCCCTTTGTGCCTGTATCTTTGCGTGCAGAGAAAAGTTGAACAGCAGGGCCCACACCTAGCTGTTAACAATGCTTATCTCTGGGTCATGAAACTTTCACATTTTTTCCTTTTCCATTTGTTTCTTTATATACTTTTTCTTTTCTGACATGCATCACGTTATTTAATAATCAGTAAAATCCCCAATAATGTCTGTCCAACACCCTTACATGTAGGACTGGGAGAGGAGAAGGCACAGTGGGCCGCCTTGGGACAATGGAGGCAACTGGAGAGAGGTCTAGGGACCCCAAGACTATTTTATACAGGGAAATCAGGGAAGGCTCCTCTGATAAGATAGGCTTTGGAGAGAGATCTGAAGGAAGTTAGAGAGTGAGCCTGTCCTATATGGGAGAGAACATTCCATTGAGGAAAAAACAGCAAGGACAAAGGTCTTGTACTTGAATTTTATGGCCTGGCCTGCCTTCCCCATCTTTAACCCTTGCGCCAGGGCTGGAAAGAACAGGAGAAAGCATCTCACTTTCTAAAAGTGTGCTTCATGGAGCAGCATCCCAGAAAAAGCTCCGAGAAATAAAGAGTCCCATCTGTACTACCCACCCCTGGAACAGATTCACAATGACATCGACTTAGTCCAGGCACTGAGAAATCATGCAGTAAAAGGAATTCATCCAACTTTCTTGCAGCAATTCTAAATATTTCACCATGGTCCTCTTTTTTGCTATAAATCTAGTCACATCTGGTTATGTACTTTATGAAATGCTCAGATAGTCATTCTTTGAAGAGAAAATGAAGTCCAGAGACCTGAATCGACTTACCCAGGTTCCTAGGGGTCCCACTTTCATGCTTGCGGCTAAGAAGGCTCAAAGCCCTGCTCTCTGGACTCACAATCAAGCCACTCTTCTAGAAGCTTTTTATCCATGTTTAATAGCCTAAGGGGCCTGTTGGAGCTTCTCTGAAGCCAGAGGAAGAGTTCCCCTGAGGGAAAGACAGTTACTCTCTCCCCATACTGTCATTTTATTTAGTCAATCTTATTATTATTCTTATTATTTTTAAGTAAACTCTAGGCCTAATATGGAGCTTGAACTCACAATCCCAAGATCAAGAATCACATGCTCTACTGACTGAGCCAGAAAGGCACCCCTTATTTAGGCATCTTTAGGTAAAGACTAATTTAAATTGGGCCTTCATCTCCGTGGGTGCTAACGACGTGTGTCTTTTCTGAGCCTGGTCTCTTAGTGCCTTGCAAACACACTCATGGAAAACCAAATATACTTTAATCAGCCAATAGCAACAATCTAAACTTCCACTTCAACACCCTACTTCTTGCAGAAGGCTGAGAACCCACAGACTGGGTAGTTTTTCTTCCCTGCCTAGGGACAGGATGGCACTGTGACCTCAGGGCTCATTTATGAAGTTTTTGAGCATTTTTTATACCTGCTTTTCCAAAAGACAGGAGCCTCTTCTAGCACGAGGTACCCCATGTAATGTGGTGGTTTCAGAGGCTGGCCTATGGGTCAGGCAGACATAAGAACCCCAGCACTGCCATCAGTTGGATGCATGACTTGAGCAAGGGACATCAGTCAAATTTAGAGTCTCTGCATCACCATCTGCTCAACGGGGGCAGTCATTCCCATGTTTGTTGCAGGGTCATATCCCTCCTCCTAGCTGTATAGTGAGTATGGAATGGGGGCAAAAAGGAATATGTGGGGGTGTTGAAGCAGAGCTGTCCTCCTTTCCTTGGCTCTGGAGCTATTTCTGTCTGAAGAATTAGGACCCATCACTGTAATCAGGGCACCCCCATCCCCAGGCTATGCTGGAGACTGGGTCAAATTTAATTCAGCTTTTTTTTTTTTTTTTTCACACTTAACTTCAGTTTCATGTAACTACCTCCAGGGCAAAGCCCCTGCTGTTCCCCTGCCTGGCATGCCCTCCTCAATCCTCCATACCTTTAGTGGACAGTGGGGCCTTTGCCTCAGGCCTCCATATGCTCTTTTCCCAATAGCCAAGTGGTGCTTGGTGGCACTGACCAGTTTCCTGCTCCACCCTGGATGGGAGTCCCTGGACAGCAGAGGAAGCAAGAGCTTAGGGTGCCCAGCAAAGCAGGAGCACAAACAGCAGCAACAATATTTTAAATATTTTACCAAGAGTTACTCCCCCACCTCGCTCCCAAGGTTCTTTCCAAGCATAGCTAGCTAAGAAGCTAGGCTGTGCCCCTGCGGGTGGATATTGACTAGAATGGACTAGTCAATCTAGACCCAGCTACAGCCTCACATGTGGCCACAAGGGGGCGTAAGCATACTGCGGGAAGCACCTGAGCATCTCTCACTTCCCAGAGCTGGTGGAGAGAGGGAGTGTGTGTGTGTGTGTGTGTGTGTGTGTGTGTGTAGCTGATGGAGAGAGGGAGTGTGTGTGTGTGTGTGTGTGTGTAGCTGGTGGAGAGAGGGAGTGTGTGTGTGTGTGTCTACATGCATACACATCCCTCCACAACACTGTCATCAGTGGGGAGGCTGACTAATGCCTTTCTTTTCTTTTCTTTTTTTAAGATCCTATTTATTTATTTATTTACTTATCAGAGAGAAAGAGCATGCACAAGTAGGCAGAGTGGCAGGCAGAAGCAGAGAGAGAAGCAGGCTCCCTGCTGAGCAGAGAGCCCGATTCAGGACTTGATCCCAAGACCCTGGGATCATGACCTGAGCAGAAGGCCGTGGCTTAACCGACTGAGCCACCCAGGCATCCCCTGACCTAATGCCTTTCAAGGGGCCTAGAGAATGGTGCACAGTCTTGACTCAGAGGTAGGCCAGTCCTGGCCCCAGCTCCAACCATGTGACCTAGAGCAAGTGTCTTCATCAATCTGATTCTCAGTGTCTCATCTGCAAAATGGAAATAAGAATGGTACCCACTTCAAAAGGTCATGGGTCAATTAATGAAGGAGTTAATTAAATGAGTCCATTCATTAAAAAGAAGTTAATTCATAGATTGTGTTAACTGGTGGGTCACCCCACATGTACATGGAGCCTGTCTTAGAGGAAATCCAAAGGAAGGTGCCTTAAAATAATTTGTTAGTTAATATTTATTGAAATAAGTGTGAGGAGAGAAATCAGAATTATGTTTACCTTCTTTATAGTTACCTACACTTTAGTAACATCTTGCACTGTTTTTGTACTTAATTACCAATATGAGGGCCCCATAATCCTTTCAGTGTGTGGCTTAGGTGTAGTCCTTGAGGGGCCCAGAGTAGTTGATAACCGGGAAAGTGTAGGTCTGGTGGCATCCTCTGAGGGAAGAGCTGGGAGAGAGGCAGCAAAGTTCACACGGCGTCTGCAACCCTCCATCCTTAGAAAGCAACCTATTCTCTCTGGAGCTGACTTTGGAGAGGTCCCACCTTAGAACCCCCCATTAGTGCTCTCACCTGGGCCCCCACTTTCTTCAGGCCATGCCCAACCCTCTACCCTCTCACCTACTCAGGTGCCTCTCCCTGAGGTCCTTTGACCTCCAGATGGGCCTCCTCTTTTGTGTCCTCGACTCATGGGACCACCTTGGAGAGCATTTAGGGTATCTCGGGGGCACCTATCACATGGTTGGGGAGACCCCTGGCATTCGGGGTTGTCAGTGGTACTAGAAATCCTACAGGGCAGTTTGACACAGCAAAGAATTGTCCGAGTCCTGCCCTACCTTTGAATGTCTCACCTGGATGTTCAGACAGGAAAAGAATCGGTTTATCTTCTTTGGAGCCTACAGCCTTGTTCTTTTTTTTTCAATTGGAGTATAGTTGATAAACAATGTTACAGTGGTTTCAAGTGTACAGCACAGTGGACAAATCCATATATTATGTTATGCTCACCACAAGTGTAGGAACATTTGTCATCATATTACACTATTACAATACCATTGACCATATTCCCTGTCCTCTATGTTTTATCCCCATGACTTATTCACTCCATACAACCCGGTTCCACTTTATTTAGAAACACAGAGTAATGCTTGCACAGTTTTAATATAAAACAAATTATTGTACTTTGTGTCATTTGGAATTTTACCAATTATGTCTAATTTGTGGGTTGTTCTGCTCATAATCTGGTGAGACAAATTTCACCCCCTATGAGTTAAAATATGATGACTTATGAAACATTGTACAGTGGATAAACATGCTTTTCAATTTCAGTGAGTAGATGAAATTTTTTCATGTCTGTTCTGAAAAGTATAGGAGTTGTTCACCATCTAGAAAAATCACACCATGATGGCAAAATACTCGTGTCCCTCACCCTAGAATGAATTTGTAGCTGCCATGTTGTGAGGCCTTTGTATATGGGTGTAAACCTCAAAAGATCTTATCACATCCTTGTGAGTTAGCATTTACATTCCTGATACACGTATTTTTTTATTGAAAAGTATCTTATTTGTATATATAAACATGTAATATAAAGAACTACCCTTTATATTACAACTAAGACATTTAAGTGATTTTTTAACAAATCAGGTATGTAGATAAATTGTATTTTCTTTGATTTCCACTGAAGGCTCATCATGAGAGGTATTGCATTTATATTATAAAAAGTAGGCTCTGAAAAAAAAAGTCGGTGCCAAGAATCTCACAAACATAATATGAGCCAAAAAGTCAGAAGCTAGGAAGGTTTCTGAAATGAATGATTTCTTTCTTTTTTTTTAATACATATATATATAGAGATTTTTTAAAAAATTTTATTTATTTATTTGACAGAGACAGATCACAAGTAGGCAGAGAGGCAGGCAGAGAGAGAGAGGAGGAAGCAGGCTCCCTGCTGAGCAGAGAGCCCGATGCGGGACTTGATCCCAGGACCCTGAGATCATGACCCGAGCCGAAAGCAGCGGCTTAACCCACTGAGCCACCCAGGCGCCCCTGAAATGAATGATTTCATTTGAAGTTCAAAATCAGACAAATGTAATGTATGCTCTTAGAAGTCAAGATGGTGATTAGTTTTGGGAGGTAGGAACTTGATGAAGACATGAGGGTTTGGGGAATGTTGGAAACATACCTTTGCTGCTCTGGATGTTAGTTCCATGTGTTCAGTCTATGAAAAGTGGATAACCCGAGTCTCCTTGAGGACACATCTGACAAACCCAACTGAGGGACTTTCTCCTACTAACTGGCCTGTCCTCTCTGACTGTTTCAGTGTCATGAAAGGCAAAGACAGATGGAGGAACTGTCCAGAAAAAAGGACAGACACTAAGGGGACTGGACAACCGAATGGAGTACATGATCCGGGACATGATCTGGGAGTTTTGTCATTGCTGTTACAAAAGACATCATTGGGACAATTGGCAAAATATGAATAAGGTACGTTGATGCAGTCATAGTAACACAACAATGTTAATTTCCTGCTTTTGATTCTCACACTGTGGTTACATAATGGAATGCCTCAGTTTTAGGAAGTACACTGGGAAAATTCATATATATGGAGAGAAAGAGGGATAGAGAGAAAGCAAATGCGATAAAATGGGGGGTCTGTTGACAAGTCTACAGTATATTCAGTGTATTATTATTTTTTTAACTTTTCTAAAGTCTGAAATTATGATAAACTGAAAAGGTTTTGAGGTAATGGATTCTGGGTCTGCTAGCAGAGCCCTAAACATCAGCCATCCCTATCTCTCTGTTCCTGTGGCTGCAACCACAGTTTTCCTGGGTGTCAGTGTGAATTATCCCAAGCCTGACATTTCCTGACATTCCAAGTCTTACGGGCCACAGGCACTGAGGATCCATCTCTGGGGGGTCTCAGCTTACAGTAAAGGCTTAAGAAAGTTGGCTGAGATTGGTCAAGCTTTTGCCTGCTGTCAGACACCTGATTTTCTTTCCTTAGTGTGACATCTAACCTCGGGGGGCACTGAGATTGAAGCAGGCGCCCCCAAGACTGTAAAGCTGGCTGTTGCTGCCCTAATCTGAGCCCGTGGAGTTGCTGGCACCACTGGCACCAGCTAAAGTAGCCCCGTTGACGTAGGGCTCCCCTACCGCCAACCTGGGGTCATAGGGTGCATGTGAGCAGCTCTGCACCTAGTAGACCCAAGCTGTAACAAGAGGGAAGAGCTCCCCTCTCGGTCCCCTCTGCTGCCCCCAGAAACCACAGGCTTCTAGATTTAGTACTGGGGCCAGGGCTTCAAAGGCTTGGCTGCCCCCAAAATATCTTTTCAGCTCACCTACCTCTGCCTGAAATTAAACCATTAGAGCTCTGCTCTCCTAGGAGAGAAATCATTTCCAAGCACTGACTTCTGAAGTACAGATGCTGTTGTTGTATGTGGCATAGTTCATGGACTTCGATATGTGAAACACAGGAAATGTATTTATTTCCTGTAAACCATTTCAAATAAGCTCTGAGCCCACATTAGCTGGGCTGGCTGGAAATTCAGCCAAGGTCATCCTGTTACACTGATGTGCATAGGTCCGGGGGGTTGGGGAGACTCTTCCAGTTCCAGTGCTGGTTTGGGCCCAGCACCTTGGCCCCTTGTAGTTTGGGGGCACAGGGGGTGATGCACATCATGAGATCCAGAGCTGTCATCTGGCCCCCAACTCAGCCACAGCTTGCCTCTACTTCTGGGAAATCTGCTTTCTCTCCTCCCTCAAGTCCTACCTTAGACCCCTCAGCCCTCCTGCTGACACATTGTACAGATGTGGAACTGAGACGCAGAGAAGTCACAGGGCAGACTGAAAGGGAGGTGATAACATCATTCCCCCAGAAGGTGGTACTGCCTCCCAGGGGCACCTGCATTTCATCAGGGGACCACGTCAACTGAGCACTGAAGCTCCAGTGGTGAGATTCCGGGCTCCATGACAGGCAAGCACACGCTTGTGTCATGGGTGCCTGTGTATGGGTCTTCCTGCTGTGTAAGGTTCTCCCGAGGAGTGAAGAGCACTGCACCAGGAGTCATAAATCCCAGCTCTCCCCACAGCTCACTTCGACAGACTCTGTTCCCTCTTTGGTCCGCAGTTGTTCTGTCTGTAGAGAGGGGTCAGAACAGGAAATCCTTTGGTGTGGATCCTCTGAGAGTCTCTGAGCAGCTTACTGATTCTTACTATGGCTTCCTTGGGCTGAAAAAGTTATACCCTCCAGGGGCGCCTGGGTGGCTCAGTGGGTTAAAGCCACTGCCTTCGGCTCAGGTCATGATCCCAGGGTCCTGGAATCAAGCCCCGCATCGGGCTCTCTGCTCAGCAGGGAGCCTGCTTCCTCCTCTCTCTCTGCCTGCCTCTCTGTCTACTGGTGATCTCTGTCTGTCAAATAAATAAATAAATAAATCTTAAAAAAAAAAAAAGTTATACCCTCCAAACTCTACTTTTTTTTTTTTTTTTAAGATTTTGTTGATTCATTTGACAGAGATCACAAATAGGCAGAGAAAGTGGGGGAAGCAGGCTCCCTACTGAGCAGAGAGCCCAATGCGAGGCTCGATCCCAGGACCCTGAGATCATGACCTAAGCTGAGGACAGAGGCTTTAACCCACTGAACCAACCAGGCGCCCTCAAACTCTACTCTTGAACATGCGGGTACAGTAGCAGCAGAGCAAGGACCCACTTCCCAGTTCCCTGGGGAGGCCTGGGAAGCTGGAGAGACAGGATGGGGTGCCCTCTGGAGCCACCATGCCCAGAGCAACCAAGGACTTGCCGCTCACAGCAGGAGCTGAGAGAGGGGGAGGAGGAGGAGGAAGAGCTCCTTCCTGAAAACCTAGGGACCCCTGGGAGCCCAGATGACCCTCTAGTCCTGTGTTCCTCTACTTTTCCCGCAGTGCCTGTCCCAAGAGAACAACTCAGGGGGACCGAAGAGCCACCTGCTCACCCTCCCAAGCCTCTGAAGACAAAAATATTTGAATTGCAACTGAAGGGATTTAGATTAGACTCAGAGACTGCCAAGCCAAGAACTGCCAGGGCCCAGGTGTGTGTCCATTCCGCCAAGCTGAGGAGGGGTGGCGGGAGAGCTTGATGAATTGTACCTGCCAGAATTTGCGCTTGCGCCTGTGTTGGAAGGTGGAGTCAGGCCAAATGATGCCTAGTGCTTTCTGAGCCTCAGAGAGCGTCCTCTTCATCTAATCTGGGAGGCCCCGAGCTCTTGCTCCAGACCTCCAGCAGCTCCTCACGCCACCTGGATATATAAGGTCAACTTCTCCCTGGCACTCGAGGCCTCCAGAGCCTGGGGAGCCCTGTGGTCCCAGCCACACATCCCCTCTTTGTTGATACATGCTGGGTCAGAGCCAGGCCTTCCTCCTGGTCTGGTAAATGTTCACTGCTGCTGAGGCTTCTGTACCTCTGCTGGGATGCCAACTACTTTGGCTTTGGACCCCTCTTCCAGGAAGCCCTCTCACACTGATCAAGTCTCCTCAACCAAGCCAGTACCCTTCTCGGGGACACGACCACCTTCCCCCACTCTTGATGGTCTCTTGCGGTCAGTTCCCTTGCTGAGGTTCTTGGCTTTTCTCCTGGAGGAACAGCAAAGGTCCTGCAGAGTGACCTGGGACAGGGCCAGCCAGGTTGGAGGTTTCCTGGAGGTGGCAGGCCCCGACAGAGGGAGCCAGTTTGGCTTCAAATGTTCTGAAACTGCCCTTGTGGAGGACAGAGGCTTGGAGCAGATCTGGCTCATTCCTGCCACCACCTTGCCTGGCTACCGGCCCAGCTGGAGGGCCTATTTGGACACCTTGCTAGCAGACGGCCCTGCAAAGGGAAACATCCGTTTTGGGCTGTGCTATCCAATGTGGTAGCCGCTGACCACATGTGCCCTTAGGCACTTGAAACGTAGCTACTCTGAATCAAGCTCTGCTGTAAGTGTAAAGTGCACACTGGATTTCAGAAACTGAGCACAAAATGCAATGTGAAATATCTCGTTATTTTTTTCATATGGATGACATGTTGAAATGGTAATTACTTTGGACATAAGTTAAATAAAATATATTATTCAAATATACTTATTTCTTTTTTACTATTTGTTTATTTATTAATATTTACTCACTTTCTTTTTTAAAGTTTATTTATTTACTTAAATCTCTACACCCAATATGGGTCTTGAACTTACAACCCCAAGACCAGTAGTCCTACATTCTACTGACTGAGCCAGCTGGGCACCCCCCTTTTTTTACCTTTGAAAATGGAGCTGCTAGAAAACTTGAAATTACATATGTGACTCACATTATATCATTTCTGTTTTACAGAGGAGAACACAAGCTTCTGTGGACTTGAGTGACATGTCGTAAAATGCCCCAGGTATGAAGTTGTCCATGCATCTGCCCAAGTTTGTGAGCAGAAAAGGCTCCAAAAGGGATGCATGCCCAGGCCCTGCCTCTGGCTGCAGGACAAATACCAGAACTTTTCAGGCTCCAGAATCACATTCCCCACTCCCCTCGGAATTATGAACAAACAGCAGTTTAGTCCTCCTTCAAAGGTAAGCTCAGAGTTGATGTTTTGACCCGTGGACATGGGGGACTCCTAAGCTGTCCTGGCTGGGCAGCTGTTGTCATGTGACTCCATCCTCAGGCCAGCCCCAGCTGCGGCGAAAGCCTCTGTCCTGCTCCAGGACCTCTCAGCTTGGACATCAGTGGGGCGCCCTTCCAGACGTGAACTCTGACAGCAGTGCCGTCAGCATACCTTGCAACAATCACCTCAGACCCATTTTGGTTTTTTTAAAGATTTTATTTATTTATTTGACAGACAGAGATCACAAGTAGGCAGAGAGAGGGAGATGCAGGCTCCCTGCTGAGCAGAGAGCCTGACGTGGGGCTTGATCCCAGGACCCTGGAATCATGACCTGAGTTGAAGGCAGAGGCTTTAACCCACTGAGCCACCCAGGTGCCCCCTCAGACCCATTTCTGTCTGTATCCCCAACCTTTGCTCAGGCCACAGGCCACTTTCCTCGTAAACGAGCACTTTGGCGGATGGGTGTCCCTGGGTAGCCCTGTGGGGACCCCTCAGGTTGGGAGCAGGTCCCCTGTAGACAGAACCCCTGGGGCCCAGGTCTTTACAGCCGCCCTATCTCCTGAGACCCAGAGTAGAGCTGCTCTGAGACCCAGGGCCTGGCTTCTCCAGGTGTGGAGGGAAGACAGTGCCCCCAGACTGCAGATTCAGCAAGCTGTGGCCACTGGCCTGGTCCACCAGCCCAGATCTTTTCGAGGGCCACCCTGGCTGCCAGGGAGGGCTCTCTGGGATCTTGGGAGCAAGCAGAGCCGATCTCGTCTTCAACACTCCACGTGTGCCCTGCGCCAGCTCCAGGAGGCAGTCTTGCCCTGGCTAAGGATTGAGGACACGGTCCTGGGTCCCTTGAGGCTAGGTTTGCTGGAGGCATTTGGGATCCTGCTGGGACATCCCATTTGGAGGTAAAAGGGTCAGATCTTGGGCTGCGATTATAAAGAGGCTACTTTTGATTTTAAAATAGTTTTATATAAAAAAAAATGAGTTAAGGGGAAGGATTTAATGGGTGAGGATTCTTGGCTGCCTTGGGATAATTACTCTTAAACCAGCTCCCATTTCTCAAGTCCTCTGTGGTGCCAAGCCTGTCGTGCCACCATCCCTGAGAGGGGCTGGCCAAGGTCCCTGGCATGGCCAGCAGCGTCGGCCTATTGTTCCGACTCCATATGGCCACCACCATGCCCACCACTCCCTCCCTTGGGCCCAGTGGCTGTGGCATAGAGCTGCAGAGTTACAGAACAGATCCAGGTTCAAATCCCACTCTGCTGCTTGCCTACTTACCTTCCCTCAGCCTCATCCTCATCTGTAAAATGGGGGTGAAGACAGTTCTTGGATCCTCGGGAGAGAGTCAGGCACCTGCCCAGGGCCCTTGGCCTGACTTTGGAGGCAGCTTTCCTAACATTACTTCTCTGCTGCTGCCTGTGTTCAAGCTAAGCAAACGCCGTCCTCAGACGGTCTCCGGCAACACAGAGGAAGAGAATGGCTCTTTTATCAGGCCAGGGGTGCCTGGCCTCTCATCGAGGGGCCCTGTCCCTTCTGTCCCCCAGCCTCAGCCCCACTCTGGAGACAGGTTCGTCCTAAGCATGGGAGTGAGAGGCCCACCAGAACAAGGCTTTCCCTTCCCCACACGCCTGGCTCGAAGCTAAACATCTCAGACCCAACTCCTCCCTTTTCCTGTGGCTTCACCCAAAGTTCAGAAGTATCGGGGCACCTGGGTGGCTCAGTGGGTTGAAGCCTCTGCCTTTGGCTCGGGTCGTGATCCCAGGGTCCTGGGATTGAGCCCCGCATCGGGCTCTCTGCTCGGCAGGGAGCCTGCTTCCTCCTCTCTCTGCCTGCCTCTCTGCCTGCTTGTGATCTTTCTCTGTCAAATACATATATTAAAAAAAAAAAAAAAAAAAAGAAGTACCCCATAACGCAGGAGTGCCCTTTTGGTAATAGTGACAGTGACAGGAGCCATGGTGGAGTGAGCAGATAGACATGCCAGCAGCCCCTCTCATCTCTGCAGCTCAGCCTCCCTCCCACGGGTGTTCAGACAGGCCTCTCCCAGCTCTCCAAAGGCCTTGACCCAGCGCCCCCTCAGCAGTGTATCTCTCTGTCTCACAGTTGATGTCCCGATTGTCACCTCCCCTCAGTCCTCAACCCCCTGCCTGTCTGTCTGGGTTACAAACACCTCCCAGACACATCATCTGGCTTTACAGCTGGGGCTTTCCTTAGGGAGCCCTCCAGATTTGGCTGGACTAGGGCAAGGCAAGGAGGCACTTAGGGTGCAAACTTAAGGAGGTGCCCACTCGCAGGCTCCTATAAATGCAGGGCCAGGCCTGAGGGTGCTTGCCTCATCTGGCCCCAGCTCTGTTCAGACTCCTCAGCAGCCCCCAGTGGGTCCCTTTCCCCTGGTGTTTTGGATCCCATTCTGTGGCTTTTCTCCCACCTCTCAGCGGCTCCTGCTCAGGGTTCCCTCCTGTTCCTCCTCCGGTCATCCTGGGCCCCCTCTTTCGTGGGTACCCCTCTGGGGCAGCCTCTAGACCGATCACCTTGAATTAAGATATGCCAGAGCAGCCCAACCCTCCACCTTTCTCCTGGCTAAGACCCCAACATTCCACTAATTCCTAGCACTCTCCTTCAGGGCCCTGGGAATGCTGCGTTCACCTTGGTCAGCTCCTGCCCAGGCTCCCCAGTCCAGGTGGAGGCCCTACCCTTGGGTCCCCTTTCCTTCCCTGTAGCCAAACCTTGTCCTTGGGCTCCACCTTCTAAACTTCTCTCATCTAGCCCACTGCTCCTCACCTCTACCATCCCATCCCCTTTTTCCTGGCCACTGGCCACCACCTCCTCCCTGCTGCCACTCCTGCGTGCTCATTCACAGCCCCCAGGGATCTGCCCCGGTTCTACATCTGCCTCTACCCCAGACTCTTTGTGACTCCCCATTAGCCTCAGGAGAGTCCCAGCCTCTCCCCTGGTCCTTTTCAGCTCCACACTCTGGGCTCTCTCTCACCTTTAGGCTTGCACACCTGCTATCCCTTGGCTTCAGACTTGCTGGTCCCTTCTCTCTGCTTTGGAATACTGACTGGAGTTTAATTTAGATGAGATAGGCCTTCCCCCTCTTCTCTGCTTCCATGGCCCCCACCCTGCCCTCTATATAACTCTCACCCGCTCAATACCCATGTCCCTCCCCACATACTCCACTTGACTTACCACTGTCAGTTCCCCCAATGCCTAGAACAGTCTTTGATACAGCCCAGACACTCAGTGGGTATTTGTGGCATGAATAGATGAGTTTATTAATAATTGCATGGATGGATTGTCATGTAGGTGGCTTTGGTGGCCAGGTAGGGCTGAGGGAAGATACTACAGAAGCTGTAGCCAGTGTCTGCCCATGGCAGCAGGTGGCTGGAGGGAAAAGGCCATGTCATCTCCAGCAGGCTGGGTGCTGATTTTAATGGCCCGGCAGTGAGGTGCGTGCATGGCGGAGGCCTGCAGAAGAGGTAATGCCGAGAGGGCAGCCCTGCCCACCTCTAATTATTGCTTGAGTCTTTCTGGCAATGCCAGCTGCCTGCCCCAGAGAGCTCGGTCTCGTCCATCACAGTGTGAGCTCAGGGTGGGGTTGCCGGCACTGCCAGTGGGGAAGATGGGAGAGATTCCCAGGGGCCTTTGGGTCTTGGAGAGCAGAGGCAGCCTCAGGCTTGGACCATGCTCAGCTCCTGTCCTTCCTGTCCCCAGCTGAAGGGTGTCCCCTGACTTGAGGGTCCCATCAAGAATCCTCCAGGGTGGCCAAGGAGAAAGCCAGCTGAAGTGGGGGGGTCCACAAACCGCCCCCCACCCCCAGGCAGGGAGCCTCGGATGGTTTGGTGTCTGCTGACGTGGAAGCCCTTGGGAAAATGGTGCTCTAGTGGCCGCCTGGGCAGGCGGGCAGCTCAGGCCCGGAAAGAGGCCTTCACCACGCGGCCCTTCAGTGGCTGTGGCGGCCGGAAGTTGTTCACCATGTGGATCCTCTCATCGTCCTCTGAGGTGAAAAGCAGGCTCCGGAACTTCTCCATCTTGAGAAGATGGAAGAGATACTCAGGGCAGAATGGGGGTGGTGTGGTCCTCTCTGATCCCAGACATATCATCTGGCCAATTGGCTCCACCTCTCCCTCCTCTTGCTCCCAGGTCTTGTCCCCACTCCTCCCCACTCGTTCTTTCTTTGGGATCCCGACCTCAAATATTCACCCACTAAAGGCCCTCTGAACCTGGACGCTGCCCCACCTAGCTCCAGTTCCAATTCCGTGTAGCTAAGACTTATCAACACCTGCAGGATTCAGATTCTAACACAGTTGGTAGGGGAGGTCCTAGGATCCAGGGACCTAGCCTCTCAGCCTGTGCTGAGGTCCTAATGACTTACAATCAAGTGAACTCCCGAAGTATCTAAATAGGAAAACAAAAACAAACAAACAAACAAAAAGAAAGCAAGAAAGAAAAAGGAGGTTGTGGGGGGGCTGGGCAGCACCTGGCTGACTCATTCAGAAAGCAACCAAATCTTGATCTCAGGGTCATGAGTTCAAACCCCACGTTGGGCATTGAGCATACTTTTTTTTTTTTTTTAAAAGAATCTAAATGTCTATTAGTAAAAGGTGGCAGCCTTGATGGTGGGACCATAAGCTATAGCTTGTTGGTTGGGAAAGTCGCACTCCCTGGGATGGGCCCTGAATGCCATATCATCCCATCTCACCTGGTTCTCTGGGAAAACTCACCTGCCTCTCAGAGATGCTGATAGGTTCCCGCAGCACGATCCAGGTGACACTCTCACTCAGTGGGGGGGTTGTCAGGGAGCCCGGGTAGGTCCAGTAGTGCCGGCTGGCAGGCAGGAGGCACTTGGGGTTGAAGCAGCTGAACTGGGCCTTCGTTCCCTGGGGCAGGGCAGGAATCAGCATAGACCTGCCACTTGGACCAGACCAGCATCCTCCCCACTCTTTCCTGTCAGTAGGATTTAGGCTTCTCCTTGGCCCACTGATGCAAATGTGGGCCTAGGCCTGTGATACCAGAGGCCATCTCCCTGCCCGGCCCAGGCCCGGTCCACCTGTTGGCCGGTATGTAAAAGCTGTGGTTCCTTAAGCTCTCTAGTCTCCGTGTTCTGTCTCTGCTTTGTCCTTCAGCTGCCCTTAGCTTCCTGTAAGATGGCCTTTGACCAGTCCTACACCCAACCGGGTGGTGTGCTGGGCACTCCGTGAGGCCACTGACTCTGGTGAAGAGGAGTCATTCGCAGGGCCCTGCAGCTGCTAACCTGTAACCTTCAGCTCAGCAGGGGTTTGCTATCACATTGGAGCAGTGGATGGGCCCACTCTCTGCTCCACCCTCATCCTCCCTCCCACCAGGCTGCTCGGGTCAGGGCTACAGACCCCCCGGCTCACCTTAAACCGAACCATGTACAGCGCATCTGTCAGCCGGTTCATGCTGGGGTGCTCGTTCCCTGTCTGTTAGGGAAAGGGTAGTGTGAGCCCAGCACCCACCATGTTTGGAATGAGGCCCAGCGCCAGGCTTCCCATGCCCCTCTTGCCCCCAGTAACCACCCCTTACCTCCAAGAAGACACCGACGACAGCCAGGCCATCAGGTGCTGAGGCTGCCTCCCCAAAGGTGCTATATTTCTTGGCATTCCAGTGAACAAGGTGCAGCTGCGGGGGCAAGGCCAGTGCTTAGCGCCTCCGAGGGGCCCTGGAAGCTCAGAGCCGGGCTTCCCTCACTCCCACTGGACTCCTGGCCCCTCTGCAAGTGGGGTAAGGCTGTTAAACCTCCCAAGCCTCTGGGAGGACCCAGAAGAGTCCCCGGTGGAGCCCCCAGTGGTCACAGATAGCATCCACACTGTTCTGAGCCCCACCTTTTCCTGAGCCCCCAGTGACCAAAGAGGAATCTGGCTGGGGCCCTGCCCTTAGTGAACTGTGAAATAGATAATGGCCCTCCGTGTGAAACGTCTTGGAGGAGGCAGTGCTAGCAGCTGGGTCCAAAGAATGAGTAGGGGGTTATCAGATAGAACCCTGGGGAAAACTACCCCAGGTAGAGAGAATAGCGTAGGCAAAAGCTTGGTGGTTTGCAGGAGCTGGGCGTGGACAGGACATTCATCACATGCCAGTCAATATGGGGAGAGATCAGGAAAAGATGAGGTCAGGCAAAGCCACTACGTGTGGGGCCTTAAATGCCAGCCTTGTCCTTAAAGGGTTGTTAGCAAGCATGTGGTGGGACTGGACTATTCTTCAGAAAACTCCTTCTGGACCCACAGAGCAGGCTATTAGTAGGCAGAGGTCAGGTGCAAGACCCCATGCCGGGGGCCGGTGGAAAGTGTCTCTCTGGAAACCCCTGGGTGCTCCTCCTCACCCTCTCCAGAGCCCCACACAGGCACCCTTCAGGTCCCTGACTCTCCTGTCCTTCCCCGAACAGTAAAGGGATTCAGGTAGAGGGCCCTTACCTCGCTGGGGAATGACTTGCCATCTACCGTGTGTTCTGAGCCCACACTGTGCTTCTTGCCCCAGTGGAAATGGAACTGCTTGAGCCGGTATGGCCCATCCAAGGGCCCCCCAGTCACCACTGCAGGAAGAAGTGGGGTGTGGAGTCATTGATGTGAGAGATCCCACGTGGCCCAGCAGGTGGTGGTGCCAGGACCAGGCCAGTGTCCAGGACACAGAGAAAGTTTTCATTTGGAAAATTCGTTGGGCTAACTACGCTTGGGGCCAAGCTCACCTAGTCCCCTAGGCCCTTAGCAGGGCCATGGTGGTTGCCTGAAGGTGGCAAAGGTAGTGATAGAATACGTCAGTCCACTTGGCCATCCTCCCCTTTCCCTCCCACTTCTGTATGGAAGCTGGGACCTTGTCTCCCAGGTCCCCATTACCACTAATAAGAGGACTCTTATGTCGGGATCCCTGACCAAGGGCTAGATTGGAAGGATTCTTTTGTTCAGTCCTTCTGGAAGCCTTTTAGAAGTCATGAGGGACAGAACCTGTTATTATCACTGTCTCATAATGGGGAAAAATGGCACAGAAAGGGCAAGACATTTGGCCCAGGTCACGCAGCAAGGCACTGAGCTAAGATATAAGCCTTTATCTCCCTCGTAAGTCCAGAGCCCAAGCCCCTACTTGCCAGATCACACTGTCTCCCTAGAACCCTGAGCCTGAGCCTTCTCAGGACCTGGTATTTTCCAGAGTGCAGCTCCTAAGGGTCCACACTCTGATGACCAGACCTAGGCCATCTCCCATGGCCTCTTAGTAGGTCCCTACTTATGCTGGTTTGGTGACTTTCTCACCCTGATACCTGGTGAGCTGGGGCCAAACACAAGGCCTCCTGAGACTGATTGAATTTCCAGGTGAAAGGGATCTGGCCGTAGAGGGAGCCCTAGGATCAGGTGACAGCAGCCCTCGGCTCAGAGTTCCACACTAAGGCCCCTCCAGGATGGGTGACAGGCCTTTGTGGGGCCTGTGAGGAGGAGGATGACGGAACAGTCCAAAGGCCCACCCTTGCTACCTGGCCTTATCTGAGAAGCAGGGTCTGTCCATAGCATTGCTGGAGGGTTAACAAAGAGAGGCTGGGAAGGTGGCCATGGCAGGGGCCCAATCAAGCTGTCCCATCCTGGGGAGGCAGGAGTGGTAGGGCCTGCAGGCCGAGCTCCCTGATAGGACCTGTGAGGGCCCACGCCTCCGAGCATGCCCCACCTGGGATGCTACAGTGTGGTCTGTCGGGAGTAAACTCCCCACCTAAGCCCTTGAGCATAGCACCTCTAGCCCTCTCCCAATGTCCTGACTATTGAACAAACTGTCACTCACTGTGCCCTCACCACGTATTCTGCACTCTGTTGCCATCAACCCCCATAGTGTCCTAGAGAGGAACATATTATTACCCCTGTTGGACAGATGTATGGCTGAGGTTCGGAAAAGCAGATGTCATGCCCAAAGTCACACAGCCGGTGAGGGGCAGAACCCCAGCAGTCTCACTCCCAAAGCCCACTCTCCTTCCCCTGACTCCCTACTCCTTCAAGCCTGGGTATCTTAGTAGGAGAGGGAGCTAGGCTTCAAAGTAAGCTACTGGATCACTGATCCAGAGACAATGCCCCCTTGTACTCCCTCCCTGCCTCCCAACAACAGCCTTCACTAAGCTATTGAGGTTTGAATTGAACCCTCAATGCCCTCTAGAGGCTGTTAGAAGGTATAGTCATATGAAAACTGCTCCTTTAAAAACTGTCATTTAGGGTCATCAAGAGCCCCATGTCCCTCCCCCAAGCTCTGGGTCAGAGGATTTTTTTTTTTTTTTAAAGATTTTATTTATTTATTTGACAGAAATCACAAGTAGATGGAGAGGCAGGCAGAGAGAGAGAGAGGGAAGCAGGCTCCTCGCTGAGCAGAGAGCCCGATGCGGGACTCGATCCCAGGACCCTGAGATCATGACCTGAGCCGAAGGCAGCGGCTTAACCCACTGAGCCACCCAGGTGCCCCTGGGTCAGAGGCTTTATTAAAAACTCAGTACCAGGAAGTGTCTCTCTTCTGAGGGTCTGCTGGATTTCTTCCCTTCTGCAACAAGAGCTATAACTGGTCCTCTTTCCCTCTTTTCCTAGCCTACCAGGGAACTCAGTGCTAAGCAACTAAGATCACTCTTCTCTGGCTTCCCTCCTCTTCTCTGCTTTTTGATTTTCTTCTTGAAACTTAAGTTCCCTTATGTGCTTTCATTGTGTGTGGGGGGAAAGGTGGATAGGGGCAGAGTACCAATTACTTCCTTACGCAAGAAACTCTAGCAGCTTCCCTCCTTGATTCACTCCACCCCTCATAGGCCTGTTCATAAGGATAAAATCTCTTCACTGAGGAGCATTTCTGAGGCTTCTGCCTAGGAATTTATTATGAAAGAACCTGAACTCTCAACCAAGGATAAACAGATGTCATAAGTTCTGCGGGCCTCTCTCTGGCCCAAGCTGACTGGAATCTTGAGGCTGTGGGTGGACTGGAGACAAGACTTTTGGAATTGGACCAGGCTGATTTTGGCACACCCGTGCTCATTGGGTCTCTGCTTGCCCATCTTAGAGGTGGGTTCTTGAGAGGAATAAAAGAGTTGCCTAAGACCTTAGCAAGGGACCTGGCACACAGAACACTCCAGCTTCCTTCTCTCTCTGGGCTTGGCCAGATCACACAGGGAGGAGGGTTTGGCCTTGGGCCGCACAGCAGGTCAGTGAGAGGGCCTGGACTGAAAACAAACCTAACCTAAAGCTGTAAATGGAAGAGAAGGAAGGGAATTCGCATTTCTTGAGCATCTGCTTTATGCCAGTACTACAAACATCACTTCCGTTTTTTATTTTTCCTCTCTGTGACCCAGAGAGGAAAAGAGGGTCTTACTGCTCCCGTTGTATGCATAAGGAGATGGAGGCTCAGCCCAAGGCTTCACAGCTAGTGAGAGGTGGAGCCTCCCTTCCCCACCACAGCATCCTGCCCTTCCTGAGCCTGCCCCATGCAGGGTGAGGACCCCAGTGGGAGGGGGGGGGCCAGCCTCTGGCAAGGGCCACTTACCAGTTCGGTCATCGCTGTCATTGAAGTCCACCTGGACAGAGTGGCCATTGTTGGTGATGCTGAGGGATATGCAGGCTTCATAGGAAAGCTCCAGTGGTTTCAGGCTGGGCGAGTACACAGCCTGGCTGGACACAATATTGATTGGTGACTGGCGGTCTCCCTGGGCAATGGGATACAGCTTGTGCCACTGTGAGGGGCCTGCAGGTGGGGAGAGGGCAAGGGCTCGGGCTGGCTTGGATCTCTGAGTTTGCAGGTGGAGGATGCCTGTGGGGGACAGTCTCCCCATACCCCTTCAGATGTCAGCCCCTGCTTTGGAGCTCCAGTCCCACCTCTGCCATTTCCCTCTCTGCCTCCATTTCCTTTCTGCAAAATGGCCTCACTAAAACTCTGCCCCCAGAGGTGAGAGGAGGCCCAGAGAGGTAATTCATGCAAGGGAGCAGGAGATAGCCACAAGCCCGGGTGTGTGGCTCCAGGCAGCGACTCCTCCCCAACTCCCAATACATGCTCCCAGAGGGCCCCAGGCCTCTGAAGTCCCTGACCTGGTCCTCCCAGGTATCTGGCCTCTTCCCACACCTTGAGCATGTTCGTGTTGGTGTTTGTGATAATAGTAACAAGAGCTAAAGTCAACCTAGCTTTGGCTCTGTGACATGTGCTTGCCCCTCACGACCACATTGTGCAACAGAGACTAGCATGATCCCCATTTCATAGGTGAAAGAAACGAAGGCCATTCATGCACACGTGCGTGTGCACGTGCACACACACACACACACACACACACACACAAACTTGGGTACGGGTATAAACATACAGCCTGGGCAGTCCCAGTTGCCCTCCCCTTGCGTGTGCCTACAGATCTATAGAGATTTTCACGTGTGCACACATATGTGCACAGTGACCTGGGTTCGTTGCTGGACCCAGCAACATACATGTGTACATACACACCCACAGTCCTACCAACTACACCTGACACACACATACGCACCATCACACACGAACACCCCTGTTGCAAACCCAGGTCTGCAATAAAAGACTACAGCAAAACACACACTCGTGCAAGCACGTACACACACACACACACACACACCTGCATGCACACCCACGAGCGCCCACCACCTGCCTCCCAGAGGCTCCATCTGCAGCCAAGAGGCTCGGCATCTCCCTGGGGAACATCCTGAGATGCAACCTATTTTTAGAGCTATTGCCGGCTGGTGCTTCTCCCCGTTTTTGGCTTCTTAAGTTTTCCTCAGAAAACAGCAGCAGGTGCCGACAGAGCTGTGTCCCCAATGGATGACTCAGAATCGTGGCCCAGACCCACTGGGTTATTTTTGAAGTCCTGCGAGCATGCCGCATGCCCGCACCTCTATCTTCTGTCCTTCCCTCCCTCATTGCCCCTAGACTGAATGGCCCAGGTCCGGCTGGGTGAGGGGCAGTGGCCTGAGCAGGCAGGCCCGTGGGGCAGGCCATATAAGATACTGTATGCTCAGAGCTGGTAGGCAGGACTAACAGTCAGGGGACTCCAATTCTGGAGGAAGCACCCAGAAGCTAGTTCGGAGCCGGTGCTGGAGGGAAGATGATCTTCTACGGGTACTGTCAACCTGCCCCTTCTCCGTCTCTCTCCAACTCTGCTGGTCTCTGTTGCCTTTTTGTGACTGTCTCTAGCTTTTTCACGCCCAGATCTGGGGGTCTCCCCTCCAGAGTATGCTCCTGTGTCCCTGTGTTCCAGAGGGAGCCAGACACATCACAGCACCTCCCTAGCTTCCTCTGGCCCACTGCCACTTCCTAACCCAAAGATTAGCCCAGGACCCCCACCCTCCCTCAAAGAGTAACTCCCGGAAAAGGGGAGATGAGGAGTGTTCTCTCACCAGCACTTCCCTGTCTCCCCACATCCACCTGCCCTGCCTGGGGTTTCCTTCTGGCAGCGTGGATCTTGGGTCTTCATTGTTCACCTGACAGAAAGCGGGGAGCCGTTACCCCACACCCCCACCCCAACTTGGAAAAAAATAGCTCAAAAGGTAACTGACCTGCCCCAGACCACATTCAAGCCATCTGGCTCTCACCCCTGCCTCCTTCTCCCTTCCTCTGCATCCTAAGGAAACTGAGGCAGGATCTGGGAGCTATTCACCCAGACAGGAGGCTGATGTGGGCCACGCACTCCCACGCTTCACACCAGGACGTGCTCAGACACCCTCCTTGATGTAGACACCCAGACACACTCGTGCACCCCCAGTTCCCCCTTCCTCACATACCTGCCGATGCGAAAGCTCGGACACTTCCGCGGGGAAACTCTCCCGGGGACACCGCGCCCTTGTCCAGCAGAGCCTGGCTCCCGGGAGGTCCCCCCGCACACACGCCGTGCGCGCTCCCCGCATAGACACCCGCGCACTGCGCTCGGCCCCGACCGCCCCCCGCCGCCCAGGGCAACCTTCGCCCCCTGTGCCTGCCGCGGGTGAGTGAGTGTCGGGGCCCCGGTCCGGACGAGCACGGCAGTCGGGCTGCGCGGAGGAGGCGGCAAGACTCACGCTCACCCGCGGGGTGGCTCGCTGGCGGCGGGGCTGGCGGGGTCGCAGCGCGGACTTTGGGCCAGGAGCAGGGGGGCAGGGGAGCCAGGGCTCGCGTCAGGCAGGTGGCCTGGGTTCTGGGGGCTGGACCAGAGGGGTGTCCCGGTCCGGTCCGGAGGGTGGAGGCTTGCGGATCCGGGAAATCCGACTGGGCTCGAGGGTAGGGGGTTAGATCCAGAGGGTCGGGGCTGGCGGGTCTATACCTACCGTCGTTCTGGCCGTAGCCCCAGCCGTGGTGGCCGGTCATGCCGCTGCTGTCCCCGCAGCCGTGCACCTGCCTGCTCGGCTCAGTTCCGCTGGCTCTGGCTGCGGCTCCGGCCCCGCTCGCTACCTCCGAGCTGCCTCTTAAAGCTGCGGCGCGCGGGAGGAGCAGTTCCCGGGGGACCCGCCCCCCAACCCCCGGCAGGGCTGAAGAGGCCGGCGGTGCCCCGCCCCCGCCCACCCGCAGACCAGTTGAACCCCAGAGCTGAGTCCAGGTGGAGAGTCAAGGGACCTAAAGACCTCTTCCTACTCCCCACCTCCCCTCCCCCACCCTGGCTGGACGACTCTCCCCCCTATTCACGTGTACAGGCTCCACTGTACTGTGCCGTGAACCGCCCTGGGTTCTCCACATCGCATCCCATCCCATGAGCCGCAGATCCCATTACCCATTACCAGGGAACCTAGACTCTGGGTCCTGAGTCCTCAGGGATTGGAGAGTCCCCTCAAAACTGCAAAGTGCATTGACCATCAAGTGTCCAGAACTGGAGCTAGACACTATATGGCAGGTGCTGGACCAAGCTTTGGGTCCTTTGGGTCATCTAACTTCCTTAGCTACCCTAGACATTGTGTGGTACTCTAAGAGCCCACTTGCACAGAGACAGGGCTGAAGCCTCGAGAGGTACATGATCTGTGCAGTGTGCAAAGGATTCACGCCCAGATGGTCTCACTCTAGACATTGTGCTCTTTACCACTTCTCTTTGGTGCTGGGGGCAGAGGTCCCATGGTTATGGGTCTAGGAGAGGGGAGAGGACTGGCAATCCAAACCTCTGTCCCCAAAGGGGGAATAGGGAGGAAGTAGCATCCAGTGGGCATTGAGGACAGGTGGTCAAGAGCCAAGAACCAAGTCTGAGACCCTGCCTCTCACCCTCTTCTTCTCTCCATTGCTTCCTCCTTCCCTGCAGGACTATCTGCCCATCCCTCTCCAGCTTGCTGTTTGTCCTTACGCTCCTTTTCTCTTCCTGACCTTCGGCACCCCTGCTGGGAACTCAGGCCCTCCACCCTGTACTCAACCTCCCTGCCTGCCTTGGCCCAACATTTTCCCACCAATAAGTCTTGGTCCTTGCCGTGCCCTCCTTGCTGGTGAGTCCTCTGTCTTCCACCCACTGGCTTCAGGCCACCCAATCTGATTCATGTTAGGACGTGGCCTTGTGCCAAAGATAGGCCTCATCTCTGACTAGGCCTCAGCAGGCAGTTTTGGGAAGACAAATAGGGGGGTTGATGGAAGGACAGACAGAAGATCCCACTCAGGGATCTGTACCCAACAGGAGGTAGAGGGCCATTTGACCTTGACCAGAGGAGACTTTTTCAGGCCCTGCTCTTCACTGACCTTGTGAAGGAATCTGCCATCTTGTCTGCCTGACTCCCCTACAACTCTGTGGTTATCTCAGTTTCCCTCTTCTTGGCCTCAAACCTCAGTTCCACAAGTTAGAGTTGCGGAGATTAATTGACAACTGGTTGGCTGGGTCAAGGTCAGTCAGTGACTTCACAGCCCTGCCTAGATCTCTTCTCTGACCCAGGAGCTGGAAGGTGTCCTTACTAGAAATAGGACCGGCAGGTGGGGGCAGGAGACTCCTGATAGAGATTTGGCACTATGGGGCCCTTGGAATCAGCATGTGACAGGCCCCAGGGCTAAGCCAGAACTCTCATCCTCACACCAAGAAGACAAAAGCTTGCTCAGTCCCTTCTCCTGGGGGGAGTTGCAACACTCTCAGGTCTGGGGAGGGGGCCCAAATGTATCTCCTTCACAGAGCTACTTCTTCCTTCAGAGTCACCCAGGCCTAGTCCATATTTATTTGTAGTATTTAAAAAGTTGGAATTATGCATATAATTTTGCAACCAATTTCATCTGCACAGCAACCCTAGATGGATTTTTGCCCCCTTTTTTTTTTCCAAATGAGTAAAGTAAGCCTTCAGGAAATTGAGTTAGGGAACATAGCAAGTGACAGAGCAAAGATAAAAAGTCCAGTGCTGCCCAGTTCCTCATTCAACATGTTTAAAAGCATGAAGAGGGGGAGGAAGTGGATTTTAAATTTGATTGTCATTTGCATATATGCAAGACTTTCCCTGGAAGAATTTAAGCTTTGGAGAGTGTTTGCCTCCTGGAAGGAGACTGGGAGACTGGAAGGGTGGGGGAAGGTGCGGAATGGGGGTGGGAGGGACACAATTGCTTATTCCTTTGTACCTTCGGGAGGAAACTATTACCTCTTTAACAACCAAATACAAGTTTATCTAATTCTTTGCTTCCTGCACTCTGTCTTCAGCAATTTTCTCCGGGTTCTGGAGTGCTGGGCAGGTGAGAGGAGCCAGTGCGCTCTGCCCAGTTTTGCCCATTTCAGGTAAAGCCCTCGTTAGCCCAGCAGCCCATTCAGGTCAATCTGGGAAAGCTGATAACCCCATTAAGGAGCCTCCTGTCTCAGTTATGGGCTGTCTTTAAAAATGAATTGGTTTCACTGCCCAGAAGTTTACTCTTTGGTCTCACTGGCATTAGTGGCTCCTAGATTTCACTGTTTATAAGGGAGGGGGAGCAGGGAGAGGGTGTGGGTGGTATGAGGGCCATGATGAATGGTTGGGGGAGGAGGGCAGGAGCAGCTTAAACAGCCATAACTCATTCAAGTGGCCTTGACCAGATCTTACTTCCTCTCTCAAAGGTACAAAGGTACACCTTGCTCTACAAGGTGACGAAGGGATTGTCCCTGCCTGGCCTAGCTCATAGGGATCCTGTGAGTATTGGTTGAGACAACAGATGTCCAATGCTGTTCCAACAAGTAGAGTCCCATGTACTGTATGTGGCTTTGTTGCTGTATGTTATGCACAGGGCCTACAGGCCGCCTACAGGCCAGGCCAGAAGCCTTGTGGCCTGGAGACTCTAAAAGCAAAATTATAGCTTTTCTTTTCTTTCTTTCTTTCTTTCTTTTTTTTTTTTTTCTGTAGTCCTTTGGTTTTATTTTCTTGGATTAAAAAAAAAGTAAGGCATAAATGTTTTTATATGGTCTTCTTGAAGATACCCTTTAAAATAACTTATCAAATGGCTTTATTCATGGCTCTTGATTATCAGTATTCATCAATATTACTGTCAGCCATGATTAACTCGTTAAAATTTCAGAGAAGAATAAAGAACTTTCATGAACATTTCTCCCAAATCCCTGAGAATCACAATAATCATAGATACAAATCTATATTTTAAGGTTTTATTTCTTTGACAGAGAGATAGAGAGCACAAGTAGCAGAGCAGCAGGCAGAGGGAGGAGAAGCAGGTTTTCTGCTGAGCAGGGAACCTGATGCAGGGCTGGATCCCAGGACCCTGGGATGCTTAACTGACTGAGCTACCTAGGTGCCCCATCACAGATACATTTTATCCCTTCATCATAAATCTCTGGAAAGTATCCGAGTTCGTTCAGTGTTCACAAGGCAAGGAGCAGTGTCATAGAGGGTTAATCCATGTAAATTGGTTTCCACTTGTAAAGAAAGTTTCTGAAAATCACAATGTAAGTCAGGAAAAAACCACAGAAGGAGAAAAACATAGACCATTCTGCTGCAGTGGTGTTCATGTGAAGCATGTAAGCTTTGTCCTCAGGGTTCCAATGGAGTTTCTGTACAATATCTGTGCCAAAATTCCCACTGGATAGAAGTGATGAACAAGTCAGCATGCTAAATGCACTTCCTCCACATAACTTCCTCCAGATAACCACCGGTCGTCTGATCCAGAAGACTTGTTTGCCGCCAATTTTGAGCTGCATTTGGTAGGAAAGGATAGTCTGAACGAACATGTGTAACGAGCTAATACGAAAGGTGAGCACAGCTCCACATACATGTACAAGAATAAGGCCGTTGTCTGGAAGTTTGCAACAACAGAAAGTCCAAAACAGCTCAGTAAGCCAAGTATAAGACCAGCCTCAATTAATTTGATGATATGACTCTCTTTAGGATTCAGGGCATGAACTTGCTTGTAACGAACATAAATGGTTGCAACGCACAAAACTGCAGCAGTATTTAACATTGCCCCAAACAAGCATTTTTCTGGAGCTACTGAACCAGTGTCACTGATATAAGGCAGAGCAGGGTCAGCATGGTGAAGTGTTATGGCCGTAATGTATGAAAATATGAAAGCAGTAGCTGTCCAAATTACTGGGGCAGAAGGGAGGAAACAGACCTTGTTAAAACCACCACATCTCAAATAGGTCTTTGTTGCTTGTTTGTTTGGTTTTATCTTCCTCACTAAACCTTAGTTTCTGACAAGAGCAGGAACCAACTGTTTTGTTTACCATCATATTTCCAGCTCCTGTTTTACAAGCTTATAAGGTACTGGTCTTCAAATCTGTACAAACCTGCACCTATCTTAAATCCTGAAATCTTCTCTGCTTTCTTTGAAGATCCATGAATCAGAACTGCAGTCACAATTCTTAAATTTCACAAATATTTGAAAGCCACGGGTAATAAGATTAATTCCTTATACTGTCTCCTCCAAGTGGTGACTCCTTGCTTGGATGACCCTGCCAGGGTGGGCCGCCACATCCAAAGCCGGCCAGTGGGACTGAGACAGGGTCAGCTTTTTGTATTAAAAAAAAAAAAAAAATTTCTGGGGTGCCTGGGGAGCACCCCAGAATAAAATAAATAAATAAGATAAAATATTTTTTTAAGAGTCTATTTGTTTATTTGACAGACAGACATCACAAGTAGGCAGAGAGGCAGGCAGAGAGAGGGGAGGAAAGCAGGTTTCCCACTGAGCAGAGAGCTGGATTCGGGGCTCAATCCTAGGACCCTGGGATCATGACCTGAGCCAAAGGAAGAGGCTTTAACCCACTGAGTCACCCAGGTGCCTCATATATAAAATCTTAAAACAAAAACAAAAAAACATTTCCACTCCAAGTATGTAGGTATGTGTGTGCAAACAGTGGGATAGGATGAGCCCTGACATGGCCTCCAGCATACCTGGCTGTGGGACCTGGGGCGAGTTATTTCACCTCTCTGAACCTGTCTTCTCATCTATAAAATGGGAACAGAGAGTCTAGAAGGCTAATAGGATGGTCAGGTAACATGATGTCTGTGAGACTCCTGGTGTCAAGGATGTACTCCTCAGACCCTAGAACATCTATTCTTTCCCCCTTTCCTTAACTTGTTGGACACATTTAGGACCCCAAACATTCCTTTTGCAATTATAATAGTGACACCTATTCATTGTAGAAAACTTGGAAGAATCAGAAAAACACAGAGAAGAAAATTAAAGCCACTGGCCATATGATTACCCAAGAGCCAAAAGTGTTAACATTTTAGTGGCCATCTGCCAGGCTTTTTTGGTATGTATTAGTATTACTGAAAAAACAATCAGAGTCACACGTATAGCTTTGTGATGGGTTTTTTCACCCAATGCCCTATGGTAAGCATTTCCCTGCTCAGCCAGCCTTGGAGAACTTGACACTTAATAATTGCACAATGCTCTAATGTATAGATAATAACCAGTTTTCCCTACTGTAAATAGCACTACAGTGAACATTCTTATTTATACATCTGTGCGGGCATGTCTGATGATTTCCTTGGGACAAACTGCTGAATGCCAAAACCGATGATACACATATTGCCAGTAAGACATTTGAAAATGAGCAAGTATGGTGGAAGTAGTTTCCAAAATTTATTCTTTCATTCAATACATGTTTATTGAAGCCTTGCTAGTGCCACATTCTGAGCCAGGCTTGGGTGATAAAACTGGGAACATGACAGAGCCACACCTGCCTCAGGGGAGGCGTGAGCAAGAAAGACAAGAAATTGGCCAAAGAGCACCAGAATGAGAAGGGCAAAGATAGGCAAGGACAAGAAGGGAGAGATTGTGGTGGAGGCCAGGGAGGGTGTCCTGGGTGTGACTCATTCTTTATGGCTGATTTCCCACATATTGTATGCTCTTTCAGGGCAGAGCTAGCCCCAAACTGCCAGGGAGCCCAAGGATTTAGTCTGCCCCAGCCAAGACCAACCAGGATGGGTAAAATAATAGATCTCACTGGGGTCTGGCCAGATCTGCTGGGGTATTTATTTCTAATCCTTGTACCACTTTTTAATAGTTGTGAGGCCTTGGAATTGTACTCACCTCTCCAAGCCTCTGCTCTCTTGTCTATGAAATGGGGTGAGCAACATATCTATTGCATTGGTGAGCCCAAAATGAGATGGTGCATGGCAAGGCTGGAAGGTAGTAAGTGCTCAGTAAGTGGGGGTCCTACTGTGGTTGTGGGGCTCATTTTTCCCACTTGTGTTGTTCAGTGGGGGGCTAGGCTAGGTCAGTGGGTGTTTTTATTGTTTTCAGATTTTTTTTTTAAAGATTTTATTTATTTATTTGTCAGAGAGAGAGAGCGAGCGAGAGCGAGCACAGGCAGACAGAGAGGCAGGCAGAGTCAGAGGGAGAAGCAGGCTCCCTGCGGAGCAAGGAGCCCGATGTGGGACTCGATCCCAGGACGCTGGGATCATGACCTGAGCTGAAGGCAGCTGCTTGACCAACTGAGCCACCCAGGCATCCCCAGATTTTTTTTTTTTAATTTTTTTATTGGACAGAGAGAGTACTTGTTGGCAGCATGCACAAGCAGGGGAGACGGCAGAGGGAGAGGGGGAAAGAGAGGGAGAAGCAGAAGCAGGCTCTCTGCTGATCAGGGACCCCGTTGTGCGGCTCAGTCTCAGGACCCCGGGGTCATGACCTGAGCCAAAGGCAGATGCTTAACTGACTGAGCCACCCAGGAGTGTGCATCAGAATCACCTGGAGGTAAGCCCTGACCCAATGGGACTGGGTATCTTTATTGGTGACCCAATGTCTTTTTGAGGAGAGATCCAGACAGAGACATGAGAGACAAGTACCAGGTGCCAGTGGAAGGAGAGACTGAAGTGTGGGGAGCTGTAAGCCAAGCATTACCAGCCAAACACCAGGAACTAGAAAGGCCAAGAAGGATTCTTCCCTTCAGGCTGCAGAAGGAACAAACATACTGCCCACACTTTGATTCAGACTTTGAGCTTTACTGCGAGACAATACATTTCTGTCAGGTTGGGTTTTTTTTTTTTTTATATAAGAATTTTTTTTTCTCACAGATTTTATTTTTAAGTAATCTATGCACCCAGTGTGGGGCTCGAACTCACAAGCCTGAGATCAAGAGTCACATGCTCTACCGACTGAGCCAGCCAGATGCCCCTATGAATCTACAGTTTTCAGCCACCCAGTTTGTGGTACTTTGTTATAACACCTCTAGGAAACTAATGCTGCGTGGTATCTTTTTACAGACACCACCAACACAAACCCTTGTCAAATTCATACAATTCTGCATGGGCATTATGACGTCCCCCACCAAATTTGGGGATGTTTCCTTTCATGCAGTCCATGACTGCACAGAGCATGAGAAGCTAAGCTGTGGACTCTCACCTGTTGTCTTTTGACCTTCTCACATTCCCTGGGTGTCTTTTATTATCCCTTGTATTTCACCTGTCCAACTGGAGAAGGAAATGTGACAGCATAAGCACATGACATGCTGGGAGAACCTCATGCCTTTGTTTCCCATCAGTTGTATTCTCTGGGTATTGGGTAGGGACCAGGGAAGTCATAAGAGGGTGTGCCCCACCCTGATCCCGGGGACATCACCCAGGAGAATCGTATCCATCACTTTACCGCATCATTACCATCAAACTGTCCCTCCTCCTATTCCCATCCCAGGGTTTACTGGGACAGGGATCTGTGCTCATTTTCATCATATTTCAGGCAATTATTAACCCGAAGGTGCCTTTAGGGTCTGGGAAATAGAAGGGAAAGAACCCTCATCTCCCTTCCTGCTGCTCTTCTGACTTCTAGTCTCCTCTCCCCCTTTCTTTTGGGGTAAATCTCTTCCTTGGCACCCATCCCCACAAGGCAGCCCTCTTCTTCTTGAAAAGTGGCTCTTTACAGAAAATAGAGCGCTTTACATTTTTCTTGCTTTTATATTAAAGGGCCTCAAACCTCGCCCCTGCTGTCTCTCAAGCCTCCCCTGACCATGTCCTATCCTTCACCTAACACCCCACCACATCAAAATTCCTTTAGAGCCTCCATTCTGCCCTGCCTTCTCTGCCTCCCAGGAACGACACCTGCTGTTCTTTCTGCTTGAGACATGCTTCCTTGCCCACACCATGTGAAACATTCTTGGAGAGGTTAGAAGGGGAGTGGGTAGAGTTCCTCTGCACACCCTTCAGGACCCCAGCTTAAGGGTTAGGGTTAGGGTTAGGGTTAGGGCCATATTGTACTTACTTACTATCCCTCTCCCATCTGGAGACTATGAACTTCTCAAGAACAGGGCCGCGGACTTATTTGTCTTTGTATCTGCAGCTGGGAGCAGCTAACTTTGTGGTTTGAAACAAGACCTTGCGTGGGCTTATTGCACCAGAGGATGGAAGAAATGAGTGAACAATAATGACCATAATAATGAAAGTTATTATCCACACAGGATTTTTTGTGAACCTGGCTCTGTGTGTATTCAAAACCTCATTTAAGGCTAACAGAAGCCGGTGATGGAGACCCATTTATCCCCACTGCACAGATGAACAAACAGAGGATTTAAGAGGTAAAGAGCAGATTTCATAAATAGTAAGTGGTTAAAAACCAATTTGCCCGATTCCAGAGCCCGAGTGCCCTACCTACGACTACCGCACCTACAAAGTCACGGACTGGCCAACTAGCAGGGACGCAGCCAGAGGGAAAGACCCGCCTCAGTCCGGGTTCCGGCTGTGGGCTGTGGTCGTGTACCCGCGGGCGGGCTGGGGACGCGTGCGCAGTGAGGTGGTGGCGCCCCCTGCGGGCGGCGCGCGGGAGGCAGAGACAGCGAAGGGGGCGCTCAGTGCGCCTGCGTGCTCGTGGAGGTGGTGGCGGTACTCTGCAGGGGCTCGGCTGTTCGCGCAGCGGGTGCGGCCATGGCGCAACCGGGGAAGCTGCTCAAGGAGCAGAAGTACGACCGGCAGCTGAGGTGAGCCGGGGCTCACCGAGTCGGGCGGGCCGGCCAGCGGGCTCCTCTGCGTCCCGGCCGGGCCTAAGCGAGCGGGCGGCGCGGTCGGGCCTCTTCCAGGCCTCCCGCAGGGCCGGGC
Organism: Neogale vison; assembly: GCF_020171115.1. Classification (NCBI taxonomy): domain Eukaryota; kingdom Metazoa; phylum Chordata; class Mammalia; order Carnivora; family Mustelidae; genus Neogale; species Neogale vison. The sequence goes on from NC_058097.1 coordinate 18,598,449, forward strand.
CGGGCAATCTTGGGCTTGGGGAGCCGACTCTCGGGGCTCCCCGGCCTGGGGCCCTCGGGTGTCCCTTGAGGGTTGGAACTCCCCTTCTCCGAGGGGTGCGCCCACCCGCCACGCGGTGTGCAGTTCGAGGTTCGCGGTCCCAGCGACGGCCGGGTGACCGGGGCGGCAGCCGGCCCCGCCTCGCTGTGCGCTCACTCCTCATTTAGCAGAATCGGGGGATCGGGTGTACCCCATCCCGGTCGCGCAGAGCAGCGCCGAGTGTTAGGGATTGTCCTGAGCCAGCGCTGTCCAATAGGAATATAATGCCAGTCCTGAGTGTGAGCCGCATATGTAATTACACATTCTCTAGTAGCTACCTTAAAAAGAAAAAAGAAACAGGTGAAATTAATTTTAATACAGTTTCTTTAACCCAGTATATCCAAAATATTAACACTTAATATAAACATTTTAACACTTAATATAAAAATTTTAAAAATAGAATAAAATAAATTTATTAGGGATTTTTTATCTCTTTTTTTCATACCGTCTTCGAAATCTCCTATTTTACATACTTGTAGGCACGTCCCAGTTCCCACTAGCGGGCCTCATTTTTGGAGCTCAGTAGCCAAATGTGGTTGATGGCTACCTTAGTGGACACTGCAGGTCTAAGCCATCAGACAGTCCTTTGCTAATTCCTCTCCCTTGCCATTTCTCCTTACACTCCCCATTCCTTATTTATTGAGCATCTACTATGTGTTAAGACAGTGGAAGTAACACAAATGCTTGGCCCCATCCTTTTTCAAGCTCCCCCCCCAACCAAACTGGGAGAAATTATAGTATGTCCCTATATGTCCCCTGGAACTCCCATATACACCTACAGCCTAGTTCTGTGTTAGGGGCTTTAGGCACTTAATTTTGAGAGCAGCATTGAAGGCAGACATTCTCTTGGTTTTTGGAGTTTCTTGGAGAAACTTAGATAACTTGTCCAGAGTGTCCCATGTGTTTGAGCCCTGATGTAAACATAGGCCCTTGTGGCTCTTTCAGAGCCTGTTCTCAGTCACAGCACTCTCCTCCCAAGCTTCTGGGAAAGGAAGCAAGGTGACAGACCCCTTGTAACCAGCTTGTGTTCTTTTGTAAATCCTTAGCATTGCTTGTGTTTTGAATTCAGATATAACCATACAAGACAGAGTTGAGAAGATATTTTAGCTTACTTAGTAACTGGACAAAAGAGAATTTTTGCTGAGTCCCATCCAGTTAAGGACCAAATTTTACTTTTCTTTTCTTCTTTTTTTTTTTTTTTTTTTAAAGATTTTATTTATTTATTTGAGAGAAAGACAGAGAGAGCTGCGTGAGGAGAAGGTCAGAGAGAGAAGCAGACTCCCTGTGGAGCTGGGAGCCCCATGCGGGACTCTATCCCGAGACTTCAGGATCATGACCTGAGCCAAAGGCATTCGTCCAACCAACTGAGCCACCCAGGCGTCCCCCAAATTTTACTTTTCATGGTGAGAATTGGTTATCGGTTTTGGAGTGTCATAGGGAGGCAGCTAGAAGTAAAGTGGTACAGCCAGGCAGCAGTCAGCCAGGCCGTGCTCTCCAGAGTTAAGCCAGCAAGGGAGCAACGAGGATTGATTTCTTGTCTGGCCTCTTTCTTGAAACATGTAACCTAGGCATGCACCAATATTCTCTCTAGGCTCAATATCTGAGTACCCAAGCATCCATCAACCAAAACTGTCAGTGTCTTCTGTGTGCCCTACTTTCATAGAAAAAAAACAGATGTTCCCATCTGTTTGGTTCTTCTAGGTTATTCCTCCATTCACTTGACAGCTGTTCACTGATCACTTACTCTGGACAAGGCAGTGTGCCAGGCATTTGGGGCTCCAGTGGCCCACGCAGGGAGTTATGTGGGCCCTCATGGAGTTTAGAGTGGAATGGAGAGATGGATGTTCCTCGAATAAAAAAACCAAATGAAGTAGTTACCGTTGTGAAATGCTCTGGAGGACATACTGGCTGAACAATAACAGGGCATCTATTTTAGATTAGGTGACAGGGAAAGCACGGTAAAGCCTGTCAGTCCTCCAGACTGTGGCATTTTTCTGGTGATTTTCAGACTTCCCATACTGACAAGGAAGAATAATAGGCTTTCTGGGTGAAGGTAACCAGGCTGGGCCAGATGCCATGATACATGTGTGATCATGCACCTTGCCCTGTTAATGATATGCCAGTGCGAATATATGTAACATATATTTCTAATCTTTATTATATCTTTGTGTTTGATAATGTATACATTTATTAATCATGATATTAAAATAACATTGGGTGCTGTATTTTAAAGCACTCCTGTGGAAGTCACTGTGAGGCTTTTCAGATGATGGTAATTCGGTTTTCTTGGTAAAGCTTTCTCACTCTTGGAGATGTCACAGTGATAAGTTCTACGTCAAGATCTTAAATATACTGGCTCTATGTAATTTAAGGAGAAATGAAATAGAGGAATAGGTTTTAAGTCTAACGCAGTTATTTAATGTTAGTGTATCTAATATATCTGTACTGTAAGTTATCTTGAAAAGAGTAATGGAGGGGCGCCTGGGTGGCTCAGTGGGTTAAGCTGCTGCCTTCGGCTCAGGTCATGATCTCAGAGTCCTGAATGGAGCCTGGCATCGGCATTGGGCTCTCTGCTCAGCGGGGAGCCTGCTTCCTCCCCTCTCTCTGCCTGCCTCTCTGCCTGCTTGTAATCTCTGTCAAATAAATAAATAAAATCTTTAAAAAAAAAAAAAAAGAAGAAGAGAGTAATGGACAAGGAGCTGGAAGACCCAAGTTTTTAGTACTGATTTGACCCCCTTCTAATCATGCAAGGCATCATGCTGAGTCTTAGGTTACTCAGCTGTATAATCCCCATAACACCTCTGCTCTTCCTGTCTCACATGTTTGCTATGGTGATCACATCAGTCATTCTGTCCAAGAACACTCTGAAGGTCTAAGATCACCGTCCAAATAAGAAAGTTGTATTTGTGTGGAAGTTTTAGAAATGTTGAATTTTTATCTTGTTTTGTAGGTTGTGGGGTGATCATGGGCAAGAGGCTTTAGAATCTGCGCATGTTTGCCTAATAAATGCAACAGCCACAGGAACTGAAATTCTTAAAAACTTGGTACTACCAGGTAATGTAGTTTTGTGGTAGTCAATTTACTCTATACGGTTTTGAATTAGAAGCTATGTGTTCTTGACTGACTCTGTTTTGTCTTCTAGGTATTGGTTCATTTACAGTTATTGATGGAAATCAGGTCAGCGGAGAAGATGCAGGAAATAAGTATGTTCTGTTCTTTTCAAACACATGTGTGTTAGGAAGGGCAGTGCACTGCCACAGGAGACTAAGGCCTAAATCCCAACTTCACTTCCTCAGTGAAGGTGACTTGACTCTCAGGTGGAAATAATCCCTGTGTTTAGGATTATGGTGAAGATGAAGTAAGTCAATATAGGTAAAGTGCTAGCATAATGTCCGGCAGATAGACCGTTAATAAAAGGTACCTGCCGTTACTGTCTTCATTGTTGTTATTAGTGCAAAGGAGTAATCCTTATTCCTTGATTTGTGAAATCTAGATAATTCCTAAGTCCTTGCATTGATCCCTAGGAGTTAGTACATAATTTGAAATTATTGTGTTACTGAAAAAAATTATATTTTTGGATTATAAGAATAAAAAAATTACCTTTGATTTGTGTTTCTTCTGAGCTTAGTCCATATATATCTCTCTGTATACTCCACTGTCTCTGTAAAAATGCTGTGGGTTTTTTTTTTTTTTTAAGTTTTTTTTATTTATTTGTCACAGAGAGAGATCACAAGTAGGCAGAGAGGCAGGCAGAGAGAGGAGGGGAAGCAGGCTCCCTGCTGAGCAGAGAGCCCGATGTGGGGCTCGATCCCAGGACATGGGATCATGACCTGAGCTGAAGGCAGAGGCTTTAACCCCCAGAGCCACCCAGGCACCTGTAAAAGTGCTGTTTTAAAGATGGTCTGCATATTATTATTATTATTTTTAAAGATTTTATTTATTTATTTGGCAGAGAGAGATCACAAGTAGGCAGAGAGGCAGGCAGAGAGAGAGAGAGGAGGAAGCAGGCTCCCTGCTGAGCAGAGAGCCCGATGCGGGACTCGATCCCAGGACCCTGAGATCATGACCTGAGCCAAAGGCAGCGGCTTAACCCACTGAGCCACCCAGGCGCCCTGCATATTATTTTTTAAAGATGATCATAATATAGACTTCCAAAGCATTGCAAGATTTGGATTTCAGGCTCTTTTCAGGACTCGGAGGCTGGAATCTCTCTTATTTTTTAGTATATGACAACAGTGAGTACATACAAGAAAAGTCAGAATTAGTTCATATTGAACTCTGATATCTTTTCTTTGGGTGGTAGTGTTTCTGCAACAGCATCCTTTTATTGGTATCTTTAAAGAAAAAGTCCTGTTATCTTTGCTTACTTGGTTGGTTAGGGCAGTGTGTGATGAGAATAAAGTTTCTTTTTCTTATGGAGCTGATTTTATGCTACAAAATGATACCCAGTCTGAGATCTGGGCCTTGAGACATGACAAGGGTATGTGTGGGAAGAAACCTGAATAAGTCTGTTTTAAAGTTAACCTGCAAAAGCAAGCAGTTCAATATAGCACATCCCGAGTATGGTCTGTGGAATACTGGCTCTAGGGAATGTTAATAGCTTCTAATTAGGCAAATGGGTTTCATGGTCAAATGAGCTTGGGAAATGGGCCAAATGAAGTTAAACATTTCTCTACTATAAGACCTTAATATCATGTGTTATATTTATTATTAATTTCTAAGGGGGAATTATAACATGTGGTGTTTGCCAAACTTTGTAAAGCCAGGGAACTTTTAGTATATGTGCTGCCGAAGCGAGCACTAAAGCCAGGGAACTTTTATTCTCTCAGAGCATCTTATAAAATTTATACTCCGTGGCATATACTTTGGGAATATTGATTTATTAGCCTGGTCTTTGATTACAAGTTTCATCCTGTTATCTTCCTCCAGGAAGACTGTTAAAATCTAGAATCAAAATATAGTTAGTGTTCTATTATGAATGAAATATACTTGGAGTTACAAATAACCTTCCCTTTGTAGTCAAAGAAGCCCTTAATTTTTTAAATTCTGTTCTAGCTTTTTCCTTCAAAGAAGCAGCATCGGCAAGGTAAACCATCTGTTTCTTACAGAATATAGTTGTGTTTGAGTATCTAATCGTGCCAGTATATTTTGATTGCTTGAAAAGTTTTGACTTTGAAAGAGCTTATCATTTCTCTGAGAAGAAAGTTAAATTAGCTTTTTTCTTTTAAAGATTTTATTTATTTATTACAGGCAGAGGTCACAAGTAGGCAGAGAGGCAGGCAGAGAGAGAGGGAGAAACAGGCTCCCTGCTGAGCAGAGAGCCCGATGTGGGGGCTTGATCTCAGGAGCCTGAGATCATGACCTGACCGAAGGCAGAAACTTTAGCCGACTGAGCCACCCAGGCGCCCCAAAATTAGCTTTTTTTTTAAAAATCTTGCAAATCTTTATATGCTTAGTAGTTTAAGAACTTAAAAGTACTATCTTTGTTTTTATGCTATATTCTGTATTAAAGCTACAACTTGGGATTAACATAAAGTGTAAATGTTTAGAGGATGGAATATTCTGGTTTACAAAATTTCTAAGACTTAGCAGCATATCTTTTGTTTTTGTACATTCCATATTAATCTTCTTATGAAGCCTTAATAGTCAACTTAATACAATGTTCTGAACAGAAATGATTATTTCTTTGACCTGTCTTATATAGGATTATAAATGTGGGATGTTGTAGTGAGTCTAAACTTGGTCCAGAATATCTCTACCTGCTACCCAAGGTTGTCTGGTCATTTGCGTACTCAGGAATGTTGGGTACAAATAATACAGTCGTTTAAGTAATATTTAAAATAATATTGTGGTTGAGCCTTAGTTTAAATACCATGAAGAGCAGAATTGTCATATCTATGAATGAAATTTGGGTAATTTTATAATATGTTTGCTTGATCTGTAAGTTGAGGGGTTATATTTTAACCAGATTTTTTCTAATTCAAGTCAAATGCTTTTTTTTTTTTTTTTTAAAGAACCGAGCTCAAGCTGCCATGGAATTCTTACAAGAATTAAATAACGATGTCTCTGGGAGTTTTGTGGAAGAGGTAAGTATATGTCCAAAAGCTTATTAAGTCTGACTAGATGGAGGAGGGACAGAGGTGTAGTCCCCATGTAGGATTATTGGATATAAATACAAATCAGGGGTTTAAAAAATTTTTCCTTGCTTTCCCACAGAATAGTTATAAAGTCAGTTTAAAGAAGTTTGATCTTTGTTTTGAGGGCAATAGATCATAAGTATATGCATTATTATTTTTCTTTTTTTTTTTAAAGATTTTATTTATTTATTTGACAGTGATCCTGAGTAGGCAGAGAGGCAGGCAGAGAGAGAGGGGGAAGTGAGCTCCCTGCTGAGCAGAGAACCGGATCCAAGCACCTGAGATCATGACCTGAGCCAAAGGCAGAGGCTTTAACCCACTGAGCCACCCAGGCACCCCTACACATTATTATTTCTGTGTAGAAATGTAATTTTTTAATAATTCAAAGCCCTAAGAATTTAGAATTTTGAGTTTATTTATTTTGGTAGTCTCTACATCCAGCATGGGGCTCAATCTCATGACCCTGAGATCAAGAGTCTCCTGTTACACTGACTGAGCCAGCGAGGCACCCCAGTATTTAGAATTTTGAATCTTTGTATCTTCATGTTCAGTTGAGAGTTGAATTACTTTATCATTGGAGTCTAACATGTTGCCTCATTTGTTCTAAAATAGCTTAACTGTTTCTGCCATGTTTAATATGATTATAAAATTTTTCAATTTTTTTTCTGTGTCCTATTTAGAGTCCAGAAAACCTTCTAGACAATGATCCTTCATTTTTCTGTAGGTTTACCATTGTGGTTGCAACTCAGCTTCCTGAAAGGTAAATTTTTATGTTTCATTTTTATTTTGGTCTCCTACTAGATTTGCATAGTTTTGTTTTCTCTGCAAAGACTGTAGTTCTTAAAATTCTTTATTTAAAAAAATTTTAAATTAATTCATTAATTATACAGTGTGCTTGGGGGTGTAGATAAGTGTTTTATAAATAATTTCCTCTTTGTTAAAGAAGTGTCTTTCAATAATATTCTCCCTAATACAAAAGAGAAGGCTTTCATGTCCCTGTAGTCCAAAAGATAAACTTTCTGTGAGACTGCAGTCTTGTGGAATTGCTTGTTTTTCAGTGTATCCATGTCTTGCTTGTGTAAATGTAACAGATATGTATTTGCATTTATTACTTAGTTTATTTTAGGGTATTTTCCTGTTTGGCCTGTATCCATTTGCTTATGTTTTTATTTATTGTGCTTTCCTTTACAGTACATTATTACGTTTAGCAGATGTCCTCTGGAATTCACAAATACCTCTTTTGATCTGTAGGACTTATGGACTAGTTGGTTATATGAGGATCATTATAAAAGAACATCCAGGTAATTCTGTTGCACATATAGGGCTTGTCATTGATTGCTTTAGCTACATTTTTAGAAACCTGGCATTTGAGAAAGTCAATTTTATTTTATTAGTATTTTTTAAAATTTATTTATTCAACAGAGAGAGACGAGAGAGAGAGAGAGCATAAGCAGGGGGAGCAGCAGAGGGAGAGGGAGAAGCAGGCTCTCTGCTTCTGCAATGTGTCCTAGGATCTGGGGATCATGACCTGAGCCAAAGGCAGACACTTAACTGACTGAGCCACCAGCCCCATAGGAAGTCAGTTTTAAATTACAGAGTAGGGCACCTGGGTGGCCCAAGATGGTTAAGTGTCTGCCTTCGGCTCAGGTCCTGATCCCAGGATTCTGGGATCGAGCCCCACATTAGGCTCCCTGCTCGCAGAGAGCCTGCTTCTCCCTTTCCCTCTGCTGCTCCCCCTGCTCGTGCTCCCTCTGTTAAATAAATAAATAAACTCTTTTTAAAAAATTGCAAAATAAATTTTAACAGTACAACTCTGGTTACAGGTTCAGAATCAATAGTCATTAATATTTCCTTTACTTAGCATTATAGAAGGATACAGAGCAGGAGATACAACAGGTACAGCTTCTTTATTTTATTAGGAGGCCCACCAGCAAAGTAAGTCCGTAGCTTTTTTTGCCCCCTAACCCACATAGGGCATGTAGAGCTGCTACAGGTGAGAGTCAAGGTATATGGGTCACAGTGACACATAGACGTCATACTACCTTTCTCTCCCAATCTTTCATTACATTCTCATAGAGGCCTTAGGTACAGTTCAGGTACAGTTCTACACAATAAACAAGGCATTTACCTGACTACTGCTCTAAGTAAACAGTATTACAGGAGACCGGAGTCGTACATAGGCAGGCTTGCATTAGCTCAAGATTGATGTTAGACCTTTACTTACAAATTTTTTTTAAAAAGATTTTATTTATTCCCTTTTTAAAGATTTTATTTATTTGACAGATAGGCAGAGAGGCATGCAGAGAGAGAGGGGGAAGCAGGCTCCCTGCTGAGCAGAGACCCTGATGTGGGTCTCAATCCCAGAATCCTGGGATCAGGACCCGAGTTGAAGGCAGAGGCTTTACCCACTAAGCCATCCAGATGCCCCATTATTTATTTATTTGAGAGAGAGAGAGGTGAGTGGGAGAGAGAATCTCAACCAGACTCAGCCCTAAGTGAGAGCCTGACTAGAGGCTCAATCTCATGACCCCGAGGTCATGACCAGAGCCAAAACCAAGAACCAGACGCTTAACTTGCTGTGCCACCCAGGCATGCCTCTACTTACAAATTTTTAATCTTAAATCATCATCCAGTTTTCATTCAGTATTCCTGCATGGCTCTGAGCCAGGTACTCTGCTAGTGTAGTGATAGCCCTTGGTGTTGGTAGTGTCACTGGGGAGTAGTATCTGCTTGGGCAGTTAGGGGGTGGCTTGTGGGGATAAACTGTTGGCAGGTGCTAGTAGGCCTTTTAAGACTTGTAAGTGAGAGAGTGACAGGTGAAAATTTTATTTCAAATGTGTACCCTGAAGTGGGGTAGAGAATGAATGGATTTGAAGGGGCAAAGATTGGAGGAAAGGGTTGTTGTTAGGAAATTTCCAGTATTGTAGCTAGGTGAGAGAGACAGACCAACCCCCTGACCTAAGGCTGATGTTACAAGGATAGGGAAGAGGGGGTAGAAAATAATGAGGGTTAATGTTGCTGGCTGTGTGCCTGCCTTAATGTAGATTATTTCATATAATCTTTACAAAATCCTTATAATGTAGGTACTATTATATCTCCTTTTTGCAGATCAGGATGCTGAGGCACAGAGAGATTAAGTTATTTGCCTAAAGTCACACAGTTTGCAAGTGACAAAACTTGGCCTAGTTCTAAATGGTCAGTGAAATTACACATTCCTGTTCTTCCCCCATATGGAGACTGTGATATTAGGACATATGGCATAACTGATGTTGGGCCAAAGAAGAAAGAAATCAAGGATAGGGGCATCCAGCTGGCTCAGTCAGAAGAGCATGCAGCTCTTGGTCTTGAGGTTGTAAGTTTGAGCCCCACTTTGGGTGCAGAGATTATTTAAAAATAAAATCTTAAAAAAAAAAAGAAGGAAGGCTGGGACAACCATCAGGTTCCTAGGGAAGAGGTCTAGGTAGATGGTGATGATGTCTACTAGAGACCACAGGAGGGGAAATATACTGTTGTTAAGTATTATCTGAACACATATTTTATCAATTTTGATCTTTTAAAATTATAATAGCAAGAAAATTAAACTAAAGGAATTTTGAGTCTTTCTTATTAAAATTATAGTCTACTTATGATTTATGCATTTGGAAAAATGTGAATGTATATGTATATATAAATTTATCTCAACAGAAAAGGGGTGCGTGGAGGGCTCAGTTGGTGGAGCACTTGACTCGACCTTGGGGTTACGAGTTTGAGCCCCCACATAGGGTGTGAAGCTTACTTATAAAAATTAAAAAATTAAAATCAGTTCCTTGGGTTAAAAAAAGAAAGGAAACAGAAAAAAACCTGTAAGCCCTATGCCCATTTAGAAATTATAGATTTCTGGGGCACCTGGGTGGCTCAGTGGGTTGGGCTTCTGCCTTCGGCTCAGGTAATGGTCTCAGGGTCCTGGGATCGAGCCCCACATTGGACTTTCTGCTCAGTGGGGAGCCTGCTTCTCCTTCTCCCTCTCTGCCTACTTGTGATCTCACTCTGTCAAATAAATAAATAAAATCTTTTTAAAAAATTATAAATTTCTTTGTTTCATGATCTGTAATGTTTAATTTTTAATTTTTTTAATTTTAATTTTTTTAAGTTAAATTTAAATTAAAAAGGTTTTACTTATTTATTTGAGAGAGAGTGAAAGTGAGAGAGATCACAGAGGGAAACGGGGAAGCAGACTCACCACTGAGCAAAGAGCCTGATGTGGGACTTGATCCCAGCACCCTGGAATCATGACTTGAGCTGAAGGCAGATGTCTAACTAACTGAGCCACCCAGGCACCCCTGTGATTTTGTTTTTAATTATATTAAGCCTTATCACATAATTTACAAACTTGTGTTGATGATCTGTCTCCTCAATTTTAACCCTTCTGATGAGTTGGCAAAAGCACCATTACCAATCATACATATATGGTAGTTCCACAGTTGTGTCTTTGTTTTTTGTTTTTTTGGTTTTTTTAAGATTTATATATTTATTTGACAGACAGAGATCACAAGTAGGCAGAGAGACAGGCAGAAAGAGAGAGGGGAAGCAGGTTCCCTGCTGAGCAGAGATGCGGGGCTTGATCCCAGGACCCTGAGATCATGACCTGAGCTGAAGGCAGAAGCTTAACCCACTGAGCCACCCGGGCACTCCCACAGTTGTGTCTTTGAATAGCTGCTTAGAAGACAATCCTGAATTATAACTTAGTCTGACTTAGTAAAGAATCCGCAAGCCAAGTCTGCTGCTATATCTTGAAACACTGAATTTTAAAAACATCTGACCTTACAGACCATCTATAAAATGTGAGAAGTATTAAATATTCTTTATTTAATATTATATGTAAACACACAAATGTTTTTCATTAAGTAAAAGGGAACATTTTAGATGCAGGGAATTTTATTTTATTTTTTTAAGATTTTATTTATTTATTTGATACACAGAGAGAGAGCACAAGTAAGCAGAGGGAGAGGGAGAAGCAGGCTCTCCGCTGAGTAGGGAGCCCGATGTGGGCCTCGATCCCAGGATCCTGTGATCATGACCCAAGCCGAAGGCGGCCGCTTAACCAACTGAGCCACCCAGGCACCCGCTGTGGGAATTTTAATTAAATTGGCATAGTTAAAACCAGAAAGATAAAGTGGACACTGTCAGTTTTTCTTTAGCCTTGCCTTTAACAGGCTAAGGAACACAACTTGAAACATAGCTGAGTCTTGTTTTTCTGAGACAGTGAAGGGATTTCCTCAGGATTTAAATATATTAATATAATCAGTTAGATAAATCTAAATTTTAAAAAATCTCCTATAAGTTTAGAGATAGCATTTACCGTCTCTATGAAAAGCTGAACATAACTAATCAATTCCTATCATATTTTTAGAAGGGGAAAATAGTGACAGCACTTGCTGAACCAGAATTACTATCAAAGTTCAAAAAGCTGATCATATTCATTTAACCGTGAGCCAATCTTATTTAAATCAGAACTGTTCGAAAGAAATATTCTGTCAGCCATTCATGATTTGAATTCTGGTGTATGAGATCAATTTAAATATGGCACACAGGGACGCCTGGGTGGCTCAGTTGGTTAAGCAGCTGCCTTCAGCTCAGTTCATGATCCCAGCATCCTGGGATCGAGTCCCACATGGGGCTCCTTGCTCGGCGGGGAGCCTGCTTCTCCCTCTGCCTCTGCCTGCCATTCTGTCTGCCTGTGCTCGCTCTCTCCCCCTCTCTCTCTCTGATAAATAAATAAAATCTTTAAAAAATAATAATAATAAATAAATAAATATGGCACACATAAAAAAAAGTCTCGAGACATTTTTGTTTTGTAATAAATGAGCATGGCCAGCTATTTCTCCTTAGTAGCTTTTTCAGATAAGCTATCAAGTCTGCCCTTCCTCCTCTTGATGTCACGGAGATCATTTTAGTTCCATGGATGTACTTCCGGGATTCTCCAAATACCCCTTCAGTGTCGCCTCTCCCCAGGCGTTGCCTTTGTTCTTATTGGCATCTGTGTAAGAAAATCCAGAGGCCTGACCTTTCAACCAAATAAACCATGGAGATTTGGCCCAATCTTGTGCTTGCCTCCCTTTTCCACAGTATGGCACTGGGCACTTTTTTTGAACAAAAAATCGTCTTGCCCCTCTCAACATCATCCAATTTTAAATCACTCTTTTGTCATGCACAAAATGAAGCTGCTTGCTTGCAAGCCGGATATCCCACTCTCAAAAATTACAGATTTCTTTTTTTTTTTTTTTTAAGATTTTATTTATTTGACAGAGAGAAATCACAAGTAGGCAGAGAGGCAGGCAGAGAGAGAGCGGGGAGAAAGCAGGTTCCCTGCCGAGCAGAGAGCCCGATGCGGGGCTCGATCCCAGAACCCTGGGATCATGACCTGAGCCGAAGGCAGAGGCTTTAACCCACTGAGCCACCCAGGCGCCCCCAAAATTACAGATTTCTTAAGCCCCTATAATGTAGTGTATTCTAGAAGTATCACTAAAGAAGTCTTTTTTGGGGGGTATTACTTGTTTCACAGTAATAGAATCTCATCCAGATAATGCATTAGAGGATCTACGACTAGATAAGCCATTTCCTGAACTGAGAGAACATTTTCAGTCTTATGATTTGGATCATATGGAAAAAAAGGTATGTATGACCTTCCATTTACAGATAGATTAAAAGATTTTTTTTTAACCTCTAGATTTTGAATTATACCACAACGAGAAAATACTATAAATATCCATATTCTCGTCATCCAGATTACATAGTAACAACATTGCACTTAATTTGTTTGAAGTGAATTTGTTTTCCAGCAAAATTTGAAAAGTTCTTTTATTTACTTATTTATTTTTAAGGATTTTATTTATTTATTTGACGGAGATATCACAAGTAGGCAGAGAAGCAGGCAGAGAGAGAGGGAGAGGGAAGCAGGCTCCCTGCTGAGCTGAGAGCCCAATGCAGGACTCGATCCCAGGAGCCTGAGATCATGACCCGAGCTGGAGGCAGCGCCTTAACCCACTGAGCCACCCAGGTCCCCCTGAAAAGTTCTTTTATTGAAGAGAAGTTCGTTAACTGAACATATCAGTGTAATCAACACCCAGGTCAGCGAATTGGACATAAACATATCCCAGCAGCCCTCTTCATGACCCCTTTGTAAACAATTAGATATACTTCTTAAAAAGTGTGAATTGGGGTTTGGTGTTTATTGAAATTAATTCCTCTCTCTTTTTTTTTTTTAAGATTTTATTTATTTATTTGACAGAGATCACAAGTAGGGAGAGAGGCAGGCAGAGAGAAAGAGGAGGAAGGAGGCTCCCTGCCGAGCAGAGAGCCCAACGCAGGGCTTCATCCCAGGACCCTGGGATCATGACCTGAGCGGAAGGCAGAGGCTTTAACCCACTGAGCCACCCAGGTGCCCCGAAGTTAATTCCTCTTGAAAGTTATTTTTAGTGTTTGAAGAGTTACCAGGCAACTCCATATTTCATTATAGAAATAATGATATTTATAATAGATTATGTAACTTAAGGAGTATGTGGGTTTTTTTTTTTTTTCCTACCCATGTATTTATTAAAATACAGGTTTTTGGGGCACCCGGATGGCTCAGTGGGTTAAGCTGCAGCCTTTGGCTCAGGTCATGATCTCAGGGTCCTGGGATCGAGCCCTGAAACGAGCCTCAGCAGGGAGCCTGCTTCCTCCTCTCTCTCTGCCTGCCTCTCTGCCTGCTTGTCATCTCTCTCTGTCAAATAAATAAATAAAATCTTTAAAAAAAAATACAGGTTTTTGACTAGAAGACAGTTTTCTCAGTCTACGATTGATATCTGAAGTCAAGAGATTTGTGCTTTCTCTTTGGGTGGCAGTCTCTGAGACACTTTTCTTGATGGTAAAATAGGGACAGTCATAGTACAAACCTGCCATGTTAGGATTAAATTGGATATTACTTCTAGAAAAAGTTTATAAAGCAATTTTCATTAACTCAGTTCATTTCTCTCCGTTCACCATACTACATATACTGGGAGATGATCATAATTAGTGTTGGATTTGTTAAAAATGAGATGATGTGATGAAAAATAAAGGTAAACAATTAATGTTAGCTAATACTGACATTTTCTTTGATTTTTCTTTTGTTTTTAGGACCATAGCCATACTCCATGGATTGTGATCGTAGCTAAATATTTAGCACAGTGGTATAGTGAAGTACGTCCTTTTTTTAAAAAACACATATTCCATGTGTGACTCTACTTTCAGTTGAAAGGATTTCAGTGGAGGAAAGTGGGAGATTAATTCTTTTCTTTATGTGGTTACAGGGGAGGTGGGTGCTTTTCTGTTTAAATCTGGCATTTCCTCTTTTGAGACTGATACTTTTATTAACAAAATGAAATACCAATAAATGTCATTCTGAAACTGGCCGTGGGGAATGAATGTAGAGAAATGGCCCAGTTTTGTGTTTTCTTTCAAGTCAACCTCTGATTTCACTGAGGTATTTGCTGATGAAATCTCAGCATGGAGGGGAAAATGGGGGAATCTTTGGACTCTAGATTTCCATCTTTTGATTTTTTTATAACTAGAATTTAAAAATTTCTAACCAATTTAGACAAATGGACGAATACCTAAAACGTATAAAGAGAAAGAAGACTTCAGAGATTTGATTAGACAAGGTAATATGATGGGATGTAATTGAATGTTGTATAAAGTTTGAAAAGCAAATTGCTTGAAGCTGTTTGTTGGATTTTTGTCAGGAGCTTTATCAGACGATGTCATCATGAGCTTGTATTTTATTTTTTCTCAGGGGAGGTTTAGGAGCCACTCATCATACAGTTTTTTTTAAAGGACTAATGATAGTTTCCTCATCAGTAAATGAGGAACTGGGGGCTGCTCATACCTACCTTATGGGTTGTTGTGAGGATTCATTCATACCATAAAATGTAAAGTACATTTAATAGTGTCTGATACAGAGTAAAAGCTCAAAAAGATAGCTACTAATATATTAATAAAAAAATGACTAATGATAAACCTGTTTATTCCTAAGTTTCAGTATCCAATCCTCCCTTTTAAGATCTGATGAAGTTATTTCCATAATGCTAGGAAGAGCATAGGGGTGAGAAGGAAAGGGCTATTTTTTGCTAACCAGTTTCTGTTTTACTAGGAATTCTGAAGAATGAAAACGGGGCTCCAGAAGATGAAGAGAATTTTGAAGAAGCTATTAAAAATGTGAACACAGCACTAAATACAACTCAGGTATTAAAGTGTTTCTGAAGAATTCATACAAGAAAGGTGTTTTCTGAAGTCCTCACATGAAATAGTTGATTTTAAATTTTTTTCTTTCTTTCTTTCTTTCCTTTTTTTTTTTTTCAAAGATGTATTTATTTACTTTAGAGAAGGGGCGCCAGAGAGAACATACGTGCATGTGTGCATGATTTGGCGGGGCAGAGAGAGAGGGAGAGAATCCCATGCAGACTCCCAGCTGAGTGCAGAACCTGCTGCCAGGCTTCATCCTATGACCCTGAGGTTATGACCTAAGCTGAAATCACAAGTCAGGTGCTTAACTGTCTCAGCTACCAGGTGCCCTGACTTTAGATTTAAATTAATATTTCCTAAATTGTAAAGTTGTTAGAAATTAGTGTCTATAACACGGATTGAATCGTGTTTTAGTAAAACCATACTGTCCTTGTTGAAATGGATATCTGTGCTTCAGGATATAATAGTGATACAATGATTTATATACATTATTTGAAGTACATGATTTGTGAATAGTAACAGTTTGGGTGTAGGAAATATATAATGAGGTTGATATTTTGCTGGTCCAAAATTGTGTTGCCTAAAAGTTAAATCTTACTCTGCATTTGTTTTTGACAATAGTTACTTGGATATAATGGAAGACGTTCTTAATGACATTGTAAGACATTATCGGAGGATAACTCCATTTAGATGGCCTTTGTTTTGTTGTTAAGGTCTTGCCAGTGAGGTTTTTGGGAAATTTGGAATAACACAACTGGTAAGTTAAGAATTTTCTTATAATTTTAATATGGCAAAAAAATGCTGTCTTTCACATTAGGAAAGCACTTCATTACAAGCTTTTTGGAAACAATGAGGTAGTATGGCTGAGTAATTAAAAGTGTGTGCTTTAGGGGCGCCTAGGTGGCTCAGTCGGTTAAGCAGCTGCCTTCGGCTCAGGTCATGATCACAGGGTCCTGGGATCAAGCCCTGCATTGGGCTCCCTGCTTAGCAGAGAGCCTGCTTCTTCCTCTCCCTCTGCCTGCCATTCTGCCTACTTGTGCTCTCTCTCTATCTCTCTGTCAAATAAATAAAATCTTAAAAAAAAATAAGTGTGTGCTTTATCAGTTTTCTGGTGTGATGATAATTTTCTATGTCTTAATTGAGGTGATGGTTAAAAGGACATGCATCGAACTGTACATTTAAGATTCATTTCACTAAATGTAAAATTTACCCCAATTAAAAAAAAAAACCCAGGGTTCCCATAGTTAGGTTCTGTATAGTGAACTAAGCAAACAGACAAATGAAGTAGATGTTATGAACAAAATTCAAGCAGAGCAGAGGGGTAGAGCATGATGAGGGTGAGGACGCCTAGGATCAGAAGGGGTCCATAGAAGCGTTTTGAGCAGGGAGTGGAGTGACCTGATTTATGTTTCTAAAATATCATTCTGGTTCTTGTGAGGAAAATAGATTGCAGGGGACTGGGAACAGAAACAGAGAAACCAGTTAAGAGGTTACTGGTAAGAAATTTTTTTTTTCCACAAAGCTATAGAATCAAAACCTACAATTTCAATAGTTGTTACTAATGTATGATGATTTTGCCAGCATTAAAAGTACTTAAACTATGTAGTTTTTACCAGAGTTGTTGTCTCTTCCAGTAGTTACTGATTTAGGGTATAAGGGTTTCAAGTTTTTCACAAGCTGAAAACACATGAAGGAATACAAATCTGAATGTCTGACTCAGACGTTCTGAATTACAAATATCTGAAATCTTTGTTATGTCCTTAGATGTAACTATATCAAAGATTTACTTTGGCTCCTTTTGTAATCCATGTGTGATGGAAGAGAACAGGTCAGTCTTTAGTGCTGACACCAGTGGGCAGGAGGGGACTTCATTCCATTCTCTGTTTCCTCATCAGTTCTCTGGTACTGATTCTCAATTAAAGTCTAAGTACAGGGCGGCTGGGTGGGTCAGTCAATAAAGCATCTACCTTCAGCTCAGGTCATGATCCCAGAGTCCTGGGAGTGAGCTCCAAGTGCGGGCTCCCTGCTCAGCAGGGGGTCTGCTTCTCCTTCTCCTACCTCTCCCCACCGCTTGTGTGCGTGCATTCTCTCTCTCTTTCTCTCTCAAATAAATAAAATCCTTATGAAATTATCTAAGCCCATCAGAAGTTCGTATCTGATTACAAGGTAGGAATTCAGAGAACTTGTTTAGGAAATAATGGAAATACAGATGGCCACATTCTTAGTATAAGTAAATCTTTTGTGTTTCTTCTTTAGATCCCAAGCAGTATTGAAGATATATTTAATGATGATCACTGCATAAATATCACCAAACAGGTAACAACCAAAAGTAAATAGTGCCATCTTAATCTTTGGGTCAATTTCTGATGCCATTTAATACTGATTTTTTTTCTCATTCTTTTAGACTCCATCATTTTGGATTTTAGCTCGTGCCTTAAAGGAATTTGTGGCCAAAGAGGGTCAGGGAAATTTACCTGTTCGAGGCACAATTCCTGATATGATTGCAGATTCAAGCAAATATATAAAGCTGCAGAATGTGTAAGTCATGTTTTCAGACTATGTTCACTGTTTCAAACTATGTTTCTGAAAAATTAACCTGTTTATAGTACAGATGAATATATTTTATCACTCTATCAGAAATCAAATGCAGTGGACACCTGGGTAGCTCAGTCATTAAGCATCTGCCTTCAGCTCAGGTCATGATCCCAGGGTCCTGGGATTGAGCCCCACGTAGGGCTCCCTGCTCAGCGGGGAGCCTGTTTGTCCCTCTCCTGCTCCCCCTGCTTGTGTTTCCTCTCTCACTGTGTCTCTTTCTGTTATATAAATAGATAAAATCTCTTAAAAAAAAATCAAGTGCACCTTTGTAATAGTTTCTTTAAAAATAAGCTAAAAAATAGTTTTAGGTATTTTATAGCAAAATTGAGCAGAAAGTACAGAGAGTTCCCATCTACTGAATAGGGGACAGATTTTTTCTTTCATATTTCATGATAAAAACCTGATACTTGGGGCGCCTGGGTGACTCAGTGGGTTAAGCCTCTGCCTTCAGCTCCAGTCATGATCTCAGGGTCTTGGGATCGAGCCCCGCATTGGATTCTCTTTTCAGCACGGAGCCTGCTTCCCCCTCTCTCTCTGCCTGCCTCTCTGCCTACTTGTAATCTCTCTATCTGTGTCAAATAAATAAATAAAATGTTTTAAAAAGGGGCGCCTGGGTGGCTCAGTGGGTTAAGGCCTCTGCCTTCGGCTCAGGTCATAATCTCAGGGTCCTGGGATCGAGCCCTGCATCGGACTCTCTGCTCAGCAGGGACCCTGCTTCTCCCTCTCTCTCTGCCTGCCTCTCTGCCTACTTGTGATCTCTCTCTCCCTCTGTCAAGTAAATAAATAAAACCTTAAAAAAAAAGTCTTTAAAAAAAACCAAAAAAACAACAAAACCTGATATTTGAGCATTTAACTCTTTGCTATGAACTGCTCTGTATATTAACTAATTTAATGTTTACAGCAGCCCCAGAGATACTATTATTGTCCCAGTTTTATAGGTGAGGAAACTGAAATATAGAAAATATAATTTATTCAGAGTCAGATAGCTGGGAAGAAACATAGAAAATATAATTTTCTATATTTTCTAATTTTCTATAACTAATATAACTAATTTTCTATAACTGAAACATAGAAAATATAATTTATTCAGAGTCAGATAGCTGGGAAGCAGCAGAACCAGGATTTGAATCCATGAAACCCAGCTCTATACTCTTTTTTTTTTTTAAGATTATTATTTTTAGGGAGAGAGAGTGAATGAGGAGGGTAGGGGCAGAGGGTGAGGGAGAGAGAGAACCTGGAACATACTCCCCACTGCAGAGGCGGAGGTAGGGCTCAACGCAGGGCTCAATCCCATGACCCTGATATCATGACCTGAGCTGAAACCAAGAGTCAGATGCTGCCCAGTTCTACACTCTTAACTGTGGCCCTATAGGAACTTTTATCTGTAACTTAAAACTTGAAGTCTTAGTTTGATGAATTTTTTATCGTAATGTTTCATAATTTAAAGAGTTTGTTACTGTAGATGAACACCAACTCTCTAGGTATCACTAGTTTGAACCCAGATAGACTGTCCTACGTATAGGTCTCAGTGGATATTACCCTTATGTAGTTTAGGCATGTTGCTGATGAATTCAGGGCCGCTGGCTTGAGTTCCCCAAGGACCAAAGGATGTCACACAGAAGATCTCTGTTCTCTATTGCACTTTTCACCTCAGCCACTGTCTAACACATCTTTGTTCGCCTAGCCTAAGATTTCAACTATTTAAAACTTGGGAAAAGTCAGTTGAGGATAGACTGAAGTATGACCTCACATTGAAGGTAGTCAGCTTCACACAGATATCTTTAGAGAACGAAAGTATAAATAGACTTAAAGGTTTTACATGAATTTGTAAATAGTTTTTTCTTTTTAAAGATTTTATTTATTTATTTGACAGAGAAAGCACAATCGGGAGCAGTAGGCAGAGAGAAAGGGAGAAGCAGGTTCCCCACTGAGCAGGGAGCCCCACATGGGGCTTGATCCTGAGACCCCGGGATCACGACCTGAGCCGCAGGCAGAGGCTTAACCAACTGAGCCACCCAGACGCCCCTGTAGATAGACGGTTTTGAAGTATTTAACTTTCCTTGGATTTAACTTCAAGGAGATACATCATGTTCTTCAGTAACATATGTAGTCAGGTCCTCCCAGAAGCATGACTCATAGATCCTTCTAGGAGGGTAGTTTTTAAGTTGCTGTTACTATAGAGGGAGCTCGGGCATTATCAGATTCCAGAAGTCCATCACCAACACTGGGGAGATTCCCAGCCACTAACAGCTGCTGCTGGTAGCATTTCCATGGCATTTTCACATTTTGTGTCTTACCAAACCAGTATTTTTTCATGAAAAGGAAAGAAATTTGCTTCATGGTGATATTTAAATTTTGCTAACTTTTATTAAGACAGATGTTTGTTTTTTTCCAGTTACCGTGAAAAAGCAAAGAAAGATGCTGCTGCCGTGGGTAATCATGTTGCCAAACTGTTGCAGTCTATCGGCCAGGTAAGCTTCTGAGCTGAGCACATTGTGCCTTTGTGGACAGTACAGCTCCATTTGGCCTGACTGCATAACTCTGGGAGCCAAAAAGGTTTAGACATAGAGGGTGTGGCACTGGTTCTAGGCCTCTTTAGAGGGATCACTCACTTACCTGCCTAATGAGAAAGGCCTTGACTAAGGAAACAAGAAGTTTTTACAGAACTCTTTGCAGCGCTTGGGGAAAGCCTTTCCTCTCCCAGTGATTGGCTTTGTGCTGCAGTCTGTGTTTATCTCCTCTTTTATACTGGAGCAAAACCTGCGTTTCTCTCTTTACAGGCACCAGAGTCCATTTCAGAGAAAGAATTAAAATTACTCTGTAAGTCCCTTGAATTAATTTCCTTATTTGCTTGATTAAAATGTTTTCAGGAATTTTAAATGGCTGAAATGAAAAATTTTCCGTGGTCTCAAGTGGTGATAAGAATTACTAAGAGTTGGTGTTTTTTTGCCTCATCATATAATAAAAGGAGAGTGTGTTTTAAGAGTGGGTCACAGATAGAGCACATCTGTCTATGGTAGTGCTGAAAAGACAGAAAGGTCAATTGAAAATTGTCATTAATACGAAATTATTTTCAGCTTATTACTTTTATTTTATTTTATTTTTTTTTAAAGATTTTATTTATTTATTTGAGAGAGAGAGACAGTGAGAGAGAGCATGAGCGAGGAGAAGGTCAGAGAGCGAAGCAGACTCCCCATGGAGCTGGGAGCCTGATGTGGGACTCGATCCCGGGACTCCAGGATCACGCCCTGAGCTGGAGGCAGTCGTCCAACCAACTGCGCCACCCAGGCGTCCCAGCTTATTACTTTTAAATAAATTGGGAAAGTTTTATCTGAGGACTTTGGACGTGAAGTCTTGAGTGACATGTGCATTGATAGTACTGTTTCAACTTTGATTTGGGGTGCCTGGGTGGCTCATTGCGTTGGGCCTCTGCCTTCAGCTCAGGTCGTGATCTCAGGGTCCTGGGATCGAGCCCGCATTGGGCTCTCTGCTTGGCAGGGAGCCTGTTTCCCCCTTTCTGCCTGCCTCTCTGCCTACTTGTGATCTCTGTCAAATAAATAAAATCTTAAAAAAAAAAAAAAACAACCAAATACTTTGGTTTGTGTTAAATGACTGATGAATTAAGAATTTTGCCATCCAGGGGGCGCCTGGGTGGCTCAGTGGGTTAAGCCGCTGCCTTCGGCTCAGGTCATGATCTCAGGGTTCTGGGATCGAGTCCTGCATCGGGCTCTCTGCTCTGCAGGGAGCCTGCTTCCTCCTCTCCCTCTCTCTGCCTGCCTATCTGCCTGCTTGTGATCTCTGTCTGTCAAATAAATAAATAAAATCTTTAAAAAAAAAAAAAGAATTTTGCCATCCAGTTTTAGAGTGGGTCAGTTCCTAGGATCTTGAAAACTCCTCAAGAGGCCCAAAGCATTTTCTTTTATTTAAGAATTAGTTTAAGGGGCACCTGGGTGGCTCAGTGGGTTAAAGCCTCTGCCTTCGGCTCAGGTCATAATCCCAGGGTCCTGGGATTGAGCCCTACATCGGGCTCTCTGCTCCGCGGGGAGCCTGCTTCTTCCTCTCTCTCTGCCCGCTTCTCTGCCTACTTGTGATCTCTGTCTGTCAAATAAATAAATAAAATCTTTAAAAAAAAATTAGTTTAAGAGGGACACCTGAGTGGCTCAGTTGGTTAAGCATCAGCCTTTGGCCCATGTCCTGATCCCAGGGTTCTGGGGTCCTGGGATCAGGCCCCCCTGAGTCTGTTGGGCTCCCTGCTCAGTGGGGAGTCTGCTTCTCCCTCTGTGCTTTCTTCTTCTCTGTCTGTGCTCTCTCTCTTTCTCTCTCAAATAAATAAATAAAATCTTAAAAAAAAAAAAAAGAAAGAAAGAAAAGAAAAAACTAAGAGTAAGTTTAAGAATAATAAAATTTGTTTTATGTGCTAAGAATTTTTCCCTGTAGCTATTGCTCTTAGCTTCTGCAAAAGTCTTTATTTTGTATGTTCCCCAGCCTTAAAATATATTTATCCATGTTTTTCCTTTAATGACTCTTCCATTGTGCTTGTTGAGGCTTAGTTTTTTTTTTTTTTTTTTTTTTTTGAGGCTTAGTTTTAATGTTTTGTTTCACTACCAATCTTGCACCTTGTTTCTGCATTTGTGTTTGCTCTACTAGCTTATATGATACAAAATTAGAAGCTGGATGTTCAGTACTTGACAGTTAATTCTGTTCTCTTTACTTTGGGGTACGTTTGAAAATTTCCATAATACAAAGGTTTTTTTAAAGCAAGTTTTACAGGGGCGCCTGGGTGGCTCAGTAGGTTAAAGCCTCTGCCTTCAGCTCAGGTCATGATCTCGGGGTCCTAGCATTGAGCCCCGCACAGCAGGGAGCCTGCTTCCCCCCCCCACCCCCGCCTGTCTCTCTGCCTACTTGTCATCTCTCTCTCTGTCAAATAAACAAATAAAATCTTTAAAAAATTTATTAAAAAAATAAAGTTTTACATATTTAAGTGTACAATATATATAATGCTCTCCATTAGGACTACTTATCCTTAATAATGAGAAAAACAACTATTCATTGAGTCTTATCAGGCATTGTGCTAGGTATGCACTTGCTACACTTGCACATTTGATCCACAGAACAGCTTTCAAAGGTGTAATATCCCCATTTTACAAATGAAAGCAAGCTCAGAGATTTGCCATCACCTTCTTACTCAGTGCTGAGCTGGTTGTACTGCCAGGGATATGAATTTCAGTTGATTTGTGCTCTAGTGCCTCTCTGCTAACCATTTGAGTCAAAGAGGTATTTCTTTGGATTTCCATGTCTGTAAAGAGTATACACAGAATTCCCTGTTCTTAGAGTGACTTGTGATTTGGAATATTCACGTCTTAACTGTTTTCTTCCATAATGTCTTTCTTGTTTTCAGGCACCAATTCTGCATTTCTTCGAGTGGTAAGATGTCGATCCTTAGCTGAAGAATATGGCTTGGATACAATTAACAAAGAGGAAATAAGTAAGTATAATAACCTTTTGATGCTAGGTTATTAATTTTAATTAAATTTAGAGATATAAATAAATATTTTATATTTTAATAGTAGTGAGTATATGATAATTGACAGGATAATGTAAATATTGTACTGTAAATTTTATTCTATAAACCAAGAAGTAGTCATACTTCCAAATAGTCATAACTGCAAAATAAAAACTTAGTATATACATGAAATCTTATTTATTTATTTTAAAGATTTTATTTATTATTTATTTGACAGAGATCACAAGTAGGTAGAGAGGCAGGCAGAGAGAGAGAGAGAGAGAGAGAGAGAGGAGGAAGCAGGCTCCCTGCTGAGCAGAGAGCCTGATGCGGGGCTTGATCCCAGCGCCCTGGGATCATGACCTGAGCCAAAGGCAGAGGCTTTAACCCACTGAGCCACCCAGGTGCCCCTACATGAAATGATATTTAGACTACTGAGTTGAAGAAGAGCTAAAGTCAGAACATTACTACATTAATAAGGATTATGTGAGTAGCTGATAGTCCTTAAGAACATAGGGTTTGGTTTTAAAATATCTCCCTCTCCCTTTATTTTACTATTATTTATCATTTTGTATTTTATTGTCACAAAATATTTAAATTTTGTGATAGAATTGCTTTGTATCCTGAAGTTTGAGTATGTAGTAAATTCAGTTCTACATTGTTTTTATGTAATGAATTACCCAAGTTATATGAATTGTTTTTCCCTTTCAGTTTCCAGCATGGACAATCCAGATAATGAGATAGTATTATATTTAATGTTACGGGCTGTTGATAGATTTCATAAACAACATGGTCGATATCCAGGTAAGACTATTTAATCTTATTGTCATATGCAATAAAGTCTTGAATAAATAGTTAAATTGAATTAAATCTTAAAGTTTCTTGGGTGTTCTTGGGGTGTTTATAGTAGTGGTGCTTGAATTTTACACTGTAAGCAGTTTATACCTACTTCAGGTCAGTGAGAAAATACCATTTGTTTTTTAAGTGTAAGTATTTGCAAATAATGGTTTGTTGTTTTTTTTTTTAAGATTTTAGAAATTTATTTGACAGAGAGAAACATAGCAAGAGAGGGAACATAAACAAGGGGAATGGAAGAGGGAGAGGCAGGCTTCCCACCAAGCAGGGAGCCCAATGCAGGGCTCAGTCTTAGGACGCTGGGATCATGAGACAAAAGCAGACACCTAACAACTGAGCCACTCAGGTGCCCCATGAATAATGTTGGTTCTTAACTATTACAGGGAAATGTTGGTTGAATGCATATAGAATAAAACTTTTTCTTTTTTTGGCAGAGTTGGTGGGAAGGAGCAGAGGGAATGGGAGAGAGAGAATCTTAAGCAGGCTCCATGCTCATCACAGAACCCTGCTCAGGGCTCTGTCTCACAACCCTGAGCTGAAATCAAGAGTCAGACACTTAACCGACTGAGCCTCCCAGGTGCCCCTAGAATAAAACTTGTTTTTCTGTCAAGTTCCATAGTTTACTTCTAAGACTCAGACTGAGTTTAATTTAGTGGAATGGGAAAGCTATAAGAAGTATGCCAGTGACTTGAATTCAGAACTCTGAAGATGTAGGGATTTCTTTGCTCAGAATCTATTTTTTAGGTCTGTAAATGTAGTTAATTGGAGAATTGGCATAATCTCAAATATCTTCAGTTGCCTGGAATATTTTTATTAAGATGATAATTTTAATTGTGCCGTATTACTGCATAGCAGCACATTTTAGGAGTATCATAAAACCTGCTGCCCCAACTGATGTAGTATGCCCACTGAGTTACAGTCTTAATGAGCAAGTATACCAGAAGAAAACAAAGGAATAAACACCAAATATGTATTACTTTACGTGTATTGTTTGATAGCTTGTATTTTTGGTTTACTGCATAACAAACCATACCAAAACTTAGTAGTTTAAAACAATAAATTATTATCTTGTAATTTGTGGATTGGCTGGGCTCAGGCATTTCTTGCTGGGCAGAGGGGGCACTCTTGTTGTTGTGTGACACCTGGGGCTGGGATCATTCTGAAGGCTTGACTGAGCTAGACATCCAAGAAGACATTTTCACTATGACTAGCATGTTAGTTTGAACAGCTGGAATTGCTTGGCAGTTGGTCAGACATCTCTCTCCATGGCTAACTGGGGCTTCCTTTTAGTGTTGTATTCTTAGGGCAGACTTCTTACATGATGGCTGGCTTTCCCACAGTTAACATTCCAAAAGACCTAGGTGGAACATACAAAGCTTTTTATGAGTTAGACTTAGAAGTCATACGGCATCACTTATGCCACGTTCTATTGGCTTCATAGGGCCAGTTTAGATTAAGACTGGGAGGGGACTATGTGAGGGCACAAAGGAATGTTCATTGGGGAGCCATCTTGGGAGACTAGTTACCACATAGAGCACAGGCTTTGGAGTTGAACCTAGCTTCAGATCTAAGTTCTGTCACTTACTATCTCTTGATCATGGGTGAGTCACTGTTTCCAAGTCTTTTCTCACTTATGGAATGGCAATAATAGTGTATACCTACTCTTGGATTTAAGGATTATGCAGGTGATGTATGAAAATCACTTAGCACACTATATGGCACCTTGTAAGTATTCAATAAAGGCTTGGTATTATTATTATTAGGAAGAGTAGTGATGGTTTTTAAACCAGAAGGGCTAAAAAATATGATTTGTTTTAGTAACTTTTGAATATTACAGCAATTGTGTTCTTCCTTCCAGTAGTAATAATAGCTTGCTTTTGGAGACATACTATAATCATAAAATCATAAGCATAAGAACTGCCCAGGCCCATATCCAAGTTTTGCTACTTAGGAGCTAAGTAACTCAGCCAAAAAACTTCATCTGTCTGTGCCTCAGTTTTCTCACCTATAAATGGAGATAATAATAGTACCTACTTCATAGAGTTATTATGAGGATTAACTCAGTTTATATGGTACTTAGAACACTGTCCAGCATTTACTAATGCTCAATAAATGTTACCTGTTATAGCTTTATGTCTTCTGTGTCATTTAATCTTCTGGAAATGAACAGTAAACACCATAATTTTTATAAGCACCATAAGTTTTTAGTAGGGTGGGAGGGGCAGAGGGATAGGGAAAGAGAATCTTAAGCAGGCGCCATGCCCATTGCAGAGCCTGATATGGAGCTTGATCTCAAGATCCTGAGATCATGACCTGAGCCAAAATCAAGAGTTGGATGCTTAATGACTGAGCTACCAAGGCATCCCAAGCACCATAATTTTTATACAGAGTATAAATGGGACATCACTTTCTTATTCATTCAGTTCTCTTGTCAAATAATTATTGAGCACCAAGGATGTGTCAGATAGTTTTCTAGATACTGGGTACAGAACAGTAAACAAAGCAGACTTATCAAACTTGAATTTTTAATAGGCTTCAGATGGTTTATTTGATTGTTACAGCTTTGTGATAGTTGTAAATATCATACCTTACTGTTTTGACTAGGACACCTAAAACTGGATTTAGAAAAGTAGGTGCCATTGGTTTTTAAATTTTATTAATGAAAATTAATTCATATTATTTTTTTTAGGGGTATCTAACTACCAAGTTGAAGAAGATATAGGAAAGCTGAAGTCTTGTCTCACTGGCTTCCTTCAGGAATATGGATTATCTGTAATGGTGAAAGATGACTATGTCCATGAATTGTGAGTATTTTTTAGGGCATAGGAGAAATAATACCTGTCTTGCAAGGTTAATCTAAGTTCATGTCTCCATCTTTTTCTGTAGTTGCCGATACGGAGCTGCTGAGCCACACACCATTGCTGCGTTCTTAGGGGGTGAGTTCTGTAGATGCCATAGATAAGAAGACTGGCATCTCTGGTAACACAGTACAGTTAGGAAGTTTTGTTTTCTGAGCAGTTTTAACTAGGGAAGTCACTGACATAGGATGTCGTGTTGTTTAGATTATTTTACTTGTCTCTCTGCTTTCCATCTCCCACTGCTGTCCATCTTAAAGTGAAGAGTCATTTTTCTAAAGCACAGGTCTGATCATGTCTCTTACTTAACTGACCCTACGCGCTGGCAGTATACACAAGCATACTACAGTAATCTTCAGAAAACAAGTGCAGAGTCCTCGATTTGACATTAAAAACACACCATGTTTTGGTTCCATTCAGCCTTTCTGGCCTTGTTTTTTTTTTTGAGTTATTTCCTTTTCCCAGAGACATGGCCTTTTATTTCCTGCTCCTTCAATCCTTAACCCTCAGGGTCCATTTGCCTTAAATCTCCCTATTTCTTGCATGTCTAAAATCGACCTGTTCTTCAAGGCCACATGAAAATTAGCATCTCTTTCATAAAAATGCCCTGGAGGCCTGAACTCCAAGGTCAGGGCCAGGGCACCTGGTTTCTGGTGAGGCCTGTCTGTGGCTTATAGGGAGCTACTCTCTTGCTATGTGCCATTATATAACATTCTTTGTTCAGGGAGGGGAGGACAGATGGGATACCTATCTGGGCATTAAACCCATCATGAAGGCCTTATCCCATGACTCTCTTTATCTCCCAAAGACTCCTGTCTTCGTCTCCAAATACTATCACATTAGGTATTAAGGATTTAACATGAATTTTTAGGACATTCAGGTCAGTCCATAATGTGTTCTGTATTCTTTCCAATTTTAGTATATGTGCTGCCGAAGCGAGTTCTGTATTCTATGGGACATTGTTATATACCATTTCTTTCAGGTCTTTGTTTAAGTGTTAATCTTCCCTGTGTGAGGCCATTTCTGACTCCGCAGTTTAAAACTGAGTCACTCCTCTTGCACTCATATATATCCCCCTTTCTTGCTTTTTCTCCTTAGCACTTAGAGTCATTTGACTTACTATACGTTTTACTTATTTGTAAATTACCTCTCCCGTATTACTAAAAAGTAAGATCCATGAAGTCAAGGATGTATATCTTTTGTTCTTTATCCCTAGTGCCCAGAGTATTTGGTACGTAATATAATAATAATATAATAGTCTCATTTTATTGAATCAATGAATGTTTGTGGAAGATGAAGCCTCATATTATAATAGATGAAGAATTTTTTTCTTTGTAGTTTTTTTGCTTTTTCTACTGTTTGCTTTGATTAGTTACTCAAAACTTGTTACTGTATAAGACTGCTACTGAGTATAGCAGCCTGTTGGTGTTTAGTATAGGTTGTTTCCAAATTACAGGTGTATTTAGAACAAATATACCATTATCCCTGTCTTATTAAAGTAAAGTAGGCACAGGGTAAAATATAAGGGTGGTCTTTGAGAATCTTTTCTGTCTATACGTATTTTTTAAAATGCACTACTATCAACCATACTGCTCTTTTTTTTTTTTTTTAAAGATTTTATTTATTTATTTGAGAGAGAGATTACAAGTAGGCAGAGAGGCAGGCAGAGAGAGAGAGGAGGAAGCAGGCTCCCTG
Organism: Neogale vison; assembly: GCF_020171115.1. Taxonomy (NCBI): domain Eukaryota; kingdom Metazoa; phylum Chordata; class Mammalia; order Carnivora; family Mustelidae; genus Neogale; species Neogale vison. Next base: position 18,627,407 of record NC_058097.1, read on the forward strand.
CTGAGCAGAGAGCCTGATGCGGGACTCGATCCCAGGACCCTGAGATCATGACCTGAGCCGAAGGCAGCGGCTCAACCCACTGAGCCACCCAGGTGCCCGGCCATACTGCTCTTTTGACTTTACTTAACATATCAACCATTCAAAACCACCATAATACTTCATTCTTTTAAATTGTGGCATACTATCCCAAAGTGTGAATGTATAGGACAACATTTCAAGTTCCTGTAATAATAGTTAAAAAAAAATTGCAGTCCTTGATTTTGATGTGATTCAGTAAGCTATGCCTGTTTTGGCTTATTTTTAAACACTTTTGCCTTTGGAAAGGAAAGGTTTTCTTTACAGAATTGAGTATTTTTTATATAACTTGAAATTTACCTTTTTCAAAGCTTTGCCTTTCTCCTTTTTCCTTGCAGGAGCTGCTGCTCAGGAGGTTATCAAAATAATCACTAAGCAATTTGTAATTTTTAATAATACTTACATTTATAGTGGCATGTCACAGACTTCAGCAACTTTCCAGTTGTAGAATAAGCACCCTTATGTAGTGTTAATGATTTGAACTGTAATTGCCTTCAAGTTGTGCTCTAGTCTGTATAATTCTGTTAAGGGAGGATTGTTAAATGTTTCCTTAATAAACATTTTTCTCATTTGTAATAATGTAGTCTTTTCCTTTGTGGGCTAAGAGGAAAGGAAGCAGTCGTTTTCTCAGAGAATAAAAGCTATCCACTTTTTTTTTTTTTAAAGATTTTTATTTATTTATTTGACAGAGATCACAAGTAGTCAGAAAGGCAGGCAGAGAGAGGAAGGGAAGCAGGCTCCCCGCGGAGCAGAGAGCCCAACGTGGGGCTCGACTGGGGGCTCCATCCCAGCACCCTGGGATCATGAACTGAGCTGAAGGCAGAGGTTTTAACCCACTGAGCCACCTAGGCGCCCCAAGCTATCCACTTTTAATTGAGTTCATTATTTCTGGCTTGCTAATTCAAGCTTACTTATAAAAATCTCTTGCGGGGTGCCTGGCTGTCTCAGTCTGTAGAGCATCCAACTCTTGATCTCTGGATTATAGGTTCAAGCCCCACCTTAGGTATAGAGATTACTTAAAAATAAAATCTTAAAAAAAAAAAAATCTCTTGGGGCGCTGGGTGCCTCCGTGGCTTAAGCCTCTGCATTCCCTTTGGGTTGTAATCTTGGGGTCCTGGGATCGAGCCCCCCATCGAGCTGTCTGCTCAGCAGGGAGCCTGCTTCCCCCTCTCTCTACCTACTTGTGATCGCTGTCAAATAAATAAAAAAAAAATCTTTTTTTAAAAAAAACCTCTTTTATGTTGCATTAAAAACAGCTTAAAATAGGCTCTTTTTTTTCTTACAGTCTTAAATAATGAATTTTGGCCATGTGTAGATTTTAGCTATGGTCATCTTAGGACCATCACTATTTGAAAAGACAAATATTTGAGTTTTTTTTTTTTTTAAATTTTTACTTATTGGACAGACACAGAGTGAGAGAGGGAACACAAACAGGGGGAGTAGGAGAGGAGGAAGCAAGTCTCCCACTTCCCGCTGAGCAGGGCCCCAACGAGGGTGAGGGGTGGAGGGTGGGCGGAGTAGTGTGGCTCAATCCCAGAACCCCCGGATCATGACCGAGCTGAAGGCAGACAGACGCCCAACGACTGAGCCATCCAGGCGCCCCAAATGTCTCAGTTTTATAAGAAAACAAGGATAGGAAGCTTGGGAGAGAGCAATAAGGTTAGGCTTGGTGCTCAGATGGCCTCTTAACCCACGCTGTGCCCTGCAGCCACCGTCCCCAAACCAGCCTCATCCACCCAGAGCCTGCTCTCCTGACTCCCTGTTGCCAACGCCCCTCTTTGCAAAGAAAGCCCTAAAAACTGCAAGCCATCAGGTCATAGGATTTCCCGTTTACTTTGTGACTTTCCACCCCTAAAAGACACTGCACCCACCCTCTTCACACCCGGGACCGGCTTTGTAAACATCAGGAAGCGGCGGTCTGCAGAGGAACATAGGTTCCGGCGAGGTCCGGGTGGCAGGAAGTCCCGCCCCACGGAAGTGGGCCATCGCGTTGGGCGGGAAACAGAGTCGAGCGTCGCTGTAGGCTGGTGGCGAGGAAGAAAGGGCGGAAACACAGCGCGCCGCGACTTGAGGGTAAAGGTCACGGCCTCTGCTCCCTGAGCGGTCGGATCCTGCCCGGGTCCCGCCCCGGAACCAGGCTGTGGCCTCCTGTGGAAGGTGGGCCGCCGCGGGTAGGCCTGATAACGCCCTCACACCGGCTGGGATGCGGGACCCCCGGCTGTTACCCTTCCCGCTGACTTGAGGGGGTGGATTGAGCTGGGGGAACGGGTCTTCGTGAGGAGCAACGGACCCAGGCTGCAGTCCCCACAGCACCTGGTGGCAGAAAGAGAATTGTCACATACCATGTAGTCCGGCGTGTGGAGCCCACAGAAGTTTCCAACCCCCATTGTACTTGAGAATGCCCCCGGGCCTCTCGCCGCTGGATTCTGGTGTATGGGAGGGGTGGGGAGCCAGTGGTGGGGCCCTTTATCAGAGGGGGGGCCGGGCAGCGTGGGCTGCAGCACTTGAGGGGCGCCATCTCGCAGCTGGTGAATCGCCGGGACCCAGCGTGTCTTGCGCCTTTAACCAGCATCCCGTCCTTGGCAGGAGCTGGAGAGCCCTGGTCTGAGAAGAGAGGGCCTGGGGAAGACCTCTGTTCTTCAAAAGGCGATCTCCCAGCCCTTTAGGTGAGCCGGGCCTTGGTGTCAATGAGTGCAAACTGGGGAAATGGGGTGGAGGTAGCCTTTCTTCCTTGGAAAGATCAGGCGTCGCCCACCTGTGCAAACCCGGAAGAGGTGATGAGGGTTGAGGCGAAACAGCTGTTCCGGTCTACGGAGTCTGGCAATGTACATGTAGTGTGAACTCACTCCTGGTACCCTCAGCTCGTTTTCTGCGCCTGTTACTTCTCAATCTATTTAAACTATTGTAACAGCTAATTTATTTGCATTCTGGGCCTTTCTCCCAAGCTTCTCCTACTGTAAGGAAGTTTTCTGCAGTGTATGAATCCAAGCTGGATCATCCTGATAGTGCCCTCTTAGGATTGTTCTAAAAACTAAAAAGATAGTATTTATAAGGTTTACAGAATGCAGCACTTGCCTATGATAGGACTTGAATGTTAGAAGATTTTTTTTTTAATCGGGCTCTCTGCTCAGCAGGGAGCCTGCTTCCTCCTCTCTGCCTGCCTGCCTCTCTGCCTGCTTGTGATCTCGTTCTGTCAAATAAATAAATAAAATCTTTAAAAAAAAAAAAAAAAGAAGATTTTTTTTTTTAAGATTTTATTTATTTATTTGACAGAGAGAGATTACAAGTAGGCAGAGAGGCAGGTAGAGAGAGAAGGAGGAGGAAGCAGGCTCCCTGCTGAGCAGAGAGCCCAATGCGGGACTTGATCCCAGGACCCTGAGATCATGACCTGAGCCGAAGGCAGCGGCTTAACCCACTGAGCCACCCAGGCGCCCAGAAGATTTTTATTATTGTAAAAATAGGGGCGCCTGGGTGGCTCAGTGGGTTAAAGCCTCTGCCTTTGGTTCAGGTAATGATCCCGGGGTCTTGGGATGGAGCCCCAGTGTCGGACTCTCTGCGGGTGGGGAGCCTGCTCTCCTGCTTCCCTCTGCCTACTTGTGGATCTCTGTCTGTCAAATGAATAGTCTCTTAAAAAATTGTAAAAATAGAAAAAAGTGGTATAAGACACCATAGGACTACCAGCTAAAGACAAGTGTTAATATGATATTTTCTATGTGGTTTTATTTTATGTTTGCCTCTGCATAATGGGGATCATGCTGTAGATAAAAGTTTGAGCCTTGTTCTTTTAGATTAATTGTAGCAGAAGCATTTTGCCTTGTTATTAAACATTTCAAGTAAATATCAGTATTCTTGTAATAGTATCCTGTGAATGTACCATAATGTACCTAACCATTTTGGCGGGGGGGGGTGTTTATTTATTTATTTGACAGAGATAGAGAGCACAAGCAGAAAGAGCATCAGGGAGAGGGAGAAGCAGGCTCTCTGTGAAACAGGGAGCCCGAAGAAGGGCTCGATCCCAGGAACCTAGGACCTGAGCCAAAAGCAGTTCCTCAACTAACTGAGCCCCCAAATACTCCCCAACTATTTTTTAAAAATTTTTTTTAGATTTTTATTTATTTATTTGACAGAGATCACAAGTAGTCAGAAAGGCAGAGAGAGAGAGGAGGAAGCAGAGAGCAGAGAGCCAGATGTGGGGCTCGATCCCAGGAACCTGGGATTATGACCTGAGCCGAAGGCAGAGGCTTAACCCACTGAGCCACCCCGGCACCCCCCAACTATTTTTTTAATGGAATATCTAAGTTTTTTTTTTAAAGGCAACACTGTATATATTTATATATTACCTTATAAAAGATTATCACATTAGTTTTTTGGTTAGGAATTTTATTTCTATTCTGGGAATGAAAAAAAAAATAGAAAGGATAAATAGCTATCTCCCTTTAACCATATAGTGTTGGAGTAAGTAAGAATTCTAGAGTTCTGTGAGTCCTGACGACTCTAAGAAGTTAATTGGACTCTGATAGATTTTTTTTTTCCGTTTAGCATATGAGATGCCATATCAGGGTTGCTGGTTATTTTAAAAATTCTAACAAGTAATATATAAACAAAATTTTTAGCTTAACAGTAGAATGCTGTGTTGAAAAAAACCCAAGTTTTTAGAAAAATAAATTTTTTTAAAGATTTTTTTATTTATGAGAGAGAGCGTGAAAAGAGGGAGGGTCAGAGGGAGAAGCAAGCTCCCCGCTGAGCAGGGATCCTGATGTGGGACTTGATCTCAGGACTCCAGGATCATGACCTGAGCTGAAGGCAGTCGCTTAAGGGCTGAGCCACTCAGGGATCCAGAAAATAAATTTTTAATATTAAACTTAGCTTGTGTAGAGAAATGGAGTTCTTAAGTGTGTGTGTTTTAAATTTTTGATTCATGGAGGGTGACTGGTCAGAAATGATGGGATGACAATTTATAGGAAAGAAAATAAGGAAGGAGTACCAGAAGAGGATCAGTTAGATTCAGTTAACCAGCCATTTTTATGTTTATTTAATCAAATGTATCAAATGCCTGTAGTACTTAAGAATGCCACATGCTTTTATGTATGTTTTAAAATTTAATTATTGTAACAACTTTTTTAAAGTAGGAATTTCCTATTTTGCAGATGAGGAAACTGAGCCTCTGAGAACTTAATACAACCTTTATTACATATATATATATATATATATATATATATATATTTTAAAGATTTTATTTATTTATTTGACAGGTAGAGACTGCAAGTAGGTAGAGGGGCAGACAGAGAGAGAGGAGGAAGCAGGCTCCCAGCTGAGCAGAGAGCCCAGTGTGGGGCTTGATCCCAGGATCCTGGGATCATGACCTGAGCCAAAGGCAGAGGCTTTAACCCACTGAGCCACTCAGGTGTCCTCCTTATCACATATTTAATAAGCTGTAGATTCAGTCCCTGCTCTCTGGCTTCTAGAAAACTATTTTTTCCCTACTCCTTTACATTTATAATTCTGTAATTCTCAAACATTGATTTAAACTAAGAGAATGCCTTTCTCTTATAGGTGAAATATAAGGAAAAAGAATACAGATGAACATGGCAAGTGAGGACACAAAGAAGATACAAGGTGAGAAATTAATGGATTATTTATTTGGAATTAATTTTATAATCTATTTGTGGGATACACTGCAGATTATCTGACAGGATCCAGGAAATGAAAGAACTATTCAGCAATTTACATACATATTTATTGTGCATCTACCCTGCCTGTCACACTGACTTCAGGATACTGACATTCTAATGGGTAAAGGCATGCTGATAATAAGAATACCATATGATAGCTGATTTAATAGAGATATATACAAGAACAGTGGGAACCTGAGAGAACCATCGCCAAAATATATATGGAAGTACAGGTTTCAGAGTTGTCCTTAGAAAGGTAGAAATTATATCCATGACCATGGAGAAGATTCACCAGAGAGGAAATCTTTAAAAAGAAAAAAAAAAAAGGTTGGGGAATGGTGTTCCTTAATGCACACCATCGTGTAAGGGTTTGGCTGAGGAAGAGGGCCCTCAAAGACAAAAACATTTCAGAGAGGTGAATGGAAAGTCAGGAATATGGAATTGTGGAAACCAGCCTTGTAAGAATACTTCATGAGAAAGATTGCTTGAGCTCATCAGTGTCAAACGTCCTCACATTATGCCTGAATTATCCACTAGATTTTTATTTAGGAGATCATTTGTTTTACTAACAGTAAATTTAATACATATCAGCCAGGTTGCACTATATTGACTTTTGGATGGGAAATAAGGATCTGGAAACCTATGAATACCTAATTCTTCTTAAAAGCTTGACTGAAGATATATGGTAATAGTTAGAGGGAGACTGTAATGTTAAGAGAGCCTTGTAAGGGAAGTAGAAACAAGAGAATATGTGAAGAGGGAATGAAGATTCTGGAGAGGGAGAGGTTGAAGAAAACTGAAAAGAGACGGGGGATAATTGTAGATGCCCCTCTCACACCCTTTATTACACTATGGGAATTACTCACATCTTTCTCTCCATCACCAGATTTTGAGTTCCTTGGAATCAAAATCTCCATCTAGTACAGAGTAGATGCATAGTAGGCAGGCAATAAGTATTTGTTAAATGAATAAATATATTTTTAAGGAATTCTTGGGACTGTAATGGTGCCATTTGAGTTGTGTGTGAGAGAAATCAACTCGAACTAGTACAAGCAAGAAAGGAAATATTTCAGTTCATACCACTGGGAGACTCAGAATTTTGAGGAAAAGTTCTTCAAAGAAAGCACAAAAAGGAGGAGGGAAGTCATTTTGGGCAGGGAAAAAAACCCCACCAAAGTGTGCTAGTTGTAGTCGCAGTAGGGTCCCACAACACAGGTGAATGGATTAACCAGGAACACGAAGGGTGCTAAGATGCCTGTTCTGAGATTGTGGAGGAAGAGATAAGCATGAGTGTGGCTGTAAATATTTTGTAAGAATTCTGTGTTGTGGAAAGTGGGTAATTCTGTGAGGCCTAACATCTGTGTCTTTCGGGACTTACCTTGGCATTCGTAACCTGCTTTTGCCCAGAGAGCAAGGCAAGCCAGATATGCCAGATAATTAATAGCCCTTTCCCTGGGAGCAGCCCTGAATGAATGACTGACTGGAGTTGATGAATAAATACTCTTCACTGATGGTTGGGATGACTCTGAGACACGTGGTTCCACCCTGGCTCCCAGAGTTCCCTTGTGCAGTGAAGCTCCAGTTATCCTTAATAATAACTTGCTTCTGTCTGCCTTCCTGTCCTCTCACTTTCTCATAAAGTACTTAACACTCAAATCCTTGTCTCTTGGTCTGTTTCTGGGGAAACCCAATTAAAACTAAGTGGAAGAGAAGGAGATGTGGGACAAGGGTTGGAGTTTAAAGATAGCTGAAGATTTGGAATAGCCACTAAGGAAAATGGCAGAGGGAGCAGAAGGGTGTGTGAGAGAGAGAGAGAGCTGACCATGGATGGCATTGCAGAGTAGATATGGGGGTTATAACTGGGAATGCATATCAAATATTTGTAATGGCATTGTTGCTTGTTTTTTTTTTTTTTTTCCTTTAGCAATGCCCAAATTTGGGTTGAAAGAGCAGAGAAAGCAAAGTGTTTTTGAGTCATGGTTAGGATTATAGGACACATTTAGTAGAAGGACGGGATCAAAGTAATCTTAGAGAGATATGGTTGAGGTGACGAATTATGGGATCTAGGATGAATAGGGAAGGAAATAAAATGAGAAGCCTCAGTGAACAATAGGAGTAAAAGGATTAGAGATCTTAGGGGTCAAGGAGTAACATAGAATAAGGAAGTAAGAGTAAGACAGTTGAAAGAATTAGGGATAATACTCCCAAAGTAGGGCGCCTGGGTGGCTCAGTGCGTTGAGCTGCTGCCTTCGGCTCAGGTCATGATCTCGGGGTCCTGGGATCGAGTCCCGCATCGGGCTCTCTGCTCAGCAGGGAGCCTGCTTCCTCCTCTCTCTCTGCCTGCCTCTCTGCCTACTTGTGATCTCTCTCTGTCAAACAAATAAATAAAATCTTTAAAAAAAAATATTCCCGAAGTAAAATACAGACTTGAAAATATTACTCATAGACCTGTTATGACTAATGGAAGAGGTCCAAAGTTTGGCCTTGGAAGTGAGTAGCCAAATTTACATACAGTCTGAGATTTAGAAAAGAGAGACTGTCTTTTTTCCAATATCCATTCAGTCATCCAGAAGAACTGAGATTGGGGTTATTTTGGACATTGGGACAACTGCAAGGCATACCAGTAATTTGATTTTTATGTATAGACTGGCTTTATTAAAATACAGCTAACATACCATACAATCCACCCATTTAAAGTATACAATTTAGTTTTTTTAATATATTCACAGTGTTATACAACTGTCATCACAATCAATTTTAGTTCATTTATAATTCCCCCAAAGAAACCCTGTACCCTTTAGCAATCATACCCCTCCCCAGTTGTAGGCAACTGCTAGTCTATTTTCTGTCTCTAGACTTGCCTATTCTGGATGTATAAATTGAATCATGCAGGGGCACCCGGGTGGCTCAGTGGGTTAAGCCTCTACCTTTGGCTCAGGTCATGATCTCAAGGTCCTGGGATCAAGCCCCCCATCGGGCTCTCTGCTCGGCAGGGAGCCTGCTTCCCCCTCTCTCTCTCTGCCTGCCTCTCTGCCTACTTGTGATCTCTGTCGTTCTGTCAAATAAATAAGTAAAATCTTTAAAAAATAATAATAATAAATAGGGGCGCCTGGGTGGCTCAGTGGGTTAAGCCGCTGCCTTTGGCTCAGGTCATGATTTCAGGATCCTGGGATCGAGTCCCGCATCGGGCTCTCTGCTCAGCAGGGAGCCTGCTTCCTCCTCTCTCTCTCTCTGCCTGCCTCTCTGCCTACTTGTGATCTCTCTCTGTCAAATAAATAAATAAAATCTTTAAAAATAATAATAATAATAATAATTAATAAATAAATAAATTGAATCATACAATATGTGGGCTTTTGTGGCTGGCTTCTTTCAAGTAGCATAGTATTTTCAAGGATTATTCAAGTTTTATCAGTATCTTCATTCCTTTTTATTGCCGAATAATATTCCATTGAATGGATATATCATATTTTGTTTATCTTTTCGAGATAAACAATGGAAATTTCAGTTTTTGCTGTTGAGCAGTTATGAGTAATGTTGCTGTGAACATCCATGTGTACGTTTTTGTGTGACATGTTTTCATTTCTCTTGGGTATATATCTAGAAGTAATATTGATGAGTCTCTGGTAAATTCATGTTTAACCTTTTGAGTAACTGCTACACTTTTCACCAAAGCGGCTGTACCATTTATGTTCCTACAGTAATATATAAGGGTTCCAGTTTCTTCAAATATGAACATGTGTCATAATCTGTCTTTTTGATTATAGCCATCCAAATGAATTGTGAAATGGTATTTTTAAACTATTTGTTTATTGGAGAGAGAGAGGGAAAGAAAGAATGAGAAGGGGAGAAGGGTCAGAGGGAGAAGCAGACTCCCTCCCAAGCAGGGAGCCTGATGTGGGACTCAGTCCTGGGACTCTAGGATCATGACCTGAGCCAAAGGCAGTCCCTTTACCAACAGGTGCTGTGAAATGGTATTTAATTGTGGTTTTGGTTTGCATTTCCCTAATGACTAATGATTTGAGCATCTTTTCATATACTAATTGACCATTTGTGTATTTTTTTTGGAGAAATGTCTATTCTATGCTTTTTACTTAAATTATCTTTTTATTATTGAGTTTTAAGAGTTCTTTGTATATTCTGAACACAAGCCCCTTATCAGATATCTGATTTATAGATCTATTCTTCCCTTCTCTGAGTTGTCTTTTCTTGATATTTTTTGAAGCTCAAAAAGTTTCAATTTTTAGGTCTAATTTATCCAATTTTCTTTTATAAGTTGTGCTTTTGTATTGTATATACTTGAGATTTTGTTTTCTTTTTTTTTTTTAAGATTTTATTTATTCATTTGACAGTTAGAGATCACAAGTAGGCAGAGAGAGAGGAGGAAGCAGGCTCCCTGCTGAGCAGAGAGCCCAGTGTGGGGCTCTATCCCAGGACCCTGGGATCATGACCCGAGCCAAAGGCAGAGGCTTCAACCCACTGAGCCACCTAGACCCCCCAATTTTGTTTTATTTTCTAACGGAAGTATTAAAGGAACTAGGTTGCATAGGCTAGAGACGATAAAACTGAGTTGTAGGTGTCATTAGGTGCTTTGTTTGGAAAGGGAGAGATTCTAATAGAAAATATCAAAGTAGGAGAGGGGAGTACAGGAGAGAATAGAGGAATACATAAAGAAGTGTGTTGTTTTCTGTGGTTGTGCCTGGAATTGAAAATCACCATGTCGCATTAAAAATTCTCTTTGGCTTTTGATGATAAGTGGCTTATTGCTATCCATACAGTCAAACTACCCTTCTTACAGTTTCTATTAATATAGAATATGATCAATAAATGTTTGCAGTTGCTTCAAGTTAATTTATTTTTTTATTTTTTGCTTCAAGTTAATTTAGTAATAACCTTTGTACTGTGGTTTTTCACTAAAAAGTTGAGTCATGAATAATTTTATTGAACCAAATTGTCTGTTCAATTTCTTTTAAGAGGAAGACTAAATATTGATTGACAATAGTCTTTTAGTGTGCTCCTCTATATTTTTATATTCTCTCTTAATCTTGTATCTTTGAGAACTTTAAATGTTAATCCAAGCATTATGACAAAATCTGCATATAATTTTATTTAAATCCTTAAAACCAAGAGAAGAAATTGTTTAAAGGTTATAGTGAAGAGTTTTATAGGAAAATGATTGTCTTTCATTTTTAGTTGCAAATAAATATTTCAAGTTTATATTTTCATAGGTTTTGACATATATATATGTATATATGTTCGTGTGTATGTGGGTATATACATATAGTAGCACAATCAGGATAAGAAATATATCCTCATGCACCCTTATAATACCTCTTCTTGAACCTTCCTGGACCCCTTTTCCCCAAGTAACTACTGATCTGCCTTCTATTACTATAGAGAAGTTCACGTTTTTCCCCAATATATGGAAAAATACAGTATATATTTTATGTGGTTTCTTTCAGTATAATTATTTTGAGATTCCTTCATGTGGTTGCATATATCAATAGTTAACTCCTTTTTTTTTAAGATTTTATTTATTTATTTGATATACAGAGATCACAAGTAGGCAGAGAGGCAGGCAGAGAGAAGAGGAAGCAGGCTCCCTGCTGAGCAGAGAGAGGATGTGGGGGGTGGATCCCAAGACCCGAGCCAAAGGCAGAGGCTTAACCCTCTGAGCCACCCAGGCACCCCAGTTAACTTTATTGCTATACTTAGTGATAGCATATAGTCATACCACAATTTATTTATCCATTCATCTGTTGATGGACATTTCAGTTGTTTTCAGTTTGGGGCTATTTCATATAATGCTGCTGTGGACGTTTGTGTATAAGTGTTTGTATGGACACATACCTGCTTTTCTTTTGGATAAATTCTTAGGAGTGGAATGGCTGGATCAAATGATAGATATATGTTTAACAAATTATGAAACTGCTGAGGGGTGCTTGGTTGGTTCAGTCGGTTAAGCGTCTGTGTTTGGCTTGGGTCATGATCTCAGGGTTCTGGGATGAGCCCTGTGTCAGACTCCCTGCTCGGCGGGGAGCCTGCTTCTCCTTCTCCGTCTGCTCCACCCCCTGCTAGTGTTCTCTGTCTCTCAAATAAACAAATAAAATCTTGAAAGAAAAAAGAAAATGAAGTTTTAAATTTTGATGAAATACAGTTTATTCATTATTTTTCAACAGATTGTGCTATTTATGTTGTGTCTAAGAAGTTTTCGCTTAAACCAAGGTGGAAAGATTTTTTCCTGTGTTACCTCTTAAGAGTTTTCTAGTTCCAGATTTTACATTATGTCTGCAATCCCTTTTGAATCAGTTTTTGTATATGGTTTGATTTAAGTTTGGTTATGTTTTTGAATGTGGATATCTAGTTGCTACGGTACCATTTATTGGAAAGATTATCCTTTGTTCTCTTGCTTTGCCTTTGTACCTTTGTAAAAAATAAACCTGTTGGGATTATATTGAATGTGTTGATCAAGTTGGGGAAATTGACATTTTAACAATATTTAGTCCTTCAACCCATGAAAAAAATGTTTTATTCCCTTTATTTCAATCTTCTTTAATATGTCTCAGAAGTATTTTTTAGGTTTTAGTAGACATGTTGTTTACATCTTTTGTCGGATTTATCCCTAAGTATTTCATATTTTTGATACTCTTATAACCAGCATTGTTGTTGTTTTAAAAGTAGTCTCCATGCCCAAAGCAGAGCCCAGTGAAAGACTCTTAACACATGACTGTCAGATCATGACCTGAGCCAAAATCAAAAGTTGGATGCTCAACTGACTGAGCCATCCAGGCTCCCCATAAATGGCATTATTTTTCAATTTCTTTTTAATTACTTATTGCTTGTATATATAGACATATAATTGATTTCTGTATGTTAAATCGATATATTGAAATCTTACTTTATTCAGTAGCTCTTTTATAGATTCCATCAGATTATCTATATAGAAGATCATGTTATACATGAAAACAGATAGTTTTACTACTTCCTTCCTAATTTGAATGTCTTTAGTTTCTTTTTCTCACATGATGGCACTGGCTTTGTTCTCTAGTACAATGTTAAATGGAATGTCAAATAGAATGACATTGGCTAGACTCTCCTGTATAATGCTAAACATCTCTGTCTTATTCCTCATCTCAGGGATAAGAATTCAGTCTTTCTCTGTTAAGTATTATGTTTAATGTAGGGTTTTTCTTTCTTTTTTTTTATTTTTTGTAGATATAATTTTTTATGTTGCGAAGGTTTTCTTCTATTCCAAGTTTGCTGCAATTCTTTTTTATCATAAATGAATGTTGAATTTTATCAAATACTTTATCTACATCTGTTGAGATGACCATATGGTTTTCTATGTTGGTTTGTCGTATTACATCAGTTGATTTTTCATATCTTAAGCCAACCCTGAATTCTTAGGATAAACCCACTTGGTCATGATGTATTGTTATTTTAATATGTCTTTAGGTTTAGTTTGCTAAAATTGTTTGGATTTTTTACATGAATGTTCATGAGGGATATTGGTCTCTAGCTGTCTTTTTTTTTCTTTCTAATTGTTATGCCCCAATAATGGGTCCGTGATTAAAGGAGTGAGACTGATACAAAGTGAAGGTCAAGCAAAGCTTTATTTCGCGCCAAGCATCAAGAATCTAACCGAACGTTCAGGGATGCACCTCTTACAAGAGAGGGCGACCCTTCTCTGTTTCACAGACTAGCTTTTAAGGGCAAAGGCCATGCGGTCGGGCCTGGCCACGCACAGGTGGCCAATGAGATTGTAACACACACAGGAAACTCCACAGTGATGCTAGGTGACCAATTGAGTTACAATTTACCCTAGTAGACATTTGAACCTGCCTATTACACCTTGATTGGGATTGGCGCCCAAAAAGGCTCCCAAAGGGCGGGGCCCATACTCCTTGGTAACCAGGGAGACAGTATGCATCCCCCCCCATCGGATGTGGAATTGGTATTACTTCTTCCTTAAACATTTGGAAGAGTTTACAAATAAAACTATCTGAACCTGGAATTTTCTTTATAAAATGTTTTTAAAGTATTTCAGTTTCTTTTATAGATATAGGACTATTTAGGTTATTGGTTTTCTTCTTGGGTGAGTTTCGATAATTTGTCTCTTTTTTTTTTTTTTTTTTTTAAGATTTTATTTATTTGAGAGAGAGAGCATGTGTGCGCCCACGAACAGGGATGGGGGAGGAGCAGGGGCAGGAAGAGAAGCAAACTTCCTGCTGAGCAGGGAGACCTCACATAAGACACAGGACTCCGTCTCAGGACCCTGGGATCGTGACCTGAGCAAAAGGCACAGGCTTATCAAAAGAAATGAAATCTTGCCATTTGCAATGACGTGGATGGAACTAGAGGGTATTATGCTAAGAACAATAAGTCAGAGAAAGACAATTGTATGATCTCCCGGATATGAGGGATTTGAGATGCAGAGTGGGGGGCTTGGGGGTAGGGAAGGAAAAAATGAAACAAGATGGGATTGGGAGGGAGACAAACCGTAAGAGACTCTTAATCTCACAAAACAAATTGAGGGTTGTTCAGGGGAGGGCATGTGTGGAGAGAGTGGTTGGGTTATGGACATTGGGGAAGGGTATGTGATATTGCGAGTACTATGAAGTGTGTAAGCCTGATGATTCACAGACCTGTACCCCTGGGGCAAATAATACATTATATGTTAATAAAAATAATTAATAATTTTTTTTAAAGGCAGAGGCTTAACCAACTGAGTCACCCAGGTGCCCAGTTTGTGTCTTTCTTAATGATTTTATTTTATTTTTATTTTTTTTTTTAAAGATTTTATTTATTTTTTTGACAGAGAGAGATCACAAGTAGGGAGAGAGGCAGGCAGAAGCAGAGAGCCCGATGTGGGGCTCGATCCCATGACGCTGGGATCATGACCTGAGCCGAAAGCAGAGGCCTCAACCCACTGAGCCACCCAGGCGCCCCTATTTTTTTTTTTTTAAGATTTTATTTATTTACCTGACAGAGAGATCACAAGTAGGCAGAGAGGCAGGCAGAGAGAGAGAGGAGGAAGCAGGCCCCCCGCTGAGCAGAGAGCCCAATGCGGGACTCGATCCCAAGACCCTGAGATCATGACCCGAGCCGAAGGCAGCCGCCCAACCCACTGAGCCACCCAGGCGCCCTGATTTTATTTTTTAAAGTAATCTCTGCACCCAATGTGGGGCTTGAATTTACATTCCCAAGATCAAAAGTTGTGTGCTTCACTGACTGAGCCATCCAGGTACCCCTAATTTGTGTTTTTCAAGCAATTTGTCCATTTCACCTGTTATTGAATCTATGGATAAGAGGTTGCGCATAACTATTATTTATCTTTTGAATATAAATGGAATTTATGATGATGCCATCTCTCATTCTGGTATTGGTATTTTGTGTCTTTGCTCCTTTTTCCTTATCAGTTTGTCTAGAGATTTATCAGTTTTATTGATCTTCTCAAAGAACCAATTCTATTGTTTTTCTTCCTTTAGTCTCATTGATTATTTGCTTTGATCTTTATTTCCTTCCTTCTACTTACTTTGGGTTTAATTTACTGTTTTTATAGTTTCTTTTTTTTTTTTTTTTTAAGATTTTATTTCTTTCGTTGAGAGAGAGACAGTGAGAGAGAGCATGAGAGGGGAGGAGGTCAGAGGGAGAAGCAGACTTCCCTTGGAGCTGGGAGCCCCATGTGGGACTTGATCCCAGGACCCCAGGATCATGACCTGAGCCGAAGGCAGTTGCTTAACCAACTGAGTCACCCAGGTGCCCTGTTTTTATAGTTTCTTAAGATGGAAGCTGAGGTCATTAATTTGAGAACTTTTTTCTTTTCTTTCTTTCTTTCTTTCTTGTGTATTGTTTTGTTTGTTTGTTTTTTAATATTTTATTTATTTATTTGACAGAGAGAATACAAGCAGGGGGTGGGGTAGTGGAGCGGCAGAGAGAGAGGAAGAAGCA
The DNA here is from genome assembly GCF_020171115.1 of Neogale vison. NCBI lineage: Eukaryota > Metazoa > Chordata > Mammalia > Carnivora > Mustelidae > Neogale > Neogale vison. The sequence goes on from NC_058097.1 coordinate 18,643,102, forward strand.
GGCTCCCCAATGAGCAGGGAGCGTGATGCGGGACTTGATCTGAGGACCTGGGATCATGATCTGATCAGAAGGCAGATACTTAGCCAACTGAGCCACCAAGGCACCCCAAGACCTTTCTTTTTTTATAATATAAGCCTATAGTATTGTAAATTTCCTCCCAAATACTATTTTAGTAGCATCCCACAAGTTAAAATGTGTTGTGTTTTCATTTTCATTCAGTTAATTTCTAAATGGCAGACATTTGAACTAGTGTAGCTTTATTTAAAGAAAATAATATTTGAATTTTCTTTTCTTATGTTTCATGCAAGGGGAAAATCTAATAATTATAAAAAGTTCATTTCAAATTCTTTTATTTAAGGAACATTTTTATATATCTTTACAGTTTGATAGACTGTAAAATGAATATATACTTATTTTAAAAGTGAACATTACAAAGATATATTTAGAAAGTGAAAATTAAATGGTTAGTTTTTGAAAGGAAACACTTGATTTAAAAAAAGTGAAATTTTTGTTCTTCAGAAATGAAGACTGACCTGAACTTACTATTGGAGTGCCTGAAGTATCAAATGGACAACCCTTTCTCACAAAAGGAAGCTTTGGTTACTATTTTTTCAATTTGTCAACAAAACAGTAAGACATGATAGTGAATTTTTATCTGTGATTCTAGTTCTTTAGTATTGTGATAAATGAAATATACATAGTTATTTCTTTTTAATTCATTTACTCTACATGCTTTGTTACTATGTTTATGTGAATTATTTTCTCCTTAAGAGATTCATAATATTATTTATGTTTTGTTTTGTCTGCACACCCTATAGGTAATGCAGGTGTTTATTTTCGGGAAATTGGTGGTTTGATGTTTGTAAAAAATCTTGCAAAGTCAAGTAAACATAGCATGGTAAAAGAAGCAGCCTTATACACATTAGGAGCTGTTGCAGAACAAAATGGTAAAGTATGAAAACTTTTTTTTCATTATCCTTCAAGCATTGTGCTATATTTTAACAAACCAATAAAAAGTAATTTTAGAGTTAAGTTGCTTTTTTACATGTCTGGATAGTTTCATGCAGATATTTTATTTTTTAAAATCCATGCATGCCAATTATTAACTGATGAAGGAACCAGTAAAATACGACAACTGTTTCGAAGGCAATGACAAAAAAACAACATAGGCCTTTGGCAATGCTGAAATAGATTTGTAAGTAGGCACATAAGTGGTCAGTATCTGCAGGGCAACAGTGATTTGCATTCTACTGGCCGAAATGTTTTATATCTCTATGGTCAAGAATAACGTGGGGCACCTGGGTAGTGCAGTTGGTTAAACGTCTGACTCTTGGTTTTGGCTTGGGTTGAGATCTCAGGGTTGTGAGATTGAGCCCTATGTGGGGCTCCCTGTGAGATTCTCTCTCCGTCTTCCTCCGTCCCTCCTGCTCATGCATGCCTGTGCATGCTCGCTCGCTCTCTCAAAATAAATAAATAAATAAATAATTTTTAAAAGGGAGACTTCCTAGTCGGAAACATTTTTTTCACTTTGTCTTCTACCGTGCATATCTTTTTTTTTTTTGGTCATGCAAAAGTTCTTTATTTTTACAAAAATAAAATTCATCATTCTTTCCCCATTTCCTTCTGGATTTTGAGTCATAGGAAAGTTTTCCATACTGTGAGATTCTAGAGGAAGTCACCCACATTGACTTTTGGTACTAGTATGGTTTTATTTTTTACTTTTATATTTTCCAGTTTCTTCTTCTTTATGTGGCAATTCAGCTATTCTAACATGTCTTATTAAAAAGATCTTTTTCACATTGATTTGAGATTCTATTAGTGCTACATGAATTTGTATATGTGGTGGGTTTATCTCTGGTTTTTCTATTAAGTTCGTTCTCTATATGTCTAGGTTCTTGAATCAAAAGAGGAAGATAACCTAAAACATCTTGTGTATGGATAAGTGTGCTCTGGGTATAGAAGTTCATGTTGGTAAAATATTTTCCTGTAATATACCCAAAATGAAGTTGAATCTAAAGTATTGTTTTGTCAAACAATTTTCTATTCTTAAATTTTCGTTCTTTTTTTTTTTTTTTAATGTGGAGCTTAAAATCATGACCCTGAGATAAAGACCTTTGCTGAGATCACAGAGTCAAATGCTTAGCCTATTGAACCACCAAAATTGCCCCTTAAATTATCATCCATACATATTTCTTCATCATTTGGTAGGAACCAAGTTGTATGCTAGTCATTGGTATAAATGAGACACTGTTCTTGCCTTTGAGAGAAAGTCTAATAACTGTTCTAAATACTGGATAAAATACAAATTATATCTCTGTTCAAATTATTATTTTTTTAAAGTTTTATTTATTTTTTAAGTCTTTTTTTTTTTTTTTGTAATCTCTACACCCAATGTAGAGCTCAGACTGATCACCCCTAAGATCAAGAGTTGCATACTCTTCCAATTGAGTGAGCCAGGTGCCCTCTCAAATTATTTTTTAAAAATTCTGTTTATTGTGTTAGTATCACACACATACATACATGCACACACAAAACCTTACTGTTAGATATCATTTTTGCTTTTCAGAAAGATATTTTTATTTCTAGAAAATTCTTTAAAAATTGCACAAGTATCATTTGCCTATCTTCTAAAACAGGTTTCTGAATTAAAAAAAATTTTTTCTCTTGCTATATCTTGTTACTTACTCATCCCCTTAAATTTTTTTTCATATTTTATTTTTTCGTTTAGTAAGGTTTGGGTTTGAGGGGTTTTGTTTTTTGTTTTAAAGATTTTATTTATTTATTTGTGAGAGAGAGTGAGCATGCACAAGCAGGGTGAGTGGCAGGTGGAGGGAGAAGCAGGCTCCCTACTGAGCGGGGACCCCCGATGTGGGACTTGATTCCAGGACCCCAGGATCATAACCTGAGCCAAAGGCAGATGCTTAACTGGCTGAGCCAGCCAGGTGTCCCTAGTTAGGTTTTTAAAAGAAATTCTCAGAGATTGTGTACATGTTTTAGAGCCTCAGTCAAATACTTCTGATTAAGGCTTTTTTGGCCTGCTAATTGAGTAAGCATGTATCAGTTTGTCAGAAATTTTATTGCGTGACAAATAAATGTCAATGAAATGAGATCTTGAGAACCATCTGTTTGGCAACTTTATATTTTGTTCAACATATTTTAAAATTTATGCTAATCCATAGGAATTGAAATTATATTTTTATTTTTCAGTTTACTGTCAGCAGACTTTATGCACTTCAGAATTGTTTGAAGACTTAACTTGGTTCTTATCTAATGATGATTCAAACACAAATTTGAAAAGAATGTCTGTCTATGTTATTTTGGTTCTAGTTTCAAATAATAGTAAGTACATTCTTTTATGGTGTAGAAACATTAAAAAAATAATAAATTGAAATAGTCTTTGTCCTTTTGTTCTATTCTTGATATCAGTGTCTGCTTTTTTTTTTTTTTTTTTTTTTTTAAGTAGGCTCTATGCCAAGTGTGGAGCCCAGTGCAGAGCTTGAACTCACAACCCTGAGATCAAGAGTCGGACACTTAAATGACTGAGCCACCCAGGCGCCCTTATATGTGTCTTTTAAAAAATCTTACTAACTTCTGAGAACCACTAGCTTTAAAAAAATAGAATCACATATATTTGTTTGATATTTATTAATTACAAGAAATAGTAAATTGATTTGTGTTATTTAAATAACATTGAAAAGGAGCAGCTTTAAAAGAAAAAGAGGCATTTGATGATTAGTTTGGTTGATTTTCCACTGAGTTAGACATTTAGTTACAGTGTTTATTATATCAGCTAACAATGGTCTTAAATTTCATGTAGCTCTTAAATTTTGTTTATTTTTGGAGGAAATTTGAATGCTGTCATTCTCTGAGCATAGGTAATGTATAACCCTGATTACAGATTTTTATCTATTCTAATTCTGTTATACTTTGTAATACCCTAAAGTGATTAAAAGTTATTTATTAAAAAACTACTTAAATGGTTCTCATTTTTGCAAACTTATTTATAAACAAAAGTCATATTTGTGTATTATATGTCTGTCTTTTTAAGGGACAGGACAAACACTTGTAAGAGAAACAGGTTGTATTACAGTTCTGACACAGTTGTTCAGGTAAGAAAATAAAAAATATTTTGTTTTTATTCATTACTTAAGATTTTAACACATTTGTTTAATTTGCTTCTTCCTTTTTTTTCCCCACCAAATAGGACAGTTCTTTCAAAATATGAGTTGAATTTGTTGGATGAAAATGCATTCCAGAGCTATCAGTTATGGTCTTCAGTTTGTAGTACTTTGTGTGTCTGTGTCAACAATCCTCAAAATGGTAATTATCTCAAATATTTAAATATAAAAACAAAATAAAAACATATGAGATGATATTTTACAAATATATTAAAACATGATTGACTTTGTGTCCTTTCAGATGAAAATCAAATGCTTTGCTGTTCACTTTTTCCACATGCTAATGACTGGCTAATAAATTGTGTCAAACCTGAGATAATTCGCCCTGTTTGCTCATTTATTGGACTCACTCTTGCAAATAACAGTAAGTATTCATTATTCTCTAGTTTTACTTGAAGATCCATAGTTCAAAGGATAACAAAAGCCTATTGAGTTAATTATTGAATTAATTGAATCAATGGAATAATTTTATTATAGTAATTGGGTCATTTTAGTTGCATTTAGACTATTACAGATAGGAAAATCTTGAAAGTAGACATTATTAGGAAAATAATTGGGAAGATGGAGGTAGCAGCATAGTTTTGAATTCCCCCAGATACCCTCACAAAACAGAGCAACTAGATAGCAAAACTAAAACTCCACATGGCATGTTCTCTGATCACATATAATTAAATTAGACATAAATAAAAAGAAAACTTCTAGAAAAGTCCCAAATGTCTGAAAATTAAACAACTCAGTGCTAAAAAAAAAGACTAAGAAAGAAAACCCTATAAACCCATGAATAAAAGAATAAGTCATGAAGAAATTAGAAATGTTTTTAACTGTATGATTATGAAAGCATAACATTAAAAAACTGCATTCCTAAAAATAAATAAATGAATGAATAAATGAAAAATTAAAAGCTGGGTTGCTGCAAAAGTAGTGTTTGGAGGGAAATTTATAGCACTGTACTTTGTATAAAGAAAGAAGGCAACTCTCAAATCAATTATATTAGTTTCCACCTAAGAAACTAGAAAATAAATCAACTTAAACTCAGAGTAAAGAAGGAAATAATAAAGAGAAGATCAGAAATCAACACAATAGAAAAATAACAGAATGGGGAAAAATCAATGAAACCAGAACTATTTCTTTAAAAAGATCAATGAAATGGATCCTTTAGCCACAATATAAAGAGAGAGGGCCCAGATTTCTAATATCAGGAATAAGAAGTGACATCTCTCTAGCTCTTAAGAGATATTAAAAGGATAATAAAGGAATATTCAAAACAACTTTATGCAAACAACTAAGTTTGACAACTTACATTAATTTGATAAATTCTTTGAAAGACACAACCACCAAAGCTCACTCAGAAGAAATGGATAGCCTGAATGATGTCATATATATTAAAGAAATTGAATTTATAGTTTAAAACCCTAGAACAGGAATTTCCAGGCCCTGATGGACTCATTGGTGAATTATGCCAAACATTTAAGGAAAATAAATTCTACATAAATTGCCAGGAAATGGAAGTAGAAGAAGCAAAACATTTCCCAACAGATTTTGATATTTTTATTTTATTTTATTTTATTTCGTTCTTTTTTAAAAAAAATTATTTTATAGTAATCTCTAACCCAATATGGGGCTTGAACTCGTGATTTAGGATCAAGAATTGCATGCGCGGGGCACCTGTGCATGCATGTGCATGAGCCACTGGGTGGCTCAGTGGATTAAAGCCTCTGCCTTTGGCTCAGGTCATGGTCCCAGGGTCCTAGGATTGAGCCCCATGTCAGGCTCTCTGATCAGTGGGAAGCCTGCTTCCTCCTCTCTCTCTGCCTGCCTCTCTGCCTACTTGTGATCTTTGTCTGTCAAATAAATAAATAAAATCTTAAAAAAAAAAAAAAAGAATTGCATGCTCTGTTGACTGAGTCATCAAGGCACCCCTTTCCCCACACATTTTAGGTCAGCATTATTCCCATACTGAAACTTGAAAAAGACCTTACAAGAATACTATAGGTCAGTATCCTTTATGAATATAGATGCAGAAATCCTTAACAAAACATTAACAGTCAGGAGTGCCTGGCTGATTCAGTCTATAGAGCATGTGGCTTTTGATCTTGGGGTCATGAGTTTAAGCCCCACGTTGGGTGCAGAGTTTACTTAAAGAAATTTGAAAAAAATTTATAATTAAAATTTTAAAATCCAGTAGTATATAAAAAGAATAATATGTTATGACCAAGTGGCATTTATCCTAGGAATGCAGGATTGGTTGAACATTGGGAAATTCACCATATTCACAGGCTATGACAGAAGTAAACTATACAATAATCTATAAGGATGCAAGGAAATCTTTTCACATAGTTCAACATATATTCGTGACAAAAGCTTTTGGTAAACTAGGAATAGATAAAACTTCTCAGTGTGGTAGAGGGTCTCTACAAAACACAGCTAGCATATTCAATGGTGAAAGACTTAATGTGCCCCCCACCAGCCCCAAGACTGGAAAAAAACAAGGATGACCACTCCCACTACTTAGAAATTTTACTGGATATTTAAGCCGATAAAATAAGTCAAGAAAATAAAAGTCTTAGAGATTAAAAAGGAAAAAGAAAATACAGTATTATAAAATATATAGAGAACTCCTACAAATTGGTAGGACAAAAAACAATCTAATGATTAAAGAAATGAGCAAGATTTGGACAAATACTTCACCAAAGATGATGTGAATATTAAATTGTGAATAAGCAATGAAAAGTTTTCTGAAAAGATGCTCAAAATCGTTAGTCATCAGAGAAAACCAAACTAAAACCCCAAGAATACCAGTACACACTCATGCCATGCCTACAATCAGAAAGGCTAGTAATATTAAATGTTGATGAGGATGTGGAGCAACTAGAACTTTCTCACACATTGTTTGTGTATACCTTTATTCACATATTTAAAGCAAATAGTCATGCTTTAGGAGAAACATATCTCTATAATTCCAAAAATTGGATTCTCTTTCCATGATGCTTTGACATTTCCTTTTTCTTTAAAAGTCAGCTTGATATAGTAATAATTTTAGGACTTTTAGCAAACTGGTATGAAATATCAGTTAGAAAAAATCTGAAATATTCAGTGTACAGTGTACAAGGATGTTCTTATGCTTACAAGCCTGAATTTTTATTACATAGGCTATTACCAGAAACTGTGGTAACACAGTGCTATTTTTATCCAAGCATTTAAAGATACTTTTTTCAGGAGTTGTTTTTTTTTTTCAATGAAAATATTTTGCAGAAAAGAAACCTGTTGTGGAGTCTCCATAATATTGAAAATGTTTGCTTATTCTTCAGTAACATTTCCTAATAGTTCCCTTCCCAGGTGTAGAAAATTCTGAACCTGATGTTTTTTTTAAATATATATTTTTAAAATATTTATTTATTTAATTGAAAGAGAGAGTATAAGAAGGAAGGGCAGAGGGGCAAGAGAGAGAATCCTAAGCAGACTCTGCACTGAGCCTGGAGCCCGACACAGGGCTTAATCCCACAACCCTGAGATCATTACCTGAGCTGAAATCAGTAGTCAGAGGCTTAACCTGCCACACCACCCAGGTGTCCCTGAACTTGATGGTTTATTTTAGATTAAGATCTTTATGTTTTATCAAACAGTGTAAAAAGTAATTTTTTCGTCTAAACCATCTTGGCTCAGGGTGCCTGGGTGGCTCAGTTGATTAAGTGCCTGCCTTAGGCTTAGGTCATGATTTGGGAGTCCTTGCAAGTCCTGCCGAGCAGGGAGCCTTCTTCTCCCTCTGTCCCTCATCCCACTTCTACTCTTTCTTTTGTGCTTTCTCAAATAAATAAATAAAATCTTAAAAAAAATAATCTTGACTCAATTTGTGATACTAGGTAGACTGGGAATATATGTGGCAGAATTATAATCACTAATCCATGTATCCATTTGTTATAAGCCTACTGCTTGTATAGAGGCTGTGAAGACTATTGAATGCACAGACCCATGAGATACTCTCCCATCAGAACCATTTTCAACAGCACAACAAGACACTTCAAACTTTTTTTTTTAAGATTTTATTTATTTATTTGACAGGCAGAGATTACAAGTAGGCTGAGAGGCAGGCAGAGAGAGAGGAGGAAGCAGGCTCCCTGCTGAGCAGAGAGCACGATGCGGGGCTCGATCCCAGGACCCTGGGATCATGACCTGAGCCGAAGGCAGAGGCTTTAACCCACTGAGCCACCCAGGCGCCCCGACACTTCAAACTCTTAAAAAAATGTATTTTTCACTGAGACTTTGCTTGGAATAGTTGTTATAATTTTATATTCTAAGAAGTAAAAGAAATAGGCTTTAAAAAGATGGAGAAAATATGTGTTCCTTTGGAATAATTACTTGCCCTTTGTAGATTCAAGCAATCTAAGGAATGAGTAAATGTTGGAATTCAGAAAATAGGCAGCTTGCTAATTGCTATACCAAACTAAATGAATGAAGTTATTCTTCTTAGCTCTATTGAAGAACTTTGAATTTACTAATGTCATTCTTGCAAAATATACTAGTTCTTGCTAAATGAAACAAAAAATATATCTAACACACAGGAAACACTGTACTGTGTATGTACTTGGTATAAAAGTTTGTTTCTTACCTAAGTAAATGACCCTTTTTGTGATTATATGCATAGGTAAAGATTGGATTTTTCATTCTTTAATTTGGGGATTTTTAGTATTTGAAAAAGTCATGTCAGTGTCATATTTAGTGTAATTTAATTGAATGGAACCATACACTTGTCTTGTTTGAGGTATTAATAGTTTTGCTACTTTATTTCTTAAGCATATGTTCAGAAATACTTTATATCTGTGGGTGGACTGGATGTGTTGTCTCAAGTTCTTGTGCAACTGGAATCAGATTCACACAAGACTCTTTCCAGTGCTAAGCTTGCAGTTGTGGTGACAAAGACAGTGGATGCGTGTATTGCTGATAATCGTGAGTGAACATACTTAGTAATTTTTCTACAATTGAGTTTTGTTTGAATTCAGCATGGTGACTGTTGAAATGATAGGATGAACACAAATGTAGGCTGGACTTCCCATCTCTCACAGCGGGAGGGAATCGTAAAAATTATCTAGTCCAACTTCTTATTTTCATGTGGAGATTATGACTTTCCTAAGGGTCAAATTAAAGTCTTCTGACTGCAAGTCTAATGATAGAACAAGATAAAATTCTGTCATTTCTAAACTTCTATTGCACTGAAAGAGCAATATTAAATGAAAAGCTTTAAGTGAGAAATGAAGGGACATCTTGGAAACATAAGCAACAAAAACATAAACATGGAAAACCCAATTTAAAAACCCAATTTATAGATTTTTAAAAATTGTATAAAGAATTAAGGTATACCTCTTTCTAATAAGTATGCAGTCTGACTCACCCAGCCATAACTAGGTTTAAGAGGGCTATATAAGCCATTATCTTATTATAATACATTTATTTATATTTACATATACATATGCATATAGATGAGATGGGAATATTAGATATTATATTGGCATGATATTCTTCTTCCAGGATAAGATCTGACAAATAGCATATATATAGTTTTAAGCTTATACTTTTTTCCCCCCTATTTTTTACTAATAGCTACTTTTGGAGTAATACTATCCAAGTATCAGATTGTTTCAAAACTTCTGACATTACTGCTTCATGAAAGTCTGGATTCAGGAGAAAAATTTAGCATCATACTTACTCTTGGTCATTGCACAGAAGATTGTGGTTAGTATTGAATTTATTTAGTGTGCTTATTAAAACAGTGGAGTGGTGGGGTACCTGGGTAGCTCAGTGGGTTGGAGCCTCTGCCTTCGGCTCAGGTCATGATCCCAGGGTCCTGGGATCGAGCCCCGCATCATGCTTTCTGCTGAGTGGGGAGCCTGCTTCCTCCTCTCTCTCTGCCTACATGTGATCTCTGTCAAATAAATAAATAAAATATTAAAAATAAAAATAAAACAGTGGAGTGAAAATCCACTTATTCCCCCCCTTATTGTCATATGGGTGGCTTGAAAGTACTGCCTTTCTGTAAGTCATTCAGGCCCAAACCTGTCATTTTGCTCCTCATCCTTCTTCATCCATATCCTTCCTTATCCCTTTCTGTCCAGGTCCAGTTTAGGCCCTCAGCCCCTCAACATCTTTCACCAATGAAATTGGAAGAGATTTCTTTTTGTGTTCCTCCTCTCCTGTCTCTATTTTTTTTTTTTTAAGAGGGGGAGGATAGGGAGGAGGAGGAGGTGAGAGAGAGAATCTTATGCAGGTTCCATACCAAGCATGGAGCCCGATGTGGGTCTCTATCTCAGAATCCTGAGGTCATGACCTGAGCCCAAATCAAGAGTTAGATGCTCAACCAACTGAGTCACCCAGGTGCTCTGGATTTATTCTAAGTTTTAAAATTTTTAAAATTTTTTATTGAGGCTTAATCTGAAAACTATATATTTTTTGTTTTCAGCTATACCTTTTTTTAAACCAAGTATGGGCTACTTTTTTACTCTCCTGAAGTATGGCTACTCAGTGGCTGTATTTCAAACATCATCACTTTATGAGACAGTTATTTTTATGTCAGAAGATTATTTTCTAAATGGAAAATACTTTTGAAACTATTTTTTTTTACTCTCAAGATTTAAACTATGTTCATAATTATCACAGAGAAGAATTATGACCTTATGCAGATAGTTTATGAAAAAATAACATAACTATTTTCTACTTTGATTTTTGATGTTTTCCAGAGGAGAATCAGTATGATCTTTTTAAAAACAATGGGCTTCCACTCATGATACAAGCCTTAACTGAATCGCAGAGTGAGGAACTAAACAAAGCTGCCACTTTTGTGCTTCACAATTGTAAAAAAATTAGTAAGTTTATTGTTACTTTAAAAAAATATGGAAGTTTATGAAGGGAAATTTATATCTGCTTTGGTGAGCCCAATCCTTTGGGCTTCCAGGTTCTTCTTAATTTGAAAAGTGGAATATATAATTTGGACATGATAACAAGAGTATTTCAGCCTTTAACCCTATCTGGAAGAGAGCAACAGTATAGCAATATGGATAATTTAGTTGTAGGAATTAAATTTGAGGCCTACAGGTGACTTAAGGTTAAATTATAATACAAAATACATTTGTTTATTTACTTAAAAAAATGTTTGAGTGACTATTATTTGCCAGGCACTGTGCTAGGTTTTAGGGATACGGTGATTAGAAACAACAGTCAGTACTCATAGAGCTTCATTTAACTAGATAAATAGTCCTTGAATAATCTAAAAAATGAATGAATTGTTCTGTATTAACTGAAGGGTTAGGAATGGATGGAGCATAGATTTTAGCATATAACAAAGGACTGTGACCTAGACTTGGAGTGGAAGAGGCTTCGGAGGAAATGATTGTTGAGCTGAGAACTGAATGTATAGTGTTAACTAGGTCAGCCATAAGCAACAGTGAGGCACAAAGACCCTATAATAGGAGGGAACATGCATTGAAGAAATGATGGCCATTGAATTGGCCTTTGTGGAAGAAAAATTGCTGCTGTGGTATATAAAAAGAAAACTTAAAAGATTAAAGGAAGGAGCTGCTTTATGAAAACTGTTAAAAAAAAAACCCAAACCTAAAACCAGTATCCACATACCTGGGAATGTTTATGTACCCGACATAACATATTTTCATGATGTTCTTTCTCTTATAGCTCTGATGAGTAAAGTCTAATTTATGACTGGGGCTTGGACTTCTGCCATGCACTTGCTTTCCATTTATTTTCAGTACCACCTAGACAGTTAAGATAGTCTACATGGGCAAAATTTAGAGAGGTGTATGTGGGGTATGAGGTAGTCCTTATGTAAAGTTTTAGAATTACATTTAAAGTGTCAGAAAAAAACCCATTTCTAGTAATGAATAAATTCACTATTTTTTTCCCATATTACAAAGCTGAGAAATTATCTCTAAGTCTAGGAGAATATTCTTTTGATGAAAATGAAGAGCAATTAAAAGACATAAATATGAAAGAGAAGAATCTTGAAGAGTACTGGAAGAAAGCAAAGGAAATTCTACACAGAATAGAACAGCTTGAAAGAGAAAGAAATGAGGTTGGCTTTTTTGTTTCAAAGAATATAAAACTTTTTTCAAGTATTTTTCTACAATAGAGGTTGGAGGATAAAAAATTTTTCTTGCTAAATTATTTTTTATATTTTAATGTTTTTTTAAAGATTTTATTTATTTTATTTGACAGACAGAGATCACAAGTAGGCAGAGAGGCAGGCAGAGAGAGAGGGAGGAGGAAGCAGGCTCCCTGCTGAGCAGAGAGCCCGATGCGGGGCTCGATCCCAGGACCCTGGGATCATGACCTGAGCTGAAGGCAGAGGCTTTAACCCACTGAGCCACCCAGGCGCCCCTATTTTAATGTTTTTTTAAAAAAGATTTATTCTAGGGGCTTCTGGGTGGCTCAGTCATTAACAATCTGCCTTCAGCTCAGGTCATGATCCAGGGTCCTGGGATCCAGCCCCGCATCAGGTTCCCTGATCAGCAGGAGGCCTGCTTCTCCCTCTCCCTCTCCCCCTGCTTGTGTTCCCTCTCTCTGTGTCTCTCTCTGTCAAATAAATAAAAATCTTTTTTAAAAAAGTCTTAAAAAAAGACTGGGGCACTTGCGTGGGTCAATGGGTTAAGTCTCTGCCTTTGACTCAGGTCATGATCTCAGGGTCCTGGGATCGAACCCCGCATTGGGCTGTCTGCTCAGCAGGGAGTCTGCTTTCCCCTCTTTCTCTGCCTGCCTTTCTGCCTACTTGTGATATCTCTCTCTTTCTGTCAAATAAATAAATTTTTTTAAATCTTAAAAAAAGATTTATTCTAGTAAAAGAGTGAGGTTGTGAGTGGGGGGAGGGACAGAAGGAGAAGGAGAACCTCAAGCAGACTCCCTGCTGAGCATGGAGCCTGACATAGGGCTCAAACCCACGACCCAGAGATCATGACCTGAGCCAAAATCAAGAGTATGATGCTTAACCGACTGAACCACCAGATTTTAATGGTTTCAAATTTAAAATTCAGTTGATACTTGAGAAACCATCTTTGAACATGGGGGAAAAAACATTTTTAAAAGGTGGAAATGGGGCACCTGGGTGGCTTAGTTAGTCAAGGAGCTGCTTTTGGCTCAGGTTATGATCCCAAGGTACTGGGATTGAGTCCCACATCAAGCTCCCTGCTCACGGGAGAGCCTGCTTCTCCTCCCTCTGCCTACTGCTCTGCCTACTTGAGTATTCTCTATCTCTCTGTCAAACAAATAAAATCTTCAAAAAAAATTAAAAGTGGAAATGACTGAAAAAATAAGAGACCTTGTAGATAGAGATCTAAGGGTTGTATAAGAGTTAGAGAAGGGAAGGAGAGGTTTTAATTCCTCTCTTTACATATATGTATATGTACATGTATATGTGTCAGTATTTTTTTCTGTGTATGTACACTTAGTGTCTTGTTATGTGCAGCATTTTTGTTTTTACTTTTTGAAGAATTTTAAAAATTTATTTACTTGACAAAGAGCTAGAGCACAAGCAGGTGGAGTGGCAGGCAGAAGGAGAGGGAGAAGCAGGCTCCCTGCTGAACACAGAGTCCGACGTGGGACTCAATCCTAGGATCCTGGGATCATGACCCAAGCCGAAGGCAGATGCCTAACTGACTGAGCCATCCAGACACCCTTATTTTTATTTTTATTTATTTTATTTATTTCTTAAGTAGGCTCCAGCCCCAGTGTGGAGCCCAACACAAGGCTTGAACCCATAACCCTGAGATCAAGATCTGAGCTGAGGTCAAGAGTTGGATGCTGGGTGCCTGGGTGGCTCAGTGGGTTGAGCCGCTGCCTTCGGCTCAGGTCATGATCTCAGGGTCCTGGGATCGAGTCCCGCATCGGGCTCTCTGCTCAGCAGGGAGCCTGCTTCCCTCTCTCTCTCTCTCTCTGCCTGCCTGTCTGTCTGCTTGTGATCTCTGTCTGTCAAATAAACAAATAAAATCTTTAAAAAAAAAAAAAAAGAGTTGGATGCTCAACTGACTGAGCCACCCAGCTGCCCCTGTGCATACGTTTATAAAAATAAAAGCATAGTGCTCAGCTTAGTATGACGGTATAGTAATTTCATTCTTTTAAATGGCTAATATTCATTATTATAGAGGATTATAATTTTATTTAACTAGTCTTTTGTTAAGGGACATTAAGGTTATATTCAATTTGTGACCAGTGCAGAGAACTCTAGAATAAACATCTTGCTACTTATATATATGTATATATACATGTATATACATGTATATTTACTGAGATATAAATCACATTCAATTCCATTGACCTGTTTAAAGTATACATTTCATTGGTTTTTAGTATACTCCTAGAATTGTGCAACCATTACCACAACCAATCTTAGAATATTTTTATCACCCAAAAAGAAATCCCATGCCTTTTAGCAGTCACTGTTCCTGTTTCTCTCATCCATTCTCCATTCTCCGCACCTCCCCAGCCTAGGCAACCACCAAACTACTCTTAGTTGCTTATTCTGGACTTCTTATATAAATTGAATCATATAACATGCGGGTTTTTGTGACTGGTTTCCTTTATTTAGCATAGTGTTTGCAAGGTTTATACATGTTTATATCAGTATTTCATTCTTTTTTAAAAAAGCTTTATTGAGATTTAGTTCACTTGGAATTTATAGTTCATTTTGCCCATTTAAAGTATGTTTCAGTAGTGTTTAGTATATTTATAGTTATGTGTAACTATAGTCATTTTTAGAATATTTTCATAAAATGTTTCCTTGTGTCCTTTTGTAGATAGTCCTATTCCCTGTCTTTAGGCACAGGCAGTCATTGATCTGTTATCTGTCACTAGTTCTCTTTTTCTATAATTTCACATAAATGGAATTATAAATTTTTTATTTTTTTTAAAGATTTTATTTATTTATTTATTTGAGAGAGAGAGAGAGAGGGAGAAAATCAGAGCGAGAAGCAGACTCCCCCTAGAGCTAGAAGCCCAATGTGGGACTCGATCCCAGGACTCCAGGGTCATGACCTGAGCTGAAGGCAGTTGCTTAACCAACTGAACCACCCAGGCGTCCTTTTTAAGAAAGATCTTATTTATTTATTTGACAGAGAGATACACAGCTAGAGAGGGAACACAAGCAGGGGGAGTGGGAGAGAGAGAAGCAGGCCTCCAGCTGAGTAGGGAACCCAATGCAGGCTTGGATCCCAGGACCCTGGGATCATGACCTGAGCCGCAGGCAGATGCCTAACAACTGAGCCACCCAGGTGTCCCGGCATTATATGTTATATAATCTTTTGTGTTTGACTTCTTTTACTTAATGTGTAATGTATTTGAGATCCATCAATGTTGTTTTTTCAATATTTGCTCATTTTTTTTTTAATATTTATTTATTTGACAGACAGAGATCACAAGTAGGCAGAGAGGCAGGCAGAGAGAGAGGAGGAAGCAGGCTCCCTGCTGAGCAGAGAGCCCGATGCGGGGCTTGATCCCAGAACCCTGGGATCATGACCTGAGCCAAAAGCAGAGGCTTTAACCCACTGAGCCACCCAGGCGCCCCTCAATATTTGCTCATTTTTATGGCAGACTGAATATTCCCTAGTATGGATGTACTACAACTTTGATTCACCAGTTGATGGTTATGTGGATTGCTTCTAGATCTTGGCCATTGTGAATAATGTTGCTCTGAACATTGGGTTGCACTTCTTTTTGTGAGATTTACATTTTCATTTCTCTTGGGTAAATACCTAGGAGTGAAATCATTGGACAATTATACCTTAAAGAAATTATGGCCCTCTCTCATAGTGCATCTACTTTTACTTGCCACCACTCAAACAACAGAACACCAAAAGGAGAAAAAGTCTCTTCTTCCTCTGGCAGTCTTGTATTTTTCTTCCAGCACTTGCTATTAACAGAGAATAACATCAATGCTAGCTGTAGGATAGCAGTCCATCGAGTCTAGTTTCAGTTTTGCAATGTAGGGCAAGGAAGCTTGGGATGGATTTTGAGGAGCAATAAATTAATAACTAGTACATCCTGTAGGCCAAGTATACAACCGTTACTATTACCCTGGGATATGCCTTTACCATCATCTCATAGATGCTCTTTTTATCCTTCCTACTTTGATTTCCTCTTTCTTGGAGTCCATGTCATCCTCTTTTTTCTACATTTAAGGAAGTGTTCTCATATTTACTTTTTAAACAAATATGTTTCTCACTTCTGCTATCATATTTATAGTTACCAAAGCCTCTTTTTTCACTCCATTTAAATGATCTTACTCTTATTTCATGGACTTAAGACATCATTGGCATTCTTCTCTTAAATATATCAATGGTAATTTTCTTTTTAAAAAATTTTTATTTATTTATTTGAAAGAGAGAGAACATGAGTGGAGGAAGAGGGGGAGAGAGGTAGAGAAGCAGACTCCCCATTGAGCCCAGAGCCCGATGATACAGGGCTCAATCCCCAAATCCTGAGATCATGACCTGCATCAAAACTAAGGGTACGGGGCACCTGGGTGGCTCAGTGGGTTAAAGCCTCTGCTTTCGGCTCAGGTCATGATCCCAAGGTCCTGGGATCGAGCCCCACGTCAGGCTCTCTGCTCAGCAGGGAGCCTGCTTCCTCCTCTCTTTCTGCCTGCCTCTCTGCCTACTTGTGATCTCTCTGTCAAATAAATAAATAAAATTAAAAAAAAAAAAACTAGGGGTAGGCCAGTTAACCAAATGAGCCACCCAGGTGCCCCTCAGTGATAATTTTCAGTACTTTTTTTTTTCTTCTAGGGCACCTGCGTGACTCATTCAGTTGCGCGTCCTGGGTCCTGGGATCAAGCCCCACGTCAGGCTCCACGCTCCTCAGGGAGACTGTCTCCCTCTCCCTCTGCCCCTTCCCCTACTCATGTGAGCACTCTGTGTCTCACTTTCTCTCCCCCTCCCTCTCTCAAATAAATCTTTCAAAAAATTTTTTTTCTTCCTAACCCATCTTTTTCCTTTGAGCTCCCTTGCTTGTTTGCTTGCTTGCTTGCTTTCTGACCCTCTTTTTCCCTCCTTTTCTTTCCATCCCTCCCTCTCTTTCCCTCCCTCTCTTCCCTTCCTTCCTTCCTTCCTTGGTCTCTAGCTTTCTTCATATTTCTGGCAGTCTTTGGTTGCTACTCATATTTAAGAGTCAGATACTGAAAGTCTTTCTGAAAATTTGTTGATGATGGATTCTCATAGGGTTAGTCAGGTCATTTGGGGGCAGAACCTCCAATGTCTAATCTCCTGCCTAGAGATTGTCAACCATTTTTCTGGAATCAAAATGGGAGAAGAGAGCTTGTGGGTCTTAGTATTCATTATGTGAATACTTGCTTAGATATGTTTCTTTAGTATTCTGCTTTCAACTTTGTTTGGTGTCCTCCATTGTAGAAACTCTTTTTTATCTTTTCCAGAGATTCAAACTTCCCCTTTCACCTGGGGAAGGAGGGGACCTTCTGGTGTCAGTCAGCTGCTTGTTAAGTGTGTATATATGGGGGGTCGAGATCTAATAAGGCAACTTTTTTTTTTTTATTAAGTAGACTCCACACCCAGCCTGGAGCCCAGTGCTGGGTCTGAACTAAAAATCTTGAGATCAAGACCTGAGATCCAGGTTGGACACTCAACTGACTGAGCCACCCAGGCATCCCTGTAATCCAACTGTTTTTTTTTATTATTTAATATTTTATTTATTTATTTGATAGAGACCACAAGTAGGCAGAGAGGCAGGCAGAGAGAGAGAGGAGGAAGCAGGCTCCCATCTTCTAGAGGTTCGAACACCTCCAATTCCCAAGCCTTTTGAGAGTTTGGCAGCCCATCCTAGGTAGTTTCTTAGCTTTTCTGATGGTCAGCTTTGAATTCAGCTTTATCAAGACTGCTAAGTAGGTTATCATTCACCTACCTGCTCTCCAATTTCCAAACTTGTATTGCCTTTATTTCTTCTTTCATTTCTCCTTGTCCTTGTGGATTTTTGCCTTTTTGAAAACTGTTCTTTAATTGGTTTTCTTGGAAGGACCAAAAATAAATAGTGTTGTTAAATTCATCATATTTACCGAAAGCCCTCTTTGTTTGTTTGCCTATTTACTTATCTTTCTATATTTAAAAAAATTTTTTTTAATGGCACCTGGGTGGCTCAGTCCATTAAGCATCTGCCTTTGACTCAGGTCATGATCCCAGGGTCCTGGGATTGAGCCCCTTATTGGTCTCCCTGCTCAGTGGAGAGCCTGATTTTCCCTCTCCTTCTGCCCCTCCACCCCTAGGTTATGTGTGTGCCCATGCCCGTGCCCGCACTCTCTTTCTCTCATTCTTGCTCTCTCTCAAATAAATAAAATCCTTTAAAAAATTTTTTTTAAGATTTTATTTATTTGAGAGAGAGAGAGCGAGCATGAAAGGGGCAAGGGGCAAAGGGAGAAGCCAGCTCCCTGATGAGCAGAGGGCCTGATGTGGGACTTGATCCTGGGACTCCAGGATCATGACCTGAGCCGAAGGCAGTTGCTTAACCCACTGAGCCACCCAGGTGCCCTCCTTTAAAAAAATTTTAAAGGGGTGCCCGGGTGACTTAGTGGGTTAAGCCTCTGCCTTCGGCTTGGGTGATCTCAGGGTCCTGGAATGGAGCCCTACATCAGGCTCTCTGCTCAGCATGGAGCCTGCTTCTCCCTCCCCCTCTGCCTGCCTCTCTGCCTACTTGTGATCTCTCTCTCTCTGTCAAATAAATTAAAATCTTTAAAAAAAATTTTTTAAGATTTATTATTTTAGAGAAATAGAAAGTTTCAGGGGTGGGGCAGAAGGAGAGGGAGAGAGAATTCCAACAGATTCCTTGCTGAGTGTGGGACCTACCCAGGACTCGGTCTGAGAACCCTGAGATAACCAAGAGAGCTGAAATCAAGAGTTGGATGCCCAACTGACTGAGCCACACAGGCACCCCTAAGGAAAAAAAAGTTTTTTTTAAAGTAGGCTCCATGCCCAATGTGGGGTTTGAACTCATGACCCTGAGATCAAGAGTTACATGTTCTACCAACTGAGACTGCCAGGTACCTGCTTTATTCTTTATTTACAGTTGCAGAATAGTTTTTTGGTGGATCTCTCTTATGAGCATTTAGGTTATTTCCAACTTTTGGCAATTACAAACAGTGTTGCGGTTAATAACATTAACAGTTTGCATTTACCTGAGTACTTTCACATAAAAGTAAGATGTGCTTACCTTTACACGAGTATACCTATAGGATTTTTTTTGAAGATATGCACAGCTTTTATTATAAAAGATACTGTCAAATTATTTCTCTATAGAGGTTGTACAATTTATACTCCCACCTGTAAATGTATAAGACTGTTTCCATGTGCCCTTTTGATCTTTGCCAGTGTCCTAGATGAATACTGTTTCTGTGTGGTTTTATTTCTCTTATTCCAAGTGGGATGGAGCATTTTTTCATATGTTTAAGAGCTATTTATATTTCCTTTCCTGTTAACTGTTCGTCTCCTTTTCCTATTTTTCTACACTATCATTAATCTTTTTCATATTTCATTGTAGCAGCTTTTTACAAATGTTAATAGAAAAATCATACCCCAAGACATAACATACATATTCTTTGTACATAACATACATATTCTTTGTTTTGAATATCATTTGGCTTCTGGCCCTTTTTTCTTCTGAGTTCCTCCCCCATCCACCCACATTGTTCTTGGTCTGTAGCAGAATTTTGAAAAAATATTTTGGTTTTTTCTTTTA
Source organism: Neogale vison (assembly GCF_020171115.1). Lineage (NCBI taxonomy): Eukaryota > Metazoa > Chordata > Mammalia > Carnivora > Mustelidae > Neogale > Neogale vison. The sequence continues at coordinate 18,663,006 of NC_058097.1, forward strand.
TGATTTTTTTATTCTTTGTGATATTTAGAAAAGTCTTCTTCCCCTTAATAGTGCTAAAATACTGTTTTCTTTTAAAACAATCATTGCATTTTTTTACAAAACAATATTTAGCTCGTTTTAACTTTATTTTTGTGTAAATTCTGAGATAGGGATCCAATTTATTTTTTCCCCAGATGACTACCCAGTTGTCCCCAGATCATTTATTAAATATATTCCCTTTTCTCCTAATGTAAATAGTCCCATTTACTATGTATATTCTATTGGCAGTCATGAACTTTTCATACATTATTTAAAGAGAGTGTAAATTGAATTATAAAGCAAATTGGTTATTTTGAGATTCTTCACTTGTCATTTTTACATTATAGGAAAAACTACAAAGAGAAAAAGATAAGCATAATGTTTCATCTATGAACATAAATATTCAAAATACGTTGAAACACCTCCATGCCGATAGTATTGGCAGAGGTCCTACAGCAGAAGATAAAGATAAAAGCAAGTCTAGAAAGCTTCAGAGTTACCAATCCCATGGAGTTCTGTCTACAGCATGTACAAATGATCATCAAATGAAGACCCTGTTAAAGAGTGCAAATCCAGTTACTGCTTGTTATAGGGAGAGTGGGCAAAATAAGAATTTATGTAAAGCCAATTCAAGCTATAATCAAAATCTACATGAAGGAGCAACTTTTGAAAAAAAGAATTCTGTTTCTCAGTCAAGGTATAGTTTAATAATCGTTTCTAACTTTTATGTATTTATTCAAGTATTTTTTTGTGCAGTACTCTGTGCCACTCTGTTAAACCCTCGGATACAGAAATGATAAAATATGGTCTTGGGAGGACTCTGAATGGAAATGTTGAGAATGGAGTTTGGATGGGAAGGTATAGGCCAGTTCATCTAGGGCCTTGAATTTCACACTCAGGATTTTCAGTTTTCCCTCATAGGACACGGGAGCCACTGAGGATTTTAAATTGAGTGACGTCAGATTTGAATTTTAGAAAGAATATTCAGAAAACTTAACCTGAAACCCTATACCTGAAGTAACAATGTGCACATTGGTAATCCATTAACAATGTAGCAAAAACCAGTTTCTAAATTTAATTTGATAAAAGGGTGTAGTATGTGCTAAAAATCTGGTTTAGGCTTACCTTTTCACTTGTTCCTTGCACCTCACCTCTAGCTGATGTCCCTTCTCCCTCTGGTAGCTTATGGGTTCAGACCTGGGATTGTCACATTTCTTAAAGCCTTACTTGTATTCTCTCCTCTAAAGATTACTGTGCCAGGTAGGAAACTGAAGAGTATGCTGCTATATTCTGGGAAGGTTGCAGGGTGAGCAGGATATTAGGGAGATGGATTACATCATCACAACTCCTTTTTTTCCTTTGCAAAACTGTTCTTGATGTCAGTTTTAAATTAATTTCTTAAGAATGTGGAACTGGAAATCATTGCGATATGTTCTTGGGCCAGCCTTATTGCTTTCTGATTCTGTTCTCTCCTCCCCTCACTTCCTCGTTCTTTCCTGTTTTCCTCTTTCCTTTTTTAAGTTTATGTATTTATTTCATTAATCTCTATACCCGACTCAGGGCTCAAACCCATGACCTTGAGATCAAGAGTCTCTTGCTCTTCCGACAGAGCCAGCCAAGTGCCTCATGTTTTCCTCTTGCAAAACTTATTTTTCCCATGTTTCTGCTGGCATCAGTGGTATCGCCCTTTGGTGTCTTGTGGTTTTTTTATTTTTTTTTAAGATTTTATTTATTTATTTGAGATTGAGTGAGCACAAGCAGGTTGAAGGGAAGAGGGAGAAGCAGACTCCCCACCAAGCAGGGAGCTGTATGTGGTGCTTGATCCCGACATGGACTTCGAGCCCTGGACTCTGGCATCATGACCTGAGCCAAGGCAAATGCTCAACCAGCTAAGCCACCAAGGTTCCCCAGAGTCTTATTTAATGCCATTTTTGGAAAGGAGGCTATAACCATTACAAACACTACTTTGGCAGAATTTGATAGACTTTGGTAGACCCTGGTTCCATCTCCTTCTGCCTGCCAAATACCCAGAATTGCACCACTGCCTACAGAAACATTTGTCCATACACCAAACAGTATGTTTACTTTTAAATATTTGGTGTCTATTTTCTTTTAGTGACCGTGTTTTTAAACATCCAGTTCCCGTTGTCAAAAATAGAAAGCAGCAGTTACCAGTAACAGGTATGTTTAAAAATATTTCTTCTTTGAGTTTTTAAGAAAACATATTTAGGTGACTAATACAGATAAAAATGTACATTGAGGGCGCCTGGGTGGCTCAGTGAGTTAAAGCCTCTGCCTTCGGCTCAGGGTCCTGGGATGGAGTCCCGCATCGGGCTCTCTGCTCAGCAGGGAGCCTGCTTCCTCCTCTCTCTCTGCCTGCCTCTCTGCCTACTTGTGATCTTTCTCTGTCAAATAACTAAATAAAATCTTAAAAAAAAGTCTATACTGCCTAGAGCAATCTATACTTTAAAAAAAAATGTACATTGATAAATTTCCCCTCTAGCATATAAGCCACACCTTTGACTCTCTTTATGGTTTAAGTGCCTCAGTCACCTTTTAATGATAACCAGAACCTTTCTATTTATCTACCAGGGTGACTGGATATGTAGTACTGTGCTAAAGTTTATGAGAATCTTGAGAATTAATATATTGTGTAAATGTCAGGTCCTTTTCATTAATCAATTTTCATTAATCAGAAGAACCTTACATGTTGCAGTTTTTTTTCCAGATCCATTTACATTATGTTCAGATATAATAAATAAAGAAGTCATCAGTTTTCTAGCAAGTGACAATCATTCCAAAATGTTAAAGTACAGATGCTCAGGTAAATATTCTTTAATTACAGTTGTTTTGCAATTAAACTTTGTATGATATTAGTCAACTAGGATTTGTAGTAGTTCTGCCTATGTGATTTAAACTTTATTTCCTTTGGAAAAATAATGATCTGGAACATCATAAAACATTCAGATCAATACTTATCTGCATTTGCCTGTGCTTCCAGTATTTGTTTATATGAATCACCATAGCTAATGTCCAAATAACATCTATAAGTTTAACTTCTCTGAGTTAGGTAAACATTTTTTATATTCTCAGAGAGCCAATAGGTATGTATTCTGGATAATGCTCTAAATATAAGACATTAAGTATTAAGCAAGATCTATTTTTATGTCTCTGTTTAATGTATATATGTTCCTAGTGTTCCATGCCCCATTATTTTATTTTTTCTGCAAGGCCCCTGTAAATGTGCCACAATGCTTAACCCAGCCCCTTCTCCTCCATACCCTGATATTTCATTTTTGGTGCCACACTCTGCTCTATGGGCAAAATTGAGGCTATTCTATTGTAGGCTTGAAATAACACTGTTCTTTAGTCTTGGATGTAGAGTTTGTCTCTATGACTCTAAAATTAGCTCTATCTAGCTATAATCAGAATCCCATTTCTTTTTTCCTCCCCATTTTAATACTTGTGAAATATTTCTTTTCATTACCTTTCTATTAATTAACTCCTTTTGGCCCACCTTAAACTGTGTTCATTTCTCTTCATCTAAAAAAGAAAAATCCAAGGGCACCTGGCTGGCTCATTTGGAGGAGCATGAGATACTTGATCTAAGGGTTGTGGGTTTGAGCCTCACGTTGTGTGTAGAGATTACTTAAGTAAATAAAAACTTTAAAAAGGGGGGGATGGGCACCTGTGGGCTCAGTGGGTTAAGCCTCTGCCTTCAGCTCAGGTCATGATCTCAGGGTCCTGGGATTGGGACCCCCATCGAGCTCTCTGCTCAGCGGGGACCTGCTTCCCCCCCTCTCTGCCTGCTGCGCTGTCTGCTTGTGATCTCTCTCTCTGTCAAATAAAAAAAAAAATCTTAAAAAAATTAAAAATTAAAAAAGAAGAGAATATTAAATACTTGATGTGACTTGCTGTCTCTTTGAGTATTCATCTATTCTTTCTTCCATCATTCATTATCAGATACCTGCTCTTTCTCCTTTTTCTTTAATTATATTAATTCCCTTCTTAACTCCCTGCACTTTGGCTTCTTTTAGTGCCATTCTACTAAACTTAAATGCTAAAGATTTCCTGAAGTCTCTTTTTTTGTGCCAAAACCAAAGACTTCTAAAAAATTCTTATCCTTGGGGCACCTGGGTGGCTCAGTGGGTTAAAGCCTCTGCCTTCAGCCCACGTCATGGTCTCGGGGTCCTGGGATTGAATCCCCCCCCCCTCCCCGCATTGGGCTCTCTGCTCAGCAGGGAGCCTGCTTCCCCTCCTCGCTCTCTGCCTGCCCCCTCTGCCTATTTGTGATCTCTGTCAAATAAGTAAATAAAATCTTAAAAAATAAAAATTAAAAAATAAAATTAAAAATTCTTATCCTTTATGGTATTTCTGCACTGTTGACTGCCGTTCCTTGAAGTCCTCTCCTCTCAGTAGTTTATAAGTATTTTTTTTTAAGATTTTATTTATTTATTTGACAGAGAAAGATCACAAGTAGACAGAGAGGCAGGCAGAGAGAGAGAGGGAAGCAGGCTCCCTGCGGAGCCTTATTTGATCCCAGGACCCTGAGATCATGACCTGAGCAGAAGGCAGAAGGTAGCGGCTTAACCCACTGAGCCACCCAGGCGCCCCTCCTCTCAGTAGTTTAAAGACACACTTCCCAGATCATCCACCTGTACTCCCTGAAGGTATGCTGTGAACTCAAAAGGGCACTACATAATACTTTAAATTTTAAGTGAAATGCAAAATAGCTAACATTTTTTGGATACCACAGGCACTGCTAGCTCAAAGTCATTTAGAGTTTCAGCATTAGATTGCACTACATTCCCCATGATGATGTCTTTGTGGAGTTGGGCTTTCAGTGGTTGTGATAAAAAGCAAGCACTGCATGAAAATAATAGGGAACAGGAAATGAGGGTCGCAGTGTCAGATTCCAAGGTTTGAGAAGTTGTACTGTACCTAATAGATGCACATATCCCATTAGGAATAATTGTGGTTAATAAGAATGAAATCTAAATATTATGTTCTTTTTTTAACTTTAAAAAAAAATATTTTATTTATTTGAGAGAGAGAGTGTGCGCAAGCATGATTGGGGTGAGGGGAGTCAGAGAGAGAAGAACAAGTAGACTCAGGGAGCCTGACATGGGCCTAGGTCCCAGGACCCTGGGATCATGACCTGAGCAGAAGGTAGATGCTTAACCGACTGAGTCACCCAGTCACCCCTAATTTTACTTCCTTATTTATTTGAGAGAGGAAAGAGAGCGCTTGCGAGAGGGGGAGGAGAAAAGGGAGAGGAACAAGAACACTCTGCACTGTGTATGGAGCCCAGCTCAGGGTTTGACCCCATGACCCTAAGATTCTGACCTGAGCCAAAATCAAGAGTTAGACACCCAATCAACTTGGCTGCCCAGGTGCCCCTATTATTTTCAATTTAGGTATATTATTTTTTCAAATGGCTACTAAGTTATTAGAACATAAATGCTTATTAAATTGTTTTGGACTTAAGAGGCAAATCAGTATTTCTTTTGACCCAGGGGTGCCATAAAAAATCACCAAGAACTTAAGGATGCCATGAACTGGGAAAGTTTGGGAACTTCTGATCTGATGTATGTCAGAGGGCAGTGTGGGTGCTCTATAACCATTAACTCCCTCCCATCCCTTACTTTGTTTGAGATGGTTTTCTCTTAGTTCCTTTCTTTAATGATGATTCATTCATTTCATGGATACTTAGGCAGTGTTTCTTCCATGGTAGGCATGGGTATCAAAGATGAATAGATCTCAATCCTTACCTCAAAAAGTCTAAAAACCACTCCATTTTATTACCTTCATTACTTTATCTCTCTCTTTCTGCCAAGTTTCTACCGTTATTTCCCCCAAGACATACTCTGTAGCACGTTCTCAGCACCATTGCAACATTTACTTGTGTGGCATCAGCTATCATTTTACTGATTTTCAAATCTGTGTCTCTATACTTTGCTTCTACCTTGAACCAGTTATAGCCTCATTCCTCCACTTCCAGCTGTATCCAGGACATTATTCAGTATCTTGTTTTTACTTTAAGCTTGATGTATTTAAAACAATATCTTCTTCCCTCTTAAATTGCCTTCCCTCCAGCCAGTCCATTTCTTGTTGTTGCTATTCTTTTGGCCTCCCAGATTTCAGTCATCTATAAACTTTTTTTTTGTCTTTATATCTGCTATTTCTAGTCTGTCAGATTTGGTTCTTTCTTTCATTCCCACATGGGCCCTTTTTGCTTCATGCCTCAGTTACACCAACTTTCTAGCAGTCTTGCAGTTTCAGGTCTCCAACCCCCAACTATAATGTGTATGTTGCTGTTAACTTCTCTAACATGTGCTTTTTATCAAGTCATCAAGCTAAAGAACCCTCAGTGTTTCTTTGTAACTCATTGATTCAAACTCTCTGCCTGGCTTTTAAATTTTTGTGGAATTTTGTTCTGCTTCCACTTGTTAAATTTTATTGCATATTTGTTCTTCTTAAGTCTGCCAGAAAGTTGCCGTGCTTATTCCAAACTTTGTCATTCAGTCAACTGTCAAAGTACTTAAGAATTATCCTTAGTTATTCCCTTACCCTAACAGCTCATCATTCACCAATTTTTATGTCAGGAATCTCTACATTCTCTCTGTAAATGTCCTGTTTCAGAATCCCCTCATTTATATGCTGGACTATTGAAGTAACCCCTTAACTTCACCTGAGCTTTCTATGAGACAAATGAAAGTCATTTCTCTGCTTAATAAATATCCATTAACTCCTCCCCACTGACTTGAAGAATAGATATACTTGGTGTGGCTTTCAAGACCATTCTTATATGGCCCCTGCAACCTTCACTAGTTTCAACTTTCCTCCCACATTTCTCTCCAGCCACACCAAAGTACCTAAAATTATCTGAACATGCTATGCTTTTTCACTTTTTTGTGCTTTTGCACATGTTCATTGTATTTGTAATGTCCTCATCCTAGCCAGCTTTCTGCCTAACTTCTAGCCCTTTTGGAGTGGGCCATTAGGTAACTGGCAGATGGGAAACTTTATAATGGATGGAAGTGGCTAACATCACCTGAACCTACTGGTCAATCTTAGCATTCAAAGAAGAGAGAGAGAGACTTTATGTACTTCTTAATATGATTAAGTAAGAAGTCCTCAAGACTGCCTGTGAGGAGCTCTACTAAAAACAGTTGAATCCGAGCGCCTGGGTAGCTTAGTCTGTTGAGCATCTGATTCTTGGTTTCTGCTTGGATCATGGTCTCAAGGTCATGGGATAAAGCTCTATATCAGCCTCTGTGCTTGGCTGGAGTCTGCTTGGAGATTCTCTCCCCTGACCCCTCCCCCTTGTCCCTCTCTTTCTCTCTCTCTAAAATAAAATGAAATAGGGGTGCCCCAGTGGCTTAGTTAGTTTAGCATCTGCCTTTGGCTCAGGTCATGATCTCACAGTCTTGGGATTGAGCCCTGCATTGGGATTCTCGCTCAGCAGGGAGTCCATTTTTCCCTCTCCCTCTATCCCACCCCCCACTCGTATTCCTTCACTTGCTGGCTCTCTCTCAGATAAAGAAAATCTTTAAAAATAAAATAAATCTTTAAAAAACCCAGTTGAATCTGAATATTATCAGTTGTTCAGATCTAATTACTAGTTTATCGGACACCCAGGAACGTTTTAAAGTGTCTAACTAGCATAAAATCAATAAAACCTAGACTTGGAGTAGCTCCAAGTATAAATGACCCAGTGTCTGTATCAAGTAAATGAGAAGGAGGAAGAGAGGAAAATTGATAGAGTTAAAGAAACTCAAGTGACATTTCAACTGAATGTAATGAAGAACCTTCTTGGATCACAGTTTAAACAAACTGTAAAAAGAAAGTTTTAAGGGCGCCTGGGTTGCTCAGTCATTAAGCAGCTGTCTTAGGCTCAGGTCATGATCCCGGGGTCCTGGGATCGAGGCCCACATCGGGCTCCCTGCTCAGCGGGGAGCCTACTTCTCCCTCTCCTGCCCCCTCTGCTTGTATTCCCTCTCTTTCTGCGTCTCCCTCTGTCAAATAAATACATAAAATCTTTAAAAAAAAAAAGTTTTAGGGCGCCTGGGTGGCTTAGTGGGTCAAAGCCTCTGCCTTCGGCTCAGGTCATGATCCCAGGGTCCTGGGATCGAGCCCCACATCCGGCTCTGCTCAGCAGGGAGCCTGCTTCCTCCTCTCTCTCTGCCTCTGCCTACTTGTGATCTCTGTCAAATAAATAAATAAAATCTTTAAAATAAAATAAAATTTTTGAAATGATGGGGAAATTTGAACCCTGACTAGATATTAGATTATGTTAGGCATAATTTTTTTAGGCTTGATGATGGTTTTGTGTATTTGGAAAAAGGAGCCCTTCTCTGTTAGGGACACATATGAAATATTTACAGATGAAATGATACTTAAATGCCAGTTCCAGGCTCCATAATCCAGTGTATACATGGAGGACAGAGCAGAGTAAGTGGGTTGAAGGCAAAATATGACTGAGCATGACTTAATAATTATTAAAGGTGAATGATGGAAATGTGGAAGTTCATTATACTTTCCCCCTTACTCTTTTGTGTTTGAAATTTTCCATAAAAAAACATTGGGAGGAAAAAAGACAACTGGGCATAAAAGCCACTTCTTTTGGTTATCTTCCCTAATAGTGACTCCTGCTCAGAACCTAACCAAGCTAGGTGGTCCTTTTATATATCACTCTAACTGTTGACACCTCTATTGTAACACTTACTTCACTGTATTGTATCTGTTGTCTTTAATCTCTCCTGTGACTGAGCTTCTTGACATACTTAAAATTAAGTTCCTGATTTCACTTCAGTTATCATTGTAATTGATTTTTGTTATTTGATATTTTGTAATATCCATATATCATTTTAATTTGTTTTCTTTTAGGTTGCATAGCAGTAGGAAAATCCCTGAATAGCCGAAATTTTAGCAAGCTTTTGCACTCTTGCCCATACCAATGTGATCGTCATAAAGTCATTGTGGAAGCTGAAGACAGATATAAAAGTGAACTAAGGAAATCACTTATCTGTAACAAAAGTAATTAATTCAGCAGCTTTGAAACTATAATTATGACTATACCTTCTGAACTGTGATCTAGAACATTAAATATATTAAAAAGTTAGAGGGCAAAATAATGTCGAAAAGAAAATATCTCTGAGAAACCAGTGTTTTAAGATATACCCAGGGAACAGATTTAGTCTCTGGTGGTTTAAAAATTCTTCCTAATCCATCTAAGGATTCCCATTAGAAGGGTGGGGGGAATACCATACTAATGGAATTGATGTGCTCTTACTCAGATTGATACTGTAAGTATTCTAAATGTCTTCTGTATTTTTCAGAAATTCTTCTGACCCCACGTAGAAGACGACAACTCAGTCATGAATCTACTGCCTCTGGAGAAATAAGTGAATATATTTAATTTTTAAATAAACCTAAATTGCATATAGTTCTGAGAAAAAGAGGACAGTTGAAGAATTGTTCTCAGTCTCATCGTCAGTGGTTCTTAAATGAAAACCCTTGGCTCTGGTGAGGGCCATAGTTCCTAAGAAGGAACTTCTCACTTTCCTTCCTCATGTTGCTTTCCTCACTCATTTCTTGCCAGCAGGGGAAGATGCAGGAGGAAACTAACATTTATTAAGCACTTACTGTATGTTACATGTTTTATAGACATTTCCTTTAATTCTTGTAATATTGTAAGGTAGGTTTTATTTTATTCCCACTTTAAGGTATAAGAAATTGGCAAATGACAGAGCTTACATTCAAATGCAAGCCTGTCTTTTTTCATAAGCCCCTAGTCTATCCTCTGGATCACATTTCTATTTTAAGAACAAAATTATTCTATGAGTAAGTGCTTCAGAGAGATTTTGCAGAAGGTTTTGGTTCATAACTACAGCACTTCATACCATCAGAACTGAAGAGACAAATAGAACCCTGCTTAAAAATCAAAATACTTCTTAAATGATGAGTTAATTTATGAGAATTTTTATTTAACTACAGGTTAATGTTTCGGGTTTATCACCATTCCAAATTTATTATGGAGACTTAAAAAATGTTATCATTTTATTATCTTCATATGGAATTAATATCTGCAGAGTAAGAATAAGCAGTTGAATCTTACTTGTCAAAATAACCTGGAATTTAGTAACATCTATAGTGTTATTCTGTCATTTACTGCAAAGATATTTAGACTTGATACATATGGGAATGTTTTACCATATACTTTTATTTACCATTTTCACTTCCAAAGCCTTAAAAGAAGTTTCCGATTTACTTTTTTAGATTTTTTTTTTGTCGGTGGGGGGGTACCTGAGTGGCTCAGTCGGTTGAGTATCTGCCTTCACCTCAGGTCATGATCTCAGGGCCCTGGGATCAAGCCCCACACCAGGCTCCCTACTGGGAGCCTGCTTCTCCTTCTGCCTGCTGCTCCCCCTGCTTGTGCGTTCTCTTTCTCTCTCTCCCTGACAAATAAATAAAATCTTTAAAAAAAAAAAAAATTTTTTTATTTTTTTAAGTTATCTGTACATCCAACATGGGGCTCCAAAGCAAAACCCCAAGATCAAGAGTCACATGCTCTATCAGACTGAGCCAAGCCAGGTGCCCCTCAAATTTACTTTTTATGTCTGGGTCTTTTTCTAAGTTTAAAGTTCTGCATGCAAATTAAAATTAAGTACAGTACTCGTGTAGAGCAGTCCACTTTTTGAAGAAATATTTCCTGTAGAAACTGTTAGAAAATGGTTACTTTTCCATAGAAACATGTTGCACTTGGAAAAATTGGTTGTGACAAGGAGTTGGCATCAAATTAATAATGGATTTCTTTTCAACAACATGACTTAAAAGCAAATGTATAATAACTAAAATTATATCCTATAATCATTTTACATAGTAAACTCATTTGTGGAGCGTCATGAAATGTACATAATTAGGGTTATACATTGATTTTACAGAGGAATCCTTAATACTGTTAAGTGATGTCCAGCTCATAAATAATTACATCTTTTTTATAAGTTAAAATTCTTTAGCTTAAAGCAAATAGTTAATAATTTGGGCTGTTTTTTTTAGAATTTAGAAAGGCATCTTGAGGAGGTATGGTATAGATTGGTCTTATATCTCTCAAGTAGGCTAGGAATTTTGGATATGTTGCCATTTCCCACCCACTTGATTCCCTTTCTTTTTGAGAGACATTTGTGACCATTTGTTTGGTTGTAGGTTACATTCAAATTTTAAACCATCCTTTTAAGAAGAGACCATTGCAACATCTAAGCATTTAAAGAGCCTAGGCTCTTATTCAGAATGGATTGGTACTTTTTTTTTTTTAAGATTTTATTTATTTATTTGACAGGCAGAGATCAGAAGTAGGCAGAGAGGCAGGCAGAGAGAGAGGAGGAAGCAGGATCCCCGCTGAGCAGAGAGCCCGATGCGATGCGGGGCTCGATCCCAGGACCCTGGGATCACAACCCGAGCTGAAGGCAGAGGCTTAACCCACTGAGCCACCCAGGCACCCCCAGAATGGACTGGTTTCTTGAGAGGGTTTGAAAAATAAGGGTCTCTAGAACTGAGCCTTCTTTCCTCCTTTCCCCTACTCTTTCCAAGTACCTGATCAATATAAGAGGAACACACTGGGGCACCTGGATGGCTCAGTGGGTTAAAGCCTCTGCCTTCAGCTCAGGTCATGATCCCAGGGCCCTGGGATCGAGCCCCACATCGGGCTCTCTGCTCAGTAGGGAGCCTGCTTCCCCCCCCACCCTTCCTGCCTCTCTGCCTGCTTGTCATCTCTGTCAAATAAATAAATAAAAATCTTTAAAAGAAAAAATACAAGAGGAACACTAAAGAAGCCACAGAAGGGAGCCCTGTGGGGTAGAGCTGCTTCCTCCTTCTAGACTGTTGTATTCTGTATTCTGCTGCAGTAACCTTTGAGGAATTGGGCACATATGTAGGAGTCAGTGAAATGTCAGCTTGATTAGAAAAGTGGAAATTGACTATGAACAACTTCCAGATGCTCATATCCTGAATGTTATAATAACCTGTCCAGTCCTGATTATGAGTTCAAATCATTTAGCAAGTGAAGTTGAAATCATGTACTTCTTGGAAAACAACAGTTTTTCAGTAGACCCAAAAGTAAGGAGTAACTTCATTGATAAGTTTTTTTGTTTGTTTGTTTTTTAAGATTTTATTTATTTATTTGAGAGAGAGAGAAAGAGAACACAAGCAGGGGGAATGTCAAAGGGAGAAGGAGATGTGGGGCTGGATCCCTGGGATCATGACCTGAGCCAAAGACAAGAAGCTTAACCAACTGAGCCACGCAGGTGCCCCCATTGATAAGTTTTGAAGCACTTTTTTTTACCAATGAATTCTTTCTTTCAACAAATATTTATTGATCCTCTTCTCTGTGTCAGATTGTGTCAGATACTATTTTAGGCATTGGGATACAGTGGTGACCAAAACAGACAAAAATTCTTACCTGCATGGATCTTGCATTCTAAGTAATACCATTAAGTAATGACCAGACATTACTTTTACTGATTTCTCAGCCTTCTGTTGGTAAGATTTTAGTTTCTGTTTTAAAAGATCTGAACTATGGCTCCTGTCCTAGGAGAGGTAAATAAATAGCTAACAGTCTTGACCTGCGCAAGGGCAAGATTTTCTAAGGTTGTCCCAGCACAACTCTTTCAAGTAGCAGCAGCCTTAAGTGGAAATACAAAAAAAAGTCTTCCTTATCAGCATCTATCTCCAATAATAACATGAATTAGCAATGAATGAAAAAACTTCAAAGAAAACTATTTCCTGATAATCATCACCAGAAGATACTAATAAACACCAACTGTTTATTCTTTTTTTTGTAGAAAGTATCCCTAAAAGCCAGATAGTTGAAAACTTCCTTCCCCTGTGCCACCTATTTTTTGAGATTTATTTATTCATTTATTTATTTTTGAAGATTTTTTAAAAATTAATTAATTTATTTATTTGACAGATGGAGATCACAAGTAGGCAGAGAGGTAGGCAGAGAGAGAGGAGGAAGCAGGCTCCCTAATGAGCAGAGAGCCCTATGTGGGGCTTGATCCCCGGACCCTGGTATCATGACCTGAGCCAAAGGCAGAGGCTTTAACCCACTGAGCCACCCAGGTGCCCCTATTTTTTGAGTTTTAAGCAAGCTGAGCACCCATATAGGTAGTGAATGTGCTTTTTAAAATGAATTTCAAAAGACCCTTATTTTAAAATATTTATTAAGCCTATTAATTAAAGTAACAAGTGTTGATATTCTTTTTTTATTCTATGAAGTAATGGAGCCCTTTGGGAAGACTGTATCTGTAAGATAGGTAAGCTGTTTGTTAATTGTCCTCACAGGAATGTTGAGAGACTTAGAAATCAAATGTTTATAAATTTTTGTGTTTCTTGATTGAAAGATGTTGCAAGTATTATTATAATCAGATTAAGTTACAGTTATTGAGGAATTCAGAATGATAAGGCCTAGCTTCATACTAGGCACTCAATTTTTAAAATTGACAAGCATTTCTTTGTGATGAGTAGTGCAGGCATGAAGCTTTCTCACTATATAGTTCATATCCGTACAATAAAGTTAAGCACTTATTTGGGTCTCAAGAAGATCCGTTTTTTCAGCAAGTACTAATATATTCTACAATTCTTCTTAATTACAGAAAAAAGAAGAATTCGTAAAAACTTTACTGAAGAAGAAATAAATTACCTTTTCAATGGAGTTAAGAAAATGGGAAATCATTGGAATTTAATTTTGTGGTCTTTCCCCTTTCAGCAAGGACGGAAGGCTGTGGACCTTGCTCACAAATACCACAAGCTGACCAAACGTCCCGAGTATGCAGCTCCTTGATCGGAATACTTGCCAGTTTTTAGTTTCAACGCTTAAAATACAGTGTCTTGAGGAAACACTATTTAAAATACTCTTCTAAACTCTCATGAAGCAGGAAATCTGAAAACAGGAATACTGTTTTAATTACATACTTTTTGTGATGCTCTATCTCATCAAATTATTAAAGTAATTTTTAAAACAAACATTTTTAATGTGTAGCTTAGTAAGACAAAAATTCCTTTATGAGGTCAAACATTCATGTAGGAATATGCTTTTATTTTTCCTTAAGCTCAAGGAATACAAGTCAGAGAAATAAAATGATCAGCCTTTTAAACATTATTTAACATTATATTGTGATGGATACCATGTGAGACATTTGGATTTTAGTGTATTCTTACCCAGTGAAAGTTCTTTCCTGGAACTTAGAATAGTTTCCCAAGCTGTTCAAATGAAGTTCCCACACATTAAATCAATGTATGACATTTTGTTAACTAAAATGTTCCTCTTCCAAAGGCTGATTGTGCAGTTCCTTTGAATACTCTCAAATTCTATGGTCAGGTACACTTCTTTTTGGTGCATGTTTATTTATTTTTGCTTTTTAAAAGCTTAGAACATTTTTTAAAGTTAGTTTTCTTTTAGTGGGAAACCAAACTATTTTATCTCAATATTCTCTTTTTCTTATTCTTTTTATATTCCTATCATGATCCCCAAAGGATGCTGTTGCAGCCTGTATTACACTTAAAATGCTATGCTGTGGCAAAGTGATTACGTATCAGAGCCTGCAAGCTCATCTGTACTTATATACCCATTGGCTCACTGCTTCATGTCATTGTAGATTTCTTCAGTCCCAAAGGTTCCTTTCCTATAAGTTTTTAGTCTTTTCACATCACGACTATTTCTACTTGGATAAACTCCGAATTTTTTTTTAAAGATTTTATTTATTTATTTGACAGACAGAGATTACAAGTAGGCAGAGAGGCAGGCAGAGAGAGGAGGAAGCAGGCTCCCTGCTGAGCAGAGAGCCCAATGTGGGGCTCGATCCCAGGACACTGGGATCATGACCTGAGCCGAAGGCAGAGGCCTTAACCCACTGAGCCACCCATGCGCCCCTAAACTCAGAATTTTTATTAAATTTTTTATTTTCTGATCTGTAGTGAAAGTTCCAGAGAGTCAATATGCACAAAATTTTCTATTTAAATCCAAAATTTCCTTTAAACGAAAGAATAATTTACAATTAGGAAAATTCTTAAAGCGCCCAAAGTGTGAATGAATCTAGCCCATTTATCTCCATTATCTATCAGTATTTCCTAAGTACTGTGGGGAATACTTAAATAGTCCGGTGGGTTGTTCCAGTTTGTATTTCTCAAGATTTATACAAGTTATTTTAGGTCAAAAGGGAAAACATTTTGTCTGTTGCTTCAGCCTTACCAGTTTAGATAATCAGAAGTTGTTTCTTACTATTGTTCCAGATATGACTTAAATGTATTTTTCTACTTCAAGTGGGTCTCAGGTAATAGTTCTTTTATTGATTGGAAATTATGTATGTAATAGAAAAATCAAACACTGCTTCAGTGAAGCATCCCCAAGAATGACATACTATAGCTTAGACACCGATTTGTGTCAGTTATTGAAGCTGTATATAAAATAACCAATATTGGGACACCTGAGTGGCTCAGTCGGTTGAGCGTCCAACACTTGGTTTCAGCTCAGGTCGTGATCTCAGGGTTTGTGAGATCAAGCCCCGCATTGGGCTCCTTGCTGGGCATGGAGCTTAAGATTCTCTCTCTCCCTCTGCCCCTTTACCCTCTAAAAAATAATAGTAATAAAAAGAAAAGAAAATAACCAATACTAGATTGCCTTCTTTTTAAAAAAATATTTTATTTATTTATTTGTCAGAGAGAGAGAGTGTGAGCACAGGCAGACAGAGTGGCAGGCAGAGTCAGAGGGAGAAGCAGACTCCCCGCCGAGCAAGGAGCCCAATGCAGGAATCGATCCCAAGACGCTGGGATAATGACCTGAGCCGAAGACAGCCGCTTAACCAACCGAGCCACCCAGAAGTCCCACTATATTGCCCTCTGAAACATTGAAATTTTGTCCTAACCCTTGACTCTTTTGGTTAACACAAGCTGCTTTTTTTTTTCCTTCAATTGGAAATATTTGGTAATAAAAGAAATGAAGACATATCAAAAGGAAAGCCAAAGAATGATGACACTTTAGAGAACTGTATGGCTTTAGGAATTCAGACTTAGCCAAATCAATGGGGGATAAAAAATGATTTTAATAATGATAGACCTTTGGTGTTAGAGGTGACCTCAGTTATAGTTAGCTGCCAGAGGCATGAAATGCTGTACAGCTCATGTACAACAACCTGTCCATTGTTGGCTATCTTTGATTTTACATAAATTCTCAGAAACAGGGAATTTACTACTTATGGTGATAATTGATAGTCATTTCTTCCTTACATTAAAATGAAATGTGCCTTCCTCGAGCACCTTTTGTAGAACCACAAAAGTTGAATTTCTTTTCCAGATGCCAGTCCTTAAGAAAGGCAAAGATAGATCACTTTCCCCTTTTCCCTCTACATCCTTTATCCTTCATGCTAATAAGCCCCAGTTACTTCAGCAGAACAGTGTCATGTCTCCTATGAGCTTAGTCACTGACCACTTCTTTGCCTTTATAAACTGTATCCAGAAGGAAATGTGGCCTGACTGCCAGAAAGAGGGATCAACTTTGAGGGGCCCAATGAGGTTTTATAGACCTCACCTAAGATACTTCTTGGTTTTCTACATGACCAAGTCTCAGACTCTAGTTAATATAGTTTAAGATTTACAGATTATGGGCTGCTTGGGTGTCTCAGTCCTTAAGTGTCTGCCTTTGGCTCAGGTCATGATCCCAGGGATCGATCCTGGGATTGAGCCCCACATCAAGCTCCCTGCTCGGCAGCGAGCCTACTTCTCCCTCTCCCACTCCCTCTGCTTGTATTCCCTCTCTCGCTGTGTCTCCTCTCTCTGTCTAATGCATAAAATCTTAAAAAAAAAAAAAAAGATTTATAAATTGTAATTTTAATTTCTATTTTGTTCTTATGCATTTATTTTTAACTGTATTACAGAACTTTAGTAGTCTCTTAAATTTGATCTTCCTAGATTTAATCGTACCCAGTCTGTCATCCAGTATATTGGGCACCTCTTCCTGCTTCAGGTCATCCACAGCTTGAGTGTGCTGCTGCATTCTCATCCAAGTCACCAATGGCAGCTTGAGTTGGCTGGGCCAGGATGAGAGGTTGGGCAGGCTCCTAGTAGCCTCTGGTTGTTCCTGCTCATCCACCTGCTCTGGGCCTGGTCTTTAACCTGCCTCAATGCTATCATTCAGCTTGCATTTTTCACTTTCTTATCTGTGATGTGAATTTTCAGGTGCCCTGTTGAAAACTACATTTGCTATGTCTACAGCATCCTCCTACCTGGTATTCCTGCAAAAAAGAAAAAAGACTGTTAATCTGGTCCTATCTTTTCCTTTTCCAACTGGCACATTAGAGAATCTTACTTAGGGTTGATGAAGTTCACTGGCCTGTAGTTTTAAACTCCATCTTCTATCCTGTGAAAATTCAGACATTATGACTTACAACACTTTCAGACTTCCAAGGGTGTAACTCTTAATGGGTTTTCACTCTCATTGTCTTGTTTGAACCTTACATTCAGGTTGGCAGATGCTATGCCCATTTGTTGGATCCTATAACACTTGCTGCCAACATTTGGCAGAGCCGGATCAGAATTCTACTCATTTGAAACTGATGTAGGTGGTTGCTTTTCTGCCATATCCCACTTCCTTGTGATATTTAGAAATGCCTTATAAAGTGAGCTGTTTGAGGACAGCAAAGAGCCGTCAGAGGCCACACCTAACGTTAAACTCCATAGGTGAAATGTCCTAGTTTTTTCCCATTACTTCCATACTTCCCCTTGTTGCTTCTTGACCTTTATCCTTTCACATCTTTTTCGTTCCTCCTCCGTCCCGAGAAAGGAAATTAAAACCGCCTGTTTCTGGTGTGAAATGCTAGCTCCCTGGAAATACAATGAAGAAAAAAAAAAAAAAAAAGTCCGTGGGGCGCCTGGGTGGCTCTCTGCTCAGCGGGGAGCCTGCCTGCTTCCTCCTCTCTCTGCCTGCCTCTCTGCCTACTTGTAATCTCTGTCTGTCAAATAAATAAATAAAATCTTAAAAAAAAAAAATCAGTAACTCAAGTGTATTGTTTACTGTGGAAAAGATCACTATCTCGCAGTTTTAATAGGGTCAAGGAAAGAGGAGTTGAAAGGATATTTATGAGGAGTTGAGCGTCTAGTTTAAGGTCGATCTTTCAATGCGGGGCTTGGTGAGAATTGGGCAAAGTTCATGATATAATAGTTTAATCTCAGTGCGTAAAATTGAAGTATTGGGATGCTGTCTTGGGGCATTGCGGTCCTTGGGCAGGTTTCTTAAGTTTTCCAAGCTTCAGGTTCCTCATCCGTGCAAGGGTTAGATACGATTTGTGACTGTGGCACAGGTAAGCGCCAGATAAACGGCTCTGTCGTGCATTGGTCTCACTCCAAAGCCTGAACTTTTCGCGCCAGCCCACTTGGCTTCCTGACCTCCGACGGCGCACCTCGAGATCCCTGCAGGGCGATTGCACCAGGCAGGATATCGCTGCGCCCCTTGGCCAGCAGAGGCCGCCCGCGCTCCCTCCGTCCGGGCGGCTCCCCCTGCAGCCGCCGTCGCCTCTCTGCGCATGGCTGTCCCGGCGGCCGCCTGACCGCCGCCCACCTTCCCCCCTCGGCCGCGGTCTCACAGTCCTGTGGGAGCTTGCGGACATCGTAGGCCCGACGGGGCGCGGCGGGCGGCGTGGACCCTGCAGGGAGGGTGGCGTGAGGTGTGGCGTGGAGGGGGGGCGGCGGGCGGCGGGCGGCCCGGCCAGGGTCCTCGCGGGTCCTCGGCGGGCCCGGGGGAGGGCCCTCTTTGTGGCTGCAGTTGGCAAGATGGCGCCGGTGGGGGTGGAGAAGAAGCTGATGCTGGGCCCGAACGGGCCCGCGGTGGCGGCCGCCGGCGACCTAAACAGTGAGGAGGAAGAGGGCCAGAGCCTATGGTAAGACCGCGAGGCGGCCGAGCTGAACTGGCTGGGCCAGGGAGGGCGCGGCCGGGCGGGGAGCCGGCCGGACTGGGCTGGACCGTCGGACAGTCTGACGGGCCGTCGCGGGCAGAGCAGGTCCAGTCGGATCCAGTCTAGCCCCGGGGCTGACCGCTCCGCTGTTGTCCCCACAGGTCCTCGATCCTGAGCGAGGTGTCCACCCGCGCTAGGTCCAAGCTGCCGTCCGGCAAGAACATCCTGGTCTTCGGTGAGCGCCGGAGGCGGGGCGTTGCCCGGGGAGCTGGGGTGGGCGAGATGGGCGCCCCTCTCACAGGTCCCAGCCTCTCTCTCACCTCCCGTCTGCCCGCGCGGCCTGCCTCGCCCGGGAGGGCTGGAGATCCTGGCTGCACAGCCGGAGCGTGGCCAAGTCCACTTGCCTGAGCTTGGTATATCTCTTTTGGAGAGTCGAGTGATGCGGGCATGGAGTTGCCGGCACATTCCTTAGTCCCTTGCCGCAACATCAACCTTGCTTTAAATGCCTCTGATTTCCTGCCTTCATAGCCTCGAAGTTCACCAAATTGCTGGTGTAGGGACAGGGGAGAGAATATGAGAAGGTTCGGGGAAGGGGGTGGGGGAACGAGGTGACTTGGGGTCAGGGCTAGAGATGACACCGGGGCCACTCCTTCATCTTCATGAGTAGTGTGGACAGTTGGGGAGACTGTGCAAACGACAGTAGGTCTTGGAGTCCTTACTAGGGACTTTGCTGCATTATTCCAGCCCTTACTACTGGGTTATCTGGGTCACGTCTGTTAGTGTGTCTGGTCTCCGTTCCTTCTACAAGTGAGGGAGTTTGGTCAGGTTCATTCATCCAGAGAACCCATTGATTGGTTGGTTCCTGTAGGCTGGGCAAAGAGCAGCACAGACATCCTTCAGACTTTGCATGAGAACCTCAGGTTAATGAGGGACTAACGTGTTGGTAATTGTGCTACACCATATTGGCATAGCTAGATTATTGCGGGAGCATCACATTGTTTGATGTTTTGGGGTCAGGTGTTTTGAAGGATGTCAACGTGCAGGGGCACAGAGGATTAGTGTTTGCAGGAACACAGAGGTGACAGGAGGGTGTAGGGGGTTGAAAGCTGCCAGAAGCTCCTTGTGGAAGGTGATGGATGAAGTAAGTTGGGGCAGATTTGGAAGACTGAAGAGTTGATGCTTTTTACTGGAGGCCCCTGACTCTCAAGGGTCTTTTGTTTCTCCTCCATCCTCATCCTCCTGACAATCACTGTTAGGGTGGCTTTCTCAGTGTGTTTGAGAGAAGTTTATGGTTTTTAGGTGATGGTCACTACAGAAGGTAATAGAGGACCTTCAGAGATCTTTATTAAATGCAGCATCAAGGTCACCAGATCTGTGCTTTAGAAAGGGAATTCTGGGAGCAGAGTTGCTGGTGGCAAAAATGAGCAGGTATTGATGTCAGGCTGTCAAGTGTTCACCATGGCCCAGATGGAATGTGGAGTATCTGAATGGGGTAGTGGCATGGGGGATGGAGAGGAGGCCTTTGATCTGTGGAATGCCTCTCCATTCTCATGTACTGTAATTCCATATTATTAAATCCCAGGGGTGCTTAGTAATGTTTCTGGGTGGTGGTTTGTTTTAATGTTTAAGGTTTCTTTTTCTGGGGGTGGGGGTGGTTGTTAGTTGGTGGGAGGGGAATGAGGAGGTGCTTGATAATTACTGAGACTGTGCCCATGAGTTCTGCTTAGGTCTATAATTATTTTCATCGGTTTGCTAGCCTTCAGGATGGCTTATGAAAGAGAGGTACTAAAATCAGAAGTGAATAATAGCTTCTATTCTTCATGATGATGAGGCAGGATCAGACTTTTTTTTCTAGTTCAAAGTTCCTGGGCCTTAAGGTTAACTCTATTTTGAAGATTTCTTGCTTTTCTTACAGTAAAAGTTTATTTTGTGAGAAACTGACTTCACCTTTACTTTCACTTCTTCAAATGTGTGTCTTATAAATTGTATATATGCTGCTGAAGCGAGCACTGCATGTCTTATAAATTGTAGAGAGGGGCTGCCTTATTCCATGTAATAAAGGAATGACTGTGAAATAAGGATGACTGCAGTAGAATGTCATTTTAGATCTTAGAATTTGCCACCTTTATCACCATCCTCCTCAACCACTCTTAAAGCGAAGCCTGCTCTGTTTATGATGAATGCAGGTGAGACCTCAGCAGCAGGCTTTGTGTGAAATTCTCAGTTGTCACTTGTGTAAGTGTCAAGACTCCCCATCCTTGCCTAGAATAAATGGCACACTTTGCCTTCTTATGTATATCATTTGTAGGTGAAGATGGCTCTGGGAAAACAACCCTCATGACTAAACTTCAAGGAGCTGAGCATGGCAAAAAAGGAAGAGGCCTAGAGTATCTCTACCTCAGCGTCCATGATGAGGACCGAGATGGTAAGTGAAATGTTGATCTGTGTTAAGGGGCTTATGCATGTCTCACACTCCATGGTTGTGGCTCCTGTAATGTGTCTAGTCAGTCTCAGTTTTCTGTTTAGTTCTAAGAAAGTTAGTCACAGGTGAACAGATGAAACATATGTCTTTGGAGGACTTTATCCACTTTTTTTTTTTTAAGTTTATTTCTTTAAGTAATCTCTGCCACCATCAAATTCATAGCCCCAAGATTAAGAGTCTCATGCTTTTCCGACTTAGATGGCCAGGCGCCCCTACCCACTTTTTCTTTTTAGAGTATGTTAATAAAAATGAGGAATTGGGACCGTTAACTATTGTTCCGGGTAGCCCCCAATTAAAAGGAGATATTAAAGGTAAAGTTTCAAATGCACATAAAGGTAGTAAAAAAGATGAATGCTTTGGACCTTTCTATGAGAGAAATGCTTGGCAGACTGATTTGGGCATACTGTTACTTTACGACGTCCTACTGGAGAATTTGAAATTGGTATGATTCAGAGAATAACAGCTTAATAGATGTTCATAGTAGCATTTTTTATATATCATACTAAAGCATCAGATTAACCAATATTCACTTGCCTTTGAGTTGAAGAACCCGTTAACATTTATTTCAGATTCTTTAAGGTTGCCTTAAGAATTTACTGGTCTCTGGCATTTTTAGGCCACCTACTTGCAGGTCTTTTTTTTGATTGGAGGAGTTGCCCTTACCAGTGGTTAGTTATACATCTTTCAGCAATAGTCTTTTTTATTGTTTGATGTGAGTGGGTTATAAATAATACATTTTTGCAGACCATCATACAGGTAGAGAAAACGGTCTTCCGGCTTATCCCTGGTTTGTGGTGGGACATGATGTGTCAGAGAACCACTGCCTCCAGGGTTCTGGGCATTCGTTTAACATCACATGTGGTGTGTATGATCTCTATGTGAGTGAGTGATTATGTGTAGTGGGCAGTGGGAAGAGAAGCTAAAGAAAGGAACCATGCCTGGTGAGGGGTAGGCATTAAAATCAGTGAGCTTCAGGTACAGAGCAGTATCTTTGAAGACATCCACAGAACCCAAACCAAAACCACTGTCTAAGTGTATTAGAATTTTGAAAATTTAGTTAGATGTAGATAGCTTATACTGTTGAAATAGTCATAAATATAACATTTTTAACAGCATTTGTTTTAATGAATCAGTTAACACAAAAAAGGATAGCTAACAGAACATGGGTTTTTAGAGTGTATTTTGGAGTTTGTTGGGAAAGATAGTGAAATGATACTGGTTGTAGGAGTTCTTACTCAAGGCACGTTTCTGAAAAAATATTTCTCAAAAATGATACCTAAAAACTTTTTAAAATAGGTTATCATTATGGAGACTTATCTTCTGTGGTTTGATCATCCAGGTATAATTTTGGAATCATGTTCTTCATTAAATGTCAGTAGTTGCACATTTGTGTGTATGTTTAACTTTTTATTATGGAAAAACCTTTAAAAATAGGTACAGCGTAGACTTAGGATCATGAAACCCAGTGTATGTGTTATTTGCCTTGAACAGTTACCTTAAACAGTTCTGTAGCAATTTTATTTCAACTATACTCTAACTTGCTTCTCCTTTCACTCCACACTGGATTATGTTGAAGCAAATTTTAGACATTGTATCATTTTGTTTATAAATACTTCCATATGTATGGTAAAAATAGGGACTTTTTTTAAGATTTTTTTTATTCATTTGAGAGAGAGAGAGAATGTTAGAGCACAAGCAGGGACCCTGGGATCATGACTTGAGCCAAAGGCAGAAGCTTAACGGACTGAGCCACCCAGGTGCCCATAAAAGATGAGGATTTTTAAAAACATAGCTATATTCTTCTTATATCAAAAATAACTAATTCCTTAATGTCACCAGACATCCAGTAATTCATACCTCAATTTTCATATGTAATAATTTTATCTTGGCATTTAAACACAAAGATCCTGTCTCTTTGGCACCGTTTGTAGTATGTGAACTCCCTGTTTAGTGTGCATGACAAGAAGAGCTTGTTTAACCGCAGGCTGTTTGGCACAGCTTACTGCGCCATAGATTTGCTGATAGCTGTGAATGGATTACGTAGACCATGGTGCAGTTGACCAATGAACATTTTAGCTTTTATACGTATCTTTTGATTCTTATTGAGAGCTAAAATGCCCTTCACTCTTTATTCCTCAGACATTGCTGGAATCTCTTTAGATGTGGGTATAACATATTGTGGTTAAAAAAGTTTTCAAGTGTAGATAGTTCAACAGGCCTCTTGACCAAGAGTTACTGCTCACTGAGCACTTGGGCTGTTTTCCAATTAGGATTTCTTTTTGGGGGGCGCCTGGGTGGCTCAGTGGGTTAAAGCCTCTGCCTTTGGCTCAGGTCATAATCCCAGGGTCCCCGCATCGGTCTCTCTGCTCCACAGGGGGCCTGCTTCCTCCTCTCTCTTTGCCTGCCTCTCTGCCTACTTGGGATCTCTCTCTCTCAAATGAATAAATAAAATCTTAAAAAGGGAAAAAAAAAAAAGGATTTCTTTTTGGTTTTGTCTGGAATTCTGTGGCTGTCACCTTCAAGTTTTTTTTTCTTTTTCAAGATTTTATTTATTTATTTGACAGCACACATAAGCAGCAGAGCAGGGGGATGGTAGAGGGAGAGAAAAAAGCAGACCCCACTAAGCTGGGAGCATGATGCACTGATGCAGGGCTCAATCCCAGGACCCCAAGATCATGACCTCAGCCGGGGGCAATTGCTTAACTGACTGAACCACCCAGGTGCTCCTCAGGTTCTTGATGTGGGTTTTTTCCAGCTGTGCTGATGGTTTTTGTCAGGTAGTAACTTAACTTTACTACTTTTTTCAGATCACACACGCTGCAATGTGTGGATTCTGGATGGAGACTTATACCACAAAGGCTTGCTGAAGTTTGCAGTTTCCGCTGAATCCTTGCCGGAGACCTTGGTCATTTTTGTCGCAGACATGTCTAGGCCTTGGACCGTGATGGAATCTCTACAGAAATGGGCTAGTGTTTTACGTGAGCACATTGATAAAATGAAAATTCCACCAGAAGAAATGAGGGAACTGGAACGGAAGTGTAAGTACAATAGGATTTTCGTAATTGGAAAATTAACTAGTGTCTATGGGTGGGTCAAGCCACCTTCCTTTTCAGTGTCAAGAGGTTACAAAGCTTCTGTTACGGAGTATGTGGTTTTGTTAGTGCCATTTATTTCAGAATTGCTTTTGTAAATTCAGTAGTCAAAAAGTATTTAAAGTAGTCTTATTCTCAAGCATCACAATTGAAGAAAGTAGAACAAATCCATATTCCTTGTTCTTCATTGGTTCTCTTTTAAAATAAGGGTTCTTTCCTTGCCTCTCAAATTTGAGTCAGTTCTGTGGGTCTTTTCATTTATCTGTTACTCTGGCTGCTGAGTTAGCATCAGTGGCTGTGGAGACTTAACGTGGGATCTGCAGCTTGAGTCCATTGCCCTGGGATTCCATTGAGGCCCCATGGACTCTCTTACTGTCAGGCTTAAAGGAAGCCCTACAAAAGACAAATCTTTCAGGGCGCCTGGGTGGCTCAGTGGGTTAAGCCGCTGCCTTTGGCTCAGGTCATGATCTCAGGGTCCTGGGATCGAGGCCCGCATCGGGCTCTCTGCTCAGCAGGAGGCCTGCTTCCCTCTCTCTCTCTGCCTGCCTCTCCATCTACTTGTGATTTCTCTCTGTCAAATAAATAAATAAAATCTTTAAAAAAAAAAAAAAAAGACAAATCTTTCAGCTTTTACCTTAGTTCATTTTGAGATTCAGCAAGTATGATCTTAGTTAGAAATAGGAAGGTCATTTTTTTTTGTCATTAAAATGAAAGGCTGTTTTGAGACTAAGACACCCAAGTCCTTTTGACAATAGGGAACTTTCAAATTAAATGAAGTTTGTTTTGTTTTGTTTTTCCTTACTGTGATTCAGAAGCTTATTTTTCCCTTCCCTTGCTTCTGTGCACTTACATCAGCTTCTGTCCACTTGCCAGGGAAATGGGAGGGGCAGGGGCTGGGGCTGGGGCTGTGGCCGTGGCCGTGTGCAGCAGCAGCAGTCTTGGCCAGGGCAGTCTGGGCTCAGCCTGGCTCTTTGCCACAGGATGACATCATTCCCTTTAGTGAATTAATAAGGGCTTCTAGGGCATGGCACACAGGATCTTCACACTTACTGGCGGAAGGGTTCAGAAATTTTGATGTGCTTTCTAAATCAGCTCTCTGGCTGTGTGTCTTCCTATCATGAATTCCCCTTGTTCTTGTCCCACACTAGCTAAAATGGGAGTTTAACATCTAAATCTTTGGTTTGCTGTGTGCATGTGTGTTTCCTAGGTCACCCCCATGTGTTCTACAGCGGTTGTTACGCACGCAGCTTAGCTCATCTGTCTTCAACCACTGACCTTTCTAGATAATGCTTCTTTTTCCCCTGGAATAGAGACCTTAAAGACAACTTCTTAGAATAGTTCTGAGGCTGAAGAGCTCTTTGTCTTTCACTGCCCATTCAGCATCTTACCAGATTAATGGGTTAATACCCTGAAGATTTCAGTTTCTGAGTCTGTTTTCTTAGTGTTACAACCTTGTGAATACTTTTGAAACAAAAAAGTAAACTCAAGCCAGATAGGAAAAGTGTCTTGTCTTGTGCTGGGTCTGTTCTAGGCAGCAGAGATACACACAGCAGACAAGATGCCTGCTCCTGGGAGCTTGTAGCCCCATGAACTATTAAATGTATTTTGTGCTTAGTCATTGATGTCTGTCACTTAGGATTAGTTTCAGCTGCTTGTGACATAAAACCCCAAATAACAGGGGTTTAAACAAGACAAGTTGATTTCTCTGTCCTATAATGAAATCCAGAGGTAAGCAGTTGTGGCCTGGAAAGCAGCTCTGGGGACACAGGTCAGAGATGCTGGCTCCTTCTCCTTATTGCTTTATCATCTCTAGGGTGTGGTTCTCTTTCTCTGGACAACTAGAGCTGTAGCCTTCACATCCGTGTTCCAGACAGCACATGGAGGAAGAGGAAAAAGGGGCTGAAGGGTGCGTGTCTATCATCTTCCAAAGGAGGCTGGGAAATGTAGTTCTGAATGGCCATATGTTCTGTGTATCAAGGTTGGGTTTGGTTATAAGGAAGAAGGGAAGAGAGGACACAGGCTGGCAACTAGCGATTACTGGAACCATGTCCATGCCTCCTGACTCTGCTTATTCTTCTGAAGGCCTCTGTTGTTTTCACCGCCCTTCCTCTGAGATGTTTGGATGGTAGTCATGCCTTTGTGCTGCATGTTGAAGGAGTGCCTTTGTTAGTGCTGGCTTTAGGTTACGTTTTCATAAAGCAGTCAGCCATCTTGCTCATCAGATTCCTGCTTTGCAGATCAGTTGGACTCTAGGTTTTGTATTGAACGAGTAAAGGGCTGCACCCAGCCTAGTTCCAATCCAACACCAGTCTCCAGTCTGCTGAGTGTGGAATGCTGCTCCATGGTGGGCCATTCCTTCAGGTTTGGTGTCTATGGCATCTGTTTGACTGGCGGTGTTGGGGGAGGGCAGAGCAACCCAGAGCTGCTAGAAGGTGGTGCTTGTGTAGGTTAGTCTTTCCTGCTTTATGTCTGGGGCTTCCCTTGCTTATCAAATAGAGAAAAAAGATTAGGTGCTCTCTGTGGGATGTTTTCAGGATTGTGGAACCAGTGGGTGATCAATGAGGTAGGAGGGAAAAGATGAGAGAGAGAGGCAACAGCTAGGGTAGAGCACTCTGATCTCCTTCTCCTTCCCCTTCCCACTCCCATGAAATGCTAAAGGGGGACCCCCAGGTAGACTGTGAAATATTGGCCAGCCCACCATTGGAGAGAAATTGTTAATACTGGGGCATGTGTGTACCCTAAGGGAAATGCGCATTTTATTACCTGAATTACATGGTCATTATGTTTTTATCCTCCTTTTTCACCAACCTCTATGTTATGGACACTTACATTGCCTTCCAACTTACTTTCTAGAATGCTGAGTTATTAAAAACATGTGTGTTTCCTACAGTTGCTGGATAGCCATAGTTAAGTCAGTCTAACCCCGGGTTTCCCAACTATTTTTACATCCTGGCATATGTAAAATACAGCAGTTCATGCAGGGCACTGGGTGACGGAGTTTCCTGGAGCTCACCATTGGAGCTTCCCTAGCCCTGCCTCACTTCCCATAGCCACTTAGCTGACCTGTAACTTGCTCTAGGCTCTGCCATGCTCACTCTCTTGGAATTCCTGGTTGAGTGCCTTATGTGATGTTGGGCAGTCATAGGTATTACCCAGACTTAAGGCATTTTATTTTCTGTTGATTTGAAGATTTGTTAAAATGCAGGGGGGGCATCTGGGTGGCTCAGTGGGTTAAAGGCTCTACCTTCGGCTCAGGTCATGGTCCCGGGGTCCTGGAATCAAGCCCCGCATTGGGCTCTCTGCTCTGCAGGGAGCCTGCTTCCCCACCCCCCCACCCCTGCCTGCTGTTCTGCTTGCTTGTGATCTCTGTCTGTCAAATAAATAAATACAATCTTTTTATTTATTTGTTTGTTTATTTTTTTTTAAGATTTTATTTATTTATTTGACGGAGAGAGATCACAAGTAGGCAGAGAGGCAGGCAGAGAGAGAAAGGAAGCAGGCTCCCTGCCGAGCAGAGAGACCGATTCGGGACTCGACCCCAGGACCCTGAGATCCTGACCTGAGCTGAAGGCAGAGGCTTAACCCACTGAGCCACCCAGGTACCCAAATTCAATCTTCTAATAAAAAATGCTTTCAGGGAGAAAATTTGAGAACCTTTGATTTCTTCAAAATCCTTCAACAGTCATGCTAAGTGCGTCAGAAAACCCTTCAATGGTCTTTTTTTTGAAATACAGTAAAGATCTCTTGACTGTTTATATTGACAATGAAATTATATGAATGAGCTTAATGAGGAGAAATTGTGGGACACCTGAGTGACTCAGTTGGCTAAAGTATTTGCCTTCGGATCAGGGAAGGGATGATTCCCGAGGTTCCTGGGTTTGAGTCCCCACATCAGGCTCCTTGCTCAGCGGGGAGCCTGCTTCTCCCTTTGCCTGCACTGCTCCTTCTGCTTGTATGTGTGTGTGCTCTCTCTCTCTGACAAATAAAATCTTAAAAGCTTCTTTCCCTCTCCATCTCCCTTTGCCTCTGCCTCCCTTAAAAAATGTTTGAAACGGGTATCTGGGTGGCTCAGTGGGTTAAAGCCTCTGCCTTCAGCTCAGGTCATGATCCGAGGGTCCTGGGATTGAGCCCCGCATCAGGCTCTCTGCTTGGCAGGGAGCCTGCTTCCTCCCCTCTCTCTGCCTGGCTCTCTGCCTACGTGTGATCTTTGTCTGTCAAATAAATAAATAAATAAAATCTTTTTAAAAAAATGTCTGAAACCTGTCTGTGGATGAAAGTAGTATGTATACCTCTCTTTAGGTTCTCTTTAATCCATTTATTTGCATTTTTTTAATGAGCATGTTGTGGATGAGACTAAAAGGCATTTTGGTCCTTTTGTCCCAATGGGTATAGAGGGTATAGAGCTTCATATTTGCTGTTCTAGCTCAAAGTAGCTTCAAGTATCATATCCTTGTTTTCTGACCTGACATGTAAGCCTTGAAGTACCCATGAAAAGCTGTGGTCTGTGAGCTTTGTGTTCACTTAGCTTCACCAAGGCCATGGACCATTCTCAGCCTGAAGGCGCTCCTGTGGGATTGCACTCTTGGCCTGAAGTAGTGACTGCCTGTGCCAAGAAGTGGACGTTATACTACTGACTCCTTCGTGTGTTAGGCGGGAACTGGTTGTTCAGCATTGCACAGTGACTCAGGATCTTCGAAAGATGAGACTGAGTCCACAAGAGTGAGGGTGATGAAGAGACGTGGATGGGCTGGCCAAGTCCGGCCTCACTCCTTAGTGCAGACCTGTGTCAGCTGAGTGGAAACAGCATGTTCTTGTGGAATTCAGATGGTTTTACTAGTCTCATTTTTAAAAAATATTAGATATTAAGAAATGTGGCTTTTTTTCATAATAGAAGGTATTAAGAGCTTAGAAATTTTTAAAACCTATTTAAGGGGCACCCGCCTGGTTCAGTTGGTAGAGCATGCAACTCTTGATGTCGTGGTTGACTTTGATCCCCACATTGGGTGTAGAGATTACTTAAAAATAAAATCTTTTAAAAAAGAGTAGGTAAATAAAAAAATTAAATCCTATTTAAGAGTTGAATAATTTTTAAATTTTTATTATTTTAAGATGTCCAGGAGTATGTCTTTGCTGCTCTGAAGTTACAGTGCTCAGACTGAATGTGTCAGAATTGGGATTTTGCATCACTAACTCCAAATCCCGAATATTGCAGTAGAGCAGAGTTGGGAAGTGTGTCATGACTCTTTATGTTTTGTGCTTTTTTTTTTTACTGCCTTTTTTGTTTTCTAAAACTGGTATGTGTGTTTTTTATTTGTGTGTGATTTTCTTTTCCTTTTTCATCTGTAGTTGTGAAAGATTTTCAAGACTATGTTGAGCCTGAAGAAGGTTGTCAAGGTTCCCCACAGAGAAGAGGACCTTTGACGTCAGGTCCTGATGAAGAAAATGTTGCCTTGCCTCTTGGTGACAATATGCTGACTCATAACCTGGGAATCCCAGTGTTGGTGGTATGCACAAAGGTATGTGCCAGGGAGTTGTAAATCTGGCTGGGTTTGGCCAGTGTACAGTCACCGTCTGAAAGAAACTAAGGAGCTTTACTTGTGTGTCTTCCTAAGAGAGAATTGTACGAATTCGGGATTCATTAAGATACATTGAATAGGTCAGGCTGGAGAATATTGTCATTTAGTGTTGTTGCTGGAAACATGACATGATTCAGTTTGTTCATAGTTTGAGTTAATCTCTCCATGAAGCACTATCTACTTTATTGAGTGATTCGAACTTAAAACTAAAAGCAGTTTTCCTAAGGCTCTGTGAACCAGTTGGTCTAGCCCAAGTTGATGGTAAGAAATAATAATAAGAGCAGAATTCTGTAGGGTTTTGGTCTCATAAAATCTGTTGGATTTTAGATGATTTTCAGAAAGGAACATAACACTCAGTAGAAAAAGAAGGAAGGGAATGCAAAGTTTCAATTTCTTCTACCCTATAGAATGAAAAGTTCAGTCAGAGAGAAAGTTGTTTTGGGTTTTTGGACACCTCACTTGCTTAGTCGGAAGACTCTGGGGCTCTTGATTTCAGGTTGTGAATTTGAGCCCCACATTGCATGTAGGGATTAAATAAATAAATAAATAGACTTAAAACACACGCAGCATTTTGGGTTTCAAAAGTACTTTTTCTCAGTCACAAAAAGTCAAAAGTACTTTTTCTCAGTCACAAAATAGTATATTTCTCAGTCACAAATATACTACCCATTTGCAGTATATTCTGTGAAACAGGAGTCCTATGGAGTGTGCAGTGCACAGCCACGTCCCATGGCCTGCTTCCTGATGTGACTGTGTTTAATTCTTAGAACAACTGTGAGGTGATCAGACTGTTCGGTCCCCACTTTACAGCTCTGGAAACTGTGGTCCAGGGTGAAAAAAATTCCCAGTTGTTTTTGACTCTTGTCTAATTAATGCTTAGACTTTTTGCTATGGCTTTATTGTTTGGAACTATGAAACTTTAAAGATGATGCTATTCCCATCTCAGCGGGGAGAGAAGCAAAAAGATGACTCCTTTCTCTTTCTGCCATCCCTGCAGTGTGATGCGGTGAGTGTCCTGGAGAAGGAGCATGATTACAGGGACGAGCACTTTGACTTCATCCAGTCACACCTACGGAGGTTCTGCCTCCAGTGTATCCTTGGAACGCTGTGTCAGGGCATCAGAGCACAGACTCCCCGCTCTGTGCCAAGCCAGGCTGTTGTCCAGACGGGGCATCTTCAGAAAGCTCAAGTACATCCTGAATTCAGAACAAGTCTTCTGCCATGGCGAAATTATGTACATCTCTTTACTAATTTTGTATTTTACTGTATCGGAATTTGAGATGTGTTAATTTGTGTCCTTCATCAATTTTTTTTATTGCTGTACATTTAATAAGGCTTTCATAGTAAGAAGAAAGCTGATACGGGTAGTCTTACTACCAAACTACTTTTGTCATGTCTTGGAAATCTTTTTAAACTTTGCTTTTTTGCAGAAAAAGTAAATTACCCAACACAATATTGGTTTCGATGCCACACAGGTTTTCCCATATGTTTGTTGTGTGCTGTCTTGGAGAGAGAGAGTGTGTCAGCAGTCTTTTTGAGTCTTACTTCTATAAAAATACAATAGCAGTTGGTGCTATGGACCCGTGCTCTGGAATATGGGGAGGAGGGATAGGTCCCTACCATTTCCTCTGGGCCTTTTATCTTGTCCAGCTCAGTGAAGGGTGCTGCTACATGTTAGGCACCCATGTCTTTGATGTGCTTAATGATAAATTGGATCCCATGTGCACATCTGTCTAGGAACGAGTCTGTGTACCTTGGATATGCTGAGGTTGTTTTTCTGGGCTAACCTCAGAGCCATTAACTTGACTGCTTGGGCATCAGCCTGATGGATCAAAAGGTAGCAGTCTGTGTGTTAAATGAAGTGCATGGTCTGCCAGCATTGACATGCTCTATGCATTTGACATGTTCATCTGTTATGATTACTGTTTTAATTTTAAAAAGTTTTAATGCTTTCTAGTGATCATGTGTTGATCAAAAACTGATTCACCTGTGAGTAGTACTTTGAGGATTATGCTTGCATATGTTTGCCTTTATCTTTTTGCAGTGAATTTGTTTTCCTTAAGCAGATTGATTAGATGGAGCAGCCTTGATTTACACATCAGTGAAGGAGGAGAAAAACCTCGACTTATTGTATAAGTACATTGTTCATAAAACGTATGGCTTCCACTTTATCACACCTGCCTTAGTTGTGGAAAAGGATGCAGTTTTTATGTGAGTTCCATATAGGTTATTTCAAATCCTTTTTTGTTTTAAATGCTTCTTTTTATAGTACATTCACCCTTCACATTTTATCCTTCCAAGTGAGGTTCCTTCTGTGTCTGTTGTACACAGCCAGCTTTCTGCTGCCTTGGGGTGAAGTGCTTGGGCTGGACCTCACAGGGGATAGATCCACCCAACTCCTCTCCAGATGACTTGCTCATTCTGCCTCTACTCTGAGGGACGTAGGTGCAGTGAGACCAGGGGTGCTGCCTTTCTTCATTGAGAGCAAGGTGCCAAAACTTAAGCTAGCCATTTTTGCCACTTGGTGTCAGCTCTGATAGAATACTGGCTGGAAGAGGGAGTTGAAGTGTAGGGAACTGGGCTTTGGGGAGCCTGATCTCTTCTATTGAAGTATTTGATTTCTTTGCCATAGGCTGGGAAGATTGCGAGCACCTTCACTGGTGGACCTAGTTGGCATGGACTTCAGCTATACTGACTATTTACTGGGTTTTTGGCATTTCATATTTTAGGAGCTACTGGGGCTGATGGTCTTGGGCAGAGATTTGGATACCTGTTTACTCCAGTTTGTGTCTTTCTGTCCCTGGAGAATGATGAGCGTTTTGGATGCATGAGTGAATGTTGAAGCTATATGGCCTCCGAGAGGACTTGTGCTAGTAGATTGGTGTTCTAAGCTTAAATATTCTCTTGACTTGGAAATTACAGTTCTTCAGGAACTACTGATCACTTCCTAGATGCCCAGGTTCTATGCTAAGGATGCTGAAATGAACAAGATGTTGTCCCTGCACACACGACTAGAGGGCACGGGTGGGGCAGTAACAGGGTAGTGGAGGCGGTGTGGCAGGGAGGGCAGAGGGGTGATGGCGGAAGGCTGAGTGTGTGCGCCAAGCAGGCCAGAAGGAGTGGAGGGCAGGAGGGACAATTTCTGAGAAGGCTGAAAATGTGAAAGCCAAGAGCTGTGGAGACTGAATAGGGTTGCTTCTTGGACATTCAGGGAGAGCTCGATTCAGGCTGCTTACGGATGGCAAAGCTAGAGCCCAAGATGGATTTTAGAGAATTGTTGTCCAGAGCAGTCAGGCAGGCAAAAAGACACAAGCTCAGTGAGTGATATGTGAGTGCCCAAATCACTTGGGATCCTGAGGAACAGGAAGCCCAGGAAGATGGATTGGGGACTGGGGCTGTTGTGGAGAGGAGAAGCATCTCACAGCTTCCAAAGGCCGCCTGGGTCCTGGTGGCATCTTGATCATACCTTGTCCCTTGGTGTCTTTGATCCTGTTGGTAGTTTAGCTGTTTGGAAGCTGGCAAAGTCAGGGTGGAGCACCCTGGCTGAGAACGCGGTCTGGTCACAGCTGTGAAGCAGGGGTTATGTGGGGAAAGGGAGTCCTGCAAGAACGGTCAGGTGCCATTTTGTGCAGCTTGTAGAGTTCAAAAGTATGTTGTGTAGGGCTTTCTGCAGTTGCTCTTTCAGGAGAGCCTGGTGGAAGGCAGCTATGCTCACCACTATACCACCAACGCTGCACCAGGAGAGCCTGGTGGGAATGTAAGCTACTGCAGCGTAACTTAATGGAACCTGGGTGCCATCCTGCATCACCTCAGTCAGGGCAGCACCCATGTAGGAGCCTCAAGGACTGCTTGTGTCCCTTTGCTTTGGGGCCCAGGTGAGTGTAGATGCCTTTGTGCCCTCCTTTGCTCTGTATCTTCCCACACCAGTAACATTAATGAAGCAGTCCATAAGAAAAAAACAGAAGAGTTCTCAGAGAGAGTTCCTCTGCACTGAAGCCCAAGACAAACAGTCTTATCCTGAGCTCTGTCCTCTGTGCTGTTCTTTGCATCCTCCGCTGTCGGAGTAAGGCCCCGTTGTGTCCTTGCTCTTCTGGGTGGAGCCGTGTGAAAGCTCTGAGCACTTCCTGTGGGTTAGCATGTGTAGTCCATCAGCTCTCATTTTGGCTCCTTGGATATTGGGCCCATGAGCTCAGTCTGGAGTAGGACCTGTGATGTCAAGCTGATGGGTTATGCTGGCACTAAATGTTGACTTGTCTGCCACAAGCTACAAGCCAGCCCCAGCAACTACAGACCAGATCCTGTGGGAAAGGCTCTCATCTGAGAGCCCTCTCTAACCCGGAATGTGCTCTAAACTCTAAAGTGCTGTGGGACAGTCCCAGGAGAAGCAAATCAATCCCTATTTCCTTGCTTTTAGACCTGCAGGTTGGGACAATGAAAAGAAAATAGCAATTTTACATGAAAATTTCACAACTGTGAAGCCAGAAGATGCATACGAAGATTTTATTGTGAAACCACCTGTGAGAAAGGTACCCATGTCAGTCACTTTGCGATGTAGCGTTTGTGTTTTGTTGGAGGTTTCTTTGTTTGTTTGTTTTGTGAGACAAGAAACCTATAAGGAAAATATGAACCACTTTCAGGGGAAGAAAAAAGTAATCCAAGGGCCTTTAAAAAAAAAAAAGTCAGCTCTAGTCTGGTGTTAATAAGTGAATGGCTCCAGGTGGTGGGGCATGAGTGATGGAGTGCCCACATGGAGTTGGGCTGAAGTTTCCCACTAAGTCCAGACAGTCCACCACTGCCTCTGGATAACTGTTAGGAGATCCTTGTGCTTCTCTGACCTGCAGGGTTAGGGTTAGGGTTGGGTTAGGGTTAGGCCCTGGCCCTGATCTGGGATGTATTCAGAACCTGCCAGACTTAAATATGTCAGTTGGCCATATGCCAAGGCTGGTCTTGGAACAGAGTTGGTTCCAGACTAGGAAAAACAGAATGGTGCATTTGCAGCAGAGACTCTCCCCAGGATTGTCCCATGTTGAGACCCGAGCCCAGGATTCTTCTTTCATTGAGAGTTTTGATAGTAGTTTGGGTGTTCTTGCCCTGTGACCACAAAAGAGTATGTCACTTCACTTCACAGCTGGTCCATGACAAAGAGTTGGCAGCGGAGGATGAGCAGGTGTTCCTAATGAAACAACAGGTAAGAAGAACCCGTGAGGCCAGAGCAGAGACCTTCTCATGCGTGAAATGCCAGCCCCCTGGGGTGAGGCCGAGGCCATCACAAAGAGCTTGCAGCATTAACGGGCTTGTAACCAGGTCTCCTTGTTCCCTCCCATTTCTAGCATTGGTACAGAGTAGGGGTTAGACCGTTTGCCTCAGGTGATCTCCTGCCTGCTTGCAGATTCTCAGCGGTGTGAGGTTTAGTATCATTTTAAGTAACCTTTCCCTCTGGAAACTAGGTTTCCTGACATAATACCTCCTGTATTGACAGTTTACCAAGTGCCTTGACCTCACTTCCATTATTTTACATTGCTCCACACAGCCTTGTGTGTGAAGGCAGGAGAGCTGACTTCTCCATTTTTTAGGTGAAGAGAGTAACTTCCCCAAACTGAAAGTTGGGAATGGAAACCCAGTCTCACCTTTCTGTTTTACTAGCAGTATTTTTAGACCTGTCTCTTAGCCGTCTCACGGGTCCACCTGATGGTGCAGGCAGCTCAGCGGGCTGGGGTGTTGATGGTTCTTTTGCCAACCGGTCCCTTCTTCTGTGCCCTCCTTCCTTCCTTAGCTCCAGAACTGGTTACTTGGATTATTTTTTTCAATATATACCAAATTGCTGAATTTAAACTTTCTGCATGCATAATATAAAATCTATGGCTTGGTTGTTCATGACGCCCTCTAGTGGAACACTGGAAAGTAAGTGTTTCTGCAGAGTGCTCTGGAAGTGTTTCTTCAGTGCACTCTGCAGGCCTTGGTTAATGGCCAATATGTCCCTCTCTTTGCAGTCACTCCTTGCCAAGCAGCCAGCCACGCCTACAAGAGCCTCTGTGAGTACCTTTAAACTAAACAGGGTCAAGGCTCAGTGTTGTAGGTGTCTTCAAACTTCATGCCATTATTTCTAAGAGCCTGTATTTGTGTGGGTTTTTGTATTTTCAAGGGAATTTGGTTTCTCTGAAGGCCCAGGGCCAGGAACATAATAAGGATTCAGGAAATGTCTGATGAAGGAATATAGCTTAGGGAAATAGAGTGAGCAGGCTTTATTACCTTGATCTTGATATCTCTTCTCTAAGGAGAAACTAAAGTCTAGAAAGAGACTGAGCTGGAACAAACTCCCAGTCCTGCCACCTGTCTCCCTAGACTGAAAAACATCCTGCAGAGAATGTCTTCGTTTTTGAAATATTTATTTCCTGTTATTTTTATGCCTTTATGTAACTTGGGCTGGTTTTGGACTTAGGAATCCCCTGCAAGAGGACCCTCTGGCTCCCCAAGAACTCAGGGCCGGGGAGGGCCAGCCAGTGTACCTAGCGCCTCCCCAGGCACATCAGTAAAGAAGCCGGACCCCAACATCAAAAGTATGTATCCTGTCTCTGGAGAATGCTTAGTCTTAGGCCTGAGCCCTGAAGGGCTTCGGTGGCTGGGTTTCAAAAGTGGATACTCATGGCAGCTGGACTGTTCGCTTCTCCCAAGAAGGGGCTGCTTTCCCCTTTTTCTCGCTCAAAGGGAGGGGGCTCACGGATGACAGGGACCAAGGTCTGTCCCTTTGTTGGAATCAGTGACCTCTGTATCTAAGACCCCAGTTAGGCCATGCGGGTTCCTTCAGAGAGAAATACAACATAAGAAGTCATTTCGGGGGGCATCTCGGTGACTCAGTGGGTTAAAGCCTCTGCCTTCGGCTCAGGTCACGATCCCAGAGTCCTGGGATCGAGCCTCGCATCGGGCTCTCTGCTCAGCAGGGAGCCTGCTTCCTCTTCTCTCTCTCTGCCTGCCTCTCTGCCTGCTTGTGATCTCTGTCTGTCAAATAAATAAGCAAAATCTTTTAAAAAAAAAAAAAAGTCATTTTGGGGGGCACCTGGGTGGCTCAATGGATTAAGCCTCTGTCTTCAGTTTAGGTCATTATCTCAGGGTCGTGGGATCGAATCCTGCGTCTGGACTCTGCTCAGCAGGGAGCCTGCTTCTCCCTCTCTCTCTGGCTGCCTCTCTGCCTACTTGTGATCTCTTTCTCTGTCAAATAAATAAATAAATAAAATCTTTTAAAAAGGAGCTTATAAAACTTTGAAAAACACTGCCTCATAGACGGGGAGATGATGTGGAGCATGAGTTATATTATGTCCCAAAACAGATAGAAAATGTAAACAGGTTTGCACTTAATCACACTAACAGTGGCTGTATATAAGGAGTGATAGTGAATGAATGTGCATAGTGTGTAGGGAAGATGATAGCCACAAATGGATAATTCCAAGCTGAAAACTAGTTTTGTGGTGGTGTTGGGTCGACCAGTGGCGTGATGCTCTTTTTCTTAATGTTTCCATAGATAATGCTGCAAGTGAAGGTGTGTTGGCCAGCTTCTTCAACAGCCTGCTGAGTAAAAAAACAGGTTCTCCTGGCAGTCCTGGTGCTAGTGGTGTGCAGAGCACAGCCAAGAAGTCAGGTACCGAAGGGCCCTTGGAGATCTCTGATCCTTGTGGTTGACCAGCACTGGGGGTGCGGGTGGGGGTGCAAGTGGACAGGAGCGTCTGCCTTCACCTGACATGCAGATCCTCCGGGTTCTGAGCAGCCAAGCAAGTAAGCTCCTCCGCACCTTATACCGAGCAGGACACTTTACAGTAGGATTACCTTATTAGCATGCAGGTTTCCTTGGCACATTTAAGGTAGAATTTATGTACATTGGGTTCTCAGGAACTGACTGTTGGGTGAATTGAGGTACATTCTATACTGTACATGTGACTGGTGTCCGAGCTATTCATGGGAGGTCATGGGAGGATATTTTATTTATGATATTTAGTATTCTGTGATGCTTTATAAAGATTTTTGTTCACTGTGCCTAGTCTTGCCATGAGCTGGAGCCTGTGACCCCTCCCTGTCTCCCTGGAGGGTCGTCCTTTCCTCCTCCATGAAGCTCCCCACTTGTCACACATACTCCTGTCTGTGGCAGCCCACCCTCCTGTCCTTCCTTGTGGGCCGTAGGGCAAGTCTTTGTCTTGGAGGCCTCTGAAATGGAAGAGCCAAGTTCCTTGGGAATTACCCATTTTGCCAGGAAGCTTGAGACCATAAGGGTTTTTGCTTTTACTTTTCCGTTGACCATAAGAAATGTTAATACAGTATTTTCCCTAATTGGTGTTTTCAGATGAGAGGAGGTCCACAGGAGATCACTCCATGCTTAGGTCAGCCAGACCTTCAGGGACTCCTCGGTTCTTAATCTCAGTTGGGTCTGGTAGCCCAGGCTGCAGGCTGGTATCCCCTGATAGGAGATAAGGGTCATATCCAGGCCTCAGTTAGCATTTGATAACAAAAGAATATGAGGACTGACTTTGTGCAGTATTGAAATGTCTGGCCTTAGTCTTATATTCTTACTGAAACATGGTGTTTCTGGACTACCCTTGTGAGTTAGAGTGTTGTAATTAAAAACAAAACCTAAACACCTGTTCTGAGGCACAGAAAGTAGTTTTTGGTATACCAGAAACTCACATACTGCCTCTAAGAAGGAGATGATGACAGTGCATGGGGTTGGAGTTGGGTAGTAAGAGTGTTTTCAGAAAGGCCCTATATTTGGCACAAAGGGATCCCTAGGCAGGGGGCAGTTATGTATCCAGGGGAACTCAGACCTGTGATGTTTGGAATTGAGAAGGGTTGAATTAGGGGATCTCCTTATAATCATTGCACTGAAAAAAGACTTGGTTTTACTTTTACTGAGGTTGGTATCGCCACAAATGATTACAGAAGTCTGTGTAATTTTAAATGTTCCTTTTAGGAAAATAATTTCCCCCGTCACCGCTGACTTTTTTTTTTTTTTTTTTTTTAAGGACAAAAGACTGTGTTGACAAATGTTCAGGAAGAACTGGATAGAATGACTCGAAAACCAGACTCCATGGTAACAAACTCTTCAACAGAAAATGAAGCCTGATCCTCCTTAAAAAGTGCATATGTAAAATGACCAAATAACTATGTATATTGATCTGCTAAGACAAGGATTTTTCTGATATGGCACATGCTATCAGTTTTTTGGGGCAGGGGAGATGAACTTAAAAAATACTTCATTGACTCGTCCGAGTATGAAATGCACATTTAGGAAGGTTACGTGTCAGACCCCTTTGTTAAGGATAACCCTTGGACTCTCAGGCATGCGGCTCTCCCGTGGGAAGCAAGTGCAGCTGGGCTTCTTGTGGAAGGGAAGGTAGAGGAGAGGAAGAAGGCCTGCTTTCTTTCAGGGTGGAGCAAACGAGACCAGGAAATCATTGATCAGAGGGTGGTTAGTCTGACCAGTTGCGTGTTAGCAAATTCACTTGTTCTTGGGAAGCAGATTAAGTAGCAGCAAGTCCAGGAAAGAGAAAGACTGAAAGGAGGAATGAGAGAAGTGATGGTGGGGAAGCCGAACGTTGAAGGAGATGAGGAAGGCAGAGATGAGCAGTGTGAGTAAATACTGTGTGGTCAGTAGAAAGTCGAGTAATCATTTTTAAGGCTTAAAATCAGAAACATTTCCAGACTAAACACTAAAAAAAATGGGAATTAGACTTGTTCTGAATGCATCTTTAACTTACGACAGATGTGTAGAGTTGGGGGGTGCCTGAGTCAGGTGGAGTTGACACGGGTGGGGAAGATGGCGGCTGCCTCACAGTCACGTGTGTGGCCCAGGCCATGTCTCGTGGGACGTGCTGGGCTCCACGGGTTTGCATCAGGGCAGACAGTCACTGTGGGATGTGTTTAAAGTCAGCAGTTACAAAATTAGTTTACTTTGAATTGTTTTCTAAATAGCTCCTGCTTTGTTTTTTAAATTAAAATAAATTTTTTTATACTACCACAGGCTGGCCTACTAATAGAGAATGGGTAACCAACCTCTCATTTTACCATAATGCAATGTGCTACACAAAGTTTGAGGGAGGTTTGTAATGTAATTGCACTCTGAATTGGCTTGCACCAATCCCTGCCTTACAGTCTGTGGAAACCTTCATGGAGTTCCATTGATGCAAAAGGGTCTTGTCCTAGCTCTCTGGTCTGATTAGTGCTATCAGATGGACAAATAAGTGTGAATGTTTTATATTGAAAATGGAAATGATACATTTCTCTTGTTTGTGTTTTTCATAAAGTGTAGCATTTTTTTTTTTTCCTTATGGAAATAAGTGTTTCAGTGTTTCCATTTAGGGCAAATTTCATACGCATCGTCATGTCATACCACCATTCTGGAAATGATTTCTGTGGATTTGAAATGGCACTTTTAATTTTATACGTGACAGAACATTTGAATGCAAACACTACCATTAATATAATGTATAAAACATTTTGTTGTCAAACCAAGGGGAAAAAACCACAGTTCACTTATGTGGAGTTTACTTTTTTTTATATGAATGTTTGTTGTACTGTGTCTGAGCATAACTTCCCTAATGTCATTACTTTTACATACCACATTTGACTGACCACTAACGTAGTACTGGGCATAACTTAATATCCTGTGTTATATAACAAGACAAGACTCTAAGACTGTCTTGAATTGCTTTTTTTGTAAAGGTCTGAACACTGTTAAGGAGAAAGCTGAGTATTTATTTGCCTTTCCGACAAACAAACGTGTTCCTTGTGCCAGTTTTATTGTTAAAAATACACTTTTTCACCCCTTTTTAAATTCAGTTTTTGTTTTTAAATGTATTGTGGCTTCCGATTACTAGATCGTCCAGATAATGACAGTAAACTGACTGTATAAGGATAGCTGTGGTGTAGTGACCAATAAAGGCCCAACAGCTGTGGCCACACTGATGATGGGTCCCTTAACCCCTCTCTCCACAGCAGCTGGGGTGGGGGTGCGGGCAAAATGAGGGATCTCAGAAACAAGAAAGAATTATTAGAAAGGCACATGCCTACAGGGGATACAGTGTGATTTCAAATTGTAATGCAAAATTTTCTTTAAAAAAAAATTTTTTTGTCATTTAAACTGAAAAGCACTTTTGTGTCAATATAAAATGATGAAATGCTAAGACACCTGTCTTGTGAGGGAAGGTTTCTTGGAGATCACTTTTAGTTTCTCATGACAAGTGGATGCTCCTAGTAACAAGACACTGGTGCGTGTAATTTCATGTGCTCAGTGGTTGCCAAAGTCTACCAACTTTGGGGAGCTGCAGGGTTCTTTTGGGGGGGAGGTGGGGAGATATTTTTTGTTATTTCGGGGTTTTCAAGCAGTGGAACCAAAGGCCGAACA
Source organism: Neogale vison (assembly GCF_020171115.1). Lineage (NCBI taxonomy): Eukaryota > Metazoa > Chordata > Mammalia > Carnivora > Mustelidae > Neogale > Neogale vison. Next base: position 18,704,504 of record NC_058097.1, read on the forward strand.
GTAAACAGCCTTTACTTTTTAAAGTAAAACTCATTTTATTTGCAGAATACACTTGTATGGTAGACTGTTAAAGACAATTTTATGACTGTTTATATATATTATATTGGTTACATCTGCTGTTTGTCTTTAAAATGGAAAAATCAAAGAAATAAGCCCAACCTTGAAGATGTGGCCATAAGGGCCATGAATTGGTCTTTCCTAAAAATGCAACGGGTATGCTGCTAGAATTATTTAATTTTGTTTGCACTTTTTTTTTTTTTTGGATTGGCATTTTAAAATCACTATTTAAACTGAAGACTTTGTTGTTTTTTATTAGTTTAACAAAGTTGAAAGTGACTGCTCTGTACATCATGACCTTAACAATGTTGATGCTGTAAGTGAAAGTTCACTGTCATCTCTATACTAAGTTTATTGGTGTTTTTAACTTAAAATTAGGACTGCAGATTATTCCCCCACCAGCCTTAGTCCAGGGGTGTGGCTCTAGCCGGATGCAGTTTTGCAGTCATGTGGAACCTTGCTTTCTAGTGCTGGAAGAGAAGATGTCTCTAATTACTGGCTTCAATAAACATGAATCCAGACTGCTTACAACTTTTGGTGGCTTTCTTTATGGTAAATCATCTCACTGGAGATAAAAGTTGAATTGTCTGCTAATCATATGGCCTGTCTACCATGTAGCAAAAAATGTATACCTCTTTCACTAAAACGTAACAGAAATTCTGTTAAAGAAGAAACATCTTGAAGCCATATTTTGAAGGATGTGGAGTTCTAAGCTGGGTACAGTACAGTAGGGTTTGTGAGTTATCCAACATATTTTTTTGCCTCTTAGATAACTTTTTTATCAATTGAATTGGGCTACTTTTACTTAACTAATTTAGAAGCTTCAGGCTTCATAGAGGAATTTCGAGCAACTATACCGTAATTTTTTTTTACCAGCTTAAATGGGGAACAGTAAAATACGTTCAAGAAAATCACATTTGTTGTATTAGAGATACCTAGTTTCTGTTTATTACATTTAAGCATGTTAAATTTTTGTTCTCTAAAGCTGATTTATAATACACATTTCCTCCTGATTTCTTATTTTGAAAAATTATAAACCTACAGAAAAGTTGAAGGTATATTGTATATTGAATGCTTATGTTCTTTTTTTTTTTTTAACATGGATTCACCAGTTTTTAACATTTTGAAACATTTGGTTTTTCTTTCCCTCCACTTCTCTCTCTCTCTCTCTCTCTCTCTCTCTCTGTGTCACGTGCATACACAGATGCATGCATGCTTACACTTTTCCCTACCTAAGTCATTTAAAGTAAATTTTAAACGTCAGGGCATTTTACCCATAAATATATTAGCTAAGTGTCCAGGTCAGTTGTCTTATAGAAAATCCCACATTACGGATTTGTCTTTTTGTTTCCTCATGATTCAGTTCAGGTTAAATGTTTCTTGCAAGGATGCTACATAAGTGAGGTTTGTATGTTCTAGGACATCGCATCAGGTTGTCCTGTGTTGGTGATGTTGGGTTTGATTTTTTGGTTAAGGTGGTGTCTCCTAGATCTATCCAGAAAACTGTGGGTGGTACCATGGAGTATCTTGGTCTTCAGCCACCTTTTTTTTTTTTTTAAGATTTTATTTATTTGTTTATTTGAGAGAGAGACTGAGAGAGCATGAGAGGGGAGGAGGTCAGAGGGAGGAAGCAGACTCCCCATGGAGCAGGGAGCCCCATGCAGGACTCGATCCCAGGACTCTGGGATCATGACCTGAGCTGAAGGCAGTCGCTTAACCAACTGAGCCACCCAGGCACCCTTCAGCCACTTTCTACACATTGGTTGTAGCATCCACTGATGATCCTTGCCTAAATCAGTTATCTCATTAGGAGTCTTAAATCAAGTACTGGTTTAAATCTTGAAGTCTTAAAATTTAAAGTCTTAAATCAAGTACTGCTGTATTCTTATCCCATCATTCCTCCTGCATTTATTAGCTAGCATTCATATATAAAGAGTTTTTTGTCTTCCCCCTCCTTTTTTGGGTGGTGGTTTTCACTGTGAATTTTGTAATTCATAGTGTTATAATCCAATAACTCATTCTTTCTGATGCTCAAATTGCCCCAGATTTGATGAGTGGGAACCCCTTCAGCCAACTGTGTCCTTTTTTCTTTTTATTGAGCTATAATCTGCAGTATAAAATTAACCACTTTAAAATGTTGAAGGGTTCTTAGTATACTCACTATGTTGAGCACCCACTACCACTGTCAAATTCCAGAACATTTCCATCATCCTAAAAAGAAACCTCATACCTATTAGTTCAGATCTCCACACAAACCACCCCCCACCCCAGTTATTTAGCAGCGTGTTTTCTGGGTTCATTGATGTCGTAGCATGTACCAGTACTTGATCTTGTGTGGCTAAATAATGCCCCATTGCATGGCTAAAACTGCATTTCATTTGATCCCCTTATCAGTTGATACACATTCGGGTTTTTTCAGTTATTATGAGTAATACTGCTAGGACCATTCATAGGTAAGTTTGTGTATAAACATGTTCTCTAGGCACATACCTACGAGTATGTGCTGGGTCATATGGCAATTCTGTTTTAACTGAAAAACCACCAAATTATTTTCTACAGCAGCTGAATCATTTTACATTCCCACTTACAATATATAAGGGTTCTGAATTCTTCACAACTTGGCTAACACTTGTTTTCTGGGAGTTTCTTGTTTGTTTTCATTTGTTTTAATTATAGCCACCCTAATGAGTGCAAAGTGGTATCTCAGTGACTAATGGTGTTGAACAACATCTTTTCACGTACTTATTGGCCATTTGTATATCTTCTTAGAATTGTCTTTCAAATCCTTTGTCCGTTTTTAAATTAAGGTATTTGTCTTATTGTTGCACTCTAAGAGTTCTTTATATATACTGGATACCAGAGTCAGATACAGCTGTGTCTTTTTGATATGCCCCCATTGGTCTTGGAGCATTTCCTTACTTGCTGGCACAGAAAGATGTTTCAGGCTCACCTTGCATTTTCCTTGCCTCTAACCTGGAATTAGCTATTTTTCCAAGGAGTCCTGGTTCTTTTTAGTGGGGATTGGTATTTAGAGCCAAGGTCTAGACTGTAGGCACAGTGAATGTTACTGGATGCTGTTGGATCTAGGCCTTTTCAGTGGACATACAATATATGCTTTTTTCACTTAATATCACCTAAAAGTTGATTTATATGAGTTCGGTCTTCTCTCTTCAAGTCTTTATCCTTTTTTTTTTTTTTTTAAAGATTTTATTTATTTATTTATTTGACAGAGAGAGAGATCACAAGTAGGCAGAGAGGCAGGCAGAGAGAGAGAGGAGGAAGCAGGCTCCCCGCCGAGCAGAGAGCCCGACACGGGACTCGATCCCAGGACCCCGAGACCACGACCCGAGCCAAAGGCAGCAGCTCAACCCACTGAGCCACCCAGGCGCCCAGTCTTTATCCTTTTTTAATGCTGTGTAGTACTCAGTTATGCAGATGTAACATAGCTTATTCAGCCAAGCTCATAGGTGGATATTTAGGACATTGCTGGTCTTATTTGTACATAATGCTACAATTAGTAACTGTGCGTCTGTTTTCTTTTATCTTTGGGGATATATCTTCAGGGTAAATTCGTAACAGCAGGACTGCTTAGTAAAAGGAAACTGTACATCTGTAGTTTTTGTTAGATGTTATCAGAATCCCGTCCATGAAGGTTACATCATTTTTTTTTAAAGGTTACATCATTTTGAACACCTATCAGTTGTAGAACTTACTAACTCATTGTTATATTTTGCCTTGAAATTGAGTTTAGGAAGTTTGGTGAATAAAGATGTATTTGGGACGGGGCGCCTGGGTGGCTCAGTGGGTTAAGCCGCTGCCTTCGGCTCAGGTCATGATCTCAGGGTCCTGGGATCGAGTCCCGCGTCGGGTTCTCTTCTCAGCAGGGAACCTGCTTCCCTCTCTCTCTCTCTGCCTGCCTCTCTGCCTACTTGTGATCTCTCTCTGTCAAATAAATAAATAAAATCTTTTAAAAAAAAAAAAAGATGTACTTGGGGGATTATTTTATTTCATGACTAGCAGTCACATGGTAATAGCAAGTATATTAGAGATCACTGTATACCAGTGACTTCTCTAGATGTTTTGTATAAATCGATTTAATCTTCATAACAACTCTGTGAGGCAAGTGCTGCCATCATCTCCATCTTAGTTTCCAGAAGAGGAAACAAAGGCACAGGCTGAACAGCTACTAGGGTCAGAGTGAGAATTTGAGCCCAAGACGTCTTGCTTTGGACGTGGTGCTGTGCTTGCTTTGTGGTGGCTGTGCTGGTGTGTACTGTACTCCTATAAAGCAGATGAGGGAAATTTTATCAACTGGAAGTTTTCATCTGTGGTACTAGGCACATGTATATTGCTCTTTAACCTTTTCCTATTTCTGTCCTGGATGAAGAAGTCATTCTTATTAGATGGGAAAACTGGCAGAGAATGCACCCAAAGAGAAAATACAGAGTGTACCTGTACAGAGGGAGAAGGGCCCATAATCATAGTTTCTTTGCTGAAAAAGGTGGGTTTAGGAGCCTGCCACTCTCCTGTCTTGGAAGGACCTCTGCCTCTTCTGGCATGAAGAGTTTTGGGGGTCACCTGTGGTAAGAGCTCTTGTCAGACCCTAACATACAGACCCTCGTGTGTGTAGATACCCCTGAGTGTGCGTGCAAGGCCAGCCTGTTTGCCTGCCTGGTGGCCCTCACGCTGTGGGGACCCACAAAATCTAGCCCACTCTAGATTTCCTCTGCCTGTCACCTTGGATTGGGAGCAGCACACAGAGGGAGGCAATTGGCATAATGGGGCAGGCAGGGGCTCTGCTGGGTTCCAGTCCTGGTGCTTGCTCCGACTTTACCGAAGTCTCACTACTTTTGAATCAGGCAGGTACAGCTTATACAGATAGGGGATGGATCAAGAAGCAAAATGAGAGGGGTGCCTGGTGGCTCAATTGGTTGAGTGTCTGACTATGTTCTGGCTCAAGTCATGATCTCAAGGTTGTGAGACCAAGCCTCATGTTGGGCTCACGCTTAGCAGGGCCTGCTCTCCAAAATAAGTGTTTTAAAAACAAAAAACCAACCAAACAAACAAAACAGGACAAGAAAGCAGCCCAAATTGGGGGACGTCACCCTTTTAGGCCCTCTTCCTCTATAAGGGAAGGATAAAATTTCTTTCCAGTCATTGTGAACAGTAGAGGACGCATACCTGCGCCTGGCATGTGGTTGGTCTTTGGTGTGATTGCTGGCTTTGAAGATGCCTCTTGGAAACCGCAATTTAAACATTGTTCCAGCAACCCCATTTGTACCTGTGTAGAATCTACCCTTTCCATTTGTGGCGTCTCACATTTTGTAGTTCAGTGTTTCATCTGTAAAGGAAATAGAGGTTGAAGGGATGGATTACCTGTAAGCACTTGCCTGGCGCAGTTCCCGCGGGATGCCACACCTGAGCCTGGATTCTGGAGGCAAGGACAGTGCTTGCTGTTCAGTAGCATAGTTCTTCCCTTGCAAGGCCTGCAGATAGCCACAGGGATGCCGTGTCCTGTCCTGGTACTCTGCCACTTGAGGTACAGGGGGTTTGTTCTGATGAGGAGACAGCAACAACAGGGCTGTAGCCACGGGATTGAAAGCAGGAGGAAGCCAGAATGCCCACCGTGGGTAGACAGTGCACCGTGTTGGTACAAAGAGCCAGACCGTAGCTGAGCAGCAGCCCAGAAGTCTCCGTCCTGAGTCTGAGGGAATCTTGGAGCTTGAAGGGAAAGGAGAGGTTTGAGAGGGCAGCAGTGGGGGGATGAGGGTGGGCATCAAATCAGATCAGCGGGATGGGTTCTGTGTGGGAGGGTTGAGGTCATGAAGTCCCTTCCGCAACCTTGGGCAGCATTTTAGAAAGGAGTTGCCTAGCTTTCCTAAAATTTCCCGATCCTGAGAAATTTCAGCTTGTGGGGGTGTCTGGGTGCCTCAGTCAGTTAAGTGGCCAACTAAAGATTTCAACTATGGTCATGGTCTCAGGGTCATGAGATCGAGCCCCCTGTCCTGACCCTCCTCCCACTCATGCACTCACTCTGTAAATAAGTAAGATCTTTAAAAAAAAAAGAAAAGAAATTCCAATGTGGGTAAAGTTAAAAATTTTTCCAGTACTGTTAACACTTAACTTTGTTTTCCATCTTGTTTTCATCAACCAAGCTGAATCACAAGACCATTGAGATATCTTCATATATGATGTTTTTCTTGAACATTTAACTGAACTGAATTATTAACATTCGGAAATGATCATCAGGTTCCTCCATCTTCCCACCCTACCTCCCCTCCAAAGCCACCTCACCCAATCAGCTTCTTTAAAGAACTATTTAAAGTTCTACAAAAGGCAAGCAAGAAGTGAATTTAAGATTATAAGCATCTTAATTTTTATTTGGGGAAGAATTCAACTATTTAAACTTCTTTTTTAAGGCAGTAATTTATTTGAAAGAGTGGGGGTGCTTGGTACATCTGTCAGCAGTCTGTGGCATGTTACATCTGTCCTTGATATTTAAAATATTTGGCGCCATTTTACTGTGAATCCATTTTTGACCTACTCAGAATCGGCTAACAAATGCTAGCCTGGAATTAAACCCCAGAGTATACAGGAAGCTAAAGGCTGCGGTTGTTTAGACTTTGTATACAAATTGTGCATGTTGAGAAAGTATTTCAGAGGTTCCAATTAACATTAGGTGGTTTGCACCCTGAAAACCCATCTTAGAGGACATGTTTCCTCTTACAGCAACATAGACATGTTGCGTCTTACAGCAGCACATGTTCCCTCTTAGAGCAAAGATTTGCTTCCCGTTGCTGTAATTGCATGAGCATGCCCCGCCCCGCGTTCTGCTGCAGACTCTGCCCCACACTGGGCAGCCTTACTCTTGACATTCTCCTTCCCACTTATAAAAGCCTAAATCTAAGTTTCCCACAGTGTGTTCTGGGCATATCATTATGGGTGGTTGAGTGGGATTGGAAGACTCAGGGTTCAACTGAACTAAATGGATTTTTGTTTCGATTTGTTTCATGTGACTGGGTTAGGTGTGACTTTTTTCAGAAGGGCTCCAGTGTGGGCTTTTCCAGCTAGCTGTGACTATGGACATCCTCTAGGTTCCGCAGACTGTTCTTTGAGAACATTGATATGAAGGGGTTACTAAGGCTGGGCCAAGATCCCTATTTTTATGACTGTTGGAATTTAGAGTCCGGTGATATTTCTGTGTGGCCTCTTAGTTTCCTCCCTCCTGCCCCACCTACTCTTCCTTCTCACCTTCCCTGAACTGGGGGAACTCAGCATTTGTAAATTGGTGGGTTTGCCATTAAAGGGACACCCCTGGGAAGTTTTGCCCCTGGGAGTAGGTTTCTCCGACTCCCAAGGGTGGCATGGTGGCAGGCACACAGGGCAGTCCAGCAAACACCTCGATTTTCCAGGCTCCCAAGTCCTCAAGGGAGGCATCACCAAACCCAGTCTCAAACCAGCCACTCTGCCAGATGGTTCTCGCCCACGCTTGGAACCATGAGTATTTCTGGCATTGAGCTGAACCAGAACTGCTCTGCATAAAAGGAAAAACATAGCCCACGGCCCCAGCCCTGACACATGGGCTGTCAGGTAGGCTGGGGTTTTGAATCCCGGCTCCAAGAGTTGAAGAGTTGTGTAATTGTGGACAAGTGAGTCACATCATCTCTCTGAGTCTTAGCATCCTCATCTGGAAAGTGGTGAGAAGACTCCATCTCCTGCCTCACGGGGAGGCTGGATGCGTTGAGGTGAGTGCCGGGCACAGTGCCAAGTGTGCAGATGGTCCTGAAACAGAACCAGCCCTGAACTATTTGCGTGAGAGAGGGACCTTTAGTGCTTGAAATCACCACTTTCGAGATGGGGAAATAAGGCCCGGGAGGGAAGTTACACGAAAGGGAACCGAGAATCCAGGTGTCAGTGCTTCTGCCCGGCTGCCTTCCTCTACCTAATCTGTAGGCCTGCCCGCAGCCCCCAGGGGCAGTGCTAAACACCAAGCCTGAAATACAGAGAAGCAAATTGCTAGTTGAGACAGTGAGCAAGAGAACTATTTTAGGGCAGACAAGCTTTCGGCACACTATAAATTCCATCACCTGGGCAACTGCCTGGTTTCTTGGGCAAGGCAGCTCCCCGCCATCTGCACGCGTGGGCTTTCAAATACGTGCTTGAGGTATGTGGTCTCTTGGGGCCTCCCCCTGCCTCTCCTCGGCAACCATTGCCATCTTCCAAGGAACAGTGGGCACTAGTGGGTGACACTTGAGATATTGATGATAAGGAGGTAAAGAGGCTCTGCTCCTCCAGGACTGATGGTCTGGGAGCAACAGACAATGCAAGCAATGTGTCTAACACCACAGTCCGCTTCTCTGCTCAAAATAAAACCTCGAATCTTTGATGCTTTTCCTCTTCCCCACTGACGTGGCCCTAAAGTTTTGAGACGGGCAGAGCACAGTAGGTGGCTGGGGCTGGGGTGAGAAGCTGTGGTGACCCAAAGCCAGTTTCTGGAAACTGAGCAGAGTGAAGAGATTGTTGCTGGGGAGGGGGCTGGGGGAATGGCCTGGCATTTAAAAAAAAACCTCCTCACTCTTCTCGGGGGCGTGAAGAAGGCAGACCCATTGGGGGCTGTCCTAACTCCAGGTACCAGTCCAGAGCGGGGAAGAAGGGCATCCACATGGAGTGTCAGAAACTGAGTCGGGTGACGTGAGTCTCCATGTGACAGTTGGGGCCCAGTGTGGGGTCATGTGGTAGGAGAGCATCTGCAGGGACTGGGGTGATGGGCATTGGAAAATGGTTGCATACAGGGGCATTGATCATGTAAATTAATGTATCAAAGATAACAGCCAGGTTTCTCATCACCAGAGAAGGGAGTAACAAATAATGGAGAAAGAGAAAATGAGAGGGGTGCCTTAGGTGGCTCGGTTAAGCATCTGACTTTGGCTCAGGTCATTATCTCAGGGTCCTGGGCTTGAGTCCCCCATTGAGCTCCCTGCTCAGTGAGGCGTCTGCTTGTGCCTCTCCCTCTGCCCCTCTCCCACTCCTGTTTTCTCTCTCTCTAATAAATAAAATCCTTAAAAAAGGGAAAACTAGAATATTGGAATTAGAGATATTAGTGTGAACTCATGGTATTCAGTAATAACAGATTAGCATGTAAGCCTATAGATACAGATATATACTATTCATGTGTGTATTTCCTAGCTCTTTGCACCACCAGGGAGTAGGAGCAGCATCAGCCCAAGTGACCACAGCTCATGCCTAGATTTTGGTTTCCAAATACCATTCTCCAATAAACTACATTGGAGCTCCTTGGAGAAATGGCTGATTCTAGGATTGGGGCAGGGAAAGTATCAGTGAGCTTGGGAGATCTGTGCCAGAAAGTAAGAAAGAGCTAAAAGAATAGGGAGACCTATCAAAACAAAAAACAAAGGACCCCATAGTCAAATCAGACACAATATGAGGGAAAAGAAACAGATTGAAAAGGATTCTAACCCATTAAAAAATAAGAAATCATGAGTCTGTAGCTGGTATAAATTGAAAGTTTAATCAGAAACAGCATTCCATGTCTCATTCCTCATTAGTATTTCAATGTATGATTTATTCAATGGGTTGTCCATTATAATCAATATTTGTGTGCTCAATGTGACTCAGGTTTGTTCATTACAAAGAGTAACTTACAGTGGATCAGGCTGGTAGACGAGCCTCATCTTACTGATCAAAGTGAACGTCATTAGTAATCGGACAAACAGCAATCTTGTGCCTCCCGATAGGCTGTACTGAGAAGAATACAACGTTGCTTCTAGGATATTTCTGCCAAAAATGTATGATCTGAATCTAATCCTGAGGAAGTTGCAGGACATTCCTGCAAAATTTTGGCTGTAATCTTCAAAAGTGTGAATGTCATAAAAGTCAAGACGAGTCTGAGGAACTGTTCTAGTCAGGAGACTAAAGAGAAAGGCGGCTATGGCAGGGCATGATCCTTACTGGGATAGCTTTGGCTGTGAACACATAGCGACATTTGACAGAATGTGAATGGGATCCGAGGATTACATGGTAGTAACATATCAGTAATAATTTCCTGCCTTTGATGGTTGTATTCTGGTAAAGGAGGACAATGTCCCTGTTTGTAGCACATACGCACTGCTAAGATATTTGGTTGTAATGGGATATTAGGTTGGAAACTTACTTTGAAATAGTCAAGGGGGAAAAAGTTCTTTCTACTGACAGGCTTTTGGTTTTTTGGAGGGTGTTTTTTTTTTTTTTCTGTAATTTTGAGATTGTTTCCAAGTAAACACATTTGTAAAAAAGATTTATTTATTAGAGAGCACATGTGAGCCAGAGGAGGGGCAGAGGGAGAGACTTTCTAGTAGACTCTCTGCTGAGCGTGGAGCCCAATGTGGGGCTTGATCCCATGACCACAAGATCATGACCTGAGCCAAAATCAAGAGTCAGATGCCAAACCAACTGAGCCACCCAGGTGGCCCCAAGTAAATACATTTAATTGAAACAACTTCCGGGTGCCTAGGTGGCTCAGTTGGTGAAGTGTTAGCCTTCAGCTCAGGTCATGATTCCGGGGTCCTGGGATCAAGTCCCACATCAGTCTCCCTGCTCAGCCTGGAGTCTGCTTCTCCCTCTGCCTCTCCCCACTGCTTCTGTGCTTGCTCTCTCAAATAAATAAATAAAATCTTAAAACACAAACACTTTCAAGTCTGCCCATGTATACAGGCTAAAGAGCAAAAACCACGTAGCATTTGTGCCTTTGACAGTAGTTCCTAAAACCACTCCATCCCCATGACTTCTTTAATAAATACATCCCTCAGCCACTACTTCATTCCCTCCCTGCCTCCTGGACTCTGCCCTTGGCTTGTCCTACTATCGTACTTTCGTGCTCACTCTGACCATTTGCCCAAGGCCTGGCCCTCCTTCTAAGACTTAGCTCAGATGCCCACAGATGCAGGCAACCTCCAGCCCCCCCTTCAAGAATCAGGCTCCCTGAACTCTTTGCGTGTTTCTGGCCGTAACAGGGTTTCCCCAAATGGGTCTGGGGATCCCTAGGCATCCACAGATGTCCTCTTGGGGGCTCTGAGACCTTTTTTCTTTTAAAAGTCTCTATACATTATTTAAGGCAACAGAGTCTGCTACCCATTTGATAGAGAAGATAAGACTTTGAATTATTCATCTCTACTTTTTGTTTTCACCCCAATCTGATCTTGTCAGTCCCCTGCTTAAAGAGCTCAGTACAACTCTGATGGCTTTCCTGAGTGCAGGGGCCTTCAGAATGTGTTCCCAACCTTCCCTGCCTGCCCGTCCCTGCCCCTGCCCTACTCAGACCCTTTAACCCTCTCTGTCTGAACACACACTTAGACTGCTCACCTCTTTCCAAACCCCTCAGGCCTTTCTGTCACAATATGATGACAATAATGAGTGAACATTTTCTGAGTGTCTACTTTGTTTCAGACAGATTTCTAAACCCTTTTCAATTTACAGACGAGCAAACTGAGGCCCACAGATGTTAACATCTCATCTGAAGTGACAAAGCCAGTGAAGATGGTCCTTTGTTCCTCGGATGGTTCCTTGCATCCTTACCACACGTCAGGCCCCGGGCCAGGCTCAGCAGACATAACAGAGATCCGTTGACCCTGGCCCGGGGCCTGACGTGTGGTAAGGATGCAAGGAACCATCTGAGGAACAAAGGACCATCTTCACTGGCTTTGTCACTTCAGATGAGATGTTAACATCTGTGGGCCTCAGTTTCCTCGTCTATGATCTGGAAGGGCTGTGGATGGGTTGGTAAATACTTTGATGCAAGGGGCTGGGGAAGCCAGGGCAGGAGCCCCTGACCCTGCCTGGGACTCAGGAAGGTGTTCCTGAATGAGTTGACATCTAGCTTGAGTTGTACAGGAGACCTAGGAGTTAGCCCTCTTCATTGGTCTACTTTCAGGATTAAATGAGGTAGTATATGAAAACTGGATAGAGCAATGTCTGGCCCGTGGAATGTAATTAAAAATGGCTCCTCCTCCTATTGGCCTCATAAAGGAATGGGCAGGGTTGCAGGTTTGGGGTGCCAGCGGGTAGGATTATGAATTATGTTTCAGCCTCATGAAATTCAGGAACCCAATGGTGACGTCTACTAGGTAAGTGGATCTAAGTGGCTGAGCTCAGGCGAGTAGTGTGGAGTTAGGGAAGGTGATGAAGCTAGTACCCTGAGAAATACTGAACTCCAGGGACCAAACCTATAAGAAGACTGAAAAGAGCAGCCAGAGAGGTAGGAGAAAAACCAGGAGAGCCTGGGGCCATATTATACCAGGCAAGGAGACTGTTTCAAGAAGGCACAACTGGGGCGCCTGAGTGGCTCAGTGGGTTAAGCCGCTGCCTTCGGCTCAGGTCATGATCTCAGAGTCCTGGGATCGAGTCCCGCATCGGGCTCTCTGCTCAGCAGGGAGCCTGCTTCCCTCTCTCACTCTCTGCCTGCCTCTCCATCTACTTGTGATTTCTCTCTGTCAAATAAATAAATAAAATCTTTAAAAAAATAAAAAAAAATAAAATAAAAATTTAAAAAAAAAAAAAAAAAAGAAGGCACAACTGTTGGCGGGATCACATGCTGCTGAGTGAATTCCTACTTGGCCTTCAAGACCAAGGTTAGCTCCTTGAAGCTTTCCCTGCCCTCTCCTACCCCATGCAATTGTACTGGTCTGGTAGTCCTGTAGACATTTGCATCAGCAGATTCCTGTCCCCACCTTAGGCGTAAGTATCAGACTCTTGGAGGAGGTCCTGAAAATCTACCCCTTCAATTATTCCCATGCACGCCTAAATCTGTATACCCCTCATTCTAGAGAGAAAAAGCCCGGGGTAAGGATATTCATTGGCTCAGCTTAAGCCCCAAGGCCACCCTAGTCAATCTAGGGGAGAAGGGGACCATGACTTCTCATTCTTGAGTCAGGGGCTGACCTTTCCTGGGTGGGCATCACCTGGGAGATGAGAAGTGGAAATCAGAGTAGAAAGGAGCAGTGCAGAAAAGAGATCCATCTCCCTGTTAGAAGCAGGAGGATGGATGCTAGGCAGACAGAAGCAAGCATGCTCACTATGGCCTCACAGTGACCACACACACACACACACACACCCGCCCCAGTTCTTCCGTGAGATCCACAAGGCTGCAGCATGTGGCCCAATGGCTGGCACATGGAAGCAGGCCATTGGCAAAGGTTTGGTTTATATATGTCCCCGCCTGGCTACCACAGAGGCTCCCTGATTTTCCCAGGCTAGTTTAGTCAGCATCCGGCCTGGCATGGCCATGGGGACAGGAGGTAAGTGAAGGCAGCACCCACATTTCCTTACGGTCATACTTTCCACCTTCCCCAGAAAACCATTCCCTCCCCTCTGCCACAAGAAGGGAAGGTGGAGGGCTGCCAGGGAGAAGCAAGGCAGCTGCTGAACAGGCGAATCTTTGCCTGAATGCTCAAGTGCCCACAAAGTTTGGTGGCAGCAGGACCTTCCAACTGGCCTCCCACGGAGGGTGAGCTTTCACCGGCATCTCTGGGAAGGGGCACAGATGGCTTGGCTTGAGTTGTCCTTGGACACAGGAACTGAAAGAATGTCAAACTGGAAAATCCCAGCAAGTACTATTTTTAGAGAAGACTTGGAGAGCATTTTTCTGGCTGAAGAGACACGTTTTTTTCAGAAGCAGCAGTTAACTCCAATCCCTGAACTGCTCCCGCCTGGAATTCACCCAGGCCCAGCCCCTCCCTCCAGGCATGTGGGAACGTGGCTGGAGGGGTCCGGTCAGTCCTCCCATGGAGGACAAGGGGCATCTGCTTCTTTCAAACATAAAAATGGATTGTTTATTTTTATGTCTTTGAGTCTAATCCTTCAGACATAAGGAATTTGTATGGGTACTTTTCCTTCAAAGGCCATTTACAAGTGAAATCGTTTCAAAACAACTTGTTTGTCTTGTGATATTAATCATAAGATTTTCTTGGGCATTTCGTTCATTTTGACATTAACACTGATAATTATTAGTGCTAAACCTAATTCATCTTCTCGCTGTATACTTCATGCTTGAAATGTTCTTGTTCCTCACCACCGCCTATATTTTTGTTTGAAGGAGAAGTCTCTAGGGATCCTGCTAATTACTGAGCTTATTAAAAGTAGATTAGATCTATTGCTTAATTGAAGTTACTGGAAAAGCTACCCGCACCTTCAGCACTGACAGAGATGCACGAGGGAGAGGCCTCAGGAAGAAATGAATTGAAATATGACCCCCCTTTTGCCTCAGCAACACCAGGCACCGCCTCCAGGTATAGACCACCAGGGACCACACCATTCAGGAAGGTGTTTTGCTCCCAGTCCTTCATGGAAGTAGGGATCTAAAGTCCTTGGAGGACCGATGCTCTTGAGGTTAGAACTTTCCATGAGTCCATGGAATCATTGTGTTTTTGGAGTGGGGCTAGAGTGAGGAGGTCCCCCAGCCCTGGAGGTGGTTGTCCTTGGAGGGAACTAAGCTCAGGGCTAAATGAGAGGTTGAGAAACGCCTGATGAGGTGATCCAAGGTATCCTGGGATTAGCCCTTATCTAAGGATGCTTTGCTCCAAGAAACTCTTTCAGGAGGGGTTCAGGGAGTGAGATACAAAGTTGGCATTATGATTGCCGGTACAGTCTATGCACTGGCAGCAATTAATAAAGTAACATTTGGGGCGCCTGGGTGGCTCAGTGGGTTAAAGCCGCTGCCTTCGGCTCGGGTCATGGTCTCAGGGTCCTGGGATCGAGTCCCGCATCGGGCTCTCTGCTCGGTAGGGAGCCTGCTTCCTCCTCTCTCTCTCTGCCTGCCTCTCTGCCTACTTCCTACTTCCTACTTCCTCTCTTCCTACTCTCTCTCTCTGCCAAATAAATAAATAAAATCTTTTAAAAAAAAAGTAACATCTGGTTTATCCATAAGGCTTTTGAGTCTTGTTGCCTTATCTCAGCCCTGAATATGTGGACTAGACCCTGAAACCAAGGAACCTGGCAGAAGGCTGCCCACTTCTCTGTCATTATCATCCTCATTTTGATCTCAGCACTGACAGACACTTGAAGGCACAGCTACAGCCACAGACTCATGATATATTACAATTTAAAACTGAGGAAGACACTGTAATGCCGGGTTGTACCTACCATTACGATGTGGGATTCCTAACAACATCCTTTGGAAGTCTGTTTAACTTCTGCTAAAAACCAGAAGTAAAAATTTTGAGTCTGTCCCTAGAACTAAAAATAAACCTAGGCTAGTGTCCAGGAACAGGGAACAGTTAATACGTGCTGGAGGAGACTCTAATCTCACTTCCGTTCTATCCTTCTCCCTCGGTGAAGTCAGAGTTCTAACAGTCAGGCCTCCCCAGGTCACTGTCTCATCTGAACACTCTACTGTTCAGAGTCCACCCTGCCACACAGCCCACAAGGGGTTTGTAGGGACCGACCAGAGGCTTGCTTCCAGCTTCAGGTCTTGTCTGCCATCCTCCTCCCCTTGAATTCTGTCTTTGAGCCTCTTCATGGTGCCTTGCTTTCGCTTGTCTCTGGGCCTTTGCACATCTCGTTGTCTCTGGGCCTTTGCACATCTCGTTCCCTCTGCCTGGAACACACTTCCTTCAACCCTTATCATCTCTTTGCTTCGCTAACTGCTCTTCACATTTCAAATCTCAGCCGAAATTCTGATCCCAAGACTCAATTAAATCCTTGCTGGAAATTCCCATAGCACCATGAACAACACTCAGCACCTGCTCTGTTAGACTTACTGGCTTCCAGTGCTTGCTCTCCATGCCTGTGCTGGCGGGGGGACTGTGTTGGCCTTGCTCACCATGGACTCTCAAGTTCCTTTTTTAAAAATTCTTTTAAACTTAGCTTTTCTTCTTAGATATTTAAAACATATTTAAATATTTTATTTTTTAAAGTAATCTCTACACCCAACATGGGGCTTGAACTCATGACCCCAGGATCAAGAGTCACATGCTCTGCTGACTAAACCAGCCAGGACACCCAGCTTAGTTTTTATTTTTGTTGTATGTGCACCAAGTTGAGAGTATCAGATAGTTCTACAAGGCCTGGAACACTCATTAAATTTCCTTTTTCCCATAGGCAACACTTTGAAACTTTTAACTGATTGTTTTTTTTAAAGATTTTATTTATTTATTTGACAGACAGAGATCACAAGTAGGCAGAGAGGCAGGCAGAGAGAGAGAGGAGGAAGCAGGCTCCCTGCTGAGCAGAGAGCCCGATGCGGGGCTCGATCCCAGCACCCTGGGATCATGACCGGAGCTGAAGGCAGAGGCTTTAAACCACTGAGCCACCCAGGCGCCCCAGAAACTTTTAACTGATTGTTTTTGTACTTATCTTTATATTTTTAATTAGCATGCATATACTGCTACCTCTTGATTTTTCAGTTTTAAGCATCTACTGATCTCTCATGATAGATGATGAGTATTTCAATCTCTCGCATACCCTCTCCTTCTCCTATCACATCTGCACACATCCTGTCCCTCTTTCCTTGCTTTCTGCTCCAGTTACTTATTTCTGGTTAGATCAGCATTCATTGTTTAAATTATTATATTTATGCAAATATTACTGAGCCTTGAGATTTACCATACTTGTTTTCTTTTTTTTTTTTTTTAAGATTTTATTTATTTATTTGTCAGAGAGAGAGGGAGAGAGAGCGAGCACAGGCAGACAGAGAGGCAGGCAGAGGCAGAGGGAGAAGCAGGCTCCCTGCCGAGCAAGGAGCCCGATGTGGGACTCGATCCCAGGACACTGGGATCATGACCTGAGCCGAAGGCAGCTGCTTAACCAACTGAGCCACCCAGGCGTCCCTACCATACTTGTTTTCTATGCATCATTTTATTTCCCTTGCAGTTAATAAATATATATGAATATTTGCCTCATTCTCTATGACTTTATCCGTAATTTATCTCAAAATCTTCCCAAAACTATGTATCTCTCTTTCTGTACACTCAACACATTAATTTCATCTTGACGAGGTCTCTTAGAGCCTCTGGCTGCTCCAGTCTGGGCTGGTTGATTTCCAGCCCTTTTGCACTGGAGTCCCTGCCCGCCTCTCCCTGGGCTCTTCCCCGCCTCTCTCTAGACAGCATCCACCCTTTCCTGCATTCCACATCCTTTGTTTCCTTGGTTTAAATCCTAATTCTGGTGGAGTCCTCCAGCAGCCTCCTGAGGAAAGGACAAAGGGTGTCTTGCATGTCTGAAAGAGACATCAACTTTTGTACCTGATTGATCCTCCAGACAGAACCAGATTTCAAGGTGGGGATCATTTTTCCTCAGGATGTGGAAGGGTTTGCTTTATTTCCTTGTAGCTCCCAAAGTTGCTGTAGAAAAGTCTGATGCCTTTCTGATTCGCAGTCCTTTATAGTGAAACCTGCTGTGTTCCTCTCTGTAACCTTGAGAATCTTCTCCTTGACAGTCCCGTGGGCCTGCGTGCAAGTCCATGTACATTCACTGTCCCGGGCAATGTCCAAAACTCATATGCTTTGGTTCTGGAAAATGTTATTGAATTATTATGGTTTCTTCTCTCCATTTCCTTGGTTTTAGCTTTATGGAAGCCATACTATTCTATTATTCTCTTGGACTATTTCTCTAATTTTCCTTTCTCTCATTTCCCATTTCTTTGACTTTCAGCTCTACTTCCCATACAACTTCCTTTCAATTCTTCCATTACACTTTTTTTTTTTTTTTGCTTTCATATTATTTAGCATCCAAGGTGATACACATAGACACACACAGATACATAGTTTTCAGTATGGTACTCCTCCCTTCACTGTGCCTAGTGATCAACTCCTACATGGCTTGGTGCTGCCCGTTCCGGAGCCCTCTGTCCTGTGATATAACCCAGGTTGTAACTCAGCTTTTTCCTGTGCCAGTTTAGGGTTTAGCTTTCTTAGATCTGCTAAGTCAGTTATTACTTGCCCATTTGCTATTCTGTTTCCAACACTTTGTTGCTCTTGTCTCCCATGCCCATTCTTTGTCCCAGTGTTTTTTGTTTTGTTTTGTTTTAAGATTTTATTTATTTATTTGACTGAGACACAGTGGGAGAGGGAACACAAGCAGGGGGAGTGGAAGAGGGAGAAGCAGGCTTCCAGCCAACCAGGGAGCCTGATGTGGGCTCAATCCCAGGATGCTGGGATCATGACCTGAGTCCAAGGCAGACGCTTAAAGATCTAGCCACCCAGGCGCCCCAACCCAGTGGTTTCATGCTAAAAATAAATAAATAAATAAATAAATCCCCCATCACTGTCATTTTACTGGGTTTTGGGGAGACAATAGAGGCCAAAGCCTACATCCAACCTATCATCTTTATCTGGCAGTCTATTTCCAGATCCTAGTATATTTCTTAGCACACAGTAAGTGCCCAATACAGAGTTCTTGGTTGAATAGAGTATTAGAGATATTGGTTTTCCCTTCTTTGGTAACCTAAAGGTGAAAGCCCTTTAAATGGAGATCTTTTTATTTATGATGTTTACTGCATCTCAGCTTGGAGCTCACCAGGCTATCTACATTATATCTTAGGCAACATTGGTGAAAAGTTGGTACTTGGGTTCCGCTCACCACGGAACTGTGTCGCTGGAGACAAGCTACTACCACCCCTGAGCTTTAGTCTGCCCTTCTGAAAAATGGGAACAATAATACCTTCTTCAATTATCTTGCTCAGTGCCTAGAGTGCGTAAGAGTTCAGTACCAAAGCGACAATTCTTAGAAAGTCAGTGTTTTACTTAAGCTTAAAATTAGCCTTCACACTTGAATTGCAAATTGGTCCCTAATTAATGCCCGTCAGAGCAAAAATCTGTACTCAACCTGACTTGACGATTAGAAAGAGATTGCAAAATCTTTTCAGCAGAGAAGCAACTAACGTTGCTTACGGAGGGTCTACAATGTGCTAGCGCCCCTCTACGGTCAGGACGGTGGATCCAGAACTTACATCGGGAGTTACAAATATTTATCGTGTCTGTTCTGCAGACCTCGTGCTGAGCGACCCCTCATTCATTCTTTCACTCCCGCAGCACTCCGTCTGGCTTCAGTTCTGGTTTGTTGCAAGGCTCCCAGGGAGGGGATCCAGACCCTTAGCTTCCCTCTAACCCTACCCACCCGGGACCTAGCACCGCTCGCAGCAGGGGGTCGCACAGCACTTCTTGGTCTTCACCGGGAAGTCTCCCAGCCTACTGCAGAGGATCCCACTCTCTCCAGAAGAGAAACTAAGGCAGCGCCCTGGGAAAGCAACTCTGTGCAGTCTGGGTTCACTCTGATGCTCCCTCAGCCCTCATTCCTCTCCGCCCTCACGACCCCCTCACTCGCACGCGAGGATGGCAGGATTTGGAACGGGTCCTTGCGGCCCCAGCGCACAGGCAGGTGAGGGCGGGGTCTGAGGAGACGGCGCCCCGCCCCGCCCCGCCCTCCCGAGCCCCGCCCCCCGAGGCCCCAGAGGCGCGGGCCCTCGCCCCCTTCTCGCCGCAGCCGCGGAGCGCCGCCGAGCGGCCGGCGGGTGGGCACTCGCTCCGCCTCCTCCCGGCCCGCCGCGCCGGCTCCCGCCTCCTTCCCTCTCCGCCTGCTCCCGCCTCCCTCCCTTTCCGCTGCCGAGGCGGCGGGAGCCGAGCCCGAGCGGACCGAGCCGCGGCTGCAGCCGGGCGGCGGGCGCAGAGGAGGCGGCGGCGGCGGCGGGGCGGGCCGCGGGCGGTCAGGCAGGCGGCGGCGGCGATGCGGCGGCCCCGCTGAGCCCGCCAGCTCCGGGCGCCGGGGGCCGGCCGCGCGAGGCGGCCCGGGGCCGGGCGGCAGCATGCGGAGCGGCGAGGAGCTAGACGGCTTCGAGGGCGAGGCCTCGAGCACCTCCATGATCTCGGGCGCCAGCAGCCCGTACCAGCCCACCACCGAGCCGGTGAGCCAGCGCCGCGGGCTGGCCGGCCTGCGCTGCGACCCCGACTACCTGCGCGGCGCGCTCGGCTGCCTCAAGGTCGCCCAAGTGGTAGGTGCCGGGCGGGGCCCCAGGTGCGGGCGGGCGGCCTAGCTGGGCGCTTTCCCTCCCCGCTCCCGCTTCGGGGGCGCAGGCCCGGCCGGCCGCCGCCGCGCACCAGCGTCCCGGGGCCAGACTCCAGTCCTTCGCGCCCCCTCTTCCTCTCGGGGTCCTGGGCCACCCTCCCCCCTTCCCTGGGGACCGTGCCCTCAACAGCCCCGCACTTCACCTGTGCGCCTCCTACTCGAACACCTGCCCCCCTCCCCCGGGCCTCCCTGTTCACTCCCGCCTTCGCCGTCGCGAGCCTTTTTCATTTTTGGGCTTCGTGGTCAACAACGAAGTCCAGCGCGGAGGTCATGCTGTCCCCTGAGTGACTACTGGTCACAGCAATTTGTGGCAGGTTTTCGGGGCCCGCACAACCTCCACCTCCCCTGAAGGCCCTTCTCTGTGTCTGCTTCCACCACTGGGGATTGTGGCTTTATTTCCTGCGCCGCACCTAGCCCAGTGCGGGGCATAGGGTAGACACTCAACAGATGGGCTGAATGGAGGCATGTAGCCTAGATGCAGTGGGGGGTGCCCAGATCGGTCCCTCAGAGTCTCCAGTTTATAATGCGGAGGTTTGATTTCCCCTGATTAACCTAGAAGACCCAACCAGCATCCTTGAAGCCTCTGTCCCGGCTGGGTGGCTGGCATTGCCCAATTGGTGCCCAGAGTTAAATCCTCGAGGAGGGCAGCCAGTGTTGGAGGCAACAGCAACAGAACTTTCCGTCAGACTTGTCGCTCATTTCTCAGAGTTCTTATTTTCCGCTTCCAGGGTATTTAGGGCAGGGGCCTGCCAGCCCTGCTCCTCTTTATGGTTTTGTAACAGGCCTCACTGGGTAGTTGCTTACCTCTCTTGTGGACAAGGCATGCTCCAGTTCAGGAAAAAAGTGTGTCCCCACCTTCCGTGTCACAGGTAGGCCTTCCTCTGAGTCCCCACAACGAAACTTTATAGCCTTCTCAGCTAGAGAAGCCATTTGCTTGGAGCTGCAATGTATGTACATTTTGTTTCTTCCAAGCTCTGGGCTTATGCTTACTTGAGTACATAGATAAACATCCCTTAGGAGTAATACAAAATGTGGATACCCTTCAAGTAAAGGTCTCAGTATTTGTAAATTGCAGAATCTGAGACTGTTTTCTCTCTCTCCTGCTTGTTCTGCTGATGGCCAGGGGATATTTTTGAAGGGTTCTAAAGAAAGACGAATGGAATAGGTTATCCCTCCCTAGAATTTTAAACTGACCTTATCCGGTAAGCTGGAATGTTCTCAGGGATATGTTGGTTCTGTAGTTAGGCACTGCTGTTAGCAAGGAGAATGGAGGAGGTGGGGGAGGGAGGAGGGTGGTGCCTTTTAAGAGGCAGCTAGCCAATGTTTGAGTACAGCCCGATGATCAGAAATGAGTAAAGAAAAGAGCAGGGCGTGAACTTGGACCCAGGTGGAAAATAGGACCTTCTTACCTACCTTCCTTTATTTATTCCGTGGACTTTTGAAAGTAAAGAGAAATTGCCACTCAAAGGATCTATGTAAAAGAATGAAAATAAGTAGTTTGTATAAAGCTCTAATTGCCTTCTCAGCGCTGGAACTTTGTCACTGAAGGCCAGAAATGGAAACCGGTGGTGGTGTTTGTCATGGCCTTTTGGTAAGGTGCTGTTTTGTTGTAGAAATTTGCTTTTCATGTGGAAAAACGTGCGGGCCCAGTCCCTAAAATCTCACGTAATTCTGCCATTTGTCTCATGTTTGAATTTAAACGCAAGAGGATGTGTGGGTGAGTGAAAGAAAGGGACCTGCTGGAAGGCTATGGTAGCTTGAAACAGCCTCCCATGTATGTGGCTTCTCGGTCTTGCTCTCAAGTCAGGGAGACAGGGACCTGTCAGGGGACAGGGACCTTCACAAAGCTCGGAGAAATTGGCTTCTAGGTTTAAGAAGTCCTTATGAAGATATTTTAAAGATGTTACAAAGTTCAGAATCCCATCAGGAAATATGCATAAGTTTTAATTCTTACATTAGAGCTTATATTATGGTTAATGTATTGTTTTGAGAAGAATCTGACTCTTTCATTTTAGTTTTTCATGGATTTTTTTTTTTTTTTTTGGTTTGTGACCTTCTTGTAACCTGTAGCGATCCTTGGTACTCCCAAGTGTGGTCCACAGAACAGCCACGTTGCCAGCATCACAGAGCTTGTTGGAAATGCAGGATCAGAGAGCTTACCCAGGACCTTCTGAATCATAATCTGCAGTTTAACAGGATTCCCCCGGTGATTCACATACACTTTAAGTTTCAGACTTTTTTTTTTTTTTTAAGATTTTAAAAATTTATTTGAAAGAGAGTGGGAAGAGAGACAGAATGAGCAGGGGGAGAGGGAGAAGCGGACCAGGCTCCCTGCTGAGAGGAACCAGGTGTGGGCCTGAATCCCAGGACCCCAGGATCACGACCTGAGCGAAGGCAGATAGACTGAGCCACCCAGACATCCCTCTCTGTCATTTTAATATTAAAGGGTCACATTGGTGTTAGCAATCAGTTCCTTTTTGTTTGTTTGTTTCTTTTTAAAGATTTAATTTATTTACTTGACAGAGATCACAGGCAGGCAGAGAGGCAGGCATGGGGGGGGGAGAGCAGGCTCTCCTCTGAGTAAAGAGCCTGATGTGGGGCTTGATCCCAGGACACCCCGAGATCATGACCTGAGCTGAAAGCCGAGGCTTAACCCACTGAGCCACCCAGGTGCCCTGCAATCAGTTCTCTACCAGAACTCAACCTGAGGGCTGAGGGTTTTTTTTGTTTTGTTTTGTTTTTTAAGATTTTATTTATTTGACACAAAGAGAGAGATCACAAGTAGGCAGAGAGGCAGGCAAGAGAGAGAGGGGAAAGCAAGCTCCCCGCTGAGCGGAGAGCCCAATTTGGGCTCTGATCCCAGGACCCTGAGATCATGACCTGAGCCGAAGGCAGAGGCTTTAACCCACTGAGCTACCCAGGCGCCCCAGGGCTGAGGTTTTATTGTTAAAACAGGCCTGTGCCTCTTAAAAGTATTAAGAGAATGAGGTGATGTAGAAATTAGCACCTACGATTTTAGGTGCTTAGTTAAGAAAAGTTAGATACCACTTAGTATCTAGTGTATTCTTAGTGTAAGAAAAGATAGATACCACTGTTGCTAATTAATAAATATTTCCTGTCTTTAAAGAAACTTGGTGAAGTTGCCATCCCCAAATTACAATTCTATGTTTGAATTAAAGATAGTTTACTTCATAGTGATTTCTTTCTTTCTTTATTTTTAAGTTTTATTTATTTATTTTAGAGAGAGAGAGAGCACGAATGGAGGGGAGGGTCAGACGAAGAGGGAGAGAGAGAAGCAGACTTCCCCAGTGAGCTTGGAGCCTGAAGCAATCTCAGGACCTTGAGATCCTGACCTGAGCCGAAATCAAGAGTCAGTTGCGTAACCAACTGAGCCACCCAGGTGCCCCAGCTTCCTAGTGATTTATTTTTATTTTTTTATTTTTTAAGATTATTTATTTATTTATTTGAGAGAGAGACAGTGAGAGAGAGCATGAGCGAGGAGAAGGTCAGAGAGCGAAGCCGACTCCCCATGGAGCTGGGAGCCCGATGTGGGACTCGATCCCGGGACTCCAGGATCACGCCCTGAGCCGAAGGCAGTCGTCCAACCAACTGAGCCACCCAGGCGTATTTTTTTTTTAAAAGATTTTATTTATTTATTTGACAGAGATCACACATAGAGAGGCAGGCAGAGAGAGAGAGGAAAGCAGACTCCCTGCTGAGCAGAGAGCCCGATGCGGGACTCCATCCCAGGACCCTGAGACCATGACCTGAGCCGAAGGCAGAGGCTTAACCTGGCTTAACCTACTGAGCCACTCAGGTGCCCCTAGTATTTCAGTTCTAAAAAGATTTCTGAGGAAGCTCTTTCACCTCAGATCCTTTTCTTAAGCCTCTCCCATGGCTTATCGACTTTCTGACATTGCATTGCCATTATTTCAGAACTTTTTATAAGCAAAGTTGGGTGATATGAGGTGTTTAAAATCAGATTTTAGTTCTACTGATCTTGAAATCTCTTAACCCCATCCTTGGCTTGGCTTCCTCAATAGTATAATGTGGTCAGTAGTGACGAAGCCTTTTAGGAATTTTAAGAACTCAGAAGTCCGTGTGTGAAAGGTGCTTTCTTAGGTAATTCAAAGGCAAATGTGAGTATTTACATTTCAGGGTGGAGTAATAACATATCTATATTTGTTGGAAACCTTGTCTGCTTTTTATCTCAAGCCAATTGGGCACAGCCCCTTCTCGTGCTGACTGGGGGGCGGGGGTAGGGGGGTGGCGATGTGATAGGGCCTTAGGGTGAATGAAGTAGTGGATTTTGCTGCATTGTACTCTCGGATCTACCTTAGTGGCTCCTTGTAAAACAATCTCACTTTCATTTAGGAATTTAACTTATCTTTGGAAGTTGTCTTCCTGGCCGGAGACTTAAAACCAAATTAATTCTACCAGAAAAGCAAAGTTAAAACTACTCTTCCCTTTTATGGTGTTCAAAATAGTAAATTATCCTCCCAGACCTCAGGAAAGTGTTAAGTACACATCCACTTTATAAAGCCAGACAAAGACAGTTCAAGAAAAGAATACTCCAAACCAGCCGTTCTCATGAACACAGATTCAAAAATCCTCCACAAAATACTAGGAAATCAAATCCAGGGATAGTATATAAAAAGACTAGTATACCACCACCAATTGGGACTTATCCCAGGAATAAA
Organism: Neogale vison; assembly: GCF_020171115.1. NCBI lineage: Eukaryota > Metazoa > Chordata > Mammalia > Carnivora > Mustelidae > Neogale > Neogale vison. The sequence continues at coordinate 18,729,310 of NC_058097.1, forward strand.
AGCCTGGTTCAGTTTTCCAAAATCAATAGATGTAATCCACCATATGAACAGCTTAAATAACAAAAAACACATGATTATGTCAATGGATGAAGGAAAAAAATTTAACAGAATTCAACATTCATTCATACCGGATAAATGCAGCCAACAAACTAGGAAGAGAAGGGAACTTCCTTAACCCAAAAATGGTCATTTACCAAAAATCTACAGCTGACATACTTAGTGGTGAAAATGAAAGCTTTCCCCCTGTGATGAAACCAGTGATCTCTACTCTCCCCACAGATACTCCGCATTGTACTGGTATTGCTAGCCAGTGCAGGAAAAATAAATGGAAGGCATACAGACTGGAAAGAAAGAACACCCGTAGGACGCCTGGGTGGCTCAGTTATTAAGCGACTGCCGCTCAGGTCATGATCCCAGGGTCCTGGGATTGAGCGCCGCATTGGGCTCCCTGCTCAGCAGAAAGTTTGTTTCTCCCTCTGCCACTCCCCCTGCTTGTGTTCCCTCTCTCGATGTCTCTCTCTTCAAATAAGTAAATAAAATCTTAAAAAAAAAAAAAAGGAAAGAACAACTGTCTCTCTGCAGATGTCTGTGTAGACTATCCCATGGGAATCTCTAGATAAAGCTCATAAGCTCACAAAAATCAGTATTTCTGTATCCTCACAATAAAAGCAGTAAATTGTCAGAAACGGGGAAAAAACAAACCAAAAAACTTGACAGTTACAACAGCTCTTAGGTATAAATCAGATGAAATATGTACAGGATGCACACTGAAAATTTCAGAACACTGAAGAAAGAAATTAAAGACAGCCTAAGTAAGTGGACAGATTTACTATGTTCATGGTTTAGAAGACTCATTATGTTTTGTTTTTGTTTTTTAAAGATTTTATTTACTTGACAGAGAGTGAGCACAAGTAGCGGGAGCAGCAGGTAGAGGGAGAGGGAGAAGCAGGCTTCTGGCCGACTGTGATCCTGATACCGGGCTCCATCCCAGGACCCTGGGATCATGACCTAAGCCGAAAGCAGCTGCTTAACCTCTAATGACCGAGCTACCCAGGTGCCCCATAGAAGACTCAGTATAGGTTTAATACTCTACACAAATTAATTTATAGGTTTAACACAATCCCAAAATTCCTGCAAGATTTTTTTAGGTGGAGACAAACTGATTCTAAAGATTTGTTTGTTTGTTTGTTTTAAGAATTTTATTTTTTTTTTAAGTTACCTCTGCACCCAGTGTGGGACTCAAACCCACTGCCTCAGAATCGAGAGTAGCATACTGTACCGACTGAGCCAGCCGGGTCCCCCTCATACTAAAATTTAGATGGAAAGTCAAATTAGCCAGGCAAACAGATGGTGAAGATTGGTGGGAGAGTATTTAGGGGACAGGGAACAACGTAACATCAAGTCACCTTTGGTTAGGGATGCACGTGTGTGTGTGTGTGTGTGTGTGTGTGTGTGTGTGTGTGTATGCATGTGCAGGTGTGTGTGTTGGAGAGTAGAAAGATGGGGATGGGTTCTGAGAGTGAGATGTTTGGCCAGTTTCTTGTTCATGTCATGTAAACAGGTCTCTTGACTTACAATTGGGGTTGATGATAGTACTACCTGCGCTGATGAACATAGCAGACAAAATTCTGAGCAAAGTGCCTCCAGTATAACTCGTTACACCCCTGTTGGCACTATAGAATATCTCTAAAATGATACGAGCTGGTCGTGGCTGAAGGCCAGAGTAGAAGGGAGACCGAGTTTTATTGTATGACTTTTTATATTTGTTGAATTGGATGCCACATGCAAATATCTTCTATTCAAAAATTATTAAAATGTTAGCTGTTATTAGTTCTACATTAACATACATTAGCCTGAAAGCTGATGTACTGACCAAAACCTTTATTTATTTATTTAAAATATTTTTATTTATTTGTTTGAGAGAGAGATCACAAGCAGGCAGAGAGGCAGGCAGAGAGAAAGGAAACAGGCTCCCTGCTGAGCAGAGAGCCCGATGGGGGATACAATCCCAGGACCCTGAGATCATGACCTGAGCCAGAGGCAGAGGCTTAACCCACTGAGGCACCCAGGCATCCCAAAACCTTTATTTTTAAAAGATTTGATTTATTGGGGTACTTGGGTGGCTCAGTGGGTTACGGCCTCTGCTTGGCGAGGGGTCTGCTTCCTCCTCTCTCCTCTCTCTCTGCCTGCTTGTGATCTCTGTCTGTCAAATAAATAAATAAAATCTTAAAAAAATATATTTATTTTTTTGAGAGGGAGAGAGAGAGAGTAAAAATGAGGGAGCAAGAGCACAAGAGCAGGGGGAGAGAGAAGCAGACTCCCCACTGAGCGTGGAGCCCTTTTCGGGACTTGATACCATGACTCAATCCCTGGACCCTGGCTGGGATCATGACCTGAGCTGAAGGCAGATGTGTAACTGACTGAGCCACCCAGGTATCCCCTGACCATAACTTACTTTTAACTTGACTTTAACTTACTTTTACCTACTTTGTAATTTGGAGGCCCTCAGGGAGAATGATTTAGACAATACAGAACTGTTAAAGAAACTAAAAGCTTGAACATTTTTTCAGTAGCTTTTCCTGTTTAAAAAAAAAAAAGAAAAAGGAAGGAAGGATTCTGCATGATAGCAGGCACTTGATCTATTTAATGTATTTGCTAAAGGCAAAATTTCTTTCGTTTGAGAGGAATTTACCCTCATTCTATTAGTTGAAATGTCATATGGGTTTGTAACATGCTATAGCATGGTGACTGTTGTTAATAATCCTATATTACATATTTGAAAGTTGTAAGGGAGTCTATATTAATAGTTGTCATCACAAGAAAATAATTTTATAGCTGTGGATGATAACACATATTAACTAGAATTATTGTGGTGATCACTTCCCAGTATAAACAAATACTGAATCATTGTTGGACACCTGAAACTGATAAATTGTTAAATGTCAGTTATATCACCATTTAAAAAAACTTTAACAGGGGAACTTGGGTGGCTCAGTAGGTTAAAGCCTCAGCCTTCAGCTCAGGTCATGATCTCAGGGTCCAGGGATTGAGCCCAGCAGGGAGCCCGCTTCCCCTCTTTCTCTGCCTGCCTTTCTTCCTACTTGTGATCTCTGTCTTTGTCAAATAAATAAATAAAATCTTAAAAAAAAAAACTGTAAGAGATAGGAAATGAGGAAAAAAGAAATCTTAGTATGACAGAGCAAATGAAAAGATGTTTGGAGTTTTTCTTTCCCAAAGGCTTAATGGGATCATGATTTCCAATTTTTGGCTATTTAAGAAGAATGTTCAGTAAATGTCCTGCACTCTTCTTTTGATTTGTTACTACTTTTTGTTACATTTCAAGGAATGCTTTTATTAGATCAAGGACAATGCCATTAAATTTCTGAGCATTAAAGAATTGTGGTGCTGGTCAGCATTTCTGTACAATATGTCTGAAGGTCCCAGTTTATTCCAAGTCTGCAGTGTGCCTAACCTCAAGCACTTACAGTGGGGAACAGTGAGCTCCATAAAACTTTCTGGCTCCTCCAGGGTCACAGGGCAAAATCACTTCTTCCTTGACAGGCTTGGAGGAGGACCTTTTTTCCTAACTGGAAAGCAGGAAGAGCCTTTCCCAGGTCATGCATGGCCCTGCAGAGGATGCTGAGGGTAGACAGACCGGGAATGTATGCGCACTGCCCAGTCCGTGATGCCTCTCCCTCCTGGTAAAACGAATGTCTGCTTGGGTGCTCAAGAGAGGCCTGTTTCCAGCCTCGGGGGAGTTCCGAAGACACCTGAGATACAGCACATGCAGGGCCTGCCCCCTAAAGGGCTGAGGTCTGTGTGGCAGCTGAGGCTGATGGTTTTGGACGGTGGACCGGCTACCTCCACGAGCTCTTCGAGTAACCCACAGTGCCAGCATTTGGGCCTGACGCCCGCCGCTGCTGTCAGTTCCTCTGTCTCCTCATTGCTCGAAGTAGCTTCAGATCCTTTTGTAGGATGATGTCCGACTTCTATGGACAGTCCAGTTGTTAGTTGGAGAATAGAGCTGTACTCCAAGGCCCCTGACCGTGATCACAGATTCTGAATTTTCCCAGATGGTCCCCGTGTGCTGTGCTGTGTCATCAGATGATGCATAAGTACATCTGAAGTTAAAAAAAAATGATACAACTTTAAATTATGAAATATTCCAAGCATTGAAATTATAATGATTCATACAACAAGTACCCATGTACTCACAGTGTGTCCCGATATTGTTTGGAAAATGAGATTATCCCCCGGGGCGGGGGGCGAGAAGTGAAAAGCAGGGCTAGAGGAGCTGGGATCTGGATTCATTAGCGAGCTGGGACTCCAGAGAGCCCAGGGGGAAGGAGGATAGACCCGGAGAGGTAGAGAATGAGGGAACAAGGCACCCCCGGAGGAGGGCATGGCCTCAGCCTTGTGTGTGGTGGCGGAAAGCCAATTTAAACTTTCAAAGGCCCCCGTTCAAAGTGGTCCAGGACTGGGAGCAGGCCTGCAGCTGGCTGAAGAAGGGACAGATGAGTGGAAGGGGACGGGATTTAGAGAGCAACACCTCCTTTGGGAAATCTTGCTTTATTTTTAAGCAGTTGAACTTCTTGATGGGGAGGATTCTTGGTGTGGAAGATTCTCACTTGAAGTGAGGTCCGATGTTCATGGTGGTCTTGTCTCCAGTCATTAAATGGTGGGGTCCATCCCTGGTTTTCAGAGTGGGGTCCTCTGGGAGCCCTAGAGTTTATTAATGCAGAAATAATGAGATTGAGAGACCGTGGTGCAAGGTGCATTCTATTTCCAAAAGTCCAGTGTAGCTACATTAACTAGTAATCAGGCCACTTTCTTTTTTGGCTGGAATTTTAACGGTACTGATGATTTTATGTTGATCAGAAGCTTTGACTGACGTTTTGAGTAACACACTCCTGCCTTAGAGTCTTTGCATTTGAGATTTGTTCTTGTGTCCTCCACTCCCTGCCCCCTTCCTCCAAAATGTCACTTGGCTCTGTTCTTCAGCACCGTTGTTCTTCTGTTCTGCTCCAGAGAGACCATCCCTGACCCCCCTGTGTTGATCCCCATCCCCACGCTTGATCCCCTCTTCCTGCTTCCTTTTTCTTCATAGTTTTTACCACCAGACTAGAACCTCAGCTCGATGAGAGCAGACGTGTCGTGTGTTAAGTTTCCTGCTATGTCCCTGGGGTCTAAAACGGTGCCTGGCCATAATAAGGCCCTAGGCAGCCAGTTGAATATGCATCTCTGTTTAATAAAAGAGAGAAAAATAAAGGAGGATTACTTAAGGGAGCTTATAAAGTCAAACTGTTGGAAAACATAGGATCTTGGAGGGAAAAATAACCTATATTTGTGTACTTAGAAATAAGCTTCTGGACTCAGTTCTGAGTGGAAAATATTGGGGAGAAAAGTATGGAAACAAAATGCCACTGTAATTCTTCTTTTCTTTTTTTAAACTGTGAGTTTTAGAAGGGTATCTACTGCTACTAGGAAACAGAAGCTTTTGCTTAGAAGGCAGATTTTTGTAAAAGGAGGGGAAACCATAAGAGGCCTCGCCAAGCTTTTTGCTTGGGAAAGTGTAAGATGAAAACCAGGGATTCTCCGATTATTGTCGAAGTTGTCTGCTTTCTGATTAACATGTTAAGAGAGAGGATCGCTCAGGATCTGCCAGGCTGGCATCTTTGAGAGCCCTCAGAGCAGACGCTTAACATGTATAAAGAAAAAGTCGCAACCAGGATTGAGGCTGAGGGTCCTAGTGGTTGTCTTTATAAAGACTTTTGGAAATAAAAGAACAGCAGTTTATGGGGCCTGGGAAGGGAGACCTCGATCTTCTGGAGGCTGGAGGGGGCTGGAAGGAAATACAGGAACCCAGAATTTTGTCTCTGAGCACTTCAAATAACTGGCTAAATTTGGGAATTATATGGGTTAATAAACACTTAAAATGTTCAGAGTTCAATCAGATGTGGATAGTTTTGGATGGCTTCTTTTTTACCACTACAGTTTGATGGCTGGCACAGTGGAAGCCTTCATTTTTGTGGTTTCCCGTTGATCCCAGTGCCAGCTATGAAAAAAACAGTTTAAGGCTAAAAGATTTTTGTGCCAATAAACAAAACAAAACAAAACAACAACAACCCAAGCCCCAGGAGCAAGGGCTGTCCCAGCGGTGGTAGTTGCTGCTTTAGCTCGCGTGGTTGGTCTCAACCGTTTTTGGTCCAAACCCCGTACGTGTGTGTCCTTTAAGAGTTGGCTGAATGACTTGAGCGTTAGATCAAGATCAGAAGCTAAATGGTAAAGGTTCTAACGTATTCTTCCGTTTAAAAAAAAATCTGTACGTGTTTGAAACTCTCCGCTGGGTCAGCTGCTGTTACACACGAACAGGACAAAAATCCTTGCCTCGGATGGGCGCTTGGTTGGCTTGGGAGTGAGGGCGTGGTGTGCGCTGGAAAAGCACACAAACCATTGTTCCCACCAGAGCCAGGGGTGCTCTCTTAGGGGCCGGGGACGGCTTGGCAAGGAAGCCCTTGCCCTTGGGAACGGGGCCGTCCCATGTCGAGTGGTGAACAGCCAGTGGCTGGCGTAAGGCGTGGTGTGTCCCGTGGAGGAGAAACACACCAGGTGCTGGGAGTTGGGGGACAGGAAAGCGAAGAGGGCTAAACCCAGGCAGAGTTGTGAGAAGGGAGGAGGACCCAGGTTGAAAAGGGCCTGATTTGTGAGGCCGGTGAATTTGGATTTTTCTGGAAGACACGGGGAGCCGTTGGAGCTGAGGCTGCCTGGAATGTGGGTAGTACGAACTGAGATACGCGTTAAGTACTAAATACACACTAGATGATGAAGCCGTGACCGGAAGAGAAAGAATGTAAAATATCTCAGTTTTTCATATTAGTCACATGTCGAAATAATACTTTGGATATAATTGGGTAAATATACTCGGAAAATTCTGTTTCTTTTTACTTCTTAAAAGTCTGGCTACTAAAAAAATATAAAATCCCTTACGTGGTTCTCATGTTTCTCTTGCCTGTTGCTGGGTTAAAGGGGGCGAGGAGGGGTGGTTTTGAGGTGGATGCGATGAGAACAGCCCGCTGACAGGAGGCGTGGAGTAATTCAGGTGAGAGCTGGAGACCCAGCTGGTCTGCTGGCAGTGGTAGTGGAAAGGATGTGACAAATGCGATTTATAGGTGGCGGTTAGGTTTTATTATAGTCCTTGTTTTTATTTTACATTATATTCAACTCACTCTCAGCCAGAAAACTACTGAAGCTGACATTTATTGTGCCTCTACTATGTGCCAGACTGCGGAGTGTGACACACGTGTTCTCTGATGTAATGCCCGCAGCCGTCCTCTGAGGCAGATGCTTTCTAGAGGAGAAAACAGGCTCTTTGGTATCACTAACTCGCCCATGGTCCCCACGGCTACGAGGTGGGGAGCCCGGCAGCCAGCCTGCAGAGACCACGCCCGGGACCCCCTTACGGGGGTTTCTATAACCACGAGGCAGGTTTTGAGCCTTGCTCCAACGACCTGTGTCTTTTCCTGTCCTGTGGGAACTTAGACGATTTCAGTTTCCCCTCTTCATCTCGCCCTGCTCCTGGTAGGTCTGCCAGCCTCGAGAGCCCTTCCGGCTCCCAAAAGTTCCACAGCGAAGGGGTCACATATGTCAGAGTCTGGAGAGGTGCTGGTTTCATTGTAAAGGGGAGCCTCTCAGTCCTTCTCTTCTGGCTCCTTGGATTGCCAGTGAAATTTAAGAATTTCTAGATCAGAGCCAGTGAAAGTCTTGAGGAAGCTGGAGGCTGCCGGCTGGTGGAAGAGGGGCAGAGAGGTGAAAATTGAGGCTTGATTGTCCTGTTCCCCTTGAGCCAGCACCTCAAAGTATGTGGGTTTGAAGGAACTGTTGACCTCTGGAACCTGTTTTTCCCTTTGTAGAACAGCTACTGCACAATATTGGCCTCCATTTGGACTTTAGCTTGTTTATGGGCCTTACAAGATTGTTTTTAAAGGATAAAGTCAGAACTCTCGTACAAATACAAAAAATTTTATTAATTAATGATGGGATTAGTAAGATTAAACTTGTAAGATTACAATGTGTTGGAAGGAGAAGTCAAGACATTTGCACAGAAAGAGTATGTGTGCATCCCCCCCCCCCCGCAACACACACAGATACACACTGACCATGAAATGAATTTCCAATACATGCCACTTTGGCTTTAAGGAGGGTCACTTGTCTCTCCACCAGAAGATTAATTTGCCTGTCTACAGACAAGAATCATTTGCACTGCTTATCAGTTTCGTACAACTTAACAGAGTTGCAGAATATCTCAAAGGTCATAAAAGGCACAAATCCCACAGAATCAGGTAACTTGGAAAGTTATGTTCTAACAAGGCCCCTTCTTGTATTAAAGGTACTCAATAACCCTTTTTGGTCCATTTCAAAATCTTTGAGAGTTTATTCTGAGATGTGGGCTATCTGGAGAGAGGCCCCTGTGGGCTGCGTTTTCATGCGTGTTAGGCCCTCCCAGTTTCATTTGTGCCTTTCATTTGTCCTCTGCTCCTCCCGCTGTGCTGTTGGGTGGCTGGAAGAGGCCCGCCATGGCTTTCTGTACCCCAGTCTGGATTTCTCTGTTGTTTTCTTGCTTCTCCCTGGTCACTTTTCCTTCCCAGACACTTAGGGCCATGGTCTCAGCCTGGTCTTCAGGGGCCTGAGTCAGGCCAGAAGGGCAGGGAGTACAGGTAAGAGAACCACCAGCCGCCTCGGGGTTGGCGTGAGGTTGAACGGGAAGGGCCTCGCGTGGAACCTGGCCGAACGAAGGAAGTGCCTGCTGAGTGCTGCTGTTACCCTTCTCGCCCATGGGTCCTGGCTCCTCCGGCTGGGTCTGTTTCATTTCAGGGTCTGTTGACCTAGATCAGGCGTTTCCTCCTGGCTGGAAGCTCCGCGTTCTCCCGCAGTAACACACGGACCCTGCAAGGGCGCTGCAGCCCTTTGCCCAGCCAGAAGGTACCCTGGCAAGGAGTGGGCTGGGGTGAGGCAGGGTCATCCTCTTCCCTCTTTGCTCTCCCCCAGCCTTCTTCCTCTGGTCCTGCCAGGCCCGTCCTGGGTTTTTTTGGTTCCAGTTTGTGTCCTGGGATGGAACACCAGCTTACACTCCGTGTGGCCCTCCCTCTCTGGACTCCCTCCCTCGCTTCCTTCCTCTCCTTTCTCTCTCTCTCTCTCTCTTTTTTTTTTTTTTTTTTAATTATTTATTTATTTATTTGACAGACAAAGATCACAAGTAGGCAGAGAGGCAGGCAGAGAGAGAAAGGGAAGCAGTCTCCCCGTTGAGCAGAGAGCCTGACGCAGGGCTCGATCCTAGGGCCCTGGGATCACGACCTGAGCCAAAGACAGAGGCTTTAACCCACTGAGCCACCCAGGGGCCCCTCTTTCTTTTAAAACAATGTACTTATTTGAGGAAAAGAGTGTGCATGAGCAGCAGGAGCAGAGGCAGAGGGAGAGTGAATTTCAAACAGACTTGGTGAGCTCAGCACAGAGCCCAAGGCAAGGCTTAGTCTCATGACCCTGAAATCACAACCTGAACTGAAACCAAGAGTTGGACACTTAACCAACTGTGCCACCCAGCTGCCCTTCTGGCTATTTTTTTTTTTTTTAAGATTTTTATTTATTTATTTGACAGACAGAGATCACAAGTAGGCAGAGAGGCAGGCAGAGAGAGAGAGAGAGGAAGGGAAGCAGGCTCCCTGTTGAGCAGAGAGCCCGACGCAGGGCTGATCCCAGGATCCTGAGACCATGACCTGAGCCGAAGGCAGAGGCTTAACCCACTGAGCCACCCAGGCACCCACCCCCCCCACTTCTGGCTTTTTAAAAATTTATTTAAAATTTATTTTTTCAAGTGTTATTTATTGAAGTAATCGCTGTACTCAGGGAGAGGGGCTCAAACTCACAACCCAGAGTGGGCTGGGGTGAGGCAAGCCCCTCTGACTGAGCCAGCCGGGCGCCCCTGGATTTTCTGGCTTCCTGAATAGATTCGGGTATACTTACAGTTAATTGTCCTAAGGCCGTAAACACCTGCAAGGCAGAGACCCAGTTTGCTCCTGTTCAGTTTTCACAGGAGCAAACACTTGGCTGCTGGGTAAGCACTTCCTGTTCATCCAAGTTCAGTTTGATCTATTAGCGAGTCTAGAACCAGCCCCAGATCCAGGAAGAAAAGAAAAACAGCTAATTCACGTTGAGGATAGGTCTTCACCTGCTGTACAAAATCCCATATATTGGGTAGCTTTAATAATAATAGTTTTGTTGCTCACAGTTTTGGAGGCTGGGCCAAGGTCAGGGTCCCTGCAAGGTAAGCGTCATTCTGAGGTCACTTCTCTTGGCTTGCCATTGACAGTCGTCTTGCCGAGTGCTCACACGGCCTCTTCCTGCATGCAAGGAGAGAGGCATTTCTCTCCCTCTTTTTTTTTTTTTTTTTTTTTCCCCCTATTTCTCTTCTCTTCTTACAAGGGCACTAACCTCATCTCACCAGCTCTGTCCTTAGGACTTCATCCAACCCTAATTACCTCCCGAAGGCCCCATCGCCAGATACCATCATTAGCATATGAATTGGAGAGGGGGGATAGACTTAAGTCTGTAGCCAGGTGAGATCATGGTATAAATCAATTGTGGAGGTCCAAGTTGGCTCAAGAGATTCAGAAAATTCTTGAGATTCAGAAACTCTCAGAATTTTGGGTGCCTGGGTAGCTCAGTCGATAAGCATCTGCCTTTGGCTCATGTTATGATCCCAGGGTCCTGGGATCAAGCCCTGCATGGGGTTGGTCTCTGCTCAGCAGGGACCCTGCTTCTCCCTCTCCCACTCCCCTAGCTTGTGTTCCCTCTCTCACTGTCTTTCTCTGTCAAATGAATAAAATCTTAAAAAAAAAAAAAGTCAGAATTTTATACTAGGAGGAAACTTGAAGCCATTCATGTATGCCCCTCCTTTGTTTTATGGGTAATGAATCTGACCCCTAAACAAGCTGTGACTTGCCTGTGGCCCTGGACCCTGAGATTCAGGCTGGAATTCTTAGTTGCTTCTCTTCTGTGAAGACAGCTGTGGAATAGCTCTCTGAATTCAGATCATCTTTCTTACCCTTTAATGATTATGGGGAGAGAGGATGAGTAGTAAATATCCTTGGGTGCTTCCTAGGGCATTACTGTAGTAAAGACCATATAGAACAGATCAGGTCTTTGGTTGCGATGTCAGGCGGTAAGTGCAGTTGTCTAACCAGTCCAGGCAGGGGGCCCAAGTGAGCATCCTGGGGCCGCCAGTTGACTTGGGGGCCCTAAAGTTTGGATTATAACAGAACCCAAATGTTGGTAGAAATAAAGTTGCCTTTTTGTCCCTTCGTCTCTCTGATAATAAATTGAGATCAATATAATTTGCCAGCAGGTTGGTCTGTCTTCTTGTAGAGTACGGTTTGGGAGCTGAAACTGGGAACACAGACCCCATTTGTCCCAGGGAAGTAGATCCGGATGGCTCTCTGCACTGTCCCGACACAGCATGGTGACGGTGGAGGGGGTCTGAGGCCATTACAGGGATGGCGGTGCCCAGGCTGGTGCCGGTGGGCCGGCTGGGGAGACACTACAGATGCCGCGTCTGCACCGGATGCTTTGGGAAAGCTTCAGCTGTTGGGGTGCGACTTTGGGGTCCCCAGGGGTTGCCACTCTGATTAGATGAGTGAGACCCACAAAGAGTGACCAGTTGCCAGTTGGAGGGAAGCCTGCGGGTATCCTGTATGGTCAGTGTTTTGTGCAGCCCCTCCTTTTTGTCTGCTTCCACAGAATTCTCTAGGAGCCCTGCAGTTCTTTTTTGTTTTTTGATGGACTGTAAAATCTACCATTGTGTCTCAGGCCAGATCAGTAAATATGAAAACAAAGTTAAAAAAAAATTTTTTGATTCTACCTGTTTGTAACGGTAAACTTCTTTCTTTTCCTTTCTTCCTTCCTTTTTCCAGTTCATTTATTTGAGAGAGAAAGAGAGTCTGTCCCAAGCACACTCCGTGCTGAGCACAGAGCCAGACACGGGGCTTGATCCCACAACCGTAAGATCACGCCCTGAGCAGACGCCAAGAGTCGGTCCCTTCACCGACTGCAGTAGAAAACATCTTACTACTGGACACACAGATGATTAGGGTCCGCCAGCTACGGGATTTAGCCGGAGTGGTTCGGCAGTGTTAGTGTCCCTCTAGGACACTAGAGAGTCTTCATCGTCCTGCTGTGTCCAGAGCTACTTTGCACAGTTGGGCAGGTTGTGTGCTGCACAACAGGTCTGACTGGGAGGGTGAGGGGGTGCTGAGGTCCAGCCTGCACGCTGCTCTTGGCCCGGCACATGGCTGTTGCTGGGCTGTGTCCACTGGGAGGAAGGGTTGCCTCCTCCACTTGGTCAGCCCGGGTGTGTGTGTGTGTGCCATTTTTAACTCACTGTTCTCTTACCGAGCCAGGCCCACCCAGACTGGGCTCCGTCTCTAACCGGCACAGAGGTACGGATGCGGCAGCTTGTGTCTTTGGTACTTAATTGGGAAACATACTGGCAACACGGCTTAGCTAAGATATTAAGCTAGGTAGGAAAGTGTATTTTTAAATAGGACCAAATAAAGCAAAAAAACCGTAAACTTGGAATTTAATTTTCCAGATAGAGTATTTTAAACAGATTTATTTTGAATTAACAAGCATGTGTGTGTGCCGGGCCTCCCAGCACCTTATGTGGGCCTCTATGGGGTGTGCGGATGACGCAACTGAATGAAGACAGGTACAGGAGTAATTCGCTGACTCACTTGGACAAGAGCTCCCATGTCATTGAAATTAAGAGCTTTCAGTCCTGCTCAGAGGATCTGTCGGACACTTGATGGCATGTGATGGGTCAGGGGGTTGGTGCAGATAACTGGTTGGGACTTCCCCCCCTAGGGAATCCTGTTGGGGGGTGTGCACTGGGCCGCCTATGTGACCAGCTGGGTGGGCTGCTCCCGAGGGTGAGCCCATCCCTGCGGCCTTGGTCAGCTCTTAGTTCTTTGGGGTTTGCTGCGGGACAGGTAAGCCAGGCCTTGGGGGGAGCCCTGGGAGGGCCAAGCCGTAAGGCCTCACGAATCTTGGGAGTTTAACTTGAGCGGAGTGTATGGGACTAAGCGTTTCTTTCTCGCTGCCCAGTCAAGGGCCTCCCTTGGCTCCTAGGCTACAGAGGGCCCGTGTCCTCTCTTCGTAGAATGGACTGTGGACTAACCACGTCTGAAAGAGGACTGGGCTCTGCCCAGATTCATGCTGGTCCCATTCTAACCTGAGGCTGCCAAGTGCTTCATCCTCTGCCACTGGGGCTGCTTGGGGATGGATAATCTTGGACTTGTATCTGGCAGGAGCTTATGAGCATGGACTAACTTGGCCTGAGGACTTGGGGGCAAAAACTTGGCGGGGGTCAGGGGCCATGACCCCCACGGTGGAGGGCGGCATCTGGCGCTGTGTCTGTCTCACAGAGCCAAGGACCCGCGAGAATCCCCGGAGCAGGTCTGGTCCAGGACCTGAGAGGAAGTTGAAGGTAGTTTTCCTAATAAAAGTGAATGCTCTGGTTGCTTCCAAGAAGAGAAGACTGGCTGAAGAAAACACTGTTTTTAAAGTAAGGAGACTGCAGGGGCGCCTGGGTGGCTCAGTGGGTTAAGCCACTGCCTTCGGCTCAGGTCATGATCTCAGAGTCCTGGGATCGAGCCCCGCATCGGGCTCTCTGTTCAGCAGGGAGCCTGCTTCCTCCTCTCTCTCTGCCTGCCTCTCTGCCTGCTTGTGATCTCCGTCTGTCAAATAAATAAATAAAATCTTTAAAAAAAAAAAAATAAAGTAAGGAGACTGCAGGGAAGAGTCTGTGAAAACCCTTGTTGCCTCGCTCGCTCGCAGAGGGAAACACCATTTTGGGCTGTAAGGAATGCCGGAGTGAGAGGCCCTATGGAACAAACGCATTTCGCTGTTCAACGGCAGCCCATGAGTACGGGACAACACTCGACTCTGCAGGGTGACACCTCGGTGTTTTCTGGAAATGATTGCATCACCCCAAGAATAGCCCTTAAAGGTCAGAAGAAGCATGAAAGAACGCTTAGGAAAGTGCAGTCGTGTTGTTTTCTGATAAAGCTATAGCTGTACATGTTAGAAGTATATTCTGAGAGGTTATTTATTTTATGGTATTTATTCTTTAAACTCTATACCCACCATGGGGCTTGAACTCATGACCGTGAGATCAAGAGTCATGTGCTTCAGTGACTGAGCCAGCCAGGCGCCCCAAGTCTGATAGGCTGTGCAAAATGTTTATCCCAGGTCTGTCTGCTCTCTTGGCCACCAGCTGACTGAATTACAGGCAGCGTCTGATTGGCCTGATTCCCACTGACTTTATTTGGGTGGTGTTTTCCCAGCCAGGCCAGATTAGAGGTGCCTGGCCAGCCTGTGGACTGGCTGCCCTAGGGTCAGGCGTCCACCCCTATCGTGCATTCAGGGTCCTGAGCGTGACACCCCTGTGCAAGGAGCAGCCTGGGATCACTTGTAGAGGAGGGGAGAGGGATGGATTAGTTAGCTCTCTGAGGTATCAGTGAGCAGGGACAGATCTTTTCCTATGAGACTACTGTTAACTCTCCATCACACGCCTTCCTTCAGCTCTCCTTCTTCATACCTCTTCCAAATTTCGTGATCTCCCCCTGGGTCCACTCCCCTGCCTTTTTCCCATGTCAGGATCCATTCTGCTTGCTCACCATCACTCATGGGCCTCCCTCCATCTGAACACCATTATCACTGGCCTGATTTCTTCTCCCTTCTTCATATACAAATACCAGAGAAGGCATTTCTCTTGAGAAGGCTGCTTCTTTTTTTTTTTTTTTTCTTAAATATTTTATTTATTTATTTGTCAAAGAAAGAGACAGCCAGAGAGGGAACACAAGCAAGGGGAGTGGAAACTGGAGAAGCAGGCTTTGCACTGAGCAGATAGCCTGATGTGGGGTTCGATCCCAGAACCCTGGGATCATGACCTGAGCTGAAGGCAGATGCTTAACGACTGGGCCACCCAGTGCCCAATGACTGAGCCACCCAGGTGCCCCTTGAGAAGCCTTCTATATTTCTGTTCTTCATTCTCCAGCCACCCATCTGATAAAGTGTCTTTTGGGATCTGGTACTATGTGCGGCTTACAAAGCTCCTTTATGTCAAGAAGCACACAATGTTAAGTCATATGTAATAGATCTGTAATATAAATACCACATTTTTAACTTGATTTCTGTTTTCCAAAGTGGAAAAAACTTACTTTCTTATTTTAAAGGTATTTTGTATTTGTTGTTTTATTTTTTTTATATTTTTATTTTTAAAGATTTTATTTGTTTGTCAGAGAAAGAGGGAGAAAGAGCGAGCACAGGCAGACAGAATGGCAGGCAAAGGCAGAGGGAGAAGCAGGCTCCCTGCCGAGCAAGGAGCCGGATATGGGGGATCATGACCTGAGCTCAAGGCAGCTGCTTAACCAACTGAGCCACCCAGGCATCCCTGTATTTGTTGTTTTTTAAAAAAAAGATCAGGGGCGCCTGAGTGGCTCAGTTCATTAAGCATCTGCCTTTGGCTCAGGTCATGAATCAGGGGTCCTGGGATCGAGCCCCATGTTGGGTTCCCTGCTCAGCAGTGAGTTTACTTCTCCTTTGCCCACTGCCCCCCCTCCCCTGCTTGTGCTCTCTTTCTCAAATACATGCAATCTTTTTAAAAACACATAAATAAAATTTAAGAAGATCAGATATAAAAAAATGAGCAAAAGAAGTAAAAGTCACCAGTACTCTATTCTCAGTCAGTTATAAAGAATTTCCATTAGCGGGTATATATTGTAGAAATGGGATACTATACATGCAGCTCTGTAACTTGCTTTTGGATATATTTATAATTCCAAAAAATATCCTGTTTGAATTTTTTTTTTTAAAGATTTTATTTATTTATTTGACAGAGAGATCACAAGTAGGCAGAGAGGCAGGCAGAGAGAGAGAGGAGGAAGCAGGCTCCCTGCTGAGCAGAGAGCCCAATGTGAGACTCGATCCCAGGACCCTGAGATCATGACCTGAGCCGAAGGCAGAGGTTTTAACCACTGAGCCACCCAGGCGCCCCTCTTGAAATTATTTTTGTTTCATTTAATGACTGAATGGCAAGATTGAAGGCTTTTACTCTGTATTTGAATCTGGAAGAACAGCATTTAAAGGCTAATTTAGAATTTGTCATATTATGGTTTTGAACTAAATCAGCAAGAAAATATTTAATTAGGGAGCACACACCATTTTCTTAGCGCATAAGAAAACTGACAGAAGTTGAGCTCTGGAGATCTGGCCACATGCCAAGGATTTTGGTGGTCTCCACGTGTTCTGTTTTTTTTGTTTTTTTTTTTTTAAAAGATTTTATTTATTTATTTGTAAGAGAGAGAGGAGCGAGAGTGAGCACAGGCAGACAGAGTGACAGGCAGAGGCAGAGGGAGAAGCAGGCTCCCTGCCAAGCAAGGAGCCCGATGTGGGACTCAATCCCAGGACGCTGGGATCATGACCTGAGCTGAAGGCAGCTGCTTAACCAACTGAGCCACCCAGGCGTCCCGTGTTCTGTTTTTTCAATTAAAATACACTGAAATGAACTTTCTTGGTGTACAGTTCTGTGATTTTTTAAAAACAGATACATACATTGACGTAACCACTGCTGTAATTAGGGCACAACGGTGTCACCAGCCCGCAAAAGTTTCATGCTCCTTGCAGTCACACCCAGCCCTCCACAGCCATTCATCTGTCCCGCATCACTGTACTTCCGTCTTTTCCAAAATGCCATAGAAGTGGAATCACCAAGTATGCCACCTTTTGAAACTGTCACTCAGGGTAATACACTCGAGATGTGTTCATGTTGTGTTTGTTATTATTTTTATTTATTTGAGAGAGAAAGAGAGAGAGAGAACACAAGCAGGGGAGTGGCAGGCAGAGGGAGAAGCAGGCTCCCTGCTGAGCAAGGTGCCCGATCCGGGACTCGATTCCAGGACCCTGGGATCATGACCTGAGCCAAAGGCAGGTGCTTAATGACTGAGCCATCCAGGCGCCCCTCATCTTGTATTTGAATCATAGTTCATTCCGTGAACAGTTTTCCATTGTAGGTATGTTACCACAGTTTCTTTATTCATTTATGTGTTGAAGGACATTTGAGTTGTCAGTTTTTAGTGATTATGAATGGAGCTGCTGTAAACATTCATAGACGGTTTTTGTGTGCACATAGGTTTTTATTTCGCTGGGGTTGGTACCTGGGAGTGGAATTGCTGATCATATGTTAAGTGTGTGTTTAACTGTCTAAGAAACAACCATGGGGTTATCTCGAGTAACTGTATCATTTTGCCCTCTCTGGGCGATGAGGAGTGTTCCAGTTGCTCTGTATTCTGGCCAGCACCTCCCCCCTTTTTCTTTTAAGCCAGTGTGATAGATGTGTTGTGATCTTTTATGGTGGTTTTAATTTACATTTCCCTAAATGGCTAATGATGACAAGCATCTTGGGTTTTTTTGTGATCTGTATATTCTTTTCGGTGAAAAATCTGTTCAGGTCTTAACGCCCATTTTTAACTGGACGCTTTCTTTTCTTTCTTTCTTTCTTTTTTTTTTTTTTCTAAAGATTTTATTCATTTATTTGACAGAGAGAGAGAGAGAGCACAAGCAGGGGGAGCAGCAGAGGGAGAGGGAGAAGCAGGCTTCTGCCAAGCAGGGAGCCCGATGCAGGGGTGCGATCTCGGGACGCTGGGATTATGACCTGAGCTGAAGGCAGACGCTTAACTCATTGATGCTTAACCACTGCCCAGGTGTCCCGACAATGTATTTTCTTTTGAATTTTGAGAATTCTTTATATACTTTAGATAGAAGACCTTTGTTAGATACATGACTTGTAAATATTTTAACTCATTGTTTTCTTTTCATTCTCTTAACAGTGCCTTTTGCAGAACAAGTTTTTAGTTTTGATGAGACTTGGTTTGTCAGTTGTTTCTCATGGATTGTGCTTCAGGTGTCCTATCTAAGAATTAATCTTAGGTCATGAAGATTTTTTCCATTGTTCTAAGAAATAGTTTCATGTTTTACATTTAGATCTATAATCCCTTTTGAGTTAGTTTTTATGCCAGGTGAAAAATGTAGATTGACGTTCATCTATGTGCCTATTGGTATAAAGCTGTTCAAATACTGTCTGTTGAAAGGGCTGTTCTTTGTCCTTGAACTGCCTTCCCACCTTTGTCAAAAATCAATTGCTCTGTTTTGTTTCTGGGCTCTTGGCACAGTTCCATTGATCTGTGTGTGCATCCTTGCATCAATATTATGGTTTCTTGTTTACTGTAGCTTTGTAGTAATTCTTTTTCTTTTCTTTTCTTTCTTTTTTTTTTTTTTCAAGATTTTATTTATTTGAGAGCGAGAGAACAAGAGCGCAAGAGCACTAGAGTGAGCACAGGTTTGGGGGAGGGGCCGCGGGAGAGGGAGAAACAGATTCCTCTCTGAGCAGGGAGCCTGATGTGATCCTGGGGCTCCATCCCAGGACCTCAGGATCGCAACCTGAGCTGAAAGCAGATGCTTAAGTGACTGAGCCATGCAGGCATCCCTATAGTAATTCTTACATCAGGTAGTGTGGATCCTCTGCCTTAGTTCTTTTTCAAAATCGTTGTCACTATTTTAGTTCTATATAAATTTTATAATCAACTTGTTTCTATCTATTAAAAAAAATATTGCTGGGATTTTGGGATGGTGTTAAATGTACAGATGAATTTGTGGAGAATGGGCATTGTCACTATTTTGAACCTTCCAGTCCATGGATGCAGTCTGTCTGTCCACTTATTTAGGTCACCTTTGATTGCTTTCTTCGTAGTTTCATAGTTTTCAGTATGTGGATCCTGCATACAATCTGTTAGATTCCTGTGTAAGTGCTTCATTCTTTTCAGCTCTTGTAACTGATACAGATTTTTGTTGCTGTTGTTTTAATCTTGGTTTCTGGTGATAAATTGCTAGGATACAGAAATATGATTGACTTGTGTGTGTTGACCTTGGACCTTACAACTGTGCTAGCTCACTCAGTTGTAGGAACGTCTTGAGAGATTCCCATGGGATGGTCTGCATAGACAGTCATGCCATCTGCACATAGGGACAGTTGTTCTTTCTTTCCAGTCTGTATGCCTTCTATTTATTTTTCCTGCACTGGCTAGCAATACCAGCACAATGTTGAGTATGCGTGGTGAGAGTAGAGATTGTTGCTTCGGTCCCCGAAGCATTCATTTTCACCACTAAGCATGTTAACTGTAGATTTTGAGTAGATGCTCTTTTTTTGGGTTGAGGAAGTTCCCTTCTCTTCCTGGTTTGCTGGCAGTGTTTCTCATGAATGAATGTTGAATTATGTGAAATGTTTTTCTGCAGCCATTGACATAATCATGTGTTTTTTGTTATTTAAGCTGTTAATATGATGGATTACATCTGTTGATTTTTGAAAATTGAACCAGTCGTTTATTCTTGGATTAAGTCACAATTGGTTGTGATGTACTATTCTTTTTACAAATTGCTGGATTTGATTTCCTAGTATTTTGCTAAGGATTTTTGTGTCTCTGTTCATGAGGAATAGAGGTCTAGTTATCTTTCCTTGAACTGTCTTTGACTGTTATCAAGGTAATGCCGGCCTTGTAAAATGAGTTGGGAAGTATTCCTTCCTCTTCTATTTGCTGGGAGAGATTTTTGTCGAGTTCGCATTCTGTTTTTGACGTTTGGTAGAATTTGACGGTGAAATCATCTGGGCCTGGAGTTTCATTTTTTAGAAGATTTTTAAACTACTAATCCAATTTATTTTATGGATATTAGACTATTTAAGTTCTCTTTTACTTCCTGGATGAGGTTTGGTAGTTTGTGGCTTTCCTGAAATGGGTTCCCTGTCACTGTCAGGCTTTGTGTATTGATTTGTTTGTTGTATTTCTGTATTACTCATTTAGTGTTTGTGGGGGTTCAGAGGTATATCTTCTTTTTTAATTCATGGTAGTTGGTAGATTTTGTCCTCATTTTCCTCCCTGTATCCATCTGGCTAATGAACTAAACCAGTTCTTTTTGTTTCAGTGGTATTTCCCTGTTTTTCATTTTAGTGATTTTTTTTTTTTTAAGATTTTATTTATTTATTTGAGAGAGAGAGACAGTGAGAGAGAGCACGAGCGAGGAGAAGGTCAGAGAGCGAAGCAGACTCCCCATGGAGCTGGGAGCCTGATGTGGGACTCGATCTCGGGACTCCAGGATCACGCCCTGAGCCGAAGGCAGTCGTCCAACCAACTGAGCCACCCAGGCGTCCCCATTTTAGTGATTTTTAACTCTTTAGTATTTCCTTTCTCCCATTCACCTTACGATTTCTTTGCTCTAGGAAAAGTTTCTTAAGGGGTGATTCTTAAGGTGGAAATTTAGATTGTTGATTTGAGAGCTCTGTTCTTTCTAAGATAAGCATCTCACAAGTTTTTGATAAGCTGTACTGTCATTTTCATCCAGTTCAAAATATTTTCTAATTTCTCCTGAGACTTACTCTTTGACACATCAGTTATTCAAGAATATGTTGTTTAGGGATGTCTGGGTGGCTCAGTGGGTTAAGCCTCTGCCTTTGGTTCAGGTCATGATCTCAGGGTCCTGGGATCGAGTCCCACATCGGGCTTTCTGCTTGGTGGGGAGCCTGCCCCCCCCGCCCCCATCTCTCTGCCTGCTTGTGATACCTCTCTCCCTCTGTCAAATAAATAAATAAAAATCTTAAAAAAAAAAAAAGAATATGTTGTTTAATTACTGAGTGTTTGGAGATTTTTCCAGTTTTTGTTGCATTATTAATTTCTAGTTTAGTTCTGTTATGGTCAGAGAACATTCTTGATGCAATTTTGTTTTTTAAAGTTGAGTTATGGGCACCTGGGTGGCTCAGTGGGTTAAGCTGCTGCCTTCGGCTCAGGTCAGGATCTCAGGGTCCTGGGATCGAGTCCCGCATCGGGCTTTCTGCTCAGCAGGGAGCCTGCTTCCCTCTATCTCTCTCTCTCTGCCTGCCTCTCTGTCTACTTGTGATCTCTCTCTGTCAAATAAATAAATAAAATCTTTAAAAAAAAATAAATAAAGTTGAGTTATAGTTGCATACTTTATGCAGTTTTGATGCTTTCAAATGCAGTAAGGTATGTTTTCAGTCCAGGAAACAGTTGGTCATGATGTTCTAAGTGTACCTGTGAAGTTTGTGTACTCTCCTCTTGACAGGTGACATATTCTGTAATTTGTTAGATTCAGGTGGTTGGTGGTATTTTTTAGTACTTCTCTGTATATTTTAAAAATTGTGATAGAATATACATACCATAAAAGTTACTGTTAAAACCATTTTTAAAAGTGCAGTCCAGTAGTGTTAAGTACATTCACATGGTTGTACAAGCAATTGCTAACACTTATTTGTCTTGCAAAACTGAAACTCTACACCCAGTAAACATTTGCCTGTTTCCCTCTCCCTTAGGTTCTGGCAACTGTCATTCTGCTTTCTGTTGGAATCATATAATATTTATTTTTTTGTGGCTGGCTTATTTCACTTGGCATAATGCCCTCAGTGTTCATCCATATTGTAGCATATCTCAGAATTTCCTTCCTTTTTATGGCTGAATAATAGTCCATTGTATGCATATACCACATTTTATTTATCCATTCATCTGTCAGTGGGCCTTTGGGTTGCTTGCATCTTTTGGGTATTGTGAATAATGCTGTGAGGAACATGGGTATGCAGATAACTTTTTCAGACCCTGCTTTTAATTTTTTTGGATATATACACAACATTGGAATTGCTGGGTCATGCAGTAATTCTATGTAAAAATTTCTGAGGAACCACCATACTTTTTTCCATAGTGGCTACATGGTTTTGTGTTCTCAACAGTGCTCTGGAGTTCCATTTCTCCACATTCTCACCAACACTCATCACTTTCTTCTTCTTTTTAAGATATATATTTTTTTTATTTGAGAGAGAGAAAGAGAGAGAGTCCTCAAGCAGACCCCCCCCCTCCGAGCATGGAGCCCAAAGTGGGACTCAGTCCTAGGACCCTGAGATATGAACTGAGCTGAAATCAAGAGACGGCTGCTTAAGGGACTGAGCCCTCCAGGCGCCCCAAGACTTGGGGTCTGTATTTTTCTTTTTTGTTGGATAGTAGTCATCCTGATGGGTAGGAGATGATACCTTACTGTGGTTTTGATTTATATTTCTTTAATGATTAGTGATGTTAAATATCTTTTCATGTACTTGGTGGCCATTTGTATATCTTTGGAGAAATATGTCTGTTTAAGTCCTTGGCCCATTTTTTAATCTGGTTGTTTGTTATTGTTGAGTTGTGGGGATTCTTTATATATTCTGGATATTAACCCCTTATCAGAGACACAATTTGCAGATATTTTCTCCCATTTTCTAGGTTGTCTCTTTACTCTGTAAATTATGTCCTCTGATGTACGGAAGTTTAAAATTTTGTTGTAGTTCAATTTATCTGTTTTTTTACTTTTGTTTCCTGTGCTTTTGTTGTTATATCCTAGAAATCATTGCTAAATCCAGTGTCATGAAGCTTTTCCCCTGTGCTTTCTTCTAAGAGTTTTATTGTTTTAGGTCTTCTGTTTCACTCTTTGATCCATCTTTCTTCTATGTTCTTGCTGATTTTTTTGTCTGCTAGTTCTGTCAGCTATGGAGCAAGGAATGCTGAAGTCTTCAGCTGTATTTGTTATTTCTTCTCTCATTTGGATCAGTGTTTGCTTCATGTATTTTGAAGCTCTTTTACTGTATACCTATTTAGGATTATTACCCCTTTTTAGTGAATTGAAGCTTGTAATTTTTATAAATTTCACATTTTATCTCTGGTAATTTTCTATGCTCTGAGTGTCCTTTGGTATTAATATACCGTTCCAGCTTCTCTTACTGGTGTTTGTGTGGTGTATGTTTTATCATCATTTCCCTTCTAACCTACTCACATCATTGTATTTGAAGTGAGTTTCTTAAAGACGGCATGTAGTTGGATCCTGTTTTTTAATCCATCTGACAGTGTCCATCTTTAATTGGTATGTGTTTAGACTACTTACATTTAGTGTTATTAATATGTTTCGATTTAGGCCTACCATTTTAAAATTTATTTTCTGTGTGTTCCCTTTGTGCTTGGTTCCTTGGTTTTCCCTTTCCTCTCCTCTTTTGGATTTTTTGGGTATTTGCTAGTATCCCATTGTATTTGATATGCTGGATTTTGACCGTCTATGTCTTTCAGTAGTTTTGTAAAGTGTTTGCCTTAAGAATTAATTTATAGCATTTCACAGTCTAATTATAATTACTGTTTTACTACTTTAGGTAAAGTACAGAAACCTTACCATAACATGGGTTCAGTTGCCTCTTTACTCCCTTCCCTCATTTTAGTTGTCATATATACACTGAAATCTCATCAAACAGTGTTAGAAATTTTGCTCTCAAACATCATATGTATTTTAAAAGCACTTGAGAGGAGAAAATTGTCCATTGTATTTACCCAGGTTTTTACCACTTCTGTTGCTCTGCTTTTATTCCTGACATTCCAGGTTTTCCTCTGGGATCCATTCTGTCTGATGATTTGAAATTTTAGCATTTCATTTAGAGCAGATCTGCTGGCTATGAATTCTCTTAATTCTTTTTCTAAGAATGTCTTTTTTTTTTTTTTTTTTAAGAGTTTATTTTTTATTTGACAGAGAGATAGAGAGGGAGCATAAGCAGGAGCAAGTGGGAGAAGGAGAAGCGGATTCCCCACTGAGCAGGGAGGCTGATGTGATGATGGGGCTCGATCCCAGGACCCTGAGCTCATGGCCTGAGCCGAAGGCAGATCCTTAATGACTGAGTCACCCAGGTGCCCCTAAGAATGTCTTTATTTCACCTTTAAATCTGAAGGATAGTTTTGCTGGATATAGAACTTCTCAGTACTTTAAAAATGCTCTTCCTTTTCTTTCTGGCCCCCATGGTTTCTGATGATAAATTTGCATCATTCAAATCATTGTTTGACTATGTAGAATGCATCTTTTTTCTCTGGCTGATTTTAGGGCTTTTTTCCATAGTTTTCAGCAGTTTGGTTTATGATGCATCCAGGCACAGACTTCTTTAATTTTTTGTTTAGGATTTGCTGAGCTTCTTGAATCTTTAAATTTATGTCTCTTGTCAAATATGGGGATTTGTCTGGCATTATTTCTCCAAATGCTTCTTTCTTTTTCATGTTTTTTTTTTTTTTTTTTTTACCTCCTCTCCTTTTGGGATGCCAGTGACAGAAGTAAGTAGACCTTTTGGTATTATCCCATAGATCCCTGAGGTTCTCTGCAAGTTATTTTACTTGATCAGCTCCATTCTGCTTTTTAGCCCATCCATTGAGTTTTTTTTTTTTGGATATTGTTTTATAAATTTGCACTTGCTTCTTCTTCTTCTTCTTCTTTTTTAAGATTCACTCATTTATTAGCCTGCACACATAAGCATGAGTGTGGGAAATGACAGAGGATCAAGAGAATCTTCAAGCAGAGTCCTTCCTGGTTGAGCGTGGGGCCTGACACTAGGCTGGATATTAGGACCCATGAGATCACAACCTGAACTGAAGCCAAGAGTTGGATGCTTAACTGACTGAGCCACCCCGGTGCCCTTGGTTCTTTATATCTCAGTTTCTTTGCTGAGACTTTCTTTCTCTTTGTTTCAGATGTACTCATCCGTCCTTTATCCTTGGATTATTTTTACTACAGCTGCTTTGTAACCTGATAATTCCAGCACTGTGTCATTTCAGCATTGGCATCTGTTGATTCCCTTTTTTCATGTGATTTGAGATTTTCCTGGTTCTTTGTATGCCAAGTAATTTTGGATTATATTATGAACATTTGATTATTATGTTTTGAGACTCTGGTCTTGTTTAAATCCTGTGAAGAATGTTGATCTTTGTTTTGTTTGCTTTAGAAGGCCATCAGCCTGCTTGGATTCAGGTGGCAAGCCAGCCTTCTGTGGGGTTGAGGATTCTATGTCAGTTCTGTTTCAGAGCCTTTGTGATGCTATTTGGATGGTCCCCTTATGTGTGCTATCCAGGGGTCAGTCTCAGAGCTATGCGGTGACCTGTCCCATAGTTCAGTTCTGAAAGTTTTCACTGTGCTGCTTAAGGTCAGGTCTACACATGTCCAGTTTGGAGTGAGCCCCCAAGTTTATGATGGATCGCTTTCCCTTTCTGCTAGTTCCAGTTCCCCTTTTCACCCCCTTTTTTAGACATGTGTCCAGAAGCTGGCATGTTAGTTGTTATTGTTCTCTTTTCATGGCTGTGCCCATGCCCAGTAGCAAGCAATAGGAGGACTGGGACAGGGAAAGGAAGTCGGACTCCCTCTTGGAATTCTGCTTCCTTGGATCATATGGGAAGAGTCTCCTTCGTCAAAATTTAGGGTGTCTGCAGGCTTCTGCTGCTGCAGCTGCTTCTGCCACTTCACGCTCGCCTGGGGTCTGGAATAGGAGAGTGAAGGAAAAAAAATTTTTTTAAGGAAAATTAAAAACAGGATTTCCCACCAATATTTATAGTATTAAATAGAATGCCCTCGACACTTCTCTAGCCAGAACTGGCAGGATTGGCCTAGAGCTCTCTCTGTCCATACCTGGTTCCCTTTTCTGAGTTTGAGGTTGCTTTGAGTCCAAGTTGGGCAATACTGAGAGGAAAAATAGGAAACTGGCTGCTGGTTCAGTGAACTCTGAGTTCTGGTCTGCTTCCCTCATCTGCCTACTACTGTTTAAAGTGTCCTGAAGGAGCTGCTCCGTGCACTGTTTCCAGATTTTACAGCTGCATTCAGTTGGAGAGACGGGGTGCACTGTACTTAATCCATTAACTGGAACAGAAATTCCCAAATTGTGATATTTGGAAGCTTTTTAATTTGTTTTTCTTTCTTTCTTTCTTTTTTTAGGATTTATTTATTTATTTTAGAGGGGGATAGATATGCATGTGAGCAGGGATGAAGAGTAGAGGGAGAGAGTATCGCAAGCTGACTCCACATGACTTGGTCTCAAGACCTTGAGATTGTGACCTGAGCCAAAACCAGAAGTCAGATGCTTAACCGGCTGAGCCACCCAGGGGCCTACATTTTCTATAGCAGATAGGCTTTTGGCTTGTAGGCTGCAGGGACCTTAGTATGCTGAGGCTAGAGAGAAATTGTAGTGCTGTGGTGTTTTTGTTTTTTCATTTATTTTTGTTTTAGAAGTAAGAAAATATTTAAAATACTGCTCTGGATCTTCCTGGC
The DNA here is from genome assembly GCF_020171115.1 of Neogale vison. Classification (NCBI taxonomy): domain Eukaryota; kingdom Metazoa; phylum Chordata; class Mammalia; order Carnivora; family Mustelidae; genus Neogale; species Neogale vison. The sequence continues at coordinate 18,755,560 of NC_058097.1, forward strand.
ATGTGCAGGGAATCACAAAAATACACTTTTTTTTTTTTTTTTTTTTAAGTAAGCTCCGGGGGCACCTACTGGCTCAGTTGGTTAACATCTGCCTTCGGCTCAGGTCATGATCTCAGGAGTCCTGGGATCGAGCCCTACATCAGGCCACTTGCTCGGTGGGGATTCTGCTTCTTCTCCTTTTGCCCCTCCCCACATCACAAGTGATGCTCACTCTCTCGCTCTCAAATAAGTAAATAAAATCTTTTTTAAAAAAATAAAGTAAGGGACACCTGGGTGGCTCAGTTGGTTAAGCAGCTGCCTTCTGCTCAGGTCATGATCCCAGCGTCCTGGGATCGAGTCCCACATCGGGCTCCTTGCTCAGCAGGGAGCCTGCTTCTCCGAGTCTGCCTCTGCCTGCCATTCTGTCTGCCTGTGCTCACTCTCCCTCTCTCTCTCTGATAAATAAATAAAATCTTTAAAAAAAAAAAAATAAAGTAAGCTCCACACCCAGCGTGGAGCCTAGTGTGGGACTTGAACTCACAGCACTGAGATCAAGACCTGAGCTGAGATCAAGAGTTGGATGCTTAACCGACGGGGCCATCCAGGTGCCCTGCAAAAATGTACATCGAAGTGAGTTGGGTCTTCTTATCTTTTCAAACTAACAGACAGACTTCATCCTGTAGGTGTGAAAATGGAATGTCCAAGATGAGAAAAGATGTGTGACCCCTCAGTTCAACCCTGCCATCAAAGTTTAAGTCTTCTATCTCATCCTTTACTGACTTTTAGCTTCAGTGTGACTGATATCACCTAAAATCACCTAAATTCCCTTTTCACTTGACGCTATTACCACATCTGGCCTCTTCCTTATTCCCGCAGCTGAATCTTTGACCCTTGAGTGTGTGTCAGAAGGCACTAGCCTGGCCCTCTATCCCTTTGGGGTAATTTTAAAGCTTATTATCTTATGATTTGACAGTCCCGGATCTCTGATCCACAGATAAGGCAAGTGATAAGCCAGCCTTGCATGTTTTCTGCCAAATAATTTCTAGAAGCTTACCTGGCCAGGGGTCATTCCAAAAGCCTTTCACCTGAGCCTGTGTTCTAGGTTGACCCGAAACATTAATTATCTCCCTGTGGACAGTGTCTGGTTACCTTGTGGGTATGGCTTCATGGTCATTTATTCGATGCCTGTTCATTGATCGTTGGCCGGTCAGTCATTAATCAGCTGGTTATTGAATGCCCCTTATGGGGGGACGGAGCAGGGACCAGAGAAACACGATTCCTGAGACAGGCACCGCCATGCAGTAACTGAGTGATCACGGGAGCAAGGTATGTCGGAGGCATTTCCTCCTTGAGCTCAGTCAGCAGGAGAGCCTAAAGGGCCACAGAGAAAATGAGACTGAGGGCAGCCTGCTTGGAAGACATCGAAGGGAAGCCTGAAGGGAGAAGGGCTACTCGTGGAGAAATCAGGAAAAGCTTCCCAGAGAAGCTGGTGTTTATCATTTTATCTGTTTGTTTCAAGATTACTCTTTAAAGAAAACATAACGGTACCACAAACTTATTTTTAGGGGAAAAAAAATCAGAAAGTACCAGTACCTTAAAAGAAAACAAGCGAATTTCCTGGAATCTTACTAATCAGAGACGAGCACTAATCACGTTGTGCATAATGCTTGTGTCTCTGTGCGTATGGATGGGTGTGTGGACACACACATACACACACACACACACACTACCTGCAGACTGCTTTATAACGGGATGGATAACATGCTTCTTTTATCAACAGACTTCACAGCCTTTTTTTTTTTTGGTTTCTCATTTTTATTTAAAAATTTTTTAAGTTGACACACAATGTGTTTTTCATTATTGTTCATTTGAATACAGTAAATTTCACTTTTTAAAGTGTATACCGATCTGTGAGTTTTGATAAATATATAGTCCTCTCTCCACTCCTACAGTCAAAGTTCAGAGTAGTTGCATCAGAATTGTCTCGTTCTGGCATGTTCTTGTTAAACATTCCCTCTTCTTCCATCCAGCCCTTGGCAACCAGTATGTCCTGTTTCTATCCCTATAGTTTAGCCTTTTCCAGGATGTCACGTAAGCAGACTCATACAGTCTTGTAGCCTTTGAGTCTGGCTTTTTTCACTTAGCATGATCTATTTGAAATATTCTTCCGTGTTCCTCTGTGTATCAATAGTTTGATCCTTTTTTTTGTTGGGGGTGGTAAGTGGTATTCCAGTTTTATGGGCATACCACTATTTATCCATTCCTTGAAGGCCACGTAGATTGTTCCCAGTTTTTGGTGATTATAAGTAGAGTTGTAGTAAACCTTACGTATAGGTATTAGTGTGATCATAATTTTCCTTTCTCTAGGGCAGACACCTAGGAGTGGGATTACTGGTCATATGGCATTAAGTGTATGTTTGGCTGTATAAGAAACTGCCAGACCATTTGTAGAGTGGCTTTATGCCATTTTGCTTTCTCACCAGTAGTGTATGAGAATTCTGGTGGCTTTGCATTGTTGTTATCTGTGTGAATTGTTATTTGTTAATTGTTATTTATTTTTTAATTGTTATTTTCTAAATTGTAGTCATTCTGGTGAGTATGAAATGGTATGTCATTGTGATCTCAATTTGCATTTCCCTAGTGACTGATGGTGGTAAGGGTCTTTTCTGTATCTGTTTGCCATCTGTGTATGTATCTTCTTTCATGAGATAATCTACCCACATTTTTTTTTTTAAGATTTTATTTATTTGAGTGCAACAGAGGGAGAGAGAGAGAGAGAACATGAGCTGAGGGAAGGGGCAGAGGGAGAGGGAGAAACAGACTCCCTGCTGAGCAGAGACACACAGCAGCCCCCCCCCCCCACCCAATTCAAGACTCTATCCCAGGACTCCAGGATCATGGCCTGAGCCAAGGGCAGATGCCCAACTGACTGAGCCACCCAGGGACCCCTCTTCTACCTGCTTTTTTAAATTGGATTGTTTCTTACTGTAAAGATTGGAGAGTTCTTTGTATATTCTGGATATAAGTCCTTCAACATCTTTTTAAAAGATTCTATTTATTTGAGAGAGAGAGGGTGAGAGGTCACGAGTAGAGGGAGAAGCAGACTCCCCACTTAGCAGGGAGCGTGATATGGAGCTCAATCCCAGGACCCCAGGATCATGACTTGAGCCAAAGACAGACACTTAACCAACTGAGTCACCCAGGCGCCCTCCACATTCTTTTTAAATTAAGGTTTTTATTATGGAAACTTACAAGCATTTACTAGTTGTATTAATCAGCATTCTCTAGAGAAACAGAACTAGTAGGATATAAAAGGAGATTTATTGTGAGAAATTGGCTCACATGGTTGTAGAGGCTGAGAAGTCCCATGATCCGCTGTCTGCAAGCTGGAGATCCAGCAAAGTCGGTGGTGTAATTCAGAGTCCTTTTGGCCCAGAGCCGATGACGGAAACTCCAACCCAAGGGCAGGAGAAGATGGGATGCAAGCAGTGGGCCAGGAAGAAAGGGATGAACTCTTCCCCTCTTCCCCTTTTGTTCTGTTCAGGCCCTCAGTGGACTGGATGGTGTTCACCACGCTGGGGAGGGCAATCTGCTTTACCGAGTTTACTTAAGGTTCAAATGCTGCTCTCCCCTGGATACCCTCACAGACCTGCCCAGGACGCCTTTAATCTGGGCACCCCTTGGCCCACTCAAGTTGACACAAAGAATTAACCTTCATCCCAGTACAGTGAATTGTATTATGACCCCCCCTCATATCCCCTTCACCCATCCTCAGCAGTTACCAACATTTTATGTTCTTCTTTTACCAGTTACCACCCCCTCCCAACTTTTTCTGGCTGCCTGTTAAAACCGGTCTCAGATACAGCAGCATTTCTGCTGTAAATACTTAGTATGCATCTTTAATGGCTAAAGACCGTGTTCCCTAAGTGACACGCCACAGTATTGTCACATCTAAATAATTAACAGTTCCTTAATGTCTTTTTTTTTTTTTTTAAAGATTTTATTTTATTTATTTGAGAGAGAGAGACAGTGAGAGAGAGCACGAGCGAGGAGAAGGTCAGAGAGCGAAGCAGACTCCCCTATGGAGCTGGGAGCCTGATGTGGGACTCGATCCCGGGACTCCAGGATCACGCCCTGAGCTGAAGGCAGTCGTCCAACCAACTGCGCCACCAGGCGTCCCTCCTTAATGTCTTAAGATCCAGAACGTGTTTCTTTTTTCCAGGGATCTCAGAAGTGCCTTTTTGGTTTGTTTCAAGTAGGATCTAAACAGGTTCCAAACGTTGCCTCTGCTCAGTACGCTTCTTAGGCTCTCCTAGTCTGCAGGAGCCCTCCTCTCCTTTTACGCTGGTTGTCTGTTGATGAGAAGAGGTAATTTGTTGTGTAGCGTTGCCCACATCTTGAATTTGGCTGATGGTCTCGTAGGGGTGTAAAGTTAACGTGCTTCTCTGACTCTTGCCATTCCTGTAAACTAGTTCACTCTGGAGGCTTGGGTTCGGGGGATGGCAAGAAAGCTCTCTCGGTGCTGCCGTGTCCATCCTGTTGCATCGACATCAGAAGGTGAAAGTGTCTGATGGTCTTGCTTTCAGTGAGACCAGGATCGATGACTCAGTATGAGTGTATTGGTCCATCTACTTAAAATTCCTCATCGGCCTTTTTTTTTTTTTTTTAAGATTTTATTTATTTATTTGACAAAGATCATGAGTAGGCAGAGAGGCAGGCAGAGAGAAAGAGGAAGCAGGCTCCCTGCTGAACAGAGAGCTCTGAGCGGAAGGCAGAGGCTTTAACCCACTGAGCCACCCAGGCACCCCCCTCATCAGCCTTTTACTTAGTAGCTTAACAGCCAGTGATGATCATGACCTGGATCTGTGGTTCTGAATGGAGGTGGGAGATTTTGCCCCTCAGGGAACATCTGACAATATCTGGAGACATTATTTTTTTGGTTGCCACTGCGGGAGTTGGGCACTGCGGGGGTTGGGCACTGCAGGGGTTGGGTTGAATGCCAACACCTTTATCAGCTTTCCTTTTTTTTTTTTTCTTTAATAAAGATTTAATTTATTTATTTAATTGACAGAGAGAGGGGCGCCTGGGTGGCTCGGGGTCAAAGCCTCTGCCTTTGGCTCCGATCATGATCTCAGGGTCCTGGGATTGAGCCCTGCATGGGACTCTCTGCTCAGCGGGGAGCCTGCTTCCCCTCTCTCTGCCTGCCTCTCTCTCTGCCTACTTGTGATCTCTCTGTCAAATAAATTAAATCTTAAAAAAAAATTGACAAAGAGCGCAAGCGAGACAGTGAGAGGGAACACAAGCAGGGGGAGTGGGAGAGGGAGAAGCAGGGAGCCTGATGCGGGGCTCCGTCCCAGCCTGGGATCCTGACCTGAGCTGACGGCAGCCACTTAACCACTGAACCACCCAGGTGCCCCTTTATCCGTTTTCCTAATAACAAGCTGATGCTTTAGCAACCCCCAAAGGCGAACAGTGGGATTTTCCCCTTGAACTGTCCATTAAAAACTCATGGCTTTTGTGTATTTAATATATTTCATTATTTTGTGGTCTTTTAAAAAGACTTTGGAATCTGAAATAATTTCAGACTCACACAAAAGTTGTGAGAGCAATACAGAGTAATCTGTACTTTCTCCTAGATTCTCCAAATGTTAACTTTTTACCACATTTGCTGTATCCTTTCCCTTTGTGTGTGTACAGACACATGTGTATGTGTATATTTATGTAGTATTTTAAGACTTTGGAGTCTTTTAAGTCTTTGGTAGTGTGGACTTGACACCGGTTTATCCTTAAATACTTCATTGTCCTTAAAGACAAGACCCTGTTGTTTCAAAACCCCAGCACATAATGATCAAAGTCAGGAAATTAACACTGATACAATACTAAAGCTAAACTGCAGACCTTATTCATAATTCTCTGGTTGCCTCAAAACCATTACACGCAGGCGCCTGGGTGGCTCAGTCGTTAAGTGTCTGCCGTCAGCTCAGGTCAGGATCCCATGGTGCTGGGATCAAGCCCCGAATCAAGCTCCCTGCTCAGTGGGAAGCCTGCTTCTCCCTCTCCCACTCCCCCTGCTTGTGCTCCCTCTCTTTCTCTGTCAAATAAATAAATAAATTCTTTAAAAAAACCCCGACAACCTGCTATACATAGTACAAGAACATCCTGGATCGCATGTTGCGTTCAGTGTCATTATAGTTCCTCAGCCTTTGTGTTTTGTGACATTGACATTTGGGAGGAATGCCGGCCAGTTATTTTGTGGCACGTCCCTCAATTTGGGTTTGTGTGACGTTTTCTCATGTTTAGACTCTGGCTATCTTGTGGTATTGTCAGGAATGCCGCAGAAATAATGCCTTATTTTCAGTGCCTCCTGTCAGAGGCCGATGACGTAGATACCTGCTCCCTTACTGGTGATCTTAATTTGGTTCAAGTGATAGCTGCCAGGCTTCTCCACTCTCAGGTTACTCTTTTTCCCCCTGTATAATTAGTAAGTATTTTTGTGGGAAGATTCTTTGAGTATGTAACTATCCTGTAACTCCTCAAGCTTTCACTCATTAGTCTTAATATCCATTGATTCTTGTTTGAATCCTGTGTTGTTACGATGGCTGGCAAATGACCACTGTATGGATCCGTCTTTCCTTCTGTCTTATTAGCTGGATTTTTTTTTTTTTTTAAGATTTTATTTCTTCATTTGTCAGAGAAAGAGCACAAGTAGGCAGAGCAGCAGGCCGAGGGAAAGGGAGAAGCAGGCCTCCAGCCGAGCAGGAAGCCTGATGCGGGGCTCGATCCCAGGACCCTGGGATCATGACCTGAGCCGAAGGCAGACGCTTAACGACTGAGCCATCCAGGCACCTCTTATTAGCTGGATTTTCAACTGTAAGAAAGAGTTTTCTCCTCTTCCCTGTTTATTTATGTCAGTATGTGTTCATGGGTTCATGTTTTATTCACAGACTTTAATATTTAATTGTTACCTATTTTGATGCTCAGATTGTCCCAGATTTGGCCAATGGGAGCCCCTCTGAACCATTTCCAGTGCCCTTTAGACATGTTCCCTTCTTACTCAGACACAAGAATTCCAGGCTCATCTTAGATCCTCCTGCCTCAGCCCTGGAGTTGTCCAGGGAGCCTTGGTTCCTTTCACTGGAAAATGATATTATTTAGAAATCAAGGTTTGAATGTTACTCAGATGTATACAATGTCCTCAGGTGTATACATTTATTTATATAAGTATTTATGTGTATATTTTTATGTATATTGTATAAATACATCTACTTGTATTATCTTGTTGGCCATTGGGAGCCCCTTCAGGTTGACTCCTGCCTCCTTCTGACAAAACCTCAATGGACTTCGACCTTATACTTGCTTTCGCATAGGCTTACCTTGTGTGTGCCCTGCCCCAGACCTGAAATCCGTCATTTCTCCTAGAAGTTCTTGTTCCTGTTAGTGTAAAATAATACTTAGAGACCTCAGTCTGGGCACTAGTATGGTTACGATTATTGACCTTGTGTTTCTAGGCCTTTTCAGTGGACACAGCTATTTTTTAAAAAAAATTTAAAAAGATTTTATTTATTTATTTGACAGAGAGAGAAATCACAAATAGGCAGAGAGGCAAGCAGAGGGGGTGGGGGGAAGCAGGCTCCCTGCCGAGCAGAGAGCCCGATGTAGGGCTCCATTCCAGTACCCTGATCATGATCATGAGCCGAAGGCAGAGCCTTAACCGACTGAGCCACCCAGGGTACCCAGTTGCTTAACATCTTGCCCCTCATTTTTAAAATTTCATTAATAGGATGGGAGATTAAAAATGCATCCATGTTCCTTGGGGCACCTGATTGGCTCAGTTGATTTATAGTATCTGACTCTTGATTTGGGCTCAAGTCAAAGATTGTGAAATTGACCCCTGGGTTGGGCATTGCTGGGTGTGCTGCTGCCTAAGTAAAGCGTCTCTCTCTCCGGCCCCCCAAACAAACAAACGTGTTCCTCTTGGAATTACCTTATGGTGATGGTTGTGTAGCTTTGAATATACTAAATCCCACTGAGTTGTATACTTTAAATGGGTGGATTTTATGGCCCATATATTACATCTCGATTAAAAACAAGCAGATCAACCGTGTGTTCTTCACAGGGCGGAATGAAGATGAAATCAAGTGAGAATGCTTGTGGCAGTGCCCACCACGTCATGTGGCCTACAGTAGAAGCGCTCAGCAAACGTTGAATTTAGTAGGAGGGCCACCATCCTTATTGTCTGTGGAGCTGGGGACACCACTGACAGATCCTGCTGAGTGGTAGTCCCCTAATTTGTATGTCAAGGTCTGGAGGAAGGTACTTAAATCTGCAAGTCGCTGACTGTGCAGGGGCCTGAGGGCCATGGGGTTTGGCCCCTGAAGTAGGTTCTTCTCCTCTTGGACCCTCCTGCCGTTGAATGATGCAGAGGTCCCGGGCTGGTCGGGCTCTGGGTCTCCCAGCTGTGAGGGTTTTCCAGGCGGGCTGCCTCCTGGCCTCTTAGGATAACGCAGTTCACTGTTGCGGCCCAGATTCATCTTTCGCAAAAAGCTCTTGAATGACTGGTTTCTCATTCAATGGGAAAAACAGTGCCCTTTTCACTTAAGGTGGTTTGTCAAGGATGCTAGGGTGCGGAGCTGCCTGAGCGTTCAAGCAGGGGGAGGAAGGAAAGGGGGCAGGTTTTGCTTTTGAATCCAGTAGGGATGTGATACTACTTCCTGGGGCTTCAGCTTCATCTGGGAAGCAAGGACTTGAGAAGAGCAGCCGGGAGAGGAATGCAGCCGCACAGTTAACTGCCTTCACATGTGGACGGTTTGAAGGCATCGCGTTTCCTGTGTCCTCTACATGTGCGTTGTTTTTTGCTCCATTACTAATTGAAACAGTCTGAAAATGTAGCTTTTGGGGCAGGGTGGCATTTGCAGGAAAATGTTGTGGGCATTTTTTTGGCAAGAAAGATGCTGACCGTCCTGTGGTTTTCTGAAGTCATGTGCAATTCTATCATCAAACCGCATAATAAGTTTTCGAAACTTTTTTTTAAAGAACAAGAAAATGTTTTGCATTTCATTGGGAACACTGATGGTGTGCTCTGCGTCGTTGGATGTCCAAAAATAAGCCTATTTTAATCTGTCTGGGACTGTGGTGTGCTGTGGCTAGCCAGTGCATACAAGTGACCCATGGGTCTAATGTGTGTGTGTGTGTGTGTGTGTGTGTGTATGTGAGAGAGAGAGAGAGAGAGAGAGAGAGAGAGATCAGGCTCACTTCTGTAAATATAATCATTGGTGTTAAAGGTGAGAGTCAAGCCAAACAAAGATATTGAAATGCAGTCCCTTGAGTTCAGCTCTAACTTATGTATGTCTTTAGGATCATAAAATGGCAAAATTATTGACACAGCAGAGCCCAGCTTGGAAAATATGTCAGGATCACTGGGCGAGTTGGCCTGGTAACATGGGCCAAGCCCGGACCAGACCAGGCTGGCAGCTTCCCAGACCAGCCGCAGCCCAATCCCTCCTGTCCTTCATCGGAAATGAAAATGAAGCCTTCGGAGTTGGGAGTGGCTGGGAATGTGGGTGCCCGTGGGGCACACCTGGCAGAGCCTCAGGTGCCTGTCACCTCCCCTGGTCTCCTGCTTTCTTCTTGCTGCTCTCTGCCCCAAGTCCTTGGCAGCCTTCCCTTTCTGTGCTCTCTCTCCCTTTCTTCTCAACAATAAGGCATTTATTTGCCTCTGCCCCTGGGCTCCTTTGCCTAACGAATTCTCCTGCCTGATCAGTACTCCCTGCCAGCCCGGATGGCTCTCAGCCCTTCCTAAGCAGGTAGTTCTCTTATTTCTCCTAATTCTCCGCCTCTCTCCAATCTATAGCTCCAGTCCATTGACATTGCAGTTAGCTCCCTGGTTTGAGAACCACCAAAATAAATAAATAAATAAATAAAATTGCTCATTGCTCTACTGTCTCAGGGGAGAGGAGGGAAAAATTTTAAATCCACTTTCCTCAGGGGATGGCCTCCCTTGACAGGAGCAACTCGTGGATCACTTTCCTTAGGGAAAAAAAAAATGTGTTTTGTGACTTCTGAATTCTTTTTTTAAATTTATGCTCCATTAGTCACCATACAGTACATCATCCATTTCTGGTGGGGTGTTCTGTGATTCCTTGTTTGCATATAACACCCAGTGCTCCCCGCAGTCGGTGCCCTCCTTGATACCCATCACCGGGCTCACCCATCCCCCCACCCTCCTAGAAAAATTAAGATGTGACTGTGGTTAGATCCCTTTGAGAACAAGTAACCAAGCTGTGAGCTTTGTCACAGGCCCTCGCGGCCCTGGTTGCAGAGGTCGCATACTGTGTTTCTGGAAGAGAAACCATGCAGGGATGCTTTCCTCCAGGGGGGTGCAGGGGGGACTGGACCCTGGTCAGTCACAGGTTAAACATCTGGTGTAGGGGAACAGGGTATGTGGAACAATAGCTTGGGGGCCTTGGATGACTCTTCTAGCCACATGACGGAGACGCCCTCTGCTTCCCGAGGGGGCATGAGTGTGACAGCAAAAGGACGGGGCCCAGCCCGGGGCCTGAGAGCATCGTCTGTTACTGATGCTCCTCTACACAAACCAGCCCAGGCTCTCATTTCGGAAGTCAGACACCACCTCACACAGGCTTTCTCGCCTGTTTCTCCTCTAAGACCACCTGAGTCCAGTGCCCTCCAGGCAGACTTCTCAAGCCCTCTGCTGCCGCCCACGCCCTCAGTGACCCTCTGTCATCCAAGCCTCAATAACTCCTGGACACTGGGCCTTCGGACCTGGGTAGTTCTCTCTCTGTGTGTATCATGAGGTGTGTTGGCTGCGTTGGTACTGAGACCCCAAGCCCAGCAGGCCTCTAGGTGCCATCAGCGTTACTGAAGAAACTGGCCACCTAGGAGCCACTGCAGATCGCATTGTTGGAGATGGTCTTCACGTGGGCGGTCCCTTTTGCATCTGGTTGTTCTAAGGCTCCTTAAAATTATTTTTAAATATTGTGATTTTTGCTTATATGAATTTTTTTTTTTTTTTAAGATTTTATTATTCATCTGGGGCATCTGGGTGGCTCAGTGGTTTAAGCCTCTGCCTTCAGCTCGGGTCATGATCTCAGGGTCCTGGGATTGAGCCCCGCATCGGGCTCTCTGCTCGGCGGGGAGCCTGCTTCCCCCTCTCTCTCTGTCTGCCTCTCTGCCTACTTGTGATCTCTCTCTGTCTATCAAATAAATAAATAAAAGTCTTTAAAAAATAAAAAAATAAAATAAAGATTTTATTATTCATCTGAGAGAGAGAGAGAATGAGGAAGAGCATGAAAGGAGAGGGGTCAGTGAGAGAAGCAGACTCCCTGCCGAGCAGGGAGCCCCATGTGGGACTCGATCCTTGGACTCTAGCATCATGACCTGAGCCGAAGGCAGTTGCTTCACCAACTGAGCCACCTCGGCTCCCTTACATGAATATCTTTGAATGAGTTTCATCAGATCCATTGGTAAACTGGTGATGAAGGAAGGTTAGGATTTTGCTTAATCTTCGAAAATGTCTTCACAGATTTTAGGGTCTCTCTTCCTTCCGGGGGAGGGGTGGTGGTGGTCCCTGCCCTCACTTGAGTCAGAGTTGTTACATGCTGGCCTCTAGGCTGTTCTGTGCCCACGGCTTGCACTTAGAGTGCAGTGGTGGCTGGGCTGTGGGATTGTGCTCTCAAGAAGGCTTTAGAAATGATGAACTTGGGATGCCTGGGTGGCTCAGTTGGTTAAGCAGCTGCCTTCGGCTCAGGTCGTGATCCCGGCGTCCTGGGATCGAGTCCCGCATCGGGCTCCTTGCTCGGCAGGGAGCCTGCTTCTCCCTCTGCCTCTGCCTGCCATTCTGTCTGCCTGTGCTTGCTCTCTTGCCCTCTCTCTCTCTGATAAATAAATAAAATCTTAAAAAAAAAAATTAAAAAAAAAAAGAAATTATGAACTCTTCTGATAAAGAAGCAGGACCAACATGGGCTTGCAGAATGACTCTCATTTTCCATTAGAGCTTTTAATGTCATTGTAAAATATTCATGAATTGTTTCAAAACAAATAAGGATTGATTCTTGGAGGTCACTAACGTGTAATTCATAATAAACCTGAGTGCTTCAAAAAGTGTTGATGGAGAGAATTTTGAATTTTTTTTTTTTTTAAAGAAGCACATATACTCATTGTAAACATTTTGGAAAATAAAAGACGCCTACTAAAAAAAGAAACAAACAAAAAAAACCAAAAACCAAAAAACTTATCCACAGTCCTATCACATAGATGCATTCCTGAAATAAAATTCTGCATATTTTATTCTTTTGTTTTAAAAGTATAAATAACATGGTCCATATCTCTATATCTTAAAGATTTTATTACTTATGTATTTGACAGACAGATCATAAGTAGGCAGAGAGGCAGGCAGAGAGAGAGAGAGGAGGAAGCAGGCTCCCCACTGAGCAGAGAGCCCGATGTGGGGCTCGATCCCAGGACCCTGGGATCATGACCTGAGCCGAAGGCAGAGGCTTTAACCCACTGAGCCACCCAGATGCCCCATATCTCTATATCTTAACCTTGACAATCTGGTAAGTGTTTGTAGAACAATTTGGATCTGGTGTCTTGAAGAGTGAGTGACACATTCATTCTGTAAAATTTGCAGCTTTTTTTTTTTTTAAGATTTTATTTATTCATGAGAGACAGAGAGAGGCAGAGGGGGAAGCAAGCTCCCCAAGGAGCAAGGAGCCGGATGCAGGACTCAATCCTGGGACCTTGAGACAATGACCCGAATCAGAGGCAGACACTCAACCATCTGAGCCACCTAGGCACCCAGATTTGTAGTTTCATACGAAAGATATGTTGTGAAATTTTACAGTATGCCACAGTACCTTTTCTAGTCAGTATGAGTTGTGTTATGCTGTGGCAACAAACAGATCTAACATCTCCCTCTGCCTGCTGCTCCCCCTGCTTGTGCTCTCTCATGCTCTCTGTCCAATGGATGAATACAACTTAAAAAAAAAAAAAAAACAACTTTAAAAAATGTCCTAAAACCCCATGTTTCTACTGGTAGGAGTGTCAGGTGTCAGGACTGTTCTGGAGGGCCCCAGTAAGGAACGGCGCTGTTTACCAGGATATCTTGTTCTCTGCCTTCCAGGCACACTGTGGGGTTGGACATTTGTTCTGTGAGATGTTCCCCAGGCAGATACACGCTCACCCTGGTGGAGTTTATGCCCCAGAACTCCACATTTGCCACTCTGGCTTCTAATCATGCCTCCTCTGGGCGGGTGGTGATGGAGTAACAGTGGGTGTTACGGGGATTTGGCTCATTGGAAGCCGAGTGAGAGATCGGTTATATTTGGTCCCTCTGCCACATCCACCCCTAGCTAGTTACTGTAGCCTTCCCGCTGCAGGAATGGCTTCCAGGTAGGCTCTGAGCTGACATCATGGAGAAGAAACGGGCCCTAAAACCCACAAGATAGATCAGGATTCTATTCAGTAATGCGGAATATGCAGTTATAAACACACTGTACATTTTCTCTGTTTTGGGTGGAAATCACAAAAAATAGAACTGATCAGAATCCCAGGGTCTGTGTGGCAGAAGCCTGCAGCGGTAGCACAGAGCATAGTCCGTGTGTGTGGGAGATCACAAGCCCTGTGTCCCCGTCAGATGAACTGACTTTGGAAGGCCCCCCGCCTCATGTCCCCAAATGGCACATAAGACTGCCTCCCATGCACTGAAACAGACTGAACAAATGTGTTAGTGATAAAGTGTGACACACTTGTCTATAAGTTCATGTATGTGGCGTAAGAGCACGCGGATTGTGTAATGGTGGTGTGCTCAATGCAAAATAGTGGCAGTCTGAAGTTTGAATTGTTCCTGATGTATACCGACATTTCAGATTAATTCTGTATACTTTTTTTTTTTAAAGAATTTATGTCTTGGGGCACTTGGTTGGCTCAGTTGTTAAGCGTCTGCCTTCAGCTCAGGTCGTTGATCCCAGGGTCCCGGAATCAAGCCCCATGTTGGTCTCCCTGCTTAGGGGGAAGCCTGCTTCCTCCTCTCCCACTTCCCTGCTTGTGTTCCCTCTCTCACTGTGTCTGTGTCATATAAATAAATAAAACTTTTCTTTTTAAAAAAAGAATTTCTTTCTTTGTCAGAGAGAAAGAGCTCAAAACAGGGAGCGGCAGGCAGAGGGAGAAGCAGGCTTCCCGCTGAGCAGGGAGCCCAAACAGGACTCGATCCCCGGACCCTGGGATCCTGACCTAAGCCGAAGGCAGATTCTTAAACAACTCAGCCACTCATGCACCCCTGAAATTTTTTTTAAAGTTTTAATAGTAACTTAATCAGCCCAAGTATTTTTCTCCCTCCCTTCCTGCTTTTTTGATGTTGTCAATCATAATTAGCGGCAGTGGTGGAAACCTGACAACCTTTGAATCCCAGCTCACTTACCAACTGTGAAAATACTCCTGGTCAGCTGGTCAGTGCCCTATGGAAACGGCTCTGTCCAAGGATGGGCAGGATCCCCCAGTTGGCAAATGCAGTAACTGTTACTTATTTGCATCTCTTTGAACATCTCTGTGCTGTTTCACATTGTGATGTTTGTCTACTGCCGAACTGTTAGAAGTCGAATTACTTTTCATTCCTTGGTTCCTTTGAAGTTGTTGGCTTCCCGTATAATTTTGAGCCCTTATTTCCTTCTTGTGGGTCTATAGGTAGCTTTTATTTTAGCAATGATTGTTAGACTTCACTTTGCTGAAGGAAAATTAGATATTTGCTGTGCCAGAAAGCAGGCAAAAAAGTGTCCTGTTTATTAGAAACAGAATATTAGAGGCCACCAAAATACTGGTCAAAAGGGGACTGATGAGGGACGCCTGGGTGGCGCAGTTGGTTAAACGACTGCCTCCGGCTCAGGGCGTGATCCTGGAGTCCCGGGATCGAGTCCCGCATCAGGCTCCCAGCTCCACGGGGAGTCTGCTTCTCCCTCTGACCTTCTCCTCACTCATTCTCTCTCTCACTGTCTCTCTCTCTCAAATGAATAAAATAAAATCTTTAAAAAAAAAGGGGGGGGGACTGATGAAATTATTACGAGCATTGTTGTGTGTGCGTGTCAATCTGTCCATATCTCTGCATTTGAATACTTGTGGTATTGTGTATACGTGTTCTTCATCTCATTTCTGGTGTGAAGCTCCTAAAACCCTTGACATTTTCTACATGATAAGAGGTGTCTTTTTTTGATCTTCTCAGCAACCCGCTTTCAACCACATCCGAGTTTGTGGTAATGAAGGGACCTAGGGCTGGGGGCTGGCCGCCAGGGAACCAGCCATGAGATTAGAGAGTTGAAGGTGTTGGGAAGAGGGCTACGGACTGAGCCCTATGGAAACTTGAACACAGGACACGACCGCTGCCCAGACCCTTGTGGACCTTGCCCTGCCTACCTCTTCATTCGCTGATCAGTTACATCCTTTTGTAACCTGGATGCCGGAGCCCCTGGCTCCAGGGGTTCCACACAGACCAGGTCTGGCTACTGGCCACAGACAAAATACAAAGGCAGAGAGAGACAGTGTGGTGAAACTAGGAAGGACTTTATTCCAGTGAGGGCGACACCAGGAAGACAGACATCTCAGAGCCATCTCTCAAGTGCTGAAAATACTTCTGGGTTTAGGTAAGGAAAATGTGGGGCAGAGGTTGGAGGTATAAGCCGGTCGGGGCCGGGAAGGTCAGGTGCAGGACGGTCTTGGGGTCAACCCCGCCGGGTTCTTGCTGGCTCAGGGCAGGCCCTGTTGCTTGAGGGAGTAGTTTCAGTTTCTAGCCCAGAATGCCTTGCCTGCAGGGTTTTTTTCCTGAGTGGAGAGATAAGCTTGAAAGAACTCAATCAGATAACAGACTGAGGTCAGAATGGAGGCTGTTGAAGTTCTCTTCCACGTGAATAGCCTTTCTAATAGACTGTAATGAACTTCGTAATAAATCTAGAACCTTCTCAGTGAGGCCTTCCATGTCACTCCCTAAAACTTCAAACACCTTTGCCCTAGTTAACATTGCATTCTCCTTCCCTACTTTGATTTTCTTCCCCCTTTGTACTTCATACGGCCTGGCACACTGTACTTTTAATTTCATTTTTGAAAGCTTCTCCTTAGACTATGAGCTAGAGAGCAGATTTCTGTTTTGTTCACTGCTGCTGCATGAGTGGCCTGTTAGATTTGCATATTCTTGAAACTTTTTATTTTAATATTTAAGACTGTAGGTGTTACCTTCCCACACAAATATGGTTGAAGTTAGCATACCAGAAACATTTGTAACTCATCAGTACAGTGTGTTATTTCTTGCCCAAGATTACTAGATCCAGTTACAGGGGGAAGAAAAAGGTTAGGAGTTTCCCTTATATGAACTACTTCTTTGTGAATTGATTGCAAGTCAAGCATGTAATTCAGACGGAGAATTCAGGTCCCTGATTCTATAGAAAACTAAAAGAGCCATTAGGAAAAGGACAAAGAATGTGCTTAAAGCCTCCTGTCTCTAATGTGCTGACTTACACTGTGAACCACAAATTGATAGGAGAGGTGTCTTTTATGATTGCTGGGCACAAATCTGGATAATGGATAGAGAGGAGCTGCCCTGCCCTGCCTCTTAACGGGGAGACCCTGCCAAGCATGTCAGTAACTGTGGGTGTAGGTATTTAGTCCCCCCACCCGCCTCCATTTGTTGACGATGTGCAAGTAACTGTGCTTGGTACCTCAGGTGGAGAGAGATGGGCTGGTCCCTGTCCTCAGAAAGCTCAGGAGGCAGAGGGAGGCATAATGTCAAGTATAAAAAAAGGGTAGAATGCAGTCACAGATGAACAAGCTTTCCTGGGAGAGGGTGGAATCAAATAATGTCTGGCAGGGAGAGAGACAATCAGGGAAGGCATGGGGAGGAGGTGGCACTGAGTGGTGCCCTGAAAGGCATGCGTGGGACTCCAGGAGGCAGAGAAGGGCCACAGAACAGCCCCTGCCTTGTGTTTCCCACGCTTCAGTCATCTGGGGATCTTGTCACTCCGACTGCATAGATCAAAGAGGAGAGGCAGAAATTCTGTACTTCAGCCGGCTCTCTGGTGATGCCGATGTTGCTGGCTCTGAGGACAGATCTGGGACCATAGAGCTGCCTGCGTACACATCCTGGACCTTTGCAGTGGGGGTCGCCTCACGTTCTGACCCAGGCTGGACATGTGGTGGGCTGCGAGGTACTTGGTAGGAGAAGTGCTAGAGTAGAGGCCAGGAGCCCAAGATCAATCTGGTTTTTGGTGCAAGACCACCTGACCTTTCATTGCTCCCTGGGCCATCCACTGAGCCTTTGGGCCGCCTCCTTCTCCTGAAATCTTCCTTTAAAAAGCTCACGTGGTAGGGTGCCTGGGTGGCTCAGTGGGTTGGGCTGCTACCTTCGGCTCAGGTTGTGATCCTGGGGTTCTGGGATCTAGTCCCGCATCGGGCTCTCTGCTTGGTAGAGAGCCTGCTTCCCCCTCTCTCTCTGCCTGCCTCTCTGCCTGCTAGTGCTCTCTGTCTGTCAAATAAATAAATCTTAAAAAAAAAAAAAAAAGCTCACATGTTGATTTCCACCGATACCTGTTTGACTGTGATCTCCAAGCTCTTAGGACCTATTGCTGGAATGTTACTTTGGTCCTTCAGGAAGAAATTGGTGCCATTATTGGTAGATTTTTCAACATTTTTTAAGATTTTATTTATTTGACACAGAGAAATAGTGAGAGAGAGAGAGAGCACATGCGCGCCCAAGCGGGGGGAGTGGCATGCAGGTAGGGAGAGGGAGAAACAGACTCCCCGCTGAGCAAGGAGCCCCATATGGGGCTCCATCCCAGGATGCTGGGATCATGACCCGAGCCGAAGGCAGCCACCCAACTGACTGAGCCACACAGGCGCCCCACTTTTTCAGCATTTTTATAAGCTGTCATTCTGACTTTGTAATGGCCAGGCCCGGTGATCGCCTTTAAAAAGCATAGCTCGTGAATGAATGAGGTGGGCCTCGCTTTTAGACGCTTGTAATTGGGAGAAGAGGGGATAATTCGCATCCCTTTCTGTTTTAAAGCCCTCTGGGGTCCCCGACCACCTGCTTGACCTCTGCCTGAACCCCCAGGGTAGCTGCAGATGGCATAAACAGACACCATTTGGACCCTGCCCTCTCGGCATCAGCATAATTGCGGTAGGGACTCGTAGGGACTCGAAATGAAAAACGTGTGTCGGCCGCGACCGCTTGCTGGTGGCGGAGGAAGCACTGAACACATGGCAGAGCCGTTCCTGTTTCCTCCCAGGGGCCGAGCCGCCCTCGACAGTGGCCGGGGACCACGGCGGGGCGGAGGTGTCCACGTTAGGACTTGGTCCCTTTGCCAAGGCCCCCATACCTGTTACATAAGAATTTCATCGGGTCCTGTTCCTGACGGCGATACTGCTGTCCCCTGAGGACTTCTGGCCGCATATAGCGGCGGCGGTGGGGTTTTATTTAAATGTGGCAGGCACATATGTCCACAGATGGATACTAAATATACACACGTGTGTGTGTTTCCAATTTTCTTCCTAGATCTTGGCCCTGATTGCATTCATCTGCATAGAGACCATCATGGAGTGCTCCCCGTGTGAAGGCCTCTACTTTTTTGAGTTTGTGAGCTGTAGCGCATTTGTGGTGACGGGAGTCTTGCTGATCCTGTTCAGTCTGAACCTCCACATGAGGATCCCCCAGATCAACTGGAACCTGACCGTGAGTATAAGCCCCCACCGCCCTCTGACCCTGAAAGGACCGGGTGCTGCCCAGCTCCAAGGGCGGCCCAGAGTCTCTCCGCCATCTTGTTGGGCGCCTGTTTATTTGATGCTGGGTTTACTGCAGTGCAGCTGTGAGAGTTTAACTTTCTTCACTGGGTTGAGTAAAACTGTGAAGTAAGTTGAATCTTCACCAACGGTAGAGCCGTCGTATAGCAATTATTTTGCCCCACTTGAAAGATGTCATTTCAGTTTTATGCTCCTCTGAGCAGATTGGTAATGTTGATATTTGCAGAACCTGGAAAGAAAAAAATGGAATTAATACGTCACACTGGACCCAAAAGCCGTTTACAAAAGCATTGATTCGGGAAGAATTGAAAATACGAGTGAATATGCCAGTGACTTGCAAAGCCTAGGATTAGCATTAAATTCAAAGGCAACTGGGAGGACACGGAGGGTTCTGTGCTTTGGTCAGAGTTGTTTTTTGGTTTTGTTTTTTTTTAAGATTTTATTTATTTATTAGACAGAGATTGCAAGTAGGCAGAGAGGCAGGCAGAGAGAGAGAGGAGGAAGCAGGCTCCCCGCCGAACAGAGAGCCCAATGCAGGGCTCGATCCCAGGACCCCAGGACCTTGACCTGAGCCGAAGGCAGAGGCTTAACCCACTGAGCCACCCAGGCGCCCCTTGATCAGAGTTTTGAGTGGAAGCCCGAGCTCTCAGGGGTTTGGGTTCTTAACCCCGTTTGACAGCCTTGCCTGCCGGTCTGCCCCAGCCGCTCCTGGCTGGTCACGTCTGGGCCAGTCTTGTGTTACTTTTCCTTATCCTGCTCAGTGAGAATGGAAACTTAGTAGCGCTTGGTCTTCTTTCTTTGTTTCATTTAAAGATTTTATTTATTTGACAGAGAGAGCAAACGAGCGAGTAGAGCGAGCGAGTAAGCAGTGGGAATGGCAGGCAGAGGAGAGGGAGAAGCAGGCTCCCTGCAGAGCAGGGGAAGCATGATGTGGGACTTGGTGGCAGAACCCTGGGATCATGACCTGAGCCAAAGGCAGTGGCTTAACCTTGGTTTTCTTGATGTTTCTTTGCAAACAAGCATGTGCAGGGGCTCAAAGGGAATCAGTCAGAGAATCACAGGAAAGCACCATCAACTGCCTCACATGTGCCTGTGGGAGGAGAGCCCTGTGGGGCCCCAACCCCAAGAGGGCGCATGGTGGCAGCAGCAGAGCAGGGCGCTGCAGACCACCTGCCCTTGTGGGAGCTCCCCTTCCGCTTGCCTTGTGCTGGGTGTGTGCAGCACTGTGGGAAGGGAGCCTGGGAGGAGGTGGGGCTGGTCGCCCTGCCTGACAGGGCCCCTCCCACGGTGATCTTGTGGCCTATGGAGAGGAGAGGGTGTTCCCACAGAATATTCTGTGTGGTGGTCAAGCTTCTAGGAGGGAGAAGAAAAGCAGAACTCAACTAGGGAAGCTGGTGTCAGATGAAAACTCAGCTGGTTGTGTCCTGGTTTTGTGACAGGTTTTACCATCTCAACTTGAGTGTGTGTGTGTGTGTGTGTGTGTCATCTACTTTTTTTTTTTTTTAAGATTTTATTTGTTTATTTGACAGACAGAGATCACAAGTAAGCAGAGAGGCAGGCAGAGAGAGAGAGAGGAGGAAGCAGGTTCTGCGCTGAGCAGAGCCCGATGCAGGACTCCATCCCAGGACCCTGAGATCATGACCTGAGCCGAAGGCAGAGGCTTTAACCCACTGAGCTACCGAGGCGCCCATCAACTATTTTTTTTTTAAGGTTTTATTGATTTATTTGACAGAGAGACATAGCAAGAGAAGTAATATAAGCAGGGGTAGGTGGGAGAGGGAGAAGCAGGCTTCCTGCCAAACAGGGAGGACGATTTGGGGCTCGATTCCAAGACCCTGGGATCAGTACCTGAGCCGAAGGCAGACACTTAACGACTGAGCCACCCAGGGACCCCGTCACCATTTTTTTTAAAAGATTTTATTTATTTATTTGAGAGAGAGAGAGTGCATGCAGGGGGTACAGTGAAAAGGGCAGAGAGAGCGAGAGGGAAACCCAAGCCGACTCTGCTTAGAGCCCCATATTGAAGGCCACCGTTGGTAAAGTAGAGACGACACTGCTTTGTAGGTTTTTTTTTTTTAAAGATTTTATTTATTTATTAGACAGAGATCACAAGCAGGCAGAGAGGCAGGTAGAGAGAGAGGAGGAAGCAGGCTCCCAGCAGAGAGCCTGACTTGGGGCTCGATCCCAGGACCCTGGGATCATGACCTGAGCCGAAGGCAGAGGCTTAACCCACTGAGCCACCGAGGTGCCCCTTACAGGGTTGTTTTAAGAATGAAACGAGACCGTGTGTATAAGGGACCTCAAGCCTGTGTACGCAGCTGCCATTCTGAGAGAGATTAATATGACCGCAGGCATATTGGTCTCCTACCAACCACGTTTCCCCTACAGACTTCTGCCAGGTTTGGCTTTACTCCCTCATTAAGTCTTATCTACTGATTTGACAGCTATAAATCTGTTAAAAGATTTCATACTGCAGCCTAATAACTAATTCATACTGGCCATTATCCCCAGAAATACCTCTTTAGTGAGCTTTCTAGAATTCTGATTTTTCTGTTTTAAACATGAAGGGCTTTTTCCCCTTGGTGGCTACCACATATTGGGTCATGCCGATGTGCATCTTTTTCACTGGGAAGTTCATGTACATTCTCTTTCCTGGACAGCATTGGGTAGGGCATACGCCTACATGTGATAGTCACTTGAGAACACTTTCAGCCCTCTGGGATCCTTTCCAGAATTTCCACCCTTTTGGAGCAGATGAAGGTATATGCATGCTTATTCAGCAGAAGAGTGCATGAGTACATGAACTTGAGGAAGTGTACTTACTGAGGGGAGCTCAGGTCATCTGTTCTCCGGGAGGGGAGAAAAAAGTGAGTTCTTCAGGGCTGGACACAGCTCACTGAGTCGCTACAGAGGGTTGGCCTTGACCATGTTTTTTCTCTAACAAGGTGGTGGGAATATTTTGTCCTCATTAGAGCCAGTTATGGCTAATGAGTGAAACAGGGTGTGATTGGTATAGAGTTAGAAAAATGGTGATTTCAGGAGCCTTTGTTGACACAAAAATATTCATGTAAAATGATAAATAAGGAGGAAGCTGCAAAGTATATATTTTATACTAGCATTATTTGATGCAAGCAGAAAGATTCTGTTAGCTCTGGACTTGCTTGATTTTGATGAATCTGTGGGACTTACCTGGTGATACTTGTTTTTCTCCGCATATTCGGGGCTCATACACCGTTGTGTCCCACCCATGTTTACCTTAATTAGTGCCCAGGCCTCCCCCCTCAGGCCGCCCCTCTCTTCCATCCCCGTCTGTTACTGAAAGCCATCTGCTAGGGGCTCCTACTCTCCTTAGGCAGCTCGCTGAGTCCCGTCATGGACTGCTTCTCTGAACTTCTAACAAGGAGGGAAGGTCTGTGCTCTATTCCCTTCTCCCCGTTACTGTTTTCTCACCTCTTACTGTCAAATATAGCTCACTCAGAAAACGTGCTAAAATGTACCGTTGAATGAAGACTGATAAAGGCTGTGGAGTATATCCACCTGGGTCAAGAGAGAAACCTGACATCCTTGAAAGTCCTCTGGTCAGGATCACTGGGGCCTCCATGGTCCTGGATCCTTTGGCTGTTCCTCTGTCTCCGTACACCCCCTCCCCGCCCCCTCCACTGAACAGTGCGAGCAGAACTGCCCTGGAATGTTCTGTCCCTCCTGCTGCACTCTCTGCTCTTGCCTGCCATGACACCAGACTGTCCTGGCTCTTCTTCCTCAGTGCCTCGGTGGCCCCTGCTCACCCCACAGACCTTGCACAATCAAGAACCCAGGTTGGCTGTTGAGTGGGGACAGTCTGAATCACCCAGAGGGGCCATCTGCAGATCCCCAAGGCCTTGGCCATGACTCGTGGTATAATGTTTCCTGACACCCCTTTTCACACCAAATATAGGTCTTTTTTTTTTTTTTTTCCTGACAACTAAATCTGTGTAGTATTTCCACACCAAGCAGATCTCTAGTTCTCTTGACACTAACAAGGTGTCCGAAAATTCAGCTCCGTTCCGACGCTGACTTCTGCAGTTGGCACAGACCCCCGGGAGAAGGGCCCAGTTGGAGACTGCCCCCTGCTGCAGACACCTGCCACAAACTGGGCTCTTGGGGGAACTTCACCGAGTGCAGCTTTGCCTCCTGGGGTTTGTAATTCTGTAGAACAATTTACAGAGCTTGGGAGGAGTGCTGTACTTAGGCTCACCGGTTTGCCAAAAAGGGTACAACTCAGGAGCAGGCAGACGGAAGGGATGCGTATGCATAGGGCAGGGTCCAGAAGAGTCTCAGCGTTCTGGAGCTTCTGTCCTTATGGGGTGGGGGTGCAGCACCAGCTCAGAAGCTCCCTGCACACTGTGGTTCGGGGCTTTTCGTGGAGATCTCATTACACAGGCATGATTGAGTTAAAGTCATTGACCGTTTGCATCCATGTGTAGAGCTGACACCAGAGCCAGCCACAGATCCTCGTGGTTTGGGGGCAGCTGCAGTGAGAGCCTGGGGCCTGAGCCTGTTTTCAGCTGTCTCACCTGTGGCCAGTCCAGCAGACACAGTTGGACACCTGCTTTGTGCTGGGATTTGGGAACCAAAAGCATGGGGTAGGTCGATGCAAGCTGCTCGCCCCTTGGTAAGTGTGCTTCGTGAGATCCAGTTTTGTGTAAGTCCTGGTGGAACATAGGCAAAGAGGTAGTACATGCCTTGGGGCAGAAGCCTGGAGTGGATGTCAGCAGGGGAATGTTCAGAGAAGAAGCCAGATGCTGGCTGGGCCTTGAAAGCTGTGTGGGTACCCACTGGGCCCAGAGTGTGGACGGATGGGGAGGACACGTTGCTGGATGGCCCATCCTCTGGAATGGAGATGGGGTTGGAGACAGTGGGCCTGCCAGGGCTGGGCGCCTGAGCAGATAGGCCGGAGATGGGGCGACAGGGCAGGTGGCTCTCCTTCCCAGTCCCTGCTATGTCATTGTTTCCGGGCATTTCTAGAACAGTTTTTCAAGAATAGCTAGAAGCTTCTTTTTTTTCTTTTTCTTTAAGAGGTTAGTTTTTAATGTGCAGTCTTCTGGTGTTTAGATGTTGGCGTGTTCAAATTTGTTTGGAATGCTGTGCATGTCAGACCTGTCTGTGGGCCAGATATGGCCAGTAGGCCTTGGGTTCACACCCTCTAGGCCACATCCTGTTGACCTGTTAGTGGAGTTAGAGAGGCTCACCCCTGTATCTACCAGTGTGTCAGCAAAGGAGACACCCGGAAGCCTGTGTTTGGGAGGGTGGATTTCCTCTTCATCTCCTAGCACAAGGATGGTCTGCACCCTTGGGTGTTCTAGGGGCCAGACCGGAAGCATAAAGTGGTGGGAGGTATGAGATGATAGGGAGTGGGGATGGCTGGGGCAAACTGGAAAGCATGTGGCTGAGAGAGTACACGTCCCAGGAAAAGCATTTTAAAAAATTGCATTTAAAAAATGGGTCACCTCATTGGTCAAGTTTCTGAACTCCTGAAAGACTCAGCCCATTCCTGTAAAATGGGAATATCTACTGCATAGGCTTGATGTGAGAATTAAATGAAAGCATGTATTGAGGAGTACATTAAAATGGAACTGGTGAAGGTAGATAATCAAGAATTATTACTTTTAGGGGGCACCCAGCTAGCTCAGTAGGTGGACTGCATTGACTCTTAATCTCAAGGTTGTGAGTTCAAGCTCCATGTTGAGTGTGGAGCCTACTTAAACAATAATAATAATAATAAATAAATAAATATTAAATAAAATGTTACTTCTGTATTTAAAAAAAAAATGGATCACACCATCATTGACTAACCCCCCCCCAAAGCCCATCAGAGGGCATGTCTGTGTGTTCCCCCTAATGTGAAGGATGAACCTGCAAGGCTTGATTTTTGTTTCCCAGACAAGGACCTCCAATAGTTGATGCTGACCCACACCCACGGTATTCCCCCTTTTAAGTCTTTTAAGCTGTACCGAGCAGTGTCTGTTACAGAAAAGCTGGAAGATGCAGGTAATAAAAAAAATAAAATCGGGCACCTGGGTGGCTCAGTTGGTTAAGCGACTGCCTTCGGCTCAGGTCATGGTCCCAGAGTCCTGGGATCGAGTCCCACGTCAGGCTCCCAGCTCCATGGGGAGTCTGCTTCTCCCTCTGCCCTCCTCCCCTCTCATGCTCTTTCACTTTGTCTCTCTCTCTCCCTCTCAAAATAAATAAATAAAAATCTTAAAAAAAAAAAAAAAAAATCATGTGATGACCCAAGACCAGTGAAAACATACATCTCCTCAAAACCTTGTACGTTCACACGAGGGTCATTCAGAATAACCGGAAAGTAGAAATAACTCACGTGCCCAAAGACGGACGAGAAGGTAGATAAAAACAAGGCGTATCTGTACGATTGAATATGGCCTAGTCATGGAAGGGAGAGAAGTGATCCAGCAGGAGTGATCCTTAGAACCGTCCTCTTGAGTAGAAGAAATCAGTCACAAAAGGCCACATAATATATGATTCTACTTATTTGAAGTGTCCAGAACAGGAAGACACAGAGACAGGAAGCAGGTGAGTAGTGGTTGCCTAGGATTAGGGGAGGGAATGGAAAACTGCCTGCTGATGCGTTTCTTCTTGGAGTGCTGACAGTGTTCTAAAATGCGATCGTGGTGACTGAATTGTGCGTTTTAATTGGGCATAGTATGTGGTATATGAGTTACGTCTCAGTAAAGCTGTCGAAAAGTCCTACAGGATAGAACCCATCGGGATAACCACTTGTATTACTTGGTGTGACAACCTTCCAGACCAGGTAGACTAGCTTTCCCATTGGCATTACGTGGTGATGTGTGAAGCAGGGAAAATGCAGCCATCAGAATCATGCCTTTTCACTTAAACTATCTTAGGTATATTCCATGCTAAACGTACAACTGCATCATTATTTTTAATGACCACATAGTGTTCCATTGTTCCGATACCATTTTATTTCACAAATCCCCAGTTCGTGAGCATATTCTTTGCTTCCAATTTTATTTTATTTTATTTTTTGCTATTTTAAGCTCTACCACAAACGTCCTTATACTTGGACCTTTCTGCACTAGCGTGATATTTAAAATGAATTTCCAAATGTGGAAATCACATGGACAAACAGCATGAACCAGCAAGGGCATGTAGGCCATTGACCACACGTGTATGTTTCTGTTGTTGTCCCTGATGTACATATAATGTTGTTTGATGTCTGACCTTAGCATCGTATCGTAAAGCATGCCCCCCACTTCTGAATAGTCTTTGGTTCAGAAAGAACATTTTGTAGTCTTCGTTACCCCTACAGCACCTTATGCAGAGCTGAGCATTCTAACTAAACACTCCCTGGTTGGAATTTGTGAAAAATCTGCCCTTGCTGAACACTGGCCACAGCTAAAAGTGGCCCCGCTGGCTGACATTTCTGGATAGTTCTGTAGTTGTGGGTACTCGCAGCCCACCGTGAGCCCCCGCAGAAGCCCACGCCAGGAGGGAGCCGGGCTTCCTGCCACGCATGCTCAGTACCTTCCTGATGAAAACGTTGTTCTTCCTGCATCTTTAGAAAGAGGAGATGGCCTTTGAGGGCCGCCACCCCGGGCACTTAAACAGTCTAACATGTTTTCCGTGTTCTCTGGGTTCTTTCTCTGTGGAGATGATAGAGGGGCTCTGGCATGGCCCAGGCTGTTGGGGGCCCACTGTCACACTGCAGTAACAGAAGCAGCACTAAATGCAGGGGACCGTAACTGTGAGCCAGGTGCGGGGTTCGGGGCTTCTCCTGCGTGGCTCCCCTGGGGCCCTAGGAGAACTCCGTGAGGCATGGGTGAAGTGGCTTATCCTACGTTGTGCCTGGTTAGGTCCCAGTCGGGCTGTGACACTTAATCGCTGTGCTCCGTTCCTCTCAACAGCTAAGAAAAGAGTTCAGTCTTGGAAGCGTTGGATGTGTAACCTCCTTTGCTTTTCAGAGAGCTTAGGAGAAAATCCTCTGGGTTTTAGCCACACAGAGCCTTGAAAGACTGTGTAAGCAAGAGCATGAGGTCCGGCTGAGTGTGTTGTCTAGGTTGGAAAACAGTGTGCTCGGAATGTCACACATGAACGAGGGCACACTGGAGGGGATATCGCCAGTTTTGGTATATTCTGGACTCCCGGGGAGTGTTGTCCATGCCAAGGTGTTTTGAACGTATTTTTTTAAAAAGACGACAATAGAATTCTAAACGGTAATGAGGGTGCGTGTCCTTGATGGGTTAGCCATTGGGTTTTTAGAAAAATTCACTAAGGAATGACTGTGTGGTTGGTTAAAACATGAATTTTGCCGTGGTGACCTATCAGGTGATGTACACTGTACACCCGTCCCATCTCTGCCTCCCTCCATGGGGCCAGCACCCCTGGGCCTTCAGGACTAAACTGCGGAACCATCAGAGAGGCTGGATGTTGTACTTCTTATTTTGGAAAATCCTTCCCTTGCTTTCAGAGCAAAGCATGAAAAAATTCTTTTCAAGTGACTTTATTTTTTCTTTAGGATTTGGTCAACACTGGACTCAGCACTTTCTTTTTCTTTATCGCTTCGACCGTACTGGCTGCTTTAAACCACCAAACCGGGGCAGAAATCGCTGCTGTGGTAAGTGCACTCGGCTGGTGAAAACCCAGGCCGATTCGTACATGCTATGACTGGCTCTCCTCTGTCCCCTAGGATGTGTCCTGCTTGTTCTTCTTGGGCTTTTTCTTTGCTAATGATGATGTTACTGAGACAGTGGAGGTCCTGGTTCCTTTAGTGCTGTGGTTCTCAAAGTATGGTCCCCAGAACAGCAGCCTCTGCATCACCAAGGAACTTTCTGGAAAGGCCATTCCCGGGGCACCTGGGTGGCTCAGTGGGTTAAAGCCTCTGCTTTCGGCTCAGGTCATGATCCCAGGGTCCTGGGATCCAGCCCTGCATCGGGTCTGTGCTTGGTGGGGAGCCTGCTTCTCTTCCTCTCTCTCTGACTGCCTCTCTGCCTACTTGTGATCTCTCTGTGTCAAATAAATAAATAAAATCTTAAAAAAAAAAAAAGAAGAAGAAAGGCCATTCCCAGGCTCCCCCAGAGCTACTGAATCAGAAATGCACCCCCCCAACTTTAAGGATTTATTTATCTCTTTGAGAGAGAGAGCATGGTGGGAAGGGGCAGAGGGAGAGGGAGCGAGAGTCCCAAGCGGACTCTGCGCTGAGCACAGATGGAGCCTGACGCGGGGCTCGATCTCACGACCCTGAGATCATGACCTGAGCTAAGAACCAAGAATCATACCCTCAGCCGACTGTGCTATCCTGAAGCCCCTGAACCAGAAATACGTTTTAACAAGCCTTCCAGGCGCTTCAGGTGCACACTCAAGTTTGAGAATCACTCATTTCGTCTGTTCGCAACAGAGCTCTGGGTATCTGTTAGTGTTGTTGCTTTTAAGAGCCTGATCTGTCGGTGTGGGGCTCTTAATGAAGGAGAGGGCAGTCCTGATGCCATTTAGCAGTCAGATGACTTTTTTTTTTTTTTCTCTTCAAGGTAGAATGCCTCTGCAGGCAGGGTAGGAAGCAGATCATGTTAAGATTCTCTGTGCTTTGCATTTCTGTGTTGTTCTGTATTTATAATGAACAGGCAGCACTTTCGTGATGTGAAGGGGAGTTTAAAAGGTTTGTAAAAAACCACGGAACAAGCTAGTCACCTAGGTGTCACTTGATAGGTTGATCCGTCATTAGCAAATCATTAAAATTCTGCTGCTGCTCACCTAGGAGCTGCCCACCTGGGGCTGTCCAGGGGAAGGCATCTGGGCAGCAGGCAGAGGCTTGGGGGCCACAGTTTGGGACGTCAGGCGTTGTGGCTTGACACTCCTTTGCTCTCTGTTTGGTATTTTGGCTACATTGTACTTTCTTACCCGAGACCAGTGGCCACGAAAAAGAGGCACTTTCATGAAGTGTGTGTGTGTGTGTGTGTGTTTCATAGATCCAAAATACTTCAAGAGAAAACCTCAGGCTGTCTGTCTTCTGGTCAGGCAGGACTTTCTGGGCATCATGATTAACCACACTCTTGGCTGTCGTCTGATAGCCAGATAACAGTGGGTCTGGGCATTGTGGGGACGGCTCAGGTCAACAAGAGCCGCTCGGGGCCGGTCCTGCCCGGACACCCCGTCGACGGCTAATGGTCCGAGGACTAACCGTGCCCGTGTTTTGTAGATATTTGGCTTCTTGGCAACTGCGGTGTATGCGGTGAACACGTTCCTGGCGGTGCAGAAATGGAGAGTCAGTGTCCACCAGCAGAGCGCCAGTGACTACATCCGGGCCCGCACGGAGTCCAGAGATGTGGACGGTCGCCCTGAGATTCAGCGCCTGGACACATGAGCCCCAGGGGCCCTCCTCCCTCTCATCCTCGTGCCCACCCTTCCAACCAAGTTTTCTTTTCCTCGTCACGTCAGATCTTCCTGTGATTAAGCTGAATTTTGTCCTCTTGGTAAAAGCTCATTCCGGGAAAGGGTTTTCGGAGAGTGGCCCTGTTGGCGGGTCTGTGAGGCGGGACCCCAACGGCAGCTGCTGAGACGGGGGCAGGGGCGGCTGGGAGAGGCCCGCAGCTTCTCCAGCATTCGGTAGCTGTCGAGCCGCCAGCCTCACTCACTGGCTGCCGTGTCTCCTCTAGGTCCTCACTGTCCCCGAGTACAGGCTTCATTCACATCTGACGCGGAGCCACCCTGTCCTAGGTTTTTGTGACAAGTCAAGACTTTGGATTAATGGGAGCTGCTAAGAGGGGTAAAAAAAAATCAAGGACTGAAGGTGCAGGGTTGAAGAGCCAGCAGTAGTCGCTGGCCAGGCCCCCGCGGGCGGCAGCGTGTAGTCCTCCCCCCGGACCCCTCCCCTGCTCCTCGTCTTCCATCCCTGGGCCGTGGAGACGCCGAGGGTTTGGCCCCGGGTGTGCTGCTGGAGCTGTTTGCAGGGTCTGGACTCTATGGGGATGGGAAGAGCTGCTGTCCTCCGGGCACAGCCCGGCAGGCCTGCTGCCATGCGGGAAGGTCGCCCTTCGTTTCCCGCCCTGCTGAGAACTCGCTCCGCTGCTCCTCCCATGCGTCACCTCCCCGAATCCCACGATCTCCTCCAGAAATATGGGACCATCCTGTTTTCCAGTTTCCTACCCACCCTTGTTACTTGGAGGCCGAATTGCAGACTCCCTGCAGTTTTACCTTCTCAGGTAAAAGTCACACAAAAAAGTACAGTCCATTCCACCAGCCAGAATGCTTGCCCATTTGCTGGCTTCATGGACCACGGGTGGGGACACATCTCTGTTTTAGGGACGTGTGCTAATTTTTGAATGCCTGAGGACAGTTGTAAAGTGATTCTGAGTAGGTTTGTCTAGGATTTGAAAATACTTGAATTTCCACCACGACACATGGTTTCACTGATGTTTCGGGAGGCACAGATTGTCGCTTTCGTGCCTCAGGGTCCTAACTATGAACACTGATCTTGGAAGTTGTGGGGAAGAATTCTGGTGACGTCAGATTTTGAACGGATTCTTGAGAAAGTGAAGGTTATGTAGTGAATGTGTTCATTGAGCCCCTCTGATGCTGTAGTGTAGTGGTTTTTGTCCTTCGTATTCTTCCTGTTGGAGACTAACTGTATTGCTCACGGAAAAATTGTTTTCCCTTGTCGGTTTCCCCTCTCTGAACTGTTCATGTTTACAGACCTTCTTCTCGCTCTTCTTACTCTGCGTTCGGCCATCCCCCGAGAGGAGACCTGTCCCGCTGGGGGGGACAAGTGTGCAGCCCCGGGAGAGCCCCTGGGACGACCTCGCGGAGTGGTGGACGATGGCAGTGGTGGCCGGGCACCGTGTAAGGGGGGAGCGGACGTGAGTGTGTTGGGCAGTGGGGGGGACACAGCATAGGTGAGAAAGCGTCCACCCCTGCCCATGCCTCTGATTTCCCAGTGCAGGTCCCACTGCTCAGCCTGCAGTTCTTGAAGGGTGGGGGCAAGGGGTTAGCCCCGTGGACAGGCCATCCAGTACGATTGGAATTCTGCTGAGCTTCCTTTCTGGGGCAGTGGCCTGGGTCACGTGTGTAAGCTCCTTGTCTGTGTCCCGTGCAGACCCCCGCTCCCACGCAGGTGGGATGGAGCCCCCGGCCCCTGTCTGTGTTGGGAGGCAGCACCAGTCAGGAGTCGCAGACCTTGAACTTAGTAGATGTAGTGACTTTGGAGGAGATTAGGACATCTGGATTTTATCTGCTCCTTTTGTGTATTTATTCTCCATTTGTTGAGTGTCGTCAAAAATGGGCTTATCTCCCTCTGAGAGTTCCAGTTAGACACAGGGTGGCGAAGACTCAGCCCTGCATTCAGCGGGGCCCACTTGGAAAGACCACCCTGCGCTTTATCGGCAATCTGCCGGAATCATGTTACTTGGCCTCACTAAAAAGCCGCCTTTGAAGTGAGATCAGGGGGAAAAAAAAAAAAATACCACTCAGGCAGGTTTGCTGCCCAAGTTTTCCGAAGTCACTACAATAAAACCGGTTTATCGTCTGGTGAAAAAGGGCCTGTTGATCTCCTGAGGATGTGTTGAAAGCTGCAAGAAATGGTTCTGAAGTCCATCAAAACTGTAAAGGCTTACAGGTGATAACAAGTGACGGCATCTTGTGCCACAGAGGGGCTTAGAGTCAGTTTGCATCGTAGTGTTAGAATCTTCAGAATTATTTATGTCCCTGTAACTATTTAATATCTTTTGTGCCATGAGGTTCCCCCATGCTTTTTGTAAATACATTGCTTTATATTTAATTAGCTCCCAGCAAACCCAGCAGCGGCCAGGCCCGCTCTCTAGCTCACAAACCTGGGTGGCGTGGTGACACAGATGGTCGCGCCGGGCACTGTGGCAGTGAGCGCTGGTGGAGGGAATTTGGCTGTCGAGGGCAGGTGTGACGCTGCCTGCATTTTCCTTGTGTTGCGTCTGTGTACAAACAAGATAGTCTAGATGTAGGGGGGCTTAACAGGCCTTCCCCCCCCCCTTTTCTCCAAATTGAAGGAAGCCTATTTGTGCATTTAATAGTTCCAATATGGACCACATTGATTTGGTTTGGGGGATTTTTAAGGCTAAGGCAATCTTCATGTTGCTCAGCTTTCTGGTAGGATGATGCTGGCTTTCAGAGTGGGAGCCAGACTTGATGGGAACTGCAGTTGCTGTATAAGTTGGAATTTGTTCCTGGACACTGTGTGGTTGAAACCCGCAAGCATCTCGGGGAACTTCTGGGGGTTTTGGATGGATGCAGACACTGACGTCTTCAGGGAAGGTTGGTCTTGGCACTGATTCAGTTGATGTGGTATTTTTTCCCTCCGTTTCTCCTGTGTCTTTTTTCACTGCTGAAGATATGGAGAGAGAGGTCTTTCCCTTACAAACAGAAGGATTACAGTCATGGAGGCTTAAAGACCCTCATTGGCCTCATAGAAAGCCAGGGAAGGACAAAGGCAGTACGGATTACACTCTCATAGAAGTTTGATACAAAGTATTTTATTTTCGATTTTTACTCTATGCAACACTTGTCCAAGAGGGATGACCTTTGCCTACCAAAAGGCAGGGATGGCATAGCCTGTCCAGC
Source organism: Neogale vison (assembly GCF_020171115.1). Classification (NCBI taxonomy): domain Eukaryota; kingdom Metazoa; phylum Chordata; class Mammalia; order Carnivora; family Mustelidae; genus Neogale; species Neogale vison. The sequence goes on from NC_058097.1 coordinate 18,787,933, forward strand.
CCCCTTGCTTTCTCGGCAAGCAGAGATGAAGTGCCCTTATGGGCAGAGTCTGGCCCAGCCACACGGAAGCCAGTGGGGACCCAGTATGGCTCTGAAGGTTCAGCTCCGGGAGGCAGAGCCCACCCCCAGCCCTCGGGGCACCGTGACAGTCCCCTGGCAAGGATGCTCTTGCCCATGGGTAGAGGTGGTAAATCTGATGTGTTGGATGCTTCTGGTGAGAGCTTTTGACTCCACTAAAAACATGTCTACTCTCTTAAAATTTGCAGTTTCATCGGTCTTTCTTTGATGCTTTCTTAGTGATTCAGTCTTCAGTTAAGCCATAGGCAGTCTCCTGGGGAGAGGAAGCACCAACTTCTTTGTCTGTGCACGTATGTGAATTCTCGCTTGCAGCCAGTAAGCCTGGAATAATGCCTCCGTGTGTCATATCCTGTGTTTGGTCCTTCTGTAGACACTCGTGTGCTCTTTGGGAAGAAATTCCTCACCCCTGCATGTGTTTAAGAGGTGGAGCGGGTTCTAATCTCTGGCTTTGCAAGATCTTCCCTAAAGATGAATAGCGGTGTGGAGGCAGTGTGTGGCCAGTTCAGTGATTCTGGGAGTCAGTGATGGTTTAAGTGGTCCCCATCGTGCCTCGGTGTTCAAAACCAAGCAACCATGAAGTCATTTACCGCCACCTGATGTTTTTTCCCTATCTTGTTTATAGGAAAATAATGACATTAAACAGGTAGCAAAAGGCAAAACAAAACAGAAAACACTTTCTAGACTTAAGGCTTGTGCCGCTTGATTCTCTCCAGCAAAATAAAAAGTTGCTTCTTGCCCCAGGGATTGCCATGAGCTTGTGAGGTCCCAGACGCTTTTTTAGTTCCTAGTGAACTTTACAGAACCCAGGGGGTTCTGTCTTTGAGTGTTTCTTACCTTATCAGCAAGCACCCACTCTGAGGACCAGCTAGGCGATGGCCTGGAGAGGTGGGAGCAGGGGGTGGGGCCTGTTCGGGCAGTGAGAGGAGGGAGGGGCTCAGCACACCCAGCTGTGTACTGGGGGATCCTTCATCACACCACACGTGGTGACCCACCTGGGCCATTTGGAAAAAATGTACTTGGTGACCTACCTTCCTATCCTCTTGCGTTGGAAAAAATGAGGTCTTGTGTTTGGAATCAGCCTGAGAGTGAGAGCTGGATGTGGGGACTGGCCCGCCTTGGAGCCCTGACTGGGCTCTGGGTGTCTCTTGAGTCTGGGCGGGGTGCCTCAGATTTCGGGGTGCCTCAGATTTCGGTGTGCCGGCCTAGAGGGAACGCCGCCCTGACGCTGCCCGCCTTGAGCTTTGTAAATCTTCCTGGCTCTTCATAAAATCTTGTGTTTCCTCTCTCCTTAGCAGATATTACTGAGATCATAAGAACTGTCTGGTTGAAAAGGTAGTTTGAAATATTTGAACCCTGTCCCTTGCTTTTCTTTAGAAGCCATTTCTGACAGAAAACACCCTCAATACCTGTCGATCGGGAATTTCCTTCTGAAAATGAATGTTCCGGTTGACTTTTCCTTACACCTGTAAGTGGCATTTATACACTCCTGGGCTTGAAACAGAGCAATGGGTCCTCATGTGTTTTGGTCTAGATTACATTTTTATTCCATTTGGATGTCATTTCCCAACCTTGGGGATTTTTTTCCCTCCTTTCCAGTTTTTCTTATTCAATCAACAGTACAGAAAAAAGTTACCTATAAGCCCACTGAGCTTGAATCAGTGGCAACTTGCATAAAGTAAAACTTAGATTATGGATCCTTTAATAGTGCATCATTTTTATAGGGTTAGTTTTTTTGTCTACATTTTTATGCCAGGACATTAATTTGGTGACTTGCTTATTAGACTCCTGGGAGTGGCCGGTTTTCTTTGGGATGCATTGTACACAAAGGTCAGAGAGCAGAGAGCCTTCATTAAGGGGTTAAAAGCCTGGCTTGTAGGGAGCTCTCAGAACTTTTTTGGTTCCAATGAACTTGTCTCAGAGGACCTGAGTGAGCTCTGGTGATGGGATTAGGGCTCGGCCTGAAGTTTCTTTTCCGAATTGTGCCTCCGAGGAGTGGAGGTGTGACAGGTAGATTCAGGGGCTGGTTTGTATGGGACTTGATAATAGTCTGAACGGGTCAAATCTGAGTTGTCTCTGGAGGAGGATGCCAAACACTGGTGGGAAGCATCTTGTTTAACCAGGAAGTGAGGACACGGGGGAGCGGGGGAGGTACCCAGGCCGGGTCTAATGGATGGCTGCCCCCCTCTGTGGGCCATTTTGCTTTCCTGCCTTTTCCAGAATAGGTTTGCAAGTTTTGAAACTCTGTTCCACTCTCTAGAGAATGGAGGAAGGCAAATCATCAGGGCTTGAAGAGAGAACTGGCTGACCCAAGGCTGGGGGAGGGCCGGCTCCCTGGGAGAGGACGAGGGCAGGAGGCCTGCATGGACCCCCAGGCCGGTCCAGACCCACATGGGGGCTGCCTACTTCCAGCGCTTCCACTCTGTAACCCAAAATGAGTTTTCCATTCCTGCCTCATGATGAAACTGACATATGTGGATAAAACCAGTGCTTTTAATAACTTGATTTTGATGTTCCCTCGAAGCGAATGTAGGGATCGAAACTATTTGTATATTTTGAAGTTTGTAGGGGTTCAGGAACCCGTGGCAAAAACACTTAACTATTTATTACAGGTATGACTGTATGTGTCTCCCCCCTCCCCACAAAGTAGGTAATTCTGTCTTTGTATATTTTAAGACAAATAATAATCTCTTCACCTTTGGTGCCTTCCGTGTGTCAGTCACATAAACACTTGTCAATCATGGAATTGAAAAAAAGATGTACATTTAGTTAAACCAGATGACACTATTTTTGTAGCATGATTTTAGATTGTGTCCTTTTAATATTGCTTTTAGCAATGATGGTTTTGAGGTTTGGCCATTATCCCTTTAAACTTCGTTACGTATTTTAAAAAAGAAAAAAAAAAAACAACAACCCACCTTGGCTATTCCCGTCTCCTCTCTGCTGCTTTCTCTCCCCAGCAACTTGTTTCTGCTTATTTCAACAGTCTGAGAGTAAGAGTATATTTCTGTGAAATGATTATTAATCAGTATAACTGCATCTGGCATTTTTAAACCACTTGGTCAGTTAGAGAGCCACTGCTCACCTCAAGCAGAAAGGAGAAAGTGGTTTCATAAAAAAGGATAGACACACGTGGTGCTGACTCCCCCGTCTTTGGGTCCAAAACAGCGAAGAGCCCCATTGTTGGGGGCTGGTGAGGCTGAGGGCCTTCTCCAGCCTGATGTCTTCCAGGACCGGCTCGGGCCAGTGCTCCTGCCCTGCAGGCTGGCTTCCCTCTGCCCGCGGGAGACGGGCTGCCCGCGCGGCCTCCACTGGCTGGCCTTCTCGGACCTCACATTGGTTTACGGATGCGCGGGGTGGGCTCCGTGGCCCTTTCTGATTTTCTGCCTGGACAAAATAGATGTCCTGCTGCGAGGAGCTTCATGAAATCAAGATTTGCCTCTACCTGCTCCTTTGGCTTTCCCACTCCTGTAGGATGTGGGTTCTGTCTGGTCAAGAAAATTCTTGAGTAAACTAGCTGAGCCGCTGCAACATGAAGGAATGGATTTATGGAAACGTAAGATTATAGCTTCTCTTTTGTCCCTTTGAAGGGTCAGAATATGTAATTATTTTAACAAAGGACGTCAAGTCAGATGGCTAATAACTCTAATATGATTATTCATTGGTACTTGGCCCGGTGGCACTTTGGAGGGCAATGTTAATTTAACATTTTACATTTTGCTTCTAAAAAGTCTATTTCCTTTGCTAGTTGGACACAGCTGTGGGCATTCTGAGGTGATGCCCATGTGGCACACAATGGTTTATGCTGTTGGTGGGTCACCTGGCTTCTCAGACTCTAGCTTGTGGGTTTGACTCTATCCATTTGGAGTGGTTTTGGCGCCCCAAAGCCTTTGCTCCTGGCGGTTTGTCCCTGACAGCAGACAGAGCCTCACATTGCCCTCAATTTTGCCCCTTTATTTCTTTTGAAGGACCTATTTTTCATGGTACTTGTCCTGATTGTTTTCATAGTGTTCAAATCTGTATTTTTGTATGTAGAGGAAAATAATTTTCTCAACACTAATCGCTAATAAATATTGTATTAAATTGTCATGAAGGAGTACTTGTTTAATAAATGGACACATAAAAGTGGCATTGTCTCTGTCCTTGCTCTCACTTCCCCTCTGTACTTTCGAAGGCTGTGGACCCAGTTTCTGAAACAGGCCTCGGAGGTGGAGGCAGAACACAGTCCGCGTCCACGAGAGGGGCCATGGTGTGGGTGTCGACAGGCAGCAAGGCTGGCTTACCTGCACAGGCAAGGTGGGGCAGAAATTCCCGCCATACACTCCTCTCGGCATCTGCACGCCAGCTTTCAGACAGGTTTTCGAACGTGTGCAAAAGCTGGAGCACAAGGCCTAGGCCAGATGCTGACCCAGCGTCATCCCCAGGCTCCAATTCTGAGGTCCCCTGTGCAACCAGATTCCAAACCACGAGAGCCCCAGGTTGTGGCTGCCTCAGAGGCGCGGTAGGTCATTAACCTGACACTAAGTGAGAGGGCCCTGGGCCCCTTCAAAGGGGCTCCAGGGACCAAGGCAAGCTCCAGAACCTTCTTTCAGTTTCCTGTACTGTGAACCAGGACTGTGTGAGGAGTGAGGGAGAGCACATGCGTCAGAGGCGTCGGCGATGTGAGCTGTGGAGCAAGAGCTGAGCCCCGGAGCTGTCAGACTCACCCTCGACAGGAGCCATCTGTGCTGAACAGGACACTGGACTGCACTGCCCTGGGTGGTGTGAGTTGTTTTCAAACACATACACTCCAAGCACGGAGTCAGTCTGGTTTAATCCATTATGGCTTTTTTCACATGCAAGAGAAGAACAAAGGTTACAAATGCCCAAGACATGGGTCCACATCTGGCTCATTCATGAGGCCTCTTGGGTCAGAGGAAATGCCATTTAAAAAGCTACTTTTGTGTAAAAAAAGAAAAAAAAATTACAAAAGTTATAAAATCCCATTGAACATACACAGGACGTATCCTCAGGTGAACGCAGAAGGCACATCTCACCTCTCGAAAGGCAGTCAGGAGACCTGCTCTGGTGTCGAGAGACTATCATCCCGAGGGCCCGAGAGCCCCTCGCTGGCTGGCGGGCCCCCGGGAAAGAAGGTTTGGCTGGGCCTGCCCAGCCCCCCCAGAAACCGTCAGTTATTTCATGGTTAGGTATCCGGATCTTTTGGACCTAGTAAGCTGATCTACAGCTGTCAGGTCCCCCGGAGAAGACGTGGCCCCCCAGGGTGAGGGATGCCTGTTCTGGGCACTGTGACCTGCTTGCTCCTAGAGGACAGCAAAGGTCAGTTTTCTTCCTGCTTCAAAAACGAAGAGGGAACTGGTGCTCCTGGAACAGAAGATCTTGCAAGGATCATTCTCAACAAAGTGCTGGCGTGAGTGGGACACCAAATGCAGACAAAAATCCCGGGGGCCTAGCAGGTTGGCCCTCTGGTGGCTTTGGTCCTACTTTTACCCCCCTCCCCGCTGCAGGTGACGGAGGTAACAAGGCCCCATCAGCTCTGTCCCCTTGTGCTTATTTTTGGCAGAGAGTGTACAAGGCTAAAGGTCTGTGGGGCAGAAATGAGGAGGCGTGGCAGACTATTCACGATGCCCCCGTGTGTGCAGTGGTTATTAGATGCTGCTCAGCCGAGGGGTGCTGTTGGGTAGGCCAGGCTTGGGCGTGTCACCTCGGGCCGTGAGGAGGCCGGCTCTGTCAGGAGCTCCCACTGCTGCTGGAGAAGTCACCGCCTCTCTCTCAGCGCACGTGGTGTCTTCTTGACGGAGCCCAGCCAGAAGGCACGACTGTAGGGGCCTGCGGGGCTCGGGTCGTTGGGGCAGGGCTTCAGTCAGAGTCAGAGTCGGAGTTCTCTTCTGAAAGCAAAGCAAAGGGGATGCTTGGCAGGAGTTTGTAGGCCAGCGGGGCCTGGAAGCTGTTTCTGGGGGGACTGGCTGGGTTTCTGGCTGTTGGCTAGAGCCCCAGGCTCAGACCCCTCCCGCATGGACTGTGCTGTTGGTGGTGGCAGCTTGGCAGGAGGGCTGGCCTGGGACCCAATGCTGCAGTGGCAGCAGCTGTCACCTCCAGGATGTGACCACATGGAGCGGGGAGCCCACATGCTCCTGCTCCAGGCCCTCTCCAGTCTCCCCTGGGCCGTGAGTGGGCTGGGGCTTCAGCGTGAAAACTCACCAAACTCAACCCTACCATGCAAGTCAGCAGGGCAGGGTGGGGTCAGTTCTTTTCTGGCACAAGAAAGTAAAATATACTAGAAAATCAGGAAGCTGCTTTTTAGCCATCTTATAGTTTGAGTCCCCCTTGCCCCCAGTCCGAATTTTATATGGTAATCAGACACATTTTATGATGTTAAGGGCCTATCTAAATTTTGAGTCAAGGGTTCCTGAAGTCCAATATTGAGTACTCTCTAGAATCTTCTGGAACCCCCACTCCAGGAAGGAAAAGCACCCAAGTCGTTAACCCTCCAGCCTCAGCCCCAGTGCTAGTTGCTCATTTCAGGGAGGGACACCCCTTCACCGGCCAACTCTGTCTCTCGGAGCCCCAGTCTGTCCTCACACTGTTGCCGGGTCACGGATGAGCTCTGAGAGCCTCTGTAAACCCGGACTCCCTTGGCCCTGTCCCGAGGGTTAGACTGGTCTGATTTGGAGGACTTGCTGTATTCTAACACATAAACTAGGAATCATTTTACATCAAAAAAATCATAGTCCATCTCCAAGTCTCAAAGCCCACAATACTCAAACACATGTCTCCATGGTCATTTCCTACTTGCTTACTGGGCTAGTGATCTAGAAACACCCAGGGCAGGGAATGAGTAGGTCACAAAGGCCTAAGGAAAATGTCTAGGGTCAGTGACCCTAGGTGTGGCTGAAGTACCGGATGGGAAGATATGAGCCTCATCCATTCTTAGCAGGAGGATGGTTTCTGCTCATCAACCTGAGCTTGCCCAGGTGCTGCGGGTAATGATGAGAACCTGGTTCTCTGGCCCCTGAGCCACGGGCTGGTGAAACTGGGCAGGTGCCTGGGTTTCAGGGTAGGTGGCCGCTCCGGCTGCCTTGGGGGCTCACGAGGGAAGGTCTTGTCAGCAGGAGGTGCCGGGCCTGCCCTCAGCATGCCTTTCCTGGAAAGTCCGAGGCTCCGGGGAGCCAGCCCAGCCCGCTTTATGATCCATGTCCCATAAAGGGACAGGAGAACCAGGCTGGGAACCCATTTCCTGCCCATATTGGGAGAGGGAATGCTCCTCCAACCTCAAACTTGTCTAGTATCCCTAAAGGAGAACAGGGTCCCCAGCAACAGTCCTGGGTTGAGAAGCCAGGGTCCCAGGTGAAAACCCACAGGGTGGCCACCTACCTTCTGCCTTATCGGCTGTGTTCTCTTCTGCTGAGTCCCCTTGTTTGAGGAATTTGGCGACATCATTAAAGATCAGGTAGAAGTCGATTGCGAACACAATGGTGGCAAAGAAGCCAAACACCTGTGAGACGGGACAGGATGGATGGGACCAATCCTCAGAAGCTGGGAGTCCCGGGTCCGAGAGCCCGGGAGAAGTGGAGAAGCTGCCGCCCTGCTCGATATGCTCGGATACGTAGCTCAGACAGCAAACACACCCCTCCCGGTACCAACAAGAAGCAAAATGAGCTGTTACCTTGGCTCGGCAAACAGCCTTCAAAACTTGGGGCAGATTAAGTCTCCAGTAAGAGGAGTTTGGAATCTCTGAGATCCCCTGTGGGCAAAGACTCTGCCCCAGACGCTGAGTGTCCAAGGGGCATCTGGGGCTCCATCAGGGGTGGGGTGAACTTGAGGGGGCATTGCTGGGCAACCCCTTCCAGGGTTAGGGTGGCTACTCACCCCAGCTGCTTTGGAAGCCCCGTCCGAGTACTTGGCGACAGCTGTGATGGAGATGGCGAAGTAGATGAGAGCAGCTGTGACACAGCGCAGGAAGTCCTGGGGAGAGGTGGGCGTGGTCACTGCCCTGGGCTCCCAGGAGTGGAGCACAGCTTTGGGATCTGGAGCAGGGCTGGGAGCCCAGACAGGGGCATGGGCTCAGAAGGGCACCAGGTGGCAGGAACGGGGCTGGAACCCACTGTTCCCAGGGGACAGTGGGCCCTGCAGGCTGCATTAACACACCTGGTGCCCTGCAGGTCTGGCACCCCTGGGGCTCCCGCCCTGTCCTGGCCCCACCTTGCACTCCCTAGTTCTCCCCCGCCACTCCCATTCCTGCCCTTGCCCAGGTGCCCCTGGAGGCTTCCAGCAGCTGGGCTGCCCCGTTCCGGGTCCAGCTGGCCATCCCCTGCCCAGTGGACAACAGGACATGGGCCAGCCTGCAGTTTGCCCTGTGGCTGGGCCCACAAGCACATCTCCCTGTTCGATGAGAAGGATGTGGGAAACCTGGTCACTTGCTTCCTGCTGGCTCTCCAGTGGGGGGAGACCTGGCCTTGGGCCTCGCTGTGCCACATACTTGTGGCAGATACATTTACCTATCATGGTTTCTGCTCACCTGTTCCCAAAATGGGGACACAGGGTGCAGCCCATCAGGAAACACATTGGATATGAAGCCAAGGAACCAGGGTTCACTCGCAGCCCTTCTGTCCCTTCTCAAACAGCAAAGTTTGAGGTGGGGCTCTGGGGCCTCCTGGGTGACCAGGCAAGCTGCCAGATGGCTGGGGTCTGGCTGAACCCCGCAAGTCCTCATTTAACCTGTCCTGCTCTTGTGGAAATGGCTTGAATTCCTGCGGCGGAGGCTCATTCCAGCCGGCCCGGCTGGGAGCAACAGCGCCACCTGGTGGCCAGTGGCCAGGATGTCAGCTGGGGTTCTCGGCCTCATCCAGAGACCTCCCAGAGGTAAGACAACCTGCTCTGGGTCACGTGTCTGCTGAGTGGGGAGTCCGGGCTCCAACCAACTGTAAAGAGCCCCTTTGGCGCACTGAAGAAAGGATGAGGGTCAAAATGCAGCCAGCCCCTTCCTCCTGGGCCCAGCCCTCACCATCATGGGCCAGCACAAGCCCTGCCACTTGTCATTCAGCTGCATCGCATCCGCAAAGAGGAAGTAGAGGGCCAGCAGGAACTCCAGCAGAGGCGCTGCGAGGAAGGCGGATGCAGAGGACGCCACATAGCAGACAAAGGTGATGAATGAGAGACCCTGGAGGGGATGGGAGGAAAAATCAGAACCTTTTTTACAACCCCTGGCCCTGGGCTCTGCAGCCAGGGCCAGAGGTCCCTCCAGCAGGGGAGGCGACCTGCCCACAGTCCTGTAGCTGCCAGGATTAGAACCCGATCATGGGGCCTTGGCCCACATGCTTGCTGCCCTTGAGGCCTCTGGGCACAGGTTTGCACCCTGATTCCCGTGCCTGTGCCCTGTCAGGACCCAGTCAGGACGCCCCAGCTTCCCATGTGTATCCAGCCCCCCAGGAGGCTGCCTTCTGCGGCTGCATACCCAGCCCCCCTACCCCAGCAGGCTCTATGGCAGAATCCACCCAACTTAGATGGTGCACAACAGGGCAAATCAAACCCAAGCAGTCTCAGAGGCAGCTCATGAAGCAGGAACCACTTCAACAAATGACACCCAACTCCCGAAACAATACACAAATCTTGAATTTAATGATATGCATGATGAAGTGCTCAGAGTTGAAATGTACTGATGCAGGTAATTTATTCTGCACGAAAACCTAACTGGTGGACAGACAGAAGGATAAGATGCGTGATAAAGCAAAGCCGGCAGCAGGTTAACAACTGTACAGTCTAGGCAGTGGGTATATGGGCATTGATGATTTAACTCTTTGGGTTTTCTGTTTGCCAGTTCATACGAAGAAAAAACCTCCGGGAGGGGAGTGCGTTGACCCTGCCGCTTCAGTGCACGCTGCACTAAGGAACAAGAATCAGCATTCTCCGCTGCCCTGTCCACCTGCTGTGGGTGGGAACTGATGCCTGAAGATGCTGAGGCCCCCTGGCCAGTTCTGCAGACCATATGAGGCGCTGTTTCCCTGGCCAGGGCCTGAGGCTTGGGCATCCTCACAACCACCCATACACGGGTGCTGCCCACAGCCCACCTCACAGATCATAAGACTGAGGGACAGACAGGTGAAGTGAGTTGCTCAGTATCATGGGGCCAATAAGAAGGCATCGGAATTTGAACCCAGGGCTGGCTGACCACACACCTGTAGTTCTTAAGGAACCCTGCCCTATGAGTGCTGGCCTTTATCTGTCTTGATTTCTGTCACTATGGCTGGGCAGGGTTTGAGCATGTCTATGGCTGAGTAGCTTGGAGTGGAGCCCAGGGGGCCCTGTAGGGACACTGAGATGCCCCACAGGAAACACTGTGGCTGCTTCAGACAAATGAGCTGCAGAGATCCCAGGGAGTCCCCAGGGCACCCAAAACTGCCTTGAACAGGGCCAGGGAAGTAGCCGGGTTCAACCCGAACAGATGGCAAATTAAGGCACAGAGAGGGTCCTCCCAGGAAAACAAGGCCATGAGACCCTGACCCACCCTGCAAGTCCTCTTCTTATGTCCCTCCCCTTCCTGTCCACCACCCCCCAAAGCCGGATTCTGGGAAGCTCCCCTTCTTTCCTGTTTCCTCATTCGCTGATTCCTGGTGGCTACTTCCTCCCCTTTCCTGTCCTTCAGCCTCCCCATTTCCTTGGGCCCGGAGGCAGTGAGGGGTGACCAGAGGGAGGCAAGACTGACCAGAGTGGCTCCCTTTGTGATCAACTCTAACCAGTTCTTCCTCCCTACTTCTTCATCCTCCTAGATCTGGATTCCTGACACCCAGCTCCACCAAGGGCCTCGTCTGAGGCTGGCTGGAAGGGGGTTGGGGTTGGTGTCCCTCACTAGCCTGTGGATTTAAGGCTTCTCTGCAAAAGTGGCTCCCATCCACCTCCAGGTTGGGACTGGGGTGCCAACCAGAGGCAACGAGAGGAGTGTGGGCTGATGACCTCTGGGCTGACCCCAGGGGTAGAAGAAGTGGCAGGAAGGCCTCCCGCCATCTGCCCTGGGCAATAGTTAGAAGAGGTCTGGGGCAGAAGCCTCCTTCCTCTGATCCCCACTCTCATCCTTCCCTCACCTGACCCTCAAATCCTGTCAAATTCCCTAGACGTCCTAGCCTCAGCCTTCTTGTCTGCAAAGTGGGAATAACAGGGACAGCCAAACTGCCGGGGATCTAAGTAACAAGAGCTGCTCCTCATCTCGCCTTCCCTGCGCCGGGCCACTTCGCTCCCTTCCCTGCACAGAGGCCCAGCACCAAGACCCCGCCCCACCCGCGGATGGTGCGGGAGTTCTCGTAGTGTCCCCAAGACAAAGGCCTGACAGGCCCGGGTGGGGGTTGCGGGAAGGAGGAAGGAGCTTGGCGGGGGCGGGGCGGCTGGATCAGAGCAGGGGAGGGGAGGAGGGGGATGAAGTCACCCCGCTGGGCTCCCGCCCCCGCCCCCTGCACCCGGGGGGAGGGGTCGGCCTGCACACCCCGCACTGTGCGGCCCGGGCCTCACCCAATCCCGGGGGTCCCCTTCCCACTTCCCGCAGTTCCCCGTCTTGCCTGGCCGGAGTCCACCCCGGCCTCCGCCCTGAAGCTCGAGGCCCGGCCGGCCCTCCCTGCGCCCAGGAAAGCAGGCAGGGGCGCGGAGAGCCCACCCTGGCCCCGACTCGGGCATCGTGAAATACCGAGCCGGCTGATTTCTCCCGGGGCGCAGCCAGAATGGCGGGAGAGTTTGGGGAGCGGAGCGCCCAAGACGGATGCCAGAAGATGCGGGGCCGCAGCCCGTTCCGGGGGCCCAGAGACGGCGGAGGCGCCCGAGGTCACACAGTGCCGGGCTGAGTTTCCAGGGGCCCGCCCGTCGCCTTGGCAGGCCCGGGCCTCAGGCTTCCCGAGCAGCCCCCAACATTGGGTCAGGGAGCCCGAAGGGCCTGGGTTCGGGCTTCGCCTCGTTTCTGCCTCCCGCGTTGAGAGCTTCGGCGCCCCCCGACGCCTCGGGAAGTGCTCCCAGGTCCGCCCGTCTTCCGCGCCTCCGAGGGCTCGGTGGGGCCCGGGAGTCCCGACGGCGCCTCCGCGGTTCCATGCCCGGGCCCCGCGCCGCACTCACCGACTCGGCCAGCAGGAGGCGGCCTTTGAGCGAGCAGAGGAAGGCGCGCGCCGGCAGGAGGGCGCGGAGCCCGGGCATCGCCGCGCCGGGCGGAGAGCGGCCGGCGCGCGCCGAGGCCGGGTCCGGGTCCGGGTCGGGCTCCTGGTCTGGTGGCCACATGGCGGCGGCGGCGGCGGCGGCGGCGGCGGCAGGGACCGAGGCGCGCCCCGCTCCTTCACCCCGCACCGGGGAGGGAAGCGGAAACCCGGGCTGTGCGGAAGGAGAAAAAGGCGAGACCCAGGAGCGGGGGCGCATCCCCCACCGCCCCGCCCCCGCCCCGCCCCGCCCCTCCTGCCTCGTCCCCTCCTCCCCTCCTTAGCCGTCTCCCGCTCCGCGCGGCCCCGCTCGCTTCTTCCGCTCGCCCCCCTCCTCCTCCCTTCCTCCCCTCCGACCTAGTTTGCCCAGCTGCTCCGGGCCCCCCGGGGCGGGAGCGCCCGTGGGGCTGGCCTGAGGCCCCCTCACACCCCCCGCACTCTCCTCACAGCCCTGGCCCGGAGCTCCGAGACCTTCTTTTTGCGTCCCGTGAACGCCCCGTCGGGGCTTCCAGTCTTCTCTGCCTGCCCTGAAAGCTTGAGTACACTCGTGCGTCGTTTAGCTTCCTGCCCGTGTCCTTGCTCATGTCCAGGACCCAGGAAGCCAGGCGCCCAAAAGGCAAGACCCCTGTTTGGTCCTCCTGCGCTTTTCGTGGAGCGGTCAGCTCCCCACCCCACTCCCTCTTTCTCCCCTGGCCTCCCCTCCCATCTTTGGCCTGCCTGGCCTCCAGTACTGGCTGCCCCAGCCTGCCTTCTGCTCCCTCTTCTCATTCATACCCGGGGGACTCCCAGAGGGCACCTGGGCCCCAATGAAGGGCACCACCAGCCATCCTTACCCCCCCCCCCAAGATCTGAGACCCGAGGTTGTCCTTGTTCTCCCTCACCCTTACCGCTAGTCCATCACCAAGGCCTGTACCTCTTCACCTCCTAAAGCCTTCTTTGTCTCTGTTCACTTTTCACCATCACCAAGACCTCTAGAAGGCCCCAGAATACTCCCGTCCCCTCCCAGGACTGTTGGAAACATGTCTTTAAGAGGCCTCTTTGCTTCCTCTGTTGGCAGCCAGAAAGGTGCTTAAATCCTCAATCAGGATCACTTCCATTTCCCTTATCCCCCAAGCCTTGGGAAATGGGGAGAGGCCCATCTTGCTCAGAGTCTTGGTATAGAGACTAAAAACGTTATCTCTTGGTGTTCTCTGCTCCCTCTCTCTCCCACACATAGTCCTTACAGTTTCTTGAACAAATTGCACTCCCTCCTCACTCCAGGGCTTTGGAGCCTGCTGACCCTGCTACTCAGAATGCTCTTCTCCACCTCCTTACCTGATGAACTCTTCACTCTGGGATCATCCCACAGTGTCATTTTCTCAAAGAAGACTTCGATGGCACCTCCTGCTGGGTAAGAGGCATTCATTCATTTATTTATTAATTCAACAGCAGTGCTAGGAAGGTTGCATTTGCAGGATGCAAGGATGCATCACCTTAATTTGCGGGGAGTGGGTCAACAGTGTGTCCGGAGACCCCTGAATGAGATGATTCTTGGTAATAGGCGTCTGGCTGGTTATGTCCGGTTCCAAGGGTTGCCAGGAGACAGATGGTAAAGAACCAGACCCTGGTGTTTGGAGCTTACTCTAGATCCCCTGGGAGAAGGCCAGGTGAGGGTTAGAACAGAGACAACCCGATACTAATCAGTGTTATTTTGGCTCAAAATTGTAACTCACTAAGAAGTAGAAAACAACCCAATTTTTTTTTTTTGATTGGCCAAAGTTTTAAACAGACAATCCAACGAAGATATATGAATGTCCAGTAAGCACTTGACAATGTATTCAATTTTATTAGACATCTAGGAGTGCAAGTTAGAGCCACTGTGAGATACTATTTTATACCTAATTAAAATGGCTTCAGAAAAGGGGACTCTCCCGTTCAAGTGCTGAAGAAGATGTGGAACAACCGGAATTCTCATACACCCCTGATGGGGGTGGAAGTGATGACCCCCACTGCGGAAGATTGTTTGGCAGTTTCTTAAAATGTTAGAGACATACCATGTGCCCCGGACATTTTATTTTATTTTAAAGATTTTATTTATTTATTTGACAAAGAGCGATTGCAAGTAGGTAGAGAGGCAGGCAGAGAGAGAGAGAGGAGGAAGCAGGCTCCCTGCCCAGCAGAGAGCCTGATGCGGGACTAGATCTTAGGACACTGAAATCATGACCTGAGCCGAAGGCAGAGGCTTAACCCACTGAGCCATACAGGTGCCCTGCCCTGTACATTTTATTTGGAAGGATTTACCCAAGAGAAATGAAAGCGCGTGTGTTTCGGAAGGCTTGAATCTGAACGTTCATAGTGGCCCTATTTTTATTTTTTAATTTATTTTCTATTATTTTTAAAGATTTTATTTATTTACTTGTCAGAGACAGAGAGAGAGTGCATAGGGGTGCGTGAGCTGGAGCACAAGGCGGGGGAGGGGCAGAAGCCTGGAAAAGCGGGCTCCCTGCTGAGCAAAGATGTGGAACTCAGCCCCAGGACCCTGGGATCCTGATCTGAGTCAAAGGGAGAGGCTTAACCGACCGAGCCACCGCTGGGGGCCCAAGGCTCTATTTTTTTTTTTTTTTTAAGATTTTATTTATTTATTTGACAGACAAAGATCACAAGCAGGCAGAGAGGCAGGCAGAGAGAGGAGGAAGCAGGCTCCTGCCCAGCAGAGAGCCTGATGCAGGGCTCGATCCCACATGACCTGAGCCGAAGGCAGAGGCTTTAACCCTCTGAGCCACCCAGGCACCCCCCAAAGCTTTATTTTTTAATTACTCAAACTGCACAACGCCCAATGGCACATTACAGCAGAGAGTATGAACTCACTGCGGGGGGCTTTCCGCCCCTGGAATGCGCTCAGCAGGAAGAAGGAGTAAACCACACACAGATGCAACAGTAGGGATGCATTTTGCAGACATGATGTTGAATGAAAAAAGCCAGGCTCAAAAGGGTACATGCTGTATGATTCCATTTTTATGAATTTCTGG
Source organism: Neogale vison (assembly GCF_020171115.1). Lineage (NCBI taxonomy): Eukaryota > Metazoa > Chordata > Mammalia > Carnivora > Mustelidae > Neogale > Neogale vison. Next base: position 18,803,180 of record NC_058097.1, read on the forward strand.
AACAGGCGAAACTCAGCTGTGATGACGGAAGTCGGATCAGTGGTGACCTGGGTTGGGGGCAGGAGAAGGCTCTCTGGAGCGCTGGAACTGTTTTTTTATTTTCATTGAGGGTGATTGTTGCACAGAAATATGCATTTGTCAAAGCACATCAAAATGCTCCATTTAAGGGGCGCCTGGGTGGCTCAGTCGTTAAGTGTCTGCCTTCCGCTCAGGTCATGATTCCAGGGTCCTGGGATCAAGCCCCGCATCGGGCTCCCTGCTCAGCAGAAAGCCTGCTTCTCCCTCTGCCTGCTGCTCCCCCTACTTGTGTGTGTGCGCTCTCTCTCTCTCTCTTTCTCACTATCAAACAAATAAAATATTAAAAAAAAATGCTCCATTTAAAATGGTTGCATTTTATTTCAAGTAATCTCTATCTCACTTTACTGAAAGGGAACTCGTGCAAAATAAATAAATAAATAAATAAATAAATAAATAAATAAATGTGACTCACTGGGGTGGCTCAAAGGGCCCAGGGGGAGGCAAGGAGAACCCGAGGGGTGCCCCTGCTTGAGGTGACTGGATGCCTGTGTTTGCTGTTCCTCCACCACAGGCTGTGAGCTGCATGGGAGACTGTCCTCGTCCAGCCCAGAACCTGTCACTCAGATGGCACCAGGAAGTGTCTGCTATGGGATGAAGGAAGGTGCTGCTAATTCCCTTTACATTCCTGCGTAAGGAATATTTTCTGTTCTGCACTGATTTTTTTTTATTTTATTCTATTCTTTGGGTTATAATTGAATACTATCATGCTTGATTTGTTTGTTAAATTGTTGAATCTTTGGCCTTTATTAGCTCCTACTGGTGGGCTTCTGGGTACCCCTCCCCCATCCTTTCCTCCTCCCCATTTCCTTATTTTCTGGCCCTATAAGATGCGTCAGGTTCATTTTGTATTCTCCCCATCCCAGCCCTAGATTCCTCCAGGAAGCTCTGGTTTTTACTGGAGAATGGTATTTAAAGATAAATCCCTCAGGGCGTTCCTAATTTGCATTTCTCTAGTTATGAGTGGATCAAGGCGGGGGTGGGGGGGGTTGTCGGGAGGTGGGTTTTTTTTTTGGTTGCTTTTTGTTTGTTTGCATATGTAACAACCATTTGCATTTGCTTTTCTGAGAACTGATTTTTCATATACTTTGTGTGTTTTTCTATTAATTGTTGGTTTAAAAAAATGGGCACATAAGAAAGCATATTTTCAGGAAATTAGTCCATTTTCTGAAATTTGAGTTACAAATAGTTCTTCCTGGCTTATCATTTGTCTTTTACTTTGCATTTTTGCCGTACAGATTTCTCCTTTTAGAATGTGGTGTTTTTCACCTTCAGTCTATGAATGTGGTGACTGACGATAGCAATTTTTTTCCCAGGGCTCACTGTCCTTATATTCATGGGATGTGCCTTTAATGGTCATGTTGCTTCGCTATTTTGATAAACCCCTAGATTCATTTAGTTAGTATTTGGGGGGAGATTTTTGCCTTTATTTTCATAAATAGAATTGACCTCTAGTTTTTGTTTCATTTTATTTGTTGTATGTTGGGTTATCCTTTATTTAAGTCTTTGTTTCCTAATGAAGGCATTTAAAGCTATAAATTTTTCTCTGAGGACTGCTTAGGACACATTCTTAAAATAATGCTCTAGCTTTTATCCACTTCTAATTAGCTCGTAGTTTCCATTTTAAATTTCCTCTTTAATCCAAGAATAATTTAAAAGGTATTTTAAAATGTTTAGTCTACTTGTGATTTCTCTCTGTCAAATAAATAAATAAAATCTTTAAAAAAATGTTTAGTTTGATAAATTTTTGGCTGCACTTTTATGGTGAATATCAAATTTTAGTATTTATTTTATTCAGAGAACAGCTCTGTATATTCTGCTTTTTGGAACTTTTTGTGATTTTGAGTTCTGATACAGATCAGATGTTGTAAGTGTTCCTTGCGTGCTATAAAAGATCGAAAATTCTCTCTTAGCTGGATACCATGTATCCATTAGCTTGTTAATTATATAATTTAAACTCTGTATACTTACCCCCCTTTTTTTAAGGTTTATTTATTTATTTGAGAGAGGCAAAGCATGAACGCAGGAGCCAGGGGAGAGGGAGAGGGAGAATCTCCATCAGACTTCCCCCTGAGCCAGGAGCCAGGTGCAGGGCTAGATCTCAGGACTCTGAGATCACCACCGAACTGAAATCAAGAGTCCAATGTTGTAATAAACATGGGGGTGCAGATATCTCTTCAACATGATATTTTTATTTCCTTTGGCTATATACTCAGAAGCAGAATGGCTGGGTCATATGGTAATTCTGTTTTTAATTTTCAAGATATTTACTATTTCTGTTGCTCATCCTTTATCCTTGAAATTCTGTGTTTCTTTCCCAGTATATTCTCCCTACTGTCTAAAGAACTTCCTTTGGCCCTTCTTTCAGAGAAGATCTACTAGCCATATGTTCTCTTCGTTTTCCTCTTGTTTTTTTAGACTTATTTATTTGAGAGAGAGTGTGTGGAGGGGAGGAAGCGTAGGGGGCAGGTTAGAGCGAAAGAGACAGAGAGAATCTCCAGCAGACTCCCTGCGGAGTGCAGAGCCCATCTCATGACCCAGGAATCATGACCTGAGCTGAAATCAAGAGCTGGATGCTTAACTGACCGAGCCACCCAGGCACTCCAGTTCTCCTCTTTTTGACAATGTCTTTTTTTTTTTTTTTTTTTTTAATCCCCATTCATGAAGGGTATTTTTTTTTTCCCCAATTTATTTATTTTCAGAAAAACAGTATTCATTATTTTTACACCACACCCAGTGCTCCATGCAAGCTGTGCCCTCTATAATACCCACCACCTGGTACCCCAACCTCCCACCCCCCGCCACTTCAAACCCCTCAGACTGTTTTTCAGAGTCCATGGTCTCTCATGGTTCACCTCCCCTTCCAATTTACCCAAATTCCCTACTCCTCTCTAACGCCCCTTGTCCTCCATGCTATTGGTTATGCTCCACAAATGAGTGAAACCATATGATAATTGACTCTCTCTGCTTGACTGATTTCACTCAGCATAATCTCTTCCAGTCCCGTCCATGTTGCTACAGAAGTTGGATATTCGTCCTTTCTGATGGAGGCATAATACTCCATAGTGTATATGGACCACATCTTCCTTATCCATTCATCCGTTGAAGGGCATCTTGGTTCTTTCCATAGTTTGGCGACTGTGGCCATTGCTGCTATAAACATTGGGGTACAGATGGCCCTTCTTTTCACGACATCTGTGTCTTTGGGGTAAATACCCAGGAGTGCAATTGCAGGGTCATAGGGAAGCTCTATTTTTAATTCCTTGAGGAATCTCCACACTGTTCTCCAAAGAGGCTGCACCAACTTGCATTCCCACCAACAGTGGAAGAGGGTTCCCCTTTCTCCACATCCTCTCCAACACATGTTGTTTCCTGTTTTGTTAATTTTGGCCATTCTAACTGGTGTAAGGTGATATCTCAATGTGGTTTTAATTTGAATCTCCCTGAGGGCTAATGATGATGAGCATTTTTTCATGTGTCTGATAGCCATTTGTATGTCTTGATTGGAGAAGTGTCTGTTCATATCTTCTGCCCATTTTTTGATGTGTTTGCCTGTTTCGTGTGGGTTGAGTTTGAGGAGTTCATTATAGATCCTGGATATCAACCTTTTGTCTGTACTGTCATTTGCAAATATCTTCTCCCATTCCGTGGGTTGCCTCTTTGTTTTTTTGACTGTTTCCTTTGCTGTGCAGAAGCTTTTGAGTTTGATGAAGTCCCAGAAGTTTATTTTCGCTTTTGTTTCCTTTGCCTTTGGAGACATATCTTGAAAGAAGTTGCTGTGGCTGATATCAAAGAGATTACTGCCTATGTTCTCCTCTAGGATTCTGATGGATTCCTGTCTCACGTTGAGGTCTTTTATCCATTTTGAGTTGATCTTTGTGTATGGTGTAAGAGAATGGTCGAGTTTCATTCTTCTACATATAGCTGTCCAGTTTTCCCAGCACCATTTATTGAAGAGACTGTCTTTTTTCCACTGTATATTTTTTCCTGTTTTGTCGAAGATTAATTGACCATAGAGTTGAGGGTCCATATCAGGGCTCTCTACTCTGTTCCACTGGTCTATGTGTCTGTTTTTATGCCAGTACCATGCTGTCTTGGTGATCACAGCTTTGTAATAAAGCTTGAAATCAGGTAAGGTGATGCCACCAGCTTTATTTTTGTTTTTCAACATTTCCTTAGCGATTCGGGGTCTCTTCTGATTCCATACAAATTTTAGGATTATTTGCTCCAGCTCTTTGAAGAATGCCGGTGGAATTTTGATCGGAATGGCATTAAAAGTATAGATTGCTCTAGGCAGTATAGACATTTTAACAATGTTTATTCTTCCGATCCAAGAGCATGGAATGGTCTTCCATCTTTTTGTGTCTTCTCATGAAGGGTATTTTTACTGGATATAGAATTCTGGGTTTGACAGTTCTTTTCTTTTAGAGATTTATTTATTTGAGAGAGAGAGAGAGGACACGAGCAGGAGGGGCATAGGGAAAGGGAGAGAGAATCTGAAGCAAGGTCCATGCTGCGTGTAGAGCCCAGTGCAGGTCTCAGTCTTGACCCTGAGATCACAACCTGAGCTGAAACCAAGAGTCGAATGCTTAACCAGCTGTGCCATCTGGGTGCCCTGACAGTTATTTTCTCTTAACACTTGAAAACTGTGCTGTTTCTTCTTGGGCTCCTTGGGTACCTGATGAGAAATCCTCAGTCATTCAAATTGTTACTTCATTTTTCTGTAGGTACTCTCAATATTTTTTTCTTCATCTTTAGTTTTCAGAAATATGATAAGATGTATCTTGATAGGCATTTTTTGTTTGTTTGTTTGTTTCTTCTGTTTAAAGTTTACTGAATTTCTTGAATCTGTACATTTATGTCCTTTGCTAATTTGGGGAATTGTCAGCCATCATTTCTTCAAAAAGTTTTTTTGCCACACCCTTACTCCATTCTTTGTGGGAATCCAGTGATACAAATATGAGACCTTTTGGTATTGTCTCTAAAGTCCCCAAGGCTCTATTCATTTTGTTTCAGTCTTATTACATTCTTTTGTTGACATTGGATAATTTCTATTGAACTATCTTCAAGTCCACTAACTCCTTCCTCTGCCATTTCCATTCTGCTGTTAAGCACACCCAGTGAAATTTGTATTTTGGTTATCGTGTTCACTTCTAAAATTTCCATTTGGTTTTTAAAAATATCTTATATTTCTTAACTTAAGACTTAAGACTTTCGGGGCGCCTGGGTGGCTCAGTGGGTTAAGCCGCTGCCTTTGGCTCAGGTCATGATCTCAGGGTCCTGGGATCGAGTCCTGCATCAGGCTCTCTGCTCAGCAGGGAGCCTGCTTCCCTCTCTCTCTTTCTGCCTGCCTCTCCATCTACTTGTGATTTCTCTCTGTCAAATAAATAAATAAAATCTTAAAAAAAAAAAGACTTAAGACTTTCTACCTATCCATTTATTTCACTTATTCTTAGAGCATGGTTACAATATTCTCTTTCAATTTTTTTTTTTAAAGATTTTTATTTATTTATTTCACAGAGAGACACACAGCAAGAGAGGGAATACAAGCAGGGGGAGTGGGAGAGGGAGAAGCAGGCTTCCAGCCAAGCAGGGAGCCTGATGCAGAGCTCGATCCCGGGACCCTGGGATCATGACCTGAGCCAAAGTCAGACACATAACGACTAAGCCACCCAGGCACCCCTCTTTCAATTTTTGTCTAATCTTCTACCATTTGTGTTATTCTTGGGTTGTTGTCTATTGACTGTCTTTTTCTCATATATTGTTGAGATTTTTCTAGGTCTGAATATGTCAAGTAAATATTGAATGTATCTTGGACCTTTTTAATATTCTATGAACTCTGGAGTTAATTCCTATAGACATCATAGGTTTTTGTTTTGTTTTGTTTTTGATTTTTGTAAGCATACAATCAATTGGTTAGATTTAGGCCACAATATCCTATCCACCATTGAACTGTGGCTCCAATGTCAGTTCAATTTTCTTTTTGTTTTTTTAAACAATTTTTCAAGGTTTTATTTATTTATTCAAGTGAGAAAGAGAGCACTAGCAAAAGGGGCAGAGGGAGAAACAGACTCCCTGCCAAGCAGAGGCCTGACTTGGGGCTCAATCTCAGGACTCTAGGATCATGACCTGAGCTGAAGGCAGATGCTTAACCGACTGAGCCAACCAGACTACATCTGTAGTCATAACAAATACTGGTATATAGTTTTCTTTTTTTGTGATATCTTCATCTTGCTTTGGTGTCAGGATAGTGCTGGCCACACAAAATGAGTTAGGAAGTATTCCTTTGTCTTCTGTTTTTTGGAAGAGTTTGAGAAGGTTTGGTATTCATTCTTTAAATGTTTGGTGGTACTGGACTTATATTTGTTGGGAGGTTTTTGGTTACTACTTTGATATTTTGTAGATCTACGGGAAATTTTCTATTTCTTCTTGAGTCAGTTTAGCTAATTCGTGTGTTTCTTGTGTGTATGTCCATTTCATCTAATTTTCTGGCATACAACTGTTATGGAATTATCTTGTAATCCTTTTTATTTCTCTATCATCAGTAGTAAGTGTCCTCACTTTCAATTCTGACAAGTTTTTTTTTTTTTTTTTTTTAAAGATTTTATTTATTTATTTATTTATTTGACAGAGAGAGATCACAAGCAGGCAGAGAGGCAGGCAGAGAGAGAGGAGGAAGCAGGCTCCCTGCTGAGCAGAGAGCCCGATGCGGGCCTCGATCCCAGGACCCTGAGATCATGACCTGAGCCGAAGGCAGTGGCTTAACCCACTGAGCCACCCAGGCGCCCGATTCTGACAAGTTTTTTGTTTGTTTCTCTTTGTCATTAGGTAAAGACTTGTTGATCTTGTTGATATTATCAAAGAACCAACTTCTGGATTTGTTGATTATTATTTTTCTACTCTGTGTTTTATTTATCTCTGCTTTAATCTGTCTTGTTTCCTTTCTTCTAGCTTTGGGTTTAGTTTTTCTTTTACTGGTTCATCAAGGTGTAAAGTTAGGTTATTCGTTTGAGATCCTTCTTCCTTTTAAATGTAGGCTTTCACACCTATAAGTATCTCTCTGAGCACTGCCTTTGCTGCATCTCATAAGTTTTGTATGTTGTATTTTAGTTTCACTCATCAGTACATATTTCTTTTTCTGATTTCTTCTTTGACCCATTGGTTGTTTTCCACATATTTGTCAGTTTTCCTTCTGTTATTCATTTTTAGTTTCATTCCATTGTGATCAAAGCAGATGCTTTGTATGATTTCAGTGTTCTTAAATTTACTGAGACTTGGTTTGTTCCTAACATCTGGTCTATTTTACAGGCTGTTTCATATGTACTTTTTTAAAAATTATTTTTATTAACATATAATGTATTATTTGCCCCACGGGTACAGGTCTGTGAATCATCAGGCTTAAACACTTCACAACACTCACCATACCACATACCCTCCCCAACGTCCATAACCCAGCCACCCTACCCCTACCTCCACCACCTCCCAGCAACACTGTTTGTTTTGTGAGATGGAGTCTCTTATGATTTGTCTCCCTCCTGATCCCACCTTGTTTCATTTTTTCCTAACCTACCCCCCAAACCCCCCACTCTGCCTCTCAAATTCCTCATATCAGGGAGATCATATGATAATTGTCTTTCTCTGATTGACTTATTTTGCTCAGCATAATACCCTCTAGTTCCATCCACATCATTTCAAATGGCAAGATTTCATTTCTTTTGATGGCTGCATAGTATTCCATTGTGTATATATATATACCACATCTTCTTTATACATTCATCTGTTGATGAACATCTAGGCTCTTTCCATAGTTTGGCTATTGTGGACATTGCTGCTATAAACATTCAGGTGCACGTGCCCCTTCGGATAACTACATTTGTATCTTTAGGGTAAATACCCAGTAGTGCGATTGCTGGGTCGTAGGGTAGCTCTATTTTCAACTTTTTGAGGAAACTCCATGCTGTTTTCCAGACTGGCTGCACAAGCTTGCATTCCCACCAACAGTGTAGGAGAGTTCCCTTTCTCTGCATCCTCTCCAGCATCTGTCATTTTCTGACTTGTTAATTTTAGCCATTCTGGCTGGTGTGAGGTGGTATCTCATTGTGGTTTTGATTTGTTATTTCCCTGATGCCAAGTGATGTGGAGTACTTTTCCATGCGTCTGATGGCCATCTGGATGTCCTCTTTGTGTCTGTTCATGTCCTCTGCCCATTTCTTTCTTTTTTTCTTTTTTAAGATTTTATTTATTTATTTGACAGAGATCACAAGCAGGCAGAGAGGCAGGCAGAGAGAGAGGGGGAAGCAGGCTCCCCACTGAGCAGAGAGCCCAATGCAGGGCTCGATCCCAGGACTCTGGGATCATGACCTGAGCCGAAGGCAGAGGCTTTAATCCACTGAGCCACCCAGGTGCCCCCTCTGCCCATTTCTTGATTGGATTATTTATTCTTTGGGTATTGAGTTTGATAAGTTCCTTATAGATTTTGAATACTAGCCCTTTATCTGTCATTTGTGAATATCTTCTTCCATTCTGTCAGTTGTCTTTTGGTTTTCTTGACTGTTACCTTTGCTGTGCAAAAGCTTTGATCTTGATGAAGTCTCAATAGTTCATTTTTGCCCTTGCTTCCCTTGCCTTTGGCGATGTTTCTAGGAAGAAGTTGCTGCTGCTGAGGTCGAAGAGGTTGCTGCCTGTGTTCTCCTCAAGGATTCTGATGGATTCCTGTCTCACATTGAGGTCTTTCATCCATTTTGAGTCTGTTTTTGTGTATGGTGTAAGGAAATGATCCAGTTTCATTCTTCTGCATGTTGCTGGCCCATTTTCCCAACACCATTTGTTGAAGAGTCTGTCTTTTTTCCATAGGATATTCTTTCCTGCTTTGTTGAAGATTAGTTGACCATAGAGTTGAGGGTCTATTTCTGGGCTGTCTATTCTGTTCCATTGATCTATGTGTCTATTTTTGTGCCAGTACCATACTGTCTTGATAATTACAGCTTTGTAATAGAGGTTGAAGTCTGGAATTGTGATGCCACCAACTTTGGCTTTCTTTTCTTTTTTTCTTTCTTTCTTTTTTTTTTTTTTTAAAGATTTTTTAGTTATTTATTTTGGTTTTCTTTTTCAACATTCCTCTGGCTATTTGGGGTCTTTTCTGGTTCCATATAAATTTTAGGATTATTCATTCCATTTCTTTGAAAAAAATTGATGGTATTTTGATAGGGATTGCATTAAATGTGTAGATTGCTTTAGGCAGTATAGACCTTTTAACAATATTTGTTCTTCCTATCCACGAGCATGGAATGTTTTTCCATTTCTTTGTGTCTTCCTCAATTTCTTTCAGGAGTACTGTATAGTTTTCTGAGTACAGATTCTTTGCCTTTTTGGTTAGGTCTATTCCTAGGTATCTTATTATGGTTTGGGGGGCAATTGTAAATGGGATTGACTCCTTATTTTCTCTTTCTTCTGTCTTGCTGTTGCTGTATAGAAATGCAACTGATTTCTGTGCATTGATTTTATATCCTGACACTTTACTGAATTCCTGTACAAGTTCTAGCAGTTTTGGAGTGGAGTCTTTTGGGTTTCCTACATAAAGTATCATATCATCTGCAAAGAGTGAGAGCTTGACTTCTTTCTTGATTCGGATGCCTTTATTTCTTTTTGTTGTCTGATTGCTGAGGCTAGGACTTCTAGTACTATGTTGAATAGAAGTGGTGAGAGCAGACATTCCTGCCGTATTCCTGACCTTAGGGGAAAAGCTCTCAATTTTTCTCCATTGAGAATGGTATTTGCTGTGGGTTTTTCATAGATGACTTTGATGATATTGAGGCATGTGCCCTCTATCCCTACGCTTTGAAGAATTTTGATCAAGAAAGGATGCTGTACTTTGTCAAAGACTTTTCAGCATCTATTGAGAGTATCATATGGTTCTTTTTCTTTCATTCATTAATGTATTGTATCACACTGATTGCTATGCAGATGTTGAACCAAACTTGCAGCCCAGGAATAAATCCCACTTGGTCGTGGTGAATAATCCTTTTAATGTACTGTTGGATCCTATTGGCTAGTATTTTGGTGAGAATTTTTGCATCTGTGTTCATCAAGGGTATTGGTCTGTAATTCTCCTTTTTGATGGGGTCTTTATCTGTTTTTGGGATCAAGGTAATGCTGGCCTCCTAATATTAGTTTGGAAGTTTTCCTTCCATTTCTATTTTTTGGAACAGTTTCAGGAGAATAGGTAATAATTCTTCTTTAAATGTTTGGTAGAATTCCGCTGAGAAGCGTTCTGGCCCTGAGCTCTTGTTTGTTGGGAGATTTTTTGATGACCTTTTCAATCTCCTTACTGGTTGTGGGTCTGTTCAGGTTTTCTATTTCTTCCTAGTTCAGTTTTGGTAGTTTATAGGTCTCTAGGAATGGATACATTTCTTCCAGATTGTCAAATTTGCTGGCATATAGTTACTCATAATATGTTCTTATAATTGTTTGCATTTCTTTGGTGTTGGTTCTGATCTCTCCTCTTTCCTTCATGATTTTATTTATTTGGGTTCTTTCTCTTTTCTTTTTGATAAGTCTGGCCAGGGGTTTATCAGTCTTATTCATTCTTTCAAAGAACCATCTCCTAGTTTTGTTGATTTGTTCTATTGTTTTTTTGGTTTGTTTGTTTTTTTTTTTTCATTGATTTCTGCTCTGATCTTTATGATTTCTCCTGCTGGGTTTAGGCTTTCTTTGCTGTTCTTTCTCCAGTTCCTTTAGGTGTAGGGTTAGGTTGTATACTTGAGACCTTTCTTGTTTCTTGAGAAAGGCTTGTATCGCTATATACTTTCCTCTCAGGACCACCTTTGCTGTGTCCCACAGATTTTGAACAGTTGTGTTTTCATTTTCTTTTCTTTCCATGAATTTTTTTCAATTCTTCTTTAATCTCCTGGTTGACCCATTCTTTCTTTAGTAGGATGCTTTTTAGGCTCCATGTATTTGAGTTCTTTCCACCTTTCCTCTTGCGATTGAGTTCTAGCTTTAGAGCATTGTAGTCTGAAAATATGCAGGTAATGATCGCAATCTTTTGGTACCAGTTGAGACCTGATTTGTGACCCAGGATGTGATCTATTCTGGAGAATGTTCCATGTGCACTAGAGAAGAATGTGTATTCTGTTGCTTTGGGATGGAATGTTCTGAATATATCTGTGATGGCCATCTGGTCCAGTGTGTCATTGAAAGCCTTTATTTCCTTGTTGATCTTTTGGTGGATGATTTGTCCATTTTAGTGAAGGGGGGTGTTAAAGTCCCCTAATGTTATTGTATTATTGTCGATGTGTTTCTTTGATTTTGTTATTAATTGGTTTATATAATTGCCTGCTCTCATGTTAGGGGCCTAGATATTTAAAGTTGTTAGATCTTCTTGTTGGACAGACCCTTTAAGTATGATATAGAGTCCTTCCTGATCTCTTATTGTACTCTTTGGCTTAAAATCTAATTTATCTGATATAAGGTTTGCCACCCACTGAGCCACCCAGGCGCCCCCTCTGCATTTGTATAGGGAATGCAAATGAGCTATCTGACGTCTTATAAGGACGCTAATCCTATTGGATGTGGGCCCCACTCTTGTGACATTAACCTTAATTTTATTTTTAATAAAATTAGGCTTCAGGCTCAGCAGGGAGCCCAGCATGGGGCTCGATCTCATGACCTTGAGAACATGACCCGAGTTGAAACCAAGAGTTGTTTGCTCAACCAACTATGCCACCCAGGCACTGCCCCCTGTCAACCCTGCCCCTGCTTCTTAAAAAAAAAAGATCTATTCTTTTTGGGGCCACTGCAGAGGGAGAGTCAGTGCAGAGCCTGACGCAGGGCTCAATCTCAGCATCCTGAGATCACAACGTGAGCTGAAATCAAGAGTAGGATATCCAGTCACCTGTGTCACCCAGATGCTCCTGTCTTGTCCTCTTATATCCAGGTAGTCTGTGATGTTTGGTTTTGTTCTCGTGTCAGTAATATCTTTGAACTGTTTCTCTTGCTCTGAGAACTTTCAAGATTTTCTCTTTATCTTTCAAGTTCCTTTATTTTACTGAGCAATGTGGACTTTATTTTCCCTGTTTCTAACTGTCCCTTCTATTAGTCAATCCTTCATTAAATTTTAAAATATTTTTAATAAACTTCCGCTTCCCTCCCTGACTAAGACCTGCTGTTAATTATCCTCTTTACAGTTTCTGTTCTAGGCACACAGTATCTGTCTTTACTCTGAATATGCTAGGTAAGATTTTTCAGAATCTGCATTTTGACCAGATCTATAGGTGATGCAATCGCTACTCCTAGCAGGTGTTCTGATGTAGTTTTGCTCCAAAGGGGCATCTTCCTGAAGTCTCTGGTGACCACAGCCCTGTCCCAGGGTCCCTTTTTCTGTATGACAGGTGGCTGCATCGCTATGTTCCACCCCCAGGCCTGCTCCCCCCACCCCTGCCCGCAGGCCTTCTCTGTCTGTATGTGGGGAACCTCTGCGCAGAGAGCTGCCTCCAGGGAATAGAGGAGTGGCCACACAGAGATGTTCAGCAAGGTCTGCCGTTTTCCATGAAATTCTGAGTACGGTCCTATTTAGTTTACATTTTTAGATAAAATTTACATATGAAATACACAGGTGTTAAATATACAGTTGAATGCTTTGACAGATGTATACTCCGTGCAACCACTTCCCCTAATGAAAATAAAGAACTTTCTCATACCCTCATGCCCCTTTGTAATCAGTCCTCTGGCTCCTCTTGAAGCAACTAGGGTGTCCGTTTCTTTCACTGTACTTTTCCCTGTTTTTGAACTTCATAGAAATGGAATCGTGGGGTACTGTCCTTCTTTTGTGTCTTCCTTCTTTCACTCAGTATGATGTGAGAGTCATCATTGTGACTATTTTATTTCTATCATTATTCATCATTATGTTGTATCGGTATTCTTTTTTTTTATTGCTGAGTAGCATTCCATTTTGTGAATGTAGCACGGTTTGTCTCCTTTTGAACAGTTAGCGTCTTTTTTGCCTTTTGGCTATGATGAACGTTCTATTACACTATTCGTCCTGGCTCAACCCCGAGGAGAGGAATTTTGGGTCCCATGGCAGGATAGGGTTTTCTGTACAAGGGACCTCCCTCGTGTTGCTCCCACTTTCCGCAGGGTTGTGCCTCCCCTGCCCAGCCTGGGTGGGTGCTGGGGTGCTGCAGAGGGAGTAGGGACTGGAGGCGTGGGGGGCCTGTGAGTGGGGCCATCTAAGCCCCTGGCTCTGCATGCTTCCCCCCACTCCCCTGGAATGCTAGGCTGCATCTTCCATCCAGCCTCTTTCCTGGCAGAGGCGGACTGTGCCACTTCAGGGACTCCCCGTGGCACACAGGCCACGACTCGAGTCACAACCGTGGCTCCCATGGACCTCTCAGCCTGCCTCTCATCTCATTCCTGGCTGGGCTGGGGGGGGTGCCTCATTATCTACCCCCCCCAATCTCCTCTAGCTCCTCATGCATCAGTTTGGGACCTTGCTTTTCTGTCATCTGGATGACCCTTCTTGTGCCACATGGCTGGTCTGTCCAGTGAGACTGTGGCCCTGACTGAGGCCTGTGAGTGAGAACTGTGGCTCCAGGGCCCAGCTGACCCTGGCTCAGGCCTTATGCCCTGGTCCTCACTGAGGGAGACACTGCAGATCCTAGAGGGCTGCTTGGAGTCCCCTCAGTTCTTCCTGTGCCCATCCTGCCTGGCCCATGTGCCAGCCTGACTGTGGCTCTTGAAGGCCCTGAGCCCTGAGGGGACGAGTCCAGCTCTTTACCCTCCTCCCGAGTGCACCTCACTGGAGGACCAATGCTGAACTACCAAGTAAGAGGAAGGCACGCCAACAACTGATTTTTCTCATAGGAACTACCCAGATGCTTTTTAAAAAAAGGGGGGGGGGAATAAAAATAGCCATATGAACAAAATGTTCATTTTCTTTTGTAGTCTCTTGTTTTCCTCTGGCCCTTCAGGCTGATCACTGTTGACAGCCGGTGTCACCCACACTGGTGGTCCCCCAAAGCTCATGTGCCCTGCAGGTACCCCAAGAGCCCAAGGTCTGGCCTTGACCTCTGCACTAAAATTTTTGTTGAACAAAATAATGTTTACATCAACTTTAAGCTTTGAAATCCATTTAAAGAGGAATTTCTTTTCCAAGCAAAGGTGATTATTAGGATGGAAAGGAAAACCATTCTGGAGAGAAGACAAGACAGACAGCGGACATATGGTTTGTGGTAAAACACGCCATTGCTTTGACAATGGGGGTCTCTTTGCCATCATTTCTTGCCTCCCTTTCCTTTATCCTTGGCCTTTTCTGGTGCCTTTTCCGGGGGCTTTTCTCCTGCCTTTTCCGGTGGCTTTTCTGGTCCCTTTGGCTTTTCCCTTGGTGGAGGGGGAATCAGCACATTCCTTTTGACTTTCTTGCCTTTGAAATGTTTTCTTTGAAGACATATATCGATTAAAGCGAAAAGTCCAGCCACACCAATGAGGATCTGGAAACAAAAGAATGAACTTTTACTTTTTGTTCCAAAGCTGGCATAGTCTTTGCTTGTTTTAATTCATCAGCAGGTACTGGTTAAGACATCCCCTGGTCCCCCCAAACTTCCAGATCAGAGATACTCCGATTTTGCCCCTCTCCCAATCTCAACCTCCCTATCCCCCCCCTACACCCCCCCCCCAATGGATCTCTCTTCCTTTCTCTTAAAGCCCAGCCTGGATGTGGCCCATTGCCTTAGGGATCAGGGCAAGTAGTAGGAGGGAGCCCTTAGCTCCCTTGGCTTTCTGGACCACATCTTCTTCACTGGAAACACTGACCAGCTTTACTTCTAAACTTTGCCTGGGTCCCAAGGTTTTTTTAAAAGAAAACAAGTCCTTAAGTCAGGAGAGAACACCCATTCTCCAGAAGAGGTGATTTCTGAGCAAATGAAGTGCCCAACACGGAAGACTCACCACAGCAATGAAGTAGGGCGTTGGCATGCTCGTCCGGCTTTTCACCCCGATGACAATGGCCCCCACAAGGAAGATGAAGGCGAACAGGTCATTGAGAAGGTCCTGAAAGCGTGGGAGGTAGGAGAGCCAACCTCAACTAGAACCAAACCCCCTTCAACACCCAGCCTGGCCTCGCTTCCCCCGGAGGGGATGGTTTCCAAACTTTGGCCTCATTTAAAAAAAACCTATGTGAGAATATGAGTATGCATCAGCTGGTGGACGTGCTGTGCTTCCAGGGCTGGGCCCTGTGTGTTGAGGCCCAGGGCGCCTAATTGCCTTCATGGACCCCTCTGCTGCCATCTCCTCTGAAATCACACATTTAGTGGCTCTTTCTCCCCCCCCCAATATTGATTTAAGTAAATGCACAACTGTTCAACTTAATTGTGATACAACCCCTCATCATCTTTCTGTTCTGGGGGCCAGCTCCCCTCTCTGGATCCAGGGTGGGCTCTGTCACTGGCAGGAGACTCCGTTGGATTCTGGCCTCCCCAGCTGGGAGCTGGGAGCTGGGAGCTGGGAGCTGCCTTCTCCACCCCTGCCCCCACACCCCCTTCCTGTCTTACTTCCTAGACAGTCTCCCCTTTGCAAGGCCACACTGCCTCCTCCACCATCAGCCCTCCTCCGCATCCCTTCTGGCCTCACCCTTACGCTTGCCCCATACTTGTCTCCCTTACCTTCCTGAAAAGGTCCAGATGTTTGTAGACTGGGCAAAAGGCTGCTTTCCCAGCAGGCACCATGCACAGCCACTCCCTGACATAGCCAAGCTTAGAGTTGGCCAAAGCATGGCCATCGCAACACAGCTGCCCTCCCCACCGCTCGTGGGGGGATGGTGACCCAGAGTTTGTGCACCTTCTTAAGCCTCTGGGCAGCAGCCAACACGGCAGCCCTGGACGAGGCCCGCCCTCCCTTCCCCTTGGTTCCTGTGATGCCGTTTTCTGTTCATTGTCCTTCCCTGGCTACTTGTCGAGGGCCTGTTGTTTTCTTTTTCAGGTTTTTGAATTTTAATACATTTCAAACCTCCCATTCCCCATTCCAACCTCCAGCAACCATGAACTACTGAGATTAAACGGATGTTACTATCTTGCAATATTTACTTAGATTGCTTAAAAAAAAAAAGCCAGAAGTAAAACTTCTCAGAGCCACAGTCACCATTCTAGGCAACTACATGCGTTGGAGCTAATGGATACGTTTCCCAGGAGTGTATTCGTATTTTCTTCCATATTATATATTCACAGGCAGTATATGCTGTTTTGTGTG
Organism: Neogale vison; assembly: GCF_020171115.1. NCBI lineage: Eukaryota > Metazoa > Chordata > Mammalia > Carnivora > Mustelidae > Neogale > Neogale vison. Next base: position 18,819,494 of record NC_058097.1, read on the forward strand.
TTTCAGAAATTTTAAATTTAAATAAAATATATCTTCTAGCATTGTCTTTTTTTAAAAAAAATATTTTATATATTTATTTATTTGGAGAGGGCAAGTGCTTGTGCAGGGTTGGCGGGGGTGGGGTGGTGGAGGAGGAGGAGAAAATTTCAAGCGGGCTCCATGCTGAGCACAGGGCCTGATATGAGACTTGATCTCACAACCCTGAGATCATGACCTGAGCTGAAATTGAGTCAATTCCTCAGTTGGCTGAGCCCCCTAAAGGGCCCCAGCATTGGGTGTGTGTGTGTGTGTGTGTGTGTTTGAGATTTTATTTATTTATTTATGAGGGAGAGAAAAGGGGACGCAAGAGCAGGGGAGGGAGAAGCAGACTCCCTGCTGAGCAAGGAGCCCAACTCCGGTTGGCATCCCAGGATGCTCTCATCATGACCTGAGCCAAAGGCAGACACTTAACCGACTTGAGCCACCCAGGTGCCCCACAGCACTGGCTTTTTAAACTGAACAAAGTTTGTGAGATTTGTCAATTTTGAGAAATACATGTTGAATTCACAAATTTTAACTGATGTATCCTATGAAGAAACCAAACTAGAGACATTAGGTTGTTTTCTACCTTTTAGGAAATTATTATTACAAACTCTGCTGCAGTGAAAACCCTTGTCTGTGTCTTCTTTGCTTATTTCCTCCTGGTATGAATCAGTAATCAAAAATCTCCCAGTGAAGAAAAGCCTAGGACCAGATGGCTTTCCTGGTGAATTTTACCAAACATCTAAAGGGGAATTAACACGAGTCTTCAAGCTCTTCCAAAAAGTCAAAGAGGAGAGAACCACTCCCAAAAATCATTTTATGAAGCCATCATTTTCCTGATACCAAAACCAGAAAAGGACACTACTGGAAAAGAAAATTTCAGACCAATCCCTGATGGATAGAAATGCAAAAAGTCTCAATGAAATACCAGCAAACCAAATTCAGCAGCACATTAAAAGGATCCTCTACCATGATCAAGTAGGATTTGTCCTTGGGATGTAAGGAGGTTTTAAAGGTATGCAACCTGATCCCTGTGGTAGGTCATGTTAGTAGAATGAGAGAAAGAATCACATCATCATCTTAATAGACAACGAAAAAGCATTTGACAAAATTCAACAGCTACCCATGAAAGAAACTCTTTACAAATCAGGCATAGAAGGAGCATATCTCAACATAATAAATACCATACATGACAAACCCACAGCTAACCTCATATTCAATGTTGAAAGGTTGAAAGCTTTTCCTCTAAGATCAGGCACAAAACAAGGGTGCCCATTCTCACTACTCCTGTTCAGCAGTGTGTAGGAAACTGAAGTAGAACAGTCAGACAAGAAGAAGAAATAAAAGGTTTCATATCCCTGATCTCATTCTTCTTTTCTTTTCTTTAAAGATTTATTTATTTATTTATTTGACAGAGATCACAAGTAGACAGAGAGGAAGGCAGAGAGAGAGAGAGAGGAGGAAGCAGGCTCCCCACGGAGCAGAGAGCCTGATGCGGGGCTCAATCCCAGGACCCTGGGATCATGACCTGAACCGAAGGCAGAGGCTTTAACCCACTGAGCCACCCAGGTGCCCCAATCTCATTTTTCTATCGGTTTTAAAAATGTTGTTTACGATGTCTTCTGTTTAAGTTTTTAATTTTAATGCGATATATAGTTTGTCCCTCTCTCTTGCTCACACACACATTCCCAGGAACATTTATTAAATATTCTGTTCAATGGTTTTATAACGCTACCTCTTTCATATACTGATTGCCATATGTATGTAAGTCTGTTTCTGAGTTCTCTTTTTATTCCTTTGTTCATTTTCTCAGGCGACCTTAGCAAGATACCACAGATTGGGTGGCTTAGACAACAGATATTTATTTTCTCACAGTTCTGGAGGCTGGAAATCCACCATCGAGGTGTCAACATATTCAGTTTCTGGTGAAGGCTCTTTCTGGTTTGCAGATGGCTGCCTTCTTGCTATGTCCCCACATGGCCTTTCCATGGTGTGCACAGTAGGGTGGAGAAGAGGCAAGGGGAGAGGGATGAGGGAGAGGAAGAAGGAAGGAGATCTCGCTGTTGTCTTTTCTTATAGGGACACTAATCCTATTGGATCAGGGTCCCACTCTTAGGATTTCATTTCATCTTAAGTACTATTCTAGAAGCCCCATCTGCAAGCTTAGTCACTCTAGATGTTAGGATTTCAGCCTGTGAATTTGGGGGATACTCATTCAGTCCGCAACAGTTCCATTAGTCTTTTTGTTAATCCTTGAGCTAATACCAAAGCTTTATCGTAATTCCGGTATCTTGTTGGGTGAGTCCATCCTTGTAAGAATTTTAGAATTACCTTGTAAAGTTCCAGGAACAACCTCTGTCAGGTTAGAATTTCATTTACTTTATAGATTACTGTGGAATTAAAAGGGTATCATCTTTATGATAGCAGTTCTTCAGATCTGTGAAGTATATTTTTCCATTCTATGTAGAATTCTATGTAGAGTTTTCTTTTCTATCAATAAGTTATGATCTCTGTGTAAAGTCTTACATATCTTTGAACAGGTTTACTATAAGATTCTTCTAGTTTCTGTTGCTGTTTTAAATGGTTACTGTGAAAAGTCAGATTTTCTCCTTGTTCATTGCTCATATTCAGAAAAGATACTGTATTTGTCTCTGGTTGCCCTGTGGCCCTCAAGCGGTTCTGAAAATTTCACTGTAGATACTCTTAGATTTTCTATGTAGAGAATCATATTATCTGTGAATGATGCTAGTTTTTACCCCTTCTCTATTCGTACACTTTTTGTTTTTCTTGTTACATTGGGACTAATTTAAGATCTTCAGCACAGTAATGTACAGGATGGGGGACTGTAGGCATGGCTAAGGAAATGCTTCTAAAGTTTGACCATGAAATGCACTTGTTATTGTCTGTTTGGGTAGGTACTTATTATTAAGATAAGGAGGTTCTCTTTTAAAGTAATTTGCTGAGAGTTTTCTAAAAATTAGTATTTAATATTATTAGCTTTCCTGAAGCTTTTGAGATGACATGGTTTTCTTCTTTAGATACAAGATTTTAAATTAATAGGATTTTGCAGACTAAACCATCTTTGCATTCCTGACCCATACCCTGATCATAATGTATTGCTTGCTTATACATTGCTTGATTCAGTTTGCTTGTATTTTTTTTCAGTTTGTTTATATTTTATTGAGGATTTGTATACCCACATTCAGATAAGCCAAGCATATATACTTTACTTTCCTTATAGGTCTGCTTTTAAGGTCAAAAGCCTACTAGATAATACAACATATTATCAAGCCTTTAAAAAAGAAGAAAAAAGGGACAGATCAATGAAACCAAATGTAAAATCTAGAAATAAACCCTGCATTTGGGATTTTAACATTTAATAAAAATGCCAGTTAAAATCAGTGGGAAGGGTCACCTGGGTGGCTCAGTCAGTTAAGCATCTATCTCTGGCTCAGGTCATGATCCCAGGGTCCCTCAGGGAACTGTGTCAGGCTCCTTGCTCAGTGGGGAGGCTCCTTCTACCCCCTTCCTTTTTCCCCCTTCCCCCACTTATGTTCTCTCTCATTCTCTCACACATGCTCTCTCTCTCTCTCTCAAATAAATAAAATCTTAAAGTCAGTGGTGAAAAGATATACTATTTAATAAATGAATAAATTGAGTGATAGGGTAGAACAACTGGATAATCATCAGGATATAAAGCTAGAAGGGCACCTCGGTGGCTTAGTTGGTTAATCTGACTTGATTTCAGCTCAGGTCATGATCTTGGGCTTGTGAGATTGAGCCCCACATCAGACTCTGCACTGAGTGTGGAGCCTGCTTATGATTTTCTCTCTCTCTCTCCCTTTGCCCCCCCCACACCTACCACCTGCTCATGTGCACACCCTGTCTCTCTTAAAGGAAAAAAAAAGATATAAAACTGAAGTCATCATTCATACTTTTACCAAAATGACTCCAAATTAGTTTTTTAAAAAAAATTTTATTTGAGAGAGAGAGAATGAGACAGAGAGAATGAGCAGAAGCAGACTCCCTGATGAGCAGGGATCCTGATGTGGGGCTTGATCCCAGCACCCCAAGATCATGACCTGAGTTGAAGGCAGTTGCTTAACCAACTGAGCCACCCAGGCTCCCAAAATAACTCCAAATTCATCAAAAGATTTAAGTGTAAAAAGTGAAACAAGTGCCAAATAAAAACATGGTTGAATTTTTTATAACTTGTTTTTCTATTTCTTTTTGAGTCAATTTTATGTAATATTTTTTCTAGGAAATTAACAATTATCTAAACTTCACAATTTATTGGCATAAAAGTCCACATTTTCCCTGTAATCTTTAAAAATTTCTTTTTGATCTTTTTTTTAAAGATTTTATTTATTTATTTGACAGAGAGATATCACAAGTAGGTGGAGAGGCAGGCAGAGGGGAAGGGGGAAGCAGGCTCCGTGCTGAGCAGAGAGACTGATGTGGGGCTGGATCCCAGGACCCTGGGATCATGACCTGAGCTGAAGGCAGAGGCTTTAATCCACTGAGCCACTCAGGCACCCTGATCTTTTTGTTTTAAAGATTTTATTTGAGAGGGAGAGAGCTTGAGCACAAGCAGTGGGGAGGGGCAGAGGGAGAAGGAGAAGCAGACTCCCCCTGGAGCAGGGATCCTGATGTACCCATTTCTGGGAACCTGGGATCATGACCTGAGCTGAAGGCAGATGCTTAATGCCTGAGCCACCCAGGCACCCCAATTTTATGACTTTTTCAAAGAATTAGATATTTTGTTTTGTTGGTCTGTACTGTGGATCTTTGTATCCTATTTCATTAATTTTAGCTCTTATCTTTGGCATTGCCTTCTTCTTAATTCCAGTGTTTTATTTTGTTTTGGTACCTTCTTACAACTATTTTCAGTCTTCTTTTCTACTTATATAGATTTGAATTTGAATAGTTTAGGGACATTCTACGGATAGTATCTGTGAATAGTACATAAATAATCTTCATATGTTTGGGGAACACACTAAATTTCCCAGCAGTCAGGGATTGAGTTAAATTTTACTGACTGATTTCTAATTATATTACACTGAAATTAGAGAATATGGTCTGTATGATATCAATTACTGGTTATCTACATTTACACTGTGGTCTTATTGAGGATAAATTTTAATGATTTATTTATTTATTTATTTGAGAGAGAGAGAGCACACAGGAAGAGGGGGAAGCAGACTCCCCGCTGAGCAGAGAGCCCAGTGCAGGGCTCGATCCCAGGAACCCGAGATCATGACCTGAGCCGAAGGCAGACACCCAACAACTTAGCCACCCAGATGCCCTGAGGGTCATTTTAAAAAATAGATTTATTTACTTATTTGAGAGAGAGAGAGGGAAAGAGGGCATGAGGGGCCGAGGGAGAGGGGGAAAATCTGTTATAGACTCCCCACTGAGTAAGGATCCAACATGAGGCTTGATCTCAGGAGCCTGAGATCACAACCTGAGCAAAAATTAAGAGTTGGACCGACTGAGGCACCTAGGAATCCCGAGGATAATTTTTATGATTCTTCCAGTGTACTTAAGAAGAATATATAGCCTCTTCTGTCAGGTATAGTGTTCCACATGTTCTATGTATGTCATTGGATCAAGCTATCAGTTGCTGACAGAGGTATGTTAAAATCTACCACTATAGGGGCGCCTGGGTGGCTCAGTGGGTTAGGCCACTGCCTTCGGCTCAGGTCATGATCTCAAGGTCTTGAGATCGAGTCCCGCATCGGGCTCTCTGCTCAGCGGGGAGCCTGCTGCTTCTCTCTCTCTCTCTGCCTGCCTCTCTGCCTACTTGTGATCTCTCTCTGTCAAATAAATAAAATCTTTAAAAAAAAAAAAATCTACCACTATAGTTGCTGTTTGCCAATTCTTCCTTATAAATAACTTCATTTATATATATATTTTTTATATTTGGGGGCTATCTTGTTAGGTGCATACAAGTTCAGAATTACTACAAATGGTAATCTTTATAAATTTTAAAAAAGTATAAAATTGGCTTAATCTGGTATTAAAACTATGCCATCTTTCATTTAGTTAGTATTTTCCTTTTATTATTTTTTCCATCTTATAGCTAGATTAAAAAAATCAATTATTAGAGTCCTCTGTCTTTTAAGTGAAGAATATTGTTCATTTATATTTGCTACCATTTATGATATATTTGGTATATATACCATATAAATGGTATTTCTACCATTTTACTTTTTCTATTTAACATACACCACATTCTTTTTCTCCTTTTCCCTTCTATTGACTTAACTCTATTCTCTTTTCACTCTTTCTCCTCATTAGGTTTGATGTTATATGCTTGGGAATTCTATTCTTTTTTTAAAAATTTTTTATTAATATATTCCTTAGCAGAATACAGAATTAATGTTTAATATGTTAGTGTTAACATCATTACCAAATGTCCTTCTAAATCAACGACTTTTCATTCCTGTCATACACCACTGCTGTGGTCCTAACCTGTTACTGGGTTGCTGCTGCTTCATTTCTACCTTTAGTGTTCTCTCCCCAACTCCTGAAACTGTTAATACTTTTTTTTTTTAAACCCCAATTCTGTCTTAATGTTTATTTAGTTCAATCCACAAGCTCACTAGGCTCTTTGCTTAGTGTTCCTTTTTCACATTATATCTCTTTTTGGTTTAATTTCCTTCTTCCTGAGGTACATCTTTCAGTAGTTCTTTCAGTGAAGGTCAGGGACAAGAAATTGTTTCATTTGTTGTTTAAAAATATCATTATTTTACTCTTGCCACCTCATCCCTTTAAAGAAATTATTCCAGTGTTTTCTGGCCAGTGTCACTGCTGTTGAAATATATGAAGTTAAGTCTAATATTTTGAGGGTTTGGGGGGGTTTTCTTATGGGTTTTTTTCTTTTGTTTTAAGGTAAGTTGTCTTTTCTTTTGGTTTGGTTTGAAGTTTCCCTTTGTTTCTGGTGATCAGCAGTGCCTCTATGACATGCCTAGGTGTGGTTTTGTGTTTGTTTATTTTTCTTGGTACACCTTTGAGAATTCAGGTCTTTCATTAAATCTGATATTAGTATGGCCACCTCAGCACTTTTTTGGTCACTTTTTACATGAAATATCTTTTCCTGTTTTCACTTTCAACCTATTTGTATCTTTGGACTAAAGTGAGTCTCTTATGTTCATATTATATCAGTTTAAAATGGATCACTCAAAAAATCCAGTCTGATAATCTCTGCCTTAATTAGAGAGTTTAATCCATGTGCACTTAAAGTAATTACTGATAAGGACTTATTTCTGTCATTTTGAGGTTTGTTTAAATATTTTATTTACTTATTTGACACACACACACACAGAGAGAGAGAGAGAGAGAATGAGATCACAAGTAGGCAGAGAGGCAGGCAGAGAGAGAGGGGGAAGCAGGCTCCCCACCGAGCAGAGAGCCTGATGCAAAGCTCAATCCCAGGACCCTGAAATTGTGACCTGAGCTGAAGGCAGAGTCTTAACCCACTGAGCCAACCAGGTGCCCCTTGATGTTTGTTTTTTATATATAATATCTTTTTGTTCCTCAATTGCTCCATTATTACCTTCTTTTGTGCTTAATTTTTTATAATGTACCAATTTCATTCCTGAAATTTCATTTCACTTTCTACACCCTATTTAGTTAATTTCCTAGTGGTTATCTTGGGGTTACAGTTAATATCTTACATTTACATAGTGTAGCTTGAATTGATACCAACTTAGCCTCAATAGTATATAAAAACTTACTGTTGTCATTACAAATTATATCTTTACATATAGTCTTATTAATATAGATTTATAGTTATTTTTGTATGCATTCATCTTTTAAAGCCTATCAGAAAAAGAAGCTACAAACCAAACATACAATAATACTAGCTTTTATATTTACCTATGTAGTTATCTTTACTGGTGTTCTTCATTCTTTTATGTGTTCAAATTACTGTCTTGTGTCCTCTCATTTGAGATTGAAGGACTCTCTTAAGCATTTCTTATAGGGCAGATCTACTAGCAACAAACTCCCTCAACTTTTGTTTTTTTATCCCTCAACTTTTGTTTTAATTTCTCCTTCATTTCTGAATGATAGGTTTTTTTTTTAAGATTTTATTTATTTATTTGACAGGCAGAGATCACAAGCAGGCAGAGAGGCAGCAGAGAGAGAGGAGAAAGCAGGTTCCCCGCTGAGCAGGAAGCCCGATGTGGGGCTCGATCCCAGGACGCTGGGATCATGACCTGAGCCGAAGGCAGCAGCCTTAACCCACTGAGCCACCCAGGCGCCCCCTGAATGATAATTTTTTTAAAAAGTATTTATTTATTTGAGAGAGAACACATGTGAGAGCAGGGGTAGGGGCAGAGGGATGGGGAGAGAGAAAGAGAGAAAGAGAAGCATACTCTGCACTGAGCCTGGAGCCCAATGCAGGGCCAGTTTCAGGATCCTGATATCATGGCCTGAGCCGAAAGCAAGAGTTGGGTGCTCAAATGACCGAGCCACCAGGTACCTCTTAAGTGGTAATTTTTTAAAAAAGATTTTTTATTTATTCATTTGAGAGGGACAGAGAGTGCAAGTGAAAGTACAAGCAGGGGAGAGTGTTCGAAGGAGAGGGAGAAGCAGCAGACTCCCCACTGAGCAGGGAGCCTGATGTGGGGCTTGATCCTAGGACCCCGTGATCATGACCTGAGCTGAAGGCAGATGCTTCGCTGATGAGCCCCCAAAGTGTTCCTTGAATGGTAATTTTTGAAGGATAATTTCAATTTTGAAGGGTATTGTATTCATTTCCTGGAGTTGCCCTAACATAGTACCACCAACTAGGCAGCTTAGAACAACATAAATTAAAACAAAACAAAACAAAACAAACAAACAAAAACTAAAAAAAAAAAAGGGCACAACATAAATTTATTGTCTCATGGATCTGGAGGCCGAGGTCTGAAATCAAGGTGTTGGCAGGGTCATGCTCCCTCTGAAGTGCTAGGAAATGATGTGTTCTGGCCTCTCTTCTAGCTCCTGGTAACTTTAACTATTCCTTGGCTTGTTTCACCTTCCTGTCTTCTTCCTGTGTCTTCTCACATCACCTTCCCTCCGAGCACATCTGTCTCTGTGTTCAGATCTCTCCTTTTTATAAAGATACTAGTCATACTAGGTTAGAATCCACTCTAATGACCTTGCCTTAACTAGATCTGCAGAGGCCCTTATCTCCAAATAAGGTTATTTTCACAGTACTGGGTGTTGCGACTTCAACATATTTTGGGGGGACACAATTCAACTCATAACAGATAGCAGATGTGAAAGATAGGATTCTTGGTTGGCAGGGTTTTGTTTGTATTGTTCCATTTCTTTCCTAAGTCCATCATTCCACTGCCTTGGGGCTTCATAGTTTCTGATGAAAAATTGGCTGTTAATCATATTAAAGAGGCCCCTATAGGAAATTAGTTGCTTCTGTCTGGTGACTTTCAAGACTTTGTCTTTAAGACTTAGTCTTTTGACAGTTTGATTATAATGTGTCTCAGTGTGGATCGCTTTGAGCTTATCCTACTTGGTCCTTTCTGGAGGTATAGATTTGTATCTTTTATCAAATTTGGAAAGTTTTTGACTATTTCATTAAATATTCCTTCTTCTCCATTATCTCTCTCTTCTATTGGGATTCAGCATATGTTAGTATACTTGATGGTGCCCCATAGGTCTCTTTAATTTTCTTTTTCTTTCTGTTCCTCAGACTGGATAATCTCAATTGACTTATCTTCAAGTTTACGGATTTATTCTTCTGCGTGCTCAAGTTCACATTAAACTGATCTATTCAGTTTTTCATTTCAATTATATTACTTTTGGCTCCAGAATTTGTTTTTGGCTCCTTTTATAATTTCTCATTACTGATATTTTCTGCTTCTGCATGAATTGTTCTCCTGGTTTTAGTTCTTTAAGCATTTTTAAGATAACAGATTTAAACTCTTTGTCCAATAAGTCTAATATCTGGCCTTTCTCAGAGACAGTCTCTTATTAATTTTTCCCCCATGAATGGGCCATACTTTCTTATTTCTTTGCATGCTCTCTAATGTGTTTTATTTTTTTTTATTTTTATTTTTTAAAGATTTTATTTATTTATTTGACAGAGAGAAATTACAAGTAGATGGAGAGGCAGGCAGAGAGAGAGAGAGAGAGGGAAGCAGGCTCCCTGCTTAGCAGAGAGCCCGATGCGGGACTCGATCCCAGGACCCTGAGATCATGACCTGAGCCGAAGGCAGCGGCTTAACCCACTGAGCCACCCAGGCGCCCCCTCTAATGTGTTTTAAATATTATAATGTAGTTACTCTGTAAACCATTTTCTACCCCCCTCCCCAGGATTTGTTGTTGTTGATTGTTGTGAGGTGTAGACATTTGTATGTTTAATGACTTTCTTCTAAATTGTTTTTTTTTTAAGACTTTATTTTTTATTTATTTGACAGAGATCTCAAGTAGGCAGAGAGGCAGGCAGAGAGAGAGAGGAGGAAGCAGGCTCCCCACGGAGCAGAGAGCCCGATGTGTGGCTTAATCCCAGGACCCTGGGATCATGACCTGAACCAAAGACAGAGGCTTTAACCCACTGAGCCACCCAGGCACCCCAAAATTATTGTTGTTGTTTTTTTTTAAAGACTGTTTTCTTCCAGTGCTGCCACTGAAGTCCCTGTTTCACTCGCTTAATGGTCAGGTAGTGATTTGAAAGAGATTTCCTTAAATATCTGAAACAAACACAAATACTCTACCAGTCTTTGCGAGCTGGCTTTGTGTTGAGGCACTCCTTCAGCACCTGTCCAGGCTGTTTAGAACTCTGTTTTCACTTGCTGCTTGTGCATAGCCTAAAGGTAGGTAAGGGGCAAAAGCTCAGGGTCTTTTATGACTGTGTGTCTAGCCCTTGCCATGTGTGTGGCCTTCTGGAGTCCCTGAGGTATGTGATAGCTTTTCACGGGTCTTATTCCCCCACTGAATCTCCTTCCCTAGCTTCTTCCTTCCCAAACTTGTGGTCTATTGCTTGCCTCATCTGGTTTCCCTTGCCTCAGGTGGTTATAGTTAGTAGATATGCCTTTAAATGCTTTTTTGACAAATGCTATCCAGGAGGCTGCTTCAGCCCTGAAAAAGCTCTGTGGCAGGTGAAACAAAGTCAAGTTCCTGGGCCCATCCCCAAGGAGCCACCAGACAGCTAAAAACACACAACCATAATTTTTGAGAACAAGGTCTCAAAGAATGTGACCGGGAATGTGGACTGTTGTCTTCATGGCTCTGGACAAGCTAGGATGTGAAGGTTGGGGGACAGTTATGTTAAAATGCCACAAGACTCTTAGCAAATTCAACAGCTTCTTTCTTTATTAAGCATTCCCCTGGTTGTTGTTATTTTAAAGATTTTTATTTTATATGTTTGAGAGAGAGAGCACAAGTTGGGGGAGAGGCAGAGGGAGAGGGAGAGGCACACTTCCTGCTGAGCAGGGAGCCCCAGGTAGGGCTCAGTCCCAGGACCCTGGGATCATGGCCCAAGCCAAAGGCAGACACTTAATCAACTGAGCCACCCAGATGCCCTGTGTTGTAAGTTTCTTTTAAGGGTTTGTTTATTTATTTATTTGAGAGAGAGAGAGAATGGGGTGGAGGGGTTGAGGGGGAGGGAGGGAGAAACTCAAGCAAACTCCATGCCCAGGATAGAGCCTGATGTGGGGCTTGATCTCAAAACCCTGAGATCATGACCTGAGCTGCAACTAAGAGTTGGATACTTATTTGATTGAGCCACCCTGGTACCCCATAAGGTTTTTTAAGTTAGATTCCAGAGTTCTGAAAAAGTTGATTCTGGCAGTTTTTGACAGCATTGCTTTAGTGGAGAGACAGAGTTTTGGCGTTTCCAACTCTGCCAATGACTAAAATGACTAATGACTAAAAATAGTCATTAAATGGGGCACCTGGGTGGCTCAGTGGGTTAAAGCCTCTGCCTTTGGCTCTGGTCATGATCCCAGGGTCCTGGGATTGAGTCCCACATTGGGCTTTCTGCTCAGCAGTGAGCCTGCTTCCCCTTCTCTCTCTGCCTGCCTCTTTGCCTCATTGTGATCTCTCTCTCTCTGTCAAATAAATAAATAAAATCTTTTTAAAAAATAGTCATTAAATCTGGAGAGTTCGCAGTCATTTTCATGTTGAGTATTTCTCCTCCTCCATTCTTTTGAATCTCTTCTTCTGGGATTCCTATTAGACTTATGATGGACTTTCTCATTCCATTTTCTCTATCTCAACTTCTCTCATATTTTTTCTCTTTATCTCTCAGTGCCATATTCTGGGTAATTTCCCTGTATCATTTGGTTTGCTAATTCTCCAGTTTTGTTTGATATGCTTTATAACCCATTTATTGACATTTTCATTTCAATAACTATATGTTTTAATTCTAGATATTATATTTTATACTTAAAAAAAAGTATATTCTGTCCTCAGAATGTCTTATTCTGCTCTTAGGGCTCTGTTTATGTCTTTAATGATTTTAAGTATATTTCTTACTATTTCCAGACAGCTCTTCTATTAATCTCATATTCTCAGAGTTCTAATCCTCTATTTTGTTGTTTGCTGATTCTCAATTCTTGGACATGGTAATGTTAAAACTCAGGTGTTTTGTAGTTTTGGATTGTGAGTTTGATTTTGAAAAGCCTTTCCCCCCAATCCCCACCGGTCCTGTGGGAACCTCTTTATGCTCTGATTGTGACTTTGCATTTGTTTCTGTCAGGAGCCCCAGGGACATCACCAGAACATGATTAAGTTAGGATCAGTTTTTATGCTAACTCCCAGGTACACATAGGCTGCATAAAGGTGAAGGGTTAAAGTAGTAAAAATTCAAATCAACTCTGTACAAAATTCAGGCTCAAGGTTTCTATTTCTCAAGGCAGTCTTTTTTCCTTTCCTTTTTTAATTCCCCCCACTCAAAGCTCAGACAGAGGTAAACATGGCTTCTTGTTCCTGTGTGTGGAACAAAAGTTGTCTTCTCTCCCTCTCTTTTCCTTGTCTTTGCAGGGTGCTGGCTTATGTAGGGGTCTCAATTCTAACTCTCCATTTTTGCTTGAGACCAAGGTTTTTCCTCCTCTAACTCCTGCTTCCTGGGGCAATGCTTCAGGGCCCATCCTGGCCACACGCCAGCGCTGAGTCCTCGCCACCTCTGTTTTTCCTTTCTGGCACTCATGTGTTTCCTTTTTTTTCCTACTGGCTCAGCCATTCGGCTACAGCAGTTGTGTTTACATTTTTTGTAGTAGTTTTAGGTAGGTGCAGGAGGAAGATTTTCAGGGGTGATTGATTTTTCATTTTGCTGGAACTATCTTCTCAAGTGCTTTGGCTGGGAACTTGCCCTCTGGCTGTCCCTTTGTCCACTGCTTATCCCTCTCCCAAGAGTCTTATTTGGTCCTCCTCTCCTTTCTCATTATTTTTTTTTCTCCTTTCTCATTATATTGGGGGTCCTCACCTACACTGCTGAGACCAATGAATCCCTGGGCCCGAGGCACTTTTGATCAGGAAGCAGAACCAAGTGCAGTTTCGGGCTCGGAATCTACTGACAAAGCTGGGTTTCGATCCTTTTCCTGCCCCTTACTAGCTGAGTTACCTGGGGGTGGGTCTGTGGCCATTCTGAGACCGTTTCATTTGTAAGGCGAGTAAAACCCTGAGTTTAGTGGGCTGGAGGCATGCTATGAATGTGCAGTGAGATGGGAGTTCAGTGGGTGTGCTCTGTGGCGACACATATGATGGCCAGGGTTTCAAGTCCCTAAGTTCTCAGGTACAGCATCAAGCACTTTGCATTTATTTCTCAGGCATAATCCCATGAGAGGTTATTACTGCCCTCATGTTATAGAGGAAGGAAACAGAGGCCACAAGTGTTTGGGTAACTTACCCAGCTCCTGTTCCAATGGATGACTGCTTTGGGCTTAAGTTTGTTTGTTTTTTTTTTTTTTTTTTTTTTTTGTTTTTTTTTTTTGAGAGAGAGAGAGAGAGAACATGTGCATGTAAGAGGAACAGAGGGAGAAGGAGAGAGAGAATCTTAAGCAAGCTCCATGCCCAGTGCTGAGCACTACAGGGGCTTGATCTCACAACACTGAAGTCATGACCTGACCCAAAATCAAGGGTCAGATGCTTAACCAACTGAGCCACCTAGATGCTCCTATGCTTAACATCCTTTATGGGGATAGTCCCTGGAGTTCTAAGACTGCTTTAGAAGGGATTTCTTTAAAATTCTCATTTTATTTTAGTGATTTATTGGAAGACTGGTTTTCTTCTTTGAATTCTGGGGATGGGGTACCTTCTGGAGTGATCTCCCCACTCAAGTGTGAGCTGGCATGGAGGCCCACCCCCACGACCCCGAAGCTGGGCTCTTTGACTTTCCTACCCAACTTCAGCTGCCCCTACCCTGGCCCCATGGCAGGTGCTGAACCCGCAATATTGCGGGGCAGGTGGCACATGTCTCTCTGTTCAGTCACTTTCAGGGACCAAGACCCACGCGTGAATGGTTCCCAGCCTCAGGCGCCCCCCATCTCCTTTCACTTACAGAAATGGGCCACAGGATGAAGGGCATGTATCTGTTGATGGCGAAGGTGTAGATAATGAAGAAGAAGCAGAACACGGACAACTCCATGGTGATGATGAGTGTCAAGAGAGGGTGCACGGTGGAGCCGGTGAACATAACCATTGCAGCTATGAGGCAGCCCTGCTGGGAGACACGCACCTGAGCTCCCGGCAGAGGGTTCTCACCAGCTCTACAGCCCTTCCGGAGCCCCTCTGCAGCCTGCTCCTTGTCTCTCTTCCCATCATCTCCTCCCTCCCCACCCCAGGGGTACCAGACCAACTTACCAAGCTCAGGAGCTTGACCTCGGCGTGCCCCATAACCCAGAACTCTTTATTGTTGTCCTTGAATTCCCACTTGTAGCGGCGACAGCCCTTCCTCGTGCCCACCTCATCCTGGGGCTGCACCGACTTTTCCTTTTTCTTGGGCTTCTGATCTTTGTCTTCGGGTTTGGGGTCCCCCGGAGGGGGCGCGTCTTCGGGCGCAGGGGCTGCTGCTTTGCCCTTTTTGCCTTTGTCAGCCATCTTTGCGTGGGAGTTCTTAACTTCTCACCGCCTGCCCGATCCCTCCTGCTGTGCCCCGACAGGCCTGGCCTCTGAGCGAGCCTGGTGCCCACAGACCTGCTCAGAGGTCCCGCTCAGCCAACGGCCAGGACTGGCGAATGCCAACGCCTGGTGCTCCCCCGCGCGCCGCGTCTCCCTGCGCCGCATCACCTGGCTCCGCGGCGCCACCGCTGCCCGGTCGCACCGCGAGGACCCCGGTGGGTGCCGGCTGACTGCCTCCAGGGTCACCCACCTCCATGCGGGAGCCCCCGCCCCTTCTCCCCCCACCCCCAGCCGCAGGTGGGTTGCGTGGGTGGGAAGCCCGGCGGGGTCAAGGCCCTGGCCACCGCCCCCTGGGGCAGCCTCGTCAGGCACCGGCGCAAAAAAAGGTAACTCGACTTTCACACAAGGCAACACGAGGAAGCACAAATGTTCCTGATTTAGCAGCCCTGGTTTTATGACCGCGTGTGGGCCTGGATGGGTGACAGCATGCAAGCTCAGTGGCGGGATTATCGGGAGGGACGAGGCACAGACGCTTATGTCCGCGAGGGTGGCAGCGAGGATGCCCGTGAGGATGGCATCGTGGATGGCTTCGAGGATGCCTTTGAGGATGCCTGGGTGGATGCACGCCTGGAGTCTGCGGCGGGGGCCGGCGTGGGTGCCTTTCCCGCTGCGGGCGTGGGTGCCTTTCCCGCTGCGGGCGTGGGTGCCTTTCCAGCTGCCCGCGCGGGTGCTTTTGCAGGTGTCTTCGCCGGTGCCTTCGCGGGTGCTGCTGCGGGTGCTTTTGAGGGTGCGGGTGTGGGTGGTTTTGAGGATCCTGGTGTGGGTGCTTTTGAGGATCCTGGCGTGGGTGCTTTTGAGGATCCCGGCGTGGGTGCTTTTGAGGATCCCGGCGTGGGTGCTTTTGAGGATCTCGGCGTGGGTGCTTTTGAGGATCTCGGCGTGGGTGCTTTTGAGGATCCCGGCGTGGGTGCTTTTGAGGATCCCGGCGTGGGTGCTTTTGAGGATCCTGGAGTGCCTGCTTTCCCCGCTGCGGGTGTGGCTGCTTTCCCCACTGCGGGCTTGGGTGCTTTCCCCGCTGCGGGCGTGGGTGCTTTCCCCGCTGCGGGCGTGGGTGCTTTCCCCGCTGCGGGTGTGGGTGCTTTCCCCGCTGCGGGTGTGGGTGCTTTCCCCGCTGCGGGCGTACCTGCTTTCCCGGCTGCGGGCGTGCCTGCTTTCCCCGCTGCCGGCGTGCCTGCTTTCCCCGCTGCCGGCGTGCCTGCTTTCCCCGCTGCCGGCGTGGGTGCTTGCTCCGCTGCCGGCGTGCCTGCTTTCCCGGGTGTCGGAGTGGGTCCTGGCTCAGGTGTCTTCTTGGGTTCCAGGAGCAAGGAGGAACTGCTTTCATATTCGAGTCCCAGGAGTCTTCTCATTTTATCCCTCATCTTCTTGGTGACCACAATCGCATCCAGGATACACATGATTGCCGCTGTGAGACACTGGATCTGTCAGACACAAGACCATACATGGGAAGGGAAGGCTGGGTTATTTTGCGGCTCTGTGGCAACCTGGCTTCCCTCTCCCATCCCATTCCCCTCTGACCCAGCACTACCTGTTCGATGTCTGCCTGGCAGGCCACTATGGCACATTCTGCAATTTCCAGAAAAAGGGATTTTGGAAATGGTGGGTTTTGCTGCCACTAATGACCTCACCGGATGCCTGCAGCACCAGAAAGGACCAGAGAGGACTATTGATCGGCTGTAGGAAGCTCTGGATAAGTATGAGGTCCTGAGAAGGCCCTTCAGCAGAAAGGACTCTTGGGCTTTGTTCGAAAAGAGCAGGAAGGAGTTGCCAAGGGGATCAACCGGGAGGAAAAGAACTTCAGATCATGGACAGGGGTCTCCAAGGAGGGTGGTGTCCCTCAGACCTCTGGAGCTGGTGAGGGAGGGGGCAGAGTTGAGGCTAGGAAGTGTAGAATTTGGGACTTGATCAAGAGGTGAGATCAGGTGCCAGAGTCAGAAAGCACACGTGCAGTAACCTTAAGGTGAAAAGGACAGGAGGCAGGCACACC
The DNA here is from genome assembly GCF_020171115.1 of Neogale vison. NCBI lineage: Eukaryota > Metazoa > Chordata > Mammalia > Carnivora > Mustelidae > Neogale > Neogale vison. Next base: position 18,836,628 of record NC_058097.1, read on the forward strand.
CGGTGGGGTGTGGTGCGGGCTCCTGTCATCCAAGTAAGAACTGAGGGGCTCCAGGTGGTGGGAGCCCCTGGCAAGTAGGAGAAGGCTTGGTGGCTGAGTTAGCAGATGGGGACCTGCAGCCCATAGTAGGATTCTTGGTGCCTCCCCCATCCTGCCTGCTCCAGATGTTTCTCTTTACCTGTCATTTAATCCCCAGTTGCTTGAATGCATTTTCCTTCTGTAGGTCTTGCCCCAGCTAATCTGTGGGCTCCCATAGGGATAAGGGACTTTGTTCCCAACACTAAGCCTGGGCCTGGAACAATCCAATGGGATTGACAAATATTTGCTGATGATGGAATTAGTATAAAGAAGTCAAACTCTTTTTTTCTAGATTAATTTCTGTTCCCATTGCTTAACTTCCAGGACCAGAAGTCTCATCTCATTTCCCACCCTCTGTCTTCAAAGCATTTTAATCTGCCACTTCTTGTGCTCTTCATATGGTAAAGATTTGAGTCCCAGCTTGTCCCAGGCTTGTGAGCCAGGGCAAATTATTTAACCTCAGTTCTCATATCTGTAAAAATGAGAATTGTAAAAATCAAGTCAGAACATGCCTGGCTATGTGTGGGACACATGCTGGCAGCTTCCTTCCTTCATTTCTTCCTTCCTTCCTATTGGGCCATTAATTTTTGACAATGTGCTTTTTTTTTTTTTCTAGTCCTGTACTTTTCTTTTCACCTGCTTTTAAAATACAATTCTCTAGTCCAAAAGGGTCAAAGCCCTATTTATAGACAAGAATACCTTGTTGCAACATTTCAAGAAATGTGTACATTTCTCGAAAGGGGAGTTTGTACCTATTTGGAGAATGAGTATTAGGATGAAGATTTTCATGAGTTTAGAATTTATGTAACTTTACATCATCTGAAGAAGTCAGTGCAGAAGAAGGGGTGATGGTAGGGATATTATTCTGCAAACAAAGTAATTACGATCTGCCAGTTTCCCTTTGCAGAGTTTTGAAGTACTGATTTTTTTTAAAAAGACTTATGTATTTGTTTGGGAGAGAGCGCAAGCAAGTGGGAGGGGCAGAGGGAGAGGAAGAGAATTTTAAGCTGACTCTCTGCTGATCGCCGAGACCGAAGTGGTGCTCCATCCCATGACCTTGAGATCACGACTTGACCTGAAACCAGGAGCTCACCCTTAACTGACTGAGCCATCCAGGCACCCTTGAAATACTAATCTGAAATGGGGTCATGAAGGCTTTGACTTACCCCTCCAACATAGAATAAATGCCTTCTTTCCACTTCTTGCATCGCCAGGATGGCAACTATTAAAAGGAACACAGCTGTAATGAAACTGTTGACAAGATCCTGTAATACAGAATTGAAAACTGTCAACTCTACATGAAAATGTGATTTCATAAAATATTTTAAATTAGTGAATTACCCATCTAAGGATGGGTGTCTTTTTAAAACTTTCCCTTTGATTAATATTACTGCACTGTTAACAGCAAAATTCTTGCATCTTCTAAGACATGAGTTTATGTGATCTTAAGGTCCTGGATAGAACTTTGTCAGCAGAAATGGGTTTAATGTCATTAAAGAGTGCCTTTAAAAAAAAAAAAACTGACAACTTCCCCATTATATTCCCCTTAAAGGGCATAAGAAAGTGAGCATGAAAAACACTAGAGGAATAGGATGCTACGTCCATAAATATGATTTTTAATAATCCTATATGTTAAATTAATATAAATCCTTCATTCTATTCTGTAATTTATTTTTGATATAAAAATTAAATTTTAGGTTATCACTTTATTAATTTAATTGCATTCCCAAATCTGCAGGTAGAATCGCTAGTTTGGAAGTTAGATGGGATTTATTCTGTGGGTTCACATATCCCAAGGAGGCAGGAACACATCTGGGGAGCAGGGTTGGTATTCTAGAGTGAATGCCTATGCTGTTGACTTCTGTTCTTTCCTAAGAAATGGCTGGAATTGGGTCTTTCCTGGCATCTGTGGGCTGTCTTTGTCCTCTCTTCTGGATTCCAGTACTGGGTTCTGTAACTGCTAGCCCAAACTGCAGCTTTGTGTGCCAAATAAAGGACAAGAATGAGTAGATGGAGGCCACTCCTGGAAATAAGCAGAGGCTGGACTTCGGTAATAGAGCAGTAATGGAAAAGTGGGTACTCAGTGGTTCCGTGGCACCAGGGTGGAGACGGTCAAAAGCTCAGGGTGGTAGAACCACGATATGGCCCAGATACCTATCTGGAACATTTTAAGTCCTTAAGTCTTGATGGCTTGACTTGGTAGCGTCAGCCTGTCTGGTGCACCTGCCTGATTCTAGCAAGGAGCCCTACCACCCAGTGTGTGAAATCATAATATCTCCGATGGGAACTCTTCAGTGTGCCCAGTATTTTCCAGTCCTTACCTTATCTAACCCTCACAGACACCCTCCAGGGTCAGTATTGTTATGATCCCTATTTTAAGAGGACACAGCAGAGGCTTAGAGAGGTTTAAGTTGTCTAAGATAGGGTATCTGCCGAAGAAGGGAGTCAGAAACCCTCTCACCGTTGCCTCCCGTCATCCCCCCAGACTGGAAGTACAGCACCCATCTTGGGCATTTTTCTGTGGATAATGGGTCACAGAGGGGCAATATGATACGGGACATGTACGGTCGGAGTGTATTTTGTTGATGAGCTCTCTTGGCCTGCCAGTTTCTAGATGTGTGACCTAGGGCCCATTTTATCATCTCTCTGTGTCAGTATGTTCATTTAAAATATGGGAATAGTGATTGGGATCCTTTGGGTGGATCTGAGGAGTAAACGGTATAATGAATCTAAAAGTACCCGAGGAGTGCCTGGCACCGGCCCCGAGTGGGTCGTGAGTGCATCACAATGTGGACTTGTGCGGTCTGCCTTCAGAATGTGCACAGAAGTTGAACTGTCTGCAGACGTTGGGTGTGCTTCCCATTGAGATCGCTGAGCAAGGAGTCCTGTCCCTATCACGGAATATGACTTGCCTCATGGAGGGACAGCAATGATTTGGACCCCTGGTGGGTAACACTGGGGAGAAAAGGAGCGGGGCTGGTGAGGGTTAGAAGTAAGATCCAGCTGCGTTCTGTGGGCTGCATGACAGTTCTGTCCCCAGTGAACCAGCACAGCGGTTCGCAGGTTTGCAAGAAGCTTAGTCCTTTAGGATTATGTGAACCAAGAGAATAATAATGCACAAGAACTTTTACAACTAAGAAGCACAATGTAAACTTCTAAAAACAAAAATTAACTAGCTGTGGCCATAGGTGGTTGAGAATTTAGGTGAAAGCTAATGAATAATGATAATACTAATAAACCAAGTGTAGACGAGGCTTGGCTAGCCCCTTGTTGACTCCCTGTTGTAATTCCATCTCCTCACCGGAATACTAGACGTTCCTCTACTCTGTCCTTCCTGGAATTTACTCTGCTCCTTGCTCACAAGGAAATGCTCTCCCAAACTGTCCTTTGGAGCTGATGTTTGCCTTATATCTAACATTCTGTCATAGCTCACGCCTCGTGAGCACTTCCTGTGTGTCACATACTGGGCCAGGGTGTTAATCTCATTTGATTCTCACAACAGACTTTCATTATCCTCCATTTACAGATGGTTTAGCAACATGCCTGGGGCTGCCCAGCCAGTAAGTGGCAAGGCCCCTCTGTAGCCTGACTTGAGTGTCCAGAAGCCTTCTCTGGACTAACCCCCCTCCTCCCTTCTGCCTTAGACACATCAGTGTTATTGGCCTCATCTTTGACAGAGAGGGAGATAGAGGAGGGAAAGAAAGAGAGAGAGAAAGAGATGTTCTCTCCTAATGGAGTAAAATTGCAGCTGAGTCTTGTCATATGCCATCTTTACCCATCATCTTTTTCTTTCCCCCTTGAATAAATGCCCTACTGACTCAGGTGCCTCTTCGGACTAAAATGAGAGATGGATTTGTTGCTTGACTGTTATTTTTCCATAAAGCTCCCAAATTCCTTAGATAAAACTGTGTAGAATTTTTAACTGGGAAAGAAAGAGACGCTTTATTGGTGAATGCTTATTTTTAAAAATCACTGAGTATTAGAAAAAAATTTGAACATTGACAGTTTGTTTCACAAAATGTGATATTTGTAGCAAGAATATATATGTGGTAAACACTGTATAGTATTCAACTAGCTGCAACTCCCACTGACTCCATTTGTGCCTGGAGTTCTCCAAACGTGCGGCATAACCTGATCAGAAATGACCAGAACTGTGGTTTTTCATTAATCTTATTTGAAGGGGACTTTCAAAAGCTGACACTTCCTCCTTATAAATGGAAAGATTTTGCTGGTCGTTTTGGAATCATCAGAGTTTTAGTTTAAAATGCTTATTGTGTTGTGGTTTTTTTTTTTTTTTAATTGCTTTCTCTAGGCAGAAGCATCTGCTTGACCAGAACTCAGTCTCTCTGACCATATTGGATAATATTTTTTATAATGTAGAAGTGTTAAAAATATGGGCTATTCAGAAGGGAATTACAATTCATACTTTTCTGGGGTATGTTGACGGATGACACTAGAGTCATGGGAAAAATTGATGACAAAGTCTTACAATGAAGACAGTGACCCCACCATGGGTGGGGTTAAGGAAAGCTCTCTGCTCACTAGCTCTGATGCAGGCCCAGGATATCGAGTCAAGGACTGGCTGGGAGGTGGACCCTTGGCTGTCAGAGTCACTGTCATAGTCTTCACAAGAAGCCACAAGATGAAATTGAGAATGGAGTATGGATTCCGCAGCCCAGGCTCCACCATCTCTCCGGAGGAGGAGGCTTTGCCAAAATGCAGTCCCAGACTCCATAGATCTCAGCAGGTCCGTACGCGAGGCCAGTCCTCTTTGTTGTTGCTCTGCTGACCACCTGAAGCCCTGATTTACCAATCTTTCTATTTCCGGACTGGGAGCCTTTATGACCAGCCTCTTGCCAAACAAGAATGGGAATAGAGGAATCAGGACCTCCGTACTCCTGGGAGCCTCTAAGGAAACCGCCACTTAAAATCAGCACTAAGGCTCTGCCTTGGGGGCAGTGAGAATTCTACCACTGAACTACCCATGCTGCTCAGCGCCGGGGACACCAAACCATCTTGCCAGGAGAGAGGGTCTGTGCACGCTGGATGCCTCCACATCTCCAAGTCCTCCTACTCTGAAGTGACCAGGAGTCCTCTCCTAGGCACACAAACTCTCCCTAAACCAGCACACTGTGTTCCGTGCCAAGGCCTCCGTGGTACCACGCAGTGGTAACTACCCTTCTGAACAATCTCTTAGGCACACGGCCTTCACCTTATGGAAAGAGGAAGACCAGAAAGGAAAGGACAGGATAGGGGAACACAGTGTTGAATCCTGTTTTGATGGGTCTTTTAAAAAAACCTTCCAAGTCCCTTAGATTACACACGCCACCTGACCGGCTGCGTTGGTTAGTATGTGGCGGCTTGGTGTGGACCCCCAGTCCATTGTTCCTCTGAATAACTAAGCAGCCTTCACGGTGCCCCAACCATGGAGCTGCTGGGAGCTCACCAAGACCAGGCATGTCCATGTGAATCGTGCTTCGGGGCTCCCAGAGTCACCCAAAGGAAAGAGGTTGCTCTGACCCAAGGATAGCGCTAGGCCTGGGACCCAAGGTTAAAGGGGGCCTGGCTTTATCAGAGTTGACCGAAGGCCTGCGATTCTACAAACGCTGTCGTGAGCTGTCTGTGACCCCTGTGAGAACAGTTCTTCTCATAGGACCTTCCTGGTTCATTTAGGAGCCCCCACTTCCTAGATCTTCTCCCTCGTCCCTACATAAAGCATTGTGCATTGTGCCTTGAGGCTCCCTCCAGCTCCCCAGCTTTATGGCAGCAGACCTTTCTTTCCTCTGAGGGCTTCAGTCCCTCTGACCACAGCTGACCTTGGTGCTTTGAAGCCCTCAGTCACCAGCCCTAAGGACCTGTACCCACCCACCAGGATAATCTGCTCACCTCCAGCTCCATATTTTAAGGAAACCATGAGAAAACAGAAGATACAGAGAACATAAAATTTAGAAAATCCAAGGATGATAACAATGATAAAAATGAAGGGAGAATGGAGACAGAGAAACCGTTGTAAGGCAATAAGGCAAAAAGTCTGGAAAGAGCCTGGCCTAAAGCCAGGTCTGAGTTTCCAAGCGACGGCCCATGGCCACGGGCAACTTTACCTTTCATCACGTCTTCTCATCCGCTAAACTACAAGCCCACTAGATTGTTGTGAGGATTAAATGAGTTAACACGTATGAAGAAGTATCTGGCACATGCTGTGTGCTCAAAATGAAGATTTTCTCAAAAATCTCCAAGGGCCGAGATTTTGGTTTCCCTTCAGAACCCTCTTTATCCTTCTAGCTCTCCACAACGCAGAGGGTCTTTCATGGGTCCGTTTAGACTCGCTCACATTTTGTTGTGTCTGCTTCCTGTTGTTCTGCACTCTGTGCGGCAAAGAGAACTCAGCAGCTTTTTCAGAGAATGCCTCACTTCAAAAATGTTATTTTGAGTTTTAGCTCAATGCCAAACAATCCTATCTTAAGGTTAGAAAAAGGTACTGCACGGATGTGGGATGGGGGAGAGGCCTGACCTCTGAGTTAGGGTTGCTCGCAGTGCAAGAGAAAATGGTAAAATCCAGCTAACTACCTTATGGGGTCTGATGGACACTTTGTAAGTGAATGTTTGCTTTTGCTTTGTGTTGAGCATTGTGGTGTTTGCTTTAAACACATTTAAATGTTCCAGGAACCCTATGAGGTAGTTATTATGATCACCCTTTTCCTTTGCTGAATTTCCTGGATGGGGAAACGGAGGCTAGTGTTCACACACTAGGAAGATGCCAGGGCCGGGAAGTGGTCCCTGTCTGTACCCAGGCAGAACAGTAGTTCTTCTCCATTCTGCAAGGACACAGAACCTCAGGCCCCATAATAAATAGGATTTATCTGAGACCTGAGGGATTAGCCTCAGGAATTTTTCAGTTGGTAAAGAATAGGAAGTTCTGGAATAAGTTACTGAAGAAGGCAATGCAATGTTCTTTTCTTGACTACTCTGCCATGTGGCACCCCTTTGGGAGTATGGGCCCTTAGTACCCAAGAAGAGATTGACTCCTGCAGTCTTTCAGGGTGTGGGTGACCATTTTGGACAACTCTGCCATGCTGACTCTTGCTTACACAGGGGGGAAATGTTTATAATGTTAGAGTAGCTGCTGTTGGAAAATAAAAGCATGTGCTGTTTTACAAGCAGTAGATGAGAAGCATATCCCTAATATGCAATTAGGTACTGCATATACCTAATTGAAATTTTCTTTAGGACAGGCTGCGAGTTACCACTGTTTTCAGTGCCCCAGTGAGAAGGAAGCAGGTGTGTGTGTTGGTGGTGCTGTGGACAGAGGTGTCTAAGGGATCTCTCTGGGTGTTGGGCTAGTTTCTCCCCTGGGACGAGGGCAGCACCTCTGTCACAGCTCAGTTTTGTTCTTGTCCAGAGAGATTAGCTCTTCCGTTTTCCCTTGAGGAGAGACTGTACTCTAGGACTGAGGCTTATATTTGAATTATGAAAACGAACACTTACAAGTAAGGACCAATCTAAATTAATCAGCAAGTGGTGAAGGGTTAGCATATATATTAGAATAAAAAAAAGAACGATGCAGATTTCCAGAACTGTGATGGCTATGTACGGCTCATGGGCTTTGGCAATGATGAAAGAAACTAGTGCTCCTATGAGAAGACCCTGCAAGAGAAGAAACAGGACGTGTTTTAATGCACACGGGCTAGTGAACAGCAAAGCAAACCCATCAACTGTTAGAAAGTAAATCTGGTGGGCGCCTGCGTGGCTCAGTGGGTTAAGCCGCTGCCTTTGGCTCAGGTCATGGTCTCAGGGTCCTGGGATCGAGTCCCGCATTGGGCTCTCTGTTCAGCAGGGAGCCTGCTTCCCTCTCTCTCTCTCTGCCTGCCTCTCTGCCTGCTTGTGATCTCTGTCGGTCAAATACATTAAAAAAAAAAAAAGAAAGTAAATCTGGTGATATTGCACTTGCCTGTATTGTTTTGTACATATATTTTATTTGTAAAAATGTCTCGTATTTCCAGAAGTGAAATAATACATGGAAATAATAAAAGTGCAATTAGGTAGAGAAGAATGAAAAATAACTCCAGTTTCTTTCTTCTTGCTCAACCCAACCCTAGTCCATCTTCTGGAAAGTCACCGCTGTTCACCGGGTATATTTCATACTGGAAAGAAGTATATACAAGTAGAATAAATATATACTGATTTTGATAGAAAAAGGTAGAGCTCCAGTTTTCTTTCTTTCCAAACAGTTGCTGGTTATCCCAACATCATTTGTTGGGAAACACCAGTATTTTCCCTGAAATCCAACCTTTCTCATGTAGTAAATGCCCAGGTATATTTGGGTCTCTTTTGAGAATATGCCCTTCCATTGAGGTGCTGATTTCTTCTCTAGTACTTTTGAAATTACAGGCAATTTATTTTATATTATTGTCTGACCTAGTCCCCCTTTCAGTGCTAATCCTCACATTGTTTGTGTCTCCCATGTTTGTCTTGGTCAAGCTCCCCAAGCTAAGCCTGTTGGTAGTTTAATTGGGATTTCGTCTAACTTCTAATTTTGAAGGATTAAACAATTCACTTTTACTACTCAAGAACAAAGTATGTCTTTCCAGTTATTTTAGTTATCTAAGTTTGTCAAGTTTTCTTGATGTAGGTCTTTCAAATTTATTTCATTTAGTCGTAGATGTTTTACCATTTTGATTGTTGTTATAAAGAGAAATATTTTCTTCTATTTTAAATGCTTTTTTGTTCATTTCTGCTAGTGAGTTAGTAGAGATTATCTTGTTCTAACTTGTTTCCCAGTTGATTTTGAGATTTTTAGACATACAGCGATGTCAGCTGAAAAAATGATAAATTTTCCTAATCTTTTCAACTGTTACTTATTTCTCCTCATTGTGATCAGCAGTTCCAGAAAAATACTGAATATAGTATTGATGAGGGCATCCTCTTTGTTCCTCATTTAATGGGAGTACTTCTGATGCTTCATTATATATGGTGCTGACTTTTGGGTTTATCTTTAAAATGTCAGTAAAATATGTATACCTATTTTATGGATTTTTTTTTTTTTGCAATCAGAAATGAATGTTGACCTTTGTCAAATGTGTTCTTTTCCTTATCTGACATGATCTCCTAATTTGTTGTTCTTTTAACCTAAAATGTTGGTTAGTTTAACAGAGTCCTAATATTGCATCATCATAGTGTATTTTTAAAAAGTACTGAATATTTTCTGATAATATATTAATACTTGTTGATTTGATACAAGCGAGATTTCTATTTTGTCTGACTTGGTCAGGTTTTGATATCCGTGTTATACTACTTTGAAGAAATAATTCAGAAGGGCTTCTTCTTTCTCCATTCTTTGAAGGAGTTTCAATAGTATCAGAATTACATCCCATTTAAGATTGAAAGAGTTAATGTGTAAAAAAGGCTGTCCCTTATATATTTTTGAAAGATACTCATTTGATCAGTTCTCATTTTCTTCTGTGTTTACGTTGGTCTGGCTAGGTTTTTCTCTATCCTGGGGTCAGTTTTGGTAATTATATTTTCCTAGAAAATAAACTGTTTCTTTCAGGTAGTCGGGCTTATTTGTTTTGTAAAGTACTCTTGGGGAATCCTCTCAGTGTCTTCATCCTTAGTGATTATTTTCCCTGTCTGGTGTCTTAAAGTTCTCTCTTCAGTCTTTTTTCATATTATACTAGCCATTGGTTTATCAATTTTGGTCAATTCTGTTATTTTTGTTTGTTAATTTATACGTTTCAGCTCTTACTCTTTCTGCGTCCCCTAATTCCCTTTTTGAGGGAAAACCTGAGAAATACAAAGGCAGGAAAACCAGCGCTGGTTTAGTAATCCGGGTCGAGTGTGGGGAGGGGCAGGGGAGAAGGGAGGAAAGATGGGGCAGAACACACTGGCTGGCAAAGGGAGGTAGGCAAGTTTTCCCGACGCGGCGTCCCCGGGGATTCCCCAAGGCGCACCCACCCTGCATCACCAGCTCTCTCTGCTCACCAGCCTTATGACCTTCATCATTCCCGTGGGCGTGAAGAAAAAACGCTTGAAGCTGTCCCTGAATTTGATCGGGACTAGGGCCCGTCCTTCCGCACGCTTTTGCATGGCGGCCTTCTCAGCTTCGCTCTTGGGCACCTGCGGTGGCTGGGTGGGTGTTCTCGATGTTGCATCTTTTGACTCACCGAGTGCTACGTTCTTGGGTTGCGCGGAGGGCCCTGAGCTTGCGGGTGTCCCCGGAGGTGCGGGAGCCCCTGGGCGTGCAGGTGTCCCCGGAGGTGCGGGAGCCCCTGGGCGTGCCCGTGTCCCGGGAGCTGCGGGAGCCCCTGGGCGTGCGGGAGTCGCTGGGCTTGCAGGTGTTCCCGGAGCCGCGGCAGCCCCCGGGCGTGCGGGAGCCGCTGGGCGTGCAGGTGTTCCCGGAGCTGCGGCAGCCCCTGGGCGTGCGGGAGCCGCTGGGCGTGCAGGAGCTGAGCGTGAGGGTGTCCCCGCAGCTGTGGCAGACCCTCGGCCTGAGGGTGTCCCCGGAGCTGGGGCAGACACTGGGCGTGAGGGTGTGCCCGGAGCTGGGGCAGCCCCTGGGCGTGCGGGAGCCGAGCGTGAGCGTGTCCCCGGAGCTGCCGCAGCCCCTGGACCTGCGGGACGCTGCTGCTGTTGCAAGCTCCCTGTGGGGGTCCTGGTGGTTTTGGCATCCATGGTGGGCCCCGGGGGCCTGGCTGTGTCAGGCAGGCCCTGCTGCTCGGAGCCTGCCGCCACGGGCAGGCTGGCCCCTGGGAACCAGCGGCGTGCCCCAACGGCTGCCGGCCCCCCGTCCCTCGCGCGCACCCAGCTCTGTGTCCCGCGGACAAACCAGGCCCTCCAGCCACCTTCATCGCCATTTGGGATGCGATGCCACTGCCTAGCCTAGGAACTCATTTTCCCTGCAACCCCACCCCTCCGTGCTGCCAGCCGACCAGGAAGGGGGCTCTGGAGACCATTTAGGGTGGTCTGGGTGCATTCTTCTCTGCCACCCGGGCCCAGGAGGAGGTAAACCCAATCAGATCAGGATCAGTGCTGGCTTGGAAATGACGATATGGGTGAGCGCTGGGTCCAGAGTTCCCACATCTCTTCTTCCAGTTCCCATATTGAGATTAAAATGAGAACAATCACAGGAAATATGTGGAGGAATAAATACATTTAATATACTTAATACTTAGCATCAACTAAAGAGTAATATAAAATTACAAAACTTATATTTTGTCATGAATAGCCTGTTTCTGATAAGGACCACTTGGATTAAATAGAAGCTTCCGGTAAATAAGGACCCCGTCTGCAATACAGCACACTCCCGCCAGGATTCCAAACACCTGGAAACGAAGACACTTTGTCACTGCTGTGGCCACGTTCTGGACCTCAGTCATTCACAGGTTTTAAGTGGTCTGCCCCCTGGCTTCCTCTCTTGCTTCCACCTGATACTGAAAGGGGAAGAGACTTCAGAGATGATTTCATTCTCATGCCCACGTTTTCCCAATACCTGCCTAAAGAAAGGAAAAGGTAACTCAGGTGAGCAGAAATAATATTGAAGGGGTGTGGGCTCTGAAACAAAGACTTGTCTGGATCTCTTAACTTGCTCCCGCATGTATGATTTAAAGCCCTACTGAAGGTATCTAGTTATCAATCAACATTTCCGCCCCAATGTTCAGTTGCCTTTCTTCCTACAGACTCGGCTCAAGGGCCAAAGGTAACAGCAGCTCAAGATTAAACCAATGCAACAGTAGCTGTGACGTGCACTTTAGAGAACTGGAGTGGTTAAGGTGATCCAGAGTGAACTCTTAAGGCTGGGCTACATCTGTTTAAAGGGTGGGATTCTAAATAGGCCTCAGGGAAACAAACAAACAAACAAACAAAAAGGCAAAGGGAATAAACTAGAACTTGGTCTTTAGGTACTGTGATGGCTGTTTGAGAGCTGGCACCTGGGCTGGAAAAGAGGGATACCATTCCTTGTGTGCTATTTGGTCAGTTCCATCCAATGGCCAGGAAGTCTGGCCCCTTGGCTCTAGACACCACTCCATTTTCCATGCTGAAACTCAAACTCAGCTTCTTAGCTTCTGACCACACTGAGTACTTCCTGCCCTTCCATGACTTTGGTACTCTGCGTGTTGCTGGTTTCTCTACCTGGAACCACCCCCTTCGTCTCCCCTTTATTCCTGGCAAGCTGCATTTCCACTGCCAGAGCGAGGTAGTTGCTTCCTCTTTTCTGTGCCCTGAAGTACTCTGTCAATAGCTTATATACAGCTGTTTACATTTCTCTTCCCTGTATTGGGCTCTAAGCAATTTGAGGATAGGGCAGGCTCATGTTCTAGCCCAGTGCTGTCCAAAAGAAACAGAATATGAGTCACCAATGTAAGCCACATAATTTTTTCTAATAGCCACATTAAAAAGAAAAAACAAGGGGTGCCTGAGTGGCTCAGTCATTAAGCGTCTGCCTTCGGCTCAGGTCATGATCCCAGCATCCTGGAAGCCTTCTTCTCCCTCTCCTACTCCCCCTGCTTGTGTACCCTCTCTCACTGTCTCTCTCTCTGTGTCAAATAAATAAATAAAATCTTTAAAAAAAAAGAAAGGAAAAATAAGTGAAATTAATTTTAACAACATATTTTGTTTAGCCTAGTATATCCAAAGTATAATTTTAACATGTCATCAATATAATAAAGTTATTATGAAATTATGTACATTTTTGGGGTAAGTCTTTGAAATCCATGTGTATTTTACCTGTATAGCTCATCTCAATTAGACCAGCTACACTTCCAGGGCTCAGTAGCCGCATGTAGCTAGTGGCTATGGCATCGGACAGCGCAACTCTATACTCTGTCAGCATCTACTGAAGTGCGCCCTTGTAAACACCGGGTCAGTGAATGAATGAGTAAGTGAATCAAGGTCCAGGTGACTTTTGAACAACATGGCTTTGAACTTCATAGGTCCACTTACGTATGGACTTTTTTCTGATAAATATAGTAGTACAGTACTGTAGATGTATTTTCTCCTCATGATTTTCTTTAGCTTACTTTATTGTAAGATACAGTATATAATACATCTGATACAGAAGATATGTGTTAACTGTTTATGTTTTTGGTGCTTCTTGTCAACAGCAGGCTATTAGTAGTAAAGCTTGTGGGAAGTCAGTTTTAGAAGTTTCAGCTGTGGGGACACCTGGGTGGCTCAGTGGGTTAAGCCGCTGCCTTCGGCTCAGGTCATGATCTCAGGGTCCTGGGATCGAGTCCCGCATCGGGCTCTCTGCTCAGCGGGGAGCCTGCTTCCTCCTCTCTCTCTCTGCCTGCCTATCTGCCTACTTGTGATCTCTCTCTGTCAAATAAATAAATAAAATCTTTAAAAAAAAAAAAAGTTTCAGCTGTGTGGGGAGTCGATGTTATTCAAGGTCAACTGTAAATTCCATGCCTTGTCCCTCTTTCTCCATAGAAGAGGGTTAAGATGATCTTTTTTGTTTGTTTAAAAGTTTTTTTAAAATTTTATTTATTTATTTATTTATTTTTAAAGGTTTTATTTATTTATTTGACAGAGAGAGATCACAAGCAGGCAGAGAGGCAGGCAGAGAGAGAGGAGGAAGCAGGCTCCCTGCTGAGCAGAGAGCCCGATGCGGGCCTCGATCCCAGGACCCTGAGATCATGACCTGAGCCGAAGGCAGCAGCTTAACCCACTGAGCCACCCAGGCGCCCTGTTTGTTTAAAAGTTTAAAAAAATATTTATTTTATGGGGAGTGGGGTAGAGGGAAAGCCAGAGATTCCTCAAGCAGAGTCTCTGCTGAGTGTGGAGCCTGACTGAGGGCTCCATCCCAGGACCCTGAGATCCGGACCTGAGCCAAAACCAAGAAGAGTTGGATGCTTAACTGACTGAGCCATGAGATAAGATTATCTTTAAAGATAACTGGAGGAGATTGCTGTTACAGCATTATCTCATTTCTAGAATAATTCTCATCCCTCATGAAGTTGCTTGGGTCTTTGTAAGGAGATGAAAAACCATGGATTGTGACATACGTGGCTGTCTGAGAATGGTTAGTTCTCCCAAGAGGCCCATACTATGGAAAGACAAGGAAGCAGGAGGGAGATTTATTTAAGAACTTTCGGATTTTTTAAAAAAAGAGAAAGGTCTTTCGTATTCACATCTCTAGATAAGAATCTAGAAAAGCCAAACAATTTTGAGCCTCCTATAAAAAATCTCAGAAGTATATCAGATGACACTAAAACTCAATTATTTGACTCTTGTTTATTTTGGCTTGCCTTTCAGGATAAATTCTGGTTAAACTGGCTTGTTTCTCTTTAAGCAACGTTCAAAATAAATCCTTTACTTGTAAGGTTTCCTACAACCTTTTCACCAGACATCTTGTATTATATTCCATCTGAAGAAAGGTCTGGACAAAGAATAACTGAGCTCAGAGCCATCTGTCTCACCTTAACAAATGGTATGTATCCTTTTCCTTAAAAGCGAGCACTACGAAACTCATCCGTGGTCTTTTGCTTGCCATCAGGTTTCTCAGAGCTAAGTGTAACAGATTCCAGTAACTTTTCTCAGTCTAGTCCAGCTCTACATATTGATGTGGAACACATGGGAAATACTATTTAGTTAACTTCCGTTTTAGGGTGAAATCATATTCCTTTAGGTTTATCAGGGCATGTACTCACATAAGAAATATTAAGCCACTCGGAACCATATACTGGCCTAGGAGACACAAGGATGAGTATGGTATAGATTCCTGTTCCTATATCTGTTTTTCAAGTAAGTTTGAATACCAATCAAACCTAAAGCAAGAAATCACAAAGACCTCCACTTACCCCTCCAAAGGCTATAACTCTTGTGGTTTCTGGTAACAGTGCCAACACAGATATAATTACCATGAATATTGCCGCTATTACTGAGTTGAGGATATCCTAAAACACAGAATAAAATTAAAACACAGAATAGAAATGTCAACTTTATATGAAGATCACCAAAAAAAAAAAAAAGGGGGCGCCTGGGTGGCTCAGTGGGTTAAGGCGCTGCCTTCGGCTCAGGTCATGATCTCAGGGTCCTGGGATCGAGTCCCACATCGGGCTCTCTGCTCAGCAGGGAGCCTGCTTCCTCCTCTCTCTCTCTGCCTGCCTCTCTGCCTACTTGTAATCTCTGTCAAATAAATGAATAAAATCTTTAAAAAAAAATTAAAACACAGAATAGAAATGTCAACTTTATATGAAGATCACCAAAAAAAAAAAAAAAAAAATCAGCTGCCTACAGATTTTGAAAGTTCCATTTAAAATTTTTTTTAAATTTCTTTTTAAGGATTTTATTTATTTATTTGAGAGAGAGACAGAGAGAGCATGAGAGGGGAGAAGGTCAGAGGGAGAAGCAGACTCCCTGTGGAGCTGGAGCCTGATGTGGGACTTGATCCTGGGAGTCCAGGATCATGACCAGAGCTGAAGGCAGTGGCTTAACTGAGCCACCCAGGTGCCCAAAATTTCCATTTTATTAAACAAATTTAGTGAGTTTTTTTTTTTAATCCAACTGCAATAGTAAGAGGACACCTATATTATGTTTGGTCTACAGTGATGCCTACTGGTTTTCTTAATCTATGATGCTATGATATACCAATCATTTACACTTAGGCTTATTTCTTTTCTATTTAAATACAGTTGGAGAGAGAACACATCTGGTTGGGAATGCAGGATGTATTATGTGGAAGGTTTATGATAGAGCGGTACACTGGAAATTCAGAATGCTGAGAGACTATGTGGAGTAGTTTACATTGTAAATCAAACAACTTTATAATGTTACTAAAATGCAATTAATAAAAAGCTGCGCACATTTGGCAGAAAATGATAATTTTCAGGAAAAAACTTTCCTACATCTGTATGTAGGCTGATTGATTATACTGTTATTTCTGATGAGGTGGCTCATTCATGTAATAATTTCTAGAAACAGGACATTTGCCTTCTGAACAATGGCTTTAAGGGCTGCAGCTTACATTATGAATGGTTGTATAGCGTGAGAGAGGTAAATCATCTTTATTCTGGAGTGGTTTATATCTGTTTGCAGATAACACTGGAGGCAGGAAGGTATTGTTAACAGAAATATCAGACTTCAAACTCCTGGTAACTTAGACATGCGGTTATTTAAAAAAAATGGGGGGGTGCCATGGTATCATGGAATAGAATGTTAATTACAAAAACAAAACAAAACAAAAACCAAACAAACTAACAAAAAAAAAAAAAGGAGATTTCAAGAAATTTTGAGCCTGTACTTGGATATCACTGCAAAGCCCTGGGTTGACTCACTGTGCTTTCTGTCATTGTCATACTTGAGGGAAACAGAGCAGCCTGCTTTACAGACTGTCAGTTACTGCAGCTTTGGGATAGTGATAACCATACTAAATCTGAAAGCGGATGACCACGCCCTTTCCTCATCAGTGAAGGCAGTGGCCGTGAGGCAGAAGTTATCTTTCCCCGCGGACACATTAATTGAAATCTAATTGAAATCGTCAGCCCTCTTTGTGTCCTTCACTTTTGTCACAGTAGAAGAGCCCCAGGCAGCTTCTCCAGGGCTGTGCTCTGGCTCCCATCCCCTTCACCACTCTGCAGGAACCTTACTGTGTTTCTGACCCTACTTTGTCCCTGGCCAGCTTTCCTCTGTGGCTCCTTGGATTACAGCTGTCTCTCTTGCCCTGCTCAGGCTCACCATTCCTTCAGCTTTCCGGTTACCTATCCACTTGAGAGGCACACCACTCTGGTAAAGGGGCCTCTGGTAACACAGCCTAGGAATACATATTTTTTCCAGGACTTATTTTTGTTCTCTTTACATGTGACAGTATTCACCACTCCTTTCTGAGATGGTTTTCTCTCTTGCCTTCTGTGACACAGGTCTCCCTTGCATTCTCTCCTGCCTTTCTCTGGCTCTTCCTCCTTTAAATCACCCTGTGTATTGGCGTTTCCCAGTTTTACCTTCAGCTTGCTATTTTCTCTGCACCATTTAGGCCAGTCCTAGAGCTCGTCTGCCATGACAAGGTGATGACTTCCAAAGCTGCAGCTTTAACTTCTCACTCTCCTGAGCTTCAGACCTGTTCTGAACATTTCTATCTGAATATTCCATAAGCAACTCAAACCTAGCATTTCTCAGACTGAACTGAACTGCATTCCTCTCTGTGGCCCGCCCTTAAAGTCAGTCCTCTTCGTACTTCCTACCTCAGGATCGTCTCCAGATATTGAAATGGCAGGCATTCTTAATTCTTGTTTACTTAGTCCTATCAATTCTACCCCAGTAACCCCTTTCTCTGTAGATACTGTTAGGGCCATAGTTCAGGCCTTTATAATTTTCATGCCTGGATTACAGAACAATGTTTGAAGTGATCTCTGAGACCTACCTCTAGTTTTGCTCCTCTTTAAGTCATTATTGACACTGGCACCAGCAATTTCCTAAATTGTAAGCTGCTTGTGTCACTCTCCTACTTAAAAACCCTTAAAAGCTTCCAATGGTGTTGGTTTAAAACACAGGCATATAAAGCCTTGCCTGCTCTGACCTCCTGCTGCCCCCCAAGCCTCCACTCTTACCCCCGTGCCTCCACACTATCCTGGCTGTGCATCCATCCCAGCCCCTAGGACAGTGAGTTGCTCTTCTCTCTTGCTTCCCTGAAAATTCCACAGGTATAAGATTTGTGTTTTATCAAAGAACCCATTATGGAAGCTGGGATTAGCAGACACTGAACACCTGCTGAATAAATCATTACGCTAGATCAAAAGCAGAGAAGAATCTGGGTTTCATAATGGAGTAGCCCTGTAGTTAGCCATATGGCACCATTTCTCAAAGATTACAATATCAGCAAAGTCTGATCCTCAGAGATTTGGAGACTAAATTTCAGTCTACACATAGGCCACCCTCTCTCCTGGTGTATTCTGTTACACTTAGGACTCCAAGTTTATTACAGGGACCTATAAGCTCCAGAGAATATTATAGTTTGGAGAAAAAAAATACTAAAATGTATTAGTTTTAATTAACCTTGGAAAGCAGAATGTGAAGAGCAACTATACAACTTCCTGAGTAAAGAGGATATGGACCATGCTTCTCATGTCCTTGAAGAAATCCCTGGAATAATTTCACTTAGACCTTTCTGCTACTAAATAACATTGTGTGCACTGAGGGCCCACGGATGAAGATATTGTGACCTTTTCCCCTAGGATACCCTCCAGTCAGGTCCAGCTCTAAAATTGTGATCAAGTAGGAGTTTGGAGAGTTGCTATGAAGATCCTATTTCCCAGCTTTCTCCTTTGGGACTTTTTCAGCTTGTGTTTAGCTTGATTGGCCTTCAAAGGTGGTTCTAGAAGGTACCACTTGAAGGCATGCTTAAAGCTCTAAAGTCTTCTCTGCTTAATAGGGGTTATCAGCTTGGATATCAGCACCTTGGAACCCAGGAGGATGAGACAAGCGCAGCCGAGGAAGACTTAAGTGCAGCTACCAGTCCAGCCAAAAATGGGAAGGGCAGCTCGGGTCTTAGCAGGGAGACCTACAGAGACAGGATAGCGGAGGTAAAACTTGAAAGAAGAGAGAGAGGTAAAGCAACTCAGTTTTTCCTAGAACAGGAGTAGTCCAGGCTGAAGGGACATGTACACCTTAACAAGCATCTCGAACTTGCCTATTTTGACAGTTTCCAGAATCATTTAGGCGCTTCACTGGGCAGCTATTCTCAGTGCTAGAAGTGTGGCAGGGGAAGTTCATATGGTACTAAATAAATTAGCATTGATGATTATAGACATTCATAAGATGACATTGTGCTTTATTCAGCCTCCCAGATTATTTCAGTTTTCCATTAGTGATCAGGGATGTGCAAGATGTGAATACTTGTGTATCTATTAGTGACCAGGGATGTGCAAGATGTGAATACTTGTGTATCTATTAGTGACCAGGGATGTGCAAGATGTGAATACTTGTGTATCTACCTCCATCTCTTTCCCCAATTTTGAGGCCATATCAACATGTACTTAAAAGGGAAGTGAAGATTAAGAATGCTTTATAAGTTTCTTAGCCATGATCTTAAATTTAAATTTCTTTAGAAAATCAACACTTAAGTGACTTCTCCTAATAGAAGAGTCAGTCCCACCTACTGGTAGGTGGGAGCTCAGAGGAGACTTTATCCTCTGTGGATCTTAAGGGAGGGACAACACAGGACATGGTAGCAGTGGGCAGAGTTCCTCCTTCCTAAGCCTACCAGACATTCCTTAAAGGCTTCTTCTAAAGAATAGCTTATTAAAATGTCTCACTATGACAGCAAAAAAGTAGTTAATTTTAACCATAAAACTGAACACTTACAAGCAAAGGCCAAAATAAACAGGCTATTAATCGATCAAGTCTCAGCATATATAAAATTATGAAAAAGAAAATAACAGTAACTTCAAATCCAGTGATGACAATGTATGGTTCAGGGGCTTGTCCAATGATAAAAAAGGTCATGGATGTCACACTTAGTGCCTGTAAGGATGAGAAAAAACATGATTTAGTCAACCATTACTGAATGCAAGTTTAAGCTGTAAAAAATGATCATTTCTAAAGTAACTTAATAAATGGGTTTAGGCCACATACACACACACCTAAAAGAAGAATTACTACAATGTATGGATATTGCCTTCTCTTTGTGTTCTAGGGAATCAGGTGTCCCTCTCTTTTTTCCAGTTGTACAACTAATACCATCTCTTCCCACATCTGTTCCCTTAATCTTTTTCCACTACATATCTTCTTTTTTCTCTCAGACCTTCAATCTCTCCTCACTGGCTCCTTTCCCCATCATACTATAAACATATCCAAGTCGTCTTCTCCTAAAACACACAAATGCATCCCTTCCATTCACCCTGCTCCCCCAAAAAACTCCCGTTTTCTATTTTTCCCTATAGGTTCTTCTCAAAAACGTCTGTGTACTGACAGCTATAAGTCCTTATCATCTGCTCATCACGCTTTAACTCTTAGCAATTTGGAATCTACTATCAAACTTAAACTTAGGATGTTGCCATGAAAAATATCAGAAAAATGTTTAAAATAAATTGTTAGAGAAGAACAATTCTCCAAAAAACACTGTGGGGGAACAAAGGAAAAAAAAACTCCCAACATTTCTGATGCTTCACTTTTTACATATTTTTTCTAACCTAAATAGAATGCAATCAGAATTGATGAATATTTTAAGTAAAAAAAAACAAATCCTGAACATTATTAGTCAATCCACTCTCATTTACTAATGAAGATATAAAACACAGGAATGTTAAGTGACCTAAAGGAAAAATAAGCTCATAGGTCCCAGTGAGTCGGTCAATGTCATATTTCTAGGAGCTGTCATGTTATAGCTCTATCCAAAGGCTCTAGGTTCTTGGAAAGTGGATTTGTCAAGAGTTTTCCCTGGCTAGACTTTTTATGATCAGTCTATCTGCTAGTAGTGTCTACATGCTCTTTTTAACCTTAAATCTCTATGGGCTACTTATTCATGATTCTTTCAATTACCTTATTAGTACAAAAATAGCCTACCTTTGAACTTCTAAATTGATCAGTTTGATTATGTAGCAAATATACAATCAGTAACTAAATAAGCCGTTCTTTATAATTAATATAATTACTATTAGCAACATTTCACCTCAAAGCACTTGATTTACTCTATTGAATCACAGTCTTGAGTCCATGGATTATGAAATTTTGGGTCACTATTTCAGCCCCCATCTTCTGTAAACTTTCTACACCATGGAATTTGACACTGGTGATTAATTCATTTTCTGATAAGTTCCTATGATTTGAGTCATACTGAATTCTCCCCCCAATCTGTTATTTACAGCTCTTCTATATTACTCTTAGGCTTTGTCTCCAGTTCTCTTTTAAATATCCCACTAATACCTCAGACATTTCTTCATCACTTTATGGAAACTGCTTTTGCTCAGATTATCAGTGATTTCAGAATTACTAAATTTAATGAACATTTTATTTTTTAGTTCTTATCCTGTTGGACTCCCATGGGTTAATTGCCATTGGCTGTCTGTTTCCTATTTTCCTACTCCTTTGGCTTGCATGTCACTTTTTCTACTTCTTATAAACTCTGCAACTATTCACCCTTGGTGGGCTTCTCTCCTTTTACCCATCCTTTGAAAACACTGGCATTCCTTTAGATTCTGTTCACCACCCAACTGATGAATGTGGGTTCCTATTGGAGGTCATTCCTCAACATCTCACACGTAAATAGCCATTTGCAATCTTTATCTGAATACCTATAGGAATCTCAAATTCACCGTATCCAACACTGAACTCGTCTTGCCCATTCCTCCTGTATGCATTATCTTAACTGGTGATACCACCACCTATCTTATCCCCCACCCAGAAACCTATTACCAGTGCTCCTAATACTCCCCGCAACTGATCAATCGTCAGGTCTGCTGATCGAATGCTAACCATCTTGGGAAACCACTCCCTCCCTACAGCTACTGACCTTCAGAATTTCCCCTGAACTACCATGACAAAGGTATTATAGTATAATATCTAAAATGCAAATGCACTTCTCAGTGGCTTCCTGTGTCCTTTAGAATAGAGCCTACCTCTCACAGGATAAGTCCAATGTTTAATTCTCAAATTGAACTTCTGATCCTCCTCCTACAGTCGCCTTACCCACAGGCTTTCAGTGGATGGCAACTCCACCCTTCCAGTGCTTAGGCCAAAGACTTTGGAGTTATCCTGACTCCTCTCTTTTTCTTACATCATACCTGGTTCATCAGCAAATCATATTGGGGCTACTTTCAAACTATATCCCAAATATGATCACTTCCTGTAGCATACTGTGCCAACACCCTGGTCCGAGCCGCTATCCTCATTTCCAGATTACTGCAATAGCTCTAACTGGTCTCCTAGTTCTACCCTTACTTTTGCATCAATACCCTCCTGTCTCTCTGACCAATCCATTGTCAACACAGCAGCTGGTCTATTTTTTTTTTTTTTAATGTTAGTCAGATCATATACAACCTTACTCAAAGCCTTCCTCATCTACTGTGTCCCCAGTCACTCCACTCCTGCCATACTGCTTTCCTTGCTTTTTCTTGAACCCTTGAGGTACATTCCTGTCATAGGGCCACTGTAATGGATGTTCCTTTTTCAAACCCTTCTCCTCCAAGTATTCTCATAACTAACTCCCTAGCCTCACTCAACTCTTTGCTAAATTATCATCTCAACAAGGCCTAACCTGACCACTCTATTACTGGACCCTGCAACCTTCCTCTCCTTACACTCCTTTCCCTGGCTTTTTTTCCTGTTTTATAGCACGTACAACTTTTTACAATACTGCATCATTTATTTACTGTGTTTACTATTTGTCTCCGCTGCCTTCCCAACCCAATATGTAAACTCCATGAGGACTAGGGATCTTTGCTTTGTTCACTGATATCTCCTCAGAGCCTAGAGCAGTGCCTGGAACATGGTAAGCTTTCAATAAGTATTTCTTGAATGAAAAAAAATAAGGCAACACCTATCTTGTTAAAATTTGCTGCAAAAATCATGCTGTTTTTTTTCCCCCTCATGTCTTTGCTCATGGTAGCTCATGGCTGCCCCTCAGACCCTACTCATGTTCCTCTAGGAAGCTTCCTGATACCTCTCCTTCTCTTGTGCTTGGTTAAATGTCTCATTCTCTGGCCTATCCCCATCTTATCATGTATTTTATAGCTATCTGCTCATAGGTCTGTCTCTTTGACTAACCTGAATAACTCCATGAGCCAGGGACTTCTGTCTTGGTTGTCTTTGTTGTTCCAAGGCCTAAGTCAGGTCTTACAATACAGCTAAATACTCTAAGTGTTTGTTGAGGGGATTGATATGTCTGAAATGAAACCTTTCTCACAAGATCATATTCCCCCTCCAGTGTTCTTCCAGAGCTTTCAGTACTGGGGATAAAACTCTAGACCTGCAAGTCACTTCTTCCCTGATTACTCCTAACCCAAAGTAATCTCTGTCCTTTGAATTCCAGAGTAGTTTCCTAAACCTCTCACATACACTTTGACTTCTATTACATTAATTTCTCAGAATCACACACTTTTGGTGTGGGAGGGACCTTTATTCTAGTTTGTTCTACCCACTCACCGGGAATTACAGCATCTTCCCTAGGTGCTTATCTGTGCATTTTACCTTTGCTGTTTGGGAATGTACTGCCTTCCCAAGTGATGTGGCCACTTAATTTGGGAAATTTTCCCAATAGAAAATTCTTCCTCATATTAAGTGGAACTGTTTGCCTGTAGCTTTTAACTATTTCTATCCCCTCCCCTTTAGGGATCACATCTTCAAAATTTAAAAAAATGTTTTTCCTTCCCCTCCCCCCGCCCCCAGTTCCTTCAACATACTCTCCTGTGACAGTCTCCACTTCTCTAACTAGCCAGGGCACCTCCTTCAAATGATGGCTCATTCTCTCCAGACCTCTGTACAGAACTAACTGCAGTGCGCCCGGCATGCCTGACGCCCCGAAGCCCGCAGCCCCGCTGTCATGTGCGGGGTACAAGCGCAGCTGCCGGGCCTGCTAACCTGGGTATCTGGTGTGCAGGTCCAAGTGGGGGCCACTCAGGCAGACGCGCTTCCTTGGCTTTAAGAATGTGTCTGTGAACCCCTGAAGGGCAGGACAGTGCCTTCTTTCTCTCCTTCTGTCCCCAGGGTGCCCCGGGAACCGCCTTGCCTCTGGGGAGGCCTAGGCTGAAAGAGAAGGTAGGGGATTCCTCTTTATCCTTGAGAGCCATCCCCCGCTGCCCCTGAGCACGCCCCAATACCACCTCCACTCGCCCCAATACCACCTCCACTCGCCCCAATACCGCCCCCACTCGTGGCCCGGCCTCACCAGCCTTAGGATCTTCACGTGGCCTTTTACGCTAAAGCAGAAGGGACGATGCTTCGGCTTCAGGGTGGGCATCATGTCTGCAGACTTGCAGCAGCACCACTTCTCCCCCTCATCCCCTCTCCTCCCCGCACAGCTCTGCCAGGCCTCGAGTGGGGACAGCAACCGCCACTAGGGCTGCGAACCACCCTTCTAGGATTCCCGCCCTCGCGCGCGCATGCGCACGTCACTACGGTCCCCCCCCCCCCCCGCCCCGCGCTCGTGCGCATGCGCCTCACGGGCTGGGCGGCAGGCCTCTCTGACTTTGCTGCCTTTTGGGGTTCGTCTGCTGCATTTCTGTGGACCTAGAGGGGTTGTGGGGTGGGGGGGCGCGCCTCACAGGCAGGCGGGCCTTAGCGCTGCCCTGCTCGGCTCCGCCGGGTACAAACAACTGCTCTCCAGCTCTAGGTAAGTGCTTTCCAGTCAGGTAGTGCTTCCGGAGAGTGGTCAGGGAGGGATTTGGGGTGTTCAGGAATGGCTGCAGAGTTACCCCGGACTATGAGCATCTCAAATACCAACTCCCTAGAGAAGCTTTCCCGTGGTCACCCCGTCTAGAGCAGCCACCATCACCCTCGTCACAACACTTATCAGTAGCCAATATATTTTACTATAAATTGCACAAAAGCCAGGACCTGCCTGTGTATACTCCTTTCCCTGCAGGGTTCCCAGGGTCTGGCACATAGTAGATGTTTTTTTTTCAATTTATTTATTTTCAGAAAAACATTATTCATTATTTTTTCACCACACCCAGTGCTCCATGCAAGCCGTGCCCTCTATAATACCCACCACCTGGTACCCCAACCTCCCACCCCCCCCGCCACTTCAAACCCCTCAGACTATTTTTCAGAGTCCATAGTCTCTCATGGTTCACCTCCCCTTCCAATTTACCCAAATTCCCTACTCCTCTCTAACGCCCCTTGTCCTCCATGCTATTGGTTATGCTCCACAAATAAGTGAAACCATATGATAATTGACTCTCTCTGCTTGACTGATTTCACTCAGCATAATCTCTTCCAGTCCCGTCCATGTTGCTACAAAAGTTGGGTATTCATCCTTTCTGATGGAGGCATAATACTCCATAGTGTATATGGACCACATCTTCCTTATCCATTCATCCGTTGAAGGGCATCTTGGTTCTTTCCATAGTTTGGCGACTGTGGCCATTGCTGCTATAAACATTGGGGTACAGATGGCCCTTCTTTTCACGACATCTGTGTCTTTGGGGTAAATACCCAGGAGTGCAATTGCAGGGTCATAGGGAAGCTCTATTTTTAATTTCTTGAGGAATCTCCACACTGTTCTCCAAAGAGGCTGCACCAACTTGCATTCCCACCAACAGTGGAAGAGGGTTCCCCTTTCTCCACATCCTCTCCAACACATGTTGTTTCCTGTTTTGTTAATTTTGGCCATTCTAACTGGTGTAAGGTGATATCTCAATGTGGTTTTAATTTGAATCTCCCTGAGGGCTAATGATGATGAGCATTTTTTCATGTGTCTGATAGCCATTTGTATGTCTTGATTGGAGAAGTGTCTGTTCATATCTTCTGCCCATTTTTTGATGTGTTTGTCTGTTTCGTGTGGGTTGAGTTTGAGGAGTTCATTATAGATCCTGGATATCAACCTTTTGTCTGTACTGTCATTTGCAAATATCTTCTCCCATTCCGTGGGTTGCCTCTTTGTTTTTTTGACTGTTTCCTTTGCTGTGCAGAAGCTTTTGATTTTGATGAAGTCCCAGAAGTTTATTTTCGCTCTTGTTTCCTTTGCCTTTGGAGACGTATCTTGAAAGAAGTTGCTGTGGCTGATATCAAAGAGATTACTGCCTATGTTCTCCTCTAAGATTCTGATGGATTCCTGTCTCACGTTGAGGTCTTTTATCCATTTTGAGTTGATCTTTGTGTACGGTGTAAGAGAATGGTCGAGTTTCATTCTTCTATATATAGCTGTCCAGTTTTCCCAGCACCATTTATTGAAGAGACTGTCTTTTTTCCACTGTATATTTTTTCCTGTTTTGTCAAAGATTAATTGACCATAGAGTTGAGGGTCCATATCAGGGCTCTCTACTCTGTTCCACTGGTCTATGTGTCTGTTTTTATGGCACATAGTAGATTTAAAATATGTGCTGTCTGAATCAACGGCCTGGGCCTCATTCCCTGCCCTTGCCCCCAGGATATCACAGTCTGAACTAACAGCCTCATCCCAAATCAGAAAAACGTTGAACTTAATCTTGAAGTTTATGGGGGGCGTGTTTATGGCAGATAATACAGGGCCCCTGGCAGATAATATAGAAAGCTCCAGATGGGGTGTGGCTTTCTGGTAGCAGATCCAGAGACTGAGCCCTCTTGCAAATGACTTCCTCTTTTCTGTCCTAGAGGAGACTGCTAGTGCCTTACACTCCTGAAAGAGGAAGGAAGCCCCTCCACCCAAGCTGTAGAATGGGCATGCCCACACCGTTTTTAGTGCAGCTTTTTAGGTTTCAGGGCCTGGGCCTGTTGAATTATATATACCATAATATAACCCATTTACCTCACTCCTGGGTTGAATTTTTGCTACCTGACTACAGATGAGATTTGCAGGCTTCCTTCCCACCCCCAGTTGTCTGTTCAGATGGAATATTGGTTGCACCTTTGTTAAAAGATAAACTGAGATGTATTAAACATCTTAAGAGTTTGGGCAAAAATTGATTTGATTTGGGCAGCATCTAATCTAGCAGATAGAAAGGAGCTCCAAGGAGCTATACAAAATGAAAACCTTTTATAGTCAAAAGGAAGCAGGAACAAGGAAATAACACTGGCAAAGAAGCTGGGTGTTTGTTGCAAGGTTGCTTTGCTTTAGGTGTTGGCCAAAGTCTATAAAGCAGATTACCTAACTAGTATTGATCACCTAGGCTATTCCTTATGGACTGGCCTAATGTTCCATTTCTAGAAGAGTAAAAATGATTAAGTCTTGGTTTGGTGAAGTGGGGTTTAGCATAAGCAATTCCATTTTGGGCCCTTGTGGTTTTTTCCGTGGTTTTGTTTTGTTTCATTGTTGCTGTTGTAACACTTTCTTGAGGCATCTAGTACATTTATAGTCTAGACCCTGGTTATGTTCAAGTGCAGAGGAAAGAGTGCAGGCTGTGAGACAAGATAGATGGCTTGAATTCCAGCTTCACCCCTTAATGAATGCTAAAAAAGTCACCTAAATTTCCGAGGATCAGCTCAGTGAGGATTATGGGAGTGACAATATCCACTTGCAGGACTGTTGGGAAGAATAAATGACACCCTAAGTGCGTGTCAGGTGTCTGGATACAACACGTGCTCAATTAAGTAATCTCCAGTAATTAATTCACCAACCAGTTGAGGGTATTGTTGGCCACCCATCCCCCAAGCCTTGCCAAGTCGGGGTTCATTCCGCCAGCGTCCCGTTAGACGGAAGATTTCTTGGCTGCAACCTGCTCAGGTCCCGCCCTGAAATGTTGTCCCTCACGGAGAGCGGGTGAAAAGCGACCGGGTCTCTTTAAGAGCCCGGTCCCAGCAGGCGCCCCGGCGACCAGCGTGGCGATGGAGGCGGCGCGCTGCGCTGGCGCAGACTCGCGCTGGGAGGAAGCCGCGCCGTCGGGTCCGGCCGCCGGGATATGCTGCTGCGGCCGCTGCGGAACTGGGCAGCCCGGGCGCTGCGGCGCGAGGGGCCTGGGAGCCTCGCCCCGGGCCAGGGGACGCGCGGGGCGCAGCACCGGGCCTCGCTTCGCGGTAACGCGTCTCTCTGTTCCATCTTTGGCGGCCCGCGCCTGGCGCTCCGTGGCCGCCGGTCTCACTCCCCGACCTCCATTCCGCCTGAACCCGAAGCTACTCCTAGGCGCCGGGATTTTGTCCCGGCGGCTGCCGGGCGGTGGAGGGGCAAGGGCGGTCATCGCCAGCGGGCTGCGAGCGGGTGGGGCCGTGGAGATCCCTCTAGAGAGGAGTAAGACCCTCCCACCCCTGTTCGCTGGGGCTGCCCCTGTCCCGGTCCCGTTCCAGGTCCGATTCTCGTGGCTTTGGGGGAGACAGAGGCCCGGAGATGCAGCTAACCAGTCCCCAGCGCGGGGTGGGTGCTTTAGTCCTCGAAGCCTTCCTGCTCCCACTGGGAGTGGAGACTTCCCAGTTCAGAAACGGGAACCGCCAGCGGAATAGTTACGTTACAGCGTCCTTTGGCCTCGGGCTGTTGGGTGGCACCTCAGAACCACCTGTGTGGTGGCTGGGCCAAAACCCATGCCCGCTGCCCCCAGTGGAGGGCCCCCTTGCTGCCCTCATCTGTGAGGATCATAATATGAAATGTGTGGAAAATGGAAAGTGTAATACACCAAGTGAAAAAAAGCCGAGCACAGGTGGGGCCCAGAGGTGCCAGCTGGACCCAGGCAGCAGCTGCACAGTGTCATGTGGAGGTAGACAGCAGTGGCGGGTCTGCCTCCACCCACCCGCCCAGGGTCTCCATTGTCATTGGAAGACATTTTTAGGCCAGGGAGTAAGTGTAAACATTACTGTTTTTGTGGTGGTTTCCAAAATTAAGAGAAAGAGTGAATCACTTAAAACTTGATTTTGTTTCTTTTGTAGATAAAGATAGAGAAAACAAAAAAGAGAAAAAATCAGTGGTAAGTCTTTTATGTGCACTCCCCAGTGTAGTGTATGTGTGTATGTGTGTATAATAAAGTGGGAGGATTATATATTCTGAGAGAGAAGGGGAGAGCTGAGGGCAGTGAAGGAATGTGTGCACATAGTAAAAGACAAAAATATGAGGATCTTCAGGGATGAGGAAGTCTGTCTCCACCCCTGGACCTCAGACCCCCTGCCCAGAGGCCACCTGTCCGCAGTTGCTGGTATGTCCTTATCAAAAGTCTGCACAGTTGGGAGCGTACATGTATTCAAAGCCTTTAGGTGGGTTTGGACTGCCAGCTTGATGAATTATTACAAAAGGATTTAAAAAATGCTCCTCTGTGTGGGGAAGGTTGGTTTTACCCTGGGTTAATGGGTGGCTGCCTGGCTTTGAGACAAGGTGTGCTCGCTGCCGCCCCCTGCCGTCCAGTGTTGAGACTAGTGGGTGGGTGGGGGTATCGGAGAGAATCCATGGGAGTCCACAGACAGGACTTCAGCCACTGTAGTGACTTTGAGATGCCAGCTGTGGAGTGGGCCTGGGGCTGGTGTGAGGTCGAAGGTTAAAGAGGGCCAAACTAGACATGTTCATGGGGATGCTGGAGGCTTTAGCTGGCTGGGTTGGGGAACAACATTTTGGTCACCGTCAGTCCAGAGGCTCAGTTCCTTGAGGAAGCTAGAAGTTGGTAGCTTCTGTGGCTCGGAAGGGAGTGCTTTGTTGGCTGGCGACAGGAATACCTTGGCTGAGATCTGCAGAGGGCAGAAAGGGTGGGCAAGCCCTTGGGGTATTTGGAGGAGATGGAGAGGGCCTGGGAAGGAGTCAAGTCACACAGAGAGCATTGGTGATTGAAACACTTGGGCTTTATGGAAGTGTGTTGAAATGAGAGGTGGAGTGGGTTCTAAAGGTGGGTACCACAGAAGAAGGGGTATTATGTTGCACTGGCGGGGAATTGATGCATTGCTGTGCTAATTATCAAGCTAGCACTTATGTGAGCCAGGCCTGTCCTGGGTGCTTTCAGACACATAGTAGGTCCATCAGAAGTGGTATGGAGTGTGCACTTAGGCCCAAGGCTACTCTTAAGCATTCAAATCTAATGAGTTCTTGGGGACCAAATAGCCCCTGTTATTAGTGAGTCCCTATTCTAATGGGAGAGAGGGCAATAAATAGGACCGTGGTGGACCCAGAACAGCAGTGAATCTGGGGGCTGTTGAGTAGAGGACAGGGCCTCCAGAGGACAGTGACTGAGGGGAGCCTTGGGGAGCTTTGAAGCCTTCTGGGAGATGAAGGAAAAGGGGAGGCAGGAGTGTTGGAGCAGAGGGAGCGCAAATGTGAGTCAGAAGGAGGAGAACCTGCAGGCCCGAGGATTGGGCCGGTCCCCAGAGAGCGGGTGAGGAGGGGCTGGAGATAGGTCCCAAATCCTAGAGCCACTGAAAGACGTGACTGGATGTGATCTGGTTTGCCTCTCAGGAAGAGATGGTGGTGGACTGTGGGTGGGGTTGAGGGGCACTGGTGGGCCAGACTGGAAGGCACAGAGGCCACTGGGGAGGCTGCTGCAGCCACGTGGCGGTAGAGGCCTTAACTGGGGGCCAGGGGGACAAGCCAGGTTCTGCAGATGAGTGGGAAGCAGGGCCTGGAGCAGTTGCTGAGTTGCTGGGTGAGGGCCGGAGACACCCGGGGTGTTGAGGGGTGGATGGTGCAACCTTCCCTGAGGACTGGAACAGGAAGAGGAGCCATATATGGGGGTTGGGAGGTAACAAATTGAGGTACCCAGGGAATGACACACGAGACAGGATGGTTAGGGAATATCTGTGCGGAGGGAAGTCAGTCACCACCATGGAATAGGAACAGGAACTTCTAGAAGAAGGTCTTATCTAAACAACATTTTCCTACAGTGAACAGGAAGGAGACAAAGTCTATGCAGAACAGTGTTAGCTTGAGCTCTTCTTGATTTTCTAGGAAGACAAAAAGTTGTTTCCTTTAAAGAGCAGCAACAAAACATCAAATCCTTTAGGGCCCTGATAGAATCTGCCTTTTGTGCACTCTGTTAGGCTCATTTTGTGGTTTTGCGTCCTAAGGGAGTGAACTGGCGGGGACCCGGAATTGGAGGGGGGCCTGGCATCTGTTGGAAGTGTGATTGTCGGGTCTCCTGGATACCTGTTAGGATCAAGACAGGAGGAAACCTTCACAGCTGATGGGCAGAGTTTCTAGTGGGGGGAGCAAAGTGAGATGGCCCCAGAGTGTGGGTTCAAACTGTCTTCTTTCCTTTATTCCTTCCTATAAGCCTCATTTTTCTCTTCTGTGAAAGTGTTGTGACCCCCTGCTTAGCTGGCAAGGTTGAATATGGTACTGGTACACGTTACCCATCTCATGGCCTGGCCCTTAGCAAGGTACTCAAGCAAGTCCTCTCCTGCCGGATACTTTCTAGTCCATGTTTTCCTCTGTAAAGCAGTGAGTGGGGTACTACAGAACATACACATGTTTCCCAGCCTCAAATCCGTTGGGCTCTGGTTAAGGAGGCAGAACACTTGGGCCTAAAATCTAATAGTGTGAGGGGTGGAGCTAGGGAAGGGGAGAGCTGGGTGGGCAGTGAGTCCAGGAGCCAACATAAGGGAGGGTCTGTCCTGGAGGTTGGTGGGCCGGTGGCCATTAGTGGTGGGCCTGGAGCTGAGGGTCAGTTTGTTACTGCTCATGGCGGGACCCTGGAAATGTGTGCACATTGAAGTCTTGGACTGAATCATTTATGCTGTTCACCTGAGCCTTTCCCTAAAAATTCTTCCCTGATACTCCCCTGGGTGCACGATTTTTGGTTCCAGTGTGCATTTGTCTTTTGTTAGATCTGCGTTGAGGGCAACATTGCAAGCGGGAAGACGACATGCCTGGAGTTCTTCTCCAACACAACGGACATGGAGGTATGGCCTCCGTACTGGGTGCGAGAGAACCCATAAAATAAATCCCATAAAAGCTATGGGGTTTATTTCCCATAGAAATAAAATGCGAGCCACATGTGTAATGTGATATTTCTAACAGTTTTGCTAAAACAAAACAAAACAAAAAGCAAAAGAAACCCTGAAAAGAATATTTAATTTGACGTAATATAGTCTAAATGCTATCATGTCAACATCTAATCCATATAAATACCATCAATGAGCTATTTTGCATTCTGTTTTTCCACACTGAGTCTTCGAAATCTGGAGCGTAGTTCATACATATGGTATATCTCAATTTGGAACAGTCACATTTGAAGTTTGTAAGAGCCACATGTGGCTCATGGCCACCGTGTTGGGCAGTGCATGTATAGACTCCCCTGTGGTCTGGTTAAGAGGGGTCCACGGACTGTTAAGAGTGGCTGGAATATGATAGTGTTACGTCTGAGATACCCGTGTCCACACAGGGAGACATTACTGGGGGTAGCCCATTAACATAATCTCTCATTTATTTTCACCAGTCTCTCAGAATAACCCCACAGATACTTGAGGAAGGCCTTTACACTAAGACCCTGACTCTTCTTCCTGAAAGAGTTCAGCGGTGTAATTTTTTCTGTTTCTGTCTCTTTTTTGTTAACTCTAGTTTCTACAGTTTTCATGCGTTTAGAGGTTTTTTCTTTCATTCTTTCCCTTCCTGCTTTTTACTTCTACTAAAAATATGTATGGCTTGAGGTGTGCCTGGGTGACACTGTCTGTTAAGCATCCGACTGTCAATTTCAGCTCAGGTCCTGATCTCAGGGTTATGGGATTGAGCCCCAAGTTGGCTCCTTGCTCAGCTCAGAGTCTGCTTGTCCCTGTCTCTCTGCTTCTCCTTTCTCTCTCTCTCAAATAAATAAATAAAATCTTAAAAAAAATATATATGGTTTGATAAAAAGAATAAATTTTCTGGGGCACCTGGGTGGCTAGGTGGGTTAAAGCCTCTGCCTTCAGCTTGGGTCATGATCCCAGGGTCCTGGGATGGAGCCCCGCATCTCTGCTGAGCAGAGAGCCCGCTTCTTCCTCTCTGTCTGCCTGCCTCTCTGCCTACTTGTGAGCTCTCTCTGTCAAATAAATAAATAAAATCTTTAAAAAAGAAAAAAAGAATAAATTTTCTGTAGCCATAGTCTTGCTTGTACAGAAAAGGGTTCGCAGACCCAAGACTGCTGTCCTCAGAGCAGCCCGTGTGCCAGATTGGCCCTTGTTTAGCATGTGAAAACTTAGATTTTGGGAGAGTTTTACCATTTCCTAACTCAGAGAAATGGCTCTCTGTGTCTGAACTGTTTGTGCAAACAATACGGTTTATTCTGGATATCTGCTTTCTTTCTGGAGGCTGGAGTTTTTCTGTGTGCAGGCCAGAGACGGCCTACATGCCCAAACTCTGATAAAAAGCCTGAACTGCGGGGCTCAGGCCAGCTTCCCTGGTAGACGCCACCTCACACGTGTTGTTCCGGCTTGCTGCCGGGGGAATTCAGTGCTTCTGGTGTGACTCCCCCAGAAGAGGCCCCTTGGAACCTTGTGCCTGGTGCCTGGTCTCCCGCAGACTTTGCTTTGTGCCCCTTTTCTTTCTTTCTTTCTTTTTTTTTTTTAATATTTTATTTATTCATTGGACAGACAGAGATCACAAGTAGGCAGAGAAGCAGGCAGAGAGAGGAGGAAGCAGGCTCCCTGCTGAGCAGAGAGCCCAATGTGGGACTCTATCCCAGGACCTTGGGATCATGACCTGGCAGAGGCTTTAACCCACTGAGCCACCCAGGTGCCCCACGTGCCCCCTTTTCTTTGTCAATTTTGCTTTGTATCCTCTCCCTGTAACAAGTCGTAGCTGCGGATATCACTGTAGGCTGTGTCCTGGGCGTCCTCCTGGTGAGTCATCACACTGGGAGGAGGCTCAGGGCTCCTGACATGCCTGTCCTGAGCGGTGGCACTCTGCACGGCACTTAGGGAGCACTGAAGTTCTCTGGTAAGACCTCGGACCCGGGGAAGAGCGACGGAAATAGTAACTGTTGAGAGTAAGCACCTGGGGAGGCTCCCACTGTACGCCAGGCACGGTGTTGAGGCTTCATTCTTTGTCTCACTGATTTTGTCCTTCTAAGGGTCCTCTCTTTGAGTAGGTACGATTACTGCCTGGGCTGCAGAGCAGGAAGCGGGCTCTGTGAGGTTATGGAATGGCTCTGGGTGGGGCCGCGAGGCTGGTGTGTGGTGGTGCCTGATCCCAGCCCCTGTCAGGCCTGGACGACCACACCCTTGTTTGGTTCTGTAATTCCGAGGCCTTTGTTGGCTGTGGGAAGGCCTTACTTGGCCTTTGGATGTTAGCTCAGTGCCCTCGGACCTCCTCCCCAGCGAGGTTATCCTTGTTGGTGGAGAGTCTTCTGATCTCTCTGTATCCTTGTTTTGTACTACTTCTCGGGGTTTGAACCTATGTGATTTCTGTGATGATCTGATTAGGGTCTGCTTCTCCCGGTAAGGTTTTTTGTTTTTTTTTCTTTTTAAGATTTCCTTATTTGTTTTAGGGAGAGAGTTGGAGAGAGCGTGGGCAGGCACGTGAGTAGTGGGAGGGGCAGGGGGAGAGAGAGCGAGAGAGTGAGCAGGGCTTGAGTAGACTCACTGCTGAGCACACAGCCCCATGGGGGGCTCGATCCCAGGACCCTGAGATCATGATCTGAGCCTAAACCAAGAGTCAGATGCTCATCGGATTGAGCTGCCCACGTGCCCCAAGTTCAAAGTTCTGTAAAAGCAGAGACCGAGGTGGTGTTGCTCTTGGCTAGCATGGTACCTGGTACAGCGATGTCAGTAAGTGTGGCCTGATCATGCCTTGGCTGGGGCACAGCTCAGGGCCGCCTGTGACCAGTCTCCGGTGGCGGTCTGAGTAGAGCAACACATGCCACTCAGGACAGGAATAGAGTGTGGAAGACCCAGAAAGAGAGGGCATTTGGGAGGGTCGGGGCATGAGTCACAGAGGAAGGAATACTGGAGCTGGAGTTTGAAGGATGTGTAGGAGTTTTCCGTGTCATGGAAGTTGATGTGAAATCAGGTCACATGGGCATACTGGGCAGAAGGAACAGCATGAGCAAAGGCACAGAGGTGTGGGAGGTGGGGGGAGGTTACTCATCATGGCTCCCACGCACTGGTTTCCTCTGGTCTTCTGTGACCTATAGACCCTGCTCACATGTACTCTCAGGTCCCCAGATGGATCCAGGTACTTTCAAAATTTTGGCCCCAATAGCCCCATTTAAATCCTTTCCAGCACATACCTGTACCCCAGAGAGGGTCTGGCACGGTTTAGGAAGTGAACTAATGCAGTGTGACTCTTAGCTGTCAGCATGCCCAATGCAGAGAACAGAGGGAAAAGTGGAGGGGGAGCAAATTGACTGAGGTCGCAGGAGAGGCGCCAAGTGGGGAAGCTGGCCCGAAGCTTCCCTCTTGCCTTCTCTCCCCTCTCTGCCCAGCTGGACGTGGGGACAGTCAGGGCTGCGGTGGAACACATGGAGGAGAAGTTGAGAGAAGCGCCTTGTCCTCAGGGAGCTCCCGAGGGAGCTGGAAAGGTGGCCTGTGTGCAGACTTGCATGCAGGGACAGACACCGTTCCAAGGTCATTTTGGGAAAGCATGTGAGAAAGCCATGTCCGGGTGGAGTCGTGGGTTCCCGGAGAGGGTTGCCCAGCTTTCAGTCACCCCGGGGGCCTGTATCCCAAGAAACGGCAGACCGCTGATATTTCCTTTTTTTGCAGGTGTTACCGGAACCGGTGCCCAAGTGGAGAAATGTCCGTGGTCATAATCCTCTGGTGAGTGTGCTGTCTCCTCTATGAGCTGCCAGCTTCCGCCTCAGTGCTCGGGCCTGAGCCTGCCCCCTCCCTGCATAGGCCTTTTCCAGGCTCTTCCCTGGGCTGGAGGAGAAGAGGGAGGAGAAAATGGAAAACGGCCATGAGTATGAGTGTGTCCTGACATCAACAGTCTCTGAGGCCTGGCTGGGCGTTCGCAGGTCATGGGGGTCCTCTGTCAGCTGTCCCAAACTATCCCAAGTGGTCTGTCTTGGCTGTTTCTTGCTGCTCATTCTTCCCCTACCCTTTCCTAGAAGAAACTCATTAGGTGTGAGGTCTCCCCAGGCCTAACTCCTAGGACCTCTGTCTGTAAGTAACCAGGTTCCTTGGTAAGCCTCTGATTTGGGTTTGCACTTGGCAATGTCCAAGGACTGAATCTGGCTCACCCCAAGGCTACCTGTCTGCTTTCCCAGGTATGGACCTAGCAGCAGGGGCTGTGGTATGCTTGTGTCCCTTCCCCTGTCTGCGCCAGGCGGAAGGCTCTGCTCTGGCTGCTTCTAAGAGATGGGTGGGGTTTGAGTCTGGTAAGAGGGAGATGAAGAAAGGGATATTGCTTCTGGGCTCTTGCCCCGTGATGGACAGATGCTTAGTTTTAGTTTTCATGCAGGGGAATTGCAGCTCAAATAAGCTGTCCAAGGTCTTACTGCCGGCGAATGACAGACCTCGGTCTGACTAGAGGAATAGGGGAGCTGGTGCTGTCTCTTTGTTTCCAGCAATGCTACTGACATCTTGTGTGGTTCTGTAGCCTGTGAGTTCCACCAGTGGCAAGGACTGTGTCTAATTTGGCTGACTGTTGTTGGCTAGGACATAGTGTTCTGCACTTGGTGGGTTCTTATTCATTCCTTCTCCCAGAACTTACTGCATGCCTGCCACGTGCCAGACTCTGTCCTAGGCACTTGGCAGAGAGCAACTCAAAGCTCCTGTTCCCTTGGCCTTCATAGTCCCGTGTGGGGAGGCAGAAGGCAATTTGGTGTATGATTTGGTGGGTGGTGATAGGAGCTATGAAAACATCTAAAGCAGGCAAAAGGATTTTATTTCATAGGGCAAAAAGACTGTTAGAGTCTTTGAATAAAGAATCCCAGAGACGTGAACAGTTTCATCTCTGTGCATGTGGGAGAGGAGGGAATGCCAGTCGTTCTCATTTGGGCATTAACAAAGAAGCCTCAGAAACACTCATATTCTCTAGGAACCAGGGCTGGATTATGAGGTTAGACAGGTCATAGATGTGTGTTAGGGCTCAGAGCTGACGTTTTACAGGACGCCGTCCCAGTCTCAGGAGTCTGTGTCTCTGTGGTACAAGGAGCATTTCCAATGACAGTCTTATAACATGAAATATGTGATAGAATTAGATATTTTGAAACACGTTTCCACTCTGGACAGAAGGGCGAGATTGATAGTTTTGTGAAAAGTCTCATTTTATCACTTTGTCTGAATCGGCTCTCCGATGCCGGAAGGTGTCTGTTTGCGTAGCCTTCAGACAGGGAGGGTTTCTCCTAACTTGTCTCAGATTTTCTTTCACCTGTAGGTAGGAATCTGCAGTTTCTTAGGCGAGCACTGGAATTTCATTTGTTAGCACCAAGAGTAAAAAACAAAAGCGAAAATGTGGAAAAGAGCAGAATTTCAGATTATTAGCAAGAGGAATGTGGAACATGGACTGTTGTATATGTACGGGCAAGAGAGAATGCTGGGCATGGGGCTTCTCTTTTGGCTAGGATAGTTGGGGAAAGCATTTCTGCTCAGGTGACACTGGAGCACAGACTTAAACATACGGAGGGAAGGAGCAGTGCAGATATCTGGAGCAGGAGTGTTCCATTAGGCACAGCAAATGCAAAGGCCCTGAGGTGGGATTGTGTTTGGGTGTTTGGAGGAACACTCAGGAGGCTCCTGTGGTTGGAAGCACATTGAGTCAGAGGGAGGATGGTATAGGACAAGAGAAAATGGACGTGATTTCCTAGGGCCCTGTGGGCCTTGATAACGGCTTTGGATTTCATTCTGGATGCAGTAGGAAGCACTGGAAGGTTCTGAGTAGAGGAGTGACAAGAGCTGACAAGGAGTGACAAGAGCTGAGGTTTAGCAGGTGCACGTTGACCGCTGGGTGGAGAAGGGAAGGCAGGGGGCTCCACAAACACTTGTTAAGTGACTGAGTGAGTGTTCCCTGGGGACTTTTTATAGGCTTCTGTCACAGCTGTTACTTGGTTGTCCTGTCCCTGCTCCAGTGCCTCTCCACTCTGTCCACTCTGTCCTCAGGGCCCCGACACCATGTTGGGTTCATTCCTGGCCCCACCGCAGTCCCATGTGGGTTTCACGAGAACCCCTCCGTGACGGAAGAGACCATAGTGCTACAGCTAGAGCTCTTTGAGGTAAAACGCTGCCTTCTCCCTCCTGCAGGGGCTGATGTACCGCGATGCCTGTCGATGGGGCCTCACGCTGCAGACGTACGTGCAGCTCACCATGCTGGACCACCACACTCGTCCTCAGGTGCATTTCCGATGCTCGGCTTCAGCCTTCTCAAAGTGTTCTTCATGTGGGGGGTGTAGGGTTGCCAGGAAGGGAAACCCCACAAGGAAGCTGCTCGGGACCTGGAGCGCTGCTCAGCCGTCTCTGTGTCTGGGGCCAAGTTTTCCCGTCCCTGCAGCTCTCCCAGGTCCAGCCTCTGGCGCCCCTACCCAGCAACCTCAGGTAGCCACGGAGTTGCTAGGGAGGCCACGGGAGCCCTAGTCTTCACGACCTGACCGCTTCTGGGCTCAACATTATTTACCTCAGTTCTTTGAGTGTGCCTGGAGCTGGAGCAGCAGAAGCACTGGGAACTTGTTAGAAAGGCATATTTTTCAGGCCCCATTCCAGACCTGCTGAACCAGACATTCTGGAGCTGGGGCCCAGCCATCTGTTTTATCAAGCTCTCCAGGTGACTTCAGTGCATGCTTTGTTTGCACGTTTGAGAACCACTGATCTAACCTTCACAAGATCTGGCTCTTGGTTCCGATTGTTGGGAGAAAGAATCTGACTGGCTCAGCTTGGATCCTGTGTCTAGCCCTGGGCCAGCTGGGTGTTGAGAGAGAGCACAGGGCACACACATGCTGCTTAGACCTCTTCCCTCGGGCCTCTGAATAGGGGTGGAGTCTCTTAGAAACCAGGCTGCTGAGGAGAGCCTGATTGGCACCTGTGGTTCAAAATTGAAAGCACCACTTGAAAGGCGAGCTTTGGGAGCTCTCCATGAGGGAGGCGGGAGACCCCTACAGCCATCGATGTGGCCACAGCCGTCTGCTGGATGGTGCAATCCAGGACTGGGCTGTTGTCACTGTAACTATCATTCTACAAACCTATGTCTTTTAAAAATGGAAAGATGGAAGCAGAACCTTATGAATTTCTGTCTCCCCAAGTATCTGTCTAAATGATACAGATCAGAGCATCTGAGGTTGGCACTTTTCCCCTTTGCCCACTTCCCCCGAGCAGGACTGGATTGCAAATCTAAATGGTATCTCATAGATCTGAATATAAGGGGATATGCGTGTGTTTCTCTGTTTAAGGAGATCTACCATGAAAGATGCAGAGAGAGGAAGAGAGGAAGAGGAAACAGAGGAAGAGAGACAAGGAAAGAGGAGTGGAAGAAGAGAGGATGAGTGGGGGGCTAGCAGCAGATGGGCAGCAGAGAGTCCTAAGTAAGGAGAGGATGAAAAAAATAGGAAGGAAGATGGACGGACAGATAAACGCAGGGAAGGAGAGTCAGGAGATTCCTGGGTTATGGCCTCAAAGGTGTCTGTGATTTGCTGGTCCCAGGTGCCATGCATGCTATGGGCCAGGCTGAGAGAGAGCAGGGTGTGCCCATTTGGGCACAGTCCTTCCCAGTTTCCAAAGGGCTGCAGCGATCCCCAGCCAGCCCTGTGAGGAGGCACCAAGGTCTCTCATCTCTGCAGGATTCCAGAAAGCCAGGCTCTCGTCGCTGAGGGCAGAGTCCCCGAATGTCAGCTGGGGGTGCAGCCGCACCCCAGCCGTCTCGGGGCTCTGCCTCCGGCATACAGAGCCCTCTGCTCGAGCAAGTGCACATTACTGAGCTCCATAGTCACCACACTTTTCACTTGACAACCCTCCGCTGGACAGCACTTGGCAGTTTTTCTAGCACTTCCCCCAATCGATAATCCAGGGGAGCCTTGCCTCTCCTGTGGAAGAGGCTGCTGCTGACAAGCCGTCAGTCCCTGCCTTGCTGCACTGGCCACGGAGCTTCGGGGTGTGGGGAGGGTCCCTGACGGGGCGTGGAGCGCCGCTGAGCCCCATGTCAGACCCACACTGTTGCTCTGGTCACTGCCTCCCTCTCCCACAGCTTCTCTGTTCTTGTTTGGTGTAGACCGTAGGCAGGGGGAGCAGCAGGCGTTGTTCAAGCCTTCCTGACCTGAGTTAGTGAATCACTTTGTTTTCTTTTAGACATCACCTGTACGGTTGATGGAGCGGTCGATTCACAGCGCAAGATATGTTTTTGTAGAAAACCTATATAGAAGGTACCGTAGTTTGCACAATTGATAATTTGTGAAACCATTTATTTTGTAGAAATGAAATTGGAAACTGTTTATTCACATGACAGTGCTTGAATGCCTACAGTGTGGTATCGCTTAGCCCCTGCCACAGTAATGCACGCTCACAATCAGCCACAGACCCTTGGGACGGACAGTTTGCTTGCAGTGATTGCTTAGGCGGAGAGGGTGGTCGACCTTGATGGCTGGGCTCTGTGCTGTGTCTCAGATGGTTCTGGCAAGGGTGACTGGGGTGACTCATCTCTCTCTTCTTGCCTCTAATCCTCCTCTGGGACCAGCAAGCTAGCCCGGACAATCATCCTGGTGACGGCAGAGAGCAGGGGCACCAGCAGGAACGCACCAGTGCTATTGAGGCTGTGTTTCACATTTGCTAACATCCATCGGCCAAAGCAGGCCCGCCCCCACCCCCACCGCCACCCCCCAGCTGTCCCCAGGCCAAGAGGCTGGGAGGGCCCACGTGGGTCACATGGCGAAGTGGGAGGGTGTGGGGCTGGCTGAAGACCCAGAGCCACAGGGCATTCAGTCGAGAACATTTTGCTCAGTGTTTGTTACAGTTTCACTCCAGACTGTCTTCTACCTTCATGGGAGTGAACTCTGTCATGTAGACGTAGTTAGGGGCCTTCTGGTATCCCACTGTGCCTAGGCCTCAGAGGCTTGGGAACCTCCCGATTTCTGTGCGGAGGCGGGCTACTGGCTGCTGTCTGAAGCGAGGGCTCCTTCCACGCCCCTCCCTCCTCAGTAGCTGTGTGCCTGGTCACCCTCGCCTTGCCAACCCCCACCTTGTTGCGTCTTCCCGCCCTGAGCTCGCTGACCAAGAGGTCCTGATGTCAGATTTGTCCTGACATCTGCCTGCCGCTCTCCACATGCTGGCTCCCCGCTCCCTCTTCTGCCGCTGTCCTCAGTGTCACCTCTCCCGGCCCCCAGCCACCCTGTCCAGGTTGTCGGCCACTTTCTCACTTTTAATTACTTCTTCCTGTTGCCTCTCTTCATAGTATTTAAAACAACTTTTAAGTAGGTTGTTTAAGTAGGTTGTATCATATGGAATTATGAATATTTGACCAGTTTTGACCTACACAAATGGCAGTAGCCGTGGTCTAACTTCATCCATGTTTATTTGTTCAGTTGTCTATTGTGTGTTGTCCCCATCCCCTGCCCCCTGGCTGGTTCATAAGCTCCTTGGGGATAGGAGGACTGGCCATGGCAGCTATACTTGCCTAGCACGGACCCAGCCCAGGGCTGGCACCCGGGACGTACTGTTAGCTGTTCCTGGCCGACTCGACTCAGGGCTGCTCTTGGGTCTCCAGCCGGACATGATCCTCAGGCTCTGGCCCCAGCTTCGTCACACCCCTTCCTACTGAAAAGGCTTCTCCCATTGGTCCTGAGCTGCCATGGGTCATGCCCATAGGCCTGTGTGGCCCCAAAATGAGAGCCTCTGCTCCCATCTGTTCTGAGCATTAGACTGATGCCATGGGGTCAGGACAGCAGCCGGGGCAAGTCCTGACTGTAGCTTTGTCCTCCGACCTTCCAGCAGGGGTGGGCCTGGTGCTAGAGCCCTGTCCTCCCCGCACTGTCTGGGATTTCAGTGGGGCCAAGGTGCCCACTGCAGGCTTACCCAGCCCTTCACTCTCCTATGCTCCCTGCTCATCAGTGCCTCCCCTGGAGGGAGGGACAGGAGGAAGGGACAGGCAGAGGAGGGGCGAGAAAGAACAAAGGAGCCCCAGCAGTGTTTGTTTATTGCTCTGATGAAAATGTAGCCCAACACGGGGACCCTGGGCAGCAGGGTGGGACTTCCTGTGCCCTTCCGCTAGCTAGGCTGGCTCTCCTCTAACTGCCAACACCTTGGCCAGTTCTCTGTGGCAGCCAGTGGCTCCTTTTGAAGAGGGTAACCCGGAACGCCATGACCAGAGGCCCAGGGGAGAGAGTGAGGTGCAGGGTTCGAGGAACCTGGGTCCCCTCCTGGCTCTGGAATTTGCTGTCTTTGTGAGCATGGCCAAATTCCTAAAGCTCCCCCAGCCCTTCCGATCTCTAATTCCTGTCGTCTGTCTTTGGAGAGCCTATGGGGCAGTTGCCTAGTGTAAGTTTTATGCCCCTTATGCAGGTCCTTGCCTACCCTGCTCTTAATAACATTAACCAGTAAAACCCCCACCCAACATCCCCTCCCCTGCCTGTAGGCTGCCCCATACCTGGTGGATTTCCCCAGGAGTCATTAGTCCCTGTTTTCCCAGGAGGCAGTTTTAGCTGATGTCTGTGGGCTTTGGGTCCTCATGCCCGGAGCCCTTCATTCCAGCACTTCTGATCGCCGGTTCTGATTTCCTGATCTCTGTGGCTGTGGTTGAGGTCATAGGTCCAGAAAACATGGCTCTTGCCCTGGAGTAGTGTAGGAAAAGACTATAGCTTGTAATTTTTTTGAGCTCTTTTCCTTCCCTGTTAACTTCATATTTATGCCTCACCCTGGCCCTCCAGAATGCCTGGCATCTGTGGTTAGGATTTCAGCAGAATAGTGAACCACATGAGAAATTTGTCCTGTGTCCCTCTTCCTTTTCTTGGCATCTGATTGGTTCAAGTTCCTACAGCCTTGGGAGAGCATGGATTCCCCTAAAGACCTCTTTGGAGCCTAAAGATGGGTGGCTGATATCACTTGAAGCAGCCCAGAGGCTGTTGGTAGGTGTGTGACCTTGGGCACTCCAGGTGCTGCTGGGAGCATCGAGGCAGCCTGGGGCAGTGGTAGCAGGTGGGGGTGAGGCCATCTGCCACTTCGGTTTCAGGGAGATGGGAGAAGGCGGTGCTCCTCCAGCCCTTTCACTGAAGTCCTCCAGAAACCGAGGACCGCTCACACAGGTGGCTGCTTCTCCACGGCCCTCCGAGCCTACGGAGCCCAAAGAAGCCTGCTAGCAAACGGAATTCACATGGGCTTTGTATTCTGTTCTGTAATGTGTTCTTCTGTTTGTTTCTGTAGGAAACACCATGCTTACAATGTGGGTTGGAGTACCCCCTTCTTCGGCCACATGTCCCAGAGTTCCCAAATTTGGGAGGCCGAGAGGACTCCCGGGGGAGGGACCCTGAGAAGACCCTACCTAGTACAGATGATCCTCTTGTGGCCTACACCAGGTTGTCTGTGCTCCCTGGAAATGAGGGCATTTGCTCAGGTGGTTGAGGGCCAGGCCAGGAGCCACATTTATTGCTGGTTCTTCACACTCCTCTCCTTTGAACCCTCAAGGCGACCCTGATTTATAGGTTCTGTTGACCCTTTTGGCGGAGCAGACACTGAGATGGGATCAGAAGGTCAGTGCTCCTTCCTGACCTGGCGGGCGGCTGGGCAGGGGGAGCTGCCCTGTGCCTTGCCGTGTGGGGCAGCAGGAATGAGGGAGTAGTGAGAGACCTCTGGGTTTCTCTCCTTAAGGCCAGAGGCTTCAGACTGGTTGGGACTCCCAGGGCGCCGACCTGGGGGAGCTAGGCCTCTGTCTCTTTCTACCCAGGCACGCTGTGGGCTTCTCCCACAGATCACCGTTCATCTTGTTAACACACACATGCTGCCCTGGGTGTCCAGGGCGGGGTCTGAGAGCCCGCATTTCTAACTTAAGAGCCCTGGGAGAATCTTGCTGGTTGGGGAGCACCCTTGGCAGAATAAGGCCTCAGAATAAGCCAGCCACCAGCTACAAGGAGCTCTCTGCTGAGGCCGGGCCCTTTTCCCTG
The DNA here is from genome assembly GCF_020171115.1 of Neogale vison. Taxonomy (NCBI): domain Eukaryota; kingdom Metazoa; phylum Chordata; class Mammalia; order Carnivora; family Mustelidae; genus Neogale; species Neogale vison. The sequence continues at coordinate 18,880,154 of NC_058097.1, forward strand.
AGAGTTTTGTTCCTGTGGCTTCCTTGGGGTCAGGAGAGAAAGAGCCCAGTCCTGCGGGCTTTCTTGGGGGCGGGCGGCCCGTGGCCCATCGCGGTGAAAGTTCTGCAGTGCGGGGCTTCCTGTTTCCTGCTCTGCCCACTGTTTGTTCCCTTCTCATTTGTTTCTTCGGGTTTTAGTTGTTGGGTTTTGTTTTTTTTTTTTTTTTTTTTTTTTTTTTAGATTTTATTTATTTATCAGAGAGATAGGGAGAGAGAGCGAGCACAGGCAGACAGAGAGGCAGGCAGAGGCAGAGGGAGAAGCAGGCTCCCCGCCAAGCAAGGAGCCCGATGCGGGACTCGATCCCAGGACGCTGGGATCATGACCTGAGCCGAAGGCAGCTGCTTAACCAACTGAGCCACCCAGGCATTCCAGTTGTTGGGGGTTTTGTTGTGTTTGCTTTAAGGGTCTGCAGGTTTACTCCTGCGCCAGGAGAGGTGCAGCCGTAGGCCAGAGGTTTTCTGTGTGGAGGCAAGTACCGTGTCTGTAGCCAGAACTACAGGTAGGGATGAGTGCAGGGTAGCGTGGAATGTGGGCTTTCCTCGCCGTCAGTGTTCTTACAACACCAGCTTTCCTCAGTGCTGTGGGTCAGCCCCCACAAAGTGTTGTTGACAAGGTAGGTGTTTTGAGAGGTTTCTGCTCCCCCCAAATACAGATGACTGTCCTTTTGAGCCTAAACCAAATGTAGGCTAGGACTGAGTTTGGCTGGATCCTTGGCCCACACCTAAAGGAAGATGTTTTGGTTCCCACCTGTGGGGAGCTCAGCTGGGCACTGGGAACCCCAGGATGGCATGTGTGGCACGTCAGCTCCTGTCAGGCCTGTCTCCCCCCACCCTCACGTGCTCAAGGAGAAAGCTTCCTACCATGCTGTGATGGGGACAGCCTTTTCCCAGGGTGGGGAACCTGTTGCTGCTCCCCTTCCGTGTTGGGGTTGTTCCTTTTCTCTTTCTCAAAAACCGTTCAGAAACATTCCAACCTTGCCTTGGAATCTGGGGGCATGGTGGAAGGTTCCAGCAGGCCACATCCTGGTGTTCTGCATCCCTTGAAGCAAAATTTCTTGCCTTTTGGGCCGCCTAGGGAGAGACCTACCTCTTCTGGACCCCCCACTGCAGCGAGTTCTGGGCGAACGGAATGTAAGTGCACTTTGGCTGGCCAGGGGTGAGAGCAGAGTGGTAATTGCTGAAGAGGAAGATTCCAGTTACATTGTCTCCTTAACAACCGGCACTTGTGAGGCGTGGGTGTGGGCGCTGTGCTGAAAGGAAAAGCTGAAGGTGGCCAGAAAGCCTTGCAGGCAATTATGTGGCCCAAGCCCTTGGGGGCTGAGTGATTGAATGCGCAGGTTTTCCAAGATTGCTGGTCGCCTTGTTCTAAGAACAGAAGTGGGGGAACTGAGTGGGACCCAGCTGGGAGAGACAGCTGACTCACCTGGGGATGGTGAACATTGATTAAGACCCTGCATTTGGAACAATAGGCAGGTTGTCCTACCTCCCTAGCTGGCCTAGGGGCTCGGTCTCCTCCCCTGCTCTGGTCCAGACCGGTGACTTGGGCCTGGGTCATGACCTTGACAAAAGCTCTGCCTTTCTTCCAGCTGAGGCCAAAGAGGCACTAGAAAATCCAGAACAGCCCCCACTCCATGGACAGACCAGGGAGGGCGAGTGACATCATGGAGATCATATGGGTTTGGGGGCCACGGAGAGCCAGGCTTAAATTCCTGCATTCCTGCTCAGACTGAGTTGGGCTTCACTGCCCTGGGCCTCAGTTTTCCACTTCTGTAAATCAGGACTAAAAGTGTCCCCACAAGGTCTTATGAAAATAAAACAAAATAATGTAAACAGGGGGGCTGGCATTAGAGTGTGAGGTTTCTGTTCTGACCTGTGCTGTGCAAACTGGGGATTCTGTGGGCTGCAGGGGGGAGGTCACAGCAGACCGTGCCAAGCAAAACAGCCAGCAGGATTCGTGTGGGCCCAGGACCTCAGTTTTGCCACCCTAAGGAAGGGGAGGGCACCGTGAAACCTTCTCAGGGCACCTAGGCTGCTGTTGGTGGGTCACGTGGTTGGATTTTCCGTAGAACGGCGTTGCCCTCGGCAGGGGCTTGCTTGTGCTGGGTGCCCCATGCTGGAGGCTGACGCAAGAGGAGCCAGGCAGGGTTTCCAGGAGGAAAACCGCAGCCGTGGATGAAACGGCACCGCTGCCTGCTGTCTCTGTCCCGCACACCAGGCCTAGGGTTCCTCACTCAGTCAATGACGGTCTGTCGTTGATACCCGCCCCCCCCCCCCGCCCCACCCATGGTGCTCCCAGCAGCCTCCAGAGGGTTTCCTGGAGCTTTGCCTGCTGACCTTGCCCTCAGGGAGGCTGCCCCAGAGCACTACTCCCATAGAGAACCTCTCCAGGAGAGCCTTGGAAAGGGAAGTCCCACTTCCTCTGTCTGCTTTCAGCCCCATTGGGGAAGCCTCCAGTTTGGCCTGGGTTGGGCTGGGCTGGGCTGGGGCGGCCCCTGAGCCACCCAGGACGTGTCCTCAGAGCACCTGGAGCTGATTGTCCGGGGAGCAGCAGCGCTCAGGCTGCAGAGACCCCCACACGTGTGAGCCCCATCCCTACATCTTCGTGCCCTTCTGTGTACATGTGCCACTCTTTTCTGGAGTGTTGGTTTAGGTTCTGATAGAACGCTCCAGTGTTCTGTGTGTGACTCAGCAGTGGCTGCTCCAGGATCCGGCAGCATCTGCCTTGACCCTTGTGGACACGAGTGGGGTTCTCCAGGGCAAAGTCTGATGCCTGACTGTCTGGCGTCCTGGACTTGTGAGATTGCCGCCCTGGACAGCTCTGTGCGCTGCCGACAGGCCCACAGCCCTGTGTTGCTAGTCTGCTCTGTCTGTGTGTTTGGTGCTGGAGGAGGAGGGGCTGATGAGCAGCTTCCATTTCGGAAATCCTCACTCCCTCCCAGTCACTTTTGTTCTGGAGAACAAAACTTCGTTTTCCAGAGAAGGGAAGCCTGTAAAGAGAGAATGGTTTGGTTTCTTGACATCAGATACTCTCAGCTGCAGCTAACCATAACCCAACTCAGAGTAGCCTGAGCAACGAGGTTGTCACTGGGTGTCTTAATGGCAGGCTTTAGAGTTGGTTTCATTCGGTGGCTCTGGCCCTGTTTTCCTATTCTAGTCTTGTTTGTGTCCTCAGTATGATTTCCTCATGGAGACAAAATGGCTGTAGTAGAAACAGGCTTCTCACCTGCTGGCCAGAAGGTAGGTGTCTTGCCAGTGACTTTTCTCTAAGTATGAGGAAGCATGGTTTCCATCAGCCCCTGCAGACCTCCCTCATGTCTCACTGGTCCAGGCTGGGCCCCTGTGGGCAAGGGATGCCTTGTCCTGATTGGCTTAGCTTGGTGAGAAGTGAGTATTTCCCCTCAACCAACTGGGCCTCCTCTGGGTAGGGAGGCCTGGGCTTGGGGTGGGGTCAAGTTTCCCTGGAACACTCAGGCCTGTGGCTAGACCCTGAATAAATAATGGGCTGCTCTTAAGGAAATAAGAGGAAAAAACTAGGGTCTGGGTAGCCACCTGTCCTCACACCGTATTAGCCTGTGGTCTTAAAGCCCTTACCTCTAGTTCCTGGAATTCACTGGCTCTCGTCCCCTCTGCAGTGTTGTGGCCCTTCCTCCCACTGCCTTCCCCCACTTTTTCAGGGAGCCCTCATGTGTTAGTCTGCTCTGGTTTCCTGATTGAGGTCCAGTGCCTGAAGGGCTCCCAGGTGCCAACAGCTGCCCCTCTGCCCCTGCTCTTCTCTCTTGGGCACTGTCTACCTTTCTGCTGTGCAGGCCGAGCACAGCCGGTCTCCCCTGTGGGCACCATGGCAGTCTCAAGGACTAGGGGCTGGTGTCCCTCTTCAGTCTGTGCCATGTTGTCATTCGGGCCCCCCGACAGGGGTGCTGTGGCCTTAGTCTCCCAGAGAATCCCCTCTCCAAAAGTCTGAGCTTCTTGCCTTCCTCTGTGCCCCTCCCTGCACCCCTCCTCCCTGCAATTGGAAGTCTGTTCACAGCGCCCCGCAGGGGGCCGGCTCCAGACCACCCTTCCAGTGGGCTCTTCTCCTACCCCCAGCATTCATCAGCAACCAGACCACCCCCCCTCCACCATGTACTCTGGGCCCAGGCACAGCTCCTGTCCTGTAGCCAGGTCTGCCAAACCCTGTTCTGAGTGGATCCAAGATGGTATCCAAGGTGGGTGGGGTGTTAAAAGAGAGAATTCCCGGGCGCCTGGGTGGCTCAGTGGGTTAAGCCGCTGCCTTCGGCTCAGGTCATGATCTCAGGATCCTGGGATTGAGTCCCGCATCGGGCTCTCTGCTCAGCAGGGGGCCTGCTTCTCTCTCTCTCTCTCTCTCTCTCTCTCTCTCTGCCTGCCTCTCTGTCTACTTGTGATCTCTCTCTGTCAAATAAATAAATAAAATCTTTAAAAAAAAAAAAAGAGAGAGAGAGAGAATTCCCCTCCTGGGTGGCAGAGGGTCACCTAGCCTTTGGCAGGTGTGTGTCCTCCGGTTGCCTGTCCTCTGGCTTTTCCCTGTGAGTTTCCTTCTGAGACGGGGAGATGCACAGGACCTGGGGACAGACGCCTGGCCTCTTACACTCTTGGTTTCTTGTCTTGATTTCTTCCTTCCTTTTTCAGTTAACATTTTAATTAAACATGTAGTTACTTCCCTTCTTCCCAACCCTTGATCTGGGAATTACTATGTTGCTGATTTTGGAACCTACAGGAAAGTAGAAAGAAAATATTCAAGTCTCCTATAGACCTGCAGCTCAGAGAAAAGCACTGGATGCATTTTGTTGTCTTTCTTTTCCAGTCTTTTTTCAAGATGTGTGAATGGTTTCTCACGAAAATTGAGTTGGGTCACAGTACGCACGATTTTATGTCTCGCTATTCTCACTGAACGCTCAATTGTGAGTGTTTTCTGTGTCATTAAGTACTATTTCACGGCGGCATCGTTCAGTTCCTGCATGGTTTGCTGTTCTCTCGGCATGCCAGGATTTCAGTTTTCATTATTTTTGGCGGTGCTGCCATGGGCATCCCATGATTATTTGCACAAAATAACTTTCTAGAGGTAAATTGGTTTTCTGCTCCACCTTCCAACCTGAGCGCTGTCCCTGTTCTCCAGGGATGGGCCTCAAAGCCCCTTTCTGTGCTTGGAGTTCAAGTCCCAGCGGAGCGTTCCCATCGACTACTTCCGTGGCACTTGCTGCCTCTGAGCGGAAACCGTCCCCTGGCGGCAGAGGGTCGTGCTGTGCCCTGGTGTCCTGGGCCGTGCTCTTTATACAGAAGCCACAGATCTTTTTGGAAGGCAGCTATGCTCACCACTATACCACCAACGCCCACAGATCCTTTTGAAGCATAAAACCCTAATGCCTCTCATTACAGCGGGAAGATGCCTGAAGTGGACTACGTGGTTCTATCCGAATGGTTTGACTGGATCGTGAGGAACATCGACGTGTCTGTCGATTTGATAGGTGAGAGGCCCCTCTCCCTGCCCAGGGCCCCAGGAAAGATGTGCTTGGTGGGACTGCCAGCCTGCAGGGACAGCGGGCAGGGCCCCACCACTGGTGATCCTTTCCCCCACGTTAATCCTTTCCCCCTGCCTCCTCTCCAAGGGCAGGCAGGATCTGGGGGCTTTAAGTGCCTCCTTGTCTTTATTCTGCAAGCTGCTCTCCCTGGGTCCATTGTGATTTGATGGGTTCTTTCAGTGTGTAAGGGAGGGAGGAGGGACAGAACCAGGACATTTCCCGAGGCCCCCTGCGCCAGAATCCCGGGCGAAACTTTGTGCCCATGTGGAACCTCGTTCAGCCTCCCAACAACCCCGTGGGACTGGTGACATGGCAAGAAAATAAAAGTGGGGATGAGGGTCCAGGTGACTGAAGGCCACACCGGCGGTCAGTGGTCCGACTGGGAGTCGGCTGTGGTCCATGTCTCCTGCTCCGAGCACTTGCAGATGATTCTCTCCATGCCTGATGCCCAGGCCTTCCTTCCCCCTCACCCTGGCCTCCACTTGCAAGCCACAAACAGAGTAATTGGAGCCACATTCTGGATCTTTAAATCTCAGTGTACCTGCGGACCACTCCCGAGACCTGTTACCAGAGGCTGCAGCTGAGATGCAGGGAAGAGGAGACAGTCATTCCCCTGGTAAGGGCCCCCTGGAACCCACTCAAAGACTGGGAAGCCTCTTCCGTCCCAGCCTGGCCCCTCTCTCCATGAGATCCTTGTGCTGTCGCCGTGGAGAGAGAAATGGGAGTTTAGCCCACTGCCTGGCAAACTCTGACTTCCGCTGTGGCCCGAGATCCTGTGTGAAGTCCAGAGTCGCCTGATTTCCTGGGGCCCTGGATGCTGTGGTTGCCCCCCTCTCTGCCTGATGGTGTCCCTTCTCCTGCCCCCTGCTGGGCCCCCACAGGGCGTGTCCTGTCCACCTCTTGAGGATTGCTTGCCTCTGTGCCCAGCTCTGGAGCCTCACTAGGACACTCCCTCCTGCTTGCAGCTATACCCCCAGCGCTGAGTGCCGTGCTGGGCTCGGAGGCGGTCCTCTCAGGTCCTCGCCCAGTGCCTTGCCCTTCTGGGGTCTGGCTCAGGGCCATGGGGCCTCCTGTCAGGACCATCGTAACTGTGGGACTGCTCTCCTCTTCCTGCTCCTTCACTCCCCACGTTCCCTCCGAAACTGGGCTTCGAGTTGCTGCTGGGGCAATGTTTCCAGGACAGAACACCATTCCTGCAGTTTCCCAGCCCCCAACCCTTCGGTGTCTTGCTGCTGTCTAGAACAAAGGCCCCGATGTAGCATGTCACCCCACATTCTGCCAGATCGGCCTTGTCTCCCTCCACTCCCTGCCTTTCATGCTCTGGCCGTAAATACCAGGCGTGGCTACACACACACTCACACTCGCCCTGCAGTTACACAAATGTGCCTTTGTGCAGTGGTTTCTGTTGCCTTCCAAGTTCAGCTCAGATGTCACCTTCTCCAGGAAGCCTTCCCTGACCTTCCTTCCATTGTGCTCCCCTAACCTCTGGGCTTACGATGATCACGGCACTAAGGACAAGCATACTGAAACTGTTTGTTAAATATTTGTTCCCCATCCCTTAGCAAACTGAGCTTTTTAAGATTAAGTCTTATTCCCTGCATCCCCAGCAAGTTTTCCAGAGCTTGGCACCTAGGAGTTGCTCATTTAATACTGAACTGAATGCCTCATGTGAATGCCATTGGGACAGAGGCTGGGCAGGCATTTCCTGGGACATCATGGGAGTCTGAAATCAGGCTGGGCTGGTCTGCAGGCCCTGGATGACCTGTCCGGCTCCCGAGGCCCACCCAGCCTTGTCTTATCCAAACACCAGTAAGGTTAATACCAGCCATGAGGGCGTAGGAGGCCTATGCCCTTCTTCTAGGTAGCTCCTTTGAAGTCTAGAAACGTGAGTGATGGGAGGAAGGGTGCAGTGGGGCAGGGCTGGGCCAGGCTGTGGTAGGGCTTGGGCACTCTGTCTGGGGACCCAGATGTTCTGAAGAAACGGCATGTCTGGAGTCCCTCCTAACCATTATTAGCCGGGCCATTATCTCAGTGTTTCTGACAAAGCTTATAGGACACATCTGTCGTTGTCCAAGGATAACTCGGGGGTGGATGAAAAGGTGGCATTGCGGTTTCCCTGGGAGCTTCTGAGCTGGCAGTAAATTGCTGCTTGGAAAGGTGGCCGTGGGTGGCCAGAGCACTGTGGCCTGCACATGAGGAGGTGTCTGTCCGGTTCTGCCCAATGCAGAGGCTCCGACGGCTTAGGGATGTGTCCGGGCCTTTCCCCCGGGTTCCACCTTATGGGGCTTTCTGATACTGGTCTTCACGATCTAGAAGGCCCACAGGGCACAAGTTGTCTGCTGGGTGGAAGCAGCAGGAGTGGGCCTCCTAGGCCAGTGAAGGTCACAGTCTTCTTGGAAAGGACAGAGTGGATAGGGCGATTGAGAGGCTGCCTAGGGCTGGGACACTCGGCCGTGGAGCAGCTGTGGACCCCACGACAAAGGAACTGGTGACCTGCTGATGGAGAAGTGGGTGTCAGAAGAGAGGCCAGGTGGATGGTGTGTGCGAGGCACCAGCGGCACAGGGTGGCGCTGGAGGAAAGGAGTAGGTGGCTGGAGGGGTGCCTCTAACTGTCGCCATGCCCCGGCTGGCTGGTGGAGGGAGTGGCTGCATTTAGGGCTCTCCTCCTGTGCAGGTTGGTGGTTGGACCCCTTTGTCCAAGCCAGTGCCCCGTGGCCATGAACACTCATGCCCCCGCCTGAGATCCTTGCTGGAGAGGTTTGCTCCCCTCCCTGTTCCCAATGGCCTGTGTGCATACGTGTGTCTCTGTGTTATGTGTTTCCTGCAGGAATACCTGAATGCTATTCACCACCTCTATGAGGAGTGGCTCATCAAAGGGGGTCTTTTCCCTGTGGCAGCCCCTGTTCTGGTAAGTACCCCTGGCAGGGCTGAAGACTTTTCCAAGGAGGAGTGACCCAGGGAACGTCAGCCATTCTGCAGTCCGGGGAAGGGCCAGGTCCTTCAGAGCTGGTGGATTGAAAGGAAGGAAGCAGGGAGGGTAGATGGGGCCCTTTCTCTCTCCTGGTTCCCATTCTAGACTGAGTCTCCGGGTCCGTTCGACGGACCCAGGAGAAGGTGGCCTGTCCCTGTGTCATTACACCGGTGGCCATGGTAGCATCTCACTTATCCAGTGTCATTGGTAAAGGAGGCTAAAGCCTCTAGACCTGGGTTTTGGCTTGAGCCCCTGGGGATGGTGGTCTCTCTGATGCACCCATCCCTTCTCCAGTGGATGGCAACCCCGGAGCCTCGTTGCCCCATTCCTCGGTGACCCAGGGCATCTGAAGAAACACCGGTCGCTGTCCTGGTCTGTTACACAGTGGTGCCCTTAGGAGGTGCTGAGGTGTGTAGGACGGTTTGCCCTAGACCAGCCTTGTCTTGGAGTTCCTGTGTTGGCTTCATGTAGCAGCTTCTCCTGCCCACACTTGCCACTTCTAACTGCGTGCCATTTCTGCCCTGCCTTTCCCTGCTTCCCTGTCCTGTCCGTCGTCCCCGGATACGCTGCTGCTCAGTTTTTCAGGCAGCAGATGGATCCCGAGATGGTCGGGAACGTGCACCCAGTGTGGGATCCGAGGGAGGGCCGCGTACAGACTTCTGTGCGTGGCCTGAGGGACATCTGTGTGGGCTGCTCGGACACGTCTACTCTTCACGGTGCTTCCAGGCTATAAGGTTGCTGGAAAGTGAGATGTTACTGTACTGGATTTTTAAGGAAATAAAATCTGTTTTTCCCCATCATAATTGGGTAACATAAAATGATGGGGGGAAAAATCATTCACGGGCTAGGTGCAGGGACAACTGTAGCAGATTCTTAAGTGGAAACATAGTTGAGAATGTGAATTAGCCTAGAACCTGGTGCTGTTCTGCTCTAACCCTCCTTTTTATCTGCCTGTGACCTTGGACTTCTCTGCCTCTCCTTGCCTCCTCCTGCCTGCCTCCATCTCTGTCCCTCTTCATCTGGGAAGGGAAGGTGACGTGGAGGTCAAGTGCAGCCCTGTGACCCATGTGTTTAATTTCCAGGTGATTGAGGCTGACCACGACATGCAGAAAATGTTAAAACTCTTTGAACAAAACCGGGACCGAATATTAACTCCAGAGACCCAGAAACATGGTTCATAGGATGGGAAAGATCATGCCAGAAAAATGCCTGCTGCTGCGAGGTTAGCTATTAGGAGCCATTTGGAAATGCCCACTCTTGGGAGGGCTTGATATCTGGCCACGTTTGTTTTCCTGATGGTCTTTTCCTCTTTGTCACCGTCTTCCTCCTTGGTCTCTGGCCCTTGCGGGTAAATGACAAATGGGACCAATGGGTTTGTCATGCCCTTTGGTGTTTGCAGCCTTGCATTCCCCCTGCACCTGTCCTGGTGGCTTCCCACTGCTGGGTCCCTGTGATTAAGGAAAGAGCCACCCGAAGTTATGCTGGGCTTTGGGTCTCTAACCCTTCCGACTACCCAGGAGGGCGAGGTAGTGGCCTCACATCCCAGAGAGAAAGTTGAAGCTTAGAGAGGCTAAGGGACTTCCCCAGGGTCCCACAGCCAGTGACAGTGGTGTTGGCACAAGTGAGACTTTTGGTGACTCTAGAACATTCTCTCCCTCATCCTGAGAGCCTGTCTTCCCTTGCTAGAGATCTCACATGTGTATGGGGAGAGCCAGCAGTGCGTGGAGCCAGTGTCATCATTTTCTCATTATCCGAGCAGTTCACAAGGGCAGTCGATGTTCTTAGACTTCCACAAAATTGTGCCGTGTTTGGCTTGAGCCCAGCGTTCAGTGGTTTCCCAGCAGGAGGCTGCCGTGGCATTCACCACTGCGGCATCTGGCCTTCCATGGCCTTAGGAGAATCTCGCAGCGGGTCCTGACTGGTGCTTGGTCTCCTTGGTGATGACGGCCTTGCCAGAGCTGCTGCCAGTTCGCAGTCAGGGAAATGGCTTTGGTGCCTAGGTGGTTTGCCCAGGGCCAAGCTGGGGCGAGGGGCACCGGCCCTGGTTTCTGAGGCCTCCTTACTCTACAGGCCTCGTGTGAAGAGCTTTGCCCTTGGAATTACTGAGAGTCTGTGGCCCGGGAGAGAGACACACGTGGCCTTAAGTATTTTTAAAATGTTTTTCTATCCAAGAGACACTTTGGACCATAGAGCATGAAATCATCTTTATTGGTTCAGAAAATATCTTAGCTTCACTCAGCTGCAACAATGCATCAAAGCCGCAGCTATCTCTTGAGTCAAGTGGAAAGAGAAAGAAAGAACATTCTTTTAAGAGGGCAGTCTGGACTGGAAGATCAGGGCTTGCAAGCAGAGGCTCTTAGAGCACGGGTGCTCCTGATATTTTGGAGGTGGGCCGAGAGAGCTTTGAGAAGACTGGTTGTAGACATGGGGAAGGGTCAGTCGTGACTTTGGGGAAACAGGCCTCAGCCTCTCCTCACAGTGGTTGGCATCAACGAAGGTTGGAAGCCTCATTCTGCCCTCTGCGTGAGTGTGGACCCTGTGCGTGCAGTTCTCTGACTCGGTGTGGGTGACTGGAGCCCTGGTGGTCCGGTCCCAGAGGGAGGCAAGCACTGTGACTCCTGGACCAGTTCTTGGGCTCTGTAGGCAGGACGAGGGGCAGCAGCCCAGCAGGGACGTGTCTCTCCGCCCAAATGTCAGGGATTGACCAGAAGTCTGGGGTCAGGAAGCAGGAGCCTGTGCTGCCAGGTGTCGTGACAAGCCCCGGCCGTCTTTGGGAATTTTTAAGTGAACAGTCCAGGATTTGCCCCACAGATGAATTTGAGCATCTCTTTGGGGGGGGGGAAATGTGATTTAAACAAAAGTAAAGTCTTGCCCTGTGGTAGCCAGTAAATCCTTCACCTAAAACCTGCCGTGAGTCTTAGCGTGCTGCCCCGGCCAGGGATTTGAGCTCTGAGCAGCAGCAGGATAATGTTTTCATTTGTTTAAGACTCATCTTTCCTAATGTGAGATGTGCGGGTCTGGGAGAGCACCCCATCCTCTTGCTCCAGGACTGCAGGTGCCGTGCGTCTGCTTTCCCGGTGTGGCAGGTGGGGCCAGTGGCATAGGGGCCGTGGAGCAGTTACAGAAGCGAGGGCAGAAGGAGGGCAGATGGCCTGTGGTGGGCACAGGGCCTGGTTTTTAGAGCAGAAGGAGGCACGCTCCAGGACTCCCAGGAATGGCTGGTGTCTCTGAATCGCCAATAGAGCGAGTCAGGGCAATGACATCCCTGATTTGCTGGTGTCCCCCCATTCTTACCCTGATGCAGGGTTCCAGAGAGCATAGTGGGAGGGTGCCCCAGAGCGACCCCAGCTGCTTTGACCCTTGATAATTAAAAAAAATTTTTTTGAATAGCCTATACATTTGCTTTTAGTCCGTATTTTCAGTGAAATAATTCTATTTACACTACAGCTTTTTAATTTTACATGCAAAAGACACGATCAGAATCAATCAGAAATATTTCCTGTACCTGGTGATTAAAAAACAACAACAACAATGAGGTGGAAGTGTATTTCTGTGTCGCATGAGAGTGTGGAGGTGGGTGATTCAAGGCTGGTGTGGTGGCTCCAAGGCCGTCAGGGTTCTGGGCTCTTTCTGGCTTTGTGTTCCCAGTTCAACTTCCTGGTTCATGCCTTCCTTCCTCCAGGGACGTCCCTGTCCTTGGTGGTGCCAGAGCTCCTACTCCGCCTACTGTTGGCATCAGGGCACCCTGTGCCCTGACAATGACAGGAGGGAAGTCTGGATTCACCAGCTGGACCACAGGTCTGGCGTCAGGGCCATGGTGCCCTCTGGCCCGTCCTGTCCCTCCCTCCTGCCCTCACATCATGTCTCCCTCACCGCCTGGTGCTGTGGTGTCCTCAGCTCAACCTGCCTCCTGCGTTGGGCGGAGCCAAGTGAGGGCACGACCACCGGTCTGACGCACTCCCACAGCGTGGCTCTCGGGAGGTGTAAATGACACCTCCCTGACTGTCGGCCCTGAGAAATGATGTCACCTCTCCGTTCCTCTTCCTACCCCCTTTCACTTCTATCTGAGCCCCTCACCTAGATGCGATGTGCACCCCTCCCTGCCTGTGGAACACTTCAGTCAGAGACCCTTCCGGGACCTCCCGCAGACTCCCACCACCAGACCCAGGGAAGGACTGAAGCATTTACAACTCTGAGAGCAGGTAGATGTTTCCAGAACCTGCCTACCCCGGCCGCTGTTGAATCTGTGACATGTTGTTTTCCTAGAACCCTGGAGCCAGATGGGGGCGCTCACTTCAAGTGTTCCCCTGTCTGTGGAATGAGTAACATTCACTCCCTTGGCCTCTCCACCCTGAAAAATTACAGTTATTAAAGTAATTGACGAGCTCCTGGAAATGTCAACCCTCCCTGTTGAAAATCTAATAACAATAATAGCCCGCCTGGTGCTTCTGGGCTCTGGCGGTGGATTACTCACTCAGGGTCACTGGCACGGGCCTTTCTTTTCCTCAGAACCCCAGCCCCGCCGCTCCCCTAAGGCTGAGTGAACTCCGTGTTCCTCTGGTTTACATAAGACAGTGAGCTTGCCAAAGGCGGTCATTAAACAGAAGCCAAGCGAGAGCCGGTCTTGTGGAATCCAGAATGGGTATCGGCATTTACTGCTGTCTTCCTGAATTTCTGCATTTCTCGGCTTTCCTTTCTTCAAGGCTGGGGTCTGTGGAACACAGGTGTCCTGGGAGATAATAACAGGTGTTGTCAGAAAGGGGGGGGGTTCCTTAGTCTAGGAGATCCGGGAAGCGCCACCTGGGTACTTTCTCTGAGATGCACAAGGTGCATTGGTTTAGTTAAACTTGAGCAGTCCTGTGATGAAAAGACCTCTTCAACTTTATTAAAGCCAAGGGACTCTCCAGTTCATTGACGGTGGAATCCCTCACTGGGGAATAGCCATTGACCGTCTGCAAGTGTGCCTGGGCTCCTCGGAACACACATTGGGAAAAGCATTTTTTGAGGGGACCTGCAGCTGCTGCTGACTCTGGGCTCTTGTGCCTTTTGGGAGTCTCTAGCTCCTGGTCCTCCGACTTCAGTGCACCCGGGTCACCTGGAGGGCATGTTAAACCAGGGATGACGAGGTCCACCCCGAGTTTCTAGTCGAGCAGGTCTGGGCTGTACTGAGAATCTGTTCTCTCACACCATTCCAGGTGACCAGGAGGCTGTGGTCCAGGGACCACCCTTGGAGAGCCACCTCTCTAGACTGACATTTTCTAGAATTGGCCATCCCAGATTTCCAAGAAACCTTGGCACCTTTTTGGTTGTTGAACATCTTGTGATTGTTGGTTATCCTGTCTGTCAAACGAGAGAACTGCTCACCTCTCAGGACTTGGCACATGGAAGGGGCCTGGACCAGGGCCCGGTATGCCGCAAGTGTCCCTGTAAGTGTTCGTTCGTCCGATGTGGCCCAGAAAATGGGGCCGTGATGCAGTTACTTGGTGGAGGAATGGCAGCAGCTGCACTGACTGGCACTGCCCGTCGGAGTGGTGTTGACGTGTGCTCTCACCGGCTCATCAGGGGCCACCGTGACTGACCTGTTCAGTGGGCACGGGCCACAGGCCTGGTGGAGGCTGACCTTTGGGACCGTACCTCCGAAAAGTGCCTCATGGCCTTTCTGGAATAACAGAGCATGGGGCAGGCAATTGGCCCTTCTCTTCGTTTTAAAAATGTTCCTCCTTCTCATGGGGTCTCGATCTGTACCTGGCATCCTGTGGCATGAGAGGGAGGCCTGGAGAGACATCGCTGCTTCTCAGGCCCTGGGGTGGACATTTCCTGTACCAACAAGGTCCTGGATTCCTTACACAATAAACTGGTGGTTTTCTGTTCTGTTCTGTCTTCTTGGAGATCTCCTTCTCACTGGGCTCAGGTCACCACTGACTCGTCCTTTCCCTAATGCACAGAGCAGATTTATTTGTAGCCAGGGATGGGTAGATGTTGGCCGCTCTGGGGTCATCTTGGGAAATGCCCAGACAAAATGGGCAAAGGCCAGTCGTTAAGTTTTAAGTGAATCTTAACCTTTTGGGATCCACTTGGCTTTGTGGGTAGGACTTGGGCTTTACGGTCAGAATATGGGCTGGGATCCCAGTTTCCTTGGTGGTTGGGTGCAAAATCTTGGACAGATCACCTCACTTCTCTGGTCCTGTTTCTTCCTTCTCTGGACACTGGGGTTCTGTTTTCTCCTTCATGAGGAGAGAGGCTGCACAGACTGTGAAGGGGTAAGTTGAATGAGGGATGGACACAGAGAATCTGGAGCGGTGCCAGGTTATTCCCTGCTCCTTCAAACCCCTTCCAACTCTGTAGTTGGCTGGAGAAGAGACCGGACTTTCTTGCACCTTCGTGGAGTGGGAAGCTGTTGGTGGGCTGCTCCAAGCCAGGGTGGTGGAGATTTTGCATTTTCATTTCATTTATTTATTTATTTAACATATAATGTATTATTTGTTTCAGGGGTACAGGTCTGTGATTCATCAGTCTTACACAATTCACAGCACTCACCATAGCACCTACCATCATCCAGCCATCCTGTCCCTCTCACCCCCCTCCCCTCCAGCAATCCTCAGTTTGTTTCCTGAGATTAAGAGTCTCTTATGGTTTGTCTCCCTCTCTGGTTTCATCTTGTTTCATTTTTCCATCCCTTCCCCTATGATCTTCTGTCTTGTTTCTCAAATTCCTCATATCAGTGAGATTATATGATAATTATCTTTTCTCTGATTCACTTTTTTCGCTTAGTATAATACCATCTTGTTCCATTCACGTCAATGCAGATGGTAAGATTTCCTTTTTTGATGGCTGCATAATATTTCATTGTATGTATATACCACATCTTCTTTATCCATTCATCTGTGGCTTTATTCATCCATCCATGGACATCTAGGCTCTTTCCATAGTTTGGCTATTGTGGACATCTGGCATTTTCATTTTTAGGACCTGGTTCTTCATCAGGGCTATGGGGGAGTTAGTAATTCACCATCTTTGCCAGCCATTTTCTCAGCCCAGAGTCCTCAGGCCACCTGTAAGCAGGCTTCTGTTCTCTCCCTGTCTTTTGACAGCACTTCCCATGTATCAGTCCTCTGCCAGGCCCTGTGCTGGGTGAGAAGTACACACTGGTGAACAGGACAGATGTGGCCCCTCACTAATGAAGGCAGGTAGTTTAGCGCCTCATAGATGCCCCAACCTGAAATATCCCTGAGAAAATCCACACTGGAGCAGGAGGGCACCAGCAGCCTCAGCACTCCTTTCCGCTGGGGAAAAGAATTAACACCATAATGTATTCCAAAAAATCAGTGACAAAAGTAATGCAAACAATAACCTTTAGTGAAGTAGCAGGATACAAAATTAGCATATGAAACAAGAAACAGCGGTCATAATCGTAGTGAAAATCCCATTTACAATGGTAACTAAGATGGTTAAATGCTTTGGAATAAATTTAACAATATATGTACAAAAACATAGAAGAAAAATGCTAAAAACTCTCCTTAAAGATAGCAAATAAGACTTGAACATATGTAAAGACATCCCATTCTTGGAAAGGAGGGCTCATCAACATAAAGATGTCAGTTCTGCCTAGCTTAAGTTACAAATTTAATACAATCTCAGTAGAGACACCATAGTCTATTTTATGGAATTCTACACATCATTTTACAGTTCATATAGAAAAGTGAACATTCAGGAATAACCAGGAAACCACTCAAAAAGAAAAACGATAATGGAGGACTAGCCTTACCAGACATTCAAAGGTATCTAAAACCTCTAGTATTAGAACAGTGTGGTACTGCTGTGTGAATAGTCAAAGCAGTGAATCAGCTAACTCAGAAATAGACCTGAGCACATGTGGAAATTTACTACATGATCAAGATGTCATTTCCGGTCGCTGGGGTAAAGATGGACTTTTAAACAAATGGTGCCAAGGTGACCCTTTGGGGAGAGATAAAGATAGATCCATATCTCACACCATACCCAAGAATAAACTCCAAGTGGTTAGGGATCTAAATGTAAAAAATTGAAACCAGGCAAGTACCTTGATTTAGGGAAAGCTTCCTAACTGTGATTCAAAATCCAAGAGCAGTAAAGGTTAATCAATTTGACTAAGTAAAAATTTTAAAAAATTGTGTGATAAAAACCCATCATGAACCAAGTCAAAAGACCAGAAACCGGGAGAAAATGCAATTTACAAAACAGACAAAGGGTGAATATTCCTAACTACCCATGAAGAATTCTTTAAAAATGAAGGGCAAAGGACCAAAAATCAAATAGAAGAATGAGAAAAAGATGTGAAAGACATTTACAAAAGAGATCTTAAAATGGCCTGTAAACATGTGAAAAACACTCAAATTCAGAAATACAAATGCTATGGTCTGAATATTTGTGTCCCCTCCAGCCCTACCCCACCCCACCCCACCACCAAATGCACATCTTGTAAACATAATGCTGAAGGTGATGGTATTTAGGAGAACCCTCTGGAAGTGATTAGGCCATGAGAGCAGAGCCCTCATGAATGGACTCAGTGCTGTTAACAAAAGGGACCCCACAGAGCTCCCATGCCTCTTCTACTATGTGAAGACACAGCAAGAAGTCAGCAGTCTGCAAACTGGCCAAGAACCTTTGCCAGAACCCAGCCATAGTGGCACTACATTGTACTTCCAGCCTCCAGAACTGTGAAAAATAAATTTCTGTTGTATGTAAGTCAGCAGTGTGTGGCATTTTGTTATAAAAGCCCAAATGGACTAAGCAAATGAAAAGAACAGTGGCATACTATTTCTCGCCTACCAGACTGGCAAAACAAACCAAACCAATCCAGAACAACAAACACATTCTGCTGGTGAGGCTGTGGGGAAACAAGTACTCACATACGTTACTGGTAGGAGTACACGTTTGTACAGCCCTTCTGGAGAGAAGTTTGACAACAGCTAACAAACTACACCTGTACTTACGTTGTGACCCAGCAATCCCACTTCCGGGTTCCAATATACACTTCCTACAATATGCAAATATCTATGCACCCAGTTATTTATTGCAGCGTTGGTTTTAACTGCAAAATAATTGGAAACAACCGAAAGATCGTATGTAACCGCTAAATGAACTACGGTACAGCCACACAGTGGAGTAGAAAAAAGAATGAGGAAGCTCTCTCTGAACAGGTGTGATTTCCAGGATGTAAAGAAATGTTGAGTGAAAACAAGCAAACCAATATCCAAAGGAGTATCTTTGGTACGTTACTTCCTATAAAAAGGAAGAAGAGACCTAAGAGCATACACAGATGCAGAGGAAATGCAGGAAGGATAATCCAGAAACTGCACAGCCTGGTGAGCAAAGGCTGGAGAGAGGGAAGGATGGGGTTGCAGGGAGGAGAAGGGAATGATTCTTGTGTGAATGTGACTTTTTGTGTAACTGACTCTTAGAATAGTAAGAATGTGTCACTTTACCCCCTCAATAAACAAGATCAAGTAGAATGTAGGGGGAATGGAACACAGAATATAAACATAGCTGATCCTGACAGCGTGGCAAGTGAAAGAATGGCCACACTGGAGGGCAGGGGAATGGGAATAAAGAAATAGCCTGAGTAACTGGAAAACAGTATTTCGACTGGATGCGGAAAGAGTAAAAGCAAAAATCACTCTTCCTAGATGCTGTCCTATAGTTTTACAAGTGTTTCTCATGGAGGTAGGGTCAGCGATTCTGGAATTAAAGTCATGGACTCAAACAAATAAGTAGACAGTACATTTTTAAAAAAAAGATTTATTAATCTGAAAGAGAGAGAGATCACAAGTAGGCAGAGAAGCAGGCAGGGGGGCGGGGGAAGCAGGCTCCCTGCTTAGCAGAGAGCTGGATGCCGGGCTCCATCCCAGGACCCTGATACCAGGGACCTGAGCTGAAGGCAGAGACTCAACCCACTGAGCCACCCAGGTGCCCCAAGCAGACTGTAAATTAAGAGAGCTGGGTTCATTCTGTTCTAGAGAAGGAAGTTTTAAATAAAAGGGGACAGGTAGAATAAACCCAGTGATGTTGGATTAGAAGCAGAGGTATCAGTATAAACTCATGGTTTTAAAGTTCTATGTAGTTACGGAAGTAGAGCCACATGTGTATATGCGTGGGTTAGGACACATCCCTGTGTTTCCTGACCATCCCCTGAATAGGCTTGGAAGCAGTGGCACCTGGTAACAGAACACTGGCGCCTGGGTCTTGGTGTCTAAACATCATTCTCCAATAAAAGGAACCAGGACTCCTAGGACAAGGGATTTATTCCAGGGATGCAGCAGGTAAATATCATCAGTAATAAGATGTATTAATGTCATGAACCCTTCGATAAGATGCACCAAGGACACAGCACAGTTTTTTCATGATTTTTAAAAAAGATTTTGTTTATTTATTTGACAGAGATCACAAGCAGGCAGAGAGTCAGGCAGAGAGAGAGGGGAAGCAGGCTCCCCGCTGAGCAGAGAGCCTGACGTGGGGCTCGATCCCAGGACCCTGAGACCACGAACCCAGCCAAAGGCAGAGGCTTAACCCACTGAGTCACCCAGGTACCCCAGTTTTTTCATGATATTTTGCCAGAAATACATAATTCAGCCATTAAAAAAAAAAAAAACCCACCATACTAGACAAACCCAAATTGTGGGACATTCAATGAAGTAAAACTGGTCAGTATTAAGTTTTGATCCAAAGCATCAACATCATGAAAGACAAAGAAGAGACTGAGACAGTGTTACAGACTGGAGGAGAGGAAAGAAAAGTAACAAATGCAATGTCGGATCCTGAATAGGATCCTGGAATGGAGAAAAAGTGTAGTAATGGGAAAACGGATGAAATTTTAAAAGGTACGTGGTTTTGTTAATGCCGTATCAGTATTAGTTTCCTGTTCTTGACAGTCATGCTGTGGTTATGTAATATGTCAGTTTCAGGGGAAGCAGGGGGAGGAGTATAAGGGAATTTGTTGTGTTGTTTCATAACTTTTCTCTAAATTTAAAATTAGTTAAAATAATTCTCTTCCTGGGAAATAAAAGTGGAACACAATACTACAAATATACAATCCCACATTTACAAGAAAAGACCAAGGGGTGCCTGGATGGCTCAGTTGGTTGGGTGTCTGACTCTTGATATGAGCTTGGGTCTTGATCTTAGAATTGTGAGTTTGAGCCCTGCTCTGGGCTTCCTACCAAAAGGAATTAGGCTAACACCGTAACGTTGAGTACCTCCCAATGGTGGATATTATGGTAACTTCTGCTTTTGTTTTCATATTCATCTATATTTTCCTTTTTTTTTTTTTGAAGATTTTATCAATTTATTAGAGAGGGGAGTGCAAGTGGGGGAGGAACAGAGGGAGAGGGACAAGCAGACTCTGAGCTGAGCATGGAGCCTGACTTGGGGCTCGATCCCACAACCCTGAGATCATGACCTCAGCCGAAATCAAAAGTTGTACATTTGACCTATTGAGCCACCCAGGTGCCCCTCATCTGTATTTTCTAAGTTTTCTACTCGTTGGTTTCATTTGATGGATCCTTGGAAACCATGGTGAATGAGTCAAGGGGAAGTTTCTCAGAGAGCTTATGTTCTAGTGTGGGAAATGGAAAAATGAATCAATGAAATGTTTTTGTGTAGGAAATAAACCAAGCTGATGTGATAGATGGGTGGCCGGGGTCTCTCCAAGAAGGTGACTTGTGAATAACAAGAAAGATGGGGATGGGGTGCAGAGTGGGGAAACGAACAGTTTGCACAGAGGCTGGGAGGTAGGAGTTGCCTTAGCTTGTTGGGGAGCCTAGAAGACACCAGTGTGTCTTGTCTGAAGTGGGTGGGGGGTGGGGAAAGGGCTCGAGATGAGGTCCACAGGATAGTGAGCCCCTGGGGCTTGTGGCCTTGGGAGCCCCTGGAGAAAATTGAGCAAGAGAATCCTGGAACTTGGTTTAGACAGGGGCCTTTGGCTTTAGCTCGTGGATAGATGGGGTCATTTGCTTGCATGGGGAGTCTTGTGGGGAGAGCAGCACCTCTGGATGTACCCATTGTGTGCAAGTGTGTGTGTGTGTGTGTGTGTGCGTGTGCGTGCACATGTGGGAGCAAGAGGTGACTGGTGGAGGGGGACTCAGCCTAGATGAGGGGAAACCCCACCGCTGGATGGGGAGCCAGCATATGATCCTGAGTTCCAAAGTGTGGTTTTGTTCTCTTTTTTTTTTTTTTCCTAAGATTTTATTGAGGGAGGGAGAGAGAGAATGAGCAGTGGAGAGAGGGGAGGGGAAGAGAGAGAGTGAAAGCGTGATAGGGAGAGGCAGTCTTCCCACTGAGCCAAATCCCAGTGTGGGCCTCGATCCCAGGACCCTGAGACCATGAGCTGAGCCGAAGGTAGGTGCTTAACTGATTAAGCCACCCAGGGGCCCCAGGTTTGTTCTCTGTTAACCAGAAATTAGCAGCGAGACAGGGGAGGCTGACAGAGGAGTCTAAGCGGGTTCAGAGTATACTCTGAGTCTGTTTATCTACACAGCTGTCTTTTCATCTGCCCTGTGAAGGTGCCTTAAGGATGCTTAAGGAAACTGCCCCTCGGAGGTGCCCAAAGGATGTGGAGGGACAGGAAGTGCCCAGAGGAAGGCCAGAGGGGCGCTGTGCACCCCTCATCTCTCTCGCTCTTCCCAGCTTTCTGTGAGTGGGTCTCCCCACACTCGCTTTACCCATGAGGAAACAAGACTCCAAGAGAGTGAGTGGCCCAGAGTTCCACAGTCAGTAGGTGGCAGGGCGGGGACCTGAGGGACAGAGGAGCAGACTTCTCCCTGTGCCTGTGAAGCTGTGGGTCCCAGCTCCGCTGCTTGAGTAGTCACTTCCCTGGTGGAAGAGCCGTGTCCTCAGTCAGGGTGTCTGTCCCGGTACCATCCAGGGGTGACATTTTCAGCTGTTGCCTGAGTGGTGGTCTTGGATGGGAACTCCCAGCTCCCACAGGAAGGAGGTAGTGAGTGTTGGGGGGCTCTCGTACATGAGAGGGCGTCTGAGTCGCCCTCCAGGGCCGAGTGACCCTGTTGTCTGGGCTGCCACCCTTGCTGGCTGGCTCTGGCCCCCCGAGAAGCTCTAGTTCACTCTCTTCAAGTCCAGGACCCGGGAAGCCCCTCGGATGGCGCACTAGAGTTGGGGGTCCAAGGAGTTGGGAGAGGCGTTCACAGAGCTCATCCATCTCGGAGGAAGTGTTTGGAGGAACAGTGTCCATGCCAGGGGTGGCCAGCTCTGGCTCTACTTCTGGCTTTGGGTCCAAGGACTTCCCGGACAGTTGGGGACCTGGTGTCAGGCAGAGCTGGCTGGGTACGGTGACCACCGTGTTCTCAGGAGCTGCATCAGGGATCAGGGACCACTCATTGTCGCTAGTTAAGGAGGTGACTGCCTCATCTAAAGGTGGACTGGGAGCCAGGCCTGGGCCCAGGCTTGGGCCCTTCAGGTTGCTCGGGAGAACGTCCTTGGGGAACAAGGGCGTCTGGTGCAGAACAAGGTCACTGTAGCAGGTCAAGAACTCCTCACTGTCTGAGCATGTGCTGGCGCCCCGTTGGGAGTCTAAGGGGAGCAGGGGGCCAGCAAGGGGGTTGCGGGGCAACGTCGAGACCTCAGACAGACTCAGGGCCTCCGGCACAGTGCTCCTATGGTCAGAGCCCTCAGCCAGAGCCCTCTCAGACCCCAGCCCTTTGGGGGGCCCCAGGCCTAGCCGGGTCCCTTCGGGGCAGTTGTGGGCCTCCACTAGCCTTCTCCCAGAGCTGCGCCTGGAGTAGGGCCTGGCTGATTCCTCTCTTCCCAGTCCCAGGACCTGCCTGCTCGAGGTTTCCAGAATGGCCTCACATGCAGCTCGCGCCAGGAAGATCTCAAACACCATCTGCTTGGCGTCCTCCTTGCCGGTGGCCCGGACTAGCGAAAACTCTGCCTCGGAGGTGGCCGCGTAGCCCAGCCTGCCCAGAAGGGTGTGCAGCGTGTGTTTGGAAAGCACAGGCTGCACCCGGTAGGCGAAGTTCCCAGTGTATGTCTGGAACCAACAGGGGTATTCATTAGAGATGGGACACAATGCAGCAGAGTGGCTGTGAGTGGCCGTGAGTGGCCAGGCAGGACTGAGGGCTGATGCCCGGGGACACTGGAGGCTCCTGAGAAGCAGGGGTCTGGAGCATTTGGCCAGAATGGAAATCTGGTCCATGATCATGTTACCCTCTGTCCCATTTTACAGAAGGGCACACTGAGGCCTAGAGACTGAACAGGACCTGGGCTCAAGTTAAACATAGCAAGAAAGTAACTGAACTGGGGTGAGGCTCCGATATCCTGGCTCCCATCCCAGCAGTCCTGGCCTGGAGCTTGAAGAGATTACAGTTTCCAGAGCCAGATTCCTCCCCTTGTTGATTTTCCTCGGTTCCTCCTCTTTGGAGAGGCCTATGGTCTAGCAGCTGGAGGCTTGTGCTGCTTGAGTTTGAGGCCTATCTGGGCTACTTATTAGCTGGTGACTACAGATAAGTTGCATTAGCCTCTTCTGCTCTCAGTTTCTCCACCTGTAAAATGGGACCAGAGTCAGTGGACAGGATGGATATGCTGTCCCCCCTCAGATGCAGAGCTCTGGCCCCTACCCGAGACCCCTTTGCTCAGAGGCATGGTGGTGCCTACCTTCAAGGACCTGATTTCCTTCATCCAGGGAAACAGAAGTAGGTTGACAGATATGAGCTCCAGAAACTCTAGTGCCTGTACCAGGTCATGGCAGACATGCTGGGCAGGGCTGGGCGCCCCCTGGGAGTGAGTGGTCCCCGGACCAGGGACCCGAAGCTCAGGCAGATAGAACCGAGAGGGGGCTCCCGTGGCCAAGAGCCGCTGGGCCCTGTTGGTGAGGGCTGCGTCCCTGCAGACCCGCAGCCGGCCTGCCTCTGCCTCCTCTTGGTAGTAGCTGACGAGGTCACCCAGGAGGGACTCCTGGGCAGCCTCCTCTAGGCCCGGGGGTCGAGGCTGGCTCATGGTGGCTCCAAGGGCCTGGGTGCCGAGAAAAGCCGTGGGCCTCCCCAGGCCAGGCCCAGGCTGGTCCGCCTTTGGCCCGCCCCACCGCTCAGACAGGAAGCGGAGGAGGAAGTGTGCTAGCAAAAGAGAAAGCTGCACACGGCCCGGCCCACCACTGCTTGTCACTCTGGGGGGCTCCGACCTGAGAGTGGCTGGGCTGGGCCATCTCCCCCCTCCCACCCGCCCCCCCACCGCCACCCTGGAGCAGTGCCAAGCTCAGGCTCTGTCCTCGCCCGTCCCCAAATGGGAAGGCAGATACAGCAGCGCTCACATCCGTGCCAGCCTGTAGCCTTCAGCCCACTTCGGATGTGCCTGGCCAAGGTCCTTACGCTCCTGCTTGAGAATGTTCTCTGGCTACAGGAGTGTGCTCTGCTGGTGTGGGGAACAAACGGCAAGGGCCAGGGTGTTAACACCCAGGCCCAGCCCTCGGCCAGCCAAGCAGGGTGGGCGCACAGACGCCCTAGCTTCTTGCATTCGGTGGGACAGTTCCGAGGTGTGTTCACCCTTGCTCCCCAGCAGTGGCCCACAGCAGTAACCTGCTCACGAAGGCACGCTTTGTGGGTTCACGTCCCTCCCTTGTCTTCGTTCCCTACTCCCCTACTCCTCCTGTGCTTCCTGCCGTCGCTGCCCAAAGACTGCTTTTGGGGTAACAGAGACCAACAGTTATCCGTGTACTCTTGACCCTTGACCATCTCTCTCCCTCCCAGCCTTCTGCCATCGTTTTCATTTTTATTTTATAACTCACTGGTTTATACTCAGACTCGAGGTTCGAATTCTGCCCTATGGCGCCGGAGGGGTGGGGATCATGCTATAATCTCACCAGATCCCAGTGTTCCCTCAGGAGGAAGTAGATTAAAATGACAACAGAGATGGGGCACCTGGGTGGCTCAGTGGGTTAAGCCTCTGTCTTTGGCTCAGGTCATGATCTCAGGGTCCTGGGATCGAGCCCCGCATCGGGCTTTCTGCTGAGCTGGGAGCCTGCTTTCTCTCTCTCTCTCTCTGCCTTCTTGTGATCTCTGTCTGTCAAATAAATAAATAAATCTTTTTTAAAAAAATGACAATAGAGGAGATTTTCTCTTTTAATATAGACCCAGGTATAAATTAGGGCAGCACAGTTAGGATCTGGATTCACCCCACTGCCTGAGCCCCTTCCCACATGATGGGGCAAGGTAAATTTGGGGAGATATGGGTGAGGGACAGTTTTCAGAGTTGGGCTTCCTCCCTTTCTTCCTTCCTTTCTCCCTTCCTTCCTTCCTTCCATTCAATCACCCAATACTTAATTAAGTCATGATTCACTTATTCAGCCACTCAGTGACTCACTCCTTCCTTGTGGGTCAGCATTTCTCAAAGGGTGCTCCACAGGGAGCCCTTACTGGGGGTTCATAATCAGTCTTATGTGAGTAAGAGTTTCCTGTGGCCAAATAAATTCTGCTGGGCTACTGAAGGGTCCCCTCGCTCCTTGGCTCTAGGACTTCTCCTGGAGCAGGTGTCGGGGTGTGTTTCTGGGAGGAGGCAGCACGTGTACTCCATCCTGACTTCTCAGACGCTGGGTCCCCTTTCATGTCCTCCCGTGATGTTTGGGGAAGAACTGTCCCTGGGAAGCCAGCCTGTGTCCCTGTCCATGCTGTCTTGGGGGCCTCAGAAGCCAACAAGACAAAGCCCCAGCTCTGGGGTGGCTCACAGTTTGGAGAGCCCCAAGGAGAGGGTGGTGTGACCTGTAGTAACTCAGCCCAGGATTCTTTCTCATCAGCTTTCTGTGACACCAGGCTGGCCTCCGGGCCGTCCAGTCACCAGGAAGGGCATCTGCCTGGTGCTTGGCCTTATAGCTGCCTCAGACCTGGCCTCGCCACATCTGGGGGCTCTCGGATCCCTGCCTCTAGCTCCCCTGCCTCTTGCAACCTCTCTTGAGCCCCGTGGCCCAAGGGGAATTCTATCCCCGTGCTTGGGAAGTCACTTTCTCATTGGAGGACTCCTTGATAGTGGGTTGCCAGGGAGCAGCACCTCTCCTCCCGAGCCAGTCCTGGAGGGTAGCAGGTGTCAGTCTCTCATTCTCCTCTTCCGCCCCTTCAATGTGGCGTGTCTTCTCTTACGCTGACCCCGAGGCCTTCCCCTGGGGATGACCCCTGGGTCCTATTGGGTCTATCTGGATAACCCAGGTTCGTTGCCTCCTCTGAGTGCCTTCGCCACGGAAGCTAACACAGTCTCGGCTTGTGGGAATTTGGGCCTGCACATCTTCGGAGGCCGTTACGCAGCTCACCATGCCAGAGGTATGAGACCCAAAGCCATGCTTTTCCCTTGATGCCAAAGATTTATAAGGGCAGAGAAGGGGGAATGGTGGATTTGGGCGAGGGGGATAGGTCGAGTTCCAGGCCACTGAGCTCTATGGAAAAGGCCATCGCCAGGCCAAGGAAAGGTGGTGGTGGTGGTGGTGTTGTGTGTGTGTGTGTGTGTGTGTGTGTGTGTCTAACACAGAAGGGCCTTCATTCGCATCGTCTCTTCGTCTCTGTTTCTCTCCTTGGTCCCAGGCGGATTTGCTCCCTAAGGAGCGGGCTGGAGTGGCTTGTATTTTTTTTCCTATTAAAAAAAAAATACTTTATGTATTTATTTGACAGAGAGAGAGACACACACGGAAAGAGAGAGCACACAAGCGGGGGAGCGGCAGGCAGAGGGAAGGAGAGAAGCAGGCTCCCTGCTGAGCAAAGAACCTAATTTGGGCTTGATTCAGGACCTGAGATCATGACCTGAGTGGAAGGCAGATGCTTAATGGACTGAGCCACCCCGGCACCCCCTTTTTCCCCCATTAATAGCCAAAGTTTTACAATTTGGTACACACAATTTAATCTCCACTGCCACCCCCCCATCCCGTGTAATTCTTCTGTTGCTTTTAGTTACTTATATATTGATATAACCACTTCACTCATTCTGGACATCTTGTTCCCCAGCTCTGGGGAAGCCCATCGTGCCTGTGAATTGTGTCTCTAAGGTGGGCCAAGAGCGTGGTGGGGAAGGCCGGGCCGGGGGCCTGGAATTTCCACTCTGTCCTCTGGTGCCTGGGTCAGCTCAGCTTCTCCAGGACCAGCTTCCTCCCCCACCAGACCTCTGCGGCCCCGTCAGCTGTCGGATTTGGTGTTGTTGTCTGGGCCCTCTGGTGAGTGACTGGCTTAGTGAGAACCTTTCTCTGCCTGCCGGGCTGACTAACTTTGGTGACAATGCAGGAGACGGGGAGTGAGGGGGGCACAGGAGATATGGGGAGCCGTGGTGGGGTCGGGGAGGTTGGGGGTCCCGAGGTCTAGAGAAGGAAAGGACCTGGCTCAAAGTCACAGTGAACTGATGACAGAAGTAGGGACAGCCAAGCGTCTGGGTCCCAGCACCTAGCCTTCCCTCACAGCTATCCCTGCTGCCCAAAGGCTCCCAAGTCCCCTGCAAAGTCTAGGAGCTCAGGGACACTCAGGACCCACAGGGACTACAGGGGTGGGTGCTGCCTGGTCAGAGGCTCCCAAGTCTGCAAGTCTGCACTTACCCTCCTCCAGGCCGTTACACACACAGAGGACTTTGTTTCCATTGTAATTCACCACTCAGAGAAGCATCATCCGAGTCGGCAGGGATGGCTCAAATACATAGGGACAGGCCAGGAAGGGAAGGGAAGGGCAGGCAAGAGGACGAGATGTCAGAGCCCAGCAGTGAGATAGGCTCACTGGGACATCCACAGCCATTGCTCCTATGGGAGAATGAGGGTGACATGGTGGACAACAGAGCCAAGAGAGGCAACACACCTGCCCATATTCTTGGACCTCCTGGATGCAGCCAAGCCTAAAGTCAGAATTATCACTTGGACAATTCAGTTACGTGAGTCAATAAATATCCTTAAGAGGGTTCAAGCTGGGTTTCTGTCTCTTGCAGTCGAGTCATGGAGATAGGTAATGGGTCTCAGAACCTGCCAGAGGATAGAGGGGTCCCCTTTCAAAAGTTGCCTCTCCTCTCCCTGTAATCCAGGTGGTGTGGTTTTGTGGTGGGTCATGGAGCAGGCAGCTCCCAGCTGTGGAGCAGAATGCTGGCCAGCCCCGGGACCTCAGGCGTCAGGCGGGGGAGGAGTTAGTGTGGTAAGGCTGGGGCTGTGACAACAGGGGCTGGGGACCTGGAGCCTTGGGATTCCCGGGAGAGATGCCTAGCAGCAGGCACAGGGGGACTGCGACCCTGGGGGGCAAGGGCATGTCCAGCCCCCAGCCCCGACATACCAGGCCTGACCAGGTAATTAGCTCTGATTGAGAGAGTTCACCTGACTGGGGAGGTTCAGTGTGAGGTCAAGCAGAGCAGAGCCGACGACCAAAGATTCGCTCTCTCAGACGCCGCAGCTGCTTGTCGTTCTACCGCTCACGCCCGTGACCTGGTCAGTCATCAGGGGGACACCAGCGGTGGCACCTGAGTAGAAGTGGGTGGCCTTGGAGTGTGCATGGGGGACCCCTGAGCGTGTGGACGCCTAGTGTGGGGCGCTGGCGTGTGTGTAGCCACGGGCGGTGTGAGCGGAGTGAAGCACACATAAGCGTTTGTCTGAGAGTGTTGTGAGGAACTTGGTGTGAGAGCCCCCCTCTGTGTGCGTGTGAGGGGGCAGGCTTCGTTATGTCGAGCCAGGTGGTGTTTGAGGGGCGGCTGTGGGTGGCCAGACTTTGTATCAACCCTCCTTCCTCTCTCGGGTGATTCGGGCTGCTCATGCATGGCCAACGTTGGTGGTGTCCTGTCCGAGACCTTGGGGTGCGCCGTGCCTGTGCATACCGGCCCGGTGGCAGAGCCTGCTGACCCTGGGGATAACTTTACCTGCCAGCCGTGGCATTCCCCCATCAGAAGATTTTCTTTGGCCACAGAAGCCCTCTTGGCTGCACCAGGGACAAGGAGAAACGATGGCCCTTGAGAGTCTGTGAGCTACTGTGAGTGCTGTTGCCTTTCCTGTCTGGTGGCTAACTTTGAGGTGTGCTCTCCACTGCCTCCTTGGAGGGGGACTGTGTGACCACAACGCCCTGAACTGCTTCCTTTCCTTCCTTGTTTCGCTGCCCTCTCCATCTGGGTGCTCCTGGGTCACCTCCCTCATCAACCGCTGGTGCCCTCCTCCTGTCCCAGGATCTGGTCCTGCCCCGTCCTGTTCCTACCATCCTGAGAATTGTCACCTCCCCCTCTCACTGGGCCCCTGATGAGCCCCACTGCCTGGGGTGTGCTCCTCGGCCCCACCCCTCAGGCCGTGGCAGGGAGAGGCCAGTCTCCTTATAGGAGTGTGCTTGGACCTTGCATGTGGCGCTATGTGTAGACACAGGCTGTGTCATGGGTGGGGGTGGCAGGAAACGCCAAGCCCCGCAGTCTCCTGGGAGGGGAACCTGTGTGTCGTTGGAACTGGGTGTTGGTGTAGTTCGGGCTGGAGTGGCTGGATACCATCGCCGTGAGGGCTGCCACATTCATTCTGGACAAGAGGGCCCCAGAGTACAGTGTGTGTGGCCCCTGAGCCACACACACTGGTGTTGAGGTCAGAGGCGTGATTAGTTTGCATACAGGGAGGGGTGCTTAGGCATCAGGCTGTGCCCAGAGACAGAGGCTGGGGGGCAGGCGGGATTCCTGAGAGTAGAATGCTTGACTGGCTAAGCCTCACGAAATATCACCAGGGTGGAAGACCAGTTCAGAACCCAAAGAGGTTCTGTCTACAACGGCTAATGTCGGTGCGCGGTAGGTTTGCAAGTGAGAGAAGGGAAGTGCGTGCTATTTTCCCAAGGCAGACCTGTTGGCTTTGAACAGTGGCAGCAGGCGGCCAGCAGGTGGCAGTGTGGGCTTGGAGTGGGTGCAGGATGGCTGGGACCTGGAACTGATGCTGTACCTTTCTTCGGGACTGAGTCCCTCTTTCAGGGTACTCCCAGGTCTAGGACTCTGCTAGTGGATGCCACTCGAGTTCGAGTGGGAAGGGTGGCAGAGGAAGGCAACCAGCCTCTGCCAGAGAAGGGGTTAATGAACAAAGCTGAGGTCTTACGGAGAGCACAGGAAAGAATTTCTGCAAGGGGAAGAAAGCAACTCATCTCCGTCTAATTACCAATCCTCCTACCCCCTTCCTGGTAGTGGAAACCATCAGGGTGCTGAGAATTAACTGCTGGGCTAGGAGACAGCTCAGTGTCCGGGGATCCTGAAGTCAAGTCCAAAACTTGATGGCCCGTGTTGGTGACACACTGACCACGGCTCAGAGAGATGAAGCTGTGTTTCAGGAAGGTTAAGAAAAGAAGCGAGTCAGCGTGGAAGTCCCTGACTACCCCAACAGCCGTGTCAACAGGGAAGTGACAAGATTTCAGGGCTTCTCCTCTTGAGAGAAGGAAGGTACTTCCGATTTGCTGTTATTTACTTAACTTTCCTTACATGTGAACGATGGCCCGAGCCCCTTACCACACGCACTCCTCGAGAATATTATTTTTGCAATATTTTTATTGATACGATATATTTATTTTGAACACAGAAAAGATACATTGTTGCTTATTTAGCGCTTAAACCAGGAACGAGAAAAGCTGTTTAGCTCCATCCCTCAAACATTGGTGAGTACTTAGGGATTTTTTATCTTTTTTCCCCACAGTACTCTCTAGGGTTGCAGAAGCAGGATGCATTTCTTAAAAGAGTCCCATCCCTGGAGTGCATTTAAAGGCTATACAGTACAACAGACAGATATTTTTTGCCTAGAAAACAGTACACCACAGAGGCGGACAGAACTGCTTGTAAACAAGGTCCCTTTCCTGGCGGAGTCGGGTGCTTCAGGATGCCGCAGAACCTCTGCACGGATTCCTTTCGGTTCTGCACCGAAGAAACCCTATTTCTACAGAAAGCAAAATTCACGATTGCCATCCTTGTCACCCTACTTCTCAAGAAAGGGATTACTGAAATGTCTTAGCCCTTCATTAGAAGAATGGAAATGGGGGGCGGGGGTGGGTGGGGGCAGGGGGGAGGCAGGGTGGACTCAAGTCTTCCACTTCCTGCCGCTGGCAATGCTGGCGGGACACTCTGCAAAGCTGTTCGGCTGCCTCCCTCTGGCAGGCTGGGTCTTCATCCATCTTCTCGGATGGAGATTGCTGGGAGTTGTGGGCCACTCTGTAAGCAGGCACACCCATATATCCCTTCCGGGTGCCTCTGGCGGTGAGGCCCAGATCTGATCTCTCATGGTGGCATGCTAGTATTTCGGGGGCCCGCTTCCCCAGTATTTCATCTCTGCAAGTGCCCTGGAGGGCAGGGGCAGAATGCATCAGCTCACGATTCCCAACTAGGAGCTGCTGCCCGGGGAAAGGGTAGACAGCTCACACTCGGGCCATGGTGGTCAGCTGGGCACGCACTTAGCGAGGGGCCACGTCTCTGTCTCAGAGCTGTGCCCAGGCCACCCTTCTCTTCTTTGAAGACCCTCAGCCCTGGGCCATGGTTGGACTGACACGGGGACAGCTGTAACCCACCACCACCACTGTCGCACGCTGGCCAAGGACCCTGCTCATCACCAGTCGCTTGGGGTGGGGGCCCTCCAAAATAACGCCGCCAGCGCCATGAGGCCGGGGGCACTGGGTTCGGGAGGGGGCGGGGGGAGGGCGGTGAGGGCTTCCAGGTTGTGCCTGGGCCCCCAGGCCCGTGTCCCTCACCCCGTAAGTGTCAGGGTGGTGATAGTGTGGCTGCCCTGGAATTGAGGGAGGGGTCCAGTGTGTGGCTGAACCTCACTGAGGCCTGTCCCACTGCCCAGGAGGGCGTGTTGCCCTGGAGTGGGGGTGGGGGCAGGCGGCCGACCTGGGAGGGTCGGGCAGTTTCTGGAGGCAGAATCA
Source organism: Neogale vison (assembly GCF_020171115.1). Lineage (NCBI taxonomy): Eukaryota > Metazoa > Chordata > Mammalia > Carnivora > Mustelidae > Neogale > Neogale vison. The sequence continues at coordinate 18,911,535 of NC_058097.1, forward strand.
GAGTTTGGGCACAGCCTGCCAGGCGAGGGCAGAGGCAAACAGGCCAGGGAGAGGGGGGAGCAAGGCCCTGTCCCTCTCCAACTGTCTTCTCCCAGCATTGCCTGCAAAGGCATAATCAACAGGCTGGGGAGGAGACGGGAGGTCAAGAGAGCTTCATTTTTAATGAAACCTTAGCTGATGGGTTTGTGTGGATGTGGGAGGGGGGCTGTGTGTATTCACATGTCTGTACATGTGTGGTGCGTATCTGGATGTGTGTGTGCATGTGTGTCAGCGTGTATGTGTATGTACAAACCGTTTATCTGTGTGTGCACGTAGAAGTGTGTGCACAGCTCTCTGTGTGTGTGTGTGTGTACTTGTACAAACTATCTGTATGTGCACATGGGAGTGCTGTGTGTGCATCTGTGTGTGTGTGTAGGTGTACAAACTGTGTATGTTATGTGTGCACGTGGGAGTGCTGTGTGTGTATCTGTGTGTGTGTGCGTGTACGCATGCCCTTGTAAGCCTGTGTGTGTGTGTCTGTGTGTGTGCACGCCCTTGTGGCTCAGCCCGAGGGACCGCAGGACCTGGCTGGCTGGGTCACTCACAGAATCCTTTCTGGACGAGAGGCCGGGGCCCGGGTCGGGGTGGGTGAGCCTGGGGAGCTCCTGGGCCCCGGTTCTGGGCCCGGCAGCGGCAGCAGACCTGATGGGGGGCCAAGCCCGCACACGGCCTCGTAAGGGGGCAGGGTATCCATGGAGATGGTGTGGAGGCCAACCTGGCCCAGGATCCTCTGCGCCTGCTCGTATCGGCCCGGGCTGCGGATGATGCCCCCATACAGGATGCCATCCAGCACGGGGTAGGAGTCGGTCAGCGAGTAGGGAGGTGGTGCGTCCGTGGGGATGTACAGCTGAGTGGCTCCTGGTCCCACACACTCCTCATAACTGCAAGAGAAGAGGCTCCCTCAGGGCTCAGTGGAACCTGGCTTCAGGGACCAGTGTGGGGGCTTTCCCGAGGGCTGGGAGCCTGGCGACAGGGACGGTTGCCCTGGAGGTTGGTCATGCTGGCTGTAATGAAACCCTCCAACCCCCCCCCCCCCCCAGGAAAGGCACCGCTGAACCACTGAGACTGGATTCTAGTCCCGACTCAGCCCGGGCTCCGTGTGGACGTGCTTGGGCAAGTCACTGAACTCCGGGTCTTGGATAGCTCAGAACAGTGGCCACGGCCGATGGAGCGGCTTCCCAGCCGGCACTGAGAGTGCATGCTCCGGGGCAGCCACCTCAGCCTGTCTGACTCTCCTGGGCCTCAAGTCATGGAAGCGGCCCTTCCAGGCTTAGAAGGAGACCCTGGGGCTCCTCAGAAACCCAGAGGTGTAGGGCAAAAGAGCACTTACAGCCCCCCAGGGGGAAAGGGGTACAGGGTGATGGGGCTGTGGCTGTTTGTGGGGCCAGAGGGGTCTCCTGGTAAGAAAGCAATGGAGGCCCTGATCTCTCTTCTTTTTCCAACTACTAACCTGTGGGTCATCTGCCTGAGGGTGCCAGGGAGAACCCACAGGTCCCCCAGAGAAGAATTCCCCAGTGGGACTGGGCTACCTGATGGTCATGAGTGCAGTTCGGACACAGTGAGGCCTGACCCAGTGCATGGGGTTTTGGGTTTTGGGGGTGCATACTAAGGAGCTGGGGCCTGGACCCTCCACCCCATCCCCTGACATGAGTCAGAAGGAGCTGAGCTTCTCCTTCTCCAGTGATATCTGTTGAATCATGCCCTGTGTCATTGGGACCTGCTTGGTCAGGAGATGGCCACATCCAGACATTTTCTGCATTTACACCGTTTGGGGGAGATGTTGCTATTTCCCCTGGACGGGGGAGGGGGTGGTAGAGATTCATACCCAGTGCCCTTCTGGCTCCTGCCCTCCTCCCCCAGACAGTCTCCTTACCCTGGTGGGGAATCCGGGTATATATCTCGAAGCACTGTGGCATCCACGTCCCCATCAGAACTCAGGTCCAAGGGAGGGGACCAGTCTTCGACAGGGCTACAGCTGTAGCGTATCCGGTGGCTCGAGCGACTGTACGTGTGCCCATCAGACACTGCAGGGGACAGACATTCAGCCTGGGCTTTAGACCGGGAGCAGGGAAGGCCCTACATGTGTAGCTGAGGTCACTGAGACCCTGTGCTCTCCAGCTCACCATCTGGTCCCTCACCAACCCCAGCGGCCTGTCATTCACTCAGAGCTATAGCCCCAGAATGTAAGCACCACTGCTGGGCTGGGCATGGGGTCTCTGAGAGGAAGTAGAGTGGGTTCTGCCCTGGTGGGACTCCCAGGGTGGTGAGCAGCCTGTCCTGGAAACAGCCTGGTACTGAGTCATGAGATCTGATAGATGCAGCACTGGCTCTATGGGAACAGGGATGAGCTGACTCAGCCTGGAAGTCAGGGAGGCCTTCCTGGAGGAGGGGCTCCTGAAGCTGGGTCTTATCTAGGAATTAGCCAAGAGAAGAGGGACAGACTGGGCAGAAGGAAAGAACAGTTGAGCTAAGGAAGGAGGTTAGAAATAAGAGTGTGGTGTGAAAAGGAAGCTCTGAAACTGCGGAGAAGGACTGGGACATGAAAATTGGGGAGTCAGGGAATGAGGGCCACAGAGGTCTCTGGGGTCAGGCCTCCCTTCTCCCTGCGCCCAACCATACATTATTCCCTTATTTATCCCAGGAGAATAGACACTTCTGTAATGAATTCTGGCCACTCCATATACTGTCTTCTCTTCTGTTTTGTTTGTATGTTTACCATATAGTAGTACATTAAAGGCTCTGAAAAGTCCTGCAGCTGAGAATTGCATTTGACAGTACTTGGGCAGCATTTGATCACAGACTCTTCTTTTCTTGGATCTAGTAACACTGCTTAGGAGGTGCTGATAGAGCACATGCATTCAACAAGTGTGGTTCAGAGAGGCTCAGCGACCTGCCAGAGGTCACACAACAAATTACTGGTAGGACCAGAGGGCAGCTCGATAGCCTGGCTCCTCACTCTATAAAGCTCTCCACCTCCCTGTTTCTGGCAGTTCTAGTAGAGGCTAGGGGACAGTGGAGCTGCAAAGATGGCTGAGGCATGAGGTCTCCCAACCCACACGGGGGTCTCAGCAGGCTCCTCCCTTCAGAGATCAGGAGGCGACATCAGGGGGTGGGGCTTATCTGTCTGGGGTGGGGTTAGTGACCCCGCTTTGAGGTCAGCAGCACCATCTATCCCCATCTTATACACTGAGGATATCCGTCCCCATTCTCCATTCTACAAGCTGAGGCTCAGGGCCACAGAGCTGGAATTCATGCACAGTCGCTATGACCCTAAAGACTGTTCTTTCCACTCCCCTCATCTCTTTTTGCCCACTCCTGATACAACAGTGAGTAGAAAAATCTGGACGTGAAACTCTATCTGCAGGTATGATCCCGGGGTTATCTATGGACCTTGAGAAAGCTCTCGGAAGAAAATATTCCAGACACGTTAACAGTGGCTCTGTCTTGATGACAGGATCATGACCCTTATTTTCTTCTTTATATTTTCTGTATTTTAAAGGTTTTCCCACGGTGAACACCTATTACTTTTCTACTAGGAAAAAGGTCCCCAATAACGCATGCTATAAAAAGGAGCTGAAATGAGATTTGTTTCCCTTTAGGGCACCAGCTGAAGGGTGAGAATTTCTGGAAGAACTTGAGGAAGAAACTCAGGAAAGAAGAAACATAAAATAGGGTGAGGACAGAGTTGGGATGTGGGCCTCTGGGCTCTGGGGTGAGGAGGGGCCCACCAAACCACGCAGGAGGTTATGGCTTGTCTCAACCTCGGGAAAGCTAAGGCTGTGTCCTAGACCATGGTGGGAGAGCTGTGATGGGCACGCCTGACAGCTAATGGAGCCGAGCACACTGCCGTGCCCCTCTCTGCTCGGGCAGCTTTCCTGGGGCTTCCCAGAGGCCGAACAGCTTAGGGAAGCTGAGGCTGCTCTGAGGCGCTCACCTAGCTCAGACCCCGATCCTGAGTTGACCCAACTCAGCGCATACAGAGTTCCTGAGGAACAGCTGGAAAGACTCCCCCGGCCCCTCATTTCAACTCCCCAAACTCTTTTCTCATCTTCTCTCTCTCCTTCCACGTCAGCACAGACCCCAGTGGTCTAGGCCTCTGGAAGTCCCCCTAGCCACCTCATGGGGAGTGAGATCTCCCTACCCCTTTGTTCGCCAAAGTCAAGAAACCCTTCAGCTCATGATTTAACCCCAATCTGAGGTAAACGCCCCTCCACGAGCCCAGGAGTAGAGAACAGGAATTTGCACCCACGAGCACCTGATGTGTTCACCCCACACCTGTGAGAGGCGCTGTGGCCGCCTCCTGCTCTCAGATGGGGAAACTGAGAGGTGGGGGCGCTCACTCTAAAGCCCCGGCAAGTGAGAGACCCGATCTGCCTCCTAAAACTGAAGATCTTTCCATCTTACAGAAATAGAATTTCTTTCATTCACTCACTGGTTCATTCATTCATTCATTCATTCATTTTCAAACATTTATTGGCTCCTCTCTCTGGGCCCGGCTGGACGGCAGAAGGACTCTGTGCGCAGGCAGAGGAGGGCCAATTGTGTCCTGAGGGCAATGGGGAGCCACTGAGGGGTGTTGAGCAGAGGATGGCAGTGTTCCCAGGTCAGTCAGTTAGGCTGCCTTGCAGAGAATGCCTTAGCAGCTGCCGGTCAGGTGGCTGGCAAGGGGCAGTGGCCAGTGTCACCAGTGTGGCCCTGGCTCAGGTTTTCTCGGGAGAGAAAGAATGAAAAGAGTTAACATGTATTGAGCACAGACCCGGAAGCCAGGTTCTGTGCGACTTAGTCCTCACAGTACCCTGTAGGCGTGGGTCCCCGTGTACCCATCATGTAGGTGACTCGCCTCAGCTACACAGTGGTTAGACCACTTTCCCCGGGTTGAACAGTAAGACGAGGAAGATGAAGGCCATTTTGGATCCCTGGTTCTGAGGGGCCTGTGAGACCTTGAGGAGAGACGCCTGGGGGAGACCTGGCCGAGGGTGACCGGTAGTGCCTGAAACAGGCAGGTGGCTGAGATGGAGCCGGGAGTGCGTGTAGAGAGAGGACCTGGGGCCAAGGGTTTGGCTCAGCGAGACCTTGCTATTCCTCTCCTCAGAGACTAGGAATCCACAGAGAAGTCTGAGGAGGCGCAGGCAGAGCGCTAGGAGAGAGAGCAGGAGAGCCCGAGTCAGGGCAGCCAGGGGAAGGGGGTGTCTGGAGGACAGAAGCGTCCCCAGGGCTGCCGGGCGGGTGCTTGCTCTGCTGCTTTGCCCTCCCCACAGTGAGGCACGAGATGCTTCCTTTCTCGCCAGCCTCCTTCCGAGGCTCCTGGCACCCCTGTGCACCCTCCAAGAAGCTGCGGGAAGCTATGGGGGACGTCAGTGCCTCTCCCCGCTGAGGCCTCATGGAGGTGCCAAAGCAAGAGCTGAGAACCTAAGCGGGGCAAGGAGGCGGGAACCCTACACATGGGTACCCATGGGGACAGGGAGGCAGGGCTGCACCCGTCAGCACTGGGCAGCAAAGACCTGATGCCGAGTGTGGCCTGGCTGTGACCTGCTGTCACACCACTAACTCACAGAGATCAGGGCCAGGGCCTTGCTCAAGGGGCACCGGCCCTGGGCCTCCAGGCCCATCTCTCTCCTTAAGGTCGACCTCAAACCTCAGCTTGGGATTTACTCTGGGCCCCTCTCCCATGCTCTAAGTACCAGGCTCCTCAGGCCTGGGAACTTCCAGGCTGTTCAACAAGGTGCTTTGGTATCCTGGTCTTTAAAATGGGCGAGGGGCACCTGGCTGGCTCTTGATCATAGGGTTGTGAGTTCGGGGCCCATGTCAAGTGTAGAGACGATTTTAAAAAAATAAAACACTAAATAAAAGGAAATGGTCAAACACAGCTCTTGCAGTGAGGAGGAAATGGGGTGGTTCCTTCCCTGGTGGAACATCTTCTCTGGGTGAGATCCTGTGCTGGGCTATGGACCCCACTGGTCAAGAACTACCCCAGGTCCTGTTTTCCCTGGTGCAACCCCACCATCTCATGACAGGGGCATTGGCAGAAGTGTGGGCAAATGCCAAGCAAGTACAGGGAAGGGTGATTCCACCCTACCTGGGCAGGATGTGGTGGCATTTGAGGTGGGCCTGAAGGACAAGTAGGCTTTTGCCAGTTGTGGGGCGGGGAGTATGGGGAATGGCACTTGTGGACCTAGGAAGAGCATATGCAAAGGTGTGGAGGTTCCCCTAACCCTCACCCTAGCTCCTTATTGGGAGTGGGCATGCCTGGGCAAGAGCCTCACACTCCTCCAGGGACTGGCTGGTACTATAGGCATAGGAATAAGCCAGGCCAGTGCTGGGCAGTGCTCCTGGCTTGTTTTCTTGGGGAGTCCTCAGCTTCTGGGGACCCTAGAGGGGACTGGGTTGGCTGAGCTTCCAGTACCTGCTTGATTCATGCTGACTCTTCTCTTTAGCTTCCCCTGTTGGGCAGTGAGGGCAAACCACTGACCTGTTGACCTGTTGTCCCCTTCCTCCGTCGTGGCCACATGTCCCCTGCCAGGTGATGTCCTTCTGTGTCTTGTTGAGTGGGGCAGCTTCCTGCTCTTCTACTTCTCCTACGAGCATTGCCAGCGGAGCAACATCCAGGTCCGCAGGGCCCCTAGGTCTTGGGTGCATTTGCCAGATGGGGCCCTGGGCCCATGGAGTGCCTCTGTGCTGTTTCCCCCACATCTTCAGCCTCCCTCAGTGGTGCGACCCGTGGCACGTGGTGGGGAGCCTGCAGGAGCTCAGGCCGGGCTACCTGGGCTAAAATCTGGGGTCCACCTGGCTGGCTGACCCTAGGTAGGTTACTTCAGCACCTGACTATGGTCTGAATGTTTGCTAAACCCTCCAGCCCCTAATTCTTATATTGAAATCTGAACCCCAAGGTGCTGCTAGTATGAGTTGGGGACTTTGGGAGATGATTAGGTCACGAGGGTGAAGCCCTCACAATAGGGACCAGCGCCCTCACAAAAGAAACCCCAGAGAGCTAGCTCATCCCTTCTACTGTATGGGGACACAGCGAGAAGGACGTGGGCCCTCACCAGACACCAGATCTGCAGGGGCCTTGATCTTGGGAGTCCCGAGCCCCCAGAATGGAGAAAAAAATTGCTTTTGTTTATAAGCCACCGTTTCTGGTATGTTTGTTATAGCCACCTGAATGCCCCAACCTCAACTTCCTTTAAAAAAAAAAAAAAAAAGATTTATTTATTTATTTGACAGAGATCACAAGTAGGCAGGGAGGCAGGCAGAGAAAGAGAGGAAGAAGCAGGCTCCCTGCTGAGCAGAGAGCCCGATGCAGGGCTCCATCCCAGGACCCTGGGATCGTGACCTGAGCCGAAGGCAGAGGCTTTAACCCACTGAGTCACCCAGGCGCCCCTCAATCTCAACTTCCTTATCTGTAAATTGGGAAGGCAATAAAAAGTAGTCTGACCTCCAGGACCACAGTAAGGGTGAAATGAGATCGTGCGTGAAAAGTGCGGGGCAATCAGTGAGTGTCCTGCCGATCAGGTCCTCCCTGCTTCAGCCCCCGGCGGCCGGGTGCGGGAGGCGAGTTGTAGTTGCTGAAAGGTGGCCCCTTCCTCACCCAGTTAACTCTGTGTGGAAGGGGGAGGAAGTGGCACAAAGCTGCTGGGTGATCAGGGCATGTTGGGAGGGGGCTGTGGATTTCAGGCCTCTGGTCCATGTGGATGAGAACCCACCCAACCAATTTTTAGATTTTTATTTTCTTTCTTTCTCCCAAGCTCTGCCTGTCCCAGAGGAGGAGGAAAGATTCCCAGGCCCTGCCATGGCTCTGGAGCCTCCAGGTGGCTTCACCTGTGGTGTGATGGTGGCCTCTGGGCCCATATGGCTCCCAGAGTCCAGGCAGAGGCTCGGTCAGGCCTCAGGGCAGGCTTTTTCCTGCTTTTGACAACCATTCTGGGAATTGAATGAATTGAGCTCCTTCTTGCTGCTGTTAGATAACGGTCCCCTTCCAAGTGTCAGAGAAAGTCAGGTGGCTGCCTTCTGTAAACTGTTCAGGCCTTCTGGCCGGATGGACACTTTGGGGACGGGTTGCCCCAGGAATTAACCACCACCTCTGTGTAAGGGAGATTCCCCTCATTGGGAAAATCTCCAATCCGTTCTCTCTGCACTTTGCAGGCTCCCCCGGGGGTAGAGTCACTCACTCATCACTCGTGCCATCATTCACCCATCCACTTATTCATGTGCCCAACTGACCCCCCATCTGTCCATCCCACCACCTTCCTATCTGTCCATCTTTCCATCCATCCACCCACCCCCCATCTATCCATGCGCTCACACAGCCCACCCAGTCCAGGCCTGTATCCACCCACTCTAGCCATTCATCCTCTCTTCATGTGTCCTTCTGTCCACCCATGTCGCCATCCATCTCCCACCCCACCCACTCACCCATCTTTCCCTTCAGCCACTGGTCTGTCCACTCGCTCGCCCCACCCCCATTCCCTCACCTCTCCATCTCCTCATCCCCCTCCCCATCTGTCCCTCCACCCACCCCCCCATCCCTCCCTCCCTCCGTCCTTCCACGCAGGTCCTAGCTGGACCAGCTGTCAGTACAGCGGGGCCCACACCGGCCAAGGCTGGGGAGTAGCACCGCACCCTTCCTTTGACCTTCAGGGTCACCTTGGCAGACTCCTGGACCTCTCAGGCCCCTGAGAGCCTCTGATCTCTTCCTGACCACCCCGTCCCACCCCTGGCAGGGCTGCCCCCCTCCCCTGTGTCTCCTGGGTGGCCGTCACAATCAGACAGGAGGCCAGGCCCCCGGGGTGGACGGCAACTCACCGTATCCTTGCTCGTACTCTCGGTGGTAACGGCGGCGGTGGCGGTGGTGGTGGTGATGGTGGCGGCGGTGGCGGTGGCGGTGACGCTGGAGCCGGGCCTGCCGGTCCCTGCGGATACTGCCCACGATGATAGTGATGCAGGAGAGGATGATGACCACCCCTATGACTGCACTTGCCACCAATACAGGAGACACCAGCAGGTGGCTGTGCTCCGAGCTCTCTGAGTACGTGGGGTAGAAATAGCTGGTTCGGTTGTACCGAGCTATTGGGAACAAGGAGAGGACACTGAGTTGGGGCACAGATCCTGCCGTGTTTCCTCTTCCAACCCGGCTGCCCGTGAATGATGTGTCCCTAGTAAATGGAGGACAGTCAGGCTTCAGCCCCATGGACGGTGTCCCAGCCGCCTGTGAGAGGGAGGAAGGGAACAGTGCTTTGCTCTACTCCCTGAAGGAGCCTCTGAGGCTGCGGCTTGACCTCCCCTCCTCTTTTCTCCAGCTCTGGCCGGAGAGCTCAACTAACTCACAGGTAGGAGAAGGCAATAGACTTGTCAACTAACTCACAGGTAGGAGAAGGCAATAGACTTGTCAACTAACTCACAGGTAGGAGAAGGCAATAGACTTGTCCAAGGTCACAGAGCAAATCAGTGGCAGAACTGAGGCCTGAAGTCAAGACTCAGGGCTAGATAGGGACTCTACTCCACCAAGATTTGAGGTTGGAAGGTCAACTTTACCTTGGAAAGGGGTGGGTGATGGATGGGGATGTTGGTCAAAGTATGAGGACTAACTCTGCTGGCCTCTAACACTGACCTCCTGCTTTGGGGTGAAACCTCCCCAGGGGGTTCCAGGGAAATCAAATGGTAACTGACCCAGACACGTCAAGGGGTTGGATCAGAGCAGAGAAGGCTTCCCAGAGTGGCTATGCTAATATTAAAAAAGACAGACTTCAAAACAAAAACTGTCATTAGCGATAAAAGGGGCATTTTATAATGATGAAAGGGCAGTCTGTCAGGAAGTCGTAACAATTATAAACCTATATGCACCGAAGAACATAGCCCTACGATATATAGGGAGCAAAGGCTGAAGCACTGAAGGGAGAGCCTTGTCCCCCAGCAGTGCCAGTCTCATCCCCAGTTGGGGGCAATGATGGCCTCACCCGTGCCCACAGACAGAGCCAGTTGGTGCCGGCGCCCACCTGCCTGGCTGGTTGAGGAATTAATCTCCCAGTCACCGGGACCGGCAGAGGTAGGTGCTACTTTAAATTATGAGGGAAACTCTTCCAATTTCTAAACGCAGGGCCCATTATATCAACAAGATATGTATGACTGCAGAGAAATAACAGGGTGACAGCCGTCCTTCCCACCCCTCTGCCTCCCCATCCCCCTACACCAGCTGTGGCAAGCACAGAGGATAAGGCAGGTTTTGCCTCTCTCCTGGACTTTCTTCCCAAGCTGCTTCTACAAAGGTGCCCGTGGTCAAGAGGAAGTTGTGCCTCAAAGTTCCAGCTCTTCCCTGAGAGGCTGCCCTCCCTCCACAGACCAGCCTGAGTAGCTCCCCTTTCTGGAACATCTACTGTGGGTCCCACACTGTGCTTGGTACTCCTCACACACTTAATTCTCATGATGGCCTGGGATAGGATCCCCAATTTACAGGTGGAGAAACTGAGCCCTAGACAGATGAAACAACTTGCCCAAGGTCACGTGGCCCACAGAGAGGGAGCTGGGTTGGGGGGCAACCTCAGGCCTACACTCTGAGCCAAGGGCTAGAGCCTGTGACTACCAGGCACTGGGCTCTGGGAGCTCATGTTTTCTTGGATCTTGATAAACTAAAAAGTTCCTGTCTCTAAAATGATGTTTGGCTGCTTCTGGATCCCTTTATTGCGGTCAGAGCAGGCCGTGATCTACAGCTTATGCAGGGTGAAGGCGTACTGACAGCTGAACGTTGCTGATAAGACACCAGGATTCCAGAGAAGGGAGCCCGTGTGTGTCAGGAAGAGACTGATTGGGACAAGTAGGTATTCAGGGCTAAGGGGCTGGGGGAGGGGACCCCTCTTCTGTGTATCTTCCATATCTGCATCTGTTCCAGAGATGTGGTTGGGACTATGGGGAGGGGCCCTGGGGCAATTTCTCCACAGAGGAACAATGGGAATACTAAGGTAGCTCTCACCCGGCACTTACCAGCAATGGTCAGGCTCTACACCCTTTATAAGCACCATAATCTCATTTAATCATCACAGCAACCTGAGAGGCAGATATCTTTCTCACCCATTTTACAGATGGGGAAGCTGAGGCACAGAGGTAGTAAAAGGGGTGGAACCAGAACTTAGATCCAGCTTGTTCTGTGCTGTTCCCGAGCCTGCACTCATACTCCCTCTGGTTCCACATGGGGCTGACAGCCCCTGGAGGGCAGGATCTGTGTCCCCTCGGTCTTGTCACTGGGTTTTTCCAGCGTCTTGGGCGAGGCCAGCCCACAAAGGGAACTCGGGGGCCATTTGAGTCTCAAGGAGGGAGGTCAGGGATGGGTTGCTTGTGTTCTTGGGGGCATGGGGACGGGCTCTGTGAGCTACTCCGTCATTCTCACTCACCCGCTGGCACGTCCTTCTGCTCATCACTCACCCAACCATCCAGCCCAAATGCGGGATCCGCGCTCGTTCACAAGCCCTGGCAGATTGTGGGGATGGAAGGGGCGTTACTGTCTAGGGGAGCGGATTAGGTCTTAACGGAGGAGTCCAGGTCTGGGGTGGGCTCCAGATCGATGGTGAATCAGTCTGGCAAATCCCACCACAGGAGAACCTTGTGCTTCTGAGGAGTCATGAGAGAGGTGGAGGCTGAGGCTGGAGGGGCTGGCAGTGGCCAGACCATGAAGGGTTTTGAATGTCAAATCAAGAGACCGTCCTCTATCTCTAGGGTAGAGAGGAGACTTGGGTGAAGGAGTGTTGTCACAGTGTCTTAGGAGAGCCCTCTGAGTGCAGACTGTGGGGGGGGGCAAAGTGGGGACTGGGGGCCAGGGAGGAGGCTGCTGCCAGGGTCCACGTGAGCATGGGGCTGAGGCCCATGGCCCTATGCTGTGCAGAGCCGAGTACAGAGCCAGGCTCCGGTGGACACCCTTGGTAGGCAGAAGGCCACTGCAGAGTTCCTTTGCCTCTCTGATTTGATGTGCTCTGAGCAGGCCTCAAGGAGAGGCCTGATGCTTCCCTACTCAGCAGGTAGGGTCCCACGGGCCCCTTTGAGGCTGGGGCAGTACCCCGGGCCATAGGCCACTGCTGTGCCGGGCAGAAATCTCTGCCTCCACATTACTGGTCCAACTGGGAGCCACAACTGAGTCAGAGGGCTCTATGTGACCCAGGCCTACATGTGGGGCAGGGTCTGGGACCGGCTTCTCTTCTATGCAGATACCTTTGTTACCCTCATTTATAGATAAGGATGCTGGGTCTTGGTGAGCTGAAGATTTGCCCTGGTTTTGTGGTAGATCTGGAATTTGAACCCCGGGTGTCTGACAACTCATCAAATAGTGGCACCAAGCAGGGGAAGAGAGTGGGATGTGGTGGGGGTAGAGGCAGGGGAGCTGGACTCTGTCTGGTTCTATTGCTCATTTGCTGCGTGACCTTCGGCACACTCTGCCCTCTCTGGACCTGCTGGCACTCTGTCCAAAGAGATACCTATTCTCGAATGTTCATCCCTCCAGGGTGGGTGAATGGGTCTGAGAGGGGTCGGGAGGGGGTGGCAGCTGGGTGAGCACAGTGGGTGTGAGGGGAGGCGAGAAGATTCAGTCCTGTGTCAGGAGGATTGGGTCAGGGCTGTCTCCAGTCTGGGGAACAGGCAAGGTGGGGAAACCGAGGCAGAAGATCACTACCAAGTCCTTGTTGAGTGTAGTGTGCAGGCAGCTCTACAGTCCCTCTGTCTGTGTACAGGGAAGCGGTCGTTGCAGCCTGAAGCTCCCTGAGGAGCGCGGACAAGGGAAGGGCACCAAGACTGGAGGTGTTGAGCCAATATCTTTAAGCCTGTTGTCCGGCCCACTCCCTCAGAGAGGATGGCTAAAAGGAAAAGGAAGGCCATCAACTCAAATCTGACTGATGGCTCCTGTCACAGGAAAGTCTGAGGACATTTGTCATGGATCCACTTCCCTGGCAAGTCTGGCCTCAGCTGTGCGGTTCTTCCTACACTGCTGAGGCCGCCGGGAGGAGGCCAGTGAGGTCACTGGAGGGAATATGGGAAAGAAGATTCAGACGCCATCTTCTCTCTGCTGGATGTTGGCAGGTCCCAGCCTCCTGGCAGGAATATGCAGAGGGGCTGGGGCAGGGGACATGGCAGGGTGGGCTCACTTGCATGGGCATTTCTGGGTCTCCTCCTTTGCTTTTTAGGGTAGCCTCTCAGCCCATTTGCTGAAACCTGTCCTCTTGCTGCCAGGTGTCTGTATGGAGAGATATAAGAGTGCTGGGCGGGGTTCAGGGACATCCACCTGGTGGGGCTGGCTCTTGGAGGACAAACAGAGGAGAGAGGAAGGAACACAGAGAGGTGAGGTCCCAGCAGAGCTCCAGAAAGGAGGAGGTGCTTCTGGGGTGAGGCTGTAGGAGGTCACCTAGATGGCAGCTAGACATTGGGATCATGGAAGTGAGGAAAAGGCGACTTGGTGTTCAAGATTCTTCTTACAATGGGGATGCGTCTCTACAAGAAGACAGCTAATGTCATGTCAAGGTCTTGAAACGTTTTACTTGGCCATTTGTGGCATCATAAACAGGGTAGATTATAGTGGAGAGGAGGACTGGAATGTGAAGTCATCTACCCTCAATCCTCTATAAATTTACTCAGCCAACCAACCCTCCACCCTCCGCGTATTTATTTACCTGGGCATCTACACAGCATTCTCTTGATCATCCATCTATCCATCCATCCGCCCATCCATCCACTCACCAATACTAAGTGCATTTTCCATGTCTGGACATGTGCTAGACGCTGGGAACACGGTACACATCAGATCACAATGAACCTCAAACTGTGGGAAGCAAGAGGTCCTACATAGGTGCCCCAGGGCCAAGAAGAGAAGCTTGGGACATGATGGAGCTCCCTGCTCTCCCTTCACACAGAGTAGCTCTGTTTCCATCTGTTTCACACATCAGGCTTAACAGGGGAGTGCTCCACTGCCTACTAGAAGCTTCTCAACTACTACATTAAAATATAACTGGAAAATCTAAGTGACTACCCACAGGCCTTTCATAACTCTATAAATACAAGATGAAAGTGGTTTATTCCACTATTAAGATGCCACTTAAATAAACTCACCAAAATGAACTCACATGGACGATCGCTTCTACATATCGAACGAGCTTACTGTCTTGTTATCATTCACTAAAGTTTTATCTCTGGTTGGGTGGATGATTTATTCATTAGTTGGGGAAATTCACTGTAACAGTGTCACAAAACCACTTTTCCCTATTTCTATGGACTATTTCTATGGAGAAAATGGTGAACTGGGCGACATCCCAGAAGGAAAGCTATGACAGAATTAGGCTTTCCACTTGAACCCACACCAAACTCTCGTTTTCTTGCTAGAATCATCACTGGTCCCGACTTCCTCATTTTCTCTCCTCTTTTGTCAACACCTAAAGTTGGCTCTTATGCTGTTTTCCACAAAGAACATAGGTTTTCATAACACTGGCTGAGTCATGGTCAATGCTCAATGGGTAGGAAGTCATGTAACTCTGTTGGGAAGAAGATGCTGGGGGGCTGGCTTGGCCCACCCATCAGCTGGGGGGATTAGCTCCCACATCCCAGCTTGCATTATGAGACTCAAAATCATGGCTTGGAAAATGACCATTTACTACAACATGGACTTTCCAGGAAGTTCATGAATAATTGATACATAACATGTTAAATTTATGAAAGCTGCAAATTATCCTCAGCTATTCCACCACAACTGGTCCAGGCTTGAGCTATGTACTTGGGCTACAGTATTCTCTTCCTTGAGTTTTGCTTTGGCCTTTTTGCTTTCATGGGTTCTGATTCTGGAAAATGTTAGAGGTGATGGGATTTTGTCCCCTGCTCTACAGAGGTTCTCTCAGCTCCTAGAATTTATGAGGCCATCTGGAAAACAACCAGGGCAACAGTGTATTAAAAATAATGTCCCAGAAGTAGACAGGGCTTCTTATGGAAATGCAAGAATGGTTTAAGACCAGGAAATCTATTAATATGTCATTTCCGTAGATAGGATGCGAAAAACTAGATGGGGCAAAGCCAGGCACTCTTGGCCATGGTCTTGGTGATATTAAGTGGTTGTTAGCATCACACTGAACCATGGAGCTCTGGAATTGCTTCTTAGCATGTGGTTCATGGAACATGGATTTCTAAAAATGTTATGGGATGTTTGGAAACAGCCTTTTATCCTCTGAACTCCCAAGGTTGCTTTGCAGCCCTTAGTGGTCTTTGGAGCCAAATAGGCACATTACCAGTCCCTTTATTCACCAATATTCTGAGAAGGGTCAGTCCTCACCTGCCTTCCTTGGGGGAAAGGCTAGCACTCCTACATAAGTGTGGCTTGTCCTAGGCTGTGTAAGACACAGATGGTCCTGGGTTCAAAGTCTGTTTCTTGCCCTCTGATCTCTTTACCCCTCTGAACCTCTATCACTTACTTCATCTGTAAAATGGAAACAGCAGTCTCGGCTATGAACTAATTAAAGCACAGTGCCTAGCAGGATGCTTGTCACACTGTGTGTGCTCAATATAGGACAACGAAACCTTAAAATCTTAAAGATATACCCTAGACATTGATCTACATGTGAAAGACAAATCAGTAAAGCTTCCAGAAGAAAGCACTGGAGAATGTCTTCATGACCGTGGGTTTCTTAAGCAGATAGAAAAATTCCATGAAAAAATTGGTAAGTTTGACTATATTAAAATAAAGATCTTTGGTAGGAATTTGGGCTTTGAGGTGGGCAGGGGGCCAAGGAACAACACAGGACTCAGATGTGAACAGGGTCGAGGCCAGGGCTAGAGCAAGCAGAAAGTTTTGAAAGACTTTCTTAATATATTCATCACTTGCAACCTGCCCCAGGACATTGGAGAATGCTGCCCATGGAGGTTCCTGTCTGTACAGGTGCCTGGAAGTAGTTAAAAGATCCCAAGACACTAAAGGGTCCTTCTTCACATCTCTGTGGCACATCCTCTTTTTCACAATTAGTTATTTACCTCTAATGGGTTTGTTTTTTTTGCGGGATACCCCACAGACTAGCGGCACCATCGGTTATGATAGACAGTTCAATGTCAAACAGTATTAATAGAGTATAATACATCTCATGATGCTACGGGAAAACTAATTTTGCAACCTAGGCTCGTGTTCAATGCTGGAACCTCAAACAGCCTTTCTTCAAACAAGTGATAAGTAAAAAGCCCCGCAGGATTTCTTTTCGTTTAGAAAAATGCAAGTCTTAGCAGCAGCTGACAGGAAATGTGCGATATTTACCCGGCCTGTCTTTTGATGATGACTCACATGACCGGTGCCTTTGGTGCCTCTGATTACCTATGTTTCAATATTCGTGCAATATTGAAAACTTCCATCCTGCAATGGTTTCTACAGCCCAACCATGGTCCTTGGGTGCTGAATCAAACCTACGGACAGACCCTCGTTCTGTGTTTATGGCATGTTTTTGTTTTCTGTTCTCTGTCAAAGCTAGTGCCGAACAAAGGGAGAACACTGTGTGCACTTTTCTCCTCTTACGTGTGTCCGTCACCCTGCCATCCCCCTGCCTCTTGTAACAAGACAATGGCGTGGAGCTGAGCCTCTCGTTCTTGTGCACTTCAAAATAAATCCTACTGAGAGAGAAATGCTGGATGAGCTCAGACCGAGCAGGAATGGAGATTGAAATGGTGGGTAAACGTTCATTAAACCCTACCCTGAACTTCTGCCCCGATCGAGGGGACACTGCTCGGTTCAGTGTTTTTACTTAATACTCAATATAATTTATATTTTAAAAGCATTCCAAGAATACTCCACAGGTTTCTGAATATACAGATCCTGTTATAAATTACAAAGTGTCTGTGAATTTGATAGTCATGTTGTTTTAGATAATTGGATTTTATGCTCCGTAGATGCGTCCGTGTGCTGGATCGCATGGCTGTCATTGATCATCTTGCTCCCTCCCGAGGGTGGCATGGGGTTAGGGTGGGGGTGTGTGCCCAGGGCTGCGGTTCCCACCGCTTAGGGAGTGGTGGGGACACAGAGTGCACAGACCACAGCCACGTGTGCTATAACCACAGTCCTGAAACTGTTGGAACCACTGTCAATATTTTAAAATGTTGGCGGTAACTTATCTCGGAAAAAAAAAAAAAGGGGACATTTTTGAAAAAGTTTAAACTATTTCATTTCATTGAACCAAAAACCTAAAATTTCAAAAATAGATGGAAACTCTCTGATAAGGCTGCCGTCCAACTTAAGAGGGGTCCGCCCTGGCTTTTTGGATTTTAAAATTATATTCTCGTTTTTATTGCATCACCCCTAATCCTCACCCTTACCCCCATTTCTGGGGGAGACAAGTGTTATCCAGGGGCTAAAGAGCCTGGGGTATGGGCAGAGGAGAGCTCTGGAATGACGGTCTCTAGCAAGGCCTAACAATCACCTACATGATCACATGGAGTCCAAGTGTGGTCTGGTGGGCTGAGGGAGCAGCCCCTAGAGCTGAGGCTTAGGGAGCTGATAGAAGACATGGAGAGAAGAAAATAGAGAGGGCTCTGGGAGTTGAAATCTACCTGTGCTCCCAGAGGGGTCCGTGTGGCCAGTGCCCTGAACTTAGATCCAGGAGCCCTGCCTTTGAATCCTGTCTCCTCCTCTGGCAGGTCCCTGGCTATGTGACTTGTCTCTCTTGGAGCCTCTCTCTCCTCTCTGGAAAGCAAGCAGGCCTGCACACGTCTGCAGTGACGTCACAGAGGACAACCAGTTTTTCCCAGTCACCCTAGGCACAGTTTCAGTTGCAGGCAGAGCTGAGTTTAGGGGTCGCTAGTCTAGGGTAGCCCTTAGCAGAGAAATTGCTATGTCCTTGCACATTCCTGTTCGCAGGAAAATCCACCCTCTCCTCCCAGTGTACTTGGCTTTGGGATGCCATAGGTGACAACTCTGACAATCGGCAAGATGTCTAGATACAGAAACCACTGTCCCCTCCACCATCCCAAGGCTCAGTTTCTAGAGCTTTCCTGGTTGTGGCAGAAGAGGTTGGACAGTGGTCCAAGAGATGAGGATGGTGTCTTGGTCCAGGGGGGGCAAGATAGAGCCCGATTTGAAGATGAATCCATTAAATGGAGTTGCCAGTGGATGAACTGGAGAGCAGTGACAACTGACAAAGTTCGGGGCCTGAGCCCAAGGAAGGACTGAGCTGTCATTTAGAGAGATGGGGAAGATGATGGGCAGCTTTGATGCAGGACTGTGAGTCAAGATTTCAGGTCTTGACATGTTACATCTGAGATGCTCTAGAGACCCTGAGTGGACATCTGAGGGGCCAATACATCTGAGGGGGGCAGACGGTTGGATATAGGAGTCTGGAGCTCAGGGAGAGTCTGAGCTGGGGAGGGAAATTTGGGGGCTCTCAGCGTATCCGTGTTCCTTGATGCCGAGAGGCTGGATGACATCA
This sequence comes from Neogale vison, assembly GCF_020171115.1. Classification (NCBI taxonomy): domain Eukaryota; kingdom Metazoa; phylum Chordata; class Mammalia; order Carnivora; family Mustelidae; genus Neogale; species Neogale vison. The sequence continues at coordinate 18,929,981 of NC_058097.1, forward strand.
CCTGGGACGCTCACTGCTGGGTGTGGGGGGTGGGCAGTGGAATGCAAGAGCCCTGCAGGCTGGGAGCGCTCTGTGAAAGTGGGGGGGGGCGGGTACTGCTGCCATGATAGGTTTCCCCCACTATCTGAAAGTAGAGCGTTCCCACGAAACCTTGCATAAGCCAAAATGGTGTAAAGTGAAGAAGCGGTAATCAGTAATTCATTTGAAAAAAAGTTCTAGCGTTTCGAGGCCCAAAAAATAACCTCACTTAGGCTTTTCTGATACCTCGGGCTACATCTTGCTAACGGATGTGCAGAATTAACTGGGATAAGGAGATGCTCCCAGACGCAGTTCCAAGCTCTGGTGGCTGGAGGTGGGGATGCTGCCGGGTGTGGTTTTGGGGAAGGCGCTCGGTGGAACCGCTCTTGCTGCCTGGGGTGTGCAGCTGCCTCTGTTACACTGGCTTGCTTTGGAACAAAATGCCGGACCGTCTTCAGTTTTCGTGAAAGCAGAACTGTCTTCTGATTTCTTTTGGTTCGCGAAAAGAGGTACTAATGTAGGTCTTTTGTAAAAGCGAAGTGGTGTAACTCAAACTTTCAAAAAGGAGAGAATACCTAGAGTATTACCACGTTAGGTGTTCGGGCTGCGGTGGGCACCTTTTTGCCAGGGACTCTAATAGAACACGTGTATTTACAAGTAAGATCAGCGATCCGATGCTGATCACCTACCCTAGTCAGACTCTGGTAGACCAGAGAACTCTGAGGACGGGCAGCTAGGACCTTCGTGGGGCATGAAATGCTGCAGAGTGGACCCTCCCTCCAAGGGGTGGACTTGATTCTGTCCTTGTCCTGCTGGCCATCTGCACCTTACCTAAGATTGAGCCCTGGAAAGACTCACCTGGGGTATAGCCCGACCTGTCACCTAGACTAGTTTCTCTATGTCCTTGATGCTCAGCTTTTTCATGTGTGGAATGGGCACACTCACCCTTCTCTTGCAGAGCTGCTGCAAGGAAACCATGGGAAGAGATGGCCATATAAGCCCTTGACCTGTGATACCGCCTTGGATCCTTACAGCAGCCCTCTGAGGTATAGCCTTTTATTAATTCCCATTTTACAGATGAGAAAACTGAGACTCAGAGAGTAATGTCTAGCTGAAGTCCCTACTTCTATTCCAAAGAAGTGAGACCACAGCTAGGAATGAATGAGGGCTTCACTGAACAGGCCAGTGATCATCGGGTGGTATATGCTTGAGTTTTGGAGAGCCTGGGATTGCATGGGGGCCTAGTAGGAGAGCGCTGCTGCTGATTAACCGTGTCTGCTCTGGGCACAGGAGAGGCAAATGTTGAGTGTGTCCCATCATTTGCGTGCCTTGCCCTTAAGTTCTTCCTTCTGTTGATAGTTAAGTCTCTGCAGAGATCACTGTTACAATGAGCTGAGCAGAAAACAGTAGTATCTGGTCCAAACCCCAAATTTCCCTCTGGAGTTTCCACGTGTCACCATTCCCCTGCTCTGTCACTAAAGGTGTAGGTAACACTACCCTGTGTGTAGTGAGGAGGGGTCAAAAGGATGGGACTTTCAAGCTTCTTGAGGATCATCTCAGTGCCTGGCACCAGCTGAGACTCTCCTCATGGAGCATGTTAAATCTGAACATCACATCTGGTATGACATTGCCATTTTCCAGAGGAGCGAATTGGAACTTCTAGATGTTATGTAGCTTGCTTCAGATAGCACAGCTGGTAAGTGTCGGCACTGGGTTGTATACAAACCCAGGCATTGTCTACTGCATAACACTGATTCTCAGGGAGACCCAAGCCCCTCCATGGGCTCTGCCAGGCTGTATTTCCTGGCAGGCTGTGGGCAGCCTGAGAGCTCAGCAGAGACGAACCCCAGCTGACTTCTCCTGCATCAGTGCATGCTACCTTCCCTGCCTCCTCCTTGCTCTGATAGAGCCTCCGTCTCTCTTGGGTCCCCCAAAGTCCCTCCTCCCCCAGATCTGTCCCCAGCAGCCAGCGGAAGGCGGGCACCCCCGTGTCCCAGGGAGTTCCATGGAACGGCCATCTGCCAGTGGCTAAGAAGAGGTTATGAAGCATCTGTTCTTGGAGCCTGGGTTCTGGGGGAATCCTGGGCTACTCTGCCCAGCTGGGGCCAGATGGAGAAGGCTCCCACGCCTCCGGCTTTCCTGAGGAGCCAGGCTGGTCCTCCTCCACCTCCCTCAGTGGCTTAAGGCTGGAAAATGGCTCACCGGCCTGGCACTTGCAGGCAGACGACCTGACTTCCCACTTGCAGTGGCTAAAGTCCTCTGGTCTCCCCCTTGCCTATTCTTGCCTCCGTCCTCTGCCTTCAGTCTTCTCACCTGTAGAACTTGGGGGAGGGGCTGTCGCTGGGGGGCAGGGATGAGCTGCAGTGCCTGAAAGGTGGGAGTGGGTGAGGGGGGGGCTGCTGTTGTGTGGGCTAGCATGGGCTGTGCCTGGGAGGAGTTGGCCCCGCCTGCTCTGGTTAAAGCCTGCGTGATTCTCAAGAAGCCAGTGGACAGTCCTGCTTC